>NC_143259.1:54908385-64908385 GCF_984573655.1 Nuphar pumila
CGACGCACGCAGGCGCGGATCGTTGAGCGCACATGTATTTACTTTGTGCTAAATACTTAATGAAACAATATTGATGATCTAAAGTGTGGAAAGGTAACCATTAACATGTTTATATATTATATTTATAGGTACATATACATATATATATATATGTATATATATATATATATATATATATATATATATATATATATATATATATATATACATACATATATATATATATGTATAACATAGATATAGAGTTGGTGAGTGGAATATATGATGACTATGTAAGGATTTATGCAACAGAGTATGATATTAGGTGTTGCGAAGATGAAGGATGTGATATCTGGAATGTTATAAAGAGATAACAAAGTGTTTCTGTACAGTAAGGCACAAGTGTGGTTTACTGTGGTAATATGATACTGTGGCTAACGAAGCCATTGATGCAACTGTGTGCAAATGGGAGACTGTATGAAGGCAAAATGCAGCAAAATGCTACAGTATAACAGGTGTATGATGGATATGTGGTGCTGGGTAGCTGTAAGCATCACCAGGGATGTTGCAGCAGTCATGACCATGGCTGGAAAAGATGTGCTGGAAGGAAACAACACTATGTACAATGAATGGCAGGGGTGTGAGCATGTGGATATTGGGGAGGCTGATATTGAATATTGTGTTTTTGCAGCGAATGCTTACAGCATATGCAGACCTGGCTAACAGGTGAGTGGGAATGTGCAGAGAAATGTGCCAGTGGGTGGGATGAACAGTGAAGTTTGTTGTGTGAAGTGTATGTGCAGTTAGTGGCTGTGAGGGTGATAGGCAAATGTCGATGGTGATGGTCGTGATGAGGAAATCTCAAATGCTATTACAGCCTCAGCATGCTTATGCTCTGGTAGCTGTCGGGTGTGCACAAAAGTGAGGGAGATGATGCTGTGGAAGGTGTAGTGGAGACATACTGTGAGGTGTTTGTGAAGGGAGTAAAAATGAGTGTACCTAGTGAAGATGTTCCAAAGAATGGGGCAGGTATGCTGAGTGGTATATAACAGATGGAATGGTGAAATGCTAAAGGGTTGGTTATGTAGTGCTATTACAACAAACAAGTGGGATGCTGAAATTTGCAGTATCGCCCATATTCTTGACTGTAGAGAAATGATCTACCAAGTAACTATCTGATGTACCTGTAGCAGTTGGAGTGGATGGGAGAGTGCTGCTGTGAAGAACTGTGTAAATGAAAGTGTGAATGAGGGAAATGTCATATAACCAATGTTGAGAGAAATAGTAATGAGGACGCTGAATGATGATAGTAACCAGAGCTGATAGCTTGTTGTTTTGCATATCCTGGACGTTTTCAATTTTGGGATTTATGATTCACAGTTTAATATCGAGCCAGTTTTAGTCATAAACTCACAAAATTCAACACGCTGGATAGCAAGGTGGTTACTCTGCTAACCATTCACACCCCTAATCATAACAATGGTCCAGCCTTATCAAATCATGCAGGTGGCCCCTCTTTGACTCAACTACACAGGAAAATGACATTTCATGTTCAAGCAATAAACCAAGATTGATTTTGTCAATGGGATTTAGCAGGGTAATGTCCATAAGCTTGACAACAAACTTGACTGAGAATCTGCGTTGATTCCCAGTGGAGTCTATGTAATTGGGTGTGATACACACGGTAGGAGAGACGTGATATTATAGAAACCAAATTTATAATGAGAAATGTAAACAAAATATTTTCCTGTCAGATATCAAATTCCTATTACTGGCTATACTTTGAGACTAGCAGATCGAATTGGATATGTTATGGACTATGTGTAATACTACAAACCCGATGCTAAAATATTCATTAGATGAAGTGTATTGCCAAATGAAATGATAAATAAAAGGGAATATAAAGATGATGGCATGTCATCAAATAATGATAAAAAGTAAACGAAAGGGATTCTACACCAAGGAATGCAGTAATGAACCAGTGGTTTATGCTTGGTATGAATGATTTGGTGCCCTGGATAAATTCTAAGTTTAATGAAACAGAAGTGTAATTGAAATAAATGAAATAAATGAAATGACACGATTAAACATATAATCAGGAAAACAATTAACTATTATTCAGACAGGGAACTGAGCACAATCCTGCGATCAGATGAAGGCCATATACTAATAGGGGATTAAAATACAGATAGAAGATCAAAAATTCACAGGGGAGAAAAGAGAGAAAGGAAGAAAGAAAATTAAAAAAAAACGTAAATGAGAAATCGAAACAAAACAGAACATCAATGAGGTATAAAGCAAAACTCTAATCGTGTATAGGCCGTAGTTAGATTAGTAGAATTTCTAAAGAGAGAGCGATGGTCGAAGTCTCTTATTTAATGCCAATGCAGAGGATCAGTCATAGACCATCTTCACCAAAATATATATATATATATATATATATATATATATATATATATATATATATATATATATATATATATATATATATATATATAGCAGAAATAGACAGATGCAACATTCCAGAGTGAATAAAATACTCTTGTAATGCTAAAAAAAAAACGAAATCGAGAGGTAAAAGGTGAATAAACAGCAGAAAGAACAAAAATTGGATGTGGGAGTCAAGGGCTCCATTAATTTTGCACTGCTGTAGATCGATTCGCTATAGGCGAATTGATATCACAGAGGGTGCTTTTATAAGATGGAATAAGGAAAATTTCAATGAAAAATCCAGATATATATACATGTATAAAAGAAAATAGAGCGAGAGAGGAGACTCAACGTGGTTTTGCAGGGAATCTGAAGGAGCTTCGTATGGGTTGCGATTCTGCTTGAGGAAGAGATACTGAGGATTGTGCTCCTTTCCTTTACTGATCTTCGACCGATCGGATTGCTTGAAACTCCTGGGGTTGGAGCAATTCTCTTCAGTCGAACAGGAAGAACAAAGGAAGAAATGGGGAGGAAGAAGGGTCGAGAAGAAGAAGAAGAGAGGTAATGGCGGGGTGATAACGGATGCCCTGGCTTCGTCTGTATGCTCCCCTTTTAAAGAGCCCAAGGAGAATTCGCGAGAAGGAGATTTTGTTGCAGATGGAAGGTTGAGGGAGACTCCAATGAGGTTGGTTGAAGATCAATGGTGGGAAGCGGAGGGAGCCGTTTGTAATTTTTCTAAAATTCCCTACAGGGGTCTCCTTTTCAGAAATTTCCTAAAAAATAGTTTTTGTTTTCAAAAAGAAGTCTCAAGAGAGGGTTTTATCAAAAAGGTTTAAAAAGGAAGGTAGATTGCATAGTTTCTGAAATTTTTGGATTTTTTATTTTCTTATTTTTTTTCTTTTTAAACATATATTTGTAAAAACAAAACTCTAAAACTAAGAAAATTAATACTAATTTTACAAAATTTTAAAATATTCATAGGAGAAAGGTTTTTCTGAAAAATCAGGTTTATTTTGGGGAAGATTTCTTCAGAAGAATGGGTTTGGACCCATGTTTTGAGAAAATGTTCGAGTTTTTAAAACTCAAATCAAGGAATATAACGTAATGGATCCAAACGGATGTCGGATGGACTGTCCGAGCTATTTAAAGGCTATTTTTGGTTTTTTCTATAATTTTAATTTAAAATTTGAACAAGGAAACTCAGATTTGGATCTGGACATTGGATCCAGATCCGAAATCAATTTAAACATATGAAATGAATTTAATCTCAATAAAACTTGAGAAATGAACTAGAATTTATATTTAAAAACGACATATTTGCTCAAAAAATGAATTTAGGGGCAAGAAGGGAATATTTAAAAGATTTTGAAAAATTTGGGGTGTTCACACTCCATCAGCCGCAGGCTCCCCCTTTCTAGAAGGATCCTCCACCCTCTACATAAACCACCTTCAAGAAACCCTAAAATTCACCCGTTATCATCCCAGCACCCCTCTTCTCCTTCACGGTCGTCTTCTACCCCTCCACCTTCTTCTCCTTCACGAATCCGCCTTGACCCTGCCATCTACTTCTCCATTACGATCCATCCTCCACCTCTCCAGGTCTCTTCTTCGACCTCTCTTTCCCCTCTGAAGTCTTCCTCCCAAAGGTCACAGAAGAAGCCACTTTCCCCCTTTTCTTCAGAACTGCTGCAAATCAGCCAATCATTCTAAAGCATCTGTAGTTACCGGAACGATCCTCCCTACAACAAATAACCAAGAGCAATTGATTATCAAGCCATTGAGCTGTATCAGAATCTTCATTATCAATTGGCCTTGAATCAACGCCAAATGATTTCATTAGAAATGAACCACTTGCTGAAGCTTGCGAACTTGGAAGAACTTGCAGCACCCTTTAGCATTTGATTCAATCTCTTTAGAATTTTGCTTCGAACCAGTAAAGCCGATGCTAGTCAATTTCAACCGGCGTTTCCCATTTTTCTCAGAGTACTCATCTTATTGTGCATCAGACCCCCATGTCACTTCAACAAAAAATCTTGTAGTATGGACTACATGTGCCCCAATTGAAGCGCACCAGACTAGGGAAATCAAATATTGAGTGCTTGTGATGGTTTAACCAAGCTTTAGCTTTAGGGTCTCCAAGGGTCTTTGAATCTGCAAAATTTAGGGAGACAAGGGTAACTTGATAAGAGAGAAGACAGTGGATCTATTCCTGCATTAACTGGAATTAGAGAACAAGAGAAAACTATCTCTACCAAAATATCGACATTTGCTGCAGGAAACACAATCCAGCTCCAGCACCTTTGTGACATCTGCTGTAAAGTCTCTGTGAATACTTCTCATTAATATTTGCTAATGATCCTTTGTAAATACACTTCATTAGATACTTGCTGTAAATTGCTTCATAAAGACATTTTGTGGGTACTTACTCTTCAAAAGATACTTAGCAGGTATTCCTTTCTCATTTCACAACACATTATTTGCTGCACAGTGCCTCATTTCATAAGTCTTTTATTTCAAGCATCCCTAAATAGTATATATCACTTGCGTTTTACAACATTTTTTTTGTACAAATTGCTTTGGTTTCAAACTCATCGTGTTCCATCCACTGCCTACACCACCTTCATCAGCCACCAGCATATTGCATCATGTAGATACTGTCTCCTGCACATTCCCCTGTCCCAGCATCACATTATTGTTACACCACCTTGAACTTTTATAACACCACCATCAACCTTGCAATTCTTCCATCACTATCCACAACATAAAATCATCTGTGCACCTTGTAACACCATCACACTTCACCACTTCCAGCACATTCCTCTTTTGTATCATCTGTGTTATGTGCATCATATGGTGCAACCACTTACCTATACCCTGTTACACCCTTCTTCATCAAATCACACCCATAATATTTTCTGTGTAGACCCTACAGCAGCTTCTTACTGCACCGCTTCCTTGTAGCTTATCACAATCATGTGATATCTTGAAACTACTTCATCACCTACACAGTCTTACCATGCTGTATATGTTAGATTTCTGCACTACCAGCACCATCCCTGCACCCACAACACTCTTTTTCCACAGCATATCCGCTTCACTTCTCCACTGTTGCACAGATTGCATCTCCACCACATCACTATGGCTTGTGGTATCTTTACACTCCAGCGTGCCATTTCATTGCACCTCCTTTGCATGTCACTACTGCACTTTCACAGCCTACTACCAGCAGTCCTTTTCCTTTCACCTTGTGAGGATCAGTTTATGGCGGATAATCGGCCGTGTATAATCCATCCATAGCAAGTCAATTTGCTGGTGACTTGCTATTCAAAAAGGAATCTCTTGATTTGTTAATACAATTCTGAGTTGCTGCATATAGTCATTTTTTTAGGAAGCTTGTTTGTTAATTAACCTTATGGTGGTGTGTGCCATCTGTTAGCAAATGGACTTATAGTGATGAATCGCCAAGTCGTTATTTCACTGTTTATAAGCTGCAGTATATGAGCATCCCATGTACTTCATCACTTAGCCTACTTCATTTTCAGCTGCCACCCACACTTCCTTCCTCAACATGGCACCTGTTGCATATGCAAATGTCATCTTTCATTCACATATTAGTCCAATGTGTGTGACTGCATTACATTAAATAATATATATATATATGTGTTGTTCAGGTATATACATTCCATCATATTGTCTTAAAAGCTTCCATCAAGATATCTCTTGCGGTGTGTTGTCTCTTGTTTAAGCTAACTCTTGTTTTGCAGGATTTCTTCTTTGATTTAGGAAGCCTTGACATTTTCAGATTCAGTTCAAATAATGTAATAATTAGATCTTAATGAGAATTTACATTTATTGTTTTAGATAGAATGTATGAGCATGCATGTCTCTAGAAATGCTTGTTTTCATAATCATTTTCCTCTTTTATTGCAAAATTTCACAATGGTGAAACACGAATGGCACGTGCACCATTTCATAAGAGGTAAACTAGTCCTAAGTTGATGATTTACATCAACGGCCATAGTCGGGATGTAAACAAGACTTAGGATTTTTACCTTTTATAAAATAACATTGGATCCACACTGGATCCTCTTAAAAAAATCATCATATTTTCAAATATTTCCTTCTTTTATTAGAGTTTAACTTAGAATTAATTCAATATATATACGAATGGCCATAGTCAGGGTATATTGAGAGTTAATTTCATTTTAAACTCTATAAAAGCACCAAAATGTATTTTATTCTTCACTTGAATCTAAATATAGATTATTATATAATACATCCAATGACCATAGTCAAGGATGTATTATATCTTCAATCTTATTTTAATTCATCTAAAGAATGAAATAGCTTTTCAAAATCCAAATTTCAAAAATTCAAATTCATTCATCATTTAGGATAGAACTGCATCATATTTTCAAAATTCCTTTTTCAAAAACCCCAAGTGATGTAAATATCTTCCTCAATCTATCTTCAATTCTTATAAAATCCAATTCATCCTTTCATTTTCAAATTCAATTTCATTTTCCATCTCAAAAGTTCAATTTAACTTTGATACTTCAAAGTCATTGTTATATTCAAATTCAAATCAGATTTCAAAATTCAATTTGACTTTGAAATTCCAAATTCATTTTATATTCAAAACTCTAATCAAAACTCAAAGTTCAAATTTTTAACTTTGAGATTCTTGATTCCTCTTCTAAATTCCAAATTCAAGCCCCAAAATTCAAAGTCCAATTTGACTTTGAAATTCATTTGTATATTCAAAATTCTAAATTTGGAAGTTCTTAATTCATCTTTTGAATTTAACAAATCCAAATCCATTTTTGGATCCAGGATTCAACATTCATATTGGATCTCAGACTTCAGATCCAATTCCCCTTTAGGATCCAGAATCCAAATTCTACCTTTGGATCTCAGACTTCAGATCCAAGAACCATCTTAGGGTCCAGAGTCCAACTCTACATTGGATCATAGACTTCAGATCCAAATCTATTTTAGGATCCAAAACTCAACTTTCACATTGGATCTCAGACTTCAGATCCAAATCCATCTTTGGATCCAGAGTCTAACTCTATATTGGATCTCAGACTTCAGATCCAAATCCATCTTAGGATCCAGAGTCCAACTCTACGTTGGATCTCAGACTTCAGATCCAAATCCATCTTAGAATCCAAAACCCAAATTCTACATCGGATCTTAAATCCATTTTTGAGATCCAATTCCATTCCCAATTCTAGAATTCAAATCCAATTCCCTTTTCAGATCTCATCTGAACTCCCTAAATCCATTTCTATTCTTAATATACCCTTTGATTTCCCCAGGTTCATTCTAAGATTCAAATTCAATATCACTTCAAAGAAATTTCATCTTCTTCTTCTCCTATATCCATGATTAAATTCAAAATCCATTTCTGACTTTGAAAACTTCATTTCCTTTCATTTCCAAGCTTCAAATCATTCTTTCTCAAGATCTATTATTCCAACTCTGATTTACTTCAAAGACTTAGAAATTCTCTGATCTATCTCAAGTTCTAAGTCAAATTCAATCATTTCTTCACTCCCTTATCAAGTTCATCTCAGAATACTTGGAAATTTTCAAAACATCTTTCAAAAAGAGCATACATCCTTGCATCGCACAAGCATGATTCTTTGTGCATTTAGATCTTTTAGAGTTAGAATAAATTCTTAGATTATATTTAGTCAAAGCAAAAGGCATAGATTCGATCCTTGGTTCGATTACCCCTGGTAAAGGCGCCAGGAACGGTTGAACCTCGTACCGACGAGCGAATCCCGTCTCTCCATTTTTTCCCGCAATATTTTAAAACGGAGGCGAGTTAAATTTCTAAATATTTTCAAATCAAGGTCAAGTGAGACCCCGAAAAAGAGTTCCTCTCTCTTCTCTCTTTCTTTCTCTTCTCTTCTCTTCTCTCTTTCTTTTCTTTCTTTTATTTTTCTCCCTTCAAAAAGGAGGAAAATAGAAGTGAGAAAAGGAAAAGAGGAGGAAGATAGAGAAACTATAAGAGAGGAAAATTTTTGCGATGATCACAGTTTTGGCGACCGTGATGGGACCTGTCTCCGTCTGGTCGAATTATGCCTTTGCTTTGCTTTTATATAATCTAAGTCTTTATTCTAACACATGTCAGCTACATTTTCCATGCAAACCTTAGGAGCCTAGACTCTGTCCTAAAGCTGACATCATTGCATATAGGATCTAAGTATGGTTTGGTAGGACCATATTGAGGAGATTACATCCATGTTCACATTAGACTTAGGTCTTAAATACAACTCTCCTCAATTTTAGGGATTGAATGCAAAACAATGTATGCAAGTGTTTGCTTCTTCTTATTTAAATCTATCTCTTTAGGACTTGCATTAGATCCTTCTAGTTTTATTTGCATGTTGATCATATTTTGAAAACATCCCTACCTATATTGTCCCGGTCTTCACGTTGCTGGGCTGTCTCACTGAACCATAGTTCAGGAGAGAGCCTCACAACTGGACCGCTTATTTGGGTTCGCGCCCCCCTACCACGTACCTAAGGGCCATAGTCCGAGGTATATCGGTAGGTGCTCAAGGATGTTGGGAAGCCTTTACCTTAGAACCGAAGAGATATCTTATATGCCACGTGCTTCGAGCTTCGGCTTGAGTATATCGATATACCTTGATTGGAATCAGATGATATAAATCTTAGAGTTAGGATTAAGGTCCTATCAGCCATTTCAAATATTGCATATAGAGTCAGCTTTAGGGAATGCTCCTTGTACATCCTTGTTTGTATATCTGTGATTGTATGATATTTTATATCTTCCTTATATTCTTCAAAACCCTAGGTATATATTATTCAAAATTTCCTCTTTTAAAAAACCCAGGTGTATTGCCTTTTCTTTCTGATTTCTTCAAAATCTTTTTGATCCTGTCTGCTATTTTTCAAAAATTTTAAATCCTTGTCATCTTTCAAAATTTGTTTTCCTCAATCATGAGAGAAATGATATTGCCTATGAGGATCTTCAAAATCATAAAATTTCTTCTAAAAAGTCTTCAAAAGATTCAAATATTTTGATCTAAATCCCTTTTAAATAAACTAACATGTTGATTTTCCTTTTTCAAATTAGGTTTTAAAAACCATTTGTCTTCAAAATCATCACCTCATGTTTGTTTTCTCTTTCAAAACTAGTTTTAAACCACTATCCTCGAAATCAAACCTCATGATGATCTCTCATGATGATTCTCCTTTTTAAAGGATCAGATCTTGCGATGATCGTTCTTCTTACAAATGAATTTTCCTCCCAAAAATGATTTTTTTCACCTATCTTTTAAATAAACATTTTCTTTTCAAGATCCCATATGCAGGCAGGATCAGAAAAACTCCTTTTTCTTTTAAATCTTATAAATTTTCAGTTAATTTTGATATCTTTATCAGTTTCATTCATTTTATTCATATTTTATTCAAATTTATATCAATCTTATCAAGTTTTTATCAAGTTTATCAATATTTTCTCAATTCCATTAAAATTTATCAATCTTTTACCCTTTCAGGTTAAGGGAAAAACCTGACCCTCGTTGTCCGAGGTGTACCCTTTCAGGTTAAGGGATAAACCTGCTGCCTCTTTCCCATGAGGTATTTCCTTTATTCTTATTACCCTTTCAGGTTAAGGGATAAACCTGACCCTCGTTGTCCGAGGTGTACCCTTTCAGGTTAAGGGATAAACCTGACCCTCGTTGTCCGAGGTGCTCCCATTCAGGATAAGGGAAAATCCTGAGACCCCTGGTAGGAGCAAACAACGCTACCTATGAGGATTCTTTTGTAAATACAAGTTTTGTTAATCTTTATTGATTTTCTAGATTTATATCATTTTGCCTTCGCTAAATTTTCTTAAATTCTATTCTTTTTCTTATTCAGGATAAGGGATAATCCTGAGACCACTCGTAGGGGCAACAATGCTACTTGTGAAAATTCTTTTCCAAAAGAAATTTTCAAAATTTCTTTCCTTTCTTCTTCTCCATTTTTATAAATTTTATTCTTTTTTTTCCCTTTCAGGTTAAGGGGTAAACCTGAATCATTCCTTTCTAAATTCTCATCAAAATGTCTATTCCACTTCCCCTTCAGGATAAGGGAAAATCTTGAAAATGCCGACAATCATTCTCGCTCAAATCTCAAGTATCTTAAAGAATGTCGGTGTCCTCTTTTTCTTCAAATCTCCATCAGAAAACCCAGTACTTACACTGGGGCATTTTTTTGAAAAAATCAATACTCATACAGGTAAGCCTAGCACTCGTGCTAGTGTTTGGATGACCGATCAGTTAGCCCTCAGGTCACAATCCTTCCTCAATTTTCCTCAAATTCTGTCAATCTTCCATCAATTTCTATCCCTTCTCATCAATTCTCCTTTGAGATTCGAGTTTCGACTCGAACTTCCAACTCTTTCCCTGAGATTTGAGCTTTGACTCGAATTTTTCAGCTTTCCTTGAAGATTTGGGTCTTAACTCAAGTATTCTTTCCTTCAAAAAACTGAACTTCCAAGTTTTCCTTCTAAATTTGAACTCTGACTCAAACTTTCCTGCTTTCCTTCGAAAATTTGAGTTTTATCTCGAGTTTTCTTGCCTTCAATAAATAAACCTTCAAAATTTTGATTTGAGCCCTGACTCGAACTTTCCTACTTTTCCTTCAAAAAAATTAGGTTTTGTCTCAAGTTTTCTTGCCTTCAATAAATGAATTTTCAAGTTTTCCTTTGAGATTCGAGCTCTGACTCGAACCTTCCTACTTTCCTTCAAAAATTTGAGTTTTGTCTCAAGTTTTCTTGCCTTCAATAAATGAATTTTCAAGTTTTCCTTTGAGATTCGAGCTCTGACTCGAACCTTCCTGCTGTCCTTCGAAAAATTTGAGTTTTATCTCGAGTTCTCTTGCATTCAATAAATGAATTTTCAAGTTGAGATTCGAGCCCCGACTCGAACCTCCCAGTTTTCCTTTGAAAACTCGAGTTTTAAACTCGAATTTCCCTGTTTTTCTTGTAGAATCCGAGTCCTGATTCAGATATTCTTTCAAAGGCTTACCTTCAGAATTTTAAATTCACATTTACCTTCAGAATTCAACCTCATGTTGGATTCTTCCCCAAAATCCCACTGATATGTCAAAATTCGATGTTAAGTAAAGGTTTCGTCATCAAGGATTTCAGGAATATCTTGCCAAATTGCCATAAAATAGTTGTTGATCTCAAACTTTTATTACATAAAGAATTTCCTCAAATCTCCTTAGTATTCCTTCCAAAAGGGTGAAACTTCTGTGAAGAAAGGCTCAAATTCCAAATTTTCTGTTGGTCAACCAAGAGGATGAAGAAAAATCTTCGACATGACCGGTAAAGGAAATATTCAATGATGCCGAAGAGCCATAAATGAGCTGATATTGATCATAGCTATGACACATTCTTAAAGATTATTCTTTGGCAGTAAGACAGTAGAAATATCCTGGGCAGTCAGAAAAGAACCTACCCAATTCATGTCTCCTCAAGTCAGCTAAGCTGCAAATCAAATATCCGCAAAGAGGATCTCTCAATTGTCGTTAAGATGAAGGCGAATTAAGCGAGTAGACCCCCGGGGCCAAAGAAGATTTGAAACATCTCCAAGATGACGGAGTTTGTGACAGATCCTTCCAGGGAAAGTTCGGATCACCGTCGAGATGAAGGCGGATGTGATGGACCTACCGACAAACCCTAAAAGATATTTGATTCCAGCTATCATCTAAATACCTTTGAGTCAATACCATCATATATAATCCCTGAGATAAATGAAGGATCAGAACATCTCCAAGATGAAGGAGTTTGTGACGTACCCTTCCCTGAAAAAGAGAGAAAAGTCAGGACATCTCCAAAATGAAGGATGATGTAAAAGCCCAAGAAAGCCAAATGACTCAAAAGAGTGCAAAAAGATCATCATGGGAAAATACCCAGGATATCAAACTGCCCAAATTGCAAAGAATCTTCTTTACCTATGTGAAATTCTTCTATCAATATCTTTTCATTTAATTGCTTTTATGAAGCTAAGAATATCTCCTCTCCTTTCATATCAAGGAAATTGATAGCATCCTTGAAGAAGACCAACAACTAAATTTGACTTTGATTTTGGATTCTATAGAGTTAACCTAGTTGGGGGTAATACTCTAGGTGGAAGAGAGAACATCTTTCAAAAGTGCTCACCCTAAAATTTACCTTCAAACAACTATAAATTTTATCATTTTTGGCAAAATTTTCCAGCTTTCCTGATAAAGAAATAAGAACTTGACATCTGTTTTGATACATCTTGGTGTTGCCTTTTCCTTCTTTTGTATAGTCAAAATTGTTGCCTTCCCCTCTTTCATAAGAGTTGCCTTCTTCGTCTTTTCGCTTTGTCGAGAGACTTGCCTTTCCCTGGATTAAATGATTGTCTTCCTCGTCTTTCGCTTTGTCGAGAGACTTGCCTTCTCCTTAATTAAAGGATTGGCTTGTCTATCTTTCGCTCTGTCGAGAGACTCGCCTTCTCCTTGATAAAAGGATTGCCTTCTTCGTCTTTCGCTTTGTTGAGAGACTCGCCTTCTCCTTGATAAAAGGATTGCCTTCTTCGTCTTTCACTTTGTCAAAAGACTTGCCTTCTCTTTGTTAAAAGGATTGCCTTCTTGTAAACACCCCAAATTTTCACCCTCATCCAGTGTTTGTCCATTTCATAAGTCATTACAGATCATTGCATGTCATTGCATGTCATTGCATGTATTCTGCATAGCATTGCATGTCATTGCATAGCATTGCATGTCATTGCATCTCATTTTCGAGATCCAGCACTCCTATTTCAAAACATTCAATCCAGATTTGAATTTTAAAGCTTTATTTCAAAATCAATTTCAAAACCTGGGTTTTTATTCAATACTCTGTCATTTTTCAACCCCAGGACTTTGTATTTCGAAATATTTTCTCAAGGAAACAATCTGGATTCATTTCAAATTCAAATTTTAATCGATTCACAGATGAGACCCATTGAGGTGGTGTCGCTTCTGAATTTCAAATTTCTCAAATTTTTGAAAATTTCAGTCTGATCAGGACTCTGTCTCAGAGTCCTAATCCAGTCAGGAGTCTGTTTTGAAATCTGTTTTACTTCCATTTTTAGTCTTTTTCGATTATTTTCAAAATTTAGGTCATTTTACATAGTTTAGTTAGTTCAGGACTCTATTTTAGAGTTCGGTTGAGTTAGGAGTCTAACCCTGACTGTGTTTTCTGACTTATTTCATCATTTCTTGATAAAATCTTTTGAAAATTCTTTCATTTGGCTTTTAAAATCTAAAATCTCAGAGTCCTAAGAGTTTAGGACTCTAACCCGGAGTTCCAGTTCGCTTGAGACCCTATTTTTAGAAATCTTGAATTTCAAATACTGATTTTAACCCCTTTTCAAAGCCATTTTCAGTGTTTATTTCAAAATTTCCAAAACTCGATGTGGGCCCACTCAGTTGGCACCATATCCAGAGGAATTCTAATTCAGTTAGAACCCTATGCCATTTCAAAAATTCTAATTTTAAGATTACTTTTGAAAATCCTTTTGAAAACTCCTTCAATCTCAAGTTTTAAAATCATCTTTTTGCGAAAAACTCAAGTAGGGCCCACTCGGGGTGGTGCCATATTTGAGTCAGTCAGGGCTATACTAGGGTTAGTTGATGTCTTGGTTAGTGTTAGAGGTTTAGAAGAATCAAAACCATTTTAAAAAACTCATTTTTGAAAGTTAGTTTTTAAAACTAGTGTTTTTAAAGGTTTTTAAAGGTGTTTTAAAAACCCAATGTGGAAAAACGCTAAGTGGCGCCACATTTGGGGGATTCTTAGGTTCAGCTAGGGGTTAATTAGGGATTAATTAGGATAATTTAGGTCAAGGGCATATAGGTAACTCCACCCAAAAATCGCCCCCCCTTTAGAGTCCAAAATTTTCAAAATTATCAATTTTTAAACCTAAATTTTTTTTTATAAATAGATGCCATAAGGGGGGTCGATTTTCCCATCTCTCTCCTATTGGATTCTTGGAGATTCTTTCTCCTCTTCAGCCCTTCCTCCATTGCAGCAACCTCAAGGTAATTATTTTCTTTAATTTTTAGTTTTTATTTAATATTTTTCATTGTTTTAAGCATGATTTAGCCATTGGTACCATCATCTTCATGGATTAAACCATGGATTCAACCTCAAGAACCATCAAGAATCAGCAAGAACGATCCAAGAAGGTGATCTAACCCTGTTTTGGATGATTTACAGAGATTTTAATCCATTAGAATTAATTTTAATATGATTCTTTACATTATTAACCAATAAAATATATGATTTACCCCTTTTAATGGGTTAAATCTATGTTTTAAAGGTGATATCAAATTCCAGCCATTGATTCCCTGTTTTTATTTTATTTTCATAGTTTATTCATGTTTGTTTTACGTTATACAGCATAGAAATAATTTTTATTTGTTGTTTTATGGTTTATTTTATTGATTTACATTAGTTAATGCATGGTTTTTCAAGTTTCTTAAATTTCTGTGTGTTTTAGGTTTAGAACAGTAAAGATAATGTTATTTTGGATTGAAGTACTCATTGTTTATTTCTGATTTTTTTATATGTGATGCATGCATGAGTTATTGAGTTACTGTAGAAAAATCAGAGGTTTTGATTCTCGGAAACCCTGTCCAAAAAATCAGACATCAAACTGGGTTTTTAAAGCTTTAAAATCGTGGTTAAAATCAAGAAGGTAACTTGCTGTGATGATATTTCTCTCATCTTATATATGATTTTAGATCTGTAATATGCTATGGATTCACATTGAGTAGATCTGTTTGCTGTTAAATTTTCGGATTTTTTGATCACTGTTTAGTATTTTTCCTTTTTCAGAGAATCTAATTTTAAATTTAAAACTCGTTAGGGTTTACCAAAACCCTAATCAGACTTGTGTTAGTCATAAATCCCAAACCACAGATCCGATTTTAGATCTGTAAAAAGTGAGTATTGTTATTTTGTGTCTACTATTTACCACTAAAATTTCAGAAATTGTTTTTTAGGATTTCTATTTATGCCTGTATTTTCAATCTGAGGTAGCCGTTTTAATCCCTATTAAAAGTGATATATTTTAGCTCAGATTGTTGGAAGGGTTTCTCCCTGACCGAAGATGCTTTTTCTGATCTGTAAATTGGGAAATCTCTGTTTTCCTTCCTAGTTAGTCTCTGTAAAATTTCATAAATTTCTATAGAGATTTGACCCCTGGTTAGGGTCTTGGACTGAGACTGGTTGGTGAATTAGGTCAAAATAGCATATTTTTAGGGTTTAATGCAATTTTCGGATTAATTTAATGTCAAAAAAATTATTTTTATAATTCCAATTCGACATTAGGGTTATAACAAGTGCAGGTACCAATTTTTATGGATTTTGGAATCCATTTGATAGCTGAATTAAGCAAATGGCAAAACCGGGTTCCTGAAAGATCAAAAAACACTGCTAAAATCACAGTTTTTGTGATATTATTGGATTTTCGTGCATAAGCATATGGTTTTAGGGTTTTATTATGTTCATAAGCATCTTAGGATACTTTATGTTTAATTTTGTAGTTATTTGATTTCATTTAGGTCATAAAACCCAAATTTTTACCAAAATCTCTTTCTAAAAACCCTGATTTCAAGGCCATAGTCTTGCTATCGGGGGCAATTTGGTCATTTGACCTAAATTTCAAAATCCCTAACCCTAATTTTCATATTTTTAAGCATGTCACATCGTATTTAGCTTAGTTTATTCCATTCAAATTTCAAAACTTGCATTTTATCAAAATATCTTTCTAAAAACCCTAATTTCAAGGCCATAGACTTGTTATTAAGGGTATTTTGGTCATTTTGACACCAATTTCGAAATTTCATATCTTCTCCTCCTTATTTATTCAATTTTATTCATACTTTATCATTTTGATTTAAGGGAATCATGGTAAAAAGGCTTATATCTAGCAAAATCCCACAATTTCCTGATATTGTTGGATAAATCTAGAAAAGCCAACATATTTTCATTAACCAAGTTTTCTAGTTTTGCAGGTACATTGAAGACTTTATTTTTCATGTATTTAAATTTCAATAGTGATGTAATTTGTAATTAAACTTTGGAATAAGAATTTATATTTCCTGCTTAGATTAGGTTGCATTGCATATAGTTTATAATTTTAATGTGTGATGGATGATGATTCATGCATATTTTTACAAATTCACCATGGTCTACACGAATGGCACATGCACTAGCTTCTATGAAGTTTATAAACTTGGTGGAATTTGTATTTATGGCCATAGTCAGAATACGAATGATACTTAGATTTATGATCTTCACATTAGCCACATTCAGCCTACACTCTTAGGCTAACTTCAAAAATGCACTGCATTTCTCAAAAATACAAAAAGTATTTCTCAATTCCTCAAAATCATATTCATTCATTTCATGCATTTGCCAATTCTAATTCAAATTTCAGTTCAAAGAAATTCATTTTCTCAAAATCTCATAAGTATTATAGCAAAATCGATTTTCCCAAAGACATTGAATTTCAAAGGATATTTCAAATATTTCCCAAGTTCCAAATTCAAATTTTCTAAGTTAGAATTTCAATTTCAAAGTTTGAATTCAGAGAAACCAAGTCTCTCAGAATCGATTTTCACCAAATGTCAAGGATTCCTCAAAATTGATTTTTATTTCTCTCAGAAGTATATTTGAAATCCCAATTCACGATTTTCCAAGATTTACATTTTATATTTCAATCGTTCAAAGCAAACATCATGTTTTCAAATGTGCATTTTCTGAAAATTCATAGCACATGCCTAATTCTTTGTGCATTTAGAAATTAGAATATGATTTAGACAAGTTGAATAGAGTAGAGCATAAGATTGATCCTTGGTTCAATTACCCCTGTTAAAGGTGGCAGGAACGGTTGAACCTCGTACCGACAGGCGAGTCCCATTCTTCGGAATTTTCCCGCATTTTAAAAACGGAGGCGAGTTATTTTCAAAATCTTTTTCAAAGGTCAGTTTGATTTGCAAAAGTAAAATTTTGCGATGAAAACAGGTTTGGCGACCGAGATGGGACCTGTCTTCGCCTGATCAATCTAATGCTCTACTTAGTTCAAATTGTCCAAATCGATTTCCATGGAATGTCAGCTTTGCTTTATGATATCATGTGAACCTAGGAGCCTAGACTTGAACCCAGCTTACATGGAATGCATATAGACTAGGTATGGTTTGGTAGGACCATATTGAGGAGAATTATTCATGCTCACATAGACTTAGGTCTAATACAACACTCCTCAATTTAGGAATTGTATGAAAACAATGCTTGCTTCTTCAAATATTTCAAAAATCTATCTCTTTAGGACTTAGAGCCTTCTATTTGATTGCATGTGCTCATGTTTTTCAAAAATCACCCCACCTATATTGTCCCGATCTTCACATTGCTGGGCTCTCTTCCAGAACCATAGTTCGGGACAGAGCCTCACAACTGGGCCACTTATTTGGGTGAAAACCCCCCTGCCACGTACCAAGGGCCATAGTCCAACGTATATCGGCAGGTGCTCAAGGATGTTGGAAAACTTGAACCTAGAACCGGAGAAATTGATTTTATGCCACGTACATCGAGCCTTGGCTTGGGTATATAGGCATAACTGGATTGGATACAGATGATCTGAGCCTTAGAGTTAGGATTAAGGTCCCACAGCCATTTCAAAATTTGTGCATCTAGAGTCAGCTTTTAGGGAATGCTGTTTGTGCATACTTGTTTATGCAGAATTTGATTGAATATGTTATTTCCTTTTCCATATTTTTTCTAATTTTCTAAAATACTGGACGATTTTCTCAAAATTCCCCAATCTATGTCCATGTACTGTCCATGTTTTAAACTTTGGACGATTTTCCAAATACTTCATTTTCCATATTTCATCAAACCCTGGACGATTTTCCAAATTTCCCTTAATTTCCTTCAAAACTCCAGGTGATTTCCCATCTTTCCTGTCTTCTGGATCTCGAATTTCCTGCTTTATTTTTATCCTGCCTGCATTTTCCTCAAAATTCCTGTATTTTCCAAGTCTTATTCCAATTTCCATGTCTTCCAGTCCGATGGCATCCAGTCAGCTTGATTCAGTCTTCCCTGAGGGTCACATCTCCTACGAGGTGCGACAAAGTCTTCCCGAACATCGAGTCCTAAGCACCGGATCCTTCTTTCCCCGGTGGTATTATTCATGGTTCAAGAACTTCTCTCGTATGTTTCCGGACCATCTGGACGAGTGTGGATTGGAACTGGCGTCCGCAGTGGGAAAGCAGACAGTCAACGGCAACTTGATTCATGCACTAGCATAGCAGTGGAATCCGAGCACTTCTACCTTCTGGTTTCTGTGGGGCGAGATGACAGTACTAATGGATGAATTTTCAGAGATTATGGGATTGCCCGAGCCAGCCGGTCAGCCTGGAGATCCATTGGAGAAACAGTTTCTGATTAATGTTAAGGGTCTGGACCCTAAGGATGCCTTAGCTCGCATGACAGGGCGTAAGTCTTGGCCACTGATCGAAGAAGATGGAAATGAATACGTGAGCCTGATCGAAATCTACAGACAGTATGGGACATTCGTAGAAGTCAGCTCGTTGTCCAGGACAGCTCGAGAAAGAATTCAGCATGCGATGGTTCTGTGCACGGTGGGATTAGCTTTCTTTCCCGACGGACGGAATTATATGGATATCAGAATAGTTCAGCTTCTAAGGAGATGGGGAAGTCGACAGACCAGCCGCCTCTCAATTGCCATGGCCGCACTCGCCTTTCTATACCGAGGGTTGACTCGTTTCGCACTCGGAGAGTCGATCCTAGTCGAAGGGTGCACCTATGCCTTGCAGTCTTGGTTCCTCCGACATGTGCCAGTCCGAGCCAGTTCCTTCAGATACAATGGTGAAAAGCTTCTTCCAGTTGCGCGATACCGGTTCTTGATCGACAACCTTCAGGAGGAAGAGGTCGTATGGGACTACTTTGATCGCCAGGAATCACCTCCCAGATATACTTATGCATACGGCAAGCGATTCAGGCTACTTGGCCCATTTTTCTGCGCATACTATCATCCAGAGCGGTGTGTTAGGCAGTTCTCTCAGAGGCAGAAGCGCGTAGAGATTCGTCCACTAGCCGGGGTTCTGCCAGAATTCGATCTTGCATCAGATCAGTGGTCCGGAGCATACCATTCTGCCAGACATGGCTGGGATTCCTTTGTTACTCTCACTATTTTTCCTGGTCCTCGTGTATCTTCTGATTATCCGGAGTGGTGGAAAATTGTCTGTCCCCCTCCCCTCTGTCAAGTGTATTATTGATAAAATCATGTTTTTCCCCTCAATAAAATTCCTTTATTTTACATTTCACTTTGGTTTGACGACCTCGCCTAGGTAACAAGGCATATTTTCAGTTGTTTATCTTGCAAAGAATAGCAACACAATTGTCGTAATCCCAGCGACGACTCAATCCCTAGTAATGGGTTATTATTTCAATTGTCTACCAAAATTCTTAACAAATATTTTCCTCCAAACCAAATTTCCTTCAGAAGCCTAACCATCAGTTCTGCCCTGCAGAGAGCATCAGCAATATCCAAGAGAAAATTTGTGATACCCGATGGTTCATACAAGATCCAGAAAGAAAACCACATCAGTTGAAGGCGTCGCGTACTCAGTAGCTTCAGAAGAAGAGATGGACTCACCTCGATCAATCCAGAGTCAGGGTCAGCAGGCGGATGATGGCATCGATCCCCAAATGTACGTCATGTTTAAAAAAATGATGACCAAGATGCTGGCAGAGCAAGCTGAGGCCAGTACTGAGCAAATTCAGACCAAACAGAAAGATAAGAGTCATGCCGTCAAGAATGTGAAGATCAGCAAAAAGCAGAGTCGTCACGAGGAAATATCTGATGAGTCAGAATCAGCTGACGATGCTGACAAGGAATGTGAAAATAAATATGAATTCAAAAGGTCGACTCAGGGTCAGAGGTCGGCTTACAAATCCAAAAACCAGTCTGTTGACGACCCTACCCAGTCACAGCTAAGAGACATGATGAAAATGGTCAAAGATCTGCAAGCCCGCGACAAGGGCAAGAAAGTCTTCACCAGCGAAGACTTCTATGATGGTTTAGATGGGGACGACAATCTGGATAATCTCCCCCAGAAAATTTATCAAGTTTGATGGTTCTGGCGACCCTAAGGCTCATCTCGCCATGTTTTTCGCTGAATGTTCACGATTCAAGCGTGACAATCGGGCACTCTTCCTTTGCTTCCCTCGCAGTCTGGAGGGAACGGCAGCTAAATGGTATTCGGAGCACATCAACCCCATAGAGCTGAAAGAATTTGATAAGGTGGTAAATATGTTCATTGAACGCTTTCTGTTCAATGCTGAGGCGCTCCCGACCCTCAGCCACCTCTGTGGCCTGAAACAGAGAGAAAATGAAAAAGCCAGAGACTTCATCCACCGCTGGAGGTCAGCTTGTAATAAAATGAGAGATCCCATATCAGAGGGGCACGCTTTGTCTCTAATTCTGAGTAACTTCTCGCAACCACTGAAAGGCCTCATCTCCACCGCACCGTCCAGAACCTTTATTGAATTAACAGAGCGAGCCAAGTGGCTCGAATTAAGTATGGAGAATGGCTTCTATGAAGGTTTCACTTTCACCAAGAACAGCGGCCAGAACGAGTCAAAGAAGAAGACTCACTTCACTAATTCTGTCAGTAATAATAAATGGAATCATCGCAAGGGGCAAAATAGAGACTTCTGTTATGGGGCAGGAGGTTCAAACAGGAATTATTAGAAAGGGAAGCCGATCCCGCAATTCAGCAAGCCGCTACAGCAGGGACCAAAACCCTGAGAGAAAGTGAAGCATGAAGGATGGAGCTATGACAGGAAATTCACTCCATTAGATCAATCACTCGAGACTGTGCTCGAGTACATGTTGACCAAGGAGATGGTCAAGTTGCCAAGGCTGGCTGATCCTCCCGTTCCTATGGGAAAATTCAAAGACCAATTCTGCAAATTTCATCTAACAGTGGGGCACAATACTGAGAATTGCTTTGTTCTGAAGAACATTGTTCAGGACCTTATTGATAAAAATCTTCTGGTAGAGGGTGCGGAAGATGAGAATATAGAAATTCTGAAATAACCATTTCCCCCTTATAATACAGCGGTCATCTCTGAAGGAATGCACTAAGGGCATTTGCTTGTCTTTTCATTTCCATTCTTTTATTTCCACATTCGGGATGATATCCCATTTCATTTTCATCATTGTCATTTTGATCAATTCTATCTTTCAATAAAGTTGTCAGTTTCCTTTGTCTATCTTGGTGCCATTTGTCTCTTTACTCCTCAATATTAAATCTTCACAAAATTGAAATCATTTTGCTCTTTTATCTTTCCAATTATTTTCAATAAAAGCAATTTATTTCATGATGAGCAATTTCCCTAAATCAATTTATCCTCCAATTTTCAGAATGTCTTCCCGATCTATCAAGAAGCTCGTCTTTAATCCAAAAGCTTGTTCGAAATCAGCAATAATTCATCAGGTCAGAATAAGAACAGAATGTGGTCAAACTGCAAAACAGTCAGAAAAATCCGCAGAGTTCGATTCAGCTCTTCAGGAACTGCCAGAATTTGCATCGGTTCAGAAGCAAGATGAGCCATCATCCTTAGTTCAAGATCCGACTGAGGATATCAATATCGGATCAGAAGACGATCCTAGAATTCTCAAGATTGGCAGTGGTTTGAGCCCAGGAGAGAAAGAAAGGCTCACTAATTTCCTCAAGCAGCATGAAGAAGTATTTGCATGGACTTATGAAGATATGCCAGGTTTAGATCCGAAATTGGTGGAACATTGCCTCGTTTTGAAGCCTGAGGCAAAACCAGTCAAGCAGAAGTTGAGAAAAATGGATCCTCGAATCGAGCAACAGGTCAAGGAAGGACTTGAGGATCTGCTTAAAGCAGGATTCATTCGAGCAATTGATTACCCGGATTGGTTGGCGAATATCGTAGCAATTCCTAAGAAGAATGGGAAAGTGCGAATCTGTATCGACTTCCGTGATCTCAATAAAGCCACTCCAAAGGATGACTATCCGCTCCCAAACATTGATCTCCTAGTCGATAGCACAGTCGGGCATGCTATGTTTTCTTTTATGGACGGATACTCCGGATATAATCAAATCAAGTTGGCCGCTCGTGACCAATCCAAAACATCCTTTACCACGCCATGGGGCACTTTCTGTTATACAGTCATGCCATTTGGGCTCAAGAATGCTGGGGCAACCTATCAGCGTGCTATGGCTGTTATTTTCTATGATCAGATGCACAAAATCATGGATGCATATGTCAATGATATTCTGGTGAAATCCAAAGAAGAGGAAGATCACATCGAAGCTCTCAATCAAGTTTTCAAGCGACTCATTCTTTACAAGCTAAGACTCAATCCACAAAAATGTGTCTTTGGAATTGAATCAGGCAAGTTGCTAGGCTTCTTGGTCAGCAAGAAGGGGATAGAAATGGATCCCGCTAAGGCCAAAGCTATCATTGGCATGCCGCCTCCGACTAATCTCAAAGAATTGCGTAGTCTTCAAGGACGCATGCAATCAATTCGACGATTCATTTCTAATTTGGCCATGAGATGTGAGCCTTTCAATCATTTGCTTAGAAAAGGAGTGAGGTTCGAATGGGGACCAGAGTGTCAACAGTCGTTCGAACGCATCAAGAAATATCTTCTCAATCCTCCTGTTTTAAAGCCGCCAGAATTAGGGAAACCCCTATTGCTATACATTTCAGTTAATCAAGTTGCTTGCTGCGGATTCCTGGCGCAATACGAAGAAGGCAGCTTGATAGAACATGCCATTTACTATGTGAGCAAGACCTTTATTGATTATGAGAAGAAATACTCTCAGATAGAGAAGACATGCCTAGCTCTGGTATGGATGTGTCAGAAATTGAGACATTATCTATTGGCGTCTGAAGTCAAGATTCTATCTAAATTAAATCCTCTCAAGTACATTCTTGAACAACCATTTCTCAGCGGACGAATCGCCAAATGGCAAGTCCTATTAATGCAATACGACTTGGAATATGTGTCTCAGCAATCTATCAAAGGCCAAGCAATTGCAGACCAATTAGCAGATTTTCCTCTAGCAGAGGATGTTAAAGCTGAGGATGATTTCCTCGATGAGCGGCTCTGCAATATTCAGCAATCCCCAATTTGGAATTTATTCTTCGACGGTTCCAAGAATATGGCAGGCATAGGAATCAGAATTCTGCTAATTACACCAGAGAAGGAGATGATTCCCTTTTCTCTTAAACTGGATTTTCAGTGCACTCATAATATGGTCGAGTATGAAGCTTTGATACAAGGTCTGAAAATTCTACAGGACTTCAATGTCAAAAGAGTGCATGCTTATGGCGATTCTTTGTTAATCGTCAATCAAGTTCTGGCCGAATGGCAAGTGAAAGATCAGAAATTACTTCCTTACCAGAAGATTGTCTCAGCTCTTGCCAACAAATTCGAAGAATTCCAACTTTTTCATATCAAGAGAGATTTCAATCAAGTTGCAGACAGTTTAGCTAATCTGGGATCCATCATGTCTTTCAGGAGTGGAGAATCTTGTCGCTCATTTGAAATTGGCAGACTTGATCAACCCGCTTTCGTCCCAGTAGAGCAGATAAACCAGGCTGAGCAGAAGAGGAAGCCTTGGTATCATGATATCAAAAATTTCATTAAAATTGGCGAATTTCCTCCAGAATTATCAAAGAGAGAGCAGCGAGCAATTCAATGCATGTCTGCTCGATATTTTATTCTTGCCGACGTCCTTTATCGTCGTGGATTCAGTTCTGAGTATTCCAGATGTTTGGACGAAGAAGAAGCCAAAGAAGTTGTGCAAGAAGCACATGAAGGCATTTGCGGTGGTCATGTTGGCTATCAGACTCTCGTCAAACAAATCATCCGAGCAGGATATTATTGGAGAACTATGCAACAAGATTGCTATCGTTTTGTGAAGGAGTGCGTTCAATGTCAGATGCATGCGCCTTCCATTCATGCGATAGCGACATACTTGCAATCTGTCGTCTCGCCATGACCATTTTCCATGTGGGATTTCGATGTTGTAGGCCCCATCACTCCTTCAGCCTCCAATGGTCATAAATATTTTCTTGCCGCAACAGAATATTTTACTAAGTGGGTAGAAGCAGTCACTCTACGCACAGTAGAAGGTCGACACGTGGTTTCTTTCATCCATAAGAATATTCTTTGCCATTTCGGTATACCGCATGATATTGTGTCGGATAATGACAGTCATTTCAAGAATGAGAGAATGAGGACATTCTGCTCAAAGTTCAGAATTCATCATCATTTTTCCGCTCCTTATTATCCTCAAGGGAATGGTTAGGCAGAGGCCACCAACAAGATTCTGATTCGAATCCTGGAGCGAACTTTAGAAAAGGGCCATGACTGGCATGAAAAGATTCATGATGCATTATGGGCATACAAAACCACCATTCGAACTCCAACGAATGCTACTCCGTCAAAACTTGTCTACGGAACTGAAGTAGTGCTGCCTCTACATGTTTAGAAACCTGCTCTGAAATTTGCATCACTTCTAGAATTACCTCTTGATCAGTATCAGCAACAGCGACTGGTACAACTTGATTTGCTCGATGAAAGAAGGCTCAGAGCAGCAGAGCATGCTAAATCCTATCGCCAGAGGATAGCCCGACAATATGCAAAATCTGTCATTGAGAGAAAATTTTGGGTCAATGATCTAGTGCTCAGATCAACAGCTTATCTCAGGCACCGCCCGGGTGGCAAATGGTCACCAAATTGGGAAGGTCCTTATGTTATAAAAAGAGGCACTACCTCGCAATTCATATCGGCTCATCAATGCTGATGGAATAGAATTACCAGATCCCATCAATGCTCGACATTTGAAAAAATTCTATACTTGAACAATTCCCTATTCTTTGTAATTCTTCCAAATTTTCTTCAATAATAATCAAAATTCTTTTTCCCAGTTACACTGGGGCATTTTAAAATTTTGTTTTTATCTACAAATATCCTGTATGCAGGCAGGATAAACAAATCTCTCATTTTGCACGCATGTGCACCCATTTACATTCATTTGCATTTGCATGCATTCATTCGCATTCATCTGCATCAATTTGCATTTGCATCGATTACCCATTCAGGATAAGGGATAAATCCTGAGACCCCGACAGTTGTCCAAGTCGTCGTGAGGGTGAAGACTGAAAATTTTCCATCAAAATCAATTAGTAATTCTTCAGAATCCAGTGTTGTGCTGGTAATTTTTCAAAAATCCAGTGTTCGTGCTGGTAAATTTCCAAAACCCAGTGCTCGTACTGGTAACCATTTAAAATCCAACGCTCGTACTGGTAACCTTTTAAAATCCAGTGCTCGTACTGGTAACCTTCCAAAATCCAGCGCTCGTACTGGTAATCTTCCAAAACCCAGTATTCGTACTGGTAATTTTTCAAAACATAATGCTTGTATTAGCATATTTTCAAAATCCGGTGTTTACACTGGTACACTTTAAAATTCAGTGTCCACTGATTTAGTTTTCCTTCGAAATTCGAGTTCCGACTCTAATTTCTTTCCCTTCTAACCGGTTTAGTTTAGTTTTCCTTTGGAATCCGAGTTCCGACTCGAGTTTCCTTTACTTCTATTTGATCTAATTTTCCTTCAAGAATTCGAGTTCCGACTCGAATTTCTTTTCCTTCTAACCGGTTTAGTTCTCCTTCAGGATTCGAGTTCCGACTCGAATTTCCTTCCCTTCTAGATAATCTAGTTTTCCTTTGGGATTCAAGTTCCGACTCGAATTTCCTTTCCTTCCAATTAATCTACCTTTCCTTCAGGATTCGAGTTCCGACTCGAATCTTCTTTCCTTCTGGTTAACCTAGTTTTCCTTTGAGATTCGAGTTCCGACTCGAATTTCCTTTTCCTTCCACACCGGTTTAAGTTTGCCTTTGGGATTCGAGTTCCGACTCGAATCTTCTTTCCTTCTGGTTAACCTAGTTTTCCTTTGAGATTCGAGTTCCGACTCGAATTTCCTTTCCTTCCACACCGGTTTAAGTTTGCCTTTTGGATTCGAGTTCCGACTCGAATCTTCTTTCCTTCTGGTTAACCTAGTTTTCCTTTGAGATTCGAGTTCCGACTCGAATTTCCCTTTCCTTCCAACCGATCTAGTTTTCCTTTGGGATTCGAGTTCCGACTCGAATCTTCTTTCCTTCTAGTTAACCTAGTTTTCCTCCGGAATTCGAGTTCCGACTCGAATTTCCTTTCCTTCTAACCGGTTTAGTTTTCCTTCGAGATTCGAGTTCCGACTCGAATCTTCTTTCCTTCTAGTTGATCCAGTTTTCCTTCAGGATTCGAGTTCTGACTCAAATTTCTTCTCCTTCCACGATGGATCTAGTTTTCCTTCAAAGATTCGGGTTCTGATCCGAGTTTTCCTTTCCTTCAGAGTTGGTCTAGAAGATCCGAGTCCCGACTTGAATCTTCTTCTAAATCCAATTCAGAACTGGTCTAGAAGATTCGAGTTCCGACTCGAATTCTCTTTCAAAATCCAATTCATCTAGTTTTCCTTGAAGAGTTGAATTCTGATTCGAATCTTCCCTCAAAAACCCAGTTTAGCACCTGGTCCATTCAAAGCTCACAAGTTGGAATCATTCCTTCTTAAACTATGATCCTTAGGTTAAATCCCTATGGAATAGATAGTTCGTAGGTCGAATCCCTACAGAATCCATGTCATTCTCAGTAAACCAATTCACAATTTCGACTTTTTTTTAGCCAATCAATTTCCAAAATTTCAAAATTCCAATTTCCAAAATTCCAAATATCAATTTCCAATTTCCAAATATCAATTTCCAATTTCCAATTTCCAATTTCCAATTTCCAATTTTCAATTATCAATTTCCAAATTTCCAATTTTCCAATTTCAAATATCAAATTTCAAAATTCCAATTTCCAAAATTTGACCCTTTTGGTCATCCAATACCAATTTCAATCATTTTCTCTTGCGAGAGACCCTTTTTATAGGGAGAGTTCGAGGGAGCTCGCTCTTTTCGCATGCTATCCAATTCGTTCACTTAGCCCCTTTTCAATGAGAGTTTGAAGGGACTCATGTCTTTGTGAACCATTTGCAAAACAAAATTCCAAATTTCACACAAGGAACCCTTTTTATAGGGAGAGACTCGACGGAGACTTGCTTTTCTTGTGGCCCCATAATTTCAGACTAGGCCATTTCATCATGAAGGACCCTCTTTTCAGGGAGAGTGTGATGAACTCGTTCCTTCATGACCAATTTACCAACCTCACCAATTCCGGCCCCCTTTCCATAAGAGAAGCCTAATGTTAGGAAGTTTTGACGAAAGCTTAATTTCTTTTCGAAAGTTCGTTTTGCAAACACCTCCTCTTCAGGGAAGAGAGGAGTAATTCCCAATTTTAATTTCTAAATCTTCTCCTTTGGGGAAAGGAGAAGATAATCTATGTCATGGATGTGTTGCGTTGTGCTTCAAATGCTCGCTTTCACAAAAGGATTTCAAGAAAGTTTTGCCAATTTGTCATTAAATATTTGTTGATTTCAAAAATATTTATTGCACAAAATTATTACCTCAGAATACCCTCAGTATTACTTCCGAAAGGACAAAGCTTTCGCGAAAAAGGATTCAAAGTTCAAAATTTTTTTATTGGCCAACCAAAAGGATGAAGAATAAATCCGCGATATGGCCAGCAAAGAGAATTCAATGTTGTTGCAAAGCCATAAGTGATTGATATTGATCGCAGTCAATGGCACATTTTTAAAGACCTTTCTTGAAAAATAAAGCAGTCGAAATATCCTGGGTGATACAGAAAAATCCACTCAATCTCCATATCTCCTTAATCACCTAAGCTGCAATTAAATATCTGCAAAAGGGATCTCTCAATTGTCGCCAAGATGAAGGCGAATTAAGCGAGTCGACCCCCGAGGCCAAAGAAGATTTGGATCATCTCCAAGATGACGGAGTTTGTGACGGATCCTTCCAGGAAAAGTTCAGATCACCGTCGAGATGAAGGCGAGTGTGATGAGCCTACCGACAAACCCTAAAAGATATTTAATTCCAGCTATCATCAAGAGACTTCCTACCAAAGAGCCAATAACTATCAAGATAATCCCTGAGAGAAAAGAAGGATCGGAACATATCTGAGATGAAGGAGTTTGTGACGTACCCTTCCAAAAAAAAAGAGAGAGACAAGTCAGGACATCTCCAAAATGAAGGATGATGTAATTCCCGAAAAATCCAAGAGAGCTCCAATTTGCTAAAAAAAGAGTGCAGAAAGATCATCATGAGAAAAGAATCCCAGGATATCAGACTGCCAAATCTACCAAGAATCTTCTTTAATTTTCTGAAATTCTTTTATCAATATTCTTTCACTAATAGCTCTCGCAATATCAAGAATACTTTCTTTTTCGTCCATATCAAGGAAATTGATAGCTTCCTTGAAAGAAAGTCAATCGCAAGCAATTTGAATTTGAATCTTGATTCTACGGAGCTAAGCCCAGTCGGAGGTAATACTTCAGGTAGAAAAGAGGGAATACTTTCAAAACAATGTGCATCATTTTAAATTATTCTGAATCAACAATGATTTTCAACATTTTGACAATATTTTCTAGCTATCCTTGCGTGAAGCGAGAGCTTGAGGTTCATCTTTGGCGCATCCTGACATCAGTTGTTATCCCTTTTAGGACTTGATTACGGGAGTTTTCAAGATTCCTTCCCTTCTTCGGTATAATCTGAGCGCCTGGGTTCTCAGATTCGCACACTTCCCTGTGTCCCCACTGTCCCACCATAGACAGTCCAATTTCGGCTTGAGGTTAAGCCACCAATTTCAGCAAAAGGCAATTTCAAAAGTTAATTAGTCTCAGCGATGAGGCGCCCAAAATCAATCCCTTTTCAAACTTTAGGGACCCCAATTTCCTTCCTTTTGCAAAACACCTATCGGATTCATTGTGCGGAAATCCAAAGGTTCCATCACGGTCTCTTCTTTCGAGGATTCTGTCCATTTTTCTGCCCAATCAGGTTAAGGGTATAAACCTGGGCCTCATTTGATGAGGTATTTCATTTTCTGCCCAATCAGGTTAAGGGTATAAACCTGGGCCTCCTTTGATGAGGTATTTCATTTTCTGCCCAATCAGGTTAAGGGTATAAACCTGGGCCTCATTTGATGAGGTATTCCATTTTCTGCCCAATCAGGTTAAGGGTATAAACCTGAGCATCCTTTGATGAGGTATTTCATTTTCTGCCCAATCAGGTTAAGGGTATAAACCTGGGCCTCCTTTGATGAGGTATTTCATTTTCTGCCCAATCAGGTTAAGGGTATAAACCTGGGCCTCTATTGATGAGGTATTTCATTTTCCGCCCGGTCAGGTTAAGGGTCAAACCTGAGCTTCGTTTCTACACGAGGTATTTTCTGTCCCATCCAGGTTAAGGGCAAAACCTGAATCTCATTTCTTTTCGAAGTAAAATTTTCTCCTTATTCTTCATTTCATATCTATCATCATCACTTAAACTAATTCTTTCATACCCAGTCAGATTCATCTAACTGGGGCATTTTTATAATCCAAATTTGGTGTGTTTTCTTTGCCACTAAGCTCGGCTTTCAACCGACTTAGCAGCAAAGAGGGGCATCTGTAAACACCCCAAATTTTCACCCTCATCCAGTGTTTGTCCATTTCATAAGTCATTACAGATCATTGCATGTCATTGCATGTATTCTGCATAGCATTGCATGTCATTGCATAGCATTGCATGTCATTGCATCTCATTTTCGAGATCCAGCACTCCTATTTCAAAACATTCAATCCAGATTTGAATTTTAAAGCTTTATTTCAAAATCAATTTCAAAACCTAGGTTTTTATTCAATACTCTGTCATTTTCCAACCCCAGGACTTTGTATTTCGAAATATTTTCTCAAGGAAACAATCTGGATTCATTTCAAATTCAAATTTTAATCGATTCACAGATGAGACCCATTGAGGTGGTGTCGCTTCTGAATTTCAAATTTCTCAAATTTTTGAAAATTTCAGTCCGATCAGGACTCTGTCTCAGAGTCCTAATCCAGTCAGGAGTCTGTTTTGAAATCTGTTTTACTTCCATTTTTAGTCTTTTTCAATTATTTTCAAAATTTAGGTCATTTTACATAGTCCAGTTAGTTCAGGACTCTATTTTAGAGTTCGGTTGAGTTAGGAGTCTAACCCTGACTGTGTTTTCTGACTTATTTCATCATTTCTTGATAAAATCTTTTGAAAATTCTTTCATTTGGCTTTTAAAATCTAAAATCTCAGAGTCCTAAGAGTTCAGGACTCTAACCCGGAGTTCCAGTTCACTTGAGACCCTATTTTTAGAAATCTTGAATTTCAAATACTGATTTTAACCCCTTTTCAAAGCCATTTTCAGTGTTTATTTCCAAATTTCCAAAACTCGATGTGGGCCCACTCAGTTGGCACCATATCCAGAGGAATTCTAATTCAGTTAGAACCCTATGCCATTTCAAAAATTCTAATTTTAAGATTACTTTTGAAAATCCTTTTGAAAACTCCTTCAATCTCAAGTTTTAAAATCATCTTTTTGCGAAAAACTCAAGTAGGGCCCACTCGGGGTGGTGCCATATTCGACTCAGTCAGGGCTAGACTAGGGTTAGTTGATGTCTTGGTTAGTGTTAGAGGTTTAGAAGAATCAAAACCATTTTGAAAAACTCATTTTTGAAAGTTAGTTTTTAAAACTAATGTTTTTAAAGGTTTTTAAAGGTGTTTTAAAAACCCAATGTGGAAAAACGCCAAGTGGTGCCACATTTTGGGGATTCTTAGGTTCAGCTAGGGGTTAATTAGGTATTAATTAGGATAATTTAGGTCAAGGGCATATAGGTAACTCCACCCAAAAATCGCCCCCCCTTTAGAGTCCAAAATTTTCAAAATTGTCAATTTTTAAACCTAAATTTTTTTTATAAATAGATGCCATAAGGGGGGTCGATTTTCCCATCTCTCTCCTATTGGATTCTTGGAGCTTCTCTCTCCTCTTCAGCCCTTCCTCCATTGCAGCAACCTCAAGGTAATTATTTTCTTTAATTTTTAGTTTTTATTTAATATTTTTCATTGTTTTAAGCATGATTTAGCCATTGGTACCATCATCTTCATGGATTAAACCATGGATTCAACCTCAAGAACCATCAAGAATCAGCAAGAACGATCCAAGAAGGTGATCTAACCCTGTTTTGGATGATTTACAGAGATTTTAATCCATTAGAATTAATTTTAATATGATTCTTTACATTATTAACCAATAAAATATATGATTTACCCCTTTTAATGGGTTAAATCTATGTTTTAAAGGTGATATCAAATTCCAGCCATTGATTCCCTGTTTTTATTTTATTTTCATGGTTTATTCATGTTTGTTTTACGTTCTACAGCATAGAAATAATTTTTATTTGCTGTTTTATGGTTTATTTTATTGATTTACATTAGTTAATGCATGGTTTTTCAAGTTTCTTAAATTTCTGTGTGTTTTAGGTTTAGAACAGTAAAGATAATGTTATTTCGTATTGAAGTACTCATTGTTTATTTCTGATTTTTTTATATGTGATGCATGAATGAGTTATTGAGTTACTGTAGAAAAATCAGAGGTTTTGGATCTCGGAAACCCTGTCCAAAAAATCAGACATCAAACCGGGTTTTTAAAGCTTTAAAATCGTGGTTAAAATCAAGAAGGTAACTTGCTGTGATGATATTTCTCTCATCTTATATCCGATTTTATATCTGTAATATGCTATGGATTCACATTGAGTAGATCTGTTTGCTGTGAAATTTTCGGATTTTTTGATCACTGTTTAGTATTTTTCCCTTTTCAGAGAATCTATTTTTAAATTTAAAACTCGTTAGGGTTTACCAAAACCCTAATCAGACTTGTGTTAGTCATAAATCCCAAACCACAGATCCGATTTTAGATCAGTAAAAAGTGAGTATTGTTATTTTTCTATCTACTAGTCACCACTAAAATTTCAGAAATTTGTGTTTAAGATTGCGATTTATGCATGTATTTTCAATCTGAGGTAGCCGTTTTAATCCCTGTTAAAAGTGATATATTTTAGCTCAGATTGCCGGAAGGGTTTCTCCCTGACCGAAGATGTTTTTTCCGATCTGTAAATTGAGAAATCTTTGTTTCCCTTTCTAGTTAGTCTCTGTAAAATTTCATAAATTTCTATGGAGATTTGACCCCTGGTTCGGGTCTTGGACTGAGACTGGTTGGTGAATTAGGTCAAAAATAACATATTTTTAGGGTTTAATGCAATTTTCGGATTAATTTAATGTCAAAAAAATTATTTTTATAATTCCAATTCAACATTAGGGATATAACAAGTTCAGGTACCAATTTTTATGGATTTTGGAATCCATTTGATGGCTGAATTAAGCAAATGGCAAAACCGGGTTCCTGAAAGATCCAAAAACACTGCTAAAATCACAGTTTTTGTGATATTATTGGATTTTCGTGCATAAGCATATGGTTTTAGGATTTTATTATGTTCATAAGCATCTTAGGATACTTTAGGTTTAATTTTGTTGTTATTTGATTTCATTTAGGTCATAAAACCCAAATTTTTACCAAAATCTCTTTCTAAAAACCCTGATTTCAAGGCCATAGTCTTGCTATCGGGGGCAATTTGGTCATTTGACCTAAATTTCGAAATCCCTAACCCTAATTTTCATATTTTTAATCATGTCACATCATATTTAGCTTAGTTTATTCCATTCAAATTTCAAAACTTGCATTTTATCAAAATATCTTTCTAAAAACCCTAATTTCAAGGCCATAGTCTTGTTATTAGGGGTATTTTGGTCATTTTGACACTAATTTCGAAATTTCATATCTTCTCCTCCTTATTTATTAAATTTTATTTTATACTTTATCATTTTGATTTAAGGAAATCATGGTAAAAAGGCTTATATCTAGCAAAATCCCATAATTTCCTGATATTGTTGGATAAATCTAGAAAAGCCAACATATTTTCATTAATCAAGTTTTCTAGTTTTGCAGGTACATTGAAGACTTTATTTTTCATGTATTTAAATTTCAATAGTGATGTAATTTGCAATTAAACTTTGGAATAAGAATTTATATTTCCTGCTTAGATTAGGTTGCATTGCATATAGTTTATAATTTTAATGTGTGATGGATGATGATTCATGCATATTTTTACAAATTCACCATGGTCTACACGAATGGCACATGCACTAGCTTCTATGAAGTTTATAAACTTGGTGGAATTTGTATTTATGGCCATAGTCAGAATACGAATGATACTTAGATTTATGATCTTCACATTAGCCACATTCAGCCTACACTCTTAGGCTAACTTCAAAAATGCACTGCATTTCTCAAAAATACAAAAAGTATTTCTCAATTCCTCAAAATCATATTCATTCATTTCATGCATTTGCCAATTCCAATTCAAATTTCAGTTCAAAGAAGTTCATTTTCTTAAAATCTCCTAAGTATTATAGCAAAATCGATTTTCCCAAAGACATTGAATTTCAAAGGATATTTCAAATATTTCCCAAGTTCCAAATTCAAATTTTCTAAGTTAGAATTTCAATTTCAAAGTTTGAATTCAGAGAAACCAAGTCTCTCAGAATCGATTTTCACCAAATGTCAAGGATTCCTCAAAATCGATTTTTATTTCTCTCAGAAGTATATTTGAAATCCCAATTCACGATTTTCCAAGATTTACATTTTATATTTCAATCGTTCAAAGCAAACATCATGTTTTCAAATGTGCATTTTCTGAAAATTCATAGCACATGCCTGATTCTTTGTGCATTTAGAAATTAGAATATGATTTAGACAAGTTGAATAGAGTAGAGCATAAGATTGATCCTTGGTTCAATTACCCCTGTTAAAGGTGGCAGGAACGGTTGAACCTCGTACCGACAGGCGAGTCTCATTCTTCGGAATTTTCCCGCATTTTAAAAACGGAGGTGAGTTATTTTCAAAATCTTTTTCAAATGTCAGTTTGATTTGCAAAAGTAAAATTTTGCGATGAAAACACTTCTTCATATCTTACATTTTGCCTTCTCCTTGTTAAAAGGATTGCCTTCTTCATATCTTACATTTCGCCTTCTCCTTGATAAAAGGATTGCCTTCTTCGTCTTTCACTTTGTCAAAAGACTTGCCTTCTCCTTACCAAAAGGATTGCCTTCTTCATATCTTACATTTTGCCTTCTCCTTGTTAAAAGCATTGCCTTCTTCATATCTTACATTTTACCTTCTCCCTGTTAAAAGGATTGCCTTCTTCATATTTCACATTTCGCCTTCTCCTTACTATTGCCATCTTCATATCTTCATATTTTACCTTCTCCTTGCTAAAAGGATTGCCATCTTCATCGCCATCTTCATATTTTCGCTCTCACCTTCTCCTGTCCAAAGGATTTGCCCTCTTCCATCTTTTTGCCTTGTCAAGAGATTCATCTTTTTTGATAAAAGGTTCGCCTTATTCATCTTTCACCCCATCGAAAGATTTGCCTCCTGTTACCTTATTCCTCGTTCATTTTGTCTCACATCTCCTTATTTTCCATCTCTCACATTCTGGAAGAGTTACCCCATTCAGTTGAAGTATCTCTCCTGTCCCATCACGGTTTTGAGAAAATCCATATGGTTGTTCCCACTCAAGTTAAGGGTCAAAACCTGTATTTTCCGCGAGATGTCATTAAATTCAAAAGCTAATCCCAGCTATGAGACGTCCAAGTTCATCCCTTTTTCAAAGCTTTAGGGAACCCCATTTTCTTCCTCCTTTCGCAAACCCCTTTTCGGATTTGTTCGTTTAAACTCCGAAGGTCCCATCATGGTCTCTTCACTCGAGGATTCTGTATGGTCGTCCCCTTCAGGTTAAGGGTTAAGCCTGAACCTCGTACCTCGAGGTATCTTCCTTTTTCAGGTTTGGGTTAAACCTGAGTCTCGTTTTGACAAGGTGTTTCTTCCTTCAGTCCCATCATGGTTCTTCCCATCGAGGAATCCATGCTTGGTATATCCATTCAGGATAGGATCCTACTTGAGCTTCATCTCACGAGACATTCTCTCATAGATGTCCCATCAAAGTTCTCATATATTCCTTTCCCCATTCAGGGTATCTTGATATATCTTCGTCCCATCCAGGTCAAGGGCTAAAACCTGAGTCATTCCACAAGGCTGATCTAGTCTCACCCACGAGACTTGATCTAAATTCCCTATCTTTCATCATTTCGATATCATCACCCAAAAGTTCCATCACGATTTCCTCATCTCTATCATTCAGTCATATCATTGTCGAGGATTTCGTCCCCCCCAAGCCATTCAGGACAAGGCTTTAAGCCTGAAAAGCCATCATTCTTCCACACCCAGTTCAGATCTGCTAACTGGGGCATTTTTCAAAATTTGGAGTGTTTTCTTTGCCACTAAGCTCGGCTTTCAACCGGCTTAGTAGCAAAGAGGGGCATTTGTGAACACCCCAAATTTTTCAAAAAAACTTTTAAATATTCCCTTTTTGCCCCTAATATCATTTTTTTGAAGCAATTGAGTCATTTCAAATCTAAATTCCAGTTCATTTCTCTAGTTCTATTGAAATTAAATTCATTTCATATGTTTAAATTGATTCCAGATCTGGATCCATTGTCTAGATCCAAATCTGAGTCTCCTTGTTCAAATTTTAAATTAAAAATATAGAAAATACCAAAAATAGCCTTTAAATAGCTCGGATAGTCCATTCGACATCCGTTTGGGTCCATCACATTGTATTTCTCGATTCAAGTGTCAAAACTTGAACATTTTCTCAAAACCTGGGTCCAAAACCAATTCTTCTGAAGAAATTTCCCCGAAATGGTTTAAAATTCTCAGAAAAATACTTTTTGTAAATATTCCTCAGAAAAATACAAAAATTTAGTGTTTAAAACTTTGTTTTCTTTTAAAACCTTAGTTTTCTACTATAAAAATACAAAAAAATGGAAAAATCAATATAAAAAAAATTAAGGCAAACTTGAAAAATTGAATTTTTGTCAAAAACCTCATTTTTAACCATTTTTTAAGAAAAGTTCTGAAAAGGAGCCCCCTCTGGGAATTTTAGAAAATTTCCAACAGCTTCTTCCCGCGCACTTCCCCTCTCTCTTGCCTACCGTCCATCTTCAACAACTCCTTCTTCCCTCAACCCCTCATCTTCAACCACCGATTCTCCTTCATGCCTCCATCAGCTGCAGGCTCCCCCTTTCCAGAAGGATCCTCCACCCTCTACATAAACCACCTTCAAGAAACCCTAAAATTCACCCGTTATCACCCCAACACCCCTCTTCTCCTTCACGGTCGTCTTCTACCCCTCCACCTTCTTCTCCTTCACGAATCCGCCTTGACCCTGCCATTTACTTCTCCATTACGATCCATCCTCCACCTCTCCAGGTCTCTTCTCCGACCTCTCTTTCCCCTCTGAAGTCTTCCTCCCAAAGGTCACAGAAGAAGCCACTTTCCCCCTTTTCTTCAGAACTGCTGCAAATCAGTCGATCATTCTAAAGCATCTGTAGTTACCGGAACGATCCTCCCAACAACAAATAACCAAGAGCAATTGATTATCAAGCCATTGAGCTGTATCAGAATCTTCATTATCAATTGGCCTTGAATCAATGCCAAATGATTTCATTAGAAATGAACCACTTGCTGAAGCTTGCGAACTTGGAAGAACTTGCAGCACCCTTTAACATTTGATTCAATCTCTTTAGAATTTTGCTTCGAACCAGTAAAGCCGATGCTAGTCAATTTCAATCGGCGCTTCCCATTTTTCTCAAAGTACTCATCTTATTGTGCATCAGACCCCCATGTCACTTCAACAAAAAATATCGTAGTATGGACTACATGTGCCCCAATTGAAGCACACCAGACTAGGGAAATCAAATACTGAGTGCTTGTGATGGTTTAACCAAGCTTTAGCTTTAGGGTCTCCAAGGGTCTTTGAATCTGCAAAATTTAGGGAGACAAGGGTAACTTGATAAGAGAGAAGACAGTGGATCTATTCCTATATTAACTGGAATTAGAGAACAAGAGCAAACTATCTCTACCAAAATATCGACATTTGTTGCAGGAAACACAATCCAGCTCCAGCACCTTTGTGACATCTGCTGTAAAGTCTCTGTGAATACTTCTCATTAATATTTGCTAATGATCCTTTGTAAATACACTTCATTAGATACTTGTTGTAAATTGCTTCATAAAGACATTTTGTGGGTACTTACTCTTCAAAAGATACTTAGCAGGTATTCCTCTCTCATTTCACAACACATTATTTGCTACACAGTGCCTCATTTTATAAGTCTTTTATTTCAAGCATCCCTAAATAGTATATATCACTTGCATTTTACAACATTTTTTTTGTACAAATTGCTTTGGTTTCAAACTCATCGTGTTCCATCCACTGCCTACACCACCTTCATCAGCCACCAGCATATTGCATCATGTAGATATTGTCTCTTGCACATTCTCTTGTCCCAGCATCACATTATTGTTACACCACCTTGCACTTTTATAACACCACCATCAACCTTGCAATTCTTCCATCACTATCCACAACATAAAATCATCTGTTCACCTTGTAACACCATCACACTTCACCACTTCCAGCACATTCCTCTTTTGTATCATCTGTGTTATGTGCATCATATGGTGCAACCACTTACCTATACCCTGTTACACCCTTCTTCATCAAATCACACCCATAATATTTTCTGTGTAGACCCTACAACAGCTTCTTACTGCACCGCTTCCTTGTAGCTTATCACAATCATGTGATATCTTGAAACTACTTCATCACCTACACAGTCTTACCAAGCTGTATCTGTTAGATTTCTGCACTACCAGCACCATCCCTGCACCCACAACACTCTTTTGCCACAGCATATCCGCTTCACTTCTCCACTGTTGCACAGATTGCATCTCCACCACATCACTATGGCTTGTGGTATCTTTACACTCCAGCGTGCCATTTCATTGCACCTCCTTTGCATGTCACTACTGCACTTTCACAGCCTACTACCAGCAGTCCTTTTCCTTTCACCTTGTGAGGATCAGTTTATGGCGGATAATTGGCCGTGTATAATCCATCCATAGCAAGTCAATTTGCTGGTGACTTGCTATTCAAAAAGGAATCTCTTGATTTGTTAATACAATTCTGAGTTGCTGCATATAGTCATTTTTTTAGGAAGCTTGTTTGTTAATTAACCTTATGGTGGTGTGTGCCATCTGTTAGCAAATGGACTTATAGTGATGAATCGCCAAGTCATTATTTCACTGTTTATAAGCTGCAGTATATGAGCATCCCATGTACTTACTTCATCACTTAGCCTACTTCATTTTCAGCTGCCACCCACACTTCCTTCCTCAACATGGCACCTGTTGCATATGCAAATGTCATCTTTCATTCACATATTAGTCCAATGTGTGTGACTGCATTACATTAAATAATATATATATATATATGTGTTGTTCAGGTATATACATTCCATCATATTGTCTTAAAAGCTTCCATCAAGATATCTCTTGCGGTGTGTTGTCTCTTGTTTAAGCTAACTCTTGTTTTGCAGGATTTCTTCTTTGATTTAGGAAGCCTTGACATTTTCAGATTCAGTTCAAATAATGTAATAATTAGATCTTAATGAGAATTTACATTTATTGTTTTAGATAGAATGTATGAGCATGCATGTCTCTAGAAATGCTTGTTTTCATAATCATTTTCCTCTTTTATTGCAAAATTTCACAATGGTGAAACACGAATGGCACGTGCACCATTTCATAAGAGGTAAACTAGTCCTAAGTTGATGATTTACATCAACGGCCATAGTCGGGATGTAAACAAGACTTAGGATTTTTACCTTTTATAAAATAACATTGGATCCACATTGGATCCTCTTCAAAAAATCATCATATTTTCAAATATTTCCTTCTTTTATTAGAGTTTAACTTAGAATTAATTCAATATATATACCAATGGCCATAGTCAGGGTATATTGAGAGTTAATTTCATTTTAAACTCTATAAAAGCACCAAAATGTATTTTATTCTTCACTTGAATCTAAATATAGATTATTATATAATACATCCACGGACCATAGTCAAGGATGTATTATATCTTCAATCTTATTTTAATTCATCTAAAGAATGAAATAGCTTTTCAAAATCCAAATTTCAAAAATTCAAATTCATTCATCATTTAGGATAGATCATATTTTCAAAATTCCTTTTTCAAAAACCCCAAGTGATGTAAATATCTTCCTCAATCTATCTTCAATTCTTATAAAATCCAATTCATCCTTTCATTTTCAAATTCAATTTCATTTTCCATCTCAAAAGTTCAATTTAACTTTGAGACTTCAAAGTCATTGTTATATTCAAATTCAAATCAGATTTCAAAATTCAATTTGACTTTGAAATTCCAAATTCATTTTATATTCAAAACTCTAATCAAAACTCAAAGTTCAAATTTTTAACTTTGAGATTCTTGATTCCTCTTCTAAATTCTAAATTCAAGCCCCAAAATTCAAAGTCCAATTTGACTTTGAAATTCATTTGTATATTCAAAATTCTAAATTTGGAAGTTCTTAATTCATCTTCTAAATTTAACAAATCCAAATCCATTTTTGGATCCAGGATTCAACATTCATATTGGATCTCAGACTTCAGATCCAATTCCCCTTTAGGATCCAGAATCCAAATTCTACCTTTGGATCTCAGACTTCAGATCTAAGAACCATCTTAGGGTCCAGAGTCCAACTCTACATTGGATCATAGACTTCAGATCCAAATCTATTTTAGGATCCAAAACTCAACTTCCACATTGGATCTCAGACTTCAGATCCAAATCCATCTTAGAATCCAAAACCCAAATTCTACATCGGATCTTAAATCCATTTTTGAGATCCAATTCCATTCCCAATTCTAGAATTCAAATCCAATTCCCTTTTCAGATCTCATCTGAACTCCCTAAATCCATTTCTATTCTTAATATACCCTTTGATTTCCCCAGGTTCATTCTAAGATTCAAATTCAATATCACTTCAAAGAAATTTCATCTTCTTCTTCTCCTATATCCATGATTAAATTCAAAATCTATTTCTGACTTTGAAAACTTCATTTTCTTTCATTTCCAAGCTTCAAATCATTCTTTCTCAAGATCTATTATTCCAACTCTGATTTACTTCAAAGACTTAGAAATTCTCTGATCTATCTCAAGTTCTAAGTCAAATTCAATCATTTCTTCACTCCCTTATCAAGTTCATCTCAGAATACTTGGAAATTTTCAAAACATCTTTCAAAAAGAGCATACATCCTTGCATCGCACAAGCATGATTCTTTGTGCATTTAGATCTTTTAGAGTTAGAATAAATTCTTAGATTATATTTAGGCAAAGCAAAAGGCATAGATTCGATCCTTGGTTCGATTACCCCTGGTAAAGGCGCCAGGAACGGTTGAACCTCGTACCGATGAGCGAATCCCGTCTCTCCATTTTTTCCCGCAATATTTTAAAACGGAGGCGAGTTAAATTTCTAAATATTTTCAAATCAAGGTCAAGTGAGACCCCGAAAAAGAGTTCCTCTCTCTTCTCTCTTTCTCTTCTCTTCTCTTCTCTTCTCTTCTCTCTTTCTTTTCTTTCTTTTATTTTTCTCCTTTCAAAAAGGAGGAAAATAGAAGTGAGAAAATGAAAAGAGGAGGAAGATAGAGAAACCATAAGAGAGAAAAAATTTTGCAATGATCACAGGTTGATCTTTGAATATAATGATTTGAAGTCATTTTGGAAGATAAGACCAACACAGGGGTTGATCTTTCAATGCAATGGTTCGAAAACTTTTTTTTTTTTTTGAAAATATGATCAACACGAGGGTTGATCCTTCAATGTAATGGTTTGAAACCTATTTTGAAAACATGATCAACACGCGGGTTGATTTTTGACAAAGGTTGGACCAGAGAATATTTGAACTCTTTGGTCATATTGAAGTCTTTCAAAATTTCATGATTTTTGAAAAGCCCTCATAGGTAATATCATTTCTCTCATGAATGATGTCAGGATTGTCCCGCATTCTGAAAAGAACAGGAATTTAAATGCCCCAATATGGCATAAGAAAGAAAAAAAGATAAAAAGAAAATTGACATTTCATTGATAAGCAAAGGTTCGATAACAAGACTGAATATTTACAAGAACTTTGAAAGAAAAAGATTCATAAAAGACTGGGCTGACTTGCCCCTACAAGACAACTGACAAAAAGAGACGAAAGCAAAAACTTTGGCTTTATCAATTGTTTGAGTGGTCCAGAAATGGTTCTGTCAGGACTGTTGGCTGCTTTTCTTCCTCGTCCTCTATCAACTCACTTCTGTCAATGCAGTCTTGTATCATCTGCTTGAGGACAAAGCAGTGTTCTGTGTCGTGCCCTGTTGCCCTATGGTACTTGCAGAATTGGTCCTTGAACTTTCCCAAGATTACGGGAGGATCTGCTATTTTAGGGAGTTTGATCATCCCATGCTTTAAAAGGTAATCCATAACTGCTTCCAAAGTTTGACCTAATGGAGTGAAGACTCGATCTTTCTCCCACTTGATGTACTTGGGCTTCTCTTGAAGATCACCCTTTTGTTGAAGGCCAACTGGAAGCGGTTTGTCATTGTTCTTATAAGATCTCTCCTTATGCCCCTTACTCTGATCTATTCTCGGGTCACTGCCATTGTTATTCTTTGTTTCCTTTTCTACTACTGCCAAGACTATTGCAGGAGGCCTCAACTGAATGAGCGAACTGCGCCTTCTTTTTCTGGTCTTGGATATTCTTGACCAGAGGCGTGCCCTCGTAAAGCCCACTTTCTATCCTTACTTCGATCCATTCAGCTCGCTCAATCAACTTGATGAAGGATTTCGCCGGGGAAGTGGCGATGAGGCTCCTTATGGGCTGAGAGAAATTGTTGAGGATCATCTGCAATGCGTGCTCCTCTGGAATGGGTACCTTCATCTTATTACAGGTGCTTCTTCACCTGTGAATGAAATAGACTGCTCTTTCAGTCTCACCTTGCTTCAGGTTGTAAAGATGATTTAATATAGGTGAGGCTTCAGTGTTAAATAGGAAACGCTCTATGAACAAATTGACTACCTTATCGAACTCTCGTAGTTCGATAGGATTGATGTGGTCAGCATACCATCGGGCTGCTACACCTTCTAAACTGCGGGGAAAACAGATGAACAGAGCCCTGTTGTCTTTTCTAAAACGGCAACATTCTGCATAAAAGGTGGCTAAGTGGGCTTTAGGGTTGTTAGTCCCATCAAACTTGAGAAACTTTTGAGGAAGATTCTCCAGGTTATCGTCCCCATCTAGACCATCGTAAAAATCCTTATCAGTGTAAGTTTGTTTGCCCTTACCCTTGGCTTGATTGCTCGATTCATCTCCTTCATCTGTTTGCTCATCAGGTCCTCTGCTGGAGCCCCAGACTTGGGCTTGTTGACGGATTCAGGCTCTTCTGCAGTTATTTTTATGGACTGCCTTGGAGGTTTCTGTTTGTAGACAATCTGCTCTTCCTCTTCTGACTCTGATTCCTCAGAAGCGGTGTTTGGTTGTACCTTCTTTCTGATGATTCTTACTTGCTTTTTTGTAGGTTTCTTCCTCAGCTTGCTTTTAGGAACTGCCTCTTTCAGCTTGGCCTCGGCTTACTCCAACATTATTCTTGCCATCATCTTTTGGAACATATCATACATAGCGGGGTCGATGTCGTCTTTCCTGTTCTGACCCTGTCCCCTGACTGATTTAGGAGAGCTCATCCTATCCGCCTCACTGTCGCTGTGTTGAGGAGTTGTTTCTTTTCCAGCTTTGGTTTGAACCATATTTGAATATCAACGCTCTCTCTGTGGAGGAAAGTGGAGGTTTTTAGACCAAAGAAACTTTTTGGAGAAGTTTTGACAAGAGGAAGGATTTAGGTTGAAATCTAAAAATTGTATCCCATTACTAGGGATTGAGTCGCCAAAAAATTTGTGACAATTACGTTGTTTACTCTACGAGGGGGAGTAACCAACTAAAACATGAAGAAAGATGCTTAAAAAGGATATCTCTTGATGAAAAGATATTTTATTTATGAAAATATAAACAAGAATATAAAATCAGAAGAAAAAATAAGAGAAAAAGATAAAATTTGAGATTAAATGGTAAAGATTTAAAATTTGAAGAACTTGCAGGCAGGATCAGAAGAATTTTGAAGAAATTTTTAGAAGAAGGGAAGGGAAAATACACCCGAGTTTAAAAAACAAAAAGGAAAATTTGAATAATATATACCCAGGGTTTTGGAAAATATAAGAGATATAAAATATCACACAATCACAGATATACAAACAAGGACGCACAAACAATACTCCCTAAAGCTGACTCTATATGCAATATTTTAAAATGGCTGATAGGACCTTAATCCTAACTTTAAGATTTAGATCATCTGATTCCAATCAAGGTACGCCGATATACTCCAGCTGAAGCTCGAAGTACGTGGCATATGAAAATATCTCTTCGATTCTAAGGTAATGGTTTCCCGACATCCTTGAGCACCTACCGATATACCTCAGACTATGGCCCTTAGGTACGTGGTAGGGGGGCGCGAACCCAAATAAGTGGTCAAGTTGTGAGGCTCTCTCCCGAACTATGGTTCAGTGAGACAACCCAGCAACGTGAAGACCGGGACAATATAGGTAGGGATGTTTTCGAAATATGCTCAACATGCAATAAAACCAGAAAGCTCTAATGCAATTCCTAAAGAGATAGAATTTAAATGAAAAGAAGCATACACTTGCATACATTGTTTACATTCAATCCCTAAAATTGAGGAGAGTTGTATTTAAGACCTAAGTCTAGTGTGAACATGGAATAATCTCCTCAATATGGTCCTACCAAACCATACTTAGATCCTATATGCAAATAATGTCAGCTTAGGACAGAGTCTAGGCTCCTAAGGTTTTGTATGGAAAATGAAGCTGACATTTACAGAATAAAGACTTAGATGATATCAAAGCAAAGCAAAGACATAGATTCAACCGGACGAAGATGATGTCCCATCACGGTCGCCAAAACTGTGATCATCGCAAAAAATTTCCTCTCTTGTGGTTTCTCTCTCTTTCTTCTCTTTTCCTTTTTTGACCTCTATTTCTCCCTTTTGAGGGGAGAAATGAAAAGACAAAAAGAAGAGAGAAGAGAAAAGAAAGAAAAGAAAACGAGAGAGATGAATTCTTTTGCGGGGTCTCACTTGACTTTGATTTGAAAATATTTAGAAAATTACTCGCCTCGTTTTGAAATATATTACAGGAAAATGGAGAGACGGGATTCGCTCGTCGGTACGAGGTTCGACCGTTCTTGCCGCCTTTACCAGGGGTAATTGAACCAAGGATCGAATTTATGCCTTTTTGCTTTGCCTAAATATTATCTAAGAATTTATTCTAAGTCTAAATGCACAAAGAATCATGCTTGTGCAATGCAATGATGTATGTTCTTTTGAAAGATGTTTTGAAAATTTCCAAGTATTTCGAGATGAACTTGATAATGGAGTGAAGAAATGATTTCTAAATGATAAAATCTAACTTAGAACTTGAGATAGATCAGAGAAGTTCTAAGTCTTTGAAGTAATCAGAGTTGGAAGAATAAATCTTTGAATTTTGGAAAGAATGATTTCGAAGCTGAGATAAAAGAAATTTCAAAGTCAGAAGATGGACTTTTGAACTTAGATTTAGGAGAAGAGATAAAATTTGAAATGGAATTGAATTTAAAAGTTGAAATCAGGGTGGAATTTGAATCTAAATGGTATTTTAAAAATAGAAATGGATTTAAGAAGTGCAGATGAGACCTGAAAAATGGAATTGGATTTTGAAATCTAGAATTGGGAATGGAATTGGATTATGGATCCTGAATAGAATTGGATCCAAGATCTGGAATCCGAGATGGAATTGGATTCTGAATCCTAAAATGTATTTTGGATCCGAAGTCTGAGATCCAAGATGGAATTGGATTCTGGACCCTAAAATGGAATTGGATCTGAAGTCTGAGATCCAAAGTAGAATTGGGTTCTGGATCCTAAAATGGATTTGGATCTGAAGTCTGAGATCCAAGGTGGAACTGGGTTCTAGATCTAGAATTGGATTTTTGGAGTTTAAATTCAGAAGATGAATCAAGAACTTCCAAGTTTGAATTGAACTTGGAAAATGAAATTTAGAATTTGAATCTTAAATATACAAATGAATTTCAAAGTCAAATTAGACCTTGAATTTGAAGCTTGAATTTGGAATCAAAAGATGAATCAGAAATTTCAAAGTTAAATTGAACTTTGAATTTGATTGGAGTTTTGAATATAAGATGAATTTAGAATTTCAAAGTCAAATTGAACTTTGAAATCCTTTTTTTGAATATAAAATGAATTTGAAATTTGAACTTTGAAATCTGATTTGAATTTGAATTTTTGAATATAAAATGAATTTGAAATCTCAAAGTTAAATTGGACTTTGAGATTGAAAATGAAATAGAATTGAAAATGAAAAGATGAATAGGATTTTACAAGAATTAAAGATTGATTGAAGAAGATATTAACATCACTTGGGTTTTTGAAAGGGAATTTTGGAAATATGATGCGATTCTATCCTAAATGATGAATGAATTTAAAGAATTTTGAGATTGGATTTTGAAAATCATATTTCATTCTTTATATGAATTTGAAATAAGATTGAAAATATAATACATCCTTGACTATGGTCATTGAATGTATTATATAATAATCTATATTTAAATTCAGGTGAAGAATAAAACATATTTTGGTGCTTTTATAGAGTTTAAAATGAAATTAATTCTCAATATATCCTGACTATGACCATTGATATATATGTTGAGTTTAATTTTAAACTAAACTCTGATAAAAGAGGAAAATATTTAAAGAAAATATGATGAATTTTGAAAAGGGTCGAGTGTGGACCCAGTGTTATTTTATAAAAGATAAAAATCCTAATTTTTGTTTACATCCTGACTATGGCCATTGATGTAAATCATCAACTTAGGATTAATTACCTCCTATAAAACGGTGCACATGCCATTCGTGTGCCCATTTGTGAAATTTTACAATAAAAGAAAAAAAAATGACATGAAAACAAGCATTTCTAGAATATATATATGTTCATTCATTCTAACCTAGTGCAGAAAAATAAAGTTTCTCATTTATCCCTAACTATTATAACTTGAATCGGGTCAAAATTACAAGTGTCTCTGATTCTATGAAATAAAATAGCAATTTTCCATGCATTCCTTGCAAAACAGAGTTAGTACCAAGAGGTTCTGATAAGGAAGGAAACAATAAAAGTATCATGTTGAGCATGATGATCTGCTCCTGCCTAGGCTAGAATGCAATGCAACATCAATACAGATATTAGAATGATATATTGGACTTAAGACACTACTCATGAAGCATTCAGGTATATACTTCACACTACTAAAATGCAGGACAAATGATGAAGTATAGACTAGATTGATATGCTCAAGCTGAGTTATATGTCAGAATGTATACGTATAATGCCTTAAGGTGGGAGAACAACAAAAAAACAAAGAAATGGATATGGAAAAGTTGCACTGTACTATTTGGGATATATGCAACATGAGCTGAATATTATATGGTGGAATTACCTAAAGGCTGGAGGTATAAACAATGGAAGTTAAGTATTTACAAAATACTAAGGTGAACATTTTATGCAGGTGACAACAGCAAGATGCTGCTACAGGTTGAGCTAGTTATGAATTGTTGTGAATGCCTATAGCAAGGAAGGGATTGGGGGTTGTAAGTGGTGGATTCTGAATTGTAGATTGCATGTTCCCTAGCACAACATAACCAACTGGTCTGGGCTGCTGTGGCAAAAGATGGTTGCACTTTTCGCTGTAAAGGTTTGAAAGTTGTCACAGGAGTTTATGATCGTAGGATTGGCAAACCAGTCAACGGTGGAACTTGTGTTGTTAAACCTGAGGTTCCTCCTGATTGCCTCAGCTGTAGTGGAATCTGATTTTTGTGTTTGCGACAAAACTTGTTGTCTGGATTGCCCAGATATATTCTGAAGTGAAGCAGAGGCATGCACAACAGAAGCGTTCTGAGGAGCGGCAGACAATTTCTCCTCTGGCAATCTCTTAAGCACTCCCAACTGCAGACTAGTCTGGGATGGAGGTTGGATCTGTTGTGATGGCAAACTTGAACATCCTGCAAAGATGACGGCATAAGTGAGGCTGGTGTCTGCTGAATGCTTGGTAACTGTAACACTTGTACTGGCACCATTCCAAACATTATTAGTGCCTGAAAAATTGCTTTTGTTAAACGTTGGACTTGCCAACAACATTTGCCTAGTCTAGTGGTTGATTTTGCTTTGTAAGTGCCTGCATCTTTGATATATAACTTGTTTCTGGACATTTTAGTCAGATAAAGGGTTATAGGATCACTTCCCACTCCAGGCTGACTCTAGGAACCATTTCTTGTAAAGAGAATGCCACTAGCTTGTATATCATTCAAGGCCACGTCAATGGCAGATGCTGCATTGGCAGCCAGAGGCAAACCAAAAGGTTGATGAAGAGCTGCATCTCCAATGATTGTTGGCCCACCAAATGATTTCTGGGCATCACGGTTTGTAATCAACCCTGGCTCGTCACAACCCTTAAAGGTAGTCTGATTTGAAATAGGCTGGGGTGGAAGCGACTGTAGGAGAGCTGGGAGTAGATGGGGCTAAACATAAGAGCAAGTGCAGAAAATACTTACAGATGATAGGGTGCCTGGCAGTAGAAGACGCTGGCTTGGTATGGTGGTGAAATGGCATATTCTTTCAATCAGAAACCATTCTATTTTCCTCAAAATAAATGACTAATACTGTGTAAGAGAGTCCAACATTTCAAAGGTACGCCATATGAGAGATAAGCCCACAAACCTTGATTTGGTTACCTTGCTTAGAAGTATTACAAAAAAAAAAAGGTAAGCAGAGAAAGATACCACCGATCATTTCTAAGCAATATCCCTCAAGCCATTCATTAGGTGAAAGGTCCTGGAGGTCCATATGCAATTTTTGCATTAACCCTTTTGATATTTCCTGAGAAGAGCTTCTCTCTTTGAAACATCTGATTATCATAAGTCTAACAGCACTTTCTGAAAAATGATGAATTACAGGAGCTTTTGTGACTATGTGACTAGGGAATTAAATTGTGTATATTTTCAAAAAATAATGGTCCTTATGTCAAACTTGAATATTGAATGCCTGAGCAATCACCGTGACCATTCCAAACAAGCTGAAACAGGGTTGTTGGGTATGGAATGCAAGGATCGTGACCATGATCACAGCTTATAACTCATTAATAGTATAGTCGAATGTTGGGAAATTCACTTTAATGCCATCTACAGACACGCTAGTCGAAGTAGAATCCTTAACTAACAGATCAGAAATTCTTTTTTTTTATAGACCCCGTCTGGAAAACATCAGATGATGACCCCAACGTAAGATGCATTCCTAATTTTATACCAGGGTCTGTAAAGAAAAGGAAAACAAGTTAAAATGAAAGTGTTCTGACGGCCAGAGTCCCAGAAATTTTCCTGCAAAGATAAGTCTTCACGATATACTTCACTGCGGATTTGAACCAATCTATGAAGGAGACGATGCAATCTTACCTGGCATGGTATGTGGGCAAAATGCGCTGCTATCATGATGAAATCAAACTATGAGATGGAAACAACAATTACACAAAGCAAGATGAACATAGGGTAGCGGTTGAACTCCCCTTGATTTTGTCCATTGGTCAGCGTGAGATTCAATCAAACCAAAAGGGGAGGGACGATTGAGCTGATGATATAGCTGAGATATAACTTATTCACCAGAGTCTTGTGGGAGGAAGGAAAACCTTCTTTGGAAGCTCAGAGGAGAAGCTAATCTATCAAGGGTGCGACGATGGATGTCTTTAACAGATGAGTGGAGATCGGACGGGTGTTGCTAATGATTGATGGAGGATGGATGTCGATGGATTTCCTTCCTTCAGGAGAAAGAGATGCTCGAGAGGAGGATTGGGAGAATGGATTGATTGCTGGCGTTCATCGATGGAAATGGATCCTTCCTAAAAAAACTCTGATCCTAGAATCGATAGAGATGAAGGCAGAAGAGGTGATCTTTCTGCACTTTGCTGCTGGAGCTCTGGAGGTTGAAGGCAAGGTGGCCTCAGCTGTAGTATTGATCTTCTTAGTTTGTGGCTCTGCTGGCAGAGGATCGACTTTTTCCTACTGATTTTGGGAGAACCCGAGGGGACAAAAGGCGGAGGGATGAAGAAGAAGAGGAGAAGAGGTGATCAAGAATATGCAATGGAGGGGTGAACCACGACTGAAAATGGATGGCAGTGGAGAGGTAGGAGACGGATCCTCCTCCTTCTCCTGCGTGAACCTCTTTTAAAGATGAAGAGGAGCATTCGAGAAAGGAGTTGTTGGAGATAGAGGGCCATCCAGTGGGAGATGGTTGGAGATTGAAGGTGGAAACCGAGAGGGGAAGTCCGTGGGAAAGAGGTCGTTGCTTCTTTCTCAATTTTCCAAAAGAAGGCCCCTTAAAAAATAAATTTTCAAAAAGTTTTTTTAAAAGCATTTTTTTTAGAAAAACCAATTTAAAGAGGTTAAAAAAAACACTTTTTCCTCGCATAGTCTTTCTGATTTCTTTTGTTTTTTTTTCATTTATTTGCATTTTTGGAATAAAAATCTAAGTTTTTACGAGAAAACAAAATTAAACACTAATTTTTTTGTATTTTTCTGAGAAATATTTACAAAAGTGTTTTTCCGAGAATTTCAGGCCATTTTAGGGAAATTTCTTCGAAAGAATGGGTTTGGATCCAAGTTCTGAAAAAATGTTCGAGTTTTGACACTTGAATCGAGAAATATAATACGATGGATCCAAACGAATGCTGGATGGATTGTCTGAGCTATTTAAAAACTATTTTGGTATTTTCTGTAATTTTAATTTAAAAGTTGGACAACGAGGCTCAGATTTGGATCTTGACAATGGGTTCGGATCCGAAATCAAGTTAAACATATAAAATGAATTTAATTTCAGTAAAAACTTGAGAAATGTACTGGAATTTAGATTTAAAAAGTGACTCAATTGCTCAGAAAAAGATATCAGGGGCAAAAAAAGGATATTTATAAATTTTTGAAAAATTTGGGGTGTTCACAATGGTACAACCCTGAGTGACATGTCGTTACTACGACACGTGTTTTGACAGGATCCGTAGCGTCCTTTGGCCTCCAGTCACTCAGAGTCAGGGAGGTCGAGGTTGCCTTTTTAAGACCTCACTACTGCAGTAGTATGAATTGTAATCCTTGCCTATGCGAGTGTTTTCTCCTAGCCGTGTGTTGCTCACATGAGGTTGACTCGGTCTGTAGCTTCCCCGGTTACCACACTAGAACTTGAATAACAGACGCCAGGTGCATGTCTCACAGAATGTCAGGTTACTTAAAGACTAACCCAACAGCTGACTTACTGTAGTTGTTACTTTACTTGTGTTATAGACTTTACCTCAGTACTTTACTTGTTTCAGTTGTTACTTGGTTACTTTACTGTTCAACACTTGTTACAGTTGGTTACTGCTTTTAGTACTTGTTCTACTGTTACTCCAGCTTGTTACTTGTTAGTTGACTAGTACTTGTTGCTTTACACTTTCCTGACACGGCACTTACACTTGTCAGTTCGGTTCCTGCTTTCCTCTTTGACTTGTTATATATACATCTGCTTGTGGTTGTTTCTTCACCACCTCGCAAGAGGCCTGACTCCGTTTTATGGGGATGTAGGTGACAAACAGGTATAGTGCGGATGCGATGATACGCGGTGGAGGCTCAGAGGACCCACACTTACCTTGCAGATTTTGTACCTTTTGGGTTTTGGGTGTTGTTGGGATGTATTCCCTATTTTGGACTTTTTGTACTCTTATTTTTGTAAACATTTAAACTGTTGAGCTGTATGCTGTTTTTACGTTGTGGTTACACTTTGGTTACATTGTTTTTACTTGTTGCACTCACCTGTGGTGGCCGCCCAGACTCGCAGTTTTGTTGTTTTTCTAGCACCTTGCTTTCCGTTGTTTTCTAGTTAAACCCTTTCAAAAAAAAATCACAGAAAATTCTAGGTTTTTCCAAAGTCGGGGTTTGGGGCGCCACAGTGTTTGGTATCAGAGCAGAGTTTAAGTGTGTGTTTTGAGCTTCATCGTGCATCATCCATCGCACTGTAAGTATAAGTTAAGCTTCATTTATTTCATTATTTCTTGCTTCTTAGATAGTATTGTGCATGTGGTTCTATGTGTGAATTATATGTCGACGAACTCGAGCTATGGCAAGATTTTTGAAGCTCTCCAAAACCTGACTCGAGGCGAAGATGCCTTGAGTGGAGTTGTGCGACATTTGGCACGTAGTGGGCACTTGTTGGCACCTCCCTGTGCCAGGTGTTTGGAAGATCACGTGGGACAGATTTGTCCCCGTGAGTTGGCTGAGTGCCCCTACTGCAGTCTTCGTGGGCATGTCGAAGAGGAATGCCAGACGAAACAGAGGGATTGTTGAGAAACTCTGTTTTGATGTCACATAATATGATACACTGTCTCATTTGATTTTATATGATATGTTAATATGTCCTCTTGAAAAATGTTATATTATGACTGAATATGTTTTGCCATAAATCTAACGAGTATTTGATGCAAGGATATCTCACCCAATAAGGATGGAGACTTCCTGTTCAAGTACAAATATGGTGCAATCATACTCCTTGAAGAAAAAGCTTGATGAGCCATGCATTCCTAAAGTTCAAATGAAGAGATCGGCTACCTCAAGATAAAGACTTCTTTCTTCTTTAGAGTCATATGTAACAGAACCTTCAGGAACTTGCATATTGCATATTACATACTCATTCATAAACACTATATCATAAAAGTATACGATAGTTTCAAAAAGCTCCTTTTTGAAAACCAATAATTGTACCTTCTTACAACCTTTTATGAAAAAGACATTTTGTCATGTAATAATTGTACTTTACACTATATACAAGACAACATGAAAAAGAAATGTAGGAAAAAGACAAAAACATAACATCGGCTACAAAAGAAAAACAAATATAATATGTTTTTGAAAAGACTTTAGTTACCTTCTTTAAAGAAATATTTTTTTTATAAGAAGAAGACAAAAACATAAATCGGCTACACAAAAGAAAAACAAATAAAATATGTTTTTGAAAGGACTCTAGTTACCTTTGTTTATAACCATAGAATGTCGACTTACATGAAGTCATCATTCTCTTTACAAAGCATTAAATTCCTCCTGTAACAAATCCTTATTAATATCCTTCTCAAAGAATGTCGACCTTCTTTTGGTCCTCATTCTCTATGGAGACTTTGAAAAACACAACATAAAGAAAACACTTGACATGACTATGTACAAATAAATATCTCAAAGCACTCATTGTACTTACACTCATTTAAAGCAAAGAAGTACTAATGTACCTCAAATCATTAATTAGAATAAAGACAAAACTACAACCCAACGTTCAATGTACTATTGTAAGAAATAGACTTTTTACATAAAATATGTATTACCTAAAATATTACAACGACTAGTGTACCCTCTATTTCACTTTTATGGAAAAAGGCATTCTCGAACTTCTCTAAAAGATATTTTTGAAATGACATAACATTTCACATTTCAAAAAGTTACAATTCCAAAATGTAACGACTACTTTTTAAAAGCTATATAAACACACTCAAATAAACTATTCAAACAATGGAATGGAATAGACGTGTGAGCTTACAACGAGAAAAATTCCTATTCGATATTTGAAAAGAGAGCCTTGAAAAAGAAAAAGAAAAGAAAGAAAAGAGAAAAAGTCAAGTCCAGCTCTTTGACAAAGAGTATCCTCTGAGTGACAAACAGAACATTCTGAGAATCCTTCATTTGTGCATTCATATCATTCTGAAGGTTCTATAGGAAGTATTGTAACTCTGTTATTCACTGTATTCCTTCTTTGTTGAAAGAAGTAGACCTCTGTGAAAGAGGGTGTTGCCCTTCTCTGTTGAGAGAAGAAGACCTCTGTGAAAGAGGGTGTTGTCCTCTGTTGAGAGAAGAAGACCTCTGTGGAAGAGGGTGTGCTCCTTCTCTGTTGAGAGAAGAAGACCTCTGAGGAAGAGGGTGTTGTACTATTTATCCGGTGACTCGGATGTTATAGTGGAAAGCTCAAGTGGTTTGCTTGGGGACTGGATGTAGGTCTGGATACTGACCGAACCAGTATAAATTCTGTGTTTTATGTGTTGTGCCTTATTGCTTAATTATTTTACTTTATCGATCTTTATCATATTTCACTATTCACCCCCCCTCTAGTGGAATTTCATTTGGTATCAAAGCAGGTTTGCTGGTTTCGACGTAACAAGTCTTCCAGCACAAATGGCATCTACCTCCTATGCTCGTGATATTGAAGGTCAACACGCATCTCGTCCACCTTTCTTCAATGGCTCCAACTATGGATACTGGAAGTGCAGAATGGCTATATTTCTCAAATCCATAGATTTTGCTGTATGGAAAATTGTTGAGCATCCATACACATCTCCATCCGCAGACTATAGCTTATGGTCTGATGAAGAAAAGAAAATGGCAAACCTAAATGCAAAGGCTATGAATGCCTTATATTGTGCCATTGATCAAAACAAATTCAATAGAATATCTATATGTGAATCTGCATATGATATTTGGCATTCTTTGGAAGTTATTCATGAAGAAACCAACAAAGTGAAAGAAGCCAAAATTTCATCTCTTGTTAGAAAATATGAGTTGTTCAAAATGAACAAAGATGAACCCATCACAGAGATGTTTACCAGATTCACCAACATCACCAACGATCTGAAATCTCTGGGTGTAACATACTCCCAGACTGAAAAGGTGAAGAAAATCTTGAGATCTCTCACAACTGATTGGGAGAAAAAGACTACTGCTATTGAAGAAGCTCAAGATTTATCTAAGCTTACTTTGGACGACTTAATAGGCAATCTTATGGCCTATGAAGTCCACATGAAAGAAAGAAGGGAAGAAGAGCAACCAGCAAAGAAAACTCTAGCTTTACCAGCCCTATCTAAGAATGAAGACTCAGATAAAGAATCAAAAATTGCGCTTCTTACCAGAAAATTCCAGCGCTTCATGAGAAGGAACCGGCTTCCAAACAGGCACAAGGAAAGAAAAGATCCTAAAGAAGAACCCATGTGCTTTCAGTGTAATAAGCCAGGCCACTTAAGACGTGACTGTCCCCTTCTCAAAAGAAAGTCCAAGACTGAGGAACCAAAGAAGAGGTTCTTCAAGAAAAAGGCTCTGCATGCTCAATGGGATGATTCAGAACCATCCACTAGTGAAGAGTCAAGTGATGATGAAGCTAAAACTGCAAATATGTGCTTCATGGAAAATGAAAGTTCGGTAAGTGAAATCTCTGATTTTTCCTTTGAAGAACTTCTAGATGCTTTTCAAGAACTATTTGAAGAATCTAGAAAATTGAGTTTCAAAAATAAAGATTTAAAATCTGAAAATCTAAAGCTTTCCCAAGAGAATGAAAAACTCAGCAGTGAAAATTCTGAGTTGAAAAAGGAAAATCTTATGCTTATGTCTGAAATTTCTTTTACTAGATCCAAAACTAAAAATCTGCAAGTAGAAATTTCAGAGCTGAAAAGTAAAACTGAGAACCTCATGAAAACGGTTTTCAGGTTTACTAAAGGTAAAAAGAACTTGGATAAACTCTTATCCTCTCAGAAGGTCTGTTTTTACAAGAATGGTATTGGCTACTCTCATTTCAAAAAGCCTTCTTGTATGAATCAAAAGACCACGTTTGTGAAAAGTTCATCTGAACCAAATAAGGAGTATTATAATGATAATCTTTTTAACTCCTCTAAAGATATAGACAAACCCAAATCCAAATGGATATGGGTTCCAAAGTCTAACAAAAAAGGGCCTGATTGGGTACCAAAAAGGAGATTTACTTAATATTTTGCAGGCTCCAAAGAAGAAGAACAGATGGATACTAGATAGTGGATGTTCAAAGCACATGACAGGACATCCAGACCTTTTTGTTGTTCTTCATCATAAAGAAGGAGGAACCGTCACCTTTGGAGATAACAACAAAGGTTTGATAATTGGTATTGGAAATATTGGTAACATAGATAAACCTCTTATCAAAGACGTTCTCCTTGTTAAAGGCTTAAAACATAACCTACTAAGTATCAGTCAAATGTGTGACACAGGTTATAATGTTAGCTTTAATCATGATGCATGCCTCATAGCAGACACCAATGAAAACATCATCTTAAAAGGTATAAGAAAGAATAATATATATGAACTATACCTAGAAAACATTACAGAACATTGTCTTATAGCTAATAATGACTCTCAACATTTATGGCACTTGAGAATGGGTCATGTAAATTCTAAATACATGTCTAAATTAGCTAAAAATAAGTTAGTACGTGGGTTACCCAAAATTTCTTTTAAAAAGGATTACTTTTGTGATGCATGTCAATTAGGAAAATTATCAAAATCATCTTTCAAATAAAAAAATATCATTTCAAGTAAAAGACCTTTAGAGCTTCTCCACCTGGATCTTTTTGGTCCTTCTAGAGTAGCTAGTCATAATCACAATAAATACGTTTTTGTTATTGTAGATGACTACTCAAGATTTACTTGGGTAATATTTTTGAAAAACAAAAGTGACACGTTTTGTCAATTTGAAATCTTATGTAAAAAATTACAAAACGAAAAATCTTGTTCTATTGTTAAAATCCGTAGTGACCATGGAGGAGAATTTGAAAATGAACTTTTTGAAAAATTTTGTAACTTGCATGGTATTTCTCATAACTTTGCCTTTCCTAGAGCTGCACCTCAAAATGGTGTAGTAGAAAGAAAGAATAGAACCCTTCAGGAATCTGCCAGGACTATGCTCCAACACAATAATCTTGCTAAATCATTTTGGGCAGAAGCTGTTAATACTGCATGCTACATAACAAATAGAGTTCTCATTAGACCCTTATTAAATAAAACTCCCTATGAACTATTCTATGACAAAACTCCAAGAATAGACTATTTCAAAGTCTTTGGATGTAAATGCTTTATCCTAAACGCAAAAGATAGCCTGGATAAGTTTGATGCTAAATTTGTTGAAGGCATATTCTTAAGATATTCGAGTCATAGTAAAGCATATAGAGTTTTCAATAAGAGTCATAATACTATTGAAGAATCTATGCATGTTAGTTTTTGTGAATCTATTGATCAATCTGTTCATGAGCAAACTAATGATGATGATGTTGAAAGTACAGATTTATTTTTAGATAACACAGCTAAGTCTAATGAAGATGATCATCAAAGAACATTTGTCGATATCAAAGATCATCCTCAAAAGCATATTTTGGGAGAACTAACAAAGGGGGTTCAAACTAGAGCTCAGCTAGAACGGATTGCAAACATGGCATTCATTTCTCAACTTGAACCAAAGAAGATTGATGAAGCCATCATTGATGAGTTCTGGATGCTAGCCATGACTGAAGAACTGAATCAATTCCAAAGAAATGATGTTTGGGATCTTGTTCCTAAACCAAAGGATCATCCAATCATTGGGACAAGATGGATCTTCAGAAACAAGCTAGACGAAACAGGTAATGTTATAAGAAACAAGGCCAGACTAGTAGCTCAAGGATACAACCAGGAGGAAGGTATTGATTTTGATGAAACATTTGCTCCTGTTGCTAGACTTGAATCTATTAGAATGTTTTTAGCATATGCAAGCTATATGGATTTCAAATTATATCAAATGGATATTAAAAGTGCTTTCTTAAATGGTTTTATAAATGAAGAAGTTTATGTAAAACAACCTCCAGGATTTGAAAATGAACAATACCCAGATCATGTTTTTAAACTCAAACGTGCTTTATATGGTTTAAAACAAGCACCTCGTGCTTGGTATGATAGACTTAAAACCTTTCTATTAAAAACTGGTTTTTCTGTTGGCAAAGCAGATTCTACATTATTTGTTAAAGTAGTGAATAATCATACCCTAATTGTTCAAATATATGTCGACGACATCATCTTTGGATCTTCTAACAACACTCTTTGTGAAGAATTTTCTAAGTCCATGCAGAAAGAATTTGAAATGAGCATGATGGGAGAACTCACCTACTTTCTTGGACTGCATATTAAGCAAACCAAGGATGGAGTTTTCATCAATCAATCTAAGTATGCTCGTGAACTTCTGAAGAGGTTCAACATGAACTCAACTGCTTCAAAATCTACTCCTATGAGCACTACTACTGTTTTGGACAAAGATGAAGATGGTAAGTCTGTTGATACAAAGGCATACCGAGGTATGATAGGATCACTTCTTTATTTAACTGCTAGCCGTCCAGATATTATGTTCAGTGTTTGCTTGTGTGCTAGATTTCAGTCAAATCCAAAAGAATCACATCTTAAAGCTGTAAAAAGAATAATGAGATATTTAAAAGACACAGTTGATTTTGGATTATTCTATTCAAAATCCTCTACATTTGATCTAATCTCATACAGCGATGCTGACTTTGCTGAAAGTAAATCTGACAGAAAAAGCACAAGTGGAACATGTCATATGCTAGGGCACTCACTAGTATCATGGTTCAGTAAGAAACAAAACTGTGTATCCTTATCAACTATTAAAGCCGAATACATTGCTGCTAGCCTAGCCTGTACACAAGTCATCTGGATGAAACAAACTTTGAAAGATTTTGGTTTAAAATTCGAAAATACAACTATTTTATGTGATAACACAAGTGCTATAAACCTTTCCAAAAATCTTGTTTTACATTCTCGAACTAAACACATTCAAATTAGACATCACTTTCTAAGAGAACAAGTCTTGAATAATATAATTAAACTAGAATTTATACCCACAGATAAACAACTAGCAGACATCTTTACTAAACCTTTAAAAAATGAAGATTTTATAAGAATAAGAAGAGAACTAGGTATATATAAATTGAATGATATATAAAACTAAAATATTAAGTTCACTTGAGTTCATAATATTTACTAAATTCATCTTAATAAGAATAATAAAAGAACTTTAAAAATTTAATAATCGTGTCTTCCTTTTACAATTTTTTTATTTTTACAAAAGAATCATTTCTAAGGGTCTCGAATACCACAAATTGCCTTAAAAGTTGAAACTTCATGTCAAAGTACATTCTACCTCTTGTCACATCACTTTCATAATTATTGTTTCTCATAACTTGACTTTCTCTTTACTATATAGTTACTTTAGTTACTTTTCTCTCTCTCACACATACGATTTGAATCTCCATTCATAACTTTGACTTCTATACTATTTTTCTAAAGAAACTATGAACTCCTTCAATCGAATTCCTCCAAAAACCTTGTTCCTCAAACCAAAACTTCTATGAATAACAACACATTCTTTATGTCTTTCATTTTGTCACCTTTCAAGTACACATTAATAATCACACTTTGTCCTATCCTCCTCCACGCATACCCATGAGTACTACCTTCTTTAAATATAAGTAATTATGACACTCTTTCATATCACTCATCTCATAACATCCTTTCATCACCTTTTGTCCTCTTGTGAAAACCCCTCATACGAATAACAATCTTCTACACTTCAACCCATGCATTATATTTTAATAACACCCACTTGTTTCTTATTTTAGTAGGCCATCATTTCTCACTTTTTCTCTTTCTCTCTCTCTCTTCACGAGTTTCTCTTTGTTTCTCTCAAAACAATTTTATGTCTAATCAAAATATCTTTTTCTTTCCATCATCATCACTCCTCTCTCTCACAATAGGCTAGCCGATCTTCAACAGAATAGTATGTTCCTCATATTCAAATGATATATCTCTTTCTTTGTCCTATCAATATACTTCTCTAAAACTTGGGTCAAAAATTTGATTATTTATCCATCAATCTTTTTACATTTCACGTAAATTTTTACTATATCATCTACTATATCATAGCCTATGTACAATCAATTATCGTCTTTAGCAATCATGACCTTTTTCATATTGTATATCTTTCTCTCCAATCAAGATTCATTAAAAACTTGTCCTCAAGAAAAACTTCATCTTATGTCACTCACACATCTCTATTTGTCTTATTCCAAACACATTCTTCACGAATACTCTCCATAAAGTAGAAACATCTTATAAAAGGATATTTGTTTTTATTAGGCCATTATTTCACCTCATCTCTCGAAAATCTTTAAAAACCATAGAAAAATTCACTCTTTTGACTTTATCACACATCAAGTCACTCCATACATGACACAAACTCACTAGTCGATAAACTCACCCATAGTAAAATCTATATATATATACTATATATTTCAATACTATGTCCTTCTCAACCTAATATAATACACTATCCTCAAACATTGATTTGATTTGTCATTCACAAGTCTCTTAACTTACTCCTCACAGATTTCCTTATTTGACTAAAATCTAAAAATCACTCACTTCCAATGTCATTCAAAACCTATCTAAATTATTTTCATTCCTCTATTTAATGGATTGGTTCATCACACACCAATTCCACTCGTATCCATCTATCATCCTACAAATTATTACCCATTTCAAACTCGCCCTTCTTAGTCGTCCTTTTCCTTACAAACTCTTGCAATGGCCTCTTCCTCCTCTAACAATGTGATTACAGCAGCAGATCTAAGGTATCCAGACTTGTTTCACAATTACAACCTACTATGCTCTCGCCTCATTCATGAAGGTAAATTGGTTAACTTTTACGACTTCATGCTCTTTGACTTAGACACCTATCTCTCTGACCTCAAAACTCTACTAGGATCTTCATCCCCAGCTGCCTATTATCCCGAACTCGTTCGACTGTTTTATACCAACTTCTCTACTGATCATGAACAAACCACAATCACCAGCAAAGTCTGAGGAAAACTGATGATTTTCGATGCTTCCGACCTAGGTAGAATTCTAAACCTACCTTCCACCGGTACCGACCTTAACACCATAGTACCAATCGAACGATCGGTACTTCAAAAAATACTTCTCTGCACCAACTGCTAAAAACATCCATGGCATATGAGGAATCTCCAACCTCATGCTCAACTTCTTGCCCAAATTCTTCTCCACAACATCTATCCCAAGCTTCCCCGCCAGGGATTAGTTCCTCGAAAAATCTCTCTTCTTATCTACGCAATCTTTTCTTCTCTTCCGATAAACTGGTCATCCATTCTTTTCGACCTTTTTATTCGGTATCAAAAATTTGAGCCTCTTCTTTTTGGGTGTTTCATAACTCCCATTCTCAAATACTTCAAAGTACCACTTCTCAACGAAGTCATCCTTCGTCCATCTCAGGTCCTCGATGATACCACCTTCAATCTAAGGTCCCTGCACATGCCCGGCTCTGATGAAGCAGATCCAACATCTTCCTTCAATTACTTTTCTGCTATGATGGATATCGCGCACTCTCAGGATCGTATCCTTCGTAATCAAGCCCTGTTGCAGCAGACTCGCAAGCGGAATCGTGTCGACCGAACACATTCACCTCCTCCACCTTCAAGATAAACTCATTTTTTTTTGTCTGTAATAACTTTTAATTATTTTTAGACTGTAATATTTGGTCTGTAATAACTCTCTTACTCTGATCCCTTCCTTTTTGTCCATGACAAAGGGGGAGAAAACCTGTCTCCATTATTGGAGAAATACTCTCTTTAAACCTTTTTTTTCAAATATTTTATCATATTATTATTTTTATGCATAATATCTTTTTCACAGGGGGAGCAAATTTTGTCATCATCAAAAAGGGGGAGAATGTTGAGAAACTCTGTTTTGATGTCACATAATATGATACACTGTCTCATTTGATTTTATATGATATGTTAATATGTCCTCTTGAAAAATGTTATATTATGATTGAATATGTTTTGCCATAAATCTAACGAGTATTTGATGCAAGGATATCTTGCCCAATAAGGATGGAGACTTCCTGTTCAAGTACAAATATGGTGCAATCATACTCCTTGAAGAAAAAGCTTGATGAGCCATGCATTCCTAAAGTTCAAATGAAGAGATTGGCTACCTCAAGATGAAGACTTCTTTCTTCTTTAGAGTCATATGTAACAGAACCTTCAGGAACTTGCATATTGCATATTACATACTCATTCATAAACACTATATCATAAAAGTATACGATAGTTTCAAAAAGCTCCTTTTTGAAAACCAATAATTGTACCTTCTTACAACCTTTTATGAAAAAGACATTTTGTCATGTAATAATTATACCTTACACTATATACAAGACAACATGAAAAAGAAATGTAGGAAAAAGACAAAAACATAACATCAGCTACAAAAGAAAAACAAATATAATATGTTTTTGAAAAGACTTTAGTTACCTTCTTTAAAGAAAATTTTTTTTTATAAGAAGAAGACAAAAACATAAATCGGCTACACAAAAGAAAAATAAATAAAATATGTTTTTGAAAGGACTCTAGTTACCTTTGTTTATAACCATAGAATGTCGACTTACTTGAAGTCATCATTCTCTTTACAAAGCATTAAATACCTCCTGCAACAAATCCTTATTAATATCCTTCTCAAAGAATGTCGACCTTCTTTTGGTCCTCATTCTCTCTAGAGACTTTGAAAAACACAACATAAAGAAAACACTTAACATGACTATGTACAAATAAATATCTCAAAGCACTCATTGTACTTACACTCATTTAAAGCAAAGAAGTACTAATGTACCTCAAATCATTAATTAGAATAAAGACAAAACTACAACCCAACGTTCAATGTACTATTGTAAGAAATAGACTTTTTACATAAAATATGTATTACCTAAAATATTACAACGACTAGTGTACACTCTATTTCACTTTTATGGAAAAAGGCATTCTCGAACTTCTCTAAAAGATATTTTTGAAATGACATAACATTTCACATTTCAAAAAGTTACAATTCCAAAATGTAACGACTACTTTTTAAAAGCTATATAAACACACTCAAATAAACTATTCAAACAATGGAATGGAATAGACGTGTGAGCTTACAACGAGAAAAATTCCTATTCGATATTTGAAAAGAGAGCCTTGAAAAAGAAAAAGAAAAGAAAGAAAAGAGAAAAAGTCAAGTCCAGCTCTTTGACAAAGAGTATCCTCTGAGTGACAAACAGAACATTCTGAGAATCCTTCATTCGTGCATTCATATCATTCTGAAGGTTCTATAGGAAGTATTGTAACTCTGTTATTCACTGTATTCCTTCTTTGTTGAAAGAAGTAGACCTCTGTGAAAGAGGGTGTTGCCCTTATCTGTTGAGAGAAGAAAACCTCTGTGAAAGAGGGTGTTGTCTTTCTCTGTTGAGAGAAGAAGACCTCTGTGGAAGAGGGTGTGCCCCTTCTCTGTTGAGAGAAGAAGACCTCTAAGGAAGAGGGTGTTGTACTATTTATCCGGTGACTCGGATGTTATAGTGGAAAGCTCAAGTGGTTTGCTTGGGGACTGAATGTAGGTCTGGATACTGACCGAACCAGTATAAATTCTGTGTTTTATGTGTTGTGCCTTATTGCTTAATTATTTTACTTTATCGATCTTTATCATATTTCACTATTCACCCCCCCTCTAGTGGAATTTCAGGGATGAGCTCTGGAGGAGCAATGCGGAAGACATCGACGATGTATCTTCGGTCACTGGACCATTGGTTGTGGAAGTGGATAGCCAAGACGAAGAAAGGCGTGGAGCGATCGATTCTCCCCAATATTCTTCTGAGTCTTATCCATATGTGGTTTCCTCGGAGTATGTGTCGCCGATCCAGATGGAAGTTCAGGAGATCTCTGACACGCCGCTGAGGAATGTTGTTTCTCCTCCACGTGTCAGGCCGAAGTGCTATGGTTGTCAGAAGGACTACAAAGACTTTTACACTAGCAAGTCATGAAATTGTTATGCTATGTTATGTTGTTTGAAACACTGAGTCAGTGTTTCGTTTTTGAGTTGTTTGTCGTGCTTGTTTAACCCTGTCTTGACGAAGGGTATTTCTATAATGTTTGCAGTCTCCTTATTAATAAAATGAAATTTTCCTATATCTGTGTACTTGCATGTTGCTCACGTATAGATTTTACTTATTTAGATGGTGTGGCGTACAAGGTGTGACGACCTTATGGAGACCTTGAACAACCTTATAGAGGTTGTAGGACGCCAAGCGAAGACCATGAGGAACATGGGCGAGCATATCCAGCAAGCCGCCCAGGGACAGGGAGCACCTGCCCAAGTTCCAGTTGTCGCGGTACCATACAAGCAATTTATGAGTATGAATCCACCCTCGTTTGACGGGAAAGCGTCGCCTGAAGCTGCTGAAGACTAGGTCCAAGAAATGGAGCGTACATTCCGTGTACTGCAAGTCGGTGATGATCGAAAGGTAGATTTTGGGACATATCGTCTCAAGAAAGATGCAGAAATGTGGTGGGCGACCACCTGAGAGATAAAATTTGACAATCAGCCTATTGATTGATACCAGTTCGTAGAAGCATTCTACGCGGCATACTTTCCAGCTCACGAGAGGAGCAAAATAATGCAGAAGTTTCTTGACCTTTAGCAAGGAAGTTCTTCTCTTGCGGAATACGTCACCCGTTTCCACAGCTTGAAGAGATTTTGTTCGAATTTGTACACGACGGAGAAGGAGCGAGCACTCAAATTTGCTCGGGGTCTGAAGCTGGCGCTATGGACGAAGGTGTACACCCGCGCACCGACGACGGTAGATGAAGCTTTGGAGATGACCTCCTTACTTGAACATGACTAGATCGAATCTCAGAGGACTTCCGCACCACGTCAGAAGCAGCATCCTGGCCAAAAGAGTTGGCCGAGGAAAAGACAATTCCAGAAGAACCAGGGTAGAAGGAAGTTCCATCCTTAATTAAAGAGGCATCACAACAACAACAACAACTGTCAGATACAGTACCAGAACAGCAGGCCTCCATATCAGCAATGCCAGCAGCCGCAACAGAAGCAGATTACTGCGGCTAGTTGTCCGAAGTGCACCACTGACCCTCCAGGGCGACCTTGCCCGCAAGACACAGGTGGTTGCTTATATTGTGGGAAGATGGGTCATTATATCAAAGATTGCAGAAAGAAACAGGAGGATGACCAGCGGAGGAATATGTTGAGCACTTCCCAGCGGGCACAACAGAGACAGCCCCAGACCCATCAGTATTAGCATCAGCAACAGCAGCAGCAATCGCAACAACCGAAGCCAGCTAATCAGAAAGTTATTGTCGGTCGAGCATGCACGACAACGGTTGAGCAAGTGACCAAGGCAGAATTGGTCCAAGGTACGATCTCAGTAGCCGAACATGAAGCTTTTACTTTGTTTGATTGTGGTGCTACTCATTCTTTCATAGCTGCTAGATTTGCTCGTACTTTACCGTTGACAGTAGAGTCTTTGAATTTCTCGTTGGAGTTTCGCACTCCGACTGGAGAGCAGTCATTTTGTGACTCATATATTCCGAGCATCGAGGTGTCAGTGGCAGGGCAGAACCTGTCAGCTGACGTTATCCTGCTAGACATGACAGAGTATGATGTCATTCTAGGCATGGATTGGTTTTTTTAGTATCAGGCTTAAGTCTTTTGTCGGGAAGGCAAGGTCGTTCTTTCATGGCCTGATCATCCTATTTTGGAGATCAAGCTTCCTCGACCTCTGCGCGATAGTCGCATGATTTCTTCTTTCAAGGCTCAGAAATATCTGTGGAACGAGGGTACTGCGTTCTTAGTCAGTATCGCCCCAGTTGAACCCGAGATGGTTTTGATCGATGACTTGGACGTGGTCCAAGAATTTGCCGATGTGTTTCCGGAGGAACTACCTGGGTTACCTCCGAAGCGAGAGATCGAATTCTGTATCAAATTGTTGCCTGGAACTACACCCATTTCCAAGGCACCATACCGTATGGCTCTAGCGGAACTAGAAGAGTTGAAGCGACAGTTAGAAGAACTCCTCGAACAGGGTTTTATTTGACCCAGTGCTTCACCGTGGGGAGCACCAGTGTTGTTCGTGAGGAAGAAGGATGGATCCCTGAGGTTGTGCATCGACTATCGGATGCTCAACCAAGCAACGATTAAGAACAAGTATCTGTTACCCAGGATCAAAGATCTTTTCGATCAATTGCAGAAGGCAAAGATTTTCTCAAAGATTGATCTCAGATCGGGTTATCATCAGCTTCGCATTCGAGAAGATGACATTGCGAAGACAGCTTTTCGGACGAGATATGGTTTATAAAAGTTCATGGTGATGCCTTTTGGCCTCACGAATGCTCCAGCAGCGTTCATGGATCTGATGAACCAGATCTTTCGTCTATTTATGGATTCGTTCGTGATAGTATTTATCGATGATATCTTGGTCTACTCGGAGAGTCTGGAGCAGCATCGAGAGCATATGTGGATTGTTTTGAGTACTCTTCGTGAGCATCAGTTGTTCACCAAGTTCTCCAAGTGTGAGTTTTGGCGCGAGCGAGTCATATTTCTTGGGCACGTGATATCGAAGGACGGTCTGTCGATCCAACGAAGGTTGAAGCAGTTCTGGGCTGGAAGCAGCCTCAGAATGTGTCTGAGATTTGTAGTTTTCTTGCATTGGCCAGTTATTATCGACGTTTAATCCAAGACTTTTCGAGGATCGCATTACCTTTGACGAAGCTTTTACGTAAAGGTATCAGGTTCGAGTGGAACAGTGCTTATGAAGACAATTTCTAGATCCTGAAGTTGAAGCTGACGACCTCGCTGGTGTTAGATTTACCATCTGGTAGAGGTGGGTTTGTGGTGTACACAGACGCCTCTGGTATCGGATTGGGTTGCGTGCTTATGCAACATGGCCGGGTGATTGCCTATGCTTCTAGACAGTTGAAGACTCATGAGAGGAATTATCCGACGCATGATTTGGAGTTAGCAGCAGTCATGTTTGCTCTGAAATCGTGGCGACAATATCTGTATGGGAAATCATTCGAGATCTTTTCAGATCACAAGAGCCTCAAGTATTTGTTCTCTCAAAAGGAGCTGAACATGAGGCAGCGTCGATGGCTTGAGTTCATCAAGGATATGACTTCACGTTGTCTTATCACCCTGGTAAGGCGAACGTTGTGGCAGATGCGCTTAGTCGTAAAGTGAGTGGTGTTCTGGCTAGTCTTGTGTGGAGCCAGAAGCTTATTGAGGATTTTGTAGCCTGAAAACCTTTTTCTGTTGGTGGTGGTTCAATCAGATTGTCTGGTCTGACCATTCGATCCGAGTTTTTGCTGGAGATCGTAGAGGCTCAGAAGCTTGACGACCAGTATGGCAAGTTTCTAGCCTTGGCTGAGCAAGCAGATTCTTCTTTTAGAGTGTCTGATGATGGCAGCATCCGTTTGAGAGATCGCCTTTGGGTTCCAAGCAACCCTGAGCTGAAGAGAGAGATTCTTGACGAAGCTCATATGTCGAGATACATGATTCATCCTGGCGGAATGAAAATGTTCAAGGACTTACAACGGAGGTATTGGTGGAACAACATGAAGCGCGAGATAACGACTTAGGTTGCGAGGTGTTTGACTTGTCAACAGGTCAAAGCGGAACACCAGTGTCCCGGTGGTTCCATGCAGAAGATTGAGATTCCTCAATCGAAGTGGGAAAATGTCACGATGGATTTTGTGGTAGGTTTGCCACTGACTAGACGTAAACATGATACGATTTGGGTAGTCGTGGACAGACTCACAAAGTCTGCCCATTTCTTGCCGATCAGGATCAGTCAGTCTCTTGAGAGCCTAGCTGATTTATACGTCACAGAGATTGTTCGACTTCATTGTGTGCCGAGATCTATCATTTCCGATCGTGATCCCCGGTTTACTTCGCGACTGTGGGGTCAGTTGCAATCTACTTTAGGGACGAAGTTGAAGTTCGGTACAGCCTTTCATCCCCAGACGGATGGACAGTCCGAGCGAACGATTCAGACATTGGAAGATATATTGCGAGCATGTATGTTTGACTAGAAGGGTGAATGGGATTCACACCTGTGTTTGGTGGAGTTAGCGTATAACAACAGTTACCACGCTAGTATCGGGATGGCCCCGTATGAAGCGTTGTATGGGAGACCTTGTTGGTCACCATCTTATTGGGACGATATTAGCAATAGATCGAGCAAATCGCCGATTATTCTTCAGCACTATACTCAACAACTGTAGAAGATTCGTGAGCGTTTGAAGGTAGCGCAAGATAGGCAAAAGACTTATGCCGACAAGAGACGTCGCGAGTTGTCTTTTGAAGTTGGTGACATGGTCTTCGTCAGAGTTTTGCCAACGAAGAGCGTGTTTCGTTTTGGGAAGAAAGGAAAGTTGAGTCCAAGATACATTGGACTTTTTGAGATTGTGGCGAGGATTGGTGAAGTGGCATATCGTGTCTAGTTACCTCCACAATATGCTCACATTCATAATGTCTTTCATGTGTCGATGCTCAGGAAGCACAATCCTGACTTATCGCATGTCATTCGTTACGAAGAAGTGGACGTGCAGAAAGATCTGACTTTGTCAGAACGGCCTATCGAGATTGTTGATCGACGAGATCAGGTTTTGCGTACCAAGACTATTCCGCTAGTTAAGGTACGTTGGCAGCACCATGGCATTGAAGAGTGTACATGGGAACCAGAAGCGAGCATGAGAGAGACATATCCAGAACTTTTTGTAACCTCCTAAGGGTGATTTCGCGGACGAAATCCTTTTTAAGGAGGGAAGGATGTAAGATCCATGATTTTAATTTTGATGTATATTGCGTAATTATGTTGAAATCGATGAATTTTTATGTTTTGGCAATTTCTGAGAATTTGCTTATTTTGAGAATCGGGTAAAATTGCGGAATTTTACGTAAAAAGAGCAATTGTGGGAAATCCAGAGCTATTTAACTTCCAAAACTTCTAGGGTAAGTTTGGAATAGGGTTGTGGTGATTCACCCCAAATTTGAGGTCCGAACGACGAAAGAACCTTGTCAGTGCATGTGAATTACGAGTTTTGCTTTAATATTGGACCCGAATCTTAAAACACTTAATTCTTGCAAACGAAAGGTAATTTTCTTAAGAGGCATTGAGTATTTCATGTTAATTAAGATTATGAAGATAATTAAATAATTTATTAGAATTAAATTAATGTTTTAATGCTTTAAATAAGCGTTATTTTGGAACTAATACCATATGTGATTTTGGATTTGGATCCGGATCGACTAGAGGGACCAAACCCATTGGACGACCCCTATAGTGGGCGTCCATGGCCATGGTTGACCAGCTGGTTAAGTGTTGACCAACTGGGTGGCATTTTTGAAATAAATTTGTATGGTTTTGAAAAAAAGGCCTCTATTGGCCATAAATCATTTCCAAAACCTCATGATGGAGCCCAAAGGCCATCATGAGGGGCATCTTTTCCAAAAGAAGAGCATGGGGCTGGCGCCCCATGGCAGTTTTGAAATGTTTTTAAGAGATTTCAAATACTCAAAATCGATTGGGTTAGTTGAGTGGCAGCCAAGGGCACCCCTTTGTAATTTTGTTGAAGTTTTAATGGCTTTTCAAGATGGCATTTTTGAAAACTTTCTAAAACTTTTTAAAAGAGTGACATGCATTGGCTATGGGGCGGCGTGGAGCTCCCCAGCCCTCCATCTTGGAGAGAATGATCATATCCATCCATCCCAAAAGCGCCCCCTATAAGACCGCTTTGGAAAAATCGGCCCCACCTTGTTGGGCGATTTTTCCTAACTTTCTCTCTCTCTTCTCTCTCTCAAACCTCCTCTCTTCTCCTCTTGTCTCCTACCTCCAGCCGTGGGTGTCTCTTGGAGTAGAAAGCTTCAACCTACCTTCTTCTTCTTCAAGCTGCTAAGGTGAAGAAACATCTCATAATGCTCCTATTGCCAAAACGTGAAACCAAAGAGTGCGACCGCACCTATGTGTGCAAGCTCCTTGGTGGATTAGTGTAGAAGCAAGGCCTTGTAAGCTTCAATTCGTTGTGATTTACATGGTGGAACTGTTGTACTTTGTTTGAAATTTATTTCTTTTGTTGTATGCATTGCGTTTTCAGCTTTTCCCTTTCATACACTTGTGCTTCTTTTCTGTTAAATTGTGCATGCTGGGTCCACATGGTTGTTGCTGGACCTATGACCTGTTCGTGGTCATGAAAGCACTGCTAGGGTTTAATGGACTGAGCTGGGCTCGTCTAGCCTGCATCCAGCTCATTTAACCCCCATTTGAGGTCCATGCAGGCACATCCGTGCATTTCAGCCATCGCCCCTCACCCTGGGACTCTCTCTTGGGCGTGATGGGATCAACCCAGTCCCAAATCGATGGGACTGGTGTTTCAGTCGTGGAAGTGGCTTGGGTCACGGTGTGACCCAGCCCCTTTCCGCTGTGGAAGGCCTTGGCTCCCAGCAATAGCTTTCTTCTTCTTCTTTTTTTTGTTTGTTCTCTTGAGTTTCTCTTTGGCACATAATCTATCAGATCAATTTGTGGGTTGGGACCGGCCTTGTGCTGGCACCCAACGTCTTGTTAGCACCTGTGAACCGAGCCTTGGGGGCTCTGGTTCACGTAGCTGAGGGTTGCATGGTCTGGTCCTGTGGACCAGACCCTCTGGCCAACCCCCGTTTGCACCATGGCTGGGCTGGGTGCCATGCGGGTGGCCCGCGCCCAACACATGCCTTTATTTTTTTTATACAAAATGTGTTTCGGTGTTATGTTAATATTTCTTTTTTTTATTATTTTCGTTTTGGACCGAAGTGTCGGTCTGAACCAGGGTTCAAACCAGCACCTTAGTCCAACTGGTCTGGCGGTTTATAAGCCTCGACCCAGCCCATTTTTCCCCTTTGTTTGAACCGAGTGGAACCGTGCGGTGCTGAGCACCCAGGTCTTCCCCTCTCTTCAACAGTATTCGGTTACCTGCAGGTCTGAACCCAGGGTTCAGACCTGTGTGTGTGCATAGGCGGCCAAGCTGTCACCCGGTGCCAGCCTTGGCCTTTCCTTAGGTAGAGCTGGGTGCTAGCCGCAAGGTGCTAGGCACCCGGGCTGTGGTTGTCGACCCTTTGTGGGTCCAGGTCTGAATAGAGTGGTTCAGGCCTGTATATGGTTGAGGGCAGCAATATCCTGTGGACCATACCCACTGTGTCCAGTCCCCTTGGTACCTAGTTTGTGGGGTACCCGCGGTTGCCCTATTGGCGGCTTGCTTCATCCCCATCCGATCAAACTTAGCAGTCTAATCCAAGCAGAGAATCAGATCCGATTTTCAGGCTGTGCTTAGTGGTCTGGTCCGGAGGACCAGACCTACGTTTGTGCATAGGCCTCTTTGGCAGCATGTGTGCGTATGCCGAAACCTATGAAGACTAAAACACCCTAGAAATTGGCTGTTAGGATGATGTTTTTTTTATATATATAACCAGATTTACACCATACCTTAGCTGGTCTTAGATGAGTGTAAATTCAGATTTAGTCAGCCCCGCACCCTTTCGCACCTCGGTTAGGGTGTTGGCATGCGAGCACATGCCTTGGGTTGCCCCTGTATTGGGTAATTAGGTATATTAATGCGCCTATGCCTAGATATAGTTGCGTACATACATATAAGCATAAATATATATATATATATATATATATATATGAAAATGTAAAAATAAACACATGTTGATAACGGAGAGCCTCGTAAAACTTATATACATATATATATATATATATTCAAACTCATAAACGATTGTTCGGTATGACTAAAAGGACATGCGACACTCCTGTGTCCCGTCCAATTATTTCTCTAGATGTTACACTTCGAATTAAATAGTGTGGTCCTACGTTCGTATTGACAAACGATTTGTTTAGGGTCCGCGGGTGTGACACCCCAAACCGTGGTAATGCCAATGTAATCCCCATCAGAATGGGTTATTTTCGGAAATCACCTTCGACACGTATGTGTGTCGTGTTGCGTAGGGAAAACCCTTATGCTTTAGTTACATTCGACAGACTAGAAAGGTATGCAGTTGAACATTATTGTAAATTCATGAACTTAAGGACTTCGTCGATTAAAAACACAAGTGTTTTTTAAATATCTTTGTTTCGGGTCCGCCGGCGCGGCACCCATACCTTGAAAATAGCTAATGTTATTCCCATAAGACGGGAATATCCCAGATTTCACCATAAACATGTAAGTGTGTTGAACCACGTATGTGAATATTGCTAAACGCAATCTTAACATTGAAGTATGCAAAATATTATTGTTTGACTGTGAGGATTATTGCAAAGATTATGCATAGTTCCAATGTAATGATTTAGTGACAATTTTTTATATAATGAAATTTTGATAAAATATCATATGCATGTGAATGTGTATTTGCTTGTACACTTAATTGTCTCTCAGAAATAATATATGCAATGCCTCTGTTGTTTATACTTGTGCAAAAGATAGAAACATGTGATACTCTTTCACTTTGCACTTAGCACATCCTGACACGGTTACTGAGTAGTGCGTACCCTGAGGAGGTACAATGCTTGAGGCATTGGTAAGCGCACCAGGTGCACTTACTTCAAGAATGAAAAGAATGAAACTTGAACACCATAGGGTATGAATAAATATAACTTGTTGTGGGCTCAGTTGGAGTCCTTGGGCAGTGGCCCTTGTGAGTTAAATGGACTCTTGTGTGATATACCCTGAAACAGAAATAAATAAAATGGTGTTGTGACTGCTTTCACGAGCAGTGTGCTCTGTTGGCCGCATGAGATTGAGCACGTGAATGGGCAGGCCAAGTCCTCGTTTTGCGTACCCCATGGGGACCACGAGGCAAATTCCTCGTTGAGAGGTATGAATGAACATGAGCCTGAGAAAGATAAACCTGCTTCGCCCCATTCACAAAATGGTTCACCTTGGGAGAGGGTGGATGGTACAACCCTGAGTGACATGTCGTTACTACGACACATGTTTTGAAAGGAGCCATAGCGTCCTTTGGCCTCCAGTCACTCAGAGTCAGGGAGGTCGAGGTTGCCTTTTTAGGACCTCACTACTGCAGTAGTATGGATTGCAATCCTTGCCTATGTGAGTATTTTCTCCTAGTCGTGTGTTGCTCGCATGAGGTTGACTCGGTCTGTAGCTTCCCCGATTACCACACTATAACTTAAATAACAGACGCCGGTGCATGTCTCACAGAATGCGAGGTTCCTTCGCGTACCCGAAGGAGTAATCAGAAGAACTTAAAGACTAACCAAACAACTGACTTACTGTAGTTGTTACTTTACTTGTGATGTAGACTTTACCTCAGTACTTTACTTGTTTCAGCTGTTACTTGGTTACTTTACTGTTCAGCACTTGTTACAGTTAGTTACTGCTTTTAGTACTTGTTCTGCTGTTACTCTGGCTTGTTACTTGTTAGTTGACTAGTACTTGTCGCTTTACACTTTCCTGACACGGCACTTACACTTGTCAGTTCGGTTCCCGCTTTCCTCTTTGATTTGTTATATATACATCTGCTTGTGGTTGTTTCTTCACCACCTCGCAAGAGGCCTGACCCCATTTTATGGGGATGTAGTTGACGAATAGGTATAGTGTGGATGCAATGATATGCGGTGGAGGCTCGGAGGACCCACATTTACCTTGCAGATTCTGTACCTTTTGGGTTTTGGGTGTTGTTGGGATGTATTCCCTATTTTGGACTTTTTGCACTCTTATTTTTGTAAACATTTAAACTGTTGGGCTGTATGCCGTTTTTACGTTGTGGTTACACTTTGGTTACATTGTTTTTACTTGTTGCACTCACCTGTGGTGGCCGCCCAGACTCGCGGTTTTGTTGTTTTTCTAGCACCTTGCTTTCCGCTGTTTTCTAGTTTAACCCTTTCAAAAAAAAATCACAGAAAATTCTAGGTTTTTCCAAAGTCGAGGTTTGGGGTGCCACACACATGACTGGTCTAGACCGAGCACAGTCCAGACCTGGTCATGCATGTGAAACCACATGCAGTGGTTCGACAAAGGCAAGGGTCCAAGTCTGGGATGAGAGGACTGGAGGGCTGACACGGGGAAGGCATTGGCAATAGCATGGTCGGGACCGAACTTGGGTCCAGACCTGCCACGACTATGGCCACTCCATGCCTCCAAAAATGCTCAGCTCAACCCCGACTCAGATGTGGTTGCAGCCATTTAGCTAAAGTCGACCCCCAACGAAGTGGGTAACCTGGCTGCAACATGCAACCAGTTTGTGGGTGTCATAGCCACCCTCCCTTACCAGTTGGGCAGACCCAGGCTTGCTGCCATGATGGGGCAGAACCCGGGCTGTCCGACATCTAGTCGGTCAACACAAAGAAAAAAAAAATGTATTTGAACATGGGTCTTGAAAACAAAGAAGAAGAAAAGGGGCATTGGCGTGGCTGCCCTGCTGCAGACCGACCCATATACAAAATGGGTTTTGCTGGGAGGCTATGCATGCTGAAAGAAAGGCCATGGCATCCGAACCAGGTGGATTAAACACACCTTTGCATAAAAAGAAATACCATGTAAACAACAACTAAAAAGAAAACCCAAATAGCAATGTGTGTGTGTGAGTAGCATGAACAAGGTATAAAAAACTTACAACCCATTGGGGATACCCAAATCTGCCTAGCTCCCGTATGTGCACAAAGGCCTCGAGGAGACATGGCTTCATGTTACAAGTCCTTGTATTGCAAAATGGCAGCCGTGGAGATGAAAAATCTCACCTTAGATCGAGTGGAGTGCTCTATTCGGATGACAGAGGAGGCAACGACTCCCCTTTGCTTAGAGTGTAGAGGGCAGTCCCAAATCGGTACCCACCCCTACACCAAAGCACAAAGGGAGGAAGAAGGAAGGTGGGTTCACAATTTGGAGAGAGAGAGAGAGAGAGAATCGCCCCTCCCATAGCTTTCTCTTTCTTCTCTAATGCTATTAAATGCTAGGCTTCAAATGTGTGGCTGAGATTAAATCCCTAAAAGGGACGGCAGAGATGTGTTTCACACCCATCTAGGCAATGGCACACTAGTGATTTTTCTACCCAACCTCTATGTAAACACCCCAATTTTTCAAAGTCCATTCCCGACATCTTCATTTCATAGATGCCAATCCCCTATAGGGCGATATCGAGTCTCACCCTTAGGTTTATCCCAGTTTAGAGACCAGTTTACCCCTTTCAACCAATCAAATTACCATTTTACTCCTAAGTCACCCTTAGACTTCTTGTTAGTTGGGTTTAACCAAACTCATCTCAAGTTCAGAAAAGTTAGAATGACTGTCATTTCTAGCTCCTTTGAGCTCACGATGAGCGAATCCTGACCATTTCAAACCATTTTAGCTAATTTAGCTCGTTTCCGGCCAAATAAGCTCACTTTAGCTCAAATATTAACCAAACTGTCCCTGAGTCAGTCAAATCCAGTAGATCCGATCTCAATGAGTCTGATCTAAGTTCACCAAGAGTTCGAGTAGCTCAGTTTCAGTTCAAAGTCACTTTTTCACACTCGGACCTTCATTTCAGCTCATTTGAGCTCAATACAGTCCAGATCGAGCTGACTCCAGCTGGTTGAGCTAGTGATTTAACTCTGAAATTAGTTTATCTGAGTATAATTGGCTTCTAATTCAGTTCATTCTGAGCCAGTCCAACTCAAATTAGTTCAGACCAGTTTAGTATCGTGTTTTTGCCTCTGCAAGGCAAAGACCCCAAAAAAATAAAATTATCACGGACACTATTTCCAACAATTTTTGAACTGGGACAGACCCTAAATTAGGACTCAGATCAATTCCTTCAGCCAATATTTTATCAATATCCAAGATCCACTCCTTTTTAATTCAGATATTGGATCCAATGCTGGATCTAGTGTCTAATTTCTTCTCGGACCTGAATTTTTTATCAGATCCATATCCAGAGTCCAATTCATTCTTGGAACCTGGAATATCTCATCAGATATCCAGGATCTAATTAAACCATTTTGGATCCATTTCAGTCTTGATTCACCTTCTGATCAAATCAGAAGTTCAGTTCAATCAAATTCTGGACTTAGATTAATCTAACATCTGAGATTCAATTTTACTTCTGAGATTCTGATTCGAATCTAGATCCAAGTTCATTTTCTGAGCTAGGATTCAAGATCCAATATCCCAGATCCAAGATCTAAGATCCAAGATCCTAGATCCAAGATCTAAGATCTAAGATCTAAGATCTAAGATCTAAGATCTAAGATCCAAATCCATATCCAGACCCAAAATCCCAATTTTATTATGAATTTGGGGTTTTTCCATTTTCAATTCTTCAGATATCCATATTCAGGGTTTGATTCCCATTTCAAACCAAATTTTCTTCAAATCAAGATCCATATCCAATCTTTTTCAAAACTTTGGATCCAAATCCTTTTCAAAAACTCAATTTTTATTCTAATTTCAAAATCAATCTTTGGAATTTTGAATTCAAAATCCACCATTTTGCAAAATTCTTTTGAAAAATACCCTGGATCCAATTCAAAATTCAATTTGGATTTCAAAATATCAAAATAGATCCAAATCCATTATCAAGATCCAATTTTTATTCAAAAACAATTTTGAGGATTTCAAATTGAAATTCAAAATTTGATTTTTATCCCCAATTTCAAAATAATCTTTGAAATTTCAAAAATCAAAATTCTTTGTTTTGCAAAAATTCTATAAATTTCAATCGGGATCCGATTTCGCCCAATTCAGATTTTATATATCAAAAATTGAATTTTAAAGTTCAATTATTTCTAAAAATTCCCCTTTTTACTTCCATATTTTATTCCCTTTTTCTTAATTTTCAAAAAAAAAAATATTACTTTCGAAGAGGGGCGCCACTCAGCATTAAAAACAAAACAAAATAAAAATCATTTTAGCAAACCTTCAAAAACACTCTTGTCTTTAAAAACCCACATGAGACTCACCCACAAGGTGAGGCCATGTGTCAAAATTTTCAAAAAAAGGGCCATTCTACCCATTTAGAAAATTAAAAATGACTCACATGGGCACCCTCTTGCAAGAGGGTGCCACATGTCAACCTTTTTCATAAAAGGGCATTCTTGCCCATTTAACAAAATAGAAATGCCCACATGGGCTTGGGCATCTCCTTCTTGAGATTTTAGTCCCATATCTAAAGTTTTTCAAAAGCCATTCCCATTCTCAAACTATAAATAGACCCCTTGGGGGTCTCTCTTCTCATCAAGTTGGAGTTTGAGAAATTGAGAGAACAAAAAAAAAAAGTTTTCTCTTTCTCTTCTCCTCTCTCTTTCTCCTTCTTTGCATTGGTGGCTCAAGCTTAGAGTTGGTGGCTGGAGCAAGGAAGAAGAATCCCAAGGTAATCCCTCTTTCTCCCTTTCTTTTGATTTTTTTCTCTCTTTTCTTTCTATTTTTTTAATCTCTCAAAAATCGAACCCCCTTTTTTCTCTTCTTTCTTGCATTTTCTTTCAATTTCATGTAATAGCAATGTAGATCTAGTTTAATTCCATGTAAATTTTCATTTTCTATATTTTGATCCATTCAAATTGCTATTTACATTGTGTATTTTCATTTTAGCCATTTAGAATTAGGATTTGATCTTTAATAAATCAAATTCTATATTCTATGGGCAAAATCAATTTCAATTTATGCCCTAATGCTTTGATTTTATTTTACATGCTTTCATTTGTGTTTTTATATCATTTTCATTATCATCAATGATCTAGAATGATAGATCTCACGTTTTGATCATTGGATCAATTCAATTTTGAGATTTTATTCCATTCAATTGTGTTGAGATGATATTTTCAATTCTAGTCTATTTTTTACTTCATTATTTTACATATCATTAGGTCTTATTTTGATCTAATTTTTTTACCACATTTTTATTAGTATGTTTTCTGAATCCAAAAAAAAAAATCAAATCATTCTGATTGGTTTGATCCCTAAAAAAAATCAGGTTTCGGACTCCACCATTTAGTCTCGTCCAGATTTTTCCTGAAATTAGACCAACTTGTTGGAATTATTTCTCCCTAAAAAGAGATGATCTTTCAAATATGTAAAAAGAAAAATCTTTATAATTGAGTCTAGTTTCTTCATGTAAATTTGCATCAATTTCTATGGTGTTTCAATATCTAATTTTGGCCAAAATCCGAAACCCTATTATACTGTGTTACTTTTGGGATTTGGTTTTTAACCCATTTTGTTATAGTCAGATCTCCCTAATGAGAGATTATTTTCAAGATTTGTAAAAATGAACTTTTTTATCTGTATGTCTAGTTTCTTCATGTAAAATGTTATCTATTTATATGGAATATTTTTATTTCTTTTGCATTTTAAGTCAGAACCTTATCTGTTTGCAATTACAGGCATTATTCCAACTTAAAACCAACTTGTTGCATTAATATCTCCCTAATGGGAGATCATTTTTTAGATATATAAAATGCATTTTCTCATTAGATTATATAGTTTATGCATGCCAATTTTCAAAAAATTTTATTAAGTTTTTGTCTGTCATTCAAATCAAAAGTCAGAAAACTATTGAATTTTCTTTCACAGGCTTTTACAGTTTTTTGATCAACTTGATCAAACGGGATCTCCCTAATGGGAGATCATTTTTTAGATCTGTAAATTGGAAATGTTTCATGGTTGAACTAAGCAACGTCTCCCACAAACTTGGAAGAAATTGAATCAGTTTAGTCTCTAGAACTCAAAAATTACAGAAACTTTTCTGTCAAAGCTTAATTTCCTAATTTCAAAATTTATTTTTCAATGTTTTAATCATATCTTAAGTTTTAAAAGTGATTTTTGAGATATGTAAATACAAGATACTTCCTTGAAGAGTTAGGAATCCATGGAATCAATTTTCAGATCAATCAGAGTTGTTTTAGACTTTCATTCATTCAAAATACTCTAATGGGGTCGATTTACATATCTCAATTTTGAAATATCTTGTTTTACTTGGATAAAAAAAACCCAAATTCGGGTTTGCCTCCAATGTATTTCTGCATTTTTCAACTCTAAGATACTTTTAAGGTTATTAGAAACTTTCAAATCAAACTTCATGAATTTCTAATTTGTTTATGAATTTTTCTTTTATTTTTTGGCGCATAAAAGGCTAAAACTTGGATTTTCTTCAATTTTTCAATAATTGAAGAAAATCCATAAAAGCCTACATTTATTTCTAACATGTTTGCTCATTTTGTAGGATTTTCTTTTTTATTTCTTTTTTTCAATTATTGTAATTCAATTTAAGGGTTGTAATAATTCAATTAATGAGAAATTTACTTTATGCTTAGTTTAGAATGAATGAGAATATAAATTAATTTTAATTTCTCTTAATTAATTATTGAATTTATTTTTCTTTTTTTTTAATTCACTATGAAAAAACATGAATGGCACATGCACTATTTAATAAAGGATAAATAAAACTAAGTAAAGTTTGTATTTATGGCCATAGTCGAAATATGAATAATACTTAAAATTCTTATTCTTTATTAAAATATAATTCATTTTTAAAAATCATCATATTTTAAATATATTTTCTTCTTTTATTAGAATCTAAAATAAATATTAAATCAAAGTATATTCATGGCCATAGTTGTACATATATAAAAATTTAATATTATTTTAATTCTATAAAGGCACAACATTTTATTTCAGTCTTTATTGGAATTTAAATAAAGATTAAATTAGAATATGGCTGTGACCATAGTCATGAATATATTAAAGTTTTAATCTTGTTTTAATTCTATTAAAGAATTAAATTTAATTCTAATTCTAATTTCAAATAAATTCTTTTTAAATATATTCATCATTTAAGATAGAATTGCATCATTATTTTTTATTTTTCAAAATTATTCAAAACATTTTCAATTTCAAAGTATTTTTCAAGTGATTTTTGAAATTTATTTTCCATTTTGTTTTTAAAAGTAAAGTTCAAAACTATTTTGAAATTGAATTTCAATTTCAAATTTAAAATCATTTGCAAATTCAAAGTATTTTTAAAATCATTTTCAAAATCCAAAATAATTTCAATTTTGACTTCAATTTCCATTTTAATTTGAATTTTCAAATTCAAATTCCTATTTCAAATTTGATTTTTAAAATTTTCAAATTTTATTTCAACTTCCAAATTTGATTTAATTCTAAAACCAATTTTGAGTTTTCAAATTCCAAAATGATTTCAGTTAAATTTCATTTTCCAAAATTCCATTTCATTTCTCAAATTTCAAATTTTAATGTTTATTCAGATCCCAATTCCAAATTCAATTTAAACTTGAATCCTTCATTCTGAATTTCAACTTTAATTTTCAAGATAAATTCAAAGTTCAAAATAACTCTCAAATTCAATTTCGATTTTCCATTTTCAAAACTCAAAGTAAATTCTATTCAAAAACTCAATTTCGAATTTCAAATTCTTAAAATTCAAAATAAATTCAGTTTAAAAGTTCAATTTTAATATCAAAATTAAATTCTTTATTCTAAATTCTAAATTTTAAATTTCGTTTTCAATTTCAGAAGTTCAAATTCAAGTCTCAATTAAATTTTTATTTCAACTTCTAAATTCAAATTCAATTTCAATTTCAATTTACAAGTTCATTTTTCAAACTCGATCTTTCAAAACTCAAAACTTCAATTCTAATTTCAAGTTTAAAGTTCAAATTAAAATTTCAAGTTCAATTCTGATTTCAAATCTCAAATTCGATTTCTAAGTTCAATTCTCATTTCAAAATCAATTCAAATTTGATTTTCAATCAAATCAGATTTCAAAGTTCATAACTTTGAACTCAATTTAAAAAAAATCTTCAATTTTAAACTTTCAATTCGAGTTCATTTCAAGTTCCAACCTTTCAATTCAAAATCAATTTCTGAACTTCAAAGTTACGTCTTAAAAGGATGTTTTTAAATCCATTTCAGAATCACTTGGAAAAATCCAAAATTTTGAAGCATTTTAAAAAAGCATACACATTTCTAAGTTTAAATTCATAGCACAAGCCTGATTCAATGTGCATTTAGGACTTAGAATAATTTCTTAGACAAATTTAGGCAAGTCAAAGGCATAAATTTGATCCTTGGTTCGATTACCTCTGGTAAAGGCGTCAGGAACGGTTCAACCTCATACCGACAAGCGAATCTTGACTCCCCATTTTCCCGCAAATTTAAAAAATGAAGGCGAGTTATTTCAAAATCTATTTTTAAAAGGTCAAGTGAGACCTTGCGAGAGTTTTTCTATTTTTCCCCTAAAAAAGAACAAAAGGAAAAATTTTGCAACGATCACAGGTTTGGTGACCGTGATGGGACTCATCTTCGTCCGATCGAAATTATGCCTTTGCCTTGCTTAAAATTGTCTGTCATTATTCTACAAATAATGCATATAGGCTTAAGTATGGTTTGGTAGGACCAAATTGAGGACATTCATTCATGTTCACTTAGACTTAGGTCTGAAATACAACCCTCCTCAAATCCAAGGATTGAATGCAAAAAATGTGTGCAAGTGTATGCTTCTTTATGATTTTTAAAATTCTATCTATTTAGGACTTTGCATTAGAAACATCAGATTTTTTGCATACTAATCATATTTTAAAACATCCCTCGCCTATATTATCCTTGTCTTCACGTTGTTGGGCTTTCTCACTGAACCATAGTTCAGGAAAAAGCCTCACAACTGGGCACTTATTTGAGCTAATACCCCCTCTACCACGTACTAAGGGCCATAGTCCAAAGTATATCAGAAGACGCTCAAGGATGTTGAAAAACTATTACCTTAGAACCAGAGATATATGCCACGTACTGTAAAACCCATGAAATTTATGGAATTCTAAACAAATGAAAGTGAAGCATTTATGTGAAATAGTAAGATTTTATGCTATGCAATACAATTTTGATGACTTGAGGTTTCTAGAACGAAACCAGTAACAAACTCTCAAAAGTGGTATTTGGATCCGGATCTTGGCAAGATCTGATAATCCGACCCAGTTCACGGGACCCAATGGTAAATTCAATGGTTTCAGGATAATAGCGTGAGATCTGAAACACGTTTAAGGTAAGAGAGGGCAAGTTTAGAACAAACAGGAGTAGAATCCATGTGAAAAAAGAAGAAATCCATCAACGAGGAAAAACGTCCCAATATGACATAAAAAGAATTTTCTTGCAAAAGTAAACACCAAGTGATGGTGGGGTGTAGTGGTAGGATGCACGATTGTGTGGAGCCACAACCCGAGTTCAAAACCCCGGGGCGCCCACATGAAAGTGAAAAACGTTATATTTTTCTTGAAATCTGGAACGAAATGGATAGGGTTAAATACAATTTCATCCACACACTTGGCAACAAAAAACAACATAGCACAAGTGGTGGGGTTTGTTGCCCCTTTGGTGGAAGACCCTGGTTCAAAACCCCCTATGCATGATTTTTTTCTTTTTGCACAAGAAAAGTGGGATTTTTACTTTGGTGGAAAAAAAATAATAAAGAAAGGGAAAATCGTGGGTGAGTTAAACCCCTACTTTCTAGACCCTCTCCCACAATAAACGTGTGGGAGTTGGCCTTTTTGCTTCCTCTTTTCCAAGAAACATGGGAAATCCCCCCAAATGAGGTGGGGGTACAACTAAAGCAAACAATAAAGGTAGTTAGAGAAACTTTTGCTGAAGGTAAGGGGGGCAATTTAGGAAATGCTTACACCCACCAAAAAAACGTGGGATTGGGGGTTTGAGAGTTGAGAATTTGAAACTCCTCTAAGAAGGGGGGGGGGAGAATTATATGAGAAAGTTATGATGGGGAGCCACACGAGACTACCCATCTCTCTCTCTTGACGTTTTGGCCAGCCACCCTTTCCATCCCTGCTGATCGTGGGGACTTCATTATTGAAGCTGTGTGGGTTGCTCCAACGAAGGAACGAGAGTGCAGCTGTGCCGTCGCAAGACTTCAAATAGGTAAGGGGTATTATGCTTATGTGTCGTATTCAATGACTTGCGGTACAAATATATAACATGTTGTTCGCAAAAACGCTATGAAACCATACCAGTTGTGGTTGGGTATGTGGTTTCAACCTGAGCACGAATGGACTTAGATTTTACAACTTATGTATATATATGTTGCAAGGTCCATACGTGTGACTATAGGGTGTGGGTTCTGCCCAAACGCTTGGTGGGTTATACCATAAGCGTTTGGCATGGATGATCTGAATGGTGTTTAGCAATTGTGGCCACCGTCAATACCGCACCTCAACTTCTGTTGTTGCATCTCCATGTATAACCGACAATCGGTTCGGAGGTCAGTTATCCAATGTGCATATGGGCTGCAGGGGATATCAATAAAAAAAATATTAAATTTTTTATATTCCATTGAGGTACGTTAGATCTTACCACAATTTTTCTGTGTAGATTATTAGCAGACCATTTTGGCCACACACATATTTATGTCTTACTGAAAAAAAAATGATGAGATCGTTGGATTTTAAGTAGAGGTTTTGGCTTTGATGACCTTATCAAAATGTTGCTACTAAATCTGTCCTACCGTGCCATGGCCAGAATTAAGATAGGAAATATGTAGTAACTAGAGATTTATTTGCTTCTTGGATGCATTATTGATTTTTTTTTTTTTATTTAAAGCTAATGTGTGTTTTAGTTGGCATGATACCTATTGCTAATTTATGTTATAACGTTAGGTCTGCTCTTTCACGCATGTAACTTCATGTGAATATAGGTCAATTCAAGCTGAAAAATATTAATCCAGCGAATTGCATGATATTGGATAGTGTTCTCATGTGTGGTACCATGATTCCAGGGTCTGGAAAGGGGGGACATATCCATTTGATGTTGAACATAATTCAAAAGACTGAACTATTTCTTGTTTTGCTTAACAAAGACACTTCATAGGATACAAAAAGAAATGGATGAAGTTCATTTGCTGTGGATAAAATATATAGTTCAATGTCTGGATGCTTTAATGCTGCTGTTGGTTTAAAATAAAGTAGATATGCAACCACGACTTAAGGTTAACACAATATGTAATTTCTGATTCTGAAAAAAAAAATTTAACAACCATGACTTAAGGTTAACACAACATGTAAAGCTAGTTCTTATTTCTTATTCTGAAAAAAATTAATATTGGATGGTTAGTAGTTGTGAGTTTCTACAGTATATTGCCAATAATGTAGTTAAATAGTAGTTGCACACATATGAATAGCAAGGTGACACACAACCGGTTGAAAGGGGCTGAATAGCAACATAGACATGTTATTATAGTATATTATGCTTCTTAAAAAAAAAATTTAAAATTTTGATGGCACCCAACATTTGGTAGGTTTCGGTTGGTTGTAGGAGAGGCTCGGTTGGGGACCTGATTTGATCCCAACCAGTGGCTAGGCCACTTGTGTCTAACAGGGTTGGGTCAGAGGTCTTGTGACGTTACCATCTTCAGTTGCGGACTGGAGGAGCCGATATTGCTTACTACCTAGGAGTGACACTCGGCTGGAGCAAAACCGTAGGTTACCTCTTCTTGGTGACCGCAACGGTGCAAGCCTTTGGGTATTATTGTGCTGACCTTTCGAGGTCTGCCATAACTGCGGGACCCGATGGTGACAGAGCACCATTGACTCGGGTGCTAGATGGATCCTACATACGTTGGTGTGACATACGGGACCAATGGGTCCCGTTTCTTGTCAAACAGTTTGCGACAAGACGAGCACTACTATAACGACTTGTAAAAAAAAAAATAATGGGAGGCTATGGTACAAAGTACTCGGGTAGTCGCCATGACGCGATGAGTTGCAATGGCCATAACCAGAGAATACTTTAGAAAAGAATGTATAAAACAAATAAATTATGCCACAAAGTTGGCATAGTTCATGGGGTACAAATGCCTACACCCTAGCTCATAACTTCAAAAAAAAATTGATGACTGTGGGTTCCGAGTCGAGCCATGTTCCGAGAATTGCTATCTTGATGGTGCTCATGGCACCCTAACAAAAAAAAAGCATACAATGTGTGTGAACCCCAAGGCAGGTTCGGGATTTTGAGAATCCTCTGTGGTGCAATGACTCGCACAGGAAAATAATTGAGAAATCAAATATGAGATTTATGAGGCTCTGGGTATACCTGAAAGAAGGCATATGTTACCGGACCCCTCGTAGTGCGATAGCTCGCACTTGGTTATAAAGAAAATGTAAAATGAAATATAAAACATAAAACCTTTGAGACTCTGGGTATACCTGAAAGACGGTATATGTTACCGGATTCTCCGGGCTCTGGGTACACTTGAAAGATGGTGTATGTTACGGGACCCATGGTCTACCTTAGAGATGGTAGGTGGTACAAGCTTCGTGGACATTCTTATTTTCGTGAGAGCTAGGCGTCTCATCGGGTCCCCAGTCCACGAAGTTAGGGGACCAGGACTACCAGTGTGTCCTAGGTGGTAGATCCAAGTCTTCTGTAGAAGTGTCAAGGGTGCATCCTAATTCTTGTTCTAGCCACTCGGGAGTTCTCTCTCGGTCACGGACCGTCCCCTTTGGATTTCCATACAGCTAGTCATACGGGTTATTAATTAATAGACACCCGTATGGTCTCGGTCCGCTACGAGGTCTATGTCTGTGCGTACCCACAGGGTAAGAGTAAGATAATCATTAAATGATTTAAATTGATGGAAAATTTATTTCTGAAGAATTATGTACTGTTGATATGACCTTCGTAAAACTTGTGGAATCTACAACTTATGCTAATGTGAATAAATGTACCTTTAGTTCAGTTATCTTTTGCACCGTATCATGAATTAGAAAGCATGATTATTTTCTTAGAATGATACAAATTTCCATGCTAGTTATACTTGTAGTTGTTGCACATATTTGTACACAGGACACTGAGCACCATATATAAATATAATGCTTCTTACGCAGACAGGGAAGTCTGACCCTTCTGCTTTAATTGTTTCAGGTAACAACTAAATTGGAGCATCGAGGAGTCGTTATGGAAATAGCCAAGAGATCTCATTTATTTAAGTATTTTATGTTTGAACTCTGATTAGTAAATTTACATTTCTGTTATGAGATGTAGTTAATGACATTAATGTTTTAATTAATGAATGGTATGCTTTTTGGTACTTCTCTGTTTTACTCTGTAATGCACCCGACTTGTGTTTCCCGCACTTCCGCTATTTTAAAAAAAAAAATTACTCCAAAATTTTTACTATAAAAAGTTGGGGCGTTACAGCTTTGGTATTAGAGCGGGACTGAACAACTTGAGATCTTGGCTTTTTCAGCGACCGCGATGGCTCTGTAAGTATGTAGGAATGTTGTTTTTGTAATATAGAGATAAAAACCATATAAGTGTGTACGATCCTTTCACAAAATTATAGCTAAGGTTATAATGGATTTTAATTACTGTTATCATCGCAAAATTTTTCCCCTCCCTTGCGAGAAAGAAATGAATTTCGCGAGTCAAACTCGACCAAAGTTTTGAAATTGGTTTTGAAAATTACTCGCCTTCGTTTTGAAAATTTGCGGGAAAATTCTGTGGAATGGGATCCGCCTGTCGTTACGAGGTTCAACCATTCCTGGCACCTTTACCAGGGGTGATTGAACCAAGGATCGATTACGTGCTTTAACTCTACTCAAATAGCTAAATTATGCTCTATTTTCCTAGAATGCACAAAGAATCAGGCTTGTGCTATGAAATTTTGAAAATAATGCAAGTTTGGGAAAATATGATGTTTGCTTTGGAAAATTGAAATATGCTTGAAAATTGATTGGAAAAGTACTTGAAAATTGAATTCTTGAGAAAATCATTGAATTTCATTGGAAATCAGAAATTTGCATTGGAAAGTGATTTCTCAAGAAAATTTGAAGTTTAGAAAATTGATTTTGAAATTTGGAATTGCTTTTATGAGAAAATGGATTTGAGAATTCTGAGAAAATCTAAGAAATTCATTGGAAAATGACTTTTGAAATGAAAAATGGATTCTCAAGAATTTGAGTTCTCAGGAAAATGGGAAATCTGAGAAAATCGATCTTTTTTTTTTTGAAAACTTGAGACTTTGAAATTTGAGAATTTTAAAACATTGGAAAATCTTGGTTTGAACTTGGGAAATACTTTGAAATCTCTTTTGAAAACTCAGAATTTTGAGAAAATCAGATCCTGAGAAAGACTTGAAAATTCTTGAGAAAACTGAATTTTCTGAAATTGAAATTGGAAAATGAATTTGAGAATAATGCAATTTGAATGATATGAATGAATGAATATGAATTTGAAAAGGGAATTTCAATTGAGAAATTGGGAAATCCTTTTAAAACTTTGAGAAATGCAGTGCATTTTGAAGTTAGCCTAAGTGCGTAGGCTGAATGTGGCTAATACGAAGATCATAAATCTTGATTTTCTTCGTATTCTGACTATGGCCATAAATACGAATCCCACCGAGTTTATAAACTCCATAAGAACTTGTGCACGTGTCATTCGTGTAAACCATAGTGAATTTGAAATAATGTGCATGAATCATACATCACATATTGAAATTTGCATAAATTAAACTATATGCAATGCAACCCTATTCTAAGCAGAAAAGTAACTCTTATTCCAAATATTACATTGATTTTTACATTGAACTGAAATAAAAGAAATAAAAACTAAATCTTCTTCTTGAATGTTCCTGCAAAACTAGAAAACAAGGTTAGCACAAAAATGTAGGTTTTTCTGAATTTATCCGAAAATATGAAAAATTATCTGATATTATTCAGATATAAACCCAAATTCATACCCCCTTTGATATAAACATGATAAATAATGAATAAATTTCTAAAATAAACTTGAAAATCCAAAATTGGGGTCAAAATGACCAAAATACCCATGATGACCTTGAAATTAGGGTTTTCTAAAAGGAATTTTGGAAATTTGAAAATCAAATGAAATAAATCAAACATAATATGATGAAACATGATGATATGCATTAAAATTTATGAAATTAGAATTTGAAATTTCGAAATTTAGGTCAAAATGACCAAAATACCCCCGATAACAAGACTATGGCCTTGAAACCAGGGTTTTTTGAAATAAATTTTGTAAATTTGGAAAATGTGAAATGCAAATGACATTGAAATTAACCCTAATATGATTCTACATGCTAATTTACATGAATAAAACCTTAAAAAGGCGAAAATATCATAAAATATCAAATTTAACCTGATTTTCGCTTCTGAATTTAAAGATAAACTAACATATGACTCAAATGAACTTGGAATTAAGCCAAATTTGGCATGGACACCTAAATTAACCATAAAAACAGAATGGAACTCGAAAATCTATTTTTTTTGTATTTTAAGATATGGAAATTCAAATAAAAACCCTAAATTTGTTATTTTTTGCCTAAAATGTTGATTCTAATGGAGATTTAGGATATCAAACTTCCATAAAAATTTCCCCAAATTTTATGGGGTGACAGAGGACAGTAAGAAAAGGATTTTTTCCTTTTACACTTTCTGGTTTTGACCTATGGTCGGAGCAGTGCCACTCCGGCAAGTCGGATCAAAATCCGGCGACTCTAGGATTTAGGGGAAACGGACAAGTTTCAGTAGAAAATGTGGAAAAAATAGTAAACAGATGGTAAAAAGACTTAAATTGTGGGAAAATATCTCTGACAAACATAAAAAGATTTGATATTTTGACACAATTGGGATTTGGGCTATGGTTTGGAAAAGGCCATACTGTTATCAGAGACCTAAATCTCTGATATTTCTGGACATTGGAATCTGTTAGACAGAAAGAGAAAATCCGGGCAAAATACTGAAACAGATCCAAAATTCCCAAATTTTGGGAAATGACAGGAAATTATGTTAGGAACAACTTTCGTGTTGAAAGTTTTTGCAAACAGGCTACAGATTGGGTGGACTCGGTGCATTAGGGTCTGTCTATACCCTGACAAAGGAAAAACGAGATTTTCCCAAGAGTCTGGAAAATCCGATTTTTTACAGAGAGTAAAACTAACTAGAAAAACTTAAAAATTTCTAGATCATCAGTAGATTTGATTATAAATCCACTGTGATTTTTGGAGAACGATTCGAATCTTCCATCTAGGAAATCTAAGGATGACAAACCTGCTAAAACACAATTTAGAAATTCTGGAGGGTTCAAAACCCGATTTAGGTTCTGATTTTCTAAAAGAAATTACAAAACCTGATTTGATTTGGGTTTTTTGCAGAGAATCAGGAACAACCGTGTACATCCATCATAAAACTTTCAAGATTTATCATAAAGAATTCCCACGTAAAATAACGGATATACAGTGAGCCTAGATGAAATCTTATAGAATATTAACTTAATGAAATCAAAATAACACTTAAGCAAAACGTAAATTTAACTAGTATGGTGCTTAAAGCATGCAACCAATCATGAAAAATAACGAAAAAAAAAATAATCAGGGGATATGAGCCATTTTGATATTGGCTTATGAAACGAAAGATTCAATCTATCGATTAGATGAATCTTTTCGTTCTCTTAGCCTATACGCATATAGGATGCATGTTTGTTTTTTTACAAAGCCATAAAAGAGACTTTATCATTTCGAATCTGATTTTTAAACTGACCCTATATCACACTCATGGAGGTGAAGCTTAATCACATGATTTTTAGCAAAATTTAAACGAAACCTAGCAAAACAAAGTGGATCTTACCTTGAGATGAGTGGGGACAGCTGCTAATGGAGTATAGTGGGAATAGCTGCTACGAAGGGGTGCAAGAAGCTCTTGCGGTAGTGGTGGTACAGCTGTGGCTCCAACGAAGTGGGCTGCAATATCTGGGCACCTCCTTCAAGGTGCCGAAGGTGTTGAGAGTATTGAAGGTGTTGGAAGCTTCAAAGGGGCTGGCGTCAAAGGCTGCTGGGCGTCTCTTGGATGGACTGCACCATGGTTGAAGGACGTGGCTGTGTTAGCCGCTGGAGCAATGGAGGTACTGGTAATGGAGGAAAGAAGGTGGAGAGGTTGCTGTGATGGAGGTGGTTGCTGGAGTTGAAGTAGATGCACCATAGGGCTGAAGGAAGGTGCTGTTGGAGTTTGCTCCTTGGTGGCTGGCGTGAAGGAGGTATTGAAGACGATGGGGCTGGAGCAGGGAGCTTGGAGGTGGGCTGCAACAAGGATGATGGCTGGACCTTGATGCAGATGGAGATGGCAGCTTGAAGACCAACAAGTGCTGCAACGGTGGCTGTCTTACTGCAATGAGAGGTGGAAAGGTTAAGAGAGAGAGAGAGAGAGATGAGCGTTGAATCCTTTTTTTTTTTGGCCAACCGTATGGCCTTTTTTGCTTTTTGGTTTTCTTAACTTAGGGAAAGATAAACTCTTTCCTAAGTTTTCTTTTTTGATTAATGAAAGAAAGGAATTCAGGTAAATGGGTTGGGCAAGAGGGAAAGAAGGAAGAAAGGAAGGAAGGAAGAAAGAAGGAAAGAAGAGGGAAAAAGAAAGGAAAGAAAGAAAAGGAGGGAAAAAGGAAAAGGGAAAGAAAAACAAAAAAAAATGGAAAGTGGGGCTGGAGGTTTGGGTGACCACCTTGTGGGTCTCACCTCCTCTCTAAAATAAAATAAAATAAAAAAATAAAAATCAATAAAAACAAAAACAAACAAATAAAAAGAAACATTTTTTTAATAAAGTAGAAATGTAAATGAATGGGCCATCTCAAAGCGGGTCCAAATTCCTATTTTAAAATTCATTTTGACGATTAGAGGGGTAAAATAGTCTTTTCAAAAAAATTTAAGACGAAACGAGCTATTTTTGGTAGTTTTTGAAACAAGCTCAGATTTTGAAGTTCAATACCCCGTTGTGAAGCAAATCCAATATAGAATTTAAAAATGTAATTTTGAAAGAAATCCAGATTGTTTTTCTCGAGAAAATGCTTCCAAATCTATTTTCAGACAAAACGAGCTATTTTTGACAGTTTTTGAAACGATCTCGGATTTTGAATTTCAATACCCCGTTGCGAAGCAAATCCAGTATAGAATTTGAAAATTTGAGTTTGAAATAAATCCAGATTGTTTTTCTCAAGAAAATATTTCCAAATTTAGAATCTCGGGGGTAAAAATGTCAATTTTGGAAACCCGAGGTTTGAAATTGATTTCTGAAAACTTTTAAAACTCAATCTGGATTGAAATTTATAAAACTGGAGTTCTGGACTTCGAAAATGTGACGAAAATGTGATAAAATGTTATGAAATGCTGAGAAATGATATGAAATGATGAGAAATGACATGCGAAATGCAGACCCTGAATGAAGAATTTTGGATGTTAGACCTCGATTGACACTTGTACCAGTTCAAAAAGCATTAAAATTGATAAAATTTGCAAAATAGCTCAAGAAATGGTTTTCGGGACTCTACTGGGTTAGAGTGACACTGAAAATTGAGGTTCGAGCTGGATTGAACTGAGATGAGCTAGATTGAGCTGGGTTTTAGAGTTTCAGAACTCAAATGAACTGACCAGGCACTGACTCAACTGACCTTTCCGACTGAATTTTCAAGAAAAGCTGTCATTTTTAGAGAAATGATATGGAATGGTCACTGGAGTGAAGTGAATTACGAACTTGAGCTAACTTTGAGCTAAAAAAAAAGGTCCATAATACTGACATGAACTAAAATCGAAGCTCGAACACTAGCTCAATTAGATGAACTCAGCTCAATTTCAGCTGAAAGAGCTGAAATGGACTAAAATGGGCTCCTGGACACTTGGAAATAGTTTTGAACTGAAACTGGAGCGCTTGAACTTCTGGTGAGCTCAAGTTAGACTCTAGGGAGTATGACTGACTATGAATGACTGACTCAGAGACAATTGGCTTGGATTTGAGCAAGAAATGAGCTCATTTCTGAAGAAATGATCTCATTTTTGCAGGAATGATCAGAAATGAAAATGGTCTGTTCATTTTGAGCTCAGATGAGCTTGAGATGATTGATATTCTAACTGTCCTGAACTGACCAATGAGCTTAGTTGACTCCGACTGACTGGGGTTCAGAATGACCTAGGGGTAAAATGGTAATTTTCCTAATAAAAATGGGTAAAGTGGTGATTTTCTAAAACTGCCACAGGGTTTTACTCCTACACTGACCTAACAGGATTGACACTACACGAGAATGGTCATTTGAGAATGGATGAGGAAAATTTGGGGTGTTTACAATTACTCAAATAGATGGCTTGGGCAAACCACTACAACGACATTATGGAGACACTACATAACCTGGTCGAGGTAGTAGGCCAACATGCTACGACGATGCAGCAGATGGGCAACAATTTACACCAAATGGCCCACGAGAAGAGTAAAAACGATGGGACTATGTCCTACAAGAAATTCATGGACATGGATCCTCTTGCTTTCTCCGGAAAGACGGATCCAGAAGCCGCTGAGAGTTGGATCCAGGAGATTGAACGCATCTTTCGTATACTAAAGGTGCTTGAGGTGCGTCGGGTGGATTTTGGGACATATCGTCTTAAGGACCATGCCGAAAAATGGTGGGAAACCACCAGGGTAGTCAAGTTCCAGAATAGTCCTGTATCTTGGATGGAGTTCGTAGAAGTCTTCAACGCTACCTATTTTTCGAAGCACGAGAGGGCAAAGAAGATGTAGGAATTCTTGGATCTGCAACAAGGCGAGATGTCCCCTTGCCGATTACATCACTAAGTTCCACAGTTTGGAACGATATTGTCCGAATGTGTACACATCAGACAAGGATCGGGCAATGAAGTTTGCTCGAGGCTTGAAGACGGGCTTGAGGAACCGTCTATACACTCGAGGGCCCAAGAACATCGAGGAGGCTATTCAGTTAAAAGATCATTTCTCTTTATGTCATAAGTTGCATAAAAGTTTATAAGGCATCGTTAACCCTTAGATTGTAATGGATTGTTCCTATCTATCCTGGACACACAGGTGGTGACTCTCCTTGATGACGACTGGAAGGAGGGACAAAGGTCGCAGAAGAACAAAATCGGGGTTCAAAAACCTGAATTCAAGAAGAAGTTTGGTGGAAGGAGATTCCACCCTCAGAACAAGAAGCCACGACACAAGAATGGCACCAAACCCAGGCCAAGACAGAATCAAAGGTGTCAGAAGTGCAATCGCTTTCACCCCGAACAACAATGTCCCTGTGAGACAAGAGGGTGTCTCTACTGTGGAAAAATGGAACATTATATCAAGGAGTGTCAGAAGAATCAAGTCGATGATGCGCGGCGTGGCACTGGAGGACAACAGCCTCAACAACATCGTGCGTCACCACCACAACCACAGACGACCCCACAATGCATAGCGGGACGCGTGTATGCCACTACAGCTGACCAACTGGAGAAGGGGGACCTTGTGCAAGGTACCGTGCTTGTTTCAGGCCAAGCTGCCCTTGTTTTATTTCATTATGGAGCTTCGCATTCCTTTATATCTGTTAATTTTACAAAACAACTTAGTAATCCCACAAAATCACTGAACCATGAATTAGTGGTATACAACCCCATAGGGCTCAATGAAATCTGTGTGAACTATATGCCAGAAGTAGAGATCATATTAGGGAATCACAACCTATCTGCTAATTTAGTATTACTCGATATGACCGAGTATGAAGTCATATTAGGCATGGACTGGTTATTTGAACACTATGCCAGAATCCTCTATACGGAAGGGAGGTCATCTTGTCCCGACCTAGTATGCCAGAGGTTGTATTTCGTCTGGCAAGACCAGGTATTCAAAAGAGAATTGTTTCTACTCTCAAGGCCTAGAAGTACCTCCGTCGGGGAGACATGGCTTTTCTAGTTAGTATGATTGGAGGAGAAACAAAACTAACTCCACTTGAGGATTTGGAAATTGTCCGCGATTTTGCCGATGTATTTTCAGAGGAACTTCCAGGACTTCCTCCTCAGCGGGAAGTCGAGTTCGGGATAGAACTGATGCCAGGTACGAAGCCAATATCAAGAGCACCCTATCAGATGGCACCAACAGAGTTGGAAGAATTAACGAAGCAGTTGCAGGAGCTGATAGAGCGTGGTTTTGTACGACCGAGCACGTCTCCATGGGGAGCACCGGTCCTGTTTGTGAAAAAGAAGGACGGGTCTATGAGACTATGCATAGACTATAGAATGTTGAACCAAGCAACTGTGAAGAACAAATATCCTCTACCCCATATTGAGGACTTATTCGATCAACTGAAAAGAGCAAAAGTCTTTTCTAAGATTGATTTGAGGTCAGGTTATCACCAGTTGAGAATAAAAGATGAAGATATCGCAAAGTCAGCATTTCGAACCAGATATGGGCATTTTGAGTTTGTGGTGATGCCATTTGGACTCACGAATGCTCCAGCGGCATTCATGGACCTGATGAATTGGGTATTCAGGCCATACTTAGACTCCTTTGTCATCATCTTCATCGATGACATACTGATATATTCAGAAAATGCGGAGGAACACAAAGAACATTTGAAAATTGTCTTAGAAACCCTCCGGACACATCAGTTATACGCCAAGTTCTCGAAATGCGAATTCTGGCTTGAAGAAGTCATGTTCCTTGGTCATGTGATCTCGAAAGATGGAGTTTCAGTAGATCTTGCCAAAGTTGAAGCTATGATGAATTGGTCACAACCAAAGAATGTTAGCAAAATCCAAAGCTTCTTAGGATTAGCTGGCTACTATAGGTGATTTATCCAAGACTTCTCCCGAATCGCTATGCCAATGACCAAGCTTCTATGAAAAGGGGTAAAGTTTGAATGGAATGAGAAAAGTGAAGAAAGCTTTCAAACTCTTAAAGCTAAACTTACTACAGCTCTAGTGTTAGCCTTACCATCTGGAAGTGGAGGATTCATGGTGTACACAGACGCTTCTGGTACTGGACTGGGGTGTGTACTGATGCAGCATGGCAAGGTCATTGCCTATGCATCACGACAACTGAAGATTCATGAGAGGAATTACCCCACTCACAATCTAGAGTTGGCGGCCATGGTTTTTGCTTCGAAGGTTTGGAGACATTATCTATATGGGGAGCAGTTCGAAGTCTTCACTGATCACAAGAGCTTGAAGTATCTATTTTCTCAGAAGAAACTCAATATGCGACAAAGAAGGTGGCTCGAGTTCATCAAGGACTATGAATTTACAGTCTCGTACCATTCCGGGAAAGCAAATGTTGTTGTTGATGCCCTTAGTTGCAAGGTTGGGGGAATCTTTCTAGCCTAGTAAGTCTTAGATGGAAGATGATTTCTGAATTCACAGAATGGAGACCTTTGTCCGACGATCAAGGCATACTTAGGTTGTCTAGCCTGACGGTACGATCAGAACTGCGAGAGCGGATCATGATTAAGCAAAAAAGAGACTCGCAGTACGGGAAGATGGAGGCATTGGCATTGCAAGAAGACACTATTTTCCAGCATAAAGAGGATGAAAGTATATGGTTTAAGGATTAGCTATGGGTGCCGAGCGACACAAAGACCAAAGAAGAGTTATTGGCAGAGACACATAAGAGCAAGTATACTATTCACCCGGGCAATACCAAGATGTTTAAAGATCTACAACTCATGTACTGGTGGAATGGAATGAAGCGTGATGTTGTGAGATACGTTGCGAAGTGCTTGACGTGTCAACAAATCAAAATTGAGCACCAAAGTCCTGGAGGAACAATGCAGTTGATGGAAATTCCTCAATGGAAATGGGAACATATCACGATGGATTTCGTGATGGGGTTACCGCGAACCCAAAAAAACCATGACTCTATTTGAGTAGTGGTTGACCGACTCACTAAGTCAGCACATTTCCTACCGATGAGGAAGAATCAGTCACTTGAGAGCTTGACCGACCTTTATATCCAGAAGATAGTATGATTACATGGGGTGCCAATCTCTATCATATCCGACAGAGACCCTCGGTTTACCTCACAACTGTGGGGGCAGTTACAAAAGGCATTGGGATGTAAGTTGAAGTTCAACACTGCCTTTTATCCACAAACCTACGGACAATCAGAAAGGACCATACAGACACTAGAGGATATGCTTCATGCCTGTATGCTGGATTGGAAAGGCGAATGAGACACTCATGTGGTAGTAGCAGAATTCGCTTACAATAATAGCTACCATGCGAGTATTAGCATGGCGCCCTTCAAAGCACTGTATGGGCGGCCTTGTAGGTCACCAATATATTGGGATGAAGTTAGCGAAAGAACAGTTGAGTCGCCAATGGTACTTCAACATTATACTGAACAAATACAGAAGATACAAGATCGACTTAGAGCAGCATAGAGTCGACAGAAAAGTTATGTGGATCAGCGACGCAGAGAGCTTAGTTTTGAAGTGGGAGATGCAGTGTTTGTCAAGGTATCGCCGACCAAGAGTGTTTTCAGATTCGGAAAGAAGGGAAAGTTGAATCCTAGATACGTCAGACCTTTCCTGATATTAGAGCGGATCGGCGAAACTGCTTATCGAGTTGAGATACCATCTCAACTTGCCAAGATTCATAATGTATTTCACGTATCGATGTTGAGAAAATACATTCAAGATCTATCACATGTGATTAAGTTTAAGCACATCAGTGTGCAAGAAGATCTGACCGTAGAAGAGAGACCAGTCGAAATCGTAGATCGCAGTGAGCGGGTGATGCAAAACAAGATCATCTCATTAGTCAAAGTGAGATGGAGACATCATGGCTTAGAAGAATGCACGTGGGAACCGGAAGCAACAATGAAGGACAAGTACCCTCAATTGTTTGATTGATATATATTATAAATTTCGCGGATGAAATTTTCTTTTTAGAGGAAAAGGATGTAAAACCCATGAAATTTATGGAATTCTAAACAAATGAAAGTGAAGCATTTATGTGAAATAGTAAGATTTTATGCTATGTAATACAATTTTGATGACTTGAGGTTTCTAGAACAAAACCGGTAACAAACTCTCAAAAGTGGTATTTGGATCCGGATCTTGGCAAGATCCGATAATCTGACCCAGTTCACGGGACCCAATGGTAAATTCAATGGTTTCGATATAATAGCGTGAGATCCGAAACACATTTAAGGTAAGAGAGGGCAAGTTTAGAACAAACAGGAGTAAAATTCACATGAAAATAGAAGAAATCCATCAACGAGGAAAAACGTCCCAATATGACATAAAAAGAACTTTCTTGCAAAAGTAAACACCAAGTGATGGTGGGGTGTAGTGGTAGGACGCACGGTTGTGTGGAGCCACAACCCGAGTTCAAAACCCCGAAGCACCCACATAGAAGTGAAAAGCATTATATTTTTCATGAAATCCGGAACGAAATGGATAGGGTTAAATACAATTTCATCCACACACTTGGCTACGAAAAACAACATAGCACAAGTGGTGGGGTTCGTTGCTCCTTTGGTGGAAGACCCTTGTTCAAAACCCCCCTGTGCATGATTTTTTCTTTTTGCACAAGAAAACTGGGATTTTTTTTTTGGTGGAAAAAAAAATAATAAAGAAAGGGAAAATCATGGGTGAGTTAAACCCCTACTTTCTAGACCCTCTCCCACAATAAACGTGTGGGAGTTGGCCTTTTTGCTTCCTCTTTTCCAAGAAACATGGGAAATCCCCCCAAATGAGGTGGGGGTACCACTAAAGCAACCAATAAAGGTAGTTAGAGAAACTTTTGCTGAAGGTAAGGGGGGCAATTTAGGAAATGCTTACACCCACCAAAAAAACGTGGGATGGGGGTTTGAGAGTTGAGAATTTGAAACTCCCCTAAGAAGGGGGGGGCGGGGGGGGGGGGGGAATTAATTGAGAAAGTTATGATGGGGAGCCACACGAGACTACCCATCTCTCTCTCTCTTGATGTTTTGGCCAGCCACCCTTTCCTTCCCTGCTGATCGTGGGGACTCCATTATTGAAGCTGTGTGGGTTGCTTCAACGAAGGAACGAGAGTGCAGTTGTGTCGTCGCAAGACTTCAAATAGGTAAGGGGTATTATGCTTATGTGTCGTATTCAATGACTTGCGGTACAAATATATAACATGCTGTTCGCAAAAACGCTATGAAACCATACCAGTTGTGGTTTCAACCTGAGCACAAATGGACTTAGATTTTACAACTTATGTATATATATGTTGCAAGGTCCATACGTGTGAGTATAGGGTGTGGGTTTTGCCCAAACGCTTGGTGGGTTATACCATAAGCGTTTGGCATGGATGACCTAAATGGTGTTTAGCAATTGTGGCCACCGTCAATACCGCACCTCAACTTCTGTTGTTGCATCTCCATGTATAACCGACAATCGGTTCCGAGGTCAGTTATCCAATGTGCATATGGGCTGCAGGGGATATCAATAAAAGAAAATTATTAAAAATTTTATATTCCATTGAGGTACGTTAGATCTTACCACAATTTTTCTGTGTAGATTATTAGCAGACCATTTTGGCCACACACATATTTATGTCTTACTGAAAAAAAAATGATGAGATCGTTGGATTTTAAGTAGAGATTTTGGCTTTGATGACCTTGTCAAAATGTTGCTACTAAATTTGTCCTACCATGCCATGGCCAGAATTAAGATTGGAAATATGTAGTAACTAGAGATTTATTTGCTTCTTGGATGCATTATTAATTTATTTTTCTGATTTAAAGCTAATGTGTGTGTTAGTTGGCATGATACTTGTTGCTAATTTATGTTATAACGTTAGGTCTGCTCTTTCACGCATGTAACTTCATGTGAATATTGGTCAATTCAAGCTGAAAAATATTAATCCAGTGAATTGCATGATATTGGATAGTGTTCTCATGTGTGGTACCATGATTCCAGCGTCTGGAAAAGGGGGACATATCCATTTGATGTTGAACATAATTCAAAAGACTGAAGTAGTTCTTGTTTTGCTTAACAAAGACACTTTGTAGGATACAAAAGGAAATGGATGAAGTTCATTTGCTGTGGATGAAATATATAGTTCAACGTCTGGATGCTTTAATGTTGCTGTTGGTTTAAAATAAAGTAGATATGCAACCATGACTTAAGGTTAACACAATATGTAATTTCTGATTCTGGAAAAAAAAAAATTAACAACCATGACTTAAGGTTAACACAACATGTAAAGCTAGTTCCTATTTCTTATTCTGAAAAAAATTAATATTGGATGGTTAGTAGTTGTGAATTTGTACAGTATATTGCCAATACTGTAGTTAAATAGTAGTTGCACACATATGAATAGCAAGGTGACACACAACCGATTGAAAGAGGCTGAACAACAACACACATGTTATTATAGTATATTATGCTTCTTAAAAAAAAAATTTAAATTTTGATGGCACCCAACATTTGGTTGGTTTTGGTTGGTTGTGGGAGAGGCTCGGTTGGGGACCTGATTTGATCCCAACCAGTGGCTAGGCCACTTGTGTCTAACCAGGTTGGGTCAGAGGTCTTGTGACGTTACCATCTTCAGTTGCGGACTGGAGGAGCCGACATTGCTTACTACCTAGGAGTGACACTCGGCTGGAGCAAAATCGTAGGTTACCTCTCCTTGCTGACCGCAACGGTGCAAGCCTTTGGGTATTATTGTGGTGACCTTTCGGGGTGTGCCATAACTGCGGTACCCGATGGTGACAGAGCACCATTGACTCGGGTGCTAGCTGGATCCTACATACGTAGGTGTGACATACGGGACCAATGGGTTCCATTTCTTGTCAGACAGTTTGCGACAAGACGAGCACTACTATAACGGCTTGTAAAAAAAAAAAAATAAATAACAGGAGGCTATGGTACAAAGTACTCGGGTAGTCGCCATGACGCGATGAGTTGCAATGACCATAACCAGAGAATACTCTAGAAAAGAATGTATAAAACAAATAAATTATGCCATAAAGTTGGCATAGTTCATGGGGTACAAATGCCTACACCCTAGCTCATAACTTCAAAAAAAATTTGATGACTGTGGGTTCTTAGTCAAGCCATGTTCCGAGAAATGCTATCTTGATGGTGCCATGGCACCCTGACAAAAAAAAAATCATACAATGTGTGTGAACCCCAAGGCGGGTTCGGGATTTTGAGAATCCTCTGTGGTGCGATGACTCACACAGGAAAATAATTGAGAAATCAAATATGAGATTTATGAGGCTCTGGGTATACCTGAAAGAAGGTATATGTTACCGGACCCCTCGTAGTGCGATAGCTCGCACTTGGTTATAAAGAAAATGTAAAATGAAATATAAAACATAAAACCTTTGAGACTCTGGGTATACCTGAAAGACAGTATATGTTACCGGATTCTCCGGGCTCTGGGTACACTTGAAAGATGGTGTATGTTACTGGACCCATGGTCTACCTTAGAGAGGGTAGGTGGTACAAGCTTCGTGGACATTCTTGTTTTCGTGAGAGCTAGGCGTCTCATCGGGTCCCCAGTCCACGAAGTTAGGGGACCAGGACTACCAGTGTGTCCTAGGTGGTAGATCCAAGTCTTCTGCAGAAGTGTCAAGGGTGCATCCTAATTCTTGTTCTAGCCACTAGGGAGTTCTCTCTCGATCACGGACCATCCTCTTTGGATATCCGTACGGCTAGTCATTCGGGTTATTAATTAATAGACACCCGTATGGTCTCGGTCCGCTATGAGGTCTATGCTTGTGTGTACCCACAGGGTAAAAGTAAGATAATCATTAAATGATTTAAATTGATGGGAAATTTATTTCTGAAGAATTATGTACTGTTGATATGACCTCCGTAAAACTTGTGGAATCTATAACTTATGCTAATGTGAATAAATGTACCTTTAGTTTAGTTATCTTTTGCACCGTATCATGAATTAGAAAGCATGATTATTTTCTTAGAATGATACAAATCTCCATGCTAGTTATATCTGTAGTTGTTGCACATATTTGTACACAGGACACTGAGCACCACATATAAATATAATGCTTCTTACGCAGACAGGGGAGTCTGACCCTTCTGCTTTAATTGTTTCAGGTAACAACTAAATCGGAGCATCGGGGAGTCGTTATGGAAATAGCCAAGAGATCTCATTTATTTCAGTATTTTATGTTTGAACTTTGATTAGTAGATTTACATTTTTGTTATGTGATGTAGTCAATGACATTAATGTTTTAATTAATGAATGGTATGCTTTTTGGTACTTCTCTGTTGTACCCTGTAATGCACCCGACTTGTGTTTCCCGTACTTCCGCTATTTAAAAAAAAACAATTACTCCAAAATTTTTACTATAAAAAGTTGGGGCGTTACACGTACTTTGAGCTTAGGCTCGGGTATATCGGCATATCTTGATTGGATTCAGATGATCTAATCCTTAGAGTTAGGATCTGGGTCCTATAGCCATTTCAAAACTTGTGCATTTAGAGTCAACTTTTAGGGAGTGCTGTTTGCGTATCCTTATTTATACAACTTTGATTATGTAGTGCTTGTGTACCTCTTGTATTTTCTTACCTTGTTCAGAATAATTTTTCTCAAACCCTGAGTATTTCTTTTAAAATTTTCTCTCTATTTTCAAAACCTAGGTGTATATTTCCTCTTTCCTCATTTCTTCAGATCAATTTTCTAAAAACCTTGAAAATCCTTTACTAAATTCTCCTATGTTTTCCAAAACTCTAGGTGATTTTCTTTCTTTTATTTCTTTCTTCTAGATCTTGAATTTCCAAACTTATTTTGATCCTACCCGCTATTTTTCTCAAAAAATCTCTTTCCTTTTCTACTAGATTTTAATCCATATTTTCAAATCTCTTCACCTTACTTTTCTTAGTAAAATCCCTTGATCATTGTAGTGGGAAACTGTCACCCAAATCTTCTCATTCTTTCATCATGGTTGACGACCTCGCCTGGGTAACAAGCCATATTTTTAGTCATTTACTTTATTCGTGGAGTGATGACTCAATTGTCACAACTTCTGTGATGACCCAATCCCTGGTGATGGGATATTCTCTCTAATTGTCAACCTGATTCCAACTCTTGCTTATTTGTCATTTTCTTTACCAAACTTACCTTTTCAAAATCTTCTATCTATTTAAATCACCCCCTTTGTTCTGTAGAGAGCCTTGGCATTATAACGAGATCCAATTAGAAGATTGCATCATCTCAGCATGTCAGTTAGAGCAGCAGTAGAGAGCAAAAGATGGATTCTTCGAGATCTGCCAAAAGACAGGATCAAACAAGCACGGATGACATTGATCCCTCCATATATCAGTTGTTCAAAAGAATGATGATCAAGATACAATCAGATCAAGCCGGGGCAAGTTTAGGAAAGAGGCCCTCCAAGCAGAAGCATGTCAGAATTGCTAAGGAAAAGGCTCAGTATGAAGATACTTCGAAAGAGATAGATTCTATAGATAAAATCTCTGATAAAGAACAAGTAACATTTCTACCAACTCGCCAAGTATTCAAGAAGCAAATCCTAGAGCCTGAATCTATCAATAAGCCAAAAGATCAGCTAGATATCAATTATATCCAACTATAGTTGAGGGAGATAAGTCGCTTAGTCAAAGACCTGTGAGCTTGAGACAAGGGAAAGAAGGTGTGCACATGTGAGGATTTCTACGATGGTTTTGTGGAATGCACAAAATTCAAGGCACCTACTAGAGAGAGGACACCCATCACCTTCCCCACAAATATCACCAAAAACAACAAGGGAAACAACAAAAGAGGTGGTAGAAAGAATCACAATGGCAGCTCAGGCAGAGGTAACCATACAAGCCAGATGGATGAACAGAATGACCATTCTCTCTCAAACGTCCAACAAGAATTAAAGCCACAAGAAAAACCAAAGCATGATAGTTGGGGATATGATCATAAATTTACTCCCTTAGAGTAGCCGCTCGAACAAGTTCTTAAATATATGCTAGCTAAAAGGATGATTAAACTTCCAAAGAAGGTCGATCCTCCTGTGATCATAGGAAGATTCAAGGATCACTTATGTAAGTTCCATCAGACAATGGATGACACCGAACACTATTTCATCTTCAAAAATATTGTTCAAGATTGCATCAACAAGAGTTTCCTTGTCAAAGACGAAGAAGAAGACCAGCCGACCATCCAGACCAAGCCTTCTTAATCCAACTCCCAACATAAAGCAAGTACTCGACAGAAGCCAAAGCATGATGGTTGGGGTTACGATCACAAATTCACTCCTCTAGATCAGCCCCTCGAGAAGGTTCTTGAATATATGTTGGTCAAGGGAATGGTTAAACTCCCAAAGCTTGTTGATCCTCCTGTTACCAAGGGCAAATGGAAGGATCAATTTTGCAAATTCCACCGATCAATGGGGCATGATATTGAACGTTGCTTCATCTTTAAGAACATTGTGCAAGATTACATCAACAAAAAGCTTCTTGCAAAAGATAAGGGGGAGAGTTAACCAGCTATCTTGCTGACACCTTCCCTGACCGCTCAAGAGGATGATGATGCCAATGCTCTCTCATTCCTTTCATTTTGTTTTTGCCATTTTGAAGGGACAAATGTAGCCCCAGTTCCTTTTTTTTCCTCTTTAGGATGTCATTTCAGTCCCTAGTTACTTGCTAATATCTCAGTAATGAAGCATTAAGTTTCTTTGTATATCTGATATCCAATATTTCTTTCCTTTGCTATACTGGGGCATCTTTTATTTTGAAATTCTATTCACTTCCAACGTTTTGTATATAGACAGGACCAGACAAAATCTTTTCATCATCAATTTTTATTAATTTCTATTAATTTTCATCAATTATCTATTATTTTCCCCTTCAGAATAAGGGACAATCCTGACATCATTCATGAGAGCGATAGGATTACCCATAGAGGATTGTCCAAAATCGTGATTTTTTGAAAATTTTTGCAAAATCTCCATCATGATCACCAAGAGCTTTCCAAAGCAATAGTCTTTTTCAAAATCATGAGTTGAGTATTTTTGTCAAAGATAATTTTTACCAATCTTTTTCAAGATCAATCCTCGTGTTGATCTCCTTTTTCCAAAATTGGTTTCGAACCGGTCATTTTAAAATCAACCCTCATGTTGATCTTCTTTTCTTCAAATTTGGTTTCGAACCGATCATTTTTCAAATCAACCCTCGTGTTGATCTTCTTTCTTTAAAATTAGTTTTGAACCGGTTATTTCAAATGAATCCTTGTGTTGATCTCCTTTTTCCAAAACTGGTTTCGAACCAATTATGTTTAAATTAACTCTCGTGTTGATATTCTTTTCTTCAAAACTGGTTTCGACCCAGTCATTTCAAATCAACCCTCATGTTGGTCTTCTTTTACAAAAAGTGGTTTTGAACCAGTCATTTCAAATCAACCCTCGTGTTGATCTTCTTTTATAAAAAATGGTTTTGAACCAGTCATTTCAAATCAACCCTCACGTTGATCTTCTTTTATAAAAACTAGTTTTGAACCGATCATTTCAAATCAACCCCTGCGTTGATCTTCTTTTATAAAAATTGGTTTTGAATCGGTCATTTCAAATCAGCCCTCGTGTTGATCTTATTTTATAAAAACTGGTTTTGAACTGGTCATTTAGAATCAACCCTCGTGTTGATCTTCTTCTGTAAAAACTGGTTTCAAACTGGTCATTTCGAATCAACCCTCGTATTGATCTTCTTTTTTACAAAAACTGGTTTCGAACCATTTTTTTTTAAATCAACCCTCGTGTTGATCTTCATTTTCCAAAATTGGTTTCAAACCGGTCTTTTTCAAATCAACCCTTGCATTGATCTTCTTTTTCCAAAACCGGTTTCGAACTAGTGTTTTCAAAATCATCCCTCGTGTTGATCTTCTTTTGCAAAAACTGGTTTCGAAATGGTTATTTTTCAAAATCAACCCTCATGTTGATCATTTTTAAAATCAACCTTCATGTTGATCATTTTCCAAAATCAATCCTCATATTGATCATTTTCCAAAATAAACCCTCGTGTTGATCATTTTCAAAATCAACCTGCGTGTTGATCATTTTTCAAAGTCAATCCTCATGTTGATCATCTTCTCAAAATTATCTCCTGGGTTGATCCTTTCTATCAAAAGAATTATATTAATCGGTCTCTTTCAAAATCAACCTTTGGGTTGATTCTCTTCTCAAAAATGAATTTTTACTAGTTTTTCAAACTGAACATTCTCATCTTACTTCAAAGATCTCATATGCAGGTAGGATCAAACAAAATCTTTTGTCAACAATTCTTCATCAATGTCCGTTTTTCCCATTCAGAATAAGGGATAATCTTGAGGCCACTCATGGAAGTAATGCAATTCTCTATAATGATTTATTCAAATTGTGAATATTTCTGAGCCCAGAATTTTCACAAAATTATCATCACAATCAACAAAAAATCCTTAGAGAACCAATATTTCGCCAAATTCATCTTATAAGTCAAAAACCAGTCCTCAAACTGGTCATTTTCAAAAAATTTCATCATGGATTAACTCATTTTCTAAAACTAGTCCCAACACTGGTCATTCTCAAAATCTTCAATCTTAAATCAAATTCTTCTTCTAAAAATCCAGTCCTCAGACATACAAATTGTTTCAAAAATGAGTTCTGACTCGAACGATTATTTCAAAAATGAGTTTTGTCTCGGTCATTGTTTAAAAAATGAGTTTTGACTCAGACGATTGTTTTAAAAATGAGTTCTGACTCGAATGATTGTTTTAAAAATGAGTTCCGACTTAGACATTGTTTCAAAAATGAGTTCAGACTCAGACATTGTTTCAAAAACGAGTTGCGACTTGGACAATTGTTTAAAAAATGAGTTTCGACTTGGATGATTGTTTAAAAAATGAGCTCCAATTTGGATGATTGTTTCAAAAATGAGTTTCGACTCGGATAATTGTTTCAAAAATGAGTTCTGACTCATACGATTGTTTCAAAAATGAGTTCTGACTCAGACGATTGTTTCAAAAATGAGTTCTGACTCAGACATTGTTTCAAAAATGAGTTCTGACTCGGGCGATTGTTTGTTCAAAAATGAGTTCTGACTCAGTCATTGTTTCAAAAATGAGTTCCGACTCAGACTTTCTTTCAAAAAAACCAAAACTTTCAAGTTAGACCTTTCCTTCAAAATCCAACTTTCCGGTTGGACGAATATTTCAAACATCCAATCCTTAAAATTGATTTCATCCTCAAAATCGTGAACCTTAGGTTGAATCCCTATGGAACCGATAGTTCGTAGGTTGAACCCCTGCTAAACCGATGTAGTTCTTAGGTTCAATCTTTATGGAACCAATTTCTTTACAACCAAACCTACGAGTTATAGTCTTTTGTCAATACCAACTTTCATAACCAAGCCCTTGGGTTATAATTTCTCAATTTCAATCATTTTCCAACCCTCGGGTTATAATTTGTCAATTTCTATCATTTTTCCAAACCTTCAGGTTGCAATTTCTCAATTTCTATCATTTTCCAACCTTTGAGTTGCAATTTGTCAATTCTATCATTTTTCCAACCTTAAGGTTGCAAATTTCAATTTCTATCATTTTTCCAACCTTCAGGTTGCAATTCTCAATTTCTATCATTTTTTCAACCTTTGGGTTGCAATTCCTCAATTCTATCATTTTTTCAACCTTCGGATTGTAATTCTCAATTTCTATCATTTTTTCAACCTTCGGGTTGCAATTCTCAATTTCTATCATTTTTCCAACCTTTGGGTTGCAATTTCTCAATCTTAATCATTTTTTCAACCTTCGAGTTACAACTTTATCAATTTCAGTCATTTGCCAACCTTCGGGTTGCAATCTTGTCAGATGACAATCATTTTCCAGACCTTCGGGTTATAATTCTGCCAATAATGGTCTTTCAACCTTCGAGTTGAACCTATTTTTCAAGTTGGCCCAATATCTCAATCAACCAATTTTGCTTGCTGAGGACCCTTTCTTACAGGGAGAGTTCAATGGAGCTTGTTCTTCTCAGGCAACCCATTTCTTTTCTTTCATTCACAAGAACCCTGTTTTTCAGGCAGAGTTTGAAGGGACTCATTTCTTAGTGAACTGTTTGCAAAACAACAATTCTTACTTTACACAAAAAAAACCTTTCTTATAAGGAGAGATTTGACAAAAGCTCATTTTCTTTTATGGCCCCCCAATTTTTCATTTTGGCCTCCCCATCATAGAGGATCCTTCTCCAAGAAAAGTGTGATGGACTCGCTCCTCTATGATATATTTTTTGACTCATTTATGACTGCCTTTCCATAAGAGAAGCCTAAGATTAGGAAGTTTTGACGAAAACTTAATTTCTCTTCGAAAGTTCTGTTTTGCAAACACCTCCTCTTTAGGGAAAATAAGAGTATTTCTTGTCGCCCCGTTCAGGCCAAGGGTTAAACTTGAACTTCTCTTGGGGAAAATATAAGTAATTTCTAGCCATGGATTTATCAATTTGACATCAGACAATTCTTTTACTAAGGATTCTAAGACATTTTGCCAATTTGTTATTAAAACTATCTGTTGATTTCAAAATTCTTATTGCACAAAAGAATCACCTCAAAATTACCTCTAGTATCCCTTTCAAAAAGGTGAAACTCTTTGTGAAAAAGAGCAAAATTCAATTCTTTTTCTTGTTGGTCAACCGAAAGGATGAAGGAAAAATCTCTGATATGACCGCAAAGGAACATTCAATGATTTTGAAAGGCCAAAAATGAATTGATATTGATCATAGATATGAAGTATTTTCAAAGACGATTCTTCTGGCAATAAGGCAGTGGAAATATCTTGAGCAATAAAGAATCCACTCAATTTTTTCAATAATGCAAGCATAATTGATTATCTGCAAAAGGGATCTTTCAATCATCATCAAGTTGATGGTTGATAGATGAGTTAGATCTCCAGGGCCAAAGAAGACTCAGATCATCTCCAAGTTGAAGAATTATGTGACGTGTCCTTCTAGGGAAAGTTCAGACCATAGCTAAGTTGACGGTTGGTGCGACGAACCTCCCGACAAACCCTAAAAGATATTTGATTTATGTTACCATCAAAAGATTTTCAATCAAAGAGACAATATCATCAATCTAATTCCCGGGGACAAGGAAGACTTTGTTCATCTTCAAGTTGAAGGAGAATATGATGAATTCTTCTAGGCAAAGTCAGAACATCTCCAAGATAAAGGATGATGCGATGAACTTCTTGCCAAATCCCAAAAGAGCTTAATTTCTGTCTCAAAAAGGTGTAAAAAGATTATCATGGGAAAACCTCAGATATCAAACTGCTGAAATCGCCAGAAACCATCTTTCTTTCTGCAAAATTCTTTTATCAATATTTTTTTATCATTTTGCTTTTATGAAACTGAGAATAATTCCTCTATTTTCATATCAAGGAAATGGATAACTTCCTTGAAGAGGCCCAACAACAACGAAATTCAAATTTGACTCTTGAATCAATGGAGTTAACCTCATTGGGGGAAATACTCTAGGTAAAAGAAGGAATATCTTTCTCACGTACATGAACATTTTTATCATTTGAATCAAATACAATTTTATCTTATTGGCAAATTTTTTTGGCTATTCTGACATGAAATAAAAACTTGATTTCCTTTTGATACATTCTGGCGACCCCATTTATCCCTTTTTAGGACCTGATAACTGGAGTTTTCAAAGTCCTTCTCTTCTGTTTAGTCTGAACGCCCGGGCTCTCAAATATGCACATTTCCCTGCTTTTCCCATTGTCCCACCATAGACAGTTATTTTTAGGTTCAAAATCGAGCTTGGTTTTGCAAAAGATCATTTCAAAAGCCATTTCAACCTCAGTCATGAGACATCCCATTCATTTTCATCTCTTTTCAAGCTTCAGGGACCCCCCATTTTTCTTACCTTTTGCAAACTCTTCCAGATTCTTTGTGCAAAATCTGAAAGTCCGATCATGGTTTCCCCATTCTGACAAAGAAACCATATTTGTTTCGTTCTCATTCAGGTAAGGGTTAAACCTGAGCCTCATTCTGATGAGGTATTTCTTTTGTTCTTGTTCGAGTAAGGGTTAAACCTGAGCCTCATTCTAACTAGGTATTTCTTTTATTCTTATTCATGTAAGGGTAAAACTTGAGCCTCGTTTTGACGAGGTATTTCTTTTATCCCCGTTCAAGTAAGGGTTAAACCTGAGCTTCATTCTGACGAGGTGTATCTTTCGTCCCATCCAGCTCAAGGGCTAAACCTGGACCTTTTCCAAAAGCTTATCTTATCTCAGCCATGAGATCTCACTCTCATAATCTTGGGACCTTCATCCAAAAGTCCCATCACAATTTCCTCATTCCTTTTTTTTCTCTCAAAGATTTTTGTCCTTCTCAAAAGCCATTCAGGATAACGTATTAAGCTTGAAACTCATTTTATGAGGGCCATTCAAAACCAATTCTTTCCTACCCAGTCATATCTTCCTAACTGGGGCATTTTTATTTTGAAATTTGGTGTGTTTTTTATTGCCGCTAAGCTCGATTTTTAGCCAACTTAGCAGCAAAGAGGGGCATCTATAAACACCCCAAATTTTTTAAGTCCATTCCAGACATCTTCATTTCACAGATGTCAGTCTTCTGTAGGGCGATATCGAGTCTCACCTTTAGGTTTATCCTAGTTTAGAGACCAGTTTACCTGTTTCAACCAATAAAATTACCATTTTACACCTAAGTCACCCTTAGACTTCTCGTCAGTTAGGTTTAACCAAACTTATCTCAAGTTCAAAAAAGTTAGAATGACTGTTATTTCTAGCACCTCTGAGCTCACGATGAGCTAATCCTGACCATTTCTAACCATTTCAGCTAATTTAGCTTTTTTCAAGCCATATAAGCTCACTTTAGCTCAAATCTTAACCAGTCTTTGAGTCTGTCAAATCCAGTAGATCCCATCCCAGTGAGACTGATTTAAGTTCACCAGAAGTGTGAGTAGTTCAGTTTAAGTTCAAAGTCACTTTTTCACACTCAGACCTTCGTTTCAGCTCATTTTTAGCTCATTTGAGCTCGATACAGTCCAGATCGAGCTATCTCCAGATGGTTGAGCTAGTGATTTAGCTTCAAAATTAGTTCATCTGAGTATAACTAGCTTCTAATTCAGTTCATTCTGAGCTAGTCCAACTCAAATTAGTTCAAACCAGTTTAGTACCGTGTTTCTGCCCCTACAGGGCGAAGACCAAATTTTTTTTTTTATCTGAGACACTATTTCCAATAATTTTTGAACTAGGACAGACCCCAAATTAGGACTCGGATCAATTCATTCACCCAATATTTTATCAATATTTGAGATCTGCTCCTTTTCAATTCGGATATTGGATCCAATGTTGGATCTGGTGTCTAATTTCTTCTTGGACCTGTACTTTTCATTTGATCAATATCTCATCAGATATCCAAGATCTAATTAAATCATTTCAGATCCATTTCAGTCTGGATCCACCTTTTGATCCATTCTGAAGTTTAGTTCAATCAAATTCTGAACTCAGATTAATCTAACATATGATATTCAACTTCACTTCTGGGATTCTGATTCAAATCTAGATCCAATTTCATTTTCTGAGCTAGGATCTAAGATCCAAGATTCAGATCCAAAATCCCAATTTTATTATGAATTTGGGGTTTTTCCATTTTCAATTATTCAGAAATCCATATTCAGGGTTTGATTCCCATTTCAAACCAAATTTCCTTCAAATCGAGATCCAAATCCAATCTTTTTCAAAACTTTGGATCCAGATCCTTTTCAAAAACTCATTTTTTATCCTAATTTCAAAATCAATCTTTGGAATTTTGAATTCAAAATCCACCATTTTGCAAAAATCTTTTGAAAAATACCCTGGATCCAGTTCAAAATTCAATTTGGATTTCAAAATATCAAAATGGATCCAGATCCATTATCAAGATCCAATTTTTATTCAAAATCAATTTAGGGGATTTCAAATTCAAATTCAAAATTTGATTTTTATCCCCAATTTCAAAATAATCTTTGAAATTTCAGAAACCAAAATTCGTGTTTTACAAAAATTCTGTAAATTTCAATCTAGATCTTATTTCGCCCAATTCAGATTTTATAAATCAAAAATTGAATTTTAAAGTTCAGTTATTTCCAAAAAATTCTCCCTTTTACTTTCATATTTTATTCCCTTTTCTTAATTTTCAAAATAAAAATAAAAAATATTATTTTCAAAGAGGGGCGCCACTTGGCATTAAAAAAAAAAACAAAATAAAAATCATTTTAGCAAACTTTTAAAAACGCTCTTGTCTTTAAAAAGCCACATGAGCCTCACCTACAAGGTGAGGCCATGTGTCAAATTTTTCAAAAAAAGGGCCATTCTACCCATTTAGAGAAGTGAAAATGACTCACATGGGCACTCTCTTGCAAGAGGGTGCCACATGTCAGCCTTTTTCATAAAAGAGCATTCTTGCCCATTTAACAAAATAGAAATGCCCACATGGGCTTGAGCATATCCTTCTTGAGATTTTTAGTCCCATATCTAAATTTTTGCAAAAGCCATCCCCATTCTCAAACTATAAATAGACCTCTTGGGGGTCTCTCTTCTCATCAAGTTGGAGTTTGAGAAATTAAGAGAACAAAAAAAAAGTTCTCTATTTCTCTTTCCTTCTCCTCTCTCTCTCATCCTTTGCATTGGTGGCTCAAGCTTGAAGTTTGTGGCTGGAGCAAGGAAGAAGAAGCCCAAGGTAGGCCCTCTCTCTCCCTTTCTTTTGATTTTTTTCTCTCTATTCTTTCTATTTTTTTAATCTCTCAAGAATCGAACCCCCTTTCTTCTCTTTTTTCTTGCATTTTCTTTCAATTTTGTGTAATAGAATTGTAGATCTAGTTTAATTCTATGTAAATTTTCATTTTTTATGTTTTGATTCATTCAAATTGCTATTTACATTGTGTATTTTTGTTAGGATTTGATCTTTAATAGATCAAATTCTATATTCTATGGGTAAAATCAATTTCAATTTATCCCCAAATGCTTTGATTTTCTTTTATATGATTTCATTTGTATTTTTATATCATTTTTATTGTCATCAATGATCTAGAATGATAGATCTCACGTTTTGATCATTGGATCAATTCAATTTTGAGATTCTATTCCATTCAATTGTGTTGAGATGATATTTTCAATTCTGGTCTATTTTTTCCTTCATCATTTTGCATATAATTAGGTTTTATTTTGATCTGATTTTTTTACCACATTTTTATTAGTATGTTTTTGAGATTCGTACCAAAAATCAGATCATTCAGAGTTGGTTTGGTCCCCCAAAAAAATCAGAATTGTGACCCTACGATTTGGTCTCGTCCGGATTTTTCCCGAAATTAGACCAACTTATTGGAGTTATTTCTCCCTAATGAGAGATGATATTTCAAATATGTAAAAAAAAAAATCTTTATCATTGAGTCTAGTTTATTTATGTAAATTTTCATCGATTTCTATGGTGTTTTGATATCTAATTTTGTGCAAAACTCGGAACCCTATTATACTGTGTTACTTTTAGGATTTGGTTTTTAACCCATTTTGTTAAAGTCATATCTCCCTAATGGGAGATTATTTTCAAGATTTATAAAAAAAATCTTTTTTATCTACATGTCTAGTTTTTTAATGTAAAAGTTTATCTATTTCTATGGAATATTTCTATTTTTTTTGTATTTTAAGTCAAAACCTTATCAATTTGCAATTACAGGCATTATTCCGACTTAAAACCAACTTGTTGCATTCATTGCGCCCTAATGAAAGATCATTTTTTAGATCTGTAAAAATAAGTTTTTTCATTAAAATATATAGTTTATGCATGCCAATTTTTTAAAATTTTCATTAAGTTTTTATCTATCATTCGGATCAAAAGTCAGAAATCTATTGAATTTTCTTTCACTGAATTTTACAGATTTTTTATCAACTTGATCTAATGGAATCTCCCTTATGGGAGATCATTTTTTAGATCTGTAAATTGGAAATGTTTTATGGTTGAACTAAGCAACGTCTGTCACAAATTTGAGATAAATTGAATTAGTTTAGTCTCTGAAACTCAAAAGTTACAGAAACTTGTATGTCAAAGCTTAATTTTCTGATTTTAAAATATTTTTTTCAATGTTTTAATCATATCTTGAGTTTTAAAAATTATTTTAGAGATATGTAAAAAGGAGATGCTTCCTTGAGAAGTTAGTAATCCATGGAATCAAGTTTTAGATCAATCGAAGTTGTTTTAGACTTTCATTCATTCAAAATACTCTGATAGGGTCGATTTACATATCTCAATTTTGAAATATCTTGTTTTACTTGGATAAAAAAAAACCAACTTCAGGTTTGTCTCCAAAAGTTTTCTGCATTTTTCAACTCTAAGAAACTTTTAAGGTTATTATGAGCTTTTAATCAAATTTCGTCAATTTCTAATATGTTTATGGATTTTTCTTTTATTTTTCGGGGCATAAAAGGCTAAAACTTGGATTTTCTTCAATTTTTTAATAATTGAAGGAAATCCATAAAATCCTACATTTATTTCTAACATGTTTGCTCATTTTATAGGATTTTTCCTTTTATTTCTTTTTTTCAATTATTGTAATTCAATTTAAGGGTTGTAATAATTCAATTAATGAGAAATTTGCTTTATGTTTAGTGTAGAATGAATGAGAATATAGATTAATTTTAATTTTTCATAATTAATTGTTGCATTTATTTTTCTTTTATTTTTAATTCACTATGAGAAAACACGAATGACACATTCACCATTTAATAAAAGATAAATAAAGCTAAGTAAAGTTCATATTTACGGCTATAATCGGAATATGAATAATACTTAGAATTATTATTCTTTATTAAAATATAATTTATTTTTAAAAATCATCATATTTCAAATACATTTTCTTCCTTTATTAGAATCTAAAATAAAGATTAAATCAAAGTATATTTGTGGCCATAGTCATAAATATATGAAAATTTAATCTTATTTTAATTCTATAAAGATACAAAATTTTATTTCAGTCTTTATTGGAATTTAAATAAAGATTAAATTAGACCATGTTTGTGACCATAGTCATGAATATATTAAAGTTTAAATCTTGTTTTAATTCTATTAAAGAATGAAATTTGATTTTAATTCCAATTTCAAATAAATTCTTTTTAAATACATTCATCATTTAAGATAGAATTGTATCATTATTTTCCATTTTTCAAAACTATTCAAAACATTTTCAATTTTAAAGTATTTTTCAAGTGATTTTTGAAATTTATTTTCCATTTTGTTTTCAAAAGTAAAGTTCAAAACTATTTTGAAATTAAATTTCAATTTCAAATTTAAAATCATTTGCAAATTCAAACAACAACAACAACAACAACAACAACTACAACTACAACTACGCCTTAATCCCAAGACAATTAGGGTCGGTGATATGAACCAAAAAAGAAAATCATTCTGGGTCTTCCACATGAATCCTTCTCCTCCAATCATTTCTATTCAATGCCATGTCCTCGGTGAGGTTCAAAGCATTCATATCCTTTCCTATCATCTCCATCCAAGTCTTCTTAGGCCAACCCTGACCTCTTTTAACTAATATATTTTCCCATTTCTCCATCCTTCTAACTGGAGCATCATTAGGCCTTCGCCAAATATGTCCAAACCACTGTAAAGGATTCTCTCTCATCTTATTTTCAATGGATGCAACGCCTACCTTCTTACATATCTCCTCGTTTTGAATCTTATCTTTTATTGTATTTCCACACATCCATCTCAGCATATGCATCCCAGCTACACTCATTTGCAAATTCAAAGTATTTTCAAAATTATTTTTAAAATCCAAAATAATTTCAATTTTGACTTTAATTTCCATTTTAAATTTCAAATTCAAATTCCTATTTCAAATTCGAATTTCAAAATTTTTAAATTTTTCAAATTTGAATGTCAAATTTTTCAAATTTGAATGTCAAATTTTTCAAATTTGAATTTCAAAATTTTCAAATTTCATTTCAATTTCCAAATTCCAAAATGATTTGAGTTAAATTACATTTTCCAAAATTCCATTTGATTTCTCAAATTTAAAATTTTAACTTTTATTCAGAACCCAATTCCAAATTCAATTTAAACTTGAATCCTTCAATCTGAATTTCAACTTCAATTTTCAAGATAAATTCGAAGTTCAAAATAACTCGCAAATTCAATTTCGATTTTCCATTTTCAAAACTCAAAGTAAATTCAATTCAAAAACTCAATTTTGATTTTCAAATTCTCAAAATATAAAATAAATTCAGTTTAAAAGTTTAATTTTAATATCAAAATTAAATTCTTTATTCCAAATTTTAAATTCCATTTTTGATTTCAGAAGTTCAAATTCAAGTCTTAATTAAATTTTCATTTCAACTTTTAAATTCAAATTCAATTTCAATTTACAAGTTCATTTTTCAAACTCAATCTTTCTGGACTCCAAACTTCAATTCTAATTTCAAGTTTAAAGTTCAAATTCAAATTTCAAGTTCAATTCTGATTTCAAATCTCAAATTCGATTTCTAAGTTAAATTTTCAATTCAAAATCAATTCAAATTCAATTTTCAATCAATTCAGATTTCAAAGTTTTTAACTTTGAATTCAATTTAAAAAAAAAACTTCAATTTCAAACTTTCAATTCGAATTCATTTTAAGTTCCAACCTTTCAATTCAGAATCAATTTCTGAACTTCAAAGTTACTTCTTAAAAGGATGTTTTCAAATCCATTTCAGATTCACTTCGAAGAATCTAAATTTCTGAAACATTTCCAAAAAAGCATACACATTTCTAAGTTTAAATTCATAGCACAAGCCTGATTCAATGTGCATTTAAGACTTAGAATAATTTCTTAGGCAAATTTAGGCAAGTCAAAGGCATAAATTCGATCCTTGGTTCGATTACCCTCAGTAAAGGCGTCCAGAACGATTGAATCTCGTACCGATGAGTGAATCCTGTCTCTCCATTTTTCTGCAAATTTCAAAATGGAAGCGAGTTATTTCAAAATCTATTTTCAAAAGGTCAATGTGATCCTTGCAAAATTTTTCATTTTCCTTATTCTCTCTTTCCTCTTCTTTTTCCTTTCTCGCCCTTTTCTCTTTTTGAAGGGAAAAAAGAAAGAAGCGAGAAGAAAAAGAAAGAAAGAAAGAAAGAAAAGAAACTCTTTTGCAAGGTCTCACTTGACCTTTATTTGAAAAGGATTTATTTTGAAAAGATTAACTCGCCTCCATTTTTTAAAATTTGTGGGAAAATAGAGAGACGAGATTCATTCGTCGGTACGAGGTTTAACCGTTCCTGGCTCTTTTACCAGAGGTAATTGAAGCAAGGATCGAATCAATGCCTTGTGATTTGCCTAAAATTTGTCTAAGTGATTAAAAGAATCCTAAAATGCACATTGAATCAAGCTTGTGCTTACGAAAATGCAAAGATGTATGCTTTTGAGAAAGTACTTGAGGAATTTTGGGTTTTTTCAAGTGATTTTGAAATAAGTTTGGAAACATCTTTGAAGAAATGGTTTAAAAAGTTGAACTTGATTCGAAAATCTGAAATTTGAATATAAACTTGGAATTTAAAGTGAAATGGAAATTGAAAACGAGAGGTGAATTTAGAATTGATACTGGAATTGAGATTTGAACTTTGAAATAAAATTGGAAATTGGAATTTAGAAATAGAATTTGAAATCAGAATGGAATTTTAAAGTTGAATTGAACTTTGAAATTAGAATATTGAATTGATTTTTGAAATCGAATTTTGAATTTGGAAATTGAATTTGAATTTAGAATCTGAAATTGAAATTGGATTTGCATTTCAAAGAATGGATTTAGAAGTTGAAATTTTAGAGAAATAAGCTTTGGAAATAGAATTTGAATTCAGACTTGGAATTTGGAATCAGGATTGAATTTGAAAACTGAATTGAATTTGGAAATTTGGGATTGACTTTGAAGCTTGCCTTGAAATTAGGATGGAATTAGAGAAAATCGATTTTGAGATTCAGAGTTAATCTCACCACTTGATTTTGAATTTCAAAGTGAATTGAATTGAGATTCATACTCAGAATTCAGATAGAACTTGGAGATTTTGGAGTTTGAAATGGAAATGGAGAATAAAACTTGAATTCAAACTTGAAATTTAAAATCAGAAGGGAATTTTAGAAATTGGATTCAATTTCAAAGTAAATCTCCAAATTCGATTTGGAATCTCAAAATGAATTTTAAAACTTTGATTCAAAATTAAAATTCAGGACTTGAAATAGAATTCGAAAATGGAAATAGAAATAAAGAATTTGAATGAAATTTGGAATTTTTAAAATGTGAAATTCAGAAATAAGAATTGAAAATTGGAATTTTGAAATAAGATAGAATTGAGAATAAAAGATGAATCTAAATTTGTAAATAAGAGTTGAAAATGATTTTAGAAATGCAAAATATATTTGAAAATTTATCTCAGAAATCACTTAGAATTTGGAAAATAATCTGAAAAATGATTTGAAATGCAATTCTGTCCTAAATGATGAATTCTTTGAAAGAATTTCAAGATTGAAATTAAAAAGCATATTTTATTATTTAGGAGAATTGAAATAAGATTAAATCATAATACATTCATGACTATGGTCACAAATATATTATAATCTAATCTATATTTAAATTCTAATAAAGAATAAAATAAATTTTTGTGCCTCTATAGGATTTAAAACAAAATTAAATTTTAATATATCCATGACTATGGCCACAAATATATCTCAAGATAATTTATATTTTAAATTCTGATAGAGGAAGAAAAGAATTTCAGAAAAATGTGATTATTTTCAAAAGAGACTTAAATGAAGGTCAAATGTTATTCCATAAAAGATAAAAATCCTAAGTATAGTTCACATTTTGACTATGGCCATAAATGTGAATCATTTACTTAGAATTATTTAACTTTTATTAGAAAAGGTGCACGTGCCATTCATGTTCCATCATTGTGAATTTTGAAATAAAAGTAAAAATGAGATTAAACAAGTAATTATGAGAATTACATGCTCATACATTCTATTCTAAACCGAAAAGTAAAGAATTCTCATTAATATCTAACTATTACAATCTTGAAATTAAAATTGAAATGATAAAATCCTAATCTAAGAAGGAATTTAATATCTTTACATCTTTCTTGCAAAACAGGATTAGCACAAAGCAAAAGAAAATGCAAGATGATGGAAAATATTATGTCAGGAACCCATATGCTTATAGCTAAGTGGGATATCTATATTAATGAAGGACACATATGTGCAAAAAATGCTATATGAAAATATGGCAAGATAGAGTACCTAAGCAAAAGCAGAGTTATACCAAATGCATGGGCAAGGTTATTTGCAAATGCATAGCTACACTGAGATGGAGTGCACATGTTTATGTAGAATGTGGTAAAAAAATGTATATGATGTACATTACTCTGTATGTACATGGTATACTAATATATGTATATGTATACAATATGGGAAAAGTTTGAAATATAACTACATTATGCTGGAACTAGAATGCTAAATGAAGGATACAACAACCGGTGGACCAGTTTGCAAAACTGAAGTTTTCAGGTGAATGTATACTGTGAAAATAACATCAAATCTGAAGCATAGATGGACAATGAATTATTGAAACAATTAATCCTTAAAACAGTGAAGTTATTTGAAACAATGAGCAACAAAAGGATTGTATAGTGTTCACTCATGACTTTGTTGTCATAATACTTGGTGATTTTCTGCAAGCATAGAACATATGTTAATGCTTCATTGAGCAGCCTCAGGTGGTGGAATTGGAGTGGCAGCAGGAAGCATAAAGGTTGCAGCAGGTGGAGTGAGTGCAGTGGCTGGTGCATAGTGGAAGTGTGAGTATGAGATGTACAGGGGTGTTACAGCAGTGTGCAAATGGATAAGGTGCTGAATACAGATGCTGCTGTGTGTAAGTGAAGGGTGATAGGTGTTGCAGGGAGTGGGGATTATGGCGAGCAGAGAATAGTAGATATGCTATAGACATACAGGTGTTATGGGATGATGAAGTGCTGTTTAGAGGGAAACGTGAGAAAGGTGATGAACATAAGTGGCAAAGGGCAAGGATGCTGTAAAAGTATTATGAAAAGTGTGACAGTGGAGGTACAGAGGAGTGAAGCTGAGATATAGCTGGGAAGGAAATGTTGTGCATGTGTTGTGCTGCTGTAGGGAGTGAAGCTACAGTAGGTAAAGGCAAGTGGGAGGGTGTATCTAACGAAGCTACAACCATAAGAAAAAAAGAAGAAGAAGAAAATTTCTGTGAAATGCAGATGGTGTGTGGATGCTATGTTGTGAGATGGCGAATGTAGCATAGTGCCAATGCAAGGGGATGTAGTGCTGTGAGTGTTGTGCATAGGATGCTATATTGTATAGATACTACACAGGGTGTTGTGATGGAGGTGTGAGAGATGCTATGCTATGCACAGAAGACACGAAGATGAGGTGTTACAGCAGGTGATGAAGTAGATGTGTTGTGTTGGTAAGAATTGGAAAGTGGTAGAAGTGTTGCTGTGAATGTAAAGTATATAAAGGTTGTGTAAATGAATGTAAGTGACAGGCTATATCTGTGCCTATGGCTGCCTCTGGAACTGGCTAAACTTGATGATCCAATTCTTTTCACAGAAGTTTGTTTTTTAACTGTAGAAGCGACTTCTGAATCATCCAGAATCTTGAGATCCAACTTACATGAGCCCTTGGAGATTGAACTAACTTTAGAGATTTTATTTTTCTCATTTAACCATGGCAGCTTTAAAACTGGCATTGCAGTTTCGGATTTATCAGATTTCTGGCTGTCAACATTCTCTTTAGACTTGCATACTTCACAGAGCCATTCACCTTCTGGAACTTTATCCAGCATTACTTGCATGTAGTAAGTATGCTCTTCACCGTCATTACATCTGCTACAAACAACAAGCATCTCTTCATGACCAGCATCACCAAATATATTGCAAACTTCTACATCATCCTCAATCAAATCAGATTCAGAATGTTCACTCTCAAATGGACGTTACGGTGACTGCAGCTTTCCTTTTTTTTCAGATGCACTGGTTGGGATGGTGAGAACAAGCTCAACTTACCAATTTTTCCCAAGCCTCCATTGTTGTCTTGGAGTCATCGCAGACAACAATAGAGATGCTAAGGAAAGATGGAGTATCTTCCTTCAGTGATACAGAAAAGTGACATAGAAAATTTTATAAACATCATTATACTCAAACACAGAAGCCCCTAACAAGTCTGGATTTTCCATCACCATCCCTTTCATAGCAACATACAGATTTTTGCAGAAACAGAACCAGAAAATTTTCTTTTGATATGGACTGAAATCTGTAACTAGTAAGATATTATCCCTCATTTTGTTGAGAGTCAAACTTTACCACTTTTTTTTTTTTTGTTTAGCCTTGGGAGACATCATCGCCCCTTTCTTTCTCACATTATAACAGATGCTTGAAGATAATTTTGAGATTGATATGTATGATATGTAAATCCAGAATATAATGAAGATGATGAAATATAAAATCAAGTGAATCTAATGACACATATGATACTAATACTACAGTATTGATCTAAACACAATGTAAGTAACAAAAAAAAGAAGAAAAAAAAGGGGCAACAGATGAATCATTGAACTAGATGCGGGATGATGAAATGAGGCCTAGTGAATGAAGGATGCTACAACAAAGGGACGATGATGTTGTGGTAGGGAACAAATGTCGTGAGGTGCAGGGTCCATCTGAACATACAAGTAAGCTGCAATGGATCTCACCATGAATTACATTCGATTCATGGTGGAATCTGAGCAGATTGAGCTATGCCTTCACAAAAAATGCTATATCCAAAACAGGATGCCAAGACTTATGCTAACATAACTAATGTAATGCAGGAGGCTAATGGTGTTGTAACAAGGAAAAGGATGGACAGATGCGATGGGGCCATGCTTCAAACCCCCCCAACAGTGAACTAAACTACACTGGGTTGGCACGCAGGAGCCAACTCATACAGACGCTTTGCACTGCTGTGAGCCCCAGACCCATGATGCTAGATGAGAGTCAGCTATAGACACCGAATTGCAATGATGAATGCTGCTACAGGGGAGTGCGATGGATATTACGAATATGATGCAGATGAGTATGCTAGTCAGCGGATGCAACTGATGACAGTGTAATATCGTAAGGATGATGAAGATGCAAATGAACCATAATGTTGTGAAAATGATGTTAAGGTGATTAAAATGAAACTAAAGGTAATGGGAATGTTAATGATGAAAATCAAAGTGGAAGATGATCGCTACTATAAAGTAGTTCTAAACCCAAGAACATGAACAAAAATTCACACATACGTAAAGAAAATCTATAATAAATTGCAAAAATAACCAAAGAAACGTAGGGATATGAGAATCAAACATAACAATTTAAAATAGGAAAATGTGTTGGAATATGAAATTCCATTGATATTGCTCTGTGTGACCCGATGCTGCTATATGAAGATCGACACCACACATGAGACTTACTATTTGAACCATGCAGGGAAACTCAGAAAACAAAGAGAAAGAGGGAATTGCGTGGGAAGACAAGAGAAGGAAAATAGAAAAAGGAAGGAAGTAGAGATAGGCACTTACGATTTGTTCGATCGAGTGGTGATGCTTTCTTTGGAGGTTGAAGATGGATCCAATTCTTTCAATCGAAGAGAAGAGAAAATTAGAAGAAGAAAAGAAGAAACAGGGGAACGAGGAAGGAGGCAATGGGAAGGCAAGAGGGGGAAGAAGGATGCGTTGAGATGGAATGATCAGATCTTAATGGATGGAAGGGTGTGAGAAAATGGATGATGAGAGACCTCCCCTGCGGTCTCTTTTATAACGAGAGACCGTTAGGAAAATTTCAAAGGAGGGCCCTCTTTATCTTGAGTATTTTCAAGAAAGTGGTTCTTTAGGTTTTCAAAATTTTCAAAAGGAGGGCTCCTTTACAAGGTTTTTCAGAAAGGGGGTTTAAAATAATATTTTTTTGAATTTTTTTTATATTTTTGAGAGAGATTCTAAAAATAAGAGGGAAATATGAGGGATTTTTAGGAATTGGGGTCCAAACATGGTTTTGAAGTATTTTTGTAAAATATTTGTTTTAAAACTTGAGGTTTTTATAAAAGAGGATTTTGGGAAAATATAGGGTTAAATTTCAAAAATTGGGTTTCAAAATGGGTCTGGATCCGAGATTTTGATAGAATATTGAGTTTGGATCTTGAATCAAGATTAAATTCAGATAGAATATCTGAGAAAATACAGAGAATTTGATTTTTTTAGTTTTTTGAAGATCTGGGCTCAGAATTGGATTTGGATATCAAATCTGGGTCCGAGATTGGGTCAGATATGGAATTTAAATTTGGATTCCAGTGAATCTAATAAATAAAATGGAATTTTGCTCAGAAATTGACCCAATTTATTAAGAAGTTGGAGGCCAGGGGCAAAAAGGAAATTTTTGAATTTTTTTGAAAATTTTGGGGTGTTCACAAATGGCCCTCTTTGCTGCTAAGTCGGTTGAAAGCCAAGATTAGTAGCAAAGAAAACACACCAAAATTTAAAATGCCCCAGTTAGAAAATCTGAACTGGGTGTGGAAGAATTATTCTCAAGTTTAGCAACTCATCTTGAATGGCTTTGAGAAAGACGAAATCCTCGAAAACGAAATAATTGGGTACAAGGAAATGAGGAAATCATGATGAGACTTTGGGATGAAGATCCCAAAATGATGAAAAGGAGAGATTTTGATCAAGGGGTGGTCTCAAGGTTGAGACAAAAATAAGATTTTTGAAAAGATTCGAGTTTAACCCTTAACTTGGATGGGATGAAAACATGTCAAAATGAATTTCAGTTTTAACCCTTACCTGAATGGCGACAAAAATATTAAAACCATGATGGGACATTTTGAAAATATCTCATGAGACAAGACTCTGGTACAATCCTTTCGTAAATGAAAATTATGAAGATTTAGATTTTGAAAATCCTGACCAGTTGTATATACTGGATTTTAAAATCTCAACCAGTTATAAGAAACTGGATTTTTGAAATCCCAACCAGTGAAAACACTGTATTTTGAAATCCCGACCAGTTATAAGGAACTGGATTTTTGAAATCCCGACCAGTGAAAACATTGGATTTTGAAATCCCGACCAGCTATGAGAAACCAAATTTTTGAAATCCTGACCAGTGAAAACATTGGATTTTGAAATCCTGACCAGTTATAAGAAACTGGATTTTGAAATCCCGACCAGTTATAAGAAACTGGATTTTGAAATCCTGACCAGTGAAAATACTGGATTTTGAAATCCCGACCAGTCGTAGAGACTGGATTTTGAAATCTCGACCAGTTATAAGAAACTGGATTTTGAAATCCTGACCAATTATAGAAACTGGATTTTGAAAATCCCGACCAGTTATAAGAACTGGATTTTGATAATCCCGACCAATGAAAATACTATATTTTGAAATCCTGACCAGTGAAAACACTAGATTTTGAAATCCCAACCAGCTATGAGAAACCAGATTTTTGAAATCCCGACCAGTTATAAGAAACTGGATTTTGAAATCCGACCAGTTATAAGAAACTGGATTTTTGAAATCCCTATCATGATGGGACTGAAAGAAATACCTTGTCAGAACTAGGCAACTCTTTTTGAAAATGTAAACCCTGTTAGGTTGCATCAAGATAAACATTGAATATTTATTTCATTTTTTAATAGCTAGAAAATTTTGCCAATAAGATGAAATTGTAGTTGATTCAAATGTTTGAAAATGTGCATGTATGTGCAAAAGATATTCCCTCTTTTACCTATAGTATTTCCTCCCAAAATGAGGTTAACTCCCCAAATTCAAGAGTCAAATTCAAATTTTAAAGCTGATGATTTTCTTCAAGGAAGCTATTCATTCCGTTGATATGAAAAGAAAAGAAATATTCGCAACTTCATAAAAGCAAGCAGTGAAAAGATATTGATAAAATAATTTTGCATAAGAAAAAATGATTCTTGGCAATTTTGGCAATTTTGATATCCGAGATATGCTTCTTGCACTTTCTGAGACATAGGATGAATTCTTTTGTCGGGTTTTGGTGAGAATTTCATTACATCAACCTTCAACTTGGAGATACTTTGATTTTCCCTAGAAGAACACTTCATATTCCTTCAACTTGGAGATGATCATGGTCTTCCTTGTCGTCAGAAATTGATACAGATGTCTCTTTTGATTGAAATCTTTTGATAATATGAATCAAATAGCTTTAAGGGCTTGTTGGGAGGTTCATCACATCAGCCTTCAACTTGGCTATGAACTAAACTTTCCCTGGAAGGATACGTCACACACTCCTTCAACTTGGAGGTGATCCGAATCTTCTTTGTCCCTAGGGATCTAACTCGCATATACGTCTTCAACTTGACGATAATTGAGAGATCTCTTTTGCAGATAATCAATTATACTTTGCTTTATTGGGAACTTTAAGTGAATTTTTTATTGCTTAAAATATTTCTACTGCTTTCTTGCCAAAGGAATCATTTTTTAGAATGCACCATAGCTATGATCAATATCAATTCGCTTCTGGCTTTTCAACATCATCGAAATTTCTTCGCTAATCATACCAAGGATATTTCTTTTATCCTTTTGGTTGATCAACAGGGAAAATGTTTGAATTTTGCTTTTTTCGCAAAAGGCTTCACCTTTTGGAAAGAAAACTAGAGATAATCTGAGGTGATTCTTTTGTGCAATAAGATATTGAAGTCAACAAATGTTTTTAAGCAAATTGGCAAAGTGTTCGAGAATCCTTTGTGAAATAATTACTTAATATAATTCTGATGGGGTCGTGGGTTGAAACTTTGACTTTGGAAATTAGGACCACTAAAACTGAATTTTGAAATCCCGACCAATGAAAACACTGGATTTTGAAATTCTGACCAGTTATAAGAAACTGGATTTTGAAAATCCCGACCAGTGAAAACACTAGATTTTGAAATCCCGACCAGTTATAAGAAACTGAATTTTAAAATCCCAACCAGTTATAAGAAACAGGATTTTGAAATCCCGACCAGTGAAAACACTGGATTTTGAAATCCCGACCAGTTATGAGAAACTGGATTTTGAAAATCCTGACTAGTGAAAACACTGGATTTTAAAATCGCAACCAGTTATAAGAAACTAGATTTTAAAATCTTGACCAGTTATAAGAAACTAGATTTTGAAATCCCGACCAGTGAAAACACTAGATTTTGAAATCCCGACTAGTTATGAGAAACTAGATTTTGAAATTCCGACCAGTTATAAGAAACTAGATTTTGAAATCCCAAACAGTTACGAGAAACTGGATTTTGAAATCCCTACCAGTGAAAACACTGGATTTTGAAATCCCGACCAGTTATAACAAATTGGATTTTTAAATCCCGACCAGTTATAAGAAACTGGATTTTAATTGACCTGAAGGTCTGAAATAAGTGATTCGATGAATGTAAACACCAAATTTTCCAAAATTTTGTAAGTATTCCCCTTTTTCCCCTGGCCCCATCTTCTGAGAAAATCGAAACAATTTCATTCCAAATTTCAGTTATTCTTTGAATTTTGGTGAATAAACTCCATTCTTATATATCTGACTCGATTTTTGGAGTCGGACCCAGTGTTTAAAATCCAAATCTGAGCCCCATTGTCCAATTTTCAATTTAAAATTATAAAAATACCAAAAATAGTTTTTTGAATGGCTCAGACAGTCCATCCAGCATCCGTTTGGATCCACTGCTCTATATTTCTTGATTTGAGGTTCAAAACTCAAATATTTCTTCAAGTTTCGGATCCAAACCCATTTTCTGAAGGATTTTCCAAAGAATAGCTTTGAAATTCTCGAAAAAAACTCTTTTGTAAATATTTTTCAAAATTATAAAAAAATAGTTTTAAATCTCTCATTTTCCCATAGTTTCAGAGTTTTGTTTCAAAAATACAAAAGAATATAGGAAATATAAAAGAAAAAGAAAAAATCCAAAACAGAAAGCAAAATACGGAAGAAGAAGGAAGTGGAAACCCTTTTTTCAGAAAATATCAAACCCTTTTCAGGATTTTTTTTTTTTAAAAAAGCCTTTTCTTTAAAATTTTTGAAAAATATCTTTACCTTCCCGTAACATTTCCTAACGGCTTCCTTCTATAAAGGGAGACCGCAAGGGGGTATCCAGGATCATCGACAACCATCGAAGACCACCCATTTCCATTCGATTTTCCGCTCTTTCCTTTTCCTTCCTGAGGCTTCTTCTCTGCAAGACGCTGAAGAACAATCCTCCCTCGAAAGCATCTCCCCTGCAAGAAGCTGATCTGTCAGGAGGATCTACATCCAATTTCATCATAACTCATCACCGATCCAAATTGCTCAATCAGTTTTGCACGGTGGGAAGTCCAGATGATGAAACTTTGTTCAACATGATTGATCGAGCTTTAGGTTCCACCATTGCCTGCCTCGACCATATTGTCTTTTCTTTGTGCCAATGTTTTTTTTATCAAGGGTGCATTTGTTAAAAATTTGATCCACTCTTAGTATCATTCCTGATCCACCATTGCCTGTACAGTGTATATACCATGTGCATTATGGCTGTCAGAAACCAAAATTGATATGCATATGTTTGCCGTGTAATATCTCCATGATACAAAAAAAAAAGGGAGAAGCAAGTTCAGATCAAATGAATATCTGAATTTAATCAGAAATATGGGCCAAATCTTCAAATCAAAATCTGGATTCATGAGGTACGTTGGATTCTTTCCAAATACCTGAAAGTTACTCGTCGAATTGCTGAATGGTCCAAGGCTAAAACTTCTAAAGATTGAATCTGACTGTTCGGATATCTGTAATTTTTGAAAGTTCTAATGATTTGGGGACCTAATGAGCAGAGTATATTTAAATAATTCTGATTCATTTGATCATTGAAATTGTGTGGAATTATTGAATGTTGCTTCAAAACTCAGCAATTACTGAACATTGCTGGTATTAAGATCGATCATCTGGATTGGTAAGTTAATGTCTGGTAGCATTTCAAAAGTTTTTGGTATGCAATCACACTCCTGCATTAATCAGGAGGTTGAATCATTCCAGTTTGGGGTCATGTTTTGCACTCACCGGCAACTGTTATTGCGACAGTTAGATCTGAGTTTGACAACAAATTTCTAATATGTGTTATATCTGTATTTTCATATCTGAATTTTCTTTTCCTCTAAATTTTACATATGAATTTTATTGCATACCTCTGAGTTTGAAAGTAGCATCCGACTGCTAGGACTGAATAGTTTAGGTGTATACCCGGATCAGGTAATTGAGTAAGTCAGCATTGAGTATTGAATGTTAGTAAAGAGTTAGGTAGTCTTTGATAGTCATTGTGTACATTAGTAGGTTAGTGTGTGAATCTATGCCAGCGGAGTATGTTAGCATCATATGAGGTAGTCGACCAATGCAGTGTATATCAAAGCATGACAACAGTTTATACATTAACAGTCTGTGAATTAGTGAGTCTATACAGGTACACATGTCAGTCTTGGTTAGCAGTATGTGTTAATCTGTAATTAGAGTATGTTAATGATTAGTATGGTGGATTTGATGGAACATGATTAGCAACAAGAGTGTGTTAGTAACTCTAGGATTGACAGTGTGTCAATACTAAGTAAATTAGCATCAATGCATGAGTCAATAGGCCTTGCTCATTAAGGTCAGAATATCAGTTAGTCTGTGCAAAGGGGTCAGCTAGTCTGTAAGTTAGTATAGGCTGCGTTGGTATGTTAGCAGTTAGTATAGGCATTGATAGTTAGTATACATTAGCATTTTGGCGTCGAGTTGTATGTTATAGCACGACTGTATTATCTGCCACTTAGTTACATTGGCATGACTTACATTATCTGCCATTTAATTGATTTGGCACCACCTGTTACACCCATACTACACTAATCATTTTTGCACAACACCCTCTTGATTGTTGCAACCTTTTGTTCACTTGCACCCAACACTTTATTGCTGCATGTTGCACTCATCTTACCACCATGTGTTAACACATCTCCCTGTATGTCCTCCACCACATTTCCTACTATTTTTGTCACTTCCCAGTTGTAGACTCAATTCCTATATCTGCATATTTACAGTCTGCGCTCCTTATTAACCACTCCCTGCATATTTCTGCTATGGCTTCCTGTGTTTTCATAGCATAGCAGCCCAAAGGCTGTCATGGCTTCCTATGCCATCTTGTATCCCTGTCCCATCACTTGCTCCATTTAGCCTATGCATCGTCATTAGGTAATGTATATAGGTTCCCCATTTAATCTATGCATATATTTAGAAGAACACCTATAGATTTTCATTTGGACTAAGGCATGGAATATGCCTTCTCATATAGGGATTTTCATTAGCCTGAGGTATTGTCTATATATATAGGGTCTCATATGCATTCTGTCATTAACATAAGCATATACATTTTTTTTCCTCCACTTAGCTTAGGCATTGCGTTTGGCATATTCTCTTCATTAGAATAGGCATTTTCAAGTATGTCTTTAGCTTTAAAATGTAATATTTTTCTTTACATTTTGTATTTTGCTACCTTGTGCTAACTCAGTTTTACATGAATACATGAAAAACTTGAATTTCATTCTTGGATTAAATATATATATATATATATATATATATATTATATTTGCAATTCAAGGTTGTAATAATTAGGTATTAATGGGAATATTTACATTTTCAGCTCTAGATTAGAATGAATGAGCATACACATCTTCTAGAATTGCTTGCTCCATGTCATTTTCCTCTTTTATTACAAAATTTCACAAATGGTAGAACACGAATGGCACGTGCACCATTCTAATAAAAGGTGATTAAATCCTAAGTTGATGATTTGCATTTATGGCCTTAGTCAAAATGTGAACAAAACTTAGGATTTTCATCTTTTATGAGATAACACTGGATCTCTCCTCAAAATCATCATATTTTCAAATATTTTTCTCTTTTATTAAAGTTTAACTTAAAATTAACTCAAAATTTATATCAATGGCCATTGTCAGGATATAAATTGAGAATTAATTTCATTTTAAACTCTATAAAGGCACCAAAATATATTTTATTCTTCACTTGAATTTAAATAAGATTACTATATGATATATTCAATGACCATAGTTAGGGATGTATCATATCTTCAATCTTATTTCAATTCATTTAAAGAATGAAATATGCTTTTCAAAATCCAATTTCAAAATTCTTTTGATTCATTCATCATTTAGGATAGAATTACATGATATTTTCAAAATTCTTTTCATATTATTTTAAAAATCCAAGTGATTTTGAGATAATTCTTCAAATATCTTCTACATTTCTCAAATCAATCTTTAAATTTCTATTTCAATTCATCTTTCTATCTCATTTCAAAATTCAATTTCAAAGTTTAATTTAACTTTAAAATTCCTGATTCATCTTCTGATTTCAAAAACTCAAGCTTTAAATCAAGATTACCCTTTATTTTCATTGAGCCTTGATTCTCAAAATTCAAAAATAAAAGTTTTGAGATTGATTCTAAATTTTAAAATTCAATTTTTACTAAGTTGTAAATTCAAGTCTGGATTTCCAAAATCCAGATCCATCCTCAGAATCTCATTTTTTGGATCTTCAAAACTCCAAATTCTATCTTGGGTTCTAAATTTAGAACCCAATTCCACTTTAGATTTAGATCTTCAAAAAAAACAATCTCATCTTGGATTCCAGACTTCGGATCCAATTCCATTTAGGATTCTAGATTTCGGATCCAACTCTATTTTGGATCCTAGACTTTGGATCCAATCCCATTTAGGATTCCAGATTTTGGATCCGATCCCATTTAGGATTCAAACTTCGGATCCAATTCCATCTAGGATTCCAGATCCTGGATTCAACTCCATTTAGGATTCCAAATCCTGGATCCAAATTCCATTCTCAATTTCAGATTTCAAATCCAATTCTACCTTGATTTCCAGATTTCAAAACCAATTCTATTTTTTCAGATCCCATCTAGATTTCTTAAGTTTAATTCTCTTTTCAAATTCCATTTGGATTTCTTAAATCCAAATTTCATTCTGATTTTGAACTTTAAATCTGGAATTCAATTCCATTGCAAAATTTCATCTCCACTTCGAAATCCAGATTCAAAATTCAAATTCAAAGTCCATTTTTTGACTTTTTAAAATTTCACTTTATCTATCTCAGCTTCAAAATTCCCCTTTTTTCATTCTTTTCAAAATCCAAGATTTATTTCCCCAACTCTGATTATTTCAAAACTTAGAACTTCAAATATCTTTTCAGACCTATCTCAAGTTCTAAGTTAGATTCAACTATTCAAAAATCATTTCTTCACCCCATTATTACATATATTTTAGAATCACTTGAAAAATCCTAAATTTCCAAAAGTGTTTTTCTCAAAAGCATACACCTTTGCATTTGCATTGCACAAGCATGATTCTTTGTGCATTTAGACTTAAGAATAAATTCTTAGATAATATTTCAGCAAAGCAAGAGGCATTTATTCGATCCTTGGTTCGATTACCCCTCCTAAAGGCGCTAGGAACGGTCGAACATCATACCGACAAGCGAACCCCGTCTCTCCATCTTTTCCCATAAATTTTTAAAATGGAGGCGAGTAATTTCAAAATATTTTCAAAATTTAGGTCAAGTGAGACCTTGCAAAAGAGTTCTTTTCTCTTCTTTCTTTCTCTCTTTTTCCCCTCAAAAGGAAAAAGAATGGGAAAGAGGAACGAGAGAAAAATTTTTGCCATGATCACAGGAGTGGCAACCGTGATGGGACTTATCTCCGTCTGGTCGAATTTGTGCCTTTTGCTTTGCTTTGATATTTTCTAAGTCTTTATTCTTCAAATGTCAGCTTCTTTTCCATGTAAACCTTAGGAGCCTAGACTTGGTCCTAGCTGACATAATGCATATAGGATTTAAGTATGGTTTGGTAGGACCATATTGGGGAGATCTATTCATGCTCACTTAGACTTAGGTCTGAAATACAACTCTCCTCAATTTTAGGGATTGAATGCAAACAATGTATGCAAGTGTGTGCTTCTCTTCATTTAAACTCTATCTCTCTAGGACTTGCATTAGAACCATCTGATTTCTTGCATGTTGAACATGTTTTTGAAAACATCCCTACCTATATTGTCCCGGTCTTCACGTTGCTAGGCTGTCTCACTAAACCATAGTTTGAGAGAGAGCCTTACAACTGGACCACTTATTTAGGTTAGCGCCCTCCTACCACGTACCTAAGGGTCATAGTCCGAGGTATATCGGTAGGTACTCAAGGATGTTGGGAAGTCATTACCTTAGAACCAGAGAAATATTTTTATGCCACGTACTTCGAGCTTCAGCTTGAGTATATCAGCATACCTTGATTGGAATCAGATGATCTAAATCTTAGAGTTAAGATTAAGGTCCTATCAGTCATTTCAAATATTGTATTTAGAGTCAGCCTTTAGGGAGTGTTGTTTGCGCATCCTTGTTTGTGCAACTATAGTTATGCGATGTTTTCTTGTATTCTCCTGTATATATCAAACCTTTTTCAAACCCTGGGTATATTATTCAAATTCTCTCTTTATTTTCAAAAGACCCAAGCGTATTTTTCCTCTATCTATATTCCTTTTTTTTTTAGCAAATTTCCTTCAAAACACTGGAAAATTCTTTTAAAATTTCCTCAATCTTTTAAAAATTTCCAGGTTTATATCTATTTTTCAAAAGTCTATCCATAAGTCCTGCATTCTATCTGATTCTTCTCATTCTTCTTTGCCCCAGTATTATTTCGATGATGTCCAATTCCCTCAATGTTGTCTTTTCTTGAGATCATGTCTTCTATCAGATAAAGGATGGACTCCCAGATCATTGGGCTATCCATACTCATTCTTTCTTCCCTCGGTGGTATTATTCTTGGTTCGCCACCTTCTCGCGTATGTTCCCAGACCACTTGGATGAATGTGGATTGGAGATGGCATCAGTAGTAGGCAAGTGAACCATCAATGGAAGTCTGATTCAAGCTATGGCAGAGCGATGGAATCCATGTACCTGTACATTTTGGTTTCCATGGAGAGAGATAACTCTACGGATAGATGAATTCAATGATATCATGGGATTGCCAAAACCAGCAGGTCAGCCAGATGATCCTGTCGAGCAACAGTTCCTCATCAACATCAAAGGAGTAGATGTTCGAGAAGCCTTGGCCAGAACAACAGGGAGTAGATCTTGGCCTCTCATTGAAATCAGCGGAGATAAGTTCATTGACCTATTTGGACTCTATCGCAAGTATGGAGCATACAAGGAGGTTGATACGTTGTCTTGAGCAACCAAAGACAGAATTCAGAATGCCATGGTCCTGTGCATAACGAGATTAGCATTCTTTCAAGATGGCTAAAATTTCGTTGATGTCAGAGTTACCAACTCTTTCGAAGATGGGGAAGCAAACAGACCCGTCAGCTTTCAGTTTCCATGGCCGCCTTAGCTTTTCTTTACCGAGGCTTGGCTCATTTCTCTCTTGGAGAGACCATTCTGGTAGAAGGATGTACCTATGCCCTGCAGTTGTGGTTCTTGCAACATGTTCCATCAAAAGCCAGTTCCTTCAGGTTCAACGGTAAGAAGTCGAAGTCCGCCATTCAATATCGAGCCTCGATCAAGAAACTGCATCAGGAAGAGATCGTTTGGGATTACTTCGACAGGAGAGAATCAGTTCCTCGCTACACTTATGATCGCAGCAAGCGCTACAGATTGCTTGGCCCATTTTTCCATGTCGATTATCAACCAGAAAGGTCTCTCAGACAGTTTTTTCAGCGGCAGGTTCGTGCCAACATTCGCTTCCCGGCGGGTAACATGCCAAAATTCAATCTGCAGTCAGATCAGTGGTTTGAGGCATACCATGTAACCAAATATACTTGGGATTCCTTCATTTCTCTATCTGTATTTCCTGGATCAAATATATCTTTTGAATATCAAGAGTGGTGGCAAACTGTCTGCCCGCCCTCTCTTTGTCTTTGAATTTATCATCAATAAAGTTTACTTTTGTTCTACTAAAAAGCTTTTTTTTGGGCCAAATTTTATTCTTTTATTTCATTTTATAGCATAAATGGTCACGATTCTGGTGACGACCTCATCCCTGGTAAATGGGACATTTCTCCTATTCCTCTTCAATATCTTTTATCATGGTTGACGACCTCGCCTAGGTAACAAGGCACATCTTTCTGTCATCATGAAAATGGTGACACAATTATCACAAGTCTTGTGATGAACCGATCATAGGAAAACTTTGGCATCTCAAAATGGTTCAGACAAGAACTGACAAGAAAATTGTTCAACAACACAATGACAACGAGATAGAAGAAATGAACTCTCCCAGATCATCTATGTAATAACCGAACAAAAAAAAAAGTTTGGATTCGGGTCGGATCCGGACCTGGACCCGACCCAGACCCGAATGGAGGCACCGCCTCACGTGTTTTTAAGACAGGGAGGCAGGGGTTTCAAAAAGAACCCCGCCCCCCTTCTTCCACTCTCGTTCTCTCTCCCCGATTCTCCCTCATCTATGGTGAATTGCCGAAGAGTCATGTCAGGCCACCGCCGACGACAGTACCATCGGAGCCCACCCACGCCGGTGATAGCCTCCCCTCTACGACCACGCCGACGCTGCCGCCACCTGCGACCTCCCACTGACGTTGTCGTTGCCGCTGCCATCGTCGATGACTTTTAGGTATACCCCTTCTCTCTCTTTCTCCTATTTTCTCTTCTCTCTCCCATTTCTTCTCCTTTTCAGTCGGCAGGCCGACAAGGGGCGACACCCCCTACCGCCTGTGTCCGACTGGTTGGCAGAGGCTTTTGCCCCTGCCTCTTGCCTTTTGGAGAGCCGACAGGGGGCGACGCCCCAATTGTCACCTGTTTCTGCTCTATCTGCAAGGGTTTTCAACCCCTGCCTTTCTCTCCCTTATTCTCTGCGGTTGTTGGAAGGCCGACAGGAGGCCAGTGGCCCCTGTCGTGCCTTCCCCTATCTCTCTCTCTCTCTCGGGGTCTACCAGGAGGGTGGTGCCGAGCACCCCTTCTGGTCTGTCCTCTTCGGAGGGACGACAGAGGCGAGGCCCTGTCGTCAGCCTGCTCCAGCAGTCCGGTAGGAACCAAGTCCCTACCGCCCCTGCTCTCTTTTTCGGCAGGCGGCAGGGCTGCCGCCTGCGTCTCTTCCTCTCAGGCAGAGGGCTCCCAAGGGAGGGCTCTCGGGTGGCCCATGTGCTATGGTTGACAGGGTGGCAGGGCCGCCTGCCTGCCTCTTGTTCAGGCAGGTCGGCAGGGGCCGAACCCTTGCCACCTCCTTTCTTCGAGTTCTCGGTAGGTTGGCAAGGGTCGAGCCCTGCCACCTCTTTGAGTCCGGGAACGATGGCAGAGGCTGAGCCCTCTCGCCATCTCCCTCTTTTTTTTTCTTGATTTGGGTGGGCAGGGGTCGAGCCCTTGCCACCTCCCTATGTTCGGATGGGTCGGTAGGGGCCAACCCCTGTCATTTCCTCTGCGTTTTGATAGGCGAAGAGTGGTCGAGACCCTCCCTGCTTGTTTATTGCGCAGAGAAGGGGTCGGCTCTGTGAACACCCCAAATTTTTCAAAATCTTTTAAATAATCCCTTCTTGCCCCTAAATTCATCTTTTGAGCAAATGAGTCATTTTAAAATCTAAATTCCAGTTCTTTTCTCAAGCTTTACTGAAATTAAATTCATTTTATATATTTAAATCCGGATCCATTGTCCAGATCCAAAATTGAGGCTCATTATCCAATTTTTAAGAAAATACCAAAAATAGTTTTCAAGAAGCTCGGACAGTCTGTCCGACATCCGTTTGGATCCATCACATTGTATTTTTCGATTTGAGTGTCAAAAACCCAGACATTTTTTTTTAACCTGGGGTCCAAACCCATTTTTTTGAAGAAATTTTCTCAAAATAGCCTTGAACTCTCAAAAAAATTCTCTCTTGTAAATACTTTGCAAAAATACAAAAAAAATTAGTGTCCAATCTTTGTTTTCTCGCAAAGTCTTAAATTTCTCTTCCAAAAATACAAAAAAAAATGATGATGAAAAATAATTGGAAAAATCACAAGGCAAACAAATGAGTTTTACTAAAAACCTCGTTTTCTTTTTGGAAAAAAAAAAAAAGAGAACACTTTTGTAAAAATCCTAAAAACAAAGGGGCCCCTTTCGTAAATTTTCTTTTTAGGGTTTCTTTAGAAAACCTTCGTAAGAAAAGAAGGGAGGCGGCGCCTCTCTCCCTCTCTCAGTCTCCTTCTTCCTTTCACCGAAACCCTTTCCTTCACGAAGCTTCCATCCCCATGTGCGTTTCCCCTCCATGAACCCTCCGATCATATCACTTCCTCCGCCTTCGTCCATCACCAACGAACTCGCACGCTCCTCTCCTTCACGAAGCTTCCACCTCCCATGTGCAATCGGCTCTCTACCGCCCTCTGATCCTCTCCTTCTCCCATCCTCGAGCAATCACCCACCCTGGGATCATCCATGGCCTTCTTCAACCCTTCATCGCCAACCATCTTCTCTCAGCCACCGATTTCTAACAACTCCTCTTCCCGATTTTTCCTGGACTTCCTATATAAACAACTGTAGGGATCAGGAGTGGGGGATCGACCTTTGCATTATTGTCCTTTGCTTTCTGATCGAAGAAAGGAGTTCCACAAAAAGAAGAAAGGAGAGTTTCTCTCCTTCAGAGTCCCTGCAACGCTTCGAAACTTCGAGCCATTCCCTGTGGTGGAGAGCGGCGATTCATCGATCCACCGGATGGTTTGATCCAATTCGTCCACTCCCTGCGACAAAGAGAGTCCCCTGCAGTAATCGAGTAGGCAACCAATACCCTCCTTCTTCCTGCTTCCTAATTAATTAATTCCCTGTGAAACCTTCTTATTTTTCTTTTTTTTTCTCTGACCTATGAGGCACGAACGAGTGGTGTTGGGTTGTTTATGGCAACATCGACCCCTCCCGGTGCTACAACGAAGGAATTGTGTATTCCGACATTCCCTTCCTTTTTTTTAGCTAATCGTCTTTGAATCTTTGTAATTTCTGGGTATTTTGAATATGTGCTTATACTCGGTTTCCCTTTGTTAGTTATCTACGGTGTATGACTTCTTGTTTGTATTTCTGATCTCTTACTTTTTTTTTTATTATTTTCTTTTTGCGTTTGATTTCCTATTCCAAGTAACTTCTGATTCCAGTTCGTTTATCCCAGTCTTACTGCATTGGTCGTCTTGAAATACATCATGATTGATCATCTATTGCATTTTTCTTCTGCTCATATTTACTTCAAGGATTACCCTTTTGATTCAGCATGCCATTGCGATTTAACCGAGCTCACATTAGACTCATATTCCTTTTGTCTATCCACTATATCTTTTATTACTTCGGCGTTAATTTCTCTAATAATGTCTTGTTTTACCGTGGTTTTGGTTCTTGCCTTCGATCCATTCTGAAGTTCGAGTCTGGCTCTTTTCGTATTAACACTGATGTCTGTTTAGTAACTTCAAAATATGTTGATTCTCGTTCTATGACCGAACGATCAGTGGATGGCTGATTTATCGAGTTCCAGGAGCCAAGAGTGTCATTATTTAACCGGCCTTTAAACTGGCATATTGCGAGGAGTTTTAAGTATTTGATCCTCTGCAAGTAGTTATGTGGTTATCAGTCGCCAGAATTTTGGTGATGGACTGTTTGAGTCCCAGCTTAATGTTCGAAACTGGATTTGTGTGAACACTGATCAATCATCTGGATTCCATGTGCATTTATTTGAACTCTAGAATGATCATCTGATTGCAAGCAATTAAGGTAAGTCCTGAACATTGCCCGAATGACCTCGGGTATCGATTGACTGGTTTCGATCAAGTAATCACATGAGTACCTGGACCAGCTACTCAACTTTCGGTGAGTAATTTCCTTCGCAGGTAAGTGTTTATTTTGTAATGTCCCTTTTCTTTTTTTTCTTTTTTTTAAAAAAGGGTCTGAACTCTCTTGTTTTACTACCTGTGAAGAGCAATGGCGTTTTAATGTATTCTGCTTCTTTGTTAGAACTGGTTCCCTGATGATTCTTAATAACCAGATCCTCACAATCTGAGAATCTGATTACCGATAATTGGTGGTTTGAGGAATATTCCTGAGAGACTAAAGGCAGGTTGAATATGGATCAGATGTCTATCAACCCCTGGCCTGAATAGTCCTCAATTTACCAAATCCTTCCATTGAATGTTATATTCTGTGGCTTGTGTTAACAAAGTTTCATTAGAACTTTAATCAGAGTCCCTCGAATCTCACTGGATTTCAACTAAGTTCAGAAGAGTCTGACTGAGTTTGTCGTTGACTGGGTTAATTAAGTTTATTGAATTCGATGCATAGACAATTAAAAGATTCTTTTCTTTCTTTTCTTCTAGTCAGATTTCTGACCAGGGGAGTTTGTGGATCTTCAGATATGGTGAAAATTGAGATTCTGACCGGGCCTGTGTTACCTGTTTTGATGATGTTCCTACAGTTGCTAAGATAGCGCATCACGGGGTGAGTTTGTTTCGTTTGGAGAAATCAATTTGCAACAATATTTAACAGGTATTCCTACCAACCATCATAAACCTCTTTCTATTTTATTTGTTGGACCTTATTTGCTGAGTATCATTCCTTCAAGCCATAACAAGTTGGTGTTCTTATAATAAGTGTTAGTGGATCTGATATTGTAAATGTAGTGTTCACAGCATTGTTTTCTGTGGGCATTGTGACCGTTCATGACTATTTTTTTTTTTTTTTAGTCTTCTAAATCAGGAAGAGGAGGACAAGATCAGAATATTTTAAAATATGTATTTTGATATGCTGTGCATGTCCATCCCAAGCAAAATTTCAGAAGATTTCTCATTATTTTCATATGTTTGAATTACTTCTACCTTTAGTTATTTATTTTTCTTGACAGAGTTTATTCAGGGCCATTGTCCATATCTAACGAAATCATGAGGAAGTTCTGTGTAGTAGTTTTACTCTCTACCATAACACTCCCCACTTCCTTCTCATACACTTCTCCACTTGCACTTGCATAGCATATATACATCATCTTTTAACATGCATTACTTACTACAGTCCCAGCATTGCACTTCAAACCTGTCACTCACTTTCAGTTTACCACATTCTCACGCCCAGTAGCTCCACTTACCTACTACATTCTCATGCATAATAGCATAATAGCCAGACTATCTGCCGCTGTAGTCTTTACACAACCACCATACCATAGCCAGTTAGCTTAACCAACACAATGTTTAGTTAAACACCAGGGTTAGTTCATGACATCTCACTTTGGCTGGCCTGTCAATTATGCATACACATTGGTCATGCCCTTATCAGTTCAGCCATTTGTACAACATAAAACTCATGCATCAAACATAGGTAATATAGGTCTCACTGGTATACTATTGTTTCCTGCATATTACATTAAATACCTCCCCTCAGCCCCTATTATACAGTACAGTATAATATCCTTCATTATTTTCATAAGTACTTCATCTTCAGCCTTTATACCAGTGGTTCATTACATCATACGTATTCATCAACACTTAGTGCTCTTCCCATCACCCATTGCCTGTTAGATATCCATTTCCTTCAAGTGCACACCACTTGCTGCACTTCACTTGTGATATGTGTACATCACTGTGCACACCTTCACTGCTGCACATAAGTAAAAACAGAGTTCAATGCTGACAAAAGGTAACAAAAGCCATCAAAATCACAATACAGAATTGTGTCAGTAGCTGCTAGTAATAGAAAATTTTGGAAAGATCCAGATCAGTTGGGAAAAGTCTCAACGTGAGCTTGATGGGGTACCTCTGCTCCATGTCTGAAACTTTATATAGTCATTAGCATCCATCAATGTTAAAGGTGTAAGAAAATTGATATATGTAAATGTTTTGGATCGGGTCAGAACAGACCCAGTCCATTCTGTAAAATGTTATCTAAGGTATGCTTTGTACCAAAGATATTCTGGTAACATACTGAACCCTACTGTTTCATATAAATACTAATGAAATATATTTCACAGTGGTTCACAATGAACCACCGTGGTCTCCTTCTTTTTATTTTATTATAGTGATTCGTCAGGAACTACTACAAATTATCTCTTGCAATGGTTCACAAAGAGCCCCTGTAATCCCTCTTTACTATAGTAGTTCATTAAGAATTACCCTAGTAGTTTTCTTTCATAATGGTTCACAATGAACCACTGTATCCCTTCCTTTCTATGGTGGGTCATCAGGAACTACCATATCTCAGGTTGATTCATCTTAGATCATCTTGACCCTTGACTTCACCCACTGTATATGCCCTTCTCATTCAGTATGAGCATAGCATCTTGCATTATGATTGGTATAATCACATGCAAATTTTGCCTTCAAGGAAGTATTTTCTTCTGTGAGCATGCTAACTCATTTTTTTGTGTGGGGAATATGTGGAAAATGTTACTTGGGGTTGTGAATTCAACTTTATATGTTGTAAAAATTAGATATTAAATGTGAATCTACATTTCCAGTCTTAGATTAGAATGAATGAGCATTGTAAAATACCATGAATTACTTGTTTCCATGCATCTTTTCCTTTATTTCTCAAATTCTCACAAATGGTGAAACACGAATGGCACGTGCACCATTTCGTAAGAGGTAATTAATCCTAAGTTGATGATTTACATCAATGGCCATAGTCAAGATGTAAACAAAACTTAGGATTTTTATCTTTTACGAGATAACACTGGATCCACACTGGACCCGTTTTCAAAATTCATCATATTTTCCTTAAATATCTTCTTCTTTTATTAGAATTTAACTTAAAATTAATTCAAAATATATACCAATGGCCATAGTCAGGGTATATTGAGAGTTAATTTCATTTTGAATTCTATAAAAGCACCAAATGCGTTTTATTCTTCACCTAAATTTAAATATAGATTGGTATATAATACGTTCAATGACCATAGTCAAGGATGTATTATATCTTCAATCTTATTTTAATTCATCCAAAGAATGAAATAGCTTTTCAAAATCCAATCTCAAAAATTTAAATTCATTCATCATTTAGGATAGAACTGCGTCATATTTTCAAAATTCCTTTCTCAAAAATTATAAGTGATGTAAATATCTTCCTCAATCCATCTCCAATTCTTATCATTTTTAAATTCAATTTCATTTTTCAATCTCAAAGTTCAATTCAACTTTGAGATTTCAAATTCATTTTATATTCAAATTCAAATCAGATTTCGAAGTTCAATTTGACTTCATTTATATTCAAATACTCCAATCAAAATCAAAGTTCAATTTTAACCTTGAGGTTCTTGATTCATCTTCTAAAATTCCAAATTCAAAAACTCCAAATCAAATCCGAAGTTCAATTTAACTTTGAGATTCCCTTCATCTTCTAAATTTCAAATTCAAAACTTCAAAAATTCAAGGTCTAATTTGACTTTGAAATTCATTCGTATATTCAAGATTCAAATTTTAAAATTTCATTTTCCAAGTTCGATTCAAAACTTGGAAATTCAACAAATCCAAATCCATTTTAGGATCCTGGATTCAACATTCTTATCGGATCTCAGACTTCAGATCCAATCCCCCCCTTTAGGATCCAGAATCCAACTCTACCTTTGGATCTCAGACTTCAGATCCAATTCTCCTTTAGGATCCAAACTCCAATTTCACCTTGGATCTCAGAACACAGATTCAAATCCATGTTAAGGTCCAGAATCCAACTCTACATTGGATCTCAAACTTCAGATCCAGTTCCATTTTAGGATCCAGAATTCAATCACATGTTGGATCTTAGACTTCTGATCCAAATCCATCTTAGGATCCAGAACCCAATTTTATCTCGGATCTCAGATCTTAAATCCATCTTTAGATCCAACTCCATTCCCAATTCTAGATTTCAAATCCAATTCCATTTTCAGATCTCATCTGAACTCCCTAAATCAATTTCTATTCTTAAATACCATTTGAGTTTCTCAATCCATTCCGATTTAAAACTTCAAAATCTAAATTCAAGTATTCAATTCCTTTTCTAAAATCAAATTCAAAGTTCAAAGTCCATTTCTGACTTTGAAAATTCATTTCCTTTCATTTTAAAACTTCAAGTAATTCCTTCTCATTTATTCTTCCAAATCCTGATTTATTTCAAAGACTTAGAACTCCTCTGATCTATCTCAAGTTCTAAGTTAGATTCAATCATTTCTTCACTCCTTTACCAAGTTCATCTCAAAAATAACTTGGAGATTTCCAAAATATCTTTCAAAAAGAGCATACATTATGGCGTTGCACAAGCATGATTCATTGTGCATTTAGAGTTAGAATAAATTCTTAGATTATATTTAGGCAAAGCAAAAGGTATAGATTTGATCCTTGGTTCGATTACCCCTGCTAAAGGCGCCAGGAACGGTCGAACCTCATACCGACGAGCGAATCCCGTCTCCCCATTTTTCCCGCAAATTTTCAAAACGGAGGCGAGTTGAATTTCTAAATGTTTTCAAATTAAGGTCAAGTGAGACCGCGTAAAACAGTTCCCCTTTTCCCTTTCTTTCTTTCTTTTCTCTTTTCTTTCTTTTATTTTCTTCCCTTCAAAAAGGAGGAAAATAGAGGTTAGAAAAAGAAAAGAGAAGGAAGAGAGAGAAGTCACAAAGAGGAAAAATTTTGCGATCATCACAGGCTCCCTCCCTACTTTCCCGTGTTTCGCTGGGAAGGGGCCTAGACCCCCTTCCTCCCTCTTTTGGTCAGGGGAGGGGTCGAGCTCCCTCTTTGCTCCCTCTTCCCTAACATCAAGCAGGGGCTTCGCCCCCTATTTGTTTGTGTGTTCGTCAAGTAGGGACCAAGCCCGTGCCTCTTTGCTCTTTTGGCAAGCAGGGCAAAGCCTCCTTGGAGTCCGCTGACAGCAAGTCAGCAGGGGCTCGCAGCCCCTGCCCCGGCTTCTTGCGCTTATTGTAGGTGCGCATTTGCACGATGCCCCTGCCTCTGCTTTCTTTACGTCAGGACGGTGACATTGCTCCTGACCTTCTATTTTTGGTATTTGCCTGCTAAGATCGTTACTTTTGCAGCTCATACGACGGATCCCGCTCGCGCTCCGCGACCCGAGCCGCCAATCGCGTACATCCGCAGACGTCAACAAGCTTGCAACTCTCAAAGGTAGGGGAAGATTGCACAAAAGACTTGGACAATTGAATTGAGTTCAATTAACTAAAAAGGACAATTAAATAAATATATATGCACATATATATCATATATATTTATATGAGTACGCATTTAACTCAAGGACGCGGTTTCACGATCCTTGTCCTTTATTTTGCCGTCATGCATTACGCAAAGGTTCTGCATTGCACTCCTGCTTATGGTCTTTATTTTGCCGTTACGCGTTGTGCCGGGGGTTTGCGTTGCACTTCTGCTTACCGCCTTTACTTTGTCGTCGCGCTTTGCGCCTAGGCTCTTGCCTTTGCATATGTGTTGGTATTGCCTTGCTATTGCAGATGACGTGCAGGTTCTTGCTCTTTGCATATGCCTTGAAGGCATCCTCGTGGAGAATACAAGCGGCATTTACCCCTCTCCCTCTTGCGACAAGAGTTCAGTCGGGAGCGAGCAGCACATCCTCGTCTAAGGAGAGGGATACCTCGTAAGGATCCTGGCTGTTCGTGTGTGCAGTCCTGCAAAGTCGACTTGAGATTTCAGGGAGCTGCGCAAAAGCATCAAAGACTGCTCCAAATCGAAGCATTTGGAAGGATGTGATTGGCTGGTTCTGCTCGCTTTTTTGGCATATCTCGGGTGATCCCAAATTGGGGGTTCGAGCGAACTTCTTAGTGGGTGTTTTGTTGAGAAACTTGTATCCAGTCTATCGAGGCCGGTATCGAGTAATGCGAGACATGTAGATACCCCGATAGAGGATGTGATTTGAGATAATCATATGCATAATGTTGACACAAGGTACTGCTGTTTCAAAAGATAGAGTAAAGTTGATAAACTTTACATCTTTATGAAACACTCATGTTGAGGCTTCTATTGACGAGCTATACCCCCTTCATCCTAGAGTACTTGTAGTTGTGCATGACACGTCTAGTACTGCGATGATCGGATGAGATGATCGTGCAACCTCGAACAACGCTAAATGCAAAATGTTGTAATCACATAAATGGCCTCACATTCACCTTCACAGGCAAGATACTCGAGTGGTTTAAATACCACAGCATAGAATGGGTCGTTAGTTAAGCAACCCCTAACGTACCTATTTGCTTCTTTGTATCTGTCAAGGGAGAGGACAGAGCGGTATAAACTTCAATGGACAGGTTGTTAACAACCACCCTACGGGCAACGATCAAGCCTCCCCAGTCATTGGAGTTAGGGGAAAGGGGCTACATTAGTTAGCTCAACACTTCTGCAGAAGTTGGATGCGTCCGTGGCACAACCTCCTTTGGGTAATCCTCTCTCGGATAAAGTCGTTCCTTTGGAGCGAACTCAACTAGCTATTCGGGTTATTGAAAATACATAGAATAACAGACGCCTGAACTAGTCTCAGTTGGTTCTACGTTTTGCCTGCGCGTACCCGCAGGTTCATAATTATCGAAACATAAGGTCTGTTCACACTGGTCGATGAGTCGTGAGCTTCGCTTGCACTACTGCTTCGCTTGCACTTCTACTTTGCTTGCACTATTAATTCGCTTGCTTGCTCGATAGTTGAGTATGCTACTCGTTGAACTGTGCACGTCTGTCAAGGTGTTACTCTAGTTGGTTAAACTGCTTACGCAGTTCTTTGTAGAATAATAAGGAGTTTCTTATACTAGTTAAATGCTTATAATAATAGCATTATACCTGTTGCTACATATTAGCATGAGACTTGCTTTATCCCTTGGTCGAACTGTTTTGGTGCTTATTGTAGCGTAACACTTGTTGGCTTGCATCTCTTATGATTGATGTGATTGCATACAACTCATAATCTACGAACTGGTGGCAACTACAACTCATAATCTACGAACTGGTGGCAACTAGGATTGATGTGGCCGCTTGTCTTATAAGCTGCTTGCATATTGTGATATAACTGTTGCCGTATGATTGCTTATGAATGGCTTGTGATGTAATGGTTTATGCCTTACAATTAATTTAATTACTTGTTCATGGACTGAGCCATTTTATGGTAATTATATGTTTTACGAGCATTGTTATGAGTGCTTGTGTGATCATCCCAAAATTTTTTTCTCTCTTGTGGTTTCACTCTCTTCCTTCTCCTTTCCTTTTTTAACCTCTATTTTCCTCCTTTTTAAAGGGAGAGAAATAAAAGAAAGAAAAGAAAGAGAGAAAAGAGGAACTATTTTGCGCGGTCTCACTTGACCTTGATTTGAAAAATATTTAGAAATTTAACTCGCCTCCGTTTTTGAAAATATTGCGGGAAAAATGGAGAGACGGGATTCGCTCGTCGGTACGAGGTTCGACCGTTCCTGGCGCCTTTACCAGGGGTAATCGAACCAAGGATCGAATCTATGCCTTTTGCTTTGCCTAAATCTAAGAATTTATATTAACTCTAAATGCACAAAGAATCATACTTGTGCAATGCAAGGATGTATGCTCTTTTGAAAATTGATTTAGAAATTTCCAAGTATACTGAGATGAACTTGGTAAAGGAGTGAAGAAATGATTTAATCTAACTTAGAACTTGAGATAGATCAGAGGAGTTCTATGTTTTTGGAAGAATAAATGAGAAAGAATGACTTGAAGCTTTGAAATGAAAGGAAATAAAGTTTCAAAGTCAAAAATGGACTTTGAATTTGAATTTGAATTTAGGAAAGGAAATGAATACTTGAGATGAAATTGAATTTGGATTTTTATATTTGGAATGGATCTGAGATAATCAAATGGTATTTTGAGAATAGAAATAGATTTAGGGAGTTCAGATGAGATCTGAAAATGGCATTTGGATTTGAAATCTAGAATTGGGAATGGAATTGGATCTGAAGATGGATTTAAGATCTGAGATCCGATATAAAATTGGGTTCTGGATCCTAAGATGGATTTGGATCTGAAGTCTGAGATCCAAATGTAGAATTGGGTTCTGGATCTTAGAATGGATTTGGATCTGAAGTTTAAGATCCAAAGTAGAATTGGATTCCAGATCCTATAAGGAAATTGGATCTGAAATCTAAGATCCACAGTAAAATTGGAATCTGGATCCTAAAGGGGAATTGGATCTGAAGTCTGAGATCCAAAAAGTGGAATTTGGACTCTGGATCCTAAAGAGGAATTGGATCTGAAGTCTGAGATCCAATGTAGAGTTGGATTCTGGATCCTAGAATGGGTTTTTGATCTAGATTTGAGATCCAAAAAAAAGTGGGGGTTTGTACTTGGAAATCTGGACCCAAGTTGGATTTAGGATCTAACTTTGGATTTGGAATTTTAAAATTTGATTTGAGAATTTTCGAACTTGGGATATGAATTTCAAAGTCAAATTTGGAGTTTGAATTTGAAGTTTGAATCTGAAATTTAGAAGATGAATAAAGAATTTCTAAGTTTGAATTGAATTTGGAAAAATGAATTTTAGAAATTGAACCTTGAATATACAGATGGATTTCAAAGTTGAAATTGTACTTTGAATTTGAGATAGAATTTGGAATTTGAAATACAAGATGATTCTGAAGTTTTAAAGTCAAATGGGACCTTGAAATTGAATTCTTGAATCTTTTTGAGAAATTTGAAATGAAGGAAAGAATCACTTGGATTTATGAAAAAGAATTTTAAAAATATGATGTCATTCTATCCTAAATGATGAATGAATTTAAATTTTTGAAATTAGATTTTGAAAAGCTATTTCATTCCTTAGATGAATTAAAATAAGATTGAAAATATAATACATCCTTGACTATGGTCATTGAATGTATTATATAATAATCTATATTTAAACTCAGGTGAAGAATGAAACACATTTGGTGTCTTTATAGAATTTAAAATGAAATTAACTCTCAATATACCCTGACTATGGCCATTGGTATATATTTTGAATTAATTTTAAGTTAAATTCTGATAAAAGAAGAAAATATTTAAGGAAAATATGATGAATTTTGGAAACGGATCCAGTGTGGATCCAGTGTTATTTCATAAAAGATAAAAATCCTAAGTCTTGTTTACATCCTGACTATCGCCATTGATGTAAATCATCAACCTAGGATTAATTTACCTCTTACGAAATGGTGCACGTGCCATTCGTGTGGCCATTTGTGAGAAAAAAAAAATAATGCATGAAAACAAGCAATTCATGATGTTTACAATGCTCATTCATTCTAATCTAAAGCTGGAAATGGAAAGTTCTCATTAATATCTAACTATTACATCCTTGAAATTGCAATGAAACTCGAATTCCTAATCTAGAAAAGAAATTTAATAACCTATATTTTTCCTGCAAAACAGAGTTAGCAAGAGATCAAAGATGCATATGGAAATCTGTAAAATATTATATTGAACTTGGAATGCCATTGATAAAGTTTTCATGTATATATTCTACTCCAATGAAAATGCAAAGCAGATGACAAAACGTATATTGAAATGGTGTATGAGGTACAGGGCTATGTGCTAATGGAGAAATGGAATGGAGTAGGATGCTTTCTTGTGCAAAAAGAGCTACAGCAATGCTCGACATTGCTGTAGGTGGTAAAAAAAAAAAAGCACAGCAGTGCATTGGCACTGCTGTAAGCCTAGAAGAAGTGCTACAGCAGTGCCAAGCACTGCTGTAAAACATGCTCATTGTGCAGGTAAGTGTGCAGAATTCTGCAGTATGTGGTATAAAAGTTAGATGAAGAGGTGCAGTGTGAAGACAGTGTGTAATATGCTGTGATGAACATGCAGTGAAAAATAATGCCAAGGGTGCAACTGAGAGAGAAGGTGTTACCTGCTCAATGGATGAAGTGATTGTGGTATTTGTTATTTAAAGAAAACACAGGGGTTCAGAGGTATCACTCATATGGTAACTGCCACCACTTCATGATTTACCATACATTTGAGGCCCTGGTCGGATGCCTCATCAAGTGCTTCTTTGAAGACATTTGGGATGCTCCATTTGGACAGGGCCCTGCAACACTACCCCTCCATCCAATTTTGATAGAAGAAAGGCTGGCCAGTTTAACACCAAGAAAATTCAAGGTCTCTTTTTAGACAGTCAAAGATTGGCTAGAATTTATGTAGCCTTGAAGCAGGAGTTAGATGCTGCCCAGCAAGAGCTGCAACATATGCCTCATACAGCTGGTAGGTCGCTAGCTGAGGAGAATCTTCAACTGAGCAAAGCATATGAGAAACCAATGAAACTGGGAGCAGATTTGCATGCACTAGATGTTGTTAGGACTGAGCTTAGGCAAGTCAATGCTGATATTCATAATCTGGTTGCTGCCAGGCGAGAGGTAACTGGCTAAGTCCAAGTACTTATTCAAGGTCTGGCTTATGCATTTTCAGGTCTGCGATAGATGAGTAAGAGGGGTGTTGTACACCTATGATGGGTGGGTATGAACAGGGTATGTTGCAGAAAACGTGAACCTGTGGTGGGTATGTAGAAGAGAGGTATTGTGCTTTGTGGAAGGTTGAATGGTATGGGTTGTAGGGAGGAAGGAAAGCTATGACGAATCTTCAGAATCAATGAATTGGAGATGATGGTAGACCTTAAACAAAGTGCATTTAATAAAGGGGAAGGTGTTAATAGGATATGGGGGATGCTATAGATAAAATATAACAAATAAGTGGGTTGGACGTAGGAGTTGTAACTAAAAGTGTTGTGAGCTACAGCAGCCACTTGTGCTGTTGTGTTCATGTATGCACAGGATTAACATAAATATATATCTATATATATATATATATATATATATATATATATATATATATATATATATATATATATATATATATATATATATATATATATATATATATATATATATATATATATATATATATATATATATATATATATATATATATATATATATATATATATATATATATATATTGATGCAGGAGCTAACAAGATGGAACAATGAAAGCTATTTTTTTTTTGTCTGTGCAGCAAATGAATAGTGTCACATGTGAAAGTGTGCTACAGCAGTGGAAGGGATGCAATGAGGACATATGTAACACCCTGTCATTGGTGTAACCATGCTGAATTATACAGAACACAATGATGCAAAATATTAACAATGTTTAAGACAGATGACTAATTGAATATCCGAATAAAAAAAAAATCCTTGAAGAATGCTTAATAATTTCAGAAATGCTATGCACAGTACAAAATGGTTTTCTGTAAGTTGAACATATGGACATGAAACCTGTGTCACAAGGTTGTGTGACAGCTGAAGGAATTCTCTGATCTTCAAAACTGGTATGTCTCATGACACTATAATGAATTATGCATGTACAATTGTCATCGAATGCTTGACATATACCTCTGTGATTGTTATTCCAAATCAGACAATATTGAAAGCTGCATTTCCTCCTCCCCTTATCTTCTTTTTTTTTTTAGTTGCCATACAGGATGTTACTAAGACAGAAAACTGCTAAACCAACCAAGTGGCTGTTATTATTTACAAAGCTTTGACATAACCCCTCCAAGCAAAAACTTTAACAATAACTTGGCTAAACCTCAAACAACTACAGCCATAAGTTTTAGGCAAAAACTTGTACCGAGCGTCTCTTTAGCTAGAGTTTAGCTCAGAACATATGCTAGGGAACCAAAATAGCAATTACCCATCTGCAACCATCAAGCAACTGGTGGGCATCTAAAGCTTGAAAATTCTTTAGACAGACCAGACTCTTAGAAACTCAGCTACCTTGTTCTAGGCATCGACTTTGGAGGTGCCCAGTTGCTAATTTTAGCAGGAGTCCTGTCAATGTCTCTGCTAAATATAGGGAATGACACTGTGGTAACTCTCTGACATGAGGACAATCGCTTAGACTGGATGTAAGAGACCTTTCTCCATGGGGGTACGTAGAGACCACTCTCTGTTAGTGACCTTTTGGCAGCAGAGCAGGCTAGAGAAACGACCTTGTTCAGTTTCTCTGTCGGCTAAGTTTAGCAGAGGGTCATATCGCTGATGACAATTAACTAACAATTGAGATCCGATCTGATCAATGTTGATTGGATGAGCCATAGCCAGATTGTCCCAGCTTGGCATCCTATCAGTAAGATCCCAGAATTTTGAACAACTCTGTAAATACTACATCAACGGCTATCTTTTGGAGAGTTGCTCATCAGCAACTCTGTCATGGAGCTTCTGCGATTTATCAACTCAAGAGGAGCAAACTTATGTATCCTACCTGTGAGACAAACGAGCTGATCATACGATTGTTATACCTGATTCCAGTTAACGATCAACCTTTGTTTTGGGTACTGCGATGGGTATGCATTCAAATGAAGTTTTCATCGATCCATGCCTTGCTGTATTGATGTGTATTGCAGAATGTAGATGGAAATATATAGAGGAGAAGACAGTGATGCATAGAATGGAAAGGGTGAAATACTAGAAACAATGTGACATACAGTGTATAGGTAAAACAATGATATGGGATGTGCAGAGATGCGAAATGCCGATATGAAGACATAAATATGAAGTGATGATCCATACGAAACAGAAAGTCAAAAATTAATCAAAAATCTTGTGGCAAGACAGCATAAAGATCAAAATGTCATCACTAATACAATCTTGAGGTAGATAAACATGGAATCAAAATCCGATCAAGGAATCAGTACATACTACAAGGTAAAAAAAATAAAAAAAATGCAATGAGGATAATATGTGGATATAGATGCAGTAATCAAGACTACTAACGAAATGATGAATGACTGAACCTAATGAAACACAACGATAGATTGTAAACATAAATTCGGCTGAACCCAATAAATACAAAAGGGAAGTCGAGTAACATAGAAATTTTGATGAAATGGAGAATCGAAGAAAACAAATCCAAATAAAATTGAATAGAACAGAAAAAAAAAAGAAAAAAAAATATATTTGTCAGAACACGTATGTTCCATTGAATATTGCACGTATATGGATTGGTTTTGCTATTTAGCAAATCAATCACCACAGAGAGTGCTTTAACGGGATGTTGAATAATAAAACTAAAGAATTTTAGAAAAAGCAGAGAAGAGAAGAGGAGATCTTACCGGATTGCTCGATTGATGGATGCGAGATTGCTGGATTTCAGGAAGGGCGATCTTCCTTCAGTGATGCCAAGAGGAAGAAGAAGGGGGAAGAAGAGGAGAAAAGGAACTGAGAGAAAAGGGTAGCCTTGCGATAAGATGGAAGGGGTGAAGATCGATCCCGATCATTGCAGGGGATGCCTCCTTATATGGGCAACGAGAGGGGGAAGTTCGTTCAGGATGAAGGGAGATCCAGCGGGAGAGGAGGCGATGGAGGGCGCACGGGAGGATGGCCGTTGCTACTTTCCTTAATTTGCAAAGAAGGGGCTTCTTTTCAGAAATTTTCTAAAAAAATGGTTTTTGTTTTCAAAAAGAGGTTTCAAGAGAGGGTTTTAACAAGAAGTTTAAAAAGGGGGGTAGATTGCATAGTTTTTGAATTTTTTGGATTTTTGATTTTCTTTTTTTTTCTTTTTTTTTGTTCTTTTCTTAAATATATATTTTTTTGTACTTTTTGAAGGCAAAATTCTAGAACTAAGGATTTTTGACTACTTTTTTTTACAAAATTTCAAAAATATTTACAAAAGCAGAGCTTTTCTGAAAAGAGGTTTATTTTGGGGAAATTTCTTCAGAAGGAATGTGTTTGGACCCAAGTTTTGAGAAAATGTTTGAGTTTTTTAAACTCGAATCGAGAAATACACGTGATGGATCCAAAGGGATGTCGGATGGATTGTTCAGGCTATTTAAAAACTATTTTTGGTATTTTCTATAATTTTAATTTAAAATTTGAACAAGGAGACTCAGATTTGGATCTGGACAATGGATCCAGATCCGAAATCAATTTAGACATTTGAAATGAATTTAATTTCAATAAAACTTGAGAAATGAACTGGAATTTATATTTAAAAATGACACATTTGCTCAAAAAGTGAATTTAGGGGCAAGAAGGGAATATTTAAAAGATTTTGAAAATTTTGGGGTGTTCACAGATGCCCCTCTTTGCTACTAAGCCGGTTGAAAGCCGAGCTTAGTGGCAAAGAAAATACTCCAAATTTTGGAAAATGCCCCAGTCAACAGATCTGAACTGGGTGTGGAAGAACATGGTTTTTCAGGTTTAAAACTTTATCCTTGAATGGCATGGGGGAGACGAAACCCTCGGAAATGATATGACTGAATAATAGAGATGAGGAAATCGTGATGGGACTTTGGGTGAAGATCCCGAAATGATGAAAGACAAGAATTTTGATCAAGTCTTATTGGTGAGACAAAATCAGCTTTTCAGAATGACTCAGGTTTAGCCTTTAACCTGGATGGGGCGAATATATCTCAAAATAACCTGCGTGGGGAAAGGAATATGCGAAGACCTTGAAGGGACATTTTTGAAAGAATGCTTCATGAGATGAAGCTCAAGCAGGATCCTTTCTGAATGGATATACAAAGCATGAATTCCTCGATGGGAAGAGCCATGATGGGACTGGGGGAAGACACCTCGTCGAAACGAGGGAAACTCGTTGGAATGAGACTCAGGTTTAACCAAAACCTGAAAAGGAAGATACCTGAAGGGGATGACCATACGGAATCCTCGAGCGAAGAGACCATGATGGGACCTTCGAAGTTTGGATGAACAAATCCAAAAGGGGTTTGCGAAAGGGGAAAGAAAAATGGGGTTCCCTAAAGCTTTGAAAAAGGGATGAACTTGGGCGTCTCATTGCTGAGACTGAAATCGGCTTTTGAATTTAATGACCTCTCGCAGGAAGTACAGGTTTTGACCCTTAACCTGAGTGGGAACAACCATACGGATTTCTCGAAACCGTGATGGGACAGGAGAGATACTTCAACTGAATGGGGTAACTCTTCTGGAAGATATAAACAACGCTAGGTTGCACCAAAATGGATATTGAATATTTATTTCATTCTTAGAATATCTAGAAATTTTTTTTGCCAATAAGATAAATTTATAGTTGACTTTAATGCTTTGAAAAGAATGTGCATATATGTGCAAAAGATATTCCCTCTTTTACCCATAGTATTTCCTCCAACGAGGCTAATTTCTCGTTTTTAAGAGTCAAATTCAAAATTTTTAGCGCTGATGACTTTATTCAAGGAAGCTATCCATTTCCTTGATATAAGAAGAGAAGAAATATTCTCAATTTCATAAAAGCAAGTAGTGAAAAGACATTGATAAAAGATATTTCGCATAAGAAAAGATGATTTCTGGCAATTTAGGCAGTTTGATATCTGAGTGTTTTCTCATGATGATCTTCTTGCACTCTTTTTTAGTCATTGGGCTTTTTACATCATCCTTTATTTTGGAGATGTCTTAACTTTTCTCTCTTTTTCAGCGAAGGGTACGTCACAAACTCCTTCATCTCGGAGATGCTCCGATTCTTCTTTTTCTCAGGGATTATATATGATATTGGCTCAAAGGTCTTTAGATGATAGCTGAAATCAAATATCATTTAGGGTTTGTCGGTAGGTTCGTCACACTCACCTTCATCTCGACGGTGATCTAAACTTTCCCTTGAAGGATCCTTCACAAACTCTTTCATCTCGGTAGATGATCCAAATCTTCTTTGGCTCCGGGGGTCTACTCGCTTAATTCGCCTTCATCTTGACGACAATTGAGAGATCCCTTTTGCAGATATTTGATTACAGCTTTAAAATGAGAAGATATGGATTAAGTGAATTCTTTTATAACTCAGGATATTTCCACTGTCTAATTGCCAGGAAATCGTCTTTAAACATGCATCATAGCTATGATCAATATCAATTCGCTTCTAGCTTTTCAACGTCATTGAATATTTCTTTCGCCAATCATACCAAGGATATTTCTCTTATCCTTTTGGTTGATCAACAGGAAAAAGATTTGAATTCTTTCTCTTTTTCGCGAAAAAGTTTTACCTTTTTGGAAAGAACACTAGAGGTAATCAGAGGTGATTCTTTTGTGCAGTAAGATTTATTGGAATCAACAAATACTTTTAGCGAATTGGCAAATTTTTCATGAATTCTTTGTGAAAATAATCACTCAATATAGATTTTGATACGACCTTTAGTTGTAATTTATGGTTTTGGACATTTTGACCAGTAAACTGAGATATTTCATTTAACGACCAGCGAAGGAGCTGGAAACTTTCATTTAATGACCAGTAAAAACTGGGACCTTTTATTTAACGACCAGCAAAGGAGCTGGAACATTTCATTTAATGACCAGAAAAAATGGGGACCTTTCATTTAACGACCAACGAAGTAGCTGGAACATTTCATTTAATGACCAGTAAAAACTGGGACCTTTCATTTAACGACCAGCGAAGTAGCTGGAACATTTCATTTAATGACCAGTAAAAACTGGGACCTTTCATTTAATGACCAACGAAGTAGCTGGAACCTTTCATTTAATGACCAACGAAGTAGCTGGGACATTTCATTTAGCGACCAGCGAAGTAGCTGGGACATTTCATTTAGCGACCAGCGAAGTAGCTAGGACATTTCATTTAGCGACCAGCGAAGTAGCTGGGACATTTCATTTAACGACCAGCGAAGTAGCTGGCACATTTCATTTATTTATTTAACGACCAGCGAAGTAGCTGGGACATTTCATTTAATCATTTAACGACCAGCGAAGTAGCTGGGACATTTCATTTAATCATTTAACGACCAGCGAAGTAGCTGGGACATTTCATTTAATCATTTAACGACCAGCGAAGTAGCTGGGACATTTCATTTAATCATTTAATGACCAACGAAGTAGCTGGGACATTTCATTTAATGACCAGTAAAAACTGGGCCCTTTCATTTAATGACTTTTGATTTAATGATTTGATCTAAGATTTGAGACTTTCTGGGAGACAAACAGCACGAGGACTGAACTTGATCTTTAGATTTTAAAAACTTTAGCAAAATAACCAGTGCGAGCACCAGGTTTTTCCAACCGAGAGTCGGGAAGAAGATCGGCCTATTTAAGATATTTAGAGATCGAAGCAAGAAGAATGGCCGGGGTTTCAGGATTATCCTTTGTATAGACATTTGATGAGAATTTAGAAAGGAATGATTCAGGTTTACTCCTTGACCTGAAAGGGAAAATATACATTTGATGAGAATTTAGGAAAAGAATGATTCAGGTTTATCCCTTAACCTGAAGGGGAAATGAAATAGACATTTGATGAGAATTTAGGAAAAGAATGATTCAGGTTTATTCCTTAACTTGAATGGGAAATATAAGATTTTATGAAGAGATAACCTGAGACTTGAATTTAGAAGGGATATGACAAGATTTAGAATTTATGATCTATGATTTAGATGGACCAGGTATGTGACGGAGGATATAAAAAGAATAAACTCTGAGAAGACAAAAGGATATAGAACTTTGAAAAAAAAATGTAGAATATTTGAGGAAAATTTGATTTTATTTTTGTAAAAAGAATTCTCACAGGTAGCATGGTTGCCCCTATGAGTGATCTTCAGGATTATCCCTTATCCTGAATGGGAAAAAGAATTTTAAGGAAATAAAAATAAAGAGAAATTGATATAAATTTAGAAAATCAATGAAGAAACTTGTGTTTACAAAAGAATTCTCGTAGGTAGCATTACTGCTCCTACGATGGGTTTCAGGATTTTCCTTTATCCTGAATGGGAAAAGAATAGTATTTAAGAAAATTTAGCGAAGGCAAATTGATATAAATCTAGAAAATCAATAAAGATTAACAAAACTTGTATTTACAAAAGAATCCTTATAGGTAGTGTTGTTGCTCTTACAAGGGGTCTCAGGATTTTCCCTTATCCTGAATGGGAAAAAGAATAGAATTTAAGAAAATTTAATGAAGGGGAAATGATATAAATCTAGAAAATCAATAAAGATTGGAAAAACTTGTATTTACGAAAGAATCCTCATAGGTAGCATTGTGGCTCCTACGAGGGGTTTCAGGATTATCCCTTATCCTGAATGGGAAAAAGAATTTTAAGGAATTTAAATAAAGAGAAATTGATATAATGAAGGTTTACGAAACTTGTATTTACAAAAGAATCCTCATAGGTAGCGTTATTGCTCCTGCGAGGGGTCTCAGGATTACCCTTTATCCTGAATGGGAAAAAGAATTTTAAGGAATTTAAATAAAGAGAAATTGATATAATGAAGGTTTACGAAACTTGTATTTACAAAAGAATCCTCATAGGTAGCGTTATTGCTCCTACGAGGGGTCTCAGAATTATCCCTTATCCTGAATGGGAAAAAGAATTTTAAGGAATTTAAATAAAGAGAAATTGATAAAATGAAGGTTTACGAAACTTATGTTTACAAAAGAATCCTCATAGGTAGCGTTATTGCTCCTACGAGGGGTCTCAGGATTATCCCTTATCCTGAATGGGAAAAAGAATTTTAAGGAATTTAAATAAAGAGAAATTGATATAATGAAGGTTTACGAAACTTGTATTTACAAAAGAATCCTCATAGGTAGCGTTATTGCTCCTACGAGGGGTCTCAGGATTATCCCTTATCCTGAATGGGAACACCTCAGACAACGAGGGTCAGGTTTATGCCTTAACCTGAGCGGGAACACCTCGGACAATGAGGGTCAGGTTTATCCCTTAACCTGAAAGGGGCTAAGATTTGATAAAATTTAATGGAGTTTGAGGAAATATTTGATAAACTTGATAAACTTGATGTAAACTTGATAAAATATGAATAAAATGAATGAAACAGATAACAAATACCAAAAATTAACTGAAAATTTATAAGATTTGAGAAAAAGGAGTTTTTCCGATCCTGCCTGCATATGGGATCTTGGAAGGAAAATGTTTATTTAAAAGATAAATGAGAAATCATTTTGGGGGAAGAAAATCCACCACAAGAAAAATGATCAGCGCGAGATCTGGTCCTTTAAATCAAACATGAGAGATCATCATGAGGGTTAATTTTCGAAGGCAATGGTTTTGAATACCTAATTTTGAAGAAGAAGATCAACAATAGATCTGATTTCTAAAAATAACAGTTCGAAATTGATAATAAGATCAATACAAGGGTTGATCTTTTAAGGTAATGCCTAAAAACCAATCTTGGAAGATAAGACCAACACAGGGTCGATCTTTGAATATAATGATTTAAAACCCATTTTTGGAAGATAAGACCAATGCAATGATTGATCTTTGAATATGATGATTTATAACCCATTTTAAAAGATAAGAACAACGCCAAGGTTGATCTTTGAAAAGTTTTGAGATCAATTTTGGAGGATAAGACCAACGCAAGGGTTGATCTTTTGAAAAAAAAGATTTGAAATCCATTTTGGAAGATAAGATCAATACAAGGATTGACCTTTGAATATAAAGGTTTTGAAAATCCACTTTGAAAGATAAGGGTTGATCTATAAAGATTTGAAATCCATTTTGAAAGATAAGACCAACACAAAGGTTGATCTTTGAATATAAAGATTTAAAATCCATTTTGAAAGATAAGATCAACACAAGGATTGATCTTTGGGTATAAAAGTTTAAAATTCATTTTGGAAGATAAGACTAACACAAGGGTTGATCTTTCAATATAAATGTTTGAAAAACTTATTTTTGAAGACATGATCAACACGAGGGTTGATTTTTTGTCAAAGGTTAGACCAAGGAATATTTGAACTCCTTGGTCATAACGAAGATTTTTAAAATTTCATGATTTTTGAAAAAGCCCTCATAGGTAATATCATTTCTCTCATGAATGATGTCAGGATTGTCTCGCATTCTGAAAAGAACAGGAATTTAAATGCCCCAATATGGCAAAAGAAAAAAAAAGAAGCATTATAAAAGATATAAAGGAAATTGACATTTCATTTGATAAGCAAAAGTTTGATAACAACCGAATATTTACAAGAACTTTTAAAAAAAAGGAAAAGACTCATAGAAGACTGGGCTAACTAGCCCCTACAAGACAACTGACAAAAAGAGATGAAAGCAAAATGAACACTTTAGATTTATCAATTCTTTGAATGGTCCGGGAATGGTTCTGTCAGGACTGCTGGCTGCTTTTCTTCCTCGTCCTCTATCAGCTCACTTCTGTCGATGCAGTCTTGTATCATGTGCTTGAGGACGAAACAATGTTTTGTATCATGCCCTGTTGCCCTGTGATACTTGTAGAATTGGTCTTTGAACTTTCCCAACATAACGGGAGGATCTGCGATCTTAGGGAGTTTGATCATCTCGTGCTTCAAAAGGTAATTCATAATCACTTCTAAACTCTCAGATAACGGAGTGAAGACTCGATCTTTCTCCCACTTGATGTACTTGGGCTTCTCCTGAAGATCACCCTTTTGCTGAAGGCCGATTGGAAGCGGTTTATTATTGTTTTTAAAGGATCTCTCCTTCTGCCCTTTGTTCTGATCTACTCTCGGACCATTGCCACTGTTGTTCTTGTTTCCTTTGCTGCTGCTGCCAAGATTATTGCAGGAGGCATCAACTGAATGAGCAAACTGCGCCTTCTTTTTCTGATCTTGGACATTCTTAATCAGAGGCGTGCCCTCGTAAAGTCCGCTTTCTATTCCTGCTTCGAGCCATTCAGCTCACTCAATCAACTTGATGAAGGATTTCGCCGGGGAAGTGGCGATGAGGCTCCTTATGGGCTGAGAGAAATTGTTGAGGATCACCTGCAATGCGTGCTCCTCAGGAATGGGTACCTTCATTTTATTGCAGGTGCTTCTCCACCTGTGAATGAAATCACCTGCTCTTTCATTCTCTCCTTGCTTCAGGTTGTAAAAATGATTTAATGTAGGTGAGGCTTCAGTGTTGAATAAGAAGCGCTCGATGAACAAATTTACTACCTTATCGAACTCTCATAGTTCGATAGGATTCACATGATCAGCATACCATCTGGCTGCTACACCCTCCAGACTGCGGGGAAAACAGATGAACAGAGCCCTGTTATCTTTCCTAAAACGGCTGCACTCTGCATAAAATGTGGCCAAGTGGGCTTTAGGGTTGCCAGTCTCGTCAAATTTGAGAAACTTGCGAGAAAGGTTCTCCAGGTTATCATCCCCATCTAGACCATCATAAAAATCTTCGCCGGTGTAGGTCTGCTTGCCCTTACCCTTGGCTTGAATGTCCTTAATAGCTCGATTCATCTCCTTCATCTGCTTGCTCATCAGGTCCTCTGCTGGAGCCCCAGACTTGGGCTTGTTGACAGATTCAGGCTCTTCTGTAGCTATTTTTACGGACTGCCTTGGAGGATTCTGCTCGTAGACAATCTTCTCTTCTTCTTTCGATTCTTCCTCGACCGACTCTGATTCCTCAGAAGTAGTGTCTGGCTGCACCTTCTTTCTGATGATTCTGACTTGCTTCTTTACAGGCTTCTTCCTCAGCTTGCTTTTAGGAACTGCCTCTTTCAGCTTGGCCTCGGCTTCCTCTGACATCATCCTCGCCATCATCTTTTGGAACATATCATACATAGCGGGGTCGATGTCATCTTTCTTGTTCTGACTCTGTCCCCTGACTGATTTAGGAGAGCTTATCTCTTCCGCCTCACTGTCGCTGAGTTGAGGAACTGTTTCTTTTCCCCCTCTTGTCGTGACCATTTTTTGAAATATCAGAACTCTCTGTGGAGGAAAAGTGGAGGTTTTTAGACCAAAGAAACTTTTTGGAGAAGTTTTGACAAGAGAGAGGATTTAGGTTGAAATCTAAACAATTGTATCCCATTACTAGGGATCGAGTCGCCACAAAATTTGTGACAATTGCATTGTTTACTCTGCGAGGGGGAGTAACCAACTAAAAATATGAAAAAGAAAATATTATTTTGAAAAGGATATCTCTTGACGGAAAGAGATTTTTATATAAAATTAGAAGAAAATAAGAGAATAAATCAAATTTGAAGATAAATGGTAAGGATTTAAATTTTGAAGAACTTGCAGGCAGGATCAGAAGAATTTTTTGAAGAATTTTTAGAAGAAGAAGAAGAAAAGGATAAAGAAAAATACACCTGGGTTTTAAAAATAAAGAGGACATTTTGAAACATATACCCAGGGTTTTGGAAAATATAAGGAAGATATAAAATATCACAATCACAGATATACAAGCAAGGATACACAAACAACACTCCCTAAAGCTGACTCTATATGCAATATTTGAAATGGCTGATAGGACCTTAATCCTAACTCTAAGATTTATATCATCTGATTCCAATCAAGGTACGCCGATATACTCAAGCCGAAGCTCGAAGTACGTGGCATATAAGATGTCTCTTCAGTTCTAAGGTAAGGGCTTCCCAACATCCTTGAGCACCTACCGATATACCTCGGACTATGGCCCTTAGGTACGTGGTAGGGGGCGCGAACCCAAATAAGTCGTCCAGTTGTGAGGCTCTCTCCCGAACTATGGTTCAGTGAGACAACCCAGCAACGTGAAGACCGGGACAATATAGGTAGGGATGTTTTCAAAATATGATCAACATACAATAAAATCAGAAGGTTCTAATGCAAGTCCTAAAGAGATAGATTTAAATAAAGAGAAGCATACACTTGCATACATTGTTTTGCATTCAATCCTTAAAATTGAGGAGAATTGTATTTAAGACCTAAGTCTAATGTGAACATGGAATAATCTCCTCAATATGGTCCTACCAAACCATACTTAGATCCTATATGTATTGATGTCAGCTTTAGGACAGAATCTAGGCTCCTAAGGTTTGCATGAAAATGAAGCTGACATTTATAGAAAAAGACTTAGAAAACATTAAAGCAAAGCAAAGGCACAAATTCGACCGGACGAAGACGGGTCCCATCACGGTCGCCAAAACTGTGATCATCGCAATTTTTTTTTCTCTCTTGTGGTTTCTCTCTCTTCCTTCTCCTTTCCTTTTTTAACCTCTATTTTCCTCCTTTTTAAAGGGAGAGAAATAAAAGAAAGAAAAGAAAGAGAGAAGAGAAAAGAAAGAGAGAAAAGAGGAACTATTTTGCGCGGTCTCACTTGACCTTGATTTGAAAAATATTTAGAAATTTAACTCGCCTCCGTTTTTGAAAAAATTGTAGGAAAAATGGAGAGACGGGATTCGCTCGTCGGTACGAGGTTCGACCGTTCCTGGCGCCTTTACCAGGGGTAATCAAACCAAGGATCGAATCTATGCCTTTTGCTTTGCCTAAATCTAAGAATTTATATTAACTCTAAATGCACAAACAATCATACTTGTGCAATGCAAGGATGTATGCTCTTTTGAAAATTGATTTAGAAATTTCCAAGTATACTGAGATGAACTTGGTAAAGGAGTGAAGAAATGATTTAATCTAACTTAGAACTTGAGATAGATCAGAGGAGTTCTAAGTTTTTGGAAGAATAAATGAGAAAGAATGACTTGAAGCTTTGAAATGAAAGGAAATGAAGTTTCAAAGTCAAAAATGGACTTTGAATTTGAATTTGAATTTAGGAAAGGAAATGAATACTTGAGATGAAATTGAATTTGGATTTTTATATTTGGAATGGATCTGAGATAATCAAATGGTATTTTGAGAATAGAAATAGATTTAGGGAGTTCAGATGAGATCTGAAAATGGCATTTGGATTTGAAATCTAGAATTGGGAATGGAATTGGATCTGAAGATGGATTTAAGATCTGAGATCCGATATAAAATTGGGTTCTGGATCCTAAGATGGATTTGGATCTGAAGTCTGAGATCCAAATGTAGAATTGGGTTCTGGATCTTAGAATGGATTTGGATCTGAAGTTTAAGATCCAAAGTAGAATTGGATTCCAGATCCTATAAGGAAATTGGATCTGAAATCTAAGATCCACAGTAAAATTGGAATCTGGATCCTAAAGGGGAATTGGATCTGAAGTCTGAGATCCAAAAAGTGGAATTTGGACTCTGGATCCTAAAGAGGAATTGGATCTGAAGTCTGAGATCCAATGTAGAGTTGGATTCTGGATCCTAGAATGGGTTTTTGATCTAGATTTGAGATCCAAAAAAAAGTGGGGGTTTGTACTTGGAAATCTGGACCCAAGTTGGATTTAGGATCTAACATTGGATTTGGAATTTTAAAATTTGATTTGAGAATTTTTGAACTTGGGATATGAATTTCAAAGTAAAATTTGGACTTTGAATTTGAAGTTTGAATCTGGAATTTAGAAGATGAATCAAGAATTTCTAAGTTTGAATTGAATTTGGAAAAATGAATTTTAGAAATTGAACCTTGAATATACAGATGGATTTCAAAGTTGAAATTGTACTTTGAATTTGAGATAGAATTTGGAATTTGAAATACAAGATGATTCTGAAGTTTTAAAGTCAAATGGGACCTTGAAATTGAATTCTTGAATCTTTTTGAGAAATTTGAAATGAAGGAAAGAATCACTTGGATTTATGAAAAAGAATTTTAAAAATATGATGCAATTCTATCCTAAATGATGAATGAATTTAAATTTTTGAAATTAGATTTTGAAAAGCTATTTCATTCTTTAGATGAATTAAAATAAGATTGAAAATATAATACATCCTTGACTATGGTCATTGAATGTAGTATATAATAATCTATATTTAAACTCAGGTGAAGAATGAAACACATTTGGTGCCTTTATAGAATTTAAAATGAAATTAACTCTCAATATACCCTGACTATGGCCATTGGTATATATTTTGAATTAATTTTAAGTTAAATTCTGATAAAAGAAGAAAATATTTAAGGAAAATATGATGAATTTTGGAAACGGATCCAGTGTGGATCCAGTGTTATTTCGTAAAAGATAAAAATCCTAAGTCTTGTTTACATCCTGACTATGGCCATTGATGTAAATCATCAACTTAGGATTAATTTACCTCTTACGAAATGGTGCACGTGCCATTCGTGTGGCCATTTGTGAGAAAAAAAAAATAATGCTTGAAAACAAGCAATTCATGATGTTTACAATGCTCATTCATTCTAATCTAAAGTTGGAAATGGAAAGTTCTCATTAATATCTAACTATTACATCCTTGAAATTGCAATGAAACTCGAATTCCTAATCTAGAAAAAAAATTTAATAACCTATATTTTTCCTGCAAAACAGAGTTAGCAAGAGATCAAAGATGCATATGGAAATCTGTAAAATATTATATTGAACTTGGAATGCCATTGATAAAGTTTTCATGTATATATTCTACTCCAATGAAAATGCAATGCAGATGACAAAACGTATATTGAAATGGTGTATGAGGTACAGGGGCTATGTACTAATGGTGAAATGGAATGGAGTAGGATGCTTTCCTGTGCAAAAAGAGCTACAGCAATGCTCGACACTGCTGTAGGTGGTAAAAAAAAAAGCACAGCAGTGCATTGGCACTGCTGTAAGCCTAGAAGAAGTGCTACAGCAGTGCCAAGCACTGCTGTAAAACATGGTCATTGTGCAGGTAAGTGTGCAGAATTCTGCAGTATGTGGTATAGAAGTTAGATAAAGAGGTGCAGTGTGAAGACAGTGTGTAATATGCTGTGATGAACATGCATTGAAAAATAGTGCCAAGGGTGCAACTGAGAGAGAAGGTGTTACCTGCTGAATGGATGAAGTGATTGTGGTATTTGTTATTTAAAGAAAACACAGGGGTTCAGAGGTATCACTCATATGGTAACTGCCACCACTTCATGATTTACCATACATTTGAGGCCCTGGTCGGATGCCTCATCAAGTGCTTCTTTGAAGACATTTGGGATGCTCCATTTGGATAGGGCCCTGCAACACTACCCCTCCATCCAATTTTGATAGAAGAAAGGCTGGCCAGTTTAACACCAAGAAAATTCAAGGTCTCTTTGTAGATAGTCAAAGATTGGCTAGAATTTATGTAGCCTTGAAGCAGGAGTTAGATGCTGCCCAGCAAGAGCTGCAACATATGCCTCATACAACTGGTAGGTCGCTAGCTGAGGAGAATCTTCAACTGAGCAAAGCATATGAGAAACCAATGAAACTGGGAGCAGATTTGCATGCACTAGAGGTTGTTAGGACTGAGCTTAGGCAAGTCAATGCTGATATTCATAATCTGGTTGCTGCGAGGCGAGAGGTAATTGGCTAAGTCCAAGTACTTATTCAAGGTCTGGCTTATGCATTTTCAGGTCTGCGATAGATGAGTAAGAGGGGTGTTGTACACCTATGATGGGTGGGTATGAACAGGGTATGTTGCAGAAAACGTGAACCTGTGGTGGGTATGTAGAAGAGAGGTATTGTGCTTTGTGGAAGGTTGAATGGTATGGGTTGTAGGGAGGAAGGAAAGCTATGACGAATCTTCAGAATTAATGAATTGGAGATGATGGTAGACCTTAAACAAAGTGCATTTAATAAAGGGGAAGGTGTTAATAGGATATGGGGGATGCTATAGATGAAATATAACAAATAAGTGGGTTGGACGTAGGAGTTGTAACTAAAAGTGTTGTGAGCTACAGCAGCCATTTGGGTTGTTGTGTTCATTGATGCAGGAGCTAACAAGATGGAACAATGAAAGCTATTTTTTTTTGTCTGTGCAGCAAATGAATAGTGTCACATGTGAAAGTGTGCTACAGCAGTGGAAGGGATGCAATGAGGACATATGTAACACCCTGTCATTGGTGTAACCATGCTGAATTATACAGAACACAATGATGCAAAATATTAACAATGTTTAAGACAGATGACTAATTGAATATCCGAATAAAAAAAAAATCCTGGAAGAATGCTTAATAATTTCAGAAATGCTATGCATAGTACAAAATGGTTTTCTGTAAGTTGAACATATGGACATGAAACATGTGTCACAAGGTTGTGTGACAGCTGAAGGAATTCTCTGATCTTCAAAACTGGTATGTCTCATGACACTATAGTGAATTCTACATGTACAATTGTCATCGAATGCATGACATATACCTCTGTGATTGTTATTCCAAATCAGACAATATTGAAAGCTGCATTTCCTCCTCCCCTTCTCTTCTTTTTTTTTTTAGTTGCCATACAGGATGTTACTGAGACAGAAAACTGCTAAACCAACCAAGTGGCTGTTATTATTTACAAAGCTTTGACATAACCCCTCCAAGCAAAAACTTTGACAATAACTTGGCTAAACCTCAAACAACTACAGCCATAAGTTTTAGGCAAAAACTTGTACCGAGCGTCTCTTTAGCTAGAGTTTAGCTCAGAACATATGCTAGGGAACCAAAATAGCAATTACCCATCTGCAACCATCAAGAAACTGGTAGGCATCTAAAGCTTGAAAATTCTTTAGACAGACCAGACTCTTAGAAACTCAGCTGCCTTGTTCTAGGCATCGACTTTGGAGGTGCCCAGTTGCTAATTTTAGCAGGAGTCCTGTCAATGCCTCTGCTAAATATAGGGAATGACACTGTGGTAACTCTCTGACATGAGGACAATCGCTTAGACTGGATGTAAGAGACCTTTCTCCATGGGGGTACGTAGAGACCACTCTCTGTTAGTGACCTTTTGGCAGCAGAGCAGGCTAGAGAAACGACCTTGTTCAGTTTCTCTGTCGGCTAAGTTTAGCAGAGGGTCATATCGCTGATGACAAGTAACTAACAATTGAGATCCGATCTGATCAATGTTGATTGGACGAGCCATAGCCAGATTGTCCCAGCTTGGCATCCTATCAGTAAGATCCCAGAATTTTGAACAACTCTGTAAATACTACATCAACGGCTATCTTTTGGAGAGTTGCTCATCAGCAACTCTGTCATGGAGCTTCTGCGATTTATCAACTCAAGAGGAGCAAACTTATGTATCCTACCTGTGAGACAAACGAGCTGATCATACGACTGTCATACCTGATTCCAGTTAACGATCAACCTTTGTTTTGGGTACTGCGATGGGTATGCATTCAGATGAAGTTTTCATCGATCCATGCCTTGCTGTATTGATGTGTATTGCAGAATGTAGATGGAAACATACAGAGGAGAAGACGGTGATGCATAGAATGGAAAGAGTGAAATACTAGAAACAATGTGACATACAGTGTATAGGTAAAACCATGATATGGGATGTGCAGAGATGCGAAATGCCGATATGAAGACATAAATATGAAGTGATGATCCATACGAAACAGAAAGTCAAAAATTAATCAAAAATCTTGTGGCAAGACAGCATGAAGATCAAAATGTCATCACTAATACAATCTTGAGGTAGATAAACATGGAATCAAAATCCGATCAAGGAATCAGTACATACTACAAGGTAAAAAAAATAAAAAAAATGCAATGAGGATAATATGTGGATATAGATGCAGTAATCAAGACTACTAACGAAATGATGAATGACTGAACCTAATGAAACGCAACGATAGATTGTAAACATAAATTCGGCTGAACCCAATAAATACAAAAGGGAAGTCGAGTAACATAGAAATTTTGATGAAATGGAGAATCGAAGAAAACAGATCCAAATAAAATCGAATAGAACAGAAAAAGAAAAGAAAAAAAATATATATTTGTCAGAACACGTATGTTCTATTGAATATTGCACGTATGTGGATTGGTTTTGCTATTTAGCAAATCAATCACCACAGAGAGTGCTTTAACGGAATGTTGAATAATAAAACTAAAGAATTTTAGAAAAAACAGAGAAGAGAAGAGGAGATCTTACCGGATTGCTCGATTGATGGATGCGAGATTGCTGGATTTCAGGAAGGGCGATCTTCCTTCAGTGATGCCAAGACGAAGAAGAAGGGGGAAGAAGAGGAGAAAAGGAACTGAGAGAAAAGGGTAGCCTTGCGATAAGATGGAAGGGGTGAAGATCGATCCCAATCATTGCAGGGGATGCCTCCTTATATGGGCAACGAGAGGGGGAAGTTCGTTCAGGATGAAGGGAGATCCAGCGGGAGAGGAGGCGATGGAGGGCGCACGGGAGGATGGCGGTTGCTACTTTCCTTAATTTGCAAAGAAGGGGCTTCTTTTCAGAAATTTTCTAAAAAAATGGTTTTTGTTTTCAAAAAGAGGTTTCAAGAGAGGGTTTTAACAAGAAGTTTAAAAAGGGGGGTAGATTGCATAGTTTTTGAAATTTTTGGATTTTTGATTTTCTTTTTTTTTCTTTTTTTTTTGTTCTTTTCTTAAATATATATTTTTTTGTACTTTTTGAAGGCAAAATACTAGAACTAAGGATTTTTGACTATTTTTTACAAAATTTCAAAAATATTTACAAAAGCAGAGCTTTTATGAAAAGAGGTTTATTTTGGGGAAATTTCTTCAGAAGGAATGGGTTTGGACCCAAGTTTTGAGAAAATGTTTGAGTTTTTGAAACTCGAATCGAGAAATACACGTGATGGATCCAAAGGGATGTCGGATGGATTGTTCGAGCTATTTAAAAACTATTTTTGGTATTTTCTATACTTTTAATTTAAAATTTGAACAAGGAGACTCAGATTTGGATCTGGACAATGGATCCAGATCCGAAATCAATTTAGACATTTGAAATGAATTTAATTTCAATAAAACTTGAGAAATGAACTGGAATTTATATTTAAAAATGACACATTTGCTCAAAAAGTGAATTTAGGGGCAAGAAGGGAATATTTAAAAGATTTTGAAAATTTTGGGGTGTTCACAGCTTGTCTTATTCAGTTGTTTTGTTTGGCTGACGGGTAGAGTTAGTTACCCTTCGCCCATAGAATCAACTGAATTGCCATATTTGCGCGTTCTCATGTGTCGTTTACACATGCTTTGAGGGCCTATTTGAGGATTGCAATATTCTTTATGGCAATAACACGATGCGTAGGATATTATGCTTCTATGTGAAGTGATACGATGCACATTGCTGATATGCATGCTTGTGCCCATATTGTGGCTACCGACCCTGAGGCGGTCAATGGTTTAGAGCAGTCAATTATTGATGCATGCATCACTGAGTGGGGTGTCTGTCGAGCACCTGATCTCCAAAGGATTATCTATGAGGGCGTGTATGATCAAGACCAGGTACCCGGCTAGAGTGGTAGATTCTCTGTGAGGATGTACACTGTCCACGAACGGGTAGCCGCAAAGACGGTGAACTCCTGTGAGGAAGTGTATGGTCCAAGACCAGGTATACCATCTAGGGCGGAATTCCTTGTGAGGTTATACATGTCCCAGACCAGGTGATCCGGGCGTTGATCTTGTTTTTTATATTAGTGACTATCGACCCTGAGAGCGGTCATTTGTGTGGATGCGTGTATCACAATGATTTTCATTGGATATGGCATTTGTTAAGGACTGATCTCCCAAAGGTTTCGCTGTGAGGTTATACATTTCCCAGATCAAGTGACCCGGCTAGAGTGGGAGATCTCTGTGAGGATGTACACTGTCCACGAACGGGTAGCCGCAAAGACGGTGAACTCCTGTGAGGAAGTGTAGGGTCCAAGATCAGGTATACCCTCTAGGGCGGTAGTTCCTTGTCCGGTCGTATATCTCTCAGACCAAACGATCCGACGTGGATCTTGTGTTTTTTATTACCATAAAAAGTTATGGTAAGCTATGACGATCTTCTAAGATTGTTTGTGATAGCCAACTATGAATTCATAGTTTCGGTTTTCTGTTTTAGCATGATTACATGCTTGACTCAGGTGTGAGAATCAGATCGTTAGCGATTTGAGTTAGTGATCATGTTTTGGACCTTCTACGGAAGGGTGAGCTTTTCTGAGATGGTATGACGCCTTAGTGCGTCATAACCGGTGATATTTAGCAGCGTAAGACTTTGAGAGATGAGGATAAATTAAGGTCGTTTAGGACAAAGCGTTGGTTAGAAGTAGTGAGTGACAAACTATGTCATGGTGGTGATTAGATACAGAGACCTCGTTCTAAGAACGAGGACAAGTTTGTTGCGTAGTAGTTCACAGCTTACGATCAAATGGATCGTATGCTGCGTTGGTCAGTTACACTGCTTACTTGCTTTGAACTGCTTACTTGCGTTGAACTGCTTACTGTTTGCACTATTTACGCATTTGCACTACTTACTCGCTCGCATGCCTTATTCGCATGTACTGCTTACGTGTTTGCACTATTCACCTGCTTGCATTGCTTACCTGTTTAACTGCATATATGCTTTAAACTGCGTAACCTACTAAATTAAATGTACTTAATTCAGTTTCCTGATAGTCTCTCTTGTGCACCTACTAGTTTTTTGCGAAACTAACCCATTCTATGGGTACAGGTGATGTTTAGGTACTCTACGGGCGATGGCGCGATTGCAAGATGGCTTCAAGACTTCTTCTTCCTGCTCTTAGCTCACGTCCTGGACGCTTGGGTTTGTATCGGATTTCCCTTAGGATATCTGAATTTTTGTGCGTTTTGGTTCTTTTAGCTAATGTGCCCAGAGTTGTCAGCTTGCCTTATGATTTATCAAAGAAAAATCTTCCGCTGATTTCATAAACCAACTCTGAAGGAAAGAGATATTTCTAGTCTCTTGCCTGTTTTTCTGAAAAGGTTCGCAAGTTTGAAATTTGGGGCGTTACAACTTGGTATCAGAGCTAAGGGAAGTAAGGATTCTTGACCATTGAGCATCCGCATCACGCTGTAAGTATACAATTTTTCTCATTTTATAGATGTTTTTAGCGTTGTTAAGCGAAATAGCTTGACATGCTATGCTTATGTACCAGCATTGTTGGGTTTTTTGTGAACTACTCATGTTACACATGAGTAGTACAAATGTTTTTGGCTTCTTTTTCGAGCTTCCTGAGATTTTGATCTTGGGTATTCCTTATTTACTCCAAGGATGGCAAGGAACTCGAACAAAGATTCGGCTTACGAATGGTCAAATATTAGGGAAAAATTCTCTGACTTGTATTTTTACTAATGTGGGCCAAGGTAATTTCGAGGACGAAATTCTTTTAAGGGGGGTAGGATGTAATAACCGAACAAAAAAAAAGTTTGGATTCGGGTCGGATCCGGACCTGGACCCGAATGGAGGCACCGCCTCCCGTGTTTTTAAAACAGGGAGGCAGGGGTTTCAAAGAGAACCCTGCCCCCTTCTTCCTCTCTCGTTCTCTCTCCCCGATTCTCCCTCGTCTTCGGTGAATTGCCGAAGAGTCCTGTCAGGCCGCCGCCGGCGACAGTACCACCGGAGCTCACCCTCACCGGCGACAGCCTCCCCTCTGCGACCACCCCGATGCTGCCGCCACCTGCGACCTCCCATCGACGTCGCCGCTGCCGCTGCCGCCGTCGATGACTTCCACGTACACCCCTTCTCTCTCTTTCTCCTGTTTTCTCTTCTCTCCCCCAATTTCTTCTCCTTTTCAGTCGGCAGGCCGGCAAGGGGCGACACCCCCTACCGCCTGTGTTCGACTGGTTGGCAGGGGCTTTTGCCCCTGCCTCTCGCCTTTCGGAGAGCCGACAGGGGGCGATGCCCCAATTGTTGCCTGTTTCTGCTCGATCTGCAAGGGTTTTTAACCCCTTCCCCTCTCTCCCTCATTCTCTGTGGTTGCTGGAAGGCCGACAGGAGGCCTCTCTCTCTCTCTCTCTCTCTCTCTCTGGGTCTACCAGGAGGGTGGTGCCGAGCACCCCTCCTGGTCTGTGTCCTCTTCGGAGGGACGACAGGGGCAAGGCCCTGTCGTCAGCCTGCTCCAGCAGTCCGGCAAGAACCAAGTCCCTACCACCCCTGCTCTCTTTTTCGGCAGGCGGCAGGGCTGCCGCCTGCATCACTTCCTCTCAGGCAAAGGGCTCCCGAGGGAGGGCTCTCAGGTGGCCCTTGTGCTATGGTTGGCAGGGTTGCAGGGCCCCCTGCCTGCCTCTTGTTCAGGCAGGACGGCAGGGGTCGAACCCGTGCCACCTCCTTTCTTCGAGTTCTTGGTAGGTTGGCAAGGGTCGAGCCCTGCCACCTCCCTGAGTCCGGGAACGATGGCAGGGGCTGAGCCCTCTCGCCGTCTGCCTCTTTTTTTTCTTGATTTGGGTGGGCAGAGGTCGAGCCCCTGCCACCTCCCTATGTTCGGATAGGTCGGTAGGGGCCAACCCCTGTCATTTCCCCTGCGTTTTGATAGGCAGAGAGTGGTCGAGCCCCTCTATGCTTGTTTATTGCGCAGAGAAGGGGTCAGCTCCCTCCCTGCTTTCCCGTGTTTCGCTGGGAAGGGGCCTAGACCCCTTCCTCCCTCTTTTGGTCAGGGGAGGGGTCGAGCTCCCTCTTTGCTCCCTCTTCCCTGGCATCAGGCAGGGGCTTCGCCCCCTATTTGTTTGCGTGTTCGTCAAGCAGGGACCAAACCCGTGCCTCTTTGCTCTTTCGGCAAGCAGGGCGAAGCCTCCTCGGAATCCGCTGACAGCAAGTCAGCAGAGGCTTGCAGCCCCTGCCCCAGCTTCTTGCGCTTATTGTAGGTGCGCATTTGCATGATGCCCCTGCCTCTGCTTCCTTTACGTCAAGACGACGACATTGCCCATGACCTTCTATTTTTGGTATTAGCTTGCTAAGATCGTTACTTTTGCAGCTCGTACGATGGGCCCCGCTCGCGCTCCATGACCCAAGCCGCCAATCGCGTACATCCGCAGACGTCAACAAGCTTGCAACTCTCAAAGGTAGAGGAAGATTGCACAGAAGACTTGGACAATTGAATTGAGTTCAATTAACTCAAAAGGACAATTAAATAAATATATATGCATATATATATATATATATATATATATATATATATATATATATATATATATATATATATATATATATATCATATATATTTATATGAGTACGCATTTAACTCAAGGACGCGGTTTCGCGATCCTTGTCCTTTACTTTGCCGTCGTGCATTACACAAAGGTTCTGCGTTGCACTCCTGCTTACAGTCTTTACTTTGCCGTTGCGCGTTGTGTCATGGGTTTGTGTTGCACTTCTGCTTACCGCCTTTACTTTGCCATCGCGCTTTGCGCCTAGGCTCTTGCCTTTGCATATGTGTTGGTATTGCCTTGCTATTGCAGATGACGTGCAGGTTCTTGCTCTTTGCGTATGCCTTGAAGGCATCCTCGTGGAGAATACAAGGGGCATTTACCCCTCTCCCTCTTGCGACAAGAGTTCAGTCGGGAGCGAGCGGCACATCCTCGTCTAAGGAGAAGGATACCTCGCAAGGATCCTGGTTGTTCGTGTGTGCAGTCCTGCAGAGTCGACTTGAGATTTCAGGGAGCTGCGCAAAAGCATCAAAGACTGCTCCAAATCGAAGCATTTGAAAGGATGTGACTGGCTGGTTTTGCTCGCCTTTTTGGCATATCTCGGGTGATCCCGAATTGGGGGTTTGAGCGAACTTCTTAGGGGTGTTTTGTTGAGAAACCTGTATCCCATCTATTGAGGCTGGTATCGAGTCAAGCGAGACATGTTGATACTCTGATAGCGGATGTGATTCGAGATAATCACATGCATAATGTTGGCACAAGGTAATGTTGTTTCAAAAGATAGAGTAAAGTTGATAAACTTTACATCTTTATGAAACAATCCTGTTGAGGCTTCTATTGACGAGCTATACCCTCTTCATCCTAGAGTACTTGTAGTTATGCACAACACGTCTAGTACTGCGATGATCGGATGAGATGGTCGTGCGACCTCGAACAACGCTAAATGCAAAATGTTGTAATCACATAAATGGTCTCACATTCGCCTTCACAGGCAAGATGCTCGAGTGGTTTAAATACCACAACATAGAATGGGTTGTTAGTTAAGCAACCCCTAACGTACCTATTCCCTTCTTTGTGTCTGTCAAGGGAGAGGACAGAGCGGTACAAACTCCAATGGACAGGTTGTTAACAACCACCCTACGGGCAACGATCCGGCCTCCCCAATCATTGGAGTTAGGGGAAAGGGGCTACATTAGTTAGCTCAACACTTCTGCAAAAGTTGGATGCGTCCGTGGCACAGCCTCCTTTGGGGAATCCTCTCTCGGCTAAAGCTGTCCCTTTGGAGCGAACTCAACTAGCTATTCGGGTTATTGAAAATACATAGAATAACAGACACCCGAACTAGTCTCACTTGGTTCTACGTTTTGCCTGCGCGTACCCGCAGGTTCGTAATTATCGAAACATAAGGTCTGTTCACACTGGTCGATGAGTCATTGTGATCATCGCAAAATTTTTCCGCTTTCGTTGTTTCTCTCTCTTCCTTCTCTTTTCCTTTTCCAGCCTCTATTTTCCTCCTTTTTGAAGGGAGAGAAATAAAAGACAGAAAAGAAAGAGAGAAGAGAAAAGAAAGAAAGAAAGAGTGAAGCGAGAGGAACTATTTTGCGCGGTCTCACTTGACCTTGATTTGAAAATATTTAGCAAATAACTCACCTCCGTTTTGAAATATTGCGGGAAAAAATGGAGAGACGGGATTCGCTCGTCGGTACGAGGTTCGACCGTTCCTGGCGCCTTTACCAGGGGTAATCAAACCAAGGATCGAATCTATGCCTTTTGCTTTGCCTAAATATAATCTAAGAATTTATTCTAACTCTAAATGCACAAAGAATTATGCTTGTGCAATGTAAGGATGTATGCTCTTTTGAAAGATGTTTTGAAAATTTCCAAGTTATTCTGAGATGAACTTGATAAGGGAGTGAAGAAATGTTTGAATCTAACTTAGAGCTTGAGATTGATCAGAGAAGTTCTAAGTCTTTGAAGTAAATCAGAGTTGGGAGAATAAATGAGAAAGAATGACTTGAAGCTTTGAAAATGAAAGGAAATGAAGTTTCAAAGTCAGAAATAGACTTTGAATTTGAATTTGAATTTAGGAAAGGAAATGAATACTTGAGATGGAATTTGAACTTAGATTTTGAAGTTGGAAATTCAGAATGGATCTGAGAAATCCAAATGGTGTAGAAATGAATTTAAGAAATCCAGATATGATCTATAAGTGGATTTAGATTTGAAATCTAGAAATGAAGTGGAATTGATTTTGAAAGTTGAAAATAGAACTTGATTTGAAATCTGGATTTCAAGATGGAATTCGAATCCAGGGTTTGGATCTTTGAATCCGAACTCTGAATTGGATCCGAAATTTGGAATGGATTTTGGATTTGAGGCCCAAGATGGAATTGAATCCTGGGAATGAAAAATGAGGAGATGTGAGACAGAATGAATGATGAATAAGGTAACAGGAGGCGAATCTTTCGATGGGGTGAAAGATGAATAAGGCGGACCTTTTATCAAGGAGACGAATCTCTTGACAAGGCGAAAGATGGAACAAGGCAAATCCTTTGGACAGGAGAAGGTAAAAGTGAAATATGAAGATGGCGATGAAGATGGCAATCCTTTTAGCAAGGAGAAGGTAAAAATATGAAGATATGAAGATGGCAATAGTAAGGAAAAGGCGAAATGTGAAGTATGAAGAAGGCAATCCTTTTAACAAGGGGAAGGCAAAATGTAAGATATGAAGAAGGCAATCCTTTTGGTAGGGAGAAGGCAAAATGTGAAATATGGAGAAGGCAATCCTTTTGGTAAGGAGAAGGTAAAATGTAAAATATGAATAAGGCAATCCTTTTGGTAAGGAGAAGGCAAAATATAAAATATGAAGAAGGCAATCCTTTTGGTAAGGAGAAGGCAAGTCTCTCGACAAAGCGAAAGACAAGGAAGGCGATCATTTAATCAAGGAGAAAGGCAAATCTTTTGATAACGCAAAAGACGGGAAAGGCGATCCTTTTATCAAGGAGAAGGCGATTATTTCGACAGAGCGAAAGATGAAGAAGGCAATCCTTTTATCAAGGAGAAGGCGAGTCTCTCGACAAAGCGAAAGACGAGGAAGGCAATCCTTTTATCAAGGAGAAGGCGAGTCCCTCGACAAAGCGAAAGACAGAGAAGACAATCATTTAATCAACGAGAAAGGCAAATCTTTTGACAACGCAAAAGACGGGAAAGGCGGTCCTTTTATCAAGGAGAAGGTGAGTCTCTCGTCAAAGCAAAAGACGAAGAAGGAAATCCTTTTATCTAGGAGAAGGCAAGTCTCTCGACAAAGCGAAAGACGAGGAAGGCAACTCTTTCGACTATGCGAAAGAAGGAAAAGGCAACACCAAGATGTATTAAAACAGATGTTAAGTTATTATTTCTTATCAAGAAAGCTGGAAAATTTTGCCAAAATGATAACATTTATAGTTGTTTCAAGGTAATTGAAGGTAAGCACTTTTTGAAAGATGTTCCCTCTTACACCTAGAGTATTACCCCCAACTAGGTTAACTCTATAGAATTTATAATCAAAGCCAAATTTTTGTTGTTGGTTTTTCTTCAAGGATGCTATCAATTTCCTTGATATGAAAGGAGAGGAGATATTCTTAGCTTCGTAAAAGCAATTAAATGAAAAGATATTGATAGAAGAATTTCACATAGGTAAAGAAGATTCTTTGTAGTTTGGGCAGTTTGATATCCTGGGTACTTTCCCATGATGATCTTTTTGCACTCTTTTGAGTCATGGGGCTTTCTTGGGCTTTTACATCATCCTTCATTTTGGAGATGTCCTGACTTTTCTCTCTTTTTCAGGGAAGGGTACGTCACAAACTCCATCTTGGAGATGCTCCGATCCTTCTTTTTCTCAGGGATTATATATGATGGTATTGGCTCAAAGGTCTATAGATGATAGCAGAAATCAAATATCATTTAGGGTTTGTTGGTAGGTCCATCACATCCGCCTTCATCTCGACGGTGATCTGAACTTTACCTGGAAGGATCCGTCATCTTGGAGATGTTTCAAATCTTCTTTGGCCCCGGGGGTCTACTCGCTTAATTCGCCTTCATCTTGATGACAATTGAGAGATCCCTTTTGCAGATATGTGATTTGCAGCTTAGCTGACTTGAGGAGACATGAATTGGGTAGGTTCTTTTCTGACTTCCTAGGATATTTCCACTGTCTTAATGCTAAAGAATAATCTTTAAGAATGTGCCATAGCTACGATCAATATCTGCTCATTTATGGCTTTTCAGCATCATTGAATATTTCCTTTACCGGTCATGTCGAAGATTTTTTCTTCATCCTCTTGGTTGACCAACAGAAAATTTGGAATTTGAGCCTTTTTTCACAAGAGTTTCACCCTTTTGGAAGGAATACTTAAGGAGATTTGAGGAAATTCTTTATGTAATAAAATTTGAGATCAACAACTATTTTATGGCGATTTCGCAAATTTTTCATGAATTTCTTTGTGAAATAATCACTCAATATAGATTTTGATACGACCTTTAGTTGTAATTTATGATTTTGGACATTCTGACCAGTAAAACTGGGACTTTTCATTTAACGACCAGCGAAGGAGCTGGAACCTTTCATTTAACGACCAGTAAAAACTAGGACCTTTCATTTAACGACCAGCGAAGTAGCTGGGACATTTCATTTAACGACCAACGAAGTAGTTGAGACATTTCATTTAACGACCAGCGAAGTAGCTGGGACGTTTCATTTAACGACCAGCGAAGTAGCTGGGACATTTCATTTAACGACCAGCGAAGTAGCTGGGACATTTCATTTAACGACCAGCGAACTAGCTGGGACATTTCATTTAACGACCAGCGAAGTAGCTGGGACATTTCATTTAACGACCAGCGAAGTAGCTGGGACATTTCATTTAATGACCAGCGAAGTAGTTGGGACATTTCATTTAACGACCAGCGAAGTAGCTGGAACATTTCATTTAACGACCAACGAAGTAGCTGGTACATTTCATTTAACGACCAGCGAAGTAGCTGGGACATTTCATTTAATCATTTAACGACCAGCGAAGTAGCTGGGACATTTCATTTAACGACCAGCAAAGTAGCTGGGACATTTCATTTAACGACCAACAAAGTAGCTGGGACATTTCATTTAATCATTTAACGACCAGCGAAGTAGCTGGGACGTTTCATTTAATCATTCAACGACCAACGAAGTAGCTAGGACATTTCATTTAACCATTTAACGACCAGCGAAGTAGCTGGGACATTTAATTTAATCATTTAACGACCAACAAAGTAGCTGGGACATTTAATCATTTAACGACCAGCGAAGTAGCTGGGACATTTCATTTCATCATTTAGCGACCAGCGAAGTAGCTGGGACATTTCATTTAATCATTTAACGACCAGCGAAGTAGCTGGGACATTTTATTTAATCATTTAACGACCAGCGAAGTAGCTGGGACATTTCATTTAATCATTTAACGACCAGCGAAGTAGCTGGGACATTTTATTTAACGACCTGATGTAAGATTGAGACTTTTGAAAGACAACCAGTACGAAGACTGAGTTTTGTGAATGGACTTGATATTTAGATTTTGAAGATTTTGAGAGGTAACCCTGTGCGAGGACTGGGTTTTTCGACCGAAAGTCGGGAACAAGACCGGCATTTTTAAGATATTTAGAGATTGAAGCAGGAATGATTGCCGAAGTTTCAGGATTATCCCTTATCCTGAGGGGGAAATAGAAGATTTTATGAAGAGATAACCTGAGACTTGAATTTAGAAGGGATATGACATGATTTAGAATTTATGATCTATGATTTAGATGGACCAGGTATGCGGTCTAATTTTCAGGATTAAACCCTTACCTTGGCGAGGAATATAAAAAGAATGAACTTTGAGAAGACAGAAGGATATATAACTTTGAAAAAATGTAGAACATTTGAGGAAATTGATTTATTTTTGTAAAAAGAATTCTCACAGGTAGCATTGTTGCCCCTATGAGTGATCTCAGGATTATCCCTTATCCTGAAATGGAAAAAAGAATAGAATTTAAAGAAAAATTGATATAAATTTAGAAATCAATAAAGATCGATAAAACTTGTATTTGCAAAAAGAATTCTCAAAGGTAGCATTGTTGCTCTTACGAGGGGTATCAGGATTTTCTCTTATCCTGAATGGGAACAATAATAGAATTTAAAGAGATTTAATGAAGGGAAATTGATATAAATCTAGAAAATCAATAAAGATTAACAAAACTTGTATTTACAAAAGAATCCTCATAGGTAGCGTTGTGGCTCCTACGAGGGGTTTCAGGATTATCCTTTATCCTGAATGGGAAAAAGAATAGAATTTGAAGAGAAATTGATATAAATTTAGAAATCAATAAAGATTGATAAAACTTGTATTTGCAAAAAGAATTCTCATAGGTAGCATTGTTGCCCCTACGAGAGGTCTCAGGATTATCTCTTATCCTGAATGGGAAAAAGAATTTAAGGAATTTTAATAAAGAGAAATTGATATAAATTTAGAAAATCAATGAAGGTTGACGAAACTTGTATTTACAAAAGAATCCTCAAAGGTAGCGTCATCGCACCTACGAGAGGTTTCAGGATTATCCCTTATACTAAGTGAGAAAAAAAGGATAGAATTTAAGAAAAATTAATGAAGGGAAATTGATATAAATCTAGAAAATCAATAAAGATTGGCAAAACTTGTATTTACAAAAGAATCCTCATAGGTAGCATTGTGGCTCCTACGAGGGGTCTCAGGATTATCCCTTATCCTGAATGAGAACACCTCGGACAACGAGGGTCAGGTTTTTCCCTTAACCTGAAAGGGTAACACCTCAGACAACGAGGGTCAGGTTTATCCCTTAACCTGAAAGGGTAAAGAAAAGAATAAAGGAAATACCTCATGGGAAAGAGGCATCAGGTTTATCCCTTAACCTGAAAGGGTAAGAGAATTGATAAAATTTAATAGAATTGAGGAAATATTGATAAACTTTATAAAACTTGATAAAATTGATGTAAACTTGATAAAAAATATGAATAAAATGAATGAAACTGATGAAGATATCAAAATTAACTGAAGATTTACAAGATTTGAGAAAAAGGAGTTTTTCTGATCCTGCCTGCATATGGGATCTTGAAAGGAGAATGTTTATTTAAAAGATAAGTGAGAAATCATTTTGGGAGGAAAATTCATTTGTAAGAAGAATGATCAGCGCGAGATCTGATCCTTTAAAAAGGAGAATCATCATGAGAGATCATCATGAGGTTTGATTTTGAAGATAGTGGTTTAAAAAACTAGTTTTGAAAGAGAAAACAAACATGAGGTGATGATTTTGAAGATAAATGGTTTTCAAAACCTAATTTGAAAAAGGAAAATCAACATTTTAGTTTTTTTTAAAAGGGATTTAGATCAAAATATTTGAATCTTTTGAAGACTTTTTAGAAGAAATTTTATGATTTTGAAAATCCTCATAGGCAATATCATTTCTCTCATTATGGAGGAAAACAAGCTTCGAAAATAGATTACAAGGATTTAAAAATTTTGAAGAATAGCAGACAGGATCAAAAAGATTTTGAAGAAATCAGAAAGAAAAGGCAATACACCTGGGTTTTTTTAAAAAAGGAAATTTTGAATAATATATACCCAGGGTTTTGGAAAATATAAGGAAGATACATATACATATATAATATCCTTCAATCACAGACATACAAGCAAGGATGCACAAATAGCACTCCCTAAAGCTGACTCTATATGCAATATTTGAAATGGCAAATAGGATCTTAATCCTAACTCTAAGATTTAGATCATCTGATTTCCATTAAGGTATGCCGATATACTCAAGCCGAAGCTCGAAGTATGTGGCATATAAGATATCTCTTCGGTTCTAAGGTAAAGGCTTCCCAACATCCTTGAGCACCTACCGATATACCTCGGACTATGGCCCTTAGGTACGTGGTAGGGGGGCGCGAACCCAAATAAGTGGTCCAGTTGTGAGGCTCTCTCCCGAACTATGGTTCAGTGAGACAGCCCAGTAACGTGAAGACCAGGACAATATAGGTAAGGTTGTTTTCAAAACATGATCAACATGCAATAAAATTAGAAGGCTCTAATGCAAGTCCTAAAGAGATAGATTTAATATGAGAAGAAGCATACACTTGCATACATTGTTTGCATTCAATCCCTAGAATTGAGGAGAGTTGTATTTCAGTCCTAAATCTAATGTGAGCATGGATATAATCTCCTCAATATGGTCCTACCAAACCATACTTAGATCCTATATGCAATGATGTCAGCTTTAGGACAGAGTCTAGGCTCCTAAGGTTTTCATGAAAATGTAGCTGACATATGTTAGAATAAAGTCTTAGATTATATAAAAGCAAAACAAAGGCTTAGATTCAACCGGACGAAGACGAGTCCCATCTCGGTCGCCAAAACTGTGATCATCGCAAAATTTTTCCTCTTTCATTGTTTCTCTCTCTTCCTTCTCTTTTCCTTTTCCAGCCTCTATTTTCCTCCTTTTTGAAGGGAGAAAAATAAAAGACAGAAAAGAAAGAGAGAAGAGAAAAGAAAGAAAGAAAGAGAGAAGAGAGAGGAACAGTTTTGCGCGGTCTCACTTAACCTTGATTTGAAAATATTTATCAAATAACTCGCCTCCGTTTTGAAATATTGTGGGAAAAAATGGAGAGACGGGATTCGCTCGTCGGTATGAGGTTCGACCGTTCCTGGCGCCTTTACCAGGGGTAATCAAACCAAGGATCGAATCTATGCCTTTTGCTTTGCCTAAATATAATCTAAGAATTTATTCTAACTCTAAATGCACAAAGAATTATGCTTGTGCAATGTAAGGATGTATGCTCTTTTGAAAGATGTTTTGAAAATTTCCAAGTTATTCTGAGATGAACTTGATAAGGGAGTGAAGAAATGTTTGAATCTAACTTAGAGCTTGAGATTGATCAGAGAAGTTCTAAGTCTTTGAAGTAAATCAGAGTTGGGAGAATAAATGAGAAAGAATGACTTGAAGCTTTGAAAATGAAAGGAAATGAAGTTTCAAAGTCAGAAATAGACTTTGAATTTGAATTTGAATTTAGGAAAGGAAATGAATACTTGAGATGGAATTTGAACTTAGATTTTGAAGTTGGAAATTCAGAATGGATCTGAGAAATCCAAATGGTGTAGAAATGAATTTAAGAAATCCAGATATGATCTATAAGTGGATTTAGATTTGAAATCTAGAAATGAAGTGGAATTGATTTTGAAAGTTGAAAATAGAACTTGATTTGAAATCTGGATTTCAAGATGGAATTCGAATCCAGGGTCTCAATCTTTGAATCCGAACTCTGAATTGGATCCAAAATTTGGAATGGATTTTGGATCTGAGGCCCAAGATGGAATTGAATCTTGGGTCTTAAAATGGGTTTGGATCTGAAGTCTGGGATCCAAATGTGGAATCGGGTTCTGGATCCTAAGATGGAATTGGATCTGATGTCTGAGATCCAACGTAGAGTTGGACTCTGGATCCTAAGATGGATTTGGATCTGAAGGCTGAGATCCAATGTAGAGTTGGACTCTGGATCCTAAGATGGATTTGGATCCAAGGTCTGGAATCCAAGATGTAATTTGGATCTGGAGTCTAAGATCCAAAGGTAGAATAGTTTTTTAGAAAACTGGATCCAAATAGATTTGATTTTGGATTTGGAATTTCCAAAATTGATTTGGGAATTGAATTTGGACTATACAAAATGAACTTCAAAGTCAAATTGGACTTTGAATTTGAAACTTGAATCTGGAATTTAAAAGATGAATCAAGAATTTCCGAGTTTGAGTTGAATTTGGAAAATGAAATTTAGAAATTTAATCTTGAATATACAAATGAATCCCAAAGTCAATTTAGACCTTGGATTTGAAGTTTTAATTTGGAATTTAGAAAAATGAATCAAGAATCTCAAAGTTAAATTGAACTTTGAGTTTGATTGGAGTTTTTTTGAAAATGAATTTGGAATTTCAAAATTGAACTTTGAAATCTGATTTGAATTTGAATATATAAAAAATGAATTTGAAATCTCAAAGTTAAATTGAACTTTGAGATTGAAAATGAAATAGAATTTGAAAAAATGAGAGGATGAATTGGATTTGATAAGGATGGAAGATAGATGGTGGAAGATATTTACATTACTTGGAGTTTTTGAAAAAGGAATTTTGAAAATATGATGCAGTTCTATCCTAAATGATGAATGAATTTAAGTAACTTTGAAATTGGATTTTAAAAAGCTATTCCATTCTTTAAACGAATTAAGACAAGATTGAAGATATAATACATTCTTGACTATGGTCATTGAATGTATTATATAATAATCTATAATTAAATTCAGGTGAAGAATGAAACACATTTTGTGCTTTTATAGAGTTTAAAATGAGATTAACTCTCAATATACCCTGACTATGGCCATTGGTATATATATTGAATTAATTTTAAATTAAACTCTGATAAAAGATGAAATATTTGAAAATATGATGATTTTTGAAAAGGATCCAGTGTGGATCCAATGTTATTTTATAAAAGATAAAAATCCTAAGTTTTGTTTACATCCCGACTATGGCCGTTGGTGTAAATCATCAACTTAGGGTTAATAACCTCTTATGAAACGGTGCACGTGCCATTCGTGTTTCACCATTGTGAGACTTTGGAAAATAAAGGGGAAAAGCATGAAAACAAGCAATTCATGATTTTTACCATGCTCATACATTCTAATCTATGCTTTGAAAAGATAAAATTATCTTTAATATCTTAACTATTATAACCCTAGAATTGAAAATGTTATGATAGAATCCTAATCTAAGAGGGAATTTCAACAAATTCTAGAGATTTTTGCAAAACAGATTTAGTATATGGCAAGATTTGCAAAAAGATGATAGACAATATTAAACCGAATCTAAGGTGTTATACTCATATGGAAAATATACATAGAATCTAAGGTGATACTTACCTCAACCGATGGAGCATACTTGTGGAAGATAGGTAATGTTGCAGCTCAGTTGATCAGGGCCCTACCCAAAAAGTGACAGAAGGTGTTGAAGTTGAAGCATGCTCAAGCTTACCTGCTTCTATCATATTTATCTGTAAAACTCTCTTTCTGTTTCACATCAGACCCTTCAATCAGACCAATTATGGAACAGTTAGCTGATGAATGATCATAGTTCTTGCATTCTTATTCTTCATCAGAGATCACAAAGGAAACAACAAATACTGCAGTCAGACTTTTTCCTAGGCTGTTGAGGTTCGATCCACTTTGTGGAAGCTCCCAGGCTTTCCAACTTTGCCGAGGATAAGTTGGTCCTTACGCTGTCAGAATGTTCTGAAGACGATGGTCAACCATACTTTCAGACAAATGAAAATATATGTTCCAATTGGCTCTCTTTGAGGAAGAGCATCCTGGCCCATCTCTGTGCCTCTGACTTCCACACGCTTAGGTCCTCATCACCAAGTGTAACAAAACTTCCAGCTCAACTCCATTGTCAAATACGTGATATGGGATGGACAACAATGAAACCAAACTGCACCACTTTTAGTGAATTAAAAACAGCTTGCCGACTGCGTGCTAGTCTCCCATCAGTCAATGCTTCATGTGCAGCTAGCTGAATTTCGGGTCCAGTCTCGGTATCAGGAGGCAATAATGTAATCACCCTCCAAGTGTAACTCCATAAGAATTCAACATCCGAACCAACCAGGGCATCTTCTGAACAATCTTCGAGAATATATTACAAGCCATATCATGAACTCCAGGATGTATTCAATAATTTATTTACAACAGTCCTAAGAAATTTCTAGTGAGCCCACAAAAACCTGGGATACTGTTCAATAAACAAACCTATGGATTTGTTCCTGTCAGCTAATCTCATAACACAGGCACAACAATTTTAACATCTGGGATAGATAATGTCAATTGGGGAAAGCAAAACGCAGCAAAGTACTGTTGTGTAGCTGGTGTGTGATAGGTATAGGGTGTTGGGCAGTTGTAGGTATTGCCATAGATGTTGCGGCAGATGGCTACGGAAACAGAAGATTTAATGTCTGAAATAACCCAGCTTATGTCGACAGTCAAACCAAATAACACAGGAAATTTAGCAGATTTTACGGCATGTCAGGAACAAATCTGAGAAATCTTCCTTTTACAAACAGAAACAGGCTAATGGCCCCCTCGACAGCCGAACCAAATAACCCATATAAAGTATATCTTAGTATGTACTTAATTATATAACAAGTCCACAGAATCAAAGCTAGACAACCTTTACAAAGAAATTTTACAGTCTTCCAAAATATGCACAAATGAATCCATTGTGAGTTCTCAGCAACAAATTCTCCAATACCTAAGAAGTAGGAAGGTTGTTGTTTTGGTTGGCAAGCACTAAACTCGTGAGCACTTTCGCTTTCTCAATTGCTCATTTGTGTGCTGCAAAGCACAAGCATGATGCCCATTTTTACAATGAGTCAAAGTTCAATAACAAGATTTTAAGGACAATATTTAAAACCGTTATTTAGCATCTTCAAAGAGAGTTAGTGACCATAAAAATCCCCTAACATGCATCAAGGCATTTCCTCTGATGTTACAAGATTCTACAAAGCCAAAGAACTTGAGCATCTCCATTAGCATATTCACTTTCCATTCTCTTGATGCGCATAAACTATTTTTGTCACTAGTTCTTATCAGTTAAAAAAGAATATCCCACATATTTAACTAATCTTATTGTTTGTTGTTACCTCTCACTATATAACAGAGTTGATCAATCATGTACAAATTTCGCTTCAATCAGCTCTTTTATAGGCAAGCAACTTAACCAATAGAAATTCCCTGCAAGACAAGCATAAATTATATCCACAAATACATAAAATATGATATTACAATTTAGAGGCATTCATCAATGAATGAAATAAACTATATATATAAACTTTGCCCAAAGGGAATCAGTTACTCATAAATACAATAGCCAGCAAATCCCTTGTATCGATGCAGCTCTCTTTTTTTTTGTATACTTTGTGCTATGTCAGTGAGAATATGCAGAGCTAATAATGAACATATAGGTGCAGAAGTGATAATGAAACGCATAATGGGAAAATGCAGAAATGCAATGATGCAGTGTTGTGGAAGAATGCTATGTTGGCTCTGCAAAGTGTGTTGTAGGTATATCAATCGACATGCAGAGGTAACAGTGGATGAATTACTGTACTTAAGAATGCCTAACAGGATATGTATCAGGATACTAATCAGTAACTCACGAATGCGATATATTCAACTTAGTGAGGTTCATTCATTAACTGATTTTGGCATTACAGAGTTGGATTATATTTCATATCAAAGGATTTATACACATACCTTTAAAGTCCTAACAGGAGTGCACCGGCTTCAATACCATCTTGACAAGACAGTATCTCATGATATTAACGAATCTAAAGAAAGGGGAATCATGACTTTTCAACATGTTGTCAGCATCATTTGAACTGATTCATTCCTGTGATCTGGATATTCCCTGCATCACATTTGCTGCGAAGTGTACATCTGATAGGCTCATCGGCAGGATGATATGTTGCAAAACGTGTCAGCAAGTGTTGCGAAGGCTCTTTCTCTTAGGATGATACATCTGTTGTTGCTGACTTGCTTCAGCTCCTTCACCATTCATTACCCACATGTACATAACCAAAGATGCAGATATGACGCTTTGTGTGCTAGAGTGTAGGCAACCTTGAACTACAAAGGATCTCCTGCAGCCATAAACGAACTTGAGTATAACAAACCAAAAATAGGAGAATTGTCAATTACCGGCATGATGCTTGACCATGTGATGAAGGACGTCATTTCAACTTCTTCAGCCTACTCTTCACTCATAAGAGTGGAAACTGACTTTTTGCCATCTTTGTCCAGAGGTATTTTCGTTGGCAAGGAATCTCTTGATGAAAGGCTACCATTATCCATTGCATATGGTTAGGATTTTTCATAGTAGTTTGGGATGCTTTTGGCTTTATCAATGATCTCAATGCTAAAAAGGGAGTTGTTTGTTACTCTTATTGTGATATCATCAGGAGCTCTCATATCAACCAAACCAAAAAGGGGAATACATTGATGAATCCCTTACAGGACTCCACAATACTCCAAAAGGAGCAACCGTCATTCAAGGAGATATATATACAAAGAAAAGAAAAGAAAGGGGTACTACATCCAATGCTACTCTATCTCAACACCATGATACAGTTGATGGTAATGCCGAAGGGTTGATATTGCTGCATCATTTCAATAAGATGATGCAAAATGAATTTATGATGAGTTATGGATTCACGATGCAATGAACAACAGAAGCAAGATGAAGGCAAATAAAATGAAAACTGATAGAACAGAAACCTAAACACAAATCGAACCAGAGACCTCAATCAAAGATTATTTGCAAAATTTAAATCCAAGTGATAGAACGTTGAGATGAAAATTGGGAGGACGTATTATAAAAAAAAATAAAAAGAAAAGGAAAACAGATACAGGAAATGAATTACCGCTTATATATAAAAAAAAAACATACCAAAGAAATCGAGGAAATTCGTATGAAAATGAACAAAATATGACTGATTAGAGCAAACGAAAGGCCATCTGATGCTTTTAAATGAGAAATCAACGCGAAAGATGAACAAAAGGGGAAAGAAAGAAAGGAAAAGAAAAAAAAGTAGTAAATTAGGTGTTGGAATCAGTAGATTCCGTTAATGTTGCCATGGATGGATCGACCCTGCTACATGCAGGTCGATTCCACCACTTTGCCTCGTAACAAAATAAAAGTAATGAAGATGAACAAAAAATCAGAACGGAGGAATATTAAACGATAAAGGAAAAATTATTCATAGAAAATAGGAAAATAAGGAAAATGATTACTTACCTGTAATCGCAGGGGCAATTGATCGGCTTCCTTCCGATCATGAAGAGGAGGACCAGAGAGAAAAAAAAGGAGAATATCAAGAAGAGGTGATTAGAGGGAAAAGGGCAAAAGAGAAGCAGTGAAGAACGCAAGTGGCGGGGTGAGAAAAGATCGTGAAGGAGGAAATGGGGAGGTGAAGAAGCGGTGGATTGTGAAGGAAAAGAAGATGGGGAGGCAGAAGATGGATGATGCATGCAGAAGAGGGGTGCGGTGGTGAAGAAGTGATCGTGAAAGAGGGGTGCTGGGGTGATAACGGGTGATCCCATGGGGCTTCCTGCGTGCCCTTTTAATGAGGAAGAGAAGATTCGGGAAAGGGTTGGTTAGAGATCGATGGAGGAAGAAAAGGGTTTGTGCGATGGAGGGTTTTCAGTGGTTTGTGAATGGAAGCCGAGAAAGGGAGAGAGGCAAGAGTAAAGAGAGAATGGAGGCGGCTGAGGGAGAAAAATTCGAGAGGGTCTCCCCCCCCCCCGAAACCCTAACTCGATTTGTGAGTTTTGCAAGGGTTTTTTACTTTTTCCAAAAAAGGCCTCCCTATAAAAAGATTTTTCAAAAACGGGTTTCTCTTAAAACCATTTCTATTTTTTATAATTGTCTTTCATTATTTTTTATTTTTTTGTTGTTTTCTTGAATTTTTGTTTTTTTGTATTTTTGGAATGAAAATCTGAGAAAACAAAGACTAAGCCCTGATTTTTTGTATTTTTCTAAAAAGAATATTTACAAAAGTATTTTCCTGAGAAATTCAGACCATTTCGGGGAAATTTTTTCAGAAAAATGGGTTTGGACCCAGGTTTTGAGAAAATGTTCGAGTTTTGATACTCGAATCAAGAAATACAATTTGATGGATCCAAACAGATGTCGGAGGGACTGTCCGAGCTATTTAAAAACTATTTTGGTATTTTCTGTAATTTTAATTTAAAATTTGAACAAGGAGACTCAGACTTGGATCTGGATGATGGATCCAGATCCGAAATCAATTTAAACATATGAAATGAATTTGATTTCAATAAGACTTGAGAAATGAACTGGAATTTAGATTTGAAATGACCCATTTGCTCAAAAAATGAATTTAGGGGCAAAAAGGAAATATTTAAAAGATTTTGAAAATTTTGGGGTGTTCAGAGATGCCCCTCGTTGCTACTAAGCCGGTAAGAAACCAAGCTTAGTGGCAAAGATAACACTCCAAATTTTGAAAAAAAATGCCTCAGTCAGTATGTCTGAACTAGGTGTGGAAGAATTATGGCTTTTCAAGTTTAAGACTTTATCCTTGAATGGCTTGTGGGAGACGAAATCCTCAAATATGATATGACTGAATAATAGAGATGAGAAAATCGTGATGGGACTTTGGGTGAAGATCCCAAAATGATGAAAGATAAGAATCTTGATCAAGTCTCCTGGGCGAGACAAAATCAGCTTTTCAGAATGACTCAGGTTTAGCATTTAACCTGGATGGGGCGAATATATCTCAAAATAACCTGAATGGGATAGGGAATATATGATGACCTTGTTGGGACATTTTTGGCAAATGTCTCATGAGATGAAGCTCGAGTAGGATTAAAGTATGGATTCCTTGATGGTAGAACCATGATGGGGACCTTCGGAGTTTGGACGAGCAAATCCGAAAGGGGTTTGCGAAAGGAGGAAGAAAATGGGGTTCCCTAAAGCTTTGAAAAAGTGATGAACTTGGACGTCTCATTGCTGAGACTGAAATAGCTTTTGAATTTAATGACCTCTCGCAGGAAGTACAGGTTTTGACCCTTAACCTGAGTGGGAACAAACATACGGATTTCTCAAATCCGTGATGGGACAGGAGAGATACTTCAGCTGAATGAGGCAGCTCTTCTGGGAATGAAAAATGAGGAGATGTGAGACAGAATGAACGATGAATAAGGTAACAGGAGGTGAATCTTTCGATGGGGTGAAAGATGAATAAGGCGGACCTTTTATCAAGGAGACAAATATCTTGACAAGGCGAAAGATGGAACAAGGAAAATCCTTTGGACAGGAGAAGGTAAAAGTGAAATATGAAGATGGCGATGAAGATGGCAATCCTTTTAGCAAGGAGAAGGTAAAAATATGAAGATATGAAGATGGCAATAGTAAGGAAAAGGCGAAATGTGAAGTATGAAGAAGGCAATCCTTTTAACAAGGGGAAGGCAAAATGTAAGATATGAAGAAGGCAATCCTTTTGGTAGGGAGAAGGCAAAATGTGAAATATGGAGAAGGCAATCCTTTTGGTAAAGAGAAGGTAAAATGTAAAATATGAAGAAGGCAATCCTTTTGGTAAGGAGAAGGCAAAATATAAAATATGAAGAAGGCAATCCTTTTGGTAAGGAGAAGGCAAGTCTCTCGACAAAGCGAAAGACAAGGAAGGCGATCATTTAATCAAGGAGAAAGGCAAATCTTTTGATAACGCAAAAGACGGGAAAGGCGATCCTTTTATCAAGGAGAAGGCGAGTATTTCGACAGAGCGAAAGACGAAGAAGGCAATCCTTTTATCAAGGAGAAGGCGAGTCTCTCGACAAAGCGAAAGACGAGGAAGGCAATCCTTTTATCAAGGAGAAGACGAGTCTCTCGACAAAGCGAAAGATGAAGAAGGCAATCCTTTTATCAAGGAGAAGGCAAGTCCCTCGACAAAGCGAAAGACAGAGAAGGCAATCATTTAATCAAGGAGAAAGGCAAATCTTTTGACAACGCAAAAGACGGGAAAGGCGATCCTTTTATCAAGGAGAAGGTGAGTCTCTTGTCAAAGCAAAAGACGAAGAAGGAAATCCTTTTATCAAGTAGAAGGCAAGTCTCTCGACAAAGCGAAATACGAGGAAGGCAACTCTTATGAAAGAGGGGAAGGCAACTCTTTCGACTATGCGAAAGAAGGAAAAGGCAACACCAAGATGTATCAAAACAGATGTTAAGTTATTATTTCTTATCAGGAAAGCTGGAAAATTTTGCCAAAATGATAACATTTATAGTTGTTTCAAGGTAATTGAAGGTAAGCACTTTTTAAAAGATGTTCCCTCTTACACCTAGAGTATTACCCCCAACTAGGTTAACTCTATAGAATTCAGAATCAAAGCCAAATTTTTGTTGTTGGTTTTTCTTCAAGGATTCTATCAATTTCCTTGATATGAAAGGAGAGGAGATATTCTTAGCTTCGTAAACGCAATTAAATGAAAAGATATTGATAGAAGAATTTCACATAGGTAAAGAAGATTCTTTGTAGTTTGGGCAGTTTGATATCCTAGGTACTTTCCCATGATGATCTTTTTGCACTCTTTTGAGTCACGGGGCTTTCTTGGGCTTTTACATCATCTTTCATTTTGGAGATGTCCTGACTTTTCTCTCTTTTTCAGGGAAGGGTACGTCACAAACTCCTTCATCTTGAAGATGCTCCGATCCTTCTTTTTCTCAGGGATTATATATGATGGTATTGGCTCAAAGGTCTATAGATGATAGCAGAAATCAAATATCATTTAGGGTTTGTTGGTAGGTCCATCACATCCGCCTTCATCTCGACGGTGATCTGAACTTTCCCTGGAAGGATCCGTCACAAACTCCGTCATCTTGGAGATGTTTCAAATCTTTTTTGGCCCCGGGGGTCTACTCGCTTAATTTGCCTTCATCTTGACGACAATTGAGAGATCCCTTTTGTAGATATTTGATTTGCAGCTTAGCTGACTTGAGGAGACATGAATTAGGTAGGTTCTTTTCTGACTGCCCAGGATATTTCCACTGTCTTAATGCCAAAGAATAATCTTTAAAAATGTGCCATAGCTACGATCAATATCAGCTCATTTATGGCTTTTCAGCATCATTGAATATTTTCTTTACCGGTCATGTCGAAGATTTTTTCTTCATCCTCTTGGTTGACCAACAGAAAATTTGGAATTTGAGCCTTTTTTCACAGAAGTTTCACCCTTTTGGAAGGAATACTTAAGGAGATTTGAGGAAATTCTTTATGTAATAAAAGTTTGAGATCAACAACTATTTTATGGCGATTTGGCAAATTTTTCATGAATTTCTTTGTGAAAAAATCACTCAATATAGATTTTGATACGACCTTTAGTTGTAATTTATGATTTTGGACATTCTGACCAGTAAAACTGGGACTTTTCATTTAACGACCAGCGAAGGAGCTGGAACCTTTCATTTAACGACCAGTAAAAACTAGGACCTTTCATTTAATGACCAGCGAAGTAGCTGGGACATTTCATTTAACGACCAACGAAGTAGCTGGGACATTTCATTTGACGACCAGCGAAGTAGCTGGGATGTTTCATTTAATGACCAGCGAAGTAGCTGAGACATTTCATTTAACGACCAACGAAGTAGCTGGGACATTTCATTCAACGATCAGCGAAGTAGCTGGGATATTTCATTTAACGACCAGCGAAGTAGCTGGGACATTTCATTTAACAACCAACGAAGTAACTGGGACATTTCATTTAACGACCAGCGAAGTAGCTGGGACATTTCATTTAATGACCAGCGAAGTAGCTGGGACATTTCATTTAACGACCAACGAAGTAGCTGGGACATTTCATTTAATTATTTAACGACCAGCGAAGTAGCTGGGACCTTTCATTTAACGACCAGCGAAGTAGCTGGGACATTTCATTTAATCATTTAACGACCAGCGAAGTAGCTGAGACGTTTCATTTAATCATTTAACCACCAACGAAGTAGCTGGGACATTTCATTTAACCATTTAACGACCAGCGAAGTAGCTGGGACATTTCATTTAATCATTTAACGACCAGTGAAGTAGCTGGGACATTTAATCATTTAACGACCAGCGAAGTAGATGGGACATTTCATTTAATCATTTAGCGACCAGCGAAGTAGCTGGGACATTTCATTTAATCATTTAACGACCAACGAAGTAGCTGGGACATTTTATTTAATCATTTAACGACCAGCGAAGTAGCTGGGACATTTCATTTAATCATTTAACGACCAGCGAAGTAGCTGGGACATTTTATTTAATGACCTGATTTAAGATTGAGACTTTTGAAAGACAACCAGTACGAGGACTGAGTTTTGTGAATGGACTTGATATTTAGATTTTGAAGATTTTGAGAGGTAACCCTGTGCGAGGACTGGGTTTTTCGACCGAAAGTCGGGAAGGAGACCGACATTTTTAAGATATTTAGAGATTGAAGCAGGAATGATTGCCGAAGTTTCAGGATTATCCCTTATCCTGAAGGAGAAATAGAAGATTTTATGAAGAGATAACCTGAGACTTGAATTTAGAAGGGATATGACAAGATTTAGAATTTATGATCTATGATTTAGATGGACCAGGTATGCGGTCTAATTTTCAGGATTAAACCCTTACCTTGGCGAGGAATATAAAAAGAATGAACTTTGAGAAGACAGATGGATATATAACTTTGAAAAAATGTAGAACATTTGAGGAAATTAATTTATTTTTGTAAAAAGAATTCTCACTGGTAGCATTGTTGCCCCTATGAGTGATCTCAGGATTATCCCTTATCCTGAAATGGGAAAAATAATAGAATTTAAAGAAAAATTGATATAAATTTAGAAATCAATAAAGATCGATAAAGCTTGTATTTGCAAAAAGAATTCTCAAAGGTAGCATTGTTGCTCTTACGAGGGGTATCAGGATTTTCCCTTATCCAGAATGGGAACAAGAATAGAATTTAAAGAGATTTAATGAAGGGAAATTAATATAAATCTAGAAAATCAACAAAGATTAACAAAACTTGTATTTACAAAAGAATCCTCATAGGTAGCGTTGTGGCTCCTACGAGGGGTTTCAGGATTATCCCTTATCCTGAATGGGAAAAAGAATAGAATTTGAAGAGAAATTGATATAAATTTAGAAATCAATAAAGATTGATAAAACTTGTATTTGCAAAAAGAATTCTCATAGGTAGCATTATTGCCCCTACGAGAGGTCTCAGGATTATCCCTTATCCTGATTGGGAAAAAGAATTTAAGGAATTTTAATAAAGAGAAATTGATATAAATTTAGAAAATCAATGAAGGTTGACGAAACTTGTATTTACAAAAGAATCCTCATAGGTAGCGTTATCGCTCCTACGAGGGGTTTCAGGATTATCCCTTATCCTGAGTGAGAAAAAAAGGATAGAATTTAAGAAAATTTAATGAAGAGAAATTGATATAAATCTAGAAAATCAATAAAGATTGGCAAAACTTGTATTTACAAAAGAATCCTCATAGGTAGCATTGTGGCTCCTACGAGGGGTCTCAGGATTATCCCTTATCCTGAATAGGAACACCTCGGACAACAAGGGTCAGGTTTATCCCTTAACCTGAGCGAGAACACCTCGAACAACGAGGGTCAGGTTTATCCCTTAACCTGAAAGGGTAAAGAAAAGAATAAAAGAAATACCTCATGGGAAAGAGGCATCAGGTTTATCCCTTAACCTGAAAGGGTAAGAGAATTGATAAAATTTAATAGAATTGAGAAAATATTGATAAACTTGATAAAACTTGATAAAATTGATGTAAACTTGATAAAAAAAATATGAATAAAATGAATGAAACTGATGAAGATATTAAAATTAACTGAAGATTTACAAGATTTGAGAAAAAGGAGTTTTTCTCATCCTGCCTGCATATGGGATGTTGAAAGGAGAATGTTTATTTAAAAGATAAGTGAAAAATCATTTTGGGAGGAAAATTCATTTGTAAGAAGAATGATCAACGCGAGATCTGATCCTTTAAAAAGGAGAATCATCATGAGAGATCATCATGAGGTTTGATTTTGAAGATAGTGGTTTAAAAAACTAGTTTTGAAAGAGAAAACAAACATGAGGTGATGATTTTGAAGACAAATGGTTTTCAAAACCTAATTTGAAAAAGGAAAATCAACATTTTAGTTTTTTTTAAAAGGGATTTAGAACAAAATATTTGAATCTTTTGAAGACTTTTTAGAAGAAATTTTATGATTTTGAAAATCCTCATAGGCAATATCATTTCTCTCATGATGGAGGAAAACAAACTTTGAAAATAGATGACAAGGATTTAAAATTTTTGAAAAATAGCAGGCAGGATCAAAAAGATTTTGAAGAAATCAGAAAGAAAAGGCAATACACCTGGGTTTTTTTAAAAAAGGAAATTTTGAATAATATATACCCAGGGTTTTGGAAAATATAAGGAAGATACATATACATATATAATATCATTCAATCACAGACATACAAACAAGGATGCACAAATAGCACTCCCTAAAGCTGACTCTATATGCAATATTTGAAATGGCAAATAGGATCTTAATCCTAACTCTAAGATTTAGATCATCTGATTTGCATCAAGGAATGCCGATATACTCAAGCCGAAGCTCGAAGTACGTGGCATATAAGATATCTCTTCGGTTCTAAGGTAAAGGCATCCCAACATCCTTGAGCACCTACCGATATACCTCGGACTATGGCCCTTAGGTACGTGGTAGGGGGGCGCGAACCCAAATAAGTGTTCCAGTTGTGAGGCTCTCTCCCGAACTATGGTTCAGTGAGACAACCCAACAACGTGAAGACCGGGACAATATAGGTAAGGTTGTTTTCAAAACATGATCAACATGCAATAAAATTAGAAGGCTCTAATGCAAGTCCTAAAGAGATCGATTTAATATGAGAAGAAGCATACACTTGCATACATTGTTTGCATTCAATCCCTAGAATTGAGGAGAGTTGTATTTCAGTCCTAAATCTAATGTGAGCATGGATATAATCTCCTCAATATGGTCCTACCAAACCATACTTAGATCCTATATGCAATGATGTCAGCTTTAGGACAGAGTCTAGGCTCCTAAGGTTTGCATGAAAATGTAGCTGACATATGTTAGAATAAAGTCTTAGATTATATAAAAGCAAAGCAAAGGCATAGATTCAACTGGACGAAGACGAGTCCCATCTCGGTCGTCAAAACTGTGATCATCGCAAAATTTTTCCTCTTTCATTGTTTCTCTCTCTTCTCTTTTCTTTTTCCAGCCTCTATTTTCCTCCTTTTTGAAGGGAGTGAAATAAAAGACAGAAAAGAAAGAGAAAAGAAAGAAAGAAAGAGAGAAGAGAGAGGAACAGTTTTGCGCGGTCTCACTTGACCTTGATTTGAAATTATTTAGCAAATAACTCGCCTCCGTTTTGAAATATTGCGGGAAAAAATGGAGAGACGGGATTCGGTCGTCGGTACAAGGTTCGACCGTTCCTCATGCCTTTACCAAGGGTAATCGAACCAAGGATCGAATCTATGCCTTTTGCTTTGCCTAAATATAATCTAAGAATTTATTCTAACTCTAAATGCACAAAGAATCATGCTTGTGCAATGTAAGGATGTATGCTCTTTTGAAAGATGTTTTGAAAATTTCCAAGTTATTCTGAGATGAACTTGATAAGGGAGTGAAGAAATGTTTGAATCTAACTTAGAGCTTGAGATAGATCAGAGAAGTTATAAGTCTTTGAAGTAAATCATAGTTGGGAGAATAAATGAGAAAGAATGACTTGAAGCTTTGAAAATTAAAGGAAATGAAGTTTCAAAGTCAGAAATAGACTTTGAATTTGAATTTGAATTTAGGAAAGGAAATGAATACTTGAGATGGAATTTGAACTTAGATTTTGAAGTTGGAAATTCAGAATGGATATGAGAAATCCAAATGGTGTAGAAATGAATTTAAGAAATCCAGATATGATCTGTAAGTGGATTTAGATTTGAAATCTAGAAATGAAGTGGAATTGATTTTGAAAGTTGAAAATAGAACTTGATTTGAAATCTGGATTTCAAGATGGAATTCGAATCCAGGGTCTGGATCTTTGAATCCGAACTCTGAATTGGATCTGAAATTTGAAATGGATTTTGGATCTGAGGCCCAAGATGGAATTGAATCTTGGGTCTTAAAATGGGTTTGGATTTGAAGTCTGGGATCCAAAGGTGGAATCGGGTTCTGGATCCTAAGATGGAATTGAATCTGAAGTCTGAGATCCAACGTAGAGTTGGACTCTGGATCCTAAGATAGATTTGGATCTGAAGTCTGAGATCCAATGTAGAGTTGGACTCTGGATCCTAAGATGGATTTGGATCCAATGTCTGAAATCCAAGATGTAATTTGGATCTGGAGTCTAAGATCCAAAGGTAGAATTGTTTTTTAGAAAACGGGATCCAAATTGATCTGATTTTGGATTTGGAATTTCCAAAATTGATTTGGGAATTGAATTTGGACTATACAAAATGAACTTCAAAGTCAAATTGGACTTTGAATTTGAAGCTTGAATCTGGAATTTAGAAGATGAATCAAGAATTTCCGAGTTTGAATTGAATTTGGAAAATGAAATTTAGAAATTTGAAGTTTTAATTTGGAATTTAGAAAAATGAATCAAGAATCTCAAAGTTAAATTGAACTTTGAGTTTGATTGGAGTTTTTTTTAAAATGAATTTGGAATTTCAAAATTGAACTTTGAAATCTGATTTGAATATATAAGAAATGAATTTGAAATTTGTTATCATCGCAAAAATTTTTAACTTTTGCAAATCAAACTGACCTTTGAAAAAGTTTTTGAAAATAACTCGCCTCCGTTTAAAAATGCAGGAAAATTCCGTAGAATGGGACTCGCCTGTCGGTACGAGGTTCAACCGTTCCTGCCACCTTTAACAGGGGTAATTGAACCAAGGATCAATCTTATGCTCTACTCTATTCAACTTGTCTAAATCATATTCTAATTTCTAAATGCACATAGAATCAGGCATGTGCTATGAATTTTCAGAAAATGCACATTTGAAAACATGATGTTTGCTTTGAATGATTGAAATATTTAGAATAGGTATCACATGGAAAATCGTGAATTGGGATTTGAAATATGCTTCTGAGAGAAATAAAAATCGATTTTGAGGAATCCTTGACATTTGGTGAAAATCGATTCTGAGAAACTTGGTTTCTCTGAATTCAAACTTTGAAATTGAAATTCTAACTTAGAAAATTTGAATTTGGAACTTGGGAAATATTTGAAATATTCTTTGAAATTCAATGCTTTTGGGAAAATCGATTTTGCTATAAGACTTAGGAGATTTTGAGGAATTCAATTTCCCTTGACTTAGAATTTGAATTGGAATTGGAAAATGCATGAAATGAATGAATATGGATTTGAGGAATTGAGAAATACTTTTTTGTATTTTTGAGAAATGCAGTGCATTTTGAAGTTAGCCTAAGAGTGTAGGCTGAATGTGGCTAATGTGAAGATCATAAATCTAAGTATCATTCATATTCTGACTATGGCCATAAATATGAATTCCACCAAGTTTACAAACTTCATAAAAGCTAGTGCATGTGCCATTCGTGTAGACCATGGTGAATTTGTAAGAATATGCATGAATCATCATTCATCACACATTGACATTATTAAAAAAAATAAACTATATGCAATGCAACCTAAGCTAAGCAGGAAATGTAAATTCTTATTCCAAAGTTTAAATACAAATTACATCACTATTGAAATTTAAATACATGAAAAATAAAGTCTTCAATGTACCTGCAAAACTAGAAAACTTGGTTAATGAATATATGTTGGCTTTTCTAGATTTATCCAGTAATATCTAGAAATTACTGGATTTTGCTAGATATAAGCCTTTTCCTTGATTCCCTTAAATAAAAATGATAAAGTATGAAATAAAATTGAATAAATATGAAATATAAGATATGAAATTTCGAAATTGGGGTCCAAATGACCAAAATACCCCTAATAACAAGACTATGGCCTTGAAATTAGGGTTTTTAGAAAGATATTTTGATAAAATGCAAGTTTTGAAATTTGAATGGAATAAACTCAAACCAAATATGCTATGACATGATTAAAAATATGAAATTAGGGTTAGGGATTTCGAAATTTAGGTCAAATGACCAAATTGCCCCCGATAGCAAGACTATGGCCTTGAAATCAGGGTTTTTAGAAATAGATTTTGGTAAAAACTTAGGTTTTATGCACTAAATGAAATCAAATGAGCACAAAATTAAACCTAAAGCATCCTAATATGATTATGAACATGATTAAATCCTAAAAATATATTGCTCATGCACGAAAATCCAATAATATCACAAAAACTGTGATTTTAGCAGTGTTTTTGGATCTTTCAGGAACCCGGTTTTACAATTTGCTTAATTCAGCCATCAAATGGATTCCAAAATCCATAAAAATTGGTACCTGCACTTGTTATAACCCTAATGTCGAATTGGAATCATAAAAATAATTTTTTGATATTAAATTAATCCGAAAATTGCATTAAACCCTAAAATATGCTATTTTTGACCTAATTCACCAACCAGTTCCAATCCAAGACCTGAACCAGGGGTCAAATATCCATGTAAATTTCTGAAATTTTACAGAGATTAACTAAAAATAAAAACAGAGATTTCCCAATTTACAGATCGGAAAAATCATCTTCGATTAGGGAGAAACCCTTCCGGCAATCTGAGCTAAAATATATCACTCTTAACAGGGATTAAAACAGCTATTCCAGATTGACAATACAGACATAAATAGCAATTCTAAACAAAAATCTCTGAAATTTTAGTGGTGAACAGTAGACAGAAAAATAACAATACTCACTTTTTACAGATCTAAAATCGGATCTGTGGTTTGGGATTTATGACTAACACAAGTCTGATTAGGGTTTTGGTAAACCCTAACGAGTTTTAAATTTAAAAACAGATTCTCTAAAAAGAGAAAAATAATAAACAGTGATCAAAAAATCCGAAAATTTCACAGAAGACAGATCTACTCAATGTGAATCCATAGCATTTTACAGATCTAAAATCGGATATAAGATGAGAGAAATATCATAACAGCAAGTTACATTCTTGATTTTAACCACGATTTTAAAAAGTTAAAAACCCGATTTGATGTCTGATTTTTTTTGACAGGGTTCTCGAAATCCAAAACCTCTGATTTTTCTACAGTAACTCAATAACTCATGCATGCATCACATATAAAAAAATCAGAAATAAACAATGAGTGATTCAATCCGAAATAACATCATCTTTACTGTTCTAAACCTAGAACACACAGAAATTTAAGAAACTTGAAAAACCATGCATTAACTAATGTAAATAAATAAAATAAACCATAAAACAGTAAATAAAACTGATTTCTATGCTATAGAACGTAAAACAAACATGAATAAACCATGAAAATAAATTAAAAATAGGGAATCAATGGCTGGAATTTGATATCACCTTTAAAACATAGATTTAACCCATTAAAAAGGGTAAATCATATATTTTACTGGTTAATAATGCAAAGAATCATGTTAAAATCAATTCTAATGGATTAAAATCTCTGTAAATTATCCAAAACAGGGTTAGATCACCTTCTTGGATTGTTCTTTCTGGTTCTTGATGGTTTTTGAGGTGAAACCATAGTTGATCTTCCATAAGGAGGGGTGTCCAAGCCTAAATCTAGGTTTAAAGCATTAAAAAAGCATTAAATAAAATAAGAAAAGTGAAGAAGTTCATACCTTGGAGTTGCAGCAATGGAAGAAGGGCTGGAGAGGAGAGAGAAGCTCCAAGAATCCAATAAGAGAGAGATGGGAAAATCGACCCCCCTTATGCCTCTATTTATAATAAAAAAAATAGGTTTAAAAATTGACAATTTTGAAAATTTTGGACTCTAAAAGGGGGGGCGATTTTGGGGTGGAGTTACCTAACTACCCCTAGTCTAAATTATCCTAAATAGTTCCTAATTAACCCCTAGCTAAACCTAAGAATCCCCCAAATGTGGTGCCACTTGGCATTCTCTCACATTGGGTTTTTAAAACACTTTTAAAAACCTTTAAAAACACTAGTTTTAAAAACTAACTTTCAAAATGGTTTTGACTCTTCTAAACCTCTAACACTAACCAAGACATCAACTAACCCTAGTCTAGCCCTAACTTACTCGAATATGGCGCCACCCCGAGTGGGCCCTACTTGAGTTTTTCAAAAAGCGATTTTAAAACTTGAAATTGAAGGAGTTTTCAAAAGATTTTCAAAAGTAAACTTAAAATTAGGATTTTTGAAATGGCATAAGGTCCTAACTGAGTTAGAATTCCTCTAGATATGGTGCCAACTGAGTGGACCCACATCGAATTTTGAACATTTTTGAAATAAACACTGAAAATGGCTTTGAAAAGGGGTTAAAATCAGTATTTGAAATTCAAGATCTTTGAAAATAGGGTCTCAAGCGAACTGGAACTCCGGGTTAGAGTTCTGAACTCTTAGGACTCTGAGATTTTAGATTTTAAAAGCCAAATGAAAGAATTTTCAAAAGATTTTATCAAGAAATGATGAAATAAGTCAGAAAACACAGTCAGGGTTAGACTCCCAACTCGACCGAACTCTAAAATAGAGTCCTGAACTAACTGGACTCTGTGAAATGACCTAAATTTCGAAAACAAACGAAAAAGATTGAGAATGAAAGTAAAACAGACTTAAAAACCAAACTTCTGACCGGATTAGGACTCTGAGACAGAGTCCTGATCGGACTGAAACTTTCAAAAATTTGAGAAATTTGATGAATAGAGGCATTCAGAAGCGACACCATCTAAATGGGTCTCATCTGTGAATTGAAATTGATTAAAGTTTGAATTTGAAAGGAATCCAGATTGTTTTCTGAGAAAATATTTTGAAATACAAAGTCCTGGGGTTGGAAAATGACAGAGTATTGAATAAAAACCCAGGTTTTGAAATTGATTTTGAAATAAAGCTTTAAAATTCAAATCTGGATTGAATGTTTTGAAATAGGAGTGCTGGATCTCGAAAATGAGATGCAATGTCATACAATGCTATGCAGAATGCGTGCAATGACATGCAATGATTTGTGATGACTTATGAAATGGACAAACACTGGATGAAGGTAAAAATTTGGTGTGTTTACAGATGCCCCTCTTTGCTGCTAAGCCGGTTGAAAGCCGAGCTTAGTGGCAAAGAAAACATACCAAATTTGGACTATAAAAATGCCCCAGTTAGATGAATCTGACTGGGTATGAAAGAATTAGTTCAAAGGATGATGATAGATATGAAATGAAGAATAAGGAGAAAATTTTACTTCGAAAAGAAGTGAGATTCAGGTTTTGCCCTTAACCTGGATGGGACAGGAAATACCTCGTATGGAACGAGGCTCAGGCTTAACCCTTAACCTGAAAGGGGACGATACCTCGTGGAAAAACGAGGCTCAGGCTTAACCCTTAACCTGAAAGGGGACGATACCTCGTGGAAAAATGAGGCTCAGGCTTAACCCTTAACCTGAAAGGGGACGATACCTCGTGGAAAAACGAGGCTCAGGCTTAACCCTTAACCTGAAAGGGGACGATACCTCGTGGAAAAACGAGGCTCAGGCTTAACCCTTAACCTGAAAGGGGACGATATACGGAATCCTCAGATGAAGAAACCATGATGGGACCTTCGAATTCTGCACAATAAATCCGAGAGGGGTTTGCAAAAGGAAGAAAGGGGGTTCCCTAAAGCTTGAAAAGGGATTGATCTTGGACGTCTCATTGCTAAGACTGAATGGCTTTTAAGACAGATGACCTTTTGCGGAAAATTCAGGTTTAACCCTTAACCTCAACGGGAACTGTCTATGGTGGGACAGTGGGGAGCACAGGGAAGTGTGTGAATCTGAGAGCCCAGGCACTCAGATCAAAACAAGAAGGGAAGTATCTTGGACAACTCCCATCATCCGATCCTAAAAGGGATAACAACAACGCCTGGATACATCAAAATAAACATCAAATTCTCACTTCATGTCAGGATAACTTAAAAAGATTGCCAATAAGATAAAAAATTGTAGTTAATTCAAGAATGATAAGCACATATATATATGAAAAATATTTCCTCTTTTCTACCTGAAGTATTACCTCCGACTGGGCTTAACTCCGTAGAATCAAGATTCAAATTCAAATTACTTGCAATTGACTTTCCTTCAAGGAGGCTATCAATTTCATTGATATGGACAGAAAAGAATGTATTCTTGATATTGCGAGAGCTATTAGCGAAAGGATATTGATAAAAGAATTTCACAAAATTAAAGAAGATTCTTGATAGATTCGGCAGTCTGATATCCTGGGATTCTTTTCTCACGATGATCTTTCTGCACTCTTTTTTTGACAGAATTAGAGCTCTCTTGGATTTTTCGGGAATTACATCATCCTTCATTTTGGAGATGTCCTAGCTTTTTCTCTCTTTATTTTTTTGGAAGGGTACGTCACAAACTCCTTCATCTCAGAGATGTTCCGATCCTTCTTTTCTCTCAGGGATTATATTGACGGTTATTGGCTCATTGGTTAGAAATCTCTTGATGATAACAGAAATTAAATACCTTTTAGGGATTGTCGAGAGGTCCATCACACTCGCCTTCATCTCGACGGTGATCTGAACTTTCCCTGGAAGGATCCTTCACAAACTCCGTCATCTTGGAGATGATCCAAATCTTCTTTGGCCCCGGGGGTCGACTCGTCTAATTCGCCTTCATCTTGACGACAGTTGAGAGATCCCTTTTGCAGATATTTAATTGCAGCTTAGGTGATTGAGGGGACATGGAGATTGAGTGGATTTTTCTGTATCACCCAGGATATTTCGACTGCTTATTTTCCAAGAATGATCTTTAAAAATATGCCATTGACTGTGATCAATATCAATCACTTCTGGCTTTGCAACAACATTGAATTTTCTTTGCTGGCCATATCGCGGATTTATTCTTCATCCTTTTGGTTGGCCAATAGAAAGATTTTGAATTTTGAATCCTTTTTCGCAAAAGCTTTGTCACTTCAGAAGTAATACTGAAGGTATTCTGAGGTACAATTTTATGCGATAAAGATTTTGGAATCAACAACTATTTTTTTTATGGCAAATTGGCAAAATATTCTTGGAATCCTTGGTGAAGGAAATCATTTGAGATCTATATGACACATCCGTGGCTAGATTCTCCTCTCCTTTCCCCAAAGGAGAGACTCAGGCTTGACCTTTACCTGAACGGGTAACAAAAGATACTCCTCTCTTCCCTGAAGAGGAGGTGTTTGCAAAACGAACTTTCGAAGAGAAATAGAGTTTTCGTCAAAACTCCCTATTTCTAGGCTTCTCTTATGGAAAGGGGGCCGCTAACAGAGATTGAAAGGATATCATAGAGGAACGAGTCCATCACACTCTCCCTGGAAAAAGGGTCCTCGACGACAGGGGTGGCCTAACAAAAGACATTTAGGGTTACAAGGAGGATGAGCTTCCGTCAAAACTCTCCCTAGAAAAAGGGTTCCTTGTGTGACAATAAAGATTATTTTGCAAACTGTTCGTGAATCACGAGTCCCTTCAAACTCTCCCTAGAAAAAGGGGTTCAACGAACGAACAACAAAGACATGCGAAAAGAAACGAGCTCCCTCGAACTCTCCCTGGAAAAAGGGTCCCTCGCAAGAGAGATACTTGGCGATTGATTTTGATAGCTTTTGATAACTCAAAGAACTGCTTGATAACACGAATGACTAGAGGTCTTGACAAAATCGGCAACCCGAATGTCAGATTAACAGAATGGAACGACCCAAAAGTCTGATACAGATTGTTTGGTTCGCAGGTCTAAAGATTGAGCCTGAACCTCAATGTGAGAGTTATGTTGCGACCAGTATGAAGACCGAACTTTTGCAAAGTACCAATATGAGCACTGTATTTTAAAAGATTACCAGTACGATCACTGTATTTTAAAAGGATACCAGTACGAGCACTGGACTTTAAAAGGCTACCAGTACGAGCACTGGATTTTAAAAAGTTATCAATACGAACACTGAATTTTAAAAGACTACCATTATGAGCACTGGATTTTTAAAAGATTACCAGTACGAGCACTGGGTTTTTAAAAGATTACCAGTACGAGCACTGGGTTTTTAAAAGATTACCAGTACGAGCACTGGGTTTTAAAGATTACCAGTACGAGCTCTGTATTTTAAAAGATTACCAGTACGAGCACTGGATTTTTAAAGGATACCAGTACGAGCACTGGGCTTTAAAAGGTTACCAGTACGAGCACTGGATTTTAAAAGGTTATCAGTATGAGCACTGAATTTTAAAAGATTACCAGTACGAGCACTGGGTTTTCAAAAGATTACCAGTACGAGCACTGGTTTTTAAAAGATTACCAATACGAGCACTGGGTCATCAATTGACGATGACTTGGACGACTTGCCGGGGTCTCAGGATTTATCCCTTATCCTGAATGGGAAATCCAATGCAAATTGATGCAGATGAATGCGTGCAAATGCAAATGGATGCAACTGAGTGCACATGCGTGCAAAATGAGAGATTTATTAGATCCTGCCTGCACACAAATTGTTTTGGATAAAAGGCAACTTTACCAAGAATGCCCCAGTATATTCTGGGGAAGAGGGGTATTTTGACCAAAGAATAATTGATCATTTATTGAGGAGAATTTTTGAAGAATACAAAAGATAGAATAGAGATTTTCTAGGTATAGAATTTCTTCAGATGTCGAGCATTAATGGGGTCGGATAGTTCTACCCCGTCTGCATTAATCAGACGATATGAATTACGGGGCAACGCTTCTTTCACCACGTAGGGACCTTCCCAGTTTGGTGACCATTTGCCACGTGGACGATGCTTGAGATGAGCCGTTGATCTAAGGACCAAGTCATTAACTTGGAATCTCCTTTCGATGACTGACTTGGCATATTGCCTTGCTATCCTCTGACGATAAGACTGAGCGTGTTCTGCTGCTTTGAGTCTTTTTTCATCGAGTAAATCTAACTATACCAATCTCTGTTGCTGATACTGATCGAGTGGTAGCTCTAAAAGAGATGCGAACTTAAGGGCGGGTTTCTGAACATGAAGAGGTAACACCACCTCAGTCCCATAAACAAGTTCTGAAGGAGTTGCATTGGTTGGGGTTCAAATGGTAGTTCGATATGCCCAAAGTGCATCATGAATTTTCTCGTGCCAATCACGACCCGTCTCAACGGTTCTTTCCAAGATGTGAATCAAACTTTTGTTGGTTGCTTCTGCCTAACCATTTCCTTGTGGATAATAAGGAGCTGAAAAATGATGATGAATTCTGAATTTTGAACAAAAGATCTTCATTCTCTCATTCTTGAAATGAGTACCATTATCTGACACGATGTCGTGCGGTATACCGAAACGACAAAGAATGTTCTTATGAATGAACGAGACTACATGTCGGCCCTCCACCGTACGCAGAGTGACGGCTTCAACCCATTTGGTGAAATACTCTGTTGCGGCAAGGAAATATTTATGACCATTAGAAGCTGAAGGAGAGATGGGTCCTACGACGTCGAAGGCCCACATAGAAAATGGCCATGGAGACACGACTGATTGCAAGTACGTGGCTGGCGCATGAATGGAAGGTGCGTGTATCTGACACTGAACGCACTTCTTCACAAAACGATAGCAGTCTTGCTGCATGGTTCTCCTATAGTATCCTGCCCGAATGATTTGTTTAACAAGGGTTTGGTAGCCGACATGACCACCGCAAATACCTTCATGCGCTTCTCGTATGATTTCTTTAGCTTCTTCTTCGTCTAAGCACCTGGAATACTCAGAACTGAACCCACGACGATAAAGAACATTGGCAAGGATAAAATAGCGGGCGGACATATGCTGAATTGCTTTTTGCTCCTTCTTTGATAGTTCTGGTGGAAGCTCACCAGTTTCAATAAAGTTTTTGATATCTTGATACCAAGGCTTCTTTTTCTGTTCCGCCTGGTTGACTTGCATTACCGGAACGAAGGCAGGTTGGTCAAGTCTACCGATTTCAAAGGAGCGACAGGATTCTCCATTTCTGAAAGACATAATGGAGCCCAGGCTGGCCAAACCATCAGCTATTTGATTAAACTCTCTTTTGATATGGAAAAGCTGAAATTCATCGAAATTGTTGATAAGGGATAAAATGATCTTTTGGTAAGGGAACAGCTTCTGATCTTTTACCTGCCATTCAGCTTTGACTTGGCTGACGACGAGCAATGAATCGCCGAAAGCATGTACCCTCTGAACATTGAAGTCTTGCAAAATTCTCATACCTTGTATTAAAGCTTCATACTCGGCCATATTATGGGTACACTGAAAATCCAGTTTCAGAGAAAAGGGGATCATCTCTTTCTCTGTTGTGATCAGCAAGATTCCGACTCCTATGCCGGCCATGTTCTTGGATCCGTCGAAAAACAGATTCCAAACTGGGGATTGTTGAAGATTACAGATCCGCTCATCGGGAAAGCTATCCTCGATTCTAACATCTTCTGCTAAAGGAAAATCTGCCAATTGGTCTGCAATTGCTTAACCTTTGATAGATTGCTGAGAAACATACCCCAGATCATACTGCATTAACAGGACTTGCCACTTAGCAATCCGTCCACTAAGAAATGGTTGTTCGAGAATATACTTGAGAGGATTAAGTTTTGAGAGAATCTTGACTTCTGATGCTAACAAGTAATGTCTCAGCTTCTGACACATCCATACCAGTGCTAGGCATGTATTCTCTATTTGAGAATATTTCTTCTCGTAGTCAATGAAAGTCTTGCTTACATAGTAAATGGCATGTTCAACCAAACTGCCTTCTTCATATTGTGCCAAGAATCCGCCACAAGCAGCTTGGTTAACTGAAACGTATAGCAAGAGAGACTTTCCCAATTCTGGTGGCTTTAGAACGGGCGGATTAAGAAGATATTTCTTGATACGCTCAAACGATTTCTGACACTCTGGTCCCCATTCAAATTTCACTCCTTTTCTGAGTAGATGATTGAAAGGTTCACATCTCATGGCAAGGTTGGATATGAATCTCCGAATTGATTGCATACGTCCATGAAGACTACGCAATTCCTTAAGAGTAGTTGGAGGTGGCATGTCAATGATGGCCTTTGCTTTAGCGGGATCCATTTCTATCCCCTTTTTGCTGACCAAGAAGCCTAGCAATTTGCCTGATTCAACTCCGAAGACACACTTCTGAGGGTTGAGTCTTAGCTTATAAAGAATAAGCCGCTTAAAGACTTGACTTAAGGCATCGATATGGTCTCCTTCCTCCTTGGATTTGACCAAGATGTCATCAACGTATGCATCCATGGTCTTGTGCATCTGATCATGGAAAATGGCAGCCATTGCACGCTGATAAGTTGCCCCAGCATTTTTGAGCCCAAACGGCATGACCGTATAACAGAAAGTGCTCCATGGCGTAGTGAAGGATGTTTTGGATTGGTCACGAGCGGCTAACTTGATCTGATTATATCCGGAGTATCCGTCCATGAAGGAAAACATGGCATGCCCAGTCGTGCTATCAACTAGGAGGTCAATATTTGGGAGGGGATAGTCATCCTTCGGAGTAGCTTTATTGAGATCGCGAAAGTCGATACAAATTCGCACTTTGCCATTTTTCTTGGGAACTGCAACGATATTTGCCAACCAGTTCGGATAATCTATTGCTCGAATGAATCCTGCTTTAAGCAAGTCCTCAAGTCCTTCCTTGACCTGTTGCTTGATTCGAGGATCCATTTTCCTTAACTTCTGTTTAATAGGTTTCGCATCAGGCTTCAGAACGAGTCGATGTTCCACCAATTTAGGATCTAAACCGGGCATATCTTCATAAGTCCATGCGATTACTTCTTGGTGCTGCTTGAAAAAGTCAATGAGCCTTTCCTTCTCATCTGTACTTAGGCTAGTGCCAATCTTGAGAATTTTCGGACTATCTTCTGAACCAATATTGATGTCCTCAGTCGGATCCTGGACTAGGGTCGATGGTTCATCTTGTTTCTGAATCGCTGCAAATTCTGGCAACTCTGGAAGCGATGAATCGAATTCTGCCATTTCTTCTGACTGCTTTGTGACCTTACTGTCCCCTGTTCTTGCTCGGACCCGATATATCTTTGCCGGTTTCGATAGGATTGAAGGATTAATGACTAACCTTTTTATCGGTTGAGAAGACATTCTGAAATTTTGAAAAGGAATAGCTTTTAGAGAAAGCTCGTTTACTATGACATAAATTGCATGGAAATAAAAAAAAAATAAGAACAAATGAATTTTGAAGACAAATTGCAGAGGAATAAGAGAAAGATGACATCCAGATAGACGAGAAACTTGATAACTTTATTGAAGACTTGAAATGAAATAAGGACACTTAAAATGAACTGAAATGGGACATTGTCCCTACAAACTGCAAAAATCAAATGAATGGAATAGAAAAGACAGATGGTAGAAAATTTTTAATGGATCCCTTTAATGAAGACAGTATTTTTGTGGGATCTTTTGCCCGTGAATCCTAGTCCTGCCCTGCGCGGATGCTGATCAGGGATCACTGGCTCTAGCCGGCCATCTCCGTTCTTGCCCAATCCTTTGAAAGGCTGATAACCATGCTTCAGTAACAGGTCAAATCCTTTCTTGGTCCTAACAAACTGCGGGAAAAGAGGATGGTCCTTGAAAGTACTGTAATCGAGACGACCCCCAATCTTAAAGAAATGTGGTCCTTGCCATTGGACCATCGCTGCTGTGTGATTTGTCTCTGATGTTGCTCCTAACTTTAGCATTTCAAGGCTTTCACTGAGAACAATTTCTTCACTTTCCCTAATGCTAGGGATATCAGCAGTATAAGTTGGCCTAGGGATCATAGGTTGAGGTAGCCTCTCTTCAGGATCTTCCCCCAAAACGGTAGTTATCATGCCACCTTTAGACCACTTGATGCACTGATGCAGAGTGGATGGCACGGCGTTGGCATTATGAATCCATGTTCTTCCCAGTAGAAGATTATACGTTGGTGGCACATTGACGACATGGAAAAGCACTGTATGAACAAAGTAGTTGATAAATATTTCCAAGAAGATCTTTCCCTTTGCTGTCTGTCCATGATTATCAAACCCATAAATGGTGATCGGATCTGGTGTATACTCTTCTTCTTTTATACCCAGAGCCTTGGCAGTCATTTCAGGACAAATGTTGAGGCTACTGCCTCCATCTACAAGCACGTGGGGCACAGTCATTCCCCGGATTCGCACCACAATGTACAAGGCATTGTTATAAAATGCGTGAGGTTTTGGCAGATCCTCATCTGAGAAGGTTATGGGAGCATTGGTCATGGCCTGATTAACGATCTGAGCCATGTCTTCAGGTGTGGTGTCTGGCTTGACTTTGATCTTTCGCAGTAAATCGTCCAGAACTTGCTGATGCTTAGGAGAGGCACGTGCCAACTCAAGGATAGGGATATTAGAGAAGGCAGTGATTGGTCTTTGCACCGTGTCGACCTTTTCTTCTGGTTTTCTCCCTTTTTCTGAAGTAGATTTGACAAGGTTCTTGGGTAACCATGGCATTCTTTTGGCTACCTCTGGAGATATTCTAGCGGGTTCTCTCGAAACTTTCAGCTTACTGAATGCTGAAACGAGGTCCATCTTTTGAGAACTGGACTGGGCCTTATGCAATACTAATACCTGATGTTGCACATTGATATCACTGCTAGGGCATGGTCGGATATGATCTTGTGGCTGAAAGGGATGATCAGATATCATTGCTGTTGAGTGCTGCAAGAAAGGCTGTTTTAGAATCTCCATTTTCTTATCTTCAGCCCCTTCTACTAACAGATTTTTGTCAATATAATCTTGTATGATGTTTTTTAGAACGAAACAGTTCTCGGTATCATATCCCATAGTTCGGTGGAACTTGCAGAATCTGTCCTTCATTTTTCCCATAACCACTGGCGGGTCAGCTACCCTTGGAAGCTTAATCATATCACTGCCGAGCATATATTCTAATACTGTCTCGAGGGACTGGTCTAGAGGAGTAAACTTGCGGTTATAACTCCATCCTTCTCGCTTTGGCTTTTCTTGTGGTCTTGATCTTTGTTCGAGGGTTTGCTGTGGCTGCTTATCATATTGAATAATCGACTTGCCTTTCTGATCACTTTTGTTGGGATTTGACCCTTTTGAAGCATAACTATGATTTTTTCCATTTCCTTTGTTCTGATTCTTACTGTTATTGGCAGAGTAGGTAAAATGGGCTTTCTTCTTTGATTCTTGTTGACTGTTATTCTTTGTAAACATAAAACCTTCATAAGACCCGTTCTACATACTCAACTCGAGCCATTCGGCTCGTTCTGTTAGTTCTATGAAGCTCTTCGATGGAGATGTAGAAATTAGTCCCCTCAGGGGTTGCGAGAAGTTGTTCAGGATCAAAGATAGTGCGTGTCTTTCTGCTATTGGCTCGCACATCTTATTGCAAGCGGATCTCCATCTATGAATAAAATCCCTGGCCTTCTTGTTTTCCTTCTGCCTCAGACTGCAGAGATGACTGAGAGTCGGGAGTGCTTCAGCGTTGAATAGAAAGCGCTCAATAAATAAATTGACCACTTTGTCGAATTCTTTCAGTTCTATCGGATTAATGTGCTCTGAGTACCACTTTGCTGCGACACCTTCCAAACTGCGAGGGAAGCAGAGAAATAAGGCACAATTGTTCCTCTTAAACCTGGAACATTTTGCGAAGAATAGGGCGAGATGTGCTTTTGGATCGCCCGAACCATCAAACTTGATAAATTTCTTGGGGAGATTATCAAGATCATCATCCCCATCCAGTCCATCATAGAAGTCTTCACTTGTAAAGACTCTTTTGCCCTTGTCACGAGTTTGAAGATCCTTAACTATTTTCATCACATCTTTGAGTTGTGACTGCGTAGGGTCGTCAACAGACTGTTTCTTGGATTTGTAGGCCGACCCCTGCCCTTGAGTCGACCTTTTGAATTCTTGCTTGTTTTCATACTCTTTGTCAGTATCATCTGCTGATTCTGACTCATCAGACATTTCCTCATGACGATTCTGCTTTTTACTGATCTTCACATTCTTGACGGCATGACCCTTATCTTTCTGCTTAGTCTGAATTTGCTCAGTACTGGCCTCAGCTTGTTTTGCCAGCATCTTGGTCATCATCTTTTTGAACATGACGTACATTTGGGGATCGATGCCATCATCCGCCTGCTGACCCTGACTCTGGACTGATCGAGGTGAGTCCATCTCTTCTTCTGAAGCTACTGAGTACGCGATGCCTTCAACTGATGAGGCTTTCTTTCTGGATCTTGTATCAACCATCGGGTATCGCAAATGTTCTCTTTGTATATTACTGATGCTCTCTCTTTGGATATTACTGATGCTCTCTGCAGGGCAGAACTGATGGTTAGGCTTCTGACGGAGATTTGGTTTGGAGAAAAATATTTATTGAGAATTTTGGTAGACAATTAAAATAATATCCCATTACTAGGGATTGAGTCGTCGCTGGGATTACGACAATTGCGTTGCTATTCTTTGCAAGATAAACAACTGAAAATATGCCTTGTTACCTAGGCGAGGTCGTCAAACCAATGTAAAATAAAGGAATTTTTATTGAGAGGAAAAACATGATTTTATCAATAATACACTTGACAGAGGGGAGGGGGACAAACAATTTTCCACCACTCTAGATAATCAGAAGATACACGAGGACCAGGAAAAATAGTAAGACTGACAAAGGAATCCCAGCCATGTCTGGCAGAATGATATACTCCGGACCACTGATCTGATGTGAGATCGAATTCTGGCAGAACCCCGGCTAGTGGACGAATCTCTACGCGCTTCTGCCTCTGAGAGAATTGCCTGACACACCGCTCTGGATGATAATATGCGCAGAAGAACGGGCCCAGTAGCCTGAATCGCTTGTCGTAAGCATAAGTGTATCTGGGAGGTGATTCCTGGCGATCAAAGTAGTCCCATACGACCTCTTCCTCCTGAAGGTTGTCGATCAAGAACCGGTATCGCGCAACTGGAAGAAGCTTTTCACCATTGTATCTGAAGGAACTGGCTCGGACTGGCACATGTCGGAGGAACCAAGACTGCAAGGCATAGGTCCACCCTTCGACTAGAATGGATTCTTCGAGTGTGAAACGGGTCAACCCTCGGTATAGGAAAGCGAGTGCGGCCATGGCTATCGAGAGGCGGCTGGTCTGTCGACTTCCCCATCTCCTTAGAAGCTGGACTATTCTGATATCCATGTAATTTCGTCCATCAGGAAAGAAAGCTAATCCCACCGTGCACAGAACCATCGCATGCTGAATTCTCTCTCGAGCTGTCCTAGACAACGAGCTGACTTCCACAAATGTCCCATGCTGTCTGTAGATTTCGAGCAGATCCACATATTCATTTCCATCTTCTTCAATCAGAGGCCAAGACTTGCGTCCTGTCATGCGGGCTAAGGCATCCTTAGGGTCCAGACCCTTAACATTAATCAGAAACTGTTTCTCCAATGGATCTCCAGGCTGACCGGCTGGCTCGGGCAATCCCATAATCTCTGAAAATTCATCCATCAGTACTGTCATCTCGCCCCACGGGAACCAGAAGGTAGAAGTGCTCGGATTCCACCGCTCTGCTAGTGCATGGATCAAGTTGCCGTCGACTGTCTGCTTTCCCACTGCGGACGCCAGTTCCAATCCACACTCGTCCAGATGGTCCGAAAACATACGAGAGAAGTTCTTGAACCATGAATAATACCACCGGGGAAAGAAGGATCCGGTGCTGAGGACTCGATGTTCGGGAAGATGTTGTCGCACCTAGTAGGAGATGTGACCGTCAGGGAAGACTGAATCAAGCTGACTGGATGCCATCGGACTGGAAGACATGGAAATTGGAATAAGATTTGAGAAAAATACAGGAATTTTGAGAAAAATGCAGGCAGGATAAAAATAAAGCAGGAAATTCGAGATCCAGAAGACAGGAAAGATGAAAAATCACCCGGGGTTTTAAAGAAAATGGAGGAATTTTATGAAAATCGTCCAGGGTTTAATGGAATATAAGGAAGTACTTTATAAAATGAAGTGTTTTGAAAATCGTCCAGGATTTAAAACATAGACGGTACATGGACATGGACTGGGGAATTTTGAAAAATCGTCCAGTATTTTTAGAAAATATGACTATAACATATTCAATCACATTCTGCACAAACAAGTATGCACATACAGCATTCCCTAAAAGCTGACTTTAGATGCACAAATTTTGAAATGGCTGTGGGACCTTAATCCTAACTCTAAGGTTCAGATCATCTGTATCCAATCCAGTTATGCCTATATACTCGAGCCAAGGCTCAATGTACGTGGCATAAAATCAATTTCTCCGGTTCTAGGTTCAAGTTTTCCAACATCCTTGAGCACCTGCCGATATACGTTGGACTATGGCCCTTGGTACGTGGCAGGGGGGTTTTCACCCAAATAAGTGGCCCAGTTGTGAGGCTCTGTCCCGAACTATGGTTCTGGAAGAGAGCCCAGCAACGTGAAGACCGGGACAATATAGGTGGGGTGATTTTTGAAAAACATGAGCACATGCAATCAAACAGAAGGCTCTAAGTCCTAAAGAGATAGATTTTTGAAATATTTGAAGAAGCAAACATTGTTTTCATACAATTCCTAAATTGAGGAGTGTTGTATTAGACCTAAGTCTATGTGAGCATGAATAATTCTCCTCAATATGGTCCTACCAAACCATACCTAGTCTATATGCATTCCATGTCAGCTGGGTTCAGGTCTAGGCTCTTAGGTTCACATGATATCATAAAGCAAAGCTGACATTCCATGAAAATCGATTTTGACAATTTGAACTAAGTAGAGCATTAGATTGATCAGGCGAAGACAGGTCCCATCTCGGTCGCCAAACCTGTTATCATCGCAAAAATTTTTAACTTTTGCAAATCAAACTGACCTTTGAAAAAGTTTTTGAAAATAACTCGCCTCCGTTTAAAAATGCAGGAAAATTCCGTAGAATGGGACTCGCCTGTCGGTACGAGGTTCAACCGTTCCTGCCACCTTTAATAGGGGTAATTGAACCAAGGATCAATCTTATGCTCTACTCTATTCAACTTGTCTAAATCATATTCTAATTTCTAAATGCACATAGAATCAGGCATGTGCTATGAATTTTCAGAAAATGCACATTTGAAAACATGATGTTTGCTTTGAATGATTGAAATATTTAGAATAGGTATCACATGGAAAATCGTGAATTGGGATTTGAAATATACTTCTGAGAGAAATAAAAATCAATTTTGAGGAATCCTTGACATTTGGTGAAAATCGTTTCTGAGAAACTTGGTTTCTCTGAATTCAAACTTTGAAATTGAAATTCTAACTTAGAAAATTTGAATTTGGAACTTGGGAAATATTTGAAATATTCTTTGAAATTCAATGCTTTTGGGAAAATCGATTTTGCTATAAGACTTAGGAGATTTTGAGGAATTCAATTTCCCTTGACTTAGAATTTGAATTGGAATTGGCAAATGCATGAAATGAATGAATATGGATTTGAGGAATTGAGAAATACTTTTTTGTATTTTTGAGAAATGCAGTGCATTTTGAAGTTAGCCTAAGACTGTAGGCTGAATGTGGCTAATGTGAAGATCATAAATCTAAGTATCATTCATATTCTGACTATGGTCATAAATATGAATTCCACCAAGTTTACAAACTTCATAAAAGCTAGTGCATGTGCCATTCGTGTAGACCATGGTGAATTTGTAAGAATATGCATGAATCATCATTCATCACACATTGACATTATTAAAAAAAATAAACTATATGCAATGCAACCTAAGCTAAGCAGGAAATGTAAATTCTTATTCCAAAGTTTAATTACAAATTACATCACTATTGAAATTTAAATACATGAAAAATAAAGTCTTCAATGTACCTGCAAAACTAGAAAACTTGGTTAATGAATATATGTTGGCTTTTCTAGATTTATCCAGTAATATCTAGAAATTACTGGATTTTGCTAGATATAAGCCTTTTCCTTGATTCCCTTAAATAAAAATGATAAAGTATGAAATAAAATTGAATAAACATGAAAGATAAGATATGAAATTTCGAAATTGGGGTCCAAATGACCAAAATACCCCTAATAACAAGACTATGGCCTTGAAATTAGGGTTTTTAGAAAGATATTTTAATAAAATGCAAGTTTTGAAATTTGAATGGAATAAACTCAAACCAAATATGCTATGACATGATTAAAAATATGAAATTAGGGTTAGGGATTTCGAAATTTAGGTCAAATGACCAAATTGCCCCCGATAGCAAGACTATGGCCTTGAAATCAGGGTTTTTAGAAATAGATTTTGGTAAAAACTTAGGTTTTATGCACTAAATGAAATCAAATGAGCACAAAATTAAACCTAAAGCATCCTAATATGATTATGAACATGATTAAATCCTAAAAATATATGCTCATGCACGAAAATTCAATAATATCACAAAAACTGTGATTTTAACAGTGTTTTTGGATCTTTCAGGAACCCGGTTTTACAATTTGCTTAATTCAGCCATCAAATGGATTCCAAAATCCATAAAAATTGGTACCTGCACTTGTTATAACCCTAATGTCGAATTGGAATCATAAAAATAATTTTTTGATATTAAATTAATCCGAAAATTGCATTAAACTCTAAAATATGCTATTTTTGACCTAATTCACCAACCAGTTCCAATCCAAGACCTGAACCAGGGGTCAAATCTCTATAGAAATTTATGAAATTTTATAGAGATTAACTAGAAATAAAAACAGAGATTTCCCAATTTACATATCGGAAAAATCATCTCCGATTAGGGAGAAACCCTTCCGGCAATCTGAGCTAAAATATATCACTCTTAACAGGGATTAAAACAGCTATTCCAGATTGCAAATACAGACATAAATAGCAATTATAAACAAAAATCTCTGAAATTTTAGTGGTAAACAGTAGACATAAAAATAACAATACTCACTTTTTACAGATCTAAAATCGGATCTGTGGTTTGGGATTTATGACTAACACAAGTCTGATTAGGGTTTTGGTAAACCCTAACGAGTTTTAAATTTAAAAACAGATTCTCTAAAAAGGGAAAAATACTAAACAGTGATCAAAAAATCTGAAAATTTCACAGAAGACAGATCTACTCAATGTGAATCCATAGCATTTTACATATCTAAAATCGGATATAATATGAGAGAAATATCATAACAGCAAGTTACCTTCTTGATTTTAACCACGATTTTAAAGCGTTAAAAACCCGATTTGATGTCTGATTTTTTTTGACAGGGTTCCCGAGATCCAAAACCTCTGATTTTTCTACAGTAACTCAATAACTCATGCATGCATCACATATAAAAAAATCAGAAATAAACAATGAGTGCTTCAATCCGAAATAATATCATCTTTACTGTTCTAAACCTAGAACACACAGAAATTTAAGAAACTTGAAAAACCATGCATTAACTAATGTAAATAAATAAAATAAACCATAAAACAGTAAATAAAACTGATTTCTATGCTATAGAACGTAAAACAAACATGAATAAACCATGAAAATAAATTAAAAACAGGGAATCAATGGCTGGAATTTGATATCACCTTTAAAACATAGATTTAACCCATTAAAAAGGGTAAATCATATATTTTATTGGTTAATAATGCAAAGAATCATGTTAAAATCAATTCTAATGGATTAAAATCTCTGTAATATATCCAAAACAGGGTTAGATCACCTTCTTGGATTATTCTTGCTGGTTCTTGATGGTTCTTGAGGTGAAACCATGGTTGATCTTCCATAAGGAGGGGTGTCCAAGCCTAAATCTAGGTTTAAAGCATTAAAAAAGCATTAAATAAAATAAGAAATGTGAAGAAGTTCATACCTTGGAGTTGTAGCAATGGAGGAAGGGCTGGAGAGGAGAGAGAAGCTCCAAGAATCCAATAAGAGAGAGATGGGAAAATTGACCCCCCTTATGCCTCTATTTATAATAAAAAAATTAGGTTTAAAAATTGACAATTTTGAAAATTTTGGACTCTAAAGGGGGGGCGATTTTGGGGTGGAGTTACCTAACTACCCCTAGTCTAAATTATCCTAAATAGTTCCTAATTAACCCCTAGCTAAACCTAAGAATCCCCCAAATGTGGTGCCACTTGGCATTCTCTCACATTGGGTTTTTAAAACACTTTTAAAAACCTTTAAAAACACTAGTTTTAAAAACTAACTTTCAAAATGGTTTTGACTCTTCTAAACCTCTAACACTAACCAAGACATCAACTAACCCTAGTCTAGCCCTGACTTACTCGAATATGGCGCCACACCGAGTGGGCCCTACTTGAGTTTTTCAAAAAGCGATTTTAAAACTTGAAATTGAAGGAGTTTTCAAAAGATTTTCAAAAGTAAACTTAAAATTAGGATTTTTGAAATGGCATAAGGTCCTAACTGAGTTAGAATTCCTCTGGATATGGTGCCAACTGAGTGGGCCCACATCGAATTTTGAACATTTTTGAAATAAACACTGAAAATGGCTTTGAAAAGGGGTTAAAATCAGTATTTGAAATTCAAGATCTTTGAAAATAGGGTCTCAAGCGAACTGGAACTCCGGGTTAGAGTCCTGAACTCTTAGGACTCTGAGATTTTAGATTTTAAAAGCCAAATGAAAGAATTTTCAAAAGATTTTATCAAGAAATGATGAAATAAGTCAGAAAACACAGTCAGGGTTAGACTCCGAACTCGACCGAACTCTAAAATAGAGTCCTGAACTAACTGGACTCTGTGAAATGACCTAAATTTCGAAAACAAACGAAAAAGATTGAGAATGGAAGTAAAACAGACTTAAAAACCAAACTTCTGACCGGATTAGGACTCTGAGACAGAGTCCTGATCGAACTGAAACTTTCAAAAATTTGAGAAATTTGATGAATAGAGGCATTCAGAAGCGACACCATCTAAATGGGTCTCATCTGTGAATTGAAATCGATTAAAGTTTGAATTTGAAAGGAATCCAGATTGTTTTCTGAGAAAATATTTTGAAATACAAAGTCCTGGGTTGGAAAATGACAGAGTATTGAATAAAAACCCAGGTTTTGAAATTGATTTTGAAATAAAGCTTTAAAATTCAAATCTGGATTGAATGTTTTGAAATAGGAGTGCTGGATCTCGAAAATGATATGCAATGTCATACAATGCTATGCAGAATGCGTGCAATGACATGCAATGATCTGTGATGACTTATGAAATGGACAAACACTGGATGAAGGTAAAAATTTGGTGTGTTTACAAAATCTCAAAGTTAAATTGAACTTTGAGATTGAAAATGAAATAGAATTTGAAAAAATGAGAGGATGAATTGGATTTGATAAGGATTGAAGATAGATTGAGGAAGATATTTACATTACTTGGAGTTTTTGAAAAAGGAATTTTGAAAATATGATGCAGTTCTATCCTAAATGATGAATGAATTTAAGTAACTTTGAAATTGGATTTTAAAAAGCTATTCCATTCTTTAAATGAATTAAGACAAGATTGAAGATATAATACATTCTTGACTATGGTCATTGAATGTATTATATAATAATCTATATTTAAATTCAGGTGAAGAATGAAACACATTTTTTGCTTTTATAGAGTTCGAAATGAGATTAACTCTCAATATACCCTGACTATGGCCATTGGTATATATATTGAATTAATTTTAAATTAAACTCTAATAAAAGATGAAATATTTGAAAATATGATGATTTTTTAAAAGGATCCAGTGTGGATCCAATGTTATTTTATAAAAGATAAAAATCCTAAGTTTTGTTTACATCCCGACTATGGCCGTTGGTGTAAATCACCAACTTAGGGTTAATTACCTCTTATGAAACGGTGCACGTGCCATTCGTGTTTCACCATTGTGAGACTTTGAAAAATAAAGGAGAAAAGCATGAAAACAAGCAATTCATGATTTTTACCATGCTCATACATTCTAATCTATGCTTTGAAAAGATAAAATTATCTTTAATATCTTAACTATTATAACCCTAGAATTGAAAATGATATGATAGAATCCTAATCTAAGAGGGAATTTCAACAAATTCTAGAGATTTTTGCAAAACAGATTTAGTATATGGCAAGATTTGCAAAAAGATGATAGACAATATTAAACCGAATCTAAGGTGTTATACTCATATGGAAAATATACATAGAATCTAAGGTGATACTTACCTCAACCGATGGAGCATACTTGTGGAAGATAGGTAATGTTGCAGCTCAGTTGATCAGGGCCCTACCCAATAAGTGACAGAAGGTGTTGAAGTTGAAGCATGCTCAAGCTTACCTGCTTCTATCATATTTATCTGTAAAACTCTCTTTCTGTTTCACATCAGACCCTTCAATCAGACCAATTATGGAACAGTTAGCTGATGAATGATCATAGTTCTTGCATTCTTATTCTTCATCAGAGATCACAAAGGAAACAACAAATACTGCAAACAGACTTTTTCCTAGGCTGTTGAGGTTCGATCCACTTTGTGGAAGCTCCCAGGCTTTCCAACTTTGCCGAGGATAAGTTGGTCCTTACGCTGTCAGAATGTTCTGAAGACGATGGTCAACCATACTTTCAGACAAATGAAAATATATGTTCCAATTGGCTCTCTTTGAGGAAGAGCATCCTGGCCCATCTCTGTGCCTCTGACTTCCACACGCTTAGGTCCTCATCACCAAGTGTAACAAAACTTCCAGCTCAACTCCATTGTCAAATACATGATATGGGATGGACAACAATGAAAGCAAACTGCACCACTTTCAGTGAATTAAAAACAGCTTGCCGACTGCGTGCTAGTCTCCCATCAGTCAATGCTTCATGTGCAGCTAGCTGAATTTCGGGTCCAGTCTCGGTGTCAGGAGGCAATAATGTAATCACCCTCCAAGTGTAACTCCATAAGAATTCAACATATGAACCAACCAGGGCATCTTCTGAACAATCTTCAAGAATATATTACAAGCCATATCATGAACTCCAGGATGTATTCAACAATTTATTCACAACAGTCCTAAGAAATTTCTAGTGAGCCCACAAAACCTGGGATACTGTCCAATAAACAAACCTATGGATTGGTTCCTGTCAGCTAATCTCATAACACAGGCACAACAATTTTAACATCTGGGATAGATAATGTCAATTGGGGAAAGCAAAACGCAGCAAAGTACTATTGTGTAGCTGGTGTGTGATAGGTATAGGGTGTTGGGCAGCTGTAGGTATTGCCATAGATGTTGCGGCAGATGGCTACGGAAACATAAGATTTAATGTCTGAAATAACCCAGCTTATGTTGACAGTCAAACCGAATAACACAGGAAATTCAGCAGATTTTACAGCATGTCAGGAACAAATCTGAGAGCTCTTCCTTTTACAAACAGAAACAGGCTAATGGCCCCCTCGACAGCCGAACCAAATAACCCATATAAAGTATATCTTAGTATGTACTTAATTATATAACAAGTCCACAGAATCAAAGCTAGACAACCTTTACAAAGAAATTTTACAGTCTTCTAAAATATGCACAAATGAATCCATTGTGAGTTCTCAGCAACAAATTCTCCAATACCTAAGAAGTAGGAAGGTTGTTGTTTTGGTTGGCAAGCACTAAACTCGTGAGCACTTTCACTTTCTCAATTGCTCATTTGTGTGCTGCAAAGCACAAGCATGATGCCCATTTTTACAATGAGTCAAAGTTCAATAACAAGATTTTAAGGACAATATTTAAAACCGTTATTTAGCATCTTCAAAGAGAGTTAGTGACCATAAAAATCCCCTAACATGCATCAAGGCATTTCCTTTGATGTTACAAGATTCTACAAAGCCAAAGAACTCGAGCATCTCCATTAGCATATTCACTTTCCATTCTCTTGATGCGCATAAACTATTTTTGTCACTAGTTCTTATCAGTTAAAAAAGAATATCCCACATATTTAACTAATCTTATTGTTTGTTGTTACCTCTCACCATATAACAGAGTTGATCAATCATGTACAAATTTGGCTTCAATCAGCTCTTTTATAGGCAAGCAACTAAACCAATAGAAATTCCCTGCAAGACAAGCATAAATTATATCCATAAATACATAAAATATGATATTACAATTTAGAGGCATTCATCAATGAATGAAATAAACTATATATATAAACTTTGCCCAAAGGGAATCAGTTACTCATAAATACAATAGCCAGCAAATCCCTTGTATCGATGCAGCTCTCTTTTTTTTTGTATACTTTGTGCTATGTCAGTGAGAATATGCAGAGCTAATAATGAACATATAGGTGCAGAAGTGATAATGAAACGCATAATGGGAAAATGCAGAAATGCAATGATGCAGTGTTGTGGAAGAATGCTATGTTGGCTCTGCAAAGTGTGTTGTAGGTATATCAATCGACATGCAGAGGTAACAGTGGATGAATTACTGTACTTAAGAATGCCTAACAGGATATGTATCAGGATACTAATCAGTAACTCACGAATGTGATATATTCAACTTAGTGAGGTTCATTCATTAACTGATTTTGGCCTTACAGAGTTGGATTATATTTCATATCAAAGGATTTATACACATACCTTTAAAGTCCTAACAGAAGTGCACCGGCTTCAATACCATCTTGGCAAGACAGTATCTCATGATATTAACGAATCTAAAGAAAGGGGAATCATGACTTTTCAACATGTTGTCAGCATCATTTGAACTGATTCATTCCTGTGAGCTGGATATTCCCTGCATCACATTTGCTGCGAACTGTACATCTGATATGCTCATCGGCAGGATGATATGTTGCAAAACGTGTCAGCAAGTGTTGCGAAGGCTCTTTCTCTTAGGATGATACTTCTGTTGTTGCTGACTTGCTTCAGCTCCTTCACCATTCATTACCCACATGTACATAACCAAAGATGCAGATATGACGCTTTATGTGCTAGAGTGTAGGAAACCTTGAACTACAAAGGATCTCCTGCAGCCATAAACGAACTTGAGTATAACAAACCAAAAATAGGAGAATTGTCAATTACCGGCATGATGCTTGACCATGTGATAAAGGACGTCATTTCAACTTCTTCAGCCTACTCTTCACTCATAAGAGTGGAAACTGACTTTTTGCCATCTTTGTCCAGAGGTATTTTCGTTGGCAAGGAATCTCTTGATGAAAGGCTACCACTATCCATTGCATATGGTTAGGATTTTTCAGAGTAGTTTGGGATGCTTTTGGCTTTATCAATGATCTCAATGCTAAAAAGGGAGTTGTTTGTTACTCTTATTGTGATATCATCAAGAGCTCTCATATCAACCAAACCAAAAAGGGGAATACATTGATGAATCCCTTACAGGACTCCACAATACTCCAAAAGGAGCAACCGTCATTCAAGGAGATATATATACAAAAAAAAGAAAAGAAAGGGGTACTACATCCAATGCTACTCTATCTCAACACCATGATACAGTTGATGGTAATGCCGAAGGGTTGATATTGCAGCATCATTTCAATAAGATGATGCAAAATGAATTTATGATGAGTTATGGATTCACGATGCAATGAACAACAGAAGCAATATGAAGGCAAATAAAATGAAAACTGATAGAACAGAAACCTAAACACAAATCGAACCAGAGACCTCAATCAAAGATTATTTGCAAAATTTAAATCCAAGCGATAGAACGCTGAGATGAAAATCGGGAGGACGTATTATAAAAAAAATAAAAAGAAAAGGAAAACAGATACAGGAAATGAATTACCACTTATATATATAAAAAAAAACATACCAAAGAAATCGAGGAAATTCGTATGAAAATGAACAAAATATGACAGATTAGAGTAAACGAAAAGCCATCTGATGCTTTTAAATGAGAAATCAACGCGAAAGATGAACAAAAGGGGAAAGAAAGAAAGGAAAAGAAAAAAAAAGTAGTAAATTAGGTGTTGGAATCAGTAGATTCCGTTAATGTTGCCATGGATGGATCGACCCTGCTACATGCAGGTCGATTCCACCACTTTGCCTCGTAACAAAATAAAAGAAATGAAGATGAACAAAAAATCAGAACGGAGGAATATTGAACGATAAAGGAAAAATTATTCATAGAAAATAGGAAAATAAGGAAAATGATTACTTACCTGTAATCGCAGGGGCAATTGATCGGCTTCCTTCTGATCATGAAGAGGAGGACCAGAGAGAAAAAAAAGGAGAATATCAAGAAGAGGTGATTAGAGGGAAAAGGGAAAAAGAGAAGCAGTGAAGAACGCAAGTGGCGGGGTGAGAACAGATCGTGAAGGAGGAAATGGGGAGGTGAAGAAGCGGTGGATTGTGAAGGAGAAGAAGATGGGGAGGCAGAAGATGGATGATGCATGCAGAAGAGGGGTGCGGTGGTGAAGAAGTGATCGTGAAAGAGGGGTGCTGGGGTGATAACGGGTGATCCCATGGGGCTTCCTGCGTGCCCTTTTAATAAGGAAGAGAAGATTCGGGAAAGGGTTGGTTAGAGATCGATGGAGGAAGAAAAGGGTTTGTGCGGTGGAGGGTTTTCACTGGTTTGTGAATGGAAGCCGAGAAGGGGAGAGAGGCAAGAGTGAAGAGAGAATGGAGGCGGCTGAGGGAGAAAAATTCGACAGGGTCTCCCCCCCCCCGAAACCCTAACTCGATTTGTGAGTTTTCCAAGGGTTTTTTACTTTTTCCAAAAAAGGTCTCCCTATAAAAAGATTTTTCAAAAACGGGTTTCTCTTAAAACTATTTCTATTTTTTGTAATTTTCTTTCATTATTTTTTATTTTTTTGTTGTTTTCTTGAATTTTTGTTTTTTTGTATTTTTGGAATGAAAATCTAAGAAAACAAAGACTAAGCCCTGATTTTTTGTATTTTTCTAAAAAGAATATTTACAAAAGTATTTTCCTGAGAAATTCAGACCATTTCGGGGAAATTTCTTCAGAAGAATGGGTTTGGACCCAGGTTTTGAGAAAATGTTCGAGTTTTGATACTCGAATCAAGAAATACAATTTGATGGATCCAAACAGATGTCGGAGGGACTGTCCGAGCTATTTAAAAACTATTTTGGTATTTTCTGTAATTTTAATTTAAAATTTGAACAAGGAGACTCAGACTTGGATCTGGATGATGGATCCAGATCCGAAATCAATTTAAACATATGAAATGAATTTGATTTCAATAAGACTTGAGAAATGAACTGGAATTTAGATTTGAAATGACCCATTTGCTCAAAAAATGAATTTAGGGGAAAAAAGGAATATTTTAAAGATTTTAAAAAATTTGGGGTGTTCACAGTCGTCAGCTTCGCTTACACTACTGCTTCGCTTGCACTACTAATTCGCTTGCTTGCTCGATAGTTCAGTATGCTACTCGTTGAATTGTGCACGTCTGTAAAGGCGTTACTCTAGTTGGTTAAACTGCTTACGCAGTTCTTTGCGGAGTAATAAGGAGTTTCTCATACTACTTAAATGCCTATAATAACAGCATTATACCAGTTGCTACATATTAGCATGTGACTTGCTTTATCCCTTGGTCGAACTGTTTTGGTGCTTATTGTAGCGTAGCACTTGTTGGCTTGCATCTCTTATGATTGATGTGATTACATACAGCTCGTAATCTACGAACTGGTGGCAACTAGGATTGATGTGGCCGCTTGTCTTATAAGTTGCTTACATATTGTGATATAACTGTTGTCGTATGATTGCTTATGAATGGCTTGTGATGTAATGGTTTATGCCTTACGATTAATTTAATTACTTGTTCATGGACTGAGCCATTTTATGGTAATTATATGTTTTACAAGCATTGTTATGAGTGCTTGTCTTATTCAGTTGTTTTGTTTGGCTGACGGGTAGAGTTAGTTACCCTTCGCCCATTGAATCAACTGAATTGTCATATTTGTGCATTCTCATGTGTCGTTTACACATGCTTTGAGGGCCTATTTGAGGATTGCAATATTCCTTGTGGCAATAACACGATGCGTAGGATATTGTGCTTCTATGTGAAGTGATACAATGCATATTGCTGATATGCATGCTTGTGCCCATATTGTGGCTACCGACCCCGAGGCGGTCAATGGTTTAGAGCAGTCGATTATTGATGCATGCATCACTGAGTGGGGTGTCTGTCGAGCACCTGATCTCCAAAGGATTATCTGCGAGAGCGTATATGATCAAGACCAGGTACCCGGCTAGAGTGGTCGATTCTCTGTGAGGATGTACACTGTCCATGAACGGGTAGCCGCAAAGACGGTGAACTCCTGTGAGGAAGTGTATGGTCCAAGACCAGGTATACCATCTAGGGCGGAATTCCTTGTGAGGTTATACATGTCCCAGACCAGGTGATCCGGGCGTTGATCTTGTTGTTTGTATTAGTGGCTATCGACCCTGAGAGTGATCATTTGTGTGGATGCATGTATCGCAATGCTTTTCATTGGATATGGCATTTGTTAGGGACTGATCTCCCAAAGGTTTCGCTGTGAGGTTATACATTTCCCAGATCAGGTGACCCGGCTAGAGTGGGAGATCTCTTTGAGGATGTACACTGTCCACAAACGGGTAGCCGCAAAGACGGTGAACTCCTGTGAGGAAGTGTAGGGTCCAAGATCAGGTATACCCTCTAGGGCGGTAATTCCTTGTCTGGTCGTATATCTCTTGGACCAAATGATCCGACGTGGATCTTGTGTTTTTGCTTACCATAAAAAGTTATTGTGAGTTGTGACGATCTTCTGAGACTGTTTGTGATAGCCAACTATGAATTCATAGTTTTGGCTTTCTGTTTTAGCATGATTACATGCTTGACTCAGGTGTGAGAATCAGATCGTTAGCGATTTGAGTTAGTGATCATGTTTTGGACCTTCTACGGAAGGGTGAGCTTTTCTGAAAAGGTATGACGCCTTAGTGCATCATAACCGGTGATGGTTAGCCGCGTAAGACTTTGAGAGATGAGGATAGATTAAGGTCGTTCAGGACAAAGCGTTGGTTAGAAGTAGCGAGTGACAAACTATGTCATGGTGGTGATTAGATGCAGACACCTCATTCTAGGAACGAGGACAAGCTTGTTGTGTAGTAGTTCACAGCTTACGATCAAATGGATCGTATGCTGCGTTGGTCAGTTGCACTGCTTACTTGCGTTGAACTGCTTACTGTTTGCACTACTTACGCATTTACACTGCTTACTCGCTTGCACTACTTACTCGCTCGCATGCCTTATTCACTTGTACTGCTTACGTGTTTGCAATATTCACCTGCTTGCATTGCTTACCTGTTTAACTGCATATCTGCTTTAAACTGCGTAGCCTACTGAATTAAATGTACTTAATTCAGTTTCATGTTAGTCTCTCTTTTGCACCTACTAGTTTTTCGCGAAACTAACCCATTCTATGGGTACAGGTGATGTTTAGGTACTCTACGGGCGATGGCGCGATTGCAAGATGGCTTCAAGACTTCTTCTTCCTGCTCTTAGCTCGCGTCCTGGATGCTTGGGTTTGTATCGGATTTCCCTTAGAATATCTGAATTTTTGTGCGTTTTGGTTCTTTTAGCTAACGTGCCAAGAGTTGTTAGCTTGCCTTATGATTTATCAAATAAAAATCTTTCGCTGATTTCATAAACCAACTCTGAAGGAAAGAGATATTTCTAGTCTCTTGCCTGTTTTTCTGAAAATGTTCGCAAGTTTGAAATTTGGGGCGTTACAATCTAGGGGACATGACCCAGAAGGAGAAGATGATGTTGATCCCTACATGTACAAAGTGTTTCAGAAAATGATGTAAAAAATGATGTAAAAAATGATGTCTGAGCAGGCTGGTGCTGGTCCAAAGAAAACATCATCTTAGAGCAAAATAAAGAGAAAACCTATAAAAAGGCATGTCAGGATCAGTAAACAGAAAATTCAGTGTGACAGCACCTCTGAGGACTCGAAATCAGCAGAGGAGGGTTCTAAAGAAGAAGAGCAGTTGATGTTCATCCTGAAACATCTATGACAGTCTAAAAGGGCAGTTGAAGAGCCTGTATCAGTGAACAAACCCAAGTACGGGGCCCCTACAGAAGACTCAATCCAAGCATTGACCAAGATAGTTAAAGATCTGTAAATTCGAGATAAAGGAAAGAAAGTGTATACCCAACAGGATTTATACCTTGGATTGGATGGAGATAGCAGCTTGGAGAACCTCCCCAGGAAGTTTATTAAGTTTGATGGATCCAGTGATCCCAAGGCCCATCTTGCAATGTTTTTCGCAGAATGCGCCAGGTTCAGCGAAGATAACTGTGCTCTTTTCCTATGCTTCCCCCGCAGTTCGGAAGGCATAGCTGCCAAGTGGTATGCAGAGCATGTCAACCCTATTGAATTGAGAGATTTCAACAAGGTCGTTAACATGTTCATTGATCGATTTCTGTTCAACACGGAAGTTCTACCTACTCTCAATCATTTATACAACCTCAAACAAGAAAGCAATGAAAAGGCCAAAGATTTCATCCGCAAATAGAGAAGTATTTGCAACAAAATGAGGAATCCCATCTATGAGGAGCATGCCCTCCAGATTATCCTTAATAACTTCTCGCAACCTTTGAGAAGCCTCATTTCCACATACCCGTCTAAGTCATTCATTGAGCTGACAAAACGAGTACAATGACTCGAAATGGGAATGAAAAACAGGGTGTATGAGGGCATTACTCTGGTAAAAAATGCTCAGGATCTAAAGAAAAAGGCACACGTCGCTTGCTCAGCCGATACCCTAGGTAACAGTCATGGAAGTGGCAACAAGAACAACAATAATAGTGGCACAAAGCTTGATCGGAACAGAGGACGGAAAGAAAAGTTCTTCAACAACAGTGACAGGTCTCTTCCAAGCGGTTCCCAACAAAAAGGGGATCTCCAAGAAAAACCCAAGCACATCAATTGGAGTAGGGATCGTGAATTCACTCCTTTGGATCAACCTCTGGAGAAAGTCCTAGAATATCTGTTGTCCCAAGGGATGGTTAAGCTCCCTAAAATTGCAGATCCACCAGTGATCATGGGAAGATTCAAAGAGCAATTCTGCAAGTTCCACAGGGTAATGGGGCATGATACAAAATATTGCTTCATCCTTAAGCACTTGATCCAAGATTGTACTGACAAGAACATCCTCATAGAAGATGAAGAGGAAAAAAAGATGAAATCTTGTCAGCACCATTCCCAAATCATTCTGCAGCAGCCATCTCAGAATGCTCATTTTTACCACAAGGCCATATATGTCCATGCTTCAATGAGGACATAAGTCTCCAGCATCAGGTCATGGTCCTGCATCAAAACCAGCCCGCACCCAAAAAGATGAACATCATCTCCATCCTGAGTCAGAGGAATTCGTCAGCTAAGGACAAAAGGGTCCTTGGATTCCCCAAGAAATTCATTAAAAATCAAGTCCCTGCAAAAGAAGCAGAAACCTCTAAAGCAGCTGAAGAGCGAGCCAATCTATTGCAGAAGTCAGTTACAACGCTCTCCAATGTTTCAATCTTGGAGCTGACCCATGATTCTCCCAAGCATCAAGAGATGCTAGATGATTTGTTGAGAAAGATCAAAGTGAAACCAGGCACTATGCGAGAAGATATGGCACAAATAGTGAATCAGGTGATGACCAATGCGCCTATTACTGTAAACACCCCAAATTTTCACTCACCTCCCCGACATTACCACCAAGCATCATCATCCAGCCTTTGAAATCGCCAAAGGGCAAAATGGTTATTTTCTGAGCTCAAAACTTGCAAAAGTCTAAATTGCATCTGCAACTCTCAAAATTTCTCTATTTTTGGCTCAGATGTTCAAAATTCTACTCCTGACAGGAAACAAGAATCTCCAAGTCTTGGTTCAAGATTACATTTCATAAGACATGTCATTGCATAGCATTGCATGAGCATCTCATATCACTGCACTGCACAGCATGTCATTTCGAGGTCCAGAACTCTTGATTTCAAAATTTTCAATCCAGATTAGAATTTCAACTCTTTTCAAATTTGATTTCAAAACTCTGGGTCTTCAAAATTATCAATTCTTCCCATTTTACCCCCAGGTCTCTGAATTTCAAAATATTTCCTCAAGAAAACAATCTGAATAGTTTTTAATATGGATTTCAGCCACTTCACCTCAGATTTTGCCCTTTTGTCAGCTATTTTAACTATCATTCTTTTACAAAATCGCCCTACAGGGGCCAACTCTTTTCAAAATTTCTGTTTTGCCAATTAGTCTAGATTTTATGAAAATTCCAAAAAAAAAAGGATTTACTGTCTTGTCCTTATTTCAATAAAGAAGCAATGTGGGACCCACACTAAGGTGGTGTCACACAGGCTTTTCTTTTGAAAAACCTGAATTTTGAAAAACCCAAAAATATAGGAGCCTTGTCCCCTGGATTGGCTCCACTTGTCTTTTCTCTCTCCTCCCATTTATCAGCCAAGTGTCAGTGTGAGGCTACCTTAAGAAGCTGCCACATGTCATGCCATGTGTCAGTATCCACCATCTCCACCCTGCACCATGTGTCATTCCAAAGATCACCCTGAGATGCCAAGTGTCATGTGTTGTCCTGTCCAGAAAAAGTAAAGCTTGTCTCCTCTGAGGTGGCACCATTTGAAGTGTGTCTCCTGCAGAGGACACGTGTCACTCCTAGCTTCCTCCAGAAAAAGTAGAGTTGTCTCCTTCTGAGGTGGCGCCATCTGAGGTATTCTCTCCTGCAGCAGGTGACACATGTCATTCTCTGCTCTTCTTAGAAAAAGCAAATGACACATGTCATTTCCTGCTCTCTTCAGAAAAAGCTAGAATTCAAACATTCAAACCCTTCCAGAGGTGGTGCAAATCCTGAACTTCACCTTTTCTATTCTGTCTGAGATGGCGCCACATGGCTTGGACCTCCTTCTCTTCCCTCTGCCACGTGTCAATCTCTGCTTCTTTCAAAAAAAGTAGGATGACACATGTCTTCCCCTACTTTTTCTCAGAAAAGTAGATGACACATGTCATTTCTAGCTTCCTTCAGAAAAAGCAGAAGACACATGTCACTCTTGGCCTTCTTCAGAAAAAGCAACCATTCAAATATCTCTAGACAAGACCTAGGTGGCGCAAATCCTGAATTCTGCTTTTCCTACTTTGTCTATGAGGGCACCACATGTTCTTTGCTCCTCCCAACTGCCACATGGCATTCTAGGATCCACCCTGAGGTGGCGTCACATGTCCACTCTCCATTCCTTCAGGGCCAACCACCATTTGAATTTCAAATCCACCCTGAGGTGGCGCCATTTGAGAAGACTCCTCCAGACAACTGACACTTGTCAAAAGCATAATCATCCTGAACTGCCACATGTCCAGACCTCCCTGCATCAGAAAAAGTAGAAAAGGCTCCCCTCTGAGGTGGCGCATTCTGCTTCTTCCATTCCTGTACTTCTGACATGTGTCAAGAGCTTCCAGAGGTGGTGCCACATGGCATGCTCCTACTGTTTCCAACTTTACACCTCAGAACACCTTTTGAGGTGGTGCCATTCCAGAACCCCACTTGGCTCTATTTTGATATTTATTTTATATTTTTTTAATAAAAGTAGCCCCTGAGGTGGCACCATATGAGAAGCTTCAGAAAGGCAAAGTTCGAATTTCAAACTCCAAAAGAACACCCCCTGAGGTGGTGCAATTTGGGAGCCTCCTGCAGAGAAAATCAAGCAAACCCCAATTTTGAAAATTTTCAAATTCTGCTGAGGTGTCTCACCCACAAATTTCCTATTTTATTTTCTCAAAAAATCAAAATAGCACCCCCTGAGATGGTGCCACATGGAGGGCTCAGATTGAGCCTGTTTGAAATTCAATTTTTTTTAAAAAAATTCTACAAATACAAGGGCTCACACCCAGCCTAGAGGACTCCAATTTAAGACTCCAATTTTGATTTTGAACTTCAACCTAGATCCATTTTAGAACTCAATTGTGTTCCTTGGAATTCACGCCCCCCTTGGGCTCAGTGGAGAAGGTGCAGTGAAGTACCTACATTGCTCGTGCAGTGGCCAATTTGATTCAAGCGTGGGTCGATCTTGGTGAATCATCCGAAGCCCAAATCGAAGGATGAACGAAGCCATTGGTAGCCGTCCCTTTCAAGAGTTTCAAAGCTGCATAACGAAGCAAGGTACACCTCTTTTCCTCTTGATTTCATAATATCATGATTTGATTCATGTGTCGTTTGAAGAAAGAGCTCATCCGAGGAATGGATTGAGCTATTCTCATAAAACGACAAATATAAAAATATATAATTATACTTCCTTGATGATTTTTAGCATTCATGCATGTAGTTAAATTTAATTTGTATTTTATTTTGTTAATTTAGCATGTTTTATAAGTTAATTAGGTTTATTTCGGTATTTATTTCAATTCTGCTCAGTTTCAGTAATTCTCTGTTTTTGTCAGTCAGTCAACATGTCATTTCATGCATTTATTTTTCATTAAAAATTCTAAAAACATCATGGAATGCGCCCTTAGGTGTCCCTAAAAATGTGCCAAAAATTCAGAAGGATTTGAATTTGTTTACTATGGTAAACCTTCAAAATGATAAGTCGGGTTTTGTTACCCGGGATGCGTTTTAAAAACTCATTTCCGACTTATAAAATCTAGAACTCCATCATGGGAGATCCCATTTTCGATCCAAAAGCTGTTCTGAGCTGAGGAAGATGTCTAGTTTTTAACCTGATTTTCTTAGATTTTTCTGATTTTTTTTAAAGTCTGACAAAAATCCGAGAGTGCGGGACACGTGTCAGAGCCTGATTTGGGCCTCTCAGACTTTGGATCGACTTAGGTCGACGGGTTCTCTTTGGGTATTGATCCAAATCCAAATCTGTAAAAAATGAATGTTATGTCCGAAATGTCCTCTGTTTGCATCTGAAAGCTAGTGATTTTTAGAATAGTTGTGATATCTGTTTCGGATTTTTCTTGTCAGTCTCCTGTTTTGTTATATTTGTATATTCTGTTGATTTAGGCATGAAAAGTTATATTTTTATCTGTGTTTCTGTTAATCAAACGCCGAAGTCATGAACATAAAAGTTGTCCTTGTAGGTGTCATGAGTAGCTCTGTTAAATGTCAGAAATTTCTATGGCTGTTTTCTATTTTTTTAGCATTTTATATTAGATTAGGTAGATTTTGCCTCCATCAGAACCAAATCCCTGTTACCGAACTCATCATAGTTCAAATCCCGAGGCTGTAAAAACCAAAAGTGTTCCATTTCGGGTCTTTTAGCAGTCTGCAAAATATCAGAAGTTTTTATGGTGTAAATTTTGCATTATCATATTAAGCATTGCATTTGGTTCGGGTCCATAGGCGAAATCCACCCTTTTTAGGACTTTCTTTAAAATTTAGCATTCAAATCATATCATTTCGTAATTTTTAGCATTCTAGGCTGTTTATCAGAGTAGGTAGATGCTTCATACCGAATTTGGTGTAATTTGGAATTCATTTGAGGCTTGATTTAGCCATATCATCAAAACAGGGCCCCGCGGGACCCAGATCCAAGCGAAAGACAAGCGAAATTCGTTATTTTGGATAAATTGCAAAATGTCAAATTCTGATTTTACAGTCCTAATGTGTTTAGCAGCATGTCATCATGTCTCATACTGTATTTCATCATCATTTGATTCAATTTGAATTTCGAAAAACCCTGATTTTAAAGGTATAACTTTATAATTAGGGGTATTTTGGTCATTTTGACCACCATTTCGAATTTCAAACTATTTTCTACTGAATTTCTTGCATTTTCATTATTTCAAATATCAAGGAAGCATGAGAATAGGGTTTATATCCAATTAAGTCCAATAAATTCGTAATATTATTGGAAAATCTTGGAAAAACCCACATATTTGAGCTAACCTTATTTCAAGTTTGTCTGGGATATTCAAAAGAAGAAGTTGAAGTCTGTCATTTCTTTTATTTCATTTATTTAGTGATGTAATAATGTAAATTTTGGAATAAGAGATTTAATTTTCTGCTTAGACTAGGATGCATATCATATAGTTTAAATTCATGCAATATCCTGTTTATATGATTCATGCATTTTATTTCAAAAAGCACTATGGATGTACACGAATGGCACGTGCACCAACTCTCAGGGAGTTAATGAACTTGGTGGAGTCCATATTTATGGCCCTAGTCAGAATATGGACGAGACCCAGATCCATCATCTCTCTACCAGTCACATTGAGCCTACACTCTTAGGCTATCTTAAAATGCACATCATATTTCCAATTTTTTCAAAATATTGTGCATTAAATCAATTAAACTCTGAACATATTCATGGCCACTGTCAGAATATGTGAAGAATTTATTTTGACTTAATACACATTTTTCCAACAAATTTCTTAGAAAATCTTTCAAAGTGCATTCATTCACTCATATCATTTGCATCATGAAATCATTGATTTTCTCATGATTTTCTTAAGAAAATTTCGTTCTCAAGAAATCGATTTCTCAAGAAACTCTGAGAAATTTTCAAAAACAGTTTTTCCCAAGTCAAGTTTTCACAGTTTTCATGGAAATCAGTTTCTCAAGAGACTTCTAAAATCTCCAAAGTTGGATTTCCAAAATCCAAGTTTCCTTCGTTTTTCCTTGGAAATGTTATTTTCTTAAGATTTTCAAAAAGAGTTTTCCAATCTTCCTCAAAGATCAAAATCGATTTCCAAGTATTTTAAGGGTAAGATTCCCAGGATTTCAATTTCCCAAGTTTCCGTTTTTCCTCTCCAATGAGCTTTCCTATAAAATTTCCATCATTTTCCTAAGAAAATTCTCAAAGTCCGAGTTTTCCTGAGAAGTGTTTCCTTTTTCAAATGTTCACCTTTTTCTCAAGAATCACTTCTATTTTCCCAGGATTTTCAACTATCCATGACTTTCCCACACCTTTATGAACTTTCTCGTGATTTCAAAACCTCTTTCACATGAGTTTTCCTGACAAATTGATTTCCATCATTTGCCTTAGAACTATTTCCAGCTCCAAAACCTTTTCTGAGCATACATCATGTCTTTCCAAGTTACATTTTACAAAACTTCATAGCACATGCCTGAATTCTCTGTGCATTTAGGATAGAACATGATTTTGGTAATTTAGCTAAGTCAAGCACAATTTTGGTCCTTGGTTCGATTACCCCTGTTAAAGGCGGCAGGAACGGTCGAACCTCGTACTGACAGGTCGAGCCCCATCCCATGGATTTTCCCACAATTTTTAAAACGGAGGCGAGTATTTCAAAACATTTTCCAAAATCCGGTCAAGTTTGAATCGCGAAGGCATTTTCCTCTCTCTTCCGCAAAGAAGGGAAGACGGGAAAAATTTTGCGACGATAACAATTAGCTTTTCTGATGAGGACTTACCAAAACCTCATTTTTTCCATAACAATGTGTTGTATATCATGGTGAGAATCAGGGGCATGACTGTCCCACATGTGCTTGTCGATGGAGGCAACAACCTCAATATGTGCCTAGAGATGACAGCGAAAGCCTTGAAATTAAAAGAGGAAGAATATGTCCCTGATCCGATTACAATTTACGGCTTCGATAACCATGGGCAGACTGCCAAGGGCAAGATCTTTCTAGAAATTTTCATTAACTACTCAATGCATATAGTTTTATTCCATGTCGTCAATGTGCCACCCACCTACAATCTTTTGTTGGGACAAACATGGATCCACAATGCTAATGTTGTTCCGTCGACCCTCCATCAATGCATAAAATGGTTTAAGGGAGGAATGATCACCACCATTCTGGGAGAAGATTCCGAAGAGAGGCTGCCACAGCTTATGATCCCCCGTCCAACATTTACAGCGGATATTCCAAGCATCCGAGAAAGTGATGAGATCAACCTTAGCGAGAGTTTAGAAATGCTGAAGCTAAAGGATGTTCAGAAAGAAGAGAATGTTGCAGCCATGGTCCAATGGCAAGGACCTCACTTCTTCAAACTGGGAGGACGTATCAATTACACCTCTTTCAAAGATCATCCCTTATTCCCTCTGTTTTCCAAGGCCAAAAGAGGACTTGATCTACTAATAAAACACAGGTACCAGCCATTTCGAGGCATGGGAAAGAATGAGGACGGCATAGTGGAGCCAATACTTCCGGCTCGACAGTCAACAAGTTCAGGGTTGGGGTTCACCGGCCAAGACTCCAACAAAGGAACAATATTTGTCAAAGAAACCAAATGAGGAAGATGATGCCTTAGTTTTCCTGCTTTTTGTTCTTGTTTCTCAGTTAATCTTGTAGGGACAACACAGTCCCAATCTTTTGTCGGTCTTGTAAATACCTTATTTTCAATCAATGAAAGCTTGATCTTCTCTTAATATTTGGGCATCTATCATTCTTGCTTATTTTGTTTGTGCCATTATTCTTTGCTTTTGAACAAAAAGTTCGTTTTGGGCTTATACTTTCTCTTAAAAACCTTTCTTGACGTTTTCTAGACCGTCAGAACATAGCTCCTGAATCGATGAAGAAGTTCATTATCAATCCCAAATTCTCCCAAAAGAAATCAAAATTGGCAAGAATTCATAAAATAAAGGTCAGAGCAGAGGTTGGCCAGGAAACAGAACAGACCGAAGAGCTAGCAGAGTTTGATTCAACTATACAAGAATTGCCAGAATTTGCTCACATTCAGAAGCAGGATGAACCATAGTCTTTGGTTCAAGATCCAACTGAAGATATCAACATTGGTTCGGAAGATGATCCAAGAATCTTCAAAATCGGTTCGGGTCAAAATGCAGATGAAAAAGCAAGACTCATCCAATTTCTTAAGCAACATCAAGAAATATTTGCCTGGACTTATGAAGATATGCCAGGATTAGATCCCAAGCTGGTTGAGCATCGACTCAAATTGAAACCAGATTCCAGACCAATCAAGCACAAACTGAGGAAGTTAGACCCTCGAGTTGAGCAACAAGTTAAGGAAGGACTTGAAGATTTGTTAAAAGCAGGCTTCATCTGAGCCATAGATTAGCCAGATTGGTTGGCAAATACCGTGGCAGTTCCTAAAAAAAATGGCAAGGTTAGGATTTGCATTGATTTCAGGGATCTCAATAAAGCTACCCCGAAGGATGATTATTCATTTTCCAATATTGATCTTTTGATCGATAGCACGGCAGGCCATGTCATGTTTTCCTTTATGGATGGATATTCAGGATATAATCAAATCAAACTGGCCATTTGTGATCAGTCGAAAACTTCCTTTACTACACCATGGGGAACCTTCTGCTATACAGTCATGCCGTTCGGGCTCAAAAACGCCGGGGCAACCTATCAGAGGGCGATGGCCATTATTTTCCATGATCAGATACACAAAAATATGGACGCATATGTGGATGACATCCTGGTCAAGTCTAAAGAAGAGGAAGATCACCTCGATGCTCTTGGTCAAGTCTTTGAAAGACTTATTCTTTACAAGTTGAGACTTAATCCTCAAAAATGTGTTTTCAGAGTAGAGTCCGACAAACTGCTCGGTTTCATAATCAGCAAAAAAGGAATAGAGGTGGATCCGGCTAAAGCAAAAGCAATCATCAATATGCCACCCTCAACCAATCTCAAGGAACTATGAAGCCGTCAGGGGCGCATTCAGTCTATTCGCAGATTCATCTCCAATTTGGCCATGAGATGTGAACCTTTCAATCATTTGCTTAGAAAAGGAGTAAAATTTGAATGGGGATCGGAATGTCAACTCTCGTTTAAGCGCATCAAACAATATTTCCTTAACCTACCTGTTCTGAAGCCACCAAAATTGGGAAAAACTCTCTTATTATATATTTCCATCAATCAGAATGCATGTGGTGGATTCCTTGCACAGTATGAAGAAGACAGTTTGATAGAGCACGCCATCTACTATGTGAGCAAAACTTTCATTGATTATGAAAAGAAGTATTCCCAAATGGAAAAGACTTATGTAGCTCTGGTTTGGATGTGCCAGAAATTGAGACACTACTTGTTGGCATCTGAGGTCAAATTTTTGTCAAAGCTTAATCCTCTCAAATACATTTTGGAACAATCGTTTCTCACTGGACGGATCGCGAAATGGCAGGTCCTCCTAATGCAATATGACTTGGAATATGTTTCTCAAAAGTCAATTAAAGGCCAAGCTGTCGCAGATCAGCTGACAGACTTTCCCCTGACAGAAGAAATAAAAGCAGATGATGATTTTCCTGATGAACACATCTACAATATCCAACAATCTCCAGTTTGGAACCTATTCTTCTATGGCTCTAAAAATATGTCTGGCATAGGGATTGCAGTTTTGTTAATCACCCCAGAAAAAGAAATGATCCCTTATTCTCTTAAGCTTGGTTTTCAATGCACTCATAACATGGCCGAGTATGAAGCTCTAATACAATGCCTCAAAATTATGCAAAATTTCAATGTCAAGAGAGTGCATGCCTTTGGCAATTCGTTACTTGTCGTCAGTCAAGTTAACACTGAATGGCAAGTGAAAGATTTAAAATTGGTCCCCTATCAGAAAATCATCCTAGCTCTAGTGGACAACTTTGAAGAATTTCAGCTCAATCACATCAGGAGGGAACACAATCAGATAGCTGATGGCTTAGCCAGCCTAGGCTCCATTTTATCCTTTAAAGGCAGTGAATCATGTTGTTCTTTTGAAGTTGGTAGGATTGAGCAACCTGCCTTCATCTTAACCATGCAAGTAAATCAGGTCAATCAGAAAGAGAAGCCTTGGTACCAAGATATCAAAATTTTCATTGAGACTGGTAAATTTCTACCAAAAATGCCAAAAAAGGAGCAGCGTGCAATTCAGTGCATGTCCACTCGTTATTTCATCCTTGCCAATGTTCTCTACCATCGTGGGTTCAGTTCTGAATATGCCAGATGTTTAGACAAAGATGAAGCTATGGAAATTATCCAAGAGGCACATAAAGGGATTTGTGGTGGCCATGTTGGCTATCAAACTCTCGTCAAACAGATCATCCGAGCAGAGTACTACTGAAAAACCATGCAACAAGACTGTCATTGATTTGTGAAGAAGTGCGTCAAGTGCCAAATGCACGCACCTTCCATTCATGCGCCAGCTGCATATCTACAATCAGTTGTATCTCCTTGGCCATTTTCTATGTGGGCTTTTGACGTCGTAGGCCCAATTACTCCTTTCGCTTCCAATGACCACAAGTATTTTCTGGCTGCTACAGAATATTTCACCAAATGGGTTGAAGATGTCACTCTACGCACAGTAGAAGGCCGCCATGTGGTTTCTTTTATTCACAAGAACATTCTTTGCCGCTTCGGCATACCACATGACATTGTTTCAGACAATGGAAGCCATTTCAAAAATGAGAGGATGAAAACCTTATGTTCCAAATTCAAAATTTGTCATCATTTCTCAGCTCCTTACTATCCTCAAGGGAACGGCCAAGCAGAGGCCACCAATAAGATTTTGATTTGCATTTTTGAAAGGACTGTGAAAACAGGTCATGATTGGCATGAGAAAATTCATGATGCGCTTTGGGCATACCGAACTACCATTCGTACTCCGACTAATGTCACTCCTTCAGAACTTGTTTACAAAACTGAAGTAGTGTTACTTCTCCATGTTCAGAAGCTCGCTCTCAAATTTGCCTCCCTTATAGAATTGTCACTTGATCAATATCAGTAGGAGAAATTGGTGCAGCTGGATCTACTGGATGAAAAGAGGCTCAAGGCAGCAGAGCATGCTCAAGCTTATCGTCGGAGGGTGACTCCACACTACGCCAAGTCTGTCATTGAGAGAAAATTATGAGTTAACGATTTGGTGCTCAGATCGACAACTCATCTCAAGCATCGACCACGGGGCAAGTGGTCACCCAATTGGGAAGGCCCTTATGTGGTTAAGGAAGCACTGCCTCGCAATTCATATCGTCTGATCACCGCAGATGGGGTGGAAATGCCAGATCCTGTCAATGGTCTGCATCTGAAGAAGTTTTATACTTGAAATGTTCATTCTAGCCTTTTGTACTCTTCAAAGATTTGTTTCAATAAAACAATGATCTTCTATCAATTCTCACATTCTTCTCCATAATACTGGGGCATTTTAATTTAGATACATCTGTCTTCCCCTCATCATATGCAGGCAGGATTAGACAAAAACTCTTTTTCTCAAATCCTACCAATTTTCAATTAATCTTGTGATCTTTATTAATTACATTCATTTTGTTCATTTCTCAATTTAATCAAATTTTTCATCAAACTATTGCCAATTTGTCAAGTTTTAGCGATTTTTCGACAATTTTATTATGAAATTTTATCAATCTTTATTTCTAATATCCTTTCAGGTTAAGGGATAAACCTGGTGCCTCCTTTCAATGAGGTACTCCTTTATTCTTTTCCCCGTTCAGGATAAGGGGATAAATCCTGAAAGCGGACCACATACAATTAAACTATGATGGTCCATTGAATTCAGAATTTTCACCAAGAATCTTTACTTTCTCAATTCATTTTAAAAATCGAGCTCGTCTTCAAAACCCAGTCCTCGCACTGGTTATTTCTCAAACTTTTTGATCATATATTGAGCTCATTTGAAAAACCCAGTCCTCGCACTGGTTATTTCCCAAAATTTTTGACCATGTATAAAGCTCATTTTCAAAATCCAGTCCTCGCACCGGTAACTTTCTAAATTCAACCTTATGATCAAAGTTTTTCCTTCTACAAATCAAGTTCTGACTTGAACTTCCAAATTTGAAATATTTCAAAGGATCCAGCTCTAGTTGGTCATATATTTCAAAGGATCCAGCTTTCGTTGGTCACATATTCCAAAAGATCCAACACTTATTGGTCATGTATTCCAAAAGATCCAACACTCGTTGGTCATGTATTCCAAAAGATCCAACACTCATTGGTCATGTGTTCCAAATAATCCAGCTCTCACTGGTCGCGTATTCTAAAGGATCCAGCTCTCGCTGGTCATGTATTTTAAAAGTCCCAGCACATGCTAGTTGAGCTCCCAAATCAATTTACTTCATAGTCAAACCTTCAGATTTCAATTTCTCAAATTCTATCAGTTCCTAAACTTCAGTTTTCGATTTCTCAAATCTATCATTTCCTAAAAACCTCTGGGTTGTAATATTCTCAAAAATTTCATCATTTTCTCAACCCTCGGATTATAATCTCCCAATTTCAATCATTTTCAAACCTTCAGATAAAACCTTTTCAAATCAAAATCCAGTATTTTCACTGGTCGGGATTATCAAAATCCAGTATTTTTCACTGGTCGGGATTATCAAAATCCATTATGTTTCAATGGTCGGGATTATCAAAATCCAGTATTCTTCATTGATCGGGATTACCAAAATCCAGTATTTTTCACTGGTCAGGATTTTCAAAAATCCAGTATGTTTCACTGGTCGGGATTACTGAAATCCAGTATTTTTCACTGGTCGGGATTATAAAAATCCAGTATTCTTCACTGGTCGGAATTACCAAAATCCAGTATTTTTCACTAGTCGGGATTATCAAAACCCAATATTTTTCACTAGTCGGGATTATCAAAAATCCAGTTTCTTATAAATTGGTCGGGATTTCAAAATCCAGTATTTTTCACTGGCCAGGATTTCAAATCCAGTTTCTCATAACTAGTCAGGATTTCAAAAATCCAGCTTCTCACAACTGGTCGGGATTTCAAATCCAGTATTTTTCACTGGTCGGGATTATCAAAATCCAGTATTTTTCACTGGTTGGGATTATCAAAATCGAGTATTCTTCACTGGTCGGGATTACCAAAATCCAGTATTTTTCACTGGTCGGGATTATCAAAACCCAGTATTTTTCACTGGTCAGGATTATCAAAAATCAGATTTCTTATAAACTGTTCGGGATTTCAAAATCCAGTATTTTTCACTAGTCAAGATTTCAAATCCAGTTTCTCATAACTGGTCAGAATTTCAAAAAGCTAGCTTCTCACAACTGGTCGGGATTTCAAATCCAGTACTTTTCACTGATCAGGATTATCAAAATCCAGTATTTTTCACTGGTCGGGATTATCAAAATCCAGTTTCTCATAACTGGTCGGGATTATCAAAATCCAGTTTCTTATAACTGGTTGGGATTTCCAAAATCTAGTGTCTTTCACCAGTCAAGATTTCCAAATTCGGATTTTCACACCATTCCTCTAAATTTCAGCTAAAGGTCTCATCAAAATCTATATTGAGTGATTATTTCACAAAAGGATTCTCGAAAACTTTGTCAATCTGCTAAAAATGTGTTGATTTCAATATTTTACCACACAGAAGAATCATCTCATATTACATCTAGCATTCTTTTCAAAAAGGCGAAGCTTTTTGCGAAAAAGGATGAAATTCAGATCTTTTCTCTGTTGATTAACAAAAAGGATGTAAAAAATATCCTTGGTATGATTAGCGAAAGAAATATTTAATAATGTTGAAAAGCCAGAGGTCAATCGATGTTGATCATAGCTATGGCGCATGTTTAAAGATGACTTTCTGGCAATCGGGCAGTGGAAATATCTTGAGCGATAAAAAGAATCCACTCAGTCCATATCTCCTCATTCATTTAAGCTCCAATCAAATATCTTCAAAAGGGATCTCTCAATCATCGTCGAGTTGAAAACTGGTGGATGAGTTGCCCCTAAGACCAAAGAAGATTTGGATCATCTCCGAGATGAAGGAGTTTGTGACGGATCCTTCCCGGGAACGTTCAGATCACCGTCAAGATGAAGGTGACAACACTGAACCTCCCAACAAACCCTAAAAGATATTTGATTGCTGCTATCATCAAGAGACTTTTGACCAATAAGTCAATATCACCAGTATGATTTCTGAGAAAAAAAAAGGATTGGAGCATCTCCAAGATGAAGGAGTTTGTGACGTACCCTTCCCCGAAAAAGAGAGAAAAGCCAGAACATCTACAAAATGAAGGATGATGTAAAAACCCGAGAAAGCTCAATGTCTCAAAAAGAGTGCAAAAGGACCATCATGGGAAAAAGGCCCAGGATATCAAACTGCCAAAATTGCCAGAAATCATCTTTTCTTATGTGAAATCCTTTTATCAATGTCTTTTCATTGCTTGCTTTTATGAAATTAAGAGTATTTCTTCTCTATTCATATCAAGGAAATGGATAGCTTCCTTGGAGAAACTCAATAACATTAAAAATTTGAATCTAACTCTGGAAACCGGGGAGTTAACCTCATTTGGAAGGAATACTGTAGGGAATATCTTTTGCACACATGTGCACATTCTCAAGCATTTGAATCAACTACAAGCTTTATCTTATTGGCAAAATTTTTAGGCTATCCAAAAGTGTTATAAATATTCAATATCTATTTTGATGCAACCTAGCATTGTTTATATTTTCTCAAAAGAGTTGCCTCATTTAGGCTAGGTGTCTCTTCAAGTCCCATCATGGTTTCTTCATTTGAGGATTCCGTACGGTCCTACCTGCTCAGGATAAGGGTTAAAACCTGAACTCTCTGTGAAAGGTCATCTATTTTCAAAAGCTATCTCAGTCTCAGCAATGAGATGCCCCAAAGTCAACCCCCTTTTCCAAGCTTTAGGGAACCCCATTTTCTTCTTTTGCAAACCCCTTTCGGATTTGTTCATCCAAACTCCAAAGGTCCCATCATGGTTTCTTCATTCAAGGATTCTGTTTGGTCCTCCCCTTTCAGGTTAAGGGTTAAGCCTGAACCTCGCTCCTTGAGGTATCGTTCCGTTCAGGTTTGGGTTAAACCTGAGCCTCGTTCCAACAAGGTAGTCCTCCTAGTCCCATCATGGTTTTCCCCATAAAGGAATCCATGCTTTGTATATCCATCCAGAAAAGATCATACTTGAGCTTCATCCCACGAGACATTCTTCTCAAAAATGTCCCATCAAGGTCTTCGTATATTCTTTTCCCATTCAGGTAAGGGTAAAACCTGAAATTTGTCTTGATATATCTTTGTCCCATCCAGGATAAGGGATAAACCTGAGTCATTCCAAAAAGCTGATCTTGTCTCATCCATGAGACTTGACCAAAATCCTTATTTCCCACCATTTCGAGCTCTTCACCCGAAGTCCCATCACGATTTCCTCATTTTTGTTATTCAGTCATGTCATCTTCAAGGATTTCGTCCCCCCGAAACCATTCAAGATAAGGTGTAAAATCTGAGAAACCATGTCTTTCAAAGACAAATTCTTCCACACCTAGTTCAGATCTGCTGGCTGGGGCATTTTTTCAAAATTTGGAGTGTTTTCTTTGCCACTAAGCTCGGCTTCCGACCGACTTAGTAGTGAAGAGGAGCATTTGTAAACACACTAAATTTTTCAAAATTTTGTAAGTATTCCCCTTTTGCCCCTGACCCCATCTTTTGAGAAAATCGAAGCAATTTCAATCCAAATTTCAGTTATTCTTCAGATTTTCAGGAAAAAACTCCATTCTTATATATCTGACTCGATTTTTGGAGCCGAACCCAGTGTTTAAAATCCAAATCTGAGCCCCATTGTCCAATTTTCAATTTAAAATTACAAAAATACCAAAAATAATTTTTTGAATGGCTCGGACAGTCCATCCGGGATCCGTTTGGATCCACTGCTCTATATTTCTCTATTCGAGGTTCAAAACTCAAATATTTCCTCAAGTTTCAGATCCAAACCCATTTTCTGAAGGATTTTCCAAAGAATAGCTTTGAAATTCTTGAAAACCCCTCTTTTGTAAATATTTCTCAAAATTATAAAAAAATAGTTTTAAATCTCTCATATTCTCATAGTTTCAGAGTTCTGTTTCAAAAATACAAAAAAATATAGGAAATATAAAAGAAAAAGAAAAAAATCCAAAACAAAAAGCAAAATACGAAAGAAGAAGGAAGTGAAAACCCCTTTTTTAGAAAATATCAAACCCCTTTTCAGGATTTTTTTTTTGAAAGAAGCCTTGTCTTCAAAATTTTTGAAAAATATCTTTACCTTCCCGTAACATTTCCTAACGGCTTTCTGCTATAAAGGAAGACCGCAGGGGGGGTATCCAGGATCATCGACAACCATTGAAGACCACCCATTTCCAACCGATTTTCCGCTCTTTCCTTTCCCTTCCTGAGGCTTCTTCTCTGCAAGACGCTGAAGAACAATCGTCCCTCGAAAGCATCTCCCCTGTAAGAAGCCAATCTGTCAGAAGGATCTGCATCCAATTTCATCATAACTCATCACCGATCCAAATTGCTCAATCAGTTTTACACGGTGGGAAGTCCAGATGATGAAACTCTGTTCAACATGATTGATTGAGCTTTAGGTTCCACCATTGCCTGCCTCGACCATATTGTCTTTTCTTTGAGCCATTGTTTTTTTGTTTTTGATCAAGGGTGCGTTTGTTAAAAATTTGATCCACCCTCAGTATCATTCCTGATCCACCATTGCCTGTACAGTGTATATACCTTGTGCATTATGGTTGTCAAAAACCAAAATTGATATGCATATGTTTGCCGTGTAATATCTCCATGATATAAAAAAAAAAAGGAGAAGCAAGTTCAGATCAAATGAATATCTGAATTTAATCAGAAATATGAGCTGGATCTTCAAATCAAAATATGGATTCATGAGGTACGTTGGATTCTTTCCAAATACCTGAAAGTTACTCGTCGAATTGCTGAATGGTCCAAGGCTAAAACTTCTAATGATTGAATCTGAGTGTTGGGAGATATTTGTAATTTTTGAAAGTTCTAATGATTTGGGGACCTAATGAGCAGAGTATATTTAAAAAATTCTGATTCATTTGATCATTGAAATTGTGTGGAATTACTGAATGTTGCTTCAAAACTCAGCAATTACTGAACATTGTTGGTATTAAGATTGATCATCTGGATCGGTAAGTTAATGTCTGGTAGCATTTCAAAAGTTCTTGGTATGCAATCACACTCCTGCATTAATCAGGAGGTTGAATCATTCCAGTTTGGGGGCATGTTTTGCACTCATCGGCAGCTGTTATTGGGACAGTTATATCTGAGTTTGGCATCAAATTTCTAATGTGTGTTATATCTGTATTTTCATATCTGAGTTTTCTTTTCCTCTGAATTTTACATATGAATTTTATTGCATACCTCTAAGTTTGAAAGTAGCATTCGACTGCTAGGACTGAATAGTTTAGGTGTATACCCGGATCAGGTAATTGAGTAAGTCAGCATTGAGTATTGAATGTTAGTAAAGAGTTAGGTAGTCTTTGATAGTCCTTGTGTACATTAGTAGGTTAGTGTGTGAATTTGTGTCAGCAGAGTATGTTAGCATCATATGAGGTAGTCGACTAATGCAGTGTATATCAAAGCATGACAACAGTTTATACATTAACAGTCTGTGAATTAGTGAGTCTATACAGGTACACATGTCAGTCTTGGTTAGCAGTATGTGTTAATCTGTAATTAGAGTATGTTAATGATTAGTATGGTGGATTTGATGGAACATGATTAGCAGCAAGAGTGTGTTAGTAACTCTAGGATTGACAGTGTGTCAATACTAAGTAAATTAGCATCAATGCATGAGTCAACAGGCCTTGCTCATTAAGGTCAGAATATCAGTTAGTCTGTGCAAAGGGGTCAGCTAGTCTGTAAGTTAGTATAGGTTGTGTTGGTATGTTAGCAGTTAGTATAAGCATTGATAGTTAGTATACATTAGCATCTTGGCGTCGAGCTGTATGTTATAGCATGACTGTATTATCTGCCACTTAGTTACATTGGCATGACTTACATGATCTGTCATTAAATCATTCCACACAGATGTTTTTTTTTTTTTAGTTATGATCTGGCATGACTTGTATGTTATAGCATGACTGTATTATCTGCCATTTAATTGATTTGGCACCACCTGTTACACCCATACTACACTAATCATTTTTGCACAACACCCTCTTGACTGTTGCAACCTTTTGTTCACTTGCACCCAGCACTTTATTGCTGCATGTTGCACTCATCTTACCACCATGTGTTAACACACCTCTTTGTATGTCCTCCACCATATTTCCTACTGTTTTTGTCACTTCCTAGTTGTAGGCTCACTTTCTATATCAGCATATTTACAGTTTGCAATCCTTATTAACCACTCCCTGCATATTTCTGCGATGGCTTCCTGTGTTTTCATAGCACAAAAGCCCAAAGGCTGTCGTGGCTTCCTATGCCATCTCGTATCCCTCTCCCATTACTTGCTCCATTTAGCCTATGCATCGTCATTAGGTAATGTATGTAGGTTCCCCATTTAATCTATGTATATATTTAGAAGAACACCTATAGATTTTCATTTGGACTAAGGCATGGAATATGCCTTCTCATATAGGGATTTTCATTATCCTGAGGTATTGTCTATATATATAGGGTATCATATGCATTCCATCATTAACATAAGCATATACATTTTTTTTTCTTTTTCCTCCACTTAGCTTAGGCATTGCGTTTGGCATATTCTCTTCATTAGAATAGGCATTTTCAAGTATGTCTTTAGCTTTAAAATGTAATATTTTTCTTTACATTTTGTATTTTGCTACCTTGTGCTAACTCTGTTTTACAGGAATACATGAAAAGCTTGAATTTCTTTCTTGGATTAATTTTTTTGTATATTTGCAATTCAAGGTTGTAATAATTAGGTATTAATGAGAATATTTACATTTTCAGCTCTAGATTAGAATGAATGAGCATACACATCTTCTAGAATCGCTTGCTCCATGTCATTTTCCTCTTTTATTGCAAAATTTCACAAATGGTAGAACACGAATGGCACGTGCACCATTCTAATAAAAGGTGATTAAATCCTAAGTTGATGATTTGCATTTATGGCCTTAGTCAAAATGTGAACAAAACTTAGGATTTTCATCTTTTATGAGATAACACTGGATCCCCACTGGATCTCTCCTCAAAATCATCATATTTTCAAATATTTTTCTCCTTTATTAAAGTTTAACTTGAAATTAACTCAAAATTTATATTAATGGCCATAGTCAGGATATAAATTGAGAATTAATTTCATTTTAAACTCTATAAAGGCACCAAAATGTATTTTATTCTTCACTTAAATTTAAATATGATTACTATATGATACATTCAATGACCATAGTTAGGGATGTATCATATCTTCAATCTTATTTCAATTCATTTAAAAAATGAAATATGCTTTTCAAAATCTAATTTCAAAATTCTTTTGATTCATTCATCATTTAGGATAGAATTACATGATATTTTCAAAATTCTTTTCATATTATTTTAAAAATCCAAGTGATTTTGAGATAATTCTTCAAATATCTTCTTCATTTCTCAAATCAATCTTCAAGTTTCTATTTCAATTTATCTTTCTATTTCATTTCAAAATTCAATTTCAAAGTTCAATTTAACTTTGAAATTCCTGATTCATCTTCTGATTTCAAAAACTCAAGCTTTAAATCAAGATTACCCTTTATTTTCATTGAGCCTTGATTCTCAAAATTCAAAAATAAAAGTTTTGAGATTGATTCTGAATCTCAAAATTCAATTTTTACTAAGTTGTAAATTCAAGTCTGGATTTCCAAAATCTAGATCCATCCTCAAAATCCCATTTTTTGGATCTTCAAAAATCCAAATTCCATCTTGGGTTCTAAATTTAGAACCCAATTCCACTTTAGATTCAGATCTTCAAAAAAACCAATCTCATCTTGGATTCCAAGCTTCGGATTCAATTCCATTTAGGATTCCAGATTTCGGATCCAACTTCATTTTGGATCCTAGACTTTGGATCCCATCCCATTTAGGATTTCAGATTTCAGATCCGATCCCATTTAGGATTCAGACTTCGGATCCAATTCTATCTAGGATTCCAGATCCTGGATTCAACTCCATTTAGGATTCCAAATTCTGGATCCAAATTCCACTCCCAATTTCAGATTTCAAATCCAATTCTACCTTTATTTCCATATTTCAAAACCAAATCTATTTTTTCAAATCCCATCTAGATTTCTTAAGTCCAATTCTCTTTTCAAATTCCATTTGGATTTCTTAAATCCAAATTCCATTCTGATTTCGAACTTTAAATCTGGAATTCAATTTCATTGCAAAATTCCATCTCCACTTCGAAATCCAGATTCAAAATTCAAATTCAAATTCAAATTCAAAGTCCATTTTTTGACTTTTTAAAACTTCACTTTATCTATCTCAGCTTCAAAATTCCCCTTTTTGCATTCTTTTCAAAATCCAAGATTTATTTTCCCAACTCTGATTATTTCAAAACTTAGAACTTTAAATATCTTTTCAGATCTATCTCAAGTTCTAAGTTAGATTCAACTATTCAAAAATCATTTTTTCACCCCATTATCACATCTATTTCAGAATCACTTGAAAAATCCTAAATTTCCAAAAGTGTTTTTCTCAAAAGCATACACCTTTGCATTTGCATTACACAAGCATGATTCTTTGTGCATTTAGACTTAAGAATAAATTCTTAGATAATATTTCAGCAAAGCAAGAGGCATTTATTCGATCCTTGGTTTGATTACCCCTCGTAAAGGCGCCAAGAACGGTCGAACCTCGTACCGACAAGCGAACCCCGTCTCTCCATCTTTTTCCGTAAATTTTCAAAACGGAGGCGAGTAATTTCAAAATATTTTCAAAATTTAGGTCAAGTGAGACCTTGCAAAAGAGTTCTTTTCTCTTCTTTCTTTCTCTCTTTTTCCACTCAAAAGGAAAAAGAATGGGAAAGAGGAACGAGAGAAAAACTTTTGCGATGATCACAATAAACTATGATCTTAATGAAAGACCGGGTTCAGCGAGAGTTCAATTTAGAGATCATATTTTTAAGTAAGAAATTGGTTCAAAAGGAAATTTGTCCCAAGAACCACGAATTTGAAAAAGCAAATGGCCCAAGAAGGAATTTATCCCAAGGCCGACAAATTTGAAGAAGGGGATCAGTACGAGGGCTGACCTCGAGGAATAGGCTTGACTGAAAGTTTTAAGGAATAACCAGTGCGAGGATTGGGTTTTACAAATGATTCTAACTTGATCTTCGATTGCAAATTTTGAGAAATAACCAGTGCGAGGACTGGATTTCGAAAATGGTTTGATGTAGGATCAAAAACTTTAAAAGTGGCTAGTTCGAGGACTGGGTTATAAAAATGATTCGATCTAAGATAGAAAATTCTGAATGACCAGTTTGGGGACTGGGTTATGAAAATGGTTTGATCTAAGATCGAAAATTCTGAAATGACCAGTTCAAAGACTGGGTTTTGCGAAGGATTTCACTTGTAAACCTAATTCGAAGAATAAAGATTCTTGACAAAGATTTTGAATTCAATAGACCATCATAGTTAATTGTATGTGGTCCACTTTCAGGATTATCCCCTTATCCTGAATGGGTAAGAAAAAAAATTTAAGATAATTGATAGGAGAATTGATTTGATTTTGCCTGCATATGGAAATTTTGAAGTAAGATGAATGTATATAAAAATGCCCCACTATTATGGAGAAGAATATTAGAATAACAGAAGATCATTGTTATTGAAAAAGGCTCTTTGAAGAGTACAAAGGCTAGAATGGACATTTTAAGTATAAAACTTCTTCAAATGTAGAGCATTGACAGGATCTGGCAATTCCACCCTATCTGTGTTGATCAGACGATATGCATTGCGGGGTAATGCTTCTTTGACAACATAGGGACCTTCCCAATTGAGTGACCATTTGCCACGGGGATGATGCTTAATATGAGTTGTTGATCTGAGTACCAGGTCATTAACTCGAAATCTCCTCTCGATGACAGACTTGGCATAATGTCGAGCTATCCTTTGACGATAAACTTGAGCATGCACCGTTGCCTTGAGTCTCCTTTCATCCAACATGTCCAGTTGTACCAATCTCTACTATTGATACTGACCAAGCGGCAGTTCTATAAGTGAAGCAAATTTGAGAGCCGACTTTTGAATATGAAGAGGTAGAACCACCTCAGTCCCATAAATGAGCTCAAAAGGAGTGGCATTGGTTGGAGTCCGAATAGTAGTTCGGTATGCCCAAAGTGCATCATGCATTTTTGCATGCCAATCGCAACCTGTTTCCACAGTTCTTTCCAAAATACGGATCAAAATCTTGTTGGTGGCCTCTGCCTGATCGTTTCCCTTGAGGATAGTAGGGAGTTGAGAAATGGTGATGGATCCTGAATTTTGAACAAAAAGTTTTCATCCTATCATTTTTGAAATGACTGCCATTATCTGACACAATGTCACGTGGCATGCCAAAACGACAAAGAATATTCTTGTGAATGAAAGAAACCACATGGTGGCCTTCTACTGTACACATAGTAATAGCTTCAACCCATTTGGTGAAACACTCTATTGCGGCAAAGAAATATCTGTGGCCATTGGAAGTTGAAGGAGTAATCAGACCTATGACATCAAAGGCCCATATTGAGAATTACCAAGAGGATACGACTAACTGCAAATATGCGGCCGGTGCATGAATGAAAGGTGCGTGCATTTGGCATTTGATGCACTTCTTCACAAATCGATAGCAGTCTTGCTGCATGGTTTTCTAATAATACTCTGCCCGGGCGATCTGTTTGACGAGAGTTTGGTAACCTCCATGGACACCACAAATTCCCTCATGTGCCTCTTGAACAATTTTCATAGCCTCATCTTTGTCTAAGCATCTGACATACTCAGAACTGAGCCCATGATGGTAGAGGACATTAGCAAGGATGAAATAGTGGGCTGACGTGTGCTGAATTGCATGTTATTCCCTTCTTGACATTTCAGGTGGAAATTCACCTATGTCAATGAAATTCTTAATATCTTGATACCATGCTTTCTCTTTCTGATTGACCTGGTTTACTTGTTCAGCTGAAATGAAGGTAGGTTGATCAAGTCTGCCAACTTCAAAGGATCGACAAGATTCACTATCCTTAAAGGACAAAATGGAGCCTAGTCTAGCCAAGTCGTCGGCTATCTGATTGTGTTCCCTCCTAATGTGGTTGAGTTAAAATTCTCTGAAGCTATCTACGAGAGCTAAAACAATCTTCTAATAAGGGATTAACTTTGGATATTTGACCTGCCACTCAGTGTTAACTTGACTGACTACAAGCAACGAATCGCCAAAGGCTTGTACTCTCTTATCTTTGAAGTTTTGCAGAATTTTGAGGCCTTATATTAGAGCTTCGTTGTGAACACCCCAAATTTTTCAAAGTTTTATAAAAATGACCCTTTTGCTCCTAACCCCATTTTCTAAGAAAATCAAAGCAATTTTAAAGCTAAACTTCAGTCATTCTTCAGATTTTCTGAATTAAATTCCATATTGGTATATTCAAAATTAATTCTTGATCTGAATCCAGTACTTTAAATCCATATTTCCTCTAAATTCGGATCCAAACCCATTTCTGAAGAAATTTTCTCAAAATAGCTTTTAAATTCTAAAAAAAATTCCCTTTTGTAAATATTTTTGCAAAAACACAAAAAAATTAGTTTTAATCTTTGTTTTCTCACAAACTTTAGGATTTTATTCTAAAAATACAAAAAAATTGAAAGATAACGCAAAAACCAAAAAAAATGAGAAAATTATGAGAAAAATGAATGAGTTTAAACCTTTTAAGTCAATTTTGCTAAAAAAATCATTTAAAAAACACTTTTTGATAAAAAACTTTTGAAGGAGCCTCTTTTTAGAAAATCAAATTTTTTTATAAAACCAAAGCTTCATGCATAAGCTTGATTTTTCACGAAACCCTCAGCTGCACTCTTTCCCTTTCTTTGCTCCATTGAAACCCTATCTCTCTTTGGCAGACTCTCGGCCTCCCCTCCGTCGCCGTTCATCTCCAACAAATCCATTTGAAACCCTCCTCAAACCCTCGGATCAGCCACCTTCGTCCTCCACCTTCGATCTCCAACAGCCCATTCACGAACCTTCGCCCCCCTCCTTAAGAGGGGAATAACGAGGAAACCCTAGGCCATCCGTTTCCACCCCTGCACCTTCTCCTTCCTCCTTCAACGATCCGCTTTCACCCTTCCCTTTTCTACTTCTTCACGATTTCTTTTCCCCTCTCTTCTTCAGGAATCGCGTATCCCCCCGGCACCCTCTTCCTCTCTACATCGCTTCTCCACCCTAGCATCCCTCTTCCATACTTCCTCTTCTTCTTCCTCCTCTGCTCCTTCTTCTTATTCCCTGGGTTTTTCTTTCATCTAACTGGAGGAAGCCGACTACGAAGCACCCGCAATTACAGGAACTTCAATTTTCAAAGCAACAGCTACGGCAGACTGAATAAAGTCGACTGATTCCCAGAAATTACAGGTAAGTAATCCTTCTCCCTCTGATTCCTTCAAAATCACTCTTTTCCCTTCATAAAAACTGCCTTGTTTTCCTTAGTTTTTCGTGTTTCTCTTTGTCGTTTTCCTTTTTTTTTTTTTACAAGGCATAAGGGTAGGATCGACCTGCCTGTAGCAGGAATGATCCACCCTACGCGACATCAATGGAATCTACTGATTCCCACATTTTTTTTTATTACTTCTTCATTATGTATTTCATCGATTTTCTCCAGTCTGTTCCTATTTTTCGATTCCTGTTTTATTCCTGATTGCTTTGATTCTTGCTTGATTTCCTTTTATATTTCGCCTTGATTCCCTGTTTTGATCCCCATTTCTTTCGTCATCATCCGTGCAGGAGTGTTATTATCGACATTTTGTTTTCTTGGTTTTATATTCCAAGTCATATCAGATTTGCTTGAATACCCGAAACCTGCTATCAATGCCAGTAGGTTTGCATTTGCTTGTTTTTTTTTGTTCTCTTTTTCCCGTTTGTTCTTGTTCTTTCCTTTCTTTCATCACTTAGATTTAGTTTCCACCACCATATTCTGAGTTAGCATAGCGCCACCAATATTTGATCTGTTATTAGTTTCATAACGCTCGGTATTGTTTGTACGTTGAATCTTATTTTCCTTATCTCTTTATATACTATGTGATGAACAAATCCCTTGGTCGAGCATGGATTCGTTATTTCCTTTTCCAGCTCCTGATTTATTCCAAGCTATGCTTGTGTTCTGTGTTGTTCGTTATTTCATATCCCCTACGTTCATCAATGAAGTTTTATTATTGTGTTATATTAGATCTTGATGCTTTCAGAGTTATCGTAGGTATTGATTCTCTGCATTTTAAGGTATTAAACATTTTTTATATGTTGGTTTCTGCATATTGATCAATCATCCACACCACGTCTGGGAAATGGTAAGAACCTGAGTCTTTGAACTCTGACATAAATTAATTGATCCTTATTTGTTCTTCATATGATGATCATCTAGATAAGCATAAATTTGATGGTGTTGCAGTAGGTATTTTCTATGTTTACATTTCTCTGCAAGTTCTTTATTCATGATTGTCATAATTTTACATTATGATCTAACATTTTGTTCATATTTAGTAGAATTTTAATACATCCTTGGTACTAAAAAAAAATGGACTCGTGTTCAATTTACTTCTAATCCACTCCTTTGAAATGAGATGTTGCTTCTTTCATATTTGATTTTATCATGATTTCAATCCCTGCATATTTTGCATAAATACCTCATGTTTATCATATTCAGTTCTGTATTAAATTCAATCCCGATGATTCATTCAAGAAACATGGTTTTATTATCCTCCTTATTTCGTTGGTGTACCGTTGCTTGCTCTGTAGTTTCAAGCCTGGGCTTCCAAGTGAAGGTACATTGTAACATAGGTCTGTTGGTGTCTAGGCACTGCTTCTACCAATTCTTCTTAAATTAATAAATCTAGACTCACTGCTAACCTGTAGGTATTGGAATACCAAGTTGTTCAATGGTGCAGGATTCCAATGATATCAGGTGGCACATATGGATCTTGGAAAATAAAAATAGTCACTCCTTGATGAATTACCAAGGTCTGGTGATTCGATACCATTGAATAGCTGTTATGATCCAATATCCGTCTCTGGCTCCAAGCTGCCAATTAAGAAGGGCAAAGTGTTTTGGTTGGAGCTGATCAATTTAGGCTTGCTGGGTATCTCCTGTGATACCCCAGGTAAGTGTGTTATCACAGGTGACGACCTCAATAAATAGTTTCTTTGTATAAATCTATTGTTGCTACAATAATTGTTAAATTGATCCACTCATTTGCCACATACTTGCACTCCCCTATGAATTGCACTATTCATTATAAGCATTGACTGTTTTTAGGGAAATGAATTGACAAGTTAATTTCAGATACATTATTGATATGATTTCCACTTGCATTAGTCATTAGTTGTATCATGGAATGACTCTGAGCTGATATCTCACCTGTTGCCACATTCACACACTTTTTCACAACATCTATATCACATCCACCTTCACCGCTACTTTGAGATGTTTGATAAATCAGAGGCTACTTATTTGTCTGAGATCCCTTCAAAGGTGTTCACACATGAGCCTTCTCTAAGTTCACCCATGTTTTCCCCTGTTCCTAATCGTCAACCAGTCTACATTCCAAAGAAAGAGCAACACCATCCATATCGCCTCACATTAGTGCCAGGAAGGTTCTTCCTCAATGCTCTGAAGGTTCAGCTACAAAGAGATGGAGAAGCCGTGAAAAGGATGGATAAAATTTCAGAGCAAGGAAAGGATGAATTTTGCAGAGAGATGGAACTTCTAGGCAGACTACATCATCGTCATCTTGTTGCTTTTAGATGTTTCTGTGTTGATCAAAATGAGAGGTTCTTGGTGTATGAATATATGCAAAATGGAAGCCTGAAGGATCATCTTCATTCCCCTATAAAAAAAAAACTCCAATAAGTCGGAAGACAAGAGTCCAGATTGCCATAGATATGGCCAATGCTCTGGAGTACCTTCATTTCTATTGATCCTCCTCTCTGACATAGAGACATAAAGTCTAGCGATATTCTGCTGGATGAGAACTTTATTGCAAAAGGTGCAGACTTTGGCCTTGTGCATGCTGCAAAGATTGGCGCAGCCAGCTTCGAACCAATAAACACTGATATACAAGGAACTCCAGGTTACATGGATCCTGAATATGTTATGACACAGGAACTTACAGAGAAGAGTGATATATGCAGCTATTGTGTGTTGTTGCTGAAATTGGTCACAGCTAGGAAAGCAATACAAGAGAGTAGGAACCTAATGAAGTGGTCTAGGAAATTTATGACATCAGCACCGAGCCTACCTGAGATGGTTGATCTAGTAATTTCTGATGCATATGACTTTAAACAACTTCAAACCATAGTAAGAGTTGTGAAATGGTGCACTAAAAGAGAAGGAATATCCAGGCCATCAATCAAGTAGGTCTTTAGATTACTCTAAGAGAATCTAGATCCTGTACGTGGAAGTCTGTTTCATGTTGCAAGAAATGAAGATGGGATGGAAGAAGGCACGAGAGGTAAAGGGAAATTTCAAAGGAACAGTGATGTGATAAGTCAAAATGGTGATGCACGGTACTTACAGTCATCCTCCAGTATATCCAGGTTGTATTGTAGTAGAAGCCTTTTACTTGACACAGGTTCACCTCCATCTCCAACCAGTCTATCAGTATGAAAGCATGAGAGATGGACAATTCTCTTCTCTATCTTCCTCTGGAAGTTGTGGCCTCGGCATTGGTCCTGAATTCCAAGAGTTGTTTTCATGGGTTGGGCAATCAACTCAGGCATAGAAGAGAACTGAATTGGATGTTGAAGCACATCTTCATGAGGCATCATCTAATGTTGTTTCATAACTCCAGCAACACAACACGGCTTACTCTCCAGTATCACCTGCACTATCATCCACTTCCATAACACCTTCTTCACCTCTTACATGATTGAAACATTTGTACATTCTGTGTCGGCATCTGTATATTTTATATTTGTATACACTTCACTTTATTCTAGCAACATCTGTATATTCTACATTAGTATATACTGTATTCCATTTATATCTGACAACATCTGTATATTCTACATTAGTATATACTTTATTCCATTTGTATCTAGCAGCATCTGTGTATTCCACATTGGTATCTTTACTTATCAATGTTTCATTTTTAAACCCTGTATATTGGCTCCCATATGATTGCCAATATTTAGTATCACTAAAATCTCATGGTTGCTGCGTGTTTTATATAGTGCAGGGTCTATTAGCCAATCCTTTGCAGAAACCGATCTGCTAATTCATTTTGTGGTGTCGTATGCCACCAACTGGTGTCACCAATCTGTTGAAACATACATTATAAAGTGGAACCTAGATGGGATATACCTGTATATCTTTTCAAATGTATTGTCACCTGTACATCTTGTATTCCCCTGTACCTTTGTTTTCCAGCATCTTCCTCTTATTTCTTGCGTATCATTATTGTTACTTCCATAGCTTGTTAGGCATGTTTTCATCAGCTGAGGTAAGTATCACCTTCTCATTTGAATGAAGATATCTCCGTATATATTTTCCATATGAGCATAACATCTTAGGTTCAATTTAACATCTTCTATCATCTTTTCATATTCTTGCATTCTTGCCCCATACTAACTCTGTTTTACAGGTGGTAAGTTAAAAATGTTATTTTAGTTTAGGAACATTAAATTCAAATTTCTAATTCGGTTGAAAAGTTGTAATGATTAAGTGTTGACAAAACTTTCATATTTTCCTATTTTAGGTAGAATGAGTGAGCATTGTGAATACCATGAATTTCTTGTTCTAATATTTTTCGCCTTTATTTTTCAAAATCTCACAAATGGGAACACGAATGGCACGTGCACCATTTCGTAAGAGGTAATTGATCCTAAGTTGATGATCCACATCAATGGCCATAGTCAGGATATGGACAGAACTTAGTATTTTTATCTTTTACAAAATAACACTGGATCCACACTGGATCCTTTTTAAAAAATCATCATATTTTCCTCTTTTATCAGAATTTAATCTAAAATTAATTCAATATATATACCAATGGCCATAGTCAGGGTATATTGAGAGTTAATTTCATTTTAAATTCTATAAAAGCACCGAAAATGTCTTTTATTCTTCACTTGAATTTAAATGTGGTTATTATATAATATATTCAATGACCATAGTCAGGGGTATATTATATCTTCAACCTCATTCTTAATTCATTTAAAGAATGAAATAGCTTTTCAAAATCTAATTTCAAATTCTTTAAATTCATTCATCATTTAGGATAAAATTGCATCATATTTTTAAAATTTCCTTTCAAAAACCCAAGTGATTTTGAACATCTTTCTTCAAACTTCTATTTCAAATTCCAATTCTATCTCAATTTCAAAGTCCAATTTTGACTTTGGAATTTCAAAATCATTTTATGTTCAAAATTCCAATTCAATTCAAAATTCAAAAATTTTAAAGTTCAAATTTAACTTTGAAGTTTCTGATTCATTCCCAAAATCAAAATCAAGTTTATCTTCTTATCTTCAACCACAATTTGAGATTGATTTTGAATCTCAAAACCTAAATCTTCCTAAAGTTTCAAAATTCAATCTGGGTTTTTCAAAACCCAGATCCATTTTTAGAGGTTCTATTTGGACTTTTTCCAAAGTTAAATCCTAATCCCAACTTGGATTCAGATCTCCAAGTATAATCTCCACTTTGGATCTCGAATTTCAGATCCAAAAACCATTTTAGGATCCAGAATCCAACTTTACTTTGAATCTCAGACTTTAGATCCAATTCTATTTTAGGATCCAGAATCCAACTTCACTTTGGATCTTAGACTTCAGATCCAATTCTATTTTAGGATCCAGAATCCAACTTCACTTTGGATCTCAGACTTCAGATTCAAATCCATTCTAGGATCCAGAATCCAATCTCATCTCGGATCTCAGATTTTAGATCCAAAATCCATTCTAGGATCTAGATCCCAATTCCATCATTAGATCTCAGATTTAAGATCTAATTCCCATTTAGGATTCTAATCTAATTTCATCTTAGATTTCAACTCTATTTAGAATCCAGATTTTGGATTCAAATTCCATCTTAAATTCCAGATTTCAAATCAATTTTTATTCTCACTTTCAATTCCAATTTGATTCCATTTTATCCTAGATTTCAAAATCCAAGTTCTGATTCCCAAAAGTTCCAAAAATCAATTCTGTTTCTCAATTCTATTTCCCAAATTTCACTCTGATTTCAAACTTCAGAGTTAGAATTCAATTCTATTTCCAAATATTCATCTTGATTCAAAATCCTAATTCAAAGCCCATTAATGACTTTGAATTTTCCCTTTTTCTCCTTTTATCTCAAAACCATTCTTTTTGAAGCTCAAATTTATTTTCCCCAAAGCTCTGATTATTCCAAAAACTTAGAACTTTAAATCTTAAGTTCTTAGTTAAAAAACATTTCTTCACTCTATCATCAGATTCATTTCATAAACACTTGAGAATTTTTCCAAAAATCATTTTTCGAAAGAGCATACATCCTTGCATTTCACAAGCATGATTCTTTGTGCATTTAGACCTAGAATAAGTTCTTAGATAATTTCTTAGCAAAGCAAAAGGCATGAATTCGACCCATGGTTCGATTACCCCTGGTAAAAACGCCAGGAACGGTCGAACCTCGTACCGACGAGCGGATCCCGTCTCCCAGTTTTCCCGCAAATATTTCAAAACGGAGGCGAGTTATTTTCTCAAATATTTTCAAAATTAAGGTCAAGTGAGACCCCGTAAAAGAGTTCCTCTTCTCTTCTTTTCTTTTCTTTTCTCTTCTCTCCTTCTTTCCGTCTTTTATTTTCTCCCTTCAAAAAGGAGAAAATAAAGTTCGGAAAGAAAAAGAGAAGGAAGAGAGAGAATATTACGAGAGGAAAAATTTTGCGATGATCACATTCGTACTCGGCCATGATGTGAGTACATTGGAAGCTAAGTTTGAGAAAATATAAGATCATTTCTTTTTTGGAGTAATCAATAAGATTTCGATCCCTATGCCAGACATATTCATAGATCCATCGAAGAATAGGTTCCAAACCGAGAATTCTTGAACACTGCAGATACGATCATCAGAAAATTCATCTTTCGCCTTGATCTCTTCTGTCAGCGGGAAATCTGCCAACTGATCTGCAATAGCTTGGCTTTTTATCGACTTTTAAGAGACATGTTCTAAGTCATATTGTATTAGGAGGAATTTCCATTTTGCAATCCGTCCAGTAAGAAAAGGTTGCTCAAGAATGTATTAGAGAGGATTGAGTGTTGACAGAATTTTGATTTCTGATGCCAACAGATAATGCCTCACATCCATACTAGAGCTAGACATGTCTTTTCCATCTGAGAATATTTCTTTTCATAATCAATGAAAGTCTTGCACACATAATAAATTACATGTTCTATTTGACTGTCTTCTTCATACTGCGCAAGGAATCTACCACAGGCATTTTGATTGATAGAAATGTATAAAAGGAGTGGCTTTTTAAGTTCCGGTGGCTTCAGAATGGGTAGATTAAGGAGATAGTGTTTGATGCACTCAAATGAAAGCTGACACTCTGATCCCCATTCAAATTTTACTTCTTTTCTCAAAAGATGATTGAAAGGTTCGCATCTCATGGCTAAATTAGAGATGAACCGACGAATTGACTGAATGCACCCTTGGAGGCTTCGCAACTCTTTGAGATTGGTAGGCGGTGGCATATCAATAATTGCTTTTGCCTTGGCAAGATCCACCTCTATTCTCTTTCTGATGATTATGAAGTCGAGTAGCTTACCTGACTCCACTCCAAAGACACACTTCTGAGGGTTGAGTCTCAATTTGTAGAGAATAAGTCTTTCAAAGACTTGGCCAAGGGCATCAAGGTGATCTTCTTCTTCTTCAGTTTTGACCAGGATGTCGTCCACATAGACATCCATGTTTTTATGCATTTGATCATGGAAAATAATGACCATTGCTCTCTGATAGGTTGCCCCAGCATTCTTGAGTCCAAACAGCATGACTGTATAGCAAAATGTACCCCAATGTATGATAAAAAAAAGTTTTTGACTGATCACGAGCGACCAACTTGTTGATTATAGCCTGAATATCCATCTTTAAAAGAAAACATGGCATGACCTGCTGTGCTATCAATCAAAAGATCAATATTGGGGAGTGGATAATCATCCTTTAGAGTGGCCTTATTGAGATCCCTAAAATCAATGCAGATTCAAACTTTGTCATTCCTTTTGAGAACTACCACAATATTTGCCAACCAATCCAGATAATCAATGGTTCAGATGAAGCCTGTCTTTAGCAAATCTTCGAGTCCTTCCTTAACTTGATGCTCAACTAGAGGATCCAATTTCCTTAGTTTCTGCTTGATTGGTCTGGAATCCAGTTTCAACTTGAGACGATGCTCAACCAGCTTGGGATCCAATCCTGGCATATCTTCGTAAGTCCATGAAAATACTTTTTGATGCTGCTTAAGAAAGTGGATGAGTTTTCCTTTCTCATCTGGATTTAGACCTCGGCCAATTTTGAGGATTTTTAGATTATCTTCTGAACCAATATTGATATCTTATGTTGGATCCTGAACCAAAGATGATGGTTCATCCTGCTTCTGAATATGAGCAAATTCTGGCAATTCTTGGATAATCAAATCAAATTTTGCTGGCTCTTCAATCTGTTTTGTTGCCTTGCTGACTTTTGCCCTTGCCTTTATCTTGTGAATCCTTGCTAGATTGAGGTTATTTTGAGAAAATTTATGATTGATAACGAGCCTTTTTATTAATTTAGGAGGCATGTTTTGATAGTCCTAAAAATGCCAAGAAAGGTTTTTAAGGAGAAATACAAAATCCAAAAACAACCTTTTGTACAAAAGCAAAGAATGATGGCATATACAAAAATATAAGCAAGAATGATAGGCACTCAGATGTGAAGGGAAAATCAAATTTTTCATTGATTGAATAAAAGCTGGGAACAACGACTGAATATTTACAGAAACAGGTAAAGGACACAAAAGACTGGGACTATGTCGTCCCTACAAGGTGACTGAAAGACAAGAAAAGAAAGTAGAAAACTATGGCATAATCCTCCTCATTTGGTTCCTTTGACGAATGTGGTCCCTTTGCTTGATGTCTGACCAGTGAACCCCAATCCTAAATTGGCTGCATATTGGGTAGGGACAATCGGCTCCAATATGCCATCTTCATTTTTACCCATGCCTTGGAATGACTGATATCCATGTTTTAACAGAAGATCGAATCCCTTTTTGCCTCTGGAAAACTGAGGGAATAAGAAATGATCTTTGAAGGATGCACAATTGATACGTCCTCCTAGTTTAAAGAAATGAGGTCCTTGCCATTGGACCATGGCTACAATATTTTCCTCTGCGTGAACATCTTTCAGCTTCAACATCTTCAAACTCTTGCTGAGGTTGATTTCATCGCTTTCCCGAATGCTGGGGATGTTTGCATTAAAAGTAGAATGGGGGATCATAGGTTGTGGCAGTTTTTCTTTAGGATCTTCGCCCAGAACTGTGGTGATCATCCATCCCTTAGACCATTTGATGCATTGGTGGAGGGTCGAAGGAACGACATTGGCATTATGGATCCATGTTCGTTCCAACACAAGATTGTATGTTGGTGGTACATTGACAACATGGAATAAAACTGTATGTACTGAATAATTGAAAAAGATTTCCAGAAAAATCTTCCCTTTGGCGGTCTGCCCATGGGTATCCAAGCCGTAAATGGTGATCGGGTCTGGTATATATTCTTCTTCTTTCAGGTCCAAAGCCTTCGCTGTCATCAACGGGCAAATGTTAAGGTTGTTGCCTCCTATAAACAACCCAAATTTTCACCCTCATCTAGTGTTTATATATTTCATGTGTCATTGCATATCATTGCATGCATTCGACATACCATTTCATTGCATTGCATAGCATTATATGTCATTACATCTCATTTTTGATATCCAACATTCTTGTTTTCAAAATATTTAATCCAGATTCGAGTTTTAAAATTTTTTTCTTTCAAAATCAATTTTAAAACCTGGGTTTTTAATCAGCATTCTTTCATTTGCCAACCCCCAGGATCTTATATTTTGAAATGTTTTCTCAGAAAACAATGTGGATTCGTTTTAAACTCAATTTTCAACTAATTTCAATTCTCAAATGAGACCCATTTAAGTGGTGTCACTTCTGGATTCCTTTATTTATCAAATTTCTCAAAAATTTCAGAGTCCTAGTTGGATCAGGACTCTATCTTTTTATCTTTTTAAAAAGCATTTTCAAAACTCTATTTTGATTTTAAACCAGTTATGGTCATACCCCTTGTCCATTTCCTCCATTTTAGCCAAAATCTTATAGTCCTAGTTGGATCAGGACTCTTTTTTCAGAGTCTTAGTCGGATTAGAACTCTACTTTTTACTACCTTTTCTACCTGTTTTGGAGAAAACCTTTCAAAATCTTCTATTTTGGCCAAAATCCCAGAGTCCTAGTTGGATTAGGACTCTTCTTCAAGAATCCCAATCGGATTAGGACTCTTCTTCAGAGTTTCAGTTGGACTAGGACTCTGTCTTTTGTCACTATTTTTACTTGTTTTTAACCAAATCTTCCAAAATGAGTCAAAAACTCAGAGTTTTAGTCAAGACAGGATTCTGTTCAGAGAGTCTTAGTTGGATCAGGACTCTAATCTTGATTTCAATTTTGAAAGAATCTTTCAAAAATCTTTTCATCTATCAAAACTATTACACTTTTATCAAAGAATTTCAAAATTCTGGGATTTTATCCTAGAGTCCTGGTAGAATCAGGACTCTGCCCCAGAGTCCTGATCGAATCAGGACTCTATCCAAAGTTTGTTTTCTCACTCCATTTTCACTGATTTTCAAAATTTCTGTTTAAATTTTATCATTTGCTTATCAGAAAACCAAAAATTCTTAGAGTTATGATCGAATCAGGACTATTTCTCAGAGTCCTAATCAGATAAGGACTCTGAACCAAAACTTCAATTTTATCCTGTTTTTAACTGTTTTTTAAAATTCTCTCATTTGTTTTCTCAGAAAATCCAAAAAACTGAGAGTCCTAGTTCAATTAGGACTCTGTCCCAGAGTCTCAGTTGAATCAGAACTCTGTTTTATTTCAATATTTGTTATTGTTTTCACTATTTTCATAAGTCTTTTCATCTGTTTTTCAGAAAATACCAAAAAAATCTAGATTTTCAGTCCGATCAGGACTCTGTCCCAGAGTCCTAATCCAGTTAGGAGTCTATTCTGAAGTTTGTTTTCACTTCTATTTTCATTAATTTCCATTTGTTTTCGAAAATTAGGTCATTTTGCAAAGTCTCGGTTGATTTAGGACTCTATTTCAGAGTTTCGGTTGAGTTAGGACTCTAACCCTGAGTGCATTTTTTAACTTGTTTTTACCAGTTTTGATAAAATCTTTCAAAAACATCTTCATTTGGCTTTTAAAATCCCAAAATCTCAAAGTCTTAAAGTTTCAGGATTCTACCCAGAGTCCTAGTTTGCTTAGGACTTTATTTTCAAACCTTTGAATTCCATTTGTTGATTTTAACCCCTTTTCAAAGCTATTTTTAGTCTTTATTTCAATTTTTTCAAAACTTCGATGTGGAGCCCACCCAGTTGGCGCCATATCTAGAGGAGTTCTAATCTAGTCAGAACTCTGTGCTATTTCAAAAGTTTCAATCTCAAAATCTACTTTTGAATATCTTTTGAAAAACCTCTCATTTTCAAGTTTTAAAATCGTTTTTTGAAAATTCAAGTGAGGCCCACTCTGGGTGGTGCCACATTTGCAAAAGTCATGGTTAGAGTAGGGTTAGTCATAGTTCTAGTTAGTTTAGAGGTTAGGAATCTATAAGAGTCCAAACTTGATTTTAAAAATCATATTTTTTTACTTTAGATTTTAACTTTGCTTTTAAAGTTTTAAATTAGGGTTTTTGAAAAACGCCAAGTGGCGCCACATTTGGGAAGTTTCCTAAAATATTTAGAAGTTTAATTGGGGTTAGTTAGGGTCTTTCTAGAGTTAGGAAACCACAAAAAATAATCCTTCCTTGGTGGTTTTAGATAGGGTTTAAAAAAGTCATAGTTAGGTATTAATTAGTCCTAATTACATGGGTTTTGAAAAAACTATAAAAAGGGGTCTTTAGAGGGGTTAAAAGAGGTTGTTTTCTCTCAAATTTTCGTGGTCTCTCTTCTCTCTCCAGCACCTCTTCTTCTTCCATTGAAGTTGCAACCCCAAGGTGAGTTTTTTTTAACATTATTTTATTATTTGTTATTAGGTTTCTATGATTTTATATTAGATTTCACCGTTGGCACCTCCCCTTTCATGGATTAAACCATGGATTAAACCTCAAGTTTAATTCAAGAAGATGCTCTAACCCTATTTCATGCTGTTTTTCATGATTCTAATCCATTAGAATCGTTTATTGCATTGTTTTTTATATTCTTAACCAAGAATATATGAGATTTATCTAATTAAATGGATTAAATCCATGATTTCAAGGGTAAAAGCAATTCCAGCCATGGATTCCCTATTTTATTTTTATTTTTTAACACATTACTGTCTATTTCATGTATTACAGCATCAAAATAGGATTCGTTTTACTATTTAGATATTTTTTTTGTTGTTTTCATTAAATAAATCATGTTTTATTGGTGTTTCTTAGATTTCTGCATATTTTAATTTTAGATTAGTAGAAACTATGTTAGTTCGTATTGAAATCTTTATTGGAAATTCTTGATTTTTTATATATTGTTCACAGATATGTCATTGAACTACTATAAAAAAATCAGACATTTTGGGATTCGAAAACCCTATTAATAAAATACAAAGTCAAATGAGGATTTTTGTTGATTAAAATCGTTGTTTAAATTCAAGCATAACTTGCAGATGTGTTATTTCTTTTACCCGATATCAGATTTGAGATCCGTAAAGTGCACTGGCTTTGTGTTGATGTAGGCTATTTACTGTAAAATTTTCATATTTTTTTGTTTCAGTTTGGTATTTTTCTTTTGTCATAAAGTTGGATCAATATTTTAAAACTCGTTATGATCTATAAAAACCCTAATCTATCTTGTACTGATCATAGATCTCAAAACGTAGATCCGATTTATGATCTGTAAAAAGGAAAGTTCATTATTTTTTTGTCTACTATTTACTTCTGAAATTTGAGAAAATTTTGATGAATACTTTTTATTTATTTCTGTATTTTTAACCGGAAGTATCTGTTTTAATTAATTTTATATCCGTTGAATTTAAGTTCAGATTGCCAGAACGATATCTACCTAACCGGAGATGATTTTTCAGATATGTGAAAAAGAGATTCTGTATTTTTTTGTCTAGTTTGTCTCTGTAAAATTTCAGAAATTTCTATGGTAGATTGTCTCCTAATTTAGGTCTAACACTGAAACTGGAACGTGACCATGGGTAAAAATAACATATTTTAGGGTTTTAATGTAATTTTCGAACTAGAATAATGTCAAAAATATAATTTTATGGTTACAATATGATTTTAGGGTGATAAAAAGTGCAGGTACCAATTTGTATCAATTTTGGAATCCATTTGATGCTTAGATGAACCAAATTGCAAAACAGGGTGCCCACAGGATCCCGAAACACTGCTAAAACCATGATTTTCATGATATTTCTTGATTTTTGTGTATAAGTTCATATTTTTAGGGTTTTTTCATGTTTAGAATCATATTAGGATGCTTCATGGTCGATTTTATATTTATTTCAATCCTAAATTCAAAGTTTTTACCAAAATTTATTTAAAAAAACCCCTGATTTCAAGGTCATAGTCTTACTATCAGGGACATTTTGGTCATTTGACCTCAATTTCAAAATTCTAAACCCTAATTTTCATATTTTTAATCATATCATGTCATCTTATGTTTGATTTATCCTTATTTGAATTTCAAAAGTTGTATTTTACAAAATATCTTTCTGAAAACCCTAATTTCAAGCCCATAGTCTTGTTTTCAAGGGTATTTTTGTCTCTTTTTCTCAAATTTCGAATTTCAAAGTTATTTATCTTTATTATTTATTCAATTTTATTTCATATTTCATTATGTTTATCTCAGAGAATCATGGAAAAAAGCTTATATCTAGAGAAATCCAATAATTTCCAGATATTACTGGATAAATCTAGAAAAGCCAACATATTTTCACTAACAAGTTTTCTAGTTTTGCAGGGACATTGAAGACTTTATTTTTATGTATTTAAATTCAATTAGTGATGTAAATAAAATGTAAACTTTGGAATAAGAATTTTAATTTTTGCTTAGATTAGGATTTGCATTGCATATAGTTTAAACTTTAATATATAATTGTTATGCTTGTCATTCATGTGCATATTTCTACAAATTCACCATGGTCTACACGAATGGCACGTGCACAAGCTCTTAGAGAGTTGACAAACTCGATGGAATTCGTATTTATGGCCATAGTCAGAATACGAATGAGACCCAAATTTGTAATCTTCGTATTAGCCACATTCAGCCTACACTCTTAGGCTAACTTAAAAAATGCACTACTTTTCTCAAAAATACAAAAGGATTTTCTCAATTCCTCAAAATCAAGTCTTTCAAATCCATATTCATTCATTTTATTTAATTTACAAATCCCAATTCCAATTCGAAGAAATTGATTTTCTCAAAATTTTCTAAGTTTTATACAGAAATCGATTTTCTCAAAACTCTGAGCTTTCAAATGGTATTTCAAGTATTTATCAAGTTCAAATCATGATTTTCTAAGTTATATATTCAATTTCAAAGTTTAAATTTAGAAAAATCAATTTTTTCAAAGTTACTTGAAATTCCTCAGAAATCCATTTTCACAAAACACTTGGATTCTTTAGAAATCGATTTTCATTTTCCTCAGAAATATTCTTTCACCATGATTCACGATTTTCCAAGTGACATCTTTTCCAAGAATTTTCCAAGTATTTCAAATATTCAAAGCAAACATCATGTTTTCAAATCTGCATTTTTTAGAAAATTCATAGCACATGCCTGATTCTTTATGCATTTAGGAAATAAAACATGATTTAGACAAGTTGAGCAAAGCTAAGCACACTCTTGATCCTTGGTTCAATTACCCCTGGTAAAGGTGCCAGAAACGGTTGAACCTTGTACCGACAGGCGAGTCCCATTCTTCGGAATAATCCTGCATTTTAAAAACGGAGGTGAGTTATTTTCAAAAACTTTTTCAAAGGTTAGTTTGACTTGTAACAGTAAAATTTTGCGATGATAACAGGTTTGACGACCGTGATGGGACCTGTCTTCACCTAATCAATTGTGTGCTTGACTTAGTTCAAATTGTCAAAATCGTGTTCCATGGAATGTCAGCTTTTACTTTCTGTTATCATGTGAACCTAGCAGCCTAGACTTGAACCCAGCTAACATGGATTGCATATAGACTAGGCATGGTTTGGTAGGACCATATTGAGGAGAAAATTTTCATGCTCATATAGACTTAGGTCTAATATAACCCTCCTCAATCTCGGAATTGTATGAAAACAATGTTTGCTTCTCAAAATTTTCAAAATCTCTATCTCTTTAGGTTTTAGAGCCTTCTGGTTTGCTTGCATGTGCTCATGTTTTTAAAAACCACCCCACCTATCTCTACCCGGTCTTCATGTTGCTGGGCTTTCTTTCAGAACCATAGTTCGGGAAAAAGCCTCACAATTGGGCCACCTATTTGGGTGAAAACCCCCCTACCACGTACCAAGGGCCATAGTCCAACGTATATCAGCAGGCGCTCAAGGATGTTGGAAAACTTGAACCTAGAACCGAAGAAATTGATTTTATGCCACGTACATCGGGTCTTGGCTCGAGTATATCGGCATAGCATGATTGGACACAGTTGATCTGAGCCTAGAGTCAGGATTAGGGTCCTACAACTCTTTCAAAATTGATGCATTTAGAGTCAGCTTCTTAGGGAATGTTGTATGCACATAATTGTTTGTGCAGGATACAATAGAATGCCTTATTTTATTTCCCTTTTATATCATTTTCCAAATTTCATCTATTTTTCTAATAGTTTTATCAAAACCCTCGATGATTTTTAAAAACCTCATATTTTTCTTCAAAAAAGTTCAGGCGATTTTCCTTTCCTACCTTTCCTCTAGATCTTGAATTTTCAACCTTATTTTGATTTTGCTTGCTATTTTTCAAATTTTAAATCTTTATCATCTATTTTCAAACTTTTTCATATCTTCTAGTGTATATCCTGATTCTGTTTCTAAAATTCTTGTTTACCTTTTCACAATAAAATCTCTTTTCAAAGAGATATCCTTTAAAAAAAATAGCATTTTCTTTTATATTCTAATTATTTATTCTTCTCCATGGAGGAACAACATAATTGTCGCAAATGTTGTGATGACCCAATCCCTGGTAATAGGATATCATTTTTGTCTACCTGATTCCTTCTTTTGTCAAAATTTCTTTCAATTCCTTTTCTAAATATCTCATTTTTAAGTTCTCCTATTTTCTAAAATAGCATTTTTCAAATATTATTCTTTCTTTTGAGTTATACTGGGGCATTTTTATATTATTTTATAAAAATTCATTCTTTTTAGAAACTTTGTATGCAGACAGGATCAAACAAATCTCTCATTTTGCACGCATGTGCACCTATTTTGCATTCATTTGCATCCATTTGCATCAAATTCATTTTTCCTCTTCAGGTTAAGGGATAAACCTGAGTTACCCATTTAGGATAAGGGATAAATCCTGAGACCCGTGGCATTTGTCTAGGTCATCGTGAGGGTGAAGATTGAAAATCTGACATCACAATCATCAAGCGCTTTCTAAACACCAATCTTTTTCAAATTCGACCTTCGGGTTGAGTCTTTTATCGAAACTGTTTTTACCAGTCAACCTTTAGGTGAAGCCTACCTCCTGAATCCAGTTTTCACTGGTCGAACTTTTTAAATCCGGTTTTTACTGGTCGAACTTCCTAAATCCGGATTTCACTGGTCGAACTTCCTGAATCCAGTTTTCACTCGTCGAACTTCCTAAATCCGGTTTTCACTGGTCGAACTTCCTAAATCCGGTTTTCACTCGTCGAACTTCCTAAATCCGGTTTTTACTGGTCGAACTTTCTAAATCCGGTTTTCACTGGTCCAACATCCTAAATCCAGTTTTTACTGGTCGAACTTCCTAAATCCGTTTTTTACTAGTCGAACTTCCTAAATCCGATTTTTACTGGTCAAACTTCCTAAATCCAATTTTCACTGATCGAACTTCCTAAATCCGGTTTTTACTGGTCGAACTTCCTAAATTCAGTTTTTACTGGTCGAACTTTCAGAATCCAGTTTTCACTGGTCGAACTTTCTAAATCCGGTTTTTACTGGTCGAACTTCCTAAATCCGGTTTTTACTTGTCGAACTTCCTAAATCCGGTTTTTACTGGTCGAACTTCCTGAATCTAGTTTTCACTGGTCGAACTTCCTAAATCCAGTTTTCACTGATCGAACTTCCTAAATCCAGTTTTTATTGGTCGAACTTCCTAAATTCAGTTTTCACTGGTCGAACATCCTAAATCCGGTTTTTACTGGTCGAACTTCCTAAATCCGGTTTTTACTGGTCGAACTTTCAGAATCCAGTTTTCACTGGTCGAACTTTCTAAATCTGGTTTTTACTGGTTGAACTTTCTAAATCCGGTTTTCACTGGTCGAACTTCCTAAATCCGTTTTTTACTGGTCGAACTTTCTAAAGCCGGTTTTTACTGGTCGAACTTCCTGAATTCAGTTTTCACTAGTCGAACTTCCTAAATCCGGTTTTTACTGGTCGAACTTCCAGAATCCAGTTTTCACTAGTCGAACTTTCTAAATCCGGTTTTTACTGGTCAAACTTTCTAAATCTGGTTTTTACTGGTCGAACTCTGTGAATCCATTTCTTACTGGTCAAACCCTCTAAATTCGGTATTCATTGGTCAGACTTTTTCAAAACCCAGTGTTTGTGCTGGTACTTTTTAAAATCCAGTGCTTGTACTGGTACTTTTCCAAAATCCGGTGCTCGTGTTGGTACTTTTCTAAATCCTGTTTTACTGGTTGAAACTCTTAAATCTGATTTTGTTTTCTTCCTAGTCAATGTTTCCAAACCCAAATTATATTGGTCTAATTTTCTTTCCTTCAAATGTCTTGAATTGGTCTAGAAGATCCGAGTTCCCACTCGAATTTTCTTCCAAATCCAATTCAAAATTGGTCTAGAAAATCCGAGTTCTGACTCAAATTTTCTTCCAAATCCAATTCACCTAATTTCCTTTCCTCCAGATTCTAGAATTGGTCTAGAAGATCCGAGTTTTGATTTGAAGCTTCTTCCAAATCCAATTCAGAATTGGTCTAGAAAATCCAAGTTCCGACTTAAATTTTCTTCCAAATCCAATTCGCTTAGCTTTCCCTTAAAAGTTTGAACTTCTACTCAAACTTTCCTGCAAATTTAGCAATTGGTCTAGAAGATTCGAGTCCCGACTCAAATTCTTTTTCAAAATCCAATTCATCTAGTCTTTCCTTGAAGATTTGAATTCTGATTCAAAGCTTCCAACCGAACCCAGTTTTCCACCGGTCCGGTTAAATCCAATTTTCAAATTGGTCCTTTTATGAAATCCAACATCGCCTTGATTGCTTTACCAAATCTTGTATTTGTATTGATAATCTTTCAAAAATCTAGTGCCCGTACTGGTAATCTTTTAAAATCTGGTGTTCGTACTGGTACTCTTTCAAAACCCAGTGCTAATACTGGTAATCTTTTAAAATCCAGTGTTTGTACTGGTACTTTGTCAAAGTTCAGTCTTCATACTGGTCGCAACATAAATCTCGCATTGGGGTTCAAACTCAATGTTAATGTTCAGATCTGCGAACCAAACAATCTTTGTCAGACCATTGGGTCACTCCAGTCTATCAAGCATACCTTCGGATCATTCAATCCAAGTTAGTCAGACCTCCGATCATCAAATTTTTAGCAATTGAAACCTTTAGGTTAACAGATTCTATCAAAGTCAATCATATCTTTCCAACCTTCAAGTTGCATCCGACAATTATGATCTTTCAAGATTCGACCTTTGTGTTGAATTTGTCCACCAACTGGCTCAAAATCAATTATCATTCATTTTCTCTTGCGAGGGACCCTTTTTCCAGGGAAAGTTCGAGGGAGCTCGTTCTTTTCGCATGTCTTTATTGTTCATTTGTTGAACCCCTTTTTCTAGGGAGAGTTTGAAGGGACTCGTGCTTCACAAACAGTTTGCAAAACAATCTTTATTGTCACACAAGGAACCCTTTTTCCAGGGAGAGTTTCGACGGAAGCTCGTCCTCCTTGTAACCCTAAATGTCTTTTGTTAGGCCACCCCCGTCATCGAGGACCCTTTTTCCAGGGAGAGTGTGATGGACTCGTTCCTCTATGATATCCTTTTAACCTTTGTTAGCGGCCCCCTTTCCAGCCTAGAAATAGGAAGTTTTGACGAAAACTTTATTTCTCTTCGAAAGTTCATTTTGCAAACACCTCCTCTTCAGGGAAGAGAGAAGTATTTTTTTATTACCCATTCAGGTAAGGGTCAAGCCTGAGTCTCTCCTTTGGGGAAAGGAGAGGAGAATCTAGCCACAGATGTGTCATTTAGACCTCAAGTGATTTCTTTCACCAAGGATTCCAAGAATATTTTGCCAATTTGTTATGAAAAATAATTGTTGATTCCAAAAATCTTTTATTACACAAAAGAATTATCTCAAGTTACCTTCAGTATTACTTCCAAAAGAGCGAAGCTTTTGCGAAGAAGGATTCAAAATCTAAATTCTTTCTATTGACCAACCAAAGGGATGAAGAATAAATCATCGATATGGCCAGCAAAGAAAATTCAATGTTGTCGCAAAGCCATAAGTGATCGATATTGATCGCAGTCAATGGCACATTTTTAAAGATCACTCTTGTAAAGATAAGGCAGTCAAAATATCCTGGGTGATACAGAAAAATCCGCTCAATTTCCATCTCTCCTCAATTACCCAAGCTGCAATTAAATATCTGCAAAAGGGATCTCTCAATTGTCGTCAAGATGAAGATGAATTATGCGAGTTAGACCCCGGGGCCAAAGAAGATTTGGATCATCTTTGAGATGAAGGAGTTTGTGACGGATCCTTCCAGGGAAAGTTCATATCACCGCCAAGTTGAAGGCGAATCCGATGAGCCTCTCGACAAACCCTAAAAAATATTTAATTTCAGCTATTATCAAGAGACCACCAGCCAATGAGCCAATATCGTCAATATAATCCCTGAGGCAAAGGAGGATCCTAACATCTCCAAGATGAAAAAGTTTGTGATGTACCCTTCTAAAACGAGAGAAAAAGCTAGAACATCTCCAAAATGAAGGATGGTGTAATGAACTCCCCAAAAACCCAAGAGAGCTCTAATTCTATCCAAAAAAGAGTGTAGAAAGACCATCATGAGAAAAGAATCTCAAGATATCAAACTGTCGAATCTGCCAAGAATCTTCTTTAATTTTGTGAAATTCTTTTATCAATATCCTTTCACCAATTGCTTTTACAATGAGAATTCTTTATTTTCCGTTCATATCAAGGAAATTGATAGCCTCCTTAAAAGAAAGTCAATTGCAAGTAATTTGAATTCGAATTTTGATTCTACGAAGTTAAGTCCAGTTGGAGGTAATACTTCAGGTAGAAAAGAGGGAATATTTTTTCATATAAATATACTTACATTTTAATCATTTTTCAATCAACTACAATTTTTATCTTATTGTTAATCTTTTCAAGTTATCCTGACATAAAGTGAGAACTTGATGTCTATTTTGATGTATTCAGGCGTTGTTGTTATCCCTTTTAAGATCGGATGACGGGAGTTGTTCAAGATCCTTCACTTCTTGTTTTGATCTCAGCGTTTGGGCTCTCAGATTCACACACTTCCCTGTGCTCCCCACTGTCCCACCATAGACAGTTCTCGTTCAGGTTAAGGGTTAAACCTGATTTTTTTTGCAAAAGGTCATTTGTCTTAAAAGCCATTAAGTCTCAGCAATGAAATGTCCAAGATCAATCCCTTTTCAAGCTTTAGGGAACCCCCTTTCTTCCTTTTGCAAACCCCTCTTAGATTTATTGTGCAAAATTTGAAGGTCCCATCATGGTTTCTTCATCGAGGATTCTGTTTATCGAACCCTTTCAGGTTAAGGGTCAAGCCTGAGCCTCATTTTTCTATAAGGTAGCGTCCCATCCAGGTTAAGAGCCAAGCCTCAGCCTCATTTCGGTGAGGTGAATCTTCTTCTTTATTCTCCATTCCATGTCTACCATCATCATCTGAATTAATTCTTTCACACCTAGTCGGATTCTCCTAAATGGGGCATTTATATATATATATATATATATATATATATATATAGTCCAAATTTGGTGTGTTTTTCTTTGCCACTAAGCTCGGCCCTATACCAGCTTAGTAGCAAAGAGGGGCATCTGTAAACACCCCAAACTTTTACCCTCATCTAGTGTTTATATATTTCATGTGTCATTGCATATCATTGCATGCATTTGGCATACCATTTCATTGCATTGCATAGCATTGTATGTCATTACATCTCATTTTTGAGATCCAGCATTCCCATTTTCAAAATATTTAATTCAGATTCGAGTTTTAAATTTTTTTTCTTTCAAAATCAATTTTAAAACCTGGGTTTTTAATCAGCATTCTGTCATTTGCCAACCCCCAGGATCTTATATTTTGAAATGTTTTCTCATAAAACAATCTGGATTCGTTTTAAACTCAATTTTCAACTTATTTCAATTCTCAGATGAGACCCATTTAAGTGGTGTCGCTTCTGGATCCCATCATTTATCAAATTTCTCAAAAATTTCAGAGTCCTAATTGGATCAGGACTCTATCTTTTTATTTTTCTAAAAAGCATTTTCAAAACTCTATTTTGATTTTAAACGAGCTATGGTCATATCCCTTGTCAATTTCCTCCATTTTGGCCAAAATCTTAGAGTCCTAGTTGGATCAGGACTCTTTTTTTAGAGTCCGAGTCTGATCAGAACTCTACTTTTTACTACCTTTTCTACCTGTTTTGGAGAAAAGCTTTCAAAATCTTCCGTTTTGGCCAAAATCCCAGAGTCCTAGTTGGATTAGGACTCTTCTTCAAGAATCCCAGTCGAATTAGGACTCTTCTTCAGAGTTTCAGTCGGACTAGAACTCTCTCTTTTGTCACAATATTTACCTGTTTTTAACAAAATCTTTCAAAATGAGTAAAAAACTCAGAGTTTTAATCAAGACAAGACTCTGTTCAGAGAGTCCTAGTTGGATCAAGACTCTGATCCTGATTTCAATTTTGAAAGAATCTTTCAAAAATCTTTCTATCTATAAAAAATATTACACTTTTATCAAAGAATTTCAAAATTCTGGGATTTTATCCTAGAGTCCTGGTCGAATCAGGACTCTACCCAGAGTCTTGATCGAATCAGAACTCTATCCAAAGTTTGTTTTCTCACTCCATTTTCATTGATTTTCAAAATTTCTATTTAAATTTCATCATTTGCTTATTAGAAAACCAACAATTCTTAGAATTGTGATCGAATCAGGACTCTTTTTCAGAGTCCTAATCAGATAAAGACTCTGAACCAAAACTTTAATTTTATCCTGTTTTTAACTATTTTTCAAAATTCTCTCATTTGTTTTCTCAGAAAATTCAAAACTCTGAGAGTCCTAGTTCAATTAGGACTCTGTCCCCAGAGTCTCAGTTGAATCAGAACTCTGTTTTATTTCAATATTTGTTATTGTTTTCACTATTTTCACAAGTTCTTTCATCTGTTTTTTAGAAAATACCAAAAAATTCTAGATTTTTAGTCCAATCAGGACTCTGTCCCAGAGTCCTAATCCAGTTAGGAGTCTATTCTGAAGTTTGTTTTCACTTCTATTTTCATTCATTTCTATTTGTTTTCGAAAATTAGGTCATTTTGCAGAGTCTCGGTTGATTCAAGACTCTATTTCAGAGTTTCAGTTGAGTTAGAACTCTAACCCTGACTGCATTTTTTAACTTGTTTTTTACCAGTTTTGATAAAATCTTTCAAAAACAACTTCATTTGGCTTTTAAAATCCCAAAATCTCAGAGTCTTAAAGTTTCAAGACTCTAGCCCAGAGTCCTAGTTTGCTTAGGACTTTATTTTCAAACCTTTGAATTCCATTTATTGATTTTAACCCCTTTTCAAAGCTATTTTTAGTCTTTATTTCAATTTTTTCAAAACTTCGATGTGGGGCCCACCCAGTTGGCGCCATATCTAGAGGAGTTCTAATCTAGTCAGAACTCTGTGCTATTTCAAAAGTTTCAATCTCAAAATCTACTTTTGAATATCTTTTGAAAAACCTCTCATTTTCAAGTTTTAAAATCGTTTTTTGAAAATTCAAGTGAGGCCCACTCTGGGTGGTGCCACATTTGCAAAAGTCATGGTTAGAGTAGGGTTAGTCATAGTTCTAGTTAGTTTAGAGGTTAGGAATCTATAAGAGTCCAAACTTGATTTTAAAAATCATATTTTTTTACTTTAGATTTTAACTTTGATTTTAATGTTTTAAATTAGGGTTTTTGAAAAACGCCAAGTGGTGCCACATTTGGGAAGTTTCCTAAAATATTTAGAAGTTTAATTGGGGTTAGTTAGGGTCTTTTTACGGTTAGGAAACCACAAAAAATAATCCTTCCTTGGTGGTTTTAGATACGGTTTGAAAAAGTCAAAGTTAGGTATTAATTAGTCCTAATTACATGGGTTTTGAAAAAACTATAAAAAGGGGTCTTTAGAGGGGTTAAAAGAGGTTGTTTTCTCTGAAATTTTCGTGGTCTCCCTCCTCTCTCCAGCACCTCTTCTTCCTCCATTGAAGCTGCAACCCCAAGGTGAGTTTTTTTTAACATTATTTTATTATTTGTTATTAGTTTTTTATGATTTTATATTAGATTTCACCGTTGGCACCTCCCCTTTCATGGATTAAACCATGGATTAAACCTCAAGAACCTCAAGTTTAATTCAAGAAGATGATCTAACCCTATTTCATGCTGTTTTTCATGATTCTAATCCATTAGAATCGTTTATTGCATTGTTTTTTATATTCTTAACCAAGAATATATGAGATTTATCTAATTAAATGGATTAAATCCATGATTTCAAGGGTAAAAGCAATTCCAGCCATGGATTCCCTATTTTATTTTTATTTTTTAACACATTACTGTCTATTTCATGTATTACAGCATCAAAATAGGATTCGTTTTACTATTTAGATATTTTTTTATTGTTTTCATTAAATAAATCATGTTTTATTGGTGTTTCTTAGATTTCTGCATATTTTAATTTTAGATTAGTAGAAACTATGTTAGTTCGTATTGAAATCTTTATTGGAAATTCTTGATTTTTTTATATGTTGTTCACAGATATGTTAGAGAACTACTTTAAAAAAATCAGACGTTTTGGGATTTGGGAACCTTATTAATAAAATACAAAGTCAATTCGGAATTTCTGTTGATTAAAATCGTTGTTTAAATTCAAGCATAACTTGCAGATGTGTTATTTCTTTCACTCGATAACCGATTTGAGATCCGTAAAATGTAGTGGCGTTGTGTTGATGTAGGCTATTTACTGTAAAATTTTCATAATTTTTTTCTTCAGTTTGGTATTTTTCTTCTGTCATAAAGTTGGATCAATATTTTAAAACTCGTTATGATCTATAAAAACCCTAATCTGTCTTGTACTGATCATAGATCTCAAAACGTAGATCCGATTTATGATCTGTAAAAAGAAAAGTTCATTATTTTTTTGTATACTGTTTACTTCGGAAATTTTAGAACATTTTGATGAATACTGCTATTTATTTCTGTATTTTCAACCGAAGTATCTGTTTTAATCAATTTTATATCCGTTGAATTTAAGTTCAGATTGCCGGAACAATATCTCCCTAACCAAAGATGATTTTAACAATCTGTAAAAAGGAGATTCTGTATTTTTTTGTCTAGTTTGTCTATGTAAAATTTCAAAAATTTCTATGGTAGATTGCTTCCTGATTCGGGTCTAACAATGAAACTGGTACGTGACCATGGGTAAAAATAACATATTTTAGGGTTTTAATGCAATTTTCGAATTGGAATAATGTCAAAAATATATATTTTTATGGTTCCAATATGATTTTAGGGTGATAACAAGTTCAGGTACCGATTTTTATTAATTTTTAAATCCATTTGATGCTTAGATGATCCAAATTGCAAAATAGGGTGCTCGCAGGATCTCGAAACACTGCAAAAACCATGATTTTCATGATATTTCTTGATTTTCGTATATAAGTTCATGTTTTTAGGTTTTTTCATGTTTAGAATCATATTAGAATGCTTGATGGTTGATTTTATATTTATTTCAATCCTAAATCCAAAGTTTTTACCAAAATTTATTTAAAAAAACCCTTGATTTCAATGCCATAGTCTTGCTATCAAGGGCATTTTGGTCATTTGACCTCAATTTCGAAATTCTAAACCCTAATTTTCATATTTTTCTTCTTCATCTTCCTTGCAAAATTGTTCTTTAAATCTTCCCATGACTATGGGAGGATCTGCGATCTTGGAGAGTTTGATCATTCCCTGAGTCAGCATGTATTCCAGGACCTTCTCTAGGGGTTGATCCAAAGGAGTGAATGTGCGATCTCTACTTGAATTGATATGTTTGGGCTATTCTTGGAGATCTCCTTTCTGTTGGGGGTCAGTCAGAAGAAGTTTATCATTGTTCTTAAAGAACTTTCCTTTTTGCCTTTTGTTCTGATCTGCTTTCGAGCCACTGCCGCTGTTATTTTTATTCCCTTTACTGCTACTGCCATGACTGTATCCAAAGGTATCAGCCGAGTAAGTGAAATATGCCTTTTTCTTCTAATCCTGAGCATTCTTGACAAGAGTAATGCCCTCGTATACTCTGTTCTCCATTCTCATTTTGAGCCATTCAGCTCGCTCTGTCAGTTTGATGAATGACTTTGATGGGTACGTGAAAATGAGGCTTCTTAATGGCTGTGAGAAGTTGTTGAGGATAATTTGGAGGGCATGTTTCTCAGAGATGGGATTCCTCATTTTATTGCAAATACTTCTCCATTTACGGATGAAATCTTTGGCCTTCTCATTGCTTTCTTGCTTGAGGTTGTACAAATGATTGAGCGTGGGTAGAGCTTCCATGTTAAACAGGAATCGCTCAATGAACAGATTGACAACCTTGTCGAAATCCCGCAATTCAATGGGGTTGATATGCTCTGCATACCACTTAGCAGCTATGCCTTCCAAACTGCGAGGGAAGCATAAGAAGAGAGCACGATTGTCTTCACTGAATCTGGCATATTCTGCGAAAAATATTGCGAGATGGGCCTTGGGATCGCCGGATCCATCAAATTTAATAAATTTCTTAGGGAGGTTTTCTAAGCTATTATCTCCATCCAATCCAAGGTAGAAGTCTTGCCTGGTATATACTTTCTTTCCTTTGTCCTCGATTTGTAAGTCCTTGACTATCTTGGTCAGCGCTTGGATTGGATCTTCTGTTGGGACCCCACATCTAGGTTTGTTTACTGATTTAGGTTCTTCTGCCGCTTTCTTGGACTGTCACAGAGGTTTTGGGATAAACACAGACTGTTCTTCTTCTGAATCCTCCTCTATCAATTCTGTATCCTCAGAGGTGCTGTTCTGCTGGATTCTCTTTTTGCTAACCCTGACATGCCTTTTCACGAGTTTTCTTTTGATCTTGCTTTTAGAAGATACCTTCTTCAGACCTGCTCTAGCCTGCTCAGATGTCATTTTTGCCATCATCTTCTGGAATACATTGTACATGGCTGGATCAACGTCGTCTTTCTCTTCTGAGCCTTGTCTCCTAGACGATCTGGGAGAGTTCATTTCCTCTATCTCACTGTCACTCTGCTGCTGAACTGTCTTTTTCCCTGTCCTTGTCTGAACCAAGATGAAAATGCTGATGTTTTCTGTAGAATAAAAGAAGAGTCAAAACATTGAAGAGGTTTTTAGAAAGATTTTGAGCATAGGAAGAATTTAGAGATTTGGTAGACAATTCAGAGATATTATCCCATTACCAGGGATTGGGTCATCATAAGAATTATGACAATTGCATTATTATTTTCATAATAACTGAAAAATGTGCCTTGTTACCTAGGCAAGGTTGTCAACCATGATAAAAGGTATAGAGGAGTTTTTGACATTTTGAGGAAATGTCCCATTACCCGAGATAAGGTCGCCACAAAATTTGTGACCATTGCATTGCTTATTTAAAACAACTGAAAAATAAAATTTGGCCTGAAACTTTTAGAAAAGTAAATTTTATTGATAACATATCAAAGACAGAGTGTAACAACTTGGAAAAAAAAATTAAATTATTTGGGCTCGGGTCGGACCCTAACCCGGACCTGTCACAGGGTTAGTCGGCTGTGTGCTAATAAAATCACGCAGCGACAAAGGGAAGAAGGTCTCTCGAAACCTCCGTCCCCCCTTCTACTCTCTCTCCCGAGCGACCCCCCTTGCCGACCTCTGCGTTGCCGAGCACCCCTCCTTTCGGCGACTCCCTTCCGCCGGTGAGCTCCTCTCCGGCAGCTTCCCCAGGTACTTCCTTTTCCCCTCTTTACTCTCTCGTCTCTCTCTCGATCCCCTCTCTTTCTCCCTTAACCTTCCGTTGCACAGGGAGGCGGTGGAGCCGCCTCCCTGCTGCACTAAATCACAAGGGAGGGGAAAAGCCCTCTCCCTGCGACTCTTTTCAGCAAGGGAGGGGCCGAGCCCCTCCCTGTGACGTGTTTTGTAAGGGAGGGGCTCGGCCCCTCCCTTGCTGAAAAGAGTCGCAGGGAGAGGGCTTTGCCCCTCCTCTTTGTTACGGCAGAGGAGGGACTCGCCCCCCTCCGCTCTGTTCTCTTTGTTACGGCAGGGTAGGGGCCGAGCCCTCCTCCTTGCCTCTTGTTATGGCAGAGGAGGGGCTTGCCCCCCTCCTCTCTATTTTCCTCTATTCGGTAGGGGAGGGGCACGACCCCTCCTTGCTTTTGTTACGTCAGGGGAGGGGTCGAGCCCATCCTCCCTGTTCCCTGCATCCCCTTATGGCAGGGGAGGGGCTGAGCCCCTCCTTGCTCCCTATCATGGCAGGGGAGGGGCTGAGCCCCCTCTCTGCTTCGTGTTATGACAGGAGAGGAGCTGAGCCCCCTCCCTGCTCTTTGTGTTGACAGGGGAGGGGGTTGAGCCCCTCTCTGATTCTTGTTACGGCAGGAGAGGGACTGAGCCCCTTCCCTGCTCTTTGATTTGATAGGGGAGGGGGTCGAGCCCCTCCCTGCTCCTTGTTGCGGCAGGGGAGGGGGTCGAGCCCTCCCTGTGCCTCTTCTCTCGTTAGGCAGGGGCATCGCCCTTGCCTTCGCTATTTTTTAGCAAGCCGGGGCAAGCCCCCTCGCCTTGCTTTTCCCTGGCATCAGGCGGGCCTCCGTTCGTTATTGACAGGCAAGAGCTTTGACCCTGCCTCTCTTCTACTTTGTCAGGCAGAGGCGCAACCCTGCCTGCCCTCACTTTATGAGGGCAAGGGTGCAACCCCCTGCCTCCTCAGAGTCCGCTGATAGCAAGTTAGTAGGGGCTCGCAACCCCTGCCCCTGCTTCTTGCGCTTATAGCAAGTGCACATGTGCACGATGCCCCTGTCTCTGCTTTCCTTACGTCAGGACGGTGATAGTGCCCCTGACTTTCTATTTTGGTATTAGCTTGCTAAGATCATTACTTTTGCAGCTCGTACGACGGATCCCGCTCACGCTCCGTGACCCGAGCCGCCAATCGCGTACATCCGCGGACGACAGCAAGCTTACAACTCTCAAAGGTAGGGGAAGATTGCACAGAAGACTTGGACAATTGAATTGAGTTCAATTAACTAAAAAGGACAATTAAATAAATAAATAAATAAATAAATATATATATATATATATACGAGTACGCATTTAACTCAAGGATGCGGTTTCGCGATCCTTGTCATTTTCTTTGTCGTCGCGCACCGCACAAAGGTTTTGCGTTGCACTCCTGCTTACGGTCTTTACTTGCCGTCGCGCATCGCGTAAAGGTTCTGCGTTGCACTCCTCCTTACGGTCTTTACTTTGTCATCGCGTACCACACAAAGGTTTTGCGTTGCATTCCTGCTTGCAGTCCTTTACTTAGTCGTCTTGCACCGTGCAAAGGTTTTGCGTTGCACACCTGCTTATAGTCTTTACTTGCCGTCGCACATCGCGTAAAGGTTCTGCATTGCACTCCTGCTTACAGTCTTTACCTTGTCGTCGTGCTTTGCGCTAGGTTCTTGCATTTGCATATGTGTTGTTACTGTCTTGCTATTGCAGATGACGCTCAAGTTTTCGCTCATTGCTTACGCATTTGAGGCATCCTCGTGGAGGATGCAAGAGACATCTATCACTCCCTCTTGCGACAAGAGTTCAGTCGGATGCTGGTGATACACCTTCATCTAAGGAGAGGGATACCTCACAAGGATCCTGGCTCTTCGTGTGCGCAGTTCTGCAGAGTCGACTTGAGATTTTAGGGAGTTGCGTAAAAGCATCAAAGACTGCTCCAAATCGAAGCATTTGGAATGATGTGATTGGTTGGTTCTGTTCGCCTTTTTGGCATATCTCAGGTGATCCCGAATTGGGGGTTCGAGTGAACTTCTTAGCGAGTGTTCTATTGAGAAACTTGTATCCCGTCTATCGAGGCCGGTATCGAGTCATGCGAGACATGTAGATACCCCGATAGCGGATAAGATTCGAGATAATCACATGCATAATGTTGGCACAAGGTAATGTTGTTTCAAAAGATAAAGTAAAGTTGATAAACTTTATATCTTTGTGAAACACTCCTGTTGAGGCTTCTATTGAGGAGCTATACCCCCTTCATCCTAGAGTACTTGTAGTCATGCACGACACGTCTAGTACTGCGATGATCGGATGAGATGGTCGTGCGACCTCGAACAATGCTAAATGCACAATGATGTAATCACATAAATGGCCTCACATTCACCTTTACAGGCAAGATGCTTGAGTGGTTTAAAGACCACAACATAGAATGGGTCGTTAGTTAAGCAACCCCTAACGCACTCATTCGCTTCTGGTTGTCTATCAAGGGAGAGGACAAAGCGGTACAAAACTCCAATGGACAGGTTGTTAACAACCACCCCACGGGCAATGATTCGGCCTCCCCAGTCATTGGAGTTAAGGAGAAAGGGGCTACAATAGTTAGCTCAATACTTCTGCAGAAGTTGGATGCATCCGTGACACTGCTTTTCAGCCTCTTGGGAATCCTCTCTCGGCTAAAGCCATCCCTTTAGGAGCGGACTCAACCAGCTATTCGGGTTATTCAAAATACATAGAATAACAGACGCCCGCACTAGTCTCAGTTGTTTCTACGTTTTGCCTACGCGTACCCGCAGGCCAGTAATATCGAAACATAAAGTTTGTTCACACTGGTCAATCGCTTGCTTGCTCAGTAGTTTAGTATGCTACTCGTTGAGTTGTGCACGCCTGTCAAGGCGTTACTCTAGTTGGTGAAACTGCTTACGCAGTTCTTTGCGGAGTAATAAGGAGCTTCTCATACTAGTTAAATGCTTATAATAATAGCATTATGCCAGTTGCTACATATTAGCATGTGACTTGCTTTACTCTTTGGTCGAACTGTTTGGTGCTTATTGCAGCGTAGCACTTATTGGCTTGCATCTCTTATGATTGATGTGATTGCATACAACTCGTAATCTACGAACTGGTGGCAACTAAGACTGATGTAGCCGCTTGTCTTATAAGCTGCTTACATATTGTGATATAACTACTACCGTATGATTGCTTTTCATGTGTAGCTTATGAATTGTTTGCGATGCAATAGCTTGTGCCTTACGATTAATTTAATTACTTGTTGATGGACTGAGCCATTTGATGGTAGTTGTATATTTTGCGAGCATTGTTACGAGTGCTTGTCTTATTCAGTTGTTTTGTTTAGCTGTCGGATAGAGTTAGTTACTCTTCACCTATAAAATCAGTTGGATTGTCATATCTGCATGTTCTCATGTGTCGTTTACGCATGCTTTGAGGTCCTATTTGAGGATTGCAATGTTCCTTGTGGCAATAACACGATATGTAGTATTATATGCTTCTGTGTGATGTGATTGATATGCTACGTGATATGAAATGTTGGAAGTATGCGATAATATGTTCAGGGTTCATAGAACCTTATTGGAGGAATGGGTGATCGTGTGTTTTGTTTTACTATGTGAAGTGATACGATGCATATTGCTGATATACATGCTTGTGCCCATATTGTGGCTACTGACCCAAAAGAGCGGTCAATTGTTCAAAGCAGTCGATTGTATAGATGCATGTATCACTGAGTAGGGTGTCTATCGAGGAGATGATATCCAAAGGATTATCTGCGAGGGCGTGTATGATCAAGACTAGGTACCCGGCTAGAGTGGTAGATTCTCTATGAGGATGCACATTGTCCACGAACAGGTAGCCGCAAAGACGGTGAACTCCTCTGAGGAAGTGTATGGTCCAAGACCAGGTATACCATCTAGGGCATAATTCCTTGTGAGGTTATACATTTCTCAGACCAGGTGATCCGTCATTGATCTTGTTGTTTGTATTAGTGGCTATCGACCTTGAGAGCGGTCATTAGTGTTGATGCGTGTATCGCAATGATTTTCATTGGATATGGCATTTGTTGGGGACCGACTTCCCAAAGGTTTCGCTGTGGGGGTATGTATGGTCAAGATCAGGTGATCCGGCTAGAGCTGTAAAATCTTTGTGAGGATGTACACTGTCCACGAACAGGTAGCCGCGAAGACGGTGAACTCCTGTGAAGAAGTGTATGGTTCAAGACCAGGTATACCCTCTAGGGTGGTAATTTCTTGTTGGGTCGTATATCTCCCGGATTGAGCGATCCGACGTGGATCTTGTGTTTTTGCTTACCATAAAAAGTCATGGTGAGCTATGATGATCTTCTGAGATTGTTTGTGATAGCCAACTATGAATTCATAGTTTTGGCTTTCTGTTTTAGCATGATTACATGCATGACTTAGTTGTGAGAATCAGATCATTAGCAATTTGAGATAGTGATCATGTTTTGGCCCTTCTACGGAAGGGTGGGCTTTTCTTAGAAAGTATGACGCCTTAGTGAGTCATAACCAGTGATAGTTGGCCGCGTATGAGAATAGATTAAGGTTGTTCAGGACAAAGCGTTTGTTAGAAGTAGTGAGCGACAAACGATGTCCTGATGATGATTAGATGCAGAGACCTCGTTCTAGGAACGAGAACAAGCTAGTTGCATGGTGGTTCTCAACCTACAATCAATTGAATCGTATGTTGCGTTTGTCAGTTGCATTGCTTACTTGCTTTGAACTGCTTACTGTTTGCACTACTTACGCATTTGCACTGCTTACGCACTTGCACTGCTCACTCGCTTGCACTACTTACTCGCTCACACTACTTATTCGCTTGTACTACTTACCCGTTTGCACTACTTACCTTGTTGTATTTGCTTACCTGTTTAACTGCATATCTGCTTTAAACTGCATAACCTACTGAATTAAATGCACTTAATTCAGTTTCCAGTAGTCTCTCTTGTGCATCTACTAGTTTTTCGCGAAACTAACCCATTCTATGGGTACAGGTGATGATTAGGTATACTACGGGCGATGGCGCGATTGCAAGATGACTTCAAGACTTCTTCTTTCTGCTCTTAGCTCACGTCCTGGATGCTTTGGGTTTGTAACGGATTTTCCTTGGGATATCCGAATCTTGTGAGTTTTGGTTCTTTTAGCTAACATGCCCAAAGTTGTCAGCTTGCCTTATGATTTATCAAAAGAAAAATCTTCCGCTGATTTCATAAACAAACTCTGAAGGAAAGAGATATTTCTAGTCTCTCGCCTGTTTTTCTGAAAAGGTTCACAAGTTTGAAATTTGGGGCATTACAAAGAGAGGGCGGGCAAATAGTTTGTCACTACTCTTGATATTCAAAAGATACATTGGGTCCTAAAAATATGGAAAGAGGAACGAAAGAGTCCCAAGTGTAATTGGCCACATGGTATGCCTCAGACCACTGATCTAACTGTAGATCGAATTTTGGCATAATACCCATCAAGAAACGAGTGTTGACATGAACTTGTCTCTGTAAAAATTGCCTGAGACACCTTTCTGGCTGGTATTCGCCACAAAAGAATAGACCAAGTAATCTGTAGTGCTTGCCATATGCATAAGTATAGCGAGAAATTGTTTCCTGCCGGTTGAAGTAGTCCCAAACGATCTCCTCCTAATGCAAACTTTCAATCAAGGCTCAATACTGAAGGGCAAACTGCGGCTTCTTGCTATTGAATCTGAATGAACTGGCCTTTGATGGCACATATCGCAGGAACCACAACTGTAGGGCATAGATGCACCCCTTTACCAAGATTGTCTCTCTGAGAGCAAAACAAGTCAGACCCCATTAGAGAAAAGCTAAGGCGGCCATGAAAACTGAAAGATGACGGGTCTGCTTACTTCCCCATCTTCAAAGGAGTTAGACAACTCTGATATCAACGAAATTCTGATCATCCTGAAAGAAAGCTAGTCCCACTGTACATAGGACCATGGCATGCTAAATTCTGTCTTTGGCTGCTCGGGATAAAGTATCAACTTCCTCGTATGCCCCATACTTGTGATAGAGACTAAATAGATCGATGAACTGGCTTCCATCAATTTTAGTGAGTGGCCAAGATCTGCAACTTGTTGCTCTGACCAAGGCATCTCGAACATCCACCCCTTTGATGTTGATAAAAAACTGCTGCTCGACAAGATCATTTGTCTGACCAGCTGGCTCCAGTAATCCCATGATGTCATTGAATTCATCCATCAGTAGAGTCATCTCTTCCCATGGAAACAAAAATGTGCAGGTACGTGGATTTCACCATTCTGCCAAGGCTTGAATCAAATTTCTGTTGATGGTCTATTTGCTTACTACCGATGCCATCTCCAATCTATAGTCATCTAAGTGATCCGGGAACATACGCGAGAAGGTGGCAAACCAAGAATAATACCATCGAGGGAAGAAGGGAAGAGTTTGAATGGACCGATGAATTGGGAATCCTTCCCTTATCTGATATGAGACATGATCCTTGGAAAAGATGGTATCAAGTGAATTGGACACCATTGAATAATACTGGGGCAAAGAAAAATGAGAGGATTAGATAAAATGCAGGACTTTAGGGAAAATAGAAGATAGAATTTGAAGAAGTTGAGTTCTAGAAAGAAGAAGAGATACACACCTGAAATTTTTTAAAAGATCAGGGAATTTTTTTTTTAAAAAAATCTAGGGTTTTTGGGAAATTTGATCTCAAAAGGGGATGAAGAAGAAAATATACACCTGGGTTTAAAAATGGAGAGCAAATTTTGAAAGAAATATCCAGGGTTTTGAGAAAAATTGCTCTGAAAAATATAAGAAATAAGCAAGCATTACAGAGTCACAGCTACACAAACAAGATGCACAAACAACACTCCCTACAAAGCTGACTCTAAATGTAATATTTGAAAAAGGCTTGTAGAACCCTAATCCTAACTCTAGAGTTCAGATCATCGGTTTCCAATCAAGATACGCCGATATACTCAAGCCGAAACTTGAAGTACGTGACATAAGAATATTTCTCCAGTTCTAGGGTAATGGTTTCCCAACATCCTTGAGCGTCTGTCGATATACTTCAGACTACAGCCCTTAGTACGTGACAGGGGGGTGTTAACCCAGATAAGTGGTCCACTTGTGAGGCTCTCTCCCGAACTATGATTCATTGAGACAACCCAACAACGTGAAGACCGGGACAATATAGGTGGGGATGTTTTTGAAAACATGCTCAACATGCAAGAAATTAGATGACTCTAATGCAAATCCTAAAGAAATAGAATTTTGAAAATCAGAAGAAGCATACACTTGCTCACAATGTTTATATTCAATCCATAGATTGAGAAGTGTTGTATTTCAGACCTAAGTCTAAGTGAGCATGAATATATCTCCTCAATATGGTCCTACCAACCATACTTAAATTCTATATGCATAGTGTCAGCTGGGACATAGTCTAGGCTCCTAAGGTTTGCATGAAAATAAAGCTGACATTTGTAGAATAAAGACTGAGACAATTTTAAGCAAAACAAAGGAATTTAATTCGACCAGATGAAGATGAGTCCCATCACGGTCGCCACTGCTGTGATCATTGCAAAATTTTTCCTTTTCCTTATTTTCTCTTTCCTCTTCTTTTTTCTTTCTTGCCCTTTTCCCTTTTTGAAGGAAAAAAAGAAAGAAAGAAGAGAGAAGAAAAAGAAAGAAAGAAAAGAAACTCTTTTGAAAGGTCTCACTTGACCTTTATTTGAAAAAAAATTATTTTGAAAAGATTAACTTGCCTCAATTTTTGAAAAATTATGGGAAAATGGAGAGATGAGATTCGCTCATCAGTACGAGGTTCAACCATTTCTGGCGCTTTTACTAAGGGTAATTGAACCAAGGATCAAATCAATGCCTTTTGCTTTGCCTAAAATTTATCTAAGTGATTAAAAAAATCCTAAAATGCACATTGAATCATGCTTGTGCTTATGAAAATGCAAAGATGTATGCTTTTGAGAAAGTACTTCAAGAATTTTGAGTTTTTCTAAGTGATTTTGAAATAAGTTTGGAAACATCTTTGAAGAAATGGTTCAAACAGTTGAACTTGATTCAAAAAACTGAAATTTGAATCTAAACTTGGAATTTGAAGTGAAATGGAAATTAAAAATGAGAGTTGAATTTGGAATTGATACTGGAATTGAGATTTGAACTTTGAAATGAAATTGGAAATTGGAATTTAGAAATAGAATTTGAAATCAGAATGAAATTTCAAAGTTGAATTGAACTTTGAAATTGGAATATTGAATTGATTTTTGAAATCGAATTTTGAATTTGGAAATGAATTTGGAATTTGAATTTAGAATCTGAAATTGAAATTGGATTTGTATTTCAAAGAATGAATTTAGAAGTTGAAATTTTAGAGAAATAAGCTTTAGAAATATAATTTGAATTTAGACTTGGAATTTGAAATCAGGATTGAATTTGAAAACTGAATTGAATTTGGAAATCTGGGATTGACTTTGAAGCTTGCCTTGAAATTAGGACGAAATTAGAGAAAATTGATTTTGAGACTCAGAGTTAATCTCAACACTTGATTTTGAATTTCAAAGTGAATTGAATTGAGAATCAAACTCAGAATTCAGATAGAACTTGGAGATTCTGGAGTTTGAAATGGAAATGAAGAATAAAACTTGAATTCAAACTTGAAATTTGAAATCAGAAGAGAATTTTAGAAATTGGATTGAATTTCAAAGTAAATCTCCAAATTCGATTTGGAATCTCAAAATGAATTTCAAAACTTTGACTCAAAATTAAAATTCAGGACTTGAAATAGAAATCGAAAATGGAAATAGAAATAAAGAATTTGAATAAAATATAGAATTTTTAAAATGTGAAATTCAAAAATGAGAAATGAGAATTGGAATTTTGAAATAAGATAGAATTGAGAATAAAAGATGAATTTGAATTTATAAATAAGAGTTGAAAATGATTTTAAAAATGAGAAATATATTTGAAAATTTATCTCAGAAATCACTTGGAATTTGGAAAATAATATGAAAAATGATTTGAAATGAAATTCTATCATAAATGATGAATGCTTTGAAAGAATTTAAAGGTTGGAATTAAAAAGCATATTTTATTCTTTAGGAGAATTGAAATAACATAAAATCATAATACATTCATGACTATGGTCACAAATATATTATAATCTAATCTATATTTAAATTCTAATAAAGAATAAAATAATTTTTTGTGCCTCCATAGGATTTAAAACAAAATTAAATTTTAATATATCCTTGACTATGGCCACAAATATATCTCAAGATAATTTATATTTTAAATTCTGATAGAGGAAGAAAAGAATTTGAGAAAAATATGATGATTTTCAAAGAGACCTGAATGGAGGTCAAATGTTATTTCATAAAAGATAAAAATCCTAAGTATTGTTCACATTTTGACTATGGCCATAAATGTGAATCATTTACTTAGAATTATTTACCTTTTATTAGAAAAGGTGCACGTGCCATTCGTGTTCCATCATTGTGAATTTTGAACTAAAAGTAAATATGAGATGAAACAAGTAATTATGAGAATTACATGCTCATACATTCTATTTTAAACTGGAAAGTAAAGAATTCTCATTAACATCTAACTATTACAGTGTGAACACCTCAAATTTTCCAAAAAATCCAAAAATTCCCTTTTTGCCCCTGACCTCACATCTTTTGAATAATCTGGTCAACTTCTGATAAAAAAACCATTCATTTCTTGGATTCATTGGAATCCAGATTCAATTTTTATTTCTCACCCAATTCTGATCCAAATCAGATATCCGGACCCAATTCTGATCTTGAATCTTTTATTTTTCAAAAAAATAAAAAAAAATCAATTTCTTCATATTTTCTCAGAGTTTTTTCTCGATTCAGGGTCCAAACTTAATTCGAAATCCGAATTCAAATGCTTCATCAAAATTCTCAGACCCGGATCTATTTTTGAAACCCAATTTTCAAAATTAGCCCGGTATTTTCCAAAAAAAACCTCATTTTCAGAAAAACTTACAATTTCAAAACAAATTTTTTACAAAAATACTTCAAAAACCCCGTTTGGACCCCATTTTCTAAAAAAACTCGCATCTCTCCCATACTTTTAAAGGTTTTCTGTGAAAAAACTAAAACTAAATTCCAGAAATTGGTTCTACACACCCTTTTGAAAACTTTTTAAAAAGACTATCTTTTGAAATTTCTTGAAAATCAAGGGACCTCTTTCAAAAAATCTCTAACGGCCATCCGTTATATAAACAAGTCGAGAGAGTCCAATTCCTCAACGCCTTCACCTTCCCATGTTCGATGCTTCTTTTCCTTCTTCTTCTCTGACCGCTTCTTCACCCCTCCACCCTTCTTCTATGATCTGATTCCCCTTTCTTCTTCTTCTTCTTCTTGGTATCACTGGAGGAAGATTGGCCTAGCAGTAACACCAGCACTCATCTACGGTAAGAATTACATCTCTCCCTCTCTTTTTGATATTCCGTAAATTAGTTCCTTCCGTTTCTTCTTAAATCTTCTATCACCAATTCCTTCTCCTCTCTTAGTATTTGTTGTTCATCAAAAGCACATCGTGTATCGTCGAATTGCCTATAGCAATATCGGTGTTACACTTTTTTTTGAAATAGTATCATAGCCTAGTGAAACTGAAGGGACTAATTATCGGTGCTACAATGTACCCGACGACTTACTCTTTTCTATTTCTATTTTCATGTTTTGGGATCCCTTTTATGTAGCATTCATTTTTTTTAATGAATTGATTCATTTCCCATCTACCCTTGATTTTCATATCGGACTGTCTATTTTGTATTTGATCTCCAATTTTAGTAGCACTTGATCGTTCATTCTGCTAAATAAATTTTTAATCGCATTTTATTTATGGACATTTGTCGATTTAGAGCCTCTAACACAACCTTCCAGTTCAGTTTATTGTTTCTAGTTGATGAGAATCCCTCGTATACATATTAAATTTCTTTTCATTTTCCGATTTCTTGTTTTGTTTTGATATATCATATGGAAGTCGATTTCCTGTTGTGTTTTATTCTGATTGCCATTACCAGTTTGTGTCTCGATCTCCAATCCTCTGTTTCAATTTATATATAGCATCGTAGACACTGTAAAACATTCCCAGCATTAGCATATATGCTTCGTCCTATGAACACCCCAAATTTTTCAATTTTTTATAAATATTCCCTTTTTGCCCTTTGCCCTCATTTTCTAGGTAATTGAGTCAGTTTTAAATCTAAATTCCAGTTTATTTCTCAGATTTTACTGAAATTAAATTCATTTTGTATATCTGACTCAATTTCGGATCCGGATCCATTGTCAAAATCCAAATCTGAGCCTCGTTGTCCAATTTTCAAATTAAAATTACAAAAATACCAAAAAATAGTTTTGAATGGCTCGGGCAGTCCATCCGGCATCTGTTTGGATCCACGACTTTGTATTTCTCGATTCGAGGTTTAAAACTCGAACATTTTCTCAGATCCCAGATCTAAACCTGTCTTCTAAAGAAAATTCCAAAAAGATAAACCCAAATTCTCAGAAATTACTTCTTTGATAAATATTTTTAAATTTTGCCAAATTAATTTAAAACCCTTTAGTTTTCAAAGTTTTTATATCAAAAACATCAAAAAAAAGAAATAGAAAATGCAAAGAAAAAGAGTAAAAAAATAAAAATGGAAAAGGAAACAAAAAAAAAAGTTTTAGAAACCCCTCTTTAGAAATAGATTTTGCTAAAAAACTCGTTTGGAAAAGCCTTTTTGAAAGAAGCCACATTTTTGAAAAAATTTAAAACTTCGTGGACCTCCCCCATAAAAGAACCTAACGGCCTCCTGTTATAAAATAGGAGGCCCAAGTCCCCGATTTCCTATCCGCTCTCACCTCCGCACCTTCCATCTTCTTCTCGATCTTCTTCCTCTTCCTCCTTTCCTTTTCTGCATTCCTTCATCTTTTTCTCTTTATTCCCGTGGCTTTCCCTCATTCGGTTGTAGGAAGACGACCATCTTGGCAGCAAGGCTGTGATCGGTATCTCCTCCCTCCATTAAGAGCCCTACAAAATTAAGGTAAATTATCATCGTTTATTCACAAGTTTCGTTGACTTTCGTGGGTTTTTATGCAGTTTACAGTGCAAATTTTTTTATATATTTGCCTCAGTTGTCCATTCACATGTAATACCTCCATCAACATTTCAATTTATTGTGTTTATTTCTGTTTCACGGTGGATTTTCGGTTTTATACCTTTCCTCATATTCCGATGATTGACGATGCCTCGCAATGGCATCGCCGATTCATCTGCGTTTGGAATTACAATTTTGTCTCTGCATTTATCTCATCTTTTCCCGCTTGATTTTTTTATTTTATTTTTTTTTCTTTCTTCTCTTATTTCACCATTAACGCGCTATTGAGTGTGTTGAGTTGCATGTGAAACATCAACCTCTCTCTCACGCAATAGCAAAGGGGAACAATTTTGTTCCAATATTACATATTCCCTGCTATCCTCTTGCACATTCCAACCTACATCTAGTTCCGCTTTAATTTCCTTTCTTTTTTTTCTTTTTTTTCTTTTTTTTCTTTTTTTTTCTTTCTCTCTTCTTCTTATCTTTGATTTTCCATTTCTTGTTTTGATTATCATTTTTTTTATTCATTCATTATTTTCCTGCTTGTGTTATTAATTTTCTGTTTTCATTTTTTTTCTTATCACAGTCGATTCCTATATTATATCCTATCTTTCTTTATGGATACATCTGATCTGAAGGCATGTTTCATGTTTTACATTTCACCCATTAGTTCTGGTTGTTTATCATGTTGGTTGTTTATCCTGCCCTTACTCAGCTGTTTGAAGAAGTCTGGTAAGCATTAAATCTTTCTCTGAGGTACCTGATAAATCAGCTGTTTGAAGCAACCACGCTGTACACCCCTTTGAGAGATGTATCACAGTGTCACAGAGTCAGAATTTGATGTGGTGTGGATTAGCCCACCCAAAATTGCACATTATAAGAAACATTTTTCGATGGAGTTTGGAAGTTGTTCTGCAATATGAATATCAGTCCCATTTCCACTACAACCCACTTGAGACTCTTGAATTGATGTTTGGAAAATTTTTTTTATCTGATGGAATGAGGCACTGAAGCTCAACCAGAACTCTTAGTTCTTTTCTAGCAACGTCAATACCAGTCATTCCAGATCAAAAGTGGATTTAGATTTGGTGTGCAACATCAACCTCTCTCTCACGCAATAGCAAAGGGGAACAATTCTGTTCCAATATTACATATTTTCTGCTATCCTCTTGCACATTCCAACCTACATCTAGTTCCACTTTAATTTCCTTTCTTTTTTTTCTTTTTTTTCTTTTTTTTTCTTTCTCTCTTCTTCTTATCTCTGATTTTCCATTTCTCGTTTTGATTATCATTTTTTTATTCATTCATTATTTTCCTGCTTGTGTTATTAATTTTCTGTTTTCATTTTTTTTTTTTATCATAGTCGATTCCTATATTATATCCTATCTTTCTTTATGGATACATCTGATCTGAAGGCGTGTTTCATGTTTTACATTTCACCCATTAGTTCTGGTTGTTTATCATGTTGGTTGTTTATCCTGCCCTTACTCAGTTGTTTGAAGAAGTTTGGTAAGAATTAAATCTTGCTCTGAGGTACCTAATAAATCAGCTGTTTGAAGCAACCACGTTGTACACCCCTTTGAGAGATGTATCACAGTGTCACAAAGTCAGAATTTGATGTGGTGTGGATTAGCCCACACAAAATTGCACATTATAAGAAACATTCTCCGATGGAGTTTGGAAGTTGTTCAGTAATATGAATATCAGTCCCATTTCCGCTACAACCCACTTGAGACTCTTGAATTGATGTTTGGAAAAAAAAATTTATCAGACGGAATGAGGCACTAAAGCTCAACCAGAACTCTTAGTTCTTTTCCAACAATGTCAATACCAGTCATTCCAGATCAAAAGTGGATTTAGATTTGGTTTGATGAAAGCAAACCAAATCCTGATCCAATTTCTCGGGAATGGGGTATTAAATTATTCTGCATTTGATTTTGCCATGAAACCCGAGCTACACCTTTTTTTTTATGTTTCCACTGTCTTGTTAATTTCATCAGTTATATATGATAAACATGAACATCTGATTTTCTCTGCATCCATTACAGTTCAAACACCATGGTATTTAGATTTTGCTTTTCTATTCATCCTCGTGTCAGCATTACCTATATATGTATATATTAATTCCCTGTGACCTCGTTGCATACCATTATTTCATATGTATCTGAGTATTTTCGTTTTGTTGATAACTAGTAATAGTATGTGTCTAAGTGATAAATTATATTTTCTGTATTTCATCTGGGCATCCAATGCATCCCAGTAGTAATTGCCTTCATTAATGCCATGAGTTTATTTACTCACTTGGTATTCAGAAAAGTCACTGGGGCATGGCCATGACCATCCAACATCGTGTATAGTCCCCAATTCTTTTCCTAAAGATACATTAGTTTCATTCTTTAAAAATGATTTGATGTGATTTTCATTGATTCATGTTTATCATTCTGGTTATACCCTGCCATTTTTGTTATTCACCAAGGGAATTGATATCACTACCACAAGTGTACTCGTTGAAGACACCTGCCCCTGTGCTTAAAATAACTCTCTCTCTGTGTGTAATGTGACTCAAGGATTGTCATTATGAGCAGCTGTGAACAAATAGATTTTTCTGGATATATGGATGCCAATCTGGAGCCCAGGCTGACAGGTACTAGACAAGGATGACATTGTGTACATGAATCGTGGAACATGTATGTATGATCACCGTTGGAAGCTGACCAACATGAAAAAAAAAACTGTTGATGATCCCCCAAAGGATCTGAATCCTAGAGCATACTTGAACACAGACAAGCAATCAATTTTGTCTTGTGAGTGCTCAAAATATAAGAGGCTTTGCCACTTATCATTTCCTTTTCCCTCCCCCACCTGTACACTGCTACCCCTTTGCCAAATCTTGTATTGTAGCATCTGCAAAATGAAGCCTCTTGCAAAAGCTTGCCATTGGAGAAATTCATTTGTATCCTTTATTTGACAACACTCCTTGCCAAGTATGCAACTATTTTATATATTAAAGAAAATCCCTGCAAAAGCCATGGGCATCAGGAAGAATGTTTGCTTGGTAAGCTTATACCTCAGGTCTTCTTTAGGGGTGGAGTTATTGCTGAGATCGGTGTCAGCCGCCCCTCCGTGATCCATTTCAGTTATCTCTTCCTACATCAAGGTTTTACACCACAATAATGAAGATGATAGCATCTCATCGTTGCTACTAAATATCATGATAATCAAGGATCGCTCAGAGACACGATCCAAGCCTCCTACGGTGCCATTTTGCAAAATGCTTGGATATACTGATCAGGAGTTCATTGAAGAATCAGTGTGTTAATAGACTTGTTGTGCTGCAGTTTGGTTGTGAGTGTTAACATTCACCGCTCAAATGTTTATTAATGTCCATGCCATCACTTCCGTATGCTCTCCCAATTCAAACATCCTGTCTCCCATTTCTTATTTCCTGCACTATACATCTTGTTTGTAGGATATTTTTGATAGTTTCTTAGTCAATAGCAGTTAGTCACAATCCAATACAATTACATTGTCATTATATCAGTTTTTCAACCTAATCATTGATACTTGTCCAGGATCATAGCTTGTGCATCAGCCATTTATCATGATACAATCACCCACCTCTGGCATTAATCTGATTGAAGTCAACGTCTCCACTGTTTCAAAAAAAAAGTTCATCGCACCATGCTGTTTTGCTTTAAATTTAATATTCTTTATATCTTGTTATCATTCATGTTTTGTAATATGTTATATAACATGCTTCTTCATTTACATTCCATCCATCCCCATCTTCTCATTTACCCACGGTGTATATGCATATTTCCCCTGCTGCATCTGTATTCTTTTCCCTGTTAGCACTTAGCAACGACATGTATATCATTCACTGTAATAATTCCCAACCATTTCCTGCCAAATCCACTATAGAAAGACTTAGGTCCGGTTGTCATATATCTCCTGAGGGTCACACCACCTCGTAGCAACAGTGTTTTTACAAAAAGTTTGTTTGCTAATTAGTCTTGCGGTATTAGATGCCATTTATTTTCAGATAGATTTAGGGTGTTACTTCATCGTTGCAATGCCATATCTGTAATCATAGTATCCACCCCCCACCCCTACATCCTGTGCATAGCTAGTCTATGTCACCTACAACACCAACACCATATTCACAACACCTTTCCCTCAACCTTGCACTTGCACACTCAGTACAATCACCATTTACACTGGGGCACTCTACAGCCCTGCCATACCACCTGCAGTACCACTTACCATCCTTGCCACCCTCTATTCACTTGTATGACAATTTCTCTACTCATACCCCTTTTCATCAATGCACATACATATACCCTTGTATAAACCTTTGGCATATTGCATGAATATTTCATGAAACCAATATGTATATTTCCTCATCCATATGATACACTAAAATTTGCATTTAAAATGCAAATCATATGCATGAATCTCTTGTCACTTGCGTTGTATATTATGTAAATTTCCTTTTACATGCATATTTTACTCTGTGCTAACTTGGATTTTGCAAGAATTAGATAGAAAAAGCCATTTTCTTTCTTAAATCAAAAAATTTCAATTTCAATTCAAGTCAAAACTTGTAATAGCTAGATATAACGAGAATTTACATTCCTTGCATTAGATTAGAATGCATGAGCATATATATCTCCTGAAAATGCTTGTTTCAAACTATTTTCTCTTTTATTTTCAATAATTCACAAATGGAAACACGAATGGCACGTGCACCATTCTAATAAGAGGTGATTAAAGCCTAAGTTAATGATTTACATCAATGGCCATAGTCAGGATGTGAACAAAATTTATGATTTTCATCTTTTATAGAATAACACTGGATCCACACTGGATCCTTTTCAAAAATCATCATATTTTTAAATATTTTCCTCTTTTATCAAAGTTTAACTTAAAATTAACTCAAGATATATATCAATGGCCATAGTCAGGATATATTGAGAGTTAATTTCATTTTAAACTCTATAAAGGCACCAAAATATGTTTTATTCTTTATGTGAATTTAAATATAGATTATTATATAATACACTCAATGACCATAGTCAGGGATGTATTATATCTTCAATCTTATTTCAATTCATTTAAAGAATAAAATATGCTTTTCAAATTCAATTTCAAATTCTTCAATTCATCTCAATATTTAGGATAGAATTACATCATATTTTTCAAAATGCTTTTCCTATTATTTAAAAAATTCAAGTGATTTTTGAGATTATTCTTCAAATACCTTCTTCATTTCTCAAAATCAATTTTTATTCATAAATCCAAATTCAATTCTACCTCATTTCAAGATTCAAAATTCAACTTCAAAGTCCGGTTTGACTTTGAAATTTTGAATTCATTTTTATATTTAAAATTCCATTTCCAATTTAAATCAAAAATTCAAAAGTTCAATTCAACTTTGGAATTCCAAATTCATTTTTAGGATTCAATTTCAAATTTAATTTAATATCTCAAAATCAATTTCAAGGTTCAATAAAAATTCCTGAATCATCTCCTGATTGTTTAAAATCAAGTTTATTCTTTATCTTCAAAGTTATATCTAAAGATTGAGTCTTGATTCTCAATTCAAAATCAAGGTTTTGAGATTGATTCTGAATCTCAAAATCCGATTTTTCCTTAAAGATTAAAGCCTGCTTTTTCTGGATTTCCAAAATCCAGATCCATCTTCAAAGTCCTATTTTGGATTTTCAAAATCCAATTCCATTTAGGATTCTGGATTTTGGATCCAACTCCATTTTTAGATCCCAGACTTCGGATCCAATTACATTTATGATTCCAGATTCCGGATCCAACTCCATCTTGGATTTCAAACTTCGAATCCAAATACATTTACGATGCCAGATTTCAAATCCAAGTCTATCTTGATTTCCAAATTCCAAAAACCAATTCCATTTTTCATATCCCATCTTGATCTCTTAAACCCAAATCTATTTTTAAACTCCATTTGGATTTCTCAAATCCAAATTCCATCCTGATTTCAAACTTTGAAACTGGAATTCAATTCCATTTCAGATTTCATCTCCACTTCGAAATCCAGATTCAAAATTCAAAATCCAAAATCCATTTTGACTCTGAAAACTTCATTTCTTTTTCTCTCAGCTTCAAATCATTCTTTTTTTCAAGATTTATTTTCCCAACTCTGATTATTTCAAAGACTTAGAACTTCAAACATCTTTTTAGATCTATCTCAAGTTCTAAGTTAGATTCAACTATTCAAAAATCATTTCTTCATTATCACATTCACTTCAGAATCACTTGAAAAATCTCAGATTTTCAAAAGTATTTTCTCAAAAGCATACATTTCTGCATTTACATTGCACAAGCATGATTCTCTGTGCATTTTAGACTTAGAATAAATTCTTAGACAATATTTTAGCAAAGCAAAAAGGCATAAATTCGATCCTTGGTTTGATTACCCTTGGTAAAGGCGCCAAGAATGGTCGAACCTCATACCGACGAGCGAATCCCGTCTCTCCAATTTTCCCGCAAATATTTCAAAAAGGAGACGAGTAATTTTTCTAAATATTTTCAAAATTAAGGTCAAGTGAGACCTTAGCAAAAGAGTTCCTCTCTCTCTCTTCTTTTCTTTTCTTTTCTCTTTTCTCTTCTTTTTTTATCTTTTATTTCCCCTTCAAAAAGGGAAATAGAGGTTAGAAAAGAAAAGAGAAGGAAGAGAGAGAAACCAAGAGGAAATTTTTTGTGATGATCACAGATTTAGCGACCATAATGGGACTCGTCTCCGTCTAGTCGAATTTATGCCTTTTGCTTTGCTTTGATGTTATCTAAGTCTTTATTTTTCAAATGTCAGCTTCATTTCCATGCAAACCTTAGGAGCCTAGACTCTGTCCTAAGCTGATATAATGTATATAGGATCTAAGTATGGTTTGGTAGGACCATATTGAGGAGATTATTCCATGTTCATATTAAATTTAGGTCTGAAATACAACTTTCCTCAAATTTTATGGATTGAATGTAAACAATGTATGCAAGTGTATGTTTCTTTTTATTTAAATCTATCTCTTTAGGACTTGCATTAGAGCCATCTGATTTCTTGCATTTTGAACATGTTTTTGAAAACATCCCTACCTATATTGTCCCGGTCTTCACGTTGTTGGGTTGTCTCACTGAACCATAGTTCGGGAGAGAGCCTCACAACTGAACCACTTATTTGGGTTCGCGCCCCCTGCCACGTACCTAAGGCCATAGTCCGAGGTATATTGGTAGGTGTTCAAGGATGTTGGAAAACCATTACCTTAGAACCAGAGAGATATTTTTATGCCACGTACTTCGAGCTTCGGCTTGAGTATATCGGCATACCTTGATTGGAATAAGATGATCTAAATCTTAGAGTTAGGATTAAAGTCCTATCAGTCATTTCAAATATTGCTCTTAGAGTCAGCTTTAGGGAGTGTTGTTTGTGCATCCTTGTTTGTACATCTGTGATTGTGTGATATTTTATATTTTTCTTATATTTTCCAAAACCTTGGGTATATATTATTCAAAATATCCTCTTTGTTTTTAAAACCCAGGTGTATTTTTCTTTTCTTCTTCTGATTTCTTCAAATTCTTTTGATCTTGCCTGCAAAATTCTTCAAATTTTAAATCTTTACTGTTTATTCTCAAATTCATTTTCCCTCCTATTTTTCCAATGTATCTTCTGATTCTATTTTTCATGTTCATCTTTTCATAAATAAAATCTCTTTCCGTCAAGAGATATCTTTTTCAAAATAGCATTTTCCTTCGTGTTTTAGTTGGTTACTCTCCCTCATGGAGTAACAACGCAATTGTCATAGATTCTGTGATGACTCAATCCCTAGTAATGGGATATAATTTTTTTAACATATTTAACCTAAGCGTTCCTCCTGTCAAAACTTCTCCCAAAATTTCTTCAGTCTAAAAACCTCCACTTTTCTCTGCAGAAAGCATTGATATTAAAAAATGGTTCAAACAAGGACAGGAAAGGAGACTTTTCAGCAATACAGCGACAGTGAAATAGAAGGAATGAACTCTCCTAGGTCATCCAGAGGACAAAGCCAGGACAAAAGGAGATGATATTGATTCAGTTATCTACGGTTTGTTATAGAAGATGATGGCCAAGATGGTGTCAAAACAGGCCGAGATTAGTCTGAAAAAGGCAGTCCCTAGGAGCAAACTAAAAAAGAAGGCTATAAAAAAGCACGTCAGGATCATAAAAAAGAATATGCAGCCGGACAGTACTTCTGAGGGGACAAAATCGGAGGAAGAAGAATCGGAGGAAGAAGAATAAGAACAGTCTCTGTTCAGCCAAAATCCTCCGCGGCAGTTTGTAAAGATAGCCACTGAAGAGCCTGAATCAATCAACAAGCCCAAGTCTAGGATTCCAGCAGAGGACCCGATGCGTGAGCAATTGAAGGGGATGAATCGAGCAATCAAGGACATTCAAGCCAAGAGTAAGGGAAAGCAGACCTACACCGGCGAGGATTTTTTTGATGGCCTAGATGAGGATGATAACCTGGAGAATCTTTCTCGCAAATTCCTCAAGTTTGACGGAACTGGCAATCCTAAGGCTCACCTAGCCACCTTTTATGCAGAATGTTGCCATTTCAGAAAGGACAACAGGGCTTTGTTCATTTGCTTTCCTCGCAGTCTGGAGGGTATAGCGGCCAGGTGGTATGCCAACCACATCAATCCTATCGAACTACGAGAGTTCGATAAGGTGGTAAATTTGTTCATCAAGTGCTTCCTATTCAATACTGAGGCTTCACCTACGCTCAATCATCTTTACAACCTGAAGCAAAATGAAAATGAAAGAGCAGGAAAATTCATTCACAGATGAAGAAGCACCTGTAATAAGATGAAGATTCTCATTCCAGAGGAGCACGCACTGCAGATAATCCTCAATAATTTCTCTCAGCCCATGAGAAGCCTCATTGCCACTTCCCCGGCAAAATCCTTTATCAAATTGATTGAGCGAGCCGAATGGCTCGAGTCAGGAATGGAAAATGGGCTCTACGAGGGCATGCCTCTGGTCAAGAATATCCAAGACCAGAAGAAGGCGCAGTTCGCTCATTCAGCTGATACCTCCGGCAATAATCATGGCAGTAGCAGCAGAGGAAACAGAAATAACAGTGGTAGTGCCCCGAGAGTAGATCAGAACAAGGGGCAGAAGGAAAGATCCTTTAAGAACAATGACAAACCACTTCTAACTGGCCTCCAACAAAAAAGGGATCTTCAAGAGAAACCCAAGTACATCAAATGGTAGAAAGATCGAGTCTTCACTCCTTTAGATCAATCTTTGGAAACAATTTTGGAGTACATGTTAAACCATGGGATGATCAAACTCCCTAAAGTCGCAGATCCTCCCGTAATCTTGGAAAAATTTAAAGACCAATTCTGCAAGTTCCATAGGTCAACAGGGCATGATACAGAGCATTGCTTCGTCCTCAAGCATATGATACAAGACTGCAATGATAGGAATCTTCTGGTGGAGGACGAGGAAGAGGAGCACCCAACGGTCCTGACCGAGCCATTTTCGAACCATTCAAAGAACTGATAAAGCCAAAGTTTTTCTGCTTTCGTCCCTTTTCATCAATCACTTTGTAGGGGCAAGTTAGCCCAGTCTTTTGTGACTTTTTCATCAAAGCACTTGTAAATATTTCAGTTTTGTTACCAACCTTTGCTTATCAATGAAATGTCAATTTTCTTTTTATCTTTGATATCCAATACTTCCTTCTTTTGCCATACTAGGGCATTAAATTCCTGTTCTTTTTCAAAATGCGGGACAATTCTGACATCATTCATGAGAGAAATGATATTACCTATGAGGGTCTTTCGAAAATCATGAAATTTTGAAAGTTTCTGCAAAATCTTCATCATAATAACCGAAAAGTTCAAATATTTTTTGGTCCAACCTTTTTCAAAAATCAACCCTCGTGTTGATCTTCTTTTTTAAAAAAATGGTGTCAAACCATTCGTCTTCAGAAATCAACCCTCGTGTTGATCTTATTTTCCAAAAATTGGTTTTGAACCATTGCCTTCAAAAATCAACCCTCGTGTTGATCGTATTTTCCAAAAATGGGTTTCAAACCACTATATTCAAAAATCAACCCTTGTGTTGATCTTCTTTTTCTAAAAATGATTTCAAACCATTATATTCAAAAGCAAGAGATTTCATTCATAGGTGGAGATCCACCTGCAACAAGATGAAGGAGTTGATCTCAGAGGGAAATGCATTGTCAATAATCCTGAATAACTTTTCTCAACCTTTGAAAGGTCTAATCTCCACTTCTCCATCTAAGTCCTTCATCAAATTAATAGAGCGAGTTGAATGGCTCGAAATGGGGTTAGAAAACGAAACCTATAATGGCATCACCCTGGCAAGAGGCAGCCAAGATACAGAAAAGAAAAGCAACTCCCCTACTAGTTCCTCCTCCAACAACGAGAGTAACAATGATAACATTCCAGAAGCATTCAAAGGCCCCAAGGAGAAGTTCTTTAACCATGGCAAGCCTCTTCAATCCAGCCCTCAGCATAAAGGGAAAAATCTGGAGAAATTGAAGCACAAGGACTGGAGTGTTGACCGAACGTTCACCCTGCTGGACCAAAAACTTGAGACTGTTCTAGAATATTTGCTCGCAAAAGGAATGGTCCGTCTACCAAAAGTCGCTGATCCCCCAGCGATTATGAGAAGATTCAAAGAATAATTTTATAAATTTCACCGAGCAGTGGGGCATGACATAGAAAATTGCTTCGTCTTGAAGCATATCGTCCATGATTGCATTGACAAAAAATTTGTGGTGAAGGGCGATGAAGAAGAATAATCAACTGTACCAGCCAAGATTTTTTTGAACCATGCAAGAGAGTGATAAAGTGTTTCTGCTTTCCTCCTTTATGTCAGTCGTCTTATAGGGGCAAGTCAGTCCCCATCCTTTTGTGACCCTTTGGTCAAAAACTTGTAAATATTGCAGTCTTTTGTTATCAGCTTTGCTTATCAATGAAATGTCAATTTTCTTCGTATCTTTGATGTCCAATACTTCTTTCTTTTACCACATTGGGGGCACCTTTTTAATATAATATTTTCATTTCAAGAATCTTCTTTGCCATCGGATTCTATTAAGCCACACTAAATTCAGGATGAGGGACAATCCTGACATCATTCATGAGAGAAATGAAATTACCTATGAGGGTTTTTCAAAATCATGAAATTTTGAAAATTTCTGCAAAATCTTTGTCATGATCACTAAAAGTTCAAATATTTTGGTCCAATCTTTTTCAAAAATCAACCCTCGTGTTGATCTTCTTTTCCAAAATTGGTTTCGAATTATTGTCTTCAAAAAACAACCCTCATGTTGATCTCTCTTTAAAATCAACCCTCGTGTTGATTCTTCTTTAAAGATTAGCTCTTGTGTTGATCATTCTTCAAAATCAACCTCGCGGTTAATCCTCTTCCCAAAAATGATTTCTCACTTGTCTTTCAAATGAACATTCTCCTCTCACTTTAAAGATCCCATGTACAGGCAGGATCAAATAAACTCTTTTCTTTTCTCAATTTTATCAATTTTTATTAATTGTTTTGTCAATCTTTATCAACTTTTATCCTTAATTTTATCATTTTTTATCATTTTTTCATCAATTCTTTAAAATTCTTTTTTCTCTTTCAGGTTAAGGGATAAACCTGAACCTCAACCTTCGAGGTATTCTTTTTCCCATTCAGGATAAGGGATAATCCTGAGATCCCTCATATGAGCAATAATTCTACCTATGAGAATTCTTTTTCAAGACAAATTTTTATAAATTTTTCTCTATTTGATCAACCTTCCATCAAAATTCTATCTCTTTCCATCTTCCCAAATTCTATTATTTTCCCGTTCAGGATAAGGGATAATCCTGAGATCCTTCATAGGAGCAATAATGCTACCTATGAGAATTCTTTTGCAAGACAAGTATTAGCTTTTTTTCCTTTCCAATCCCTATTTCTCTTTTTTGAAGTGAGAAATAAGAGACAGAAAAGAAGAGAGAAGAGAAAAGGGAGAAAAGAAGAGAGAAGAGAAAAGGGAGAAAACAAGAGAGAGAGGAACTCTTTTGCAAAGGTCTCACTTGACCTTGATTTGGAAAATATTTAGGAAAATAACTCGCCTCCGTTTTGAAATATTTGCGGGAAAAATGGGAGACGGAATTTGCTCGTCGGTACGAGGTTCGACCGTTTCTGGCGCCTTTACCAGGGGTAATCGAACCAAAGATCGAATTTATGCCTTTTTGCTTTGCTAAAATATGATCTAAGAATTTATTCTAAGTCTAAATGCACAAAGAATCATGCTTTTACAATGCAAGGATGTATGTTCTTTTTTAAAAAGTGTTTTGGAAATTACCAAGTGCTTTCTGGGATGAATTTGATAATGGAGTAAAGTGAAATTCCACTAGAGGGGGGGTGAATAGTGAAATATGATTATGATCGATAAAATAAAATAATTAAGCAATAAGGCACAACACATAAAACACAGAAGTTATACTGGTTCGGTCAATATCCAGACCTACATCCAGTCCCCAAGCAAACCACTTGAGATTTCCACTATAACATCCGAGTCACCGGATAAATAGTACAACACCCTCTTCTCAAGAGGTCTTCTTCTCTCAACAGAGAAGGGGCACACCCTCTTCCCAAGAGGTTTTCTTCTCTCAACAGAGAAGGGCAACACCCTCTTTCACAGAGGTCTACTTCTTTAACAAAGAAGGAATACAGTGAATAACAGAGTTACAATACTTCCTATAGAACCTTCAGAATGATATGAATGCACGAATGAAGGATTCTAAGAATGTTTTGTTTGTCACTCAGAGGATACTCTTTGTCAAAGAGCTGGACTTGACTTTTTCTCTTTTCTTTCTTTTTCTTTTTCTCTTTCTTTTTCAAGGCTCTCTTTTCAAATCACGAATAGAAATTTTTCTCTTTGTAAGCTCACATGTCTATTTCATTCCATTGTTTGAATAGTTTCTTTGTGTGTGTTTATATAGCTTATAAAAAGTAGTCGTTACATTTTGGAATTGTAACTTTTTGAAATGTGAAATGTTAGGTCATTTCAAAAACATTTTTTTAGAGAAGTTCGAGAATGCCTTTTTCCATAAAGGTGAAATAGAGGGTACACTAGTCGTTGTATTATTTTTAGGTAATACATATTTTATGTAAAAAGTCTATTTCTTACAATAGTACATTGAACGTTGGGTTGTAGTTTTGTCTTTATTCTAATTAATGATTTGAGGTACATTAGTACTTCTTTACTTTAAATGAGTGTAAGTACTATGAGTGCTTTGAGATATTTATTTGTACATAGTCATGTCAAGGGTTTTCTTTATGTTGTGTATTTCAAAGTCTCCAGAGAGAATGAGGACCAAAAAGAAGGTCGACATTCTTTGGGAAGGATATTTAAAAAGGATTTGTTACAGAAGGCATTTAATGCTTTGTAGAGAGAATGATGACTTCAAGTAAGTCGACATTCTATGGTTATTTAAAAAGGTAACTAGAGTCCTTTTAAAACCATATTTTATTTGTTTTTCTTATGTGTAGCCGATTTATGTTTTTGTCTTCTTCTTGTATTAAGAAACATTTCATTAAAGAAGATAACTAAAGTCTTTTCAAAAACATATTTTATTTGTTTTTCTTATGTAGTCAATTTTATGTTTTTGTCTTTTTCTTATAAAAATATTTCTTTAAAGAGGGAAATTAGAGTCTTTTCAAAAACATATTTTATTTGTTTTCTCCATGTAGTCGATGTTATGTTTTTGTCTTTTTCCTACATTCCTTTTTTCATGTTGTCTTGTATATAGTGTAAGGTACAATGACAAAATGTCTTTTTCATAAAAGGTTGTAAGAAGGTACAATTATTATATGACAAAATATCTTTTTCATAAAAGGTTGTAAGAAGGTACACTTATTGGTTTTCAAAAAAGGAGCTTTTTGAAACTATCGTATACTTTTATGATATAGTTTTTATGAATGAGTATGTAATATGCAATATGCAAGTTCCTGAAGGTTCTGTTACATATGACTCTAAAGAAGAAAAAAAATCTTCATCTTGAGGTAGCCGATTTCTTCATTTGAACTTTAGGAAAGCATGGCTCATCAAGCTTTTTCTTTAAGGAGTATGATTGCACCATAGTTGTACTTGAACAGGAAGTCTCCATCCTTATTGGGTGAGATATCCTTGCATCAAATACTCGTTAGATTTAAGGCAAAACATATTCAGTCATAATATAACATTATTTCAAGAGAACATATTATCATATAAAATCAAATGAGACAGTGTATCATATTATGTGACATCAAAACCGAGTTTCTCAACATTCTCCCCCTTTTTGATGATGACAAAATATGCTCCCCCTGTCAAAAAGACATTATGCATAGAAATAATAATATGATAAAAAAGTGAAATAATGTTTAAAGAGAGAATATTTCTCCAATAATGGAGACAGGTTTTCTCCCCCTTTGTCATGGACAAAAAGGAGGGATTAGAGTAAAAAAATTATTACAGACCGAAAGTATTAAAAGTTATTACAGACCAAATATATATATATAATAAAAAATGAGTCTATCTCGAAGGTGGAGAAGGTGAAGGTGTCCGGTTGGCACGATTCCGCTTGCGAGTCTGCTGCAACAGGGCTTGATTACGAAGGATTTGATCCTGAGTTTGCTCGATATCCATCATAGCAGAAAAGTAATTGAAGGAGGACATTGGATCTGCTTCATCAGAGCCGGGCATGTGCAGGGACCTTAGATTGAAGGTGGTACCATCGAGGATGTGAGAGGGACGGAGGATGACTTCGGTGTGAAGTGGTACTTGGAAGTATTTGAGAATGGGAGTTATAAAACACCCAAAAAGAAGATGCTCAAATTTCTGATAATGAATAAAGAGGTCGAAAATAATGGATGACCAGTTTATCGGAAGAGAAGAAAGGATTGCGTAGATAAGAAGAGAGATTTTTCGAGGAACTAATCCCTGGCGGGGATGCTTGGGATAGATGTTGTGGAGAAGAATCTGGGTAAGTAGCTGAGCATGAGGTTGGAGATTCCTCATGTGCCACGGAAGTTGGTAGCAGTTGGTGCAGAGAAGTATTTTTTGAAGTACCGATGGGTCGATTGGTACTATGGTGTTAAGGTCGGTACCGGTGGAAGGTAAGTTTAGAATTCTACCTAGGTTGGAAGCATCGAAAATCATCAGCTGTCCTTAGACTTTGCTGGTGATTGAGGTTTGTTCATGATCAGAAGAGAAGTTGGTATAAAACAGTCGGACTAGTTCGGGGTAATAGGCAGCTGAAGATGAAGATCCTATGAGAGGTTTGAGTTCAGGGAGATAGGTGTCTAAGTCAAAGAACATGAAGTCGTCAAAGTTGATCAATTTTCCTTCATGAATGGGGCGAGAGCAGAGTGAGTTGTAGGTGTGAAACAAATCAGGATACCTTAGATCGGCGGAGGTGATCAGATTGGTGGAGGAGGAAGCCATTATCGAATGCCTTGAAAATAAATCACTAGGAGAGAAAGGAGCTAGAACCGAGAGAAAGTTTGTATAAGGATAGAAAAGTTCGAATGGAATGGTAAGTGATGAACCAATTGATTAACTAGAAGGAAGAAAATAATTGTTGATATGAAATGAATGACATTGGAAGTGAGTAATTTTTAGATTTTAGTCAAATAAGGAAATCCGTGAGTAGTAAGTTAGGAGACTTGTGAATGACGAATCAAATCAATGTTTGAGGATAGTGTATTATATTAGATTGAGGAGGACATAGTTATTAAAATATATAGATTTTACTATGGATGAGTTTATCGACTAGTGAGGGAAGCCATTAATAGAGTATGGGGTGTCATGTTGAATAAAAAAAATGATTGATCTTGAAAATAATGGCCTAATAAGACAAACACTTTGTTACTCTATGTGAAGGGATTCTAAATTCGTGAATGGAGAGTTAAAGACATAAAAAGATGATGTGGATATCTAGAGAGGAGAGAAAGAAGATAAAGGACAACATTTACTTGATTTAGATATGACATAAAGTAGAGTTAGAATAAATAAAGGTTTGCTTGGAGGCAAGACTTTAAAGGTTCTCGATTTTAGAGAGATATACAATAAGAGAGAGAGATAAGGTCACGGATGGAAAGAAAGGTCATAGGGTGACCATGTGATGTGTACTTTGAAAGATATGACATTTTAAAGAAAAGAGTGCCAAAAAAAATGTTTCATGATTAATATTTGTAATTTTTATAAGTATACGTGGATATGAGAAGGACACATTTTGACTTTGACTAGTGGTAAGAGAGATGATGAGACAAAAAGGAGAAAGAGTTAAATATATAAGAATTGAAATAAGAATAGACATGGAGGGGTTGGATTCAAAAATGTATAATAGAATGTATTCGAGAGATGAAATGAGGAGACAAAGAATTATTTATGAATGAAGAGTAATAAATGTGAGTTGTCATAGAGAGAAGTGAGATGACATATATGGATTTTTGTGAAAGATAAAGAAGTAATAAAAAGGTTGATGAAAGACATAAAGTTATGATTGATATGATTTATTTAAAGAAACTCGACAAGGTAAAGTTTTAAACAAGAGTTGACAAGAATGGAGGCTTAATTTGTATACGAAAGATATGATAATAGATAGTTTGTTGGGCTATGATATAATAGATGACATAGTAAAAAAATTTACGTGTGAATATAGCAACTAGATCTTTTAAAGAAATCAACTAGTCATTCGATTTTAACTAATGAAGAGTATGAGTTCTCATAAACTAAGTAGAGAGGTGAAACAATTTATCGTAAGACAAGTTTTCATAAAGGACAAAAAATAATAAAGGAGTTGAGTGATGTGAACATTGTTATGATAGCTTTTAATACAATTAGTTTTTATGGATATGAGAGAAAGGAGATAGGACAAGGAGTTATAATGGATGTGTACTTGAAAGATGACAAGTTGAAAGACATAAAGAATGTGTCTTATAAGAATACATGAATATGGAAACTTAGTTTGACTAACTAAAATTGATAAGAAGGAAAGCAATTTAAAATAAGATTTAAACAAGACTTATAAGAAGTATTATAATAAGTGTGATTAATTTATAAGTCCCTTAGTTTGCATATTCCTAGTTCTCTTCTAATTCGTGTGAAGTCTTCATGTTTTAATGGTTTAGTGAATATGTCTGCTAACTGTTGATTAGTGGGTATGAATTCTAATTTAATTATGTTGTTTAAGACTTGTTCTCTTAAGAAGTGGTGTCTTATTTGAATGTGCTTAGTTCGTGAGTGTAAAATAGGATTCTTAGATAGGTTTATAGCACTCGTATTATCACAGAAAATAGTTGTATTTTCAAAATTTAAACCAAAATCTTTTAAAGTTTGTTTCATCCAGATAACTTGGGTACAAGCTAGGCTAGCAGCAATGTATTCGGCTTCAGTAGTTGATAATGATACACAGTTCTGTTTCTTACTGAACCATGATACTAGTGAGTGCCCTAGCATGTGACATGTTCCACTTGTGCTTTTTCTGTCAGATTTACTTCCAGCAAAGTCAGCATCGCTGTATGAGATTAGATCAAATGTAGAGGATTTTGAATAGAATAATCCAAAATCAACTGTGTCTTTTAAATATCTCATTATTCTTTTTACAGCTTTAAGATGTGATTCTTTTGGATTTGACTGAAATCTAGCACACAAGCAAACACTAAACATTATATCTGGACGGCTAGCAGTTAAATAAAGAAGTGATCCTATCATACCTCGGTATACCTTTGTATCAACAGACTTACCATCTTCATCTTTGTCCAACACAGTAGTAGTGCTCATAGGAGTGGATTTTGAAGCAGTTGAGTTCATGTTGAACCTCTTCAGAAGTTCACGAACATACTTAGATTGATTGATGAAAACTCCATCCTTGGTTTGCTTAATATGCAGTCCAAGAAAGTAGGTGAGTTCTCCCATCATACTCATTTCGAATTCCTTCTGCATGGACTTAGAAAAATCTTCACAGAGAGTGTTGTTAGAAGATCCAAAGATGATGTCGTCGACATAAATTTGAACAATTAGGGTATGATTATTCACTACTTTGACAAATAGTGTAGAATCTGCTTTGCCAACAGAAAAATCAGTTTTTAATAAAAAGGTTTTAAGTCTTTCGTACCAAGCACGAGGTGCTTGTTTTAAACCATATAAAGCACGTTTGAGTTTAAAAACATGATCTGGGTATTGTTCATTTTCAAATCCTGGAGGTTGTTTTACATAGACTTCTTCATTTATAAAACCATTTAAGAAAGCACTTTTAACATCCATTTGAAATAATTTGAAATCCATATAGCTTGCATATGCTAAGAGCAATCTAATAGATTCAAGTCTAGCAACAGGAGCAAATGTTTCATCAAAGTCAATACCTTCCTCCTGGTTGTATCCTTGAGCTACTAGTCTGGCCTAGTTTCTTATAACATTACCTGTTTCGTCTAGCTTGTTTCTGAAGATCCATCTTGTCCCAATGATTGGATGATCCTTTGGTCTAGGTACAAGATCCCAAACGTCATTTCTTTGGAATTGATTAAGTTCTTCAGTCATGGCTAGCATCCAGAACTCATCAATGATGGCTTCATCAATCTTCTTTTGTTCAAGTTGAGAAATGAATGCCATGTTTGCAATCCGTTCTAGCTGAGCTCTAGTTTGAACCCCCTTTGTTAGTTCTCCCAAAATCTGCTTTTGAGGATGATCTTTGATATTGACAAAGGTTCTTTGGTGATCATCTTCATTAGACTTAGCTGTGTTATCTAAAAATAAATTTGTACTTTCAACATCATCATCATTAGTTTGTATATGAACAGATTGATCAATAGATTCACAAAAACTAACATGCATAGATTCTTCAATAGTATTATGACTCTTATTGAAAACTCTGTATGCTTTACTATGACTTGAATATCCTAAGAATATGCCTTCAACAGATTTAGCATCAAACTTATCCAGGCTATCTTTTGTGTTTAGGATAAAGCATTTACATCCAAAGACTTTGAAATAGTCTATTCTTGGAGTTCTGTCATAGAATAGTTCATAGGGAGTTTTATTTAATAAGGGTCTAATGAGAACTCTATTTGTTATGTAGCATGCAGTATTAACAGCTTCTGCCCAAAAAGATTTTGCAAGATTATTGTGTTGGAGCATAGTCCTGGCAGATTCTTGAAGGGTTCTATTCTTTCTTTCTACTACACCATTTTGAGGTGCAGCTCTAGGAAAGGCAAAGTTATGAGAAATACCATGCAAGTTACAAAAATTTTCGAAGAGTTCATTTTCAAATTCTCCTCCATGGTCACTACGGATTTTAATAATAGAACAAGATTTTTCGTTTTGTAATTTGTTACAAAAGATTTCAAACTGACAAAACGTGTCACTTTTGTTTTTCAAAAATATTACCCAAGTAAATCTTGAGTAATCATCTACAATGACAAAAGCACATCTATTATGATTAAGGCTAGCTACCCTAGAAGGACCAAAAAGGTCCAGGTGGAGAAGCTCTAAAGGTCTTTTACTTGAAATGACATTTTTTGATTTGAAAGAAGATTTTGACAATTTTCCTAATTGACATGCATCACAAAAATAATTCTTTTTAAAAGATATGTTGGGTAACCCACGTACTAACTTATCTTTAGCTAGTTTAGACATGTATTTATTATTGACATGGCCCATTCTCATGTGCCATAGATGTTGAGTGTCATTATTAGCTATGAGGCAATGTTCTGTGATGTTTTCTAGGTATAGTTCATATATATTATTCTTTCTTATACCTTTTAAGATGATGTTTTCATTGGTGTCAGCTATGAGGCATGCATCATGATTAAAGCTAACATTATAACCTGTGTCACACATTTGACTGATACTTAGTAGGTTATGTTTTAAGCCTTTAACAAGGAGAACGTCTTTGATAAGAGGTTTGTCTATGTTACCAATATTTCCAATACCAATTATCAAACCTTTGTTGTTATCTCCAAAGGTGACGGTTCCTCCTTCTTTATGATGAAGAACAGCAAAAAGGTCTGGATGTTCTGTCATGTGCTTTGAACATCCACTATCTAGTATCCATCTGTTCTTCTTCTTTGGAGCCTGCAAAACATTAAGTAAATCTCTTTTTTGGTACCCAATCGGGTCCTTTTTTGTTAGACTTTGTAACCCATATCCATTTAGATTTGGGTTTGTCTATCTCTTTAGAGGAGTTAAAAAGATTATCATTATAATACTCCCTATTTGGTTTAGATGAACTTTTCACAAACGTGGTCTTTTGATTTATACAAGAAGGTTTTTTGAAATGAGAATAGCCAATACCATTCTTGTAAAAAGAGACCTTCTGAGAGGATAAGAGTTTATCCAAGTTCTCTTTACCTTTAGTAAACTTGAAAACCGTTTTAATGAGGTTCTCAGTTTTACTTTTTAGCTCTGAAATTTCTACTTGCATATTTTTAGTTTTGGAGCTAGTAGAAGAGATTTCAGATATAAGCATAAGATTTTTCTTTTTCAACTCGGAATTTTCACTGCTGAGTTTTTCATTCTCTTGAGAAAGCTTTAAATTTTCAGATTTTAAAACTTTATATTTGAAACTCAATTTTCTAGATTCTTCAAATAGTTCTTGAAAAGCATCTAGAAGTTCTTCAAAGGAAAAATCAGAGATTTCACTTACCGAACTTTCGTTTGCCATGAAGCACATATTTGCAGTTTCGGCTTCATCATCACTTGACTCTTCACTAGTGGATGGTTCTGAATCATCCCATTGAGCATGCAGAGCCTTTTTCTTGAAGAACCTCTTCTTTGGTTCCTCAGTTTTGGACTTTCTTTTGAGAAGGGGACAGTCACGCTTTAAGTGGCTTGGCTTATTACACTGAAAGCACATGGGATCTTCTTTAAGATCTTTTCTTTCCTTGTGCCTGTTTGGAAGCCGGTTCCTTCTCATGAAGCACTGGAATTTTCTGGTAAGTAGCGTAATTTCTGATTCTTTATCTGAGTCTTCATTCTCAGATAGGGCTGGGAAAGCTAGAGTTTTCTTTACTGATTGCTCTTCTTCCCTTCTTTCTTTCATGTGGACTTCATAGGCCATAAGATTGCCTATTAAGTCGTCCAATGTAAGTTTAGATAAATCTTGTGCTTCTTCAATAGCAGTAGTCTTTTTCTCCCAATCAGTTGTGAGAGATCTCAAGATTTTCTTCACCTTTTCAGTCTGGGAATATGTTACACCCAGAGATTTCAGATCATTGGTGATGTTGGTGAATCTGGTAAACATCTCTGTGATGGGTTCATCTTTGTTCATTTTGAACAACTCATATTTTCTAAGAAGAGATGATATTTTGGCTTCTTTTACTTTGTTGGTTCCTTCATGAATAACCTCCAAAGAATGCCAAATGTCATATGCAGATTCACATATAGATATTCTGTTGAATTCATTCTGATCAATGGCACAATATAAGGCATTCATAACCTTTACATTTAGGTTTGCCATTTTCTTTTCTTCATCAGACCATAAGTTATAGTCTGCGGATGGAGATGTGTATGGATGCTCAACAATTTTCCATACAGCAAAGTCTATGGATTTGAGAAAGATAGCCATTCTGCACTTACAATATCCATAGTTGGAGCAATTGAAGAAAGGAGGACGAGATGCGTGTTGACCTTCAATATCACGAGCATAAGAGGTAGATGCCATTTGTGCTGGAAGACTTGTTACGTTGAAACCAGCAAACCTGCTCTGATACCAAATGAAATTCCACTAGAGGGGGGGTGAATAGTGAAATATGATTATGATCGATAAAATAAAATAATTAAGCAATAAGGCACAACACATAAAACACAGAAGTTATACTGGTTCGGTCAATATCCAGACCTACATCCAGTCCCCAAGCAAACCACTTGAGATTTCCACTATAACATCCGAGTCACCGGATAAATAGTACAACACCCTCTTCCCAAGAGGTCTTCTTCTCTCAATAGAGAAGGGGCACACCCTCTTCCCAAGAGGTCTTCTTCTCTCAACAGAGAAGGGCAACACCCTCTTTCACAGAGGTCTACTTCTTTAACAAAGAAGGAATACAGTGAATAACAGAGTTACAATACTTCTTATAGAACCTTCAGAATGATATGAATACACGAATGAAGGATTCTAAGAATGTTCTGTTTGTCACTCAGAGGATACTCTTTGTCAAAGAGCTGGACTTGACTTTTTCTCTTTTCTTTCTTTTTCTTTTTCTCTTTCTTTTTCAAGGCTCTCTTTTCAAATCACGAATAGAAATTTTTCTCTTTGTAAGCTCACATGTCTATTTCATTCCATTGTTTGAATAGTTTCTTTGTGTGTGTTTATATAGCTTATAAAAAGTAGTCGTTACATTTTGGAATTGTAACTTTTTGAAATGTGAAATGTTAGGTCATTTCAAAAACATTTTTTTAGAGAAGTTCGAGAATGCCTTTTTCCATAAAGGTGAAATAGAGGGTACACTAGTCGTTGTATTATTTTTAGGTAATACATATTTTATGTAAAAGGTCTATTTCTTACAATAGTACATTGAACGTTGGGTTGTAGTTTTGTCTTTATTCTAATTAATGATTTGAGGTACATTAGTACTTCTTTACTTTAAATGAGTGTAAGTACTATGAGTGCTTTGAGATATTTATTTGTACATAGTCATGTCAAGGGTTTTCTTTATGTTGTGTATTTCAAAGTCTCCAGAGAGAATGAGGACCAAAAAGAAGGTCGGCATTCTTTGGGAAGGATATTTAGAAAGGATTTGTTACAGAAGGCATTTAATGCTTTGTAGAGAGAATGATGACTTCAAGTAAGTCGACATTCTATGGTTATGAAAAAAGGTAACTAGAGTCCTTTTAAAACCATATTTTATTTGTTTTTCTTATGTGTAACCGATTTATGTTTTTGTCTTCTTCTTGTATTAAGAAACATTTCATTAAAGAAGATAACTAAAGTCTTTTCAAAAACATATTTTATTTGTTTTTCTTATGTAGTCAATTTTATGTTTTTGTCTTCTTCTTATAAAAATATTTCTTTAAAGAGGGAAATTAGAGTCTTTTCAAAAACATATTTTATTTGTTTTCTCCATGTAGTCGATGTTATGTTTTTGTCTTTTTCCTACATTCCTTTTTTCATGTTGTCTTGTATATAGTGTAAGGTACAATGACAAAATGTCTTTTTCATAAAAGGTTGTAAGAAGGTACAATTATTATATGACAAAATATCTTTTTCATAAAAGGTTGTAAGAAGGTACACTTATTGGTTTTCAAAAAAGGAGCTTTTTGAAACTATCGTATACTTTTATGATATAGTTTTTATGAATGAGTATGTAATATGCAATATGCAAGTTCCTGAAGGTTCTGTTACATATGACTCTAAAGAAGAAAAAAAATCTTCATCTTGAGGTAGCCGATTTCTTCATTTGAACTTTAGGAAAGCATGGCTCATCAAGCTTTTTCTTCAAGGAGTATGATTGCACCATAGTTGTACTTGAACAGGAAGTCTCCATCCTTATTGGGTGAGATATCCTTGCATCAAATACTCGTTAGATTTAAGGCAAAACATATTCAGTCATAATATAACATTATTTCAAGAGAACATATTATCATATAAAATCAAATGAGACAGTGTATCATATTATGTGACATCAAAACCGAGTTTCTCAATATAAAGAAATGGTTGAATCTAACTTAGAACTTGAGATAGATCAGGAAAAGATAGTTGAGATTCTAAGTCTTTGAAATAATCAGAGTTGGGAAAAGAAATCTTTGAATTGAAAAGAATGATCTGAAGCTGAGAGAGAAAGAAATGAGGTTTTAGAGTCAGAAGTGAATTTTGATTTTGAATTCTGGATCTGGGTTTTAAAGTAGAGATGAAATTTGAAATGGAATTGGATTCCATATTTAAAGTTTGAAATCAGGATGGAACTTGGATTTGAGAAATCCAAATGGAATTTAAAAATAGAAATGGATTTAAGAAGTTCAGATGGGATTTGAAAATGGAATTGGATTTGAAATCCGGAAATCATGATAGAATTTGAATTTGGAATCTGCCATCTTTAATGGATTTGGATCCGAAGTCTGGGATCCAAGAGGAAGTTGAATTTTGGATTTAGAATCCTAAATAGGAATTGGATCTGAAATCTGAGATCCAATGATGAAGTTGAATTCTGGATCCTAAATGGAATTGGATCCAAGATCTGGAATCCAAAGATGGAATTTGGATCTGAAGTCTGAGATCCAAGATGGAATTGGATCCAAAATTTGGAATGGAATTCAGATCTGAAGTCTGAGATCCAAGATGGAATTGAATTCTGGATCCTAAAATGGAATTTGGATCTGAAGTCTGAGATCCAAGATGAAATTGGATCCGAAATTTGGAATGAAATTCGGATCTGAAGTCTGAAATCCAAGATGGAATTGAATTCTGGATCCTAAAATGGAATTTGGATCTGAAGTCTGAGATCCAAAAGTGGAGATTGCATTTGGAAATCTGAATCCAAATTTAGGATTGGGTTCTAACTTTGGATTTGGATTTTGAAAGTCCAAATGGGACTTTTGAAGATGAGTCTGGGTTTTGAAAACTTAGATTGAATTTAAAATTTAGGAAGAAATCGAATTTTTGAGATTCAGAATTAATCTCAAACTTTGATTTTGTATTTGAAGATAAGGAAACAAACTTGATTTTGAATTTGAAATCAGAAGACGATTCAGAGATCTCAAAGTTAAATTGAACTTTTGAAATTGAATTAAATTTGAATTTGAATTTGAATCTTGAAAATGAATTTGGAATTTCAAAATTGAGTTGAACTTTGGATTCTGATTGAAATTTGAAGTGAAATTTTAAATGAAAACGGATTTGGAGTTTCAAAGTCAAATTGGACTTTGAATTTGGATTTTGAATCTTGAAATGAGATAGAAGGATGAATTGAAATAAAAATTTGAAGAAAAGATATTCAGGATCACTTGGATTTTGAAAAAGAATTTTAAAAATATGATGCAATTCTATCCTAAATGATGAAATGAGTTGAAGAATTTTGAAAGTGAATTTGAAAAGCATATTTCATTCTTTACATAAATAAGAAATAAGATTAAAAGATGTAATACATCCCTGACTATGGTCATTGAATGTATTATATAATAATCATATTTAAATTCAAATAAAAAATAAAATATATTTTGGTGCTTTTATAGAGTTTAAAATGAAATTAATTCTCAATATATTCTGACTATAGCCATTGATATATGTATTGAATTAATTTTAGACTAAACTTTGATAAAAGAGAAAAATATTTAAAGAAAATATGATGAATTTTGAAAAGGATCCAATGTGGATCCAGTGTTATTTTATAAAAGATAAAAATCCTAAGTTTTGTTTACATCCTGACTATGGCCATTGATGTAAATCATCAACTTAGGAGTAATTACCTTTTACAAAAATGGTGCAGGTGCCATTCGTGTTCCCATTTGTGAATTTTCAAAAATAAAGGAGAACAGTGAAACAAATGGTAATTACATGCTCATTCATTCTATCTAAGGATGAAAGTAGATATTCTCATTGATATAATATTGAAATTAAAATGATAAAATTCCATTTATTTCATATATCCCTGCAAAACCAAGGTTTGCAAGATACAGAAGGTATATGAGAAAACAAAGGATACTATATGAGAACTAACATGCATATGAAAAGGTTTATATAAAAAATGCATGTACATATGCATGAAGAGATATACACAAGATCAGGATATGGTAAAAAAAAAAATGAAGAGTTATTTTGAATGTTCTGCATAAACTGATCACATGGGTTTTATGATAAAAGAACTATTTGAAAAATGTGAATTGACGAACTAAATGAATACTCATGCAAGAATGATAGTAGACATATATACAAGAAAAATGACAACACTGTTAAAAGCATAACACTACATAGGTACTGTTGAACTGAGTCATTGTCTACTTAGATGTCAAAAAAAAAACTGGGATCAGCGAAGGAGCTGGAACCTTTGATTTAACGACAAGTGAAAACTGGGATCTTTCATTTAACGACTAGCGCAGGAGCTGAAACCTTTGATTTAACGACCAGTGGAAACTGGGACCTTTCATTTAATGACCAGCGAAGGAGCTGGAACCTTTGATTTAACGACCTGATCTAAGATTGAGACTGTCTGAGAGACAAACAACACGAGGACTGAGTTTTGTGAATGAGCTTGATCTTTAGATTTGAAGATTTTGAGAGGTAACCTGTGCGAGGACTGGGTTTTTCAAATGAACTTGGTCTTTAGATTTGAAAATTTAGCAAAATAAAGAGTGTGAGCACCGGGTTTTCCCAAATGAACTTGATCTTTAGTTGAAAATTTTTGAGAGATAACCAGTGCAGGGACTGAGTCCTCGAATGGACTTGGTCTTCAATTTGAAATTTTTGAGAAATAACCAGTTCGAGGACTGAATTTTGAAAGCATACTAGTAAGAGCACTGAATTTGTGAAAAATGTACCAATACGAGTGCTGGATTTTCCAACTGAGAGTCGGGAAGGAGACCGGCATTCTTAAGATATTTAGAGATCGAAGCAGGAATGATTACCGGAGTTTTAGGATTATCCCTTATCCTGAAGGGAAAATAGAATAGACATTTGATGAGAATTTAGGAAAAATGGTTCAGGTTTATCCCTTAACCTGAAGGGGAAGATTTTTGTGAAGAGATAACCTGAGACTTAAATCTAGAAGGGATATGACACGATTTATGATTTATGATCTATGATTTAGATGGATCAACACAGTTAGCTTTATGCGGTCCAATTTTTAGGATCAATCCGTTATCCTGAACTGGGAAAAAGAAAAAATAATATTTTAGAAGATATAAGGATATAGAATTTTGATGAAAATTTGATAAAAATGGAGAAAATTTAAGGAAATTGATTTATTTTGTAAAAAGAATTCTCACAAGAAGTATTGTTGCTCCTATGAGTGATCACAGAAGCAACATTGTTGCTCCTATGAGCGAAAATTTTTGCGATGATCACAGTTTTTGGAAAATCTATGCCTTTTGCTTTGCTTTGATATTATCTAAGTCTTTATTCTTCAAATGTCAGCTTCATTTCCATGCAAACCTTAGGAGCCTAGATTCTGTCCTAAGCTGACATCATTGCATATAGGATCTAAGTGTGGTTTGGTAGGACCATATTGAGGAGATTATTCTATGTTCACATTAGATTTAGGTCTGAAATACAACACTCTTCAATTCTAGGGATTGAATGCAAACAATGTATGCAAGTGTATGCTTATTTTCATTTAAATCTATCTCTTTAGGACTTGCATTAGAGCTTTCTGGTTTTATCTGCATGCTGAATATGTTTTTTGAAACATCCCTTCCTATATTGTCCCGGTCTTCACGTTGCTGGGTTGTCTCACTAAACCATAATTCGGGAGAAAGTCTCACAACTGGACCACCTATTTGGGTTCGCGCCCCCCTACCACGTACCTAAGGGCCATAGTCCGAGGTAGATCGGTAGGTGCTCAAGGATGTTGGGAAGTCATTACCTTAGAACCGAAGATATTTTTATGCCACGTACTTCGAGCTTCGGCTTAAGTATATCGGCATATCTTGATTAAAATCAAATGATCTATATCTTAGAGTTAAGATTAAGGTCCTATCAGCCATTTCAAATATTGCATTTATAGTCAGCTTTTAGGGAGTGTTGTTTGTGCATCCTTGTTTGTACATTTGTGATTAAGTGATATTTTATATTTTCCTTATATTCTCCAAAAACCCTGGGTATATATTATTCAAAATTTCCTTTGTTTTTAAAACCCAGGTGTATTTTCCTTTTTCTTCTTCTGATTTCTTCAAATTCTTCTGATCCTGCCTACAAATTCTTCAAATTTTAAATCTTTACCATTTATTTCTCAAATTCATTTTCCCTCCTATATTTCCAATGTATCTTATGATTCTATTTTTCTTGTTTATCTTTTCATAAATAAAATCTCTTTTCGTCAAGAGATGTCCTTTTTAGCATTTTCCTTCATGTTTTAGTTGGTTACTCTCCCTCGTAGAGTAACAACGCAATTGTCATAGATTCTGTGACGACTCAGTCCCTAGTAATGGGATATCATTTTTTAAACCTAATTCTTCCTCCTGTCAAAACTTCTCCCAAAATTTCTTCGGTCTAAAAACCTCCACTTTTCTTTGCAGAAATATTGATATTCGAAAATGGTTCAGACAAGGGCAGGAAAGGAGACCTTTCAGCAATTCAGCGACAGTGAAATAGAGGGAATGGACTCTCCTAGGTCATCTAGAGGACAAAGCCAGGACAAAAGAGATGATGTTGATCCAGTTATCTATAGTTTGTTCCAAAAGATGATGGCCAAAATGGTGTCAGAATAGGCCGAGATTAGTCTGAAAAAGGCAGTCCCTAAGAGCAAGCTGAAAAAGAAGGCTGTGAAAAAGCATGTCAGAATCATCAAGAAGAAGAGACAACCGGACAATACTTCTGAGGAGACAGAATCAGAGAAAGAAGAATAAGAAGAAGAGGAACAGTCTGTGTTCAGCCAGAATCCTCTGAAGCAGTTCGTGAAGATAGCCACTGAAGAGCCCGAATCCATCAACAAGCCTAAGTCTGGGATTCCAGCAGAGGACCCGTTGAGCAAGCAAATAAAGGAAATGAATCGAGCAATCAAGGTTATTCAAGCCAAGAGTAAGGGAAAGCAGACCTACACTGGCGAGGATTTTTACGATGGCCTAGATGGGGATGATAACTTGGAGAATCTTCCTCTCAAGTTTCTCAAGTTTGACGGAACTGGAAATCCTAAGGCTCACCTAACCACCTTTTATGCAGAATGTTGTCGTTTCAGAAAGGACAACAGAGCTTTGTTTATCTGCTTTCCCCGCAGTCTAGAGGGTGTAGCGGCCAGGTGGTATGCCGACCACATCAATCCTATCGAACTACGAGAGTTCGATAAGGTAGTAAATTTGTTCATCGAACGCTTCTTATTCAACACTGAAGCTTCACCTACACTAAATCATCTTTATAACCTAAAGCAAAGTGAAAATGAAAGAGCAGGAGATTTCATTCACAGGTGGAGAAACACCTGTAATAAGATGAAGGTACTCATTCCAGAGGAGCACGCATTGCAGATCATCCTCAACAATTTCTCTCAGCCCATGAGAAGCCTCATTGCCACTTCTCCGCCGAAATCCTTCATCAAGTTGATTGAGCGATCCGAATGGCTCGAGACAAGAATAGAAAATGGGCTCTATGAGGGCATGCCTCTGGTCAAGAATATCCAAGATCAGAAGAAGAAGACGCAGTTTGCTCATTCAGCTGATACCTCCAGCAACCATCATGGCAGTAGCAGCAAAGGAAATAGAAATAACAACGGCAATGGCCCGAGAGTAGATCAGAACAAGGGGCAGAAGGAAAGGCCTTTTAAAAACAATGACAAACCACTTCCAATTGGCCTCTAGCAAAAAGGTGATCTTCAAGAGAAGCCCAAGTACATCAAGTGGGAGAAAGATCGTGTCTTTACTCCATTAGATCAAACTTTGGAAACAGTTCTGGATTACCTGTTAAAACATGGGATGATCAAACTCCCTAAAATAGCGGTTCCTCCCATAATCTTGGGAAAATTTAAAGACCAATTCTGCAAGTACCATAGGGCAACAGGGCATGATACAGAGCACTGCTTCGTCCTTAAGCATATGATATAAGACTGCATTGATAGAAGTGAGCTGGTAGAGGACGAGGAAGAAGAGCGCCCAGTAGTCCTAACATAGCCATTTCCGGATCACTCAAAGAATTGAGGATGACAAAGTTTTTATGCACTGTCATTCCTTTTTGTTAGTCGTCTTGTAGGGGCAAGTCAGCCCAATCTTTTATGAATCATTTCTTTTAAAGTACTTGTAAATATTCCGTTTTTGTTATCAAATCTTTGCTTATCAATAAAATGTCAATTTCCTTATATCCAATACTTCTTTCTTTTGCCATACTGGGGCATTAAATTCCTGTTCTTTTTCAGAATGCAGGACAATCCTGACATCATTCATGAGAGAAATGATATTACCTATGAGGGTCTTTCAAAAATCATGAAATTTTGAAAGTTTCTGCAAAATCCTCGTCATGATAACCGAAAAGTTCAAATATTTTTTGTCCAACCTTCTTCAAAAATCAACCCTCGTGTTGATCAAATTTTCCAAAAATGGGTTTCGAACCATTAACAACCCTCGTGTTGATCATATTTTCCAAAAATTGGTTTTGAACCATTGCATTCAAAAATCAACCCTCGTGTTGATCGTATTTTTCAAAAATGGGTTTGAACCATTATCAACCCTCATATTGATCTTATTTTCCAAAATTTGGATTCAGAACATTATATTTAAAGGTCAACCCTTGTGTTGTTCTTATCTTCTAAAATTGGTTTCGAAACATTATATTCAAAGATCAACCTTTGAGTTGGTCTTATCTTCCAAGATTGGTTTCAAACCATTATATTAAAAAATCAACCCTTGTATTGATCTTATTATCAGTTTCAAACTGTTATTTTCAGAAATCAGATCTATTGTTGATCTTCTTTTTCAAAAATTAGGTTTCAAACCATTGCCTTCAAAAATTGACTCTCATGATGATCTCTCATGTTTGATTCTCTTTCAAAGATCAGATCTCGCGCCGATCATTCTTTTTGCGGTTGGTCTTCTTCCCAAAAATGATTTCTCACTGGTCTTTCAAAAATGAACATTTTCCCTTCACATTGAAGATCCCATATGCAGGCAGGATCAGACAAACTCGTTTTCTCAAATCATATAAATTTTCAGTTAAATCTTGTTATCTTTATCAGTTTCATTCATTTTATTCATATTTCTATCAAGTTTATATCAATTTTATCAAATTTTATCAAATTTTCCTCAAAACTTTATTAAATTTTATCAAATCTATACCCTTTCAGGTTAAGGGATAAACCTGACCCTCATTGTCCGAGGTGTTCCCGCTCAGGTTAAGGGATAAACCTGACCCTCGTTGTCTGAGGTGTTCCCATTCAGGATAAGGGATAATCCTGAGACCCCTCACAGGAGCAACAATGCTACCTGTGAGAATTCTTTTCAAAAAACAATTTTTCAAATAAATTTCTTAAGTTTTTCCCCACTTTTATAGATTTTATTCTATTCCCCTTTCAGGTTAAGGGACAAACCTGAACCTCGACATTCGAGGTATTCTTTTTCTCATTCAGGATAAGGAATGATCCTGAAATCCCTCATAGGAGCAACAATGCTACTTGTGAGAATTCTTTTTACAAAATAAATCAATTTCCTCAAATTTTCTCCATTTTTTCTTTTATTAAATTCTCTATCTCCTTCTATCTTCTCAAGTTTTATTCTTTTTTCCTGCTCAGGATAAGGGGTTAATTCTAAAAATTGGACCGCATATAGCTAAATGTGTTGGTCCATCTAAATCATAAATCATAAATCATAAATCATAAATCATAAATCTTGTCATGTCCCTTCTAAATTCAAGTCTCAGGTTATATCTTCCAAAATCTTCATCTTCTCTTCTAGGTTAAGGGACAAGCCTGAACCTCGGCCTTCGAGGTATTCTCTTCCCTTTCAGGTTAAGGGATAAACCTGAATCATTCTTTCTTAAATTCTCATCAAATGTCTATTCTATTTCCCCTTCAGAATAAGGGATAATCCTGAAACCCCGGCAATCATTCCTGCTTCGATCTTCAAATATCTTAAGAATACCGGTCTCCTTCCCGACTCTCAGTTGAAAAATCTAGTGCTCGTACTGGTACGTTTTCAAAAATTCAATGTTCTCACTGGTATGCTTTCAAAATTCAGTCCTCGAACTGGTCATTTTAATTTTTTTATCTTAGATCGAACCATTTTTTGGAACTCAGTCCTTGAACAGGTCATTTTTCAAAATTTTCAAAATAAAGAGCAAGTTCATTCGAGGAATCCAGTCCTCGCACTTGCTATCTCTCAAATTTTTCAAATAAAGAGCAAGTTCATTCGAGGAATCCAGTCCCCGCACTCGCTATCTCTCAAATTTTTCAAATAAAGAGCAAGTCCATTTGAGAAACCTGGTCCTCGCACTGGTTATCTCTCAAAATTTTCAACAAAAGATCAAGTTCATTTAGAAAAACCCGATGCTCGCACTGGTTATTTCGCTAAATTTTCAAATCCAAAGACCAAGTTCATTTGAAAAACCCAATCCTCGCATAGGGTTACCTCTCAAAATCTTCAAATTTAAAGATCAAGTTCAGTCACAAGACTCAGTCCACATGCTGTTTGTCTCTCAGAAAGTCTCAATCTTAGATCAAATCATTAAATCAAAAAGTTTCAACTTCTGTTGGTCGTTAAATGAAATGTCCCAGTTTTCACTGGTTGTTAAATAAAATATCCAAGCTACTTCGTTGGTCGTTAAATGAAAGGTCCCAGTTTTCACTGATCGTTAAATAAAAAGTCTCAGCTACTTCGTTGGTCGTTAAATGAAATGTCCTAGTTTTCACTGGTCGTTAAATAAAAAGTCCCAGCTACTTCGCTGGTCGTTAAATGAAATGTCCCAGTTTTCGCTGGTCGTTAAATAAAAAGTCCAAGCTACTTCGCTAGTCGTTAAATAAAATATTCCAGTTTGTCACTGGTCGTTAAATAAAATGTCCCAGCTCCTTCGTTGGTCGTTAAATGAAAGGTCCCAGTTTTCACTGGTCGTTAAATGAAAGGTTCCAGCTCCTTCGCTGGTCGTTAAATGAAAGGTCCCAGTTTTCACTGGTCGTTAAATGAAAGGTTCCAGCTCCTTCGCTGGTCGTTAAATAAAAAGTCTCAGTTTTCACTGGTCGTTAAATGAAAGGTTTCAGCTCCTTCACTGGTCGTTAAATGAAAAGTCTCAGTTTCCACTAGTCATTAAATGAAAGGTTCTAGCTCCTTCGCTGGTCGTTAAATGAAAGGTTCCAGCTCCTTCGCTAGTCGTTAAATGAAAGGTTCCAGCTCCTTCGCTGGTCGTTAAATGAAAAGTCCCAGTTTTCACTGGTCGTTAAATGAAAGGTTCCAGCTCCTTCGTTGGTCGTTAAATAAAAAGTCTTTGTTTCCACTGGTCGTTAAATGAAAGGTTTCAGCTCCTTCGCTGGTCGTTAAATGAAAGGTCCCAGTTTTTACTGGTCGTTAAAATGAAAGGTTCCAGCTCCTTCGCTGGTCGTTAAATGAAAACTCCCAGTTTTCACTGGTCATTAAATGAAAGGTTCCAGCTCCTTCGCTGGTCGTTAAATAAAAAGTCTCAGTTTTCACTAGTCATTAAATGAAAGGTTCCAACTCCTTCGTTGGTCGTTAAATGAAAAGTCTCAGTTTTCACTGGTCGTTAAATGAAAGGTTCCAGCTTTTTCTCTAGTCGTTAAATGAAAGGTCCCAGTTTTCACTGGTCATTAAATGAAAGGTTTCAGCTCCTTCGCTGGCCGTTAAATAAAAGGTCCCAGTTTCACTGGTCAAAATTTCCAAAATCAAAGATTCAACTCAAGGTCTTGTCAAAATCTATATTGAGTGATTATTTCACAAAGAATTCGTGAAAACTTTGCCAATTTGGTAAAAGCATTTGTTGATTCCAAACATTTTACTGCACAGAAGAATCACCTCTAAATATCTCTAATATTCTTTCCAAAAAGTGAAACTTTTTGCGAAAAAAAGGATAAAATTCAAATCTTTTCCCTGTTGATCAATCAAAAGGATGAAAGAAATATCTTCGGTATGATTAAAGAAAGAAATATTCAATGATGTTGAAAAGCCAGAAGCAAATTGATATTGATCATAGCTATGGCACATGTTTAAAGATGGCTATCTGGCAATCAGGCAGTGGAAATATCTTAAGCCATAAAAGAACCCACTCAACCCATGTCTTCTCAACCATTAAAGTTGCAATCAAATATCTGCAAAAGGGATCTCTCAACTGTCGTCAAGATGAAGACGAATATGCGAGCTAGACCCTCGAGGCCAAAGAAGATTTGGATCATCTCCGAGATGAAGGAGTTTGTGACGAGTCCTTCCAGGGAAAGTTCAGATCATCGTTGAGATGAAGGCGAATGTGATGAACCTACCGACAAACCCTAAAGGATATTTGATTTCTGCTAACATCTAAAGACCTTTTTTAACCAATATCTTCAATATAATCTCTGAGACAAAAGAAGGATCAGAACATCTCCAAGATGAAGGAGTTTGTGACGTACCCTTCCCCGAAAAAGAGGAAAAAGTCAGGACATCTCCAAAATAAAGGATGATGTAAAAGCCCGAGAAGGCCCCAATGACTCAAAAGGAGTGCAAAAAGATCGTCATGGGAAAACACCCAGATATCAAACTGCCTAAATTGCCAGAAGTCATCTTTTCTCATGCAAAATTCTTTTCTTTTCACTACTTGCTTTTATGAAATTAAGAACATTTCTTCTCTTCTCATATCAAGGAAATGGATAGCTTCCTTGAAGAAAATCATCAGCGCTGAAATTTTGAATTTAACTCTTAAGACCGAGAAGTTAACCTCGTTGGAGGAAATACTCTAGGTAAAAGAGGAAATATCTTTTGCACATACGTGCACATTTTCAAGTGTTTGAGTCAACTACAATTTTATCTTATTGGCAAAATTTTCTAGCTATTCGAAAATGAAATAAATATTCATTATCCATTTTAATGCAACCTAGCGTTGTTTATATCTTCCAGAAGAGTTGCCTCATTCAGTTGAAGTATCTCTTTTGTCCTATCACGGTTTCTTCATTTCAAGAAATCTGCATGGTTGTTCCCACTCAGGTTAAGGGTCAAAACCTGTATTTTCTGCGAGAGGTCATCAATTATAAAAGCTAATTTTAGTCTCAGCAATGAGACACCCAAGGTCATCCCTTTTTCCAAGCTTTAGGGAACTCCATATTACTCTTTTCGCAAAACCCCTTTCGGATTTTTTCGTCCAAACTCCGAAAAGTCCCATCATGGTTTCTTCGTTCGAGGATTTCATTTGGTCGTCCCCTTCAGGTTAAGGGTTAAGCCTGAACCTCGCCCCTCAAGGTATCTTCCTTTTTCAGGTTTGGGTTAAACCTGAGTCTCGTTCCAACGAGGTTTATCGTTTTGATGAGGTATTTTCCTCCCTTCCCATCATAGTTCTTCCCATCGAAGAATTCATGCTTTGTATATCCATCCAGAAAGGATCATGCTTGAGCTTCAACTCATGAGGCATTTTCCAAAAATGTTTCATCAAGGTCCTCATATATTCCTTTCCTCATTCAGGTTATCTTGAGATATCTTCGTCCCATCCAGGTTAAGGGCTAAACCTGAGTCATTCCAAAAAGCTGATCTCGCCTCACTCATGAGACTTGATCAAAATTCTTATCTTTCATCATGTCGAGATCTTCACCCAAAGTCCCATCACGATTTCTTCATTCCTGCTATTTAGTCATATCATTTTCGAGGATTTCGTCTCTCCAAGAACCATTCAGGATAAGGTATTAAGCCTTATAAAACATGTTTTTTCGAATAAATTCTTTCACAACTAGTTCAGATCTACTGACTGGGACATTTTTTTTCAAAATTTGGAGTGTTATCTTTGCCACTAAGCTCGGCTTTCAACCGTCTTAGTAGCAAAGAGGGGCATCTGTGAACACCCCAAATTTTTCAAAATCTTTTAAATATCCCCTTTTTGCCCCTGATTCCATTTTCTGAGTAATTGAGTCACTTTTAAATCTAAATTCCATTTTATTCCTCAAATTTTACTGAAATTAAAATTCATTTTATATATCTGACTCGATTTCGGATCCGGATCCGATATCAGAATCCAGATCTGAGCTTTGTCATCTAATTTTTAAAATAAATTCTCAAAATTACCAAAATAACCTTTTGAAAGGCTCAGACAGTTTGTCTGGTATCCGTTTGAATCCATCACATTATATTCCTCAATTCGAGGTTCAAAACTCGAATATTTTCTCAAAAACTAGATCCAAACCCATTTGTCTGAAGAAATTTTCCAAAAATAAACTCAAATTCTTAGTAGAGCCTTCTTTGGTAAATATTTGTAAAATTTTATAAATGATTTAGAAATCCCATAAGTTTTTAGAGTTTTGTTTTCAAAAATACAAAAAAAAATGTAGAAAATTTCAAGAAAAGAACAAAAAATAAGAAAATCGAAAAAGAAAATAATAAAAAAATCCAAAAATTCAGAAAATATGCAGTTAAACTCTTTTTGAAAATTGTTTTGTTAAAATCCTCTCTTGAAACCCCTTTTATGATTTTTTTTTTTAAGGAAGCCCCCTCTTTAGAATTTAAGAAAAATTACAACAGCCACTCCCGTTCGCACCCTCTATCGCCCTCTCTCCCGCTCGATGGCCTTCCATCCTTAACTACTTCACCTTCTCGAGCATTCTAATCGGTCTTTAAGAAGAGGCCTCCAAGCCTCTTCTAATCGATCCATTAACGCGTCCATCCATTCTGCACTTCATCTATCTGTTATCACCCCACCACCCTTCTGCATGTCCTCTTTTCATCAATCCCTTCTCCTTCCTCAGTTGGTTCTCCAAAGGGAACCCCGCAGTAAGAGCTTCTTCCTCTTCTTCAGAACCCCTGCAATAATCAGCATATATAGAAGATTCACTTCCTGGATTTCAACCTCCGTTAATCCAAGGTAAGAGCTTCACCTCTTCTCATCGGATCCTCTGGAAAATCGCCATTCTAATTTCTCTCTTCTTTCGGTCTCCATATAACATCCATTATTTTCCCTTCATTACCGATTTCTTTTTTTTTCTTCTTAAATGCATGATTTGCAGGGTCGATCCTCCTATAGCGAGATCAACCTGCATATTGCGATATCAACGGAGTAAACATATTCCTACATATTTCTTTTCTCTTTTCTTTTGCTGCTCCTCTGTGATTTTTTTTTTTATTCTGAATGTCTGTTTACACTCGATCTTTCTATCTTTGGTTTTCATTTCTTTATCTTCATCTTAATTTCCCACGCCCATTTTTATTTCCAGTTTATATTATACCTCCAATTCTATTTTGTGTTTTTTTTCTTTTTCTTTCCTCCGTTTGTAGCTTAACTTCTTTCGACCTTTTGCTTATATTTTGGGTCTTTCTCTCGGGAGGCGCAATTTCTTTTATCATTGTTATTGTTTAATCCCCTGATTATACTCTTTATTTTTCTGTTAATGACAATTTGAAATTGCCAAATCGTCTTGTCGATTTGTCCCGCCTAATATGGTGTTTCTACCATTCAAATGTTGCTTATCCTGGCCATCTTTTAATTTTTGTGAGATGATGTTCCTGCAACTGGTGATGGGGCAATGTTATCTATTCTTGTAACTTTATACTGCTGCAATTCAGGATTTAAAAATGCCTATCGAGCATTTGAGAACATGATCAGGTTTCGTGGCCTATGTACAGAGTGGGCATCAAGATGAAGCCCTCGATTTGTTTAAGAATGTGATATTATCAAAAAAAAAACTGATAGCATTGGAGTCCTATATGCGTGCAGCCATATAAAGTCGACCTACAATTATATATCCATCTGCCCGCTTCTGATTAGCAAATTGACCTTTTTTTTTATTCTGAGAGACTTAGGTCAGAGGTCGACTTGCTAATTGGTTTTGAGGTTCTCATTGTTGGTCCCTGTTTGTTGGGCGTTAAACTTTCATTGACCTCTCGATTCATAGTCTAGCCCATTCTAATCTCCCTTCTTCAGTCGGATTCCTTTTGTTTTTGTCTTATTCTAAGTTTTAATTCCCTTCTTGTGTTTTGATCTTTCTGATAAATAATAGATCCCTTGTTTTTATTTTGCCCTCGATTTATCTCCAATCTGTATTACTATTGATTTTAGTAGTTTTGTGTGTTCTGAAAATAAAAGAGGGGTCGGGTTTGGTTTTCTCTCCATTAGTGTTGTGTTGTATATGTCTGCAAGAAGGTTTTAAGTCTCGACCTCAGTACCTTGAATGTTCGATTTTCCTTCGGGATGATCTTTTGCTTATGTGATGGTATGAGGATGGCAGGGACTCTGTGTACAGTAAAGGGAGCCATGAGAATTTCAGATTTGAAGAAAGTGGAATGTTTAAGCTTGAACTGACGGTGATCACATCACTGTGTTGTAGGATATGAGCATGATGCCATTGGTACATACAAGCTTGGTCGTTCTGTCTTTTGAAAATACATGTTTCTTCTCCAATTTTTTTTTAATATTTGAGTGTGATTACTCTTAATAAAACTATCATCAGGAGGTGACGTGGAGGTGAGTTACTTTCAAGCTTATCCCACCAATCACTCCAGGTCATGACTAAGGTTTTTGGGGCATGGCACCTGTTGTAGTAGGCGAGCTCAAATTAGATTACATAAGCATCCTGTTTTACCCCAGCAGGCTAGCATTGTGTATCTTTCTGTTTTTCCTGTTTTTTCTGCAAAGCCAATATATGTACCTTCTTCATCCCAGTAAAGCACATAGGCATTTACAGGAAATTTATTTTTTAGGAGATGATAAAGATTCTTCAACATGAGGTAATGTTGTTTTCCCTCCCAGCATGCTCTGTAGAATTCTGTAGAGTTTTTTTTTTCTTTTTCTTAAATTTTTGTATCACATTGCCTGTTAGTAGCATAGGATATGATTCCCTCTTTGAGGCTCGCATTCTTAAATGTGTGACATTTGTAGATTGGATTGATATTTGGGTTCAATCCCCCCTCTGTGGCTGCTGTAAAAACCTTATAAACATGCTAAGAATAGTTCCAGAGGTTGGTGGATTGGAGGTTTTTATGTACTGCATCTTGATATATATCAGAAAATTATATTGGCATTGTGGTATCAAGGTCTTCATCATGACAGTGTTGATACAACATTTGTGGAATATGCTCAGGAAATATTGATTAAAAGGATCAACTTCTGGAATGCGTGCAACCAACCACAAGTTGATTTCATAGATTCAATCGAAATCTGAGCTAATAATGATGTCGAGAATGATCATAAGTCCGTTACCCATGGAAAGATAAGTTGTTCCCATAAACTCTCTTTTAGAGTTCTGCAAATTACAGTCATGTTATAATGTAGGATAGACCTTGAGATTTATTACTGGATATGGTCATTCTAGATAATCCATTTATCTTATTGTTTAGCAAGATAACAGTGATAAGGATTTAGATGAAGACTCTCTTGTGGGTCTGATGAATCACTCCCCCCCTACATTTTTGTGCACTTACAATAGTACTTTCCTGTCTCATCAACACCCTGGCATGTCATCTCTCTGTACAGCACCCACATGCCAAACACACTGTCCACTCTTCATTGTGACCTTTATCACTACAACATCACTTCACTTTCATATCTGTTAGCCATCACAAACCGCACCCTGCTGCAATACTATTTGTAGCAACACCGCTGTAGTCTCTTTGGACCTACAGCAGTACAAGAAGAAAAAACATTGTTGTGCTTCTTCTTACACCTACAGCCAGGTAAAACACTGTTGCACATGCCACCTTAGCACCCACATGTGCATCCACTCCATCAATGGCACCTTCACTCAGCATCCTTCCTCTTGTTACACTGTTACAACAGTATCCGTCTTCACATGTTGCATCAATCACGTTACTTCATGTCCCAATATACACCTCCAGCAAGGTTCTTTTGCCTACATATTTAAGCACTTTCTACATGTACATGAATCTTCAATGCTTACATTTAATTATTATGTTCCATTCCTCTATAGATGTTTTTTTTTTTTGACATCTAAGTAGACAATGACTCAGTTCAATAGTACCTATGTAGTGTTATGCTTTTAACAGTGTTTTCATTTTCTTGTATATATGTCTACTATCATTCTTGCATGAGTATTCATTTAGTTCATCAATTCACATTTTTCAAATAGTTCTTTTATCATAAAACCCATGTGATCAGTTTATGCAGAACATTCAAAATAACTCTTCATTTTTTTTTTACCATATCCTGATCTTGTGTATATCTCTTCATGCATATGTACATGCATTTTTTATATAAACCTTTTCATATGCATGTTAGTTCTCATATAGTATCCTTTGTTTTCTCATATACTTCTGTATCTTGCAAACCTTGGTTTTGCAGGGATATATGAAATAAATGGAATTTTATCATTTTAATTTTAATATTGTAATAGTTAGATATCAATGAGAATATCTAATTTCATCCTTAGATAGAATGAATGAGCATGTAAATACCATTTGTTTCACTGTTCTCCTTTATTTTTGAAAATTCACAAATGGGAACACGAATGGCATGTGCACCATTTTTGTAAAAGGTAATTACTCCTAAGTTGATGATTTACATCAATGGCCATAGTCAGGATGTAAACAAAACTTAGGATTTTTATCTTTTATAAAATAACACTGGATCCACATTGGATCCTTTTCAAAATTCATCATATTTTCTTTAAATATTTTTCTCTTTTATCAGAGTTCAGTCTAAAATTAATTCAATACATATATCAATGGCCAGAGGAAACCAAGAAAAAAAAAACGGAATTATAAAGTTCAGTTCTCAAACAGGGCTCTCCTAGGCTGGGCGTGGGGCCTTGTATTTATAGAAATTTTTGGAAAATTTTGAAATTCAAAGAGGCTTAATCTGAGCCCTCCATGTGGTGCCATCTCAGGGGGTGTTATCTTGGAGTTTGAAATTTAAATTCTGCTTTATTCTGGAAGGAGGAGAGACTGCCATGTGGCGCCATCTCAGAGCATCCACATTGACATGTTGTTATCATCGCAAAATTTTACTTTTGCAAATCAAACTGACCTTTGAAAAAGTTTTTGAAAATAACTCACCTCTATTTTTTAAATGCGGGAAAATTCCGTAGAATGGGACTCGCCTGTCGGTACGAGGTTCAACCGTTCCTGCCACCTTTAACAGGGGTAATTGAACCAAGGATCAATCTTATGCTCTACTCTATTCAACTTGTCTAAATCATATTCTAATTTCTAAATGCACATAGAATCAGGCATGTGCTATGAATTTTCAGAAAATGCACATTTGAAAACATGATGTTTGCTTTGAATGATTGAAATATTTAGAATAGGTATCACATGGAAAATCGTGAATTAGGACTTGAAAAAATATTTCTGAGAAAAGTAAAAATCGATTTTGAGGAATCCTTGACATTTGGTGAAAATCGATTCTGAGAAACTTGGTTTCTCTGAATTCAAACTTTGAAATTGAAATTCTAACTTAGAAAATTTGAATTTGGAACTTGGGAAATATTTGAAATATTCTTTGAAATTCAATGCTTTTGGGAAAATCGATTTTGCTATAAGACTTAGGAGATTTTGAGGAATTCAATTTCCCTTGACTTAGAATTTGAATTGGAATTGGCAAATGCATGAAATGAATGAATATGGATTTAAGGAATTGAGAAATACTTTTTGTATTTTTGAGAAATGCAGTGCATTTTGAAGTTAGCCTAAGAGTGTAGGCTGAATGTGGCTAATATGAAGATCATAAATCTGGGTATCATTCATATTCTGACTATGGCCATAAATACAAATTCCAGCAAGTTTATAAACTTCATAGAAGCTAGTGCGTGTGCCATTCGTGTAGACCATGGTGAATTTGTAAGAATATGCATGAATCATCATCCACCACACATTAACATTATTAAAAAAAATAAACTATATGCAATGCAACCTAAGCTAAGCAGGAAATATAAATTCTTATTCCAAAGTTTAATTACAAATTACATCACTATTGAATTTTAAATACATGAAACATAAAGTCTTCAATGTACCTGCAAAACTAGAAAACTTGGTTAATGAAAATATGTTGGCTTTTCTAGATTCATCCAGTAATATCAGGAAATTATTGGATTTTGCTAGATATAAGCCTTTTTGCCATGATTCCCTTAAATCAAAATGATAAAATATAAAAAAAATTGAATAAATAAGGAAGATAAGATATGAAATTTCGAAATTGTGGTCCAAATGACCAAAATACTCCTAATGACAAGACTATGTCCTTGCAATTAGGGTTTTTTAAAAAGATATTTTGATAAAATGCAAGTTTTGAAATTTGAATGGAATAAACTAAGCTAAATATGATGTGACATGATTAAAAATATGAAAATTAGAGTTAGGGATTTCGAAATTTAGGTCAAATGACCAAATTGCCCCCGATAGCAAGACTATGGCCTTGAAATCAGGGTTTTCTGAAATAAATTTTGGTAAAAACTTAGGTTTTATGCACTAAATGAAATCAAATGAGCACAAAATTAAACCTAAAGCATCCTAACATGATTATGAACATGATTAAGCCCTAAAAATATATGCTTATGCACGAAAATCCAATAATATCACAAAAACTGTGATTTTAGCAGTGTTTTTGGATCTTTCAGGAACCCGGTTTTGCAATTTGCTCAATTCAGCCATCAAATGGATTCCAAAATCCATAAAAATTGGTACCTGCACTTGTTATAACCCTAATGTCGAATTGGAATTATAAAAATAATTTTTCGACATTAAATTAATCCGAAAATTGCATTAAATCCTAAAAATATGCTATTTTTGACCTAATTCACCAACCAGTCTTAGTTCAAGACCTGAACTAGGGGTCAAATCTCCATGGAAATTTATGAAATTTTACAGAGAAAACTAGGAAGGAAAACAGAGATTTCCCAATTTACAGATCGGAAAAATCATCTCCGGTTAGGGAGAAACCCTTCCAGCAATCTGAGCTAAAATATATCACTCTTAACAGGGATTAAAACAGCTATTCCAGATTGAAAATACAGACATAAATAGCAATTCTAAACAAAAATCTCTGAAATTTTAGTGGTGAACATTAGACAGAAAAATAACAATACTCACTTTTTACAGATCTAGAATCGGATCTGTGGTTTTGGATTTATGACTAACACAAGTCTGATTAGGGTTTTGGTAAACCCTAACGAGTTTTAAATTTAAAAACAGATTCTCTGAAAAGGGAAAAATAGTAAACAGTGATCAAAAAATCCGAAAATTTCACAGAAGACAGATCTACTCAATGTGAATCCATAGCATTTTACAGATCTAAAATCGGATATAAGATGAGAGAAATATCATAACAGCAAGTTACCTTCTTGATTTTAATCACGATTTTAAAGCGTTAAAAACCCGATTTGATGTCTGATTTTTTTGACAGGATTCCCGCGATCCAAAACCTCTGATTTTTCTACAGTAACTCAATAACTCATGCATGCATCACATATAAAAAAATCAGTAATAAACAATGAGTGCTTTAATCCAAAATAACATCATCTTTACTGTTCTAAACCTAGAACACACAGAAATTTAAGAAACTTGAAAAACCATGCATTAACTAATGTAAATAAATAAAATAAACCATAAACAGTAAAAAAAAACTTATTTCTATGCTATAGAACGTAAAACAAACATGAATAAACCATGAAAATAAATTAAAAACAGGGAATCAATGGCTGGAATTTGATGTCACCTTTAAAACATAGATTTAACCCATTAAAAAGGGTAAATCATGTATTTTATTGGTTAATAATGCAAAGAATCATGTTAAAATCAACTCTAATGGATTAAAATCTCTGTAACTTATCCAAAACAGGGTTAGATCACCTTCTTGGATTGTTCTTGCTGGTTCTTGAGGTGAAACCATGGTTGATCTTCCATAAGGAGGGGTGTCCAAGCCTAAATCTAGGTTTAAAGCATTAAAAAGCATTAAACAAAATAAGAAAAGTGAAGAAGTTCATACCTTGGAGTTGCAGCAATGGAGGAAGGGCTGGAGAGGAGAGAGAAGCTCCAAGAATCCAATAAGAGAGAGATGGGAAAATCGACCCCCCTTATGCCTCTATTTATAATAAAAAAAATAGGTTTAAAAATTGACAATTTTGAAAATTTTGGACTCTAAAGGGGGGGGGGGCGATTTTGGGGTGGAGTTACCTAACTACCCCTAGTCTAAATTATCCTAAATAGTGCCTAATTAATCCCTAGCTAATCCTAAAAATCCCCCAAATGTGGTGCCACTTGGCATTCTCTCACTTTGGGTTTTTAAAACACTTTTAAAAACCTTTAAAAACACTAGTTTTAAAAACTAACTTTCAAAAATGAGTTTTTCAAAATGGTTTTGACTCTTCTAAACCTCTAACACTAACCAAGACATCAACTAACCCTAGTCTAGCCCTGACTTACTCGAATATGGCGCCACCCCGAGTGGGCCCTACTTGAGTTTTTTAAAAAGCGATTTTAAAACTTGAAATTGAAGGAGTTTTCAAAAGATTTTCAAAAGTAAACTTAAAATTAGGATTTTTGAAATGGCATAAGGTCCTAACTGAGTTAGAATTCCTCTGGATATGGTGCCAACTTAGTGGGCCCACATCGAATTTTGAACATTTTTGAAATAAACACTGAAAATGGCTTTGAAAAGGGGTTAAAATCAGTATTTGAAATTCAAGATCTTTGAAAATAGGGTCTCAAGCGAACTGGAACTCCGGGTTAGAGTCCTGAACTCTTAGGACTCTGAGATTTTAGATTTTAAAAGCCAAATGAAAGAATTTTCAAAAGATTTTATCAAGAAATGATGAAATAAGTCAGAAAACACAGTCAGGGTTAGACTCCCAACTCGACCGAACTCTAAAATAGAGTCCTGAACTAACTGGACTCTGTGAAATGACCTATATTTCGAAAACAAACGAAAAAGATTGAGAATGAAGTAAAACAGACTTAAAAACCAAACTTCTGACCGGATTAGGACTCTGAGACAGAGTCCTGATCGGACTGAAACTTTCAAAAATTTGAGAAATTTGATGAATAGAGGCATTCAGAAGTGACACCATCTAATTGGGTCTCATCTGTGAATTGAAATCGATTAAAGTTTGAATTTGAAAAGAATCCAGATTGTTTTCTGAGAAAATATTTTGAAATACAAAGTCCTGGGGTTGGAAAATGACAGAGTATTGAATACAAACCCAGGTTTTGAAATTGATTTTGAAATAAAGCTTTAAAATTCCAATCTGGATTGAATGTTTTGAAATAGGAGTGCTGGATCTTGAAAATGAGATGCAATGTCATACAATGCTATGCAGAATGCGTGCAATGACATGCAATGATCTGTGATGACTTATGAAATGGACAAACACTGGATGAAGGTAAAAATTTGGTATGTTTACAGATGCCCCTCTTTGCTGCTAAGCCGGTTGAAAGCCGAGCTTAGTGGCAAAGAAAACATACCAAATTTGGACTATAAAAATGCCCCAGTTAGATGAATCTGACTGGGTATGAAAGAATTAGTTCAAAGGATGATAATAGATATGAAATGAAGAATAAGGAGAAAATTTTACTTCGAAAAGAAGTGAGATTCAGGTTTTGCCCTTAACCTGAATGGGACAATAAATACCTCGTATGGAACGAAGCTCAGGCTTAACCCTTAACCTAAAAGGGGACGATACCTCGTGGAAAAACGAGGCTCAGGCTTAACCCTCAACCTGAAAGGGGACGATACCTCGTGGAAAAACGAGGCTCAGGCTTAACCCTTAACCTGAAAGGGGACGATACCTCGTGGAAAAACGAGGCTCAGGCTTAACCCTTAACCTGAAAGGGGACGATACCTCATGGAAAAACGAGGCTCAGGCTTAACCCTTAACCTGAAAGGGGACGATACCTCGTGGAAAAACGAGGCTCAGGCTTAACCCTTAACCTGAAAGGGGACGATATACGGAATCCTCAAATGAAGAAACCATGATGGGACCTTCGAATTCTGCACAATAAATCCGAGAGGGGTTTGCAAAAGGAAGAAAGGGGGTTCCCTAAAGCTTGAAAAGGGATTGATCTTGGACGTCTCATTGCTAAGACTGAATGGCTTTTAAGACAGATGACCTTTTGCGGAAAATTCAGGTTTAACCCTTAACCTGAACGGGAACTGTCTATGGTGGGACAGTGGGGAGCACAGGGAAGTGTGCGAATCTGAGAGCCCAGGCACTCAGATCAAAACAAGAAGGGAAGGATCTTGGACAACTCCCATCATCCGATCTTAAAAGGGATAACAACAACACCTGGATGCATCAAAATAAACATCAAATTCTCACTTCATGTCAGGATAACTTAAAAAGATTGCCAATAAGATAAAAAATTGTAGTTAATTCAAGAATGATAAGCACATATATATATGAAAAATATTCCCTCTTTTCTACCTGAAGTATTACCTCCGACTGGGCTTAACTCCGTAGAATCAAGATTCGAATTCAAATTACTTGCAATTGACTTTCCTTCAAGGAGGCTATAAATTTCATTGATATGGACGGAAAAGAATGTATTCTTGATATTGCGAGAGCTATTAGCGAAAGGATATTGATAAAAGAATTTCACAAAATTAAAGAAGATTCTTGATAGATTCGGCAGTCTGATATCCTGGGATTCTTTTCTCATGATGATCTTTCTGCACTCTTTTTTGACAGAATTGGAGCTCTCTTGGATTTTTCGGGAATTACATCATCCTTCATTTTGGAGATGTCCTAGCTTTTTCTCTCTTTATTTTTTTGGAAGGGTACGTCACAAACTCCTTCATCTCAGAGATGTTCCGATCCTTCTTTTCTCTCAGGGATTATATTGACGGTTATTGGCTCATTGGTTAGGAATCTCTTGATGATAACAGAAATTAAATACCTTTTAGGGATTGTCGAGAGGTCCATCACACTCGCCTTCATCTCGACGGTGATCTGGACTTTCCCTGGAAGGATCCGTCACAAACTCCGTCATCTTGGAGATGATCCAAATCTTCTTTGGCCCCGGGGGTCGACTCGTCTAATTCGCCTTCATCTTGACGACAGTTGAGAGATCCCTTTTGTAGATATTTAATTGCAGCTTAGGTGATTGAGGGGACATGGAGATTGAGTGAATTTTTCTGTATCACCCAGGATATTTCGACTGCTTATTTTCCAAGAATGATCTTTAAAAATATGCCATTGACTGTGATCAATATCAATCACTTCTGGCTTTGCAACAACATTGAATTTTCTTTGCTGGCCATATCGCGGATTTATTCTTCATCCTTTTGGTTGGCCAATAGAAAGATTTTGAATTTTTAATCCTTTTTCGCAAAAGCTTTGTCACTTCGGAAGTAATACTGAAGGTATTCTGAGGTACAATTTTATGCGATAAAGATTTTGGAATCAACAACTATTTTTTTTTTATGGCAAATTGGCAAAATATTCTTGGAATCCTTGGTGAAAGAAATCATTTGAGATCTATATGACACATCCGTGGCTAGATTCTCCTCTCATTTCCCCAAAGGAGTGACTCAGGCTTGACCCTTACCTGAACGGGTAACAAAAGATACTCCTCTCTTCCCTGAAGAGGAGGTGTTTGCAAAACGAACTTTCGAAGAGAAATATAGTTTTCGTCAAAACTCCCTATTTCTAGGCTTCTCTTATGGAAAGGGGGCCGCTAACAGAGATTGAAAGGATATCATAGAGGAACGAGTCCATCACACTCTCCCTGGAAAAAGGGTCCTCGACGACGGAGGTGGCCTAACAAAAGACATTTAGGGTTACAAGGAGGACGAGCTTCCGTCGAAACTCTCCCTAGAAAAAGGGTTCCTTATGTGACAATAAAGATTATTTTGCAAACTGTTCGTGAATCACGAGTCCCTTCAAACTCTCCCTAGAAAAAGGGGTTCAACGAACGAACAATAAAGACATGCGAAAAGAAACGAGCTCCCTCGAACTCTCCCTGGAAAAAGGGTCCCTCGCAAGAGAGATACTTGGCGATTGATTTTGATAGCTTTTGATAACTCAAAGAACTGCTTGATAACACGAATGACTAGAGGTCTTGACAAAATCGGCAACCCGAAAGTCAGATTAACAGAATGGAACGACCCAAGAGTCTGATACAGATTGTTTGGTTCGCAGGTCTAAAGATTGAGCCTGAACCTCAATGTGAGAGTTATGTTGCGACCAGTATGAAGACCGAACTTTTGCAAAGTACCAATACGAGCACTGTATTTTAAAAGATTACCAGTACGAGCACTGGATTTTTTAAAGGATACCAGTACGAGCACTGAACTTTAAAAGGCTACCAGTACGAGCACTGGATTTTAAAAAGTTATCAGTACGAGCACTGAATTTTAAAAGACTACCATTATCAGCACTGAATTTTAAAAGATTACCAGTACGAGCACTGGGTTTTCAAAAGATTACCAGTACGAGCACTGGTTTTTAAAAGATTACCAGTACGAGCACTGGGTCATCAATTGACGATGACTTGGACGACTTGCCGGGGTCTCAGGATTTATCCCTTATCCTGAATGGGAAATCCAATGCAAATTGATGCAGATGAATGCGTGCAAATGCCAATGGATGCAACTGAGTGCACATGCGTGCAAAATGAGAGATTTATTAGATCCTGCCTGCACACAAATTGTTTTGGATAAAAGGCAACTTTACCAAGAATGCCCCAGTATATTCTGGGGAAGAGGGGTATTTTGACCAAAGAATAATTGATCATTTATTGAGGAGAATTTTTGAAGAATACAAAAGATAGAATAGAGATTTTCTAGGTATAGAATTTCTTCAGATGTCGAGCATTAATGGGGTCGGATAGTTCTACCCCGTCTGCATTAATCAGACGATATAAATTACGGGGCAACACTTCTTTCACCACGTAGGGACCTTCCTAGTTTGGTAACCATTTGCCACGTGGACGATGCTTGAGATGAGCCGTTGATCTAAGGACCAAGTCATTAACTTGGAATCTCCTTTCGATGACTGACTTGGCATATTGCCTTGCTATCCTCTAACGATAAGACTGAGCGTGTTCTGCTGCTTTGAGTCTTTTTTCATCGAGTAAATTTAACTGTACCAATCTCTGTTGCTGATACTGATCGAGTGGTAGCTCTAAAAGAGATGCGAACTTAAGGGCGGGTTTCTGAACATGAAGAGGTAACACCACCTCAGTCCCATAAACAAGTTCTGAAGGAGTCGCATTGGTTGGGGTTCGAATGGTAGTTCGATATGCCCAAAGTGCATCATGAATTTTCTCATGCCAATCACGACCCGTCTCAACGGTTCTTTCCAAGATGCGAATCAAACTTTTGTTGGTTGCTTCTGCCTGACCATTTTCTTGTGGATAATAAGGAGCTGAAAAATGATGATGAATTCTGAATTTTGAACAAAAGATCTTCATTCTCTCATTCTTGAAATGAGTACCATTATCTGACACGATGTCGTGCGGTATACCGAAACGACAAAGAATGTTCTTATGAATGAACGAGACTACATGTCGACCCTCCACCGTACGCAGAGTGACGGCTTCAACCCATTTGGTGAAATACTCTGTTGCGGCAAGGAAATATTTATGACCATTAAAAGCTGAAGGAGAGATGGGTCCTACGACGTCGAAGGCCCACATAGAAAATGGCCATGGAGACACGACTGATTGCAAGTACGTGGCTGGCGCATGAATGGAAGGTGCGTGTATCTGACACTGAACGCACTTCTTCACAAAACGATAGCAGTCTTGCTGCATGGTTCTCCAATAGTATCCTGCCCGAATGATTTGTTTAACAAGGGTTTGGTAGCCGACATGACCACAGCAAATACCTTCATGCGCTTCTCGTATGATTTCTTTAGCTTCTTCTTTGTCTAAGCACCTGGAATACTCAGAACTGAACCCACGACGATAAAGAACATTGGCAAGGATAAAATAGCGGGCGGACATATACTGAATTGCTTTTTGCTCCTTCTTTGATAGCTCTCGTGGAAGCTCACCAGTTTCAATAAAGTTTTTTATATCTTGATACCAAGGCTTCTTTTTCTGTTCCGCCTGGTTGACTTGCATTACCGGAACGAAGGCAGGTTGGTCAAGTCTACCGATTTCAAAGGAGCGACAGGATTCTCCATTTCTGAAATACATAATGGAGCCCAGGCTGGCCAAACTATCAGCTATTTGATTAAACTCTCTTTTGATATGGAAGAGCTGAAATTCATCGAAATTGTTGATAAGGGATAAAACGATCTTTTGGTAAGGGAGCAGCTTCTGATCTTTTACCTGCCATTCAGCTTTGACTTTGCTGACGACGAGCAATGAATCACTGAAAGCATGTACCCTCTGAACATTGAAGTCTTGCGAAATTCTCATACCTTGTATTAAAGCTTCATACTCGGCCATATTATGGGTACACTAAAAATCCAGTTTTAGAGAAAAGGGGATCATCTCTTTCTCTGGTGTGATCAGCAAGATTCTGACTCTTATGCCGGCCATGTTCTTGGATCCGTCGAAAAACAGATTCCAAACTGGGGATTGTTGAACATTACAGATCCGCTCATCGAGAAAGCTATCCTCGATTCTAACATCTTCTGCTAAAGGAAAATCTGCCAATTGGTCTGCAATTGCTTGACCTTTGATAGATTGCTGAGAAACATACCCCAGATCATACTGCATTAACAGGACTTGCCACTTAGCAATCCGTCCACTAAGAAATGGTTGTTCGAGAATATACTTGAGAGGATTAAGTTTTGAGAGAATCTTGACTTCTGATGCTAACAAGTAATGTCTCAGCTTCTGACACATCCATACCAGTGCTAGGCATGTCTTCTCTATTTGAGAATATTTCTTCTCGTAGTCAATGAAAGTCTTGCTTACATAGTAAATGGCATGTTCAACCAAACTGCCTTCTTCATATTGTGCCAAGAATCCGCCACAAGCGGCTTGGTTAACTGAAACGTATAGCAAGAGAGGCTTTCCCAATTCTGGTGGCTTTAGAACGGGCGGATTAAGAAGATATTTCTTGATACGCTCAAACGATTGCTGACACTCTGGTCCCCATTCAAATTTCACTCCTTTTCTGAGTAGATGATTGAAAGGTTCACATCTCATGACAAGGTTGGATATGAATCTCCGAATTGATTGCATACGTCCCTAAAGACTACGCAATTCCTTAAGAGTAGTTGGAGGTGGCATGTCAAAGATGGCCTTTGCTTTAGCGGGATCCATTTCTATCCCCTTTTTGCTGACCAAGAAGCCTAACAATTTGCCTGATTCAACTCCGAAGACACACTTCTGAGGGTTGAGTCTTAGCTTATAAAGAATAAGCCGCTTAAAGACTTGACTTAAGGCATCGATATGGTCTCCTTCCTCCTTGGATTTGACCAAGATGTCATCAACGTATGCATAAATGGTCTTGTGCATCTGATCATGGAAAATGGCAGTCATTGCACGCTGATAAGTTGCCCCAGCATTTTTGAGCCCAAACGGCATGACCGTATAACAGAAAGTGCCCCATGGCGTAGTGAAGGATGTTTTGGATTGGTCACGAGCGGCTAACTTGATCTGATTATATCCGGAGTATCCGTCCATGAAGGAAAACATGGCATGCCCAGCCGTGCTATCAACTAGGAGGTCAATATTTGGGAGGGGATAGTCATCCTTCGGAGTAGCTTTATTGAGATCGCAAAAGTCGATACAAATTCGCACTTTGCCATTTTTCTTGGGAACTGCAACGATATTCGCCAACCAGTCCGGATAATCTATTGCTCGAATGAATCCTGCTTTAAGCAAGTCCTCAAGTCCTTCCTTGACCTGTTGCTCGATTCGAGGATCCATTTTCCTTAACTTCTGTTTAATAGGTTTCGCATTAGGCTTCAGAACGAGTCGATGTTCCACCAATTTAGGATCTAAACCGGGCATTTCTTCATAAGTCCATGCAAATACTTCTTGGTGCTGCTTGAGAAAGTCAATGAGCCTTTCCTTCTCATCTGTACTTAGGCTGGTGCCGATCTTGAGAATTTTCGGACTATCTTCTGAACCAATATTGATGTCCTCAGTCGGATCCTGGACTAGGGTCGATGGTTCATCTTGTTTCTGAATCGCTGCAAATTCTGGCAACTCTGGAAGCGACGAATCGAATTCTGCCATTTCTTCTGACTGCTTTGTGACCTTACTGTCCCCTGTTCTTGCTCGGACCCGATATATCTTTGCCGGTTTCGATAGGATTGAAGGATTAATGACTAACCTTTTTATCGGTTGAGAAGACATTCTAAAATTTTGAAAAGGAATAGCTTTTAGAGAAAGCTCATTTACTATGACATAAATTGCATGGAAATAAAAAAAAAACAAGAACAAATGAATTTTGAAGACAAATTGCAGAGGAATAAGAGAAAGATGACATCCAGATAGACGAGAAACTTGATAACTTTATTGAAGACTTGAAATGAAATAAGGACACTTAAAATGAACTGAAATGGGACATTGTCCCTACAAACTACAAAAATCAAATGAATGGAATAGAAAAGACAGATGGTAGAAAATTTTTAATGGATCCCTTTAATGAAGACAGTATTTTTGTGAGATCTTTTGCCCATGAATCCTAGTCCTGCCCTGCGCGGATGCTGATCAGGGATCACTGGCTCTAGCCGGCCATCTCCGTTCTTGCCCAATCCTTTGAAAGGCTGATAACCATGCTTCAGTAACAGGTCAAATCCTTTCTTGGTCCTAACAAACTGCGGGAAAAGAGGATGGTCCTTGAAAGTACTGTAATCGAGACGACCCCCAATCTTAAAGAAATGTGGTCCTTGCCATTGGACCATCGCTGCTGTGTGATTTGTCTCTGATGTTGCTCCTAACTTTAGCATTTCAAGGCTTTTACTGAGAACAATTTCTTCACTTTCCCTAATGCTAGGGATATCAGCAGTATAAGTTGGCCTAGGGATCATAGGCTGAGGTAGCCTCTCTTCAGGATCTTCCCCCAAAACAGTAGTTATCATGCCACCTTTAGACCACTTGATGCACTGATGCAGAGTGGATGGCACGGCGTTGGCATTATGAATCCATGTTCTTCCCAGTAGAAGATTATACGTTGGTGGCACGTTGACGACATGGAAATGCACTGTATGAACATAGTAGTTGATAAATATTTCCAAGAAGATCTTTCCCTTTGCTGTCTGTCCATGATTATCAAACCCATAAATGGTGATCGGATCCGGTGTATATTCTTCTTCTTTTATACCCAGAGCCTTGGCAGTCATCTCAGGACAAATGTTGAGGCTACTGCCTCCATCTACAAGCACGTGGGGTACAGTCATTCCCCGGGTTCGCACCACAATGTACAAGGCATTGTTATGAAATGCTTGAGGTCTTGGCAAATCCTCATCTTAGAAGGTTATGGGAGCATTGGTCATGGCTTGATTAACGATCTGAGCCATGTCTTCAGGTGTGGTGTCTGGCTTGACTTTGATCTTTCGCAGTAAATCGTCCAGAACTTGCTGATGCTTAGGAGAGGCACGTGCCAACTCAAGGATAGGGATATTAGAGAGGGCAGTGATTGGTCTTTGCACCGTGTCGACCTTTTCTTCTGGTTTTCTCCCTTTTTCCGAAGTAGATTTGACAAGGTTCTTGGGTAACCATGGCATTCTTTTGGCTACCTCTAGAGATATTCTAGCGGGTTCTCTCGAAACTTTCAGCTTACTGAATGCTGAAACGAGGTCCATCTTTTGAGAACTGGACTGGGCTTTATGCAATACTAATACCTGATGCTGCACATTGATATCACTGCTAGGGCATGGTCGGATATGATCTTGTGGCTGAAAGGGATGATCAGATATCATTGCTGTTGAGTGCTGCAAGAAAGGCTGTTTTAGAATCTCCATTTTCTCATCTTTAGCCCCTTCTACTAACAGATTTTTGTCAATATAATCTTGTATGATGTTTTTGAGAACGAAACAGTTCTCGGTATCATGTCCCACAGTTCGGTGGAACTTGCAGAATCTGTCCTTCATTTTTCCCATAACCACTGGCGGGTCAGCTACCCTTGGAAGCTTAATCATATCACTGTCGAGCATATATTCTAATACTGTCTCGAGGGACTGGTCTAGAGGAGTAAACTTGCGGTTATAACTCCATCCTTCCCGCTTTGGCTTTTCTTGTGGTCTTGATCTTTGTTCGAGGGTTTGTTGTGGCTGCTTATCATATTGAATAATCGACTTGCCTTTCTGATCACTTTTGTTGGGATTTGACCCTCCTGAAGCATAACTATGATTTTTTCCATTTCCTTTGTTCTGATTCTTACTGTTATTGGCAGAGTAGGTAAAATGGGCTTTCTTCTTTGATTCTTGTTGACTGTTATTCTTTGTAAACATAAAACCTTCATAAGACCCGTTCTCCATACTCAACTCGAGCCATTCGGCTCGTTCTGTTAGTTCTATGAAGCTCTTCGATGGAGATATAGAAATTAGTCCCCTCAGGGGTTGCGAGAAGTTGCTCAGGATCAAAGATAGTGCGTGTCTTTCTGCTATTGGCTCGCACATCTTATTGCAAGCAGATCTCCATCTATGAATAAAATCCCTGGCCTTCTCGTTTTCCTTCTGCCTCAGACTGCAGAGATGACTGAGAGTCGGGAGTGCTTCAGCGTTGAATAGAAAGCGCTCAATAAATAAATTGACCACTTTGTCGAATTCTTTCAGTTCTATCGGATTAATGTGCTCTGAGTACCACTTTGCTGTGACACCTTCCAAACTGCGAGGGAAGCAGAGAAATAAGGCACGATTGTTCCTCTTGAACCTGGAACATTCTGCGAAGAATAGGGCGAGATGTGCTTTTGGGTCACCCGAACCATCAAACTTGATAAATTTCTTAGGGAGATTATCAAGATCATCATCCCCATCCAGTCCATCATAGAAGTCTTCACTTGTAAAGACTCTTTTGCCCTTGTCACGAGTTTGAAGATCCTTAACTATTTTCATCACATCTTTGAGTTGTGACTGCGTAGGGTCGTCAACAGACTGATTCTTGGATTTGTAGGCTGACCCCTGCCCCTGAGTCGACCTTTTGAATTCTTGCTTGTTTTCATACTCTTTGTCAGTATCATCTGCTGATTCTGACTCATCAGACATTTCCTCATAACGATTCTGCTTTTTACTGATCTTCACATTCTTGACGGCATGACCCTTATCTTTCTGCTTAGTCTGAATTTGCTCAGTACTGGCCTCAGCTTGTTCTGCCAGCATCTTGGTCATCATCTTTTTGAACATGACGTATATTTGGGGATCGATGCCATCATCCGCCTGCTGACCCTGACTCTGGACTGATCGAGGTGAGTCCATCTCTTCTTCTGAAGCTACTGAGTACACGATGCCTTCAACTGATGCAGCTTTCTTTCTGGATCTTGTATCAACCATCGGGTATCGCAAATGTTCTCTTTGGATATTACTGATGCTCTCTCTTTGGATATTACTGATGCTCTCTGCAGGGCAGAACTGATGGTTAGGCTTCTGACGGAGATTTGGTTTGGAGAAAAATATTTATTGAGAATTTTGGTAGACAATTGAAATAATATCCCATTACTAGGGATTGAGTCGTCGTTCGGATTATGACAATTGTGTTGTTATTCTTTGCAAGATAAACAACTGAAAATATGCCTTGTTACCTAGGCGAGGTCGTCAAACCAAAGTGAAATGTAAAATAAAGGAATTTTATTGAGAGGAAAAACATGATTTTATCAATAATACACTTGACAGAGGGGAGGGGGACAGACAATTTTCCACCACTCCAGATAATCAGAAGATACACGAGGACCAGGAAAAATAGTAAGACCGACAAAGGAATCCCAGCCATGTCTGGTAGAATGGTATGCTCCGGACCACTGATCTGATGCGAGATCGAATTCTGGCAAAACCCCGGCTAGTGGACGAATCTCTACGCGCTTCTGCCTCTGAGAGAACTGCCTGACACACCGCTCTGGATGATAATATGCGCAGAAGAACGGGCCCAGTAGCCTGAATCGCTTGCCGTATGCATAAGTATATCTGAGAGGTGATTCCTGGCGATCAAAGTAGTCCCATACGACCTCTTCCTCCTGAAGGTTGTCGATCAAGAACCGGTATCGTGCAACTGGAAGGAGCTTCTCACCATTGTATCTGAAGGAACTGGCTCGGACTGGCACATGCCGGAGGAACCAAGACTGCAAGGCATAGGTGCATCCTTCGACTAGGATCGATTCTCCGAGTGTGAAACGAGTCAACCCTCGGTATAGAAAGGCGAGTGCGGCCATGGCTATTGAGAGGCGGCTGGTCTGTCGACTTCCCCATCTCCTTAGAAGCTGAACTATTCTGATATCCATGTAATTTCGTCCGTCGGGAGAGAAAGCCAATCCCACCGTGCACAGAACCATCGCATGCTGAATTCTCTATCGAGCTGTCCTAGACAACGAACTGACTTCCACAAATGTCCCATGCTGTCTGTAGATTTCGAGCAGATCCACATATTCATTTCCATCTTCTTCAATCAGAGGCCAAGACTTGCGTCCTGTCATGCGGGCTAAGGCATCCTTAGGGTCCAGACCCTTAACATTAATCAAAAACTGTTTCTCCAATGGATCTCCAGGCTGACCGGCTCGCTCGGGCAATCCCATGATCTCTGAAAATTCATCCATCAGCACTGTCATCTCGCCCCACGGGAACCAGAAGGTAGAAGTGCTCGGATTCCACCGCTCTGCTAGTGCATGGATCAAGTTGCCGTTGACTGTCTGCTTTCCCACTGCGGACGCCCGTTCCAATCCACACTCGTCCAGATGATCCGGAAACATACGAGAGAAGTTCTTGAACCATGAATAATACCACCGGGGAAAGAAGGATCCGGTGCTGAGGACTCGATGTTCGGGAAGACGTTGTCGCACCTCGTAGGAGATGTGACCCTCAGGGAAGACTGAATCAAGCTGACTGGATGCCATCAGAATAGACTGGAAAACAAGGAAATTGGAATAAGATTTGAGAAAAATACAGGAATTTTGAGAAAAATGCAGGCAGGATAAAAATAAAGCAGGAAATTCGAGATCCAGAAGATAGGAAAGATGGGAAATCACCCGGAGTTTTGAAGAAAATGGAGGAATTTTATGAAAATTGTCCAGGGTTTAATGAAATATAAGGAAGTACTTTATAAAATGAAGTGTTTTGAAAATCGTCCAGGATTTAAAACATAGACAGTACATGGACATGGACTGGGGAATTTTGAAAAATCGTCCAGTATTTTTAGAAAATATGACTATAACATATTCAATCACATTCTGCACAAACAAGTATGCACATACAGCATTCCCTAAAAGCTGAATTTAGATGCACAAATTTTGAAATGGCTGTGGGACCTTAATCCTAACTCTAAGGTTCAGATCATCTGTATCCAATCCAGTTATGCCTATATACTCGAGCCAAGGCTCAATGTACGTGGCATAAAATCAATTTCTCCGGTTCTAGGTTCAAGTTTTCCAACATCCTTGAGCACCTGCCGATATACGTTGGACTATGGCCCTTGGTACGTGGCAGGGGGGGTTTCACCCAAATAAGTGGCTCAGTTGTGAGGCTTTGTCCCGAACTATGGTTCTGGAAGAGAGCCCAGCAACGTGAAGACCGGGACAATATAGGTGGGGTGATTTTTGAAAAACATGAGCACATGCAATCAAACAGAAGGCTCTAAGTCCTAAAGAGATAGATTTTTGAAATATTTGAAGAAGCAAACATTGTTTTCATACAATTCCTAAATTGAGGAGTGTTGTATTAGACCTAAGTCTATGTGAGCATGAATAATTCTCCTCAATATGGTCCTACCAAACCATACCTAGTCTATATGCATTCCATGTCAGTTGGGTTCAAGTCTAGGCTCCTAGGTTCACATGATATCATAAAGCAAAGCTGACATTCCATGGAAATCGATTTTGACAATCTGAACTAAGTAGGGCATTAGATTGATCAGGCAAAGACAGGTCCCATCACAGTCGCCAAACCTGTTATCATCGCAAAATTTTACTTTTGCAAATCAAACTGACCTTTGAAAAAGTTTTTGAAAATAACTCGCCTCCATTTTTTAAATGCGGGAAAATTCCGTAGAATGGGACTCGCCTGTCGGTACGAGGTTCAACCGTTCCTGCCACCTTTAACAGGGGTAATTAAACCAAGGATCAATCTTGTGCTCTACTCTATTCAACTTGTCTAAATCATATTCTAATTTCTAAATGCACATAGAATCAGGCATGTGCTATGAATTTTCAGAAAATGCATATTTGAAAACATGATGTTTGCTTTGAATGATTGAAATATTTAGAATAGGTATCACATGGAAAATCGTGAATTAGGACTTGAAAAAATATTTCTGAGAAAAGTAAAAATCGATTTTGAGGAATCCTTGACATTTGGTGAAAATCGATTCTGAGAAACTTGGTTTCTCTGAATTCAAACTTTGAAATTGAAATTCTAACTTAGAAAATTTGAATTTGGAACTTGGGAAATATTTGAAATATTCTTTGAAATTCAATGCTTTTGGGAAAATCGATTTTGCTATAAGACTTAGGAGATTTTGAGGAATTCAATTTCCCTTGACTTAGAATTTGAATTGGAATTGGCAAATGCATGAAATGAATGAATATGGATTTGAGGAATTGAGAAATACTTTTTGTATTTTTGAGAAATGCAGTGCATTTTGAAGTTAGCCTAAGAGTGTAGGCTGAATGTGGCTAATGTGAAGATCATAAATCTGGGTATCATTCATATTCTGACTATGGCCATAAATACAAATTCCACCAAGTTTATAAACTTCATAGAAGCTAGTGCATGTGCCATTCGTGTAGACCATGGTGAATTTGTAAGAATATGCATGAATCATCATCCACCACACATTAACATTATTAAAAAAAATAAACTATATGCAATGCAACCTAAGCTAAGCAGGAAATATAAATTCTTATTCCAAAGTTTAATTACAAATTACATCACTATTGAAATTTAAATACATGAAAAATAAAGTCTTCAATGTACCTGCAAAACTAGAAAACTTGGTTAATGAAAATATGTTGGCTTTTCTAGATTCATCCAGTAATATCAGGAAATTATTGGATTTTGCTAGATATAAGCCTTTTTGCCATGATTCCCTTAAATCAAAATGATAAAATATAAAATAAAATTGAATAAATAAGGAAGATAAGATATGAAATTTCGAAATTGTGGTCCAAATGACCAAAATACCCCTAATAACAAGACTATGGCCTTGAAATTAGGGTTTTTTAAAAAGATATTTTGATAAAATGCAAGTTTTGAAATTTGAATGGAATAAACTAAGCTAAATATGATGTGACATGCTTAAAAATATGAAAATTAGGGTTAGGGATTTCGAAATTTAGGTCAAATGACCAAATTGCCCCCGATAGCAAGACTATGGCCTTGAAATCAGGGTTTTCTGAAATAGATTTTGGTAAAAACTTAGGTTTTATGCACTAAATGAAATCAAATGAGTACAAAATTAAACCTAAAGCATCCTAACATGATTATGAACATGATTAAACCCTAAAAATATATGCTTATGCACGAAAATCCAATAATATCACAAAAACTGTGATTTTAGCAGTGTTTTTGGATCTTTTAGGAACCCGGTTTTGCAATTTGCTCAATTCAGCCATCAAATGGATTCCAAAATCCATAAAAATTGGTACCTGCACTTGTTATAACCCTAATGTCGAATTGGAATTTGAAAAATAATTTTTTGACATTAAATTAATCCGAAAATTGCATTAAACCCTAAAAATATGCTATTTTTGACCTAATTCACCAACCAGTCTCAGTTCAAGACCTGAACCAGGGGACAAATCTCCATGGAAATTTATGAAATTTTACAGAAGCTAACTATAAAAAAAAACAGAGATTTCCCAATTTACAGATCGGAAAAATCATCTCCGGTTAGGGAGAAACCCTTCCGGCAATATGAGCTAAAATATATCACTCTTAATAGGGATTAAAACAGCTATTCCAGATTGAAAATACAGACATAAATAGAAATTCTTAACAAAAATCTCTTAAATTTTAGTGGTGAATAGTACACAGAAAAATAATAATACTCACTTTTTACAGATCGAGAATCGGATCTGTGGTTTTGGATTTATGACTAACACAAGTCTGATTAGGGTTTTGGTAAACCCTAACGAGTTTTAAATTTAAAAACAGATTCTCTGAAAAGGGAAAAATACTAAACAGTGATCAAAAAATCCGAAAATTTCACAAAAGACAGATCTACTCAATGTGAATCCATATCACTTTACAGATTTAAAATCGGATATAAGATGAGAGAAATATCATAACAGCAAGTTACCTTCTTGATTTTAACCACGATTTTAAAGCGTTAAAAACTTGATTTGATGTCTGATTTTTTTGACAAGGTTCCTGAGATCCAAAACCTCTGATTTTTCTACAGTAACTCAATAACTCATGCATGCATCACATATAAAAAAATCAGAAATAAACAATGAGTGCTTCAATCCGAAATAACATCATCTTTACTGTTCTAAACCTAGAACACACAGAAATTTAAGAAACTTGAAAAACCATGCATTAACTAATGTAAATAAATAAAATAAACCATAAACAGTAAAAAAAACTTATTTCTATGCTATAGAACGTAAAACAAACATGAATAAACCATGAAAATAAATTAAAAACAGGGAATCAATGGAAGGAATTTGATATCACCTTTAAAACATAGATTTAACCCATTAAAAAGGGTAAATCATATATTTTATTGGTTAATAATGCAAAGAATCATGTTAAAATCAATTCTAATGGATTAAAATCTCTGTAAATTATCCAAAACAGGGTTAGATCACCTTCTTGGATTGTTCTTGCTGGTTCTTGATGGTTCTTGAGGTGAAACCATGGTTGATCTTCCATAAGGAGGGGTGTCCAAGCCTAAATCTAGGTTTAAAGCATTAAAAAGCATTAAACAAAATAAGAAAAGTGAAGAAGTTCATACCTTGGAGTTGCAGCAATGGAGGAAGGGCTGGAGAGGAGAGAGAAGCTCCAAGAATCCAATAAGAGAGAGATGGGAAAATCGACCCCCCTTATGCCTCTATTTATAATAAAAAAATTAGGTTTAAAAATTGACAATTTTGAAAATTTTGGACTCTAAAGGGGGAGGCGATTTTGGGGCGGAGTTACCTAACTACCCCTAGTCTAAATTATCCTAAATAGTGCCTAATTAATCCCTAGCTAATCCTAAAAATCCCCCAAATGTGGTGCCACTTGGCATTCTCTCACTTTGGGTTTTTAAAACACTTTTAAAAACCTTTAAAAACACTAGTTTTAAAAACTAACTTTCAAAAATGAGTTTTTCAAAATGGTTTTGACTCTTCTAAACCTCTAACACTAACCAAGACATCAACTAACCCTAGTCTAGCCCTGACTTACTCGAATATGGCGCCACCCCAAGTGGGCCCTACTTGAGTTTTTTAAAAAGCGATTTTAAAACTTGAAATTGAAGGAGTTTTCAAAAGATTTTCAAAAGTAAACTTAAAATTAGGATTTTTGAAATGGCATAAGGTCCTAACTGAGTTAGAATTCCTCTGGATATGGTGCCAACTTAGTGGGCCCACATCGAATTTTGAACATTTTTGAAATAAACACTGAAAATGGCTTTGAAAAGGGGTTAAAATCAGTATTTGAAATTCAAGATCTTTGAAAATAGGGTCTCAAGCGAACTGGAACTCCGGGTTAGAGTCCTGAACTCTTAGGACTCTGAGATTTTAGATTTTAAAAGACAAATGAAAGAATTTTCAAAAGATTTTATCAAGAAATGATGAAATAAGTCAGAAAACACAGTCAGGGTTAGACTCCCAACTCGACCGAACTCTAAAATAGAGTCCTGAACTAACTGGACTCTGTGAAATGACCTATATTTCGAAAACAAACGAAAAAGATTGAGAATGAAGTAAAACAGACTTAAAAACCCAACTTCTGATCAGATTAGGACTCTGAGACAGAGTCCTGATCGGACTGAAACTTTCAAAAATTTGAGAAATTTGATGAATAGAGGCATTCAGAAGCGACACCATCTAAATGGGTCTCATCTGTGAATTGAAATCGATTAAAGTTTGAATTTGAAAGGAATCCAGATTGTTTTCTGAGAAAATATTTAGAAATACAAAGTCCTGGGGTTGGAAAATGACAGAGTATTGAATAAAAACCCAGGTTTTGAAATTGATTTTGAAATAAAGCTTTAAAATTCAAATCTGGATTGAATGTTTTGAAATAGGAGTGCTGGATCTTGAAAATGAGATGCAATGTCATACAATGCTATGCAGAATGCGTGCAATGACATGCAATGATCTGTGATGACTTATGAAATGGACAAACACTGGATGAAGGTAAAAATTTGGTGTGTTTACAGATGCCCCTCTTTGCTGCTAAGCCGGTTGAAAGCCGAGCTTAGTGGCAAAGAAAACATACCAAATTTGGACTATAAAAATGCCCCAGTTAGATGAATCTGACTGGGTATGAAAGAATTAGTTCAAAGGATGATAATAGATATGAAATGAAGAATAAGGAGAAAATTTTACTTCGAAAAGAAGTGAGATTCAGGTTTTGCCCTTAACCTGAATGGGACAGGAAATACCTCGTATGGAACGAAGCTCAGGCTTAACCCTTAACCTGAAAGGGGACGATACCTCGTGGAAAAACGAGGCTCAGGCTTAACACTCAACCTGAAAGGGGACGATACCTCGTGGAAAAACGAGGCTCAGGCTTAACCCTTAACCTGAAAGGGGACGATACCTCGTGGAAAAACGAGGCTCAGGCTTAACCCTTAACCTGAAAGGGGACGATACCTCGTGGAAAAACGAGGCTCAGGCTTAACCCTTAACCTGAAAGGGGACGATACCTCGTGGAAAAATGAGGCTCAGGCTTAACCCTTAACCTGAAAGAGGACGATACCTCATGGAAAAACGAGGCTCAGGCTTAACCCTTAACCTGAAAGGGGACGATATACGGAATCCTCAAATGAAGAAACCATGATGGGACCTTCGAATTCTGCACAATAAATCCGAGAGGGGTTTGCAAAAGGAAGAAAGGGGGTTCCCTAAAGCTTGAAAAGGGATTGATCTTGGACGTCTCATTGCTAAGACTGAATGGTTTTTAAGACAGATGACCTTTTGCGGAAAATTCAGGCTTAACCCTTAACCTGAACGGGAACTGTCTATGGTGGGACAGTGGGGAGCACAGGGAAGTGTGCGAATCTGAGAGCCCAGGCACTCAGATCAAAACAAGAAGGGAAGGATCTTGGACAACTCCCATCATCCGATCCTAAAAGGGATAACAACAACGCCTGGATACATCAAAATAAACATCAAATTCTCACTTTATGTCAGGATAACTTAAAAAGATTGCCAATAAGATAAAAAATTGTAGTTAATTCAAGAATGATAAGCACATATGTATATGAAAAATATTCCCTCTTTTCTACCTGAAGTATTACCTCCGACTGGGCTTAACTCCGTAGAATCAAGATTCGAATTCAAATTACTTGCAATTGACTTTCCTTCAAGGAGGCTATAAATTTCATTGATATGGACGGAAAAGAATGTATTCTTGATATTGCGAGAGCTATTAGCGAAAGGATATTGATAAAAGAATTTCACAAAATTAAAGAAGATTCTTGATAGATTCGGCAGTCTGATATCCTGGGATTCTTTTCTCATGATGATCTTTCTGCACTCTTTTTTGACAGAATTGGAGCTCTCTTGGATTTTTCGGGAATTACATCATCCTTCATTTTGGAGATGTCCTAGCTTTTTCTCTCTTTATTTTTTTGGAAGGGTACGTCACAAACTCCTTCATCTCAGAGATGTTCCGATCCTTCTTTTCTCTCAGGGATTATATTGACGGTTATTGGCTCATTGGTTAGGAATCTCTTGATGATAACAGAAATTAAATACCTTTTAGGGATTGTCGAGAGGTCCATCACACTCGCCTTCATCTCGACGGTGATCTGGACTTTCCTTGGAAGGATCCGTCACAAACTCCGTCATCTTGGAGATGATCCAAATCTTCTTTGGCCCCGGGGGTCGACTCGTCTAATTCGCCTTCATCTTGACGACAGTTGAGAGATCCCTTTTGTAGATATTTAATTGCAGCTTAGGTGATTGAGGGGACATGGAGATTGAGTGAATTTTTCTGTATCACCCAGGATATTTCGACTGCTTATTTTCCAAGAATGATCTTTAAAAATATGCCATTGACTGTGATCAATATCAATCACTTCTGGCTTTGCAACAACATTGAATTTTCTTTGCTGGCCATATCGCGGATTTATTCTTCATCCTTTTGGTTGGCCAATAGAAAGATTTTGAATTTTGAATCCTTTTTCGCAAAAGCTTTGTCACTTCGGAAGTAATACTGAAGGTATTCTGAGGTACAATTTTATGCGATAAAGATTTTGGAATCAACAACTATTTTTTTTTTATGGCAAATTGGCAAAATATTCTTGGAATACTTGGTGAAGGAAATCATTTGAGATTTATATGACACATCCGTGGCTAGATTCTCCTCTCCTTTCCCCAAAGGAGAGACTCAGGCTTGACCCTTACCTAAACGGGTAACAAAAGATACTCCTCTCTTCCCTGAAGAGGAGGTGTTTGCAAAACGAACTTTCGAAGAGAAATAGAGTTTTCGTCAAAACTCCCTATTTCTAGGCTTCTCTTATGGAAAGGGGGCCGCTAACAGAGATTGAAAGGATATCATAAAGGAACGAGTCCATCACACTCTCCCTGGAAAAAGGGTCCTCGACGACGGAGGTGGCCTAACAAAAGAGATTTAGGGTTACAAGGAGGACGAGCTTCCGTCGAAACTCTCCCTAGAAAAAGGGTTCCTTGTGTGACAATAAAGATTATTTTGCAAACTGTTCGTGAATCACGAGTCCCTTCAAACTCTCCCTAGAAAAAGGGGTTCAACGAACGAACAATAAAGACATGCGAAAAGAAACGAGCTCCCTCGAACTCTCCCTGGAAAAAGGGTCCCTCGCAAGAGAGATACTTGGCGATTGATTTTGATAGCTTTTGATAACTCAAAGAACTGCTTGATAACACGAATGACTAGAGGTCTTGACAAAATCGGCAACCCGAATGTCAGATTAACAGAATGGAACGACCCAAGAGTCTGATACAGATTGTTTGGTTCGCAGGTCTAAAGATTGATCCTGAACCTCAATGTGAGAGTTATGTTGCGACCAGTATGAAGACCGAACTTTTGCAAAGTACCAATACGAGCACTGTATTTTAAAAGATTACCAGTACGAGCACTGGATTTTTTAAAGGATACCAGTACGAGCACTGGATTTTAAAAGGCTACCAGTACGAGCACTGGATTTTAAAAAGTTATCAGTACGAGCACTGAATTTTAAAAGACTACCATTATGAGCACTGAATTTTAAAAGATTACCAGTACGAGCACTGGGTTTTCAAAAGATTACCAGTACGAGCACTGGTTTTTAAAAGATTACCAGTACGAGCACTGGGTCATCAATTGACGATGACTTGGACGACTTGCCGGGGTCTCAGGATTTATCCCTTATCCTGAATGGGAAATCCAATGCAAATTGATGCAGATGAATGCGTGCAAATGCAAATGGATGCAACTGAGTGCACATGCGTGCAAAATGAGAGATTTATTAGATCCTGCCTGCACACAAATTGTTTTGGATAAAAGGCAATTTTACCAAGAATGCCCCAGTATATTCTGGGGAAGAGGGGTATTTTGACCAAAGAATAATTGATCATTTATTGAGGAGAATTTTTGAAGAATACAAAAGATAGAATAGAGATTTTCTAGGTATAGAATTTCTTCAGATGTCGAGCATTAATGGGGTCGGATAGTTCTACCCCGTCTGCATTAATCAGACGATATGAATTACGGGGCAACGCTTCTTTCACCACGTAGGGACCTTCCCAGTTTGGTGACCATTTGCCACGTGGACGATGCTTGAGATGAGCCGTTGATCTAAGGACCAAGTCATTAACTTGGAATCTCCTTTCGATGACTGACTTGGCATATTGCCTTGCTATCCTCTAACGATAAGACTGAGCGTGTTCTGCTGCTTTGAGTCTTTTTTCATCGAGTAAATCTAACTGTACCAATCTCTGTTGCTGATACTGATCGAGTGGTAGCTCTAAAAGAGATGCGAACTTAAGGGCGGGTTTCTGAACATGAAGAGGTAACACCACCTCAGTCCCATAAACAAGTTCTGAAGGAGTCCCATTGGTTGGGGTTCGAATGGTAGTTCGATATGCCCAAAGTGCATCATGAATTTTCTCATGCCAATCACGACCCGTCTCAACGGTTCTTTCCAAGATGCGAATCAAACTTTTGTTGGTTGCTTCTGCCTGACCATTTCCTTGTGGATAATAAGGAGCTGAAAAATGATGATGAATTCTGAATTTTGAACAAAAGATCTTCATTCTCTCATTCTTGAAATGAGTACCATTATCTGACACGATGTCGTGCGGTATACTGAAACGACAAAGAATGTTCTTATGAATGAACGAGACTACATGTCGACCCTCCACCGTACGCAGAGTGACGGCTTCAACCCATTTGGTGAAATACTCTGTTGCGGCAAGGAAATATTTATGACCATTAGAAGCTGAAGGAGAGATGGGTCCTACGACGTCGAAGGCCCACATAGAAAATGGCCATGGAGACACGACTGATTGCAAGTACGTGGCTGGCGCATGAATGGAAGGTGCGTGTATCTGACACTGAACGCACTTCTTCACAAAACGATAGCAGTCTTGCTGCATGGTTCTCCAATAGTATCCTGCCCGAATGATTTGTTTAACAAGGGTTTGGTAGCCGACATGACCACCGCAAATACCTTCATGCGCTTCTCGTATGATTTCTTTAGCTTCTTCTTCGTCTAAGCACCTGGAATACTCAGAACTGAACCCACGACGATAAAGAACATTGGCAAGGATAAAATAGCGGGCGGACATATGCTGAATTGCTTTTTGCTCCTTCTTTGATAGCTCTCGTGGAAGCTCACCAGTTTCAATAAAGTTTTTGATATTTTGATACCAAGGCTTCTTTTTCTGTTCCGCCTGGTTGACTTGCATTACCGGAACGAAGGTAGGTTGGTCAAGTCTACCGATTTCAAAGGAGCGACAGGATTCTCCATTTCTGAAAGACATAATGGAGCCCAGGCTGGCCAAACCATCAGCTATTTGATTAAACTGAATAGAACAAGAATTTTTGGAAAACACGAAATTTTTGCACAGAAAATAATGCTTGTGCGATAGGGCAAAAATCGGTTGTTTCTTTGAGTGCACTATTCACTTTATGAGTTTATTTAAACACTATAGAAAGCAAATTAAACCTAGTGCAATCTAAATGACACTGTACAACAGTGTATATGCAGATGAATATTATAATTACGCTAAATGCATGACGAACAAAATACGATAAGCAAATTGTGACTAAAACTACATTTACTAACGATGCAAATGCAACTATGCTACTCAAGGGAATGCAATTCGAACTCCTAAGTTAAATAATAAATAACTACCAATAAAACAATCACGAAACACAGCTTACACACACGAAACAAATACAATACACGCACACACACTTCTACACTAGACTAAATCAAATAACTAAACTACTTAGCCTAAAATCAAAATAAATAACATCTAAATGACATTAAATCCACTAAAGAACAAGGATAGGGTTAGGGTTCATTCGGTTGACTCAACTAAGCTTGGCTTGAGTTAGGTTGGGAGAGACAGGCTCGGGCTAAGGTTGACTCGACTTGGACTAGGTTCGGTCTTGACTCACCATGGGTTGAACTTGGACTCAGTTTAGGGTTGATTTAGTCAACTAAGGTTGGTTTGGTTTAGGTGGGCTCAGACTAAGTTTGAATCAACTAGGCTTGGCTTAGATTAGGTTAGGTAGACTTGGTTGACCTAGACTTAGGTTAAGGTTGACTAAGTCTTGACTAGGGTTATGTCTTGGTCTTTGACTAAGTTAGGTTGGATAAGGTGGGCTCGGACTAATGTTGACTCGACCTAGATTTGGGTTTGACTTTGACTTAGGCTAGGCTTGGTCTTGACTCACCTTAGGTTGGACTAAGTCTTGACTAGGGTTAGGTCTTGGTTGTGGTTGACCTAAGCTTGGGTTAAGTTTGACTAGGCTCGAGTTGGGTTAGGTAGGGATTAGGTTTGACTCAACTAGGCTTAACCTAGGGTTTTGACTTGGGCTAAGGTCGGTTAGAAGGATAGGCACCCAATAAAAATTCAAAGATGATTTTGGAAATGGAGAAGTCCAAAAATCGTCCTTCTAATGGGGAGTTACAACATTAATTATCTTTTAAATCTAATTTGGAAAATTGGATCAATGTAATTTCCAAACCCAAGGTGAGTGAAAATCTTTAATGGATATTAATTCCTTTTTGGAGAAGTCAAACCGTCCAACCTAGATAGATACACGATTTTGGCTTTCCAAACAAGAAATTAAATGCAATTAATTCTTTCTTGAAACCATACCCACCCACTTTGGAAATCCAATTGATTTTCAAAATCTCTTTTCAAAGCTCCATTCGTAACTCCCTATTAAAAAACAATCAAGATTTAATTCCTTCCTTAAATACCCTACACGATTTTTAAGACTTACTCTTTCCAAAACTTTCCAAATTTCAATGTATTAATTGCCTCCCTTCTCAAAAATCGTCTACACTAATTGAGGCTATTTAAACTAAAGAATTTAAAATCTATCTAGAGTAATGAAAAGATCTAATTTGAAAAACACGATTTCTTAAAAGTAAATGCTAACCTAATTCCAAAACTTACCTAAATGATCCCTAAAAACGGCTAGGAAAGAAAACCCTAATACATTGAATCTAGACAACCTAAATTAAACATAACTAATTGCAATTACTAATTATCAAAAATAGCCTAGAGCTCAATGGGAGCTCTAATGGCTGCCGCCCCACCTTGGGGAAGAAGAAGACCAATAAAAAATAAATAAAAATAAAAACATAAACTAACAAAACACGATTTTACTAAGTAACCACTATTTTGATAAAACTAAATTAAAATATAATAAAAAGAACTCCTAATTACACAAATGCAAACATGAACAGCACTATGCTGGAATTTATTTAGAAACATCAAGAAATGAAAATTCGATTTTTGTAATTGTTTTCAATAGATTCAAAACCCCAAAAACACAAGATGATAAAACAATTATTTAGAACTATCCTAAACGAATGAGATGAACTAACACAACTTTATATTGTTGTTAACATCCAAAACACACAGCAACCACACGATTTAATTGATCGAAATAAACACACTTAACAAAGAGGACTTCTAATTCAAAGAAGATTTGAAAAACACATCACACGACAAAATTGACTCAAACCAACATGAAATTTCAGCAAACTCAACTTGTAAGTAACGTAAATGAGGGCTGCTAAACACGTTTCTCAGTAGAAAACGATCAAAGGTCGAAGCTAAAATTGAACCAAGATCGGCTAGAAATAGTCTAGCCGATTTATTGATTTTTAATGAAAAACATTCTTTGATTTAGATCCAACACCCCAAAATACATCAAACTAAACTTTCTAGATGCTTTTTATGCTGAAATCACACAGACACACACGCTGGATAAGAAAAGAAAAAGATTCGAAACCAAAATATTTTTGTATAACCAAGAATCGGCTAGAAATAGTCTAGCCGATTATTGTATTTTGCTTTTCAATTGAACAAAAAAATCACAACACACAAACAACCGACTAAGGTGAATCAAAATGAACACTTTTTTTTTGGATTTTCTGTAAAACAGCACCAAGAACACCTATGATAAACTTGAAGAATCGGCTAGATGAAGATCTAGCCGATTTTCATGATTTGGTTGAAAAATCTAAAAAAAAATCGATTCCAATGAATCAATCAAACAAATAAACCTAATCTAACGTGCTGGCCTATGCACGAAATCTAATCTAAGGTTGAAACAAAAAGAAAAATAAGAAACACACAGAAAAATAAAAGATAAAATCAAACACTCAATTTCGGTTTTAGCTAGAAGAGAAGAAAGAAGAAGACCTACCTCTTGGAAGATCCGACGACCGGGGGGATGAAGAAGAGCGGACCGTGGCTGGAGTTGGACGTTCCAAACAGTTCGAGAATGCTGGACTTCACCAAAAAAACAACACCTTTGCAGCTGCTACACGTTGGAGATCCACCGAAGATGGATTATGCGCCGATTCTCGATTGGATGGTGTAGAAAGCCGGATGGAGGTAGGGCCGGCTCACCTTGTTGGTGTGTTTCGCACTCCCACACAAGGTTAGTAGTCTCCACCTCTGATACACCTGCAAAAGTACAGAAAAATGGTGAAAATGCAGCAAGGAGAAAGAAAGAAATAGAGAGAAAATGAAAGAGGGATCGAAATATGCTTGGAACCCAAGCATAGACCGGTCTTCAATGGCCAAAACGTGGAGGGGGATGGAGAGGAAGGAGCTGCTGGAGTAGAATCACTATAGGGGGCGTCCAAACACAGCCAAAGACGCCTAGGGTTCTTCAAGAAAAACTATTTATAATTTTTACCTTTTTCAGAAAGAGGGTTAAAAAATAAATTTTTGCTAGGCACCACTTTCTGGGGGGTTTTCTGCAAAACTTTTAAAATTGGATATGGATAGGCGTGTGGGCTGGGTTTTGGGCTTTCTAAGGGTTGATCCAAAGTCCAAAGAACCTAATTGGGTCGGATATGGATCTGATCCACCTCGAAATTTGTGCCCAAACACTGAAATAGCCATAACTCTCTCATTTTAACTCCAATTTTTCTGAAATTCGAACCATAACCCCTTACTATCAAAATACATCTAAACATGAGTTTAAAACCTTAAACTTGATACAAAATGCATGAAAAACTTGTTTACATGATGTGCATTTCATGCATCATCAAATACCCCCATGCTTGAATGTTTGTTAGTCCCTTAACAAACCCTAATTATGATATGCCACAAAGACAAGAAATGCTAAACATGAATGCATAATACTAACTCACTTTCGTAGGAATCACGGTTGCATTTAGCGTATGCAACAAGCCCTTTAAACCCCTAGCTTACACTAGTGGACGAGTAAGGTCTCGTGAGGGTTTGCAGAGATGCTACCCACAAACATCAATGAAATGCGATGATGATTTTTCAAAAATATTAGGCTCTTAAGAATGTAGTTGGAACAAATATTTCATGTAATTGACATTCTCAAAACAAGATTAAAAATCTCGTGCCACCACAGTAAAAATTCTTTTCCTTCACTTTTCTAATATTGTAGCTAGTTCATGATTTTTCTCCGAAAGTCAAGTATTCTCATGTTTTACTCATTTATTCTCACTTGTATATTTTCTGCACAGTAATACACATATATGCCTAAGCAATGAAAATTTTCTCATTCAGCACATCCTTTTTCTTTCATTTTCACTCTTTTTTCAACTTTTGATCTCTTGAGCATTCTTCTCATATGAGCACTATTTCGAATAGTCAGTTTTCGTGACCCGTGTAGCGAGCTTTGGGTCAGTGACTCCCAGGCTGGCCAACCTTAGGGCACTAGATACAAAGTATCCCTCGGACTTAATTGATCGAGTCACTAGACCTTCTATTCTAATAGTTTACGTATAGTCTTCCTCTCGTCCTGTGCAATGTCTCTATCTCTTAGGCTTTCTATGCAGTCCATGTAACAAGCTTTCGAACCGGTGGCTCCCAAACCAGCTGGCTTTGGGGCACCAGGTGTAAAACACCCTTCAGATTCTACTTACTCAAACTACAAAGGCCATAGATATTAACTAGACAAGAAGATGATCTCCTTCATTATCCTTTTCGTTAAGATACTCAAACACTTCATCTCGTGTCTGAGTTCCACTACTAGGATTCACGAAGACATCAACAACTAAACGTAGCTCTATTCTTTTAAACTCATTTTTCAAACACATATTTCCATTGCTTATTTCTTTCACAAAACATACTGTGCATACTTATACTAAAGTGATTCAAATTTTTCTAACAATCAAATATTATCTTTTCTTTGAATTATCTCATAAACAACTACTCTATTTGACTCAGTTCAGAAAATAAATTTTTTATGGGGCTTAAAAATTTATAAACTGTTAGATTATGCCAAAAACAATCATATATGCTACAACTTGTTCTCAAATGCCTACTTTAATTACCAGTCAGAAAAAAAAATTGGAATTTTTGTGTGCATGCATCTAAACCACCCCCCATGCTTGAATGACACTATCCCTAGTGGCATACAAAATATATCACAATACGATGCACATGCATACTAAAGGACAATAGAATATGAGAGAAAGGATAGATACAACCTGATCTGCTCTTGAGCTTCTGAAGTTGAATTTCATCTGATCTTTGAATTCTTTGAAAGCTCTGCTCTGTACCTGGTAACTGATACACTCAGTGTTAAATTCATCCTGCATATATCAAAACAAAAGTTAGCAAATATGAAATAAAATAATGAATAAAGAAAATACTGAAATGACAAACAAACTAATGTACATATGATACATCCCTCTGGTTGAATCCTCATGCCTTCGTGAGATGCACTATCTCACACTCACCATCCTGTAGGGCATCTGAAATAAAGGGCTTCAATCTTTGCCCATTCACCTTGAATGTACCTTGGGTCATAGGATCGAATAATGTTACTGCTCCATGGGGAAATACTTCTTTCACAATGTATGAATGTACCATGCGCCTATCCATCTCGATCTCAACTTCCCTGGGAATAAATGTAAACGAGAATTGTATAGCCACACTTTCTGATCTGGCACAAACACTTTCCTGACAATATGCTTATCATGAAATGCTTTCGTGCGAGCTTTGTATAATTTGGCATTCTCATACGCATCATTTCTGAGTTCCTCTAATTCTGAGAGCTGCAGTGCTCTCTCTTTGCCAACCTAGGTGAGGTCAAAATTCAATTTCTTGATAGCCCAATACGCAATGTGCTCTAGCTCGATAGGAAGATGGCATGCTTTCCCGAATACAAGGCGATACGGGGACATGCCAATGGGAGTCTTAAATGCAGTTCTATATGCCCAAAGTGCATCATCTAAGCGCTGGGACCAATCCTTGCGATCCGGGCGAACTGTCTTTTCTAAAATTTGCTTAATCTCCCTATTGGACACTTCAACCTGTCCACTAGTCTGCGGATGATACGGTGTGGTGAATCTGTGATTGACAGAATATCTTCTCAGTAGAGAAGCTATCTGTACATTCCTAAAATGCTTGCCACCATCACTAATCATCGCACGTGGCACACCAAAACGACTGAAAATGTTGTGCTTAATGAATTTAAGCACTACTCTGTGATCATTGGTCTTGGTTGCCACAACCTTGACCCATTTGGACACATAATCAACCGCCACAAGAATGTATAAATTTCCGAATGAAGGCGGAAATGGTCCCATAAAATCAATGCCCCAAACATCAAAAATCTCGACTATCAAAATCGGAAGCAAGGGCATCATGTCCCTCTTGGACATGTTCCCAATTTGCTGACATCGAAGACATCGCCTACAAAACTCATGAGCATCCCTGTGGAGTGTGGGCCAATAAAATCCTGACTGCAAAACCTTTGCAGCCATCTTCCTACTGCTAAAATGCCCTCCACAGGCTAATGAATGGGAAAAATTCAGAATGGACTGGTACTCCTCCTCCGGAACACATCTCCTAATGATCTGGTCTGCACAGTATTTGAACAACTCTGGTTCATTCCAATAATAGTGCCTCACCTGAGATAGGAATCTCTCACGCTCATTCTTGTTCCAATGCTCAGGTATCTGCCTCGAAACCAGATAGTTCACAATATCTGCAAACCAGGGTAACTGCGATGTACTGACTGTCATGATCTGCTCGTCGGGGAAAGAATCACTGATCGGTCTCTGATCCTGCGTGGTCTCCACGATCAGTCTGGAAAGATGGTCTGCTACTACATTCTCGCTTCCCTTCTTATCTCGAATCTCGAGATCAAACTCTTGTAGTAGTAGAACCCAACGAATCAATCTCGGTTTGGTGTCTTTCTTATTCAACAAATATTTCAATGCAGCATGGTCAGAATAGACAACCACCTTCGAACCGAGTAAATAGGACCTGAATTTATCCAATGCAAAAACTACCGCAAGTAGCTCCTTCTCTGTCGTAGTATAATTCATTTGAGCATCAGACAGAGTTCTACTCGCATAGTAGATCACATAGGGCTTCCTATCAATGCGTTGTCCTAAAATGGTCCCCATAGCGTAATCAGACGCATCGCACATAATCTCAAATGGGAGAGTCCAATCCGGAGGTCTCAAAATGGGCGCAGTAATCAAGGCCTCTTTGAGAATCTCAAAGGCCTTCATAAAATCCTCACCGAAAACAAAGGGCTGGTCTTTCTCTAGTAAAGTACACAGCGGTCGAGAGATTTTACTGAAATCTTTTATGAACCGCCTATAAAAGCCCGCATGCCCTAAAAATGATCGAATCTGCCTCACAGAGGTGGGTGGAGTCAAACGGGAAATGGATTCCACCTTCTCTCTATCAACCTCAATGCCACGCTTGGACACAATGTGTCCGAGCACAATCCCCTCCTGGACCATAAAATGGCTCTTTTCCCAACTCAGGACGAGATTGGTCTCCGCACACCTATTCAGTACTCGAGTAAGTTTTTGGAGGCAATCTTCAAAAGAAGAGCCATATACTGAAAAGTCGTCCATGAAAACTTCCATCACATCATCTATCATGTCCGAGAAAATAGCAAACATGCACCTCTGAAAAGTAGCCGGGGCATTGCAGAGCCCGAACGGCATACGTCTAAACGCGAAGGTGCCATAAGGACATGTAAACGTAGTCTTCTCCTGGTCGTCAGGATGGACAACTACCTGATTGTATCCTAAATATTCATCTAGAAAACAGTAGTAGCTCTGTCCTGCGAGTCTCTCTAAGATCTGATCAATGAATGGTAATGGGAAATGATCTTTCCTAGTTGCCACATTTAGCTTCCGATAATCAATACAGACTCGCCATCCTATAGTGGTCCTCATCGGAATTCTCTCACCCTTCTCGTTCTCAACCACAGTGAGTCCTGACTTCTTCGACACAACCTGAATCGGACTGACCCACTGGCTATCAGAAATAGGGTAAATGATTCCGGCATCCAACCACTTCACCACCTCGTTCTTCACCACTTCCTTCATGTTGGGATTTAGCCTTCTCTGCATATCCCTAAATGGCTTGACTTCCTCATCACAATGTATTCTATGCATGCAGAATGAAGGATCAATCGCCTTCAGATCAGCAACTCCCCAGCCAATCGCTGCCTTGTGCTCTCGAAGAATAGTCAGCAATCTCTGCTCCTGCTCCTCAGTGAGCAGGGCCGAGATGATCACAGGCAAAGTCTTATCATCTCCGAGATAAGCATACTTGAGTGAATCCGGTAAGGGTTTCAACTCATGTTTCGGAGGTGACTCGATCGAAGATTTGGCGGGTGTCTCCGCAAGTGGTGGGAGAGTCTCAATGGCGGCTCCCCAAGGTGGTCTCTCCGATGACACTCTAGACACATCTACACTATCTACACCGCTATTCTTCTCTATATGGTACAAATCTAACGAATCTTCAGTAATATACAACTCGGGCTGCTCCTCCACTAACTCATGAGCAATATCTACATGAAAGCAATCCATATCTCCTGCTGGTCCCATCGCGGCATTGAAAATATTCAGCTTTACCTTCCTATTGCCGAATGAGAGATCCATGGCTCCGGTCCTATAATTGATGCACGCGTTGGCAGTCGCCAAGAATGGTCTGCCTAAAATGATCGGAGTCTGGTGCTGGCTGTCGCCTACTTCCATATCAAGAATAATGAAATCGACTGGGAAATAAAAATCATCCATCTTAACTAGCATGTCTTCCAAGATACCTCTCGGTACCTTGACAGAACGATCTGCCAGCTGCAGTATAATAGGAGTCGATCTCATCTCTCCTAGCCCGAAAGAATCAAAGAAATACCCGGGCAGAATGTTCACGCTTGCTCCAAGATCAAGCAATGCGTGTTCTATTCGGATGTTCCCTATGGTACACGCAATGATCGGGGCTCCAGGGTCCTTGAGCTTTGGTGGTGTCTGATGCTGAAGTACTAAACTCACCTGCTCAGTCAAATGGACCCTGTTAGGAACTCTCTCTCTAGATTTACGCTTCTGCGTACATAGTTCCTTCAGAAATTTGGCATATGCCGGCACCTGCTGAATCGCATCGAGCAAAGGTAGGTTGATTTGCACATGCTTGAAGATGTCAAGCATGTCCTGGATCTTCGCACCTTGCTTCCCTCTATATCCAGGAGACTCTAATGCTTTGGGATAGGGTGGTGGGGGAATATACTCTGTTGGCTCCTCCTCTTTGCGACAAGGCTCACTCCTATCCTTCTTCTGCACTGAGGATGAAGATGATGATGATGAAGATAATGAAGATGAAGATGGGGATGGTGATGATAATGATAATGATGGCTGAGCTGACGTAGGTGAAACAATGGTCTCTGGCTCCTCTATCCTCTCTCTACTCTCTCGCTCTCTGCTCTTGATGTGATACTCACGTCCACTCCTCAGGGTCATAACAGATTTGGCCTGCTGTTGTGTCTCAGTATGAAACAGTCCTCCAGTCATCTGGTCCTTGCCCTTCGGGTTCATGACAGCCTGACTCGGTAATGTACCCTCAGGTCTCCTACTGATAGCCTCAGCAAACTGTCCCATTTGCGACTCTAACTTCGCAATGGACTGCGTATGTGAGCTCAATATCTGGCTACACTTATCGAAGGCGTTCTGATTAGAGGTTTTCACCGCTAGGAATGCCTGGAAAAGTCTCTCCTCAAAAGATGTCTGCGGAGCAGACTCCTGCTGAATCGGGGGAGTGACTGAAGAAGAAGACTGAGAATAGCTCGGCCTCTGGAATGACTGATTAAAAGATGGCTACCGAGCTGGCTGAGAGGATGTAGGCATCTGCATGGAAGACTGTGGATTCTTCCATGAAAAATTGGGATGGTTACGCCAACACGGATTATATGTCGATGAAAAGGGGTTATTCGGCGGTCTGACGTAACCCTGAGCTGCCTGAACTTGTTCTTGAACAAATTCAAGATACTGAGCTGCCGACGGGCACTCAGTGATATCGTGTGTCAGGCTGGCACAAAGAGTACACACCTGATGTGTAGTGGATGGTCCTGAGAGAAGTTGGTCCAGCTTCTGAATGCAGTAGATGGACCAATCTCAAGAACACCAGCTTTCTTCTGAATATTGGGTGTGGCTCTATCCGAATGAGAGCTCGAAGCATGGTGGAGTGAATTCTCGGCCAATGTATCAAATATCCTCCATGCTTCGTCCTCGCTCTTCAGCATGAATGTCCCTCCACATGAAGAGTCGATCATCTGACAATTCTTGTCAGACAATCCATCATAGAAGCTCTGCACCAGTTGCCATTTCGGCACCTGATGATGGGGACATTTCCTGAGGAGATCCTTCATTCTCTCGAAGGTCTCATGAAAGTGCTCACCATCTAGCTCTGAAAAGCTAGTGATGGCTCTACGATATTGGTTCGTACGACCAATGGGAAAATATTTCCGAAGAAACTCCTGTTGCAATTGATCCCAGGACTCTATTTCTACAGAATCTAAGGACTTTAACCAATACTTGGCTTTGTCCTTCAATGAGAAAGGGAATAGAGTCAATCTCAAAGCATCATCGTCGAAATTCTGTATCTTTACTATAGAACAGATTACGAGGAATTCATCTAAATGTCGGTAGGGATCCTCGTGACTAAGGCCATAAAAGGATGGAAGCATCTGAATAATGCTGGCCTTAATCTCGTAATGAGGCGCTCCTACATCGGGTCTCCGAATGCAGGATGCCTGAACATAGTCTGTGGGAATGAAGTATTCTCGTAGAGGGCGTGGATGAACTGGGTGTGGAGGTGGAGGATCCATGTCAGCCATTGTTGTCGAACTTCGATGAAAATGTAAAATTCTCTCTGGGTTGTCAACAAATGGGTGTAATGGGGTTCCTAAACCTCGTCGCCCCTGTATACACTAGTACTAAGACCAGATGTAAGAAAACGACCTAACTCTAAATCTAAACTAACACAGGTACTAAAATGTAAATAAACAAATAACAGTAACTAAAAACAAACAGATATGCTATCTAGCTATGTCAGAATTCTATAACTAAATAAATAAATAACAAAGTAAACTATTCTAAAATGCTAAAACAAATAAATACAGGAAATCACAAACTATGTTTTTCTAAAACCCACCTGTCTAATCGCTCCTTGTAGAATGAAAATTAAGTGAATCCTAGAAAGAACAGTACGTGAATACTATATTTACTAACTATGTTAATCCTATATTCACTTACTAATCCTACTAACTAAAAAGAAACAGCTAATTAACTAACTAAAACAAATTAATAAATCAAACTCTAAGAAATAAAGTAATTAATTCGCCGTTCCCCGGCAACGGCGACAAAATTTGGTTGATATTTTGAAATGATCTTTTTAAAACAAGTATTTGCAATAAACTTTGGAAAATCGTCAACCAAAAATATAAAAACCGACTTTCCACAAAGTGGTAAGTTCGGGTCAAATCCTCAGAGAACAGGAATTAATCAAGATATTTCTAGAAAATTTGATTTATTAATTACAAATATCAATCTACAATTATAAAGTTAATACAACTACAATTAATCACTAAAGTGAAAATAAAAAGCAATTCAGTCTTCTGCTCCACACCAAGGGTATTTATGTCTTTTCGCCAACTATTGGTTCTTCGCACTTGGAAAATAACCCTGGAAAATAAATATGCTTTTCAACCTAGAAATGAAAGAAAATACAAAGTTAGTATTTTAATCTAAGAAGTAAAACTATAAATGAAACTAAGTCTAATTTTATAAAATTAATAAAACAAATGCTACTTATCAATCAAAAATTAAATAAAATACTAAACTAATTCTAAAATTAGCTAAATTAATTCTACTAATGCTGTATGATGATTATGCAGCTCCTAAAATGCAGCAACTACTGAAAACAGGCCTAAAATGCCGAATCTAAGGAAATTACGAAAATGCCCCTAACTACTGCAAAATAGCTTTGTGATAGGTTATCGGAAAACCACTGTTTGATAGGGCAAACGAGGTCCGATTTTCCCAAAAATTGTTCTGTTCTGCAACTGACAAATTAAACAATCTAACAGTTTTTACAGAATGGAAAAACAGTATCTGTAACTCCAGATATAAGCGTTTCAAATCGGGGAAAAATCAGGATATCGAAAGTCCTGTAATTTAAAATCCAGAAAAAGCGGTTTTCGCAAAACGCTTAAAAATCAGACCAAATCAACTCTGAAAGAGCTAAAATTTGGTCTGCAGTCAAATAACACGTCAATAAAGTGAATAGAACAAGAATTTTTGGAAAACACAAAATTTTTGCACAGAAAATAACGCTTGTGCGACAGGGCAAAAATCGGTTGTTTCTTTGAGTGCACTATTCACTTTATGAGTTTATTTAAACACTATAGAAAGCAAATTAAACCTAATGCAATCTAAATGACACTGTACAACAGTGTATATGCAGATGAATATTATAATTACGCTAAATGCATGACGAACAAAATACGATAAGCAAATTGTGACTAAAACTATGTTTACTAACGATGCAAATGCAACTATGCTACTCAAGGGAATGCAATTCGAACTCCTAAGTTAAATAATAAATAACTACCAATAAAAAAATCACGAAACACAGCTTACACACACGAAACAAATACAATACACACACACACACTTCTACACTAGACTAAATCAAATAACTAAACTACTTAGCCTAAAATCAAAATAAATAACATCTAAATGACATTAAATCCACTAAAGAACAAGGAAAGGGTTAGGGTTCACTCGGTTGACTCAACTAAGCTTGGCTTGAGTTAGGTTGGGAGAGATAGGCTCGGGCTAAGGTTGACTCGACTTGGACTAGGTTCAGTCTTGACTCACCATGGGTTGAACTTGGACTCGGTTTAGGGTCGATTTAGTCAACTAAGGTTGGTTTGGTTTTGGTGGGCTCGGACTAAGTTTGAATCAACTAGGCTTGGCTTAGATTAGGTTAGGTAGACTCGGTTGACCTAGACTTAGGTTAAGGTTGACTAAGTCTTGACTAGGGTTATGTCTTGGTCTTTGACTAAGTTAGGTTGGATAAGGTGGGCTCGGACTAATGTTGACTCGACCTAGATTTGGGTTTGACTTTGACTTAGGCTAGGCTTGGTCTTGACTCACCTTAGGTTGGACTAAGTCTTGACTAGGGTTAGGTCTTGGTTGTGGTTGACCTAAGCTTGGGTTAAGTTTGACTAGGCTCGAGTTGGGTTAGGTAGGGATTAGGTTTGACTCAACTAGGCTTAACCTAGGGTTTTGACTTGGGCTAAGGTCGGTTAGAAGGATAGGCACCCAATAAAAATTCAAAGATAATTTTAGAAATGGAGAAGTCCAAAAATCGTCCTTCTAATGGTGAGTTACAACATTAATTATCTTTTAAATCTAATTTGGAAAATTGGATCAATGTAATTTCCAAACCCAAGGTGAGTGAAAATCTTTAATGGATATTAATTCCTTTTTGGAGAAGTCAAACCGTCCAACCTAGATAGATACACGATTTTGGCTTTCCAAACAAGAAATTAAATGCAATTAATTCTTTCTTGAAACCATACCCACCCACTTTGGAAATCCAATTGATTTTCAAAATCTCTTTTCAAAGCTCCATTCGTAACTCCCTATTAAAAAACAATCAAGCTTTAATTCCTTCCTTAAATACCCTACACGATTTTTAAGACTTACTCTTTCCAAAACTTTCCAAATTTCAATGTATTAATTGCCTCCCTTCTCAAAAATCGTCTACACTAATTGAGGCTATTTAAACTAAAGAATTTAAAATCTATCTAGAGTAATGAAAAGATCTAATTTGAAAAACACGATTTCCTAAAAGTAAATGCTAACCTAATTCCAAAACTTACCTAAATGATCCCTAAAAACGGCTAGGAAAGAAAACCCTAATACATTGAATCTAGACAACCTAAATTAAACATAACTAATTGCAATTACTAATTATCAAAAATAGCCTAGAGCTCAATGGGAGCTCTAATGGCTGCCGCCCCACCTTGGGGAAGAAGAAGACCAATAAAAAATAAATAAAAATAAAAACATAAACTAACAAAACACGATTTTACTAAGTAACCACTATTTTGATAAAACTAAATTAAAATATAATAAAAAGAACTCCTAATTACACAAATGCAAACATGAACAGCACTATGCTGGAATTTATTTAGAAACATCAAGAAATGAAAATTCGATTTTTGTAATTGTTTTCAATAGATCCAAAACCCCAAAAACACAAGATGATAAAACAATTATTTAGAACTATCCTAAACGAATGAGATAACTAACACAACTTTATATTGTTGTTAACATCCAAAACACACAGCAACCACACGATTTAATTGATCGAAATAAACATACTTAACAAAGAGGACTTCTAATTCAAAGAAGATTTGAAAAACACATCACACGACAAAATGGACTCAAACCAACATGAAATTTCAGCAAACTCAACTTGTAAGTAACGTAAATGAGGGCTGCTAAACACGTTTCTCAGTAGAAAACGATCAAAGGTCGAAGCTAAAATTGAACCAAGATCGGCTAGAAATAGTCTAGCCGATTTATTGATTTTTAATGAAAAATGTTTTTTGATTTAGATCCAACACCCCAAAATACATCAAACTAAACTTTCTAGATGCTTTTTATGCTGAAATCACATAGACACACACGCTGGATAAGAAAAGAAAAAGATTTGAAACCAAAATATTTTTGTAAAACCAAGAATCGGCTAGAAATAGTCTAGCCGATTTTTGTATTTTGCTTTTCAATTGAACAAAAAAATCACAACACACAAACAACCGACTAAGGTGAATCAAAATGAACACTTTTTTTTTGGATTTTCTGTAAAACAACACCAAGAACACCTATGACAAACTTGAAGAATCGGCTAGATGAAGATCTAGCCGATTTTCATGATTTGGTTGAAAAATCTAAAAAAAAATCGATTCCAATGAATCAATCAAACAAATAAACCTAATCTAACGTGCTGGCCTATGCACGAAATCTAATCTAAAGTTGAAACAAAAAGAAAAATAAGAAACACAGAGAAAAATAAAAAATAAAATCAAACACTCAATTTCGGTTTTAGCTAGAAGAGAAGAAAGAAGAAGACCTACCTCTTGGAAGATCCGACGACCGGGGGGATGAAGAAGAGCGGACCGTGGCTGGAGTTGGACGTTCCAAACAGTTCGAGAATGATGGACTTCACCAAAAAAACAGCACCTTTGCAGCTGCTACACGTTGGAGATCCACCGAAGATGGATTATGCGCCGATTCTCGTTCGGAGGGTGTAGAAAGCCGGATGGAGGTAGGGCCGGCTCACCTTGTTGGTGTGTTTCGCACTCCCACACAAGGTTAGTAGTCTCCACCTCTGCTACACCTGCAAAAGTACAGAAAAATGGTGAAAATACAGCAAGGAGAAAGAAAGAAATGGAGAGAAAACGAAAGAGGGATCGAAATATGCTTGGAACCCAAGCATAGACCGGTCTTCAATGGCCAAAACGTGGAGGGGGATGGAGAGGAAGGAGCTGCTGGAGTAGAATCACTGTAGGGGGCGTCCAAACACAGCCAAAGACGCCTAGGGTTCTTCAAGAAAAACTATTTATAATTTTTACCTTTTTCAGAAAGAGGGTTAAAAAATAAATTTTTGCTAGGCGCCACTTTCTGGGGGGTTTTCTGCAAAACTTTTTAAATTGGATATGGATAGGCGTGTGGGCTGGGTTTTGGGCTTTCTAAGGGTTGATCCAAAGTCCAAATAACCTAATTGGGTCGGATATGGATCCGATCCACCTCGAAATTCGTGCCCAAACACTGAAATAGCCATAACTCTCTCATTTTAACTCCGATTTTTCTGAAATTCGAACCATAAACCTTTACTATCAAAATACATCTAAACATGGGTTTAAAACCTTAAACTTGATACAAAATGCATGAAAAACTTGTTTACATGATGTGTATTTCATGCATCATCAAGACACGTGTCCCTTGCTTTTTCTGAGAAGAGCAAAGGGTGACATGTGTCCTCTACTTTTTCTGAAGGAAGCTAGGAATGACATGTGTCACCTACTTTTCTGAGAAAAGTAGGGAGAGACATGTGTCATCCTGCTTTTTCTGAAGAGAGCAGAAAATGACATGTGTCCTCTACTTTTTCTGAAGGAAGCTAGGAATGACATGTGTCACTTGCTTTTCTGAGAAAAGCATAAGGTGACATGTGTCAGTCTGCTTTTCCTGAGGAAAGGAGAGAGTGACATGTGTCACTTGCAGAAGACATAATTCAAATGGTGCCACCTCAGGGGAGACAAGCTCTACTTTTTCTGAACAGGACAAAACATGACACGTGGCATCTCATGGTGACCTTGGAATGACACATGGCACAAAGTGAAGATGGTGGACATTGACACGTGGCATAAAATGAAGAGGATGTCTAATGACATGTGGCGGCATCTTAAGGTGGCCCCACACTGACACGTGTCGGAGGATGGAAGGAGAGAGAAAATAACATCTGGTGCCACCTCTAGGTGAACCCCACGCTGACACTTGGCAGGTAAATAGGAGGAGAGAGAAAAAGACAAGTGGCGCCAATCGAGGGACAAGGCTCCTATATTTTTGGATTTTCCGAAATTAAGGTTTTTCAAAAGAAAAGCCTATGTCACATCACCTCAGTTTGGGTCCCACATTGCTTCTTTATTGAAATAAAGACAAGACAACAATACCTCTTTTTGGAATTTTCATAAAATCTGGACTAATTGGCAAAACATAAATTTTGAAAAGAGTTGGCCCCTGTAGGGCGATTTTGTAAAAGGAAGATATTTGAAATTTGTTGACAAAAGGGAAAAATCTGAGATGAAAGGGCTAGAATCAAAATCCTTATCGAAAATTATCCAGATTGTTTTCCTGAGAAAATATTTTGAAATTCAGAGTCCTGGGGGTAAAATGGGAAGAATTGATAATTTTGAAGACCAAGGGTTTTGAAATTGATTTTAAAAATAGTTGAAATTCTAATCTGGATTGAAAATTTTGAAATCAAGAGTTCTGGACCTCGAAATGACATGCTGTGCAGTGCAGTGATATGAAATGCTCATGCAATGATATGCAATGACATGTCTTATGAAATATAATCTGAGCTGAAATAGGGAATTTTTGAGAGTTGCAGATGAAATTTGGACTTTTGCAAGTTCTGAGCTCAGAAATTTACCATTTTGCCCTCCGACGATCTCCGAAGAGGTGAATGATGATGCTTGGTGGAAATGTCAGGGAGGTGAATGAAAATTTAGGGTGTTTACAGATGCCCCTCTTTGCTACTAAGTCGGCTTGTGGTTGAGCTTAGTGGCAAAGAAAAACACACCAAATTTGGGCTAAAAACAATGCCCCAGCTAGAAGGATCTGACTGGATATAGAGATATTATCTCGGTGATCATGGTAGATATGAAATGGAGAATGAAGAGGAAAAGATTGGCTTTATGAGAGTGAAATTCAGGTTTTGCCCTTAACCTAGATGGGACAGAAATATCTCGCATGGAACGAAGCTCAGGTTTAAACCCTTGACTGTGAACACCCCAAATTTTTCAAAGATTTGCAAAAATGACCTTTTGCCTCTGACTCCATCTTCTGAGAAAATCAAAGCGATTTCGAAGCTAAATTTCTGTCATTTTTCAGATTTTCGGAATGAATTCCATATTGATATACTCAAAATTCAATTCCGGAACCAAACCTAGTGTTTTGAATCCAAATCTGAGCCCCGTTGTCCGATTTCCAAAATTAATTACAAAAATACCAAAAATAGTTCTAAAATGCTCGGGCAATTCATCTGGCGCACTGTTGGATCCCCAACTCTATATTTCTCGGTTCGAGGTTGAAAACCTCGAATATTTCCTCAAAACCCGGATCCTAATGCATTTTCTGAAGAAATTTTCTCAAAATTGCTTTTAAATTCTCAGAAAAATTCCCTTTTGTAAATATTTTTGCAAAAATACAAAAAAAATAGTTCTAATCTTTGTTTTCTCACAAAACTTAGGATTTTATTCCAAAAATACAAAAAAATAGAAAATAACATAAAAAACCAAAAAAAATGAGAAAAAGCTACAAGGAAAACGAATGATTTTTCAAGCTTTTGAAACCATTTTACCAAAAACCTCATTTTAAACCACTTTTCAAAAATCTTTCTAAAAGAGGACCCCCTTTTTGAAATAGGGAAAAATGCTAACAGACTCTCTCTCGCGTCTCTCTTCTCCTCTCTCCATCGTCCGATCTGCAACAGCTTGCCTGTTCCTCCACCCTCAATCTTCAACGACCTCCCTCTCGAACCATCCTTTTTCCCTTTAAGAGGAGACCCCCCATCTGATGATCATCATCCATCCCTTTCTTAGCATTGCGTACAACAATCCATCACATCTCCCTTTTTATTCTCCTCTTCCGGAATCCCTGCAAGAAAAGTGAAGCCACCAGACTTCTCTATGGTTCCCCCTGAAGGAGAATTGACCTCCTCCTTCCTTCAGAAACTCCTGCAAACGAAGAATCGGATTGACTCTCTCCTTCAGAATTCCAGCAACCCTGCTGGAAGTTCCCCTTCAATGTCCATCTTTTCGAGCCACACTCACACTGAAGGAAGCCTATTAAGCCCCAACAGCAATTGACTTCTGAACATTCCTCATTCTGTGCATTATTGATCTGCCCTTTTCTCCAACCGACGGAAGAGAGTGTATCTCGCTGCAAGAATATCCAGTAACTAGGTAAGAGCTCCCTTCATTTCCTATTGTAATTTTGAGCTCTCCACTTTAGCCCCTTTTATTGGTATTATCCTCTTCAAACAAAGCACACCTGTGACCCTGATGTTGCTTACAGCAAGATCGGGTCACATATCGTGCGATAATGAATGGAATTTACAAATTCCAACATTTATTTTCTTGTTTTCCGTTGTATTTCGTTATCCCGATCTATGGGTAGTTTTACTTCTGATTTCCTTTCCGCATATCAGCTCCCTACTTGCTTTGGGATTTTGGTTTCGTTATGATTGACTTGCATTTTCGGCTCCTTGTTTTGCTTTTCTATTAGTTGTAATCATCCGATGGCATCTGATTTCTTGCTTTGATAATGCATGAGTCATTATTTTTATTCCTTATCGTGTTTCTGTTTAAAACATCATCTCTATTTAAATTTCTACACTCTGTCGATATCTTTTGATTTCTGGAGTTTGCATTATTATCACATGACCATCGTCCCTATGTTTCTGCTAGGGCATTCCATCATCTGATCATAATTACCTGTTATGTTTTTTTTTTGGGTTCAGCAAGTTGATCTAACGCATCATCCATTTATCTGGTCGTTTATGTTTTATATTCGTCGGATTATACATCAGGCGTTTGATATCATCATTTGCATTCTGTCTCTCCTGTCATTCAGTGTCGTATATCCTGCTGAAGGTTTTATATCCCCTGCATCAGGGTCCAGTTATATGGAGGTAACCAATGGTTCTAATAATCAACGAATTTATGACAATTAAAGTCTGTGCACTGGGTTTCTCACAAACTCTGATCAGAAGCATAAACATGTCCCCTGTAGCTGCTGTCCTCATGAACATAGATATTAGTTTCATGTCTCTACTGTTGGATTCACGATATCTACCTCTTGTTCACCTAGCATTATGCATCATATTCATCATCATATATATATATATATATATATATATATATATATATATATATATATATATATATATATTTGGTTTTATCCCTTTCGCAGCTAATTTTCTGTCCCATTGTGATAATTGGTTCGTGTTTTTACCTCTGTCGATTTTCAATGCCTTGTTTTCATCTTTTGATTTTGACTGCCTGTTCACGTCCTGATGACCCATATACTGCAATAAGGGTTGGTTGTGTTCTGCTCGTTGTTACCTTCAGTTTGCCGTAACTTCAATATCCTATCCTTTTATTATTTATCATTTTGTTTCCATGACAAAAGGCGACTTGCCTAAATTCGTTTTATCAGCATTTTATTGATCTGTTTGAAGTCCCATAATTTGTATACCAAACATTACACAAACCTCTACCTGTGTTTCTTGCTTCCATCATGTTCCCTTTTCTATTCCCAGTTTTAACATGCACAGTGTCATTACTTAATTTCACCCTTCATGCACCACCTTAGATATGCATATCATGTTCTATTGAATTATTCATGTGTCTCTGGTTTATTCATCATTTATAGTAGTATTTCGTTTATCATGGCATAACATTTTGTTGAATCATCATAATTATATGGCATTCTGTATTTATATCAGTCGCTTACATACAGTATTTCCCCCTTGTCACTATCTCCTGTTGCTCCAAGTGATAAAATCAATACTATAGAAGAAAAGGTTCCTACTGAAGTCATTGAGTTTATGGATTTCAGTCCAACAAAACTGAGGCATATGGATGAAGAAGGTGACATTCCTAAGCCAGACAATGGCCTATTTAGAAAGGTGCCACTTATATATGGTAAAATTATAGATCAAATGGTGTAGAAGTTGAAGCTACACTCGATGGCTAATTCTGCTTGAATTGAAAGAGGGGACGCCAGATATGACTCAAGATACTATGATAGTAAAGCAGGATTGTTATTGTCGCAAAATTTTTCCCGTCTTCCCTTCCTTGCGGAAGAGAGAGGGAAATGCTTTCGCGATTCAAACTTGACCGGATTTTGGAAATTGTTTTGAAATACTCGCCTCCGTTTTGAAAATTGCGGGAAAATCCATGGGATGGGGCTCGACCTGTCGGTACGAGGTTCGACCGTTCCTGCCGCCTTTAACAGGGGTAATCGAACCAAGGACCAAAATTGTGCTTGACTTAGTGAAATTACCGAAATCGTGTTCTATCCTAAATGCACAGAGAATTCATGCATGTGCTATGAGAAATTTGGAAAATGTAAATTGGAAAATATGATGTATGCTTAGAAAACATTTAGAGTTAAAAAGCATTTCTCAGGAAAAAGATGGAAATCAATCTCTCAGGAAAACTCAGACGAAGAAGGTTTGAAATCTCGAGAAAGTTTATAAAGACTTAGAAAATCTTGAAGAGATGAGAATCTCGAGAAAATCTTGAGAAAGCTTAGGAAGACTTGGAAAACCATGAGGAAATGAGAATCTCAGAAAAAGTTTGAGAAAATTTAGAAAGACTTGTAAAACCATGAAGAAATGAGAATCTCAGGAAAAATTTTGAGACAATTTAGAAAGACTTAGAAAACCATGAAAAAAAAAATAAGAATCTCAGGAAAATGAAGGAATTCTTGAGAAAAGATGAACATTTGAAAAGGAAAGCACTTGTTAGGAAAACTCGGACTTTGAGAATTTTCTTAAGAAAAGGATAGAAAATTTATAAGAAAATTCATCAGAGAAGGAAATTTAGAACTTAGAAAATTAAATTTTTGAGAATCTTGTCTTTGAAATGTCTGAAAATCAACTTTTTATTCTTGAGAAAGATGAAAATTCCTTTTGAAAATGGATCTCAAGAAGATAACTTTTTAAGGAAAATCACAGGAAAACTTTGATTTGGAAAATCCAACTTCGAATATCATCATAGTTTCTTGAGAAATCGATTCCATGAAGTGAAAATTTCTTGAGAAAATCAGGAGAAACACAGATGATGCAGATGATTTAAATGAATGAATGCACTTTGAAAAGATTTCTGAAAAATTTGTTGGAAAAATGTGGATTAAGCCAAAGTAAATCCTTCACATATTCTGACTGTGGCCATGAATATATTCAGGGTTTATTTGAGTTAATTCCCAATATTTTGAAAACATTGGAAATATGAGGTGCATTTTCAAGATAGCCTAAGAGTGTAGGCTCAATGTGACTGGTAGAAAGATGATGGATCTGGGTCTCGTCCATATTCCGACTAGGGCCGTAAATATGGACTCCACCGAGTTCATCAACTCTCTAAGAGTTGGTGCATGTGCCATTCGTGTTTATCCACGGAGAATTTTGAAAAATTGAGATATATGCATCATAGAATCAGGATATTACTGAAATCAAACTATATGAGATGCGGCCTAATCTAAGCAGTAAAAGTAAATCTTATTCCAAGGTTTACATTCGATTGTTACATTGCTAACATAAAGAAAAAAAAATGAAATGAAGCCAAGGAATCAGCATCTTCTAGATTTTCCTGCAAAATGAGAGTTAGTACAAGATAACCAAGGAAATGGGTATATATATACTATATACAACAAAAATATACATGTAGATATAGAAATACTTGAATTTATGATAAATGATATAAGATAATGAAGATATATTTACAAGAAGTAAAAGAAAAGAAAATATATGTGATAACAAGTGCACATGAAGGAATATATATACATATATATAAGTATATATATACATATATATACATATATACATATACATATAGGTATATATACATGAATATACATATATATATAGATATATATATACATGTAATGAGAAAATGTACATATTGATGAAATTCCATATAATGGATAAAATCATAAAATACAGGCATATACAGTTTCTGTAGGTGATTTTACACAGACATATTTCCCAAATTACAACATAATTTTCAATAAAAATGGGTATGGAGTTTCCTTATATATCAATAATGAAGCTTGTAAAAGATGGTCAAGAGATCATGAACGGATATGGATATATCCGTTCATGAAGGTGGCTGTTTATCAAGACTGCACACCTGCAGCAAAGGGGATGGGTGGCTGCCATGACTAGCTATGTATATAAATGGCGCTGATAACAGTAGGGAAAAGCACATGTAGGTAAATAAAAGAAAAACAGAAACGTAAGTGCTAGGATGAGATGCTATAAGGATTGGATAGTGATGAAAGAAATCCGATTTTGGAGTAAGTAAAACTTTATAAATCAGAAACTGCATAAAGGCAATATATCAGGCAAATCTCTTACAGGTACTCACCATCTTTGTGCTAAACTTACAGAGGACTGATCTGGTCCTCTTGTGAGCAAATCTTATAACTAATTAGATAGCACTTTTTATTAGAATGTAATGATATATCAAGAACATGAGATCTTACCCTATTAAACACTTGTCGAAATGATAGAATAGTATCGGTTTTAGCAGGAAAAAAAAAATCTGTACAGCCCAGAAAATTTGAATATACAGGAAAGCAGATTCCAACAAAAGGAATAGATGGGGCCTATTGAAATGTACAGAGGGGCAGGCTGCGATATAACACAGTGAGAATGTGTGGCAAGTGTGTGTAAACACCCCAAATTTTCACTCACCTTCTTGACATTGCCCTTAATCGGCACATTTCAGTTCTCCAGAAGCAATGAAGGGAAAAATAGTTATTTTTAAAGATTGAACCTGGCAGAAAGTCCTAAATTTCACTCTTGAGCCTCAAAATTTCTATATTTAGGTTCAGAGACATCTTCAAATTGCAAAATTTCAAAATCCTCTTTCTGGACAAAAAGTTAGAATTTCCAAGTCCGAGCTCAGAGTGACATTTCACTGAAACATGTCTTTGCATCGCATTGCATGAACACTTTGCATCATTTCATTGCATAGCATGTCAGTTTGAGATCCAGAACTCCTGATTTGCAAAGTTGTCCATCCAGATTTGATGTTTAAACTTTTTCAAATTGATTTTTAAAACCCTGGGTATTCAAAATTACCAAATTTTCCCATTTTACCCCCAGGACTTTGAATTACAAATTTTTTCTCAAGAAAAACAATCTGGATATTTGGATATTGATTTTAAAGAGTTTATCTCAAAACTTTTTGCAAAAGATTTTAAATCTCTTTACAAAATTTTTTACTTTTATCCATATTTTGCCTTGAAAAACCAATTTTTCCAAATTTTTGAAAAACAAATAATGTTTTATCTCGTATTTTCAAATAAATGGAGCAGGACCCGCCTTTGAACTAGCATCATACTCAGATTCCCAGGTAAGTTTCTTACTTTCAAGCGGGACCCACCCGGAGATGACACCAATTTTGTAAATTCCTCTTCTTTTTATTTTCTTATTTTTTTTTTTTTATGTTATGTCCTAAAATAGTGGGCCCACACACATGTGGCACCCCAATTGAAAATAAAAGACTTTCAAAAACAAAACAAAACTTTATTTTCAAAAGGATTTTAAAAGTGGGTTGAGGTGGCATTTCCATAAAAGCTTCTCATTTTTTTATTTTATCTCTTTTTATTTGTTAAATAAAGTTTTTTTTAGAAGGAGGCAGCCTTAAATGGCACAGCCGAACTTCCAAAACAAAAAATAACATAATAAATTTCATTTTTACCTAGAACTTAGGTAAATGAAATGAAACATTCGAAAAAAAAAAAAAAGATGCGCCCTTTTTAAAACGGTAGCATTGAAGTCCAATTTGAAAAATTTTCAAAAAAATGATAACAGACCTGCGTTTCTTTTGGAGGAAAGGAAAGTTTTAAAAGGGAGGCACTCACGAAGAAAAAGGGGGAGGAAAATTGCTTTTTGGGGAGTTTTGGCAAGGGAGGAGGAGCCGAGAGGAATTGGAGGCATTTTGGGTTTTGCAGGGCCTTCATCACCAGCGCCCTTGTCCATTGAAAAAAAGGAGGCGGTTTTCACCTTCTTCAGCCAGCCATTTGCTATCGAGATCCCTCTTCAGCCACTACAACCCAGCCGCAGGTTGCTCACCATCTCCAACCTACCAACAAGAGCCCATCCTTCTTCAGCCAACGTGTTCTGCCTCCTCTTCAGCCCAGCCATCTCGGTCTTCCACCTCCAGCCTATTTCAGCCCCATCAGCAGGAGATCCAGTTACAGGTCTTCCTTCTTCAGCCCAACCACCAGGCCCTTCAACGGTTCCTTCCACCTTTCTTCAATCCCAGCCGCAGGATTTCCACACAGGATACAGGAGATCCAGCCTCTGCATCTTTTCAGCACAGCAAAAGAACCAGCCAGCCATCGTTTTCCACCTTTTCTTCAGCCTATCTGCAGCAGCTGCAAAACCAAAAGAGGAATCGATTTTTCTGGTTCCAGGTGAATCACCCCCTCCTTTCATTCAATGGTTCCATTTGAATCCTTTCCTCACTTCCATATTGCAATATAAAACTTTCTTTCATTCATTGGCTTGATTGAAAATTTAATTATTTTTTTTTCTTCCTCATCGTTCCGATCTTGCATTACAAACTGTTTCTGGGGTTCCCATCTTTTTTTGTGGGCTGCTGAGATTCATGTGATCTTGTCATTGGCCACTATGTTTTTTTTTTTTTTTTTTCAAAACCCTTTTGATCTATCATTTAGAATTATGCTGTCATGGATCTAGTAAGAAACCCGAGTATGCAAAGTGGGGATTACTTGGCAAGCCTGATTCGTGATTATGTTGGAGGGAAAACCAAGGCTGGAGCTCACAAGAGCTCGTCTGCTCGCTTGGTTACGATCCTCACCTGTTTGCAGTTCACCTTTGCCATCTATGCAACATTCCTTTTGTACTCCATGAGTTCAATGGTCGATTTGCGCACTTGGGCAATTCGGATCGCCAAGCACTGGCAGCAGTTTATCATCCAGCCACATGTGGTGGCACATTACCAGGAAGCCACTAGTTTTACTTACCCTGCTAAATGCACAAAACAGGAAACTGCTTTTTACACTAACTTCTTATATTAATTTCTGCTAAATGTACATGTGTATATGTCTTTTTGTACATATGATTTTTTTTTTTTTTACACATGCAGCTGTGTTTGTGACTTCATCTCTCCATTAAGTTTTCACAGCCTTGTCACAAATTTCTTGAAAACCGCCCGTTGTTCCCCACGTGCATTTCCTGCACATTACGTATGTGTTATGTTCATCACCTTCTGCAGGTATGCTGTCTTGATAATCGGCTATGTTCATGAACGGATATATCCACATCCGTTCATGATCTATATGCCATCTTTTGCAAGAGTCATTACTGATATATAGAGAAGCTCTATACCCGAATTTGTTGAAAAATATGTTGTAATTTGGGAAATATGACTGTGTAAAATCCCTTACAGAAACTGTATATACATATATTTTCTGGTTTTACCCATTATGTGGAATTTCCATTAAACATATATGTCTTCTCATTATATGTATATATGTATCTATATATATGTATATCTATTGTATATCTACCTATATGTATACGTGTATATGTATATATGGATATATATATGTATATATATATATGTATATATATACTTATATATATATATATATCCCTTCATGAGTATTTGCTATTACATGTATTTTTCTTTTCTCTTACTCTTGTAAATACATCATCATTTGATTTATGAGCTTGATGCTCAAATTCTTGTTTTATGAAGTTATGTTGGAACACCATCATTTGATTTATGAGATTTTGTCTAGCTTGCTGTTAAAATCCCTGTTTTATGAAGCTATGGCTGGAACATCACCCTTGGTTTTATGAAATTTTGCTTAGCTTAGTGCTAAATTCTTGTTTGCTATATCACCCCATTTGCAGCACCAATTATACATATTATTTCATCATTTTCCACGACATTTTCACCTATTCACCAAGCTTTTCATATCATTTTCATGATATCCTTGAAACAGCCCATGATGCTTTCACAACCCATTTCCTGCACATATTCATTTTCTGCTGCAAGTGTGCAGTCTTGATATTTGGCCATATTCATGAACAGATATCTCTATATCCAATCGTGATCTCCCAACCATCTTTGGCGTGCTTCCTTATGGATATATAGGGAGGCTCCATACCCATTTTTACTGAAAATTGCATTATAATTTGAGAAGTATGATTGTGTGAAATCACCTACAGAAACTGTATATACCTGTAATTTCTGGTTTTACCTATTATACGTAATTTCCATTAGTATGTACATATTTTCTCATTATATGTATATATATCTATATGTATATGTATATCTATATATATTTATCTATATGTATACGTATATATGTATATATATATGTATATATATATACATAGATATATACTTATATATATATATATATCTCTTCATGTGCTCTTATTTCCAAGTATGAACGTCCATATATTTTCTCATATAGTTATACCTCCATCATTACATGACATTTAGCACCTATTTTAGCTTTTTGATATATATATATGTCTCTTCGTTGTATATATTATATATATATGTCCATTTCCTTGTTTATTTTGTACTAACTCTCATTTTGCAGGGAAAATCTAGAAGTGGTTGATTCCTTGGCTCCATTTCAATTTTCTTTTAGTTTATGTTATGCAATGTAACAATCCGATGTAAACCTTGGAATAAGATTTACTTTTACTGCTTAGATTAGGCCGCATCTCATATAGTTTGATTTCAGTAATATCCTGATTCTATGATGCATATATCTCAATTTTCAAAACCCACCGTGGATGAACACGAATGGCACGTGCACCAACTCTTAGAGAGTTGATGAACTCAGTGGAGTCCATATTTTCGGCCCTAGTCGGAATATGGACGAGACTCAGATCCATCTTCTCTCTACCAGTCACATTGAGCCTACACTCTTAGGCTATCTTGAAAAAGCACCTCATATTTCCAATGTTTTTCAAAATATTGTGAATTAATTCAAATAAACCCTGAATATATTCATGGCCACAGTCAGAATATGTGAAGGATTTACTTTGGTCTAATCCACATTTTTCCAATAAAATTTTCAGAAATCTTTTCAAAAGTGCATTCATTCACATCATCTGCATCATTTGTTTTTCTCATGATTTTCTCAAAAGATTTTCACTTCATGGAATCGATTTTCTCAAGAAACTATGATGATATTCGAAGTTGGATTTTCCAAATCAAATGTTTTCCTGTGATTTTCCTTAAAAAGTTATTTCCTTAAGATTCTTTTCAAAGGAATTTCTTATTTTCTCAAGAATCCAAGTTGATTTTCAGATATTGCAAAAAACCAGATTCTCAGGATTTCAATTTCCTAAGTTTTGAATTTCCTTCTTCAATGAATCTTTCCTATAAATTTTCCCTCATTTTCCTAAGAAAATTCTCAAAGTCTGAGTTTTCCCGATAAGTATTTTCCGTTTCAAAAAGTTCATCTTTTCTCAAGAATTCCTTCCATTTTCCCGAAATTATCATTTCTTCATAGTTTTCCAAGTTTTTATAACTTTCTCAAAATTTTCCCGAGATTATCATTTCTTCGTAGTTTTCCAAGTTTTATAACTTTCTCAAAATTTTTCTGAGATTCTTATTTCTTCATAGTTTTCCAAGTCTTTATAAATTTTCTCAAAATTTTCCTGAGATTCTCATTTTCTAAGTCTTTATAAACTTTCTCCAGATTTTCCCGAGATTCTCATCTAAACTTTCTCAAGATTTTCTTGAAATTCTCATCCTTTCAAGATTTTCTAAGTCTTTATAAACTTTCCTGAGATTTTCAAACCTTCTTCGTCTGAGTTTTCTTGAGAGATTGATTTCCATCTTTTCCTGAGAAATGCTTTCCAACTTCAAATATTTTCCAAGCATACATCATATTTTCCAATTTACATTTCCCAAAATTCTCATAGCACATGACTGAATTCTCTGTGCATTTAGGATAGAACGCAATTTCGGCAATTTCACTAAGTCAAGCACAATTTTGGGTCCTTGGTTCGATTACCCCTGTTCAAGGCGGTAGGAACGGTCGAACCTCGTACCGACAGGTCGATCCCCATCCCATGGATTTTCCCGCAATTTTCAAAAACGGAGGCGAGTATTTCAAAACAATTTCCAAAATCCGGTCAAGTTTGAATCGCGAAAGCATTTCCCTCTGTAATACCCAAATTTTTTAATGATTTATAAATTCTGAAGAAAATTCAAGTTTTAATTTTTATTTATTCTGAATGTGAATTATAGTGTTAAAACCCTGATTTTTATGGTTAGTACTGTTCAAAGTAAAGATCTGAATCTATATTTGAAATCCTGATAAAATTTTGTTGAGGCTGGTTCAAAAATCAGAATTCAGGGACATTCTAGTCATTAATCAAATTGTCAAAGGGTAGCTTAGTAATTTGCCAATTCAGTGGCATTTTTCGGTAAAATACCCAACTATATAAGGTCAAAATAGTATTTTTTCTTTTAGGATATTTTCAGGGAATTAATAAAATTGTCAGGGACGAAAATGGTAATTTACCATTTTCAATGGCAGGCTATGTAATTTATTGAACTACAGAAGGACACTCAAGTAATTCTAAATCCCCTTATGGCAATCCTGAACGATGGGATTGAGCCAAGGTTAAATTGGGTATTAAAAAGTAGTAAACTGAATAAAATATATTAATTTATAATATTTTAATCTCAAACCATGGTTTTAGAGAAACCACTGGCCCAAAACCATGGACAGGCCATGGTTTTCCAAAACCATGGGAGAACAAGTGTCACTCCTCAGTGAGGAGGTGACACTAAGCCTCTCTCTCTCTTTGACACTTGTCAGAAGAATGACAAGTGTCATTCAAAAATTATTTTTTTAATTACTTTGGTGACAAATGTCACCAAAGTGGGCCCCACAGGGGGGGGGGCGACATCCCCTCTCTCTCCTATAAATACCCCCTCACCCCCTCTCTCTCAACCCAAGTTCCAAGACCCCTTCTCTCTCTAAGATCTCTCTCTCTCCTACTTTCTCTCTCTACCTTTGATTTTCTCTCTCTAACTTTTAAACCTAAACCTCCGTAGAATCTCAGATTTTTTCTGAGAAACCTCTTCTAGCCCTTTTCCTCTTTCCTTAAGCGAAGTTCGTTCTTCTGCAAGAAGCTACGTCAGAACAGAAACAACCTCGGAAGCGCTGCCTGCAGGAGTTCTGCTAAACTTAGCAGAAAGGTCGGATTTGGATAGCGGAAGCGCTGCTCAAATCAACTAAACGAGGTTAGTATTCAAAAACCCTCTTCTAAATTCAAATTCATACTTTCTGAGCTTCCCTATTCTCTTTCTGAACCCCAACCCTATTTCTTTTGGATTTAAATTTTGACAATTTTGCCAAAATTTTTATCCAAGCCTGCCTCTACGCAGGGGAAGCTCTGTTTAAATCTTTTTAATGTTTTTAAGTATTCAAAACTATTTTAGCAGTAGTTCTGGCAAAATTTTCTAAAAGACTTTTGAAAAATTGAGTTTTTATAGCAGGAATTTTGCCAAAATGATTTAAAGATTTTTGGAAAAAGTAGAATTAGTATAGCAGTAATTCTGACCAAATTTTTAAATGATTTCTGAAAAAGATTAATTATTTTAATTAGAATTCTGGCAAAAGTTTTTCAGATAGTTTAAAATTTTTGAGTTTATTTAGTAGAAGTTGTATCAAAATTTTTATAACTATTTCAGAAAAAAATCGATTTTTATAAAGGAAATTCTGTTAAAATTTTCAAAAATCCTTTTAAATATTTGAATCAATTTTTTTGAAAAACCTTTATAAAAATATTTGTGACGCAAACTCATGTTCGAATTCTTACAACTCGAATTCAAGTTCAAACCCTTTTTCGAACATTTGAGTTATTACAGAGGAAACTCTGTGAAAATTTTTATAAAAGTTTTAAGGTCAATTATAAATAAATTTTCAGATTTTTAATAATTTCTTTAAAAGATACTTCTTTAAATTATAGGGCAAATACTACTCGAAATTCGATATAAAAGTATTAACTAATATAATGAATTCTATCAGATTAAATCAAAGCACGGGCGTTGTATGTTGTTCTCCTTAGTTCTATCAAAATCCAAGTAAGTTATTCTATCAAAATCTTATAATTTTGTATTAAACATGTTTTTGATTCATGTCTTTGATTCATGCATGATTATTTAAACTTGATTCGTAATCAAATGCATATTTCAATATCTGCAAAATTAAGTACATATTTTGATTTCAAATCTTGATTTTAAATCAAATATTATGGTTAAGACATTTATGAAAAGAAGAATTTTGTATAGCATGTTGATTTTCAAAAGATTTTATTGTTGCAGGAGTCATGTCTATACAAACTTAATTCTCGCCTTCATAGGCGAATGCTCGTTGTGATAGAGCAAAATTCTGGATGGGCTGGATACATATGAACCGTGTTTATTTGAAAGGAATGATTTGGCTATTGAGCCTAGTTTTTGAAAAGATGAAAAGTCCTATAAAAGAATCCTTCAAGCCCATCTAGGTTTAGCCTACCCTGGAAGGGGTAGTGGTACAACCAGGAGTGACATTGTGAAGATGATGATTGTTGGGAGCGATAGATTCCCTGGACCTCCTGTTACTCGGGTTGAGGAGGTCGAGACAACGGGTCTCAAGGCTGCCGCATGCCAGTAGATGCATCCAACTCTCCTTGTTTGCTCGCCATTGCTGAGAATCTTCTCGGTCGTTGACCGCTCGCTTGGGAGCCCGTTTCACTCAAGTATCCGGGTAATCCACAATAAAATAATATACCCTCGGAATACTTAGTTTGAGATCGGAGTACTCTCCACCGTACCAGGAGGGCGTTAATATCGAAACAATGACCTTTTTCTTTCACAGAATTTGATCTGAGATTATGCATTGTTTTAAATTGTTTTTAATTGCCTTATTTTTAATTGCATAATTGTTCTTGAATGAATGCATTTTGATTTGTAAATTATTGAAATCATGCTTAATATTTGAATTGTATGGTTTTGATTAATGACTTACTTGGCTATCATAAGTCTAACCCCGTTTTTATGGGGATTTCAGGTTCAGATATGGAATAGGAGATCTTACAGTGGATGTTGGACAAGTGTGGCATCGAAGAATCCAGATTCCCAAGATCCTGAGATTAATTTAAGATTTATTTTAAATTTAATCCTAAATGTTTTCATTTTTGAACCTTGTGAAAAGACTATGTATATAATGTTGATATAAATTATTGTTGTTTTTGTTGATAATTGGAATGTGACGTGCCTGAGGTTTAGGAAACCGAAAATCAAAAGTTATTTCCGCTGTTTTAAAAAAAAAAAAAAATCTGCATTTTTAAAGGTTTTAAAACCCCGGGGCATTACAGTTGGTATCAAAGCAGAGTTTTGGGAAATCTGGTTCGAGATCTACCTTGTTCATACATTACACTGTAAGTATTTGCTTTAAATTTTTATTTTATTATTATTGTTAAATCATTGTTTTTCTTATATATGACTCCTCAAGATTTGGTCAATATCATTAAAGAACTTGTCAAGGATGTTCAAAAGCTAGAAGAATCACATACAATACAAAAACGGGTGGTGGATAATTTAGAAAATCAAGTTCGAAGTCTCACAAAAGAAAAAGAAAACTTAGAAAAATGTCATAGGTGTTTACAGACCCATTTACCACAACCTTGCCCACTGGAATTGGAAGAATGCTTATTCTGTGGAGAAGTTGGGCATATAGAAAAAGAATGCCAAGTGAAGATGGGTTGTATTAAAAGACAGCAAGCCGCTGAAAACCTACCAGATCAACAATCCCGTGTGGATATTCTTGCTCCTCCTCCTCCAATGGAACCTATTGTCATTTCATCTGACTCACCCATAGTACCTGCTCCTGCACCCACTTTAACTCTTTTGGACTTTGTATTTTCAGTCCAACCCCCTGATCCTATATATATCCCAAGAGAACCTACGGATGATCTTAGCTTATATTTAGGAATTCCAGATAAACAAGTTTATAATATAAATCCAAATATTGCAGGACCTTCTCATCCACCAGGGCGGATTAGGAACAAGAGGAATTTTATGGGAAAATTCCTCAAGCTTCCATAGGGTATCTTTTGTTAACTTTTTGTTAAATATGTAAATTCTTGTAAATATGGGTTTTGATGTTCATATGAATAAGTGTTCTTTCTACTTTAATCTAAGTCTGATCATTATTTATCAAGGATGCCTCGTCAAGCATCAAAGAAGCAATCCAAGGAGCAGAATGGTCAACAAGAATTTATTATGGAAACATTAAATAATTTGGCAGCTGCTATAAGAGATCAGAATCAGAATAGGCAAGACTCAGCTACATCTTCAAAATCCTGTCAAAGCCATAATGAAGTTTCTTATGAGAAGTTTCTCAAATTAGATCCACCTACATTCTCAGGAAAAATGGATCCAGAAGTTGCAGAGGTTTGGATCCGAGAAATAGAAAAGATTTTTCGTGTTCTGACCATACCTGAAGATCGTAAGGTGAACTATGCAGCATACAGATTAAAGGGAGATGCAGAAAGATGGTGGGCATCTACCTTAGAAATTAAATTTAGCAATGGATCCGTTACTTGGGAGCAATTTATTTAAGTTTTCTAAGTTGCATATTTCTCTAAGCATGAAAGAAGCCGTAAGATGAGGAAATTCCTTGAATTACAACAAGGAGGACTCTCTTTATCTGAATACATTACTAAATTCAGAAATTTAGAGAAGTATTGCCCAAATGTCTATAATACGGAAGACGAAAGGGCAATGAAATTTACTAGAGGATTGAAACCAGTTCTACGAACCAAAGTCCTCACTAGTAGGCCAGAAACTTTAGACAAGGCGGTGGAAATAGCTACATTGATACAAGAAGATTGGGAAGAAATACAGAAGAATCAATCTGGCAGAACGGTTTCTCAATTCAGAGGCCAAAGGAGTTGGCCTAAAAGAAATTATGAAGGAAGAAGGTTCATCCCTCCAGCAAAGAGGCCACGACAGCAGTTTCAAGCCAATCAACCACAACTATCAGCTAGATCGTGTCAGAATTGCTATCGATTCCATCCAAGACAACCCTGCCCCCGAACAACTGGTGGTTGTTTATATTGTGGTAAGTCAGACCATTTTATTAAAGACTGTTATAAAAAGGAAACGGATGAACATGCTCGAGGCTTTATTAAACCTCGCCCTCAGCAACAACCCCAGTATCCATACCAGCAACAACAACAACAACAACAACAACAACAACAACCACAACAACAACAACAACAACCGTAGAATAAAAAGGTACCAGGTCGCGTTTATGCCGCCAATGTGGATCAACTACCTAAGGGTGACCTGATTCAAGGTACTTTATCTATAGCTGGACATGCTGCTTTTACTCTATTTGATTGCGGTTCAACTCATTCTTTTATTTTCAAGAAGTTTACTACTTTACTTAATATGCCTATCAAGTCTTTGAACTGTGCTCTGGAAGTGGTCAACCCAGTATGATGTAAATCTTTTTGTGGGTTATACTTGCCGAATCTAGAAGTATATATTGAAGGACAAAATTTACCTGCTGACCCAATTCTATTAGACATGTCAGATTTTGATATTATATTGGGTATGGATTGGCTACATCAACATCATGCAAGAATATTTTATCAAGAAGGAAAAGTTACTTTTTCTCAACCAGGTATTCCTAAGGTAGAATTTAGATTATCCAATTCAACTCCTAAAAGTCGAGTTATTTCTTCTTTAAAGGCCCAGAGATATTTGAGGAATGGATGTACAGCCTTTTTAGTCAGCATTACTCTTGCCAAGCCAGCAGAAATTTCTCTTGAAAGTCTGGATATTGTTCGTGAATTTTCAGATGTTTTTCCTGTTAAATTACCAGGACCTCCTCCACATAGAGAGATAGAATTCGGTATTGAGTTAATGCAAAAAACTGCACCAATTTCTAAAGCTCCTTATAGGATGGCTCCAGCAGAACTCACAGAATTAAAAAAGCAATTATTGGAATTAATGGAGCTGGGATTTATTAGACCAAGTATGTCTCCCTGGGAGCACCAGTATTATTTGTAAAGAAGAAAGATGGGTCATTAAGATTATGTATAGATTACAGACTTCTTAATCAAGTTACCATAAAGAATAAATATCCGTTGCCACGAATTGAAGATTTATTTGATCAATTACAGAAGGCTAAGGTATTCTCAAAGATTGATCTTAGATCTAGATATCATCAACTTAGAATCAAGGAATAAGACATTTCTAAGACAGCCTTTCGGACAAGGTATGGACACTATGAATTCACTGTCATGCCTTTTGGACTTACAAATGCACCAGCAGCCTTTATGGATCTTATGAACCGTGTGTTCAGACCATTTGTAGATACATTTGTGATTATTTTTATTGATGATATTCTTATTTATTCTGAAAATAAGAAACAACACCAGGAACATTTAAGGATTATTTTGGATACTTTGAGGAAAAATCAGTTATATGCCAAGTTTTCTAAGTGCGAATTTTGGCTGGAAAAAGTTATGTTTTTGGGTCATGTGATTTCAAAAGATGGAATCTCTGTGGATCCTGCTAAAGTGGAAGCAGTATTAGAATGGAAACAACCTAAGAATATTACAGATATTCGAAGTTTTCTTGGACTTGCAGGATACTACCGAAAATTCATTCAAAATTTCTCCCGTATAGCATCACCGATGACTAGACTTCTGAAGAAGGGTGTTAAATTTGATTGGGATACTAAATGTGAAGAAAGTTTCCAAATTTTGAAAAAAAAAGCTCACTACATCTCCAGTGCTTACTTTACCCTCGGGACATGGTGGATTTGAGGTATATGCAGATGCTTCTGGTACCGGTCTAGGTTGTGTATTAATGCAACACGGAAAAGTTATTGCTTATGCATCAAGACAGTTGAAAAATCATGAGAAGAATTACCCAACCCATGACTTAGAACTTGCGGCAGTTGTTTTTGCACTAAAGATCTAGAGACATTATTTATATGGAGAACAATTTGAAGTATTCAGTGATCACAAGAGCCTCAAATATTTGTTCTCGCAGAAAGAATTGAATATGAGACAATGACGTTAGCTAGAATTTATTAAAGACTATGAGTTCACACTTTCTTATCATCCTGGAAAGGCAAATATTGTAGCTGATACTCTTAGTCGCAAAACTAGAGACACTTTGGCAAGTCTCATAGACAGAGAATGAAAACTTATTGAAGATTTCATTAATTGGAAACCCTTTGCAACTGATACAGGAAGGATTTTATTATCAAACTTAATTGTTCGACCAGAAATCCTCATCCGAATTGTTACTGAACAAAGTAAAGATTCTCAACATGAAGAATTTTTAGCCAGAGCCCAACAGGAAGATGATGTTTCTTTTCGACTTAAAGAAGATGGGAGTATTTTGATGAATGATCGAATATGGGTACCAAATAACCCTGAATTGAGAAATGAAATCCTTGAAGAAGCCCATAAAAGCAAGTATATTATCCACTCAGGAAGTACAAAGATGTTCAAAGATTTGCAAAGAAAGTACTGGTGGACTGGTATGAAGAGAGATGTGGCAAATTATGTTTCAAAGTGTTTGATTTGCCAACAAGTAAAGACAGAACATCAGAAGCCAGGTGGAATGATGCAACAGATTGAAATTCCACAATGAAAATGGGAAGAAATTACTATGGATTTCATAGTGGGTTTACCAAAAACTCGAAAACAGCATGATGCAATTTGGGTTATTATTGACCGATTAACTAAATCAACTCACTTTCTACCTATTCGTATAAGTCAATCTTTGGAAAGTCTAGCAGATTTATACATTCGAGAGATTGTAAGACTACATGGAATACCAATTTCGATTATCTCTGATCGTGATCCCAGGTTTACTTCTCGATTCTAGAACCAACTTCAGTAGGCTTTGGGAACAAAATTAAAGTTCAGTTCTGCATTTCATCCCCAAACTGATGGGCAATCAGAGCGTACTATTCAAACTCTGGAAGATATGTTACGCGCCTGTATGCTAGAATAGAAAGGAGATTGGGATATTCATATTATGCTAGCTGAATTCGCTTATAATAATAGTTATCATGCCAGTATTGGAATGGCGCCATACGAAGCTTTATATGGAAGACCTTGTCGATCGCCACTCTATTGGAATGAAATTGGTGAACGAAAGTTAGAGTCACCAATGATACTACAACATTACACTCAGCAAGTAAATTTGATCCGAGACAGACTACGCGTTGCCCAGAGCCGACAAAAAGGGCATGCTGATCAAAGACGGAAAGAACTCGCTTTTGAAGTTGATGATATGGTCTTTGTTAAAGTATCTCCAACCAAAAGTGTATTCAGATTTGGAAAGAAGGGAAAGTTAAGTCCTAGATTTGTAGGACCTTTTAAGATTCTAGAACGAATCGGTGAAACTGCTTATAGAATCGAATTGCCTCCTCAGTATGCACAGATTCATAATGTATTTCATGTTTCAATGCTACGAAAATACGTTTATGATCCATCTCATATTATCCAGCATCAAGATGTAGCAATTCGAGAAGACATGACTGTTGAGGAAAAGCCTATAGAAATTATGGATAGAAGGGATCAAATTTTGAGAACAAAGACTATTCCTCTGGTTAAAGTCAGATGGCAGCATCACGGAATTGAAGAATGCACTTGGGAACCTGAAAACAACATCAGAGAGAAGTATCCAGAATTGTTTGTTTAAATTGTACATAAATTTCGAGGACGAAATTTTTTCTTTTACGGGGGTAGAATGTAATACCCAAATTTTTTAATGATTTATAAATTCTGAAGAAAATTCAAGTTTTAATTTTTATTTATTCTGAATGTGAATTATAGTGTTAAAACCCTGATTTTTATGGTTAGTACTGTTCAAAGTAAAGATCTGAATCTATATTTGAAATCCTGATAAAATTTTGTTGAGGCTGGTTCAAAAATCAGAATTCAGGGACATTCTAGTCATTAATCAAATTGTCAAAGGGTAGCTTAGTAATTTGCCAATTCAGTGGCATTTTTCGGTAAAATACCCAACTATATAAGGTCAAAATAGTATTTTTTCTTTTAGGATATTTTCAGGGAATTAATAAAATTGTCAGGGACGAAAATGGTAATTTACCATTTTCAATGGCAGGCTATGTAATTTATTAAACTATAGAAGGACACTCAAGTAATTCTAAATCCCCTTATGGCAATCCTGAAAGATGGGATTGAGCCAAGGTTAAATTGGGTATTAAAAAGTAGTAAACTGAATAAAATATATTAATTTATAATATTTTAATCTCAGACCATGGTTTTAGAAAAACCACTGGCCCAAAACCATAGACAGGCCATTTGATCATGCATATAATTCAGGGTTTATTAACATTTAAATATGCATGATTTTATGAAATAATGTTTCAAAAACCCAATTTTATGTTAGTTTTTGAGTAAATGTGCTAAAATGATTTAAAAATAGAAAATGCATGAAAAATAGTTTTATTTTTACATTTTTATACATATTTTAGTTTTCGTTATATTCATAATAGTTTAGTTTTAGTTTGCAATTAAAAATGAAATAAAAAAAATAATAATATAGAAAAATATTTTTTCATTTTAAGTGTTTGTTTTTTTTTAAAAAAAGAGAAAAAATTTAGAATAGTTTTTTTTAGTTCTTCATAAATAAGTTTTGTTTTTAAATCTTTGAAAATTTTATATAGTTTTTGATTTTTGAAAATTGCAAAAATAAACACAAACCGGTTCACCCGGTTTGCTTTAAAAAAAAATAATAATAAATAATAAATAAACAAACCGGCTTGAACCGGTTTGCATTTGTTTCAAACCGGTTCCAGCCGGTTTGTTGCTTTTAAAAACCCCCAAAATCGTAAAAATTGCGCGCCTCCTCCATTTACGCCTGAAACCTCTCCTCTTTCCCCTCTTTCCCTCTCTTTCCCTCTTTTCTCACCCTCCTCCACCAACACCGGGCCATTTCTGACCTCTTTCTTCCCCTTCTCCCTCTTGCTCTGTTCAAATCTAACCGGCGGTGGTGGAGCTTCCTTCCGGCGACGGCAGCGGTGGTGGAGGTCGCCAGCTTCTTCCCTCAGATTCATTCACGGTGAGTGCTGAGTTCTTCTTTCCTTCTTCTTCTCCTATTTCTTCTTCTTCATCCTCTTATTCTTCTTCTTCTTCCTCTTCTTCATCCGATTCATTTACTTCTTCTTCTCCTATTTCTTCTTCTTCATCCTCTTATTCTTCTTCTTCTTCCTCTTCTTCATCCGATTCATTTACTTCTTCTTCTTCCGATTTTTTTTACTTCTTCTTCTTCATCCTCTGCATCTTCTTCTTCTTCTGCAGTTTTTTTTCGTTTTTTGTTTATCTTCAGATTTTCTTCTTCTTCCTCCGATTATTCTTCTTCTTCTGATTGATCTTATTCTTCTTCAATTCTTCTTCAGATTATATTCTGGTTGCTATTTCTGTAAAACAAGGAAAAAAAAACAGAAAAAAAAAAATGTAAAAACGAAAGATAAATTTTTTTTCGATAGATCGGATGCTGATTACTTTTTTAATCCTTCCGTTAATTTGATTTTCAGTATTGTTTTAATTCAGTAATTATGTGTTTTGATTTCCATTTTCATTTCTATTTCCTGTTTTTGCAGTTTTTAAATTTCTGTATTAACCGTGTTCTACAATTTCTGTTTTCGTTGAGTTTGTGTTTTTTGTCTAGTTGATGTATGTGTTGTTTTTCCTAATAGTGTTCATGTTTACTCTTTTTCACTTAATTGATTTTGTTGTTCTGTGTTCATTTGCTTGTTTGACATTTAATTTTGTGTATGCATTTGCTTTGGATTTGTTTGCTTCTAAATTTTTATCTTTACTTGTCATTTTCTAGTTTTGATTTTAGCTCAATCTCTGTTTTTTTCAATTCTTTTCATTTCTAGTTTCGTATTTCCTGATTTTCTTATTTCAAGTCATTTTCTGTTTTTGTAATACTGAATTTTCCACTTGTTTTCATTCTAATTTTCTGTTTGTTTCATTCTTTAAATTCATGTTTTTACATTACAGTTAGTTTTTTTTATGCATTAAATTTCCTGTTTTCTTTAATTCTTGGAATTAATATTGTTTTCAAATTCTTGTTCTTTTATCATAGTTAATTCATGTTTCCTTCATTGATTTCTTGTTTTCATAGTTAGTTTAATGTCTTGTTAGTTAATTGAGTTAGTTGTTAGTTAATTTTGATTTTAAATTTAGTTCATAAAAGTGCTTAGTCATAATATTTTTTTTAGCATTTAAATAAGTTGTTTAGTACAATTTCTATTTCGATCTCTTGTACTGCTCGTGTCCTTTTGACTTGTGCAGGATACCACAGGAGTGGAGCAGAAGCGATTGCATGACATGGAAAGTGCAAGAATAGAAGATGTTTTCTCTTATTTTAGAATTTAGGAATTTAATTGGGTTTGTAAATATTGCACTTTACGCCCTCTGCGAAGGGTATTCATTTGTTGTAATAGCTAGTTGTTTTTACTTTTCTGAACATTTTACATTTCAATAATTCAGCAATAAAGATTAGTTTAGACTGGTGTGCTTGAATACAACATATTCCCGTTCCCTGAGTTCGACCCGGTCTCATCCACTAGTGAGAACCGGTTTTTATTATTTGATGTCTGGTTTTCACATGTTTTTCATATAAAAATCTTTTCAAAATTTACAACGATAAAAAAAAAAGACATCACCATGGTTTTCCAAAACCATGGGAGGACAAGTGTCACTCCTCAGTGAGGAGGTGACACTAAGCCTCTCTCTCTCTTTGACACTTGTCAGAAGAATGACAAGTGTCATTCAAAAATTATTTTTTTAATTACTTTGGTGACAAATGTCACCAAAGTGGGCCCCACAGGGGGGGGAGCGACATCCCCTCTCTCTCCTATAAATACCCCCTCACCCCCTCTCTCTCAACCCAAGTTCCAAGACCCCTTCTCTCTCTAAGATCTCTCTCTCTCCTACTTTCTCTCTCTACCTTTGATTTTCTCTCTCTAACTTTTAAACCTAAACCTCCGTAGAATCTCAGATTTTTTCTGGGAAACCTCTTCTAGCCCTTTTCCTCTTTCCTTAAGCGAAGTTCGTTCTTCTGCAAGAAGCTCCGTCAGATCAGAAACAACCTCGGAAGCGCTGCCTGCAGGAGTTCTGCTAAACTTAGCAGAAAGGTCGGATTTGGATAGCCGAAGTGCTGCTCAAATCAACTAAACAAGGTTAGTATTCAAAAACCCTCTTCTAAATTCAAATTCATACTTTCTGAGCTTCCCTATTCTCTTTCTGAACCCCAACCCTATTTCTTTTGGATTTAAATTTTGACAATTTTGCCAAAAATTTTATCCAAGCCTGCCTCTACGCAGGGGAAGCTCTGTTTAAATCTTTTTAATGTTTTTAAGTATTCAAAACTATTTTAGCAGTAGTTCTGGCAAAATTTTCTAAAAGACTTTTGAAAATTTGAGTTTTTATAGCAGGAATTCTGCCAAAATGATTTAAAGATTTTTGGAAAAAAGTAGAATTAGTATAGCAGTAATTCTGACCAAATTTTTAAATGATTTCTGAAAAAGATTAATTATTTTAATTAGAATTCTGGCAAAAGTTTTTCAGATAGTTTAAAATTTTTGAGTTTATTTAGTAGAAGTTGTATCAAAATTTTTATAACTATTTCAGAAAAAAATCGATTTTTATAAAGGAAATTCTGTTAAAATTTTCAAAAATCCTTTTAAATATTTGAATCAATTTTTTTGAAAAACCTTTATAAAAATATTTGTGACGCAAACTCATGTTCGAATTCTTACAACTCGAATTCAAGTTCAAACCCTTTTTCGAACATTTGAGTTATTACAGAGGAAACTCTGTGAAAATTTTTATAAAAGTTTTAAGGTCAATTATAAATAAATTTTCAGATTTTTAATAATTTCTTTAAAAGATACTTCTTTAAATTATAGGGCAAATACTACTCGAAATTCGATATAAAAGTATTAACTAATATAATGAATTCTATCAGATTAAATCAAAGCACGGGCGTTGTATGTTGTTCTCCTTAGTTCTATCAAAATCCAAGTAAGTTATTCTATCAAAATCTTATAATTTTGTATTAAACATGTTTTTGATTCATGTCTTTGATTCATGCATGATTATTTAAACTTGATTCGTAATCAAATGCATATTTCAATATCTGCAAAATTAAGTACATATTTTGATTTCAAATCTTGATTTTAAATCAAATATTATGGTTAAGACATTTATGAAAAGAAGAATTTTGTATAGCATGTTGATTTTCAAAAGATTTTATTGTTGCAGGAGTCATGTCTATACAAACTTAATTCTCGCCTTCATAGGCGAATGCTCGTTGTGATAGAGCAAAATTCTGGATGGGCTGGATACATATGAACCGTGTTTATTTGAAAGGAATGATTTGGCTATTGAGCCTAGTTTTTGAAAAGATGAAAAGTCCTATAAAAGAATCCTTCAAGCCCATCTAGGTTTAGCCTACCCTGGAAGGGGTAGTGGTACAACCAGGAGTGACATTGTGAAGATGATGATTGTTGGGAGCGATAGATTCCCTGGACCTCCTGTCACTCGGGTTGAGGAGGTCGAGACAACGGGTCTCAAGGCTGCCGCATGCCAGTAGATGCATCCAACTCTCCTTGTTTGCTCGCCATTGCTGAGAATCTTCTCGGTCGTTGACCGCTCGCTTGGGAGCCCGTTTCACTCAGGTATCCGGGTAATCCACAATAGAATAATATACCCCCGGAATACTTAGTTTGAGATCGGAGTACTCTCCACCGTACCAGGAGGGCGTTAATATCGAAACAATGACCTTTTTCTTTCACAGAATTTGATCTGAGATTATGCATTGTTTTAAATTGTTTTTAATTGCCTTATTTTTAATTGCATAATTGTTCTTGAATGAATGCATTTTGATTTGTAAATTATTGAAATCATGCTTAATATTTGAATTGTATGGTTTTGATTAATGACTTACTTGGCTATCATAAGTCTAACCCCGTTTTTATGGGGATTTCAGGTTCAGATATGGAATAGGAGATCTTACAGTGGATGTTGGACAAGTGTGGCATCGAAGAATCCAGATTCCCAAGATCCTGAGATTAATTTAGGATTTATTTTAAATTTAATCCTAAATGTTTTCATTTTTGAACCTTGTGAAAAGACTATGTATATAATGTTGATATAAATTATTGTTGTTTTTGTTGATAATTGGAATGTGACGTGCCTGGGGTTTAGGAAACCAAAAATCAAAAGTTATTTCCGCTGTTTTAAAAAAAAAAAAAAATCTGCATTTTTAAAGGTTTTAAAACCCCGGGGCGTTACACCCTCTCTCTTCCGCAAGGAAGGGAAGACGGGAAAAATTTTTGCGACGATAACAGGTTTGGCGACCGTGATGGGACCTGTCCTTGTCTGACCTAAATTATGCTTGACTTAGTTCAATTATCAAAATTATGTTCACAACATGTCAGCTCTTCACTTTTTATATCATGTGAGCCTAGGAGCCTAGATTCTGACCTAGCTGACATTGACTGCATATAGACTAGGCATGGTTTGGTAGGACCAGATTGAGGAGATGTTTTCATGCTCACATAGACTTAGGTCTAAATACAACTCTCCTCAATTTAGGATCTGAATGCAAACAATGTATGCTTCTTCAAAGATTTTCAAAAGTCTATCTCTCTAGGACTTAGAGCCCTCTATTTCTTGCATGTGATCATTTTTTAAAGTCTCCAGTACCTATCATTACCGGGTCTTCACGTTGCTGGGCTCTATTCCAGAACCCTAGTTCGGGACAGAGCCTCACAACTGGGCCAATTATTTGGGTTAACACCCCCCTACCATGTACCACGGGCCACAGTCCGAAGTATATCGGTAGGCGCTCAAGGATGTTGGAAAAACCTTACCTTAGAACCAGAGTTGAGATTATATGCCACGTACCTCGGATTTCGATTCGGGTATATCGGCATAACTGGATTGGACAAAGATAATCTGAACTTAGAGTTAGGATTAGGGTCCTACAGCTGTTTTCAAAATAATGCATCTAGAGTCAGCCTTTATGGAGTGCTGTATGTACATGAATGTTTGTGCAGGATGTGATTGTTTGTATGTTATATCTATTTCCTTACATGTTCCCAAAAATATTATCAAATACCCATATTTCTAATCTTTTCCTTTATTTTCTCAAACCCTGGACAATTTTCTCAAATATCCCATTTCTTTCAAAAATTTCGGGAGATTTTCCATTCTACCTTTCTACTGGATCTCAAATTTTCAGCTGCATTTTATATCCTGCCTACAAAATTTTTCAAAAATTTCCCACATTTCCCTAAGTCTCATTCTGAGTCTTTCTTTGTTTTCAGTTGGATGGCATCCAGTCAAGTCGATCCTATCTTTCCTGAAGGTCACATTTCCTTCGAGGTGCGACAAAGTCGTCCTGAACATCGAGCCCTTAGCACCGGAACTTTCATTCCCCGGTGGTATTATTCCTGGCTAAAAAGCTTTTCCCGAATGTTCCCGGACCAATTGAGCGAGTGCGGATTAGAATTGGCGTCAGCAGTTGGGAAGCAGACCATCAACGACAATTTGATCCATGCAATGGCGGAGCGATGGAATCCTCGGACATGTACATTCTGGTTCCCATGGGGAGAGATGACCATTTTAATGGATGAATTTTCAGAAATCATGGGGTTACCAGAACCAGCCGGTCAGTCAAGCGATCCATTAGAACATCAATTTCTGATCAATGTCAAGGGTTTGGACCCCCGAGACTCCTTAGCTCGTATGACAGGCCGCCGATCCTGGCCCTTGATCCAGTTGGAGGGGAATGAATATGTCGATCTGCTCGAGTTGTATCGTCAGTACGGGACCTTCGTTGAAATCAGTTCGCTATCCAGGACAGCTAAAGAAAGGATTCAGAATGCAATGGTTTTATGCACTGTAGGATTATCCCTCTTCCCAGATGGACAAAACTACATGGACATCAGAATAATCCAGCTTATGAGAAGATGGGGAAATCGACAAACCAATCGTCTCTCCATAGCCATGGCAGCGCTCGCCTTCCTATATCGTGGTTTGACCCGATTCTCACTTGGGGAATCCATCTTAGTTGAAGGTTGCATCTACGCACTTCAATCCTGGTTTTTTCAGCATGTTCCAGCCCGAGCAAGCTCTTTCAGATATAATGGTCAAGAACTTCTTCCAGTGGCACAGTATCGGTCTATGATCAATAACATTCAAGAAGATGACGTAGTCTGGGACTATTTTGATCGGCAATTATCTCCTCCCAGATACACATATGCTTATGGCAAGAGGTTCAAGTTACTAGGCCCATTCTTCTGCACTTACTACCAACCAGAGAGATGTGTCCGGCAGTTCTCCCAGAGACAGCAATACGTCGAAGCCCGATTGTTATCAGGAGTTATGACAGAGTTTGATCTCACTTCCGCGCAATGGTCCGGGGCATATCATTCTGCCCGCTACGGCTGGGATTCCTTTGTCTCTCTTAAAATCTTTCCTGGTCCTAGAGTGTCTGCTGATTATCGTGAATGGTGGCAAATTGTTTGTCCTCCACCTCTTTGTCAAGATCAATAAAATCATGTTTTCTCATTTTAATAAAATTCTCTCTTTTTCTATTGTGGTTTGACGACCTCGCCTAGGTAACAAGGCATATTTTCGTTGTTTGTTTCTCGTGCTAAGAATTGATAACACAATTGTCGTGATTCTCGCGACGACTCAGTCCCTAGTAATGGGATATCTTCTTCAAATTGTCTACCATATTTTTCAATAAATATTTCTTCCAAAAGCCAATTCCTTCATAATCTAATCATGTCTTTGCCCTGCAGAGAGCATCCGCAGCAAAATCTGAGAGCATCCGCAGCAAAATCTGAGAGCATCCATAACATTTGATGGTTCAGACAAGATCAGGCAAAAGAACAACGGCATCGCAGTACTCGTCAGCCTCAAAAGAAGAGATGGGCTCCCCCCGATCCGAGAAGAGTCAAGAGCAGCAACAAGAGGATGACGGCATAGACCCTCAAATGTATGCCATGTTCTGAAAGATGATGAATAAAATGATGAGTGAACAGGCTGGGACTAGTGCAGAAAAAAATCAATTCAGAGAAAAGTCCCACGGGCACAAGAATAAGAAGGCTCCCAAAAAGCAGATTCAGCCAGAAGAAATCTCAGATGAATCCGAATCAACTGAAGACACTGAGAAAGAATATGAGGTGCCACCGGCATTTCAGAAACGTGGGCGAGAACAAAGGAGGAGCCGCAAAGCAAAGAATCAAGGCACAGAAGAACCTCTGTAGTCACAATTCAAGGAAATGGCCCGAGTTGTTAAGGATCTCCAAGCCCGCGACAAGGGCAAGAAAATCTTCACCAGTGAGGACTTCTATGACGGCCTCGAAGGGGATGACGATCTCGAAAACCTTCCCCAAAAATTCATCAAGTTCGATGGTTCTGGCGATCCGAAAGCCCATCTCGCCACTTTCTTCGCAGAGTGTTCAAGATTCAAGAGAGATAACAGAGCACTGTTCCTGTGTTTCCATCGCAGCTTGGAAGGAGTTGCAGCTAAATGGTATGCTGAGCATATCAATCCCATCGAGCTCAAGGAGTTCGATAAAGTGGTGAATTTATTTATTGAACGCTTCTTGTTCAACACAGAAGCGCTCCCGACATTAAGTCATCTCTGCAGTCTGAGGCAGAATGAGAATGAAAAAGCACGAGACTTCATTCACATATGGAGGTCAGCCTGTAACAAGATGAGAGATCCTATCTCGGAAAGGCACGCCCTGTCCCTAATCCTCAATAACTTTTCGCAGCCGTTAAGAGGATTAATCTCTACTGCACCGTCTCGGACCTTCATTGAATTAACTGAGCGAGCAGAATGGCTCAAGCTAAGCGTAGAGAATGGAGTCTATGAAGGCTTCACTTTTTCCAAGAGTAACCCCCAAGGTGAGCAGAAGAAGAAAGCTCACTTCACCTTCTCTGCCAACAACAACAACAATAGACGAAATCAGTACAAAGGGCAGAAGAAAGATTATTGTTACGGCGCAGGCAATCCCAACAATAAAGGAGATCAGAAAATGAAGCCTGCTTCTCAATACAGCAAGCCTTCTCAGCAAGACCAAGGGCCGAAATTGCGTCAAAAGGTTAAACATGAAGGATGGAGTTATGACCGAAAATTCACTCCTCTCGACCAATCACTCGAAGATGTGCTCGAGTATATGCTGTCGAAAGAAATGGTCAAGTTGCCTAGACTGGCTGATCCCCCTGTGCCTATGGGGAAATGGAAGGATCAATTCTGTAAGTTCCACAGAACAGTGGGACACAGCACTGAGAACTGTTTCGTTCTCAAGAATATTGTGCAAGATCTTATTGACAAGAATTTATTGGTAGAAGGAGAAGAAGAAGAAAAAATGGACATTCTTAAGCAGCCTTTTCCTTCACACACCACGGCAGTGGTGTCCGCACAACCATTCTTACCTCACGAACACATCAAGCCGTGTTCTGCACAAGATCTCCAGGTTCAGCACCAGGTGTCAGTACTACGACAAGCAGCTCCTGATTCTAAGAAGATGGATCTAATCTCAGCATTGGGCAAGACGAAAATTTCTGAAGCACCTGTAAAGTCAGTTCTCAAGTCAAAGAGACTTCCTGATTTTCTCAATCAAATCATCAAGCCCAAGTCGGAGAATTCAAGTCAGAAGCCTCTGACCGCTCTGTCCAATGTTTCCATTCTTGACTTGGCCAAGAGTTCCTGCAAGCATCAACAAGTACTGGATGATCTGCTCAGAAAGATCAAAGTTAAGACCAGTACCACTCCTGAAGACATGGCACAAATAGTGAATTCAGCCATAACCAACGCGCCAATCACTTTCTCAGATGAGGACCTTCCAAAGCCTCATTCCTTTCACAATAATGCTCTTTACATTGTCGTTCGGGTCAGGGGAATGACAATACCCCATGTGCTAGTAGATGGAGGCAGCAGCCTCAATATATGTCCTGAAATGACCGCAAAGGCACTAGGCATTAAGGAAGAAGAATACATTCCAGACCCTATCACCATCTATAGGTTTGACAACCATGGTCAGACGGAAAAAGGGAAGATATTCCTGGAAGTATTCATTAATTATTCGGTACATTCAGTGCTTTTTCATGTGGTCAATGTGCCACCCACCTACAATTTGCTGCTCGGAAGGACATGGATTCATAATGCAAATGCAATGCCTTCCACATTGCATCAATGCGTAAAATGGTCCAAAGGTGGAATGATTACAACAGTGCTCGGAGAGGACCCGAAAGAAAGGCTCCCACAGCCTATGATACCTCGACCATCATTCACTGCAGATATTCCTAGCATCAGAGAGAATGAAGAGATCAGTCTCAAAGAAAGTCGGGAAATACTCCAGGCAACATCAGAATTATTCCTGCACACTGTAGCCATGACCCGATGGAGAGGTCCCAAGTTCTTCAAAATTAGAGGTCGTGTCAGCTACGACACTGTCAAAGATCATCCATTGTTTCCACAATTCATGAAAGTAAGAAAGGGATTTTGTAACGCCCCGGATTTCCAAAACAAAGCTAAGTTAAAATTTTCATGAATTTTTTTTTTTTTTTTTCTTTGCAGCGGAACTTACAAAAGCTTTTAGCAGCGGAATCAGACGATAATGAGTCGTCAGTTTTAGAAAACTCCGAGCACGTTGCAGGTATGTGGCCAAGCAACTCATTGACCACCAAAGTGTTCCATTTTATCGAAAACATATGTTTATTACAACACTACTGCTTAGGAAAGCAGTGTAGGTTCAATAAAAAGGAAGCAGTACAACTCTGTCTAGAGAAACCCTGGAACTCGATGCCGCCTTGCTCCGCATATCGCCACGCAGGTACAACACCTGAAATCCCCATGAAACGGGGTCAGAACCACTGATGGTCTGGTAAGCATGCAGTCATACATCCATTCAACTCAAATACAATAATGACCACTCAGGGTCGCAATGCGCAATAACGACGCTCAAGCCTCCAAGACTTAGCGTATATCGCAAGAGCCTCCTCAGGGCTATGAGTTGAACATCCGCTCGAGTCTTCATGACTTAGAGCAAGCCTTTTCAGGGCTGTGATTTGAATAGCCGCATAAGTCTCCACGACTTAGCCATGACCTCTTCTGGGTCTCAAAGTGATGTCTAGCTCAAGTCTTCATACTTGGCACATCCGTATCCCACGCATCTAAGGACAACTCTTTGAGCTTCGCTTAGTCGTGCGGATACAACACGGGTCTTTGCCCAGTCGGTCCAGTAGTATACCGAACATGACACCTTCACAAAGGTTATGCAGGACTGACTCAACACGTCATCCACTCATACATTCAAAGCATCGTTGTACCTAGAACTAATGCATTGTTTGATAATTAACCACTCCCGCCTTTGGTACGCAGGTAGAGCTATTGTCCAGGCATCAACGCGACGTTCTGGGGGTTGATTATTCTATGTATTTTAGATACCCCAGAGGCCTGTTGACCCTATCCATAGTAGGGCAGTGTGTTTCAACTGGGAGAATCCTACTAGGCCCATATTCGGATGCATCCTCTACTTGCAGTAGTTGGGTTCAATCCTTAGATCTTAAGGATAACCAAGACCCCAAAACCCATGAGTGACTGAGGCCATCGTGGACTCTATCAGGTCCAAAGTAAAATACATGTCACTCAAGGCTGTACCATCACTGTCATTCCACAGTGAGCATAATTCCTGAAGGGGTCTGCCAGTCTTACAATTACTTGGACAGAATCTGCATGCCATTTAGGCAGCCCGTGCTTTCAGCACTACGGGAGTATGTACCCGACCCCATTCAGTCTTCCCCAACACAGTCATTACTGAGGGGGTACCCCTAACACGATCTTCAACCGCGGGGTATGTGCGACCTTAAGTCTTATTCATATGCATGCAGAACACCGCTCTTTGGCACTTCGGCCACCACGAGCATCACACCTCTTTGGGTGGAAACAACACACTCTGGCTCTTCGGCCCTTACGAGTCTGGTTGTGTAACCGTTCTCAATGAGCATGCATATGACTCGATCTAAATAGATCGGCTACTCGGCGTATTTTTACGCAACGAGTCCAAACCTAGCCAAGGCGCAACCTCTACTCCGGCTCAGCGGCCCTTACGAGCAAGGTGCCCTTGCAGGCACAAGGATACGAGCCGATCTGGCATCGTTCCATCAACGGACATCATTATGCCGTTCCATTGGTTCCGGCAGCTCTTCTGCCAACCATTTCGTCAGCACCTCCCCTGCTCTACCGGCAGTGGTGCGACGAACCCTTCTACGTTGTAGAGGGCAAACCATGAACTGGGTAGCACTCTGCTATATGTCAAAGTATCCTGCTACGTTCTTTCTGAGCTATTCTTAGCTTCTTCAGAAATTTCAGCAGCACTTCCTCTCTTTTACGGAGAAAGCGTGCGTTTCTTTTATCCATTTCAGCGGCATCTCCCCTCTTTGGTAGGAAATCGCCACGCTTAATTCGGGAAATGGATGCGCACCGTTGTGCGTACTTTGCATCCATCAAGGTTGCAGGAACCCTTGGCCATAGCCAGGCCATACGAAATTGACTTAGTCATTACGTAAAGAGTATTTTGCCAAAAACCGAAGCCTTTCCAATAAGGGCTTCATTCGTCAAGCAGAATCTTGAACGAGGAGCGGTCAAGGAATCGCATGGGCGATTTGGAGTTGATCTCCATTTGAACGCTCATTTATGCGCTATATATGTAGTATAAGCAGAAGCCTGTGCTTTATACAGCGGCGGCGTAAAGAAATGCATATACTATTGTTCAGGGTGTATAACTGAACGAAATATTCTACATATATAACAAAGCACAAGCCTTGGCATCGTTCGACGCGACGGCGTAAGTAAAGACATTGCAGAAAACAGGAGCCTTGGCATCATACGACGCGACGGCAAAGGTAAATTACATAGCCTGTGCGATATAAGACGCGTCGGCAGAATCAGCAGATATACACCTAGATCCGCATCCAACGATAGTTACGAGGCGAGCGGGTGAACACCGAAGTGTCCTAAAGGGCTCAACCAAGAACTAAAGCGAGATACCATTTTGAAGAACGCAAATACTGCGTGTTTGAACATAGGTATATCCGACGATAGTTACGAGACGAGCGGGTGAACACCGAAGTGTCCAAAAAGGGCTCAATCAAGAACTAAAGCAAGATACTACTTCAGAAAGTATATTCTATATACAAACAGTCAAATACTTGAGAGAGATGGATCAACGAAGCGAACTTACTTCAAATCGTGGAAGAAACGGCTCCGGGTTGCTTCTTTGGCTTCGAGCCTTCCTTCGAGAGGTCAGACTAAGTCAGATGAAGCTGACTTAGTTGAGAAAGAGGTAGAGTAGGTCAAGCTACTCAACCTAAGTGGTTTGAACCAAACAGGGTTCGATCCAAGTCAACTGGGTTCAGCAGGTTCGAACTCAGCTCAAGTAGGCTAAGTCTGGGTTCAGAAATCCAAACCGGAATCTGGACCAAAAAGGACTTTGACTTTGACTTTAAACCCAACTAGGTTCAAGTCAAGTCAACTGGGTTTGGACCAGGTCAAGTGGGTTCAGACCCATGTCAGGTGGGTTAGGACCAGGTCAGGCAGGCTCAGGCTAAGTCAGGCAGGCTCAGACCAGGTCAGGTGGGCTCAGGTGGGCTAGGCTAGGTAGGGGAGGTTTAGGAGAGAGAGAGAAGGCAAGAGAGAGAGGGGGGGTCGATTTTTATGAGAAGAGAGAGAGTGGGGAGGGCTATTTATAGCCGAAGCCCACCTCCTCTTGGGTTTTTCCATGCCCAAACTACCCCCTTGGCTTCTTTTTAATTCCAAGAGGTTCCTTGGTGTGGGGCCCACTTGGATATTCCATGGGATATTTTTGTGGGTCCCACCAGATATTTTTTGAGGAATATTTCTGTGGGTCCCACCAATATTTTCGTGGGTCCCGCAAGAATATCGGGTTTCCGGCGATTTTTTTCCGAAAAATTCTGAGTACGCCATTTTCTTCGTATTGACGTAACTAAGAAAGTTGGCTCGTACGAATCTATTGATTTCGTTTAGTTAGGAAGTTATGGCTTCCCGAGTATTTGAGCATATATTCGCAATTCGACGAATATCCTAAGTATAACTGGCTCGCAGGAATTGATTCGTTTCGCATTCTGAGAAGAAATGCTATTTTTACCAGTAAATGCCTCATGAATTTTATTCAGATATTTTCTGAAAAATTGCGGATCTTACAGATTTGATTTACTTCTGAAGCATGGTTATCAACCCTTTAAAGGACTGGGCAAAAATGAAGATGGGCGTGTCGAGCCAATGATCCAAAAGCATCCTCCCCACAGGGCAGGATTAGGGTTTTCCGGCGGGAGCTCACCAAAGAAGACTGTTTTTGTTAAAGGGGTACATTGAGAATCGTTGTGGCATTTCCTTTCAGAATAAATGTCTCAATGTCTTTTATCAATTGAAATCAATAAAATGTCAAGTTTTTTTGTCTATCTGGATGCCATCTATCTTCCTTCTCTATCTCCTCATTATATAACTCAAATGTCATTTTATGCATAATTCTTTTTAAATGATTGTTTGTCGTATGATGGACGATTTTTTTTTTCCTGAATCCAATTTCTTATCCAAAATTTCAGAAATGTCTTCCCGAACAATCAAGAAACTCGTTATCAATCCAAAGGCTTTCCAGAAATCGGCAGCAATTCACCGAGTCAAAGCAAGCACAGGAGATAGCAAGGTTGCAAAACAGTTAGATGATTATGCAGAATTTGATCCGTCTCTTCAGGAATTACCAGAGTTCGCCTCAGTTCAGAAGCAAGATGAACCATCTGCTCTAGTACAAGATCCTACTGAGGATGTCAATATCGGCTCAGAGGAAGATCCCAAGATTCTCAAGATCGGCACCAGTCTAAGTCCGGAAGAGAAAGAAAGGCTCACAAATTTTCTCAAGCAACATGAAGAAGTGTTCGCATGGACATATGAAGATATGCTGGGCTTAGATCCCAAATTGGTCGAACACTGACTCGTTTTGAAGTCAGATGTAAAGCCAGTTAAGCAAAAGCTGAGAAAAATGGATCCTAGAATAGAACAACAAGTCAAAGAAGGACTTGAAGATCCGCTCAAAGCAGGATTTATCCGACCTATTGACTATCCAGATTGGTTAGCCAATATCGTTGTTGTCCCAAAGAAAAGTGGCAAAGTCAGGATTTGCATAGACTTCAGAGACCTCAACAAGGCAACTCCGAAGGATGACTATCCACTGCCAAGAATTGATCTTCTGATTGACAGCACATCAGGACATGCCATGTTCTCCTTCATCGATGGATATTCCGGCTACAACCAGATTAAGTTGGCCGCCCGCGACCAATCTAAAACTTCCTTTACTATGCCTTGGGGCACTTTTTGCTATACAATTATGCCTTTTGGGCTCAAGAATGCTGGAGCAACATATCAACGGGCAATGGCCGTTATCTTTCATGATCAAATGTGCAAAATCATGGATGCGTATGTTGACGATATTCTCGTGAAATCTAAAGAGGGAGAAGATCACCTCGAAGCCCTTGATCAAGTCTTTAAGCGAATCATTCTTTACAAGTTAAGACTTAACCCGCAAAAGTGTGTTTTTGGAGTCGAATCAGGCAAATTGTTGGGTTTTCTGGTCAGCAAAAAGGGAATTGAAGTTGACCCGGCCAAAGCAAAGGCTATCATTGATATGCCACCCCCGAAAAATCTCAGAGAGTTGTGTAGCCTTCAGGGACGCATGCAATCAATCCGGCGATTTATTTCCAACTTGGCGATGAGATGTGAACCTTTCAACCACTTGCTCAGAAAAGGAGTGAAGTTCGAATGGGGACCAGAGTGTTAGCAATCGTTCGATAGAATCAAGAAGTATCTTCTCAATCCTCCAATCCTGAAGCCGCCAGAATTGGGAAAACCTCTTCTGTTATACATCTCAGTCAATCAAGTCGCATGTGGCGAATTCTTGGCACAATACAAAGAAGGCAGCCTGATAGAGCACGCCATCTATTATGTGAGTAAGACTTTCATAGACTATGAAAAGAAATACTCTCACATAGAGAAGACCTGCCTAGCTCTGGTATGGATGTGTCAGAAGCTAAGACACTACCTGCTGGCATCTGAAGTCAAAATTTTGTCTAAACTCAATCCTCTCAAGCATATTTTAGAGCAGCCTTTCCTCAGCGGACGAGTTGCAAAATGGCAAGTCTTATTGATGCAGTATGACTTAGAATATGTCTCGCAGCAATCAATCAAAGGCCAAGCAATTGCAGATCAATTGGCGGATTTTCCTCTAGCAGAAGAAGTGAAAGCCGAAGATGACTTCCCTGATGAGCAAATTTGCAATATCCAGCAATTTCCAGTCTGGAATTTATTTTTCGATGGTTCTAAGAACATGGCCGGAATAGGCATCGGAATCCTATTAATCACTCCTGAGAAGGAGATGATTCCATCTTCTCTTAAGTTAGATTTTCAATATACCCATAATATGGCTGAGTATGAAGCCCCGATTCAAGGTCTAAAAATTCTACTAGACTTTAATGTCAAGGGAGTGCACGCTTATGGTGACTCATTACTCATCGTCAATCAAGTTCGAGCCGAATGGCAAGTGAAAGATCAGAAGTTATTCCCCTATCAGAAAATTGTTTCAGCTCTTGTCAACAAGTTTGAAGAATTTCAGCTCTTCCATATCAAGAGAGATTTCAATCAAGTGGCCGATAGCCTAGCCAGTTTAGGCTCCATTATGGCATTCAAGAATGGAGAATCTTATCGCTCTTTTGAAATTGGCAGACTTGACCAACCTGCTTTCCTTCCAGCGGAGCAAGTAAACCAGGCTGAGCAAAAGAAGAAGCCTTGGTATTACAATATCAAAACTTTCATAGAAACTGGCGAATTTCCTCCAGAACTCTCAAAGAAAGAGCAACGAGCAATCCAGCGTATGTCCACTCGATATTTCATTTTGGCCAATATCCTCTATCGTCGTGGATTCAGCTCAGAGTATTCCAGATGTTTAGATGAAGAAGAATCCAAAGAAGTCGTGCGAGAAGCACACGAAGGCATTTGTGGTGGCCACGTCGGCTACCAAACCCTTGTCAAGCAAATCATAAGAGCAGGGTACTACTGGAAGACTATGCAACAAGACTGTTATCATTATGTGAAGAAGTGTGTGCAATGCCAGATACACGCACCTTCTATTCATGCTTCGACAACTTATTTGCAATCTGTTGTTTCTCCATGGCCGTTCTCCATGTGGGCCTTTGATGTCGTAGGTCCCATCACTCCTTCAACTTCAAATGGCCACAAATACTTCCTTGCCGCAACAGAATATTTCACCAAGTGGGTAGAAGCTATCACTCTTCGTACAATAGAAGGCCGACACGTGTTCTCTTTTATTCACAAAAGCATCCTTTGTCGTTTCGGCATCCCGCATGACATTGTATCAGATAATGGGAGTCATTTCAAGAATGAAAGAATGAAGACATTCTGCTCAAAGTTCAAGATTTATCATCATTTCTCTGCCCCATATTATCCTCAAGGGAATGGTCAGGCAGAGGCCACCAACAAGATTTTAATTCGTATCTTGGAGCGAACTGTGGAAACAGGCCGTGACTGGCATGAGAAGATCCACGATGCACTATGGGCCTACCGGACCACTATTCGCACTCCAACGAATGCTACTCCATCAGAACTGGTCTATGGAACAGAAGTAGTGTTGCTGCTACATGTTCAGAAGCCCGCTTTGAAATTCGCATCGCTTCTGCAATTACCTCTTGATCAATATCAGCAACAACGACTAGTACAGTTAGACTTGCTCGATGAGAGAAGGCTGAAAGCAGCAGAGCATGCTCAATCCTATTGCCAGAGAGTAGCCAAGCAATATGCGAAGTCTGTTATCGAAAGAAGATTCAAAGTCAATGATTTAGTACTTCGATCCACAGCTTATCTCAAGCATCGTCCAGGCGACAAATGGTCACCAAATTGGGAAGGCCCATATGTTGTGAAAGAAGCATTACCCCGCAACTCATATCGGCTCATCAACGTCGATGGGGTAGAATTGCCAGATCCCATTAATGCTCGACACTTAAAAAAGTTCTACACCTGAAACATTTAGTCTCCTCTTGTAATCTTCTCGTTTCCTTCAAATAATGATTCAATTTTCTTTCCCAGTTACACTGGGGCATTTTTAAAATTTTGTTCTGTATGCAGGCAGGATAAACAAATTCCTCATTTCACGCACTTGTGCATTCATGTGCATCAATTCATATTCATGACATTCAACTACATTAACAACAATCCAGTCAGTATTGGGATTTCAACAAACAGTCCCATCACAATTTCTAATGATTCAAAATTGGAAGGTAATCACCAATACTGAACAAAAACCCAGTGCTCGAACTGGTATTTTTTCAAAATCCAATGTTTAAACTGGTATATTTTCAAAATCCCAAACTTTCGAAAAACCGAGTTCCAACTCGGGTTTTATTTCACATCATTTTCTTTTGTTGATCCGGGTTCCGACTCGTGATCTCTATATTTTATTCGAGCTCTGACTCGAACTCATCATTCTCCCTTGATCAATCCAAGTCATTTCAACCATCACGGTCTGTCAATTGCTCAAATTTCATATGTTGCCCACTAATTTCCAATTTCAATCTTTGGATCATGCAATTCTCCAATTCCGACCCCTGGGGTCACCCAATTTCCAATTTCAATTCTCAATTCTCAATTTTGACCTCCAGGTCATTTAATTTCTAATTTTCGACCTTCAGGTCACTCAATTCTCAATTCCTACCTTCGGGTCACACAATTTTGATCTTTTGGTCTATCAATTCCCAATTTCGACCGTTAGGTCATTCAATTATCCAATTTCGACCTTCGGGTCATCCAATTTCCAAACAATCAATTCTCCAATTTCCAATTTCGACCTTTGCGTCAATCAAATTTCAATATCCAATTTCAATCATTTTCTCTTGCGAGAGACCCGTTTAGGGAGAGTTCGAGGGAGCTCGTTCTTTTCGCATGCTATCCAATTTGTTCACTTAGCCCCTGTTTAGGGAGAGTTTGAAGGGACTCGTGTCTTTGTGAACCGTTTGCAAAACAATTTCCAATTTCACACAAGGAACCCTTTTAAAGGAGAGGCTCGACGGAGACTCGTTTTTCTTGTAACCTCCCAATTTCATACTAGGCCATTTTTCGTCATGAAGGACCCTCTTTGCAGGGAGAGTGTGATTGACTCGTTCCTTTCATGACCCAATTTTCAGACCTCACTATTATCGGCCCCCTTTCCATAAGAGAAGCCTAATATTAGGAAGCTTTGACGAAAGCTTAATTTCTCTTCGAAAGTTCGTTTTGCAAACACCTCCTCTTCAGGGAAGAGAGGAGCATTTCCCATTTCCCATTCAGGTAAGGGCTAAGCCTGAGTCTCTCTTTTTGGGGAAAAAGAGAGGAGAATTTTCGTCACGGATGTGTTGGACCGGATTTCAAACGCTCTCTTTCACCAAGGATTTCAATGAAATCTTGTCAATCTGTCAATTTATTTGTTGATTTCAGAATCTTTATTGCAACAATCTCTATCCCAGTTTACCTTTAGCATTACTTCCAAAAGAGTGAAGCTTTTGCAAAAAGAGATTCAGAATTCAAACTCTTTTTATTGGCCAACCAAAAGGATGAAGGATAAATCCTCGATATGGCCAGCAAAGAAGATTCAGTGTTATTGCAAAGCCATAAATGATTGATATTGATCGCGGTTATGGCACATCTTTAAAGACTATTCTTGTAAAGATGAGGCAGTGAAAATATCCTGAGCGATAGAAAAAGAGAGCATTCATCAAAACCCTGTCTCCTCAGAATCACCTAAGCTGCAATTAAATATCTGCAAAAGGGATCTCTCACCTGTCGTCAAGATGAAGGCGAATTAGGTGAATAGATCCCCGGGGCCAAAGAAGATTCGAAACATCTCCAAGATGACGGAGTTTGTGACAGGTCCTTCCAGGGAAAGTCCAAAGCACTGTCGAGATGAAGGCAGATGCGATGAACCTCTCGACAATCCCTAAAAGACATTTAATTTCAGTTATCATCCAAAAATCTCCAAACCCATCGTTAAAGAAGGATCGAAACATCTCCAAGTTGACGGAGTTTGTGACTTACCCTTCCCCAAAAGAGAGCAAGAGAGGAAAAAGAAAGAGAGAAAAAGTCAGAACATCTCCAAAATGAAGGAGAATGTAGCCAAAACACTAGAGGGTCAAAAGAGCGCAGAAAGATTATCATGAGAGAAGCTCCCAGGATATCAAACTGCCAGATCTATCAAGAATCCTCTTTAAATTTGTGAAATTCTATTATCAATACTCTTTCATCAACTGCTTTCACAATATCAAATTTTCTTTCCTGCTCATATCAAGGAAATTGATAGCTTCCTTGAAGAATGGCAATTGCAAATAATGTGGGTTTCCAATCTTGATTCTACAAAAGTGAACCTCGTTTGGAGGTAATGCTTTGGGTAGAAAAAAAAAAAAGAATATCTTTGCAACCATGTGCAACATTTGAAAAAAATTTTGAATCAACAGCAAAATTTTCAAAATTTCTAAATTTTGACAATATTTTCTAGCTATCCTGACGTGAAGTGAGAGCTTGATATTCGTTTTCAATGCATCCAGACACCAATTTTAAATCCCTCCTAAGGACTTGATTCCTTCCCTTCTTTGAGAGCATGAACTCTCAGATTGCACACTTCCCTGTGTCCCCACTGTCCCACCATAGACAGTCCCATTTCGGTTCGAGGTCGAACCACCAATCATTTCTCGCAAAAGGCAATTTCAAAAGCTGATTTTAGTCTCAGCAATGAGACGTCCAAAATCAACCCCTTTTCAAGCTTTAGGGACCCCATTTTTCTTTCTTTTGCAAAACCCCTGTTAGATTTATTGTGCAAAATCCAAAGGTTCCATCATACCAATCCATTTTCCACCCAATCAGGATAAGGGTATAAACCTGAGCCTCCATTAATGAGGTATTCCATTTTCTGCCCGATCAGGTTAAGGGTCAAAGCCCGAGCTTCGTTCCATACAGAGCATTTCCTGTCCCATCCAGGTTAAGGGCATAAACCTGAATTTCACTCTCACAGAGTGAGTCTTTCCTCTTCATTTCTCCATTTCATATCTACCATCTTCCTCGGGCTAATTTTCTTCATACCCAAGCAGATCCTTCTAACTGGGGCATTTTTATATAGCCCAAATTTGGTGTGTTTTCTTTGCCACTAAGCTCGACCATAAGCCGGCTTAGTAGCAAAGAGGGGCATCTGTAAACACCCCAAATTTTTACTCACCTTCTTGACATTGCCCTTAATCGGCACATTTCAGTTCTCCAGAAGCAATGAAGGGCAAAATAGTCATTTTTAAAGATTGAACCTGGCATAAAGTCCTAAATTTCACTCTTGAGCCTCAAAATTTCTATATTTAGGTTCAGAGACATCTTCAAATTGCAAAATTTCAAAATCCTCTTTCTGGACAAAAAGTTAGAATTTCCAAGTCCGAGCTCAGAGTGACATTTCACAGGAACATGTCTTTGCATCGCATTGCATGAACACTTTGCATCATTTCATTGCATAGCATGTCAGTTTGAGATCCAGAACTCCTGATTTGCAAAGTTTTCCATCCAGATTTGATGTTTAAACTTTTTTAAATTGATTTTTAAAACCCTGAGTATTCAAAATTACCAAATTTTCCCATTTTACCCCCAGGACTTTGAATTACAAAATTTTTCTCAAGAAAAACAATCTGGATATTTGGATATTGATTTTAAAGAGTTTATCTCAAAACTTTTTGCAAAAGATTTTAAATCTCTTTACAAAATTTTTTACTTTTATCCATATTTTGCCTTGAAAAACCAATTTTTCCAAATTTTTGAAAAACAAATAATGTTTTATCTCGTATTTTCAAATAAATGGAGCAGGACCTGCCTTTGAACTAGCATCATACTCAGATTCCCAGGTAAGTTTCTTACTTTCAAGCGGGACCCACCCGGAGATGGCACCAATTTTGTAAATTCCTCTTCTTTTTATTTTCTTATTTTTTTTTTTTATGTTATGTCCTAAAATAGTGGGCCCACACACATGTGGCACCCCAATTGAAAATAAAAGACTTTCAAAAACAAAACAAAACTTTATTTTCAAAAGGATTTTAAAAGTGGGTTGAGGTGGCATTTCCATAAAAGCTTCTCATTTTTTTATTTTATCTCTTTTTATTTGTTAAATAAAGTTTTTTTTAGAAGGAGGCAGCCTTAAATGGCACAGCCGAACTTCCAAAACAAAAAATAACATAATAAATTTCATTTTTACCTAGAACTTAGGTAAATGAAATGAAACATTCGAAAAAAAAAAAAAGATGCGCCCTTTTTAAAACGGTAGCATTGAAGTCCAATTTGAAAAATTTTCAAAAAAATGATAACGGACCTGCGTTTCTTTTGGAGGAAAGGAAAGTTTTAAAAGGGAGGCACTCACGAAGAAAAAGGGGGAGGAAAATTGCTTTTTGGGGAGTTTTGGCAAGGGAGGAGGAGCCGAGAGGAATTGGAGGCGTTTTGGGTTTTGCAGGGCCTTCATCACCAGCGCCCTTGTCCATTGAAAAAAAGGAGGCGGTTTTCACCTTCTTCAGCCAGCCATTTGTTATCGAGATCCCTCTTCAGCCACTACAACCCAGCCGCAGGTTGCTCACCATCTCCAACCTACCAACAAGAGCCCATCCTTCTTCAGCCAACGTGTTCTGCCTCCTCTTCAGCCCAGCCATCTCGGTCTTCCACCTCCAGCCTATTTCAGCCCCATCAGCAAGAGATCCAGTTGCAGGTCTTCCTTCTTCAGCCCAACTACCAGGCCCTTCAACGGTTCCTTCCACCTTTCTTCCATCCCAGCCGCAGGATTTCCACACAGGATACAGGAGATCCAGCCTCTGCATCTTTTCAGCACAGCAGAAGAACCAGCCAGCCATCGTTTTCCACCTTTTCTTCAGCCTATCTGCAGCAGCTGCAAAACCAAAAGAGGAATCGATTTTTCTGGTTCCAGGTGAATCACCCCGTCCTTTCATTCAATGGTTCCATTTGAATCCTTTCCTCACTTCCATATTGCAATATAAAACTTTCTTTCATTCATTGGCTTGATTGAAAATTTAATTATTTTTTTTTTCTTCCTCATCGTTCCGATCTTGCATTACAAACTGTTTCTGGGGTTCCCATCTTTTTCTGTGGGCTGCTGAGATTCATGTGATCTTGTCATTGGCCACTATGTTTTTTTTTTTTTTTCAAAACCCTTTTGATCTATCATTTAGAATTATGCTGTCATGGATCTAGTAAGAAACCCAAGTATGCAAAGTGGGGATTACTTGGCAAGCCTGATTCGTGATTATGTTGGAGGGAAAACCAAGGCTGGAGCTCACAAGAGCTCGTATGCTCGCTTGGTTACGATCCTCACCTGTTTGCAGTTCACCTTTGCCATCTATGCAACATTCCTTTTGTACTCCATGAGTTCAATGGTCGATTTGCGCACAAAGCCAGACTTCTCTTGGGCAATTCGGATCGCCAAGCACTGGCAGCAGTTTATCATCCAGCCACATGTGGTGGCACATTACCAGGAAGCCACTAGTTTTACTTACCCTGCTAAAGGCACAAAACAGGAAATTGCTTTTTACACTAACTTCTTATATTAATTTCTGCTAAATGTACATGTGTATTGATGTCTTCTTTTAAATCGTTGTAATTTTGAAAAGATTTTTAAATGTAAAACATGTGAAAACCAGACATCAAATAATAAAAACCGGTTCTCACTAGTGGATGAGACCGGGTCGAACTCAGGGAACGGGAATATATCGTATTCAAGTACACAAATCTAAACTAATCTTTATTGCCGAATTATTTGAAATGTAGAATGTTTAAGAGAAGTAAAACAACTAACTATTACAACAAATGAATACCCTTCGCAGAGGGCGTAAAGTGCAATATTTACAAACCCAATTAAATTCCTAATTCTAAACTAAAAAGTAAAAAGAAGCTTTATTCTTCGTACTTCGTGTCATGCAATCACTTCTGCTCCACTCCTGTGCAATCCTGCACAAATCAAATGAACACGAGTAGTACCAGAAATAGAAATATACTTGCTAAATGATCTAATGAAATCACAATTCACTAAGAAATGCTAAACAAGTAACTACTTAAGCTAATAACAAAGTACTTAACAACAACTAATTATATCTAGCTAATTACTTACTAACATCTAACAATTAACTAATATTCAATTAACTAATGTTCAATAAAAACAAGGAATGGACAAAATAAGAGATTTATGTAAGGAAAAGCAAAACAGTAATTGAAACAGGAACAAAATAGTGAAATTCAACAACAAACGAGAAAATACTAAACAGGGAAAATGATTGAACTAAGTAATTTGAAAAAAAATGAATCATAAAAAAAACATTGAAGACAAAGAATGCAAACAATCAGAGAAAACAATAATCTGAAATGAAAACAAGGAAAAAAAACCGATACATGAATTAAGAGTAAAACTGGAATTTTATTTTAGAAATTGGAACATGAACAAAAAATAGAAAAAATTAGAGAAATGGCTAAGTGAAGAACAACAAGAAATCAGTTACTTTTGAACACAGTGCTTGCAAAAAACAATCTCAGCTATATTTCAAAATTAGAATTTAGAAAAATAACAAGAATTCAGACACTCGCCGGAAAATGAACAGTAACAGCTGCTGAACTTTGAATAACGGATTGAGTTCAATTGATCAATCACCAGCTTCTATCAGACTCTTTAAGAAAATCATAGTTCAGCTTTGAATAGCTTCAAATTGAAACAAAATTTTATAGTACTGAACAGCATTTCTGCATATTAGTGAAATACAGTCAATCAAAATACTCAATAACTCCAGTTGATGCCGGAATTCACTCAGGCGATCAATTTCAGTTTGATCGGATGCAGATGTAATGTAAAGAATCACTGGAGATGCAACAATTGCAGGAAATCATTGAAAATGTAAAGCTCAAAAGCAACTTCAATTCACCAGAGAGATCAGATGATCTATTGCCGAAAAAAAAACAGAGATGCCGGAAAAAAAACACGATGATCAAAATTTAGAAATAAACGTATCAATTTGCATTTTAATCGATTGGAAATATCTCAATCCGGCTGACTTCAGTCGATCAAACAAGACTCACTCATGCTGGAATTTCTTAAACATCATTAGGACACTTACCAGATTTTGATTATCAGAAATTTACTCACCGGAAAACAATAAACGCACGGTGATCAGAATTCAGTAATTCATAATTCCAATATTTCCATCGGATTCAGATATCCGATTGATTTTTTTTTTAAAATTAATCACTGAAAATTCAATTAATAGACACTTCATGGAACTCTGCCAGAACATTCATCACATTCAAAGAACAATAACCTTCACCGGATGATACGGTGAGCAGTAATTCCAGAACTTATATTTCGCCGGAAAATGCAAATATCGATTCAGATGATCGATCAACTAAAAAATAACTTTTCTTTATTATTTTTTTCATTTTTCACTAAACAGAAACATATCCTAACTTCATTAATCGAACCAGCAACAGAAGATAAATGTGGGAAAATAAGAAGAAGAATTGGAAGAAGAAGAAGAATTGGAAGAAGAAGAAGAATTGGAAGAAGAAGAAGAAGAAGAAGAATTGAACGACTTACCGTGAATCTTAGAAGGGTTAGGAAAGAATTGGCCTCCTCCTGTACACCATCTCCGGATTGAAGACACCTCCACCTGAAAAGAGAAGAGAAAAATAGGGAGAAAGAGAAGAAGAAGAGAAGAATGAGGTGGAGGGGAAGGATTAGAAAAGAGGAATAGGCGTACAGATGAAAAACATTTTCATTTTCCTTCTTTTGGGATTTTAAAGATGTTCAAACCGGTTTGAACCGGTTTGTTTTATTTTTTTCAAAAATAAAAAAAATGGTTAAAGACTTTTTATTTACTAAAAACCTCAAAACTAACTAAACTACTCTAATCTAGAGATTACTTCTAAAAAAATATTTACAATCAACCTCATTTCAATTTATTTTTAAAACTAACTATATTCTCAACTCTAATTTTTCTTTTTATTTTTATTTTTACTGAAAACTAAAACTAAAACTACTATGTTAATATCAAACATCAAAATGTGTACTAAAATATACAAATAAAGCTATTTTTCATACATTTTCTGTTTTGAAATCAATTTGGCTCATTTAACAAAAACTAGCCTAAAGTTGGGTTTTTAAAACATTTTTTCATAAAATCATGCATATTTTAATGTTAAATCACCTTGAAATATATGCATGATCAAATACCCCCATGCTTATGTTTTGCTAGTCCTCGAGCAAACTAGAAAAATGCATGAAATGAAAACTATCACCTAACTCACTTTCGTAGGAATCACGGTTGCATTTAGCTCATGCAACAAGCCCTTTCAACCCCTGGGTTACCCCAGTGGACGAGTAAGGTCTCGTGAGGGTTTGCAGTGATGCTACCCACAAACATCTCTGTCATGTATGCAAAATATTACACATCCTCATAAGTAGTAGGTAATTAAAAACTTTGTTTTAACAAATATTTCATGTTACAAGAAAAATCAAAACATAATTAGTCTTTTATATACCACCACAGAAAAAAAATTTCTTTCACTTTTCTAAATATCATAATTATTTATGTTTTATTCTTAGAAAATCCAATAAAAACATATTATTATTTACTTATCCTCACTAATATGTTTTCTGCACAGGTTTTCTCAATCACACTTCTAAGCACTGAACTTTTCTTTCTTTTTCAGATCTTTTCTCATTTTTTTTTTTCATTTTTTCACACTTTTTCTTTTTGCACACTTATTCTTCTCTTATAGCTTGCGTGTGGTCTGATTTTATGCCTTGTGCAATGTGAATATCTTCTATACTTTTTCAATACATACCAAAAGATATCAACTAAGACATAAAAGTGACTTCCTTCATTCACCTTTATAACATGAGAGTCAAACATTTCAACTTGTATTTGTTCTCAGTTACTTAGGATCACGAAGTTTTCCACTCTCCTTTTCGAAAATGGAATTAAAAGTTTCAACTTACATCTAAGTTCCATCTACTAAGGATTGTGGAATTATCCAAACAACCTAACACATGCTCTTTTTTCTCTTTTTGAGCTCATTTTTACGCTTTTGTTGATTTGCTTAGTTTTTCAAAAATAGAACTGTGCATATTCATATTTGTGATTCAAAATAAATTCTAACATGTATCTATCATCATTTCTTCGAAATCCGCATAAACAACCATAATTTTTAGATCTATGTCAGAAAAAATTTTCGTGGGGCTTAAAAATCCTTTAAAAACATCAGATTTGAAATAACATTCATATAAGTTCAAACTCTTTCTTTAAAAATCTACTTTTCATGAGAGATGTGTAAACATGTGCAAGAACGTAAACAGAAATATCAAGGTGTGCACTTTACACCCTCCCCCATGCTTGAATGACACTGTCCCAGTGGCACTCCCCCATGCTTATATGAAACTAAGTGAATGCACATGAGATGAAATAAATGAGGAAAAAGAGTAGAATGACCTGACATGAATTAAAAATACACGTTCTATGAATTTAATGAATGCAATGTATACATGACAAAACATAAAACTCATGAATGAAACAAAAAGAATATGCAAAACTCATGAATAAAATGAAAAAGGAAAAACAAAAATAAAATCTATAAATTCTAATCAAATCTAATAATATACAAGATATGGGTTGCCTCCCATAAAGCGCTAAGTTTCACGTCCCCAGCCAGACGGATCCTTGGAAAAATCCTTCATCGTCCATGAGATCAATAGACATGAAGTCAGGCTCAATCAGGCTCTCTATGAAAAATAGTGTCATCTGTGACACTGCGCAGTGTGTTCCCATCCTGTCTACCTTTGAATGGCTCGAAGTGCCCGATCCAATTCAAATCACCTATCTGATTCGCAAGTAATTCTAGGTGATCCTCTTCTAGTGATTCATTATCCTCCTCAAGAGGTGGATCACTCAATAACCAAGCATATTCTGCTTCTACGAGGTCTTGAATGACATCAACCTCGAAAGAAGCCTCCTCAACCGCAGGCCCCATAGCAGCACGAAAAATGTTCAGCCGCATCTTCCTATTTCCGAATGACACATTCATCGCACCAGTGCGGCAATTGATGCACGCATTGGCGGTAGCTAGGAAGGGGCGATCGAGAATAACAGGAGTCTGCTGTGGGCTATCAACTCCCTCCATATCTAATATCACGAAGTCAACAGGGAAATAACAATCCTCCACCTTGACTAAAACATCTTCAATTATCCCTCTTGGGACCTTGATAGATCTATCTGCGAGCTGAAGAGTCATAGGTGTAGGTTTCATCTCTTTCAATCCAAATTGGTTTTAAAAGAAACCCGGCAAGATGTTAACACTTGCCCCAAGGTCGAGCAATGCACGCCCAACAGTGATGTTTCCTATGACACATGAGATGATAGGAGTCCCTGGGTCCTTGAGCTTAGGTGGGGTTTGATGTGGCAATACTGCGCTCACCTGCCCGGTTAAATAAATCTTTTTCTGCACATGGGACATCGACTTCCTTTTCTGCGTACAAAGTTCTTTGAGGAACTTTGCATATGCAGGGACTTGTTGGATGGCATCTAGTAAGGGAAGGTTTATCTGAACGTGCTTGAATATCTCAAGCATCTCTTGCATGTTCACTCCAGCCTTACCTAATGCTCTCGGCCTTTCTAACACCTCAGGAAAGGGGGCTTTAGGAATGTAGGATGGTGAAGGCTCCGATGGAAGAACCTTCTCGCTTTCTTGAGGTAAAACCTAAGGGACAGACTGCTTCTCACTTATGTTCTCTCTTTCTTCTGCAGCCTCCCTCGCTTGGTACTGCTTCCCACTCCTAAGGGTTACAACTTGAGCTTGCTCTTTATGTGCATTGGTCATATGCAAGCTACGCATGGGTTCCTTTCCCTTAGGGTTGACAATAGGCTGGCTAGGCAGTGTCCCCTCACTTCGCCTGCTAAGCGCCTCGGCGAGCTGCCCCATTTGAGTCTCTAATTTTGAAATAGACTGATTATGCGAGCTCAAATTCGCTTTAATATCAGAAAATGCTTGTAGCATCTTGTCCTCGAAGGACTGACTATGTGAAGGCTCATGAGACTGGGGATGAGTGTAAACAGGTTGGGCTGGGGGATAACTGGATCTCTGAAATCCAGGCGCATAACTGCCTTGATTGGGTTGACTCTGGGAAGGGTTAGGGGTTTGAATCTGTGAGTTGCGCCATGAAAAACTGGGATGGTTTCGCCAGCCCAGGTTATAAGTGTTGGAAAATGGATTGGGTGCGGGCCTAGCGAAGTTTTGAGCCATCTGAGCTTGCTCTTGGACAAACTCAAGATACTGTGGCGCAAGTGGGCACTGTAAAATATGGTGTGCAGGACTCGCACACAACGCGCACACCTGCATGGCAGGAGAGGGACCCAACAAAAACTGATCTAATTTCTGGGACAGTTGGTCTACCTTGTTGCTTAACTCAAGGTTTATCCCTTTTTCAAAAATACCTGCCTTCTTAGTACTATCCTGTGCAGGTGCAGCCCTATCGAACCGTGAAGTTGTCGCATGGTGCATCGAATTTTCGCTCAATGTCTCAAAAAGCGACCATGCTTCATCCTCACTTTTTAGCATAAAAGTGCCCCCACATGATGAATCCACTATTTGCCTGTCCTTCTCGGTCAGACCATCGTAAAAATACTGCACCAGTTGCCAACGAGGCACCTGGTGGTGGGGACACTTGCGGAGAAGGTCTTTCATTCTCTCTCAAGTCTCGTAGAATTGTTCTCCCTCAATCTGCGAGAAACTGATTATGGCTTTACGAAATTGATTCGTCTTACCAATTGGGAAGTACTTTTTAAGAAATTCGCGTTGCATTCCTTCCCAAGTGGTAATCTGAACCGTATCGAGAGCCTTTAGCCAATGTTTAGCTTTATCTTTGAGAGAGAACGGAAACAACGTCAACCTCAATGCGTCATCTCCAAAGTTGTTGATCCGCACTGTCGAGCAGATCTCCAGAAAATCATTAATATGACTATATGGGTCTTCGTTGCTTAGGCCATGAAATGATGGTAACATTTGAATGATACTGGCCTTTATTTCAAATTGATTGGCTTCTACATCAGGTCTCGTGATGCAGGAGGTGGGAGTGTATATGGTGGGCATGAAGTACTCCTTAAGGGTACGGAACAACGACCGATTTTCGACCATGGTGATAAGATGAGGAGTTCTCCTAACAAGAAACTCGGAACTCAATTAGCTCGGGTCGAGTGATCGTTGCCTGTGCATACACCTTGAAGTAGACCGGTGTAACACTCGTCCTAATTTTGGGTTTTCTACCTAACTAACGCACTAAGCGGCCAAACCACGCAAACCACACAGCGAGTAAACTAAAAACAACAAAAACTAAACAAACACCACGCAGTTACACATAATAGAGATTATGCAAAGAAATATAAAAACTATGTGTACGGTACCAATCGTACACAGTCACCTCTAAGGGGTTCCTAGTAGGTGGGCTGTGCAGAAAAGTAAGCTCTTCTCTAAGATATGCACATACGTGGTTCTAAACCTAAATGCAACACAAACACTAGGCAATAAAGTGAATACTAATATTACGCCGTTCCCCGGCAACGGCGCCAAAAATTTGATGTCTTCTTTTAAATCGTTGTAATTTTGAAAAGATTTTTAAATGTAAAACATGTGAAAACCATACATCAAATAATAAAAACCGGTTCTCACTAGTGGATGAGACCGGGTCGAACTCAAGGAACGGGAATATATCGTATTCAAGTACACAAATCTAAACTAATCTTTATTGCCGAATTATTTGAAATGTAGAATGTTTAAGAGAAGTAAAACAACTAACTATTACAATAAATGAATACCCTTCGCAGAGGGCGTAAAGTGCAATATTTACAAACCCAATTAAATTCCTAATTCTAAACTAAAAAGTAAAAAGAAGCTTTATTCTTCGTACTTCGTGTCATGCAATCACTTCCGCTCCACTCCTGTGCAATCGTGCACAAATCAAATGAACACGAGCAGTACCAGAAATAGAAATATACTTGCTAAATGATCTAATGAAATCACAATTCACTAAGAAATGCTAAACAAGTAACTACTTAAGCTAATAACAAAGTACTTAACAATAACTAATTATATCTAGCTAATTACTTACTAACATCTAACAATTAACTAATGTTCAATAAAAACAAGGAATGGACAAAATAAGAGATTTATGTAAGGAAAAGCAAAACAGTAATTGAAACAGGAACAAAATAGTGAAATTCAACAACAAACGAGAAAATACTAAACAGGCAAAATGATTGAACTAAGTAATTTGAAAAAAAATGAATCATAAAAAAAACATTGAAGACAAAGAATGCAAACAATCAGAGAAAACAATAATCTGAAATGAAAACAAGTAAAAAAAACCGATACATGAATTAAGAGTAAAACTGGAATTTTATTTTAGAAATTGGAACATGAACAAAAAATAGAAAAAATTAGAGAAATGGCTGAGTGAAGAACAACAAGAAATCAGTTACTTTTGAACACAGTGCTTGCAAAAAACAATCTCAGCTATATTTCAAAATTAGAATTTAGAAAAATAACAAGAATTCAGACACTCGCCGGAAAATGAACAGTAACAGCTGCTGAACTTTGAATAACGGATTGAGTTCAATTGATCAATCACCAGCTTCTATCAGACTCTTTAAGAAAATCATAGTTCAGCTTTGAATAGCTTCAAATTGAAACAGAATTTTACAGTACTGAACACAATTTCTGCATATTAGTGAAATACAGTCAATCAAAATACTCAATAACTCCAGTTGATGCCGGAATTCACTCAGGCAATCAATTTCGGTTTGATCGGATGCAGATGTAATGTAAAGAATCACTGGAGATGCAACAATTGCAGGAAATCACTGAAAATGTATAGCTCAAGAGCAACTTCAATTCACCAGAGAGATCAGATGATCTATTGCCGAAAAAAAACAGAGATGCCGGAAAAAAAACACGATGATCAAAATTTAGAAATAAACGTATCAATTTGCATTTTAATCGATTGGAAATATCTCAATCCGGCTGACTTCAGTCGATCAAACAAGACTCACTCATGCTGGAATTTCTTAAACATCATTAGGACACTTACCAGATTTTGATTATCAGAAATTTACTCACCGGAAAACAATAAACGCACAGTGATCAGATTTCAGTAATTCATAATTCCAATATTTCCATCGGATTCAGATATCCGATTGATTTTTTTTTTTTTAAATTAATCACTGAAAATTCAATTAACAAACACTTCATGGAACTCTGCCAGAACATTCATCACATTCAAAGAACAATAACCTTCACCGGATGATACGCTGAGCAGTAATTCCAGAACTTATATTTCGCCGAAAAATGCAAATATCGATCCAGATGATCGATCAACTAAAAAATAACTTTTCTTTATTATTTTTTTCATTTTTCACTAAACAGAAACATATCCTAACTTCATTAATCGAACCAGCAACAGAAGAATGTTCTGTAAATTTCGAAATCTACAGACAGCATGGGACATTTGTGAATATGTGGATCTGCTCGAAATCTACAGACAGCTCGAAATCTACAGACAGCATTACAGCCAGAACATTCGTCATGCTGTCTGTAGATTTCGAGCTGTCTGTAGATTTCGAGCAGATCCACATATTCACAAATGTCCCATGCTGTCTGTAGATTTCGAAATTTACAGAACATTCTTCTGTTGCTGGTTCGATTAATGAAGTTAGGATATGTTTCTGTTTAGTGAAAAATGAAAAAAATAATAAAGAAAAGTTATTTTTTAGTTGATCGATCATCTGGATCGATATTTGCATTTTTCGGCGAAATATAAGTTCTGGAATTACTGCTCACCGTATCATCCGGTGAAGGTTATTGTTCTTTGAATGTGATAAATGTTCTGGCAGAGTTCCATGAAGTGTTTGTTAATTGAATTTTCAGTGATTAATTTAAAAAAAAAAAAATCAATCGGATATCTGAATCCGATGGAAATATTGGAATTATGAATTACTGAAATCTGATCACTGTGCGTTTATTGTTTTCCGGTGAGTAAATTTCTGATAATCAAAATCTGGTAAGTGTCCTAATGATGTTTAAGAAATTCCAGCATGAGTGAGTCTTGTTTGATCGACTGAAGTCAGCCGGATTGAGATATTTCCAATCGATTAAAATGCAAATTGATACGTTTATTTCTAAATTTTGATCATCGTGTTTTTTTTCCGGCATCTCTGTTTTTTTTCGGCAATAGATCATCTGATCTCTCTGGTGAATTGAAGTTGCTCTTGAGCTATACATTTTCAGTGATTTCCTGCAATTGTTGCATCTCCAGTGATTCTTTACATTACATCTGCATCCGATCAAACCGAAATTGATTGCCTGAGTGAATTCCGGCATCAACTGGAGTTATTGAGTATTTTGATTGACTGTATTTCACTAATATGCAGAAATTGTGTTCAGTACTGTAAAATTTTGTTTCAATTTGAAGCTATTCAAAGCTGAACTATGATTTTCTTAAAGAGTCTGATAGAAGCTGGTGATTGATCAATTGAACTCAATCCGTTATTCAAAGTTCAGCAGCTGTTACTGTTCATTTTCCGACGAGTGTCTGAATTCTTGTTATTTTTCTAAATTCTAATTTTGAAATATAGCTGAGATTGTTTTTTGCAAGCACTGTGTTCAAAAGTAACTGATTTCTTGTTGTTCTTCACTCAGCCATTTCTCTAATTTTTTCTATTTTTTGTTCATGTTCCAATTTCTAAAATAAAATTCCAGTTTTACTCTTAATTCATGTATCGGTTTTTTTTACTTGTTTTCATTTCAGATTATTGTTTTCTCTGATTGTTTGCATTCTTTGTCTTCAATGTTTTTTTTATGATTCATTTTTTTTCAAATTACTTAGTTCAATCATTTTGCCTGTTTAGTATTTTCTCGTTTGTTGTTGAATTTCACTATTTTGTTCCTGTTTCAATTACTGTTTTGCTTTTCCTTACATAAATCTCTTATTTTGTCCATTCCTTGTTTTTATTGAACATTAGTTAATTGAATATTAGTTAATTGTTAGATGTTAGTAAGTAATTAGCTAGATATAATTAGTTGTTGTTAAGTACTTTGTTATTAGCTTAAGTAGTTACTTGTTTAGCATTTCTTAGTGAATTGTGATTTCATTAGATCATTTAGCAAGTATATTTTTATTTCTGGTACTGCTCGTGTTCATTTGATTTGTGCAGGATTGCACAGGAGTGGAGCGGAAGTGATTGCATGACACGAAGTACGAAGAATAAAGCTTCTTTTTACTTTTTAGTTTAGAATTAGGAATTTAATTGGGTTTGTAAATATTTCACTTTACGCCCTCTGCGAAGGGTATTCATTTGTTGTAATAGTTAGTTGTTTTACTTCTCTTAAACATTCTGCATTTCAAATAATTCGGCAATAAAGATTAGTTTAGATTTGTGTACTTGAATACGATATATTCCCGTTCCCTGAGTTCGACCCGGTCTCATCCACTAGTGAGAACCGGTTTTTATTATTTGATGTCTGGTTTTCACATGTTTTACATTTAAAAATCTTTTCAAAATTACAACGATTTAAAAGAAGACATCAAATTTTTGGCGCTGTTGCCGGGGAATGGCGTAATATTAGTATTCACTTTATTGCCTAGTGTTTGTGTTGCATTTAGGTTTAGAACCACGTATGTGCATATATTAGAGAAGAGCTTACTTTTCTGCACAGCCCACCTACTAGGAACCCCTTAGAGGTGACTGTGTACGATTGGTACCGTACACATAGTTTTTATATTTCTTTGCATAATCTCTATTATGTGTAACTGCGTGGTGTTTGTTTAGTTTTTGTTGTTTTTAGTTTACTCGCTTTGTGGTTTGCGTGGTTTGGCTGCTTAGTGCGTTAGTTAGGTAGAAAACCCAAAATTAGGACGAGTGTTACACCGGTCTACTTCAAGGTGTATGCACAGGCAACGATCACTCGACCCGAGCTAATTGAGTTCCGAGTTTCTTGTTAGGAGAACTCCTCATCTTATCACCATGGCCGAAAATCGGTCGTTGTTCCGTACCCTTAAGGAGTACTTCATGCCCACCATATACACTCCCACCTCCTGCATCACGAGACCTGATGTAGGAGCCAATCAATTTAAAATAAAGGCCAGTATCATTCAAATGTTACCATCATTTCATGGCCTAAGCAACGAAGACCCATATAGTCATATTGATGATTTTCTGGAGATCTGCTCGACAGTGCGGATCAACAACTTTGGAGATGACACATTGAGGTTGACGTTGTTTCCGTTCTCTCTCAAAGATAAAGCTAAACATTGGCTAAAGGCTCTCGATACGGTTCAGATTACCACTTGGGAAGGAATGCAACGCGAATTTCTTAAAAAGTACTTCCCAATTGGTAAGACGAATCAATTTCGTAAAGCCATAATCAGTTTCTCGCAGATTGAGGGAGAACAATTCTACGAGACTTAGGAGAGAATGAAAGACCTTCTCCGCAAGTGTCCCCTCCACCAGGTGCCTCGTTGGCAACTGGTGCAGTATTTTTACGATGGTCTGACCGAGAAGGACAGGCAAATAGTGGATTCATCATGTGGGGGCACTTTTATGCTAAAAAGTGAGGATGAAGCATGGTCGCTTTTTGAGACATTGAGCGAAAATTCGATGCACCATGCGACAACTTCACGGTTTGATAGGGCTGCACCTGCACAGGATAGTACTAAGAAGGCAGGTATTTTTGAAATAGGGATAAACCTTGAGTTAAGCAACAAGGTAGACCAACTGTCCCAGAAATTAGATCAGTTTTTGTTGGGTCCCTCTCCTACCATGCAGGTGTGCGCGTTGTGTGCGAGTCCTGCACACCATATTTTACAGTGCCCACTTGCGCCACAGTATCCTGAGTTTGTCCAAGAGCAAGCTCAGATGGCTCAAAACTTCGCTAGGCCCGCACCCAATCCATTTTCCAACACTTATAACCCGGGCTGGCGAAACCATCCCAATTTTTCATGGCGCAACTCACAGATTCAAACCCCTAACCCTTCCCAGAGTCAACCCAGTCAAGGCGGTTATGCGCCTAGATTTCAGAGATCCAGTTATCCCCCAGCCCAACCTGTTTACACTCATCCCCAGTCTCATGAGCCTTCACATAGTCAGTCCTTCGAGGACAAGATGCTACAAGCATTTTCTGATATTAAAGCGAATTTGAGCTCGCATAATCAGTCTATTTCAAAATTAGAGACTCAAATGGGGCAGCTCGCCGAGGCGCTTAGCAGGCGAAGTGAGGGGACACTGCCTAGCCAGCCTATTGTCAACCCTAAGGGAAAGGAACCCATGCGTAGCTTGCATATGACCAATGCACATAAAGAGCAAGCTCAAGTTGTAACCCTTAGGAGTGGGAAGCAGTACCAAGCGAGGGAGGCTGCAGAAGAAAGAGAGAACATAAGTGAGAAGCAGTCTGTCCCTTAGGTTTTACCTCAAGAAAGCGAGAAGGTTCTTCCATCGGAGCCTTCACCATCCTACATTCCTAAAGCCCCCTTTCCTGAGGTGTTAGAAAGGCCGAGAGCATTAGGTAAGGCTGGAGTGAACATGCAAGAGATGCTTGAGATATTCAAGCACGTTCAGATAAACCTTCCCTTACTAGATGCCATCCAACAAGTCCCTGCATATGCAAAGTTCCTCAAAGAACTTTGTACGCAGAAAAGGAAGTCGATGTCCCATGTGCAGAAAAAGATTTATTTAACCGGGCAGGTGAGCGCAGTATTGCCACATCAAACCCCACCTAAGCTCAAGGACCCAGGGACTCCTATCATCTCATGTGTCATAGGAAACATCACTGTTGGGCGTGCATTGCTCGACCTTGGGGCAAGTGTTAACATCTTGCCGGGTTTCTTTTAAAACCAATTTGGATTGAAAGAGATGAAACCTACACCTATGACTCTTCAGCTCGCAGATAGATCTATCAAGGTCCCAAGAGGGATAATTGAAGATGTTTTAGTCAAGGTGGAGGATTGTTATTTCCCTGTTGACTTCGTGATATTAGATATGGAGGGAGTTGATAGCCCACAGCAGACTCCTGTTATTCTCGATCGCCCCTTCCTAGCTACCGCCAATGCGTGCATCAATTGCCGCACTGGTGCGATGAATGTGTCATTCGGAAATAGGAAGATGCGGCTGAACATTTTTCGTGCTGCTATGGGGCCTGCGGTTGAGGAGGCTTCTTTCGAGGTTGATGTCATTCAAGACCTCGTAGAAGCAGAATATGCTTGGTTATTGAGTGATCCACCTCTTGAGGAGGATAATGAATCACTAGAAGAGGATCACCTAGAATTACTTGCGAATCAGATAGGTGATTTGAATTGGATCGGGCACTTCGAGCCATTCAAAGGTAGACAGGATGGGAACACACTGCGCAGTGTCACAGATGACACTATTTTTCATAGAGACCCTGATTGAGCCTGACTTCATGTCTATTGATCTCATGGACGATGAAGGATTTTTCCAAGGATCTGTCTGGCTGGGGACGTGAAACTTAGCGCTTTATGGGAGGCAACCCATATCTTGTATATTATTAGATTTGATTAGAATTTATAGATTTTATTTTTGTTTTTCCTTTTTCATTTTATTCATGAGTTTTGCATATTCTTTTTGTTTCATTCATGAGTTTTATGTTTTGTCATGTATACATTGCATTCATTAAATTCATAGAACGTGTATTTTTAATTCATGTCAGGTCATTCTACTCTTTTTCGTCATTTATTTCATCTCATGTGCATTCACTTAGTTTCATATAAGCATGGGGGAGTGCCACTGGGACAGTGTCATTCAAGCATGGGGGAGGGTGTAGAGTGCACACCTTGATATTTCTGTTTACGTTCTTGCACATGTTTACACATCTCTCATGAAAAGTAGATTTTTAAAGAAAGAGTTTGAACTTATATGAATGTTATTTCAAATCTGATGTTTTTAGAGGATTTTTAAGCCCCACGAAAAATTTTTCTGACATAGATCTAAAAATTATGGTTGTTTATGCGGATTTCGAAGAAATGATGATAGATACATGTTAGAATTTATTTTGAAACACAAATATGAATATGCACAGTTCTATTTTTAAAAAACTAAGCAAATCAACAAAAGCGTAAAAATGAGCTCAAAAAGAGAAAAAAGAGCATGTGTTAGGTTGTTTGGATAATTCCACAATCCTTAGTAGATGGAACTTAGATGTAAGTTGAAACTTTTAATTCCATTTTCGAAATGGAGAGTGGAAAACTTCGTCATCCTAAGTAACTGAGAACAAATACAAGTTGAAATGTTTGACTCTCATGTAATAAAGGTGAATGAAGGAAGTCACTTTTGTCTTAGTTGATATCTTTTGGTATGTATTGAAAAAGTATAGAAGATATTGACATTGCACAAGGCATAAAAGCAGACCACACGCAAGCTATAAGAGAAGAATAAGTGTGCAAAAAGAAAAAGTGTGAAAAAATGAAAAAAAAAATGAGAAAAGATCTGAAAAAGAAAGAAAAGTTCAGTGCTTAGAAGTGTGATTGAGAAAACCTGTGCAGAAAACATATTAGTGAGGATAAGTAAATAATAATATGTTTTTATTGGATTTTCTAAGAATAAAACATAAATAATTGTGATATTTAGAAAAGTGAAAGAAATTTTTTTTCTATGGTGGGCAATAGGTCTCATCCAGGTTGTTGCGTGTCTCCAACTGGAATTCCTGCGTATGGGACTCCTCGCTTGGTATGGTTCTCCTCGTCGTAGGAGCCATTTATCTATGTACATACAAACACTTGTTTTTAGTTTCTCAATGTATATATGGAAGTAAAAACTTTATTTACTTAATATACATCATATTTACACAAACATCGCCTTAAACAAAATGTCATGCCGCACTGGCAGTCTTTAGGCGTTGAGAAACTATATACATGAGTCTACTGACTCCAAAGCATCACTAGTCTCTTTAAGACTTGGATTTCTTTGATGATGACGAACTCCAAAAGGTCCATCTATTGCCACATGACCTTGGAGCAGGCACTACTAGCTTTGGCTTGGGCGGCACTTCCGCACTAGCAAGCGAATATTGGGGATATATGAGGGACTCCAGTCCACTTTCCCAGTCAGCAAGATCAAGACTCTGGGAGTCTGGAATAATGATTGACGAACAGAAAGAATCCCCTCTTTTGTTCCTGCCATTTAAGCTCGGCATATGTGATGCCGGATGGTAGCTTGGCGAGTGATAGACCTCCGCAGGGAAGTTCAAATCAAAATCCCTCAGCCTTGGTAATTCATCAAAAGATGTTGGGGTATGGTTGCTCCCAACACTAGAGTGATGCGGTCCACTGACACGCGAAGTCTCATCCCTGAGACCCTTTGAAGCCCGCCGACCCATATCGGCGGTATATTTCCTTTGGCATTCGTTGGCGGAATGCCCATCTTCGCCACAGTATTGGCAGTCTTGGACTTCATACGGGCATATCCACTCATCGTGCATGACCTTGCAGCGATAGCAGTATCCACGCGAGTCATGAGTTGTCATCTATACAAAGATGCACCCAGATCAGAACAAAAGTATAAAAACATATACTTACAGTGCGATATCGGGACCATGACGGATCTTGAACCAGGTTTCTCAGACTCATGCTCTGATACCAATTCTGTAACGCCCCGGATTTCCAAAACAAAGCTAAGTAAAAATTTGCATGAATTTCTTTTTTTTTTTTTCTCATTGCAGCGGAACTTAGAAAAGCTTTTAGCAGCGGAATAAGACGATAATGAGTCGTCAGTTTTAGAAAACCCCGAGCACGTTGCAGGTATGTGGCCAAGCAACTCATTGACCACCAAAGTGTTCCATTTTATCGAAAACCACTTGTTTATTATAACATCACTGCTTAGAAAAACAGTATAGGTTCAATAAAAGGAAGCAGTACAACTCTGTCTAGAGAAACCCTGGAACTCGATGCCGCCTTGCTCCGCATTTCGCCACGCAGGTTCAACACCTGAAATCCCCATAAAACGGGGTCAGAACCACTGATGGTCTGTTAAGCATGCAGTCATACATCCATTCAACTCAAGTACGATAATGACCACTCAGGGTCGCAATGCGCAATAACGACACTCAAGCCTCCAAGACTTAGCGTATATCGCAAGAGCCTCCGTAGGGCTATGAGTTGAACATCCGCTCGAGTCCTCATGACTTAGAGCAAGCCTTTTCAGGGCTGTGATTTGAATAACCGCTTAAGTCTCCACGACTTAGCCATGACCTCTTCCGGGTCTCAAAGTGATGTCTAGCTCAAGTCTTCATACTTGGCACATCCGTATCCCACGCATCTAAGGACAACTTCTCGAGCTTCGCTTAGTCGTGCGGATACAACACGGGTCTTTGCCCAGTCGGTCCAGTAGTATACCGAACATGACACTTTCACAAAGGTTATGCAGGACTGACTCAACACGTCATCCACTCATATATTCAAAGCATCGTTGTACCTAGAACTAATGCATTGTTTGATAATTAACCGCTCCCGCCTTTGGTACGCAGGTAGAGCTATTGTCCGGGCATCAATGCGACGTTCTGGGGGTTGATTATTCTATGTATTTTAGATACCCCAGAGGCCTATTGACCCTATCCATAGTAGGGCAGTGTGTTTCAACTAGGAGAATCCTATTAGGCCCATATTCGGATGCATCCTCTACTTGCAGTAGTTGGGTTCAATCCTTAGATCTTAAGGATAACCACGACCCCAAAACCCATGAGTGACTGAGGCCATCGTGGACTCTATCAGGTCCAAAGTAAAATACATGTCACTCAAGGCTGTACCATCACTGTCATTCCACAGTGAGCATAATTCCTGAAGGGGTCTGCCAGCCTTACAATTACTTGGACAGAATCTGCATGCCATTTAGGCAGCCCGTGCTTTCAGCACTACGGGAGTATGTACCCGACCCCATTCAGTCTGCCTCAACACAGTCATTACTGAGGGGGTACCCCTAACACGATCTTCAACCGCGGGGTATGTGCGACCTTAAGTCTTATTCATATGCATGCAGAACACCGCTCTTTGGCACTTCGGCCACCACGAGCATCACACCTCTTTGGGTGGAAACAACACACTCTGGCTCTTCGGCCCTTACGAGTCTGGTTGTGTAACCGTTCTCAATGAGCATGCATATGACTCGATCTAAATAGATCGGCTACTCGGCGTATTTTTACGCAACGAGTCCAAACCTAGCCAAGGCGCAACCTCAACTCCGGCTCAGCGGCCCTTACGAGCAAGGTGCCCTTGCAGGCACAAGGATACGAGCCGATCTGGCATCATTCCATCAACGGACATCATTATGCCGTTCCATTGGTTTCGACAGCTCTTCTGTCGACCATTTCGTCAGCACCTCCCCTGCTCTACCGGCAGTGGTGCGACGAACCCTTCTACGTTGTAGAGGGCAAACCATGAACTGGGTAGCACTCTGCTATATGTCAGAGTATCCTGCTACGTTCTTTCTGAGCTATTCTTAGTTTCTTCAGAAATTTCAGCAGCACTTCCTTTCTTTTACGGAGAAAGCATGCGTTTCTTTTATCCATTTCAGCGGCATCTCCCCTCTTTGGTAGGAAATCGCCACGCTTAATCCGGGGAAATGGATGCGCACCGTTGTGCGTACTTTACATCCATCAAGGTTGCAGGAACCCTTGGCCATAGCCAGGCCATACGTAATTGACTTAGTTTTTACGTAAAGAGCATTTTGCCAAAAAGCTGAAGCCTTTCCAATAGGAGCTTCATTCGTCAAGCAAAATCTTGAACGAGGAGCGGTCAAGGAATCGCATGGGCGATTTGGAGTTGATCTTCATTTGAACACTCATTTATGCGCTATATATGTAGTATAAGCAGAAGCCTTTGCTTTATACAGCGGCGGCGTAAAGAAATGCATATACTATTGTTCAGGGTGTGTAACTGAACGAAATATTCTACATATATAACAAAGCAGAAGCCTTGGCATCGTTCGACGCGATGGCGTAAGTAAATACATTGCGGAAAGCAGAAGCCTTGGCATCGTTCGACGCGACGGCGTAAGTAAATGTATAATCGGAAGTGCAGTAATCGGAAGTGCAGAAAACAGGGAGCCTTGGCATCATACGACGCAACGACAAAGGTAAATTACATAGCCTGTGCGATATAAGACGCGTCGGCAGAATCAGCAGATATACACCTAGATCCGTATCCAACGATAGTTACAAGGCGAGCGGGTGAACACCGAAGTGTTCTGAAGGGCTCAACCAAGAACTAGGGCGAGATACCATTTTAAAAACGCATATACTGCGTGTTTGAACATAGATATATCCGACGATAGTTACGAGACGAGCGGGTGAACACCGAAGTGTCCAAAAAGGGCTCAATCAAGAACTAAAGCAAGATACTACTTCAGAAAGTATATTCTATATACAAACAATCAAATACTTGAGAGAGATGGATCAACGAAGCAAACTTACTTCAAATCGTGGAAGAAACGGCTCCGGGTTGCTTCTTTGGCTTCGAGCCTTCCTTCGAGAGGTCAGACTAAGTCAGATGAAGCTGACTTAGTTGAGAAAGAGGTAGAGCAGGTCAAGCTACTCAACCTAAGTGGTTTGAACTAAACAGGGTTCGATCCAAGTCAACTGGGTTCAGCAGGTTCGAACTCAGCTCAAGTAGGCTAAGTCTGGGTTCAGAAACCCAAACCGGAATCAGGACCAAAAAGGACTTTGACTTTGACTTTAAACCCAACTAGGTTCAAGTCAAGTCAACTGAGTTTGGACCAGGTCAAGTGGGTTCAGACCCAGGTCAGGTGGGTTAGGACCAGGTCAGGCAGGCTCAGGCTAAGTTAGGCAGGCTCAGACCAGGTCAGGTGGGCTCAAGTGGGCTAGGCTAGGTAGGGGAGGTTTAGGAGAGAGAGAGAGAAGGCAAGAGAGAGAGGGGGTCAATTTTTATGAGAAGAGAGAGAGTGGGGAGGGCTATTTATAGCCCAAGCCCACCTCCTCTTGGGTTTTTCCATGCCCCTTCTACCCCCTTGGCTTCTTTTTAATTCCAAGAGGTTCCTTGGTGTGGGGCCCACCTAGATATTTCCATAGGATATTTTGTGGGTCCCACCAGATATTTTCTGAGGAATATTTCTGTGGGGCCCACCAATATTTCTGTGGGTCCCGCAAGAATTTCGGGTTTCCGGCGATTTTTTTTTTCCGAAAAATTCTGAGTACGCCATTCCCTTCGTATTGACGTAACTAAGAAAGTTGGCTCGCAGGAATCCTTTGATTTCATTCAGGTAGGAAGTTATGGCTTCCAGAGTGTTTGAGCATATATTCGCGATTCGACGAATATCCTAAGTATAACTGGCTCGCAGGAATTGATTCGTTTCGCATTCTAAGAAGAAATGCTATTTTTACCGGTAAATGCCTCATGAATTTTATTCAGATATTTTCTGAAAAATTGCGGGTCTTACAGATTGATTTCCATCTTTTCCTGAGAAATGCTTTCCAACTTCAAATATTTTCTAAGCATACATCATATTTTCCAATTTACATTTCCCAAAATTCTCATAGCACATGCCTGAATTCTCTGTGCATTTAGGATAGAACGCAATTTCACTAAGTCAAGCACAATTTTGGGTCCTTGGTTCGATTACCCCCGTTAAAGGCGACAGGAACGGTCGAACCTCGTACCGACAGGTCGAGCCCCATCCCATGGATTTTCCCGCAATTTTCAAAAACGGAGTCGAGTATTTCAAAACAATTTCCAAAATCCGGTCAAGTTTGAATCGCGAAAGCATTTCCCTCTCTCTTCCGCAAGGAAGGGAAGACGGGAAAAATTTTGCGACGAAAACAGTGTGACACCCAGATATGTGTGGCGTGATGGACTAATCAACAAGAAGGTGTGGAAGACAGATGTAGAGCGTGCAATAACAATGACATAGGACAATAACATGAACATTATACAATTTTATGTCTGTAACCAACATGACCATGAATATACACCAAACAGAATATTGAATCAAGATAAACTAGCATACTTACTTTTGCCAATGTATGAACATAGATTACAGGTGAACAAAAGAAATGACTAAAACACTAAATGATACAAAATAATAGGGGCAAGTAATCAACTGGATGGTTGCTAATATGCCCTGTAGTTAACATCGTAATGAACCCAAATCAAATAACAGCACAATTAAAAGATATTCTGCAAAAACAAAGATACTGATATGAGATTATGAGGAATAAAACCAAAGTTGACATTGGATTCGCATGTAGTGCCTTGGTCAAGAGCACGGTTTTGCTGTATGATAAGCTTTTCCAGCCATCATTTTACCTTGATTTGACATAGGTTTGAAAGAGCTTTTCCCACAAGAGCAGGTTGAACCTTCAGAGGCAGACGGAAAAAGGAACTCACCACCCTCTTCCTGGTTGGCTTTTGGGTGTTCTGTTGAAGGGCGATTGCAGATTGAGGCTCCTTGTAGATCCTTTGCACTAATCGACTTACAGCCCACGATAAAGAGGTCTATCCTCTTCTATTGAGCTGAAGGAAAGGGGTAGGATTCGAGAGATAACCGTTAGAAGAGAGTTCCCCAAAACTGCAGGGAATTCGTGGGTCTCTGGAGATGAAGGGTGATTTTTCCAGCCTCAAACGGATCTCAAGAGTTGAAGGGCTTGAAGTTTTTCACCATGGACGGAGGAGACCTGCGATAAGAGCCCCAGAGAAAAGATCAATCGACCCCCTTTGTTCATCCAAATGTCCCTCTTTTTAAATAATGTTGAACCCTCCTTCAAAAAAAAAAAAAAAAAATCACAGCCTTCCTTTTTGGGGCTTCGTTACCGTTTTTGAAAATTTTTGAAACGGAAAATTAATGGATTTTGAAAATCCGCCGTTTTAAAAAGGGGGACGGCTCCTTTTCTCAAAAGAATTTTTTTTGAAAACTTAGGTAAAATGGAATTTTGGTCAGGGTTTTACGGTGGTTCCGTTTTGGAAAAGTAAAAACGTGAAAAGGTAAGTAAAACGGATTTTTTTTTTTAAAGGTGGTGCCACTTCAACCAGATTTGAAACCCTTTGAAAATAAAAGAAAATTTATTTTATTATTTTTTTTTTTGTTTTTCAAGGCAAGGAGCTTTAGTGAGGCCACCTATGTGCGGCCCACTAATTATTTTATTAAAATAACTAAAATTGAAAATTAAAGAAAGGGTTTTTATAAATCAGTGCCACCTCAAGGTGGACACTGTTTTGGAAATAGGAATAATATGGGAGAACTTGAGTGTGACACCACCTCAAGGAGGGCCCCACGTCATTTTATTTTAGAATAAAAGAAAAGTAAAAAAAAAAATTTTTTTGAATTTTCATAATAGTGGGCTAGTTCAGAAAATACAAAAAAAAAATGGGCTTGGTTTCAAAAACTAAAAAGAATGGTCCTTGGGTAAAATAAAAGATACAGAGGTTTTATAAAGAAGTTCAGAATCTTTTGCAAAAATTTTAAATAAAATCCTCTAAATTTGAAATTGTGTGCCCTTTTTCCAACTGACAAAATTTTAAGAACAATACCAAAATGTCCAGATTGTTTTCTTGAGAAAACTTTTGTAATTCGGAGTCCTGGGGGTAAAATGGGAAGAATTGGCAATTTTGAAGACCCAGGGTTTTGAAGAGTTTAAAAATCAAATATGGATTGACAATTTTGAAAATCAGGAGTTCTGGATATCGAAATGACATGTTGTGCAGTGAAATGGTGTGAAATGTTCATGCAATGCTATGCAAAGACATGTTCTATGAAATGTCATTCTGAATCTAGAATTGGAAACTCTAGCTTTTTGTCCAAAAAAAGGATTTTGAAATTTTTGCCATTTGAAGATGTCTCTGAACCTAAATATGGAAATTTTGAGGCTCAAGAATGAAATTTTGGACTTTCTGCAAGGTTCAATCTTGGAAAATGACCATTTTGCCCTTCATTGCTTCTGAAGAACTGAAATGTGCCGATTGAGGGCGATGTCAAGAAGGTGAATAAAAATTTGGGGTGTTTACAAATGCCCCTCTTTGCTACTAAGCCGGCTTGTGGTCGAGCTTAGTGGCAAAGAAAAACACTCCAAATTTGGGCTATATATATATATATAAAAATGCCCCAGTTAGAAGGATCTAACTGGGTATGAGGAAATTAGCCCGAGGAAGATGGTAGATATGAAATAGAAAAATAAAGAGGAAAGACTCACTCTGTGAGAGCGAAGTTCAGGTTTATGCCCTTAACCTGGATGGGACAGGAAATGCTCCGTATGGAACGAAGCTCAGGTTTTAACCCTTGACCTGATTGGGCGAGAAAATGGAATACCTACTTGAATGAGGCTCAGGTTTGTACCCTTATCCTGATTGGGCGGAAAAATGAAATATTTGGAAGGTGAATAAGACAACTTTTCTTGAAGATGAACGAGGCGATGGAAATGGAATTGTAAGAGGCAATTTTGAAAATGATCACGACGATCTGGTGAATTTTTCATCATTGTGAAATATGAATAAGGTAAGGAGTAAGACGACTCTTTCGACGACGCGAAAGATGGATATGGCAATCTTTTGACGAGAATAAGGTAACTCTTTCGGCAACACGAAAGACAGACAAGGCAAACTCTTTCAGAGAAGAGTAAGGCAACTCTTTTGACAACGCAAAAGATGAATAAGGCAATTTTTCCAATGAAGAATAAGGCAACTCTTTCGGCAATGCGAAAGATGAACGCTGGCGATCCAAAGGAACAAGGTGATTCTTTCGATAACGCGAAAGATGACAAAAGGCAATCCAAAGGAACAAGGTGATTCTTTCGACAATACGAAAGATGACAAAAGGCAATCCAAAGGAACAAGGCAATTCTTTCGACAATGCGAAAGATGACAAAAGGCAATCCAAAGGAACACGGCGATTCTTTCGACAACGCGAGAGATGATAAAGGTTATCCAAAGGAACAAGGCAATTCTTTTGACAATGCGAAAGATGACAAAGGCAATCCAAAGGAACAAGACAATTCTTTCGACAATGCGAAAGATGACAAAAAGGCAATCCAAAGGAACAAGGCGATTCTTTCGACAATGCGAAAGATGACAAAAGGCAATCCAAAGGAACAAGGCAATTCTTTCGACAATGCGAAAGATGACAAAAGGCAATCCAAAGGAACAAGGCAATTCTTTCGACAATGCGAAAGATGACAAAAGGCAATCCAAAGGAACAAGGCGGTTCTTTCGACAACGCGAAAGATGACAAAGGCAACCTTTTGACGAGAATAAGGTAATTCTTTCGGCAACGCGAAAGACAGATAAGGCGAACTCTTTCGGAGAAGAGTCAGGCAACTCTTTTGACAACGCAAAAGATGAATAAGGAAATCCTTTCGGGGAGAAGGCTAATCTTTCAACAACGTGAAAGATGAAAAAGGCTATCCTTTCGGAGATAAGGTTAATCTCTCAACAATGTGAAAGACGACAAAGGAAAATCTCTCGAAGGGGTCAAGATGCATCAATATGGACATCAAGCTCTCACTTAATGTCAGGATAGCTAGAAAATATTGTCGAAATGTTGAAAATTTATTGTTGATTCAAAATAATTGAAAATGATGCTCATTGTTGCGAAAATATTTCTTCTTTTCTACCTGAAGTATTACCTCCAAACAGGATTGACTTCATAGAATCAAGATTTGGAATCCAAATTGCTTGCGATTGACCTTCTTTAAAGAAGTTATCAATTTCCTTGATATGAACAGGAAAGAGAATTTGATATTATGAAAGCAATGGATGAAAGAATACTGATAATAGAATTTCACAAGATTAAAGAGGATTCTTGATAGATTTGGCAGTTTGATATCCTGAGAGCTTCTCTCATGATAATCTTTCTGAACTCTTTTGGCTCTCTTGGATTTTTGCTGCATTCTCCTTCATTTTGGAGATGTTCTGACTTTTTCTCTCTTTCTTTTTCCTCTCTTGCTCTCTTTTGGGAAGGGTACGTCACAAACTCCTTCAACTTGGAGATGTTTCGATCCTTCTTTGACGATATTGGCTCATGGGTTAGAGATGTTTGGATGATAGCTGAAATTAAATATCTTTTAGGGATTGTCGGGAGGTTCATCGCATCTGCCTTCATCTCGACAGTGCTTTGGACTTTCCCTGGAAGGATCCGTCACAAACTCCGTCATCTTGGAGATGTTTCAAATCTTCTTTGGCCCCGGGGGTCTACTCGCTTAATTCGCCTTCATCTTGACGACCAGTGAGAGATCTCTTTTGCGGATATTTAATTGCAGCTTAGATGATTTTAAGGAGACAGGGCTTGGATGAATTCTCTCTTTGTCTAGCGCTCAGGATATTTCCATTGCCTCATTTTCACAAGAATGGTCTTTAAAAATGTGTCATTGACTGCGATCAATATCAATCATCTATGGCTTTGCAAAACATTGAATCTTCTTTTCTGGCCATATCGAGGATTTATCCTTCATCCTTTTGGTTGGCCAATAGAAAGAATCTGGATTTTGAATCCTTCTTCACAAAAGCTTTACCCTTTTAGAAGTGGTACTGAAAGTAAACTGAGGTAAAATTTTGTGAAATAAAATTCTGAAATCAACAGGTAATTGATTGACAAATTGACAAAGTGTTATTGAAATCTTTAGTAAAAGAGATCGCTTGACATCCGAGTTGACACACCCATGACGATGGTAGTCAATTTCGAAGGTAAGTCCTGGCATAAGGCTGGATTTTGAAGGTAAGCCTAACTCAAAAGTTGGTTTTGAAAGACCATCTGAATCAAGACTCAGGTTTTACAGGGAAAGTTGGAAGATTCGAGTCAAAACTCGAGCCTTCGAAGGAAAGCTAGGAAGTTTGGTTTCTAAGGAGATAAAGTTCAGGTCGAAACCCAAATCTTAAAAGGAAAAACTAGGTCAATTTAGATTTTTGAGTCGAAACTCAAATATTCAGAGGAAATTTGGAAAGTTCGAGTCGGGGCTCGAATCTCAAAGAAAAACTGGGAAGTTCAGATTTTGAAGGAAAGAAAACTTGAGTTAAACTCAAATCTTCAAAGGAAAGCAGGAAAGTTCGAGTCAGAGCTCGAATCTCAAAAGGAAACTGGAAAGTTTAGATTTTGAAGGAAAGAAAACTTGAGTTAAAACTCAAATCTTCAAAGGAAAGCAGGAAAGTTCGAGTCAGGGTTCGAATCTCAAAAGGAAACTGGAAAGTTTAGATTTTGAAGGAAAGAAGATTTGAGTTAAAACTCAAATCTTCAAAGGAAAGCTGAAAAGTTCGAGTCAGGGCTCGAATCTCAAAGGAAAATCTTTAATCAGAAGATTGAATTTTGAAAATCGACAGTGCGAGGACTGGGATTTAAAGTTTTGAGAATGGCCAGTTCGAGGACTGGATTACTTGATTTGCAATGAAAAAGACCATCATATTTAGATGTATGTGGCCTGATTTTCAGGATTAAACCCCTTATCCTGAACGAAGATATGAATAGAAATTGGAAAATCATGGAAAATGATTCAGGTTTATCCCTTAACCTGAAGGGGAATAAAAAAAATGGATGCAGATTTAATGCAAATGCACCTGAAATGTAAATGAATGCAAAACTAATGCAAGTGGGTGCATATACATGCAAAATGAGAGATTGGTTTATCCTGCCTGCATACAGGGTGTTTTGAGGTAAAGATAGATTTTTCAAAAAAAATGCCCCAGTGTAACTAGGGAGGAAAATTTTGAATACAAAGAAGGATAATCGAGGAATAAGGTGACAGGCTTCTTGATTGAGAAACGTTCTCAAGATCGTTCCTCACAAGAGACATATTGTGAAAAGGAAAGAGACGCAAATAAAATGGTACCAAACTATTGGCAAATTTAATAATTTTATTGATGCTTAAACATCGAGGAAAGAAAACAGAATTATGTTATCCCTTTGAAATGATAAAAGCAAAATGAGAAGTGAGAAAGTGTTTGCACATGGGATCTTTAAAATAAAAGGAGAATGTTATTTTGAAAGTGAGAAATCATTTTGGGAAGGAAATCAACTGCAAGGTTGATTTTGAAGAATGATCAGCGTGAGAGCTGATATTTGAAAGGGGAATCAATACGAGGGTTAACTTTGAAGAGAGATCATCATGAGGGTTGATTTTGAAAACGAATTGGTTTAACAATAATTTTGGAAAGGAAAATCAACACAAAAGTTGATTTTAAAGATAATGGTTCGAAACCAATTTAAGAAAAGAATATCACCGCAATGGTTGATTTTTGAAAAAAGATTGGAACGAAACATTAAACTTTTGGGTGATCATAATGAAGATGTTTGTAGAAAATTTTCAAAATTTCACGACTTTTGAAAAACCCTCATAGGTAATTTCATTTCTCTCATAAATTGCCCCTCGTCTTGAAAAGAATGGGCAAAAAAGATTCTTCAAAACAAAAACAGGTGCCCTAATGAGGCAAAAGAAAGAAGTATTTGATGAAGAAAATTGACATTTTATTGATAAGCAAAACCGATAACAAGAAGACAGCCTATTTATAAGCATTCGACCAAAAGGTTGCAAAAACTGGGCAGACTTGCCCTTATGAGGTGACTGGCAAAATGAAAGAAAGAAAGTGGGAAACTTTAGCATCGTCAATTTTCTGAATGATCTGGGAAAGGCTTGGTCAAGATGGCCAGATCTTCTTCTTCTTCTTCAGCAAGGAGGCTCTTGTCAATGCAATCCTGAACAATATTTTTGAAGACAAAACAATGATCAATGTCATGCTCCACTGCCCGATGGAACTTGCAAAACTGATTCTTGAACCTTCCCATGATGGTGGGAGGAGTTGTGGCCTTTGGAAGTTTCACTAATCCCTTAGTCAGCATGAATTCAAGGGCTTCTTCGAGTGTTTGTTTGAGAGGAGTGAACACACGATCATTACTCCAACCTTCACGCTTTATCTTTTCCTTTTGTGAAAAGTTGGGCTGAAATAGCTTGCTATTCTGTCTTTCCTCTCGATCCGCATGGTTGCCCTTACTACTTTTGTTATCATTGCGACTGATGTTGGCGGAGGAGGTGAAATTTGCCTTTTTCTTTGGATCTAGATTATTCTTGACGAGGGTGATACCATCGTAGACACCGTTTTCCAACCCCATCTCGAGCCACTCGGCTCGTTCAGTAAGCTCTATGAAAGACTTGGAAGGTGAGGTGGAGATAAGACTTCTTAAAGGTTGTGAGAAGTTGTTCAGGATCAGCGATAAAGCATGCCTCTCTGATATAGGATCCCTCATTTTGTTGCAGGTCTCTCTCCATCTGCGAATAAAGTCCCTTGCCTTTTCCTTTTCATTCTGCCTTAGATTGCAGAGATGGTTCAATGTTGGGAGTGCTTCAGTATTGAACAGAAATCGCTCAATGAATAGGTTGACCACCTTATCGAATTCTCGCAGCTCGATTGGATTGATATGCTCAGAGTACCACTTGGCGGCAGTGCCTTCTAAGCTACGAGGAAAACAGAGAAATAGGGCCCTATTGTCTCTCTTGAATTTGGAGCATTCGGCAAAGAACATGGCGAGATGGGCTTTGGGATCACCAGAACCATCGAACTTGATGAACTTGCGGGGCAGATTCTCCAGATCTTCGTCTCCTTCTAAACCATCATAAAAGTCCTCCCTAGTGAAGACTTTCTTGCCCTTGTCGCGAGCTTGCAAGTCTTTAACAACTTTTGCCATCTCTTTGAACTGTGACTGCAGAGGTTCTTCTGCAACTTGACCTTTTGATTTGCAACTCCTCCTTTGTTCTCCGCTTTGTTTCTGAAATGCCGGAGGCACCTCATATTCTTCATCGGTGTCTTCCTCTGATTCTGATTCATCTGAAATTTCCTTTGGCTGAACTTGCTTCTTGGAAGTCTTCTTATCCTTGTGCCCATGGAACTTCTCTCTGAATGGGTTCTTCTCTGCACTGGTCCCAGCCTGTTCACTCATCATTTTGGTCATCATTTTCTGGAACATGGCATACATCTGTGGGTCTATGCCATCCTCCTCTTGCTGCTGCTCTTGACTCCTCTCTGATCGCGGGGAGCCCATCTCTTCTTCTGAGGCCGACGAGTACTGAGATGCCATTGTTCTTTTTCCTGATCTTGTTCGAACCATCAAATGTTGTGGATGCTCTCTGCAGGATGAAGTCTTGATTAGACTCTGAGGGAATTTTGGATTGGGAGGAAAACGATTATTGATGATATCCCATTACTAGGGATGGAGTTGTCGCTGAATTCACGACAATTGTGTTGTCATTCTTTGTAAGAGAAATAACAACGGAAAATGTGCCTTGTTACCTAGGCGAGGTCGTCAACCACGAGGAAAATACCATTTTTGAAGGAAAGAGATATCTCTTGGAAAACAATCCGCAAACGGATTTAGAATAAGGAGAAGGCAAGTGGGTAAACAATTTTCACCGCAATAAATCAAGGTATTCACGAGGAAAATAAGATAGAGAATTTGGCAAATAGACAAAATGATTTTGAAATCCAAGAAAACATATGATTTTGAAAAATTGCAGGCAGGATGAAAATGCAGTTGAAAATTCGAGATCCAGTAGAACGGAAGAGTGAAATATCACCTGGAGTTTTGAAAGAAATGGGATATTTGAGAAAGTTATCCAGGGTTTGAGAAAATAAAGGAAAAAGTTGAGAAATATGGATATTTGAAAATATTTTGGGAAAATGTAAGGAAATAGAGGTAATATACGAACAATCACATCCTGCACAAACATTTATGCACATACAGCACTCCCTAAAAGGCTGACTCTAGATGCATTATTTTGAAAACAGCTGTAGGACCCTAATCCTAACTCTAAGTTCAGATCATTTTTGTCCAATCCAGTTATGCCGATATACCCGAACCGAAATTCGAGGTACGCAGCATATAATTTCAACTCCGGTTCTAAGGTAAGGTTTTCCAACATCCTTGAGCGCCTACTGATATACTTTGGACTATGGCCCGCGGTACGTGGTAGGGGGGTGTTAACCCAAATAATTGGCCCAGTTGTGAGGCTCTGTCCCGAACTAGGGTTCCGGAAGAGAGCCCAGCAACGTGAAGACTGGGTAATGATAGGTAATTGGGGTTTGAAAAAAATGATCACATGCAAGAAATAAATGGCTCTAAACCTAGAGAGATAGATTTTGAAAATCTTTGAAGAAGCATACATTGTTTGCATTCAGATGCTACATTGAGGAGAGTTGTGTTTAGACCTAAGTCTATGTGAACATGAAAATATCTCCTCAATCTGGTCCTACCAAACCATGCCCAGTCTATATGCAGTCAATGTCAACTAGGTCATAATCTAAGCTCCTAGGTTTGCATGATATCAAAAGTAAAGAGCTGACATGTTGTGAACATAATTTCGATAATTGAACTAAGTCAAGCATAATTTAGGTCAGACAAAGACAGGTCCTATCACGGTCGCCAAACCTGTTATCGTCGCAAAATTTTTCCCGTCTTCCCTTCATTGCGGAAGAGAGAGGGAAATACTTTCGCGATTGAAACTTGACCGGATTTTGGAAATTGTTTTGAAATACTCGCCTCCGTTTTGAAAATTGCGGAAAAATCCATGGGATGGGGCTCGACCTGTCGGTACGAGGTTCGACCGTTCTTGCCGCCTTTAACAGGGGTAATCGAACCAAGGACCAAAATTGTGCTTGACTTAGTGAAATTACCGAAATCGTGTTCTATCCTAAATGCACAAAGAATTCATGCATGTGCTATGAGAATTTTGGAAAATGTAAATTGGAAAATATGATGTATGCTTAGAAAACATTTAGAGTTGAAAAGCATTTCTCAAGAAAAAGATGGAAATCAATCTCTCAGGAAAACTCAGACGAAGAAGGTTTGAAATCTCGAGAAAGTTTATAAAGACTTAGAAAATCTTGAAGAGATGAGAATCTCGAGAAAATCTTGAGAAAGCTTAGGAAGACTTGGAAAGCCATGAGGAAATGAGAATCTCAGAAAAAGTTTGAGAAAATTTAGAAAGACTTGTAAAACCATGAAGAAATGAGAATCTCAGGAAAATTTTTGAGACAATTTAGAAAGACTTAGAAAACCATGAAAAAAAAAAAAAGAATCTCAGGAAAATGAAGGAATTCTTGAGAAAAGATGAACATTTGAAAAGGAAAGCACTTGTTAGGAAAACTCGGACTTTGAGAATTTTCTTAAGAAAAGGATAGAAAATTTATAAGAAAATTCATCGGAGAAGGAAATTTAGAACTTAGAAAATTAAATTTCTGAGAATCTTGTCTTTGAAATGTCTGAAAATCAGCTTTTTATTCTTGAGAAAGATGAAAATTCCTTTTGAAAATGGATCTCAAGAAGATAACTTTTTAAGGAAAATCACAGGAAAACTTTGATTTGGAAAATCCAACTTCGAATATCATCATAGTTTCTTGAGAAATCGATTCCATGAAGTGAAAATTTCTTGAGAAAATCAGGAGAAACACAGATGATGCAGATGATTTAAATGAATGAATGCACTTTGAAAAGATTTCTGAAAAATTTGTTGGAAAAATGTGGATTAAGCCAAAGTAAATCCTTCACATATTCTGACTGTGGCCATGAATATATTCAGGGTTTATTTGAGTTAATTCCCAATATTTTGAAAACATTGGAAATATGAGGTGCATTTTCAAGATAGCCTAAGAGTGTAGGCTCAATGTGACTGGTAGAAAGATGATGGATCTGGGTCTCGTCCATATTCCGACTAGGGCCGTAAATATGGACTCCACCGAGTTCATCAACTCTCTAAGAGTTGGTGCACGTGCCATTCGTGTTCATCCACAGTGAATTTTGAAAAATTGAGATATATGCATCATAGAATCAGGATATTACTGAAATCAAACTATATGAGATGCGGCCTAATCTAGGCAGTAAAAATAAATCTTATTCCAAGGTTTACATTGGATTGTTACATTGCTAACATAAAGAAAAAAAAAATGAAATGAAGCCAAGGAATCAACATCTTCTAGATTTTCCTGCAAAATGAGAGTTAGTACAAGATAACCAAGGAAATGGGTATATATATACTATATACAACAAAAATATACATGTAGATATAGAAATACTTGAATTTATGATAAATGATATAAGATAATGAAGATATATTTACAAGAAGTAAAAGAAAAGAAAATATATGTGATAACAAGTGCACATGAAGGAATATATATACATATATATAAGTATATATATATATATATGTATATATATATATACATATATATATATATATATATATATATATACATATATATACATATATACATATACATATAGGTAGATATACATGAATATACATATATATATAGATATATATATACATGTAATGAGAAAATATACATATTGATGAAATTCCATATAATGGGTAAAATCATAAAATACAGGCATATACAGTTTCTGTAGGTGATTTTACACAGCCATATTTCCCAAATTACAACATAATTTTCAATAAAAATGGGTATGGAGTTTCCCTATATATCAATAATGAAGCTTGTAAAAGATGGTCAAGAGATCATGAACGGATACAGATATATTCGTTCATGAAGGTGGCTGTTTATCAAGACTGCACACCTCCAGCAAAGGGGATGGGTGGCTGCCATGACTAGCTATGTATTTAAATGGCGCTGATAACAGTAGGGAAAAGCAAATGTAGGTAAATAAAAGAAAAACAGAAACGTAAGTGCTAGGATGAGATGCTATAAGGATTGGATAGTGATGAAAGAAATCCGATTTTGGAGTAAGTAAAACTTTATAAATCAGAAACTGCATAAAGGCAATATATCAGGCAAATCTCTTACAGGTACTCACCATCTTTGTGCTAAACTTACAGAGGACTGATCTGGTCCTCTTGTTAGCAAATCTTATAACTAATTAGATACCACTTTTTATTAGAATGTAATGATATATCAAGAACATGAGATCTTACCCTATTAAACACTTGTCGAAATGATAGAATAGTATCGGTTTTAGCAGGAAAAAAAAAATCTGTACAGCCCAGAAAATTTGAATATACAGGAAAGCAGATTCCAACAAAAGGAATAGATGGGGTCTATTGAAATGTACAGAGGGGCAGGCTGAGATATAACACAGTGAGAATGTGTGGCAAGTGTGACACCCAGATATGTGTGGCGTGATGGACTAATCAACAAGAAGGTGTGGAAGACAGATGCAGAGCGTGCAGTAACAATGACACAGAACAATAACATGAACATTATACAATTTTATGTCTGTAACCAACATGACCATGAATATACACCAAACAGAATATTGAATCAAGATAAACCAGCATACTTACTTTTGCCAATGTATGAACATAGATTACAGGTGAACAAAAGAAATGACTAAAACACTAAATGATACAAAATAATAGGGGCAAGTAATCAACTGGATGGTTGCTAATATGCCCTGTAGTTAACATCGTAATGAACCCAAATCAAATAACAGGACAGTTAAAAGATATTCTGCAAAAACAAAGATACTGATATGAGATTATGAGGAATAAAACCAAAGTTGACATTGGATTCGCATGTAGTGCCTTGGTCATGAGCACGGTTTTGCTGTATGATAAGCTTTTCCAGCCATCATTTTACCTTGATTCGACAGAGGTTTGAAAGAGCTTTTCCCACAAAAGCAGGTTGAACCTTCAGAGGCAGACGGAAAAAGGAACTCACCACCCTCTTCCTGGCTGGCTTTTGGGTGTTCTGTTGAAGGGCGATTGCAGATTGAGGCTCCTTGTAGATCCTTTGCACTAATCGACTTACAGCCCACGATAAAGAGGTCTATCCTCTTCTATTGAGCTGAAGGAAAGGGGTAGGATTCGAGAGATAATCGTTAGAAGAGAGTTCCCCAAAACTGCAGGGAATTCGTGGGTCTCTGGAGATGAAGGGTGATTTTTCCAGCCTCAAACGGATCTCAAGAGTTGAAGGGCTTGAAGTTTTTCACCATGGACGGAGAAGACCTGCGATAAGAGCCCCAGAGAAAAGATCAATCGCCCCCCTTTGTTCATCAAAATGTCCCTATTTTTAAATAATGTTGAACCGTCCTTCAAAAAAAAAAAAAAAAATCGCAGCCTTCCTTTTTGGGGCTCCGTTACCGTTTTTGAAAATTTTTGAAACGCAAAATTAATGGATTTTGAAAATCCGCCGTTTTAAAAAGGGGGACGGCTCCTTTTCTCAAAAGAATTTTTTTTGAAAACTTAGGTAAAATGGAATTTTGGTCAGGGTTTTACGGTGGTTCCATTTTGGAAAAGTAAAAACGTGAAAAGGTAAGTAAAACGGATTTTTTTTTTAAAGGTGGTGCCACCTCAACCAGATTTGAAACCCTTTGAAAATAAAAGAAAATTTATTTTATTATTTTTTTTTTTGTTTTTCAAGGCAAGGAGCTTTAGTGAGGCCACCTATGTGCGGCCCACTAATTATTTTATTAAAATAACTAAAATTGAAAATTAAAGAAAGAGTTTTTATAAATCGGTGCCACCTCAAGGTGGACACTGTTTTGGAAATAGGAGAAATATTGGAGAACTTGAGTGTGACACCACCTCAAGGTGGGCCCCACGTCATTTTATTTTAGAATAAAAGAAAAGTAAAAAAAATATTTTTTGGAATTTTCATAATAGTAGGCTAGTTCTGAAAATACAACAAAAAAAAATGGGCTTGGTTTCAAAAACTAAAAAGAATGGTCCTTGGGTAAAATAAAAGATACAGAGGTTTTATAAAGAAGTTCAGAATCTTTTGCAAAAATTTTAAATAAAATCCTCTAAATTTGAAATTGTGTGCCCTTTTTCCAACTGACAAAATTTTAAGAACAATACCAAAATGTCCAGATTGTTTTCTTGAGAAAACTTTTGTAATTCGGAGTCCTGGGGGTAAAATGGGAAGAATTGGCAATTTTGAAGACCCAGGGTTTTGAAGAGTTTAAAACTCAAATCTGGATTGACAATTTTGAAAATCAGGAGTTCTGGATCTCGAAATGACATGCTGTGCAGTGAAATGGTGTGAAATGTTCATGCAATGCTATGCAAAGACATGTTCTATGAAATGTCATTCTGAATCTAGAATTGGAAACTCTAGCTTTTTGTCCAAAAAAAGGATTTTGAAATTTTTGCCATTTGAAGATGTCTTTGAACCTAAATATGGAAATTTTGAGGCTCAAGAATGAAATTTTGGACTTTCTGCAAGGTTCAATCTTGGAAAATGACCATTTTGCCCTTCATTGCTTCTGAAGAACTGAAATGTGCCGATTGAGGGCGATGTCAAGAAGGTGAATGAAAATTTGGGGTGTTTACAAGGATGTAGTTGCATGTAAATCTCAGCTCAGACTCAGCACTAAAAATTTTTTTTTTAGAAAGGAAGAAATAGTTAAAAAGGATGATAATCTTGTGAAGAAAGATACTGAATTTCTCAAATCTGATGCCCAAAAGGAAAATTGTTTTGTAAGTATACTGATTTACTGTCGTGATGATCTACTGTCACTAGAATCTATATGCTGGCTAGAATCAAGGTTTTCTGCTGCTGTCAAAGGAAGTTCATCAAACTAATCAAGCTGTGATAGATCAATATGAGAAGCCAAATGGTTGTGCGAGGTTATCTGTTTAAGATCAATTCACAGTGGTAACAATGGCTGTTGTTGATATTCATACCAATACTTTCCCACAACACATCACTGAAGGTTCCTTTTTTTTTTATACATTACTTGCGCACCACTTTCTCGCTGCCTATACTAGTTCCCTACTGCACATATACAATACCTGTTCATTTTTTTTTTATTGTTGTTTTTATTACACTTCATAATACTTGCCTCTATTCCATTTCCTGTAGTGCATTAGCTCTTCATGTCCTCATCACTACACCACTCACTTTATTACATTTTGCACTACATTCCACAACATAGTTTTTACATCAGTGCCCGGTGTAACACCATCCTCTAATGCACTTCACTACCATCACCACTTAGACCACCAAAATCTTGTTTTTATATTTACCTATGTATATAAGCATTGCTACAACATAGTACCTGTGTTGCCCATCCTTTGTGCTTACTAAACTCATCCCTGCGGCATTTGTATAGTTGCTATATTCCTTGTTGCATGTCACCTATAACAGTATTGTTACATCCTTCTCAATTGCAAGTTTCAGCAGTCAGTTGTGTGTGACTGTGTCGTGGGCATCATCATCATGTGAGAACTAAGGGGTTCGGGTCCCCATAATCACTTTTGGGTATCTGCTGGAATCATCTCCTAGGATTGATAAGTGTCGACCCCGCAACTGTCTTGATATTTGTATTTTCCCTGTGGATACACCAGCTGAGCTTACTCATTGGGCTTATCTGCTGTGGACTCTCTGCAGCTTTATTCACCTTACCGTGTCCATCATCTGTGCATTCTACCCAGGCTCCATATTCTCATACAGCATGTAACCTTCCTACCGGCCGGTCCCCATGATCTCGCTTCAGCCACATGCTGGATGAAGGGATCATTGCATATTGAGATTTGTTGAATAACAAATCCGACAGTTTACCACTCTCAGATCTGTATATGCCAATTGGAAAATTTTGGTACAAACTTTCAGAGATGGCTATCTCATCAACAAAACTGGTATGCATCCTGCTATTTAAACAGAGTTTTGTTGTAAAACTCTGATCCATCAGCCAACATGTAGATATAACATAGAAGCACTTGATATGTTAATCCAAAATTTGATATCTGATTTTTTTTTTAGAGATCGCATGTATTTGGGCTTAATATTTGATACATACTAATATATATTTTTCTGCAAGTAAGGCTTCCATGAGTTTATTATGCATTTACTCCCAATTACCATAAATGCTTCCCCATTGGTGTGGCCTGCTATGTGTGCCTTATCTCATTTAAATTGCCATCAATTTAGGATGCTATCGATACATTCTGAGATGCACAATGTTTTCCATTTAGCTCTTAGAAATACACAGATGTAGGATTAGTTTTCAATATGATATTTCTTTTCTACTTGCCTTGTAATAACTTTGTTTTGCAGGGAATATGTGGGAGATATCATAATTGGGAGTTGTAAATTCAAATTTTATGTGTTGTAATAGCTAGATCTAAATGAGAATTTACATTTCCTGCTTTAGGTAGAATGAATGAGCATTGTAAACATCATGAATTGCTCATTTTCATGCATTCTTTTCCTTTATTTTTCAAATTCTCACAAATGGCAACACGAATGTGCACCATTTCGTAAGAGGTAAATTAATCCTAAGTTGATGATTTACATCAACGGCCATAGTCGGGATGTAAACAAGACTTAGTGTTTTTATCTTTTATAAAATAACACTGGATCCACATTGGATCCATTTTCAAAATTCATCATATTTTCCTTAAATATTTTCTTCTTTTATCAGAATTTAACTTAAAATTAACTCAAAATATATACCAATGGCCATAGTCAGGGTATACTGAGGGTTCATTTCATTTTAAATTCTATAAAAGCACCAAAATGTATTTCATTCTTCTCTTGAATTTAAATATAGATTATTATATAATACATTCAATGACCATAGTCAAGAATGTATTATATCTTCAATCTTATTTTAATTCACTTAAAGAATGAAATAGCTTTTCAAATTCCAATTTCAAAATTTTTTAAATTCATTTATCATTTAGGATAGAATTGCATCAATGTTTTCAAAATTTCCTTTCAAAAACCCAAGTGATTTTGAACATCTTTCTTCAAGCTTCTATTTCTATTCCAATTTTATCTCGATTTCAAAGTCCAATTTGACTTTGGAATTTCAAAACCATTTTTCAAACTCCAAAATTCCAATTCAATTCAAAAATTCAATTTCAAAGTTCCATTTAAACTTTGAAATCTTTGATTCACTCTCAAAATCAAGTTCATCTTCTTATCTTCAAATTCAAAAACCACAGTTTGAGATTGATTCTGAATCTCAAAAGCTTGACCTTTCCTAAATTTTAAATTCAATCTGGGTTTTCAAAACCCAGATCCATATTCAAAAATCCCATTTGGACTTTTCAAAGCCCAAATCCAAAGTTAATCTCAACTTGGATCCAGATTTCCAAGTATGAATCCCACTTCACCTTGGATCTTAGACTTCAGATCCAAAATCCATTCTAGGATCCAGATTCCCATTCTACATTGGATCTCAGATTACAGATCCAAATTCCAATTCTAGGATCCAGAATCCAATTCTATTTTGGATCTCAGACTTCAGATCCAATTCCATTCTAGGATCCAGAACCCAATTCCCCTTCGGATCTCAGATCTTAGATCCAATCTCATTTAAAATCAGAATCCAATTTCATCTTGGATCCCAGAATTCAGATCCAATTCCCATTTCGGATTCTAAATCCAGAATTTGATTTTAAATCTCAATTCTAATTTAGAATCCATACTTTGAATTCAAATTCCATTCTAAATTCCAGATTTCAAATCAACTTCCATTCTCAATTTCCAAATCCAATTCCTATTTTTGGATTCTAAATCCAAAATTCAATTTTGAACTCTATTTAGAATCCAAACTTTGGATTCTGATTTCATCTTGAAATTCCAAATCAATTCTATTTTCTCAATTCCCTTTAGATTTCCCACATTTCATTTCTGATTTCAAAGCTTCAAAGCCAGAATTCAATTCCATTCCAAATACTCATTACCCTAATTCAAAGTCTATTTATGACTTTGAAATTCCTTTTCTTCTCCTTTTATCTCAAACTTCAAAAAAACATCTCTTTCAAAGATCAGATTTATTTTCCCAAGCTCTGATTATTTCAAAAACTTAGAACTTTTAAGTTCTAAGTTAGAAACCATTTCTTCATTCTATCAACGATTCATCTCAGAAACACTTGGAAAATTTCAAAAACATCTTTCAAAAGAGAGCATACATCTTTGCATTTGCACAAGCATGATTCTTTGTGCATTTAGACTTAGGATAAATTCTTAGATAATTTCTTAGCAAAGCAAAAGGCATAAATTCGACCCTTGGTTTGATTACCCCTGGTAAAGGCGCAAGGAACGGTCGAACCTCGTACCGACAAGCGAATCCTGTCTCCCAGTTTTTCCCGCAAATATTTCAAAAACGGAGGTGAGTTATTTTCTTAAATATCTTTCAAAATTAAGGTCAAGTGAGACCCCGCAAGAGAATTCCTCTCTCTCTTCTTTTCTTTTCTTTTCTCTTTACTCTTTTTTTCCGTCTTTTATTTTCTCCCCCTTCAAAAAGGAGGAAATAGAGGTTGGAAAGGAAAAGAGAAGGAAGAGAGAGAATATTACGAGAGGAAAATTTTTTGCGATGATCACAGTTTTGGCGACCGTGATGGGACCCGTCTCCGTCCGGTCGAATTATGCCTTTTTCTTTTTCTTTGATATTATCTAAGTTTTTATTCTATAAATGTCAGCTTCATTTCCATGCAAACCTTAGGGACCTAGATTTTGTCCTAAGCTGACATCATTGCATATAGAATCTAAGCATGGTTTGGTAGGACCATATTGAGGAGATTATTCCATGCTCACATTAGACTTAGGTCTAAAATACAACTCTCCTTAATTCTAGGGATTGAATGCAAACAATGTATGCAAGTGTATGCTTCTCTTCATTTTAATCTATCTCTTTAGGACTTGCATTAGAGCCATCTGATTTCTTGCATGTTGAGCATATTTTGAAAACCTCCTTACATATATTGTCCCGGTCTTCATGTTGCTGGGCTGTCTCACTGAACCATAGTTAGGGAGAGCGCCTCACAACTGGACCACTTATTTGGGTTCGTGCCCCCCTACCACGTACCTAAGGGCCATAGTCCGAGGTATATCGGTAGGTGCTCAAGGATGTTGGGAAGCCATTACCTTAGAACCGGAGAAATATTTCTATACCACGTACTTTGAGCTTCAGCTTGGGTATATCGGCATATCTTGATTGGAATCAGATGATCTGAACCCTAGAGTTAGGATTAAGGTCCTACAAGCCATTTCAACTATTTGCATTTAGAGTCAGCCTTTAGGGAGTGCTGTGTGCGCATCCTTGTTTGTGCAGCTTTAGTTGTATGATAATTCTCTTATTCTTTTATATATATGTATCAAACCCTTTTCAAAAACCCTGGGTGTATTATTCAAAACTTACCCTTACTTTAAAAAAACCAGGTGTATATTTTTCTCTATCTACATTTCTTTTCTCGTTCTAGATCAAATTTTCTTCAAAACCCTCGAAAATTCCTTAAAAAAAAAAATTCCTGATTTTTTTTCAAAATTTCCAGGTTTGTATCTTCAAGAGTCTGTCTGTAAGTCCTGCATTCTATCTAACTTCCCTCACTCTTCTTTTGCCCCAGTATCATTTCGATGGCGTCCGATTCTCTCGATGTTGTCTTTCCCCGAGATCATGTCTTCTATCAGATTCAGGATGGATCCCCGGATCAACGGTCATCCAGTCTCGTCCTTTCTTCCCTCGGTGGTATTATTCTTGGTTCGCCACTTTCTCACGTATGTTCCCAGACCACTTGGATGACTGTGGGTTGGAGATGGCGTCGGCGGCAGGCAAGCGAACCATCAACGGAGCTCTGATTCAGGCTATGGCAGAACGGTGGAATCCACGTACCTGCACATTCTGGTTTCCTTTGGGAGAGATGACTCTACTAATGGATGAGTTCAATGATATTATGGGATTGCCCGAACCAGCTGGTCAACCAGATGATCCTGTCGAGCAGCAGTTTTTGATCAACATCAAAGGGGTGGATATTCGAGAAGCCTTGGCTAGAGCAACAGGGAGCAGATCCTGGCCTCTCACTGAGATTAGTGGGAATCAATTCATCGACCTGTTCGGAGTCTACCACAAGTATGGGGCCTACGAGGAGGTTGACACCTTATCTCGAGCAGCAAAAGACAGAATCCAGCATGCCATGATCCTGTGCACAGTAGGATTAGCTTTCTTCCAAGATGGTCAGAATTTCATAGATATCAGAGTTGCTCAGCTCTTTCGAAGATGGGGAAGCAAGCAGACCCGTCAGCTATCAGTTTCTATGACAGCATTAGCTTTTCTTTACAGAGGCTTGGCTCGATTTGCTCTTGGGGAGACCATTTTGGTAGAAGGATGCACTTACGCCCTGCAGTCGTGGTTCCTACGACACATTCCCTCGAAAGCCAGTTCTTTCAGATTCAACAGTAAACAGCCGAAGTCAGTCATTCAGTGCCAAGCTTTGATAGGGAAACTGCATCAGGAAGAGATTACTTGGGATTTCTTTGACAGAAGAGAGATCGTTCCTCGATATACCTATGCCCGCAACAAGCGCTACAGATTGCTTGGACCTTTCTTTTGTGTAGATTATCAACTGGAACGATGTCTCAGGTAGTTTTCGCAGCGACAGGTTCGTGCCAACACCCGTTTCCCGACGGGCAACATGCCAAAATTCAACCTACAGTCGGATCAGTGGTCTGGGGCATACCATGTCACCAAATATACTTGGGACTCCTTTGTTTCTCTGTCTATATTTCCTGGGCCAAATGTATCATCTGAATATCGAGAGTGGTGGCAAACTGTCTGCCCACCCTCTCTTTGTCTTTGAATGTTAAAAATATCAATAAAAATTACTTTTTGGCCAAAATTTTGTTTCTTGTATTTTGTTTATATAGCACAAATAGTCACAATTTTTTTTGGTGACGACCTCATCCCAAGCAAAAGGGGCATTCCTCCCACATTTTCTTCAAATATATTTTATCATGGTTGACAACCTCGCCTAGGTAACAAGGCACATTTCTCGGTTATCATTAAATGGTAACGCAATTATCACAAATCTTGTGATGACCCAATCTCGGGTAATGGGATAATCTCTTGAAATTGTCTACCGAAATCCTTCATTCCTTTTTTTCTCAAAAATTCTGGTTTTTCAAAGGCTTCTCCATACTCTAACCGTTCCCATATTCTACAGGAAAACTTTGGCATCTGTGCTCATCGCAAAATTTTTCCTCTTTGTGACTTCTCTCTCTTCCTTCTCTTTTCTTTTTCTAACCTCTATTTTCCTCCTTTTTGAAGAGAAGAAAATAAAAGAAAGAAAGAAAGGGAAAAGGGGAACTGTTTTGCGCGGTCTCACTTGACCTTAATTTGAAAACATTTAGAAATTCAACTCGCCTCCATTTTGAAAATTTGCGGGAAAAATGGGGAGACGGGATTCGCTCGTCGGTACGAGGTTCGACCGTTCCTGGCGCCTTTACCAGGGGTAATGGAACCAAGGATCGAATCTATGCCTTTTGCTTTGCCTAAATATAATCTAAGAATTTATTCTAACTCTAAATGCACAATGAATCATGCTTGTGCAACGCCATAATGTATGCTCTTTTTGAAAGATATTTTGGAAATCTCCAAGTTATTTTTGAGATGAACTTGGTAAAGGAGTGAAGAAATGATTGAATCTAACTTAGAACTTGAGATAGATCAGAGGAGTTCTAAGTCTTTGAAATAAATCAGGATTTGGAAGAATAAATGAGAAGGAATGACTTGAAGTTTTAAAATGATAGGAAATGAAGTTTCAAAGTCAGAAATGGACTTTGAACTTTGAATTTGATTTTAGAAAAGGAATTGAATACTTGAATTTAGATTTTGAAGTTTTAAATCGGAATGGATTGAGAAACTCAAATGGTATTTAAGAATAGAAATTGATTTAGGGAGTTCAGATGAGATCTGAAAATGGAATTGGATTTGAAATCTAGAATTGGGAATGGAGTTGGATCTAAAGATGGATTTAAGATCTGAGATCTGAGATCCGAGATAAAATTGGGTTCTGGATCCTAAGATGGATTTGGATCAGAAGTCTAAGATCCAACATGTGATTGAATTCTGGATCCTAAAATGGAACTGGATCTGAAGTTTAAGATCCAATGTAGAGTTGGATTCTGGACCTTAACATGGATTTGAATCTGTGTTCTGAGATCCAAGGTGAAATTGGAGTTTGGATCCTAAAGGAGAATTGGATCTGAAGTCTGAGATCCAAAGGTAGAGTTGGATTCTAGATCCTAAAGGGGGGGATTGGATCTGAAGTCTGAGATCCGATAAGAATGTTGAATCCAGGATCCTAAAATGGATTTGGATTTGTTGAATTTCCAAGTTTTGAATCGAACTTGGAAAATGAAATTTTAAAATTTGAATCTTGAATATACGAATGAATTTCAAAGTCAAATTAGACCTTGAATTTTTGAAGTTTTGAATTTGAATTTTAGAAGATGAAGGGAATCTCAAAGTTAAATTGAACTTCGGATTTGATTTGGAGTTTTTGAATTTGGAATTTTAGAAGATGAAGGGAATCTCAAAGTTAAATTGAACTTCGGATTTGATTTGGAGTTTTTGAATTTGGAATTTTAGAAGATGAATGATGTCTTCTTTTAAATCGTTGTAATTTTGAAAAGATTTTTATATGAAAAACATGTGAAAACCAGACATCAAATAATAAAAACCGGTTCTCACTAGTGGATGAGACCGGGTCGAACTCAGGGAACGGGAATATTTTGTATTCAAACACGCACGTCTAAACTATTCTTTATTGCCGAATTATTGAAATGTAAAATGTTTAGAAAAGGTAAAAACAACTAACTATTACAACAAATGAATACCCTTCGCAGAGGGCGTAAAGTGCAATATTTACAAACCCAGAATCAAATTCCTAATTCTAAACTGAAAAGTAAAAAGAAGCTTCTACTCTTCGTACTTCGTGTCACGTAATCTCTTCTGCTCCAATCTCGTGCAATCCTGCACAAGTCAAAAGGACACGAGCAATACACGAAAGAAAAACAAAAACTAACTAAACAAAATAGACTAACTAAATACTAAGAATACGAAAGAAATCATTAACGAAATCTAATTGACTAATTACAATTGACAACTAATTCTAATTAAATCTAATAACAACTAACTAATTCCAAAAGACTTAGCTAACAGTTTACTAATAACTATTACTTAGCAAAAGTAACTAAGCTAACAAGTACACATTACTTGGCTACTTCAACAAAATTTTATACTAATCACTAATGATTTCATAAACTAACAGCTAACTGCTCAATTAACTAATAGCTAACTAATTTTTCAATTAACAAACATTAAAAGTTTCAGTGAGAACCAACAGTAACAATATGATAAAATTTCAGTGAAAATCCAGTTTTAAAATCACCACAACCTTAAAAACCAGTTTTTAAATTCAATAGATCGTGAAAACCCAATTTTACTTCAACACATTGTGAAAATAACTTTTCACGTTTGAATCACACAGATGAGATCGGCTCTTACAATGACTCAGTAAGAAGAGTAACCGGAGAACTTTGTAACCGCCGGTGAATTCTACAGGAAATAAAGTTCACGATGGAAATGGGAACTTCCGGCGGATTCAGGGATGATGATTTTTACGATCAGAGATCTACAAGACAGATCAAAGCTTCATTCCAGTAGAAGACTCAATTTTAGCCAGTAACTTGGAGGAGATCTGATGGTTAGATGATTAGGATTCCGATAATCCAATAAATCTCAGCTAATTTCAGAGAACTTCCGGCGGATTCACCTATTTCTGCTAAATTTCACAGATGCTCAATAATGATGATTCACGATTCATACTTTTACTTTAAATCACCCTGTCTGATCGAATTTTTTCAAAAACGAACACTAGAATTTCAAATATTGACAGCCTCCACCGGAGATATCAACAGCCACCGGAAATATCAACAACCACCGGAAATATCAACAACCGTGAAATGCTTCACAGTGACTCTTTGTTATCATCGCAAAATTTTTAACTTTTGCAAATCAAACTGACCTTTGAAAAAGTTTTTGAAAATAACTCGCCTCCGTTTTTTAAAATGCGGGAAAATTCCGAAGAATGGGACTCGCCTGTCGGTACGAGGTTCAACCGTTCCTGCCACCTTTAACAGGGGTAATTGAACCAAGGATCAATCTTATGCTCTACTCTATTCAACTTGTCTAAATCATATTCTAATTTCTAAATGCACATAGAATCAGGCATGTGCTATGAATTTTCAGAAAATGCACATTTGAAAACATGATGTTTGCTTTGAATGATTGAAATATTCAGAAAATGTAAATTTTGGAAATGATATCACATGAGAAATCGTGAAATGGGATTTGAAATATACTTCTGAGAGAAATAAAAATCGATTTTGAGAAATCCTTGACATTTGGTGAAAATCGATTCTGAGTCTTGGTTTCTCTGAATTCAAACTTTGAAATTGAAATTCTAACTTAGAAAATTTGAATTTGGAACTTGGGAAATACTTGAAATATCCTTTGAAATTCAATGTCTTTGGGAAAATCGATTTTGCTATAAGACTTGGGAAATTTTGAAGAATTTGATTCCTTTGACTTGGAATTTGAATTGGAATTGGAATTGGAAAATTCATGAAATGAATGAATATGATTTTGAGGAATTGGGAAAAACTCTTTGTATTTTTGAGAAATGCAGTGCATTTTGAAATTAGCCTAGGAGTGTAGGCTGAATGTGGCTAATGTGAAGATTATAAATCTGAGTATCATTCATATTCTGACTATGGCCATAAATATGAATTCCACCAAGTTTATAAACTTCATAGAAGCTAGTGCATGTGCCATTTGTGTAGACCATGGTGAATTTGTAAAAATATGCATGAATCATCATCCATCACACATTAACATTATTTAAAAAAATAAACTATATGCAATGCAACCTAAGCTAAACAGGAAATGTAAATTCTTATTCCAAAGTTTAATTTAGTTTACATCACTATTGAAATTTAAATACATGAAAAATAAAGTCTTCAATGTACCTGCAAAACTAGAAAACTTGGTTAATGAAAATATGTTGGCTTTTTTAGATTTATCCAGTAATATCTAGAAATTACTGGATTTTGCTAGATATAAGCCTTTTCCTTGATTCCCTTAAAAAAAATGATAAAGTATGAAATAAAATGGAATAAATATGAAAGAGAAGATATGGAATTTCAAAATTGGGGTCAAAATGACCAAAATACTCCTAATAACAAGACTATGGCCTTGAAATTAGGGTTTTTAGAAAGATATTTTGATAAAATGCAAATTTTGAAATTTGAATGGAATAAACCCAAACCAAATATGCTATGACATGATTAAAAATATGAAATTAGGGTTAGGGATTTCGAAATTTAGGTCAAATGACCAAATTACCCCCGATAGCAAGACTATGGCCTTAAAATCAGGGTTTTCTGAAATAGATTTTGGTAAAAACTTAGGTTTTATGCACTAAATGAAATCAAATGAGCATCAAATTAAACCTAAAGCATCCTAACATGATTATGAACATGATTAAACCCTAAAAATATATGATTATGCACGAAAATCCAATAATATCACAAAAACTGTGATTTTAGCAGTGTTTTTGGATCTTTCAGGAACCCGGTTTTGCAATTTGCTTAATTCAGCAATCAAATGGATTCCAAAATCCATAAAAATTGATACCTGCACTTTTTATAACCCTAATGTCGAATTGTAATTATAAAAATAATTTTTTTGACATTAAATTAATCCGAAAATTGCATTAAACCCTAAAAATATGCTATTTTTGACCTAATTCACCAACCAGTTTCAATCCAAGACCTTAATCAGGGGTCAAATCTCCATAGAAATTTATGAAATTTTACAGAGACTAATTAAAAAGGAAAACAGAGATTTCCCAATTTACAGATTGGAAAAATCATCTCCGGTTAGGGAGAAAACCTTCCGGCAACCTGGGCTAAAATATATCACTCTTAACAGGGATTAAAACGGCTACTTCAGATTGAAAATACAGGAATAAATAGAAAACCTAAACAAAAATCTCTGAAATTTTTGTGATGAACAGTAGACAGAAAAATAATAATACTCACTTTTTACAGATCTAAAATCGAATCTGTGGTTTGGGATTTATGACTAATACAAGTCTGATTAGGGTTTTGGTAAACCCTAACGAGTTTAAACTTTAAAAACAGATTCTCTAAAATGGGAAAAATACTAAAAGTGATAAAAAAATCGTAAAATTTCACATAAGAAAGATCTACTCAATGTGAATCCATAGCACTTTACAGATCTAAAATCGGATATAAGATGAGAGAAATATTATAACAGCAAGTTACCTTCTTGATTTTAACCAAGATTTTAAAGCTTTAAAAACCCGATTTGATGTCTGATTTTTTTGACAGGGTTCCCGAGATCCAAAACCTCTGATTTTTCTGCAGTAACTCAATAACTCATGCATGCACCACATATAAAAAAATCAGAAATAAACAATGAGTGCTTCCATCCGAAATAACATCATCTTTACTGTTCTAAACCTAGAACACACAGAAATTTAAGAAACTTGAAAAACCATGCATTAACTAATGTAAATAAATAAAATAAACCATAAAACAGTAAATAAAAATTATTTTTATGCTGTATAACGTAAAACAAACATAAATAAACCATGAAAATAAATTAAAAACAGGGAATCAATGGCTGGAATTTGATATCACCTTTAAAACATAGATTTAACCCATTAAAAAGGGTAAATCATATATTTTATTGGTTAATAATATAAAGAACCATATTAAAATCAATTCTAATGGATTAAAATCCCTGTAAATCACACAAAACAGGGTTAGATCACCTTCTTGGATCGTTCTTGCTGATTCTTGATGGTTCTTGAGGTTGAATCCATGGTTTAATCCATGAAGGGGATGACACCAATGGCTAAAATTGATTTAAAACATGAAAAAGTATTAAATAAAACTAAAAAATATTAAAAATATTACCTTGGTGCTTGCAGCTGCAATGGAGGAAGGTGGAGGTGCTGGAGAGGAGAGAGAGGCCACGAAAATTTGAGAGAAAAGAGCCCTTCTTTTGGCCCCCCTTAGGTCCCTTTTTATAGTTTTTCAAAAAGTCACTTAATTAGGGTTAATTAAGAGGTTTTCATTTTTTAGGACTCTTTCTAATAAATCCACTAAAGGCAACGATTTTTTGTGGTTTTCTAACCTAGGTGGGACTCTAATTAATCCCTAATTAGCCCCTAACTAAACCTAGAAAACCCCCAAATGTGATGCCACTTGGCATCTTTCACATTTGGGTTTTTAAAACACCTTTAAAAACATTTAAAAACACTAGTTTTAAAAACTAATTTTCAAAATGAGTTTTCAAAATGGTTTTGACTCTTCTAAACCTCTAACACTAACCAAGACATCAACTAACCCTAGTCTAGCCCTGACTTACTCGAATATGGCGCCACCCCGAGTGGGCCCTACTTGAGTTTTTTTCAAAAAGTGATTTTAAAACTTGAAATTGAAGGAGTTTTCAAAAGCTTTTCAAAAGCAAACTTTGAAATTAGGATTTTTGAAATGATATAGGATCCTCACTGAATTAGAATTCCTCTTGATATGGTGCCAACTGAGTGGGCCCACATCGAATTTTGAACATTTTTGAAATAAACACTGAAAATGGCTTTAAAAAAGGGTTAAAATTGACATTTGAAATTCAAGATTTTTAGAAAATAGGGTCTCATGCGAACTGGAACTCCGGGTTAGAGTCCTGAACTCTTAGGACTCTGAGATTTTAGATTTTAAAAGCCAAATGAAAGAATTTTCAAAAGATTTTATCAAGAAATGATGAAATAAGTCAGAAAACACAGTCAGGGTTAGACTCCTAACTCGACCGAACTCTAAAATAGAGTCCTGAACTAACTGGACTCTGTAAAATGACCTAAATTTTGAAAATAATCAAAAAAAGACTGAAGATGGAAGTAAACAGACTTCAAAACAGATTTTTGACTGGATTTGGACTCTGGGACAGAGTCCTGATCGGACTGAAACTTTGAAAAATTTGAGAAATTTAATGAATAGAGGAATTCAGAAGCGACACCACCTCAATGGGTCTCATCTGTGAATTAAAATCGATTAAAATTTGAATTTGAAATGAATCCAGATTGTTTTCTGAGAAAATATTTCGAAATATAAAGTCCTGGGGTTGGAAAATGACAGAGTGTTGAATAAAACCCAGGTTTTGAAATTGATTTTGAAATAAAAGCTTTAAAATTCAAATCTGGATTGAATGTTTTGAAATAGGAGTGCTGGATATCGAAAATGAGATGCAATGACACGCAATGCTATGCAATGACATGCAATGCTATGCAGAATACATGCAATGACATGCAATGATCTGTAATGACTCATGAAATGGACAAACACTGGATGAGGGTGAAAATTTGGGGTGTTTACAGATGCCCCTCTTTGCTGCTAAGCCGGTTGAAAGCCGAGCTTAGTGGCAAAGAAAACACACCAAATTTGGATCATAAAAATGCACCAGTTAGATGAATCTGATTGGGTATGAAAGGATTAATTCAAATGATGATGGTAGATATGAAATGGAGAATTTTATTTCAAAAGAAGTGAGATTCAGGTTTTGCCCTTAACCTGGATGGGACAGAAAATACCTCGTGTAGAAACGAAGCTCAGGTTTGACCCTTAACCTGACCGGGAAATGAAAATGGAATACCTCATCAAAGGAGGCTCAGGTTTGTACCCTTAACTTGATCGGGCGGAAAATGAAATACCTCATCAAAGGAGGCTCAGGTTTATACCCTTAACCTGATCGGGCAGAAAAGGAAATACCTCATCAAAGGAGGCTCAGGTTTGTACCCTTAACCTGATTGGGCAAAAACTGGACGGAATCCTCGAAAGAAGAGACCGTGATGGAACCTTCGGATTTCCGCACAATGAATCCGATAGGGGTTTTGCAAAAGGAAGGAAATTGGGTTCCCTAAAGCTTGAAAAAAGATTGATCTTGGACGTCTCATTGCTAAGACTGAATGGCTTTTAAGACAGATGACCTTTTGCGGAAAATTCAGGTTTAACCCTTAACCTGAACGGGAACTGTCTATGGTGGGACAGTGGGGAGCACAGGGAAGTGTGCGAATCTGAGAGCCCAGGCACTCAGATCAAAACAAGAAGGGAAGGATCTTGGACAACTCCCATCATCTGATCCTAAAAGGGATAACAACAACGCCTGGATACATCAAAATAAACATCAAGTTCTCACTTCATGTCAGGATAACTTAAAAAGATTGCCAATAAGATAAAAAAAATTGTAGTTAATTCAAGAATGATAAGCACATATATATATGAAAAATATTCCCTCTTTTCTACCTGAAGTATTACCTCCGACTGGGCTTAACTCCGTAGAATCAAGATTCGAATTCAAATTACTTGCAATTGACTTTCCTTCAAGGAGGCTATCAATTTCATTGATATGGACGGAAAAGAATGTATTCTTGATATTGCGAGAGCTATTAGCGAAAGGATATTGATAAAAGAATTTCACAAAATTAAAGAAGATTCTTGATAGATTCGGCAGTCTGATATTCTGGGATTCTTTTCTCATGATGATCTTTCTGCACTATTTTTTGACAGAATTGGAGCTCTCTTGGATTTTTTGGGAATTACATCATCCTTCATTTTGGAGATGTCCTAGCTTTTTCTCTCTTTATTTTTTTGGAAGGGTACGTCACAAACTCCTTCATCTCAGAGATGTTCCGATCCTTCTTTTCTCTCAGGGATTATATTGACGGTTATTGGCTCATTGGTTGGGAATCTCTTGATGATAGCAGAAATTAAATATCTTTTAGGGTTTGTCGGTAGGCTCATCACACTCGCCTTCATCTCGACGGTGATCTGAACTTTTCCTGGAAGGATCCGTCACAAACTCCGTCATCTTGGAGATGATCCAAATCTTCTTTGGCCCCGGGGGTCGACTCGTCTAATTCGCCTTCATCTTGACGACAGTTGAGAGATCCCTTTTGCAGATATTTAATTGCAGCTTAGGTGATGGAGGAGATGTAGAGATGGTATGGATTTTTCTGTATCACCCAGGATATTTTGACTGCTTTATTTTTCAAGAATGGTCTTTAAAAATGTGCCATTGACTGCGATCAATATCAATCACTCATGGCTTTGCAACGACATTGAATTTTCTTTGCTGGCCATATCGCGGATTTATTCTTCATCCTTTTGGTTGGCCAATAGAAAGATTTTGAATTTTGAATCTTTTTTCACAAAAGCTTTGTCCTTTCGGAAGTAATACTAAAGGTATTCTGAGGTACAATTTTATGCAGTAAAGATTTTGAGATCGACAACTATTTTTCATGACAAATTGGCAAAATATTCCTGAAATCCTTGGTGAAAGAAATCACTTGAGATCTAAATGACACATCCGTGGCTAGATTCTCCTCTCCTTTCCCCAAAGAAGAGACTCAGAAATTGGAAATAGGATATTGGATGACCTGGAGATCAAAATTGTGATTTGGTCTACTGGAAGCGACATGGGTTCTGTAGGGATTCATCCTAAGAATGATATTGGTTCAATTGAGAATGACATTGGTTCACTGGGAACAACATGAGTTCGATAGGTATTCAGCCTAAAAACGACATTGGTTCAATTGAGAACGACATTGGTTCACTGGGAACGACATGGGTTCTGTAGGAATTCAGCCTAAGAACGACATTGGTTCAATTGAGAACGACATTGGTTCACTGGGAACGACATGGGTTCTGTAGGAATTCAGCCTAAGAACGACATTGGTTCAATTGAGAACGACATTGGTTCACTGGGAACGACATAGGTTCTGTAGGAATTCAGCCTAAGAATGACATTGGTTCACTGGGAACGACATTGGTTCATTGGGAACGACATGGGTTCAATAGGGATTCAGCCTAAGAACGACATTGGTTCAATTGAGAACGGCATTGGTTCACTGGGAACGACATGGGTTCAATAGGGATTCAGCCTAAGAACGACATTGGTTCAATTAAGAACGACATTGGTTCACTGGGAACGACATGGGTTCAATAGGGATTCAGCCTAAGAACGACATTGGTTCAATTGAGAACGACATTGGTTCACTGGGAACGACATGGGTTCAATAGGGATTCAGCCTAAGAACGACATTGGTTCAATTGAGAACGGCATTGGTTCACTGGGAACGACATGGGTTCAATAGGGATTCAGCCTAAGAACGACATTGGTTCAATTAAGAACGACATTGGTTCACTGGGAACGACATGGGTTCAATAGGGATTCAGCCTAAGAACGACATAGGTTCAATTGAGAACGACATTGGTTCACTGGGAACGACATGGGTTCAATAGGGATTCAGCCTAAGAACGTGGATCAGGAGGATTTCAACCTACAAATCATATATCTAAAAAATACCAATCCAAAAGGAGTTCGACCTAAGGACTGTAAAGAATATTGGATCAGGAGGCCTTCAACCTACAGATCGAATTTTTTTAGAACGAGATTGGTTCGAAAGGGGTTCAACCTATGAGCCGTATTGGTTTGACAGGCGTTCAACCTACAAATCACATTGACTCTACAGGGGTTCGACCTACGAACTATCAATTCCATAGGGATTTAACCTAAGGATCACAATTTAAGAAGGAAGGGTTCAACTTATGGGTTTTGAATTTGGAAAATAAAAATTCTTGGTTCATGATTTGAATGGACCATCATAGTTAGCTTTTCAAAGCCTGTTTTCAGGATTAACCCCTTCTCCTGAGCGAGGAAGCTTGATGCAAATGCAGATGAATGCGAATGAATGCCTGCAAATGCAAATGAATGCAAATGTATGTAAAATGATATAAATGGGTGCACATGCGTGCAAAATGAGAGATTTGTTTGATCCTGCCTGCATACAGGATGTTTTGAAGACAATTTCCAAAGTAATGCCTCAGTGTAATGGGGGAATAAGAAAGGATAAGTAATTGATATTTGATGAGAATTCTCTGAGGATAACGAGGTAAAACTGACAATGAGCTTCTTGGTTGATCAGAGAGGCACTTTGAAAAAGGTTACCCCTTATAAGAATACATTTAAACATTTGCAAATGAAGAATATAAAAGATGACGCCATGCCATAAGGAAGATTGACAAATTTATTAATGCATTGAAGAAGGAAATAACAAATTGATAGAAGAACTGAGACTACATTGTTGCTTCAAAATGACAAAATGATGAAAGTGACATAGTCTCGACATTGTCAATTTTTAGAAAACTTGCTCAGGATGGTCGACTGGTATTTTCCTCATCTTCAATAAGGATATTCTTGTCGATGCAATCTTGAATGATATTTTTCAGGACGAAACAATTCTCAGTGTCATGCCCTACTGCCCGATGAAATTTGCAAAATCTTTCTTTGAATATACCCATGATTGTTGCGGGATCAACTGCTGTAGGTAAACGGATCATATCTTTTGCAAGCATGTATTCCAGAACACTCTCTAGTGTTTGGTCCAGAGGGGTGAACTTTCGATCCGTACTCCAATCCTTGCGCTTTGACTTTTCTTGATCTTTCTCTTTATGCTGAGGACTAGATTGAAGAGGCCTATCATTGTTGGAGAACTTTCCTTTTTGGCCCTTGGATCCCTCTGAATAGTGATCATGATTTTTCTTGTTGCTTTTGCTATCATTGGCAGAAAGAGTGAAGTGAGCCTTCTTCTTCTGCTCACTCTGATTGTTACCTTGTGTAAAGATGAAGCCTTCATAAACTCCATTTTCCATGCTTAGCTCGAGCCACTCGGCTCGTTCTGTCAGTTCGATGAAGGTTTTTGACGGTGCCGTGGAAATGAGACCTTTCAAGGGTTGTGAAAAATTATTCAAGATTAGTGACAATGCATGCCCTTCTGATATCGGGTCTCTCATCTTATTGCAAGCTGACCTCCATCGGTGGATAAAATCTCGGGCCTTCTCGTTTTCTTTCTGCTTGAGGCCACAAAGATGACTGAGAGTCGGGAGTGCTTCAGCATTGAATAGAAAGCGCTCAATAAATAAATTGACCACTTTATCGAACTCTTTCAGCTCTATCGGGTTGATATGCTCTGAATACCACTTTGCCGCAATACCCTCCAAGCTGCGAGGGAAGCAGAGAAATAAGGCACGATTGTTCCTCTTGAACCTGGAACATTCTGCGAAGAATAGGGCGAGATGTGCTTTTGGGTCACCCGAACCATCAAAACTTGATAAATTTCTTGGGGAGATTATCAAGATCATCATCCCCATCCAGTCCATCATAGAAGTCTTCACTTGTAAAGACTCTTTTGCCCTTGTCACGAGTTTGAAGATCCTTAACTATTTTCATCACATCTTTGAGTTGTGACTGCGTAGGGTCGTCAACAGACTGATTCTTGGATTTGTAGGCCGACCCCTGCCCCTAAGTCGACCTTTTGAATTCTTACTTGTTTTCATACTCTTTGTCAGTATCATCTGCTGATTCTGACTCATCAGACATTTCCTCATGACGATTCTGCTTTTTACTGATCTTCACATTCTTGACGGCATGACCCTTATCTTTCTGTTTGATCTGAGTCTGTTCAGCACTGGCTTCAGCTTGCTCTGCCAGCATCTTGGTCATCATTTTCTTAAACATGACGTACATCTGGGGATCCACGTCATCCTCTGCTTGCTGACACTGACTACGGGGTGAGTCCATTTCCTCTTCTGAAGCGACTGAGTACGCGACACCTTCAACTGATGCGGCTTTTTTTCTGGATCTTGTATCAACCATCAGGTATCACAAATGTTCTCTTGGGTGTTGTTGATGCTCTCTGCAAGGCAGAACTGATGGTTAGGCTTCTGAAGGAAATTTGGTTTGGAGGAAAATATTTGTTGAGAATTTTGGTAGACAATTGAAATAATATCCCATTACTAGGGATTGAGTCGTCGCTGGGATTACGACAATTGCGTTGCTATTCTTTGCAAGATAAACAACTGAAAATATGCCTTGTTACCTAGGCGAGGTCGTCAAACCAATGTAAAATAAAGGAATTTTTATAGAGAGGAAAAACATGATTTTATCAATAATACACTTGACAGAGGGGAGGGGGACAGACAATTTTCCACCACTCCAGATAATCAGAAGATACACGAGGACCAGGAAAAATAGTAAGACTGACAAAAGAATCCCAGCCATGTCTGGCAGAATGATATGCTCCGGACCACTGATCTGATGCGAGATCGAATTCTGGCAGAACCCCGGCTAGTGGACGAATCTCTACGCGCTTCTGCCTCTGAGAGAACTGCCTGACACACCGCTCTGGATGATAGTATGCACAGAAAAACGGGCCAAGTAGTCTGAATCGCTTGCCGTAAGCATAAGTGTATCTGGGAGGTGATTCCTGACGATCGAAGTAGTCCCATACGACTTCTTCCTCCTGAAGGTTGTCGATCAAGAACCGGTATCGCGCAACTGGAAGAAGCTTTTCACCATTGTATCTGAATGAACTGGCTCGGACTGGCACATGCCGGAGGAACCAAGACTGCAAGGCATAGGTGCACCTTCGACTAGGATCGATTCTTCGAGTGCGAAACGAGTCAACCCTCGGTATAGAAAAGCAAGTGCGGCTATGGCTATTGAGAGGTGGCTGGTCTGTCGACTTCCCCATCTTCTCATAAGCTGAACTATTCTGATATCCATGTAATTCCGTCCATTGGGAAAGAAAGCTAATCCCACCGTGCACAGAACCATCGCATGCTGAATTCTTTCTTGAGCTGTCCTGGACAACGAGCCGACTTCCATAAATGTCCCATACTGTCTGTAGATTTCGAGCAGGTCCACATATTCATTTCCATCTTCTTCAATCAATGGCCAAGACTTGCGTCCTGTCATGCGAGCTAATGCATCCTTAGGGTCCAGACCCTTAACATTAATCAGGAACTGTTTCTCCAATGGATCTCCAGGCTGACCGGCTGGCTCGGGCAATCCCATAATCTCTGAAAATTCATCCATCAGTACTGTCATCTCGCCCCATGGGAACGAGAAGGTAGAAGTGCTCGGATTCCACCGCTCTGCTAGTGCATGGATCAAGTTGCCGTTGACTGTCTGCTTTCCCACTGCGGACGCCAGTTCCAATCCACACTCGTCCAGATGGTCCGAAAACATACGAGAGAAGTTCTTGAACCATGAATAATACCACCGGGAAAAGAAAGATCCGGTGCTGAGGACTCGATGTTCGGGAAGACTTTGTCGCACCTCGTAGGAGATGTAACCCTCAGGGAAGACTGAATCAAGCTGACTGGATGCCATCGGACTGGAAGACATAGAAATTGGAATAAGACTTGGGAAAATACAGGAAATTTGAGAAAAATGCAGGCAGGATAAAAATAAAGCAGGAAATTCGAGATCCAAAAGAAAGGAAAGATGGGAAATCACCTGGAGTTTTGAAGGAAATTAAGGGAATTTCCTGAAAATCGTCCAGGGTTTTAATATTTCATAAAATGGAGTATTTGAAAATCGTCCAAGGCTTAAAACATGGACAGTACATGGACATAGATTGGGGAATTTTGAGAAAATCGTCCAGTATTTTTAGAAAATTGGGGAAAATATGGAAAATAAAAGGAGATGACTATAACATATTCAATCACATTCTGCACAAACAAGTATGCACAAACAACATTCTCTAAAAGCTGACTCTAGATGCACAAATTTTGAAATGGCTGTAGGACGTTAATCCTAACTATAAGACTCAGATCATCTGTATCCAATCCAGTTATGCCTATATACTCAAGCCAAGGCTCGATGTACGTGGCATAAAATCAATTTCTCCGGTTCTAGGTTCAAGTTTTCCAACATCCTTGAGCACCTGCCGATATACGTTGGACTATGGCCCTTGGTACGTGGCAGGGGGGTTTTCACCCAAATAGGTGGCCCAGTTGTGAGGCTCTGTCCCGAACTATGGTTCTGGAAGAGAGCCCAGCAACGTGAAGACCGGGACAATATAGGTGGGGTGATTTTTGAAAAACTTGAGCACATGCAATCAAACAGAAGGCTCTAAGTCCTAAAGAGAGAGAATTTTGAAATATTTGAAGAAGCAAACATTGTTTTCATACAATTCCTAAATTGAGGAGTGTTGTATTAGACCTAAGTCTATGTGAGCATGAATAATTCTCCTCAATATGGTCCTACCAAACCATACCTAGTCTATATGCATTCCATGTCAGCTGGGTTCAAGTCTAGGCTCCTAGGTTCACATGATATCATAAAGCAAAGCTGACATTCCATGGAAATCGATTTTGACAATTTGAACTAAGTAGAGCATTAGATTGATCAGGCAAAGACAGGTCCCATCACGGTCGCCAAACCTGTTATCATCGCAAAATTTTTAACTTTTGCAAATCAAACTGACCTTTGAAAAAGTTTTTGAAAATAACTCGCCTCCGTTTTTTAAAATGCGGGAAAATTCCGAAGAATGGGACTCGCCTGTCGGTACGAGGTTCAACCGTTCCTGCCACCTTTAACAAGGGTAATTGAACCAAGGATCAATCTTATGCTCTACTCTATTCAACTTGTCTAAATCATATTCTAATTTCTAAATGCACATAGAATCAAGCATGTGCTATGAATTTTCAGAAAATGCACATTTGAAAACATGATGTTTGCTTTGAATGATTGAAATATTCAGAAAATGTAAATTTTGGAAATGATATCACATGAGAAATCGTGAAATGGGATTTGAAATATACTTCTGAGAGAAATAAAAACCGATTTTGAGAAATCCTTGACATTTGGTGAAAATCGATTCTGAGTCTTGGTTTCTCTGAATTCAAACTTTGAAATTGAAATTCTAACTTAGAAAATTTGAATTTGGAACTTGGGAAATACTTGAAATATCCTTTGAAATTCAATGTCTTTGGGAAAATCGATTTTGCTATAAGACTTGGGAAATTTTGAAGAATTTGATTCCTTTGACTTGGAATTTGAATTGGAATTGGAATTGGAAAATTCATGAAATGAATGAATATGATTTTGAGGAATTGGGAAAAACTCTTTGTATTTTTGAGAAATGCAGTGCATTTTGAAATTAGCCTAGGAGTGTAGGCTGAATGTGGCTAATGTGAAGATTATAAATCTGAGTATCATTCATATTCTGACTATGGCCATAAATATGAATTCCACCAAGTTTATAAACTTCATAGAAGCTAGTGCATGTGCCATTCGTGTAGACCATGGTGAATTTGTAAAAATATGCATGAATCATCATCCATCACACATTAACATTATTTAAAAAAATAAACTATATGCAATGCAACCTAAGCTAAACAGGAAATGTAAATTCTTATTCCAAAGTTTAATTTAGTTTACATCACTATTGAAATTTAAATACATGAAAAATAAAGTCTTCAATGTACCTGCAAAACTAGAAAACTTGGTTAATGAAAATATGTTGGCTTTTCTAGATTTATCCAGTAATATCTAGAAATTACTGGATTTTGCTAGATATAAGCCTTTTCCTTGATTCCCTTAAATAAAAATGATAAAGTATGAAATAAAATGGAATAAATATGAAAGAGAAGATATGGAATTTCGAAATTGGGGTCAAAATGACCAAAATACCCCTAATAACAAGACTATGGCCTTGAAATTAGGGTTTTTAGAAAGATATTTTGATAAAATGCAAATTTTGAAATTTGAATGGAATAAACCCAAACCAAATATGCTATGACATGATTAAAAATATGAAATTAGGGTTAGGGATTTCGAAATTTAGGTCAAATGACCAAATTACCCCCGATAGCAAGACTATGGCCTTAAAATGAGGGTTTTCTGAAATAGATTTTGGTAAAAACTTAGGTTTTATGCACTAAATGAAATCAAATGAGCATCAAATGAAACCTAAAGCATTCTAACATGATTATGAACATGATTAAACCCTAAAAATATATGATTATGCACGAAAATCCAATAATATCACAAAAACTGTGATTTTAGCAGTGTTTTTGGATCTTTCAGGAACCCGGTTTTGCAATTTGCTTAATTCAGCCATCAAATGGATTCCAAAATCCATAAAAATTGGTACCTGCACTTTTTATAACCCTAATGTCGAATTGGAATTATAAAAATAATTCTTTTGACATTAAATTAATCCGAAAATTGTATTAAACCCTAAAAATATGCTATTTTTGACCTAATTCACCAACCAGTTTCAATCCAAGACCTTAATCAGGGGTCAAATCTCCATAGAAATTTATGAAATTTTACAGAGACTAACTAGAAAGGAAAACAGAGATTTCCCAATTTACAGATCGGAAAAATCATCTCCGATTAGGGAGAAACCCTTCCGGCAACCTGGGCTAAAATATATCACTCTTAACAGGGATTAAAACGGCTACTTCAGATTGAAAATACAGGAATAAATAGAAGACCTAAACAAAAATCTCTGAATTTTTTGTGATGAACAGTAAACAGAAAAATAACAATACTCACCTTTTACAGATCTAAAATCGGATCTGTGGTTTGGGATTTATGACTAATACAAGTCTGATTAGGGTTTTGGTAAACCCTAACGAGTTTAAACTTTAAAAACAGATTCTCTAAAATGGGAAAAATACTAAACAGTGATAAAAAAATCCTAAAATTTCACAGAAGAAAGATCTACTCAATGTGAATCCATAGCACTTTACAGATTTAAAATCGGATATAAGATGAGAGAAATATTATAACAGCAAGTTACCTTCTTGATTTTAACCACGATTTTAAAGCTTTAAAAACCCGATTTGATGTCTGATTTTTTTGACAGGGTTCTCGAGATCCAAAACCTCTGATTTTTCTGCAGTAACTCAATAACTCATGCATGCACCACATATAAAAAAATCAGAAATAAACAATGAGTGCTTCCATCCAAAATAACATCATCTTTACTGTTCTAAACCTAGAACACACAGAAATTTAAGAAACTTGAAAAACCATGCATTAACTAATGTAAATAAATAAAATAAACCATAAAACAGTAAATAAAAATTATTTTTATGCTGTAGAACGTAAAACAAACATGAATAAACCATGAAAATAAATTAAAAACAGGGAATCAATGGCTGGAATTCGATATCACCTTTAAAACATAGATTTAACCCATTAAAAAGGGTAAATCATATATTTTATTGGTTAATAATATAAAGAACCATATTAAAATCAATTCTAATGGATTAAAATCCATGTAAATCACCCAAAACAGGGTTAGATCACCTTCTTGGATCGTTCTTGCTGATTCTTGAGGTTGAATCCATGGTTTAATCCATGAAGGGGATGACACCAATGGCTAAAATTGATTTAAAACATGAAAAAGTATTAAATAAAACTAAAAAATATTAAAAATATTACCTTGGTGCTTGCAGCTGCAATGGAGGAAGGTGGAGGTGCTGGAGAGGAGAGAGAGGCCACGAAAATTTGAGAGAAAAGAGCCCTCCTTTTGGCCCCCCTTAGGTCCCTTTTTATAGTTTTTCAAAAAGTCACTTAATTAGGGTTAATTAAGAGGTTTTTCATTTTTTAGGACTCTTTCTAATAAATCCACTAAAGGCAACGATTTTTTGTGGTTTTCTAACCTAGGTGGGACTCTAATTAATCCCTAATTAGCCCCTAACTAAACCTAGAAAACCCCCAAATGTGATGCCACTTGGCATCTTTCACATTTAGGTTTTTAAAACACCTTTAAAAACATTTAAAAACACTAGTTTTAAAAACTAATTTTCAAAATGAGTTTTCAAAATGGTTTTGACTCTTCTAAACCTCTAACACTAACCAAGACATCAACTAACCCTAGTCTAGCTCTGACTTACTCGAATATGGCGCCACCCCGAGTGGGCCCTACTTGAGTTTTTTTCAAAAAGTGATTTTAAAACTTGAAATTGAAGGAGTTTTCAAAAGCTTTTCAAAAGCAAACTTTGAAATTAGGATTTTTGAAATGATATAGGATCCTCACTGAATTAGAATTCCTCTTGATATGGTGCCAACTGAGTGGGCCCACATCGAATTTTGAACATTTTTGAAATAAACACTGAAAATGGCTTTAAAAAAGGGTTAAAATTGACATTTGAAATTTAAGATTTTTAGAAAATAGGGTCTCATGCGAACTGGAACTCCGGGTTAGAGTCCTGAACTCTTAGGACTCTGAGATTTTAGATTTTAAAAGCCAAATGAAAGAATTTTCAAAAGATTTTATGAAGAAATGATGAAATAAGTCAGAAAACACAGTCAAGGTTAGACTCCTAACTCGACCGAACTCTAAAATAGAGTCCTGAACTAAATGGACTCTGTAGAATGACCTAAATTTTGAAAATAATAAAAAAAAGACTGAAGATGGAAGTAAACAGACTTCAAAACAGATTTTTGACTGGATTTGGACTTTGGGACAGAGTCCTGATCGGACTGAAACTTTGAAAAATTTGAGAAATTTAATGAATAGAGGAATTCAGAAGCGACACCACCTCAATGGGTCTCATCTGTGAATTGAAATCGATTAAAATTTGAATTTGAAATGAATCCAGATTGTTTTCTGAGAAAATATTTCGAAATATAAAGTCCTGGGGTTGGAAAATGACAGAGTGTTGAATAAAACCCAGGTTTTGAAATTGATTTTGAAATAAAAGCTTTAAAATTCAAATCTGGATTGAATGTTTTGAAATAGGAGTGCTGGATCTCGAAAATGAGATGCAATGACACGCAATGCTATGCAATGACATGCAATGCTATGCAGAATACATGCAATGACATGCAATGATCTGTAATGACTCATGAAATGGACAAACACTGGATGAGGGTGAAAATTTGGGGTGTTTACACTCTTTCACGGCAACTCAATTGAAAATGCCTCTTTCATATTTTTCACGATAAATGTGAAGTGATCCGGCCAATATTGATTCCAGAAAAATCATTTGCAGCATTTGGATTTCCACAGCATCAAATCATTTCTGATCGGCTTGTTTCACAGTGAATCTCCGGCAGGTACAGAGCCCCGATTGATAAAGAATATTTTTGGATATCCAGGTGATCTGGATGATCCAAATCATCAAATCATTGATCAATCAAAAGCTCTCACCAAAGTTAAGCAAACAGACATCATCAAATAGTGGTATAACATCGGCGATCAGAATTAAGACACTTGCCGGAAAACAGAAATTGCAATTCAAAATGATATCCTATCTCTGATCGGTTTCAATTAAATGATCATGATAATCCTTTTCAAAAAAAATAATCCGATAATCAGAGTGCAGATGAAATTTGATTTATCAGATTCAAACACTTTATTTGGTTCACATTCAAACAAATATCATCAGGCGACAAATGATTTGGCGATACTTACTCTGTAGCATACACAGGAAAATCCAACTCGAATTCTCTTAGACAGCAGATTCGATCAGAAACCAGAAAAATTCAAAACGTGATATCATCGGTGAGTATAGAGCAGTTGAATGATTTTTGGAGCTTGATCGATCAATATAAATGAATCATCCTTCAATCTATCTTTAAACTCAAACAAGGTATATGAATTAAAACGAAAACGTAATCTGCAAATGAAACTATTCCTAAAAACTAAAATCAAAATCTAATCTAAAAATCTCTGAATCAACATATGTAATAACAAGATTTGAATGAATCATGACTGCTAAAATGTAAAATCAAATGGAAATTATTCTATGATTTCATCTTATTTTGATTTTTATTTCAGATTAACTAATCTAATGAGAGATAGAAGGAGGAATTAGATAAGGAGAAGAAGAGGAAGAAGAAGAAGAAGAAGAATCACTTACCGAACTGGAAGGGTTAGAAGAGAGGTTGGAATCCTCTATCTTGCTTCAGCCATTACCGGAATTCTCCACCGGAAAGAGGATGAGAAAAAGAGGGGAAAATAGGGAGAAGAAGAAGAAGAGGTAAGAAGAGGTGGAGAGGAAGGGGAAGAAGAGAGGGCTTGGGCAAAAGAGAGAAGACAAGCCTCTCTTCCCCCTACGTATGGTATTTATAATTTTGAAAGTTTTTCCATAAGTCCATCTTATTTCAAAGAATTCCATTTCAAAACCTCTCTTCAAAAAGTTATTTACAAAGCAACTCAAAATGACTATGTTTTAGAAAATACAAAAACTAAGTTTATTCTAAATCTAATTTTTTTATGATTTTCAAAAACTAAAGTACTACAATTATGTCAAACACTAAAATAGACATTAAAATGTAAAATAAAACTATTTTTCATGCATTTTCTATTCTTATATTATTTTAGCACATTTACTCGAAACTAACATAAAATTTGGTTTTTAAATCATTTTCTCATGAAATCATGCATATTTTTATATGAAAAATCCCTAAAATATATGCATGATCAATGAATCAAGAACCTCAAGGTTAAAATTGAACTTTGATTTTGATTGGAGTATTTGAATATAAATGAAGTCAAATTGAACTTCGAAATCTGATTTAAATTTGAATATAAAATGAATTTGAAATCTCAAAGTTAAATTGAACTTTGAGATTGAAAAATGAAATTGAATTTAAAAATGATAAGAATTGGAGATGGATTGAGGAAGATATTTACATCACTTGGAATTTTTGAGAAAGGAATTTTGAAAATATGACGCAGTTCTATCCTAAATAATGAATGAATTTAAATTTTTGAGATTGAATTTTAAAAAGCTATTTCATTCTTTGGATGAATTAAAATAAGATTGAAGATATAATACATCCTTGACTATGGTCATTGAACGTATTATATACCAATCTATATTTAAATTCAGGTGAAGAATAAAACGCATTTGGTGCTTTTATAGAATTCAAAATGAAATTAACTCTCAATATACCCTGACTATGGCCATTGGTATATATTTTGAATTAATTTTAAGTTAAATTCTAATAAAAGAAGAAGATATTTAAGGAAAATATGATGAATTTTGAAAACGGGTCCAGTGTGGATCCAGTGTTATCTCGTAAAAGATAAAAATCCTAAGTTTTGTTTACATCCTGACTATGGCCATTGATGTAAATCATCAACTTAGGATTAATTACCTCTTACGAAATGGTGCACGTGCCATTCGTGTTTCACCATTTGTGAAAATTTGAGAAATAAAGGAAAAGATGCATGGAAACAAGTAATTCATGGTATTTTACAATGCTCATTCATTATAATCTAAGACTGGAAATGTAGATTCACATTTAATATCTAATTTTTACAACATATAAAGTTGAATTCACAACCCCAAGTAACATTTTCCACATATTCCCCACACAAAAAAATGAGTTAGCATGCTCACAGAAGAAAATACTTCCTTGAAGGCAAAATTTGCATGTGATTATACCAATTCTAATGCAAGATGTTATGCTCATACTGAATGAGAAGGGCATATACAGTGGGTGAAGTCAAGGGTCAAGATGATCTAAGATGAATCAACCTGAAATATGGTAGTTCTTGATGACCCACCATAGAAAGGAAGGGATACAGTGGTTCATTGTGAACCATTATGAAAGAAAACTACTAGGGTAATTCTTAATGAACTACTATAGTAAAGAGGGATTACAGGGGCTCTTTGTGAACCATTGCAAGAGATAATTTGTAGTAGTTCCTGACGAATCACTATAATAAAATAAAAAGAAGGAGACCACGGTGGTTCATTGTGAACCACTGTGAAATATATTTCATTAGTATTTATATGAAACAATAGGGTTCAGTATGTTACCAGAATATCTTTGGTACAAAGCATACCTTAGATAACATTTTACAGAATGGACTGGGTCTGTTCTCACCCGATCCAAAACATTTACATATATCAATTTTCTTACACCTTTAACATTGATGGATGCTAATGACTATATAAAGTTGCAGACATGGAGCAGAGGTACCCCATCAAGCTCACGTTGAGACTTTTCCCAACTGATCTGGATCTTTCCAAAATTTTCTATTAATAGCAGCTACTGACACAATTCTGTATTGTGATTTTGATGGCTTTTGTTACCTTTTGTCAGCATTGAACTCTGTTTTTACTGATGTGCAGCAGTGAAGGTGTGCACAGTGATGTACACATATCACAAGTGAAGTGCAGCAGGTGGTGTGCACTTGAAGGAAATGGATATCTAACAGGCAATGGGTGATGGGAAGAGCACTAAGTGTTGATGAATACGTATGATGTAATGAACAACTGGTATAAAGGCTGAAGATGAAGTACTTATGAAAATAATGAAGGATATTATACTGTATTGTATAATAGGGGCTGAGGGGAGGTATTTAATGTAATATGCAGGAAACAACAGTATACCAGTGAGACCTATATTACCTATGTTTGATGCATGAGTTTTATGTTGTACAAATGGTTGAACTCATAAGGGCGTGACCAATGTGTATGCATAATTGACAGGCCAGCCAAAGTGAGATGTCATGAACTAACCCTGGTGTTTAACTAAACATTGTGTTGGTTAAGCTAACTGGCTATGGTATGGTGGTTGTGTAAAGACTACAGCGGCAGATAGTGTGGCTATTATGCTATTATGCATGAGAATGTAGTAGGTAAGTGGAGCTACTGGGCGTGAGAATGTGGTAAGCTGAAAGTGAGTGACAGGTTTGAAGTGCAATGCTGGGACTGTAGTAAGTAATGCATGTTAAAAGATGATGTATATATGCTGTGCAAGTGCAAGTGGAGAAGTGTATGAGAAGGAAGTGGGGAGTGTTATGGTAGAGAGTAAAACTACTACACAGAACTTCCTCATGATTTCGTTAGATATGGACAATGGCCCTGAATAAACTCTGTCAAGAAAAATAAATAACTAAAGGTAGAAGTAATTCAAACATATGAGAATAATGAGAAATCTTCTGAAATTTTGCTTGGGATGGACATGCACAGCATATCAAAATACATATTTTAAAATATTCTGATCTTGTCCTCCTCTTCCTAATTTCGAAGACTAAAAAAAAAAAAAATAGTCATGAACGGTCACAATGCCCACAGAAAACAATGCTGTGAACACTACATTTACAATATCAGATCCACTAACACTTATTATAAGAACACCAACTTGTTATGGCTTGAAGGAATGATACTCAGAAAATAAGGTCCAACAAATAAAATAGAAAGAGGTTTATGATGGTTGGTAGGAATACCTGTTAAATATTGTTGCAAATTGATTTCTCCAAACAAAACAAACTCACCCCCTGATGCGCTATCTTAGCAACTGTAGGAACATCATCAAAACAGGTAACACAGGCCCGATCAGAATCTCAATTTTTACCATATCTGAAGATCCACAAACTCCCCTGGTCAGAAATCTGACTAGAAGAAAAGAAAGAAAAAAATCTTTTAATTGTCTATGCATCGAATTCAATAAACTTAATTAACCCAGTCAACGACAAACTCAGTCAGACTCTTCTGAACTTAGTTGAAATCCAATGAGATTCGAGGGACTCTGATTAAAGTTCTAATGAAACTTTGTTAACACAAGCCACAGAATATAACATTCAATGGAAGGATTCGGTAAATTGATGACTATTCAGGCCAGGGGTTGATAGACATCTGATCCATATTCAACCTGCCTTTAGTCTCTCAGGAATATTCCTCAAACCACCAATTATCGGTAATCAGATTCTCAGATTGTGAGGATCTAGTTATTAAGAATCGTCAGGGAACCAGTTCTAACAAAGAAGCAGAATACATTAAAACGCCATTGCTCTTCACAGGTAGTAAAACAAGAGAGTTCAGACCCTTTTTTTAAAAAAAAAGAAAAAGAAAAGGGACATTACAAAATATACACTTACCTGCGAAGGAAATTACTCACCGAAAGTTGAGTAGCTGGTCCAGGTACTCATGTGATTACTTGATCGAAACCGGTCAATCGATACCCGAGGTCATTCGGGCAATGTTCAGGACTTACCTTAATTGCTTGCAATCAGATGATCATTCTAGAGTTCAAATAAATGCACATGGAATCCAGATGATTGATCAGTGTTCACACAAATCCAGTTTCGAACATTAAGCTGGGACTCAAACAGTCCATCACCAAAATTCTGGCGACTAATAACCACATAACTACTTGCAGAGGATCAAATACTTAAAACTCCTCGCAATATGCCAGTTTAAAGGCCGGTTAAATAATGACACTCTTGGCTCCTGGAACCCGATAAATCAACCATCCACTGATCGTTCGGTCATAGAACAGGAATCAACATATTTTGAAGTTACTAAACAGACATCAGTGTTAATACGAAAAGAGCCAGACTCGAACTTCAGAATGGATCGAAGGCAAGAACCAAAACCACGGTAAAACAAGACATTATTAGAGAAACTAACGCTGAAGTAATAAAAGATACAGTGGATAGACAAAAGGAATATGAGTCTAATGTGAGCTCGGGTAAATCGCAATGGCATGCTGAATCAAAAGGGTAATCCTTGAAGTAAATATGAGCAGAAGAAAAATGCAATAGATGATCAATCATGATGTATTTCAAGATGACCAATGCAGTAAGACTGGGATAAACGAACTGGAATCAGAAGTTACTTGGAATAGGAAATCAAACGCAAAAAGAAAATAATAAAAAAAAAAAGTAAGAGATCAGAAATACAAACAAGAAGTCATACACCGTAGATAACTAACAAAGGGAAACCGAGTATAAGCACATATTCAAAATACCCAGAAATTACAAAGATTCAAAGACGATTAGCTAAAAAAAAAGGAAGGGAATGTCGGAATACACAATTCCTTCGTTGTAGCACCGGGAGGGGTCGATGTTGCCATAAACAACCCAACACCACTCGTTCGTGCCTCATAGGTCAGAGAAAAAAAAAAGAAAAATAAGAAGGTTTCACAGGGAATTAATTAAGTAGGAAGCAGGAAGAAGGAGGGTATTGGTTGCCTACTCGATTACTGCAGGGAACTCTCTTTGTCGCAGGGAGTGGACGAATTGGATCAAACCATCCGGTGGATCGATGAATCGCCGCTCTCCACCACAAGGAATGGCTCGAAGTTTCGAAGCGTTGCAGGGACTCTGAAGGAGAGAAACTCTCCTTTCTTCTTTTTGTAGAACTCCTTTCTTCGATCAGGAAGCAAAGGGCAATAATGCAAAGGTCGATCCCCCACTCCTGATCCCTACAGTTGTTTATATAGGAAGTCCAGGAAAAATCGGGAAGAGGAGTTGTTAGAAATCGGTGGCTGAGAGAAGATGGTTGGCGATGAAGGGTTGAAGAAGGCCATGGACGATCCCAGGGTGGGTGTTTGCTCGAGGATGGGAGAAGGAGAGGATCGGAGGGCGGTAGAGAGCCGATTGCACATGGGAGGTGGAAGCTTCTTGAAGGAGAGGGGCGTGCGAGTTCGTTCGAGATGGACGAAGGCGGAGGAAGTGAGATGATCGGAGGGTTCATGGAGGGGAAACACACATGGGAATGGAAGCTTCGTGAAGGAAAGGGTTTCGGTGAGAGGAAGAAGGAGACTGAGAGAGGGAGAGAGGCGCCGCCTCCCTTCTTTTCTTACGAAGGTTTTCTAAAGAAACCCTAAAAAGAAAATTTACGAAAGGGGCCCCTTTGTTTTTAGGATTTTTACAAAAGTGTTCTCTTTCTTTTTTTTTTCCAAAAAGAAAACGAGGTTTTTAGTAAAACTCATTTGTTTGCCTTGTGATTTTTCCAATTATTTTTCATCATCATTTTTTTTTTGTATTTTTGGAAGAGAAATTTAAGACTTTACGAGAAAACAAAGATTGGACACTAATTTTTTTTGTATTTTTGCAAAGTATTTACAAGAGAGAATTTTTTTTGAGAGTTCAAGGCTATTTTGAGAAAATTTCTTCAAAAAAATGGGTTTGGACCCCAGGTTAAAAAAAAATGTCTGGGTTTTTGACACTCAAATCGAAAAATACAATGTGATGGATCCAAACGGATGTCGGACGGACTGTCCGAGCTACTTGAAAACTATTTTTGGTATTTTCTTAAAAATTGGATAATGAGCCTCAATTTTGGATCTGGACAATGGATCCGGATTTAAATATATAAAATGAATTTCATTTCAGTAAAGCTTGAGAAAAGAACTGGAATTTAGATTTTAAAATGACTCATTTGCTCAAAAGATGAATTTAGGGGCAAGAAGGGATTATTTAAAAGATTTTGAAAAATTTGGGGTGTTCACAGATGCCCCTCTTTGCTACTAAGCCGGTTGAAAGCCGAGCTTAGTGGCAAAGAAAACACTCCAAATTTTGAAAAATGCCCCAGTCAGCAGATCTGAACTGGGCGTGGAAGAATTATGGCTTTTCAGGCTTAAAGTCTTGCTCTGAATGGCTTCGGGGGGGGGGGGGGGTGGACGAAATCCTCGACAATGACATGACTGAATGATAGAGATGAGGAAATAGTGATGGGACTTTGGGTGATGATCCCAAATGATGAAAGATAAGAATTTAAATCAAATTTCATGGGTGAGACAAGAGCGGCTTTTAGAATGACTCGGGTTTAGCCCTTAACCTGGATGGGACGAAGATAGATCAAGATCATTTGGATGGGAGAAAGGAAATATAAATGGACCTCGATGGGACATTTTGAGAGAAATGCCTCGTGAGATGAAGTTTAAAACATGATCCTTTCCTGGATGGATGTACAGAGCATGGATTCCTTTGTGGGGAAAACCATGATGGGATGGGAAGGATTACCTCGTCTAAACGAGGCTCAGGTTTAACCCAAACCTGAAAGGAAGGTACCTCGCAGAGCGAGGTTCAGGCTTTGCCCTTATCCTGAGAGGGACGACCATACAGAATCTTTGAGTGAAGAAACTGTGATGGGACTAGAAAAGATATCTAGTCGGAAATGGGACTCAGGTTTAACCCTAACCTGAACGGAAGGTACCTCATGAAGTGAGGTTCAGGCTTTAACCCTTAACCTGAAAGGGACGACCATACGGAATCCTTGGATGAAGAAACCATGATGGGGCCTTCGGAATTTGGATGAACAAATCCAAAAGGGGTTTTGCGAGAAGAGAAAATCAAGGGATTCCCTAAAGCTTGGAAAAGGGATGATCTTGGGTGCCTCATTGCTGAGACTAAAATCAGCTTTCTAAAAACAGACGACCTCTCGCAGAAGGTTTTTGGGTTACACCTCGAGGAGCGAGGTGACAGGTTTAATCCTTAGCCTGAATGGATACAGAATCCTCGAGGAGCGAGGAGAACTGTGATGGGCCTCTAGACTTTGCACAATAAGTCCAAGAGGGGTTTTTGTAAAAGGATAAAAATGGGGGTCCCTAAAGCTTGAAAAGGGATTGTTCTTGGGCGCCTCATTGCTGAGACTGAAAATAGCTTTTGACAATAACAGATCTTTTGCAAAAAGTTCAGGTTTAATCCCTTAACCTGAGCGGGAACTGTCTATGGCGGGATAGTGGGGAGCACAGGGAAGTGTGCGAATCTGAGAGTGCTCAGATCAGCCAGAAGGAAAGGACTTTTCAGTCCTAAGGAGGGATGACGTCAGGATACGTCAAAACGATCTCAAGTTCACACTTCATGTTGGGATAATTAGAAAATATTGCCAATAAGATGCCAAAAATTGCAGTTGATTCGGAATGATTGAATTGTGCTCATGTGTGAAAATATCACCTCTTTCTACCTAGAGTATTAGCTTCAATTGGGCTAACTCTTGTAGAATTTGAGATCTAAAATTCAAATTTGTTGCTGTTGAGTTTCTTTAAGGAAGATATCAATTTCCTTGATATGAAAAGAGAGGAAAACATTCTTAGCTTCATAAAAGCAATTAAGTGAAAAGACATTGATAAAGAATTTCACATAGATAAAGATGATTCTTGACAGTTTCGGGCAGTTTGATATCCTGGGCATTTCCCATGATGATCTGTTTGCACTCTTTTAAACCATGGATCTTTTCTGGGTTCTTTTACATCCTCCTTCATTTTGGAGATGCTTCTGACTTTTCTCTCTTTTTCGAGGAAGGGTACGTCACAAACTCCTTCATCTTGGAGATGCTCCGATCCTTCTTTTTCTTTCTCGGGAATTATGACATTGGTTCTTGGGTTGAAATCTCTAAATGATAGCAGAAATCAAATATCTTTTAGGGTTTGTCGGTAGGTTCATCGCATCCGCCTTCATCTCGACGGTGATCCGAACTTTTCCTGGAAGGATCCGTCACAAACTCCGTCATCTTGGAGATGTTTCAAATCTTCTTTGGCCCCAGGGGTCCACTCGCTTAATTCGCCTTCATCTTGACGACAATTGAGAGATCCATTTTGCGGATATTTGATTGCAGCTTAGCTTGGATGACTGAGGATATATGGATTGGGTAGGTTCCTTTTACTGCCCAGGATATTTCCACTGTCTTACTGCCAAAAGAATAATCTTTAAGAATGCGCCACAGCTATGATCAATATCAGCCCACTTATGGCTTTTCAACATCATTGAATTTTCCTTTGCCGGTCATATCAAAGATTTTTCTTCAACCTCTTGGTTGACCAACAGAAAAAGCTTGAATTTAGCTCTTATTTCGCAAGAGTCTTGCTCTTTTGAAAATGATACTGAAGATAGTTTGAGATAATTCTTTGTGCGATGAAAGCTTTGAGATCAACAATGACTTTTGATAGCAAATTGGCAACGTATTCTAGAAGTCCTTGATGAAGGTCGCTTGATATCGAGTCGACACATCCATGACAAAATTCTCCTCTCTTTTTCCCCAAAAAGAGAGACTCAGGCTTAAGCCCTTACCTGAATGGGAAGTTGGAAATACTCCTCTCTTCCCTGAAAGAGGAGGTGTTTGCAAAACAGAACTTTCAAAGAGAAATTAAGTTTTCGTAAAAACTCCCTATCTCTAGGCTTCTCTTATGGAAAGGTGGCCGAAAAACAAAGTTGAAAGTATCACAGAGGAACGAGTCCATCACACTCTCCCTAGAAGAGGGTCCTCTGTGAAGGAGTTGGCCAAAGATGATAAAACGAGGGCCACAAAAGAAACGAGCTTCCGTCGAAGCTCTCCCTGGAAAAAGGGTTCTCTTGTGTAAAGTTGGTTGTTGTTTTGCAAACTGTTCGCGAAGAAAACGAGTCCCTTCAAACTCTCCCTGGAAGAGGGTCCTTGCGAACGAAAGATGGTTGCATGCGAAAAGAACGAGCTCCCTCGAACTCTCATTCAAGAGGGTCCTTCGCAAGAAAAGATTGATTTTTGATGAAATGATAACCCGAAGGTTGAAATTGAGAATTTATAGCTTGAAATGATGATGCTTGGTTATCACAAAGACTGAACCTAGAAGGCCAACTGATTAGTCAGCCAAATACTAGCACGAGCACTAGATGTGCCAGCACGAGCACTGGATTTAAAAAAGAAAGCCCCAGTACGAGCGCTGGGTTTTTTTTTTTTTTTCAAAAAAAATGCGCACCAGTACGAGCACTGGATGTTCGAAATGCAAACCAGCATGAGTACTGGGTTTTTGAAATGCACACCAGTACGAGCACCGGGTTTTCGAAGTGCAAACCAGCATGAGTGTTGGGTTTTTGAAATGTACACCAGCACGAGCATCGGGTTTTTGAAATGCACATCAGCACGAGCACTGGGTTTTTGAAATGTACACCAGCACGAGCACCGGGTTTTTGAAATGCACATCAGCACGAGCACTGGATGGTTCAATAGGAGAATTTGAAAAATGAGACCGACATTCAAAGATACTTGAGAATTAAGCGAGAATGATTGTCGGTGTTTCAGGATTATCCCTTATCCTGAAGGGGAAATGATGAGTGATGAGTGAAAACTCGAATTCACAATAACTTGTCCAATACGAGCATTGGATTCAAAAGGAAGTTCAGGTCGAAACTTGAGACTTCAAAAATAAGAATACATAAAAAGAGAAATCCGAGTCGGAACCCAGTTTTTTAAATATAAGAGAATGAATGAGAATTGAATTCGGAAACTCGCATTCTCAACACAACAATTTGTCCAACACGAGCGTTGGATCCAAAAGGAAGTTCAAGTCGGAACTTGAGACTTCAGAAATGAGAATATATATAAAAGAAGGAAAATCCGAGTCGGAACCCGGTTTTTAATACAAGAAAGAAAGTGAGAATCGAGTTCGAAAACTCGAATTCTCAAAACAAAGAATTGTCCAACACGAGCGTTGGATTCAAAAGGAAGTTCAAGTCGGAACTTGAAACTTCAAAAATGAGAATATACAAGAAGGAAAATCCGAGTCGGAACCCGGTTTTTAAATACACGAAAGAATGTGAGAATCGGGTTCGAAAACTCTAATTCTCAAAACAAATGAATTGTCCAACACGAGTGTTGGATTCAAAAGGAAGTTCAAGTCGGAACTTGAAACTTCAAAAAATGAGAATATACAAAAGGAAAATCTGAGTTGGTACCCAGATGAGAAGGAGATAATTCTTATCCAAGAGTCGGATTTTAGAAGAATTGACAAAATGCATGAATAGGTCCCGACGATTACAAAGATTTATTCAAGATTCTTGACCCAAGATGGTCTGAATTTTGATGACTTCAGGATTTTCCCTTATTCTGAAGAGGAATGAATAAAGGTTGATATGAATTGAAGAGTTTATGGGAAGTAGTTCAGGTTTTATCCCTTAACTTGAAAGGGATGTAAAATAAAAGATCGATAAAATTTAAACGCTTGATAAAACAAGATAAAAACTTGACAAAATGATAAAAATAGATAACAAATCGATGCAAATTCAATTAAATCGGAAAATGAAATAGATGCAAAATAAAAATAGATCAACTGAAAAATTGACAAGTTTTTCAGAAAAAGAGTTCGTCTAATACTGCCTGCATATGACGAAGGAAGACATGTATAGATCAAAAATAAAAAAAATGCCCCAGTATTAGGGAGAAGATGTGAGAATTTAACAGAACATTGTCGCTTTATTGAGAGAGATTTTTGGAAGAGTACAAAAGGCCGGGAGTTTAAGTGTAAAATCTTTTCAAATGTAAAGCATTAATAGGATCTGGCAATTCCGCTCCATCTGCATTGATCAGACGATAGGAATTACGGGGTAATGCTTCCTTAACCACATAAGGGCCTTCCCAATTGGTTGACCACTTGCCCTTCGACCGATGCTTGAGATGAGTTGTCGATCTGAGCACAAGATCATTGACTCGAAATCTTCTCTCAATAACTGATTTGGCGTAGTGCCTAGCTATCCTCTGACGATAGGCCTGAGCGTGCTCTGCTGCCTTGAGTCTTTTCTCGTCTAGTAGATCAAGCTGTACCAATCTCTGCTGCTGATACTTATCAAGTGGAAGTTCAACGAGCGACGCAAACTTGAGTGTGGGCTTCTGAACATGGAGAGGTAACACTACCTCTGTCCCATAAACAAGCTCTGAAGGCGTAGCATTGGTTGGGGTTCGAATGGTGGTTCGGTACGCCCAAAGTGCGTCGTGCATCTTCTCGTGCCAATCACGGCCTGTTTCCACTGTTCTTTCCAGAATGCGGATCAAAATCTTGTTGGTGGCCTCTGCCTGACCGTTCCCTTGGAGATAGTAAGGAGCTGAGAAGTGGTGATGAATCCCGAACTTCGAGCAGAAGGTCTTCATCTTCTCATTTTTGAAATGGCTGCCATTATCTGACACAATATCATGTGGGACGCCGAAGCGACAGAGAAGATTTTTATGAATAAATGAAACTACATGCCGGCCTTCTACTGTTCGCAGAGTGACAACTTCGACCCATTTGGTGAAGTATTCTGTGGCTGCAAGGAAGTATTTATGGCCGTTTGATGCAGAAGGAGTGATTGGACCCACCACGTCGAAGGCCCACATCGAAAAAGGCCAAGGAGAGACCGCGGATTGCAAGTATGATGCTGGCGCATGAATGGAAGGCGCGTGCATCTGACATTTGACGCACTTCCTTACAAATTGATGGCAATCTTGCTGCATGGTTTTCCAGTAATATCCTGCGCGGATAATCTGCTTGACGAGTGTTTGGTAGCCGACGTGGCCACCACAAATTCCTTCGTGCGCCTCTTGGACAACTTCCATGGCTTCGTCTTTGTCTAAGCATCTGGCATACTCAGAACTGAACCCACGACGGTAGAGAGTATTGGCAAGCATAAAATAGCGGACTGACATGCGTTGAATCGCGTGTTGCTCCTTTCTTGGCATTTCTGCTGGAAACTCACCGGTTTCAATAAAGCTTTTGATGTCTTGATACCAAGGCTTTTCCTTCTAAGCGGCCTGGTTTACCCGTTCGACTGGAATGTAGGCAGGCTGATCAAGTCTGCCGATCTCGAAGGAACGACAGGATTCACTGTTTTTAAAAGACAAAATAGAGCCCAAGCAGGCTAAACCATCGGCTATGTGATTGTATTCCCTCTTGACATGATTGAGCTGAAATTCTTCAAAGTTGCCTATGAGAGCTAAGGCAATCTTCTGATAAGGGATTAACTTTGAATCCTTGACTTGCCATTCAACATTAACTTGGCTGATAACAAGTAATGAGTCGCCGAAGGCGTGTACTCTCTTGACATCAAAATCGTGCAAAATTTTGAGGCCTTGTATTAGAGCTTCATACTCGGCCATGTTATGAGTACATTGGAAATTGAGCTTGAGGGAATAGGGGAGCATCTCTTTTTCAGGAGTGATTAGCAAGATCCCAATTCCTATGCCAGACATATTTCTGGCTCCATCAAAGAATAGAGTCCAGAGTGGAGATTCCTGAACACTGCAGATGCGATCGTCAGGAAAATCATCTTCTGCTTTGACCTCTTCTGTCAACGGGAAATCTGCTAACTGATCTGCGATGGACTGACCCTTGACCGATTTCTGAGAAACGTATTCCAAGTCATACTGCATCAGGAGGACTTGCCATTTCGCAATCCATCCTGTAAGAAAAGGCTGCTCAAGGATATACTTGAGAGATTAAGCCTTGACAAAATCTTGATTTCTGACGCCATTAGATAATGTCTCAGTTTCTGACACATCCACACTAAGGCTAGACATGTCTTTTCCATCTGAGAATATCTCTTTTCGTAATCGATGAAGGTCTTGCTGATGTAGTAGATGGCATGCTCTATCCGGCTGCCTTCCTTATACTGCGCAAGAAATCCGCCACAAGCATTGTGGTTGACAGAAATATATAAGAGCAGCGGCTTTCCAAGTTCGGGTGGCTTCAGAACTGGTGGATTGAGAAGATATTGCTTGATGCGTTCAAATGAGAGCTGACATTCTGGTCCCCATTCAAATTTCACTTCTTTTCTTAATAAGTGATTGAAGGGCTCGCATCTCATGGCCAGATTGAAGATGAAGCGCCGGATTGACTGAATGCGCCCTTGAAGGCTCCTTAATTCCTTGAGGTTGGTGGGAGGCGGCATGTCAATGATTGCCTTTGCTTTGGCAGGATCCACCTCTATGCCTTTCTTGCTGATCATGTAGCCAAGCAGCTTGCCTGACTCTACCCCGAAGACACATTTCTACGGATTGAGTCGTAATTTATAGAGGATAAGTCTTTCAAAGACTTGGCCGAGAGCATCGAGATGATCCTCTCCTTCTTTAGAGTTGACCAGGATGTCATCCACGTAGGCATCCATGTTCTTGTACATCTGATCATGAAAGATCACTGCCATAGCCCTCTGATAGGTTGCCCCGGCATTCTCGAGTCCAAACGGCATGACTGTATAGCAAAAAGTACCCCAAGGTGTGGTAAAAGAAGTTTTGGATTGGTCACGAGCGGCCAATTTGATTTGATTGTAGCCCGAGTATCCATCCATGAAGGAGAACATGGCATGGCCTGCCGTACTATCGATCAGAAGATCGATGTTGGGGAGTGGATAATCATCTTTTGGGGTTGCTTTGTTCAGATCTCTAAAGTCAATACAAATCCGAACTTTGCCATTCTTTTTGGGGACTGCCACAATGTTCGCCAACCAATCTGGGTACTCGACGGTCCGAATGAACCCTGCTTTTAATAACTCTTCAAGTCCTTCTTTAACTTGTGGTGCCACTCGAGGATCCATTTTTCTTAGTTTCTGCTTGATTGGTTTGCTATCCGGCTTCAACATAAGGCGATGCTCGACCAACTTGGAGTCTAAACCTGGCATATCTTCATAAGTCCAAGCGAAGACTTCCTGATGCTGTTTGAGGAAGTAGATGAGCCTTTCCTTCTCATCAAAACTTAGATTGGAACCAATTTTGAGGATTCTTGGATCATCTTCTAAACCAATATTGACATCCTCTGTTGGATCCTGAACCAATGGCGATGGTTTATCCTGCTTCTGAATGCTGGCAAATTCTGGCAAATCTTGAATCGTCGAGTCGAATTCTGCCGACTCTTCAATCTGCTCTGTCATTTTGCTGACTTCTGCCCCTGCCTTCGCTTTGCATGCTTTGGCTGGTTTATTTTGAAAAAGGTTGGTATTGATGACGAGCTTTTTGAATGATTTAGGAGCCATGATCCTGGCAATCCTGTAAGTGAAAAGGAGGTCCTTTGAGAAAAAAGGTAAAATGTTCGAAAAATAGCCTTTTGTACAGAGACAGAGAATGACAACACAGATAAGGATATAAGCATAGGATTTGTGTACACCAAGATGAACAAAGCAAACAAACTTTTCATTGATTGAGTAAACTTTGATATTTACAAGCAATTATTTTGAGGAAAAGAAAGAAACTGGGGCGGATCTTGCCCTTACAAGATGACGAAAAGGAAAGAGAACAGAAAACACTGGCATTGTCTTCATTACTGAGCTCCCTTGACAAAGATGGTCTTTCCGCCTGATGACTGACCTGTGAAACCCAAGTCTGTGTCGGTGGCATGCTGAACAGGGATGATCGGCTCCAGGATGCCGTCTTCATCTTTGCCCAAACCCCTGAAAGGCTGATACCCGTGCTTCATTAGGAGATCAAATCCTTTCCTTGATTTTGAGAACCGAGGAAAAAGCGGGTGATCTTTAAATGAAGTACAATCAAGGCGCCCTCCTAACTTGAAGAAGCGAGGTCCCTGCCACTGAACAACTGCGGCAATATTTTCTGTTGGCTGGATCTCTTTCAATTTTAGCATATCCAGACTTTCGCTCAGATTGATCTCGTCGACTTCCCTGATGCTTGGGATGTCGGCAGTGAAAGTAGGACGGGGAATCATCGGCTGCGGGAGTCGTTCTTCCGGATCCTCTCCTAGGACCGTAGTGATCATGCCCCCCTTCGACCACTTGATGCACTGGTGCAGGGTTGATGGGACCGCATTGGCATTGTGGATCCATGTGCGCCCCAGCAACAGATTGTATGTTGGTGGTACATTAACCACATGGAAGAGTACAGTATGCACCGAGTAGTTGATGAAGATCTCGAGAAAAATCTTCCCCTTGGCTGTCTGCCCATGGTTATCAAAACCGTAGATCGTGATCGGATCTGGGGTGTACTCCTCTTCTCTTAGGCCCAACGCCTTGGCTGTCATTTCTGGACAGATGTTTAGGCTGCTGCCTCCATCGACGAGCACATGAGAGACTGTCATGCCCCTGGTCTGCACTACTATGTATAGGGCATTATTATGAAACGAATGAGGCTTTGGCAAATCCTCATCGGAAAAGATGATTGGTGCATTCGTCATGGCCTGATTGACGATCTGAGCCATATCTTGCGGAGTCGTGCTAGGCTTGACTTTGATCTTTCTGAGAAGATCTTCTAGCACTTGCTGGTGCTCAGATGAAGCGTGTGTCAGGTCCAAGATAGAGATGTTGGATAATGCAGTAATCGGCTTCTGAACTGACCCTGAAGCCTCTTCTTTTTTCGAAGCTGCCTTGATAAAGCGCTTTGGGATCCTAGGGACCACTTTGGTCGTTGCCTCTGTTGGTTTGCTGAAAAATGGGGTGACATCCGCCCTCTTGACGGATGACTGTGCCTGGCGAAGGACTAGGACCTGATGTTGATCCTGAATGTCCTGCCTAGAACATGGTTGGATACTGCCTTGCAGAGAGAATGCCTGCTCTGTAACGACTAAAGCTGAATGTTTAGGAAATGGTTTGGACAAGACTTCTGGCTGCCGCTCATCCTCGTCCTCAATCAGCATGTTCTTGTCAATACAATCCTAAATGATGTTCTTGAGGACAAAGCAATGCTCGGTGTCATGTCCCACAGTCTGATGGAATTTGCAGAATTTGTTCGTTCATTTACCCATAGCGACGGGAGGGTCCGCCACTTTGAGGAGCTTGATCATTCCCTTCGACATCATATATTCTAAGATGTCTTCGCGGGACTGTTCTAAGGCTGAGAACTCCCGATCATAACTCCAACCTTCGTGCTTCGGCTTTTCCGGCTACTTTGCTTCTGACTGGGGCGCTGGTTGGACGGGCTTAACAAATTTTCCTTTCTGGGCTGCCGAGTTTGTCCTTTCGGCACTGGGATATCCTGAGTTCTTGTTGCGGCTCTTCTTGTTCTTCTTTCTGCCGGAACCACTGCTGCCCTGATCTGTCAATCCTCCAGCATAGGCGACGTGCACCTTTTTCTTTTGATCAGGATTTCCTCTGACAAAAGGATATCCTTCGTATAGACCATTGTCCAGGCCGGTCTCGAGCCACTCGGCTCTCTCAATTAATTTGATGAATGACTTAGCAGGCGAAGTGGAAATGAGGTTTCTCAAAGGCTGGGCAAAGTTATTCAGAATAATCTGCAGGGCGTGCTCCTCCGGAATGGGAACCTTCATTCTGTTACATGTGCTTCTCCACCTGTGGATGAATTCACTGGCTTTCTCATTCTCCATCTGTTTTAAATTGTATAGATGATTGAGGGTTGGTGAGGCTTCAATATTGAACATGAAGCGTTCTATGAATAAATTCACAACTTTATCGAACTCTCTTAGTTCGATAGGATTAATGTGGTCCGCATACCACCTGGCTGCTACCCCTTCTAAGCTGCGAGGAAAGCATATGAATAAAGCCCGATTGTCTTTCCTGAAACGGCCGCATTCGGCATAAAAGGTGGCCAAATGAGCCTTGGGGTTGCTGGTTCCATCGAATTTAAGGAACTTGCGAGGGAGATTCTCCAAATTGTCATCCCCGTCCAGACCATGATAGAAATCTTCACCGGAGTAGGTCTGCTTGCCCTTGCTTTTAGCCTGGATATCTTTGATAGCCCGATTCATTTCTTTCATCTGTTCCTGCATCGGGTCATTATCCGGAACGGGCTTGTTGATTGATTCGGGCTCTGCAGTGGTTTTTACCAACTGCGGTGGGGGATTCTGATAAACAAGCTGCTCTTCCTCTTCTGATTCCTCAACTGATTTTGTTTCTTCAGAAGTGGTGTCGGGCTATACTTGCTTTCTAACAATCCTGACTGGCTTCTTTACAGCTTTCTTCTTTGGCTTGCTTTTTGGAACAACTTCTTTCTGACTGGCCTCGGCCTGCTCAGCCATCATTTTGGTCATCATTCTTTTAAACAGATTATACATGGTTGGATCTATATCATCTGTTTGATTTTGTCCTCTGACTGATCTGGGGGAATCCATCCCTCCGGCCTCACTGTCGCTGTGTTGAGGAACTGTTTCTTTTCCTGCCCTTGTTACAACCATAATGCCAATGCCAGTGATTATATGTGAAGGTGAAAAGAATAATTAGGGTTCGGAGGAAATTTTCGAAAATGTGATTTCTTTTAGGAAAAGACATGAGGGAAGGAATTGACGAATTTTTGCAATGATCGCGTCATCCTTTTATGGTGACAAAATGCGCCTTATGACCTAGGCGAGGTCGTCTATTATGACGAGGGATAGAAGAATAGACAGAATGGGTGTAACGCCCCGGGGTTTTAAAACCTTTAAAAATGCAGATTTTTTTTTTTTTTTTTAAACAGCGGAAATAATTTTTTGATTTTCGGTTTCCTAAACCTCAGGCACGTCACATTCCAATTAACAACAAAAACAACAATAATTTATATCAACATTATATACATAGTCTTTTCACAAGGTTCAAAAATGAAAACATTTAGGATTAAATTTAAAATAAATCCTAAATTAATCTCAGGATCTTGGGAATCTGGATTCTTCGATGCCGCACTTGTCCAACATCCACTGTAAGATCTCCTATTCCATATCTGAACCTGAAATCCCCATAAAATGGGGTTAGACTTATGATAGCCAAGTAAGTCATTAATCAAAACCATACAATTCAAATATTAAGCATGATTTCAATAATTTATAAATTGAAATGCATTCATTTAAGAACAATTATGCAATTAAAAATAAAGCAATTAAAAACAATTTAAAACATGATTATGTGTTATATCAACAATGCATAATCTCAGATCAAATTCTGTGAAAGAAAAAGGTCATTGTTTCGATATTAACGCCCTCCTGGTACGGTGGAGAGTACTCCGATCTCAAACTAAGTATTCCGGGGGTATATTATTCTATTGTGGATTACCCGGATACCTGAGTGAAACGGGCTCCCAAGTGAGCGGTCAACGACCGGGAAGATTCTCAGCAATGGCGAGCAAACAAGGAGAGTTGGATGCATCCACTGGCATGCGGCAGCCTTGAGACCCGTTGTCTCGACCTCCTCAACCCGAGTGACAGGAGGTCCAGGGAATCTATTGCTCCCAACAATCATCATCTTCACAATGTCACTCCTGGTTGTACCACTACCCCTTCCAGGGTAGGCTAAACCTAGATGGGCTTGAAGGATTCTTTTATAGGACTTTTCATCTTTTCAAAGACTAGGCTCAATAGCCAAATCATTCCTTTCAAATAAACACGGTTCATATGTATCCAGCCCCTCCAGAATTTTGCTCTATCACAACGAGCATTCGCCTATGAAGGCGAGAATTAAGTTTGTATAGACATGACTCCCGCAACAATAAAATCTTTCGAAAATCAACATGCTATACAAAATTCTTTTATCAAAATCAAAGTTTTGATCATAGTATCCATCCAAATTTTATTCAAATCATAAGATTGAAAATCTTGTCATTCAAAACAAATATTTATTCATGCGGATATTAAAATATGCATTTGATCAAGAATCAAATTTAGATAATCATGCATGAATTAAAAACATGAATCAAAAGCATGTCTAATATAAAATTATAAGATTTTGATAGAATAACTTACTTGGATTTCGATAGGATAAAGCGCTCATGCTTTGATTTAATCTGATAGAATTCATTATATTAGTTAATATTTTTATATCAAATTTTGAGTAGTAATTGCCCTATGATTTAAAGAAGTATCTTTTGAAGAAATTATTAAAAATCTAAAAATTTATTTGTAATTGACTTTAAAACTTTTATAAGAATTTTCACAGAGTTTCCTCTGTAATAACTCAAATGTTCGAAAAAGGGTTTGAACTTGACATCGAGTTGTAAGAATTCGAACATGACTTTGCGTCACAAATATTTTTATAAAGGTTTTTCAAAAATTTTGATTTAAATATTTAAAAGGATTTTTGAAAAAATTTAACAAAATTTCTTTTATAAAAATCGATTTTTTTCTGAAATAATTATAAAAATTTTGATATATCTTCTACTAAAAATTTCTAAACTATCTGAAAAGCTTTTGCCAAAATTCTGATTAAAATAATTAATCTTTAGAAATTATTTAAAAATTTGGTCAGAATTACTGCTATACTAATTCTACTTTTTTCAAAAATCTTTAAATCATTTTGACAGAACTCCTGCTATAAAAACTCAATTTTTTTAAAAGTCTTTTAGAAAATTTTGCCAGAACTACTGCTAAAGTAGTTCGGAATACTTAAAAATATTTTGAAAAATTTGAACAGAGCTTCCCTTATGTAAAGGATGGGTTGGATTAAATTTTGGTAAAATTGCCAAAATTTAAATCCAAAAGAAATAGAGTTGGGGTTCAGAAAGAGAATAGGGAAGCTCAGAAAGTATAAAATCAAATTTAGAAGAGGGTTTCTAAATACTAACCTTGTTTAGTTGATTTGAGCAGCGCTTCCGCTATCCAAATCTGACCTTTATGCTAAGTTTAGCAGAACTCCTGCAGGCAGCGCTTCCGAGGTTGTTTCTGATCTGACGAAGCTTCTTGCAGAAGAACGGACTTCGCTTATGGAAAGAGGAAAAGGGATAGAATAGGTTTCTCAGAAAAAATCTGAGATTCTACGGAGTTTTTAAACTAAAATCTAGAGAGAGAAATTCAAAGGTAGAGAGAGAAAGTAGGAGAGAGAGAGATCTTAGAGAGAGAAGGAGTCTTGGACTTGGGTAGAGAGAGAGGGGGTGAGGGGTATTTATAGGAGAGAGAGGAGGTGTCGCCCCCCCCTATGGGTCCATTTTGGTGACATTTGTCACCTAATTTAATTAAAATATTAATTTATTTTGACACTTGTCATTTTTTTAATATTTTATTCATTTTTTTTTACATGTGTCAGAGAGAGAAAAGGGATGGGTGTCACCTCCTCATTGTGAGGTGACACTTGTCAGCTCATGGTTTTGGAAAAACCATGGCTGCCCTTGGTTTTGGGACAGTGGTTTTCCAAAACCATGGTCTCTTGAATATTTTAATATAAAATATTATATTTTATTTGATTGCTAATTTTTTTATACCTTTTATACCCTAATTCAAATCCCATCTTTCAGAACTGCCATAAGGGAATTTAGAATTACTTGATTGTCCTTCAGTAGTTCAATAATTTACATAGCCTGCCATTGAAAATGGTAAATTACCATTTTCGTCCCTGATAATTTTATTAATTCCCTGAAAATATCCCTAAAAGAAAAATTACCATTTTGACCTTATATAGTTGGTTATTTTACCGAAAAATGCCACTGAATTGACAAATTACTAAGCTACCCTTTTACAATTTGATTAATGACTAGAATGTCCCTGAATTCTGATTTTTGAACAAGCCTCAACAAAATTTTGTCTGGATTTTAAATATATATTCAGATCTTTACTTTGAACAATACTAACCATAAAAATTAAAAGTTTTAATACTATAATTCACATTCAGAATAAATAAAAATTAAAACTTGAATTTTCTTCAGAATTTATAAATCATTAAAAATTTTGGGTATTACATTCTACCCCCCTAAAAGAAAAAATTTCATCCTCGAAATTTATGTACAATTTAAACAAACAATTCTGGATACTTCTCTTTGATGCTGTTTTCAGGTTCCCAAGTACATTCTTCAATTTCCGTGATGCTGCCATCTGACTTTAACCAGAGGAATAGTCTTTGTTCTCAAAATTTGATCTCTTCTATCCATAATTTCTATAGGCTTTTCCTCAACAGTCATGTCTTCTCGAATTGCTATATCTTGATGCTGGATAATATGAGATGGATCATAAACATATTTTCGCAACATTGAAACATGAAATACATTATGAATCTGTGCATACTGAGGAGGCAATTCGATTCTATAAGCAGTTTCACCGATTCGTTCTAAAATCTTAAAAGGTCCTACAAATCTAGGACTTAACTTTCCCTTCTTTCCAAATCTGAACACACTTTTGGTTGGAGATACTTTGACGAAGACCATATCATCAACTTCAAAAGCGAGTTCTTTCCGTCTTTGATCAGCATATCCTTTTTGTTGACTCTGGGCAGCGCGTAGTCTGTCTCGGATCAAATTTACTTGCTGAGTATAATGTTGTAGTATCATTGGTGACTCTAACTTTCGTTCACCAATTTCATTCCAATAGAGTGGCGATCGACAAGGTCTTCCATATAAAGCTTCGTATGGCGCCATTCCAATACTGGTATGATAACTATTATTATAAGCGAATTCAGCTAGCATAATATGAATATCCCAATCTCCTTTCCATTCTAGCATACAGGCGCGTAACATATCTTCCAGAGTTTGAATAGTACGCTCTGATTGTCCATCAGTTTGGGGATGAAATGCAGAACTGAACTTTAACTTTGTTCCCAAAGCCTGCTGAAGTTGGTTCCAGAATCGAGAAGTAAACCTGGGATCATGATCAGAGATAATTGAAAATGGTATTCCATGTAGTCTTACAATCTCTTGAATGTATAAATCTGCCAGACTTTCCAAAGATTGACTTATACGAATAGGTAGAAAGTGAGCTGATTTAGTTAATCGGTCAATAATAACCCAAATTGCATCATGCTGTTTTCGAGTTTTTGGTAAACCCACTATGAAATCCATAGTAATTTCTTCCCATTTCCATTGTGGAATTTCAATTTGTTGCATCATTCCACCTGGCTTCTGATGTTCTGCCTTAACTTGTTGGCAAATCAAACACTTTGAAACATAATTTGCCACATCTCTCTTCATACCAGTCCACCAGTACTTTCTTTGCAAATCTTTGAACATCTTTGTACTTTCTGGGTGGATACTATACTTGCTTTTATGGGCTTCTTCAAGGATTTCATTTCTCAAATCAGGGTTATTTGGTACCCATATTCGATCATTCATCAAAATACTCCCATCTTCTTTAAGTCGAAAAGAAACATCATCTTCCTGTTGGGCTCGAGCTAAAAATTCTTCATGTTGAGAATCCTTACTTTGTTCAGAAATAATTCGGATGAGGATTTCTGGTTGAACAATTAAGTTTGATAATAAAATCCTTCCTGTATCAGTTGCAAAGGGTTTCCAATTAATGAAATCTTCAATAACTTTCCATTCTTTGTCTATGAGACTTGCCAAAGTGTCTCTAGTTTTGCGACTAAGAGCATCAGCTACAATATTCGCCTTTCCAGGATAATAAGAAAGTGTGAACTCATAGTCTTTAATAAATTTTAGCCAACGTCGTTGTCTCATATTCAATTCTTTCTGCGAGAACAAATATTTGAGGCTCTTGTGATCACTGAATACTTCAAATTGTTCTCCATATAAATAATGTCTCCAGATCTTTAGTGCAAAAACAACTGCCGCAAGTTCTAAGTCATGGGTTGGATAATTCTTCTCATGATTTTTCAACTGTCTTGATGCATAAGCAATAACTTTTCCGTGTTGCATCAATACACAACCTAGACCAGTACCAGAAGCATCTGCATATACCTCAAATCCACCATGTCCCGAGGGTAAAGTAAGCACTGGAGATGTAGTGAGCTTTTCTTTCAAAATTTGGAAACTTTCTTCACATTTAATGTCTCAATCAAATTTAACACCCTTCTTCAGAAGTCTAGTCATTGGTGATGCTATACGGGAGAAATCTTGAATGAATCTTTGGTAATATCCAGCAAGTCCAAGAAAACTTCGAATATCTGTAATATTCTTAGGTTGTTTCCATTCTAATATTGCTTCCACTTTAGTAGGATCTACTGAGATTCCATCTTTTGAAATTACATGACCCAAAAACATAACTTTTTCCAGCCAAAATTCGCACTTAGAAAATTTGGCATATAACTGATTTTTCCTCAAAGTATCCAAAATAATCCTTAAATGTTCCTGGTGTTGTTCCTTATTTTCAGAATAAATTAGAATATCATCAATAAAAATAATCACAAATATATCTACAAATGGTCTGAACACACGGTTCATAAGATCCATAAAGGCTGCTGGTGCATTTGTAAGTCCGAAAGGCATGACAGTGAATTCATAGTGTTCATACCTTGTCCGAAAGGCTGTCTTAGAAATGTCTTCTTCCTTGATTCTAAGTTGATGATATCCAGACCTAAGATCAATCTTTGAAAATACCTTAGCCTTCTGTAATTGATCAAATAAATCTTCAATTCGTGGCAACGGATATTTATTCTTTATGGTAACTTGATTAAGAAGTCTGTAATCTATACATAATCTTAATGACCCATCTTTCTTCTTTACAAATAATACTGGTGCACCCCAGGGAGACATACTTGGTCTAATAAATCCCAGCTCCATTAATTCCAATAATTGCTTTTTTAATTCTGTGAGTTCTGCTGGAGCCATCCTATAAGGAGCTTTAGAAATTGGTGCAATTCCTGGCATTAACTCAATACCGAATTCTATCTCTCTATGTGGAGGAGGTCCTGGTAATTCATCAGGAAAAACATCTGAAAATTCACGAACAATATCCAGACTTTCAAGAGAAATTTCTGTTGGCCTGGCAAGAGTAATGCTGACTAGAAAGGCCATACATCCATTCCTCAAATATTTCTGGGCCTTTAAAGAAGAAATAACTCGATTTTTAGGAGTAGAATTGGATAATCTAAATTCTACCTTAGGAATACCTGGTTGAGAAAAAGTAACTTTTCCTTCCTGACAAAATATTCTTGCATGATGTTGATGTAGCCAATCCATACCCAATATAATATCAAAATCTGACATGTCTAATAGAATTGGGTCAGCAGGTAAATTCTGTCCTTCAATATATACTTCTAGATTTGGCAAGTATAACCCACAAAAAGATTTACATCCTACTGGGTTGACTATTTCCAGAGCACAGTTCAAAGACTTGATAGGCATATTAAGTAAAGTAGTAAACTTCTTGGAAATAAAAGAATGAGTTGAACCGCAATCAAATAGAGTAAAAGCAGCATGTCCAGCTATAGATAAAGTACCTTGAATCAGGTCACCCTTAGGTAGTTGATCAATATTGGCGGCATAAACGCGACCTGGTACTTTTTTATTCTGCGGTCGTTGTTGTTGTTGTGGTTGTTGTTGTTGCTGTTGTTGTTGTTGTTGCTGGTACGGATACTGGGGTTGTTGCTGAGGGCGAGGTCTAATAAGGCCTTGAGCATGTTCATCCATTTCCTTTTTATAGCAGTCTTTAATAAAATGGCCTGACTTACCACAATATAAACAACCACCAGTTGTTCGGGGGCAGGGTTGTCCTGGATGGGATCGATAGCAATTCTGACACGATCTAGCTGGTAGTTGTGTAGCTGGTAGTTGTGGTTGATTGACTTGAAACTGCTGTCGTGGCCTCTTTGCTGGAGGGATGAACCTTCTTCCTTCAAAATTTCTTTTAGGCCAACTCCTTTGGCCTCTGAATTGAGAAACAGTTCTGCCAGATTGATTCTTCTGTATTTCTTCCCAATCTTCTTGTATCAATGTAGCTATTTCCACCGCCTTGTCTAAAGTTTCTGGCCTACTAGTGAGGACTTTGGTTCGTAGAACTGGTTTCAATCCTCTAGTAAATTTCATTGCCCTTTCGTCTTCCGTATTATAGACATTTGGGCAATACTTCTATAAATTTCTGAATTTAGTAATGTATTCAGATAAAGAGAGTCCTCCTTGTAGTAATTCAAGGAATTCCCTCATCTTACGACTTCTTTCATGCTTGGGGAAATATGCAGCATAGAAAACTTCAATAAATTGCTCCCAAGTAATAGATCCATTGCTAAATTTAATTTCTAAGGTGGATGCCCACCACCTTTCTGCATCTCCCTTTAATCTGTATGCTGCATAGTTCACCTTACGATCTTCAGGTACGGTCAGAACACGAAAAATCTTTTCTATTTCTCGGATCCAAACCTCTGCAGCTTCTGGATCCATCTTTCCTGAAAATGTAGGTGGATCTAATTTGAGAAACTTCTCATAAGATACTTCATTATGGTTTTGAAAGGATTTTGAAGATGTAGCTGAGTCTTGCCTATTCTGATTCTGATCTCTTATAACAGCTACCAAATTATTTAATGTTTCCATAATGAATTCTTGTTGTCCATTATGCTCCTTGGATTGCTTCTTTGATGCTTGACGAGGCATCCTTGATAAATAATGATCAGACTTAGATTAAAGTAGAAAGAACATTTATTCATATGAAGATATATATACATCAAAACCCAAATTTACATATTTAACAAAAGTTAATAAAAGATATCCTATGGAAGCTTGAGGAATTTTCCCAAATAATTCCTCTTGTTCCTAATCCGCCCTGGTGGATGAGAAGGTCCTGCAACATTTGGATCTATATTATAAATTTTTTTATCTGGATTTCCTAAATATAAGCTAAGATCATCCGTAGGTTCTCTTGAGGTATATATAGGATCAGGGGGTTGGACTGAAAATACAAAGTTCAAAGGAGTTAAAGTGGGTGCAGAAGCAGGTACTATGGGTGAGTCAGATGAAATGACAATAGGTTCCATTGGAGTTGGAGGAGCAAGAATAACCACACGAGATTGTTGATCTGGTAGGTTTTCAGCGGCTTGCTGTCTTTTAATGCAACCCATCTTCACTTGGCATTCTTTTTCTATATGCCCAACTTCTCCACAAAATAAACATTCTTCCAATTCCAGTGGGCAAGGTTGTGATAAATGGGTCTGTAAACACCTATGACATTTTTCTAAGTTTTCTTTTTCTTTTGTGAGACTTCGAACTTGATTTTCTAAATTATCCACCACCCATTTTTGTACTGTCTGTGATTCTTCTATCTTTTGAACATCCATGACAAGTTCTTTAATGATATTGACCAGATCTTGAGGAGTCATCTATAAGAAGAATAATGATTCAACAATAATAATAAAATAAAAATTTAAAGTACATACTTACAAAGTAATGTATGAACAAGGTGGATCTCGAACCAGATTTCCCAAAACTCTGCTCTGATACCAACTGTAACGCCCCGGGGTTTTAAAAACTTTAAAAATGCAGATTTTTTTTTTTTTTTTTTAAACAGCGGAAATAATTTTTTGATTTTCGGTTTCCTAAACCTCAGGCACGTCACATTCCAATTAACAACAAAAACAACAATAATTTATATCAACATTATATACATAGTCTTTTCACAAGGTTCAAAAATGAAAACATTTAGGATTAAATTTAAAATAAATCCTAAATTAATCTCAGGATCTTGGGAATCTGGATTCTTCGATGCCGCACTTGTCCAACATCCACTGTAAGATCTCCTATTCCATATCTGAACCTGAAATCCCCATAAAACGGGGTTAGACTTATGATAGCCAATTAAGTCATTAATCAAAACCATATAATTCAAATATTAAGCATGATTTCAATAATTTATAAATTGAAATGCATTCATTTAAGAACAATTATGCAATTAAAAATAAAGCAATTAAAAACAATTTAAAACATGATTATGTGTTATATCAACAATACATAATCTCAGATCAAATTCTGTGAAAGAAAAAGGTCATTGTTTCGATATTAACGCCCTCCTGGTACGGTGGAGAGTACTCCGATCTCAAACTAAGTATTCCGGGGGTATATTATTCTATTGTGGATTACCCGGATACCTGAGTGAAACGGGCTCCCAAGTGAGCGGTCAACGACCGGGAAGATTCTCAGCAATGGCGAGCAAACAAGGAGAGTTTGATGCATCCACTGGCATGCGGCAGCCTTGAGACCCGTTGTCTCGACCTCCTCAACCCGAGTGACAGGAGGTCCAGGGAATCTATTGCTCCCAACAATCATCATCTTCACAATGTCACTCCTGGTTGTACCACTACCCCTTCCAGGGTAGGCTAAACCTAGATGGGCTTGAAGGATTCTTTTATAGGACTTTTCATCTTTTCAAAAACTAGGCTCAATAGCCAAATCATTCCTTTCAAATAAACACGGTTCATATGTATTCAGCCCCTCCAGAATTTCGCTCTATCACAACGAGCATTCGCCTATGAAGGCGAGAATTAAGTTTGTATAGACATGACTCCCGCAACAATAAAATCTTTCGAAAATCAACATGCTATACAAAATTCTTTTATCAAAATCAAAGTTTTGATCATAGTATCCATCCAAATTTTATTCAAATCATAAGATTGAAAATCTTGTCATTCAAAACAAATATTTATTCATGCGGATATTAAAATATGCATTTGATCAAGAATCAAATTTAGATAATCATGCATGAATTAAAAACATGAATCAAAAGCATGTCTAATATAAAATTATAAGATTTTGATAGAATAACTTACTTGGATTTCGATAGGATAAAGCGGTCGTGCTTTGATTTAATCTGATAGAATTCATTATATTAGTTAATATTTTTATATCAAATTTTGAGTAGTATTTGCCCTATGATTTAAAGAAGTATCTTTTGAAGAAATTATTAAAAATCTAAAAATTTATTTGTAATTGACTTTAAAACTTTTATAAGAATTTTCACAGAGTTTCCTCTGTAATAACTCAAATGTTCGAAAAAGGGTTTGAACTTGAATTCGAGTTGTAAGAATTCGAACATGACTTTGCGTCACAAATATTTTTATAAAGGTTTTTCAAAAAATTTGATTTAAATATTTAAAAGGATTTTTGAAAAATTTTAACAAAATTTCTTTTATAAAAATTGATTTTTTTCTGAAATAATTATAAAAATTTTGATATATCTTCTACTAAAAATTTCTAAACTATCTGAAAAGCTTTTGCCAAAATTCTGATTAAAATAATTAATCTTTAGAAATTATTTAAAAATTTGGTCAGAATTACTGCTATACTAATTCTACTTTTTTCAAAAATCTTTAAATCATTTTGACAGAACTCCTGCTATAAAAACTCAATATTTTTAAAAGTCTTTTAGAAAATTTTGCCAGAACTACTGCTAAAGTAGTTCGGAATACTTAAAAATATTTTGAAAAATTTGAACAGAGCTTCCCTTATGTAAAGGATGGGTTGGATTAAATTTTGGCAAAATTGCCAAATTTTAAATCCAAAAGAAATAGAGTTGGGGTTCAGAAAGAGAATAGGGAAGCTCAGAAAGTATAAAATCAAATTTAGAAGAGGGTTTCTAAATACTAACCTTGTTTAGTTGATTTGAGCAGCGCTTCCGCTATCCAAATCTGACCTTTATGCTAAGTTTAGCAGAACTCCTGCAGGCAGCGCTTCCGAGGTTGTTTCTGATCTGACGAAGCTTCTTGCAGAAGAACGGACTTCGCTTATGGAAAGAGGAAAAGGGATAGAATAGGTTTCTCAGAAAAAATCTGAGATTCTACGGAGTTTTTAAACTAAAATCTAGAGAGAGAAATTCAAAGGTAGAGAGAGAAAGTAGGAGAGAGAGAGATCTTAGAGAGAGAAGGAGTCTTGGACTTGGGTAGAGAGAGAGGGGGTGAGGGGTATTTATAGGAGAGAGAGGAGGTATCTCCCCCCCTATGGGTCCATTTTGGTGACATTTGTCACCTAATTTAATTAAAATATTAATTTATTTTGACACTTGTCATTTTTTTAATATTTTATTCATTTTTTTTTTACATGTGTCAGAGAGAGAAAAGGGATGGGTGTCACCTCCTCATTGTGAGGTGACACTTGTCAGCTCATGGTTTTGGAAAAACCATGGCTGCCCTTGGTTTTGGGACAGTGGTTTTCCAAAACCATGGTCTCTTGAATATTTTAATATAAAATATTATATTTTATTTGATTGCTAATTTTTTTATACCTTTTATACCCTAATTCAAATCCCATCTTTCAGAACTGCCATAAGGGAATTTAGAATTACTTGATTGTCCTTCAGTAGTTCAATAATTTACATAGCCTGCCATTGAAAATGGTAAATTACCATTTTCGTCCCTAACAATTTTATTAATTCCCTGAAAATATCCCTAAAAGAAAAATTACCATTTTAACCTTATATAGTTGGTTATTTTACCGAAAAATGCCACTGAATTGGCAAATTACTAAGCTACCCTTTTACAATTTGATTAATGACTAGAATGTCCCTGAATTCTGATTTTTGAACAAGCCTCTACAAAATTTTGTCTGGATTTTAAATATATATTCAGATCTTTACTTTGAACAATACTAACCATAAAAATTAAGGGTTTTAATACTATAATTCACATTCAGAATAAATAAAAATTAAAACTTGAATTTTCTTCAGAATTTATAAATCATTAAAAATTTTGGGTATTACAATGGGTCTCATCACTGGGGATGAATCCGTAACTATATGAAAAATAAGATTTGGCCATAAAAATAAAAGTTTGCATTTTCATTGATTGACAAAATTTTAAATACAAAGAGAAGGCAGGTAGATAGTTTGCCACCATTCTCGATACTCTGATGATACATTAGGACCAGAAAATATAGACAAAGGAATAAAGGAGTCCCAAGTGTATTTGGCGACATGGTATGCTCCAGACCACTGATCTGACCGTAGATCGAACTCTGGCATGCGGCATGTCGGGAAGCGAGTGTTGGCATGAACCTGCAGCTGCGAAAACTGTCTGAGACATCTCTCTGGCTGATAGTCTACGCAGAAGAAAGGGCCGAGCAGTTTGTAGCGCTTGTCACGAGCATAGGTGTAGCGAGGAATGGTCTCTCTTCTGTTGAAGAAGTCCCAAATGATTTCCTTCTGATGCAGTTTCTCGATCAAAGCTCGGCACTGAATGGCTGACTTCGGCTGCTTGCTGCTGAATCTGAAAGAACTGGCTTTTGACGGTACATGTCGCAGGAACCATGACTGCAAGGTGTACGTGTATCCTTCCACCAGAATGGTCTCTCCGAGGGCAAATCGAGTCAAACCTCTGTAGAGAAAAGCTAGAGCTGCCATGGAGACTGAAAGCTGACGGGTCTGCTTGCTTCCCCATCTTCGAAAAAGTTGGGCGACTCTGATATCGATGAAATTTTGACCATCCTGAAAGAATGTCAGCCCCACGGTGCATAGGACCATGGCATGCTGGATTCTTTCTTTTGCCGCTCGAGATAAGGTATCGACTTCTTCGTAGGCTCCATATTTGTTGTAGAGTTCGAACAGATCGATGAATTGACTTCCGCTGATTTCTGTGAGAGGCCAGGATCTGCTCCCTGTAGCTCTGGCCAATGCTTCTCGAACATCTACCCCTTTGACATTGATCAAGAATTGTTGCTCGACTGGATCATCTGGCTGACCAGCTGGTTCTGGCAATCCCATGATATCATTGAACTCGTCCATTAACATAGTCATCTCCCCCCACGGAAACCAAAACGTGCAGGTACGCGGATTCCATCGCTCTGCTATAGCTTGAATTAGACTGCCATTGATGGTTCGCTTGCCAACTGCCGATGCCATCTCCAATCCACAATCATCCAAGTGGTCTGGGAACATACGCGAGAAGGCGGTGAACCAAGAATAGTACCACCGAGGGAAGAAGGTATGAGACTGAATGACCCGATGATCTGGGGTTTCATCCCTTATTTGATAGAAGACATGATCCCAAGGAAAGATAGCATCAGGAGATTCTGATGCCATCGGAGTGATACTGAGGCGACAAGGAAAAGGGTCAGATAGAATGCAGGACTTACGGATAGATTTTTCGATGAAAGAAGGGGTCAAACATTAATCCTGGAAATTTTGGAAAGAACAGAAAAAAAGTTTTGACATATAAAAGGGGAAAAGAAAAGGAAAAAGTATGCACCTGGGTCCTTGAAAATAGAGGAAGTTTTAAAGAGTACACCCAGGGTTTTAAAAGAGGTCGATATAGGAGAACACAAGGAAAACATCACATAATCATAGCTGCACAAAAAAGGATGCGCACACATCACTCCCTAAAGTCTGACTCTATATGCAATACTTGAAATAGCTTGTAGGACCTTAATCCTAACTCTAGGGTTCAAATCATCTGATTCCAATCAAGGTATGCCGATATACTCAAGCCGAAGCTCGAAGTACGTGGCATAGAAATATTCCTCCGGTTCTAAGGTAATGGCTTCCCAACATCCTTGAGCACCTACCGATATACCTCAGACTATGGCCCTTAGGTACGTGGTAGGGGGCGCGAACCCAAATAAGTGGTCCAGTTGTGAGGCTTTCTCCCAAACTATGGTTCAGTGAGACAATCTAGCAACATGAAGACCAGGACAATATAGGTAGGGATGTTTTCAAAATATGATCAACATGCAAATAAAATCAAAAGGCTCTAATGCAAGTCCTAAAGAGATAGATTTAAATAAGAAGAAGCATACACTTGCATACATTGTTTGCATTCAATCCCTAAAATTGAGGAGAGTTGTATTTAAGACCTAAGTCTAATGTGAACATGGATAATCTCCTCAATATGGTCCTACCAAACCATACTTAGATCCTATATGCAATGATGTCAGCTTAGGACAAAATCTAGGCTTCCTAAGGTTTGCATAAAAATGAAGCTGACAGATGTTAGAATAAAGACTTAGATTATATAAAAGCAAAGCAAAGGCATAGATTCAACCGGACGAAGACGGGTCCCATCACGGTCGCAATTATCACAAATCTTGTGATGACCCAATCTCGGGTAATGGGATAATCTCTTGAAATTGTCTACCGAAATCCTTCATTCCTTTTTTTCTCAAAAATTCTGGTTTTTCAAAGGCTTCTCCATACTCTAACCGTTCCCATATTCTACAAGAAAACTTTGGCATCTGTGATCATCGCAAAATTTTTCCTCTTTGTGACTTCTCTCTCTTCCTTCTCTTTTCTTTTTCTAACCTCTATTTTCCTCATTTTTGAAGGGAAGAAAATAAAAGAAAGAAAAGAGAAAAGAAAGAAAGAAAGGGAAAAGGGGAACTGTTTTGCGCGGTCTCACTTGACCTTAATTTGAAAACATTTAGAAATTCAACTCGCCTCCGTTTTGAAAATTTGCGGGAAAAATGGGGAGACGGGATTCGCTCGTCGGTACGAGGTTCGACCGTTCCTGGCGCCTTTACCAGGGGTAATCGAACCAAGGATCGAATCTATGCCTTTTGCTTTGCCTAAATATAATCTAAGAATTTATTCTAACTCTAAATGCACAATGAATCATGCTTGTGCAACGCCATAATGTATGCTCTTTTTGAAAGATATTTTGGAAATCTCCAAGTTATTTTTGAGATGAACTTGGTAAAAGAGTGAAGAAATGATTGAATCTAACTTAGAACTTGAGATAGATCAGAGGAGTTCTAAGTCTTTGAAATAAATCAGGATTTGGAAGAATAAATGAGAAGGAATGACTTGAAGTTTTAAAATGAAAGAAAATGAAGTTTCAAAGTCAGAAATGGACTTTGAACTTTGAATTTGATTTTAGAAAAGGAATTGAATACTTGAATTTAGATTTTGAAGTTTTAAATCAGAATGGATTGAGAAACTCAAATGGTATTTAAGAATAGAAATTGATTTAGGGAGTTCAGATGAGATCTGAAAATGGAATTAGATTTGAAATCTAGAATTGGGAATGGAGTTGGATCTAAAGATGGATTTAAGATCTGAGATCCGAGATAAAATTGGGTTCTCGATCCTAAGATGGATTTGGATCAGAAGTCTAAGATCCAACATGTGATTGAATTCTGGATCCTAAAATGGAACTGGATCTGAAGTTTGAGATCCAATATAGAGTTGGATTCTGGACCTTAACATGGATTTGAATCTGTGTTCTGAGATCCAAGGTGAAATTGGAGTTTGGATCCTAAAGGAGAATTGGATCTAAAGTCTGAGATCCAAAGGTAGAGTTGGATTCTGGATCCTAAAGGGGGGGATTGGATCTGAAGTCTGAGATCCGATAAGAATGTTGAATCCAGGATCCTAAAATGGATTTGGATTTGTTGAATTTCCAAGTTTTGAATCGAACTTGGAAAATGAAATTTTAAAATTTGAATCTTGAATATACGAATGAATTTCAAAGTCAAATTAGACCTTGAATTTTTGAAGTTTTGAATTTGAATTTTAGAAGATGAATGGAATCTCAAAGTTAAATTGAACTTCGGATTTGATTTGGAGTTTTTGAATTTGGAATTTTAGAAGATGAAGGGAATCTCAAAGTTAAATTGAACTTCGGATTTGATTTGGAGTTTTTGAATTTGGAATTTTAGAAGATGAATCAAGAACCTCAAGGTTAAAATTGAACTTTGATTTTGATTGGAGTATTTGAATATAAATGAAGTCAAATTGAACTTCGAAATCTGATTTGAATTTGAATATAAAATGAATTTGAAATCTCAAAGTTAAATTGAACTTTGAGATTGAAAAATGAAATTGAATTTAAAAATGATAAGAATTGGAGATGGATTGAGGAAGATATTTACATCACTTGGAATTTTTGAGAAAGGAATTTTGAAAATATGACGCAGTTCTATCCTAAATGATGAATGAATTTAAATTTTTGAGATTAGATTTTGAAAAGCTATTTCATTCTTTGGATGAATTAAAATAAGATTGAAGATATAATACATCCTTGACTATGGTCATTGAACGTATTATATACCAATCTATATTTAAATTCAGGTGAAGAATAAAACGCATTTGGTGCTTTTATAGAATTCAAAATGAAATTAACTCTCAATATACCCTGACTATGGCCATTGGTATATATTTTGAATTAATTTTAAGTTAAATTCTAATAAAAGAAGAAGATATTTAAGGAAAATATGATGAATTTTGAAAACGGGTCCAGTGTGGATCCAGTGTTATCTCGTAAAAGATAAAAATCCTAAGTTTTGTTTACATCCTGACTATGGCCATTGATGTAAATCATCAACTTAGGATTAATTACCTCTTACGAAATGGTGCACGTGCCATTCGTGTTTCACCATTTGTGAGAATTTGAGAAATAAAGGAAAAGATGCATGGAAACAAGTAATTCATGGTATTTTACAATGCTCATTCATTATAATCTAAGACTGGAAATGTAGATTCACATTTAATATCTAATTTTTACAACATATAAAGTTGAATTCACAACCCCAAGTAACATTTTCCACATATTCCCCACACAAAAAAATGAGTGAGCATGCTCACAGAAGAAAATACTTCCTTGAAGGCAAAATTTGCATGTGATTATACCAATCCTAATGCAAGATGCTATGCTCATACTGAATGAGAAGGGCATATACAGTGGGTGAAGTCAAGGGTCAAGATGATCTAAGATGAATCAACCTGAAATATGGTAGTTCCTGATGACCCACCATAGAAAGGAAGGGATACAGTGGTTCATTGTGAACCATTATGAAAGAAAACTACTAGGGTAATTCTTAATGAACTACTATAGTAAAGAGGGATTACAGGGGCTCTTTGTGAACCATTGCAAGAGATAATTTGTAGTAGTTCCTGACGAATCACTATAATAAAATAAAAAGAAGGAGACCACGGTGGTTCATTGTGAACCACTGTGAAATATATTTCATTAGTATTTATATGAAACAGTAGGGTTCAGTATGTTACCAGAATATCTTTGGTACAAAGCATACCTTAGATAACATTTTACAGAATGGACTGGGTCTGTTCTGACCCGATCCAAAACATTTACATATATCAATTTTCTTACACCTTTAACATTGATGGATGCTAATGACTATATAAAGTTGCAGACATGGAGCAGAGGTACCCCATCAAGCTCACGTTGAGACTTTTCCCAACTGATCTGGATCTTTCCAAAATTTTCTATTACTAACAGCTACTGACACAATTCTGTATTGTGATTTTGATGGCTTTTGTTACCTTTTGTCAGCATTGAACTTTGTTTTTACTGATGTGCAGCAGTGAAGGTGTGCACAGTGATGTACACATATCACAAGTGAAGTGCAGCAGGTGGTGTGCACTTGAAGGAAATGGATATCTAACAGGCAATGGGTGATGGGAAGAGCACTAAGTGTTGATGAATACGTATGATGTAATGAACAACTGGTATAAAGGCTGAAGATGAAGTACTTATGAAAATAATGAAGGATATTATACTGTACTGTATAATAGGGGCTGAGGGGAGGTATTTAATGTAATATGCAGGAAACAACAGTATACCAGTGAGACCTATATTACCTATGTTTGATGCATGAGTTTTATGTTGTACAAATGGCTGAACTCATAAGGGCGTGACCAATGTGTATGCATAATTGACAGGCCAGCCAAAGTGAGATGTCATGAACTAACCCTGGTGTTTAACTAAACATTGTGTTGGTTAAGCTAACTGGCTATGGTATGGTGGTTGTGTAAAGACTACAGCGGCAGATAGTGTGGCTATTATGCTATTATGCATGAGAACGTAGTAGGTAAGTGGAGCTACTGGGCGTGAGAATGTGGTAAGCTGAAAGTGAGTGACAGGTTTGAAGTGCAATGTTGGGACTGTAGTAAGTAATGCATGTTAAAAGATGATGTATATATGTTGTGCAAGTGCAAGTGGAGAAGTGTATGAGAAGGAAGTGGGGAGTGTTATGCTAGAGAGTAAAACTACTACACAGAACTTCCTCATGATTTCGTTAGATATGGACAATGGCCCTGAATAAACTCTGTCAAGAAAAATAAATAACTAAAGGTAGAAGTAATTCAAACATATGAGAATAATGAGAAATCTTTTGAAATTTTGCTTGGGATGGACATGCACAGCATATCAAAATACATATTTTAAAATATTCTGATCTTGTCCTCCTCTTCCTGATTTAGAAGACTAAAAAAAAAAAAAATAGTCATGAACGGTCACAATGCCCACAGAAAACAATGCTGTGAACACTACATTTACAATATCAGATCCACTAACACTTATTATAAGAACACCAACTTGTTATGGCTTGAAGGAATGATACTCAGCAAATAAGGTCCAACAAATAAAATAGAAAGAGGTTTATGATGGTTGGTAGGAATACCTGTTAAATATTGTTGCAAATTGATTTCTCCAAACAAAACAAACTCACCCCCTGATGCGCTATCTTAGCAACTGTAGGAACATCATCAAAACAGGTAACACAGGCCCAATCAGAATCTCAATTTTCACCATATCTGAAGATCCACAAACTCCCCTGGTCAGAAATCTGACTAGAAGAAAAGAAAGAAAAAAATCTTTTAATTGTCTATGCATCGAATTCAATAAACTTAATTAACCCAGTCAACGACAAACTCAGTCAGACTCTTCTGAACTTAGTTGAAATCCAGTGAGATTCGAGGGACTCTGATTAAAGTTCTAATGAAACTTTGTTAACACAAGCCACAGAATATAACATTCAATGGAAGGATTCGGTAAATTGATGACTATTCAGGCCAGGGGTTGATAGACATCTGATCCATATTCAACCTGCCTTTAGTCTCTCAGGAATATTCCTCAAACCACCAATTATCGGTAATCAGATTCTCAGATTGTGAGGATCTGGTTATTAAGAATCATCAGGGAACCAGTTCTAACAAAGAAGCAGAATACATTAAAACGCCATTGCTCTTCACAGGTAGTAAAACAAGAGAGTTCAGACCCTTTTTTAAAAAAAAAAGAAAAAGAAAAGGGACATTACAAAATAAACACTTACCTGCGAAGGAAATTACTCACCGAAAGTTGAGTAGCTGGTCCAGGTACTCATGTGATTACTTGATCGAAACCGGTCAATCGATACCCGAGGTCATTCGGGCAATGTTCAGGACTTACCTTAATTGCTTGCAATCAGATGATCATTCTAGAGTTCAAATAAATGCACATGGAATCCAGATGATTGATCAGTGTTCACACAAATCTAGTTTCGAACATAATGCTGGGACTCAAACAGTCCATCACCAAAATTCTGGCGACTGATAACCACATAACTACTTGCAGAGGATCAAATACTTAAAACTCCTCGCAATATGCCAGTTTAAAGGCCGGTTAAATAATGACACTCTTGGCTCCTGGAACCCGATAAATCAGCCATCCACTGATCGTTCGGTCATAGAACGGGAATCAACATATTTTGAAGTTACTAAACAGACATCAGTGTTAATACGAAAAGAGCCAGACTCGAACTTCAGAATGGATCGAAGGCAAGAACCAAAACCACGGTAAAACAAGACATTATTAGAGAAACTAACGCCGAAGTAATAAAAGATACAGTGGATAGACAAAAGGAATATGAGTCTAATGTGAGCTTGAGTAAATCGCAATGGCATGCTGAATCAAAAGGGTAATCCTTAAAGTAAATATGAGCAGAAGAAAAATGCAATAGATGATCAATCATGATGTATTTCAAGACGACCAATGCAGTAAGACTGGGATAAACGAACTGGAATCAGAAGTTACTTGGAATAGGAAATCAAACACAAAAAAAAAAAAAAAAAGTAAGAGATCAGAAATACAAACAAAAAGTCATACACCGTAGATAACTAACAAAGGGAAACCGAGTATAAGCGCATATTCAAAATACCCAGAAATTACAAAGATTCAAAGACGATTAGCTAAAAAAAAAGGAAGGGAATGTCGGAATACACAATTCCTTCGTTGTAGCACCGGGAGGGGTCGATGTTGCCATAAACAACCCAACACCACTCGTTCGTGCCTCATAGGTCAGAGAAAAAAAAAAGAAAAATAAGAAGGTTTCACAGGGAATTAATTAAGTAGGAAGCAGGAAGAAGGAGGGTATTGGTTGCCTACTCGATTACTGCAGGGGACTCTCTTTGTCGCAGGGAGTGGACGAATTGGATCAAACCATCCGGTGGATCGATGAATCGCCGCTCTCCACCACAAGGAATGGCTCGAAGTTTCGAAGCGTTGCAGGGACTCTGAAGGAGAGAAACTCTCCTTTCTTCTTTTTGTGGAACTCCTTTCTTCGATCAGGAAGCAAAGGGCAATAATGCAAAGGTCGATCCCCCACTCCTGATCCCTATAGTTGTTTATATAGGAAGTCCAGGAAAAATCGGGAAGAGGAGTTGTTAGAAATCGGTGGCTGAGAGAAGATGGTTGGCGATGAAGGGTTGAAGAAGGCCATGGACGATCCCAGGGTGGGTGATTGCTCGAGGATGGGAGAAGGAGAGGATCGGAGGGCGGTAGAGAGCCGATTGCACATGGGAGGTGGAAGCTTCGTGAAGGAGAGGGGCGTGCGAGTTCGTTCGAGATGGACGAAGGCGGAGGAAGTGAGATGATCAGAGGGTTCATGGAGGGGAAACACACATGGGGATGGAAGCTTCGTGAAGGAAAGGGTTTCGGTGAGAGGAAGAAGGAGACTGAGAGAGGGAGAGAGGCGCCGCCTCCCTTCTTTTCTTACGAAGGTTTTCTAAAGAAACCCTAAAAAGAAAATTTACGAAAGGGGCCCCTTTGTTTTTAGGATTTTTACAAAAGTGTTCTCTTTCTTCTTTTTTTTTCCAAAAAGAAAACGAGTTTTTTAGTAAAACTCATTTGTTTGCCTTGTGATTTTTCCAATTATTTTTCATCATCATTTTTTTTTGTATTTTTGGAAGAGAAATTTAAGACTTTACGAGAAAACAAAGATTGGACACTAAGTTTTTTTGTATTTTTGCAAAGTATTTACAAGAGAGAATTTTTTTTAGAGTTCAAGGCTATTTTGAGAAAATTTCTTCAAAAAAATGGGTTTGGACCCCAGGTTAAAAAAAAATGTCTGGGTTTTTGACACTCAAATCGAAAAATATAATGTGATGGATCCAAACGGATGTCGGACGGACTGTCCGAGCTACTTGAAAACTATTTTTGGTATTTTCTTAAAAATTGGATAATGAGCCTCAATTTTGGATCTGGACAATGGATCCGGATTTAAATATATAAAATGAATTTAATTTCAGTAAAGCTTGAGAAAAGAACTGGAATTTAGATTTTAAAATGACTCATTTGCTCAAAAGATGAATTTAGGGGCAAGAAGGGATTATTTAAAAGATTTTGAAAAATTTGGGGTGTTCACAGCATCCAAAAATGGTTCAGACAAGGGCTGGTAAGCAGGTTACTCAACGGCACACTGACAACGAGCTAGAGGAGATGAATTCTCCTAGATTATCCAAGAAGCATGACTCGGGGGATGAGAGCGACGTTGATCCGGCCATGTACCGGATCTTTCAAAAAATGATGACCAAGATGATGGCCGAGCAGGCTAAGGCTGGTCCCAAAAAGGTGACTTCTAAGAGTAAAAATAAGAAGAAGCCCATGAAAAAGCCCATCAAGATCAACAAACAGAAGATACAGCGTGACAATACTTCTGAAAATTCAGAATCAGCAGAAGAGAACTCCGAAGAAGAGCAGCTGATTTACATTCCGAAGCATCTACTGCAATCCAAGAGGCCAGTGGAAGTAAACAAGCCCAAGTATGGGGCCCCCACGGAGGATTCAATCCAAGCATTGACAAAGATAGTTAAAGACCTGCAAATTCGAGATAAAGGAAAGAGGTCATACACCAGACACGATTTCTATCTCGGCTTAGAAGGGGACAAGGATCTGGAGAACCTCCCCTGGAAATTCATTAAGTTTGACGGAATCGGCGATCCTAAGGCCCATCTTGCCATGTTCTTTGCAGAATGTGCCCGGTTCAGTGAAGATAACCGCACCCTTTTTCTCTGTTTTCCCCGCAGCCTGGATGGGATAGCGGCCAAGTGGTACGCTGAGCATGTCAATCCCATCGAATTGAGGGATTTTAACAAAGTTGTTAATATGTTTGTTGAACGTTTCCTGTTCAATACGGAAGCCCTACCTACGCTGAACCACTTGTGCAACCTCAAACAGGAGCCCAATGAGAAAGCTAGGGATTTTATCCATAAATGGAGGAGCATCTGTAACAAAATGAGGAATCTCATTTGTGAGGAGCATGCCCTTCAAGTCATTCTAAACAACTTTTGTCAGCCCCTAAAAAGCCTTCTTTTCCCATACCCGTCCAAATCATTCATTGAATTGACAGAACGAGCAGAATGACTCAAAATGGGGGTAGAGAATGGGATGTATGAAGGTGTTGCTTTGGCCAAGAACATCCTGCACCCAAAGAAGAAAGCCCATTTTACCTACTCAGCTGATGTTCTCGAAGACAATCAGGGCAGTAGCAGTAAGAACGACAGCGGCAGTGGCACGAGGCCCGAGCAGAATAGAGGTAGAAAGGGGAAATTCTTTAAAAACAATGACAAGTCTCTCTCAACCGGTCCTCAACAAAAAGGGGACTTTCAAGAAAAACCTAAACACATCAATTGAAGCAGGGATCGGAAATTCACTCCTTTGGACCAGCCTCTCGAGAAAGTGCTGGAATACCTGCTGTCCCACGGGATGGTGAAATTGCCAAAAATTGCAGATCCTCCAGTAATCATGGGGAAGTACAGAGAGCAATATTGCAAATTCCATAGAGCCATGGGACATGATACAGAACACTGCTTTGTCTTGAAGCATTTGGTCCAGGACTGTATCGACAAAATCATCCTCGTAGAAAATGGAGAGGAAGGCAAAATGAAAATTTTATCTGCTTCATTCTCAAAACATGCCACATCAACCATCTCAGAACATTCTTTCCTCCCACAGAGTCATATGCATCCATGCTCTAGTGAAGAGCTAAATCTCTAGCATCAGGTAATGGTTCTACATCAGGATCAACCTGTATCTCAGAAAATGGATATATTCTCGCTTCTCGACCAAGTAAGTGTACCAGTCGAAAATGAAAGAACTCACATTTTTCCAAGAAGATTCCTTAAGAAAGAAGCCTGTGCAGAGGAAGCAGAAACCTCTAAAGCAGCAGAAGAGCGGACCAATGATTTTCAAAAGCCAATTACAGTGCTCTCCAACATTTTCATCTTTGAATTAACTCACGATTTTCCCAAGCATCAGGAAAAGTTGGATGATTTATTGAGAAAGATTAAAGTGAAGCCGGGCACCACGCCCGAAGACATGGCACAAATTGTAAACTAGGCGATGACAAATGCGCCTATTACCTTCTCTGATGAGGACTTGCCTAAGCCTCATTCATTCCACAACAACGCATTGTATATTGTGGTAAGGACCCGGGGCATGACTGTCCCGCATGTGCTCATTGATGGGGGCAACAGTTTGAACATTTGCCCAGAAATGACAGCGAAGACCCTGGGATTAAAAGAAGAAGAGTACGTACCTGATCCCATCACCATCTATGGCTTCGATAATCATGGACAGACTGCCAAAGGCAAGATCTTTTTGGAAATCTTCATCAACTACTCAGTGCATACGGTGCTATTTCATGTTGTCAATGTGCCGCCAACTTACAATCTTTTGTTGGGACGAACATGGATCCATAATGCCAATGCAGTTCCGTCAACCCTCCACCAATGCATCAAGTGGTCCAAGGGCGGAATGATTACCACTGTCTTGGGCAAAGATCCTGAAGAAAGGCTGCCACAGCCTATGATCCCTCATCCGACATTTACAGCTGATATTCCAAGCATCCGGGAGGCAGACGAAATCAATCTCAGTGACAGCCTAGAGATGCTAAAATTAAAAGATGTCATGGAAGAAGAGAACGTGGCAGCCACGGTCCAATGGCAAGGATCTTGTTTCTTCAAATTAGGAGGACGCATTAATTACACCTCCTTCAAAGATCATCCTTTATTTCCACAATTTTCTAAAGCCAGAAAGGGATTCGATCTGTTGATCAAACATGGATATCAGCCATTCCGGGGCATGGGGAAAGATGAAGACGGCATGATAGAGCCCATCATTCCAGTTCAGCATACAGACAATTCAGGGTTGGGGTTCACCGGCCAGGATTCCAGCAAAAAGACAGTTTTTGTCAGAGGGAACCAATGAAGATGATGCCTTAGTTTTCCTGCTTTCTTTTCCTATCTTTTGTTAATCTTGTAGGGACGACGCAGTCCCATTTCTTTTGTCGATGTCTTGTAAATACTTCGTTTTCAATCAATGAAAGATCAATTTTTTCTTCACATTTGAGCATCTATCATTCTTGTCTTATATTTTGTCTATGCCATTATTCCTTGCTTTGTATAAAAGACTCACTTTTTGACTTGTAAAAACCTCCTCTTGGCTTTTTCATGACCATTAACTTCTGAATCAATGACAAAATTCATTATCAATCCCAAATATCTAAAATTGGCAAGATTTCCTGAGATGAAAGACAGAGCAGAGGTCAGTCAGGCAACAGAGCAGACCGAAGAGCCAGCCGAATTTGATTCCACTATTCAAGAATTGTCAGAATTTGTTCACATTCAGAAGCAGGATGAACCCTCATCTTTGGTTCAAGATCCAATTGAGGATATCAACATTGGGTCGGAAGATGATCCGAAAATTCTCAAAATCGGGTCGAGTCTAAGCGAAGTTGAAAAAGCAAGACTCATCCAATTCCTTAAAAAGCATCAGGAAGTATTTGCTTGGACTTATGAAGATATGCCAAGATTAGATACCAAACTGGTTGAACATCGACTCAAGTTAAAACCAGAAGCCAGACCAATCAAGCAGAAACTGAGGAAGTTAGACCCTCGAATTGAGCAACAAGTCAAGGAAGGACTTGAAGATTTATTGAAAGCAGGCTTCATTCGGGCCATTGATTACCAAGACTGGTTAGCAAATATCGTGGTAGTCCCTAAAAAGAACGGAAAAGTTCAGATTTGCATTGATTTCAGGGATCTCAATAAGGCCACCCCGAAAGATGATTATCCACTTCCTAATATTGACCTGTTGATCGATAGCACAATGGGTCATGCCATGCTTTCTTTCATGGATGGATATTCAGGCTATAACCAGATCAAGCTGGCTGTTTGTGATCAGTCGAAGACTTCCTTTACTACACCATGGGGTACCTTTTGCTACACTGTCATGCCATTCGGGCTTAAAAATGCCGGGGCAACTTATCAAAGGGCGATGGTCGTTATTTTCCACGATCAAATGCACAAGAATATGGATGCATATGTGGATGACATTTTGGTTAAATCTAAAGAAGAAGAGGATCACCTCGATGCTCTTAGTCAAGTTTTTGAAAGACTTATTCTCTATAAATTGAGACTTAACCCTCAAAAATGTGTTTTTGGAGTTGAGTCTGGCAAATTACTCGGCTTCATTATCAGCAAGAAAGGAATCGAGGTGGATCCGGCCAAGGCAAAAGCCATTATTGATATGCCGCCTCTAACTAATCTTAGAGAACTGCGAAGCCTTCAAGGGCGTATTCAGTCTATTCGCAGGTTCATCTCCAATTTGGCCATGAGATGTGAATCCTATAATCATTTGCTAAGAAAAGGAGTTAAATTTGAATGGGGATCAGAATGCCAACTCTCATTTGAGCGCATCAAGCAGTATCTCCTTAATCTGCCAGTTTTAAAGCCACCAAAGTTGGGGAAACCTCTCCTACTATACATTTCTGTCAATCAGAATGCCTGTGGAGGATTCCTCGCGCAGTATGAAGAATGCAGCCTGATAGAGCACGCCATCTACTACGTGAGCAAAATATTCATTGATTATGAAAAGAAGTATTCTCAGATGGAGAAAACTTGTTTAGCTCTAGTCTGGATGTGCCAGAAATTGAGACATTACTTGTTGGCATTTGAAATCAAGTTCCCATCAAAGCTTAACCCTCTCAGATACATTTTAGAACAACCATTTCTCACTGGACGGATTGCGAAGTGGCAAGTCCTTCTAATGCAATATGACTTAGAGTATGTCTCTCAAAAGTCGATTAAAGGCCAAGCTATCGCAGATCAGTTGGCAGATTTCCCTTTGACAGAAGAAATCAAAGCAGAGGATGATTTTCCTGATGAGCACGTCTGTAATATCCAACAACCCCCAGTTTGGAATTTGTTTTTCGATGGTTCTAGGAATATGTCTAGCATAGGGATCGGAGTCATGCTGATCACTCCAGAAAAAGAAATGAACCCTTATTCCCTCAAGCTTGTTTTCCAATGCACTCATATTATGGCCGAGTATGAAGCTCTAATACAAGGACTCAAAATTCTATAAAATTTCAACGTCAAGAGAGTGCATGCCTTTGGCAATTCATTACTTGTCGTCAGTCAAGTTAACATTGAATGGCAAGTAAAAGATCCAAAACTAATTCCGTATCAGAAGATCATCCTAACTCTTGTGGACAGCTTCGAAGAATTCCAGCTCAATCATATCAGAAGAGAATACAATCAGATAGCTGATGACTTAGCCAGCCTGGGCTCCATTTTATCATTCAAAGGCAGTGAATCATGTCGTTCTTTCGAAGTTGGCAGACTTGAGCAACCTGCTTTCGCTTCAGCTATGCAAGTAAACCAGGTCAATCAGAAGGAGAAGCCTTGGTATCAAAACATCAAAGATTTCATTAAAACTGGTGAATTTCCACCAGAGATGCCAAAAAGGGAGCAACGTGCGATTCAACGTATGTCTACCCGTTATTTCATTCTCGCCAATTTCCTTTACCGCCGTGGTTTCAGTGCTGAGTATTCAAGATGCTTAGACAAAGAAGAAGCTATGGAAATCATCCAAGAGGCCCATGAAGGAATCTGTGGTGGCCATGTCGGTTATCAAACGCTCGTCAAGAAGATCGTCCGAGCAGGCTACTACTGGAATACCATGCAACAGGACTGCCATCGATTCGTGAAGAAGTGCGTCAAGTGCCAAATGCACGCGCCTTACATTCATGCTCCGGCCACATATCTGCAATCAGTTGTCTGTCCTTGGCCATTTTCCATGTGGGCTTTCGACGTTGTAGGTCCAATTACCCCTTCTGCTTCCAACGGCCACAAGTACTTTCTGGCTGCGACAGAATATTTCACAAAATGGGTTGAAGTTGTTACTCTACGCACAGTAGAAGGCCGCCATGTGGTTTCTTTCATTCACAAGAACATTCTTTGCCGCTTCGGCATACCACATGACATTGTCTCAGACAATGGAACCCATTTTAAAAATGAGAGGATGAAAACATTTTGTTCTAAATTCAGAATTTCCCATCATTTCTCAGCTCCTTATTACCCTCAAGGGAATGGCCAAGCAGAAGCCACCAATAAAATTTTGATTCGTATTCTCAAAAGGACTGTGAGAACAGGTTGAGACTGGCATGAGAAGATCCATGACGCGCTTTGGGCATACCGGACCACCATTCGGACTCCGACTAATGCCACTCCTTCGGAACTTGTTTACAGAACTGAAGTGGTGTTACCTCTCCATATCCAAAAGCCCGCTCTCAAATTTGCTTCCCTTATGGAACTGTCACTTGATCAGTATCAGCAGCAGAGATTGGTGCAGCTGGATCTGCTAGATGAAAAAAGGCTCAAGGCAGCAGAGCATGCTCAAGCTTATCGACAGAGGATAGCTCGACACTATGCCAAGTCCGTCATTGAGAGAAAATTTTGGGTCAACGATTTGGTGCTCAGATCAACATCCCATCTCAAGCATCGACCACGGGGCAAGTGGTCACCCAATTGGGAAGGCCCTTATGTGGTTAAGGAAGCACTTCCTCGCAATTCGTATAGTCTAATCAACGCAGATGGAGTGGAGATGCCAGATCCCATCAATGCTCTGCATTTGAAGAAGTTTTACACCTGAAATGTTCATTCTAAAGCCTTTTTATACTCTTCAAAGAGCCATTTCAATAAAATAATGATCTTCTATCAATTCTTACATTCCTCTCCATGATACTGGGGCATTTTATTTTTATATATAAATCATCTTCTTTCATCATATGCAGGCAGGATTAGACGAAAGCTCTTTTCCTCAAATTTTGTTAATTTTCAATTGGTCTTGTGGTCTTTATTTTCATTTCATTTGATTCACTTTTTGTTTGACCGAATTTTCATCAAGCTATTACTCATTTCTGTCTAGTTTTAACAAATTTTTCAACCATTAATTAAAATTCCATCTACTTTTCCCCTTTCAGGTTAAGGGATAAACCTGATGCCTCCTTTCAATGAGCTATTTTCTTTTTGTTATTCTTCCCTCGTTCAGGACAAGGGGACAAAATCCTGAAAGTCGACCACATGCAATTAAGCTATGATGATCCACTAATTTTTACCAAAGAATCTTTTATTTTGCAAAAATTTCACTTTGTTAACTCATCTCTTACAACTCAGTCCTCGCACTAGGGTATTTCTCAAAATCTTCAATCATATATTAAAGCCCATTTGGGGTTCTACATCTAGTCTTTTGATCAAAATCTTTACGTTTACAAAATCCAAATTCTGACTTAAGTCTCTCAAAAATTTGATATATGTCCAAAAGATCTGACACTCATTGGACAAGTATTTCAAACGTTTCAGCTTCTCGCTGGTCAGGTATTTCAAACGTTCCAGCTTCTCGTTGGTCAGGTATTTCAAATGTTCCAGCTTTTCGCTGGTCAGGTATTCCAAAAAGATCCAACACTCGTTGGTCATATATTTCAAACGTTCCAGCTTCTTATTGGTCAGGTATTTCAAACGTTCCAGCTTCCTGCTGGTCAGGTATTTCAAAAGATCCGACACTTGTTGGACATATATTTCAAACGTTCCAGCTTCTTGCTGGTCAGGTATTTCAAATGTTCCAGCTTTTGCTGGTCAGGTATTCCAAAAAGATCCAACACTCGTTGGTCATATATTTCAAACGTTTCAGCTTCTTGCTGGTCAGGTATTTCAAACGTTCAAGCTTTCTGCTGGTCAGGTATTTCAAAAGATTCGACACTTGTTGGACATATATTTCAAACGTTCCAGCTTCTTGCTGGTCAGGTATTTCAAATGTTCCAGCTTTTGCTGGTCAGGTATTTCCAAAAAAAGATCCAACAACTTGTTGGTCATATATTTTAAACGTTCCAGCTTCTTGCTGGTCAGGTATTTCAAACGTTCCAGCTTTTTGCTGCTCAGGTATTTCAAAAGATTCAACATTCGTTGGACATATATTTCAAACGTTCCAGCTTCTTGCTGGTCAGGTATTTCAAACGTTCCGGCTTTTTGCTGGACAGGTATTTCCAAGAAGATTCAGCTTTCCATTGGTAACATATTTAAAACGTTCCAGCTTTTCGCTGGTCAGGTATTTCAAACATTCCAGTTGTTGCTGGTCAAGTATTTCAAACGTCCCAGCTTTTCGCTGGTCATGCATTTCAAACGGTCCAAGATTTTGTCGGTAATATATTTCCAAGAGACCAAGCTCTCGCTGGTCATATATCTCAAAAGGTCCCCGCTCACAGCTATCGAGCTCCCAAAACAACCTATTCCACAAATCAAGCCCTCAGGGTGCAATTTCCCCATTCTCTCATTTCTAAGCCTTCGGGATTCAACCTCTCAATTCTATCAAATTCCCCAACTTCCGGGTATAATGTTTATAACCAGTCGTGTATTTCTTAAAAGACCCAAACTCGTTGGTCGTGTATTTCCAAAACGTTCCAGTTTTGCTGGTCAGGTATTTCAAAGGTTCTAGTTTTTGCTGGTCAGGTATTTCAAACATTCCAGCTTTCGCTGGTCAGGTATTTCAAAAGATCTCAACATCTATTTGTCATGTATTCCAAAAGGTTCCAGCTTTCGCTGGTCATGTATTTCAAAAAGGTTCCAGCTTTCGTTGGTCATGTATTTCAAAGGTTCCAGCTTTCGCTGGTCATGTATTTCAAAAGTCCCAGCTTTTGCTAGTCATGTATTTCCAAAATCGAAGATACAACTCAAGTTCTCATCAAAATCTATATTGAGTGATTATTTCACAAAGAAATTCATGAAAAATTTACCTATTTGCTAAAAGCATTAGTTGATTCTAAAAGTCTGACTACACAAAAAGAATTTCCTTATATTACCTCTAATATTTCCTTCCAAAAGGTGAAACTTTTTGCGAAAAAGAGGTAAAATTCAAATCTTTTCCTATTGATCCACCAAAAGGATGTAAGAAATGTCCTCGATATGATCAATAAAAGAAATCTTCAATGATGTTGAAAAGCCAGAAGCGAATTGATATTGATCTTGGCTATGGCGCATGTTTAAAAATGACTTTCTGGCAATCAGGCAGTGAAAATATCTTGAGCTATAAAAAGAATCCACTCAATCCATATCTCTTCATTTATTCATTTAGAGCTTTAATCAAATATCCGCAAAAGACATCTCTCGATTGTCGTCAAGATGAAGGCGAATTAAGCAAGTAGATCCGAGGGGCCAAAGAAGATTTGAAACATCTCCAAGATGACGGAGTTTGTGACGGATCCTTCCAGAGAAAGTTCGGATCACTGTCGAGATGAAGGCGGATGCGATGAACCTACCGACAAACCCTAAAAGATATTTGATTGTTGCTATCATTTAAAGATTTTTTAAACCAATGTGCCAATATCACCAATTCCTAAGAAAAAGAAGGATCAGAGCATCTCCAAGATGAAGGAGTTTGTGACGTACCCTTCCCCGAAGAAAAGAGAGAAAAGTCAGGACACATCCAAATGAAGGATGATGTGAAAAACCGAGAAAGTGCAACGACTCAAAAAGAGTGCAAAAGGATCATCATGGGAAAACACCCGGATATCAAGCTGCCAAAGTTGCCAGAAGTCATCTTTTCTCATGCAAAATTCCTTTATCAATATATTTTCACTACCTGTTTTTATGAAATTAAGAATATTTCTTCTCTTCTCATATCAGGGAAATGGATAGCTTCCTTGAAGAAAATCATCAGCGCTAAAATTTTGAATCTGATTCTTAGAACTGAGGAGTTAACCTCATTGGAGGAAATACTCTAGGTAAAAGAGAGAATATCTTCGCACATACGTGCACATTTCCAAGCATTTGAATCAGCCATCATTTTATCTTATTGGCAAAATTTTCTAGCTATTCCAAGAATGAAATAAACATTCAATATCCATTTTTGATACAACCTAGCGTTGTCTATATCTTCCAGGAGAGTTGCCTCATTCAGTTGAAGTATCTCTTCCTGTCCCATCGCGGTTTCTTCAGTCAAGGATTTCGTATGGTGTCCCCACTCAGGTTAAGGGTCAAACCTGAATTTTCTGCGAGAGGTCATTTGATTTCAAAAAGCTATTTCAGTCTCAGCAAATGAGACACCCAAAATCATTCCTTTTTCCAAGCTTTAAGAACCCTATCTTCTTCCTTTCGCAAAACCCCGTTCGGATTTGTTCGTCCAAATTCCGAAGGTCCCATTATGGTTTTTTCATTTGAGAAACGTGTATGGTAAATTTCCTATCCAGGTTAACAGTTAACCCGGAACCTCGCTTTGCGAGGTATCTTCCTTGCAGGTTTGGGTTAAACCTGAGTCTTGTTCCTACAAAATTCCTCGTTTTAACGAGATGATTTCTCCCAATCCCATCATGGCTCTTCCCATTAAGGCATCCATGTTTTGTATATCCATTCAGGATAGAATCCTACTTGAGCTTCATTTTATGAGATTTTTTCCAATAATGTCCCATCCAGGTTAAGGACTAAACCTGAATCATTCCAAAAAGAGTATCTTGTCTCACCCACGAGACCTGATCAAAATTCTCATTCCCCACCATTTCGGGATTTTCGTCCAAAGTCTCATCACGATTTCCTCATCCTCTATTATTCAATCATATCATTTTCGATGATTTCGTCTCCCCAAAACCATTCAGGATAAGGTTTTAAGCCTGAGAAGCCATGTTTTTAAAATAATTCTCCCACACCCAGTTCAGATCTGCTGACTGGGGCATTTTCAAAATTTGGAGTGTTATCTTTGCCACTAAGCTTGGTTTTCAACCGGCTTAGTAGCAAAGGGGGGCATCTGTGAACACCCCAAATTTTTCAAAGATTTGCAAAAATGACCTTTTGCCTTTGACTCCATCTTCTGAGAAAATCAAAGCGATTTCGAAGCTAAATTTCTGTCATTTTTCAGATTTTCGGAATGAATTCCATATTGATATACTCAAAATTCAATTCCGGAACCAAACCCAGTGTTTTGAATCCAAATCTGAGCCCTGTTGTCCGATTTCCAAAATTAATTACAAAAATACCAAAAATAGTTCTAAAATGCTCGGGCAATTCATCTGGCGCTCTGTTGGATCCCCAACTCTATATTTCTCGGTTCGAGGTTGAAAACCTCAAATATTTCCTTAAAACCCGGATCCTAATGCATTTTCTGAAGAAAGTTTCTCAAAATAGCTTTTAAATTCTCAGAAAAAATCCCTTTTGTAAATATTTTTGCAAAAACACAAAAAAATTAGTTCTAATCTTTGTTTTCTCACAAAACTTAGGATTTTATTCCAAAAATAAAAAAAATAGAAAATAACATAAAAAACCAAAAAAATTGAGAAAAAGCTACAAGGAAAACGAATGATTTTTCAAGCTTTTGAAACCATTTTACCAAAAACCTCATTTTAAACCACTTTTCAAAAATCTTTCTAAAAGAGGACCCCCTTTTTGAAATAGGGAAAAATGCTAATGGACTCTCTCCCGCGTCCCTCTTCTCCTCTCTCCATCGTCCGATCTGCAACAGCTTGCCTGTTCCTCCACCCTCAATCTTCAACGACCTCCCTCTCGAACCATCCTTTTTCCCTTTAAGAGGAGACCCCCCATCTGATGATCATCATCCATCCCTTTCTTAGCATTGCGTACAACAATCCATCACGTCTCCCTTTTTGTTCTCCTCTTCCGGAATCCCTGCAAGCAAAGTGAAGCCACCAGACTTCTCTCTGGTTCCCCCTGAAGGAGAATTGACCTCCTCCTTCCTTCAGAAACTCCTGCAAACAAAGAATCAGATTGACTCTCTCCTTCAGAATTCCAGCAACCCTGCTGGAAGTTCCCCTTCAATATCCATCATTTCGAGCCACACTCACACTGAAGGAAGCCTGTTAAGCGCCAGCAGCAATCGACTTCTGAACATTCCTCATTTTGTGCATTATTGATCTGCCCTTTTCTCCAACCGACGGAAGAGAGTGTATCTCGCTGCAAGAATTTCCAGTAACTAGGTAAGGGCTCCCTTCATTTCCTATTGTAATTTCGAGCTCTCCACTTTAGCCCCTTTTATTGGTATTATCCTCTTCAAACAAAGCACACCTGTGACCCTGATGTTGCTTACAGCAAGATCGGGTCACATATCGTGCGATAATGAATGGAATTTACAAATTCCAACATTTATTTTCTTGTTTTCCGTTGTATTTCGTTATCCCGATCTATGGGTAGTTTTACTTCTGATTTCCTTTCCGCATATCAGCTCCCTACTTGCTTTGGGATTTTGGTTCCGTTATGATTGACTTGCATTTTCGGCTCCTTGTTTTGCTTTTCTATTAGTTGTAATCATCCGATGGCATCTGATTTCTTGCTTTGATAATGCATGAGTCATTATTTTTATTCCTTATCGTGTTTCTGTTTAAAACATCATCTCTATTTAAATTTCCACACTCTGTCGATATCTTTTGATTTCTGGAGTTTGCATTATTAGCACATGACCATCGTCCCTATGTTTCTGCTAGGGCATTCCATCATCTGATCGTAATTACCTGTTATGTTTTTTTTTTGGGTTCAGCAAGTTGATCTAACGCATCATCCATTTATCTGGTCGTTTATGTTTTATATTCGTCGGATTATACATCAGGCGTTTGATATCATCATTTGCATTCTGTCTCTCCTGTCATTCAGTGTCGTATATCCTGTTGAAGGTTTTATATCCCCTGCTTCAGGGTCCAGTTATATGGAGGTAACCAATGGTTCTAATAATCAACGAATTTATGACAATTAAAGTCTGTGCACTGGGTTTCTCACAAACTCTGATCAGAAGCATAGACATGTCCCCTGTAGCTGCTGTCCTCATGAACATAGATATTAGTTTCATGTCTCTACTGTTGGATTCACGATATCTACCTCTTGTTCACCTGGCATTATGCATCATATTCATCATATATATATATATATATATATATATTTGGTTTTATCCCTTTCGCAGCTAATTTTTTGTCCCATTGTGATAATTGGTTTGTGTTTTTACCTCTGCCGATTTTCAATGCCTTGTTTTCATCTTTTGATTTTGACTGACTCTTCACGTCCTGATGACCCATATACTGCAATAAGGGTTGGTTGTGATCTGCTCGTTGTTACCTTCAGTTTGCTTGACCTTCAATATCCTATCCTTTTATTATTTATCATTTTGTTTCCATGACAAAAGGCGACTTGCCTAAATTCGTTTTATCAGCATTTTATTGATCTGTTTGAAGTCCCATAATTTGTATACCAAACATTACACAAACCTCTACCTGTATTTCTTGCTTCCATCATGTTCCCTTTTCTATTCCCAGTTTTAACATGCACAGTGTCATTACTTAATTTCACCCTTCATGCACCACCTTAGATATGCATATCATGTTCTATTGAATTATTCATGTGTCTCTGGTTTATTCATCATTTATAGTAGTATTTCGTTCATCATGGCATAACATTTTGTTGAATCATCATAATTATATGGCATTCTGTATTTATATCAGTCGCTTACATACAGTATTTCCCCCTTGTCATTATCTCCTGTTGCTCCAAGTGATAAAATCAATACTATAGAAGAAAAGGTTCCTACTAAAGTCGTTGAGTTTATGGATTTCAGTCCAACAAAACTGAGGCATATGGATGAAGAAGGTGACATTCCTAAGCCAGACAATGGCCTATTTAGAAAGGTGCCACTTATAAATGGTAAAATTATAGATCAAATGGTGTAGAAGCTGAAGCTACACTAGATGGCTAATTCTGCTTGAATTGAAAGAGGAGATGCCAGATATGACTCAAGATACTATGATAGTAAAGCAGGATGTAGTTGTATGTAAATCTCAGCTCAGACTTAGCACTAAACATGTTTTTTTTAGAAAGGAAGAAATAGTTAAAAAGGATGATAATCTTGTGAAGAAAGATACTGAATTTCTCAAATCTGATGCCCAAAAGGAAAATTGATTTGTAAGTATACTGATTTACTGTCGTGATGATCTACTGTCACTAGAATCTATATGCTGGCTAGAATCAAGGTTTTCTGCTGCTGTCAAAGGAAGTTCATCAAACTAATCAAGCTGTGATAGATCAATATGAGAAGCCAAATGGTTGTGCGAGGTTATCTGTTTAAGATCAATTCACAGCGGTAACAACGGCTGTTGTTAATATTCATACCAATACTTTCCCACAGCACATCACTGAAGGTTCCTTTTTTTTTATACATTACTTGCACACCACTTTCTCGCTGCCTATACTAGTTCCCTACTGCACATATACAATACCTGTTCATTTTTTTTTTATTGTTGTTTTTATTACACTTCATAATACTTGCCTCCATTCCATTTCGTGTAGTGCATTAGCTCTTCATGTCCTCATCACTACACCACTCACTTCATTACATTTTGCACTACATTCCACAGCATAGTTTTTACATCAGTGCCCTGTGTAACACCATCCTCTAATGCACTTCACTACCATCACCACTTAGACCACCAAAATCTTGTTTTTATATTTACCTATGTATATAAGCATTGCTACAACATAGTACCTGTGTTTCCCATCCTTTGTGCTTACTAAACTCATCCCTGCGGCATTTATATAGCTGCTATATTCCTTGTTGCATGTCACCTATAACAGTATTGTTACATCCTTCTCAATTGCAAGTTTCAGCAGTCAGCTGTGTGTGACTGTGTCGTGGGCATCATCATCATGTGAGAACTAAGGGGTTCGGGTCCCCATAATCACTTTTGGGTATCTGCTGGAATCATCTCCTAAGATTGATAAGTGTCGACCCCGCAACTGTCTTGATATTTGTATTTTCCCTGTGGATACACCAGCTGAGCTTACTCATTGGGCTTATCTGTTGTGGACTCTCTGCAGCTTTATTCACCTTACCGTGTCCATCATCTGTGTATTCTACCTAGGCTCCATATTCTCATACAGCATGTAACCTTCCTACCGGCCTGTCCCCATGATCTCGCTTCAGCCACATGCTGGATGAAGGGATCATTGCATATTGAGATTTGTTGAATAACAAATCCGACAGTTTACCACTCTCAGATCTGTATATGCCAATTGGAAAATTTTGGTACAAACTTTCAGAGATGGCTATCTCATTAACAAAACTGGTATGCATCCTGCTATTTAAACAGAGTTTTGTTGTAAGACTCTGATCCATCAGCCATCATGTAGATATAACATAGAAGCACTTGATATGTTAATCCAAAATTTGATATCTGTTTTTTTTTTTAGAGATCGCATGTATTTGGGCTTTATATTTGATACATACTAATATATATTTTTTTGCAGGTAAGGCTTCCATGAGTTTATTATGCATTTACTCCCAATTACCATAAATGCTTTCCCATTGGTGTGGCCTGCTATGTGTGCCTTATCTCATTTAAATTGCCATCAATTTAGGATGCTATCGATATATTCTGAGATGCACAATGTTTTCCATTTAGCTCTTAGAAATACACAGATGTAGGATTAGGTTTCAATATGATATTTCTTTTCTATTTGCCTTGTAATAACTTTGTTTTGCAGGGAATATGTGGGGGATATCATAATTGGGAGTTGTAAATTCAAATTTTATGTGTTGTAATAGCTAGATCTAAATGAGAATTTACATTTCCTGCTTTAGGTAGAATGAATGAGCATTGTAAACATCATGAATTGCTCATTTTCATGCATTCTTTTCCTTTATTTTTCAATTTCTCACAAATGGCAACACGAATGGCACGTGCACCATTTCGTAAGAGGTAAATTAATCCTAAGTTGATGATTTACATCAACGGCCATAGTCGGGATGTAAACAAGACTTAGTGTTTTTATCTTTTATAAAATAACACTGGATCCATTTTCAAAATTCATCATATTTTCCTTAAATATTTTCTTCTTTTATCAGAATTTAACTTAAAATTAACTCAAAATATATACCAATGGCCATAGTCAGGGTATATTGAGGGTTCATTTCATTTTAAATTCTATAAAAGCACCAAAATGTATTTCATTCTTCTCTTGAATTTAAATATAGATTATTATATAATACATTCAATGACCATAGTCAAGAATGTATTATATCTTCAATCTTATTTTAATTCACTTAAAGAATGGAATAGCTTTTCAAATTCCAATTTCAAAATTCTTTAAATTCATTTATCATTTAGGATAGAATTGCATCAATATTTTCAAATTTTCCTTTCAAAAACCCAAGTGATTTTGAACATCTTTCTTCAAGCTTCTATTTCTATTCCAATTCTATCTCGATTTCAAAGTCCAATTTGACTTTGGAATTTCAAAACCATTTTTCAAACTCCAAAATTCCAATTCAATTCAAAAATTCAATTTCAAAGTTCCATTTAAACTTTGAAATCTTTGATTCACTCTCAAAATCAAGTTCATCTTCTTATCTTCAAATTCAAAAACCACAGTTTGAGATTGATTATGAATCTCAAAAGCTTGACCTTTCCTAAATTTTAAATTCAATCTGGATTTTCAAAACCCAGATCCATATTCAAAAGTCCCATTTGGACTTTTCAAAGCCCAAATCCAAAGTTAATCTCAACTTGGATCCAGATTTCCAAGTATGAATCCCACTTCACCTTGGATCTCAGACTTCTGATCCAAAATCCATTCTAGGATCCAGATCCCCATTCTACATTGGATCTCAGATTACAGATCCAAATTCCAATTCTAGGATCCAGAATCCAATTCTATTTTGGATCTCAGACTTTAGATCCAATTCCATTCTAGGATCCAGAACCCAATTCCCCTTCGGATCTCAGATCTTAGATCCAATCTCATTTAAAATTAGAATCCAATTTCATCTTGGATCCTAGAATTCAGATTCAATTCCCATTTCGGATTCTAAATCCAGAATTTGATTTTAAATCTCAATTCTAATTTAGAATCCATACTTTGAATTCAAATTCCATTCTGAATTCCATATTTCAAATCAACTTCCATTCTCAATTTCCAAATCCAATTCCTATTTTCGGATTCTAAATCCAAAATTCAATTTTAAACTCTATTTAGAATCCAAACTTTGGATTCTGATTTCATCTTGAAATTCCAAATCAATTCTATTTTCTCAATTCCCTTTAGATTTCCCACATTTCATTTCTGATTTCAAAGCTTCAAAGCCAGAATTCAATTCCATTCCAAATACTCATTACCCTAATTCAAAGTTTATTTATGACTTTGAAATTCCTTTTCTTCTCCTTTTATCTCAAACTTCAAAAAAACATCTCTTTCAAAGTTCAGATTTATTTTCCCAAGCTCTAATTATTTCAAAAACTTAGAACTTTTAAGTTCTAAGTTAGAAACCATTTCTTCATTCTATCAACAGATTCATCTCAGAAACACTTGGAAAATTTCAAAAACATCTTTCAAAAGAGAGCATACATCTTTGCATTTGCACAAGCATGATTCTTTGTGCATTTAGACTTAGGATAAATTCTTAGAAAATTTCTTAGCAAAGCAAAAGACATAAATTCGACCCTTGGTTTGATTACCTCTGGTAAAGGCACCAGGAACGGTCGAACCTCGTACCGACGAGCGAATCCCGTCTCCCAGTTTTTCCCGCAAATATTTCATAAACGGAGGTGAGTTATTTTCTTAAATATCTTTCAAAATTAAGGTCATGTGAGACCCCACAAGAGAATTCCTCTCTCTCTTCTTTTCTTTTCTTTTCTCTTCTCTCTTCTATTCCGTCTTTTATTTTCTCTCCCTTCAAAAAGGAGGAAATAGAGGTTGGAAAGGAAAAGAGAAGGAAGAGAGAGAATATTACGAGAGGAAAATTTTTTGCGATGATCACATTGACCTGATTGGGGATTGAAATATCTCATAGAAATGAGACTCAGGTTTGTACCCTTATCCTGATCGGGCAGAGAATGAAATACCTCTTTAAGTGAGGCTCAGGTTTGTACCCTTATCCTGATCGGGTGGAAAATGGAATATTGGAAGGTGAATAAGACAACTTTTCTTGAAGATGAACGAGGCGATGGAAATGAAATTGTAAGAGGCAATATTGGAAAATGATCAAGACGATACGGTGAATTTATCATTAGTGTGAAATATGAATAAGGTAAGGAGTAAGACGACTCTTTTGACAATGTGAAAGATGGATATGGCAATCTTTTGACGAGAATAAGGTAACTCTTTTGGCAACGCGAAAGACAGACAAGGCAAACTCTTTCAGAGATGAATAAGGCAACTCTTTTGACAACGCAAAAGATGAATAAGGCCATTTTTTTAACGAAGAATAAGGCAACTCTTTCGGCAATGCCAAAGATGAACGTTGGCGATCCAAAGGAACAAGGCGATTCTTTCGACAACGCGAAAGATGACAAAGGCAATCAAAAGGAACAAGGCGATTCTTTCGACAATGCGAAAGATGACAAAAGTAATTCAAAGGAGTAAGGTGATTCTTTTGACAACGCGAAAGATGATAAAAGGCAATCCAAAGGAACAAGGCAATTCTTTCGACAATGCGAAAGATGACAAAGGCAACTTAAAGGAACAAGGCGATTCTTTCGACAATGCGAAAGATAATAAGGCGATCAAAAGGAACAAGGCGATTCTTTCGACAATGCGAAAGATGATCAAGGCAATCCAAAGGAGTAAGGCCATTCTTTCGACAACGCGAAAGATGATAAAGGCAATCCAAAGAAATAAGGTGATTCTTTCGACAACGCGAAAGATGACAAAGGTAATCCAAAGGAATAAGGCGATTCTTTCGACAACGCGAAAAATGACAAAAGCAATCCAAAGGAACAAGGCGATTCTTTCGACAACACGAAAGATGACAAAAGCAATCCAAAGGAGCAAGGCGATTCTTTCGACAACACAAAAGATGATAAGGCGATTCAAAGGAGCAAGGCGATTCTTTCAACAACGCGAAAGAGGACAAAAGGCAATCCAAAGGAATAAGGTGATTCTTTCGACAACCTGAAAGATGACAAAGGTAATCCTTTCAGAGAGAAGGCTAATCTTTCAACAACGTGAAAGATGATAAAGGCTGTCCTTTCGGAGAGAAGGCTGATCTTTCAACAACGTGAAAGATGATAAAGACTATTCTTTCGGAGAGAAGGCTAATCTTTCAACAACGTGAAAGACGACAAAAGAAAATCAATCGAAGGGGTCAAGATGAATCAATATGGACATCAAGCTCTCACTTAACGTCAGGATGGCTAGAAAATATTGTCAAAATGTTGAAAATTTTGTTGATTCAAAGTAATTGAAAATGATGATATTGTGGCAAAAACATTCTTTCTTTTCTACCTGAAGCACTACCTCCAAACGAGATTCACTTCTTAGAATCGAGATTTGGAATTCAAATTGCTTGCGATTGACCTTCTTCAAGGAAGCTATCAATTTCCTTGATATGAACAAGAAAGGGAGAATTTAATATTATGAAAGCAATTGATGAAAGAGTATTGATAATAGAATTTCACAAATTTAAAGAATATTCTTGATAGACCTGGCAGTTTGATATCCTGGGAGCTTCTCTCATGATAATCTTTTCTGCACTCTTTTTGGCTTTTTTGGGCTTTGGGAGAGTTTATTACATCATCCTTTATTTTGGAGATGTCCTGACTTTTTTTTTCTCTCTTTCTTTTTCCTCTCTCTCTTTTTGGGAAATGTACGTCACAAACTCCTTCAACTTGGAGATGTTTCAATCCTGGGTTAGAGATTTTTGGATGATAGATGAAATTAAATATCTTTTAGGGATTGTCGGGAGGTTAATCGCATCTGTCTTTATCTCGACAGTGCTTTGGACTTTCTCTGGAAGGATCCGTCACAAACTCCGTCATCTTGGAGATGTTTCAAATCTTCTTTGGCCCCGGGGGTCCACTCGCTTAATTCGTCTTCATCTTGACGACAATTGAGAGATCTCTTTTGCGGATATTTAATTGCAGCTTAGGTGATTTTGAGGAGACAGGGTTTAGGTAAATGCTCTCTTTTTCTAGCGCTCAGGATATTTCCACTGCCTTATCTTTACAAGAATAATCTTTAGAGATATGCCATAACTGCGATCAATATCAATCATTTGTGGCTTTGCAATAACATTGAATCTTCTTTTCTGGCCATATCGAGGATTTATCCTTCATCCTTTTGGTTGGCCAATAGAAAGAATTTGGATTTTGAATCCTTCTTCACAAAAACTTTGCCTTTTTTGAAGTAATACTGAAGGTAAACTGAGGTAAAAATTTGTGCAATAAAATTCTGAAATCAACAGGTAATTGATTGACAAATTAACAAAGTGTTCTTAAAATCCTTAGTAAAAGTGGTCGCTTGACATCCGAGTTGACACATCTTTGATGATGGTACTCAATTTCGAAGGTAAATCTAATACGAAGTTGGAATTTTGAAGGTAAGTCCTGGCATAATGCTGAATTTTGAAGGTAAGCCTAACTGAAAAGCTGGTTTTGACATACCATCTGAATCAGGACTCAGGTTTTACAAGGAAAGCTGGAAGATTCGAGTCGAAACTCGAGCCTTCCAAGGAAAGCTAGGAAGTTGGGTTTCTAAGGAGATAAAGTCTGGATCGAAACCCAAATCTTCAAAGGAAAAACTAGGGCAATTCAGATTTTTGAGTCGGAACTCAGATATTCAAAGGAAAGTTGGAAAGTTCGAGACGGGGCTCGAATCTCAAAAGAAAACTGGGAAGTTCAGATTTTGAAGGAAAGAGAACTCGAGTTAAAACTCAAATCTTCGAAGGAAAGCAGGAAAATTTGAGTCAGGGCTCGAATCTCAAAAGGAAATTGGAAAGTTTAGATTTTGAAGGAAAGAATACTTGATTTAAAACTCAAATCTTCGAAGGAAAACAGAAAAGTTCAAGTCAGGGCTCGAATCTCAAAGAAAAATCTTTAATTAGAAGATTGAATTTTGAAAATTGACAGCGCGAGGACTGGGGTTGAAAGTTTTGAGAATGGCCAGTTCGAGAACTGAATTACTTGATTTGCAATGAAAAAGACCATCATATTCAGATGTATGTGGTCTGATTTTCAGGATTAACCCTTTATCCTGAACAAGGATATGAATAGAAATTGGAAAATCATGGAAAATAATTCAGGTTTATCCCTTAACCTGAAGGGGAACAAAATAGATGCAGAATTAATGCAAAATGAAATGCAAATGCACATGAAATGTAAATGAATGCAAAATTAATGCAAGTGGGTGCATATACATGCAAAATGAGAGTTTGGTTTATCCTGCCTGCATACAGAATGTTTGAAAACAAAATTTCAAAAGATGCCCCAGTGTAACTGGGAAGAGGGAATAAAATTTAAAGAAGGCTCTCTGCAGAACTCTGCAGGGCAAAGACAGGATCAAATTTTGAGGAAAATTTTTGGAAAATATTAAGGAAAATATGGTAGACCGTTGGAAGAGTATCCCATTACTAGGGATTGAGTCGTCATAAGGATTACGACAATTATGTTGTCATCCTTTTGCAAGGGAAATAAACAACAGAAAATGTGCCTTGTTACCTAGGCGAGGTCGTCAACCACGAGGAAAACACCATTTTGAAGGAAAGATATCTCTTGGAAAAACAATCCGCAAACAGATTTAGAATAAGGAGAAGGCAAAAGGGAAGGTGGATAAACAATTTCCACCGCAATAATCAAGGTATGCATGAGAAAAATAAGGTGAAGAATTTTACAAATAGACAAAAGGATTGAAAATCCAATGAAAGAAAACATATGATTTTTGAAAATTGCAGGCAGGTTAAAAATGCAGCTAGAAATTCGAGATCCAGTAGAACGGGAGAATGAAAAATCACCTAGAGTTTTGAAAGAAATAGGATATTTTGAGAAGTCATCCAGGGTTTGAGAAAATGAAGGAAAAGGATGAGAATATGGATATTTGAAAATATTTTTGGGGAAAATATAAGAGAAATAAAGGTAGCATACAAACTCACATCCTGCACAAACATTCAGCACTCTCTAAAAAGGCTGACTCTAGATGCATCATTTTGAAAAACAGTTGTAGGACCCTAGTCCTAACTCTAGGTTCATATCACCTTTGTCCAATCCAGTTATGCCGATATACCCGAATCGAAATCTGAGGTATGTGGCATATAATTTCAACTTCGGTTCTAAGGTAAGGTTTTCCAACATCCTTGAGTGCCAACTGATATACTTCGGACTTTGGCCCGCGGTACGTGGTAGGGGGTGTTAACCCAAATAATTGGCCCAGTTGTGAGGCTCTGTCCCGAACTAGGGTTCTGGAAGAGAGCCCAGCAACGTGAAGACCGGGTAATGATAGGTAATGGAGATTTTGAAAAAATGATCACATGCAAGAAATAGATGGCTCTAAAACCTAAAGAGATAGACTTTTGAAAATCTTTAGAGAAGCATACATTGTTTGCATTCATATCCTAAATTGAGGAGGGTTGTATTTAGACCCAAGTCTATGTGAGCATGAAAATTTCTCCTCAATCTGGTCCTACCAAACCATGCCTAGTCTATATGCAGTCAATGTCAGTGATCATGCATATAATTCAGGGTTTATTAACATTAAAATATGCATGATTTTATGAAATAATGTTTCAAAAACCCAATTTTATGTTAGTTTTCGAGTAAATGTGCTAAAATGATTTAAAAATAGAAAATGCATGAAAAATAGTTTTATTTTACATTTTTATACATATTTTAGTTTTTGTTATATTCATAGTAGTTTAGTTTTAGTTTGTAATTAAAAATGAAATAAAAAAAAATAATATAGAAAAATATTTTTTTCATTTTAAGTGTTTGCTTTTTTTTAAAAAGAGAAAAAAAATTTTAGAATAGTTTTTTTTAGTTCTTCATAAATAAGTTTTGTTTTGAAATCTTTGAAAATTTTATAATAAACTGGTATATAGTTTTTGATTTTTGAAAATTGCAAAAATAAACCCAAACCGGTTCAACCGGTTTGCTTTTCAAAAAAATAAAACTATAAAACTGTTTTGAACCGGTTCCAGCCGGTTTCAAACGGTTTGTTGTTTTTAAAAACCCCCAAAACAGGGAAAGAAGGGCGCCTCCCTCACACGGCTGAAGCTTCCCCTTTTCCCCTCTTTCCCTCTATTCTCTTTCTTCTCTTCTTCTTCCACCATCGCCGGTGGCTACGCTCCTTCCTTACCTTCCCTTTCTTCCTCTTTCTCAGTCAATGTCCGGCAGCCGACGGTGGTGCATTTTTCTGTCCGGTGACAGCACGGTGGAGGTCGCCATCTCTCCTCTAACCCCTCTGGTTTGGTAAGTTTCGATTCTTCTTCTTCTTCTTCTTCTTCTTTTTCTGATTCTACCGATTTCTTCTTCTTCTCCTTCAGAATTTCTTCTTCTTCTTCCAATCCGATCTTCATTTTCTATTTCTTCTTCTTCTTCTTCTTTTTCCTCAGATCTTCTTCTTCTTCTTCTTCTTTTCAACTTGTCCGATTATATTGTTTTTGTCTGAAAAAAAAAAATAGAAATAAAACGAAAAAAAAATTAAACCGATCATTGATATTTCTGAAAAAAAAAATTCATCTGTTAATCAATTTCATGCTGTCTTTGATTTTCTGTTTATTATTTTTTTCTCATTTCTAAAAATTCTGTTCATAGTGTGATTTAGCTCCAGAATTTTTTTTCATTAATTTTTGTGTTGATTTCACTTGATCGGATAGCTGGATTCTTCTTATTGCTGTGTTTTTTTTATCATCGTATATCTGTATTGAGTTCCATCAGATGGCATGAGGTTTACTGCAAATCCAGAGATGGATTTTTGTTTAATGGTTTCTCCAGCAAGGGATTGAAGTACCACCTGAAAATTCTGGTTGATTATGTGATTTCTGTAGAAGGCTTGTTTAATGAAAGAGAAAGGTGTTCAACCATTTTGTTTGATTTTGAATTACTGGATCAAATGTTTGATTTTGAATTACTGGATCAAAAGTGATGATCATTGCTGTTCTCTGAATTAATTGGATCCCTGAATCAGTTTGAATGATCAATGTAATTTCAAATTTTTGAAGATCTATCTTATTTTCATTGATCTGAAGTATATTTTACTGAGTTTTCTTTACAGTGTTGTTTTTAACTCATTTTCCAGTGGTGGCTGTTTAGAATTTAAATCAGTATTTTGGAAGGAGTGATCAGATGGCTGGATTGCATTGTTAGTTCATTGAATTGTTAGCTATTAGTTGTTAGCATATTTGATTGATACAAGCAATTTGTATTTTTAATTACTTAGTTAATTGTCATTAGGTTTATCTAGTTATTGTCATTTAGATTTCGTTTATTTTACGTTCCATTGTTTTAGTATTTTCCTTTTTAGCTATTGTCTACTTCTTTCTCTTGTACTGTTCGTGTCCTTTTGACTTGTGCAGGATAGCACCAGACTGGAGCGGAAACGATTACGTGACACGAAGTACGAAGAATAAAGCTTCATTTTGATTTTATTTTTAGAATTAGGAATTTTAATTGGGTTTGTAAATATTGCACTTTACGCCCTCTGCGAAGGGTATTCATTTGTTGTAATAGTTAGTTGTTTTTACTTTTCTGAACATTTTACATTTCAAATAATTCGGCAATAAAGAGTAGTTTAGATTTGTGTGTTTGAATACAACATATTCCCGTTCCCTGAGTTCGACCCGGTCTCATCCACTAGTGAGAACCGGTTTTTATTATTTGATGTCTGGTTTTCACATGTTTTATATTTAAAAATCTTTTCAAAATTATAACGATTTAAAAGAAGACATCAAATTTTTGGCGCCGTTGCCGGGGAACGGCGTAATATTAGTATTCACTTTATTGCCTAGTGTTTATGTTGCATTTAGGTTTAGAACCACGTATGTGCAAATCTTAGAGACGAGTTTACTTTTCTGCACAGCCCACCTAATAGGATCCCCTTAGAGGTGACTGTGTACGATTGGTACCGTACACATAGATTTTATATTTCTTATGCATAATCTCTGTTATGTGTAACTGCGTGGTGTTTGTTTAGTTTTTGTTGTTTTTAGTTCACTCGCTTTGTGGTTTGCGTGGTTTGGCGGCTTAGTGCGTTAGTTCGGTAGAAAACCCAAAGTTAGGACGTGTGCTACACCGGTCTACTCCAAGGTGTACGCAATGGCTGACGATCATCAATTGATCCGTCCTTTGAGGGAGTACTTCATGCCAAATACGTATACTCCCGCCTCCTGCATCACGAGACCTGATGTAGGAGCGAGCCATTTTGAGATTAAGGCCAGTGTGATTCAAATGTTACCCTCGTTTTATGGCCTTAGCAATGAAGGCCCATATCGTCATCTCGACGAATTCCTTGAGATTTGCTCGACTGTGCGAATCAATAATTTTGGAGAAGATGCTATGAGGTTAACTTTGTTTCCGTTCTCTCTCAAAGATAAAGCCAAGCACTGGTTAAAATCTCTTGAGACGGTTCGTATTACTACTTGGGAAGGAATGCAAAAAGAATTTTAAAAAAAATATTTCCCAATTAGTAAAACGAATCAGTTTCGTAAAGCTATAACCAGTTTTTCTCAAATTGAGGGAGAACAATTTCACGAGTCTTGGGAGAGATTGAAAGATCTTCTCCGTAAGTGTCCCCATCACCAGGTGCCTCGTTGGCAGTTGGTGCAGTATTTTTATGACGGGCTTACTGAAAAGCACCGTCAAATGGTTGATTCGTCTTGTGGGGGCACTTTTATGCTCAAAAGTGAGGACGAGGCGTGGTCTCTATTCGAGACCTTGAGTGAAAACACGATGCATCATAACTTGTCTTCACGGCTCGATAGGACTACATCTCTGTCTAGTGGTCCTAGGAAGGTTGGGATTTCTGAAGTTGGGTCCGAATTAGAATTGCGTACCAAGGTTGACCAGTTGACTAGGAAGTTAGATCAATTCCTAGCCAATTCTTCGAGAAATCAAGTAGAAAGAGTGTGCGAGCTATGTGCTAGCCCTGCACACTGTGTTTCAGATTGTCCGGCAGCGCCATTATATCCTGAATTCGTTCAGGAGCAGGTGAATGCTGCCCAAGGTTTCGCTAGACCCATGCCTGATTCGTTTACATCATCATATACCCCAGGTTGGCGAAACCAATCCATTCCCCCAGCCCATCAGCCCTCCCAGACACAGTATAGACCCAATAACCCTTCACAAGGTTACTCGCATCCTATATTTCCACAGGTTCATCCTCAGTATTGTCAACCCCATCCTCAGGAGCCCATTCCAAGTTCATCATTTCAAGAGAAGATGTTAGAAGCCTTTTCTGATATCAAGGCCACTCTTTGTTCCCATACGCAGTCAATAGCCAAGCTAGAGACTCAAATGGGACAGTTAGCTCAGACATTGAGTAGACAAAGTCAGGGGAACCTTCATAGTCAGTCTGTTGTCTCAAAGGGAGAGGATTCAATGTCATTTGACTTGCAACCCACTGATTCACATCATGAGCAAGTCAAATCTATTACATCCCTTCAGTATGGGAAGGCGTGTCACTCCACTCAGGAATCGACTCATGAGCCCCATATCACTTCTACTGACAAGTCAATTTTCATATTACCTCAGCAGGAAGGGCTTTACTCACAACATACATTTTCATCATATAAAGCCCCATTTCCTCAGCCTTTAGGATCACCTATCGTTTTGAGTAAGCAAGAGGTGCAGATGCTGAAGGTGCTTGACCAAGTCAAGCTAGATCATATTCACCACTTGTCTGAAGTAGCATTCATTGATAATTGGTCGGTCCTAGACTCTCATTTCCTGACCAGTCTCTCACATGAGACTAATCTCAGTTCTTCATGTCAAGAGAGTCATGATACTACATTTGGAGGTAGAAGGGATGGAAACACAGTGCGTAGTGTCACAGATGACACTCTTTTCTTCATAGAGCCCGGTTGAGTCTGACTTCATGTCCATTGATCTCATGGACGATGAAGGTTTTTCCAGGGATCCGTCTGGCTGGGGACGTGAAACTTAGCGCTTTATGGGAGGCAACCCATATCTTGTATATTATTAGATTTGCTGAGAATTTATAGATTTTATTTTGTTTGTACTTTTTCATGAGTTTTTCATGTTCTTTTTGTTTCATTCATGAGTTTTGTGTTTTGTCATGTATACATTGCATTTATTACATTCATAGAACGTGTATTTTTAATTCATCTCAGGTCATTCTACTCTTTTCCTCAATTATTTCCTCTCATGTGCATTCACTTAGTTTCATATAAGCATGGGGGAGTGCCACTGGGACAGTGTCATTCAAGCATGGGGGAGGGTGTAGTTTTCACACCTTGATATTTTTGTTTACGTTCTTGCACATGTTTACACATCTCTCATGAAAAGTAGATTTTTAAAGAAAGAGTTTGAACTTATATGAATGTTATTTCAAATCTGATGTTTTTAGAGGATTTTTAAGCCCCACGAAAATTTTTTCTGACATAGATCTAAAAATTATGGTTGTTTATGCGGATTTCGAAGAAATGATGATAGATACATGTTAGAATTTATTTTGAATCATAAATATGAATATGCACAGTTTTATTTTTGAAAAACTAAGCAAATGAACAAAAGCGTAAAAAAATGAGCTCAAAAAGTGAGAAAAAGCATGCGTTAGGTTGTTTGGATAATTTCACAATCCTTAGTAGATGGAAATTAGATGTAAGTTGAAACTTTTAATTCCATTTTCGAAAAGGAGAGTGGAAAACTTCGTGATCCTAAGTAACTGAGAACAGATACAAGTTGAAATGTTTGACTCTCATGTTATAAAGGTGAATGAAGGAAGTCACTTTTATGTCTTAGTTGATATCTTTTGGTATGTATTGAAAAAGTATAGAAGATATTGACATTGCACAAGGCATAAAAGCAGACCACACGCAAGCTATAAGAGAAAAATAAGTACGCAAAAAGAAAAAGCGTGAAAAGAAAAAGAGCTTAAAAAGAAAGAAAAGTTCAGTGCTTAGAAGTGCGATTGAGAAAATCTGTGCAGAAAACATATGAGTGAGGATAAGTAAATAATAATATGTTTTTATTGGATTTTCTGAGAATAAAACATAAATAATTGTGATATTTAGAAAAGTGAAAGAAATTCTTTTCTGTGGTGGTATATAAAAAACTCTAATTATATTTTGATTTTGAAATAATAGGAAATATTTGTGAAAACAAAGTCTTTAATTACCTACTGCTTATGAGGATGTGTAATATTATGCATACATGACAGAGATGTTTGTGGGTAGCATCACTGCAAACCCTCACGAGACCTTACTCGTCCACTGGGGTAACCTAGGGGTTGAAAGGGCTTGTTGCATGAGCTAAATGCAACCGTGATTCCTACGAAAGTGAGTTAGGTGATAGTTTGATTTCTTGCATTTTTCTAGTTTGCTCGAGGACTAGCAAAACATAAGCATGGGGGTATTTGATCATGCATATAATTCAGGGTTTATTAACATTAAAATATGCATGATTTTATGAAATAATGTTTCAAAAACCCAATTTTATGTTAGTTTTCGAGTAAATGTGCTAAAATGATTTAAAAATAGAAAATGCATGAAAAATAGTTTTATTTTACATTTTTATACATATTTTAGTTTTTGTTATATTCATAGTAGTTTAGTTTTAGTTTGTAATTAAAAATGAAATAAAAAAAAAATAATATAGAAAAATATTTTTTTCATTTTAAGTGTTTGTTTTTTTTTAAAAAGAGAAAAAAAAATTTAGAATAGTTTTTTTTAGTTCTTCATAAATAAGTTTTGTTTTGAAATCTTTGAAAATTTTATAATAAACTGGTATATAGTTTTTGATTTTTGAAAATTGCAAAAATAAACCCAAACCGGTTCAACCGCTTTGCTTTTCAAAAAAATAAAACTATAAAATTGTTTTGAACCGGTTTCAAACGGTTTGTTGTTTTTAAAAACCCCCAAAACAGGGAAAGAAGGGCGCCTCCCTCACACGGCTGAAGCTTCCCCTTTTCCCCTCTTTCCCTCTATTCTCTTTCTTCTCTTCTTCTTCCACCATCGCCGGTGGCTACGCTCCTTCCTTACCTTCCCTTTCTTCCTCTTTCTCAGTCAATGTCCGGCAGCCGACGGTGGTGCATTTTTCTGTCCGGTGACAGCACGGTGGAGGTCGCCATCTCTCCTCTAACCCCTCTGGTTTGGTAAGTTTCGATTCTTCTTCTTCTTCTTCTTCTTCTTCTTCTTCTTTTTCTGATTCTACCGATTTCTTCTTCTTCTCCTTCAGAATTTCTTCTTCTTCCAATCCGATCTTCATTTTCTATTTCTTCTTCTTCTTCTTTTTCCTCAGATCTTCTTCTTCTTCTTCTTCTTCTTCTTCTTCTTTTCAACTTGTCCGATTATATTATTTTTGTCTGAAAAAAAAAATAGAAATAAAACGAAAAAAAAAATTAAACCGATCATTGATATTTCTGAAAAAAAAAATTCATCTGTTAATCAATTTCATGCTGTCTTTGATTTTCTGTTTATTATTTTTTTCTCATTTCTAAAAATTCTGTTCATAGTGTGATTTAGTTCCAAATTTTTTTTGCATTAATTTTTGTGTTGATTTCACTTGATCGGATAGCTGGATTCTTCTTATTGCTGTGTTTTTTTTATCATCGTATATCTGTATTGAGTTCCATCAGATGGCATGAGGTTTACTGCAAATCCAGAGATGGATTTTTGTTTAATGGTTTCTCCAGCAATGGATTGAAGTACCACCTGAAAATTCTGGTTGATCATGTGATTTCTGTAGAAGGCTTGTTTAATGAAAGAGAAAGGTGTTCAACCATTTTGTTTGATTTTGAATTACTGGATCAAATGTTTGATTTTGAATTACTGGATCAAAAGTGACGATCATTGCTGTTCTCTGAATTAATTGGATCCCTGAATCAGTTTGAATGATCAATGTAATTTCAAATTTTTGAAGATCTATCTTATTTTCATTGATCTGAAGTATATTTTACTGAGTTTTCTTTAGAGTGTTGTTTTTAACTCATTTTCCAGTGGTGGCTGTTTAGAATTTAAATCAGTATTTTGGAAGGAGTGATCAGATGGCTGGATTGCATTGTTAGTTCATTGAATTGTTAGCTATTAGTTGTTAGCATATTTGATTGATACAAGCAATTTGTATTTTTAATTACTTAGTTAATTGTCATTAGGTTTATCTAGTTATTGTCATTTAGATTTCGTTTATTTTACGTTCCATTGTTTTAGTATTTTCCTTTTTAGCTATTGTCTACTTCTTTCTCTTGTACTGCTCGTGTCCTTTTGACTTGTGCAGGATAGCACCAGACTGGAGCGGAAACGATTACGTGACACGAAGTACGAAGAATAAAGCTTCATTTTGATTTTATTTTTAGAATTAGGAATTTTAATTGGGTTTGTAAATATTGCACTTTACGCCCTCTGCGAAGGGTATTCATTTGTTGTAATAGTTAGTTGTTTTTACTTTTCTGAACATTTTACATTTCAAATAATTCGGCAATAAAGAGTAGTTTAGATTTGTGTGTTTGAATACAACATATTCCCGTTCCCTGAGTTCGACCCGGTCTCATCCACTAGTGAGAACCGGTTTTTATTATTTGATGTCTGGTTTTCACATGTTTTACATTTAAAAATCTTTTCAAAATTATAACGATTTAAAAGAAGACATCAGTCAGCTAGGTCAGAATCTAGGCTCCTAGGTTCGCATGATAGCAAAAGTAAAGATCTGACATTTTGTGAACATAATTTCGATAATTTAACTAAGTCAAGCACAATTCTGATCAGACAAGGACAAGTCCCATCTCGGTCGCCAAACCTGTTTTCATCGCAAAATTTTTCCCGTCTTCCCTTCCCTCGCGGGAGAGAAGAAAGTGCTTCCACGATTCAAACTTGACCGAATTTTGGAAATTTGTTTTGAAATACTCGCCTCCGTTTTGAAAATTTGCGGGAAAATCCATGGGATGGGGCTCGACCTGTAGGTACGAGGTTCGACCATTCCCGTCGCCTTTAACAGGGGTAATCGAACCAAGGACCAAAATTGTGCTTGACTTAGTTAAATCATCAAAATCGTGTTCTATCCTAAATACACAGAGAATTCAGGCATGTGCTATGAGATTTTGGAAAATGTAAGTTGGAAAAGCATGATGTATGCTCAGAAAACATTTGGAGTTGAAAGATATTTCTCAGAGAAAGTCAATTTCTCAGGAAACTTAGATGAAATGGGTTTTGAAATTACGCGAAAGTTCATAAAGGTGTGGGAAAATCATGAATGGATGAAAATCCTGAGAAACTGGAAAGAATTCTTGAGAAAAAGGTGAATACTGGAAGGGAAAATGCTTGTTAGGAAAAGCTTCAAGTTTTGAAAGCTTTCTTTGGAAAATGATTGAAATTCATTGGAAAACCCGTTTGGGGAAGGAAAATTGAAACTCGGGAAACTGAAATCCTGAGAATCTTAGCCTTGAAACACTTGGAAATTGATTTTGATCTTTGAGAAAGATGAGAGACTCCTTTCGAAAATCTTGAGAAAATAACCTTTTCCATGGAAGACTATGGAAAAACTTGACTTGGGAAGACCAATTTTGAAAAATCCTCAGAGTTTCTTGAGAAATCGATTTTCTTGAGAATGAAGTTTTCTTGAAAAAATATGGGAAAAGCAGATGATGGCATGATGCAGATGATTTAAATATATGAATGCACTTTGGAAAAGATATCTGGAAAGATTTTCTAAGAAATTTGTTGGAAAAATGTGTATTAAACCAAAGTAAATTCTTCACATATTCTGACTGTGGCCATGAATATGTTTAGAGTTTAATTGAGTTAATTCACAATATTTTGCAAAATTGGAAATATGATGTGCATTTTGGAGATAGCCTAAGAGTGTAGGCTCAATGTGACTAGTAGAAACATGATGGATCTGGGTCTCGTCCATATTCCGACTAGGGCCGTAAATATAGACTCCACCGAGTTCATCAACTCCCTAAGAGTTGGTGCAGGTGACATTCGTGTACATCCATAGTGCTTTTGAAATAAAATGCATGAATCACATAATCAGGATATTGCATGAATTCAAACTATATGATATGCATCATAGTCTAAGCAGAAAATTAAATCTCTTATTCCAAAATTTACATTATTACATCACTAAATAAATGAAAGAAAAGGAAATGGCAGACTTCAGTTCCTTCTTTTGAATGTCTCTGCCAAACTTGAAATGGGGTTAGCTCAATTATGTGGGTTTTTCCCACATTTTCCAATAATATTTTGAAATTATTGAACTTAATTGGATATAAACCCTATTTTCATGCTTTCTTGATATTTGAAATGATGTAAATGCAAGAAATTCGGTAGAAAATAGTTTGAAATTCAAAATTGTGGTCAAAATGACCAAAATACCCCTAATATTAAGGTTACACCTTTAAAATCAGGGTTTTTTGAAGGAAATTTTGGTAAAATTGAGATTTTGAAATTCTTGATGGAGGCAAAATCAATCTGATCCGATGTAAAATTACATAACAAATAGCATCTCACCATATAATTTTCTGATATTTAACAGAGGAACTAACGACACACACAGAAATAACTTTCATTTTTATGATTTTGGCATTGGATCCACAAAAGCAGAGATACAAATACGAATTTTCATGCCTAAATCAACAGAGCAGACAAATATAACAAAATGGGAGACTGACAAGAAAAATCTGAAACAGATATTAAAACTATTCTAAAAATCATAAGCTTTCAGATGAAAGCAGAGGACATCCCAACCATGACATTCACTTTTTACATATTCGGATTTGGAGTAACACCCAAAGAGAACCCATCGACTTAAGTCGATCAAAAATCTCAGAGACCAAAATCAGGCTCTGACACGTGTCCCAAACTCTCAGATTTTTTTCAGACATCCAAGAAACTCATACAAATTTGAGAAAATCAGATTAAATATTAGACATCATTCCAAGTTCATAACATTTTTTAGATCGAAAATTGGACCTCATATGAGAGCGATCTCGATTTTACAATTCGGAAATGAATTTTCAAAACGTATCCCGGGTAACAAAACTTGCCTATCATTTTGAACTTTTACCATGGTAAACAAATTCAAATCATTCCCAATTTTTGTCAGATTGTTAGGAACACCTAAGGGCGCATACTATGATTTTATCAGAATTTTTAACGAAAACTAAATGCATGAACTGACGTGTGGACTGACTGACAAAAACAGAGAGTTACATAAATGAAGCTGAATGCATGAGATATTAAATAAATTTATGGAACATGATATTTAAATGAAATAAAACGTAAATCTAACCTATTTTAATGCATGAATATGATGGAATGCATAAAATCTAATCAAGAAAGCATTAGAAACATTTTTGATATATGCCGTTTTATGAGAATAGCTCAATCCATCCCTCGGATGAGCTCTTTCTTCAAACGACAACATGAATCAAATCATGATAAAATCGATTGAAATGAGGGCTTAACTTATGTTCTTCTGCGATTTTGAAACTCCCGAAATGAGCGGCTGCCTTGATAATGGGCTCCAGAGGGGCGTGAATCCAAAGGAAACCAAGAAAAAAAAAACGGAATTATGAAGTTCAGTTCTCAAAGAGGGCTCTCCTAGGCTGAGCGTGGGGCCTTGTATTTATAGAATTTTTTTGGAAAATTTTGAAATTCAAAGAGGCTTAATCTGAGCTCTCCATGTGGCGCCATCTTAGGGGGTGTTATCTTGGAGTTTGAAATTCAAATTTTGCTTTATTCTGGAAGGAGGAGAGACTACCATGTGGCGCCATCTCATAGCATCCACATTGACATGTGTCAGAAGGAAAGGCAGAGGATTCAGATGGTGCCACCTCAGAGAGAGATTTGAAATTTAAATTTCTGCTTTTCTAGAGGAAAGGAGAGACTGACATGTGGCACCACCTCATGGTGGCTCCACATTGACATGTGTCAGGAGGCAGGAGCTGAAGATGCAGAAGACGCCACCTCAGAGGGAAGTTGTTCCTACGTTTTCTGATGCAGGGAGGTCTGGCCATGTGGCAGTTCAGGATGGCTTTGCTTCTGACAAGTGTCAGCTGGCTTAAGGAGTCTTCTCAAATGGCGCCACCTTAGAGAGAGATTTGAAATTCAAATGTGGCTGGCTCTGGAAGAATAGAGGGTGGCCATGTGGCGCCACCTCAGGGTGGCTCCTACAATGACATGTGGCAAGAGGGAGGAAAAGGAGGGAAAGGGACACGTGGCACCATCTAAAAAATGAATTTAGGGAGGAGACTTTAGGATTTGCGCCCCCTCAGCCTGGAGTTTGAATATTTGAATTGTTGCTTTTTCTGAAGGAGGCAGAAAGTGACATGTGCCACTTGCTTTTTCTGAAGAAAGTAGAGAGAGACACGTGTCCCTTGCTTTTTTTAAGAAGAGCAGAGGGTGACATGTGTCCTCTACTTTTTCTGAAGGAAGCTAGGAATGAAATGTGTCACCTACTGTTTTGAGAAAAGTAGGGAGAGACATGTGTCATCCTGCTTTTTCTGAAGAGAGCAGAAAATGACATGTGTCCTCTACTTTTTCTGAAGGAAGCTAGGAATGACATGTGTCACTTGCTTTTCTGAGAAAAGCAGAAGGTGACATGTGTCAGTCTGCTTTTCCTGAGGAAAGGAGAGAGTGACATGTGTCACTTGCAGGACACATAATTCAAATGGTGCCACCTCAGGGGAGACAAGCTCTACTTTTTCTGAATAGGACAAAACATGACACGTGGCATCTCATGGTGACCTTGGAATGACACATGGCACAGGGTGAAGATGGTGGACATTGACACGTGGCATAAAATGAAGAGGATGTCTAATGACATGTGGTGGCATCTTAAGGTGGCCCCACACTGACACGTGTCGGAGGATGGAAGGAGAGAGAAAATGACATGTGGAGCCACCTCTAGGTGAACCCCACGCTGACACTTGGCAGGTAAATAGGAGGAGAGAGAAAAAGACAAGTGGCGCCAATCGAGGGACAAGGCTCCTATATTTTTGGATTTTCCGAAATTCAGGTTTTTCAAAAGAAAAGCCTATGTGACACCACCTCAGTGTGGGTCCCACATTGCTTCTTTATTGAAATAAAGACAAGACAACAAAACCTCTTTTTGGAATTTTTATAAAATCTGGACTAATTGGCAAAACAGAAATTTTGAAAAGAGTTGGCCCCTGTAGGGCGATTTTGTAAAAGGAAGATATTTGAAATTTGTTGACAAAAGGGCAAAATCTGAGATGAAAGGGCTAGAATCAAAATCCTTATCGAAAATTATCCAGATTGTTTTCCTGAAAAAATATTTTGAAATTCAGAGTCCTGGGGGTAAAATGGGAAGAATTGATAATTTTGAAGACCCAGGGTTTTGAAATTGATTTTAAAAATAGTTGAAATTCTAATCTGGATTGAAAATTTTGAAATCAAGAGTTCTGGACCTCGAAATGACATGCTATGCAGTGCAGTGATATGAAATGCTCATGTAATGCTATGCAATGACATGTCTTATGAAATATAATCTTGAACCAGGACTTGAACATCTGAGCTGAAATACGGAAGTTTTGAGAGTTGCAGATGAAATTTGGACTTTTGCAAGTTCTGAGCTCAGAAAATGACCATTTTGCCCTCCGGCGATCTCCGGGGAGGTGAATGATGTTGCTTGGTGGAAATGTCGGGGAGGTGAATGAAAATTTGGGGTGTTTACAGATGCCCCTCTTTGCTACTAAGCCGGCTTGTGGTCGAGCTTAGTGGCAAAGAAAAACACACCGAATTTGGGCTAAAAACAATGCCCCAGTTAGAAGGATCTGACTGGGTATAGAGATATTAGCCCGGTGATCATGGTAGATATGAAATGGAGAATGAAGAGGAAAAGATTGACTTTATGAGAGTGAAATTTAGGTTTTGCCCTTAACCTAGATGGGATAGAATTACCTCACATGGAACGAAGCTCAGGTTTTAACCCTTGACCTGATTGGGGATTGAAATATCTCATAGAAATGAGTCTGAGGTTTGTACTCTTATCCTGATCGAGCAGAGAATGAAATACCTCTTTGAGTGAGACTCAGGTTTGTACCCTTATCCTAATCGGGTGGAAAATTGAATATTGAAAGGTCAATAAGACAACTTTTCTTGAAGATGAACGAGGCGATGGAAATGAAATTGTAAGAGGCAATATTGGAAAATGATCAAGACGATCCGGTGAATTTTTCATCAGTGTGAAATATGAATAAGGTAAGGAGTAGGACGACTCTTTTGATAATGTGAAAGATGGATATGGCAAACTTTTGACAAGAATAAGGTAACTCTTTCGGCAACGCGAAAGACAGACAAGGCAAACTCTTTCAGAGAAGAGTAAGGCAACTCTTTTGACAACGCAAAAGATGAATAAGGCCATTTTTTTAACGAAGAATAAGGCAACTCTTTCGGCAATGCAAAAGATGAACGTTGGCGATCCAAAGGAACAAGGCGATTCTTTCGACAACGCGAAAGATGACAAAGGCAATCAAAAGGAACAAGGCGATTCTTTCGACAATGCGAAAGATGACAAAAGTAATTCAAAGGAGTAAGGTGATTCTTTTGACAACGCGAAAGATGATAAAAGGCAATCCAAAGGAACAAGGCAATTCTTTCGACAATGCGAAAGATGACAAAGGCAACTTAAAGGAACAAGGCGATTCTTTCGACAATGCGAAAGATAATAAGGCGATCAAAAGGAACAAGGCGATTCTTTCGACAATGCGAAAGATGATCAAGGCAATCCAAAGGAGTAAGGCCATTCTTTCGACAACGCGAAAGATGATAAAGGCAATCCAAAGAAATAAGGTGATTCTTTCGACAACGCGAAAGATGACAAAGGTAATCCAAAGGAATAAGGCGATTCTTTCGACAACGCGAAAGATGACAAAAGCAATCCAAAGGAACAAGGCGATTCTTTCGACAACACAAAAGGTGACAATAGCAATCCAAAGGAGCAAGGCGATTCTTTTGACATCACGAAAGATGATAAGGCGATTCAAAGGAGCAAGGCGATTCTTTCGACAACGCGAAAGAGGACAAAAGGCAATCCAAAGGAATAAGGTGATTCTTTCGACAACGTGAAAGATGACAAAGGAATCCTTTCAGAGAGAAGGCTAATCTTTCAACAACGTGAAAGATGATAAAGGTTGTCCTTTCGGAGAGAAGGTTGATCTTTAAACAACGTGAAAGATGATAAAGGCTATCCTTTCGGAGAGAAGGCTAATCTTTCAACAACGTGAAAGACGACAAAATAAAATCTCTCAAAGGGGTCAAGATGCATCAATATGGACATCAAGCTCTCACTTAACGTCAGGATAGCTAGAAAATATTGTCAAAATGTTGAAAATTTTGTTGATTCAAAGTAATTGAAAATGATGCATATTGTGGCAAAAACATTCTTTCTTTTCTACCTGAAGCACTACCTCCAAACGAGATTCACTTCGTAGAATCGAGATTTGGAATTCAAATTGCTTGCGATTGACCTTCTTAAAGGAAGCTATCAATTTCCTTGACATGAACAGGAAAGGGAGAATTTAATATTATGAAAGAAATTGATGAAAGAGTATTGATAATAGAATTTCACAAATTTAAAGAAGATTCTTGATAGACCTGGCAGTTTGATATCCTGGGAGCTTCTCTCATGATAATCTTTTCTGCACTCTTTTTGGCTCTTTTGGGCTTTGGGAGAGTTTATTACATCATCCTTTATTTTGGAGATATCCTGATTTTTTTTTTCTCTCTTTCTTTTTCCTCTCTCTTTTTGGGAAAGGTACGTCACAAACTCCTTCAACTTGGAGATGTTTCGATCCTGGGTTAGAGATTTTTGGATGATAGCTGAAATTAAATATCTTTTAGGGATTGTCGGGAGGTTCATCGCATCTGCCTTCATCTCGACAGTGCTTTGGACTTTCTCTGGAAGGATCCGTCACAAACTCCGTCATCTTGGAGATGTTTCAAATCTTCTTTGGCCCCGGGGGTCCACTCGCTTAATTCGTCTTCATCTTGACGACAATTGAGAGATCCCTTTTGCGGATATTTAATTGCAGCTTAGGTGATTTTGAGGAGACAGGGTTTAGGTAAATGCTCTCTTTTTCTAGCGCTCAGGATATTTCCACTGCCTTATCTTTACAAGAATAATCTTTAGAGATATGCCATAACTGCGATCAATATCAATCATTTGTGGCTTTGCAATAACATTGAATCTTCTTTTCTGGCCATATCGAGGATTTATCCTTCATCCTTTTGGTTGGCCAATAGAAAGAATTTGGATTTTGAATCCTTCTTCACAAAAACTTTGCCTTTTTTGAAGTAATACTGAAGGTAAACTGAGGTAAAAATTTGTGCAATAAAATTCTGAAATCAACAGGTAATTGATTGACAAATTAACAAAGTGTTCTTAAAATCCTTAGTAAAAGTGGTCGCTTGACATCCGAGTTGACACATCTTTGATGATGGTACTCAATTTCGAAGGTAAATCCAATACGAAGTTGGAATTTTGAATGTAAGTCCTGGCATAATGCTGGATTTTGAAGGTAAGCCTAACTCAAAAGTTGGTTTTGACATACCATCTGAATCAGGACTCATGTTTTACAAGGATAGCTGGAAGATTCGAGTCAAAACTCGAGCCTTCGAAGGAAAGCTAGGAAGTTGGGTTTCTAAGGAGATAAAGTTTGGGTCGAAACCCAAATCTTCAAAGGACAAACTAGGGCAATTCAGATTTTTGAGTCGGAACTCAGATATTCAAAGGAAAGTTGGAAAGTTCGAGTCGGGGCTCGAATCTCAAAGGAAAACTAGGAAGTTCAGATTTTAAAGGAAAGAAAACTCGAGTTAAAACTCAAATCTTTGAAGGAAAGCAGGAAAATTTGAGTCAGGGCTCGAATCTCAAAAGAAAATTGGAAAGTTTAGATTTTGAAGGAAAGAAGACTTGAGTTAAAACTCAAATCTTCGAAGGAAAATAGGAAAGTTCGAGTCAGGGCTCGAATCTCAAAGGAAAATCTTTAATTAGAAGATTGAATTTTGAAAATCGACAGCGCGAGGACTGGGGTAGAAAGTTTTGAGAATGGCTAGTTTGAGGACTGGATTACTTGATTTGCAATGAAAAAGATCATCATATTCAGATGTATGTTGTCTGATTTTCAGGATTAACCCTTTATCCTGAACGAGGATATGAATAGAAATTGGAAAATCATGGAAAATGATTCAGGTTTATCCCTTAACCTGAAGGGGAAGAAAATAGATGCAGAATTAATGCAAAATGAAATGCAAATGCACATGAAATGTAAATGAATGCAAAATTAATGCAAGTGGGTGCATATACATGCAAAATGAGAGATTGGTTTATCCTGTCTGCATACAGAATGTTTGAAAACAAAATTTCAAAAGATGCCCCAGTGTAACTGGGAAGAGGGAATAAAATTTAAAGAAGGCTCTCTGTAGGGCAAAGACAGTATCAAATTTTGAGGAAAATTTTTGGATTTTTGGAGGAAAATATTGAGGAAAATATGGTAGACCATTGGAAGAGTATCCCATTGCTAGGGATTGAGTCGTCATAAGGATTACGACAATTATGTTGTCATCCTTTTGCAAGGGAAATAAACAACAGAAAATGGGCCTTGTTTCCTAGGCGAGGTCGTCAACCACGAGAAAAACACCATTTTGAAGGAAAGATATCTCTTGGAAAAACAATCCGCAAACGGATTTAGAATAAGGAGAAGGCAAAAGGGAAGGTGGATAAACAATTTCCACCGCAATAATCAAGGTATGCATGAAGAAAATAAGGTGAAGAATTTTGCAAATAGACAAAAGGATTGAAAATCCAATGAAAGAAAACATATGATTTTTGAAAATTGCAGGCAGGATAAAAATGCAGCTGAAAATTCGAGATCCAGTAGAACGGGATTATGGAAAATCACCTGGAGTTTTGAAAGAAATAGGATATTTTGAGAAGTCATCCAGGGTTTGAGAAAATGAAGGAAAATGATGAGAATATGGATATTTGAAAATATTTTTGGGGAAAGTATGAGAGAAATAAAGGTAGCATACAAACTCACATCCTGCACAAACATTCAGCACACTGTAAAAAGGCTGACTCTAGATGCATCATTTTGAAAAACAGCTGTAGGACCCTAGTCCTAACTCTAGGTTCAGATCATCTTTGTCCAATCTAGTTATGCCGATATACCCGAATCGAAATCTGAGGTACGTGGCATATAATTTCAGCTCCGGTTCTAAGGTAAGGTTTTCCAACATCCTTGAGCGCCTACTGATATACTTCGGACTGTGGCCCGCGGTACGTGGTAGGGGGGTGTTAACCCAAATAATTGGCCCAGTTGTGAGGCTCTGTCCCGAACTAGGGTTCTGGAAGAGAGCCTAGCAACGTGAAGACCGGGTAATGATAGGTAGTGGAGATTTTGAAAAAATGATCACATGCAAGAAATAGATGGCTCTAAAACCTAAAGAGATAGACTTTTGAAAATCTTTAGAGAAGCATACATTGTTTGCATTCATATCCTAAATTGAGGAGGGTTGTATTTAGACCTAAGTCTATGTGAGCATGAAAATTTCTCCTCAATCTAGTCCTACCAAACCATGCCTAGTCTATATGCAGTCAATGTCAGCTAGGTCAGAATCTAGGCTCCTAGGTTCGCATGATAGCAAAAGTAAAGAGCTGACATTTTGTGAACATAATTTCGATAATTGAACTAAGTCAAGCACAATTCTGATCAGACAAGGACAGGTCCCATCTCGGTCGCCAAACCTGTTTTCATCACAAATTTTTTCCCGTCTTCCCTTCCCTCGCGGGAGAGAGAGGAAAGTGCTTCCGCGATTCAAACTTGACCGAATTTTGGAAATTTGTTTTGAAATACTCGCCTCCGTTTTGAAAATTTGCGGGAAAATCCATGGGATGGGGCTCGACCTGTCGGTACGAGGTCCGACCGTTCCTGTCACCTTTAACAGGGGTAATCGAACCAAGGACCAAAATTGTGCTTGACTTAGTTAAATCATCAAAATCGTGTTCTATCCTAAATACACAGAGAATTCAGGCATGTGCTATGAGATTTTGGAAAATGTAAGTTGGAAAAGCATGATGTATGCTCAGAAAACATTTGGAGTTGAAAGATATTTCTCAGAGAAAGTCAATTTCTCAGGAAACTTAGATGAAATGGGTTTTGAAATTACGAGAAAGTTCATAAAGGTGTGAGAAAATCATGAATGGATGAAAATCCTGAGAAAATGGAAAGAATTCTTGAGAAAAAGGTGAATACTGGAAGGGAAAATGCTTGTCAGGAAAAGCTTCAAGTTTTGAAAACTTTCTTTGGAAAATGATTGAAATTCATTGGAAAACCCGTTTGGGGAAGGAAAATTGAAACTCGGGAAACTGAAATCCTAAGAATCTTAGCCTTGAAACACTTGGAAATTGATTTTGATCTTTGAGAAAGATGAGAGACTCCTTTCGAAAATTTTGAGAAAATAACCTTTTCCATGGAAGACTATGGAAAAACTTGACTTGGGAAGACCAATTTTGAAAAATCCTTAGAGTTTCTTGAGAAATCGATTTTCTTGAGAATGAAGTTTTCTTGAAAAAATCATGGGAAAAGCAGATGATGGCATGATGCAGATGATTTGAATATATGAATGCACTTCGGAAAAGATATCTGGAAAGATTTTCTAAGAAATTTGTTGGAAAAATGTGTATTAAACCAAAGTAAATTCTTCACATATTCTGACTGTGGCCATGAATATGTTTAGAGTTTAATTGAGTTAATTCACAATATTTTGCAAAATTGGAAATATGATGTGCATTTTGAAGATAGCCTAAGAGTGTAGGCTCAATGTGACTAGTAGAAAGATGATGGATCTGGGTCTCGTCCATATTCCGACTGATTGCATGAGATATTAAATAAATTCATGGAACATGATATTTAAATGAAATAAAACATAAATCTAACCTATTTTAATGCATGAATATGATGGAATGCATGAAATCTAATCAAGAAAGCATTAGAAACATTTTTGATATATGCCGTTTTATGAGAATAGCTCAATCCATCCCTCGGATGAGCTCTTTCTTCAAACGACAATATGAATCAAATCATGTTAAAATCGATTGAAATGGGGGCTTACCTTATGTTCTTCTGCAATTTTTAAACTCCCGAAATGAGCGGCTGCCTTGATAATGGGCTCGAGAGGGGCGTGAAACCAGAGGAAACCAAGAAAAAAAAACTGAATTATGAAGTTCAGTTCTCAAACAGGGCTCTTCTAGGCTGGGCGTGGGGCCTTGTATTTATAGAAATTTTTGGGAAATTTTGAAATTCAAAGAGGCTTAATCTGAGCCCTCCATGTGGCGCCATCTTAGGGGGTGTTATCTTGGAGTTTGAAATTCAAATTTTGCTTTATTCTGGAAGGAGGAGAGACTGCCATGTGGTGCCATCTCAGAGCATCCACATTGACATGTGTTAGAAAGAAAGGCAGAGGATTCAGATGGTTCCACCTTAGAGAGAGATTTGAAATTTAAATTTCTGCTTTTCTAGAGGAAAGGAGAGACTGACATGTGGCGCCACCTCATGGTGGCTCCACATTGACATGTGTCAGGAGGCAGGAACTGAAGATGCAGAAGACGCCACCTCAGAGGGAAGTTGTTCCTACTTTTTCTGATGCAGGGAGGTCTGGCCATGTGGCAGTTCAGGATGGCTCTGCTTCTGACAAGTGTCAGCTGGCTGAAGGAGTCTTCTCAAATGGCGCCACCTTAGAGAGAGATTTGAAATTCAAATGTGGCTGGCTCTGGAAGAATAGAGGGTGGCCATGTGGCGCCACCTCAGGGTGGCTCCTACAATGACATGTGGCAAGAGGGAGGAAAAGGAGGGAAAGGGACACGTGGCACCATCTAAAAAATGAATTTTGGGAGGAGACTTTAGGATTTGCGCCCCCTCAGCCTGGAGTTTGAATATTTGAATTGTTGCTTTTTCTGAAGGAGGCAGAAAGTGACATGTGTCACTTGCTTTTTCTGAAGAAAGTAGAGAGAGACACGTGTCCCTTGCTTTTTCTGAGAAGAGCAGAGGGTGACATGTGTCCTCTACTTTTTCTGAAGGAAGCTAGGAATGACATGTGTCACCTACTTTTCTGAGAAAAGTAAGGAGAGACATGTGTCATCCTGCTTTTTCTAAAGAGAGCAGAAAATGACATGTGTCCTCTACTTTTTCTGAAGGAAGCTAGGAATGACATGTGTCACTTGCTTTTCTGAGAAAAGCAGAAGGTGACATGTGTCAGTCTGCTTTTCATGAGGAAAGGAGAGAGTGATATGTGTCACTTGCAGGAGACATAATTCAAATGGTGCCACCTCATGGGAGATAAGCTCTACTTTTTCTGAACAAGACAAAACATGACACATGGCATCTCATTGTGACCTTGGAATGACACATGGCACAGGGTGAAGATGGTGGACATTGACACATGGCATAAAATGAAGAGGATGTCTAATGACATGTGGCGGCATCTTAAGGTGGCCCCACACTGACACGTGTCGGAGGATGAAAGTAGAGAGAAAATGACATGTGGCGCCACCTCTAGGTGAACCCCACGCTGACACTTGGCAGGTAAATAGGAGGAGAGAGAAAAAGACAAGTGGCGCCAATCGAGGGACAAGGCTCCTATATTTTTGGATTTTCCGAAATTCAGGTTTTTCAAAAGAAAAGCCTATGTGACACCACCTCAGTGTGGGTCCCACATTGCTTCTTTATTGAAATAAAGACAAGACAACAAAACCTCTTTTTGGAATTTTTATAAAATCTGGACTAATTGGCAAAACAGAAGTTTTGAAAAGAGTTGGCCCCTGTAGGGCGATTTTGTAAAAGGAAGATATTTGAAATTTGTTGACAAAAGGGCAAAATCTGAGATAAAAGGGCTAGAATCAAAATCCTTATCGAAAATTATCCAGATTGTTTTCCTGAGAAAATATTTTGAAATTCAAAGTCCTGGGGGTAAAATGGGAAGAATTGATAATTTTGAAGACCCAGGGTTTTGAAATTGATTTTAAAAATAGTTGAAATTCTAATCTGGATTGAAAATTTTGAAATCAAGAGTTCTGGACCTCGAAATGACATGCTGTGCAGTGCAGTGATATGAAATGCTCATGCAATGCTATGCAATGACATGTCTTATGAAATATAATCTTGAACCAGGATTTGAACATCTGAGCTGAAATAGGGAAATTTTGAGAGTTGCAGATGAAATTTGGACTTTTGCAAGTTTTGAGCTCAGAAAATGACCATTTTGCCCTCCGGCGATCTCCGGGGAGGTGAATGATGATGCTTGGTGGAAATGTCGACGAGGTGAATGAAAATTTGGGGTGTTTACAGGCTCCATCTTCTGAGAAAACCAAAGCTAAATTTCAGTCATTCTGCAGATTTTCTGGGTTGAATTCTATATTGATATATTCAAATTCGATTCCGGATCTGAACCCAGTGTTTTAAACCCAAATCTGAGCCCCGTTGTCCGATTTTCAAATTAAAATTACAAAAATATTAAAAATGGTTTTGAAAGGCTCTTGCAGTTCATCCTGCATTCTTTGGGATCCACAACCCTATATTTCTCAGTTCGAGGTTAAAACCTCGAATATTTCCTAAAAATCCGGATATAAACCCATTTTCTGAAGAAATTTTCCCAAAGATCGCCTTGAGTTCTCAGAAAAAGTCCCTTTTGTAAATATTTTGCAAATTACAAAAAAATAGTTTTTAATCTGTCTTCTCGTAAAACTTTAGGATTTTATTATAAAAATGCAAAAAAATGAAAAATAACACAAAAGCCAAAAAAAAAAAACAGAAAATGTAGAGCTCAAAACCTCTTAAAAATATCCTTTTTCTTTGAAAATCATTTTTTTTTAAAAACCACCTTTAGGAAAAACCATTTTAAGGGAGCCCCCTCTTTTTAAAACTTGAAAATCAAAGGGGCCCCCGTGCAAATTTTCTTTTTAGGGTTTTGAAAAGCCTTCGTAAGGAAGGAAAGGAGGAAGACCGCCCTCGCACTGCCTCTTCACGAAACCCTCACCACAACCCTCTTCTCCTCAAACCCTCTCTCTGCTTCGCCCGTCACCCGATCTCCCTCCATCGCGCACCCTCTTCTTCCTCCATTCATCTCTAACAAACTTCAAAACCTCCAGACCCTTCTTCTCCATCTTTAAAAGAGGCACAAAAGGCTTCTTTTACTCCAACTTTTCTCACCCCCGCTCCCCTCTTCTATGCATATCGCCCCTCTTCTTCTCGGTTGATTCTGAAAGGAACTCCACAGCCGAATCCCTACTCTATCACAATCTCAACCGAGGAAGGTAAGGAACTTTCCCTTTTATGATTTGTTTGCAAATTTCTTTGGTTTATTTTTAGAGGTTTATAGTTTGAATCCTTCCATTTTTTTTCTTATTTGCCTGTTTACCTATGAATTTCTTCATCTACATTCTGATTTCTTGTGCTTAGCTTTGTTTTGAATTCGTCGTGGATTCCTCATTTTGTTTAATACATTTTCCTACCTGTGATGACCGGCGATGCCTCGTAATGGCATCACCGATTCACTTAGATTTTGAATAGTTATTTTCGTCTAAGTTTATCTCATTTAATTTTCTTTTTTTTATTGTTTCCTCTTTTTTTTAGTTTCAATTTCTCTTATGATTACCCATTTCATCTTCGCGATTTTTTATTTCTCTGTTTTCTTTCTCTTTTTAATTTTCCTTATTCAAATTTCTCTGTTGAAGCACCCCTGTAATGCCGGTTCATTTACAGAAGAACCAACTTATACAGTGCAAGATTAATGGAATATTTGCATTCCTATATTTGATCTTTCCTTTTCTTTGATTTTCTTTGGTTGTGATTTTATCTGTTTTCGTCATCCTCTTGATTTTTCGCTTTCGGTTGGTGTTATCTCTTCTAGTTTTGAGCCCTGGTTTATATATATATTTTTGTTCCTAATTTACTTTTCTCTTTTGTATTTATATTTGGATTCCACTATTGATGATCGGCTTATATTTTGAGGCTCAACCCTCTGTTTGCTATTTGGATTTATTTTCCTGTTTGTTTCCCTGTCTTTCTATATATATATTTTTTTGCTTTCTTTCCCATTTATGATTAATTCCTGGTTTTGATGGTGTTTGGTTGCTTTCTCTGGCTGTATCCTTGTTTTCATTATTCCTTGGGTTTCAGTCTTTTCTTTGTTTTTAGCCATATTCTGTTTTGTTGCATCAGATCTAAAGGTATAGTCCATGCTTTATAGACACACCTCATCTGTATCATCAGTTGGAGTGTCCCATTTAACCTATATGTATTCTATCTAATGCTATGATGGTTAAATATTATGGTTCAGTGTGCTTTGCTTCATTTCATTACGTGTTTTGTATCTCAGTTGGGTATGGTACATTGTAAAGCATTGCTCAAGTAACCCAGCGTGAAGATCAGGGATGGTTCAAATAGATCATGGAAAGAAATGTGTCGTGTCATATATCCATCCTCTTTGATTTTTGGGTTTAATACAGTCATCGTAGGAGCCTGCAGTAGTTTGTTTAGCCTACTTGTTCCATAATATAAACTCCTATTCCTTACAGTTCTAGTTTCATTGTATAGTTCTTATCAAGGTAAATTTTTTGCAAAATATCCTGTTGTAGAATTACATTGGTAATGTTATCCTTTCCTTTTCATCCATCATCTCCTCTATGATTGAGTCAAGCATGCATTTTAGATCGGCATTTCTCTGAATTGTACTTGCATAGATTCTTGTTCTTGGCTAACTGTTGCAGGAGTCAGAGAATTATGCTATATATAAGAGCATATATGCTGTTGGGGCAGCCTCTTTTTGATTTTCCAATACTACAAATGTGTGCTGAAGCTTCAGCAAGACCCAACGACCTCTTGTATATCACTGTGCTCTACCACTTTGTATGAATAAATTTAACCTGATCCATCAGCCACTAAGAGCATGGTTTGATTGTATTTTCTAATGTTTCAAAATCCATGCTTTAGAAGTGAAATTTGTAACTTTAATTAGACCTTTATATATATATATATATATATATATATATATATATATATATATATATGTGTGTGTGTGTGTGTGTGTGTGTGTGTGTGTATTAGCATGTACATACTAGTATCGAGTGATTATTTCAAGCAAGAGCCTGATCTGGATCATAAAGCTTCATACTGAATTATTGTTATGTTGGTTGTCACTATCGTTCCAGTTCCTTTGCAATTTTTTATAGCATATTCAGATTTTCCTGCTCTATGACAAGATCCTTTGGAAGAAATGTTGGTTTCTCTACAAGCAGTTGATACTACATTCAGAGTTGATCAAAGCATTACCTTTCAATATACTCTTCAAGCTATCAAAATAGCCAGACTATCAGGACCGAAAAGAAGTGGAATTAAAGCACCATGACTTATTGTTGATATATGTTAAATATTCTTGTGAAGAATTCACGAATCAATGGACTGGCTCTGGTAATTTCAAATTTGCAAGATAGTTGTATAGAATACATCACATATCACCCTGTGCACAGTCCCTTTTATCTTTCCTAACTCACTTGTATATTTTACTGGTTCATATGTTTATTGATCATCCAACTGGGCTTCAGTGACATCAACGTCAGCATACCCATTCTAATGCCTGTGCCATTCTTATTTTCTACAAGTAGCACACTTACACTATCTGTAGTTTTGTTACATTTTTTTTAACCACCAGTTGTTCTAGTTTAGATCATATGAATTAGCATTAGTGATGTTGGCTGAGGAATACAGGGCTTTACTGGAAATAGAGGCAGTTTGATCAAATTTGCAGGAGGAACACCTTCCAGCAGATATACAGAGTTGTTGACCATCAACGTTTCGGCAACTCTGGTTATGTATTCTCTGCATCTTTGCCACCATATTTAGCAAATGCTGCAATCATTGCACTAAATGTTTTGGTGGAAAATCCTAATTTGCTATCAAAGCTGAGGGATAATATCTCTCTCCTATGGAAAGTTACTTGAAAATATTGCTGAACAAGTGCTGAAAGAAGATTCTGTGTTTCTTGTTGTTTCGAAAAGGCATCTGAGTCACTGAATTGGAAAGTGGTCACGAAACCAAATAGGTTTTGAGTTTTAAATACATCATATCTTGCACAAGCAACCAACAACAACAATGATGTCCAGTTAAGCTCCTGGGGTTGAGGTATAAAAAAAAAAAACTGCTTATGGTAAGTAGACTATGTATATTTAGTTAATTTGAAAGTTGTATTTGAGATAGTGTTTTCCTTACTTCCATCGTGTTTTGGTTTAATCTATTCTTATGTTGTAAATAAAATTTTCCCAGATCATGGATGATAATGCAGTTCCAGGATGCCCAAACAATCAGTAGGTTGCAGAGTGCGTCGTTACATGTTTTTGAGAGCAGTAGAAATCATTAGCACAAACATTATAGCAACTGGTGTGTTGAGAACTCCACCCCAACTTCATGAATTATCTGGTAGGCATTTCTGAAGTTTGTTTAAATCTTGTAGATTTCCCAATACTAGCACTCCTTTGGGTTTATTCTTTCCCATAAGCTAGTGTTTGAATTGACAAGACATAGTGGTGTCTTATGCGACAATGAATTGAAAGGGAATGGTCTGGCCCCCTGCTTCAGGGTCCAGTTACACTAAGGTAGTTAATGGTTTTGATAATCAAAGAGTTCGTAACAATGAAAATCTGCATACTAGATTCACAGCAAACCCTGATCAGAAGCATAGATGCAGCTCATTTGATTGCATCAAATATAGTTTCATCTCAGCATTTTTAGATTTAATGGACCACCATAAAATCAGATCAGGTCGTCATGAAATCTAGCATTTATGTTGGATCCAATGTGAAATCATCATATGCTCCTTCAGTTAGTGTTATACCCTCCCTGCGTTGGATTCAATCATACATTTCGGTTGGTTAGAATCATTTGATTGGCATTTTCTGAATTTTATTACAGGCTTTATAGTAAAATTGCATTGTAATGTTTATTGCATTCTTTAACACAAGTTAAATCTCTCGTAGCATCAACTATGTTCTGTGCAAAACGACATCCAAAATCTTTATTGCCTCACTTTATTCATTTGTTTTCTTTATCTCCATTCTTGATCATTTTATTGTGTTGAGACTGTTGGGCTTTTGATTGTAAATTGGCTTTGAACCAATATGCAGTGTTTTACTGCAAAATTTCATATACTTTCTCATCGGCATTTATATGTGGATATCAATTCACTTGTATTAATTTATTAAAGAGTAGTTGGTCATATGAGGTTGGAAGAGTGGAGGAGGCTCTTGAACTGTATAATGTTATGCTGCAAAGGAATGTGGCTCCTGATCTAGTTGTTTATAGCATCCTTGCAAATGGTTTGTGCAAGTTAGGCAGGATGGAAGAGGGATGTATGCTTGTTGGTTTTGCTCTTGTGAGAGGACTTAAACCAGATGTGGTTATGTACAGTTCCATTGTAGATGGTTATGTTAAGATTAATAATCTAGAAGGCTTTTGAGTTTTATATACAGATAATGGAGGCAGGCGTCTTTTCTAAGATAGGTACATATAGTACGCTGATTGATAAGTGGTGTAAAAAAAAAGGTAGAATTATGAATGCATTTGGATTCTCCTGTAGGATTATCAAGGGTGGACAAGAACCTTCTATTCACACATGTAGCAATCTGATTGAGGGATTATGCAACATTGGGAACATTAATGGGGCTCTAAAATTGTATAGGCATGTGATTAAAGAAGGTCATATTCCTGATGTTGTTGTTGTTGGCATATTGACAAATGGGTTGAGCAACAAAAAGCCGATGAGATGATATACTTCGGTTTCTTATAAAGGCAATGAATGGTGGTCTGAAGTCCAATATCGTTATGTTTAACATATTAGAGATACATCAAAGATTTTTCTTTTTAGGCCAATTCAGGATAATGATTTATTTCCAGATGTCGTTCCTTATGCTACACTAGTCACCTCCATACATTCGCATTTACATCCAGCAGCATATTGCTCAGCACCCACTTACAGTCACTTGCTGTATATCAGCACCCACCTTTTTTTGCAGCACAACATGCTATATCCGTTGCACAACGATATGTCTTTCCCCATTAGAATAGCGTATTTTCATGTAAGTCCTAACATTCATGCATTCCAATAACATAAGATTTCTCATCAAAAGTGATATATTGTATCTCTATTAGTATAAAGCACATATCTGAGCATTTCATTAATTGTATAGATTCAATGTGATATCTTCTAAATTTCTTTCTATATACATCCTTCATCTTGTACTAACTTGTATTTTTGCAGGAATTATATTATTTTCCTTCTTGATTCAAGAATCTCAAATTCATTCAAGACTTGTAACAACTAGATGTTAATAAGAATCTTACATTTTCAGTACTAGAATAGAATTGATGAGCATTGTAAATGCCATAAATTGCTTGTTTTCATGCTTTTCGTCTTCATTTTTCAAAATCTCACAATGGTGAAACACGAATGGCACGTGCACCATTTCGTAAGAGGTAATTAATCCTAAGTTGATGATTTACATCAATGGCCATAGTCAAGATGTAAACAAAACTTAGGATTTTTATCTTTTATAAAATAACACTGGATCCACACTGGATCATTTTCAAAATTCCTCGTATTTTTTTTAAATATTTTCCTCTTTTATCAGAGTTTAATTTAAGATTAATTCAATATATATACCAATGGCCATAGTCAGGGTTTATTGAGAGTTAATTTCATTTTAAACTCTATAAAAGCACCAAAAATGTATTTTATTCTTTATTTTGAATTTAAATGTGGTTATTATATAATACATTCAATGACCATAGTCAGGGATGTATTATGTCTTTAACCTCATTCTTAATTCATTTAAAGAATGAAATATGCTTTTCCAAATCCAATTTCAAAATTATTTAAATTCATTCATTATTTAGGATAGAATTGCATCATATTTTCAAAATTCCCTTTTCAAAACTCCAAGTAATTGTGAATATCTTTTCTTCAATTTCTATTTCAAATTTATCAATTCTATCTCATCTTCAAAGTCCAAATTTTGGCTTTGAAATCAAATTCAAAGTTCAATTTAACTTTGAAATTCTTGATTCATTTTCTAAATTCCAAATTCAAGTTTCAAATTCAAAGTCCAATTTGACTTTGAAATTCATTTATATATTCAAAATTCAAATTCTCAAATCAATTTTGAAATTCCAAATCCAAAGTTAGATCCAAATTTCTTCTTGGATCTCAAATTTCAGATCCAAATTCTATTTAGGATCCAGAATCCGATTCCATCTTGGATCTCAGATTTCAGATCCAAATTCAATTCCAAAATTCGGATTCAATTCCACCTTAGATCTTAGACTTCAGATCCAAAATCCATTTCAGGATCCAGAGTTCAACTTCACCTTGGATCTCAGATTTCATATCCAAATTCTATTTAGGATCCAGAATCTGATTCCATCTTGGGTCTCAGATTTCAGATCCAAATTCCATTCCAAAATTTGGATTCAATCCCACCTTAGATCTCAGACTTCAGATCCAAAAGCCTATCTTAGGACCCAGAACCCAATTTCACCTTGGATCTCAGACTTCAGATCCAAAATCCATTTTTAGGATCCAGAATCCAGTTCCATATTGGATCTCATGTCCAAAATCCCTTTAGAATCCAAAATTCAATTTTACCTTGGATCTCAAACTTCAGATCTAAATCCTATCTTGGATTCTAGATCTTGGATCCAATTCCATTCTAAATCCAGAATTCAATTTCATCTTGGATTTCAAATTTATTTTAGATTCAGACCTTGGATTCAAAACCCATTCTCAATTCCAATCCTTTCAAATCCAACTCCATTTCATTCTAGATTTCAAAAATCAAGTTTATCTTGATTTCTAAAAATTCCAAAAGCCAAATCCATTTCTCAATCTTATTTGGATCTCTCAGAACTCATTCTGATTTCAAAACATCAAAATTAGAATTCAATTACATTCCAAACATTTATCCAAGTTCTAAACTCTAATTCAAAGTCCATTTATGACTTTAAAGTTTCCTTTCTCCTTTTATCTCAATTTCAAGATACTTCCTTTCAAAAGTCTAGATTATTTTCCCAAGCTCTGATTATTCCAAAAACTCATAACTTTAAATCTTAAAGTTCTAAAGTTAGAAACCATTTCTTCACTATATTATCAGACTCATCTCAGAAACACTCGGAGATTTCCAAAATTATTTTTTGAAAAGAGCATACATCTCTGCATTGCACAAGCATGATTCTCTGTGCATTTAGACTTAGGATAAATTCTTAGATAATTTCTTAATAAAGCAAAAAGGCATGAATTCGATCCTTGGTTCGATTACCCCTGGTAAAGACGCCAGGAACGGTCGAACCTCGTACCAATGAGCGAATCCCATCTCCCAGTTTTCCCGCAAATATTTCAAAACGAAGGCGAGTTATTTTCTAAATATTTTCAAAATTATGGTCAAGTGAGACCCCACAAAAGAATTCCTCTTTCTCTTCTTTTCTCTTCTCTCTTTCTTTCTGTCTTTTGTTTTCTCCCTTCAAAAAGGAGGAAATAGAGGATAAAAAGGAAAAGAGAAGGAAGAGAGGGAAATACCAAGAGAGGAAATTTTTTTGCGATGATCACACTGAGACAAAGATAAGAATTTTTTTTTGAAAAAGACTCAGGTTCAGCCCTTAACCTGGATGGGACACTTTTGAAAAATACCTCGTGAGACGAGGTTCAGGTAAAAATCTTTATTTTGAATGAATATGCAAAGCACAAATTCCTTGATGGGGAAAACCGTGATGGGACTAGGAGAAATAACCTCACCGGAATGAGGCAACTCTCTTTGAAAAATACAAACAATGTTAGGTTGCATCAAAAATAGATATTCAACATTTATTTCATTTTTGGATAACCAGAAAATTTTGCCAATAAGATGGAATAACAATTGATTCAAATGTTTGAAAGTGTGCACGTATGTGCGAAAGATATTCCCTCTTTTTACCTAGAGTATTTCCTCCAAAATGAAGTTAACTTCCCTGATTCCGGAGTCAGATTTATATTTTAAAGTTGTTGAGTTTCTTCAAAGAAGTTATTCATTTCCTTGATATGAATAGAGAAGAAGTATTCTTAATTTCATAAAAGCGAGTAGTGAAAAGACATTGATGAAAGGATTTCACATGAGAAAAGATGATTCCTGGCAATTTTGGCAGTTTGATATCCCGAGGCTTTTCCATAAATGATCCTTCTGGCACTCTTCTTAAGATATTGAGCTTTCTTGGGTTTTTGGGGGAAGTTCATTACATCACCCTTCATTTTGTTGATGTCCTGGCTTTTCTTTTTTTCTTCGGAGAAGGGTACGTCACAAACTCCGTCATCTTAGAGATGCTCAAATCCTCCTTTTTCTCAGGAATTATATTGGTGACATTGGCTCAAAAGGTTTTTTAGATGATAGCAGAAATCAAATATCATTTAGGGTTTGTTGGTAGGTTCATCACACTCGCCTTCATCTCGACGGTGATCTGAACTTTCCCTGGAAGGATCCTTCACAAACTCCTTCATCTCGGAGATGATCCAAATCTTCTTTGGCCCTGGGGTCTAGCTCGCCTATTCATCTTCATCTTGACGACAGTTGAGAGATCCCTTTTGCAAATATTTGATTACTGCTTAAATGAATGAATGAGGAGATATGGATGGAGTGGATTCTTTTTATCACTCAGGATATTTCTGCTACCTGATTGCCAGAGAATCAACTTAAAACATGCGTCATAGCTACGATCAATATCGATTCGCTTCTAGCTCTTCAACATCATTGAATATTTTTTTCGCTAATCATACCAAGGATATTTCTTACATCCTCTTGGTTGATCAACAGAGAGAAGATTTGAATTTTACTATTTTTCGCAAAAAGCTTCACCCTTTTGAAAAGAATACTAGAGGTAATTTGAGGTGATACTTTTGTGCAATAAAATATTGGAATCAACACATTTTTAGCAGATTGACAAGATTTTTGAGAATCCTTGGTGAAATAACCACTCAATATAGATTTTGATAAGACTTTGGGCTGAAAATTTTGATTTTGGCAATTTTGATTAGTAAGACTGGATTTTACAGGATCAACATAAAAATGAGGTTAAGTTAAAGAATTTTTGTAAATGACCTTGGTAAAAGAATTTTGCTAAAGGACCAGTGTTAAACTAGAATTCGAGAAGGATTTTGATAAAGGAATTTTTTTGACAAAAAGATTTTGATAAAGATCTTGGTAAAGGACTAGTATTTAAACTGGAATTTGAGAAGGACCAATTTGAGAGAATTGGAATTTTTTTGAAGGACCAATGTAAACATTGGAATTTTTAAGGACCAGTGTAAAACTGGAATTTGGAAGGACCAATCTGAGAAATTGGAATTTGGAAGGACCAATGTAAACATTGGAATTTTGAAGGACCAGTGAAAAACTGGAATTTTGAAGGACCAATCTGAGAAATTGGAATTTGGAAGGACCAATGTAAACATTGGAATTTTGAAGGACCAGTCTAAAACTGGAATTTTGAAGGACCAATTTATAAAATTGGGATTTTGGAAGGACCAATGTAAACATTAGAATTTTGAAGGACTAGTGTAAACTGGAATTTTGAAGGACCAATTTGAGCAATTGGAATTTGGATGAAGGACCAATGATAATCATTGGGATTTTGAAGAACCAGTGTAAAACTGGAACTTTGAAGGACCAATTTATAAAATTGGAATTTGGAAGGACCAATGTAAACATTGGAATTTTTAAAGGACCAGTGTAAAATTGGAATTTGGAAGGACCAATGTAAACATTGGAATTTTGAACGACCAGCGTAAAATTGGAATTTTGAAGGACCAATTTATGAAATTGGAATTTGGAAGGACCAACGTAAACATTGGAGTTTTGAAGTACCAGTGTAAAACTGGAATTTTGAAGGACCAATTTGAGTAATTGGAATTTTGAAGGACCAACGTAAACATTGGAATTTTGAAGGACCAACGTAAACATTGGAATTTTGAAGGACCAGCGTAAAACTGGAATTTTGAAGGACCAATTTATGAAATTGGAATTTGGAAGGACCAACGTAAACATTGGAATTTTGAAGGACCAGTGTAAAACTGGAATTTTGAAGGACCAATTTGAGTAATTGGAATTCTGAAGGACCAATGTAAACATTGAAATTTTGAAGGATCAGTGTAAACTGAAATTTTAAAGGACCAATTTGAGTAATTGGAATTTTGAAGGACCAATGTAAACATTGGAATTTTGAAGGACCAGTGTAAACTGGAATTTTGAGGGATTTGGATGAAGGACCAGTGTTGGACTGGGTTTGGAAGGATCAATGTGAGAATTGGTTTAGATGAAGGACCAATTTGAGAATTGGATTTGATGAAGGACCAGTGTTAAACTGGTTTTGGAAGGACCAACGTGAGAATTGGATTTGATGAAGGATCATTTATAGAAGGCCGCGTCGCTTCTCTGAATGGTTTCAGAATTATCCCTTATCCTGAATGGGAAACTCAGGTTTATCCCTTAACCTAAAGGGGAATGAAGGGATTTTAAAAAGAATAAACCTGAATTCGGATATTTAAGAAGATGGAGCATATAAAGGGGAAAACCCGAGTTAGAACCCGGATCTTTAAGATAAAAGATAAAAGAGAAAATTGAGTTTGAAAACTCAAATTTTCGACGCAACGATTGGTTCCAACACGAGCATTGGATCAGAAAGGAAGTCCGAGTCGGAACCTGGATCTTCAAACGAAAGATAAAAGGGGAAGACCTGAGTCGGAACTCGGATTTTCAAGATAAAGGATAAAATAGAAAATTGAGTTTGAAAACTCAATTTTTTGACGCAACGATTGGTTCCAACACGAGCATTGGATCTCGTTGCACTTTTGAAGTTGATATTTTTAAACAATATTTTTCAATGAAATACATGGGAAGTCGTCAACCAAAAATATAAAACCGACTTTCCACCGAAGTGGCGAGTACGGGTCGAATCCACAGGGAACGGGAACATTCTGAATTAATTCCAAAATAACACTTTATTAATAAAAACAAAGTTTACAACTATGTCAATGTTTACAAGTTACATTTAATCACATTCTAACTATGAAAATAAACTACAATAGGCGGCTAAGTCTTCAACAGGTCTCCAGGGGCATTTCTGTCTTTTCACATCAAGTGCAGTCGCACATCACAATTGAATTGCATCTGTTAACCTGTTCTAACTTAACAACCTACATAATAAAAACAAAAAGTCAGTAACTAAATCAAGAAATCATCTAAATTACATCTAATACTAATTCTAAACTATTTCTACATTAAACTACAATTAATGTAAATATGTAAAACTAAAATTATACTAACTAAGTAAACTAACTAAACTAAATAACTCTAATTACTCTAAATACTGTTAATATACTAACTACACTGTTAGAAAACAGTAAAACTACACGAAATCAGACAAATAAGTAAAAGACTGTTTTGTCCCTAAAGAAGGCAAAAATGGATTCTGACAGCTTTTCGCAAAACGACTGTTTGAGGGGTCAAACGAATTTCAAAATTAGTCAAATCACTTCTATTCTGTAAAAGACAGATCCGAGAATCTGATACAATTTACAGAAGTGAAAAATACGTTCTGGATCTCCAGAACGAAGCGTTTCAAAATCAGGATAATTTGGGAAATCGCAGGACCCGAAATTTCAAAATCCGAAAAAGCTGTTTTCATAATACGCTTAAAAACCAGACCAAATCAACTCGGATCGAGCTGAAATTTGGTCTGAAGACAGTTAACACACCAATGTAGAGAATACAAAAATAATTTTCAGGAAACTCTCGAAAAATCCACATGAAATAACTAGTGCACGATCAGGTAAAAATTAGGGTTTTCGTTCAGTGCACTATTCATCCCTTTGAATCCATAATTGACACTTGGACATTGAACTACGTACAAAAACAGTCATAACTGAACCTAACCTACTGTTAAACTACAGCAAACAATAACAATTAAACTAAGTTATAAAATTTAAGAAATACCTAACCTAAACTCACTAATACTCTAAATAAGATATCTAAATGAATATAAACTCTAATTAAACCTAATATATAACATCTAATATCACTAACTATGTTAACTAACTATTCTAATATTAATTCTAACTTACTAAAACAACTACTAACTTACGGTTAGTCTAATTAACTAAAATTACTTACTAACTAAATTAAACACTAACTATATTAACTAACTATCTAGGGTTATTTTTCTAACTACGGTTAGGGGTTTAACTAAGGCTAGGGTTAGTAATTAACTATGGTTTAACTATGGTTAAACTAACTACTTAAGTCTAGTAACTAACTAAGGTTAGGTATTTAACTAGGGGCGATTGGTATTAGGTAGGGTTAACTAACTAGGCTTACTAGGGTTGAACTAGGGGTACGATTAGATGGCTTAGACACCTAGGTTTAAGTATTAACTACGGTTAGTTAGGGTCGGTTAAGGTTTAGAATAGGGGGTTGGTTAAGGATATGGCATTAGATTACACGCCACCCTAAGGTTGGCTTCTAACTAGGGTTAAGTAGGCTAAGGTTCCTATGGGTTGACAAAGGTCAGTTAGGGTTAAGATGGTTTAACTAAGGTTAGGGTTAGTAGGGGTCGGTTAGTTCCTAACTAAGGTCAACTAGGGTTAGACTAACTCAAGTTGACTAGGGGGCGATTTTAGAATATGGCTTTGAATAAGGTCCACGCCAACCTAGATTGATTTAATTAGGCTAATAACTAATTGATATTTCCTAAAACACTAAAGTAAACCTAAATTAATTCCTAAATTAAATGCAACCTAATGTTAATACCTAAGCATACACGATTTTACAAAATCTAAACTATTACTACCTAAATTAATTCATTAACACCTAATTAATGCTAACTCCTAACTAAGACAATTCTAAATAGGGCTATAAATAGGAAACCACGAATTTGGTATGAAACCAACTCCTCCTCTTCTTGCCTTAAAAGCACATTGGGAAAGCTTTTGATTTCACAAACCGTCCAGCTATTAAAACTCACATGTTTTTCCATATTTGCATTAAAAGCATTAAAACCTTTTGAATTCTTTCCCAAAAACACAATATACGATTTTGGCTAGATCTTGAAAGAAGAGATAACATTTAAGTTTTTGCCAAAATCGAGTAAACCATTTTGGAAACCTCCAAGAATTAAATCATCTTTTTGAAAACATTCCCCAAAGCATTAAAAGCTAAAGATCCTTTTTGAAAACCTTTTTCAAAGCCTTCTACACGTTTTTGGGTGGCTTCATTAAAACATTAAATCCCCTTTGAAATTCTTTCCCAAAAACACAATATATGATTTTGGCTAGATTTAAAAGAGCATATAGCATTTAATTCTTGCCAAACTCGTGTAGATACATAGAGAAAGACCTTTGGAATTCCCAAGGGTTTCCAAAAAATCGTGTACATGCTTATTAAAGAGTCCTTGGAATTTCAAAGAATTTCTTCTTTGGAAAAAGTATTCATTTATGGTTGGGTTGGAAAAGATAACCTTTTTAAATGCTATCCACGAATTGGGAGGAGGTGTATTCATACCAAAATCGTTTTCAGCACAAAGACTTAAATGCCCTTTGATTAAAATACAAAATTAACTAAGGAACTACTCTATTCTAAGATTAATTTAACTACTCTACCCTATGCACACATAATCAAAAGGGTATAAATGAGAATAAAAATTATTTGGAACAACCTACATTAATGCCTACATAAAAATCAAATTAACTAATGGAATGATACAATGACTCAACGAATTCTAATAAATCTAAACATCCTAATTAACATGGAATTACATTTATTCTAAAAGGCACAAGATAATAAGCTAACATAATATTGCCTACGAAATGTGAACAAAGGAAGAAATTAACAAACATTATATTAAATCTATACTAACACATCAACTAAAATAAATGAAACAAATAACTATAATCAAAATCTAATTTATCCTAGATTAACAAAATATGAAAACTGGACTTTTACAACCTTGCTGGACCTCTAATGGCCGCCCTACATTTGGAGAAGACAACTACACTAACTTGAAAAACTAAATATCTAATTTAACTACTAACATAACACCAAATATAAATCTAATCTAAACTAAGCTAACACATAATTAGGATAATCTAAATGAAGCTAAAAACACACAACCTATACGACTAACGTGATGGGAAGTAACTCAAAACAGAAAACGAATTCTACAAATCACTATACTCGATTAACCTAACATCAAAACAGAAATTCCTAAACTAAACCATACTACAAGATTAAAATCTATTAAAACCTAAACAATAATTCGTAAATTGAAACTAAGACAGCAAACTAAAGAATTACAGAAAATACTACAGACATGCTGGACGTTCTACCTAAAAATCAGAAAAACAACAATCGGATAGGCACTTTCACAAAATCTAAAAACGTCAAAACTAAAAAAAAACATTAGCACGACTCCTAAAATACTAGAATCAATCAAAACACTACAAATGGAACTGGGACACACTGAAAAACGCTGGCACACAGCAGAATATCATTTCAAGAACACACGCACACCCAAAAAGACATAAAAACTCCCAACGTTGGATTGAAAAACCTAAAAGTAAATGACCCAAACACCTAAACATCCTACGTCCTGGATTTTGCACGACCAAAAGCTATACTAAGGCTAACGAAAATACAGAAAAACACCCAACACATTACACATGCACATGATAGGATTTAGCTAGAAGAGAAGGGAGAAGAAGATCTACCTCTTGGACCGATCCGAAGAATGGGAGGATGAAGAGAAGAGCGGACTTTGCTTGACTCCATGCCACGAGGAACCTCGGTGATGCTGGAAATACGCCATGGTACCATGTTCTACAGCTGCAACACGTTGGAAATCCACCGAAGATGAAGTGTGAACCGATTCTCGATCGGGGGGCGTAGAAGACCGGATGGAGGTAGAGCCGGCCCTTCTCGTTGGAGTGTTTCACACTTCCACCCAAGAATAGTGTTTCCCACCTCTGCTGCACCTGCAAAACACAGCAACAAAGGATATTAAACAACATGGAAGATAAAGAAATGAAAAGAATTGAAAGGGAGACAAGGTAGAATGCTTGGTTCTCAAGCTTTTCTCCATGTCTTCAATGGAGATGGAAGGAGGTGGAAGATGAGAAGGGGCTGGAGCTAGAATCGTGCCCCTAGGGCACAAAAACCAAGGCAAAGACAGGGCTAGAATGGGCGCCCCCCTCCTTTTGACGTTTTGGCTACTTTGGGTTTATTTTCAAAAACAGGATTAAAATAAAAATAATTCCTGGGCGCCTCTTTCTGTAGGGGGTTTTTAGAAAATGTTTTTACAAAACTTAAGTGGGCTAGAGCTGGGTTGATTCCATGTGTTTTGACCCAAATCCAAGATCCAAATGGGCGTCTTGATCCAAATCTCTCAAATCGGATCCGATATTTGACCCGTTACACTGTAAATGCCATAATTCCTTCAAATTAACTCCAATTTTGATGAAATTCAAACCAAAGCTCCCTAACATCATTATGCACCTAAGTGTATGCTTTAAACCTATAGATGATGCATTTATGTAGTGAAAATGTATTAATAAAATGTGATATTTATGCATCATTAGGATCCAAAAGGAAGTCCAAGTCAAAACTCAAAACTTCAAGCGAAAGATAAAAGGGAAAGACCCGAGTCGAAACCAAAATCTTAAAAGGAAAAGATAAAAGAAAACCCGAGTTTTTGGAACTCGAATTTTCAAAGAAAACAATTGGTCCAATGCGAGCATTAGAGCCAAAGGGAAGCTCGAGTCAGAACTCGAAACTTCAAGAGAAAAGATAAAAAGGAAGACCCGAGTCAGAACCCGAATCTTAAAAGGAAAAGATAAAAGATAAAAGAAAACAATTGGTCAAATCAGAACCAAAGGGGAGCCCGAGTCGGAACTCGAAACTTCAAAAGAAAAGATAAAAGGAGGACACGAGTCGGAACCCGAATCTTTAAAAGGATAAGATAAAAGAAAACGATTAGTCCAATTAGAACCAAAGGGAAGCCCGTCTCAAAATTCGAAACTTCAAAAGAAAAGATAAAAGGAAGACCCGAGTCGGAACCCGAACCTTTAAAAGGAAAAGATAGAAAGAAGATTTAAGAAAGAAATTATGGAAGATGATTCAGGTTTATCCCTTAACCTGAAAGGGGAAAACAATAACATTGACAAATTTGACAAAATTTAATAAAAGGTTGATAAAGAATTAAAAGAATTGATAACAAATGATAAAGAATCAATAAAATTGATAAAGAATCGGAAATAAAGAATTGACAAAGATGGTAAAATTTGGTAGAAAAATTGAAGATACTTGGAAGATGATGAAGGACTTCAGGATTATCCCTGATCCTGAAGGAAGAAGGACCTCGTGGAACGAGGTTCAGTTTTATCCCTTAACCTGAGCGGGAAAAAGAAGGAAAAAGGAATACCTCATGGGAATGAGGCATCAAGTTTATCCTTTAACCTGAAAGGGTAAAAATAAAAATTGACAAGAAAATTTAATAAAATCAATGAAGAATAAAAAAAATTGACAAAATCGATAAAGATGAATAAAAATTGATAAGACTGATAAAAATCGACAAATGAAAAGAGTTGATTGAGAAAAAGAACTTGTTTGATCCTGCCTGCATGTGAGATCTTTAAAATGAGACAAGAATGTTTATGAGAGAATCATTTTTGGAAAGAGGATCAACCGTGAGGTTGATTTTGAAGACTGATCAACACGAGAGTTGATCTTTTTGGAGAAGAATCAATACGAGGATTGATTTTGGAGAGAGATCATCATGAGGGCTGATCTTTTGAAGGACATCAATACAAGAGCTGAAGGTAATGGTTCGAAACTGATTTTGGCAAGAGAAGATCAACACAAGGGTTGATTTTTTGAAGATGACGGTTCAAAACTAATTTTGAAAAGAAAGATCAACACCAGGGTTGATTTAAGATGGTGGTTTAAAACCATTTTTAGAAAAGGATATCAACACAAGGGTTGATTTTTGGAAGATCATGGTTCAAAAACTAATTTTGCAAAGAAAAGATCAACACCAGGGTTAATTTAAGATGGTGGTTTAAAACCATTTTTTTTAGAAAAGGATATCAACACAAGGGTTGATTTTTGGAAGATGATGGTTTCAAAACCAGAAGATCAACACACTGGTTGATTTGGAAGAAGATTGGGTCAAATTTTGAATTTTTGGTGATTATGATGAGAATTTTGCAATTTTTTTTTTAGATTTTTACGATTTTGAAAAAACCTCATAGGCAATATCATTTCTCTCATGGATGATGTCGGGATTTTCCCTCATCCTGAAAAGCATAGGAATCTGATGGCAAAAGAATATTTTGAAGCATAAATGTAATTTTAACAATAAAAGATGCCCCAATATGGCGAAAGAAATAAGAATTGAACATAAAAAATAGGAAGAAAATTGTCATTTCATTGATGAGTAATGACTGAAAACAAAACTTGGATATTTACAAGTGATAAAAAGAGATCACAGGCTGACTTGCCCCTACAAGATGACTATTAAGAAAAGGAGAAAAACAGAGAAACTTCAGCATCATTTGGAATGGTCCGGGAAAAGCTTGGTTAGGACAGCGGGCTGTTCTTCCTCTTCATCCTCTATCAGAAGATTTTTATTAATGCAATCCTGGATGATGTTCTTTAGGAGGAAGCAGTGCTCTGTGTCGTGCCCCACTGCTCGGTGAAACTTGTAGAACTTGTCCTTCCATTTTCCCAAGGAAACCGGAGGATCAGCAACTCTTGGAAGTTTAATCATATCTTTGCTTAATATGTACTCCAGAACTTGCTCGAGGGACTATTCCAGAGCAGTGAATTGGTGGTCATAACCCCAACCTTCACGTTTTATCTTCTCCTTCTGCTTGGCGGGAACTAGCTTGTCATTCTGCTTGAAGGGTTCCTTTTGCTGACCCATCTGCTTGGTCTTGTTATCTTTGCTACCACTGCCCCCAAAGTTAGCTGAAAAGGTATAATTTACCTTCTTCTTGAGGTCTTGACCACCCTTGATGAGAGTGATACCCTCATAATTCTCATTGTCCATCCCCATCTCGAGCCACTCAGCTCGTTCGATAAGCTTTATGAATGATTTAGATGGGTAAGTGGAAATGAGGCTTCTAAGAGGCTGAGAAAAATTGTTCAGGATAACTTGGAGTGTGTGCTCCTCTGAAATGGGGGTTCTCATCTTGTTGCAGGTATCTCTCCACCTCCGAATGAAGTCTACGACTTTTTCCTTATCTCCTTGTTTCAGGTTATATAGGTGATTGAGGGATGGCAGTGCCTCAGTATTGAACATGAATCATTCCACAAACAGATTAACAACTTTATCAAAATTTTGCAGCTCGACGGGGTTGATGTGCTCCGCATACCATTTAGCTGCTACGCCTTCTAGACTACGAGGAAAGCACAAGAAGAGGGCCTGATTGTCTTCACTGAATCTGGCGCACTCGGCGAAGAACATTGCGAGGTGGGCTTTTGGGTTGCCGAACCCATCGAACTTAATTAATTTTCGGGGGAGATCTTCCAAGCTGCTGTCCCCATCTAAACCAAGGTAGAAGTCATGTCTGGTATATACCCTCTTTCCCTTATCTCGGATCTGTAGGTCTTTGACCATCTTTGTCAATATTTGAACTGAGTCTTCCACCGGGACCCCATCTTTAGGTTTGTTGACTGATTCAGGTTCCTCTGCCACCTTTTTGAGCTGTCACAGATGTTTTGGGACGAATACGAACTGCTCTTCTTCGGAATCCTCTCCTGCTGATTCTGAACCCTCTGAGGTACTATCCTGCTGAATTTTCTTTTTGTTGATCCTGACATGCTTCTTTATTGGCTTCCTTTTGACCTTGTTTTTAGAGGATGTCTTCTTTGAACTTGCCCCAGCTTGCTCAGACATCATTTTTGCCATCATCTTTTGAAAGATTTTATACATCGCCAGGTCGACATCATCCTTATCTGAATCATGTTTTCGGGACAACCTGGAAGAGTTCATCTTTTCCACTTCGCTGTCATTGTGCTGCTGAGCTGCCCTTCTTCCTGCTCTCGTTTGAACCATGGTGAAATGACAATGCTTTCTGTAGAATAAAGGAAGGATTTAAACTCGAGGATTTTCTGGGAAAAAGAGAGATGAAGAAAGAGTTTTTTAAAAGATTTGAGAGGAGATCTCTTGATTAAAGGAGATCTTGGATGAGAATGTAGAATTTTAAAGACATAGTTTTGAAGATGGATGACAAGACCTGAATATTTTTGAAAAGTTGCAGGCAGGATCAAAAGAATAAATCAGAAGATAAGAAGGAAATATGCCTGGACTTTTTGAAAGATAGAGGAAAAACTTAAAAGAATGTCCAGAGTTTTAAGAAATTTATGAAAGAATAAAGAAATGAGGAATATACAATCCTAGATTTTGAGAAAATAAAAGTTTTTTTATGAAATAAATATCCAGGGTTTCGAAAAATAAGAATTTTCAAGATAATATCTACAAAAGAATCAATCTATACAAACAATTATGCTCAGAATGACACTCCCTAGAAGCTGATTCTAAATGCAAATTTTAAAAAGGCTCGTAGGACCTTAATCCTAACTCTAAGGTTCAGATCATCTGATTCCAATCAAGGTATGCCGATATACTCAGGCCGAAGCTTGAAGTACGTGACATATAAAATATTTCTCCGGTTCTAAGGTAATGGTTTCCCAACATCCTTGAGCACCTACCGATATACCTCGGACTATGGCCCTTAGGTACGTGGTAGGGGGGCGCGATGCCAAATAAGTGGTCCAGTTGTGAGGCTCTCTCCTGAACTATGATTCAGTGAGACACCCCAGCAACGTGAAGACCGGGACAATATAGGTAGAGAGGTTTTCAAAATATGCTCAACATGCAAGAAATCAGATGTCTCTAATGCAAGTCCTAAAGAGATAGATTTAAAATGAAGAGGAGCATACATTTGCATACATTGTTTTACATTCAATCCCTAGCATTAAGGAGAGTTGTATTTCAGACCTAAGTCTAATGTGAACATGGAATAATCTCCTCAATATGGTCCTACCAAACCATACTTAAATCCTATATGCAATGATGTCAGCTTAGGACAGATTCTAGGCTCCTAAGGTTTGCATGGAAATGAAGCTGACATTTATAGAATAAAGACTTAGATAATATCAAAGCAAAGCAAAAAGGCACAAATTCGACTCGACGGAGACGAGTCCTATCACGGTCGCCAAAACTGTGATCATCGCAAAAATTTTCCTCTCTTGGTATTTCTCTCTCTTCCTCCTCTTTTCCTTTCTAATCCCTATTTTCCTCCTTTTGAAGGGGGAGAAAATAAAAGTCAAAAAAGAAGAGAGAAGAGAAGAGAAAAGAAAGAGTGAGAGAAGAACTCTTTTGCGAAGGTCTCACTTGACCTTAGTTTTGAAAAGATTTAAAAGATTACTCGCCTCCGTTTTTGAAATATTTGCGGGAAAATTGGGAGATGGGGCTCGCTCATCGGTACGAGGTTTGACTGTTCCTGGTGCCTTTACCAAGGGTAATCAAACCAAGGATCAAATTTACACCTTTTGCTTTGCCTTAATATTACCTAAGAATTTATTCTAAGTCTATAAAAAAATGCACAAAGAATCATGCTTGTGTAAATGCAGAGATGTATGCTTTTTTTAAGAGAATGTTTTGAAAATTTCCAAGTGGATTTGATAATAGAGTGAAGAAATGGCTTCTAACTTAGAATTTGAGATTTAAAGTTCTAAGTTTTTGAAATAATCAGAGTTTGGGAAAATGAATCTGGAGTTTTGAAAGGAATGATCTTGAAGTTGAGATAAAAAGGAGAAGAAAAGGAAGTTTCAAAGTCATAAATGGACTTTGAATTTAGAATTTTGAACTTGGATGAATGTTCAAAATGAAGTTGAATTCTAGTTTTTGAAGTTTGAATTTTTAGAAGAAGATTTGAGAAATCCAAACAGAATTGGGTTTAAGAGATTAAGATGGAATATAAGAAACGGAATTGGTTTTTGGAATTTGGGAATTAAGATAAACTTGGATTGAGAATCTGGCATCTTAAATGGATATGGATTCGAAATCCGAGATCCAAGAGGAAGTTGAATTCTGGATTTAGAATCCTAAACGGGAATAAGATCTGAAATCTAAGATCCAATAGGATGGAGATTGTATTTGAATATCTGGATCCAAGTCGAGATTGGGTTCTAACTTTGGAGTTGGATTTTGAAAGTCTAAAATGGGACTTTTAAAAATGGATCTAGGTTTTTGAAGACCCAGATTTGAATTCAAGACTTTGAAGGATAATCGATTTTTGAGATTCAGAGTCAATCTCAAAACTTTGATTTGAATTTTTAAGAATCAAGACTTAAATAAAGGATGAATTTGATTTTAAAACTTGAATTTTTGAGATCAGAAGATGAATCAGAAATTTTAAAGTGTAAATTGAACTTTGAAATTGAATTGAATTTTGAATTTGAATTGGAAATTGAATTTTGAATATAGAAATGAATTTGAAATTCCAAAGTCAAATTGGACTTTGAATTTGGATTTTGAATCTTGAAATGAGATAGAAAGATGAATTGAAATAGAAATTTGAAGCTTGATTAGAGAAATGAAGAAGATATAAAAATCACTTGGATTTTAAAGGAATTTTGAAAATATAATGCAATTCTATCCTAAATGATCAAATGAATTAAAAAAAAATTGAAATTGAATTAAAAAAAAAAGCATATTTTATTCTTTAAATGAATTAAAATAAGATTGAAGATATAATACATCTCTCACTATGGTCATATGATGTATTATATAATAATCGTATTTTAATTCAAGTGAAGAATAAAACACATTTTTGGTGCCTTTATAGAGTTTAGAATGAAATTAACCCTCAATATATCCTGATTATGGCCATTGATATATGTGTTAAGTTAATTTTAAATTAAACTCTAATAAAGGAGGAAAATATTTGAAAACATGATGATTTTTTAAGGAGATCCAGTGTGGATCTGATGTTATTCCATAAAAGATAAAAATCCTAAGCATTGTCCACATTTTGACTATAGCCATCAATGTGAGTCATTTGCTTAAGATTAATTTACCTCTCATTAAAATGGTGCACGTGCCATTCATGTTTTCATTCGTGAAATTTTGAAATAAAAGAGAAAAATGATATGAAACAAGCAATTCTAGAGGATGTACATGATCATACATTCTATCTAAGGATGGAAATATAGAGTTTTTTTTTTATTAATATCTAGCTATTACAACTTTTAGATTGAAATTACAAAGGATCACCAATCTATGAAGGAACATAGTATTTTCCATGTATCTTCTGCAAAACAGGATGAGCACAAGATAACTGAGATAAGAAATGTAAATGAAGGTTGATCATGATATATATACAAAAAAAAATGTATTGGATTTTGGGCCTAAGTATTGCACCTAGACTAGATGATGTGCATAACTAAATGCATATAGAAGAGGTTTGTTTGAAAATGGTGCACCTGCTTAACAATAGGAATGTATATGAAAGGACTTATGCAATGCTAATGATCAATGTTTAAAACATGTAAGCAAGCTGAATTCTAACTATAGAATTTTAATTCTTACACTAACACTAGCAACATGAAACAATTTTTTTATCATTAAGATTTGCTTCTTGCAGTGTATAACAAAATTAATATATGAGTTAGAACATCCCAAATAGATTCAACATCTAAAGCCTGAATAATGCTTCTAAGAGTATGTGTGAACACCCCAAATTTTTCAAAGTTTTGTAAAAATGACCCTTTTGCCCCTAACCCCGTTTCTGAGAAAATCAAAGCAGTTTCAAAGCTCATTCTTATCAAATTCCATATTGGTATATTTTTTTATTTCGGATCCGAAGCCAGGACTTTGAACCCATATTTCCTCAAAAACCGGATCTAAACCCATTTCTGAAGAAATTTTCTCAAAATGGCTTTAAAATTCTCAGAAAAATTTCCTTTTATAAATATTTTTACAAAAACACAAAAAAAAAATTTAGTTTTAAATCTTTGATTTCTCGTAAAGCTTTAAGATTTTACTCTAAAAATACAAAAAAATGGAAAAATAACACAAAAACCAAGAATTGAGAAAAGTTACGCGGAAAATGAATAAACTTTAAGCTTCTCAAAGTCGGTTTTGCTGAAAACCTTGTTTTGAAAAACCATTTTATAAAAATTCTTTTTTAAGGGGACCTCCTTTTTGAAATAGAGAAAGTTTACAACGGCTGCAGGCTCGCTTCCCCTCTCCGTCGTCCGATCTGCAAAACCAATCGTCGCTTCCCACCTTCCATCGGCAACCGTCTCCATTCTTAAATTCTCCACGGCACCTTTAAGAAGAGGTCTCCAAGCTTCTTCTCGGGACCCATTTTTTTTAGCAACATCCATCGATTATCACCCATCGTTCTCGCATTTTCCCTTCTCATTCAAAGATCATTCTCCTCTTCTCCTTTTGGGTTCCGAAGGAAACTCTGCAGTAGGGCACCATCCCTCTCCTTTTGATCGATCTCCGGCCCCTCCATCCACGAAGCTTCTCTCTTCTGCATCATCATTTAACTTTATCGCTCCTGGATATACATCCTCTGCCGAAGGAACCCCCTTCACGCCTCTGATCTGCTCTTTCTCTAAACTTCTAAAGAAGATTTTTCCCTTCAGGATTTCGGCGGACAAGGTAAGAACCCCATCCATCTACCTCCTCCAGTTTGCTTTTTAATCCTCTGACTTTACCCCATTAGTGCATTGTTGAGTATGTCGGGCTGCTTTTTAGCAACATCGGCCCCTCCTCATGCGACAGTAAAAGGAATCCTCTGATTCCTACATTTTCTTGCCAGATATTTCTGCATTTCTATGGTCTCTGCATTTTTTTTTTCTGTTTATATTTCGATTTTTGTTCTATTTTGTTTTCTTGTTCATGCTCATTTCTATCTCTTATACTATCTGTACCTTTTTTTTAGTGTTTGATCATTCATATCATCGCATCTGATTCGGGTTATCATGATTATTTGACATTCGTTTGTATGATTCGATCATTGTCATTTTTAGTATATTACTTTATTTGCATATCACACCCTTTGCATTTTTCTGCCTGGTCATTGCTTTCCTTCTGAAGTGTATCATCGTCTGCTCTTAGAACCCACTTTGATTCTCGTTTTAGCACATGGCCATGTTTGTTCATCACATACCCTGCAAACCAACTTCTGACTGATATGAAATAGACCCTGAGTCGGGAAAAATTACCGACTCTGATCTCAAATGTGGGTTTGTGTTCTCTTTCTCAAAGCGGTGTCATTTGTTGACTGATTTCAAATTCACAAAATTGAACTAAATTTTGATCATAATAAGGAGTTCGTTTGCTGTGAACTGGGCGATGGCACAGTCAGTATACGGAAGGGAACAGTGGAATACCTAGTTCGGCCTCACCTAATCATCTTTGTTTACTATGTGATATGTCGATCAGCTAACCCAAAAACCAGATTCCTGGTTTGTCGTGAAATGCATCAAGATATCAGTCTAAAATCAGGTTCTAATTCGTTAAAAGACCTATGTTTTGCTGATATGAAATTTGGTTTTGACTCATTGTATGTTGCATATCTTTAAATATTCTCTGTGTATATTCAATATAATCATCATGGTCCGCATTGTAACATTCCAGTTAATTTTCCTGTATATACCATATTGTTTCTATATCTCACATGTTAACCCCTTTTTTTTATCCATTGTATTTGTTCATCACCTGCATACTCAAATGGAGGTGATAACGCTGGCACAGTCATAGCAGGAGGTTCAGTGGCAAAAGGCCACTACCATTCACATTAGGGTCCAATATCAGGATATCAGTTTACCGAGAGAATTTGATATGATCATAATCTAGGCTCACCAAGGCCAAACTGTCAGTTTATCCTGTATACATTCATACTTTATTATCGTTTGGTTTATCTGTATTGTATAATGTGCGTAAATTCCTTTGTGTTACTATCTATCAGATCTCATCAGCATTGGTAGTTTCATGTTTTAGACTTGTAAAATATCATTCTCTGTTTTGGGTAATTCCAGAAGGTTGTCAACACATTGATCTCGAGTTTTTGAGCAAACATATGGGGTAAGAGGTGGTACAGTTATTAATATCCCAACACTCACCTGCATGTAACATCATCATCCCTTTGTAGCAGTAGTCACCGATTCGATGGGTCATAACATCTGCATAATGCCCTGAAATTGCATTTTAATGCTGAAACAAAGTGATCCACTGCAGAAGGCTTTTGATTCACTGGTTCAGAGTTCGATTTTCGGACCTGATATAGATTGGTTGATAGTTAAAATACACACATTCTATTGGTTCAGAATCAAGTTTGAGTTATATCCCTCTCACGGCAGGATGTCATCCATATGTCTAAGAAAATCCTGCTCATTCAGGAAATTTTGCATACTATGTTGACATTAAAGGCCCTTTGAAGAGGTTATTTAGTAAAATAACTGCCATTTCCTACCCAGCTCCGACCCCTTTTATGTACTTGTACACTTTGTGTTTTGTATTTAATCATATCCGCATATTCCACATTTGCACCTTCATTTACCAATATTTCATGGCAATTCTAATTCTGTATATAATCTATATATGATTGTCAATTTCATTGACACTTAGTCTCTCTGATATCTCTCACAATAGTTCATCTTGAACTACTACATCTTTCATATCCACGGTTACTCATCGTGAACTATCACGGTGGTGCTCTTTCACAGTAGTTCATAATGAACTACTGTGGCCTTCTATCTCCATAGTGGTTCATCAAGAACTACTATGGCTATGGTCTTTCATGGTGGTTTATCATAGACTACTGTGGTTCCCATCTTCATGGTAGTTCATCATGAACTAGTACGGCTGTTGCCTTTCACAGTGGTTCACCTTGAGCCGCTGTGACCTTTGCCTTCTACAGCAGCCATGAATTGTTGCAATCCCTATACCATTTACACTGTCATTTGTATTGGCTGCATCTATATTATTTTCATTTAACATTTCATAACATTTGCCATCTATTTCCTTATTACATTTTTGTGGTGGCCTCATTAATATCACAGCTCCCTATTGTATATATCCTCATATATATATGTACATATATACCTATACACACTCATATACATGTGAATACACCCATATGTGTATATATATAAATATATATATATATATGTATATATATATATATGTCATTTCCATCATTTTTGTCATACATATCTTTTCACTATTTGATTTTCATATGACATATGTGATTTTCCTTCTCTTTTCATTACTAATCTGTTTGCTTTGCAGGAAATATATGGATAAAATTATCATTTGAAGTTGTAAAATTAAATTCACATCTTGTAATAGCTAGATTTGAATAAGAATTTACATTTCCTGATTTAGGTAGAATGAATGAGCATTATAAAAAGCCATGAATGGCTTATTTCATGCATTTTTCCTTTATTTCTCAAAATTCCCACAATGGTGAAACACGAATGGCACGTGCACCATTTCGTAGGAGTTAAGTTAATTCTAAGTTGATGATTTACATCAACGGCCATAGTCGGGGTGTAAACAAAACTTATAATTTTTATCTTTTACAAAATAACACTGGACCCACACTGGATCCATTTTCAAAATTCATCATATTTTTCATAAAAATTTTCTTCTTTTATCAGAATTTAACCTAAAATTAACTCAAAATATATACCAATGGCCATAGTCAGGGTATATTGAAGGTTAATTTCATTTTAAATTCTATAAAAGCACCAAAAAGGTATTTTATCCTTCATTTGAATTTAGATATGACTATTATAATACATTCAATCACCATAGTCAGGAGTGTATTATATCATTAGTCTTATTTAGATTCATTTGAAGAATAAAATATAATTCTCAAATCCAATTTCAACTTATTCAAACTCATTCATCATATAGGATAGAATTGCATCATATTTTCAAAATTTCCTTTTCAAAATTCCAAGTAATTCTTCTTCTCAAATCAAAATTCAAAGTTCAATTTAACTTTGAAGTTATCTTCTGATTTCAAAATCAAGTTCATCCCCTTATCTTCAAATCAAGGTTTGGATTTGGATCTCAAGTTTTAATTTGGGTTTCTAAAACCCAGATCCATTTTTAAAGGTCCTATTTGGACTCTTCATAATCCAAATCCAAAGTTAAATCCTAGTCTCAACTTGGATCCAGATTTCTAAGTATAAACTCAATTCCACTTTTGATCTCAGATTACAGATCCAAATTCCACTTAGGATTTAGATCCCCATTCTTCATTGGATCTCAGATTCAGATCCAAAAATCCATTCTAGGGTCCAGAACCCAATTCTTCATTGGATCTAAGATTCAGATTCAAAATCCATTCTAGGGTCCAGAACCCGATTCTTCATTGGATCTCAGATTCAGATCCAAAAATCCATTCTAGGATCCAGAACCTACTCTACTTTGGATCTCAGATTACAGATCCGAATTCCATTTAGGATCTAGATCCTCATTCTATTTTGGATCTCAGACTATTAGATCCAAATCCATTCTAGAATCCAAATTCCAATTCTTAGGATCCAGAACCCAACCCTACTTTGGATCTCAGACTTCAGATCCAAAGTCCATTTCTTTAGGGTCCAGAATCCGATTCTACTTTGGATCTCAGACTTCAGATCCAATTCCATTTAGGATCTAGAATCCAACTTTACTTTGGATCCCTGACTTCAGATCCAAATTTCATCTTGGATTCCAAATCTCGGATCCAATTCCATCCAAAACTTCAGATCCCAATTCCATTTTGGATTCCAAATCTTGAATCTGATTCCATTCAAAGTTCCAAATCCAAATTCCACTTTAATTTCAAAAGCCAATTCCACTTCATTCCAGATTTCAAATCAAGTTCTCATCCTAAATTCAAAACTCAACTTTGAACTCTGTTCAGAATCCAGATCTTGGATTCAGATTTCATCTTGAAATTTCAAATCAATTCCATCCATGTTCCAATTATATTCAGATTTCCCAATACTATCTTTTCTTCTGATTCAATTCCACTTTCATTTTCTATTCTGATTCGAAGTCCATTTATGACTTTGAAAGTTCCTTTCTTCTTCTTTTATCTCAAAACTTCAAAATCATTTTTTCCAAATCCAGATTTATTTTTCCAAAACTCTTAAATATTTAGAACTTTTTTAATCTTAAGTTCTAAAGTTAGAAACCATTTCTTCATTCTATCATCAGATTCATCTCAAAAACACTTGGAAATTCTTCAAAACATTTTCAAAAGGAGCATACATCTTTGCATTTGCACAAGCATGATTCATTGTGCATTTAGACTTAGGATAAATTCTTAGATAATTTCTTAGCAAAGCAAAAGGCATAAATTCGACCCTTGGTTCGATTACCCCTGGTAAAGGCGCCAGGAACGGTCGAACCTCGTACCGACGAGCGGATCCTGTCTCCCAATTTTCCCGCAAATATTTCAAAAAATGGAGGCGAGTTATTTTCTAAATGTTTTCAAATTAAGGTCACGTGAGACCCGCAAAAAGAGTTCCTCTCCTTCTTTTCTCTTCTTCTTCTCTTCTCTCTTTTCTTTCTGTCTTTTATCTTTCTCCCTTCAAAAAGGAGGAAAATAAGAGGTTAGAAAGGAAAAGAGAAGGAAGAGAGAGAATATTACGAAAAGAAAAAATTTGCGATGATCACAGATTTGGCGACCGAGATGGGACTCGTCTCCGTCCGGTCGAATTTAATGCCTTTTCTTTTTTTGCTTTGATATTATCTAAGTCTTTATTCTACATATGTCAGCTTCATTTCCATGCAAACCTTAGGAGCCTAGACTCTACCCTAAAGCTGACATCATTGCATATAGTATTTAAGTATGGTTTGATAGGACCATATTGAGGAGATTATTCCATGCTCACATTAGACTTAGGTCTTAAATACAACTCTCCTCAATTTTAGGGATTGAATGCCAAAACAATGTATGCAAGTGTATGCTTCTCTTCATTTTAATCTATCTCTTTAGGACTTGCATTAGAGCCATCTGATTTCTTGCATGTTGCACATATTTTTGAAAACCTCTTTACCTACATTGTCCCGGTCTTCACGTTGTTGGGCTGTCTCACTGAACTATAGTTCGGGAGAGAGCCTCACAACGGGACCACTTATTTGGGTTTGCGCCCCCCTATCACGTACCTAAGGGCCATAGTCCGAGGTATATCGGTAGGTGCTCAAGGATGTTGGGAAGCCATTACCTTAGAACCGGAGAAATATTTCTATGCCACGTACTTCGAGCTTCGGCTTGGGTATATCGGCGTATCTTGATTGGAATCAGATAATTTGAACCCTAGAGTTAGGATTAAGGTCCTACAAGCCATTTCAAATATTGCATTTTAGAGTCAGCCTTTAGAGAGTGCTGTGTGCGCATCCTTGTTTGTGCAGCTTTAGTTGTATGATAATTCTCTTATTTCTTCCATATATATGTATCAAACACTTTTTCAAAACCCTGGGTGTATTATTCAAAACTTACCCTTATTTTTCAAAAACCCCAGGTGTATATTTCTCTCTACCCACATTTCCTTTCTCTTTTATATCAAATTTTCTTCAAAACCTTGGAAAATTCCTTTAAAAATTCATCAACATTTTCAAAATTTTCCAGGTTTAATTCTTCAAAAAGTCTGTCTATAAGTCTTGCATTCTATCTAATTCTCCTTATTTTTCTTTACCCCAGTATCATCTCAATGGCGTCAAATTCCCACGATGCAGTCTTTCCTCGAGATCATGTCTTCTATCAGATTCAGGATGGACCTCCGGATCTGCGGGTCATCCAGTCTTGTCCTTTCTTCCCTCGGTGGTATTATTCTTGGTTCGCCACCTTCTCACGTATGTTCCCAGACCACTTGGATGACTGTGGGTTGGAGATGGCATCAGCGGTAGGCAAACGAACCATCAATGGAGCTTTGATTCAAGCTATGGCAGAACGGTGGAATCCACGTACCTGCACATTCTGGTTTCCATGGGGAGAGATGACTCTACTGATGGATGAGTTCAATGATATTATGGGATTGCCCGAACCAGCTGGTCAGCCAGATGATCCTGTCGAGCAACAATTTTTTATCAACATCAAAGGGGTAGATGTTCGAGAAGCCTTAGCTAGAGCAACGGGGAGCAGATCCTGGCCTCTCACTGAGATTGGTGGAAATCAGTTCATCGACCTATTCGAACTATATCAAAAGTATAGAGCCTACAAAGAGGTTGACACTCTGTCTCGAGCAGCGAAAGACAAAATTCAGCATGCCATGATCCTGTGCACAGTGGGGTTAGCTTTCTTCCAAGATGGTCAGAATTTTATAGATATCAGAGTCGCCCAGCTCTTTCGAAGATGGGGAAGCAAGCAGACCCGTCAGCTCTCAGTCTCCATGGCCGCATTAGCCTTTCTTTACAGAGGCTTGACTCGATTTGTTCTTGAGGAGACCATTCTGGTAGAAGGATGCACTTACGCCTTGCAGTCGTGGTTCCTGCGACACATTCCCTTGAAGGCCAGTTTTTTCAAATTCAACAGTAAGCAGCCAAAGATAGTCATCCAATGCCGAGCTCTGATCAAGAAGCTGCATTAGGAGGAGATTATCTGTGACTTCTTTGACAGAAGAGAGACTGTTTCTCGATACACCTATGCTCGAGACAAGCGCTACAAGTTGATGGGCCCTTTCTTTTGTGTTGATTATCAGCCGGAACGATGTCTGAAGCAGTTTTCGCAGCGACAGGTTCGTGCCAACACCCACTTCCCGAAGAGCAACGTGCCAGAATTCAACCTGCAGTCGGATCAGTGGTCTGGGGCATATCATGTCGCCAAATACACCTGGGACTCCTTTATTTCTCTGTCTATATTTCCTGGGCCAAATGTATCATCTGAATATCAAGAGTGGTGGCAAACTGTCTGCCCACCCTCTCTTTGTCTTTGAATATTAAAAATATCAATAAAAATTTACTTTTTGGCCAAAAATGTTGTTTATAGCACAAATAGTCACAAATTTTTGAGTAATGACCTCATCCCGGGTAAATGGGACATTCCTTCCACATTTTCTTCAAATATATTTTCTCATGGTCGACGACCTCGCCTAGGTAACAAGACACATTTCTCTGTTATCATCAAATGGTAACACAATTATCACAAATCGTGTGATGACCCAATCCCGGGTAATGGGATAATCTCTTGAAATTGTCTACCAAATCCCTTTATTTCGTGCTTTTTCTCAAAGAAATTATGATTTTCGAAAAAAGCTTCTCCATACTCTAACCATTCCCATATTCTGCAGGAAAGCTTAGGCATCTGAAAATGGTTCAGACAAGGGCTGCTCAACAGCACAGTGACAACGAGTCAGAGGAGATGAATTCTCCTAGATTATCCAAGAAGAATAACTCCGGGGATGAAAGCGACGTTGATCCGGCCATGTACCGGATCTTTCAAAAAATGATGACCAAGATGATGGCTGAGCAGGCCAAAGCTGCTCCCAAGAAGGCAGCTTCTAAGAGCAAAGCTAAGAAAAAGCCCATGAAGAAGCCAGTCAAGATCAGCAAACAGAAGAAATAGCGTGACAGTACTTCTAAGGATTTCGGGTCAACAGGAGAAGTCTCTGAAGAAGAAGAACAGCTGATCTACATTCCGAAGCACCTGCGGCAGTCCAAGAGGCCAGTGGAAGAGCCAGTATCGGTAAACAAGCCCAAGTATGGGCCCCCCGCAGAAGATTCGATTCAAGCTTTGACCAAGATAGTCAAGGACTTACAAATCCCTGACAAAGGAAAGAGGTCATACACCAGGCAGGACTTCTATCTCGGTTTAGAAGGGGACAAGGATCTAGAGAACCTCCCTCGGAAGTTCATCAAGTTTGATGGAACCGGCGACCCGAAAGCTCATTTGGCAATGTTCTTCGCAGAATGCGCCCGGTTCAGTGAGGATAACCGTGCCCTTTTCCTTTGTTTTCCCCGCAGCCTAGACGGGATAGCGGCCAAGTGGTACGCTGAGCATGTCAATCCCATCGAACTGAGGGATTTCGACAAAGTTGTTAATATGTTTGTTGAATGCTTCTTATTCAACATAGAGGCTCTGCCTACCCTGAACCACCTATGCAACTTGAAGCAAGAGCCCAATGAAAAGGCCAGGGATTTTATCCATAAGTGGAGAAGTATTTGCAATAAGCTGAGGAATCCCATTTCTGAGGAACATGCCCTCCAGGTCATCCTTAACAATTTCTGTCAGCCTCTGAAAAGCCTCCTCTTCCCATATCCCTCCAAATCCTTCATCGAATTAACCGAGCGAGCAGAATGGCTCGAAATGGGGGTAGAAAATGGGATGTATGAGGGCGTTTCTTCGGCCAAGAACATCCTGGACCCAAAGAAAAAAGCCCATTTTACCTACTCAGCTGATATCCCCGAAGACAATCCGGGCAGTAGCAGTAAGAATGACAGTGGCAGTAGCATGAGGCCTGAACAGAACAGGGGAAGAAAGGGCAAATTCTTCAAGAGCAATGACAAATCTCTCCCAACCGGTCCTCAACAAAAAGGGGACTTTCAAGAAAAACCAAAACACATCAATTGGAGCAAAGATAGGAAATTCACTCCTTTGGACCAGCCTCTGGAGAAAGTGCTGGAATACCTGCTATCCCATGGGATGGTGAAGTTACCCAAAATTGCTTATCCTCCAGTCTTCATGGGGAAGTACAGAGAGCAGTACAGCAAATTTCATAGAGTCATGGGGCATGATACAGAACACTGCTTCGTCTTGAAGCATTTGGTCCAAGACTGTATCGATAAAAGCATCCTCGTAGAAGATGAAGAGGAGGGCAAAATGGAAATTTTATCTGCTCCATTTCCAAAGCATTCAGCATCAACCATCTTAGAACACTCTTTCCTTCCACAGAGTCATATCCACCCATGCTCTAGTGAAGAGCTAAAACTTCAGCATCAGGTAATGGTTCTACATCAGGATCAGCCTGTGTATCAGAAAATGGATATCCTCTCGCTTCTTGACCAAGCTAGTGTACCAGTCAAGGATGAAAGAATTCCAATCTTCCCAAAGAGCTTTCTTAAGAAAGAAGCTTGCGCAGAGAAGGCAGAAACCTCTAAAGCAGCAGAGGAACAGGCTGTTGATTTCCAGAAGCCAATTACGGCACTCTCAAACATTTCCATCTTCGAATTAACTCATGATTCTCCCAAGCATCAGGAAAAGTTGGATGATCTATTAAGAAAGATCAAGGTGAAGAAAATGAATCTGATTTTTCAAAGTTGAATTGAACTTTGAATTGGAAATTTGAATTTTGAATATAAAAATGAATTTGAGTTTTCAAAGTCAAATGGGACTTCGAAATTGAATCTTTGAATATAAAATGAATCTAAAATTTCAAAGTCAAATTGGACTTTGAAATTAAAGTTTTGAATTTTCAAAGTAAGATAGAATTTGAGCATAGAAAGGAGATTTTGAATTTACAATTGAGAATTGAAGATTGATTTGAGAGGTGAAGAAGATATTTGAAAAATATATCTCAAAATCACTTGATCTTGGAAAAGCATTTTGAAAATATGATATAGTTCTATCCTAAATGATGGATGAATTAAATAATTTCAAAAATTGAATATTTGAAAGGCATATGTCATTCTTTAAATGAATTGAAATAAGATTGAAGATATAATACATCTCTGACTATGGTCATAAGATGTATTATATAATAATCATATTTAAATTCAAGTGAAGAATAAAACACATTTTTGGTGACTTTATAGAGTTTAAAATCAAATTAACTCTCAATATATCCTGAATATGGTCATTGATATATATTTTGAGTTGATTTTAAGTTAAACTCTGATAAACGAAGAAAATATTTAAAAATATGAGATTTTTTTGAAAAAGTGATCTAGTGTGGATCCAATGTTATTCCATAAAAGATGAAAATCCTAAGTTTTGTTCGCACCTTGACTATGGCCATTGATGCAAATCGTCAACATAGGATTTAATCACCTTTTATAAAATGGTGCACGTGCCATTCGTGTTCCCATTTGTGAATTTTTTGTGAAATAAAAGAAGAAAATGATATGATAACAAGTAATTTCTAAGATATGTATGTTCATTTATTCTAATCTAATACGGAAAAATGTAAATTCTCATTGTAATCTAACTATTACATCATTGGAATGAATTTATATTCAATTTTTTTTAGACTAAGAAGGAAAAATGACCTGTTCTACCTAATTCCTGCAAAATTTTAGTGAGCTCAAGAATAAAGAGATACACATGGAGAGGCATCAGGTTGTATGCAAATGGTGGAATGGATGCTAATATACACTCTAAGCTAGTGAGAAAATAGAATCTTGTGTGGCATATGACGATATTTGTGCAAAAATGAGAAAGGCTTTATAGGTTTGCTTAAAGTGCTTATGGAAGTGAACATAGATGCCTAATGGGGAGGTGTTTTATGTATACTTGAAGGGTTGCAGCAGTTTTTGAGGATTGTTATGAATGCCCATCATGTATGTATGAGATGTTATGTTATACTATGTGAATGCTGGAGGGTAGACACAGTTGGTGAAGGAAGTGGTTGAGGATGGATATGTGTATGTGTAGGGTATTGGGATGTGAATAGTGTAACTTGCAGAAGTGAAGTGTATGTAGGGCATAGCTAGTGTGTGATAAGTTGTGAAGGTATAATGCAACTATGTGTAAAGCTGGAAGTGGTATGGAATACATGCCCATGGTGGCAACAGTTAAGTATGAGGATGAAAGCAAGGGGCTACCTGCCAGACATCAGTGGAAGGGGCAGCTGTATATTGATAAAAGCGGTTACAGCAGGTATGTGGAAGAAATGGGATAATGCTGGGATATGTGTTGGGTGGTGGTAGTAATTGGTGGCACAGTACAGAGTAGAATAGACATGACGAGTTAAGGTGTTGTGAGGGGACCACAGATGTGCCATGATATAGGTACATGGATGTAGTGAATAGTATTATTTGCAGGAAAATGTAAATACATGGCAGGTATGTGAAAAAAAAATGGGCTAATGCTGTTGGTGAAAGCAAGGTGGGAGCGTGCACAGAGGATGATAACAGGGTATGTTGTTAGCAGGTTGTGATTAGTGTAATTACTAGGGGTGTCACATTGGGTTGGGGATATCATGTAACAGATGGATGGGGTCTAATGTAGGTGGAGGGAGTAATGAGAAATGTGAGTGATAAGTGCATCATAACGGTGTAACTATTGTGTCAGTGAGTGTGAATGAGTGCAGGTGAGTGACAATGAGTGTAAGAGTTGTGTATTGGTGATACAAAAATGATGGTGTGCGAAAGTGGATGGTGGAGTGGTAAGGTAGCTGAAAGTTGAACTAGGGTGAGACATTGTGTGTAGGGTGTACTGGTGGTGGAAAGCTGTGAAAGAATGCATGTAATGAGAAACAGGTTCGGAAACAAAATTATAAGCTTATCACTAACTAAAAAAAAAGTTCAGCAAAAGATTGTTGGGATTTTGAATGAAATTAAGTTGAGCTCCACCTTTCCTTGCAAAACACTTGGTCAACATCCCTATGTTCCAAACTAAAACATGACTTTTGAAAATAATTCTTTCAACCATCTTGCCTTAACCTTGTTCTTCAGATTCACTTTCTGTGTCTCATACGATCTTCCAGTTGGATCATGCTGACTTGCTATAATCTTATAGGTTTACTTTTTACAATTCCTGAAGAATGAGTAGTCAGACTCCAAAACTCACCTACAGGATTATGCATCAGAACCTCTGCATCCTGAACCAAGGTCTACTGGTTCATCTCCTTTATATTCGGTCAACCTCGTGTTTGCAATTATGAGTGGGGTGCTCTCCAAAAGCAATGATGATTTTGTGAAAACTTCAATATTTGATTTTAGGTTTTTCTTTGAGCATGGGTATGGCTTCGATGAATGGGAGAGACGATTCTCTACATGATCACTCAAGAGCAGAGGGAAGGCTGACGCAATAACACTCACAATGAATTTTGTTTAATGTTAAAGCAGAGATCAAACCACCAAAGATATTGCCTTACCCCCTTTCCCTCAGCGATAGTAGACCTTCATAAAAAAGAAAAAGATAGGATTGATGATCCGTAAATGTGATGGGCTCAAATCATCTAGAATCAATATCAAGCAACAGTCCAAGCTGTGATACTTCATGCATGCAGCAGTAAAACGAAACTACCAGGTAAGCAAAATTATCACTCACCGCTGTGCAATTTCTGACTTGTTGGCAGTGGTAGTCTGACAGACTCCCATGAAATGTATGGGCAACAAGATATATCAAGAACATGCAAATTTTAGGCATGTAAGCACCAATCACTTTCTTAATGTTTCATCATTAACAGGAGAATGATTAACACGTTATAGTTAAACTGTACAAAACAGGGGTGAGGTTATAAGATAAAAAAATTTACAGGAAAAGAAATACGTTATGAAACAAGAAATGCAGAGGGAAAATACCAGGGATACTCAGATATGAAATCACAAGGCATGATCGATCGTGGTTAAATATGGATGAAAATCTCAAATGCTACAACAACCATGAGATGCGATGTCTATGTTCAAAAGGAGAAATAAAACAAAAAAAAGAAAAGTGATACGGCAAAGTGTAAATCTGAATAGAAATGCAAGATGAAGAGACGAGCAGAGGCTACAGGGAATCAAAATCCGATCAAGTTATCGGTACATACTACAGGATGTAAAAAGAAATGCGATGAGGATAATATATGGACATAGATGCAGCAATCAAGACCACTAATGAGATGATGAATGAGCGAGACATAATGAAATGAGTATATAAGACTAAAATGCATGAGTGCGATGAACATATGGATCAAATGATACTGGTCATTCGCAAGACATAATTAGATCAAGCACAAGGGAGATTAATGAGCCTGTAATCAAGCAAATGAACATAATGCAAACCCCAAACTGAATTAAGAACATAGAACACAACAAAAAGCTCGAAGCAAAAGAAAAGAGAAAAAAAAAAGAAAAGAAGAAGAAAGAGATCAAAGCAACAAAAATCACATAAAATTTTGTAAAGATAGCTAACGAGTATTGGAATCTAAGGATTTCGTTGATGTTGCACTAAGTATATTGACTGGTATTTGCTATACGCAAATTGATACCATAGAAGTGCTTTAATGGGGTCGTTTAGCCAGGAAAAAGAAAGGGGAAAATAATAAAGAAAAAGAGGGAGAAAGAGAATACTTACCGTAGCCGAAGCTTCAGAATGGTCGGCTTCCTTCAGTCAGACGAAAGAAATCCAGGGAAGTAATAAGAAGAAGAAGAAGGGTACAGGGGAAGGAAGAAAGCAGAGGAAGAGAAAGGGGAAGAAGAAGGAGGAATTGCGTGAAGAATATGAGAGGGTGAGAGCGGATGATTCGAGAAGAGGCCTGGATGCCTCTTCTTATAGCGGAGATGGAAGGATCGAGAGGGGGGGGGGGTTCATTGAAGATGAACGGAAGGAGAAAATCATAGAGGATGCGAACGGGAGGAGGCCGTTGCATCTTTCCCCAATTTTCAAAAAGTGGGCTCCCTTAAAAAAAGTTTTTCATAAAATGGTTTTCAAGAGAGGTTTTTAGCAAAAGAAGCTTTTAAACTACTTATTTTTTTGCATATTTTCATTTTTTTTGCATTTTTTTGTTTTTTTCTTTGGCATTTTCTAATTTTTTTGGTGTTTTTGAGATAAAAACTCTGAAACTTACGAGAAAACAAAGAGGATTTTTGAAATATTTCATAAAATTTGAGAATATTTACAAAAGAAAGGTTTTTCGAGAGTTTTAAAGTTGTTCTTTGAAAAATCCTTCAGAAAATAGGTTTGGATCTGAAACTTGAGGAAATATTCGAGTTTTTGCACCTCGAATCAAGAAATATAGAGCAATGGATGCAAACAGATGCCGAATGGTCTGTCCGAGCCATTCAAAACCATTATTGGTATTTTTGTAATTTTAATTTCAAATTTGGATAACGAGGCTCAGATTTAGATTTTTGGCAAATAACATGGATCCAAAATAGAGTCAGATACATAAAATTAGAATTGGATTCCAGAGAATCCAAAAAATAACTAGAATTTAAGTTTGAAACCAACTCAATTTATTCAGAAAATGGAGCCTAGGGGAAAAAAGGGAAATTTTTAGATTTTTGGAAAATTTGAGGTGTTCACAGATGCCCCTCTCTGCTGCTAAGCTGGTTGTTGTGAACACCCCAAATTTTTCAAAATCTTTTAAATATTCCCTTTTTGCCCCTAAATTCATTTTTTGAGCAAATGGGTCATTTCAAATCTAAATTCCAGGTCATTTCTCAAGTTTTACTAAAATTAAATTCATTTTATATGTTTAAATTGATTTCGGATCTGGATCCATTGTCCAGATCCAAATCTGAGTCTCATTTGTCCAAATTACAGAAAATACCAAAAATAGTTTTTTTAAAAAAAAGAGACTCGGACTGTCCATTCAACATCCGTTTGGATCCATCACATTGTATTTCTCGATTCAAGTGTCAAAACTCGAACATTTTCTCAAAACCTGGGTCCAAACTCATTCTTCTAAAGAAATTTTCCCGAAATGATCTGAAATTCTCAGAAAGATACTTTTGTAAATATCTCTCAGAAAAATACAAAAAAAAAATAGTGTTTAGCCTTTGTTTTCCCATAAAATCTTAGATTTTCATTCCAAAAAATACAAAAAAAAAAATATAATAATAACATTGAACAAAACAAAAAAAAATCAAAAATAAATAAAGGAAATTGCAAAAAAAATGTTTTTTTGGAAACCCATTTTAGAAAAATCTTTTTTAAAAGAACTCTCTCTTTGAAAAAGTAAAACCCTTAAAAACGAGTTAGGGTTTCGGGGGGGGAGACCCTCTCGAGTTTACCCTCTTACGGCTTCTCCTCTCCAAACAGCCGCACGCCCCCATGTGCGAGCTCCTCCATCACCCTCCATGTCCACCCTCAATCACCAACCACCCATGGATTCTCCCATCCATCTTCAACGGACTCCTCATCTTCCAGAACCTCCTTTTTTTTTCTCTTTAAAAAGGAGCGCAAGAGAAGCACTTCCGTCACCGCATTTCACCCCCGCACCCCTCTTCTTCCAGCATCAGGATCGCTTCTTAACCTCTGCGTGATCTCCTCTTCTCCTTCACGGGACCGCCTTTCACCCTCCGCATCTCTTTTCTTCATACATCCATTACTTTCAACTCTCCACTCGGTGTCTTTCACTCGATCGCCCTTCCCCTCTTTCAGCTGCAGGGGATCTCCATGGCAAACAAGACGAAATTTTCCCTCCTTAAAAAAAAAACCAGGTAAAAGTCTTCCCCTCTCTCTTTTTCAATCCTCAGTAGATACCGTATTACATTGTTTTTCGTTTTCCTCTTATTAACGCACCATAGAGGGGTTGATTTGCTTGTAGCAACATCAACCCCTCCCCTGTGCAACAGTAATGGAATGCTTATTCCTACATCTCCTCTTTTGTTTATTGAATCTTTGTTTTTGGGTGTATACGATTTTCTTGTTTTCGATTCCATCATCCAATGGTCTACTTCTTTCGCTATTTACTTTAGTTAGTTTCTACATTTTAATTTCCCCACATTAGAGAGTGTCTTAATCATTCTGAAATTATTGCATCCGTGCGTTCTTCTCTTCCTCTTTTTCGCCATTGGTGTTTTCTCTTGATATATTTGGCTGTTGGTATTCGGATCAAGGCATTGAATACATGTTTGCCGATGAATCATAGGATGCAGAGGGGCGTTTTAGAGAATCCATTAGATTCCTTTTCATCCTTTCTATAATCACTGTATTTGGTTTAATGTTACAATTTAGTCTATAGTCTATATTTTTTGTATTAGCATTTTGGTTTGTATCTGACATACATTTCCTGCTCTGTAATTTTTACCTTCTGAATTTTCTTTTGATTTTCCATGATTCCTCGTTTTTCCTTGATCTTTTGCCGAATAATCTTCTGCCTTGATGTTGCCCCAATAAATCCAAAAAAAAAAAAAAGAGAATTACTCCCTGAAGTGAAACAGTGCTCTGATCTTTCTGGGAGTGTGGAGATCAGGTGCATCTTGTGCTTCAGCATAAGATAAACTTGCCACTCGTGCCACCACGTCTGCATCCTTAACATTGTACAGAGTTACTGGTATATTCTCTACTGGCTTCCAGTTTTGTTATGTTTCAAATTTGTTTCTTAAGATTATAAGGGTCTGGATGGTTTTATTTTCCCTCCTTTTATTGTTGAGGGAATGGTGAACACAGAGGGAATCAAATCTCCATGCTTCCCCCACAAGGAGAAGCCTCATTGAACAATTATTATTTTGTATAAGCATATATTCTAGTTCAGGGCTTGTATGATTGCAATCCAATTATCAATGACTTAACTGTTTATAATATATCTTAGGTCGTCTGTTATTGTTCTATAGAACACGATTGTGAGGAAAAGAGGTAATCTGCATCACTCTTGAGCTATTTCTTTACGGTTTGACTCTTTTGTTCTCTATATTTTTTTTTTTTAGTTTTTGTGTTTAATGCTTGTCATGATTGTCTGAAGGCCTCGGTTCATAACATCCTGAAATTCCACTAGAGGGGGGATGAATAGTGAAATATGATAAAGATCGATAAAATAAAATAATCAGGCAATAAGGCACAACACATAAAACACAGAATTTATACTGGTTCGGTCAGTACCCAGACCTACATCCAGTCCCCAAGCAAACCACTTGAGCTTTCCACTATAACATCCGAGTCACCGGATAAATAGTACAACACCCTCTTCCTCAGAGGTCTTCTTCTCTCAACAGAGAAGGACAACACCCTCTTTCACAGAGGTCTTCTTCTCTCAACAGAGAAGGGCAACACCCTCTTTCACAGAGGTCTTCTTCTCTCAACAGATAAGGGCAACACCCTCTTTCACAGAGGTCTACTTCTTTCAACAAAGAAGGAATACAGTGAATAACAGAAAGTTACAATACTTCCTATAGAACCTTCAGAAAGATATGAATGCACGAATGAAGGATTCTCAGAATGTTCTGTTTGTCACTCAGATGATACTCTTTGTCAAAGAGCTGGACTTGACTTTTTCTCTTTTCTTTCTTTTCTCTTTCTCTTTCTTTTTCAAGGCTCTCTTTTCAAATAATGAATAGAATTTTTCTCATTGTAAGCTCACACGTCTATTCCATTCCCACTTTTCGAATAGTTTATTTGAGTGTGTTTATATAGATTTAAAAAAGTAGTCGTTACATTTTGAAATCGTAGCCTTTTTGAAATGTGAAATGTTATGTCATTTCAAAAACATCTTTTAGAGAAATTCGAGAATGCCTTTTTCCATAAAAGTAAAATGTATGGTACACTAGTCGTTGTAATATTTTAGGTAATACACATTTTATGTAAAAAGTCTATTTCTTACAATAGTACATTGAACGTTGGATTGTAGTTTTGTCTTTATTCTAATTAATGATTTGAGGTACATAAGTACTTCTTTACTTTAAATGAGTGTAAGTACAATGAGTGCTTTGAGATATTTATTTGTACATAGTCATGTCAAGTGTTTTCTTTATGTTGTGTTTTTCAAAGTCTTTAGAGAGAATGAGGACTAAAAGAAAGTTGACATTCTTTGAGAAGGATATTAACAAGGATTTGTTACAGGAGGTATTTAAGGCTTTGTACAAAGAGAATGATGACTTCAAGTAAGTCGACATTCTATGGTTTTGTAAAAAGGTAACTAGAGTCCTTTCAAAAACATAGTATATTTGTATTTCTTTGTATAGCCGATTTTATGTTTTTGTCTTCTTCTTATATTAAAAACATTTCTTTAAAGAAGGTAACTAGAGTCTTTTCAAAAATATATTATATTGGTTTTTCTTTGTGTACCCGATTTTATGTTTTTGTCTTTTTCCTACATTTCTTTTTCATGTTGTCTTGTATATAGTGTAAGGTACAATTATTACATGACAAAATATCTTTTTCATAAAGGGTTGTAAGAAGGTACAATTATTAGTTTTCAAAAAAGGAGCTTTTTGAAACTATCGTATACTTTTATGATATAGTATATATGCATGAGTATGTAATATGCAATATGCATGTTCCTGAAGGTTCTGTTACATATGACTCTAAAGAAGAAAAAAATCTTCATCTTGAGGTAGCCGATATCTTCAGTTGAACTTTAGAAATGCATGGCTCATCAAGCTTTTTCTTCAAGGAGTATGATTGCACTAAAGTTGTACTTGAACAGGAAGTCTCCATCCTTTTTGGGTGAGATATCCTTGCATCAAATACTCGTTAGATGTATGGCAAAACATATTCAGTCATAATATAACATTTTTCAAGAGGACATATTATCATATTATATAAAATCAAATACGACAGTGTATCATATTATGTGACATCAAAACAGAGTTTCTCAACACATCCCTCCTTCATCTCCTGTTTCAAAATATGTGCAACTTAATTATATCATCTCTTCAGCGGTTCATTTAACTTCTGCATCGATAAGGTTGCTTGTGTAGCAACCTCTTTTGTTTATACAAGGTTGTAGCAGGTTTATGTAGCACCATTACATCATCCGATTTAGCAATTGTTTCTGATATAAGCAACAAACCGGATAGCATTATGGAAGAGAGCTCGGGTCAGCATACAAGCTTTTTGAGGATTGGTTGAAACTTGGGCATGATAGAATGTTTGTGGAGGGTTGAATGGTTTAGTTGAAAAATGGCCTGCGTTATGAAGGATTCAACGAGATAGGTGATTTTTGTCATTTCTGACTTAAATACCGGTGCAGCTGAGGCCTTCTAGCCAGGAAATCACATCAATTTCTGCTGATAACTTGGCTCGGGGATTTCACAAGAGGAGCAAAATATTTTTCTGATTATGGTGAAAAGTCAAACCTCATCTATTTTTTTTTTTATTATAAGATTTATATATCTCATGTTAATATTCTGATATTTGATAAACACTTTCAGTTCAGCATATGTAGCTCTAAGATTTAAACAATCAGTTAGAACAATTTTTCTTTGTACATAATTTTCTTGTTATTTCTGTTAGTCTTTGCCAAGATTTTTCTGGGAAAACCCAACATGTAGATATACTGAGAGGAGTTCCCTTTCTAAGGAATTTTTAAGACCGAGATTGGTTGCACAGTTACAATCGAGAAGCCATAAGAATGCTTCCTTTTTCTGCTGATGTGATATACTATCAATGATTGCTTTTTGGCTATGGTCCCACCTACTTCTGTTATCCTCAATAAAAGTTGCTTATGATTCATCATTGTCCACAATCTGTGAACTGAAATTTTGATGTTGTAGGCTGCACAGTTGAGATTTGCTCTTCATGCTCACTAATAAATCTGTTGTAACCTTCCCAGGCTACCACAATGTTTGTTGTAAATTTCATTTCAGCATTAATAGCAGTAACAATGCACCTTTAGCAGTGGTTAAACTTGATGAAGTCCTCACTGTGCACAACTGCCATCATACTTTGCTTTATTTTCACAACCATTTCTTTGCAAAGTAAATTTCTGGAAATCCATATACCTTATAGGTATGCGAAATGTCCTGAAGTTAGGATTGAAGCCAGAAATAACTCTTCATTACCGTGTAATTGCTCTTGTGAAATGTCCTGAAGACAGGCTAGCTTCTCTCTTTCGAAATTGCTTGGATTCATGAAGTGTCTTCCCCTTTATTTCTTTACTGTCTGGTGGACTAATTGTGAAGTTCATGGTGGGTACAGATTCAAGTGTATAATTTGCAATATCTTCACAGGCTAAAACCTTTACAGGATAAAGGGTATACATTCACCGTGTCCATCCACTTCCTACGCCTACAACAACTACCAGAGTGTTCCATCCCAGCACCAAGGTATGTATATTTTTCTATTTTAACCTATAGGTATACCAAGATCTGCACACTTACAACACTCCACCTTTTTATCATTTGCATGTTCCCTTACACAAATTTATACACCCTTGCCATTCACCTACTGGTGATAACACACCACACTCATCACTTTCAATATGTCTCCACTAGTGAACATTCATGCTGTTATTCAATGCATTTTGCTAACTGAGTACTTCCCAGTTTTGTATATTAGCAATGTACTTGAATTCGTTGGCTTTGGAATATATTTTCATTAGTGGGGTAGCAATACATTTACATTTATCAAATTGCTGAAATTCTCCAATCTAGCAGTGCATCTTGCTAGTCACTAATTATTTTCAGTTTGTATTTTGGCCATGCCCCTTTTGATAATCATTGCACCCATCGTGTTTGGCATGATAATAATACATAGCCACTGTATTCTTTTCTATGGTGGTCCATCAAGAACCACCATAGTTGCTATATATTTCATGGTGGTTCACCATGAACCACCGTGGTCCCCTTTCTTTTTATAAATAGTTTGTCAAAAACTACTACAGCAGTTATCTTTTGCAATGGTTCACAAAGAATCCCTGTAATCCTTCTTGACTATAGTAGTTCATTAAGAACTACTATAGCCATTTTTCTTTCACAGTGGTTCACAATGAACCATTGGATCCTTTCTTTCTTATGGTGGATCATCAGAAACTACCATATTTCATGTTAGACACCCCCCCTGGTTCTTGACTTCACCCATTGTATATGCTTTTTTCATTCAGCATAACCATAGCATCCGGTATTAGAATCAACACAATCACATACTATTTTGCTCTCAACAAAGTGTTTTCTCATGCATCATGCTAACTCATTTCTTCGCAGGGAAGTCATGGAAAGTCTTCTCAGATTAGAGAAGTTGTTTAAAATTTCAGTTTCAAAGATTGTAACAACTTAGATCTTAATGAGAATTTACATTTCCTGTTTTAGATAGAATGAGTGAGCATTGTAAATACCATGAATTACTTGTTTTCATGCTTTTTGCCTTTATTTCTCAAAATCTCACATTGGTGAAAAACGAATGGCACGTGCACCATTTCGTAAGAGGTAAATTAATCCTAAGTTGATGATCCACATCAATGGCCATAGTCAGGATGTGGACAAAACTTAGTATTTTTATCTTTTACAAAATAACACTGGATCCACACTGGATCTGTTTTCAAAATTCATCATATTTTCCCTAAATATTTTCTTCTTTTATCAGAATTTAACTTAAAATTAACTCAAAATATATACCAATGTTCATAGTCAGGGTATATTGAGAGTTAATTTCATTTTTAATTCTATAAAAGCACCAAATGTGTTTCATTCTTCACCTGAATTTAAATATAGATTATTATATAATACATTCAATGACCATAGTCAAGGATGTATTATATCTTCGATCTTGTTTTAATTCATTTAAAGAATGGAATAGCTTTTTCAAAATCCAATTTCAAAGATTCTTTAAATTCATTCATCATATAGGATAGAATTGCATCATATTTTCAAAATTTCCTTTTCAAAATTCCAAGTGATTCTTCTTCTTCATTTCTCAGATCAAATCTTATTCAAATCCAATTTTATCTCATTTCAAGATTCAAAAAATTCAATTTCAAAGTCCAATTTGACTTTGAAATTCCAAAATCATTTTTATATTCAAAACTTCAAATTTCCAAATTCAAATCAGATTTCAAAGTTCAAATTTACTTTGAAATTCCAAATTCATTTTATATTCAAAACTCCAATCAAAGTTCAATTTAACTTTGAGATTCTTGATTCATCTTCTGAATTTAACTCCAAATCCATTTTAGGATCCAGGATTCAACACTCATATTGGATCTCAGACTTCAGATCCAATTCCTCCTTAGGATCCAGACTCCAATTTCACTTTTGGATCTTAGACTTCAGATCCAATTTCCTTATAGGATCTAGAATCCAATTTCTCCTTGGATCTCAGACTTCAGATCCAAATCCATCTTATGATCCAGAGTCTAACTCTACATTGGATCTCTGACTTCAGATCCAGTTCCATTTTAGGATCCAGAATTCAATCACATGTTGGATCTCAGACTTCAGATCCAAATCCATCTTAGAATCCAAAACCCAAATTCTACATCGGATCTTAAATCCATTTTTGAGATCCAATTCCATTCCCAATTCTAGATTTAAAATCCAATTCCATTTTCAGATCTCATCTGAACTCCCTAAATCCATTTCTATTCTTAAATACCATTTGATTTTCTGAGTCCATTCCAACTTCAAAATCCAAATTCAATTCCATCTCAAGTATTCATTTCCTTTCCTAAATTCAAGTTCAAATTCAAAGTCCATTTCTGACTTTGAAACTTCATTTCCTTTCATTTCAAAGCTTTAAAATCATTCTTTCTCAAAATCAAGATTCATTCTTCTAACTCTGATTTATTTCAAAAACTTAGAACTTCCTCTGATCTATTTCAAGTTCTAGGTTAGATTCAATCATTTCTTCACTTCTCATCAAATTCATCTCAGAATACTTGGAAATTTTTCAAAACATCTTTCGAAAGAGCATTCATCCTTGCATTGCACAAGCATGATTCTTTGTGCATTTAAAGTTAGAATAAATTCTTAGATTATATTTAGGCAAAGCAAAAGGCATAGATTCGATCCTTGGTTCGATTACCCCTGGTAAAGGCGCTAGGAACGGTAGAACCTCGTACCGACGAGCGAATCCCGTCTCTCCATTTTCCGGCAAATATTTTCAAAATGGAGGTGAGTTAAATTTCTAAATATTTTTCAAATCAAGGTCAAGTGAGACCGCGCAAAAGAGTTCCTCTTCTCTCTTTCTTTCTTTCTTTTCTCTTCTCTCTCTCTTTTTCTTTCTTTTATTCTTCTCTCTTCAAAAATGAGGAAAATAGAAGTTAGAAAAGCAAAAGAGAAGGAAAAGAGAGAGAAACCACAAGTGAGGAAAAATTTTGCGATGATCACAGATTTGGCGACCGTGATGGGACTCGTCTCTGTCTGGTCGAATTATGCCTTTGCTTTGATTAAATATTTTCTAAGTCTTTATTCTTCATATGTCAGCTTCATTTCCATGCAAACCTTAGGAGCCTAGACTCTGTCCTAAGTTGACATTATTTACATATAGGATCTAAGTATGGTTTGGTAGGACCATATTGAGGAGATTATTCCATGTTCACATTAGATCTAGGTCTTAAATACAACTCTCCTCAATTTTAGGGATTGAATGCAAAACAATGTATGCAAGTGTATGCTTCTTTTCATTTAAATCTATCTCTTTAGGACTTGCATTAGAGCTTTCTGGTTTTATCTGCATGTTGATCATGTTTTAAAAATATCCCTTACCTATATTTGTCCCGGTCTTCACGTTGCTGGGCTGTCTCACTGAACCATAGTTCGGGAGAGAGACTCACAACTGGACCACTTATTTGGGTTCGCGCCCCCCCTACCACGTACCTAAGGGCCATAGTCCGAGGTATATCGGTAGGTGCTCAAGGATGTTGGGAAGCCCTTACCTTAGAACCAGAGAAATATCTTATATGCCACGTACTTCGAGCTTCGGCTTGAGTATATCGGCATACCTTGATGGAAATCAGATGATATAAATCTTAGAGTTAGGATTAAGGTCCTATAATCCATTTCAAATATTGCATATAGAGTCAGCTTTAGGGAGTGCTATTTGTGCATCCTTGCTTGTATGTCTGTGATTGAATGATATTATATATATATATATATATATATCTTCCTTATATTTTCCAAAAACCTTGGGTATATATTATTCAAAATTTCCTCTTTTAAGAAAAAACCCAGGTGTATTGCCTTTTCTTTCTGATTTCTTCAAAATCTTTTTTGATCCTGCCTGCTATTTTTCAAAAATTTTAAATCCTTGTCATCTATTTTCAAAATTTGTTTTCCTCCATCATGAGAGAAATGATATTGCCTATGAGGATTTTTAAAATCATAAAATTTCTGCAAAAGTCTTCAAAAGATTCAAATATTTTGATATGAATCTCTTTTAAATAAACTAACATGTTGATTTTCCTTTTCCAAATTAGGTTTTGAAAACCATTTGTCTTCAAAATCATCACCTCGTTTTTTGTTTTCTCTTTCAAAATTGGTTTTTAAACCACTATCTTCGAAATCAAACCTCATGATAATCTCTCATGATGATTCTCTTTTTAAAGGACCAGACCTCACACTGATCATTCTTCTTGCAGTCAATTTTCCCCCAAAATGATTTCTCATTTATCTTCTAAATAAACATTTTCCTTTCAAAATCCCATATGCAGGCAGGATCTGAAAAACTCCTTTTTCTCTTAAATCTTATAAATTTTCAGCTAAGTTTGATATTTTTATCAGTTTCATTCAAGTTTATATCAATTTTATCAAGTTTTTATCAAGTTTATCAATATTTTCTCAATTCCATTAAATTTTATCAATCTTTCTACCCTTTCAGGTTAAGGGATAAACCTGATGCCTCTTTCCCATGAGGTATTTCCTTTATTCTTATTTTTCCCCCTCAGGTTAAGGGATAAACCTGACCCTCGTTGTCCGAGGTGTTCCCATTCAGGATAAGGGAAAATCCTGAGACCCCTTATAGGAGCAATGACGCTACCTATGAGGATTCTTTTGTAAATACAAGTTTTGCCAATCTTTATTGATTTTCTAGATTTATATCAATTTCCCTTCATTAAATCTCTTTAAATTCTATTCTTTTTCAGGATAAGGGAAAATCCTGAGACCCCTTGTAGGAGCAATGACGCTACCTACGAGGATTCTTTTTGTAAATACAAGTTTTATCAATCTTTATTGAGTTTCTAGATTTATATCAATTTCCCTTCGTTAAATTTTCTTAAATTTTATTCAGGATAAGGGAAAATTCTGAGATCCTTCATAGGAGCAACAATGCTACCTGTGAAAATTCTTTTCCAAAATAAATTTTCAAAATTTCTTTCCTTTTCTCTTCTCCATTTTTTATTTTTTATTCTGCTCCCCTTTCAGGTTAAGGGGTAAACCTGAATCATTCGTTTCTAAATTCTCATCAAATGTCTATTCCACTTCCCCTTCAGGATAAGAGAAAATCCTGAAAACACCGACAATCATTCTCGCTCAAATCTCAAGTATCTTAAAGAATGTCGGTGTCCCCTTTTTCTTCAAATCTCCATCAGAAAACCCAGTACTTACACTGGGGCATTTTTGAAAAATTCATACAGGTAAGCCTAGCACTCATGCTAGTGTTTGGCTGACCGATAAGTTGGCCCTCAGGTCACAATCTTTCCTCAATTTTCCTTAAATTATGTCAATCTTCCATCAATTTCTATCCCTTCTCATCAAATTCTCCTTTAAGATTCGAGTTTCGACTCGAACTTCCAACTCTTTCCCTAAGATTCGAGCCCTGACTCGAATTTTCTAGCTTTCCTTTGAAGATTTGGGTCTTAACTCGAGTCTTCTTTCCTTTAAAAATCTAAAAAAACTTTCAAGTATTCCTTTGAGATTCGAGCCCTGACTCGAACCTTCCTGCTTCCCTTCAAAGATTTGAGTTTTATCTCGAATTTTCTTGCTTTCAATAAAAGAATTTTCAAGTTTTTCCTTTGAGATTCGAGCCCTGACTCAAACTTTTCTGCTTTCCTTCGAAAATTTGGGTTTTATCTCCTTCAATAAATGAACCTTTAAATTTTGATTCGAGCCCTGACTCGAATTTTCCTGCTTCCCTTCGAAAATTTGAGTTTTATCTCGAGTTTTTTTCAATAAAAGAACTTTCCAAGTTTTCCTTTAAGATTCGAGCCCTGACTCGAATTTTCCTACTTTTCCTTCATTTAGGTTTTATCTCAAGTTTTCTTGCCTTCAATAAATAAACCTTCAAAATTTCGATTCGAGCCCTGACTCGAACTTTCCTGCTTTCCTTCGAAAATTTGGGTTTTATCTCAAGTTTTCTTGCCTTCAGTAAATGAAACTTCAAAATTTTGATTCGAGCCCTGACTCGAACTTTCCTGCTTTCCTTCAAAAATTTGGGTTTTATCTCCTTCAGTAAATGAACCTTCAAGTTTTGATTCGAGCCCTGACTCAAATTTTCCTGCTTCCCTTCGAAAATTTGAGTTTTATCTCGAGTTTTCTTCAATAAAAGAACTTTCCAAGTTTTCCTTTAAGATTCGAGCCCTGACTCGAATTTTCCTACTTTTCCTTCATTTAGGTTTTATCTCAAGTTTTCTTGCCTTCAATAAATAAACCTTCAAAATTTCGATTCGAGCCCTGACTCGAACTTTCCTGCTTTCCTTCGAAAATTTGGGTTTTATCTCAAGTTTTCTTGCCTTCAGTAAATGAAACTTCAAAATTTTGATTCGAGCCCTGACTCGAACTTTCTTGCTTTCCTTCGAAGATTCGAGTTTTATCTCGAGTTTTCTTGCCTTCAATAAATGAAATGTTCAAGTTTTTCCTTGAGATTCGAGCCCCGACTCGAACCTTCCAGTTTTCCTTTAAAAACTCGAGTTTTAAAATTTCCTTGTTTTCCTTGTAGAATCCGAGCCCTGATTCGGATATTCTTTCAAAGGCTTACCTTCAAAATTCTGTTTTATGTGAAGCTTACCTTCAGAACTTTAAATTCACATTTACCTTCAGAATGCAGCCTTACGTTGGATTCTTCGCCAGAATCCCATTGATATGTCAAAATTCGATGTTAAGCAAAGGTTTCATCATTAAGGATTTCAGAAAAATCTTGCCAAATTGCCATAAGATAGTTGTTGATCTCAAACTTTTATTACATAAAGAATTTCCTCAAATCTTCTTGGTATTCCTTTCAAAAAGGGTGAAAACTTTTGTGAAGAAAGGCTCAAACTCCAAATTTTCTGTTGGTCAACCAAGAGGATGAAGAAAAAATCTTCGACATGACTGGTAAAGGAAATATTCAATGATGCTGAAGAGTCATAAATGCGCTGATATTGATCATAGCTATGGCACATTCTTAAAGATTATTCTTTGGCATTAAGACAGTGGAAATATCTTGGGCAGTCAGAAAAGAACCTACCCAATTCATGTCTCCTCAAGTCAGCTAAGTTGCAAATCAAATATCCGCAAAAGGGATCTCTCAATTGTCGCCAAGATGAAGGCAAATTAAGCGAGTAGACCCCCGGGGCCAAAGAAGATTTGAAACATCTCCAAGATGATGGGGTTTGTGACGGATCCTTCCAGGAAAAGTTCGGATCACCGTCGAGATGAAGGCGGATGTGATGGACCTACCGACAAACCCTAAAAGATATTTGATTTGTGCTATCATCTAAAGACCTTTGAGCCAATACCATCATATATGATCCCTGAGAAAATGAAGGATCGGAGCATCTCCAAGATGAAGGAGTTTGTGACGTACCCTTCCCCGAAAAAGAGAGAAAAGTCAGGACATCTCCAAAATGAAGGATGATGTAAAAGCCCAAGAAAGCCCCGTGACTCAAAAGAGTGCAAAAAGATCATCATGGGAAAATACCCAGGATATCAAACTGCCCAAACTACAAGGAATCTTCTTTACCTATATGAAATTCTTCTATCAATATCCTTTCATTTAATTGCTTTTATGAAGCTAAGAATATTTCTTCTCCTTTCATGTCAAGGAAATTGATAGCATCCTTGAAGAAAACCAACAACAAAATTTGACTTTGATCCTGGATTTTATAGAGTTAACCTAGTTGGGGGTAATACTCTAGGTGGAAGAGGGAACATCTTTCGAAAGTACTTACCTTCAATTACCTTAAAACAACTACAATTTTATCAATTTGGCAATATTTTTTCAGCTTTCCTGATGAGAAATGAGAACTTGACATCTGTTATTGATATATCTTGGTGTTGTCTTTTTCTTTCTTTCGCATAGTCGAAAGAGTTGCCTTCGCCTCTTTCATAAGAGTTGCCTTCCTCGTCTTTCGCTTTGTCGAGAGACTTGCCTTCTCCTTGATGAAAGGATTGCCTTCTTTGTCTTTCACTCTGTCGAAAGACTCGCCTTCTCCTTGATGAAAGGATTGCCTTCTTCGTCTTTCGCTCTGTCGAAAGACTCGCCTTCTCCTTGATGAAAGGATTGCCTTCTTCGTCTTTCGCTCTGTCGAAAGACTCGCCTTCTCCTTGATAAAAGAATTGCCTTCTTCGTCTTTCGCTCTGTCGAAAGACTCGCCTTCTCCTTGATGAAAGGATTGCCTTCTTCGTCTTTCGCTTTGTCGAGAGACTCGCCTTCTCCTTAATAAAAGGATTGCCTTCCCCATCTTTCGCTTTGTCGAGAGACTCGCCTTCGCCTTGATGAAAGGATTGCCTTCTTCGTCTTTCGCTCTGTCGAAAGACTCGCCTTCTCCTTGATGAAAGGATTGCCTTCTCCGTCTTTCGCTCCGTCGAGAGACTCGCCTTCTCCTTGATAAAAGGATTGCCTTCTCCGTCTTTCGCTTTGTCGAGAGACTCGCCTTCTTCTTGATAAAAGGATCGCCTTTCCCGTCTTTTGCATTGTCAAAAGATTTGCCTTTCTCCTTGATTAAATGATCGCCTTCCTCGTCTTTTGCTTTGTCGAGAGACTTGACTTCTCCTTGTTAAAAGGATTGCCTTCTTCATATCTTACATTTTACCTTCTCCTTGTTAAAAGGATTGCCTTCTTCATATTTTATATTTTGCCTTCTCCTTACCAAGAGGATTGCCTTCTGCATATCTTACATTTTGCCTTCTCCTTACCAAAAGGATTGCCTTCTTCATATCTCACATTTCGCCTTCTCCTTACTATTGCCATCTTCATATCTTCATATTTTACCTTCTCCTTGCTAAAAGGATTGCCATCTTCATCGCCATCTTCATATTTTGCTTTTACCTTCTTCTGTCCAAAGGATTTGCCCTCTTTCATCTTTTTGCCTTGTCAAGAGATTCGTCTCCTTGATAAAAGGTTTGCCTTATTCATCTTTCACCCCATCGAAAGATTCGCCTCCTGTTACCTTATTTCGTGTTCATTTTGACTCACATCTCCTTACTTTCCATCTCTCACATTCCCAGAAGAGTTGCCTCATTCAACTGAAGTATCTCTCCTGTCCCATCACGGTTTTCGAGAATTCCGTATGATCGTTTCCCACTCAGGTTAAGGATCAAAACCTGTATTTTCTGCGAGAGGTCATTAAATTCAAAAAGCCGATTTCAGTCTCAGCAATGAAACGCCTAAGTTCATCCCTTTTTCAAAGCTTTAGGGAACCCCATTCGCAAACATCCTTTCGGATTTGTTCGTCCAAACTCCGAATGCCCCATCATGGTCTCTTCACTCGAGAATTCCGTATGGTCGTCCCCTTCAGGTTAAGGGTTAAGCCTGAACCTCGTGCATCGAGGTATTTTCCTTTTCAGGTTTGGGTTAAACATGAGTCTCGTTTCGATGAGGTGTTTTCCTTCTAAGTCCCATCATGGTTCTTCCCATCGAGAAAACCATGCTTTGTATATTCATTTAGGATAAGGTCCTATTTGAGCTTCATCTCATGAGGCATTTTCTCAAAAATGTCCCATCATGGTCATCATATATTCCCTTTCCCATTCAGGTTATTTTAAGATATATTCGCCCCATCCAGGTTAAGGGCTAAACCTGAATCATTCAAAGGCTGATCTCGCCTCATTCATGAGACCTGGTCAAACTTCTTATCTTTCATCATCTCGGGATCTTCACCCAAAGTCCCATCACGATTTCCTCATCTCTATTATTCAGTCATATCATTTCTGAGGATTTCGTCTCCCCCAGGTCATTCAGGATAAGGTATTAAGCCTGAAACCATGTCTTTCAAATAAATTCTTCCACACCCAGTTCAGATCTGCTGACTGGGGCATTTTTCAAAATTTGGAGCATTTTCTTTGCCACTAAGATTGGCTTTCAACCGACTTAGTAGCAAAGAGGGGCATCTGTGAACACCCCAAATTTTTCAAAATCTTTTAAATATTCCCTTTTTGCCCCTAAATTCATTTTTTGAGCAAATGGGTCATTTCAAATCTAAATTCCAGGTCATTTCTCAAGTTTTACTAAAATTAAATTTATTTTATATGTTTAAATTGATTTTGGATCTGGATCCATTGTCTAGATCCAAATCTGAGTCTCATTTGTCCAAATTACATAAAATACCAAAAATAGTTTTTTTAAAAAAAAGAGACTCGGACAGTCCATTCAACATCCGTTTGGATCCATCACATTGTATTTCTCGATTCAAGTGTCAAAACTCAAACATTTTCTCAAAACCTAGGTCCAAACCCATTCTTCTGAAGAAATTTTCCCGAAATGATCTGAAATTCTCAGAAAGATACTTTTGTAAATATTTCTCAGAAAAATACAAAAAAAAAATAATAGTGTTTAGTCTTGGTTTTCCCGTAAAATCTTAGATTTTCATTCCAAAAAATACAAAAAAAAAATATAATAATAACATTGAACAGAACAAAAAAAATCAAAAATAAATAAAGGAAATTGCAAAAAAATTGTTTTTTTGGAAACCCGTTTTAGAAAAATCTTTTTTAAAAGAACTCTCTCTTGGGAAAAGTAAAACCCTTAAAAAATGAGTTAGGGTTTCGGGGGGGGGAGACCCTCTCGAGTTTCCCATCTTATGGCTTCTCCTCTCCAAACAGTCGCACGCCCCCATATGCGAGCTCCTCCATCACCCTCCATGTCCACCCTCAATCACCAACCACCCATGGATTCTCCCATCCATCTTCAACGGACTCCTCATCTTCCAGAACCTCCTTTTTTTTTCTCTTTAAAAAGGAGCGCAAGAGAAGCACTTCCGTCACCGCGTTTCACCCCCGCACCCCTCTTCTTCCAGCATCAGGATCGCTTCTTCACCTCTGCGTGATCTCCTCTTCTCCTTCATGGGACCACCTTTCACCCTCCGCATCTCTTTTCTTCATACATCCATTACTTTCAGCTCTCCACTCAGTGTCTTTCCCTCGATCGCCCTTCCCCTCTTTCAGCAGTAGGGGATCTCCATGGCAAACAAGACGAAATTTTCCCTCCTTAAAAAAAAAACCTTGCAAAACCAGGTAAAAGTCTTCCCCTCTCTCTTTTTAATCCTCAGTAGATACCGTATTACATTATTTTTCGTTTTCCTCTTATTAACGCACCATAGAGGGGTTGATTTGCTTGTAGCAACATCAACCCCTCCCCTGTGCAACAGTAATGGAATGCTTATTCCTACATCTCCTCTTTTGTTTATTGAATCTTTTTTTTTGGGTGTATATGATTTTCTTGTTTTCGATTCCATCATCCAATGGTCTGCTTCTTTCGCTATTTACTTTAGTTAGTTTCTACATTTTAATTTCCCCACATCAGAGAGTGTCTTAATCATGCTGAAATTATTGCATCCATGCATTCTTCTCTTCCTCGTTTTCGCCATTGGTGTTTTCTCTGGATATATTTGGCTGTTGGTATTCGGATCAAGGCATTGAATACATGTTTGCCGATGAATCATAAGATGCAGAGCAGCGTTTCAGAGAATCCATTAGATTCCTTTTCATCCTTCCTGTAATCTCTGTATTTGGTTTAATGTTACGATTTAGTCTATAGTCTATATTTTTTGTATTAGCATTTTGGTTTGTATCTGACATACATTTCCTGCTCTGTAATTTTTATCTTCTGAATTTTCTTTTGATTTTCCATGATTCCTTGTTTTTCCTTGATCTTTTGCCGAATAATCTTCTGCCTTGATGTTGCCCCAATAAATCCAAAAAAAAAAAAAAAGAGAATTACTCCTCGAAGTGAAACAGTGCCCTGATCTTTCTGGGAGTGTGGAGATCAAGTGCATCTTGTGCTTCAGCATAAGATAAACTTGCCACTCGTGCCACCACGTCTGCATCCTTAACATTGTACAGAGTTACTGGTATATATTTTCTACTGGCTTCCAGTTTTGTTATGTTTCAAATTTGTTTCTTAAGATTATAAGGGTCTGGATGGTTTTATTTTCCCTCCTTTTATTGCTGAGGGAATGGTGAACACAGAGGGAATCAAATCTCCATGCTTCCCCCACAAGGAGAAGCCTCATTGAACAGCTATTATTTTGTATAAGCATATATTCTAGTTCAGGGCTTGTATGATTGCAATCCAATTATCAATGACTTAACTGTTTATAATATATCTTAGGTCGTCTGTTATTGTTCAATAGAACACGATTGTGAGGAAAAGAGGTAATCTGCATCACTCTTGAGCTATTTCTTTACGATTTGACTCTTTTGTTCTCTCTCTATATATATATTTTTTAGTTTCTGTGTTTAATGCTTGTCATGATTGTCTGAAGGCCTCGGTTCATAACATCCCTCCTTCATCTCCTGTTTCAAAATATGTGCAACATCATTATATCATCTCTTTAGCGGTTCATTTAACTTCTGCATCGATAAGGTTGCTTGTGTAGCAGCCTCTTTTGTTTATACAAGGTTGTAGCAGGTTTATGTAGCACCATTTCATCATCCGATTTAGCAATTGTTTCTGATATAAGCAACAAACCGGATAGCATTATGGAAGAGAGCTCGGGTCAGCATACAAGCTTTTGGAGGATTGGTTGAGACTTGGGCATGATAGAATGTTTGTGGAGGGTTGAATGGTTTAGTTGAAAAATGGCCTGCGTTATGAAGGATTCAACGCGATAGGTGATTCCTGTCATTCCTGACTTAAATACCGGTGCAGCTGAGGCCTTCTAGCCAGGAAATCACATCAATTTCTGCTGATAACTTGGCTCGGGGATTTCACAAGAGGAGTTAAATATTTTTCTAATTATGGTGAAAAGTCAAACCTCATCTATTTTTTTTTTTTTATTATAAGATTTATATATCTCATGTTAATATTCTGATATTTGACAAACACTTTCATTTCAGCATATGTAGCTCTAAGATTTAAACAATCAGTTCGAACAATTTTTATTTGTACATAATTTTCTTGTTATTTCTGTTAGTCTTTGCCAAGATTTTTCTGGGAAAACCCAACATGTAGATATACTGAGAGGAGTTCCCTTTCTGAGGAATTTTTAAGACCGAGATTGGTTGCACAGTTACAATCGAGAAGCCATAGGAATGCTTCCTTTTTCTGCTGATGTGATATGCTATCAATGATTGCTTTTTGGCTATGGTCCCACCTACTTCTGTTATCCTCAATAAAAGTTGCTTATGATTCATCATTGTCCACAATCTGTGAACTGAAATTTTGATGTTGTAGGGCTGCATAGTTGAGATTTGCTCTTCATGTATGCATTTAATAGAGATTTGCTCTTCATGTTTTATACCTCCATCTCACAGCATATATACCCTGTGCTCACTAATAAAAGTCCTCACTGTGCACAACTGCCATCATACTTTGCTTTATTTTCACAACCATTTCTTTGCAAAGTAAATTTCTGGAAATCCATATACCTTATAGGTATGCGAAATGTCCTGAAGATAGGATTGAAGCCAGAAATAACTCTTTATTACCGTGTAATTGCTCTTGTGAAATGTCCTGAAGACAGGACCGAAGACAGGCTAGCTTCTCTCTTTCGAAATTGCTTGGATTCATGAAGTGTCTTCCCCTTTATTTCTTCACTGTCTGGTGGACTAATTGTGAAGTTCATGGTGGTTACAGATTCAAGTGTATAATTTGCAATATCTTCACAGGCTAAAACCTTTACAGGATAAAGGGTATACATTCACCCTGTCCATCCACTTCCTACGCCTACAATAGCTACCAGAGTGTTCCATCCCAGCACCAAGGTATGTATATTTTTCTATTTTAACCTATAGGTATACCAAGATCTGCACACTTACAACACTCCACCTTTTTATCATTTGCATGTTCCCTTACACAAATTTATACACCCTTGCCATTCACCTACTGGTGATAACACACCACACTCATCACTTTCAATATGTCTCCACTAGTGAACATTCATGCTGTTATTCAATGCATTTTGCTAACTGAGTACTTCCCAGTTTTGTATATTAGCAATGTACTTGAATTCGTTGGCTTTGGAATATATTTTCATTAGTGGGGTAGCAATACATTTACATTTATCAAATTGCTGAAATTCTCCAATCTAGCAGTGCATCTTGCTAGTCACTAATTATTTTCAGTTTGTATTTTGGCCATGCCCCTTTTGATAATCATTGCACCCATCGTGTTTGGCATGATAATAATACATAGCCACCGTATTCTTTTCTATGGTGGTCCATCAAGAACCATCATAGTTGCTATATATTTCATGGTGGTTCACCATGAACCACCGTGGTCCCCTTTCTTTTTATAAATAGTTTGTCAAAAACTACTACAGCAGTTATCTTTTGCAATGGTTCACAAAGAATCCTTGTAATCCTTCTTGACTATAGTAGTTCATTAAGAACTACTATAGCCATTTTTCTTTCACAGTGGTTCACAATGAACCATTGGATCCTTTCTTTCCTATGGTGGATCATCAGAAACTACCATATTTCATGTTAGACCCCCCCTGGTTCTTGACTTCACCCATTGTATATGCTTTTTTCATTCAGCATAACCATAGCATCCGGTATTAGAATCAACACAATCACATACTATTTTGCTCTCAACAAAGTGTTTTCTCATGCATCATGCTAACTCATTTCTTCGCAGGGAAGTCATGGAAAGTCTTCTCAGATTAGAGAAGTTGTTTAAAATTTCAGTTTCAAAGATTGTAACAACTTAGATCTTAATGAGAATTTACATTTTCTGTTTTAGATAGAATGAGTGAGCATTGTAAATACCATGAATTACTTGTTTTCATGCTTTTTGCCTTTATTTCTCAAAATCTCACATTGGTGAAAAACGAATGGCACGTGCACCATTTCGTAAGAGGTAAATTAATCCTAAGTTGATGATCCACATCAATGGCCATAGTCAGGGTGTGGACAAAACTTAGTATTTTTATCTTTTACAAAATAACACTGGATCCACACTGGATCCGTTTTCAAAATTCATCATATTTTCCCTAAATATTTTCTTCTTTTTTCAGAATTTAACTTAAAATTAACTCAAAATATATACCAATGTTCATAGTCAGGGTATATTGAGAGTTAATTTCATTTTTAATTCTATAAAAGCACCAAATGTGTTTTATTCTTCACCTGAATTTAAATATAGATTATTATATAATACATTCAATGACCATAGTCAAGGATGTATTATATCTTAAATTTTGTTTTAATTCATTTAAAGAATGGAATAGCTTTTTCAAAATCCAATTTCAAAGATTCTTTAAATTCATTCATCATATAGGATAGAATTGCATCATATTTTCAAAATTTCCTTTTCAAAATTCCAAGTGATTCTTCTTCTTCATTTCTCAGATCAAATCTTATTCAAATCCAATTTTATCTCATTTCAAGATTCAAAAAATTCAATTTCAAAGTCCAATTTGACTTTGAAATTCCAAAATCATTTTTATATTCAAAACTTCAAATTTCCAAATTCAAATCAGATTTCAAAGTTCAAATTTACTTTGAAATTCCAAATTCATTTTATATTCAAAACTCCAATCAAAGTTCAATTTAACTTTGAGATTCTTGATTCATCTTCTGAATTTAACTCCAAATCCATTTTAGGATCTAGGATTCAACACTCATATTGTATCTCAGACTTCAGATCCAATTCCTCCTTAGGATCCAGACTCCAATTTCACTTTTGGATCTTAGACTTCAGATCCAATTTCCTTATAGGATCCAGAATCCAATTTCACCTTGGATCTCAGACTTCAGATCCAAATCCATCTTAGGATCCAGAGTCTAACTCTACATTGGATCTCTGACTTCAAATCCAGTTCCATTTTAGGATCCAGAATTCAATCACATGTTGGATCTCAGACTTCAGATCCAAATCCATCTTAGAATCCAAAACCCAAATTCTACATCGGATCTTAAATCCATTTTTGAGATCCAATTCCATTCCCAATTCTAGATTTAAAATCCAATTCCATTTTCAGATCTCATCTGAACTCCCTAAATCCATTTCTATTCTTAAATACCATTTGATTTTCTCAGTCCATTCCAACTTCAAAATCCAAATTCAATTCCATCTCAAGTATTCATTTCCTTTCCTAAATTCAAGTTTAAATTCAAAGTCCATTTCTGACTTTGAAACTTCATTTCCTTTCATTTCAAAGCTTTAAAATCATTCTTTCTCAAAATCAAGATTCATTCTTCTAACTCTGATTTATTTCACAAACTTAGAACTTCCTCTGATCTATATCAAGTTCTAACTTAGATTCAATCATTTCTTCACTCCTCATCAAATTCATCTCAGAATACTTGGAAATTTTTCAAAACATCTTTCGAAAGAGCATTCATCCTTGCATTGCACAAGCATGATTCTTTGTGCATTTAAAGTTAGAATAAATTCTTAGATTATATTTAGGCAAAGCAAAAGGCATAGATTCGATCCTTGGTTCGATTACCCCTGGTAAAGGTGCCAGGAACGGTCGAATCTCGTACCGACGAGCGAATCCCGTCTCTCCATTTTCCCGCAAATATTTTCAAAATGAAGGCGAGTTAAATTTCTAAATATTTTTCAAATCAAGGTCAAGTGAGACCGCGCAAAAGAGTTCCTCTTCTCTCTTTCTTTCTTTTCTCTTCTCTCTCTCTTTTTCTTTCTTTTATTCTTCTCCCTTCAAAAAGGAGGAAAATAGAAGTTAGAAAAGGAAAAGAGAGAGAAACCACAAGTGAGGAAAAATTTTGCGATGATCACAGTTGTAAGCCGAGCTTAGTGGCAAAGAAGACACGCCAAATTTTCTTCTATAAAATGCCCCAGTCAAAAAGTGTGAACTGGGTGTGGAAGAATTGGCTTTGAAAAAGCTTTATTTTTCAGGTTTTGTACCTTATTCTGAAAGGTTTTGGGAAGAGAACGAAATCCTCGAGAATGAAAATAATTTGGACAGAAGAAAATGAGGAAATCGTGATGGGACTTTGGGATGAATATCCTGACATGGTGAAAAGAAGAGATTTTGAAGAAGTCTCATAGCTGAGTCAAAAATAAGGATTTTTGAAAAGACTCAGGTTTAGCCCTTAACCTGGATGGGACGAAGATTTTTGAAAAACCATGATGGGACATTTTTGAAAAATACCTCGTGAGACGAGGTTCAGGTATAATCTTTATTTGAATGAATACACAAAGCATGGATTCCTTGACGGGAAAAACCATGATGGCATTGGTAGAAATACCTCACCAAAATGAAGCAACTCTCTTTGAAAAATATAAACAACGCTAGGTTGCATCAAAATAGATATTGAGCATTTATTTCATTTTGGATAACCAGAAATTTTTGCGAATAAGATGAAATTGTAGTTGATTCAAATGCTTGAAAAGTACGCATGTATGTGCAAAAGATGTTCCCTCTTTTTACCTAGAGTATTTCTTCCAACGAGGTTAACTCCCCGAATTTCAGAGTCAGATTCAAATTTTAAAGTTGTTGAGTTTCTTCAAGGAAGTTATCCATTTCCTTAACATGAATAGAGAAGAAATACTCTTAATTTCTTAAAAGCAAGTAACAGAAAGACATTGATGAAAGGATTTCACATAAGAAAAGATGATTTCTGACAATTTTGGCAGTTTTGATATCCTGGGGATTTTCCTATAATAATCTTTTTGGCACTCTTTTTGAGACATTGAGCTTTTTTGGGTTTTTGGCAGAAGTTTATTACATCATCCTTCATTTTGGAGATGATGTGGCTTTTCTGTTTTTCTTCGAAGAAGGGTACGTCACAAACTCCTTCATCTTGGAGATGCTTTGATCCTTCTTTTTCTCAGAATTGTTCTGGTGATATTGGCTCATTGGTTTAAAAAATCTCTAGATGATAGCGGCAATCAAATATCTTTTAGGGTTTGTCGGGAGACTCAGCGCAGTCACCTTCATCTTGACAGTGATCTGAACGTTCCCTGGAAGGATCTGTCACAAACTCCTTCATCTCGGAGATGATCCAAATCTTCTTTGGCCCCGGGGGTCAAACTCGCATATTCGTCTTCATCTTGATGACAATTGAGAGATCCCCTTTGCGGATATTTGATTGAAGCTTAAATGAATGAATGAGGAGATATGGATTGAGTGAATTCTTTTTATCGCTCAGGGTATTTCCACTGCCTGATTGCCAGAAAATCGTCTTTAAGCATGCGTTATAGCTATGATCAATATCAATTCGCTCCCGGCTTTTCAATATCATTGAATATTTCTTTCGCTAATCATACCAAGGATATTTCTTACATCCTCTTGGTTAACCAACAGAGAGAAGATTTGAATTTTACTCTTTTCTGCAAAAAGCTTCACCCTTTTGAAAAGAATACTAGAGGTAATATGAGGTGATTCTTTTGTGGAGTAAAATATTGGAATCAACACATTTTTAGCAAATTGGCAAAGTTTTCGAGAATCCTTTGTGAAGTAATCACTCAATATAGATTTTGATAAGACCTCAGGCTGAAAATTTTGATTTTGATCAGTAAAACTGGATTTTACAGGACCAACTTAAAAATAAAGTTAAGTAAAGAATTTTGGTAAAGGACCTTGGTAAAAGAATTTGGTAAAGGACCAGTGTTAAACTGGTATTTTAGAAGGAATTTGGTAAAGGAATTTTTGGTAAAAGAAGATTTTGGTAAAGGATTTTGGAAAAGGAATTTGGTAAAGGACCAATGTTAAACTGGAATTTGAAGGACCAATTTGTGACAATTGGAATTTTGAGGGACCAATGTAAATATTTGAAATTTTGAAGGACTGAAATTTGAAGAATCAATTTTGAGAAATTTGGAATTTTGAAAGACCAATGCACACATTGGAATTTTTGAAGGACCGAATTTTGAAGAATCAATTTTGAGAAATTTGGAATTTTGAAGGACTAATGTACACATTGGAATTTTGAAGGACTAGGATAAAACTGAAATTTTGAAGGATTAATTTTGAGAAATTTGAATTTTTTTTTTTGAAGGACCAATATAACATTGGAATTTGATGCAGGACCAATTGGAATTTGATGCAGGACCAATGAAAGACATTGGAATTTTGAAGGACCAATTTTTAGAAAATTGGAATTTTGAAGGACCAAAGAAAATATTAGAATTTGATGAAGGACTAGTGTAAAACTGGAATTTTGAAGGACCAATTTGAGAAATTGGAATTTGAAAGGACCAATTGGAATTTGAAGGACCAATAAAAGACATTGGAATTTTGAATGACCAATTTTTAGAAAATTGGAATTTTGAAGCACTAATGAAAACATTGGAATTTGATGGATGACCAATTGGAATTGGAAGGACTAGTGTAAAACATTGGAATTTTGAAGGACCAATTTTTAGAAAATTGGAATTTTGAAGGACCAATGAAAACATTGGAATTTGATGAAGGACCAATGTAAACTAGAATTTTGAAGGACCAATTTGAGAAATTGGAATTTGGAAGGACCAATTGGAATTTAAAGGACCAATGAAAGACATTGGAATTTTGAAGGACCAATTTTTAGAAAATTGGAATTTTGAAGGACCAATGAAAATATTGGAATTTGATGAAGGACCAGTGTAAAACTGGAATTTTGAAGGACCAATTTGAGAAATTGGAATTTGGAAGGACCAATTGGAATTTGAAGGACCAAAAAACTTTGGAATTTTGAAGGACCAATTTTTAGAAAATTGGAATTTTGAAAGACCAATGAAAACATTGGAATTTGATGGATGACCAATTGGAATTTAAAGGACCAGTGTAAAACTGGATTTGGAAGGACCAATGTGAGAATTGGATTTGATGAAGGACCAGTTTGAACTAGATTTTGAAGAACCAATGTAAGAATTGGATTTGGTGAAGGATTTTGATGAAGGACCGGTGTTAGACTGGATTTGGAAGGACCAATGTGAGAATTGGTTTTTATAAAGGACCAGTGTTAAACTGGATTTGGAAGGACCAATGTGAGAATTGGATTTGATGAAGGACTGAATTTGGAAGGACCATTATAGAAGGCTGCGTTGCTTCTATAAATGGTTTCAAGATTATCCCTTTATCCTGAACGTGAAGAGAAGGAATTTTGAAGAGAATAAACTTGAAGCTTGAGATTTGGAAGGGATTATCCAGAAGGCTGAATTTTGGAAGAAGGTCCCACCTGACAGTTGGGTTTCTGAAAAAGAGTCCGTGTCGGAACTCAGATATTTAAAAAGGAAGATGGACCAACATGAGAGTTGGGTTTTTGAAAAAGAGTCTGAGTCGGAACTCAGATATTTAAAAAGGAAGATGGACCAACCTGAGAGTTGGGTTTTTGAAAAAGAGATAAGGAAATTTGAGTCAAAACTCGGGTTTTTGGCAGAAAGTTTTAATCATAAGATTGAATTTTAAAAAAAAATTGCCAGTGCGAGGATTGGATTTAGGATTGAAAATGACCAGTTAGAGGACTGAATTATTTGACTTGCAATGAAGAAGACCATCATAGTTAATTGTACGTGGTCTGATTATAAGGATTAACCCCTTATCCTGAATGGGAAAAAGAATAAAATTTGAGAAGAACTAATGAAAAGAGATAGAAATTGATGGAAGATTTGGAGAAAAGTTGATGAAAATTTGTCTTGAAAAGGAATTCTCATAGGTAGCATTATTGCTCCTTATGAGGGGTCTCAGGATTATCCCTTATCCTGAATGGGAAAAGAATAAAATTGACAAATTTGACAAGATTGATAAAAGGTTGATAAAGAATCAAAAGAATTGATAAAAAATGATAAAGAATCAATAAAATTGATAAAATTGATAAAAAATAAGAATTAATGAAGAATTGACAAAGATCTGGTAAAAATTGGTGGAAAAATTGAGGATACTTGGAAGACAATGAAAGACTTCAGGATTATCCCTTATCCTGAAGAAAGAAGGATCTTGTAGGACGAGGTTCAGGTTTATCCCTTAACCTGAGCGGAAAAATTCAGGTTTATCCCTTAATCTGAGTGGGAAAAAGAAGGAAAAAGGAATACCTCATGGGAAAGAGGCATCAGGTTTATCCCTTAACCTAAAAGGGTAATTGAAATAAAAATTGACAAGAAAAATTAATGGAATAAATGAAAAATCAATAAAATTGCCAAAAATTGATAAAGATGAATAAAATTGATAAGACGGATAAAAATTGACAAATGAAAAGAAAAAATTGAGGAAAAGAATTTGTTTGATCCTGCCTGCACGTGGGATCTTTTAAAGTGGGATGAGAATGTTCATGAGAAAAATCATTTTTTTTGGAAAGAGAATCAACTGTGAGGTTGATTTTGAAGAATAATTAACACGAGAGCTGATCTTTTGGAGAAGAATCAACACTAGGGTTGATTTTGAAGAGAGATCATCATGAGGGTCATTTCTTTGAAAACAATGGTTTGGAACCGATTTTGAAAAAGAGGATCAACACGCTGGCTGATTTTGAAAAAGATTGGATCAAAATTTTGAACTTTTAGTGATCATGACGAAGATTTTGTAGAAATTTTTCAGATTTTTATGATTTTGAAAAACCCTCATAGGTAATATCATTTCTCTCATGGATGATGTCGGGATTGCCCCTCTTCCTGAAAAGAATGGGAATTTGATGGCAAAAGAATATTTTGAAGTGTAAATGTAATTTTAACGATAAAAGATGCCCCAATATGGCGAAAGAAAATAAGAATTGAACATCAAAGATAGGAAGGAGATTGACATTTCATTTATAAGCGTAACTGATAACAGAGACTGAAATATTTACAAGCATCTTGACCAAAAAGGTCACAAAAGACTCGGGCTAACTTGCCCTTACAAGATGGTTGGTAAAGAAAATGGAGGAAAGCAGAAAAACTCTGGCATTATCACCTTTTTGAATGATCCGGGAAAGGCTTGGTTAGGACGACGGGCTGCTCTTTATCTTCATCCTCTATCAGAAGGTTTTTATCGATGCAGTCCTGGATGATATTTTTTAGAACGAAGCAGTGCTCTGTGTCATGCCCCACTGCTCGGTGAAACTTGCAGAATTTATCCTTCCATTTTCCTAAAGGGATCGGGGGATCAACAACTCTCAGAAGTTTAATCATATCTTTGCTCAACATATACTCCAGAACTTGCTCGAGGGACTGTTCTAGAGCAGTGAATTGGCGGTCATAACCCCAACCTTCATGTTTTATCTTCTCCTTCTGCTTGGTCAGAACCGGCTTGTCATTCTGTTTAAAGGGTTCCTCTCGCTGACCTGTCTGCTTGTTCTTGCTATCCTTGCTACTACTGCCGCCAGAGTTGGTCAAGAAAGTATAATTTGCCTTCTTTTTGAGGTCTTGACCGCTCTTGATGAGGGTGATGCCTCATACATCCCATTATCCATTACCATCTCGAGCCACTCAGCTCGCTCAATAAGTTCGATGAATGATTTTGATGTGTAGGTAGAAATAAGGCTCCTGAGAGGTTGAGAGAAATTGTTCAAGATGACTTGGAGCACGCGCTCCTCTGAAATGGGGGTTCTCATTTTATTGCATGTATCTCTCCACCTCCGAATGAAGTCTATGGCTTTTTCTTTGTCCTCTTGCTTCAGATTGTATAAATGATTGAGGGTTGGCAATGCCTCGGTATTGAACATGAATCTCTCTATAAACAAATTAACGACCTTGTCAAAATCTCGCAGCTCAACAGAGTTGATGTGTTCTGCGTATCACTTTGTTGCTACGCCTTCGAGACTGCGTGAGAAGCATAAGAAAAGAGCACGGTTGTCTTCACTGAATCTGGCACACTATGCGAAAAACATGGCAAGATGGGCTTTTGGATTGTCGGATCCATCGAACTTAATGAATTTTCTGGGGAGGTCTTCCAAGCTGTTGTCTCCATCTAGACCGAGGTAGAAGTCTTGCCTAGTATATACTTTCTTTCCCTTATCTCGGATTTGCAGATCCTTGACCATCTTAGTCAGTGCTTGAATTGAATCTTCTGTTGGGACCCCATCTCTAGGCTTGTTCACTGATTCGGGCTCTTCTGCCATTTTCTTGGGTTGTCGCAGGTGTCTTGGGACAAACATGAAATGCTCTTCTTCGGAGTCCTCTTCTACCGATTCTGTACCTTCAGAGGTGTTGTCCTGCTGAACTTTCTTCTTGCTAATCCTGACATGTTTCTTTACTGGCTTTCTCTTGATCTTGTTTTTAGAGGATGTTTTCTTTGAACCTGCCCCAGCTTGCTCAGACATCATTTTTGCCATCATCTTTTGAAATATCTTGTACATTGCTGGGTCGACATCCTCCTCCTTTGAATCATGTTTCCGGGATAATCTGTGATAGTTCACTTCCTCCACCTCACTGTCATTGTGCCGCTGAGCTGCCCTCCTTCCTGCTCTTGTTTGAACCATGATAAAATGTCGATGTTTTCTATTGAATAAAGGAAGGATTTAAACTTAAGGAGTTTTCGGGAAAAAGAGATGATGAAGGAGATATTAAAAGATTTTTGAGAAGAGATCTCTTGATAAGAAGAGATCTTGGATGGGAAGATAGAATTTTAAAGACATATTTTTGAAGATGGATCACAAGACCTGAATATTTTGAAAAAAATTGCAGGCAGGATCAAAAGAATTTAAATAAATCAGAAGAAAAAAAGAAAATACGCCTGGACCTTTTGAAAGATAGAGAAAAAACTTAAAAAAATGTCTAGGGTTTAAGAAATTTATGAAAGAATAAAAAAAATGAGAAATATACAATCCTGGATTTTGAGAAAATAAAAGAATTTTTGTGAAATAAACATCCAAGGTTTTGAAAAATAAGATTTTTCAAGATAATATTTATAAAAGAATCAAATTATATAAGCAATGATACACAAAATAGCACTCCCGAGAAGCTGACTCTAAATGCAATATTTTGAAATGGCTCGTAAGACCTTAATTCTAACTCTATGGTTTAGATCATCTGATTCCAATCAAGGTATGCGGATATACTCAAGCCGAAGCTCGAAGTACGTGGCATATAAAATATTTCTCCGGTTCTAAGGTAATGGCTTCCCAACATCTTTGAGCACCTACCGATATACCTCAGACTATGGCCCTTAGGTATGTGGTAGGGGGGCGCTAACCCAAATAAGTGGTCCAGTTGTGAGGCTCTCTCCCAAACTATGGTTCAGTGAGATAGCCAGCAACGTGAAGACCGAGACAATATAGGTAGGGATGTTTTCAAAACATGTTTAACATGCAAGAAATCAGATGTCTCTAATGCAAGTCCTAAAGAGATAGATTAAAAATGAAGAGAAACATACACTTTCATACATTGTTTGCATTCAATCCCTAGAATTAAGGAGAGTTGTATTTCAGACCTAAGTCTAATGTGAACATGGAATAATTTCCTCAATATGGTCCTACCAAACCATACTTAGATCCTATATGCAATGATGTCAGCTAGGACAAAATCTAGTCTTCTAAGGTTTGCATGAAAATGAAGCTCACATTTGTAGAATAAAGACTTAGAAAAATATCAAAGCAAAGCAAAAGGCACAAATTCGACTAGACAGAGACGTATCCCATCTCGGTCGCCAAATATGTGATCATCGCAAAATTTTTCCTCTTTTATTCCTTATCTCTTTTCCTTCTCTTTTCCTTTCCAACCTCTATTTCTCCTTTTTGAAGGGAGAAATGAAAGACAGAAAAGAAGAGAGAAGAGAAAAGAAAGGAAAGAAGAGAGAGTGAAACTCTTTTGCGAAGGTCTCACTTGACCTTAATTTTGAAAAGATTTTAAAAGATTACTCGCCTCCATTTTTGAAATATTTGCGGGAAAATTGAGAGATGGGGCTCGTTCGTCGGTACGAGGTTTGACTGTTCCTAGCGCCTTTACCAGGGGTAATCGAGCCAAGGATCGAATTTATGCCTTTTGCTTTTGCCCTAATATTGTCTAAGAATTTATTCTAAGTCTAAGAATGTACAAAGAATCATGCTTGTGTAAATGCAAAAGATGTATGCTCTTTTGAGAAGAATTTGAAAATTTTATCCAAGTGATTTATGAAGAATATGATGAAGAAATGGTTTTTGAAAAATTGAAGACGGACTTGGAGAAGTTAGATCTTCTAACTTAAGACTTAGAATAGATCTTGAGTTTTGAAATAATCAAAGATTAAGATAAACCTGTTTTTGAGGAAGCGAGTTTAGAAAATAAGAATTGAAAGTTGAATATAGACTTTAAAATGGATTTAGAATTGAGAGTCAAGATGAAATTTTGAAGATAGGGTTGTAAACACCCCAATTTTTCACTCACCTTCCTGACATTTCCCTCAATCGGCACATTTCAGTTCTCCGGAATCAATGAAGGAAAAATGGTCATTTTCTGAGATTGAACCTTGCAGAAAGTCTAAAATTTCATTCTTGAGCCTCAAAATTTCTATATTTAGGTTCAGAAACATTTTCAAGCTGCAAATTTTCAAAATCCTATTCCTAACAAGAAGTTAGAATTTCCAATTCTAGATTCAGAAGGACATTTCATAGAACATGTCTTTGCATAGCATTGCATGAACACTTTGCATCATTTCACTGCACAACATGTCATTTTGAGATCCAAAACTCCTGATTTTAAAAATTGTCAAGCCAGATTTGATTTTTAAACTTTTCAAAACTGATTTTTAAAACCCTGGGTCTTCAAAATTACCAATTTTTCCCATTTTACCCCCAGGACTCCGAATTATAAAAGTTTTTCTCAGGAAAGCAATCTGGATATTTGGATATTGATTTTAAAGATTTTATCTCAAAACTTTTTGCTAAAAGACTTTAAATCTCCTTTACAAAATTTTTGTATTTTCTTTATCCATATTTTTGCCCTGAAAAACCATTTTTTTCCAAATTCTTGAAAACAAACAAAGTTTTATCTCGTATTATAAAAATTCCAAAAAAAAAGAAGTTATTTCTTCTGTTTTTTTTTTCAAATAAATGGAGCGGGACCCGCCTTTGAACTAGCATCATACTCAGATTCCCAGGTAAGTGTCTTATTCTCAAGTGGGACCCACCCAGAGATGGCACCAATTGTGCAAAAACATATTTGTATTTTTTTTTTATGTTGGTCATCTTATAAAATATGTTAATGGGCCCACACACATGTGGCACCCCACTTGAAAATAAAAGATTTGCAAATACAAAATAAAACTTTATTTTTTAAAAGGATTTTAAAAGTGGATTGAGGTGGCATTTCCATAAAAGCCTCTCATATTTCACTATTCATTTTAATTTTTTTTATTTATTTGCTTGCATAGCCGAACTTCCCTAAAATAAATAAATAAATAAATAAATAAATAAATAACATTCATTTTACCTAAAACTTAGGTAAATGAAATAAAAAATTTGAAAAACACAAGATGCGCCCCTCTTGAAAACGGCAACATTGAAGTTTTCAGTTTCAAAAATTTTCAAAGAGATGTAATGGAATCTCTGAAAGGAAACTGCAATTTTTTTGAAAGGAGGCTCAAAATTTCTTTAAAAGAGGGGGCTATTGATCGAAAAAGGAGGAAGCTGATTGATTTTTTTTTCGGTTTTGCAGGTATTTCCTTCTCAGCGTGGAACTCTCTTCCACCTTTAGCAGCTGCGTGCCCTCTCCTCTGCCAGGAAGCCTTTTTCTCTGTTAGGGATTCACAAGGCTCTGCTGTCCATCCCCTTCTTCAGCCCATCCGCAGGAGAGCCAGCTGCTCCCCATCCACTTTCATCCCTGCCGCAGGAGATCCAGCAGCTGCTTCTCATCTTCCTTCAGCCCAACTAGCTGCTCCCCATCCACTTTCAGCCTAGCCGCAGGAGATCCAGCAGCTGCTTCTCATTTTCCTTCAGCCCAGCCAGCGTTTTCCTTATCTTCCTTCAGCCCAGCAGCTGCAGAATCGCCCTTCTTTTGCAGCCTACAGGTCGTTTGGAGCCAGGGATCTACAAGGTATATTTTTGAAGATACAAGAGCTCTACTTTCTGGTTTTTTGCTACTCGATACTCAGATATATCTTATTCATTGCAGAAATCCAATCTCTTTAGGTGATGGTATTCATGATAATGATGTGATATCTCTATTTTCAAAATGTTTGAACTTCATTTCTTCCTGTTTGATTCTATATTTTATTAATTTTCTGCACATCACGATGTTATATTTCTCACCATTTTCAAAATTTTAACACAGCACGCCTCTTGTTCCTGCACCCCATTTCCCCCTAAACCTTCTGTAATAAACCATGTTTTTAAGACTACTTGTATTTTCATTGGCTGTAGGTCACGGCAGTGACTGTTTTATTATTTTTTTAGAGAATAGCTTATAAGAAAGAAATAATTCAGTGTGTTTTATCAGTTGAATGTTGCTAAAAGCTACTTGAATGGTGTGTTTTATCAGTTGGATTGATGTCCCTCTAGTTTCATTTTGGCTGATGTTGGTTGTATTGTTCCTCAAATAATATTTTGGCAGACTTTTAGTTGCTCAAAAGTGTCTTAGGGGTGTTTCAAGATAGCGGATGATAACGGTAGCTTCTCATTGGTTTGGATATATTGATAGTTTTTTTTTTTATGGAAATCATCTTAGAATCTGCATATTAGTAGGTTGAAACTTCATCTTGTTTTCCTGGTAAACCAGCTGTTTATAGTGATTTAGATGTCTTGATTGGTTTACATCTATGTTATTGGGAACCATATGTAAACTCCATTACTCATTTCAGATATTACATAAGTTGTCCCTGTAGGCCAAACATTCATAGCATCCCTATCCTACCTGTTCATATTACCACATGGCACTAAGAGACTCATCTACAGCTACACTTCACTTGTATACTTTAGTCATAGTTCACCTATTGACACAACTATCACTTACAGTAGCATCCTGTATCCATACCCATTCCATTTTCTGCAGGTATGCAGTCTTGAAAATGGGCTATATTCATGAACGGATATTTTAATATCCATTCATGATTTCTGGACCATCTTTTGCATGCTTTGTTATTGATATATAGGGAAGCTCCATACCCAATTTTACTGCGAAATATGTTATAATTTGGGAATTACGGCTTTGTGAAATCACGTACAGAAATTGTATATACACTGTATTTTCTGACTTATGCCTTTATATGGAATTTTTATTATTATATATGTTTTCTTATTATATATACACATACTTATGTATATATATATATATATCTATGTACATATATATATATATATATGTATAAATAATGTATATATGTCTATATCTATATATATATACTTATATATATATGTATATGTGGATCCCTTCATGTACACTTGTTTCCATATATGAGCATTTATATAGCTATTTTCTCATGTAAATACACCTCCATTGTTACATGTCATTTAGCACAAATTCAAGCATTTAGATATACACATGTATATTTTTGTTGTACATGTTCTATATATACCCATTTCCTTGGGTATCTTGTATATCCATTCCTTGTACTAATTCTTATTTTGCAGGAAAATTTGGAGGATGCTGATTCTTTTACACTATGTACTTTTTTTATTTATTTTGATTTATGTCAGAGATGTAATAATCAAACTTGGAATAATATTTACTTTTACTGCTTAGATTAGGATGCATCTCATGTAGTTTGATTCAATATCCTGATTCTATGATTCATATATCTCATTTTGCAAAATCACCGTGGATGTACATGAATGGCACGTGCACCAACTCTTAGAGAGTTGATAAACTCGGTGAAGTCCATATTTATGGCCCTAGTCGGAATATGGACGAGACCCAGATCCATCATCTTTCTACTAGTCACACTGAGCCTACACTCTTAGGCTATCTTAAAAATGCACATCATGTTTCCAATTTTTCAAAATATTGTGAATTGACTCAAATAAACTCTGAACATATTCATGGCCATAACCAAAATATGTGAAGGATTTACTTTGGCTTAATACATATTTTTCCAACAAATTTCTTAGAAAAATCTTTTCAAAGTGCATTCATTCATTCAAATCATCTGCATCATGGCATCATCTGCTTTTCTCATGATTTTCTCAAAAAAATTTCATTCTTTGGAAATTGATTCCTCAAGAAACTATGAAGGTTTTTGAAGTTGGATTTCCCAAGTCAAAGTTTTCCTGTGATTTTCCCTGAAAATGTTATTTTCTTAAGATTCATTTTCAAAAGGAATTTCTCATCTTTCTAAAGAATCAAAGTTGATTTTCAGATACTTTAAAGACAAGATTCTCAGGATTTCAATTTCCTAAGTTTTGATTTTCCATCTCCAAAGAGCTTTCCTGTAAATTTTCCATCATTTTTCTAAGAAAATTCTCAAAATCAGAGTTTTTCTGATAAATATTTTCTTTTTCAAATATTCATCTTTTCTCAAGAACCTTCTCCATTTTCCCAGGACTTTCATCCATTCTCAGGATTTTTTCACATCTTCAAAAACTTTCTGGTGATTTTCAAATACTGTCATCTGAGTTTCCTGAGAGATTGAGTTTCATCTTTTTCCTGAGAAATGCTTTTCAACTTCAAATGTTTCAAAGCATTCATCATCTTTTTCCAATTTACATTTTACAAAATCTCATGGCACATGCCTGAATTCTCTGTTCATTTAGAATAGAACACAATTTCGATAATTTCACTAAGTCAAGCTCAATTTTGGTCCTTGGTTCGATTACCCCTGTTAAAGGCGGCAGGAATGGTCGAACCTCGTACCGACAGGTCGAGCCCCATCCCATGGATTTTCCCGTGATTTTCAACAACAAAGGCGAGTATTTCAAAACATTTTCCAAAATCCGGTCAAGTTTGAATTGCGAAAACATTTGTCCTCTTTCTCTCCCGCAAGGGAAAGGGAAGACGGAAAATTTTTGCGACAATAACAAGGGTGAAGCTCTAGATTTAAAATTTAAAATCAGAAAGAAAGATGGAAGAAATCTAGATGGGATTTGGAATTTAGGATTTGGGTGTGAAATCTGGAATCTACGATAAATTGGATCCGAAATCTGAGATGGAATTGGATCTAGAATCCAAGATGGGATTTTGAAAAGTAGAATTTGGATCTAAAATCTAGAGTCCTAGATGGAGTTGGATCCGAAGTCTGAAATCTAAGATGGAGTTGATCCTGGAATCTAGAATCCTAAAGGGGATTGGATTCAAAGTCTGGAATCCAAGATAAAGTTGAATTCGAAATCAAATATGGAATTAGAAGATGGATCTAGATTTTGGAAATCTTGATGAGATTTGAAGATGGGTCTGGGCCTCAGGTATCTAGATGGGTTTTGAGAATAGAATAGGGTTTTGGAAATCTAGATGAAACCTGAAATTGGATCCTAGATCAATTTTTGAAATCGGAAAGGAGAGAGAATGAAATTTAAATTTTGAAATCAGGTGCTGGACCTGGAAATTTCAAAGTTGAATTGAACTTTGAAATTAAATTGAATTTGAACTTGAATTTGGAAATGAACTTGGAATTTTTAAAATTGAATTGAACTTTGGAATTCAATCTAGATTATTGAATCGAATCTTGAAAATGGAAATGAATCTGATTTTTCAAAGTTGAATTGAACTTTGAATTTGGTTTTGAATTGGAAATTTGAATTTTGAATATAGAAATGAATTTGAGCTTTCAAAGTCAAATGGGACTTCGAAATTGAATCTTTGAATATAAAATGAATCTAAAATTTCAAAGTCAAATTGGACTTTGAAATTAAAGTTTTGAATTTTCGAAGTAAGATAGAATTTGAGCATAGAAAGGAGATTTCGAATTTACAAGTGAGAATTTAAGATTGATCTAAGAGGTGAAGAAGATATTTGAAAAATATATCTCAAAATCACTTGATCTTGGAAAAGAATTTTGAAAATATGATATAGTTCTATCCTAAATGATTGATGAATTAAATAATTTCAAAAATTGAATATTTGAAAGGCATATGTCATTCTTTAAATGAATTGAAATAAGATTGAAGATATAATACATCTCTGACTATGGTCATAAGATGTATTATATAATAATCGTATTTAAATTCAAGTGAAGAATAAAACACATTTTTTGTGACTTTATAGAGTTTAATATGAAATTAACTCTCAATATATCCTGACTATGGCCATTGATATATATTTTGAGTTGATTTTAAGTTAAACTCTGATAAACGAAGAAAATATTTGAAAATATGAGATTTTTTTGAAAAAGTGATCTAGTGTGGATCCAATGTTATTCCATAAAAGATGAAAATCCTAAGTTTTGTTCGCACCTTGACTATGGCCATTGATGCAAATCGTCAACTTAAGATTTAATCACCTTTTATAAAATGGTGCACGTGCCATTCGTGTTCTCATTTGTGAATTTTTTGTGAAATAAAAGAAGAAAATGATATGATAACAAGTAATTTCTAAGATATGTATGTTCATTTATTCTAATCTAATACGGAAAAATGTAAATTCTCATTGTAATCTAACTATTACATCGTTGGAATGAATTTAGATTCAATTTTTTTTAGACTAAGAAGGAAAAATGACCTGTTCTACCTAATTCCTGCAAAATTTCAGTGAGCTCAAGAATAAGGAGATACACATGGAGAGGCATCAGGTTGTATGCAAATGGTGGAATGGATCCTAATATACACTTTAAGCTAGTGAGAAAATAGAATCTTGTGTGGCATATGACGATAATTGTGCAAAAATGAGAAAGCCTTTATAGGTTTGCTTAAAGTGCCTATGGAAGTGAACATAGATGCCTAATGGGGAGGTGTTTTATGTATACTTGAAGGGTTGCAACAGTTCTTGAGGATTGTTATGAATGCCCATCATGTATGTATGAGATGCTATGTTATACTATGTGAATGCTGGAGGGTAGACACAGTTGGTGAAGGAAGTGGTTGAGGATGGATATGTGTATGTGTAGGGTATTGGGATGTGAATAGTGTAACTTGCAAAAGTGAAGTGTATGTAGGGCATAGCAAGTGTGTGATAAGTTGTGAAGGTATAATGCAACTATGTGTAAAGCTAGAAGTGGTTTGGAGTACATGCCCATGGTGGCAACAATTAAGTATGAGGATGAAAGCAAGGGGCTACCTGCCAGACATCAGTGGAAGGGGCAGTTGTATATTGATAAAAGGGGTTACAGCAGGTATGTGGAAGAAATGGGCTAATGCTGGGATATGTGCTGGGTGGTGGCAGTAATTGGTGGCACGGTACAGAGTAGAATGGACATGACAAGTTAGGGTGTTGTGAGGTGACCACAGATGTGTCGTGATATAGGTACATGGATGTAGTGAATAGTATTATTTGCAGGAAAATGTAAATACATGGCAGGTATGTGAAAAAAAAAATGGTCTAATGCTGATGGTGACAGCAAGGTGGGAGCATGCACAAAGGATGATAACAGGGTATGCTGTTAGCAGGTTGTGATTAATGTAATTACTAGGGGTGTCACAGTGGGTTGGGGATATCATGTAATAGATGGATGGGGACTAATGTAGGTGGAGGGAGTAATGAGAAATGTGAGTGATAAGTGTAGCATACCGGTGTAACTATTGTGTCAATGACTGTGAATGAGTGCAGGTGAGTGACAATGAGTGTAAGTGAGTGTAAGAGTTGTGTATTGGTGATACAGAAATGATGGTGTGCGAAGGTGGATGGTGGAGTGGTAAGGTGGCTGAAGGTTGAAATAGGGTGAGACATTGTGTGTATAGTGTACTGGTGGTGGAAAGCTGTGAAAGAATGCCTGTAATGAGAAACAGGTTCGGAAACAAAATTATAAGTTTATCACAAACTAAAAAAAAGTTCAGCAAAAGATTGCTGGGATTTTGAGTGAAATTAAGTCGTGCTCCACCTTTCCCTGCAAAACACTTGGTCAACATCCCTATGTTCCAAACTAAAACATGACTTTTGAAAATAATTCTTTCAACCATCTTGCCTTAACCTTCTTCTTCAGATTCACCTTCTGTGTCTCATACGATCTTCCAGTTGGAACATGCTGACTTGCTATAATCTTATAGGTTTACTTTTTACAATTCCTGAAGAATGAGTAGTCAGACTCCAAAACTCACTTACAGGATTATGCATCAGAACCTCTGCATCCTGAACCAAGGCCTACTGGTTCATCCCCTTTATATTCGGTAAACCTGGTGTTTGCAATTATGAGTGGGGTGCTCTCCAAAAGCAATGATGATTTCATAAAAACTTCAATATTTGATTTCAGATTTTTCTTTGAGCGTGGGTATGGTTTCGATGAATGGGAGAGACGATTCTCTACATGCTCACTCAAGAGCAGAGGGAAGGCTGACGCAATAACACTCACAATGAATTTTGTTTAATGTTAAAGCAGAGATCAAAACACCAAAGATATTGCCTTACCCCCTTTCCCTCAGCGATAGTAGACCTTCATCAAAAAGAAAAAGACAGGATTGATGATCCGTAAATGTGATGGGCTCAAATCATCTAGAATCAATATCAAGCAACAGTCCAAGCTGTGATACTTCAAGCATGCAGCAGTAAAACGAAACTACCAGGTAAGCAAAATTATCACACTCACCGCTGTGCAATTTTTGACTTGTTGGTAGTGGTAGTCTGTCAGACTCCCATGAAATGTATAGGCAACAAGATATATCAAGAACATGCAAATTTTAGGCGTGTAAGCACCAATCACTTTCTTAATGTTTCATCATTAACAGGAGAATGATTAACACGTTATAGTTAAACTGTACAAAACAGGGGTGAGGATATAAGATAAAAAAATTTACAGGAAAAGAAACACGTTATGAAACAAGAAATGCAGAGGGAAAATACCAGGGATACTCAGGTATGAAATCACAAGGCATGATCGATCGTGGTTAAATATGGATGTAAATCTCAAATGCTACAACAACCATGAGATGCGATGTCTATGTTCAAAAGGAGAAATAAAACACAAAAAAAGAAAAGTGATACGACAAAGTGTAAATCTGAATAGAAATGCAAGATGAAGAGACGAGCAAAGGCTACAGGGAATCAAAATCCGATCAAGGAATTGTTACATACTACAGGATGTAAAAAAAAATGTGATAAGGATAATATATGGACATAGATGCAGCAATCACGACCACTAATGAGATGATGAATGACCGAGACATAATGAAATGAGTATATAAGACTAAAATGCATGAGTGCGATGAACATATGGATCAAATGATATTGGTCATTCGCAAGACATAATTAGATCAAGCACAAGGGAGATTAATGAGCCTATAATCAAGCAAGTGAACATAATGCAAACCCCAAACTGAATTAAGAACATAGAACACAACAGAAAGCTCGAAGCAAAAGAAAAGAAAAAAAAAGGAAAAGAAGAAGAAAGAGATCAAAGCAACAAAAATCACATAAAATTTTGTAAAGATAGCTAACGAGTAATGGAATCTGAGGATTCCGTCGATGTTGCACTAAGTATATGGATCGGTATTTGCTATACGCAAATTGATACCATAGAAGTGCTTTAATGGGGTTGTTTAGCCAGGAAAAAGAAAGGGGAAAATAATAATAAAAAAAAGAGGGAGAAAGAGAATACTTACCGTAGCCGAAGCTTCAGAATGGTCGGCTTCCTTTAGTCAGACGGAAGAAATCCAGGGAAGTAATAATAAGAAGAAGAATAAGGCTACAGGGGAAGGAAGAAAGCAGAGGAAGAGAAAGGGGAAGAAGGAGGAGGAATTGCGTGAAGAATATGAGAGGGTGAGAGCGGATGATTCGAGAAGAGACCTGGATGCCTCTTCTTATAGCGGAGATTGAAGGATCGAGAGCGGGGGTTCATTGAAGATGAACGGGAGGAGAGGATGATAGAGGATGCGAACGAGAGGAGGCCGTTGCATCTTTCCCCAATTTTCAAAAAGGGGGCTCTCTTAAAAAAAATTCATAAAATGGTTTTCAAGAGAGGTTTTTAGCAAAACAAGCTTTTAAACTACTTATTTTTTTGCATATTTTCATTTTTTGGATTTTTTTGTTGTTTTCTTTGGCATTTTCTAAATTTTTGGTGTTTTTGAGATAAAAACTCTGAAACTTACAAGAAAACAAAGAGGATTTTTGAAATATTTTGTAAAATTTGAGAATATTTACAAAAGAAAGGTTTTTCGAGAGTTTTAAAGTTGTTCTTTGAAAAAACCTTCAGAAAACAGGTTTGGATCTGAAAATTGAGAAAATATTCAAGTTTTTGCACCTCGAATCAAGAAATATAGAGTAATGGATCCAAACGGATGCTGGATGGACTGTCTGAGCCATTCAAAACCATTTTTGGTATTTTTGTAATTTTAATTTGAAATTTAGATAACGAGGCTCAGATTTAGATTTTTGGCACGAGACATGGATCCAAAATAGAGTCAGATACATAAAATTAGAATTGGATTCCAGAGAATCCATAAAATAACTGGAATTTAAGTTCGAAACAGACTCAATTTATTCAGGGAAATTTTTATATTTTTGGAAAATTTGGGGTGTTCACAGTCAGCAAAATGGCAGAACAGATTGAAGAGCTAACATAGTTTGACTCAGCAATTCAAGAGTTGCCAGAATTTGCCAATATTCAGAAACAGGATGAACCATCGCCTTTTGTTCAAGATCCGATAGAGGAGGGCAATATTAGTTCAGAAGATGATTCGAAGATCCTCAAAATTGCCTCCAGTTTAAATTCAAATGAGAAGGAAAGGCTCATTCATTTTCTCAAACAACATCAAAAAGTTTTCGCTTGGACTTATAAGGATATGCCAGGCTTAGATCCCAAGCTGGTCGAGCACCGTCTTGTGTTGAATCCAGATTTCAAGTCAATCAAGCAGAAATTAAGGAAAATGGATCCCCGAGTGGCACCGCAAGTTAAAGAAGGACTTGAGGATTTGTTAAAGGCATGATTCATCTAGACCATCGATTATCTAGACTGGTTGGCGAACATCACAGCAGTTCCCAAAAAGAATGGCAAGGTTCGAATCTGCATTGATTTCAGGGATCTAAACAAGGCTACCCCAAAGGATGATTATCCACTCCCCAATATTGATCTTTTGATCGATAGCACGACGAGCCACGCCATGTTTTCCTTTATGGATGGATACTCTGGCTACAACCAAATCAAACTGGCTGCTCGTGACCAGTCAAAAACTTCTTTTACCACGTCTTGGGGTACATTTTGCTATACAGTCATGCTGTTTGGGCTCAAGAATGCTAGGGCAACCTATCAGAGAGCAATGGTTGTTATTTTTCATGACCAGATGCATAAGAACAAGGATTTCTATGTGAATGACATCCTGGTTAAATCCAAAGAATGAGAGGATCATCTCGATGCTCTCGGCCAAGTCTTTGAAAGACTTATTCTGTACAATTTGAGGCTCAATCCGTAGAAGTGTGTCTTCGGAGTAGAGTCAGACAAACTGCTTGGCTTTATGATCAGGAAGAAAGGAATAGAGGTGGATCCAACAAAGGCAAAGGCGAACATTGATATGCCGCCTCCTACCAATCAAAGAGAGTTGAGAAGCCTTCAAGGGCGCATTTAGTCGATTCAGCGCTTTATTTCTAATTTAGCCATGAGATGTGAACCCTTCAATTACTTGTTGAGAAAGGAAGTGAAATTTGAATGGGGATCAGAATGTCAGCTTTCATTTGAGCGTATTAAGCAGTATCTCCTTAATCCACCCATTCTGAAACCACCAGATTTGGGAAAACCACTTCTCTTGTACATTTTCGTCAACCAGAATGCTTGTTGCGGATTTCTTGCGCAGTATAAGGAAGGCAATTGGATAGAGCACACCATCTAATACATAAGCAAATCTTTCATCGACTATGGGAAGAGATATTCTCAGATGGAAAAGACATGTCTAGCCTTAGTATGGATGTGTCAGAAGCTGAGACATTATCTGTTGGCCTCAGAAATCAAAATTCTGTCAAGGCTCAATCCTCTCAAGTACATCCTTGAGCAGCATTTCCTTACTGGACGGATTGCGAAATGGCAAGTCCTCCTGATGAAGTACGACTTGGAGTATATGTCTCAAAAGTCGATTACGGGTCAGTCTATCGCAAATCAGTTGGCAGATTTCTCGCTGACAAAGAGATCAAGGCGGAAGATGATTTTCCCAACAATCACATCTGCAACGTTTAAGAACCCCCAGTTTGGATCCTATTCTTTGATGGAGCCAGGAATATGTTTGGTATAGGGATTGGGATCTTGTTGATCACTCCCGAAAAGGAGATGATCTCTTATTCCCTCAAGCTCAGCTTTCAATGTACTCACAATATGGCCGAGTATGAAGCTTTGATACAAGGCCTCAAGATTTTGCAAGACTTTAATGTCAAAAGAGTACATGCCTTCGGTGATTCATTGCTTGTGGTCAGCCAAGTTAATGCTAAATGGCAAGTCAAAGATTCAAAATTGGTTCCCTATTAGAAGATTGCCTTAGCTCTCATAAGCAACTTCGAAGAATTTCACCTCAATCATATCAAAAGAGAATACAATCATACAGCAGATGGTTTGGTCTGCATGGGGTCCATCTTGTCATTCAAAGATAGTGAATCTTGTCGTTCCTTCAAAGTTGGCAGACTTGATCAACCGACTTTCATTTCCGCTGAGCAAGTAAACCAAGCCACTCAGAAAGAGAAGCCTTGGTACCAAGACATCAAAGACTTTATTGAAACCAGTGAATTTCCACCATAGATTACAAGAAGGGAGCAACGTGCGATCCAATGCATGTCAGCCCGCTATTTCATCCTTGCCAATATTCTCTACTGTTGTGGGTTCAGTTCTGAGTATGCTCGATGCCTAGACAAGTATGAGGTCATGGAAGTTGTCCAAGAGGCACACAAGAAAATTTGTGTTGGTCATATCGGCTACCAAACACTCGTCAAGCAGATCATCCGGGCAGGATATTACTGGAAAATCATGCAGCAGGACTGCCATCGATTCATGAAGAAGTGCATCAAATGTCAAATGCATGCACCTTTCATTCATGCGTCAGCCGCATACTTGCAGTCTGTGGTTTCTCCTTGGCCTTTTTCAATGTGGGTCTCCAACGTGGTGGGCCTGATCACTCCTTCTGCTTCTAATGACCACAAATATTTTCTTGGAGCTACAAAATACTTCACCAAATGGGTCAAGGTTGTGACTCTACGAACGGTAGAAGGCCGGCATGTGGTTTCTTTTATTCATAAGAACCTTCTTTGCCGTTTCGGCGTACCACATGATATTGTGTGAGATAATGGCAGCCACTTTAAGAATGAGCGGATAAAGACCTTCTATTCGAAGTTTAGGATTCATCATCATTTATGAGCTCCATATTATCCTCAAGGGAATGGTCAGGCAGAGGCCACCAACGAGATTTTGATCCGCATTCTGGAAAGAAGTATGGAAATGGGTCGCGATTGGCATGAAAAGATGCACGATGCACTTTAGGCGTACTGAAGCACCATTCGGACTCTAACTAACGCTACTCCTTCAGAGCTTGTCTATGGGACCGAGGTAGTATTACCTTTTCATGTTCAGAAGCCTGCATTCAAATTCGCATCGCTCATTAAACTCCTGCTTGATCAGTATCAGCAACAGAGGTTGGTACAACTTGACCTGTTGGACGAGAAAAGACTCAAGGCAACAGAGCATGCTCAAGCATATCGTCAAAGGATAGCTCGATACTATGCCAAGTCCGTCATTGAGAGAAGATTTCGAGTTAATGATCTGGTGCTCAGATCGACAACTCATCTCAAGCATCGACCACGAGGCAAGTGGTCACCTAATTGGGAAGGCCCCTATGTGGTTAATGAAGCATTGCCTCGCAATTTCTATCGTTTGATCAATGCAGATGGGGTGGAACTGCCAGATCCTATCAATGCTCTGCACTTGAAGAGATTTTATACTTAAAATGTTCATTCTAGCCTTTGTACTCTTCAAAGAGCCTTTTCAATAAAACAATGATCTTCTATCGATTCTCACATTCTTCTCCATAATACTGAGGCATTTTATTTTGTATATACATTGGTCTTCTCTTCAACACGTGCAGGCAGGATCATACAAACTCCTTTTCCTTAATTTTGTTGATTTTTTATTAATCTTATTGTCAATCTTTATCAGTTTTGTCAATTTTATACATCTTTATTAATTTTTCATCAATTTTACCAATTTTTATCAAATTTTATCAAATTTTCATTTATTTTATCAAATTTCATTGATTTTCATCAATTTTATCAGATTTTTGTAAATTTTTATTTGTACCCTTTCAGGTTAAGGGATAAACCTGATGCCTCTTTCCAATGAGGTATTCTTTTCCTCCTTTACCCTTTCAGGTTAAGGGTTAAACTTGAACCTCATCATTTGGGGTATTCTTCATTCCCCTTTCAGGTTAAGGGATAAACCTGAACCTCGTCCTGCGAGGTCCTTCTTCCATCAGGATAAGGGATAATCCTGAAGTCTTCCATCATTAATTTTTACACAAATTTCTATCAATTTTTCACCAAATCTTTTGCCAACCTTTATCAATTTTTATTGTCAATTTTATCAATTTCATTGAATCTTTGTCAATTCTTTATCAAAACTTTATTCTTCATTAATTTTATCAATTTTTATTGATTCTTTATCGATTTTTACCAATTCTTTTAAATTCTTTATCAACTTTATCAAATTTTGTTAAATCTTGTCAATTTTTATTCTATTCTCTTTTAGGTTAAGGGTTAAACCAGAACCTCGTTCTCCGAGGTATGTCCCTTTCAAGTTAAAGGATAAACCTGAATCATTTCCCATAAATTCCTCAATTCTCATCAATCTTTATTTTATTCTCCTTTAGGATAAGGGATAATCCTGAAACCATCATAGACAATTCAAATCTTAGACCATCTTGGGTCAAGAATTTGAATAAATCCCTCATCGTCAGAATCTATTCACACCTTTTGTCGATCCCTCAAGAATATGACTCCTGAGTTGGAATTACTTCCTTCCCATCTGAGTTCCGACCAAAGTTTTTGTTTTTCTTTTATCTTTAAGATCCGGGTTCCGACTCAGGTGTTTCCTTTTATATTTCATTTGGAGTTTTGGGTTCTGACTCAGACTTCCTTTTAGATCCAATGTTTGTGTTGGGCCCAATTGTTTTCATTTTACATTTATTTTTAAGATCTGGGTTCCGACTCGGGTTTTTCCTTTTTATATTTTGTTTGGAGTTTTGAGTTCTGACTCGGACATCCTTTTGGATCCAACGCTCGGGTTGGACCCAATCGTTTCCATCTAGCTTTATTTTTAAAGATCCAGGTTCTTACTCTGGTTTTTTCTTTTTATATTTCGTTTGAAGTTCCGAGTTCCAACTCGAACTTCCTATTGGATCCAACTTTCGTGTTGGAACCAATCGTTGCTTTGAAGATTCGAGTTTTCGAACTCGGGTTTTTCATTTTAGCTTTATTTTTAAAGATTCGGCTTTCGACTCAGATTTTTCATTTTTATATTTTGTTTGAAGTTCCGAGTTCCGACTCAGACTTCCTATTAGATCCAACACTCGTGTTGGAACTAATCGTTGCTTTGAAGATTCGAGTTTTCGAACTCAGGTTTTTCATTTTATCTTTATTTTTAAAGATCTGGTTTCCGACTCGGGTTTTTCCTTTTTATATTTCGTTTGAAGTTTCGAGTTCTGACTCAGACTTTCTATTGGATCCAATGCTCATGTTGAAACCAATCATTGCTTTGAAGATTCGAGTTTTCGAACTCAGGTTTTTCATTTTATCTATATTTTTAAAGATCCGGGTTCCAACTCGGGTTTTTCCTTTTTATATTTTGTTTGAAGTTTCGAGTGCCGACTCGGACTTCTTATTGGACCCAACGCTCATGTTTGAACCAATCGTTGCTTTGAAGATTTGAGTTTTCAAACTCGGGTTTTTTATTTTATCTTTATTTTTAAAGATCTGGGTTCCAACTCGGGTTTTTCCTTTTTATATTTCGTTTGAAGTTCCGAGTTGTGACTCGAACTTCCTATTGGATCTAACGCTCGTGTTGGAACCAATCGTTGCTTTGAAGATTCGACTTTTCAAACTAGGGTTTTCTATTTTATCTTTATTTTAAAGATCTAGGTTCCGACTTGGGTTTTTCCTTTTTATATTTCGTTTGAAGTTTCGAGTTCTGACTCGGACTTCCTATTGAATCAAACGCTCGTGTTGGAGCAAATCGTTGCTTTAAAGATTCGAGTTTTCAAACTCGGGTTTTCCATTTTATCTTTATTTTTAAGATCCGGGTTCTGACTTGGGTTTTTTCCATCTATATCTTGTTTGAAGTTCCAAGTTCCGACTTGGGCTTCCTTTTAGATCTGATGCTCGTATTGGACCAAGCGTTTCTTCAAAAATTTGAGTTTCAAGCTTGGGCTTTCCTTCTTTTATTTTGAAGTTTCGGGTTTGGACTTGGACTTCCTTTTGATCCAATGCTCGTATTAGACCAAAGTTTTCCTTTGAAAAATTGAGTTCTGGATTCGGGCTTTTCATTCCCTTTCAGGTTAAGGGACAAACCTGAATTTCCCCTTCGGGATAGGGGGTAATCCTGAAACACTGGCAATCATTCCTGCTTTGATTTCCAAATATCTTAGGAGCCTCGGTCTCTTTTCCAAAATCCAGTGCTCGTTCTGATGCATTTTCAAAAACCCAGTGCTCGTACTGGTGCATTTTCAAAATTCAGTGCTCGTACTGGTACATTTTCAAAAACCCAGTTCTCATACTGGTGCATTTTCAAAATACAGTGCTCGTACTGGTGCATCTTCAAAATTCAGTGCTCGTACTGGTGCATCTTCAAAATCCAGTGCTCGTACTGGTGCATCTTCAAAATTCAGTGCTCGTACTAGTGCATCTTCAAAACCCAGTGCTCGTACTGGTGCATCTTCAAAAACCCAGCGCTCATACTGGTGCATTTTCAAAATCCAGAGCTCGTACTGGTATATTTTTGAAATCCAGTGCTCGTACTGGTACATCTAGCGCTCGTGCTAGTGTCTGGCGAACTGATCAGTTAGCCCCCCAGGTTCAGTCTTTGCACTAACCGCTTATCACATTCAAAGCTTTAAATTCTCAATTTCAACCTTCGGGTTACCATTCTATCAAAAAATCAATCATTTTTTTTCTCTTGCGAAGGACCTTCTTCTAGGGAGAGTTCGAGGGAGCTCGTTTCCTTTAGCATGCAACCATCTATTTCGTTCACAAAGAACCCTTTCTATAGGGAGAGTTTGAAGGGACTCATTTCTTTGCGAACTGTTTGCAAAACAACAACCCAATTTTTACACAAAGAAACCCTTTTCTAAGGAGAACTTCGACAGAAGCTCGTTTTTCTTTTGTGGCCTCCAATTTCTCATTTTGGCCACCCCCTTCACAGAGGACCCTCTTCTAGAGAGAGTGTGATGGACTCGTTCCTCTGTGATACTTTTTCAACCTCATTTTCGGTCGTCTTTCCATAAGAGAAGCCTAGAGATAGGTAGTTTTGACGAAAACTTAATTTCTCTTCGAAAGTTTCATTTTGCAAACACCTCCTCTTCAGGGAAGAGAGGAGTATTTCCTATTTTCCCATTCAAGTAAGGGCTAAGCCTGAGTCTCTCTTTTTGGGGAAAAAGATAGGAGAATTTTGTCATGGATATGTCGATTCGATGTCAAGCAATTCTTTTCATCAAAGATTTCCAAGATATTTTTCCAATCTGCTATCAAAAACCATTGTTGATCTCAAAGCTTTTATTGCACAAATAATTACCTCAAACTACCTTCAGTATTATTTTCAAAAGACAAGACTTTTGTGAAGAAAGAACAGAATTCAAGCTTTTTCTATTAGTCAACCAAGAGGATGAAGAAAAATCTTTGATATAACCAGCAAAAGAAAATTCAATGATGTTGAATAGCCATAAGTGAATTGATATTGATCATGGCTATGGAACATTCTTAAAGATCATTTTGTTGGCAGTAAGACAGTGAAAATATCGTGGGCAATAAAAGAATCTACCTAATCCATATCTCTTCAGTCATTTAAGCTGCAATCAAATATCTGCAAAAGGGATTTCTCAATTGTCGTCAAGATGAAGACGAATATGCGAGCTAGACCCCCAGGGCCAAAGAAGATTTGGATCATCTTCGAGATGAAGGAGTTTGTGACGGATCCTTCCAAGGAAAGTTTAGATCACCGTCAAGATGAAGGTGACTGCGATGAACCTCCCGACAAACCCTAAAAGATATTTGATTTCTGCTATCATCTAGAGATTTTTGACCAATGAAACAATATCACCAGTATAATTCCTGAGAAACAAAAGGATCGGAGCATCTCCAAGATGAAGGAGTTTGTGACATATCCTTCTTTAAAAAAATGAAAAGTCAGGACATCTCCAAAATGAAGGATGATGTAATAAACTTCTTCCCAAAAACCCAAGAAAGCTCAATGTCTCAAAAAGAGTGCCAGAAAGATCATCATGGGAGAAGCCGCAGGATATCAAACTGCCAAAACTGCAAGGAATCATCTTTATCTATGTGAAATTCTTCTATCAATATCTTTCCATTTGATTACTTTTTTGAAGCTAAGAATATTTCCTCTCTTTTCATATCAAAGAAATTGATATCTTTCTTGAAGAAACTCAACAACAACAAATTTGAATTTGATTCTTGATTCTACGGAGTTAGCCCAATTGGAGTTAATACTCTAGGTAGAAAGAGGTGATGTTTCTACACATATGGGCATGGTTCAATCATTATGAATCAACTACAATTTTTGCCATCTTATTGGCAATATTTTCTAGTCATCCCAACGTGAAGCAAGAACTTGATGTTCATTTTGACATATCCTGACATTGTCCGTCATTAGGCTGGAAAGTCCTTCCCTTCTGTTTTGATTTGAGAGTTTTGGCTCTCAGATTTGCACACTTCTCTGTGTTTCCCACTGTCCCGTCATAGACAGTTCCTGCTCAGGATAAGGGTTAAACCTGAACTTCTTGCAAGAGGTCATCGATTTTAAAAGCCATTCAGTCTCAGCAATGACATGCCCAAGATCAACCCCTTTCCAAGCTTTAGGGACACCCATTTTCCTCCTTTTGCAAACCCCTCTTGGATTTGTTGTGCAAAATCCAGAGGTCCCATCGCAGTTTTCTCGCTCCTTAAGGATTTTGTATCCATTCAGGCTAAGGATTAAACCTGTTAGCTCACTCCTCGAGGTACCACCCGCTCAGGTTAAGGGTTAAACTTGAACTTTCTGTGAAAGGTCATCGATTTTAAAAGTTGATTTAGTCTTAACAATAAGGCGTCCAAGATCATCCCTTTTCCAAGCTTTAGGGAACCTCATTTTCCTCCTTTCGCAAAAACCCCTTCTGAATTTATTCGTCCAAACTCTAAAGGTCCCATCATGGTTTCTTTGTTCGAGGAGTCTGTATGGTCGTCCCTTTCAGGTTAAGGGTTAAGCCTGAACCTCGCTCATCGAGGTATCGTCCCTTTCAGGTTAAGGGTTAAGCCTGAACCTCGCTCCATGAGGTATCTTCCGTTCAGGTTTGGGTTAAACCTGAGCCTCATTCCGATGAGGTAGTTCTCTCAGTCCCATCATGGTTTTCCCGTCGTGGAAACCATGCTCTTCATGTCCGTCCAGGAAAGGAGTGCACTTGAGCTTCATCTCACGAGGCATTTTTCTCAAAAATGTCACATCAGAGTCCTCATGTATTCCTTCCCCATTCAAGTAAGGGTAGAACCTAAAGCGCATCTTGATATATCTTCATCCCATACAGGTTAAGGGCTAAACCTGAATCGTTCCAAAAAGTTGATCTCATCTCACTCATGAGACTTGATCAAAATTCCCATTTTAACCATTTCGGGATCTTCATCCCAAAGTCCAATCGCGATTTCCTCATTTTCTATTATCTAGTATATCATTTTTTGAGGATTTCGTCTCCCCAAAGCCACTCAGGATAAGGTTTTAAGCCTGAGAAACCATATCTCTCAAAATAGATTATTCCACACCCAGTTCAGATCGGCTGACTAGGGCATTTTTCAAAATTTGGAGTGTTTTCTTTGCCACTAAGCTCGACTTTCAACCGGCTTAGTAGCAAAGAGGGGCATCTGTGAATACCCCAAATTTTTTAAAATTTTGTAAATATTATCTTTTTGCCCCTAGCCACTATTTTCTGAGTAAATTGGGTCATTTTCAATCTAAATTTCAGTTATTCCTCGGATTCACTGGAATCTAAATTCATTTTATATATCTAACTCAATTTCGGATTCGGAGTCAGTTCAAAATGCAAATCTGAGCCTCGTTATCCAATTTTCAAATTAAATTTACAAAAATATCAAAATAATTTCTGAAAGGCTCAGACAATCCATCCGGTATCCATTTGGATCCACTGCTCTGTATTTCTCAATTCAAGGTTCAAAACTCGAATATTTCCTCAAAAACTGGATCTAAACCCATTTTCTGAAGAAATTTCTGAATTTAACCCTGAATCAGAAAACCCTTCTTTTACAAATGTTTTTAAATTTCATAAAAATATTTCAACATCCTTGTTTTCTCATAGTTTTAGAGTTTTATTTTCAAAAATACAAAAATGCAAAGAAAATACAAAAAAAAATGGCTCTTGAGCCTCTTTTGGAAGCTCGTTTGTGTTAACAACCACATTTTATCAAAATTTATGAAAATGGCACTGTTTTGAAAAAATTTCAAATTTGGAGGGACCAAAACCACAAATAGCCTAACGGCCTCCCCCTTGCAGAGGAGAGACCGCAGAGGAGACTTCATCCGCCATCCTACCCATTCTCTTCTCGATCGTTCCCCAAAGGCTCGACCCTTCGATTAGTGCCCCCCCCCTCATCCGTCGATCTCCAACCGTTGCCCCTTCTGAATCTTTCCTCCTCTCCATCCTTCTGCCTCTCCTTGTATAATCAAGATGTCAAGAAGCAAGGGGATCATCCATTAAGCATCAATTACATCCATCAGAGGGCATCCATCTTTCATCGAGCGATCTCCCATTAAGCATATAATCCATTTTTTTATCGAGCCTCTCTGATCCATCCATTGCATTCAGAATCATCCTCCACGATTCATCTCTCACAGCCGAGCTCCCCTTTCATCCAGAATTCCTGCAGAACTACAAGTATCCGACCTCCCACCTCTTGGATTCTCCATAGAATTTCTCTGTCTTCTTCTAAGTTTTATTTTTTTGTATTAGTTTTCCCTTTTACAAAGCAAAATGGTGTAGTCGATCTGCATATAGAATGATCGACTCACCCCTTTGCAATAGTAAATGGAATTTCCTAATTCCTACATCTTTTTTTTATTGTTATTATTATCATTATTTCCCCTTTTTGCTCTACGATTTACTTTTTACTCACGCTCAATACCTCCCTATGGTTTATTTAAACCTCATCCCAATTTTCATGTTTCTTTTGTTGTTTATTTCCGTTAGCTTCTACAGTTTGATTTCTAGCACCAGGAAGTGCTTTTGATTAATCTAAGAACTAATATTTTCTTGTTCCCTCTCTTGAAATTGAAATTTCTATGAATTCCTATGGTCGCATCTTGCTGTTGGCATTCAGATGATGTGAATCAAGGTACGAGATACCCATCTACCAGTGAATCGTATGATGTCTAGCATTGCCGACCTTTGTTTTTTTTATCAATCGATTTTGACCACCATTTCTTCGTTTAGTATCACCATTTATGTTTTCCCGTCATATTCCTATTTAGAGCATTATTTCTATATTTTGATTTCTGCATTTTATCTTCTAAAGTTTCATCATCATATCCACCTAAGTCAGTTGCTCCATTTTACCTATAACCATGGTTGAAGAGGGGGTCTAAAAATCAGATCGACTGTAGAATCCTATAATATACCATCCCTTGCATCTTGAATCTTTCTTTTTTGTTTGTTTTACTCTGGTTTGGTTTCCATCCTGTGTATAGGTTTACTCACTTTTTTTTTATATTATTGGCACTCGTCTCCTTTTGTGTTGCATCTGCGCGTTATATCTTCCCTTTGTTTTCTTTTATATTACATTGCAACCATTTTTTTTAGATATCATATGTCAAAATGAGTAGATCACTGATAAAATTCGGATGGTAGTCATTTCACCTGGCATGTCGTTTCCATCCTCCCTATAACTTCATCACATGCCTTGCCAATTGTAGCTTATAGCAAGTTTCCCTCTGCGGTTTTTTTCCAATTCACAATTAGTGAGTTGTAAGGCAACGATTCACCCAGTTGCAACCTTCGGTTGTTATCTGTTAGTGTGATGCTAAATAACATTGGGTTTCATTTAACGCATTCATATATGCATTTTTCTTCCCATCCACTTTTATACCCCTTTTTCCTCGGGTTTATTCATATAAAGCCTTCATCCTAGTTTCAGTTGTACCGATTGAATGCATGTTGTTCACGTTAACTCCATCCTAGGTCAATGAAATTTTGGCAACAGGTTTGTATCATTCTTGATGGTTTCTTTGATTAATAGCTTTGAAATAAACAGGTAGCCTCCTTCCAGTCTCCTATGCTTACGCAAAAAAAAAGAGAGAACTAATGATTGCAAAAGCAGCTTCTGTCAAATGAAATATGGTGGTATACTGATAACAGCTCACAGGGGATTAGCCTTCATACCTTTCCTTCAAGATAACTCATGATTTACGGAATCCAGCTCCAAATCAATATTCAAAAGCAACCTTTTAGCTCTTCTCCAAGAGGAATCGGGCTCTCCTTGGCACTTGTAGCATGATAGTATAGCTTATATCATAAGTCTTCTTTCCCCTTCACTGATAATATCTTTATTACTGCAACACTTTTGTTAATGATATTTTCTAAAAAAAAAAAAGGAATTGTTGGGATCTGAGGCTCTGAGTCCACTTGGGTTCAACTGATTTATTGGTTAATGGTGTACATTATCCTGCATTACTTTCCTTAATACTAATGTACTAGTTTTGACATGCTTTGTAATCATCTACTGGATTCTTGTCTTTTTTTTTGTTAATACTACAGTAGCATAGACTTTCAAATTCGTGTTTTGATAGCTAGATGTTTGTTTACTATTAGTTTGGCAGCGTGGTTGCTATGGAAATGGTTAAGCCTCACTGCTTCACCTCTACTGCACCCAATTGCCTCTCATTCCACATCTCGTTAACAATATCCATATCCACTATCCACTTCATATACCCTGTACACCTTCCCTGCCTTTTCCATCATTACCCACACAGTATCACCAATGTCTTCATTCACGCCTGCTATACCATCAACCACATGTTCCCTATGTACATCCAACTTAGTACCATCCTCATGCTCCATGTATACACATGAACACAGCAGCCCAAGGGTTGTTGTAGCTTACAACACTTCTCTTCCCACCATTTGAAGCCCAGCACCTTGCATTAGAGGGGAAGAAAGATCACTTGATCTGAATTGTTTTGAAGAAGTTAATATTTAAGTTAGTATGAAACTCAGCATGTTCATTTAATTCACCTGTTTTCATTATGTTTCTGCATTTTCTTTCAGTTCTGCAATTACTGTATCCATTCTTTTGCAGGTCCAATTTCCTCAAATCATGATATATATCCATGTCATCCATTTAACTCCGTTTGATATCAGCAATATTGAATGGTATTTGCATTCGTCATACCATGCTATACATGCAGTTCATCATAACTCATGCTGACAAAAGGCCTTGTCTATCTTATTTATATGGATACATTTTTTTAGTTGAATGTGACAGAGAAATTTAGAAATTGATCACTGAGTGTTATTGATCAAATTGAAATCTTCATCACTGAGTTCCTGTAAATAGCTAGTATTCAACCGAGTATTATTGACTGGTTGGAATTTTCCTATATCAGCATTAATTCAGCATTCGCCATATATTGTTCCATCATCTCTTGACTCAAACCATATTGAGCTGAATTCCAGGTTATGGCTATATATAATGTAATCTCATCATAACTATGAGCTGGTCATCATTTTACAGTAGAACTCTATCACCAATCGTGGTTGTGGGGAAGCTTTACTGAGGTTCACACCTGAAATTAGCAGGGTTTTGAATTATAGCATTCAGATTTTGCTAATTAGGTCAGTCTCTGTTAACACAAGTGCAGGTGTAACTCTGTGATTAACAGTATGTGGGCATTATGCAAATCATCATCGGTATATGGACCCATACAGGCCTTTGGGCAAGCCAGAGGGTGATTGATTGCATGTAATAAGTTGGTTAAGCAGTGGGTTAGCATGGGTTGTGTTGGGTTGCTATCGGTTAACATATGCATGAATGGTTGATGTTAGCATTTTAAACAGTATATATGGTTGACAGTCCTGAGTTAGCAGTTAGTTCTAGTATCCTTTAAGGTCAGATGTGTCAAGAAGATAGGTGTTAGCAGCAAAAGGGTCGGGTAAATAGTATTTGTGTAGCTAGTGACAGCAGCACATGTGCATTAGCAGTTTGCATGGGTGATATTCAGCATGTACTACTCGCAGGATCAAGATATCATGTGGTTGGACTACATTAGCAGTATGTTAGACAATATGAGTCCATATAGTTAGCACTGTGCTAGTATGTCAAGGAGTAGGTTGTAATCATGGTCTCACATTGGAGTCTTATATTTGAACACTTCCACCAAATCTGACCTTTTGTTATATCTGAGTATTGGGGGGGTGCTTTTGCTTAAAATGGAATAGTGATTTTCAATCCCTCTTTTGATCATTCATAGTAAATCCTTTACTGGCCCCTAAAGTCTTCCTTAATGTTGTCCTACCAAGCCTATGTAGTGGTATAGGTCAATGTCGGTTTCAACATGCACATAACCCCTTGCATTCACCAAATAAGCTTTAGCATTGTTATATATATATATCACAATGTATACTAATTCGGCATACCATATGCATATGATATTCAAATGTCATCATATTTATCCTATGCTCTAATGCCATCCCTAAACTTTTTCTTATGATTCACATCATGTTGACTTTGTCTTCTCACAGAAAGTGTGTGGAACATGTCATTTCTTTTCTTAGTTCAGAAATTGTAAATTTCAATCTCCGAATTGTAATAGCTAGATTATAATGAGAAATTTACATTTCCTGCACTAACATAGAATGTATAAGCATATATATCTTCAAGAAATGCTTGTTTCATATCGTTTTCTCATTTATTTCAAAATTTCACGAATGGGAACACGAATGGCACGTGCATCATTCTAATAAAAGGTGCTTAAATCCTAAGTTGACGATTTGCATCAATGGCCATAGTCAAGGTGTGGACAAAACTTATGGTTTTCATCTTTTATGGAATAACACTGGATCCACACGGGGTCTCTTTTCAAAAATCATTATATTTTCTAAATATTTTCTCTCTTTATCAGAGTTTGACTTAAAATGAACTCAAAACATATATCAATGGCCATAGTCAGGATATATTTAGAGTTAATTTCATTTTAAACTCTATAAAGACACCAAAATGTGTTTTATTCTTTATTTGAATTTAAATATGATTATTATATAATACATTTTATGACCATAGTCAGAAATGTATTATATCTTCAATCTTATTTCAATTCATTCAAAGAATGAGATATGATTTTCAAATTCAATTTTCAAACATTCTTTTTAATTCATTTCATCATTTAGGATAGAATTACATCATTATTTTCAAATTATTTCAAATTCTCTTCAAAAATCCAAGTGATTTTGAGATAAATCTTTAAAATATCTCTTTCAAATTCTTTTTTTAATCTCTCAAATGAAAAATCATATATTTCAAATTCCATCCTAAATTCTCATTTTGTTTCACTCTGATTCTTTATTTTTCACCTTTATTTTTCAAAATTCATTTCCAAAGTCTTGAAATTCAAATTGGCTCTAAAACTCTGTCTGAATTTCTCAAATCCAATTGTAAATTCAAACTGAATTTCCAACTTCAATTCCATATGGATTTTAAAGTCCAAATTCAACTCCATTTTTTCAAATTCATTTAGATTTCTCAAATCCAATTACATTTCTAAATTCCATATGGATTTCCAACCCAATTTCAAATCCAGATTTGAAATCAAAATCCAAGTTCAAAACTAGATTTGAAATCCAAGTCTATTTTTTGAAATAAGATTTCAAATTCATTTTTGAAATCCAAATTTCGAAATCCAATTCCATTTTGGAAATCCAGATTTTGAATTCCAAGTCTATCTTGAACTCCAAAATCAATTCCAATTCCAAGTTCCATCCGGGTTTCCAAAATCCAATTCTATTCTCAGAATCCGTTTGGATTTCTCAAATCCAATTCCAGATTTTGAAATCAATTCCATTTTCAAATCTCATCTGGATTTCTGAAATCCAAAGTCTATTTCCAAATCCCATTTGAATTTCTTAAATCCATCCTATTTCCAAATTTCATTTCTGATTTTAGACTTAAAAAAAAAAAAAAATCAATTTCCTTTTCAAAACTTACCTTGATTTTCAAAATTCATTTTTCAAATCTATTTTCCTCAGAGATTTCAATTCTTTCTTTAATATTCAAATTTAAATTCAAATTCAACTTCAAATTATATTTCTGAAATCACTTTTCAGTTCTATCTCAAAATTCGAATTTCAAATCAATCTCGATTTCAAATTCCATTCTTATTTTCAGATTCTATTTCAAATCTTTCATTTTTTTATTGAATCTTCCTTCTTTAAACCAAATTTAAATTCATTTCAAACCTCTAAGAAATGGTTTTAAACTTCAGAATTTCAAGTTATCTTTTCAAAAAAATCTCAGATTCACTTTAAAACTTTTCAAGTTTTACACTCAGATTTCAAGATTTCCAAATCAAGTTCAACTTTTGTAAAATCATTCTTTAAATGTTTTCGAAGCTTATTTCAGAATCACTTGGAAAAACTCTAAAATTTTCTGAATTATTTTCTTCAAACGCATACATTTGCATTTGCACAAGCATGATTCTTTGTGCATTCTAGACTTAGAATAAATTCTTAGATAATATTTAGGCAAAGCAAAAGGCATAAGTTCGATCCTTGGTTCGATTACCCCTGGTAAAGGTGCCAAGAATGGTCGAACTCGTACCGACGAGCGAATCCTGTCTCTCCATTTTTTTGCAAATATTTCAAAAACGGAGGCGAGTAATTTCAAAACATTTTCAAAATTAAGGTCAAGTTAGACCTTTGCAAAAGAGTTCCTCTCTCTTCTTCCTTTTCTCTTCTCTTTTCTTTTTTTATCTTTTATTCCCCTTCAAAAAGGGAATAGAGGTTGGAAAAGGAAAAAGAGAGAAGGAAAAAGTGGGAACAAAAGAGAAAAAAATTTGCAATGATCACACCAAGCCGGCTAGGCTACCCGGGTGCCTTCAGTACCCGGTGACCTGCCGTGCACGCGCGCCAAGAGGAAAGTAGGAGCTAAGTGCTAAGGGGCTTGGGTGCACCTGGCCGATCCTTGCTCGGACCAGGGTGCACCTAGCTAGGTTTGTCCCAATAGGGGACAGACAATCCGAACCCTGCAACAGCAAAGAAAAAAACCAAAAGGTAAATGAAAAGAAAAGGGGGTTCAGACGATTACAAGCGAACACAAAAGGGCATGTTAAAACATGAAAGCTTCGGCAAATCTGTAAATTTCTCAAATAGAATGCAAGTGTATGGACTGAATGGAAAGAAAAAGAGAGAAAATAAATTTTAGAACAACATGCAAAATGAGAGGGAATGCGTAAAAATGACAATCCATTTGTTTGGAGCATCCTCTTTCTTTTCATGGGATAAAAATAGAGGAAATGTTCAAACAAAAAAAGAAGGAAATATACTACTAAATCCACCGAGAAACCATGCATGCACAGATGAAAATGGCTTCAAGGTTTCATGATTCAAGCTACGTACCATTTTCTAAGAGAAAAATGAAAAACAATGTTATTGAATCTTCACCTTGCTATCCGGACGGTGAGGGAGGTGAGGAAGCTTTCGGTTCCCAAGCTAAGGCTTCCACGAAAGTGGTGGCTAACCCACACCACTCGGCTATGGAGAAGAGAATGAGAGAGAGAGAGAGGAGAACTCCAAACTTGCCAACTACAAGCCCCCCCCCCTCTCTCCTTCATTAAAAACTTTTATATCATAGTATTAAACAATTCTAGGGTTAGGATTAAATCAGTAGGAGATGAGTGGCTGGGGGTGATTCATGCCCCCCCATAGCCGCCCACTCCACCATACATGTTCCTTATTTCAAAAACTTAAAGAAATCTTTCAAAAATGCCACTTAAGAGGTTTTCCTAATGCCATTAACATTTTGACAATATTACATGGGAAGCCCCAAGGCTGCCACCCATTTCAGCTAATGGAAGTGCGCCATTTTGGATACACTTAAGGCTTTTCAAGAATGCCATGGGTTGCCGCCCATTTGGCCAACCCATGGCTAACATTCAAATAGAAAGATGGGTTTTTACACCCATGTCACTGCCCAGCTGGGTCAATCCCTTGACCAGCTGGTCCTCTTGGCCACAATTGTCTCACTAGAGGGTCGACCAAGGGTTTGGGTCGCCCCCTAGCTCAAAAATGATAAAAAAAAGAATAATTCCTTTTTAATTATTTAAAAAATAAAAAAAAAGAATAATTCCTTTTTAATTCTTTAAATAATAAAAAAAAGAGATAAAATATCACCACATATTTTCATTCTTAAATTTGCAATTACAATTAAATCCTCAAAGCTTATCTCTAGAAAATTTCATCTCTCGCAAAATTTGCTCTCGTTATGACTCACGTTCTATCGATACACGTTTTTAGTAATTCATATGAAATAATGAGGTTTTTTCCTCGTTTAGGTCTCAAAATTGGGGACAAACTAAATATACATATTATGAATTTACCTTAGAATTCTCAGAAGTGAAATCATCACAGATTGCCTTTGATTGTTGTGTACATCTTACTTACGCGATTTCGGACCTCATATATCCATACAGATATAACTATGAAAAAATCTCGAAATCATACAAGAAATTTCCATTCACTGAAGCACATCGTATTATATTATCTTAAAAATATTGTGGACCTTACAAAACTTGTTTTCGAAATATGAGAAAACTGATTCTTTTTATTGAGAAACCCACTTCTTTGTCTTACAAATTGATTCCCTTTGCTTTATTAACATCTTCAATAAAATTATATATATTTTATAACAAGCTTGCATGTTGATTTTGTGTCTTATATTTGGGAAGCAGAATAGGTCATGTTGAACATGAGCGTTTTTGCTCATGCCGACATCGTGGCTGTCTATTTGCATTTTGGATGAATGCCATGTGGTTTGTTGACTTTTGAGCTTTTTAAAATGCAAATCCGATGTCCACGATGTCAACACGAGAAAAAATGCTCATGTTCAACATGACGTGATCTGCTTCCTTATATTTGTGTTCACATCATATGTTATTTGTTTCTGCAAGCATTTCATATTACTTTTTATGCATTTCATTTTCATTTTTTATGAGCTTGCATATCTCGTTTCCCGCTCCTTTCTACTATTCAACAATGCTCACTTTTGAAGCTTCTGCTTCACGCATAGCTTCTTATATCCATTTCATTTCTTGATAATCATGAGCAAAACCCTTGAGGTCCTACTTCTTCATTGAGGAACATAGGTAGCTTCAACATTGCAAAGATGGAACCTCTTAGTGGGTTTCAAACCGTGGTCATCTCATGTCAGGCGACAAACATGATTAAACTGAAACGGGTTACTAAAATGATTAGCAACAATATAATCCTTGCTCATTATTTAACTTGTACGGATGCTTTGGAGCATGCAAAGGTCTTGGGCCATTTAGACCCACAACTAGATCCAGATGGGTCATAGTTAAGGCATTGATCCACACCTTCATAGGTCTTGGTTCAACCAAAAGAGACGAGATGAACAAATTAGACTGCACTCTCATCGGGGTGCATCTAAGTTGTGCTCAGATTGGGATCGATACATGATGGATCATGGAAGATCTGAATCTGAATTTGAACATTGCACAACAAGTTTGAATCTGTATCCGAATCTAAACTAAATCCAATGTACTAGAATTGAAATAGTTAATCGACAAAAAAAGATTAAAACAAGGGATTTCTGCTCATATAAATCCAATTTCGACCTGAATATACATCCAGATCTTATTTTAAGATCCAAATCCAAAACTAATGTCTCTTATTCAGATCGAGGTTTCAACATAATCCTATCCATTGTCACCCTTTATGTGTCACTCATGGGTGTCATCCCGAAGCAGGTTATATGTCTCCCCCCGAAGATGCATTGTTTGCTACAGTGTGTGTTCGGGGGTCCAAATGAGTGTCATATATATAAGCTTGTGGAGCTCGTATCCCTGTGTGTGTCATCATCACTTAGTATTAGAGTTCGGTGCAGTTATAAAGACTTAAGTACCCTTTTCTGTCATTCTCGCCAAGAAATGACAGTTTGAGAAAAGGACAAAAATGTCCTCTATCTAGAAAAGTGAAACGACGGTTCAAGATCCTTTATCTAGAAAGGTGAAACGCCGGTTCGAGAATGATGTTAACTCTTCAAAGTCCAAACGTTCCATTTTCTCCCTAAGCAGTAAACTTTTTCACCATCTACTGTAACAAGAGATCCCTTTAACGACTGTGAACACCCCAAATTTCCAAAATTTTCAAAATTTACCTTCTTGCCCCCAACACCCACCTTCTGAGTTATCCAGAAGGACAATTGAGTAAATTTCTAGTCATTTCTCGGATTCATTTCCTTTTTGAAAATTTGAAGCCCAATTTCATTTTCTGTATTTGACCCAATCTCGGATCTAGATCCATTTTGAAACTCAATTTTTTAAAAATTTAACCCTGTTATTTCACAAAACCTCCTTTCAAAAAATGTTTAAATTTCAAAGTAAAATATTTTGCAAAACCTCTTAAAAACTTCATCTGGATCCCCTCCCTCGTATTTTTAGGTTTTTCTTTCAAAAACATAAAAGAACTTTTTTTTCAGAAAGTAGCTTTGCCCTCTTCTTGAAAATCCTTGTAATTAAAGCCTCCTTTTTGAAATTCTTTAAAAGTTTGAGGGGCCTTTTTTGAAAAAAATGTAATGGTCTCCTCCTATATAACAACCAACGCAGGGGAAGGCAAATGGATCAAGCATTACAACGAGCATTTCCTCTTTTTTTTCTTCTTCTCTTTCTCCCTTCCAATTTTTTCTTTTCCCATTTCTTCCTCCTTTCCTTCTTCCTCATTCTTCTTCTCCTCCCTCTTCCTCATCAAAAGCTTTGGAACTACTCAACGAAGGACATCAGTGAAACCATTCTGCATGCATCCATTCTACATCAGCTGGTTCGATAAGATGCCTTCTCTCTTCATCCATTCATTTTTTTTTCTTTTTTCCTTCCTTCTTTCTTCTTCTCTTATTCCTCCTTTCTATTTTCTTGATTTCTCTTGTTTGTTCTTTACTGAAAGTATCCTTTGTAGTATCGGTCTGCATATAGCAGTCTCGATCTACATATTGCAATATCATCATATTGCTTACGTTCTAGCATCTTCCTTGGCAATTCATTACTGAATTTCCATTGCTTATGCATGTTTGATATTTGTTTATGCTATTGTATATTAGATTCGGTACTCCCTTGTAGTTCATCATCAGCCCTTCATTTGCATTATATGCATACTATACATTCAAAGCTTTGTATCATAGCTTCAATCCGCATCTGCATCCCATTCAACATTTAACCCATCAGATCTTCTACATCTCGATGGCATTTGTTGTGTATTGCATCCCCATATGCATCTTGTTTGTGCTTCAGCATCTTAAAATATGGCATTGCAATCTCCATCACATAAGCATTCTACAGCATTCACAATTTTCTTTATTTCATCAATGGCGTGTACTGACCATCCGGTCATTCCCCTTTCAATTGAACTGTATTATTTGAACCGACTATATCTTGTTTTATCTTCCTGTTTCATCACCCTCTCTCATGCATTGTAGTTTACAAATCCTATATGTAGATGCATTCATTTGCATCTATGGCGTCATCCGAAAAACTTGATCTTGCATTCATCATCTGTGCATTTCGATTCCTTGTTTTATACCTATACCAATATCGATCTGCTAATGTCTGAACCTGGGCTCTTGCAGTATGAATGTGATCTACAGTAGTGTTATCATCGCAAATTTTTTTTAACTTTTGCGAATCAAACTGACCTTTGAAAAAGATTTTGAAAATAACTCGCCTCCGTTTTTTTAATGCGGGAAAATTCCGTAGAATGGGACTCGCCTGTCGGTACGAGGTTCAACCGTTCCTGCCACCTTTAACAGGGGTAATTGAACCAAGGATCAATCTTATGCTCTACTCTATTCAACTTGTCTAAATCATATTCTAATTTCAAAATGCACATAGAATCAGGCATGTGCTATGAATTTTCAGAAAATGCACATTTTGAAAACATGATGTTTGCTTTGAATGATTGAAATATTTAGAAAATGTAAATCTTGAAAAATCGTGAATTGGGATTTGAAATGTACTTCTGAGAGAAATAAAATCCATTTTGAGGAATCCTTGACATTTGGTGAAAATCGATTCTGAGAGACGTGGTTTCTCTGAATTCAAACTTGGAAATTGAAATTCTAACTTTGAATTTGGAACTTGGGAAATATTTGAAATATCATTAGCAAATCCATATTCTTTTGAATAAGACTTAGAAAAATTCTAACTTCAAACTTTGAAATTGACTGCATAACTTTGGAAAATTGAGTTTATGAACTTGAGAAACACTTGAAATATTCTTTGAAATTCAATGCTTTTGGGAAAATCGATTTTGCTATAAGACTTGGGAGATTTTGAGAAAATGAACTTCTTTGAATTGAGATTGGAATTGGCAAATGCATGAAATGAATGAATATGGATTTGAGGAATTGAGAAATACTTTTTGTATTTTTGAGAAATGCAGTGCATTTTGAAGTTAGCCTAAGAGTGTAGGCTGAATGTGGCTAATGTGAAGATCATAAATCTAAGTATCATTCGTATTCTGACTATGGCCATAAACACAAATTTTACCAAGTTTATAAACTTCATAGAAGCTAGTGCATGTGCCATTCGTGTAGACCATGGTGAATCTGTAAAAATATGCATGAATCATCATCCATCACACATTAAAATTGTAAAAATAAATTATATGCAATGCAACCTAAGCTAAGCAAGAAATGTAAATTCTTATTCCAAAGCTTAATTACAAGTTACACCACTATTGAAATTTAAATACATGAAAAATAAAGTCTTCAATGTACCTGCAAAACTAGAAAACTTGGTTAATGAAAATATGTCGGCTTTTCTAGATTTATCCAACAATATCAAGAAATTGTGGGATTTTGCTAGATATAAGCCCTTTTACCATGATTCCCTTAAATAAAAATGATAAAATATGAAGAAATAATAAAGGTAAAATATGAAATTTCGAAATTGGGGTCAAAATGACCAAAATACCCCTAATAACAAGACTACGACCTTGAAATTAGGGTTTTTAGAAAGATATTTTGATAAAATGCAAGTTTTGAAATTTGAATGGAATGAACTCAAACCAAATATGCTATGACATGATTAAAAATATGAAATTAGGGTTAGGGATTTCGAAATTTAGGTCCAATGACCAAATTGCCCCCGATAGCAAGACTATGGCCTTGAAATCAGGGTTTTCTGAAATAGATTTTGGTAAAAACTTAGGTTTTATGCACTAAATGAAATCAAATGAGCATAAAATTAAACCTAAAGCATCCTAATATGATTATGAACATGATTAAACCCTAAAAATATATGCTTATGCACGAAAATCCAAGAATATCACAAATTTTGTGATTTTTGCAGTGTTTTGGAATTCTTCGGGTGCCCTGTTTTGCAATTATATTAATTCAGATTTCAAATGGATTCCAAAATTCATCAAATTCGGTACCTGCACTTTTTATAACCCTAATATTAAATTAGAATTATAAAAATATTTTTTTGACATTAAATTAATCCGAAAATTGCATTAAACCCTAAAACTATGCTATTTTGACCTAATTCACCAACCAGTCTCAGTCCAAGACCCAAACCAGGGGTCCAATCTCCATGGAAATTTATGAAATTTTACAGAGACTAACTAGGAAGGAAAACAGAGATTTCCCAATTTACAGATCGGAAAAAACATCTCTGGTTAGGGAGAAACCCTTCCGGCAATCTGAGCTAAAATATATCACTTTTAACAGGGATTAAAACGGCTACTTCCGATTTAAAATATAGGAATAAATAGCAATCCTCAACAAAAATTTCTGAAATTTTAGAGGTGAACAGTATACATAAAAATAATAATACTCACTTTTTACAGATCTAAAATCTGATCTGTGGTTTGGTATTTACGACTAACGCAAGTCTGATTAGGGTTTTGGTAAACCCTAACGAGTTCTAAATTTAAAAACAGATTCTCTGAGAGGAAAAAAATACTAAACAGTGATAAAAAAATCTGAAAACTTCACAGAAGACAGATCTACTCAATGTGAATCCATATCATTTTACAGATCTAAAATCGGATATAAGATGAGAGAAATATCATCACAGCAAGTTACCTTCTTGATTTTGACCACGATTTTAAAGCTTTAAAAACCCGATTTGATTTCTGATTTTTTTGACAGAGTTTCCGAAATCCAAAACCTCTGATTTTTCTACAGTAACTCAATAACTCATGCATGCATCACATATAAAAAAATCAGAAATAAACAATGAGTAATTTAATCCTAAATAACATTATCTTTACTGTTCTAAACCTAAAACACACAGAAATTTAAGAAACTTGGAAAACCATGCATTAAGTAATGTAAATCAATAAAATAAACCATAAAACAGCAAATAAAAATTATTTCTATACTGTAGAACGTAAAACAAATATGAATAAACCATTAAAATAAAATAAAAATAGGGAATCAATGGCTGGAATTTGATATCACCTTTAAAACATAGATTTAACCCAATAAAAGGGTAAATCATATATTTTATTGGTTAATAATGTAAAGAATCATATTAAAATCAATTCTAATGGATTAAAATCCCTGTAAATCAATAAAAACAGGGTTAGATCACCTTCTTGGATTGTTCTTGCAGATTCTTGATGGTTCTTGAGGTGAAACCATGGTTGATCTTCCATAAGGAGGGGTATCTAAGCCTAGATCTAGGTTTAAAACATTAAAATCATTAAATAAAATATGAAAAAAAGCAAAGGAATTCATACCTTGGAGTTGCAGCAATAGAGGAAGGGCTGGTGAGGAGAGAGAAGCTCCAAGAATTGAAGGTAAGTGAATAGTGAAAATCGTCCCCCCTTATGCTCCCTTTTATAATAAAAAAATTAGGTTTAGTCTTGGATTTTCAAATTACTTTTTTGCCCTTTTTAAAACCTATCCAAAGTCATTAAGGGGGGCGATTTTTTTAGAGACTCCTAATCCTAATTAACACCTAATGACACCCCTAATTAACCCTAGAGACTCCAAATGTGGTGCCACTTGGCACTTTCCACATTTGATTTTTAAAATCTTAACTAAAACCTTTAAAAACAATAGTTTGAAATCAAGTTTTAAAAATGGGTTTTCAAAATGGATTTTGACTCTTCTAAATTTCTAAAATTAACCAAGACATCAACTAACCCTAGTCTAGCCCTGACTGACTCGAGTATGGCGCCACCCCGAGTGGGCCCTACTTGAGTTTTTCAAAAAGCTGATTTTAAAACTTGAAATTGAAGGAGTTTTCAAAAGGATTTTCAAAGACAATCTTAAGATTAGAATTTTTGAAATGGCATATGGTTCTAACTGAGTTAGAATTCCTCTGGATATGGTGCCAACTGAGTGGGCCCACACCGAGTTTTAGAAATTTTGAAATAAACACTGAAAATGGCTTTGAAAAGGGGTTAAAATCGATATTTGAAATTCAAGATCTTTGAAAATAGGGTCTCAAGCGAACTGGAACTCCGGGTTAGAGTCCTGAACTCTTAGGACTCTGAGATTTTAGATTTTAAAAGCCAAATGAAAGAATTTTCAAAAGATTTTATCAAGAAATGATGAAATAAGTCAGAAAACACAGTCAGGGTTAGACTCCTAACTCAACCGAACTCTAAAATAGAATCCTGAACTAACTGGACTATGTAAAATGACCTAAATTTTGAAAATAATCAAAAAAGACTGAAAATGAAAGTAAAACAGACTTAAAAACCAGACTCCTGATCGGATTAGGACTCTGAGACAGAGTCCTGATCGGACTAAAACTTTCAAAAATTTAAGAAATTTGATGAATAGAGGAATTCAGAAGCGACACCACCTCACTGGGTCTCATCTGTGAATTGAAATCGATTAAAATTTGAATTTGAAATGAATCCAGATTGTTTCCTTGAGAAAATATTTCGAAATATAAAGTCCTGGGGTTGGAAAATGACAAAGTATTGAATAAAAACCCAGGTTTTGAAATTGATTTTGAAATAAAGCTTTAAAATTCAAATTCGGATTGAATGTTTTGAAATAGGAGTGCTGGATCTCGAAAATGAGATGCAATGACATGCAATGCTATGCAATGCGATGAAATGATATGCAAAAATGGATGCAGTGATATGCAATGATATATGAAATGGACAAACACTGGATGAGGGTGAAAATTTGGGGTGTTTACAGATGCCCCTCTTTGCTGCTAAGCCGGTTGAAAGCCGAGCTTAGTGGCAAAGAAAACACACCAAATTTGGATTATAAAAATGCCCCAGTTAAATGAATCTGACTGGGTATGAAAGAATTAGCTGAAGAATAAGGAGAAAATTTTACTTCGAAAAGAAGTGAGATTCAGGTTTTGCCCTTAACCTGGATGGGACAGAAAATACCTCGTGTAGAAACGAAGCTCAGGTTTGACCCTTAACCTGACCGGGAAATGAAATACCTCATCAAAGTGAAGCTCAGGTTTAACCCTTAACCTGATCGGGCGGAAAATGAAATACCTCATCAAAGTGAAGCTCAGGTTTGTACCCTTAACCTGATCGGGCGGAAAATGAAATACCTCATCAAAGTGAAGCTCAGGTTTGTACCCTTAACCTGATTGGGTGGAAAATGGAATACCTCATCAAAGGAGGCCCAGGTTTATACCCTTATCCTGATCGGGTTGAAAATGGAATACCTCATCAAAGGAGGCTCAGGTTTATACCCTTAACCTGATTGGGCAGAAAATGAAATACCTCATCAAATGAGGCTCAGGTTTGTACCCTTATCCTGATTGGGCGGAAAATGGAATACCTCATCAAATGAGGCTCAGGTTTATACCCTTAACCTGATTGGGCAGAAAATGAAATACCTCATCAAATGAGGCTCAGGTTTGTACCCTTATCCTGATTGGGCAGAAAATGGAATACCTCATCAAATGAGGCTCAGGTTTATACCCTTAACCTGATTGGGCAAAAAATGGACGGAATCCTCGAAAGAAGAGACCGTGATGGAACCTTCGGATTTCCGCACAATGAATCCGATAGGGGTTTTGCAAAAGGAAGGAAATAGGGGTCCCTAAAGCTTGAAAAGGGTTTGATTTTGGGTGTCTCATTGCTGAGACTAAATAGCTTTTGAAATTGCCTTTTGCTGAAATTGGTGGCTTAACCTCAAGCCGAAATTGGACTGTCTATGGTGGGACAGTGGGGACACAGGGAAGTGTGCAAATCTGAGAGCCCGTGCGCTCAGATTATACCAAAGAAGGGAAGGAATCTTGAAAACTCCCGTTATCAAGTCCTAAAAGGGATAACAACTGATGTCAGGATGCGCCAAAGATGAACCTCAAGCTCTCGCCTCACGCCAGGATAGCTAGAAAATATTGTCAAAATATTGAAAATTATTGTTGATTCAAAATAATTGAAAGTGATGCACATTGTTTTGAAAGTATTCCCTCTTTTCTACCTGAAGTATTACCTCCGACTGGGCTTAACTCCGTAGAATCAAGATTCGAATTCAAATTGCTTGCGATTGGCTTTCTTTCAAGGAAGCTATCAATTTCCTTGATATGGACGGAAAAGAAAGTATTCTTGATATTGCGAGAGCTATTGGTGAAAGAATATTGATAAAAGAATTTCACAAAATTAAAGAAGATTCTTGATAGATTCGGCAGTCTGATATCCTGGGATTCTTTTCTCATGATGATCTTTCTGCACTCTTTTTTTTTTTTTAGCAGATTGGAGCTCTCTTGGATTTTTCGGGAATTACATCCTCCTTCATTTTGGAGATGTCCTGACTTTTCTATCCTTTTTTTCTTGGGAAGGGTACGTCACAAACTCCTTCATCTCAGAGATGTTCCGATCCTTCTTTTCTCTCAGGGATTATCTTGATAGTTATTGGCTCATTGGTTGGGAAATATCTTGATGATAGCAGAAATTAAATACCTTTTAGGGTTTGTCGGTAGGCTCATCTCACTCGCCTTCATCTCGACGGTGATCTGAACTTTCCCTGGAAGGATCCGTCACAAACTCCGTCACCTTGGAGATGATTCAAATCTTCTTTGGCCCCGGGGGTCGACTCGCTTAATTCGCCTTCATCTTGGCAACAATTGAGAGATCCCTTTTGCAGATATTTAATTGCAGCTTAGGTGATTGAGGAGATATGAAAATTGAGTGGATTTTTCCGTATCACCCAGGATATTTCGACTGCTTTATTTTTCAAGAATGGTCTTTAAAAATGTGCCATTGACTGCGATCAATATCAATCACTCATGGCTTTGCAACAACATTGAATTCTCTTTGCTGGCCATATCGCGGATTTATTCTTCATCCTTTTGGTTGACCAATAGAAAGATTTCGAACTTGGAATCCTTTTTCGTGAAAGCATTGCCCTTTTGGAAGTAATAGTGGAGGTATTCTGAAGTAATAATTTTGTGTAATAAAGATTTTTGAAATCAACAAATATTTAATGACAAATTGGCAAAATTTTCTTGAAATCCTTTTGTGAAAGCGAGCATTTGAAGCACAACGCAACACATCCGTGACAAAAATTCTCTTCTCCTTTCCCCAAAGGAGAAGATTCAGAAATTAGAATTGGGAATTACTCCTCTCTTCCCTGAAGAGGAGGTGTTTGCAAAACGAACTTTCGAAGAGAAATTAAGCTTTCGTCAAAACTTCCTAACATTAGGCTTCTCTTATGGAAAGGGGGCCGGAATTGGTGAGGTTGGTAAATTGGTCATGAAGGAACGAGTTCATCACACTCTCCATGAAAAGAGGGTCCTTCATGATGAAATGGCCTAGTCTGAAATTATGGGGCCACAAGGAAAGCAAGTCTCCGTCGAGTCTCTCCCTATAAAAAGGGTTCCTTGTGTGAAATTTGGAATTTTGTTTTGCAAACGATTCACAAAGACACGAGTCCCTTCAAACTCTCCCTAAAAAGGGGCCAAGTGAACGAATTGGATAGCATGCGAAAAGAGCGAGCTCCCTCGAACTCTCCCTATACAAAGGGTCTCTCGCAAGAGAAAATTTTTTGGAATTGGGTATTAGGTGACCAAAAGGTCGAAATTTGGAAATTGGAATTTTGAAATTTGATATTTGAAATTGGAAATTGGAAATTGGAAATTGATATTTGGAAATTGGAAATTGGAAATTTGGAAATAGATATTTGGAAATTGGAAATGAGAAATTGGGAATTTTGGAATTTGGAAATTGGAAATGAGAAATTGGGAATTTTGGAATTTGGAAATTGATATTTGGAAATTGGAAATTAGAAATTGATTGGCTAAAAAGGTCGAAATTGTGAATTGGTTTACTGAGAATGACATGGGTTCTATTAAGAACGACATTGGTTCCGCAGGGGTTCGACCTACGAATTATCAATTCCATAGGAATTCAACCTAAGGATCATAGCTTAAGAAGAAATGATTCCAACTTGTGAGCTTTGAATGGACCAGGTGCTAGACTGGGTTTTTGAGGGAAGATTCGAATCGGAATTCAACTCTTCAAGGAAAACTAGATGAATTGGATTTTGAAAGAAAATTCAAGTCGAAACTTGCATTTTCTAGACCAACTCTGTAGGAAAAGAAAACTCGAGTCGAAACTCGAATCTTCGAAGGAAAACCAGGTCCCTTATGGAAGGAAAAGAAATCCGAGTCAGAACTCGAATCCTGAAGAAAAGGTAGATCAATTTGGAAGGAGAAGAAATTCGAGTCGGAACCCGAATCCCGAAGGAAACTAGATTAACTAGAAGGAAAGAAGATTTGAGTCAGAACTCGAATCCTGAAGGAAAACTAGACCGGTTGGAAGGAAAAGAAATTTGAGTCGAAACTCGAATTCCGGAGGAAAACTAGGTTAACCAAAAGGAAAGAAGATTCGAGTCGGAACTCGAATCCCAAAGGCAAACTTAAACCGGTGTGGAAGGAAAGGAAATTCGAGTCAGAACTCGAATTTCGAAGGAAAACTAGGTTAACCAGAATGAAAGAAGATTCGAGTCGGAACTCGAATCCCAAAGGAAAACTAAATTAGTGGACACTGAATTTCAAAGTGTACCAGTGCAAACACCGGATTTTGAAAATGTGCCAATACAAGCATCATGTTTTGAAAAATTACCAGTACGAATACCGGGTTTTGGAAGATTACCAGTACGAGCGCTGGATTTTGGAAGGTTACCAGTACGAGCACTGGATTTTAAAAGGTTACCAGTACGAGCGCTGGATTTTAAATGGTTACCAGTACGAGCACTAGGTTTTAGAAATTTACCAGCACGAACACTGGATTTTTGAAAAATTACCAGCACAACACTGGATTCTGAAGAATTACTAATTGATTTTGATGGAAAATTTTCAGTCTTCACCCTCACGACGACTTGGACAACTGTCTGGGTCTCAGGATTTATCCCTTATCCTGAATGGGTAATCGATGCAAATGCAAATTGATGCAGATGAATGCGAATGAATGCATACAAATGCAAATGAATGTAAATGGGTGCACATGCGTGCAAAATGAGAGATTTGTTTATCCTGCCTGCATACAGGATATTTGTAGATAAAAACAAAATTTTAAAATGCCCCAGTGTAACTGGGAAAAAGAATTTTGATTATTATTGAAGAAAATTTGGAAGAATTACAAAGAATAGGGAATTGTTCAAGTATAGAATTTTTTTAAATGTCGAGCATTGATGGGATCTGGTAATTCTATTCCATCAGCATTGATGAGCCGATATGAATTGCGAGGTAGTGCCTCTTTGACAACATAAGGACCTTCCCAATTTGACGACCATTTGCCACCCGGGCGGTGCCTGAGATAAGCTGTTGATCTGAGCACTAGATCATTGACCCAAAATTTTCTCTCAATGACAGATTTTTGCATATTGTCGGGCTATCCTTTGGCAATAGGATTGAGCATGCTCTGCTGCTCTGAGCCTTCTTTCATCGAGCAAATCAAGCTGTACCAGTCGCTGTTGCTGATACTGATCAAGAGGTAATTCTAGAAGTGATGCAAATTTCAGAGCAGGTTTCTGAACATATAGAGGCAGTACTACTTCAGTTCCGTAGACAAGTTCTGACGGAGTAGCATTCGTTGGAGTTCGAATGGTGGTTCTGTATGCCCATAATGCATCATGAATCTTTTCATGCCAGTCACGGCCCTTTTCTAAAGTTCGCTCCAGGATTCGAATCAGAATCTTGTTGGTGGCCTCTGCCTGACCATTCCCTTGAGGATAATAAGGAGCGGAAAAATGATGATGAATTTTGAACTTTGAGCAGAATGTCCTCATTCTCTCATTTTTGAAATGACTGCCATTATCCGATACAATATCATGCGGTATACCGAAACGGCAAAGGATATTCTTATGGATGAAAGAAACCACGTGTCGACCTTCTACTGTGCGTAGAGTGACTGCTTCTACCCATTTAGTAAAATATTCTGTTGCGGCAAGAAAATATTTATGACCATTGGAGGCTGAAGGAGTGATGGGGCCTACAACATCGAAAGCCCACATGGAAAATGGCCATGGCGAGACGACAGATTGCAAGTATGTCGCTGGCGCATGAATGGAAGGCGCATGCATCTGACATTGAACGCACTTCTTCACAAAACGATAGCAATCTTGTTGCATAGTTCTCCAATAATACCCTGCTCGGATGATTTGTTTGACGAGAGTCTGATAGCCAACATGACCACCGCAAATGCCTTCATGTGCTTCTTGCACAACTTCTTTGGCTTCTTCTTCGTCCAAACATCTGGAATACTCAGAACTGAATCCACGATGATAAAGGACGTCGGCAAGAATAAAGTATCGAGCAGACATGCGTTGAATTGCTCGCTGCTCTCTCTTTGATAATTCTGGAGAAAAATCGTCAGTTTTAATGAAATTTTTGATATCATGATACCAAGGCTTCTTCTTCTGCTCGACCTGGTTTATCTGCTCTACTGGGACAAAAGTGGGTTGATCAAGTCTGCCAATTTCAAATAAGCGACAAGATTCTCCACTCCTGAAAGACATGATGGATCCCAGATTAGCTAAACTGTCTGCAACTTGATTGACTGAAATGTATAGCAATAGGGGTTTCCCCAATTCTGGTGGTTTTAAAACAGGAGGATTGAGAAGATATTTCTTGATGCGTTCGAACGACTGCTGACACTCTGGTCCCCATTCGAACCTCACTCCTTTTCTGAGCAAATGATTGAAAGGCTCACATCTCATGGCCAAATTAGAAATGAATCGCCGAATTGATTGCATGCGTCCTTGAAGGCTACGCAATTCTTTGAGATTAGTCGGGGGCGGCATGCCAATGATGGCTTTGGCCTTAGCGGGATCCATTTCTATCCCCTTCTTGCTGACCAAGAAGCCTAGCAACTTGCCTGATTCGACTCCAAAAACACATTTTTGTGGATTGAGTCTTAGCTTGTAAAGAATGAGTCGCTTGAAAACTTGATTGAGAGCTTCGATGTGATCTTCCTCTTCTTTGGATTTCACCAGAATATCATCGACATATGCATCCATGATTTTGTGCATCTGATCATTGAAAATAACAGTCATAGCACGCTGATAGGTTGCCCCAGCATTCTTGAGCCCAAAAGGCATGACTGTATAACAGAAAGTGCCCCATGGCGTGGTAAAGGATGTTTTGGATTGGTCACGAGCGGCCAACTTGATTTGATTATATCCGGAGTATCCGTCCATAAAGGAAAACATAGCATGCCCGGCTGTGCTATCGACTAGGAGATCAATGTTTGGGAGCGGATAGTCATCCTTTGGAGTGGCTTTATTGAGATCACGGAAGTCGATACAGATTCACACTTTCCCATTCTTCTTAGGAACTGCTACGATATTCGCCAACCAATCTGGGTAATCAATTGCTCGAATGAATCCTGCTTTAAGCAGATCCTCAAGTCCTTCCTTGACCTGTTGCTCGATTCGAGGATCCATTTTTCTCAACTTCTGCTTGACTGGTTTCGCCTCAGACTTCAAAACGAGACGATGTTCCACCAATTTCGGATCTAAACCTGGCATATCCTCATAAGTCCATGCGAATACTTCTTCATGCTGCTTGAGGAAATTAGTGAGCCTTTCTTTCTCTCCTGGGCTCAAACCACTGCCAATTTTGAGAATTCTAGGATCGTCTTCTGATCTGATATTGATATCCTCAGTCGGATCTTGAACTAAGGATGATGGCTCATCTTGCTTCTGAACCGATGCAAATTCTGACAGTTCCTGAAGAGCTGAATCGAACTCTGCGGATTCTTCTGACTGTTTTGCAGTTTGGCCACATTCTGCTCTTATTCTGACCTGATGAATTATCGCTGATTTGGAACAAGCTTTTGGATTAAAGACGAGCTTCTTGATAGATCGGGAAGACATTCTGAAAATTGGAGGATAAATTGATTTAGGGAAATTGCTCATCATGAAATAAATTGCTTTTATTGAAAATAATTGGAAAGATAAAACAGCAAAATAATTTCAATTTTGTGAAGATTTAATATTGAGGAGTAAAGAGAAAAACGACACCAAGATAGACAAAGGAAACTGGCAACTTTATTAAAAGATAGAATTAATCAAAATGACAATGATGAAAATGAAATGGGATATCATCCCGACAAAAGAATAGAAAAGGAAAGACAAAGGAATTCTTCTAATGCGCTCCCTTAATGAAAATAGTCCCTTTCTGAGATCTTCGGCCATTAAAGCCCAATCCGGTCCTTTTAGGGCAGTGCTGAGGAATCACTGGTTCAAGACGACCATCTTCATTTTTGCCTAGGCCTCGAAAAGGCTGGTAGCCGTGCTTCACTAGTAAATCAAATCCCTTCTTAGCTTTCATAAAATGGGGGAATAGCGGATGATCCTTAAGTGTGCTGTAATCAATTCGTCCTCCAATCTTGAAGAACTGTGGACCTCCCCATCGAGTCGCAGCCACTGTATGCTCGGGTTGTTCTGCCGTCTGCATGATTCCTGAATTCTCTTCAAAGCTGACCTCTTCAATACCCCTAATGCTAGGGATATCAGTAGTGAAAGAGGGTCTGGGAACCATGGGTTGTTCTAGCCTCTGCTCCGGATCTTCGCCTAAGACTGTCGTGATCATACCACCTTTTGACCACTTGATGCACTGATGAAGAGTAGACGGTACTGCGTTTGTGTTGTGGATCCATGGTCTCCCGAGAAGTAGATTATAAGTGGGCGGCACATTGACCACGTGAAAGAGAATTGAATGGACCGAGTAGTCAATGAAGATCTCTAGGAATATTTTTCCTTTCGCTGTTTGGCCATGATTGTCGAACCCATAAATGGTGATTGGATCTGGAATGTATTCTTCTTCTTTTATGCCCAAAGCTTTGGCGGTCATTTCCGGACATATATTGAGGCTGCTGCCTCCATCGATCAGCACATGAGGAACTGTCATCCCTCTGGTTCGAACCACAACATACAAGGCATTGTTATGGAACACATGAGGCTTAGGGAGATCCTCATCGGAGAAAGTAACTAGAGCATTAGTCATGGCCTGATTGACTATGTGGGTCATGTCTTTCGGAGTTATGCTTGGTTTCACCTTGATTTTCTGCAACAGATTATTTAATACTTGCTGATGTTTAGTGGAAGCTTGGGTTAAGTCCAAAATTAAGACATTGGATAATGCTGTAATAGGCTTTAGAGTGGATGTCTCGCTTTTCTTTGTGGTGGACTTAATGAGATGCTTAGGGAGCCATGGCATACTTCTGGCTACCTCGGGAGATATCCCAGCGGGCATGTCAGATACTTTCAATTTGCCGATAGCTGAAATAAGGTCCATCTTCTGGGCCTTGGACCGAGCCTGCTGCAATACTAGGACTTGATGTTGAGCTTGCATGTCATTTTCGGAGCACGGCCTGATATGCTCCTGTGGTTGAAACGACTGTTTGGTGATGACTACTGTAGAATGACGAGGAAATGTCTTTTTTAGAATATCTATATTTTCATCTTCCGCACCTTCTACCAGAAGATTTTTATCAATAAGGTCCTGAACAATATTCTTCAGAACGAAGCAGTTCTCAGTATTGTGCCCCACTGTTCTGTGGAACTTGCAGAATTGGTCTTTGAATTTTCCCAAAGGAACGGGAGGATCGGCCAGCCTTGGCAACTTGACCATATCCTTGGTCAACATGTACTCGAGCACAGTCTCGAGTGATTGATCTAATGGAGTGAATTTCCTGTCATAGCTTCATCCTTCATGCTTCACTTTTTCTCGGGGTTTTAGTCCCTGCTCTAGCGGCTTGCTGAATTGCGGGATCGGCTTCCCTTTCTGATCATTCTTGTTTGAACCTCCTGCCCCATAACAGAAGTCTCTATTCTGCCCCTTGCGATGATTCCATTTATTATTACTGACAGAATTAGTGAAGTGAGTCTTCTTCTTTGACTCGTTCTGGCCGCTGTTCTTGGTGAAAGTGAAACCTTCATAGAAGCCATTCTCCATACTTAATTCGAGCCACTCGGCTCGCTCTGTTAATTCAATAAAGGTTCTGGACGGTGCGGTGGAGATGAGGCCTTTCAGTGGTTGCGAGAAGTTACTCAGAATTAGAGACAAAGCGTTCCCCTCTGATATGGGATCTCTTATTTTATTACAAGCTGACCTCCAGCGGTGGATGAAATCTCTAGCTTTTTCATTTTCTCTCTGTTTCAGGCCACAGAGGTGGCTGAGGGTCGGGAGTGCCTCAGCATTGAACAGAAAGCGCTCAATGAACATATTTACCACCTTATCAAATTCTTTCAGCTCTATGGGGTTGATGTGCTCCGAGTACCATTTAGCTGTCGTTCCCTCCAGACTGCGAGGGAAGCAAAGGAAGAGTGCCCGATTGTCACGCTTGAATCGTGAACATTCAGCGAAAAACATGGCGAGATGAGCCTTAGGGTCGCCAGAACCATCAAACTTGATAAATTTTCTGGGGAGATTATCCAGATTGTCCTCCCCATCTAAACCATCATAGAAGTCTTTGCTGGTGAAGACTTTCTTGCCCTTGTCGCGGGCCTGCAGATCTTTGACCATTTTCATCATGTCTTTTAGCTGTGACTGAGTAGGGTCATTAACAGACTGATTTTTGGATTTATAAGCCGACCCCTGACCCTGAGTCGACCTTTTGAATTCATATTTATTTTCACATTCCTTGTCAGCATCGTCAGCTGATTCTGACTCATCAGATATTTCCTCGTGACGACTCTGCTTTTTGCTGATCTTCACATTCTTGACGGCATGACCTTTATCTTTCTGTTTGGTCTGAATTTGCTCAGTACTGGCCTCAGCTTGCTCTGCCAGCATCTTGGTCATCATTTTTTTGAACATGACGTACATTTGGGGATCGATGCCATCATCCGCCTGTTGACCCTGACTCTGGATTGATCGAGGTGAGTCCATCTCTTCTTCTGAAGCTACTGAGTACGCGACGCCTTCAACTGACGTGGTTTTCTTTCTGGATCTTGTATGAACCATCGGGTATCACAAATGTTCTCTTGGATATTGCTGATGCTCTCTGCAGGGCAGAACTGATGGTTAGGCTTCTGAAGGAAATTTGGTTTGGAGGAAAATATTTGTTGAGAATTTTGGTAGACAATTGAAAGAGTATCCCATTACTAGGGATTGAGTCGTCGCTGGAATTACGACAATTGCGCTGCTATTCTTTGCAAAATAAACAACTGGAAATATGCCATGTTACCTAGGTGAGGTCGTCAAACCAAGATGAGATATAAAATAAAGGAATTTTATTGAGGGGAAAAACATGATTTTATCAATAATACTCTTGACAGAGGGGAGGGGGACAAACAATTTTCCACCACTCTGGATAATCAGAGGACACTCGAGGACCAGGAAAAATAGTAAGATTGACAAAGGAATCCCAGCCATGTCTGGCAGAATGGTATGCTCCGGACCACTGATCTGATGCGAGGTTGAATTCTGGCAGAATCCCTGCTAGTGGACGAATCTCTACGCGCTTCTACCTCTGAGAGAACTGCCTGACACACCGCTCTGGATGATAGTATGCGCAGAAGAATGGGCCAAGTAGCCTGAATCGCTTGCCATATGCATAAGTATATCTGGGAGGTGATTCCTGACGATCGAAGTAGTCCCATACGACTTCTTCCTCCTAAAGGTTGTCGATCAAGAACCGGTATCGCGCAACTGGAAGAAGCTTTTCACCATTGTATCTGAATGAACTGGCTCAGGCTGGCATATGCTAGAGGAACCAAGATTGTAATGCATAGGTGCACCCTTCGACTAGAATGGATTCTCCGAGTGTGAAACGGGTCAACCCTCGGTATAAGAAAGCGAGTGCGGCCATGGCTATCGAGAGGCGGCTGGTCTGTCGACTTCCCCATCTCCTTAGAAGCTGGACCATTCTGATATCCATGTAATTCCGTCCATCGGGAAAGAAAGCTAATCCCACTATGCATAGAACCATCGCGTGCTGAATTCTCTCTTGAGCTGTCCTGGACAACGAGCTGACTTCCACAAATGTCCCATACTGTCTGTAGATTTCGAGCAGGTCCACATATTCGTTTCCATCCTCTTCTATCAATGGCCAAGACTTGCGTCCTGTCATGCGAGCTAAGGCATCCTTAGGGTCCAGACACTTAACATTAATCAGAAACTGTTTCTCCAATGGATCTCCAGGCTGACCGGCTGGCTCGGGCAATCCCATAATCTCTGAAAATTCATCCATCAACACTGTCATCTCACCCCATGGGAACGAGAAGGTAGAAGTGCTCGGATTCCACCGCTCCGCCAGTGCGTGGATCAAATTGTCGTTAACTGTCTGCTTTCCCACTGCGGACACCAGTTCTAACCCATAATCGTCCAAGTGGTCCGGAAATATATGAGAGAAATTCTTGAACCATAAATAGTACCACCGGGGAAAGAAGGATCCGGTGCTGAGGACTCGATGTTCGGGAAGACTTTGTCGCACCTCGTAGGAGATGTGACCCTCAGGGAAGACTGAATCAAGCTGACTGGATGCCATCGGACTGAAAGACATGGAAATTGGAATAAGACTTGGAAAGTACAAGAATTTTGAGGAAAATGCAGGCGGGATAAAAATAAAGCAGGAAATTCGAGATCGAGAAGACAGGAAAGATGGGAAATCACCTGGAGTTTTGAAGGAAATGAAGGGAAATTTGGAAAATCGTCCAGGGTTTGATGAAATATGAAGAAATAAATGGAAAATGAAGTATTTGGAAAATCGTCCAAGGTTTAAAACATGGACAGTACATGGACATAGATTGGGGAATTTTGAGAAAATCGTCCAGTATTTTAGAGAATTGGGAAAAATATGGAAAATAAAAAGAAAATAACATATTCAATCAAATTCTGCATAAACAAGTATGCACAAACAACATTCCCTAAAAGCTGACTCTAGATGCACAAATTTTGAAATGGCTGTGGGACCTTAATCCTAACTCTAAGGCTCAGATCATCTGTATCCAATCCAGTTATGCCTATATACTCAAGCCAAGGCTCAATGTACGTGGCATAAAATCAATTTCTCCGGTTCTAGGTTCAAGTTTTCCAACATCCTTGAGCACCTGCCGATATACGTTGGACTATGGCCCTTGGTACGTGGCAGGAAGGTTTTCACCCAAATAGGTGGCCCAGTTGTGAGGCTCTGTCCTGAACTATGGTTCTGGAAGAGAGCCCAGCAACGTGAAGACCGGGACAATATAGGTGGGGTGGTTTTTGAAAACATGAGCACATGCAAGAAAACAGAGGGCTCTAAGTCCTAAAGAGATAGAATTTTGAAATATTTGAAGAAGCAAACATTGTTTTCATACAATTCCTAAATTGAGGAGTGTTGTATTAGACCTAAGTCTATGTGAGCATGAATAATTCTCCTCAATATGGTCCTACCAAACCATACCTAGTCTATATGCATTCCATGTCAGCTGGGTTCAAGTCTAGGCTCCTAGGTTCACATGATATCATAAAGCAAAGCTGACATTCCATGGAAATCGATTTTGACAACTTGAACTAAGTAGAGCATTAAATTGATCAGGCGAAGACAGGTCCCATCTCGGTCGCCAAACCTGTTATCATTGCAAAATTTTTTTAACTTTTGCGAATCAAACTGACCTTTGAAAAAGATTTTGAAAATAACTCGCCTCCGTTTTTTTTATGCGGGAAAATTCCGTAGAATGGGACTCGCCTGTCGGTACGAGGTTCAACCGTTCCTGCCACCTTTAACAGGGGTAATTGAACTAAGGATCAATCTATTCAACTTGTCTAAATCATATTCTAATTTCCAAATACACATAGAATCAGTCATGTGCTATGAATTTTCAGAAAATGCACATTTTGAAAACATGATGTTTGCTTTGAATGATTGAAATATTTAGAAAATGTAAATCTTGGAAAATCGTGAATTGGGATTTGAAATGTACTTCTGAGAGAAATAAAATCGATTTTGAGGAATCCTTGACATTTGGTGAAAATCGATTCTGCGAGACGTGGATTCTCTGAATTCAAACTTGGAAATTGAAATTCTAACTTTGAATTTGGAACTTGGCAAATATTTGAAATATCATTAGCAAATCCATATTCTTTTGAATAAGACTTAGAAAAATTCTAACTTCAAACTTTGAAATTGACTGCATAACTTTGGAAAATTGAGTTTATGAACTTGAGAAACACTTGAAATATTCTTTGAAATTCAATGCTTTTGGGAAAATCGATTTTGCTATAAGACTTGGGAGATTTTGAGAAAATGAACTTCTTTGAATTGAGATTGGAATTGGCAAATGCATGAAATGAATGAATATAGATTTGAGGAATTGAGAAATACTTTTTTGTATTTTTGAGAAATGCAGTGCATTTTGAAGTTAGCCTAAGAGTGTAGGCTGAATGTGAAGATCATAAATCTAAGTATCATTCGTATTCTGACTATGGCCATAAACACAAATTTTACCAAGTTTATAAACTTCATAAAAGCTAGTGCATGTGCCATTCGTGTAGACCATGGTGAATTTGTAAAAATATGCATGAATCATCATCCATCACACATTAAAATTGTAAAAATAAACTATATGCAATGCAACCTAAGATAAGCAAGAAATGTAAATTCTTATTCCAAAGTTTAATTACAAGTTACACCACTATTGAAATTTAAATACATGAAAAATAAAGTCTTCAATGTACCTGCAAAACTAGAAAACTTGGTTAATGAAAATATGTCGGCTTTTCTAGATTTATCCAACAATATCAAGAAATTGTGGGATTTTGCTAGATATAAGCCCTTTTACCATGATTCCCTTAAATAAAAATGATAAAATATGAAGAAATAATAAAGGTAAAATATGAAATTTCGAAATTGGGGTCAAAATGACCAAAATACCCCTAATAACAAGACTACGGCCTTGAAATTAGGGTTTTTAGAAAGATATTTTGATAAAATGCAAGTTTTGAAATTTGAATGGAATGAACTCAAACCAAATATGCTATGACATGATAAAAATATGAAATTAGGGTTAGGGATTTCGAAATTTAGGTCCAATGACCAAATTGCCCCCGATAGCAAGACTATGGCCTTGAAATCAGGGTTTTCTGAAATAGATTTTGGTAAAAACTTAGGTTTTATGCACTAAATGAAATCAAATGAGCATAAAATTATACCTAAAGCATCCTAATATGATTATGAACATGATTAAACCCTAAAAATATATGCTTATGCACGAAAATCCAAGAATAACACAAATTTTGTGATTTTTGCAGTGTTTTGGAATTCTTCGGGTGCCCTGTTTTGCAATTATATTAATTCAGACATCAAATGGATTACAAAATTCATCAAATTCAGTACCTGCACTTTTTATAACCCTAATATCAAATTAGAATTATAAAAATATTTTTTTGACATTAAATTAATCCGAAAATTGCATTAAACCCTAAAACTATGCTATTTTGACCTAATTCACCAACCAGTCTCAGTCCAGGACCCGAACCAGGGGTCAAATCTCCATGGAAATTTATGAAATTTTACAAAAACTAACTAGGAAGAAAAACAGATATTTCCCAATTTACAGATCGGAAAAATCATCTCCGGTTAGGGAGAAACCCTTCCGACAATCTGAGCTAAAATATATCACTTTTAACAGGGATTAAAACGGCTACTTCCGATTTAAAATACAGGAATAAATAGCAATCCTCAACAAAAATTTCTGAAATTTTAGTGGTGAACAGTAGACAGAAAAATAATAATACTCACTTTTTACAGATCTAAAATCGGATCTGTGGTTTGGGATTTACGACTAACGCAAGTCTGATTAGGGTTTTGGTAAACCCTAACGAGTTCTAAATTTAAAAACAGATTCTCTGAGAGGGGAAAAATACTAAACAGTGATAAAAAAATCTGAAAATTTCACAGCAGACAGATTTACTCAATGTGAATCCATATCATTTTACAGATCTAAAATCGGATATAAGATGAGAGAAATATCATCACAGCAAGTTACCTTCTTGATTTTGACCACGATTTTAAAGCTTTAACAACCCGATTTGATGTCTGATTGTTTTGACAGGGTTCCCGAGATCCAAAACCTCTGATTTTTCTACAGTAACTCAATAACTCATGCATGCATCACATATAAAAAAATTAGAAATAAACAATGAGTAATTCAATCCGAAATAACATTATCTTTACTGTTCTAAACCTAAAACACAGAAATTTAAGAAACTTGGAAAACCATGCATTAACTAATGTAAATCAATAAAATAAACCATAAAACAGCAAATAAAAATTATTTCTATGCTGTAGAACGTAAAACAAACATGAATAAACCATGAAAATAAAATAAAAACAGGGAATCAATGGCTGGAATTTGATATCACCTTTAAAACATAGATTTAACCCATTAAAAGGGTAAATCATATATTTTATTGGTTAATAATGTAAAGAATCATATTAAAATCAATTCTAATGGATTAAAATCCCTGTAAATCAATAAAAACAGGGTTTGATCACATTCTTGGATTGTTCTTGCTGATTCTTGATGGTTCTTGAGGTGAAACCATGGTTGATCTTCCATAAGGAGGAGTATCTAAGCCTAGATCTAGGTTTAAAACATTAAAATCATTAAATAAAATATGAAAAAAAGCAAAGGAATTCATACCTTGGAGTTGCAGCAATAGAGGAAGGGCTGGTGAGGAGAGAGAAGCTCCAAGAATTGAAGGTAAGTGAATAGTGAAAATCGTCCCCCCCTATGCTCCCTTTTATAATAAAAAAATTAGGTTTAGTCTTGGATTTTCAAATTACTTTTTTGCCCTTTTTAAAACCTATCCAAAGTCATTAAGGGGGGCAATTTTTTTAGAGACTCCTAATCCTAATTAACACCTAATGACACCCCTAATTAACCCTAGAGACTCCAAATGTGGTGCCACTTGGCACTTTCCACATTTGATTTTTAAAATCTTAACTAAAACCTTTAAAAACAATAGTTTGAAATCAAGTTTTAAAAATGGGTTTTCAAAATGGATTTTGACTCTTCTAAATTTCTAAAATTAACCAAGACATCAACTAACCCTAGTCTAGCCCTGACTGACTCGAGTATGGCGCCACCCCGAGTGGGCCCTACTTGAGTTTTTTAAAAAGCTGATTTTAAAACTTGAAATTGAAGGAGTTTTCAAAAGGATTTTCAAAGACAATCTTAAGATTAGAATTTTTGAAATGTCATAGGGTTCTAACTGAGTTAGAATTCCTCTGGATATGGTGCCAACTGAGTGGGCCCACATCGAGTTTTAGAAATTTTGAAATAAACACTGAAAATGGCTTTGAAAAGGGGTTAAAATCGATATTTGAAATTCAAGATCTTTGAAAATAGGGTCTCAAGCGAACTGGAACTTCGGGTTAGAGTCCTTAACTCTTAGGACTCTGAGATTTTAGATTTTAAAAGCCAAATGAAAGAATTTTTCAAAAGATTTTATCAAGAAATGATGAAATAAGTCAGAAAACAGAGTCAGGGTTAGACTCCTAACTCAACCGAACTCTAAAATAGAATCCTGAACTAACTGGACTATGTAAAATGACCTAAATTTTGAAAATAATTGAAAAAGACTGAAAATGGAAGTAAAACAGACTTAAAAACCAGACTCCTGACCGGATTAGGACTCTGAGACAGAGTCCTGATCGGACTGAAACTTTCAAAAATTTGAGAAATTTGATGAATAGAGGAATTCAGAAGCGACACCACCTCAATGGGTCTCATCTGTGAATTAAAATCGATTAAAATTTGAATTTGAAATGAATCCAGATTGTTTCCTTGAGAAAATATTTCGAAATATAAAGTCCTAGGGTTGAAAAATGACAAAGTATTGAATAAAAACCTAGGTTTTAAAATTGATTTTGAAATAAAGCTTTAAAATTCAAATCTGGATAGGATCTCGAAAATGAGATGCAATGACATGCAATGCTATGCAATGCGATGAAATGATATGCAAAAATGGATGCAGTGATATGCAATGATATATGAAATGGACAAACACTGGATGAGGGTGAAAATTTTGGGTGTTTACAGATGCCCCTCTTTGCTGCTAAGCCGGTTGAAAGCCGAGCTTAGTGGCAAAGAAAACACACCAAATTTGGATTATAAAAATGCCCCAGTTAAATGAATCTGACTGGGTATGAAAGAATTAGCTGAAGAATAAGGAGAAAATTTTACTTCGAAAAGAAGTGAGATTCAGGTTTTGCCCTTAACCTGGATGGGACAGAAAATACCTCGTGTAGAAACGAAGCTCAGGTTTGACCCTTAACCTGACCGGGAAATGAAATACCTCATCAAAGTGAAGCTCAGGTTTAACCCTTAACTTGATCGGGCGGAAAATGAAATACCTCATCAAAGTGAAGCTCAGGTTTGTACCCTTAACCTGATCGGGAGGAAAATGAAATACCTCATCAAAGTGAAGCTCAGGTTTGTACCCTTAACCTGATTGGGTGGAAAATGGAATACCTCATCAAAGGAGGCCCAGGTTTATACCCTTATCCTGATCGGGTTGAAAATGGAATACCTCATCAAAGGAGGCTCAGGTTTATACCCTTAACCTGATTGGGCAGAAAATGAAATACCTCATCAAATGAGGCTCAGGTTTGTACCCTTATCCTGATTGGGCGGAAAATGGAATACCTCATCAAATGAGGCTCAGGTTTATACCCTTAACCTGATTGGGCAGAAAATGAAATACCTCATCAAATGAGGCTCAGGTTTGTACCCTTATCCTGATTGGGCAGAAAATGGAATACCTCATCAAATGAGGCTCAGGTTTATACCCTTAACCTGATTGGGCAAAAAATGGACGGAATCCTCGAAAGAAGAGACCGTGATGGAACCTTCGGATTTCCGCACAATGAATCCGATAGGGGTTTTGCAAAAGGAAGGAAATAGGGGTCCCTAAAGCTTGAAAAGGGTTTGATTTTGGGTGTCTCATTGCTGAGACTAAATAGCTTTTGAAATTGCCTTTTGCTGAAATTGGTGGCTTAACCTCAAGCCGAAATTGGACTGTCTATGGTGGGACAGTGGGGACACAGGGAAGTGTGCAAATCTGAGAGCCCGTGCGCTCAGATTATACCAAAGAAGGGAAGGAATCTTGAAAACTCCCGTTATCAAGTCCTAAAAGGGATAACAACTGATGTCAGGATGCGCCAAAGATGAACCTCAAGCTCTCGCCTCACGCCAGGATAGCTAGAAAATATTGTCAAAATATTGAAAATTATTGTTGATTCAAAATAATTGAAAGTGATGCACATTGTTTTGAAAGTATTCCCTCTTTTCTACCTGAAGTATTACCTCCGACTGGGCTTAACTCCGTAGAATCAAGATTCGAATTCAAATTGCTTGCGATTGGCTTTCTTTCAAGGAAGCTATCAATTTCCTTGATATGGACGGAAAAGAAAGTATTCTTGATATTGCGAGAGCTATTGGTGAAAGAATATTGATAAAAGAATTTCACAAAATTAAAGAAGATTCTTGATAGATTCGGCAGTCTGATATCCTGGGATTCTTTTCTCATGATGATCTTTCTGCACTCTTTTTTTTTTTTTAGCAGATTGGAGCTCTCTTGGATTTTTCGGGAATTACATCCTCCTTCATTTTGGAGATGTCCTGACTTTTCTATCCTTTTTTTCTTGGGAAGGGTACGTCACAAACTCCTTCATCTCAGAGATGTTCCGATCCTTCTTTTCTCTCAGGGATTATCTTGATAGTTATTGGCTCATTGGTTGGGAAATATCTTGATGATAGCAGAAATTAAATACCTTTTAGGGTTTGTCGGTAGGCTCATCTCACTCGCCTTCATCTCGACGGTGATCTGAACTTTCCCTGGAAGGATCCGTCACAAACTCCGTCACCTTGGAGATGATTCAAATCTTCTTTGGCCCCGGGGGTCGACTCGCTTAATTCGCCTTCATCTTGGCAACAATTGAGAGATCCCTTTTGCAGATATTTAATTGCAGCTTAGGTGATTGAGGAGATATGAAAATTGAGTGGATTTTTCCGTATCACCCAGGATATTTCGACTGCTTTATTTTTCAAGAATGGTCTTTAAAAATGTGCCATTGACTGCGATCAATATCAATCACTCATGGCTTTGCAACAACATTGAATTCTCTTTGCTGGCCATATCGCGGATTTATTCTTCATCCTTTTGGTTGACCAATAGAAAGATTTCGAACTTGGAATCCTTTTTCGTGAAAGCATTGCCCTTTTGGAAGTAATAGTGGAGGTATTCTGAAGTAATAATTTTGTGTAATAAAGATTTTTGAAATCAACAAATATTTAATGACAAATTGGCAAAATTTTCTTGAAATCCTTTTGTGAAAGCGAGCATTTGAAGCACAACGCAACACATCCGTGACAAAAATTCTCTTCTCCTTTCCCCAAAGGAGAAGATTCAGAAATTAGAATTGGGAATTACTCCTCTCTTCCCTGAAGAGGAGGTGTTTGCAAAACGAACTTTCGAAGAGAAATTAAGCTTTCGTCAAAACTTCCTAACATTAGGCTTCTCTTATGGAAAGGGGGCCGGAATTGGTGAGGTTGGTAAATTGGTCATGAAGGAACGAGTTCATCACACTCTCCATGAAAAGAGGGTCCTTCATGATGAAATGGCCTAGTCTGAAATTATGGGGCCACAAGGAAAGCAAGTCTCCGTCGAGTCTCTCCCTATAAAAAGGGTTCCTTGTGTGAAATTTGGAATTTTGTTTTGCAAACGATTCACAAAGACACGAGTCCCTTCAAACTCTCCCTAAAAAGGGGCCAAGTGAACGAATTGGATAGCATGCGAAAAGAGCGAGCTCCCTCAAACTCTCCCTATACAAAGGGTCTCTCGCAAGAGAAATTTTTTTGGAATTGGGTATTAGGTGACCAAAAGGTCGAAATTTGGAAATTGGAATTTTGAAATTTGATATTTGAAATTGGAAATTGGAAATTGGAAATTGATATTTGGAAATTGGAAATTGGAAATTTGGAAATAGATATTTGGAAATTGGAAATGAGAAATTGGGAATTTTGGAATTTGGAAATTGGAAATGAGAAATTGGGAATTTTGGAATTTGGAAATTGATATTTGGAAATTGGAAATTAGAAATTGATTGGCTAAAAAGGTCGAAATTGTGAATTGGTTTACTGAGAATGACATGGGTTCTATTAAGAACGACATTGGTTCCGCAGGGGTTCGACCTACGAATTATCAATTCCATAGGAATTCAACCTAAGGATCATAGCTTAAGAAGAAATGATTCCAACTTGTGAGCTTTGAATGGACCAGGTGCTAGACTGGGTTTTTGAGGGAAGATTCGAATCGGAATTCAACTCTTCAAGGAAAACTAGATGAATTGGATTTTGAAAGAAAATTCAAGTCGGAACTTGCATTTTCTAGACCAACTCTGTAGGAAAAGAAAACTCGAGTCGAAACTCGAATCTTCGAAGGAAAACCAGGTCCCTTATGGAAGGAAAAGAAATCCGAGTCAGAACTCGAATCCTGAAGAAAAGGTAGATCAATTTGGAAGGAGAAGAAATTCGAGTCGGAACCCGAATCCCGAAGGAAACTAGATTAACTAGAAGGAAAGAAGATTTGAGTCAGAACTCGAATCCTGAAGGAAAACTAGACCAGTTGGAAGGAAAAGAAATTTGAGTCGAAACTCGAATTCCGAAGGAAAACTAGGTTAACCAAAAGGAAAGAAGATTCGAGTCGGAACTCGAATCCCAAAGGCAAACTTAAACCGGTGTGGAAGGAAAGGAAATTCGAGTCAGAACTCGAATTTCGAAGGAAAACTAGGTTAACCAGAATGAAAGAAGATTCGAGTCGGAACTCGAATCCCAAAGGAAAACTAAATTAGTGGACACTGAATTTCAAAGTGTACCAGTGCAAACACCGGATTTTGAAAATGTGCCAATACAAGCATCATGTTTTGAAAAATTACCAGTACGAATACCGGGTTTTGGAAGATTACCAGTACGAGCGCTGGATTTTGGAAGGTTACCAGTACGAGCACTGGATTTTAAAAGGTTACCAGTACGAGCGCTGGATTTTAAATGGTTACCAGTACGAGCACTGGGTTTTGGAAATTTACCAGCACGAACACTGGATTTTTGAAAAATTACCAGCACAACACTGGATTCTGAAGAATTACTAATTGATTTTGATGGAAAATTTTCAGTCTTCACCCTCACGACGACTTGGACAACTGTCTGGGTCTCAGGATTTATCCCTTATCCTGAATGGGTAATCGATGCAAATGCAAATTGATGCAGATGAATGCGAATGAATGCATGCAAATGCAAATGAATGTAAATGGGTGCACATGCGTGCAAAATGAGAGATTTGTTTATCCTGCCTGCATACAGGATATTTGTAGATAAAAACAAAATTTTAAAATGCCCCAGTGTAACTGGGAAAAAGAATTTTGATTATTATTGAAGAAAATTTGGAAGAATTACAAAGAATAGGGAATTGTTCAAGTATAGAATTTTTTTAAATGTCGAGCATTGATGGGATCTGGTAATTCTATTCCATCAGCATTGATGAGCCGATATGAATTGCGAGGTAGTGCCCCTTTGACAACATAAGGACCTTCCCAATTTGGCGACCATTTGCCACCCGGGCGGTGCCTGAGATAAGCTGTTGATCTGAGCACTAGATCATTGACCCAAAATTTTCTCTCAATGACAGATTTTTGCATATTGTCGGGCTATCCTTTGGCAATAGGATTGAGCATGCTCTGCTGCTCTGAGCCTTCTTTCATCGAGCAAATCAAGCTGTACCAGTCGCTGTTGCTGATACTGATCAAGAGGTAATTCTAGAAGTGATGCAAATTTCAGAGCAGGTTTCTGAACATATAGAGGCAGTACTACTTCAGTTCCGTAGACAAGTTCTGACGGAGTAGCATTCGTTGGAGTTCGAATGGTGGTTCTGTATGCCCATAATGCATCATGAATCTTTTCATGCCAGTCACGGCCCTTTTCTAAAGTTCGCTCCAGGATTCGAATCAGAATCTTGTTGGTGGCCTCTGCCTGACCATTCCCTTGAGGATAATAAGGAGCGGAAAAATGATGATGAATTTTGAACTTTGAGCAGAATGTCCTCATTCTCTCATTTTTGAAATGACTGCCATTATCCGACACAATATCATGCGGTATACCGAAACGGCAAAGGATATTCTTATGGATGAAAGAAACCACGTGTCGACCTTCTACTGTGCGTAGAGTGACTGCTTCTACCCATTTAGTAAAATATTCTGTTGCGGCAAGAAAATATTTATGACCATTGGAGGCTGAAGGAGTGATGGGGCCTACAACATCGAAAGCCCACATGGAAAATGGCCATGGCGAGACGACAGATTGCAAGTATGTCGCTGGCGCATGAATGGAAGGCGCATGCATCTGACATTGAACGCACTTCTTCACAAAACGATAGCAATCTTGTTGCATAGTTCTCCAATAATACCCTGCTCGGATGATTTGTTTGACGAGAGTCTGATAGCCAACATGACCACCGCAAATGCCTTCATGTGCTTCTTGCACAACTTCTTTGGCTTCTTCTTCGTCCAAACATCTGGAATACTCAGAACTGAATCCACGACGATAAAGGACGTCGGCAAGAATAAAGTATCGAGCAGACATGCGTTGAATTGCTCGCTGCTCTCTCTTTGATAATTCTGGAGAAAAATCGTCAGTTTTAATGAAATTTTTGATATCATGATACCAAGGCTTCTTCTTCTGCTCGACCTGGTTTATCTGCTCTACTGGGACAAAAGTGGGTTGATCAAGTCTGCCAATTTCAAATAAGCGACAAGATTCTCCACTCCTGAAAGACATGATGGATCCCAGATTAGCTAAACTGTCTGCAACTTGATTGACTGAAATGTATAGCAATAGGGGTTTCCCCAATTCTGGTGGTTTTAAAACAGGAGGATTGAGAAGATATTTCTTGATGCGTTCGAACGACTGCTGACACTCTGGTCCCCATTCGAACCTCACTCCTTTTCTGAGCAAATGATTGAAAGGCTCACATCTCATGGCCAAATTAGAAATGAATCGCCGAATTGATTGCATGCGTCCTTGAAGGCTACGCAATTCTTTGAGATTAGTCGGGGGCGGCATGCCAATGATGGCTTTGGCCTTAGCGGGATCCATTTCTATCCCCTTCTTGCTGACCAAGAAGCCTAGCAACTTGCCTGATTCGACTCCAAAAACACATTTTTGTGGATTGAGTCTTAGCTTGTAAAGAATGAGTCGCTTGAAAACTTGATTGAGAGCTTCGATGTGATCTTCCTCTTCTTTGGATTTCACCAGAATATCATCGACATATGCATCCATGATTTTGTGCATCTGATCATTGAAAATAACAGTCATAGCACGCTGATAGGTTGCCCCAGCATTCTTGAGCCCAAAAGGCATGACTGTATAACAGAAAGTGCCCCATGGCGTGGTAAAGGATGTTTTGGATTGGTCACGAGCGGCCAACTTGATTTGATTATATCCGGAGTATCCGTCCATAAAGGAAAACATAGCATGCCCGGCTGTGCTATCGACTAGGAGATCAATGTTTGGGAGCGGATAGTCATCCTTTGGAGTGGCTTTATTGAGATCACGGAAGTCGATACAGATTCACACTTTCCCATTCTTCTTAGGAACTGCTACGATATTCGCCAACCAATCTGGGTAATCAATTGCTCGAATGAATCCTGCTTTAAGCAGATCCTCAAGTCCTTCCTTGACCTGTTGCTCGATTCGAGGATCCATTTTTCTCAACTTCTGCTTGACTGGTTTCGCCTCAGACTTCAAAACGAGACGATGTTCCACCAATTTCGGATCTAAACCTGGCATATCCTCATAAGTCCATGTGAATACTTCTTCATGCTGCTTGAGGAAATTAGTGAGCCTTTCTTTCTCTCCTGGGCTCAAACCACTGCCAATTTTGAGAATTCTAGGATCGTCTTCTGATCTGATATTGATATCCTCAGTCGGATCTTGAACTAAGGATGATGGCTCATCTTGCTTCTGAACCGATGCAAATTCTGACAGTTCCTGAAGAGCTGAATCGAACTCTGCGGATTCTTCTGACTGTTTTGCAGTTTGGCCACATTCTGCTCTTATTCTGACCTGATGAATTATCGCTGATTTGGAACAAGCTTTTGGATTAAAGACGAGCTTCTTGATAGATCGGGAAGACATTCTGAAAATTGGAGGATAAATTGATTTAGGGAAATTGCTCATCATGAAATAAATTGCTTTTATTGAAAATAATTGGAAAGATAAAACAGCAAAATAATTTCAATTTTGTGAAGATTTAATATTGAGGAGTAAAGAGAAAAACGACACCAAGATAGACAAAGGAAACTGGCAACTTTATTAAAAGATAGAATTAATCAAAATGACAATGATGAAAATGAAATGGGATATCATCCCGACAAAAGAATAGAAAAGGAAAGACAAAGGAATTCTTCTAATGCGCTCCCTTAATGAAAACAGTCCCTTTCTGAGATCTTCGGCCATTAAAGCCCAATCCGGTCCTTTTAGGGCAGTGCTGAGGAATCACTGGTTCAAGACGACCATCTTCATTTTTGCCTAGGCCTCGAAAAGGCTGGTAGCCGTGCTTCACTAGTAAATCAAATCCCTTCTTAGCTTTCATAAAATGGGGGAATAGCGGATGATCCTTAAGTGTGCTGTAATCAATTCGTCCTCCAATCTTGAAGAACTGTGGACCTCCCCATCGAGTCGCAGCCACTGTATGCTCGGGTTGTTCTGCCGTCTGCATGATTCCTGAATTCTCTTCAAAGCTGACCTCTTCAATACCCCTAATGCTAGGGATATCAGTAGTGAAAGAGGGTCTGGGAACCATGGGTTGTTCTAGCCTCTGCTCCGGATCTTCGCCTAAGACTGTCGTGATCATACCACCTTTTGACCACTTGATGCACTGATGAAGAGTAGACGGTACTGCGTTTGTGTTGTGGATCCATGGTCTCCCGAGAAGTAGATTATAAGTGGGCGGCACATTGACCACGTGAAAGAGAATTGAATGGACCGAGTAGTCAATGAAGATCTCTAGGAATATTTTTCCTTTCGCTGTTTGGCCATGATTGTCGAACCCATAAATGGTGATTGGATCTGGAATGTATTCTTCTTCTTTTATGCCCAAAGCTTTGGCGGTCATTTCCGAACATATATTGAGGCTGCTGCCTCCATCGATCAGCACATGAGGAACTGTCATCCCTCTGGTTCGAACCACAACATACAAGGCATTGTTATGGAACACATGAGGCTTAGGGAGATCCTCATCGGAGAAAGTAACTAGAGCATTAGTCATGGCCTGATTGACTATGTGGGTCATGTCTTCCGGAGTTATGCTTGGTTTCACCTTGATTTTCTGCAACAGATTATTTAATACTTGCTGATGTTTAGTGGAAGCTTGGGTTAAGTCCAAAATTAAGACATTGGATAATGCTGTAATAGGCTTTAGAGTGGATGTCTCGCTTTTCTTTGTGGTGGACTTAATGAGATGCTTAGGGAGCCATGGCATACTTCTGGCTACCTCGGGAGATATCCCAGCGGGCATGTCAGATACTTTCAATTTGCCGATAGCTGAAATAAGGTCCATCTTCTGGGCCTTGGACCGAGCCTGCTGCAATACTAGGACTTGATGTTGAGCTTGCATGTCATTTTCGGAGCACGGCCTGATATGCTCCTGTGGTTGAAACGACTGTTTGGTGATGACTACTGTAGAATGACGAGGAAATGTCTTTTTTAGAATATCTATATTTTCATCTTCCGCACCTTCTACCAGAAGATTTTTATCAATAAGGTCCTGAAAAATATTCTTCAGAACGAAGCAGTTCTCAGTATTGTGCCCCACTGTTCTGTGGAACTTGCAGAATTGGTCTTTGAATTTTCCCATAGGAACGGGAGGATCGGCCAGCCTTGGCAACTTGACCATATCCTTGGTCAACATGTACTCGAGCACAGTCTCGAGTGATTGATCTAATGGAGTGAATTTCCTGTCATAGCTTCATCCTTCATGCTTCACTTTTTCTCGGGGTTTTAGTCCCTGCTCTAGCGGCTTGCTGAATTGCGGGATCGGCTTCCCTTTCTGATCATTCTTGTTTGAACCTCCTGCCCCATAACAGAAGTCTCTATTCTGCCCCTTGCGATGATTCCATTTATTATTACTGACAGAATTAGTGAAGTGAGTCTTCTTCTTTGACTCATTCTGGCCGCTGTTCTTGGTGAAAGTGAAACCTTCATAGAAGCCATTCTCCATACTTAATTCGAGCCACTCGGCTCGCTCTGTTAATTCAATAAAGGTTCTGGACGGTGCGGTGGAGATGAGGCCTTTCAGTGGTTGCGAGAAGTTACTCAGAATTAGAGATAAAGCGTTCCCCTCTGATATGGGATCTCTTATTTTATTACAAGCTGACCTCCAGCGGTGGATGAAATCTCTAGCTTTTTCATTTTCTCTCTGTTTCAGGCCACAGAGGTGGCTGAGGGTCGGGAGTGCCTCAGCATTGAACAGAAAGCGCTCAATGAACATATTTACCACCTTATCAAATTCTTTCAGCTCTATGGGGTTGATGTGCTCCGAGTACCATTTAGCTGTCGTTCCCTCCAGACTGCGAGGGAAGCAAAGGAAGAGTGCCCGATTGTCACGCTTGAATCGTGAACATTCAGCGAAAAACATGGCGAGATGAGCCTTAGGGTCGCCAGAACCATCAAACTTGATAAATTTTCTGGGGAGATTATCCAGATTGTCATCCCCATCTAAACCATCATAGAAGTCTTTGCTGGTGAAGACTTTCTTGCCCTTGTCGCGGGCCTGCAGATCTTTGACCATTTTCATCATGTCTTTTAGCTGTGACTGAGTAGGGTCATTAACAGACTGATTTTTGGATTTATAAGCCGACCCCTGACCCTGAGTCGACCTTTTGAATTCATATTTATTTTCACATTCCTTGTCAGCATCGTCAGCTGATTCTGACTCATCAGATATTTCCTCGTGACGACTCTGCTTTTTGCTGATCTTCACATTCTTGACGGCATGACCTTTATCTTTCTGTTTGGTCTGAATTTGCTCAGTACTGGCCTCAGCTTGCTCTGCCAGCATCTTGGTCATCATTTTTTTGAACATGACGTACATTTGGGGATCGATGCCATCATCCGCCTGTTGACCCTGACTCTGGATTGATCGAGGTGAGTCCATCTCTTCTTCTGAAGCTACTGAGTACGCGACGCCTTCAACTGATGTGGTTTTCTTTCTGGATCTTGTATGAACCATCGGGTATCACAAATGTTCTCTTGGATATTGCTGATGCTCTCTGCAGGGCAGAACTGATGGTTAGGCTTCTGAAGGAAATTTGGTTTGGAGGAAAATATTTGTTGAGAATTTTGGTAGACAATTGAAAGAGTATCCCATTACTAGGGATTGAGTCGTCGCTGGAATTACGACAATTGCGCTGCTATTCTTTGCAAAATAAACAACTGGAAATATGCCATGTTACCTAGGTGAGGTCGTCAAACCAAGATGAGATATAAAATAAAGGAATTTTATTGAGGGGAAAAACATGATTTTATCAATAATACTCTTGACAGAGGGGAGGGGGACAAACAATTTTCCACCACTCTGGATAATCAGAGGACACTCGAGGACCAGGAAAAATAGTAAGATTGACAAAGGAATCCCAGCCATGTCTGGCAGAATGGTATGCTCCGGACCACTGATCTGATGCGAGGTTGAATTCTGGCAGAATCCCTGCTAGTGGACGAATCTCTACGCGCTTCTACCTCTGAGAGAACTGCCTGACACACCGCTCTGGATGATAGTATGCGCAGAAGAATGGGCCAAGTAGCCTGAATCGCTTGCCATATGCATAAGTATATCTGGGAGGTGATTCCTGACGATCGAAGTAGTCCCATACGACTTCTTCCTCCTAAAGGTTGTCGATCAAGAACCGGTATCGCGCAACTGGAAGAAGCTTTTCACCATTGTATCTGAATGAACTGGCTCAGGCTGGCATATGCTAGAGGAACCAAGATTGTAATGCATAGGTGCACCCTTCGACTAGAATGGATTCTCCGAGTGTGAAACGGGTCAACCCTCGGTATAAGAAAGCGAGTGCGGCCATGGCTATCGAGAGGCGGCTGGTCTGTCGACTTCCCCATCTCCTTAGAAGCTGGACCATTCTGATATCCATGTAATTCCGTCCATCGGGAAAGAAAGCTAATCCCACTATGCATAGAACCATCGCGTGCTGAATTCTCTCTTGAGCTGTCCTGGACAACGAGCTGACTTCCACAAATGTCCCATACTGTCTGTAGATTTCGAGCAGGTCCACATATTCGTTTCCATCCTCTTCTATCAATGGCCAAGACTTGCGTCCTGTCATGCGAGCTAAGGCATCCTTAGGGTCCAGACACTTAACATTAATCAGAAACTGTTTCTCCAATGGATCTCCAGGCTGACCGGCTGGCTCGGGCAATCCCATAATCTCTGAAAATTCATCCATCAACACTGTCATCTCACCCCATGGGAACGAGAAGGTAGAAGTGCTCGGATTCCACCGCTCCGCCAGTGCGTGGATCAAATTGTCGTTAACTGTCTGCTTTCCCACTGCGGACACCAGTTCTAACCCATAATCGTCCAAGTGGTCCGGAAATATATGAGAGAAATTCTTGAACCATAAATAGTACCACCGGGGAAAGAAGGATCCGGTGCTGAGGACTCGATGTTCGGGAAGACTTTGTCGCACCTCGTAGGAGATGTGACCCTCAGGGAAGACTGAATCAAGCTGACTGGATGCCATCGGACTGAAAGACATGGAAATTGGAATAAGACTTGGAAAGTACAAGAATTTTGAGGAAAATGCAGGCGGGATAAAAATAAAGCAGGAAATTCGAGATCGAGAAGACAGGAAAGATGGGAAATCACCTGGAGTTTTGAAGGAAATGAAGGGAAATTTGGAAAATCGTCCAGGGTTTGATGAAATATGAAGAAATAAATGGAAAATGAAGTATTTGGAAAATCGTCCAAGGTTTAAAACATGGACAGTACATGGACATAGATTGGGGAATTTTGAGAAAATCGTCCAGTATTTTAGAGAATTGGGAAAAATATGGAAAATAAAAAGAAAATAACATATTCAATCAAATTCTGCATAAACAAGTATGCACAAACAACATTCCCTAAAAGCTGACTCTAGATGCACAAATTTTGAAATGGCTGTGGGACCTTAATCCTAACTCTAAGGCTCAGATCATCTGTATCCAATCCAGTTATGCCTATATACTCAAGCCAAGGCTCAATGTACGTGGCATAAAATCAATTTCTCCGGTTCTAGGTTCAAGTTTTCCAACATCCTTGAGCACCTGCCGATATACGTTGGACTATGGCCCTTGGTACGTGGCAGGAAGGTTTTCACCCAAATAGGTGGCCCAGTTGTGAGGCTCTGTCCTGAACTATGGTTCTGGAAGAGAGCCCAGCAACGTGAAGACCGGGACAATATAGGTGGGGTGGTTTTTGAAAACATGAGCACATGCAAGAAAACAGAGGGCTCTAAGTCCTAAAGAGATAGAATTTTGAAATATTTGAAGAAGCAAACATTGTTTTCATACAATTCCTAAATTGAGGAGTGTTGTATTAGACCTAAGTCTATGTGAGCATGAATAATTCTCCTCAATATGGTCCTACCAAACCATACCTAGTCTATATGCATTCCATGTCAGCTGGGTTCAAGTCTAGGCTCCTAGGTTCACATGATATCATAAAGCAAAGCTGACATTCCATGGAAATCGATTTTGACAACTTGAACTAAGTAGAGCATTAAATTGATCAGGCGAAGACAGGTCCCATCTCGGTCGCCAAACCTGTTATCATTGCAAAATTTTTTTAACTTTTGCGAATCAAACTGACCTTTGAAAAAGATTTTGAAAATAACTCGCCTCCGTTTTTTTTATGCGGGAAAATTCCGTAGAATGGGACTCGCCTGTCGGTACGAGGTTCAACCGTTCCTGCCACCTTTAACAGGGGTAATTGAACTAAGGATCAATCTATTCAACTTGTCTAAATCATATTCTAATTTCCAAATACACATAGAATCAGTCATGTGCTATGAATTTTCAGAAAATGCACATTTTGAAAACATGATGTTTGCTTTGAATGATTGAAATATTTAGAAAATGTAAATCTTGGAAAATCGTGAATTGGGATTTGAAATGTACTTCTGAGAGAAATAAAATCGATTTTGAGGAATCCTTGACATTTGGTGAAAATCGATTCTGCGAGACGTGGATTCTCTGAATTCAAACTTGGAAATTGAAATTCTAACTTTGAATTTGGAACTTGGCAAATATTTGAAATATCATTAGCAAATCCATATTCTTTTGAATAAGACTTAGAAAAATTCTAACTTCAAACTTTGAAATTGACTGCATAACTTTGGAAAATTGAGTTTATGAACTTGAGAAACACTTGAAATATTCTTTGAAATTCAATGCTTTTGGGAAAATCGATTTTGCTATAAGACTTGGGAGATTTTGAGAAAATGAACTTCTTTGAATTGAGATTGGAATTGGCAAATGCATGAAATGAATGAATATAGATTTGAGGAATTGAGAAATACTTTTTTGTATTTTTGAGAAATGCAGTGCATTTTGAAGTTAGCCTAAGAGTGTAGGCTGAATGTGAAGATCATAAATCTAAGTATCATTCGTATTCTGACTATGGCCATAAACACAAATTTTACCAAGTTTATAAACTTCATAAAAGCTAGTGCATGTGCCATTCGTGTAGACCATGGTGAATTTGTAAAAATATGCATGAATCATCATCCATCACACATTAAAATTGTAAAAATAAACTATATGCAATGCAACCTAAGATAAGCAAGAAATGTAAATTCTTATTCCAAAGTTTAATTACAAGTTACACCACTATTGAAATTTAAATACATGAAAAATAAAGTCTTCAATGTACCTGCAAAACTAGAAAACTTGGTTAATGAAAATATGTCGGCTTTTCTAGATTTATCCAACAATATCAAGAAATTGTGGGATTTTGCTAGATATAAGCCCTTTTACCATGATTCCCTTAAATAAAAATGATAAAATATGAAGAAATAATAAAGGTAAAATATGAAATTTCGAAATTGGGGTCAAAATGACCAAAATACACCTAATAACAAGACTACGGCCTTGAAATTAGGGTTTTTAGAAAGATATTTTGATAAAATGCAAGTTTTGAAATTTGAATGGAATGAACTCAAACCAAATATGCTATGACATGATAAAAATATGAAATTAGGGTTAGGGATTTCGAAATTTAGGTCCAATGACCAAATTGCCCCCGATAGCAAGACTATGGCCTTGAAATCAGGGTTTTCTGAAATAGATTTTGGTAAAAACTTAGGTTTTATGCACTAAATGAAATCAAATGAGCATAAAATTATACCTAAAGCATCCTAATATGATTATGAACATGATTAAACCCTAAAAATATATGCTTATGCACGAAAATCCAAGAATAACACAAATTTTGTGATTTTTGCAGTGTTTTGGAATTCTTCGGGTGCCCTGTTTTGCAATTATATTAATTCAGACATCAAATGGATTACAAAATTCATCAAATTCAGTACCTGCACTTTTTATAACCCTAATATCAAATTAGAATTATAAAAATATTTTTTTGACATTAAATTAATCCGAAAATTGCATTAAACCCTAAAACTATGCTATTTTGACCTAATTCACCAACCAGTCTCAGTCCAGGACCCGAACCAGGGGTCAAATCTCCATGGAAATTTATGAAATTTTACAAAAACTAACTAGGAAGAAAAACAGATATTTCCCAATTTACAGATCGGAAAAATCATCTCCGGTTAGGGAGAAACCCTTCCGACAATCTGAGCTAAAATATATCACTTTTAACAGGGATTAAAACGGCTACTTCCGATTTAAAATACAGGAATAAATAGCAATCCTCAACAAAAATTTCTGAAATTTTAGTGGTGAACAGTAGACAGAAAAATAATAATACTCACTTTTTACAGATCTAAAATCGGATCTGTGGTTTGGGATTTACGACTAACGCAAGTCTGATTAGGGTTTTGGTAAACCCTAACGAGTTCTAAATTTAAAAACAGATTCTCTGAGAGGGGAAAAATACTAAACAGTGATAAAAAAATCTGAAAATTTCACAGCAGACAGATTTACTCAATGTGAATCCATATCATTTTACAGATCTAAAATCGGATATAAGATGAGAGAAATATCATCACAGCAAGTTACCTTCTTGATTTTGACCACGATTTTAAAGCTTTAACAACCCGATTTGATGTCTGATTGTTTTGACAGGGTTCCCGAGATCCAAAACCTCTGATTTTTCTACAGTAACTCAATAACTCATGCATGCATCACATATAAAAAAATTAGAAATAAACAATGAGTAATTCAATCCGAAATAACATTATCTTTACTGTTCTAAACCTAAAACACAGAAATTTAAGAAACTTGGAAAACCATGCATTAACTAATGTAAATCAATAAAATAAACCATAAAACAGCAAATAAAAATTATTTCTATGCTGTAGAACGTAAAACAAACATGAATAAACCATGAAAATAAAATAAAAACAGGGAATCAATGGCTGGAATTTGATATCACCTTTAAAACATAGATTTAACCCATTAAAAGGGTAAATCATATATTTTATTGGTTAATAATGTAAAGAATCATATTAAAATCAATTCTAATGGATTAAAATCCCTGTAAATCAATAAAAACAGGGTTAGATCACCTTCTTGGATTGTTCTTGCTGATTCTTGATGGTTCTTGAGGTGAAACCATGGTTGATCTTCCATAAGGAGGAGTATCTAAGCCTAGATCTAGGTTTAAAACATTAAAATCATTAAATAAAATATGAAAAAAAGCAAAGGAATTCATACCTTGGAGTTGCAGCAATAGAGGAAGGGCTGGTGAGGAGAGAGAAGCTCCAAGAATTGAAGGTAAGTGAATAGTGAAAATCGTCCCCCCCTATGCTCCCTTTTATAATAAAAAAATTAGGTTTAGTCTTGGATTTTCAAATTACTTTTTTGCCCTTTTTAAAACCTATCCAAAGTCATTAAGGGGGGCAATTTTTTTAGAGACTCCTAATCCTAATTAACACCTAATGACACCCCTAATTAACCCTAGAGACTCCAAATGTGGTGCCACTTGGCACTTTCCACATTTGATTTTTAAAATCTTAACTAAAACCTTTAAAAACAATAGTTTGAAATCAAGTTTTAAAAATGGCTTTTCAAAATGGATTTTGACTCTTCTAAATTTATAAAATTAACCAAGACATCAACTAACCCTAGTCTAGCCCTGACTGACTCGAGTATGGCGCCACCCCGAGTGGGCCCTACTTGAGTTTTTTAAAAAGCTGATTTTAAAACTTGAAATTGAAGGAGTTTTCAAAAGGATTTTCAAAGACAATCTTAAGATTAGAATTTTTGAAATGTCATAGGGTTCTAACTGAGTTAGAATTCCTCTGGATATGGTGCCAACTGAGTGGGCCCACATCGAGTTTTAGAAATTTTGAAATAAACACTGAAAATGGCTTTGAAAAGGGGTTAAAATCGATATTTGAAATTCAAGATCTTTGAAAATAGGGTCTCAAGCGAACTGGAACTCCGGGTTAGAGTCCTTAACTCTTAGGACTCTGAGATTTTAGATTTTAAAAGCCAAATGAAAGAATTTTTCAAAAGATTTTATCAAGAAATGATGAAATAAGTCAGAAAACAGAGTCAGGGTTAGACTCCTAACTCAACCGAACTCTAAAATAGAATCCTGAACTAACTGGACTATGTAAAATGACCTAAATTTTGAAAATAATTGAAAAAGACTGAAAATGGAAGTAAAACAGACTTAAAAACCAGACTCCTGACCGGATTAGGACTCTGAGACAGAGTCCTGATCGGACTGAAACTTTCAAAAATTTGAGAAATTTGATGAATAGAGGAATTCAGAAGCGACACCACCTCAATGGGTCTCATCTGTGAATTAAAATCGATTAAAATTTGAATTTGAAATGAATCCAGATTGTTTCCTTGAGAAAATATTTCGAAATATAAAGTCCTAGGGTTGGAAAATGACAAAGTATTGAATAAAAACCTAGGTTTTAAAATTGATTTTGAAATAAAGCTTTAAAATTCAAATCTGGATAGGATCTCGAAAATGAGATGCAATGACATGCAATGCTATGCAATGTGATGAAATGATATGCAAAAATGGATGCAGTGATATGCAATGATATATGAAATGGACAAACACTGGATGAGGGTGAAAATTTTGGGTGTTTACAAGCAGGTTGCGCTGTGTGAATTCAAGTTGCTGAAGTTAATTGCTGAAATCAATCTGTGAAATCAATTTACCTGTGTAAATTTCTTTGCATTCGATTAGTTTGATGGGATTAGCACTTATGATACATCATTTAAATCATTTGCTGCTTTAACATTTAGATGATATATATTCAGAAGCTATGCATTTATGTCATTCATCTACGAATTATTCATTAAGATGCATCCACGGTTATGCATTTTGATTCATTTGGCTCTTTGGATTGACTTGATTCACCTCCGCATTGTATTGATTTTTTCTGTGCATCACGAGCATCCTTATCAGCATTCTCTGTCCTGTTTTATTATTTCACTGATCGATTTCACTTGATAATGGTGATTTTGTTCAGCATTTATCATATCCCCTCTTCTTCTTTGTTTTCCTTCTTTCTCTTCCCCCTCCCCCCCCCCTTTCCTCTCATATAGATAGGTGAGTTTCATTTTCATTGTTGAAGGGATTTGTTTAATCTTGTTTTCATTATCACCTTAAGCATTGCATTCATTTGATCATCTGCATTTTTTTCTTTGTTTCAGCATAATCAGTATAACAAATCAGATCATGCATAGTTACAGGTTTCTTTTGTTGATCAGATCGGATCATCAATGATATAATTTGAGCATCATTATCAATGGGATTACTGTTATGACATGAATTGCATTTGGCTGTATTGTCTGGTGCTTTTGTCTTCCTTTTTTTTAAAAAAAACACTTGCTCTGTTTGAACTGTTGCTAAGGCTCATAAGGAATCCATTGAGAAATCACCCTTTGTTCTAATGGTCCAAAAACCATAGTGATTTCACAATGAAAATAGCATCTTTGTTGTGAGATCACTGGGTGTTTTACAGTAACATCATGTATGCTCTACTATAAAAACCCGGATACAAAAGGTGCAGCCTGACACTTCTGGGCAGTATCCATACACTGATCTCTTTGATTGCATCATGAAAACCCTAAAGTTCGGTGAATCTTTCAAGTCTTATAAGGGATCCCTTGTTTACTGTGTTCGAATACCCCCCCCCCCCCCATGGCATGATGACATGGATATTTTGAGCTCAGATCCAGAAATTAGAGAAGCCTGTAGGTTTGAAGGGAGTCTAGAATCTTGCAAGGTAGCAGCAGTTTCATGCACACATCATTGCACTTGAACATCTGCATTTCACATTGGTTAATGCACAACATATCATTATCATTGGTTGAGTATATTATTAGCATATCATGGCATAATATTATCATATCATTAGGTAGTTCCCATCATTAGTTAGTTTACATTAGTTAGTTAACTAATCATGCACAACACATTAGATTAGTTAATATCATTCATTGCCCATTAGTTAAACATCTGTGTTTCGGTTAAATCATTTGCATATTAGTTTAGTCATTTGCATTGCATCATAATTCCTACTGTGAGTTGTTCATCCCGTAGTATATCTGACCCATGTTGCATAATCATCTTCATCTAGCATCAGTTGCATCTTCAGTATAGTATCATTCGGTCCATCATCTGTTCATGTCATTTGTGTATGAGTTGCACACCCCTCCCCTTGCATGTTAGTCTATAGTTTCATTGCATTATACAATATACCATCTCATTAGTTGCATCTCCTCACCCTTTTGCATGATCTGCATATCGCACAACCTCCTTTACTACATTACAGCATCACCTGCACTTAGACCACCTATATCCACGGCTACTAGGACTGGATGAATTACACAGGCATTCAGGAAACTCGCAAGAATAGGAATGTGCCATGATTGTAAGAGTTCCTCAGACTGCCCATTTGCATTCATGGACAACCCTTCTAGGTTCCACTTGGCCCTGCTATATGCTCGTAGGTGGTTTCTCAGAACGATGCATCTATTATGCCGACATCTTTGGCATTGAAACTACCAGCTAAGGGTTACATGACCTGTGTGGATCTTGTTGAGCTGCCACTTGTCAAACCACCAAGCAGGGTGACATAGGTGTTAATAAAGTGATGATGCATTCGATCTGTCATACAACATGGGAAGTTCACAGGTTGCCTTTAAATGCTGTTAAACAAATGTTTATTTCCTCATCATTTAGCAACCTCTTCATCTAGCATTGTGCCATCCAACCTTGCCGCAGGTCATATTCTTTATATTATGCATTCACTACATATAAGTGTTCTCACTGCATTTTCACAGCAAAACCCATCTCCCATTTGACTCATCTCTTGCATATCATCATGCACATGGTATTCGACCTGTTTTAATTAAAGTCACCTGAGCATAAGAGCCTAATTCACTAAATTTCCCTTTTGCATATACACATGCATCTCCATTGTGCATATACATATGTAATTCCAGTTTAGCATGTCATATGCATTTTCCATTTTGCATATATGTATGCATTTCTTTATTAGCATAAGCATTGCACTTAGGCAAATGCATATGCATTTCTTCATTGGCATAAGCATTACACTTAGGCAAATGCATATGCATTACACTTAGGCAAATGCATATGCATTTCTTCATTAGCATGAGCATTGCACTTAGGCAAATACATATGCATTTCTTCATTAGCATAAGCATTGTACTTAGGCAAATGCATATGCATTTCTTCACTAGCATGGGCATTGCACTTAGACAAATGCATATGCATTTCTTTATTTAGCATATGCATTGCATCTTCACATATGCATATGCATTTCCATTATAGCATAGGCATAACCACATGTAGGTTAGTTCTAATATAGTATTTTTAATTCCTTTCTGTATTTTGCATTTCTTTTGCCTTGTGCTATTTTGTGTTTGCAGGAAATTTGGAAGACTCTGATTTCTTTTCATAGATTAGGAAATTTCAATATTCAATTTCAATTTCAATTTAAGATTATAATAATTTCATATTAATGAAAATTTCTATTTTTCTGTTTAGATTAGAATGTATGAGCATATAGTTGCATTTTAAATTCTCGCAATTGCTTGTGCATTTCATTTTACTTTATTTTTCAAAAAGCACTATGGGATAACACGAATGACACGTGCACCATTCTAATAAGAGGTAAATAACCCTAAGTAAATGATTCACATTTATGGTCATAGTCAAAATGTGAACAATACTTAGGATTTTTATCTTTTATGGAATAAAATTTGACCTACACTTTAGGTCCTTTCTGAAAATCATCATATTTTCAAAAATGTTTTTTCTTCTTTTATCAGAATTCAAAGTAAAGATTAAATCAAGATATATTTGTGGCCATAGTCATGAATATATGGAAATTTAATCTTGCTTTAATTCTATAAAAGCATAAAAAAAATCTATTTTATTCTTTCTTGGAATTTAAATAAAGATTAAATTTAAATATATTTGTGACCATAGTCATGAATATATTGAAATTTAATCTTATTTCAATTCTATTAAAGAATGAAATTTGATTTTAAAATTCTAACTTTTAAACAAATTCTTTTAATGCATTCATCATTTTAGATAGAGTTGCAACATGATTTGCCATCTCTTTTAATATCTTTCAAGTTATTTTCAAAATTCCAACTGATTTTCTAAATAATTTTTCCAAAAAACAGTTTTCATTTATAAAATTCAAATGTTAAGTCAGAATAAAGGACGAAGAGTCTTTAGAGAATAAACTAGACTTAAAGATTTTATTATGCATGTTGTCGAGAGCCAATATGAGTATCTTGTTTAAATGTTCAATGGAATGATTTTAAGTTTAATACTTGGACTTGTCTAATTTAGAATTCTATAACAGATCGTAATCGAACACGATTAGGAATATAGGAACTGATGACTCAAGTTTCGATGCGCATTGAACACTGAATAATATTTGACCCAATTGATATATAGAGATTATATATATATATATATATATATCAATTTCTAGTAAATAAAAACTATGCCATTAGCGGATTTAAATAGGGATTGTGGCCAATCTGAATAAGACTCTAAACAAGATACAAGGTTTAAACTTCAATTGGTTTTGGAGTAATTTTTAATATAACACACATAGTAAGATACTCCAATCTATTTTTTTGGTATTTGTAACGAATTTCGAGGACAAAATTCTTTTTAGAAGAAAGGATGTAAAACCTGCAAAACTTCGATAATTTTCAAAATAAATGAAGGGCAAAATTCTTTGAAATAAATACGGTAACATGATATAGGGTCGATCCAAATGGATCTTAAATCCAAACTGGATCAAATGGATCCAGTATTTGGATTCAGATACGATGTATGGAATCAGATCTTGGATGGATCCGAACCCCAATTAGGACCCAATTGGATCTTAATGGATCCAAATATGGTTGAATCTCAATCAAGATCCAAAAATGTAGTTAGAAACTTCAGAAGATCTAAAATATATTTTTGATCCAACTTGTATTTGAGATTTGTCAAAAAAATAATTTTGTATATAAAAGAATTAACAAAGACCATTAATGTAACAAGAGGTGATGTGGTATAATGGCAAGAGGTTTTGCCTAGTTAGGAGACAACTTGAGTTTAAATCTCATTAGCCATATACACGGATTTTTGAAAGAGGACGTGACTTTTTATAAAAAATGTCAAACATCAGAAGGAAATAAGAAAAAAAAGGTTGCAAGAATATGCAACGAAACAAGCAATAGCGCACTGGTGGGGCTCGTTACCCCTTAGGGAAGAGAACCCTTGTTCAAATCCCTTTGTGCGCCGAGCCATTTTGACAAAAATATTTTTATTACTTTTGCTGGAATCTGAAAAGACTTTATAACTTCCCATTTAAGAGGGTTTAAATGAGGAAATGAGTAGGGGTGGCAATCGGGTCGGGTTGGCGGGTCAGCATACCTCAACCCAAACCCGACCTGTTTATTAAACGGGTCGGCTATGGCAAACACGAACCCGACCCGTTTATTAAACGGGTAACCCGACACGACCTGCCAACCCGCTTAATAAACTGGTTGAGTCAGGTAAACGGGTTGGCAGGTTGGCGGATTGACCCGCCCGCCTAACCTGTTTATTAAACGGGTCAGCCGGGTTGGCAGAATGGCATACCTTTAACACGAACCCGACCCGTTTATTAAACGGGTTCATTTTTGCCCAACTTGAACCCGCCTAAGAGGCGTGTTGGCGGGTCGGGTCAGGTTTTGCCACCCCTAGAAATGAGTGTCATTCAAGGAGAAGGAGGCTGGGCGGTTTTTCAAAAAAAAAAGAAAAGGAAATCCAACCAAAAACATGGGGGGTGAGGAAATCACTTTGGGAAGGTCTCCTTTCCCACGTATTTCAAAAATTGAAAAAGGGAGTTACAATACATTGAATTAGAAAAGTTACGATTTTCCAAAATGGAAGGCTCTACTCCATAATGAGCCTCCCACGAATTTAAGAGGGTGAAAGTTACAAATCCACAATACTGAGGTGAGTTATTGAAAAAAAAAATGGAAACCTATAGGGGGTTTACAAAAAACGAGTCTCAAGAAGACTCTTTTCCTTTCTCTCCCAATGTTCCCTTGTCAACCGAGTTGCGTCCTTCTCCTTCACATTTTTTTCTCAAACTCCATTACTTCCGGAGAGAAGCTTGCACGAGGTCATTCAACACACGAGTGAAGGAAGCGCGACTACCTCCGAATTCGATCTTCAACGAGGTAAGGGACCTTGTATCTCTATGCATGTGTTTGGTGCCCTGTAGGACACGTACGTTGCATATCCTTTGAATATATGTATGAAAATGCATACATCTAGCCATGTAAAATAGCTATAGTTTTAGCCATAGTCGATGTAAGTACACACAACCTTTATGTGCATACAACATGTTAGGCGTTTCTCAGACACCATTCAATTATAAAATATAGTATTTGATACATATATGTGGTCACTGATGCAAATCGTGACTAGTTGCAGGTCTGTCCAACCCCAGTAGAAAAAAAAAAATGACGAGAAATACTTGTTTGTTTTGTTGAGGCCACTAATAGATTTGGGGTCTGTCCAAACTGTGGTACCATTACCGATCTCAAAATTTATGGCTTCAACCTTATACTTGTTGATTTGTTCATCTTTTGAATTCTGAATCGGTTGGGATAAAATTTTAATTCATAGTATAAGCATCAAATTTTGTTTACTGGAAATGGTTTTGAAATTGGATTTTTTTATTTGGATACTCGTTTGTAGATGACTGCTTTGTGTGAAGATGTATGTGGTACATAGTTGAGAAGTTTTATAAGCATCAATTTTTTTTTATCCGGGACATATTTAGGTTTGAGTAATTTAGCAATATCTGTATCTATTATTCCATGCATTTGAACCTTAATCAAGGCAACATGAGTTTGATTATTTGTGTATTGCTTAATTATGATTGTATGTCAAAAAATAATAATAATAAGAACCAGCAAGCATGTTATGTTTTCTTTTTATCGAGTTGAGTTAACCTGACTGAATTCCTCCATTGAAATCAATTGTTTAAGGCCTACGTTAGTACCATAATAAAATTCAGAGATGATAGTGGGGTGAGATCACACCCGCATGCGGATCTGAACCCAGGCAAAATGCTTGGATCAGGTCATGAACAAAACATAGGGGGACAAACCATCAGACCTTGTACCAAATACATAAAATCTGAATTTGGTGGCCAATTGAGTATAGGTTTGGAATAATAGGGTATGAGCGTTTGTGATCATTGCAAAAATTTTCCTCTCTGTTCTTCTTTTCCTTCTTTTTTCTTTTCTAACCTCTATTCCCTTTTTAAAGGGGAGTAAAAGATAGAAAAGAAGAGAGAAGAGAAAAGAGAAGAGAGAAGAAAGAAGAAAGAAGAAAGAAGAAAGAAGAAAGAAGAAAGAAGAAAGAAGAGAGAAACACTTTTGAAAAGGTCTCACTTGACCTTAATTTTGAAAAATATTTTGAAATTACTTGCCTCCATTTTTGAAACTTTGCGGGAAAAGATGGAGAGACGGGATTCGCTCGTCGGTACAAGGTTCGGCCGTTCCTAGCACCTTTACCAGAGGTAATCAAACCAAGGATCGAACTTATGCCTTTTGCTTTGCTTAAATATTGTCCAAGAAAGAATTCTAAGTCTAAAATGCATAAAGAATCATTTTGTGCAATGCAAATGCAAAGATGCATGCTTTTGAGAAGAATAATTTTAGAACTTTTGGGATTTATCCAAGTGATTTTGAAGTAAATATGAGAATATTGTGAAGAAATGATTTTTGAAAGTCGAAGATTTCGAACCTAACTTAGAACTTGAAATAGATCTGGAAAGAGACTTGAAATTCTAAGTCTTGGAATAATCAGAGATTTGAAAATAAATCTTGATTTGAAGAGATGAAGAAAAAAGGAGATTTTGGAACTAAGATAGAATTTGAAGTAAAAATGAAATTTTAAAGTAAAAAATGAACTTTGAATTTGAGTTTGATTCTCAAGAATCGATTTTGAAAAGGGATCTTTGTTCTTGAATTTTGAATTCAGAACCTGAAACAGGAATTTGAATTGGAAATTGAATTTAGACTTGAAAAAATAGATTTAAAAATGGAATTGAGTTAGGAATTTGGAAAGCAAAATGTAAAATGGAATTGGATTTAAAAATCTGAATCCAAGATGGAATTGGTTTTGAAATATAGAATTCAAGATGGAATTGGATTTGAGAAATCCAAATGGAGTTTAGAAATAGAATTGAATCTAGGATTGGATTTGAAAAATATGAAATTCAAGATGGAATTGGATTTGAAATCTGGAATCCTAGATAGAATTGGATTTGAAATCTGGAATTCAAGATGGAATTGGATTTGAGAAATCCAAATGGAGTTTAGAAATAGTATTGAATCTGGGATTGGATTTGAAAAATCTGGAATTCAAGATGGAATTGGATTTAAAATCTAGAATCCTAGATGGAATTGGATTTGAAATGTGGAATTCAAGATGGAATTGGATTTGAGAAATCCAAATGGAGTTTAGAAATAGAATTAGATCTGGGATTGGATTTGAAAAAATCTGGAATTCAAGATGGAATTAGATTTGAAATCTGGAATTTAAGATGGAATTAGATTTGAAAAATTCAAATGGAACTTGAAAATAGAGTTGGATTTCAGAAATCCAGATGGGTTTCGAAGATGGATTTTAGATTTTAAGAAATCCAAATAGAATTCGAAAATAGGGATGGATTTAAGAAATCCAGATGGAAATAAAAATGGAATTGAATTTAGAATTGAATCTTGAGCTGGGAAATGAATTTGGAATTTCAAAGTTGAATTGAACTTTGAAATTTGATTTGAGTTGGAATTTGAATTTTGAATTTAGAGATGGACTTTGAAATTTCAAAGTTGAATAGAACCTTGAAATTGGAATGTTGAAGTTTGAATTTTGAAATAAGATAGAATTGAGAATAGGAAGATGAATTTGAATTTATAAATAAGAATTGACGATTGATTTGAAAAGAATATTTGAAGATTTATCTCAAAATCACTTGGATTTCTGAAGATAATTTGAAATAACTTGAAAAATGATGTAATTCTATCCTAAATGATGAATTAATTAAAAGAATTTGGAAATTGAATTTAAAAAAGCATATTTCATTCTTTAGGAGAATTAAAATAAGATTAAAGATATAATACATTCCTGACTATGGTCATAGATGTATTATAAAAATAATCTGTATTTAAATTCAGATAAAGAATAAAATGTATTTTGGTGCCTTTATAGAATTTGAAATGAAATTAATCCTAAATATATCTTGACTATGGCCATGAATATATATTTTGGATTAATTTTCTTGTCAAATCCTAATAAAAGAAGAAAATTTTTAGAAAATATGATGAATTTTTAAAGAGACCCATTGTGGATCCAATGTTATTCCATAAAAGATAAAAATCCAAAGCATTGTCCACATTTTGACTACGGCCATTAATGTGAATCATTTTCTTAAGATTAATTACCTCTTATTAGAATGGTGTACGTTCATGCTCCCATTTGTGAATTTTTGAAGAAAATAAAAGAAAATAATATGAAACAGGTAATTCATTATATTTACATGCTCATATATTCTAATCTAGTACTGGAAAGTAAAGTTTCTCATTAATATCTAACTATTGCATCATTTAAATTGAAAAATCCCTGAAATAAGAAAGAAAGACAATATTTTTCATGTATTCCTATAAAACAGAGTTAGTATAGAGCAAGATTGCAAAATATAGAGGGTGAAGAAAAATCTAAGTGCTATATTCATATTAAATGGGAAATACATATTGGAGATGCACTCATTCAAATGGAAATGTGATGCTTGCCTCAACTGATGAAATGCATATGCGATATGCTATGGGAGTTGCAAATATAATGTATGACATGCAGGAAGATGATATGAAAAGGGACTACCGCAGCCCATTGGGCTGCTGCGTTGAATGGTGAAATGGAGTGGTAAATGATGCTGCAAGAGGTGCAGCTGGAAGCATGGAAGGTGCTATATGCTGGACTGAAAGGTATACAGGTGAATATAAGGGGTTATGCTGCTAGCGAGTGCACGACAGGGGAAAGTGAAGGCATATCAGTAAATGTAGATGGTGACAACAAGTGTGGTGAAATGCAGTTGGTGTCTAGCAGGTGTATAGGGGATGATATGACTACATGGGCTTATAAGAGGGGATGATTTAAGGGTGTTGTGGTGACAGTGTAACAAGTAATGAGGAGTGTAGCTATGTAGCAGGTGATTGTGAGGTAAAGTGAAGTGATGATTGTGCAAATGGAAGATATGTTGTACTGAAACTTCAATGAGTATTGTGTTGGGGAAAAATGCATGATATGTTGTAGGCATATCAACCAACATGTAGTGGGCAGATATACTGTGACATGTCCCTTGATGAATTACGTCGGTTGGCTGTGATTCACACTCCAGTATGAAACCCACTTGCAACAACACCCATCTAATTCCACATAGGGTCTAGCAAACCACATCAAACATACTAAGGAATGCATTAAAAAAAAAATTATCTCATGCATGAAGTTACATCTGGATCCTCAATACATATGACAATCGAGGCATTTCTCTGCAACAGAATAACTGTATCATCTAAAACCTTCAACAATGCGGGTTGTAGAAATCTGGAAATAGGGAGCAGATGCTCCTTCGGTGGAACCTGAGGGGAAGCTTGCTGGTTCCTCTTACTTGCAGGAACTTTGAAAGAGGGAGCAGAGGAGAAGAAGATGATCGTGGAGAGGCGCACATGGGGAGGTGAGAAATGGATGAAGAATCGACTCCTTTGAGGGTCGATTTTATAAAGTAAGACCGTTAGAAAAATTGCAAGATGGGTCCCTTCAGGTTTTCAAAATTTGCAAAAGGAGGGATCCTTTCAATAGGTTTTCTCAAAAGTGGTTTATACTAAAAGCTTTTTCAAAAAAGGGCTTCTAACCATGTTTTTTGTATTTCTTTTTCTTTTTCCGTTTTCATTTTTTTGTTCTTTTCTTTACATTTTCTACATTTTTTTGTGTTTTTGAAATAAAAACTTTAAAACTATGAGAAAATGAAGGATTTAAACTATTTTTATAAAAATTTGAAAATATTTACAAAAGAGGGGTTTTTTGAGAATTCGAGGTTATTCTTTGGAAATTTCTTCAGAAAACGGGTTTGGATCCGGGTTTTGAGGAACTATTCAATTTTTAGACCTCGAATCGAGAAATACAGAGTAGTGGATCCAAACAGATACCGGATGGACTGTCTGAGCCATTCATAAACTATTTTTGATATTTTTGTAATTTCAATTTGAAAACTGGATAACGGGGCTCAGATTTGGATTTTGATATTAGGTCTGGATCTGAAATTGAGTCAGATATAGAAAATGGGTTTGATTCTAGTAAAATATGAGAAATAACTAAAATTTAGATCGAAATTGACTCAATTATTCAGAAAATGAGGGCCAGGGGCAAATAGGATTTTTTTTACAAAATTTTGAAAATTTTGGGGTATTCACAGATGCCCCTCTTTGCTACTAAGTCGGTTGAAAGTCGAGCTTAGTAGCAAAGAAAACACTCCAAATTTTGAAAAATGCCCCAGTCAGCAAACCTGCACTGGGTGTGGAAGAATTATTTTGAAAATATTATTTTCAGACTTAACACCTTATCCTGAATGGCTTTGGGTAGACAAAATCCTCGAGAATGATATAACTGGATAATAGAAAATGAGGAAATCGTGATGGGACTTTCGGATAAAGATTTCAGAATGGTGAAGATAGAGATTTTGATCTTGTCTCATGGGTGAAGATATATGAAGATGAATTTCAGGTTCTACCCTTACCTGAACGGAAAAGGAATACATGAAGACTCTGATGGGACATTTTTGAAAAAATGCCTTGTGATAAAGCTCAAGTATGATCCTTTCTAGATAGATATGAAGGATATGGATTCCATGATGGGGAAAACCATGATGGGATTGAGAGAACTACCTTGTCGAAACGAGGAATCTCGTCAGAACGAGGCTCAGGTTTAACCCTAACCAGAACGGATGATACCTCATGGAAAAATGAGGTTCAGGCTTAACCCTTGACCTGAAAGGGACGATATCTCGAAGAGCGAGATTCAGGCTTAACCCTTAACCTGAAAGGGATGATACCTCATGGAAAAATGAGGTTCAGGCTTAATTCTTAACCCGAAATGGATGACCATACGAAATCCTTGAATGCAGAAACCATGATAGGACCTTCGGAGTTTGGATGAACAAATCCGAGAGAGGTTTGCGAAAGGAAGAAAGAAGGTTCCCTAAAGCTTGGAAAAGGGATGATCTTGGGTGCCTCATTGTTGAGACTAAATCAACTTTTAAAACAGATGACCTTTCGCAGAAAGTTCAGGTTTAACCCTTAATCTGAGCGGGTGGTACCTCAAGGAGTGAGGTTCAGGCTTAACCCTTGACTTGAACAGGTATGGAATCTTCGAAAGAAGAAATCATGATGGAGCCTTCGGATTTTGCATAACAAATCCAAGAGGGATTTCCAAAAGGAGAAAAATGGGGGTCCCTAAAGCTGGAAAAGGGATTGATCTTGGGTGTCTCATTGTTGTGACTAAATAGCTTTTAAAACAGATGACCTTTTGCAGAAAGTTCAGGTTCAACCCTTATTCTGAGTGGGAATTGTCTATGGCAGGGCAGTGGGGTACATAGGAAAGTGTGCAGATCCGAGAGCCTAAGCGCTCAGATCAAAACAAAAGGGAAGGACTTTCCAATCCAACAAGGGACAATGTCAGGATACGTCAAAATGGACGTCAAGTTCTTGCTTCATGTTGAGATAACTAGAAAAGTTTGCCAATAAGATGTAAAAATTGTAGTTAATTCAAAATGATTGAACTGTGCACATATATGCAAGAGATATTGTGATCATTGAAAAAAAAATCCTCTCTTGTTCCTCTTTTCCTTTCCAACCTCTATTCCCTTTTTGAAGGGAAAAATAAAAGATAGAAAAGAAAAGAGAATGAGAAAAGAAAAGAAAAGAAAGAAGAGAGAGGAACTCTTTTGCAAAGGTCTCACTTGACCTTAATTTTGAAAATATTTTGAAATTACTCACCTCCATTTTTTAAAATTTACGGGAAAATTGAGAGACATGATTCACTCGTCGGTATGAGGTTCGACTGTTACTGGCGCCTTTACCAGGGGTAATCAAACCAAAGATCGAACTTATGCCTTTTGATTTGCCTAAATATTTTTTAAAATTTTTATTCTAAGTCTAAAAAGTGCACAAAGAATCATGCTTGTGAAAATGCGAAAAATGTATGCTTTTTGAGAAGAATAATTCTTTGCGATTTTTCTAAGTGATTTTGAAATACATTTGAGAATATAGTGAAGAAATGGTTTTTGAAGGGTTTGAATCTAACTTAGAACATGAAATAGATTTGAAAGAGACTTGAAATTCTAAGTTTTGGAATAATTAGAGATCTTGAAAAAAAATCTTGAATTAAAGAATGAAGAGAAAAAGAGAAGAGATAGAATTCGAAGTCAAGATGAAATTTTCAAAGTCAAAATGAGCTTTGAATTTGAATTTGAATCTAAATTTCAAAATTGAGATGGAATTTGAAAATAGAATTGAATTTCGGATTTAAAGTTTGAAATCAAAAGGGAATTCGGATTTTAAGAAATCCAAATGGAATTTGAAAATAGAATTAGATTTAAGAAGTTCAGATAGGGTTCAAAAATGGAATTGAGTTTTGGAATTTGAAATCAATTTGGAAAATGGGATTGGATTTGAAAGTCTGAATCCAAGATGGAATCAGATTTGAAATCTGGAATCCTAGATGGATATGGATTTGAAATCTAGAATCCTAGATGGGATTGGATCCGAAATCTGGAATCCAATATGGATTTGGGTTTTAAATCTGGAATCAAACATGGAATTGAATTTGAAGTCTAGAATTCTAGATGGGATTGGATCCGAAATCTGGAATCCAAGATGGAATTGGATTTTGCAATTTGGAATCCAAGATGAGATTGTATTTGAAAATTTGAATCTGGGGTTGAATTGGGTTCTGGATCTAGAATCCAAGATGGAATTGGATTTCAAAAATCCAAAGGGGACTTTGAAGATGGATCTGGATTTTGAAACCCAGATTGAATTTGAAAGTGGGTTTTGAATTTAGGAAAAATCAAATTTTGAGATTCACAATCAATCTCAAAACCTTGATTTTGGATAAATGAATTGAATTGAGAATCAAGACTCAATCTTTAGATAGAACTTTGAAGATTTTGAATAAAACTTGATTTTAAACTTGAATTTTAAAATCGGGAGATGAATCTGAAAATTCCAAAGTTGAATTGAACTTTGAAATACGATCTGGGATATTGGATTGAATTTAAAATCGAATCCTGAAAATGGAAATGAATTTGAATTTTCAAAGTCGATTTGAAGTTTGAAATTTGATTTTTTTGAATTGGAAATTGAATTTTGGAATATAGAAGTGAATTCAAAATTTTAAAGTCAAATGGGACTTTTAAAATTGGTGTTTGAATTTTGAAATGAGATAGAATTGAGAATAGAAAGATGAATTTGAATTTATAAATAAGAATTGAAAATTGATTTGAGAAATGAAGAAGGTATTTGAAGAATTATCTCAAAATTGCTTGGATTTTTGAAGAAAACTTGAAATAATTTGAAAATAATGATGTAATTCTATCCTAAATTATGAAATGAATTAAAAGAATTTTGAAGATTGGGCTTTGAAAAGCATATTTTATTCTTTAAGTGAAATAAAATAAGATTGAAGATATAATACATCTCTGACTATGGTCATAAAATGTATTATAAGATAATCTATATTTAAATTCAAATGAAGGATAAAACATATTTTGGTGCCTTTATTGAGTTTGAAATGAAATTAAATCTCAATATATCCTGACTATGGCCATTGATATATATTTTGAGTTAATTTCAAGTTAAACTCTGATAAAGGAAGAAAAATTCATAAAATATAATGATTTTTGAAGGAGACCCAGTGTGGATCCAGTGTTATTCCATAAAAGATAAAAATCCTCAACATTGTCCACATTTTGACTATGGCCATCAATGTGGATCATTTGCTTAAGATTTAATTACCTCTTATTAGAATGGTGCACGTGCCATTTGTGTTTCACCATTGTGGATTTTTGAGAAAATTAGATGAAACATATGATTTATGAGAGTTACATGCTCATACATTCTATTCTAATACCGAAAGGAAAAAAATTCTCATTGATATCTAACTATTACAACCTTTAAATTAAATTTGAAAATAAAATTCCTAATCTAAGAAGGAATTCAATATTTTCTATATATTTCATGCAAAACAGGGTTAATATAGAGCAAAATTCAAAGTATGAAGAGAAAATCAGAAGTTACATTAAAACTATACTATTCATGATGATACCTGAGTGTTAATGAGGAAATATATATAAAGAAAAATGCATATGCAGTGCATCATGATGATGAGAGAATATGTATATTGGAGTGTATACTAAACATGAGCATGCATATGTAATAGGCCAGACTAATGAGAAAAATGAAGATGCATATGCAGTGCATTTAACTGATGAGGAAATCTATATAAGGGATGCATACTTGATGCATTATATTCATGGAAATGTACATATCATGGCTAATGGAGAGTGATACATGCCTAGTAAGGAAGCAATGATATGTATGTAGAGGTGCAAGTACAAGATGCAAAATGAAGAATGTAAAGTGAAGATGCAAGAGTGGTAGGGCTGTGCTACAAAAAATATATGATGTGAGTGAAGGAAATGGATGCAAGAGTACCAGTGGGGGCTGGAGTGTAATGGAGTAAATGTTGCATAGGAGTGGATGAGATTGATGTGTGATGAAGTGAGGTTAGGAGATTTGAATGTGTATACTGTTGACAGTAGGTACGGTGTATGATGGTGAATGTTTAAGAAAGAGATGATTACAGGTGGATGTTGAAGTGTTCACATGCTGGAAGTGATGACAGGTAATAGACAATGGGGATGAGGTGCAGTAGGTGGGTTGCTGCGAGAGTAGCAATGTGATGCTACAAGGTGGATATGAGGACTGGCGCACAGTGATAATGGCAGCACTTGGTGCTGTGTAGGGGTGGATTTGTTGTGCCCATGAAAGTGCGGAAAATATACACAGTACAAAGTGGAGAAATGGGAATGTGATGATGTCAAGGAGATGAAGTAATGGGGTGACAGATATGTGTGATAGGTACTGGCAAGAAGGTCTAGAAAGTGGTGATGAACAGTGCCACTTGCAGGAAAATATAGGGAAATGGGGTATATGCATGAAATGGGGATAGTGTACAAGGAGGTTATGGAGGTCACAACAGATGGACTGAGTAGTTTGGAGATTAGTGGGTGGTGCATTTGTGCATAGCAGGTGTTAAGTGATGAAGCAACATGAATAAATGGTATTACACATGCTGTAGCAGTGTGCTATGTGCTGAATAAATGGAATCAAGTGAAGTCTTGTCAATGCACCACCAGTAGACCCTTGTTTGTAGGTGGATATGCATTTGTCAACATAGCCATCCAGCAGATGGTAATTAAAAATTTAAAATTTTCTAATCACACAAGTGGTTAGCAGCAAATCAAAAACATCAAAGAAGAAATGGTGAGACCTCAAACTCCTAACTATAAAATGGTTTTACCCACTGGTAATCTATAACAAAAATGAGGCAGTGAAAATTCACTAGAGTGACCTATTCATTGCAATAACTAACAGCTTCTTGATGAGACGTCGTTCCAAGTGCTGGTCATCAGCTGACACATGGACCTCATTCAGGTAGAAACATAAGCCTCAATGGGGATTGGGGAAGCATCTGCCTCTGGTGATGATATGCCTATTCATATATACGCCTCAATAAGTGACTGAAGAAACACTAGCTCCATCTTTGCTTGAAGGCTGAAGGAATACACCTTATACCTTGAGAAAGACACCACTAAAATCTTGACTGACACCATGCACGAAGACAAACTATACTTTTGTAAAGTATCAACTCATAGAATTCACACGGTAAGAATAGCGATAAGAAACTTTATTTTCTGCTAATCATGTGAATCTAGATAAGCCCTTGTAGCATAAAACTCAACTCTAGCTATTGACATCATGTTATTAACCACCTAACAAAAGTAATGGGCATTACCAAGAGATGAACTGAAACAAAATTTTAAATGACTAAGTAATTCACACGTGATGAAAAATGTACTGGTTGTGTGTGCATTAACAGGAACTAACCCATAACAATATAGTTATCTGTACTACAAAAGCCATTTCTACAAAATTGACAAATAAATAAAAATCCATCACAACATGATACATGTATGGCTACTTTAATCCACAAACAATATCGTATTCAGCGTAATCTACAAGCTGTCTTCTTTAAGAACACGCAGGAATGCGCACGATGTGTGTGTGTCTGATATATATATATATATATATATATATATATATATATATATATATATATAGAGAGAGAGAGAGAGAGAGAGAGAGAGAGATTATAATACCAGCTTGAATGGTTCTAACAGGATCTCTACAGTGGTGTATGCTAAATAAAGAAGAGCACTTTTATAAAACTCTGCAAACTTCTGGTGAGATTTGTGATACTGAGATGAAATCCAATGATAGCTAGCATAAACTGAAGGATCAATATCAGTCATGCTGTCCAAAGTGCTTTTCTCTTCATCAAGAAGCTTCTTGCACTCTTTCAGATCCCCTTATTCAAGCTTGAATGCAGATATCTGCATCCTTACATAAAGAATTGGTTCCTCTATCCTCATTTCTTTGATGGCACAGAGCTTCTGAATTACTCCTTCAAGACAGCTAATTACAGCTTCTTTTTTTGTATACTGACATGAAACTATTACAGCAAAGTGTGCAAGTTTGAGCAGATTAATTTTTTTTTGTCTCAAAGTCGGTGATGAAATTATTATACAATTGTATGAGTCAATCACCAGCCTAAAGAATGACAAAGCAAAGTCCACCAAATCTGAGACATAGGTTTCATGATTGCATAGAATTGGAGTGTCCACACCTCTTACAGATTCATCCGACATCACAAAACCACTCCAATCTTTTTAAGGTGTGTTCTTTGATCGTTCATTACCAGAAACAGTAACCTTTGATTCTTCTTTGACACTGCTGATTCCACCACTCTCAAGATCCAGGATACACTCACCTTCTATCCTACCAGTCTAATCCATAATTTTCCCTCTTCTTTAGCAACAAGAGACCAGAATATTCATTGTATATACGATATGGGATTTTACTTACAGACTTCTAGTTTGTTTGTTTTTTTTTTTAAGATAAATTCTTTAGGGGGAAGTCAAAACAAAGAAAATTCATATAGATTGAAAGGGGGAAGCAGGATGAATAACTTCAACTAATCTGACTCGCCAGACCACACCTCAGTAAACTAACTGCCTTAACAATCCCACACATACGATGCAAAAACAAGACACCCATAGGACACAACAATGGATTTATGTATATGCAAGTTTTACATTCCCTGGGAGCGCCTAAACTGTATCCGAGATTTACTCCTCCAAATAGTAGGTGTTTTCCAAATAAAAAAAAATTCAGGCCACGAACCAGATTGAATTGATATTCAATGCAATTACATTGAGTCGATCTGCATTCCCCGCAATCCAGATCTTCAGATGTTAAATGCAGATCACGGTGGATTACTGACGATCAGATTAATATTAATGCAGATCTGAGTAACAAATCTATGCAGGTGGATTTGGTCATCTGACGTTCAAGATAAATCACAGTGAATTAATTACAGGAAACGACAGATCAACAGAGTGGTTGGTCTCAATGAGTGTGATCTGATGTGCAAAATATGTTGAACTAATGGATATAATTGATCTAACCAATGCCATCTCTAAAATGATGAACACAAACCAACTTATCTGAAAGCAAAACTAAACCCCCCCAAAAAATAAAAAATAAAAAAATAAAACTAACATGTTTTTTTAGAAAAAGGATTAGGGGATGCGACAATGTTGAATATGACCATCGATGCCAGTGAAACAAGCTAATGCAAAATATACAAATATTCATGGACAAATCAGAATGAAAGCAAAATGATGATGAGAGTATCGATTTGAATGTACACAAACCAAAGAAATTCCGTAAAGACAAAGAGGAAAGAAATTGTTGGAATAAGATGATTATGTTAATATTGCACTATTGTGTATCGATTTGCTATAAGCAAATCGATATCACATGGGGTGCTTTAAATAAGAAGATGAACAGGAAAATTCAAAGAAATCAAAGAGAAGAGGGGGTACTTACCCTATTCCTCCTGCAGGAATGGTCGATCTCCTTCTGTTGATTGGGAAGGACCAGAGGAGATGAGAAGAAGGAAGATTCAAGGAGAATGTGTGAAGAATGAGAAGAAGCAGGATTGAAGAGAACACATGGAGGGGTGAAGAGGCGATCATGAATGAGAGAGAAGAGTGCTTAGAGGGAAAAAGGGGGGAAATCGAGAAGAAGAAGAATATGGTGGGGTGAAGTGCAGTGAAGGAAGAGGGGACCCCTGCGGCTTTCCTTGATAATGGAAAGCTGTTAGAAAAATTTGAGAGAGGTCCCTTGTTTTTTTAGGAATTTTTGAAAAGAAGGTTTCAAAAAAAAGGTTTTTCAAAAAGGGGGTTCTTTAAGTTTCAAGAATTTCAAAAAAAAAAATCATTTACAAGGCTTTTCAAGAAAAGGTTTTAAACTAATATATATATATTATTGAAGTCTTTTATGTTTTTGAGGAAAATCCTAAAATACGAGAAAATACGAGGAAAATTCTAAGGATTTTTAAAAGATGGGATCCAGAAGAGTTTTTTAAAAGATTTTTATATAATATTCATTTTGAAATTCTAAGTTTTTTTTGAAATAAGGATTTTTATAAAATATATGATTTCTTTCAGAAAATGAACCCCAAAATGGATTTAAATCTTGGATTTTGAGAAAATATTGATTTTGGATATCGCATTGAGATTGGATTCAGATAAAACATTCGAGAAAATTCAAAGAATTGATTCTTTTGATTTTTTTGAAAATAAGAGATATGGGATCAGAATTGGATTCGAATATCCGTTTTGGATCAGAAATTGGGTCAAAAATAAGAATTGAATCTGGATTCCAGTGAATCCAAGAAATGAATGGATTTTTTATCAGAAGTTGACCCGATTATTCAGAAGATATGAGGTCAGGGGAAAAAAGATAATTTTTTGGATTTTTTGGAAAATTTGGGGTGTTCACAGATGCCCCTCTTTGCTGCTAAGCTGGTTGAAAGCCGAACATAGTGGAAAAGAAAACACACCAAATTTTCTTCTAAAATGCCCCAGTCAGGAGGTCTGAACTGGGTGTGAAAGAATTGTTTTTATAAAACATTATTCTCAGGTTTGATACCTTATCCTGAAAGGTTTTGGGAAGAAACGAAATCCTTGAGAATGAAAATAATTTGGACAGAAGAAAATGAGGAAATCGTAATGGGACTTTGGGATGAATATCTTGAAATGGTAAAAAGGAGAGATTTTGAAGAAGTCTCATGGCTGAGACAAAAGTAAGAATTTTTGAAAAGACTCAGGTTCAGTCTTTAACCTGTAAGGGACGAAGATATTTGAAAAACCATGATGGGACATTTTTGAAAAATACCTCATGAGATAAGGTTTAGGTATAATCTTTATTTGAATGGATATACAAAGCATGGATTCCTTGATAAAGAAGACCATGATGGGACTGGGAGAAATACCTCACCAGAATGAGGCAACTCTCTTTGAAAAATATAAACAATGCTAGGTTGCATCAAAATAGATATTGAGCATTTATTTCATTTTTGGATAACCAGAAAATTTTGCCAATAAGATGAAATTGTAATTGATTCAAATGCTTGAAAGTGTGCACGTATATGCGAAAGATATTCCCTCTTTTTACCTAGAGTATTTCCTTCAAAATGAGGTTAACTTCCTGGATTCCAGAGTCAGATTCAAATTTTTGTGTTGTTGAGTTTTTTTAAGGAAGTTATCCATTTCCTTGATATGAATAGAGAAGAAATACTCTTAATTTTATAAAAGCAAGCAGTGAAAAGATATTGATGAGAGGATTTCACATAAGAAAAGATGATTTCTGGCAATTTTGGCAGTTTGATATCCTGGGGCTTTTCTCATGATGAACTTTCTGGCACTCTTTTTGAGACATTGAGCTTTCTTGGGCTTTTGGCAATGAGTTTATTACATCATCTTTCATTCTGGGGATGTCCTGACTTTTCTTTTCTTTTCTGGCAAGGGTACGTCACATACTCCTTCATCTTAGAGATGCTCTGATCCTTCTTTGTCTCAGGAATTATATTGTTGATATTGGCTCATTGGTAAAAAATCTCTAGATGATAGCAAAAATCAAATATCTTTCAAGGTTTGTCGGGAGGTTCATCACAGTCGCCTTTATCTTGACGGTGATATGAACTTTCCCTAGAAGGATCCATCACACACTCCTTCATCTCGGAGATGATCCAAATCTTCTTTGGCCACGGGGGTCTAGCTCGCATATTCATCTTCAACTTGATGACAATTGAGAGATCCCTTTTGCAGATATTTGATTACAGCTTAAAATGAATGAGGAGATATGGATTGAGTGGATTCTTTTTATCGCTCAGGATATTTCCACTGCCTGATTGCCAGAAAGCCATCTTTAAACATGCGCCATAGCTATGATCAATATCGATTTGCTTTTAGCTTTTCAACATCATTGAATATTTCTTTCGCTAATCATACCAAGGATATTTCTTACATCCTTTTGGTTGATCAATAGAAAGAAGATTTGAATTTTACTCTTTTTCGCAAAAACTTCACCCTTTTGAAAAGAATACTAGAGGTAATCTGAGCTTATTCTTTTATGCAGTACAATATTAGAATCAACACATTTTTGCAGATTGACAAAGTTTTCGAGAATCCTTTGTAAAATAATCACTCAATATAGATTTTGATAGGACCTTGGGTTGAAACTCGGAAGAAATAATGTAAGACTTCTAGACTTTGAAAAACTTGACCAGTAAAAAGTGGATTTGGCAAGACCAACTAAATGGATTTGAGTAAAAAGGATTTTGGTAAAGGATTTTTGGTAAAAGATTTTGGTAAAGAACCAGTGTTAAACTCGAGTTTGAAGGACCAATTTGAGAAAATTGGAATTTTGAAGGACCAATATAAACATTGGAATTTTGAAGGACCAATTGGAATTTGAAGGACCAGTATAAAAAATGGAATTTGAAGGACCAATTTGAGAAAAATTGGAATTTTGAAGGACCAATGTAAACATCGAAATTTTAAAGGACTAGTGTAAAACTGGAACTTTGAAGGACCAATTTGAGAAAATTTGAATTTTTGAAGGACCAATGTAAACATTGGAATTTTGAAAAACCAGTGTAAAAACTGGAATTTTGAAGGACCAATTTGAGAAAATTGGAATTTTTGAAGAACCAATGTAAACATTGGAATTTTGAAGGACCAGTGTAAAAGCTGAAATTTGAAGGACCAATTTGTGAAAGTTGGAATTTTGAAGGACCAATGTAAACATTGAAATTTTTGAAGGACCAATTGGAATTTGAAGGACCAGTGTAAAAACTGGAATTTTGAAGGACCAATGTAAAACTGGAATTTGAAGGACCAATGTAAAACTGGAATTTGAAGGACCAATTTGAGAAATTGAAATTTTGAAAGACCAGTGTAAAACTGAAATTTTGAAGGACCAATTTGAGAAAATTGGAATTTTGAAGGACCAATGTAAACATTGGAATTTTGAAAGACCAGTGTAAAACTGGAATTTGAAGGACCAATTTTGAGAAAATTGGAATTTTGATGGACCAGTGTTAAACTGGATCTGGAAGGACCAATGTGAGAATTGGATTTGATGAAGGACCAGTGTTAGACTGGATTTGGAAGGACCAATGTGAGAATTGGATTTGATGAAGGACCAGTGTTAAACTAGATTTGGAAGGACCAACGTGAGAATTGGATTTGATGAAGGACCAGTGTTAGACTGGATTTGGAAGGACCAATGTGAGAATTGGATATGATGAAGGACCAGTGTTAAACTGGATTTGGAAGGACCAATGTGAGAATTGGATTTGATGAAGGACCAATGTGAGAATTGGATTTGATGAAGGGCCAGTGTTAGACTGGATTTGGAAGGATCAATGTGAGAATTGGATTTGATGAAAGACCAGTGTTAAACTGGATTTGGAAGGACCAACATGAGAATTGGATTTGATGAAGGACCAGTGTTAGACTGGATTTGGAAGGATCATTGTGAGAATTGGATTTGATGAAGGGCCAGTGTTAGACTAGATTTGGAAGGACCAATGTGAGAATTAGATTTATTGAAGGGCCAGTGTTAGACTGGATTTGGAAGGACCAATGTGAGAATTGGATTTGATGAAGGACCAGTGTTAAACTGGATTTGAAAGGACCAATGTGAGAATTGGATTTGATGAAGGACCAGTGTTAAACTGGATTTGGAAGGACAAACGTGAGAATTGAATTTGATGAAGGACCAGTGTTAGACTGGATTTGGAAGGACCATTATAGAAGGCTACGCTGCCTCTATGAATGGTTTCAGGATTATCCCTTATCCTGAATGGGAAACTCAGGTTTATCCCTTAACCTGAAGGAGAAGAGGACTTTTTGAAGAGAATAAACTTGAAGCTTGAAATTTGAAAGGGATTAGCCAAAAGGCTAGATTTTGGAAGAAGGTCCAACCTTGCAGTTGGGTTTTTGAAAAAGAACAGAGTCTGAGTCGAAACTCGTATAAAGAAAGATGGACCAACCTGAGAGTTGGGTTTTTGAAAAAGAACACAGTCCGAGTTAGAACTTGGATACTTTAAAAAGAAAGATAGACCAACCTGAGAGTTGGGTTTTTTAAAAAAGAGAGAAGAATCCGAGTTGGAACCTAGATATTTAAAAAGAAAGATGGACCAACCTGAGAGTTGGGTTTTTGAAAAAGAGAGAAAAATCCATGTCGAAACTCGGATATTTAAAAAGAAAGATGGACCAACCTGAGAGCTGGGTTTTTTGAAAGAGAAAAGAGTCTGCGTCAGAACTCAGATATTTAAAAAGAAAGATGAACCAACCTGAGAGTTGGGTTTTTGAAAAAGAACAAAGTTCGAGTCAAAACTCAGATACTTTAAAAAGAAAGACCAACCTGAGAGTTGGGTTTTTTGAAAAAGAGAGAAGAATCTGAGTCAAAACTCAGATATTTAAAAAGAAAGATGGACCAACCTGAGAGCTGGGTTTTTGAAAAAGAGAGAAAAATCTGAGTCGAAACTCAGATAATAAAAAGAAAGATGGACCAACCTGAGAGTTGGATTTTTGAAAAAGAGAGAAAAATCCGAGTCGAAACTCGGATATTTAAAAAGAAAGATGGACCAACCTGAGAGTTGGGTTTTTGAAAAAGAGAGAAGAAAATCCGAGTCGAAACTCATTTTTTTAAAGAGAGCTTTAATAAGAAGATTGAATTTTGAAAATTACCAGTGTGAGGACCGAATCTAGGATCGAGAGTTTTAAGGATTGCCAGTTCGAGGACTGAATTATTTGACTTGCAATGAAGAAGACCATCATAGTTAATTGTATGCGGTCTGATTTTTAGGATTAACCCCTTAAGCTGAACGAGGATAAAAACCCGAGTCAGAACCCAGATTTTCAAAAGCAAAATAGTCCAACTCGAGCATTGGATCTAAAAAGGAAAGTCTGAGTCAGAACCCGGAACTTCAAAAGAAAGATAAAAGGGGAAAACCCAAGTCGGAACTCGAATCCTCAAAATAAGAGATAAAAGAAAAACCCGAGTTTGAAAACTCGAATTTTCGAAGCAACGATTGGTTCTAACATGAGCATTGGATCCAAAAGGAAGTCTGATTCGAAACTCGAAACTTCAAATGAAAGATAAAAGGGTAAAATCCAAGTCGGAACTCGGATCTTCAAAATAAAAGATAAAAGGAAAACCCGAGTTTGAAAACTCAAATTTTTGAAGCAACGATTGGTTTCAACACGAGCATTGTATCCAAAAGGAAGTCGGAGCTCGGAACTTCAAACGAAAGATAAAAGGAGAAAATCCAAGTCGGAACTCGAAACTTCAAACACAAGAAAAAGGGGAAAACCCGAGTCGGAACTCGAATTTTTAAAATAAAAGATAAAAGGAAAACCCGAGTTTGAAAACTCAAATTTTTGAAGCAACGATTGGTTCCAACACAAGCATTGGATCCAAAAGGAAGTCTGAGTCAGAACTCAAAACTTCAAACGAAAGATAAAAGAGAAAAATCCACGTCGGAATTCGGATCTTCAAAATAAAAGATAAAAGGAAAACCCGAGATTGAAAACTCGAATTTTTGAAGCAACGATTGGTTCCAACATAAGCATTGGATCCAAAAGGAAGTCTGAGTCGAAACTCAGAACTTCAAACGAAAGATAAAAGGGGAAAATTCAAGTCGGAACTCGGATCTTTAAAATAAAAGATAAAAGGAAAACCTGAGTTTGAACACTCAAATTTTCAAAGAAACGATTGGTCCAATGCGAGCATTGGATCCAAAAGAAAGTCCGAGTCAAAACTCGAAACTTCAAACATAAGAAAAAGTGGAAAACTCGAGTCGGAACCCGAATTTTCAAAATAAAAGATAAAAGGGAAAACCCGAGTTTGAAAACTTGAATTTTCAGAGCAACGATTGGTTCCAACACGAGCATTGGATCCAAAAGGAAGTCCGAGTCGGAACTCGAAACTTCAGAAAATAGAAGATAAAAAAGAGACCCGAGTCAGAACTCGGATCTTTAAAATAAAAGATAAAAAGAAAAATCGAATAGAATTGATGAGAATTGAGGAAATTATGGAAAATGATTCAGGTTTATCCCTTAACCTGAAAGGGAAACAAATAAAAATTGACAAAAGTTAAAAGAATTAATAAAGACTGACAAAGAATCAATAGAATTGACAAAATTGATAAAAAATAAAATATTGATAAAGAATCGACAAGAACGGACAAAAAATCTGATAAGAATTGGTAAAATTTGGTGGAAAATTGATAATGCTTGAAAAATGATGAAAGACTTCAGGATTATCCCTTATCCTGAAGAAAGAATGACCTTGCGGGATGAGATTCAGGTTTATCCCTTAACCTGAGTGGGAATTGAATGAATGAAATTTTGATAAAAATTGAATGAAGAATCGATAAAAATTAATGAAAATTGATAAAGAATAGAAACTGGTAAAATTTGATAATAAAAAATAAAGAAATTGATAGAATTAATGAAAAATCAATAAAAATTGATATAAATGGATGGAGATAAAAATCGATAAAACTAATAAAGATTGACAAAAAATTAAGGAAAAAGAGTTTGCTTGATCCTGTCTGCATACGGGATCTTTAAAGTGAGATGAGAATGTTCATTTGAAAGACAAGTGAAAATTTATTTTTGGGACGAGGATCAACCACGAGGTTCATTTTGAAGAATGATCAACACGAGGGTTGATCTTTGAAGAAGAATCAACACGAGGGTTGATTTTGAAGAGAGATCAACATGAGGGTTGATTTTTGAAGACAATGGTTCGAAACCAATTTTGGAAAAGAAGATCAACACGAGGGTTGATTTTCGGACAATGGTTCAAATCCATTTTTGGAAAAGGAAGATCAACGTGACGGTTGATTTTGAAAAAGATTGGACCAAAATATTGAACTTTTGGCGATCATGATGAAGATTTTGCAGAAATTTTCAAAATTTCATGATTTTGAAAAACCCTCATAAGTAATTTCATTTCTCTCATGAATAATGTCGGGATTGTCCCTCATCCTGAAAAGGGTAGGAATTTAATAGAAGCTGATGAAAAAGAAGTTTTTTTTTATTTGTAAATATAATTTTAACAATAAAAGATGCCCAGTATGGCAAAAAAAAGAAGAATTGAATACCAGAGATATGAAGGAGATTGACATTTCATTGATAAGCAAAAACTGAAAACAAAACTTGAATATTTACAACTACATGACCAAAAGATCACAAAAGACTAGGGCTAACTTGCCCCTACAAGCTGACTGGTAAAAGAAAAGGAGGAAAGCAGAAAAACTATGGCATCATCAGTTTTTTGAGTGATCTGAGAAAGACTTGGTCAGGACAGCGGGCTGCTCTTCGTCTTCTTCCTCTATCAGAAGGTTTTTGTCGATGCAGTCCTGGATGATGTTCTTGTGAACGAAGCAGTGTTCGGTATCATGCCCCAAAGCTCTGTGGAATTTGCAGAATTTGTCTTTCCATTTTCTCACGGTGACCGAAGGATCAACAACTCTCGGAAGTTTGATCATCCCTTTGCTCAACATGTATTTAAAGACCTGTTCGAGAGACTGTTCCAGAGCAGTGAATTGGTGGTCATAACCCCAACCGTCATGTTTTACCTTTTCCTTCTGTTTGGTCAGAACCAGCTTGTCATTCTGCTTGAAGAGTTCCTCTCGCTGATCTGCCTGTTTGTTCTTGCCATCTTTGCTGTTACTGCCGCCAGAGTTGGCTGAGAAGGTAAAATTTGCCTTCTTTTTTGGATCTTGACTGCTCTTGATGAGGGTGATGCCCTCATACATTCCATTGTCCATTCCCATCTCGAGCCATTCTGCTCGTTCAATAAGTTTGATGAATGATTTTGACGGGTAGGTGGAAATAAGGCTTCTCAGAGGTTGAGAGAAGTTGTTCAGGATAACCTGGAGTGCATGCTCCTCTGAGATGGGGGTTCTTATTTTATTGCAGGTATCTCTCCACCTCCGAATGAATTCTCTGGCCTTTTCTTTGTCCTCTTGCTTCAGGTTATACAAATGATTGAGCGTCGGCAGTGCCTTAGTATTGAATAGGAATTGCTCCACGAACAAATTAACAACCTTGCCAAAATCTCGCAGTTCAACGGGGTTGATGTGCTCTACGTACCACTTTGCTGCTACGCCTTCTAAACTGCGAGGAAAGCACAAGAAAAGAGCACGGTTGTCTTCACTGAATCTGGCATATTCTGCGAAAAATATGGCGAGATGGGCCTTTGGGTTGCCAGACCCATCGAACTTAATGAACTTTCTGGGGAGGTCTTCTAGGTTGCTATCCCCATCCAAGCCAAGGTAGAAGTCTTGCCTGGTGTATGCTTTTTTCTCTTGTCCTGGATTTGTAGGTCCTTGACTATTTTGGTTAGTGCTTGGATTGGATCTTCTGTCACGATCCCCTCTCTAGGCTTGTTCACTGACACAAGATCTTCTCCCCCCTTCTTGGACTGTCGCAGATGTCTTGGGACGAACAAAAACTGCTCTTCCTCGGAATCCTCTTCTGCTGATTATGTACCCTCAGAGGTGTTGTCCTGCTGGATTCTCTTCTTGCTGATCCTGACATGCTTTTTCACTGGCTTTCTCTTGATTTTGTTTTTAGAGGATGTTTTCTTTGAACCTGCCCCAGCCTGCTCAGACATCAATTTTGCCATCATCTTTTGGAATATCTTGTACATTGTTGGGTCAACATCATCTTCTTTTGAGTCATGTCCTCGGGACAATCTGGGAGAGTTTACTTCCTCTACTTCACTGTCATTGTGTTGCTGAGCTGATCTCCTTCTTGCTCTTGTTTGAACCATGATGGAATGTCGATGTTTTCTGTGGAATAAAGGAAGGGTTTAGATCGAAGATTTTTTTTTTTAGAGGAAGAGAGATAGTGAAGGAAAAGTTTAAAAGATTTGAAAAGAGATCTCCTGATGAAATAGATTTTATATGAAGAAGATAAAATATACGAAGAAGAGCATTTTGAAGATAGATGACAAGACTTTGGATATTTTGAAAAGAAATTGCAGGCAGGATCAAAAGAATTGAGAAAACCAGAAGAGAAAAATAAAAATACACCTGGACTTCTGAAAAATAGAAGAAGACTTCAAAATAAATATCTAGGGTGTTTTAGAAAATAATTCTGAAAAAAGAACTATACCTAGATTTTAAGAAAAGTATTGAAAGAATGTCCAGGGTTTAAGAAAATTATGAAAGAATAAAGAATGCGGAATATATAATCCTGGATTTTGAGAAAATAAAGGAATTTTTGAAATAAACATCCAGGGTTTTGAAAAGATGAAGTAAATAAGAATTTACAAGAAAATATCCACAAAAGAAGTCAAACCATACAAGCAATGATACACAGAACAACATTCCCTGGAAGCTGACTCTAGATTCAGTATTTGAAATGGCTTGTAGGACATTAATCCTAACTCTAAGGTTCAGATCATCTGATTCCAACCAAGGTACGCCGATATACGCAAGTCGAAGCTCGAAGTACGTGGCATAAAAATATTTCTCTTGTTCTAAGGTAATGGCTTCCCAACATTCTTGAGCACCTACCGATATAGTTCGAACTATGTCCCTTAAGTACGTGGTAGGGGGATGTTAACCCAAATAGGCGGTCCAGTTGTGAGGCTCTCTCCCAAACTATGGTTCAGTGAGACAGCCCAGCAACGTGAAAATCGGGACAATATAGGTAGGGATGTTTTCGAAAAAAATGTTCAACATGCAATAAAACCAAATGTTTCTAATGCAAGTCCTAAAGAGATAGAATTTAAATAAAGAGAAGCATACACTTGCATACATTGTTTGCATTCAATCCCTAAAATTGAGGAGAGTTGTATTTCATACCTAAGTCTAAGTGAGCATGGAATAATCCCCTCAATATGGTCCTACCAAACCATACTTAGATCCTATATGCATTATGTCAGCTAGGATAGAGTCTAGGCTCCTAAGGTTTGCATGGAAATGAAGCTGACATTTGTAGAATAAAGACTTAGATAATATCAAAGCAAAGTAAAAGGCACAAATCCAACCGCACGAAGATGTGTCCCATCACGGTCGCCACTTTTGTGATCATTACAAAAAAATTTCCTCTCTTGTTCCGCTTTTCCTCCTCTTTTCCTTTCTAACCTCTATTCCCTTTTTGAAGGAGAAAATAAAAGATAGAAAAGAAGAGAGAATGAGAAAAGAAAAGAAAGAAGAGAGAGGGACTCTTTTGCAAAAGTCTCACTTGACCTTAATTTTGAAAATATTTTGAAATTACTCACCTCTATTTTTTTAAAATTTACGGGAAAATGGAGAGACGAGATTCGCTCGTCGGTACGAGGTTCGACCGTTCCTGACACCTTTACTAGGGGTAATTGAACTAAGGATCGAACTTATGCCTTTTGCTTTGCCTAAATATTGTCTAAGAATTTTATTCTAAGTCTAAAAAGTGCACAAAGAATCATGCTTGTGAAAATGCGAAAAATGTATGCTCTTTGAGAAGAATAATTCAGAAATTTTGGATTTTTTCCAAGTGATTTTGAAATACATTTGAGAATATAGTGAAGAAATGGTTTTTGAAGGGTTTGAATCTAACTTAGACCTTGAAATAGATTTGAAAGAGACTTGAAATTCTATGTTTTGGAATAATCAGAGATCTTGAAAATAAATCTTGAATTAAAGAATGAAGAGAAAAGGAGAAGAGATAGAATTCGAAGTCAAGATGAAATTTTCAAAGTCAAAATGAGCTTTAAATTTGAATTTGAATCTAGATTTCAAAATTAAGATGGAATTTGAAAATAGAATTGAATTCTGGATTTAAAGTTTGAAATCAAAAGGGAATTTGGATTTTAAGAAATCCGAATGGAATTTGAAAATAGAATTGGATTTAAGAAGTCCAGATGGGGTTAAAAAATGGAATTGAGTTTTGGAATTGGAAATCAAATTGGAAAAAGGGATTGGATTTGAAAGTCTGAATCCAAGATGGAATCAGACTTGAAATCTAGAATCCTAGATGGAATTGGATTTGAAATCTGGAATCATAGATGGGATTGTATCCGAAATCTGGAATCTAAGATGAAATTGGGTTTTAAATCTGGAATCCAATATGGAATTGAATTTGAAGTCTAGAATCCTAGATGGGATTGGATCCGAAACCTGGAATCCAAGATGGAATTGGATTTTGCAATTTGGAATCCAAGATGAGATTGTATTTGAAAATCTGAATCCGGGGTGGAATTGGGTTCTAGATCTAGAATCCAAGATGGAATTGGATTTCGAAAATCCAAATGGGACTTTGAAGATGGATATGGATTTTGAAATCCAGATTGAATTTAAAAGTGGGCTTTGAATTTAGGAAAAATCAAATTTTGAGATTTAGAATCAATCTCAAAACCTTGATTTTGGATAAATGAATTGAATTGAGAATCAAGACTCAATCTTTAGATAGAACTTTGGAGATTTTGAATAAAACTTGATTTTAAACTTGAATTTTAAAATCGGGAGATGAATCTAGAAATTCCAAAGTTGAATTGAACTTTGAAATACGATCTGGGATATTGGATTGAATTTAAAATCGAATCCTGAAAATGGAAATAAATTTGAATTTTCAAAGTCAGATTGAACTTTGAAATTTGATTTTTTTGAATTGGAAATTGAATTTTGAATATAGAAGTGAATTCGAAATTTCAAAGTCAAATTGGACTTTTAAAATTGGAGTTTGAATTTTGAAATGAGATACAATTGAGAATAGGAAGATGAATTTGAATTTATAAATAAGAATTGAAGATTGATTTGAGAAATGAAGAAGGTATTTGAAGAATTATCTCAAAATCGCTTGGATTTATGAAGAAAACTTGAAATAATTTGAAAATAATGATGTAATTTTATCCTAAATGATGAAATGAATTAAAAGAATTTTGAAGATTGGGCTTTGAAAAGCATATTTTATTCTTTAAGTGAATTAAAATAAGATTGAAGATATAATACATCTCTCACTATGGTCATAAAATGTATTATAAGTTAATCTATATTTAAATTCAAATGAAGGATAAAACACATTTTGGTGCCTTTATAGAGTTTGAAATGAAATTTAATCTCAATATATCCTGACTGTGGCCATTGATTTATATTTTGCGTTAATTTCAAGTTAAACTCTGATAAAGAAAGAAAAATTCAGAAAATATGATGATTTTTTAAGGAGACCTAGTGTGAATCCAGTGTTATTCCATAAAAGATAAAAATCCTAAACATTGTCCACATTTTGACTATGGCCATCAATGTGGATCATTTGCTTAAGATTTAATTACCTCTTATTAGAATGGTGCACGTGCCATTTGTGTTTTACCATTGTGGATTTTTGAAAAAATTAGATGAAACATATGATTTATGAGATTTACATGCTCATACATTCTATTCTAATACCGAAAGGAAAAAGATTCTCATTGATATCTAACTATTACAACCTTTAAATTGAATTTGAAAATAAAATTCCTAATCTAAGAAGGAATTCAATATTTTCTACATATTTCCTGTAAAACAGGGTTAATATAGAGCAAAATACAAAGTATGCAGAGAAATTCAGAAGTTACATTAAAACTATACTGTGCATGATGATACCTGAGTGTTAATGAGAAAATATATAAAAAAAAATGCATATGCAGTGCATCATGATGATGAGAGAATATGTATATTGGAGTGTACACTAAACATGAGCATGCATATGTAATAGGCCAGACTAATGAGAAAAATGAAGATGCATATGCAGTGCATTCAACTGATTAGGAAATCTATATAAGGGATGCATACTTGATGCATTATATTCATGGAAATGTACATATCATGAGTTAAGCTAATACGAATGATACATTCCTAGTAAGGAACTTGTATACTTATGACATTTCACGAATTTATGAAGAAACTGCAGCAATGATATGTATGTAGAGGTATAAGTACAAGATGCAAAGTGAACAAAGTAAAGTGAAGATGCAAGAGTGGTAGGGTTGTGCTACAGGAAATATATGATGTGAGTGAAGGAAATGGATGCAAGAGTACGAGTGGGGGCTGGAGTGTAATGGAGTAAATGTTGCATAGGGGAGGATGAGATTGATGTGTGATGAAGTGAGGTTAGGAGATTTAAAGGTGTATATTGTTCACAGTAGGTACGGTGTATGAAGGTGAATGTTTAAGGAAGAGATGATTGCAGGTGGATGTTGAAGTGTTAACACACTGGAAGTGATGACAGGTAATAGACAATGGGAATGAGGTGCAATAGGTGGGTTGCTGTGAGAGTAGCAATGTGCTGCTACAAGGTGGATATGAGGACTGGCACACAGTGATGATGGCAGAACCTGGTGCTATGTAGGGGTGGATTTGTTGTGCCCATGAAAGTGCGGAAATATACACAGTACAAAGTGGCAAAAATGAGAATGTGATGATGTCAAGGAGATGAAGTAATGGGGTGACAGATATGTGTGATAGGTACTGGCAGGAAGGTGCAGAAAGTGGTGATGAACGGTGCCACTTGCAGGAAAATATAGGGGAATGGGGTATATGCATGAAATGGGGATAGTGTACAAGGAGGCTGTGGAGGTCACATCAGATGGACTTAGTAGTTTGGAGATTGCTGGGTGGTGTATGAGTGCACAACAGGTGTTAAGTGATGAAGCAACATGAATAAATGGTATTACACATGTTGTAGCAGTGTATGTGTTGAATAAATCGAATCAAGTGAAGTCTTGTCAATGCACCACCAGTAGACCATTGTTTGTAGGTGGATATGCATTTGTCAACATAGCCATCCAGAAGATGGTAATTAAAAATTTAAAATTTTCTAATCACATAAGTGGTTAGCAGCAAATCAAAAACATCAAAGAAGAAATGGTGAGGCCTCAAACTCCTAACTGAAAGTGCACTAGGATCGAGGCAACGAGCACTAGAGGGGGGTGAATAGTGCTTTTAAAAATTTCTGCGGAATATTGAAGGATTTTGCAAATTGAAAAGTAAAACACACAAAGAACACAAGATTTTATGCTGGTTCGGTCTATCCCGACCTATATCCAGTCCCCAAACAAAACCCGCTTGAGATTTCCACTATCAACCTTGTAAACTACAAGATCACACAGACCAAAACCGGTCCCACTTTCAGTAACAATCCTACTGAAAGCAAACAACTCCTTTACACTAAGGAGTCCTTCTTTTTACAGAAAATAAGTAACAACTTTCAATACAACCTATGAGCCTTTCTTTTGAATGCGAATGAGATGCAATTGGCTTTTGAGATTGTTGAAATACTCTACTCACGAATTCACTATCTCATAAAGTGATTTGAGTGAAAAACTAAAGTGAAAATATCAAGTGAGTGAGAAAACAAATACTTGAATGAATAGGAGTGAAAAGCAATAAGTAAATGATTCAAATCGATTGAATTCTTGTTCTAATGAGTGTAAAATGCACTCATATTTATAGTTAAAGTTTTCCATACGTTGAGAGTATGAAAGGGTGTCAAAACTGTCCATTTTGAACGATCAAAACTTTTGAAAAACAAAAAGACACGCCTTTTTGAAGTTTCAGGAAAACGGCAAAATTAGTCGATTGAAACATCAGTTAGTCGACTAATAGTTAGTTATTAGTAGACTGACAGTTATCGTCGATTGACTAATCTGTTAATCGAGCCGTTTGAAAATCTGAACTTTTGAAACTTAGTCGACTTGAGAAAAATTAGTCGACTGATAATATCATCAGTAGACTGAAAAACCTTTCAATCGACTGCTGCTAAAATCTTCAGAAAAATAAACATTCTGTTCGGTTGACTGATAAAAAGCATTAGTCGACTACTGCTAAATTTTCAGAAAACACATGTTCTGTTCAGTCGACTGATAAAACTATTAGTCGACTGCTGCTAATTTTCCAGAAAACAGACATTCTGTCCAGTCGACTGATAAAACCTTCGGTCGACTAATTTGACAAAAATGATATTTTTAGAAAATATGGCGCGAAAGGATTAGTCGACTGGTAAGTCTATTGGTCGACTAATAAACATGAAAATTTAAGAAAAGAGTTTTCTGAAAAGATTTTCAAGAGTGTTTCTTTTAGAAAAGTTTTTCTAAAGACTTTTAAGGTGAAATGCAACCTAAATATGCACTCTAAGTAAGGCTCTTACAAGAATCTAAGACTTTTAATGAATTAAACAATTGCACACTAGTCTTTAAAGATTCTTCATCGAATTCTTCAATTTCTTCATAGCCTTAGCTAAAAATGCAGTTGATTCCACTTGCTCATCATCAAAACCTTGTACTTGAACTATCATGTATAGCTTCATTGTCGTAACAATCTCCCCCTTTTTGATGATGACAAACTTAATCAAAGATGAAGCATTTAGATGCATAGATGGAGATATTACTCCCCCTATCAATATGCTGCAAAACATTAAAAGTTAGCACATTTAAAGCACATATATCACATATTGATTGGTTTGCATTTCCATTCATCATTACTTCATGCATTCATTCAAAGCTTTCTTTCTTTTACTCTTAATTTTGCATTTCTTATGCAAGATCAAGATCTCCTGCAATTTCAATGTAATGCTATCTTTATCAATGTAATGCTATCTTTATCTTTTTCTCCCCCTTTTTCAGAATAAAAAAGAGTAAGGGCAGAAATAACAAAATAGAGATACAAGTTTAAAATATTACAACCCATAGAGTATGAAAGTTTAGACAACAAAGATCAGAAGAGAGAGTTTAGCAAATCTCTAATGGCAGTTACATCCTTCTGAATTGAAGCAAGTTGTTGAGTCACATCTTCACGAAAAGAGTGTTGATGCAGCTCCAAAGCTTCCAATCTCTGCATAACTTCATCATGGTCTTGATTTGTCAAAAATTTCTTTTGTTTTGCATGAGATGAAGGTGTCACAGAAGGTGAAGGTTCAGAAATAGATGGTTTAGTAGGATCAGATGGTTCAGTTTGATCAACATTTAAAGGAGGCAGATATTTAATTTTCATTCTTTTAAAAATTGTTTGATCAAAGAACTCTTTTTGCTCAATGTATTTCTCATTTGTTAAAGGAACTTTGAAATGTCTAAAAATACGAGTTAAAAGACAACCATAAGGAAGAAATGGTTTTTGTTTCCACAAATTTGTAAAATACACATTGGCCCAATTTACAGAAGTATTTCCAAATAAAACATAAAGAGTCGTAGAAAGATCTGTGGAATAATAATCAAAAGAACCAGTTTTAGGTAGAACATTATGGGCAAGGATTCATCCAGCAATGCGTGCACGAGTTTGAAGATTTGTATTTTTGAAAGGAGGGCAGTGAGGTGCGCCTGGAAGAAGAATTTGTTCAAAAATTCTTTCATCATTTAATTCAATAGTGTTGAAAAAAGTGTCTGAAGGTGGAATTTCAAGAATTTCTCCAAGTAGTTTCGAATCAAACTCGATTTCAACATCACGAACAAGAGAGGACAAAATTCTGGTTTCATGATCCATTTGTAGATTTGTGTAAAACAAGTGAATAAGAAAAGGATAGTGAAGAGTATCTGCACAAGCATCAAAGAGATGTGAAATTCCAGGAAATAATTCTCATATGTTGTAACGAGAGAAAATAAGTGAAATAGAACATTTCGGCCTGGTAAAATAGGTAGTGCAAAAATTGATCCAAAAGTATCATACAAAAGAGGATTTTGGAGTAATCTGAGTGAAAAACCATGTCTTGAAGTAGGTGTAGGAGGAGGAGAACCTAAACCTTTTGCAGATGCAGACTTCGTACGAGGCATGGTTAAAAATATAGTTACCAAAAAAAAATGTCGGCTTCCAAACGATTTCCGGCAGAGGAAAATGCTGTCCGGCGATGTAAAATAGAAACAGAGGAGGATACGATGGCTGACGGAGAGTGAGAGGTCGGCCATAAGAGGATTCCGACAATGGCGGAAAATACACTGTCACGGCAAGAGAGTTCCGGCGTGTTTCGAAGATGCGCCAGTTTCTGCAAGAGGATTCCGGCGTTTCAAGATCACGACCAGAGGACTCCGGCGTCTCCTTGTTACAGCAAGAAAATCCCGGCGAAGATGGAATCGAACGACACTCCGAGGGTTTTTCGGAAGAGAGAGAGGCAAAAGAGAAAGAGGATTTTCGGTTTAAGGGTTTTGTTTTTAAGAAAAATGAAAAGGTACGAAAACGAAGTGAAACGATGCCTTTTTTTTTTTAAAAAAAATGGGTGTTAAAAAAAAATCCAAGGGGTATCGAGTCCCTTCATTTAAAAATTAAAAAAAAAAATTTAGTTCGACTAAAACTTTATCGGTCGACTAAAAAAGTGCGACTCATTCTAAAAATATCATCAGTCGACTAGAAATATATCAGTCGACTAATATGGAGCGATTCATTCTAAAATTTTAAAACATCAGTCAACTAGAATTTTATCGGTCGACTAATATAGTGCGATTTTGAGATTTTGTTCAAAAATCAACATTTTTACAAATCCAAAAATCAGCAAATACCTAGTTCTCTCCTAATTCTTATAAAATCTTCATTTTTAAGAGGTTTAGTGAAGATATCAGCATGTTGTTCTTTAGTGGAAATAAAATTTAATGCAATATCTCCTTTTAACACATGATCTCTTAAAAAATGATGTTTAACTTCAATATGCTTAGTTTTTTAGTGTTGAACAGGATTTTTAGAAAGATTTATAGCACTAGTGTTATCACAATAAATAGTTGTTGTGGAGTAATTCAAACCAAAATCTTTTAAGGTCTGTTTCATCCATAGTACTTGTGAACATGCTAAACTAGCCGCTATATATTCTGCTTCAGTTGTTGAGAGTGACACTGAATTTTGCTTTTTACTAAACCAAGAGACTAAGGAATTTCCTAAGAAATGACAAGTTCCACTAGTACTCTTGCGATCAGATTTACTTCCTGCAAAATCTGCATCACTATATGAAACTAAATCAAAGGAAGATGATTTTGGGTAAAACAAACCGAAATCTGAAGTATCTTTCAAATAACGAAGAATTTGTTTTACTGCAATTAAATGAGATTCCTTTGGATTAACTTGAAATCTTGCACACATACAAACACTAAACATAATATCAGGTCGACTAGCAGTTAAGTATAATAGAGATCCGATCATACCTCTGTAGAGCTTAGTATCTACACTTTTACCATTTTCATCTTTATCAAGAAAAGTAGTTGTACTCATAGGATTCCTTCTTGATTTAGATGAGTCCATCCCAAATCTCTTGAGAAGTTCTTTTGTATACTTAGCCTGATTGATGAAGATTCCTTCTTCAGTTTGCTTTATTTGAAGTCCAAGGAAGTAGTTTAATTCGCCCATCAAGCTCATTTCAAACTCTTTCTACATAGCTTTAGCAAATTCTTTACAAAGAGAATCATTAGTAGAACCAAATATTATGTCATCAACATAAATTTGCACAATAAGAATATCTGAATTAAGATTTTTAATAAATAAAGTGGAGTCTACCCGACCAATGGAAAAACCAGATTGTTCTAGAAAATTTCGTAGTCTTTCATACCACGCTCTTGGTGCTTGTTTGAGTCCATACAAAGCTCTTTTCAATTTGTAGACTTTTTCTGGATATTTCTCATTTTCAAAGCCTGGAGGTTGCTCTACATAAACTTCTTCATTGATGTGTCCATTTAAGAATGCACTCTTAACATCAATTTGATATAACTTGAAGTTCATGTAACTAGCAAAAGCAAGTATCATTCGAATTGACTCTAATTGAGCCACTGGTGCATAGGTTTCATCAAAATCTATGCCTTCTTCTTGATTATAGCTTTGTGCCACTAGCCTTGCTTTGTTACGAATGACTTCACAATTTTCATCCAGCTTATTTCGGAAGACCCATATTGTTCCAATTATTGGATGATCCTTAGGTCTATCAACTAGATCCCAAACATCATTCCTAGTAAATTGGTTAAGTTCTTCAGACATGGCCAAAAGCCAAAATTCATCATCACAACCCTCATTGATATTCTTTGGTTCTAATTTAGATATGAAAGCAACATTTGCAATATATTTTTCTAATTGCCTTCTAGTTTGGACACCACTCTTTATTTCACCAATAACTTATTCATGTGGATGATTAGGAACTTCTTTCCAAACAGGTTGAAGAGGAATATTTTGTTGAGAAGTACTCTCTATCAAGGGTTCTTCTTGAAGTATTACTTCTTCTCCTTCGCTTAGAGGTATAACCTGCTCACAATTCTCATCAAATGCAACATGTAAAGATTTTTCAATACAAGATGTTCTTTTATTGAAAATACGATATGCTTTACTTCTAGAAGAATATCCAAGAAATATTGATTCATCTGATTTTGAATCAAACTTATCAAGATTATCTTTGGTATTTAACAAATAACATTTACTAGCAAAAATTTTAAAATATGAGATCTTTGGTATTCGATCATAATACGATTCAAAACATGTTTTATGTAAAATTGGTCGAATACGAACACGGTTTAGAACATAACATGTTGCATTAATAGCTTCAGCCCAAAAGTATTTTGGTAAATTTTTATCTTGAAGCATGGTTCTAGCACATTCTTGCAAAGTTCTATTCTTTCTTTCCACAACTCCATTTTATGGAGCCGCTCTAGGAAAAGCAAAGTTGTGAGATATACCACGTAAATCACAAAACTTTAGAAAAGATTCATTTTCAAATTCACCACCATGATCACTACGAATTTTAATAATAGATGTAGATTTTTCATTTGTAATTCTTCTACAAAGTTTAGAAAATTCCGAAAAAGCATCATTTTTGCTTTTTAGAAAAATTACCCATGTAAACCGAGAATAATCATCTACTATAACAAAAGCATACTTGCTACCATTCAAACTTTGAATTCTAGATGGTCCAAATAGATCTAAATGTAAAAGTTCAAGAGGACGTTTTGTTGAAACTATATCTTTTGCTTTAAAAGAATTCTTGATTTGTTTACCCCTTTGGCAAACATTACATAGGTGATCTTTCTTATATGGTATTCTAGGTAGGCCTCTTACAAGATCATTCTTGGATAACTTTGAAATAATTTTAAAGTTAACATGTCCAAGTCTCTTGTGCCATAACCATTGAATTTCATTTGAAACAATAAGACATTTTTCATTAAAAGTGGGTAATTCATCTAGATATAGTTCATACACATTGTTCCTTCTTTTACCTTTAAAAATGATCTTTTTAGATTGAAAATCAGAAATTAAGCATCAATCATTTTCAAAAGAAACATGAAAACCTTTATCACATAATTGACTAATAGATATTAAATTATACATTAAACCATCTACTAAAAGAACATTTTCTATCAAGGGAAATTTTGGATTACCAATATTACCAATACCTATCACTTTTCCCTTGTTATTGTCACCAAAGGTGACGGTTCCTCCATCCTTATTTTGGAAAGTGAAAAATAATTCTGGCCTTCCAGTCATATGTTTGGAACAGCCGCTGTCCAATATCCATTTGCTCCTTATGTTGTGTACCTACAACAAAATCAGAAAACAGAGCATTTGACCCCTTTCTATTTTCGGGTCCATGAGAGTTAGTCTTAGGAACCCATATCCATTTGGATTTTTGTTTCCTTTGATAATAAATATTCTTTCTATAAAAGGATTTATCATGTCTATGCTTATAAGCATTATAGTTTCCATGATTAGATGCATTTCTATTTGATCTATGAACAAAAGGTTGAGAATAATGTCTTTGATTTTTCACCACATAGTTTGGTCTATTTTGAGTATCAAAGAAGCTATATCCCAATCCGGTTTTATTAACTGAGCATCTTTGAGAACCAAGAAGTTTTTCTAGATTCTCTTGACCATTTGTGAATTTGGTCAGTATAGAAAGAAGATCATTTGACTTTTCTTTAAGTCGAGATATTTCTTTTTGTAAGAGATTGGTTCTAACTCCAATTTCTTTTATCTCTAATGCTTGGCAAGAGTTTTCCTTCTTGAGATCTTCTATCTCTTGAAGTAACACTTTATTTTGAGAGTCAAGAGTTAAATTTTCAGTTTTTAACTCTTTATTTTTAGAACTAAGACTCTTAAATTTAGCATATAAATCATTAAATGCTTCAAATAACTGATCATAGTCAAATTGGCTTACCAAATTTTCTTGTGCTACAAAACACATGTTGGCGACTTCTTCATTTGATTCTTCATCGGAAGAGGAATCACTATCATCCCAACACGCTTGAAAAGCCTTTTTCTTCTTGAATTGGTCCTTGGGCTTGATTTTGAGGAGAGGACAATCTTTCTTGATATGTCCTGCCTTTTTGCAGTTAAAGCACTTGACTTCATTGGGATTGGAAGAATCTGCTTTCTTTACCTTTCTTTGAAATCTTCCCTTTTTGATGAATCTTCTGAATTGCCTTATGATGAGGGCAATATCTTCATCTTCATCTTCTTCTGAATTTTCTGAGTCAGAAGTAGCCTTAAAAGCAAGAGATTTGTTCTTAGGCTCTTCTTCTTGATTATCTTAAAGTTGAACCTCATATGCCATTAGGTTGCCAACTAAATCTTCCAGAGTAAGAGTATTGAGATCATTTGCTTCTTCAATAGCAGTGGTTTTTCTCTCCCATTCAGGAGTTAAACACCTTAGAATCTTTCTGACTAAATCCACTTGTGAATATTCTTTTCCAAGTGATTTCAAAGTATTAGTTATATCGGTCATTCTAGTTACCATGTCCGATATAGATTCATTTTGCTTCATTTTGAACAATTCAATTTTATGAACTAAAGAAGCAATTTTAGATTCCTTTACCTTTGACGTACCTTCGTGTGTCACGAGAAGAGTATGCCAGATTTCATTAGTTGTAGAGCATTGAGAGATGCGATTGAACTCTACCTTGTCAATGCCGCAATTGGCATTAAGTGAAGCAGTCTTCTTTTCTTCATCGGTCCATCTGCTGAAATCAATTGATAGAGTTTGGTACTTTTCTGAAACAACTCTCCAAATATCTAGATCCATGGATTGCAAGAATATTGTCATTCTTACTTTCCAGTAACTATAGTTTGTTCCGTCGAAGAGAGGAGGACGAACAGAGGAGCTTCCTTCTTTGTGCTGAGATGTTGTTGCCATACTAGATGATGGTCAAATCAAAGTAATAGCTAACCTGTGCTCTGATACCAAATGAAAATGCACTAGGATCGAGGCAACGAGCACTAAAGGTGGGGTGAATAGTGCTTTTAAAAATTTCTGCGGAATATTGAAGGATTTTGCAAATTGAAAAGCAAAACACACAAAGAACACAAGATTTTATCCTGGTTCGGTCTATCCCGACCTACATCCAGTCCCCAAGCAAAACCCGCTTGAGATTTCCACTATCAACCTTGTAAAGTATAAGATCACACAGACCAAAACTTGTCCCACTTTCAGTAACAATCCTACTGAAAGCAAAGAACTCCTTTACACCAAAGAGTCCTTCTTTTTACAGAAAATAAGTAACAACTTTCAATACAACCTATGAGCCTTTCTTTTGAATGCGAATGAGATGCAATTGGCTTTTGAGGTTGTTGAAATACTCTACTCACGAATTCACTATCTCACAAAGTGATTTGAGTGAAAAACTGAAGTGAAAATATCAAGTGAGTGAGAAAACAAATACTTGAATGAATAGGAGTGAAAAGCAATAAGTAAATGATTCAAATAGATTGAATTCTTGTTCTAATGAGTGTAAAATGCACTCATATTTATAGTTAAAGTTTTCCATACGTTGAGAGTATGAAAGGGTGTCAAAACTGTCCATTTTGAACGATCAAAACGTTTGAAAAACAAAAAGACACGCCTTTTTGAAGTTTCAGGAAAACGACAAAATTAGTCGATTGAAACATCAGTTAGTCGACTAATAGTTAGTTATTAGTAGACTGACAGTTATCATCGATCGACTGATCTGTTAATCGAGCCGTTTGAAAATCTGAACTTTTGAAACTTAGTCGACTTGAGAAAAATTAGTCGAGTGATAATATCATCAGTAAACTGAAAAACCTTTCAGTCGACTGCTGCTAAAATCTTCAGAAAAACAAACATTCTGTTCGGTTGACTGATAAAAAGCATTAGTCGACTACTGCTAAATTTACAGAAAACACATGTTCTGTTCAGTCGACTGATAAAACTATTAGTCGACTGCTGCTAATTTTCCAGAAAACAGACATTCTGTCCAGTCGACTGATAAAACCTTCGGTCGACTAATTTGACAAAAATGACGTTTTTAGAAAATATGGCGTGAAAGGCTCTTACAAGAATCTAAGACTTTTAATGAATTAAACAATTACACACTAGTCTTCAAAGATTCTTTATCGAATTCCTCAATTTCTTCATAGCCTTAGTTGAAAATGCAGTTGATTCCACTTGCTCATCATCAAAACCTTGTACTTGAAGTATCATGTATAGCTTCATTGTCGTAACACTAACTATAAAATGGTTTTACCCATTGATAATTGTTATTATCCCAAAAATTTTCCACCTCCCTCTGCGAGAGTGAGAGATCGATTCTGCGAGTCAAACTCGACCAAAGTTTTGAAAATTGATTTTGAAAATTACTCGCTTTCGTTTTGAAAAATTGTGAGAAAATTCCGTGGAATGGGATCCGCCTGTCGGTACGAGGTTCAACTGTTCCTGGTGCCTTTACCAGGGGTAATCGAACCAAGGATCAATTATGCGCTTTGACTAAATTAAATTATCTAAATTATGCTCTATTTTCCTAGAATGCAAAAAGAATCATGCATGTGCTATAAAATTTTGAAAATAATGCAAGTTTGAGAATTATGATGTTTGCTATGGAAAATTGAAATATGCTTGGAAAATGCTTTGAGAAATACTTGGGAAAATCATTGAATTTTATTGGAAATCAGAAATTGAATTGGAAAATGAATTCTCAGGAAAACTTGGACTTTGAGAAAATTGATTTTGAGATTTGGATTGCTTTTCTGAGGAAATGGATTTGAGAATCTTGAGAAAATCAAGAAAGCTCATTGAAAAATGATTTTTGAAATGGAAAATGGATTCTTAGGAAAATTAGATCTTTGAGAAAATTGATTTCTGAAAACTTGGGATTTTGAAATTTGAAAATTTTAAAACATTGGAAAATCTTGATTTCAACTTGGGAAATACTTTGAAGTCTCATGTGAAAACTTAGGATTCTGAGAAAATCAAATCCTGAGAAAGACCTGGAAATTTTTGAGAAAACTGATTTTTCTGAAATGGAATTGGGAAATGATTTTGAAAATGATGTAAATTGAATGAATGAATGAATTTGAAAGGGAATTTCATTGAGGAATTGGGAAAATCTTTTTGAGTTTTGAGAAATGCAGTGCATTTTTGAAGTTAGCCTAAAAGTGTAGGCTGAATGTGGCTAATACAAAAATCACAAATCTTGGTTTTCTTCGTATTCTGACTATGGCCATAAATATGAATCCCACCAAATTCATGAACTTTATAAGAGCTTGTGCATGTGCCATTCGTGTCAACCATAGTGATTTTTAAAAAATGTGCATAAATAATGCATCAGATATCAGAATTTACAGAAATTAAACTATATGCAATACAGTCCTATTCTAAGCAGAAATGTAAATTCTTATTCCAATTTATTACATCTTTACATTGAATAAAAATAAAAGAATAAAAGCTAAGTCTTCTTCTTGAATGTTCCTGCAAAACTAGAAAACATGTTAGCACAGAAATGTAGGTTTATCTGAATTTATTCGAAAATATTAGAAATTATCAGATATTATTCAGATATAAACCCAGAATCATACCCCCTTTGATATAAACGTGAGAAATAATGAATAAATTTTGAAAATAAACTTGGAAATTCGAAATTGGGGTCAAAATGACTGAAATGTCCTTGATGACCTTGAAATCAGGGTTTTTTGAAAGAAATTTTAAAATTTTTGGAAATTTGAAAATTAAATAAAATAAATCAAACACAATATGATGAAATATGATGATATATATGAAAATTGGGAAAATTGAAGTTTAGAATTTTGAAATTTAGGTCAAAATGACCAAAATGCCGCTGATAACAAGACTATGGCCTTGAAACCAGGGTTTTCTGAAATAAATTTTGCAAAAAATGAGAAATTGAAATGCAAATGACATGAAAATTAACCCTAATATGAAATTACATGCTTATTTACATGACGAGAGTCCTAAAATGGCAAAAAGATCATAAATAATCGAATTTGACTCGATTTTCGCCTGATTTTAAAAATAGACTAACACACAAAGCAAATGAATTTGGAATTGAAACAAATTTGGCTTGGACACTTAGACTAACCCTAAAAACAGAATGGAGCTCGAAAATCATTTTTTTGTTATTTTCTTAATATGGAAAATAGCTAAAAATTCTAAAAAATCAAAATTTTGCCTAAAATGCTGATTATAAATTAGATTTTGGATATCAGACTTCCATAAAAATTCCCCAAATTTTATGAGGTGATAGAGGAAAATTAGGCAAAGATTTTTGCCTTTTACATATTTTGCTTTTGACCTATGGTCAGAGCTGGACAACTCCGGCAAGTCAGATCGGAATCTGGCGACTCTAGGATTTGGGGGAAACAGACAGGTTTTGGGAGAAATTAAGGGGAAAATAGCAGAAAGATGGGGAAATGACTGAAGTTATGGGAAAATGTCCCTGACAAACAGAGGAAGATTTTCTATTTTTACAGTATTAGGATTTGGGTTACGGTTTGGAAATGGGCAGACTATTATTAGAGACATGAATCTCTAGAATTTTTGGATATGAGAATCTGTCAGACAGAAAAGATAATTTCAGAAAAAATAGTTGAACAATCCCAAAAAATTCCAAATTTTGGGAAATGACATAGAATGGGTTTGGAAAAACTTTCATGTTGAAAGTTTTTGCATTCCGGCTACGGGTTGAGCGGACACGGCACATTAGGGTCTGTCTATACCCTCACAAGAAAAATCAAGGTTTTCCCAAAGGTCTGGGAAAATCATTTTTTAACAGAGGTCAAATCTACATATAAAGATCCCAAAATTTTCAGGCAATTTAGATTCCACCGTGAATCTACTGTAATTTTTAGAGGGAGATTCAAATCTCCCATCTAGGGGATCTCAGGCTGACAAGTCTGCTAAAACAGAATTTGGAGTTTCCGGGAAATTCAAAACCCAAATTAGGATTTTGTCTTGTTCATGGAGTTACGAAGCTCGAATTAAACCAAATTTTTAGCAGAAAATTAGTAACAAACGAATGCATTCACAAATAAATTTTCCAGGATTTATTGACAAGAAAATAAACATGAAATAATAATTGGATTAAACATATGAATTAAACTTGTAAAACAATAAGGACATCTAAATAAACTAGCTTAAATGCATAAAGTGAAACCTAAAACAATAGTATGAGCTTAAGTAATATGCATTAAGAACACAAAATCTACATGGGAAATATGATTAAAAGAAAATTAATCAGGGAGATACAATTCATATTCGATTTAGCTCTCTAAACGAGAGACTCCATCCATCGAATGGATGAGTCTCATCGTTTACATGGCCTCAACATATAAAATCAAAACCTCATGGTATTCTTTGGTTTGATCCCATGAAAAGGACCCTCATATGACTGTGGATCCAATCTTCGATTCGATCTCATATCATCTTTGGGAAAATAGAATTTGGGCATGGCATATCAAGGGGCAGCAAGTGGAAAAATCCTATGTAGCTAAAAATAAATAAATAAAACAAACATGATATTTCATCAAGCAAAAAGGAGGGGGGCTCACCTTGGAATCTTGTAATGAAGGATGTGGTAGCTGTCAAGAGGTGATTGGAGGCGTTGGCCGGGGCTAAATCAAAGGGATGAGGATAATCTGATGAAGAGGTTGGAGGACGCCGAGTGCTACTTGGAGTTATAGATGTGGAACCGACTGGTGCAGGTGGCTGCTAAAGTGCTGGGGGTGTTGAAGTTGTGGTGGAGATGCTTGAGCTGCAGTGGTGCGTCGACAGGAGCAAGGTTGCCAATGGTTGTGGCTGAAGATGGCAGTAGCACCAGTGGAGGCAAGGCTAGTTGTTGCTATGGAGATGCTACAGCAAGAGGAGGCTGAGGATGGCAGCTTGTGAATGAGAGAGGGAGCTGAAGATAGAGGTCCAAAATGCACAGTCCTATGTGCCCTTTTGTCATAACTTAGGGAAAAATAAAACCCAAAACCTAAGTTTCTAATGAAAATGGGTTAAGGGGAGATGAGGGAGCTAAAGGGCTGAGCGTGACTCTGTTACGACAATGAAGCCATACATGATACTTCAAGTACAAGGTTTTGATGATGAGCAAGTAGAATCAACTGCATTTCAGCTAAGGCTATGAAGAAATTGAAGAATTCAGTGAAGAATCCTTGAAGACTAGTGTGCAAATGTTTAATTCATTAAAAGTCTTAGATTCTTGTAAAAGCCTTACTTAGAGTGCATATTTAGGTTGCATTTCACCTTAAAAGTCTTTAGAAAAACTTTTCAAAAAGAAACTCTTTTGAAAATCTTTTTAGAAAACTCTTTTCTTAAATTTTCATGTTTATTAGTCGACCAATAAACTTATCAGTCGACTAATCCTTTCGCGCCATATTTTCTAAAAAGTCATTCTTGTCAAATTAGTCGACCGAAGGTTTTATCAGTCGACTGGACAGAATGTCTGTTTTCTGGAAAATTAGCAGCAGTCGACTAATGGTTTTATCAGTCGACTGAACAGAACATGTGTTTTCTGAAAATTTAGCAGCAGTCGACTAATGCTTTTTATCAGTCGACCGAACAAAATGTTTGTTTTTCAGAAGTTTTTAGCAGCAGTCGACTAAAAGGTTTTTCAGTCTACTGATGATATTATCAGTCGACTAACTTTTCTTAAGTCTACTAAGTTTCAAAAGTTCAGATTTTCAAACGGCTCGATTAACAGATCAGTCGACCGACGATAACTGTCAGTCTACTAATAACTAACTATTAGTCGACTAACTGATGTTTCAGTTGACTAATTTTGCCGTTTTCCTGAAACTTCAAAAAGGCGTGTCTTTTCATTTTTCAAACGTTTTGATCGTTCGAAATAGACCGTTTTGACACCCTTTCATACTCTCAATGATTGGAATCTTTTAACTATAAATATGAGTGCATTTTACACTCAAAAACAACAATTCAATCGATTTGAATCTTGCTTTTCACTCTTATTCAGTCAAGTATTTGTTTTCTCACTCACGTGATATTTTCACTTCAGTTTTTTACTCAAATCACTTTGAGAGATAGTGAATTCGTGAGTAGAGTATTTCAACAACCTCAAAAGCCAATTGCATCTCATTTGCATTCAAAAGGAAGGCTCATAGGTTGTATTGTAAGTTGTTATTTCTTTTGTGTAAAAAGAAAGACTCCTTGGTGTAAAGGAGTTGTTTGCTTTCAGTGGGATTGTTACTGAAAGTGGGACCGGTTATGGTCTGTGTGATCTTGTAGTTTACAAGGTTGATAGTGAAAAATCTCAAGCGGGTTTTGCTTGGGGACTGGATGTAGGTCGGGTTTGACCGAACCAGGATAAAATCTTGTGTTCTTTGTGTGTTTGCTTTGAGATTTGCAAAATCCTTCAATATTCCGCAGAATGTTTTAAAAGCACTATTCACCCCCCCTCTAGTGCTCGTTGCCTCGATCCTAGTGCACTTTCATTTGGTATCAGAGCGAGGTTTTCTATTATATTGATTTGACCATCAAATAGCATGGCAACTACAACATCTCAGCACAAAGAAGGAAGCTCCTCCGTTCGTCCTCCTTTCTTCGACGGAACAAACTATGGTTACTGGAAAGTTAGAATGACAATATTCCTGCAATCCATGGATCTCGATATCTGGAGAGTTGTTTCAGAAAAGTACCAAACTCCATCAACTGATTTCAGCCGATGGACCGATGATGAAAAGAAGACTGCTTCACTTAATGCCAAGGCAATGAATGCCTTATATTGTGGCGTTGACAAGGTAGAGTTCAATCGCATCTCTCAATGCTCTACAGCTAATGAAATCTGGCATACTCTTCTCGTAACACACGAAGGTACGTCAAAGGTAAAGGAATTTAAAATTGCTTCTTTAGTTCATAATTTTGAATTGTTCAAAATGAAGCAAAATGAATCTATATCAGACATGGTAACTAGAATGACCGATATAACTAACACTTTGAAATCCCTTGGAAAAGAATATTCACAAGTGGATTTAGTCAAAAAGATTCTAAGGTGTTTAACTCCTGAATGGGAAAGAAAAACCACTGCTATTGAAGAAGCAAATGATCTCAATACTCTCACTCTTGAAGACTTAGTTGGTAACCTAATGGCATATGAGGTCCAACTTCAAGACAGACAAGAAGAAGAGCCTAAAAAGAAGTCTCTTGCTTTTAAGGCTACTTCTGACTCAGAAGATTCTTAAGAAGATGAAGATGAAGATATTGCCATCATCACAAGGCAATTCAGAAGATTCATAAAAAAGGGAAGATTTTAAAGAAAGGCAAAGAAAGCAGAATCTTCCATTCCCAATGAAGTAAAGTGCTTTAACTGCAAAAAGGCAGGACATATCAAGAAAGATTGTCCTCTTCTCAAATTCAAGCCCAAGGACCAATTCAAGAAGAAAAAGGCATTTCAAGCATGTTGGGATGATAGTGACTCATCTTCTGATGAAGAATCAAATGAAGAAGTCGCCAACATGTGTTTTGTAGCACAAGAAGATTCGGTAAGTCAATTTGACTATGATGAGTTATTTGAAGCATTTAATGATTTATATGCTAAATTTAAGAGTCTTAGTTCTAAAAATAAAGAGTTAAAAACTGAAAATTTAACTCTTGACTCTCAAAATAAAGTGTTACTTCAAGAAATAGAAGATCTCAAGAAGGAAAATTCTTGCCAAGCACTTGAGATAAAAGAAATTGGAGTTAGAACCAATCTCTTACAAAATGAAATATTTAGTCTTAAAGAAAAGTCAAATGATCTTCTTTCAATAGTGACCAAATTCACGAATGGTCAAGAGAATCTAGAAAAACTTCTTGGTTCTCAAAGATGCTCGGTTAATAAAACCGGATTGGGATATAGCTTCTTTGATACTCAAAATAGACCAAACTATGTGGTGAAAAATCAAAGATATTATTCTTAACCTTTTGTTCATAAAACTAAACTTTCTAGTTCTAATAGAAATGCATCTAGAAATGATTATTCTAGACATGTTTATTCTAAATCCTTTTATAGAAAGAATATTTATTATCAAAGGAAACCAAAATCCAAATGGATATGGGTTCCTAAGACTAACTCTCATGGACCCGAAAATAGAAAGGGGTCAAATGCTCTGTTTTCTGATTTTGTTATAGGTACACAACATAAGGAGCAAATGGATATTGGACAGCGGCTGTTCCAAACATATGACTGGAAGGCCGGAGTTATTTTCCACCCTCCAAAATAAGGATGGAGGAACCGTCACCTTTGGTGACAATAACAACGGAAAAGTGATAGGTATTGGTAATATTGGTAATCCAAAATTTCCCTTGATAGAAAATATTCTTTTAGTAGATGGTTTAATGCATAATTTAATATCTATTAGTCAATTATGTGATAAAGGTTTTCATGTTTCTTTTGAAAATGATTTATGCTTAATTTCTGATTTTCAATCTAAAAAGATCATTTTTAAAGGTAAAAGAAGAAACAATGTGTATGAACTATATCTAGATGAATTACCCTCTTTTAATGAAAAATGTCTTATTGTTTCAAATGAAATTCAATGGTTATGGCACAAGAGACTTGGACATGTTAATTTTAAAATTATTTCAAAATTATCCAAGAATGATCTTGTAAGAGGCCTACCTAGAATACCATATAAAAAGGATCACTTATGTGATGCTTGATAAAGGGGTAAACAAATCAAGAGTTCTTTTAAAACTAAAGATATAGTTTCAACAAAACGTCCTCTTGAACTTTTACATTTAGATCTATTTGGACCATCTAGAATTCAAAGTTTGAATGGTAGCAAGTATGCTTTTGTTATAGTAGATGATTATTCTCGGTTTACATGGGTGATTTTTCTAAAAAGCAAAATTGATGCTTTTTCAGAATTTTCTAAACTTTGTAGAAGAATTACAAATGAAAAATCTACATCTATTATTAAAATTCGTAGTGATCATGGTGGTGAATTTGAAAATGAATCTTTTCTAAAGTTTTGTGATTTACATGGTATATCTCACAACTTTGCTTTTCCTAGAGCGGCTCTACAAAATGGAGTTGTTGAAAGAAAGAATAGAACTTTGCAAGAATGTGCTAGAACCATGCTTCAAGATAAAAATTTACCAAAATATTTTTGGGCTGAAGCAATTAATACAGCATGTTATGTCTTAAATCGTGTTCTTATTCGACCAATTTTACATAAAACATGTTTTGAATTGTATTATGATCGTATACCAAAGATCTCATATTTCAAAATATTTGGTAGTAAATGTTTCTTGTTAAATACCAAAGATAATCTTGATAAGTTTGATTCAAAATCAGATGAATCAATATTTCTTGGATATTCTTCTAGAAGTAAAGCATATCGTATTTTCAATAAAAGAACATCTTGTATTGAAGAATCTCTACATGTTGCATTTGATGAGAATTGTGAGCAGGTTATACCTCTAAGCGAAGAAGAAGAAGCAATACTTCAAGAAGAACCCTTGATAGAGAGTACTTCTCAAGAAAATATTCCTCTTCAACCGGTTTGGAAAGAAGTTCCTAATCATCCACATGAACAAGTTATTTGTGAAATAAAGAGTGGTGTCCAAACTAGTAGGCATTTAGAAAAATATATTGCAAATGTTGCTTTCATATCTAAATTAGAACCAAAGAATATCAATGAGGCATGTGATGATGAATTTTGGCTTTTAGCCATGTCTGAAGAACTTAACCAATTTACTAGGAATGATGTTTGGGATCTAGTTGATAGACCAAAGGATCATCCAGTAATTGGAACAAGATGGGTCTTCCGAAATAAGCTGGATGAAAATAGTGAAGTCATTCGTAACAAAGCAAGGCTAGTGGCACAAGGCTATAATCAAGAAGAAGGCATAGATTTTGATGAAACCTATGCACCAGTGGCTCGATTAGAGTCAATTCGTATGATGCTTGCTTTTGCTAGTTACATGAACTTCAAGTTATATCAAATTGATGTTAAGAGTGCATTCTTAAATGGACACATCAATGAAGAAGTTTATGTAGAGCAACCTCCAGGCTTTGAAAATGAGAAATATCCAGAAAAGGTCTACAAATTGAAAAGAGCTCTGTATGGACTCAAACAAGCACCAAGAGCGTGGTATGAAAGACTACGAAATTTTCTAGAACAATCTGGTTTTTCCATTGGTCGGGTAGACTCCACTTTATTTATTAAACATTTTAATTCAGATATTCTTATTGTGCAAATTTATGTTGATGACATAATATTTGGTTCTACTAATGATTCTCTTTGTAAAGAATTTGCTAAGGCTATGCAGGAAGAGTTTGAAATGAGCTTGATGGGCGAATTAAACTACTTCCTTGGACTTCAAATAAAGCAAACTGAAGAAGGAATCTTCATCAATCAGGCTAAGTATACAAAAGAACTTCTCAAGAGATTTGGGATGGACTCATCAAAATCAAGAAGGAATCCTATGAGTACAACTACTTCTCTTGATAAAGATGAAAATGGTAAAAGTGTAGATACTAAGCTCTACAGAGGTATGATCGGATCTCTATTATACTTAACTGCTAGTCGACCTGATATTATGTTTAGTGTTTGCATGTGTGCAAGATTTCAAGCTAATCCAAAGGAATCTCATTTAACTACAGTAAAACAAATTCTTCGTTATTTGAAAGATACTTCAGATTTCGGTTTGTTTTACCCAAAATCATCTTCCTTTGATTTAGTTTCATATAGTGATGCAGATTTTGCAGGAAGTAAATCTGATCGCAAGAGTACTAGTGGAACTTGTCATTTCTTGGGAAATTCCTTAGTCTCTTGGTTTAGTAAAAAGCAAAATTCAGTATCACTCTCAACAACTGAAGCTGAATATATAGCGGCTAGTTTAGCATGTTCACAAGTTCTTTGGATGAAACAGACCTTAAAAGATTTTGGTTTGAATTACTCCACAACAACTATTTATTGTGATAACACTAGTGCTATAAATCTTTCGAAAAATCCTATTCAGCACTCAAGAACTAAGCATATTGAAGTTAGACATCATTTTTTAAGAGATCATGTGTTAAAAGGAGATATTTCGTTAAATTTTATTTCCACTAAAGAACAACATGCCGATATCTTCACTAAACCTCTTTAAAATGAAGATTTTCTGAGAATTAGGAGAGAACTAGGTATTTGCTTATTTTTGGATTTATAAAAATGCTGATTTTTGAACAAAATCTCAAAATCGCACTATATTAGTCGACCGATAAAATTCTAGTCGACTGATGTTTTATATTTTGGAATGTATCTCACCATATTAGTCGACCGATATATTTCTAGTCGACTGATGATATTTTTAGAATAAGTCACACTTTTTAGTCGACCGATAAAGTTTTAGTCGACTAAATTTTTTTAAAAAATTTAAGTGATGGGACCCGACACCCCTTGGATTTGTTTTAAAACCCGTTTTTTTTTTTTTAAAAACAAAAGAGGCATCGTTTCACTTCATACCTTTTCTTTTTTTTTTTAAAAAAAAAACGAAACCCTTAAACCTAAAACCCCTCTTTCTCTTTTGCCTCTCTCTCTTCCGAAAAACCCTCGGAGTGCCGTTCGACTCCATCATCGCCGGGATTTTCTTACCGTAACAGGGAGACGCCAGAATTTTCTGGCCGTGATCTTGAAACGCCAGAACTCTCTTGTCGTGGCAGTGCTTTGCCGGAATCCCCTTTTGGCCGACTTCTCCTCATCGTTAGCCACCACATTGTCCTTCGTTTTTTATCGCCGAAAAGCTTTTTCCCCTTGCCGGACGTTATTTGGAAGCCGACATTTTGGTAACCATGTCTCGCACGAAGTCTGCATCTGCAAAAGGTTTAGGTTCTCCTCCTCCTACACCTACTTCAAGACATGGTTTTTCACTAAGATTACTTCGCAACCCTCTTCTCTATGACACTTTTGGATCAATTTCTGCACTACCTATTTTACCAAGCCGAAATGATCTATTTCACTTGTTTTCTCGTTACAAAATAAGAGAATTATTTCCTGGTATTTCACATTTTTTTGATGCTTGTGCAGATACCCTTCACTATCCTTTTCTTATTCACTTGTTTTACACAAATTTACAAATGAATCATGAAACTAGAGTTTTGTCTTCTCTTGTTTGTGATGTTGAAATCGAGTTTGATTCGAAATTGCTTGGAGAAATTCTTGAAATTCCACCTTCAGACACTCTTTTCAACACTATTGAATTGAATGATGAAAGAGTTTTTGAACAAATTCTTCTTCCAGAAGCACCTCACTGCCCTCCTTTCAAAAATACTAATCTTCAAACTCGTGCACGCATTGTTGGACGAATCCTTGCCCACAATGTTCTACCAAAAACTGGTTCTTTTGATTATTTTTCCACAGATCTATCTACGGCTCTTTATGTTTTATTTGGAAATATTTCTGTCAACTGGGCTAATGTGTATTTTACAAACTTGTGGAAACAAAAACCATTTCTTCCTTATGGTTGTCTTTTAACCTGTATTTTTAGACATTTTAAAGTTCCTTTAACAAATGAAAAGTACATTGAGCAAAAAGAGTTATTTGATCAAACAATTTTTAAAAGAATGAAAATTAAATATCTGCCTCCCTTAAATGTTGATCAAACTGAACCATCTGATCCTAATGAACCATCTATTTCTGAACCTTCACCTTCTGCAACACCTTCATCTCATGCAAAAAGAAAGAAATTTTCGACAAATCAAGACCATGATGAAGTTATGCAGAGACTGGAAGCTTTGGAGCTGCATCAACACACCTTTCGTGAAGATGTGACTCAACAACTTGCTTCAATTCAGAAGGATGTAACTGCCATTAAGGATTTGCTAAACTCTCTTTTCTGATCTTTGATCTTTGAAAAACATACTTTATGGGTTGTAATATTTTAAACTTATCTCTATTTCTACTTATGCTATTTTTGCCCTTACTCTTTTTGATTCTGACAAAGGGGGAGAAAAAGATAAAGATAGCATTACTTTGAAATTGCAAGGAGATCTTGAGAAAAAGATGATAGCAATTACATTACAGGAGATCTTGCATGAGAAATGCAAAATTAAGAGAAAAAGAAAGCTTTGAATGAATGTATTTCTAAATGCATGATGAATGGAAATGCAAACCAATCAATATGTATTATATGTGCTTTAAATGTGCTAACTTTTAATGTTTTGCAGCATATTGATAGGGGGAGTAAAATCTCCATCTATGCATCTAAATGCTTCATCTTTGATTAAGTTTGTCATCATAAAAAAGGGGGAGATTGTTACGACAATGAAGCCATACATGATACTTCAAGTACAAGGTTTTGATGATGAGCAAGTAGAATCAACTGCATTTCAGCTAAGGCTATGAAGAAATTGAAGAATTCAGTGAAGAATCCTTGAAGACTAGTGTGCAAATGTTTAATTCATTAAAAGTCTTAGATTCTTGTAAGAGCCTTACTTAGAGTGCATATTTAGGTTGCATTTCACCTTAAAAGTTTTTAGAAAAACTTTTCAAAAAGAAACTCTTTTGAAAATCTTTTTAGAAAACTCTTTTCTTAAATTTTCATGTTTATTAGTCGACCAATAGACTTATCAGTCGACTAATCCTTTCGCGCCATATTTTCTAAGAAGTCATTCTTGTCAAATTAGTCGACCGAAGGTTTTATCAGTCGACTGGACAGAATGTCTGTTTTCTGGAAAATTAGCAGCAGTCGACTGAACAGAACATGTGTTTTCTGAAAATTTAGCAACAGTCGACTAATGCTTTTTATCAGTCGACCGAACAGAATGTTTGTTTTTCAGAAGTTTTTAGCAGCAGTCGACTAAGAGGTTTTTTAGTCTACTGATGATATTATCAGTCGACTAACTTTTCTTAAGTCGACTAAGTTTCAAAAGTTCAGATTTTCAAACGGCTCGATTAACAGATCAGTCGACCGACGATAACTGTCAGTCTACTAATAACTAACTATTAGTCGACTAACTGATGTTTCAGTCGACTAATTTTGCCGTTTTCCTGAAACTTCAAAAAGGCGTGTCTTTTCATTTTTCAAACGTTTTGATCGTTCGAAATGGACCGTTTTGACACCCTTTCATACTCTCAACGTATGGAATCTTTTAACTATAAATATGAGTGCATTTTACACTCAAAAATAACAATTCAATCGATTTGAATCTTGCTTTTCACTCTTATTCAGTCAAGTATTTGTTTTCTCACTCACGTGATATTTTCACTTCAGTTTTTCAATCAAATCACTTTGAGAGATAGTAAATTTGTGAGTAGAGTGTTTCAACAACCTCAAAAGCCAATTGCATCTCATTCGCATTCAAAAGGAAGGCTCATAGGTTGTATTATAAGTTGTTATTTCTTTTGTGTAAAAAGAAGGACTCCTTGGTGTAAAGGAGTTGTTTGCTTTCAGTGGGATTGTTACTGAAAGTGGGACCGGTTATGGTCTGTGTGATCTTGTAGTTTACAAGGTTGATAATGAAAAATCTCAAGCGGGTTTTGCTTGGGGATTGGATATAGGTCGGGTTTGACCGAACCAGGATAAAATCTTGTGTTCTTTGTGTGTTTGCTTTGAGATTTGCAAAATCCTTCAATATTCCGCAGAAAGTTTTAAAAGCACTATTCACCCCCCCTCTAGTGCTCGTTGCCTCGATCCTAGTGCACTTTAAGACTCTCTATGGGAAGCAGCCGTATGGAGGTTAGACAATAGGGAAAATGGAAAGAAAAGGAAGGGAGGGAAAAGAAGAAGGAAAGAAAAGGAGAAGGAAAGAAAGGAAAGAGGAAGGAGAAAGGAAAAGGAAAAAAAAGGAGGAAAGAAAGAAGAGGGAAAAAAAGAGAAGAAGGGGGATGGAGAGGTCTACGTGAATGTGAAAGGCGAGGGAAGAAAAGAAGAAGAAAAAGAAGAAAAAAAAAGAAAAGGAAAGAAAGAAGAAGAAGAAGAAAATGGAGAAGGAAAAAGGAAAGAAGGGGCTGGAGGTTTGGTTGACCACCTTGGTGGGTCCCACCTATAAAAAAATGAATGATAAAAATAAAGATAAAATAAAAAAAATGATAAAATAAGGTAAAAGAAAATATTTATATTATTTTTTTTCTTTTTCTTTAAAAATAAAATGCAAGTAGATAAGCCATCTCAGAGTGGGCTCTCTTTCCAAATTTAAAATTCATTTTGATAATCATAGGGGTAGAATGGTCTTTTTAGAAAGATTTCTGACTAAATGAGCTATTTTTGGCAGTTTTTTAAACGAACTCAGAATTTGAATTTCAATACCCCATTGCGAAGCAAATCCAGTATAGAATTTGAAAATTTAAGTTTGAAAGAAATCCCAATTATTTTTCTCGAGAAAATATTTCCAAATTTAGAATCCTGGGGATAAAAATGTCAATTTTAGAAACCCAGGGTTTGAAATTGATTTCTGAAAACTTTTAAAACTCAATCTGGATTGAAATTTATGAAATTGGAGTTCTGGACTTCGAAAATGAAATTAAATGTGATGAAATGTGATGAAATGTTATGAAATGATATGAAATAATGAGAAATGACATGAAATGTTATGCGAAATGCAGACCCTGAATGAATAATTTTGGATGTTCGACCCCGATTGGCAGTTGTACCAATTTAAAAAGTGTTAAAATTAATAAAATTTGCAAAATGGTTTTCAGGCCCTACCGAGCTAGAGTGACACTGAAAATCATGGTTTGAGCTGAATTGAACTGAAATGAGCTGGATTGAGCTGGGTTTTGGAGTTTCAGAACTCAACTAGACTGACAATGCACTAACTCAACAGACCTTTTCGACTAAGTTTTCAAGAAAAGTTGTCATTTTTGTAGAAGTGGTACAGAATGGTCACTGGAGTGAAGTGAATTACAGACCAGAGCTGGGTTTAAGCTAAAAAAAAGATCAGTAATACTGACATGAACTAAAATCGAAGCTCGAACACTAGCTCAACTGGCCGAACTCAGCTTAATTTCAGCTAAAAGAGTTGAAACGGGCTAAAATGGGCTCCTGGACTCTTGGAAATGGTTTTGAACTGAAATTGGAGCGCTTGAACTCCTGATGAGCTCAAGCTAGACTTTGGGGAATATGGTTGACTGGAAATGACTGACTCAGAGACAATTGGCTCAGATTTGAGTGAGAAATGATCCCATTTTGGCAGGAATGGTCAGAAATGAAAATTGTCTTCTCACTGTGAGCTCAGATGAGCTTGAAATGACTGATATTTTAACTGTTCTGAACTGACCAATGAGCTTGGTTGACTCCGACTGACTGGGGTCTGGGATGACCTAAGGGTAAAATGGTAATTTTCCTAATAAAAAAATGGGTAAAATGGTGATTTTCTGAAACGGACTTGGGGTTTGACTCCTACACTGACCTAACAGGGTTGGCACTGCACGAGAAGGGTTGTTTGAGAATGGATGAGGAAAATTTGGGGTGTTTACAGATGCCCCTCTTTGCTACTAAGCCGACTTGAGGACGAGCTTAGTGGCAAAGAAACACACACCAAATTTGGGCTACAAAAATGCCCCAATTAGAAGGATCTGATTGGGTATGAAGAAATTAGCCCTCATGAAAAATGGTAGATATGAAATAGAGAATGAAGAAGAAAGAATTTACTTCAAAGAAGTGAAGTTCAGGTTTTGCCCTTAACCTGGATGGGACGGAAAATACCTCGTGTAGAAACAAAGCTCAGGTTTGACCCTTAACCTGACCGGGAGATTAAATGCCTCATCAGAATGAGGCTCTCGTTTAACCCTTGACCTGACCGGTAATGAAAATGATGGGATTCTCGAAAGAAGAACCCATGATGGAACCTTCGGACTTCCGCACAATGAATCCGATCAGGGTTTTGCAAAAGGATGAAATTGGGGTCCCTAAAGCTTGAAATGGGGTTTGATTTTGGGTGCCTCATTGCTGAGACTAAATAACTTTTGAAATTGGTGACCTTTTGCGAGAAAATGATTTATGGCTTAACCACAAGCCGAAATTGGACTGTCTATGGTGGGACAGTGGGGACACAGGGAAGTGTGTGAATCTGAGAACTCAAGCGCTCAGATTATACCAAAGGAAAAGAATCTTGAAAACTCCCGTTATCAAGTCCTAAAAGGGATAACAAACGGTGTCAGGATGCGCCAAAGATAAACCTCAAGCTCTCGCTTCGCGCCAAGATAGCTAGAAAATATTGTCAAAATGTTGAAAATTATTATTGATTTAAAATAATTGAAAATGATACACATTAGTACGAAAATATTCCCTCTTTTCTACCTGAAGTATTACCTTCGACTGGGCTTAACTCCGTAGAATCAAGATTCAAATTCAAATTGCTTGTGATTGACTTTCTTTCAAGGAAGCTATCAATTTCCTTGATATGAACAAAAAATAGAGTATTCTTGATATTGTGAAAGCAATTGGTGAAAGAATATTGATAATAGAATTTCACAAATTTCAAAGAAGATTCTTGGCAGTCTGACATCCTGGGATTTTTTTCTCATGATGATCTTTCTGCACTCCTTTTCTTTTTTTCTTTTTGGCAGAATTAGAGCTCTCTTGGTTTTTTGGGGATTTTATTACATCATCCTTCATTTTGGAGATGTTCTAACTTTTCTCTCTCTTTTTTTGGAAGGGTACGTCACAAACTCCTTCATCTCAGAGATGTTCTGATCCTTCTTTTCTCTCAGGGATTATATTGACAGTTATTGGCTCTTTGGTTGGAAATCTCTTAATGATAGCATAAATTAAATACTCTTTAGGGTTTCTCAGGAAGCTCATCGCAGTCGCCTTCATCTTGACGGTGATCTGAACTTTCTCTGGAATGATCCATCACAAACTTCTTCATCTTGGAGATGATCCGAATCTTCTTTGGCCCCGGGGGTCTAACTCGCATAATTCGTCTTCATCTTCACGACAATTGAGAGATCCTTTTTGCAGATATTTAATTGTAGCTTAAATGATTGAAGAGATATGGAAATTGAATGGATTTTTCTGTATCACCCAGGATATTTCGACTGCTTTATTTTCCAAGAATGATCTTTAAAAATATGCCATTGACTGCGATAAATACCGATCACTTATGGCTTTGCAACAATATTGAATTTTCTTTGTTGGCCATATCGAGGATTTAGTCTTCATCCTTTTCATTGGCCAATAGAAAGATTTTGAATTTTGAATTGTTATTCGTGAAAGCTTTATCCTTTCGGAAGTAATACTGAAGGTATTCTGAGGTAATGTTTTTGTGCTTGAAATCAATAAATAATTAATGACAAATTGACAAAATTTTCTTGAAATCCTTTGTGAAAGCGAGCATTTGAAGCACGACTCAACGCATCCATGAAAAAAATTATCTTCTCCTTTCCCCAAATGAGAAGATTCAGAAATGGGAAATAGAAATTACTCCTCTCTTTCCTGAAGAGGAGGTGTTTGCGAAATGAACTTTCGAAGAGAAATTAAGCTTTCGTCAAAACTTCCTAACATTAGGCTTCTCTTATGGAAAGGGGGCCGGTAATGGTGAGGTCGGTGAATTGGTCATGAAGGAACGAGTCCATCACACTCTCCCTGAAAAGAGGGTCCTCCATGATGAAATGGCCTAGTATGAAATTGGGGTAACAAGGAAAGTGAACTTTCGTCGAAGCTTTCCCTGAACTATGGGTTCCTTGTGTGAAATTAGAAATTTGTTTTGCAAACGGTTCACAAAGACACGAGTCCCTTCAAACTCTCCCTGAACAGGGGCTAAGTGAACAAAGGATAGCATGCAAAAAGAGTGAGCTCCCTCTAACTCTCCCTGTGAAAAGGGTCTTCGCAAGAGGAAATGATTGAAATTGGTATTGAGTGACAAAAAAGGTCGAAACTAGAAATTGAAAATTGGAATTTGGAATTTGGAATTTGGAATTTAGAATTTAAAAATTAGAAATTAAAAATTGGTGATTGACCTGAAAGTCGAAATTGGAATTGGTTTATTGGGAATAACATGGGTTCAATAGGGATTCAACCTAAAAACAATATTGGTTCAATTGAGAACAACATTGGTTCATTGGGAACGACATGGGGTTCAATAGGGATTCAGCCTAAGAACGACATTGGTTCAATTGAGAATAACATTGGTTCACTGGGAACGACATGGGTTCAATAGGGATTCAGCCTAAGAACGACATTGGTTCAATTGAGAACGACATTGGTTCAATTGAGAACGACATTGGTTCACTAGGAACGACATGGGTTCAATAGGGATTCAGCCTAAGAACGACATTGGTTCAATTGAGAACGACATTGGTTCACTGAGAATGACATGGGTTAAATAGAGATTCAGCCTAAGAACGACATTGGTTCACTAGGAATGACATGGGTTCAATAGGGATTCAGCCTAAGAACTTGGATCAGGAGGACTTCAACCTACAGATCATAATTCTAAAAAATACCAATCCAAGAGGGGTTCGACCTAAGGACTGTAAAGAATATTAAATTAGGAGGACTTCAACCTACAGATCAAATTTTTGACAGTGAGATTAGTTCCAAAGGGATTAAACCTAAGAACCATATTTGTTTGACAGGCGTTCAACCTACAAATCACATTGGTTTAGCAGGGATTCAACCTACAAACTATCAATTCCATAGGGATTTAACCTAGGGATCACATTGGTTCAACAAGGGTTTGACCTATGAACTATCAATTCCATAAGGATTTAACCTAAGGATCACATCGGTTCAATAGGAGTTCGACCTATGAACTATCAATTCCATAGAGATTTAACCTAAAGATCACAATTTAAGAAAGAAGGGTTCAACTTGTGGGCTTTGAATGGACCAGGTGCTAAACTGGGTTTTGAAGGAAGATTCGAATCAGAATTCAAATCTTCAAGGGAAAACTAAATGAATTGGGTTTTGAAAGAAAATTTCAGTCGGAACTTGGATCTTCTAGACCAATTACTAAATTACAGAAAAGTTTGAGTAGAAACTCAAACTTCTAAAGAAAAGCTAAGCGAATCAGATTTGGAAGAAAATTCAAGTCAAAACTCCAATTTTTTAGACCGATTCTGATACTTGAATTGGACTTGGAAGAAAATTCGAGTCGAAACTCTAATTTTCTAGACCAATTCTAGACATTTGAATTGGATTTGGAAGAAAATTTGAGTCAGAACTCTAATTTTCTAGACCAATTCTAGACATTTGAATTGGATTTGGAAGAAAATTCAAGTGGGAACTCTAATTTTCTAGACCAATTCTAGTATCTGAAGGAAGAAAAATTAGACCAATATAAATTGGATTTAAGAGTTTCAACCACTAAAACAGGATTTAGAAAAATACCAGCAATGAGTACCAGATTTTGAAAGAGCACTAGCACAAGCACTGAATTTTGAAAAATTATCAGCACGGATACTGGATTTTGAAAAATTACCTGTACGAACACTGGATTTTAAAGCAAAATTTACCAGCACGAACACTGGGTTTTGGAAAATTACCAGTATGAACACTGGGTCTTGAAGAATTACCAGCACAAACACTATGTTTTTGAAAATTACTAGCACGAACACTGGGTTTTGATGAATTACCAGCACAAACACTGGTTTTTTGAAAATTACTAGCACGAACACTAGGTTTTAAAGAATTACCAGCACGAACATTAGTTTTTTGAAAATTACCAGCACAAACACTGGGTTTTGAAGAATTATCAGCACGAACACTGGTTTTTTGAAAAATTACTAATTGATTTTGATAGAAGATTTTCAGTCTTCACCCTCACAATGACTTGGACAACTGTCGGGGTCTCAGGATTTATCCCTTATCCTGGATGGGTAGTTCAGGTTTATCTCTCAACCTGAAGAAGAAATGAATTCTATACATATGGATGCAAATGAATGCGAATGAATGCATGCAAATGCAAATGAATGCAAAATGATGTAAATGGATGCACATGCATGCCAAATGAGAGATTTGTTTGATCCTGCCTGCATACATGATGTTTTGAAGACAATTTTCAAAATAATGCCCCGGTATAACTGGAGAGTGAGAGGTTGGATGAAAGGATAAGTAATTGATATTTGAAGAATGCTTTCTGACTTTTGATTGATTCTGGAGGGACTTTGAAGAGGTCATTCCTTGTGAGAGATATCTTGCAAGAGAAACAAGGCAAATTGATGTTTTATTGAAGTACTGGAAAAATAAACTGATAGAAGAATTGAGGCTACATCTTCTTTTCAAAATGACAAGAGTAAGATGGAAAGGATGAGAGCATTAGTATCATCATTCTTCTTTGTGTTCAGGTAAGATAGCTGATTGATCTTCTGACTCAGCCCTTACAAGCAATCCTTTGTCGATGCAATCTTGCACAATGTTCTTAAAGTCAAAGCAATGTTCTATGTCATGCTCCAATGCTCGGTGATATTTGCATAATTTATTCTTCCATTTCCCCAAAGTGACAGCAGAATCCGCAACCTTTGGAAGTCTGACCATATTTTTTGCTAACATATACTCAAGCATGCTCTCGAGTGTCTGATCTAATGGGGTGAATTGGCGATCACATCTCCAACCTTCATGTTTTGGCTTCTTTTGAGTGTTTGCCTTCTGCTGGGAGTAGGATTGAAGGGATTTGGCCAGGATAGTCGGCTGGTCTGTTGTTTTATTTTCCCCTAGAATATTCTTATCAACGCGATCCTGGACAATGTTTTTGAGGATGAAACAATTTTCTGTGTCGTGTTCTATTGCACGATGAAACTTACAAAATTATTCTATGAACCTACCCATGATTGCCGGGGAATCAGTGACTTTTGGTAAATGAACCATGTCTTTTGCGAGCAAATTTTCTAGAACAGTCTCGAGCTTCTGGTCCAGAGGAGTGAACTTTCGATCAGTGCTCCAGTCTTTGTGTTTTGGTTTCTCCTAATCTTTCTCTTTATACTGAGGACTAGATTGAAGAGACTTATCATTGTTGGAGATCTTTTCTTTTTGGTCCTCAGAAACCTCTGAATGGTCATCATGATTTTTCTGGTTACCCTTGCTATTGTTGGCAGAAAGAGTGAAGTATGCCTTCAGAGGTTTGACCATATCTTTTGTGAGCATGTATTCCAAGAAACTCTCAAGTATTTGATCAAATAGGGCCATCTTGCAATCCTGGTTTTGATTGTCATGTTGTACCTTTTGTCGAGTGTTTGATTTCTGCTGAGACTTGGTCGAAACAGTTGATTGGCATTCTTTTTCATCCTCAACGAAGAAATTTTTATCGATATAGTCTTGGACAATGTTCTTGAAGACGAAACAATGTTCAATATCGTGCCCCGTTGTTCAGTGGAATTCGCAGAATCGATCTTTCCATTTGCCTTTTGCGACAGGAGGATTAGCAATCTTTGGGAGTTTAACCATTTCCTTGACCAGCATGTATTCAAGGATCTTTTCGAGAGGCTGATCTAGAGGAGTAAATTCATGATCGTAACCCCAACTGTCATGTTTTATCTTCTCTTTCTGTTGACTCAATTTTCCACTCTGCTTTGAAGATTTCATTTTCTGACTTATATGATTGCCTTCGTTATTTTTGCAATCATCGCGGTTGGCATTGACGAAGAAGGCAAAATTCATCTTCTTTTTTTAATCTTGATTATTCCTGAAGGGGGTGATGCCCTCGTAGAGGTCTTTGCTCATGAAGACCTTCTTTCCCTTGTCATGGTCTTGCAAATTTTTAATCACCTCAGCCATTTTCTTCAACTGTACTTGGCTTGGATCATTCATTGCTTGACTCTTCAATTTATAGGCTATCCCTTGTCTATGAGGGGATCTTTGAAACACTTGTTGAGCTTCATATTCTTCATCAGTGTCCTCTACTGATTCCTCTTCATCTGTCGTATCAGTATTCTGAACATGCTTATTGGAAAACTTTAAAAACCTTTTGACTACCCGACCTTTTGCCTTCTGCTTGACCTGGGTTTTTTCTGCACTGACTTCAGCTTGCTCTGCCAGCATCTTGCTCATCATCTTTTTAAACATGGCATATATTTGAGGATCGATGCCATCATCTGCTTGCTTTCCTTGACTTTTAAATGACCGTGAGAAATCCATTTCCTCTTCTGAAGCCATTGGGTACTCTGCGGTCTTCTTTCCTGACCTTGTATGAACCATTGAATATCACGAATGCTCTCTGTAGGGCAAAGTTGATGGTTAGGTTTTTGAGAGAGATTTTGATTGGAAGAAAATATTTGCTGAGAAATTTGGTAGACAATTTGAAAGAATATCCCATTACTAGGGATTGAGTCATCGCTGGGATTACGACAATTGCGTTGTCATTCCTTTACAAAGAAAATAAACAACTGAAAATTATGCCTTGTTACCTAGGCGAGGTTGTCAAACCAAGAATTAAAGTGGTTGAACTTTTACAGTGGTTATTTTTAAAAAATATTTTTCAGTAAAACAGTTGGAAAATCGTCAACCAAAGATAATAAAAACCGACTTCCCACGAATGTGGCGAGTACGGGTCGAATCCACAGGGAACGGGAACTATCCAAATTACTTCTAAGAATTTCAATTTATTAATATCAAACACTTAATCTCAGTTAATCAATGCAACTCTAAAGGAATTACAAACTAAAAATTACAGTTAAATAGAAACAAAATTCTAAATTCTTCTCCAGATCACCAAGGGCAATTTCATCCTTTCACCAAGTATAATTTTTTCGCGCTTGACAAGATTAACCTTGTAATCTGTAGTAAGCTTATCAACCTAACACAAAGAAAAGAACAAGTCAGTACACAATTATGATAATTAAATCTAGAATTATACTAAACCTAATTCTACAAAGAATTAATACAAGAAAAATTCAAAATTAACTAAGATAACATTTCTAAGTACATAAACTAATTATTCTAGGTCTAACTAAGTTAATTATTGCAAATATACTAACTAACATGCAGAAAAAAAATAAAACTACCGAAAATCACAAAACTAAGAAAATGACTGTTTTACCCTCAACTAGTGCAAAAGTAGGTTCTGATAGCTTTTCGCAAACAGAGAGTTTGAAGGGGCAAACAAAATCTGATTTTCACGAAATTTCTTTTGTTCTGTTTTTGACAGATTCAAGAGTCTGTCAGACTTTACTGATTTGAAAAACGCGTTCTGAAGCTCCAGATATAAGCATTTCAAATTCGTGAAAAAACTGAAAATCGTATGTCCCGAAACTGAAAAACCCGAAAAAGCTGATTTTGAAAAACACTTAAAAGTCAGACCAAATCAACTCGAAATGAGCTGATTTTTGGTCTGCTGACAGTGAACACACAGATGAAGAGAATAGAAGAAAAATTCTGAGAAAACTCCAAAAATTTGCACATAAAATGATGAGTGCAAAATGTAGTAAAAATCAGGTTTTTAAATCAATGCACCATTCATTTGAAATAACCATCTAATTGCACTATGACGTTGAATGACACAGAAAAAAAATAGTCCTAACACTACTAATCAACTGCTAAACTACAGAAAATGAAAGCTATTAAATTAAGTACACACACATATAAATTAACTAATCACACTGATGATAAATCTAATCTAAACAAAACACTAAGCTTAAACTATTATAAACGAATATGCAATACTACTTGGAAAACCTATATTAATGAATGTAGTTAGTTCTAATGGACTCTCTCTAATGTGAAATAACTAAGTAACTAAAGACCCAACGATTAACTATGAAACCAAATTGAAACAAGAGTAGCAATCTAATGTTAATAAGTTAACTTCTCAAAAGTTAATTCACTAACTAGGGTTAATGAAGGGAGACTATTTATGATTGACCTTGACTAGACTCACGCCCCACCTCCATGGACCCACTAGGTTGACTAAATTTGAGACTTAACTAAAATAGACACCTAACAAATAGAGACGATTTATTAAAACCGAAAATGAAGAAAAAGAATTAAATGAGTCTATCTAAGTTACACGCCTAAATGGAATTTAACTAACACTAATGAAGACCTACCTAAATTATGAATCACGATTTCTAAAACCTCAATCTAAGTTAATACCTACTAAAATTAATGATATTCTATCTATGCTATGTCAGGATAGGAAGTTAGTAAAAGGGCTTATGAATGATAAGCACGAATTTGGAAAGGAATTCATTCACCATAATTGCCTTAATAACCCAATGGGAAGGCTTGGGCTAGCAAAATCGTCCAGCTTGATGGACCCACACGTTTTTAATTTTTCATTTAAAGAATATAGCCAAGTTTGAAACTCTTTCCCAAAGCCTTGTAAACAATTTTAGAAAGGGATTTAAAACTCAAATTTGTTTCCAAAAGTTTAAGGGAGAGAAATCCTTCTATCTTGGTTGGATTACACAGGGTCCAAGCTTGCCTTAAGTGAGTCACATGAATTTGGATGAGTTTCAAATTTACCAAAAATCGTTTTTCAACCAAAATTACTCAATTGCCTTTCTAAAATTTGACTTATCTAGCTAATTAACCTATGCTTTAACTAATCTAACTACTCTAACATCTACCAAAAGACTTAAGGGGTATGGATGGAATGTAAAACATAAAATGGACAGAAAATAACGATTTTAGAAAATACACCTAAATCGACTTTAATGATGTACACCTAAAATTGCTAAAACTAAGTAGAATGAAGATGGATTCTAGACACACTTACCTAAAACCTAATCTACTGCCATGGATACCTTCTCCATGAAGGAAATGGCAGCCATTAACACCCAAAAATTGATTTTTGCCTAAACTATAGAAAACAAGATATTTTTTTTCTTTTTCTTTTGAAACAGACTCTAGACAAAATTGAAATCAAACTTCAACCTAATTATCAGCTAAATCCAATGTAGAACTACTAAGACACGGCCTACTGAGATTGCAACAAAAAGAAAAATAATAACTAAACTAAAACGAAAAAAAATCGTTAGACATTAACAAGACACAACTAGCCGACTTATACACTTGAACTAGACACCCTACACGACCATGATTAAATCACCTAATTAAACTCAAATGCAACCGTAGCTGGATAGAAGACACAATTTTAACATGCTGAATGCCCAGAAAACGCAGAAAAGACAACGAAACAAAACATTAAAATCGGCTAGATCACTTCTAGCCGATTTTTGGACTTTTATGAAAACCGACTATTGAAAGTGATTAACGTCTAAACTGAAACCATACTTGACATTCAAACACAACAAAGACTCAATTAATAATAGTGGTTTTGCTGTCAAAAGAAATGAAAAATCAGAAAAGGGCTGAGATTTAGAGAAACTCGACTATGGGATGACACAATTTTCTAAAAGAAAGAGAAGGGAAAGACCTACCTCAAGGGCGATCCGACGAATGTGGAGGTGGAAAGAGAGAAATCTGCCTATGAAAATTTGTCCAATCTTCTTCAATGATGCTGGAGCAGCACAATGGAATTCTTTCTTGCAGTTGCAACACGGTTGAAGCACACCGAAGGTGGAAGGTGATCCGATTCACAATCGGTTGGAGTAGAGGATCGGATGGAGGTAGAGCCGATCTATCTTGTTGGAGTAGACAGCACTCCACGCAAGATTGGCGTCTTCAATCTTTGCTACACCTGCAAAAGAGAGCACATATTGTGAACACCCCAAATTTTTCAAAGATTTGCAAAATGACCCTTTTGCCCCTAACCCCGTTTTTTGAGAAAATCAAAGCAATTTCAAAGCTAAATTTCAGTCATTCTTTAGATTTTCGGAATGAATTCCGTATTGATATACTCAAAATTCAATTCCGAATCCGAACCCAGTGTTTTAAATCCAAATCTGAGTCCCGTTGTCCGATTTCCAAATTTAAATTATAAAAATACCAAGCATGGTTCTAAATGGCTCGGGCAATTCACCTGGCACTCTGTTGAATCCTCAATCTTATATTTCTCAGTTCGAGGCTGTAAAACCTTAAATATTTCCTAAACATCTAGACATAAATCCACTTTTTGAAGAAATTTTCTCAAAAATCACCTTGAGTTCTCAGAAAAATTTCCTTTTATAAATATTTTACAAAAAACACAAAAACATTAGTTTTGATCTTTGGTTTCTCGTAAAAACTTTAGGATTTTATTCTAAAAATGCAAAAAAATGGAAAAATAAAATAAAAAACCAAAAAAATTGGGAAAAACTACAAGAAAAACGAATGATTTTCAAGCTTTTTTGCCATTTTGCCAAAAACCTCATTTCTTAACCATTTTTCAAAAATTTCCTAAAAAGGAAACCTCTTTTGGAAAAAGGGAGGATTTCTAACGAACTCCTCCCGCGCTCCCTTCTTCTCCTCTCTCCATCGTCCGATCTGCAACAACCTGCATAACCCCTCCGCCCTCAATCTTCAACAAACTTCCTCTTCTCGAACCATCCTTCACCCTTTAAGAGGAGACCCCCCATCCTTTATGAGGCATCCATCTTCGCGCCACAATCCTCCTTCAACATATCTCGAATCCTTTCATCAAATCATCCATTTTCTTTCTCTAGTGCCGATCATCCATTTTCTTGCTAACACCCATCAACTTGGCTTTAGGGGCATCAAGTTTTCCTGCTAATCCATTGTCGACATCAATTTTTCACCCCACTTGGTAGATTTTCCCCCTTCTTGACCCATCATCCGCCACTTCGTCCATTGCAATCAAGCATCCAAGCCATCCTCTGCAAGTGGCCGCCATCAATCCCTCTTCACAGAACCTCCTTTACAGGTAAGTGACCACCTTCTTCTATTTTTTTTCTCCTTTCGCATTTCTTTCCCCTCGTTTTCGGCATCCCTCTATCCTGGCTCTCATTTCTTTTCTTTTAGTACAAAGCAAATGGTGGAACCAACCTGCAATACATGTAGGATTGATCAAACCATTGCAACATTAACAGAGCCCATCGACTCCAACATTTAATTTCCTGTCTTTTTTTTTATCTTTTGCATTTAATCTTTCACTTAAAAGCATCGGATGGCATTTTATTCATGTTAGTTTGTTGCATTTTTTTTTTTTTGGTTTTGCTTGTTGTACGCCTCCCGTTACCTTGTTTAAGTGGTTTGATTACTTCATTCCATCTTATCTTATTTCAGTTTGATGTAACCGTTGGTATAAGAATCATAAAAAAAAAAATTGTTCAATTGGCAGTCTCTGCATTTGGCCTTTATGGTCTACTGTGTCGGGGTCACAGTGATACAATCACAGCCTCACAATCCCTTATTCCCCTCTTCATCTCTCCCTTAATGCGATCCATGCTTTCTGCAAATATTATTATTATTTTTTTTTACACCACCTTCATTTTATTTTCAATGTTTTGATGATTTCATTAACAAATGTTTTGTTGTTCCTGAAAATTTTATTGTTAGGCATATGCACCTTCCCATTTCTTGTTCTTAAGCAATATGCAATGTCGATCCTGTGCACCCAAATATCTTGATTGTGTGGTCACTCAAAGTCATGTTGGGATTCAATCTCCCGATATAAAAAAAAAGAAGGGTAGGGTGAAAAGATGCAAGAATGTCAAATATTTGACGTGTTCACCAAAGAGGGAAGGATATCGAACTTCAATTCTCTCTGATGTTTTGCTCTCAAGAGAAACTATTCCCATTTTGATTGAAGCTCTTATTAAGCTTATCTATCAGACATCAGCTGGTGAATGGATTTGTGAATTTGCCATATCTCATACTTGGTTTCAAATTATTTATGCAGATTATGATATGTCTGAATTTTATTAAGTGTATTTTGATATAAGATACCTTTCACCCTAAATCTATTCAAAACCCTTTTTCCATTCCAACACTGAGTTTCCAAGCAAAGGTTCAGTAGGTGATCCTGATTTTGAACGTGATTGATGGAAGATCAACCAGTGATCTTTCTTCGACCATCGCAGACAGTGAAACTGTTGGTGGAAATCATGAGAGTACTACAACAACGGACATATTTCAAGTTTCCTCACCATTCTCAAAGTACAAGATTTGCAGACGACCTTGGCCCTGCCCCATTGCCAATTATCCACAGTTGCTCACATTCCAAATCTTGAGTGTATTGTTGTAAACAGGAAAAGCTTAAAGAGGTCTTCCATTCTTGTTCACTTCAGCAAAGACCTGAGGGAAATTTTAACATGGATCTAGAAGTAGGAAACTCTTCTGCGTTACTTTGGCTAATATTGTTGCCAACCAAATGAGTCATCACATAAGGTCTTGGATTTCAAAAGAATGAGGTTGTCTGTAGAAACTTTTTTTATCAAAAGATTCAATGGGCTCTGTCTGTAGCTTTTGTAGAGAAAATATCCTGCTATCAATGGTAAGAAAACCATATAATAGTAGAGAACTATCATTGACGCCTGTTGATGCTGATTGATGTGCCCAAGAAGCAACTTCCTAAAGTGGTGGAAAAGGGTTTTAAGCCAGTGCAATCCGCAGGGTATGTCACTTGAAGGATTTTGTTTAGACTAAATTGCTGAAAAAAAAACGCAGCTGAGTTGTTTGGTTCAACAAGGTAGTATGAGCTACTTCCCCATTACAGGATGCATGATTATTTTCCTGTTACACAAACACTTCACCTCTGTTATATGATATCATTCCCACATCCTCATTGGTCTGTCACACACCCACAACCCACCTTCACACCATCACATTTCATGTTGCATTTCACAAGTGCACAACATTACTGTTGTAAACACACCAAATTTTTACCTTCATCCAGTGTTTGTCCATTTCATAAGTCATCACAGATCATTGCATGTCATTGCACGCATTCTGCATAGCATTGTATGACATTGCATCTCATTTTCGAGATCCAGCACTCCTATTTCAAAACAGTCAATCCAGATTTGAATTTTAAAGCTTTATTTCAAAATCAATTTCAAAACCTGGGTTTTTATTTAATACTCTGTCATTTTCCAACCCCAGGACTTTGTATTTCGAAATATTTTCTCAGAAAACAATCTGGATTCCTTTCAAATTCAAACTTTAATCGATTTCAATTCACAGATGAGACCCATTTAGATGGTGTCGCTTCTGAATGCCTCTATTCATCAAATTTCTCAAATTTTTGAAAGTTTCAGTCCGATCAGGTTTTGTCTCAGAGTCCTAATCCGGTCAGAAGTCTTGTTTTTAAGTCTGTTTTACTTCCATTCTCAATCTTTTTCGTTTGTTTTCGAAATTTAGGTCATTTTACATAGTCCAGTTAGTTCAGGACTCTATTTTAGAGTTTGGTCGAGTTAGGAGTCTAACCCTGACTGTGTTTTCTGACTTATTTCATCATTTCTTGATAAAATCTTTTGAAAATTCTTTCATTTGGCTTTTAAAATCTAAAATCTCAGAGTCCTAAGAGTTCAGGACTCTAACCCGGAGTTCCAGTTCGCTTAAGACCCTATTTTCAAAGATCTTGAATTTTAATTATTAATTTTAACCCCTTTTCAAAGGTATTTTCAGTGTTTATTTCAAAATTTGCAAAACTTGATGTGGGCCCACTCAGTTGGTACCATATCCAGAGGAGTCCTGACCCAGTTAGGACCCTATGCCATTTCAAAAATTTTAATTTCAAAGTTTACTTTTGAAAACTCCTTCAATTTCAAGTTTTAAAATCGCTTTTTGAAAAACTCAAGTAGGGCCCACTCGGGGTGGCGCCATATTCGAGTAAGTCAGGGCTAGACTAGGGTTAGTTGATGTCTTGGTTAGTGTTAGAGGTTTAGAAGAGTCAAAACCATTTTGAAAAACTCATTTTTGAAAGTTAGTTTTTAAAACTAGTGTTTTTAAAGGTTTTTAAAAGTGTTTTAAAAACCCAATGTGAGAGAATGCCAAGTGACACCACATTTGGGGGATTCTTAGGTTTAGCTAGAGGTTAATTAGGAACTATTTATGATAATTTAGACTAGGGGTAGTTAGGTAACTCCACCCCAAAATCGCCCCCCCTTTAGAGTCCAAAATTTTCAAAATTGTCAATTTTTAAACCTAATTTTTTTATTATAAATAGAGGCATAAGGGGGGTCGATTTTCCCATCTCTCTCTTATTGGATTCTTGGAGCTTCTCTCTCCTCTCCAGCCCTTCCTCCATTGCTGCAACTCCAAGGAATGAACTTCTTCACTTTTCTTATTTTATTTAATGCTTTTTAATGCTTTAAACCTAGATTTAGGCTTGGACACCCCTCCTTATGGAAGATCAACCATGGTTTCACCTCAAGAACCAGCAAGAACAATCCAATAAGGTGATCTAACCCTGTTTTGGATAATTTACAGAGATTTTAATCCATTAGAATTGATTTTAACATGATTCTTTGCATTATTAACCAATAAAATATATGATTTACCCTTTTTAATGGGTTAAATCTATGTTTTAAAGGTGATATCAAATTCCAGCCATTGATTCCCTGTTTTTAATTTATTTTCATGGTTTATTCATGTTTGTTTTACGTTCTATAGCATAGAAATAAGTTTTATTTACTGTTTTATGGTTTATTTTATTTATTTACATTAGTTAATGCATGGTTTTTCAAGTTTCTTAAATTTCTGTGTGTTCTAGGTTTAGAACAGTAAAGATGATGTTATTTAGGAATGAAGCACTCATTGTTTATTTCTGATTTTTTTATATGTGATGAATGCATGAGTTATTGAGTTACTGTAGAAAAATCAGAGGTTTTAGATCTCGAGAACCCTGTCAAAAAAAATCAGACATCAAATCGGGTTTTTAAAGCTTTAAAATCGTGCTTAAAATCAAGAAGGTAACTTGCTCAGATGATATTTCTCTCATATTATATCCGATTTTAGATATGTAAAATGCTATGGATTCACATTGAGTAGATCTGTCGTCTGTGAAATTTTCAAATTTTTTGATCACTGTTTAGTATTTTTACCTATTTAGAGAATCTATTTTTAAATTTAAAACTCGTTAGGGTTTACCAAAACCCTAATCAGACTTGTGTTAGTCATAAATCCCAAACCACAGATCCAATTTTAAATCTGTAAAAAGTGAGTATTGTTATTTTTCTGTCTACTGTTCACCACTAAAATTTCAAAGATTTGTGTTTAGAATTGCTATTTATGTCTGTATTTTCAATCTGGAATAGCTGTTTTAATCCCTGTTAAGAGTGATATATTTTAGCTCAGATTGCCGGAAGGGTTTCTCCCTAACCGGAGATGATTTTTCCAATCTGTAAATTGAGAAATCTCTATTTTTTTTTCTATTTAGTCTCTGTAAAATTTCATAAATTTACATGGAGATTTGACCCCTGGTGCAGGTCTTGGACTGAGACTGGTTGGTGAATTAGGTCAAAAATAGCATATTTTTAGGGTTTAATGCAATTTTCGGATTAATTTAATGTCAAAAAATTATTTTTATAATTCCAATTCGATATTAGGGTTATAACAAGTACAGGTACCAATTTTCATGGATTTTGAAATCCATTTGATGGCTGAATTGAGCAAATTGCAAAACCGGGTTCCTGAAAGATCCAAAAACACTGCTAAAATCACAGTTTTTGTGATATTGTTGGATTTTCGTGCATAGGCATATATTTTTAGGGTTTAATCATGTTCATAATCATATTAGGATGCTTTAGGTTTAATTTTGTGCTCATTTGATTTCATTTAGTGCATAAAACCTAAATTTTTACCAAAATCTCTTTCTAAAAACCCTGATTTCAAGGCCATAGTCTTGCTATCGGGGGCAATTTGGTTATTTGACCTAAATTTCGAAATCCCTAACCCTAATTTTCATATTTTTAAGCATGTCACATCATATTTAGCTTAGTTTATTACATTCAAATTTCAAAACTTGCATTTTATCAAAATATCTTTCTAAAAACCTTAATTTCAAGGCCATAGTCTTGTTATTAGGGGTATTTTGGTCATTTGGACCCCAATTTCGAAATTTCATATTTTATCTTCCTTATTTATTCAATTTTATTTCATACTTTATCATTTTGATTTAAGGGAATCAAGGAAAAGGCTTATATCTGGCAAAATCCAACAATTTCCTGATATTGTTGGATAAATCTAGAAAAGCCAACATATTTTCATTAACCAAGTTTTCTAGTTTTGCAGGTACATTGAAGACTTTATTTTCCATGTATTTAAATTTCAATAGTGATGTAATTTGTAATTAAACTTTGGAATAAGAATTTACATTTCCTGCTTAGCTTAGGTTGCATTGCATATAGCTTATTTTTATAATTTTAATATGTGATGGATGATGATTCATGCATATTTTTGCAAATTCACCATGGTCTACACGAATGGCACATGCACTAGCTTCTATGAAGTTTATAAACTTGGTGAAATTTGTATTTATGGCCATAGTCAGAATACGAATGATACTTAGATTTATGATCTCCACATTAGCCACATTCAGCCTACACTCTTAGGCTAACTTCAAAATGCACTGCATTTCTCAAAAATACAAAAAGTATTTCTCGATTCCTCAAATCCATATTCATTCATTTCATGCATTTGCCAATTCCAATCTCAATTCAAAGAAGTTCATTTTCTCAAAATCTCCTAAGTCTTATAGCAAAATCGATTTTCCCAAAGACATTGAATTTCAAAGGATATTTCAAGTATTTCCCAAGTTCCAAATTCAAATTTTCTAAGTTAGAATTTCAATTTCCAAGTTTGAATTCAGAGAAACCAAGTCTCTCAGAATCGATTTTCACCAAATGTCAAGGATTCCTCAAAATCGATTTTTATTTCTTTCAGAAGTATATTTGAAATCCCAATTCACGATTTTCCAAGATTTACATTTTATATTTCAATCATTAAAAGCAAACATCATGTTTTCAAAATGTGCATTTTCTGAAAATTCATAGCACATGCCTGATTCTATGTGCATTTAGAAATTAGAATATGATTTAGACAATTTGAATAGAGTAGAGCATAAGATTGATCCTTGGTTCAATTACCCCTGTTAAAGGTGGCAGGAACGGTTGAACCTCGTACCGACAGGCGAGTCCCATTCTTCGGAATTTTCCCGCATTTTAAAAACGGAGGCGAGTTATTTTCAAAAACTTTTTCAAAGGTCAGTTTGACTTGCAAAAGTTAAAAATTTTGCGATGATAACAGGTTTGGCGACCGAGATGGGACGTGTCTTTGCCTGATCAATCTAATGCTCTACTTAGTTCAAGTTGTCAAAATCGATTTCCATAGAATGTCAGCTTTGCTTTATGATATCATGTGAACCTAGGAGCCTAGACTTGAACCCAGCTGACATGGAATGCATATAGACTAGGTATGGTTTGGTAGGACCATATTGAGGAGAATTATTCATGCTCACATAGACTTAGGTCTAATACAACACTCCTCAATTTAGGAATTGTATGAAAACAATGCTTGCTTCTTCAAATATTTCAAAAATCTATCTCTTTAGGACTTAGAGCCTTCTGTTTGATTGCATGTGCTCATGTTTTTCAAAAATCACCCCACCTATATTGTCCCGGTCTTCACGTTGCTGGGCTCTCTTCCAGAACCATAGTTCGGGACAGAGCCTCACAACTGGGCCACTTATTTGGGTGAAAACCCCCCTACCACGTACCAAGGGCCATAGTCCAACGTATATCGGCAGGTGCTCAAGGATGTTGGAAAACTTGAACCTAGAACCGGAGAAATTGATTTTATGCCACGTACATCGAGCCTTGGCTTGAGTATATAGGCATAACTGGATTGGACACAGATGATCTGAACCTTAGAGTTAGGATTAAGGTCCCACAGCCATTTCAAAATTTGTGCATCTAGAGTCAGCTTTTAGGGAATGCTGTATGTGCATACTTGTTTGTGCAGAATGTGATTGAATATGTTATAGTCATTTCCTTTTTATTTTCCATATTTTCCCCAATTTTCTAAAATACTGGACGATTTTCTCAAAATTCCCCAATCCATGTCCATGTACTGTCTATGTTTTAAATCCTGGACGATTTTCAAAACACTTCATTTTATAAAGTACTTCCTTATATTTCATTAAACCCTGGACGATTTTCATAAAATTCCTCCATTTTCTTCAAAACTCCGGGTGATTTCCCATCTTTCCTGTCTTCTGGATCTCGAATTTCCTGCTTTATTTTTATCCTGCCTGCATTTTTCTCAAAATTCCTGTATTTTTCTCAAATCTTATTCCAATTTCCATGTCTTCCAGTCCGATGGCATCCAGTCAGCTTGATTCAGTCTTCCCTGACGGTCACATCTCCTACGAGGTGCGACAACGTCTTCCCGAACATCGAGTCCTCAGCACCGGATCCTTCTTTCCCCGGTGGTATTATTCATGGTTCAAGAACTTCTCTCGTATGTTTCCGGACCATCTGGACGAGTGTGGATTGGAACTGGCATCCGCAGTGGGAAAGCAGACAGTCAACGGCAACTTGATCCATGCACTAGCAGAGCGGTGGAATCCGAGCACTTCTACCTTCTGGTTCCCGTGGGGTGAGATGACAGTGCTGATGGATGAATTTTCAGAGATCATGGGATTGCCCGAGCCAGCCGGTCAGCCTGGAGATCCATTGGAGAAACAGTTTCTGATTAATGTTAAGGGTCTGGACCCTAAGGATGCCTTAGCCCGCATGACAGGATGCAAGTCTTGGCCTCTGATTGAAGAAGATGGAAATGAATATGTGGATCTGCTCGAAATCTACAGACAGCATGGGACATTTGTGGAAGTCAGTTCGTTGTCTAGGACAACTCGAGAGAGAATTCAGCATGCGATGGTTCTGTGCACGGTGGGATTGGCTTTCTTTCCCGACGGACGAAATTACATGGATATCAGAATAGTTCAGCTTCTAAGAAGATGGGGAAGTCGACAGACCAACCGCCTCTCTATAGCCATGGCCGCACTCGCCTTTCTATACCGAGGGTTGACTCGTTTCGCACTCGGAGAGTCGATCCTAGTCGAAGGATGCACCTATGCCTTGCAGTCTTGGTTCCTCCGGCATGTGCCAGTCCGAGCCAGTTCCTTCAGATACAATGGTGAGAAGCTCCTTCTAGTTGCACGATACCGGTTCTTGATCGACAACCTTCAGGAGAAAGAGGTCGTATGGGACTACTTTGATCGCCAGAAATCACCTCCCAGATATACTTATGCATACGGCAAGCGATTCAGGCTACTGGGCCCGTTCTTCTGCGCATATTATCATCCAGAGCGGTGTGTCAGGCAATTCTCTCAGAGGCAGAAGCGCGTAGAGATTCGTCCACTAGCCGGGGTTCTGCCAGAATTCGATCTCACATCAGATCAATGGTCCGGAGCATACCATTCTGCCAGACATGGCTGGGATTCCTTTGTCAGTCTTACTATTTTTCCTGGTCCTCGTGTATCTTCTGATTATCTAGAGTGGTGGAAAATTGTTTGTCCCCCTCCCCTCTGTCAAGTGTATTATTGATAAAATCATGTTTTTCCTCTCAATAAAATTCCTTTATTTTACATCTCATCTTGGTTTGACGACCTCTCCTAGGTAACAAGGCATGTTTCCAGTTGTTTATTTTGCAAAGAATAGCAATGCAATTGTCATAATTTCAACGACGACTCAATCCCTAGTAATGGGATACTCTTTCAATTGTCTACCAAAATTCTCAACAAATATTTTCCTTCAACCAAATTTCCTTCAAAAGCCTAATCATTAGTTCTGCCCTGCAGAGAGCATCAGTAATATCCAAGAGAACATTTGTGATACCCGATGGTTGATACAAGATCCAGAAAGAAAGCCGCATCAGTTGAAGGCGTCGCATACTCAGTAGCTTCAGAAGAAGAGATGGACTCACCTCGATCAATCCAGAGTCAGGGTCAGCAGGCGGATGATGGCATCGATCCCCAAATGTACGCCATGTTCAAAAAGATGATGACCAAGATGCTGGCAGAGCAAGCTGAGGCCAGTACTGAGCAAATTCAGACCAAACAGAAAGAAAAGGGTCATGCAACCAAGAATGTGAAGACCAATAAAAAGCAGAATTGTCATGAGGAAATGTCTGATGAGTCAGAATCAACAGATGATACTGACAAAGAGTATGAAAATAAGCAAGAATTCAAAAGGTCGACTCAGGGGCAGGGATCGGCCTACAAATCCAAGAATCAGTCTGTTGACGACCCTACGCAGTCACAACTGAAAGATGTGGTGAAGATGGTTAAAGATCTTCAAGCGCGTGACAAGGGTAAAAGAGTCTTTACAAGTGAAGACTTCTATGATGGACTGGATGGGGATGATGATCTTGACAATCTCCCCAAGAAATTTATCAAGTTTGATGGTTCGGGTGACCCAAAAGCACATCTCGCCCTATTCTTTGCAGAATGTTTCAGGTTCAAGAGGAACAATCGTGCCTTATTTCTCTGCTTCCCTCGCAGTTTGGAAGGTGTCGCAGCAAAGTGGTACTTAGAGCACATTAATCCGATAGAACTGAAAGAATTCGACAAAGTGGTCAATTTATTTATTGAGCGCTTTCTATTCAACGCTGAAGTACTCCCGACTCTCAGTCATCTATGCAGTCTGAGGCAGAAGGAAAACGAGAAGGCCAGGGATTTTATTCATAGATGGAGATCCGCTTGCAATAAGATGTGCGATCCAATAGCAGAAAGACACGCACTATCTTTGATCCTGAGCAACTTCTCGTAACCCCTGAGGGGACTAATTTCTACATCTCCATCGAAGAGCTTCATAGAACTAACAGAACGAGCCGAATGACTCGAGTTGAGTATGGAGAACGGGTCTTATGAAGGTTTTATGTTTACAAAGAATAACAGTCAACAAGAATCAAAGAAGAAAGCCCATTTTACCTACTCTGCCAATAACAGTAAGAATCAGAACAAAGGAAATGGAAAAAATCATAGTTATGCTTCAGGAGGGTCAAATCCCAACAAAAGTGATCAGAAAGGCAAGTCGATTATTCAATATGATAAGCAGCCACAGCAAACCCTCGAACAAAGATCAAGACCACAAGAAAAGCCAAAGCGGGAAGGATGGAGTTATAACCGCAAGTTTACTCCTCTAGACCAGTCCCTCGAGACAGTATTAGAATATATGCTCGGCAGTGATATGATTAAGCTTCCAAGGGTAGCTGACCCGCCAGTGGTTATGGGAAAAATGAAGGAAAGATTCTGCAAGTTCCACCAAACTGTGGGACATGATACCGAGAACTGTTTCGTTCTAAAAAACATCATACAAGATTATATTGACAAAAATCTGTTAGTAGAAGGGGCTGAAGATGAGAAAATGGAGATTCTAAACACTACAAGAAAAATGTTAATTAGCGACGGAAATTTGCGACGGATTTTTTCCGTCGCAAATTAGCGACAGATTAGCTAGAGAAAACTTTCTTAATGAATCCGTCGCTAAGTAGCGACGGATTAGCGATGAAAGTTGTCTCATCGCTAATCCGTCGCTAATTAGCGACGAATTAACGACAACAAGTATTTCGTCGCTAATTCTCAATACAAGAAAAACATTTTAGCGAGGGATTTAGCGAGGGAAATTTTTCGTCGCTAATCCGTCGCTAATTAGCGACGGATTAGCGAGGGAAAATTTCCGTCGCTAATCCGTCGCTAATTTTCGATTTAAACCAAGCGCGAAATTTTCCCTCTCTCCCTGTTTGAAATTTAAATCGACCGCGCTCGATTTAAATCGACCGCGCTCGATTTAAACCGAGCGACGTCGGAGAGCTTATTGGAGAGCATGTACATGAGAGTGGAGGACGGTGACGCCGGAGGACAGTCGGCGATCGCTGGAGGACGTCGGCGCCGGTTGACGGAGGACGACAATGCTGATTCACGGAGGACGGCGACGCCGGAGGACGGTCGGCAATCGTTGGATGATGTCGGCGTCGGTTCACGGAGGACAACAACGTCGATTCACGGAGGACGGTCGGCGATCGCTGGAGGACGTTGGCGCCGGTTCATGGAGGACGATGACGCCGGTCCACAGAAGATGACGGCGACGCCGGTTTACGGAAGATGACGGTGCCAGTTCATGGAGGACGGCGACGCCGGAGAGCACCGGTTCATGGAGGACGGCGACGCCGGTTCGCGATGAGGCAGAGCGATCGTTATGTGCATGCAATGCCTGTCGGGTGCGGTATAAGTCCGGCTTAGTGCTGCCGGAATACCGCCTGACAAGGATCAATTTTTTTTTATTTTTTTTTTAAAATTTAGCGACAGATTAGCGACGGATAATGTCCGTCGCTAATCTGTCGCAAATTAGCGACGGAATTAACGACAGATAATTTTTTTCGCTAATTAGCGAGCAAAAAATCGCGATGGCCTCTATCCATCGCTAATCCGTCGCTAAGCCGTCGCTAAACAGTTTAGCGACGGCTTAGTGACGGATTAGCGATGGATAGAGGCCGTCGCTAATCCACGGTTTTCTTGTAGTGAAAACAGCCTTTCTTGCAGCACTCAACAACAATGATATCTGATCATCCCTTTCAGCCACAAGATCATATCCGACCATGCCCTAGCAGTGATATCAATGTGCAGCATCAGGTATTAGTATTGCATAAGGCCCAGTCCAGTTCTCAAAAGATGGACCTCGTTTCAGCATTCAGTAAGCTGAAAGTTTCGAGAGAACCCGCTAGAATATCTCCAGAGGTAGCCAAAAGAATGCCATGGTTACCCAAGAACCTTGTCAAATCTACTTCGGAAAAAGGGAGAAAACCAGAAGAAAAGGTCGACACGGTGCAAAGACCAATCACTTCCCTCTCTAATATCCCTATCCTTGAGTTGGCACGTGCCTCTCCTAAGCATCAGCAAGTTCTGGACGATTTACTTCGAAAGATCAAAGTCAAGCCAGACACCACACCTGAAGACATGGCTCAGATCGTTAATCAGGCCATGACCAATGCTCCCATAACCTTCTCAGATGAGGATCTGCCAAAACCTCACGCATTTCATAACAATGCCTTGTACATTGTGGTGCGAACCCGGGGAATGACTGTACCCCACGTGCTTGTAGATGGAGGCAGTAGCCTCAACATTTGTCCTGAAATGACTGCCAAGGCTCTGGGTATAAAAGAAGAAGAGTATACACCGGATCCGATTACCATTTATGGGTTTGATAATCATGGACAGACAGCAAAGGGAAAGATCTTCTTGGAAATATTTATCAACTACTCTGTTCATACAGTGCTTTTCCATGTCGTCAATGTGCCACCAACGTATAATCTTCTACTGGGAAGAACATGGATTCATAATGCCAATGCCGTGCCATCCACTCTGCATCAGTGCATCAAGTGGTCTAAAGGTGGCATGATAACTACTGTTTTGGGGGAAGATCCTGAAGAGAGGCTACCTCAGCCTATGATCCCTAGGCCAACTTATACTGATGATATCCCTAGCATTAGGGAAAGTGAAGAAACTGTTCTCAGTGAAAGCCTTGAAATGCTAAAGTTAGGAGCAACATCAGAGACAAATCACACAGCAGCGATGGTCCAATGGCAAGGACCACATTTCTTTAAGATTGGGGGTCGTCTCGATTACAGTACTTTCAAGGACCATCCTCTTTTCCCGCAGTTTGTTAGGACCAAGAAAGGATTTGTCCTGTTACTGAAGCATGGTTATCAGCCTTTCAAAGGATTGGGCAAGAACGGAGATGGCCGGCTAGAGCCAGTGATCCCTGATCAGCATCCGCGCAGGGCAGGACTAGGATTCACGGGCAAAAGATCCCACAAAAATACTGTCTTCATTAAAGGGATTCATTAAAAAATTTCTACCATCTGTCTTTTCTATTCCATTCATTTGATTTTTGCAGTTTGTAGGGACAATGTCCCATTTCAGTTCATTTTAAGTGTCCTTATTTCATTTCAAGTCTTCAATAAAGTTATCAAGTTTCTCGTCTATCTGGATGTCATCTTTCTCTTATTCCTCTGCAATTTGTCTTCAAAATTCATTTGTTCTTATTTTTATTCCCATGCAATTTATGTCATAGTAAAGGAGCTTTCTCTAAAAGCTATTCCTTTTCAAAATTTCAGAATGTCTTCTCAACCGATAAAAAGGTTAGTCATTAATCCTTCAATCCTATCGAAACCGGCAAAGATATATCGGGTCCGAGCAAGAACAAGGGACAGTAAGGTCACAAAGCAGTCAGAAGAAATGGCAGAATTCGATTCGTCGCTTCCAGAGTTGCCAGAATTTGCAGTGATTCAGAAACAAGATGAACCATCGACCCTAGTCCAGGATCCGACTGAGGACATCAATATTGGTTCAGAAGATAGTCCGAAAATTCTCAAGATCGGCACCAGCCTAAGTACAGATGAGAAGGAAAGGCTCATTGACTTTCTCAAGCAGCACCAAGAAGTATTCGCATGGACTTATGAAGATATGCCCGGTTTAGATCCTAAATTGGTGGAACATCGACTCGTTCTGAAGCCTGATGCGAAACCTATTAAACAGAAGTTAAGGAAAATGGATCCTCGAATCGAGCAACAGGTCAAGGAAGGACTTGAGGACTTGCTTAAAGCAGGATTCATTCGAGCAATAGATTATCCGGACTGGTTGGCGAATATCGTTGCAGTTCCCAAGAAAAATGGCAAAGTGCGAATTTGTATCGACTTTCGCGATCTCAATAAAGCTACTCCGAAGGATGACTATCCCCTCCCAAATATTGACCTCCTAGTTGATAGCACGTCTGGGCATGCCATGTTTTCCTTCATGGACGGATACTCCGGATATAATCAGATCAAGTTAGCCGCTCGTGACCAATCCAAAACATCCTTCACTACGCCATGGGGCACTTTCTGTTATACGGTCATGCCGTTTGGGCTCAAAAATGCTGGGGCAACCTATCAGCGTGCAATGGCCGCCATTTTCCATGATCAGATGCACAAGACCATGGATGCATACGTTGATGACATCTTGGTCAAATCCAAGGAGGAAGGAGACCATATCGATGCCTTAAGTCAAGTCTTCAAGCGGCTTATTCTTTATAAGCTAAGACTCAACCCTCAGAAGTGTGTCTTCGGAGTTGAATCAGGCAAATTGCTAGGCTTCTTGGTCAGCAAAAAAGGGGATAGAAATGGATCCCGCCAAAGCAAAGGCCATCATTGACATGCCACCTCCAACTACTCTTAAGGAATTGCGTAGTCTTCAGGGACGTATGCAATCAATTCGGAGATTCATATCCAACCTTGCCATGAGATGTGAACCTTTCAATCATCTACTCAGAAAAGGAGTGAAATTTGAATGGGGACCAGAGTGTCAGCAATCGTTTGAGCGTATCAAGAAATATCTTCTTAATCCGCCAGTTCTAAAGCCACCAGAATTGGGAAAGCCTCTCTTGCTATACGTTTCAGTTAACCAAGCCGCTTGTGGCGGATTCTTGGCACAATATGAAGAAGGCAGTTTGGTTGAACATGCCATTTATTATGTAAGCAAGACTTTCATTGACTACGAGAAGAAATATTCTCAAATAGAGAAGACATGCCTAGCACTGGTATGGATGTGTCAGAAGCTGAGACATTACTTGTTAGCATCAGAAGTCAAGATTCTCTCAAAACTTAATCCTCTCAAGTATATTCTCGAACAACCATTTCTTAGTAGACGGATTGCTAAGTGGCAAGTCCTGTTAATGCAGTATGATCTGGGGTATGTTTCTCAGCAATCTATCAAAGGTCAAGCAATTGCAGACCAATTGGCAGATTTTCCTTTAGCAGAAGATGTTAGAATCGAGGATAGCTTTCCCGATGAGCGGATCTGTAATGTTCAACAATCCCCAGTTTGGAATCTGTTTTTCGACGGATCCAAGAACATGGTTGGCATAGGAGTCGGAATCTTGCTGATCACACCAGAGAAAGAGATGATCCCCTTTTCTCTGAAACTGGATTTTCAGTGTACCCATAATATGGCCGAGTATGAAGCTTTAATACAAGGTATGAGAATTTTGCAAGACTTCAATGTTCAGAGGGTACATGCTTTCGGCGATGCATTGCTCGTCGTCAGCCAAGTCAAAGCTGAATGGCAGGTAAAAGATCAGAAGCTGCTCCCTTACCAAAAGATCGTTTTATCCCTTATCAACAATTTCGAGGAATTTCAGCTTTTCCATATCAAAAGAGAGTTTTATCAAATAGCTGATGGTTTGGCCAGCCTCGGCTCCATTATGTCTTTCAGAAATGGAGAATCCTGTCGCTCCTTTGAAATCGATAGACTTGACCAACCTGCCTTCGTTCCGGTAATGCAAGTCAACCAGGCGGAACAGAAAAAGAAGCCTTGGTATCAAGATATCAAAAACTTTATTGAAACTGGTGAGCTTCCACCAGAACTATCAAAGAAGGAGCAAAAAGCAATTCAGCATATGTCCGCCCTCTATTTTATCCTTGCCAATGTTCTTTATCGTCGTGGGTTCAGTTCTGAGTATTCCAGGTGCTTAGACGAAGAAGAAGCTAAAGAAATCATACGAGAAGCGCATGAAGGTATTTGCGGTGGTCATGTCGGCTACCAAACCCTTGTTAAACAAATCATTCGGGCAGGATACTATTGGAGAACCATGTAGCAAGACTGCTATCGTTTTGTGAAGAAGTGCATTCAGTGTCAGATACACGCACCTTCCATTCATGCGCCAGCCACGTACTTACAATCAGTCGTGTCTCCATGGCCATTTTCTATGTGGGCCTTCGACGTCGTAGGACCCATCTCTCCTTCAGCTTCTAATGGTCATAAATATTTCCTTGCCGCAACAGAGTATTTCACCAAATGGGTTGAAGCCGTCACTCTGCGTACGGTGGAGGGTCGATATGTAGTCTCGTTCATTCATAAGAACATTCTTTGTCGTTTCGGTATACCGCACGACATCATGCCAGATAATGGTACTCATTTCAAGAATGAGAGAATGAAGATCTTTTGTTCAAAATTCAGAATTCATCATCATTTTTCAGCTCCTTATTATCCACAAGGAAATGGTCAGGCAGAAGCAACCAACAAAAGTTTGATCTGCATCTTGGAAAGAACCGTTGAGACAGGTCGTGATTGGCACGAGAAAATTCATGATGCACTTTGGGCATATCGAACTACCATTCGAACCCCAACCAATGAGACTCCTTCAGAACTTGTTTATGGGACTGAGGTGGTGTTACCTCTTCATGTTCAGAAACCCGCCCTTAAGTTCGCATCTCTTTTAGAGCTACCACTCGATCAGTATCAGCAACAGAGATTGGTACAGTTAGATTTACTCGATGAAAAAAGACTCAAAGCGGCAGAACACGCTCAGTCTTATCGTCAGAGGATAGCAAGGCAATATGCCAAGTCAGTCATCGAAAGGAGATTCCAAGTTAATGACTTGGTCCTTAGATCAACGGCTCATCTCAAGCATCGTCCACGTGGCAAATGGTCACCAAACTGGGAAAGTCCCTACGTGGTGAAAGAAGCGTTGCCCCGTAATTCATATCGTCTGATTAATGCAGACGGGGTAGAACTATCCGACCCCATTAATGCTGGACATCTGAAGAAATTCTATACCTAGAAAATCTCTATTCTATCTTTTGTATTCTTCAAAAATTCTCCTCAATAAATGATCAATTATTCTTTGGTCAAATTACCCCTCTTCACCCAGAATATACTGGGGCATTCTTGGTAAAGTTGCCTTTTATCCAAAACAATTTGTGTGCAGGCAGGATCTAATAAATCTCTCATTTTGCACGCATGTGCACTCAGTTGCATCCATTTGCATTTGCACGCATTCATCTGCATCAATTTGCATTGGATTTCCCATTCTGGATAAGGGATAAATCCTGAGACCCCGGCAAGTCGTCCAAGTCATCGCCAATTGATGACCCTTCAAAACCCAGTGCTCGTACTGGTAATCTTTAAAACCCAGTGCTCGTACTGGTAATCTTCAAAACCCAGTGCTCGTACTGGTAATCTTTAAAACCCAGTGCTCGTACTGGTAATCTTTAAAACCCAGTGCTCGTACTGGTAATCTTTTAAAAACCCAGTGCTCGTACTGGTAATCTTTAAAACCCAGTGCTCGTACTGGTAATCATTAAAACCCAGTGCTCGTACTGGTAATCTTTTAAAAACCCAGTGCTCGTACTGGTAATCTTTTAAAAACCCAGTGCTCGTACTGATAACCTTTTAAAATCCAGTGCTCGTACTGGTAACCTTTTAAAGTCCAGTGCTCGTACTGGTATCCTTTAAAAATCCAGTGCTCGTACTGGTAGTCTTTTAAAATTCAATGCTCGTACTGATAACTTTTTAAAATCCAGTGCTCGTACTGGTAGCCTTTTAAAGTCCAGTGCTCGTACTGGTATCCTTTAAAAAATCCAGTGCTTGTACTGGTAATCTTTTAAAATATAGTGCTCGTATTGGTACTTTGCAAAAGTTCGGTCTTTATACTGGTCGCAACATAACTCTCACATTGAGGTTCAGGCTCAATCTTTAGACCTGCGAACCAAACAATCTGTATCAGACTCTTGGGTCGTTCCATTCTGTTAATCTGACATTCGGGTTGCCGATTTTGTCAAGACCTCTAGTCATTCATGTTATCAAGCAGTTCTTTGAGTTATCAAAAGCTATCAAAATCAATCGCCAAGTATCTCTCTTGCGAGGGACCCTTTTTCCAGGGAGAGTTCGAGGCAGCTCGTTTCTTTTCGCATGTCTTTATTGTTCGTTCGTTGAACCCCTTTTTCTAGGGAGAGTTTGAAGGGACTCGTGATTCACGAACAGTTTGCAAAATAATCTTTATTGTCACACAAGGAACCCTTTTTCTAGGGAGAGTTTCGACGGAAGCTCGTCCTCCTTGTAACCCTAAATGTCTTTTGTTAGGCCACCCCCGTCGTCGAGGACCCTTTTTCCAGGGAGAGTGTGATGGACTCGTTCCTCTATGATATCCTTTCAATCTCTGTTAGCGGCCCCCTTTCCATAAGAGAAGCCTAGAAATAGGGAGTTTTGACGAAAACTCTATTTCTCTTCGAAAGTTCGTTTTGCAAACACCTCCTCTTCAGGGAAGAGAGGAGTATCTTTTGTTACCCGTTCAGGTAAGGGTCAAGCCTGAGTCTCTCCTTTGGGGAAAGGAGAGGAGAATCTAGCCACGGATGTGTCATAAAGACCTCAAATGATTTCCTTCACCAAGGATTCCAAGAATATTTTGCCAATTTGCCATAAAAAAAAAAATAAATAGTTGTTGATTCCAAAATCTTTATCGCATAAAATTGTACCTCAGAATACCTTCAGTATTACTTCCGAAGTGACAAAGCTTTTGCAAAAAAGGATTCAAAATTCAAAATCTTTCTATTGGCCAACCAAAAGGATGAAGAATAAATCTGCGATATGGCCGGCAAAGAAAATTCAATGTTGTTGCAAAGCCAGAAGTGATTGATATTGATCGCAGTCAATGGCACATTTTTAAAGACCATTCTTGAAAAATAAAACAGTCGAAATATCCTGGGTGATACAGAAAAATTCACTCAATCTCCATGTCCCCTCAATCACCTAAGCTGCAATTAAATATCTGCAAAAGGGATCTCTCAACTATCGTCAAGATGAAGGCGAATTAGACGAGTCGACCCCCGGGGCCAAAGAAGATTTGGATCATCTCCAAGATGACGGAGTTTGTGACAGATCCTTCCAGGGAAAGTCCAGATCACCGTCGAGATGAAGGCGAGTGTGATGGACCTCCCGACAATCCCTAAAAGGTATTTAATTTCTGTTATCATCAAGAGATTCCTAACCAATGAGCCAATAACCGTCAATATAATCCCTGAGAGAAAAGAAGGATCGGAACATCTCTGAGATGAAGGAGTTTGTGACGTACCCTTCCAAAAAAATAAAGAGAGAAAAAGCTAGGACATCTCCAAAATGAAGGATGATGTAATTCCCGAAAAATCCAAGAGAGCTCCAATTCTGTCAAAAAAGAGTGCAGAAAGATCATCATGAGAAAAGAATCCCAGGATATCAGACTGCCGAATCTATCAAGAATCTTCTTTAATTTTGTGAAATTCTTTTATCAATATCCTTTCGCTAATAGCTCTCGCAATATCAAGAATACATTCTTTTCCGTCCATATCAATGAAATTGATAGCCTCCTTGAAGGAAAGTCAATTGCAAGTAATTTGAATTCGAATCTTGATTCTACGGAGTTAAGCCCAATCGAAGGTAATACTTCAAGTAGAAAAGAGGGAATATTTTTCATATATATATGTGCTTATCATTCTTGAATTAACTATAATTTTTTGTCTTATTGACAATCTTTTTAAGTTATCCTGACATGAAGTGAGAACTTGATGTTTATTTTGATGTATCCAGGCGTTGTTGTTATCCCTTTTAGGATCGGATGATGGGAGTTGTCCAAGATCCTTCCCTTCTTGTTTTGATCTGAGTGCCTGGGCTCTCAGATTCACACACTTCCCTGTGCTCCCCACTGTCCCACCATAGACAGTTCCCGTTCAGTTTAAGGGTTAAACCTGAATTTTCCGCAAAAGGTCATCTGTCTTAAAAGCCATTCAGTCTTAGCAATGAGACGTCCAAGATCAATCCCTTTTCAAGCTTTAGGGAACCCCCTTTCTTCCTTTTGCAAACCCCTCTCGGATTTATTGTGCAGAATTCGAAGGTCCCATCATGGTTTCTTCATTTGAGGATTCCGTATATCGTCCCCTTTCAGGTTAAGGGTTAAGCCTGAGCCTCGTTTTTCCACGAGGTATCGTCCCCTTTCAGGTCAAGGGGTTAAACCTGAGCCTCATTTTGATGAGGTATTTCATTTATCGTCCCCTTTCAGGTTAAGGGTTAAGCCTGAGCTTTGTTCCATACGAGGTATTTCCTGTCCCATCCAGGTTAAGGGCAAAACCTGAATCTCACTTCTTTTCGAAGTAAAATTTTCTCCTTATTCTTCATTTCATATCTATCATCATCCTTTGAACTAATTCTTTCATACCCAGTCAGATTCATCTAACTGGGGTATTTTTATAGTCCAAATTTGGTATGTTTTCTTTGCCACTAAGCTCGGCTTTCAACCGGCTTAGCAGCAAAGAGGGGCATCTGTAAACACACCAAATTTTTACCTTCATCCAGTGTTTGTCCATTTCATAAGTCATCACAGATCATTGCATGTCATTGCACGCATTCTGCATAGCATTATATGACATTGCATCTCATTTTCGAGATCCAGCACTCCTATTTCAAATCATTCAATCCAGATTTGAATTTTAAAGCTTTATTTCAAAATCAATTTCAAAACCTGGGTTTTTATTCAATACTCTGTCATTTTCCAACCCCAGGACTTTGTATTTCGAAATATTTTCTCAGAAAACAATCTGGATTCCTTTCATATTCAAACTTTAATCGATTTCAATTCACAGATGAGACCCATTTAGATGGTGTCGCTTCTGAATGCCTCTATTCATCAAATTTCTCAACTTTTTGAAAGTTTCAGTCCGATCAGGTTTTGTCTCAGAGTCCTAATCCGGTCAGAAGTCTGGTTTTTAAGTCTGTTTTACTTCCATTCTCAATCTTTTTCGTTTGTTTTCGAAATTTAGGTCATTTTACATAGTCCAGTTAGTTCAGGACTCTATTTTAGAGTTCGGTCGAGTTAGGAGTCTAACCCTGACTGTGTTTTCTGACTTATTTCATCATTTCTTGATAAAATCTTTTGAAAATTCTTTCATTTGGCTTTTAAAATCTAAAATCTCAGAGTCCTAAGAGTTCAGGACTCTAACCCGGAGTTCCAGTTCGCTTAAGACCCTATTTTCAAAGATCTTGAATTTTAATTATTAATTTTAACCCCTTTTCAAAGGTATTTTCAGTGTTTATTTCAAAATTTGCAAAACTCGATGTGGGTCCACTCAGTTGGTACCATATCCAGAGGAGTCCTGACCCAGTTAGGACCCTATGCCATTTCAAAAAATTTAATTTCAAAGTTTACTTTTGAAAATCTTTTGAAAACTCCTTCAATTTCAAGTTTTAAAATCGCTTTTTGAAAAACTCAAGTAGGGCCCACTCGGGGTGGCGCCATATTCGAGTAAGTCAGGGCTAGACTAGGGTTAGTTGATGTCTTGGTTAGTGTTAGAGGTTTAGAAGAGTCAAAACCATTTTGAAAAACTCATTTTTGAAAGTTAGTTTTTAAAACTAGTGTTTTTAAAGGTTTTTAAAAGTGTTTTAAAAACCCAATGTGAGAGAATGCCAAGTGGCACCACATTTGGGGGATTCTTAGGTTTAGCTAGGGGCTAATTAGGAACTATTTAGGATAATTTAGACTAGGGGTAGTTAGGTAACTCCACCCCAAAATCGCCCCCCCTTTAGAGTCCAAAATTTTCAAAATTGTCAATTTTTAAACCTAATTTTTTTATTATAAATAGAGGCATAAGGGGGGTCGATTTTCCCATCTCTCTCTTATTGGATTCTTGGAGCTTCTCTCTCCTCTCCAGCCCTTCCTCCATTGCTGCAACTCCAAGGTATGAACTTCTTCACTTTTCTTATTTTATTTAATGCTTTTTAATGCTTTAAACCTAGATTTAGGCTTGGACACCCCTCCTTATGGAAGATCAACCATGGTTTCACCTCAAGAACCATCAAGAACCAGCAAGAACAATCCAATAAGGTGATCTAACCCTGTTTTGGATAATTTACAGAGATTTTAATCCATTAGAATTGATTTTAACATGATTCTTTGCATTATTAACCAATAAAATATATGATTTACCATTTTTAATGGGTTAAATCTATGTTTTAAAGGTGATATCAAATTCCAGCCATTGATTCCCTGTTTTTAATTTATTTTCATGGTTTATTCATGTTTGTTTTACGTTCTATAGCATAGAAATAAGTTTTATTTACTGTTTTATGGTTTATTTTATTTATTTACATTAGTTAATGCATGGTTTTTCAAGTTTCTTAAATTTCTGTGTGTTCTAGGTTTAGAAAAGTAAAGATGATGTTATTTTGGATTTAAGAACTCATTGTTTATTTCTGATTTTTTTATATGTGATGCATGCATGAGTTATTGAGTTACTGTAGAAAAATCAGAGGTTTTGGATCTCAAGAACCCTGTCAAAAAAATCAGACATCAAATCGGGTTTTTAAAGCTTTAAAATCGTGGCTAAAATCAAGAAGGTAACTTTCTGTGATGATATTTCTCTCATCTTATATCCGATTTTAGATCTGTAAAGTGCTATAGATTCAAATTGAGTAGATCTGTCTGCTGTGAAATTTTCAGATTTTTTTATCACTGTTTAGTATTTTTACTTATTTAGAGAATCTGTTTTTAAATTTAAAACTCGTTAGGGTTTACCAAAACCCAAATCAGACTTGTGTTAGTCATAAATCCCAAACCACAGATCCGATTTTAGATCTGTAAAAAGTGAGTATTAATATTTTTCTGTCTACTGTTCACCAATAAAATTTCAGAGATTTTTGTTTAGAATTGCTATTTATTTCTATATTTTCAATCTGGAATAGCTGTTTTAATCCCTGTTAAGAGTGATATATTTTAGCTCAGATTGCCGGAAGGGTTTCTCCCTAACCGGAGATGATTTTTCCGATCTGTAAATTGGTAAATCTCTTTTTTTCTTTCTAGTTAGGCTCTGTAAAATTTCATAAATTTTCATGGAGATTTGACCCCTGGTTCAGGTCTTGGACTGAGACTGGTTGGTGAATTAGGTCAAAAATAGCATATTTTTAGGGTTTAATGCAATTTTCGGATTAATTTAATGTCAAAAAATTATTTTTATAATTCAAATTCGATATTAGGGTTATAACAAGTACAGGTATCAATTTTCATGGATTTTGGAATCCATTTGATGGCTGAATTGAGCAAATTGCAAAACCGGGTTCCTGAAAGATCCAAAAACACTGCTAAAATCACAGTTTTTGTGATATTGTTGGATTTTCGTGCATAGGCATATATTTTTAGGGTTTAATCATGTTAATAATCATATTAGGATGCTTTAGGTTTAATTTTGTGCTCATTTGATTTCATTTAGTGCATAAAACCTAAATTTTTACCAAAATCTCTTTCTAAAAACCCTGATTTCAAGGCCATAGTCTTGCTATCGGGGGCAATTTGGTCATTTGACCTAAATTTCGAAATCCCTAACCCTAATTTTCATATTTTTAAGCATGTCACATCATATTTAGCTTACTTTATTACATTCAAATTTCAAAACTTGCATTTTATCAAAATATCTTTCTAAAAACCCTTATTTCAAGGCCATAGTCTTGTTATTAGGGGTATTTTGGTCATTTGGACCCCAATTTCGAAATTTCATATTTTATCTTCCTTATTTATTCAATTTTATTTCATACTTTATCATTTTGATATAAGGGAATCAAGGAAAAGGCTTATATCTGGCAAAATCCAACAATTTCCTGATATTGTTGGATAAATCTAGAAAAGCCAACATATTTTCATTAACCAAGTTTTCTAGTTTTGAAGGTACATTGAAGACTTTATTTTCCATGTATTTAAATTTCAATAGTGATGTAATTTGTAATTAAACTTTGGAATAAGAATTTACATTTCCTGCTTAGCTTAGGTTGCATTGCATATAGCTTATTTTTATAATTTTAATATGTGATGGATGATGATTCATGCATATTTTTGCAAATTCACCATGGTCTACACGAATGGCACATGCACTAGCTTCTATGAAGTTTATAAACTTGGTGAAATTTGTATTTATGGACATAGTCAGAATACGAATGATACTTAGATTTATGATCTCCACATTAGCCACATTCAGCCTACACTCTTAGGCTAACTTCAAAATGCACTGCATTTCTCAAAAATATAAAAAGTATTTCTCAATTCCTTAAATCCATATTCATTCATTTCATGCATTTGCCAATTCCAATCTCAATTCAAAGAAGTTCATTTTCTCAAAATCTCCTAAGTCTTATAGCAAAATCGATTTTCCCAAAGACATTGAATTTCAAAGGATATTTCAAGTATTTCCCAAGTTCCAAATTCAAATTTTCTAAGTTAGAATTTCAATTTCCAAGTTTGAATTCAGAGAAACCAAGTCTCTCAGAATCGATTTTCACCAAATGTCAAGGATTCCTCAAAATCGATTTTTATTTCTTTTAGAAGTATATTTGAAATCCCAATTCACGATTTTCCAAGATTTACATTTTATATTTCAATCATTCAAAGCAAACATCATGTTTTCAAAATGTGCATTTTCTGAAAATTCATAGCACATGCCTGATTCTATGTGCATTTAGAAATTAGAATATGATTTAGACAAGTTGAATAGAGTAGAGCATAAGATTGATCCTTGGTTCAATTACCCCTGTTAAAGGTGGCAGGAACGGTTGAACCTCGTACCGACAGGCGAGTCCCATTCTTCGGAATTTTCCCGCATTTTAAAAACGGAGGCGAGTTATTTTCAAAAACTTTTTCAAAGATCAGTTTGACTTGCAAAAGTTAAAAATTTTGCGATGATAACAACTGTGCATCCTCATATACACCTTTTTACAGCACTACTTCACCACTCATCCTATTGGGTCTGTGTATATAACATCTTCATTTTATGTGTTAACCAACATACCATTTCCTGTAATTATTCCTAAATGACATTTTTGTTGTCCCATATCAGCAAAGCCCTTCACTTGTTAACACCATGTAGCACATCACCTTCCTGCTAGTTTCCTGCAAGGGCATATCCACCTGTATCCATCTTGTTGTATTCTCCTCACACCTGCAAAAGGCACAAGACACGGCTGTGGGTTCTTTGATCCCACAATAGCACAAAAATACTATTGCTTACTCCTTGTATCTATAGTAACACATGGTAATTGTTGTGTTCTTCATTCCATAGTTGTGCAAGGCACTATTCTCCTTTTTTTTTTTATAAACCAGTACAATTCAAAATAACGTTGTACTTCTTCTGTCATTTGTAATAAGGCAAGACCCTGTCATCCACTTTGTGATCCGCCACAGCCCACCATGAGTCGCGATTCCTATCTTTTTGCAGCAACCCTATGAGTCACCATGGTTCCATGAAGTATACAGCAACTCAAAGAATGGTTGTGCTTTGTATCCTTCACATCAACTTCAAGAGTTGTGCCATTTCGGGTTACACAGCATTACCTAGAGTTGCTGCAACTCTTTGAGCTGCTATAATTTCCTTGGCTACATTACAGTCGAAAGAGTTGATGCAACCCGTGCCTCCTTCACAGCAACTCAACGAGTTGTTGTGATTTCCTTGCTTGTATAATAACTCTTACAAATCACACCACTCACCTTCCTGCCCGTTTTACCATCATACCAGCTGCCTTTCATTTTCAGGCTTCCACTTCACTACATGAATACCATCATCAAACAAATCATACCCATTCACCCATTTGTGGCAAAACTCCTTCAGCTAACTCTAGCTCCCGCTGTAGCTATTACACAACACTCTGCTGTGGCCACCAGTCAACTCCACCTTTGCCTTACTTCACCATCCTTATCATCTGTCAAACATCCCTTCAGTTCCCATTCAGCCTCAGCAAGGCTAAGCACTGCAGTAGCTTCCTTGCATCTGCCAAAGACAATCATCGTTGTGATGATTTTCCTGCATCTACAGCAACTCCCTGAGTTGCTGTAGCTTCATGTTTAATTGTTGTAAATCACAATCAAACTCACAGCAAACTCAGTTGGCTGTATCTGTCAAGCACACTCTCATCCACCTACACTAAGTACATGTTATATATATATATATATATATATATATATGTATATATACATATATATGTGTGTGTACTCGTGTATATGTAAGTATATATAAGCTCTCATGTATATATATATTTATGTATATAGGTATGTATGTCATTCTTCATCTTTTTCAGCATGTATATCTTGATATATGAACATTTTACCATTAACATCCATGTGATATGTGCCATTTTTCTTCTCTTTTCATCTTAACCCAGTTGTTTTGCAGGGAATATGTGGAAAACATCATCACTTGGGATTTGTATTTTCAGTTTTAAGTGTTGTAATAAGTTAGGCCTTAATGAGAATTTATATTTCCTGTTTTAGATAGAATGAATGAACATTTCATGAATTGCTTGTTTTTCATGCATTTTTGCCTTTATTTCTCAAATTCTCACAATGGTGAAACACGGATGGCACGTGCACCATTTCGTAAGAGGTAAATTAATCCTAAGTTGATGATTTACATCAACGGCCATAGTCGGGATGTAAACAAGACTTAGTATTTTTAGCTTTCATGAAATAACATTGGATCCACACTGGATCCCTCTTCTCAAAATCATCATATTTTCTTTAAATATTTTTCTCTTTTATCAGAATTTAATCTAAAATTAATTCAATATATATATCAATGGCCATAGTCAGGGTATATTGAGAGTTAATTTCATTTTAAATTCTATAAAAGCACCAAAAATGTATTTTATTCTTCACTTGAATTTAAATGTGGTTATTATATAATATATCCAATGACCATAGTCAGGGATATATTATATCTTCAATCTCATTCTTAATTCATTTAAAGAATGTATTAGCTTTTCAAATTTCAAATTCAAATTCTTTGAATTCATTTCATCATTTAGGATAGAATTGCATCATACTTTTCAAAAATTCCTTTTAAAAATCCAAGTGATTGTGAATATCTCTTCTTCAAATTTCTATTTCAATTCTATCTCATTTCCAAACTTTGAAATCAAATTCAAAGTTTAAAATTCAACTTGATTCATTTTATAAAAATTCCAAGTTCAAAGTCCAATTTGACTTTGAAAATCATTCTCAAAATCAATTTTGAAATTTTCAAAAATCCAAAGTTAGATTTTAATCCCAACTTGGATCCAGATTTCCAAGTACAATCTCCATTTTTGGATCTCAGATTACAGATCCAAAATCCATTCTAGGATCCAGATCCCAATTCTATATTGGATCTCAGATTACATATCCAAATTCCATTTAGGATCTAGATCCCAATTCTACATTGGATCTCAGATTACAGATCCAAAATTCCATTTAGGATCTAGATCCCAATTCTACATTGGATCTCAGATTACAGATCCAAAATCCATTCTAGGATCCAGATTCCAATCCTACTTTGGATCTCAGACTTCAGATCCAATTCCATTTTAGGATCCAGAACCCCATTCTACTTTGGATCTCAGACTTCAGATCCGAATCCATTTTAAGAGTCAGAACCCAATTCTACTTTGGATCTCAGACTTCAGATCCAAATCCATTTTTGGATCCAGAATCTGATTCCATTGTGGGATCCAATTCCATTCAAAATCTCAGATCCAAAATCTATCTTGATTCCGATTCTTAAATCCAATTCCATTTTCATTTTAGATTCCAAATCCAAATCCTATTTCCAGGTTCTAGATCCAGAATTCGATTTTGAACTTTATTTAGAATCCAGACTTTGGATTCAAATTCCATCTTGAAATTCCAGATTTCAAAATCAACTTCTATTCCCAATTCCAATTCTTAAAACCAATTTTATTTCATCCCAAAATTCAAATCCAATTCCCATTCAGGATTCTAAATCCAGAATTCAATCTCTCTTGAATTTCAACTCTATTTAGAATCCAGACTTTGGATTCAGATTCCATCTTCGAATTCCAAACTTTCAAATCAATTCTATTCTATTCTTTACATTTTATTCTGATTCCAAACTTCAAAAGTTAGAATTCAATTCCATTTTCATCTCTATTCTGATTCAAAGTCCATTTATGACTTTGAAGTTTCCTTTCTCCTCCTTATCTCAATTTCAAGATCCTTCCTTTCAAAAGCCTAGATTATTTTTCCAAACTCTGATTATTCCAAAAACTTAGAACTTTAAAAATCTTAAGTTCTGAGTCAAAAACCATTTCTTCACTCTATTTTTCATTTCAGAAACACTTGGAAAATTTCAAAAATCATTTTTTCAAAAGAGAGCATACATCTTTGCATTGCACAAAGCATTATTCTTTGTGCGTTTTTGGACTTAGAATAGATGCTTAGATAATATTTTAGCAAAGCAAAAGGCATACAATTCGACCCTTGGTTCGATTACCCCTGGTAAAGGCGCCAGGAACTGTCAAACCTCGTACCGACGAGCGGATCCCGTCTCCCAATTTTTCCGCAAATATTTCAAAAATGGAGGCGAGTTATTTTCTCAAATAGTTTCAAAATTAAGGTCAAGTGAGACCCCGCAAAAGAGTTCCTCTTCTCTTTTCTTTTCTTTTCTTTTCTTTTCTTTTCTTTTCTCTTCTCTCTTCTTTTCTCTCTTTTATTTTTCTCCCTTCAAAAAGAAAGAAAATAGAGGTTAAAAAGGAAAAGTGAAAGAAAAGAGAACATTACGAGAGGAAAAATTTTGCGATGATCACAGTTTTGGCGATCGAGATGAGACTCGTCTCCGTCCAGTCGAATTATGTCTTTTTCTTTTGCTTTGATATTATCTAAGTTTTTATTCTATAAATGTCAGCTTCATTTCCATGCAAAACCATAGGGGCCTAGATTTTGTCCTAAGCTGACATCATTGCATATAGGATTTAAGTATGGTTTGGTAGGACCATATTGAGGAGATTATTCCATGCTCACATTAGACTTAGGCCTGAAATACGACTCTCCTCAATTTTAGGGATTGAATGCAAAAACAATGTATGCAAGTGTATGCTTCTCTTCATTTTTAATCTATCTCTTTAGGACTTGCATTAGAGCCATCTGATTTCTTGCATGTTGAACATATTTTGAAAACCTCCTTACATATATTGTCTCGGTCTTCATGTTGCTGGGTTGTCTCACTGAACCATAGTTTGGGAGAGAGCCTCACAACTGGACCACCTATTTGGGTTCGCGCCCCCTACCACGTACCTAAGGGCCATAGTCTGAGGTATATCGGTAGGTGCTCAAGGATGTTGGGAAGCCATTACCTTAGAACCGGAGAAATATTTTTATGCCACGTACTTCGAGCATCGGCTTGAGTATATCGGCATATCTTGATTGAAATCAAATAATCTGAACCCTAGAGTTAGGATTAAGATCCTACAAGCCATTTCAAATATTGCATTTAGAGTCAGCCTTTAGGGAGTGCTGTGTGCGCATCCTTGTTTGTGCAGCTTTAGTTGTATGATAATTCTCTTATTCTTTCATATATATGTATCAAACCCTTTTCAAAACCCTGGGTGTATTATTCAAAACTTACCCTTATTTTCAAAAACCTCAGGTGTATATTTTTCTCTACCTACATTTCTTTTCTCTTTTAGATCAAATTTCCTTCAAAAACCCTGGAAAATTCCTTCAAAATTTCCTCAATCTTTCAAAATTTCCAGGTTTGTATCTTCAAAGAGTCTATCCGTAAGTCCTGCATTCTATCTGATTCTCCTCATTTTCTTCTTTGCCCCAATATCATTTCTCAATGGCATCTGACTCCCTCGATGCGGTCTTTCTCCGATATCATGTCTTCTATCAAATTCAGGATGGATCCCCGGATCAACGGGTCATCCAGTCTCGTCCTTTCTTCCCTCGGTGGTATTATTCTTGGTTCACCATCTTCTCATGTATGTTTCCAGACCACTTGGATGATTGTGGGTTGGAGATGGCATCAGCGGTAGGCAAGCGAACCATCAATAGAGCTTTGATTCAAGGTATGGCAGAGTAGTGGAATCCACGTACCTGCACATTCTGGTTTCCTTGGGAAGAGATGACTCTATTGATGGATGAGTTCAATGATATTATGGGATTGCCCGAACCAGCTGGTCAGCGAGATGATCTCGTCGAGCAGCAGTTCCTGATCAACGTCAAAGGGGTGGATGTTCGAGAAGCCTTGGCCAGAGCAACAAGGAGCAGATCCTGGCCCCTTACTGAGATTAGTGAGAACCAGTTCATCGACCTATTCAGACTATATCGCAAGTATGGGGCCTACGAGGAAGTTGACACTTTGTCTCGAGCAACAAAAAACAGAATTCAGCATGCCATGATCCTATGCACAGTAGGATTAGCTTTCTTCCAAGATGGCCAAAATTTCATAGACATCAGGGTTGCCCAGCTCTTTCGAAGATGGGGAAACAAGCAGACCCGTCAGCTATCAGTTTCTATGGCAGCCTTGGCTTTTCTTTACAGAGGCTTGGCTCGATTTGCCCTCGGAGAGACCATTCTAGTAGAAGGATGCACTTACGCCCTGCAGTCGTGGTTCCTGCGACACATTCCCTAGAAGGCCAGTTTTTTCAGATTCAACAGTAAGCAGCCAAAATCAGCCATTCAGTGCCGAGCTTTGATCGAGAAACTGCATCAGGAGGAGATTTCTTGGAACTTCTTCGACAGAAGAGAGACCGTTCTTCGATACACCTATGCTCGCGACAAGCGCTACAGATTGCTTGGCCCTTTTTTTGTGTTGATTATCAACCAGAACGATGTCTCAGACAGTTTTCACAGCGGTAGGTTCGTGCCAACACCCGCTTCCCAACGGGCAACATGCCAGAATTCAACCTGCAGTCGAATCAGTGGTCTGGGGCATACCATGTCACCAAATATACTTGGGACTCCTTTGTTTCTCTGTCTGTATTTCCTGGGCCAAAATGTATCATCTAAATATCAAGAGTGGTGGCAAATTGTCTGCCCACCTTCTCTTTGTCTTTGAATATTAAAAATATCAATAAAAATTACTTTTGGCCAAAATTTTATTTCTTGTATTTTGTTTATAGCACAAATGGTCACAATTTTTTGGTGACAACCTCATCCCCGGTAAATGGGACATTCCTCCTACATTTTCTTCAATACATTATATCATGGTTGACGACCTCGCCTAGGTAACAAGGCACATTTCTCTGTTATCATCAAATGGTAACACAATTATCACAAATCTTGTGATGACCCGATCCCGGGTAATGGGATAATCTCTAGAAATTGTCTTCCGAAATCCTTTATTCTTTTTTCCTCAAAAATTTTGGTTTTCAAAGGCTTCTCCATACTCTAACCATTCTTATATTCTGTAGAAAAACTTTGGCATCTGAAGATGGTTCAGACAAGGGCTGGTAAGCAGGCTGCTCAACGGCATAGTGACAGCGAACCAGAGGAGATGAACTCTCCTAGAGTATCCAAAAAGCATGACTCAGGGGATGAGAGCGACGTTGATCCGGCCATGTACCGGATCTTTCAAAAGATGATGACCAAGATGATGGCCGAGCAGGCTAAGGCTGGTCCAAAGAAGGCAGCTTCTAAGGGCAAAGCCAAGAAGAAGCCCATGAATAAGCCCGTCAAAATCAGCAAGCAGAAAGTACAGCGTGACAGTACTTCGGAAAATTCAGAATCAGCGGAAGAGAACTCCAAAGAGGAGCAGTTGATTTACATTCTGAGGCATCTGTGGCAATCCAAGAGGCCAGTGGAAGAGCCATTGTCAGTGAACAAGCCTAAGTACGGCCCCCCCGCAGAAGATTCAATCCAGGCACTGACCAAAATAGTCAAAGACCTGCAAATCCGTGACAAAGGAAAGAGGTCACACACCAAGGAGGACTTCTATCTCGGCTTAGAAGGGGACAAGGATCTAGAGAACCTCCCTTGGAAGTTCATTAAGTTTGACGGAACCGGCGATCCAAAAGCTCATTTGGCAATGTTTTTCGTAGAATGTGCCCGGTTCAGTGAAGATAACCGCGGCCTTTTTCTCTATTTTCCCCGCAGCCTGGACGGGATAGCGGCCAAGTGGTACGCTGAGCATGTCAATCCCATCGAATTGAGGGATTTTGACAAAGTCATCAACATGTTTGTTGAACGCTTCCTGTTCAATACGGAAGCCCTACCTACTCTGAACCACTTATGCAACCTCAAACATGAGCCCAATGAGAAAGCTTGGGATTTCATCCATAAGTGGAGGAGCATTTGTAACAAAATGAGGAACCCTATTTCTGAAGAACATGCCCTCCAGGTCATTCTCAACAACTTCTGTCAACCCTTAAAAAGTCTCCTTTTCTCATACCCCTCCAAGTCGTTTATCGAACTGACAGAACGAGCAGAATGGATCGAAATGGGGGTAGAGAATGGAATATATGAAGGTGTTGCTTTGGCCAATTACATCCTGGACCCAAAGAAGAAAGCCCATTTTACCTACTCAGCTGATGTTCCCGAAGACAATCAGGGCGGTAGCAGTAAGAATGACAGCGGCAGTGGCATGAGGCCTGAGCAGAATAGAGGTAGAAAGGGAAAGTTCTTTAAGAACAACGATAAGCCTCCCCCCACCGGTCCTCAACAAAAAGGGGACTTTCAAGAAAAAACTAAACACATCAATTGGAGCAGTGTGATCATCGCAAAATTTTTCCTCTCGTAATATTCTCTCTCTTCCTCCTCTTTTCCTTTCCAACCTCTATTTCCTTCTTTTTGAAGGAAGAAGATGAAAGATGGAAAGAAAGAGAGAAGAGAAGAGAAAGAGAAAAGGAAAGAAGAGAAACTCTTTTGCGGGTCTCACTTGACCTTAATTTTGAAAATATTTGAAATAACTCGCCTCCGTTTTTGAGATGTTTGCGGGAAAACTGGGAGATGGGATCCGCTCGTCGGTACGAGGTTCGACCGTTCCTGGCGCCTTTACCAGGGGTAATCGAACCAAGGGTCGAATTAATGCCTTTTGTTTTGCTAAGAATTTATCTAGGAATTTATTCTAAGTCTAGATGCACAAAGAATCATGCTTGTGCAAATGCAAAGATGTATGCTCTTTTTGAAAATGTTTTGAAGAATTCCCAGGTGTTTCTGAGATGAATCTGATAAAGTGAAGAAATGATTTCTAACTTAGAACTTAAGATTTAAAGTTCTAAGTTTTTAGAATAAGCAAGAGCTTTGGGAAAATAAATCTGGGTTTGAAAAATGATCTTAAAACTGAGATGAGAGAAAAGAGAAGAAAGGAACTTTCAAAGTCATAAATGGACTTTGAATTAGAAATTTGAACTTGGATGAATATTTGAAATGGAATTGAATTCTATCTTTGAAGTTTTGAAATCAGAATAAAATGTGGGAAAAAAAATGAGAAATAGAATTTGATTTGAAAGTTGGAATTTCAAGATGAAATCCGAATCCAAGATCTGGATTCTGAATAGAGTTCAAAGTTGAATTTTTGGATTTAGGATCCGAAATGGGAACTTGATTTGAAATCTGGAATGAAGTGGGATTGGTTTTAAGAATTGGAATCCAAGATGGTATTTGGATCTGAAATCTGAGATCCAAGATAGGGTTGGACTCTGGATCCTAAGATGAAATTAGATCTGAAGTCTGAGATCCAAAGTAGAATTGGATTCTGGATCCTAGAATGGATTTGGATCTAAAGTCTGAGATCCAAAAGTAAAATTAGATTCTGGATTCTAGGATGGATTTTGGATCTGAAATCTGAGATCCAAAGGGGAATTGAGTTCTGGATCCTATAATAGAATTGGATCTAAAGTCTGAGATTCAAAGTAGAGTTGGGTTCTGGATCCTAAAGAATAGATTTGGATCTGAAGTCTGAGATCCAAAATAGAATGGGGATCTAGATCCTAAGTGGAATTTAGATCTGTAATTCGAAATCCAAAGGGGAATTGTACTTGGAAATCCAGATCCAATTTAGGATTTAACTTGGGATTCAGATTATGAAAAGTCAAAATAGGACCTTTAAAGATGGATCTGGGTTTTAGAAACCCAAATTTTAATTTTGAGATTCAAATTCAAACGTTGATTGAAGATAGGAGGATGAAGATAACTTCAAAGTTAAATTGGACTTTGAAATTGAATTTTGAATTTTGAAAATGAGGTAGAATAGGATTTGAATAAGATTTGATCTGAGAAAGGAAGAAGAAGAATCACTTGGAATTTTTGAAAAGAAAATTTTGAAAAATATGATGCAATTCTATCCTATATGATGAATGAATTTGAATAAGTTGAAATTGGATTTGAAAATTATATTTCATTCTTCAAATGAATTTAAATAAGACTAATGATATAATACACTCCTGAGTATGGTCATTGAATGTATTATATAATAGTCATATCTAAATTCAAATGAAGGATAAAATACCTTTTTGGTGCTTTTATAGAATTTAAAATGAAATTAACCCTCAATATACCCTGACTATGGCCATTGGTATATATTTTGAGTTAATTTTAAGTTAAATTCAGATAAAAGAAGAAAATATTTTGGAAAAATATGATGAATTTTGAAAATGGATCCAGTGTTATTTTGTAAAAGATAAAAATGCTAAGTTTTGTCCACACCCTGACTATGGCCATTGATGTGGATCATCAAGTTAGTATTTATTATCTATTACGAAATGGTGCACGTGCCATTCGTGTTTCACCATTGTGAGAATTTGAGAAATAAAGGCAAATAATGAAACAAATGACATTTTATATGCTTATCTATTCTAATCTTAATACAGGAAATGGAGATTTTTCATTAATATATAGCTATTTGTAATTACAAGATTTCTAATCTCAGAAGGAAGATAATCTTACATATTTCCTGAAAGCAAGGTTAGTACCAAATATGGAACATGGAAAAGAAACCAAGAGGTTATGTTGAAAATTTGTAATATGATGATTTATGAAAAAGGAAAGGAAAATGTATATACAGTGATTATACCAATGAGCACAAGCATGTCATATACTAAAAGAATGCTCATGCCTTTTGAGAAGCTTGCATGACAGTTCATGAATTGTCAAAGAGTTGTTGCAGTTTGTAATCTGTCACAAGTAATCATGACCCATCACGCAGATATTGTACATTGACAAGATATAAGATGCACATGAAAGTGCTGTGCATATATGGACAGGAGGCTAAGTAAAGGATTGTGAAGGGTGCAAAAGGTGCAGCTGTGTGTGGAATAAACTGAAGGTTATGACAGAGGTAGCAGCATGTGTAAATGTAATATACCTAGGTGATGTTACATAGGTGTATAAATGCAGCGAATGGTGCATTGGTGATGCTGCAATACTGTAAACGAATGAAGAGTGAAAATATGCTTAAATGCATGGTGTGCTGTAAGAGAGTGAAGAGTGTCAATATGATATGATGTAAGTATATCAATTGATATGTGTTGAACATAATCTAATTATATGCTACGGCAGACGTTATGGAAGTTGAGAAGTAATTTACAGATATTAAAATGATAAGTAGTAGTGAAATGGATGCAAGAGTGTGTGTACCTGCTATGGGAGCCGCAGGTGTTACCTGTAATGAAGACCATAAAGGGTCAGTGATAAACTAAAGTGGCAGGTAACCATAGCAGTTAAGTAAAAAAAATGAAGGTATTGCAGATATAGAATATAAAGATGCTGGTAGTGGAGGGTAGGCTGACTAGGCTTCACATGATATGATAAATGTGCTGAGTGTAGTGAAGTGCAGGAGTGATATGCAATGTTGTCATGCAGGATCTGTGCACCTTGGTGGCATGTTGCTAAAATAGTAACAGGTGTGGGTTGTGGAGGTTAAAACTTAGCGCAGGAAAAGTGCTGTAAGAAATAGCAAAGGGATTGCTATTATGAAACGCTGGATGCGGCTGTTGATACAAAGGCAAAACAACATTGCCCTGACTGCAGAATCCAATCCAGCACCCGTGGTAATATCTGTTATGGAACCCATTAACCTTGGAAGCAACATAATGATCCGTCTTGTTAACCATACGCAACGGACAAGAGCTCTGCTTCTTCAATTCGAATGTGAACTTGAGATCTGAAGGTTGGATGTCGAGATGTTCCCCGGAAATCATGTTGGCGCAAGACAGACGTGAACTCTTATCACTTGAATGGTGGGTACATATATAACTCGCACCCTGACGTATATCATGCTTCTTATGGAGACTCTTGAGGATTCATAACCCACAGTTGCAGATCTTAGCAAGGATAGAAATAAGAATGGTAATCACAGAGGACAAAAGAATGGTGTTTCAGAGCAAACCTGTGGCCTCCTTTTAACAAAGTAGATTATAATGAGGGAAGACAAATTTGGTTACTAACAATTGATAGTAACCCATCTACAATTGATGCTAGAGCATGTTTTCTCAAGAATACAATTCATAGAAACCAAAAAAATCTCTCTCCTAAATCGATATTAAGTAACTCTAACTAAAAAAAAATATAGATCATGCGAGAGCAAAACTGTTTAACAATCATTGTAACACTATTATTTGGAAGCCTGTTGACTACTTAATTTGGAACAGATTTTAGCCTAACTCAACAGGCTTAAATCATTGAACTGCAGGTGATGACCTGCACAAAAATATTCATTAGCAATAGTAAAAAACAAAAAAATCGAACGTGAGGAGAGCAACTTCCTTAGAGATGTCAGAAATTAATACACTGTTATCAAAGGTGTTCATTAAGGTAATGCCCAACGAGAATATTAACGATAGTAGATACTGAAATTAGTAAAAAAAAAAAAATGAAAGCACATGAGGCGATGGAATCATGTTTTGTGAGAATACAATCGACGCACAGAGGAATATAAGAAGGATCAAATTAATTCTAAATACTCTTACAATGAGCAGACAGGGTGAAACGAGGGAGTCACCGATCACTATCAAAATAATGAGAAAAGCAAAAGAGAAAAAAAAAAAAGATGCGAATCGGGTAACCAGATTAGAACTAAAAAAAAAAGAAAAAGAAACAAAGATGGTACTGGAATTGGGGAATTCCTGTCACTATTACACAGTGGTGCACTGAGGTTGCTATATGCAACTCAGTGTCATCCATGGTGTGTTAATGGTGGCCCAATTTTAAAATTTAAGAGAAAAAATAGAGAAAACAGAGGGGAGAAAACGAAGTACTCACCGATGCCTGTAGACCCAAAATGAAACAGGGAATCTTCTCTTTGTTCTGCTGTCCAAAGCACTTGTTGCTAAAGGAGGAGGAAATGTGGTGATTCTGCAGAGCTCCTTTTAAGAGAGGGAATTAGCAATGGAATTAAGAGGGAAATGGGCGATAGAGACGAAAGTCAATCCCGGTGAATGAATGATGTTTGATAAAAAAAAATGGATGCTAGAGACAGGAAAATGGATATTAGCAAGAGAACCGATCCCCTTAGGGTTTTCTCGAGTGCGTTTTTAAAGAAGGAGAGGAAGGTTTGAGAAGAAGATTAGTTGGGAATCGACGATGGAAGGAGAGGATGGTTTCGTGATGGAGGGTTTTGTGAAGAAGAGAATGAAGAAGAGAAATGGAGGGGGGCGGCTTTTCCTCTTTTTTCCTTACGAAAAGAAAACCCTAAAAAGGTTTTTCAAAAGACCTCCTTTTGATTTTCAATTTTTTACAAAAAAAGGGCTTCCGAGGTCTTTTTAGCAAAAATCGATTTTTACACTCCTTTGTTTTTCTCATAATTTTCCCAATTTTTTTTTTTTCTTTTGGTTTTTGCGTTATCTTTCCATTTTTTGTATTTTTAGAATAAAATCCTAAGATTTGCGAGAAATCAAAGGTTAAAACTAATTTTTTGGTGTTTTTGCAAAAATATTTACAAAAGAAAATTTTTCTGAGAATTTTAAAGCCATTTTGAGAAAATTTCTTCAGAAATGGGTTTGGATCCGGGTTTTGAGGAAATTTGGATTTAAAACACTGGATTCGGATCCGGAATTGATTTTGAATACATTAATATGGAATTTAATTCAGAAAATCTGAAGGATGACTGAAATTTAGTTTTGAAATCGCTTTGATTTTCTCAGAAGATGGAGTCAGGGGCAAAAGGGTCATTTTGCAAGTCTTCGAAAAATTTGGGGTGTTCACAGATGCCCCTCTTTGCTACTAAGTCGGTTGAAAGCCGAGCTTAGTGGCAAAGATAACACTCCAAATTTTTAAAATGCCCCAATCAGCAGCTCTAAACTGGGTGTAGAAGAATTATTTTAGAAACATGGTTGCTCAGGCTTTGAAACCTTATCCTGAATGGTTTTGGGGAGACGAAATCCTCGAAGATGATGTATTCAAATAATAGAAATGAGGAAATCGTGATGGGACTTTGGATGGAAATTCTGAAATGGTGGGAAATGAGAATTTTGATAAGGTCTCATGGGTGAGACGAGATACTTTTTTTTTTTTGGATTGATTCAGGTTTAGCCCTTAACCTGGATGGGACGAAGATATATCAAGATGAATTTGAGATGAGGGAAGGAATACATGAGGACCTTGATGGGACATTTTTTTTGAAAATGCCTCGTGAAATGCAGCTCAAGTAGGATCCTGTCCTGGATGGATATACAAAGCATGGATTCCTCGATGGGAAGAACCATGATGGGATTGGAGGAAAACATCTCGTTAGAACGCGGAATCTCGTTGGAATGAGTTTCAGGTTTAACCCAAACCTGAAAGGAAGATACCTCGCGAAGCGAGGTTCCGGGTTAACTCTTAGTCTGAATAGGAAATCTACCATACGGGTTTCTCAAATGGAGAAACCATAATGGGACCTTCGGAACTTGGACGAACAAATCCGAAAGGGGTTTTTGTGAAAGGAGGAAATACAGGGTTCCCTAAAGCTTTGAAAAGGGGAAGAAATTGGGCGTCTCATTGCTGAGACTGAAATAGCTTTTGAAATCAAATGATCTTTCACAAAATGTTCAGGTTTGACCCTTATCCTGAGTGGGTGAAAATCTACCATACAGGTTTCTCAAAAATAGAGAAAGCACGATAAGACCTTCGGAATTTGGACGAACAAATCCGAAAAGGGGTTTTTGCGAAAGGAGGAAATATAGGGTCCCTAAAGCTTTTGAAAAGGGAGGAGAAATTGGGAGTCCCATTGCTGAGACTGAAATAGCTTTTGAAATTAAATGATCTTTCGCAAGTGGTTTAGGTTTGACCCTTATCCTGAGTGGGGGAAATCTACCATACAGGTTTCTCAACAATGGAGAAAGCACGATGGGACCTTCGGAATTTGGACAAACAAATCCGAAAGGGTTTTTGCGAAAGAAGGAAATATAGGGTTCCCTAAAGCCTCGAAAAGGGAGAAGAAATTGGGCGTCTCATTGCTGAGACTGAAATAGCTTTTGAAATTAAATGATCTTTCGCAAATGGTTCAGGTTTGACCCTTATCCTGAGTGGCAGAAATCTACCATACAGGTTTCTCAACAATGGAGAAAGCACGATGGGACCTTCGGAATTTGGACAAACAAATCCGAAAGGGGTTTTTGCGAAAGGAGGAAATATAGGGTTCCCTAAAGCTTTGAAAAGAGAGAAGAAATTGGGCGTCTCATTGCTGAGACTGAAATAGCTTTTGAAATCAAATGACCTTTCGCAAGAAATTTCAGGTTTTTGACCCTTATCCTGAGTGGGTCGTCCATACGGACTTCTTCAATGAAAAAACCGTGGTGGGATAGGAAGAGATACTTGCTTCAGAGGCAACTCTTTTTGGGAAATATAAACAATGCTAGGTTGCATCAAAATGGATATTGAATGTTTATTTTATTCTTTGAATAGCAAGAAAATTTTGCCAATAAGATAAAATCGTGGTAGATTCAAACGCTTGGAAACGTGCACATATGTGCAAAAGATATTCCCTCTTATACCTAGAGTATTTCCCCTAAATGAGGTTAACTCCTCAGTTCTAAGAGTCAGATTAAAATTTTTAGCGCTGATGATTTTCTTCAAGGAAGCTATCCATTTCCCTGATATGAGAATAGAAGAAATGTTCTTAATTTCATAAAAGCGAGAAATGAAGAGATATTGATAAAAGAATTTTGCATGAGAAAAAGATGACTTCTGGCAACTTTGGCAGTTTGATATCTGGGTGTTTTCCCACGATGATCTTTTTGCACTCTTTTTAAGTCATTGGGCTTTCTCGGTTTTTCACATCATCCTTCATTTGGATGTCCTGACTTTTTTTTTTCTCTTTTTCAGGGAAGGGTACATCACAAACTCCTTTATCTTGGAGATGCTTCGATCCTTCTTTCTCTCAGGGATTGTATATGATATTGGCTCAAAAGGTCTTTAGATGATAGCTGGAATCAAATATCTTTTAAGGTTTGTCGGTAGGTTCATCACATCTGCCTTCATCTCGATAGTGATCCGAACTTTCCCTGGAAGGATCCATCACAAACTCCGTCATCTTGGAGATGTTTAAAATCTTCTTTGGCCCCGGGGATCTACTCGCTTAATTTGCCTTTATCTTGACGACAATCGAGAGATCTCTTTTGCGGATATTTGATTGAAGCTTTAAATGAATAAATGAGGAGATATGGATTGAGTGGATTCTTTTTATGGCTCAAGATATTTCCACTGCCTGATTGCCAGAAAGTCATTTTAAAACACGCGCCATAGCCAAGATCAATATTAGTTCGCTTCTGGCTTTTCAACATCATTGAAGATTTCTTTTATTGATCATATCGAGGACATTTCTTACATCCTTTTGGTTGATCAACAGGAAAAGATTTGAATTTTACCTCTTTTCGCAGAAAGTTTTACCTTTTTGGAAAGAAATATTAGAGGTAGTCTGAGGAAATTCTCTTTGTACAGTAAGAATATTTAGAATCAACAAATGCTTTTTAGCAAATTGGCAAAGTTTTCATGAATTCTTTGTGAAATAATCACTCAATATAGATTTTGATGAGACACTTAGCTGTAATTTAAAGAAATGGTGTAAGACTCAGACCTTAGAAAACTGGACTGATGAAATACATCAGGTTTTGGAAATCCCGACCAGTTTACGAGAAACTGGATTTTTGATAATCCCGACCAGTGAAAACACTGGATTTTATATCCCGACCAGTTATAAAACTGGATTTAAAGAATCCCGGCCAGTTATAAAACTGGATTTGAAAATCCTGACCAGTTATAGAAATTGGATTTGAAAATCCCGACCAGTTATAGAAACTGGATTTGAAAATCTCGACCAGTTATCGAAACTGGATTTGAAAATCCCGACCAGTTATAGAAACTGGATTTTAAAAATCCCGACCAGTTATAGAAACTGGATTTAAAAAATCCTGACCAGTTATAAAAACTGGATTTGAAAATCCCGACCAGTTATAGAAACTGGATTTGAAAATCCCGACCAGTTATAGAAACTGGATTTGAAAATAAAGGATTTAATCTGATGTTTTGAAAGTGATTGAATTTGGGAGGTTATAACTCGAGGGTTGAGAAAATGATGAGATTTTGAAGATATTACAACCAGAGGTTGGGAAACTGATAGAATTTGTGAGATTTAAGAACTTGAAGGTTTGGAAATGATAGAATTGAGAAGTCGCACCCTAAGGGTTTGATCTTTTAGAATATACGACCAACGGGAGCTGGATCTTTTGAAAATATATGACCAACGAGTGTTGGATCTTTTTGGAAATACATGACCAACAAAAGTTGGATCTTTTGGAAATACATGACTAGTGAGATGCTGGATCTTTTGGAAATACATCAGATTTAAGTCAGATCTTGAATTCTTGTAAAAGGAAAGAATTTGATCAGAGCACTGAATTTAAAAAGTTACCGGCGCGAGAACCGGATTTTCCAAATGAGCTCAACATATGATTGAGAATTTTGAGAAATAAGATGAGCTAGGAAAGTAAAATTTTGATGAAAGATTCTGAATTCAATGGACCGTCACATCCTAACTGCGTATGGTCTGTTTTCAGGATTTATCTCCTTATCCTGAACTGGGAAGAAAGGAAAGAAATACCTCGTTAGGAGGAGGCATCAGGTTTATCCCTTAACCTGAAGGGGAACAAATAGATTTTTAAAGAGAATAAACCTGGATTTTTGAAATTTGAAATGGATTAGCCGGAAGGCTGGATTTTGGAAGAATGTCCCGCCTGGCAGTTGGGATTTTTTTTTTTAAAAAGAAGAGAGTCCGAGTTGGGACTCGAATCTTCAGAAAATAAAAGATAAAGAGAAACTCGAGTTTTGAAAACTTAAAAATAAAGAAACAATTGTTTTCCAATGCGAGGATTGGATTCAGAAGGAAGTTCGAGTCGGGACTCGGAACTTCAAACGAAATTAATAGATGAAAAACTTGAGCTGGAACTCGGTTTTCTAAAGAGACGATTGATTTCCAATGCGAGGATTGGATTCAAAAGGAAGTCCTGGTCGGAACTCAGAACTTCGAACGAAAAATAATAGAAGAAAAACCCGAGCTGGAACTCGGTTTTCTAAAGAAATGATGGATTTCCAATACGAGGATTGGATTCAGAAGGAAGCCCTGGTCGGAACTCAGAACTTCGAACGAAAATAATAAAAGAAAAACCTGAGCTGGAACTCGGATTTCTAAAGAAATGATGGATTTCCAATGCGAGGATTGGATTCAGAAGGAAGTCCTGGTCGGAACTCAGAACTTTGAACGAAAATAATAAAAGAAAAACCCGAGCTGGAACTCGAATTTCTAAAGAAATGATGGATTTCCAATACGAGGATTGAATTCAGAAGGAAGTCCTGGTCGGAACTCAGAACTTCGAACGAAAAATAATAGAAGAAAAACCTGAGCTGGAACTTGGATTTCTAAAGAAATGATGGATTTCCAATGCGAGGATTGGATTCAAAAGAAAGTCCTGGTCGGAACTCATAACTCCGAACAAAAAATAATAGAAGAAAAACCCGAGCTGGAACTCGGATTTCTAAATAAATGATGGATTTCCAATGTGAGGATTGGATTCAAAAGGAAGTCCTGGTCGGAACTCAGAACTTTGAGCAAAAAAAATAATAGAGGAAGAAGCCCGAGTGGATACTCGGGTTTTTGACAAAAAGTTTTTAATCAAAAGATTGAGTTTTTGAAAATTTGCCAGTGCGAGGACCGGACCTAGGATTGAGAATGACCATTTAGAGGACTGAATTTATTTGCATGCAATCTGATTGCCCCCTTTATCTCGACTGGGGAGAAAAATTTTTGAGAAGAACTGATGAGAAGAGATAGAAATTGATGGGAAATTTGACGAAAGAGAAGAATCAAGGAAATTTTATGAAAATTATCTTTGTAAAAGAATTCTCACAGGTAGCATTGTTGCTCCTATGAGGGGTTTCAGGATTGTCCCTTATCCTGAATGGGAAGGAATAAAATTTAGGCAAAAAGTTGGTGAAAAGCTTTGATAAAACTTAATTAAGAAATAAAACTGATAAAATTTGAATGAAAAAAAAGTTTCAGCAGAGATTAATGAAGCTTCAAAAGAAAAAGACATTCAGGACTATCCCTTATCCTGAAGAAAGAAGGTCCTCGTAGGATGAGGTTTCAGGTTTATCCCTTAACCTGAAAGGGGGGAAAAAGAAAGAAGGAAAAAGAAATACCTCATGGGAAAAGAGGCATCAGGTTTATCCCTTAACCTGAAAGGGTATTCTTTGAAAATAAAAATCAAGGAGAATTAATAAAATGGATAAATAATAATAAAAATGAATAAAAATTGATAAAACTGATAAAGATGGATAAACAAAAGGTTAATAAAAGTTGAGAAAAAGAGTTTGATCCTGCCTGCATGTGGGATCTTTAAAATGAGAGAAGAAGATGAGAAAATCATTTTTGGAAAGGAGGATTAACCACGAGAGCTAATCTTTGAAAGGGGATCATTCATGAGAGATCATCATGAGGGTTAATTTTTTGAAGCAATGATTTGTAAACTAATTTGTAGAAAATCTGATCAACACGAGGGTTGATATTTGGATGCAATGATTCAAAATCAATTTTTAGAAAATATGATCAACACGAGGGTTGATCTTTGAATGCAATGATTTGAAATCAATTTTTAGAAAACATAATCGACACCAGGGTTGGTTTTTGAATGCAATGATTTGAAATCAACTTTTTAGAAAATATGATCAACACAAGAGTTGATGTTTGAATGTAATGAAATCAATTTTTTGAAAAATGAGATCAACACAAGGGATTGATCTTTGAATGAAATGAAATCAAATTTTTGGAAAATGAGATCAACACAAGGGATTGATCTTTGAATGAAATCATTTTTTTGGAAAATGAGATCAACACAAGGGATTGATCTTTGAATGTAATGATTTGAAGTCAAATTTTTGGAAAATATGATCAACGCCCGGGATTGATCTTTGAATGTAATGATTTAAAAACCAAATTTTTAGACAATATGATCAACACAAGGGTTGATCTATGACATGCAATGGCTTGAAAGGCCAATTTTGGAAGATATGATCAACACAAGGGTTGATTTTTTTTTAAAATGCAATAATTCGAAATCAATATGATCAACACAGGGGTCGATCTTTGAAATGCAATGATTCGAAATCAATTTTCAGAAAATATGATCAACACAAGAGTTGATGTTTGAATGTAATGAAATCAAATTTTGGAAAATGAGATCAACACAAGGGTTGATCTTTGAATGTAATGATTTGAAATCAATTTGTAGAAAAATATGATCAACACAAGGGTTGATTTTTGAAAAGGTTGTAATAAAATATTTGAACTAAAATTTTCATGATTTTTTTTGAAAGACCCTCATAGGTAATATCATTTCTCTCATGAATGATGTCAGGATTGTCCCGCATTTTGAAAAAGAAATTTAATGCCCCAATATAGCAAAAAGGAAGAAAGTGTTGAATATTAAAGAAAAATTGACATTTCATTGATAAGCAAAAAGTTGATAACAGAACTGAATATTTTAACTAAAAAGAGTCACAAAGACTGGGCTGACTTGCCCCTACAAAGCGACTGACAAAAAGGGATGAAAGTGGAGAAACTCTTGGTATTTTCAACTTTATGGAAATGGTTTGGCTGAAACTGCAGGCTGCTCTTCTCCTTCCTATGGTACTAGAAGCTCTTTATCAATGTAGTCTTGCACAATGTTTTTGAGGACGAAGCAACGCTCCGTGTCATGTCCCCTCGCTCGATGAAATTTGCAAAAGTGATTCTTCCATTTCCCTTTGGTGACAAAGGGATCATCCTGCTTTGGGAGCTTGATCATTTCTTTCTCGAGCAGGTATTGGAGAACTTCTTCGATCGGCTGACCTAGAGGGGTAAGCTGACGATCATAACCCCAACCTTCATGTATTGCTTTCTTCGGCTTGTTTGGCTTCCGCTGAGCACTGACCCCTGTCTGGGAACTAGACTGAGCTTGCATGTTTAGGAGATCCGGATGCTTTTCTCCTTCATTTTGGACAAAGAGATTTTTATCAAGACAATCCCGAACGATATTCTTGAAGATGAAGCAATGCTCAGTGTCGTGCCCTGTTACTCAATGGTATCCGCAGAACTGGTCTATATATTTTCCCATGACTGTGGAAGGGCTGGCGGATTTTCGGAGCCTGAGTAATCCGCTAGACAACATGTATTCGAGGACTTTGTCTAGCGGTTCATCCAAAGGAGTGAAATCTCGACCCTTGCTCCAATCCTTGCGCTCTGGTTCTTCTTGCTTCTTGCCTTTTTGCTGAGGACTGTATTGAAGAGGTCTATCATGGTTTTTACAATATTTCCCAATCTGGCTTTTATGCTCTCTCAAGTTGTTGCCCTGGTTGCCTTGACTGCTGCCTCTGCTGGCTTTGAAATTTCCTACATTGATATTGCTGTGTTCATTCATGGGGAAAGTGACAGGTGCCTTTCCTTCTGTGGGAGCTTTTCCGCAATTGGCTTTAGCTTGTTCAGACAAGATCTCAACCATCATCTTTTTGAATAATTGGTATATCGCGGGATCGATCTCACTTTTGCTGTCCTGAACTCCCTTTCTGACAGATTTTTGAGAATCCATTCCTTACTCTCTCTGCTTGTAACTGGGATGTTAGAGCAGTGTAATCTCTGAGCTTTTGCCTGACTTAACTGATAGCGCCGATGCTCTCTGTAGAGCATAAATGGGCCTTTTAGAAAAGATCTAGGAAGAAATTTTAATAAAGGAGGAAATGATAATCTGAAAAATGAATTCCATCACGAGGGATCGGGTTGTCACCAAAATTTGCGACAACCGCACTATTTTTCCGAAAAGGGATAGACAAGTAAAATGTGAATAAAGATAAAATTTGAAAAGGACATATCCTGACAAAAGATGTTTTATTGCAAATGAGGGTAAGGAATAGAATACAAAAAAGAATTTTTTTTTTTAAGAATTGCAGGCAGGATCGAAAAGAATTAGAAGAAATTAAGAGAAGAAAAAGGAAAATACACCTTGGTTTTAAAACAAGGAGGAAATTTTGAATAATATATACCCAGGGTTTTGGAAAATATAGGGAATATAAAATATCAAACAATCATAGATATACAAACAAGGATGCACAAACAGCAATCCCTAGAGGCTGACTCTAAATGCAATATTTTAAAATGGCTTGTAGGACCTTAATCCTAACTCCAAGGTTCAAATCATCTGATTTCAATCAAGATACGCCGATATACTCAAGCCGAAGCTCGAAGTACGTGGGGTAGAAATATTCCTCCGGTTCTAAAGTAATGGCTTCCCAACATCCTTGAGCACCTACATATATACCTCGGACTATGGCCCTTAGGTACGTGGTAGGGGGGCGCGAACCCAAATAAGTGGTCCAGTTGTGAGGCTCTCTCCCGAACTATGGTTCAGTGAGACAGCCTAGCAACGTGAAAACCGGGATAATATAGGTATGGAGGTTTTTAAAATATGTTCAACATGCAAGAAATCAGATGGCTCTAATGCAAGTCCTAAAGAGATAGATTAAAATGAAGAGAAGCATACACTTGCATACATTGTTTTGCATTCAATCCCTAGAATTGAGGAGAGTTGTATTTCAGACCTAAGTCTAATGTGAGCATGGAATAATCTCCTTAATATGGTCCTACCAAACCATACTTAAATCCTATATGCAAATAATGTCAGCTTAGGACAAAATCTAGGCTCCTAAGGGTTGCATGAAAATGTAGCTGACATTTTGAAGAATAAAGACTTAGATAATGTCAAAGCAAAAGAAAAGGCAAAAATTCAACCAGACGGAGACGATTCCCATCACGGTCGCCAACACTGTGATCATCGCAAAATTTTTCCTCTCGTAATATTCTCTCTTCCTCCTCTTTTCCTTTCCAACCTCTATTTCCTCCTTTTTGAAGGGAGAAAATGAAAGATGGAAAGAAAGAGAGAAGAGAAGAGAAAGAGAAAAGGAAAGAAGAGAAACTCTTTTGCGGGTCTCACTTGACCATAATTTTGAAAATATTTGAAATAACTCACCTCCGTTTTTGAGATGTTTGCGGGAAAACTGGGAGACGGGATCCGCTCGTCGGTACGAGGTTCGACCGTTCCTGGCGCCTTTACCAGGGGTAATCGAACCAAGGGTCGAATTAATGCCTTTTGTTTTGCTAAGAATTTATCTAGGAATTTATTCTAAGTCTAGATGCACAAAGAATCATGCTTGTGCAAATGCAAAGATGTATGCTCTTTTTGAAAATGTTTTGAAGAATTCCCAAGTGTTTCTGAGATGAATTTGATAAAGTGAAGAAATGATTTCTAACTTAGAACTTAAGATTTAAAGTTCTAAGTTTTTAGAATAATCAAGAGCTTTGGGAAAATAAATCTGGGTTTGAAAAATGATCTTAAAACTGAGATGAGAGAAAAGAGAAGAAAGGAACTTTCAAAGTCATAAATGGACTTTGAATTAGAAATTTGAACTTGGATGAATATTTGAAATGGAATTGAATTCTATCTTTGAAGTTTTGAAATCAGAATAAAATGTGGGGAAAAAAAAATGAGAAATAGAATTTGATTTGAAAGTTGGAATTCCAAGATGAAATCCGAATCCAAGATCTGGATTCTGAATAGAGTTCAAAGTTGAATTTTTGGATTTAGGATCCGAAATGGGAACTTGATTTGAAATCTGGAATGAAGTGGAATTGGTTTTAAGAATTGGAATCCAAGATGGTATTTGGATCTGAAATCTGAGATCCAAGATAGGGTTGGACTCTGGATCCTAAGATGAAATTAGATCTGAAGTCTGAGATCCAAAGTAGAATTGGATTCTGGATCCTAGAATGGATTTGGATCTAAAGTCTGAGATCCAAAAGTAAAATTAGATTCTGGATCCTAGGATGGATTTTGGATCTGAAATCTGAGATCCAAAGGGGAATTGAGTTCTGGATCCTATAATAGAATTGGATCTAAAGTCTGAGATTCAAAGTAGAGTTGGGTTCTGGATCCTAAAGAATAGATTTGGATCTGAAGTCTGAGATCCAAAGTAGAATGGGGATCTAGATCCTAAGTGGAATTTAGATCTGTAATTCGAAATCCAAAGGGGAATTGTACTTGGAAATCCGGATCCAATTTAGGATTTAACTTGGGATTCAGATTATGAAAAGTCAAAATAGGACCTTTAAAGATGGATCTGGGTTTTAGAAACCCAAATTTTAATTTTGAGATTCAAATTCAAACCTTGATTGAAGATAGGAGGATGAAGATAACTTCAAAGTTAAATTGGACTTTGAAATTGAATTTTGAATTTTGAAAATGAGGTAGAATAGGATTTGAATAAGATTTGATCTGAGAAAGGAAGAAGAAGAATCACTTGGAATTTTTGAAAAGAAAATTTTGAAAAATATGATGCAATTCTATCCTATATGATGAATGAATTTGAATAAGTTGAAATTGGATTTGAAAATTATATTTCATTCTTCAAATGAATTTAAATAAGACTAATGATATAATACACTCCTGACTATGGTCATTGAATGTATTATATAATAGTCATATCTAAATTCAAATGAAGGATAAAATACCTTTTTGGTGCTTTTATAGAATTTAAAATGAAATTAACCCTCAATATACCCTGACTATGGCCATTGGTATATATTTTGAGTTAATTTTAAGTTAAATTCAGATAAAAGAAGAAAATATTTTGGAAAAATATGATGAATTTTGAAAATGGATCCAGTGTTATTTTGTAAAAGATAAAAATGCTAAGTTTTGTCCACACCCTGACTATGGCCATTGATGTGGATCATCAACTTAGTATTTATTATCTCTTACGAAATGGTGCACGTGCCATTCGTGTTTCACCATTGTGAGAATTTGAGAAATAAAGGCAAATAATGAAACAAATGACATTTTATATGCTTATCTATTCTAATCTTAATACATGAAATGGAGATTTTTCATTAATATATAGCTATTTGTAATTACAAGATTTCTAATCTCAGAAGGAAGATAATCTTACATATTTCCTGAAAGCAAGGTTAGTACCAAATATGGAACATGGAAAAGAAACCAAGAGGTTATGTTGAAAAATTGTAATATGATGATTTATGAAAAAGGAAAGGAAAATGTATATACAGTGATTATACCAATGAGCACAAGCATGTCATATACTAAAAGAATGCTCATGCCTTTTGAGAAGCTTGCATGACAGTTCATGAATTGTCAAAGAGTTGCTGCAGTTTGTAATCTGTCACAAGTAATCATGACCCATCACGCAGATATTGTACATTGACAAGATATAAGATGCACATGAAAGTGCTGTGCATATATGGACAGGACGCTAAGTAAAGGATTGTGAAGGGTGCAAAAGGTGCAGCTGTGTGGGGAATAAACTGAAGGTTATGACAGAGGTAGCAGCATGTGCAAATGTAATATACCTAGGTGATGTTACATAGGTGTATAAATGCAGCGAATGGTGCATTGGTGATGCTGCAATACTGTAAACGAATGAAGAGTGAAAATATGCTTAAATGCATGGTGTGTTGTAAGTGAGTGAAGAGTGTCAATATGATATGATGTAAGTATATCAATTGATATGCGTTTAACATAATCTAATGATATGCTACGACAGACGTTATGGAAGTTGAGAAGTAATTTACAGATATTAAAATGATAAGTTGTAATGAAATGGATGCAAGAGTGTGTGCACCTGCTATGGGAGCCGCAGGTGTTACCTGTAATGAAGACCATAGAGGGTCAGTGATAAACTAAAGTGGCAGGTAACCATAGCAGTTAAGTAAAAAAAATGAAGGTATTGCAGATATAGAATATAAAGATGCTGGTAGTGGAGGGTAGGCTGACTAGGCTTCACATGATATGATAAATGTGCTGAGTGTAGTGAAGTGCAGGAGTGATATGCAATGTTGTCATGCAGGATCTGTGCACCTTGGTGGCATGCTGCTAAAAAAGTAACAGGTGTGGGTTGTGGAGGTTAAAACTTAGCGCAGGAAAAGTGCTGTAAGAAATAGCAAAGGGATTGCTATTATGAAACGCTGGATGCGGCTGTTGATACAAAGGCAAAACAACATTGCCCTGACTGTAGAATCCAATCCAGCACCCGTGGTAATATCTATTATGGAACCCATTAACCTTGGAAGCAACATAATGATCTGTCTTGTTAACCAAACACAACGAACAAGAGCTCTGCTTCTTCAATTCGAATGTGAACTTGAGATCTGAAGGTTGGATGTCGAGATGTTCCCCGGAAATCATGTTGGCGCAAGACAGACGTGAACTCTTATCACTTGAATGGTGGGTACATATATAACTCGCACCCTGACGTATATCATGCTTCTTATGGAGACTCTTGAGGATTCATAACCCACAGTTGCAGATCTTAGCAAGGATAGAAATAAGAATGGTAATCACAAAGGACAAAAGAATGGTGTTTCAGAGCAAACCTGCGGCCTCCTTTTAACAAAGTAGAGCATAATGAGGGAAGACAAATTTGGTTACTAACAATTGATAGTAACCCATCTACAATTGATGCTAGAGCATGTTTTCTCAAGAATACAATTCATAGAAACCAAAAAAATCTCTCTCCTAAATCGATATTAAGTAACTCTAACTAAAAAAAATATATAGATCATGGGAGAGCAAAATTGTTTAACAATCATTGTAACACTATTATTTGGAAGCCTGTTGACTACTTAATTTGGAACAGATTTTAGCCTAACTCAACAGGCTTAAATCATTGAACTGCAGGTGATGACCTGCACAAAAATATTCATTAGCAATAGTAAAAAAAAATCCGAACGTGAGGAGAGCAGCTTCCTTAGAGATGTCAGAAATTAATACACTGTTATCAAAGGTGTTTATTAAGGTAATGCCCAACGAGAATATTAACGATAGTAGATACTGAAATTAGTAAAAAAAAAAAAAAACGAAAGCACATGAGGCGATGGAATCATGTTTTGTGAGAATACAATCGACGCACAGAGGAATATAAGAAGGATCAGATTAATTCTAAATACTCTTACAATGAGCAGACAGGGTGAAACGAGGGAGTCACTGATCACTATCAAAATAATGAGAAAAGCAAAAGAAAAAAAAAAAAAGATGTGAATCGGGTAACCAGATTAGAACTAAAAAAAGAAGAAAAAGAAACAAAGATGGTATTGGAATTGGGGAATTCATGTCACTATTACACAGTGGTGCACTGAGGTTGCTATATGCAACTCAGTGTCATCCATGGTGTGTTAATGGTGGCCCAATTTTAAAATTTAAGAGAAAAATTAGAGAAAACAGAGGGGAGAAAATGAAGTACTCACCGATGCCCGTAGACCCAAAATGAAACAGGGAATCTTCTCTTTGTTCTGCTGTCCAGAGCACTTGTTGCTAAAGGAGGAGGAAATGTGGTGATTCTGCAGAGCTCCTTTTAAGAGAGGGAATTAACAATGGAATTAAGAGGGAAATGGGCGATAGAGATGAAAGTCAATCCCGGTGAATGAATGATGTTTGATAAAAAAAAATGGATGCTAGAGACGGGAAAATGGATATTAGCAAGAGAACCGATCCCCTTAGGGTTTTCTCGAGTGCGTTTTTAAAGAAGGAGAGGAAGGTTTGAGAAGAAGATTAGTTGGGAATCGACGATGGAAGGAGAGGGTGGTTTCATGATGGAGGGTTTTGTGAAGAAGAGAATGAAGAAGAGAAATGGAGGGGGGCGGCTTTTCTTCTTTTTTCCTTACGAAAAGAAAACCCTAAAAAGGTTTTTCAAAAGACCTCCTTTTGATTTTCAATTTTTTACAAAAAAAGGGCTTCCGAGGTCTTTTTAGCAAAAATCGATTTTTACACTCCTTTGTTTTTCTCATAATTTTCCCAATTTTTTTTTTCTTTTGGTTTTTGCGTTATCTTTCCATTTTTTGTATTTTTAGAATAAAATCCTATGATTTGCGAGAAATCAAAGGTTAAAACTAATTTTTTGGTGTTTTTGCAAAAATATTTACAAAAGAGAATTTTTCTGAGAATTTTAAAGCCATTTTTAGAAAATTTCTTCAGAAATGTGTTTGGATCCGGGTTTTGAGGAAATTTGGATTTAAAACAGTGGATTCGGATCTGGAATTGATTTTGAATACATTAATATGGAATTTAATTCATAAAATCTAAAGGATGACTGAAATTTAGTTTTGAAATCGCTTTGATTTTCTCAGAAAATGGAGTCAGGGGCAAAAGGGTCATTTTGCAAGTCTTCGAAAAATTTGGGGTGTTCACAAGCAGGGATCGGAAATTCACTCCTTTGGACCAGCCTCTGGAGAAAGTGCTGGAATATCTGCTGTCCCACGGGATGGTGAAATTGCCCAAAATTGCATATCCTCCAGTAATCATGTGGAAATACAGAGAGCAATATTGCAAATTCCATAGAGCCATGGGACATGATACAGAACACTGCTTCGTCTTGAAGCATTTGGTCGAGGATTGTATCGGCAAGAGCATCCTCGTAGAAGATGAAGAGGAGGGCAAAATGGAAATTTTATCTGCTCCATTCCCGAAACATTCCACATCAACCATCTCAGAACATTCATTCCTTCCACAAAGTCATATACACCCATGTTCCATTGAAGAATTAAATCTCCAATATCAGGTAATGGTTCTACATCAGGATCAGCCGGCACCTCAAAAGATGGATATCTTCTCGCTTCTTGACCAAGTAAGTGTACTAGTTGAGAATGAAAGAACTCAAATTTTCCCAAGAAGATTCCTTAAGAAAGAAGCTTGCGCAGAGGATGCAGAAACCTCTAAGGCAGCAGAAGAGCAGGCCGATGATTTCCAGAAGCCGATTACAGCGCTCTCCAATATTTTCATCTTTGAATTAACCCATGATTCTCCTAAGCTTCAAGAAAAGTTAGATGACTTACTGAGAAAGATCAAGGTGAAGCCGGGCACCACGCCCGAAGATATGGCACAAATAGTAAATCAGGCAATGACTAACGCGCCTATTACTTTTTCAGATAAGGACCTGCCAAAGCCTCATTCATTCCACAATAATGCATTGTATATTGTGGTAAGGACTAGGGGCATGACTGTCCCGCACGTACTTATTGATGGGGGCAGCAGTTTAAATATTTGCCCAGAAATGACAGCAAAGGCCATGGGATTGAAGGAAGAAGAATACATGCCTGATCCCATTACCATCTATGACTTTGATAATCACGGCCAGACTGCCAAGGGTAAAATCTTTTTAGAGATTTTCATTAACTACTCAGTACATACGATGCTATTCCATGTCGTCAACGTGCCGCCGACTTACAATCTTCTGTTGGGACGAACATGGATCCATAACGCCAATGTAGTTTCATCAACCCTCCACCAGTGCATCAAGTGGTCCAAGGGAGGAATAATCACTACCATCCTGGGCGAAGATCCTGAAGAGAGGCTACCACAGCCTATGATTCCCCGTCCAACATTCACAGCTGATATTCCAAGCATCCGAGAAGCGGATGAAATCAATCTTAGTGACAACTTAGAAATGTTAAAGTTAAAAGATGTCATGGAAGAAGAGAACATTGCAGCCACGGTCCAATGGCAAGGACCTTGTTTCTTTAAACTAGTAGGACGGATCAATTACACCTCCTTCAAAGATCATCTTTTATTTCCACAATTTTCTAAAGCAAGAAAGGGATTCGATTTGTTGATCAAACATGAATATCAGCTGTTCCGGGGCATGGGGAAAGATGAGGACGGCATGATAGAGCCTATCATTCCAGTTCAGCATGCAGACAATTCAGGGTTGGGGTTCACCGACCAGGATTCCAGCAAAAAGACAGTTTTTGTCAGAGGAAGACAATGAAAAGATGATGCCTTTGTTTTTCCTGCTTTTTCTATCTTTTGTTAATCTTGTAGGGACGACGCAATCCCATTCCTTTTGTCGATGTCTTGTAAATACTTCATTTCCAATCAATGAAAGATCAATTTTTCTCTTCACATTTGAGCATCTATCATTCTTATCTTATATTTTGTCTATGTCATTATTCTTTGCTTTGTATAAAAGGCTCACCTTTTGACTTGTATTTTCTCTTAAAAACCTCCTCTTGGCATTTTCAGGACCATTAACTCCTGAATTAATGACAAAATTCGTTATCAATCCCAAATATCTAAAATTGGCAAGGTTTCCTCAGATAAAAGACAAAGCAGAGGTCAGTCAGGCAGCAAAGCAGACCGAAGAGCCAGCCGAATTTGATTCCACCATTCAAGAATTGCCAGAATTTGCTCACATTCAGAAGCAGGATGAACCATCATCTTTGGTTTAAGATCCAACTAAGGATATCAACATCGGGTCGGAAGATGATCCAAAAATTCTCAAAATTGGGTCGAGTCTAAGCGAAGTTGAAAAAGCAAGACTCATCCAATTCCTTAAGCAACATCAAGAAGTATTTGCCTGGACTTATAAAGATATGCCAGGATTAGATCCCAAGCTGGTTGAGCATCGACTCAAGTTGAAACCAGAAACCAGACCAATCAAGCAGAAACTGAGGAAGTTAGACCCTCGAATTGAGCAACAAATCAAGGAAGGACTTGAAGATTTATTAAAAGCAGGCTTCATCCAGGCCATTGATTATCCAGGTTGGTTAGCAAATATCGTAGCAGTCCCTAAAAAGAATGGAAAGGTTCGGATCTGCAGTGATTTTAGGGATCTCAATAAGGCTACCTCGAAAGATGATTATCCACTTCCCAATATTGACCTGTTGATCGATAGCACAGCAGGTCATGCCATGTTTTCTTTCATGGATGGATATTCAGGTTATAATCAGATCAAGTTGGCCGTTCGTGATCAGTTGAAGACTTCCTTTACTACACCATGGGGAACCTTTTGCTATACTGTAATGCCATTTGGGCTAAAAAATGTTGGGGCAACTTATCAGAGGGCAATGGTTGTTATCTTCCACGATCAAATGCACAAGAATATGGATGCATATGTGGATGACATTTTGGTTAAGTCTAAAGAAGAAGAGGGTCACCTCGATGCTCTTAGTCAAGTCTTTGAAAGACTTATTCTCTATAAGTTGAGACTTAATCCTCAGAAATGTGTTTTTGGAGTGGAGTCCGGCAAATTGCTCGGCTTCATTATCAGCAAGAAAGGAATCAAAGTAGATCTGGCTAAAGGAAAAGCTATTATTGATATGCCGCCTCCAACTAATCTCAAAGAACTGCGAAGCCTTCAAAGGTGTATTCAGTCTATTCACAGGTTCATCTCAAATTTGGCAATGAGATGTGAACCTTTCAATCATTTGCTATGAAAAGGATTCAAATTTGAATGGGGATCAGAATGTCAACTCTCGTTTGAGCGCATCAAGCAGTATCTCCTTAATCCACCAGTCTTGAAGCCGCCTAAGTTGGGAAAGCCTCTCCTACTATACATTTTCGTCAATCAGAATGCCTGTGGTGGATTCCTCGCGCAGTATGAAGAAGACAGCCTGATAGAGCACGCCATCTACTACGTGAGCAAAACTTTCATTGATTACGAAAAGAAGTATTCTCAGATGAAGAAAACTTGTCTAGCTCTGGTTTGGATGTGCCAGAAATTAAGACATTACTTGTTGGTTTCTGAAATCAAGTTTCTATCGAAACTTAATCCTCTCAGATACATTTTGGAACAACCCTTTCTCACTGGACGGATTGCGAAGTGGCAAGTCCTTCTGATGCAATATGACTTAGAGTATGTTTCTCAAAAGTCGATTAAAAGCCAGGTGATCGCAGATCATTTGGCAGATTTTCCTTTAACAAAAGAGATTAAAGAGATGATGATTTTCCTGATGAGCACATATGCAATATCCAACAGCCCCCAGTTTGGAACTTGTTTTTCGATGGCTCTAAAAATATGTCTGGCATCGGGATTGGAGTCTTGCTAATCACTTCAGAAAAAGAAATGATCCCTTATTCCCTCAAGCTTGGTTTCCAATGCACTCATAACATGGCCGAGTATGAAGCTCTAATACAAGGCCTCAAAATTCTGCAAAGTTTCAATGTCAAGAGAGTGCATGCCTTTGGTGATTCATTACTTGTCGTCAATCAAGTTAACACTGAATGACAGGTAAAAGATTCCAAATTGATCCCGTATCAGAAGATCGTCCTAGCTCTTATGGACAGCTTCGAAGAATTTCATCTCAGTCATATCAGAAGAGAGCATAATCAAATAATTGATGGTTTAGCCAGTCTGGGCTCCATTTTATCCTTCAAGGGCAGTGAATCATATCGTTCTTTTGAAGTCGGCAGACTTGAGCAACCTGCTTCGCTTCAGTTATGCAAGTAAACCAAGTCGATCAGAAGGAGAAGCCTTGGTACCAAAATATCAAAAATTTCATCGAAACTGGTGAATTTCTACCAGAGATGCCAAAAAGGGAGCAACGTGCGATTCGACGTATGTCTACCCGTTATTTCATTCTCGTCAATGTCCTTTACCGTCGTGATTTCAATTCTGAATATGCCAGATGTTTAGACAAAGAAGAAGCTATGGAAATGATCCAAGAAGCACATGAAGGGATTTGTGGTGGCCATGTCGGCTATCAAACTCTCGTCAAGCAGATCGTCCGAGCAGGTTACTACTGGAATACCATGCAGCAGGACTGTCATCGATTTGTGAGAAAATGCGTCAAGTGTCAGATGCACGCACCCTCCATTCATGCACCGACCACATATTTACAATCAGTTGTTTCTCCTTGGCCATTTTCTATGTGGGCATTCAATGTCGTAGGCCCGATTACTCCTTCTGCTTCCAACGACCACAAATACTTCCTGGCTGCGACAGAGTATTTCACGAAATGGGTTGAAGCTGTTACTCTACGCACAGTAGAAGGCCGCCATGTGGTTTCTTTTATTCACAAGAACATTCTTTGCCGCTTTGACATACCACATGATATTGTCTCAGACAATGGAACTCATTTTAAAAATGAGAGGATGAAAACCTTCTGTTCTAAATTCAAAATTTGCCATCATTTCTCAGCTCCCTATTATCCTCAAGGGAACGACCAAGCAGAGGCCACCAATAAAATTTTGATTCGTATTCTGGAAAGGACTATAAAAACAGGTCGAGACTGACATGATAAGATTCATGACGCGCTTTGGGCATACCGGACCACCATTCAGACTCCGACTAATGCCACTCCTTCGGAACTTGTTTACGAGACTGAAGTGGTTTTGCCTCTCCATATCCAAAAGCCCGCTCTCAAATTTGCTTCCCTTAAAGAATTGTCACTCGATCAGTATCAGCAGCAGAGATTGGTGCAGCTGGATCTGCTGGATGAAAAAAGGCTCAAGGCAGCAGAGCACGCTCAAGCTTATCGACAGAGGATAGCTCGACACTATGCCAAGTCCGTCATTGAGAGAAGATTCTGAGTTAACGATTTGGTACTCAGATCAATGACTCATCTCAAGCATCGACCGCGGGGCAAGTGGTCACCCAATTGGGAAGGCCCTTATATGGTTAAGGAAGCACTTTCTCGCAATTCATATCGTCTAATCAATGCAGATGGAGTGGAAATGCCAGATCCCATCAATGCTCTGCATTTGAAGAAGTTTTACACCTGAAATGTTCATTCTATAGCCTTTGTACTCTTCAAAGAGCCGTTTCAATAAAATAATGATCTTCTATCAATTCTTACGTTCTTCTCCATCATACTGGGGCATTTTATTTTGATCTATAATCATCTTCTTTCATCATATGCAGGCGGGATTAGACGAAAGCTCTTTTCCTCAAATTTTGTTAATTCTCAATTGATCTTGTGGTCTTTATTTTCATTTCATTTGATTCAATTTTTGTTTGACCGAATTTTTATCAAGCTATTGCACGGTTCTATCAAGTTTTAACAAATTTTTCAATCTTATTAAAATTCCATCTACTTTTATCTTTAAAAATACCCTTTCAGGTTAAGGGATAAACCTGATGCCTCCTGTCAATGAGGTATTCTCTTTGTTATTTCCCCCGTTCAGGACAAGGGGACAAAATCCTGAAAGTCGACCACATGCAATTAAAACTATGATGGTCCACCAATTTTTTTCAAAGAATCTTTATTTTCTAAAAATTTCACTTTGTTAACTCATCTTTTACAACTCAGTCCTCGCACTGGGATATTTCTCAAAATCTTCAATCATATATTAAATCCCATTTGGAGGGTCCAACCCTCGCACCAATAACTTTCTACATTCAGTCTTTTGATCAAAATCTTTCCTTCTACAAAATTCAAGTTCTGACTTAAATCTCTCAAAATTTGAGGTATATCCAAAAGATCCGACACTCGTTGGACATGTATTTCAAATGTTCCAGCTTCTTGCTGGTCAGGTATTTCAAATGTTCTAGCTTTTTGCTGGTCAGGTATTTCCAAAAAGATCCAACACTTGTTGGTCATATATTTCAAACGTTCCAACTTCTTGCTGGTCAGGTATTTCAAACGTTCCAGCTTTTTGCTGGTCATGTATTTCAAAAGATCCAACACTCGTTGGACATGTATTTCAAACATTTCAGCTTCTTGCTGGTCAGGTATTTCAAATGTTCCAGCTTTTTGCTGGTCAGGTATTTCCAAAAAGATCCAACACTTGTTGGTCATATATTTCAAACGTTCCAGCTTCTTGCTGGTCAGGTATTTCAAACGTTTCAGATTTTTGCTGGTCAGGTATTTCAAAAGATCCAACACTTGTTGGACATGTATTTCAAACGTTCCACCTTCTTGCTGGTCAGGTATTTCAAACATTCCGACTTTTTGCTAGTGAGGTATTTCCAAAAGGATTCAGCTTTCCGTTGGTCATGTATTTAAAACGTTCCAGCTTCTTGTTGGTCAGGTATTTCAAACGTTCCAGCCTTTTGCTGGTCAGGTATTTCCAAAAAGATCCAACACTCGTTGGACATGTATTTCAAACGTTCCAGCTTCTTGCTGGTCAAGTATTTCAAACGTTCCAGCTTTTGCTGGTCAGGTATTTCAAAAGATCCAACACTCGTTGGACATGTATTTCAAACGTTCCAGTTGTTGTTGGTCAAGTATTTCAAACGTCCCAGCTTTTCGCTGGTCATGCATTTCAAATGGTCCAGCTTTTGTTGGTAATGTATTCTCAAAAGACCCAGCTCTCGCTGGTCATATATCTCAAAAAGTCCCAGCTCACAATTTTTGAGCTCCCAAATCAACCCATTTTATAAATCAAACCTTCAAGTTGCGATTTCTCCATTCTCTCATTTCGAAAACCTTCGGGTTTCAATCTCTCAAATCTATCATTTCCAAACCTTCATATCTCCAAATCTCTCAATTCTACCAATTTTCCAACCTCTAGGTGCAATGTTTTCAAAATTTCATCATTTTTCTCAACCCTCGGGTTATAATCTCCCAATTTTGACCATTCTCAAAACCTTCAGAACCTTTTTATTAAAACCCAGTTTTTCATAACCAGTCGTGTATTTCCCAAAAGATCCAACACTCGTTGGTCATGTATTTCCAAACGTTCCAGCTGTTGCTGGTCAAGTATTTCAAACATTTCAGTTCCGCTGGTCAAGTATTTCCAAACGTTCCAGCTTCTTGCTGGTCAGGTATTTCAAACGTTCCAGTTTTTGCTGGTCAGGTATTTCAAAAGATTTCAACATCTATTTGTCATGTATTTCAAAGGTCCCAACTTTTGCTGGTCATGTATTTCCAAAATTGAAGATACAGCTAAAGGGCTCATCAAGATTCATATTGAGTGATTATTTCACAAAAGAATTCATGAAAAACTTTGCCAATTTGCTAAAAGCATTTGTTGATTATAAAAATCTGACTACACAAAAGAATTTCCTCAGATCACCTCTAGTATTCTTTCCAAAAAGGTGAAACTTTTTGCAAAAAAGAGGTAAAATTCAAATCTTTTCCTGTTGATCAACCAAAAGGGTGTAAGAAATATCCTCGATATGATCAATGGAAGAAATCTTTAAGGATGTTGAAAAGCCAGAAGCGAATTGATATTGATCTTGGCTATGGTGCATGTTTAAAATGACTTTCTGGCAATCAGGCAGTGGAAATATCCTAAGCTACCAAAAGAATCCACTCAACCCATATCTTCTCATTCATTTAAAGTTGTAATCAAATATCCGCAAAAGGGATCTCTCAACTGTCGTCAAGATGTAGACGAATATGCGAGCTAGACCCCCGGGGCCAAAGAAGATTTGGATCATCTCCGAGATGAAGGAGTTTGTGAAGAATCCTTCCAGGGAAAGTTCAGATCACCGTCGAGATGAAGGCAAGTATGATGAACCTACCGACAAACCCTAAAAGATATTTGATTTATGCTATCATCTACAAATCTTTTTAGCCAATATCATATATAATCCTTGAGATAAAAGAAGGATCAGAACATCTCCAAGATAAAGGAGTTTGTGACGTACCCTTCCCTGAAAAAAGAGAGAAAAGTCAGGATCCATCCAAATGAAGGATGATGTAAAAGCCCGAGAAAGTGCAATGACTCAAAAAGAGTGCAAAATGATCATCATGAGAAAACACCCAGATATCAAGCTGCCAAAGTTGCCAGAAGTCATCTTTTCTCATGCAAAATTCCTTTATCAATATCTTTTCACTACTTGTTTTTATGAAATTAAGAATATTTCTTCTCTTCTTATATCAAGGAAATGGATAGCTTCCTTGAAGAAAATCACCAGCACTAAAATTTTGAATTTGACTCTTGGAACTGAGGAGTTAACCTCATTGGAGGAAATACTCTAGGTAAAAGAGGGAATATCTTCGCACATACGTGCACATTTTTCAAGCATTTGAATCAGCTATAACTTTATCTTATTGGCAGAATTTTCTAGCTATCCCAAGAATGAAATAAACATTCAATATCCATTTTTGATGCAACCTAGCATTGTCTATATCTTCCAGAAGAGTTGCCTCATTCAGTTGAAGTATCTCTTCCTGTCCCATAGCGGTTTCTTCAGTCAAGGATTCTGTATGGTGTTCCCACTCAGGTTAAGGGTCAAAACCTGAATTTTCTGCGAGAGGTCATTTGATTTCAAAAAGCTATGTCAGTCTCAGCAAATGAGACACCCAAAATCATTCCTTTTTCCAAGCTTTGAGAACCCTATATTTTCCTCCTCTCGTAAAACCTCTTTCGGATTTGTTCGTCCAAGTTCCAAAGGTCCCATTATGGTTTCTCCATTTGAGAAATCCGTATGGTAAATTTTCTATTCAGACTAAGAGTTAACCCGGAACCTCGCTTCGTGAGGTATCTTCCTTTCAGGTTTGGGTTAAAACTGAGACTCATTCCAACGAGATTTCTCGTTCTAACGAGATGTTTCCTTCCAATCCCATCATAGTTCTTCCCATCGAGGAATCCATGCTTTATATATCCATCCAGGATAGGATCCTACTTGAGCTTCATTTCACGAGACATTTTCCAAAAAATGTCCCATCAAAGTCCTCATATATTCCTTTCCTCATTCAATTCACTTTGATATATCTTTGTCCCATCCAGGTTAAGGGTTAAACCTGAGTCATTCCAAAAAAGCGTATCTTGTCTCACCCATGAGACTTGATCAAAATTCTTATTTCCACCATTTCGGGATTTTCACCGAAAGTCCCATCACAATTTCCTCATCTCTACTCAATCATATCATTTTCAAGGATTTCATCCGCCCAAAACCATTCAGGATAAGGTTCTAAGCCTGAGAAGCCATATTTTCAAAATTAATTCTTCCACACCCAGTTCAGATCTGCTGACTGAGGCACTTTCAAAATTTGGAGTGTTATCTTTGCCACTAAGCTCGGCTTTCAACCGGCATAGTAGCAAAGAGGGGCATTTGTGAACACCCCAAATTTTTCAAAGATTTGCAAAATGACCCTTTTGCCCCTAACCCCGTTTTCTGAGAAAATCAAAGCAATTTCAAAGCTAAATTTCAGTCATTCTTCAGATTTTCGGAATGAATTCCATATTGATATACTCAAAATTCAATTCCGAATCCGAACTCAGTGTTTTAAATCCAAATCTGAGTCCCGTTGTCCGATTTCTAAATTGAAATTATAAAAATACCAAGAATGGTTCTAAATGGCTCAGGCAATTCACCTGGCACTCTGTTGAATCCTCAATCTTATATTTCTCAGTTCGAGGCTGTAAAACCTTGAATATTTCCTAAAGATCCGGATATAAATCCACTTTTTGAAGAAATTTTCTCAAAAATCACCTTGAGTTCTCAAAAAAATTTCCTTTTATAAATATTTTACAAAAACACAAAAAAATTAGTTTTGATCTTTGGTTTCTCGTAAAAACTTTAGGATTTTATTCTAAAAATGCAAAAAAATGGAAAAATAAAATAAAAAACCAAACAAATTGGGAAAAAATACAAGAAAAACGAATGATTTTCAAGCTTTTTTGCCATTTTGCCAAAAACCTCATTTCTTAACCATTTTTCAAAAATTTCCTAAAAAGGAAACCTCTTTTGGAAAAAGGGAGGATTTCTAACGGACTCCTCCCGCGCTCCCTTCTTCTCCTCTCTCCATCGTCCGATCTACAACAGCCTGCATATCCCCTCCGCCCTCAATCTTCAACGAACTTCCTCTTCTCGAACCATCCTTCACCCTTTAAGAGGAGACCCCCCATCCTTTCTGAGGCATCCATCTTCACGCAACAATCCTCCTTCAACATAACTCGAATCCTTTCATCAAATCATCCATTTTCTTTCTCTGGTGCCGATCATCCATTTTCTTGCTAACACCCATCAACTTGGCTTCAGAGGCATCAAGTTTTCCTGCTAATCCATTGTCGACATCCATTTTTCACCCCACTTGGTAGATTTTCCCCCTTCTCGGCCCATCATCCGCCACTTCATCTATTGCAATCAAGCATCCAAGCCATCCTCTGCAAGTGGCCGCCATCAATCCCTCTTCACACAACCTCCTTTATAGGTAAGTGACCACCTTCTTCTATTTTTTTTCTCCTTTCGCATTTCTTTCCCCTCGTTTTCGGCATCCCTCTATCCTGGCTCTCATTTCTTTTCTTTTAGTACAAAGCAAATGGTGGAACCAACCTGCAATACATGCAGGATTGATCAAACCATTGCAACATTAACGGAGCCCATCGACTCCAACATTTAATTTTCTATCTTTTTTTTTATCTTTTGCATTTAATATTTCACTTAAAAGCATCGGATGGCATTTTATTCATGCTAGTTTGTTGCATTTTTTTTTTTTTGGTTTTGCTTGTTGTACGCCTCCCGTTACCTTGTTTAAGTGGTTTGATTACTTCATTCCATCTTATCTTATTTCAGTTTGATGTAACCGTTGGTATAAGAATCATAAAAAAAAATGGTTCAATTGGCAGTCTCTCCATTTGGCCTTTATGGTCTACTGTGTCGGGGTCATAGTGATACAATCACAGCCTCACAATCCCTCATTCACCTGTTTCATCTCCCCCTTCATGCGATCCATGCTTTCTGCAAATAATTTTTTTTTTTACACCACCTTCATTTTATTTTCAATGCTTTGATGATTTCATTAACAAATGTTTTGCTGTTCCTGAAAATTTTATTGTTAGGCATATGCACCTTCCCATTTCTTGTTCTCAAGCAATATGCAATGTCGATCCTGTGCACCCAAATATCTTGATTGTATGGTCACTCAAAGTCATGCTGGGATTTAATCTCCTGATATAAAAAAAAGAAGGGTAGGGTGAAAAGATGCAAGAACGTCAAATATTTGACGTGTTCACCAAGGAGAGAAGGATATCGAACTTCAATTCTCTTTGATGTTTTGCTCTCAAGAGAAACTATGCCCATTTCGATTGAAGCTCTTATTGAGCTTATCTATCAGACATCAGCTGGTGAATGGATTTGTGAATTTGCCATATCTCATACTTGCTTTCAAATTATTTATGCAGATTATGATATGTCTGAATTTTATTAAGTGTATTTTGATATAAGATACCTTTCACCCTAAATCTATTCAAAACCCTTTTTCCATTACAACTCTGAGTTTCCAAGCAAAGGTTCAGTAGGTGATCCTGATTTTGAATGTGATTAATGGAAGATCAACCAGTGATCTTTCTTCGACCATCGCAGACAGTGAAACTGTTGGTGGAAATCATGAGAGTACTACAACAACGGACATATTTCAAGTTTCCTCACCATTCTCCAAGTACAAGATTTGGAGACGACCTTGGCCCTGCCCCTTTGCCAATTATCCATAGTTGCTCACTTTCCAAATCTTGAGTGTATTTTTGTAAACAGGAAAAGCTTAAAGAGGTCTTCCATTCTTGTTCACTTCAGCAAAGACCTGAGGGAAATTTTAACATGGATCAAGAAGTAGGAAACTCTTCTGCGTTACTTTGGATAATATTGTTGCCAACCAAATGAGTCATCACATAAGGTCTTGGATTTCAAAAGAATGAGGTTGTCTGTACAAACTTTTTTTATCAAAAGATTCAATGGGCTCTGTCTGTAGCTTTTGTAGAGAAAATCTCCTGCTATCAATGGTAAGAAAACCATATAATAGTAGAGAACTGTCATTGACGCCTGTTGATGCTGATTGATGTGCCCAAGAAGCAACTTCCTAAAGTGGTGGAAAAGGGTTTTAGGCCAGTGCAATCCGCAGGGTATGTCACTTGAAGGATTTTGTTTAGACTAAATGGCTGAAAAAAAAACGCAGCTGAGTTGTTTGGTTCAGCACGGTAGTATGAGCTACTTCCCCATTACAGGATGCATGATTATTTTCCTGTTACACAAACACTTCACCTCTGTTATATGATATCATTCCCACATCCTCATTGGTCTGTCACACACCCACAACCCACTTTCACACCATCACATTTCCTGTTGCATTTCACAAGTGCACAACATTACTGTGCATCCTCATATACACCTTTTTACAACACTACTTCACCACTCATTCTGTTGGGTCTGTGTATATAACATCTTCATTTTATGTGTTAACCAACATACCATTTCCTGTAATTATTCCTAAATGACATTTTTGTTGTCCCATATCAGCAAAGCCCTTCACTTGTTAACACCATGTAGCACATCACCTTTCTGCTAGTTTCCTGCAAGGGCATATCCACCTGTATCCATCTTGTTGTATTCTCCTCACACCTACAAAAGGCACAAGACACGGCTGTGGGTTCTTTGAACCCACAATAGCACAAAAATACTATTGCTTACTCCTTGTATCTTTAGTAACACATGACAACTGCTGTGTTCTTCATTCCATAGCTGTGCAAGGCACTGTTCTCCTTTTTTTTTTATAAACCAGTACAATTCAAAATAACGTTGTACTTCTCCTGTCATTTGCAATAAGGCAAGACTTTGTCATCCACTTTGCGATCCGCGACAGCCCACCATGAGTCACGATTCCTATCTTTTTGCAGCAACCCTATGAGTCACCATGGTTCCATGAAGTATACAACAATTCAAAGAATGGTTGTGCTTTGTATCCTTCACATCAACTTCAAGAGTTGCTGTGCCATTTCGGGTTACACAGCATTACCTAGAGTTGCTGCAACTCTTTGAGCTGCTATAATTTCCTTGGCTACATTACAGTCGAAAGAGTTGATGCAACCTGTGCCTCCTTCACAGCAACTCAACAAGTTGCTGTGATTTCCTTGCTTGTATAATAACTCTTACAAATCACACCACTCACCTTCCTGCCCGTTTTACCATCATACCAGCTGCCTTTCATTTTCACGCTTCCACTTCACTACATGAATACCATCATCAAACAAATCATACCCATTCACCCACCTGTGGCAAAACTCCTTCAGCTAACTCTAGCTCCCGCTGTAGCTATTACACAGCACTATGCTGTGGCCACCAGTCAGCTCCACCTTTGCCTTACTTCACCATCTTTATCTTCTGTCAAACATCCCTTCAGTTCCCATTCAGCCTCAGCAGGGCTAAGAACTGCAGTAGCTTCCTTGCATCTGCCAAAGACAATCATCGTTGTGATGATTTTCCTACATCTACAGCAACTCCCTGAGTTGCTGTAGCTTCATGTTTAATTGTTGTAAATCACAATCAAACTCACAGCAAACTCAGTTGGTTGTATCTGTCAAGCACACTCTCATCCACCTACACTAAGTACATGTTATATATATATATATGTATATATACATATATATGTATATATGTATGTGTGTGTACTCGTGTATATGTAAGTATATATAAGCTCTCATGTATATATATATATGTATGTATATAGGTATGTATGTCATTCTTCATCTTTTTCAGCATGTATATCTTGATATATGAACATTTTACCATTAACATCCATGTGATATGTGCCATTTTTCTTCTCTTTTCATCTTAACCCAGTTGTTTTGCAAGGAATATGTGGAAAATATCATCACTTGGGATTTGTATTTTCAATTTTAAGCGTTGTAATAAGTTAGGCCTTAATGAAAATTTATATTTCCTGTTTTAGATAGAATGAATGAACATTTCATGAATTGCTTGTTTTTCATGCATTTTTGCCTTTATTTCTCAAATTCTCATAATGGTGAAACACGAATGGCACGTGGATCATTTCGTAAGAGGTAAATTAATCCTAAGTTGATGATTTACATCAACGGCCATAGTCGGGATGTAAACAAGACTTAGTATTTTTATCTTTCATGAAATAACACTGGATCCACACTGGATCCCTCTTTTCAAAATCATCATATTTTCTTTAAATATTTTTCTCTTTTATCAGAATTTAATCTAAAATTAATTCAATATATATACCAATGGCCATAGTCACAGTATATTGAGAGTTAATTTCATTTTAAATTCTATAAAAGCACCAAAAATGTATTTTATTCTTCACTAGAATTTAAATGTGGTTATTATATAATATATCCAATGATCATAGTCAGGGATATATTATATCTTCAATCTCATTCTTAATTCATTTAAAGAATGGAATAGCTTTTCAAATTTCAAATTCAAATTCTTTGAATTCATTTCATCATTTAGGATAGAATTGCTTCATACTTTTCAAAAATTCCTTTTAAAAATCCAAGTGATTGTGAATATCTCTTCTTCAAATTTCTATTTCAATTCTATCTCATTTCCAAACTTTGAAATCAAATTCAAAGTTTAAAATTCAACTTGATTCATTTTATAAAAATTCCAAGTTCAAAGTCCAATTTGACTTCGAAAATCATTCTCAAAATCAATTTTGAAATTTCCAAAAATCCAAAGTTAGATTTTAATCCCAACTTGGATCCAGATTTCCAAGTACAATCTCCATTTTTGGATCTCAGATTACAGATCCAAAATCCATTCTAGGATCCAGATCCCAATTCTACATTGGATCTCAGATTACAGATCCAAATTCCATTTAGGATCTAGATCCCAATTCTACATTGGATCTCAGATTACAGATCCAAAATTCCATTTAGGATCTAGATCCCAATTCTACATTGGATCTCAGATTACAGATCCAAAATCCATTCTAGGATCCAGATTCCAATCCTACTTTGGATCTCAGACTTCAGATCCAATTCCATTCTAGGATCCAGAACCCCATTCTACTTTGGATCTCAGACTTCAGATCCGAATCCATTTTAGGAGCCAGAACCCAATTCTACTTTGGATCTCAGACTTCAGATCCAAATCCATTTTTGGATCCAGAATCCAATTCCATTGTGGGATCCAATTCCATTCAAAATCTCAGATCCAAAATCTATCTTGATTCCGATTCTTAAATCCAATTCCATTTTCATTTTAGATTCCAAATCCAAATCCTGTTTCCAGGTTCTAGATCCAGAATTCGATTTTGAACTTTATTTAGAATCCAGACTTTGGATTCAAATTCCATCTTGAAATTCCAGATTTCAAAATCAACTTCTATTCCCAATTCCAATTCTTAAAACCAATTTTATTTCATCCCAAAATTCAAATCCAATTCCCATTCAGGATTTTAAATCCAGAATTCAATCTCTCTTGAATTTCAACTCTATTTAGAATCCAGACTTTGGATTCAGATTCCATCTTCGAATTCCAAACTTTCAAATCAATTCTATTCTATTCCCTACATTTTATTCTGATTCCAAACTTCAAAAGTTAGAATTCAATTTCATTTTCATCTCTATTCTGATTTAAAGTCCATTTATGACTTTGAAGTTTCCTTTCTCCTCCTTTTCTCAATTTTAAGATCCTTTCTTTCAAAAGCCTAGATTATTTTTCCAAACTCTGATTATTCCAAAAACTTAGAACTTTAAAAATCTTAAGTTCTGAGTCAAAAACCATTTCTTCACTCTATTTTTCATCTCAGAAACACTTGGAAAATTTCAAAAATCATTTTTTCAAAAGAGAGCATACATCTTTGCATTGCACAAAGCATGATTCTTTGTGCATTTTTGGACTTAGAATAGATTCTTAGATAATATTTTAGCAAAGCAATAGACATAAAATTCGACCCTTGGTTTGATTACCCCTGGTAAAGAAGCCAGGAACGGTCAAACCTCGTACCGACGAGCGGATCCCATCTCCCAGTTTTCCCGCAAATATTTCAAAAACGGAGGTGAGTTATTTTCTCAAATAGTTTCAAAATTAAGGTCAAGTGAGACCCCGCAAAAGAGTTCCTCTTCTCTTTTCTTTTCTTTTCTTTTCTCTTTTCTCTTCTTTTCTCTCTTTTATTTTTCTCCCTTCAAAAAAGGAAGAAAATAGAGGTTAGAAAGGAAAAGAGAAAGAAGAGAGAGAACATTACAAGAGAAAAATTTTTGCGATGATCACACATATGATCAGCACCCAACAAGGAGGAGTAAAAATGAAAAAGATATATGAAAACAAAGAGAAATAACAAGGGACAATGCATGAATCTCAAGTAAAACCCAAAGGAAAACAAGTATGATGGCGTGTGATGGCTGGGAAGGAAATGGCTGGAGCAAGAATCAGCAAATGGGGTGCAAATACCTAGGCAAAGACGCCTAGGGTTTTCAGAAAATACGTTTTTATATTTTGGCTCAAGTTCCCAAAATTTCCAAAAGAGGTTTAAATTAAAAAATTATGCTTTGCGCCTCTTTTAGATGAGGTTTTCTGAAAACATTTCATAAATTGGTTTTGGATCACATTTGAGATGGATTGTGATGTTTTAAGAACTGATCCAAGGTCCAAGATGATCTATTTGGGTCGGATCTTGATCTGACTTGTCTTGAAATCCATGCCCAAGCATTAAAATTGCAATATCTCACTCAATTTAACTCCAATTCACTTGAAATTTGAACCAAACCTCCATTATGTCAAAATACATCTAATCATGGGTTCTAAACCTTAAAATCACATAAAAATGTATGAATATAATAATAAAATGATGTGCATTTCATGCATCATCAAATACCCCCAAGCTTGAATGTTTGTTAGTCCCTTAACAAACAACTACTAGGTTATGCAATTGGAAAATAAACAAATATGCACTAAATAATTAAAATTCTAACTCACTTTCGTAGGAATCACAGTTGCATTTAGCTCATGCAACAAGCCCTTTAAACCCATGGGTTACCCCAGTGGACGAGTAAGTTCTCGTTAGGGTTTGCAGTGATGCTACTGTGAACACCCCAAAATTTTCAAAATCTTTTAAATATTCCCTTTTTGCCCCTAATTTCATTTTTTTGAGTAATTGAGTCACTTTTAAATCTAAATTCCATTTTTATTTCTCAAGTTTTTCTGAAATTGAATTCATTTTATATATCTGACTCAGTTTCAGATCCGGATCCAGGTAAAAGATTTGAATCTGAGCTTCTTTGTCCAATTTTAAATCAAATTCTCAAAATTATCAAAAATAACTTTTTGAAAGGCTCAGACAGTTCATCCAGTAGCCATTTGGATCTATCGAGTTGTATTTCTCAATTTGAGGTTTAAAACTCGAATATTTTTTCAAAACTTGGGTCCAAACCCATTTTTTGAAGAAATTTCCTCAAAATAGCCTTGAAAACCTTCTTTTGTAAATATTTCTCAAAAATACAAATAAATTAGTTTAAATCCTTGTTTTTCCGTAAATTTTAAGATTTTATTCCAAAAATATTTAAAAAAATTATATAAAATGAAGAAAAGAACAAAAAAATAAAAATATAAGAAAAGAAACAAAAATTGGATTTTGAAAAACTCTTTTTGAAAACAATCTTTTTAACTAAAACTAGTTTTTTGCAAAAATCTTTAAAAGGGACCAACTTTTTGAATTTTTTTATAAAAAAACAATTTTTCAATTTTTTTTTAGGGTTACGAAGGCCTTCTCTCTCTCTAATCGAAACCCTCTCACCACCGCCTTCTCCCTCTCTCACTCTCGAACCTCCATGGCAAACCCCATGTGCGACCTCTCCATCACCCTCCAGAAGCACCCATGGCCTCCACCCTCCGATCCTCTTCTTCCATCATCGAGCAACCTTCACCCTTCATCTTCAACCATTTTCCTCCTTCGCAAACCTCCTTCTCCCCTATAAAAGAATCGTGCATGAGAACCCTAAAATCATCTGTTATCATCCCCGCACCCCGTTCTTCTCCTCCTCCTTTTCCCTCATCCTCCCCTTTCTTTTGGACTCAAGGAGTTCCACGCAAAAGGAAAGAAGAGAATCCCTCTCTTTCCCCCTTCATAACTCTGCAAAACAAAGGTAAGTCGTTGTTCATTTTCCCTTCTCTTCTTTATCATTTATTCACGATTTTTCTTTGATTTTCACTGGTTTTAGCCCATTGTTTATAGTCGAATTTTCAATCTTCAGATGATTTTTCATCTGCACCTTGATTTCTAGCGGTTATTCCTGTGGATTTGTTCTTCTTTTTTTATCCTTCCTTACGCACTAATGGTCGACAATGCCTCGCAATGGCATCATCGATCCATTTGTTCTCCCCTGAACTTCGATTTTATTTTTGTGTTAATCCTATTTCACTTTTTTTTTTTATGGTTCATCCTTCAGTTCTTTCAATTTTAACCCCCATTAACGCACCAGGGATGGATATTGGGTTGCCTGTAGCAATCCCAATGCCTCCTTGCGCAATAGTAACGGAATCCCTGATTCCAACATCTTCCCTCTTCCTTATCATCCTTCATTCAGAAGTTTCTTTAGTTCTCACAGATTTTAGATGTATGACTATAGTTCGATTTTCTGTTTATGTTTTTATCTTCTGTTTATACAAAATCCCTCATTAGCATTCTGATTTTTCATGTTCATTTCAGTTTTAAATTGTCATTGGACCACGATTTTCTTTCATATATTTACTGACATACTGGTGGTTGACATACTGGTGGTTGATGATGCCACGCAATGGCATTATCGATTCATCCAGATTTCAAATTCCCGAGTTCATTTTACCCCCCCCCCTTTTTTTTAGTTTTAATTCCCCTTTTGATCCCCTGTTCATGACTCACTTCTTTCCTAGTCTTAATCTTTATTTACGTTCTGATTTCCCTTATAATGATTCGACCTCTTAGGTTCATATTATTCCCCCATTTTTGATTAATTGTTTACATCTTAATTCTTTTGTATCATCTTGTGATCATCGCAAAATTTTTCCTCTCTTTGTGGTTTTCTCTCTCTTCCTTCTCTTTTCCTTTTCTAACCTCTATTTTCCTCCTTTTGAAGGGAGAATAATAAAAGAAAGAAAAGAAAGAGAGAAGAGAAAAGAAAGAAAGAGAGAGAGAAGAGGAACTATTTTGCGCGGTCTCACTTGACCTTGATTTGAAAGATATTTAGAAATTTAACTCACCTCCGTTTTGAAAATTTACGGGAAAAATGGAGAGACGGGATTCGCTCGTCGGTACGAGGTTCGACCGTTCCTGGCGCCTTTACCAGGGGTAATCGAACCAAGGATCGAATCTATGCCTTTTGCTTTGCCTAAATATAATCTAAGAATTTATTCTAACTCTAAATGCACAAAGAATCATATTTGTGCAATGCAAGGATGTATGCTCTTTTGAAAAAGAATGTTTTAGAAATTTCCAAGTATTCTGAGATGAACTTGATAAGGGAGTAAAGAAATGATTGAATCTAACTTTAGAACTTGAGATAGATCAGAGAAGTTCTAAGTCTTTGGAAGAATAAATCTTGACTTTGGAAAGAGAATAATTTAAAGCCGAGATAAACGGGAAGGAAAGAAAATTTTTCAAGGTTTTTGAACTTGGATTTAGGAAAAGAGATAAGATAAAAAGTGGAATTGAATTTAAGATTTGAAATTTGGAATGGATCAGAGAAATCCAAATGGTATAGAAATGAATTTAAGAAATCTAGACATGATTTGTAAAGGGATCTGGAAATGAACTGAAATTGGATTTGAAAGTTGGATAAAATTTGATTTGAAATCTGGAATTCAAATCCGAAGTTTGGATCTTAAGATGGATTTAGATCTGAAATCTAAGATCCAAAGTAGAATTGGATTGTGGATCCTGAAAAATGGATTTGGATCTAAAGTCTAAGATCCGAAGTAGAATTGGGTTCTGGATCCTAAGATGGATTTGGATCTGAAGTCTGCGATCCAATGTAGAGTTGGATTCTGGATCCTAAGATGAATTTGGATCTAAAGTCTGAGATCCAATGTAGAGTTGGACTCTGAATCCTAAGATGTATTTGGATCTGAAGTCTGAGATCCAAGGTGAAATTGGTTCTGGATCCTAAAATGGAAAATTGGATCTGAAGTCTGAGATCCAAAAGTGGAATTGGAGTTTGGATCCTAAAGAGGAATTGGATCTGAAGTCTAAGATCCAATATGAGTGTTGAATCCTGGATCCTAAAATGGATTTGGAGTTAAATTCAGAAGATGAAACAAGAATTTCTAAGTTTGATTTGAATTTGGGAAAAGGAATTTTTAGAAATTGAATCTTGAATATACAGATGAATTCCAAAGTTAAATTGTACTTTGAATTTGAGATAGAATTTGGAATTTGAAATACAAGATGATTCTGAAGTTTCAAAGTCAAATGGGACCTTGAAATTGAATTCTTGAATCTTTTTGAGAATTTTGAATTTATGAATAGGTTTTGATCTGAGAAATGAAGGAAAGAAATACTTGGATTTATGAAAAAGTTTTTTTTTTTTAAATATGATGCAATTCTATCCTAAATGATGAATGAATTTTAATTTTTGAAATTGGATTTTGAAAAGCTATCTTATTCTTGAAATGAATTAAAATAAGATTGAAGATATAATACATCCCTGACTATGGTCATTGAATGTATTATATAATAATCTATATCTAAATTCAGGTGAAGAATAAAATACATTTGGTGTTTTTATAGAATTTAAAATGAAATTAACTCTCAATATACACTGACTATGGCCATTGGTATATATTTTGAATTAATTCTAAGTTAAATTCTAATAAAAGAATAAGATAATTAAGGAAAATATGATGAATTTTGAAAATGGATCCAGTGTTATTTCGTAAAAGATAAAAATACTAAGTTTTGTCCACACCCTGACTATGGCCATTGATATGGATCATCAACTTAGGATTAATTTACCTCTTACGAAATGGTGCACGTGTCATTCGTGTTTCACCATTTGTGAATTTTGAGAAATAAAGGAGAAAATATCATGAAACAAGCAATTCTAGAAGATATGTATGTTCATACATTCTAATCTATAGCTAAAAATGAAAAGATTCTCATTGATATCTAACTATTACAAGTTTGAAATTAAAATTGAAGTTATAACTACTAAGTTCTGAAGGAAAATAGCCTCTCTCATATAACTCCTACAAAGTTCGAGTTAACATAAGCAATATGAAAAAAACATGTCATGCTAAAGAACTAACATATATATATATATATATATATATATATATATATATATATATATATATATTTGAGAGCTAAATGCCTATCTGGAATACATGAGTGACATCCTAAATTTGTGGAAAATTGGATATGACAGTGCATTCATAACACATTAAATCAATTGGGAAAACGTATATGCAAAACCTTGATGCCATGCCTGGATCAATTAGGAAGATGTATATGTTTGCTCAGGGATGGGTGCAAGAAATGACGGTGAAAGAGGAGGTTGCAGTAGGAGAACACTGGTATATGATGGAGGTATTAGGTAGTGACTTTTAGGGTGAAAAACTGAATGCAAGGGATGATGATAGACTAGGAAATTATTTTGAGCTTTCAAGAATTCTGGGTTTTTCAGCTGAATATGCTATGACAGAGGTTGTCAAGGGAGATTCACCTAAAGGAGCTACAGGGTTGTTTTATAACACATGAAGGTAGAAATGGATTGTTTATGGGCTGGAGCTAGATATAGATATATACTATATGTAGGGGGTGTAGACATGATGTAGGTACGGCTGTGCAAGTGTGACTGCAACAAGAGTGCCACAATACTGTGACATATGAAGATGCAAGGTGTGGCTGGGGATCAGTGTAATTGCTGCTGTAATTGCAGAGGAAAAGGGGGATATGCTGAATTGACTGGCAGTGAGACATGGCTAGCGGGGGATATTGCAAATAGGTAATGGAAGGGTGATATTGTAATGATGTAGCAGGTAGGTAGGAGTGGTGATGGGGAGTGCAGCAGTGAGGGAATGACGATTTTGCTGGACTGTGGATGGATGACAGGTCAATGGGACTGTAGCACAAATTGTATGGTGGGAGAATGGGTAGAGTTTATGACAGGTTTGCAGTAGTGAAGGGTGACCATAGAAGTGATGAAGGTGCTATGTTATATACCAGCTAGGGAAGCATATGATAAAGTTACAACAACTTGATAAAGTGCTGCAGAGAGTTGGCAAAGAAAATATTGACTGGGGCTACAGCCAATTGCAAAAGAGGGAGAGTATACAGGGTGGATGAAGAAAAAAGAAAAGAAAAGAGTAAGGGTTACTATGAAAGTGATGGCCTGTTGTGTAAACTAGAGCAAGTTATGTTGTAATATTGTGGTGTGGATGTGGGAGAACAGTGGGTGCTGGAAGTGAGTACAAGGGTGTTACAGCAGGGTGATAAGTGCATGAACGGTATTGTTAACAGATGGATGTGGCTACTGTGGTGTTGGTGGTTTAGGGAGTGAAGTAAGAAGGTGAATGGGGTGTATCGGTGAGATGATGCTCAGGTGGGGCTGGGTGATAAGCAGTAAATGCAAGTGAGCCTCAAGTTTGATCCTATATTTACTACCTTCTGGGGCTGACTGTGAGTTTACACTCTCCAATTTTTACAATCATCTACGATATTCCAAGCCTCCTACCAAAATAAAATAGATAGAAGAAAGAAGAAGCTGAATTTGAGGCATGGGAAGCTAACCCTTCTTCATTTACTAACAGAGGAAATAGCAGATTGCCAGGGAACATTCACTATGTAAAAATTTCAATATCCAAATCAATATGGTTGTCAAGAAAGGTTTTCTTTTGACGGTGGAGTGCTTGCCACAGAGAAGCTTCCATTGGGGGTAGGGGGATAAGAAGATTAGTCGAACAGCTAACAATCCAACCTTGTTCACATAATTCCAGCTTGGGTCATCATTGTACAAACAGGTTCTGTATTAATCACAACGCTATAGCTAACCATCCTTGTAGAATTGGCCTAAATGGCTCAGCCTACATGAGTTCCAACATGCTAACGCTCCCACACCGTCTAATGTCTGTGATCAAGAATAGGAGAATCAAAATAACATTGGATCCACACTGGATCCATTTTCAAAATTCATCATATTTTCCTTAAATATTTTCTTCTTTTATCAGAATTTAACTTAAAATTAATTCAAAATATATACCAATGGCCATAGTCAGGGTATATTGAGTTAATTTCATTTTAAATTCTATAAAAGCACCAAATGTGTTTCATTCTTCAGCTGAATTCAAATATAGATTATTATATAATATATTCAATGACCATAGTCAAGGATGTATTATATCTTCAATCTTGTTTTAATTCATTTAAAGAATGAAATAGCTTTTCAAAATCCAATTTCAAGTTCTTTAAATTCATTCATCATTTAGGATAGAATTGCATCAGGTTTTCAAATTTCCTTTTTCAAAAACTCCAAGTAATGTAAATATCTTCTTCAATCAATCCTCAATTCTTGTAAAATCCAATTCATCCTTTCATTTTTCAAATTCTATTTCATTTTCAATCTCAAAAGTTCAATTTAACTTTGATATTTCAAAATACATTTTATATTCAAATTCAAATCAGATTTCAAAGTTCAATTTGACTTTGAAATTCCAAAATTCATCTTATATTCAAAACTCCAAATCAAATCCAAAGTTCAATTTAACTTTGAGATTCTCTTCATCTTCTAAAATTTAAATTCAAACTTCAAATTCAAAGTCTAACTTGATTTTGAAATTCATTTTGTATATTCAAGATTGAAATTATATATTTCAAGGTCAAATCAAATTTGGAAATTCTTGATTCATCTTCAGAATTTAACAAAATTCCAAATATATTTTAGGATCCAGGATTCAACATTCATATCAGATCTCAGACTTCAGATCCAATTCCCCTTTAGGATCCAGAATCCAACTCTACATTGGATCTCAGACTCCATATCCAATTCCATTTTTTAGGGTCCAGAGCTAAACTCTACATTTGGATCTCAGATTTCAGATCCACTCCATTCTAGGATCTAGAATCCAACTCTACATTTGGATCTCAGACTTCAGATCCACTCCATTTTAGGATCCAGAACCCAAGTCCATCTTGGATCCCATTCTGTTTAGGATCCGGAATCCAATTCCAATTCTAGATTTCAAATTCCATTTTCGGATCTAATCTGAATCTCTTAGATCCATTTTTCTATTCTTAAATACCATTTGATTTTCTCAGTCCATTCCAATTTCAAACTTCAAAATCTAAATTCAATTCCATCTCAAGTATTCATTTCCTTTCCTAAATTCAAGTTCAAAATTCAAAGTTCATTTCCGACTTTAAAACTTCATTTCCTTTCACTTCAAAACTTCAAATCATTCTTTCTCAAAATCAAGATTTATTCTTCCAATCCTGATTTACTTCAAAGACTTAGAACTTCTCTGATCTATCTCAAGTTCCAAAGTTAAGATTCAAACATTTCTTCATTCCATTACCAAGTTCATCTCAGAACACTTGGAAATTTTCAAAACATCTTTTCAAAAGAAGCATACATCTTTGCATGGCACAAGCATGATTCTTTGTTCATCTAGATTTAGAATAAATTCTTAGATTATATTTAAGCAAAGCAAAAGGCATAGATTCGATCCTTGGTTCGATTACCCCTGGTAAAGATGCCAGGAACGGTCGAACCTCGTACCGACGAGCAAATCCCGTCTCTCCATTTTCTCGCAAATTTTCAAAACGGAGGTGAGTTATTTGCTAAATATTTTCAAATTTAGGTCAAGTGAGACCGCGCAAAATAGTTCCTCTTCTCTCTTTCTTTCTTTCTTTTCTCTTCTCTCTTTCTTTTTTGTCTTTTATTTTTCTCCCTTCAAAAAGGAGGAAAATGGAGGTTAGAAAAGGAAAAGAGAAGGAAGAGAGAGAAACCACAAGAGAGGATAGGAAAAATTTTGCGATGATCACAGTTTTGGCGACCGTGATGGGACATTTATGAGAGAAGGCCTTGTGAGATGGAGCTCAAATAGGATCCTGTCCTGGATGGATATACAATTTTTGAAAAATACCAGGCAGGATCAGAAAAACTCCTTTTTCTCAAATCTTATAAATCTTCAGTTAAATTTTATATCTTTATAAGTTTCATTCATTTTGTTCATATTTTTTTATCAAGTTTACATCAATTTTATCAAATTTTACCAAGTTTTTCTCAATTCTATTTAAATTTTATTCTATTCTTCTTACCCTTTCAGGTTAAGGGATAAACCTGATGCCTCTTTCCCATGAGGTATTTCCTTTATTCTTATACCCCCTCAGGTTAAGGGATAAACCTGATGCCTCTTTCCCATGAGGTATTTCCTTTATTCTTATACCCTTTCAGGTTAAGGGATAAACCTGATGCCTCTTTCCCATGAGGTATTTCCTTTATTCTTATACCCTTTCAGGTTAAGGGATAAACCTGATGCCTCTTTCCCATGAGGTATTTCCTTTATTCTTATACTCTTTCTGGTTAAGGGATAAACCTGATGCCTCTTTCCCATGAGGTATTTCCTTTATTCTTATACCCTTTCAGGTTAAGGGATAAACCTGATGCCTCTTTCCCATGAGGTATTTCCTTTATTCTTATTTCCCGCTCCGGTTAAGGGATAAACCTGACCCTTGTTGTCCGAGGTTTTCCCATTCAGGATAAGGGAAAATCCTGAGACCCCTTGTAGGAGCGATGACACTACCTATGAGGATTTTTTTGTAAATACAAGTTTTGTCATTCTTTGTTGATTTTCTAGATTTATATCCATTTTCCTTCATTAAACCTTTTTAAATTTTATTCTTTTTTTTTCCATTCAGGATAAGGGAAAATCCTGAAACCCCTCATAGGAGCAACAATGCTACTTGTGAAAATTCTTTTCCAAAATAAATTTTCGAAATTTCTTTCCTTTCTTCTTCTCCATTTTTATAAATTTTATTTTTCTCCCCTTTCAGGTTAAGGGGTAAACCTGAATCATTCCTTTCCAAATTCTCATCAATTGTCTATTCTATTTCCCCTTCAGGATAAGGGAAAATCCTGAAAACACCAACAACCATTCTCGCTCAAATCTCAAGTATCTTAGAATGTCGGTGTCCCCTTTCTTCAAATCTCTGTCAGAAAACCCAGTACTCATACTGGGGCATTTTTTTTTTTTGAAAAATCCCGTACTCATACAGGTAAGCCTAGCGCTCGTGCTAGTGTCTGGCTGACCGATCAGTTAGCCTCTCAGGATCAGTCTTTGCACTGACCCTTCACCAAAAAAATCAAAGCTCTAAATCCAATTTTGACCTTCGGGTTATTCAAATCTCAATTTCAAGCCTTCAGGTCGTAATCTTTCCTTAATTTTCCCTAAATGCTGTCAATCTTTTGTCAAATACCTTCTCATCAACTCTGCTTTGAGATTCGAGTTTTTTCGACTCGAACTTCCAACTCTTTCCTTTGAAGATTCGAGCCTTGACTCGAATTTTTCAGCTCTCCTTCGAAGGTTTGAGTTTTAACTCAAGTCTTTTGTTCCTTCAAAAAATTGAACCTTTCCAGTTTTCCTTTGAGATTCGAGCCCTAACTCAAATTTTCCTGCTTCCCTTCGAAAATTTGAGTTTTATCTCGAGTTTGCTTGCCTTCAATAAAAGAAATTTCAAGTGTTCCTTCGAGATTCGAGCCCTGACTCGAACTTTCCTGCTTGCCTTCGAAGATTTGAGTTTTATCTCGAATTTTCGTACCTTCAATAAATGAACTTTCAAAATTTTCCTTTGACATTCGAGCCCTGACTCGAACTTTCCTGCTTTCCTTCAAAAATTTGGGTTTTATCCCGAGTTTTCTTGCCTTCAATAAATGAACCTTCAAGTTGAGATTTGAGCCCTGACTCGAATTTTTCTGCTTCCCTTCGAAAGTTTGAGTTTTATCTCAAGTTTTCTTCAATAAAAGAACTTTCCAAGTTTTTCTTCAAGATTCAAGCCCTGACTCGAATTTTTCTACTTTTTCTTCAAAAATTTGGGTTTTATCTCAAGTTTTCTTGCCTTCAGTAAATGAACCTTCAAAGTTTTGATTCGAGCCCTGACTCGAACTTTCTTGCTTGCCTTCGAAGATTTGAGTTTTATCTCGAGTTTTCTTGCCTTCAATAAATAAATTTTTAAGTTTTCCTTTGAGATTCGAGCCCCGACTCGAACCTTTCAGTTTCCCTTTGAAGACTCGAGTTTCGACTCGAATTTTCCTGTTTTCCTTGTAAAAACCTGAGTCCTAATTCGGTTGGTTTTTCAAAACCAACTTCCGAGTTAGGCTTACCTTCAAAACCCAGTTTTATGTCAAGCTTACCTTCAGAACTTTAAATTCACATTTAGCTTCAGAATTCAGCCTCATGTTGGATTCTTCTCCAGAATCTCACTGATATGTCAAAATTCGATGTTAAGCAAAGGTTTCGTCATCAAGGATTTCAGGAATATCTTGCCAAATTGCCATAAAATAGTTGTTAATCTCAAAATTACATAAAGAATTTCCTCAAATCTCCTTAGTATTCCTTCCAAAAAGGCGAAGCTTCTGTGAAGAAAGGCACAAACTCCAAATTTTCTATTGGTCAACCAAGAGGATGAAGAAAAAATCTTCGACATGACCGGTAAAGGAAATATTCAATGATGCTGAAGAGCCATAAATGAACTGATATTGATCATAACTATGGCACATTCTTAAAGATTATTCTTTGGCAGTAAGACAGTGGAAATATCCTGGGCAGTTAAAAAAAAGGACCTACCCAATCCATATATATCCTCAGTCCTCCAAAGTTGCAATCAAATATCCGCAAAAGGGATCTCTCAATTGTCGTCAAGATGAAGGCGAATTAAGCGAGTAGACCCCTGGGGCTAAAGAAGATTTGAAACATCTCCAAGATGACGGAGTTTGTGACGGATCCTTCCAGGGAAAGTTCGGATCACCGTCGAGATGAAGGCGGATGTGATGGACCTACCGACAAACCCTAAAAGATATTTGATTTCAGCTATCATCTAAAGACCTTGGAGCTAATACCATCATATATAATCCCTGAGATAAATGAAGGATCGGAACATCTCCAAGATGAAGGAGTTTGTGACGTACCCTTCCCCGAAAAAGAGAGAAAAGTCAGGACATCTCCAAAATGAAGGATGATGTAAAAGCCCAAGAAAGCCCTATGACTCAAAAGAGTGCAAAAAGATCATCATGGGAAAAATGCCCAGGATATCAAACTGCCAAGAATCTTCTTTATCTATGTGAAATTCTGCTATCAACATCTTCCCATTCAGTTGCTTTTATGAAGCTAAGGAAATTTCCTCTCCTTTCATATCAAAGAAATTGATAGCATCCTTAAAGAAAACCAACAAACAAAAATTTGGCTTTTGATTCTGGATTCTATAGAATTAACCTACTTGGGAGTAATACTCTAGGTGGAAGAGGGAACATCTTTCGAAAGTGCTTACCTTCAATTACCTTGAAACAACTATAAATTTTATCATTTTGGGAAAACTTTCCAGCTTTCCTGATAAAGAAATAAGAACTTGACATATGTTTTGATACATCTTGGTGTTGCCTTCTTTGTCTTTCGCTTTGTCGAGAGACTCGCCTTCTCCTTGATAAAAGGATTGCCTTCCTCGTCTTTCCCTTTGTCGAGAGACTCGCCTTTCTCCTTAATTAAAGGATTGCCTTCTCCGTCTTTCGCTTTGTCGAGAGACTCGCCTTCTCCTTGATAAAAGGATCGCCTTCCCCGTCTTTAGCTTTGTCGAGAGACTTGCCTTCTCCTTTCTAAAAGGATCGCCTTCTCCGTCTTTCGCTTTGTCGAGAGACTCGCCTTCTCCTTGATGAAAGGATTGCCTTCCTCACCTTTCGCTTTGTCGAGAGACTCGCCTTCTCCTTGATGAAAGGATTGCTTTCTTCGTCTTTCACTTTGTTGAGAGACTCGCTGTAAACACCCCAAATTTTCACCCTCATCCAGTGTTTGTCCGTTTCATATGTAATTGCATATCACTGCATACATTTTTGCATATCATTTCATCATATTGCATAGCATTGCATGTCATTACATCTCATTTTCGAGATCCAGCACTCCTGTTTTCAAAACATTCAATCCAGATTTGAGTTTTAAAACTTTTCTTTAAAAAACAATTTTAAAACCTGGGTTTTAATCAACATTTTGTCATTTTCCAACCCTTGATACCTTATATTTTGAAATACTTTTATAGAAAATGATTTGGATTCATTTCAAACTCAATTTCAATTGATTTCAATTCTCAGATGAGGCTCATTTAGGTGGTGTCGCTTCTGGATTCCTTCACTTATCAAAAATCCCAAAAAAAAATTAAGAGTCCTAGTTGGATCAGGACTCTGATCCTGATTTCAATTTTGAGAGAATCTTTCAGAAATCTTTCAATCTACCAAAACTATTACACTTTTATCAAAGAATTTTAAAATTCTGAGATTTTATCTCAGAGTCCTGATCAAATCAGGACTCTACCCCAGAGTCTTGATCAAAGCAGGACTCTATCCAAAATTGATTTTCTCACTTCATTTTCACTGGTTTTCAAAAGCTTTGTCCAAATTTCATCATTTGCTTATCAGAAGACCAAATCTTTTAGAGTTCTGATCGAATCAGGACTCTTTCTTAGAGTCCTAATCAGAACAGGACTCTTAACCAAAACTTCAATTTCATCCTGTTTTTAACTATTTTCCAAAATTCTCTCATTTTTTTTCTCAGAAAATCCAAAAATCTGAGAGTCCTAGTTCAATCAGGACTCCGTCCTCAGAGTCTCAGTTGAATTAGAACTCTATTTTATTTCAATTTCCGTTATTGTTTTCACTGTTTTGACAAGTTCTTTTATTTTTTTTTCAAAAAAATACCAAAAATCTAGAGTTTCAGTCCGATCAGAACTCTGTCCCAGAGTCCTAGTCCAGTCAGGAGTCTGTTTTGAAGTCTGTTTTTATTTTATTTTTATTGTTTTCAAAATTTAGGTCATTTTACAGAGTCCAGTTAATTCAGGACTCTATTTTAGAGGTCGGTCGAGTTAGGAGTCTACCCCTGACTGTGTTTTTTTGACTTATTTCGTCAGTTTTTGATAAAATCTTTCGAAAACTCTTCCATTTGAATTCTAAAATCTAAAATCTTAGAATCCTAAGAGTCTAGGACTCTAACTCGGAGTTTCAGTTCGCTTGATACCCTATTTTCAAAGATCTTGAATTTCAAATACTGATTTTAACCCCTTTTCAAAACCATTTTCAGTGTTTATTTCAAAATTCTTCAAAACTCGATGTGGGCCCACTCAAGTTGGCACCATATCTAGAGGAGTTATGACTTGGTTAGAACCCTATGCCATTTCAAAAATTCTAATTTTAAGATTGCTTTTGAAAATCCTTTTGAAAACTCCTTCAATTTCAAGTTTTAAAATCGCTTTTTGGAAAACTCAAGTAGGGCCCACTCGGGGTGGCGCCATATTCGAGTAAGTCAGGGCTAGACTAGGGTTAGTCAGTGTCTTGGTTACTGTTAGGGGTTTAGAAGAGTTAATATCATTTTGAAAACCCATTTTGAAGTTTAGTTTTTAAAACTAGTGTTTTTAAAGGTTTTTAAAAAACCAAATGTGGAAGATGCCAAGTGGCATCACATTTGGGGGTTTTCTAGGTTTAGTTAGGGGCTAATTAGGGATTAATTAGAGTCTCACCTAGGCTATAATTCTCCAAAAAATCGTTGCCCCCTTTATTGGATTTATTAGAAAGAGTTCTAAAAAAATAAAACTCCTTAATTAACCCTAATTAAGGAGATTTTGAAAACCTATAAATAGGTGACTTCAAGAGGTCAAAAAGGGGGCTCTTTTTCTCTCAAATTGTCGTGGCCTCTCTCTCCTCTCCAGCACCTCCACCTTCCTCCATTGCAGCTTCAGCCCCAATGTGAGTTTATTTAATATTATTTTTTTATTATTTTATTAGTTTTTATGATTTTTCAATAGATTTCACCATGGAAACTCTTGTGTTCATGGATTTAACCATGGATTTCATCCAAGAACCCCAAAATCGACCCAAGAAGATGATCTAACTCAGTTTGAGGGTGATTTCAAGGATTCTAATCCATTAGAATCGATGAGAGGTACGTTTTTTCATGTTCTTAACCGACGAAACGTGAGATTTACCCGTTAAATGGGTTAAATCCATGATTTTAAAGGTGAAAGTAAATTTCAGCCATGGATTCCCTGTATTTTATTTTTTTTATTTGCTTATTAATGTTTATTACACGTTTTCCAGCATAGAAATCAATTTTATTTTACTGTTTTAGTGTTTATTTTATTGTTTTTCATTAGTTAATGCATGTTTTCTCAAGTTTATTAGATTTCTGTGTGTTTTTAGTTTAGAACCGAAAAGAGCATGCTGTTTCGGATTGAAATATGTGCTGTTAATTTCTGATTTTTTTATATGTGATGAATGCATATGTTATTGAACTACTGTAAAAATATCAAAGATTTTGGACTTCGGAAACCCTGTCAAAAAAATCAGACATCAAGTCGGGTTTTTAAATCTTTAAAATCGTTGTTAAAATCAAGAGGGTAACTTGCTGTGGTGATATGTTTCTCATCCTATATCCGATTTTAGATCTGTAAATTGCTGTGGATTCATGTTGATTAGATATATCTACTGTGAAATGTTCAGAATTTTTTATTACTGTTTAGTATTTTTCTTCTGTCAGAAACTCTGATTTTCAATTTAAAACTCGTTAGGGTTTTCCAAAACCCTAATCAGATTTGTGTTGTTTATAAATACCAAACTACAGATCTGATTCATGATCTGTAAAAAATGAGTATTATTATTTTTATGTTAGCTGTTCACTATTAAAATCTCAGATATTTTGAATAAGTACTGCTATTTACCCTGGAATTTTCAATTGAAAGTATCAGTCAGGACCAAAGTTAAAATCAATATACTCAAGTCCGGATTGTCGGATGGGTATCTCCCTGGTTCTAAAATCTTTTTCATATCTGTAAAAAGAAAAAGTTCTGTTTTTATGTCTATTTGTTCTCTGTAAAATTTCATAGATTTCCATGGAGTTTTGACCCCTGGTTCGGGTGTTGGACTGAGACTGGTTGGTGAGCTAGGTCAAAAATAGCATATTTTTAGGGTTTAATGCAATTTTCAGATTAATTTAATGCCAAAAAAATATTTTTATAATTCTAATCTGATATTAGGGTTATAACAAGTGAAGGTACCAATTTTGAGGTTTTTTTGAATCCGTTTGATGCTTGAATTGCAAAACAGGGCACCCGAAGAATTCCAAAACACTGCAAAAAATCACAAAATTTGTGATATTCTTGGATTTTTGTGCATAAGCATATATTTTTAGGGTTTAATCATATTCATAATCATATTAGGATGCTTTAGGTTTAATTTGATGCTCATTTTATTTCATTTAGTGCATAAAACCTAAGTTTTTACCAAAATATTTTCTAAAAACCCTGATTTCAAGGCCATAGTCTTGCTATCGGGGGCAATTTGGTCATTTGACCTAAATTTCGAAATCCCTAACCCTAATTTTCATATTTTTAATCATGTCATAGCATATTTAGTTTGATTTATTTTCATTTAAACCTCAAAACTTGCATTTTATCAAATATCTTTCTGAAAACCCTAATTTCAAGGCCATAGTCTTGTTATTAGGGGTATTTTGGTCATTTTGACCCTAATTTCGAAATTTCATATTTTATCTTTATTATTTCTTCAGATTTTATCATTTTTATTTAAGGGAATCATGCAAAAGGCTTATATCTAGCAAAATCCAGTAATTTCTAGATATTACTGGATAAACCTAGAAAAGCCAACATATCATCACTAATAAAGTTTTCTAGTTTTGCAGGTACATTGAAGACTTTATTTTTCATGTATTTAAATTTCAATAGTGATGTAAACTAAATTAAACTTTGGAATAAGAATTTACATTTTCTGCTTAGCTTAGGCAGCATTGCATATAGTTTATTTTTTTAAATAATGTTAATGTGTGATGGATGATGATTCATGCATATTCAAACTCACTATGGTCTACACGAATGACACATGCACTAGCTTTTATGAAGTTTATAAACTTGGTGGAATTTGTATTTATGGCCATAGTCAGAATACGAATGATACTTAGATTTATGATCTTCACATTAGCCACATTCAGCCTACACTCTTAGGCTAACTTCAAAATGCACTGCATTTCTCAAAATACAAAAAAGTATTTCTCAAATTCATATTCATTCATTTCATGCATTTGCCAATTCCAATTCAAATTCCAAGTCAAGGAAATTGAATTCCTCAAAATCCCCTAAGTCTTATAGCAAAATCGATTTTCCCAAAAGCATTGAATTTCAAAGAATATTTCAAGTGTTTCTCAAGTTCATAAACTCAATTTTCCAAGTTATGCAGTCAATTTCAAAGTTTGAAGTTAGAGAAATCAAAATCTTTCTAAGTCTTATTCAAAAATCGATTTTCTCAAACTATGGATTTGCCAATGATATTTCAAGTATTTCCCAAGTTCCAAATTCAAATTTTCTAAGTTAGAATTTCAATTTCCAAGTTTGAATTCAGAGAAACCAAGTTTCTCAGAATCGATTTTCACCAAATGTCAATGAATCCTCAAAATCGATTTTTACTTCTCTTAGAAGTATATTTCAAATCCCAATTCACGATTTTCCATGTGATATCTATTCTAAATATTTCAATCATTCAAAGCAAACATCATGTTTTCAAATGTGCATTTTCTGAAAATTCATAGCACATGCCTGATTCTATGTGCATTTAGAAATTAGAATATGATTTAGACAAGTTGAATAGAGTAGAGCATAAGATTGATCCTTGGTTTAATTACCCCTGTTAAAGGTGGCAGGAACGGTTGAACCTCGTACCGACAGGCGAGTCCCATTCTTCGGAATAATCCCGCATTTTAAAAACGGAGGCGAGTTATTTTCAAAATCTTTTTCAAAGGTCAGTTTGACTCGCAAAAGTTAAAAATTTTGCGATGATAACACTCGCCTTCTCCTTGATAAAAGGATTGCCTTCCTCGTCTCTCGCTTTGTCGAGAGACTCGCCTTCTCCTTGATAAAAGGATTGCCTTTCTCGTCTTTCGCTTTGTCGAGAGACTCGCCTTCTCCTTAATAAAAGGATCGCCTTCCCCGTCTTTTGCGTTGTCAAAAGATTTGCCTTTCTCCTTGATTAAAGAATTGCCTTCTCCGTCTTTTTGCGTTGTCAAAAGATTTGCCTTTCTCCTTTATTAAAGAATTGCCTTCTCCGTCTTTTTGCGTTGTCAAAAGATTTGCCTTCCTCCTTGGTTAAAATGATCACCTTCCTCGTCTTTTGCTTTGTCGAGAGATTTGCCTTCTCCTTGTTAAAAGAATTGCCTTCTTCATATTTCACATCTTGCCTTCTTCTTGTTAAAAGGATTGCCTTCTTTGTATTTCACATTTCGCCTTCTTCTTACTATTGCCATCTTCATATCTTCATATTTTACCTTCTCCTTGCTAAAAGGATTGCCATCTTTATCGCCATCTTCATATTTTGCTTTTACCTTCTCCTGTCCAAAGGATTTGCCCTCTTTCATCTTTTTGCCTTGTCAAGAGATTCGTCTCCTTGATAAAAGGTTTGCCTTATTCATCTTTCACCCCATCGAAAGATTCGCCTCCTGTTACCTTATTCATCGTTCATTTTTCCTCGCATCTCCTTATTTTCCATCTCTCACATTCCAGAAGAGTTGCCTCATTCAATTGAAGTATCTCTCATGTCCCATCACGGTTTCGAGAAATCCGTATAGTTGTTCCCACTCAGGCTAAGGGTCAAACCTGAACTTTTTACGAAAGGTCATTAAATTCAAAAGCTATTTCAGTCTCAGCCATGAGACGCCCAAGATCCTCCCTTTTTCAAAGCTTTAGGGAACCCCATTTCCTTTCTCCTTTCGCAAACCCCTTTCGGATTTGTTCGTCTAAACTCCGAAGGCCCCATCATGGTCTCTTCATTTGAGGATTTCGTATGGTCGTCCCCTTCAGGTTAAGGGTTAAGCCTGAACCTCGTACCTCGAGGTATCTTCCTTTTTCAGGTTTGGGTTAAACCTGAGTCTCGTTTCGACGAGGTATTTCTTCCTCCAATCCCATCATGGTTCTTCCCATCGAGGAATCCATGCTTTGTATATTCATCCAGAATAAAATACTTGAGCTTTATCTCATGAGGCATTTTCTCAAAATGTCCTATCAAGGTCATCATATATTCCCTTCCCCATTCAGGTTATTTTGAGATATATTCGCCCCATCCAGGTTAAGGGTTAAACCTGAGTCATGCCACAAAGTTGCTCCTGTCTCACCCACGATACTTGATCTAAATTCTCATCATTTCGGGATCATCACCTAAAGTCCCATAACGATTTCCTCATTTTCTACTCAATCATATCATTTTCGAGGATTTCGTCTCCCCTAAGCCATTCAGGAAAAGGTATTAAGCCTGAAACCGTGTCTTTCAAATAAATTCTTCCACACCCAGTTCAGATCTGCTGACTGGGACATTTTTCAAAATTTGGAGTGTTTTCTTTGCCACTAAGCTCGGCTTTCAACCGGCTTAGTAGCAAAGAGGGGCATTTGTGAACACCCCAAATTTTTCAAAATCCTTTAAATATTCCCTTTTTGCCCCTAAATTCATCTTTGAGCAAATGAGGCATTTTAAATCTAAATTCCAGTTCATTTATCAAGCTTTATTGAAATTAAATTCATTTTATATGTTTAAATTGATTTCGGATCTGGATCCATTGTCCAGATCCAAATATAAGTCTTCTTGTCCAAATTTTAAATTAAGATTACAGAAAATACCAAAAATAGTTTTAAATAAGCTCGGACAGTCCATCCGACATCCGTTTGGATCCATCACGTTGTATTTCTCGATTCGAGTTTCAAAAACTCGAACATTTTCTCAAAACTTGGGTCCAAACCCATCCTTCTGAAGAAATTTCCACGAAATGGCCTGAAGTTCTTAGAAAAATACTTTTGTAAATATTTCTCAGAAAAATACAAAAAATTAATGTTTAGTTTTTGTTTTCTCGTAAAATCTTAGATTTCTACTCCAAAAAAAAAAACAAAAAAATAAAAATAACACAAAAATAAAAAAAAATGGAAAAATATAAGAAAAGCAAATGGTTTTAAAGCTTGAAAGAGATGAAATTTGCTAAAAAACTCATTTTAAAACCATTTTACAAAAATTTTCTTAAAAGCGACCCTTCTTTTGAAAAAGAAAATTTTTGCAACGGATCGTTCCCGCGCATCCTCTTTCTTGATTCTCCGTCGTTGATTTCAAAACAAACTCTTCCTTCTTGATCCTCCATCTTCAACCACCGAGCCTAGGATTTTCTTTAAAAGCGAGGCATCCAAGCCTCTTCGGGGGGGGGGGGGGGGCTCTTTCGAAGGATTCCATCGAGCATTTATCCATTTTTATCGCCATTTTTCATCCACAGTCCACCATTCCTTCTTCTGCTTCCTCTCTTCCTTACTTCCATAATTTCTCTGTTTGTTTAAAGAAGTCGACCATTCCGCAGAGCAAAGCTGCGGTATCATCAAGTTTTCATCAGCATCTCCTTCCCCCTTTCTTCAGAACCTCTGCAAATTAGGTAAGTTTTCCTCCCCTTCTTCTGATTTTTTTCTTTTTTTTTACCTGTTGCGGATCTACCATTGATGCATCATTGATGGTGTCGGTTTGCTTATCGCAATACCGACCCACCAAGTGCTACAGCCATAGGAATCAAGCGATTCCAACATTTTTTCTTTCCTTCTTTGTTTTGTTTTGTGGTTTTATTTTGTTATTTTGAGTTACATTTTCAATATTCTGTTCGATGTTTTACTTTACTATGTTTAAATCTCTGTATAAATTTTGCTTTGAATTACACCCGATCTTCCCTAAATATGGTAAAATTATATAAAAAGTTCATGAGGGCGTCACCCCTCTCACATAGAGGCAGGAATTTCAATGGTCGCACAGTGAGAATGGCAATCTGTACACAGATTATCACATCTCCTACATAAAAACTAGAAGTGCCTCATTAAGAAATCTGCTGCTCCGGTCCACCCTAGATCGCACCATCATTTCCTTGTGATATTAATTTGGATCCATCGGTGAAATTATCCATGTTAAAATTTCTGTCACAAATCAATTTCCATATCAAAAATCATCCCTGCATCTGATCAGCTAACTAATCTATTGGGACTTTGAAAAATTAATGTTAGAACTCCACCTGCCGACCAGTTTGAGGTTAATCTGAAGGTCCGAAACTAGTTGATCAATGGATCTGCCATTTAAATTCTAGATCTGATATTTAAAGTTAGTTTATTAGTTCATTCTCAATCTGGAAATTTATTACATGGTTCGTAAATACCTGTCCCTCACCATTAGAAGTTACGATGGATTGTCACAATTTTTCATGTCTTTACTGTATAACTGTGTTTTGAGATTTCTTGATTCTAAGGTAACAAGTGTTCGAATTCTTCTGCAAAATCTAAAATCCTACTAGCCAAGGTCGTTTGAAGATTTTCCCTCTCTCAGAACATGAGATGAAGAGAGTGAAAATTCGTAATGGCACTGGATGATTGTTATCTTGATGGTCTCTCTCATCTGATATTGCACGATGCATCCTTGAGTTTCTTTTTAGCACCCATCAAACCCAGCATAAGCACCATGGCCTGCTTATCACATTGTTTCAGCTATCCCTCTGCAAAACCCTGCACTGTAGCATTTGAAAAATGAAATTTCCTGCAAAAAGCTGGTTATTGGTAGAATCCCTATAGATAATGGCATTCCATCGGTGCTGCTAAAATGTCACGGTCACTCAGGTAATTCTAATCTCAAATGAAATGCTTTAGGTTCATGTCCAAAACTAGGAGACTTGTCACACCATGATATTTTGCTTTAAAATTTAATATTATTGACATTTTGTTATCATCCATATTTTGTAATATATTTCTTTCACTCCTATCTTCTCATTCATCCATGACATATATGCATGTTTTTTTTTCTCTGTTGCGTCTGTGCTTTTTCCTCTTTTAATATTTAGTTATGGCATACATATCACTCACTACAATAAAGTCCCAGCCACTTCCTGCTAAGTCCACCATTGTAGGACTTGGAATCAGCTACTATCCATCTTCTGAAGGTTACGCCAGTTCCACCTCCAGCACACTGTATACTCACCTCCCAACACTTTGTGCACACAGTACACTTTACACATTTCTGCACCTACATTTTCTGCAAAAAAAAAAAAGCATTGTGCATCATAACAGCTCCTTTTTTTTTATTCATACTGTACAACCACCCCATCAATATTATTTCCTCCACCTCATTGACTCCAGGCAGCTTGAGCCCCAGGTTTGCAGGTTGTTGCAGTGTACTAAGTTGAGTATATAGAAGCTCACTTTGTAGAGCCAGACAAAGCACTATCAGTAAAGGTTGCCTGCTAAAGATTCTCAGTTCGTGTCTTACATAATTTGAATTTAGTGAAGGAGATTTGCTAAGTTCATAGGATTCCAGGGATGTTTTGAAAGGACCAACAAAGCGAATTTTAAAGTTCCATTCCTTAGTGCTGCAAAAAGAAAAAGAATTCTGATAAGAATCAATATTGGGCTAATTGAGGGTCCTTTGTATTGTGTGCATTTTTTTTTTCTTCCCCTGGCATTCATCCACAAGTTGCTGCAAAACTTCTGGAATGGCTGCTGCTGGTCGAATCTTGTGTTAAGTTGCACCCTAAGGCTCATTGCCCATTGTTGCACATCCCTTTCCTTCCACCATCATCCTCTTCAAGCCACCCTTCACCAAAATGCTTACCAACTGTCGTTACTATAGGAACCCTTGTCTTACCTTACATGGCTTCTTTCCCATTCACTGTTTAATATTCACAATCCAGTCTTCCATTGCTATAGCAGTACCCTGTTAACCTAGCAGCCTCACTTGTGTACCACCAATCTCCCATTTTCGCCCCATATCTTCAACTTGCTAATGATATTAAAGCCCCTTTGTGAGATTGCTAAGAATCATTCATATTTCCCTACACTTATAATACAATATCTATAGTCACCATCCACCAAATATATTATTCACACACTCCCAGCATATGCCATTGTTGCACATCCTAAACCTCCACTATTCATCCCAGCTCACCACTGCTGCGCTTATTTCCAGTCATCACCCTGTGTACTACTGCAAACCACCATTGTATACAACCTATATTGTTGTATCCTCACAATCACATACTATATACTACTCTTATCTATTTCTTCTACAACAATATCCATTTTTTTTTCTTTTTGCTCCTGCATTCTCTTCATTTCACAGCAGCCACCACTCACCTACTTCCTAGATACGGGCTACATTTTGCAGCACTGCCCATAGCTGTTGTTCGCCTCCATTCATGCGATACCACCTTTATACTCAATTCTGATATGTACCCTGTAAATCCACTTCACTGTTGTCATGTACAACCTCATATAAACTTCGCCCTATGCTCAGCCCCTTTTTCAGACCTCATTCACTTTTGTTCCCAGCACTTGCATTTTCCATGACACTGCTGTAGCATCCTTTGCCACAGCATCCTTTTCCTCATCACATCACCAGTATCTTAAATACTTCACCTCCTACATCCTCTGTTTTGCGCCAGCACATGCATCCCTTCCACTGCAGTTATTTCACTCTCCACAAGTATCCACAGCAGTTTTGAGACTGCTGTAACCTTCCATCTTCATGTCCTTCATAGACAGTATATTGCATTCTTCCCTGCATTAACACATCCCTCATCATCTACATCCTGCATATCATATTATCTTTTTGTGAGTGTCTCAACAAATTCTTGTACTCATTCCCAACCTCAATTCTCATCTTGTAAAGCATTGTATATGTCATATATGTATATATATTGTTATCATCAAAAAATTTTTTTAACTTTTTGTGAGTCAAACTGACCTTTGAAATAGTTTTTGAAAATAACTCGCCTCCGTTTTAAAATACGGGATAATTCCGAAGAATGGGACTCGCCTGCCGGTACGAGGTTCGACCGTTCCTGCCACCTTTAACAGGGGTAATCGAACCAAGGACCAATCTACTGCTCTGCTCTGCTCTATTCAACTTGTCTAAATCATATTCTAATTTCTAAATGCACAAAGAATCAGGCATGTGCTATGAATTTTCTGAAAATGCATATTTGAAAACATGATGTTTGCTTTGAATAACTGAAACACTTAGAATAGATATCACATGGAAAATCGTGAATTGGGATTTGAAATGTACTTCTGAGAAAAGTAAAAATCGGTTTCTGAAGAAATGTAAGGATTTTGTGAAAATCGATTTTGAGAAATATGAAATAACTTTGAAAAACTTGATTTCTTTGAATTCAAACTTTGAAATTGAAAATATAACTTAGAAAAGTCGAATTTGGAACTTGGGAAATACTTGAAATATCATTGGCAAATCCATATTTTGAGAAAATCGATTTTTGAATAAAACTTAGAAAAATTTGAGAAAATGAACTTCTTTGAATTGAGATTTGAATTGGAATTGGCAAATGCATGAAATGAATGAATATGGATTTGAGGAATTGAGAAATACTTTTTATATTTTTTGAGAAATGCAGTGCATTTTGAAGTTAGCCTAAGAGTGTAGGCTGAATGTGGCTAATGTGAAGATCATAAATCTGGGTATCATTCATATTCTGACTATGACCATAAATACGAATTCCACCAAGTTTATAAACTTCATAAAAGCTAGTGCATGTGCTATTCGTGTAGACCATAGTGAATTTATAAAGAATGTGCATGAATAATGCATTCATCAGACATTTAATATTGGCAGAATTAAACTATATGCAATGCATCCTATTCTATGCAGGAAATGTAAATTCTTATTCCAAAACTAGAAAGCTTGGTTAGTGAATATTTGTTGGCTTTTCTAGGTTTATCCAGTAATATCTAGAAATTACTGGATTTTGCTAGACATAAGCCTTTTTGCCATGATTCCCTTAAATCAAAATGATGAAATATGAAATAAAATTGAATAAATAAGCTAGAGAAGATATGAAATTTCGAAATTGGGGTCAAAATGACCAAAATACCCCTAATAACAAGACTATGGCCTTGAAATTAGGGTTTTTAGAAAGACATTTGGTAAAATGCAAGTTTTGAAATACAAATAATGATGAATCAAACTAAATATGATGTGACATGATTAAAAATATGAAAATTAGGGTTAGGGAATTCGAAATTGAGGTCAAATGACCAAATTACCCCCGATAGCAAGACTATGGCCTTGAAATCAGGGTTTTTAGAAAATATTTTTGGTAAAACTTAGGTTTTATGTACTAAATGAAATCAAATGAGCATCAAATTAAACCTAAAGCATCCTAATATGATTATGAATATGATTAAACCCTAAAAATATATGCTTATACACAAAAATCCAAGAATATCACAAATTTTGTGATTTTTGCAGTGTTTTGGAATTCTTCGGGTACCCTGTTTTGCAATTCAAGCCATTCAAGCATCAAACGGATTCTAAAAATCGTCAAAATTGGTACGTGCACTTTTGATAACCCTAATATCAAATTAGAATTATAAAAATATTTTTTTGGCATTAAATTAATCCAAAAATTGCATTAAACCCTAAAAATATGCTATTTTTGACCTAGCTCACCAACCAGTCTCAGTCCAAGACCCGAACCAGGGGTCAAACCTCCATGAAAATTTATGATTTTTGACAGAGACCAAATAGACATAAAAACAAAACTTTTCTTTTTTACAGATCTGAAAAATCACCTAGGATCAAGGAGATCCCCTACCGGCAATCCGGGCCTGAATATTGCAAACCAAACATGAGTTAAAACAGACACTGCAGATTACAAATTCCGGGATAAATATCACTGCTATTCCAAAATATCTGAGATTTTAACAGTGATCAGTTTACAGAAAAATAACAATACTCATTTTTTACAGATCATGAATCGGATCTGTATTTTGGGATTTATAAACAATACAAGTCTGATTAGGGTTTTGGTAAACCCTAACGAGTTTCAAATTAAAAATCAGAGTTTCTGACAGAGGAAAAATATTAAACAATGGTAAAAAATTTTGAAAATTTCACAGTAGATATATCTACTCAATATGAATCCATAGCAATTTACAGATCTAAAATCGGATATAGGATGAGAAAAATATCATCACAGCAAGTTACCCTCTTGATTTTAACAACGATTTTAAAGTTTTAAAAACCCGACTTGATGTCTGATTTTTCTGACAGGGTTCCCGAAGTCCAAAATCTCTGATTTTTTTACAGTAGATCAATCACATATACAAAAATCAGAAATTAACAGCACATATTTCAACCCGAAACAACATGCTCTTTTCTGTTCTAAACTAAAAAAACACACAAAAATCTAAGAAACTTGGGAAAACATGCATTAATTAATGAAAAACAATAAAATAAACACTAAAACAGTAAATAAAAATTATTTTTATGCTATATGACGTAACATAAACATGAATAAACATAAAAATAAAATAAAATCAGGGAATCAAAGGCTGGAATTTAATTTTACCTTTAAATACATGGATTTAACCCATTAATAGGGTAAATCACATGTTTTATTGGTTAATAATAAAAAGAATAGTGCTAAAATCAATTCTAATGGATTAGAATCCCTGTAAACACCATGAAACAGAGTTAGATCACTTTTTTGAACCTTTCTTGAGGTTCTTGGACTTGAATCCATGGTTTAATCCATGAAGGGGATGGCACCAATGGCTAAAATTGATTTAGAACATGAAAAAGTATTGAATAAAACTAAAAAATATTAAAAATATTACCTTGGTGCTTGCAGCTGCAATGGAGGAAGGTGGAGATGCTGGAGAGGAGAGAGAACCCACAAAAATTTGAGAGAGAAAAGACTCTCTTTTGACCCCCCTTAGGTCCCTTTTTATAGTTTTTCAAAAAGTCACTTAATTAGGGTTAATTAAGAGGTTTTTCATTTTTTCAGGACTCTTTCTAAATAATCCACTAAGGGCAATGATTTTTTGTGGTTTCCTAACCCTAAATGAACTCTAATTAAACTCTAATTAATACCTAATTAAACCCTAAAAAGTCCAAATGTGACACCACCTAGTATGGACCCACATTTGGTTTTTAAAACCTGAATTTAAAACCTTTAAAAACCAATGGTTTAAAACTTAAATAAAATGGATTTTCAAAATTGATTTTGACTCCTCTAAACCCCTAACCTAACTAGGACAATGACTAACCCTAGTCTAACCTTGACTTCTTCAAATGTGGCGCCACCCCGAGTGGGCCCTACTTGAGTTTTTTTTTTTTTTAAAAAGCGATTTTAAAACTTGAAATTGAAGGAGTTTTCAAAAGAGATTCAAAAGTAGACTTGAAATTAAAAGTTTTGAAATGGCACAGAGTTCCAACTGGGTCTGAACTCCTCTGGATACGGCGCCAACTGAGTGGACCCCACATCAGAGTTTTGAAAATTTGAAATAAATACTGAAAATGGCTTTGAAAAGGGGTTAAAATCAATAGTTGAAATTCAAAGATTTTTGAAAATAGAGTCTCAAGCGAACTGGACTCTGGGCTAGAGTCCTGGATTTTTAGGACTCTGAGATTTTGGGTTTTAAAAGCCAAATGAAGGAGTTTTTGAAAAGATTTTATCAAAAATGATGAAATAAGTCAGAAAATACTGTCAGGGTTAGACTCCTAACTTAATCAGGACTCTGAAATAGAGTCCTGGATTAGCTGGACTCTACAAAATGACCTAATTTTTGAAAACAAACGGAGAAGATTTAAAATGGAAATTAAACAGACTTCAAAATAGACTCCTGATTGGACTAGGACTCCGGGACAGAGTCCTGATCGGACTGAAACTCTAGATTTTTTTTTGGTATTTTCTGAAAAAAAAATGAAAGAACTTGTCAAAACAGTGAAAACAATAACGAATATTGGAATAAAATAGAGTTCTGATTCAACTGAGACTCTAAGGATAGAGTCCTGATTGAACTAGGACTCTCAGATTTTTGGATTTTCTGAGAAAACAAATGAGAGAATTTTGAAAAACAAGTGAAAACATGATGAAATTGAATTTTGGTTCAGAGTCCTGATCTAATTAGGACTCTAAGAAAGAGTCCTGATTTGATCCGAACTCTAAAAATTTTGGTTTTCTGATGAGCAAATGATGAAACTTAAGCAAAGCTTTCGAAAACCAGTGAAAATGAAGTGAGAAAATCAAATTTTGGATAGAGTCCTGCTTCGATCAGGACTCTGGGGTAGAGTCCTGATTTGATCAGGACTCTGAGATAAAACCTCAGAATTTTGAAATTCTTTGATAAAAGTGTAATAGTTTTGATAAATGAAAAGATTTTTGAAAGATTCTCTCAAAATTGAAATCAGGATCAGAGTCCTGATCCAACTAGGACTCTCTGAATAGAGTTCTGTTTTGACTAAAACTCTGAGTTTCTGACTCATTTTGAAAGATTTTAAAAGATTTGATTGAAAATGGATAAAATAGTTGTAAAAGATTAGAGTCCCAATCCAATTGAAACTCTAAAGAAGAGTCCTGATCCGATTGGACTTTTGAAGAAGAGTCCTGATCCAACTAGGACTCTAACATTTTGGCCAAAATAGAAGATTTTAAAAGGTTTTCTCCGAAAACAGGTAAAAAGGTAGTGAAAAGTAGAGTTCTGATCCGACTGGACTCTTGAAAAAGAGCCTGATCTAACTAGGACTCTAAAATTTTTGGAGATTTTTGACAAGTAAAGGAATCCAGAAGCGACACCACCTAAATGGGCCTCATCTGAGAATTGAAATCAATTGAAATTGAGTTTGAAATGAATCCAGATCGTTTTCTAAGAAAGTATTTCAAAATATAAGGTCCCGGGGGTTGGAAAATGATAAAATGTTGATTAAAAACCTAGGTTTTAAAATTGTTTTTGAAAGAAAAGTTTTAAAACTCAAATCTGGATTGAATGTTTTGAAAACAAGAGTGCTGAATCTCGAAAATGAGATGGGATGACATGCAGTGCTATGCAATGCGATGAAATGATATGCAAGATGTATGCCGTGATATGAAATTACATATGAAATGGACAAACACTGGATGAGAGTGAAAATTTGGAGTGTTTACATATATATATATACACACACACACACACACACACACACACACATATATATATATATATATATATATATATATATATATATATATATATATATATATATATATATATACATACTTATATACATATATGCATGTGCATATAGATATATATAGGCATACATATCATTTTCTATCCTTTCATCTTAAATATCTGGATATATGAGCATTTCACCTGTGAAATTCATATGATATGAGAAATTCTTTTCTATATTCACACTAACTAAAGTGTTTTGCAGGCAGAATATATGAAAAATATCATTATTTGGAGTTGTATATTCGATTTTATATGTTGTAATAGTTAGATTTTAAATGAGAATTTATATTTCCAGTTTTAGATAGAATGAATGAGCATTGTAAATACCACAAATTGCTTGTTTTCATGCTTTTTACCTTTATTTTTCAAATTCTCACAAATGGTGAAACACGAATGGCACGTGCACCATTTCGTAAGAGGTAATTGATCCTAAGTCGATGATCCACATCAATGGCCATAGTCAGGGTGTGGACAAAACTTAGTATTTTTATCTTTTACAAAATAACATTGGATCCACACTGGATCCGTTTTCAAAATTCATCATATTTTCCTTAAATATTTTCTTCTTTTATCAGAATTTAACTTAAAATTAATTCAAAATATATACCAATGGCCATAGTCAGGGTATATTGAGAGTTAATTTCATTTTAAATTCTATAAAAGCACCAAATGTGTTTCATTCTTCACCTGAATTCAAATATAGATTATTATATAATACATTCAATGACCATAGTCAAGGATGTATTATATCTTCAATCTTGTTTTAATTCATTTAAAGAATGGAATAGCTTTTCAAAATCCAATTTCAAATTCTTTAAATTCATTCATCATTTAGGATAGAATTGCATCAGGTTTTCAAATTTCCTTTTTCAAAAACTCCAAGTAATGTAAATATCTTCTTCAATCAATCCTCAATTCTTGTAAAATCCAATTCATCCTTTCATTTTTCAAATTCTATTTCATTTTCAATCTCAAAAGTTCAATTTAACTTTGAGATTTCAAAATAGATTTTATATTCAAATTCAAATCAGATTTCAAAGTTCAATTTGACTTTGAAATTCCAAAATTCATCTTATATTCAAAACTCCAAATCAAATCCAAAGTTCAATTTAACTTTGTGATTCTCTTCATCTTCTAAAATTTAAATTCAAACTTCAAATTCAAAGTCTAACTTGATTTTGAAATTCATTTTGTATATTCAAGATTCAAATTATATATTTCAAGGTCAAATCAAATTTGGAAATTCTTGATTCATCTTCTGAATTTAAAAAAATTCCAAATATATTTTAGGATCCAGGATTCAACATTCATATCGGATCTCTGACTTCAAATCCAATTCCCCTTTAGGATTCAGAATCCAACTCTACATTGGATCTCAGACTCCAGATCCAATTCCATTTTTTAGGGTCCAGAGCCCAACTCTACATTTGGATCTCAGATTTCAGATCCACTCCATTCTAGGATCTAGAATTCAACTCTACATTTGGATCTCATACTTCAGATCCACTCCATTTTTGGATCCAGAACCCAAGTCCATCTTGGATTCCAAATCTCGGATCCCATTCTGTTTAGGATCCGGAATCCAATTCCAATTCTAGATTTCAAATTCCATTTTCGGATCTAATCTAAATCTCTTAGATCCATTTTTCTATTCTTAAATACCATTTGATTTTCTCAGTCCATTCCAATTTCAAACTTCAAAATCTAAATTCAATTCCATCTGAAGTATTCATTTCCTTTCCTAAATTCAAGTTCAAAATTCAAAGTCCATTTCCGACTTTAAAACTTCATTTTCTTTTACTTCAAAACTTCAAATCATTCTTTCTCAAAATCAAGATTTATTCTTCCAATCCTTATTTACTTCAAAGACTTAGAACTTCTCTGATCTATCTCAAGTTCCAAAGTTAAGATTCAAACATTTCTTCATTTCATTACCAAGTTCATCTCAGAACACTTGGAAATTTTCAAAACATCTTTTCAAAAGAAGCATACATCTTTGCATGGCACAAGCATGATTCTTTGTTCATCTAGATTTAGAATAAATTCTTAGATTATATTTAAGCAAAGCAAAAGGCATAGATTCGATCCTTGGTTCGATTACCCTTGGTAAAGGTGCCAGGAACGGTCGAACCTCGTACCGACGAGCAAATCCCGTCTCTTCATTTTCTCGCAAATTTTCAAAACGGAGGTGAGTTCTTTGCTAAATATTTTCAAATTTAGGTCAAGTAAGACTGCGCAAAATAGTTCCTCTTCTCTCTTTCTTTCTTTCTTTTCTCTTCTCTCTTTCTTTTTTGTCTTTTATTTTTCTCCCTTCAAAAAGGAGGAAAATGGAGGTTAGAAAAGAAAAAGAGAAGGAAGAGAGAGAAACCACAAGAGAGGATAGGAAAAATTTTGCGATGATCACAACCCCTTATCCTGAATGGGGAAAAATAATAAAAGGAATACCTCATTGAAAGGAGGCATCAGGTTTATCCCTTAACCTGAAAGGGTATTTTTAAAGATAAAGGTAGATAGAAAATAAGGTTGATGAAAAATTTGTTAACACTTGACAAATATTGACAAAAACTTGATTTAAGCGAGAAAATAAACCATATGAATGAAATTTATTAAAGATTACAAGATTACTCAAAAATTAGTAGAATTTGAGGAAAGAATTTTGTCTAATCCTGCCTGCATATGATGAAAAAAGATGATTATAGATCGCAAATAAAAATGCCTCAGTATTATGGAGAAGAATATGAGAATTGATAGAAGATCATTATTTCATTGAAATGACTCTTTGAATAGTACAAAAGGCTTTAGAATGAAATTTCTAAGTATAAAATTTCTTCAGATGCAGAGCATTGACAGGATCTGGCATTTCCACCCCATCTGCGTTGATTAGACGATACGAATTGCGAGGCAATGCTTCTTTAACCACATAAGGGCCTTCTTAATTGGGTGACCACTTGCCCCGTGGTCGATGCTTGAGATGTGTCGTTGATCTGATCACCAAATCGTTAACTCGAAATCTTCTCTCAATGACGGACTTGGCATAGTGTCGAGCTATCCTCTATCGATAAGCTTGAGCATGCTCTACTGCCTTGAGCCTCTTCTCATCCAGTAAATCTAGTTGCACCAATCTCTGCTGGTGATACTGATCGAGTGGCAATTCTATAAGGGAAGCAAACTTGAGAGCGGGTTTCTGGACATGGAGAGGTAACACCACTTCAGTTCCGTAGACAAGTTCGGAAGGGGTGGCATTGGTTGGAGTCCGAATGGTGGTTCGGTATGCCCACAGTGCATCATGAATTTTCTCATGCCAATCTCAACCTGTTCTCACAGTCCTTTTCAAAATGCAGATCAAAATCTTATTGGTAGCCTCCGCTTGGTCATTCCCTTGAGGATAGTAGGGAGCTGAGAAATGATGGCAAATTCTGAATTTAGAATAAAATGTTTTCATCCTCTCATTTTTGAAATGGCTTCTATTATCTGAAACAATATCATGTGATATGCCAAAGCGTCAAAGAATGTTCTTGTAAATGAAAGAAACCACATGGTGGCCTTCTATTATGCGTAGAGTAACAGCTTCAACCCATTTGGTGAAATACTCTGTCGCAGCCAGAAAGTATTTGTGGGCATTGGAAGCAGAAGGAGTAATTGAGCCTATGACGTCGAAAGCCCACATAGAAAATGGCCAAGGAGAAGCAACTGATTGTAGATATGTGGCTGGTGCATGAATGGAAGGCGCATGCATTTGGCACTTGACACACTTCTTCACGAATCGATGACAGTCCAACTGCATGGTATTCCAGTAGTGCCCTGCTCGGACGATCTACTTGATGAGAGTTTGATAGCCAACATGGCCACCACAAATCCCTTCATGTGCTTCTTGGATAATTTCTATAGTTTCTTTTTTGTCTAAGCATCTTGAATACTCAGAACTGAAACCACGGCGATAGAGGACATTGGCCAGAATGAAATAACGGGTAGACATGTGCTGAATTTCACGCTGCTCACTTTTTGGCATTTCTGGTGGAAACCCACCAGTCTCAATGAAATTTTTGATATTTTGATACTAGGGCTTTTCCTTCTGATTAACCTGGTTTACTTGCATGGTTAAAGCAAAAGCAGGTTGCTCAAGTCTTCCAACTTCAAAAGAACGGCATGATTCACCGCCTTTGAAGGATAAAATAAAGCCCAGACTGGCTAAGCCATCGGCTATCTGATTATGCTCTCTTCTGATGTGGTTGAGCTGAAATTCTTCGAAGCAGTCTACAAGAGCTAGGGCGATCTTCTAATAGGGAATCAATTTGGAATCTTTCACTTGTCATTCAGTGTTAACTTGACTGACAACAAGTAATGAATCACCGAAGGCATGCACTCTCTTGACATTGAAACTTTGCAAAATTTTGAGACCTTGTATTAGAGCTTCATACTCGACCATATTATGAGTGCATTGTTAACCAAGCTTGAGAGAATAAGGGATCATTTCTTTTTTTGTAGTGATTAGCAAAACTCCAATCCCTATACCAGACATATTTTTAGAGTCATCGAAGAATAAATTCCAAACTGGAGGTTGTTGGACATTGCAGATGTGCTCATCAGGAAAATCATCCTCTGCTTTAATTTCTTATGTTAAAGGAAAATCCGCCAACTGATCTGCGATCGCTTGACCTTTAATCGACTTTTGAGAAACATACTCAAAGTCATATTGCATTAGAAGGACCTGCCATTTTGCAATCCGTCCAGTGAGAAATAGTTGCTCCAAAATGTATCTGAGAGGATTTATCTTTGATAGCAATTTGATTTCAGAAGCCAACAAGTAATGTCTCAATTTCTGGCACATCCAAACCAGAGCTAGACAAGTTTTCTCTATTTGAGAATACTTCTTTTCATAATCAATGAAGGTTTTGCTCACATAGTAGATGGCGTGATATATCAGGTTGCCTTCTTCATACTGTGCGAGGAATCCACCACAAGCATTCTGATTGCCTTCTTCATACTGTGCGAGGATTCCTCAATTTTGGCGGCTTCAAAACTGGTGGATTAAGGAGATACTACTTGATGCGCTCAAACGAGAGTTGGCATTCCGATCTCCATTCAAATTTAACCCCTTTTCTTAGCAAATGATTGAAAGGTTCACATCTCATAGCCAAATTAGAGATGAATCTGCGAATAGATTGTATACGCCCTTGAAGGCTTCGCAGTTCCCTGAGATTAGTTGGCGGTGGCATATCAATAAAGGCTTTTGCTTTGGCCGGATTCACTTCTATTCCTTTCTTGCTGATGATGAAACTGAGCAATTTGTCGGATTCTACTCCGAAAACGCATTTCTAAGGATTAAGTCTCAACTTATAGAGAATAAGTCTTTCAAAAACTTGACTAAGAGCATCGAGGTGATCCTCTTCTTATTTAGACTTAACCAGAATGTCATCCACATATGCATCCATATTCTTATGCATTTGGTCATGGAAAATAACGACCATTGCCCTTTGATAAGTTACCCCAGCATTTTTGAGCCCAAATGGCATGACTGAGTAACAGAAAGTTCCCCATGGTGTAGTAAATAAAGTTTTTGACTGATCACGAACGGCCAGCTTGATCTGATTATAGCCTGAATATCCATCCATAAAAGAAAACATGGCGTGACCCGTTGTGCTATCGATCAACATGTCAATGTTGGGGAGTGGATACTCATCTTTCGGGGTAGCCTTATTGAGATCTCTGAAATCAATGTAGATCCGAACTTTTCCGTTCTTTTAACTACCACGATATTCGCTAACCAATCGGGGTAGTCAATGGCTCGGATGAAGCCTGCTTTTAACAAATCTTCAAGGCCTTCCTTGACTTGTTGCTCAACTCGAGGGTCTAATTTCCTCAATTTCTGCTTGATTGGTCTGGAATCTGGCTTTAACTTGAGTCGATGCTCAACCAACTTCGGATCTAATCCTGGCATATCTTCACAAGTCCAGGCAAAAACTTCTTGATGCTGCTTAAGGAATTGGACGAGTCTTGCTTTTTCAACTTCACTTAGACCCGAACCGATTTTGAGAACTTTCGGGTCATCTTTCGAGCTAATATTGATATCCTCAGTTGGATCTTAAACCAAAGATGAAGGTTCATCCTGCTTCTGAATGTGGGCAAATTCTGACAATTCTTGAATAGTGGAATCAAATTTTGCTAGCTCTTCGGTTTGCTCTGCTGCCTGGCTGACCTTTGCTCTGTCTTTCATCTTAGGAAACCTTGCCAATTTTAGATATTTGGGATTGATAATGAATTTCTTCATTGATTGAGGAGTTAATGGTCTTGAAAATGTAAGAAAGTTTTTTAAGAGAAAGTACAAGTCAAAAACAAACTTTTTGTACAAAGCAAAGAATAATGGCACAGACAAAATATAAGAAAGAATGATGAATGCCCAAATATGAAGAAAAAGTTGATTTTTTCATTGATTGGAAGTATAATATTTACAAGACTTGACAAAAAGATGGGACTGTGTTGTCCCTACAAGATTAACAAAAGATAGAAAAAGCAGGAAAACTAAGGCATCATCTTCTCTTGGCTTCCTTTGACAAAAACTGTTTTTTTACTGGAATCTTGGCCGGTAAACCCCAACCCTGAACTGTTTGCATGCTGAACGGGAATGATAGGCTCCACTAGGTCGTCCTCATTTTTCCCCATGCCTTGGAATGGCTGATATCCATGCTTTATCAACAGATCAAATCCTTTTCTGGCTTTGGAAAACTGAGGAAATAAAGGATGATCTCTGAAGAAGGTGTAGTTAATACATCCTCCTAATTTGAAGAAACAAGGTCCCTGCCATTGGACCGTGGCTGCAACATTTTCTTCTTCCATGACATCTTTCAACTTCAGCATTTCTAAGCTCTCGCTGAGGTTGATTTCATCTGCCTCTCGGATGCTAGGAATATCCGCTATAAATGTTGGGCGGAGAATCATAGGCTGTGGCAGCCTCTCTTCAGGATCCTCGCTCAGAATAGTGGTAATCATTCCTCCCTTGGACCACTTTATGCACTGGTGGAGGGTTGATGGAACAGCATTAGCATTATGGATCCATGTTCGTCCCAATAAGAGATTATAAGTGGGCGGCACGTTGACGACATGGAATAGAACGGTGTGCACTGAATAATTAATAAAGATTTCTAAAAAGATCTTGCCCTTGGCAGTCTGCCCGTGATTGTCGAAGCCATAGATGGTAATGGGATCAGGCACATATTCCTCTTCTTTTAATCCCAAGGTCTTCGCTGTCATCTCTGGGCAAATGTTGAGGTTGTTGCCTCCATCAACAAGTACGTACGGGACAGTCATGCCCCTGGTCCTTACCATAATATATAATGCATTGTTGTGAAAAGAATGAGGCTTTGGCAAGTCCTTATCTGAAAAGATGATAGGCGTGTGTTATCATCGCAAAATTTTTACTTTTGCAAATCAAACTGACCTTTGAAAAAGATTTTGAAAATAACTCGCCTCCGTTTTTTAAAATGCGGGAAAATTCTGTAGAATGGGACTCGCCTGTCGGTACGAGGTTCAACCGTTTCTGCCACCTTTAACAGGGGTAATTGAACCAAGGATCAATCTTATGCTCTACTCTATTCAACTTGTCTAAATCATATTCTAATTTCTAAATGCACATAGAATCAGGCATGTGCTATGAATTTTCAGAAAATGCACATTTTGAAAACATGATGTTTGCTTTGAATGATTGAAATATTTAGAATAGGTAAATCTTGGAAATGATATCACATGGAAAATCGTGAATTAGGACTTGGAAAATATTTCTGAGAAAAGTAAAAATCGATTTTGAGGAATCCTTGACATTTGGTGAAAATCGATTCTGAGAGACTTGGTTTCTCTGAATTCAAACTTGGAAATTGAAATTCTAACTTAGAAAATTTGAATTTGGAACTTGGGAAATACTTGAAATATCCTTTAAAATTCAATGTCTTTGGGAAAATCGATTTTGCTATAAGACTTGGGAGATTTTGAGGAAATGAACTTCTTTGAATTGAGATTTGAATTGGAATTGGCAAATGCATGAAATGAATGAATATGGATTTGAGGAATTGAGAAATACTTTTTGTATTTTTGAGAAATGCAGTGCATTTTTGAAGTTAGCCTAAGAGTGTAGGCTGAATGTGGCTAATGTAAAGATTATAAATCTGAGTATCATTCGTATTCTGACTATGGCCATAAATACAAATTTCACCAAGTTTATAAACTTCATAGAAGCTAGTGCATGTGCCATTCGTGTAGACCATGGTGAATTTGTAAGAATATGCATGAATCATCATCCATCACACATTAAAATTATAAAAATAAGCTATATGCAATGCTGCCTAAGCTAAGCAGGAAATGTAAATTCTTATTCCAAAGTTTAATTACAAATTACATCACTATTGAAATTTAAATACATGGAAAATAAAGTCTTCAATGTACCTGCAAAACTAGAAAACTTGGTTAATGAAAATATGTTGGCTTTTCTAGATTTATCCAACAATATCAGAAAATTATGGGATTTTGCTAGATATAAGCCTTTTTGCCATGATTCCCTTAAATCAAAATGATAAAGTATGAAATAAAATTGAATAAATAAGGAAGATAAGATATGAAATTTCGAAATTGGGGTCAAAATGACCAAAATACCCCTAATAACAAGACTATGGCCTTGAAATTAGGGTTTTCAGAAAGATATTTTGATAAAATGCAAGTTTTGAAATTTGAATGTAATAAACTAAGCTAAATATGATGTGACATGCATAAAAATATGAAAATTAGGGTTAGGGATTTCGAAATTTAGGTCAAATAACCAAATTGCCCCCGATAGCAAGACTATGGCCTTGAAATCAGGGTCTTTAGAAATAGATTTTGGTAAAAACTTAGGTTTTATGCACTAAATGAAATCAAATGAGCATCAAATGAGCATCAAATTAAACCTAAAGCATCCTAACATGATTATAAACATGATTAAACCCTAAAAATATATGCTTATGCACGAAAATCCAACAATATCACAAAAACTGTGATTTTAGCAGTGTTTTTGGATCTTTCAGGAACCCGGTTTTGCAATTTGCTTAATTCAGCCATCAAATGGATTCCAAAATCCATAAAAATTGGTACCTGCACTTGTTATAACCCTAATATCGAATTGGAATTATAAAAATAATTTTTTGACATTAAAATAATCCGAAAATTGCATTAAACCCTAAAATATGCTATTTTTGACCTAATTCACCAACCAGTCTCAGTCCAAGACCTGAACCAGGGGTCAAATCTCCATGGAAATTTATGAAATTTTACAGAGACTAACTAAAAATAAAAACAGAGATTTCCCAATTTACAGATTGGAAAAATCATCTCCGGTTAGGGAGAAACCCTTCCGGCAATCTGAGCTAAAATATATCACTCTTAACAGGGATTAAAACAGCTATTCCAGATTGAAAATACAGAAATAAATAGCAATTCTAAACAAAAATCTCTGAAATTTTATTGGTGAACAGTAGACAGAAAAATAGCAATACTCACCATTTACAGATCTAAAATCGGATCTGTGGTTTGGGATTTATGACTAACACAAGTCTGATTTGGGTTTTGGTAAACCCTAACGAGTTTTAAATTTAAAAACAGATTCTCTAAATAGGTAAAAATACTAAACAGTGATCAAAAAATATTAAAATTTCACAGAAGACAGATCTACTCAATTTGAATCCATAGCACTTTACAGATCTAAAATCGGATATAAGATGAGAGCAATATCATCACAGAAAGTTACCTTCTTGATTTTAACCATGATTTTAAAGCTTTAAAAACCCGATTTGATGTTTGATTTTTTTGACAGGGTTCCCGAGATCCAAAACCTCTGATTTTTCTACATTAACTCCATAACTCATGCATGCATCACATATAAAAAAATCAGAAATAAACAATGAGTGCTTCAATCCAAAATAACATCATCTTTACTGTTCTAAACCTAGAACACACAGAAATTTAAGAAACTTGAAAAACCATGCATTAACTAATGTAAATAAATAAAATAAACCATAAAACAGTAAATAAAACTTATTTCTATGCTATAGAACGTAAAACAAACATGAATAAACCATGAAAATAAATTAAAAACAGGGAATCAATGGCTGGAATTTGATATCACCTTTAAAACATAGATTTAACCCATTAAAAAGGGTAAATCATATATTTTATTGGTTAATAATGCAAAGAATCATGTTAAAATCAATTCTAATGGATTAAAATCTCTGTAAATTATCCAAAACAGGGTTAGATCACCTTTTTGGATTGTTCTTGCTGGTTCTTGATGGTTCTTGAGGTGAAACCATGGTTGATCTTCCATAAGGAGGGGTGTCCAAGCCTAAATCTAGGTTTAAAGCATTAAATAAAATAAGAAAAGTGAAGAAGTTCATACCTTGGAGTTGCAGCAATGGAGGAAGGGCTGGAGAGGAGAGAGAAGCTCCAAGAATCCAATAAGAGAGAGATGGGAAAATCGACCCCCCTTATGCCTCTATTTATAATAAAAAAATTAGGTTTAAAAATTGACAATTTTGAAAATTTTGGACTCTAAAGGGGGGGCGATTTTGGGGTGGAGTTACCTAACTACCCCTAGTCTAAATTATCCTAAATAGTTCCTAATTAACCCCTAGCTAAACCTAAGAATCCCCCAAATGTGGTGCTGTAAGACCCGCAATTTTTCAGAAAATATCTGAATAAAATTCATGAGGCATTTACCGGTAAAAATGGCATTTTTCTCAGAATACGAAACGAATCAATTCCTGCGAGCCAGTTACACTTAGGATATTCGTCGAATCGCGAATATATGCTCAAACACTCTGGAAGCCATAACTTCCTATCTGAACAAAATCAAAGGATTCCTGCGAGCCAACTTTCTTAGTGGCATCAATACGAAGATAATGGCGTACTTAGAATTTTTCGGAAAAAAATCGCCGAAAACCTGAAATTCTTGCGGGACCCACAGAAATATGGGTGGGACCCACAGAAATATTTCTCAGAAAATATTCTAGAAGATTCTAGAATATTCCAGCACCTTCCAGAGCCTTCCAGCTCCTTCCAGCACCTTCCATGGAAGGGATTTTCTGAAAAGCCAAGGGGTAAAGAGGGGATTCTGAAACTTGGGGCCCAAGTTTCAGAACCTATAAATAGAGGACCCCCCCCTCCTTTAGAAAATCGCCAACCCCTCTCTCTCTCCTCCTTTTCCAAACCTCCCCTACCTAGCCTAGCCCACCTGAGCCCACCTGACCTGGTCTGAGCCTGCCTGACTTAGCCTGAGCCTGCTTGACCTGGTCTGAGCCTGCCTGACCTGGTCCTAACCCACCTGACCTAGGTCTGAACCTACTTGACCTAAGTCTAAACCCAGTTGACTTGACTTGAACCTGGTTTGGTTCAAAGTCAAAGTCCAAGTCCTTTTTCGTCCAAAGTTCGAAGTTGATCCTTTTTCGAAGTCGAGCCTCGTTCGAAGCGTTTGAAGCAATCAGAGTCGTTTCTTCCTCAAATTGAAGTAAGTTCGCTTCATTAAACCATCTCTCTCAAGTATTTGATTGTTTGTATATAGCATATACTTTCTGAAGTAGTATCTTGCTTTAGTTCTTGGTTGAGCCCTCTAGGACGCTTCGGTGTTCACGCGCTCGCCTCGTAACTATCGTCGGATATATGTGTTCGAATACGCAGTATATGCGTTCTTCAAAATAGTATCTCACCCTAGTTCTTGGTTGAGCCCTCTAGGACACTTCGGTGTTCACTCGCTCGCCTCGTAACTATCGTTGGATACAGATTTAGGTGTATATCTGCTGATACTGCCGACGCGTCTTATATCGCACAGGCCATGTAATTTACCTTTGCCGTCGCGTCGTATGATGCCAAGGCTCCCTGCTTTCTGTACTTCCGATTACTGCACTTTCGATTATGCATTTACTTACGCCGTCGCGTCGAACGATGCCAAGGCTCCTGCTTTCTGCAATGTATTTACTTACGCCGTCGCGTCGAACGATGCCAAGGCTCCTGTTTTGTTATATATGTAGAATATTTCGTTCAGTTACACACCCTGAACAATAGTATATGCATTTCCTTTACGCCGCCGCTGTATAAAGCACAGGCTTCTGCTTATATTACATATATGGCGCGTAAGTGAGCGTTCAAACGGAGATCAACTCCAAAATCGCCCATGCGATTCCCTTACCGCTCCTCGTACAAGATTCTGCTTGACGAATGAAGCCCCTATTGGAAAGGCTTCGCCTTTTGGCAAAATGCTCTTTACGTAAAGACTAAATCAATTACGTATGGCCTGGCTATGGCCCAAGGTTCCTGCAACCTTGATGGATGCAAAGTACGCACAATGGTGCGCATCCATTTCCCGAGTTAAGCGTAGCGATTTCTCACCAAAGAGGGGAGATGCCGCTGAAATGGATAAAAGAAACGCACGCTTTCTCCGTAAAAGAGAGGAAGTGCTGCTGAAATTCCTGAATGAGCTAAGAATGGCTCAGAAAGAACGTAGCAGAAGTGCTACCCAGTTATAGAACGCCTTCTATGATGTAGAAAGGTTCGTCGCACCACTGCCGGTAGAGCAGAGAAGGTGTTGACAGAATGGTTGGCAGAAGAGCTGCCAAAACCAGTTAAGTGGCACAATGATGTCCTTTGTTGGAACGATGTCAGAATGACTCGTCTCCCTGACACCTGCAAGGGCATCATACTTGTAAGAGCCGTTGCGCCAAAGTAGTGGTAGCGCCTTGACGAGGTCCTGAGCTCGTTGCGTAAAAATACGCCGAGTAGCCGATCCGTAGAGATCGAGTCATGTGCATGCTCATTGAGAATTATCAGACAACCAGACTCGTAAGGGCCGCTGAGCCGGAGTGTGTTGTTTCCACCGAAAGAGGTGAAGTGCTCGTCAAGGCCGAAGTGCTGAGAGCAGAGTTAAGCATGCATATGAATAAAACCTTTGTTCCACGGTGAAAACCGTGTGGTTGATTGGGGTCGGGTACATACTTCTCAAAGGCTGCCCTATAGGCATGCAATGTTCATCAAGTAATTGTAAGACTGGCAGGCCCCTTTCAGAATTTCTCACCGAGGAAGACGGTGATGGCGCAGCCTTGAGTGACATATATTTCACCCGAACCTGATAGAGTTCATTGATGGCCTTCGTCACTCAGAGGTATGGAGGTCGTGGTTATCCTTAAATATCTAAGGATTGAACCCAACTACTGCAGTAGCAGAATGCATTCGGATACCCAGTAAGGATCTCTTCCGGTATGTTGTACCGTCCTACTAGGGGGATGGGGTCAACAGGCCTCTGGGGTATCTAAAATACATAGAATAATCAACCCCCAGATCGTCGCGTTGTCGCCCAGATATGAGTCCCCTAAGCCCAGGGGGAGGTGCAATTATCGAAACAAAGCATTAGCTTAGGTACAGCGCTACTTTGAATGTATGAGTGGATGACGTTGTTGAGTCAGTCATGCATAACCTTTGTGAAGGTGTCATGGTCGATATACTACTGGACCGATTGTGAAAGAACCCCATTGATATCCGTACGACTAAGTGAAGCTCGGAGAGCTGTCCTTAGATTCGTAGGATACGGATGTGCCAAGCATAAAGGCTTGAGCTAGACATCCATTCGTGACTCTGAGGAAGTCAAGGCTAAGTCGTAGAGACTTGAGATGTTATTCTAACTCACAGCCTTGAAGAGGCTTATGCGAAGTCATGACGACTTGCGTGGATGTTCAACTCATAGCCCTGATGAGGCTTTTGCGATATACGCTAAGTCATGGAGGCTTGAGCGTCGTATTACGAACTGCGACCCTGAGTGGTCTATGCATTTACTTGAGTTGAATAGATAGGTGTTTGCCTACTTACCAGACCATCAGTGGTTCTGACCCCGTTTAATGGGGATTTCAGGTGTTGAACCTGCGTGGCGATATGCGGAGCAAGGCGACATCGAGTTCCAGGGTTTCTCTAGACAGAGTTGTACTGCTTCCTTTTTATTGAACCTTCACTGCTTTTCTAAGCAGTAGTGTTGTAATAAACATGTGCTTTCGATAAAATGGAACACTTTGGTGGTCAATGAGTTGCTTGGCCACATACCTGCAACGTGCTCGGAGTTTTCTAAAACCGACGACTCATTATCGTCTTATTCCGCTGCTAAAAGCTTTTCTAAGTTCTGCTGCAAAGAAAAAAAAAAAGAAATTCATGAAAAATTTTAACTTAGCTTTGTTTTGGAAATCCGGGGCGTTACAGAATTGGTATCAGAGCAAGAGTCTGAGAAACCTGGTTCGAGATCCGTCTTGTCCACCATATCGCACTGTAAGTATATTTTATACTTCTTGTTCTGATCTGGGTGCATCTTTGTATAGATGGCAACTCACGACTCCCGAGGATACTGCTATCGTTGCGGGATCATGCACGATGAGTGGGTATGCCCATATGAAGTCCAAGACTGTCAATATTGTGGCGAAGAAGGGCATTCCGTCAACGAATGCCAAATGAAGCATACCGCCGATATGGGTCGGCGGGGATCGCTTGGTCTTAGGGATGAGACCTCGCATGTTAGTAGGCCACATTACTCCAGTAGAAGGAGTAGCCGTACTCCAGCAACTTCTGATGAACTACCGTCTCTGGTAGGATTTGACTTGAACTTCCTTGAGGGATTTGGTCAATCGCAAGGCTATCAACAGGCATCATGTACGCCTAGCTTGCACAGTTGGGAGGAGGGATGCAACAACTCCTATAATCCCATTATGATTTCAGATTCCTCCAATCAAAGTACTATTATATGGGGGAACAGAGCGGCTACACCAACGCCGAGTCTGAATGGCCAGGAAGAGGGATACAACCTATATCATCCCGTTATGGTCTCGGATTCTCCGAGCCATGATGCCACTGAATGGGCAAGTGGACCGGCATCACTGATCTATCCACAAGAGTCGCTTGAGAGTGCGGAAGTGCCGCCCAAGCCAAAGCTAGTTGTGCCTGCACCAAGGCAATGTGGAAGTAAACGATACTTCGGGTTCTTTGGGTCAAGAAAGAAATCCAGTTCCTAGAAGAGACTGGTAGTGTTTTGGAGTCAATAGACTCATGTACCTAGTTTCTCAACGCCTAAAAGTCTGCCAGTGCGGCATGACGTTTTGTTTAAGGCGATGCTTGTGTAAATGTGATGTATATTAAGTAAATAAAACTTTGCTTCGATATATACATTGTGAAACTAAAACACGTTGTTTGTATGTGGTAGATAAATGGCTCCTACGACGAGGAGAACCATACCAAGCGAGGAGTCCCATACTCAAGGATTTCTGCTGGAAACACTCAACAATTTGGTTACTGCCATTCGAGAAACAAGGCCAGAACCAGTCGCACCTCGAAGCGAAAACCTTGGTGGAATAACCTATGAAAAATTCCTCAAGCTCGATCCACCAGTCTTCGCTGGTAGAGCCGATCCTGAACTGGCAGAAAGTTGGGTCGAAGAGACCGAACGTGCCTTCCTGGTGCTGGGAGTACCAGAAGAAAAGAAGACCAACTTTGGCACGTACAGGCTGAAAGACAACGCACGAAAGTGGTGGGATACCACTAAGATTATCCAGTTCTCGGAAGTTGAAGTCATTCCTTGGACTGACTTCCGGAGAGCTTTCATGGATAATTACTTTCCATTACACTTCAGAAACAAGAAGAAGATGGAGGTTTTGGAATTAGAGCAGGGTGGCATGAATCTGATGGACTATACCACCAAATTTCAAAATCTTGAACGGTACTGCTCCCGGTTATTTGAGACCGACCAAGAAAGGGCCGACAAGTACATCAATGGACTGCGAGAAGGGCTAAGGTCACAGGTTATCACCAGCATGCCCCAAACGTTTCAAACGGCTGTGGCAGCAGCTTCAAAAATACAAGTGGATTGGGAGCGATCAAAAGTGATCATAGCAAAAAGGCCCATAGTTGATGGTGGGAACAAGAAGAGAATGTTTCCAAGTGGCCAGGGTTCACGACAACCCTTTCAGAAGAAAAGGTTCCAAGGTGGGAACAACACTCAACAAGTTGTAAGGCCAAGGCAGAACATGGCTCCAAACAACCTGCAGTCCAACCCAAACTGCCCAAAATGCCATGTAAATCACGCAAGAGGACCATGTCCACGTGACACAGGTGAATGCTTCTACTGTGGCAAAATGGGCCACATTGCAAGACAGTGCAGGAAGAAGCTTGCTGATGAGCAAAGGAGGAATGCCAGATCTGCCGGACCCTCTCAACAAGTACCACAACGAACACTAGTCCAACGACCCCCACCTAGAGTAGAACAAAGGCCTGCTGCAGGTCATGTATACGCTATAACGACTGAACAAGTCGAAACCGGTGACCTCATTGAAGGCACCGTACCTGTTAATGGACATGCAGCTTACGTCTTGTTTGATTGTGGTGCTACTCATACGTTTATCTCTGACGATTTCACCGAACAACTCCACGCCTCGGTGCAACCGATTGATAAAATGATCGAAGTATATAACCCGTTGGGTTCACGCACCAAATGTATCCGGTGTGTGAAAAATTTGGATATTGAGATAGCAGGGCAACACTTGCCTACTGACGTCATCCTGATCGATATGATACAGTACGATGTCATTCTGGGAATGAATTGGTTGGCTCAGAATAATGCCAAGATTCTGTGCCGCGAGGGCAGAGTAATTCTATCTCAACCCGGATTGCCTAAGATGGAATACCGGTTATCCAAACCAGTTCCACAAAAAAGGCTCATATCAGCACTTAAGGTACAAAAATACCTTAGGAAGGGTTGTGTGGCCTTCCTGTTGAGTCTCTCGGTGGAAAAATCTAACGACCAACCCCTTGAGAGTTTGGAAGTAGTGCGGGAGTTTCCTGATCTGTTTCCTGAGGAATTGCCAGGACTTCCGCCACTTCGTGAGGTTGAATTTGGAATTCAATCCTTACCTGGAACAGCGCCAATATCCAAAGCCCCTTATCGTATGGCACCAGCTGAACTCAGTGAGTTGAAGTGTCAGTTGGAAGAACTGATGGAACAAGGGTTCATCCGACCAAGTATGTCACCATGGGAAGCCCCGGTACTATTTGTAAAGAAGAAGGATGGATCCCTTCGGTTATGCATCGATTATCGGATGCTTAACCATGCAACCATTAAAAATAAGTACCCGTTGCCTCGGATTGAGGACTTATTCGATCAGCTCAGAACAGCGAGAGTGTTCTCCAAGATCGACCTCAGGTCTGGATACCATCAGCTCAGAGTTAAGGAGGAGGATATACCTAAGGCTGCCTTCAGAACGAGATATGGCCATTATGAGTTCGTAGTAATGCCCTTCGGACTTACAAATGCGCCTGCTGTCTTTATGGACCTGATGAACCGAGTGTTCAAACCATACTTAGACACTTTTGTCATCGTCTTCATTTATGACATTCTCGTGTATTCAGAGAATGAGGAACAACACAAGGAGCACTTGAGAATCGTCTTGAAAACCCTTCAAGATAATCAGTTATATGCCAAGTTTTCAAAATGTGAATTCTGGCTAGACAAAGTAATGTTCCTTGGCCATGTGATCTCAAAAGATGGAATCGTAGTAGATCCTGCGAAGGTCGAAGCTGTGATAGACTAGAAGCAGCCAGAAAATATCACTGAGGTCCGCAGCTTCCTTGGACTTGCCGGATATTATCGGAAGTTCATACAGGACTTCTCCCGAATCGCCGTACCAATGACGAAATTACTGAAAAAGGGAGTCAAGTTTGAATGGACTGACCAGTGTAAGGAATGCTTTGAGGTTCTCAAACAGAGGCTTACCACTGCCCCTGTCCTTACCTTACCTTCTGGTCAGGGAGGCTTCATTGCTTATACCGATGCCTCGGGAACAGGTCTGGGTTGTGTATTGATGCAGCATGGCAAAGTAATCGCCTATGCATCCCGTCAGTTAAGAATTCATGAGAAAAACTATCCAACCCACGATCTGTAGCTTGCCGCGGTAGTGTTCGCGCTTAAAATCTGGCGACACTACCTGTATGGAGAGAAATTTGAGGTCATGTCGGACCATAAAAGCCTAAAATACCTCTTTTCTCAAAAAGAACTCAATATGCGGCAACGGCGATGGCTGGAATTCCTCAAAGACTATGAATTCACGCTTTCCTATCACCCTGGAAAGGCGAATGTTGTAGCAGATGCCCTTAGTCGCAAGACTGTTGGCACTCTGGCCAGCCTCACCGGACAATGGAAGCTGATGGAGGATTTTGTCAGTTGGAAGCCATTCCTGGCTGACCCAGGAAAGATTCGATTGTCATGCCTGACAATCCATATCGAGATCCTCGATCGCATTGTAGCCGAACAGTTCAAGGACCCCCAGTACTTGGAATTAAAAGCTCGTGCCGAAAGAGATGACACTTTCTTCCATTTAAAAGAAGATGGAGGAATATGGATGGAAGAAAGGATTTGGGTCCCAAATAACCCTGAGCTAAGACAGGAAGTACTCCAGGAGGCTCATAACAGCAAATACACCATTCACCCTGGAGGTACGAAAATGTTTCGGGACTTACAGAGAAAGTACTGGTGGAGGGGTATGAAATGGGATGTGGCTACATTTGTCTCAAGGTGTTTAATCTGCCAGCAAGTAAAAATTGAGCATCAACGACCTGGTGGAAAAATGCAACGGATCGAGATTCCAGAATGGAAATGGGAGGGCATTACGATGGATTTCATCGTTGGATTGCCTTGGTCCAAGAGACAACATGACTCAATATGGGTGATCGTAGACAGACTCACCAAGTCTGCTCACTTCCTGCCAATCAACACTCGATACTCAACTGAACGATTGGCGGAGATCTACATTCGGGAAATCGTTAGACTCCATGGAGTGCCGATTTCGATCATATCCGATCGTGACCCGAAATTTACCTCTCACTTTTGGGAGCAGCTTCAAAGAGCCTTGGGGACGAAACTCAAGTTCAGTACAGCATTCCATCCCCAAACAGATGGGCAATCAGAACGAACCATACAGACTCTTGAAGATATGCTAAGAGCCTGTATGCTAGAATGGAAAGGTGATTGGGATTCCCACCTAGCGTTGGCTGAATTTGCTTATAATAATAGCCACCATGCTAGCATTGGGATGGCACCGTATGAAGCCTTGTATGGGCGACCCTGTAGATCACCAATCCATTGGGGTGAAGTGGGTGAGCGAACCTTGGACTCGCCCATAGTGTTGCAGCATTATACTGAGCAGGTCTACATGATCAGGAAGAAGCTACTGACTGCTCAGAGTCGACAGAAGAGCTACGCTGATCAGCGGCGTAGGGAACTCACTTTTGCGGTTGGAGATAAGGTTTTTATCAAGGTCTCCCCAACCAAGAGTGTGTTTCGTTTCGGAAAGAAGGGGAAGCTCAGCCCCAGATTCGTTGGTCCCTTCGAGGTTTTGAGCCGGATAGGAGAGACCGCCTACAGAGTAGCATTGCCACCGCAGTATACACAGATACACAATGTATTTCATGTGTCAATGCTTAGAAAATACGTTCACGACCCTTCCCACGTCATCCAACATGAAGATATTGACATCCAGGAGGATATGACGGTGGAAGAAAGGCCAGTAGAGATCATGGACCGACGGGAGCAAGTGCTAAGGACAAAGGTCATTCCACTTGTCAAAGTAAGATGGCAACATCACGGAGTCGATGATTGCACTTGGGAGCCCGAATCGGATATGCGGGATAAATATTCTGAACTCTTCACCTTGTACTCTTAGCTGAATTTCGCGGACGAAATTCCTTTAAGGGGGTAATGATGTAAGACCCGCAATTTTTCAGAAAATATCTGAATAAAATTCATGAGGCATTTACCGGTAAAAATGGCATTTTTCTCAGAATACGAAACGAATCAATTCCTGCGAGCCAGTTACACTTAGGATATTCATCGAATCGCGAATATATGCTCAAACACTCTGGAAGCCATAACTTCCTATCTGAACAAAATCAAAGGATTCCTGCGAGCCAACTTTCTTAGTGGCATCAATACGAAGATAATGGCGTACTCAGAATTTTTCGGAAAAAAATCGCCGAAAACCCGAAATTCTTGCGGGACCCACAGAAATATGGGTGGGACCCACAGAAATATTTCTCAGAAAATATTCTAGAAGATTCTAGAATATTCCAGCACCTTCCAGCACCTTCCAGAGCCTTCCAGCTCCCTCCAGCACCTTCCATGGAAGGGATTTTCTGAAAAGCTAAGGGGTAAAGAGGGGATTCTGAAACTTGGGGCCCAAGTTTCAGAACCTATAAATAGAGGACCCCCCCCTCCTTTAGAAAATCGCCAACCCCTCTCTCTCTCCTCCTTTTCCAAACCTCCCCTACCTAGCCTAGCCCACCTGAGCCCACCTGACCTGGTCTGAGCCTGCCTGACTTAGCCTGAGTCTGCTTGACCTGGTCTGAGCCTGCCTGACCTGGTCCTAACCCACCTGACCTAGGTCTGAACCTACTTGACCTAAGTCTGAACCCAGTTGACTTGACTTGAACCTGGTTTGGTTCAAAGTCAAAGTCCAAGTCCTTTTTCGTCCAAAGTTCGAAGTTGATCCTTTTTCGAAGTCGAGCCTCGTTCGAAGCGTTTGAAGCAATCGGAGTCGTTTCTTCCTCAAATTGAAGTAAGTTCGCTTCATTAAACCATCTCTCTCAAGTATTTGATTGTTTGTATATAGCATATACTTTCTGAAGTAGTATCTTGCTTTAGTTCTTGGTTGAGCCCTCTAGGACGCTTCGGTGTTCACGCGCTCGCCTCGTAACTATCGTCGGATATATATGTTCGAATACGCAGTATATGCGTTCTTCAAAATAGTATCTCACCCTAGTTCTTGGTTGAGCCCTCTAGGACACTTCGGTGTTCACTCGCTCGCCTCGTAACTATCGTTGGATACAGATTTAGGTGTATATCTGCTGATACTGCCGATGCGTCTTATATCACACAGGCCATGTAATTTACCTTTGCCGTCGCGTCGTATGATGCCAAGGCTCCCTGCTTTCTGTACTTCCGATTACTGCACTTCCGATTATGCATTTACTTACGCCGTCGCGTCGAACGATGCCAAGGCTCCTGCTTTCTGCAATGTATTTACTTACGCCGTCGCGTCGAACGATGCCAAGGCTCCTATTTTGTTATATATGTAGAATATTTCATTTAGTTACACACCCTGAACAATAGTATATGCATTTCCTTTACGCCGTCGCTGTATAAAGCACAGGCTTCTGCTTATATTACATATATGGCGCGTAAGTGAGCGTTCAAACGGAGATCAACTCCAAAATCGCCCATGCGATTCCCTTACCGCTCCTCGTACAAGATTCTGCTTGACGAATGAAGCCCCTATTGGAAAGGCTTTGCCTTTTGGCAAAATGCTCTTTACGTAAAGACTAAATCAATTACGTATGGCCTGGCTATGGCCCAAGGTTCCTGCAACCTTAATGGATGCAAAGTACGCACAACGGTGCACATCCATTTCCCGAGTTAAGCGTAGCGATTTCCCACCAAAGAGGGGAGATGCCGCTGAAATGGATAAAAGAAACGCACGCTTTCTCCGTAAAAGAGAGGAAGTGCTGCTGAAATTCCTGAAGGAGCTAAGAATGGCTCAGAAAGAACGTAGCAGAAGTGCTACCTAGTTATAGAACGCCTTCTACGATGTAGAAAGGTTCGTCGCACCACTGCCGGTAGAGCAGAGAAGGTGTTCACAGAATGGTTGGCAGAAGAGCTGCCAAAACTAGTTAAGTGGCACAATGATGTCCTTTGTTGGAACGTTGTCAGAATGACTCGTCTCCCTGACACCTGCAAGGGCATCATACTTGTAAGAGCCGTTGTGCCAAAGTAGTGGTAGCGCCTTGACGAGGTCCTGAGCTCGTTGCGTAAAAATACGCCGAGTAGCCGATCCGTAGAGATTGAGTCATGTGCATGCTCATTGAGAATTATCAGACAACCAGACTCGTATGGGCCGTTGAGCCGGAGTGTGTTGTTTCCACCGAAAGAGGTGAAGTGCTCGTCAAGGCCGAAGTGCTGAGAGCAGAGTTAAGCATGCATATGAATAAAACCTTTGTTCCACGGTGAAAACCGTGTGGTTGATTGGGGTCGGGTACATACTTCTCAAAGGCTGCCCTATAGGCATGCAATGTTCGTCAAGTAATTGTAAGATCGGCAGGCCCCTTTCAGAATTTCTCACCGAGGAAGACGGTGATGGCGCAGCCTTGAGTGACATATATTTCACCCGAACCTGATAGAGTTCATTGATGGCCTTCGTCACTCAGAGGTATGGAGGTTGTCGTTATCCTTAAATATCTAAGGATTGAACCCAACTACTGCAGTAGCAGAATGCATTCGGATACCCAGTAAGGATCTATTCCGGTATGCTGTACCGTCCTACTAGGGGGATGGGGTCAACAGGCCTCTGGGGTATCTAAAATACATAGAATAATCAACCCCCAGATCGTCGCGTTGTCGCCCAGATATGAGTCCCCTAAGCCCAGGGGGAGGTGCAATTATCGAAACAAAGCATTAGCTTAGGTACAGCGCTACTTTGAATGTATGAGTGGATGACGTTGTTGAGTCAGTCCTGCATAACCTTTGTGAAGGTGTCATGGTCGATATACTACTGGACCGATTGGGAAAGAACCCCATTGATATCCGTACGACTAAGTGAAGCTCGGAGAGCTGTCCTTAGATTCGTAGGATACGGATGTGCCAAGCATAAAGGCTTGAGCTAGACATCCATTCGTGACTCTGAGGAAGTCAAGGCTAAGTCGTAGAGACTTGAGAGGTTATTCTAACTCACAGCCCTGAAGAGGCTTATGCGAAGTCATGACGACTTGCGTGGATGTTCAACTCATAGCCCTGATGAGGCTTTTGCAATATACGCTAAGTCATGGAGGCTTGAGCGTCGTATTACGAACTGCGACCCTGAGTGGTCTATGCATTTACTTGAGTTGAATAGATAGGTGTTTGCCTACTTACCAGACCATCAGTGGTTCTGACCCCGTTTAATGGGGATTTCAGGTGTTGAATCTGCGTGGCGATATGCGGAGCAAGGCGGCATCGAGTTCCAGGGTTTCTCTAGACAGAGTTGTACTGCTTCCTTTTTATTGAACCTTCACTGCTTTTCTAAGCAGTAGTGTTGTAATAAACATGTGCTTTCGATAAAATGGAACACTTTGGTGGTCAATGAGTTGCTTGGCCACATACCTGCAACGTGCTCGGAGTTTTCTAAAACCGACGACTCATTATCGTCTTATTCCGCTGCTAAAAGCTTTTCTAAGTTCCGCTGCAAAGAAAAAAAAAAAGAAATTCATGAAAAATTTTAACTTAGCTTTGTTTTGGAAATCCGGGGCGTTACAGGTGCCACTTGGCATTCTCTCACATTGGGTTTTTAAAACACTTTTAAAAACCTTTAAAAACACTAGTTTTAAAAACTAACTTTCAAAAATGAGTTTTTCAAAATGGTTTTGACTCTTCTAAACCTCTAACACTAACCAAGACATCAACTAACCCTAGTCTAGCCCTGACTTACTCGAATATGGCGCCACCCCGAGTGGGCCCTACTTGAGTTTTTCAAAAAGCGATTTTAAAACTTGAAATTGAAGGAGTTTTCAAAAGATTTTCAAAAGATTTTCAAAAGTAAACTTAAAATTAGGATTTTTGAAATGGCATAAGGTCCTAACTGAGTTAGAATTCCTCTGAATATGGTGCCAACTGAGTGGGCCCACATCGAATTTTGAACATTTTTGAAATAAACACTGCAAATGGCTTTGAAAAGGGGTTAAAATCGACATTTGAAATTCAAGATCTTTGAAAATAGGGTCTCAAGTGAACTGGGACTCCGGGTTAGAGTCCTGAACTCTTAGGACTTTGAGATTTTAGATTTTAAAAGCCAAATGAAAGAATTTTCAAAAGATTTTATCAAGAAATGATGAAATAAGTCAGAAAACACAATCAGGGTTAGACTCCTAACTCGACCGAACTCTAAAATAGAGTCCTGAACTAACTGGACTCTGTAAAATGACCTAAATTTTGAAAATAATCGAAAAAGACTAAAAATGGAAGTAAAACAGACTTAAAAACAAACTCCTGACTGAATTAGGACTCTGAGACAGAGTCCTAATCGGACTGAAACTTTCAAAAATTTGAGAAATTTGATGAATAGAGGAATTCAGAAGCGACACCACCTCAATGGGTCTCATCTGTGAATTGAAATCGATTAAAATTTGAATTTGAAAGGAATCCAGATTGTTTTCTGAGAAAATATTTCGAAATATAAAATCCTGGGGTTGGAAAATGATAAAGTATTGAATAAAAACCTAGGTTTTGAAATTGATTTTGAAATAAAGCTTTAAAATTCAAATCTGGATTGAATGTTTTGAAATAGGAGTGCTGGATCTCGAAAATGAGATGTAATGACATGCAATGTTATGCGATGCAATGAAATGGTATGCCGAATGCATGCAATGATATGCAATGACACATGAAATGTAAGTACTGGATGAGGGTGAAAATTTGGTGTGTTTACAGATGCCCCTCTTTGCTGCTAAGCCGGTTGAAAGCCGAGCTTAGTGGCAAAGAAAACATACCAAATTTAGACTATAAAAATTTCCCAGTTAGATGAATCGGACTGGGTATGAAAGAATTAGTTCAAAGGATGATGATAAATATGAAATGAAGAATAAGGAGAAAATTTTATTTCAAAAAGAAGTGAGATTCAGGTTTTGCCCTTAACCTGGATGGGACAGGAAATACCTCGTATGGAACGAAGCTCCCTTAACCTGAAAGGGGACGATATACGGAATCCTCAAATGAAGAAACCATGATGGGACCTTCGAATTCTGCACAATAAATCCGAGAGGGGTTTGCAAAAGGAAGAAAGGGGGTTCCCTAAAGCTTGAAAAGGGATTGATCTTGGACGTCTCATTGCTAAGACTGAATGGCTTTTAAGACAGATGACCTTTTGCGGAAAATTCAGGTTTAACCCTTAATCTGAACGGGAACTGTCTATGGTGGGACAGTGGGGAGCACAGGGAAGTGTGCGAATCTGAGAGCCCAGGCACTCAGATCAAAACAAGAAGGGAAGGATCTTGGACAACTCCCATCATCCGATCCTAAAAGGGATAACAACAACGCCTGGATACATCAAAATAAACATCAAGTTCTCACTTCATGTCAGGATAACTTAAAAAGATTGCCAATAAGACAAAAAATTGTAGTTAATTCAAGAATGATAAGCACATATATATATGAAAAATATTTCCTCTTTTCTACCTGAAGTATTACCTCCGACTGGGCTTAACTCCGTAGAATCAAGATTCGAATTCAAATTACTTGCGATTGACTTTCTTTCAAGGAGGCTATCAATTTCATTGATATGGACGGAAAAGAATGTATTCTTGATATTGCGAGAGCTATGAGCGAAAGGATATTGATAAAAAAATTTCATAAAATTAAAGAAGATTCTTGATAGATTCGGCAGTCTGATATCCTGGGATTCTTTTCTCATGATGATCTTTCTGCACTCTTTTTTTGACAGAATTGGAGCTCTCTTGGATTTTTCGGGAATTACATCATCCTTCATTTTGGAGATGTCCTAGCTTTTTCTCTCTTTATTTTTTTTTGGAAGGGTACGTCACAAACTCCTTCATCTCAGAGATGTTCCAATCCTTCTTTTCTCTCAGGGATTATATTGACGGTCATTGGCTCATTGGTTAGGAATCTCTTGATGATAACAGAAATTAAATACCTTTTAGGGATTGTCGAGAGGTCCATCACACTCGCCTTCATCTCGACGGTGATCTGGACTTTCCCTGGAAGGATCCGTCACAAACTCCGGCATCTTGGAGATGATCCAAATCTTCTTTGGCCCCAGGGGTCGACTCGTCTAATTCGCCTTCATCTTGGCGACAGTTGAGAGATCCCTTTTGCAGATATTTAATTGCAGCTTAGGTGATTGAGGGGACATGGAGATTGAGTGGATTTTTCTGTATCACCCAGGATATTTTGACTGTTTTATTTTTCAAGAATGGTCTTTAAAAATGTGCCATTGACTGCGATCAATATCAATCACTTCTGGCTTTGCAACAACATTGAATTTTCTTTGCTGGCGATATCGCGGATTTATTCTTCATCCTTTTGGTTGGCCAATAGAAAGATTTTGAATTTTGAATCCTTTTTCATAAAAGCTTTGTCCTTTCAGAAGTAATACTAAAGGTATTCTGAGGTACAATTTTATGCGATAAAGATTTTGAAATCAACAACTATTTTTTATGGCAAATTGGCAAAATATTCCTGAAATCCTTGGTGAAAGAAATCACTTGAGATTTAAATGACACATCCGTGGCTAGATTCTCCTCTCCTTTCCCCAAAGGAGAGACTCAGGCTTGACCCTTACCTGAACGGGTAACAAAAGATACTCCTCTCTTCCCTGAAGAGGAGGTGTTTGCAAAACGAACTTTCGAAGAGAAATAGAGTTTTCGTCAAAACTCCCTATTTCTAGGCTTCTCTTATGGAAAGGGGGCCGCTAACAGAGATTGAAAGGATATCATAGAGGAACGAGTCCATCACACTCTCCCTGGAAAAAGGGTCCTCGACGACGGGGGTGGCCTAACAAAAGACATTTAGGGTTACAAGGAGGACGAGCTTCCGTCAAAACTCTCCCTGGAAAAAGGGTTCCTTGTGTGACAATAAAGATTGTTTTGCAAACTGTTCGTGAATCATGAGTCCCTTCAAACTCTCCCTAGAAAAAGGGGTTCAACAAACGTACAATAAAGACATGCGAAAAAGAATGAGCTCCCTCGAACTCTCCCTGGAAAAAGGGTCCCTCGCAAGAGAAGATGATTGAAATTGGTATTGGGTGACCCAAAAGGGTCGAAATTGGGAATGACATGGGTTTGATGGGGATTCAGCCTAAGAACGACATTGGTTCAATTAAGAACGACATTGGTTCACTAGGAACGACATGGGTTCGATAGGTATTCAGCCTACGAACGACATTGGTTCAATTAAGAACAACATTGGTTCACTGGGAACTACATGGGTTCAATAGGGATTCAGCCTAAGAACGACATTGGTTCAATTTAGAACAGCATTGGTTTCGCAGGGGTTCGACCTACGAATTATCAATTCCATAGGAATTCAACTTAAGGATCATATCTTAAGAAGGAATGATTCCAACTTGTGAGCTTTGAATGGACCTGGTGCTAAACTGGGTTTTTGAGGGAAGATTCGAATCGGAATTCAACTCTTCAAGGAAAACTAGATGAATTGGATTTTGAAAGACAATTCGAGTCGGAACTCGGATCTTCTAGACCAACTCGCAGGATAGTTTGAGTAGAAGTTCAAACTTGTAAAGGAAAGCTAAGCGAATTGGATTTGAAAGAAAATTCGAGTCGGAACTCTGATTTTCTAGACCAATTCTGAATTGGATTTGGAAGAAGATTCGAATCGGAACTCAACTCTTTTAGACCAATTCTAGAATCTAGAGAAAAAAAATTATACGAATTGGATTTGTAAGAAAATTCAAGTCTGAACTTTGATTTTCTAGACCAATTCTGAATTGGATTTGGAAGAAGATTCGAATCGGAACTCGACTCTTCTAGACCAATTCAAGAATCTAGAGAAAAGAAAATTATACGAATTGGATTTGTAAGAAAATTCAAGTCGGGACTTGGATTTTCTAGACCAATTCTGAATTGGATTTGGAAGAAGATTTGAATCGGAACTCGACTCTTCTAGACCAATTCTAGAATCTAGAGGAAAGAAAATTATACGAATTGGATTTGTAAGAAAATTCAAGTCGGAACTTGGATTTTCTAGACCAATTCTGAATTGGATTTGGAAGAAGATTCGAATCGGAACTCGACTCTTCTAGACCAATTCAAGAATCTAGAGAAAAGAAAATTATACGAATTGGATTTGTAAGAAAATTCAAGTCGGGACTTGGATTTTCTAGACCAATTCTGAATTGGATTTGGAAGAAGATTCGAATCGGAACTCGACTCTTCTAGACCAATTCTAGAATCTAGAGGAAAGAAAATTATGCGAATTGGATTTGTAAGAAAATTCAAGTCGGAACTTGGATTTTCTAGACCAATTCTGAATTGGATTTGGAAGAAGATTCGAATCGGAACTCGACTCTTCTGGATCAATTCTAGAATCTAGAGGAAAGAAAATTATACGAATTGGATTTGTAAGAAAATTCAAGTCGAAACTTGGATTTTCTAGACCAATTCTGAATTGGATTTGGAAGAAGATTAGAATCGGAACTCGACTCTTCTAGACCAATTCAAGACATTTAAAGGAAAGAAAAGTTGATAAGTATAAAGATGACATTTGGGACTAGTTCAACTAGTACGAGCATCAGATTTTGGAAGAGTACCAATATGAGCACTGGGTTTTAAAAGGTTACCAGTACGAGCACTGGGTTTTAAAAGGTTACCAGTACGAGCACTGGGTTTTAAAAAGATTACCAGTACGATCACTGGGTTTTAAAAAGATTACCAGTACGAGCACTGGTACTTAAAAGATTACCAGTACGAGCACTGGGTTTTAAAAGATTACCAGTACGGGCACTGGGTTTTAAAAGGTTACCAGTACGAGCGCTGGATTTTGGAAGGTTACCAGTACGAGCACTGGATTTTGAAAGATTACCAGTACGAGCACTGGATTTTTAAAGGATACCAGTTAGAGCACTGGACTTTAAAAGGCTACCAGTACGAGCACTGGATTTTGGAAGGATACCAGCATGAGCACTGGATTTAAAAAAAAAGTACCCGCACGAACGCTGGGCTTTGAAAAAGTCTGACCCATGAATACTGAATTTAGAGGGTTCGACCAGTAAAAACCGGATTCAAGAAGTTCGACCAGTAAAAACCGGATTTAGGAAGTTTGACCAGTAAAAACCGGATTTAGAAAGTTCGACCAGTAAAAACTGGATTCAAGAAGTTCGACCAGTAAAAACTGGATTCAAGAAGTTCGACTAGTAAAAACCGGATTTAGGAAGTTCGACCAGTAAAAACCGGATTTAGGAAGTTCGACTAGTAAAAACCGGATTTAGGAAGTTCGACCAGTAAAAACCGGATTTAGGAAGTTCGACCAGTAAAAACCGGATTTAGGAAGTTCGACCAGTAAAAACCGGATTTAAGAAGTTCGACCAGTGAAAACCGGATTTAGAAAGTTCGCTTCACCCGAAGGTTGACCAGTAAAAATGGTTTTGACAAAAACTTGGCCCGCAGGACGAACTTGAAAAAGGTTGGTGTTTAGAAAGCGCTTGATGATTGTAATGTGAGATTTTCAAACTTTTACCCTCACGCTGACCTAGACAAATGTCGGAGTCTCAGGATTTATCCCTTATCCTGAATGGGTAATCGATGCAAATGCAAATTGATGCAGATGAATGCGAATGAATGTATGCAAATGCACATGAATGTAAATGGGTGCACATGCGTGCACAAGTGCGTGAAATGAGAGATTTGTTTATCCTGCCTGCATACAGAAAGTTTTGAAGATAAAATGAAAATTTTAAAAATGCCCCAGTGTAACTGGGAAAGAAGAATTTGAACAAAAGGATAAATGATTGATGTTTGAGGAGCGCTCTCTGAAGGTGACACGACAATTGGCTTTTGATTGATTCAGAAGAGACTCTGAAGAGGTCATTCCTCATAAAAGAACATTTTGCCTAGGAGAATAAAAAAATGGCACCGAGCTTGCGAGAAAAACTGACAACTTTATTGATGTATTGAAGAAAAGGTAACAAATAGGGGAAAGACAGACGAGATTACATCATCCCTTTGAAATAATAAAAGCAAGATGAGAAATTAGGAAAGTGCTAGTGTTATCAATTTTTTGAATGATTGGGGAGAAACATGATCAGGATGAATGGTCCTCCTTTTCATCTCCAACGAGAATATTCTTGTCAATGACGTCTTGGATAATATTTTTAAGGACAAAACAATGCTCGGTATCGTGACCCATTGCCCGATGAAATTTGCAGAACTGATCTTTAAACCTTCCCATGGTCACAGGAGGATTTGCTATCTTGGGGAGTCTAACCTTCATTTTGGCTATCATGTATTCCAGAACTTGCTCCAGTGGCTGTTCTAAGGGAGTAAAATTGCGATCGTACCCCCAACCATCATGCTTTGGTTTTCCTTGGAATTTTAATTCGAATTGGACACTTGAGGAAGACTTGTCATCTCGCTTGTCCATTTTATCCTTCCGACTTGCGAGGTCATTTTTCTCTGAGTTTGGATTTCCTGAGCCTCCAGTATGATTTTTTCTACCTCCTCTTTTGTTTTGTCCATTGCTACTTCTGGTAGAATTTGTAGAAAATGTGGAGTGAGCCTTCAGAGACCCGACTGTATCTTTTGTGTGCATGTATTCCAAGAAACTCTCGAGTATTTGATCTAACGGGGCCATCTTGTGGTCCTGGTTTGGATCATCACGCTGCATCTCTTGTCGAGTACTTGATTTTTGTTGAGACTTGGATAAGACAGTTGACCAGTACTCTTTCTCCTTTTCAATGAAGAGATTCTTGTCGATATGATCTTGGATGATATTTTTAAAGACGAAACAATGTTCAATATCGTGCCCCGTTGTTTGGTGGAATTTGCAGAAGCGGTCTTTCCATTTCCCTAGGGCGACCAGAGGATTAGCAATTCTTGGAAGCTTAACCATTCCTTTGCTCAGCATGTATTCAAGGACCTCTTCGAGGGGCTGATCTAGAGGAGTGAATTCGCGATCGTAACCCCAACCGTCATGCTTTTTCTTCTCTTTCTGTTGACTCAATTTTTCACTCTGCTTTAAAGATTTCTCTTTCTGACTTGTATGATTGCCCTTGTTATCCTTGCACCCCTCGCGGCGGGCCTTAACAGAATTTGTCTTTTTTGAATCTTGATTATTCCTGACGGGAGTGATGCTCTTGTAGAAATCTTTGCTCCTGAAGACCTTCTTGCCCTTGTCGCGGGCTTGCAAATCTTTAATCTTCTTTGCCATTTCCTTCAGTTGTATTTGGATTGGATCATCCATTGCTTGATTTTTCAATTTATAGGCTGTCCCTTGTCTATGAGGGGATCTTTGAAATGCTTGCTGAACTTCATACTCTTCATCGGTGTTACCTACCGATCCTGATTCATCCGATGTACCTTCCTGTTGGACATGTTTCTTGGATAGCTTCAGAACTTTCTTGACTGCCTGGTCTTTTGCCTTCTGCTTAACCCGAGTCTCTTCTATACTAGTTTTAGTTTGTTCTGCCAGCATCTTGGTCATCATTTCTTTGAATATAACATACATTCGGGGATCGATGCCATCATCCGCCTGCTGACCCTAACTCTGGATTGATCGAGGTGAGTCCATCTCTTCTTCTGAAGCGATCGAGTATGCCACACCTTCTATTGATGCAGTTTTCTTTTCGGACCTTGTATGACCCATCGAGTATCACAAATGCTCTTTTGAATGTTATTAATGCTCTCTCTGCAAGGCAGAACTGGTGGTTAGGCTTCTGAAGGAAATTTGGTTGGAGGAAAATATTTGTTGAGAATTTTGGTAGACAATTGAAATAATATCCCATTACTAGGGATTGAGTCGTCGCTGGGATTACGACAATTGCGTTGCTATTCTTTGCAAGATAAACAACTGAAAATATGCCTTGTTACCTAGGCGAGGTTGTCAAACCAATGTAAAATAAAGGAATTTTTATTGAGAGGAAAAACATGATTTTATCAATAATACACTTGACAGAGGGGAGGGGGACAGACAATTTTCCACCACTCCAGATAATCAAAAGATACACGAGGACCAGGAAAAATAGTAAGACTGACAAAGGAATCCCAGCCATGTCTGGCAGAATGGTATGCTCCGGACCACTGATCTGATGCGAGATCGAATTCTGGCAGAACCCCGACTAGTGGACGAATCTCTACGCGCTTTTGCCTCTGAGAGAACTGCCTGACACACCGCTCTGGATGATAGTATGCGCAGAAGAATGGGCCAAGTAGCCTGAATCGCTTGCCATATGCGTAAGTATATCTGGGAGGTGATTCCTGACGATCAAAGTAGTCCCATACGACCTCTTCCTCCTGAAGGTTGTCGATCAAGAACCGGTATCGTGCAACTGGAAGGAGCTTCTCACCATTGTATCTGAAGGAACTGGCTCGGACTGGCACATGCCGGAGGAACCAAGACTGCAAGGCATAGGTGCATCCTTCGATTAGGATCGACTATCCGAGTGTGAAACGGGTCAACCCTCGGTATAGAAAGGCGAGTGCGGCCATGGCTATTGAGAGGCGGCTGGTCTGTCGGCTTCCCCATCTCCTTAGAAGCTGAACTATTCTGATATCCATGTAATTTCGTCCGTCGGGAAAGAAAGCCAATCCCACCGTGCACAGAACCATCGCATGCTGAATTCTCTCTCGAGCTGTCCTAGACAACGAACTGACTTCCACAAATGTCCCATACTGTCTGTAGATTTCGAGCAGATCCACATATTCGTTTCCATCCTCCTCTATCAATGGCCAAGACTTGCGTCCTATCATGCGAGCTAAAGCGTCTCGGGGATCCAGACCCTTGACATTGATCAAAAATTGTTTCTCTAATGGATCTCCAGGCTGACCGGCTGCCTCGGGCAATCCCATAATCTCTGAAAATTCATCTATCAGTACTGTCATCTCGCCCCACGGGAACCAGAAGGTAGAGGTGCTCGGATTCCACCGCTCTGCTAGTGCATGGATCAAGTTGCCGTTGACTGTCTGCTTTCCCACTGCGGACGCCAGTTCCAATCCACACTCGTCCAGATGGTCCGGAAACATACGAGAGAAGTTCTTGAACCATGAATAATACCACCGGGGAAAGAAGGATCCGGTGCTGAGGACTCGATGTTCGGGAAGACGTTGTCGCACCTCGTAGGAGATGTGACCGTTGGGGAAGACTGAATCAAGCTGACTGGATGCCATCGGACTGGAAGACATGGAAATTGGAATAAGATTTGAGAAAAATACAGGAATTTTGAGAAAAATGCAAGCAGGATAAAAATAAAGCAGGAAATTCGAGATCCAGAAGACAGGAAAGATGGGAAATCATCCGGAGTTTTGAAGAAAATGGAGGAATTTTATGAAAATCGTCCAGAGTTTAATGAAATATAAGGAAATACTTTATAAAATGAAGTGTTTTGAAAATCGTCCAGGATTTAAAACATAGACAGTACATGGACATGGACTGGGGAATTTTGAAAAATCGTCCAGTATTTTTAGAAAATATGACTATAACATATTCAATCACATTCTGCACAAACAAGTATGCACATACAACATTCCCTAAAAGCTGACTTTAGATGTACAAATTTTGAAATGGCTGTGGGACCTTAATCCTAACTCTAAGGTTCAGATCATCTGTGTCCAATCCAGTTATGCCTATATACTAAAGCCAAGGCTCGATGTACGTGACATAAAATCAATTTCTCCGGTTCTAGGTTCAAGTTTTCCAACATCCTTGAGCACCTGCCGATATACGTTGGACTATGGCCCTTGGTACGTGGCAGGGGGGTTTTCACCCAAATAAGTGGCCCAGTTGTGAGGCTCTGTCCCGAACTATGGTTCTGGAAGAGAGCCCAGCAACGTGAAGACCGGGACAATATAGGTGGGGTGATTTTTGAAAAACATGAGCACATGCAATCAAACAGAAGGCTCTAATTCCTAAAGAGATAGATTTTTGAAATATTTGAAGAAGCAAGCATTGTTTTCATACAATTCCTAAATTGAGGAGTGTTGTATTAGACCTAAGTCTATGTGAGCATAAATAATTCTCCTCAATATGGTCCTACCAAACCATACCTAGTCTATATGCATTCCATGTCAGCTGGGTTCAAGTCTAGGCTCCTAGGTTCACATGATATCATAAAGCAAAGCTGACATTCCATGGAAATCGATTTTGACAATTTGAACTAAGTAGAGCATTAGATTGATCAGGCAAAGACAGGTCCCATCTCGGTCGCCAAACCTGTTATCATCGCAAAATTTTTACTTTTGCAAATCAAACTGACCTTTGAAAAAGATTTTGAAAATAACTCGCCTCCGTTTTTTAAAATGCGGGAAAATTCCGTAGAATGGGACTCGCCTGTCGGTACGAGGTTCAACCGTTCCTGCCACCTTTAACAGGGGTAATTGAACCAAGGATCAATCTTATGCTCTACTCTATTCAACTTGTCTAAATCATATTCTAATTTCTAAATGCACATAGAATCAGGCATGTGCTATGAATTTTCAGAAAATGCACATTTTGAAAACATGATGTTTGCTTTGAATGATTGAAATATTTAGAATAGGTAAATCTTGGAAATGATATCACATGGAAAATCGTGAATTAGGACTTGGAAAATATTTCTGAGAAAAGTAAAAATCGATTTTGAGGAATCCTTGACATTTGGTAAAAATTGATTCTGAGAGACTTGGTTTCTCTGAATTCAATCTTGGAAATTGAAATTCTAACTTAGAAAATTTGAATTTGGAACTTGGGAAATACTTGAAATATCCTTTGAAATTCAATGTCTTTGGGAAAATCGATTTTGCTATAAGACTTGGGAGATTTTGAGGAAATGAACTTCTTTGAATTGAGATTTGAATTGGAATTGGCAAATGCATGAAATGAATGAATATGGATTTGAGGAATTGAGAAATACTTTTTGTATTTTTGAGAAATGCAGTGCATTTTTGAAGTTAGCCTAAGAGTGTAGGCTGAATGTGGCTAATGTAAAGATTATAAATCTGAGTATCATTCGTATTCTGACTATGGCCATAAATACAAATTCCACCAAGTTTATAAACTTCATAGAAGCTAGTGCATGTGCCATTCGTGTAGACCATGGTGAATTTGTAAGAATATGCATGAATCATCATCCATCACACATTAAAATTATAAAAATAAGCTATATGCAATGCTGCCTAAGCTAAGCAGGAAATGTAAATTCTTATTCCAAAGTTTAATTACAAATTACATCACTATTGAAATTTAAATACATGGAAAATAAAGCCTTCAATGTACCTGCAAAACTAAAAAACTTGGTTAATGAAAATATGTTGGCTTTTCTAGATTTATCCAACAATATCAGGAAATTGTGGGATTTTGCTAGATATAAGCCTTTTTGCCATGATTTTCTTAAATCAAAATGATAAAGTATGAAATAAAATTGAATAAACAAGGAAGATAAGATATGAAATTTCGAAATTGGGGTCAAAATGACCAAAATACCCCTAATAACAAGACTATGACCTTGAAATTAGGGTTTTCAGAAAGATATTTTGATAAAATGCAAGTTTTGAAATTTGAATGTAATAAACTAAGCTAAATATGATGTGACATGCTTAAAAATATGAAAATTAGGGTTAGGGATTTCGAAATTTAGGTCAAATGACCAAATTGCACCCGATAGCAAGACTATGGCCTTGAAATCAGGGTCTTTAGAAATAGATTTTGGTAAAAACTTAGGTTTTATGCACTAAATGAAATCAAATGAGCATCAAATTAAACCTAAAACATCCTAACATGATTATGAACATGATTAAACCCTAAAAATATATGCTTATGCACGAAAATCCAACAATATTACAAAAACTGTGATTTTAGCAGTGTTTTTGGATCTTTCAGGAACCCGGTTTTGCAATTTGCTTAATTCAGCCATCAAATGGATTCCAAAATCCATAAAAATTGGTACCTGCACTTTTTATAACCCTAATATCGAATTGGAATTATAAAAATAATTTTTTGACATTAAGTTAATCCGAAAATTGCATTAAACCCTAAAATATGCTATTTTTGACCTAATTCACCAACCAGTCTCAGTCCAAGACCTGAACCAGGGGCCAATCTCCATGGAAATTTATGAAATTTTACAGAGACTAACTAGAAAGAAAAACAGAGATTTCCCAATTTACAGATCGGAAAAATCATCTCCGGTTAGGGAGAAACCCTTCCGGCAATTTAAGCTAAAATATATCACTCTTAACAGGGATTAAAACAGCTATTCCATATTGAAAATACAGACATAAATATCAATTCTAAATAAAAATCTCTGAAATTTTAGTGGTAAATATTATACAGAAAAATAACAATACTCACTTTTTACAGATCTAAAATCGGATCTGTGGTTTGGGATTTATGACTAACACAAGTCTGATTAGGGTTTTGGTAAACCCTAACGAGTTTTAAATTTAAAAACAGATTCTCTAAAAGGGTAAAAATAATAAACAGTGATCAAAAAATTCGAAAATTTCACAGCAGACAGATCTACTCAATGTGAATCCATAGCATTTTACAGATCTAAAATCTGATATAAGATGAGAGAAATATCATCACAGCAAGTTACCTTTTTGATTTTAACCACGATTTTAAAGCTTTAAAAACCCGATTTGATGTCTGATTTTTTTGACAGGGTTACCGAGATCCAAAACCTCTGATTTTTCTACAGTAACTCAATAACTCATGCATGCATCACATATAAAAAAATCAGAAATAAACAATGAGTGCTTCAATCCGAAATAACATCATCTTTACTGTTCTAAACCTAGAACACACAGAAATTTAAGAAACTTGAAAAACCATGCATTAACTAATGTAAATAAATAAAATAAACCATAAAACAGTAAATAAAACTTATTTCTATGCTATAGAACGTAAAAAAACATGAATAAACCATGAAAATAAATTAAAAACAGGGAATCAATGGCTGGAATTTGATATCACCTTTAAAACATAGATTTAACCCATTAAAAAGGGTAAATCATATATTTTATTGGTTAATAATGCAAAGAATCATGTTAAAATCAATTCTAATGGATTAAAATCTCTGTAAATTATCCAAAACAGGGTAAGATTACCTTCTTGGATTGTTCTTGCTGGTTCTTGAGGTGAAACCATGGTTGATCTTCCATAAGGAGGGGTGTCCAAGCCTAAATCTAGGTTTAAAGCATTAAAAAGCATTAAATAAAATAAGAAAAGTGAAGAAGTTCATACCTTGGAGTTGCAGCAATGGAGGAAGGGCTGGAGAGGAGAGAGAAGCTCCAAGAATCCAATAAGAGAGAGATGGGAAAATCGACCCCCCTTATGCCTCTATTTATAATAAAAAAATTAGGTTTAAAAATTGACAATTTTGAAAATTTTGGACTCTAAAGGGGGGGGCGATTTTGGGGTGGAGTTACCTAACTACCCCTAGTCTAAATTATCCTAAATAGTTCCTAATTAACCCCTAGCTAAACCTAAGAATCCCCCAAATGTGGTGCCACTTGGCATTCTCTCACATTGGGTTTTTAAAACACTTTTAAAAACCTTTAAAAACACTAGTTTTAAAAACTAACTTTCAAAAATGAGTTTTTCAAAATGGTTTTGACTCTTCTAAACCTCTAACACTAACCAAGACATCAACTAACCCTAGTCTAGCCCTGACTTACTCGAATATGGCGCCACCCCGAGTGGGCCCTACTTGAGTTTTTCAAAAAGCGATTTTAAAACTTGAAATTGAAGGAGTTTTCAAAAGATTTTCAAAAGATTTTCAAAAGTAAACTTAAAATTAGGATTTTTGAAATGGCATAAGGTCCTAACTGAGTTAGAATTCCTCTGAATATGGTGCCAACTGAGTGGGCCCACATCGAATTTTGAACATTTTTGAAATAAACACTGCAAATGGCTTTGAAAAGGGGTTAAAATCGACATTTGAAATTCAAGATCTTTGAAAATAGGGTCTCAAGTGAACTGGGACTCCGGGTTAGAGTCCTGAACTCTTAGGACTTTGAGATTTTAGATTTTAAAAGCCAAATGAAAGAATTTTCAAAAGATTTTATCAAGAAATGATGAAATAAGTCAGAAAACACAATCAGGGTTAGACTCCTAACTCGACCGAACTCTAAAATAGAGTCCTGAACTAACTGGACTCTGTAAAATGACCTAAATTTTGAAAATAATCGAAAAAGACTAAAAATGGAAGTAAAACAGACTTAAAAACAAACTCCTGACTGAATTAGGACTCCGAGACAGAGTCCTAATCGGACTGAAACTTTCAAAAATTTGAGAAATTTGATGAATAGAGGAATTCAGAAGCGACACCACCTCAATGGGTCTCATATGTGAATTGAAATCGATTAAAATTTGAATTTGAAAGGAATCCAGATTGTTTTCTGAGAAAATATTTCGAAATATAAAATCCTGGGGTTGGAAAATGACAAAGTATTGAATAAAAACCCAGGTTTTGAAATTGATTTTGAAATAAAGCTTTAAAATTCAAATCTGGATTGAATGTTTTGAAATAGGAGTGTTGGATCTCGAAAATGAGATGTAATGACATGCAATGTTATGCGATGCAATGAAATGGTATGCCGAATGCATGCAATGATATGCAATGACACATGAAATGTAAGTACTGGATGAGGGTGAAAATTTGGTGTGTTTACAGCGTGTTAGTCATTGCCTGATTCACAATCTGTGCCATATCTTCTGGCGTAGTGTCTGGCTTCACCTTAATATTTCTTAATAAATCATCTAACTTATCTTGATGCTTGGGAGAATCAAGAGTCAATTCAAAAATAGAAATATTGGAGAGGGCTGAAATTGACTTCTAGAGATGTTTGGCCCGCTCTTCTGCTTCTTTAGAGGTTTATGCTTCCTCTGCGCAAGTTTCCTTCTTAAGGAATCTTTTCGGAAAAACTTGAGTTTTCCCGTTCTCAATTAATGCATTATTTTGGTTCAAAAATGAGAAGATATTCATCTTCTGAGATGTAGGCTGATCCTGATGTAGAACCATTACCTGATGCTGGAGACTTAGTTCTTCAGTGGAACATGGATGTATATGGCTTTACGGAAGAAATGCATGTTTTGAAATGGTTGATGCTGAATGTTTTGGGAATGGGGCGGACAGAATTTCCATTTTGCCTTCCTCTTCATCTTCTATGAGGATGCTTTTGTCAATGCAGTCCTGGATCAAGTGTTTCAGGATGAAGCAGTGTTCTGTATCATGTCCCATTGCCCTATGGAATTTGCAATACTGCTCTCTGTACTTTCCCATGATCATGGGTGGATCTGCAACTTTGGGAAGTTTCAACATTCCGTGGGATAGTAAATATTCCAAAACTTTTTCCAAAGGCTGGTCCAAGGGAGTAAATTTTCGATCCCTACTCCAATTGATGTGCTTGGGCTATTCCTGAAGATCCCCTTTTTGTTGAGGACCGCTCGAGAGAGGCTTATCATTGTTCTTGAAGAACTTTCCTTTTCTACCTCATTCTGCTCAGGCTTCATGCCACTGCCGCTGTCATTCTTGCTGCTACTGCCCTGGTCATCCCCTGGAACCTCGGCTGAGTATGTAAAGTGTGCCTTCTTCTTTGGATCCTAGATATTCTTGTCCAAAGTGACACCTTCATACATTCCATTTTTCACTCCCATTTCGAGCCATTCTACTCGTTCTGTCAGTTCAATGAATGACTTGGATAGGTATGGGAAAATGAGGCTTTTTAGGGACTGAGAGAAGTTGTTGAGAATGACTTGGAGGGCATGTTCCTCAGAAATGGGATTTCTCATTTTATTACAAATACTCATCCACTTATGGATGAAATCCTTGGCTTTTTTATTGGGTTCTTGCTTGAGGTTATACAGATGGTTGAGCATAGGCAGAGCTTCTATATTGAATAGAAAGCGCTCAACGAACATATTGACCACTTTATCAAAATCCCTCAATTCAATGGGATTGACATGCTCGGCGTACCACTTGGCAGCTATCCCTTCCAGACTGCTGGGAAAGCAGAGGAAAAGGGCGCGGTTATCCTCGCTAAATCTGGTGCATTCGGCGAAGAACATGGCAAGGTGGGCCTTAGGTTCTCCGGATCCATCAAACTTAATGAACTTCCAGGGGAGGTTTTCTAGATTGTTATCCCCTTCCAAGCCAAGATAGAAATTCTGTCTGGTGTATGACCTTTTCCCTTTGTCTCGGATTTGCAAGTCCTTGACTATTTTGGTCAGTGTATGGATCAGATCCTCTATGGGGGCCCCATACTTGGGTTTGCTTATTGGCACAGGCTCTTCAATTGTTCTCTTAGGATGCCGCAGATGCTTGGGGATATAAATCAGCTGCTCCTCTTCTTCAGAGACTTCTTCTGCTGACTCTGAGTCCTTAGAGGTGCTGTCACACTGTACTTTCTGTTTACTGATTTTGACAGGCTTTTTCATGGGCTTCTTCTTAATCTTGCCTTTAGCAGCTGCTTTCTTCAGACCAGCCTTAGCCTGCTCAACCATCATCTTTGACATCATCTTTTAGAAGACTTTGTACATGGCCGGATCAATATCGCTTTCGTCCCCTGAGTCATGTTTCTTGGATAATCTGGGAGAGTTCATCTCTTCTTGCTCGTTGTCACTGTGTTGTTAAACAGTCTGTTTACCTGGTCCTGTCTGAACCATTTTGGGATGCCAGAGTTTTCCTGCTGAATACGGGAATGGTTAGAGTATGGAGAAGCTTTTAAAAACCATAATTTTTGAAGAAAAAGAATGAAGGATTTTGGTAGACAATTTCAAGAGATTATCCCATTACCCGGGATTGGGTCATCACAAGATTTGTGACAATTGTGTTACCATTTTGATGATAACGGAGAAATGTGCCTTGTTACCTAGGCGAGGTCGTCAACCATGATAAAAGACATTGAAGAAAAGTAGGGGGGATGTCCCATTTACCCGGGATGAGGTCGTCACCAGAATTGTGACCATTTATAAAACAATACAAGAAATAAAATTTGGCTCAAAAAGTAATTTTTATTGATAGTAATATTCAAAGACAAAGAGAGGGTGGGCAGACAGTTTGCCACCACTCTTGATATTCAGAAGATACATTTGATCCTGGAAATACAGATAGGGAAATGAAGAAATCCCAAGTATATTTGGTGACATGGTATGCCCCAGACCACTGATCCGACTGTAGGTTGAATTCTGGCATGTTGCCCGTCGAGAAGTGGATGTTGGCATGAACCTGCCACTGCGAAAACTGTCTGAGACATCTTTTTGGCCGATAATCAACACAGAAGAAGGGGCCAAGCAATCTGTAACGCTTGCTGCGAGCATAGGTGTAACGAGGAACTGATTCTTTTCTGTCGAAGAAATCCCAAACAATCTCTTCCTGATGCAGTTTCTCGATCAAGGCTCGATATTGAATGACCGACTTTGGCTGCTTACTGCTGAATCTGAAGGAGCTGGCCTTCGATGGTACATGTCGCAGAAACCATGACTGCAGGGCATAAGTATATCCTTCCACCATAATGGTCTCTCCAAGGGCAAAATGAGCCAAGCCTCGGTAGAGAAAAACCAAGGCTGCCATAGAAACTGATAGCTGACGGGTCTGCTTGCTTCCCCATCTTCGAAAGAGTTGGGCAACTTTGACGTCTATGAAGTTTTGACCATCTTAGAAGAAAGCTAGTCCCACTGTGCATAGGATCATTGCATGCTAAATTCTATCTTTTGCTGCTCGAGACAAATTGTCAACCTCCTCGTAAGCTCCGTACTTGCGATAGAGTCCGAACAGGTCAATGAACTGGTTCCCATCGATCTTAATGAGAGGCCGGGATCTGTTCCCTGTAGCTCGGGCCAAAGCTTCTCGAACATCTACCCTTTTGATGTTAATCAGGAACTGCTGCTCGACAGGATCATCTGGCTGACCAGCTGGTTCGGTCAATCCCATAATATCATTGAATTCGTCCATCAGTAGAGTCATCTCTCCCCATGGAAACCTGTAAACACCCCAAATTTTCACCCTCATCCAGTGTTTACATTTCATATATCATCGTAATATCATTGCATGCATTTGACATGTCATTCCATTGCATTGCATAGCTTTGCATGTCATTACATCTCATTTTCGAGATCCAACACTCCTGTTTTCAAAATATTTAATCCAGATTCAGGTTTTAGAACTTTTCTTTCAAAAACAATTTTAAAACCTGGGTTTTTAATCAACATTCTGTCATTTGACAACCCCCAGGACCTTAGATTTTGAAATGTTTTTCTCATAAAACAATCTGGATTCGTTTTAAACTCAATTTTCAACTGATTTGAATTCTCAGATGAGACCCATTTAGGTGGTGTCGCTTATGGATTCCTTCATTTATCAAATTTCTCAAAAATTTCAAAGTCCTAGTTGGATCAGAACTCTACCTTTTTATCTTTTTAAAATATTTTCAAAACTTCATTTTGATTTTAAACCAGTTATGGTCATATCCCTTGTCCATTTCCTCCATTTTGACCAAAATCTTAGAGTCCTAGTTGGATCAGGACTCTTTTTTCAGAGTCCAGTCGGATCAGAACTCTACTTTTTACTACCTTTTTTACCTGTTTTCAAAGAAAACCTTTCAAAATCTTCTATTTTGGCCAAAATTTTAGAGTTTTAGTTGGATCAGGACTCTTCTTCAAGAGTCCAGTCGGATCAGGACTCTTCTTCAGAGTTTTAATCAGATTAGGACTCTAATCTTTTACAGCTATTTTATCCATTTTCAATCAAATCTTTCAAAGTGAGTCAGAAACTCAGTGTTTTAGTCAAAACAGGACTCTGTTCAGAGAGTCCTAGTTAGATCAGGACTCTGATCCTGATTTCAATTTTGAAAGAATCTTTCAAAAATCTTTCCATCTATCAAAATTGTTACACTTTTATCAAAGAATTTCAAAATTCGTTGGTTTTATCCCAGAGTCCTGATCAAATCAGGACTCTATCCAAAATTGGTTTTCATACTTCATTTTCACTGGTTTTCAAAAGCTTTACCACAAATTTCATCATTTGCTTATCAGAAAACCAAAATTCTTAAAGTTTTGATCGAATAAGGACTCTTTCTTAGAGTCCTAATCAGATCAGGACTCTGAACCAAAACTTCAATTTCATCCTGTTTTTAACTATTTTTCAAAATTCTATTATTTGTTTTCTTAGAAAATCCAAAAATCTGAGAGTCCTAGTTCAATTAGGACTCTGTCCCCAGAGTCTCAGTCAAATTAGAACTCGGTTTTATTTCAATATTTGTTATTGTTTTCACTGTTTTCACATGTTCTTTCATCTGTTTTTTAGAAAATACCAAATAAATCTAGAATTTCAGTCCGATCAGGACTCCGTCCCAGAGTCCTAATCGAGTCAGGAGTTTGTTCTAGAGTCTATTTTTGCTTTCATTTTTACTCTTTTCCATTTGTTTTTCAAAATTTAGGTCATTTTAAAGAGTCCAGTTAATCCAAGACTCTATTTCAGAATTTTGGTTGAGTTAGGACTCTAACCCTGACTGCATTTTTCAACTTGTTTTTACCAATTTTGATAAAAATTTTCAAAAACTCCTTCATTTAGCTTTTAAAATCCAAAATCTCAGAGTCCTAAAATTTCAGGACTCTAACCTGGAGTCCCAGTTCGCTTGCGACTCTATTTTCAAAATTTTTGAATTTCAATTGTTGATTTTAACCCCTTTTCAAAGTTATTTTCAGTGTTTATTCCAAATTTTTTAAAACCTGATGTGGGCCCACTCAGTAGGCCCCATATCCAGAAGAGTTCTGACCCAGTTGGAACTCTATGCCATTTCAAAACTTTTAATTTCAAGCTTACTTTTGAAAATCTTTTGAAAATTCTCTCAATTTCAAGCTTTAAAATCGTTTTTGAAAATTCAAGTGGGGCCCACTCAAGGTGGCGCCACATTTGTAAAAGTGAGGGTTAGACTAGGATTAGTCAATGTCATACCTAGGTTATATGTCTAGGTGAGTCAAAATTTAATTTTAAAAACCCCTATCTTCACTCTAGTTTCTAACTTTGATTTTAAAGTTTTAAAAAATTAGGTTTTTGAAAAACCCAAATGGCGCCACATTTGGGGTCTTCAAGTCAATTAGAGGTCTAATTAGTAGTCTTAGGTTAGTTAGAGGCTTAATTAGGAAGGTCAAGAGTCAAATTCAATTAGGAAAAATCGCCCCTCACTAATTGTTTGAGATAGGTTTTTAAAAGGGACAAAATTGGAATTAATTAGCCTTTTTTTTAACCTAATTTTTTCTATTTAAAGAGGCTAGAGGGGAGGTCGACCCCTAAGGCTTTCTCAGAAGTTTATTGGACCTTATCTATCCTTCCAGCTGCTCCCTCCATTGCTTCACCATCCAAGGTAGGATTCCTTAGTATTTTTTGATAGTTTTTATTATTTTTTTATGATTTTTCAATAGATTTCACCATGGGAGCCTCTCTTTTCATGGTTTAAACCATGGAATCACCATCAAGAACCTCAAGTTCAATCCAAAAAGATGATCTAAACCTATTCCATGTTGTTTTCTAGGATTCGAATCCGTTAGAATCGATGAAAGGTATGTTTTCTACGTTCTTAACCAAAGAAACGTGAGATTTACCCGTTAAATGGGTTAAATCCATGATTTCAAAGATGAAAGCAATTCCAGCCATGAATTCCCTATGTTTTATTTATTTTTTTACCTATTAATGTTTATTACATGTATTCCAGTATAGAAATTAATTTAGTTTTACTGTTTAAGTATTTTTTTTATTGCTTTCATTGATTCAAGCATGTTTTATTGAGTTTTATTAAATTTCTGTGTGTTTTAAGCTTAGATCAATAAAGAGCATGTTAGTTTGTATTGAAATACTCACTGTAAATTTCTGATTTGTTTATATGTGATACACGGATATGTAAGTGAACTACTTTAAAAAAATCAGGTGTTTTGGGATTCGGGAACCCTGTCAGAAAAATAAAAGATTAAACCGTGATTTTAAATCATTTAGAATCGTTATTGAAATTCATAGGCAACTTGCAGTTGTGTTATTTATCTCATCTGATATTCGATTCAAGATCCATAAAGTGCAGTGGATTCATGTTGATGTGAACTATTTACTGTAAAATTTTGATAATTTTTTTGTTTATATTAGTATTTTTCCTCTATCAGAGAGTCGGATTTTAAATTTAAAACTCGTTAGGGTTTACCAGAACCCGAATCAGACTTGTAATGATCATAGATCTCAAACCGTAGATCCGAATCATGATCTGTAAAAAAGGAAGTTTATTATTTTTATGTCTACTGTTCAATTTGGAAATTTAAAGAATTTTTTATAAAGTTTGTTGTTTGTTTCTGTATTTTCAATCGAAAGTATCTGTTTTAACCAATGTTAGATTTGTTATATTTAAGTCCAGATTGTCGAAAAGGTTTCTCCCTCATCGGAGATGTTTTTTACAATCTGTAAAAAGGAAAATTTCTGTTTTTATGTCTAGTTTACCTCTGTAAAATTTCAGAAATTTTCATGGTGATTTGACCCCTAATTCGTCTCTAACATTGAAACTGGTCTGTGACCATTAACAAAAATAGCTTATTTTAGGGTTTTAATGCAATTTTTGAGATGGAATAATTATAAAAATATATTTTTACAATTCCAATCTGATTTTAGGGTTATAATAAGTGCAGGTGCCGATTTTTATGAATTTTTGAATCCATTTGATGCTTGAATGGATCAAATTGCAAAACAGAGTACCTGCAGGATCCAGAAACACTGCAAAAATTATGATTTTCATGATGTTTTATGATTTTTGTGTATAAGTTCATGTTTTTAGGGTTTGTTCATTTTTAGAATCATATTAGGATGCTTCATGATTAATTTTATGTTTATTTTACTTCATTTAAACCCTAAACCCAAAGTTTTTACCAAAATTTATTTCAGAAAACCCTGATTTCAAGGTCATAGTCTTGCTATCAGGGGCAATTTGGTCATTTAATCTCAATTTCGAAATTCTAAACCCTAGTTTTCATATTTTTAATCATGTCATATCATTTTTGGTTTGATTTATCCTTATTTGAATTTTAAAACTTGCATTTTACAAAATATCTTTTTGAAAACCCTGGTTTCAAGGCCATAGTCTTGCTATCAGGGGTATTTTGGTCATTTTGACCCCAATTTCGAATTTTTAAATCTCATATTTATTTAGTTTTATTTCATATTTCATTAAGTTTATATCAGGCAATCATGGAAAAAGGCTTATGTCGAGCAAAATCCAGCAATTTCCAGATATTGCTCGATAAACCTAGAAAAGCCAACATATCTTCACTAATCTATTTTTATATTTTGCAGGGATATTGAAGACTTTATTTTCCTTTAATTTCCTGTATTTAAACTCAATTAGTGATGTAAATTGTAATTAAAATTGGAATAAGAATTTTTATTTCTGCTTAGAATAGGATTTACATTGCATATAGTTTAAACTTTGATATATAACTGCTATGTATGACAATTCATGCACATTATTTACAAATTCACTATGGTCTACACGAATGGCACATGCACTAGCTCTTATGGAGTTGACAAACTCGGAGGAATTTGTATTTATGGCCATCGTCAGAATACGAATGAGACCCATATTTTTAATCTTCGTATTAGCCACATTCAGCTTACACTTTTAGGCTAACTTCAAAATGCACTGCATTTCTAAAAAATACAAAAGGATTTTCTCAAATCCTCAAAATCAAGTCTTTCAAATCCATATTCATTCATTTCATTCATTTGCAAATTCCAATTTCAATTCAGAGAAATCGATTTTCTCAAAATTTCTAAGTCTTATTCAAAAATCGATTTTCTCAAAACATTGATTTTCCAATGATATTTCAACTATTTCTCAAGTTCTAAATTCGATTTTCTAAGTTATATTTTCAATTTCAAAGTTTGAATTCATAGAAATCAAGTTTCTCCAAAGTTATTTGAAATTTCTCAGAATCGATTTTCACAAAACACTTATATTTCTTCAGAAATCGATTTTCATTTTCTTCAGAAATATTTTCTCAACAAGGCTCACAATTTTCAAAGTACTATCTTTTCCAAGAATTTTCCAAGTATCTTCTAAATATTCAAAGCAAACATCATGTTTTCAAACCTGCATTTTCAGAAAATCATAGCACATGCCTGATTCTTTGTGCATTTAGAAAATAGAACACAATTTAGACAAGTTGAGCAAAGCTAAGCACACAATTGATCCTTGGTTCAATTACCCTGGTAAAGGCGCCAGGAACGGTTGAACCTTGTACCGACAGGCGAGTCCCATTCATCGGAATTATCCCGCATTTTAAAATGGAGGCGAGTTATTTTCAAAATCTTTTCCAAAGGTCAGTTTGATTTGCAAAAGTAAAAATTTTGCGATGATAACAAAACCAAAATGTGCAGGTACGTGGATTCCACCGTTCTGCCATAGCCTGAATCAAAGCTCCATTGATGGTTCGCTTGCCCACTGCTGATGCCATCTCCAATCTACAGTCATCCAAGTGGTCTGGGAACATACGTGAGAATGTGGCGAACCAAGAATAATACCACCGAGGGAAGAAAGGATGAGACTGGATGACCCGATGATCCGAGGATCCATCCTGAATCTGATAGAAGACATGATCTCTAGGAAAGACAACATCGAGGGAATTGGACGCCATTTGGAATAATACTGAGGCAAAGAAGAGATGAGAAGAATTAGATAGAATGCAGGACTTATGGATAGACTCTTGAAGATACAAACCTGGAAATTTTTGAAAAGTTGAGGAAATTTTTAAAGGAATCTTCCAAGGTTTTGAAGAAAATTTAATCCAAGAAAAGAAATGTAGGTAGAGGAAAAATAGACACTTGGGGTTTTTGAAAGTAAGGGGAAATTTGAATAATACACCCAGGGTTTTTGAAAGGGCTTGATACATATATATGTGAAAATAAGAGAAACATCGCATCACAAAAGCTGCACAAAACAAAGATGCGCACACAGCACTCCCTAAAGGCTGACTCTAAATGCAATATTTTGAAATGGCTTGTAGGACCTTAATCCTAACTCTAGGGTTCAGATCATCTGATTCCGATCAAGGTATGCCGATATACTCGAGCCGAAGCTCGAAGTACGGGGCATAAAAATAATTCTCTGGTTCTAAGGTAATGGCTTCCCAACATCCTTGAGCGCCTACCGATATACCTCAGACTATGGCCCTTAGGTACGTGGTAGGGGGGCGCGAACCCAAATAAGTGGTCCAGTTGTGAGGCTCTCTCCTGAACTATGGTTCAGTGAGACAACCCAGCAACGTGAAGACCGGGACAATATAGGTAGGGCTGTTTTCAAAAACATGTTTAACATGCAATAAAACCAGAAAGCTCTAATGCTAGTCCTAAAGATATAGATTTAAATGAAAAGAAGCATACACTTGCATACATTGTTTGCATTCAATCCCTAGAATTGAGGAAAGTTGTATTTCAGACCTAAGTCTAATGTGAGCATGGAATAATCTCCTCAATATGGTCCTATCAAACCATACTTAAATCCTATATGTAATGATGTCAGCTTAGGACAGAGTCTTAGGCTCCTAAGTTTTGCATGGAAATGAAGCTGACATTTGTAGAATAAAGACTTAGATAATATAGAAGCAAAAGAAAAGGCATTAGATTCGACCGGATGAAGACTGAGTCCCATCACGGTCGCCAAAAGTGTGATCATCACAAAATTTTTCCTGTCGTAATATTCTCTCTCTTCCTTCTTTTTCCCTTTCCAGCCCCTATTTCCTCCTTTTTGAAGGGAGAAAATAAAAGACAGAAAAGAAGAGAGAAGAGAAAAGAAAAGAAAAGAAAAGAAGAGAAGAGGAACTCTTTTGCGGGGTCTCACTTGACCTTAATTTTGAAGATATTTAAGAAAATGACTCGCCTCCGTTTTAAAATATTTGCGGGAAAATCGGGAGACAGGATCCGCTTGTCGGTACGAGGTTCGACTATTCCTGGCGCCTTTACCAGAGGTAATCGAACCAAGGGTCGAATTTATGTCTCTTTGCTTTGCTAAAAGATTATCTAAGAATTTATCCTAAGTCTAAATGCACAAAGAATCATGCTTGTGCAATGCAAGGATGTATGCTCTTTTTGAAAAATGATTTAGAAATTTCCAAGTGTTTCTGGGATGAATTTGATAATAGGGTGAAGAAATGACTTTTAACTTAGAACTTAAGATTTAAAGTTCTAAGTTTTTGGAATAATCAGAATTTGTGAGAATAATCTGGATTTTGAAAAGAATGATTTTGAAGTTGAGATAAAAGGAGAAGAAAGGAAATTTCAAAGTCATAAATGGACTTTAAATTTAGAATTTTGAATCAGGATAGAGATGAAATTTGGAATGTAATTTGAATTTCAGTTATAAAGCTTGAAATCAAAATAAGATTTGAGAAATCAAAATAGAATTGAGAAATAGAATTGGTTTTTGTAATTTTGAGAATCAAGATAAACTTGGATTTTGAAATCTGGAATGAAATGGAATTGGATTTGAAAAGTTGGAATTGGGAATAGAATTTGATTTGAAATCTGTAATCAAGATGGAGTTTTGAATCCGAAGTCTGGATCCTAAATAGAGTTGAAATCCAAGATGAAATTGAATTCTGGATTTAGAATCCTAAATGGGAATTGGATATGAAATCTGAGATCCAATGATGGAATTCGGATCTAAAGTCTGAGATCTGAGATGGAATTATATTCTGGATCCTAAACGGAATTTGGATCTGAAGTCTGAGACCCAAGATGGAATTAGATTCTGGATCATAAAATGGATTTGGATCTGAAGTCTGAGATCTAGGATGGAATTGGATCCGGAATCTGGAACCTAAAATGGATTTTGGGTCTGAAATCTGAGACCCAAGATGAAGTTGAATTCTGGATCCTAAAAATGGATTTTGGATCAGAAGTCTGAGATCCAAGATGAAGTTGGATTCTAGATCCTAAAAATGGATTTTGGATTTGAAGTCTGAGATCCAAGATGAAATTGGATTCTGGATCCTAAGATGGGTTTTGGATCTGAAATCTGAGATCCAAAAAGTGACGTTTACACTTGGAAATCTGGATCCAAGTGGGGATTAGGATCTAATTTTGTATTTTGAAAGTCCAAATGGGACTTTTGAATATGGATCTGGATTTTGAAAACCCAGATTGAATTTAAAATTTAGGAAGGGTCAAGCTTTGAGATTCAGTGTCAATCTCAAACTTTGATTTTGAATCAGAAGATAGGAAGATAAACTTGATTTTTGAAGCAGGAGATGACTTCAAAGTTAAATTGAACTTTGAAGTTTGGATTTTTGATTTGGAAATTGAAGTTTGGATAAAAAATGATTTAGGAATTTCAGAATCAAATTGGACTTTGAAATTGAATTTTTGAATCTTGAAATGAGATAGAATTGAATTTGAATCTATAAATAAGATTCAATCTGAGAAAACAAAGAAAAAGAATCACTTGGAATTTTGAAAAGGGAATTTTGAAAATATGATGCAATTCTATCCTAAATGATGAATGAATTTTAAATAACTTTTGAAATGGGATTTGAAGATCATATTTCATTCTTTAAATGAATAAAAAAATGAGATTGAAGATATAATACATCCCTGATTATGGTCATTGAATGTATTATACAATAACCTTATTTAGATTCAAGTGAAGAATAAAATACATTTTTGGTGCTTTTATAGAGTTTAAAATGAAATTAATTCTCAATATATCTTTACTATGGCCATTGATATATATATTGAATCAATTTTAAGCTAAACTTTGATAAAAGAGGAAAATATTTAAAGAAAACATGATGAATTTTGAAAAAGGATCCAGTGTTATTTTGTAAAAGATAAAAATACTAAGTTTTGTTTACATCCTGACTATGGCCATTGATGTAAATCATCAACTTAGGATTAATTACCTCTTACGAAATGGTGCATGTGCCATTCGTGTTTCACCATTGTGAGATTTTGAAAAATAAAGGTAAAAAGCATGAAAAGAAGCAATTTATGGTTTTTACAATGCTCATTCATTCTATCTAAATCAGAAAATGTAAATTCTCATTAAAATCTAACTATTACAATACATGAAATTGATATATGCCTATATACACACATATATATACATACATGTACATATATATACGTACATGTACATATCTATGCATATGATACATATATATATGGCTTATATGCAACGTAGATGAAATATGCCAACCATGCACATGATACAATTAAATGGCTAGAAAATGGTAGGGAATGTAGGCAGCTATTGTACCGATTGTGTATGCATATGCTGTGGAAAGGAAATGAAAGAGATGAATGCAGTGATGTGCAAGTGGTGAAAAGAGTGTGACGAAGGTGGTGATGGGCAACAGTGTTGTAGCAATACCTAAAGGTAGTGGGTGAGTGAATAGAGGTGGTAGTTGAGTACTAACGCAGAAAATCTCCATGAAAAAGGTTGTAGATATACTGAGAGGAGTATTGACAACAAGGTGTTGTGGTACAACAGGTGGGGAGGCAAGTGTGCATGGTATGTTGTATAGTGCAATGAGAGAATGGCGGGTAAGTGGTAATAGGTAATGCATAGTGTTGACTGTGAAGATGAATCCATCAAACACAATGTGATGATGACCAGTAAGATTTTGGAAAAGTGAAAACTATTATGATGATAGGTGTTGAGGTGTGTTGATAAGGTATACACTTGCTGCTGCAAATGGGACTGTAGTAGCAGGTGTGTGTGTTGATATACGGTAAAGAAAAAAATGTAACGGGGTATGGGCTGTGACAAATGAAGATACTTAAGATGAATATAGGGAACAGGAGTGTATGTGCTGGGTAGGCTGATATAGGAATGGTATGGGTGATAGTTTGATGACTTGTTGGCAGCCAGTGTGACCACAGGTGATCAAATGTAATTGATGATACTAAATGTATGGCTTGATCACCGATATTATACTTTTATAGAATATAACTATAGCTTAGTTTGAGACTTTTGTTGAGTTGCTTGGTGAATCTGAAACGAGTTCGGCGATACAATAGAACTCGTTTATTGCAGCTGAGGTGAACCAACATTTACTCGCTGAACCTAAAAAAAAGAAATCAGGACCTGCTTGACACATCTCAGTCAATAACCAACTCATTTGCTGAATTTAAAACAGGCTGCTGAGATAAAATATGTCTTGATTGTAATGTCTGAATCAAAGTTAGCCTGGCTTACTGAAATTGAGACAATTCAAGGTCTGCTGGCTGGGCATAGGATGAAGAAATCTTTGTTTGAAGGCCCACCTTGGAGAGTAAATCCCATCATTTAAAATTCCAAACATGCCTCTCACATCACATTGGAGCCAACAATATTTTAGACTTGAGTTTAGACTTCACACAGTAGACCAATTTCACCCCCTGGTTACAGCTAACTGACTCAGCAAATCAGTATTAGAAATCAGATATTCAAAGCAAATCGATTTTGCTTGTTGTGCAACAAAGGTGATCCACTGAATTGTGAATCAGACTAATGCAAGATTTGCTTTCACGAGGATTTTAAGCCATCCAATAATAGAACATGACATTCATGACAGGTTCTACAGTATAAGGTTTCATTCCAAACAAAAAAATGAGGATTCATGATAAATCAATATCACATGTGAAGGAGGATTAATCAAAAGATACCTCTATGCGAAGCAGAGGAATGCAAATGCTGGCACATGGAGCCTCTGTGCTGCAATGTGTAGAGGTGGGAAGCAAGATGGGATGCAAGAATGGGTATGCTGAAATGCAGGGATACTGATGCGGTAAAAAAAAAACTTGGATGACACAGAATTTTGAATGCACATATATATATACATGAAGTTACAAAACGTGGGGAAGATGTGGAACCTATAGGTGTAATGCAACTGAAAATATGTTTAGATGTTGTGATGGGACCCAAGGAAACCACTACTGAACTTCTTGAGAACCAAATAAAGTAGAAGCAAACAAGCTACAAGAGGAAACTATACAAAAAAAAAAGAAAATTTTCAGTTCTGAACTTACTGTAGTAATTGAAGCCCCCAAAATGTTCATAAGACTATAGTAGATGAATGGCAGTTAACATCAAACAGTCAATCCCAACCATAGCCTCAAAGCTTTAGTGGCCTGCACGCCTAAAAAGAAATTTCATTTGGCATGACCTGGATTAGGCTGGGGCCTAAACCCAGGAGAACCTTGGAACTTCAGCCATATCCAAGTGATGGCCATTTTAGTGAGCAACACCATACGATAAACTCCTTTTATTATATGTTTGCTTTTTCATCCCAGACACCACGATGTCTATAATGATATCAGACCCATCTTTTGTCCATCAAAGATGCTCAGGGTATCCTTCGCCACACCACGCCATTATCTCATGGGAGCACTTCCTGAACATCATTTGGAAGGATTTCGAGCTTGGTGGGAAATGGAATGGTTCATCAAACTGGTCACTTCCAAACAATTACTACCCCAAACAAGTTGCAATGTGATGCGTCTCATAGAGGTGCGAAAATGCCACACAAAGGTAACATTAAAGCCAAAATTACATTGAATCATGGAATCTCCAAAACAATATTGTTGTATTTGATGTAAATAGATCAAAATAATTACAGATGATAAAATCCAGAAACATGAGCAATATTTGGAGGATGAAACCAATTTTAGACTTACATGGATGAGTAATATAAAGGATGTAAGTATGCGAACCATGAACATCCAACACTCAGAAAGCAGGAATTTGACACAAAATGGAAGCTAACACAAAGTAAATGGCATGATATGGTGAAACAAAGAAGATATGAACATACATGAGACGACAAATGACAGTCACACGATGCATATGACACAGCAAAATAATAGCATGATGCAAACTCAAACTCTCTGAATAGATCGGTTACGAACATATTTCATAACTGAAGCCCATTTATTCTGAAAGAATGAATGAAATATCGATGCACAGCCTTTTCTCTTTATGAAGTGAACTTTGCTCCATTTTAGGGCATAAGGTCGATCCACAGTTATGTTATATTTAGGAAATCCACAAACATGGAAACATCTAACGAGATGAATCTAGGTACTGATGGGTGAAATATAAAGTTAACAGAAAATCACTGCAGAGTAAATATGATTTTAGATTAGATCGGATATTACCATGAAATCTTTCCTCCAAAAACAGAATGAGGATGAGAGATCGATGGATTATAATGCATGTTATAGATAAATCGAGACTGTACATCTAAGCAAACGATAAACCGTGGAATGAAAACGACACATCAGCAATACCCCAGATAACTGAGTGAAGTGAATTTCATCACCATAGAATGAGCAAAATGTAGTAAATAAAATGACCAGAAATCAATTCGGGAGCCAGATGAATTGTCAAAGACTATTGAATCTAAATGGTATGGACAGATGAATAGATTGCAGAGGTTGGAAAAAATCTAAAACAAATTACGAAGAGAGGAAATGTAGGAATGCGAACATTCCAGTAATATTGCCCTGGCGTGGATTGATATTGCAATAAGCAACTCAATATCACGAGGGGCGTTTGACTGGTCCATGAACTAAGGAAAGAAAACAAAAAAAAAAGGAATAACTGAAAGAGGAGATCCCTTACCTTGTTGGCGGGGGTTCTGAGGTCAGAGAGAGTTGCGGTTTCTTTAGTGGCCTGGAGGGCTTCTGCTGTTGAAGAAGAGGAAGAGCGACTTTGAGGAATGAATGGGATGTTTTGATCGAAAAGTGATTCAGAGAGGGGAAAAGGGATGTCGATCATGGATCGAAAGGGGAAGGTTGAAGATGGATTAGCAGAGAACGCGATGCCTTGATGAAGATGGGGTGTCTCTTCTTAAAGAGAGCTTGGATGATTCGAGGATGGAGACAGTTGCAGATGGAGGGTAGAAATGAGAGGGAGGAGTACATGGGAATGAGCCGTTTGCACTTTCCCTTTTTTTCAAAAAGACGGTTCCTTTTAAAAAAAATTGTAAAATGGTTTAAAATGAGGTTTTCGGCAAAATTATCTTTAAAATCTTCAAAATCGCTTGTTTTTCTCGCAAATTTGGACCCGGAATTTGAGGTAATATTCGAGGTTTGGACCTTGAATCGAGAAAATAGTGGATCCAAATGGGTGCCGAATGAGCTGTTTGAGCCATTCAGAAAATGTTTTTGGTATTTTATAATTTCGATTTGTAAATTGAGTAACGAGGCTCAAATTTGGACCTTAAACACCGGGTTCGGCTCTGAAATCGAGTTTGAATGGAATTCAATCCATAAAATCTGAAAAATAACTGAATTTTAGTTTTGATTTTCTCAGAAGATGGAGACAGGGGCAAAAAGGTCATTTTTACCAAACTTTGAAAATTTTGGGGTGTTCACATCTCCTGTAAGTGAACCTCAAAGAATTTGGCCTTAGTTATGGTGAAACCTCTTGCCATGTGGGTAATGACATATTAAGAAGGTCTTATGAAGAGTTGAAGTTGCTCTAATATTTTTGTGGCTGCTGAGGATGATCATATACCTGTAAGAAAGTAGATATGGCTAATCTGAGGTGTATACATGGGTACATTTTTTTTTATTTTATTTTTTTTTACTCTAGGCCATGAATCAATTTTATCCTTTTTTTTTTTGCTCAAAGGTCAATCCAGAATATGCGCAGGACTGATGACAGATCCAGGTATTAGGAGCAGAACTCATCGGACAAACATTTTGTCTTTGGCAAAATCGTTTCTGCCCATCCACGTTGAATTCATTGGGGCACATTTTACGTAGGATGTGCTGCTCATTGTGCTCAGATTTTTTTTTTTAAGATAACCAATGCCCACTGTCCCGGCTTTGGCCATGTTCAAATTCTGTTTACATTCATTATTAGATTAACCCTGCTGGCTCTATATCTAATCAGGATATTATGCCATTCCCTGGCTATGTCCACCTTGCATTGTGTATTTTTTTTTTCTTCTTTTTCCTTTTTTTTTTCTCTTCTTTCTCTTCATTACTTTTGAATTACCATGTATATCTGACTGCGGGAATCTGTTCACAGGATTGCATACCTAGGACCTTCCTTCACCAGTTAAGTTTCATCTCATCTTTTTTTTTTTAATTTTGAATATACTTTCTCTTGTCACGAAGTTAGTATCAATTGATATTTTGCTGAAATTTCTTCATGCTAGAGCTAAGTTTAAACTAAAAACCCTTGTTACTTTGCTCTATTCATCATTGATTATCCTGGATATTTTTTTTTTTAGCTTATTGAAATCAGTTGGGCAAGTGCAATGATTCCCTCTAACATTTTCCCTTTACAGCATGGACGATACCCTGTTTATATTGTGAACCATGTTTTAGCTCACACTGAACTTAGTGAAGTCTTTTAGAAATATCACATTTGAATTACCAGTTTCACACTGCATATGATGTTACTATGTTCTGTGCACCGGCTGTGTTGTAAACCAGTTGTATTGTCTCTAGCTGTGTTGAATTACCTATGTTCTTTTAGAAAAAGTTTATGTTAAAAAACCGAAATAGATTTAAGAGGACTCCTGGTGCTATATTGTAAACCTGTTGTGTTGTCTCTAGTTGTTGTCAAATTGGAATCCGAAAATCATATGGGAAAGGATCCAGTTCGTTGGGATTGGTTGTAAAAAGAAGACATATACCTGAAATGTCGGCACAAACCTCCTGTGTCTGTTGTGGTCATTGAAACCATTCTGCGGAAATTAACTCATTACTGATAGCCCATAATGAATCACTTGTCGTTTGTCAATGTATCCTTGTTTGCATGTTGCCTATATATTGCACGCTCATTTTACAATGAGTCCCAGTCATGGATTATCCTCTTCAACAGTTATGATCTATTGTATAGTTACAATATAATCCCTGTATATATGGCACTCATCTCAAATAGCATGTATCCATTTCTTGCACCCATATACATATGGCATCACTACAGCACATGCATGTTGCAGCAAGTTATGTTAGATTAAAAGCTGAAATTTCACAATAGGTAGCCTTGTCTGTGTTTCATTATAACTTGGGTACAGTCATAGTTTAGATCACTTACTCATTACCAGCATCATCTCCATTACTTGCCACATATATACATGGGCGTGAGTATCTCATACTACATATGCATGTTGTGCATACCTATTGTATATAAATATCACATATGCATATTAGGATTGCATTTCCATGTGTACTTAGGCCTATACATAGGTAGATATGTCCTTATAGGCATATACTTAGTCCTATGCATTTTGCATACATTCTTCATTTAGATATATGAGTGTTCCATCATCTCATGAACACTTTTAATTTTGTTTTCACATTAGCATAACATATCACATGGACACATTGGATATCCACTCCGTCATGGGCATACAACATGATGTCTTTCTATACACATACCTTTCATTTTGAGCTAATTTGGATTTTGCAGGAAGGGTATGGAAAATGTTATTTTCTTGGTTTGAAAATTTTAATATCAATTCCATGATGTAATAGCCAGGCTATAATGAGAATTCTACATTTCTAGCACTAGATTAGAATGTATGAGCATGCAAATTTCATAAATTATTTGTATTATCTCATTCCGCCTTTAATTCTGAAAATTTCACAAATGGTGAAACACGAATGGCACGTGCACCATTCTAATAGGAGGTGATTAATCCTAAGTTGATTATTTGTATCAATGGCCATAGTCAGGATGTGAACAAAACTAAGGATTTTCATCTTTTATGGAATAACATTGAATCCACACTGGATCCTCTTCAAAAGTCATCATATTTTCAAACATTTTCTTCTTTTATTAGGGTTTAACTTAAAATTAACTCAATACATATATCAATGGCCATAGTCAGAATATATTGAGAGTTAATTTTATTTTAAACTCTATAAAAGCACCAAAATATATTTTATTCTTCACCTGAATTTAAATGTGATTATCATATAATACATTCAATGACCATAGTCAGGGATGTATTATATTTTCAATCTTATTTTAATTCACTTAAAGAATGAAATATGATTTTCAAAGTCAATTTCAAATTCTTTAAATGCATTTCATCATTTAGGATAGAATTGCATTATATTTTCAGAATTCCTTTTCCAAAACTCCAAGTGATCTCAAATATCTTTCTTCAATATCTATTTCAATTCATTCTTCTATCTTATTTCAAAGATTTAAACTTCAATTTCAAAGTCCAATTTGACTTTGAAATTTCAAATTCAATTTTTTATATTCAAAATTTCATTTCCAAATTCAAGTCCAATTTCAAAGTTCAATTTAAACTTTGAGATTTCTGATCCATCTTCTTATTCAAAATTCAAGTTCGAAGTCCAAATTGACTTTGAAATTCATTTGTATATTCAAAATTCAATTTATAAATTTCAAATCAAATTTCAAAGTTCCATTCAACTTTGGAATTCTAAATTCATTTTCAAGATTCAAATTCAAAATTCAACTCAATATCTCAAATTCAATTTCAAAGTTCAATTTAAACTTTGAAATCTTTGATTCATCTTCTAAATTTAAAAACTTCAGAAATCCAATTCTAAAATTAGAATCCAACTCCAATTAGGATCCAGAATTCAATTCCACTTTGGATCTCAGACTTCAGATCCAATTCCATTTTAGGATCCAGAATCCAATTCCACTTTGGATCTCAGACTTCAGATCCAATTTCATTTTAGGATCCAGAATCCAATTCCACTTTGGATCTCAGACTTCAGATCCAAAACCCATTTTAGGATCCAGAATTCAACCTCATTTTGGATCTCAGACTTCGGATCCAATTCTGTTTAGGATTCCTAGAAATCAACTTCATTTTTTGGATCTTAGACTTCAGATCTGATCCCATTTAGGATCCAGAATTCAACTTCACTTTGGATCTTAGACCTCAGATCCAAATTTCATTCCAAATTTCAAAATCCAAAGTTTATCTTGAGTCCCAAGTTCCAAAAATCAATTCCATTTTTTCACATCCCATTTAGATTTCTTAAATCCAATTCTATTCAAATTCAATTTGGATTTCTCAAATCCCATCCTAATTTGAAATTTCATTCCACTTCAAATTTCATCTGCTCTCCTAAATCTAAGCTCGAAATTCAAATTCAAAGTCCATTTCTGTGTTTGAAATTTCCTTTCTTTCTCTTTCTCTCAACTTCAAAATCATTCTTTTTCAAATCAAGACTTATTTTCCCAACTCTGAGACTTAGAACTTCAAATATCCTTTTTGATCTATCTCAAGTTCTAAGTTAGACTCAACCATTTCTTCATTCTATTATCAAGTTCATCTAAAAAAAGCTTGGAAATTTCCAAAATCATTTTTCAAGAGAGCATACATCCTTGCATTGCACAAGCATGATTCTTTGTGCATTTAGACTTAGGATAAATTCTTAGATAATATTTAGGCAAATCAAAAGGCATAAATTTGATCCTTGGTTCAATTACCCCTGGTAAAGGCGCCAGGAACGGTCGAACCTCGTACCGACGAGCGAATCCCGTCTCTCCATTTTCCCGCAAAATATTTCGAAACAGAGGCGAGTAATTTTTTCTAAATATTTTCAAATTAAGGTCAAGTGAGACCCCGCAAAAGAGTTTCTCTTTCTCTTCTTTGTTTTCTTTTCTCTTCTCTCTTCTTTTCTGTCTTTTATCTTCTCCCTTCAAAAAGGAGGAAATAGAGGTCAGAAAGGAAAAGAGGTGGAAGAGAGAGAAAGATACCAGAGGAAAATTTTTGCGATGATCACAGTTTTGGCGACCGTGATGGGACTAGTCTTCGCCCGATTGAATTTATGCCTTTGCTTTGCTTTGATATTGTCTAAGTCTTTATTCTACAAATGTCAACTTTATTTCCATGCAAACCTTAGGAGCCTAGACTCTGTCCTAAGCTGACATCATTGCATATAGGATCTAAGTATGGTTTGGTAGGACCATAATGAGGAGATTATTTCATGTTCACTTAGACTTAGGTCTGAAATACAACTTTCCTCAATTCTAGGGATTGAATGCAAACAATGTATGCAAGTGTATGCTTCTTTTCATTTAAATCTATATCTTTAGGACTAGCATTAGAGCTTTCTGGTTTTATTGCATGTTAAACATGTTTTTGAAAACATCCCTAACTATATTGTCCCGGTCTTCACGTTGCTGGGTTGTCTCACTGAACCATAGTTCAGGAGAGAGCCTCACAACTGGACCACTTATTTGGGTTCGCTCCCCCTACCACGTACCTAAGGGCCACAGTCCGAGGTATATCGGTAGGCGATCAAGGATGTTGAGAAGCCATTACCTTAGAACCAGAGAATTATTTCTATGCCCCGTACTTCGAGCTTCGGCTCGAGTATATCGGCATACCTTGATCGGAATCAGATGATCTGAACCCTAGAGTTAGGATTAAGGTCCTACAAGTCATTTCCAATATTGCATTTAGAGTCAGCCTTTTAGGGAGTGTTGTGTGCGCATCCTTGTTTGTGCAGCTCTGATTATGCGATGTTTCCTTGTATTCTCCTATATATATCAAACATTTTCAAAACCCTGGGTGTATTATTCAAAATTTCCCTTTATTTTCAAAAACCTCAGTTGTATATTTTTCTTTTTTTCTACACTCTTTTTTTTATCAACTTTTCTTTAAAAACCCTGAAAATCCCTTTTTTTTAATTCCCTTGATCTTTCAAATTTCCAGGATTTATTCTCTTCTTTCATCAAGAATCTATCCGTAAATCCTGCATTCTATCTAATTTTCTTCTTCTTTGCCTCAGTATCATTCCAATGGCATCGAATTCCCTTGATGCTGTCTTTCCCAGAGATCATGTCTTCTATCAAATGAGGGATGGAACCTCGGATCATCGGGTTATCCAGTCTCATTCCTTCTTCCCTCGGTGGTATTATTCTTGGTTCGCCACCTTCTCACGTATGTTCCCGACCACTTGGATGATTGTGGATTGGAGATGGCATCGGCAGCGGGCAAGCGAACCATCAACGATAGTCTGATTCAAGCTATGGCAGAATGGTGGAATCCGCATACCTGCACATTTTGGTTCCCATGGGGAGAAGTGACTCTGCTAATGGACGAATTCAGCGACATCATGGGGTTGCCAGAGCCAGCCGGTCAGCCAGATGATCTGGTCGAGCAGCAGTTCCTGATCAATGTCAAGGGGATAGATGTTCGAGAAGCATTAGCCAGAGCTACAGGGAGCAGATCTTGGCCTCTCACTGAGATCAATGAAAGTCAGTTCATCGACTGTTCGGACTCTATCGTAAGTATGGAGCCTACGAGGAAGTTGACATCTTGTCTCAGGCAGCGAAGGAAAGAATTCAGCATGCCATGGTCCTATGCACAATAGGATTGGCATTCTTTCAAGACGACCAGAATTTCATCGATGTCAGAGTCGCTTGATCATGCATATATTTCAAGGTGAATTAACATTAAAATATGCATGATTTTATGAAAAAAATGTTTTAAAAACCCAAGTTTATGCTAGTTTTCATTAAATAAGTTAAAATAATTTCAAAATAGAAAATGTATGAAAAACAACTTTATTTGTATATTTTAGTACATATTTTAATGTTTGATATTAACATAGTAGTTTAGTTTTAGTTTTCAATAAAAATAAAAATAAAAAATTAGAGAAAAATAGTTTTATATTGTTAATAAAATCATTTTAGTTGTTTGTTTTTTTTAGAAAAGGAAAAAATTAAATATAAATATAAATAGTTAGAGTAGTTTTAATTTTTTTCAAATGAGTTTCTTTGTAAATAAATAAGTTTTGTTTTCAAAATTGTTAACTTTTAAAAATTTCTAAACAAACCGGTTTTACACGGTTTGTGATTTTTTTAAAAAAACTGAAAATAAAACAAACCGGTTCAAACCAGTTTGCTTTTAAAAAAAAACTGAAAAAATAATAACAAACCGGTTTAACCGGTTTGCATTTTTTTAAAAAAAACTGAAAAAAAAATCTGTTACAAAACGGTTCAAGCCGGTTTGGGGTTTTTAAAAGCTGAAAACAGAAAAAAAAATTTGTCTCCCCATTTACGCCAAACCCTTCCTTTTCCCCTCTGGTTTTTCTCTTTTCCCCCTTCTCCATTGCCGGATTTCCCTTTGCCCTTTCTTTTCCCTCTCTTTTCCCTTGCCTTTCCCTTCTCCCTCCTTCTCTTCTTCCTCAGTTCGGTGGAGATGCTCAGTCCGGTGGCGGCGTGAGTGGTGGAGGCCACCTCTCCCCGATTTCCTCCAGTTCACCGTAAGTCCGATTCTTCATCTTCTTCTTCTTCTTCTTCTTCTTATTTTCATTCAGATTCTTCATCTGTTTCTTCTTTTCATTCAATCATTATTGATTCTGTGTGAAAAACTAAAAAACTAAAACAAAAAAAAGGAAAAACAGAAAAATAGAAAAAAAGAAAAAAAGAAAAACGAAAAAAAGAGTGCATCAGATTTTAATTTCTGCAACAATCGCACTTCCAGTTTCATTTCGTTGAAATTTCCTGTAAATTCTTGTTCGTTTACATCGGATTTCCATTTCAGTCATCGATTTTTATGTTTTCATTTCCTGATTCAATTTTAATTTCCTGTTTGAAATTCATACACATGTTAGATGTTTTGTATCCCTTGATTTTCTTGTTTTGCATCTTTAATTTCCTTTTCTTTTGTTTTGAATTTCTTGTTCTTCCTTTAATTTTCTATTTTTTACAGCATCGTTTGATTCCTGTTTTCTGTTTCAATATTTCGTCTGATGTTGTTTTAATTTTCATACTCGGTTTCAATTTCTAATTTCCTATGTTAGTTTTGTATTCACGTTGTTTTCAAGTTTGTCTTTACATTCGGTAATTTCCTGTGGCTGCATTTCGATTTATTGATTTCCTGTTGTGTTTTTGAGTAATAGTAGAGTTCTATTTTTCTTCTTTAAAACTCTTATTTCCATTCTTTCCATTCATGATTCTTGTTTCTTTCTTTTATTTCATTTCTTGTTTTCAATTTCTCTTGTTTCCTGTTCATTTTTTTTGTTTTGCATTTAATATTTTCTGTATTGTTTTCATTCTCAATTCTTGTTTTCTTCCTTGATTTCTTGCCATTCAATTAATTTCCATTTCGTTTTCTTGTTTTTGTTAAGTATTAGTTGTTAGTTAAGTAAACTGTTAGTTAATTGCTTCGTAATTAGTTAGTTAGTGGTAGATTTAATTAGAATTAGTGTTCATTGTAATTAGTCGATTAGATTTCTTTTCTGATTTCTTTCATATTTCTAGCATTTAATTAGTATTTTTCAGTATACGTGTTATTTCTATCTCTGGTACTGCTCGTGTTCATTTGAATTCTGCAGGATAGCACAAGAGTGGAGCGGAAGCGATTGCGTGACACGAAAGTACAAGAGTAGAAGCTTCTTTTTACTTTTTAGTTTAGAATTAGGAATTTAATTGGGTTTGTAAATATTGCACTTTACGCCCTCTGCGAAGGGTATTCATTTGTTGTAATAGTTAGTTGTTTTTACCTTTCTTGAACATTTTACATTTTAATAATACGGCAATAAAGAATAGTTTAGAATTGTGTGTTTGAATACGAAATATTCCCGTTCCCTGAGTTCGACCCGGTCTCATCCACTAGTGAGAACCGGTTTTTATTATTTGATGTCTGGTTTTCACATGTTTTACATATAAAAATCTTTTCAAAAATTACAATGATTTAAAAGAAGGCATCAAATTTTTGGCGCCGTTGCCGGGGACGGCGTAATATTAGTATTCGCTTTATTGCCTAGTTTTTGCTGGCATTTAGGTTTAGAATCACGTATGTGCATATCGTAGAGACAAGCTTACTTTTCTGCGCAGCCCACCTACTAGGATTCCCTTAGAGGTGACTGTGTACGATTGTTACCGTACACATAGATTTTATATTTCTTTTGCATAATCTCTGTTATGTGTACTTGCGTGGTGATTGTTTAGTTTTTGTTGTTTTTAGTTTACTCGCTTTGTGGTTTGCGTGGTTTGGCTGCTTAGTGCGTTAGTTAGGTCGAAAACCCAAAGTTAGGACGTGAGCTACACCGGTCTACTACGAAGTGTATGCAAGGGCGACACTCACTTGACCTTGAGCTGGTAGACCCGATTGAGGACCCCGAGTCCCTTATTAGGAGAGCCCAGAGATCTACAACCATGGCTGAGAATCAGCCAATTACTCGTCCTCTTAGGGAGTACTTCATGCCTAACACCTATACTCCCGCCTTCTGCATCACAAGACCTGATGTAGGAGCGAATCATTTTGAGATTAAGGCCAGTGTAATCCAAATGCTACCCTCATTTTATGGCCTTAGCAATGAAGACCCATACCGTCATCTCGATGAATTCTTAGAGATTTGTTCGACAGTGCGAATCAACAACTTTGGAGACGATGCTATGAGGTTGACCCTGTTTCCCTTCTGTCTGAAGGATAAAGCCAAACATTGGTTGAAGGCGTTAGATACAGTTCAAATTACCACGTGGGAACATATGCAAAGAGAATTTTTAAAAAAATATTTTCCAATCGGTAAGACGAACCAGTATCGAAAGGCCATCACCAGCTTTTTGCAAATAGAGGGGGAAATGTTCCACGAGACTTGGGAGAGGGTGAAGGATCTTCTCCGCAAGTGTCCTCACCACCAGGTGCCTCGCTGGCAACTGGTGCAATATTTCTATGACGGTCTTACTGAGAAGAATCGTCAAATGGTTGATGCTGCGTGTGGGGGCACTTTCATGCTCAAAAGTGAGGATGAAGCGTGGTTGCTCTTTGAGACATTAAGCGAGAATTTGATGCACCATGCGACAGCTTCACTGTTTGATAGAGCTGCACCTGCACAGGATGGCACTAAGAAGGCAGGTATTTTTGAGATAGGGATGAACCTTGAGTTGAGCAACAAGGTAGACCAACTGTCCCAGAAATTAGATCAGTTGTTGTTGGGTCCCTCTCCTGTCATGCAGGTGTGTGTGTTGTGTGCGAGTCCTGCACACCATGTCCTACAATGTCCAGTTGCGCCACAGTACCCTGAGTTCGTCCAAGAGCAAGCTCAGATGGCTCAAAACTCTGCTAGGCCCGCACCCAATCCATTTGCCAACACTTATAATCTGGGCTGGCGAAACCATCCAAATTTCTCATGGCGTAACTCACAGACCCAAACCCTTAACCCTTCCCAAAGTCAACCCAGGCAAGGCGGGTATGCACCTGAATTTCAGAGAGCCAGTTATCCCCCAGCCCAACCTGTTTATACTCATCCCCAGTCTCATGAGCCTTTGCATAGTCAGTCCTTCGAGGACAAGATGCTACAAGCAATTTCGAATATTAAGGCGAATTTGAGCTCACATACCCAGTCTATTGCAAAATTAGAGACCCAAATGGGGCAACTCGCAGAGGCACTTAGCAGAAGAAGTGAGGGGGCATTGCCTAGCCAACCTATAGTTAACCCTAAGGGTAAAGAACCTCTGCAGAGTCTGCATATGACAAATACACATCAAGAGCAGGCTCAAGCAGTAGTGACCCTTAGAAGTGGGAAGCAGTACCATTCGAGGGAAGTTGCAGAAGAAAGAGAGAAGATAAGTGAGAAGCAGCCTGTCCCTAATGTTTTACCTCAGGAAAGCGAGAGGGTTCTTCCATTTGAGCCTTCCACAACCCATATTCCCAAAGCCCCCTTTCCTGAGGCGTTAGAGAGACCGAGAGCACTAGGTAAGTCAGGAGTGAACATGCAAGAAATGCTTGAGATATTCAAGCACGTTCAGATAAATCTCCCCTTACTAGATTTCATCCAGCAAGTCCCTGCATATGCAAAGTTCCTTAAAGAGCTTTGTACGCAGAAAAGGAAGTTGAGGTCCCATGCACAGAAGAAAATATATTTGACTGAGCAGGTAAGCGCAGTATTGCAACACCAAACCCCACCTAAGCTTAAGGATCCAAAGACCCCTATCATCTCATGTGTCATCGGAAACATCACTGTTGAGCGTGCTTTGCTCGACCTTTGGGCAAGTGTTAATATTTTGTCGGGTTTCTTCTATGAAAAATTTGGATTGAAAGAGATGAAACCTACACCTATGACTCTTCAGCTTGTAGATAGATCGATTAAGGTCCCGAGAGGGATACTTAAAAATGTTTTAGTCAAGGTGGAGGATTGTTATTTCCCTATCGACTTCGTGATATTAGATATGGAGGGAGTTGATAACATCAGATAGACCCCTGTTATTCTTGGTCGCCCTTTCCTAGCGACTGCCAATGCGTGCATTAATTGCCGTACTGGTGAGATGGATGTTTTATTCGGAAATAGGAAAATGAGGCTGAACATTTTTTGTGCATTGATGGAGTCTGATACTAAGGAAGCTTCTTTTGAGGTTGATATCATTCAGGATCTTATAGAGGCTGAGCATGCTTGGTTGTTGAGTGATCCACCTCAAGAGGAGGATGATGAATCATTCAAAGAGGATCGCTTTGATATGATAGATAGTGCGGCAGGTAATGTGAGTTGGACTTGGCATTTCGAACCACTTCCATAGTTAGCTGAGAAGCCCGCAAAACCATCGATAGAGAGTCCCCCAGAATTGGAGTTGAAGTCGTTACCAGCTTCACTCAAGTATGTTTTTCTAGGAAAAGAGCAGACTCTCTCAGTCATCATTTCTGCAAACCTGACAGATTCACAGGAGCATCAGTTGTTACATGTCTTGCATGAGCATAAGGAGGCTATTGGATGGTCTGTTGCAAATTTAAAGGAGATTGACCCCTTCTTTTGTATGCATCAGATCATTATGAATGAGGGAGCAAAACCCTCAAGAGAAGCGCAAAGGAGATTAAATCCCCACATGAAAGAAGTGGTAAAGAAGGAAGTAGTTAAATGGTTAGATGCTGGGATCATTTATCCCATCTCAGACAGTCAGTGGGTGAGTCCTACCCAGGTTGTTCCCAAAAAGTCTGGGTTGACTGTGGAGAAGAATGAGAAAGGAGAGAGCGTTCCCATGAGGACTACTACGAGATAGCGAGTATGTATTGATTATAGGAAGTTGAATAGCGCAACTAGGAAGGATCATTTCTCGTTACCGTTCATCGACCAGATTTTAGAAAGACTCGCAGGCCAGCAGTATTATTGCTTTTTAGATGGATATTCAGAATATAACCAGGTGGTTGTTCATCCCGAGGATCAGGAGAAAATGACATTTACCTGTCCATATGGTACATTTGCAAATAGGAGAATGTCGTTTTGGCTTTGTAATGCCCCGGCTACATTACAGAGATGTATGATGGCGATTTTCTCCGACATGATGGATGACGTCCTTGAGATTTTCATGGACGATTTCTCGGTTTATGGCTCTTCTTTTGACGATTGTCTCCAAAAGTTATCTCGTGTACTTCAGCACTGTAGGGAGACAAATCTAGTGCTTAGTTGGGAAAAGAGTCATTTCATGGTACAACAAGGGATTGTTCTTGGACATATTGTGTCCGAGAAAGGTATTGAGGTCGATAAGGCCAAAGTGAAGACCATTTCCAGATTAGCTCCACCGACCTCTGTGAGGCAAGTGCGTTCATTTTTAGGGCATGCAGGTTTCTATAGATGGTTCATTAAGGATTTTAGTCAGATTACTAGACCGTTGTGTAACCTGTTGTCGAAAGACGAGTCGTTTGTATTTGATGATGCCTGTCTGAAGGCATTCGTAGCTCTAAAGGAAGCACTCACCACTGCTCCTATTCTCAGATCTCCTGAGTGGTTAGTGCCATTTGAGATTATGTGTGACGCTTCAGATTACGCGGTTGGAGCAATTTTAGGTCAGGAGATTGAGAAATGATCTCATGTTATTCATTATGCTAGTAGGACTCTTTCTGACACACAAATGCATTATACTACCACTGAGAAGGAGTTACTAGCCGTTGTGTTTGCACTTGAGAAGTTTTGATCATATTTGTTAGGCTCCAAAGTTATCATTTACTCAAATCATGCTGCATTGAGATATTTGATGAGTAAAAAGGATGCAAAACCACGTCTCATTCGTTGGATTCTTTTGCTACAAGAATTTGATCTCGAGATTCGAGATAAGAGAGGATGTAAGAACCTTGTAGCAGATCATCTGTCTAGACTGACTATGGATTCATCTATTGATCAAGGACAGATTGTTGATTCTTTTCCGGATGAGCAGTTATTTCATGTCAAGCGTTTACCCTGGTTTGCGGATATCATAAACTTCCTGGTTACTAGAGAGTATCCTGCGCATTGGAACCGGAATGAGAGAGATTTTTTTTGCAAGTGAAGCATTATTTTTGGGAGGAACCAGAATTGTTTAGATCATGCCTGGACCAGATGATTCGGAGATGTGTGCCAGAAGAAGAGTATCATTCCATTTTATCTTTTTGTCATTCTTTAGCTTGTGGCGGTCATTTTTCTAGTCGGAAGACCGCCGCAAAGGTCCTTCAGTCTGGATTTTGGTGGCCCACACTTCATAGAGATGCTCACGAATTCTGTAGGAAGTGTTTGTGATGTCAGCAAACAGGTCGCATTACCAAGTGCAACATGATACCTCTTTTACCTATTCTGATTGTGGAGATTTTTGATGTTTGGGGCATTGATTTCATGGGTCCTTTTCCGCCATCGTTTGGATTTACATATATTTTAGTGGCGGTCGATTATGTTTCAAAATGGGTCAAGGCCGTGGCCACCCGGACCAATGATCATAAAGAGGTGCTTCGATTTATCAAGCACAACATTTTTAGTCGGTTCGGAGTTCCTAGAGCGATCATCAGTGATGGTGGTACGCACTTTCGTAATGTGCAAGTAGCTTTCTTACTTAGGAAATATTCTGTGCATCATCAGATTGCTACACCTTACCACCCGCAGACCAGTGGCCAAGTTGAGGTCTCTAACAGGGAGATCAAGAGGATTCTTGAAAAGACAGTCAGACCAGACTGCAAGGATTGGTCTCAGCGCCTTGATGACGCCTTGTGGGCTTATAGGACTGCTTTCAAGACACCGATTGGTATGTCACCGTTTTGATTAGTTTTCGGAAAACCTTGCCACCTTTTTGTTGAGTTAGAGCATAGAGCATATTGGGCTATTAAAAAATTCAATTTCAATATGACCCAAGCTGGAGCCGAGAGAAAATTACAGTTGAGTGAGTTAGAGGAATTGCGTAATGAGGCCTATGAGAGTGCAAAGATTTACAAGGCTCGAACTAAGCATTTTCATGATCGATATATTGTTAGGAAACAGTTCGAGCCTAGGCAAAAGGTATGGCTTTATCATTTGCGTCTTCATCTTTTTCCAGGCAAGTTGAAGTCAAGATGGAATGGTCCATTTGTTGTGCATAGGGTGTTTTCACATGGAGCGATAGATCTTTTTGACCCTCGCACGGGTGCCATTTTTAAAGTAAATGGGAACGGCTGAAGCCTTATATCCCAGATACTGTGATAGGACAAGACATTGAGGATGTTGATCTTTTAGAAGTTTAGGGCTCACACATGTTTGTATATATTTTTAGATTTTGTAAATATTCATAGAAAAGCATTTTTTTTAGTTTACTCTCATATAGTTCATAATGCATAGATCATGTTCAGTGTAGGCATACTTTCACATTTTAGATTTCATTGAGTTTACTTGCTTTCCCTCATTGATTTCATCTCATGTGCATTCACTTAGTTTCATATAAGCATGGGGGAGTGCCACTGGGACAGTGTCATATAAGCATGGGGGAGGGTGTAGTAGCTCACCAGAATATTTTTGTCTACATTCTTGCACATGTTTACACATCTCTCATGAAAAGTAGGTTTTTAAAGAAAGAGTTTGAACTTATATGAATGTTATTTCAAATCTGAGGTTTTTAGAGGATTTTTAAGCCCCACGAATTTTTTTTCTGCCATAGATCTAAAAATTATGGTTGTTTATGCGAATTTTGAAGAAATGATGATAAATGCATGTTAGAGTTTATTTTGAATCATAAATATGAATATGCACAGTTCTATTTTTGAAAAACTAAGTAAATGAACAAAAGCGTAAAAAAAAGAGCTCAAAAAAGTGAAAAAAGAAGCATGTGTTAGGTTGTTTGGATAATTCCACAATCCTTAGTAGATGGAACTTAGATGTAAGTTGAAACTTTTAATTCCATTTCGAAAAAGAGAGTGAAAAACTTCGTGATCCTAAGTAGCTGAGAACAAATACGTGTTGAAATGTTTGACTCTCACGTTATAAAGGTGAATGAAGGAAGTCACTTTTATGTCTTAGTTGATATCTTTTGGTATGCATTGAAAAAGTATAGAAGATATTGACATTGCACAAGGCATAAAAGCAGACCACACGCAAGCTATAAGAGAAGAATGAATGCGCAAAAAGAAAAAGCGTGAAAAAATGAAAAATCAAGAAAAGAGCTGAAAAAGAAAGAAAAGTTCAGTACTTAGAAGTGTGATTGAGAAAACCTGTGTAGAAAACGTATGAGTGATGATAAGTAAATAATAATATGTTTTTATTGGATTTTCCAAGAATAAAACATAAATAATTGTGATATTTAAAAAAGTGAAAGAAATTCTTTTTCTGTGGTGGTACATAAAAGACTCTAATTATGTTTTGATTTTGAAATAACAAGAAATATTTGTGAAAATAAAGTTTTTAATTACCTACTGCTTATGAGGATGTGTAGTATTTTGCATACATGACAGAGATGTTTGTGGGTAGCATCACTGCAAACCCTCACGAGACCTTACTCGTCCACTGGGGTAACCCAGGGGTTGAAAGGGCTTGTTGCATGAGCTAAATGCAACCGTGATTCCTACAAAAGTGAGTTACGTGATAGTTTGATTTCATGCATTTGTCTAGTTTGCTCGAGGACTAGCAAAACATAAGCATGGGGGTATTTGATCATGCATATATTTCAAGGTGAATTAACATTAAAATATGCATGATTTTATGAAAAAAATGTTTTAAAAACCCAAGTTTATGCTAGTTTTCATTAAATGAGTTAAAATAATTTCAAAATAGAAAATGTATGAAAAATAGCTTTATTTGTATATTTTAGTACATATTTTAATGTTTGATATTAACATAGTAGTTTAGTTTTAGTTTTCAATTAAAATAAAAATAAAAATAAAAAATTATAGAAAAATAGTTTTATATTGTTAATAAAATCATTTTAGTTGTTTGTTTTTTTAGAAAAGGAAAAAATTAAATATAAATATAAATAGTTAGAGTAGTTTTAATTTTTTTCAAATGAGTTTCTTTGTAAATAAATAAGTTTTGTTTTCAAAATTGTTAACTTTTCAAAATTTCTAAACAAACCGGTTTTACACGGTTTGTGATTTTTTTGAAAAAACTGAAAATAAAACAAACCGGTTCAAACCGGTTTGCTTTTAAAAAAAACTGAAAAAATAATAACAAACCGGTTTAACCGGTTTGCATTTTTTTAAAAAACTGAAAAAAAATCTGTTACAAACCGGTTCAAGCCGGTTTGGGGTTTTTAAAAGCTGAAAACAGAAAAAAAAAATTGCCTCCCCATTTACGCCAAACCCTTCCTTTCCCCCTCTGGTTTTTCTCTTTTCCCCCTTCTCCATTGCCGGATTTCCCTTTGCCCTTTCTTTTCCCTCTCTTTTCTCTCTCTTTTCCCTTGCCTTTCCCTTCTCCCTCCTTCTCTTCTTCCTCAGTCTGGTGGAGATGCTCAGTCCGGCGGCGGCGTGAGTGGTGGAGGCCACCTCTCCCCGATTTCCTCCAGTTCACGGTAAGTCTGATTCTTCATCGTCTTCTTCTTCTTCTTCTTCTTTTCATTCAGATTCTTCATCTGTTTCTTCTTTTCATTTAATCGTTATTGATTCTGTGTGAAAAACGAAAAACAAAAAAACAAAAAAAGGAAAAACAGAAAAAAAGAAAAGAAAAATGAAAAAAAGTGTGCATCTGATTTTAATTTTTTGCAATAATTGCACTTCCTGTTTCATTTCGTTGAAATTTCCTGTAAATTCTTGTTCGTTTATATCGGATTTCCATTTCAGTCATCGATTTTTATGTTTTCATTTCCTGATTCAATTTTAATTTCCTGTTTGAAATTCATACGCATGTTAGATGTTTTATATCCCTTGATTTTCTTGTTTTGCATCTTTAATTTCCTGTTCTTTTGTTTTGAATTTCTTGTTCTTCCTTTAATTTTCTATTTTTTTACAGCATCGTTTGATTCCTGTTTTCTGTTTCAATAATTCATCTGATGTTGTTTTAATTTTCATACTCGGTTTCAATTTCTAATTTCCTATGTTAGTTTTGTATTCACGTTGTTTTCAAGTTTGTCTTTACATTCGGTAATTTCCTGTGGCTGCATTTCGATTTATTGATTTCCTGTTGTGTTTTTGAGTAATAGTAGAGTTCTATTTTAATTCTTTAAAACTCTTATTTCCATTCTTTCCATTCATGATTCTTGTTTCTTTCTTTTATTTCATTTCTTGTTTTCAATTTCTCTTGTTTCCTGTTCATTTTTTCTGTTTTGCATTTAATATTTTCTGTATTGTTTTCATTCTCAATTCTTGTTTTCTTCCTTGATTTCTTTTCATTCAATTAATTTCCATTTCGTTTTCTTGTTTTTGTTAAGTAAGTATTAGTTGTTAGTTAAGTAAATTGTTAGTTAATTGCTTTGTAATTAGTTAGTTAGTGGTAGATTTAATTAGAATTAGTGTTCATTGTAATTAGTCGGTTAGATTTCTTTTCTGATTTCTTTCATATTTCTAGCATTTAATTAGTATTTTTCAGTATACGTGTTATTTTTATCTCTGGTACTGCTCGTGTTCATTTGAATTGTGCAGGATAGCACAGGAGTGGAGCGGAAGCGATTGCGTGACACGAAAGTGCAAGAGTAGAAGCTTCTTTTTACTTTTTAGTTTAGAATTAGGAATTTAATTGGGTTTGTAAATATTGCACTTTACGCTCTCTACGAAGGGTATTCATTTGTTGTAATAGTTAGTTGTTTTTACCTTTCTTGAACATTTTACATTTTAATAATATGACAATAAAGAATAGTTTAGAATTGTGTGTTTGAGTACGAAATATTCCTGTTCCCTGAGTTCGACCTGGTCTCATTCACTAGCGAGAACCGGTTTTTATTATTTGATGTCTGGTTTTCACATGTTTTACATATAAAAATCTTTTCAAAAATTACAACGATTTAAAAGAAGGCATCATTGCTCAACTCTTTCAAAGATGGGAAAGCAAGCAGACCCGTCAACTTTCAGTTTCCATGGCAGCTCTAGCCTTTCTCTACCGAGGCTTAGCTCGTTTTGCCCTTGGAGAGACCGTTCTGGTGGAAGGATGCACCTACGCTTTGCAGTTGTGGTTCCTGCGACATGTGCCATCGAAAGCCAGTTCCTTCAGGTTCAGCAGCAAGAAGCCAAAGTTTGTCATTCAGTATCGAACTTTGATCGAGAGTTTGCACTAGGAAAAGATCCTTTGGGATTACTTTGACAGGCAAGAGTCATCTCCTCGCTACACTTATGCTCGTAGCAAGCGTTACAGACTGCTCGGTCCTTTCTTTTGTGTCGACTATCAACCAGAGAGGTCTCTCAGACAGTTCTCGCAGTGGCAGGTTCGTGTCAATACTCGCTTTCCGGCGGGTCACAGGCCAGAATTCGATCTAAAGTCGGATCAGTGGTCTGGGGCATACCACGTAACCAAATACACTTGGGACTTCTTCATTCTTTTGTCTGTATTTCCTGGTCCTAATGTATCTTCGAAATATCGAGAATGGTGGCAAACTGTATGCCCACCTTCTCTTTGTATTTAAATTTTGTCTTCACTAAAAATACAACTTTGTGTTCTGTTAAAGAGCTCGTTATGGCCAAAATTGTATCCTTTTATTTTTATGTGGTCATGATTCCCGTGATGACCTCATCCCTAGTAATGAGACTTTTTTTTCATATTCTTCTTCAAATTATCTCTTATCATGATGGACGACCTCACCTAGGTAACAAGGCATATTTTTCTGTTATCACTAAATGGTGACACAATTATCACAAAATTTGTGATGACCCGATCCCTAGTAATGGGGTAACCTGTTTAATTGTCTATCAATTCCTCCTTCCTTGTCTTTTTCTCAAAAAATCGTATTTTCAAAAAAAGTTCTTTCGCGCTGTAACCATTCCCTTATTCTGCAGAAACCATTGGCATTGTTAGAATGGTTCAGACAAGAGCTGGGAAAGAGACAGCTCCTCAGCACAGTGATAGTGAGATTGAAGCAATGGATTCTCCCAAGTCAGTCAGAGGGCAGAATAAGAACAAAGGCGATGATATCGATCCTGCTATGTATAATCTATTTCAGAGAATGATGGCCAGGATGATGTCAGAACAAGCTGAGGCCAGTCAGAAAAAGGTTGTTCCGAAGAGCAAACCAAAGAAGAAAGCAGTGACAAAACCGGTCAGGATTGTCAGAAAGAAGATCCAGCCTGACACCAATTCTGAGGAATCAGAATCAGTCGAGGAAGAATAAGAAGAGGAAGAGCAGTTTGTCTACCATCAGAATCCTCCGCAGCAGTTCGTGAAGATCACTGCAGGGCCCAAATCTATAAACAAACCCATTCCGGTTGGGGATCCGATGCACAAGAAGATGAGAGAAATGAATCGAGCAATTAAGGACATCCAGGCCAAAAGCAAAGGCAAGCAAACCTACTCTGGTGAAGATTTTTATAATGGCCTAGATGGGGATGACAATCTGGAGAATCTCCCTCGGAAGTTCCTCAAGTTTGACGGAATAGGTAATCCCTAAGCTCATTTGGCCACATTTTATGCTGAGTGCGACCGTTTCAGGAAAGACAATTGGGCGTTATTCATTTGCTTTCCTCACAGCCTAGAGGGAATAGCGGTGTGAACACCCCAAATTTTTAAAAATCTTTTAAATATTCCCTTCTTGCCCCTAAATTCATTTTTTAAGCAAATGAGTCATTTTTAAATCTAAATTCCAGTTTATTTCTCAAGTTTTACTGAAATTAAATTCATTTTATATGTCTGACTTGATTTCAGATCCGGTTCCATTGTCTAGATCCAAACTTGAGTCTCGTTGTCCAACTTTTAAAATTAAAATTACAGAAAATACCGAAAATAGTTTTTAAATAGCTCGAACAATCCATCCGGCATTCGTTTGGATCCATCTCATTGTATTCCTCGATTCAAGGTTTAAAAATCGAATATTTTCTCAAAAATCGGGTCCAAACCCATTTTCTTCCGAAAACTGCTCAAAAAACCTTTCCTTTGTAAATATTTTTGAAAAATTTTGTAAAATTATTTTTCCTTAGTTTTTAGAATTTCATTCCAAAGAAAAAAACACAAAAATATTGAAATTCAAAAAAAGAACAAAAAAAATCAAAAATAAATGAAGGAAATTGCAAAAAAATGGTTTTTAGAAACCTGTTTTTGGAAAAAACTTTTTAAGAGCTCCTTTTGTGAAAAACTTTATCTTCAAGAGTCGAGTTAGGGTTTTGAAACCCTAACTCTTGCCTTCTCCCCTTCGCTTCCCCTCCAGAAGAACGCCAGAACCTTACCCTGCATGGCCGACCCCTCCAAGTGCGATCTCTCTTCTCGCTCCATCTCCATCATCCGGTCCTCCACGGCCTCCCTCCTTCGTTCATCGCCAACCGAATCACCTTCTGGAATCTTCCTCTCCTTACATAAACAACCGCAGCTCCTCCTTCATGGCCATCGCCTCTCACCCCCACACCCTTCTTTTCTTCACGCATCGACCGCTTCTTCACCTCTGCATTATCTCTTCTTCCCCTTCACGAGATCGGCCCTCACCTCAGCATCCCTCAATTGTTGACCATCGCTATTCCTAATCGATTCTTATTTTTTCCCTTAACGACTTTACTCTTCCTCTTCTTCTTCGTATTATCCTGGTTTTTCTCTAATACTGCGGAAGGAAGCCGATCGTACTCCGCCAAGGCTACAACGACCAACCTCCTGCAACTTTATACAGAAGCGCCTCTTCCCCTCCCAATCGGAGTATAGGCTGCGATTATAGAGGGCATTGAAGGATCAACTCTATCCTTCTACCGTCTGACCTTCCATCAAGTTACGGTAGGTAACATCCTCTTTCATCCCTTTATTTTAACCTTCTTAATTCTTTTACGTTTTCCTATCGTAGCTCTTTTATTTCTTCAGGATTTTCTTTCCCTTTACCTCACTTTACCAGTTTTTTTTTGTTTTCTTCCCTTCATTTTAATTATTTCTACTAAATCGCCCCTGTAACATCGGCTTTCTCGTTAGCAAAAACCGATTTACAGATGTGCAATATCAATGGGATGAGAGATCCCAACATCTGCTCATAGTTTTATAATTTGTTTCACCAAGTTTCCTCAGTTTATGTAAGTATACATCTCAATTCATGCTATTTAGATCCAATATCTCTTTACAATCCATTTTATTAGGCCGATCTTGCTTGTCCCGTGCCTTTGTTATCGCTTTTTGGGTATATTTCTGTATGATATTTTTTTTTATGCATTCCCCTTTCATACTTTGATTGGTCTTGTTGTGGCTGTGCTTTTGTTACATTCGATGAATATTGTTTTACCTGGGCCGTCTCCCACACAATGATGCTTTGTTTGGATAGTGTTTTGGGTCATTGCATTTTTGTTTTGTTTTGTGTAATCAATGGCTACTACTGTGTTATTAATCCCCCTGCATCTCAGTTTATGTTCTGTTCATTACTTACACGAAGGTTCCCCCCATCATGTTTAAATCTATCATGAACTTCGAATTGGCAGTTCTCTAAACTTTATTAACCATCGACTGACTCTATTGCATTATTAAAGAAATGTGAAGTATTGGAAATAAGTGACGATGGTAGATTGAGAATCATACCTCAGGCTGTGGGGGGCTAAACTGCAGGTCAAGGCATCGTGGATTAGGATGAATTGGAAGTTGCAGAAAGAATGCTTAACTTCCAGGTGCCTCAATCACAAGTGATTAGGCGTGTGCTGGTAAATTGGGTGGTCATTGCTCCACTTGATCCCCTGTGTTTGGAAGAGGAAACACTCCAGGATTTCAAGGTCTGTTGGTAAAAGGGATGATGCCAAAGGAGTAAAACGAGAGAGATGAGTTTATGGCTTGCGGAGGTGTTCCAAAATTCTGGAAGGAACGTGACTCCTGGCAAATTTTATCACTCCATCCGTGATGAAGAATGATTGAAGACAGGAAGCAAGGGCCGTATCTTAAGCCATCAACATAAGGTACATGATATTCCATGCCTGCACTTTGGTTATACAGTTTTTTTTTTTTAGCCTTAGTCTTGACGCAGGTTACTCGTTCCTATTCATTTAGTGAGGAGTAAGGCCTGTCACACATAAGGGAGTTCTGCTTATAAATCCAGAATCATTTCTTGTTGCCTCTGAACGTCTCTTAATTCAATGCATGATCATGGTTATTTCGGTTGTGGACTGTATGGATTACAAACTATTTTCATGTGATATTTTGTAAAGTAATTGAGGTCATCACTCCATCACCGATTCCTAGAGCTCATTTGATCATAATCGGATGACTTAGATATTAATGTTTCCAAGTAATATAAGTGAGATCCAAGATCTTTGTCCCAATGATATCATCGTTGGGCATAAGTAATCCTTTGTGGCAACAGAGGGTCAAATCTTCCCACATCAAGAAGACCCTGAAGGACTCAAGTGTAGGTAAGGGACGAAATCTCTCTAGCAGTTTGGTTTGTGAAAAGGAAACCCCACTGGTACACTGTTAGTTGCTCAATACTGCTGTAATGATTCAAGGTGGTGCCTATTCACAATTTGGAACTAGTCATACTTTTTGCTGCAAGATCCCTCTGATGAAGATTTTATCTGTGACTTGCTAAAATCGTCATGAAAGTTCTTTCATGGCAGACTTGCCTCGCCAAATCTCTAATGGAAGGTTAGTATTTACCTTAAATTTTCTGTCAAAACTCCTTCACTGATGGAGTGCTTCCTGTTCGCCAAATCCTTGGTCAAGTACCTTCTACTTAGATGTTGGATAATGCCTTTGACAGAATTTACAGGAAAGTTTTCCTGTGTCATTAGCTGAATATTTCTTTTGTAATCAAGGTAAAATCTGTTGGTGAGGTCTGGAGTTAGTTTATATATCTGCACTGACTTCCATCCAGTTGATTTCCTGATGACAATGACCCATGAAGAAATAAATCATAATAAGAGGGTATCCAACTGTCATTACTGGATGGTCTGCTCTTAATCATATCCCTGAATGATCTCCAACACCACTTGCATCTGTAAGTTCAGATTCACAACTCCTGCAACCAGTCACCTGAGATCAAGTGAGGATCAACTCATCAATTAAGCCCATCTGTAACCTCATCTGTTTTTTTTTTCTGTTTGGAATACCAGCTCGCGGGCCCATTCACTGTGAGTATCTCTTTCCCATCCTTATACCCCTGTATAAAGCCTTATGATTTCCAATATAGTGCATACAAACCTGAGTTTTTTTTTTTTGGGCGCATGGGGTGCATCATCATGGCTTCACATCTCATTTTGACCTTGTATGTTATAATGCATGTTTTCAGCAGGGTATCGGTTTCCTTTACTTGTATATCTGAACACTTTCTGTATAGCATGCATGTATCTTTACTGTACAAATTTATTGATTCTCAATATTTACACTTCACTATTGGGTTATATCTCATTTCCAATGAGTATTTATTTCTTGATTAGGTGGCACCCCAGTGAATGATAGCTTATTTTCAAGTGTCTATCCAACATTAGGACCTTTTTAGCAATGGCTTCATTTTACCACCCACTTCCTTATTGATTTTTGAGCATTTAATCCACACCTATATGTATATAAATAAGTATATATATATATATATATATATATATATATATATATATATATATATATATATATATATATATATATATATATATACATATATGCATCTTTAGTATACTAAAAGTTTCATTCTAGCATTAGATAAGCATGTTGATATTTCATCATTTTGTATACAATGTGATTTTCCTTTTTATATACATATTCTACTGGTGTTAAAATTCAATTTTTACGGAAAATGTGTAAAGAGTATTATCCTTCTTTTGAGCTTAGTATAATTTCAGTTCCATTAAACAGTGTGATAGCTAGATTATAAATGAGAAATTTATATTTCCAGTCCTAGATTAAAATGTATGAGCATGCATTTCCATAGAATTACTTGTTTTCATAATCATTTTCCCCTTTACTTCTCAAAGATTCACAAGTGAGATCACGAATGGCGCGTGCACCATTTTGTAAGAGGTAATTAATCCTAAGTTGATGATTTACATCAATGGCCATAGTCAGGATGTAAACAAAACTTAGCATTTTTATCTTTTATAAAGCAACACTGGGTCCACACTGGATCATTTTCAAATTCATCATATTTTCTTTAAATATTTTCCTCTTTTATCAGAGTTTAATTTAAAATTAATTCAATATATATACCAATGGCCATAGTCATGGTATATTGAGAGTTAATTTAATTTTAAACTCTATAAAAGCACAAAAAATGTATTTTATTCTTCACTTGAATTTAAACGTGGTTATTATATAATACATTCAATGACCATAGTCAGGGATGTATTATATCTTCAATCTCCTTCTTAATTCATTTAAAGAATGGAATAGCTTTTCAAAATCCAATTCCAAAATCTTTAAATTCATTCATCATTTAGGATAGAATTGCATCATATTTTCAAAATTTCAAGTGATTCTTTTTCTTCATTTTCTAGGTCAAATCTTATTTATAGATTCAAATTCAATTCTATTTCTCAAAATTTCAATTTCAAAGTCCAGTTTGACTTTGAAACTTCAAAATCATCTTGTATTTCAATTCCAATTCTATCTCAATTTCAAAGTCTGATTTGACTTTGAAATTCCAAAATCATTTTTGTATTCAAACTTTAAATTTCCAACTTAAATTCAAAATTCAAATTCAAAGTTCAAACTAACTTTGAAGTTTCTGATTCATCTTCAAAATTCAAAACCAAGCTTATCTTCTTATCTTTAAATTCAAAATCAAAGTCTGAGATTGATTCTAAATCTCAAAACTTGACCTTTCCTAGATTTTAAATTCAATCTAGGTTTTCAAAACCTAGATCCATATTCAAAAGTCCCATTTGGACTTTCAAAGCCCAAATCCAAAGTTAGATTGACTTAGATCCAGACTTCTAAATACAATTCTACTTTGGATCTTAGACTCCAGGTCCAAAATCCATCTTAGGATCCAGAGTTCAACTCTATCTTGGATCTCAGATTTCAGATCCTAAACCCATTTTAAGATCCAAAATCCATCTTAGGATTCAGAGTTTAATCCCATCTTGGATTCCAGATCTGGGATCAAATTCCCTTTAGGATTCAGAAACCAATTCCACCTTGGATCTCAGACTTCAGATCCAATTCCATTTTAGGATCCAGAATCCAATTCCACTTTGGATCTCAGATTTCATATCCAATTTCATTTTAGGATCCAGAATCCAATTTCACTTTGGATCTCAGACTTCAGATCCAATTCCATTTTAGGATCCAGAATCCAATTCCACTTTGGATCTTAGACTCCAGATCCAATTCCATTTTAGGATCCAGAATCCAATTCTACTTTGGATCTCAGATTTCAGATCCAAATCCATCTTAAGATCCAGACTTCAGATTTAAATTCCAAATTACAAATCAAATTCTATTTTCAATTCCAACTTTCAAATCCAATTCTATTTTTCAAATTCCAACTTTCAAATCTAAATCCATTTTTCAGATCTCATCTGAACTTCCTAAATCCATTTCTATTTTTAATATCATTTGGATTTCTCAAGTCCATTCTGATTTCAAAATTGAAATTCAAATTCCATTTCAAATATTCATTTTCTTTCCTAAATCCAAGTTTAAAATCCAAATTCAAAGTCCATTTCCGGCTTTGAAACTTCATTTCCTTTCATTTCAAGCTTCAAATCATTCTTTCTCAAAATCAAGATTTATTCTTCCAAACTCTGATTACTTAGAACTTCTCTGATCTATCTCGAGTTCTAAGTTGGATTTTATCATTCAAAAACCATTTTCTTCACTTCATTATCAAGTTCATCTCAGAACACTTGAAAATTTCCAAATCAATTTTTCAAAAAGAGCATACATCCTTGCATTGCACAAGCATGATTCTTTGTGCATTTAGATCTTTAGGATAAATTCTTAGATAATATTTAGGCAAAGCAAAAGGCATAAATTCGATCCTTGGTTCGATTACCCCTAGTAAAGGCGCCAGGAACGGTCGAACCTCATACCGACGAGCGAATCCCGTCTCTCCATTTTTCCCGCAAATATATTTCAAAACGGAGGCGAGTTAAATTTCTAAAAATTTTCAAATTAAGGTCAAGTGAGACCCCGCAAAAGAGTTCCTCTTCTCTCTTCTTTTCTGTCTTTTATTTTTCTCCCTTCAAAAAGGAGGAAAATAGAGGTTAGAAAAGAAAAGAAGAAGGAAGAGAGAGAAACCACAAGAGAGGAAAAAATTTGCGATGATCACAGTTTTGGCGACCGAGATGGGACCCATCTTCGTCCGGTCGAATTTGTGCCTTTTGCTTTGCTTTGATATTTTTTAAGTATTTATTTTGTAAATGTCAGCTTCATTTTCCATGCAAAACCTTAGGAGCCTAGACTCTGTCCTAAGCTGACATCTTTTGCATATAGGATCTAAGTATGGTTTGGTAGGACCATATTGAGGAGATTATTCCATGTTCACATTAGACTTAGGTCTGAAATACAACTCTCCTCAATTCTAGGGATTGAATGTAAACAATGTATGCAAGTGTATGCTTCTTTTCATTTAAATCTATCTCTTTAGGACTTGCATTAGAGCTTTTTGGTTTTATTGCATGTTGAACATGTTTTTTGAAAACATCCCTACCTATAATGTCCCGGTCTTTACGTTGTTGGGCTTTCTCACTGAACCATAGTTCGGGAGAGAGCCTCACAACTGGACCATTTATTTGGGTTCGCGCCCCCTACCACGTACCTAAGGGCCATAGTCTGAGGTATATCGGTAGGTGCTCAAGGATGTTGGGAAGCCATTACCTTAGAACCGAAGAAATATCTTATATGCCATGTACTTCGAGCTTCGGCTTAAGTATATCGGCATACCTTGATTGGAATCAGATGATCTAAATCTTAGAGTTAGGATTAAGGTCCTATCAGCTATTTCAAAATATTGCATATAGAGTCAGCTTTAGGGAGTGTTGTTTGTGCATCCTTGTTTGTATATCTGTGATATTTTATATTCCTTATATTTCTCAAAACCCTGGGTATATATTATTCAAAATTTCCTCTTTTAAAACCCAGGTGTATTGTCTTTTTCTTATGATTTCTTCAAATTCTTTTTTATCCTGCCTGCTATTTTTCAAAATTTTAAATCCTTGTTATCTATTTTCAAATTTTGTTTTTCCTCCATCATGAGAGAAATGATATTACCTATGAGGATTTTCAAAATCATAAAATCTCAAAAATTTCTGCAAAAGTCTTCAAAAGTTCAAATATTTTGATCTAATCCTTTTTAAATAAACTAACATGTCTATTTTCCTTTTCCAAATTAGGTTTTGAAAACCATTTGTCTTCAAAATCATCCCTCGTGTTGGTTTTCTTTTTTTCAAAAAATTGGTTTCGAACCACTATCTTCAAAATCAAACCTCATGATGATCTCTCATGATGATTCCCCTTTTTTAAAGGATCAGATCTCGCGCTGATCATTCTTCTTGCAGTGGATTTTTCTTCCCAAAAATGATTTCTCACCTATCTTTTAATAAACATTTTCCTTTCAAGATCCCATATGCAGGCAGAATTAGAAAAACTCCTTTTTCTCTTAAATCTTATAAATTTTCAGTTAATTTGGATATCTTTATTAGTTTCATTCATTTTATTCATATTTTTATCAAGTTTACATCAATTTTATCAAGTTTTATCAAGTTTTTCCCTTAATTCTAATAAAATTTTATCAAATCTTTTTCCCTTTCAGGTTAAGGGATAAACCTGATGCCTCTTTCCCATGAGGTATTTTCTAAATCTTCTATTGCCCTTTCAGGTTAAGGGATAAACCCGACCCTCGTTGTTCGAGGTGTTTTCCCCCTCAGGTTAAGGGATAAACCTGACCCTCGTTGTCCGAGGTGTTCCCATTCAGGATAAGGGATAATCCTGAAACCCCTCGTGGGAGCAATAATGCTACCTACGAGAATTCTTTTGCAAATACAAGTTTTATCAATTTTTATTTGATTTTCTAAATTTATATTAATTTTTCTTCATTTAAATTCTATTCTCTTTCCCATTCAGGATGAGGGATAATCTTGAGACCCCTCACAGGAGCAACAATGCTACCTGTGAGAATTCTTTTCCAAAATAAATTTTCAATGAATTTCTTTTCTTCTTCTCCATTTTGATAAATTTTATTCTTTTTCCCTTTTCAGGTTAAGGGATAAACCTGAATCATTTTTTTTTTAAATTCTCATCAAATGTCTATTCTATCTCCCCTTCACGATAAGGGAAAATCCTGAAAACACCGACAATCATTCTTGCTCAATTCTCAAGTATCTTAGAATGTCGGTGTCCCCCTTTTTCTTCAAATCTCCATCAGAAAACCCAGTACTCATACTGGGGCATTTTTTAAAAATCCAGTACTCATACAGGTAAGCCTAGCACTCGCGCTAGTGTCTGGCTGACCGATCAGTTAGCCCCTGAGGTTCAGTCTTTGCACTAACCATCCATCAAAAATCAAAGCTCTAAATCCAATGTTGACCTTCGGGTCATTCAAGTCTCAATTTCAAGCCTTCAGGTCACAATCTTTCCTCAATTTTCCTTAAATTCTGTCAATCTTTCGTCAATTTCTATCCCTTCTCATTGACTCTCCTTTGAGATTCAAGTTTTGACTCAAACTTCCAACTCTTTCCTTGAGATTCGAGCCTTGACTCGAATTTTTTAGCTTTCCTTTGAAGATTTGGGTCTTAACTCGAGTCTTCTTTCCTTCAAAAATCTGAACTTTCAAGTTTTCCTTCGAGATTCGAGCCCTCACTCGAATTTTCCTACTTTCCTTCAAAAATTTGAGTTTTATCTCGAGTTTTCTTGCCTTCAATAAATGAACTTTCAAATTTTCCTTCGAGATTCGAGCCCTGACTCGAATTTTCCTGCTTTCCTTCAAAGATTTGAGTTTTATCTCAAATTTTCTTACCTTCAATAATCTGAACTTTCAAGTTTTCCTTCGAGATTCGAGCCCTGACTCAAATTTTCTTGCTTTCCTTCAAAGATTTGAGTTTTATCTCGAATTTTCTTGCCTTTAATAAATGAACTTTCAAGTTTTCCTTCGAGATTCGAGCCCTGACTAAAATTTTCCTGCTTCCCTTCGAAAATTTGAGTTTTATCTCGAGTTTTCTTGCCTTCAATAAAAGAATTTTCAAGTTTTCCTTCGATATTCGAGCCCTGACTCGAATTTTCCTGCTTTCCTTCGAAGATTTGAGTTTTATCTCGAATTTTCTTGCCTTCAATAAATGAACTTTCAAAGTTTTCCTTTGAGATTCGAGCCATGACTCGAATTTTCCTTGCTTTTCTTCAAAAATTCAAGTTTTATCTCGAGTTTTCTTGTCTTCAATAAATGAATTTTCAAGTTTTCTCTTAAGATTCGAGCCCTGACTCAAATTTTCCTGCTTTTCTTTGAAAATTTGAGTCTTATCTCGTGTTTTTCTTGCCTTCAATAAATGAATTTTCAAGTTTTCTCTTGAGATTCGAGCCCTGACTCAAATTTTCCTGCTTTCCTTCAAAGATTTGAGTTTTATCTGGAGTTTTCTTGCCTTCAATAAATGAATTTTCAAGTTTTTCTTTGAGATTCGAGCCCTGACTCGAACCTTCCAGTTTTCCTTTGAAGACTCGAGCTTTGACTCGAATTTTCCTGTTTTTCTTGTAGAATCCAAGTCCTGATTCGGCTATTCTTTCAAGAGTTTACCTTCAAAATCCAGTTTTATGCCAAGCTTGTCTTCAGAACTTTAAATTTATATTCACCTTCAGAATTCACCCTCGTGTTGGATTTTCCTCTAGAATCCCACTGATGTGTCAAAACTCGATGTTAAGCAAAGTTTTCGTCATCAAGGATTTCAGGAAGATCTTGCCAAATTGCCATAAGATAGTTGTTGATCTCAAGCTTTTATTACATAAAGAATTTCCCCAAATCTCCTTAGTGTTCCTTTCAAAATGGTAAAGCTTTTGTGAAGAAAGACTCAAACTTCAAATTTTCTGTTGGTCAACCAAGAGGATGAAGAAAAAATCTTCGATATGATTGGCAAAGGAAAATTCAATGACATTGAAAAGCCATAAGTGAGCTGATATTGATCATAGCTATGGCACATTCTTAAAGATTATTCTCTGGCAGTAAGACAGTGGAAATATCCTAGGCAGTAAAAAAGGACCCACCCAATCCATATCTCCTCAGTCATTTGAGCTGCAATCAAATATCTGCAAAAGGGATCTCTCAATTGTCATGAAGATGAAGGCGAATATGCGAGCAGACCTACGGGGCCAAAGAAGATTTGGATCATCTACCGAGATGAAGGAGTTTGTGAAGGATCCTTTCAGGAAAAGTTCAGATCACCGTCGAGATGAAGGCGACTGTGATGAACCTACCGACAAACCCTAAAAGATATTTGATTTCTGCTATCATCTAAAGACCTTTTAGAACTGATGTCATCAATATAACCCTTGAGATAAATGAAGGATCGAAACATCTCCAAGATGAAGAAGTTTGTGACGTACCCTTCCCTGAAAAGAGAGAAAAGTCAGGACATCTCCAAAATGAAGGATGATGTAAAAGCCCAAGAAAGCTCCATGACTCAAAAAGAGTGCAAGAAGATCATCATGGGAAAATGCCTAGGATATCAAAACTGACCAAACTGCCTAGAATCTTCTTTATCTATGTGAAATTCTTCTGTCAATATCTTTTCATTCAGTTGTTTTTATGAAGCTAAGAATATTTCCTCTCCTTTCATATCAAGAAAATTGATAGCATCTTTGAAGAAAACCAACAACAAAAATTGACTTTGATTCTGGATTCTATAGAGTTAACCCAGTTGGGAGTAATACTCTAGGTGGAAGAGGGAACATCTTTCAAAATTGCTTACCTTCAATTACCTTGAAACAACTACAAATTTTATCACTTTGACAATATTTTTCAGCTTTTCTGATAAGAAATAAAAACTTGATATCTGTTTTGATACATCTTGGTGTTGCCTTTTTCTTCTTTCGTATAGTGGAAAGAATTGCCTTCCCCTCTTTTATAAGAGTTGCCTTATTCGTCTTTCGCTTTGTCGAGAGATTCGCCTTCTCCTTGCCAAAAAGATTGCCTTCTCCATCTTTCGCTTTGATCGAAAGATTTGCCTTTCTCCTTGCCAAAAGGATTGCCTTCTCCATCTTTCGCTTTGATCGAAAGATTTGCCTTTCTCCTTGATAAAAGGATTGCCTTCCTCGTCTTTCGCTTTGTCGAGAGACTCGCCTTCTCCTTACTAAAAGGATCGCCTTATTCGTCTTTCGCTTTGTCGAGAGACTCGCCTTCTCCTTGATAAAAGGATCGCCTTATTCGTCTTTCACTTTGTCGAGAGACTCGCCTTCTCCTTGATAAAAGGATCGCCTTATTCATCTTTCACTTTGTCGAGAGACTCGCCTTCTCCTTGATAAAAGGATCGCCTTATTCATCTTTCGCTTTGTCGAGAGACTCATCTTCTCCTTGGAAAAAGGATCGCCTTATTCGTCTCTCGCTTTGTCGAGAGACTCGCCTTCTCCTTGGCAAAAGGATCACCTTATTCGTCTTTCGCTTTGTTGAGAGACTCGCCTTCTGCTTGATAAAAGGATCGCCTTATTCGTCTTTTGCTTTGTCGAGGGACTCGCCTTCTCCTTGACAAAAGGATCGCCTTATTCATCTTTCGCTTTGTCGAGAGACTCGCCTTCTCCTGGATAAAAGAATTGCCTTATTCGTCTTTCGCTTGGTCGAGAGACTCGCCTTCTCCTCGATTAAAGGATTGCCTTACTCATCTTCCGCTTCAAATCAAAGATTCGCCTTCTCCGATTTCTCTCTTCATCTTTTGCCTTGTCGAGAGATTTGTCTCCTTGATAAAATGATCGCCTTATTCATCTTTCACATCATCGAAAGATTCGCCTCCTGTTACCTTATTCATCGTTCATTTTGTAGAAAGAATTTTCTCACATCTCCTTATTGTCCATCTCTCACATTCCCAGAAGAGTTGCCTCATTGAGTTGAAGTACCTCTTCCTGTCCCATCGCGGTTTCTTTATTCAAGGATTCCGCATGGTCATACCCACTCAGGTTAAGGGTTAAACCTGTACCTTCTGCGAGAGGTCATTAAATTCAAAAAGCTATTTCAGTCTCAGCCATGAGACGCCCCAGATCATCCCCTTTCCAAGCTTTAGGGAATCTCTTGTTTTGTCCTTTTGCAAACCCCTTTTCGGATTTGTTCATCCAATTCTGAAAGTCCCATCACGATTTCTTCATCCAAGGATTCTGTATGGTCGTCCCCTTCAGGTTAAGGGTTAAGCCTGAACCTCGCCCCTCGAGGTATCTTCCTTTTTCAGGTTTGGGTTAAACTTGAGTCTCGTTCTGACGAGGTTCCTCGTTTTGACAAGGTGTTTTCTTCCAGTCCCATCATGGTTCTTCCCATCAAGGAATTCATGCTTTGTATATCCATCTAGGACATGATCCTACTTAAGCATCTTCTTTTCCAAAAAAGTCCCATCAAGGTCCTCATATATTCCTTTCCCCATTGATCATGCATATATTTTAGGGATTTTTCATATAAAAATATGCATGATTTCATGAGAAAATGATTTAAAAACCCAATTTTATGTTAGTTTAGAGTAAATGTGCTAAAATGATTTAAAAATAGAAAATGCATGAAAAATAGTTTTATTTTACATTTTAATGCCTATTTTAGTGTTTGACATAATTGTAGTAGTTTAGTTTTTGAAAATCATAAAAAAATTAGAGTTAAAATAGACTTAGTTTTGTATTTTCTAAAACATAGTCATTTTGAGTTGTTTTGTAAATAACTTTTTGAAGAGAGGTTTTTGAAATGCAATTTTACAAAGAAGAGGGACTTATGGAGAAAAGTTCAAAATTATAAATATCATACGTAGGGGGAAGAGAGGCTTGTCTTCTCTCTTTTGCCCAATCCCTCTCTTTTTCCCCTTCCTCTCCACCTCTTCTTACCTCTTCTTCTCCTTCTCTCTATTTCCCCCACTTTTTCTCATCCTCTTTTCGGTGGAGAATTCCGACAACGGCTGAAGCAAGAGAGAGGATTCCAACCTCTCTTCTAACCCTTCCAGTTTGGTAAGTGTTTCTTCTTCTTCTTCCTCTTCTTCTTCTTCCTATTCTTCTCCTTTTCTAATTCCAGTTTTCAATTTTTTTTTAATTAATCGAATGTAAGCATGAGCATATGAATTTTCAGCATATCTTCTTTTCATTCATAGATTCATTGTGAGCATTATTACTATTTCCATTTTGTTTTAGTTTACTGTTTGGTTGTTTTCAATTTTTTTTTCTCTACAGCATAGTAGTGTGCGTACAGTGAAATATCAGAAAATTGATAGCCGTGAAATCAACAATTCCTGGTTGTGTGAATTTATTAGATATGTTGTGGATTCATCGGATCTGTTGTGAAAATTGATAGCATACTCAATTCATCAGATCTGTTGTGGATTCATCGGATTTGAACATTTTCTTAAAAAGATTGATCGATCGATCACTGTGTTTTCAGATTATCATTTTCAAAGGTAATTGAGTTTGATTTCCAGCATTGATCAGAGAATTGGATAAATTCCAGCTGATCATAATCTCTTTATTTTCTGTGTTAGCTGGAATTCCTTGCTTTAATCGGATTCACTTCACATTTATCATGAAAATGTGAAATAGGCGTTTTCATTTAAATCACCGTGAAATTCATTTCACGGCTGTGGCTATTTCACGGCTGTGGCTATTTCCGGTGGAGCCTGTGGCTAGTTCCGGTGGAGGTTGTTTAATGAGTAGTTTTGAAAAAATTCAATCGGATGTTGGAATCTGATGAGAAAGTGTGAAGTTGGCATCATCAGTGTTGAGCAGTTGTGAAATCTAACGGAACCAGAAGAATCTGCCGGAAATTCTCTGCAAGTAACTGTGCTCTATCAGATTACCGGAATCTTGATCATCTGATCAAGAATCATCAGATCTCTTCCAAATCACTGGCTGGAATTCAGTTTTTTTTACTCGAATCACTCTTTCTTGCCAGAAAATTACTTTGATCTGTTCTCTGGTTGTTGGAATCTTCATCTCGAATCCGCCGGAAGTTCCCATTTCCATTGTGAACTGTATTTTCTGTAGAATTCACTGGCGGTTACACAGTTCTCCAGTTACTCTTCTTACTGAGCCATTGTGAGAGCCGATCAAATTGGTGTGAATCAAATGTGAAAAGTTATTTTCACAATGTGTTGAAACAAAAACTGGTTTTCACAGTCGGTTGAATTTAAAAACTGATTTTCACGGTTGTGTTGATTTTAAAACTGGATTTTCACTGAAATTTATCCTGTTTTTACTGTTGGTTCTCAATGGAACTTTTATTGTTAGCTAATTGATAAAATTAGTTAGCTATTAGATAATTGAATAGTTAGTTGTTAGTTTATTAAATCATTAGTGATTAGTAAAAAAATTTTGTTTGAAGTAGCTAAGTAATGTGTAATTGTTAGATTAGTTACTTTTGTTAAGTAAGTATTAAGTATTAGTAAAATGTTAGTAATTGTTTTGGAATTAGTTAGTTGTTATTAGATTTACTTAGAATTAGTTTTCAATTGTAATTAGTCATCTAGATTTCATTAATAATTTCTTTCGTATTCTTAGCATCTAGTTAGTATATTTTGTTTAGTATAGTTTTATTCTTTTATTTTGTACTGCTCGTGTTCATTTGAATTGTGCAGGATAGCACGGGACTGGAGCGGAAGTGATTACGTGACACGAAGTACAAAGAATAAAGTTTTTTTTTTACTTTGTAGTTTAGAATTAGGCATTTAATTGGGTTTGTAAATATTGCACTTTACGCCCTCTGCGAAGGGTATTCATTTGTTGTAATAGTTAGTTGTTTCACTCTTTTGAACCATTTTACATTTCAATAATTCGGCAATAAAGATTAGTTTAGATTTGTGTGCTTGAATACGATATATTCCCGTTCCCTGAGTTCGACCCGGTCTCATCCACTAGTGAGAACCGGTTTTTATTATTTGATGTCTGGTTTTCACATGTTTTACATTTAAAAATCTTTTCAAAATTACAATGATTTAAAAGAAGACATCAAATTTTTGGCGCCGTTGCCGGGGAACAGCGTAATATTAGTATTCACTTTATTGCCTAGTGTTTGTGTGTGCATTTAGGTTTAGAACCACGTATGTGCATATCTTAGAGATAAGCTTACTTTTCTGCACAGCCCACCTATTAGGACACCTTAGAGGTGACTGTGTACGATTGGTACCGTACACATAGATTTCATTTTTCTTTGCATAATCTCTGTTATGTGTAACTGCGTGTTGTTTGTTTAGTTTTTGTTGTTTTTAGTTTACTCGCTTTGTGGTTTGCGTGGTTTGGCCGCTTAGTGCGTTAGTTAGGTAGAAAACCCAAAGTTAGGACGTGTGCTACACCGGTCTACTCTAAGGTGTATGCAATGGCTGACGATCATCATTTGATCCGTCCTTTGACGGAGTACTTCATGCCAAATACGTATACTCCCACCTCTTGCATCACGAGACCTGATGTAGGAGCGAGCCATTTTGAGATTAAGGCAAGTGTGATTTAAATGTTACCTTCGTTTTATGGCCTTAGCAATGAGGACCCATATCGTCATCTCGACGAATTCCTTGAAATTTGCTCGACTGTGCGAATTAATAACTTTGGAGATGATGCTATGAGGTTAACTTTGTTTCCGTTCTCTCTCAAAGATAAAGCCAAGCACTGGTTAAAATCTCTTGAGACGGTTCGTATTACTACTTGGGAAGGAATGCAAAGAGAATTTTTAAAAAAATACTTCCCAATTGGTAAAACGAATCAGTTTCGTAAAGCTATAACCAGTTTTTCTCAAATTGCGGGAGAACAATTTCACGAGTCTTGGGAGAGATTGAAAGATCTTCTCCGCAAGTGTCCCCATCACCAAGTGCCTCGTTGGCAGTTGGTGCAGTATTTTTATGACGGGCTTACTGAAAAGCATCGTCAAATGGTTGATTCGTCTTGTGGGGGCACTTTTATGCTCAAAAGTGAGGACGAGGCTTGGTCTCTATTCGAGACTTTGAGTGAAAACACGATGCATCATAACTTGTCTTCACGGCTTGATAGGACTACATCTCTGTCTAGTGGTCCTAAGAAAGTTGGGATTTCCGAAGTTGGGTCTGAGTTAGATTTGCATAACAAGGTTGACCAGTTGACTAGGAAGTTAGATCAATTCCTAGCAAATTCTTCGAGAAGTCAAATAGGAAGAGTGTGCGAGCTATGTGCTAGCCCTGCACATTGTGTTTCTGAATGTCCGGCAGTGCCATTATATCCTGAATTCGTTCAGGAGCATGTGAATGCTGCCCAAGGTTTCGCTAGACCCATGCCTGATTCATTTACACCATCATATAACCCAGGTTGGCGAAACTATTCCATTTTCCCATCCCATCAGCCCTCTCAGACACAGTATAGACACAGTAACCCTTCACAAGGTTACTTGCATCCCATTTTTCCACAGGTTCATCCCCAGTCTAGTCTACCTTCTCTTCAGGAGCCCATTCCAAGTTCATTATTTCAGGAGAAGATGTTAGAGGCCTTTTCTGATATCAAGGCCACTTTTTGCTCCCATACGCAGTCGATAGCCAAGCTAGAGACTCAAATGGGACAGTTAGCTCAGACGTTGAGTAGACAAGGCCAGGGGAACCTTCATAGTGAGTCTGTTGTCACATCCAAGGGAGAGGAGTCCATGTCATTTGACTTGCAACCCACTGCTTCACATCATAAGCAAGTCGAATCTGTTACATCCCTTCAGTATGGGAAGGCGTGTCACCCCACTCAGGAATCGACTCATGAACCCCATATCATTTCTACTGATGAGTCGATCTCCATGATACCTCAGCAGAAGGGGTCTTACTCACAGCATACATTTTCATCATATAAAGCCCCATTTTCTCAGCCTTTAGGATCACCAATCGTTTTGAGTAAGCAAGAGGTGCAGATGCAGAAGGTGCTTGACCAAGTCAAGCCTGATCATATTCACCACTTGTCTGAAGTTGCATTCATTGATACTCGGTCGGTCGTAGACTCTCGATTCTTGACCAGTCTCTCAGATGAGATTAATGTTCGTTCTTCATGTCAAGAAAGTTATGATCCTACAGTTAGAGGTAGACGGGATGGAAACACAGTGCGTAGTGTCACAGATGACACTCTTTTCTATATAGAGCTCAGTTGAGTCTGACTTCATGTCCATTGATCTCATGGACGATGAAGGTTTTTCCAGGGATCCGTCTGGCTGGGGACGTGAAACTTAGCGCTTTATGGGAGGCAACCCATATTCTGTACAGTTTTACATTTGTTGTTAGGATTTGTAGATGTCATTTGGTTTTATTTTTCGTTTTCTATCTTTTCTATGAGTTTCATGTTTTGTCATGTATACATTACATTCATTACATTCATAGAACGTGCATTTTTAATTCATGTCAGGTCATTCTACTTTTTTCCCTCATTTATTTCTCTCATGTGCATTCACTTAGTTTCATTCAAGCATGGGGGAGTGCCACTGGGACAGTGTCATTCAAGCATGGGGGAGGGTGTAGTTTGCACACCTTGATATTTCTGTTTACGTTCTTGCACATGTTTACACATCTCTCATGAAAAGTAGATTTTTAAAGAAATAGTTTGAACTTATATGAATGTTATTTCAAATTTGATATTTTTAGAGGATTTTTAAGCCCCACGGAAAATTTTTTCTGACATAGATCTAAAAATTATGGTTGTTTATGCAGATTTTGAAGAAATGATGATAGATACATGTTAGAATTTATTTTGAATCATAAATATGAATATGCACAGTTGTATTTTTGAAAAACTAAGCAAATGAACAAAAGCGTAAAAAATGAGCTCAAAAGAAAAAATAGCATGCGTTAGGTTGTTTGGATAATTCCACAATCCTTAGTAGATGGAACTTAGATGTAAGTTGAAACTTTTAATTCCATTTCGAAAAGGAGAGTGGAAAACTTCATGATCCTAAGTAACTGAGAACATATACAAGTTGAAATGTTTGATTCTCATGTTATAAAGGTGAATGAAGGAAGTCACTTTTATGTCTTAGTTGATATCTTTTGGTATGCATTGAAAAAGTATAGAAGATATTGACATTGCACAAGGCATAAAAGCAGACCACACGCAAGCTATAAGAGAAGAATAAGTACGCAAAAAGAAAAAGCGTGAAAAAAATGAAAAAATTGAGAAAAGAGCTGAAAAAGAAAGAAAAGTTCAGTACTTAGAAGTATGATTGAGAAAACCTGTGCAGAAAACATATGAGTGAGGATAAGTAAATAATAATATGTTTTTATTGGATTTTCTAAGAATTAAACATAAATAATTGTGATATTTAGAAAAGTGAAAGAAATTCTTTTTCTGTGGTGGTATATAAAAGACTCTAATTATGTTTGATTTTTTTTGTAACATGAAATATTTGTGAAAACAAAGTCTTTAATTACCTACTACTTATGAGGATGTGTAATATTATGCATATATGACAGAGATGTTTGTGGGTAGCATCACTGCAAACCCTCACGAGACCTTACTTGTCCACTGGGGTAACCCAGGGGTTGAAAGGGCTTGTTGCATGAGCTAAATGCAACCGTGATTCCTACGAAAGTGAGTTAGGTGATAGTTTGATTTCTTGCATTTTTCTAGTTTGCTCGAGGACTAGCAAAACATAAGCATGGGGGTATTTGATCATGCATATATTTTAGGGATTTTTCATATAAAAATATGCATGATTTCATGAGAAAATGATTTAAAAACCCAATTTTATGTTAGTTTCGAGTAAATGTGCTAAAATGATTTAAAAATAGAAAATGCATGGAAAATAGTTTTATTTTACATTTTAATGCCTATTTTAGTGTTTGACATAATTGTAGTAGTTTAGTTTTTGAAAATCATAAAAAAATTAGAGTTAAAATAGACTTAGTTTTGTATTTTCTAAAACATAGTCATTTTGAGTTGTTTTGTAAATAACTTTTTGAAGAGAGGTTTTTGAAATGCAATTTTACAAAGAAGAGGGACTTATGGGGAAAAGTTCAAAATTATAAATATCATACGTAGGGGGAAGAGAGGCTTGTCTTCTCTCTTTTGCCCAAGCCCTCTCTTCTTCCCCTTCCTCTCCACCTCTTATTACCTCTTCTTCTCCTTCTCCCTATTTTCCCCTCTTTTTCTCATCCTCTTTCCGGTGGAGAATTCCGACAACGGCTGAAGCAAGAGAGAGGATTCCAACCTCTCTTCTAACCCTTCCAGTTTGGTAAGTGTTTCTTCTTCTTCCTCCTCTTCTTCTTTTTCCTATTCTTCTCCTTTTCTAATTCCAGTTTTCAATTTTTTTTTAATTAGTCGAATGTAAGCATGAGCATATGAATTTTCAGCATATCTTCTTTTCATTCATAGATTCATTGTGAGCATTAGTTCTATTTCCATTTTGTTTTAGTTTACTGTTTGGTTGTTTTCAAATTTTTTTTTTCTCTACAGCATAGTAGTGTGCGTACAGTGAAATATCAGAAAATTGATAGCCGTGAAATCAACATTTCCTGGTTGTGTGAATTTATCAGATCTGTTGTGGATTCATCGGATCTGTTGTGAAAATTGATAGCATACTCAATTTATCAGATCTGTTGTGGATTCATCGGATTTGAACATTTTCTTAAAAAATTGATCGATCGATCACTTTGTTTTCAGATTATCATTTTCAAAGTTAATTGAGTTTGATTTCCAGCATGGATCAGAGAATTGGATAAATTCCAGCTGATCATAATCTTTTTATTTTCTGTGTTAGCTGGAATTCCTTGCTTTAATCGGATTCACTTCACATTTATCATGAAAATGTGAAATAGGCGTTTTCATTTAAGTCACCGTGAAATTCATTTCACGGCTGTGGCTATTTCCGGTGGAGGCTGTGGCTAGTTCCGGTGGAGGTTGTTTAATGAGTAGTTTTGAAAAAATTCAATCAGATGTTGGAATCTGATGAGAAAGTGTGAAGTTGGCATCATCAGTGTTGAGCAGTTGTGAAATCTAACGGAACCAGAAGAATCTGCCGGAAATTCTCTGCAAGTAGCTGTGCTCTATCAGATTACCGGAATCTTGATCATCTGATCAAGAACCATCAGATCTCTTCCAAATCACTGGCTGGAATTCAGTTTTTTTTACTCGAATCACTCTTTCTTGCCAGAAAATTACTTTGATCTGTTCTCTGGTTGTTGGAATCTTCATCTCGAATCCGCCGGAAGTTCCCATTTCCATTGTGAACTGTATTTTCTGTAGAATTCACCGGCGGTTACACAGTTCTCCGGTTACTCTTCTTACTGAGCCATTGTGAGAGCCGATCAAATTGGTGTGAATCAAATGTGAAAAGTTGTTTTCACAATGTGTTGAAACAAAAACTGGTTTTCACAGTCGGTTGAATTTAAAAACTGATTTTCACGGTTGTGTTGATTTTAAAACTGGATTTTCACTGAAATTTATCCTGTTTTTACTGTTGGTTCTCAATGGAACTTTTATTGTTAGCTAATTGATAAAATTAGTTAGCTATTAGATAATTGAATAGTTAGTTTATTAAATCATTAGTGATTAGTAAAAAAATTTTGTTTGAAGTAGCTAAGTAATGTGTAATTTTTAGATTAGTTACTTTTGTTAAGTAAGTATTAAGTATTAGTAAAATGTTAGTAATTGTTTTGGAATTAGTTAGTTGTTATTAGATTTACTTAGAATTAGTTTTCAATTGTAATTAGTCATCTAGATTTCATTAATAATTTCTTTCGTATTCTTAGCATCTAGTTAGTATATTTTGTTTAGTATAGTTTTATTCTTTTATTTTGTACTGCTCGTGTTCATTTGAATTGTGCAGGATAGCACGGGACTGGAGCGGAAGTGATTACGTGACACGAAGTACAAAGAATAAAGTTTTTTTTTTACTTTGTAGTTTAGAATTAGGCATTTAATTGGGTTTGTAAATATTGCACTTTACGCCCTCTGCGAAGGGTATTCATTTGTTGTAATAGTTAGTTGTTTCACTCTTTTGAGCCATTTTACATTTCAATAATTCGGCAATAAAGATTAGTTTAGATTTGTGTGCTTGAATACGATATATTCCCGTTCCCTGAGTTCGACCCGGTCTCATCCACTAGTGAGAACCGGTTTTTATTATTTGATGTCTGGTTTTCACATGTTTTACATTTAAAAATCTTTTCAAAATTACAATGATTTAAAAGAAGACATCAAATTTTTGGCGCCGTTGCCGGGGAACGGCGTAATATTAGTATTCACTTTATTGCCTAGTGTTTGTGTGTGCATTTAGGTTTAGAACCACGTATGTGCATATCTTAGAGACAAGCTTACTTTTCTGCACAGCCCACCTATTAGGACACCTTAGAGGTGACTGTGTACGATTGGTACCGTACACATAGATTTCATTTTTCTTTGCATAATCTCTGTTATGTGTAACTGCGTGGTGTTTGTTTAGTTTTTGTTGTTTTTAGTTTACTCCCTTTGTGGTTTGCGTGGTTTGGCCGCTTAGTGCGTTAGTTAGGTAGAAAACCCAAAGTTAGGACGTGTGCTACACCGGTCTACTCTAAGGTGTACGCAATGGCTGACGATCATCATTTGATCCGTCCTTTGAGGGAGTACTTCATGCCAAATACGTATACTCCCACCTCTTGCATCACGAGACCTGATGTAGGAGCAAGCCATTTTGAGATTAAGGCAAGTGTGATTTAAATGTTACCTTCGTTTTATGGCCTTAGCAATGAGGACCCATATCGTCATCTCGACGAATTCCTTGAGATTTGCTCGACTGTGCGAATTAATAACTTTGGAGATGATGCTATGAGGTTAACTTTGTTTCCGTTCTCTCTCAAAGATAAAGCCAAGCACTGGTTAAAATCTCTTGAGACAGTTCATATTACTACTTGGGAAGGAATGCAAAGAGAATTTTTAAAAAAATACTTCCCAATTGGTAAAACGAATCAGTTTTGTAAAGCTATAACCAGTTTTTCTCAAATTGAGGGAGAACAATTTCACGAGTCTTGGGAGAGATTGAAAGATCTTCTCCGCAAGTGTCCCCATCACCAAGTGCCTCGTTGGCAGTTGGTGCAGTATTTTTATGACGGGCTTACTGAAAAGCATCGTCAAATGGTTGATTCGTCTTGTGGGGGCACTTTTATGCTCAAAAGTGAGGACGAGGCTTGGTCTCTATTCGAGACTTTGAGTGAAAACACGATGCATCATAACTTGTCTTCACGGCTTGATAGGACTACATCTTTGTCTAGTGGTCCTAAGAAAGTTGGGATTTCCGAAGTTGGGTCTGAGTTAGATTTGCATAACAAGGTTGACCAGTTGACTAGGAAGTTAGATCAATTCCTAGCAAATTCTTCGAGAAGTCAAATAGGAAGAGTGTGCGAGCTATGTGCTAGCCCTGCACATTGTGTTTCTGAATGTCCGGCAGTGCCATTATATCCTGAACTCGTTCAGGAGCATGTGAATGCTGCCCAAGGTTTCGCTAGACCCATGCCTGATTCATTTACACCATCATATAACCCAGGTTGGCGAAACTATTCCATTTCCCCATCCCATCAGCCCTCTCAGACACAGTATAGACACAGTAACCCTTCACAAGGTTACTTGCATCCCATTTTTCCACAGGTTCATCCCCAGTCTAGTTTACCTTCTCTTCAGGAGCCCATTCCAAGTTCATCATTTCAGGAGAAGATGTTAGAGGCCTTTTCTGATATCAAGGCCACTTTTTGCTCCCATACGCAGTCGATAGCCAAGCTGGAGACTCAAATGGGACAGTTAGCTCAGACGTTGAGTAGACAAAGCCAGGGGAACCTTCATAGTGAGTCTGTTGTCACATCCAAGGGAGAGGAGTCCATGTCATTTGACTTGCAACCCACTGCTTCACATCATAAGCAAGTCGAATCTGTTACATCCCTTCAGTATGGGAAGGCGTGTCACCCCACTCAGGAATCGACTCATGAACCCCATATCATTTCTACTGATGAGTCGATCTCTATGATACCTCATCAGAAGGGGCCTTACTCACAGCATACATTTTCATCATATAAAGCCCCATTTTCTCAGCCTTTAGGATCACCAATCGTTTTGAGTAAGCAAGAGGTGCAGATGCAGAAGGTGCTTGACCAAGTCAAGCCTGATTATATTCACCACTTGTCTGAAGTTGCATTCATTGATACTCGGTCGGTCCTAGACTCTCGATTCTTGACCAGTCTCTCAGATGAGATTAATGTTCGTTCTTCATGTCAAGAAAGTTATGATCCTACAGTTAGAGGTAGACGGGATGGAAACACAGTGCGTAGTGTCACAGATGACACTCTTTTCTATATAGAGCCCAGTTGAGTCTGACTTCATGTCCATTGATCTCATGGACGATGAAGGTTTTTCCAGGGATCCGTCTGGCTGGGGACGTGAAACTTAGCACTTTATGGGAGGCAACCCATATTCTGTACAGTTTTACATTTGTTGTTAGGATTTGTAGATGTCATTTGGTTTTATTTTTCGTTTTCTATCTTTTCTATGAGTTTCATGTTTTGTCATGTATACATTACATTCATTACATTCATAGAACGTGCATTTTTAATTCATGTCAGGTCATTCTACTTTTTTCCCTCATTTATTTCTCTCATGTGCATTCACTTAGTTTCATTCAAGCATGGGGGAGTGCCACTGGGACAGTGTCATTCAAGCATGGGGGAGGGTGTAGTTTGCACACCTTGATATTTCTGTTTACGTTCTTGCACATGTTTACACATCTCTCATGAAAAGTAGATTTTTAAAGAAATAGTTTGAACTTATATGAATGTTATTTCAAATTTGATATTTTTAGAGGATTTTTAAGCCCCACGGAAAATTTTTTCTGACATAGATCTAAAAATTATGGTTGTTTATGCAGATTTTGAAGAAATGATGATAGATACATGTTAGAATTTATTTTGAATCATAAATATGAATATGCACAGTTGTATTTTTGAAAAACTAAGCAAATGAACAAAAACGTAAAAAATGAGCTCAAAAGAAAAAATAGCATGCGTTAGGTTGTTTGGATAATTCCACAATCCTTAGTAGATGGAACTTAGATGTAAGTTGAAACTTTTAATTCCATTTCGAAAAGGAGAGTGGAAAACTTCATGATCCTAAGTAACTGAGAACATATACAAGTTGAAATGTTTGATTCTCATGTTATAAAGGTGAATGAAGGAAGTCACTTTTATGTCTTAGTTGATATCTTTTGGTATGCATTGAAAAAGTATAGAAGATATTGACATTGCACAAGGCATAAAAGCAGACCACACGCAAGCTATAAGAGAAGAATAAGTACGCAAAAAGAAAAAGCGTGAAAAAAATGAAAAAATTGAGAAAAGAGCTGAAAAAGAAAGAAAAGTTCAGTACTTAGAAGTATGATTGAGAAAACCTGTGCAGAAAACATATGAGTGAGGATAAGTAAATAATAATATGTTTTTATTGGATTTTCTAAGAATTAAACATAAATAATTGTGATATTTAGAAAAGTGAAAGAAATTCTTTTTCTGTGGTGGTATATAAAAGACTCTAATTATGTTTGATTTTTTTTGTAACATGAAATATTTGTGAAAACAAAGTCTTTAATTACCTACTACTTATGAGGATGTGTAATATTATGCATATATGACAGAGATGTTTGTGGGTAGCATCACTGCAAACCCTCACGAGACCTTACTTGTCCACTGGGGTAACCCAGGGGTTGAAAGGGCTTGTTGCATGAGCTAAATGCAACCGTGATTCCTACGAAAGTGAGTTAGGTGATAGTTTGATTTCTTGCATTTTTCTACTTTGCTCGAGGACTAGTAAAACATAAGCATGGGGGTATTTGATCATGCATATATTTTAGGGATTTTTCATATAAAAATATGCATGATTTCATGAGAAAATGATTTAAAAACCCAATTTTATGTTAGTTTCGAGTAAATGTGCTAAAATGATTTAAAAATAGAAAATGCATGGAAAATAGTTTTATTTTACATTTTAATGCCTATTTTAGTGTTTGACATAATTGTAGTAGTTTAGTTTTTGAAAATCATAAAAAAATTAGAGTTAAAATAGACTTAGTTTTGTATTTTCTAAAACATAGTCATTTTGAGTTGTTTTGTAAATAACTTTTTGAAGAGAGGTTTTTGAAATGCAATTTTACAAAGAAGAGGGACTTATGGAGAAAAGTTCAAAATTATAAATATCATACGTAGGGGGAAGAGAGGCTTGTCTTCTCTCTTTTGCCCAAGCCCTCTCTTCTTCCCCTTCCTCTCCACCTCTTCTTACCTCTTCTTCTCCTTCTCCCTATTTTCCCCTCTTTTTCTCATCCTCTTTCCGGTGGAGAATTCCGACAACGGCTGAAGCAAGAGAGAGGATTCCAACCTCTCTTCTAACCCTTCCAGTTTGGTAAGTGTTTCTTCTTCTTCCTCCTCTTCTTCTTCTTCCTATTCTTCTCCTTTTCTAATTCCAGTTTTCAAATTTTTTTTAATTAGTCGAATGTAAGCATGAGCATATGAATTTTCAGCATATCTTCTTTTCATTCATAGATTCATTGTGAGCATTATTTCTATTTCCATTTTGTTTTAGTTTACTGTTTGGTTGTTTTCAAATTTTTTTTTTCTCTACAGCATAGTAGTGTGCGTACAGTGAAATATCAGAAAATTGATAGCCGTGAAATCAACATTTCCTGGTTGTGTTAATTTATCAGATCTGTTGTGGATTCATCGGATCTGTTGTGAAAATTGATAGCATACTCAATTTATCAGATCTGTTGTGGATTCATCGGATTTGAACATTTTCTTAAAAAGATTGATCGATCGTTTACTGTGTTTTCAGATTATCATTTTCAAAGTTAATTGAGTTTGATTTCCAGCATTGATCAGAGAATTGGATAAATTCCAGCTGATAAAAATCTTTTTATTTTCTGTGTTAGCTGGAATTCCTTGCTTTAATCGGATTCACTTCACATTTATCATGAAAATGTGAAATAGGCGTTTTTATTTAAGTCACCGTGAAATTCATTTCACGGCTGTGGCTATTTCCGGTGGAGGCTGTGGCTAGTTCCGGTGGAGGTTGTTTAATGAGTAGTTTTGAAAAAATTCAATCAGATGTTGGAATCTGATGAGAAAGTGTGAAGTTGGCATCATCAGTGTTGAGCAGTTGTGAAATCTAACGAAACCAGAAGAATCTGCCGGAAATTCTCTGCAAGTAGCTGTGCTCTATCAGATTACCGGAATCTTGATCATCTGATCAAGAACCATCAGATCTCTTCTAAATCACTGGCTGGAATTCAGTTTTTTTTACTCGAATCACTCTTTCTTGCCAGAAAATTACTTTGATCTGTTCTCTGGTTGTTGGAATCTTCATCTCGAATCCGCCGGAAGTTCCCATTTCCATTGTGAACTGTATTTTCTGTAGAATTCACCGGCGGTTACACAGTTCTCCGGTTACTCTTCTTACTGAGCCATTGTGAGAGCCGATCAAATTGGTGTGAATCAAATGTGAAAAGTTGTTTTCACAATGTGTTGAAACAAAAACTGGTTTTCACAGTCGGTTGAATTTAAAAACTGATTTTCACGGTTGTGTTGATTTTAAAACTGGATTTTCACTGAAATTTATCCTGTTTTTACTGTTGGTTCTCAATGGAACTTTTATTGTTAGCTAATTGATAAAATTAGTTAGCTATTAGATAATTGAATAGTTAGTTGTTAGTTTATTAAATCATTAGTGATTAGTAAAAAAATTTTGTTTGAAGTAGCTAAGTAATGTGTAATTGTTAGATTAGTTACTTTTGTTAAGTAAGTATTAAGTATTAGTAAAATGTTAGTAATTGTTTTGGAATTAGTTAGTTGTTATTAGATTTACTTAGAATTAGTTTTCAATTGTAATTAGTCATCTAGATTTCATTAATAATTTCTTTCGTATTCTTAGCATCTAGTTAGTATATTTTGTTTAGTATAGTTTTATTCTTTTATTTTGTACTGCTCGTGTTCATTTGAATTGTGCAGGATAGCACGGGACTGGAGCGGAAGTGATTACGTGACACGAAGTACAAAGAATAAAGTTTTTTTTTTACTTTGTAGTTTAGAATTAGGCATTTAATTGGGTTTGTAAATATTGCACTTTACGCCCTCTGCGAAGGGTATTCATTTGTTGTAATAGTTAGTTGTTTCACTCTTTTGAACCATTTTACATTTCAATAATTGGGCAATAAAGATTAGTTTAGATTTGTGTGCTTGAATACGATATATTCCCGTTCCCTGAGTTCGACCCGGTCTCATCCACTAGTGAGAATCGGTTTTTATTATTTGATGTCTGGTTTTCACATGTTTTACATTTAAAAATCTTTTCAAAATTACAACGATTTAAAAGAAGACATCACCCATCCAAATTATCTTGATATATCTTCGTCCCATTCAGATTACGGGATAAACCTGAGTCATTCCAAAAGCTGATCTCGCCTCACTCATGAGACTTGATCTAAATTCTTATCTTTCATCACTTCGGGATCTTCACCCAAAGTCCCATCACGATTTCCTCATTTTCTACTCAATCATATCATTTTTGAGGATTTCGTCTTCTCAAAGCCATTCAGGATAAGGTATTAAGCCTGAGAAGCCATGTCTTTCAAATCAATTCTTCCACACCCAGTTCAGATCTGCTGACTGGGGCATTTTTTTTCAAAATTTGGAGTGTTATCTTTGCCACTAAGCTCAGTTTTTTGCCGGCTTAGTAGCAAAGAGGGGCATCTGTGAACACCCCAAATTTTTCAAAATCTATTAAATATTCCCTTCTTGCCCCTAAATTCATTTTTTAAGCAAATGAGTCATTTTTAAATCTAAATTCCAGTTCATTTCGCAAGTTTTACTGAAATTAAATTCATTTTATATGTCTGACTTGATTTCGGATCCGGTTCCATTGTCCAGATCCAAATCTGAGTCTCGTTGTCCAACTTTTAAAATTAAAATTACAGAAAATACCGAAAATAGTTTTTAAATAGCTCGGATGATCCATCCGACATCCGTTTGGATCCATCGCATTGTATTCCTCGATTCGAGGTTTAAAACTTGAATATTTTCTCAAAACTCGGGTCCAAACCCATTTTCTTCCAAAAATTGCTCAGAAAACCTTTCCGTTGTAAATATTTTTGAAAAATTTTGCAAAATTATTTTTCCTTAGTTTTTAGAATTTCATTTCAAAGAAAAAAACACAAAAATATTGAAATTCAAGAAAAGAACAAAAAAAATAAAAAATAAATGAAGGAAATTGCAAAAAAATGGTTTTTAGAAACCCGTTTTTGGAAAAAACTTTTTAAGAGCCCCTTTTGTGAAAAACTTTATCTTCAAGAGTCGAGTTAGGGTTTTGAAACCCTAACTCTCGCCTTCTCCCCTTCGCTTTCCCTCCAGAAGAATGTCAGAACCTTCCCCTCCATGGCCGACCCCCCAAGTGCGATCTCTCTTCTCGCTCCATCCCCATCATCCGATCCTCCACGGCGTCCTCCCTTCGTTCATCGCCAACCGAATCACCTTCTGGAATCTTCCTCTCCCTACATAAACAACCGCAGCTCCTCCTTCATGGCCATCGCCTCTCACCCCCGCACCCTTCTTTTCTTCACGCATTGACCGCTTCTTCACCTCTGCATTATCTCTTCTTCCCCTTCACGAGATCGGCCCTCACCTCAGCATCCCTCAGTTGTTGACCATCGCTATTCCTAATCGATTCTTATTTTTTCCCTTAACCCCTTTACTCTTCCTCTTCTTCTTCGTATTCTCCTGGTTTTTCTCTAAAACTGTGGAAGGAGGCCGATCGTCCTCCGCCAAGGCTACAACGACCAGCCTCCTGCAACTTTATACAGAAGCGCCTCTTCCCCTCCCAATCGGAGTATAGGCTGCGATTATAGAGGGCATTGAAGGATCAACTCTATCCTTCTACCATCTGACCTTCCATCAAGTTATGGTAGGTAACATCCTCTTTCTTCCCTTTATTTTAACCTTCTTAATTCTTTTATGTTTTCTTATCGTAGCTCTTTTATTTCTTCAGGATTTTTCTTTCCCTTTTGTGATCATCGCAAAATTTTTCCTCTCTTGTGGTTCCTCTCTCTTCCTTCTCTCTCTCTTTTCTAGCCTCTTATTTTCCTCCTTTTTGAAGGGGGAAAAATAAAAGAAAGAAAAGAAAGAGAGAAGAGAAAAGAAAGGAAAGGAGAGAGAGAGGAATTCTTTTGCGGGGTCTCACTTGACCTTGATTTGAAAATATTTAGAAAATTACTCACCTCCGTTTTGAAGTATATTGCGGGGAAAATGGAGAGACGGGATTCGCTCGTCGATACGAGGTTCGACCGTTCCTGGCGCCTTTACCAGGGGTAATAGAACGAAGGATCGAATTTATGCCTTTTGCTTTGCCTAAATGTTATCTAAGAATTTATTCTAAATCTAAATGCACAAAGAATCATGCTTGTGCAATGCAAGGATGTATGCTCTTTTTGAAAAAAATGATTTGAAAAATCTCCAAGTGCTTGATAATGGAGTGAAGAAAAGGTTTTTGAATGGTAGAATCTAACTTAGAACTTGAGATAGATCAGAGAAGTTCTAAGTCTTTGAAATGATTAGAGTTGGAAAAATAGATCTTTTGAATTGGGAAAGAATGGTTTGAAGATGAGATAAAAAGGAAAAAGGAAAGAAATTCCGAAGTCAGAAAATAGACTTTGAACTTAGATTTAGGAGAAGAAATAAAACTTGTAATGAAATTTGAATCTAAAATTTGAAATCATGACGGTTTTGAGAAATCCAAATGGTATTTAAAAAAATGGAAACGGATTTAGAATGTTCAGGTGAGATCTGAAATTGGATTTGAAATCTAGAATTGGGAATGGAATTGGATTCTGGATCCTAAAATGGGTTCTGGATCTTAAAACGGATTTAGGATCTAAAATCTGAGATCCAAGATAGAGTTGGACTCTGGACTCTAAGATGGAATTTGGATCTGAAGTCTGAGATCCAAATTAGAGTTGGATTCTGGATCCTAAAAGGGATTTGGATCTAAAGTCTAAGATCCAAAGTAGAATTGGATTTTGGATCCTAAAATGGAATTGGATCTGGAGTCTGAGATCCAAGGTAGAATTGGAGTCTGGACCCTAAAATGGAATTGGATCTGGAGTCTGAGATCCAAGGTAGAATTGGATTCTGGACCCTAAAATGGAATTGGAGTTTAAATTCAAAACATGAATCAAGAACTTCTAATTTTGAATTGAACTTGAATTTGATTGGAGTTTTGAATATAAGATGAATTTGGAATTTCAAAGTCAAATTGAACTTTGAAATTTGATTTGAATTGGAATTTTTGAATATAAAACGAATTTTGAAATCTCAAAGTTAAATTGAACTTTGAGATTGAAAATGAAAAAGAATTGAAAATGAAAAGATGGACAGGATTTTACAAGAATTGAAGATTGATTGAAGAAGATATTAACATCACTTGGAGTTTTGAAGAAGGGAATTTTGAAAATATAATACAGTTCTATCCTAAATGATGAATGAATTTAAAGAATTTTGAAATTGGATTTTGAAAATCATATTTCATTTTTTACATGAATTGAAATAAGATGGAAAATATAATACATCCTTGACTATGGTCATTGAATGTATTATATAATAATCTATATTTAAATTCAGGTGAAGAATAAAACATATTTTTGTGCTTTTATAGAGTTTAAAATGAAATTAACTCTCAATATACCTTGAATATGGCCATTGGTATATATTTTGAGCCAATTTTAAGTTAAACTCTAATAAAAGAAAGGAATTTATGAAAATATGATGATTTTTGAAGAGGATCCAGTGTTATTTTATAAAAGATAAAAATCCTAAGTTTTGTTTACATCCTGACTATGGCCATTGATGTAAATCAACTTAGGATTAATTACCTCTTACGAAATGGTGCACGTGCCATTCGTGTTCCCATTTGTGAAACTTTGAAATAAAGGAAAATGCTGCAACAAGTGATATTTATATGCTCATTCATTCTAATCTAAAAGCTGGAAATGTAAATTTTCATTAAGACCTAACTTATTACAACACTTAAAATTGAAAATACAACTCCAAGCAATGACATCTTCCACATATTCCCTGCAAGAACACTTAGTTAGTATAAAACAATTGGAGAAAAATTGCACATATCATATGGATATCAATGGTAAAAGAATGCTCACATGCCAAGGTATCAAGATCCAAAGTGTGGAAAAATGATATATATCTATGTACATATATACCTGCATATATATATACATGTATATTTACATACATATGTGTACATGAATATATTTATATATATAGGTGAAATGGTGCGCAGTAGATGGGTTGTGATACATTGCACCAATTTTGAGATGATAACATGAGTGTTATTAGATGACATTGGATGATCTCTATGATGAACATAAACTGGGAATACAGGCTTTGTGATAATCCTAAATCACCAAGTGAGATATTATCTCTCAAGACAATGAGACACAGATGTATATATTTAATTTAGTATATACATAAATAAGGTATAAAAGATGATTTTTGACAAAAATATGAATATGTTGAGATAGAAATGGGACAGATGCTGTGAGTTTGTTGTATTGATAGTGAAATGATGGGAGACATAGCAGTATCTTACACTATGTAAGTATACCACAGCAGTACTTTGTACTGCTGCAAAATGCCAGGTACATACAGTATTGCACTACTGTTGGCTTAGGGAAATCACAGTTGCACCTTACATTGCTAAGAATGCAAGTAGAAGCTGGAGAATACATCAGCAGTGTATTAAAATTGGGGTAGTGACATAGTGATGGATATAATAGTGAATGGAGCTGGTATGTGAATGAAGTGGACAACGTTGAAATGAAATGGAATGTAATGGTGTATGTTGTGGTAGGCTACAAGATAAATAGTGTTATTAACAGAAAATATGTATTGATGATGATACTGTAACTTACAGATGACACTGTGGATGTTGTACATAGTGGTACGAATACAAAGGTACGGATGACCTCTGGGTTTCATCCTTCACACCATTAGATTAAGAAACTCCAGGAAGTCAATGGTTCCATTTTGATCAGCATCAACCTCATCGATCACGTCCACAAGCTCTGCTTCAGTTGGATTTTGCCCCAGAGATGTCATAACAGCTCCTAATTCTTTTATGGTGAGGCACCATAATGAGGAAAAAAAGACAAATAAAAATAAGAATGATGTGACATACGATATCCAAGTTTGTATCTGCATCTTTTTATGTACCACCGGTTATGTATGGTTCCAATGTACTCTTTCATAGACGACATTTTACTTCTGCAATAATGGTGGAGAAAGACTATGCTTAGTCTAGAATCATCAGATACATTTGTTGGTTCATGCAGTATTTGTCAGCTTGTTTCTCCAGATCCATGCTCTCTGATTGAACTTTCATGGATTAACATGAGCTGCCCATGTCAAAGTTCCAACAATTCGGTTCTCAAGGTACTTCTAAATATGTATAGGTTGTAGATACAAAAATTGAGGGGACTATAACTAGGATAAAAATATACAAGCAACTCAATATTGAAAAATATAAACCATCAACCAGTAACATAATCAGCTGAATAAACTGGATATATGCAGCAGAGAGAGAGAGAGAGAGAGAGAGACCTTCCCTATTGACAACAGACAAGTCGGGAGATGAGGACATTATGTTTGCTCAAGGGAGATCTATGGAGGCTAGCTTTTTGACATAACTATATTTAAGAAACAATTCTGGAAAATCTATGATAATCAAACACACTACATAGTATATTATTTTTAACAGACACAACCAGTAACATAATGAATATACTAGATAAACCACGTAAGGATAAAGCCTATACTTGTGGTTTATTTTGCCTGAGTTCAGGATCGGATGCCAACACTGCCTCATCATACTAGATAGAAAAGGACAATGCAACAAGCATCAGAGCAAGCACAAGAAGAAGGAAGTTCTAAATTTCTTGACATAACATATAAAAAAAAAACTAGACTACCATTCTGAATATATAGACGAGCCTACAAAAAATTGGTTGTGCCCGGCCCATCACAGCCTCACGCAAATAGCATTTCTTGAACCATTTCTGGTGTAATAAAATCTAAATAGAGCAATCATCTGCAAAGAAATAAGGAGAGATGAACAAAAGAAAATTCCTAATTACCTTAAGAGATATTTATGTAGAACAAAGGAAAAAAAAAAGAAAACCATTACCTTTGACTTAAGATGTGGCCTCCTCGATGCCTCAAACAAACGTACGATACTAGACACAACTTGCATTTAAAGACAAATTTAAACCTTGGAGACAGATTGTGTCTACTAGAACTCTGATCCTCTGTAGGTGTGGCTAATGCATATATTTTCCAGAGTGTGATCCACGAGGATGAGAAAAAATCATTTCCAAGTCAAGACCCGGTTGCAATTAATACAGATTAAACATGGCCCATGAGGGGGTGGAGTAAATTAACAACCGCTGCAACACAATAGCATTGTCATTTGAAGTCACTGGCAGCTTGACCTTGAGCCGGTTTGGAATTTGCAGCTTTTGTAATTTTCCAATGTCGGCTGGAGTAGGTCCTGAAATAGCATTGCTTTGCAACAACACAAACCACAGTTTAATGAGATTTTCAAACATGTTAAGGCTAACAATGGACTTACTCTGCAATGGTTGGAAATCCTTATTCCTCCCATGCTAGATCTCTTCAAAAACTCAAAAGAACAGGAGAGAAAAGGAAAAAAACAGGACAAAACCCATGAGCCCATCATCCTCGTTCTGGTTCTTTTCCCAATACACACGCTGCCTCCCCACCATCATTTCCACGATACCATTGGGACAGCTACACACGGTGAGAGGGATTCCCTGAGCATGTGTTATGCACTATGCAAGGATTCACAACGATTTTCCATAAAAGCCGACTGCTAAGGCACAAAAAGCACCTACTTAAGTCCAATGCCCTTGAGAGCACGGGTTTACTCCTTACCTATGGCAGACATCGCAATCGCCACAAGGGTTTTTACCTTTATCAAGCCCATTTTTTTTATCTAAGATCACCCTCATTATTACCAATGAAAGACAAGATTTCAGAAACATAAAAGAAAGAGGATATTACTTAATGAATCAACAAATTGTCAGAAACTTAAATGAAAACAATACAACTCGAGACATAGATTATAATAATAAGCACAAAATAAACTCAAAAATGTAGATTGCTATGAAACAAGGGATGGAACAGTGATAATGCAAACCACGCGTGATGAGGGATGAATCCCAATTACGGGCCCAAACCAAGCCGGCTATAGGAATTGTGCGAGAAATTGATAGAAGATGCAGGGAAACGAAACATGCTAGCGAGACGTATCTATGTAGCACAATAATCCAGATGAAATCTGGGAGGGTTTTTAGACGCCATGATCAACCAAATGTCTGAAGTATAGCAAAAAAAAAAAGGATACATGAGATAAGTTGAACGAAAAGCAATTAGATGCTCTTGAATATAAACAAAAGATAAAACAGGAATCTGAGAAACAACTTAGTAATGACTACAAAAATTATAAAAGAAAATGAAAATATATTACTGTAAAAGATGAAAACGAGAAGAGCCGACGTTCTGTTGCACGAATGGGAGTTGATGCTGCTATAAACAGGTCAACATTGCATATCGTGCTTTTAATGGAGCAGAGGCATTGAGCCAATGCTATAGAAGAGGAAAAGGGGGAAGTGAAATCCAAAAAAAACAAAGAGGAACAGGACATAAATTGAAATTATAACATGCATATATAAAACCATTGGAATTCAATAACGAACAGAAGAGAAAACAAAAGAAGAAGAGATAATAAAATAGAAAGATAAAATAAAATAAAAAAAATTTGTTGGAATGCATATTCCGTCAATGTTACCATCCGTAACTCAATGTTGCTATATGCAGTTTGACATTACAGCGGATGCTTGCAGAGAGCAAAACAAAAAAGAAGAAAGAAAAAAAAAATTTAAGAGAACGATGTTTTAACCAAAAGAAGAAGGGATAGTCCTTACCTTAGCAGCTGTTGGCAACATCGGGATCCCTTCTGTAGTTGTCGCTCTGCTGACAAAGGATCGATTTTTTTTTCTACTAACCAGAAAAAGAAGGAAGAAGAGGGGATTGAGCAGATCGGGGTTAGGAGATGAACTGGATGAGGTGAATGGCGGATCGTAGAGAGGAAGGAGAAGAAAACCAGGGGTGCAGGGATGAAGACGATGATCTGAAGGAAAGAGAAAGGGGGGAAGGGTGGAAACGGATCGTGAGAGAGAAAGATGATGCAGGAGGGAGAAGCGGTGCCTTTAGGGTTTTCGTTTGTCGATTCTTAAAGAAGAGGAGGAAGAGTAGGAAGGGAGATCCGTTGGTGATCGAGCGGAAGAGGGCGAGTTTGTTAAGGATGGACGGGAGATGGAGAGGTTGCACATGGGGGGGGTCAGCCATGGAGGTTCGAGAGTGAGAAAGGGAGAAGGCGCCCTTATCCTCTTTTCCTATGAAGAGTTTTCAAAGAAAACCCTAAAAACTTATTTACGAAAGAGGCCCCCTTTACCCTCGGGTTTTTACAAAGAGGGGTTTTAAAACTTTAATTTTTTAAGAGGTGTTTTAAAAAAAACAGATTTTTTTGTTTCTTTTCTATATATATATATAGTTTCATTTTCCATATTTTTTTGATATTTTTGGAATAAAATCCTAAAATTTACGAGAAAACAAGATTTTAAACTAATTTTTTGTGTTTTTAAGAAAATATTTACAAAAGAAGGTTTCCAAGGCTATTTTTGAGGAAATTTCTTCAAAAAAAATGGGTTTGAACCCAGATTTTGAGAAAATATTCGAGCTTTAAGCCTGAAATTGAGGAATATAACACGATGGATCCAAACGGATACCGGACAAAGTGTCTGAGCCTTTTAAAAGGTTATTTTGGTAATTTTGAGAATTTGATTTAAAAATGGGACAAAGAAGCTCAGATTTTGATCTTTTATCTGGATCCGGATCTGAAATTGAGTCAAATATATAAAATGAATTTAATTTCAGTAAAACTTGAGAAATGAACTGGAATTTAAATTTAAAAGTGACTCAATTGCTCAGAGAATGAAATCAGGGGCAAAAAGGGAATATTTACAATATTTTGAAAAATTTGGGGTGTTCACACCTTTACCTCACTTTACCAGTTTTTCTTTGTTTTCTTCCCTTCATTTTAATTATTTCTACTAAATCGCCCGTGTAACATCAGCTTGCTCGTTAGCAAAAACCAATTTACAGATGTGCAATATCAATGGGATGAGAGATCCCAACATCTGCTCATAGTTTTATAATTTGTTTCACCAAGTTTCCTCAGTTTATGTAAGTATACATCTCAATTCATGCTATTTAGATCCAATATCTCTTTACAGTCCATTTTATCAGGCCGATCTTGCTTGTCTCGTGCCTTTGTTATCGATTTTTGGGTATATTTCTGTATGATATTTTTTTTTATGCATTCCCCTTTCATACTTCGATTGGTCTTGTTGTGGCTGTGCTTTTGTTACATTCGATGAATATTGTTTTACCTGGGCCCTCTCCCACACAATGATGCTTTGTTTGGATAGTGTTTTGGGTCATTGCATTTTTGTTTTGTTTTGTGTAATCAATGGCTACTACCGTGTTATTAATCCCCCTGCATCTCAGTTTATGTTCTGTTTATTACTTACACGAAGGTTCCCCCCATCATGTTTAAATCTATCATGAACTTCGAATTGGCAGTTCTCTGAACTTTATTAACCATCGACTGACTCTATTGCATTATTAAAGAAATGTGAAGTATTGGAAATAAGTGACAATGGCAGATTGAGAATCATACCTCAGGCTGTGGGGGGCTAAGCTGCTGGTCAAGGCATCTTGGATTAGGATGAATTGGAAGTTGCAGAAAGAATGTTGAACTTCCAGGTGCCTCAATCACAAGTGATTAGGCGTGTGCTGGTAAATTGGGTGGTCATTGCTCCACATGATCCCCTGTGTTTGGAAGAGGAAACACTCTAGGATTTCAAGGTCTGTTGGTAAAAAGGATGATGCCAAAGGAGTAAAACGAGAGAGATGAGTTTATGGCTTGCAGAGGTGTTCCAAAATTCTGGAAGGAACGTAACTCCTGGCAAATTTTATCACTCCATCCGTGATGAAGAATGATTGAAGACAGGAAGCAAGGGCCGTATCTTAAGCCATCAACATAAGGTACATGATATTCCATGCCTGCACTTTGGTTATACATTTTTTTTTTTTTTTAGCCTTAGTCTTGACGCGGGTTACTCGTTCCTATTTATTTAGTGAGGAGTAAGGCCTGTCACACATGAGGGAGTTCTGCTTATAAATCCAAAATCATTTCTTGTTGCCTCTGAACATCTCTTAATTCAATGCATGATCATGGTTATTTTGGTTGTGGACTGTATGGATTACAAACTATTTTCATGTGATATTTTGTAAAGTAATTGAGGTCATCACTCCATCACCGATTCCTAGAGTTCATCTGATCATAATCGAATGACTTAGATATTAATGTTTCCAAGTAATATAAGTGAGATCCAAGATCTTTGTCCCAATGATATCATCGTTGGGCATAAGTAATCCTCTGTGGCAACAGAGGGTCAAATCTTCCCACATCAAGAAGACCCTAAAGGACTCAAGTGTAGGTAAGGGACGGAATCTCTCTAGCAGTTTGGTTTGTGAAAAGGAAATCCCACTGGTACACTGTTAGTTGCTCAATACTGCTGTAATGATTCAAGGTGGCGCCTATTGACAATTTGGAACTAGTCATACTTTTTGCTGCAAGATCCCTCTGATGAAGATTTTATCTGTGACTTGCTAAAATCGTCATGAAAGTTCTTTCATGGCAGACTTGCCTCACCAAATCTCTAATGGAAGGTTAGTATTTACCTTAAATTTTCTGTCAAAACTCCTTCACTGATGGAGTGCTTCCTGTTCGCCAAATCCTTGGTCAAGTACCTTCTACTTAGATGTTGGATAATGCCTTTGACAGAATTTACAGGAAAGTTTTCCTGTGTCATTAGCTGAATATTTCTTTTGTAATCAAGGTAAAATCTGTTGTTGAGGTCTGGAGTTAGTTTATATATCTGCACTGACTTCCATTCTGTCGATTTCCTGATGACAGTGACCCATGAAGAAATAAATCATAATAAGAGGGTATCCAACTGTCATTACTGGATGGTCTGCTCTTAAGCATATCCTTGAATGATCTCCAGCACCACTTGCATCTGTAAGTTCAGATTCACAACTCTTGCAACCAGTTACCTGAGATCAAGTGAGGATCAACTCATCAGTTAAGCCCATCTGTAACCTCATCTATTTTTTTTTCTGTTTGGAATACCAGCTCACGGGCCCATTCACTGTGAGTATCTCTTTCCCAGCCTTATACCCCTGTATAAAGCCTTATGATTTCCAATATAGTGCATACAAACCTGAGTTTTTTTTTTTTTTTGGGGCGCATGGGGTGCATCATCATGGCTTCACATCTCATTTTGACCTTGTATGTTATAATGCACGTTTTCAGCAGGGTATCGGTTTCCTTTACTTGTATATCTGAACACTTTTTGTATAGCATGCATGTATCTTTACTGTACAAATTCATTGATTCTCAATATTTACACTTCACTATTGGGTTATATCTCATTTTCCATGAGTATTTATTTCTTGATTAGGTGGCACCCCAGTGAATGATAGCTTATTTTCAAGTGTCTATCCAACATTAGGACCTTTTTAGCAATGGCTTCATTTTACCACCCACTTCCTTATTGATTTTTGAGCATTTAATCCACATGTATATGTATATAAATAAGTATATATATATATACATATATGCATCTTTAGTATACTAAAAGTTTCATTCTAGCATTAGATAAGCATGTTGATATTTCATCATTTTGTATACAATGTGATTTCCCTTTTTATATACATATTCTACTGGTGTTAAAATTCAATTTTTGCGGAAAATGTGTAAAGAGTATTATCCTTCTTTTGAGCTTAGTATAATTTCAGTTCCATTAAACAGTGTGATAGCTAGATTATAAATGAGAAATTTATATTTCCAGTCCTAGATTAAAATGTATGAGCATGCATTTCCATAGAATTACTTGTTTTCATAATCATTTTCCCCTTTACTTCTCAAAGATTCACAAGTGGGATCACGAATGGCGCGTGCACCATTTTGTAAGAGGTAATTAATTCTAAGTTGATGATTTACATCAATGGCCATAGTCAGGATGTAAACAAAACTTAGCATTTTTATCTTTTATAAAGCAACACTGGGTCCACACTGGATCATTTTCAAATTCATCATATTTTCTTTAAATATTTTCCTCTTTTATCAGAGTTTAATTTAAAATTAATTCAATATATATACCAATGGCCATAGTCAGGGTATATTGAGAGTTAATTTCATTTTAAACTCTATAAAAACACCAAAAATGTATTTTATTCTTCACTTGAATTTAAAGGTGGTTATTATATAATACATTCAATGACCATAGTGTGAACACCCCTAATTTTTCAAAGGTTTTCAAAATGACCCTTTTGCCCCTGGCCCTTATTCTCTGAGAAGATAAAAGCAATTTCAAAGCCAAAATTCGGTTATTCTTCAGATTTTCCAAAATAAATTCCATATTAATGTATCCAACTTGATTCAGGATCTGAATCCAGTGTTTTAAATCCATATTTCCTAAAAATCCGGATCCAAACCCATTTCTGAAGAAATTTTCTCAAAATAGCTTTTAAATCCTCAGAAAAATTTCCTTTTGTAGATATTTTTGCAAAAACACAAAAAAAATTAGTGTTAATCTTTGTTTTCTCACAAACTTTAGGATTTTATTCTAAAAATACAAAAATAATGAAAAATAAACCAAAAACCAAAAAAAATTGGGAAAAACTACAAGGGAAAACAAAGGATTTTTTAAGCTTTTTGAAGCCATTTTGCCAAAAACCTCATCTTAAACCAATTTTCAAAAATCTTTCTAAAAGAGGACCATCTTTTTAAAATAGGGAAAAGCTCCAACAGACTCCTCCCGCGCGTTCTCCCCTCCTCTCTCCACCGTCCGATTTGCAATAGCCTGCCTCTTCCTCCACCCTCAATCTTCAACGAACCTCTCCTCTCGAACCCTCTACTTACCCTTTAAGAAGAGGTCTCTGAGTTTCTGAAAGGGAGCCATTTGCAAGCCATGAACTTCATCCGGTTTTTCATCAACATTTCTTCTGAAGGAGACATCCATCAATTTCATCCATTATCAGCATTTTCCATCCCATTGTTGAGGGTTTTTTTTCCTGAAGAATCCATTGCCAACATCGGAGAAACAACCACCATCCGTGACATTCATCCAGTTTTTCTTGACATTTCATTTGAGTTTTTCGATTGATTATCAACATCCACTTCTTCATTTCGAGCATCACCTGCGAAACATTACGGAGCAACTCTCTTCTGAAGCATTTCCTCTGCAAGAGATCGCCCACCTTCACCTTTGGAGTATTGCATCAGAAGTTCAGCCTTCCTCCGGATTGCCCTGGTTATTCCTTCAAATATCTCCTTCATCCAGAGTCCTTGCAACGCTTTGGTGTTTGGTTGATATTTTGAAATGATATTTTTAAAACAATTAATTTCAATAAACTTTGGAAAATCGTCAACCAAAAACATAAAAACTGACTTTCCACAAAGTGGTAAGTACGGATCGAATCTTCAGGGAACAGTAATTAAACACAATATTTCTAGAAAATTTAATTTATTAATGACAAATATCAATCTACAATTATAAAGTTAATACAACTACAAATAATCACTAAAAGAAAAGTAATCAAGCAATCAGTCTTCTGCTCCACGCCAAGGGTATTTCCGTCTTTTCGCCACGTAGAGAATCTTCTCACTTGGTCAATAACCCTGGACACTAAATATGCTTTTCAACCTAAAAATGCAGAAAAATACAAAGTTAGTTTTCTATTCTAACAATTAAAACAATAACTAAAACTATTTCTAATTGTACGAAAATTACAAAACAAATGCTATTTATCAAGCAAAAATTAAATAAAATACTAAATTAATTCTAAAATTAACCAATTTAACTCTACTAATGCTGTATGATGATGATGCAACTCCTAAAATGCAGAAATTATTGAAAACAAGTCTAAATTGCCGAAACTAAGAAAATTACGAAACTGCCCCTAACTAGTGTAAAATAGCATTCTGACAGGTTATCGGAAAACCACTGTTTGACAGGGAAAACGAAGTCCGATTTTTCTGAAATTTGTTCTGTTCTGCAACTGACAGATTAAACAATCTGACAGTTTTTACAGAATTGAAAAACAGTATCTGGAACTCCAGATATAAGCGTTTCAAAACTGGGAAAAATCAGGATATCGAAAGTCCCGAAATTAAAAAACCAGAAAAAGCGGTTTTCACAAAACGCTTAAAAATCAGACCAAATCAACTCCGAATGAGCTGAAATTTGGTCTGCAGTCAAAAAACACGTCTAGCAAGTGAATAAAATAAAAATGTTTGGAAAACAAAGAATTTTTGTACAGAAAATAAGGCTAGTAAGACAGGGCAAAAATCTGGTTTTGATTTGAGTGCACTATTCACTATTTGAACTATTTTACTCTCTAAGAATGTAATCTACATGCAATGCAAACTTAATTAATCCTATATAACTGATTATATGCAGATGCTAACTATAATGAAGCTAAATGAACTCTACACGAAATATGACATGCATGTTATGACTATGCACTAAATGAAATACTAATGCAAATTATAATCAATACACTAAATAATATAGTTAAATATATGACTAAATGATATATGCTCTATAAACTAACTATACTAACTAACTAATCAACAAACGGTAAACTAACAAACACCAATCAAATCAACAATTAGAAATTTTGGCTAAACAATTAAAGAGATAACTACATTAGCTAATCTAAATTCGCTATAAGTAAATAAAAAACTTAGGGGACTAAAATGGAACAATAGGACACGTGTTCGACAAGGACTAGGGTCGGTTGACTCCAATGGACTCGGTTTAGGCTTAGCTAAGGGGGGTTAACTTGGGTAGGCTCGAGTTAGGTTTGACTCAACTCGGTTTAGTATGGGCTCGACTAGGTTTGGTTTTGGGTTTGACTTTGTCAACTAGGGGCGGGTTGATTTAAGTAGACTCGGTTTGCCTTGGATTAGAGTTGATTCGACCTAAGTTAGGTTTGAATAGGATTAGGTCTAGGTCTTTGACTCGGTTCAAAGGGGATTTAGAATAGGGGTTGACTCGACTAGGCTTGACTAAGGTTGGGCTTTGGTCTTAGACTCGACCTAGGTGTGGTTTGACCTTAGCTAAGGTTGGATTGGGTTTGGCTAAGGTTGACTCGACCTCGGATTGGTCTTGACTTTGACTTAGGCTAAGCTAGGGTTTGACTTAGTCTTGACTAGGACTAGGTCTAGGTCTTGGACTTAGGCTTATGAAGACTAGGTTGAACTCGGTTTATGGTTGACTTAGTCAACTAGGTTCGAGTTGACTTAGGTCCAACTAAGCTTGACTCAACTTAGATTTGACTAGGCTCGAATGGGGTAAGGTAAGCTCGGTTGACTCGACTTGGTTTAGACTAAGGGTTGACTCAAACTAAATCTAGGTCTTTGACTAGACTCGAGAAGGTTGAACTAGGTTTGACTCGACCTAGGGTTAGGGTTGTCTTAGACTAGAGTTGACTCGACCTAGGCTCGGTTTGAGTTAGGTAGGTTGGGATAGACTCGGATCAAGCTTGACTCGGGTTAGATCTTGGTCTTGGATTAGACCTATGGTGGACTTAGGTTGACTTAGACTAAGTTAATTAGACCCTACTCTAATTTAATCCACTAAGGAAGGTTAACTAAGAAGAAGGAAAGGCGCATTGATGATTTTTAGAAAATTGGAATATCAAAAACCGTCTAACCCCATTAAGAATGGCATTAAAATGCAAATTGGAAAGTGGAAACGTCCAACCTAGAGAACCCCACGAATTGGACTTTCCAAAAATAATTTAAAAGCACTTATTTCTTTCTTGAAATCATAACCTCTCACTTGGGAAATGCAATAAATTTTCAAATCACTTTCCAAAGTTCACTTCGTAACTCCCTTCTAATAAATAATCGGATTTTAATGCTTTCTTTCTTTACTCCACACGATTTTTGAAAATTCAATTCTTTCCAAGAAAGAGTTTACCAATTTCCATACATTAATTGCCCTCCTCCTCAAAAATCGTCTACACTAATTAAGACTATTTAAACTAAAGAATTTAAAATCTACCTAAAGTAATTAGAGGATCTAATTTGAAAAACACGATTTCCTAAATTAATTGAATGAGCTACTCTAATTCCCAAAACTTCCTTAAATGACCCCTAAAAATGACTAAGACACTAAACCCTAATACAATGAACCTAGACAACCTAATTACACTTACCTAACTCAATTAATGACAATTACTAATTTCTAAAAATTCGACCAAGAGCTCAAGGGGAGCTCTAATGGCTGCCGCCCCACCTTGGGGAAGAAGAACTACACGAAAATAAAAAAAATAAAATTATAAACTAACGAAAAGCAATAAAACTAAGTAACTACTATTTTGATAAAACTAAGTTAGAAAATACTAAAAATGACTCCTAATTACACAAAAGCTAACAAGAACATCACTATGCTGGAATTAAAAACATAAAAAAAATAAAGAAAACTTGATTTTTATAATTTTCAATAATACACTCAAACACAAAAACGAAAAATGATTAAAACAATTAAGTAAATCAATCCTAAAACAATGGAATGACTAACACCACTTTATGCTACTGTTAACACACTAAACACACAGCAAGCAACACGACTTACCACTCTAAACACCCTTTTAACAAAAATGTAAAGATCGGCTAGAATATCTCTAGCCGATTTTTTTTCTTTTTCAAAAATGAAATCAAAACAAGACACAAGCACACCCCACGAATAAAATAAACTAAAATGAAATTTTCGAATGAGATTTTTAGCAAAACAACACAGTACACATGCTGAACAAAACGAAAATATCAAAACAAAAAATATTTTTGCAAAAATCAAGAATCGACTAGAATAAGTCTAGCCGATTTTTGGATTTTTATTTTCAATTAAAATCAAATGCAACCCACACACAAAACCGACTAAGATGAATCAAAATGAACACTTTCTTTATTGGATTTTCTGTAAAACAACACCAAGAACACTTAGGACAAACTTGAAAAATCGACTAAATAAAGATCTAGCCGATTTTTATAAAAAGGGTGAAAAATCAATAAAAACTCGATTCCAACGAATCAACCACACACATAAACCTAATCTAACGTGCTTGTCTATGCACGAATGCTACTCTAAGATTGAAACAAAAATAAAACTAAGAAACACACAGAAAATAACAAAACAAAATCCACACACAAATCGGTTTTATCTAGAAGAGAAGGAAGAAGAAGACCTACCTTTTGGAAGATCCGACGACCGGGGGGATGAAGAAGAGCGGACCGTGGCTGGAGAGGGACGTCCTATACAGTTCGAGAATGCTGTACTTCACCAAAAACGGCACCTTTTGCAGCTGCTACACGTTGGAGATCCACCGACGATGGAATGTGAGCCGATTCTGGATCGGAGGGTGTAGAAAGCCGGATGGAGGTAGGGCCGACTCACCTTGGTGGTATGTTGCGCACTCCCGCCCAAGGTTAATGGTCTCCACCTCTGCTAAACCTGCAAAAATATAGAAAAATGGTGAAAAGACAGCAAGGAATAAGAAAGAAATGAAAAGAAACCAAAGAAAGCTTGAAAATATGCTTGATAATCAAGCATAGATCGGTCTTCAATGGCCAACACGTGGGGGAGATGGAGAGGAAGGAGCTGCTGCTGTAGAGTCACTGTAGGGGGCGTCCAAACACAGCCAAAGACGCCTAGGGCTTCTCTAAAAATTATATTTATACTTTTTGGAATTTGCAAAAACAATGTTATAAAAAATATATTCTCTAGGCGCCTCTTTCTGGGGGGTTTTCAGAAAAACTTTTTGAAATGGATCTGGATAGGCATGTGGGTTGAGTTTTGGACTTTTAAAGAGTTGATCCAAGGTCCAATTAACCTAATTGGGTCGGATATGGATCCGATCCACCTCGAAATCCGTGCCCAAACACTGAAATAGCCATAACTCTCTTATTTTAACTCCGATTTTTCTGAAATTCGAACCATAGCCCCTTACTATCAAAACACATCTAAACATGGGTTTAAAACCTTAAACTTGATACAAAATGCATGAAAAACTTGTTTACATGATGTGCATTTCATGCATCATCAAATACCCCCATGCTTGAATGTTTGTTAGTCCCTTAACAAACCCTAATCATGATATGCACTGAAGACAAGAAATGCTAAGCATGAATGCATAATACTAACTCACTTTCATAGGAATCACGGTTGCATTTAGCGTATGCAACAAGCCCTTTAAACCCCTAGCTTACACTAGTGGAGGAGTAAGGTCTCGTGAGGGTTTGCAGAGATGCTACCCACAAACATCAATGAAATACGAGGATGATTTTTCAAAAATATGAGGCTCTTAAGAATGCAGTTGGAACAAATATTTCATGTAATTGACATTCTCAAAACAAGTTTAAAATCTCATGCCGCCACAGTAAAAATTCTTTTTCTTCACTTTTCTAATATTGTAGCTAGTTCATGATTTTTCTCTGAAAGTCAAGTATTCTCATGTTTTACTCATTTATTCTCACTTATATATTTTCTGCACAGTAATACACATATATGCCTAAGCAATGAAAATTTTCTCCTTCAGTACATTCTTTTTTTCCTTTTCACTCCTTTTTTTTTTTCCAACTTTTGATCTCTTGTGCATTCTTCTCATATGAGCACTATTTCAAATAGTCAGTTTTCGTGACCCGTGTAGCGAGCTTTGGGTCAGTGACTCCCAAGTCGGCCGACCTTAGGGCACTAGATACAGAGTATCCCTCGGACTTAATTGCTCGAGTCACTAGACCTTCTATTCTAATAGTTTACGTATAGTCTTCCTCTCGTCCTGTGCAATGTCTCTATCTCTTAGGCTTTCTATGCAGTCCATGTAACAAGCTTTCAAACCAGTGGCTCCCAAACCAGTTGGCTTTGGGGCACCAGGTGTAAAACACCCTTCAGATTCTACTTACTCGAACTACAAAGGCCACAGATATCGACTTAGACAAGAAGATGATCTCCTTCGTTATCCTTTTCGTTAAGATACTCAAACACTTCATCTCGTGTCCGAGTTCTACTACTAGGATTCACGAAGACATCAACAACTAAACGTAGCTCTATTCTTTTAAACTCATTTTTCAAACACATCTTTCCATTGCTTATTTTTTTTTCAGAAAACATACTGTGCATACTTATACTAAAGTGATTCAAAATTTTCTACCAATCAAATACTCTCTTTTCTTTGAATTTTCTCATGAATAACTACTCTATTTGACTCAGTTCCGAAAATAAAATTTTTATGGGGCTTAAAAATTTATAAACTGTTAGATTATGCCAAAAACAATCATATATGCTACACTTTGTTCTCAAATGCCTACTTTGATTACCAGTCATACAAAAATAAAATAAAAAATTTTGACATTTTTGTGTGCATGCATCTAAACCACCCCCCATGCTTGAATGACACTGTCCCTAGTGGCATATAAAATGAATAAACATGTAATGCAAATGCACACTAAAAAACACTAACAAACATATGGGAGAAAGGATAGATACAACCTGATTTGCTTTGAGCTTCTGAAGTTGATTTTCATCTGATCCTTGAATTCTTTGAAAGCTCTTCTCTGTACCTGGTAATTGATACACTAAATGTTAAGTTCATCCTGCATACATCAAAACACAAATTAGCACATATGAAATGAAATACTAAATAAATAAAAACTCTAAAATGAAAAAGAAATAATGTACATATGATACATCCCTCTGGTCGAATCCTCATGCCTTCGTGAGATGCACTATCTCACACTCACCATCCTGCAAGGCATCTGAAATGAAGGGCTTCAATCTTTGCCCATTTACCTTGAATGTACCTTGGGTCATAGGATCGAATAATGTCACTGCTCCAGGGGAAATACCTCTTTCACAATGTACGGACCTGTCCATCTCGATCTTAACTTCCCTGGGAATAAATGTAAACGAGAATTGTATAGCCATACTTTCTGATCTGGCTCAAACACTTTTCTGACAATATGCTTATCATGAAATGCTTTTGTGCAAGCTTTGTATAATTTGGCATTCTCATATGCATCATTCCTGAGTTCCTCTAATTCTGAGAGCTGCAGTGCTCTCTCTTTGCCAGCCTGGGTGAGGTCAAAATTCAATTTCTTGATAGCCCAATACGCTCTATGCTCTAGCTCGACAGGAAGATGGCATGCTTTCCCGAATACAAGGCGATACGGGGACATGCCAATGGGAGTCTTAAATGCAGTTCTATATGCCCAAAGTGCATCATCTAAGCGCTGGGACCAATCCTTGCGGTCCGGACGAACTGTCTTTTCTAAAATTCGCTTAATCTCCCTATTGGACACTTCAACCTGTCCACTAGTCTGCGGATGATATGAAGTGGTGAATCTATGATTGACAGAATATCTTCTCAACAGAGAAGCTATCTGTATATTCCTAAAATGCTTGCCACCATCGCTAATCATCGCACGTGGCACCCCAAAACGACTGAAAATGTTGTGCTTAATGAACTTAAGCACTACTCTATGATCATTGGTCTTGGTTGCCACAGCCTCGACCCACTTGGATACATAATCAACCGCCACCAGAATGTATAAATTTCCGAATGAAGGCGGAAATGGTCCCATGAAATCAATGCCCCAAACATAAAAAATCTCGACTATCAAAATCGGAAGCAAGGGCATCATGTCCCTCTTGGACATGTTCCCAATCTGCTGACATCGCAGGCATCGCCTACAGAACTCATGAGCATCCCTGTGGAGTGTGGGCCAATAAAATCCTGACTGCAAAACCTTTGCAGCCGTCTTCCTACTACTAAAATGCCCTCCACAAGCTAATGAATGAGAAAAATTCAGAATGGACTGGTACTCTTCCTCTGGAACACATCTCCTAATGATCTGGTCTGCACAGTATTTGAACAACTCTGGTTCATCCCAATAATAGTGCCTCACCTGAGATAGGAATCTCTCACGCTCATTCTTGTTCCAATGCTCAGGTATCTGTCTCAAAACCAGATAGTTCACAATATCTGCAAACCAGGGTAACTACGATGTACTGACTGACATGATCTGCTCGTCGGGGAAAGAATCACTGATCGGCCTCTGATCCTGCGTGGTCTCCACGATCAGTCTGGAAAGATGGTCTGCTACTACATTCTCACTTCCCTTCTTATCTCGAATCTCGAGATCAAACTCCTGTAGTAGTAGGACCCAACAAATCAATCTCGATTTGGTGTCTTTCTTATTCAACAAATATTTCAATGCAGAATGGTCAGAATAGACAACCACCTTCGAACCGAGTAAATATGACCTAAATTTATTCAATGCGAAAACTACCGCAAGTAGTTCCTTCTCTGTCGTAGTATAATTCATCTGGGCATCAGACAGGGTTCTACTCGCATAATAAATCACATAGGGCTTCCTATCAATGCGTTGTCCTAAAATGGCCCCCATAGCGTAATCAGATGCATCGCACATAATCTCAAATGGGAGAGTCCAATCTGGAGGTCTCAAAATAGGTGCAGTAATCAAGGCCTCTTTGAGAATCTCAAAGGCCTTCATACAATCCTCTCCGAAAACAAATGGCTGGTCTTTCTCCAATAATGTGCAAAGCGGTCGAGAGATTTTGCTGAAATCTTTTATGAACCGTCTGTAGAATCCCGCATGCCCTAAAAATGATCGAATCTGCCTCACAGAGGTGGGTGGAGTCAAACGAGAAATGGATTCCACCTTTGCTCTGTCAACCTCAATACCACGCTTGGACACAATGTGTCCTAGCACAATCCCCTCCTGGACCATAAAATGGCTCTTTTCCCAACTCAGGACGAGATTGGTCTCCGCACACCTACTCAGTACTCGAGCAAGTTTTTGGAGGCAATCTTCAAAAGAAGAGCCATACACTGAAAAGTCATCCATAAAAACTTCCATCACATCATCAATCATGTCCAAGAAGATAGCAAGCATGCACCTCTGAAAAGTAGCCGGGGCATTACAGAGCCCAAAAGGCATACGTCTAAACGCGAAGGTGCCATAAGGACATGTAAATGTGGTCTTCTTCTGGTCGTCAGGATGGACAGCTACCTGATTGTATCCTGAATATCCATCTAGAAAGCAGTAGTAGCTCTGTCCCGCGAGTCTCTCTAAGATCTAATCAATGAATGGCAATGGGAAATGATCTTTCCTAGTTGCCACATTCAGCTTCCTATAATCGATGCAGACTCGCCATCCTCTAGTGGTCCTCATCGGAATTCTCTCACCCTTCTCATTCTCAACCACAGTGAGTCCTGACTTCTTCGGCACAACTTGAATCGGACTGACCCACTGGCTATCAAAAATAGGGTAAATGATTCCGGCATCCAACCACTTCACCACCTCTTTCTTCACCACTTCCTTCATGTTGGGATTTAGCCTTCTCTACATATCCCTAAATGGCTTGACTTCCTCATTACAATGGATCCTATGCATGCAGAATGAAGGATCAATCCCCTTTAGATCAGCAACTCCCCATCCAATCACTGCCTTGTGCTCTCGAAGAATAGTCAGCAATCTCTGTTCCTGCTCCTCAGTGAGCAAGGATGAGATGATCACAGGCAGAGTCTCATCATCTCCGAGATATGCATACTTGAGTGAATCCGGTAAGGGTTTCAGCTCAAGTTTTGGAGGTGACTCGATCGAAGACTTGGCGGGGGTCTCAGCAAGTGGTGGAAGAGGCTCCCTGACCGCTCCCCAAGGTGGTCTCTCTGACGACACTCTAGACACATCTACACTGCTATTCTTCTCTATATGGTACAAATCTAAAGAATCCTCAGTAATGTACAACTCGGGCTGCTCCTCCACTAACTCCTGTGCAATGTCTACATGAAAGCAGTCCATGTCTCCTGCTGGTCCCATTGCGGCATTGAAAATATTCAGCTTGACCTTTCGATTGCCGAATGAGAGATCCATGGCTCCGGTCCTACAGTTGATGCACGCATTGGCAGTCGCCAAGAATGGTCTGCCTAAAATAATCGGAGTCTGGTGCTGGCTGTCTACTCCTTCCATATCAAGAATAATGAAATCGACTGGAAAATAAAAGTCATCCACCTTAACTAGCACGTCCTCCAAGACACCTCTCGGTACCTTGACAAAACGATCTGCCAGCTGCAGTGTAATCGGAGTCGATCTCATCTCTCCTAGCCCGAAAGAATCAAAGAAATATCCGGGCAGAATGTTCACGCTTGCTCTAAGATCGAGCAATGCGCGTTCTATCCGGATGTTCCCTATAGTACAAGCAATGATAGGGGCTCCAGGGTCCTTGAGCTTTGGTGGTGTCTGATGCTGAAGTACTGAACTCACCTGCTCAGTCAGATGGACCCTGTTAGGAACTCGCTCTCTAGATTTACGCTTCTGCGTACATAGTTCCTTCAGGAATTTGGCATATGCCGGCACCTGCTGAATAGCATCGAGCAAAGGTAGGTTGATCTGCACATGCTTGAAGATGTCAAGCACATCCTGGATCTTCACACCTTGCTTCCCTCTATAACCAGGAGACTCTAATGCTTTGGGATAGGGTGGTGGGGAATATACTTTGCTGGTTCCTCCTCTTTGTGAGAAGGCTCACTCCTATCCTTCTTCTTCTTCTCTGAGGATGAAGATGATGAAGATGGTGAAGGTGATGATGGGGATGGGGATGATGATTGAGCCGACGTAGGTGAAACAATGGTCTCTGGCTCCTCTATCCTCTCTCTACTCTCTCGCTCTCTGCTCTCGACGTGATACTCACGTCCACTCCTTAGGGCCATAACCGATTTGGCCTGATGCTGTGTCTCAGTATGAAATAGGCCTCCAGTCATCTGGTCCTTGCCCTTCGGGTTCATGACAGCCTGACTCGGCAATGTACCCTCGGGTCTCCTACTAATAGCCTCAGCTAACTGTCCCATTTGCGATTCTAACTTCGCAATGGACTGCGTATGCGAGCTCAAAATCTAGCTACACTTCTCGAAGGCATTCTGATTAGAGGTTTTTACCTCTTGGAATGCCTGAAGAAGTCTCTCCTCAAAAGATGTCTGCGGGGCAGACTCCTGCTGAATCGGGGGAGTAACAGAAGAAGAAGAAGACTAAGCATAGTTCGATCTTTGAAATGACTGAGTAAAAGATGGCTGCCAAACTGGCTGAGAGGATGTAGGCATCTGCATGGAAGACTGTGGATTCTTCCATGAAAAATTGGGATGGTTACGCCAACCCGGATTGTATGTCGATGAAAATGGGTTATTCGGCGGTCTGACGTAACCCTGAGCTGCCTGAACTTGTTCTTGAACAAATTCAGGGTACTGAGCTGCCGAAGGGCACTCAGTGATCTCGTGTGCCGGACTGGCATAAAGAGTACACACCTGCTGTGTGGTGGATGGTCCTGAGAGAAGCTGGTCCAGCTTCTGAGCAATCATGTCTACCTTACACTGTAGTGCAGTAGATGGACCAACTTCAAGAACACCAGCTTTCTTCTGAATGCTGGGTGTGGCTCTATCAGAATGAGAGCTCGAAGCATGGTGGAGTGAATTCTCGGCCAATGTTTCAAATAGCCTCCATGCTTCGTCCTCGCTCTTCAGCATGAATGTCCCTCCACATGAAGAGTCGATCATCTGACGATTCTTGTCAGACAATCCATCATAGAAGCTCTGCACTAGTTGCCATTTCGGCACTTGATGATGGGGACATTTCCTGAGGAGATCCTTCATTCTCTCCCAGGTCTCATGAAAGCGCTCACCATCTAGCTCTGAGAAGCTAGTGATGGCTCTACGATATTGGTTCGTACAACCAATGGGAAAATATTTCCGAAGAAACTCCTGTTGCAATTGATCCCATGACTCGATTTCTACAGAATCTAAGGACTTTAGCCAATACTTGGCTTTGTCCTTCAATGAAAAGGGGAATAGAGTCAACCTTAAAGCATCATCATTGAAATTCTGTATCTTAACAGTAGAACAGATTTCGAGAAATTCATCTAAATGTCGGTAGGGATCCTCATGACTAAGGCCATAAAAGGATGGAAGCATCTGAATAATGCTGACCTTAATCTCATAATGAGGCGCTCCTACATCGGGTCTCCGAATGCAGGAAGCCTGAACATAGTCTGTGGGAATGAAGTATTCCCGCAGAGGGCGTGAAAGAACTGGGGGTGGAGGTGGAGGATCCATGTCAGCCATTGTTGCCGAACTTCGATGAGAATGTAAAATTCTCTCTGGGTTGTCAACAAATGGGTGTAATGGGGTTCCTAGACCTCGTCGCCACTACATACACTGGTACTAAGACCAGATGTAAGCAAACGACCTAACTCTAAATCTAAACTACACAGGTACTAAAAGGTAAATAACACAAAATAAACAACTACTAAACAAATATGCTAAACTAATTATGTCAGAATGATTTAACTAAGTAAATGAAATAACAAATTAAACTACTCTAAAGTACTGAAAAGATAACTACAGGAAATCACAAACTAAGTTTTTTCTAAAACCCACCTGTCTAATCGCTCCTTGCAGAATGAATTTCAAATGAATCCTAGAAAGACAGAACGTGAATCCTATATTTACTAACTATGTTAATCCTATATTCACTTACTAATCCTACTAACTAAAAATAAAACAACTAATTAGCTAACTAAACAACTTAATAAATCAAACTCTAAGAAATAAAGTAATTAATTCGCCGTTCCCCGGCAACGGCGCCAAAATTTGGTTGATATTTTGAAATGATCTTTTTAAAACAATTAATTTCAATAAACATTGGAAAATCGTCAACCAAAAATATAAAAACCGACATTCCACAAAGTGGTAAGTACGGGTCGAATCCTCAGGGAACAGGAATTAAACACAATATTTCTAGAAAATTTAATTTATTAATGACAAATATCAATCTACAATTATAAAGTTAATACAAGTACAAATAATCACTAAAAGAAAAGTAATCAAGCAATCAGTCTTCTGCTCCACGCCAAGGGTATTTCCGTATTTTTGCCACATAGAGAATCTTCTCACTTGGTCAATAACCCTGGACACTAAATATGCTTTTCAACCTAAAAATGCAGAAAAATACAAAGTTAGTTTTCTATTCTAACAATTAAAACAATAACTAAAACTATTTCTAATTGTACGAAAATTACAAAACAAATGCTATTTATCAAGCAAAAATTAAATAAAATACTAAATTAATTCTAAAATTAACCAATTTAACTCTACTAATGCTGTATGATGATGATGCAACTCCTAAAATGCAGAAATTATTGAAAACAAGTCTAAATTGCCGAAACTAAGAAAATTACGAAACTGCCCCTAACTAGTGTAAAATAGCATTCTGACAGGTTATCGGAAAACCACTGTTTGACAAGGAAAACGAAGTCCGATTTTTCTGAAATTTGTTCTGTTCTGCAACTGACAAATTAAACAATCTGACAGTTTTTACAGAATTGAAAAACAGTATCTGGAACTCCAGATATAAGCGTTTCAAAACTGGGAAAAATCAGGATATCGAAAGTCCCGAAATTAAAAAACCAGAAAAAGCGGTTTTCACAAAACGCTTAAAAATCAGACCAAATCAACTCCGAATGAGCTGAAATTTGGTCTGCAGTCAAAAAACACGTCTAGCAAGTGAATAGAATAAAAATGTTTGGAAAACACAGAATTTTTGTACAGAAAATAAGGCTAGTGCGACAGGGCAAAAATCTGGTTTTGATTTGAGTGCACTATTCACTATTTGAACTATTTTACTCTCTAAGAATGTAATCTACATGCAATGCAAACTTAATTAATCCTATATAACTGATTATATGCAGATGCTAACTATAATGAAGCTAAATGAACTCTACACGAAATATGACATGCATGTTATGACTATGCACTAAATGAAATACTAATGCAAATTATAATCAATACACTAAATAATATAGTTAAATATATGACTAAATGATATATGCTCTATAAACTAACTATACTAACTAACTAATCAACAAACGGTAAACTAACAAACACCAATCAAATCAACAATTAGAAATTTTGGCTAAACAATTAAAGAGATAACTACATTAGCTAATCTAAATTCGCTATAAGTAAATCAAAAACTTAGGGGACTAAAATGGAACAATAGGACACGTGTTCGACTAGGACTAGGGTCGGTTGACTCCAATGGACTCGGTTTAGGCTTAGCTAAGGGGGGTTAACTTGGGTAAGCTCGAGTTAGGTTTGACTCAACTCGGTTTAGTATGGGCTCGGCTAGGTTTGGTTTTGGGTTTGACTTAGTCAACTAGGGGCGGGTTGATTTAAGTAGACTCGGTTTGCCTTGGATTAGAGTTGATTCGACCTAACTTAGGTTTGACTAGGATTAGGTCTAGGTCTTTGACTCGGTTCAAAGGGGATTTAGAATAGGGGTTGACTCGACTAGGCTTGACTAAGGTTGGGCTTTGGTCTTAGACTCGACCTAGGTGTGGTTTGACCTTAGCTAAGGTTGGATTGGGTTTGGCTAAGGTTGACTCGACCTCGGATTGGTCTTGACTTTGACTTAGGCTAAGCTAGGGTTTGACTTAGTCTTGACTAGGACTAGGTCTAGGTCTTGGACTTAGGCTTATGAAGACTAGGTTGAACTCGGTTTATGGTTGACTTAGTCAACTAGGTTCGAGTTGACTTAGGTCCAACTAAGCTTGACTCAACTTAGATTTGACTAGGCTCGAATGGGGTAAGGTAAGCTCGGTTGACTCGACTTGGTTTAGACTAAGGGTTGACTCAAACTAAATCTAGGTCTTTGACTAGACTCGAGAAGGTTGAACTAGGTTTGACTCGACCTAGGGTTAGGGTTGTCTTAGACTAGAGTTGACTCGACCTAGGCTCGGTTTGAGTTAGGTAGGTTGGGATAGACTCGGATCAAGCTTGACTCGGGTTAGATCTTGGTCTTGGATTAGACCTATGGTGGACTTAGGTTGACTTAGACTAAGTTAATTAGACCCTACTCTAATTTAATCCACTAAGGAAGGTTAACTAAGAAGAAGCAAAGGCGCATTGATGATTTTTAGAAAATTGGAATATCAAAAACCGTCTAACCCCATTAAGAATGGCATTAAAATGCAAATTGGAAAGTGGAAACGTCTAACCTAGAGAACCCCACGAATTGGACTTTCCAAAAAGAATTTAAAAGCACTTATTTCTTTCTTGAAATCATAACCTCTCACTTGGGAAATGCAATAAATTTTCAAATCACTTTCCAAAGTTCACTTAGTAACTCCCTTCTAATAAATAATCGGATTTTAATGCTTTCTTTTTTTACTCCACACGATTTTTGAAAATTCAATTCTTTCCAAGAAAGAGTTTCCCAATTTCCATACATTAATTGCCCTCCTCCTCAAAAATCGTCTACACTAATTAAGACTATTTAAACTAAAGAATTTAAAATCTACCTAAAGTAATTAGAGGATCTAATTTGAAAAACACGATTTCCTAAATTAATTGAATGAGCTACTCTAATTCCCAAAACTTCCTTAAATGACCCCTAAAAACGACTAAGACACTAAACCCTAATACAATGAACCTAGACAACCTAATTACACTTACCTAACTCAATTAATGACAATTACTAATTTCTAAAAATTCGACCAAGAGCTCAAGGGGAGCTCTAATGGCTGCCGCCCCACCTTGGAGAAGAACTACACGAAAATAAAAAAAATAAAATTATAAACTAACGAAAAGCAATAAAACTAAGTAACTACTATTTTGATAAAACTAAGTTAGAAAATACTAAAAATGACTCCTAATTACACAAAAGCTAACAAGAACATCACTATGCTGGAATTAAAAACATAAAAAAAATAAAGAAAACTTGATTTTTATAATTTTCAATAATACACTCAAACACAAAAACGAAAAATGATTAAAACAATTAAGTAAATCAATCCTAAAACAATGGAATGACTAACACCACTTTATGCTACTGTTAACACACTAAACACACAGCAAGCAACACGACTTACCACTCTAAACACCCTTTTAACAAAAATGTAAAGATCGGCTAGAATATCTCTAGCCGATTTTTTTTCTTTTTCAAAAATGAAATCAAAACAAGACACAAGCACACCCCACGAATAAAATAAACTAAAATGAAATTTTCGAATGAGATTTTTAGCAAAACAACACAGTACACATGCTGAACAAAACGAAAATATCAAAACAAAAAATATTTTTGCAAAAATCAAGAATCGACTAGAATAAGTCTAGCCGATTTTTGGATTTTTATTTTCAATTAAAATCAAATGCAACCCACACACAAAACCGACTAAGATGAATCAAAATGAACACTTTCTTTATTGGATTTTCTGTAAAACAACACCAAGAACACTTAGGACAAACTTGAAAAATCGACTAAATAAAGATCTAGCCGATTTTTATAAAAAGGGTGAAAAATCAATAAAAACTCGATTCCAACGAATCAACCACACACATAAACCTAATCTAACGTGCTTGTCTATGCACGAATGCTACTCTAAGATTGAAACAAAAATAAAACTAAGAAACACACAGAAAATAACAAAACAAAATCCACACACAAATCGGTTTTATCTAGAAGAGAAGGAAGAAGAAGACCTACCTTTTGGAAGATCCGACGACCGGGGGGATGAAGAAGAGCGGACCGTGGCTGGAGAGGGACGTCCTATACAGTTCGAGAATGCTGTACTTCACCAAAAACGGCACCTTTTGCAGCTGCTACACGTTGGAGATCCACCGACGATGGAATGTGAGCCGATTCTGGATCGGAGGGTGTAGAAAGCCGGATGGAGGTAGGGCCGACTCACCTTGGTGGTATGTTGCGCACTCCCGCCCAAGGTTAATGGTCTCCACCTCTGCTAAACCTGCAAAAATATAGAAAAATGGTGAAAAGACAGCAAGGAATAAGAAAGAAATGAAAAGAAACCAAAGAAAGCTTGAAAATATGCTTGATAATCAAGCATAGATCGGTCTTCAATGGCCAACACGTGGGGGAGATGGAGAGGAAGGAGCTGCTGCTGTAGAGTCACTGTAGGGGGCGTCCAAACACAGCCAAAGACGCCTAGGGCTTCTCTAAAAAGTATATTTATACTTTTTGGAATTTGCAAAAACAATGTTATAAAAAATATATTCTCTAGGCGCCTCTTTCTGGGGGGTTTTCAGAAAAACTTTTTGAAATGGATCTGAATAGGCGTGTGGGTTGGGTTTTGGACTTTTAAAGAGTTGATCCAAGGTCCAATTAACCTAATTGGGTCGGATATGGATCTGATCCACCTCGAAATCCATGCCCAAACACTGAAATAGCCATAACTCTCTCATTTTAACTCCGATTTTTTTGAAATTCGAACCATATCCCCTTACTATCAAAACACATCTAAACATGGATTTAAAACCTTAAACTTGATACAAAATGCATGAAAAACTTGTTTACATGATGTGCATTTCATGCATCATCAGTGTTCAAGAATTTCCTGCATTTTCATAAGCATCTCTGAGGCCTGTAATTTTAATAGTTCCAGTTAGCAATTTTTACTTTCATTTTTCTTTTAGAACCCATGATGTCGTTTTTTTTTTCTCTTCCTGTTACATCTTGACATTGAATTGATCATTGTGTTAGTATTGTCAAAACAGTGTCATACTAACACTACCACATCAATATTTGTTTATGGTGACATCCTCACTATCGTTCGCACCATGCCCTTCAGCATGCCCTTCATCTCATGGCATCCAGCATATGCCCACCATGTCCGTAGGCTGCACACCTACTAAAACTAGCTATCATCTATGTCATTCACGGTACACGTTGTACGCCTTCATTTCCATTTGATGCACCAACATCCTCCTGATAACATTCCAACCATCATGGTACAAATGCTTACAACACCTTACACTATTCGCTACAGGGGAGTTTGCAGCAATCTGCTTGTGTCCCTTTTCCACAATTCCCTGCACACCATCAATGCCCAGCTGCAACATCTGTAGCATGTTCCCAATTGCAACCATCTTCATATTAACACTGTGCAATGCTCCACCACACAGCATTGTCATAACAAACCACTCAGAAACACCCCTATGCTGCAACTGGTGTTACCACAAAAAAAATATGTAGTGGGCGTCTTGTCGAATGCCACTGACATTGAGATCGGTCATCAGGGCCAATAAGTCTTACAGTAATTTTTTTATTTTCCAAGCTTTACACCCTGAGTTCTGTTGAATCCTCAGAATGAAGCTTCATTACGTTCTCCAGATCGAACCACATTGTGCCTTCTCATGGATTTACTTCACTGAAGATTCTTTTTTTCCTTGTTGTTAAGTATTGCTGGAAAACTCAAAGAGCAAAGAGTAGCTATTTGACTGAGGTTCTCATTTCTGAGAATTAATCTTCAACAAGTTTGAAGACTAACTCAGAAAATAGGCTCTTGATTGTCTGCTAAATGCTGAAAGGAACCCCCAAGGCAACTTGTAAGCACATCAATTTTGAGAGCCAAGGTTCAAGTTCATGACCAATCTGGATATTCATTTAGAAACTACAACGTTGAGATGTTTCAACTGCTATGACTTTTAAAAAGTCGTCCATAGCAATCTGCAAAAGAGGCTGCAACTTTTTTTTTTTCCTTTGGCAAACTGATTATTTTTTTTTCTTTATGTGAATTCCAACTGTTGAAGACTGGATTCATCCGTACCTCATCAAATCCATGTTTTACCTGTATCTTGACTTAATAAACATTCTTTATAACACTTACTGTAAAGATCTCTCCACCTTTCTTTATTTATCATTTCATGACTATCCCATCATAGTCATGTCATCTAGGTATTCATTGTCATCAGATTTGCTATGTTTGCCATTTACCCGCTGAATCCACGTCAGTATAGTTCATGATATTGCACACTTGTCACATCTCAAAACCACAGTGTATATCACATACAAGGCATCACCACTCCCCTGGATGTCATCCTTGCTTTTAAACCCATGGAAGCTAGTCCCCTTGATCAGAATGGCTCCTTTTGCTGAGAAAACCAGTCATCTGATCCTCTACATCCATAGCCCTTAGTAAACCTTATGATACTCCAGGAAGGGACCCAACCTTATTTGATTCCATAATCCTCTGGAACCTGAGCCATCTAGTTTCAACTGTAGAAGACCTCCTTTAGCTGAAGCAGGAATCTCACTTACAGATGATTCTTCCTCCTCTTTTGACTGTCTCACACTTGCTGAATGTAAACTTAGAGTGTCCATTTTAGGGACAGTTTCTTTTTTTTTTCTCTCAGGCATAGTACCCTGAAGAGCCTCTTTGACATCCTAATGTCTGTCATACATTGCCATCACCAGACCTTGCTGCCATTCTCTACAGCAACTCCCTTAACCACAGCAATACACCACATCTTCACCAATTACCCATTCATTTCCTGCACTTAGCCCATAAAATCACACAGCTCCTGTTTTCTTGCACAGCCGCCTCTATCAGCTGGCTGTTGTCAATGCTTCCCATATCTGCCTTCCCACTTCTCACAGCAACTGCCTCATTTGCTGTAGCTTACCACCACCATCATCTAGCTCATTGGTTCATTTTTTTTATGCCATATATATATCTATATATATATATATTCATACGTATATAAGTGTATAGATTATTTCCCATCTTTTCATCATGGATGAATACTTTTGACATTTATATGCAATGTCCTTCTATTTCTTCTATTAATCAAGTGTTTTGCAGGGAATATATGAAAGATATCGCTATTTGGAGTTATAAAAATTTCATGTATTGTATTAGTTAGATCTTAAATGAGAATTTACATTTCCTGCTTTAGGTAGAATGAATGAGCATTGTAAATATCATGAATTACTTGTTTTCACGCATTTTTTGCCTTTATTTCTCAAATTCTCACAATGGTGAAACACGAATGGCACGTGCACCATTTTGTAAGAGGTAAATTAATCCTAAGTTGATGATTTACATCAACGGCCATAGTCGGGATGTAAACAAGACTTGGTGTTTTTATCTTTTATAAAATAACACTGGATCCACACTGGATCCCTCTTTTCAAAAATCATCATATTTTCTTTAAATATTTTTCTCTTTTATCAGAATTTAATCTAAAATTAATTCAATATATATACCAATGGCCATAGTGAGGGTATATTGAGAATTAATTTTATTTTAAATTCTATAAAAGCACCAAAAAGGTATTTTATTCTTCATTTGAATTTAGATATGACTATTATATAATACATTCAATGACCATAGTCAGGAGTGTATTATATCATTAATCTTATTTAAATTCATTTAAAGAATGAAATATGATTTTCAAATCCAATTTCAAACTTATTCAAATCCATTCATCATTTAGGTTAGAATTGCATCATATTTTCAAAATTCCCTTTCAAAAACCCAAGTGATTGTGAATATCTCTTCTTTAAAGTTTTCTATTTCAAATTCCAAATCTATTTCAATTTCAAAGTCTAATTTGGCTTTGGAATTTCAAAATCATTTTATATTCAAACTCCAAAATTCCAACCCAAAATCAAAATTCGCTTTCAAAGTTCAAATTAAACTTTGAAGTTTCTGACTCATCTTCTGATTCAAAATCAAGTTTTCTTCAAATTTTAAAAAAATCAAAGTTGAGATTGACTCTGAATCTCAAAATCCAAACCTTCCTAAGTTCAATCTGGGTTTTCAAAACCCAGATCCATCTTTAAAAGTCCTATTTGGACATTTCAGAATCCAAAATCCAAAATCCAAAATTAGATCCTAAACTTGGATCTAGATTTCCAAGTACAATTCTACTCTGGACCTCAAATTACAGATCAAAAATCTATTTAGGATCCAGAACCCAATTCTACTTTGGATCTCAGACTTCAGATCCAAATCCATTTAGGATCCAAAACCCAATTCTACTTTGGATCTCAGACTTCAGATCCAAATCCACCTTAGGATCCATAACCCAATTCTACTTTGGATCTCAGACTTCAGATTCAAATCCACCTTAGGATCCAGAACCCAATTCTACTTTGGATCTTAGACTTTAGATCCAAATCTCATCCCAAACTTCAGATCCAAATTCCATTTCCAAATTCGGATCTAATTCCACCCTAGATCTCAGACTTCAGATCCAAATTTCATCTTGGATTTCAAATCTTGAATCCAATTCCATTTTCATTTCAGATTTCAAATCTAATTTCTATTTCCAGATTCTAAATCTAGAATTCAATTTTGAACTTTATTTAGAATCTAGACTTTGGATTCAGATTTCATCTTGAAATTCCAACTTTCAAATCAATTCTATTTCTCAATTCTATTTTTCCCACATTTTTATTATGATTTTAAACTTCAAAAGTTAGAATTCAATTCCATTTCATCTCTATTCTGATTCAAAGTCCATTTATGACTTTGAAATTTCCTTTCTTCTCCTTTTATCTCAAACTTCAGAATCATTCCTTTCAAAGTCAAGATTTATTCTCAAAACTCTGATTATTCCAAAAACTTAGAACTTTAAATCTTAAATTTTAAGTTAGGAACCATTTCTTCACTCCCTTATCAAATTCATCTCAGAAACACTTGGAAAATTTCGAATCATTTTTTAAAAGAGCATACATCTTTGCATTCGCACAAGCATGATTCTTTGTGCATTTAGACTTAGAATAAATTCTTAGATAATTTCTTAGCAAAGCAAAAGGCATAAATTCGACCCTTGGTTCGATTACCTCTGGTAAAGGCGCCAGGAACAGTCGAACCTCGTACCGACGAGCGGATCCCGTCTCCCAATTTTCCCGCAAATATTTCAAAAATGGAGGCGAGTTATTTTCTTAAAATATTTTTAAAATTAAGGTCAAGTGAGACCCCGCCAAAGAGTTCCTCTTTTCTCTATTCTTTCTTTTATTTTCTCCCTTCAAAAAAGGAGGAAATAGAGGTTGGAAAGGGAAGAGAGAAGGAAGAGAGAGAATATTGCGAGAGGAAAATTTTTGCGATGATCACATTTTTGGCAACCGTGATGGGACTCATCTCTGTCCGGTCGTATTATGCCTTTTTCTTTTGCTTTGATATTATCTAAGTCTTGATTCTTCAAATGTCAGCTTCATTTTCATGCAAACCTTAGGAGCCTAGACTATATCCTAAGCTGACATCATTGCATATAGGATTTAAGTATGGTTTGGTAGGACCATATTGAGGAGATTATTCCATGCTCACATTAGACTTAGGTCTGAAATACAACTCTCCCAAATTTTAGGGATTGAATGCAAAACAATGTATGCAAGTGTATGCTTCTCTTCATTTTAGTCTATCTCTTTAGGACTTGCATTAGAGTTATCTGATTTCTGGCATGTTGAGCATATTTTAAAAACCTCCTTACCTATATTGTCCCGGTCTTCACGTTGCTAGGCTGTCTCACTGAACCATAGTTCGGGAGAGAGCCTCACAACTGGACCACTTATTTGGGTTCACGCCCCCCTACCACGTACCTAAGGGCCATAGTCCGAGGTATATCGGTAGGTGCTCAAGGATGTTGAGAAGCCATTACCTTAGAACTGAAGGAATATTTCTATGCCACGTACTTCGAGCTTCGGCTTGGGTATATTGGCATATATTGATTGGAATCAGATGATTTGAACCCTAGAGTTAGGATTAAGGTCCTACAAGCCATTTCAAATATTGCATTTAGAGTCAGCCTTTAGGAAGTGTTGTGTGTGCATCCTTGTTTGTGCAGATTTAGTTATATAATAAATCTCTTATTCTTTCATATATATGTATCAAACCCTTTTCAAAAACCCTGGGTGTATCATTTAAAACTTACTCTTATTTTCAAAAACCCCAGGTGTATATTTTTCTCTACCTACATTTCTTTTCTCTTTTAGATCAAATTTTCTTTAAAACCCTGGAAAATTCCTTTAAAATTTCCTCGATCTTTCAAAAATTTTCAGGTTTGTATCTTCAAAGAGTCTATCCGTAAGTCCTGCATTCTATCTAAATCTCCTCATTTCTTCTTTGCCCCAGTATCATTCCAATGGCGTCTGATTCTCTCGATGCAGTCTTTCCTCGAGATCATGTCTTCTATCAGATTCAAGATGGATCCCCAGATCAACGGGTCATCCAGTCTCGTCCTTTCTTTCCTCGATGGTATTATTCTTGGTTAGCCACCTTCTCACGTATGTTCCCAGACCACTTGGATGACTGTGGGTTGGAGATGGCATCAGCGGTAGGCAAGCGAACCATCAATGGAGCTTTGATTCAAGCTATGACAGAGCGGTGGAATCCACGTACCTACACATTCTGGTTTCCTTGGGGAGAGATGACTCTACTGATGGATGAGTTCAATGATATTATGGGATTGCCCGAACCAGCTGGCCAGCCAGATGATCCTGTCGAGCAGCAGTTTTTGATCAACATCAAAGGGGTAGATTTTCGAGAAGTCTTGGTTAGAGCAACAGGAAGCAGATTCTGGCCCCTTACTGAAATTGGAGGGAATCAATTCATTGATCTGTTCGGACTCTATCGCAAGTATGAAACTTACGAGGAGGTTGACACTTTGTCTCGAGCAGCGAAAGACAGAATTCAGCATGCCATGATCCTATGCACAGTAGGATTAACTTTCTTCTAAGATGGCCAGAATTTCATAGACATCAGGGTTGCCCAGCTCTTTCGAAGATGGGGAAGCAAGCAGACTCTTCAACTTTCAGTTTTCATGGCAGCTTTAGCCTTCCTTTACAGAGGCTTGACTCGATTTGCCCTCGGAGAGACCATTCTGGTAGAAGGATGCACTTACGCCCTACAGTCATGGTTCCTGCGACATGTTCCCTCAAAGGCCAGTTCTTTCAGATTCAGCGGTAAGCAGCCGAAGACAGCCATTCAGTACCGATCTTTGATCGAGAAACTACATTAGGAGGAGATTGTTTGGGACTTCTTCGACAGAAGAGAGACCGTTTCTCGATACACTTATGCTCGCGACAAGCGCTACAGACTACTTGGCCCTTTCTTTTATGTTGATTATCAGGCAGAACGATGTCTCAGGCAGTTTTCGCAGCGACAGGTTCGTGCCAACACCCGCTTCCCGACGGGCAACATGCCAGAATTCAACCTGCAGTCGGATCAGTGGTCTGGGGCATATCATGTCACTAAATATACCTAGGATTCCTTTGTTTCTCTATTTGTATTTCCTGAGCCAAATGTATCATCTGAATATCAAGAGTGATGGCAAACTGTCTGCCCACCCTCTCTTTGTCTTAGAATGTTAAATATCAATAAAAATTACTTTTTGCCAAAATTTTATTTCTTGTATTTTGTTTATAGCACAAATGGTCACAATTTTGGTGACAACCTCATCCCGGGTAAATTGGACATTCCTCCCACATTTTCTTCAATATATTTTATCATGGTTGATGACCTCGCCTAGGTAACAAGGCACATTTTTCTATTATCATCAAAATGATAACACAATTATCACAAATCTTGTGATGACCCAATCCCGGGTAATGGGATAATCTCTTGAAATTGTCTGCCGAAATCCTTCATTCCTTTTTCCTCAAAAATGTTTTTGTTTTCAAAGGCTTCCCCATACTCCAACCATTCCCATATTTTACAGGAAAACAGCAGGCTGCTTAACGACACAGTGACAGCGAACCAGAAGAGATGAATTCTCCGAGATCATCTAAAAAGCATGACTCAGGGGATGAGAGCGACGTTGATCCAGCTGATCATGCATATATTTCAAGGTGAATTAACATTAAAATATGCATGATTTTATAAAAAAAAATGTTTTAAAAACCCAAGTTTATGCTAGTTTTCGTTAAATGAGCTAAAATGATTTTAAAACAGAAAATGTATGAAAAATAGCTTTATTTGTATATTTTAGTACATATTTTGATGTTTGATATTAACATAGTAGTTTTAATTTTTGTTTTCAAAAAAACAATAATAAAAAATAAAAATAAAATAAAAATTAGAGTTAAAAATAGAGTTAGATATATTTTGAAATGAGGTTAGTGTAAATATTTTTTTTTTAAATAATCTTTAGATTAGAGTAGTTTAGTTAGTTTGAGGTTTTTAGTAAAAAAAAAAACTCTTTTAAATAGTTTTTTTTTTTTAAAACAAACCATTACACGGTTTGTGATTTTTAAAAACTGAAAAACTGGAAAAAATATAATAACAAACTGGTTTAACCGGTTTGGGTTTTTTTTAAAACCAAGAAAAATATTGAAAACAAACTGGTGAACCGGTTTGAATTCTTTTAAAAACCCAAAATCAGAAAAAATAAGGCGTCTTCCCCTGTGCACCTCTCCCTCTTTCCTAACCCTTCCCCTTCACCTCTTCTAACCCATCCTTCCCCTTCTCCCTATTTCTCTCTTCTCTTTTTCGGTGGAGGCTTCTTCAATCCGGCGATGGTGTACGAGAGGGGATCAACTCTCTTCTAACCCCTCTCAAGTCACGGTAAGTGTTTCTGCAACTTCTTCTTTTTCTTCTTCTTCTTCTTCTTCTTTCTGAATTTTAATCTTCGTAATGTTTGAATTTTAATGTGGAAAAGATAAAAAAGAAAGAAAACATAAAAAGAAAAAAATATATCTGCAAAAGAGTTCCGGTGATCAACAGAGATCTGCCAGAATATTTGTTCTGAGGAATAATTGTGATAAATGCTTGCATTAATTCTTGATCAAAAATCTTGATCGGAATCTGCTGAAGGAATTTCTGTATATTGATTATCTAAATCATTATCAGAAGTAGATGAATTGTGTTCAAAATTCTGTTGATCGTATTAATTGAAATCTGATTTCCGGCAAATGAAGTCCAGCCTGAATGAGTCTTCCGATGCTTGATTGTTTAAGTGTGAACGATTAGATGTCTGGATCGAGTATCTCCAAGTGATTCCTGATTTAAATTGTATGAATTTCAATTTGAAAATATCGGATTACTGATCAAAGTAATTCCAGCAATCAGCTGAATCTCTGCCGGAATCCCCTGCGTTAGCCACAGAGATACTGATTTTTGAATCAGTTTTACTGTTTTGTTTTTCGGTGACTGAATTGTGACTCAGTTTTACTGAGTTTTCGGTCTGGTTGGTTGATATTTACTGATTTCTCTTGTGAATAGTGATTGATTGATCACAGGAGTTTTGGATCGGGTTTGAGAGCAAGATCTTAGTGAGTGATTCACTATTGGATTTCTAAGCATTATGCAATTTCCGATTTCTGTTTTTTTACATTTCATTTTCTATATTTGCTTTTAATTCATTTTCCTGTGTTTTAATCATTCCATTTGTTGTTGTTTCCTTTATTTCTTATTTTTAAGTTGATATAATTCGATTTCCTGTAATTTTTCAGTTTGTTTTTTTTTACATGTTTTTCTTCTTGTTTTCAATACCTGAATTTATGTTCTTCATTAGTCATTCCTTGATTTTTACATTCCTTGATTTTAATGCTTTCAATTTTTTAATATTGTGTTTTTCAATAGTTTATGTGCGTAGTTTGTTAATGAAGTGTTAGTGATTAATTGTCTTCACGGTTAGTTAATTGAAATAATTAGATTTCATAAAGTTGAGTGTTAGTGAATTGAAATTTAGTTAATTGTGTTAGTTAATGTTGTTTTAATTGTCATTGGATTCTTTTGATGATATCATTCAGTGTTTTTAGCATTTAGCTAGTTTAATATAGGTTTCTATTTTTATCTCTGGTACTGCTTGTGTTCATTTGATTTGTGCAGGATAACACAGGAGTGTTGCTGAAGTGATTACGTGACACGAAGTACGAAGAGTAGAGCTTCTTTTTACTTTTCAATTTAGAATTAGGAATTTAATTGGGTTTGTAAATATTGCACTTTACGCCCTTTGCGAAGGGTATTCATTTGTTGTAATAGTTAGTTGTTTTTACCTTTCTTGAACCTTTTACATTTTAATAATTCGGCAATAAAGAATAGTTTAGAATTGTGTGTTTGAATACGAAATATTCCCGTTCCCTGAGTTCGACCCGGTCTCATCCACTAGTGAGAACCGGTTTTTATTATTTGGTGTCTGGTTTTCACATGTTTTACATATAAAAATCTTTTCAAAATTACAACGATTATAAAGAAGACATCAAATTTTTGGCGCCGTTGCCAGGGAACGGCGTAATATTAGTATTCACTTTATTGCCTAGTGTTTGTTTGCATTTAGGTTTAGAACCACGTATGTGCATATCGTAGAGACGAGCTTACTTTTCCGCACAGCCCACCTACTAGGATCCCCTTAGAGGTGACTGCGTACGATTGGTACCGTACACATAGATTTCATATTTCTTTGCATAATCTCTGTTATGTGTAACTACATGGTGTTTGTTTAGTTTTTGTTGTTTTTAGTCTACTCGCTTTGTGGTTTGCGTGGTTTGGCCGCTTAGTGCGTTAGTTAGGTAGAAAACCCAAAGTTAGGACGTGTGCTACATCGGTCTACTCCAAGGTGTACGCAATGGCTGACGATCATCATTTGATCTATCCTTTGAGGGAGTACTTCATGCCAAATACGTATACTCCTGCCTCCTGCATCACGAGACCTGATGTAGGAGCGATCCATTTTGAGATTAAGGCCAGTGTGATTCAAATGTTACCTTCGTTTTATGGCCTTAGCAATTAAGACCCATATCGTCATCTCGACGAATTCCTTAAGATTTGCTCAACTATGCGAATCAATAACTTTGGAGACGACGCTATGAGGTTGACTTTGTTTTCGTTCTCTCTCAAAGATAAAGCCAAGCACTGGCTAAAATCTCTTAAGACGGTTCGTATTACTACTTGGGAAGGAATGCAGCGCGAATTCCTCAAAAAATACTTTCCAATTGGTAAAACGAATCAGTTTCGTAAAGCTATAACCAGTTTTTCTCAAATTGAGGGAGAACAGTTTCACGAGTCTTGGGAGAGATTAAAAGATCTTCTCCGCAAGTGTCCTCATCACCAGGTGCCTCATTGGCAGTTGGTGCAGTATTTCTATGACGGGCTTACTGAGAAGCATCGTCAAATGGTTGATTCGTCTTGTGGGGGCACTTTTATGCTCAAGAGTAAGGACGAGGTGTGGTCTCTATTCGAGACCTTGAGTGAAAACACGATGCATCATGCTGTGTCTTCACAGCTCGATAGGACTATATCTTTGTCTAGTGGTCCTAGGAAAGTTGGGATTTCCGAAGTTGGGTCCGAGTTAGAATTGCGTACCAAGGTTGACCAGTTGACTAGGAAGTTAGATCAATTCCTAGCCAATTCCTCGAGAAATCCAGTAGGAAGAGTGTGCGAGCTTTGTGCTAGCCCTGCACACTGTGTTTCGACTTGTCCGGCAGCACCGCTATATCCTGAATTCGTTCAGGAGCAGGTGAATGCTGCCCAAGGTTTTCTAGACCCATGCCTGATTCATTTACACCATCATATAACCCAGGTTGGTGAAACCAGTTTATTTCCCTATCCCATCAGCCCTCCCAGACACAGTATAGACCCAGTAACCCTTCACAAGGTTACTCGCATCCCATTTTTCCACAGGTTCATATCCCAGCCCAACCTGCTTATACTCAACCCCATTCTCATGAGCCTTCACCTAGTCAATCCTTCCAAGATAGGATATTACAAGTTCTGAGCTCCCATACGCAGTCAATAGCCAAGCTAGAGACTCAAATGGGATAGTTGGTTGAAAACTTCAGTAGGCAAAGCCAGGGGAACCTTCATAGTCAGTCTGTTGTCACATCCAAGGGAGAGGATTCCATGTCATTTGACTTGCATCCCACTGCTTCACATCATGAGCAAGTCAAATCTGATACATCCCTTCAGAGCGAGAAGGTGTATCTCCCCACTCGGGAATCGACTCATGAGCCCCATATCATTTCCACTGACGAGTCGATTTCCGTTATACCTCAGCAGAAGGGGCAAGGCCCTCAGTTGTTACAGTCTTCACATAAAGTCCCATTTTCTCAGCCTTTAGGATCATCGATTTTTAGTAAGCAAGAGGTACAGATGCAGAAGGTGCTTGACCAAGTCAAGCCAGATCATATTCACCACTCTTCTGAAGTTGCATTCATTGATAGTCGGTCGGTCCTAGACTCTCATTTCCTGACTAGTCTCTCAAATGAGACTAATCTCCATCATTTATGTCGAGAGAGTCATGATACTACATTTAGAGGTAGACGGGATGGAAACATAGTGCGCAGTGTCACAGATGACACTCTTTTCTACATAGAGCCTCATTGAGCGATACTTCATGTCCATTGATCTCATGGACGATGAAGGTTTTTCCAGGGATCCGTCTGGCTGGGGACGAGAAACTTAGCGCTTTATGGGAGGCAACCCATATCTTGTATATTATTAGATTTGATTAGAATTTATAGATTTTATTTTTCCTTTTTCGTTTTGTTCATGAGTTTTTCATGTTCTTTTTGTTTCATTCATGGTTTTCATGTCATGTCATGTATACATTGCATTCATTACATTCATAGAACATGCACTTTTAATTCATGTCAGGTTATTCTACTCTTTTCCCTCATTTATTTCCTCTCATGTGCATTCACTTAGTTTCATATAAGCATGGGGGAGTGCCACTGGGACAATGTCATTCAAGCATGGGGGAGGGTGTAGTTTGCACATCTTGATATTTCTATTTACGTTCTTGCACATGTTTACACATCTTTCATGAAAAGTAGATTTTTAAAGAAAGAGTTTGAACTTATATGAATGTTATTTCAAATCTGATATTTTTAGAGGATTTTTAAGCCTGATATTTTTAGAGGATTTTTAAGCCCCAGGAAATTTTTTTCTGACATGGATCTAAAAATTATGGTTGTTTATGCGGATTTCAAAGAAATGATGATAAATACATGTTAGAATTTATTTTGAATCGCAAATATGAATATGCACAGTACTATTTTTGAAAAACTAAGCAAATGAACAAAAGCGTAAAAATGAGCTCAAAAAGTGAAAAAGAGCATGCGTTAGGTTGTTTGGATAATTTCACAATCCTTAGTAGATGGAACTTAGATGTAAGTTGAAACTTTTAATTCCATTTCGAAATAAAGAGTGGAAAACTTTGTGATCCTAAGTAGCTGAGAACAAATACAAGTTGAAATGTTTGACTCTCACGTTATAAAGGTGAATGAAGGAAGTCACTTTTATGTCTTAGTTGATATCTTTTGGTATGCATTGAAAAAGTATAGAAGATATTGGCATTGCACAAGGAATAAAAGCAGACCACATGCAAGCTATAAGAGAAGAATGAATACGCAAAAAGAAAAAGCGTGAAAAAAAGGGCTTAAAAAGAAAAAGTTCAATGCTTAGAAGTGTGTTTGAGAAAATCTGTGCAGAAAACATATGAGTGAGGATAAGTAAATAATAACTTGTTTTTATTGGATTTTCTAAGAATAAAACATAAATAATTGTGATATTTAGAAAAGTGAAAGAAATTCTTTTTTTCTGTGGTGGTATATAAAAAACTCTAATTATGTTTTGATTTTTTTTGTAACACGAAATATTTGTGAAAACAATGTCTTTAATAACTACTGCTTATGAGGATGTGTAATATTATGCATACATGACAGAGATGTTTGTGGGTAGCATCACTACAAACCCTCACGAGACCTTACTCATCCATTGGGGTAACCCTCAGGGGTTGAAAGGGCTTGTTGCATGAGCTAAATGCAACCGTGATTCCTACGAAAGTGAGTTAGATGATAGTTTTCATTTCATGCATTTTTCTAGTTTGCTCGAGGACTAGCAAAACATAAGTATGGGGGTATTTGATCATGCATATATTTCAAGGTGAATTAACATTAAAATATGCATGATTTTATGAAAAAAATGTTTTAAAAACCCAAGTTTATGCTAGTTTTCGTTAAATGAGCTAAAATGATTTTAAAACAAAAAATGTATGAAAAATAGCTTTATTTGTATATTTTAGTACATATTTTGATGTTTGATATTAACATAGTAGTTTTAGTTTTAGTTTTCAATAAAAATAATAATAAAAAATAAAAATAAAATAAAAATTAGAGTTAAAAATAGAGTTAGATATATTTTGAAATGAGGTTAGTGTAAATATTTTTTTTTAAAATAATCTTTAGATTAGAGTAGTTTAGTTAGTTTGAGGTTTTTAGTAAATAAAAAAAAAACTCTTTTAAATAGTTTGTTTTTTTTAAAACAAACCATTACACGGTTTGTGATTTTTGAAAACTGAAAACTGGAAAAAATATAATAACAAACCGGTTTAACCGGTTTGTTTTTTTTTTAAAACCAAGAAAAATATTGAAAACAAACCGGTGAACCGGTTTGAATTCTTTTAAAAACCCAAAATTAGAAAAAATAAGGCGTCTTCTCCTGTGCACCTCTCCCTCTTTCCTAACCCTTCCCCTTCACCTCTCCTAACCCTTCCTTGCCCTTCTCCCTATTTCTCTCTTCACTTTTCTGGTGGAGGCTTCTTCAATCCGGCGATGGTGTACGGGAGGGGATCAACTCTCTTCTAACCCCTCTCAAGTCACGGTAAGTGTTTCTGCAACTTCTTCTTCTTCTTTTTCTTTTTCTTCTTCTTCTTCTTCTTCTTCTTTCTGAATTTTAATCTTCGTAATGTTTGAATTTTAATGTGGAAAAGATAAAAAAAGAAAAAAAACTATCTGCAAAAGAGTTTCGGTGATCAACAGAGATCTGCCAGAATATTTAATATGAGGAATAATTGTGATAAATGCTTGCATTAATTCTTGATCAAAAATCTTGATCGGAATCTGCTGAAGGAATTTCTGTATATTGATTATCTGAATCAATATCAGAAGTAGATGAATTGTGTTCAAAATTCTATTGATCGTATTAATTGAAATCTGATTTTCGGCAAATGAAGTCCAGCCTGAATGAGTCTTCCGGTGCTTGATTGTTTAAGTGTGAACGATTAGATGTCTGGATCGAGTATCTCCAAGTGATTCCTGATTTAAATTGTTTGAATTTCAATTTGAAAATATCAGATTACTGATCAAAGTAATTCCAGCAATCGGCTGAATCTCTGCCGAAATCCCCTGCGTTGGCCAGAGAGATACTGATTTTTAAATCAATTTTACTGTTTTTTTTTTTCCGCTGACTGAATTGTGACTCAGTTTTACTGAGTTTCCGGTCTGGTTGGTTGATATATACTGATTTCTCCGGTGAATAGTGATTGATTGATCTCAGGAGTTCTGGATCGGGTTTGAGAGCAAGATCTTAGTGAGTGATTTACTATTGGATTTCTAAGCATTATGCAATTTCCGATTTCTGTTTTTTTACATTTCATTTTCTATATTTGCTTTTAATTCATTTTCCTGTGTTTTAATCATTCAATTTGCTGTTGTTTCCTTTATTTCTTATTTTTCAGTTGATATAATTTGATTTCCTGTAATTTTTCAGTTTGTTTTTTTTTACATGTTTTTCTTCTTGTTTTTAATACCTGAATTTATGTTCTTCATTAGTCATTCCTTTATTTTTACATTCCTTTATTTTAATGCTTTCAATTTTTTAATATTGTGTTTTTCAATAGTTTATGTGCGTAGTTTGTTAATGAAGTGTTAGTGATTAATTGTCTTCACTGTTAGTTAATTGAAATAATTAGATTTCATAAAGTTGAGTGTTAGTGAATTGAAATTTAGTTAATTGTGTTAGTTAATGTAGTTTTAATTGTCATTGGATTCTTTTGATGATATCCTTCAGTGTTTTTAGCATTTAGCTAGTTTAATATAGGTTTCTATTTCTATCTCTGGTACTGCTCGTGTTCATTTGATTTGTGCAGGATAACACAGGAGTGGAGCTGAAGTGATTACGTGACACGAAGTACGAAGAGTAGAGCTTCTTTTTACTTTTCAGTTTAGAATTAGGAATTTAATTGGGTTTGTAAATATTGCACTTTACGCCCTCTGCGAAGGGTATTCATTTATTGTAATAGTTAGTTGTTTTTACCTTTCTTGAACCTTTTACATTTTAATAATTCGGCAATAAAGAATAGTTTAGAATTGTGTGTTTGAATACGAAATATTCCCGTTCCCTGAGTTCGACCCAGTCTCATCCACTAGTGAGAACCGGTTTTTATTATTTGATGTCTGGTTTTCACATGTTTTACATATAAAAATCTTTTCAAAATTACAACGATTATAAAGAAGACATCACCGGCCATGTACCGGGTCTTTCAAAAGATGATGACCAAGATGATGGCCGAGCAGGCTAAGGCTGGTCCCAAGAAGGCAGCTTCTAAGAGCAAAGCTAAGAAAAAGCCCATGAAAAAGCCTGTCAAGATCAGTAAGCAGAAGGTACAGAGTGACAGCACCTCAGAAGATTCCGAGTCAGCAGAAGAGAAATCTGAAGAGGAGCAGCTGATTTACATACCAAAGCATATGCGATCATCCATGAGGCCAGTGGAAGAGCCACTGTCAGTAAACAAGCCCAAGTATGGGGCCCCCGCAGAGGATTAGATCCAAGCCTTGACCAAGATAGTCAAAGACCTGCAAATTCAGGATAAAGGAAAGAGGTCACACACCAGGCAAGATTTCTATCTTGGCTTGGAAGGGGATCACAATCTAGAGAACCTCCCCCGGAAATTCATTAAGTTTGACGGAACCGGTGATCCAAAAGCTCATTTGGCAATATTTTTCGCAGAATGTGCCCGGTTTAGTGAAGATAACCGCACCCTTTTTCTCTGTTTTCCCCGCAGCCTGGACGGAATAGCAGCCAAGTGGTACGCTGAGCATGTCAATCCCATCGAATTGAGGGATTTTGACAAAGTCGTCAACATGTTTGTTGAGCGCTTCTTGTTCAACACAGAAGCCCTACCTACTCTGAACCACTTGTTCAACCTCAAACAGGAGCCCAATGAGAAAGCCCGAGATTTTATCCATAAGTGGAGGAGCATTTGTAACAAGATGAGGAATCCCATTTCTGAGGAGCACGCCCTTCAGGTCATTCTCAACAACTTCTCCCAGCCCCTAAAAAGCCTCCTTTTCCCGTACCCCTCCAAATCATTTATCGAACTAATAGAGCGAGTAGAATGGCTCGAAATGGGGGTAGAGAATGGAATGTATGAAGGTGTTGCTTTGGCCAAGAACATTCTGGACCCAAAGAAGAAAGCCCATTTTACCTACTCTGATGATATTCCCGAAGATAATCAGGGCAGTAGCAGCAAGAATGACAGCGGCAGTGGCACGAGACCTGAGCAGAATAGAGGTAGAAAAGGAAAGTTCTTTAAGAACAATGATAAGCCTCTCCCCAGCGGTCCTCAACAAAAAGGGGACTTTCAGGAAAGACCTAAGCATATCAATTGGAGCAGGGACCGAAAATTCACTCCTTTGGACCAGCCTCTGGAAAAAGTGTTGGAATACCTACTATCCCACAGGATGGTAAAACTGCCCAAAATTACAGATCCTCCAGTAGTCATGTGAAAGTACAGAGAGCAATATTGCAAATTCCATAGATCCATGGGGCATGATACGGAACACTGCTTCGTCTTGAAGCATTTGGTCCAGGACTGTATCGACAAAAGCATCCTCGTAGAAGATGAAGAGGAAGGCAAAATGGAAATTTTATCTGCTCTATTCCCAAAACATTCCACATCAACCATCTTAGAACATTCCTTCCTTCCACAAAGCCTTATACATCCATGCTCTAGTGAAGAGCTAAAACTCCAGCATCAGGTAATGGTTCTACATCAGGATCAGCCTGTATCTCAAAAAATGGATATCTTCTCGCTTCTTGACCAAGTAAGTGTACCAGTTGAGAACGAAAGAACTCAAATTTTCCCAAGAAGATTCCTTAAGAAAGAAGCCTGTGCAGAGGAAACAGAAACCTCTAAGGCAGCAGAAGAGCGGACCGATGATTTTCAGAAGCCAATTACAGCGCTCTCCAACATTTCCATCTTTGAATTAACTCATGATTCTCCCAAGCATCAGGAAAAGTTAGATGATCTATTGAGAAAGATTAAGGTGAAGTCGGGCACCACGCCTGAAGACATAGCGCAGATTGTAAACCAGGCGATGACTAACGCGCCTATTACCTTCTCTGATGAGGACTTGCCTAAGCCCCATTCATTCCACAATAATGCATTATATATTGTGGTGAGGACCAGGGGCATGACTGTCCCGCATGTGCTCGTTGATGGAGGCAGCAACCTCAACATTTGTCCAGAAATGACAGCGAAAGCTCTGGGATTAAAAGAAGAGTACGTGCCTGATCCCATTACCATCTATGGCTTCGACAATCACGGACAGACTGCAAACAGCAAGATCTTCCTGGAAATTTTTATCAACTATTCAGTACACACGGTTCTATTTCATGTTGTCAATGTGCCGCCAACTTACAATCTTTTGTTGGGACGAACATGGATCCATAACGCCAATGTCGTTCCATCAACTCTCCACTAGTGCATCAAGTGGTCCAAGGGCGGAATGATTACTAGCATTTTGGGCGAAGACCCTGAAGAAAGGCTGCCATAGCCTATGATTCTCCGTCCAACATTCACAGCTGATATTCCAAGCATCCGAGAAGCGGATGAAATCAATCTCAGTGACAGCTTAGAAATGTTAAAGTTAAAAGATGTTATGGAAGAACAGAACATTGCAGCCACTGTCCAATGGCAAGGACCTTGTTTCTTCAAACTAGGAGGACATATCAATTACACCTCCTTCAAAGATCATCCCTTATTTTCTCAGTTTTCTAAAGCAAGAAAGGGATTCGATCTGTTGATAAAGCATGAATACCAGCCATTCCAAGGCATGGGGAAAAAATGAAGACGACATGATAGAACCCATCATTCCAGTTCAGCATGCAGACAGTTTAGGGTTGGGGTTCACCGGCCAGGATTCCAGCAAAAAGACAGTTTTTGTCAGAGGAAGCCAATGAAAAATGATGCCTTAGTTTTTCCTGCTTTCTGTCTTTTCTTTTCTACTAAATCTTGTAGGGACAACACAGTCCCATCTTTTGTCAGTGTCTTGTAAATACTATGCTTCAATCAATGAAAGATCAATCTTTTTTTTCATATTCGGGCATCTATCATTCCTTCTTACACTTTGTCTATGTCATTGTTCTTTACTTTATACAAAAATTTGTTTTGGCTCGTACTTTCTCTTAAAAAACTTTTCTTACATTTTCAGGACCATTAACTCCTGAATCAATGACGAAATTCGTTATCAATCCCAAGTATCTAAAATTGGCAAGGTTTCTTGAGATGAAAGACAAAGCAGAGGTCAGTCAGGCAGCAGAACAGGCCGAAGAGCTAGCAGAATTTGATTCCACTATTCAGGAATTGCTAGAATTTGCTCACATTCAGAAGCAGGATGAGCCATCATCTTTAGTTCAAGATCCAACTGAAGATATCAACATTGGGTCAGAAGATGATCCGAAAATTCTCAAAATCGGGTCGGGTCTAAGCGAAGTTGAAAAATCAAGACTCATCCAGTTCCTTAAGAAGCATCAGGAAGTATTTGCCTGGACTTATGAAGATATGCCAGGATTAGACCCCAAGCTGGTTGAGCATCGACTCAAGTTGAAACCAGAAGCCAGACCAATCAAGCAGAAATTGAGGAAGTTAGATCCTCGAATTAAGCAACAAGTCAAGGACGGACTTGAAGATTTGTTGAAAGCAGGCTTCATCCGAGCCATTGATTATCCAGATTGGTTGGCAAATATCGTAGTAGTCCCTAAAAAGAACGAAAAAGTTAGTTGGCCGTTCGTGATCAGTCGAAAACTTTATTCACTACACCATGGCATACCTTTTGCTATACAGTCATGCCATTCAGGCTCAAAAATGTCGGGGCAACCTATCAAAGGGCGATGGCCGTTATTTTCCACGATCAAATGCACAAGAATATGGCTGCATATGTGGATGACATTCTGGTTAAGTATAAAGAAGAAGAGGATCACCTTGATGCTCTTAGTCAAGTTTTTGAAAGAATTATTCTCTATAAGTTGAGACTTAATCCTCAGAAATGTGTTTTCGGAGTTGAGTCCGGCAAATTACTCGGCTTCATCATCAGCAAGAAAGGAATTGAGGTGGATCCGGCCAAGGCAAAAGCCATTATTGATATGTCGCCTCATACTAATCTCAGGGAACTGCGAAGCCTTCAAGGGCGTATTCAATCTATTCGCAGATTCATCTCTAATTTGGCTATGAGATGTGAACCTTTCAATCATTTGCTAAGAAAAGGAGTCAAATTTGAATGGGGATCGGAATGCCAGCTCTCGTTTGAGCACATCAAACAGTATCTCCTTAATCCACCAGTTTTGAAGCCGCCAAAGCTGGGAAAGCCTCTCTTACTGTACATTTCTGTCAATCAGAATGCCTGTGGTGGATTCCTCGCGCAGTATGAAGAAGGCAGCCTGATAGAGCACGCCATCTACTACGTGAGCAAAACTTTCATTGATTATGAAAAAAAGTATTCTCAGATGGAGAAAACTTGTCTAGCTCTGGTTTGGATGTGCCAGAAATTAAGACATTACTTGTTAGCTTCTGAAATTAAATTTCTATCGAAACTTAATCCTCTCAGATACATTTTGGAACAACCATTTCTCACTGGACGGATTGCAAAGTGGCAGGTCCTCCTAATGCAATATGACTTAGAGTATGTTTCTCAAAAGTCGATTAAAGGCCAAGCGATCGCAGATCAGTTGGCAGATTTCCCCCTGACAGAAGAGATTAAAGCAAAAGATGATTTTCCTGATGAGCACATCTGCAATATCCAACAACCCCCAGTTTGGAATTTGTTCTTTGATGGCTCTAAAAATATGTCTGGCATAGGGATTGGAGTTTTTCTAATCACTCCAGAAAAAGAAATGATCCCTTATTCTCTCAAACTTGGCTTCCAATGCACTCATAATATTGCCGAATATGAAGCTCTAATACAAGGCCTCAAAATTCTGCAAAGTTTCAATGTCAAAAGAGTGCATGCCTTTGGTGATTCACTACTTGTTGTCAGTCAAGTTAACACTAAATGGCAAGTGAAAGATTCCAAATTGATTCCCTATCAGAAGATTGTCCTAGCTCTTGTGGACAACTTCGAAGAATTTCAGCTCAACCATATTAGAAGAGAGCACAATCAGATAGCTGACGACTTAGCCAGCTTGGGATTCATTTTATCCTTCAAAGGCAGTGAATCATGTCGTTCTTTTGAAGTTGGCAGACTTGAGCAACCTGCTTTCGCTTCAATCATGCAAGTAAACCAGGTCGATCAGAAGGAAGAGCCTTGGTACCAAAATATCAAGAATTTCATTGAGACTGGTGAATTTCCACCAGAAATGCCAAAAAGGGAGCAACGTGCAATTCAGTGTATGTCTACTCGATATTTCATTCTTGCCAATGTCTTCTACCGCCGCGGGTTCAGTTCTGAGTATGCCAGATGCTTAGACAAAGAAAAAGCTATGAAAGTTATCCAAGAGGCGCATGAAGGGATTTGTGGTGGCCAAACTCTTGCCAAGCACATCGTTCGAGCAGGGTACTATTGGAATACCATGCAGCAGAACTGCCATTGATTCGTGAGGAAGTGCGTCAAGTGTCAGATGCACGCACCTTCCATTCACGCACCGGCCACATATCTGCAATCAGTTGTTTCTCCTTGGCCATTTTCCATGTGGGCTTTTAACGTCGTGGGCCCGATTACTCCTTCTGCTTCCAACGGCCACAAATACTTTCTGGCTGCGACAAAGTATTTCACAAAATGGGTTGAAGTTGTTACTCTACGCACGGTAGAAGGTCGTCATGTGGTTTTTTTTATTCACAAGAACATTCTTTGCCGCTTCGGCATACCACATGATATTGTCTCAGACAATGGAACCCATTTAAAAATGAGAGAATGAAAACATTCTGCTCTAAATTCAGAATTTCCCATCATTTCTCAGCTCCTTATTATCCTCAAGGGAACAACCAAGCAGAGGCTGCCAATAAGATCTTAATCCGTATTTTGGAAAGGACTGTGAAAACAGGTCGATATTGGCATGAGAAAATCCATGATGCACTTTGGGCATACCGAACCACCATTCAGACTCCGACTAATGCCACTCCTTCAGAACTTGTTTACGGAACTGAAGTGGTGTTACCTCTCCATATCCAAAAGCTCGCTCTCAATTTTGCTTCCCTTATAGAATTGCCACTTGATCAGTATCAGCAGCAGAGATTGGTGCAATTGGATCTACTAGATGAAAAAAGGCTCAAGGCAGCAGAGCATACTCAAGCTTATCGACAGAGGATAGCTCGACATTATGCCAAGTCCGTCATTGAGAGAAAATTTCGGGTCAACGATTTGGTGCTCAGATCAACAGCCCATCTCAAGCATCGACCACGGGGCAAGTGGTCACCCAATTGGGAAGGCCCTTATGTGGTTAAGGAAGCACTTCCTCGCAATGCATATCGTCTAATCATCGCAGACGGAGTGGAAATGCCAGATCCCATCAATGCTCTGCATTTGAAGAAGTTTTATACCTGAAATGTTCATTCTAAAGCCTTTGTACTCTTCAAAGAGCCATTTCAATAAAATAATGGTCTTCTATCAATTCTTACATTCTTCTCCATCATACTGGGGCATTTTATTTTGATCTATAATCGTCTTCTTCATCATATGCAAGCAGGATTAGACAAAAGCTCTTTTTCCTTAAATTTTGTTAATTCTCAATTGATCTTGTGATCTTTATTTCATTTGATTCACTTTTTGTTTGACCGAATTTTCATCAAGCTATTGCTCATTTCTGTCTAGTTTTAACAAATTTTTTAACCTTAATTAAAATTTCATCTACTTTTATCTTTAAAAATACCCTTTCAAGTTAAGGGATAAACCGGATGCCTCCTGTCAATAAGGTATTCTCTTTGTTATTTCCCTCGTTCAGGACAAGGGGACAAAATCCTAAAAGTTGACCACATGCAATTAAACTATGATGGTCCACTAATTTTTACCAAAGAATCTTTATTTTCTAAAAATTTCACTTTGTTTAACTCATCTTTTACAACCCAGTCCTCGCACTAGGGTATTTCTCAAAATCTTCAATCATATATTAAAGCCCATTTGGAGGATCTGATCCTCGCACCAATGACTTTCTGCATTCAGTCTTTTGATCAAAATCTTTTCTTCTACAAAATTCAAGTTCTGACTTAAATCTCTCAAAATTTGATGTATTTCAAAAGATCCAACACTCGTTGGGCATGTATTTCAAACGTCCCAGCCTTTTGCTGGTCAGGTATTTTAAACGTTCCAGCTTTTGCTGGTCAGGTATTTCCAAAAAAGATCCAACACTCATTGGTCATGTATTTCAAACGTCCCAGCTTCTTGTCGGTCAGGTATTTCAAACGTTCCAGCTTTTGCTGGTCAGGTATTTCAAAAGATCCAACACCCGTTGGACAAGTATTTCAAACGTTTCAGCTGTTGCTGGTCAAGTATTTCAAACGTTCCAGGTTTTTGTTGGTCAGGTATTTCCAAAAAAGATCCAACATTCTTTGGTCATATATTTCAAATATTCCAGCTTTGGCTGGTCAGGGATTTTAAACGTTCCAGCTTTTACTGGTCAGGTATTTCAAAAGATCCAACACTCATTGGGCATATATTTCAAATGTTCCAGCTTTGGCTGGTCAGGTATTTAAAACGTTCCATCTTTTGCTGGTTAGGTATTTCAAAAGATCCAACACTCGTTGGTCATATATTTCAAATGTTCCAGCTTCTTGCTGGTCAAGTATTTCAAACGTTCCAGCTTTCTCTGGTCATGTATTTCAAAAGATCCAACACTCGTTGGGCATGTATTTCAAACGTTCCAGCCGTTGCTGGTCAGGTATTTTCAAACGTTCCAGCCGTTGCTGGTCAGGTATTTCAAACGTTCCAGCTTTTTCTGGTCGGATATTTTCAAAAAAAGATCCAACACTCGTCGGACATGTATTTCAAATGTTCCAGCTTCTTGCTGGTCAGGTATTTCAAAAGATCCAACACTCGTTGGACATGTATTTCAAACGTTCCAGCTGTTATTGGTCAAGTATTTCAAACGTTCCAGCTTTCCGCTGGTCATGCATTTCAAACGGTCCAGCTTTTTGTTGGTAATGTATTTCCAAAAGACCCAGCTCTTGCTGGTCATATATCTCAAAAAGTCCCAGCTCACAATTATCGAGCTCCCAAAACAACCTATTTCACAAATCAAACCTTCAAGGTGCAATTTCCCCATTCTCTCATTTCCAAACCTTTGAGTTTCAATCTCTCAAATCTATCATTTCCAAAACTTCATATCTCCAAACCTCTCAATTCTATCAAATTCTCCAACCTCCGGGTACAATGTTTATAACCAGTCGTGTATTTCTCAAAAGATCCAACACTCGTTGGTCATGTATTTCTAAAACGTTCCAGTTTTGCTGGTCAGGTATTTCAAAGGTTCCAACTTTTGCTGGTCGGGTATTTCAAACGTTCCAGCTTTCGCTGGTCAGGTATTTCAAAAGATCTCAACATTTATTTGTCATGTATTCCAAAAGGTTCCAGCTTTCGCTGGTCATGTATTTCGAAAAGGTTCCAGCTTCCGTTGGTCATGTATTTCAAAGGTTCCAGCTTTCACTGGTCATGTATTTCAAAAGTCCCAGCTTTTGCTGGTCATGTATTTCCAAAACCGAAGATACAGCTAAAGGTCGCATCAAGATCTATATCGAGTGAAGTATTTCACACAGAATTCGTGAAAACTTTGCCAATTTGCTAAAAGCATTTGTTGATTCTAAAAATCTGACTACACAAAAAGAATTTCCTCGGATTACCTCTAGCATTTCTTTCCAAAACGGTAAAACTTTTTGCGAAAAGAGGTAAAATTCAAATCTTTTCCTATTGATCAACCAAAAGGATGTAAGAAATGTCCTCGATATGATCAATGAAAGAAATCTTTAATGATGTTTAAAAGCAAGAAGCAAATTGATATTGATTTTGGCTATGACGCATGTTTAAAAATGACTTTTTCTGGCAATCAGGTAGTGGAAATATCCTAAGCTATAAAAAGAGAATCCACTCAACCCATATCTTCTTATTCATTTAAAGTTGTAATCAAATATCCGCAAAAGGGATCTCTCAACTGTCATCAAGATGAAGACGAATATGCGAGCTAGACCCCCGGGGCCAAAGAAGATTTGGATCATCTTCGAGATGAAGGAGTTTGTGAAGAATCCTTCCAGGGAAAGTTTAGATCACCGTCGAGATGAAGACGAGTGCGATGAACCTACCAACAAACCCTAAAAGATATTTGATTTCAGCTACATCTAAAGACCTTTTGAGCCAATGTCATCACTAGAATCCCTGAGATAAAAGAAGGATCGGAACATCTCCAAGATGAAGGAGTTTGTGACGTACCCTTCCCCGAAAAAGGGAGAAAAGTCAGGAACATCCAAATGAAGGGTGATGAGAAAAACTGAGAAAGTTCAGTGACTTCAAAAAAAAGTGCAAAAGATCATCATGGGAAAACACCCAGATATCAAACTGCCAAAATTGCCAGAAGTCATCTTTTCTCATGTAAAATTCTTTTATCAATATCTCTTCATTACTTGCTTTTATGAAATTAAGAATATTTCTTCTCTTCTCATATCAAGGAAATGGATAGCTTCCTTGAAGAAAATCACCAACGCTAAAATTTTGAATTTGACTCTTAGAACTGAGGAGTTAACCTCATTGGAGGAAATACTCTAGGTAAAAGAGGGAATATCTTCGCACATACGTGCACATTTCCAAGCATTTGAATCAACTATAATTTTATCTTATTGGCAAAGTTTTCTAGCTATTCCAAAAATGAAATAAACATTCAATATTCATTTTTGATGCAACCTAGCATTGTCTATATCTTCCAGAAGAGTTGCCTCATTCAGTTGAAGTATCTCTTCCTATCCCATCGCGGTTTCTTCAGTCAAGGATTCTGTATGGTGTTCCCACTCAGGTTAAGGGTCAAAACCTGAATTTTCTGCAAGAGGTCATTTGATTTCAAAAAGCTATTTCAGTCTCAGCAAATGAGACACCCAAAATCATTCCTTTTTCCAAGCTTTAAGAACCTTATCTTCTTCCTCTCGTGAAACCCCGTTCGGATTTGTTTGTCCAAATTCCGAAGGTCCCATTATGGTTTCTTCATTTGAGAAATCTGTATGGTAGATTTCCTATTCAAGTTAAGAGTTAACCCGGAACCTCGCTTCGCGAGGCATCTTCCTTTCAGGTTTGGGTTAAACCTGAGTCTCACTCTAACGAGATTCCTCGTTCTAACGAGATGTTTTCTCCCAGTCCCATCATGGCTCTTCCCATTGAGGAATCCATGCTTTGTATATCCATCCAAGATAGGATCCTACTTGAGCCTCATTTCACAAGGCATTTTCCAAAAATGTCCCATCAAGGTTCTCATGTATTCCTTTCCTCATCTGATTCATCTTGATATATCTTCGTCCCATCCAGGTTAAGGGCTAAACCTGAATCATTCCAAAAAGAGTATCTTGTCTCACCCCTGAGACTTGGTCAAAATTTTTATTTCCACCATTTTGGGATTTTCACCCAAAGTCCCATCATGATTTCCTCATCTTTTACTCAATCATATCATCTTCAAGGATTTCGTATCCCCAAAACCATTCAGGATAAGGTTTTTTAGCCTGAAGAGCCATATTTTTTAAAATAATTCTTCCACACCCAGTTTAGATCTGCTGACTGGGGCATTTTCCAAATTTGGAGTGTTATCTTTGCCACTAAGCTCAGCTTTCAACCAGCTTAGTAGCAAAGAGGGGCATCAAAAAACTATGATCATCGCAAAATTTTTCCTCTCGCAATATTCTCCCTCTTCCTTCTCTTTTCCCTTTCTAACCTCTATTTCCTCCTTTTTTGAAGGGAGAAAATAAAAGAAAGAAAAGAAGAGAGAAGAGAAGAGAAAAGAATAGAGAGAAGAGGAACTCTTTGGTGGGGTCTCACTTAACCTTAATTTTAAAAATATTTTAAGAAAATAACTCACCTCCATTTTTGAAATATTTGCAGGAAAACTGGGAGACGGGATCCGCTCATCGGTACGAGGTTCAACTGTTCCTGGCATCTTTACCAGGGGTAATCGAACCAAGGGTCGAATTTATGCCTTTTGCTTTGCTAAGAAATTATCTAAGAATTTATTTTAAGTCTAAATGCACAAAGAATCATGCTTGTGCGAATGCAAAGATGTATGCTCTTTTAAAAAATGATTCAAAATTTTCCAAGTGTTTCTGAGATGAATTTGATAAGGGAGTGAAGAAATGGTTCCTAACTTAGAATTTAAGATTTAAAGTTCTAAGTTTTTTGGAATAATCATAGTTTTGAGAATAAATCTTGACTTTGAAAGGAATGATTCTGAAGTTTGAGATAAAAGTTGAAGAAAAAAATTTTCAAAGTCATAAATAGACTTTGAATCAAAATAGAGATGAAATGGAATTGAATTCTAACTTTTGAAGTTTGAAATCATAATGAAAATGTGGGAAAAATAGAATTGAGAAATAGAATTGATTTGAAAGTTGGAATTTCAAGATGAAATCTGAATCCAAAGTCTGGATTCTAAATAAAGTTCAAAATTGAATTCTGGATTTAGAATCTGAAAATAGAAATTAGATTTGAAATCTGAAATGAAAATGGAATTGGATTCAAGATTTGAAATCCAAGATGAAATTTGGATCTGAAGCTTGAGATCCATGGTGGAATTAGATCCGAATTTTGAAATGGAATTTGGATCTGAAGTTTGGGATGTGATTTGGATCTGAAGTCTAAGATCCAAAGTAGAATTGGGTTCTGGATCCTAAGGTGGATTTGGATCTGAAGTCTGAGATCCAAAGTAGAATTGGGTTCTGGATCCTAAGGTGGATTTGGATCTGAAGTCTGAGATCCAAAGTAGAATTGGGTTTTGGATCCTAAATGGATTTGGATCTGAAGTTTGAGATCCAAAGTAGAATTGGGTTTTGGATCCTAAATGGATTTTGGATCTGTAATTTGAGGTTCAAAGTAGAATTGTACTTAGAAATCTGGATCCAAGTTTAGGATCTAATTTTGGATTTTTGGATTCTGAAAGGTCCAAATAGGACTTTTAAAGATGAATCTGGGTTTTGAAAACCCAGATTGAACTTAGGAAGGTTTCGATTTTGAGATTCAGAGTCAAACTCAACTTTGATTTTTTTAAAATTTGAAGAAAGCTTGATTTTGAATCAGAAGATGAGTCAGAAACCTCAAAGTTTAATTTGAACTTTGAAAGTGAATTTTGATTTTGGGTTGGAATTTTGGAGTTTGAATATAAAATTATTTCGAAATTCCAAAGCCAAATTGGACTTTGAAATTGAGATAGATTTGGAATTTGAAATAGAAAACTTTGGAGAAGAGATATTCACAATCACTTGGGTTTTTGAAAGGGAATTTTGAAAATATGATGCAATTCTACTCTAAATGATGAATGGATTTGAATAAGTTTGAAATTGGATTTGAAAATCATATTTCATTCTTTAAATAAATTTAAATAAGATTAATGATATAATATACTCCTGACTATGGTCATTGAATGTATTATATAATAGTCATATCTAAATTCAAATGAAGAATAAAATACCTTTTTGGTGCTTTTATAGAATTTAAAATAAAATTAATTCTCAATATACCCTGACTATGGCCATTGGTATATATATTGAATTAATTTTAGATTAAATTCTGATAAAAGAGAAAAATATTTAAAGAAAATATGATGATTTTTGAAAAGAGGGATCCAGTGTGGATCTAGTGTTATTTTATAAAAGATAAAAACACTAAGTCTTGTTTACATCCCGACTATGGCCGTTGATGTAAATCATCAACTTAGGATTAATTTACCTCTTACGAAATGGTGCACGTGCCATTCGTGTTTCACCATTGTGAGAATTTGAGAAATAAAGGCAAAAAATGCGTGAAAACAAGTAATTCATGATATTTACAATGCTCATTCATTCTACCTAAAGCAGGAAATGTAAATTCTCATTTAAGATCTAACTATTACAATACATGAAATTTTTACAACTCCAAATAGCGATATCTTTCACATATTCCCTGCAAAACACTTGATTAATAGAAGAAATAGAAGGACATAGCATATAAATGTCAAAAGTATTCATCCATGATGAAAAGATGGGAAATAATATATACACTTATATACGTATGTATAGGTATATAGGTATATATATATATTTTTATATATATATATATATATTCATATATATACATATATAAATATATATATGGCATAAAAAAAAATGAACCAATGAGCTAGATGATGGTGGTGGTAAGCTACAGCAAATGAGGCAGTTGTTGTGAGAAGTGGGAAGGCAGATATGGGAAGCATTGATAATAGCCAGCTGATAGAGGCGGTTGTGCAAGAAAACAGGAGCTGTGTGATTTTATGGGCTAAGTGCAGGAAATGAATGGGTAATTGGTGAAGATGTGGTGTATTGTTGTGGTTAAGGGAGTTGCTGTAGACAATGGCAGCAAGGTCTGGTGATGGCAATGTATGACAGGCATTAGGATGTCAAAGAGGCTCTTCAGGGTACTATGCCTGAGAGAAAAAAAAAAAGAAACTGTCCCTAAAATGGACACTCTAAGTTTACATTCAGCAAGTGTGAGACAGTCAGAAGAGGAGGAAGAATCATCTGTAAGTGAGATTCCCGCTTCAGCTAAAGGAGGTCTTCTACAGTTGAAACTAGATGGCTCAGGTTCCAGAGGATTATGGAATCAAATAAGGTTGGGTCCCTTCCTGGAGTATCATAAGGTTTACTAAGGGCTATGGATGTAGAGGATCGGATGACTCATTTTCTCAGCAAAAGGAGCCATTCTGATCAAGGGGACTAGCTTCCATGGGTTTAAAAGCAAGGATGACATCCAGGGGAGTGGTGATGCCTTGTATGTGATATACACTGTGGTTTTGAGATGTGACAAGTGTGCAATATCATGAACTATACTGACGTGGATTCAGCGGGTAAATGGCAAACATTGCAAATCTGATGACAATGAATACCTAGATGACATGACTATGATGCGATAGTAATGAAATGATAAATAAAGAAAGGTGGAGAGATCTTTACATTAAGTGTTATAAAGAATGTTTATTAAGTCAAGATACAGATAAAACATGGATTTGATGAGGTACGGATGAATCCAGTCTTCAACAGTTGGAATTCACATAAAGAAAAAAAATAATCAGTTTGCCAAAGGAAAAAAAAAAGTTGCAGCCTCTTCTGCAGATTGCTATGGACGACTTTTTAAAAGTCATAGCAGTTGAAACATCTCAACGTTGTAGTTTCCAAATGAATATCCAGATTGGTCATGAACTTGAACCTTGGGTCTCATCATTTAGCCGACAATCAAGAGCCTATTTTCTGAGTTAGTCTTCAAACTTGTTGAAGATTAATTCTCAAAAATGAGAACCTCAGTCAAATAGCTACTCTCTGCTCTTTGAGTTTTCCAGCAATACTTAACAACAAGGAAAAAAAGAATGTTCAGTGAAGTAAATCCATGAGAAGGCACAATGTGGTTCGATCTGGCAAACGTAATGAAGCTTCATTCTGAGGATTCAACAGAACTCAAAGTGTAAAGCTTGGAAAATAAAAAAATTACTGTAAGACTTTTTGGCTTTGATGACCGATCTCAATGTCAGTGGCATTCGACAAGACGCCCACTACATATTTTTTTTGTGGTAACACCAGTTGCAGCATAGGGGTGTTTCTGAGTGGTTTGTTATGACAATGCTGTGTGGTGGAGCATTGCACAGTGTTAATATGAAGATGGTGGCAATTGGGAACATGCTACACATGTTGCAGCTGGGCATTGATGGTGTGCAGGGAATTGTGGAAAAGGGACATACGCAGATTGCTGCAAACTCCCCTGTAGCAGATAGTGTAAGGTGCTGTAAGCATTTGTACCATGATGGCTGGAATGTTATCAGGAGGATGCTGGTGCATCAAATGGAAATGAAGGCGTACAACGTGTACCGTGAATGACATAGATGATAGCTAGTTTTAGTAAATGTTCAGCCTACGGACATGGTGGGCATATGCTGGATGCCATGAGATGAAGGGCATGCTGAAGGGCATGGTGCAAACGATAGTGAGGATGTCACCATAAACAAATATTGATGTGGTAGTGTTAGTATGACACTGTTTTGACAATACTAACACAATGATCAATTCAATGTCAAGATATAACAGGAAGAGAAAAAAAAAACGACATCATGGGTTCTAAAAGAAAAATGAAAGTAAAAATTGCTAACTGGAACTATTAAAATTACTGGCCTCAGAGATGCTTATGAAAATGCAGGAAATTCTTGAACACCAAAGCGTTGCACGGACTCTAGATAAAGGAGATATTTGGAGGAATAACCAGGGCAATCCGGAGGAAGGCTGAACTTCTGATGCAATACTCCAAAGCTGAAGGTGGGCGATTTCTTGCAGAGGAAATGCTTCAGAAGAGAGTTGCTTCGTAATGTTTCGCAGGGGATGCTCGAAATGAAGAAGTGGATGTTGATAATCAATCGAAAAACTCAAATGAAATGTCAAGAAAAACTGAATGAATGTCACGGATGGTGGTTGTTTCTCCGATGTTGGCAATGGATTCTTCAGAAAAAAAAACTCGACAATGGGATGGAAAATGCTGATAATGGATGAAATTGATGGATGTCTCCTTCAGAAGAAATGTTGATGAAAAACCGGATGAAGTTCATGGCTTGCAAATGGCTCCCTTTCAGAAACTCAGAGACCTCTTCTTAAAGGGGAAGTAGAGGGTTCGAGAGGAGAGGTTCGTTGAAGATTGAGGGTGGAGGAACAGGCAGGCTGTTGCAAATCGGACGGTGGAGAGAGGAGGGGAGAACGCGCGGGAGGAGTCTGTTGGAGCTTTTCCCTATTTCAAAAAGATGGTCCTCTTTTAAAAAGATTTTTGAAAAGTGGTTTAAGATGAGGTTTTTGGCAAAATGGCTTTAAAAAGCTTAAAAAATCCTTCGTTTTCCCTTGTAGTTTTTCCCAATTTTTTTTGGTTTTTGGTTTATTTTTCATTTTTTTTGTATTTTTAGAATAAAATCCTAAAGTTTGTGAGAAAACAAAGATTAACACTAATGTTTTTTGTGTTTTTGCAAAAATATTTACAAAAGGGAATTTTTCTGAGGATTTAAAAGCTATTTTAAGAAAATTTCTTCAGAAATGGGTTTGGATCCGAATTTTGAGGAAATATGGATTTAAAACACTGGATTCGGATCCGGAATCAAGTTGGATACATTAATATGGAATTTATTTCGGAAAATCTGAAGAATAACCAAATTTTGGCTTTGAAGTTGCTTTTATCTTCTCAGAGAATGAGGTCCAGGGGCAAAAGGGTCATTTTGAAAACCTTTGAAAAATTTGGGGTGTTCACACATAGTTAGGGATGTATTATATCTTCAATCTCCTTCTTAATTCATTTAAAGAATGATATAGCTTTTCAAAATCCAATTCCAAAATCTTTAAATTCATTCATCATTTAGGATAGAATTGCATCATATTTTCAAAATTTCCTTTTCAAAATTTCAAGTGATTCTTTTTCTTCATTTCCTAGGTCAAATCTTATTTATAGATACAAATTCAATTCTATTTCTCAAAATTTCAATTTCAAAGTCCAATTTGACTTTGAAACTTCAAAATCATCTTGTATTTCAAATTCCAATTCTATCTCAATTTCAAAGTCTAATTTGACTTTGAAATTCCAAAATCATTTTTGTATTCAAACTTTAAATTTCCAATTTAAATTCAAAATTCAAATTCAAAGTTCAAACTAACTTTGAAGTTTCTGATTCATCTTCAAAATTCAAAACCAAGCTTATCTTCCTATCTTTAAATTCAAAATCAAAGTCTAAGATTGATTCTAAATCTCAAAACTTGACCTTTCCTAAATTTTAAATTCAATCTGGGTTTTCAAAACCCAGATCCATATTCAAAAGTCCCATTTGGACTTTCAAAGCCCAAATCCAAAGTTAGATCGACTTAGATCCAGACTTTTAAATACAATTCTACTTTGGATCTTAGACTCCAGGTCCAAAATCCATCTTAGGATCCAGAGTTCAACTCTATCTTGGATCTCAGATTTCATATCCTAAACCCATTTTTAGATCCAAAATTCATCTTACGATTCAGAGTTTAATCCCATCTTGGATTCCAGATCTGTGATCAAATTCCCTTTAGGATTCAGAAACCAATTCCATCTTGGATCTCAGACTTCAGATCCAATTCCATTTTAGGATCCAGAATCCAATTCCACTTTGGATCTCAGATTTCAGATCCAATTTCATTTTAGGATCCAGAATTCAATTTCACTTTGGATCTCAGATTTCAGATCCAATTTCATTTTAGGATCCAGAATCCAATTCCACTCTGGATCTCAGACTCCAGATCCAATTTCATTTTAGGATCCAGAATCCAATTCTACTTTGGATCTCAGATTTCATATCCAAATCCATCGTAAGATCCAAACTTCGGATTTAAATTCCAAATTCCAAATTTCAAATCAAATTCTATTTTCAATTCCAACTTTCAAATCCAATTCTATTTTTCAAATTCCAACTTTCAAATCCAAATCCACTTCATTTCCAGATTTCAAATCTAAATCCATTTTTCAGATCTCATCTGAACTTCCTAAATCCATTTCTATTTTTAATATCATTTGGATTTCTCAAGTCCATTCTGATTTCAAAATTGAAATTCAAATTCCATTTCAAATATTCATTTCCTTTCCTAAATCCAAGTTTAAAATCCAAATTCAAAATCCATTTCTGGCTTTGAAACTTCATTTCCTTTCATTTCAAACTTCAAATCATTCTTTCTCAAAATCAAGATTTATTCTTCTAAACTCTGATTACTTAGAACTTCTCTGATCTATCTCGAGTTCTAATTTGGATTTTATCAGTCAAAAACCATTTTCTTCACTTCATCATCAAGTTCATCTCAGAACACTTGAAAATTTCCAAATCAATTTTTCAAAAAGAGCATACATCCTTGCATTGCACAAGCATTATTCTTTGTGCATTTAAATCTTTAGGATAAATTCTTAGATAATATTTAAGCAAAGCAAAAGGCATAAATTCGATCCTTGGTTCGATTACCCTTGGTAAAGGCGCCAGGAACGGTCAAACCTTGTATCGACGAGCGAATCCCGTCTCTTTATTTTTCGCAAATATATTTCAAAACGGAGGCGAGTTAAAATTCTAAATATTTTCAAATTAAGGTCAAGTGAGACCCGCAAAAAAGTTCCTCTTCTTTCTTCTTTTCTTTTCTCTTCTCTCTTCTTTTCTGTCTTTTAATTTTCTCCCTTCAAAAAAGAGGAAAATAGAGGTTAGAAAGGAAAAAGAGAAGGAAGAGAGAGAAACCACAAGAGAGGAAAAATTTTGCGATGATCACAAGCGGCCAGGTGGTATGCAGACCACATCAACCCTATCAGAGAGTTCGATAAAGTCGTGAATCTTTTCATTGAACGCTTCATGTTCAATGTTGAAGCCTCACCAACTCTCAACCATCTGTACAATCTAAAGCAAAACAAGAACGAGAGAGCAGGCGAATTCATCCACAGGTGGAGAAGCACCTGTAACAAAATGAAGGTTCCCATCCCAGAGGAGTACGCCCTGCAAATCATTTTAAATAACTTTGCCCAGCCTCTGAGGAACCTCATTTCCACATGTCCTGCCAAATCATTCATTAAACTGATTGAGAGAGCCGAATGACTCGAGACAGGACTGAACAATGGCCTATATGAGGGTTACCCTTTCGTCCGAGGGAATCCTGATCAGAAGAAGAAAGCACACGTTGCTTATTGTACGGATTTCTCAGACCACAGCAGTAGTTCTGGCAGCAAGAAGAGCAAGAAAAACCGCAACAAGAATTCAGTACACTCCAGGGCCAAAAGAATAAACTCTGCAGCCTAGAAAGGGAAATTTGTTAAGTCGCAGCCCGTCCAGTCAGCGCCGCAGTGTTAACACCCCAAATTTTTCAAAATCTTTTAAATATTCCCTTTTTGCCCCTAAATTCATTTTTTGAGCAAATGGGTCATTTTAAATCTAAATTCCAGTTCATTTCAAAAGTTTTGTAGAAATTAAACTCATTTCATATGTTTAAATTGATTTCGGATCTGGATCCATTGTCCAGATCCAAATCTGAGTCTCCTTGTTCAAATTTTAAATTAAAATTATAGAAAATACCAAAAATAGTCTTTAAGTAGCTCGGACAGTCCATTCGACATCCGTTTGGATCCATCACATTGTATTTCTCGATTCAAGTGTCAAAACTCGAACATTTTCTCAAAACCTGGGTCAAAAACCCCTTTTTCTAAAGAAATTCTCTCGAAATGAATTAAAATTCTCAGAAAAATACTTTTGAAAATATTTCTCAGAAAAATACAAAAATTTTGTGTTTAAAATTTTGTTTCCTTTTAAAATCTTAGTTTTCTACTACAAAAATACAAAAAAATGGAAAAAGAATATAAAAATCAAAAAAATTGAGGAAGGCAAATGGTTTTAAAACTTGAAAAATGGAATATTTGCCAAAAACCTCCTTTTTAACCATTTTTTAGAAAAGTTCTGAAAAGGAGCCCCCCCTGGGAATTTTAGAAAATCTCCAACAGCCATCTCCCGCGCATCCTCCCTCTCGCTTGCCTACCCTCCATCTTCAAACGGCTGCTTCATCCCTCAACCTTCCATCTTCAACCAAAAAAATCCCCTCTCGAAGGCTCTTCTTCAGCTTTAAGAGGAGATCACGCAGGGGAAGCAAAGGGTGGTCTTCTACCCCTCCACCTTCTTCTCCTTCAAGGATCCATCTTCGACCCCTCCATCCTCTTCTTCTTGATCAGTCTCCTACCTTTCCATGACCATCCATTCAATCAATTTTTCTCATCCATTTGCACCATCTGAGCTTCTGCAAGGGGGAGATCTCTTCTGAAGGAAGAAGGAACATTGTATTTCTCGATTCGAGTGTCAAAACAAGAACATTTTCTCAAAACCTGGGTCAAAAACCCCTTTTTCTGAAGAAATTCTCTCGAAATGAATTAAAATTCTCAGAAAAATACTTTTGAAAATATTTCTCAGAAAAATACAAAAATTTTGTGTTTAAAATTTTGTTTCCTTTTAAAATCTTAGTTTTCTACTACAAATATACAAAAAAATGGAAAAAGAATATAAAAATCAAAAAAATTGAGGAAGGCAAATGGTTTTAAAACTTGAAAATGGAATATTTGCCAAAAACCTCCTTTTTAACCATTTTTTAGAAAAGTTCTGAAAAGGAGCCCCCCCTGGGAATTTTAGAAAATCTCCAACAGCCATCTCACGCGCATCCTCCCTCTCGCTTGCCTACCCTCCATCTTCAAACGGCTGCTTCATCCCTCAGCCTTCCATCTTCAACCAAAAAAATCCCCTCTCGAAGGCTCTTCTTCAGCTTTAAGAGGAGATCACGCAGGGGAAGCAAAGGGTGGTCTTCTACCCCTCCACCTTCTTCTCCTTCAAGGATCCATCTTCGACCCCTCCATCCTCTTCTTCGTGATCAGTCTCCTACCTTTCCATGACCATCCATTCAATCAATTTTTCTCATCCATTTGCGCCATCTGAGCTTCTGCAAGGGGGAGATCTCTTCTGAAGGAAGAAGGAACGCCAACAGTCCATCCATTGACTCACTCACGGCAACTCTCCTTCAGCACCCATCGATTCCTCACAATCGGACATCCGCCTTCACCCCTCCTGGCTGAAGCGTCACCAAGTTTCATCCACATCTCCTTCCCCTCTTTTCAAAACCTCTGCAAAATCGATTAAGTTTCTTCTCCTTCTTCTGATTTTCCCCTTTTATTTACCTGTTGTGGATCTGCCATGGGTGCACCATGGATGGTGTCGGTCTGCTTATCGCAATATCGACCCACCAAGTGCTACAGCCACCGGAATCAAACGATTCCAACATTTTTATTAAATATGAATGGTAGTTTATAATCAATGTTCCTTAAATATCTTTCCTATTTATTCTTCCATTTCTTTGTGTTATTCTGTATCCTGATTTGATCATCGCATTCAGGCATGGTTTAAATTTTATCTGATCATTCCATTTTGATTATAATGCAATTTCAGCCTTTACTTCCTATGATAGTTATTTGATTTCCCTTCATATCGCATGTTGCAGCATCCATATATGACATTTCCCTGTTCTGATCTTTGTAAGCTACGTTCATCCAATTGTTTTGATTCAATCATTTTTGGGGTTCACCGTTGCTGGTAAAGATACACCGGAAGTCAGATTCAGTGTGAATCAGGCTTAAGGTCGATTTCACAAATAGAGCATTGGCTCATGTTTTCATCACCATTGGATGTTCTGATTCCATCCTTACCCCAGTCGAGTGATATTTCCACCACCCTCACTTCATTTTAGCCTCTAAATTGGGTAATTTCTTATCTTCAACCAAAAATCAATCATTCCATTAACAATTGTCCTAAATTAAGTGTCAATAGGGTGTGACGCTGCTCCTTCACCTACAGAAGGAATTCAGTTTCCTACTTTCCTTAGATCCCCTTGATATAGGCAAGGCTCTTTTGTTAGCTTTTGGTATGGTTGTTGGAGTCTCACCCTTGGAATGCGTACCTGTCATGGGTGGTATTCACCTTAGCTGAATTTCCAACAGCTGATCCAAGTTACCATAGCAAATGTAGCCCCTGTACGCCCGAGTGTATCAGTTGGCCTTAATAGGAATGAAGCATTAACCCAAATACCATCATCAGTGTATCTTACCTCCCTTATGTCCGAGCCCATCAAGCTTCCCAAAGCCAGCGTCCCCTGATCCTTACCTGTACAAATTTCTTCACATTTGTTTGCTGCATTCATCATTCCTGGGCATGACCTCAGGCAGCCTTGAATATCCCCTAAGCAATATTGCAATTGAGAAGATAATATGGCATTTGTATTCCCAGTCACTCAAAAGGAGAGTCACTGTGACTGGGAATACAAATATGAATGCTGCTGAATCTAGAAGTTGAAGAGGCAAAGAAACATTCACATCACAGATGGGAATTGCGAAAGAAAAAAAAAAAAAGAAGCTGCAACAGGAATACCTCCATTATGATGCTTCTGTTGCTATGCTGAGTATTTTCACAGATGGACCAGTTAGTGCTGGTATGTGTGGTAGTATGAACTGTTCGAAAGTGAGTTTCATAACAAGACCAGGACCTACCAAGCTGAGTGCAGGGGCTAAATATGGTAAAAAGGTGGATCAGATTAGCTCCACGCTGATTCATTCTACCTTACCCTTTTCTGGTATGTCCTCAACCAAGGGGATCGATTTAAAAAAAAAAGACTGTCAGGATCTATAAGTTTTAGCAGGAACTTCATATGGGAGTTCTTGCGTTGATTGACCTGCAGGGTGAGAATAAGAGTGGTGTCAGCAATTGATTCTCCATACCATAAATGGATTTAGGGATTTAAGGTTGATCTTGATGGTAGGATTATCTCTTGCAACATCTTAACCAAAGGACCTTGGCTTCTGCTCCCATGCCTTTCAATGAGGAATGGAGCAAAGTTTTTGTTTTTTTCAGTTTGAAATAATATATATCTGTGGTGAGAAGGAGGCTCCATCATTAGTGGGAGAAAGAGGATAATGCAACCTCTGTTGTGTCTTCATTCTTGTACATCAATCCAATAAATGTAAATTATGCACATCACGATTGCAACACACCCACTTGCATAGCATCTGTTGTAATTCTCTGCAAGCATATAGTAGTGCATTGTTGTGTTCTGATATTTGCAGCAATACTTAGATCCTACTGTGCATCACCATTTTCCTTCTTTTTGCACCTTCATAACAGCCAGCTCACCATCATCTCCCACTACTACTGTCACATACATATCTACACTCCAATATCACCACAGCTACAGTATGTACAGCCCATAGTATATTCAAAATTGGAGTTTTTCCCAAGCCTGAAATCATCTCAATATGAACCAGCAGCTCACTTGCAGGACATGTACACAAAGCAAACCATATCTGGGGCAGTCAGGTGGCAAGGTTGAGCCAACAAACAGCAGAATTTCGTTTGTAGGGCAATCCTACAGAAATTTTTCACCATACCTGCAGTATATATCACTTTGCATTTTCCCTCATGTTATGTATATGTCATTCTTATCTTACCTTTTAGCATTTAGACACCTTACTTATCACCCTTCTCATTTTCATATATCGCATAATACGCGTATATACATATATATGTATATATATATATATATATATATATATATATATATATATATATGTATATGTATATATGTGATTTCCCATTCATAGCAGTTCTTCTTTCATTGTCCATATGATGTATTAGTGTCTTCACCATCCACTTAGGACTAGCTTTATGCATACATGATCATATGCTTTCTTTGGACTTAAGTATTAAGCCATATAAGCATCCTCACATGCATAGCACATAGGTGTATATATGACCCCTTTTATCATTTACATCTTTAGAGTCAAATACAAATTTTTGCAAGCTTTTCTTCCATGGGCTTCTTTGTGCTAACTCTTGTTTTGCAGGACTTCTCCCTTGGCCTAGAAGCTTTGACATTTTCAAATTTATATCAAAAAAATGTAATAGTTAGATCTTAATGAAAATTTATATTTCAAGCTTTAGATAGAATGAATGAGCATTGTAAATATCATAAATTGCCTCTTTTCATGCTTTTTATCTTCATTTTCCAAGATCTCACAATGGTGAAACACGAATGGCAATGCACCATTTCGTAAGAGGTAATTAATCCTAAGTTGATGATTTACATCAATAGCCATAGTGAGGATGTAAACAAGATTTAGGATTTTTATCTTTTACGAAATAACGCTGGATCCGTTTTCAAAATTCATCATATTTTCCTTAAATATTTTCTTCTTTTATTAGAATTTAACTTAAAATTAACTCAAAATATATACCAATGGCCATAGTCAGGGTATACTGAGAGTTAATTTCATTTTAAATTCTATAAAAGCACCAAATGTGTTTCATTCTTCACCTGAATTTAAATATAGATTATTATATAATACATTCAATGACCATAGTCAAGGATGTATTATATCTTCAATCTTATTTTAATTCATTTAAAGAATGGAATAGCTTTTTCAAAATCCAATTTCAGAAAATTTAAATACATTCATCATATAGGATAGAATTGCATCATATTTTCAAAATTTCCTTTTTAAAATTCCAAGTAATTCTTCTTCTTCATTTCTCAGATCAAATCTTATTCAAATCCAATTCTATCTCATTTCAAGATTAAAAAAAAAAATCAATTTCAAAGTCCAATTTGACTTTGAAATTCCAAAATCATTTTTATTCAAAACTTCAAGTTTCCAAAATCAAATCAGATTTCAAAGTTAAAGTTGACTTTGAAATTCCAAATTCATTTTATATTCAAAACTCCAATCAAAGTTCAATTTAACTTTGAGATTCTTGATTAATCTTCTGAATTTAACTCCAAATCCATTTTAGGATCCAGGATTCAACACTCATATTGGATCTCAGACTTCAGATCCAATTCCTCCTTAGGATCCAGACTCCAATTTCACTTTTGGATCTTAGACTTCAGATCCAATTTCCTTATAGGATCCAGAATACAATTTCACATTTGGATCTCAGACTGCAGATCCAAATCCATCTTAGGATCCAGAGTCCAACTCTATATTGGATCTTAGACTTCAGATCCAATTTCCTTATAGGATCCAGAATCCAATTTCACATTGGGTCTCAGACTTCAGATCCAAAATCCATTTTAGGATCCAGAGTCCAACTCTACATTGAATCTCAGACTCTAGATCCAAAATCCATTTTAGGATCCAGAACCCAGTTCTACCTTGAATCTCAGACTTCAGATCCAAGTTCCCTTTAGGATCCAGAATTCAATTCCATCCTGCATCTCAAATTTTACATCCAAATTCTATTTCAAATCCCAGATCCAGTTCCATCTCAGATATCAGATCAAGATTCCATTTCAAATCTAAATTCATCTTCTATTTTTCAAAAGCCAATATTATTTCTCAAGTCTGAATTCAAAATTCAAATTCCTACATTAAATTAAAAATCGACCCTTGAAAATTGATTCTAAATTCAAAAGGTCCATTATGACTTTGAAAGTCTCAATTCTAAATTCCTCTTTCCACAGATTTATCCCTCCTAAATCCAAGTCCAAAATTCAAAGTCCATTTCAGACTTTAAGATTTCCTTTCTTTTTCCTTTTATCTCACCTTCAAATCATTCTTTTCCAAAAATCAAAGATTTATTTTCCCAACTCTGATTTACTTCAAAGACTTAGAACTTCTATGATCTATCTCAAAATTCTAAGTTAGATTCAAACATTTCTTCACTCCCTTATCAAGTTCATCTCAGAATACTTGGAAACTTTCAAAAATATCTTTTCAAAAAGGGCATACATCCTTGCATTGCACAAGCATGATTCTATGTGCATTTAGATCTTTAGGATAAATTCTTAGACAATATTTAGGCAAAGCAAAAGGCATAGATTCGATCCTTGGTTCGATTACCCCTGGTAAAGGCGCTAGGAACGGTCGAACCTCGTACCGACGAGCGAATCCCGTCTCTCCATCTTTCCCGCAATATTTTCAAAATGGAGGCGAGTTAAATTTCTAAATATTTTTCAAATTAAGGTCAAGTGAGACCGCGCAAAATAGTTCATCTTCTCTCTTTCTTTCTTTCTTTTGTCTTCTCTATCTCTTTTCTTTCTTTTATTTTCCTCCTTTCAAAAAGGAGGAAAATAGAGATTAGAAAAGCGAAAGAGAAGGAAGAGAGAGAAACCACAAGAGGAAAAATTTTGCGATGATCACAGTTTTGGCGACCGTGATGGGACCCGTCTTCGTCCGGTTGAGTCTATGCCTTTGCTTTGCTTAAATATTTTCTAAGTCTTTATTCTTTTATGTCAGCTACCTTTTCCATGCAAACCTTAGGAGCCTAGACTCTGTCCTAAGCTGACATCATTGCATATAGGATCTAAGTATGGTTTGGTAGGACCATATTGAGGAGATTATATCCATGTTCACATTAGATTTAGGACTGAAATACAACTCTCCTCAATTCTAGGGATTGAATGCAAACAATGTATGCAAGTGTATGCTTCCTCTCATTTAAATCTATCTCTTTAGGACTTGCATTAGAGCCTTCTGATTTTATTGCATGTTAATCATATTTTGAAAACCTCTCTACCTATATTGTCCCGGTCTTCACGTTGCTGGGCTGTCTCACTGAACCATAGTTCGGGAGAGAGCCTCACAACTGGACCACTTATTTGGGTTTGCGCCCCCCTACCACGTACCTAAGGGCCATAGTCCGAGGTATATCGGTAGGTGCTCAAGGATGTTGGGAAACCATTACCTTAGAACCGAAGAGATATCTTTATATGCCACGTACTTCGAGCTTCAGCTTGAGTATATCGGCGTACCTTGATTGGAATCAGATGATATAAATATTAGAGTTAGGATTAAGGTCCTATCAGCCATTTCAAATATTGCATATAGAGTCAGCTTTAGGGAATGCTGCTTGCGCATCCTTGCTTGTATATCTGTGATTGTATGATATTTTATATCTTCTTTATATTCTCCAAAATCCTCGGTATATATTTCAAAATTTCATCTTTATTTTAAAAACCCAGGTGTATTTTCCTTTCTCCTTCTAAATTTCTTCAAAAATTCTTCTGATCCTGCCTGCAAGTTCTTTAAAATTTTAAAATCTGTAGCATTTATTCTCAAATTTTGTCTTTTTCTTTTATTTTTTCTGATTTTATATTCTTGTTTATATTTTCATAAATAAAATCTCTTTTCATCAAGAAGTATCCTTTTTAAAGCATCTTTCCTCATGTTTTTAGTTGGTTACTCTCCCTCGTGGAGTAAACAACACAATTGTCACAAATTTTGTGGTGACTCAATCCCTAGTAATGGGATGCAATTGTTTAGATTTCAACCTAAATCCTTCCTTTTGTCAAAACTTCTTCAAAAAAAAGTTTCTTGGGACTAAAAAAACCTCCATTTTCCTCTATAGAGAGAGCGCTGATATTCAAAAATGGTTCAGACCAGAGCTGGAAAAGAAACAGTTCCTCAACTCAGCGACAGTGAGGCGGAAGGGATGAGCTCTCCTAAATCAGTCAGAGGACAGAGTCAGAACAAGAAAGATGACATCGATCCCGCTATGTATGATATGTTCCAAAAGATGATCGCGAGGATTATGTCGGAGCAAGCCGAGGCCAAGCTGAAAGAGGCAGTTCCTAAAAACAAGTTGAGGAAAAAGCCGGTAAAAAAGCAAGTCAGAATCATCAGGAAGAAGGTACAGCCAGACACTACTTCTGAGGAATCAGAGTCAGTCGAGGAAGAATCGGAAGAGAAAGAGCAGATCGTCTATAAACAGAATCCTCCGAGACAGTCCGTAAAGATAACTGCAGAAGAGCCCGAGGCTGTCAACAAGCCCAAGTCTGGGGCTCCAGCGGAGGACCTGATGAGCAAGCAGATGAAGGAGATGAATCGAGCTATTAAGGATATTCAAGCCAAGGGTAAGGGCAAGCAGACCTACACTGGCGAAAATTTTTACGATGGTCTAGATGGGGACGATAACCTGGAGAACCTTTCTCGTAAATTTCTCAAGTTTGATGGGACTGGCAACCCTAAAGCCCACCTGGCCACATTTTATGCAGAGTGCAGCCGTTTCTTGAAAGATAACAGGGCTCTGTTCATCTGTTTTCCCCGCAGTCTGGAGGGTGTAGCAGCCAGATGGTATGATGACCATGTAAATCCTATCGAACTACGAGAGTTCGATAAAGTAGTAAATCTGTTCATCGAGCGCTTCTTATTCAACACTGAAGCCTCACCTACACTAAATCATCTTTACAACCTGAAGCAAGGAGAGACTGAAAGAGTAGGAGATTTCATTCACAGGTGGAGAATCACCTGTAATAAGATGAAGGTACCCATTCCAGAGGAGCACACATTGCAGGTGATCCTCAACAATTTCTCTCAGCCCATAAGGAGCCTCATCGCCACTTCCCCGGCGAAATCCTTCATCAAGCTGATTGAGCGAGCTGAATGGCTTGAAGCAGGAATAGAAAGCAGACTTTACGAGGGCACGCCTCTAATCAAGAATGTCCAAGACCAAAAGAAGAAGGCGCAGTTTGCTCATTCAGTTGATGCCTCCTGCAATAATCTTGGCAGCAGCAGCAAAGGAAACAAAAACAACAGTGGTAGCGGTCCGAGAGTAGATCAGAACAAGGGGCAGAAGGAGGGATCCTTTAAAAACAATAATAAACCGCTTCCAATCAGCCTTCAGCAAAAGGGTGATCTTCAAGAGAAGCCCAAGTACATCAAGTGGGAGAAAGATCGAGTCTTCATTCCGTTATCTGAGAGTTTAGAAGTGATTATGAATTACCTTTTCAAGCACGGGATGATCAAACTCCCTAAAATAGCAGATCCTCCCGTAATCTTGGGAAAGTTCAAGGACCAATTCTGCAAGTACCATAGGGCAACAGGGCACGACACCGAGCACTGTTTTGTCCTCAAGCACAAGATACAAGACTGCATTGACAGAAGTGAGCTGATAGAAGACGAGGAGGAAAAGCAGCCAGCAGTCCTGACAGAACCATTTTCGGATCACTCAAAGAATTGAGGATGCCCAAGTTTTCTGCACTGTCATTTCCTTTTTGTTAGTCATCTTGTACGGGCTAGTCAGCCCAGTCTTTTATGAATCTTTTCCTTTTAAAAGTTCTTGTAAATATTCAGTTATTATCAAACCTTTGCTTATCAAATGAAATGTCAATTTCCTTTATATCTTTTATATCCAATGTTTCTTTTCCCTTTGCCATATTGGGGCATTTTAATTCCTGTTCTTTTCAGAATACGGGACAATCCTGACATCATTCATGAGAGAAATGATATTACCTATGAGGGCTTTTCAAAAATTATGAAATTTTGAAAATCTTCGTTATGACCAAAGAGTTCAAATCTTCTTTGGTCCAACCTTTGTCAAAAATCAACCCTCGTGTTGATCATATCTTCAAAAATAGGTTTTCGAACCATTGCATTGGCAAATCAACCCTCGTGTTGATCATGTTTTCCAAAATAGATTTTTTGAATCATTGCATTTAAGGATCAACCCTTGTGTTGATCTTATCTTCCAAAATGGGTTATAAATCATCATATTCAAAGATCAATCTTTGCATTGGTCTTATCTTCCAAAAATGGGTTTTAAATCATTATATTCAAAGATCAACCCCTGTGATTGATCTTATCTTCCAAGATTGATTTTTAAAACATTATATTCAAAGATCAAACCTTGTGTTGATCTTATTATCAATTTCGAACTATTGTTTTTAGAAATCAGATCTATTGTTGATTTTCTTCTTCAAAAATAGGTTTTCAAACCATCGCCTTAAAAAATTGACCCTCATGATGATCTCTCATGTCAGATTTAAAGGATCAGATCTCGCGCTGATCATTCTTTTTATGGTGGACTTTCTTCCCCCAAAATGATATCTCATTTATCTTTTAAATAAACATTTTCCTTCCAAAGATCCCATGTGCAGGCAGGATCAGAAAACTCTATTTTTTCTCAAAACTTATAAATCTTCAGTTAATTTTGGTATCTTTATCTGTTTCATTCATTTTATTCATATTTTATCAAGTTTACATCAATTTTATCAAGTTTTATCAATATTTCCTCAAATTTCATTAAATTTTATCAATTCTTATTGTACCCTTTCAGGTTAAGGGATAAACCGGATGCCTCTTTCCCATGAGGTATTTCCTTTATTCTTTTCCCGCTCAGGTTAAGGGATAAACCTGACCCTCGTTGTCCGAGGTGTTCCCGCTCAGGTTAAGGGATAAACCTAACCCTCGTTGTCCGAGGTGTTCCCGCTCAGGTTAAGGGATAAAACTGACCCTCGTTATCCGAGGTGTTCCCATTCAGGATAAGGGATAATCCTGAGACCCCTCGTAGGAACAATAACGCTACCTATGAGGATTCTTTCGTAAATACAAGTTTTGCCAATCTTTATTGATTCTTTTTAGATTTATATCGATTTTTCTTCATTAAAATTTTCTTAAATTCTATTCTTGTTCTCATTCAGAATAAGGGATAATCCTGAAACCCCTCGTAGGAGCAATAACGCTACCTATGAGGATTCTTTTGTAAATACAAGTTTCATAAACCTTCATTTGATTTTCTAAATTTATATCAATTTTTCTTCATTTAAAATTCCTTAAATTCTTTTTCCCATTCAGGATAAGGGATAATCCTGAAGACCTCTCGTAGGGGTAACAATGCTACCTATGAGAATTCTTTTTTTGTAAATACAAGTTTTATCAATCTTTATTGATTTCTAAATTTATAGCAATTTCTCTTTAAAATCTATTCTTTTTCCCATTCAGGATAAGGGATAATCTTGAGACCCCTCGTAGGAGCAATAACGCTACCTATGAGGATTCTTTTGTAAATACAAGTTTTGCCAATCTGTATTGATTCTTTTTAGATTTATATCGATTTTTCTTCATTAAATTTTCTTAAATTCTATTCTTTTTTTCATTCAGGATAAGGGACAAATCCTGAGACCCCTCGTAGGAGCAATAACGCTACCTATGAGGATTCTTTTGTAAATACAAGTTTTGTCAACCTTTATTGATTTTCTAAAATTATATCAATTTCTCTTTATTAAAATTCTTCAAATTCTTTTTTCCATTCAGGATAAGGGATAATCCTGAAGATCACTCATAGGGGCAACCATGCTACCTGTGAGAATTCTTTTTACAAAAATAAATCAATTTCCTCAAATGTTCTACATTTTTTTCAAAGTTCTATATCCTTCTGCCTTCTTAAAGTTTATTCTTTCTATATTCTTCGTCAAGATAAGGGTTTAATCCTGAAAATTGGACCGCATACCTGGTCCATCTAAATCATAGATCATAAATTCTAAATCTTGTCATATCCCTTCTAAATTCAAGTCTCAGGTTATCTCTTCATAAAATCTTCTATTTCCTTTTCAGGATAAGGGATAATCCTGAAACCTCGGTAATCATTCCTGCTTCAATCTCTAAATATCTTAAAAATGCCGGTCTCCTTCCCGACTTTCGGTCGAAAAACCCAGTCCTCGCACAGGGTTACCTCTCAAAATCTTCAAAATCTAAATATCAAGTCCATTCACAAAACTCAGTCCTCGCACTGGTTGCCTTCAAAAGTTTCGAACTTAAATCAGGTCATTAAATAAAATGTCCCAGCTACTTCGTTGGTCGTTAAATGATTAAATGAAATGTCCCAGCTACTTCGCTGGTCGTTAAATGATTAAATAAAATGTCTCAGCTACTTCGCTGGTCGTTAAATGATTAAATGAAATGTCCCAGCTAGTTCGCTGGTCGTTAAATAATTAAATTAAATATCCCAGCTACTTCACTGGTTGTTAAATAATTAAATGAAATGTCCCAGCTACTTCGCTGGTCGTTAAATGAAATGTCCCAGCTACTTCGTTGGTCGTTAAATGAAATGTCCCAGCTACTTCGCTGGTCGTTAAATGAAATGTCCCAGCTACTTCACTGGTCATTAAATGAAATGTCCCAACTACTTCGTTGGTCGTTAAATGAAAGGTCCCAGCTACTTCGCTGGTCGTTAAATGAAATGTCCCAGCTACTTCGTTGGTCGTTAAATGAAATGTCTCAGCTACTTCGCTGGTCATTAAATGAAATGTCCCAGCTACTTCGTTGGTCGTTAAATGAAATGTTCCAACTCTTTCGTTGGTCGTTAAATAAAATGTCCCAGCTACTTCGCTGGTCGTTAAATGAAAGGTCCCAGCTACTTCGCTGGTCGTTAAATGAAATGTCTGTGATCATCGCAAAAATTTTCCTCTCGTAATATTCTCTCTCTTCCTTCTCTTTTCCTTTCCAACCTCTCATTTTCCTCCTTTTTGAAGGGAGAAAGATAAAAGACGGAAAGAACAAACATTCATCTTCAGTCATTACAGAACAAACATTTTCTCTGCAAGGCAGCATTCAACCATGTGCCAGCAAGGACATTCAGGATCAGCATCAGGTCCTCCTATTGCATCAGGCACAGTCTTTCGCCAAGAGGGTGGATATCACTTCATTATTCAGCAAGTCAATGAATAAGCCAACAAAGGTGACAACAGAAAGCACCAAGCAAGTTCCCAAGATCCCGAAGCGCTTTATCAAGGCAGCTTAAAAAAAGGATGAGACTTCAGGGTCAGTACAGAAGCCAATCACTGCTCTATCGAACATCTCTATCTTGGATCTGACCCACGCTTCGCCTGAACACAAGCAAGTGCTAGAAGATCTTCTAAGAAAGATCAAGGTCAAGCCTAGCACAACACCGCAGGACATGGCCCAAATCGTCAATCAGGCCATGACAAACGCACCCATTACATTTTCTGATGAGGATTTGCCAAAACCTCATTCATTTCACAACAACGCCTTATACATAGTGGTGCAGAACAGGGGCATGACAGCCCCTCATGTGTTGGTTGATGGAGGCAGCAGCCTCAATATCTGTCCGGAGATGACGGTCAAGGCCTTGGGCCTGAAGGAAAAAGAATATACCTCAGATCCCATAACGATCTACGGTTTCGACAACCATGGGCAGACAGCCAGGGGAAAAGTCTTCCTTGAAATTTTTATCAATTACTCGGTGCATACCGTGCTCTTCCATGTGGTCAATGTGCCGCTCACATACAACCTTTTGCTCGGACGCACTTGGATCCACAACGCCAATGTTGTTCCTTCAACCCTTCACCAGTGCATCAAATGGTCGAAGGGAGGCATGATTACCATGGTCCTAGGAGAGGATCTGGAAGAGCGACTCCCACAACCGATGATCCCCCATCCTACTTTCACTACCGACTACCGAGCATTCGAGAAGTCGATGAAATCAATTTGAGTGAAAGTCTGGACATGTTGAAGTTGAAAGAAGTCCAACCGTCAGAAAACGTGGCAGCAGTAATCCAGTGGCAGGGACCTCGCTTCTTCAAGCTAGGTGGGCGCCTCGATTGCACTTCATTCAAAGATCATCCTCTTTTCCCTCAGTTCTCAAAATCTAAGAAGGGATTTGATCTGCTGATGAAGCATGACTACCAACCCTTCAGGGGCCTTGGCAAGAATGGGGATGGCATTCTGGAGCCGATCATCCCCGCTCGGCATGTCACAAGTGCAGGTTTGGGTTTCATTGGTCAATCATCCGGCAGAAAGACCACCTTCATCAGAGGAGCAAAATGAAGAAGACAATGCCAGTGTTTTCTGCTTTCTTTCTTTTGTCGTCTTGTAGGGGCAAAAATCTGCCACAGTTTTTCCCTTTCTTCATCTGTAAATATCAAAGTTACTTATATCAATGAAATTTTTGATTTACTATTCTCATCTTGGCGTACACAAAGTCTCTGCTTATATCTTTATCTATGTCATCATCCTCTTTCTCTGTACAAAAGGCTATTTTCGAACATTTTACCTTTTTCTCAAAAAACTTTTTTGCGCTTTCAGGGTTGCTCCTAAATCGCTCAAAAGGCTCGTTATCAATTCTAATTTTTCTCAAAGTAAACCGGCCAAAATCTATAAGGCAAAGGCAAGGGCAGAGGTCAGCAAAGTAACAGGGCAGACCGAAGAATTAGCAGATTTCAACTCAGCGATTCAAGAGTTGTCAGTATTCAGAAGCAGGATGAACCATCGCCATTGGTTCAGGATCCGACAGAGGATGTCAATATTGGTTTAGAAGATGATCCGAACATCCTCAAAATTGGTTTCAGCTTAAGTTTAGATGAGAAGGAAAGGCTCATCTATTTTCTCAAACAGCATCAAGAAGTCTTTGCTTGGACTTATGAGGATATGCCTGGCTTATATCCCAAGTTGGTCGAGCATCATCTCGTGCTGAAGCCAGATTGCAAGCCAATCAAGCAGAAATTGAGAAAGATGGATCCTCGAGTAGCACCACAAGTTAAAGAAGGACTTGAGGATTTGTTAAAGGCAGGATTCATTCGAACTATCGACTATCCAGATTGGTTGGCGAACATCATGGCAGTTCCCAAAAAGAATGGCAAAGTCCGGATTTGTATTGATTTTAGAGATCTGAACAAGGCCACCCCAAAGGATGATTATCCATGCCCCAACATTGATCTTTTGATCGATAGCACGGCGGGCCACGCCATGTTTTCCTTTATAGATGGATACTCAGGCTACAATCAAATCAAATTGGCCGTTCGTGACCAGTCCAAAACTTCTTTTACCACGCCTTGGGGCACGTTTTGCTACACAGTCATGTCGTTTGGGCTCAAGAATGCTAGGGCAACCTATCAGAGAGCAATGGTTGTTATCTTTCATGACCAGATGCACAAGAACATAGATGCCTATGTGGATGACATCATGGTAAAATCCAAAGAAGGAGAGAATCATCTCGATTCTCTCGGCCAAGTCTTTGAAAGACTTATTCTCTACAAGTTGAGACTCAATCCGCAGAAATGTGTCTTCGGAGTAGAGTCAGGCAAATTACTTGGTTACATGATCAGCAAGAAGGGCATAGAAGTGGATCCTGCCAAGGCAAAGACGATCATTGATATGCCGCCTCCCACCAATCTTAAAGAACTACAAAGCCTTCAGGGGCGCATTCATTCTATCTGTCGCTTCATCTCTAATTTGGCCATGAGATGCGAGCCCTTCAATCACTTGTTGAGAAAATAAGTGAAATTTGAGTGGGGACCAGAATGTCAACTCTCATTTGAATGCATCAAGAAGTATCTCCTCAATCCACCGGTTCTGAAGCCACCAGAACTTGGAAAGCCACTTCTCTTGTATATTTCTGTCAATCAGAATGCTTGTGGCAGATTTCTTGCGCAGTATGAGGAAGGCAGTTGGATAAAACACGCCATCTACTACATCAATAAGACTTTCATCAATTATGAGAAAAGATATTCTCAGATGGAGAAGACATGTCTAGCATTAGTGTGGATGTGTCAGAAGTTGAGGCATTATCTGATGGCCTCAGAAATCAAAATTTTGTCAAGACTCAATCCTCTCAAGTACATCCTTGAGCATCCATTCCTTACTGGGCGGATTGCGAAATGGCAAGTCCTCTTGATGTAATATGACTTAGAGTATGTATCTCAGAAGTCAGTCAAGGGTCAGTCCATCGCAGATCATCTGGCAGATTTCCCGTTGACAGAAGAGATCAGGGCAGAAGATGATTTTCCTGATGATCGCATCTGCAATGTTTGGGAGTCCCCGGTTTGGACCCTTTTCTTTGATGGAGCCAGAAACATGTTTGGTATAGGGATTGGGATCTTATTAATCACTCCCGAAAAGGAGATGATCCCTTATTCTCTCAAACTCAGCTTTCAGTGTACTCACAACATGGCCGAGTATGAAGCTCTAATACAAGGCCTCAAAATTTTGCAAGACTTCAATATCAAGAGAGTACATGCCTTCGAAGATTCATTGCTTGTTGTCAGTCAAGTTAACGCTGAATGGCAAGTTAAAGATTCAAAATTAATTCCCTATGAGAAGATTGCCTTAGCTCTCATAGGCAACTTTGAAGAATTTCAGCTCAACCATGTCAAGAGGGAATATAATCACATAGCCGATGGCCTAGCCTGTTTGGGCTCTATCTTGTTGTTCAAAGACAGTGAATCCTGTCGTTTCTTCAAAATCGATAGACTTGATCAACCTGCCTACATTCCAGCTAAGCAAGTGAACCAAGCCGCTCAAAAAGACAAGCCTTGGTATCAAGACATCAAAAACTTTATTAAAACCGGTGAATTTCCATCGGAAATGCCAAGAAAAGAGCAATGTGCGATCCATCGCATGTCAGCCCGTTATTTCATCCTTGCCAATACTCTTTACCATCGTGGGTTCAGTTCTGAGTACGCTAGATGCTTAGACAAAGACGAAGCCATGAAAGTTGTCCAAGAGGCACACGAGATAATTTGTGGTGGTCACGTCGGTTACCAAACGCTCGTCAAGCAGATTATCTGGGCAGGATATTACTGGAAAACCATGCAGCAGGATTGCCATCATTTTGTAAGGAAGTGCGTCAAATATCAGATGCACGCACCTTCCATTCATGCACCAGCCACATATTTGCAGTCTGTGGTTTCTCCTTGGCCTTTTTCGATGTGGGATTCGACGTAGTGGGTCCAATCACTCCTTCAGCTTCTAATGGCCACCGATGTTTCTTCGCAGCTACAGAATACTTCACCAAATGGGTCGAAGTCGTGACTCTACGAACAGTGGAAGGCTGTCATGTAGTTTCTTTTATTCACAAGAATCTTCTCTGCCGCTTTGACGTCCCACATGATATTATATCGGATAATGGCAGTCACTTTAAGAATGAGAGGATGAAGACTTTCTGCTCGAAGTTCAGGATTCATCACCACTTCTCAGCTCCTTACTATCCTCAAGGAAATGGCCAGGCAGAGGCCACCAACAAGATTTTGATCCGCATTCTAGAAAGAATTGTGGAAACGGGTCGTGATTCACACGAGAAGATGCATGATGCACTCTGGGCATACCGAACCACCATTCGGACTCCAACCAATGCTACTCCTTCAAAGTTGGTCTATGGAACCGAGGTAGTATTACCTCTTCACGTTCAAAAGCCCGCACTCAAGTTTGCGTCACTCGTTGAACTTCCGCTTGGTCAGTATCAGCAGCAGAGGTTGGTACAGCTAGATTTGTTAGATGAGAAAAGGCTCAAGGCAGCAGAGCACGCTCAAGCCTATCGTCAGAGGATAGCTTGACACTACGCCAAATCAGTTATTGAGAGAAGATTCCAAGTCAATGATCTTGTGCTCAGATCGACAACTCATCTTAAGCATCGACCGAAGGGCAAGTGGTCACCCAACTGGGAAGGCCCTTATGTAGTTAAGGAAGCGCTGCCTCGCAACTCCTATCGTCTGATCAACGCAAATGGGGTGGAACTGCCGGATCCTATCAATGCTCTGCATTTGAAGAGATTTTACACTTGAATTGTTCATCCTAGCCTTTTGTACTCTTCAAAAGTCTTTTGCAATAAAGAAATAATCTTTTATCAAATTCTCACATTCTTCTCCATGATACTGGGGCATTTTATTTTGATCTATACTTGTCTTCCTTTATCACGTGTAGGCAAGATCAGACGAACTCTTTTCTGAAAATCTTATCAATTTTTAGTAAATCTTATCTTTATTAATTGCATTCATTTTACTTTTCAATTTAATAAAATTTTCGTCAATTTGTTGTCAAATTTATCAATTTTGTCAAGTTTTATCAATTTTATTAAATTTTATTAATCTTTTCTTTTAACCCTTTCAGGTTAAGGGATAAACCTGATGCCTCTTTTCAATGAGGTACTCCTTGTTCTTCCCTTTTAGGTTAAGGGATAAAACCTGAACCTCGTCCCACGAGGCCCTTTATTTTCTTTCAAGACAAGGGACAATCCTAAATTCTTTTATCATCATTTTTTTCTCAAAAACTCTGCCTATTTCTACCAATCATTTTTCAAATTTTTATTGTCAAATTCATTAATTCTTCTCTTTCCTTAATTCTTTATCCTTTGTCGATCCCTATCAAACTTCCCTGATATTGTCAAATTCTCTTTGGGATAGGGGACAAATCCTGAAAACCATCTTAAATAAAATTCAAACCTTAGGCCGCCTTGGGTCGAGGATCTTGAATAAGTTTTTCATCCTCATCATCGGAATCTATTCACGCTTTTTGTCAATCCTTCTAAAATCCGACTTTTGGGTAGTGTGATCATTGCAAAATTTTTCCTCTTGTATCTTTCTCTCTTCCACCTCTTTTCCTTTCTAACCTCCATTTCCTCCTTTTTGAAGTGAGAAGATAAAAGATAGAAAAGAAGAGAGAAGAGAAAATAAAAGAAGGAAGAGAAAGACAAATTCTTTTGCGGGGTATCACTTGACCTTAATTTTGAAGATATTTAGAAAATAACTCACCTCCGTTTTGAAATATTTGCAGGAAAATTGGGAGACGGGATTCGCTCGTCAGTACGAGGTTCGACCGTTCTTGGCGCCTTTACCAGGGGTAACCGAATCAGGGGTCGAATTCATGCCTTTTTGCTTTACTAAAAGATTATCTAAGAATTTATTCTAAGTCTAGATGCACAAAGAATCATGCTTGTGCAAATGCAAGGATGTATGCTCTTTCAAAAATGATTTTGGAAATCTCCAAGTGTTTCTGATGAATAGAGTGAAGATATGGTTTCTAACTTAGAACTTAAGATTTAAAGTTCCAAGTTTTGGAATAATCAGAGTTTGGAAAAATAAATCTGGACTTCGAAAGGAATGTTTTTGAAGTTGAGATAAAAAGAAAAGGAAGGAACTTTCAAAGTCATAAATGGACTTTGATTTAGAATTTTGAACCTGGATGAATGTTTGAAATGGACATGAATTCTGGCTTTTGAAGTTTGAAATCAGAATGAGATTTGAGAAATCCAAATAGGATTGAGAAGCGGAACTGGTTTTTGGAGTTTGGGAATCAAGATAAACTTGGGTTCTGAAATCTGGAATGAAATGGTATTAGATTTGAAAAGTTTTGGAATTTGGGAATAGAATTTGATTTGTAATCTGGAATTTAAGATCGAATTTGAATCTAAAGTCTGGATCCTAAATAGAATTTGGATCTGAAATCTGAGATTCAAGATGAAATTGGATTCTGGATCTTAAATGGATTTTGGATCTGAAGTCTGGGATCCAAGATGAAGTGGAATTCTGGATCTAGTATCCTAAATGGGAATTGGATCTGAAGTCTGAGATTCAAGATGAAGTTGGATTCTGGATCCTAAAATGGAATTTGGATCTGAAGTCTGAGATCCAAGATGGAGTTAGATTCTGGATCCTAGAATGGGATTGGGTTCTGAAAGTCTAAATGAGACTTTTGAAGATGGATCTGGGTTTTGAAAACCCAAATTGATTTTAAAATTTAGGGAGAGTCAAGTCTTCAGAATCAATCTCAAACCTTGATTTTGAATTTGAAGATAAGAAAATAAACTTGATTTTGAATTGAGAAGCATTTTGAAGATAAAGAATAATTTTGAATTTGAAATCAGAAGATGACTCAGAGGTTTCAAAGTTAAATTAAACTTTGAAATTGAATTTGAGATATTAAATTGAATTTGAATTTGGTTCTGAATTGGAAGTTGAATTTTGAATATAGAAATGAATTTCAAAGTCAATTTGGACTTTGAATTTTGAAAATGAGATAGAATTTGAATCTGAATCTATAAATAAGGGTTGATTTGAAGAAGATACTCAAAACCACTTGGAATTTTGAAAATATGATGCAATTCTATCCTAAATGATGAATGAATTTAAAGAATTTTGAAATTGAATTTGAAAAGCATATTTCATTCTTTACATGAATTAGAAATAAGATTAAAGTTATAATACATCCCTGACTATGGTCATTGAATGTATTATATAATAATCACATTTAAATTCAAGTGAAGAATCAAACATATTTTGGTGCTTTTATAGATTTTAGAATGAAATTAACTCTCAATATATCTTGACTATGGAGATTGATATATATATATATTGAGTTAAATTTTAAACTAAACTCTGATAAAAGAGAAAAATATTTAAAGAAAATATGATGAATTTTTTAGAAAGGATCCAGTGTGGATCCAATGTTATTTTATAAAAGATGAAAATCCTAAGTTTTGTTTACATCCTGACTATGGCCATTGATGTAAATCATCAACTTAGGATTAATCACCTTTTATGAAATGGTGCATGTGCCATTCCTATTCTCTTGTTGGTTTCTCTCTCTTCCTTCTCTTTTCCTTTTCTAACCTCTATTTTCCTCCTTTTTGAAGGGAGAAAAAATAAAAGAAAGAAAAGAAAGAGAGAAGAGAAAAAGAAAGAGAGAAAGAGAAGAGGAATTCTTTTGCAGGTTTTCACTTGACCTTAATTTGAAAATATTTAGAAATTTAACTCGCCTCCGTTTTGAAAATGTTGCGAGAAGATGGAGAGACGGGATTCGCTCGTCGGTACAAGGTTCGACCGTTCCTGGCGCCTTTACCAGGGGTAATCGAACCAAGGATCGAATCTATGCCTTTTGCTTTGCCTAAATATAATCTAAGAATTTAATCTAACTCTAAATGCACAAAGAATCATGCTTGTGCAATGTGAAGATGTATGCTATTTTGAAAAACATATTTTTGAAAATTTCCAAGTGTTCTGAGATGAACTTGGTAAGGGAGTGAAGGAAATGTTTGAATCTAACTTTAGAACTTGAGGTAGATCAGAGAAGTTCTAAGTCTTTGAAGTAAATCAGAATTGGAAGAATAAATCTTGATTTTGAGAGTGACTTGGAATTTTTGAAAATGAAAGAAAATGAATTTTCAAAGTTGGAAATGAACTTTGAATTTGATCTTAAATTTAGGAAAGGAAATGAATACTTGAGATGGGATTGAATTTTGGATTTTGAAGTTTGGAATTTAGAATGGATCTGAGAAAATCAAATGGTATTTAAGAATAGAAATGGTTTTTAAAAGATTCAGATTTAGATCCGAAAATGGAATTGAAATCTGGAATTTGGAATTGGATTCCGGATCCTAAGATGGGTTTTGGATCTGAAATCTAAGATCCAATGTGGTATTGGATTCTGGATCCTAAAATAGAATTGGATCTAGAATCTGGGATCCAATGTAGAGTTGGACTCTGGATCCTAAGATGGATTTCGATCTAAAGTCTGAGATCCAAGGTAGAACTGGGTTCTGGATCCCAAAATGGATTTTGGATATGAAATCTAAGATCCAAAGTGGTATTGGATTCTGGATCCTAAAATAGAATTGGATCTAGAGTCTGAGATCCAAGGTGAAATTGGATTCTGGATCCTATAAGGAAATTGGATCTGAAGTCTGAGATCCAAAGTGAAATTGGAGTCTGGATCCTAAAGAGGAATTGGATCTGAAGTCTGAGATCCAATATGAGTGTTGAATCCTGGATCCTAAAAATGGATTTGGAGTTAAATTCAGAAGATGAATCAAGAACTTTTAAATTGAACTTGAAATTTAGAATTTGAATATACAAACGGATTTCAAAGTCAAATCAGACCTTGAATTTTTGAATTTGGAATTTAAAAGATGAATCAAGAGTCTCAAAATTAAAATTGAACTTTGAGTTTGATGGGAGTTTTGAATATAAAATGAATTTGGAATTTCAAAGTTAAATTGAACTTTGAAATCTGGTTTGAATTTGAATATAAAAATGACTTTGAAATCTCAAAGTTAAATTGAACTTTGAGATTGAAAATGAAATTGAATTTGAAAATGAAAAGGATGAATTGGGTTTTATAAGAATTGAAGATAGATTGAGGAACATCACTTGGAGTTTTTTTTTTTTTTTTTGAAAAAAAGGAATTTTGAAAATATGATGCAGTTCTATCCTAAATGATGAATGAATTTAAAGAATTTTGAAATTGGATTTTGAAAAGCTATTTCATTCTTTGGATGAATTAAAATAAGATTGAAGATATAATACATCCTTGACTATGGTCATTGAATGTATTATATAATAATCTATATTTAGATTCAAGAGAAGAATGAAATACATTTGGTGCTTTTATAGAATTTAAAATGAAATGAACTCTCAATATACCCTGACTATGGCCATTGGTATATATTTTGAGTTAATTTTAAGTTAAATTCTGATAAAAAGGAGAAATATTTAAGGAAAATATGATGAATTTTGAAAACGGATCCAGTGTGAATCCAGTGTTATTTTGTAAAAGATAAAAATACTAAGTCTTGTTTACACCCCAACTATGGCCGTTGATGTAAATCATTGACTTAGGATTAATTACCTCTTACAAAATGGTGCACGTGCCATTCGTGTTGCCATTTGTGAGAATTTTGAAATGAAAGGTAAAATGAGAACAAGCAATTTCTAAGTATATACATGCTCATGCATTCTAATCTATGATTGGAAATGTACACTTTCCATTTATAATCTAGTTATTACAACACTTGGAAAATAATATTATCTTCTATATACTTCCTACGAAAGATGGAGTTAACCATAAAGCAAACTACATGAATATAGATAATGATGAAAGGTACCAAGTAAGTTCCAAAATACCAGGGTTAAGTTGCATGAGGAATGGACATATGAGCATAGTTATCCAAACATATGCGAAGATGTCATAGGAATGCAGGGTGCTGTGCAATGGGAAACAACTGGGTGTTGTTGAGATGCCTAAGAATGCTGGTAGAAAAGAAAAATGATGGATATGATACTATTTGTGCAATATAATGAAAATATACACAGTGAGGAAACGTCGGATATCAATATACCCAAGCACATGATATACTCATGAGTACCTCTAATGGTAGGTTGTATACTGCAACTCAATGGAGTTACTGTTTTACAGTCTATCCAACCAAACTAGTTTTCATAGCGATGCAATCATCAAAATGAAGACCCTTCTCCCCCCCTTTTTGGATGCAATCATCTCAGCTTTTACCAGGACCGATGGCATGGTCATAGACTGACGGAAGACCCCGATGATTTAGTGTCAATATTGGTGACAATTTCAGAACATCACTCTCCAGTAGGACTCTCGTGAATTGGATCCACATCACAGAATTTCTTGATTTGGTTTTAATGTAACTACTGTTTGAAAAGAAATTTTGTATTTCTGTATCGAAGCATTCGGCTACTAGCTCCTTGTGAATTGATTATACCCAACAGATGTCATAGAGTCAAGCCAACTAATTTCATCAACATAGCACTGATCTATACAGATTTGAAATTTCGCAAGATGGTCTACGCAAATTATAAGAACACAAGTCCAGTTTTGCAGGATGACTGAGTTTGACTAAAAAGAATGCTAAAATACTCCTCGACTGTGGATCGAAGGTATGCACATATAGGCGCAAGAATGCCCTGTTGGACAAGTCAGATATTCATCTAGAAATTAAACAGGGAAAGTAAACAAGTTACAAAAAAAAAAAAAAAAATCACCATGGAGAGGAGATTATGAATATTTGCCAATGATTTCGCAGAGACCCTAAGAAAGGAAGAAATGGAAATGCAGAGAACTCACGCTAAATGCTGCGATGAATATAATGTGCCCGACAAATCATGGTGAATTCTAAGTAAAGCCTTACGATAATTTCTAAACAAAAATTAGGTCAAGAAATTAACAACAAAGAGAAGAATGGACACTAGAAAGGAAATTTTCAAACCTGTTGTAGGCTGATATTGTTTGTGAGTCACTGATAACCTGCCATGAATAGACATTCACCCGATCAGAAATCAATCTGCAGTAGTATTAGCAAGATGGATTTCAATGATATTAACAGATAAGTCTTAGTACTGTGAAGGCATGCTATGAGCTATGACCAAGAGCCGAATGGACTGATTTTGTAGGTTCTGAAGCTTGACTATCGTCACGGCCGAATGGGGACTATCATTATTTTTGACATTTTCGTCCATCCCTTACCTGAGCAGAACTGATACCTTTCCGGTTCAGAGGCTGTTGAGATATCATTGATCTATCGGCAGCCGAACCAATTCCCACAGATCGACTCAAGACAGCAAGAGGTTCGACAAGACCATCAGGGGAGTGCGTCAGTCACTCTAAAGCTTCTGTGGTATATCATATCCGATCTTGGGAGGCTGGTCCAGTAAAGTGATTTTAAGAAAAATGTCGACAGCCAAAGGACTCACGGGACTGGTATATTGGTGCTAGAGAGAATAAAGTGGAAGTGAAACTAAAAGAAACCGATGAATAATACTGTCTGCAGCAGCTTGAAATGTGCATACCGTGATACCCAGGGCACAATATAATGATAAAAAAAAAAATGGAAAGTGAATATATATGAGTGGCAATGTAAGAGATACTCAAAACATCGAACATGAGCGTTCAATTTCATCATCATAATAGCTTGGTTAGGATCGTTTACTCAGACATCTTCATGAAATTTAAGCATCTTCATAGAGCAGAGGCATTTACTTAACCCCTTTCATGGAATTTTGACAGAACATCCATTTGAATATCTTCAATAGAGACTCCATTTCAAGCATCCCCATGGCGTGTCAACAGAAGCTCTTACTCAAACATCCTTATGAAATCGAGACATGACTTAAGCGTCTCCCATGGTATCCAAAAAAAATACTGTTCTAAACAATTTAGCGGAGAAGGAAAAGATACTCGGGATGAGATAGATGCAAGGGAATCTACTACTCGTAGAAGAACTTTACATTGAATCTGCAGAGCTGAAATCATAAATAACCCAAATTCAATAAGCAGATGAAGTAAAACATGATCAAAATAAACCATATTTAATGAATGGAACGGTCGATGATATAGATGTATATGATAAAGTTACATAAAGGCAAGCCGTAATGGTGTTGAACATTAGTGCGACCTACAATTGTTAATGCCTGCTGCTGGAGATCGAAAAAGGACAAAATACATAACAACAATTTTAGTGAGAATAACAACATTATCAAAAATATGAAAGCAAATGAGGGGTCACAACAGAGTAAAAAAAAAATGATCTGACGCCGGATCAGATAGGGTGTTACTTGCAGAGGCCATCTTTTATCTTGAGACGATCGGTGTTAAAGTAGCTATATGATGGAGGAAATATAATGAACAACAAATTTTATGCCATATAGCAGAAATAACATCAAAGAAGACATAACCCAAGCGTTAAAACCAGAGACAAAATTATATAATGTAGCCTCACAATGCAGTGAGCATTGAAACAGAGGCAATGTTGTTGTTGCAGTGGGCATCCACGAGTCTGCGATAGGCAGGTCGGCGATACCAGTCTGCCTTTTAGTGAGCAGTGAAAATAAAAAAGAAAAGAAAAGAAAAGAGGAGACGCGATGGAAGAAAATGAAGAAGGTAACGATAAAGACAAACAGGGAAGAAGATAGGATGCTCACCCCTGATTCCCGTCACTACTTGGAGAACTAAAGACAAACTACTTGGAGAAATTTTGACAAGAGAAAGGATTTAGGTTGAAATCTAAAAAAAATGTATCCCTTTACTAGGGATTGAGTATTGTGACAATTGCGTTGTTTACTCTACGAGGGAGAGTAACCAACTAAAATATGAAAGAAAATACCATTTCGAAAAAGGATATCTCTTTGACGGAAAGAGATTTTTATGAAAATATAAACAAGAATATAAAAACAAAAGAAGAAAATAAAAGAAAAAAAATGGAATTTTGAGAATAAATGGTAAGTATTTAAAATTTGAAGAACTTGCAGGCAGGATCAAAAGAATTTTGAAGGATTTTTAGAAGGAAAAGAAAAATACACCTGGGTTTTAAAAGGAAAATTTAAATAATATATACCCAGGGTTTTGGAAAATATAAGGGATATAAAATATCACACAATCATAGATATACAAGCAAGGATATACAAACAACACTCCCTAAAGCTGACTCTATATGCAATATTTGAAATGGCTGATAGGACCTTAAGTCTAACTCTAAGATTTATATCATTTGATTCCAATCAAGGTACGTCGATATACTCAAGCCGAAGCTCGAAGTACGTGGCATATAAGATATCTCCCCGGTTCTAAGGTAAAGGCTTCCCAACATCCTTGAGCACCTACCGATATACCTCAGACTATGGCCCTTAGGTACGTGGTAGGGGGGCGCGAACCCAAATAAGTGGTCCAGTTGTGAGGCTCTCTCCCGAACTATGTGATGATGCATGAAATGCACATCATGTAAACAAGTTTTTCATGCGTTTTGTATCAAGTTTAAGGTTTTAAACCCATGTTTAGATGTGTTTTGATAGTAAGGGGCTATGGTTCGAATTTCAGAAAAATCGGAGTTAAAATGAGAGAGTTATGGCTATTTCAGTGTTTGGGCACGGATTTCGAGGTGGATCGGATCCATATCCGACCCAATTAGGTCAATTGGACCTTGGATCAACTCTTAGAAAGCCCAAAACCCAACCCACACACCTATCCATACCCATTTCAAAAAGTTTTTCTAAAAACCCCCAGAAAGTGGCGCCTAGCAATATTTTATTTTTTAACACTCTTTCTGAAAAATGTCAAAACTATAAATAGTTTTTTTTCAAGAACCCTAGGCGTCTTTGGCTGTGTTTGGACGCCCCCTACAGTGACTCTACAGCAGCAGCTCCTTCCTCTCCATCTTCCCCAAGTGTTGGCCACTGAAGATCGACCTATGCTTGATTTTCAAGCATATTTTCAAGCTTTCTTTGGTTTCTTTTCCTTTCTTTCTTATTCCTTGCTGTCTTTTCACCATTTTTCTGTACTTTTGCAGGTGTAGCAGAGGTGGAGACCATTAACCTTGGGCGGGAGTGCGCAACACACCACCAAGGTGAGCCGGCCCTACCTCCATCCAGCTTTCTACACCCTCCGATCGCGAATCGGCTCACATGCCATCATCGGTGGATCTCCAACGTGTAGCAGCTGCAATAGGTGCCGTTTTTTTGGTGAAGTACAGCATCCTTGAACTGTAGAAGACGTCTACATCCAGCCACGGTCCGCTCTTCTTCACCCCCCCGATCGTCGGATCTTCCAAAAGGTAGGTCTTCTTCTTCCTTCTCTTCTAGATAAAACCGATTTGTGTGTGTGGTTTTTGTTTTGTTATTTTCTGTATGTTTCTTGTTTTTCTTTTTATTTCAACCTTAGAATAGCATGCGTGCACAGACCAGCACGTTAGATTAGGTTTTCTTTCATTGGTTGTGTATTCGATTTGTGTTTTTCCATCGTTTTTATCTAAAACGTGCAAATCGGCAAGAGGCTTTTCTAGTCGATTTGGGTTTTTGTTTCCAGCGTGTTATAGGTGTTTTCTTTTTAGAAAATCTCAGACACAAATTTCATTTTGATTCATCTTAGTCGTTAGGTTTGTTTGGGTGTTGTTTTTGCTTGAAAAGAAGAAAAATCGGCTAGACTTTTTCTAGCCGATTCTTGATTTCTACAAAAATATTTTTCTGTTTTGCTATTTTTGTTTTGTCCAGCTTGTGTCTTGTATTGTGTTGCTGAAAATCTCATTCGGAAATTTCATTTTAGTTTATTCTAAGTAGTGGGTTGTGCGTGTGTTTCGTTTTGATTTTATTTTTGAAAAAAGAAAAAAAAATCGGCTAGGGATATTCTAGCCGATCTTTATATTTTTGTTAAAAGGGGGTTTAGAGTGGTAAGTTGTGTTGCTTGCTGTGTGTTTAGTGTGTTAACAGTAGCATAAATTGGTGTTAGTCGTTCCATTGTTTTAGGATTGATTTACTTAATTGTTTTAATCATTTTTCGTTTTGGTGTTTGAGTGTATTATTGAAAATTATAAAAAATCAAGTTTTCTTTATTTTTTTTTATGATTTTAAGTCCAGCATAGTGATGTTATTGTTAGCCTTTGTGTAATTAGGAGTCATTTTTAGTATTTTCTAACTTAGTTTTATCAAAATAGTAGTTACTTGGTTTTATTGCTTTTCGTTAGTTTATAATTTTATATAAAAAATTTTTTTTCTTTATTTTCGTGTAGTTCTTCTTCTTCCCCAAGGTGGGCGGCAGCCATTAGAGCTCTCCTTGAGCTCTTGGTCGATTTTTAGAAAGTCTTAATGGTCATTAGTTGAGTTAGGAAGGTGTCTAGGTTCAATGTATTAGGGTTTATTGTTTTAGCCGTTTTTAGGGTTGTATTTAGGTAAGTTTTGGAATTAGGTTAGCATTAACTCCTAGGAAATCGATTTTCCATTTATGTTCTTTTGTTCCCTAGGTATAATTAAGTCTATTAGTTTAGAAAGTAGCATCCATTGAAGTTGGCGATTTTTGAGAAGGGAGGTAATTAAAGTAATTGAAAATTGGAAAGCTTTTGGAAAAAGGATATTCTTCAAAAATCGTGTGAGGCATTTAAGGAAGATTTGAATTTTGAATGTGCATTAATGAAGGAGTTACTCCTTAACTTTGGAAAGTGTTTTGCAATTAAACCAAAATTCCAATCTAGGTTACACTATTTCCATAGAGCATTAAAAGCATTTTAATTCCATCTTGAAAAGCAAAAATCGTGGATTTCTAGATTGGTCTTTTCAGATTTCCAAAAAGGCATTAAAGGCAATTAAGGAGTGTAACTCCCTCTTTAAATGGGGCGATTTTTGAGAATCCAAAGCATTTCAAAGTTTGAACATTGGTAATTATTACATTCCTTTTTCCAACCTCCTCCATTAAAATCGTGAACTTTGGATTAATTGTAGCTTAATTAGGAGGTTACTACTTTAGTCTAGACCTAACCTAGTCAAACCGAGCCTAGCCCAAGTCAAAGCCTAAACCGCATTTAGGTCGAGTCTAAGACCAAAGCCCAACCTTAGTCAAGCTTAGTGGAGTCAACCCTAACCTAAGTTAGGTCAGCCTAGTCTACCTACCCTATCTAAGTCAAACCTAGTTGATTCAACTTAGTTCAAGCCTACCTAAACCGAGTTCATCCTAGTCTTGCTAGACCTAAATCCAAAACCCAACCTTGGTTAAACCTAGTCAAAGACCTAACTCGGGTAAAAACTTAGTCTAAACCTAGTGAGTCAAACCGAGCTTACCTTAGCCCATTCGAGCCTAGTCAAACCCTAAGCTGGGTCCAACTTAGTTGAGCCTAAGTCAACTCGAGCCTAGTTGACTAAGTCAAAGTCAAAACAAAACCTAGACCTAACCCTAGTCGAGTCCTAGTCCAACCCAAGGTCGAGTCAACCTTAGCCAAACCCGAACCTAGCTAAGTTAAGATAGAGCCTAGTTGAGTCAACCATAGTCACATTCCAAAGGCTGCAACCCATGGTTCGTTAGTGGTCTCTTCTCCTTTATATTTCAGTCATCTTGTCTTTAGAATAGTTAGTTTAGTTATTTATGTAATCATTTTAGTTAGATTTTATCATTGGTTGATTGAATGTGTGGTTGTTAATGTCTTTTTACTATTAATAGTTTAGTTAGCATAGTCGTATCTAGTTTATGTGTATTGCATGTCTTATGCATATAGTTACTTTCTTGCATTAGTATTTTAGGGACATTTACATCATTAGCTCATTCAAGGCAAAGTCATGAAATGCATATCATTTGTCATTTAGATCTCATTTAGTTTTATCATAGTCAATATCAGCATATATTATGTCATATAGAAGTATTTAAGTCTGCATTATAGTTAGATTACGTTCATAGTGTTTAAAATAGATTCCTATAGTGAATAGTGCATTGAAATAAAAACCAGATTTTTGCCCTATTGCACTAGCATTATTTTCTGTGCATAAACTCTGTGTTTTACAAAAAAATTTTGTCTATTCACTTTATTGACGTGTTATTTAACTGCAGACCAAATTTCAGCTCATTCGGAGTTGATTTGGTCTGATTTTTAAGCGTTTTGCGAAAACCGCTTTTTCTGGATTTTAAATTACAGGACTGGCGATATCCTAATTTTTCTCAGATTTGAAACGCCTATATCTGGAGTTCCCGATACTGTTTTTCAATTCTGTAAAAACTGTCGTTTTGTTCAATCTGTCAGTTGCAGAACAGAACAAATTTCGGGAAAATCGGACCTCGTTTGCCCTGTCAAACAGTGGTTTTCCGATAACCTGTCAGAATGCTATTTTACACTAGTTAGGGGCAGTTTCGTAATTTTCTTAATTTCGGCCTTTTAGATTTGTTTTTAGTAGTTTCTGCATTTTAGGAGTTGCATCATCATCATACAGCATTAGTAGAGTTAAATTGAGTAATTTTAGCATTAATTTAGTATTTTAGTTAATTTTTGCTTGATAAATAGTATTTGCTTTACAATTTTCGTAAAATTAGAACTAGTCTTAGTTATTGTTTTCGTTATTCGAATAGAAAACTAACTTTGTATTTTTCTGCATTTTTAGGTTGAAAAACATATTTAGTGTCCAGGGATATTGTCCAAGTGAGAAGATTTTTTTTAAGTGGCGAAACGACGGAAATACCCTTGGTGTGGAGCAGAAGACTGATTGCTTGTTTACTTTTCTTTTAGTGTTTAATTGCAGTTGTATTAACCTTGTAATTGTAGGTTGACATTTGACATTAATAAATTGAATTTTATAGAAATATTGTGTTTAATTCCCGTTCCCTGAGGATCGACCCGTACTTACCACTTTGTGGAAAGTCGGTTTTTATATTTTTTGGTTGACGATTTTCCAAAGTTTTATTGAAAATAATTGTTTTAAAAAGAGTATTCCAAAATATCAACCAAATTTTGGCGCCGTTGCCGGGGAACGGCGAATTAATTACTTTATTTCTTAGAGTTTAATTTATTATTATTTTGTTTTAGTTAGTTGATTAGTTGTTTTCTTTTTAGTTAGTAGGATTAGTAAGTGAATATAGGATTAACATAGTTAGTAAATATAGGATTCACATATTGTTCTTTTTAGGATTCACTTAATTATCATTCTGCAAGGAGCGATTAGACAGGTGGGTTTTAGAAAAACATAGTTTGTGATTTCCTGTATTTATTTGTTTTAGCATTTTAGAATAGTTTACTTTGTTATTTAATTATTTAGTATAGAATTCTGACATAGCTATATAGCATATTTATTTGTTTTTAGTTACTGTTTTTTTTGTTTAATTACATTTTAGTATCTGTGCTAGTTTAATTTTTTAGTTGGTCGTTTGCTTACATCTGGTCTTAGTACCAGTGTATGCAGGGTCGACGAGGTCTAGGAACCCCATTACACCCATTTGTTGACAACCCAGAGAGAATTTTACATTCTCATCGAAGTTCGGCAACAATGGCTGACATGGATCCTCCACCTCCACCCCCAGTTCTTTCACGCCCTCTGCGGGAATACTTCATTGCCACAGACTATGTTCAGGCATCCTGCATTCGGAGACCCGATGTAGGAGCGCCACATTATGAGATTAAGGCCAGCATTATTCAAATGCTTCCATCCTTTTATGGCCTTAGTCATGAGGATCCCTACCGACACTTAGATGAATTCCTCGAAATCTGTTCTACTGTTAAGATACATAATTTCGATGATGATGCGTTGAGGTTGACTCTATTCCCTTTTTCATTGAAGGACAAAGCCAAGTATTGGCTAAAGTCCTTAGATTCTGTAGAAATAGAGTCCTGGGATCAGTTGCAACAGGAGTTTCTTCGGAAATACTTTCCCATTGGTCGCACGAACCAATATCGTAGAGCCATCACTAGCTTTTCAGAGCTAGATGGTGAGCGCTTTCATGAGACCTGGGAGAGAATGAAGGATCTCCTCAGGAAATGCCCCCATCATCAGGTGCCGAAATGGCAACTGGTGCAGAGTTTCTATGATGGATTGTCTGACAAGAATCGTTAGATGATCGACTCTTCATGCGGTGGGACATTCATGCTGAAGAGCGAGGACGAAGCATGGAGGCTATTTGATACATTGGCCGAGAATTCACTCCACCATGCTTCGAGCTCTCATTCTATTAGAGCCACACCCAGCATTCAGAAGAAAGCTGGCGTTCTTGAGATTGGTCCATCTACTGCACTGCAGTGTAAAGTAGACATGATTGCTCAGAAGCTGGACCAGCTTCTCTCAGGACCATCCACTACACAGCAGGTGTGTACTCTTTGTGCCAGTCCGGCACACGAGATCACTGAGTGCCCTTCGGCAGCTCAGTACCCTGAATTTGTTCAAGAACAAGTTCAGGCAGCTCAGGGTTACGTCAGACCGCCAAATAACCCATTTTCATCGACATATAATCCGGGTTGGCGTAACCATCCCAATTTTTCTTGGAAGAATCCACAGTCTTCTATACAGATGCCTTCTTCCTCTCAGCCAGTTCGGCAGTCATCTTTTACTCAGCCATTTCAAAGACCGAACTATTCTCAGTCTTCTTCTTCTTCAGTTCCTTCCCCGATTCAGCAGGAGTCTGCCCCGCAGACATCTTTTGAGGAGAGACTTCTCCAGGCATTTCAAGAGGTGAAAACCTCTAATCAGAATGCCTTCGAGAAGTGTAGCCAGATGTTGAGCTCACATACGCAGTCCATTGCGAAGTTAGAGTCGCAAATGGGACAGTTAGCTGAGGCTATTAGTAGGAGACCCGAGGGTACATTGCCGAGTCAGGCTGTCATGAACCCGAAGGGTAAGGACCAGATGACTGGAGGCCTATTTCATACTGAGACACAGCAGCAGGCTAAATCAGTTATGGCCTTGAGGAGTGGACGTGAGTATCACGTTGAGAGTAGAGAGAAGATAGAGGAGCCAGAGACCATTGTTTCACCTACGTCGGCTCAATCATCATCCCCATCCCTATCATCACCTTCATCATCTTTATCCTCAGAGAAAAAGAAGGATAGGAGTGAGCCTTCTCGCAAAGAGGAGGAGCCAGCAGAGTATATTCCCCCACCACCCTATCCCAAAGCATTAGAGTCTCCTGGTTATAGAGGGAAGCAAGGTACGAAGATCCAGGACATGCTTGATATCTTCAAGCATGTACAGATCAACCTACCTTTGCTCGATGCTATTCAGCAGGTGCCGGCTTATGCCAAATTTCTGAAGGAGCTATGTACGCAAAAGAGGAAATCCAGAGAGCGAATTCCTAACAGGGTCCATCTGACTGAGCAGGTGAGTTCAGTACTTCAGCATCAGACACCACCAAAGCTCAAGGACCCTGGAGCCCCTATCATTGCTTGTACTATAGGGAACATCCGGATAGAACGCGCATTGCTCGATCTTGGAGCAAGCGTGAACATTCTGCCCGGATATTTCTTTGATTCTTTCGGGCTAGGTGAGATGAGATCGACTCCGATTACACTTCAACTGGCAGATCGTTCCGTCAAGGTACCGAGAGGTGTCTTGGAGGACGTGCTAGTTAAAGTGGATGACTTTTATTTTCCAGTCGATTTCATTATCCTTGATATGGAAGGAGTAGACAGCCAGCACCAGACTCCGATTATTTTAGGCAGACCATTCTTGGCGACTGCCAATGCGTGCATCAACTGTAGGACCGGAGCCATGGATCTCTCATTCGGCAATAGGAAGGTAAAGCTGAATATTTTCAATGCCGCGATGGGACCAGCAGGAGACATGAACTACTTTCATGTAGACATTGCACAAGAGTTAGTGGAGGAGCAGCCCGAGTTGTACATTACTGAGGATTCTTTAGATTTGTACCATATAGAGAAGAATAGCGGTGTAGATAGTGTAGATGTGTCTAGAGTGTCGTCGGAGAGACCACCTTGGGGAGCAGTCAGGGAACCTCTTCCACCACTTGCGGAGACCCCCGCCAAATCGTCGATCGAGTCACCTCCGAAACTTGAGTTGAAACCCTTACCGGATTCACTCAAGTATGCATACCTCGGAGATGATGAGACTCTGCCTGTGATCATCTCGTCCTTGCTCACTGAGGAACAGGAACAGAGATTGTTGACTATTCTTCGAGAGCACAAGGCAGCGATTGGATGGGGAGTAGCGGATCTAAAGGAGATTGATCCTTCATTCTGCATTTATAGGATCCATTGTAATGAGGAAATCAAGCCATTTAGGGATATGCAGAGAAGGCTAAATCCCAACATGAAGGAAGTGGTGAAGAAAGAGGTGGTGAAGTGGTTGGATGCCGGAATCATTTACCCTATTTCTGATAGTCAGTGGGTCAGTCCGATTCAAGTTGTGCCGAAGAAGTCAGGACTCACTGTGGTTGAGAATGAGAAGGGTGAGAGAATTCCGATGAGGACCACTACAGGATGGCGAGTCTGCATCGATTATAGGAAGTTGAATGTGGCAACTAGGAAAGATCATTTCCCATTGCCATTCATTGATCAGATCTTAGAGCGACTCGCAGGACAGAGCTACTACTGCTTTCTAGACGGATATTCAGGATACAATCAGGTAGCTGTCCATCCTGACGACCAAGAGAAGACCACGTTTACATGTCCTTATGGCACCTTCGCATTTAGACGTATGCCTTTTGGGCTCTGTAATGCCCCGGCTACTTTTCAGAGGTGCATGCTTGCTATCTTCTCGGACATGATTGATGATGTGATGGAAGTTTTTATGGACGACTTTTCAGTGTATGGCTCTTCTTTTGAAGATTGCCTCCATAAACTTGCTCGAGTACTGAGTAGGTGTGTGGAGACCAATCTCGTCCTGAGTTGGGAAAAGAGTCATTTTATGGTTCAGGAGGGGATTGTACTTGGACACATTGTGTCCAAGCGTGGTATTGAGGTTGACAGAGCGAAGGTGGAATCCATTTCTCGTTTGACTCCACCCACCTCTGTGAGGCAGATTCGATCATTTTTAGGGCATGCGGGATTTTACAGGCGGTTCATAAAAGATTTCAGCAAAATCTCTCGACCGCTTTGCACGTTATTGGAGAAAGACCAGCCCTTTGTTTTCGGTGAGGATTGTATGAAGGCCTTTGAGATTCTCAAAGAGGCCTTGATTACTGCACCTATTTTGAGACCTCCAGATTGGACTCTCCCATTTGAGATTATGTGCGATGCTTCTGATTATGCTATGGGGGCCATTCTAGGACAACGCATTGATAGGAAGCCCTATGTGATGTACTATGCGAGTAGAACTCTGTCTGATGCACAGATGAATTATACTACGACAGAGAAGGAACTACTTGCGGTAGTTTTCGCATTGGATAAATTTAGGTCCTATTTACTCGGTTCGAAGGTGGTTGTCTATTCTGATCATTCTGCATTGAAATATTTGTTGAATAAGAAAGACACCAAACCGAGATTAATTCGTTGGGTCCTATTACTACAGGAGATTGATCTCGAGATTCAAGATAAGAAGGGAAGCGAGAATGTAGTAGCAGACCATCTTTCCAGACTGATCGTGGAGACCACGCAGGATCAGAGACCGATCAGTGATTCTTTTCCCGACGAGCAGATCATGTCAGTCAGTACATCGCAGTTACCCTGGTTTGCAGATATTGTGAACTATCTGGTTTCGAGGCAGATACCTGAGCATTGGAACAAGAATGAGCGTGAGAGGTTCCTATCTCAGGTGAGGCACTATTATTGGGATGAACCGGAGTTGTTCAAATACTGTGCAGATCAGATCATTAGGAGATGCGTTCCGGAGGAGGAATACCAATCCATTTTGAATTTTTCCCATTCGTTAGCCTGTGGAGGGCATTTTAGTAGTAGGAAGACGGCTGCAAAGGTTTTGCAGTCAGGATTTTATTGGCCCACACTCCACAGGGACGCTCATGAGTTCTGTAGGCGATGCCTGCGATGTCAGCAGATTGGAAACATGTCCAAGAGGGACATGATGCCCTTGCTGCCGATTTTGATAGTCGAAATTTTTGATGTTTGGGGCATTGATTTCATGGGACCATTTCCGCCCTCATTCGGAAATTTATATATTCTGGTGGCGGTTGATTATGTGTCCAAGTGGGTCGAGGCTGTGGCAACCAAGACCAATGATCACAGAGTAGTGCTTAAGTTCATTAAGCACAACATTTTCAGTCGTTTTGGAGTGCCACGTGCGATGATTAGCGATGGTGGCAAGCATTTTAGGAATGTTCAGATAGCTTCTCTGCTGAGAAGATATTCTGTCAATCATAGATTCACCACTCCATATCATCCGCAGACTAGTGGACAGGTTGAAGTGTCCAATAGGGAGATTAAGCGAATTTTAGAAAAGACAGTTCGTCCGGACCGCAAGGATTGGTCCCAGCGCTTAGATGATGCACTTTGGGCATATAGAACTGCATTCAAGACTCCCATTGGCATGTCTCCGTATCGCCTTGTATTCGGGAAAGCATGCCATCTTCCTGTCGAGCTAGAGCATAGAGCGTACTGGGCTATAAAGAAATTGAATTTTGACCTCACCCAGGCTTGCAAAGAGAGAGCACTACAGCTCTCAGAATTAGAGGAACTCAGGAATGATGCATATGAGAATGCCAAATTATACAAAGCTCGCACTAAAGCATTTCATGATAAGTATATTGTCAGAAAAGTGTTTGAGCCAGATCAGAAAGTGTGGCTATACAATTCTCGTTTACATTTATTCCCAGGGAAGTTAAGATCGAGATGGACAGGTCCATACATTGTAAAAGAAGTATTTCCCCATGGAGCAGTGACATTATTCGATCCTGTGACCCAAGGTACATTCAAAGTAAATGGGCAAAGACTGAAGCCATTCATTTCAGATGCCTTACAGGATGGTGAGTGTGAGATAGTGCATCTCACGAAGGCATGAAGATTCGACCAGAGGGATGTATTATATGTACATTATTTATTTTTCATTTCAGAGTTTTTATTTATTTAGTATTTCATTTCACATGTGCTCATTTGTGTTTTGATGTATGCAGGATAAACTTAACAATTAGTGTATCAATTACCAGGTACAGAGAAGAGTTTTCAAAGAATTCAAGAATCAGAGGAAAATCAACTTCAAAAGCTCAGAGCAAATCAGGTTGTATCTATCCTTTCTCCCATATTTTTGTTAGTGTCTTTTAGCGTGCATGTGCATTACATTTTTTTTCATTTTGTATGCCACTAGAGACAGTGTCATTCAAGCATGGGGGGGTGGTTTAGATGCATGCACACAAAAATACACAAATTTTTTTTTTGTATGACTGGTAATCAAAGTAGGCATTTAAGAACAAAGTGTAGCATATATGATTGTTTTTGGCATAATCCAACAGTTTAAAAAATTTTTAAGCCCCATAAATTTTTTTTTTTCTGAACTGAATCAAATATAGTAGTTGTTTATGAGATAATTCAAAGAAAAGATAGTATTTGATTGTTAGAAAATTTTGAATCACTTTTGTATAAGTATGCACAGTATGTTTTGTGAAAGAAATAAGCAATGGAAAGATGTGTTTGAAAAATGAGTTTAAAAGAATAGAGTTACGTTTAGTTGTTGATGTCTTCGTGAATCCTAGTAGTAGAACTCAGACACGAGATGAAGTGTTTGAGTATCTTAACGAAAAGGATAACGAAGGAGATCATCTCTTGTCTAAGTCGATATCTGTGGCCTTTGTAGTTGGAGTAAGTAGAATCTGAAGGGTGTTTTACATCTGGTGCCCCAAAGTCAGCTGGTTTGGGAGCCACCGGTTCGAAAGCTTGTTACATGGACTGCATAGAAAGCCTAAGAGATAGAGACATTGCACATGACAAGAGGAAGACTATACGTAAACTATTAGAATAGAAGGTCTAGTGACTCGAGCAATTAAGTCCGAGGGATACTCTGTATCTAGTGCCCTAAGGTCGGCCGACTTGGGAGTCACTGACCCAAAGCTCGCTACACGGGTCACGAAAACTGACTATTCGAAATAGTGCTCATATGAGAAGAATGTGCAAGAGATCAAAAGTTGAAAATGAAAGAAAAAGAATGTGCTGAATGAGAAAATTTTCATTGCTTAAGTATATATGTGCATTACTGTGCAGAAAATATACAAGTGAGAATAAATGAGTAAAACATGAGAATACTTGACTTTCGGAGAAAAATCATGAACTAGCTACAATATTAGAAAAGTGAAGGAAAAGAATTTTTACTGTGGAGGCATGAGATTTTTAAACTTGTTTTGAGAATGTCAATTACATGAAATATTTGTTACAACTGCAGTCTTAAGAGCCTAATATTTTTGAAAGATCATCCTTGCATTTTATTGATGTTTGTGGGTAGCATCGCTGCAAACCCTCACGAGACCTTACTCGTCCACTAGTGTAAGCTAGGGGTTTAAAGGGCTTGTTGCATACGCTAAATGCAACCGTGATTCCTACGAAAGTGAGGTAGTATTATGCATTCATGCTTAGCATTTCTTGTCTTCAGTGCATATCATGATTAGGGTTTGTTAAGGGACTAACAAACATTCAAGCATGGGGGTATTTGATGATGCATGAAATGCACATCATGTAAACAAGTTTTTCATGCGTTTTGTATCAAGTTTAAGGTTTTAAACCCATGTTTAGATGTGTTTTGATAGTAAGGGGCTATGGTTCGAATTTCAGAAAAATCGGAGTTAAAATGAGAGAGTTATGGCTATTTCAGTGTTTGGGCACGGATTTCGAGGTGGATCGGATCCATATCCGACCCAATTAGGTCAATTGGACCTTGGATCAACTCTTAGAAAGCCCAAAACCCAACCCACACACCTATCCATACCCATTTCAAAAAGTTTTTCTAAAACCCCCCCAGAAAGTGGCGCCTAGCAATATTTTATTTTTTAACACTCTTTCTGAAAAATGTCAAAACTATAAATAGTTTTTTTTCAAGAACCCTAGGCATCTTTGGATGTGTTTGGACGCCCCCTATAGTGACTCTACAGCAGCAGCTCCTTCCTCTCCATCTTCCCCAAGTGTTGGCCACTGAAGATCGACCTATGCTTGATTTTCAAGCATATTTTCAAGCTTTCTTTGGTTTCTTTTCCTTTCTTTCTTATTCCTTGCTGTCTTTTCACCATTTTTCTGTACTTTTGCAGGTGTAGCAGAGGTGGAGACCATTAACCTTGGGCGGGAGTGCGCAACACACCACCAAGGTGAGCCGGCCCTACCTCCATCCGGCTTTCTACACCCTCCGATCGCGAATCGGCTCACATGCCATCATCGGTGGATCTCCAACGTGTAGCAGCTGCAATAGGTGCCGTTTTTTTGGTGAAGTACAGCATCCTTGAACTGTAGAAGACGTCTACATCCAGCCACGGTCCGCTCTTCTTCACCCCCCCGGTCGTCGGATCTTCCAAAAGGTAGGTCTTCTTCTTCCTTCTCTTCTAGATAAAACCGATTTGTGTGTGTGGTTTTTGTTTTGTGATTTTCTGTATGTTTCTTGTTTTTCTTTTTATTTCAACCTTAGAATAGCATGCGTGCACAGACCAGCACGTTAGATTAGGTTTTCTTTCATTGGTTGTGTATTCGATTTGTGTTTTTCCATCGTTTTTATCTAAAACGTGCAAATCGGCAAGAGGCTTTTCTAGTCGATTTGGGTTTTTGTTTCCAGCGTGTTATAGGTGTTTTCTTTTTAGAAAATCTCAGACACAAATTTCATTTTGATTCATCTTAGTCGTTAGGTTTGTTTGGGTGTTGTTTTTGCTTGAAAAGAAGAAAAATCGGCTAGACTTTTTCTAGCCGATTCTTGATTTCTACAAAAATATTTTTCTGTTTTGCTATTTTTGTTTTGTCCAGCTTGTGTCTTGTATTGTGTTGCTGAAAATCTCATTCGGAAATTTCATTTTAGTTTATTCTAAGTAGTGGGTTGTGCGTGTGTTTCGTTTTGATTTTATTTTTGAAAAAAGAAAAAAAAATCGGCTAGGGATATTCTAGCCGATCTTTATATTTTTGTTAAAAGGGGGTTTAGAGTGGTAAGTTGTGTTGCTTGCTGTGTGTTTAGTGTGTTAACAGTAGCATAAATTGGTGTTAGTCGTTCCATTGTTTTAGGATTGATTTACTTAATTGTTTTAATCATTTTTCGTTTTGGTGTTTGAGTGTATTATTGAAAATTATAAAAAATCAAGTTTTCTTTATTTTTTTTTATGATTTTAAGTCCAGCATAGTGATGTTATTGTTAGCCTTTGTGTAATTAGGAGTCATTTTTAGTATTTTCTAACTTAGTTTTATCAAAATAGTAGTTACTTGGTTTTATTGCTTTTCGTTAGTTTATAATTTTATATAAAAAATTTTTTTTCTTTATTTTCGTGTAGTTCTTCTTCTTTCCCAAGGTGAGCGGCAGCCATTAGAGCTCTCCTTGAGCTCTTGGTCGATTTTTAGAAAGTCTTAATGGTCATTAGTTGAGTTAGGAAGGTGTCTAGGTTCAATGTATTAGGGTTTATTGTTTTAGCCGTTTTTAGGGTTGTATTTAGGTAAGTTTTGGAATTAGGTTAGCATTAACTCCTAGGAAATCGATTTTCCATTTATGTTCTTTTGTTCCCTAGGTATAATTAAGTCTATTAGTTTAGAAAGTAGCATCCATTGAAGTTGGCGATTTTTGAGAAGGGAGGTAATTAAAGTAATTGAAAATTGGAAAGCTTTTGGAAAAAGGATATTCTTCAAAAATCGTGTGAGGCATTTAAGGAAGATTTGAATTTTGAATGTGCATTAATGAAGGAGTTACTCCTTAACTTTGGAAAGTGTTTTGCAATTAAACCAAAATTCCAATCTAGGTTACACGATTTCCATAGAGCATTAAAAGCATTTTAATTCCATCTTGAAAAGCAAAAATCGTGGATTTCTAGATTGGTCTTTTCAGATTTCCAAAAAGGCATTAAAGGCAATTAAGGAGTGTAACTCCCTCTTTAAATGGGGCGATTTTTGAGAATCCAAAGCATTTCAAAGTTTGAACATTGGTAATTATTACATTCCTTTTTCCAACCTCCTCCATTAAAATCGTGAACTTTGGATTAATTGTAGCTTAATTAGGAGGTTACTACTTTAGTCTAGACCTAACCTAGTCAAACCGAGCCTAGCCCAAGTCAAAGCCTAAACCGCATTTAGGTCGAGTCTAAGACCAAAGCCCAACCTTAGTCAAGCTTAGTGGAGTCAACCCTAACCTAAGTTAGGTCAGCCTAGTCTACCTACCCTATCTAAGTCAAACCTAGTTGATTCAACTTAGTTCAAGCCTACCTAAACCGAGTTCATCCTAGTCTTGCTAGACCTAAATCCAAAACCCAACCTTGGTTAAACCTAGTCAAAGACCTAACTCGGGTAAAAACTTAGTCTAAACCTAGTGAGTCAAACCGAGCTTACCTTAGCCCATTCGAGCCTAGTCAAACCCTAAGCTGGGTCCAACTTAGTTGAGCCTAAGTCAACTCGAGCCTAGTTGACTAAGTCAAAGTCAAAACAAAACCTAGACCTAACCCTAGTCGAGTCCTAGTCCAACCCAAGGTCGAGTCAACCTTAGCCAAACCCGAACCTAGCTAAGTTAAGATAGAGCCTAGTTGAGTCAACCATAGTCACATTCCAAAGGCTGCACCCCATGGTTCGTTAGTGGTCTCTTCTCCTTTATATTTCAGTCATCTTGTCTTTAGAATAGTTAGTTTAGTTATTTATGTAATCATTTTAGTTAGATTTTATCATTGGTTGATTGAATGTGTGGTTGTTAATGTCTTTTTACTATTAATAGTTTAGTTAGCATAGTCGTATCTAGTTTATGTGTATTGCATGTCTTATGCATATAGTTACTTTCTTGCATTAGTATTTTAGGGACATTTACATCATTAGCTCATTCAAGGCAAAGTCATGAAATGCATATCATTTGTCATTTAGATCTCATTTAGTTTTATCATAGTCAATATCAGCATATATTATGTCATATAGAAGTATTTAAGTCTGCATTATAGTTAGATTACGTTCATAGTGTTTAAAATAGATTCCTATAGTGAATAGTGCATTGAAATAAAAACCAGATTTTTGCCCTATTGCACTAGCATTATTTTCTGTGCATAAACTCTGTGTTTTACAAAAAATTTTCATCTATTCACTTTATTGACGTGTTATTTAACTGCAGACCAAATTTCAGCTCATTCGGAGTTGATTTGGTCTGATTTTTAAGCGTTTTGCGAAAACCGCTTTTTCTGGATTTTAAATTACAGGACTGGCGATATCCTGATTTTTCTCAGATTTGAAACGCCTATATCTGGAGTTCCCGATACTGTTTTTCAATTCTGTAAAAACTGTCGTTTTGTTCAATCTGTCAGTTGCAGAACAGAACAAATTTCGGGAAAATTGGACCTCGTTTGCCCTGTCAAACAGTGGTTTTCCGATAACCTGTCAGAATGCTATTTTACACTAGTTAGGGGCAGTTTCGTAATTTTCTTAATTTCGGCCTTTTAGATTTGTTTTTAGTAGTTTCTGCATTTTAGGAGTTGCATCATCATCATACAGCATTAGTAGAGTTAAATTGAGTAATTTTAGCATTAATTTAGTATTTTAGTTAATTTTTGCTTGATAAATAGTATTTGCTTTACAATTTTCGCAAAATTAGAACTAGTCTTAGTTATTGTTTTCGTTATTCGAATAGAAAACTAACTTTGTATTTTTCTGCATTTTTAGGTTGAAAAACATATTTAGTGTCCAGGGATATTGTCCAAGTGAGAAGATTTTTTTTAAGTGGCGAAACGACGGAAATACCCTTGGTGTGGAGCAGAAGACTGATTGCTTGTTTACTTTTCTTTTAGTGTTTAATTGCAGTTGTATTAACCTTGTAATTGTAGGTTGACATTTGACATTAATAAATTGAATTTTATAGAAATATTGTGTTTAATTCCCGTTCCCTGAGGATCGACCCGTACTTACCACTTTGTGGAAAGTCGGTTTTTATATTTTTTGGTTGACGATTTTCCAAAGTTTTATTGAAAATAATTGTTTTAAAAAGAGTATTCCAAAATATCAACCACTATGGTTCAGTGAGACAGCCCAGCAACGTGAAGACCGGGACAATATAGGTAAAGATGTTTTCAAAATATGATCAACATGCAATAAAATCAGAAGGCTCTAATGCAAGTCCTAAAGAGATAGATTTAAATAAGAAGAAGCATACACTTGCATACATTGTTTTGCATTCAATCCCAAAAATTGAGGAGAGTTGTATTTAAGACCTAAGTCTAATGTGAACATGGAATAATCTCCTCAATATGGTCCTATCAAACCATACTTAGATCATATATGCAATGATGTCAGCTTTAGGACAGAATCTAGGCTCCTAAGTTTTGCATGGAAATGAAGCTGACATAGAAGAATAAAGACTTAGATTATATAAAAGCAAAGCAAATGCATAGATTCAACCGGACGAAGACAGGTCCCAACACGGTCGCCAAAACTGTGATCATTGCAAAATTTTTCCTCTCTTGTGGTTTCTCTCTCTTCCTTCTCTTTTCCTTTTCTAACCTCTATTTTCCTCCTTTTTGAAGGAAGAAGAATAAAAGAAAGAAAAGAGAAAGAGAAGAGAAAAGAAAGAAAAAAAGAGAGAAGAGGAACTATTTTGCGCGGTCTCACTTGACCTTAATTTGAAAACATTTAGAAATTTAACTTGCCTCCGTTTTTGAAAATATTGCGGGAAAATCGAGAGACGGGATTCGCTCGTCGGTACGAGGTTCGACCGTTCCTGGCGCCTTTACCAGGGGTAATCGAACCAAGGATCGAATCTATGCCTTTTGCTTTGCCTAAATATAATCTAAGAATCTATTCTAACTCTAAATGCACAAAGAATCACGCTTGTGCAATGCAATAATGTATGCTCCTTTTAAAAGATGTTTTGAAAATCTCCAAGTTATTCTGAGATGAACTTGATAAGGGAGTGAAAGAAAAAGAAAAAAAAATGATTGAATTTAACTTAGAACTTGAGATAGATGAGAGAAGTTCTGAGTATTTGAAGTAAATCAGGATTTTGGAAGAATAAATGAGAAAGAATGACTTGAAGTTTTGAAATGAAAGGAAATGAAATTTCAAAGTCAAAATGGACTTTGAATTTGAATTTGAATTTAGGAAAGGAAATGAATATTTGAGATGAAATTGAATTTAGATTTTGAAGTTTGAAATCTTAAATTTAGAATGGATCTGAGAAATCTAAATGGTATAGAAATGAAGTTAAGAAATCCATATATGATCTGTAAGTGGATTTAGGTTTTGAACCTGGAAATGAAAATGGAATAGGATCTTTAAACTAGATCTAAAATAGATGTGGATTTATGGAATTCAGATGAGATTTGAAAAGGGAATTGGATCCGAAATCTAGAATTGGGAATGAAATTGGATCTAAAAATGGATTTAAGATCTGGGATCTAAGATCCGATATAAAATTGGGTTCTGGATCCTAAGAGGGATTTAGATCTGAAGTCTGAGATCCAAAGTGAAATTGGAGTTTGGACCCTAAAGAGGAATTGGATCTGAAGTCTAAGATCCAATATGAGTGTTGAATCCTAGATCAAAAAATGTAATTGGAGTTAAATTCAGAAGGTGAATCAAGAACTCCCAAGTTTAATTTAAACTTGGAAAATGAATTTTTAGGAATTGAATCTTTGAACATACAAATGAATTTTAAAATTGGATTTAGAATTTGGAATTTGAAATACAAGATGATTCTGAAATTTTAAAGTCAAATGGGACCTTGAAATTGGATTCTTGAATTCTTTTGAGAAGTAGAGTTTGGATTGGAATTTATGAATGGGGTTTGATCTGAGAAATGAAGGAAAGAATTACTTGGATTTATGAAAAAGAATTTAAAAATATGATGCAATTCTATCCTATATGATGAATGAATTTAAATTTTTGAAATTGGATTTTGAAAAGCTATTCCATTCTTTAAATGAATTAAAACAAGATTGAAGATATAATACATCCTTGACTATGGTCATTGAATGTATTATATAATAATATATATTTAAATTCAGGTGAAGGATGAAACATATTTGGTGCTTTTATAGTATTTAAAATGAAATTAACTCTCAATATACCCTGACTATGGTCATTGGTATCTATTTTGAATTAATTTTAAGTTAAATTCTAATAAAAGGAGAAAATATTTAAGGAAATATGATGAATTTTGAAAATGGATCCAGTGTGGATCTGGTGTTATTTCGTAAAAGATAAAAATCCTAAGTTTTGTCCACACCCTGACTATGGCCATTGATATGGATCATCAACTTAGGATTGATTTACCTCTTACGAAATGGTGCTCGTGCCATTCGTGTTTCACCAATGTGAGAATTTGAAAAATAATGGTAAAGATGCATGAAAAACAAGTAATTCATGATATCTACAATGCTCATTCATTCTAGCTAAAACTGGAAATATAAATTTTCATTAAGCTCTAACTATTACAACACACCAAAATTGAATTTATAACTCCTAATGATGATATATTCCACATATTTCCTGCAAAACACTTGGTTAGTATAAAAATAGAAGAAAATTTGCACATATCACATGAACATTAATGGCAAAAATGCTCACATACCAAGGTTTTTAAGATCTAAATTATGGGAAGATGAAACTGATATGTATCTATATACATATATGCATGCATATATATATATATATATATATATATATATATATATATATATATATATATATATATATATATATATATATATATATATATATATATATATATATATATATAGATATACATCATTTGGTTTTGCATTGGAAGTGATATATTGCAATGGGAGGAATTTGGGATATACATTGGGTAGACTGATATGGCATGGGTGCAGAGAAATCAAACAGTAAAGTGCAAGGGGATGGTGATGCTGCAAGGGTGTGTGATGCTAAAACTATGGTCAAAATGATGGAGGTGGCTGTGTGTACATGCGGCTAGGATTTATACATTGATGCAGGGAATTGAAAAAAATAATGAAGGGCTGTATATAGATGAAAAGGAGATATGCTGTTCAACAAGGCATAAACAATAAAACATGGAAGATGACAGCCTGGGTGAATGTGCAGATGTGAAGGGACTTGCGGTATTGATGAAGGGTGATGGGCGCTACATTGAAGAAAATGGAGGCTGCGTTGGGCAAATGAGATTGCCAACAAAATGGCTATGTGGGGTAAGCTGGAGATGCTACAACAGGTGATTGACAAGGATAGAACTCAGATGGTAGTGAGGGGATTTGTAGTAATGTTGGGCATTACTGTAGAAGTTTGAAAGGGAAACCTAAGTAGTGTATTGTTACTGCTGTGTGTATGTCTTAGAGACTACAACAGTGCTAATCATTGTTGTAGGTACAAAGGGGGATGTCACAGGTGGTTGATGAAACAGGGGTTGTGTGCTGCAAGATATAATGTTGCCAACAAGTTGGTGGCTACCGTGTGAGCAACACAATGGGTGTTGTTGTAGGCATGGAAGGTATGTGAACTGGAATTGTGCAGGAAGGTGTTTTAACACAGAAAGCAACTGGGAAGTGGGTTGTATGCTATAACAGGGGTTGAAAAATCACAGCAACAACTGTGGATGTAGGGTGCTGGAAGGAAAAGGTGGGGTAGCTGGTAGATATTAGTGGTAGCACACAGCTACTGGGAGCTGTGTATGCGCTGTGAAAGTGGTGACAGGTGTTGTGCATGAGTGATAGTATGCAACGAAACAATACTGTGCTGTAATCAATGTGCAACATGTAAGTGAAGTAAGAGTGTACAGATGTGGCATGTAAAAGGCTGTGCAGTAATGCTGTGAGTGGAGGAATGCACATGATGCGATTTTGGGTCATTCAATGACTCACTGTAACTTTAGTGACTTGCTGTGAAAGGTAAGAACACAGTGGATTCCGAGGAATTTGCTGTGAAAGATCCAGCACTATGACAGAGAAGAATGAATCACTACAGATTGATGGTGAAGAGAGGAAATTTACAGCAATTTCTAGTGAGATGATATATATATATAAAAAAATAAGAGGCTAGCTGAAAAGGTACCCAACCGACCCAAGGATATAATCGGTGACAATAAGCAAACAACATTCTGAGACTAGGAAATCAGAGTGTCAAAATAATTTTGCATAATATCGGCTCCTTTTGCCAAAATAAACTAACAAACTCGACTTCAAATTACTGGCTGACATTAGCCCATTCAGCAGATCCTGTAGAACATTCACGAAACTGATTTCGGAAGGTATCCAATTGACTGGTTCTCACTGAGATCAACGAGTTCCAGATTACTTCCTATATTATAATAACAAATAGATTTCCAATGAACGGATCATTTGATAGGTGAGGCATGATGTAGATCCCTATGAGTCGTGGAAGCTTATCAAAATTTTCTAACAACCTGCTACCTTGGTGTTGACAGGTTAGTTACCTGAGATGGAACTGCCATCTCAGAAAACTCAAATGATATGAATCCACCTAATTCATTACTGCTAAGTTTCAGAACTTCAAGAGTATGCGTACATTGAAATATTGGAAGTTCCATTTTGGAAGTTGATTACCACTGAGATTCGACATGTTCCATTGATGCAAGACAATATATAAATCATAACAGATGTATCTATTCTATCTAGAAACCAAAGATCAAAATTCAGAAGGAATGATGGGGATACAGTGAATCAGCTAATGAAGGCCAGTGTTGTGGAAGGTAGGCAGGGTTGTTGTGAAGATAATGGACATGGCAAATAATGGGTGACCATGTTGCTGCAGAAACAACAATTGTGTAGTGAGTTGCGGCAGGTACTGGAAGAGCTAGCAGGAAGTCTCTGGACTGAGCGAATTTTTCAATGATAGATAAACCTGATTCAGCAAGCTCGATAGCAACGTGATATACAAATATGAATGTAACTGATAAAATGAACAAAACAAATTCTGAGATAGGTATTCCACCTTTGCAGTTATTTTGACAAACACTAAAGAAGATGTAATAAATTAGGCTTCAAATTTTAGCCTATGGTCGATCAGATGTTAAGGCTAAACAAATTAAAATGGCATAGAAAATGTATTGCCGAGGAAAGCATGAAGCAGAGACACTTTACAGGGCATAACTCCAATCGTAAGGTTACTTACCTTTGGGCTACACAGCGATCAATATTATTAGGAAAACGAAGTGCCCTTGAATGAGGCTTACCTTATCCAGTGCAAACGTCCATGCTGATCCCTCTTTTCTTTGATAACGATATTCGATTTTGCAGAGATTCTAGATAATTAACTGGGTCATGTCTCAGCAGGACTCCAATCTGATCGAGATCGATCCCAAGGTCGAGTTGATGCCAAGAATCTCTTGAGAATCAGCCGAATTGCAGTGACAACTCGGTGAGTTTCTTGACAGAAACTTGGTACCATTTGCCAGAGATTGAACGCCACCCATTTAAAATTTCAAGTACCTTACTCTGAAATTTCCAACACCCTTCCAACCATGTCCGACCTCTTACAACATTAATACAGAAGAGGACCATACTATCATCCGATTCTAAAGCTCTCATCAACCGAATTTGAAATAGACAGAAGAGGCTAAATGGGTGAAACATTATCCTACCATTAAACCTCACAAAAAAAAAAAAAAACGAGAAAGAGAAATGTGATATACATAATCAGTATGAAATGAGAAAATTTACAGATCTAAGAGAATGTTGGGATATTACTCCCCTGTCAATGTAGCACAGGAATATATTGACGTTGCTATAGGCAACTCAACCTTATCCCTGGTGCGTCAATGGGATTTAAAAACATAGAAAGGAAGATAGAGGGGAAATTTAACAAACAATACAAGAATGCTTCTTATTGTGACTCACCTGAGGGAGGAGATGTGGAATCAATGAAGTGTCTCAATGTTGGCTGATGGCAGATATTTGATGGAATCCCTTCGGAAGAGCTCCTTCCTCTTTTTTTTTTTGGTAGGCTCGATCAAGCTCTTGCTTTACAGGAATTCTGAAGGATGAAGGAGAAAGGCTTGGAAGGCGAATGGTGGATTGATCATGGCTAGAAGGATGTGCAATGGATGCTAAAGGGGAGGTAGAAGACGGATGAAGGTGGATCAGAGGATGAGAGAAATGGAGAGGTAGGAGACGGCCCCTTTCGTAGAGGCTTGGAGGTCTCTTCTTAAAGAGAGGCTCGAATCCTCCAGAAGATGAAGCAGTTGAGGATGGAAGGTCATCGATCGGGAGAGAGGCGATGGAGGGTGCGAACGGGAGTGGCCGTTGCAATTTTTTCCAAATTCCCAAGAGGGGTCTCCTTTTCAGGTTTTTTCTAAAAAGTGGTTTTTGTTTTCAAAAAGAGGTTTCAATCAGAGGGTTTTAACAAAAAGTTTAAAAAGGAGGGTATATTACCTAGTTTCTGAAATTTTTTTGGATTTTTGATATTATTTTTATATTTTTTTTTTGTTCACTTCTTTTTAAACATATATTTGTAAAAAAATAAAACTCTAAAACTAAGAAAAGTAATACTAATTTTACAAAATTTCAAAATATTCATAAGAGAAAGGTTTTTCTGAAAGATCAGGGTTATTTTGGGGAAAGTTTCTTCAGAAGAATGGGTTTGAACCCAGGTTTTGAGAAAATGTTCGAGTTTTGACACTCGAATCGAGAAATACAATGTGATGGATCCAAACGGATGTCGAATGGACTATCTGAGCTATTTAAAGGCTATTTTTGGTATTTTTTATAATTTTAATTTAAAATTTGAACAAGGAGATTCAGATTTGGATCTGGGCAATGGATCCAGATCCAAAATCAATTTAAACATATGAAATGATTTTAATTTTAATAAAACTTGAGAAATGAACTAGAATTTAGATTTAAAATGACTCATTTACTCAAAAAATGAATTTAGGGGCAAAAGGGGAATATTTAAAAGATTTTGAAAAATTTGGGGTGTTCACAAAAATGAATTTTAGAAATTGAATCTTTGAATATACAAATGAATTGCAAAGTCAAATTAGACCTTGAATTTGAAATTTAGAAGATGAATCAAGAATCTCAAAGTTAAATTGAACTTTGGAGATTGGATTGGAGTTTTGAATATAAAATGAATTTGGAATTTCAAAGTCAAATTGAACTTTGAAATCTGATTTAAATTTGAATATAAAAATGACTTTGAAATCTCAAAGTTAAATTGAACTTTGAGATTGAAAATGAAATTGAATTTGAAAATGAAAAAGGATGAATTGGTTTTTATAAGAATTGAAGATAGATTGAGGAAGATATTTACATCACTTGGAGTTTTTGAAAAAGGAATTTTGAAAATATGATGCAGTTCTATCCTAAATGATGAATGAATTTAAAGAATTTGAAATTGGATTTTGAAAAGCTATTTCATTCTTTGGATGAATTAAAATAAGATTGAAGATATAATACATCCTTGACTATGGTCAATGCATGTATTATATAATAATCTATATTTAGATTCAAGAGAAGAATGAAACACATTTTATGCTTTTATAGAGTTCAAAATGAAATTAACTCTCAATATACCCTGACTATGGCCATTGGTATATATTTTGAGCCAATTTTAAGTTAAACTCTAATAAAAGAAAGAGATATTTGAAAATATGATGATTTTGAGAAGGATCGAGTGTTATTCTATAAAAGATAAAAATACTAAGTCTTGTTTACATCCCGACTATGGTCGTTGATGTAAATCATCAACTTAGCATTAATTTACCTCTTACGAAATGGTGCACGTGCCATTCGTGTTTCACCATTGTGAGAATTTAAAAAAAAAAAATGCATGAAAACAAGCAATTCATGATATTCGCAATGCTCATTCATTCTACCTAAAGCCGGAAATGTAAATCTTCATTAAAATCTAAGTTATTACAATATTGAAAATTTGAAATACAAATCCAAGAAATAGCCTTTTCCATATACTCTCTGCAAAACACTGAGTTAGCCAAATACAACAAGCAGCTATAAAAAGATATTGCAAATATCAAATGATAAAATGTTTATGCATATGTCTCATAAAAAAAAATGTGATATATCATGCTGATGAGAAATCATATATCTGAGTATATAAGGGATACTTTGAACTAAGAAGGAAAATGGATGCTAAGATGCGTGCCTAATACCCTAATTTAATGAGAAAATAGATATCATAATATGAGAAGATCTATACATGAATGTATATACACACTAAAACTAAAGAAACTTAATTGAGGAGGCATAGACAATGATATCATATGAAATATTGGATCAAGATTATACCTTTTGTAGCAAATCAAATGCTGATCTTAAATTAGCATACCAACTGCTTCCTGTTTTATCCAAAAACCAACATACAAACCGATGAATCTCAGTTTTACACCAAAACTCCACTAACCTCATAACTAGATGTGGATGAAGTGGTAATTCAGGTAAAAATGTAGAGGTGAACTAAGAGGCTATGCAGTTGATATAGGAAGTCATAGCAAAAGTCGGACTCTGGTACCACAGTAATGTTTATTACCGTTGTAAGCACTATGAAGATGTAGTGCACTGTAAGGTGTTTAGGTGGTGAAATGAGTGGGGTGAAATATACAGGGAAGCGACCAAGGTAAATGCATGGATGCAAGGTGATAAAATGTGACAAAAATGAAGCACAGTGAGTAGTGTCATGATGACTGGTGTTGGTGATGTACTGTGGAAGATGAAGGTGCTGGAATGGTATGTATCTTATTGATGTGCAACATGACAGTAATATAAAGAAAGAGAGAATTGTGTGAGCATTCAGATGATAGTAAAAATGTCATAGATGACAGCAGGGGTACTACAGTGAGTCCACAAAAATAACTAATGGAAACCATATTGACTGTTTGGGCACAATTACCAAATGACTAATGTTAAGGTTATGATGAACCATGGCAAGTATCTGGCAGTATGTAACTAGGAAGGGTATGAGTAATAACTAAAAGTGTAAGTTTTTAAGCTGTAGGAAGAAAAGGACACACGCAGGGAACACATGAATCTTACTGCTGGGACTTAAGGGAGCAAATGTACAGGTGGTAAAAGGTAGTGTATATAGTTCTAACAGGTAACTATGTCAATGTTGGGTGGATAAGGTGGAGGTGTAGCTGGAATCATCATGGAGATGGTTGTAGTGTAATGAAAGATGGGGTTATAACAGCAACAAGTGAAGAAGGGGCTTTAGCAGGAACTGCACCTCAGTAAGGGAGGTTTATGAAAGATATGAAGGTTGTGGCAATAGGTAAGTGGGGACGCTAAGTTAGATGGAAATTACACACGATGCTATGGGTAGGTGTTTAAAGATGCCACACGTGATCATTGACAGATGGTGAAGGATGCAGTGCTGTGGAAAACAAAAGATAGATTGGAAACTTTAGATGTGCTGGACAGGTATTAATATGAGAATCACAATAGGTGGTTGAATGGTAATTGCTGGAAGTGTTGGATATAGGGAAATACATCAGGTATTGTTGTGGAAGTCATAGTATGTGGAATTAAGTTGATGGCAAGGCGTGATATGTTGTTGGGATGAACACTATATGATGCCAATGACATGGGTACATTAACAGAGGATATGCTATCCACAGGTGACTCAAAGAAATCTGAGATGGATGTGGCTGTGAATAAATATCACATGGGCCTGCAGTGCTGGAAATCAAAGGCTGAAGAAAAGGTGGTGATGAGGGTTTTGAGTGACGATAGTGACAATGGTTGGTGGCCTATGGTTATGCGCATCATGCTACAGGCAAATATTATAGCGTGGGAAGCAACTTAGTAACTGGGTGGGCTTGGCAAATGAAGATGATGCTGTGCAATACTTGACAGGATATAGACAATGAGAGAAGGATATATTGAGGGAGAACAGCAACATGAAAGTGTCAGTTTATAGTGTAACGTGGAGATGGTGAGGGCTGAAGAGGTAACCTATAATGGTACCTGATAGATGGGTTATAGCACGCTCATGGACAAGGATTTTAGTTGAAAGCACACATGTAGCATCCTGCTCTTTTCATCAGAAATCAACACCCTATTCCATCATACTTGGGACAACATCTTCAAAATTTTCTTGGTTAAAACTCACAGAATGGGCCTCCTCCTTTAAAGCACAGCTTGGAAATTTATGAGAGAGCAGTCCAGTGGGTTGTACTTTTTGTTCACATCAGTTTTAGGGCTCTCCAAGCCAGATCTCTTACTTGACTGCTACTGAAAATGAGCATCTACTGGTCTCGTTGAGATGGCCTAGCTAAATCCATATACTTCCAGAAATCCGACCTTTGCCTTGTTGGGGAGGTCATAAGGATGAATAAACGAAACACCTTGTGGTCAGCCAAGCTCAGCACATATGTTCCTGCAAGGGCTGTCAAGAGCATTTACATGTTCCTTAAGGCTGCAGAACTGTAATTTGATGCCCTTCTCATCTGCAATGTCCCGAGCACGTTCTTTGAAAATCCTCTGAGCTTCGCGTTGAAGCCTTCTAGATGGGGGTAGTGGCACGTGAATGGTATATTTAACAGGAAAGAATTAAACATAAAGGCAATACAATTACAGCAAATATGAAAAGGTAGTGAAGAAGAATCATAGTGGCTTTTAACAGGAGAAATGCTGTAAAAAGAAGCTAAAACACAAGCGGGGATCTACAGGCTATTTCTTCAACAAATTTCAGACCATTGAAGCTAGATATAAATGTGATCCATCGTTGCAATCACTAGTAATAGATGGACATACACAAAGGTTGGTTGACAAAAAATAAAAAAAAAGAAAAAGAAAATCAGATTATATTTCAAAACAAACTGGTGTATCCCAACTCACTGAATAGAGATGCCCATGTTCAAGATCTCCCAATTGAAGACCAGATTTCCACCTTTGGGACAACACAAATTTCAAACATAAAGCATGAGTAAAGTAAAGACCAAACTCGGGATCAAATCTCTCACTAATGAGTAATATCATCGCGAAGTCAGTATTTGCAGATCTCCATCCTCGTGAGATGCAGGTACCCTCATTCTAAATGCATAGACAGGATGGATATAAAAATGAGAGAAAGAAAAACTGAAGTGGAAGAGATAACAGAATCAATGGACTACCAAATATATATATATATAAAATAAATGGATAAATAAATAAATGAAATACATAGAACACAGAGATGGATTATTATCTTCCTTCAATCATGATCAGGTGAGGCTACATCTTAAGAAATCTGATGTAAAAAAAAAATGAGGGATTGTGAGACTGTAGTTATACAACCCTGACCAGCATGTCACAAGCAAAACTGCAGAGATTGAATACAGGGAGTGTGGATCAAATCCGTTCTAAGTAAATCCTGTGACAAACAGTCACGTTTAGAACAAGTAGGATAGAGAATGATACGAAATGGAATAATCGCCCAACTGAAGCAACAACAAGCAAGGCAAACAAAAAAAAAATGGATTAGTAGGGATACGGGGAAACTAATATTGATTAATCATATACGATGCACTATATGAAATGAGACAGGGTACCAAATGTGAATTTAAATTCTAAATGAGTATAAGGGAGCAGAAATACAAATAAGAAATTACTCGTAATAGATAAGGAAAATGAAAAGAGAAAATCAAGGAGAAGAAGAAAAGAGTGTTGGAATCGGTGTGTTCCATTAATATGGCACATAGGTAGGTCGAGGTTGCTATAAGCAACTCGATGCTGCCAAGAGTGCACTAACGGGATGATGAGCAAGAAATTCCACAGAAAGGTGGAAGTAATAGGAAGCAAAAGGGAATAATTACCGTAGCCTTGCTGCGGGGATTGACTTCCTCTTTCTACTTTTGATGATAGCTTGTTTTCGGCAAAGTCCTAAAAGAGGTGGCTGGTACTCCTTCGGTGGAACCAGGAAGGAAGTCTGTCAGATCCCTTGGTTGTAGGATTTTCAGGGCTTGAAGGAGGAGATCGAGAGGAAGAAAGTAGGAGAGGAAAAAAAATCGAGAAGAAGAAGCCGTGGAGAGGTGAAGAATGTATGACGGTGGAGAGGCAGGAGACCGATCAAGAGGAAGGGGATGGAGGGGTCGTGAAGAAGAAAGAGGAGACAATGGCAGGGTGGAAACGGATCCCTAATCCTCCTGCATGCTCTCTTTTTTAAAGGAGAAGCAGAGGATTCTAGAGAAGAATATGGTTGGAGATGGAGGGCTATCCAACAAGGAAGATGGTGATGGAGGATGCACGGGTGGAGTCCATTGCCACTTTCTCTAATTTGCCAAGAGGGGGTTCCTTTTCTAAAGGTTTTTTTAAAATGGTTCAAGGTGAGTTTTTCGGCAAAATCTTCAAAAACCACTTATTTTTCTCGTAGTTTTTCCCTATTTTTTTTTTTGTTTTTTGCATGATTTTTCCATTTTTTATATTTTTGGAACAAAAATTTAAGTTTTTACACGAAAACAAAGATTAAACACTAAATTTTTTTGTATTTTTCTGAGAAATATTTACAAAAGTATTTTTCTGAGAATTTCAGACCATTTCGGGAAATTTCTTCAGAAGACTGGGTTTGGACCCGAGTTTTTAGAAAATGTTCAAGTTTTTGAACCTTGAATCAAGAAATACACGTGATGGATCCAAACGGATGTCGGATGGATTGTCCGAGCTATTTTAAAAACTATTTTTGGTATTTTCTATAATTTTAATTTAGGATTTGGACAATGAGACTTATATTTGGATCTGGACAATGGATCCAGATCCGAAATCAATTTAAACATATAAAATGAATTTAATTTCAATAAATCTTGAGAAATGAACTGGAATTTAGATTTAAAATGCCTCATTTGCTCAAAGATGAATTTAGGGCAAAAAGGGAATATTTAAAAGATTTTGAAAAATTTGGGGTGTTCACAGATGCCCCTCTTTGCTACTAAGCCGGTTGAAAGCCGAGCTTAGTGGCAAATAAAATATTCCAAATTTTGAAAAATGCCCCAGTCAGCAGATCTGGACTGGGTGTGGAAGAACTATTTCAAAACATGGCTTTTCAGGCTTAAAACCTTATCCTGAATGGTTCTGGGAGGACAAAATTTTCGGAAATGATATGACTGAATAATAGAGATGAGGAAATCATGATGGGACTTTGGGTGAAGATCCCGAAATGATGAAAGATAGGGAATTTAGATCAAGTCTCGTGAGTGAGACTAGATCAGCCTTTGTGGAATGACTCAGGTTTTAGCCCTTGACCTGGATGGGACGAAGATATATCAAGATACCCTGAATGGGGAAAGGAATATGCGAGGACCTTGATGGGACATTTATGAAAGAATGCCTCGCGAGATGAAATTCAAGTATGACCCTGTCCTGGATGGATATATAAAGCATGGATTCCTCGATGGGAAGAATCATGATGGGACTGGAGGAAAACATCTCGTCAAACGAGGAACCTTCTCAAAACGAGACTCAAGTTTAACCAAAACCTGAAAAAGGAAGATACCTCAATGCACGAGGTTCAGGCTTAACCCTTAACCTGAAGGGGACGACCATATGGAATCCTCGAGTGAAGAGACCACGATGGGACCTTCGGAGTTTGGACGAACAAATCCGAAAGGGGTTTGCAAAAGGAGGAAGGAAATGGGGTTCTCTAAAGCTTGAAAAAGGGATGAACTTGGGTGTCTCATTGCTGAGACTGAAACCAACTTTTTGAATTTAATGACCTCTCGCAGGAAGTACAGGTTTTGACCCTTAACCTGAGTGGGAACAACCCTACGAATTTCTTGAAACCGTGATGGGACAGGAGAGATACTTCAACTGAATGGGGTAACGCTTCTGGAAATGTGAGAAATGGAAAAATGAGGTGTGAGACAAAATGAAGGATGAATAAGGTAACAGGAGGTGAATCTTTCGATGGGGTGAAAGATGAATAAGGCGAACTTTTTAACATGAAGATGAATCTATTGACAAGGCAAAAAGATAGAAGAGGGCAAATCCTTTGGACAAGAGAAGGTAAAATCAAAATATGAAGATGGCGATGAAGATGGCAATAGTAAGGAGAAGGCGAAATGTGAAATATGAAGAAGGTCATCCTTTTAACAAGGAGAAGGCAAGATGTAAAATATGAAGAAGGCAATCCTTTTAACAAGGAGAAGGTAAAATGTAAGATATGAAAAAGGCAATCCTTTTGGTAAGGAGAAGACGAAAATGTAAAATATGAAGAGGGCAATCCTTTTGGTAAGGAGAAGGCAAAATGTAAGATATGAAGAAGGCAATCCTTTTAGCAAGGAGAAGGCAAATTTTTCGACAAAGCGAAAGATGAGAAAGACGATCATTTAATCAAGGAGAAAGGCAAATCTTTTCACAATGCAAAAAGACAGGGAAGGCGATCCTTTTATCAAGGAGAAGGCGAGTCTCTCGACAGAGCGAAAGACGAAGAAGGCAATCCTTTTATCAAGGAGAAGGCGAGTCTCTCGACAAAGCGAAAGACGAGAAGGCAATCCTTTTATCAAGGAGAAGGCGAGTCTTTCGACAAAGCGAAAGACGGAGAAGGCAATCCTTTTATCAAGGAGAATGCGAGTCTCTCGACAAAGCGGAAGACGAAGAAGGCAACCCTTTTATCAAGGAGAAGGCGAGTCTCTCGACAAAGCGAAAGACGAAGAAGGCAATCCTCTTATCGAGGAGAAGGCGAATCTTTCGACAAAGCGAGAGACGGAGAAGGCAATCCTTTTATCAAGGAGAAGGCGAGTCTCTCGACAAAAGCGAAAGACGAAGAAGGCAATCCTTTTATCAAGGAGAAGGCGAGTCTTTCGACAAAGCGAAAGACGGGGAAGGCAATACCAAGATGTATCAAAACAGATGTCAAGCTCTTATTTCTTTATCAGGAAATCTGGAAAATTTTGCCAAAATGATAAAATTTATAGTTGTTTCAAGGTAATTTTAAGGTAAGCACTTTTGGAAGATGTTCCCTCTTCCACCTAGAGTGTTACGCCCAACTAGGTTAACTCTATAGAATCCAGGATCAAAGCCAAATTTTTGTTGTTGGTTTTCTTCAAGGATGCTATCAATTTCCTTGACATGAAAGGAGAGGAAATATTCTTAGCTTCATAAAAGTAATTGAATAAAAAGATATTGATAGAAGAATTTCACATAGGTAAAGAAGATTCTTTGTAGTTTGGGCAGTTTGATATCCTGGGCATTTTCCCATGATGATCCTTTTGCACTCTTTTGAGTCATGGGGATTTCTTGGGCTTTTACATCATCCTTCACTTTGGAGATATCCTGACTTTTCTCTCTTTTTCAGGGAAGGGTACGTCACAAACTCCTTCATCTTGGAGATGTTCCGATCCTTCATTTATTTCAGGGATTATATATGATGGTATTGGCTCAAAGGTCTTTAGATGATAGCAGAAATCAAATATCTTTTAGGGTTTGTTGGTAGGTCCATCACATCCGCCTTCATCTCGACGGTGATCCGAACTTTCCCTGGAAAGATCCGTCACAAACTTCGTCATCTTGGCGATGTTTCAAATCTTCTTTGGCCCCGGGGGTCTACTCGCTTAATTCGCCTTCATCTTGACGACAATTGAGAGATCCCTTTTGCGGATATTTGATTTGCAGCTTAGCTGACTTGAGGAGACATGAGTTGGGTAGGTTCTTTTCTGACTGCCCAGGATATTTTCACTGTCTTACTGCCAAAGAATAATCTTTAAGAATGTGCCATAGCTATGATCAATATCGGCTCATTTATGTCTTTTCAGCCTCATTAAATATTTCTTTCGCCGGTCATGTCGAAGATTTTTCTTCATCCTCTTGGTTGACCAACAGAAAATTTGAAGTTTGAGCCTTTATTCAAAGGAGTTTCACCCTTTTGGAAGGAATACTTAAGGAGATTTGAGGAAATTCTTTATGTAATAAAAGTTTGAGATCAACAACTATTTTATGGCAATTTGGCAAGATATTCCTGAAATCCTTTGATGACGAAACCTTTGCTTAACATCAAATTTTGACACATCAGTGGGATTCTGGGGAAGAATCCAACATGAGGTTGAATTCTGAAGGTAAATGTGAATTTAAAGTTCTGAAGGCAAGCTTGGCATAAAACTGGATTTTGAAGGTAAGCCTTTGAAAAAGTATCTGAATCAGGACTCGGATTCTGAAAGGAAAACAGAGGAATTTGAGTTAAAACTCGAGTTTTCAAAGGAAAACTGGGAGGTTCGAGTCGGGGCTCGAATCTCAAGGGAAAGCTTGAAAATTCATTTATTGAAGGCAAGAAAACTCTAGATAAAACTCAAATCTTCGAAGGAAAGCAGGAAGGTTCGAGTCAGGGTTCGAATCTCAAAGGAAAACTTGACAGTTCATTTATTGAAGGCAAGAAAACTTGAGACAAAACTCAAATTTTTGAAGGAAAACAGGAAAAATTCGAGTCAGGGCTCGAATCAAAACTTTGAAGGTTTATTTAATGAAGGCAAGAAAACTCGAGATAAAACCCAAATTTTAGAAGGAAAATAGGAAAATTCGAGTCAGAGCTCGAATCTTGAAGGAAAACTTGGAAGTTTAGATTTTTTTGAAGGAAAGAAGACTCGAGCTAAGACCCAAATCTTCAAAGGAAAGCTGGAAAATTCGAGTCAAGGCTCGAATCTGAAAGGAAAACTTGAAAGTTTTATTTATTGAAGGAAAGAAGACTCAAAACTCAAATTTTCAAAGGAAAACCAGAAATTTCGAGTTAGGGCTCGAATCTCAAAGGGAAACTTGAAAGTTTTAGATCTCGAAGGAAAAGAAGACTCAAGTTAAAACCTAAATCTTTGAAAAAGAGTTAGAGAGTTCGAGTCAAGGCTCAGACCTTGAGGAAAAGGTAGGAAGTTTGAACCGAAACTTGAATCTCAAAGGAGAATCGGATAGAAATTGATGGAAGATTGACAAAATTTGAGGAAAATTGAGGAAAGATTGTGACCTGAGGGCTAACTGATCGGTCAGCCAAACACTAGCACGAGTGCTAGGCTTACCTGTATGAGTATTGAATGTTTTCAAAAAAATGCCCCAGTGTAAGTACTGGGTTTTCTGATGGAGATTTGAAGAGAAAGGGGACACCGACATTCTTTAAGATACTTGAGATTTGAGCAAGAATGATTGTTAGCGTTTTCAGGATTTTCCCTCATCCTGAAGGGGAAATGGAATAGACATTAGATGCGAATTTAGAAAGGAATGATTCAGGTTTACCCCTTAACCTGAAAGGGGAGAAGAATAAAATTTATAAAAATGGAGAAGAAGAAAGGAAAGAAATTTTGAAAAATTATTTTGGAAAAGAATTCTCACAGGTAGCATTGTTGCTCCTATGAGGGGTCTCAGGATTATCCCTTATCCTGAATGGGAAAAAGAATAAAATTTAAAGAGTTTTAATGAAGGGAAATTGATATAAATCTAGAAAATCAACAAAGATTGACAAAACTTGTATTTACAAAAGAATCCTCATAGGTAGCGTCATTGCTCCTACAAGGGGTCTCAGGATTATCCCTTATCCTGAATAGGAACACCTCGGACAACGAGGGTCAGGTTTATCCCTTAACCTGAGGGGGAATATAAGAATAAAGGAAATACCTCATGGGAAAGAGGCATCAGGTTTATCCCTTAACCTGAAAGGGTAAAGTTTTGGCAAAATTTAATAGGATTGAGGAGAAATTGATAAAACTTGATAAAAACTTTGATAAAATTGATATAAACTTGATAAGATATGAAAAAAAATGAACGAAACTGATAAAAATATAAAATTTAACTGAAATTTTATAAGATTTAAGAGGAAAAGGAGTTTTTCTGATCCTGCCTGCATATGGGATCTTGAAAGGAAAATGTTCATTTAAAGGTAAGTGAAAAATCATTTTGGGAAGAAAATCTACCATAAGAAGAATGATCAGTGCGAGAACTGATCCTTCAAATCAAACACGAGAGATCATCATGAGGGTCAAATTTTGAAGGCAATAGTTTTGAAAATCTAATTTTTGAAAAAGAAGATCAATAATAGATCTGATTTCTAAAAACAACAGTTCGAGACTGATAATAAGATCAATACAAGGGTTGATCTTTGAAGATAATGTTTAAAAATCAATCTTGGAAGATAAGACAAACACAGGGGTTGATCTTTGAATATAATGATTTAAAACCCATTTTTGGAAGATAAAATCAATGCAAGGATTGATCTTTGAATATGACGGTTTGAAAAACCAAACTTGGAAGACAAGACCAACACAGGGGTTGGTCTTTGACTATAATGATTTAAAATCAATTTTTGGAAGATGAGGCCAATACCAGGATTGATCTCTGAATATAACGTTTTGAAAAACCATTTTTTGAAAAATATGATCAACACAAGATTTGAGACCTATTTTGGAAGATAAGACCAACACAAGGGTTGATCCTTCAATGCAATGGTTCAAAAACCTATTTTGGAAAACATGATCAACACGAGGGTTGATTTTTGACAAAGCTTGGACCGAAGAATATTTGAACTCTTTGGTCATAACGAAGACTTTTTGAAATTTCATGATTTTTTTAAAAAGGCCCTCATAGGTAATATCATTTCTCTCATAAGTGATGTCAGGATTGGTCCCGCATTCTGAAAAGAACAGAAATTTTAAATATGATTTTAATAGAAGCCGATGAAGAGATTTTTGAAATATAGATTTTCAAAAGCAAATGCCCCTACGTAGCAGAAGAAGAAAGTATTGGGATATTTAGAGGTATAAAGGAAAATTGACATTTCATTGACGAGAAAAACTGATAACAAAGAACTGAAATATTTACAAACACTTTGATCAAAAGATCACAAAAGGACTGGGCTGACTGTCCCCCTACAAGGTGACTTGGCAAAAAAGGGAGAAAAGTAAGAGAATTCTGACATCTTCAGTCTTCTGAGTAGCCGGGGAGAGACTTGGTCATGATGGCTAGGTCATCTTCCTCTTCACCTTCAGCAAAGAGATTCTTGTCGACGCAATCCTGAACAATATTTTTGAAGATGAAGCAGTGACCGGTGTCATGCCCCACTGCTCGATGGAACTTGCAGAACTGATTTGTGAACCTTCCCATGACCGTGGGAGGATCCGCGACTTTTGGAAGTTTAACCAATCCTTTGGCCAGCATGAATTCAAGGGCTTCTTCGAGCGTTTGCTTCAGAGGAGTGAACTCACGGTCATTACTCCAACCTTCGCGCTTTATCTTCTCCTTTTGCGGAAAGTTAGACTGAGATGACTTGTTATTCTGCTTGGAAGACTTTTCCCTTTGAGCTGCGCTGTGGTTTTGACCATTCTTGCTGTCATTTCTGTTTCTTCTGTTGCTATCAAGATCTTTGCCAGAGGTATCAGCTGCATGAGTGAACTGCGCTTTCTTTTTCTGATCTTGGATATTTTTGGTCAGAGGTATACCCTCGTAAAGCCCACTTTCTATTCCTGCCTCGAGCCATTCGGCTCGCTCAATTAATTTGATAAAGAATTTTGCTGGAGAAGTGGCAATGAGGCTTCTCAGAGGCTGAGAGAAATTGCTGAGGATTATTTGCAATGCATGCTCCTCTGGAATGGAAACTTTCATCTTGTTGCTGGTACTTCTCCACCTGTGGATGAATTCTCTTGCTCTTTCAGTCTCATTCTGCTTTAAATTGTAAAGGTGATTGAGCGTAGGTGAAACCTCAGTATTGAACAGGAAGCGCTCAATGAACAAATTGACTACTTTATCGAACTCTCGTAGTTCGATAGGATTGATGTGGTCCGCATACCACCTGGCTGCTATACCCTCCAGACTGCGGGGAAAGCAAATGAACAAAGCCCTGTTATCTTTCCTGAAACAGCTGCACTCTGCATAAAATGTGCCTAAGTGGGCTTTAGGGTTGCCAGTCCCGTCAAATTTGAGAAACTTGCGGGGAAGATTCTCCAGATTATCATCCCCATCTAGACCATCATAAAAATCTTTGCCGGTGTAGGTCTGCTTGCCCTTACCCTTGGCTTGAATGTCCTTGATTGCTCGACTCATTTCCTTCATCTGCTTGCTCATCAGGTCCTCTGCTGGAGCTCCAGACTTGGCTTGGTTGACGGATTCAGGCTCTTCTGCAGCTATTTTTACGGACTGCTTTGGAGGATTCTGTTTGTAGACAATCTGCTCTTCCTCTTCTGACTCTTCCTCGACTGACTCTGATTCCTCAGAAGTAGTGTCTGGCTGCACCTTCTTTTTGATGATTCTGATTGTCTTTTTCACAGGCTTCTTCTTCAGCTTGCTTTTAGGAACTGCCTCTTTCAGCTTGGCCTCGGCTTGTTCCGACATCATTCTCGCCATCATCTTTTGGAACATGTCATACATAGCGGGGTCGATGTCATCCTTCTTGTTTTGACTCTGTCCTCTGACTGATTTAGGAGAGCTTATCTCTTCCGCCTCACTATCGCTGAGTTGAGGAACTGTTTCTTTTCCCCCTCTCGTCGTGACCATTTTCGGATATCAGTGATCTCTCTGTAGAGGAAAGAGGAGGTTTTTAGACCAGAGAAACTTTTTTTGGAAAAAATTTGACAAGAGGAAGGATTTAGGTTTGAAATCTAAACAATTGTGTCCCATTACTAGGGATTGAGTTGCCACAAAATTTGTGACAATTGCGTTGTTTACTCTACGAGGGAGAGTAACCAACTAAAAATATGAAGAAAATATTATTTTGAAAAGGATATCCCTTGACGGAAAGAGATTTTTTTTAAAAAAAATATAAACAAGAATATAAAATCAGAAGAACATAAAAGAATGAAATTTGAGAACAAATGGTAAAGATTTAAAATTTTAAGAACTTGCAGGCAGGATCAGAAGAATTTTTTTTTAAGAATTTTTAGAAGAAGGAGAAAAAGAAGAGAAAGAAAAATATACCTGGGTTTTAAAAATAAAGGAGAAATTTTGAAGATATATATCCAGGGTTTTGAAAAATATAAGGAAGATATAAAATATCATACAACCACAAATATACAAGCAAGGATGCGCAAACAGCACTCCCTAAAGCCGACTCTATATGCAATATTTAAAAATGGCTTGTAGGACCTTAATCCTAACTCTAAGATTTATATCATCAGTTTTCAATCAAGGTACGCCGATATACTCGAGCCGAAGCTCAAAGTACGTGGCATATAAGATATCTCTTCGGTTCTAAGGTAATGGCTTCCCGACATCCTTGAGCACCTACCGATATACGTCGGACTATGGCCCTTAGGTACGTGGTAGGGGGGCGTGAACCCAAATAAGTGGTCCAGTTGTGAGGCTCTCTCCCGAACTATGGTTCAGTGAGACAGCCCAACAACGTGAAGACCGGGACAAATATAGGTAGGGATGTTTTCAAAATATGATCAATATGCAGATAAAACCAGAAAGCTCTAATGCAAGTCCTAAAGAGATAAATTTAAATGAAAAGAAGCATACACTTGCATACATTGTTTGCATTCAATCCCTAAAATTGAGGAGAGTTGTATTTAAAACCTAAATCTAATGTGAACATGGATATAATCTCCTCAATATGGTCCTACCAAACCATACTTAGATCCTATATGTAATGATGTCAGCTTTAGAACAGAGTCTAGGCTCCTAAGGTTTGCATGGAAAATGTAGCTGACATATGTTAGAATAAAGACTTAGATTATATAAGGGCAAAGCAAAGGCATAAATCCAACCGGACGAAGACTTCGTCCCATCACGGTCGCCAAACCTGTGATCATCGCAAAATTTTTCCTCTCTCGTTGGTTTCTCTCTCTTCCTTCTCTTTTCCTTTTCCAACCTCTATTTTCCACCTTTTTGAAGGGAGAAGAATAAAAGAAAGAAAAGAGAAAGAGAAGAGAAAAGAAAGAAAGAAAGAGGAATTCTTTTGCGCGGTCTCACTTGACCTTGATTTGAAAATATTTAGAAAATAACTCGCCTCCGTTTTTGAAAATATTGCGGGAAAATGGGGAGACGGGATTCGCTCGTCGGTACGAGGTTCGACCATTCCTGGCGCCTTTACCAGGGGTAATCGAACCAAGGATCGAATCTATGCCTTTTGCTTTGCCTAAATATAATCTAAGAATTTATTCTAACTCTAAATGCATAAAGAATCATGCTTGTGCAATGCAAGAATGTATGCTCCTTTTGAAAGATGTTTTGAAAATTTCCAAGTTTCTGAGAAGAACTTGATAATGGAGCGAAGAAATGGTTTTTGAATGGTAGAATCTAATTTAGAACTTGAGATAGATCAGAGAAATTCTAAGTCTTTGATGTAAATCAGAGTTGAAAGAATAAAGAATGATTTGAAAATTTTGAAATGAAGTTTCAAAGTCGGAGATGGACTTTGAATTTTGAACTTGAATTTAGGAAAGGAAATGAATACTTGAGATGGAATTGAATTTAGATATCTGAAGTTGGAAATTTGGAATGGATCTGAGAAATCCGGATTGTATTTAAGAATATACATGGATTTAGGAGATTCAGATTAGATCCGAAAATGAATTTGAAATCTAGAATTGGAATTGGATTCTGGATCCTAGAATGAATTTGGATCTGAAGTCTAAGATCCAAAGTAGAATTGGATTCTGGATCCTGAGATGGATTTGGATCTGAAGTCTGAGATCCAAGGTGAAATTGGAGTCTAGATCCTAACATGGATTTGGATCTGTGTTCTGAGATCCAAAGTGAAATTGGAGTCTAGATCCTAAAGGAGAATTGGATCTGAAGTCTGAGATCCAAAAGTGGAATTGGACTCTCGATCCTAAAGAGGATATGGATCTGAAGTCTGAGATCCAATATGAGTGTTGAATCCTGGATCCTAAAGAGGAATTGGATCTGAAGTCTGAGATCCAATATGAGTGTTGAATCCTGGATCAAAAAATGGATTTGGAGTTAAATTCAGAAGATGAATCAAGAACTTCTAAGTTTAATTTAAACTTGGAAAACTGTGATCATCGCAAAATTTTTCCTCTCTTGTGGTTTCTCTCTCTTCTCTTTTCCTTTTCTAACCTCTATTTTCCTCCTTTTTGAAGGGAGAAGAATAAAAGAAAGAAAAGAGAAAGAGAAGAGAAAAGAAAGAAAGAGAGAGAGAAGAGGAACTATTTTGCGCGGTCTCACTTGACCTTAATTTGAAAACATTTAGAAATTTAACTCGCCTCCGTTTTTGAAAATATTGCGGGAAAATGGAGAGACGGGATTCGCTCGTCGGTACAAGGTTCGATCGTTCCTGGCGCCTTTACCAGGGGTAATCGAACCAAGGATCGAATCTATGCATTTTGCTTTGCCTAAATATAATCTAAGAATTTATTCTAACTCTAAATGCACAAAGAATCATGCTTGTGCAATGCAATAATGTATGCTCCTTTTAAAAGATGTTTTGAAAATCTCCAAGTTATTCTGAGATGAACTTGATAAGGAAGTGAAAGAAAAAGAAAAAAAAATTATTGAATTTAACTTAGAACTTGAGATAGATGAGAGAAGTTCTGAGTATTTGAAGTAAATCAGGATTTTGGAAGAATAAATGAGAAAGAATGACTTGAAGTTTTGAAATGAAAGAAAATGAAATTTCAAAGTCAAAATGGACTTTGAATTTGAATTTGAATTTAGGAAAGGAAATGAATATTTCAGATGAAATTGAATTTAGATTTTGAAGTTTGAAATCTTAAATTTAGAATGGATCTGAGAAATCTAAATGGTATAGAAATGAAGTTAAGAAATCCATATATGATCTGTAAGTGGATTTAGGTTTTGAACCTGGAAATGAAAATGGAATAGGATCTTTAAACTAGATCTAAAATAGATGTGGATTTATGGAATTCAGATGAGATTTGAAAAGGGAATTGGATCCGAAATCTAGAATTGGGAATGAAATTGGATCTAAAAATGGATTTAAGATCTGGGATCTGAGATCCGATATAAAATTGGGTTCTGGATCCTAAGGGGGATTTGGATCTGAAGTCTGAGATCCAAAGTGAAATTGGAGTTTGGACCCTAAAGAGGAATTGGATCTGAAGTCTAAGATCCAATATGAGTGTTGAATCCTGGATCAAAAAATTGAATTGGAGTTAAATTCAGAAGGTGAATCAAGAACTCCCAAGTTTAATTTAAACTTGGAAAATGAATTTTTAGGAATTGAATCTTTGAACATACAAATGAATTTTAAAATTGGATTTAGAATTTGGAATTTGAAATACAAGATGATTCTGAAATTTCAAAGTCAAATGGGACCTTGAAATTGGATTCTTGAATTCTTTTGAGAAGTAGAGTTTGGATTGGAATTTATGAATGGGGTTTGATCTGAGAAATGAAGGAAAGAATTACTTGGATTTATGAAAAAGAATTTAAAAATATGATGCAATTCTATCCTATATGATGAATGAATTTAAATTTTTGAAATTGGATTTTGAAAAGCTATTCCATTCTTTAAATGAATTAAAACAAGATTGAAGATATAATACATCCTTGACTATGGTCATTGAATGTATTATATAATAATCTATATTTAATATCAAGTGAAGGATGAAACATATTTGGTGCTTTTATAGAATTTAAAATGAAATTAACTCTCAATATACCCTGACTATGGCCATTGGTATATATTTTGAATTAATTTTAAGTTAAATTCTAATAAAAGGAGAAAATATTTAAGGAAATATGATGAATTTTGAAAATGGATCCAGTGTGGATTTTGTGTTATTTCATAAAAGATAAAAATCCTAAGTTTTGTCCACACCCTGACTATGGCCATTGATATGGATCATCAACTTAGGATTGATTTACCTCTTACGAAATGGTGCACGTGCCATTCGTGTTTCACCAATGTGAGAATTTGAAAAATAAAGGTAAAGATGCATGGAAAACAAGTAATTCATGATATCTACAATGCTCATTCATTCTAGCTAAAACTGGAAATATAAATTTTCATTAAGCTCTAACTATTACAACACACCAAAATTGAATTTATAACTCCTAATGATGATATATTCCACATATTTCCTGCAAAACACTTGGTTAGTATAAAAATAGAAGAAAATTTGCACATATCACATGAACATTAATGGCAAAAATGCTCACATACCAAGGATTTTAAGATCTAAATTATGGGAAGATGAAACTGATATGTATCTATATACATATATGCATGCATATATATATATATATATATATATATATATATATATATATATATATATATATATATATATGTACATATAGATATATATAGATATACATCATTTGGTTTTGCATTGGAAGTGGTATATTGCAATGGGAGGAATTTGGGATATACATTGGGTAGACTGATATGGCATGGGTGCAGAGAAATCAAACAGTAAAGTGTAAGGGGATGGTGATGCTGCATGGGTGTGTTATGCTAAAACTATGGTCAAAATGATGGAGGTGACTGTGTGTACAAGCGGCTAGGATTTATACATTGATGCAGGGAATTGAAAAAAATAATGAAGGGCTGTATATAGATGAAAAGGAGATATGCTGTTCAACAAGGCATAAACAATAAAACATGGAAGATGACAGCTTGGGTGAATGTGCAGATGTGAAGGGACTTGCGGTATTGATGAAGGGTGATGGGTGCTACATTGAAGAAAATGGAGGCTGCGTTGGGCAAATGAGATTGCCAACAAAATGGCTATGTGGGGTAAGCTGGAGATGCTACAACAGGTGATTGACAAGGATAGAACTCAGATGGTAGTGAAGGGATTTGTAGTAATGTTGGGCATTACTGTAGAAGTTGGAAAGGGAAACCTAAGCAGTGTATTGTTACTGCTGTGTGTATGTTTTAGAGACTACAGTAGTGCTAATCACTGCTGTAGGTACAAAGGGGGATGTCACAAGTGGTTGATGAAACAGGGGTTGTGTGCTGCAAGATATAATGTTGCCAACAAGTTGGTGGCTACCGTGTGAGCAACACAATGGGTGTTGTTGTAGGCATGGAAGATATGTGAAGTGGAATTGTGTAGGAAGGTGTTTTAAGACGGAAGGCAAGTAGGAAGTGGGTTGTATGCTATAACAGGGGTTGAAAAATCACAGCAACAGCTATGGATGTAGGGTGCTGGAAGGAAAAGGTGGGGTAGCTGGTAGATATTAGTGGTAGCACACAGCTACTGGGAGCTGTGTATGCGCTGTGAAAGTGGTGACAGGTGTTGTGCATGAGTGATAGTATGCAACGAAACAATACTGTGCTGTAATCAATGTGCAACATGTAAGTGAAGTAAGAGTGTACAGATGTGGCATGTAAAAGGTTGTCCAGTAATGCTGTGAGTGGAGGAATGCACATGATGCGATTTTGGGTCATTCAATGACTCACTGTAACTTTAGTGACTTGCTGTGAAAGGTAAGAACACAGTGGATTCCGAGGAATTTGCTGTGAAAGATCCAACACTATGACAGAGAAGAATGAATCACTACAGATTGATGGTGAAGAGAGGAAATTTACAGCAATTTCTAGTGAGATGATATATATATATAAAAAAATAAGAGGCTAGCTGAAAAGGTACCCAACCGACCCAAGGATATAATCGGTGACAATAAGCAAACAACATTCTGAGACTAGGAAATCAGAGTGTCAAAATAATTTTGCATAATATCGGCTCCTTTTGCCAAAATAAACTAACAAACTCGACTTCAAATTACTGGCTGACATTAGCCCATTCAGCAGATCCTGTAGAACATTCACGAAACTGATTTCGGAAGGTATCCAATTGACTGGTTCTCACTGAGATCAACGAGTTCCAGATTACTTCCTATATTATAATAACAAATAGATTTCCAATGAACGGATCATTTGATAGGTGAGGCATGATGTAGATCCCTATGAGTCGTGGAAGCTTATCAAAATTTTCTAACAACCTGCTACCTTGCTGTTGACAGGTTAGTTACCTGAGATGGAACTGCCATCTCAGAAAACTCAAATGATATGAATCCACCTAATTCATTACTGCTAAGTTTCAGAACTTCAAGAGTATGCGTACATTGAAATATTGGAAGTTCCATTTTGGAAGTTGATTACCACTGAGATTCGACATGTTCCATTGATGCAAGACAATATATAAATCATAACAGATGTATCTATTCTATCTAGAAACCAGAGATCAAAATTCAGAAGGAATGATGGGGATACAGTGAATCAGCTAATGAAGGCCAGTGTTGTGGAAGGTAGGCAGGGCTGTTGTGAAGATAATGGACATGGCAAATAATGGGTGACCATGTTGCTGCAGAAACAACAATTGTGTAGTGAGTTGCGGCAGGTACTGGAAGAGCTAGCAGGAAGTCTCTGGACTGAGTGAATTTTTCAATGATAGATAAACCTGATTCAGCATGCTCGATAGCAACGTGATATACAAATATGAATGTAACTGATAAAATGAACAAAACAAATTCTGAGATAGGTATTCCACCTTTGCAGTTATTTAGACAAACACTAAAGAAGATGTAATAAATTAGGCTTCAAATTTTAGCCTATGGTCGATCAGATGTTAAGGCTAAACAAATTAAAATGGCATAGAAAATCTATTGCCGAGGAAAGCATGAAGCAGAGACACTTTACAGGGCATAACCCCAATCGTAAGGTTACTTACCTTTGGGCTACACAGCGATCAATATTATTAGGAAAACGAAGTGCCCTTGAATGAGGCTTACCTTATCCAGTGCAAACGTCCATGCTGATCCCTCTTTTCTTTGATAACGATATTCGATTTTGCAGAGATTCTAGATAATTAACTGGGTCATGTCTCAGAAGGACTCCAATCTGATCGAGATCGATCCCAAGGTCGAGTTGATGCCAAGAATCTCTTGAGAATCAGCCAAATTGCAGTGACAACTAGGTGAGTTTCTTGACAGAAACTTGGTACCATTTGCCAGAGATTGAACGCCACCCATTTAAAATTTCAAGTAACTTACTCTGAAATTTCCAACACCCTTCCAACCATGTCCGACCTCTTACAACATTAATACAGAAGAGGACCATACTATCATCCGATTCTAAAGCTCTCATCAACCGAATTTGAAATAGACAGAAGAGGCTAAATGGGTGAAACATTATCCTACCATTAAACCTCACAACAAAAAAAAAAAAACGAGAAAGAGAAATGTGATATACATAATCAGTATGAAATGAGAAAATTTACAGATCTAAGAGAATGTTGGGATATTACTCCCCTGTCAATGTAGCACAGGAATATATTGACGTTGCTATAGGCAACTCAACCTTATCCCTGGTGCGTCAATGGGATTTAAAAACATAGAAAGGAAGATAGAGGGGAAATTTAACAAACAATACAAGAATGCTTCTTACTGTGACTCACCTGAGGGAGGAGATGTGGAATGAATGAAGTGTCTCAATGTTGGCTGATGGCAGATATTTGATGGAATCCCTTCGGAAGAGCTCCTTCCTCTTTTTTTTTTGGTAGGCTCGATCAAGCTCTTGCTTTACAGGAATTCTGAAGGATGAAGGAGAAAGGCTTGGAAGGCGAATGGTGGATTGATCATGGCTAGAAGGATATGCAATGGATGCTAAAGGGGAGGTAGAAGACGGATGAAGTTGGATCAGAGGATGAGAGAAATGGAGAGGTAGGAGACGGCCCCTTTCGTAGAGGCTTGGAGGTCTCTTCTTAAAGAGAGGCTCGAATCCTCCAGAAGATGAAGCAGTTGAGGATGGAAGGTCATCGATCGGGAGAGAGGCGATGGAGGGTGCGAACGGAAGTGGCCGTTGCAATTTTTTCGAACTTCCCAAGAGGGGTCTCCTTTTCAGGTTTTTTCTAAAAAGTGGTTTTTGTTTTCAAAAAGAGGTTTCAATCAGAGGGTTTTAACAAAAAGTTTAAAAAGGCGGGTATATTACCTAGTTTCTGAATTTTTTTTGGATTTTTGATATTATTTTTATATTTTTTTTTGTTCTCTTCTTTTTAAACATATATTTGTAAAAAAACAAAACTCTAAAACTAAGAAAATTAATACTAATTTTACAAAATTTCAAAATATTCATAAGAGAAAGGTTTTTCTGAAAGATCAGGGTTATTTTGGGGAAAGTTTCTTCAGAAGAATGGGTTTGAACCCAGGTTTTGAGAAAATGTTCGAGTTTTGACACTCGAATCGAGAAATACAATGTGATGGATCCAAACAGATGTCGAATGGACTATCCGAGCTATTTAAAGGCTATTTTTGGTATTTTCTATAATTTTAATTTAAAATTTGAACAAGGAGATTAAGATTTGGATCTGGGCAATGGATCCAAATCCAAAATCAATTTAAACATATGAAATGATTTTAATTTCAATAAAACTTGAGAAATGAACTAGAATTTAGATTTAAAATGACTCATTTACTCCAAAAATGAATTTAGGGGCAAAAGGGGAATATTTAAAAGATTTTGAAAAATTTGGGGTGTTCACAGATGCCCCTCTTTGCTACTAAGCCGGTTGAAAGCCGAGCTTAGTGGCAAAGATAACACTCCAAATTTTGAAAATGCCCCAGTCAGCAGATCTGAACTGGGTGTGGAAGAATTTGATTTAAAAAACATGGTTTTTCAAATTTAAAACTTTATCCTTGAATGGCTTTTGGAAGACGAAATCCTCAAAAGTGATATGACTGAGTAGAAAATGAGGAAATCGTGATGGGACTTTGGGTGATGATCCCGAAATGATAGGAGTTTCGATCTAGTCTCATGGGTGAGACAAGATCAGCTTTTTGAGTGACTCAGGTTTAGCCCTTAACCTGGATGGGACAGAGATATATCAAGATAATCTGAATGGAGAAAGGAATATGTGAGGACGTTGGTGGGACATTTTGGCAAATGTTTCACGAGATGAAGCTCAAGTAGGATTTTATGATGGATATACAAAGCATGGATTCCTTGATGAGAGGAACCATGATGGGACTGGAGGAAAACACCTCGTCGAAATGAGAGAAACTTGTTGGAACGAGATTTAGGTTTAACCACAACCTAAAGGGGACGACCATATGGAATCTCGAGTGAAGAGACCATGATGGGACCTTCGGAGTTTGGACAAACAAATCCGAAAGGGGTTTGTGAGAGGAGGAAGGAAATGGGGTTCCCTAAAGTTTTGAAAAAGGGGTGAACTTGGGTGTCTCATTGCTGAGACTGAAACCAACATTTGAATTTAATGACCTCTCGCAGGAAGTACAGGTTCTGACCCTTAACCTGAGTGGGAACAACCATACGGATTTCTCGAAACCGTGATGGGACAGGAGAGATACTTCAACTGAATGGGGTAACTCTTCTGGAAGATATAAACAACGCTGGGTTGCACCAAAATGGATATCAAATATTTATTTCATTCTTTAGAATATCTAGAAAATTTTGCCAATAAGATAAATTTATAGTTGACTTCAACGCTTGAAAAATGTGTACATGTGTGCAAAGATATTCCCTTTTTTACCAAGAGTATTTCCTCCAACGAGGTTAACTTCTCGGTCTTAAGAGTCAAATTCAAAATTTTAGCGCTGATGATTTTCTTCAAGGAAGCTATCCATTTCCCTGATATAAGAAGAGAAGAAATATTCTCAATTTCATAAAAGCAAGTAGTGAAAAGACATTGATAAAAGATATTTTGCATAAGAAAAGATGATTTCTGGCAATTTAGGCAGTTTGATATCTGAGTGTTTTCTCATGATGATCTTCTTGCACTCTTTTTGAGTCATTGGGCTTTTTCAGGCTTTTTCATCATCCTTCATTTTGGATGTGTCCTGACTTTTTCTCTCTTTTTCAGGGAAGGGTACGTCACAAACTCCTTCATCTCGGAGATGCTCCGATCCTACTTTTTCTCAGGGATTATATATGATATTGGCTCAAAGGTCTTTAGATGATAGCTGAAATCAAATATCATTTAGGGTTTGTCGGTAGGTTTGTCACACTCGCCTTCATCTTGACGGTGATCTGAACTTTCCCTGGAAGGATCCTTCACAAACTCCTTCATCTCAGTAGATGATCCAAATCTTCTTTGGCCCCAGGGGTCTACTCGCTTAATTCGCCTTCATCTTGACGACAATTGAGAGATCTCTTTTGCAGATATTTGATTGCAGCTTTAAACTGGATAAGGTGATATGGATTAAGTGGATTTTTTTATGGCTCAGGATATTTCCATTGTCTAATTGCCAGGAAATCGTCTTTAAACATGCATCATAGCTATGATCAATATCAATTCGCTTCCGGCTTTTCAATGTCATCGAATATTTATTTCTTTAATCATACCGAGGATATTTCTTTCATCCTTTTGGTTGATCAACAGGAAAAAGATTTGAATTTTACCTCTTCTTCGCAAAGAGTTTTACCTTTTATGAAGAAAATACTAGAGGTAATCCGAGGTAATTCTTTTGTGCAGTAAGATTTTTTTGGAATCAACAAATATTTTTAGCAGATTGGCAAGGTTTTCATGACTTCTATGTGAAATATTTACTCAATATAGATTTTGATGCGACCCTTAGTTGCAATTTATGATTTTGGATATTCTGAACAGTAAAATTGGAATATTTCATTTAACGACCAGTGAAGTAGCTGGAACCTTTCATTTAATGACCAGTAAAAACTGGGACCTTTCATTTAACGACCAACGAAGGAGTTGGAACATTTTATTTAACGACCAGCGAAGTAGCTGGGACATTTCATTTAACGACCAACGAAGGAATTGGAACATTTCATTTAATGACCAGCGAAGTAGCTGGAACATTTCATTTAACGACCAGCGAAGTAGCTGGGACATTTCATTTAACGACCAACGAAGGAGTTGGAACATTTCATTTAACGACCAGCGAAGTAGTTGGGACATTTTATTTAACGACCAACGAAGGAGTTGGAACATTTCATTTAACGACCAGCGAAGTAGCTGGGACATTTTATTTAACGACCAACGAACTAGTTGGGACATTTCATTTAATCATTTAACGACCAGCGAAGTAGCTGGGACATTTCATTTAATCATTTAACGACCAGCGAAGTAGCTGGGACATTTCATTTAATCATTTAACGACCAGCGAAGTAGCTGAGACATTTCATTTAATCATTTAACGACCGGCGAAGTAGCTGGGACATTTCATTTAATCATTTAATGACCAGCGAAGTAGCTAGGACATTTCATTTAATCATTTAACGACAAGCGAAGTAGCTGGGACATTTCATTTAATCATTTAACGACCAGTGAAGTAGCTGGGACATTTCATTTAATCATTTAACGACCAACGAAGTAGCTGGGACATTTCATTTAATCATTTAATGACCAGCGAAGTAGCTGGGACATTTCATTTAATGGCTTGATTTAAGATTGAGACTTTCTGAGAGACAAACAGCACGAGGACTGATGAACTTGTTTTTTAGATTTGGAAACTTAGCAAAATACCCAATGCGAACACTAGGTTTTTCAACTAAGAGTCGGGAAGGAGATCGGCCTATTTTAAGATATTTAGAGATCGAAGCAAGAAGAAAGGCCGGGGTTTTAGGATTATCCCTTATCCTGAAGGGGAAATAGAATAGATATTTTGAAGAGAATTTAGAAAAAGAATGATTCAGGTTTATCCCTTAACCTGAAGGGGAAATGAAATAGACATTTGATGAGAATTTAGGAAAAGAATGATTCAGGTTTATCCCTTAACCTGAAGGGGAAATGAAATAGACATTTGATGAGAATTTAGGAAAAGAATGATTCGGGTTTATCCCTTAACCTGAAGAGGAAATAGAAGATTTTATGAAGAGATAACCTGAGACTTGAATTTAGAAGGGATATGACAAGATTTAGAATTTATGATCTATGATTTAGATGGACCAGGTATGTGACGGGTGATATAAAAAGAATAAACTTTGAGAAGACAAAAGGATATAGAACTTTGAAAAAAAAATGTAGAACATTTAAGGAAAATTTGATTTTATTTTTGTAAAAAGAATTCTCACAGGTAGCATGGTTGCCCCTATGAGTGATCTCAGGATTATCCCTCATCCTAAATGGGGAAAAGAATAGAATTTTGAGAAGGTGAAGAGATATTGATATAAATTTAGAAAATCAAATAAAGGTTGACAAAACTTGTATTTACAAAGAATTCTCGTAGGTAGCATTATTGCTCCTACGAGGGGTCTCAGGATTTTCCCTTATCCTGAATGGGAAAAAGAATAAAATTTAAAGAGATTTAATGAAGGGAGATTGATATAATTCTAGAAAATCAATAAAGATTGGCAAAACTTGTATTTACAAAAGAATCCTCATAGGTAGCGTTATTGCTCCTACGAGGGGTGTCAGGATTTTCCCTTATCCTGAATGGGAACACCTCGGACAACGAGGGTCAGGTTTATCCCTTAACCTGAGCGGGAACACCTCGGACAACGAGGGTCAGGTTTATCCCTTAACCTGAAAGGGGCAGAAAGAATATTTAGAAAATACCTCATGGGAAAGAGGCATCAGGTTTATCCCTTAACCTGAAAGGGAATAAGAATTGATAAAATTTAATGGAATTTTGAGAAAATATTTGATAAACTTGATAAAACTTGATGAAAATATGAATAAAATGAATGAAACTGATAAAGATATCAAAATTAACTGAAAAGTTATAAGAAAAAGAAAAAGGAGTTTTTCTGATCCTGCCTGCATATGGGATCTTGGAAGGAAAATGTTTATTTAAAAGATAAATGAGAAATCATTTTGGGGGAAGAAAATCCACCACAAGAAGAATGATCAGCGCGAGATCTGATCCTTTAAATCAAACATGAGAGATCATCATGAGGGTTAATTTTCGAAGGCAATGGTTTTGAATACCTAATTTTGAAGAAGAAGATCAACAATAGACCTAATTTCTAAAAATAACAGTTCGAAATTGATAATAAGATCAACACAAGGGTTGATCTTTGAAGGCAATGCTTAAAAACTAATCTTGGAAGATAAGACCAACACAGGGTCGATCTTTTGAATATAATGATTTTAAACCCATTTTTGGAAGATAAGACCAATGCAATGACTGATCTTTGAATATGATGATTTATAACCCATTTTAAAAGATAAGAACAACGCCAGGGTTGATTTTTGAAAAGTTTTGAGATCAATTTTGGAGGATAAGACCAACGCAAGGGTTGATCTCTTGACTAAAAAGATTTGAAATTCATTTTGGAAGATAAGATCAATACAAGGATTGATCTTTGAATATAAAGGTTTTGAAATCCACTTTGAAAGATAAGGGTTGATCTATAAAGATTTGAAATCCATTTTGAAAGATAAGACCAATACAAAGGTTGATCTTTGAATATAAAGATTTAAAATCCATTTTGAAAGATAAGATCAACACAAGGATTGATCTTTGAATATAAAAAATTTAAAATTCATTTTGGAAGATAAGACCAACACAAGGGTTGATCTTTCAATATAATGGTTTGGAAAACTTATTTTTGAAGACATAATCAACACGAGGGTTGATTTTTTGTCAAAGGTTAGACCAAGGAATATTTGAACTCCTTGGTCATAACGAAGATTTTTAAAATTTCATGATTTTTGAAAAAGCCCTCATAGGTAATATCATTTCTCTCATGAATGATTTCAGGATTGCCCCACATTCTGAAAAAGAATGGGAATTAAAATGCCCCAGTAGGGCAAAAAGAAAAGAAAAGATATAAAGGAAATTAACATTTCATTTGATAAGCAAAGGTCTGATAACAACTGAATATTTACAAGAATTTGAAAAGGAAAAAGACTCATAGAAGACTGGGCTGACAAGCCCCTACAAGACAACTGACAAAAAGAGACGAAAGCAAACAAAAAACTTTGGCTTTATCAATTCTTTGAGTGGTCCGGGAATGGTTCTGTCAGGACTGTTGGCTGCTTTTCTTCCTCGTCCTCTATCAGCTCACTTCTGTCGATGCAGTCTTGTATCATGTGCTTGAGGACGAAACAGTGCTCTGTGTCATGCCCCGTTGCCCTGTGATACTTGCAGAATTGGTCTTTGAACTTTCCCAAGATTACGGGAGGATCTGCTATTTTAGGGAGTTTGATCATCCCGTGCTTTAACAGGTAATCCAGAATTGCTTCCATAGTTTGATCTAAAGGAGTGAAGACTCGATCTTTCTCCCACTTGATGTACTTGGGCTTCTCTTGAAGATCCCCTTTCTGTTGGATACCAATTGGAAGTGGCTTGTCATTGTTCTTATACGCTCTCTCCTTCTGCCCCTTGCCTTGATCTAATCTCGGACCACTGCCACTGTTGTTCTTGTTTCCTTTACTGTTGCTGCCAAGATTATTGCAGGAGGCCTCAACTGAATGAGCGAACTATGCCTTCTTTTTCTGGTCTTGGATGTTCTTGACCAGAGGCGTGCCCTCGTAAAGTCCGCTTTCTATTCCTGCTTCGAGCCATTCAGCTCGCTCAATCAACTTGATGAAGGATTTCGCCGGGGAAGTGGCGATGAGGCTTCTTATGGGCTGAGAGAAATTGTTGAGGATCACCTGCAATGCGTGCTCCTCAGGAATGGGTACCTTCATTTTATTGCAAGTGCTTCTCCACCTGTGAATGAAATCACCTGCCCTTTCATTCTCTCCTTGCTTCAGGTTGTAAAGATGATTTAATGTAGGTGAGGCTTCAGTGTTGAATAAGAAGCGCTCGATGAACAAATTTACTACCTTATTGAACTCTCGTAGTTCGATAGGATTCACATGATCAGCATACCATCTGGCTGCTACACCCTCCAGACTGCGGGGAAAACAGATGAACAGAGCCCTGTTATCTTTCCTAAAACGGCTGCACTCTGCATAAAATGTGGCCAAGTGGGCTTTAGGGTTGCCAGTCCCGTCAAATTTGAGAAACTTACGGGGAAGATTCTCCAAGTTATCGTCCCCATCTAGACCATCATAGAAATCTTCGCCGGTGTAGGTCCGCTTGCCCTTACCTTTGGCTTGAATATCCTTAATAGCTCGATTCATCTCCTTCATTTGCTTGCTCATCAGGTCCTCTGCTAGAGCCCCAGACTTGGGTTTGTTGACGGATTCAGGCTCTTCTGCAGCTATTTTTACGGACTGCCTTGGAGGATTCTGTTTGTAGACAATCTGCTCTTCCTCTTCTGACTCTTCCTCGACTGACTCCGATTCCTCGGAAGTAGTGTCTGGCTGTACCTTCTTCCTGATGATTCTGACTTGCTTTTTCACAGGCTTCTTCTTCAGCTTGCTTTTAGGAACTGCCTCTTTCAGCTTGGCCTCGGCTTGCTCTGACATCATCCTTGCCATCATCTTTTGGAACATGTCATACATAGCGGGGTCGATGTCATCCTTCTTGTTCTGACTCTGTCCCCTGACTGATTTAGGAGAGCTTATCTCTTCCGCCTCACTATCGCTGAGCTGAGGAACTGTTTCTTTTCCCCCTCTTGTCGTAACCATTTTTTTAAAATATCAGAGCTCCCTCTGCGGAGAAAAGAGGAGGTTTTTAGACCAAAGAAACTACTTGGAGAAATTTTGACAAGAGAAAGGATTTAGGTTGAAATCTAAAAAAAATGTATCCCTTTACTAGGGATTGAGTATTGTGACAATTGCGTTGTTTACTCTACGAGGAAGAGTAACCAACTAAAATATAAAAGAAAATACCATTTCGAAAAAGGATATCTCTTTGACGGAAAGAGATTTTTATGAAAATATAAACAAGAATATAAAAACAGAAGAAGAAAATAAAAGAAAAAAAATGGAATTTTGAGAATAAATGGTAAGGATTTAAAATTTGAAGAACTTGCAGGCAGGATCAGAAGAATTTTGAAGGATTTTTAGAAGGAAAAGAAAAATACACATGGATTTTAAAAGGAAAATTTGAATAATATATACCCAGGGTTTTGGAAAATATAAGGGATATAAAATATCACACAATCATAGATATACAAGCAAGGATATACAAACAACACTCCCTAAAGCTGACTCTATATGCAATATTTGAAATGGCTGATAGGACCTTAATCCTAACTCTAAGATTTATATCATCTGATTCCAATCAAGGTACGCCGATATACTCAAGCCGAAGCTCGAAGTACATGGCATATAAGATATCTCCCCGGTTCTAAGGTAAAGGCTTCCCAACATCCTTGAGCACCTACCGATATACCTCGGACTATGGCCCTTAGGTATGTGGTAGGGGGGCGCGAACCCAAATAAGTGGTCCAGTTGTGAGGCTCTCTCCCGAACTATGGTTCAGTGAGACAACCCAGCAACGTGAAGACCGGGACAATATAGGTAGGGATGTTTTCAAAATATGATCAACATGCAATAAAATCAGAAGGCTCTAATGCAAGTCCTAAAGAGATAGATTTAAATAAGAAGAAGCATACACTTGCATACATTGTTTTGCATTCAATCCCTAAAATTGAAGAGAGTTGTATTTAAGACCTAAGTCTAATGTGAACATGGAATAATCTCCTCAATATGGTCCTACCAAACCATACTTAGATCCTATATGCAATGATGTCAGCTTTAGGACAGAATCTAGGCTCCTAAGTTTTGCATGGAAATGAAGCTGACATAGAAGAATAAAGACTTAGATTATATAAAAGCAAAGCAAAGGCATAGATTCAACCGGACGAAGACAGGTCCCATCACAGTCGCCAAAACTGTGATCATCGCAAAATTTTTCCTCTCTTGTGGTTTCTCTCTCTTCCTTCTCTTTTCCTTTTCTAACCTCTATTTTCCTCCTTTTTGAAGGGAGAAGAATAAAAGAAAGAAAAGAGAAAGAGAAGAGAAAAGAAAGAAAGAAAGAGAGAAGATGAACTATTTTGCGCGGTCTCACTTGACCTTAATTTGAAAACATTTAGAAATTTAACTCGCCTCCATTTTTTAAAATATTGCGGGAAAATGGAGAGACGGGATTCGCTCGTCGGTACGAGGTTCGACCGTTCCTGGCGCCTTTACCAGGGGTAATCGAACCAAGGATCGAATCTATGCCTTTTGCTTTGCCTAAATATAATCTAAGAATTTATTCTAACTCTAAATGCACAAAGAATCATGCTTGTGCAATGCAATAATGTATGCTCCTTTTAAAAGATGTTTTGAAAATCTCCAAGTTATTCTGAGATGAACTTGATAAGTGAGTGAAAGAAAAAGAAAAAAAAATGATTGAATTTAACTTAGAACTTGAGATAGATGAGAGAAGTTCTGAGTATTTGAAGTAAATCATGATTTTGGAAGAATAAATGAGAAAGAATGACTTGAAGTTTTGAAATGAAAGGAAATGAAATTTCAAAGTAAAAATGGACTTTGAATTTGAATTTGAATTTAGGAAAGGAAATGAATATTTGAGATGAAATTGAATTTAGACTTTGAAGTTTGAAATCTTAAATTTAGAATGGATCTGAGAAATCTAAATGGTATAGAAATGAAGTTAAGAAATCCACATATGATCTGTAAGTGGATTTAGGTTTTGAACCTGGAAATGAAAATGGAATAGGATCTTTAAACTAGATCTAAAATAGATGTGGATTTATGGAATTCAGATGAGATTTGAAAAGGGAATTGGATCCGAAATCTAGAATTGGGAATGAAATTGGATCTAAAAATGGATTTAAGATCTGGGATCTAAGATCCGATATAAAATTGGGTTTTGGATCCTAAGTGGGATTTGGATCTGAAGTCTGAGATCCAAAGTGAAATTGGAGTTTGGACCCTAAAGAGGAATTGGATCTGAAGTCTAAGATCCAATATGAGTGTTGAATCATGGATCAAAAAACTGAATTAGAGTTAAATTCAGAAGGTGAATCAAGAACTCCCAAGTTTAATTTGAACTTGGAAAATGAATTTTTAGGAATTGAATCTTTGAACATACAAATGAATTTTAAAATTGGATTTAGAATTTGGAATTTGAAATACAAGATGATTTTGAAATTTCAAAGTCAAATGGGACCTTGAAATTGGATTCTTGAATTCTTTTGAGAAGTAGAGTTTGGATTGGAATTTATGAATGGGGTTTGATCTGAGAAATGAAGGAAAGAATTACTTGGATTTATGAAAAAGAATTTAAAAATATGATGCAATTCTATCCTATATGATGAATGAATTTAAATTTTTGAAATTAGATTTTGAAAAGCTATTCCATTCTTTAAATAAATTAAAACAAGATTGAAGATATAATACATCCTTGACTATGGTCATTGAATGTATTATATAATAATCTATATTTAAATTCAGGGGAAGGATGAAACATATTTGGTGCTTTTATAGAATTTAAAATGAAATTAACTCTCAATATACCCTGACCATATGGCTATTGGTATATATTTTGAATTAATTTTAAGTTAAATTCTAATAAAAGGAGAAAATATTTAAGGAAATATGATGAATTTTGAAAATGGATCCAGTGTGGATCTGGTGTTATTTCGTAAAAGATAAAAATCCTAAGTTTTGTCCACACCCTGACTATGGCCATTGATATGGATCATCAACTTAGGATTGATTTACCTCTTACGAAATGGTGCACGTGCCATTCGTGTTTCACTAATGTGAGAATTTGAAAAATAAAGGTAAAGATGCATGAAAAACAAGTAATTCATGATATCTACAATGCTCATTCATTCTAGCTAAAACTGGAAATATAAATTTTCATTAAGCTCTAACTATTACAACACACCAAAATTGAATTTATAACTCCTAATGATGATATATTCCACATATTTCCTGCAAAACACTTGGTTAGTATAAAAATAGAAGAAAATTTGCACATATCACATGAACATTAATGGCAAAAATGCTCACATACCAAGGTTTTTAAGATCTAAATTATGGGAAGATGAAACTGATATGTATCTATATACATATATGCATGCATATATATATATATATATATATATATATATATATATATATATATATATATATATATATATATACATCATTTGGTTTTGCATTGGAAGTGATATATTGCAATGGGAGGAATTTGGGATATACATTGGGTAGACTGATATGGCATGGGTGCAAAGAAATCAAACAGTAAAGTGTAAGGGGATGGTGATGCTGCAAGGGTGTGTGATGCTAAAACTATGGTCAAAATGATGGAGGTGGCTGTGTGTACATGCGGCTAGGATTTATACATTGATGCAGGGAATTGAAAAAAATAATGAAGGGCTGTATATAGATGAAAAGGAGATATGCTGTTCAACAAGGCGTAAACAATAAAACATGGAAGATGACAGCCTGGGTGAATGTGCAGATGTGAAGGGACTTGCGGTATTGATGAAGGGTGATGGGTGCTACATTGAAGAAAATGGAGGCTGCGTTGGGCAAATGAGATTGCCAACAAAATGGCTATGTGGTTAAGCTAGAGATGCTACAACAGGTGATTGACAAGGATAGAACTCAAATGGTAGTGAAGGGATTTGTAGTAATGTTGGGCATTACTGTAGAAGTTTGAAAGGGAAACATAAGCAGTGTATTGTTACTGCTGTGTGTATGTTTTAGAGACTACAGCAGTGCTAATCACTGTTGTAGGTACAAAGGGGGATGTCACAGGTGGTTGATGAAACAGGGGTTGTGTGCTGCAAGATATAATGTTGCCAACAAGTTGGTGGCTACCGTGTGAGCAACACAATGGGTGTTGTTGTAGGCATGGAAGGTATGTGAAGTGGAATTGTGCTGGAAGGTGTTTTAAGACGGAAGGCAAGTAGGAAGTGGGTTGTATGCTATAACAGGGGTTGAAAAATCACAGCAACAGCTGTGGATGCAGGGTGCTGGAAGGAAAAGGTGGGGTAGCTGGTAGATATTAGTGGTAGCACACAGCTACTGGGAGCTGTGTATGCGCTGTGAAAGTGGTGACAGCTGTTGTGCATGAGTGATAGTATGCAACGAAACAATACTGTGTTGTAATCAATGTGCAACATGTAAGTGAAGTAAGAGTGTACAGATGTGGCATGTAAAAGGCTGTGCAGTAATGCTGTGAGTGGAGGAATGCACATGATGCGATTTTGGGTCATTCAATGACTCACTGTAACTTTAGTGACTTGCTGTGAAAGGTAAGAACACAGTGGATTCCGAGGAATTTGCTGTGAAAGATCCAGCACTATGACAGAGAAGAATGAATCACTACAGATTGATGGTGAAGAGAGGAAATTTACAGCAATTTCTAGTGAGATGATATATATATATATAAAAAAATAAGGGGCTAGCTGAAAAGGTACCCAACCGACCCAAGGATATAATCGGTGACAATAAGCAACAACATTCTGAGACTAGGAAATCAGAGTGTCAAAATAATTTTGCATAATATCGGCTCCTTTTGCCAAAATAAACTAACAAACTCGACTTCAAATTACTGGCTGACATTAGCCCATTCAGCAGATCCTGTAGAACATTCACGAAACTGATTTCGGAAGGTATCCAATTGACTGATTCTCACTGAGATCAACGAGTTCCAGATTACTTCCTATATTATAATAACAAACAGATTTCCAATGAACGGATCATTTGATAGGTGAGGCATGATGTAGATCCCTATGAGCCGTGGAAGCATATCGAAATTTTCTAACAACCTGCTACCTTGCTGTTGACAGGTTAGTTACCTGAGATGGAACTGCCATCTCAGAAAACTCAAATGATATGAATCCACCTAATTCATTACTGCTAAGTTTCAGAACTTCAAGAGTATGCGTACATTGAAATATTGGAAGTTCCATTTTGGAAGTTGATTACCACTGAGATTCGACATGTTCCATTGATGCAAGACAATATATAAATCATAACAGATGTATCTATTCTATCTAGAAACCAGAGATCAAAATTCAGAAGGAATGATGGGGATACAGTGAATCAGCTAATGAAGGCCAGTGTTGTGGAAGGTAGACAGGACTGTTGTGAAGATAATGGACATGGCAAATAATGGGTGACCATGTTGCTGCAGAAACAACAATTGTGTAGTGAGTTGCGGCAGGTACTGGAAGAGCTAGCAGGAAGTCTCTGGACTGAGCGAATTTTTCAATGATAAATAAACCTGATTCAGCAAGCTCGATAGCAACGTGAGATACAAATATGAATGTAACTGATAAAATGAACAAAACAAATTCTGAGATAGGTATTCCACCTTTGCAGTTATTTAGACAAACACTAAAGAAGATGTAATAAATTAGGCTTCAAATTTTAGCCTATGGTCGATCAGATGTTAAGGCTAAACAAATTAAAATGGCATAGAAAATCTATTGCCGAGGAAAGCATGAAGCAGAGACACTTTACAGGGCATAACCCCAATCGTAAGGTTACTTACCTTTGGGCTACACAGCGATCAATATTATTAGGAAAACGAAGTGCCCTTGAATGAGGCTTACCTTATCCAGTGCAAACGTCCATGCTGATCCCTCTTTTCTTTGATAACGATATTCGATTTTGCAGAGATTCTAGATAATTAACTGGGTCATGTCTCAGCAGGACTCCAATCTGATCGAGATCGATTCCAAGGTCGAGTTGATGCCAAGAATCTCTTGAGAATCAGCCGAATTGCAGTGACAACTCGGTGAGTTTCTTGACAGAAACTTGGTACCATTTGCCAGAGATTGAACACCACCCATTTAAAATTTCAAGTACCTTACTCTGAAATTTCCAACACCCTTCCAACCATGTCCGACCTCTTACAACATTAATACAGAAGAGGACCATACTATCATCCGATTCTAAAGCTCTCATCAACCGAATTTGAAATAGACAGAAGAGGCTAAATGGGTGAAACATTATCCTACCATTGAACCTCACAAAAAAAAAAAAACAAGAAAGAGAAATGTGATATACATAATCAGTATGAAATGAGAAAATTTACAGATCTAAGAGAATGTTGGGATATTACTCCCCTGTCAATGTAGCACAGGAATATATTGACGTTGCTATAGGCAACTCAACCTTATCCCTGGTGCGTCAATGGGATTTAAAAACATAGAAAGGAAGATAAAGGGGAAATTTAACAAACAATACAAGAATGCTTCTTACTGTGACTCACCTGAGGGAGGAGATGTGGAATCAATGAAGTGTCTCAATGTTGGCTGATGGTAGATATTTGATGGAATCCCTTCGGAAGAGCTCCTTCCTCTTTTTTTTTTGGTAAGCTCGATCAAGCTCTTGCTTTACAGGAATTCTGAAGGATGAAGGAGAAAGGCTTGGAATGCGAATGGTGGATTGATCATGGCTAGAAGGATGTGCAATGGATGCTAAAGGGGAGGTAGAAGACGGATGAAGGTGGATCAGAGGATGAGAGAAATGGAGAGGTAGGAGACGGCCCCTTTCGTAGAGGCTTGGAGGTCTCTTCTTAAAGAGAGGCTCGAATCCTCCAGAAGATGAAGCAGTTGAGGATGGAAGGTCATCGATCGGGAGAGAGGCGATGGAGGGTGCGAACGGGAGTGGCCGTTGCAATTTTTTCCAAATTCCCAAGAGGGGTCTCCTTTTCAGGTTTTTTCTAAAAAGTGGTTTTTGTTTTCAAAAAGAGGTTTCAATCAGAGGGTTTTAACAAAAAGTTTAAAAAGGAGGGTATATTACCTAGTTTCTGAATTTTTTTTGGATTTTTGATATTTTTTTTATATATTTTTTTTGTTCTCTTCTTTTTAAACATATATTTGTAAAAAAACAAAACTCTAAAACTAAGAAAATTAATACTAATTTTACAAAATTTCAAAATATTCATAAGAGAAAGGTTTTTCTGAAAGATCAGGGCTATTTTGGGGAAAGTTTCTTCAGAAGAATGGGTTTGAACCCAGGTTTTGAGAAAATGTTCGAGTTTTGACACTCGAATCGAGAAATACAATGTGATGGATCCAAACGAATGTTGAATGGACTATCCGAGCTATTTAAAGGCTATTTTTGGTATTTTCTATAATTTTAATTTAAAATTTGAACAAGGAGATTCAAATTTGGATCTGGGCAATGGATCCAGATCCAAAATCAATTTAAACATATGAAATGATTTTAATTTCAATAAAACTTGAGAAATGAACTAGAATTTAGATTTAAAATGACTCATTTACTCAAAAAATGAATTTGAGGGCAAAAGGAGAATATTTAAAAGATTTTGAAAATTTTGGGGTGTTCACAAAAATGAATTTTAGAAATTGAATCTTTGAATATACAAATGAATTTCAAAGTCAAATTAGACCTTGAATTTGAAATTTAGAAGATGAATCAAGAATCTCAAAGTTAAATTGAACTTTGGAGATTGGATTGGAGTTTTGAATATAAAATGAATTTGGAATTTCAAAGTCAAATTGAACTTTGAAATATGATTTAAATTTGAATATAAAAATGACTTTGAAATCTCAAAGTTAAATTGAACTTTGAGATTGAAAATGAAATTGAATTTGAAAATGAAAAAGGATGAATTGGTTTTTATAAGAATTGAAGATAGATTGAGGAAGATATTTACATCACTTGGAGTTTTTGAAAAAGGAATTTTGAAAATATGATGCAGTTCTATCCTAAATGATGAATGAATTTAAAGAATTTGAAATTGGATTTTGAAAAGCTATTTCATTCTTTGTATGAATTAAAATAAGATTGAAGATATAATACATCCTTGACTATGGTCATTGTATGTATTATATAATAATCTATATTTAGATTCAAGAGAAGAATGAAACACATTTTGTGCTTTTATAGAGTTCAAAATGAAATTAACTCTCAATATACCCTGACTATGGCCATTGGTATATATTTTGAGCCAATTTTAAGTTAAACTCTAATAAAAGAAAGAGATATTTGAAAATATGATGATTTTTAAAAGGATCCAGTGTTATTCTATAAAAGATAAAAATACTAAGTCTTGTTTACATCCCGACTATGGTCGTTGATGTAAATCATCAACTTAGCATTAATTTACCTCTTACGAAATGGTGCACGTGCCATTCGTGTTTCACCATTGTGAGAATTTGAAAAAAAAAATGCATGAAAACAAGCAATTCATGATATTCGCAATGCTCATTCATTCTACCTAAAGCAGGAAATGTAAATCTTCATTAAAATATAAGTTATTACAATATTGAAAATTTGAAATACAAATCCAAGAAATAGCCTTTTCCACATACTCCCTGCAAAACACTGAGTTAGCCAAATACAACAAACAACTATAAAAAGATATTGCAAATATCAAATGATAAAATGTTTATGCATATGTCTCATAAAAAAAATGTGATATATCATGCTGATGAGAAATCATATATCTGAGTATATAAGGGATACTTTGAACTAAGAAGGAAAATGGATGCTAAGATGCGATCCTAATACCCTAATTTAATGAGAAAATAGATATCATAATATTGGAAGATCTATACATGAATGTATATACACACTAAAACTAAAGAAACTTAATTGAGGAGGCATAGACAATGATATCATATGAAATATTGGATCAAGATTATACATTTTGCAGCAAATCAAATGCTGATCTTAAATTAGCATACCAACTGCTTCCTGTTTTATCCAAAAACCAACATACAAACAGATGAATCTCAGTTTTACAGCAAAACTCCACTAACCTCATAACTAGATGTGGATGAAGTGGTAATTCAGGTAAAAATGTAGAGGTGAACTAAGAGGCTATGCAGTTGATATAGGAAGTCATAGCAAAAGTCGGGCTCTGGTACCACAGTAATGTTTATTACCGTTGTAAGCACTATGAAGATGCAGTTCACTGTAAGGTGTTTAGGTGGTGAAATGAGTGGGGTGCAATATACAGGGAAGCGACCAAGGTAATTGCATGGATGCAAGGTGATAAAATGTGACAAAAATGAAGCACAATGTGTAGTGTCATGATGACTGGTGTTGGTGATGTACTGTGGAAGATGAAGGTGCTGGAATGGTATGTATCTTATTGATGTGCAGCATGACAGTAATATAAAGAAAGAGAGAATTGTGTGAGCATTCAGATGATAGTAAAAATGTCATAGATGACAGCAGGGGTACTACAGTGAGTCCACAAAAATAACTAATGGAAACCATATTGACTGTTTGGGCACAATTACCAAATGACTAATGTTAAGGTTATGATGAACCATGGCGAGTATCTGGCAGTATGTAACTAGGAAGGGTATGAGTAATAACTAAAAGTGTAAGGTTTTAAGCTGTAGGAAGAAAAGGACACACGCAGGGAACACATGAATCTTACTGCTGGGTCTTAAGGGAGCAAATGTGTAGTGTATATAGTTCTAACAGGTAACTATGTCAATGTTGGGTGGATAAGGTGGAGGTGTAGCTGGAATCATCATGGAGATGGCTGTAGTGTAATGAAAGATGGGGTTATAACAGCAACAAGTGAAGAAGGGGCTTTAGCAGGAACTGCACCTCAGTAAGGGAGGTTTAAGAAAGATATGAAGGTTGTGGCAATAGGTAAGTGGGGACGCTGAGTTAGATGGAAATTACACACGATGCTATGGGTAGGTGTTTAAAGATGCCACACGTGATCATTGACAGATGGTGAAGGATGCAGTGCTGTGGAAAACAAAAGATAGATTGGAAACTTTAGATGTGCTGGACAGGTATTAATATGAGAATCACAATAGGTGGTTGAATGGTAATTGCTGGAAGTGTTGGATATAGGGAAATACATCAGGTATTGTTGTGGAAGTCATAGTATATGGAATTAAGTTGATGGCAAGGCGTGATATGTTGTTGGGATGAACACTATATGATGCCAATGACATGGGTACATTAACAGAGGATATGCTATCCACAGGTGACTCAAAGAAATCTGAGAAGGATGTGGCTGTGAATAAATATCACATGGGCCTGCAGTGCTGGAAATCAAAGACTGAAGAAAAGGTGGTGATGAGGGTTTTGAGTGACGATAGTGACAATGGTTGGTGGCCTATGGTTATGCGCATCATGCTACAGGCAAATATTATAGCGTGGGAAGCAACTTAGTAACTGGGTGGGCTTGGCAAATGAAGATGATGTTGTGCAATACTTGACAGGATATAGACAATGAGAGAAGGATATATTGAGGGAGAACAGCAACGTGAAAGTGTCAGTTTATAGTGTAAAGTGGAGATGGTGAGGGCTGAAGAGGTAACCTATAATGGTACCTGATAGATGGGTTATAGCATGTTCATGGACAAGGATTTTAGTTGAAAGGACACATGTAGCATCCTGCTCTTTTCATCAGAAATCAACACCCTATTCCATCATACCTGGGACAACATCTTCAAAATTTTCTTGGTTAAAACTCACAGAATGGGCCTCCTCCTTTAAAGCACAGCTTGGAAGTTTATGAGAGAGCAGTCCAGTGGGTTGTACTTTTGGTTCACATCAGTTTTAGGGCTCTCCAAGCCAGATCTCCTACTTGACTGCTACTGAAAATGAGCATCTACTGGTCTTGTTGAGATGGCCTAGCTAAATCCATATACTTCCAGAAATCCGACCTTTGCCTTGTTGGGGAGGTCATGAGGATGAATAAACGAAACACCTTATGGTCAGCCAAGCTCAGCACATATGTTCCTGCAAGGGCTGTCAAGAGCATTTACATGTTCCTTAAGGCTGCAGAACTTTAATTTGATGCCCTTCTCATCTGCAATGTCCCGAACACGTTCTTTGAAAATCCTCTGAGCTTCGCGTTGAAGCCTCTTAGATGGGGGTAGTGGCACGTGAATGGTATATTTAACAGGAAAGAATTAAACATAAAGGCAATACAATTACAGCAAATATGAAAAGGTAGTGAAGAAGAATCATAGTGGCTTTTAACAGGAGAAATGCTGTAAAAAGAAGCTAAAACACAAGCGGGGATCTACAAGCTATTTCTTCAACAAATTTCAGACCATTGAAGCTAGATATAAATGTGATCCATCGTTGCAATCACTAGTAATAGATGGACATACACAAAGGTTGGTTGACAAAAAATAAAAAAAAGAAAAAGAAAATCAGATTATATTTCAAAACAAATCGGTGTATCCCAACTCACTGAATAGAGATGCCCATGTTCAAGATCTCCCAATTGAAGACCAGATTTCCACCTTTGGGACAACACAAATTTCAAACATAAAGCATGAGTAAAGGAAAGACCAAACTCGGGATCAAATCGCTCACTAATGAGTAATATCATCACGAAGTCAGTATTTGCAGATCTCCATCCTCGTGAGATGCAGGTACCCTCATTCTAAATGCATAGACAGGATGGATATAAAAATGAGAGAAAGAAAAACCGAAGTGGAAGAGATAACAGAATCAATGGACTACCAAATATATATATATATATAAAATAAATGGATAAATAAATAAATGAAATACATAGAACACAGAGATGGATTATTATCTTCCTTCAATCATGATCAGGCGAGGCTACATCTTAAGAAATCTGATGTAAAAAAAAATGAGGGATTGTGAGACTGTAGTTATACAACCCTGACCAGCATGTCACAAGCAAAACCGCAGAGATTGAATACAGGGAGTGTGGATCAAATCCGTTCTAAGTAAATCCTGTGACAAACAGTCACGTTTAGAACAAATAGGATAGAGAATGAAACGAAATGGAATAATCGCCCAACTGAAGCAACAACAAGCAAGGCAAAAAAAAAAAATGGATTAGTAGGGTTACGGGGAAACTAATATTGATTAATCCTATATGATGCACTATATGAAATGAGACAGGGTACCAAATGTGAATTTAAATTCTAAATGAGTATAAGGGAGCAGAAATACAAATAAGAAATTACTTGTAACAGATAAGGAAAATGAAAAGAGAAAATCAAGGAGAAGAAGAAAAGAGTGTTGGAATCGGTGTGTTCCATTAATATGGCACATAGGTAGGTCGAGGTTGCTATAAGCAACTTGATGCTGCCAAGAGTGCACTAACGGGATGATGAGCAAGAAATTCCACAGAAAGGTGGAAGTAATAGGAAGCAAAAGGGAATAATTACCTTAGCCTTGCTGCGGGGATTGACTTCCTCTTTCTACTTTTGATGATAGCTTGTTTTCGGCAAAGTCCTGAAAGAGGTGGCTGGTACTCCTTCGGTGGAACCAGGAAGGAAGTCTGTCAGATCCCTTGGTTGCAGGATTTTCAGGGCTTGAAGGAGGAGATCGAGAGGAAGAAAGTAGGAGAGGAAAAAAAATCGAGAAGAAGAAGCCATGGAGAGGTGAAGAATGTATGATAGTGGAGAGGCAGGAGACCGATCAAGAGGAAGGGGATGGAGGGGTCGTGAAGAAGAAAGAGGAGACAATGGCAGGGTGGAAACGGATCCCTAATCCTCCTGCATGCTCTCTTTTTTAAAGGAGAAGCAGAGGATTCTAGAGAAGAATATGTTGGAGATGGAGGGCTATCCAACAAGGAAGATGGTGATGGAGGATGCGCGGGAGGAGGGCCATTGCCACTTTCTCTAATTTGCCAAAAGGGGGTTCCTTTTCTAAAGGTTTTTGTAAAATGGTTCAAGGTGAGTTTTCCGGCAAAATCTTCAAAAACCACCTATTTTTCTCGTAGTTTTTCCCTAATTTTTTTTTTGGTTTTTTGCATGATTTTTCCATTTTTTGTATTTTTGGAACAAAAATCTAAGTTTTTACACGAAAACAAAGATTAAACACTAAATTTTTTTGTATTTTTCTGAGAAATATTTACAAAAGTATTTTTCTGAGAATTTCAGACCATTTCGGGAAATTTCTTCAGAAGACTGGGTTTGGACCCGAGTTTTTAGAAAATGTTCAAGTTTTTGAACCTCGAATCGAGAAATACACGTGATGGATCCAAACGGATGTCGGATGGATTGTCCGAGCTATTTTAAAAACTATTTTTGGTATTTTCTATAATTTTAATTTAGGATTTGGACAATGAGACTTATATTTGGATCTGGATAATGGATCCAGATCCGAAATCAATTTAAACATATAAAATGAATTTAATTTCAATAAAGCTTGAGAAATGAACTGGAATTTAGATTTAAAATGCCTCATTTGCTCAAAGATGAATTTAGGGGCAAAAAGGGAATATTTAAAAGATTTTGAAAAATTTGGGGTGTTCACAGAGGGATGTGGGAAACACGTCAATCACCGATGCAAGAATGATGGATGAGAAGAATAACTCCAGAAAAAAGGCCAATGAAAATGGATTGTAACAGATGCCAATGGGTTAATCTTTTTTATCCCCCTCTCCACTCCCTTGGATCTGTTTATATAGGGAGGGAAGAAGCATCGAGAGAGAGGGGAGGTTAGGGATCGACGGACCATCCGTGGGGAGGACGATCCGAGGGTTTGAAGGAAGGGGGTTCCAACCATCGGAGGGTGGAGGAGCTCGGGAGGTGGACGCGCCGTTGCAGATGAAGGGCGGGAGGAAGATATGCTGGGGAACCTCCTTCTGGACGGAGGGCGGCGAAAGAAAAAGGGGAGAAGCTTCTGGAGGTTGTGCGAGAGGACAAGCTGTTTTCCTCATTTGAAACCCTAAAGAGAAGATCGGCAATGCGCCCCCTTCATTTTTCGAGATTTTACAAAGAGGGTTTTTAACAAAATTTTGCCAAAAGAGTGTTTTTCATAAGATTCAAAAGGGTTTTTTTTAGAAAAGGGTATTTTCAAAAAGAGGTTTTCAAGAACCGATTTTTGCTTCTTTTCTATATTTTTATTTTTTTTATTTTTTATTTTGTTCTTTTCTTCATTTTCTGATTTTTTTGATATATATATATATATATATATATATATATATTTTTTTCTTTTTGAAAATAAGACTCTAAAACCTAAGCGGTATGAGAGATGAAAATAAATTTTTTTTTTTTTGCATTTTTGAGAAATATTTACAAAAGAGGGTTTTCAAGGCTATCTTGGGAAAATTTCTTCAGAAAATGGGTTTGGACCCGAGTTTTGAGGAAATATTCGAGTTTCAAGCCTCGAATCGAGAAATACAACTCGATGGATTCCAACGGATACCGGACGAAGTGTCTGAGCTTTTCAAAAGGTTATTTTGGTAATTTTGAGAATATGATTTAAAATTGGATGATGAAGCTCAGATTTGGGTTTTTATCTGGATCTGGATCCGGATCCGGAATTGAGTCAGATATGTAAAATGAACTTAATTTCAACAAAATTTGAGAAATAAAATGGATTTTAGATTTAACACTGACTCAATTACCCAGAAAATGGGGTCAAAGGGCAAAAAGGGGATATTTACAACATTTTGAAAAATTTGGGGTGTTCACAGATACCCCTCTTTGCTACTAAGCCGGTTGAAAGCCGAGCTTAGTGGCAAAGAAACACTCCAAATTTTGAAAAATGCTCGAGTCAGCAGATCTGAGCTGGGCGTGGAAGAATTATTTCGAAACATGGCTTTTCAGGCTTGCCTTATCCTGAATGGTCCTGAGGGGATGAAATCCTCGACAATGATATGATTGAATAATAGAAATGAGAAAATCGTGATGGGATTTTAGGTGAAGATCCCAAAATGGTGGAAAATAAGGATTTTGATCAATTCTCCTGGGTGAGACGAGATCTACCTTTGGAATGACTCAGGTTTAGCCCTTAACCTAGATGGGACGAAGATAGATCAAGATAATTGGATGGGGAAAGGAATATGAGCAGACCTCGATGGGACATATTTGAGAGAAATGCCTTGCGAGATGAAATCTAAGCATGATCTTTTTCTAGATGGATGTACAAAGAGCATGGATTCCTTTGTGGGGAAAACCATGATGGGACGGGGGGAAAACACCTTGTCAAAACAAGACTCAGGTTTAATCCGAACCTGAGAAAGGAAAAATACCTCTAGGCACGAGGTTCAGGCTTAACCCTTATCCTGAAAGGGATGACCATACAGAATCCTCGAAAGAGGAAGCCGTGATGGGACAACAAATGCATCGCGAAAGCGAGATTCAGGTTTAACCCTTGACCTGAGTGGGGGGGAAATCGCACGAATTTCTCAAATGAAGAAACCGTGGAAGCACTAGAAAGGATATCTAGTCGAAAATGAGACTCAGGTTTAACCCTAACCTGAACGGAAAAATACCTCGTGGAACGGGGCTCAGGCTTAACCCTTAACCTGAAAGGGGCAACCATACGGAATCCTTGGATGAAGAAACCATGATGGGACCTTCGGAATTTGGACGAACAAATCCAGAAGGGGTTTGCGAGAAGAGAAAAACAAGGGATTCCCTAAAGCTTGGAAAATGGATGATCTTGGGCGTCTCATTGTTGAGACTAAAATCAGCTTTCTAAAGATAGACGACCTCTCGCAGAAGGTTTGGGTGATACCTCAAGGAGCGAGGTAACAGGTTTAATCCTTAGCCTGAGTGGATACAGAATCCTCGAGGAGCGAGGAAAACTGTGATGGGACCTCTAGACTTTGCATAACAAGTCCGAGAGGGGTTTTTGCAAAAGGATGAAAATGGGGGTCCCTAAAGCTTGAAAAGGGGTTGTTTTTGGGCGCCTCATTGCTGAGACTGAAAATAGCTTTTGACAATGACAGACCTTTTGAAAAAAGTTCAGGTTTAACCCTTATCCTGAGCAGAAACTGTCTATGGCGGGACAGTGGGGAAAACAGGGAAGTGTGCAGATCTGAGAGCGCTCAGATCAGACGGAAGGCAAGGACTTTCCAGTCCTAAGGAGGGATGACGTCAGGATATGTCAGAACGAACATCAAGTTCTTTCTTCATGTTGAGATAATGAGAAAATATTGCCAATAAGATGCCAAAAATTGTAGTTGATTTAGAGTGTTTGAATTGTGCTTATGTGTGAAAATATCACCTCTTTCTACCTAGAGTATTAGCTCCAATCGGGCTAATTCTGTAGAATTAAGAATCAAATTCAAATTTGTTGTTGTTGAGCTTCTTTAAGGAAGTTCTCAATTTCCTTGATATGAAAAGAGAGGAAATATTCTTAGCTTCATAAAAGTGATTGAGTGAAAAGATATTGATAAAAGAATTTCACATAGATAAAGATGATTCTTGGCAGTTTCTGGCAGTTTGATATCCTGGGCATTTCCCATGATGATCTTTTTACACTCTTTTGAACCATGGAGCTTTCTTGGGTTCTTTCACATCATCCTTTATTTTGGAGATGTCCTGACTTTTCTCTCTTTTCCGAGGAAGGGTATGTCACAAACTCCTTCATCTTGGAGATGCTCCGATCCTTCTTTTTCTTTCTTAGGAATTATGCTTGATGATATAGGTTCATTGGGTTGACATCTCTAGATGATAGCAGAAATCAAATATCTTTTAGGGTTTGTCGGTAGGTTCACCGCATCCGCCTTCATCTCGACGGTGATATGAACTTTCCCTAGAAGGATCCACCACAAACTCCGTCATTTTGGAGAAGTTTCAAATCTTCTTTGGCCCCAGGGGTCTACTCGCTTAATTTGCCTTCATCTTGACGACAATTGAGAGATCCCTTTTGTGGATATTTGATTGCAGCTTAGCTTGGATGACTGAGAAGATATGGATTGAGTAGGTTCTTTTTACTGCCCAGGATATTTCCACTGTCTTACTGCCAGAAGAATGATCATTAGGAATGTGTCATAGCTATGATCAATATCAACTCACTTATGGCTTTTCAACATCATTGAATTTTTCCTTTGCTGGTCATATCGAAGATTTTTCTTCATCTTCTTGGTTGACCAACAGAAAAAGCTTGAATTTTGTTCTCATTTCGCCAAAGTCTTGCTCTTTTGAAGATGATACTAAAGGTAGTTTGAGATAATTCTTTGTGCGATGAAAGCTTTGAGACCAACAAATGACTTTTGATAGCAAATTGGCAATGTATTCTAGAAATCCTTGATGAAAGAAATTTCTCGATATCGAATCGACACGTCCGTGATAAAATTATCCTCTCTTTTCCCCAAAAAGAGAGACTCAGGCTTAAGCCCTTACCTGAATGGGAAGTTGGAAATACTCCTCTCTTCCCTGAAAGAGGAGGTGTTTGCAAAATGGAACTTTCAAAGAGAAATTAAGTTTTCGTCAAAACTCCCTATCTCTAGGCTTCTCTTATGGAAAGGCAGCCAAAAAACAAAGTTGAGAAAGTATCACAGAGGAACAAGTCCATCACACTCTCCCTAAAAGAAGGTCCTTTGTGAAGGGGTTGGCCAAAGATGAGAAAAATGGGGGTCACAAAAGAAACGAGCTTCCGTCGAAGCTCTCCCTGGAAAATGGGTTCTTTTGTGTAAAGTTGGTTGTTGTTTTGCAAACTGTTCGCGAAGAAAACGGGTCTCTTCAAACTCTCCCTGGAAGAGGGTTCTTGCGAACGAAAGATGGTTGCATGCGAAAAGAACGATCTCCCTCGAACTCTCCCTAAAGAGGGTCCTTCGCAAGAAAAGATGATTGCTTTTTTTTTTGATAAAATGATGACCCGAAGGTCGAAATTGAGAATTTAGAGCTTGAATGATGAGGATTGGTTAGTACAAAGACTGAACTTGGATGGCTAACTGATCAGTCAGCCAAACAACTAGCACGAGCGCTAGATGCACCAGTACGAGCACTGGATTTCAAAATGCCCCAGTACGAGCGTTGGGTTTTCGAAAAATGCACACCAGTACGAGCACTGGGTTTTCGAAATGCATACCAGTACGAGCACTGGGTTTTTCAAAAGGAGGATTTGAAAAATGAGACCGACATTCGAAGATACTTGAGAATTAAGCGAGAATGATTGCCGGTGTTTCAGGATTATCCCTTATCCTGAAGGGGGAAATTCAGGTTTTGTCCCTTATCCTAAAGGGGGAAAATCAGGTTTTGTCCCTTAACCTGAAAGGGAAGTTCAAGGAGAACTCCGCTGCACAAGTGAGCATTAGATTGACAGGAGAAATTCAAATTGGAACTTCGAGAAAATGAGGATATACAAAAAGCGAAAATCCCAGTCGGAACTCATTTTTTTCCAAACACAAGAAAATGAGTGAGAATCAAGTTTGAAAGCTTGAATTCTCAAAACAACGATTTGTCCAACACGAGCATTGGATTCAAAAGAAAGTTCAAGTCGGAACTTGAGACTTCAAAAATAAGAATATACAAAAGGAAAATCCGAGTCAGAACTCATTTTTTTCCAAACACAAGAAAATGAGTGAGAATCAAGTTTGAAAGCTCGAATTCTCAAAACAACAATTTGTCCAACAGGAGCATTGGATTCAAAAGGAAGTTCAAGTTGGAACTTGAGACTTCAAAAATAAGAATATACAAAAGGAAAATCCGAGTCAGAACCCGGTTTTTAAATATAAGAAAATGAAATGAGAATTGAGTTTGAAAAACTCGAATTCTCAAAGCAACGATTTGTCCAACACGAGCGTTGGATTCAAAAGGAAGTTCAAGTCGGAACTTGAGACTTCAAAAATAAGAATATACAAAAGGAAAATCCGAGTCGGAACCCGGTTTTAAATATAAGAAAATGAAATAAGAATTGAGTTTGAAAAACTCGAATTCTGAAAGCAACGATTTGTCCAACACGAGCGTTGGATTCAAAAGGAAGTTCAAGTCGGAACTTGAGACTTCAAAAACAAGAATATACAAAAAGGAAAATCCGAGTCGGAACCCGGTTTTTAAGAAAGATAATGGAAAAACGAAATCTTGAGTCGGAACTCAGATGGGAAGGAAACGATTCCAACCCGGAAGTCGGAACTCGAAGGATCGACAAAAGCATGAATAGATTTTGATGATGAAGATGAGAGATTTATTCGAGATCCTTGACCCAAGGTGGCCTAAGACCAGAATTTATTTATGATGACTTCAGTATTTTCCTCTATCCTGAGAGTATAGAAATTTTTTTTAGGTGATTTGAAGAATTTATAGGAAATAATTCAGGTTTATCCCTTAACCTGAAGAAGAATAAATGGAGAAAATTTTAAAGAAATTTATTGAAAATTTATTTTGAAGAAGAATTTTCACGGGTAGCAGCGGTGCTCCTATGAGGGATATCAGGATTATCCCTTATCCTGGATGGGAACACCTCGGACAATGAGGGTCAGGTTTTTCCCTTAACTTGAGGGGAAAAAGAATACCTCATTGAAAGGAGGCATCAGGTTTATCCCTTAACCTGAAGGGGTTTTAAAGATAAAGAAATAAAAATTTTAGAAAAAATTGATAGAACTTAACGAAATTCTGACAAATTGATAAAATTGACAATAAAATTTGATTAGATAGAAGAAAAATGAAATGAACGCAATTTAATAACGATAATCAAGTTATCAAAGAGTTGGTAAGATTTTTAGAAAAAGGATTCGTCTGATCCTGCCTGCATTATGATGAAAGAAGATAAGTATAGATCAAAATAAAATGCCCCAGTATCAGGGGGAAGAGTGTGAGATTTTAACAGAAGAATATTGCTTTATTTGAGGAGTACAAAAGGCTATGATGAATAATTTAAGTGTAAAATCTTTTCAAATGTAAAGCATTAATAGGATCGGGCAGTTCCACTCCATCTGCGTTGATCAGACGATAGGAATTGCGAGACAGCGCTTCCTTAACCACATAAGGGCCTTCCCAATTGGGTGACCACTTACCCTTCGGTCGATGCTTGAGATGAGTTGTCGATCTGAGCACAAGATCATTGACTCAAAATCTTCTCTCAATGACCGATTTGGCGTAGTGCTGAGCTATCCTTTGACAATAGGCTTGAGCGTGTTCCGCTGCCTTGAGCCTTTTCTCATATAATAGATCAAGCTGTACCAACCTCTGCTGCTGATACTGATCAAGCGGAAGCTCGATGAGCGATGCAAACTTGAGTGCAGGCTTCTGAACATGGAGGGGTAACACCACCTCGGTCTCGTAGACGAGCTCTGAAGGAGTAGCCTTGGTCGGGGTCCGAATGGTAGTTCGGTATGCCCAAAGTGCATCATGCATCTTCTCGTGCCAATCATGGCCTGTCTCCACTGTTCTTTCCAGAATGCGGATCAAAATCTTGTTGGTGGCCTCAGCCTGGCCATTCCCTTGAGGATAGTAGGGAGCTGAGAAATGGTGATAAATTCTGAACTTCGAGCAGAAAGTCTTCATCTTCTCATTCTTGAAATGGCTGCCATTGTCTGACACAATATCATGTGGGACGCCGAAGCTGCAAAGAAGATTTTTATGGATAAACGAAACCACATGCCGGCCTTCTACTGTTCGCAGAGTGACAACTTCAACCCATTTGGTGAAGTATTCTGTAGCTGTGAGGAAATATCGGTGGCCATTAGAGGCCGAAGGAGTGATCGGACCGACTACATCAAAGGACCACATTGAAAAGGGCCAAGGAGAGACCACGGATTGCAAGTATGCGGCTGGTGCATGAATGGAAGGTGCGTGCGTTTGACATTTGACGCACTTCCTTACGAATTGATGGCAATCCTGCTGCATGGTTTTCCAATAATATCCCGCCCGGATAATCTGCTTGACGAGTGTTTGGTAGCCGACGTGACCACCACAAATTCCTTCGTGTGCTTCTTGGACAATTTCCATGGCTTCATCTTTATCTAAGCATCTGGCGTACTCAGAACTGAACCCACGACGGTAGAGAACATTGGCAAAGATAAAATAACGTGCTGACATGCGTTGAATCGCGTGTTGCTCCTTTCTTGGCATTTTCGCTGGAAATTTACCAGTTTCAATGAAGTTTTTGATGTCTTGGTACCATGACTTCTCTTTCTGAGTGACTTGACTCACTTGCTCAACTGGAATGTAGGCAGGTTGATCAAGTCTGCTGATCTCGAAGGAACGACAGGATTCACTGACTTTAAAGGACAAAATAGAGCCTAAGCAGGCCAGGCCATCGGCTATGTGATTGTATTCTCTCTTGACATGGTTGAGCTGAAACTCTTCAAAGTTGCCTATGAGAGCTAAGGCAATCTTTTGATAAGGGATCAACTTCGAATCCTTGACTTGCCATTCAGCATTAACTTGACTGACAACAAGTAATGAGTCCCCGAAGGCGTGTACTCTCTTGACATCAAAGTCTTGCAAAATCTTGAGGCCTTGTATTAGAGCTTCATACTCGGCCATGTTATGAGTACATTGGAAGTCGAGTTTGAGGGAATAAGGGAGCATCTCCTTTTCAGGAGTGATCAGCAAGATCCCAATTCCTATACCAGTCATGTTTCGGGCTCCATCAAAGAATAGAGTCCAAATCGGGGATTCTTGAACACTGCAAATGCGATCATCAGGGAAATCATCTTCCGCTTTGATCTCTTCTGTCAGTGGGAAATCTGCCAACTGATCTGCGATGGATTGACCTTTGATTGACTTCTGGGAAACATATTCCAAATCGTACTGCATCAGTAGGACTTGCCATTTTGCAATCCGTTCAGTAAGGAAAGGCTGCTCAAGGATGTACTTGAGAGGGTTAAGTCTTGACAAAATTTTGATCTCTGAGGCCATCAGATAATGTCTCAGCTTCTGACACATCCACACTAAGGCTAGACATGTCTTTTCCATCTGAGAATATCTCTTCTCATAATCGATGAAAGTCTTGCTGATGTAGTAGATGGCATGCTCTATCCGGCTACCTTCCTCGTATTGTGCAAGAAACCCGCCACAAGCATTATGGTTGACGGAAATATATAAAAAGAGCGGCTTTCCAAGTTCTGGTGGCTTCAGAACTGGTGGATTGAGAAGATACTGCTTGATGCGCTCAAATGAGAGCTGACATTCTGGTCCCCACTCAAACTTCACTTCTTTTCTCAGCAAGTGATTGAAGGGCTTGCATCTCATGGCCAAATTGGAGATGAAGCGTCGAATTGACTGGATGCGACCTTGAAGGCTTCGCAGCTCTTTAAGATTAGTGGGAGGCGGCATATCAATGATCGCCTTTGCCTTGGCAGGATCTACTTCTATGTCTTTCTTGCTGATCATGTAGCCAAGCAGCTTGCCTGACTCTACCCCGAAGACGCATTTTTGTGGATTGAGTCTCAGCTTGTAGAGAATAAGTCTTTCGAAGACTTGGCCGAGAGCATCAAGATGATCTTCTCCTTCTTTTGATTTAACCAGGATGTCATCCACATAGGCATCCATGTTCTTGTGCATCTGGTCATGAAAGATAACTGCCATTGCTCTCTGATAGGTTGCCCCAGCATTCTTGAGCCCAAACGGCATGACTGTATGGCAAAAGTTACCCCAAGGCGTGGTAAAGGAAGTTTTGGATTGGTCACAAGCGGCCAATTTGATCTGATTATAGCCTGAATATCCTTCCATAAAGAAGAACATGGCATGGCCTGCCGTGCTATCGATCAGAAGATCGATGTTGGGGAGTGGGTAATCATCCTTCGGGGTTGCTTTGTTTAGATCTCTGAAATCAATACAAATCTGGACTTTGCCATTCTTTTTGGGAGCTGCCACAATGTTTGCCAACCAGTCTGGATATTCAATGGTCCGAATGAATCCTGCCTTTAACAACTCTTTAAGTCCTTCTTTGACTTGCGGTGCCACCCGAGGATCCATTTTTCTGAGTTTCTGCTTGATTGGCTTGCAATCTGGCTTTAATACAAGGCGATGCTCGACTAACTTGGAGTCTAAGCCTGACATATCCTCGTAAGTCCACGCAAAGACTTCCTGATGCTTTTTGAGAAAATGGACGAGCCTTTCCTTCTCATCCGAATTCATACTGGAACCAATTTTGAGGATTTTCGGATCATCTTCCGAACCGATGTTGACATCCTCCGTCGGATCTTGAACCAATGGTGATGGTTCGTCCTGCTTCTGAATACTAGCGAATTCTGGCAAATCTTGAATCTCTGAGTCGAAATCTGCCAACTCTTTGATCTGCTGTGTCATTCTGCTGCCTTCTGCCCCTGCCTTTGCCTTGCAGATTTTGGCCGGTTTGGATTTGTTTTGAGAAGGATTGGTATTGATAACGAGCTTTTTGAGTGATTTAGGAGCCATGATTCTAGCAATCCTATAAGCGCAAAGAAGGTTTTTGAGAAAAGGAAAAAAATGTTCGAAAACAACCTTTTGTACAGAAACAAAGATTGACAACATAGAAAAGTATATAAGTAAGGAATTTGTGTGCACCAAGATGAATAGAGAAAACAAAGTTTTCATTGATTAAGTAAACTTTGACATTTACAAGTGATTGTTGAAGAAAAGAAAGAAACTAGGGCGGATTTTGCCCTTACAAGATGACATAACGAAAGAAAACACTGGCATTGTCTTCATCACTGGGCTCCCTTGACGAAGATAGTGCGCTTGCCGGATAACTGACCCGTGAAGCCTAAGTCGGTACTGGTGACATGCTGAGCGGGGATGATTGGCTCCAGAACGCCGTCTTCATTTCTGCCCAAACCCCTGAAGGGCTGATAGTCGTGCTTCATTAGAAGGTGAAATCCTTTCTTTGTTTTTGAGAATTGAGGAAAAAGAGGATGATCCCAAAAGGAGGTGCAGTCGAGGCGCCCACCTAACTTGAAGAAATGGGGTCCCTGCCACTTGGTTACTGCCGTTACGCTTTCTGTCGGCTGAACTTCATTCAATTTCAGCATATCCAGGCTTTCACTCAGATTGATCTCGTCGACTTCCCTGATGCTTGGGATGTCGGCAGTGAAAGTAGGATGGGGGATCATGGGTTGTGGGAGTCGCTCTTCCTGGTCCTCTCCTAGGACCGTAGTGATCATGCCTCCCTTCGACCACTTGATGCATTGGTGCAAGGTTGATGGAACAACGTTGGCGTTGTGAATCCAAGTGCGTCCAAGCAACAGATTGCATGTGGGCGGCACATTGACCACGTGGAAGAGTACAGTATGCACCGAATAGTTGATGAAGATTTCGAGAAATATCTTCCCCTTGGCTGTCTGCCCATGGTTATCAAAACCGTAGATCGTGATCGAATCTGGGGTATATTCCTCTTCTTTTAAGCCCAATGCCTTGGTTGTCATCTCCGGACAGATATTGAGGCTGGTGCCCCCATCAACGAGCACATGAGGGACTGTCATGCCCCTGGTTCGTACTACTATGTAAAGTGCGTTGTTGTGGAATGAATGAGGTTTTGGCAGATCTTCATCCGAAAGGTGATTGGTGCATTTGTCATCGCTTGATTGACGATCTGAGCCATATCCTGCGGAGTGGTGCTAGGCTTGACCTTGATCTTTCTGAGCAGGTCTTCTAACACTTGTTGATGCTCAGGTGAAGCATGGGTCAGGTCCAAGATAGAAATGTTGGATAAAGCAGTAATCGGCTTCTGAACTGACCCTGAAGCTTCTTCTTTCTTTGAAGCTGCCTTGATAAAGCGCTTCGGGATTCTGGGGATTATTTTGGCAATTTCTGCCGTTGCTTTTATTGGTTTTTTGGAGAATGCAGTGATATCCACCCTCTTGGCGGAAGACTGCGCTTGGCGGAGGACGAGGACCTGATGCTGATCCTGAATGTCCTGGCTGGAACTTGGTCGAATGCTACCTTGCAGAGAGAATGTTTGCTCTGTGATGACTGAAGCTGAATGCTTGGGAAATGGTTTGGACAAGATTTTTGGTTGTTCTTCTTCATCCTCTATTAACAGGTTCTTGTCGATGCAATCCTGGATGATGTTCTTTAGGACAAAACAGTGCTCTATGTCATGTCCCACAGTCCGGTGAAACTTGCAGAATTTATCCGTCCATTTTCCCATAGTAACGGGAGGATCTGCTACCTTGGGGAGTTTTATCATTCCCTTCGACATCATATATTTCAGGATGTCTTCGCGGGACTGTTCCAGAGCTGTGAACTCTCGGTCGTAACTCCAACCCTCGTGCTTCGGCTTTTCTGACTGCTTTGCTTCTGGCTGAGGTGCTGATTGAGCAGGCTGTTGCTTGACAAATTTCCCCTTCTGGGCTGTAGAGTTTGTCCTTTCGACCTTGGAGTGTCTTGAGTTCTTGTTACGATTTTTCTTGCTTTTCTTGTTGTTGGAGCTGCCACTGCCCTGGTCTGAAAATTCTGTAGCATAGGCGACGTGCGCCTTCTTCTTTTGGTCAGGATTCCCTCTGACAAAAGGATATCCTTCGTAAAGTCCGTTGTCTAAGCCAGTCTCGAGCCATTCAGCTCTCTCAATTAGCTTGATGAATGATTTGGCGGGCGAAGTAGAAATGAGGTTGCTTAGAGGCTGAGCAAAATTATTCAGAATAATTTGTAGGGCGTTGTGATCATCGCAAAATTTTTCCTCTCTCGTATCTTTCTCTCTCTTCCTTCTCTTTCCCTTTTTCGACTTCTATTTTCCTCCTTTTTGAAGGGAGAAAGATAAAAGAGAGAAAAGAAAGAAAGATGAGAAAAGAAAAGAAAGAGAGAGAGATGAGGAACTCTTTTGCGGGTTTTCACTTGACCTTGATTTGAAAATAATCAGAAATTTAACTCGCCTCCGTTTTGAAAATTTTGCGGGAAAAATGGAGAGACGGGATTCGCTCGTCGGTACGAGGTTCGACCGTTCCTGGCGCCTTTACTAGGGGTAATCGAACCAAGGATCGAATCTGTGCCATTTGCTTTGCCTAAATATAATCTAAGAATTTATTCTAACTCTAGATGCACAAAGAATCATGCTTGTGCAATGCAAACATGTATGCTTTTTTGAAAAGAATGTTTTGGAAATTTCCACGTATTCTGAAATGAACTTGGTAAAAGGAGTGAAGAAATTATTTAATCCAACTTAGAACTTGAGATAGATCAGAGGAGTTCTAAGTTTTTTGAAGTAAATCAAGATTGGAAGAATAAAGAAAAAGGAAATGAAGTTTCAAAGTCAGAAATAGGCTTTGAATTTAATCATGGATTTAGGAAGGAAATGAGTATTTGAAATGGAATTTGAATTTCGATTTTGAAATCAGAATGGACTTTGAGAAATCCAAGAAAATAGAAATGAAGTTCGGATGAGATCTAAAAAGGGATTTAGATTTGAAATCTGGAAATGAAGTGGGTTTGGATTTGAAAGTTTAGAATTTGAAAAATAGAATTGGATTTGAAATTTGGAATTTTAAATATAAAGTCTGGACATTAAAATGGATTTGGATCTGAAATATGAGATCCAAAGTAGAATTGGATTCTAGATCCTAAAATGGAATTGGATCTTGAGTCTGAGATCCAAAGTAGAATTGGGTTCTGGATCCTAAAGGGGAATTGGATCTGAAGTATGAGATCCAAAGTGGAATTGGACTCGGGATCCTAAGGGGGAATTGGATCTGAAGTCTGAGATCCAAAGTGAAATTTGGATTCTGGATCCTAAAGGGGAATTGGATCTGAAATCTGAGATCCAATTTGAGTGTTAAATCCTGGACCCTAAAATGAATTTGGAGTTTGTTAAATTCAGAAGATGAAATAAGAACTTTAAAAAATGAAATTTAGAATTTGAATCTTGAATATACAAATGAATTTCAAAGTCAAATTAGAACTTGAATTTTGAAGTTTGAATTTAAAATTTAGAAGATGAAGGGAATCTCAAAGTTAAATTGAACTTTGGATTTGATTTAGAGTATTTGAATTTGGAATTTAGAAGATGAATCAAGAGTCTCAAGGTTAAAATTGAACTTTGATTTTGATTGGAGTATTTGAATATAAATGAATTTTGGAATTTCAAAGTCAAATTGAACTTCGAAATCTGATTTGAATTTGAATATAAAATGAATTTGAAATCTCAAAGTTAAATTGAACTTTGAGATTGAAAATGAAATTGAATTTAAAAATGATAAGAATTGAAGATAGATTGAGGAAGATATTTACATCACTTGGAATTTTTGAAAAAGGAATTTTGAAAATATGATGCAGTTCTATCCTAAATGATGAATGAATTTAAATTTTTGAAATTGGATTTTGAAAAGCTATTCCATTCTTTAAATGAATTAAAATAAGATTGAAGATATAATACATCCTTGACTATGGTCATTGAATGTATTATATAATAATTTATATTTAAATTCAGATGAAGAATGAAACACATTTGGTGCTTTTATAGAATTTAAAATGAAATTAACTCTCAATATACCTTGACTATAGCCATTGGTATATATTTTGAATTAATTCTAAGTTAAATTCTGATAAAAGAAGAAGATATTTAAGGAAAATATGATGAATTTTGAAAATGGATCCAGTGTCGATCCAATGTTATTTTATAAAAGATAGAAATCCTAAGTTTTGTTTACATCCTCACTATAGCCATTGATGTAAATCATCAACTTAGGATTAATTTACCTCTTACGAAATGGTGCACGTGCCATTCGTGATCACATTTATGAGATTTTTGAGAAATAAAGGCAAAAAGCATGAAAATAAACAATTTATGATATCTACAATGCTCATTCATTCTATCTAGTGCAGAAAATGTAACTTTTCATTAAGATATTACAACTCATAAAATTGGATTTTCAATTCCAAGTAATGACCTTTTCTATATATCCCCTGCAAAACGACTTGGTTAGTATAAAAATGGAAGAACATTGCATATATCATATGGAGGTTAATGGAAAATTGCTCATGTGCCAAGACTTTGAAGATCTAAAATATAGAAAGATGAAAATGATATGTACCTATGCACATGTATACATGCATACATATATGCATATATATATATATATATATATATATATATATATATTCCTATAATGATTAAACCAAATGAAAAGTGCCTATATACATCAGATTAGTGAGAGAGGGTGTAGACACAGGGAATCTACAGCTGTATTTGTATTGCTATGAAGAGGATGAATGCTGTAAGCAAGGGGTGCTAGTGACAGTGAAGTGCAATGAGATGAACAAAATTTTGTAGCAGCATAATATATGATTATAAGGATAAAAGATGCAAGACACAGGGAATTAGTATATGCACAGGCTGACTGAAAATGTACATATATGAAAAAGAGTCAAATTTCACCAAATTTGACAGACACTTTGTAGCAACAAGTCATACTAGAACTGACCCTCCTGCTTCCACAATTAGGTTATCAGCAATATCCAATAACAGAGACACATATATAATTTAGCAATTAGTGCCTGTATGAAAAACCATATCCTTCAGATAGCCAATTCCTTCTAAACAAAACATCCACGAATTAATGTATACATATATATATATAGATATATGCATATATATAACTATACATATATATACACATATATGTGTATACACACACACACACACACACACACACACATATATATATATATATATATATATATATATATATATATATATATATATATATCAGCAAACATCGATCAATACACGGGATGTCATCAAAGTGACATTCTTATCAGAGATACGTCGAACAACCTTTCCAACTAGACAGCCCTTTATAAAGTTGGGCAATGCTGCCTCTGCATATGGAAGTCTTTTCAGGGCATTTACCCTGCATCTGTAATAACAAGTTCTGACCAGTTTTACCCTTTTGCTTAAGATGGCCTGATTTCCTTTTGGCAGTTAACTCAAAATCCAAAATACCACACAATATGTCTCACATATGATTTAAAGCAGACAGCAACCTGTATGTGAAATGACCATGACAGGTAAAAAAAAAAAATAATGTGATGATGAATGTTAAGGTAGGCTGTAGCTACCGGTATGAATTACAAAAGGAGCTGTTATGATGCACAGTGCCTCTTGCAGAAAATGTAGGTGGAGAAATGTGTAAAGTGGGTTGTGTGCACGAAGTGTTGGGAGGCAGCTTACATGAAGCTATAGTGCTGAAAGGTGTGTTGCTTATGACATGTAATGGGATGAAGGTGGAGCTGCGTGCTGTATAGATGCAATGGACAACCTACTTGGGCAATAAGAAAGGCTATTGCTCACGCAGTGGGATGGTGCTATAATAGGTAGTAACAGCAGAAAGGGTGAGTCTGAAGGTTATGAAAGCTCAATCCTGAGAAGGAGCACAACATGCTATAGAGCCAATACTTTCTAAATGAGAAGAAGTTCCTCAAATTTAGAAACAGTGTGAGAACACCCAGATAGATGATAAAAACAAAATAAGGCTCAACTCGGTAGCACAGAGATGCTGCAGGAGATTGATTAGTACTAGTGCCGCCTATCACACGTGTCCTCACAGTTTTCTGCTAGGACACCTAAAACAACTTCTGTTGACAATTCTTTCAAAAGCCTCCTCTCTAGAATCCTTCTGCTATGCAGAGTCATTGCGAAATGCTGGACCCATGTCCATGTGAAAAGGGGCAGGGAGTTTTCAATGTACCAAACTACCTGCAAAACTCCATTTTATCGAACTATAATACCCCACCAAGTCATGAACTGGAAATTCGGGAGTGCTAAGGGGGCTAAACCTGTGCTGGGCAGAACCGCACGCCAATGCATCCCCGGAAGATAGTGTTTCTTTTGAGATGTTCAACAAGTAGCTGAGATGTGTCACCGATGTACCTGAACTTCAGAATGCCCTTTTAATCATAGCTTTAAAAAAAAAAAAAGAGAGTCCAGAACATCAACAAGGATTCATAGATACAGCAATAAAGAGTCTTACCTTCAGAAATCATCCCATTCTGGATATAAGGTTATTGTACCTATCTTCTTTATTCAGAACACATTCGTGCATAGTCTCTTGTTATTGGGTAACATGCATGTATATATATATTTTTTTGTTTTATGAAGAGACAGGTGAAGAGAATTTAGCCATTTACACTGTGAAGACTGAAGATATATTCAGCATATACCAGTGTGGTGAAGATGAACATAATGGCATGCAGCTATATGGAATCCATTAAGAGCATATAATGGGAAGACATCCTTTGACAGATAAAATGCACAAATTCAACATATAGGGCGAGGATGTTCTGAACCAATACCCATCTATAACGCAACAAAAAAGCCTATGGCGATGCAAGGGTGTGAAAATTTTATATGAAGATGACATTAAAACTGAAACATGAATGTAATGCAAAATAGAATGATGAACAGAGTATTATGAATGATGAATGCAAAGAACATGATGCATAATGACCATAACAGTGTGGCTATAATCTTCAGATTTAGTGACTTAGCACTATGTTTATGCACTAGCAGAGGAGTGATACTCACATTTTATGACAAAACCAAATGCTGAATGATCAACACCTTATCTCAGGGAAATTGAATCTAGATTTTATTGGTTTTCAGCAAACCAAGTCTAAATCCTCTTTCAATCTAGAATGACCAGTAAGTTACGATGAACACAGGATTGATGTTGTGATTCAGGATAATATACGAAGGATGAGAGCATGTGCATGATGAAATTAGATATCTCAATTACGACCATACAATAAGATGGGGACAAATACACCCAGATCTGATGTCGGGAACGCACATCCAGCAGACCAAGTCAACCCAATTTGTAAGACAGATGATGGTGGTGAATCAGGGCTGGTGAACAGAACTAGCCGATGAAACTTTAAAAAAAATAAAAATAAAAATAAAAATAAAAATAAAAATAAATGAAATAACAAGAATGTTATGCGGTAAATCACAACGAAGATAACAGAAATAGTAACTTAATGCAAATAAGGATTACATACAATGGAAACTGATAACATAAAGTTGGGTCCTCGATCGGATTGTGACGGAACTCTGATCAACTAACAGGAGATGCTAATGAAAGGGATGCTAAAGCAAAGCTAAATAGCAAAAACCATAGGGATATAGATGTAGGAATCACATATTCCTTTGTTGTTGCACAAAGGTGGGTTGATGTTGCAAAGGCAACTCAACACCACCAGAAATGCCATAACGAAGCCCTAACAGAAAGAAACCTCAAAGAGAATTTAAGGAAGGAGAAATCAGAGAGAGGTGAAGGGCGGCTCACCGTGATCTTGGTTTTAATTTGGGGAGGGAGAAGACCTTGCTCCCGTGCCTGCTGCAGGGTGAAGTCGGTCTTCAACTTCCTTCAGGGAGATTTCAAGGGAAGGCAACGAGGGAACGAAGTGTGATCTTCTTACCGCAGAGGAGAAAAGCCTCTGGAGAGGGAAGTATACACATGGAGGAGTAGGAGATGGATGATAATGGAGAGGCAAGAGACGGATCCCCTCTCCCTCCTGCGTGCTCTCTTTTTAAAGAGCAAAGGGAGGTTTCGAGAGGGGGAGGTGATTGCAGATGAGAGGTTGAGGGAGAAGAGGTTGTTCCAAGATGGAGGGCAGGGCTGAGAGGGGAAGATGCGCGGGAGATGGCCGTTGCAAATTTTTCTAAAATTCCCAAGAGGGGTCTCCTTTTCATAGCTTTTCTAAAAAAATGGTTTTCATTTTCAAAAGGAGGTTTTAAAAGAGTGTTTTTAACGAAAAAATAGTTTTCAAAAAGGTTTCAATTTGCATATTTTTCTGAATTTTTGGAATTTTTCTATTGTTTCCTTTTTTTGATTTTCTTATTTTTTTTGTTCTTTTCTTTTTAAACATATATTTGTAAAAACAAAACTTTAAAACTAAGAAAATTAATACTAATTGTACAAAATTTCAAAATATTCATAAAAGAAAGGTTTTTCTGAAAGATCAGGGTTATTTTGGGGAAAGTTTCTTCAGAAGAATGGGTTTTAACCCAGGTTTTGAGAAAATGTTTGAGTTTTGACACTCGAATCGAGAAATACAGTGTGATGGATCCAAACGGATGTCGAATGGACTATCCGAGCTATTTAAAGGCTATTTTTGGTATTTTCTATAATTTTAATTTAAAATTTGAACAAGGAGATTCAGATTTGGATCTGGGCAATGGATCCAGATCCAAAATCAATTTAAACATATGAAATGATTTTAATTTCAATAAAACTTGAGAAATGAACTAGAATTTAGATTTAAAATGACTCATTTACTCAAAAAATGAATTTAGGGGCAAAAGGGGAATATTTAAAAGATTTTGAAAATTTTGGGGTGTTCACAGATGCCCCTCTTTGCTACTAAGCCGGTTGAAAGCCGAGCTTAGTGGCAAAGATAACACTCCAAATTTTGAAAATGCCCCAGTCAGCAGATCTGAACTGGGTGTGGAAGAATTTGATTTAAAAGACATGGTTTTTCAGATTTAAAACTTTATCCTTGAATGGCTTTTGGAAGACGAAATCCTCGAAAATGATATGACTGAGTAGAAAATGAGAAAATCGTGATGGGACTTTGGGTGATGATCCCGAAATGATAGGAGTTTCGATCTAGTCTCATGGGTGAGACAAGATCAGCTTTTTGAGTGACTCAGGTTTAGCCCTTAACCTGGATGGGACAGAGATATATCAAGATAATTTGAATGGGGAAAGGAATATGTGAGGACGTTGATGGGACATTTTGGCAAATGTTTCACGAGATGAAGCTCAAGTAGGATTTTATGATGGATATACAAAGCATGGATTCCTCGATGAGAGGAACCATGATGGGACTGGAGGAAAACACCTCGTCGAAACGAGGGAAACTCGTTGGAACGAGATTCAGGTTTAACCACAACCTAAAGGGGACAACCATATGGAATCTCGAGTGAAGAGACCATGATGGGACCTTCGGAGTTTGGATGAACAAATCCGAAAGAGGTTTGTGAGAGGAGGAAGGAAATGGGGTTCCCTACAGTTTTGAAAAAGGGGTGAACTTGGGCGTCTCATTGCTGAGACTGAAACCAACTTTTGAATTTATTGACCTCTCGTAGGAAGTACAGGTTTTGACCCTTAACCTGAGTGGGAACAATCATACGGATTTCTCGAAACTGTGATGGGACAGGAGAGATACTTCAACTGAATGGGGTAACTCTTCTGGAAGATATGAACAACGCTAGGTTGCATCAAAATGGATATTGACTATTTATCTCATTCTTAGAATATCTAGAAAATTTTGTCAATAAGATAAATTTATAGTTGACTTCAACGCTTGAAAATGTGCATATGTGTGCAAAAGATATTCCCTCTTTTACCTAGAGTATTTCTCCAACGAGGTTAACTCCTCGGTTTTAAGAGTCAAATTCAAAATTTTAGCGCTGATGATTTTCTTCAAGGAAGCTATCCATTTCCTTGATATGAGAAGAGAAGAAATATTCTCAATTTCATAAAAGCAAGTAGTGAAAAGACATTGATAAAAGAATTTTGCATGAGAAAATATGATTTCTGGCAATTTCGGCAGTTTGATATCTGGGTGTTTTTCTCATGATAATCTTTTTGCACTCTTTTTGAGTCATTGGGATTTTTCGGGCTTTTTACATCACCCTTCATTTGGATGTGTCCTGACTTTTCTCTCTTTTTCAAGGAAGGGTACGTCACAAACTCCTTCATCTTGGAGATGTTCTGATCCTTCATTTTCTCAGGGATTTATATATGATATTGGCTCAAAAGGTCTTTTAGGTGATAGCTGAAATCAAATATCTTTTAGGGTTTTGTCGGTAGGTCCATCACATCCGCCTTCATCTCGACGGTGATCCGAACTTTCCCTAGAAGGATCCGTCACAAACTCCGTCATCTTGGAGATGTTTCAAATCTTCTTTGGCCCCGGGGGTCTACTCGCTTAATTCGCCTTCATCTTGACGACAATTGAGAGATCCCTTTTGCCGATATTTGATTGCAGCTTTAAACTGGATATGGATTAAGTGGATTCTTTTATGGCTCAGGATATTTCCACTGTCTAATTGCCAGGAAATTGTTTTTAAACATGCATCATAGCTATGATCAATATCAATTTGCTTCCGGCTTTTCAATGTCATCGAATATTTATTTCACTAATCATACCGAGGATATTTCTTTTATCCTTTTGATTGATCAACAGGAAAAAGATTTGAATTTTACCTCTTTTTCGCAAAGAGTTTCACCTTTTATGAAAGAAAATACTAGAGGTAATCCAAGGTAATTCTTTTGTGAAGTAAGATTCACTTGGAATCAACAAATATTTTTAGCAGATTGGCAAAGTTTTCATGTCTTATATGTGAAATATTTACTCAATATAGATTTTGATGCGACTTTTAGTTGCAATTTATGATTTTGGATATTCTGACCAGTGAACTGAGATCTTTCATTTAACGACCAGCGAAGAAGTTGGAACCTTTCATTTAATGACCAGCGAAGTAGCTGGGACATTTCATTTAACGACCAGCGAAGTAGCTGGGACATTTCATTTAACGACCAGCGAAGTAGCTGGGACATTTCATTTAGCGACCAACGAAGTAGCTGGAACATTTCATTTAACGACCAGCGAAGTAGCTGGGACATTTCATTTAATCATTTAACAACCAGCGAAGTAGCTGGGACATTTCATTTAATCATTTAACGACCAGCGAAGTAGCTGGGACATTTCATTTAATCATTTAATGACCAGCGAAGTAGCTGGGACATTTCATTTAACGACCAGCGAAGTAGCTGGGACATTTCATTTAATGACCAGCGAAGTAGCTGGGACATTTCATTTAGCGACCAACGAAGTAGCTGGAACATTTCATTTAACGACCAGCGAAGTAGCTGGGACATTTCATTTAATCATTTAACGACCAGCGAAGTAGCTGGGACATTTCATTTAATCATTTAACGACCAGCGAAGTAGCTGAGACATTTCATTTAATCATTTAACGACCAGCGAAGTAGCTGGGACATTTCATTTAATCATTTAACGACCAGCAAAGTAGCTGGGACATTTCATTTAATCATTTAACGACCTTTGATTTAATGATTTGATCTAAGATTGAGACTTTCTGAGGAACAAACAGCACGAGGACTGAACTTGATCTTTAGATTTGAAAATTTAGCAAAATAACCAGTGCGAGCACTAGGTTTTCCAACTGAGAGTCGGGAAAGAGATCGGTCTATTTAAGATATTTAGAGATTGAAGCAAGAAGAATGGTCGGGGTTTCAGGATTATCCCTTATCCTGAAGGGGAAATAGAATAGACATTTTTGAAGAGAATTTAGAAAAAGAATGATTCAGGTTTATCCCTTAACCTGAAGGGGAAATGAAATAGACATTTGATGAGAATTTAGGAAAAGAATGATTCAGGTTTATCCCTTAACCTGAAGGGGAAATGAAATAGACATTTGATGAGAATTTAGGAAAAGAATGATTCAGGTTTATCCCTTAACCTGAAGAGGAAATAGAAGATTTTATGAAGAGATAACCTGAGACTTGAATTTAGAAGGAATATGACAAGATTTAGAATTTATGATCTATGATTTAGATGAACCAGGTATATGACGGGGGATATAAAAAGAATAAACTTTGAGAAGACAAAAGGATATAGAACTTTGAAAAAAATGCAGAACATTTGAGGAAAATTTGATTTTATTTTTGTAAAAAGAATTCTCACAGGTAGCATGGTTGCCCTTATGAGTGATCTCAGGATTATCCCTTATCCTGAATAGAAAAAAGAATAGAATCTGAGAAAATTTAATGAAGGGAAATTGATATAAATCTAGAAAATCAACAAAGATTGACAAAACTTGTATTTACAAAAGAATCCTCATAGGTAGCGTTGTGGCTCCTACGAGGGGTTTCAGGATTATCCCTTATCCTGAATGGGAAAAAGAATAGAATTTAAGAAAATTTAGCGAAGGCAAATTAATATAAATCTAGAAAATCAATAAAGATTAACAAAACTCGTATTTACAAAAGAATCCTCATAGGTAGCGTTGTTGCTCCTACAAGGGGTCTCAAAATTTTCCCTTATCCTCAATGGGAGCACCTCGGACAACGAGGGTCAGGTTTATCCCTTAACCTGAAAGGGTACACCTCAGACAATGAGGGTCAGGTTTATCCCTTAACCTTAAAGGGTACACCTCGGACAACGAGGGTCAGGTTTATCCCTTAACCTGAAAGGGGAGTAAAGAATATTTAGAAAATACCTCATGGGAAAGAGGCATCAGTTTTAACCCTTAACTTGAACGGGAAAAGGGAATTGATAAAATTTAATGGAATTTTGAAGAAATATTTGATAAACTTGATAAAATTGATGTAAACTTGATAAAAATATGAATTAAATGAATGAAACTGATAAAGATATCAAAATTAACTGAAGATTTACAAAAAAAAAGAATTTTTCTGATCCTGCCTGCATATGGGATCTTGGAAGGAAAATGTTTATTTAAAAGATAAATGAGAAACCATTTTGGGGGAAGAAAATCCACAATAAGAAGAATGATCAGCGCGAGATCTGATCCTTCAAACATGAGAGATCATCATTGTTATCGTCGCGAAATTTTTCCCCGTCTTCCCTTCCTTGCGGAAGAGAAAGGAAAGAGGAAACGCTTTCGCGATTCAAACTTGACCGGATTTTGGAAATTGCTTTTGAAATACTCGCCTCCGTTTTTGAAAATTGCGGGAAAATCCATGGGATGGGGCTCGACCTGTCGGTACGAGGTTCGACCGTTCCTGCCGCCTTTAACAGGGGTAATTGAACCAAGGACCAAAATTGTGCTTGACTTAGAGAAATTATCAAAGTTATGTTCTATCCTAAATGCACAGAGAATTCAGGCATGTGCTATGAGATTTTGGAAAATGCAGCTTGGGAAAACATGATGTATGCTTGGAAAATATTTGGAGTTGAAAAGATTCTCTTAGGAAAAAGATGAAAGTCAATTTCTTAGGAAAACTCATGTGAAAAAAAGGGTTTTTGAAGTCACGGGAAAGTTCATGAAGTTGTGGGAAAATCATGAATGGTTGAAAATCCTGGGAAAATGGAAGTGATTCTTGAGAAAAGATGAATCTTTTGAAAAGGGAAACACTTCTTAGGAAAACTTGAACTTTGAGAGTTTTCTTAGGAAGATGATGGAAGATTTTTAGGAAAATTCATTGGAGAAGGATATTCAAAACTTGGGGAATCGAAATCCTGGGAATTTTACCTTTTGAAATACTTGGAAATCGATTTTGGATCTTGGAGAAAGATTGGGAAACTCTTTTAAATCTCTTAAGAAAATATCATTTTCCAGGGAAAACTATGGAGAAACTTGTCTTTGGAAAACCGATTTTGAAAAATCCTTAGAGTTTCTTGAGAAATCGATTTCTTGAGAATGAAGTTTTCTTAAGAAAGTCATGGGAAAACCAATGATTTCATGATGCAAATGATATGAGTGAATGAGAGCATTTTGAAAGATTTTCCAAGAACTTTGTTGGAAAAATGTGTATTAAGTCAATGTAAATCCTTCACATATTCTGACTATGGCCATGAATATGTTCAGAGTTTATTTGATTTAATGCACATGATTTTGAAAACTTTGGAAATATGATGTGCATTTTAAGATAGCCTAAGAGTGCAGGCTCAATGTGACTAGTAGAAAGATGATGGATCTGGGTCTCGTCCATATTCCGACTAGGGCCGTAAATATGGATTCCACCGAGTTCATCAACTCCCTAAGAGTTGGTGCACGTGCCATTCGTGAACATTCATAGTGCTTTTGAAATAACAATGCATGAATCATATAAGCAGGATATTGCATAAATTTAAACTATATGATATGCATCCTAGTCTAAGCAGGAAATTAACTCTCTTATTCCAAAATTTACATTATTACATCACTAAATAAAGGAAATAAAAGAAATTTGCAGACTTCAGCTCCTTCTTTTGAATGTCCCTGCCAAGCTTGAAATAAAGTTAGCTCAAATATGTGGGTTTTTCCAAGATTTTCCAATAATATTATGAAATTATTGGATTTAATTGGATATAAACCCTATTCTCATGCTTCCTTGATGTTTTGAAATGATGTAAATGCAGGGAATTCAGTGGAAAACAGTTTGAAATTCGGATTTGGTGGTCAAAATGACCAAAATACCCCTAATTATAAAGTTATGCCTTTAAAATCAGGGTTTTTTGAAGGAAAACTTGGTAAAATTGAGATTTTGAAGTTCAAATTGAATCAAATGATGATAAAATTCAGTAAGAGATATGATGACATGCTGCTAGACACATTAAGACTGTAAAATCAGAATTTGGTATTTTGCAATTTATCAAAAATAACGATTTTCGCTTGTTTTTCGCTTGGATCCGGGTCCTGCGGGACCCTGTTTTGGTATTATGGATGATCCGAACCTCAAATGGATTCCAAATTGCACCAAATTCGGTATGAAGCATCTAAACACTCTGATAAACAACCTAGAATGCTAAAAATCACGAAATGATATGATTTAAATGCTAAAATTCAAGGAAAGTTCTAAAAATGATGGATTTTGCCTATGGATCCGAACCAAATGCAATGCCTAATATGATAATGCAAAATTTACACCATGGAAACTTCTGATATTTTGCATACTGCTAAAAAACCCGAAATGGAACATTTTTGGTTTTTATAGCCTCGGGATTTGAGCCATGGTGAGTTCAATAACAGAGATTTAGTTCTGACAGAGGTAAAAATCACACTAATCTGATGAAAAATGCTAAAGAAATACAAAACGGCCATAGAAATTTATGAAATGAATCAGAGTTATGCACGACACCTACATGAACAACTTTTATGTTTATGACTTTCGCATTTGATCAACGTAAACTCAGATAAAAATATAACTATTTCTGCCTAAACTAACAGAACAGACAAATGTAGCAAAACAGGGGGCTGACAAGAAAAATCCGAAGCAGGGGTCAAAAATGTTCTAAAAATTACAGTATTTCATATTCGAATATAGGACATCTTTTAAACCACTTTCACTTTTTACAGTTTCGGATTTGGAGCAACACACAAAGAGAAACCATAGCCCTAAGTCGATCCAAGATCTCAGAGGCCCAAATTAGGCTCTGACACGTGTCCCGAACTTTCGGATTTTTGTCAGACATTAAAAAACATAAGAAAAATCTGAACAAATTATATTAAAAACTAGACATTCTCCCAAATTCATAACATTTTTCGGATCGAAAATCGGATCTCCCATGAGGGATATCTCGATTTTAAAAGTCGGCAAATGATTTTCAAAATGCATCCCGAGTGACAAAACCCAACTTGCCATTTTGAATGTTTACCGCAGTAAACAAATTCAAATGCCTCCTAATTTTTGGCAAAATTTTAGGGACACCTAAGGTCGTATTTCGTGATTTTTTGGGGATTTTTAATAAAAAATAAATGCATGAAATGACGTGTGGACTGACTGACAAAAATAGAGACCTACTGAAAATAAGCAGAATTGAAATAAATGCTAAATTAATCCTAATTAATTCATGAAATATACTAAATGAATGAAATAAAATGCAAATTAAATCTAGCTAACTACATGCATGTTAAAAATCATCAAGGAAGTATAATTATGTATTTTTATATATGTCGTTTTATGAGAATAGCTCAATCCATCCCTCGGATGAGCTCTTTCTTCAAACGACAACACGAATCAAACCAAAAGAATTATCATAGTGAAATCAATAGGAATGGAGGCTTACCTTGTGTTCTCCAGCGGTTTTGGAACTCCCAAAATGAGTGGCTACCTTGATAATGGGCTCCAGAGGGACGTGAATCCAGAGGAAACCATGAAAGAATGAAAATGGAATTCTGAAGTTCAATTCTCAAACATGGCTCTCAGAGTGAAAATGCTAAATCCAAAAGAAGCTCCCTTAGGCTGGGCATGGGGCCTTGTATTTATAGATATTTTTGGAAAATTTTGAAATTCAAAGAAGCTTAATCTGAGCCCTCCATGTGGCGCCATCTCAGAGGGTGTTGTCTTGGAGTTTGAAATTCAAATTCTGCTTTATTCTGGAAGGAGGAGAGACTTCCATGTGGCGCCATCTCAGAGCATCCACATTGCCATGTGTCAGAAGGTAGGAGCAGAGGAAGCAGAAGACGCCACCTCAGAGGGGTTTGAATTCTACTTTTTCTGATGAAAGGAGAGACTGACATGTGGCGCCATCTCAGAGCATCTTCATTGACATGTGTCAGAAGGAAAGGCAGAGGATTCAGATGGTGCCACTTCAGAGAGAGTTTGAAATTTAAATTTCTGCTTTTTCTAGAGGAAAGGAGAGACTGCCATGTGGCACCACCTCAGGGTGGCTCCTACAATGACATGTGGCAAAAGGGAGGAAAAGGGACACGTGGCACCATCTCACACAAAATAGAAAAGGTGAAGTTCAGGATTTGCGCCACCTCAGACTGGAGTTTGAACATTTGAATTCTAGCTTTCTCTGAAGGAGGCAGAAAGTGACATGTGTCACTTGCTTTTTCTGAAGAAAGCAGAGAGAGACACGTGTCCCTTGTTTTTTCTGAGAAGAGCAGAGGGTGACATGTGTCACTTGCTTTTTTTGAGAAAAGCAGGGAGTGACATGTGTCTTCTACTTTTTCTAAAGGAAGCTGGAGATGACATGTGTCATCTACTTTTCTGAGAAAAATAGGAGGGAGACATGTGTCCTCTGCTTTTTCTGAAAGGAGCAGAGATTGACACGTGTCGCTTGCTTTTCCTGAGGAAAGGAGAGAGTGACATGTGTCACCTGCAGGAGACATAATTCAAATGGTGCCACCTCAGGGGAGACAAGTTCTACTTTTTCTGAACAGGACAACACATGACACGTGGCATCTCATGGTGACCTTGGAATGACACTTGGCACAGGGTGAAGATGGTAGACATTGACACGTGGCATAAAATAAAGAGGATGACTAATGACATGTGGCGGCATCTTAAGGTGGTCCCACACTGACATGTGTCAAAGGGTGGCAGAAGAGAGAAGGTGACATGTGGCGCCAACTCTAGGTGAACCCTATGCTGACACATGGCAGGTAAATGGGAGGAGAGAGAAAGGACAAGTGGCACCAATCTAGGGGACAAGGTTCCTATTTTTTTGGGTTTTTCAAAGTTCAGGTTTTTCAAAAGAAAAGCCTGTGTGACACCACCTCAATGTGGGTCCCACATTGCTTTTTTTATTGAAATAAGGACAAAACAACAACCTCTTTTTGGAATTTTCATAAAAATTTGGACTAATTGGTAAAACAGAAATTTTGAAAAGAGTTGGCCCCCGTAGGGCGATTTTGTAAAAGGAAGATGTTTGAAATTGTTTGACAAAAGGGCAAAATCTAAGATGAAATTTATTGAAAATTATCCAGATTGTTTTCCTGAGGAAATATTTTGAAATTCAGAGCCCTGGGGGTAAAATGGGAAGAATTGATAATTTTGAAGACCCAGGGTTTTGAAATCAATTTTAAAAATAGTTGAAATTCTAATCTGGATTGAAAATTTTGAAATCAAGAGTTCTGGACCTCGAAATGACATGCTGTGCAGTGCAGTGATTTGAAATGCTCATGCAATGATATGCAATGTCATGTCTTATGAAATGTAATCTTGAATCAAAACTTGGAGATGTCTGTCTCCTGTCAGGAGTAAAATCTTGAACATCTGAGATAAAAATAGAGAAAATTTGAGAATTTCAGATGAAATTTGGACTTTTGCAAGGTCCGGGCTCAAAAAATGACCATTTTGCCCTCCAGCAATTTCAGAGGCTGGATGTTGATGCTTGGTGGAAATGTTGGGGAGGTGAGTGAAAATTTGGGGTGTTTACAATCATGAGGGTTAATTTTCGAAGGCAATGGTTTTGAATACCTAATTTTGAAGAAGAAGATCAACAATAGATCTGATTTCTAAAAATAACAGCTCGAAATTGATAATAAGATCAACACAAGGGTTGATCGTTGAAGGTAATGCTTAAAAACCAATCTTGGAAGATAAGACCAACACAGGGTCGATCTTTGAATATAATGATTTAAAACCCATTTTTGGAAGATAAGACCAATGCAATGATTGATCTTTTGAATATGATGATTTATAACCCATTTTAAAAGATAAGAACAACGCCAGGGTTGATCTTTGAAAAGTTTTGAGATCCATTTTGGAGGATAAGACCAACGCAAGGGTTGATCTTTGAAAAGTTTTGAGATCGATTTTGGAGGATAAGACCAACACAAGGGTTGATCTTTTGAATAAGAAGATTTGAAATCCATTTTGGAAGATAAGATCAATACAAGGATTGATCTTTGAATATAAAGGCTTTGAAATCCACTTTGAAAGATAAGGGTTGATCTATAAAGATTTGAAATCCATTTTGAAAGATAAGACCAACACAAAGGTTGATCTTTGAATATAAAGATTTAAAATCCATTTTGAAAGAGAAGATCAACACAAGGATTGATCTTTGAATATAAAAGTTTAAAATTCATTTTGGAAGATAAAACCAACACAAGGGTCGATCTTTCATTATAATGGTTTGAAAAACTTATTTTGGAAGACATGATCAACACGAGGGTTGATTTTTTGTCAAAGGTTAGACCAAGGAATATTTGAACCCCTTGGTCATAACGAAGATTTTTTAAAATTTCATGATTTTTGAAAAAGCCCTCATAGGTAATATCATTTTCCTCATGAATGATGTCAGGATTGTCCCGCATTCTGAAAAGAATAAGAATTAAAATGCCTCAATATGGCAAAAAGAAGCATTGGATATAAAAGATATAAAGGAAATTGACATTTCATTTGATAAGCAAAAGTTTGATAACAACCGAATATTTATAAGAACTTAAAAAGGAAAAGACTCATAGAAGACCGGGCTAACTAGCCCCTACAAAACAACTGACAAAAAGAGGCGAAAAGTAAACAAAAACTTTGGCTTCATTAATTCTTCGAGTGGTCCGGGAATGGTTCTGTCAGGACTGTTGACTGCTTTTCTTCCTCGTCCTCTATCAAAATACTTCTATCAATGCAGTCTTGTATCATGTGCTTGAGGACGAAGCAGTGCTCTGTGTTATGCCACGTTGCTCTATGGAACTTGCAGAATTGATCATTGAATTTTCCCAAGATTACAGGAGGATCCACTATTTTAGGGAGTTTGATCATCCCGTGCTTTAACAGGTAATCCAGAATTGCTTCCATAGTTTGATCTAAAGGAGTGAAGACTCGGTCTTTCTCCCATTTGATGTACCTGGGCTTCTCTTGAAGATCCCCTTTATATTGGATGCCAATTGGAAGCGGCTTGTCATTGTTCTTATACGCTCTCTCCTTCTGCCCCTTGCCCTGATCTACTCTCGGACCACTGCCACTGTTGTTCTTGTTTCCTTGGTTGTTGCTGCCAAGATTATTGCAGGAGGCCTCAACTGAATGAGCGAACTGCGCTTTCTTTTTCTGGGCTTGGATATTCTTGATTAGAGGTGTGCCCTCGTAAAGTCCACTTTCTATTCCTGCTTCGAGCCATTCGGCTCGCTCAATCAACTTGATGAAGGATTTCGCCGGGGAAGTGGCGATGAGGCTTCTTATGGGTTGAGAGAAATTGTTGAGGATTACCTGCAATGCATGCTCTTCAGGAATGGGTACCTTCATCTTATTACAGGTGCTTCTCCACCTGTGAATGAAGTCACCTGCCCTTTCATTCTCTCCTTGCTTCAGGTTGTAAAGATGATTTAATGTAGGTGAGGCTTCAGTGTTGAATAAGAAGCGCTCGATGAACAGATTTACTACCTTATCGAACTCTCGTAGTTCGATAGGATTCACATGGTCAGCATACCATCTGGCTGTCACACCCTCCAGACTGCGGGAAAAACAGATGAACAGAGCCCTGTTATCTTTCCTGAAACGGCTGCACTCTGCATAAAATGTGGCTAGGTGGGCTTTAGGGTTGCCAGTCCCGTCAAATTTGAGAAACTTGCGGGGGAGATTCTCCAGGTTATCGTCCCCATCTAGACCATCATAAAAATCTTCGCCGGTGTAGGTCTGCTTGCCCTTACCCTTGGCTTGAATGTCTTTAATTGCTCGATTCATCTCCTTCATCTGCTTGCTTATCAGGTCCTCTGCTGGAGCTCCAGACTTGGGCTTGTTGACGGATTCAGGCTCTTCTGCAGCTATTTTTACGGACTGCCTTGGAGGATTCTGCTTGTAGACAATCTGCTCTTCCTCTTCCGATTCTTCCTCGACTGACTCTGATTCCTCAGAAGTAGTGTCTGGCTGTACCTTCTTCCTGATGATTCTGACTTGCTTTTTCCCAGGCTTCTTCTTCAGCTTGCTTTTAGGAACTGCCTCTTTCAGCTTGGCCTTGGCTTGCTCTGACATCATCCTTGCCATCATCTTTTGGAACATGTCATACATAGCGGAGTCGATGTCATCTTTCTTGTTCTGACCCTGTCACCTGACTGATTTAGGAGAGCTCGTCTCTTCCGCCTCACTGTCGCTGAGTTGAGGATCTGTTTCTTTTCTCGCTCTTGTCGTAACAATTTTCGGATATCAGTGATCTCTCTGTAGAGGAAAGAGGAGGTTTTTAGACCAGAGAAACTTTTTGGAGAAGTTTTGACAAGAGGGAGGATTTAGGTTGAAATCTAAACAATTCTATCCCATTACTAGGGATTGAGTCACCACAAAATTTGTGACAATTGTGTTGTTTACTTCACGAGGGAGAGTAACCAACTAAAATATGAAAGAAAATACCATTTTGAAAAGGATATCTCTTGACGGAAAGAGATTTTTATGAAAATATAAACAAGAATATAAAAACAGAAGAAAAAAAAATGGAATTTGAGAATAAATGGTAAGGATTTAAATTTTGAAAAAGTTGCAGGCAGGATCAGAAGAATTTTTTTTTTTTTTTTGAAGAAATTTAGAAGAAGGAGAAAAAGAAGAGAAAGAAAAATACACCCGGGTTTTAGAAACAAAAGAGGAAATTTTGAAGTATATACCCAGGGTTTTGGAAAATATAAGAAAGATATATATATATAAAGTATCACACAATCACAGATATACAAGCAAGGATACACAAACAGCATTCCCTAAAGCTGACTCTATATGCAATATTTGAAATGGCTGTTAGGACCTTAATCCTAACTCTAAGATTTATATCATCTGATTCCAATCAAGGTACGCCGATATACTCAAGCCGAAGCTCGAAGTACGTGGCATATAAGATATCTCTTCGGTTCTAAGGTAATGGCTTCCCAACATCCTTGAGCACCTACCGATATACCTCGGACTATGGCCCTTAGGTACATGGTTGGGGGGCGCGAACCCAAATAAGTGGTCCAATTGTGAGGCTCTCTCCCGAACTATGGTTCACTGAGACAGCCCAGCAACGTGAAGACCGGGACAATATAGGTAGGGAGGTTTTTGAAAACATGTTCAGCATGCAATAAAATCAGAAGGCTCTAATGCAAGTCCTAAAGAGATAGAATTTAAATGAATAGAAGCATACACTTGCATACATTGTTTGCATTCAATCCCTAGAATTGAGGAGAGTTGTACTTAAGACATAAGTCTAATGTGAATATGGAATAATCTCCTCAATATGGTCCTACCAAACCATACTTAGATCCTATATGCAATGATGTCAGCTTAGGACAAAGTCTAGGCTCTTAAGGTTTGCACGAAAAATGTAGCTGACATAGACGAATAAAGACTTAGATTATATAAAAGCAAAGCAAAGGCATAGATTCAACCGGACGAAGACGAGTCCCATCTCGGTCGCCAAAACTGTGATTATCGCAAAATTTTTCCTCTCTCGTATCTTTCTCTCTCTTCCTTCTCTTTCCCTTTTCCGACTTCTATTTTCCTCCTTTTTGAAGGGAGAAAGATAAAAGAGAGAAAAGAAAGAAAGATGAGAAAAGAAAAGAAAGAGAGAGAGATGAGGAACTCTTTTGCGGGTTTTCACTTGACCTTGATTTGAAAATATTCAGAAATTTAACTCGCCTCCGTTTTGAAAATTTTGCGGGAAAAATGGAGAGACGGGATTCGCTGGTCGGTACGAGGTTCGACCGTTCCTGGCGCCTTTAACAGGGGTAATCGAACCAAGGATCGAATCTGTGCCTTTTGCTTTGCCTAAATATAATCTAAGAATTTATTCTAACTCTAAATGCACAAAGAATCATGCTTGTGCAATGCAAAGATGTATGCTTTTTTGAAAAGAATGTTTTGAAAATTTCCAAGTATTCTGAAATGAACTTGGTAAAAGGAGTGAAGAAATGATTTAATCCAACTTAGAACTTGAGATAGATCAGAGGAGTTCTAAGTTTTTTGAAGTAAATCAGGATTGGAAGAAAAAAAAAAAAGGAAATGAAGTTTCAAAGTCAGAAATGGGCTTTGAATTTAATCATGGATTTAGGAAGGAAATGAGTATTTGAAATGGAATTTGAATTTCGATTTTGAAATCAGAATGGACTTTGAGAAATCCAAGAAAATAGAAATGAAGTTCGGATGAGATCTAAAAAGGGATTTAGATTTGAAATCTGGAAATGAAGTGGGTTTGGATTTGAAAGTTTAGAATTTGAAAAATAGAATTGGATTTGAAATTTGGAATTTTAAATATGAAGTCTGGACCTTAAAATGGATTTGGATCTGAAATCTGAGATCCAAAGTAGAATTAGATTCTAGATCCTAAAATGGAATTGGATCTGGAGTCTGAGATCCAAAGGTGAATTGGGTTCTGGATCCTAAAGGGGAATTGGATCTGAAGTATGAGATCCAAAGTGGAATTGGACTCGGGATCCTAAGGGGGAATTGGATCTGAAGTCTGAGATCGAAAGTGAAATTTGTATTCTGGATCCTAAAGGGGAATTGGATCTGAAATCTGAGATCCAATTTGAGTGTTAAATCCTGGACCCTAAAATGAATTTGGAGTTTGTTAAATTCAGAAGATGAATTAAGAACTTTAAAAAATGAAATTTAGAATTTGAATCTTGAATATACAAATGAATTTCAAAGTCAAATTAGACCTTGAATTTTGAAGTTTGAATTTAAAATTTAGAAGATGAAGGGAATCTCAAAATTAAATTGAACTTTGGATTTGATTTGGAGTATTTGAATTTGGAATTTAGAAGATGAATCAAGAGTCTCAAGGTTAAAATTGAACTTTGATTTTGATTGGAGTATTTGAATATAAATGAATTTTGGAATTTCAAAGTCAAATTGAACTTCGAAATCTGATTTGAATTTGAATATAAAATGAATTTGAAATCTCAAAGTTAAATTGAACTTTGAGATTGAAAATGAAATTGAATTTAAAAATGATAAGAATTGAAGATAGATTGAGGAAGATATTTACATCACTTGGAATTTTTGAAAAAGGAATTTTGAAAATATGATGTAGTTCTATCCTAAATGATGAATGAATTTAAATTTTTGAAATTGGATTTTGAAAAGCTATTCCATTCTTTAAATGAATTAAAATAAGATTGAAGATATAATACATCCTTGACTATGGTCATTGAATGTATTATATAATAATCTATATTTAAATTCAGATGAAGAATGAAACACATTTGGTACTTTTATAGAATTTAAAATGAAATTAACTCTCAATATACCCTGACTATGGCCATTGGTATATATTTTGAATTAATTCTAAGTTAAATTCTGATAAAAGAAGAAGATATTTAAGGAAAATATGCTGAATTTTGAAAATGGATCCAGTGTCGATCCAATGTTATTTTATAAAAGATAGAAATCCTAAGTTTTGTTTACATCCTGACTATGGCCATTGATGTAAATCATCAACTTAGGATTAATTTACCTCTTACGAAATGGTGCACGTGCCATTCGTGATCCCATTTATGAGATTTTTGAGAAATAAAGGCAAAAAGCATGAAAATAAACAATTTATGATATCTACAATGCTCATTCATTCTATCTAGTGCAGAAAATGTAACTTTTCATTAAGATATTACAACTCATAAATTTGGATTTTCAATTCCAAGTAATGACCTTTTCTATATATCCCCTGCAAAACGACTTGGTTAGTATAAAAATGGAAGAACATTGCATATATCATATGGAGGTTAATGGAAAATTGCTCATGTGCCAAGACTTTGAAGATCTAAAATATAGAAAGATGAAAATGATATGTACCTATGCACATGTATACATGCATACATATATGCATATAAATATATATATATATATATATATATATATATATTTTCCTATAATGATTAAACCAAATGAAAAGTGCCTATATACATCAGATTAGTGAGAGAGGGTGTAGACACAGGGAATCTACAGCTGTATTTGTATTGCTATGAAGAGGATGAATGCTGTAAGCAAGGGATGCTAGTGACAGTGAAGTGCAATGAGATGAACAAAATTTTGTAGCAGCATAATATATGATTATAAGGATAAAAGATGCAAGACACAGGGAATTAGTATATGCACAGGCTGACTGAAAATGTACATATATGAAAAAGAGTCGAATTTCACCAAATTTGACAGACACTTTGTAGCAACAAGTCATATTAGAACTGACCCTCCTGCTTCCACAATCAGGTTATCAGCAATATCCAATAACAGAGTCACATATATAATTTAGCAATTAGTGCCTGTATGAAAAACCATATCCTTCAGATAGCCAATTCCTTCTAAACAAAACATCCACGAATTAATGTATATATATATACAGATATATGCATATATATACCTATATATATATATATATCTATATATCTATATATATATATATATATATATATATATATATATATCAGCAAACATCGATCAATACCCGGGATGTCATCAAAGTGACATTCTTATCAGAGATACGTCGAACAACCTTTCCAACTAGACAGCCCTTTATAAAGCTGGGCAATGCTGCCTGTGCATATGGAAGTCTTTTCAAGGCATTTACCCTGAATCTGTAATAACAAGTTCTGACTAGTTTTACCCTTTTGCTTAAGATGGCCTGATTTCCTTTTGGTAGTTAACTCAAAATCCAAAATACCACACAATATGTCTCACATATGATTTAAAGCAGACAACAACCTGTATGTGAAATGACCATGACAGGTAAAAAAAAAAATAATGTGATGATGAATGTTAAGGTAGGCTGTAGCTACCGGTATGAATTACAAAAGGAGCTGTTATGATGCACAGTGCCTCTTGCAGAAAATGTAGGTGGAGAAATGTGTAAAATGGGCTGTGTGCACGAAGTGTTGGGAGGCAGCTTACATGAAGCTATAGTGCTGAAAGGTGTGTTGCTTATGACATGTAATGGGATGAAGGTGGAGCTGCGTGCTGTATAGATGCAATGGACAACCTACTTGGGCAATAAGAAAGGCTATTGCTCACGCAGTGGGATGGTGTTGTAATAGGTAGTAACAGCAGAAAGGGTGAGTCTGAAGGTTATGAAAGCTCAATCCTGAGAAGGAGCACCACATGCTATAGAGCCAATACTTTCTAAATGAGAAGAAGTTCCTCAAATTTAGAAATAGTGTGAGAACACCCAGATAGATGATAAAAAAAAAATAAGGCTCAACTCGGTAGCACAGAGATGCTGCAGAAGATTGATTAGTACTAGTGCCTCCTTTCACACGTGTCCTCACAGTTTTCTGCTAGGACACCTAAAACAACTTCTGTTGACAATTCTTTCAAAAGCCTCCTCTCTAGAATCGTTCTGCTATGCAGAGTCATTGCGAAATGCTGGACCCATGTCCATGTGAAAAGGGGCAGGGAGTTTTCAATGTACAAAACTACCAGCAAAACTCCATTTTATCGAACTATAATACCCCACCAAGTCATGAACTGGAAATTCGGGAGTGCTAAGGGGGCTAAACCTGTGCTGGGCAGAACCGCACGTCAATGCATCCCCGGAAGATAGTGTTTCTTTTGAGATGTTCAACAAGTAGCTGAGATGTGTCACCGATGTACCTGAACTTCAGAATGCCCTTTTAATCATAGCTTTAAAAAAAAAAAAAAAAGAGAGTCCAGAACATCAACAAGGATTCATAGATACAGCAATAAAGAGTCTTACCTTCAGAAATCATCCCATTCTGGATATAAGGTTATTGTACCTATCTTCTTCATTCAGAACACATTCGTGCATAGTCTCTTGTTATTGGGTAACATGCATGTATATATATATTTTTTTGTTTTATGAAGAGACAGGTGAAGAGAATTTAGCCATTTACACTGTGAAGACTGAAGATATATTCAGCATATACCAGTGTGGTGAAGATGAACATAATGGCATGCAGCTATATGGAATCCATTAAGAGCATATAATGGGAAGACATCCTTTGACAGATAAAATGCACATATTCAACATATAGGGCGAGGATGTTCTGAACCAATACCCATCTGTAACGCAACAACAAAGCCTATGGCGATGCAAGGGTGTGAAAATTTTATATGAAGATGACATTAAAACTGAAACATGAATGTAATGCAAAATAGAATGATGAACAGAGTATTATGAATGATGAATGCAAAGAACATGATGCATAATGACCATAACAGTGTGGCTATAATCTTTAGATTTAGTGACTTAGCACTATATTTATGCACTAGCAGAGGAGTGATACTCACATTTTACGACAAAACCAAATGCTGAATGATCAACACCTTATCTCAGGGAAATTGAATCTGGATTTTATTGGTTTTCAGCAAACCAAGTCTAAATCCTCTTTCAATCTGGAATGACCAGTAAGTTACGATGAACATAGGATTGACGTTGTGATTCAGGATAATATACAAAGGATGAGAGCATGTGCAGGATGAAATTAGATATCTCAATTACGACCATATAATAAGATGGGGACAAATACACCCAGATCTGATGCCGGGAACGCACATCCAGCAGACCAAGTCAACCCAATTTGTAAGACAGATGATGGTGGTGAATCAGGGCTGGTGAACAGAACTAGCCGATGAAACTTAAAAAAAAATAAAAATAAAAATAAAAATAAATGAAATAACAAGAATGTTATGCGGTAAATCACAACGAAGATAACAGAAATAGTAACTTAATGCAAATAAGGATTACATACAATGGAAACTGATAACATAAAGTTGGGTCCTCGATCGGATTGTGACGGAACTCTGATCAACTAACAGGACATGCTAATGAAAGGGATGCTAAAGCAAAGCTAAATAGCAAAAACCATAGGGATATAGATGTAGGAATCACATATTCCTTTGTTGTTGAACAAAGGTGGGTTCATGTTGCACAGGCAACTCAACATCACCAGAAATGCCATAACGAAGCCCTAACAGAAAGAAACCTCAAAGAGAATTTAAGGAAGGAGAAATCAGAGAGAGGTGAAGGGTGACTCACCGTGATCTTGGTTTTAATTTGGGGAGGGAGAAGACCTTGCTCCCGTGCCTGATGCAGGGTGAAGTCGGTCTTCAACTTCCTTCAGGGAGATTTCAAGGGAAGGCAACGAGGGAACGAAGTGTGATCTTCTAACCGCAGAGGAGAAAAGCCTCTGGAGAGGGAAGTATACACATGGAGGAGTAGGAGATGGATGACAATGGAGAGGCAGGAGACGGATCCCCTCTCCCTCCTGCGTGTTCTCTTTTTAAAGAGCAAAGGGAGGTTTCGAGAGGGGGAGGTGATTGCAGATGAGAGGTTGAGGGAGAAGAGGTTGTTTCAAGATGGAGGGCAGGGCTGAGAGGGGAAGATGCGCGGGAGATGGCCATTGCAAATTTTTCTAAAATTCCCAAGAGGGGTCTCCTTTTCAGAGCTTTTCTAAAAAAATGGTTTTCATTTTCAAAAGGAGGTTTTAAAAGAGTGTTTTTAAAGAAAAAATAGTTTTCAAAAAGGTTTCAATTTGCATATTTTTCTGATTTTTTGGAATTTTTCTATTGTTTCCTTTTTTTGATTTTCTTATTTTTTTTGTTCTTTTCTTTTTAAACATATATTTATAAAAACAAAACTTTAAAACTAAGAAAATTAATACTAATTGTACAAAATTTCAAAATATTCATAAAAGAAAGGTTTTTCTGAAAGATCAGGGTTATTTTGGGGAAAGTTTCTTCAGAAGAATGGGTTTGAACCCAGGTTTTGAGAAAATGTTCGAGTTTTGACACTCGAATCGAGAAATACAATGTGATGGATCCAAACGGATGTCGAATGGACTATCCGAGCTATTTAAAGGCTATTTTTGGTATTTTCTATAATTTTAATTTAAAATTTGAACAAGGAGATTCAGATTTTGATCTGGGCAATGGATCCAGATCCAAAATCAATTTAAAGATATGAAATGATTTTAATTTCAATAAAACTTGAGAAATGAACTAGAATTTAGATTTAAAATGACTCATTTACTCAAAAAATGAATTTAGTGGCAATAGGGGAATATTTAAAAGATTTTGAAATTTTTGGGGTGTTCACAGGCGTGCTCCTCTGGGATGGGAACCTTCATTCTGTTACAGGTGCTTCTCCACCTGTGGATGAATTCGCTGGCTTTCTCATTCTCCATCTGTTTTAAATTGTACAGATGATTGAGGGTTGGTGAGGCTTCGACATTGAACATGAAGCGCTCAATGAACAAGTTTACGACCTTATCGAACTCTCTTAGTTCGATAGGATTAATGTGGTCTGCATACCACCTGGCCGCTACCTCTTCTAAGCTGCGAGGAAAGCAAATGAATAACGCCCGATTGTCTTTCCTGAAACGGCCGCATTCGGCATAAAAGGTGGCCAAATGAGCCTTAGGATTGCTCGTTCCGTCAAATTTAAGGAACTTGCGAGGGAGATTTTCCAGATTGTCATACCCGTCCAGACCATGATAAAAATCTTCGCCAGAATAGGTCTGCTTGCCCTTGCTTTTGGCCTGAATATCCTTGATAGCCCGATTCATTTCTTTCATCTGCTCTTGCATCGGGTCATTAACCGAAATGGGCTTGTTGATTGATTTGGGCTCTGCAGCGGTCTTTACAAACTGCGGCGGAGGATTCTGATGATAAACAAACTGCTCTTCCTCTTCTGATTCCTCTTCTACTGACTCTGTTTCTTCAGAAGTGGTGTCGGGCTGTACTTTCTTTCTAACAATCCTGACTGGTTTCTTTACAGCCTTCTTCTTTGGCTTGCTTTTCGGAGCAACCTCCTTCTGACTAGCCGCCTGTTCTGACATCATTCTGGTCATCATTCTTTTGAACAGGTTGTACATGGCGGGGTCTATATCATCAGCGTGATTCTGATTCTGCCCCCTGACTGACTTAGGAGAGCTGACGGCTTCAACTTCACTGTCGTTGTGCTGAGGAGCAGTCTCTTTTCCAGCTCTGGTTTGCACCATTTTTGGCAATGCCAGATGATTTCTGTTGTAGTAGAAGAACAGTTTTAGAGCTCGGAGGAATTTTTTTGAAAATGCGATTTTTGAAGAAAAGACATGAAAGAAGGAATTGATAGACAAGATAAGTTATCCCATCACCAGGGATTGGGTCATCACAAATTTTTTCAATGATTGTGTCACCCTTTTGTGGCAAAAAAAAATGCGCCTTATGACCTAGGCGAGGTCGTCCATCATGACGAGAGATAATCGAAGAAAGAATATATAAAATGGGTCTCATCACTGGGGATGAATTCGTAAAAAAAATAAGATTTGGCCATAAAAAGCTTTTTATCAGAACAAAAGTTTGCATTTTCATTAATGACAAAATTTAAATACAAAGAGAAGGTGGGCAGACAGTTTGCCACCATTCTCGATACTCTGATGATACATTTGGACCAGGAAATATAGACAAAGGAATAAAAGAGTCCCAAGTGTATTTGGCGACGTGGTATGCTCCAGACCACTAATCCGACCGTAGATCGAACTTTGGCATGCGGCCCGTCGGGAAGCGGGTGTTGACACGAATCTGCCGCTGCGAGAACTGTCGGAGACACCTCTCTGGCTGATAATCGACGCAGAAGAAAGGGCCGAGCAATTTGTAGCACTTGTCACGAGCATAGGTGTATCGAGGAGCGGTTTCTTTTCTGTCGAAGAAATCCCAAATGATCTCCTCCGGATGCAGTTTCTCGATCAAAGCTCGGCACTGAATGGCTGACTTTGGCTGCTTACTGCTGAATCTGAAAGAACTGGCTTTCGACGGCACATGTCGCAGGAACCATGACTGTAAGGCATATGTGCATCCTTCCACCAAAATGGTCTCTCCGAGGGCGAAACGAGCTAAACCTCTGTAGAGAAAGGCTAGAGCTGCCATGGACACTGAAAGCTGACGGGTCTGCTTGCTTCTCCATCTTCGAAAGAGTTGGGCGACTCTGACATCGATGAAATTCTGACCATCCTGAAAGAATGTCAGTCCCACTGTGCATAGGACCATGGCATGCTGGATTCTTTCTTTTGCTGCTCGAGACAAGGTATCGACTTCTTCGTAGGCCCCATACTTGTGATAGAGTTCGAACAGATCGATGAACTGACTTCCGTTGATCTCTGTGAGAGGCCAGGATCTGCTCCCTGTGGCTCTGGCCAATGCTTCTCGAACATCTATCCCTTTGACATTGATCAAGAACTGCTGCTCGACCGGATCGTCTGGCTGACCAGCTGGCTCTGGCAATCCCATGATGTCACTGAACTCATCCATTAGTAAAATCATCTCTCCCCATGGAAACCAAAACGTACAGGTACGTGGATTCCACCGCTCTGCCATAGCTTGAATCAGACTGCCGTTGATGGTTCGCTTGCCAACTGCCGATGCCATCTCCAATCCACAATCATTCAAATGGTCTGGGAACATACGCGAGAAGGTGGTGAACCAAGAATAGTACCACCGAGGGAAGAAGATACGAGACTGGATGACTCGATGATCTGGGGTTTCATCCTTTATTTGATAAAAGACATGATCCCAGGGAAAGATAGCATTGGGAGATTCGCATGCCATCGGAATGATACTGAGGCAGAAGAAGAGAATTAGATAGAATGCAAGACTTACGGACAGACTTTGATGAAAGAAGAGGATAGACGCAAATCCTGGAAATTTCTGAAAGATCAATGGACTTGAAAAAAAGACTTTCTAGGGCTTTTAAGAAAATCTTTGACATACAAAAGAGAAAAAAATGTAGGTAAAGAAAAAAATATGCACCTGGGGTTTTTGAACATAGAGGGAAATTTCGAATAGTACACCCAGGGTTGTGAAAAAGGTTCGATATATATATAGGAGAATACAAGGAAAACATCGTACAATCAGAGTTGCACGAACAAGGATGCGCACACAGCACTCCCTAAAGGCTGACTCTAAATGCAATATTCGAAATAGATTGTAGGACCTTAATCCTAACTCTATGGTTCAGATCATCTGATCCCAATCAAGGTACGCCGATATACTCAAGCTGAAGCTCGAAGTACGTGGCATATTAGATATTTCTCCGGTTCTAAGGTAATGGCTTCCCAACATCCTTGAGCACCTACCGATATATCTCGGACTATGGCCTTTAGGTACGTGGTAGGGGGGCGCGAACCCAAATAAGTGGCCCAGTTGTGAGGCTCTCTCCCGAACTATGGTTCAGTGAGACAGCCCAGCAACATGAAGACCGGGACAATATAGGTAGGGATGTTTTCAAAATATGATCAACATGCAAATAAAACCAGAAGGCTCTAATGCAAGTCCTAAAGAGATAGATTTAAATAAGAAGAAGCATACACTTGCATACATTGTTTTGCATTCAATCCCTAAAATTGAGGAGAATTGTATTTAAGACCTAAGTCTAATGTGAACATGGATGTAATCTCCTCAATATGGTCCTACCAAACCATACTTAGATCCTATATGCAATGATGTCAACTTTAGGACAGAGTCTAGGCTCCTAAGGTTTGCATGGAAAATGTAGCTGACATAGAAGAATAAAGACTTAGATAATATCAAAGCAAAGCAAAGGCATTGATCCAACCGGACGAAGACGGGTCCCATCACGGTTGCCAAACCTGTGGTCATCGCAAATTTTTTCCTATTCTCTTGTTGGTTTCTCTCTCTTCCTTCTCTTTTCCTTTTCTAACCTCTATTTTCCTCTTTTTTGAAGGGAGAAAAAATAAAAGAAAGAAAAGAAAGAGAGAAGAGAAAAAGAAAGAGAGAAAGAGCAGAGGAATTCTTTTGCGGGTTTTCACTTGACCTTAATTTGAAAATATTTAGAAATTTAACTCGCCTCCGTTTTGAAAATGTTGCGAGAAGATGGAGAGAGGGAATTCGCTCGTCGGTACGAGGTTCGACCGTTCCTGGCGCCTTTACCAGGGGTAATCGAACCAAGGATCGAATCTATGCCTTTTGCTTTGCCTAAATATAATCTAATAATTTAATCTAACTCTAAATGCACAAAGAATCATGCTTGTGCAATGTGAAGATGTATGCTATTTTGAAAAATATATTTTTGAAAATTTCCAAGTGTTCTGAGATGAACTTGGTAAGGTAGTGAAGGAAATGTTTGAATCTAACTTTAGAACTTGAGGTAGATCAGAGAAGTTCTAAGTCTTTGAAGTAAATCAGAATTGGAAGAATAAATCTTGATTTTGAGAGTGACTTAGAATTTTTGAAAATGAAAGGAAATGAATTTTCAAAGTTGGAAATGAACTTTGAATTTGATCTTAAATTTAGGAAAGGAAATGAATACTTGAGATGGGATTGAATTTTGGATTTTGAAGTTTGGAATTTAGAATGGATCTGAGAAAATCAAATGGTATTTAAGAATAGAAATGGTTTTTAAAAGATTCAGATTTTGATCCGAAAATGGAATTCAAATTTGGAATTGGATTCCGGATCCTAAGATGGGTTTTGGATCTGAAATCTAAGATCCAATGTGGTATTGGATTCTGGATCCTAAAATAGAATTGGATCTAGAATCTGGGATCCAATGTAGAGTTGGACTCTGGATCCTAAGATGGATTTGGATCTAAAGTCTGAGATCCAAGGTAGAACTGGGTTCTGGATCCCAAAATGGATTTTGGATATGGAATCTAAGATCCAAAGTGGTATTAGATTCTGGATCCTAAAATAGAATTGGATCTAGAGTCTGAGATCCAAGGTGAAATTGGATTCTGGATCCTATAAGGAAATTGGATCTGAAGTCTGAGATCCAAAGTGAAATTGGAGTCTGGATCCTAAAGAGGAATTGGATCTGAAGTCTGAGATCCAATATGAGTGTTGAATCCTGAATCCTAAAAATGGATTTGGAGTTAAATTCAGAAGATGAATCAAGAACTTTTAAATTGAACTTGAAATTTAGAATTTGAATATACAAACGAATTTCAAAGTCAAATCAGACCTTGAATTTTTTAATTTGGAATTTAAAAGATGAATCAAGAGTCTCAAAATTAAAATTGAACTTTGAGTTTGATGGGAGTTTTGAATATAAAATGAATTTGGAATTTCAAAGTTAAATTGAACTTTGAAATCTTATTTGAATTTGAATATAAAAATGACTTTGAAATCTCAAAGTTAAATTGAACTTTGAGATTGAAAATGAAATTGAATTCGAAAATGAAAAGGATGAATTGGGTTTTATAAGAATTGAAGATAGATTGAGGAAGATATTTACATCACTTGGAGTTTTTTTTTTTTTGTTGAAAAAAAGGAATTTTGAAAATATGATGCAGTTCTATCCTAAATGATGAATGAATTTAAAGAATTTTGAAATTGGATTTTGAAAAGCTATTTCATTCTTTGGATGAATTAAAATAAGATTGAAGATATAATACATCCTTGACTATGGTCATTGAATGTATTATATAATATTCTATATTTAGATTCAAGTGAAGAATGAAATATATTTGGTGCTTTTATAGAATTTAAAATGAAATGAACTCTCAATATACCCTGACTATGGCCATTGGTATATATTTTGAGTTAATTTTAAGTTAAATTCTGATAAAAAGGAGAAATATTTTAGGAAAATATGATGAATTTTGAAAACGGATCCAGTGTGGATCCAGTGTTATTTTCTAAAAGATAAAAATACTAAGTCTTGTTTACGGTATGGCCGTTGATGTAAATCATTGACTTAGGATTAAATACCTCTTACGAAATGGTGCATGTGCCATTCGTGTTGCCATTTGTGAGAATTTTGAAATGAAAGGTAAAATGAGAACAAGCAATTTCTAAGTATATACATGCTCATGCATTCTAATCTATGATTGGAAATGTACACTTTCCATTTAAAATCTAGTTATTACAACACTTGGAAAATAATATTATCTTCTATATACTTCCTGCGAAAGATGGAGTTAACCATAAAGCAAACTACATGAATATAGATAATGATGAAAGGTACCAAGTAAGTTCCAAAATACCAGGGTTAAGTTGCATGAGGAATGGACATATGAGCATAGTTATCCAAACATATGCAAAGATGTCATAGGAATGCAGGGTGTTGTGCAATGGGCAACAACTGGGTGTTGTTGAGATGCCTAAGAATGCTGGTAGAAAAGAAAAATGATGGATATGATACTATTTGTGCAATATAATGAAAATATACACAGTGAGGAAACGTCGGATATCAATATACCCAAGCACATGATATACTCATGAGTACCTCTAATGGTAGGCTGTATACTGCAACTCAATGGAGTTACTGTTTTACAGTCTATCCAACCAAAATAGTTTTCATAGCGATGCAATCATCAAAATGAAGACCCTTCTTCCCCCCTTTTTGGATGCAATCATCTCAGCTTTTACCAGGACCGATGGCATGGTCATAGACTGATGGAAGACCCCGATGATTTAGTGTCAATATTGGTGACAATTTCAGAACGTCACTCTCCAGTAGGACTCTCGTGAATTGGATCAACATCACAAAATTTCTTGATTTGGTTTTAATGTAACTACTGTTTGAAAAGAAATTTTGTATTTCTGTATCAAAGCATTCGGCTACTAGCTCCTTGTGAATTGATTATACCCAACAGATGTCATAGAGTCAAGCCAACTAATTTCATCAACATAGCAGTGATCTATACAGATTTGAAATTTTGCAAGTACGCAAATTATAAGAACACAAGTCCAGTTTCGCAGGATGATTGAGTTTGACTAAAAAGAATGCTAAAATACTCCTCGACTGTGGATCGAAGGTATGCACATATAGGCGCAAGAATGCCCTGTTGGACAAGTCAGATATTCATCTAGAAATTAAACAGGGAAAGTAAACAAGTTACAAAAAAAAAAAAAAAATCACCATGGAGAGGAGATTATGAATATTTGCCAATGATTTCGCAGAGACCCCAAGAAAGGAAGAAATGGAAATGCAGAGAACTGACGCTAAATGCTGCGATGAATATAATGTGCCCGGCAAATCATGGTGAATTCTAAGTAAAGCCTTACGACAATTTCTAAACAGAAATTAGGTCAAGAAATTAACAACAAAGAGAAGAATGGACACTGGAAAGGAAATTTTCAAACCTGTTGTAGGCTGATATTGTTTGTGAGTCACTGATAACCTGCCATGAATAGACATTCACCCGATCAGAAATCAATTTGCAGTAGTATTAGCAAGATGGATTTCAATGATATTAACAGATAAGTCTTAGTACTGTGAAGGCATGCTATGAGCTATGACCAAGAACCGAATGGACTGATTCTGTAGGCTCTGAAGCTTGACTATCGTCACGGCTGAATGGGGACTATCATTATTTTTGACATTTTCGTCCATCCCTTACTTGAGCAGAACTGATACCTTCCCGGTTCAGAGGCTGTTGAGATATCATTGATCTATCGGCAGCCGAACCAATTCCCACAGATCGACTCAAGACAGCAAGAGGTTCCACAAGACCATCAGGGGAGTGCGTCAGTCACTCTAAAGCTTCTGTGGTATATCATATCCGATCTTGGGAGGCTGGTCCAGTAAAGTGATTTTAAGAAAAATGTCGACAGCCAAAGGAGTCACGGGACTGGTATATTGGTGCTAGAGAGAATAAAGTGGAAGTGAAACTAAAAGAAACATATGAATAATACTGTCTGCAGCAGCTTGAAATGTGCATACCGTGATACCCAGGGCACAATATAATGATAAAAAAAAAATGGAAAGTGAATATATATCAGTGGCAATGTAAGAGATACTCAAAACATCGAACATGAGCGTTCAATTTCATTATCATAATAGCCTGGTTAGGATCGTTTACTCAGACATCTTCATGAAATTTAAGCATCTTCATAGAGCAGAGGCATTTACTTAACCCCTTTCATGGAATTTTGACAGAACATCCATTTGAATATCTTCAATAGAGACTCCATTTCAAGCATCCCCATGGCGTGTCAACAGAAGCTCTTACTCAAACATCCTTATGAAATCGAGATATGACTTAAGCGTCTCCCATGGTATCCAAAAAAAATATTGTTCTAAACAATTTAGCGGAGAAGGAAAAGATACTGAGGATGAGATAGATGCAAGGGAATCTACTACTCGTAGAAGAACTTTACATTGAATTTGCAGAGCTGAAATCATAAATAACCCAAATTCAATAAGCAGATGAAGTAAAACATGATCAAAATAAACGATATGTAATGAATGGAACGGTCGATGATACAGATGTATATGATAAAGTTACAGAAATTCACAAAGAAGGCAAGTCGTAATGGTGTTGAACATTAGTGCGACCTACAATTGTTAATGCCTGTTGCTGGAGATCGAAAAAGGACAAAATACATAACAACAATCTTAGTGAGAATAACAGCATTATAAAAAATATGAAAGCAAATGAGGGGTCACAACAGAGTAAAAAAAAAACGATCTGACGCCGGATCAGATAGTGTGTTACTCGCAGAGGCCATCTTTTATCTTGAGACGATCGGTGTTAAAGTAGCTATATGATGGAGGAAATATAATGAACAACAAATTTTATGCCATATAGCAGAAAAGACATCAAAGAAGACATAACCCAAGCGTTAAAACCAGAGACAAAATTATATAATGTAGCCTCACAATGCAGTGAGCATTGAAACAGAGGAAATGTTGTTGTTGCAGTGGGCATCCACGAGTCTGCGATAGGCAGGTTGGCGATACCAGTCTGCCTTTTAGTGAGCAGTGAAAATAAAAAAAAAAGAAAAGAAAAGAGGAGACGCGATGGAAGAAAATGAAGAAGGTAACGATAAAGACAAACAGGGAAGAATATATGATGCTCACCCCTGATTCCCGTCACTGGGGTTGAAGGGTTTTTTTCTCTTCCTCTTTTTTTTTATCGGAGGAGGATCGATGGAAGCTCACCGGATGGAGATTTCTAGACACCTGGTGTTGATCCTCCCAAAAAGGTAGGCAATCTGGAGATCAGAACTGAATACAGGGGCCCGATTGGGGCTTTTCTTCTCAGGTGTCTGGGAGCGTCAGGTGGTAGAAATACTTTGAGAGATGCCTTAGTTCAACGAGTGATGATTGATCAAGAGGGATGTGGGGAACACGTCAATCACCGATGCGAGAATGATGGATGAGAAGAATAACTCCAGAAAAAAAGGCCAATGAAAATGGATTGTAACGGATGCCAATGGGTTAATCTTTTTGATCCCCCTCTCCACTCCCCTGGCTCTGTTTATATAGGGAGGGAAGAAGCATCGAGAGAGAGGGGAGGTTAGGGATCGACGGACCATCCGTGGGGAGGATGATCCGAGGGTTTGAAGGAAGGGGGTTCCAGCCATCGGAGGGTGGAGGAGCTCTGGAGGTGGACGCGCCGTTGCAGATGAAGGGCGGGAGGAAGATATGCTGGGGAACCTCCTTCTGGACGGAGGGCGGCGAAAGAAAAAGGGGAGAAGCTTCTGGAGGGTGTGCGAGAGGGCCCGCTGTTTTCCTCATTTGAAACCCTAAAGAGAAGATCGACAATGCACCCCCTTCATTTTTCGAGATTTTACAAAGAGGGTTTTTAACAAAATTTTGCCAAAAGAGTGTTTTTCATAAGATTCAAAAGGGTTTTTTTTAGAAAAGGGTATTTTCAAAAATAGGTTTTCAAGAACCGATTTTTGCTTCTTTTCTATATTTTTATTTTTTTTATTTTTTGTTCTTTTCTTTATTTTATGATTTTTTTGATATATATATATATATATATATATATTTTATTTTTTTTCTTTTTGAAAATAAGACTCTAAAACCTAAGCGGTATGAGAGATGAAAATAAATTTTTTTTTTTTTGCATTTTTGAGAAATATTTACAAAAGAGGGTTTTCAAGGCTATCTTGGGAAAATTTCTTCAGAAAATGGGTTTGGACCCGAGTTTTGAGGAAATATTCGAGTTTCAAGCCTCGAATCGAGAAATACAACTCGATGGATTCCAACGGATACCGGACGAAGTGTCTGAGCTTTTCAAAAGGTTATTTTGGTAATTTTGAGAATATGATTTAAAATTGGATGATGAAGCTGAGATTTGGGTTTTTATCTGGATCTGGATCTGGATCCGGAATTGAGTCAGATATGTAAAATGAACTTAATTTCAACAAAATTTGAGAAATAAAATGGATTTTAGATTTAACACTGACTCAATTACCCAGAAAATGGGGTCAAAGGGCAAAAAGGGGATATTTACAACATTTTGAAAAATTTGGGGTGTTCACACGTGATTGAGCTGAAATTCTTCAAAGTTGCCTATAAGAGCTAAGGCAATCTTTTGATAAGGGATCAACTTTGAATCTTTGACCTGCCATTCAGCGTTAACTTGACTGACAACAAGCAACGAGTCGCCAAAGGCGTGTACTCTCTTGACATCAAAGTTTTGCAAGATCTTGAAGCCTTGTATTAGAGCTTCATACTCGGCCATATTGTGAGTACATTGGAAGTTGAGCTTGAGGGAATAAGGGAGTATCTCCTTTTCGGGAGTGATCAACAAGATCCCAATCCCTATACCGGACATGTTTCTGGCTCCATCAAAGAAAAGGGTCCAAAATGGGGATTCCTGAATATTGCAGATGTGATCATCAGGAAAATCATCTTCCGCTTTGATCTCTTCTGCCAACGGGAAATCTGCCAACTGATCTGCGATGGACTGACCCTTGACTGACTTTTGAGATAGATACTCCAAATCCTATTGCATCATGAGGACTTGCCATTTTGCAATCCGTCTAGTAAGGAAAGGCTGCTCAAGGATGTACTTGAGAGGATTGAGTCTTGACAAAATTTTGATTTCTGATGCTAACAGATAATGTCTCAGCTTCTGACAGATCCATACTAAAGCTAGACATGTCTTTTCCATCTGAGAGTATCTTTTCTCATAATCGATGAAGGTCTTGCTGATGTAGTAGATGACATGCTCTATCCGCCTGCCTTCCTCGTACTGCGCAAGAAATCTGCCACAAGCATTATGGTTGACGGAAATATATAAAAGGAGTGGCTTTCCGAGTTCTGGTGGCTTCAGAACAGGTGGATTGAGAAGATAGTGCTTGATGCACTCAAATGAAAGCTGACACTCTGGTCCCCACTCAAATTTCACTTTTTTTCTCAACAAGTGATTGAAGGGCTCGCATCTCATGGCCAAATTTGAGATGAAGCGCCAGATAGACTGAATGCGACCTTGAAGGCTTCGCAGTTCTTTGAGATTGGTGGAAGGTGTGTAAACACCCCAAATTTTCACTAACCTTCCTGGTATATCCATCAATCATAACATTTCAGTTCTCCAGAATCAATGAAGGGAAAAATGGTCATTTTCCAAGATTGAACCTTGCAGAAACTCTTAAATTCCATTCTCAAGTCTCAAAACTTCTCTATTTAGACTCAGAGACACCTTCAAACTGCAAATTTCCAAAATCTCATGCTTAACCAAAAGCCAGAATTTTCAAAATTCAAACTCAGAGTGGCAGCTTTGTAGGACATGTCTTTGCATAACATCGCATGAGCAATCCATATCATTTCACTGCACAGCATGTCATTTTGAGATCCGGAACTCCTGATTTTCAAAATTGCCAATCCAGATTTGATTTCTAAACTTTTCAAAATTGATTTTAAAACCCTGGGTTTTTAAAATTATCAATTCTTCCCATTTTACCCCCAGGACCCTGAATTACGAAAAAGTTTTCTCAAGAAAACAATCTAGATGGTTTTGACATTTCAAAATTTTTCCAGTTGGAAAGAGGGGGACACAATTTCAAAATTCATAAGATCTTATTTTAAACTTTTACAAAAAGGCTCTGAATTTCCCTACTTCTTTCAAAATTTCGCCCTGAAGAACCATTTCTCCTAAGTTTTGAAATCAAACCAAATTTTGCTTAGTGTTTTCCAAAACCAACCTACTTTTTTGAAAATTTCAAAAAAAAAAATCCATTTTGGCTCCTATTTCAAATAAAGCACGTGGGACCCGCCTCGAGGTAGTGTCACACTCAAATTCTCAAAATTTCCCCTTATTTCCAAAATAGTGCCCATTCGAAAGTGGCACCGATTTATAAAACCTTGTTTTAACTCAGTAAAATAATTAGTGGGCCCACGTAGGTGGCACCCCACTAAGACTCTTTGCCAAAAGAAAGAATTTTTTTTTTTGAGGTGGCACTACCAAAACAAAATCCGTCTTTTACTCATTTTTTTTTTTACTTTATTACTTTTTTAGCCCCAAAATGGAGCCATCGTGAAACCCTACCAAAAACTTCACTTTACCTAAGAGAGCCGCCCCACCCTTTTCAAATGGCGACATTTTTGAAAACTTTCAAAAGTTAGTTTTTTTTTTTAACTTATCAAAAATCTTTCACAAAGGGGCCCGAGCTTTTGGCTGAAAGGGCGAACGATTCTTTTAAAAAGGCAGGCTTAGGCCACCCGAGGGAAGGAGGACCTTTTGATTTTTTTTCCTAACTCTTCAGCGCCCCTTTTCCTCACGGCTCCCTGTTATCGTCGCGAAATTTTTCCCCCGTCTTCCCTTCCTTGCGGAAGAGAAAAAGAGAGAAACGCTTTCGCGCTTCAAACTTTGACCGGATTTTGGAAATTGTTTTGAAATACTCGCCTCCGTTTTTGAAAATAGCGGGAAAATCCATGGGATGGGGCTCGACCTATCGGTACGAGGTTCGACCGTTCCTGCCGCCTTTAACAGGGGTAATCGAACCAAGGACCAAAACTATGCTTGACTTAGTTAAATTATCGAAGTTATGTTCTATCCTAAATGCACAGAGAATTCAGGCATGTGCTATGAGATTTTGGAAAATGCCAGTTGGAAAACATGATGTATGCTTAGAAAAACATTTGGAGTTGGAAAGAATCTCTCAGGAAAAAGGTCAATTTCTCAGGAAACTCGGATAAAAAAGGGGTTTTTGAAAACATGAGAAAGCTTATAAAGATGTGGAAAAATCAGAAATAGTTGAAAATCTTGGGAAAATGGAAGTGATTCTTGAGAAAAGATGAACCTTTTTGAAAAGGGAAACACTTCTTAGGAAAACTTGGACTTTGAGAGTTTTCTTAGGAAAATGATGAAAAATTTATAGGAAAACTCATTGGAGAAGGAAATTCAAAACTTGAGGAATCGAAATCCTGGGAATTTTACCTTTTTAAATACTTGGAAATTGATTTTGGATCTTGAAGAAAGATTGGAAAACTCTTTTGAATATCTTAAGAAAATATCATTTTCCTGGGAAAACTGTGGAAAAACTTGTCTTTGGAAAACCGGTTTTAAAAAATCCTTAGAATTTCTTGAGAAATCGATTTCTTGAGAATGAAGTTTTCTTGAGAAAATCTTGAGAAAATCAATGATTTTATGATGCAAATGACATAAGTGAATGAATGCACTTTGAAAAGATTTTCTAAGAGATTTGTTGGAAAAATATGCATTAAGTCAAGATAAATCCTTCACATATCCTGACTGTGGCCATGAATATGTTCAGAATTTAGTTGATTTGATGCACATGATTTTGAAAACTTTGGAAATATGATGTGCATTTTAAGATAGCCTAAGAGTGTAGGCTCAATGTGACTAGTAGAAAGATGATGGATTTGGGTCTCATCCATATTCCGACTAGGGTCGTAAATATGGATCCCACCGAGTCCATCAACTCCCTAAGAGTTGGTGCACGTGCCATTCGTGAACATCCATAGTGCTTTTGAAATAAAATGCATGAATCATAGAAACAGGATATTGCATAAATTCAAACTATATGATATGCATCCTAGTCTAAGCAGGAAATTAAATCTCTTATTCCAAAATTTACATTATTACATCACTAAATAAAGGAAATAAAAGAAATTTGCAGACTTCAGCTCCTTCTTTGGAATGTCCCTGCCAAGCTTGAAATAAAGTTAGCTCAAATATGTGGGTTTTTCCAAGATTTTCCAATAATATTATGAAATTATTGGATTTAATTGGATATAAACCCTATTCTCATGCTTCCTTGATGTTTTGATATGGTGTAAATGCAGGGAATTCAGTGGAAAACAGTTTGAAATTCGGAATTGGGGTCAAAATGACCAAAATACCCTTAATTATAAAGTTATACCTTTAAAATCAGGGTTTTTTGAAGGAAAACTTGGTAAAATTGAGATTTTGAAGTTCAAATTGAATCAAATGATGATGAAATGCAGTAAAAGATATGATGACATGCTGCTAGACACATTAAGACTGTAAAATCAGAATTTGGTATTTTGCAATTTATCAAAAATAACGAATTTCGCTTGTTTTTCGCTTGGATCGGGGTCCTGCGGGACCCTGTTTTGGTATTATGGATGATCCGAACCTCAAATGGATTCCAAATAGCACCAAATTCGGTATGAAGCATCTAAACACTCTGATAAACAACCTAGAATGCTAAAAATCACGAAATGATATGATTTAAATGCTAAAATTCAAGGAAAGTCCTAAAAATGATGGATTTTGCCTATGGATCCGAACCAAATGCAATGCCTAATATGATAATGCAAAATTTACACCATGGAAACTTCTGATATTTTGCAGACTGCTAAAAGACCCGAAATGGAACATTTTTGGTTTTTATAGACTCGGAATTTGAGCCATGGTGAGTTCAATATCAGGGATTTAACTCTGACAGAGGTAAAAATCACACTAATCTGATGTAAAATGCTAAAAAAATACAAAACGGCCATATAAATTTATGAAATTAATCAGAGTTATGAAGGACACCTACATGAACAACTTTTATGTTTATGACTTCGGCATTTGATCAACGGAAACACAGATAAAAATATAACTATTTCTGCCTAAACTAACAGGACAGACAAATGTAGCAAAACAGGGGGCTGACAAACAAAATCCAAAGCAGGGGTCAACACTGTTCTAAAAATTACAGACTTTCATATTCAAACATAGGACATCTTGGACACTACTTTCACTTTTTACAGTTTCGGATTTGGAGCAACACACAAGGAGAAACCATAGCCCTAAGTCGATCCAAGATCTCAGAGACCCAAATTAGGCTCTGACACGTGTCCTGAACTCTCGGATTTTTTTCAGACACAACAAAAATCATAAAAATCTAAAAAAATCATATTAAAAACTAGACATTCTCCCAAGTTCAAAACATCTTTCGGATCGAAAATCAGATCTCCCATGAGGGATATCGCTATTTTACAAGTTGGCAAATGATTTTCAAAACGCATCTCGGGTAAAAAAACCTGACTTGCCATTTTGAATGTTTACCATAGTAAACAAATTCAAATGCCTCTGAATTTTTTGCAAAACTTTAGGGACACCTAAGGGCGAATTTCGTGATTTTTTTGCGATTTTTAATAAAAAACAAATGCATGAAATAACGTGTGGACTGACTGACAAAAACAGAGACCTACTGAAAATAAGCAGAATTGAAATAAATGCTAAATTAATCCTAATTAATTCATGAAATATGCTAAATGAATGAAATAAAATGCAAATTGAACCTAGCTAACTATATGAATGTTAAAAATCATCAAGGAAGCATAACAAAACATTTTTATATATGTCGTTTTATGAGAATAGCTCAATCCATCCCTCGGATGAGCTCTTTCTTCAAACGACCCCCGATTCGAATTATGAAATCCAATCAATGGGAAAAGAAGTGCACCTTGCTTCGTTACGCAGCGTAGGAGCTCTTGAAAGGGGCAGCTATCACGAGCTTCCTTCGTCATTCGCTCCGAGCTTCGGATGGTCCACCAAAATTGAGCTCTGTTGGAATCGGATTGGCCACAGCACGAGCTCTACTCCACCTTCTTCAATGCACCAAAGGGGGCACGATTTCCAAGGTTCAAAATCTGATTCTAGGAAGGCTAGGTCGGATTTTCCAAGTTCACCAGAGCAAAAAAAAAATAATGATCTCTCTTAGGCTGGGCGTGAACCCTTGTTTTTATAAATTTTCTGAAATTTTTTGAAATTCAAACAGGCTGGATCTGAGCCCTCCATGTGGCGCCATCTCAGGGGGTGTCATCTGAGGGGTTTGAAATTCGAATTTGTCTTCTGCAGGGAGCCCTCAGGTGGCGCCACCTCAAAAGGCTATTTTGATTTTTTGAAAAAAATAAAAAAATGGAAATTTTGTGGGTGAGACACCTCAGCAGGGGGAATTTGGAATTTTTCAAAAGTTTGCTTGATTCTCTCTGCAGGGAACTCCCAGAAGGCGCCACCTCAGAGGGTGTTCTCTTGGAGTTTGAATTTCAAATTCACTTTTTGTAGGGAGTCCTCAGGTGGCGCCACCTCATGGTGGGCTACCTTTATTAAGAATAAAATTTGAAGCCAAGTGGAGTCCTGGAATGGTGCCACCTCAAAAGGTGTTTGACACATGTCAGAAGGACAGAGCAGTGGGCTCAGAAGGCGCCACCTCAGAGGAATTTGAATTTTGCTTTTTCTGGTGAAAGGAGATCTGGACATGTGGCGGACAAGTGTCAGCTGTCTGGAGAGGCTTTCTCAAATGGCGCCACCTCAGAGGAGAATTCGAATTTCAAATGGAGGTTGGCCCTGGAGGAATGGAGGATGGACATGTGGCACCACCTCAGGGTGGCTCCTACAATGCCATGTGGCAAGAGGGAGGAAAAAGAGGGCAGTGACATGTGGCGCTCTCATAGGCCATCTGGGAAATCAGAGCTCTGGATTTTCGCCACCTAGTGCCCTGTTTGAATTTTAAATGGTTTGCTTTTTCTAAAGAAGGCCAGGAGTGACATGTGTCTCCTACTTTTCTGAAAGAGGTAGGGAGAAGACATGTGTCCTCTACTTTTTCTGAAAGAAGCAGAGAATGACACGTGGCAGAGGGGAGAGAAGGTGGGCCAAGCCATGTGGCGCCATCTCAGACAGGATGAAATGGTAGGAGTTCAGGATTTGCGCCACCTATGAGGAGTTTTGAACTTTTGAATTCTAGTTTTTCTGAGGAAAGCAGAAAATGACACATGGCGTCTACTTTTTCTGAGGAAATGAGAGCTTGCCACGTGTCCTCTGCAGGAGACACTCCAGATGGCGCCACCTCAGAGGAGACAAACCTACCTTTTCTGTAGGAATTTAGGAGTGACACATGTCTCCTACTTTTCTAAAAAAAAGTAGGAAGAAGACATGTGTCAGGCTACTTTTCTAGAAGGAAGGAGGGGTTGACACGTGTCCTCTGCAGGAGACACACTTCAAGTGGCACCACCTCAGAGGAGACAAACTCAACTTTTTCTAGACAGGACAACCTATGACACTTGGCATCTCCTGGTAGTCTTTGAAATGACACATGGCGCAGGATGGATAGGGTGACACATGGCAGATAAAATGGGATGACATGTGGCGGCTTCTTAAGGTAGCCCCACACTGACACTTGGCATGGAAATGGGAGGAGAGAGAAATGACAAGTGGCGCCAATCCAGGGGACAAGGCTCCTATATTTTTGGGTTTTTCAAAATTTAAATTTTCAAAAGGAAAGCTTGTGTGACACCACCTCAGTGTGGGTCCCACATTGCTTCTTTATTGAAATAAGGATAAAACAACAACTTCTTTTTGGAATTTTCATAAAAATTTGGACTAATGGGCAAAACAGGAATTTTGGAAAGAGTTGACCCTTGTAGGGCGATTTTGTAAAAGAAAGATATTTGAAATTGTCAAAAAGGGCAAAATCTGAGGTGAAGTGACTGAAATCCATATTGAAAACTATCCAGATGGTTTTCCTGAGGAAATATTTTGAAATTCAGAGTCCTGGGGGTAAAATGGGAAAAATTGATAATTTTGAAGACCCAGGGTTTTGAAATCAATTTTGAAAAGAGTTGAAATTCTAATCTGGATTGAAAATTTTGAAATCAAGAGTTCTGGACCTCGAAATGACATGCTGTGCAGTGCAGTGATTTAAAATGCTCATGCAATGATATGCAATGTCATGTCTTATGAAATGCAATCTTGAACCAAGACTCTGGAGATGTCTGTCTCCTGTCAGGAGTAAAATTTTGAACATCTGAGCTAAAAATAGAGAAATTTTGAGAGTTTCAGATGAAATTTTGGACTTTTGCAAAGTCCGGGCTCAGAAAATGACCATTTTGCCCTCCAGCGATTTCAGAGGCTGGATGATGGTGTTTGGTGAAAATGTCGGGGAGGTGAGTGAAAATTTGGGGTGTTTACACTCCCCCCCCCCCTACCAGTTACAACCCTCCTTTCAGCCGAGGGTCAAAGAAACTCCAACAAAAGAACCTGCAAGGCTTCAAGAGGTGAGCATCCTCCTTTGATCAAATCCCCCAGGTAGACCGATTGGACTTAAGAGGAGGTAAGGAAACACACCATCTACCTTGAATATCCATCTTCTCGTATGCAAGCTTAGTACTTCCAAGAATCAACATCCGGGTGCATCCAGTTCGAATAAGCAGGTGAGAAGTCGTTTTATATTGATGGTTTCTGTAAGTTAGGTCTCATTATTGCTATATTTGCATTGTAAACCCATTATACTCGTTAATGGGATTTACTTTCAAGGGTGGTCATGTATAGAGGATCGAGGTTGCCTCTCAATGGTACCATCGATCCTTCAAAAGATGTGTTCTGGCTGCATTCGAACCTGATTTGTTTCCAGTATTATGAACCTTTTGAAACTATGTTTGCTGCTTTTACATTTGTCAAAAGTTTTCAGAACCCTATCCATGCCTTCCCCATTTGGCGTCGTTGATCCCATCCAAGTACTTGAAGTTTATTTTTTTTTACAGGAGGTGATGATTTCACTTAAAACCAATTGTAGTTTTTGTGCCCTAAACAAAACCTGGTAGGATTTTTTTTTCAGGAATGATATCCCTTCCATCAACAGTTATTACTTTTTTTTTTTTTTGCCGTTTCCTCTGTTTACTCACAGGTTTTGTATTCAACAATGACCTTACCCAATCCTCTTGTGTCTCGTTGATTTAGCCATACCCATACAGTTTTGAGAGGGGCACTTGCACATCAGTGTCTCAAAGCGATATCCTTAGGGATTTGTCGTACAGAAAGTGGCACCATTAACTTGAGCGCAACATTTAAATTCATTATAACCTCCAGTTCATATCACTCAGTAGATCCCATTTCCCGTTTTTTTTCTTTTTTCTATGCACAGTCATTTACTTGGCATCATACAAACCTGTTCTTTTTGTTTGTTCTGATCATCAAGCACATGTGACTACAGATATGGCATGTTGTTGATTACATCTCTGTTAATATCATTTTTGCCATACCATGTTCTTTTTGTTTAGCATCTTTAGTTATGTATTTTTTTTAGTATATATACTGATTATTAGATTGATCCTGTTTAATGTTCATTATCTGTTGCACATGGTTGTATCATATACAGGTCTGAATCAACCTAATGATTCATGTTCATCAATATGGTCATCGTTTTGTTAACCTTCTGAGTCCCCCTTCATTTTTTTTTATTATCGATCTTGTCCTATCATCGTTTTGTTTTGTCTTAATATTAGTTGTTGATAGTGTCAGCTGTGAGTCATTCCATGCCAAGACTTAGTCACACCCCCTTTTTTTTTCCTTTGTGCACCTCACTTGCAAAACTGCTAATATCACATTTGCACACATCGACATGCCTTCAGCTGTAGGTCCCTTTGTTTTTTCCTGTGCAAACCCCTTTTCTTTTATTTATCGTTTCCCTTTAACCTTTCTACATAAATGTGTTCTGTTTTTATCTAGCATTGCATACGTGAAGCTACCATTCATATTCGCAAACAGTATCATCTAGGCTTTCTTTCTTTTTTTCGTTTTTTTCTCTCCATAATGTTCACTATGAATGTGTCTCTGCTGAAGTTAATTACTGCTAACCCCCTTTGTAAGATTGATTTGTCTTATCTCCTGTATAAAATAGCTCCAGCAATGTATTGTTCCCCACTTCATTTATTATATCATTAGTATATACCTAGCTTAATGACATGCTTCGGTCAATGGTGCTCATCTGCGTAAAGAATTTGGAGGAACAACCATCAGTCACCAGCATCACCCATATTCACTTTCTAGTTTCTTGTATATCCACATACATATCCTGCTAGCTGTTTGCATTTTCTTACCAACCCTTGTGACTGATATTTTTTTTTTTATCCTGTGTACTTTGCTTTCCATACAAATTCACATTGTGTAGTTATCACCATGTTGGGATTTCAGCTAAATAATTTCTTTCACGGGTATATCTTACATGTATTGCATCCGGCACACATTACATGAAAAGCTTTTATTTAAAAATCTGATCATAGATTTGGAGAGTTGGCAGCACACATTTTCTTTAGCCAGTTATTGCATATTCCCCCACGGTTTATGTTATCTTAGTAGGGTTATTAGTGTCTCCCATAGTCCATTTATATGATCTCTGTTAGACGTATTCCAGGATATTGCCATAACTAGCATTTACATATCATGGGTGAAGATTTGATCATAATGTACATTCTCCACTATGTGGATATATAGATCTATCTATATAAACATCGTCATGTACAAATTTTTTTTTACATTTAGAGGTCCTTCCACGTATATTCAAATAAATTGTATTTCTATATGTACATTTCATCTAATAGGAGTTTCAACATTTTGGCATCCATTAATACAGTTTCTCATTTAGCTTGGACATGACATCTAGGTAGTCTCATATGCACTTTGTTCATATTTTAAACATTAGATTTCATCAATAGGTGTCCTTTCAATATAATTTAAGCCTAAGTAGTTGAGCATTAGTGTTAATATGAAATCTTTTGTTCCTCTGCTGTATTTGGTATTTCTTGTACTGACTCATCCTCGCAGGAAAACTTGGACGACGTCAAGTCTTTTAAAATTTTTATTTTATTTTCTGCCATTTCACTTTATGTCAGAAATGTAATAATCAAATTTGGAATAATATTTACTTTACTGCTTAGATTAGGATGCATATCATATAGTTGGAATTCCTGCAATATCCTGTTTATATGATTCATGCATTTTATTTCAAAAGCACTATGAATGTACACGAATGGCACGTGCACCAGCTCTTAGGGAGTTGATGAACTCGGTGGAATCCATATTTATGGCCCTAGTCGGAATATGGACGAGACCCAGATCCATCATCTTTCTACTAGTCACATTGAGCCTACACTCTTATGCTATCTTAAAATGCACATCATATTTCTAATATTTTCAAAGTATTGTGGATTGAATCAATTAAACTCTGAACGTATTCATGGCCACAATCAGAATATGTGAAGAATTTATTTTGACTTAATACACATGTTTCCAACAAATTTTCTTAGAAAATCTTTCAAATTGCATTCATTCACTCATATCATTTGCATCATGGAATCATTGGTTTTCTCATGATTTTCTTAAGAAAATTTCATTCTCAAGAAATCGACTTCTCAAGAAACTCTGAGAATTTTCCAAAATCGGTTTTTCCAAGTCAAGTCTTTCCACATTTTTCCATGAAAAGGGGTTATTTTCTCAAGATTTTCAAAAGAAGTCTCTCACTTTTTCTCAAAGATCACAATCAATTTCCAAGTGTTTCAAGGCTAAGATTCTCAGGATTTCGGTTTCCAAATTTCAATTTTCCTTCCCCAAAAGTTTTCCTATGAATCTTCAATCATTTTCCAAAGAAAACTTTCAAAACTTGAAGTGTTTCTTGACAAGCATTTTTCCCTTCAAATGTTTCTCCTTTTCTCAATAATTCTTTCCATTTTCTCAGGATTTTCATCCATTCATGATTTTCCCACAACTTTATGAACTTTCTCGTGATTTCAAAACCCCTTTCTTCTGAGTTTCCTGAGAAATTGACTTTCCCTGAAAAATATCTTTCAACTCCAAATATTTTCCAAGCATACATCATGTTTTTCCAACTTACATTTTCCAAAATCTCATAGCACATGCCTGAATTCTCCGTGCATTTAGGATAGAACATAATTTTGATGATTTAACTAAGTCAAGCACAATTTTGGTCCTTGGTTCGATTACCCCTGTTAAAGGCGGCAGGAACAGTCGAACCTCGTACCGACAGGTCGAGCCCCATCTCATGGATTTTCCCGCAATTTTCAAAACGGAGGCGAGTATTTCAAAAAAATTTCCAAAATCCGGTCAAGTTTGAATCGCGAAAGCGTTTCCCTCTCTCTTCCGCAAGGAAGGGAAGACGGGAAAAATTTCGCGACGAGAACAGGTTTGGCGACCGTGATGGGACCTGTCTTTGTCTGACTAAAATTGTGCTTGACTTAGTTCCATTATCGAAATTATGTTCACAAAATGTCAGCTCTTTATTTTGATATCATGCGAACCTAGGAGCCTAGATTCTGACCTAGCTGACATTGACTGCATATAGCCTAGGCATGGTTTGGTAGGACCAGATTGAGGAGAAATTTTCATGCTCACATAGACTTAGGTCTAAACACAACTCTCCTCAATTTAGGATCTGAATGCAAACAATGTGTCCTTCTTCAAAAGTTTTCAAAATCTATCTCTATAGGTTTAGAGCCATCTATTTCTTGCATGTGATCATTTTTTCAAACCTCAATTACCTATCATTACCCGGTTTTCACGTTGCTGGGCTCTCTTCCAGAACCCTAGTTCAAGACAGAGCCTCACAACTGGGCCAATTATTTGGGTTAATACCCCCCTACCACGTACCGCGGGCCACAATCTGAAGTATATCGGTAGGCACTCAAGGATGTTGGAAAACCTTACCTTAGAACCAGAGTTGAAATTATATGCCACGTACCTCAGATTTCGGTTCAGGTATATCAGCATAACTGGATTGGACAAAGATGATCTGAACCTAGAGTTAGAATTAGGATCCTACAGCTGTTTTCAAATTGATGCATCTAGAGTCAGCCATTTAGGGAGTGTTGTATGTGCATAAATGTTTGTGCAGGATGTGATTGTATGTGTGTTATTTCCTCAATTCTTTATATTTCTCAATTTTTTTTTTTTAAATATTAGACCTTTTTCAAAATATCCTTATTTTCCACAAGGTCTTTTTCTCAAACCCTGGATGATTTTCTCAAATATCCAATTTCTTTCAAAACTCCAGGCAATTTTACATTCTACCTTTCTACTGGATCTCGAATTTCCAGCTGCATTTTTATCCTGCCTGCAAAATTTTTCAAAATTTCTCACATTTTCCTAAGTCTCATTCTGGGTCTTTCTCTGTTTTCAGTTCGATGGCATCCAGTCAAGTCGATCCTATCTTTTCTGAAGGTCACATCTCCTACGAGGTGTGACAAGGTCGTCCTGAACATCGATCCCTCAGCACCAAAACTTTCATTCCCCGGTGGTACTATTCCTGGCAAAAAAGCTTTTCCCGAATGTTCCTGGACCATTTGAGCGAGTGCGGATTAGAATTGGCGTAAGCAGTTGGAAAGCATACCATCAACGGCAACCTGATCCATGCAATGGCGGAGCGATGGAATCCACGGACGTGTACCTTCTGGTTCCCATGGGGAGAAATGACCATTTTAATGGATGAATTTTTAGAGATCATGGGGTTATCAGAACCAGCCGGTCAACCAAGCGATCCATTAGAACATCAATTCCTTATCAATGTCAAGGGTTTGGACCCCCGAGACTCCTTAGCTCGTATGACAGGCCGCCAATCTTGGCCCCTGATCCAGTTGGAGGGAAATGAATATGTTGACCTGCTCGAGTTGTACCGCCAGTACGGGACCTTCGTTGAAGTCAGTTCGCTATCCAAGACAACTAAAGAAAGGATTCAGAATGCAATGGTTCTGTGCACTGTAGGATTATCCCTCTTCCCAGATGGACAAAACTACATAGACATCAGAATAATTCAGCTTATGAGAAGATGGGGAAGTCGGCAGACTAATCGCCTCTCCATAGCCATGGCAGCACTCGCCTTCCTATATCGAGGTCTGACTCGATTCTCACTCAGAGAATCAATTTTAGTTGAAGGTTGCATCTACGCACTTCAATCCTGGTTCTTCCAACATGTTCCATCCCGAGCAAGCTCTTTTAGATACAATGGTCAAGAACTCCTCTCAGTGGCGCAATACCGATCCATGATCGACGGCATTCAAGAAGATGACATTGTCTGGGACTATTTTGATCGACAACTATCTCCTCCCAGATACACATACGCTTATGGCAAGCGGTTCAAGTTGTTGGGACCTTTCTTCTGCACTTACTACCAATCGGAGCGATGTGTTTGGCAATTCTCCCAGAGACAGCAGTACGTCGAAGCCCGACTGTTATCAGGAGCTATGGCAGAATTCGATCTCACTTCTGCACAATGGTCCGGTGCATATCATTCTACCCGCTACAGCTGGGATTCTTTTGTCTCTCTTAAAATCTTTCCTAGTCCTAGAGTGTCTGCCGACTATCATGAATGGTGGCAAATTGTGTGTCCTCCACCTCTTTGTCAAGATCAATAAAATCATATTTTCCTCATTTCAATAAAATTTTCTTTCTCTTTCCATTGTGGTTTGATGACCTCGCCTAGGTAACAAGGCATATTTTCGTTGTTTATTTCTTTTGCAAAAAGAATAACAACACAATTGTCGTGATTCTCGCGATGACTTAGTCCCTAGTAATGGGATATCTTTTTCAAATTGTCTACCATATTTTTAGCAAATATTTCTTCCAAAAACCAAGTCCTACAGAATCTAATCAGGTCTTTGCCCTGCAGAGAGCGTCTACAGCATTTGATGGTTCAAACAAGATCAGGCAAAAGGACAACAACACCGCAGTACTCGTCAGCCTCGGAAGAAGAAATGGGTTCCCCCCGATCTAAGAGGGGTCAAGAGCAGCAACAAGAAGACAATGGCATAGACCCTCAAATGTATGCCATGTTCCGCAAGATGATGAATAAAATGATGAATGAGCAGCCTAGGACCAGCTCAGAAAGGAACCCATTCAGAGAAAAGTTCCATGGTCAAAGGGATAAGAGGACTTCCAAAAGGCAGATCCCGCCAGAGGAGATTTCAGATGAATCAGACTCCATTGAAGATACAGACGAAGAATATGAAGTGCCTCCGGTATTTCAGAAGCGAGGCCGAGAGCAAAGAAAAGGCCGCAAATCAAAGAGTCAGGATGCAGAAAAGCCCCTGCAAGCACATTTCAGGGAAATGGCCCGAGTTGTTAAGGATCTCCAAGCCCGCGACAAGGGCAGGAAAGTCTTCACCAGTGAAGACTTCTACGACGGCTTAGAAGGGGATAATGATCTGGAGAATCTCCCCAGTAAATTCATCAAGTTCGACGGTTCTGGTGACCCAAAAGCTCATCTCGCCACTTTCTTTGCTGAATGCTCGAGGTTCAAGAGAGACAACCGAGCACTATTTCTATGCTTCCCCCGTAGCTTGGAAGGAGTTGCAGCTAAGTGGTATGCTGAGCATATCAACCCCATCGAGCTCAAGGAGTTCGATAAAGTGGTAAACTTGTTTATTGAACGCTTCTTGTTCAACACAGAGGCGCTTCCTACATTGAGTCATCTCTGCAATCTAAGGCAGAATGAAAATAAAAAAGCACGTGACTTCATTCACAGATGGAGGTCAGCCTGCAACAAAATGAGAGATCCTATCTCGGAAAGGCACGCCCTGTCCCTAATCCTCAACAAATTTTCGCAGCCGTTAAGAGGATTGATCTCCATAGCACCTTCCAGGACCTTTATCGAACTAACTGAACGAGCCGAATGGCTCGAACTGAGTGTGGAAAATGGAATCTATGAAGGCTTCACTTTTTCCAAAAACAACCCCCAAGGTGAGCAGAAGAAGAAAGCTCACTTCACCTATTCTGCCAACAACAACAACAACAGTCGGAATCAGTACAAAGGACAGAAGAAAGATTACTGCTACGGCTCAGGCAGTTCAAACAACAAAGGAGATCAGAAAGGAAAGCCTGCTCCTCAATACAGCAAGCCTCCTCAGCAGGATCAAGGACCGAAACTGCGTGAGAAGACCAAACATGAAGGATGGAGTTACGATAGAAAATTTACTCCTTTAGACCAAACACTCGAGGATGTGCTCGAGTATATGCTGTCAAAAGAGATGGTCAAGTTGCCTAGATTGGCCGATCCCCCTGTGCCCATGGGGAAGTGGAAAGATCAGTTTTGCAAGTTCCACAGGACAGTGGGACATAACACTGAGAACTGCTTTGTTCTAAAAAACATTGTACAAGATCTCATTGAAAAAATCTTTTAGTGGAAGGAGAAGAAGAAGAGAAGATGGATATTCTCAATCAGCCCTTTCCTCCACACACCACAGCAGTAGTGTCTGCACAGCCATTCCTACCGCATGAGCACATCAAGTCGTGTTCTGCACAAGATCTCCAGGTTCAGCATCAGGTGTCAGTGCTACGACAAGCAACTCCTGATTCCAAGAAGATGGATCTAATCTCGGCATTCAGCAAGATGAAAGTTTCGGAAGCACCTATAAAGTCAGCCCCCAAGTCAAAGGGAACTTCTGACTTCTTCAAGCAAATTATCAAACCCAGGCCGAAAAATTCAAGTCAGAAGCCTTTGACCGCTCTATCCAATGTCTTCATCTTTGACTTGACCAAGAATTCTAGCAAGCATCAACGAGTACTGGATGATTTACTCAGGAAAATCAAAGTTAAGCCCAGTACCACTCCTGAAGCCATGGCACAAATTGTGAACTCCGCCATGACCAATGCACCAATCACTTTCTCGGATGAGGACCTTCCAAAGCCTTATTCCTTTCATAATAATGCTTTGTATATTGTCGTTCGAGTCAAGGGAATGATAGTACCACACGTGCTAGTTGATGGAGGCAGTAGCCTCAACATATGTCCCGAGATGACCGCAAAGGCATTAGGGATCAAGGATGAAGAATATATTCCAGATCCCATCACTATCTACGGATTTGACAATCATGCTCAAACGGCAAAAGAGAAAATATTTCTGGAAGTATTCATCAATTATTCGGTGCATTCAGTACTTTTCCATGTGGTTAATGTGCCACCCATCTATAACTTGCTGCTTGGAAGGACGTGGATTCATATTGCAAATGCAGTGCCTTCCACCCTCCATCAATGTGTAAAATGGTCAAAGGGTGGAATGATTACAACAATACTGGGAGAAGATCCAGAAGAAAGGCTCCCACAACCCATGATTCCCCGGCCATCATTCAATGCGGATATTCCCAGCATCAGGAAAAGTGAAGAGATCAATCTCGGAGAGAATCGAGAAATACTCCAGGAATCATCAAAACTATCTCTGCACACGGTAGCCACAACCCGATGGAGAGGCCCTCAATTCTTCAAGGTTGGAGGCCGAATCAACTACAGTACCATTAAGTATCACCCGTTGTTTCCTCAATTCATGAAGGCAAGAAAGGGATTTGAGTTACTTCTGAAGCATGGTTATCAACCCTTCAAGGGACTGGGCAAAAATGAAGATGGCCGCATCGAGCCAGTGATCCAGAAGCACCATCCCCACAGGGTAGGATTAGGGTTCTCCGGCAGGAGCTCGTCAAAGAAGACTGTTTTTGTCAAAGGGGCACATTGAAGAACATTTGTTATTTTCTTTCTATTCTTTCCAAAATAAATGTCTCGTCTTATCAATGTCCTTGATCAATTCAAAATCAATAAAATTCCAAGTTTCTTTGTCTATCTGGATGCCATCTATCTCTTTTCTGTCTACCTCTTCATTTTATAATTTTAATGTTGTTTTTATGCATAAGTTCTCTTCAAATGATTGCTTGTCTTACGGTGGGCAATGCTATCTGAACCAAATTTCTTATCCGGAATTTCAGAATGACTTCTCGGACAATCAAGAAGCTCGTTCTCAATCCCAAGGCTTTTCAGAAGTCGGCGGCAATTCACAAAGTCAAGGCAAGCACCGAAGGGGACAAGACTGCAAAGCCGTTAGATGATTATGCAGAATATGATCAATCTCTGCAGGAATTACCGGAGTTCGCCGCAGTTCAGAAGCAGGACAGACCATCTCCTCTAATCCAAGATCTGACTGAAGATGTCAATATCGGTTCAGAGGAAGATCCCAAAATTCTCCAGATCGGAACCAGTTTGAGTCCAGAAGAAAAGAAAAGGCTTACAAATTTTCTCAAGCAACATGAGGAAGTGTTTGCATGAACATATGAAGATATGCCAGGCTTAGACCCAAAATTAGTCGAACACCGACTCGTTCTAAAGCCAGATGCTAAGCTAGTCAAGCAGAAGCTAAGAAAAATGGATCCGAGAATAGAACAGCAGGTCAAAGAAGGACTCGAAGATCTGCTCAGAGCAGGATTTATCCGAGCTATTGACTACCCAGAATGGTTAGCCAATATCGTCGTTGTCCCAAAGAAAAGCGGCAAAGTAAGGATCTGCATAGACTTCAGAGACCTCAACAAGGCAACTCTGAAAGATGATTATCCACTTCCAAGCATCGATCTTCTAGTCGATAGTACAGCAGGACATGCTATGTTCTCTTTCATGGATGGATATTCTGGCTACAATCAGATTAAGTTGGCCGCCCGTGACCAATCAAAAACTTCCTTCACCACGCCTTGGGGCACTTTCTGCTATACAGTTATGCCTTTTGGGCTCAAGAATGCGAGAGCAACATATCAACGAGCAATGGCCGTTATCTTTCATGATTAGATGTGCAAAATCATGGATGTGTATGTTGATGATATCCTCGTGAAATCTAAAGAGGGAGAAGAACACCCCGAAGCGCTTGACCAAGTGTTTAAGAGACTCATTCTTTATAAGTTAAGGCTTAACCCGCAAAAGTGTGTTTTTGGAGTCGGATCAGGCAAATTGTTGGGTTTTTTGGTCAGCAAAAAGGGAATTGAAGTTGATCCTACCAAAGCAAAGGCTATCATTGATATGCCACCCCCGAAAAATCTCAAAGAATTGCGTAGCCTTCAAGGACGTATGCAGTCAATTCGATAGTTTATTTCCAATTTGACAATGAGATGCGAACCTTTCAATCACTTGCTCAGAAAAGGAGTGAAGTTTGAATGGGGACCGGAATGTCAACAATCGTTCGATTGAATCAAGAAATATCTTCTCAATCCTCCCATCTTGAAGCCGCCAGAATTGGGAAAACCTCTTTTATTATACATTTCTGTCAATCAAGTCGCATGCGGCGGATTCTTGGCGCAATACAAAGAAGGCAGCTTGATAGAACATGCCATTTATTATGTGAGTAAGACTTTCATAGATTATGAAAAAAGATACTCTCAAATAGAGAAGACCTGCCTAGCTCTAGTGTGGATGTGTCAGAAGCTAAGACACTACCTGCTAGCATCAGAAGTCAAAATCTTGTCTAAACTCAATCCTCTCAAATACATCTTGGAGCCACCTTTCCTAAGCGGACGGGTCACAAAATGGCAAGTCTTATTGATGCAGTATGACTTAGAATATGTCTCGCAGCAATCAATCAAAGGCCAAGCAATTGCAGATCAATTGGCAGATTTTCCTTTGGCGGAAGAGGTGAAAGTCGAAGATGATTTCCCAGACGAGCAAATTTGCAATATCCAGCAATCCCCAGTCTGGAATTTATTTTTCGATGGTTCCAAGAATATGGTCGGAATAGGCATTAGAATCCTATTAATCACTCCTAAGAAAGAAATGATTCCATTTTCTCTGAAGTTAGACTTTCAATGCACTCACAACATGGCTGAATATGAAGCCCTGATTCAAGGTCTAAAGATTCTATTAGACTTCAATGTTAAGAGAGTGCATGCCTATGGTGACTCATTACTCGTTGTCAATCAAGTTCGAGCCGAATGGCAAGTCAAAGATCAAAAGCTATTTCCCTACCAAAAAATTGTTTTAGCTCTTGTCAGCAAGTTTGAAGAATTTCAGTTATTCCATATCAAGAGAGATTTTAATCAAGTGGCCGATAGCCTAGCCAGTTTAGGCTCCATTATGTCATTCAAAAATGGAGAATCTTGTCGCTCTTTTGAAATTGGCAGACTTGACCAACCTGCTTTCCTTCCAATAGAACAAGTAAACCAAGCTGAGCAAAGGAAGAAACCTTGGTATTACAATATCAAAACTTTCATAGAAACTGGAGAATTTCCTCCAGAACACTCAAAGAAAAAGCAGCAAGCAATCCAGCGTATGTCTACTCGATACTTCATTTTGGCCAATGTCCTTTATCGTCGAGGATTCAGTTCAGAGTATTCCAGATGTCTAGATGAAGACGAAGCCAAGGAAGTCGTGCGAGAAGCACACGAAGGCATTTGTGGTGGCCACGTCGGTTACCAAACCCTTGTCAAACAGATCATCAGAGCAGGTTACTACTGGAAGACTATGCAACAAGACTGTTATCATTATGTGAAAAAGTGTGTTCAATGCCAGATACACGCACCTTCTATTCATGCTCCAACAACTTATTTACAGTTTGTTGTCTCTCCATGGTCGTTCTCTATGTGGGCCTTCGACGTCGTAGGTCCCATCACTCCTTCAGCTTCAAATGGCCACAAATATTTCCTTGCCGCAACAGAATATTTCACCAAGTGGGTAGAAGCTATAACTCTTCGCACAGTAGAAGGCCGACATGTGGTCTCTTTTATTCACAAGAGCATCCTTTGTCGTTTCGGCATCCCGCATGACATCGTATCAGATAATGGCAGTCATTTTAAGAATGAAAGAATGAAGACATTCTACTCAAAATTCAAGATTTATCATCATTTTTCCGCTCCATATTATCCCCAAGGAAATTGTCAGGCAGAGGCCACCAATAAAATCTTAATTCGCATCTTAGAGCGAACCATGGAAACAGGCCATGACTGGCATGAGAAGATCCACGATGCACTATGGGCCTACCGGACTACCATTCGTACACCAACGAATGCTACTCCATCAGAATTGGTCTATGGAACAGAAGTAGTATTGCCGCTACATGTTCAGAAGCCCGCTTTGAAATTTGCATCACTACTAGAGTTACCTCTTGATCGATACCAATAGCAGCGACTGGTACAACTAGACTTACTCGACGAGAGAAGGCTAAAAGCAGCAGTGCATGCTCAATCCTATCGCCAGAGAGTAGCCAGGCAATATGCGAAGTCTATCATCGAAAGAAGATTCAAAGTCAATGATTTAGTACTTCGATCCACAGCTTATCTCAAGCATCATCCCGGCAGCAAGTGGTCGCCAAATTGGGAAGGTCCCTATGTTGTCAAAGAAGCATTACCCCCCAACTCATATCGGCTCATCAATGCCGATGGGGTAGAATTATCAGATCCCATTAATGCTCGACACTTGAAAAAGTTCTATACTTAAAGCATCTACTCTTCCTTTGTAATTTTCCTAATTTTTCTTTCAAATAATGATCAAACTTTCTTTTCCCAGCTACACTGGGGCATTTAAAAAAAAAAAAAATTGTTTTGTATGCAGGCAGGGTCAAATAAATGCTCTCACCATTCATTTGCACTTCATTTGCATTTCAGGTGCATGTGCATTGCATTTGCATTAACTATGCACCCAATTCCAGTTCCCATTCAGGATAAGGGATAAATCCTGAGACTATGAAGGATTTCTCATCCTAATCATCAATCTCTGACTCCAGTTTACAATCTCTGTTGATTTCTCCTCAAAACTCTGCAGATAGAATCCTCTTTTCAAAAATCCAGTTCTTGCACTAACAATTTGCAAAATTTTGATCCCCTAACCGGGTTCTCCTCTGAAGATCTGAATTCCGATCCAACTTTCAAGTTGGTCCATATTTTTTCTTTAAAAAACCGAGTTCCGACTCAGGTTTTCTTTCAAATTATTTTTGAAAAACTGAGTTCCGACTCGGATTTTCCTTCTAATTATATTTTGTTTGAAAAACCGAGTTCCGACTCGGATTTTCCTTCAAATTATATTTTCTTTGAAAAACCGAGTTCCGACTCGGATTTTCCTTCAAATTATATTTTCTTTGAAAAACCGAGTTCCGACTCGGATTTTCCTTCAAATTATATTTTCTTTGAAAAACCGAGTTCCGACTCAGATTTTCCTTCAAATTATATTTTCTTTGAAAAAATGAGTTCCGACTCGGATTTTCCTTCAAATTATATTTTCTTTGAAAAACCGAGTTCCGACTCGGATTTTCCTTCAAATTATATTTTGTTTGAAAAACCGAGTTCCGACTCGGATTTTCCTTCAAATTATATTTTGTTTGAAAAACCGAGTTCCGACTCGGATTTTCCTTCAAATTATATTTTGTTTGAAAAACCGAGTTCCGACTCGGATTTTCCTTCAAATTATATTTTGTTTGAAAAACCGAGTTCCGACTCGGATTTTTCTTCAAATTATATTTTCTTTGAAAAACCGAGTTTCGACTCGGATTTTCCTTCAAATTATATTTTCTTTGAAAAACCGAGTTCCGACTCAGGTTTTCCTGTAAATCATTTTCATTTGTTGATCCGGGTTCCGACTCGAGATCTCTCTATCTTATTCGAGCTCAGATTCGAGCTCTTCATTTTTTCTCATTTGTTGATCCGGGTTCCGACTCGAGATATCTTTATTCATTCGAGCTCAGGTTCGAGCTCTTTATTTTCATTTATTGATCCGGGTTCCGACTCGTGATCTCTTTACCTCATTCGAGCTCAGATTCGAGCTCTTCATTTTTCTCTGTTGATCCGGGTTCCGACTCGAGATCTCTTTATCTTATCCAAGCTCTAATTTGAGCTCTTCATCATTTTCCTTTGTTGATCCAGGTTCCGACTCAAGATCTCTTTATTCGAGCTCAGATTCGAGCTCTTCATTTTCTTTTGTTGATCCGAGTTCCGACTCGTGATCTCATTACCTCATTCGAGCCCTGACTCGAGCTCTTCATTTTCTTTTGTTGATCTGAGTTCCGACTCATGATCTTATTACCTTACTCGAGCCCTGACTCGAGCATTTCATTTTCCTTTTATTGATCCGGGTTCCGACTCGTGATCTCAGTATTTTATTCGAGCTCTGACTTGAACTCATTATTCTCCTTTGTTAATCCAAGTCATTTCAATCATCAGGGTCTGTCAATTGCTCAAATTTGATATTTTTCCCTCCAAATTCCAATTTAAGTCTTCGAATCAGGCAATTCTTCAACTTTGACCTCCGGGTCACCCAATTTCCAATTCTCAATTTCAATTACCAATTTCCAAATTTTCGACCTTCGGGTCAATCAATTTCCAATATTTGGACCTTTGAGTCACTCAATTTCCAAATTTTAAACCTTCGGGTCACTATATTTCCAATTTTCGACCTTCGGGTCAATCAATTTCCAATCTTCAACCTTCGAGTCACTCAATTTTCAATTTTCGACCTTCGGGTCACTCAATTTCCAAATTTTCGACCTTTGGGTCACTCAATTTCAAAAATTTCGACCTTCGGGTCACTCTATTTCCAATTTTCGACCTTCGGGTCAATCAATTTCCAATCTTTGACCTTCGGGTCACTCAATTTCCAAAATTCGACCTTCGGGTCACTCAATTTCCAAATTTCGACCTTCAGGTCACTCAATTTTCAATTTCGACCTTTAGGTCACTCAATTCTCAATTTCGACTTTCGAGTCACACAATTTCGACCTTTTGGTCAACCAATTCTCAATTTCGACCGTCAGGTCATCCAATTTCGACCTTCGGGTCATCCCATTTCTAGCAACCAATTTTCCAATTTCCAATTTCGACCTTTGGGTCAATCAATCTCAATATCCACTTTCAATCATTTTCTCTTGCAAAAGACCCTTTTTAGGGAGAGTTCGAGGGAGCTCATTCTTTTCGCATGCTATCCAATTCGTTCACTTAGCCCCTTTTCAGGGAGAGTTTGAAGGGACTCGCATCTTTGTGAACCGTTTGCAAAACAATTTTCAATTTCACACGAGGAACCCTTTTAAAGGGAGAGGCTCGACGGAGACTCGCTTTTATTGTGACCCCCCAATTTCATACTAGGCCATTTTTGTCATGAAGGACCCTCTTGGCAGGGAGAGTGTGATGGACTCGTTCCTTTCATGACCCAATTTTCAGACCTCACTATTATCGGCCCCCTTTCCATAAGAGAAGCCTAATATTAGGGAGCTTTGACGAAAGCTCTATTTCTCTTTGAAAGTTCGTTTTGCAAACACCTCCTCTTTAGGGAAGAGAGGAGTATTTCCCATTTCCCATTCAGGTAAGGGCTAAGCCTAAGTCTCTCTTTTTGGGGAAAAAGAGAGGAGAATTTTCATCACGGATGTATCGAGCCGGACCTCAAAGGCTCTCTTTCACCAAGATTTCAAGAAAATTTTGTCAATTTGTCAATCAATTATTTGTTGATTTCAGAATCTTTACTGCACAAATCTCTACCTCGATTTACCTTTAGCATCACTTCCAAAAGAGTGAAGCTTTTGCGAAAAAAAAGATTCAAAATTCAAATTCTTTCTATTGGCCGACCAAAAGGATGAAGGATAAATCCTCGATATGGCCAAAAAAAGAAGATTCAATGTTAGTGAAAAGCCATGGATGATTGATATTGATTGCAGTCAATGGCACATCTTTAAAGATTATTCTTGTAAAATGAGGCAGCGGAAATATCCTGAGTGCTAGAAAAGAGAGCATTTATCCAAGCCCTATCTCCTCCAAATCACCTAAGCTGCAATTAAATATCCGCAAAAGGGATCTCTCACCTGTCGTCAAGATGAAGGCGAATTAGGCGAGTAGACCCCCAGGGCCAAAGAAGATTCAAAACATCTCCAAGATGACGGAGTTTGTGACGGATCTTTCCAGGGAAAGTCCAAAGCACTGTCGAGATGAAGGCAGATGCGATGAACCTCTCGACAATCCCTAAAAGATATTTAATTTCAGCTATCATCCAATTATCTCCAAACCCATCGCCTAAGAAGAATCGAAACATCTCCAAGATGAAGGAGCTTGTGACGTACCCTCCCAAAAGAGAGAAAGAGAGAAAAAAGAAAGAGAGAAAAAGTAAGAACATCTCCAAAATGAAGGAGAATGTAGACAAAATACCAGAGAGCCGAAAGAATGCAGAAAAATTAGCATGAGAGAAGCTCTCAAGATATCAAACTGTCAGATCTATCAAGAATCCTCTTTAAATTTGTGAAATTCTATTATCAATACTCTTTCATCAACTGCTTTCACAATATCAAATTCTCTTTCCTGCTCATATCAAGGAAATTGATAGCTTTCTTGAAAAAGGTCAATCGCAAGTAATTTGGATTTCCAATCTCGATTCTACGAAGTGAACCTTGTTTGGAGGTAATGCTTTGGGTAGAAAAGAAAGAATATCTTTGCAACCATGTGCAACATTTTCAAAAATTTAGAATCAACAACAGAATTTCCAACATTTTGACAATATTTTCTAGCTATCTTGACGTGAAGTGAGAGCTTGATATCCGTCTTTGATACATCCAGACACCAATTTTAAATCCCTCTTAAGGACTTGATTCCTTCCCTTCTTTGAGAGCATGAACTCTCAGATTTGCACACTTCCCTGTGTCCCCACTGTCCCACCATAGACAGTCCCATTTCGGTTCGAGGTCGAACCACCAATCATTTTCCCGCAAAAGGCAATTTCAAAAGCTATTCAGTCTCAGCAATGAGACGCCCAAAATCAATCCCTTTTCAAGCTTTAGGGACCCCATTTTCCTTTTTTTTGCAAAACCCCTGTCGGATTTACTGTGTAAAATCCGAAGGTTCCATCATACCATTCATTCATCTTCCACCCGATCAGGATAAGGGTACAAACCTGAGCCTCATTTGATGAGGTATTCCATTTTCCACCCGATCAGGATAAGGGTACAAACCTGAGCCTCATTTAATGAGGTATTCCATTTTCCACCCGATCAGGATAAGGGTACAAACCTGAGCCTCATTTGATGAGGTATTCCATTTTCCACCCGATCAGGATAAGGGTACAAACCTGAGCCTCATTTGATGAGGTATTTCATTTTCCACCCGATCAGGATAATGGTACAAACCTGAGCCTCATTTGATAAGGTATTCCATTTTCCACCCGATCAGGATAAGGGTACAAACCTGAGCCTCATTTGATGAGGTATTCCATTTTCCACCCGATCAGGATAAGGGTATGTAAACACCAAAAATTTTCACCCTCATCCAGTGTTTGTCCATTTCATATGTCATTGCATATCATTACATGTATTCTGCATATCATTTCATCGCATTGCATAGCATTGCATGCCGTTGCATGTCATTGCATTTCATTTTCGAGATCTAGCACTCCTATTTCAAAACATTCAATCCAGATTTGAATTTTAAAGCTTTTATTTCAAAATCAATTTTAAAACCTGGGTTTTTATTCAATACTCTATTATTTTCCAACCCCAGGACTTTATATTTTGAAATATTTTCTCAAGGAAACAATCTGGATTCATTTCAAATTCAAATTTTAATCGATTTCAATTCACAGATGAGACCCATTGAGGTGGTGTCGATTCTGAATTCCTCTATTCATCAAATTTCTTAAATTTTTGAAAGTTTCAGTCCGATCAGGACTCTATCTCAGAGTCCTAATCCGATCAGAAGTCTGTTTTGAAATGTGTTTTACTTCTAGTTTCAGTCTTTTTCGATTATTGTCAAAATTTAGGTCATTTTACAGAGTCCAGTTAGTTCAAAACTCTAATTTAGAGTTCGGTCGAGTTAAGAGTCTAACCCTGACTGTGTTTTCTGACTTATTTCATCATTTCTTGATAAAATCTTTCAAAAATTTTTTACATTTGAATTCTAAAATTTAAAATCTCAGAGTCCTAAGAGTTCAGGACTCTAACTCAGAGTTCCAGTTTGCTTGAGACCCTATTTTCAAAGATCTTGAATTTCAAATGTCGATTTTAACCCTTTTTCAAAGCCATTTTCAGTGTTTATTTCAAAATTTCCAAAACTCGATGTGGGCCCACTCAGTTGGCACCATATCCAGAGGAATTCTAATTCAGTTAGAACCTTATGCCATTTCAAAAATTCTAATTTTAAGATTACTTTTGAAAATCCTTTTGAAAGCTCCTTCAATTTCAAGTTTTAAAATCATCTTTATGTAAAAACTCAAGTAGGGCCCACTCGGGGTGGCGCCATATTCGAGTAAGTCAGGGCTAGACTAGGGTTAGTCAGTGTCTTGGTTAGTGTTAGAGGTTTAAAAGAGTCAAAATTCATTTTAAAAACTCATTTTGAAGTTTAGTTTTTAAAACTAGTGTTTTTAAAGGTTTTTAAAAGGTGTTTTAAAATTCAAATGTTAAAAATGCCAAGTGGCATTACATTTGGGGATTTTTTAGGAGAGTATAGGGGTTAATTAGGTATTAAATAGGATAATTTAGGCTAGGGGTAGGATAGTCTTTACACCCCAAAATCGCCCCCTCTTAGAGAGTCCAAAAATTTTAGAAAACCTGATTTTTTAACCTAAACAAATTTTCTTTATAAAGAGGCCCCATGGGGGATGATTTTTCCAGCCACCTCCTATTGGATTCTTGGAGCTTCTCTCTTCTCTCCAGCCTTCCTCCATTGCTGCAACTCCAAGGTAAATAATTTCTTCAATTTTTAATATTTTATTTAGTGTTTTTAATGATTTAAACCTAGATCTAGGCTTGGACACCCCTCCTTATGAAGATCCAACCATGGTTTAACCTCAAGAACCATCAAGAATCAGCAAGAACGATCCAAGAAGGTGATATAACCCTGTTTTATGTGATTCACAGGGATTTTAATCCATTAGAATTGATTTTAATATGATTCTTTATATTATTAACCAATAAAATATATGATTTACTCTTTTAATGGGTTAAATCTATGTTTTAAAGGTGATATCAAATTCCAGCCATTGATTCCCTGTTTTTATTTTATTTTCATGGTTTATTCATGTTTGTTTTACGTTCTATAGCATAGAAATAATTTTTATTTACTGTTTTATGGTTTATTTTATTGATTTACATTAGTTAATGCATGGTTTTTCAAGTTTCTTAAATTTCTGTGTGTTTTAGGTTTAGAACAGTAAAGATAATGTTATTTCCGATTGAAGTACTCATTGTTTATTTCTGATTTTTTTATATGTGATGCATGCATGAGTTATTGAGTTACTGTAGAAAAACCAGAGGTTTTGGATCTCGGGAAGCCTGTCAAAAAAATCAGACATCAAACCGGGTTTTTAACGCTTTAAAATCGTGGTTAAAATCAAAAAGGTAACTTGCTGTGATGATATTTCTCTCATCTCATATCCGATTTTAGATCTGTAAAGTGCTATGGATTCACATTGAGTAGATCGTTCTGCTGTAAAATTTTCAGATTTTTTTATCACTGTTAATATTTTTCCCCTTTCAGAGAATCTGTTTTTAAATTTAAAACTCGTTAGGGTTTACCAAAACCCTAATCAGACTTGTGTTAGTCATAAATCCCAAACCACAGATCCGATTTTAGATCTGTAAAAAGTGAGTATTATTATTTTTCTTTCTACTATTCACCACTAAAATTTCAGAGATTTTTGTTTGGTATTGCTATTTATGTTTGTATTTTCAATCTGAAGTAGCCGTTTTAATCCCTGTTAAAAGTGATATATTTTAGCTCAGATTGCCGGAAGGGTTTCTCTATAACCGGAGATGCTTTTTCCGATCTATAAATTGGGAAATCTCTGTTTTTTTTTAGTTAGTCTCTGTAAAATTTCATGGATTTTCATGGAGATTTGACCCCTGGTTAAGGTCTTGGACGGAGACTGGTTGGTGAATTAGGTCAAAAATAGCATATTTTTAGGGTTTAATGCAATTTTCGGATTAATTCAATGTCAAATTTTTTTTTTAATAATTCCAATTAGACATTAGGGTTATAACAAGTACAGGTACCAATTTTTATGGATTTTGGAATCCATTTGATCTCTGAATTAAGCAAATTGCAAAACCGGGTTCCTGAAAGATCCAAAAACACTGCTAAAATCACAGTTTTTGTGATATTATTGGATTTTCGTGCATAAGCATATATTTTTAGGGTTTAATCATGTTCATAATCATATTAGGATGCTTTAGGTTTAATTTGATGCTCATTTAATTTCATTTAGTGCATAAAACCTAAGTTTTTACCAAAATCTATTTCAGAAAACCCTGATTTCAAGGCCATAGTCTTGCTATCGGGGGCAATTTGGTCATTTGACCTCAATTTCGAAATCCTTAACCCTAATTTCCATATTTTTAATCATGTCACATCATATTTAGCTTAGCTTATTCCATTCAAATTTCAAAACTTGCATTTTATCCAAATATCTTTCTAAAAAACCCTAATTTCAAGGCCATAGTCTTGTTATTAGGGGTATTTTGGTCATTTGGACCCCAATTTCGAAATTCCATATCTTATCTTCCTTTTTTATTCCATTTTATTTCATATTTTATCAATTTTATTTAAGGGAATCAAGGAAAAGGCTTATATCTAGCAAAATCCAGTAATTTCTAGATATTACTGGATAAATCTAGAAAAGCCAACATATTTTCATTAACCAAGTTTTCTAGTTTTGCAGGTACATTGAAGACTTTATTTTTCATGTATTTCAATTTCAATAGTGATGTAATTTGTAATTAAACTTTGGAATAAGAACTTACATTTCCTGCTTAGCTTAGGTTGCATTGCATATAGTTTATTTTTATAATTTTAATGTGTGATGGATGATGATTCATGCATATTTTTACAAATTTACCATGGTCTACACGAATGGCACATACACTAGCTTCTATGAAGTTTATAAACTTGGTGGAATTTGTATTTATGGTCATAGTCAGAATACGAATGATACTCAGATTTATAATCTTCACATTAGCCACATTTAGCCTACACTCTTAGGCTAACTTCAAAAATGCACTGCATTTCTCAAAAATACAAAAAGTATTTCTCAATTTCTCAAATTCATATTCATTCATTTCATGCATTTGCCAATGCCAATTCCAGTCTCAATTCAAAGAAGTTCATTTTCTCAAAATCTCCTAAGTCTTATAGCAAAATCGATTTTCCCAAAAGCATTGAATTTCAAAGAATATTTCAAGTGTTTTTCAAGTTCATAAACTCAATTTTCCAAAGTTATGCAGTCAATTTCAAAGTTTGAAGTTAGAATTTTTCTAAGTCTTATTCAAAAGAATATGGATTTGCCAATGATATTTCAAATATTTCCCAAGTTCCAAATTCAAATTTTCTAAGTTAGAATTTCAATTTCCAAGTTTGAATTCAGAGAAACCAAGTCTCTCAGAATCGATTTTCACCAAATGTCAAGGATTCCTCAAAATCGATTTTATTTCTCTCAGAAGTATATTTCAAATCCCAATTCACGATTTTCCAAGATTTACATTTTCTAAATATTTCAATCATTCAAATCAAACATCATGTTTTCAAAATGTGCATTTTCTGAAAATTCATAGCACATGCCTGATTCTATGTGCATTTAGAAATTAGAATATGATTTAGACAAGTTGAATAGAGTAGAGCATAAGATTGATCCTTGGTTCAATTACCCTTGTTAAAGGTGGCAGGAACGGTTGAACCTCGTACCGACAGGCGAGCCCCATTCTACGGAATTTTTCTGCATTTTTAAAACGGAGGCGAGTTATTTTCAAAATCTTTTTCAAAGGTCAGTTTGACTCGCAAAAGGTTAAAAATTTTGCGATGATAATAGGTTTGGCGACCGAGATGGGACCTGTCTTTGCCTGATCAATCTAATGCTCTACTTAGTTCAAATTGTCAAAATCGATTTCCATGGAATGTCAGCTTTGCTTTATGATATCATGTGAACCTAGGAGCCTAGACTTGAACCCAGCTGACATGGAATGCATATAGACTAGGTATGGTTTGGTACGACCATATTGAGGAGAATTATTCATGCTCACATAGACTTAGGTCTAATACAACACTCCTCAATTTAGGAATTGTATGAAAACAATGCTTGCTTCTTCAAATATTTCAAAAATCTATCTCTTTAGGACTTAGAGCCTTCTATTTGCTTGCATGTGCTCATGTTTTCAAAAAACCACCCCCACCTATATTGTCTCGGTCTTCACGTTGCTGGGCTCTCTTCCAGAACCATAGTTCGGGACAGAGCCTCACAACTAGGCCACTTATTTGGGTGAAAACCCCCTGCCACGTACCAAGGGCCATAGTCCAACGTATATCGGCGGGTGCTCAAGGATGTTAGAAAACTTGAACCTAGAACCGGAGAAATTGATTTTGTGCCACGTACATGGAGCCTTGGCTTGAGTATATAGGCATAACTGGATTGGATACAGTTGATCTGAACCTTAGAGTTAGGATTAAGGTCCTACAGCTATTTCAAAATTTGTGCATCTAGAGTCAGCTTTTAGGGAATGCTGTATGTGCATACTTGTTGTAATTGAATGTGTTAGAGTACTTTCTTTGTTATTTTCCATATCTTCCCAATTTTCTAAAATACTGGACGATTTTGAAAATTCCCCAATCTATGTCCATGTATTGTCCATGTTTTAAACCTTGGACGATTTTCCAAATACTTCATTTTCCATATTTCATCAAACCCTGGACGATTTTCCAAATTTCCCTTAATTTCCTTCAAAACTCCAGGTAATTTCCCATCTTTCCTGTCTTCTGGATCTCGAATTTCCTACTTTATTTTTATCCTGCCTGCATTTCCCTCAAATTTCCTGTATTTTCCCAAGTCTTATTCCAATCTTCCATGTTTTTCAGTCTGATGGCATCCAGTCAGCTTGATTCAGTCTTCCCTGAGGGTCACATCTCCTACGAGGTGCGACAAAGTCTTCCTGAACATCGAGTCCTCAGCACCGGATCCTTATTTTCCCGGTGGTACTATTTATGGTTCAAGAATTTCTCTCGTATGTTTCCGGACCACTTGGACGATTGTGGGTTAGAACTGGCGTCCGCAGTGGGAAAACAGACAGTCAACGGCAACTTGATCCATGCACTAGCAGAACGGTGGAATCCGAGCACTTCTACCTTCTGGTTCTCGTGGGGCGAGATGACGGTGCTGATAGATGAATTTTCAGAGATTATGGGATTGCCCGAGCCAGCCGGTCAGCCTGGAGATCCATTGGAGAAACAGTTTCTGATTAATGTTAAGGGTCTGGACCCTAAGGATGCCTTAGCTCGCATGACAGGACGCAAGTCTTGGCCATTGATAGAGGAGGATGGAAACGAATATGTGGACCTGCTCGAAATCTATAGACAGTATGAAACATTTGCAGAAGTCAGCTCGTTGTCCAGGACAGCTCGAGAAAGAATTCAGCATGCGATGGTTCTGTGCACGGTGGGATTAGCTTTCTTTCCAGACGGACGAAATTACATAGATATCAGGATAGTTCAGCTTCTAAGGAGATGGGGAAGTCGACAGACCAGCCGCCTCTCGATAGCCATGACCGCACTCGCCTTTCTATACCGAGGGTTGACTCGTTTCGCACTCGGAGAATCAATTCTAGTCGAAGGGTGCACCTATGCCTTGCAGTCTTGGTTCCTCCGGCATGTACCAACCCGAGCATACAGTGGCTGCGACCCGATGGGGAGGTCCACAGTTCTTCAAGATTGGGGGACGAATTGATTACAGCACACTTAAGGGTCATCCTCTATTCTCCCAATTTATGAAGGCTAAAAAGGGATTTGATTTACTAGTAAAGCATGGCTACCAGCCTTTCCAAGGCTTAGGCAAAAATGAAGATGGTCGTCTTGAACTAGTGATTCCTCAGCACTGCCCTAAAAGGGCCGGATTGGGCTTTAATGGCTGAAGATCTCAGAAAGGAACTGTTTAAATTAAGGGAGCGCATTAGAAGAATTCCTTTGTCTTTCCTTTTCTATTCTTTTGTCGGGATGATATCCCATATCATTTTCATCATTGTCATTTTGATTAATTCTATCTTTCAATAAAGTTGCCAGTTTCCTTTGTCTATCTTGGTGCTGTTTGTCTCTTTACTCCTCAATATTAAATCTTCACAAAATTGAAATCATTTTGCTCTTTTATCTTTCCAATTATTTTCAATAAAAGCAATTTATTTCATGATGAGCAATTTCCCTAAATCAATTTATCCTCCAATTTTCAGAATGTCTTCCCGATCTATCAAGAAGCTCGTCTTTAATCCAAAAGCCTGTTCGAAATCAACAATAATTCATCAGGTCAGAATAAGAACAGAATGTAGTCAAACTGCAAAGCAGTCAGAAGAATCCGCAGAGTTCGATTCAGCTCTTCAGGAACTGCCAGAATTTGCATCGGTTCAGAAGCAAGATGAGCCATCATCCTTAGTTCAAGATCCAACTGAGGATATCAATATCGGATCAGAAGACGATCCTAGAATTCTCAAGATTGGCAGTGGTTTGAGCCCAGGAGAGAAAGAAAGGCTCACTAATTTCCTCAAGCAGCATGAAGAAGTATTCGCATGGACTTATGAGGATATGCCAGGTTTAGATCCAAAATTGGTGGAACATCGCCTCGTTTTGAAGCCTGAGGCGAAACCAGTCAAGCAGAAGTTGAGAAAAATGGATCCTCGAATCGAGCAACAGGTCAAGGAAGGACTTGAGGATCTGCTTAAAGCAGGATTCATTCGAGCAATTGATTACCCTGATTGGTTGACGAATATCGTAGCAGTTCCTAAGAAGAATGGGAAAGTGCGAATCTGTATCGACTTCCGTGATCTCAATAAAGCCACTCCAAAGGATGACTATCCGCTCCCAAACATTGATCTCCTAGTCGATAGCACAGCCGGGCATGCTATGTTCTCCTTTATGGACGGATACTCCGGATATAATCAAATCAAGTTGGCCGCTCGTGACCAATCCAAAACATCCTTTACCACGCCATGGGGCACTTTCTGTTACACGGTTATGCCTTTTGGGCTTAAGAATGCTGGAGCCACTTATCAGCGCCCTATGGCCGTTATATTCCATGATCAGATGCACAAGACTATGGATGCATATGTCGATGATATTCTGGTGAAATCCAAAGAAGAGGAAGATCACATCGAAGCTCTTAATCAAGTTTTCAAGCGTCTCATTCTTTACAAGATAAGACTCAATCCACAAAAATGTGTCTTTGGAGTCGAATCAGGCAAGTTGCTAGGCTTCTTGGCCAGCAAGAAGGGGATAGAAATGGATCCCGCTAAGGCCAAAGCTATCATTGGCCTGCCGCCCCCGACTAATCTCAAAGAATTGCGTAGTCTTCAAGGACGTATGCAATCAATTCGGCGATTTATTTCCAATTTGGATATGAGGTGCGAGCCTTTCAATCATCTGCTCAGAAAAGGAGTGAGGTTCGAATGGGGACCAGAGTGTCAGCAGTCGTTCGAACGCATCAAGAAATATCTTCTCAATTCTCCTGTTTTAAAGCTGCCAGAATTAGAGAAACCCCTATTGCTATACATTTCAGTTAATCAAGTTGCTTGCGGCGGATTCTTGGCGCAAAACGAAGAAGGCAGCTTGATAGAACATGCCATTTACTATGTGAGCAAGACCTTTATTGATTACGAGAAGAAATACTCTCAGATAGAGAAAACGTGTTTAGCTCTGGTATGGATGTGTCAGAAATTGAGACATTATCTATTGGCGTCTGAAGTCATGATTCTATCTAAATTAAATCCTCTCAAGTACGTTCTTGAACAACCATTTCTCAGCGGACGAATCGCCAAATGGCAAGTCCTATTAATGCAATACGACTTGGAATATGTCTCTCAACAACCTATCAAAGGCCAAGCAATTGCAGACCAATTAGCAGATTTTCCTCTAGTAGAGGATGTTAAAGCTGAGAATGATTTCCCCGATGAGCGGATCTGCAATATTCAACAATCCCCAATTTGGAATTTATTCTTCGACGGTTCCAAGAATATGGCAGGCATAAGAATCAGAATTCTACTAATCACACCATAGAAAGAGATGATTCTCTTTTCTCTTAAACTGGATTTTCAATGCACTCACAATATGGCCGAGTATGAAGCTTTGATACAAGGTCTGAAAATTCTACAGGACTTTAATGTCAAAAGAGTGCATGCTTATGGCGACTCCTTGCTCGTCGTCAATCAAGTCCTAGTCGAATGGCAAGTGAAAGATCAGAAATTACTTCCTTACCAGAAGATTGTCTCAGCTCTTGCCAACAAATTCGAAGAATTCCAACTTTTTCATATCAAGAGAGATTTCAATCAAGTTGCAGACAGTTTAGCTAATCTAGGATCCATCATGTCTTTCAGGAGCGGAGAATCTTGTCGCTCATTTGAAATTGGCAGACTTGATCAACCCGCTTTCATCCCAGTAGAGCAGATAAACCAGGCTGAGCAGAAGAAGAAGCCTCGGTATCATGATATCAAGAATTTCATTAAAACTGGCGAATTTCCTCCCGAATTAACAAAGAGAGAGCAGCGAGCAATTCAACGCATGTCTGCTCGATATTTTATTCTTGCCGACGTCCTTTATCGTCGTGGATTCAGTTCTGAGTATTCCAGATGTTTGGACGAAGAAGAAGCCAAAGAAGTTGTGTAAGAAACACATGAAGGCATTTGCGGTGGTCATGTTGGCTATCAGACTCTCGTCAAACAAATCATCCGAGCAGGATATTATTGGAGAACTATGCAACAAGATTGCTATCGTTTTGTGAAGAAGTGCGTTCAATGTCAGATGCATGCGCCTTCCATTCATGCACCAACGACATACTTGCAATCTGTCGTCTCGCCATTGCCATTTTCCATGTGGGCTTTCGATGTTGTAGGCCCCATCACTCCTTCAGGTTCTAATGGTCATAAATATTTCCTTGCCGCAACAGAATATTTTACTAAATGGGTAGAAGCAGTCACTCTACGCACAGTAGAAGGTCGACACATGGTTTCTTTCATCCATAAGAATATCCTTTGTCGTTTCGGTATACCGCATGATATTGTGTCGGATAATGGCAGGCATTTCAAGAATGAGAGAATGAGGACATTCTGCTCAAAATTCAGAATTCATCATCATTTTTCCGCTCCTTATTATCCTCAAGGGAATGGTCAGGCAGAGGCCACCAACAAGATTCTGATTCGAATCCTGGAGCGAACTTTAGAAACGGGCCGTGACTAGCATGAAAAGATTCATGATGCATTATGGGCATACAGAACCACCATTCGAACTCCAACGAATGCTACTCTTTCAGAACTTATTTACGGAACTGAAGTAGTACTGCCTCTACATGTTCAGAAACCTGCTCTGAAATTTGCATCACTTCTAGAATTACCTCTTGATCAGTATCAGCAACTGGTACAACTTGATTTGCTCGATGAAAGAAGGCTCAGAGCAGCAGAGCATGCTCAATCCTATTGCCAGAGGATAGCCCGACAATATGCAAAATCTGTCATTGAGAGAAAATTTCGGGTCAATGATCTAGTGCTCAGATCAACAGCTTATCTCAGGCACCGCCCGGGTGGCAAATGGGCGCCAAATTGGGAAGGTCCTTATGTTGTCAAAGAGGCACTACCTCGCAATTCATATCGGCTCATCAATGCTGATGGAATAGAATTACCAGATCCCATCAATGCTCGACATTTGAAAAAATTCTATACTTGAACAATTCCCTATTCTTTGTAATTCTTCCAAATTTTCTTCAATAATAATCAAAATTCTTTTTCCCAGTTACACTGGGGCATTTTAAAATTTTGTTTTTATCTACAAATATCCTGTATGCAGGCAGGATAAACAAATCTCTCATTTCACGCACTTATGCATTCATGTGCATCAATTTGCATTCATTTGCATACAATCGCATTAATAACGATCTGGTCAGTATTGAGATTTCAACTATCAATCCCATCACAATTCCTAATGATTCAAGATTGAAAGACAATCACCAGAACTGAACCAAAATCCAGTATCCCAACTGGTACATTTTTAAACCGGTATGCATACCGGTATCTTTTCAAAATCGAGCACTCGTGTTAGTGTTCCACTGAATGGTCATGTCAGTCGACCTCTTGAGTTCAGTCCTCGTGTTGATCACTCATCAAATTCCAATTTCCAATTATCAATTTCCAAATTTCCAATTTCCAATTTCCAATTTCCAATTTCCAATTATCAATTTCCAAATTTCCAATTTCCAATTTCCAATTATCAATTTCCAAATTTCCAATTTCCAATTTCCAATTTCCAATTTCCAATTTCCAATTTCCAATTTCCAATTTCCAATTTCCAATTTCCAATTTCCAATTTCCAATTTCCAATTTCCAATTATCAATTTCCAAATTTCCAATTTCCAATTATCATTTTCCAAATTTCCAAATTTCCAATTTCCAATTTCCAATTTCCAATTTCCAATTTCCAATTTCCAATTTCCAATTTCAAATATCAAATTTCAAAATTCCAATTTCCAAATTTCGACCTTTTGGTCACCCAATACCCAATTCCAAAAAAAAAAAATCTTGCGAGAGATCCTTTTTATAGGGAGAGTTCGAGGGAGCTCGCTCTTTCCGCATGCTATCCAATTCGTTCACTTAGCCCCTTTTCAGGGAGAGTTTGAAGGGACTCGTGTCTTTGTGAACCGTTTGCAAAACAAAATTCCAAATTTCACACAAGGAACCCTTTTTATAGGGAGAGACTCGACGGAGACTTGCTTTGCTTGTGGCCCCATAATTTCAGACTAGGCCATTTCATCATGAAGGACCCTCTTTTCAGGGAGAGTGTGATGAACTCGTTCCTTCATGACCAATTTACCAACCTCACCATTTCCGGCCCCCTTTCCATAAGAGAAGCCTAATATTCGGAAGTTTTGACGAAAGCTTAATTTCTCTCCGAAAGTTTATTTTGCAAACACCTCGTCTTCAGGGAAGAGAGGAGTAATTCCCAAATTCCAATTTCTGAATCTTCTCCTTTGGGGAAAGGAGAAGAAAATTTTCGTCATGGATGTGTTGTGTTGTGCTTCAAATGCTTGCTTTCACAAAAGGATTTCAAGAAAATTTTGCCAATTTGTCATTAAATATTTGTTGATTTCAAAAATCTTTATTGCACAAAATTATTACTTCAGAATACCTCCACTATTACTTTCGAAAGGACAAAACTTTTGCGAAAAAGGATTCCAAATTCAAAATCTTTTTATTGGCCAACCAAAAGGATGAAGAATAAATCCGCGATATGGCCAGCAAAGAGAATTCAATGTTGTTGCAAAGCCATGAGTGATTGATATTGATCGCAGTCAATGGCACATTTTTAAAGACCATTCTTGAAAAATAAAGCAGTCGAAATACCCTGGGTGATACAGAAAAATCCACTCAATTTTCATATCTCCTCAATCACCTAAGCTGCAATTAAATATCTGCAAAAGGGATCTCTCAATTGTCGTCAAGATGAAGGCGAATTAAGCGAGTCGACCCCCGGGGCCAAAGAAGATTTGGATCATCTCCAAGATGATGGAGTTTGTGACGGATCCTTCCAGGGAAAGTTCAGATCACCGTCGAGATGAAGGCGAGTGTGATGAGCCTACCGACAAACCCTAAAAGATATTTAATTTCTGCTATCATCAAGAGATTCCCAACCAATGAGCCAATAATCATCATGATAACCCCTGAGAGAAAAGAAGGATCAGAACATCTCTGAGATGAAGGAGTTTGTGATGTACCCTTCCAAAAAAAAAGAGAGAGAGACAAGTCAGGACATCTCCAAAATGAAGGAGGATGTAATTCCCGAAAAATCCAAGAGAGCTCCAATCTGCTAAAAAAAGAGTGCAGAAAGATCATCATGAGAAAAGAATCCCAGGATATCAGACTGCCAAATCTATCAAGAATCTTCTTTAATTTTGTGAAATTCTTTTAACAATATTCTTTCACCAATAGCTCTCGCAATATCAAGAATACTTTCTTTTCCGTCCATATCAAGGAAATTGATAGCTTCCTTGAAAGAAAGCCAATCGCAAGCAATTTGAATTCGAATCTTGATTCTACGAAGTTAAGCTCAGTCGGAGATAATACTTCAGGTAGAAAAGAGGGAATACTTTCAAAACAATGTGCATTATTTTCAATTATTTTGAATCAACAACAATTTTCAACATTCTGACAATATTTTCTAGTTATCCTGGCATGAAGCGAGAGCTTGGGGTTCATCTTTGGCGCATCCTGACACCATCCCTTTTTAGGACTTGATAACGGGAGTTTTCAAGATTCCTTCCCTTCTTCGGTATAATCTGAGTGCACGGGCTCTCAGATTCGCACACTTCCCTGTGACCCCACTGTCCCACCATAGACAGTCCAATTTCGGCTTGAGGTTAAGCCACCAATTCCAGCAAAAGGCAATTTCAAAAGTTAATTAGTCTCAGCAATGAGACGCCCAAAATCAATCCCTTTTCAAACTTTAGGGACCCCAATTTCCTTCCTTTTGCAAAACCCCTATCGGATTCATTGTGCGGAAATCCGAAGGTTCCATCACGGTCTCTTTTTTTTTAGGGTTCCGTCCATTTTCTGCCCAATCAGGTTAAGGGTACAAACCTGAGCCTCACGTGATGAGGTATTTCATTTCCCAATCAGGTTAAAGGTTAAGCCTGAGCTTCGTTACATACGAGGTATTTCCCGTCCCATCCAGGTTAAGGGCAAAACCTGAATCTCATTTCTTTTGAAATAAAATTTTCTACTTATTTTCCATTTCATATCTACCATCATCACTTGAACTAATTCTTTCATACACAGTCAAATTTATCTAACTGGGGCATTTTTATGGTTCAAATTTGGTGTGTTTTCTTTGCCACTAAGCTCGGCTTCTAACACCCCAAATTTTCACCCTCATCCAGTGTTTGTCCATTTCATATGTCATTGCATATCATTACATGTATTCTGCATATCATTTCATCGCATTGCATAGCATTGCATGTCGTTGCATGTCATTGCATTTCATTTTCGAGATCTAGCACTCCTATTTCAAAACATTCAATCCAGATTTGAATTTTAAAGCTTTTATTTCAAAATCAATTTTAAAACCTGGGTTTTTATTCAATACTCTATCATTTTCCAACCCCAGGACTTTATATTTTGAAATATTTTCTCAAGGAAACAATCTGGATTCATTTCAAATTCAAATTTTAATCGATTTCAATTCACAGATGAGACCCATTGAGGTGGTGTCGATTCTGAATTCCTCTATTCATCAAATTTCTTAAATTTTTGAAAGTTTCAGTCCGATCAGGACTCTATCTCAGAGTCCTAATCCGGTCAGAAGTCTGTTTTGAAATCTGTTTTACTTCTAGTTTCAGTCTTTTTCGATTATTGTCAAAATTTAGGTCATTTTACAGAGTCCAGTTAGTTCAAAACTCTATTTTAGAGTTCGGTCGAGTTAAGAGTCTAACCTTGACTGTGTTTTCTGACTTATTTCATCATTTCTTGATAAAATCTTTCAAAAATTTTTTACATTTGAATTCTAAAATTTAAAATCTCAGAGTCCTAAGAGTTCAGGACTCTAACTCGGAGTTCCAGTTCGCTTGAGACCCTATTTTCAAAGATCTTGAATTTCAAATGTCGATTTTAACCCTTTTTCAAAGCCATTTTCAGTGTTTATTTCAAAATTTCCAAAACTCGATGTGGGCCCACTCAGTTGGCACCATATCCAGAGGAATTCTAATTCAGTTAGAACCTTATGCCATTTCAAAAATTCTAATTTTAAGATTACTTTTGAATATCCTTTTGAAAACTCCTTCAATTTCAAGTTTTAAAATCATCTTTGTGTAAAAACTCAAGTAGGGCCCACTCGGGGTGGTGCCATATTCGAGTAAGTCAGGGCTAGACTAGGGTTAGTCAGTGTCTTGGTTAGTGTTAGAGGTTTAGAAGAGTCAAAATTCATTTTAAAAACTCATTTTGAAGTTTAGTTTTTAAAACTAGTGTTTTTAAAGGTTTTTAAAAGGTGTTTTAAAATTCAAATGTTAAAAATGCCAAGTGGCATTACATTTGGGGATTTTTTAGGAGAGTCTAGGGGTTAATTAGGTATTAAATAGGATAATTTAGGCTAGGGGTAGGATAGTCTTTACACCCCAAAATCGCCCCCCTTAGAGAGTCGAAACATTTTAGAAAACTTGATTTTTTAACCTAAACAAATTTTCTTTATAAAGAGGCCCCATGGGGGATGATTTTTCCAGCCACCTCCTATTGGATTCTTGGAGCTTCTCTCTCCTCTCCAGCCTTTTTCCATTGCTGCAACTCCAAGGTAAATAATTTCTTCAATTTTTAATATTTTATTTAGTGTTTTTAATGATTTAAACCTAGATCTAGGCTTGGACACCCCTCCTTATGAAGATCCAACCATGGTTTAACCTCAAGAACCATCAAGAATCAGCAAGAACGATCCAAGAAGGTGATATAACCCTGTTTTATGTGATTCACAGGGATTTTAATCCATTAGAATTGATTTTAATATGATTCTTTACATTATTAACCAATAAAATATATGATTTACTCTTTTAATGGGTTAAATCTATGTTTTAAAGGTGATATCAAATTCCAGCCATTGATTCCCTGTTTTTATTTTATTTTCATGGTTTATTCATGTTTTTTTTACGTTCTATAGCATAGAAATAATTTTTATTTACTGTTTTATGGTTTATTTTATTGATTTACATTAGTTAATGCATGGTTTTTCAAGTTTCTTAAATTTCTGTGTGTTTTAGGTTTAGAACAGTAAAGATAATGTTATTTCCGATTGAAGTACTCATTGTTTATTTCTGATTTTTTTATATGTGATGCATGCATGAGTTATTGAGTTACTGTAGAAAAACCAGAGGTTTTGGATCTCGGGAACCCTGTCAAAAAAATCAGACATCAAACCGGGTTTTTAACGCTTTAAAATCGTGGTTAAAATCAAAAAGGTAACTTGCTGTGATGATATTTCTCTCATCTCATATCCGATTTTAGATCTGTAAAGTGCTATGGATTCACATTGAGTAGATCGTTCTGCTGTAAAATTTTCAGATTTTTTGATCACTGTTTAGTATTTTTCCCCTTTCAGAGAATCTGTTTTTAAATTTAAAACGCGTTAGGGTTTACCAAAACCCTAATCAGACTTGTGTTAGTCATAAATCCCAAACCACAGATCCGATTTTAGATCTGTAAAAAGTGAGTATTATTATTTTTCTTTCTACTATTCACCACTAAAATTTCAGAGATTTTTGTTTAGATTTGCTATTTATGTTTGTATTTTCAATCTGAAGTAGCCGTTTTAATCCCTGTTAAAAGTGATATATTTTAGCTCAGATTGCCGGAAGGGTTTCTCCCTAACCGGAGATGCTTTTTCCGATCTATAAATTGGGAAATCTTTGTTTTTTTTTTTAGTTAGTCTCTGTAAAATTTCATGGATTTTCATGGAGATTTGACCCCTGGTTAAGGTCTTGGACGGAGACTGGTTGGTGAATTAGGTCAAAAATAGCATATTTTTAGGGTTTAATGCAATTTTCGGATTAATTCAATGTCAAATTTTTTTTTTAATAATTCCAATTAGAGATTAGGGTTATAACAAGTACAGGTACCAATTTTTATGGATTTTGGAATCCATTTGATCTCTGAATTAAGCAAATTGCAAAACCGGGTTCCTGAAAGATCCAAAAACACTGCTAAAATCACAGTTTTTGTGATATTATTGGATTTTCGTGCATAAGCATATATTTTTAGGGTTTAATCATGTTCATAATCATATTATGATGCTTTAGGTTTAATTTGATGCTCATTTGATTTCATTTAGTGCATAAAAATTAAGTTTTTACCAAAATCTATTTCAGAAAACCCTGATTTCAAGGCCATAGTCTTGCTATCGGGGGCAATTTGGTCATTTGACCTCAATTTCGAAATCCTTAACCCTAATTTCCATATTTTTAATCATGTCACATCATATTTAGCTTAGCTTATTCCATTCAAATTTCAAAACTTGCATTTTATCCAAATATCTTTCTAAAAAACCCTAATTTCAAGGCCATAGTCTTGTTATTAGGGGTATTTTGGTCATTTTGACCCCAATTTCGATATTTCATATCTTATCTTCCTTATTTATTCCATTTTATTTCATATTTTATCATTTTTATTTAAGGAAATCAAGGAAAAGGCTTATATCTAGCAAAATCCAGTAATTTCTAGATATTACTGGATAAATCTAGAAAAGCCAACATATTTTCATTAACCAAGTTTTCTAGTTTTGCAGGTACATTGAAGACTTTATTTTTCATGTATTTAAATTTCAATAGTGATGTAATTTGTAATTAAACTTTGGAATAAGAATTTACATTTCCTGCTTAGCTTAGGTTGCATTGCATATAGTTTATTTTTATAATTTTAATGTGTGATGGATGATGATTCATGCATATTTTTACAAATTCACCATGGTCTACACGAATGGCACATACACTAGCTTCTATTAAGTTTATAAACTTGGTGGAATTTGTATTTATGGCCATAGTCAGAATACGAATGATACTCAAATTTATAATCTTCACATTAGCCACATTCAGCCTACACTCTTAGGCTAACTTCAAAAATGCACTGCATTTCTCAAAAATACAAAAAGTATTTCTCAATTCCTCAAATCCATATTCATTCATTTCATGCATTTGCCAATGCCAATTCCAATCTCAATTCAAAGAAGTTCATTTTCTCAAAATCTCCTAAGTCTTATAGCAAAATCGATTTTCCCAAAAGCATTGAATTTCAAAGAATATTTCAAGTGTTTTTCAAGTTCATAAACTCAATTTTCCAAAGTTATGCAGTCAATTTCAAAGTTTGAAGTTAGAATTTTTCTAAGTCTTATTCAAAAGAATATGGATTTGCCAATGATATTTCAAATATTTTCCAAGTTCCAAATTCAAATTTTCTAAGTTAGAATTTAAATTTCCAAGTTTGAATTCAGAGAAACCAAGTCTCTCAGAATCGATTTTCACCAAATGTCAAGGATTCCTCAAAATCGATTTTATTTCTCTCAGAAGTATATTTCAAATCCCAATTCACGATTTTCCAAGATTTACATTTTCTAAATATTTCAATCATTCAAAGCAAACATCATGTTTTCAAAATGTGCATTTTCTGAAAATTCATAGCACATGCCTGATTCTATGTGCATTTAGAAATTAGAATATGATTTAGACAAGTTGAATAGAGTAGAGCATAAGATTGATCCTTGGTTCAATTACCCCTGTTAAAGGTGGCAGGAACGGTTGAACCTCGTACCGACAGGCGAGCCCCATTCTACGGAATTTTTCCGCATTTTTAAAACGGAGGCGAGTTATTTTCAAAATCTTTTTCAAAGGTCAGTTTGACTCGCAAAAGGTTAAAAATTTTGCGATGATAACAGGGTACAAACCTGAGCCTCATTTGATGAGGTATTCCATTTTCCGCCCGATCAGGATAAGGGTACAAACCTGAGCCTCATTTGATGAGGTATTTCATTTTCCGCCCATTCAGGATAAGGGTACAAACTTGAGCCTCTTTTGATAAGGTATTCCATTTTTCGCCCGATCAGGATAAGGGTGCAAACCTGAGTCTCATTTCTATGAGATGATTCAATCCCTAATCAGGTTAAGGGTCAAATCTAAGCTTCGTTCCATACGAAGCATTTTCTGTAGCCATCCAGGTTAAGGGCATAAAACCTGAATTTCACTCTCACACAGTGAGTCTTTCTCTTCATTCTTCACTTCATATCTTCCATCTTCCTCGGGCTAATTTTCTTCATACCCAGTCAGATCCTTCTAACTAGGGCATTTTTTTCATATATATAGCCCAAATTTGGAGTGTTTTTCTTTGCCACTAAGCTCGGCAACAAGTCGGCTTAGTAGCAAAGAGGGGCATCTGTAAACACCCCAAATTTTCACTCACCTTCCTGGTATATCCATCAATCATCACATTTCAGTTCTCCGGAATCAATGAAGGGCAAAATGGTCATTTTCCAAGATTGAACCTTGCAGAAAGTCCTAAATTCCATTCTCGAGTCTCAAAACTTCTCTATTTAGACTCAGAGACACCTTCAAACTGCAAATTTCCAAAATCTCATGCTTAACCAAAAGCCAGAATTTTCAAAATTCAAACTCAGAGTGGCAGCTTTGTAGGACATGTCTTTGCATAACATCGCATGAGCATTCCATATCATTTCACTGCACGACATGTCATTTTGAGATCCGGAACTCCTGATTTTCAAAATTGTCAATCCAGATTTGATTTCTAAACTTTTCAAAATTGATTTTAAAACCCTATGTTTTTAAAATTATCAATTCTTCCCATTTTACCCCCAGGACCCCGAATTACAAAAAAGTTTTCTCAAGAAAACAATCTGGATGGTTTTGACATTTCAAAATTTCGCCAGTTGGAAAGAGGGGGACACAATTTTAAAATTCATAAGATCTTATTTCAAACTTTTACAAAAAGGCTCCGAATTTCCCTACTTCTTTCAAAATTTCGCCCTGAAGAACCATTTCTCCTAAGTTTTGAAATCAAACCAAATTTTGCTTAGTGTTTTCCAAAACCAACCTACTTTTTTGAAAATTTCAAAAAAAAAAATCCATTTTGGCTCCTATTTCAAATAAAGGACGTGGGACCCGCCTCGAGGTAGTGTCACACTCAAATTCTCAAAATTTCCCCTTATTTCCAAAATAGTGCCCATTCGAAAGTGGCACCGATTTATAAAACCTTGTTTTAACTCAGTAAAATAATTAGTGGGCCCACGTAGGTGGCACCCCACTAAGACTCTTTGCCAAAAGAAAGAATTTTTATTTGAGGTGGCACTACCAAAACAAAATCCGTCATTTACTCATTTTTTTTTTTTACTTTATTACTTTTTTAGCCCCAAAATGGAGCCACCGTGAAACCCTACCAAAAACTTAACTTTACCTAACAGAGCCGCCCCACCCTTTTCAAATGGCGACATTTTTGAAAACTTTCAAAAGTTAGTTTTTTTTTAACTTATCAAAAATCTTTCACAAAGGGGCCCGAGCTTTTGGCTGAAAGGGCGAACGATTCTTTTAAAAAGGCAGGCTTAGGCCACCCGAGGGAAGGAGGACCTTTTGATTTTTTTTCCTAACTCTTCAGCGCCCCTTTTCCTCACGGCTCCCCCCCCCTACCAGTTACAACCCTCCTTTCATCCGAGGGTCAAAGAAACTCCAGCAAAAGAACCTGCAAGGCTTCAAGAGCTGAGCATCCTCCTTTGATCAAATCCCCCAGGTAGACCGATTGGACTTAAGAGGAGGTAAGGAAACACGCCATCTACCTTGAATATCCATCTTCTCGTATGCAAGCTTGGTACTTCCAAGAATCAACATCCGGGTGCATCCAGTTCGAATAAGCAGGTGAGAAGTCGTTTTATATTGATGGTTTCTGTAAGTTAGGTCTCATTATTGCTATATTTGCATTGTAAACCCATTATACTCGTTAATGGGATTTACTTTCAAGGGTGGTCATGTATAGAGGATCGAGGTTGCCTCTCAATGGTACCATCGATCCTTCAAAAGATGTGTTCTGACTGCATTCGAACCTGATTTGTTTCCAGTATTATGAACCTTTTGAAACTATGTTTGCTGCTTTTACATTTGTCAAAAGTTTTCAGAACCCTATCCATGCCTTCCCCATTTGGCGTCGTTGATCCCATCCAAGTACTTGAAGTTTATTTTTTTTACAGGAGGTGATGATTTCACTTAAAACCAATTGTAGTTTTTGTGCCCTAAACAAAACCTGGTAGGATTTTTTTTTCGGGAATGATATCCCTTCCATCAACAGTTATTACTTTTTTTTTTTTGCCTTTTCCTCTGTTTACTCACAGGTTTTGTATTCAACAATGACATTACCCAATCCTCTTGTGGCTCGTTGATTTAGCCATACCCATACAGTTTTGAGAGGGGCGCTTGCACATCAGTGTCTTAAAGCGATATCCTTAGGGATTTGTCGTACAGAAAGTGGTGCCATTAACTTGAGCGCAACATTTAAATTCATCATAACCTCCAGTTCATATCACTCGGTAGATCCCATTTCCCTTTTTTTTTTTTCTTTTTTCTGTGCACAGTCATTTACTTGGCATCATACAAACCTGTTCTTTTTGTTTGTTCTGATCATCAAGCACATGTGACTCCAGATATGGCATGTTGTTGATTACATATCTGTTAATATCGTTTTTGCCATACCATGTTCTTTTTGTTTAGCATCCTTAGTTATCTTTTTTTTTTTTTGTATATATACTGATTATTAGATTGATCCTGTTTGATGTTCATTATCTGTTGCACATGGTTGTATCATATACAGGTCTGAATCAACCTAATGATTCATGTTCATCAGTATGGTCATCGGCCCTCTGGTGTTAACCTTCTGAGTCCCCCTTCATTTTTTTTTTTATTATCGATCTTGTCCTATCATCGTTTTGTTTTGTCTTAATATTAGTTGCTGATAGTGTCACCTGTGAGTCATTCCATGCCAAGACTTAGTCACACCCCCTTTTTTTTCCTTTGTGCACCTCACTTGCAAAACTGCTAATATCACATCTGCACACATCGACATGCCTTCAGGTGTAGGTCCCTTTGTATTTTCCTGTGCAAACCCCTTTTCTTTTATTTATCGTTTCCCTTTAACCTTTCTACATCAATGTGTTCTGTTTTTATCCAGCATTGCATACGTGAAGCTACCATTCATATTCGCAAACAGTATCATCTAGGCTTTCTTTTTCTTTTTTTTTTTCTCTCCATAATGTTCACTATGAATGTGTCTCTGCTGAAGTTAATTACTGCTAACCCCCTTTGTAAGATTGATTTGTCTGATCTCTTGTATAAAATAACTCCAGCAATGTATTGTTCCCCACTTCATTTATTATATCATTAGTATATACCTAGCTTAATGACATGCTTCGGTCAATGGTGCTCATTTGCGTAAAGAATTCGGAGGAACAACCATCAGTCACCAGCATCACCCATATTCACTTTCTAGTTTCTTGTATATCCACATACATATCCTGCTAGCTGTTTGCATTTTCTTACCAACCCTTGTGACTGATATTTTATCCTGTGTACTTTGCTTTCCATACAAATTCACATTGTGTAGTTATCACCATGTTGGGATTTCAGCTAAATAGTTTCTTTCACGGGTATATCTTACATGTATTGCATCCGGCACACATTACATGGAAAGCTTTTATTTAAAATTCTGATCATAGATTTGGAGAGTTGGCAGCACACATTTTCTTTAGCCAGTTATTGCATATTCCCCCACGGTTTATGTTATCTTAGTAGGGTTATTGTGTCTCCCATAGTCCATTTATATGATCTCCGTTAGACGTATTCCAGGATATTGCCATAACTAGCATTTACATATCTGGGGTGAAGATTTGATCATAATGTACATTCTCCACTATGTGGATATATAGATCTATCTATATAAACATCCTCATGTACAAATTTTTTTTTACATTTAGAGGTCCTTCCTTGTATATTCAAATAAATTGTATTTCTATATGTACATTTCATCCAATAGGAGTTTCAACATTTAGGCATCCATTAATACAATTTCTCATTTAGCTTGGACATGGCATCTAGGTAGTCTCATATGCACTTTGTTCATATTTTAAACATTAGATTTCATCAATAGGTGTCCTTTCAATATAATTTAAGCCTAAGTAGTTGAGTATTAGTGTTAATATGAAATCTTCTGTTCCTCTGCTGTATTTGGTATTTCTTGTACTAACTCATCCTCGCAGGAAAACTTGGAAAACGTCAAATCTTTTAAATTTTTTTTTTTATTTTCTGCCATTTCACTTTATGTCAGAAATGTAATAATCAAATTTGGAATAATATTTACTTTACTGCTTAGATTAGGATGCATATCATATAGTTTGAATTCCTGCAATATCCTGTTTATATGATTCATGCATTTTATTTCAAAAGCACTATGAATGTACACGAATGGAACGTGCACCAACTCTTAGGGAGTTGATGAACTCGGTGGAATCCATATTTACGGTCCTAGTCGGAATATGGACGAGACCCAGATCCATCATCTTTCTACTAATCACATTGAGCCTACACTCTTAGGATATCTTAAAATGCACATCATATTTCTAATATTTTCAAAGTATTGTGGATTGAATCAATTAAACTCTAAACGTATTCATGGCCACAGTCAGAATATGTGAAGAATTTATTTTGACTTAATACACATGTTTCCAGAAAATTTTCTTAGAAAATCTTTCAAAATGCATTCATTCACTCATATCATTTGCATCATGGAATCATTGGTTATCTCATGATTTTCTTAAGAAAATTTCATTCTCAAGAAATCGACTTCTCAAGAAACTCTGAGAATTTTCCAAAATCGGTTTTCCCAAGTCAAGTCTTTCCACATTTTTCCATGAAAAGGGGTTATTTTCTCAAGATTTTTAAAAGAAGTCTCTCACTTTTTCTTAAAGATCACAATCAATTTCCAAGTGTTTCAAGGCTAAGATTCCCAGGATTTCGGTTTCCCAAATTTCAATTTTCCTTCCCCAAAAGTTTTCTTATGAATCTTCAATCATTTTCCAAAGAAAACTTTCAAAACTTGAAGTGTTTCCTGACAAGCATTTTTCCCTTCAAATGTTTCTTCTTTTCAAAATAATTCTTTCCATTTTCTCAGGATTTTCATCCATTCATGATTTTCCCATAACTTTATGAACTTTCTCGTGATTTCAAAACCCCTTTCTTCTGAGTTTCTTGAGAAATTGACTTTCCCTGAGAAATATCTTTCAACTCCAAATATTTTTCAAGCATACATAATGTTTTTCCAACTTACATTTTTCAAAATCTCATAGCACATGCCTGAATTCTCCGTGCATTTAGGATAGAACATAATTTCGATGATTTAACTAAGTCAAGCACAATTTTGGTCCTTGGTTCGATTACCCTTGTTAAAGGCGGCAGGAACGGTCGAACCTCGTACCGACAGGTCGAGCCCCATCTCATGGATTTTCCCGCAATTTTCAAAACGGAGGTGAGTATTTCAAAACAATTTCCAAAATCCGGTCAAGTTTGAATCGCGAAAGCGTTTCCCTCTCTCTTCTGCAAGGAAGGGAAGATGGGAAAAATTTCGCGACGAGAACAAGGTGGCATATCAATAATTGCCTTTGCCTTGGCAAGATCTACCTCTATGCCTTTTTTGCGGATTGAGTCTCAACTTGTAGAGGATAAGTCTTTCAAAGACTTGTCCGAGAGCATCAAGATGATCATCTCCCTCTTTCGACTTGACGAAGATGTCATCCACATAGGCATCCATGTTCTTGTGCATCTGGTTGTGGAAAATAACTGTCATTGCTCTTTAATTGGTTGCCTCAGCATTCTTGAGCCCAAACGGCATGACCGTATAGCAAAATGTACCCCAAGGTGTAGTAAAAGAAGTTTTGTATTGGTCACGAGCGGCCAATTTGATTTGATTGTAACCTGAGTATCCGTCCATAAAGGAAAACATGGCATGGCCTGCCGTGCTATCGATCAAAAGATCGATATTGGGGAGTGGATAATCATCTTTTGGGGTTGCTTTGTTCAGATCTCTGAAATCAATACAGATTCGTACTTTGCCATTCTTTTTGGAAATTGTCACGACGTTCGCCAACCAATCTGGATACTCAATAGTCCGGATGAATCCGGCTGTCTGCCCATGGTTGTCGAAACCATAGATCATGATCGGATCTGGATGAAATTCTACTAGAGGGGAGGTGAATAGTGAAATACTAAATAGATCGATAAATTAAAAATAGAATGCAATAAGGCACAACACATAAAACACAAAATTTATACTGGTTCGGTCAAGACCCTGACCTACATCCAGTCCCCAAGCAAACCACTAGAGCTTTCCAGTATAACATCCAAGTTATCGGATAAATAGTACAACACCCTCTTCCTCAGAGGTCTTCTTCTCTCAACAGAGAAGGGGCACACCCTCTTCCACAGAGGTCTTCTTCTCTCAACAGAGAATGGGAACACCCTCTTTCACAGTGGTCTTCTTCTCTCAACAGAGAAGGGGCACACCCTCTTTCACAGAGGTCTTCTTCTTTCATCAAAAAAAGAATACAGTGAATAACAGAAAGTTACAATACTTCCTATAGAACCTTCAAAATGATATGAATGCATGAATGAAGGATTTCTCACAATGTTCTGTTATTTTCATTCAGAAGATACTCTTTGTCAAAGAGCTATTCTTGACTTTTTCTCTTTCTTTTCTCTTTCTTTTCTCTTTCTTTTTCTAGGCTCTCTTTCAAATATCGAATAAGAATTTTTCTTGTTGTAAGCTCACATGTCCATACTGAATAAATTGTTTTGATTGTGTTTATATAGCCTTAGAAAAATAGTCGTTGCCTTTTTGAAATGATGGTCTTTTTGTGATGTGAGATGTCAAGTCATTTAAAAAACACTATGGTTTTTCGAAAAAGTCTTCTTTCTATAAGTGTAGTATTTGGGGTACACTATTCGTTGTAGTATTTTAGGTATGATATATTTTATGTAAAAAGTCTATTTCTCATAATAGTACATTGAACGTTGGATTGTAAGTCATTATGTAGTTTTGTCTTTATTCAATTTAATGATTTGTAGTACTTTAGTATTTTATTTAGAAATCATCACTTTTTGACTTAAATGTGTGTAAGTGCAATAAATACTTTTGAATTCTTTATTTTGTAAATGGTCAAATCTCAAAATACTTTATGATGAGTTATTTAATGTCTACAAAGAGAATGAAGACTTTAAGTAAGTCGACATTCTTGAGTGGGATTAAGATAGTCATTTATAAAAAAGTTTTTGAGGAGGTATTTAATGTTTTACAGAAAGAATGATGACTTTAAGTAAGTCGACATTCTTGAGTTGTAAAAAGTGACTAAAGTCTTTTCTAACACATAATAATATTTGTTTTTCTTTGTTTAGTTCAACTAGCCGATTTCTATGTTTGTCTTTTTCTTACATACTTGAAATCATTACTTTTTTTATTTCTTTTCAAGTTGTCTTATACATAATAGAATGTACAATTAATGCTTTTGAAATCATGAGCTAAAATACTTTTCTCATAAAAGTTTGTAAGAAGGTACAATGATTGGTTTTCGAAAAAGGTGCTTTTTGAAAATATCGTATACTTTTATGAATGAGTGACTTGTATGATAAAGTATGTAATATGCAATATGCATGCTTCTGAAGGTTCTGTTACATATGACTCTAAAGAAGAAAAAATCTTCATCTTGAAGTAGTCAATCCCTTTAGATGATCTTTAAGAATGAATGACCCATCAAGCTTTTTCTTCAAGGAGTATGATTGCACCAAGGTTGTACTTGAACAGGAGGTATCCATCCTTTTGGGTGAGATATCCTTGCATCAAATACTCGTTAGATACTTGACAAAGCATATCCAGTCATAATATAACATTTTTTATAAAGACATATTATCATATCATATTAAATCAAATATGACAGTGTATCATATTGTGTGTCATCAAAATATAGTTTCTCAACATTCTCCTCCTTTTTTATGATGACAAAATATGCTCTCCTTGTCAAAAAGCCATTATGCATAGTAATCATAAAGATGCATAAAAATATAGAGAAATGTTAGAGTGTTTTTCTCCAATATTGGAGACAGGTTTTTCTCTGCCTTTGTCATGGACATAAAGGAGGGGATCAGAGTAAATAAAGTTATTACAGACCAAATGAATAAAAAGTTCATTCTGACCCGGATGAGGGGTGAAACTTCTGAAGTAATGCATCTTGGCCAATTTTCAAGGATTCGAAGGCTTGATGCAGTGATGCTTGATTCTTGAGAAGGAGATCCTGGGTGTTCTGTACATCGACAATTGCTGAGAAGATGTCGAGTTCAGAAGTTGCTGCTGGATCTGCTTCTTGAGGGCCTTCATCGTCAGAGTTGAGTTGAGGGGACTCTTCCTCTGGGAGGGAGGAGTCATCAATCGTGCGGTTGGAGTTGTAGACGACATCAGTTTCAAGAGGTATTTCAAAGTATTCAAGGATAAGGGTGATGAGGTATCCGAAAGGAAGAGAGCGAAAAGATTGAAAGTTAATCATGTTATTAAAGATTACATTGGATCAGTTTATTGGAAAGGCACAAAAGATTGCATAGAGAAGGAGTGAGATTTGATTGGCAATAAATCCCTTAGAAGGCGGCTTAGGGACTACATTTGAGGAAAGGATCTGTGACAACAATAGAGCATGAGGCTTTAAGTTGCTTACATGCCATGGAAAGTGGGTTGAGCGAGTGGAGAGGAGGATTTTCTTAAACACAGTTTGGTCGATAGGAACTATGTTAGGGAGATCAATGTCGTAGAACGAAATATTTAGAATGCAGCCTAACTGAAAAATGTTGAAGGAGATGACTTTTCCATGAACCATGGAAGTGATAGAGGAGTTGTCGTAGTCGACTGAAAGATTCGTGTAGAAAACTTTGATGAGATGTGGATAAATGGTCATTAATTGGGGAGAGGCTAGAACATGAATAAATTTGGAAAGTGAAGTTTGTAGATCAAATGATGGAAAAGCTTCAAGATGAACTAGCTTGCCGGTTTGGATGGGCATGAATCTAATGGAATGATATGTGTGAATGAGATCAGAAAATCTTAGTTCTAAAGCTTCAATCATGTTGATGTCGAATGATCTTGAAGAGGAGGCCATTTTCAAAGGGTTTGAGAGAATGAAAGCTTTTGAAAGGAAATAATGACTTGCAGAGGGTGATAACTTGTATGAAGATAGAGAAATTGGAGTGAATTGGTGAGGGATGAATCAATCTATTAAATAGAAGGAAGAAAATAATTATGATAAGAAGTGAGTGACATTTGAAATGAATGACTTTTAGATTTTAGTTGAATGAAGAAATTCGTGAGTTGTGACTTAAGGGGCTTGTGAATGATAGATCAAATCAATTTTTGGAAGATAGTGTATTATATTAGCATGAATGACAAGAAGAACATAGTTTCATAAATAATTTTTCTATGTAGGGAAATATTACTATGGGAGAGTTTATCGAATTGTGAGATGTGTCATACTTTGAGTATGGAGTGCTCATTAGACTTGATGTGTGATGGATGAATAAAGTAGGATAAAGTCACGGAGGTGTATGATCTATGTATTTTAAAGATTTTCATGTGAGGATTGAGATAAATAATGGCCTAATAAAAACAAACAACTTTTTATACAATGTTTTTACTTTATGTGAATCCATTTTAAATACGTGAAAAATGAATTTGGAAGAAGACAATAGAAATATAGTGATTTCTTTAATAAGAAGTATTTTTATGGATATGCGTGGAAGGAGTGAGAGTAGACATAAAGTGAAGGTGGTGTCATATATGGATTTTTGAGTAGGATATAAAAGGACAATAATCAATGAATGACATAAAGTAATGATTGACAAGATTTAATGGTTTTAATGAAACTCGATTGGAGGGAGTGCATAGTTTTTGAAAAAGATCAATTAATTTAAAATATGTAAAGGAGTCAAGGTCACGGATGGAGGCTCAAATCGGATGAGATAGAGAGAGAGAAAAAGATGGTACTAATAGTACTCATATGAAGGACAAGTTGTCGAGAATGGGTTCTTATAATAATTTTTCATAAAAAGTGTGAACGATGATAGGACAAAAGTAGATTGTACTTGAAATATGATATAAAAGATGACATAAAGCATTAAATAGTAAAATTGTACGTGAAATATTAAAGAACTTAACTTTGAAAAAGGTGGTGAATGGAATGATGACAAAATAAAAAATAGTAAGAAATACAAACACTCGATTATGACTTAAGTTTGAAAAACAAGATTTCTCATAAAGTGGTTTTATCGGTTTTACTTGTTATTCTTTGGTTAAGATGAATTTTGTCAAGTGTAGATTATATTTTGTGAAGGTGAACTCAAGTAGATTAATCTTTCTAAATTTTAATTAGTCATATGAATTTGATTTTATAAATCACTTAATTTACATATCCCTAATTCTCTCTTAATTCTTATAAAGTCTTCATGTTTTAAAGGTTTAGTGAAAATGTCTGCTAATTGTTTATTAGTGGGTATAAATTCCAGTTTGATTATATTGTTTAGGACTTATTCTCTTAAAAAGTGGTGTCTAATCTGAATGTGTTTAGTTTGAGAGTGTAAAATAGGATTTTTAGACAAATTTATAGCACTGGTGTTATCACATAAAATAGTTGTATTTTTGAATTTTAAACCAAAATCTTTCAAAGTTTGTTTCATCCAGATGACCTGTGTACATGCTAGGCTAGCAGCTATGTATTTAGCTTCAGTAGTTGATAATGATACATAGTTTTGTTTCTTACTAAACCATGAAACTAGTGAGTGCCCTAGCATATGACATGTTCCACTTGTGCTTTTTCTGTCAGATTTACTTCCAGCAAAGTCAGCATCACTGTATGAGATTAAATCAAATGTAGATGATTTTGAATAAAATAATCCAAAATCAACTGTGTCTTTTAGATATCTCATTATTCTTTTTACAGCTTTAAGATGTGATTCTTTTGGATTTGACTAAAACTAGCACACAAGCAAACACTGAACATGATATCTGGACGGCTAGCAGTTAAATAGAGTAGGGATTCTATCATACCTCGGTATAGCTTTGTATCCACAGACTTACCATCTTCATCTTTGTCTAAAACAGTAGTTGTGCTCATAAGAGTATTTTTTGAAGCAGTTGAGTTCATGTTGAACCTCTTCAGAAGTTCATGAGCATACTTAGATTGATTGATGAAGACTCCATCCTTGGTTTGCTTAATATGCAGTCCAAAAAAGTAGGTGAGTTCTCCCATCATACTCATTTTAAATTCTTTCTGCATGGACTTAGAAAAGTCTTCATAGAGAGTGCTGTTAGTAGATCCAAAGATGATATCGTCCACATAAATTTGAATGATTAGGGTATGATTTTTCACTATTTTTATAAATAGAGTAGAATCTGCTTTGCCTACAAAAAAACCAGTTTTTAGTAAAAAAGTTTTAAGTCTGTCATACCAAGCACGAGGTGCTTGTTTTAATCCATATAAGGCACGTTTTAGTTTGAAAACATGATCTGGATATTGTTCATTTTCAAAGCCTGAAAGTTGTTTTACATAAACTTCTTCATTTATAAAACCATTTAGAAAAGCACTTTTAACATCCATTTGATATAGTTTGAAATCCATATAGCTTCCATATGCTAAAAACATTCTAATAGATTCAAGTCTAGCAACAGGAGCAAATGTCTCATCAAAGTCAATACCTTCCTTCTGGTTGAATCCTTGAGCTACTAGTCTTGCCTTGTTTCTTATAACATTACCTGTTTCATCTAGCTTGTTTATGAAGATCCATCTTGTCCCAATGATCTGATGATCTTTAGGTCTTGGTACAAGATCCTAAACATCATTTCTTTGAAATTGATTTAGTTCTTCAGTCATGGCCAGCATCCAGAACTCATCGATGATGGCTTCATCAATCTTCTTTGGTTCAAGTTGAGAAATGAATGCCATGTTTACAATCCGTTCCAGTTGAGCTCTAGTTTGAACCCCCTTGGTCAGGTCTCCCAAAATCTGCTTTTGAGGATGATCTCTAATTTCGGAAAATGTTCTTTGAAGATCATCTTCACTGGGTTTAGCTGCGTTATCTAAGAATAAATCTGTACTTTCAATATCATCATTGTTAGTCTGCTTATGAACATATTGATCAATAGTTTCACAAAAAATGACATGCATAGATTCTTTAATAGTATTTGAACTCTTATTAAAAACTTTGTATGCTTTACTATGACTTGAATATCCTAAGAATATGCCTTCAACAGATTTAGTATCAAATTTATCCAGGCTATCTTTTGTGTTAAGGATAAAGCATTTACACCCAAAGACTTTTAAATAGTCTATTCTTGGACTTCTGTCATAAAATAATTCATAAGGGGTTTTATTTAATAAGGGCCTAACAAGAACTCTATTTGATATATAGCATGCAGTATTAACAACTTCTGCCCAAAAATATTTTGCAAGGTTATTATGTTGGAGCATAGTTCTAGCAGATTCCTGAACGGTTCTATTCTTTCTTTCTACTACACTATTTTGAGGTGCATCTCTAGGGAAAGCAAAGTTATGAGAAATACCATGCAAGTTACAAAAATTTACAAAAAGCTCATTATCAAATTCTCCTCCATGGTCACTACGGTCTTTTATAATAGAACAAGATTTTTCATTTTGTAACTTTTTACATAAAATTTCAAATTCACAAAACGTATCACTTTTGTTATTAAAAAATATTACCCAAGTAAATCTTGAGTAATCATCTACAATGACAAAAGCATATTTATTATGATTAAGACTAACTACTCTAGAAGGACCAAAAAGATCCAGGTGGAGAAGCTCTAAAGGTCTTTTACTTGAAACAATATTTTTTGATTTGAAAGATGATTTTGACAATTTTCCTAGTTGACATGCATCACAAAAATAGTCCTTTTTAAAAGGTATTTTAGGTAACCCATGTACTAAATTGTTTTTAGCTAATTTGGACATGTATTTTGAGTTGACATGACCCATTCTCATGTGCCATAAATGTTGAGTGTCATTATTAGCTATAAGGCAATGTTCAATAATGTTTTCTAGGTATAATTCATACATATTATTTCTTCTTATACCTTTTAAAATGATGTTTTCGTTGGTGTCTGCTATAAGGCATGCATCATGTTTAAAGCTAATATTATAACCTGAGTCAGACATTTGGCTTATACTTAAGAGGTTATGTTTTAAACCTTTAACAAGGAGGACATCTTTGATAAGAGGTTTATCGATATTATCAATATTACCAATACCAATTATCAAACCTTTGTTGTTATCTCCAAAGGTGACCATTCCTCCTTCTTTATGATAAAGAACAACAAAAAGATCTAGATCTCCTGTCATATGTTTTGAACATCCACTATCTAGTATCCATCTGTTCTTCTTCTTTGGAGTCTGCAAAATATTAAGTAAAAATTCTTTGTGGTACCCAATCGGGTCCCTTTTTGTTAAACTTGGGAACCCATATCCATTTTGATTTGGGTTTCTCTATAACTTTAGAGGAGTATAAAGTATGAAAGTTGTAATGCTTCTGCTTTTAGGTTCAGCAAAACCTTTGATGAAAACAGTCTTTTTATTTATACGAGAAGGTTTATTCATGTGAGGATAACCAATACCATTCTTGTAAAAAGAGAGTTTTTGAAAGGATAGGAGTTTATCCAGGTTCTCTTTCCCTTTGGTAAACTTGAAAACCGTTTTCATAAGGTTTTCAATTTTACTTTTTAGTTCTGAAATTTCTACTTGAAGATTTATAGTTTTGGAGCTAGTAGAAGAGATTTCAGAAGTAATCATACAATTTTTCTTTTTTAACTCAGAATTTTCAATATTGAGTTTTTCATTTTTCTGCATAAGCTTTAGATTTTCAAATTTCAAATTTTTATTTTTGAGAATCGTTTTTCTTGATTCTTCAAAAAGTTCTTGAAAAGCATTTTGAAGTTCTTTAAAAGAAAAATCAAGGGATTCACTTACAGAGTTTTATGCCATGAAGCACATGTTGGCGGTTTTAGCTTCATCATCACTTGACTCTTCACTTGAGGATGGTTCAGAATCATCCCATTGAGCATGCAGAGCCTTTTTCTTGAAGAACCTTTTCTTTGGTTCCTCAGTTTTGGATTTTCTTTTTAGAAGAGGATAGTCACGTCTCATGTGACCTGACTTGTTACACTGATAGCACATGGAATCTTCCTTAGAGTCTTTTCTTTACTTGTGCTTATTTTGAAGTCGTTCTTTCCCATGAAGCGCTGAAATTTTTTGGTGAGTAGTGCAATTTCAGATTCTTTTTCTGAGTCCTCATTCTCAGAAAGGGCTGGAAAGGCTAGAGTTTTCTTTGCAGGTTGTTCTTCTTCTTTTCTTTCCTTCATATGGACTTCATAGGCCATAAGATTGCCTATCAAGTCATCTAGGGTAAGCTTGGATAAATCTTGAGCTTCTTTAATTGCAGTAGTCTTTTTCTCCCAGTCAGTTGTGAGAGATCTCAAGATTTTCTTCACCTTATCTGTCTGAGAATAGGTTTCTCCAAGAGATTTCAGGTCGTTGGTGATGTTGGTGAATCTTGTAAACATCTTTGTGATGGGTTCATCTTTGTTCATTTTGAACAGCGCATATTTTTGAACCAGAGATGAAATTTTGGCTTCTTTTACTTTGTTGGTTTCTTCATGAATAACCTCAAAAGAATGTCAGATATCATAAGCAGATTCACAAATAGATATTCTGTTGAATTCATTCTGATCAATGACACAATATAAGGCATTCATAGCCTTTGCATTTAGATTTGCCATTTTCTTTTCTTCATCAGACCATAAGCTATAGTTTGCGGATGAAGATGTGTATGGATACTCAACAATTTTCTATACAACAAAATCTATGGACTTGAGAAATATAGCCATTCTGCATTTCCAGTATCCATAGTTGGAGCCATTGAAGAAAGGAGGACGAGATGCGTGTTGACCTTCAATATCATGAGCATAAGAGGTAGATGTCATTTGTGCTGGGAGACTTGTTATGTCGAAACCAGCAAACCTGCTCTCATACCAAATGAAATTCCACTAGAGGGGGGGTGAATAGTAAAATACTAAATAGATCGATAAATTAAAAATAGAATGCAATAAGGCACAACACATAAAACACAGAATTTATACTGGTTCGGTCAAGACCCTGACCTACATCCAGTGCCCAAGCAAACCACTTGAGCTTTCCACTATAACATCCGAGTTACCGGATAAATAGTACAACACCCTCTTCCTCAGAGGTCTTCTTCTCTTAACAGAGAAGGGGCACACCCTCTTCCACAGAAGTCTTCTTCTATCAACAGAGAAGGAGAACACCCTCTTTCACAGAGGTCTTCTTCTCTCAACAGAGAAGGGGCACACCCTCTTTCACAAGGGTCTTCTTCTTTCAACAAAGAAGGAATACAATGAATAACAGAAAGTTATAATACTTCCTATAGAACCTTCAGAATGATATGAATGCACGAATGAAGGATTTCTCAGAATGTTCTGTTATTTTCACTCAGAAGATACTCTTTGTCTAAGAGCTATTCTTGACTTTTTCTCTTTCTTTTTCTAGGCTCTCTTTCAAATATCGAATAAGAATTTTTCTCATTGTAAGCTCACATGTCCATACTAAATAAATTGTTTTGATTGTGTTTATATAGCCTTAAAAAAATAGTCGTTGCCTTTTTGAAGTGATGGTCATTTTGGGATGTGAGATGTCAAGTCATTTAAAAAACACTTTATGTTTTTTTGAAAAAATCTTCTTTCTATAAGTGTAGTATTTGGGATACACTATTCGTTGTAGTATTTTAGGAATGATATATTTTATGTAAAAAGTCTATTTCTCATAATAGTACATTGAACGTTGGATTGTAAGTCATCATGTAGTTTTGTCTTTATTCAATTTAATGATTTGTAGTACTTTAGTATTTTATTTAGAAATCGTCACTTCTTGACTTAAATGTGTGTAAGTACAATAAATACTTTTGAATTCTTTATTTTGTAAATGGTCAAATCTCAAAATACTTTATGATGAGTTATTTAATGTCTACAAAGAGAATGAAGACTTTAAGTAAGTTGACATTCTTGAGTGGGATTAAGATAGTCATTTATAAGAAAGTTTTTGAGGAGGTATTTAATGTTTTACAGAAAGAATGATGACTTTAAGTAAGTCGACATTCTTGAGTTGTAAAAAGTGACTAAAGTCTTTTCTAAACATATAATAATATTTGTTTTTCTTTGTTTAGTTCAACTAGCTGATTTCTATGTTTGTCTTTTACTTACATACTTGAAATCATTACTTTTTTTATTTCTTTTCAAGTTGTCTTATACATGATAGAATGTACAATTAATGCTTTTGAAATCATGAGCTAAAATACTTTTCTCATAAAAGTTTGTAAGAAGGTACAATGATTGGTTTTAAAAAAGGTGTTTTTTGAAAATATCATATACTTTTATGAATGAGTGACTTATATGATAAAATATGTAATATGCAATATGCATGCTTCTGAAGGTTCTTTTACATATGACTCTAAAGAAGAAAAAATTTTCATCTTGAAGTAATCGATCCCTTTAGATGATCTTTAAGAATGAATGGCCCATCAAGCTTTTTCTTCAAGGAGTATGATTGCACCAAGGTTGTACTTGAACATGAGGTCTCCATCCTTTTGGGTAAGATATCCTTGCATCAAATACTCGTTAAATACATGACAAAGCATATCTTGTCATAATATAACATTTTTCATAAAGACATATTATCATATCATATTAAATCAAATATGACAGTGTATCATATTGTGTGTCAACAAAATATAGTTTCTCAACACTGAGGTATATTCCTCTTCTTTCAGACCCAATGTCTTAGTCGTCATTTCTGGACAGATATTTAGGTTGCTGCCTCTGTCAACTAGCACATGAGAGACTATCATGCCCCTGGTTTGCACCACTATGTATAAGGCATTTTTGTGAAATGAATGATTCGGCAAATCCTCATCAGAAAAAGTGATTGGTGCATTTGTCATGGCCTGATTGACGATTTTAGCCATGTCTTGCGGTGTTGTGCTAGGCTTGACCTTGATCTTTCTGAGCAGATCTTCTAGCACTTGCTGATGCTCTGGGGAAACATGGGTGAGGTCCAGGATAGAAATGTTGGATAAAGCAGTAATTGACTTCTGAACTAATCCTGAAGCCTCTTCTTTCTTCGAAGCTGCTTTGACGAAGCGCTTCAGAATCCTTGGGACTAGCTTGGCAATTTCTGTTGTTACCTTGGCTGGTTCCTTGGTTGGTTTCTTATTGCTGGAAAATGCAGTGATATCCACCCTCTTGGCGGAAGACTGCGCTTGACGAAGGACCGGGACCTGATGTTGATCCTGAATGTCTTGACTGGAACATGGTTGAATGCTACCCTGAAGAGAAAACACCTGCTCTGTGATGACTGAAACTGAGTGCTTAGGAAATGGCTTGGACAAGACTTCTAGCTGTTGCTCATCCTCATCCTCAATCAACAAGTTCTTGTCAATACAATCCTGAATGATGTTTTTCAGGACAAAATAATGCTCGGTGTCATGTCCAACAGTCCGGTGAAACTTGCAAAACTTATCAGTCCATTTTCCCATAGCAACAGGAGGATCTGCCACCTTGGGGAGTTTGATCATTCCTTTAGACATCATATATTCCAAGATGTCTTCGCGGGACTGCTCCAGAGCTGTAACTCTCGATCATAACTCCAACCTTCATGTTTTGGCTTTTCTTGTTGCTTCGCTTCTGGCTGAGGAGCTGATTGGACAGGCTGTGGCTTAACAAACTTTCCCTTCTGGGCTGTAGAGTTTATTCTTTCGGCCCTAGAATGTCCGGAGTTCTAGCTGCGATTTTTCTTGTTTTTCTTGTTGTTAGAGCTACTGCTGTTGCCGAAAAAATCCGTGGAGTAAGCCATGTGGCCCTTTTTCTTTTGATCAGGATTCCCTCTCACAAAAGGATATCCTTCATACAGGCCATTGTCCAGTCCCGTTTCGAGCCACTCGGCTCTTTCAATCAACTTGATGAATGATTTTGCAGGAGAGGTAGAAATGAGGTTCCTCAGAGGCTGGGCAAAGTTATTCAAAATGATTTATAAGGCGTGCTCCTCTGGTATGGGAACCTTCATTCTATTACAGGTGCTCCTCCACCTGTGAATGAATTCGCTTGCTTTCTCATTCTCATTCTGCTTCAAATTGTACAGATGGTTGAGGGTTGGTGAGGCTTCAACATTGAACATGAAGCGCTCAATGAACAAATTAACAACATTATCGAACTCTCGTAGTTCGATAGGATTAATGTGGTCTGCATACCATCTGGCTGCTACACCCTCTAGGCTGCGAGGAAAGCAAATGAATAATGCTCTGTTGTCTTTCTTGAAACGACCGCACTCAACATAGAAAGTGGTCAAATGCGCCTTAGGGTTGCCTGTTCCGTCAAATTTGAGGAACTTCCGAGGGAGATTTTCCAGATTGTCGTCCCCATCTAGGCCATTGTAAAAATCCTCACCAGAGTAAGTCTGTTTGCCTTTGCTTTTGGCCTGAATATCCTTGATGGCCCGATTCATTTCTTTCATCTACTCGTGTATCGGATCATTAGCCGGAATAGGTTTGTTTATTGATTCGGGCCCTGCAGCGGTCTTTACAAACTGCGGCGGAGGATTCTGGTGGTAGACAAATTGCTCCTCTTCCTCTGATTCTTCTTCAGCTGATTTTGATTCCTCAGAAGTGGTGTCAGGCTGGACTTTTTTCTGACGATCCTGACCGACTTTTTCACAGCTTTTTTTTAGGTTTGCTCTTCGGAACGACCTTCTTCTGACTGGCCTCAGCTTGCTCTGACATCATTCTCTTAAACAGGTTGTACATGGCAGGATCTATATCATTGTTTTTGTTCTGATTCTGCCCTTTGACTGACTTAGGAGAGTTTGTTGCCTCAGCTTCGCTGTCGTTATGCTGAGGAGCAGTCTCTTTTCTAGCTCTGGTCTGAACTATTTTGTCAATGCCAATGATTTCTGTGGAAATAAAGGAATGGTTACAGCTCGGAGGAATTTTTGAAAATGCGACCTTTTGAGGAAAAGACAAGAAAGGAGGAATTGATAGACAATTAAACAAGTTATCCCATCACCAGGGATCAGGTCATCATAAATTTTTGTGATAATTGTGTCACTGTCTTGCGGCAACAAAAATGAGCCTTATGACCTAGGCGAGGTCGTCGATCATGATGAGAGATAATCGAAGACGAATATAAAAAGTCTCATCACTAGGGATGAGGTCGTCACAGGGATCATGACCATATAAAACAAAATAGAAGAATAAAATTTGGCCATAAAGAGCTTTTTATCAGAACAAAAGTTGTATTTTTATTGATGACAAAATTTAAATACAAAGAGAAGGTGGGTAGATAGTTTGCCACCATTCTCGATATTCTGAAGATACATTAGGACCAGGAAATACAGACAAAGGAATGAAGGAGTCCCAAGTGTATTTGGTTACATGGTATGCCCCAGACCACTGATCTGATTGCAGAACGAATTCTGACATATGGCCCATCGGGAAGCGAGTGTTGACCTGAATCTGCCGCTGCAAGAACTGTCTAAGACACCTCTCTGGCTGATAGTTGACACAGAAGAAAGGGCCAAGCAATCTGTAATGCTTGCTACGAGCATAAGTGTAGCGAGGAACTGATTCTCATCTGTCAAAGTAATCCCAAAGGATCTCTTTCTGGTGCAGACTCTCAATCAAGGTTCGATACTAAACGAAAGACTTCGGCTTCTTGTTGTTAAATCTGAAGGAAATGGCCTTTGATGGAACATGTCGTAGGAACCACGACTGCAAGGCATACGTAAATCCTTCTATCAAAATGGTCTCTCCGAGGGCAAAACGAGCTAAGCCTCTGTAGAGAAAGGCTAGAGCTGCCATGGACACTGAAAGTTGATGGGTTTGCTTGCTTCCCCATCTTCGAAAGAGTTGGGCGACTCTGACATCGATGAAATTTTGACTGTCTTGAAAGAACGCTAATTCCATTGTGCATAGGATCATGGCATGCTGGATTCTTTCTTTTGCTGCTCGAGACAAGGTGTCAACTTCCTCGTAGGCTCCATACTTACGGTAGAGCCTGAACAGATCGATGAACTGGCTTCCGTTGATCTCGGTGAGAGGCCAAGATTTGCTCCCTGTTGCTCTGGCTAATGCTTCTCGAACATCTATCCCCTTGACATTGATCAGGAATTGTTGTTCCACCGGTTCATCTGGCTGACCAGCTGGCTCTGGCAATCCCATGATGTCGCTGAACTCGTCCATTAGCAGAGTCATCTCTCCCCATGGAAACCAAAATATGCAGGTACGTGGATTCCACCGTTCTGCCATAGTCTGAATCAGACTGTCGTTGATGGTTCGCTTGCCCATTGCTGATGCCATCTCCAATCCACAATCATCCAAGTGGTCTGGGAACATACGCGAGAAGGTGGCGAACCAAGAATAGTACCACCGAGGGAAGAAGGAATGAGACTGGATAACCTGATGATCCGGGGTTCCATCCCTTATTTGATAGAAAACATGATCCCTGGGAAAGATAGCATCGAGAGATTCAGACGCCATCGGAATGATACTGAGGCAAAAGAGGAAGAGAATCAAATAGAATGCAGAACTTACAGACAGACTTTTGATGAAAGAAGAGGATAGACATAAATCCTAGAAATTTTGAAAGATTAAGGGACTTAAAAAAAGACTTTCCAGGTTTTTTAAAGAAAATTTGACACAAAAGAGAAAAGAATGTAGGTAAAGGAAAAACATATACCTGGGGTTTTTGAAAATAAAGGGAAACTTTGAATGACACCCCCAGGGTTTCGAGAAGGCTTGATATATATATAGGAGAAAACATCACATAATCAGAGCTGCACAAACAAAGATGCGCACACAGCACCCCCTAAAGGCTGACTCTAAATGTAATATTTAAAATGGCTTGTAGGACCTTAATCATAACTCTATGGTTCAGATCATCTGATTCCAATCAAGGTATGCCGATATACTTAAGCCGAAGCCCGAAGTACGTGGCATAGAAATAATTCTCCGGTTCTAAGGTAAAGGCTTCCCAACATCCTTGAGCACCTATCGATATACCTCGGACTATGGCCCTTAGGTACGTGGTAGGGGGGCGTGAACCCAAATAAGTGGCCCAGTTGTGAGGCTCTCTCCCGAACTATGGTTCAGTGAGATAGCCCAGCAACGTGAAGACCGGGAAAATATAGGTAGGGATGTTTTCAAAAACAAGATCAACATGCAGATAAAACCAGAAAGCGCTAATGCAAGTCCTAAAGAGATAGATTTAAATGAAAAGAAGCATACACTCGCATACATTGTTTGCATTCAATCCCTAGAATTAAGGAGAGTTGTATTTCAAACCTAAATCTGATGTGAACATGGAATAATCTCCTCAATATAGTCCTACCAAACCATACTTAGATCCTATATGCAATGATGTCAGCTTAGGACAGAGTCTGGGCTCCTATGTTTTGCATGGAAATGAAGCTGACATAGAAGAATAAATACTTAGATAATATCAAAGCAAAACAAAAACATAGATCCAACCGGACAAAGACGGGTCCCATCACGGTCGCCAAAACTGTGATCATCGCAAAATGTTTCCTCTCTTGATCTTTCTCTCTCTTCCACCTCTTTTCCTTTCGATCCTTTATTTCCTCCTTTTTGAAGGGAGAAGATAAAAGACAAAAGAAGAGAGAAGAGAAAGAGGAACTCTTTTGCGGGGTCTCACTTGACCTTGATTTAAAAATATTTAGAAATTTAACTCGCCTCCAATTTTGAAATATATTTGCGGGAAAACTGGGAGACGGGATTCGCTCGTCGGTACGAGGTTCGACCGTTCCTGGCGCCTTTACCAGGGGTAATCGAACCAAGGACCGAATTTATGCCTTTTGCTTTGCCTAAATATTATCTAAGAATTTATCCTAAGTCTAAATACATAAAGAATCATGCTTGTGCAATGCAAAGATGTATGCTCTTTTGAAAGATGTTTTGAAAATTTCCAAGTATTCTGAGATGACCTTGATAATGGAGTGAAGAAATGGTTTCTGAATGATAAAAATCTAACTTAGAACTTGAGATAGATCAGAGAAGTTCTAAGTCTTTGAAGTAATCAGAGTTGGAAGAATAAATCTTGATTCTGAGAGAGAATGATTTGAAGCTGAGATAAAAAGAAAAGAATAGGAAATTTCAAAGCCAGAAATGGACTTTGAATTTGACTTTTAGGCTTGGATGAATGTCTGAAATGGGGTTGAACTCTGGCTTTGAAGTTTGAAATCTGAAGGAGATTTGGGAAATCTAAATAGATTTGAGAAATGGGATTGATTTGAAAGTTGGAATTCAAGATGGAATTTGAATCCAGAGTCTGGATTCTAAATTTGAGATCAAAATTGAATTCTGGATTTAGGATCCGAAAATGGGAATTGGATTTGAAATCTGGGATGAAATTTGGATATGAAATCTGAGATCCAAGATGGAATTGGTTTCTGGATCCTAAAATGGAGTGGATCTAAAGTCTGAGATCCAAAGATGGAATTGGATTCTAGATCCTAAAATAGAATTGGATCTGAAGTCTGAGATACAAAGTGGAAGTTGAATTCTGGATCCTAAAATGGATTTTGGATCTGGATTTTGAAAGTCCAAATGGGACCTTCGGAAGATGGATCTGGGTTTTGAAAACCCATATTGAATAAAATAAAATAAAAAAATTTAAGAAGGGTCAACTTTTGAGATTCAGGACCAATCTCAAACTTTGATTTTGAATTTGAAGATGATCTTGATTTCGAATGTGAAATCAGAAGATAACTCAGAAGTTTCAAAGTTAATTTGAACTTTGAAAAATGGAATTGAATTTGAATTTGAATTTTGAATTTGAATATAAGATGATTTTCTTTTTTTGAAATTCCAAAGTCAAATTGGACTTTGAAATTGAGATAGAATTGGAATTTTGAAATAGAAATTTGAAGAAAGATGTTCAAAATCACTTGGGTTTTTAAAAGGGGACTTTTTGAAAATATGATGCAATTCTTTCCTAAATGGGACTTTAAAAGGGGACTTTTCGTCATTGTCATTTTGATAAATTCTATCTTTCAATAAAGTTGCAAGTTTCCTTTATCTATCTGGATGTCATTTGTCTCTTTACTTTGCAAAATTGTCATTACCTTGATCTCTTATTTTTCCAATTATCTTCTCAATAAAAGCAATTTGTTTTATGATGGGCGATTTTCCTGAATCAATTTACCCTCAAATTTTCAGAATGTCTTCCCGATCTATCAAGAAGCTCATCCTTAACTCAAACGCCTGTTCGAAATCAGCAGTGATTCATCAGGTCAAAATAAGAGAAAAATGCAGTCAGACTACAAAGCAGTCAGAAGAATCCGCAGAGTTTGATTCAGCTCTTCAAGAATTACCAGAATTTGCATCAGTTCAGAAACAAGATGAGCCATCATCCTTAGTTCAAGATCCGACTGAAGATATCAATATTGGATCAGAAGATGATCCTAGAAATCTCAAGATTGGCAGTGGTTTGAGTCCGGTAGAGAAAGAAAGGCTCACTAATTTCCTCAAGCAGCACGAAGAAGTATTCGCATGGACTTATGAGGATATGCCAGGCTTAGATCCTAAATTGGTGGAACATCGCCTCGTTCTAAAGCTTGATGCGAAACCAGTTAAGCAGAAGTTAAGAAAAATGGATCCTCGAATCGAGCAACAGGTCAAGGAAGGACTTGAAGATTTGCTTAAAGCAGGATTCATTCGAGCAATAGATTACTCGGATTGGTTGGCGAATATCGTAGCAGTTCCTAAAAAGAATGGTAAAGTTCAAATTTGTATCGACTTCCGTGATCTCAATAAAGCCACTCCGAAGGATGACTATCCGCTCCCAAATATTGATCTCTTAGTTGACAGCACAGCTGGGCATGTTATGTTCTCCTTTATGGATGGATACTCCAGATATAATCAAATCAAATTGGTCGCTCGTGACCAATCCAAAACATCCTTTACCACGCCATGGGGTACCTTCTGTTATACGGTTATGCCTTTTGGGCTTAAGAATGCTGGAGCCACTTATCAGCGTGCTATGGCTGTTATTTTCCATGATCAGATGCACAAAATCATGGATGCATATGTTGATGATATTCTGGTGAAATCCAAAGAAGAGGAAGATCACATCAAAGCTCTCAATCAAGTTTTCAAGCGGCTCAATCTTTATAAGCTAAGACTCAATCCACAAAAATGTGTTTTTGGAGTCGAATCAGGCAAATTGTTAGGCTTTCTGGTCAGCAAAAGGGGGATAGAAATGGATCCCGCTAAGGACAAGGCTATCATTGGTATGCCGCCTCCAACTAATCTCAAAGAATTGCGTAGTCTTCATGGACGTATGCAATCAATTCGGCGATTTATTTCTAATTTGGCCATGAGATGCGAGCCTTTCAATCATTTGCTCAGAAAAGGAGTAAAGTTCGAATGGGGACCAAAGTGTCAGCAATCGTTCGAACGCATCAAGAAATATCTTCTCAATCCTCCTGTTTTAAAGCCGCCAGAATTGGGGAAGCCCCTATTGCTATATATTTCAGTTAATCAAGTTGCTTGCGGTGGATTCTTGGCGCAATACGAAGAAGGCAGTTTGATAGAGCATGCTATTTATTATGTGAGCAAGACCTTTATTGATTATGAGAAGAAATACTCTCAAATAGAGAAGACATGTCTAGCTCTGGTTTAGATGTGTCAGAAGTTGTGGCATTATCTACTGGCATCTGAAGTCAAGATTCTATCCAAATTAAATCCTCTCAAGTATATTCTCGAGCAGCCATTTTTCAGCGGACGAATTGCCAAATGGAAAGTCCTATTGATGCAATATGATCTGGAGTATGTCTCCCAGCAATCTATCAAAGGCCAAGCAATTGCAGATCAATTGGCAGATTTTCCTTTGGCAGAGGATGTTAAAGCCGAGGATGATTTCCCCGATGAGAGGATCTGCAATATTCAACGATCCTCAGTTTGGAATTTATTCTTCGACGGTTCCAAGAATATGGCAGGCATAGGAATCAGAATTCTGCTAATTACACCAGAGAAGGAGATGATCCCCTTTTCTCTCAAACTGGATTTTCAGTGCACGCATAATATGGCCGAGTATGAAGCTTTGATACAAGGTCTGAAAATTCTACAGGACTTCAATGTCAAAAGAGTGCATGCTTATGGCGATTCTTTGTTAGTCGTCAATCAAGTTCTAGTCGAATGGCAAGTGAAGGATAAAAAATTACTTCCTTACCAAAAGATTGTCTCAGCTCTCGCCAATAAATTCGAAGAATTCCAACTTTTTCATATCAAGAGAGACTTCAATCAAGTTGCAGACAGTTTAGCCAATTTGGGATCAATCATGTCTTTCAAGAGTGGAGAATCTTGTCGCTCATTTGAAATTGGCCGACTTGATCAACCTGCTTTCGTCCCAGTAGAGCAGATAAACCAGACTGAGCAGAAGAAGAAGCCTTGGTATCATGACATCAAAAACTTCATTACAACTGGCGAACTTCCTCCAGAATTACTAAAGAAAGAGCAGCGAGCAATTCAGCGCATGTCTGTTCAATATTTTATTCTTGCTGATGTCCTTTATCGTCATGGATTCAGTTCTGAATATTCCAGATGTTTGGACGAAGGAGAGGCCAGAGAAGTTGTGCAAGAAGCACACGAAGGCATTTGCGGTGGTCATGTTGGCTATCAAACTCTCGTCAAACAAATCATCCGAGCAGGATACTACTGGAGAACTATGCAGCAAGATTGCTATCATTTTGTGAAGAAGTGCGTTCAATGTCAGATGCATGCACCTTCCATTCATGCGCCAGCGACATACTTGCAATCTGTCGTCTCGCCATGGCCATTTTCCATGTGGGCTTTCGATGTTGTAGGCCCCATCACTCCTTCAGCTTCCAATGGTCACAAGTATTTTCTTGCCGCAACAAAATATTTTACTAAATGGGTAGAAGCAGTCACTCTACGCACAGTAGAAGGTCGACATGTGGTCTCATTCATCCACAAGAATATCTTATGTCATTTCGGCATACCACATGATATTGTGTCAGATAATGACAGTCATTTCAAGAATGAGAGAATGAGAACATTCTGCTCAAAGTTCAGAATTCATCATCATTTTTCCGCTCCTTATTACCCTCAAGGGAATGGTCAGGCAGAGGCCACCAACAAAATTTTAATTCGAATCCTTGAGCGAACTTTGGAAACAGGCCGTGACTGGCATGAAAAGATTCATGACGCACTATGGGCATACAGAACCACCATTCGAACTCCAACTAATGTTACTCCATCAAAACTTGTCTACAGAACCGAAGTAGTACTGCCTCTACATGTTCAGAAACCTGCTCTGAAATTTGCATCACTTCTAGAATTACCTCTTGATCAGTATCAGCAACGACGACTGATACAACTTGATTTGCTCGATGAAAGAAGGCTCAGAGCAGCAGAACATGCTCAATCCTATCGCCAGAGAATAGCCAGACAATATGCAAAATCCGTCATTGAAATAAAATTTCGAGTCAATGATCTAGTACTCAGATCAACAACTTATCTCAGGCACCGCCCGGGTGGCAAGTGGTTGCCAAATTGGGAGGGTCCTTATGTTGTCAAAGAAGCACTACCTCGCAATTCATATCGGCTCATCAATGCTGACATAATAGAATTACCAGATCCCATCAATGCTTGACATTTGAAAAAATTCTATACTTGAATCCTTTCCTATTCTTTGTAATTTTTCCAAATTTCTTTCAATAATAATCAAGTTTTCTTTCCCAGCTATACTGGGGCATTTTTAAAATTTTGTTTTTATCTACAAATACTCTGTATGCAGGCAGGATCAAACAAATCTCTCATTTTGCACACATGTGCACCCATTTACATTCATTTGCATTTGCTTGCATTCATTTGCATTCATCTGCATCGATTTGCATTTGCATCGAATTCCCCATTCAGGATAAGGGATAAATCCTGAGGCCCCGACAGTTATCCAAGTTGTTGTAAGGGTGAAGACTGAAAATCTTCCATCAAAATCAATTAGTAATTCTTCAGAATCCAGTGTTCGTGCTGGTAATTTTTCAAAAATCCAGTGTTCGTGCTGGTAAACTTTCAAAACCTAGTGCTCGTACTGGTAACCATTTAAAACCCAGTGCTCGTACTGGTAACCATTTAAAATCCAGTGCTCGTACTGGTAATCTTTCAAAATCCAGTGCTCGTACTGGTAATTTTAAAAAATCCAGCGCTCGTACTGGTAATCTTCCAAAACCCGGTATTCGTACTGGTAATTTTTCAAAACATAATGCTTGTATTGGCACATTTTCAAAATCCGGTGTTTGCACTGGTACACTTGAAAATTCAGTGTCCACTAATTTAGTTTCCCTTTCGGATTCGACTTCTGACTCGAATTTCCTTTCCTTCCACACCGGTTTAAGTTTGCCTTTGGGATTCGAGTTCCGACTCAAATCTTCTTTCCTTCTAGTTGATCTAGTTTTCCTCTGGGATACGAGTTCCGACTCGAATTTCCTTTTCTTCTAACCGGTTTAGTTTTTCTTCGGGATTCGAGTTCCAATTTCCTTTCCTTCTAACCGGTTTAGTTTTCCTTCGGGATTTGAGTTTCGACTCGAGTCTTCTTTCCTTCTAGTTAACCTAGTTTTCCTTCGAGATTCAAGTTCCGACTCGTATCTTCTTTCCTTCTAGTTAATTGTAAACACACCAATTTTTTACCTTCATCTAGTGTTTGTCCATTTCATAAGTCATCACAGATCATTGCATGTCATTGCACGCATTCTGCATAGCATTGTATGACATTGCATCTCATTTTCGAGATCCAACACTCCTATTTCAAAACATTCAATCCAGATTTGAATTTTAAAGCTTTATTTCAAAATCAATTTCAAAACCTGGGTTTTTATTCAATACTCTGTCATTTTCCAACCCCAGGACTTTGTATTTCGAAATATTTTCTCAGAAAACAATCTAGATTCCTTTCAAATTCAAACTTTAATCGATTTCAATTCACAGATGAGACCCATTTAGATGGTGTCGCTTCTGAATGCCTCTATTCATCAAATTTCTCAAATTTTTGAAAGTTTCAGTCCGATCAGGACTCTGTCTCAGAGTCCTAATCCGGTCAAAAGTCTCGTTTTTAAGTCTGTTTTACTTCCATTCTCAATCTTTTTCGTTTGTTTTCAAAATTTAGGTTATTTCACAGAGTCCAGTTAATTCAGGACTCTATTTCAGAGTTCTAATTGAGTTGGGAGTCTAACCCTGACTGTGTTTTCTGACTTATTTCATCATTTCTTGATAAAATCTTTTGAAAATTCTTTCATTTGGCTTTTAAAATCTAAAATCTCAGAGTCCTAAGAGTTCAGGACTCTAACCCGGAGTTCCAGTTCGCTTGAGACCCTATTTCCAAAGATCTTGAATTTCAAATACTGATTTTAACCCCTTTTCAAAGCCATTTTCAGTGTTTATTTCAAAAATGTTCAAAATTCGATGTGGGTCCACTCAGTTGGCACCATATCCAGAGGAATTCTAACTCAGTTAGGACCTTATGCCATTTCAAAAATCCTAATTTTAAGTTTACTTTTGAAAATCTTTTGAAAACTCCTTCAATTTCAAGTTTTAAAATCGCTTTTTGAAAAACTCAAGTAGGGCCCACTCGGGGTGGCGCCATATTCGAGTAAGTCAGGGCTAGACTAGGGTTAGTTGATATCTTGGTTAGTGTTAGAGGTTTAGAAGAGTCAAAACCATTTTGAAAAACTCATTTTTGAAAGTTAGTTTTTAAAACTAGTGTTTTTCAAGGTTTTTAAAAGTGTTTTAAAAACCCAATGTGAGAGAATGCCAAGTGGCACCACATTTGGGGGATTTTTAGGTTTAGCTAGGGGTTAATTAGGAACTATTTAGGATAATTTAGACTAAGGGTAGTTAGGTAACTCCACCCCAAAATCGCCCCCCCTTTAGAGTCCAAAATTTTCAAAATTGTCAATTTTTAAACCTAATTTTTTTATTATAAATAGAGGCATAAGGGGGGTCGATTTTCCCATCTCTCTCCTATTGGATTCTTGGAGCCTCTCTCTCCTCTCCAGACCTTCCTCCATTGCTGCAACTCCAAGGTATGAACTTCTTCACTTTTCTTATTTTATTTAATGCTTTAAACCTAGATTTAGGCTTGGACACCACTCCTTATGGAAGATCAACCATGGTTTCACCTCAAGAACCATCAAGAACCAGCAAGAACAATACAAGAAGGTGATCTAACCCTGTTTTGGATAATTTATAGAGATTTTAATCCATTAGAATTGATTTTAACATGATTCTTTGCATTATTAACCAATAAAATATATGATTTACCCTTTTTAATGGGTTAAATCTATGTTTTAAAGGTGATATCAAATTCCAGCCATTGATTCCCTGTTTTTAATTTATTTTCATGGTTTATTCATGTTTGTTTTACGTTCTATAGCATAGAAATAATTTTTATTTACTGTTTTATGGTTTATTTTATTTATTTACATTAGTTAATGCATGGTTTTTCAAGTTTCTTAAATTTCTGTGTGTTCTAGGTTTAGAACAGTAAAGATGATGTTATTTCGGATTGAATCACTCATTGTTTATTTCTGATTTTTTTATATGTTATGCATGCATGAGTTATTGAGTTACTGTAGAAAAATCAGAGGTTTTGGATCTCGGGAACCCTATCAAAAAAATCAGACATCAAATCGGGTTTTTAAAGCTTTAAAATCGTGGTTAAAATCAAGAAGGTAACTTTCTGTGATGATATTTCTCTCATCTTATATCCGATTTTAGATCTGTAAAGTGATATGGATTCACATTGAATAGATCTGTCTTCTGTGAAATTTTCGGATTTTTTTATCACTGTTTAGTATTTTTCCCTTTTTAGATAATCTGTTTTTAAATTTAAAACTCGTTAGGGTTTACCAAAACCCTAATCAGACTTGTGTTAGTCATAAATCCCAAACCACAGATCCGATTTTAGATCTGTAAAAATTGAATATTCTTATTTTTCTGTTTAATGTTCACCACTAAAATTTCAGAGAATTTTGTTTAGAATTGCTATTTATGTCTGTATTTTCAATCTGGAATAGCTGTTTTAATCCCTGTTAAGAGTGATATATTTTAGCTCCGATTGCCGGAAGGGTTTCTCCCTAACCGGAGATGATTTTTCTGATATGTAAGTTGGGAAATCTCTGTTTTCCTTCCTAGTTAGTCTCTGTAAAATTTCATAAATTTCCATGGAGATTTGACCCCTGGTTAAGGTCTTGGACTGAGACTGGTTGGTGAATTAGGTCAAAAATAACATATTTTTAGGGTTTAATGCAATTTTCGGATTAATTTAATGTCAAAAAATTATTTTTATAATTCCAATTCTATATTAGGGTTATAACAAGTGCAGGTACCAATTTTTATGGATTTTGGAATCCATTTGATGGCTGAATTAAGCAAATTGCAAAACCGGGTTCCTGAAAGATCCAAAACACTGCAGAAATCACAAAATTTGTGATATTATTGGATTTTCGTGCATAAGCATATGGTTTTAGGGTTTTATCATGTTCATAATCATATTAGGATGCTTTAGGTTTAATTTTGTGCTCATTTGATTTCATTTAGTGCATAAAACCTAAATTTTTACCAAAATCTCTTTCTAAAAACCTTGATTTCAAGGCCATAGTCTTGCTATCGGGGGCAATTTGGTCATTTGACCTAAATTTCGAAATCCCTAACCCTAATTTCATATTTTTAATCATGTCATAGCATATTTGGTTTGAGTTTATTACATTCAAATTTCAAAACTTGCATTTTATCAAAATATCTTTCTAAAAACCCTAATTTCAAGGCCATAGTCTTGTTATTAGGGGTATTTTGGTCATTTGGATCCCAATTTCGAAATTTCATATTTTATCTTCCTTATTTATTCAATTTTATTTCATACTTTATCATTTTGATTTAAGGGAATCATGGCAAAAGGGCTTATATTTAGCAAAATCCCACAATTTCCTGATATTGTTGGATAAATCTAGAAAAGCCAACATATTTTCATTAACCAAGTTTTCTAGTTTTGCAGGTACATTGAAGACTTTATTTTCCATGTATTTAAATTTCAATAGTGATGTAATTTGTAATTAAACTTTGGAATAAGAATTTACATTTCCTGCTTAGCTTAGGTTGCATTGCATATAGCTTATTTTTATAATTTTAATGTGTGATGGATGATGATTCATGCATATTTTTACAAATTCACCATGGTCTACACGAATGGCACATGCACTAGCTTCTATAAAGTTTATAAACTTGGTGGAATTTGTATTTATGGCCATAGTCAGAATATGAATGATACTTAGATTTATGATCTTCACATTAGCCACATTCAGCCTACACTCTTAGGCTAACTTCAAAATGCACTGCATTTCTCAAAAATACAAAAAGTATTTCTCAATTCCTTAAATCCATATTCATTCATTTCATGCATTTGCCAATTCCAATCTCAATTCAAAGAAGTTCATTTTCTCAAAATCTCCTAAGTCTTATAGCAAAATCGATTTTCCCAAAGACATTGAATTTCATAGGATATTTCAAGTATTTCCCAAGTTCCAAATTCAAATTTTCTAAGTTAGAATTTCAATTTCCAAGTTTGAATTCAGAGAAACCAAGTCTCTCAGAATCGATTTTCACCAAATGTCAAGGATTCCTCAAAATCGATTTTTATTTCTCTCAGAAGTATATTTCAAATCCCAATTCACGATTTTCCATGTGATACCTATTCTAAATATTTCAATCATTCAAAGCAAACGTCATGGTTTCAAAATGTGCATTTTCTGAAAATTCATAGCACATGCCTGATTCTATGTGCATTTAGAAATTAGAATATGATTTAGACAAGTTGAATAGAGTAGAGCATAAGATTGATCCTTGGTTCAATTACCCCTGTTAAAGGTGGCAGGAACGGTTGAATCTCGTACCAACAGGTGAGTCCCATTCTACGGAATTTTCCCGCATTTTAAAACGGAGGCGAGTTATTTTCAAAAAAAACTTTTTCAAAGGTCAGTTTGATTTGCAAAAGTAAAAATTTTGCGATGATAACATTAATCTAGTTTTCCTTCAGGATTCGAGTTCCGACTCGAATCTTCTTTCCTTCTAATTGATCTAGTTTCCTTCGGGATTCGAGTTCCGACTCGAATTTCTTCTCCTTCCAAATTGATCTACCTTTCCTTCAGGATTCGAGTTCCGACTCAGATTTCTTTTCCTTCCATAATGGACCTGGTTTTCCTTCGAAGATTCGGGTTCCGACTCGAGTTTTCTTTTCTTTGAAGATTCGGGTTCCTACTCGAGTTTTCTTTTCCTTCAAAGTTGGTCTAGAAAATCCAAGTTCCGACTTGAATTTTCTTTCAAATCCAATTCGCTTAGCTTTCCTTTACAAGTTTGAACTTCTACTCAAACTACCCTGCAAGTTGGTCTAGAAGATCCGAGTTCTGACCCGAATTTTCTTTCAAAATCCAATTCATCTAGTTTTCCTTGAAGGGTTGAATTCCGATTCGAATCTTCCCTCAAAAACCCAGTTTAGCACCTGGTCCATTCAAAGCTCACGAGTTGGAATCATTCCTTCTTAAGCTATGATCCTTAGGTTGAATTCCTATGGAATTGATAGTTCGTAGGTCGAACCCCTGCGGAACCAATGTCGTTCTCAATAGAACTAATGTCGTTCTTAGGCTGAATCCCTATAGAACCCATGTCATTCTTAGTAAACCAATTCACAATTTCGACCTTTTTAGCCAATCAATTTCCAATTTCCAATTTCCAATTTTTAAATTTCCAATTTTTAAATTTCCAATTTTTAAATTTCCAATTTTTAAATTTCCAATTTTCAGATTTCCAATTTTCAAATTCAAATAACAAATTTCAGAACCCAAATTTCAAAATTCCATTTTCCAAAATTCGACCCTTTTGAGTCACCCAATACCCAATTTCAATCATTTTCTCTTGCGAGAGACCCTTTTTATAGGGAGAGTTCGAGGGAGCTCGCTCTTTTCGCATGCTATCCAATTCGTTCACTTGGCCCCTTTTCAGGGAGAGTTTGAAGAGACTCGTGTCTTTGTGAACCATTTGCAAAACAAAATTCCAAATTTCACACAAGGAACCATTTTTATAGGGAGAGACTCGACGAAGACTTTCCTTCCTTGTGGCCCCATAATTTCAGACTAGGCCATTTCATCATGAAGGACCCTCTTTTCAGGGAGAGTGTGATGAACTCATTCCTTCATGACCAATTTACCAGTCTCACCAATTCCGGCCCCCTTTTTATAAGAGAAGCCTAATGTTAGGAAGTTTTGACGAAAGCTTAATTTCTCTTCGAAAGTTCGTTTTGCAAACACCTCCTCTTCAGAGAAGAGAGGAGTAATTTCTAATTCCAATTTCTGAATCTTCTCCTTTGGGGAAAGGAGAAGAGAATTTCTGTCATGGATGTGTTGCGTTGTGCTTCAAATGCTCGCTTTCACAAAAGGATTTCAAGAAAATTTTGCCAATTTGTCATTAAATATTTGTTGATTTCAAAAATCTTTATTGCACAAAATTATTACTTCAGAATACCTCCAGTATTACTTCCGAAAGGGCAATGCTTTCGCGAAAAAGGATTCAAAGTCCGAAATCTTTCTATTGGCCAACCAAAAGGATGAAGAATAAATCCGCGATATGGCCAGCAAAGAGAATTCAATGTTGCTGCAAAGCCATGAGTGATTGATATTGATCGCAGTCAATGGCACATTTTTAAAGACCATTCTTGAAGAATAAAGCAGTCGAAATATCCTGGGTGATACAGAAAAATCCACTCAATTTCCATATCTCCTCAATCACCTAAGCTGCAATTAAATATCTGCAAAAGGGATCTCTCAATTGTCGTCAAGATGAAGGCGAATTAAGCGAGTCGACCCCCGGGGCCAAAGAAGATTTGGATCATCTCCAAGATGACGGAGTTTGTGACGGATCCTTCCAGGGAAAGTTCAGATCACCGTCGAGATGAAGGCGAGTGTGATGAGCCTACCGACAAACCCTAAAAGATATTTAATTTCTGCTATCATCAAGAGATTCCCAACCAATGAGCCAATAATCATCATGATAACCCCTGAGAGAAAAGAAGGATCAGAACATCTCTGAGATGAAGGAGTTTGTGATGTACCCTTCCAAAAAAAAAGAGAGAGAGACAAGTCAGGACATCTCCAAAATGAAGGAGGATGTAATTCCCGAAAAATCCAAGAGAGCTCCAATCTGCTAAAAAAAGAGTGCAGAAAGATCATCATGAGAAAAGAATCCCAGGATATCAGACTGCCAAATCTATCAAGAATCTTCTTTAATTTTGTGAAATTCTTTTATCAATATTCTTTCACCAATAGCTCTCGCAATATCAAGAATACTTTCTTTTCCGTCCATATCAAGGAAATTGATAGATTCCTTGAAAGAAAGTCAATCGCAAGCAATTTGAATTCGAATCTTGATTCTACGGAGTTAAGCTCAGTCGGAGGTAATACTTCACGGAGAAAAGAGGGAATATTTTCAAACCAAAGTGCATCATTTTCAATTATTTTGAATCAACAACAATTTTCAACATTTTGACAATATTTTCTAGCTATCCTGGCGTGAAGTGAGAGCTTGAGGTTCATCTTTGGCGCATCCTAACACCATCTCTGTTAGGACTTGATTACAGGAGTTTTCAAGATTCCTTCCCTTCTTTGGTATAATCTGAGCGCACGGGCTCTCAGATTTGCACACTTCCCTGTGTCCCCACTGTCCCACCATAGACAGTCCAATTTCGGCTTGAGATTAAGCCACCAATTTCAGCAAAAGGCAATTTCAAAAGCTATTTAGTCTCAGCAATGAGACACCCAAAATCAAACCATTTCAAGCTTTAGGGACCCCAATTTCCTTCCTTTTGCAAAACCCCTATCGGATTCATGGTGCGGAAATCTGAAGGTTCCATCACGGTCTCTTCTTTCGAGGATTCCGTCCATTTTCTGCCCAATCAGGTCAAGGGTACAAACCTGAGCCTCCTTTGATGAGGTATTTCATTACCCGATCAGGTTAAAGGTATAAACCTGAGCCTCCTTTTATGAGGTATTCTATTTTCTGCCCAATCAGGTTAAGGGTATAAACCAGGGCCTCCTTTGATGAGGTATTCCATTTTCTGCCCAATCAGGTTAAGGGTATAAACCTGGGCCTCCTTTGATGAGGTATTCCATTTTCCACCCAATCAGGTCAAGGGTACAAACCTGAGCCTCCTTTGATGATGTATTTCATTTTCAACCTGGTCAGGTTAAGAGTTAAGCCTGAGCTTCGTTCCATACGAGGTATTTCCCGTCCCATCTAGGTTAAGGGCAAAACCTGAATCTCATTTCTTTTTGAAGTAAAATTTTCTCCTTATTCTCCATTTCATATCTACCATCATCATTTGAATTAATTCTTTCATACTTAGTCAGATTTATCCAACTGGGGCATTTTTATGGTTCAAATTTGGTATGTTTTCTTTGCCACTAAGCTCGGCCCTATACCGGCTTAGTAGCAAAGACGGGCATCTGTAAACACCCCAAATTTTCACCCTCATCCAGTGTTTGTCCATTTCATATGTAATTGCATATCACTCCATACATTTTGCATATCATTTCATCGCATTGCATAGCATTGCATGTCATTACATGTCATTACATCTCATTTTCGAGATCCAGCTCTCCAGTTTTCAAAATATTCAATCAAGATTTGAATTTTAAAGCTTTTCTTTCAAAATCAATTTCAAAACCTGGGTTTTTATTCAATATTCTGTCATTTGCAAACCCCAGGACTTTATATTTCAAAACATTTTCTCAGAAAACAATCTGGATTCATTTTAAATTCAAATTTCAATCGATTTCAATTCACATATGAGGCCCATTGAGGTGGTGTCGCTTCTGAATTTCTCTATTCATCAAATTTCTCAAAGTTTTGAAAGTTTCAGTCCGAGCAGGACTCTGTCCCAGAGTCCAAATCCAGTCAGGAGACTGTTTCATTTCCATTTTAAATCTTTTCCGTTTGTTTTCAAAATTTAGGTCATTTTACAGAGTCCAGTTAATTCAGGACTCTATTTTAGAGGCCGGTCGAGTTAGGAGTCTGACCCTGACTGTGTTTTCTGACTTATTTCGTCATTTCTTGATAAAATCTTTCGAAAGTTCTTTCATTTGAATTCTAAAATTTAAAATCTCAGAGTCCTAAGAGTTCAGGACTCTAACTCGGAGTTCCAGTTCGCTTGAGACCCTATTTTCAGAAATCTTGAATTTCAAATATTGATTTTAACCCCTTTTCAAAGCCATTTTCAATGTTTATTTCAAAATTCTTCAAAATTCGATGTGGGCCCACTCAGTTGGAACCATATCCAGAGGAATTCTAACTCAGTTAGAACCTTATACAATTCCAAAACTTTAAATTTCAAGATTGCTTTTGAAAATCCTTTTGAAAACTCCTTTAATTTCAAGTTTTAAAATCGCTTTTTGAAAAACTCAAGTAGGGCCCACTCAGGGTGGCGCCATATTCGAGTAAGTCAGGGCTAGACTACGGTTAGTCAGTGTCTTGGTTAGTGTTAGGGGTTTAGAAGAGTCAAAAATCATTTTGAAAACTCATTTTGAAGTTTAGTTTTTAAAACTAGTGTTTTTAAAGGTTTTTAAAGGTGTTTTAAAAAAAACCAAATGTAGAGAATGCCAAGTGGCATCACATTTGGGGGATTTCTAGGATAGTCTAGGGGTTAATTAGGTATTAGTTAGGATCATTTAGGCTAGGGGTAGGATAGTAACTACACCCCAAAATCGCCCCCCCCCCCCCTTTAGAGTCCAAAATTTCCATTTTTTTTTAAAACCTAAAAATTTTCTATAAAAAGGGGCTATAGGGGGGACGATTTTTCCAGCCACCTCTTGAGCAAATCTTGGAGCTTCTCTCTCCTCTCCTGCCTTCCTCCATTGCTGCAACTCCAAGGTAAATAATTTCTTCAATTTTTAATATTTTATTTAGTGTTTTTAATGATTTAAACCTAGATTTTGCCTTGGACACCCCTCCTTATGTGGATTCAATCAAGATTCAACCTCAAGAACCATCAAGAATGGTCCAAGAAGGTGATCTAACCCTGTTTTGTGTGTTTTACAGGGATTTTAATCCATTAAAAGTGATTTGAGCATGATTCTTTGCATTATTAACCAATAAAATACATAATTTACCCTTTTAATGGGTTAAATCTATGTTTTAAAGGTGATATTGAATTCCAGCCATTGATTCCCTGATTTTTTTTTTATTTAATGGTTTATTCATGTTTTTTTTATGTTGTATAGCATAGTAATAATTTTTATTTACTGTTTTACCGTTTATTTTATTGATTTACATTAGTTAATGCATGTTTTATTAAGTTTCTTAGTTTTCTGTGTGTTTTAGGTTTAGAACAGAAAAGATAATGTTATTTCGGATTTAAATCCTTGTTGTTTATTTTTGATTTTTTTATATGTGATGCATGCATTTGTGATTGAACTACTGTAGAAAAATCAGAGATTTTGGACTTCGGGAACTCTGTCAGAAAAATCAGACATCAAGTCGGGTTTTTAAATCTTTGAAATCGGTGTTAAAATCAAGAAAGTAACTTGCACTTGCGTGGGTTTTCTCATCCAATGTTTGATTTTAAATCTGTAAAGTGCCATGGATTCACATTGATTAGATCTATATACTGTAAAATTTTTAGAATTTTTTACCACTGTTTAGTATTTTTCTTCTGTCAGAGACTCTGATTTTCAATTTAAAACTCGTTAGGGTTTACCAAAACCCTAATCAGACTTGTGTTATTCATAAATCCCAAAATACAGATCCGATTCATGATCTGTAAAAGGTGAGTACTATTATTTTTCTAATATCTATTCACTGTTAAAATCTCAAATATTTTTAATTAGTACTGTTATTTATCTCAGGATTTTTAATCCGAAGTGTCAGTTTGGACCAAGGTTAAAATCAATATATTCAAGTCCGGATTGTCGGATGGGGATCTCCCTGGTTTTAAAGGATTTTTCATATCTGTAAAAAGTAAAAGTTCTATTTTCTTGTCTATTTTGTCTCTGTAAAATTTCATAGATTTTCATGGAAGTTTGACCCCTGGTTCGGGTCTTGGACTGAGACTGGTTGGTGAACTAGGTCAAAAATGGCAATATTCAAAGACTTAATGCAATTTTTGGATTAATTTAATGCCAAAAAAATATTTTTATAATTATAATTTGATATTAGGGTTATAACAAGTGCAGGTACCAATTTTGAGGATTTTTGAAATCCGTTTGATGCTTGAATGGCTTGAATTGCAAAACAGGGCACCCAAAGAATTCTAAAACACTGCAAAAAATCATAAAATTTGTGATATTCTTGGATTTTCGTGCATAAGCATATATTTTTAGGGTTTAATCATATTCATAATCATATTAGGATACTTAAGGTTAAATTTGATGTTCATTTGATTTCATTTAGTGCATAAAACCTAAGTTTTACCAAAATATTTTATGAAAAAACCCGATTTCAAGGCCATAGTCTTGCTATCAGGGGTAGTTTGGTCATTTGACCTCAATTTCGAAGTCCCTAACCCTAGTTTTTACATTTTTAAGCATGTTATATCATATTTAGTTTAGTATATTTGCATTTGAATTTCAAAACTTGCATTTTATCAAAATATCTTTTTGAAAACCCTAATTTCAAGGCCATGGTCTGGTTATTAAGGGTATTTTGGTCATTTTGACCCCAATTTCGAAATTTCAAATTTCATTTTCATATTTATTCAATCTTATTTCATATTTTATTAATTTTTATTTAAGGGAATCATGGAAAAGGCTTATATCTAGCAAAATCCAGTAATTTCTAGATATTACTGGATAAACCTAGAAAAGCCAATATATCATCACTAAAAAAGTTTTCTAGTTTTGCAGGTACATTGAAGATTTTAATTTCATGTATTTAAATTTCAATAGTGATGTAAATTAAATGTAAACTTTGGAATAAGAATTTAAATTCCTGCATAGATTAGGATTTTCATTTCATATAGTTTAAACTTTGATATATAACTGCCATGTATGCCAATTCATGCACATTTTATTAATTTACTATGGTCTACACGAATGGCACATACACTAGCTTTTATGAAGTTTATAAACTTGGTGGAATTCGTATTTATGGCAATAGTCAGAATATGAATGATACCCAGATTTATGATCTTCACATTAGCCACATTCAGCCTACACTCTTAGGCTAACTTCAAAATGCACTGCATTTCTCAAAAATACAAAGAGTATTTCTCAATTCCTCAAATCCATATTCATTCATTTCATGCATTTTCCAATTCCAATTCAAATCTCAATTCAAAGAAGTTTATTTTCTCAAAATTTTCTAAGTCATATGGAGAAATCGATTTTCTCGGAATATGAAAATCTCAAAGTATGTTTCAAGTGTTTCTCAAGTTCAAAATTCGAAATTTCAAGTTGTACATTCAATTCCAAGTTTGAATTCAGAGAAACCAAGTTTTCTCAGAATCAATTTTCATAAAATCTCAAGATTTCCCCAGAAATTGATTTTTTACTTTTCTCAGAAGTACATTTCAAATCCCAATTCACGATTTTCCCTGTGATATCTATTCTAAGTGTTTCAGTTATTCAAAGCAAACATCATGTTTTCAAACATGCATTTTTAGAAAATTCATAGCACATGCCTTATTCTATGTGTATTTAGAAATTAGAATATGATTTAGACAAGTTGAATAGAGTAGAGCAGTAGATTGATCCTTGGTTCGATTACCCCTGTTAAAGGTGGCAGGAATGGTCGAACCTCGTACCGACAGGCGAGTCCCATTCTACGGAATTTTCCCGCATTTTAAAACGGAGGCGAGTTATTTTCAAAAACTTTTCAAAGTTCAGTTTGACTCGCAAAAAGTAAAAAATTTGTGATGATAACAGGTTTGGCGACCGTGATGGGACCTATCTTCGCCTGATCAATTTAATGCTCTACTTAGTTCAAGTTGTCAAAATCGATTTCCATGGAATGTCAACTTTTAATTTATGCTATCATGTGAACCTAGGAGCCTAGGCTTGAACCCAGCTGACATGGACTGCATGTAGACTAGGTATGGTTTGGTAGGACCATATTGAGGAGGAAATTTTTATGCTCATATAGACTTAGGTCTAATACAACCCTCCTCAATCTAGGTTTGATTGAAAACAATGTTTGCTTCTTCAAATATTTTCAAAATTCTATCTCTTTAGGATTTAGAGCCCTCTGTTTTCTTGCATGTGCTCATATTTCAAAAACCACCCCCACCTATATTGTCCCGGTCTTCACGTTGTTGGGCTCTCTTCTAGAACCATAGTTCGAGACAGAGCCTCACAACTGGGCCACCTATTTGGGTGAAAACCCCCCTGCCACGTACCAAGGGCCATAGTCCAACATATATCGGCAGGTGCTCAAGGATGTTGGAAAACTTGAACCTAGAACCGGAGAAATTGATTTTATGCCACGTACATCGAGCCTTGGCTTGAGTATATAGGCATAACTGGATTGGATACAGTTGATCTGAACCTTAGAGTTAGGATTAAGGTCCTACAGCTATTTCAAAATTTGTGCATCTAGAGTCAGCTTTTAAGGAATGTTGTATGTGCATACTTGTTTATGCAGGATGTGATTGAATATATTATAGTCATTTCCTTTATATTTTCCATATTTTCCCAATTTTCTAAAAAAAAAAACTGGACGATTTTCTCAAAAGTTCCCCAATCTATGTCCATGTATTGTCCAGGTTTTAAACCCTGGACGATTTTCAAATACTTCATTTTCTGAAGTACTTCTTTATATTCCAATAAACCCTGGACGATTTTCCAAATTTCCCTCCATTTTCTTCAAAACTCCAGGTTATTTTCCATCCTTTCTTTCTTCTGGATCTCGAATTTCCTGTTTTATTTTTATCCTGCCTGCATTTTCCTCAAATTTTTTGCATTTTCCCAAGTCTTATTCCAATTTTCCATGTTTTCCAGTCTGATGACATCCAGTCAGCTTGATTCAGTCTTCCCTGAGGGTCACATCTCCTACGAGGTGCGACAAAGCCTTCCCGAGCATCGAGTCCTCAGCACCGGATCCTTCATTCCCCGATGGTACTATTCATGGCTCAAGATATTCTCTCGTATGTTTCCGGACCACTTGGACGATTGTGGGTTAGAACTGGCGTCCGCAATGGGAAAGCAGACAGTCAACGGCAATTTGATCCATGCACTAGCAGAACGATGGAATCCGAGCACTTCTACCTTCTGGTTCCCGTGGGGCGAGATGACGGTGCTGATAGATGAATTTTCAGAAATCATGGGATTGCCCGAGCCAGCCGGTCAGCCTGGAGATCCATTGGAGAAACAGTTTTTGATTAATGTCAAGGGTCTGGACCCTAAAGATGCTTTAGCTCGCATGACAGGGCGTAAGTCTTGGCCGCTGATCGAGGAAGATGGAAATGAATATGTGAATCTGCTCGAAATCTACAAATAGTATGGGACATTTGCAGAAGTCAGCTCGTTGTCTCGAACAGCTCGAGAGAGAATTCAACATAAGATGGTCTTATGCACTGTGGGACTCGCTCTCTTTCCAGATGGGCGAAATTATATAGATATCAGAATAGTTCAGCTTCTAAGGAGATGGGGAAGTCGACAGACCAGCCGCCTCTCCATTACCATGGCCGCACTCGCCTTTCTATACCGAGGGTTGACTCGTTTCGCACTCGGAGAATCAATTCTAGTCGAAGGGTGCACCTACGCATTGCAGTCTTGGTTCCTCCGGCATGTGCCAGCCCGAGCCAGTTCCTTCAGATACAATGGTAAAAAGCTTGTGCCAGTTGCGCAATACCGATTCTTGATCGACAACCTTCAGGAGGAAGAAGTCGTATGGGACTACTTTGATCGTCAGGAATCACCTCCTAGATATACTTACGCTTATGGCAAGCGGTTCAGGCTACTTGGCCCCTTCTTTTGCGCATACTATCATCCAGAGCGGTGTGTCAGGCAGTTCTCTCAGAGGCAGAAGCGCGTAGAGATTCGTTCACTAGCAGGGGTTCTGCCAGAATTCGACCTCGCATCAGATCAGTGGTCCAGAGCATACCATTCTGTCAGACATGGCTGGGATTTCTTTGTAAATCTTACTATTTTTCCTGGCCCTCGAGTGTCGTCTGATTATCCAGAGTGGTGGAAAATTGTCTGCCCCCCTCCCCTCTGTCAAGTGTATTATTGATAAAATCATGTTTTTCCCCTCAATAAAATTCCTTTATTCTACATTTCACCTTGGTTTGACGACCAGATTCGGGTTCTGACTCGAGTTTTCTTTTCCTTCAGAGTTGGTCTAGAAAATCCAAGTTCCGACTTGAATTTTCTTTCAAATCCAATTCACTTAGCTTTCATTTACAAGTTTGAACTTCTACTCAAACTACCCTGCAAGTTGGTCTAGAAGATCCGAGTTCCGACCCGAATTTTCTTTCAAAATTCAATTCATCTAGTTTTCCTTGAAGAGTTGAATTCTGATTCGAATCTTCCCTCAAAAACCCAGTTTAGCACCTGGTTCATTCAAAGCTCACGAGTTGGAATCATTCCTTCTTAAGCTATGATCCTTAGGTTGAATTCCTATGGAATTGATAGTTCGTAGGTCGAACCCCTGCGGAACCAATGTCGTTCTCAATAGAACTAATGTCGTTCTTAGGCTGAATCCCTATAGAACCCATGTCATTCTCAGTAAACCAATTCACAATTTCGACCTTTTTAGCCAATCAATTTCCAATTTCCAATTTTTAAATTTCCAATTTTCAGATTTCCAATTTTCAAATTCAAATACCAAATTTCAGAACCCAAATTTCAAAATTCCAATTTCCAAAATTCGACCCTTTTGAGTCATCCAATACCCAATTTCAATCATTTTCTCTTGCGAGAGACCCTTTTTATAGGGAGAGTTCGAGGGAGCTCGCTCTTTTCGCATGCTATCCAATTCGTTCACTTAGCCCCTTTTCAGGGAGAGTTTGAAGGGACTCGTGTCTTTGTGAACCGTTTGCAAAACAAAATTCCAAATTTCACACAAGAAACCATTTTTATAGGGAGAGACTCGACGGAGACTTGCCTTCCTTGTGGCCCCATAATTTCAGACTAGGCCATTTCATCATGAAGGACCCTCTTTTCAGGGAGAGTGTGATGAACTCGTTCCTTCATGACCAATTTACCAGTCTCACCAATTCCGGCCCCCTTTCCATAAGAGAAGCCTAATGTTAGGAAGTTTTGACGAAAGCTTAATTTCTCTTCGAAAGTTTGTTTTGCAAACACCTCCTCTTCAGAGAAGAGAGGAGTAATTTCTAATTCCAATTTCTGAATCTTCTCCTTTGGGGAAAGGAGAAGAGAATTTCTGTCATGGATGTGTTGCGTTGTGCTTCAAATGCTCGCTTTCACAAAAGGATTTCAAGAAAATTTTGCCAATTTGTCATTAAATATTTGTTGATTTCAAAAATCTTTATTGCACAAAATTATTACTTCAGAATACCTCCAGTATTACTTCCGAAAGGGCAATGCTTTCGCGAAAAAGGATTCAAAGTCCGAAATCTTTCTATTGGCCAACCAAAAGGATGAAGAATAAATCCGCGATATGGCCAGCAAAGAGAATTCAATGTTGTTGCAAAGCCATGAGTGATTGATTTTGATCGCAGTCAATGGCACATTTTTAAAGACCATTCTTGAAGAATAAAGCAGTCGAAATATCCTGGGTGATACAGAAAAATCCACTCAATTTCCATATCTCCTCAATCACCTAAGCTGCAATTAAATATCTGCAAAAGGGATCTCTCAATTGTCGTCAAGATGAAGGCGAATTAAGCGAGTCGACCCGCGGGGCCAAAGAAGATTTGGATCATCTCCAAGATGACGGAGTTTGTGACGGATCCTTCCAGGGAAAGTTCAGATCACCGTCGAGATGAAGGCGAGTGTGATGAGCCTACCGACAAACCCTAAAAGATATTTAATTCCAGCTATCATCAAGAGATTTCCTATCAAAGAGCCAATAATCATCATGATAATCCCTGAGAGAAAAGAAGGATCGGAACATCTCTAAGATGAAGGAGTTTGTGATGTACCCTTCCAAAAAAAAAAAGAGAGAAAAGTCAGGACATCTCCAAAATGAAGGATGATGTAATTCTCGAAAAATCCAAGAGAGCTCCAATTCTGTCAAAAAGAGTGCAGAAAGATCATCATGAGAAAAGAATCCCAGAATATCAGACTGCCGAATCTATCAAGAATCTTCTTTAATTTTGTGAAATTCTTTTATCAATATTCTTTCACCAATAGCTCTCGCAATATCAAGAATACTTTCTTTTCCGTCCATATCAAGGAAATTGATAGCTTCCTTGAAAGAAAGTCAATCACAAGCAAGTTGAATCCGAATCTTGATTCTACGGAGTTAAGCTCAGTCGGAGGTAATACTTCAGGGAGAAAAGAGGGAATATTTTCAAACCAATGTGCATCATTTTCAATTATGTTGAATCAACAACAATTTTCAACATTTTGACAATATTTTCTAGCTATCCTGGCATGAAGTGAGAGCTTGAGCTTCATCTTTGGCGCATCCTGACACCATCCCTGTTAGGACTTGATTACAGGAGTTTTCAAGATTCTTTCCCTTCTTTGGTATAATCTGAGCGCACGATCTCTCAGATTCGCACACTTCCCTGTGTCCCCACTGTCCCACCATAGACAATCGAATTTCGGTTTGAGATTAAGCCACCAATTTCAGCAAAAGGCAATTTCAAAAGCTATTTAGTCTCAGCATTGAGACGCCCAAAATCAAACCCTTTTCAAGCTTTAGGGACCCCAATTTCCTTCCTTTTGCAAAACCCCTATCGGATTCATGGTGCGGGAATCTGAAGGTTCCATCACGGTCTCTTCTTTTGAGGATTCCGTCCATTTTCTGCCCAATCAGGTCAAGGGTACAAATCTGAGCCTCCTTTGATGAGGTATTTCATTACCTGATCAGGTTCATACCCAGTCAGATTTATCCAACTGGGGCATTTTTATGGTTCAAATTTGGTATGTTTTCTTTGCCACTAAGCTCGGCCCTATACCGGCTTAGTAGCAAAGAGGGGCATCTGTAAACACCCCAAATTTTCACCCTTATCCAGTGTTTGTCCATTTCATATGTAATTGCATATCACTGGATACATTTTGTGAAATTCCACTAGAGGGGGGGTGAATAGTGAAATTCAATAAAGATCGATAAAATAAAATAATCAGGCAATAAGGCACAACACATAAAACACAGAATTTATACTGGTTCGGTCAATACCCAGACCTACATTCAGTCCCCAAGCAAACCACTTGAGCTTTCCACTATAACATCCGAGTCACCGGATAAATAGTACAACACCCTCTTCCTCAGAGGTCTTCTTCTCTCAACAGAGAAGGGGCACACCCTCTTCCACAGAGGTCTTCTTCTCTCAACAGAGAAGGGCAACACCCTCTTTCACAGAGGTCTACTTCTTTCAACAAAGAAGGAAAACAGTGAATAACAGAGTTACAATACTTCCTATAGAACCTTCAGAATGATATGAATGCACGAATGAAGGATTCTCAGAATGTTCTGTTTGTCACTCAGAGGATACTCTTTGTCAAAGAGCTGGACTTGACTTTTTTTTTTTTCTTTCTTTTCTTTTTCTCTTTCTTTTTCAAGGCTCTCTTTTCAAATATCGAATAGGAATTTTTCTCGTTGTAAGCTCACATGTCCATTCCATGGTGAATATTTTATTTGAGTGTGTTTATATAGCTTTCAAAAAAGTAGTCGTTACATTTTGAAATCGTAGCTTTCTTGAGATGTGAAATGATATGTCATTTCAAAAACATCTTTAGAGAAATTTGAAAAAGTCTTTTTCCATAAAAGAAAAATATAGGGTACACTAGTCATTGTAATATTTTAGGTAATACATATTTTATGTAAAAAGTCTATTTCTTACAATAGTATATTGAACGTTGGATAGTGGCTTTGTCTTTATTCTAATTAATGATTTGAGGTACATACGTACTTCTTTACTTTAAATGAGTGTAAGTACAATGAGTGCTTTGAGATATTTATTTGTACATAGTCATGTCAAGTGTTTTCTTTATGTCGTGGTTTTCAAAGTCTTCAGAGAGAACGAGGACTACAAGAAAGTCGACATTCTTGAGAGGGATATTTTAACAAGGATTTCTTACAGGAGGTATTTAATGCTATACAAAGAGAATGATGACTTCAAGTAAGTCGACATTCTATGGGTTTGTAAAAAGGTAACTAGAGTCTTTTCAAAACCTTTATTATATTTGTTTTCTTTGTGTAGCCGATTTTCATGTTTTGTCTTTTACCCATATTTGAAATCATTTCTTTAAAGAAGGTAACTAGAGTCTTTTCAAAAACATATTATATTTGTTTTTCTTTATGTAGCCGATTTCATGTTTTGTCTTTTTCCTACATTTCTTTTCATGTTGTCTTGTATATGATGTAAGGTACAATTATTACATTTTGAAATCATGTCAAAATACCTGTTTTCATAAAGGGTTGTAAGAAGGTACAATTATTAGTTTTCAAAAAGGAGCTTTTTGAAACTATCGTATACTTTTATGATATATTTTTTATGAATGAGTATGTAATATGCAATATGCATGTTCCTGAAGGTTCTGTTACATATGACTCTAAAGAAGAAAAAAGTCTTCATCTTGAGGTAGCCGATCTCTTCAGTTGATCTTTAGGAATGCATGGCTCATCAAGCTTTTTCTTCAAGGAGTATGATTGCACTAGTTGTACTTGAACAGAAAGTCTCCATCCTTTTTGGGTGAGATATCCTTGCATCAAATACTCGTTAGATTTATGGCAAAACATATTCAGTCATAATATAACATTTTTCAAGAGGACATATTATCATATCATATAAAATCAAATACGACAGTGTATCATATTATGTGACATCAAAACAGAGTTTCTCAACATTCTCCCCCTTTTTGATGATGACAAAATATGCTCCCCCTGTCAAAAAGACATTATGCATAGAAATAATAATATGATGAAATATTGAAAAATGTTTAAAGAGAGTATTTCTCCAATAATAGAGACAGGTGTTCTCCCCCTTTGTCATAGACAAAAAGGAAGGGATCAGAGTAAGAGAGTTATTACAGACCAATAATAAATATTATAGTAAAAAAAACAAGTTTATCCCGAAGGTGGAGTAGGTTGATGTGTTCGGTTGACTTGATCCGACTGGAGGGTCTGTAGGGTTTGCTACAACGAGGCTTGACGACGAAGAATACGATCCTGAGAATGCTAGACATCCATCAGAGCAGGGAAGTTGGTAGCAGTTGGTGCAAAGAAGAATTTTTTGAAGTACCGATCGTTCGATTGGTACTATGTTGTTGAGGTCGGTGGCGGTGGAAGGTAGGTTTAGAATTCTACCTAGGTCGGAAGCATCGAAAAACATCAGCTTTCCTCGGACTTTACTGGTGATTGTAGTTTGTTCATGATCAGTAGAAAAGTTTGTATAGAATAGTCGAACTAGTTCAGGATAGTAGGCAGCTTGGGATGAAGATCCTAGTATATGTTTGAGTTCGGGGAGATAGTTTTCTAGGTCAAATAGCATGAAGTCTTCATAGTGAACTAATTTTCCTTCATGAATGGGTCGAGAACAAAGTAAGTTGTAGTCATGAAAAAGACTTGGATACCTAAGATTTGCAGCAGTGATTGTAGAGGTTGAAGAGGAAGCCATTGCAAAAGGAAGTTGAGAGAAAATAAGGAAATTGGAATGGTATGTATGAAGATAGTGAGCTACGAGTGGTATTGGTGAGGAATGAACCAAACGATTAAATAGAAGAGAGAAAATAATTGTGACAATAATTGAATGACAATGGAAGTGAATGATTTTTGGATTGTAGTTTGAATAAGGAAATTTGTGAGTTGTAAGTTAAGGGGCTTGTGAATGACAAATCAAATCAATGGTGGAAGATAGTGTATCATATTGGTATGTAAGTCAAGAAGGACATAGATTTGAACAAATATACTATGGGAGAGTGTATCGAGTAGTGAGAAATGATATGAATGGAGTATGGAGTGACATATTGAAGAGGGTGAAGAAAATAATGGCCTAATAAAACAAACAACTTTTTCTACATGATATTACTTGATGTGGAAGCATTCCAAATTCGTGAAGAGTGATTTTGGAATAAGACAAATAAAGATAAAAGAGTGAGAGGCAATAATTTGTTATTTAATAAGTATATATTTTGATGTGTGTGAATGACTAGACATAAAGAAGGGTGATACGGATATGTGATTTTGAAAGATATGACATTTTTGAAGGAAAAGAATGCCTTAAAAAAATGTGTCATGATTAATGTGTCTTCACATTTGTATTGTTTTATGAGTATACGTAAAGATGAGAGGGACACACTTTGACTATGAATAGTGATGAGACAAAAAGATATTTATGAATGAAGAGTAATAATAGCTTATATAAGAAATATTTTTATGGATATGTGTGGAAGGAGTGAGAGTAGTCATAGAGAAAAGTGAGATGACATATATGGATTTTCGAGTAGGATAAGAAGTAATAAAAAAAATCATGATTGATAAAAGACATACAGTTATGATTGACATGAATTATTGTTTATTTGATAAACATATTTTTAAAGAAACTCGATTTGAGGAAGAGAATAAAGTTAAGTTTTAAACTAGTAAAGGAGTCACAAACACGGTTTGACAAGAATGGAGACTCAATTTTTATAAGAGAGAGAAAGTACTAAAGGTACTCAAGAGAATAAAAATAAAAGACAATATTTTAATGAGTCTCTATTGGAGAGAGATATAAAATGAGAGAGTGATGGTCTCAGATGAAAAGGAGCTTCGTATAATATATATAGAGAGAGATAAAAAAAAGGTGATACAAAACGTACTAATGGGTGGAGTACAAAAACTTTTTGTAAGAGATGTAAAGCATGAAGAGATGATAATAGATAGTTCTTTAGGCTATGATATAACAGATGATATAGTAAAATTTTATGTGAGATATAATAGAGTGTACGTAATCTATGATATATTAAATGATATAGTAAAAATTTACGTGAGAACATAGCAACTAGATCTTTTAGAGAAAGGTAAAGGAACCAAAATAAACATTCGATTTTAACTAATAATTCGAAGAGCAAGAGTTCTCATAAACTAATATGTTTTCATGTTGAAGGTGAATCAATTTATCGTATGAGAAGTTTTCACAAAAGGACAAAAATAATAAAGGAGTTATGAGATGAGTGATGTGAACAATGTTATGATAGCTTTTAATATAATTAGTTTTTATGGATATGAGTGAAAGGAGATAGGACAAGAAGTCATAATGGATGTGTACTTGAAAAGATGACAAGTTGAAAGACATAAAGAATGTGTCTTATAAGAGTTTTTAAAGTGTACGTGAATATGGAAATCTAGTTTGACTAAAAAATCGATAAGAAGAAAAAACTTTTAAAATAAGATTTTAACAAAACTTATAAGAAGTATTATAATAAGTGTGATTAATTTATAAGTCACTTAGTTTGCATATTCCTAGTTCTCTTCTAATTCGTGTAAAGTCTTCATGTTTCAATGGTTTAGTGAAAATGTCTGCTAACTGTTGATTAGTGGGTATGAATTCCAGTTTAATTATATTGTTTAAGACTTGTTCTCTTAAGAAGTGGTGTCTTATTTGAATGTGCTTAGTTCGTGAGTGTAAAATAGGATTCTTGAATAAGTTTATCGCACTAGTATTATCACAGAAAATAGTTGTATTTTCAAAATTTAAACCAAAATCTTTTAAGGTTTGTTTCATCCAGATAACTTGTGTACAAGCTAGGGGTTTTGCAAAAGGATGGAATTGGGGTTCCTAAAGTTTGAAAGGGGGTTTGATTTTGGGCGCCTCATTGCTGAGACTAAATAACTTTTGAATTTTCCTTTTGATGGAATTGGTGACCTAACCTCAAGCCGAAATTAGACTGTCTATGGTGGGACAGTGGGGACACTGGGAAGTGTGCGAATCTGAGAGCCCATGCGCTCAAACTATACCAAAGAAGGAAAGGAATCTTGAAAACTCCCGTTATCAAGTCCTAAAAGGGATGGCGTTAGGATGCACTAAAGATGAACCTCAAGCTCTCGATTCATGCCAGGATAGCTAGAAAATATTGTCAAAGTGTTGAAAATTATTATTGATTCAAAATAATTGAAAATGATGCATATTGTTTTGAAAATATTCCCTCTTTTCTACCTGAAGTGTTACCTCCGACTGGGCTTAACTCCGTAGAATCAAGATTCGAATTCAAATTGCTTGCAATTGGCTTTCTTTCAAGGAAGCTATCAATTTCCTTGATATGAGCAAAAAAGAGAGTATTCTTGATATTGTAAAAGCAATTGGTGAAGGAATATTGATAATAGAATTTCATAAAATTTAAAGAAGATTCTTGAAAGATTTGCAGTCTGATATCCTGGGATTCTTTTCTCACGATGATCTTTTCTGCACTCTCTTTTTTTGGAGCTCTCTTGGATTTTTCTGGGAATTACATCATCCTTCATTTTGGAGATGTCCTGACTTTTTTCTTCTTTTTTTTTTGGAAGGGTATGTCACAAACTCCTTCATCTCAGAGATGTTTCGATCCTTCTTTTCTCTTAGGGATTATATTGATGGTTATTGGCTCTTTGGCGGGAAATCTCTTGATGATAGCAGAAATTAAATATCCTTTAGGGTTTGTCGGTAGACTCATCACACTCGCCTTCATCTTGACGGTGCTTTGAACTTTCCCTGGAAGGATCCATCACAAACTCCGTCATCTTGAAGATGATTCAAATCTTCTTTGGCCCCGGGGGTCCACTCGCCTAATTCGCCTTCATCTTGATGATAGTTGAGAGATCCCTTTTGCAGCTATTTAATTGCAGCTTAGGTGATTGAGGAGATATGGAGATTGAGTGGGTTTTTCTATATTACCCAGGATATTTCGACTGCTTTATTTTTCAAGAATGATCTTTAAAAATGTGCCATTGACTGCGATCAATATCAATCACTCATGGCTTTGCAACAACATTGAATATTCTTTGTTGGCCATATCGTGAATTTATTCTTCATCCTCTTGGTTGGCCAATAGAAAGATTTTGAATTTTGAATCCTTTTTCGTGAAAGCCTTGTCCTTTCGAAAGTAATACTAAGGGTATTCTGAGGTAATAATTTTGTGCAATAAAGATTTTTTTGAAATCAATAAATATTCGACGACAAATTGGCAAAATTTTCTTGAAATCTTTTGTGAAAGCGAGCACTTGAAACACAACGCAACACATCCATGACTAAACTGAATCCTGAAAAGACTTAGTAAGAAATCAACTCGAAGGTTAGGTTTGGTTTTGATTTACCAGCTCGAAAGCAGGATTTATTGACCGACCAGCTCGAAAGCAGGATTTGTTTTGACTTACCAGCTCGAAAGCAGGATTTGTTGACCGACCAGCTCGAAAGCAGGATTTGTTGACCGACCAGCTCGAAAGCAGGATTTGTTGACCGACAAGCTCGAAAGCAGGATTTGTTGACCGACCAGCTCGACGGCAGGATTTGTTGACCGACCAGCTCGAAAGCAGGATTTGTTGACCGACCAGCTCGAAAGCAGGATTTGTTGACCGATCAGCTTGAAAGCAGGATTTGTTGACCGACCAGCTCGAAAGCAGGATTTGAAAATGATTAACATTAATGAAGTTGTAACCCGAAGGCTTGGAAAGTGATAGGTATTGATAAAGTTGTAAACCAAAGGTAGGAGCATGACTGATGTTGGTAAGATTGTAACCCGAAGGCTTGAATTGAGAATCTGATAGAGTGGGCGGCCCAGAGGCCTGATTGATCAAATTGGATGATCCGGAGGTCAAGATTTGAGAATTACATGACCCGAAGATCGAAATTGGGAGTCGAACAAAACAAGGGATTGAAATGGGAAATCAAAGGTTGAGATTAAAAAATTGAATAACCCGAAGGTCGAAGTTGAGGATTTGAATGACCCGAAGGTCGAAATTAGAATTTGAGTGACCCGAAGGTTGAAATAGAGAATTGGGAATCGGAAATTAGAAATTGGAAATTGGAAATTGGAAATTGGAAATTGGAAATTGGAAATTGGAAATTGGAAATTGGAAATTGGAAATTGGAAATTAGAAATTGGAAGTTTAAAAATTGGAAATTGGAGATTTAAAAATTGGAAATTTAAAAATTGGAAATTGGAAATTGGAAGTTGGAAGTTGGAAATTGGAAATTGGAAATTGGAAGTTTAAAAATTGAAAATTTGAAATTAGAAATTGGAAGTTTAAAAATTGGAAATTGAAAATTTAAAATTTGGAAATTTAAAAATTGGAAATTTAAAAATTGGAAATTGGAAATTGGAAATTGGAAATTGATTGACCCGAAGGTCAAAATTGGAAATTTGAAATTTGGATTCTAAAATTTGGTATTTGAAATTGGAAGTTGGACATTTGGAAATTGGAAATTTGAAAGTTTGAAATTTGAAATTCGAAATTGGAAATTGATTGTCCTAAAGGTTGAAATTGGAAATTTGAAATTTGAAATTTGAAATTGGATGACCTGGAGGTCGAAATTGTGAATTGGTTTACTGGGAACGACATGGGTTCTGTAGGGATTAAGCCTAAGAATGACATTGTTTCAGTTGAGAACGACATTGATTCATTGGGAACGACATGGGTTTTGTAGGGATTCAGCCTAAGAACGACATTGGTTCAATTGAGAACGACATTGGTTCCGCAGGGGTTCGACCTATGAACTATCAATTCCATAGGGATTTAACCTAAGGATCATAGTTTAAGGAGGAATGATTCCAACTTGTGAGCTTTGAATGGACCAGGTGTTAAACTAGGTCTTTGAGGGAAGATTCGAATCAGAATTCAACTTTTAAAGGAAAAACTAGATGAATTGGATTTTGAAAGAAAATTCGAGTCGGAACTCGGATCTTCTAGACCAACTCGCATGATAGTTTGGGTAGAAGTTCAAACTTTTAAAGGTAGGCAGATTGGATTTGGAAGAAAATTCAAGTCGGAACTCTAACTTTCTAGACCAACTCTGAAGGAAAAGAAAACTCAGGTCAGAACCCGAATCTTCGAAGGAAAACTAAATCCATTATGGAAGGAAAAGAAATTCGAGTCGAAACTCGAATTCCGAAGGAAAACTAGATTAACTAGAAGGAAAGAAGATTCGAGTCGGAACTCAAATCCCGAAGGAAAACTAAACTGGTTAGAAGGAAACGAAATTCGAGTTGGAACTCGGATCCCGGAGGAAAACTAGATCAACTAGAAGGAAAGAAGATTTGAGTCGGAACTCAAATCCTGAAGGAAAACTAAACCGGTTAGAAGGAAAGGAAATTTGAGTCGGAACTCGGATCCCGGAGGAAAACTAGATCAACTAGAAGGAAAGAAGATTCGAGTCGGAACTCAAAACCCGAAGGAAAACTAAACCGGTTAGAAGGAAAGGAAATTCGAGTCGGAACTCGGATCTCGGAGGAAAACTAGATCAACTAGAAGGAAAGAAGATTCGAGTCGGAACTCAAATCCTGAAGGAAAACTAAACTGGTTAGAAGGAAAGGAAATTCGAGTCGGAACTCGGATCCCGGAAGAAAACTATATCAACTAGAAGGAAAGAAGATTCGAGTCGGAACTCAAATCCCAAAGGAAAACTAGATCAATGTGGACACTAAATCTTAAAGTGTACTAATGCAAACACCGAATTTCAAAAATGTACCAATACAAGCATTATGTTTTGAAAAATTACCAGTACGAATACTGGGTTTTGGAAGATTACTAGTACGAGCACTGGGTTTTGAAAGATTACCTAGCACGAACACTGGATTTTTGAAGAATTACCAGCACGATCACTAGAGTCTGAAGAATTACTAATTGATTTTGATGGAAGATTTTTAGTCTTCACCCACACGATGATTTGGACATCGGGGCCTCAGGATTTATCCCTTACCCTGAATGGGTAGTTCGATGCAAATGCAAATTGATGCAGATGAATGCAGGTGAATGCAAATGAATGCAGGTGAATGCAAATGCAAATGAATGTAAATGGGTGCACATGCGTGTAAAATGAGAGATTTGTTTGATCCTGCCTGCATACAGGGTATTTGTAGATAAAATGAAAAATTAAAAATGCCCCAGTGTAATGGGGGAAGACTATTTTGAACAAAAGGATAAACGATTGATGTTCGAAGAGCGCTCTCTGAAGGTGACACGACAACTGGCTTTTGATTGATTCAGAAGAGACTCGGAAGAGGTCATTCCTCATAAAAGAACATTTTGCAGAGAAGGAGAGTGAAAGGTGACATCAAGTCTATGAGAAAAATGGATAATTTATTCAATTATTGAAAAGAAATAACAAGTTGGTAAGAAAACTGGGACTGTATTGATTAAAGATGACATAGCCTTGACGTTGTCAGTTTCTTGGAAAATTTGATCAGGATGGTCAACTGGTATTTTCCTCATCTCCTATAGGGATATTCTGGTCGATGCAATCTTGAATGATATTCTTTAGGACGAAACAATTCTCAGTGTCATGTCCTACTGCCCGATGAAATTTGCAAAATCTTTCTTTGAATCTGCCCATGATTGTTGCGGGATCAGCTGCTTTAGGTAAACGGATCATATCTTTTGCGAGCATGTATTCCAGAACACTCTCTAGTGTTTGGTCTAGAGAGGTGAACTTTCGATCCGTACTCCAATCCTTGCGCTTTGGCTTTTCTTGATCTTTTTCTTTATGCTGAGGACTAGATTGAAGAGGCCTATCATTGTTGGAGAACTTTCCTTTTTGGCCCTTAGATCCCTCTGAATAGTGATCATGATTATTCTTGTTGCTTTTGCTATCATTGGGAGAAAATGTGAAGTGAGCCTTTAGAGATCCGACTGTATCTTTTGCAAGCATATATTCCAGAAAAGTCTCAAATATTTGATCCAATGGGGCCATCTTGCGATCCTGGTTCGGATCATCACGCTGCACCTCTTGTCGAGTGCTTGATTTCTGCTGAGACTTGGATAAGACAGTCGACTGGTATTCTTTCTTATTCTCAACAAAGAAATTCTTGTCGATATGATCTTGGACAATGTTCTTGAAGATGAAACAGTGGTCGGTATCATGCCCTACCGCCCTATGGAATTTGCAGAACTGGTCTATGAATCTTCCCATGACTGTAGGAGGATTTGTGACTCTTGGAAGCTTTACCAATTCCTTGGCCAACATATATTCAAGGATTTCATCGAGAGACTGCTCGAGAGGAGTAAACTGGCGATCGCAATCCCAGTCGTCCCGCTTTATCTTTTCTTTCTGTTGATTCAATTTTCCACTCTGCTTTAAAGATTTCTCTTTCTGACTTGTATGATTGCCTTTGTTATATTTGCACCCATCGCGGTTGGTATTGACAAAGAAGGCGAGATTCGTCTTCTTTTTTGGATCTTGATTATTCCTGACGGGGGTGATGCTCTTGTAGAGGTCTTTGCTCGTGAAGACCTTCTTGCCCTTATCGCGGGCTTCTAAATCTTTAATCTTCTTTGCCATTTTCTTCAGTTGTATCTAGATTGGATCATCCATTGCTTGATTTTTCAATTTATAGGTCGTCCCTTGTCTATGACAGGATCTTTGAAGTGCTTGTTGAACTTCATACTCTTCATCGGTGTCACCTATCGATCCTGATTCATCAGATGTATCTTCATGTTGGATATGTTTCTTGGATAGCTTCAAAAATTTCTTGACTGACCAGCCTTTTGCCCTCTGCTTGACCTGGATCTTTTTTGTACTAGCTTCGGTTTGTTCTACCAGCATTTTGGTCATCATTTCTTTGAACATGACATATATTTGGGGATCGATGCCATCATCCGCCTGCTGACCCTGACTCTGGATTGATCGAGGTGAGTCCATTTCTTCTTTTGAGGCTACTGAATATGCGACGCCTTTGACTGATGCAATTTTCTTTCCTGACCTCATCTGAACCATTTAATATCATGAATACTCTCTGCAGAGCAAAATTGATGGTTAGGCTTTTGAAAGAGATTTGATTGGAGAAAATATTTGTTGAGAATTTTGGTAGACAATTAAAAGAATATCCCATTACTAGGGATTGAGTCGTCGCTGGAGTTACGACAATTGCGCTGCTATTCTTTGCAAAATAAACAACTGAAAATATGCCTTGTTACCTAGGCGAGGTCGTCAAACCAAGGTGAAATGAAGATTAAAGTAATTTTATTGAAAATGTGATTTTAATAATACACTTGACAAAGGGGAGGGGGAGAGACAATTTTCCACCACTCCTGATAATCAGAGGACACTCGAGGACCAGGAAAAATAGTGAGAGTAATAAAAGTATCCCAGCCATGTCTGGCAGAATGGTATGATCCGGACCACTAATCTGATGTGAGATCGAACTCTGGCAAGATCCCTGATAATAGACGAATTTCTACGCGCTTCTGTCTCTGAGAGAACTACCTGACACACCGCTTCGGATGGTAGTATGCGCAGAAGAAGGGACTAAGTAGCCTGAACCGCTTGCCGTATGCGTAAGTGTATCTGGGAGGTGATTTCTGACGATCAAAGTAGTCCCATACGACTTCTTCCTCCTGAAGGTTATCGATCAAGAACCGGTATCGAGCAACTGGAGGAAGCTTTTCATCATTGTATCTGAATGAGCTGGCTTGGGCTGGCACATGCTGGAGGAACCAAGATTGTAATGCGTAGGTGCACCCTTCGACTAGAATTGATTCTCCGAGCGTGAAACGGGTTAACCCTCGATACAGAAAAGCGAGTGCGTTCACGGCTATAGAGAGGCGGCTGGTCTGTCGACTTCCCCACCTTCGCAGAAGTTGAACTATCCTGGTATCTATGTAATTCCGTCCATCGGGAAAGAGAGCTAATCCCACAGTGCATAGGACCATCGCGTGCTGGATTCTTTCTCGAGCTGTTCGAGACAATGAGCTGACCTCCGCAAATGTTCCATACTGTCTGTAGATTTCGAGCAGGTCCACATATTCGTTTCCATCCTCCTCTATCAATGGCTAAGACTTGCGTCCTGTCATGCGAGCTAAAGCATCTCGGGGGTCCAGACCCTTGACATTAATAAAAAACTGCTTCTCTAATGGATCTCCAGGCTGACCGGCTGGCTCGGTGTTATCATCACAAAATTTTTAACCTTTGCAAATCAAACTGACCTTTGAAAAAGATTTTTGAAAATAACTCGCCTCCGTTTTAAAATGCGGGAAAATTCCGTAGAATGGGACTCGCCTGTCGGTACGAGATTCAACCGTTCCTGTCACCTTTAACAGGGGTAATTGAACCAAGGATCAATCTTTTGCTCTACTCTATTCAACTTGTCTAAATCATATTCTAATTTCTAAATGCACATAGAATCAGGCATGTGCTATGAATTTTCAGAAAAATGCACATTTGAAAACATGATGTTTGCTTTAAATGATTGAAATATAAAGAAAATATAAATCTTGGAAATGATATCACATGGAAAATCGTGAATTAGGACTTGGAATATACTTCTGAGAGAAATAAAAATCAATTTTGAGAAATCCTTGACATTTGGTGAAATCGACTGTGACAGACTTGATTTCTCTGAATTCAAACTTTGAAATTGAATGCATAACTTGGAAAATTGAGTTTATGAACTTGAAAAAACACTTGAAATATTCTTTGAAATTCAATGCTTTTGGGAAAATTGATTTTGCTATAAGACTTAGGGGATTTTAAAAAAAATGAACTTCTTTGAATTGAGATTGGAATTGGCAAATGCATGAAATGAATGGATTTGAGGAATTGAGAAATACTTTTTGTATTTTTGAGAAATGCAGTGCATTTTGAAGTTAGCCTAAGAGTATAGGCTGAATGTGGCCAATGTGAAGATCATAAATCTAAGTATCATTCATATTCTGACTATGGCCATAAATACAAATTCCACCAAGTTTATAAACTTCATAGAAGCTAGTGCATGTGCCATTCGTGTAGACCATGGTGAATTTGTAAAAATATGCATAAATCATCATCCATCACACATTAAAATTATAAAAATAAGCTATATGCAATGCAACCTAAGCTAAGCAGGAAATGTAAATTCTTATTCCAAAGTTTAATTACAAATTACATCACTATTGAAATTTAAATACATGGAAAATAAAGTCTTCAATGTACCTGCAAAACTAGAAAACTTGGTTAATGAAAATATGTTGGCTTTTCTAGATTTATCCAGTAATATCTAGAAATTACTGGATTTTGCTAGATATAAGCCTTTTCCTTGATTCCCTTAAATAAAAATGATAAAATATGAAATAAAATTGAATAAATATGAAAGAGAAGATATGGAATTTCGAAATTGGGGTCAAAATAACCAAAATACCCCTAATAACAAGACTATGGCCTTGAAATTAGGGTTTTTAGAAAGATATTTTGATAAAATGCAAATTTTGAAATTTGAATGAAATAAACTCAAACCAAATTTGCTATGACATGATTAAAAATATGAAATTAGGGTTAGGGATTTCGAAATTTAGGTCAAATGACCAAATTGCCCCCGATAGCAAGACTATGGCCTTGAAATCAGGGTTTTCTGAAATAGATTTTGGTAAAAACTTAGGTTTTATGCACTAAATGAAATCAAATGAGCATCAAATTAAACCTAAAGCATACTAATATGATTATGAACATAATAAAACCCTAAAAATATATGCCTATGCACGCAAATCCAACAATATCACAAAAACTGTGATTTTAGCAGTGTTTTTGGATCTTTCAGGAACCCAGTTTTGCAATTTGCTCAATTCAGCCATCAAATGGATTCCAAAATCCATAAAAATTGGTACCTGCACTTGTTATAACCCTAATATCGAATTGGAATTATAAAAATAATTTTTTGACATTAAATTAATCCGAAAATTGCATTAAACCCTAAAAATATGCTATTTTTGACCTAGTTCACCAACCAGTTTCAATCCAAGACCTGAATCAGGGGCCAAATCTCCATGGAAATTTATGAGATTTTACATAGACTAACTAGGAAGAAAAATAGAGATTTCCCAATTTACATATCGGAAAAATCATCTTCGGTTAGGGAGAAACCCTTCCGGCAATCTGGGCTAAAATATATCACTTTTAACAGGGATTAAAACGGCTATTCCAGATTGAAAATACAGACATAAATAGCGATTCTAAACAAAAATCTCTGAAATTTTAGTGGTGAACATTAGACAGAAAAATAACAATACTCACTTTTTACATATCTAAAATCGGATCTGTGGTTTGGGATTTATGACTAACACAAGTCTGATTAGGGTTTTGGTAAACCCTAACGAGTTTTAAATTTAAAAACAGATTCTCTGAAAAGGGAAAAATACTAAACAGTGGTCAAAAATCCGAAAAATTCACAGAATACAGATCTATTCAATGTGAATCCATAGCACTTTACAGATCTAAAATCGGATATAAGATGAGAGAAATATCATCACAGCAAGTTACCTTCTTGATTTTAACCATGATTTTAAAGCTTTAAAAACCCGATTTGATGTCTGATTTTTTTGACAGGGTTCCCGAGATCCAAAACCTCTGATTTTTCTACAGTAACTCAATAACTCATCCATGCATCACATATAAAAAAAAAAAAAATAAACAATGAGTTCTTCAATCCGAAATAACATCATCTTTACTGTTCTAAACCTAGAACACACAAAAATTTAAGAAACTTGAAAAACCATGCATTAACTAATGTAAATAAATAAAATAAACCATAAAACAGTAAATAAAACTTATTTCTATGCTATAGAACGTAAAACAAACATGAATAAACCATGAAAATAAATTAAAAACAGGGAATCAATGGCTGGAATTTGATATCACCTTTAAAACATAGATTTAAGCCATTAAAAAGGGTAAATCATATATTTTATTGGTTAATAATGCAAAGAATCATGTTAAAATCAATTCTAATGGATTAAAATCTCTGTAAATCATCCAAAACAGGGTTAGATCACCTTCTTGGACCGTTCATTTTGGTTCTTGAGGTCAAATCCATGGTTTAATCCATGAAGATGATGGTGCCAATGGCTAAATCATGCTTAAAACAATGAAAAACATTAAATAAAAACTAAAAATTAAAGAAAAACATTACCTTGAGGCTGCTGCAATGGAGGAAGGGCTGGAGAAGAGAGAGAATCTCCAAGAACTCAATAGGAGAGAGCTGGGAAAATCGACCCCCTATGTCCTTCTATTTATAAAAAAAATTTAGGTTAAAAATCAAATGTTTTAAAAAAATTGGACTCTTCTAAGGGGGGGCGATTTTTGGGTGGAAAGACCTAACTACCCCTAGCCTAAATTATCTAAACTAATTCCTAATTAACCCCTAGACTATCCTAAAAAATCCCCAAATGTAATGCCACTTGGCATTTCCTACATTTGGCTTTTTAAAACACCTTTAAAAACCTTTAAAAACACTAGTTTTAAAAACTAACTTTCAAAATGAGTTTTTCAAAATGGTTTTGACTCTTCTAAACCTCTAACACTAACCAAGACATCAACTAACCCTAATCTAGCCCTGACTTACTCAAATATGGCGCCACCCCGAGTTGGCCCTACTTGAGTTTTTCAAAAAGCGATTTTAAAACTTGAAATTGAAGGAGTTTTCAAAAGATTTTCAAAAGTAAACTTAAAATTAGGATTTTTGAAATGGCATAAGGTCCTAACTAAGTTAGAATTCCTCTGGATATGGTACCAACTGAGTGGGCCCACATCGAATTTTGAACATTTTTGAAATAAACACTGAAAATGGCTTTGAAAAGGGGTTAAAATCAGTATTTGAAATTCAAGATCTTTGAAAATAGGGTCTCAAGCGAACTGGAACTCCGGGTTAGAGTCCTGAACTCTTAGGACTCTGAGATTTTAGATTTTAAAAGCCAAATGAAAGAATTTTCAAAAGATTTTATCAAGAAATGATGAAATAAGTCAGAAAACACAGTCAGGGTTAGACTCCTAACTCGACTGAACTCTAAAATAGAGTCCTGAACTAACTGGACTCTGTAAAATGACCTAAATTTTGAAAATAATCGAAAAAGACTAAAAATGGAAGTAAAACAGACTTAAAAACAAACTCCTGACTGGATTAGGACTCTGAGACAGAGTCCTAATCGGACTGAAACTTTCAAAAATTTGAGAAATTTGATGAATAGAGGAATTTAGAAGCGACACCACCTCAATGGGTCTCATCTGTGAATTGAAATCGATTAAAATTTGAATTTGAAAGGAATCCAAATTGTTTTCTGAGAAAATATTTCGAAATATAAAATCCTGGGGTTGGAAAATGACAAAGTATTGAATAAAAACCCAGGTTTTGAAATTGATTTTGAAATAAAGCTTTAAAATTTAAATCTGGATTGAATGTTTTGAAATAGGAGTGCTGGATCTCGAAAATGAGATGCAATGTCATACAATGCTATGCAGAATGCGTGCAATGACATGCAATGATCTGTGATGACTTATGAAATGGACAAACACTGGATGAAGGTAAAAATTTGGTGTGTTTACAGATGCCCCTCTTTGCTGCTAAGCCGGTTGAAAGCCGAGCTTAGTGGCAAAGAAAACATACCAAATTTGGACTATAAAAATGCCCCAGTTAGATGAATATGACTGGGTATGAAAGAATTAGTTCAAAGGATGATGATAGATATGAAATGAAGAATAAGGAGAAAATTTTACTTCGAAAAGAAGTGAGATTCAAGTTTTGCCCTTAACCTGGATGGGACAGGAAATACCTCGTATGGAACGAAGCTCAGGCTTAACCCTTAACCTGAAAGGGGACGATACCTCGTGGAAAAACGAGGCTCAGGCTTTACCCTTAACCTGAAAGGGGACGATACCTCGTGGAAAAACGAGGCTCAGGCTTGACCCTTAACCTGAAAGGGGACGATACCTCATGGAAAAATGAGGCTCAGGCTTAACCCTTAACCTGAAAGGGGACGATACCTCGTGGAAAAACGAGGCTCAGGCTTAACCCTTAACCTGAAAGGGGACGATACCTCGTGGAAAAACGAGGCTCAGGCTTAACCCTTAACCTGAAAGGGGACGATACACGGAATCCTCAAATGAAGAAACCATGATGGGACCTTCGAATTCTGCACAATAAATCCGAGAGGGGTTTGCAAAAGGAAGAAAGGGGGTTCCCTAAAGCTTGAAAAGGGATTGATCTTGGACGTCTCATTGCTAAGACTGAATGGCTTTTAAGACAGATGACCTTTTGCAGAAAATTCAGGTTTAACCCTTAACCTGAACGGGAACTGTCTATGGTGGGACAGTGGGGAGCACAGGGAAGTGTGCGAATCTGAGAGCCCAGGCACTCAGATCAAAACAAGAAGGGAAGGATCTTGGACAACTCCCATCATCCGATCCTAAAAGGGATAGCAACAACGCCTGGATACATCAAAATAAACAACAAGTTCTCACTTCATGTCAGGATAACTTAAAAAGATTGCCAATAAGATAAAAAATTGTAGTTAATTCAAGAATGATAAGCACATATATATATGAAAAATATTCCCTCTTTTTTACCTGAAGTATTACCTCCGACTGGGCTTAACTCCGTAGAATCAAGATTCGAATTCAAATTACTTGCAATTGTCTTTCCTTCAAGGAGGCTATCAATTTCATTGATATGGACGAAAAAGAATGTATTCTTGATATTGCGAGAGCTATTAGCGAAAGGATATTGATAAAAGAATTTCACAAAATTAAAGAAGATTCTTGATAGATTCGGCAGTCTGATATCCTGGGATTCTTTTCTCATGATGATCTTTCTGCACTCTTTTTTGACATAATTGGAGCTCTCTTGGATTTTTCGGGAATTACATCATCCTTCATTTTGGAGATGTCCTAGCTTTTTCTCTCTTTATTTTTTTGGAAGGGTACGTCACAAACTCCTTCATCTCAGAGATGTTCCGATCCTTCTTTTCTCTCAGGGATTATATTGACGGTTATTGGCTCATTGGTTAGGAATCTCTTGATGATAACAGAAATTAAATACCTTTTAGGGATTGTCGAGAGGTCCATCACACTCGCCTTCATCTCGACGGTGATCTGGACTTTCCCTGGAAGGATCCGTCACAAACTCCGTCATCTTGGAGATGATCCAAATCTTCTTTGGCCCCGGGGGTCGACTCGTCTAATTCGCCTTCATCTTGACGACAGTTGAGAGATCCCTTTTGCAGATATTTAATTGCAGCTTAGGTGATTGAGGGGACATGGAGATTGAGTGGATTTTTCTGTATCACCCAGGATATTTCGACTGCTTATTTTCCAAGAATGATCTTTAAAAATATGCTATTGACTGTGATCAATATCAATCACTTCTGGCTTTGCAACAACATTGAATTTTCTTTGCTGGCCATATCGCGGATTTATTCTTCATCCTTTTGGTTGGCCAATAGAAAGATTTTGAATTTTGAATCCTTTTTTGCAAAAGCTTTGTCACTTCGGAAGTAATACTGAAGGTATTCTGAGGTACAATTTTATGCGATAAAGATTTTGGAATCAAAAACTATTTTTTTTTTTTATGGCAAATTGGCAAAATATTCTTGGAATCCTTGGTGAAGGAAATCACTTGAGATCTAAATGACACATCCGTGGCTAGATTCTCCTCTCCTTTCCCCAAAGGAGAGACTCAGGCTTAACCCTTACCTGAACGGGTAACAAAAGATACTCCTCTCTTCCCTGAAGAGGAGGTGTTTGCAAAACGAACTTTCGAAGAGAAATAGAGTTTTCGTCAAAACTCCCTATTTCTAGGCTTCTCTTATGGAAAGGGGGCCGCTAACAAAGATTGAAAGGATATCATAGAGGAACGAGTCCATCACACTCTCCCTGGAAAAAGGGTCCTCGACGACGGGGGTGGCCTAACAAAAGACATTTAGGGTTACAAGGAGGACGAGCTTCCGTCAAAACTCTCCCTGGAAAAAGGGTCCCTCGCAAGAGAAGATGATTGAAATTGGTATTGGGTGACCCAAAAGGGTCGAAATTGGGAATGACATGGGTTTGATGGGGATTCAGCCTAAGAACGACATTGGTTCAATTAAGAACGACATTGGTTTCGCAGGGGTTCGACCTACGAATTATCAATTCCATAGGAATTCAACTTAAGGATCATAGCTTAAGAAGGAATGATTCCAACTTGTGAGCTTTGAATGGACCAGGTGCTAAACTGGGTTTTTGAGGAAAGATTCGAATCAGAATTCAACTCTTCAAGGAAAACTAGATGAATTGGATTTTGAAAGAGAATTCGGGTCGAAACTCGGATCTTCTAGACCAATTGCCAAATTTGCAGGAAAGTTTAAGTAGAAGTTCAAACTTGCAAAGGAAAGCTAAGCGAATTGGATTTGAAAGAAAATTCAAGTCGGAACTCTGATTTTCTAGACCAATTCTGAATTGGATTTGGAAGAAGATTCGAATCGGAACTCGACTCTTCTAGACCAATTCTAGAATCTAGAGGAAAGAAAATTATACGAATTGGATTTGTAAGAAAATTCAAGTCGGAACTCTGATTTTCTAGACCAATTCTGAATTGGATTTGGAAGAAGATTCGAATCGGAACTCGACTCTTCTAGACCAATTCTAGAATCTAGAGGAAAGAAAATTATACGAATTGGATTTGTAAGAAAATTCAAGTCGGAACTTGGATTTTCTAGACCAATTCTGAATTGGATTTGGAAGAAGATTCGAATCGGAACTCGACTCTTCTAGACCAATTCTAGAATCTAGAGGAAAGAAAATTATACGAATTGGATTTGTAAGAAAATTCAAGTCGGAACTTGGATTTTCTAGACCAATTCTGAATTGGATTTGGAAGAAGATTTGAATCGGAACTCGACTCTTCTAGACCAATTCAAGACATTTAAAGGAAAGAAAAGTTGATAAGTATAAAGATGACATTTGGGACTAGTTCAACTAGTACGAGCATCAGATTTTGGAAGAGTACCAATATGAGCACTGGGTTTTAAAAGGTTACCAGTACGAGCACTGGGTTTTAAAAGGTTACCAGTACGAGCACTGGGTTTTAAAAAGATTACCAGTACGAGCACTGGGTTTTAAAAAGATTACCAGTACGAGCATTGGTATTTAAAAGATTACCAGTACGAGCACTGGGTTTTAAAAGATTACCAGTACGGGCACTGGGTTTTAAAAGGTTACCAGTAGGAGCGCTGGATTTTGGAAGGTTACCAGTATGAGCACTGGATTTTTAAAAAAAAGTACCCGCACGAACGCTGGGCTTTGAAAAAGTCTGACCAGTGAATACTGAATTTAGAAAGTTCGGCCAGTAAAAACAGATTCAGGAAGTTCGACCAGTGAAAACTCGATTCAGGAAGTTCGACCAGTGAAAACTGGATTTAAGAAGTTCGACCAGCGAAAACTGGATTCAAGAAGTTCGACCAGTAAAAACCGGATTTAGGAAGTTCGACCAGTAAAAACCGGATTTAGGAAGTTCGACCAGTAAAAACCGGATTTAGGAAGTTCGACCAACGAAAACTGGATTCAAGAAGTTCGACCAGTAAAAACCGGATTTAGGAAGTTCGACCAGTAAAAACCAGATTTAGGAAGTTCGACCAGTGAAAACCGGATTTAGGAAGTTCGACCAGTGAAAACTGGATTCAAGAAGTTCGACCAGTGAATACTGGATTCAGGAAGTTCGACCAGTGAATACTGGATTCAGGAAGTTCGACCAGTAAAAACTGGATTCAAGAAGTTTGACCAGTAAAAACCGGATTTAGGAAGTTCGACCAGTAAAAACCGGATTTAGGAAGTTCGACCAGTGAAAACTGGATTTAGGAAGTTCGCTTCACCCGAAGGTTGACCGGTAAAAATGGTTTTGATAAAAACTCGGCACGCAGGACGAACTTGAAAAAGGTTGGTGTTTAGAAAGCGCTTGATGATTGTAATGTGAGATTTTCAATCTTTTACCCTCACGCTGACCTAGACAAATGTCGGGGTCTCTGGATTTATCCCTTATCTGAATGGGTAATTCGATGCAAATGCAAACCGATGCAGATGAATGCAAATGAATGTATGCAAATGCAAATAAATGTAAATGGGTGCACATGCGTGCAAAATGAGAGATTTGTTTGATCCTGCCTGCATACAGAAAGTTTTGAAGATAAAATGAAAATTTTAAAAATGCCCCAGTGTAACTGGGAAAGAAGAATTTGAACAAAAGGATAAATGATTGATGTTTGAGGAGCGCTCTCTGAAGGTGACACGACAATTGGCTTTTGATTGATTCAGAAGAGACTCTGAAGAGGTCATTCCTCATAAAAGAACATTTTGCCTAGGAGAATAAAAAAAATGGCACCGAGCTTGCGAGAAAAACTGACAACTTTATTGATGTATTGAAGGAAAGGTAACAAATAGAGGAAAGACAGACGAGATTACATCATCCCTTTGAAATAATAAAAACAAGATGAGAAATTAGGAAAGTGCTAGTGTTATCAATTTTTTGAATGATTGGGGAGAAACATGATCAGGATGAATGGTCCTCCTTTTCATATCCAACGAGAATATTCTTGACAATGACGTCTTGGATAATATTTTTAAGGACAAAACAATGCTCGGTATCGTGACCCATTGCCCGATGAAATTTGCAGAACTGATCTTTAAACCTTCCCATGGTCACAGGAGGATTTGCTATCTTGGGGAGTCTAACCTTCCCTTTGGCTATCATGTATTCCAGAACTTGTTCCAGTGGCTGTTCTAAGGGAGTAAAATTGCGATCGTACCCCCAACCATCATGCTTTGGTTTTCCTTGGAATTTTAATTCGAATTGGACACTTGAGGAAGACTTGTCATCTCGCTTGTCCATTTTATCCTTCCGACTTGCGAGGTCATTTTTCTCTGAGTTTGGATTTCCTGAGCCTCCAGTATGATTTTTTTCTACCTCCGCTTTTGTTTTGTCCATTGCGACTTCTGGTAGAATTGGTAGAAAATGTGGAGTGAGCCTTCAGAGACCCGACTGTATCTTTTGTGTGCATGTATTCCAAGAAACTCTCGAGTATTTGATCTAACAGGGCCATCTTGTGGTCCTGGTTTGGATCATCACGCTGCATCTCTTGTCGAGTACTTGATTTTTGCTGAGACTTGGATAAGACAGTTGACCAGTACTCTTTCTCATTTTCAATGAAGAGATTCTTGTCGATATGGTCTTGGACGATATTTTTAAAGACGAAACAATGTTCAATATCGTGCCCCGTTGTTTGGTGGAATTTGCAGAAGCGGTCTTTCCATTTCCCTAGGGCGACCAGAGGATTAGCAATTCTTGGAAGCTTAACCATTCCTTTGCTCAGCATGTATTCAAGGACCTCTTCGAGGGGCTGATCTAGAAGAGTGAATTTGCGATCGTAACCCCAACCGTCATGCTTTTTCTTCTCTTTCTGTTGACTCAATTTTTCACTCTGCTTTAAAGATTTCTCTTTCTGACTTGTATGATTGCCCTTGTTATCCTTGCACCCCTCGCGGTGGGTCTTAATAGAATTTGTCTTTTTTGAATCTTGATTATTCCTGACGGAGGTGATGCTCTTGTAGAAATCTTTGCTTCTGAAGACCTTCTTGCCCTTATCGCGGGCTTGCAAATCTTTAATCTTCTTTGCCATTTCCTTCAGTTGTATTTGGATTGGATCATCCATTGCTTGATTTTTCAATTTATAGGTTGTCCCTTGTCTATGAGGGGATCTTTGAAATGCTTGCTGAACTTCATACTCTTCATCGGTGTTACCTACCGATCCTGATTCATCCGATGTATCCTTGCGTTGGATATATTTCTTGGATAGTTTTAAAACTTTCTTGGCTGACCGGCCTTTTGCCCTCTGCTTGACCTGGATCTTTTCTGTACTAGTTTCAGTTTGTTCTGCCAGCATCTTGGTCATCATTTCTTTGAACATAACATATATCTGAGGATCAACATCATCCTCTGCTTGCTGACCTTGACTTCTGACTGATCGGGGTGAGTCCATTTCCTCTTCTGAATGTTACTGATGCTCTCTGCAAGGTAGAACTGATGATTAGGCTTTTGAAGGAAATTTGGTTGAAGGAAAATATTTGTTGAGAATTTTGGTAGACAATTGAAAGAATATCCCATTACTAGGGATTGAGTCGTCGCTGGAATTACGACAATTGCGCTGCTATTCTTTGCAAAATAAACAACTGGAAATATGCCTTGTTACCTAGGCGAGGTCGTCAAACCAATGTGAGATGTAAAATAAAGGAATTTTATTGAGAGGAAAAACATGATTTTATTAATAATACACTTGACAGAGGGGAGGGGGACAGACAATTTTCCACCACTCCGGATAATCAGAAGACACATGAGGACCAGGAAAAATAGTAAGACTGACAAAAGAATCCCAGCCAGGTCTGGCAGAATGGTATGCTCCGGACCACTGATCTGATGCGAGATCGAATTCTGGCAGCACCCCGACTAGTGGACGAATCTCTACGCGCTTCTGCCTCTGAGAGAATTGCCTGACACACCGCTCTGGATGATAATATGTGCAGAAGAACGGGCCCAGTAGCCTGAATCGCTTGCCGTATGCATAAGTGTATCTGGGAGGTGATTCCTGACGATCAAAGTAGTCCCATACGACCTCTTCCTCCTGAAGGCTGTCGATCAAGAATCGGTATCGAGCAACTGGAAGAAGCTTTTCACCATTATATCTGAATGAACTGGCTCGGGCTGGCACATGCTGGAGGAACCAAGATTGTAATGCATAGGTGCACCCTTCGACTAGAATGGATTCTCCGAGTGTGAAACGGGTCAACCCTCGGTATAGAAAGGCAAGTGCGGCCATGGCAATGGAGAGGCGGCTGGTCTGTCGACTTCCCCATCTCCTTAGAAGCTGAACTATTCTGATATCCATGTAATTTCGTCCGTCGGGAAAGAAAGCCAATCCCACCATGCACAGAACCATCGCATGCTGAATTCTCTCTCGAGCTGTCCTAGACAACGAACTGACTTCCACAAATGTCCCATGCTGTCTGTAGATTTCGAGCAGATCCACATATTCATTTCCATCTTCTTCAATCAGAGGCCAAGACTTGCGTCCTGTCATGCGGGCTAAGGCATCCTTAGGGTCCAGACCCTTAACATTAATCAGAAACTGTTTCTCCAATGGATCTCCAAGCTGACCGACAGGCTCGGGCAATCCCATAATCTCTGAAAATTCATCCATCAGTACTGTCATCTCGCCCCACGGGAACCAGAAGGTAGAAGTGCTCGGATTCCACCGCTCTGCTAGTGCATGAATCAAGTTGCCGTTGACTGTCTGCTTTCCCACTGCGGACGCCAGTTCCAATCCACACTCGTCCAGATGGTCCGGAAACATACGAGAGAAGTTCTTGAACCATGAATAATAGCACCGGAGAAATAAGGATCCGGTGCTGAGGACTCGATGTTCAGGAAGACGTTGTCGCACCTTGTAGGAGATGTGACCGTCAGGGAAGACTGAATCAAGCTGACTGGATGCCATCAGACTGGAAGACATGGAAATTGGAATAAGATTTGAGAAAAATACAGGAATTTTGAGAAAAATGCAGGCAGGATAAAAATAAAGCAGGAAATTCGAGATCCAGAAGACAGGAAAGATGGGAAATCACCTGGAGTTTTGAAGAAAAAGCAGGAATTTTATGAAAATCGTCCAGGGTTTAATGAAATATAAGGAAGTACTTTATAAAATGAAGTGTTTTGAAAATCGTCCAGGATTTAAAACATAGACAGTACATGGACATGGACTGGGGAATTTTGAAAAATCATCCAGTATTTTTAGAAAATATGACTATAACATATTCAATCACATTCTGCACAAACAAGTATGCACATACAGCATTCCCTAAAAGCTGACTTTAGATGCACAAATTTTGAAATGGCTGTGGGACCTTAATCCTAACTCTAAGGTTCAGATCAACTGTATCCAATCCAGTTATGCCTATATACTCGAGCCAAGGCTCAATGTACGTGGCATAAAATCAATTTCTCCGGTTCTAGGTTCAAGTTTTCCAACATCCTTGAGCACCTGCCGATATACGTTGGACTATGGCCCTTGGTACGTGGCAGGGGGGTTTTCACCCAAATAAGTGGCCCAATTGTGAGGCTCTGTCCCGAACTATGGTTCTGGAAGAGAGCCCAGCAACGTGAAGACCGGGACAATATAGGTGGGGTGATTTTTGAAAAACATGAGCACATGCAATCAAACAGAAGGCTTTAAGTCCTAAAGAGATAGATTTTTGAAATATTTGAAGAAGCAAGCATTGTTTTCATACAATTCCTAAATTGAGGAGTGTTGTATTAGACCTAAGTCTATGTGAGCATGAATAATTCTCCTCAATATGGTCCTACCAAACCATACCTAGTCTATATGCATTCCATGTCAGCTGGGTTCAAGTCTAGGCTCCTAGGTTCACATGATATCATAAAGCAAAGCTGACATTCCATGGAAATCGATTTGGACAATTTGAACTAAGTAGAGCATTAGATTGATCAGGCGAAGACAAAGTCCCATCACGGTCGCCAAACCTGTTATCATCGCAAAATTTTTAACCTTTGCAAATCAAATTGACCTTTGAAAAAGATTTTTGAAAATAACTCGCCTCCGTTTTAAAATGCGGGAAAATTCCGTAGAATGGGACTCGCCTGTCGGTACGAAATTCAACCGTTCCTGCCACCTTTAACAAGGGTAATTGAACCAAGGATCAATCTTATGCTCTACTCTATTCAACTTGTCTAAATCATATTCTAATTTCTAAATGCACATAGAATCAGGCATGTACTATGAATTTTCAGAAAAATGCACATTTGAAAACATGATGTTTGCTTTAAATGATTGAAATATAAAGAAAATATAAATCTTGGAAATGATATCACATGGAAAATCGTGGATTAGGACTTGGAATATACTTCTGAGAGAAATAAAAATCGATTTTGAGAAATCCTTGACATTTGGTTAAATCGACTCTGAGAGACTTGATTTCTCTGAATTCAAACTTTGAAATTGAATGCATAACTTGGAAAATTGAGTTTATGAACTTGAAAAAACACTTGAAATATTCTTTGAAATTCAATGCTTTTGGGAAAATTGATTTTGCTATAAGACTTAGGGGATTTTAAAAAAAATGAACTTCTTTGAATTGAGATTGGAATTGGCAAATGCATGAAATGAATGGATTTGAGGAATTGAGAAATACTTTTTGTATTTTTGAGAAATGCAGTGCATTTTGAAGTTAGCCTAAGAGTGTAGGCTGAATGTGGCCAATGTGAAGATCATAAATCTAAGTATCATTCATATTCTGACTATGGCCATAAATACAAATTCCACCAAGTTTATAAACTTCATAGAAGCTAGTGCATGTGCCATTCGTGTAGACCATGGTGAATTTGTAAAAATATGCATAAATCATCATCCATCACACATTAAAATTATAAAAATAAGCTATATGCAATGCAACCTAAGCTAAGCAGGAAATGTAAATTCTTATTCCAAAGTTTAATTACAAATTACATCACTATTGAAATTTAAATACATGGAAAATAAAGTCTTCAATGTACCTGCAAAACTAGAAAACTTGGTTAATGAAAATATGTTGGCTTTTCTAGATTTATCCAGTAATATCTAGAAATTACTGGATTTTGCTAGATATAAGCCTTTTCCTTGATTCCCTTAAACAAAAATGATAAAATGTGAAATAAAATTGAATAAATATGAAAGAGAAGATATGGAATTTCGAAATTGGGGTCAAAATGACCAAAATACCCCTAATAACAAGACTATGGCCTTGAAATTAGGGTTTTTAGAAAGATATTTTGATAAAATGCAAATTTTGAAATTTGAATGAAATAAACTCAAACCAAATATGCTATGACATGATTAAAAATATGAAATTAGGGTTAGGGATTTCGAAATTTAGGTCAAATGACCAAATTGCCCCCGATAGCAAGACTATGGCCTTGAAATCAGGGTTTTCTGAAATAGATTTTGGTAAAAACTTAGGTTTTATGCACTAAATGAAATCAAATGAGCATCAAATTAAACCTAAAGCATACTAATATGATTATGAACATAATAAAACCCTAAAAATATATGCCTATGCACGAAAATCCAACAATATCACAAAAACTGTGATTTTAGCAGTGTTTTTGGATCTTTCAGGAACCCAGTTTTGCAATTTGCTCAATTCAGCCATCAAATGGATTCCAAAATCCATAAAAATTGGTACCTGCACTTGTTATAACCCTAATATCGAATTGGAATTATAAAAATAATTTTTTGACATTAAATTAATCCGAAAATTGCATTAAACCCTAAAAATATGCTATTTTTGACCTAGTTCACCAACCAGTTTCAATCCAAGACCTGAATCAGGGGCCAAATCTCCATGGAAATTTATGAGATTTTACATAGACTAACTAGGAAGAAAAATAGAGATTTCCCAATTTACAGATCGGAAAAATCATCTTCGGTTAGGGAGAAACCCTTCCGGCAATCTGGGCTAAAATATATCACTTTTAACAGGGATTAAAACGGCTATTCCAGATTGAAAATACAGACATAAATAGCGATTCTAAACAAAAATCTCTGAAATTTTAGTGGTGAACATTAGACAGAAAAATAACAATACTCACTTTTTACATATCTAAAATCGGATCTGTGGTTTGGGATTTATGACTAACACAAGTCTGATTAGGGTTTTGGTAAACCCTAACGAGTTTTAAATTTAAAAACAGATTCTCTGAAAAGGGAAAAATACTAAACAGTGGTCAAAAATCCGAAAAATTCACAGAATACAGATCTATTCAATGTGAATCCATAGCACTTTACAGATCTAAAATCGGATATAAGATGAGAGAAATATCATCACAGCAAGTTACCTTCTTGATTTTAACCACGATTTTAAAGCTTTAAAAACCCGATTTGATGTCTGATTTTTTTGACAGGGTTCCCGAGATCCAAAACCTCTGATTTTCCTACAGTAACTCAATAACTCATGCATGCATCACATATAAAAAAATCAGAATTAAAAAATGAGTTCTTCAATCCGAAATAACATCATCTTTACTGTTCTAAACCTAGAACACACAGAAATTTAAGAAACTTGAAAAACCATGCATTAACTAATGTAAATAAATAAAATAAACCATAAAACAGTAAATAAAACTTATTTCTATGCTATAGAACGTAAAACAAACATGAATAAACCATGAAAATAAATTAAAAACAGGGAATCAATGGCTGGAATTTGATATCACCTTTAAAACATAGATTTAACCCATTAAAAAGGGTAAATCATATATTTTATTGGTTAATAATGCAAAGAATCATGTTAAAATCAATTCTAATGGATTAAAATCTCTGTAAATCATCCAAAACAGGGTTAGATCACCTTCTTGGACCGTTCTTGCTGGTTCTTGATGGTTCTTGAGGTCAAATCCATGGTTTAATCCATGAAGATGATGGTGCCAATGGCTAAATCATGCTTAAAACAATGAAAAACATTAAATAAAAACTAAAAATTAAAGAAAAACATTACCTTGAGGCTGCTGCAATGGAGGAAGGGCTGGAGAAGAGAGAGAAGCTCCAAGAACTCAATAGGAGAGAGCTGGGAAAATCGACCCCCTATGGCCTTCTATTTATAAAAAAATTTTAGGTTAAAAATCAAATGTTTTAAAAAAATTGGACTCTTCTAAGGGGGGGCGATTTTTGGGTGGAAAGACCTAACTACCCCTAGCCTAAATTATCTAAACTAATGCATAATTAACCCCTATACTTTCCTAAAAAATCCCCAAATGTAATGCCACTTGGCATTTTCTACATTTGGCTTTTTAAAACACCTTTAAAAACCTTTAAAAACACTAGTTTTAAAAACTAACTTTCAAAATGAGTTTTTCAAAATGGTTTTGACTCTTCTAAACCTCTAACACTAACCAAGACATCAACTAACCCTAGTCTAGCCCTGACTTACTCGAATATGGCGCCACCCCGAGTGGGCCCTACTTGAGTTTTTCAAAAAGCGATTTTAAAACTTGAAATTGAAGGAGTTTTCAAAAGATTTTCAAAAGTAAACTTAAAATTAGGATTTTTGAAATGGCATAAGGTCCTAACTGAGTTAGAATTCCTCTGGATATGGTACCAACTGAGTGGGCCCACATCGAATTTTGAACATTTTTGAAATAAACACTGAAAATGGCTTTGAAAAGGGGTTAAAATCAGTATTTGAAATTCAAGATCTTTGAAAATAGGGTCTCAAGCGAACTGGAACTCCGGGTTAGAGTCCTGAACTCTTAGGACTCTGAGATTTTAGATTTTAAAAGCCAAATGAAAGAATTTTCAAAAGATTTTATCAAGAAATGATGAAATAAGTCAGAAAACACAGTCAGGGTTAGACTCCTAACTCGACCGAACTCTAAAATAGAGTCCTGAACTAACTGGACTCTGTAAAATGACCTAAATTTTGAAAATAATCGAAAAAGACTAAAAATGGAAGTAAAACAGACTTAAAAATAAACTCCTGACTGGATTAGGACTCTGAGACAGAGTCCTAATCAGACTGAAACTTTCAAAAATTTGAGAAATTTGATGAATAGAGGAATTCAGAAGCGACACCACCTTAATGGGTCTCATCTGTGAATTGAAATCGATTAAAATTTGAATTTGAAAGGAATCCAGATTGTTTTCTGAGAAAATATTTCGAAATATAAAATCCTGGGGTTGGAAAATGACAAAGTATTGAATAAAAACCCAGGTTTTGAAATTGATTTTGAAATAAAGCTTTAAAATTCAAATCTGGATTGAATGTTTTGAAATAGGAGTGCTGGATCTCGAAAATGAGATGCAATGTCATACAATGCTATGCAGAATGCGTGCAATGACATGCAATGATCTGTGATGACTTATGAAATGGACAAACACTGGATGAAGGTAAAAATTTGGTGTGTTTACACTCGAGCAATCCCATGATTTTTGAAAATTCATCTATCAGCACTGTCATCTCGCGCCATGGGAACCAGAAAGTAGAAGTGCTCGGATTCCACCGTAATGCTAGTGCATGGATCAAATTGCCATTGATTGAATGCTTTCCCACTGCGGACGCCAGTTCTATCCCACAATTGTCCAAGTGGTCCGAAAACATACGAGAGAAATTCTTGAACCATGAATAGTATCACCGGGGAAAGAAGGATCCGGTGTTGAGGACTCGATGCTCGAGAAGACTTTGTCGCACCTCGTAGGAGATGTGACCTTCAGGGAAGACTGAATCAAGCTCACTGGATGCCATCAGACTGGAAAACACGGAAAATTGGAATAAGACTTGGGAAAATACATGAATTTTGAAAGAAAATTGTAGGCAGGATAAAAATGAAGCAGAAATTCGAGATCCAGAAGAACGAAAGGATGAAAAATAACCTAAAGTTTTGAAAGAAATTAAGGAAAATTTGGAAAATCGTCCAGGGTTTGATGAAATATGAAGGAATACTTCATAAAATGGAAAATGAAGCATTTGAAAAATCATCCAAGGTTTAAAACATGGACAATATATGGATTGGGGATTTCTGAAAAATCGTCCAGTATTTTAGAAAATTGGGAAAATATGGAAAATAAAAAGAAATGACTACAATACATTTAATCACATCCTGCACAAACAAGTATGCACATACAGCATTCCCTAAAAGCTGACTCTAGATGCACAAGTTTTGAAATAGCTGTAGAACCTTAATCCTAACGATAAGGTTCAGATCATTTGTGTCCAATCATGCTATGCCTATATACTCGAGCCAAGGCTCGATGTATGTGACATAAAATCAATTTCTCCGGTTCTAGGTTCAAGTTTTCCAACATCCTTGAGCACCTGCCGATATACGTTGGACTATGGCCCTTGGTACGTGGTAGGGGGGTGTTAACCCAAATAGGTGGCCCAGTTGTGAGGCTCTATCCCGAACTATGGTTTTGGAAGAGAGCCCAGCAATGTGAAGACCGGGACAATATTGGTGGGGTGATTTTTGAAAAACATGAGCACATGCAATCAAACAGAAGGCTCTAAGTCCTAAAGAGATAGATTTTTGAAAAATTTGAAGAAGCAAGCATTGTTTTCATACAATTCCTAGATTGAGGAGGGTTGTATTAGACCTAAGTCTATGTGAGCATGAAAATTTCCTCCTCAATATGGTCCTACCAAACCATACTTAGTCTATATGAGATTCTTGTTAGCTGGGTTTGAGTCTAGGCTCCTAGGTTCACATGATATCATAAAATAAAAGCTGACATTCCATGGAACACGATTTTGACAATTTGAACTAAGTTAAGCAAACAATTGATCAGGCGAAGACAGGTCCCATCACGGTCGCCAAACCTTTTATCATCGCAATTTTTTTTTAGTTTTTGCGAGTCAAACTGACATTTGAAAATTTTTTTGAAAATAACTCGCCTTCGTTTTTAAAATGCGGGATAATTCCGAAGAATGGGACTCGCCTGTCGGTATGAGGTTCAACCGTTCCTGGCGCCTTTACCAGGGGTAATTGAACCAAGGATCAATTGTATGCTTAACTTTGTTCAACTTATCTAAATCATGTTCTATTTCCTAAATGCACAAAGAATCAGGCATGTGCTATGATTTTCTAAAAATGCAGGTTTGAAAACATGATGTTTGCTTTGAGATTTGAAATACTTGGAGAATTCTTGGAAAAGATAACACTTGGAAAATCATGAACTTAGTGAGAGAATATTTCTGAGGAAAGTGAAAATCGATTTCTGAAGAATCCAGAGGTTTTATGAAAATCGATTTCTGAGGAATTTTAAATAACTTGGAAAAACTTGATTTCTTTGAATTCAAATTTTGAAATTGAAAATATAACTTAGAAAATCAGGATTTTGAACTTAGTAAATGCTTGAAATATCATTGGAAAATCAATGTTTTGAGAAAATCAATTTCTGAATAAGACTTAGAAAATTTTGAGAAAATCAATTTCTCTAAATTGAAATTGGAATTTGCAAATGAATGAAGTGCATGAATATGGATTTGAAAGACTTGATTTTGAGGAATTGAGAAAATCCTTTTTGTATTTTTGTGAAATGCAGTGCATTTTGAAGTTAGCCTAAGAGTGTATGCTGAATGTGGCTAATACGAAGATTACAAATCTGGGTATCATTCGTATTCTGACTATGGCCATAAATACAAATTTCACCAAGTTTGTCAACTCCATAAGAGCTAGTGCACGTGCCATTTGTGTAAACCATAGTGAATTTATGAAAATGTGCATGAATGATACATTCATCAAACATTTAATATTTGCAGAATTAAATTATATGCAATGCAATCCTAGTCTAAGCTGAAATTTAAATTCTTATTCCAAATTTAATTTAATTTACATCACTATTGAATTTAAATACAAGAAAGTAAAAGAAAGTAAAGTTTTCAATGCCTCTGCAAAACTAGAAAACTTTGTTAGTGATGATATGTTGGCTTTTCTAGGTTTATCTAGTAATATCTAGAAATTACTGGATTTTGCTAGATATAAGCCTTTTTCATGATTTCTTTAAATCAAAATTGATAAAATATGAAATAAGATTGAATAAATATGAAAATGGAATTTGAAAATTCGAAATTGGGGTCAAAATGACCAAAATACCCCTGATAGCAAGACTATGGCCTTGAAATCAGGGTTTTCAGAAAGATATTTTGTAAAAATGCAAGTTTTAAAGTTCAAATGAAAATAAATCAAACTAAATATGATATGACATGATTAAAAATATGAAAATTAAGTTTAGGGATTTCGAAATTGAGGTCAAATGACAAAATTGCCCCCGATAGCAAGACTATGGCCTTGAAATCAGGGTTTTCTGAAATAGATTTTGGTAAAAACTTGAGATTTATGATTGAAATAAACACAAAATCAAACATGAAACACCCTAATATGATTCTAAACATGAGTAAACCCTAAAAACACACATTTATGCACGAAAATCAAGAAATATCACCAAAATTGTGATTTTATCAGTGTTTTTGGATCTTTCAGGTATCCTGTTTTGCAATTTTATTAATTCAGACATCAAACGAATCCTAAATTTTATAAAAATTGGCAGAGACACTTATTATCACCCTAAAATCAGATTGGAATTGTAAAAATATTTTTTTGACATTATTTTAATCCGAAAATTGCATTAACAACCTAAAATAAGCTATTTTTAACCTAGGTCACATACCAGTTTCAAAGTTAGACCCGAATCAGGGGTCAATTCTCCATGAAAACTTCTGAACTTTTACAGCGATAAACTAGGAGGAAAAACAGAGATTTCCCAATTTACATATCGGAAAACGCATCTTTGGTTAGGGAGAAACCTTTCCGGCAATCTGAACTAAAATCTAACAAACCTAACAGGGGTTAAAACAACTACTTCAGATTGAAAATACAGACATAACTAACAAACTTAATAAAAAAATTTTGAACTTTTATCAGTGAATATTAGACAAAAAAATAACAATACTCACTTTTTACAGATCATGAATCAGATCTGTGGTTTGGGATCTATGAACAACACAAGTCTGATTAGGGTTTTGGTAAACCCTAACGAGTTTTAAATTTAAAATCAGATTCTCTGACAGAGGAAAAATATTAAACAGAGATCAAAAAATCTCAAAATTTCACAGTAGATAGATCTAATCAATATGAATCCATAGCACTTTACATATCTCAAATTGGATATAGGATGATAAAAATATCATAACAGCAAGTTACCTTCTTGATTTTAACAACAATTTTAAAGATTTAAAAACTCGATTTGATGTCTGATTTTTTTGACAAAGTTCTCGAATCTCAAAAACTCTGATTTTTTTTACAGTAGTTCAATTACATATGCATGTATCACATATAAAAAAATCAGTAATTAACAGTGAATATTTCAATACGAAATTACAAGCTCTTTTCTGATCTAAGCTTAAAACACACAAAAATTTGGTAAAACCTAATAAAGCATGCATTAATCAATGAAAACAATAAAGAAAATACCAAAACAGTAAAATAAAATTGATTTCTATGCTGGAGAACGTGTAATAAACATGAATAAGCAAATAAATAAATAAAATACAGGGAATCAATGGCTGGAATTTGATGTTACCTTTAAAAGCATGGATTTAACCCATTAAAAGGGTAAATCACATGTTTTATTGGTGAATAATGTAAAGACCCATGTTAAAATTGATTTTAATGGATTAGAATCCTTGTAAACACCATGAAACAGAGTTAGATCACTTTCTTGAACCTCTCTTGAGGTTCTTGGACTTGAATCCATGGTTTAATCCATGGAATAGAAGGTATTAATGGCTAAAATTGATCTAAAACTATTAAAAACATTAAATAAAAGCTAAAAAAAAACAATTACCTTGAGGTTGCTGCAATGGAGGAAGGCTGGAGAGGAGAGAGAGGCTCCAAGAATTGCTCAAGAGGTGGCTGGAAAAATCGACCCCCTATGGGTCTCAATTTATAGAAACTTTTTAGGTTTTAAAAATTAACAATTAACCCCTAGCCTAAATTATCCTAATTAATACCTAATTAACCCCTAGCTAAACCTAAAAGATCCCCAAATGTGATGCCACTTGGCATTTTCCACATTTGGGTTTTTAAAGTCCTTTAAAAACCTTTAAAAACACTAATTTCAAAATCCAAACTTCAAAATGAGTTTTTAAAATAACTTTTGACTCTTCTAAACCTCTAACACTAACCAAGACACTGACTAACCCTAGTCTAACCCTGACTTACTCAAATATGGCGCCACCCCGAGTGGGCCCTACTTGAGTTTTTCAAAAAGCGATTTTAAAACTTAAAATTGAGAAAGTTTTCAAAAGATTTTCAAAAGTAAACTTTGAAATAAAATTTTTTGAAATGGCATAGGGTCCTAACTGGGTCAGGACTCCTCTGGATATGGTACCAACTGAGCGGGTCCACATCGAGTTTTGCAAATTTTGAAATAAACACTGAAAATACCTTTGAAAAGGGGTTAAAATCAATAATTGAAATTCAAAATTTTTGAAAACAGAGTCTCAAGCAAACTGGAACTCCGGGTTAGAGTCCTGAACTCTTAGAACTCTGAGATTTTGGATTTTAAAATCCAAATGAAGGAGTTTTTGAAAAGATTTTATCGAAAATGGTGAAATAAGTCAGAAAATACTGTCAGGGTTAGACTCCTAACTCAATCAGGACTCCGAAATAGAGTCTTGGATTAAGTAGACTCTACAAAATGACCTAATTTTTTAAAACAAATGGAAATAAATGAAAAAAATGGAAGAAAAACAGACTTCAAAACAGACTTTTGACTGGACTAGGACTCTGGGACAGAGTCCTGATCGGACTGAAACTCCATATTTTTTTGGTATTTTTCTGAAAAACAGACGAGAGAACTTGTGAAAACAGTGAAAACAATAACAAATATTGAAATAAAACAGAGTTTTGATTCAACTGAAACTCTGGGGACAGAGTCTTGATTGAACTAGGACTCTCAGGTTTTTGAATTTTTTGAGAAAACAAATTAGAGAATTTTGAAAAACAGTTAAAAACAGGATGAAATCGAAGTTTTGGTTCAGAGTCCTGATCTGATTAGGACTTTGAGAAAGAGTCTTGATTCGATCAGAACTCTAAGAATTTTGGCTTTCTGATAAGCAAATGATGAAATTTGGGCAAAGTTTTTGAAAACCAGTGAAAATGAAGTATAAAAACCAATTTTGGATAGAATCCTACTTCGATCAGGACTCTGGGGTAGAACCCTGATTTGATCAGGACTCTGAGATAAAATCTCAAAATTTTGAAATTCTTTGATAAAAGTGTAATAGTTTTGGTAGATTGAAAGATTTCTAAAAGATTCTCTCAAAATTGAAATCAGGATCAGAGTCCTGATCCAACTAGGACTCTCTGATCAGAGTCCTGTTTTGACTGAAACTTTGAGTTTCTGACTCATTTTGAAAGATTTGATTGAAAATGGATAAAAATAACTGTAAAAGATTAGAGTCCCAATCCAATTGAAACTCTGAAGAAGAGTCCTGATCCAACTGGACTCTTGAAGAAGAGTCCTGATCCAACTAGGACTCTAACATTTTGGCCAAAACAGAAGGTTTTGAAAGGTTTTCTCTGAAAACATGTAAAAAGGTAGTGAAAAGTAGAGTTTTGATCCGACTAGGACACTGAAAAAAAAGAGTCCTGATCCAACTAGGACTCTAAAATTTTTGAGATTTTTGATAAATCCAGAAGCGACACCACCTAAATGGGCCTCATCTGAGAATTGAAATTGAGTTTGAAATGAATCCATATTTGTCTTATGAGAAATTACTTCAAAATATAAGGTCCTGGGGGTTGGCAAACGACAGAATGTTGATTAAAAACCCAGGTTTTAAAATTGATTTTGAAAGAAAAGTTTTAAAAACTCAAATCTGGATTAAATATTTTGAAAACATGAGTGTTGGATCTCGAAAATGAGATGTAATGACATGCAATGCTATGCAGTGCAATGAAATGGTATGCCGAATGCATGCAATGATATGCAGTGACACATGAAATGTGAGCACTGGATAAGAGTGAAAATTTGGGGTGTTTACAGAGACTTAGTTCTTCAGTGGAGCATGGATGTATGTGGTTTTGTGGAAGGAATGAATGTTCTGAAATGGTTGATGCAGAATGTTTTGGGAATGGGGCATACAAGATTTCCATTTTGCCTTCCTCTTCATCTTCTATGAGGATGATTTTGTCAATGCAGTCCTGGATCAAATTTTTTAGGACAAAGCAATATTTTGTATCATGCCCTGTCGCCCTGTGGAAGTTGCAATACTGCTCCTTGAATCTTCTCATGAATACTGGCGGATCTGCAACTTTGGGAAATTTAATCATCCCGTGGGACAGTAAATATTTCAGAACTTTTTCTAGAGGCTGGTCGAGGGGAGTAAATTTTTGATCCCTGCTCCAATTGATATGCTTGGGCTTTTTCTGAAGATTCCCTTTTTGTTGAGGACCGTTTGAGAGCGGCTTATCATTGTTCTTGAAGAACTTTCCTTTTCTACCTCTGTTCTGCTTAGGCTTCGTGCCACTGTCGCTGCCATTCTTGCTGCTACTGCCCTGATTGTCCTCGAGAGCATCGGCTGAGTAAGTGAAATGTGCCTTCTTCTTTGGATCCTAGATATTCTTGGCCAAAGTGAGACTTTCATACATTCCATTTTCCACTCCCATTTCGAGCCATTCTGCTTGTTCCGTCAATTCAATAAATGATTTGGATGGGTATGGGAAAATGAGGTTTTTTAAAGGCTGACCGAAGTTATTGAGGATAATTTGGAGGGCGTGCTCCTCAGAAATAGGATTTCTCATCTTATTACAAATACTCTTCCACTTATGGATGAAATCCCTGGCCTTTTCATTGGGTTCCTGCTTGAGGTTGCACAGATGATTGAGCGTGGGCAGAGCTTCTGTATTGAACAGAAAGCGCTCGACAAACATATTAACTAGTTTATCAAAATCCCTTAGCTCAATGGGATTGACGTGCTTGGCGTACCACTTGACAGCTATCCCCTCCAAACTGCGGGGAAAACATAGGAAGAGGGCTCGATTATCCTCACTGAACTGGGCGCATTCTGCGAAAAACATAGCCAAATGAGCTTTAAGATCGCCGGTTTTGTCGAACTTAATGAATTTCCTGGGGAGGTTCTCTAGATTGTTATCCCCTTCCAATTCAAGATAGAAATCCTGCCTGGTGTATGACCTCTTTCCCTTGTTCCAGATTTGCAGATCCTTGACTATCTTAGTTAATGCTTGAATGGGATCTTCTGCGAGTGCCCCGTACTTGGGCTTGCTTACTGGCATAGGCTCTTCAACTGTTCTCTTAGGCTGCCGCATATGCTTGGGAATATAAATCAGCTGCTCTTCTTCTTTAGAGTTCTCTTCTGCTGATTCTGAATCTTCCGAGGTGTTGTCACGTTGTATTTTCTGTTTACTGATTTTGACAGGCTTTTTCATGGGTTTCTTCTTAATCTTGCTTTTAGAAGTTGCTTTCTTTGGACTGGCCTTAGCCTGCTCTGCCATCATTTTGGACATCATCTTTTGGAAGACTCTGTACATAGCAGGATCAACATCACTCTCGTCCCTTGAGTCGTGTTTCTTAGATGACCTGGGAGAATTCATCTCTTCTCTCTCGCTATCGCTGTGTTGTTGAACAGTCTGTTTACCAGCTCTTGTATGAACCATCTTTGAGATGCCAAAGTTTTCCTGCAGGATACGAGAATGGTTAGAGTATGGAAGAAACTTTTTGCAAACTATAATTTTTGAGGAAAGAATGAAGGGTTTTGGTAGACAATTTTAAGAGATTATCCCATTACCCGGAATTGGGTCATCACAAGACTTGTGATAATTGTGTTACCATTTTTATGATAACGGAGGAATGTAACTTGTTACCTAGGCGAGGTCGTCAACCATGATAAAAGATATTGAATAGAAGTAGGAGGAATGTCCCATTTACCTGAGATTGGGTTGTCACCAAAATCGTGACTAATAAACAAAATACAAGAAATAAAAATTTGGCCCAAAAGTAATTTTTTATTGATAGAAATATTCAAAGACAGAGAGAGGGTGGGCAGATAGTTTGCCACCACTCTTGATATTCAGAAGATACATTTGATCCAGAAAATACAGATAAAGAAATGAAGGAATCCCAAGTATATTTGGTGACATGGTATGCCCCATACCACTGATCCGACTGTAGATTAAATTCTGGCATGTTGCCCGTTGGGAAGCGGGTGTTGGCGCGAACCTGCCGTTGCGAAAACTGTCTGAAATATCTTTCTGGCTGATAATCGACACAGAAGAAGGGGCCAAGCAATCTGTAGTGCTTGCTGCGAGCGTAAGTATAACGAGGAACTGTCTCTTTTCTGTCGAAGAAGTCCCAAACAATCTCCTTCTGATGCAGTTTCTCGATCAATGCTCGACACTGAATGGTAGATTTAGGCTGCTTACTGCTGAATCTGAAGGAACTGGCCTTTGATGGAACATGTCATAGGAACCACGACTGTAGGGCATAAGTGCATCCTTCTACCAGAATGGTCTCTCCAAGAGCGAAATGAGCCAAGCCTCGGTAAAAAAAAGCCAAGGCTGCCATAGAGACTGATAGCTGACAGGTCTGCTTGCTTCCCCATCTTTGAAAGAGCTGGGCAACTCTGACATCCATGAAATTCTGACCATCTTGGAAAAAAGCTAATCCCACCGTGCATAGGATCATGGCATGCTGAATTCTATTTTTCGCCGCTCGAGACAAAGTGCCAACCTCTTCGTAAGCTCCGTACTTGCAATAGAGTCCAAACAGGTCAATGAACTGATTCCCATCGATCTCAGTGAGAGGCCAGGATCTGCTCCCTGTTGCTCTGGCCAAAGCTTCTCGAACATCTACCCCTTTGATGTTGATCAGGAACTGCTGTTCGACAGGATCATCTAGCTGATGTGGTCATCGCAAAATTTTTCCTCTCTTGGTATTTCTCTCTTTTCCTTCTCTTTTCCTTTCTAATCCCTATTTCCTCCTTTTTTAGGGGAGAAAATAAAAGATAGAAAAGAAGAAAGAAGAGAAAAGAAAAGAAAAGAAGAGAAGAGGAACTCTTTTGCGAGGTCTCACTTGACCTTAATTTGAAGATATTTAAGAAAATAACTCGCCTCCGTTTTAAAATATTTGCGGGAAAACTGAGAGACGGGATCCGCTCGTCGGTACGAGGTTCGACCGTTCCTGGCGTCTTTACCAGGGGTAATCGAACCAAGGGTCGAATTTATGCCTTCTGTTTTGCTAAGAAATTATCTAAGAATTTATCCTAAGTCTAAGTGCACAAAGAATCATGCTTGTGAAATGCAAGGATGCATGTTCCTTTTGAAAATGATTTGAAAAATTCCCAAGTGTTTCTGAGATGAATTTGATAAGGGAGTGAAGAAATGATTGAATCTAACTTAGAATCAGGGATTTGAAGTTCTAAGTCTTTGAAATAATCAGAGCTTAGGAAAATAAATCTGGATTTTTTAAAGGAATGATTCTGAAATTGAGATAAAAAGGAGAAGAAAGGGAATTTCAGAGTCATGAATGGTCTTTGAATTTTAGAATTTTGAACCTAAATGAACGTTTGAAATGGAGTTGAACTCTGGTTTTGAAGTTTGAAATCAGAAGGAGATTTGGGAAATCTAAATGTAATTGAGAAATGGGATTGATTTGAAAGTTGGAATTTAAGATGAAATTTGAATCCAGAGTCCGGATTCTGAATAGAGTTGAGATTTAAAATTGAATTCAAGGTTTAGAATCCTAAATGGGAATTGGATTTGAAATATGGGATGAAATGGAATTTGGATTTTAAGAATTGAGAACAGAAATTGATTTGAAATCTGGAATTTCAAGATGGATCTGAAATCTGAGATCCAAAGTAGAATTGGATTCTGGATCCTAAAATGGATTTTGGATCTAAAGTCTGAGATTCAAGATGGAATTGGATTCTGGATCCTAAATGAAATTTTGGATCTGAAGTCTAAGATCCAAGATGAAGTTGAATTCTGGATCTAGAATCCTAAATGGAATTGGATCTGAAGTCTGAGATTCATAAGTGAAGATTGTACTTGGAAATCTAGATCCAAGTTGGGATTAGGATCTAGCTTTGGATTTTGATTCTGGAAGTCCAAATGGGACTTTTCAAGATGGATCTGGGTTTTGAAAACCCAGATTGAATTTAAAATTGAGGAAGGGTCAAACTTTGAAATTCAGAATCAATCTTAAACTTTGATTTTGAATCTAAAGATAAGAAGATAAACTGGATTTTAAATCAAAAGATGAATCAGAAACTTCAAAGTTAAATTGAATTTTGAATTGAATTGGAAATTTGAATTTTGAATACAAAATGATTTTGAAATTTCAAAGTCAAATTGGACTTTGAAATCAAATTTGATTCTTGAAAATGAGATAGAATTGAATTTGAATCTATGAATAAGATTTGATCTGAGAAATAAAGAAAAAGAATTACTTGGAATTTTGAAAAAGGGAATTTTGAAAATATGATGCAATTCTATCCTAAATGATGAATGAATTTAAAGAATTTTGAAATTGGGTTTTGAAAATCATATTTCATTCTTTAAATGAATGTAAATAGGATTAAATATAATACACTCCTGACTATGGTCATTGAATGTATTATATAATAATCATATCTAAATTCAAATGAAGAATAAAATACCTTTTGTTGCTTTTATAGAGTTTAAAATGAAATTAATTCTCAATATATCCTGACTATGGACATTGATATATGTATTGAATCAATTTTAGACTAAACTCTGATAAAAGAGGAAAATATTTAAAGAAAATATGATGAATTTTGAAAAGGATCCAGTGTTATTTTATAAAAGGTAAGAATCCTAAGTTTTGTTTACATCCTGACTATGGCTATTGATGTAAATCATCAACTTAGGATTAATTACCTTTTACAAAATGGTGCATATGCCATTCGTGTTCCCATTTATGATTTTTTGAAAATAAAAGGAAAAATGATATGAAAATCAGAAATTTCTAAGATATATATGCTCATACATTCTAATCTAGTGCAGGAGATGTAAAATTTCTCATTAATATCTAACTATTACATCTTTGAATTGGAATTGAAGTTAAAATTTCCTAAATTAAGAAGAAAACAAACTTTTTCACATAATTCCTGCAACATTTTGGGTTAGCACAAGATGGAATATAACATATAGAAAGAAAGGGGGAACATCATATCAACACCTATATACGTGTGATCAAGAGTGCTTGTCTATATTAGTAAAGAACATATACATGCAAATACCTAAATGAAGGAAGTGTATATGATTATGCCTAAATTCTAAGGGAAATGCACATGAGAGTGTTTTTATCTAAATGCCTATAAGGATGCACCTGCCTAGGTATAAGCCTAAACACACGAAAATGCCAACCTAATATGTTATTCATATGAAATAGATATGTATGATAGACATTGGCAATATGGGATTTTTCATACCTATATGTATGCACTGCAGGTGATGGTGATAGTGATATGGAGTGGAGGTATAGGGTGAAAATACAATGCACTGATATAACTAGCAATGGATGACTGAATAATTGAAGCGAAATAGCATAATGCAGTGGGATACACCATTGGTGGTGTGGTGAATGAGACTGTAATGGATGATTCAGTAGTAGATGACGGCTGGTAGTATGGGCATCAGGTGACAGCAGGTGACAAAATATAATGGACCAATTGGTTCCACAATTCATGTCAATACCTAACACTATACAACATTTTGACAATACGACCAACTAATGGCTAATATCCGATCATAGAAAATGTGATTAGTGTGCAGGAGCTGACATTCCAATGGATGCTAACTTACTCAAGGTTGACGCACTGTCAGTACAAAATGGTGCCAATTGCATTTTATTATGCTACTATCTTAATATCTAACCTGGGCTGATGTACTGAAACTAATCAGGATATTAATACAGGCTCACTAGCTTGCCACTAATTTAGCCAATAAAGATCAAACCGCCACCGTGTATCAACATACCCTGCATAGATTTGATCATCCTACTGTAACTGATTCATCATGCTGACCCACACTAATTGATTATCTAACACACTCTGCCCCTCCCTCCAGCATTTAACATATACCTAGATTATTTGGTATCTCGATGTAACAGTTGAAATTTAACTCCAAATTCAGAAATAATGTGACGAAACTCAGAAAGAGGGAAAAATTCAAAATCTGGGCATAACGCATATCACAGGTCTGCTATATAAGTTCAAATATGATGCAGATTCATCTATCTCTTTTCCAACGGATTCAATCAACCAGAGTGGAGATTTAAACATATTAGATATACATATTTCATCAAATACGCACAACATACAAAATGCTTTTGGCAGTAGAAATTTAACTTGTAACAACTTGCAGATAAGCAAAAACATGACATGAAATGAGACCCAAATATGTTAAATTGGTCAGACTATTTCTATGTGCAATAGGCGAATGCTGCTGAAATATGAACATTCAATCCGATACAGGATATAAACATCAGTGGATGGTCATAGGTCTGTACCTGCATATTGATCTAACCGGAGTATAGAGAGGCAGGTTTAACCTACAAAACAAATCTGTTAGCGAAGAGACTTCAGTGGTATTGAATGAAAGTGAAGTAAACGAGCTGCTACAGTGGGGGTCGCCGGTCTGTAATAACCAGGAATGCATAGTTGGGGGGGTGAGTATAGTGATGCATGTATTTCTCATTCAACAGGATTTGTGACCTATGGGAAACAGTCTGGGTTTTGAATCATCTCTTGCACGAGCTGGAGCATGATAACTGATATACATGATGACAGGGAGGATTAATTCCTATATGTTGATCATGCCTTGACAAAGATTATAACAGCTATGCAGAAACAAATCACATGTGAACCCTGTAGGAGTAGAAATCTACTATCAGTATTGGGAGCAGATTTATGGTATTGTGATAAGAACTGTGCCTGACCTTTTTACCTTCCATAATATAAATCTTTAGAGCAAAAGAAGTGACTGCCATGAAATTTCAATGTAAGCTTCAATATCTTGAGGTATGCACAGCCACTGAGCCTTAGAGACGGCCTTATCTGGTAATGACATAATTCTGGAACACTTAGTGTATGAAGACATGATGCAAACCAAAGTGTTGGCTTCCCTGTGATTCGTCCAACTGTATTCAACCTTTTGCGAAATAAGAATCAGCCTACAAAAATCAATCTAGATTCACGGTTAGTCACTCTCGGACAGTTTCGAGGTTGTTGATCACTAGACTCCCTTTAAAGGAATCTATATTGACTTCAGGTAATACTCAAATACCAAAAATTCATGGTAGCTGCAGAAACTTAATAGTAAAATAACCAATCAACAATGGTCAGTGTTCCGACGAGATCTGATGATCAGGTTAAATATCCAAGACCTTCCCAAAGCTTAATTACAATGCATTAATGTTCAAGTAATCGATCAGATCTAAACAGTGCCTTGATAAATAAATAAAAAAAAAACGCGACCAACGACTTGTAAAGAGGCATTTGAATTCTATGAAACAGAGTAAAATGAGAAATCATTGTATTAGAAAGAAAATGTAACGATCAATAAAAGAAAATTACAGCATGGATTAGTATATAAAAGGAAGAAAAAAAAATATGGATGATATATGTGCAGGTAAATATGTGGATGAACCGTGGCTTTTGCAGAAGATAAATGTAAGTAAATCAGATGGGTTGGTATATGGGATATGAGACATATAAAATGTAATGAACATTACACAAATGAGGAGGTGTTGCTTTGCCATACATATATCGACAACATGGTTTCACTTCAGCCCTCTATGACAGCCTGCGGTCGACCAAGAAGCCAATGTTTGGATCATTAATTCAACATATTCCACAAGAGTTCCCACTACTAATTTGGTTATTCTCACCCCACCTATGCTAATGTCCTTTTTTTTTTAGTAGGTCAATAAGCTTTCAATATAGTTATTACAGCCCGAATTTTTTTTTTAAGATAACTCCCGTCACTGCATCAGGCCACATCCTGCTATATCATGTCAATCAGCCTAATTCTACCCAGTGCATCAAGGCTTTTCACAAGGTGTGTGTGGCATACAGACATAATGAAAGATACATGGATGAAGATGATGAATTAAATGAAATAAACAAAAGAATTAATTGGCAAATCAGTGTTAATGACTTAATTCTGACAAGTTGGGTCATATAAACTAACCCAGCAGATCGATGCTTCAGATTGATCTAACGTTCATTGCTATCATCAAACTGAATGATCTTAGCAGATTGACGTGGGATCCGGCACAAATCGAACTTTGCACAATCAATATACCAACCCAGTCTCAACCATATTGCAATCTTCTTACCGTAATCCAGATATGATCTTATGCAACAAACGAATTCATGAAAACCACCTCTAACCCCATAACATGAAGCAAAGGATGGTCGGATTCAATAGAACTACAGAAATGCAGTGAATGACCATAAAATGCCATCTACAAAATGAAATGAAGTAAACGACTATGTAATAAAGTAGAAAGGAAATGCAGTGAATGAGGGAAATCTGATTTTAAGACCGGAAATCAGGAGTTGAGAGGTACTCCGAGTAAATGAGCGATCAATTATGATGGATGAACATAAAAAAAATATATATGTATATAAAGGAAGATGGAAAATGAAATGTGGGGACAACATCGTCCCTTTACTTTTGCACGAGGGGAAGGTTGTTGTTGCCATAAGCAACCCAACACCTCCGTTCATGGTGCGTTGATGGGGCAACGCAAAGAAAATCTAGAAAAATTGTGATCATCGCAAAAAATTTCCTCTCGTAATATTCTCTTTCTTCCTTCTCTTTTCCTTTCCAACCTCTATTTCCTCCTTTTTGAAGGAAGAAAATAAAAGACAGAAAGAAGGAGAGAAGAGAAGAGAAAAGAAAAGAAGAGAGAAGAGGAACTCTTTTGCGGGGTCTCACTTGACCTTAATTTGAATTTTTTTTTAAAAATAACTCGCCTCCGTTTTGAAATATTTGCGGGAAAACTGGGAGACGGGATCCGCTCGTCGGTATGAGGTTCGACCGTTCCTGGCACCTTTACCAGTTGTAATCAAACCAAGGGTCAAATTCATGCCTTTTGCTTTGCCTAAATACTATCTAAGAATTTATCCTAAGTCTAAATGCACAAAGAATCATGCTTGTGCGAATGCAAAGATGTATGCTCTTTTTTGAAAAATGATTTTGAAATTTTCCAAGTGTTTCTGAGATGAATCTGATAAGGGAGTGAAGAAATGGTTTTTAACTTAGAACTTTAAGATTTAAAATTCTAAGTTTTTGGAAATAGTCAGAGTTTGGGAAGAATGAATCTGGATATTAAAAAGAGATGATTTTTGAAATTTGAGATAAAAGGAGAAGCAAGGAAATTTCGAAGTCATAAATGGACTTTGAAATGGAATTGAATTCTAACTTTTAAAGTTTGAAATCAGAATGAAATGTGGGAAATAGAATTGAGAAAATAGAATTGATTTGAAAGTTGGGATTCAAGATGGAATTTGAATCCAATCTGGATTCTAAATAGACTTGAGATTCAAAATTGAATTCTGGGTTTAGAATCCTAAATGGAAATTGGATCTGGGATTTGAGATTTAATGATGAAGTTGGACTCTAAATTTTAAATGGAATTGAATCCAAGATTTGTCATCCAAGATGGAATTTGGATCTGAAATCTAAGATCCAATATTGGATTCTGGATCCTAAATGAAATTCGGATCTAGAGTCTGAGATCCAAGGTGAAGTTGGATTTTGGATCCTAAATGGGTTTTGGATCTGAAATCTGAGATCCAAGGTGAAGTTGGATTTTTGGATCCTAAATGGGTTTTGGATCTGAAGTTTGAGATCCAAGGTGAAGTTGGATTCTGGATCCTAAATGGGTTTTGGATCCTAAAATGGATTTGGATCTGAAGTATGAGATCCAAGATGGAATTTGGATCTATAATCTGAGATCCAATGAGTGGAGATTTATACTTGGAAATTTGAATCCAAGTTGAGATTTTGATCTAACTTTGGATTTTGGAATTTCAAAATTGATTTGAGAATGAATTTCAAAGTCAAATTGGACTTTGAATTTGGAATTTAGAAAATGAATCAAGAATTTCAAAGTTAAATTGAATTTTGAATTTGGTTTCAAAGTCAAAATTTGGACTTTGAAGATGAGATAGAATTGATGAATTTGAAATAGAATTTGAAGAAAAAATGTTCAAAATCACTTGGGTTTTTTAAAAGAATTTTTGAAAATATGATGCAATTCTACCCTGAATGATGAATAAATTTGAATAATTTTGAAAATTGGATTTTGAAAAGCTATTCCATTCTTTAAATGAATTAAAAATGAGGTTGAAGATATAATATATCCCTGACTATGGTCATTGAATATATTATATAATAACCACATTTAAATTCAAGTGAAGAATAAAATACATTTTTGGTGCTTTTATAGAATTTAAAATGAAATTAACTCTCAATATACCCTGACTATGGCCATTGGTATATATATTGAGTTAATTTTAGATTAAATTCTGATAAAAGAGAAAAATGTTTTAAAGAAAATATGATGATTTTGAGAAGGATCCAGTGTGGATCCAGTGTTACTTTGTAAAAGATAAAATACTAAGTTTTGTTTACATCCTGACTATGGCCATTGATGTAAATCATCGACTTAGGATTAATTACCTCTTACAAAGTGGTGCACGTGTCATTCGTGTTTCACCATCGTGAGATTTTGGAAAATGAAGGTAAAAAGCAGAAAAATAAGCTATTTACAATGCTCATTCATTCTACCTAAAGTAGGAATGTAAATTCTCATTAAAATCTAACTATTACAAGACATGAAATCAATTTTACAATTCCAAATAATGACTTTATCCACATATTTCCTGCAAAACAACTGGGTTAGTATGAAAAGAGAAGGAAAATTTGCACACACACATATATATATATATATATATATATATATATATATATGTTAATTGTTGAAGTGCTTATGTGCTGAGATATAAATGAAGAATGACATTACATGCCTATATATATATATATGAATATATGCATATATATATATATATATATATATATATATATATATATATATATGTATGTATGTATATGTATTCATATATATGTGCTATATACTTAATGTAGGTAGCTGGGAGTGATATTGAGGGTGAGGACAAGATATGGTATGTAAAGGAAGCCACAGCGTTGCTGTGTTATGAAACCACAGCAGCCCACAAGGCTGATGTGTCACGAAGATGCAGCAAGCTGCAAGATTACTGTTATACCTGATTGCAAAGGGTACAACTCTGATGCAGGAAAGTGAAGGAGTGAAAAGTGGATGTGAATGTGATGTTGTGGAAGGTGTAGTGGAGACATGCTGTGAATTATGAAGTGATGAGAGACACGCAAGAGTTGTGAGACAGGGTGCATAGCAAAATGTGTTGTGTGATGAACATGACATGCAATAGTGAGGTAAGGATAAAATGCACTGGGAAGATGGGATATATGGAGTACTAACCAAAGGGACCTATATAGAAAACATGCAGAATGCAATGTTGGGTAATTTCTTTAGTATGTCTTAAAGTTGTTTGAATCAAAGGAGTCTGATCCAAGGATGGATCTCTACCATCAATTTCGCTGCTCCAACAGCCTCCAATTGCCATAAAGCAATGGTCTTCTTTTAGGACAACCAACCTTCAAGTATTATTATATTGTGGAATCCTATCACCCAAGGACAAGTCTTCAAAAGCATCAGGACTTATTTCATTCATCAAAATTACAATAAGTGACAGAGGGATTTACAGTGACTCAAATACAAACACTGATCCTTTCAAATACAATGAACAGATTAACATCAAATTTAGACATCAGACTTTCAAAATTCAAATAGCAAATTTAGTTGATCAATTTCAGACATAAAACTCAAGCCTTGAATTGATTAGCAAACCAACTCTGACATCATATTCTCAAGAATTAAGCAGTAAATGGATTGTAAATGATATACTGTAGTGATGGTGGGGATATGCGGATAGTGTATTTTGTAGAAACAATGCAAAATAATAGGTGTGTGCAGGAGTGAATTAATATTGACATTTGCTGAAAATAAATATACAGCAGGGTAAAAAAGAAATGAACTGGAAGTGCAGGAATCTCAAACAGGAGAGTTGGCTATCTTTTTGTGATTTTCAGAACACCAATTTTCTGCTGCAGCGCGAGATTAGGGTGGCAGCCTTCACAAGATCCCTGACCAATTTTACTGTTGATAGTTCTTTATAAAAATACATCATAATATGTTCATCTTCTTTGTTTTGATCTGAGATAACACAGCCCGAATCAACAGAAATCCATAGTATAATATCAAAGGGGAATTATGGTGAGCATTTTTTAACTCCTTCTCTGCTTTTGAAAGCAGAGGTCTGTGGTAATACAAAAAAAAAAAATCAACATTTAAACTTCATTTCTGTAATAAGAATTCAAGAACTAAATAGCGTGGGACGTAGCTAGCATAGACAGTCAAATATATGATCTGATCTCAATGAGACAGCATGTGAATGGAATAGGCAACGTACCATGATCAAAGTACAATCAAAAGGATGATCAACTGTCAGTAGATCGAAGGCAACCAGATGATCAATTGGGCATAATGCAATCATAATCAAATAGTTAAAGGGATATGATGCAATACAAATACAAAATATATGATAAAACTGGATAATTGAGAAGTAAAGCAGGCAATTAGCTGAATGTGAGATAATCAATGGCTAAGCTAAAATAAAAGAAACCCATGCGACATACCTTGTGAAAGGAAACGACTTCTGAAGATGGAATTACTTCGATCGAGCCGATCTCCAGAGGATCTCTCAGTAGGAAGATCAAAATGCTCCCAGATGGGGTAATTCCCTTATAAACTTTCATAGATGAAAGATCCTTTTGGTAAACTTGAATGTAGAGAAAGGATTCCACAGCAGCTGGAAGGCATAAGAGTCAGACTAACCCATCCTTCATAGTATGGTGTTTGCAAGTAGAATTCCCTTCTGTAAGCAAAGTAGCATTAACACTGATTTGGCATACTCCTGTCATGTCATGTCCAACAGTCCGGTGGAACTTGCAGATATTGTCAGTCCATTTACCCATAGTGACTGGAGAATCTGCCACCTTGGGGAGTTTGATCATTCCCTTCGACATCATATAATCCAAGATGTCTTCGCGGGACTGCTCTAGAGCTGTGAATTCCCGATCATAACTCCAGCCTTCATGCTTCGGCTTTTCTGGATGTTTTGCTTCTGGCTGCGGCGCTGACTGGACAGGCTGCGGCTTTACAAATTTTCCTTTTTGAGCTGCAGAGTTTGTCCTTTCGGCCCTGGAGTGCCCTGAGTTTTTGTTGCGGTTCCGCTTATTTTTCTTGCCGCTAGAGCCACTGCCATCTCCTGAAAATTCTGTAGAATAGGCAACGTGTGCCTTCTTCTTCTAATCAGGGTTCCCTCTGACAAAAGGATATCCTTCATACAGACCATTGTCCAAGCCGGTCTCGAGCCATTCGGCTCTCTCAATCAACTTGACGAATGATTTGGCAGGCGATGTAGAAATGAGGTTCCTCAGAGGCTGGGCAAAGTTGTTCAAAATAATCTATAAGGCATACTCTTCTGGGACGGGAACCTTCATTCTATTACAGGCGCTCTTCCACCTGTGGATGAATTCGCTAGCCTTCTCATTCTCATTCTGTTTTAGATTGTACAGATGATTAAGAGTTGGTGAGGTTCAACATTGAACATGAAGCGATCAATGAACAAGTTTACGACCTTATCGAACTCTCGTAGTTTGATAGGATTGATGTGGTCTGCATACCACCTGGCTGCTACACCCTCTAGGCTGCGAGGAAAGCAAATAAATAATGCTCAGTTATCCTTCCTGAAACGGCCGCACTCAGCATAGAAAGTGGCCAAATGAGCCTTAGGGTTGCCTGTTCTGTCAAACTTGAGGAACTTACGAGGAAGATTTTCTAGATTGTCATCCCCATCTAGGCCATTGTAAAAATCCTCACCAGAGTAAGTCTGTTTGCCTTTGCTTTTGGCCTGGATATATTTGATGGCCCAATTCATTTCTTTCATCTGCTCTTGCATCAGATCATTAGCCGGAATGGGTTTGTTTATTGATTCGGGCTCTGCAGTGGTCTTTACAAACTATTTTTCCTCTTCTGATTCCTCTTTAGCTGATTCTGTTTCTTTAGAAGTGGTGTCAGGCTGTACTTTCTTTCTGACGATTCTGACCGGTTTTTTCACAACTTTCTTCTTTGGTTTGTTTTTCAGAGCAACCTCCTTCTGACTGGGCTCAGCCTGTTCTGACATCATTTTGGTCATCATTCTTTTGAACAGGTTGTACATGGCTGGATCTATATCATCGGTTTGATTTTGATTCTACCCTTTGACTGACTTAGGAGAGTTCGTTGTCTCGGCTTCGCTGTCGTTGTGCTGAGGAGCAGTTTCTTTTCCGGCTCTGGTTTGAACCATCTTGCCAATGCCAGTGATTTATGCAGAGATAAAGGAACGGTTAGAGATCGGAGGAGTTTTTGAAAATACGACCTTGTGAGAAAAAGACAAGAGAAGAAGAATTTGATAGACAATTAAACAAGCTATCCCATCACTAGGGATTGGGTCACCACAAATTTTTGTGATAATTGTGTCACCATTTTGCGGTAACGAAAAAAATGTGCCCTGTTACCTAGGCGAGGTCGTCCATCATGATAAGAGATAATTGCATAAGAATGGAAGAAAAAAATCTCATCACCAGGGATGAGGTCGTCACGAGTATCGTGACCATACAAAATAGAAATAAAAGAATAAAATTTTGGCCATAAATAGATTTTTAACAAAACATAAAGTTGCATTTTTATTGATGACAAAATTTAAATACAAAGAGAAGGTGGGCAGACAGTTTGCCACCATTCTCGATATTCTAAAGATATATTAGGACCAGGAAACATAGTCAAAGGAATAAAGGAGTCCCAAGTGTACTTGGTTACATGGTATGCCCCAGACCACTGATTCGATTGCAGATCGAACTCTGGCATGTGGCCCATCGGGAAGCGAGTGTTGACGCGAACCTACCGCTGCGAGAACTGTTTGAGACACCTCTCTGGCTGATAGTCGACACAAAAGAAAGGGCCAAGCAATCTATGACGCTTGCTACGAGCATAAGTGTAGCGAGGAACTGATTCTCATTTGTCAAAGTAATCCCAGAGGATCTCCTCCTGATGCAGTTTCTCGATCAAAGTTTGGTACTGAACCACAGACTTCGGCTTCTTGCTGTTGAAATTGAAGGAACTTGCCTTTGATGGAACATGTCGCAGGAACCACGACTGCAAGGCATACGTGCATCCTTCCACTAAAATGGTCTCTCCGAGGGCGAAACGAGCTAAGCCTCTATAGAGAAAGGCTAGAGCTGCCATGGGCACTGAAAGCTGACGGGTCTGCTTGCTTCCCCATCTTCGAAAGAGTTGGGCGACTCTGATATCGATGAATATCTGGCCGTCCTGAAAGAATGCTAATCCCATTGTGCATAGGATCATGGCATGCTAGATTCTTTCTTTCGCCGCCCAAGACAAAGTGTCAACTTTCTCGTAGGCTCCATACTTGCGATAGAGTCCGAACAAATCGATGAACTGACTACCGTTGATCTCAGTGAGAGGCCAGGATCTGCTCCCTGTCGCTCTGGCTAATGCTTCTCGAATGTCTATCCCCTTGACATTGATCAGGAACTGTTGCTCGACTGGATCATCTGGCTGACCAGCTGGCTCTGGCAATCCCATGATGTCGATGAACTCGTCCATTAGCAGGGTCATCTCTCCCCACGGAAACCAAAAAGTGCAGGTACGCGGATTCCACCGTTCTGCCATAGCCTGAATCAAATTGTCGTTGATGGTTCGCTTGCCCACTGCCGATGTCATCTCTAATCCACAATCATCCAAGTGGTCTTGGAACATACGAGAGAAGGTGGCGAACCAGGAATAATACCACCGAGGAAAGAAGGAACGAGACTGGATGACCCGATGATCTGGGGTTCCATCCCTCACTTGATAGAAGACATGATCCTTGAGAAAGATAGCATCGAGAGATTCGGACGCCATCAGAATGATACTGAGGCAAAAGATGAAGAGAATCAGATAGAATGCAGGACTTACGGACAAACTTTTGATGAAAGAGGACGATAGACATAAATCTTGGAAATTTTGAAAGATCAAGGGACTTTAAAAAAAAGACTTTCCAGGGTTTTTAAAGAAAATTTTGACACAAAAGAGAAAAGAATATAGGTAAAGGAAAAGTATATACCTGGGGTTTTTGAAAATAAAGGGAAATTTTGAGTAGTACACCCAGGGTTTTGAAAAGATTCAATATATATAGGAGAATACAAGGAAACATCGCACAATCAGAGCTGCACAAACAAAGATGCGCACACAGCACTCTCTAAAGGCTGACTCTAAAATGCAATATTTAAAATGGCTTGTAGGACCTTAATCCTAACTCTAGGGTTCAGATTATCTGATTCCAATCAAGGTACGCCGATATACTCAAGCCGAAGCTCGAAGTACGTGGCATAGAAGTATTTCTCCGGTTCTAAGGTAATGGCTTCCCAACATCCTTGAGCACCTACCGATATACCTCGGACTATGGCCCTTAGGCACGTGGTAGGGGGGCGCGAACCCAAATAAGTGGTCCAGTTGTGAGGCTCTCTCCCAAACTATGGTTCACTGAGACAACCCAGCAACGTGAAGACCGGGACAATATAGGTAGGGAGATTTTCAAAAACATGTTCAACATGCAATAAATCAGATGGCTCTAATGCAAGTCCTAAAGAGATAGATTAAAATGAAGAGAAGCATACACTTGCATACATTGTTAGCATTCAATCCTTAGAATTGAGGAGAGTTGTTTTTCAAACCTAAATCTAATGTGAGCATGGAATAATCTCCTCAATATGGTCCTACCAAACCATACTTAAATCCTATATGCAATGATGTCAGCTTAGGATAGAGTCTAGGCTCCTAGGGTTTGCATGGAAATGAAGCTGACATAGAAGAATAAAGACTTAGAAAATATTAAAGCCTGCATATTTCGACCAGACGAAGACGAGTCCCATCACGGTTGCCAAAACCTATGATCATCGCAAATTTTTTCCTTTTTTGTGGTTTCTCTCTCTTCCTTCTCTTTTCCTTTCTAACTTCTATTTTCCTGCTTTTTGAAGGGAGAAAAATAAAAGAGAGAAAAGACAGAAAAGAAGAGCGAGAGGAACTCTTTTGTGGGGTCTCACTTGACCTTATTTTTAAAAATATTTAGAAAATTACTCGCCTCCGTTTTGAAATATTTGCGGGAAAAATGGAGAGACGGGATTCGCTCATCGGTACGAGGTTTGACCGTTCCTGGCGCCTTTACTAGAGGTAATCGAACCAAGGATCGAATTTATGCCTTTTGCTTTGCCTAAATATTATCTAAGAATTTATCCTAAATCTAAATGCACAAAGAATCATGCTTGTGCAATGCAAGGATGTATGCTCTTTTAAAAGATGTTTTGAAAATTTCCCAGTATTCTGAGATGGACTTGATAATAGAGTGAAGAATTGGTTTCTGAATGGTAAAATCTTAACTTAGAACTTGAGATAGATTAGAGAAGTTCAAAGTCTTTGAAGTAAATCAGAGTTGGAAGAATAAATCTTTGATTTTGAGAAAGAATGATTTGAAACTTGAAATAAAAGGGAACTGAAGTTTCAAAGTCAGAAATGGACTTTGAATTCAGATTTTAAACTTGGATTTGGGAAAGGAAATGAATATTTGAAATGGAATTTGAATTTCAAATTTGAAATCAGAATGGATGGTATTAAAAATGGAAATGGATTTAGGAAGTTCGGATGAAATCTGAAAATGAAATTAGATTTGACATCTGGAAATAAAATGGAATTGGATTTAAAAGTTGGAATTGAAAATGGAATTTGATTTGAAAACTGGAATTCAAATCCGAAGTCTGGACATTAAGATGGATTTAGATCTGAAATCTGAGATCCAAAGTAGAATTGGTTTGTGAATCCTAAAATGGATTTGGATCTGAAGTCTGAGATCCAAGATGGAATTGAGTTCTGGATCCTAAGATGTGTCTTGGATCTCAAAATGGGGTTAGGATCTGAAATCTGAGATCCAAAATAGAGTTGGATTCTGGATCCTAAGAGGGATTTTGGATCCTAAAATGGAGTTGGATCTGAAGTCTGAGACCCAAGATAGAGTTGGATTATGGATCCTAAAGTGGAATTGGATCTGAAGTCTAAGATCCAAAGGTAGAATTGTATTTAGAAAACTGGATCCAAGTTGATCTAATTTTGGATTTGAGTTTTGAAAGTCCAAATGGGACTTTTGAATATGGATCTGGGTTTTGAAAACCCAGATCGAATTTAAAATTTAGAAAAGGCCAAGCTTTTGAGATTCATGATCAATCTCAAACTTTGATTTTGATTTTGAATTTGAATTTGAAGATAAACTTGGTTTTGAGTTTGAAGATGAATCAGAAGTTTCAAAGTTAATTTGATCTTTAAAATTGAATTTTGAATTAAATTGGGAAATTTAAAGTTTGAATAAAAAATGATTTTGGAATTTCAAAGTCAAATTGGACTTTGAAATTTGAGATAAAATTGGAATTTGAAAAAGATCACTTGGGTTTTTGAAAAGATTTTGAAAATATGATGCGATTCTATCCTAAATGATGAATGAATCTAAATAATTTTTGAAATTGGATTTTGAAAAGCTATTCCATTCTTTAAATGAATTAAAAATGAGATTCAAGATATAATACATCCTTGACTATGGTCATTGAATGTATTATATAATAATCTATATTTAAATTCAGGTGAAGAATGAAATACATTTTTTTGTGCTTTTATAGAGTTTAAAATGAAATTAACTCTCAATATACCCTGACTAAGGCCATTGATATATATTTTGAGCGAATTTTAAGTTAAACTCTAATAAAAGAAGGAAATATTTGAGAATATGATGATTTTTGAAGAGAGATCCAGTGTGGATCCAGTGTTATTCCATAAAAGATGAAAATCCTAAGTCTTGTTCACATCCTGACTATGGCCATTGATGCAAATCATCAACTTAGCATTAATTACCTCCTATTAGAATGATGCACGTGCCATTCGTGTTCCCATTCGTGAGAATTTTAAAATAAAGAGAAAATGATATGACAATGGATAATTTATGATATTTACATGCTCATTCATTCTAATCTAATGCTTGAAAAGACAAAATTTCTCTTTAATATCTAACAGTTACAACCTTGAAATTGAAATTGAAATTGAAATGATAAAAGTCCTAATCTAAGAGGAAAATCAACATTTTCCAGAGATTCCTACAAAACAGAGTTAGTATGAAAAGAGAATTGCACATATCACATTGATGTGTATGATGAGATGCTCATATGCCATGATATTTAGGATCTAAGGTGTAGAAAGATGAAAAGTGATATATACCTATGTACATATACATATATATATATATGCATATATATATATTTATATATGTATATGTATGTATGTATATAAATACATATATATATATATATATATGTATATATATATATATATATGATGAAGGGAAACATTAACTGTAACAGTTGCAGGAAATGTGTTATATACCTGTGGGAAACATCATGACTCAAGGCCCCAACTCTAATGCATTAGTTTGCAAGACTTGAGATTGTGGAGGCAATAGGTTTTACAAAAATTAACAAGTTATGATGGGGCTGGTGGTGAAGGGAGTGTAATGGGGGAGATGTGTATTACAACAACCATTAGGCTGTGTATGTGGTACTGTGAATGGGTAGCAACACATAAGGTGTGCACACACTGTGTGTGTACACCGTGGGAGATGGGGTAGATATGTCAAATGTAGTAGAATATTTCAGATAAGAGCAGGAACATATCCGGCTAAAATATGAAATCTAGCTTCATCCGCATTTCAGTACATTATATTTTAAAACTTCATATGGACATTAACACTTCATATGGACAGGCGCTTTTAAGATGACAAAAAAAACAAAGAAACAAAGTTTTGGAAGCATGGGGTAGGAACCTCGAGCTTGAACTGCAGGGATTATATTTAACAACAAAAATAATTGTAGGAATTATACATTCCTGATTCCTAGATACAAATTTATGAAGGAGATCCAAATGTAACAATGCATGAACACTTAAATGCACTAAAATATATATTTAAAGGATCACACCTTAAAATGTGGAAAGACGATATCCAGATGTTTTTTTTTTGCTAGTATTCTGCACAATTTATAAATTTCAGTATGATGATATTGTGCGCAAGTTATTGTGTGAAATAGAAAAAAAACAAAAAACACTTTAGAGAAAAAAATTTTTGACAAATATTGTGGCCACAGGGGAAATACGGTGAAACAAGATATATATCTCAAAATACCGGAGATGCATCAATATCTCCTTTCTCTTGCCTAAATCAATTGACTTATCCGTCACTAAAACTGGATTATTGTCAACCTTTTCCAGTGCTCCTTTTACAATGCAGTTTGATTTTCCCATTGGCCTCTACATAACTCTGCTTAGGCTTTCTCGAGATATTCTCCACTCCCTATTCCTCATCATTGGTAAAGGATGTAATTCCAGCTTCTTCAGCGTGTTCTTCACTCATAGGAGCAGAAATCGATTCCTGCCCATCCTTATCCAGAGACACTTCCTTTGACAAGGAGTCTCTTGATGGAGAGTCATTACTGTACATTTCATATGACTGGATTTTGCATGTATATAAAAAATAAAATAAAATCAGCTTCATTATACAATAAGCACATGAATGTAATGATGTTACAAGAATAAACTTAGTGTGTGTGTGTGCCCACTGAGGGGTGTGAGAGACGAGGAGGGCATCAAAACTCAGAAATATTACTTGATGAAAAAAAAAATGGAATGTATGGCAGCAAAACAACAAAGAAAGAAAAAAAATGCAAGTGTAACCGAGTATGATATGCAAGAGATCTCATACAAACGATATGTGAATGATGCTGAAACAAAATTAAGTACAAACTAGCCTCTGCATGTCAAGAATATAATGTAGATGTTTGCTCAGTCAAAAACATAAAAGATGCTTATTATAGGAAATGGAACAGAGAATGATTCTTTTTTTCTTTTTCTTTTTTTTCACAGAATTTGAGTGACATTTTGACTTCATAGATAGCTTACCTTACCGAGAGGTCACAGAATTTTCCATAAGTGGGGAGTCTCGAACATAACTAGCTGCCATGATATTCTGTTATGGTGTTGTTTCTCTTGTGCATCTTGCTTAACATCTTGCAGATGGGATAGACCGACCCACACTCAGCATTGGTTTTTAACCGAGGATTATCAGCAGATGCCTTCAAGCCTCAGTCCATCTTCACCACTTCGGCATAACTTCACAACCAAGCTAACAATTCATATACTATCTCCAAATGGGATACAGAATTTTATGATGAAATTGAAGTTCAAACTCCTCAGTAGATTCCATTGATCTCACAACAGATCATTGCTTGGGTAATCTAACTTTTACAGGTATTATTACACAGGTTGATATCAAATGTGGCCTTGTTTGCAGTCATAAATGATAAAGGGGGCATTTAATCAAACGCAGAGAATATAACGATATTAAATAGAGAATTCACAGGTGAAATGAGGCAGAAAATGATGTTGATCCATGATTTGAAAGAAATTAAGCCAACATGAAAACCCATCCTTACGATAAAACAGCTACGAACCCCAAATTTTTCTCAGTCGAGCTAGGCACTTCACAGCAGATGATGAGGTCTGTGGAGTGCTGATGTTTAGTTGTTAGGTTCAAGTGCCAGTGACATATTACGTGATGATTGCTATGGGAAAAAACAAACAAAAAAATGAGGCAGCATCTAGAATTTAAACATGCTAAAAAAAAAAAAGAAGACTAAAAGTATCAACAGAATGTGGGAATTGCAGTGATGATGGCACTTTGAGGCGTAATGCTATAGCCATTAGGATAACAAATTCAATGTTACCAGCATAAGAATCAAATGTGCATAACTAATTGAGATTAAAGGAAAAGTAGAGCGTAGAAGCAAAATCAAAACCCATGTCGGTTCATCAAGACGGGATTAAGATCTTGATGTAAACAAAGAAACAATAGACGAAGAATTAGGAACAAATCGACTTATAAATCAGGAAAAACAAAAATACTAAAAAGAAAGATATGGGAAAGATGAAGGAAATATGTGGGAACCGTGGTTCCATTCATTGTAGCACAAGGGTGTGTCGGGGCTTGCTATAGGCAACTCGATAACATCCATGGTGTGGTAATGGTGATAAAGCCAAAAGAAATGACAAAAGATTAGAGTCGGAGGGAGGAGAAGCTCTTACCTGATTCTGCAAGGATTCTTTGACATAAGAAAGAGAGTTCTTCTTTGTTCTGGTATATGCCGAAGAAATAGAGGAGAAGCACCAGGAAGGAGAAGAAAACTAGAGGTGCAGGGGTGAAGAAGCTCTTAAAAAAAAAAAGCATGATCGGGGATGGGGGAACTTACCGTAATGGAGTCTTTGGTTCGATTGATTTGAGCGGACGATGCTGCTTTCTCTGAGTCTTAGGGTTAGATTGATCTTTTCCAATCAATCGGAAGGGATTACTCTTCGGCTTGCTGTTACTGCTGGAATCGGGAGCTCCTTTGATGATCAAAGGGAAAACCGTAATGGAGTTTTGGGCTTTCCTCGGTTTTGCAGAACTTTCCAGAAGGAGCGGTGAATGATCGACGATAGAGGTGCGGACAGAGTTGGATTGCAGGGATACAAGGGTATTCTGATGATGTTTGGTGACGAGAACGTGAGAGAAATCGATAGATGGTGCTCTGGTGGATGATGTCGCTTATGGCTCCCCCTTTTTGATCTCCTGTCGTTGCTTATATAGAGGATGAGAGAAGAATGGGGAAGGGATTCTCGTTCGAGATAAAAGGTGGAGGAAGAGCGAAGATGGACATGGTTGTTGCAGATGAAGGGCGGAAGAGGAAGGGGGAAAATCTGTTACGACAATGAAGCCATACATGATACTTCAAGTACAAAGTTTTGATGATGAGCAAGTGGAATCAACTACATTTCAGCTAAGGCTATGAAGAAATTGAAGAATTCGATGAAGAATCTTTGAAGACTAGTGTGTAAATGTTTAATTCATTAAAAGTCTTAGATTCTTGTAAGAGCCTTACTTAGAGTGCATATTTAGGTTGCATTTCACCTTAAAAGTCTTTAGAAAAACTTTTCTAAAAGAAACCCTCTTAAAAATCTTTTTAGAAAACTCTTTTCTTAAATTTTCATGTTTATTAGTCGACCAATAGACTTACCAGTCGACTAATCCTTTCGTGCCATATTTTCTAAAAAGTCATTCTTGTCAAATTAGTCGACCGAAGGTTTTATCAGTCGATTGGACAGAATGTCTGTTTTCTGGAAAATTAGCAGCAGTCGACTAATGGTTTTATCAGTCGACTGGACAGAACATGTGTTTTCTGAAAATTCAGCAGCAGTCGACTAATGCTTTTATCAGTCGACCGAACAGAATGTTTATTTTTCAGAAGATTTTAGCAGCAGTCGACTGAAAAGTTTTTCAGTCTACTGATGATATTATCAGTCGACTAACTTTTCTCAAGTCGACTAAGTTTCAAAAGTTCAGATTTTCAAACGGCTTGATTAACAGATCAGTCGACCGACAATAACTCTCAGTCTACTAATAACTAACTATTAGTCGACTAACTGATGTTTCAGTCGACTAATTTTGCCGTTTTCTTGAAACTTCAAAAAGGCGTGTCTTTTCATTTTTCAAACGTTTTGATCGTTCAAAATAAACAGTTTTGACACCCTTTCATACCCTCAATGTATGGAAAACTTTAACTATAAATATGAGTGCATTTTACACTCAAAATAACAAGAATTCAATTGATTTGAATCATTTACTTATTGCTTTTCACTCTTATTCAGTCAAGTATTTGTTTTCTCACTCACTTGATATTTTCACTTCAGTTTTTCACTCAAATCACTTTGAGAGATAGTGAAATCGTGAGTAGAGTATTTCAACAACCTCAAAAGCCAATTGCATCTCATTCGCATTCAAAAGAAAGGCTCATAGGTTGTATTGTAAGTTGTTATTTCTTTTCTGTAAAAAGCAGAACTCCTTGGTGTAAAGGAGTTGTTTGCTTTCAGTAGGGTTGTTACTGAAAGTGGGACCGGTTTTGGTCTGTGTGATCTTGTAGTTTATAAGGTTGATAGTGGAAATCTCAAGCGGGTTTTGCTTGGGGACTGGATGTAGGTCGGGATAGACCGAACCAGAATAAAATCTTGTGTTCTTTGTGTGTTTGCTTTTCGATTTGCAAAATCCTTCAATATTCCGCAGACAATTTTTAAAAGCACTATTCACCTCCCCTCTAGTGCTCGTTGCCTCGATCCTAGTGCACTTTCATTTGGTATCAGAGCACAGGTTTGCTATTACTTTGATTTGACCATCATCTAGCATGGCAACTACAACATCTCAGCACAAAGAAGGATGCTCCTTTGTTCGTCCTCCTCTCTTTGACGGAACAAACTATGGTTACTAGAAAGTAAGAATGACAATATTCTTGCAATCCATGACTCTAGATATTTGGAGAATTGTTTCAGAAAAGTACCAAACTCCATCAACTGATTTCAGCCGATGGACCGATGAAGAAAAGAAGACTGCTTCACTTAATGCCAAGGCAATGAATGCATTATATTGTGGCATTGACAAGGTAGAGTTTAATCGCATCTCTCAATGCTCTACAGCAAATGAAATCTGGCATACTCTTCTCGTGATTCACGAAGGTACGTCAAAGGTAAAGGAATCTAAAATTGCTTATTTAGTTCATAAATTTGAATTGTTCAAAATGAAGCAAAATGAATCTATATCAGACATGGTAACTAGAATGACCGATATAACTAACACTTTGAAATCCCTTGGAAAAGAATATTCACAAGTGGATTTAGTCAGAAAGATTCTAAGGTGTTTAACTCTTAAATGGGAGAGAAAAACCACTGCTATTGAAGAAGCAAATGATCTCAATACTCTCTCTCTTGAAGATTTAGTTGGTAACCTTATGGCATATGAGGTCCAACTTCAAGACAGACAAGAAGAAGAGCCCAAAAAGAAGTCTCTTGCTTTTAAAGTTACTTTTGATTCAGAAAATTTAGAAGAAGATAAAGATGAAGATATTGCCCTCATCACAAGGAAATTCAGAAGATTCATCAAAAAGGGAAGATTTCAAAGAAAGGTAAAGAAAGCAGATTCTTCCAATCCCAATGAAATCAAGTGCTTTAACTGCAAAAAGGCAGGACATATCAAGAAAGATTGTCCTCTTCTCAAAATCAAGCCCAAGGAACAATTTAAGAAGAAAAAGGCATTTCAAGCATGTTGGGATGATAGTGACTCCTCTTCCGATGAAGAAACAAATGAAGAAGTCACCAACATGTGCTTTGTAGCACAAGAAGATTCGGTAAGTCAAATTCACTATGATGATTTGTTAGAAGCATTCAATGATTTATATGCTAAATTTAAGAGTCTAAGTTCTAAAAATAAAGAGTTAAAAACTGAAAATTTAACTCTTGACTCTCAAAATAAAGTGTTACTTCATGAGATAGAAGATCTCAAGAAAGAAAACTCTTGCCAAGCTTTTGAGATAAAAGAAATTGGATTTAGAACCAATCTCTTACAAAAGGAAATATCTAGTCTTAAAGAAAAATCAAATGATCTTCTTTCCATAGTGACCAAATTCACAAATGGTCAAGAGAATCTAGAAAAACTTCTTGGTTCTCAAAGATGCTCGGTTAATAAAACCGGATTGGGATATAGCTTCTTTGATACTCAAAATAGACCAAACTATGTGGTGAAAAATCAAAGACATTATTCTCAACCATTTGTTCATAAAACTAAACTTTCTAGTTCTAATAGAAATGCATCTAATCATGAAAACTATAATGCTTATTATTCCAGACATGATTATTCTAGACATGATAAATCCTTTTATAGAAAGAATATTTATTATCAAAGGAAACCAAAATCCAAATGGATATGGGTTTCTAAGACTAACTCTCATGGACCCAAAAATAGAAAGGGGTCAAATGCTCTGTTTTCTAATTTTGTTGTAGGTACACAACATAAGGAGCAAATGGATATTGGACAACGGCTGTTCCAAACATATGACTGGAAGGCCAGAGTTATTTTCCACCCTCCAAAATAAGGATGGAGGAACCGTCACCTTTGGTGACAATAACAAGGGAAAAGTAATAGGTATTGGTAATATTGGTAATCCGAAATTTCCCTTGATAGAAAATTTTCTTTTAGTAGATGGTTTAATGCATAATTTAATTTCTATTAGTCAATTATGTGATAAAGGTTTTCATGTTTCTTTTGAAAATGATTCATGCTTAATTTCTGATTTTCAATCTAAAAAGATTATTTTTAAAGGTAAAAGAAGGAACAATATGTATGAACTATATCTAGATGAATTACCCACTTTTAATGAAAAATGTCTTATTGTTTCAAATGAAATTCAATGGTTATGGCACAAGAGACTTGGACATGTTAACTTTAAAATTATTTCAAAGTTATCCAAGAATGATCTTGTAAGAGGCCTACCTAGAATACCATATAAGAAAGATCACTTATGTGATGCTTGCCAAAGGGGTAAACAAATCAAGAGTTCTTTTAAAGCAAAAGATATAGTTTCAACAAAACGTCCTCTTGAACTTTTACATTTAGATCTATTTGGACCATCTAGAATTCAAAGTTTGAATGGTAGCAAGTATGCTTTTGTTATAGTAGATGATTATTCTCGGTTTACATGGGTGATTTTTCTAAAAAGCAAAAATGATGCTTTTTCAGAATTTTCTAAACTTTGTAGAAGAATTACAAATGAAAAAGCTACATCTATTATTAAAATTCGTAGTGATCATGGTGGTGAATTTGAAAATGAATCTTCTCTAAAGTTTTGTGATTTACATGGTATATCTCACAACTTTGCTTTTCCTAGAGCATCTCCTCAAAATGGAGTTGTTGAAAGAAAGAATAGAACTTTGCAAGAATGTGCTAAAACCATGCTTCAAGATAAAAATTTACCAAAATACTTTTGGGCTGAAGCAATTAATACAGCATATTATGTTCTAAACCGTGTTCTTATTCGACCAATTTTACATAAAACATGTTTTGAATTGTATTATGATCGTATACCAAAGATCTCATATTTCAAAATATTTGGTAGTAAATGTTTCTTGTTAAATACCAAAGATAATCTTGATAAGTTTGATTCAAAATCAGATGAATCAATATTTCTTGGATATTCTTCTAGAAGTAAAGCTTATCGTATTTTCAATAAAAGAACATCTTGTATTGAAGAATCTTTACATGTTGCATTTGATGAGAATTGTGAGCAGGTTATACCTCTAAGCGAAGGAGAAGAAGTAATACTTCAAGAAGAACCCTTGATAGAGAATACTTCTCAAAAAAATATTCCTCTTCAACCGGTTTGGAAAGAAGTTCCTAATCATCCACATGAACAAGTTATTGGTGAAATAAAGAGTGGTGTCCAAACTAGAAGGCAATTAGAAAAATATATTGCAAATGTTGCTTTCATATCTAAATTAGAACCAAAGAATATCAATGAGGCTTGTGATGATGAATTTTGGCTTTTGGTCATGTCTGAAGAACTTAACCAATTTACTAGGAATGATGTTTGGGATCTAGTTGATAGACCAAAGGATCATCCAGTAATTGGAACAAGATGGGTCTTCCGAAATAAGCTGGACGAAAATGGTGAAGTCATTCGTAACAAAGCAAGGCTAGTAGCACAAGGCTATAATCAAGAAGAAGGCATAGATTTTGATGAAACCTATGCACCAGTGGCTCGATTAGAGTCAATTCGAATGATGCTTGCTTTTGCTAATTACATGAACTTCAAGTTATATCAAATTGATGTTAAGAGTGCATTTTTAAATGGACACATCAATGAAGAAGTTTATGTAGAGCAACCTCGAGGCTTTGAAAATGAGAAATATCTAGAAAAAGTCTACAAATTGAAAAGAGCTTTGTATGGACTCAAACAAGCACCAAGAGCGTGGTATGAAAGACTACGAAATTTTCTAGAATAAACTGGTTTTTCCATTGGTCGGGTAGACTCCACTTTATTTATTAAACATCTTAATTTAGATATTCTTATTATGCAAATTTATATTGATGACATAATATTTGGTTCTACTAATGATTCTCTTTGTAAAGAATTTGCTAAAGCTATGCAGGAAGAGTTTGAAATGAGCTTGATGGGCGAATTAAACTACTTCCTTGGACTTCAAATAAAGCAAACTGAAGAAGGAATCTTTATCAATCAGGCTAAGTATACAAAAGAACTTCTCAAGAGATTTGGGATGGACTCATCGAAATCAAGAAGGAATCCTATGAGTACAACTACTTCTCTTGATAAAGATGAAAATGGTAAAAGTGTAGATACTAAGCTCTACAGAGGTATGATCGAATCTCTATTATACTTAACTGCTAGTCGACCTGATATTATGTTTAGTGTGTGTTTGTGTGCAAGATTTCAAGCTAATCCAAAGGAATCTCATTTAACTGTCGTAAAACAAATTCTTTGTTATTTGAAAGATACTTCAAATTTCGGTTTGTTTTACCCAAAATCATCTTCCTTTGATTTAGTTTCATATAGTGATGCAGATTTTGCAGGAAGTAAATCTGATCGCAAGAGTACTAGTGGAACTTGTCATTTCTTAGGAAATTCCTTAGTCTCTTGGTTTAGTAAAAAACAAAATTTAGTATCACTCTCAACAACTGAAGCTGAATATATAGCAGCTAGTTTAGCATGTTCACAAGTACTTTGGATGAAACAGACCTTAAAAGATTTTGGTTTGAATTACTCCACCAACTATTTATTGTGATAACACTAGTGCTATAAATCTTTTGAAAAATCTTATTCAACACTCAAGAACTAAGCATATTGAAGTTAGACATCATTTTTTAAGAGATCATGTGTTAAAAGGAGATATTTCGTTAAATTTATTTCCACTAAAGAACAACATGCCGATATCTTCACTAAACCTCTTAAAAATGAAGATTTTATGAGAATTAGGAGAGAACTAGGTATTTGCTCGTTTTTAGATTTGTAAAAATGTTGTTTTTTGAACAAAATCTCAAAATCGCACTATATTAGTCGACCGATAAAATTCTAGTCGATTGATGTTTTAAAATTTTTAGAATGAATCGCACCATATTAGTCGACCGATATATTTCTAGTCGACTGATGATATTTTTAGAATGAGTCGCACATTTTTAGTCGACCGATAAAGTTTTAGTCGACTAAATTTTTTTTAAAATTTTAATTGAAGGGACCCGATACCCCTTGATTTTTTTTTCACCCATTCTTTTTTTTTAAAATAGGCATCGTTTCACTTCATTTTCGTACCTTTTCATTTTTCTTAAAAACGAAAACCCTCTTTCTCTTTTGCCTCTCTCTCTTTCGAAAAACCCTCGGAGTGCCGTTTGATCCCATCCTCGTCGGGATTTTCTTGCCGTGACAAGGAGACGCCGGAGTCTTCTGGCCGTGATCTTGAAACGCCAGAATCCTCTTGGAGTAACTAACGCATCTTCAAAACACGTCAGAAATCTCTTGCCGTGACAGTGTATTGCCAGAATCCTCTTGTGGCCGACTTCACACTCGCCGCCAGCCACTGCATCGTCCTTCGTTTCTGAACGCCGGACAGCATTTTCCCCTTGCCGGATGTCATTTGGAAGTCGACATTTTTTTTGGTAACTCTATTTTTAACCATGCCTCGTACGAAGTCTGCATCTGCAAAAGGTTTAGGTTCTCCTCCTCCTACACCTACTTCAAGACATGGTTTTTCACTCAGATTACTCCGAAATCCTCTCTTATATGATACTTTTGGATCAATTTCTGCACTACCTATTTTACCAGGCCGAAATGTTCTATTTCACTTATTTTCTCGTTACAACATAAGAGAATTATTTCTTGGAATTTCACATCTCTTTGATGCTTGTGCAGATACTCCTCACTATCCTTTTCTTATTCACTTGTTTTACACAAATCTACAAATGGATCATGAAACTAGAATTTTGTCCTCTCTTATTCGTGATATTAAAATCGAGTTTGATTCGAAACTACTTGGAGACATTCTTGAAATTCCACCTTCAGACACTCTTTTCAACACTATTGAATTAAATGATGAAAGAGTTTTTGAACAAATTCTTCTTCCAGGCGCACCTCACTGCCCTCCTTTCAAAAATACTAATCTTCAAACTCGTGCACGCATTGCTGGACGAATCCTTGCCCATAATGTTATACCTAAAACTGGTTCTTTTGATTATTATTCCACAGATCTCTCTATGGCTCTTTATGTTTTATTTGAAAAAATTTCTGTCAACTGGGCCAATGTGTATTTTACAAATTTGTGGAAACAAAAACCATTTCTTCCTTATGGTTGTCTTTTAACTCGTATTTTTAGACATTTCAAAGTTCCCTTAACAAATGAAAAATATATTGAGCAAAAAGAGTTCTTTGATTAAACAATTTTTAAAAGAATGAAAATTAAATATCTGCCTCCTTTAAATGTTGATCAAACTGAACCATCTGATTCTACTGAACCATCAATTTCTGAACCTTCACCTTCTACAACACCTTCATCTCATGCAAAAAGAAAGAAATTTTCAACAAATCACGACAATGATGAAGTTATGCAGAGACTGGAAGCTTTGGAGCTGCATCAACACACTTTTCGTGAAGATGTGACTCAACAACTATCTTCGATTCAGAAGGATGTAACTGTAATTAAGGATTTGCTCAACTCACTTTTCTGAACTTTGTTGTCTAAACTTTCATACTTTATGGGTTGTAATAGTTTAAACTTGTATCTCTATTTTGCTTATGCTATTTCTGCCCTTACTCTTTTTGATTCTGACAAAGGGGGAGAAAAAGTAAAAGATAGCATTACATTGAAATTGCAGGAGATCTTGCATGAGAATTGCAAGGAAATTAAGAGAAAAAGTAAGCTTTGAATGAATGCATGAAGTAATGATGAATGGAAATGCAAACCAATATATATGTGATATATGTGCTTTGAAAGTACTAACTTTTAATGCTTTGCAGCATATTGATAGGGGGAGTAAAATCTTCATCTATGCATCTAAATGCTTCATCTTTGATTAAGTTTGTCATCATCAAAAAGGGGGAGATTGTTATGACAATGAAGCCATACATGATACTTCAAGTACAAGGTTTTGATGATGAGCAAGTGGAATCAACTGCATTTCAGCTAAGGCTATGAAGAAATTGAAGAATTCGATGAAGAATCTTTGAAGACTAGTGTGCAAATGTTTAATTCATTAAAAGTCTTAGATTCTTGTAAGAGCCTTACTTAGAGTGCATATTTAGGTTGCATTTCACCTTAAAAGTCTTTTGAAAAACTTTTCTAAAAGAAACCCTCTTGAAAATCTTTTTAGAAAACTCTTTTCTTAAATTTTCATGTTTATTAGTCGACCAATAGACTTACCAGTCGACTAATCCTTTCGCGCCATATTTTCTAAAAAGTCATTCTTGTCAAATTAGTCAACCGAAGGTTTTATCAGTCGACTGGACAGAATGTCTGTTTTCTGGAAAATTAGCAGTAGTCGACTAATGGTTTTATCAGTCGACTGGGCAGAACATGTGTTTCTGAAAATTCAGCAGCAATCGACTAATGCTTTTATCAGTCGACCAAACAGAATGTTTATTTTTCAGAAGATTTTAGCAACAGTCGACTGAAAAGTTTTTCAGTCTACTGATGATATTATCAGTCGACTAACTTTTCTCAAGTCGACTAAGTTTCAAAAGTTCAGATTTTCAAACGGCTCGATTAACAGATCAGTCGACCGACGATAACTGTCAGTCTACTAATAACTAACTATTAGTCGACTAACTGATGTTTCAGTCGACTAATTTTGTCGTTTTCCTGAAACTTCAAAAAGGCGTGTCTTTTCATTTTTCAAACGTTTTGATCATTCAAAATGAACAGTTTTGACACCTTTTCATACCCTCAACGTATGGAAAACTTTAACTATAAATATGAGTGCATTTTACACTCAAAATAACAAGAATTCAATTGATTTGAATCATTTACTTATTGCTTTTCACTCTTATTCAGTCAAGTATTTGTTTTCTCACTCACTTGATATTTTCACTTCAGTTTTTCACTCAAATCACTTTGAGAGATAGTGAAATCGTGAGTAGAGTATTTCAACAACCTCAAAAGCCAATTGCACCTCATTCGCATTCAAAAGAAAGGCTCATAGGTTGTATTGTAAGTTGTTATTTATTTTCTGTAAAAAGGACTCCTTGTTGTAAAGGAGTTGTTTGCTTTCAGTAGGGTTGTTACTGAAAGTGGGACCGGTTTTGGTCTGTGTGATCTTGTAGTTAACAAGGCTGATAGTGGAAATCTCAAGCGGGTTTTGCTTGGGGACTGGATGTAGGTCGGGATAGACCGAACCAGGATAAAATCTTGTGTTCTTTGTGTGTTTGCTTTTCGATTTGCAAAATCCTTCAATATTCCGCAGACAATTTTTAAAAGCACTATTCACCCCCCCTCTAGTGCTCGTTGCCTCGATCCTAGTGCACTTTCAAAATCGAGCGTGCGAGGCTATTGGTAGCCATGGAAGCTTCCGGACGGTGATAGAGGGTTTGGATAAAGGGGGATACCGTTGTGGATCCACGGTTGAGGCGAAGGGGGATGTCGATCCAATGGTGGATCGAGCGAGCGAGAGGGGAAGCCACAGATGAGGGGTGGTCGTTAGGGATGAAGGGTTGAGGAAAGGCCATGGGGGAGCTCGAGCGAGAGAGGGAGAAGGTTCTGGAGATGGTGGTTTTGCCCAAGGGAGCGAGAGGAAGCCGGCGACAAAGAGGGTCTCTGAACCCTTAAAAAAAAATCGTAAAAAGGGCTTTTACCAAAGGCGGTTCCTTGTGAATTTTTTTTCAAAACGGTGGTTTTTTCAAAAGTTTTTGCAAAAGAATGGTTTTAGTTAAAAGATCGTTTTCGAAAAGAGTATTTTTTTAAAATCCGATTTTTGTTTCTTTTCTATATTTTCATCATTTTTTTTGTTTTTTTCTTCATTTTCTATATTTTTTTTTTGATACTTTTGGAATAAAATCCTAAAATTTATGAAAACACAAGGATTTAAACTATTTTTTTTGTATTTTTGATAAATATTTACAAAAAAAGGGTTTTTCAAGGCTATTTTGAGGAAATTTCTCGAGAAAATGGGTTTGAACCCAAGTTTTAAGAAAATATTCGAGTTTTAAACCTCGAATCAAGGAATACAACGCGATGGATCCAAACGGATATCGGACAAAGTGTCTGAGCCTTTTAAAAGTTATTTTGGTAATTTTGAGAATTTAATTTAAAATTGGATGACAATGCTCAGATTTGGATCTTTTATCTGGATCCAGATCCGAAATTGAGTTGAATGTATAAAATGAATTTAATTTAAAAAAAAAAATTGAGAAATAAAATGAAATTTAGATTTAAAAGTGACTCAATTGCCCAGAAAACGAGGTCAGGGGCAAAAAGGAAATATTTACAATATTTTGAAAAAATTGGGGTGTTCACAGGGTCGAGAGTCCAACTCTATTCTTTGGATCTCAGACTTCAGATCCAAATTCATTTTAGAATCCAGAACCCAACTCTACTTTGGATCTTAGACTCCAGATCCAATTCCATTTTAAGATCCAGAATCCAATGCCACTTTGGATCTCAAACTTCAAATCCAAATTCCATCTTAGGGTCCAGAGTCTAACTCTATCTTGGATCTTAGATTTCAAATCCTAAATCCATTTTGAGATTCAAAATCCATTTTAGGATTCAGAACCCAATTCCATCTTGGATTCCAGATCTTGGATCCAATTCTACTTAGGATCTAGAATCCAATTCCATTCCCAAGTTTGGATTTCAAATCCAATTCCATTTTCAGATCTCATCTGAACTTCCTAAATCAATTTTCTATTTTTAAATACCATTTGATTTTCTAAAATCTCATTCTGATTTCCAACCTTAAATCTAGAATTCAATTTCGCTTCAAAATATTCATTTCCTCTCCTAAATCCAAGTCTAAAATTCAAATTCAAAGTCCATTTCTGACTTTGAAAATTCATTCCTTTTCCTTTTACCTCAGCTTTAAATCATTTTTTTTTTAAATTCAAAGATTTATTTTTCCCAGTTCTGATTATTCCAAAGACTTAGAACTTCCAATCCCTGATCTATCTCAAGTTCTAAGTTAGATTTAAACATTTTTTCACATCATTATCAAGTTCATCTCAGAACACTTGGAGATTTCCAAAACCATTTTTTGAAAAGAGCATACATCCTTGCATTGCACAAGCATGATTTTCTTGTGCATTTTAGACTTAGGATAAATTCTTAGATAACATTTAGGCAAAGCAAAAGGCATAGATTCGATCCTTGGTTTGATTACCTCTGGTAAAGATGCCAGGAACGGTCGAACCTCGTACCGACGAGCAAATCCCGTCTCTCCATTTTTTTCCCGCAAAATATTTCAAAACGGAGGCGAGTAATTTTCTAAATATTTTCAAATCAAGGTCAAGCGATACCCTGCAAAAGAGTTCCTCTTCTTCTCTTCCCTTCTTTTCTCTTCTCTCTCCTTTTCTATCTTCTATTTTTCTCCCTTCAAAAAGGAGGAAAATAAAGGTTAGAAAAGGAAAAGAGAAGGAAGAGAGAAAAACCAGAAGAGAGGAAAATTTTTGCGATGATCACACTTTTGCAGAAGCTGGTGTGCATACTCATAAGGTTTTAGTCCCATTTTTTTTTCTTATCTCATTGATGAATATCAATGTTGTCTGATCTACTATCAGCTGATGATTCGGGTAAAGGTAGCTTGTCATTAATAACCTGAGGGTCATCTCACACATTTGAGTCTCTGCCTGAGCCATGTACCTATTTTCTTTATTTTGGCAAATTCGTGTAGTGTGTATTACATTGCAAAAGTCCTCTGCATTTCCACTTACTCGCCTTACCTGTGTACATCCATCTTACCTACATGCATTTCTGCATAATTTCCTCCATTCAACATGTCTCCCTCAGTATTCCATCCTAAAAATTGGATGTCTGATAGAAGGATTCTTGAAGTAACACCAGGTGATCATGCAAATGGCCCCAATCAGTGTCACAACTGAGAAATCAACACCACTTGTAGGTGCATCTCATGCGGGACCCATATCTGGAAAAGTTGCCACTCCAGCCTCATCTTCATTCAAATATGCATCTGAGTGTTTTTTCATGTATTAGCATTGGCCAACAATGCACTGGATGTGCATTTGCCAGCATTCATAACTGGAGATACCGGTTTGTGGTGAAAGTCTGATTTACAACAACTCATATTGTAAGTGATGTGTTATGAACACATCTATGAGCGAAAATGTGGCCTGGCAACATTAGTGAATCAATGTTGTGAATATCAATACAGAATGGGTGTTATCCGAGGATACTTTTCTGAAATCATTACTTTTTTTTCTTTTCTTTTTCACAATAACAGGAACCAATTCATTATTGCTGAAAGCATCGACTGAGTGTTATGTTGTAGGAATTAATTGTTATCGGCTGGATATTATCAATAATGTGGCCTCATGCTGAAGTCATCTTTCCTTGAAAGTTACCTTCTCGTATTATCATTCCCTTTCTTGTATGAGAAAAAGCACAACCCAATGTCCTCTTGTCTAGTACATCCCATCTATCTTTTCCTGGTATTTCCCATATCATCCCTTGAATTCCCTGCACCACAATATTTTACATATAGGCATAAATATTGCATATGTATATTACATGTGCATACTGTGATCATCGCAAAATTTTTCTTCTCTTGTGGTTTCTCTCTCTTCCTTCTCTTTTCCTTTTCCAACCTCTATTTTCCTCCCTTTTTGAAGGGAGAAGAATAAAAGAAAGAAAAGAAAAAGAGAAGAGAAAAGAAGGAAAGAAAGAGAGAAGAGGAACTCTTTTGTGCGGTCTCACTTGACCTTGATTTGAAAAATATTTAGAAAATAACTCGCCTCCATTTTAGAAATATTGCGGGAAAAATGGAGAGACGGGATTCGCTCGTCGGTACGAGGTTCGACCGTTCCTGGCGCCTTTACCAGGGGTAATCGAACCAAGGATCGAATCTATGCTTTTTGCTTTGCCTAAATGTAATCTAAGAATTTATCCTAAAAGATCTAAATGCACAAAGAATCATGCTTGTGCAATGCAATAATGTATGCTCTTTTTGAAAGATATTTTGAAAATCTCCAAGTTATTCTGAGATGAACTTGATAAGGGAGTGAAGAAATGATTGAATCTAACTTAGAACTTGAGATAGATCAGAGAATTTCTAAGCCTTTGAAGTAAATCAGAGTTGAAAGAGTAAATCTTTGACTTAGAGAAAGAATGATTTAAAGCTTTTGAAAATGAAAGGAGATGAAATTTTAAAGTCAGAAGTGAACTTTGAATTTAATCATGGATTTTAGGAGAAAAGATAAGATTTGAAAATGGAATTGATTTTAAGATTTGGAATTTGGAATGAATCTGGGAAATACCAATGATATAGAAATGAATTTAAGAAAATCTAAACATGATCTGTAAATGGATCTAGCTTTGAGATCTGCAATATAATTGGCTTTGAATTTGAAAAATAGAACTTGATTTGAAACATAGATTTCAAGATGGAATTTGAATTCAAAGTTTGGATGAGATCCGAGAATTGAGATGGATTTTGGATCTGAGATCCAAGATGGATTTGAATTCTGGATCCTAAAATGGGTTTGGATCTGAAGTCTGAAACCCAAAAGTGGAGAATGGATTCCGGATCCTAAAACGGATTTGGATCTGAAGTCTGAGATCCAAGATGGAAGTTGAGTTTTGAATCCTAAAATAGATTTGGATCTGAAGTCTAAGACCCAAAGTGAAATTGGAGTCTGGATCCTAAAGGAGAATTGGATCTGAAGTCTGAGATCCAAAAGTGAAATTGGACTCTGGATCCTAAAGAGGAATTGGATCTGACGTCTGAGATCCAAAAGTGGAATTGGACTCTGAATCCTAAAGAGGAATTGGATCTGAAGTCTGAGATTCAATATGAATGTTGAATCCTGGATCCTAAAATGGATTTGGAGTTAAATTCAGAAGATGATTCAAGAACTCCCAAGTTTAATTCGAACTTGGAAAATAAATTTTAGAAATTGAATCTTGAATATACAAATGAATTTCAAAGTTAAATTGGATTTTAAATTTAAGATAGAATTTGGATTTTGAAATACAAGATGATTCTGAAGTTTCAAAGTCAAATGGGACTTTGAAATTAAATTCTCGAATCCTTTTGAGAAATAGAGTTGAATTTGAATTTATGAATAGGATTTGACATAAGAAATGAAGGAAAGAATCACTTGAACTTATGAAAAAGATTTTTTTAAAAATGTGATGCAATTCTATCCTAAATGATGAATGAATTTAAATTTTTGAAATTGGATTTTGAAAAGCTATTCCATTCTTTAGATGAATCAAAATAAGATTGGAGATATAATACATCCTTGACTATGGTCATTGAATGTATTATATAATAATCTATATTTAAATTCGAGTGAAGAATAAAATACATTTTGGTGCTTTTATAGAGTTTAAGATAAAATTAACTCTCAATATACCCTGACTATGGCCATTGGTATATATATTGAGCCAATTTTAAGTTAAACTCTAATAAAAAAAGGAAATATTTGAAAATATGATGATTTTTTGAAGAGGGGTCCAGTGCGGATCCAATGTTATTTTATAAAAGATAAAAACACTAAGTTTTGTTTACATCCTGACTATGGCCATTGATATAAATCGTCAACTTAGGATTAATTATCTCTTACGAAATGGTGCACGTGCCATTCGTGTTTTCACTTGTATAATTTTGAAAGCAAAAGAAGAAATGATATGAAAACAGGTAATTTTATGATATTTACAATGCTCATTCATTCTATCTAATGCAGGAAATATAAATTTCTCATTAATATCTAAGTTATTACAATCCTTGACATTGAAATTTGAAATAGTAATATCTCTAACCTAAGAAAGCAATACAAGTTTCCCATGACTTCACTGCAAAGAAATGAGTTAGCACAATATAGAAGAAAATGCCTTATTGGAAGTAAAATTGCATGTGATTGTGTTGATCCTAATGCAAGATGCTACGTTCATGTTGGATGAGAAAGGTATATACAATGGGTGAAGTCAAGAGTCAAGATGGCTCGAGATGAACCATAATGGCTCATGATGAACTACTAGGGAAATGAAAGATCATAGCGGCTCCTTGTGACCCATTATAAGAAAATGAATGATGATTCTAGATGAATGATCATGACAAAGGAAAGACCACAGTGACTCCTTATTACTGTAAAAGAATGACCCTTATGGCAGTTCTGGAGGAACTATCATAACAGTGGAAAAGCTGCAGTGGTTCCTTGTGAACCACTGTAAAAGAAATGACAGTTATGGTAGTCTTGGAGGAACTACCATAACAGAGGAAGAGCTGCAGTGGTTCCTTGTGAACCACTGTAGAAGAAATGATAGTCATAATAGTCTTGGATGAACTATCATAACAATGGAAAAGCTACAGTGGTTCCTTGTGAACCACTGTAAAAGAATAACGAAAGAAAAGATGTTAATGTAGGTGCAACATGGGTATAGCAAAGGTGAAATGCAATAAACAGTGCATGCCCTGTAGGCGTGACAGGCAGCTGGACAGTATTGCAGGATGTATGAAACATGGCATGTGCTTGGAAATGACATAAGTCAAATAGGTAAATGGTACATCTAAACTGAAACTATAGTAACAGATGCATAATTTATGGAATGGAAACAGATGCATAACTCGAGGTACTCCTATATGCAGGGGGGGTAATCGTTAATATGAAGGTGCCTAAGGGAGAGAGATGCTGTGAGTTGCACAACACATAAAATGAATGATTGATACACAAGTTGACACACTGGTGATGATGCAGTGGTGTCGTTATGCTAATATTGGTACTTGAATCATTGGTACCAATGATATACATATCAAAAAGTGGGCAAATACAGGATAAGAAAATTTTACACACATAAAACCTCAAATATTGAGTGAACCATGTAAGTGATACGTACCTACTCGCGACAACCTGATAGTATGTGATTCCTGTAAAAAGACAAGGAATACTTCAGCATATGATATAACAAACTGGTTTCGATCATATACAGCCTTCCCAGGATTCTAAAAAGAAAAGGGGAAAATGTCACAAACATAGAATGATCAGCAAAATTTCATTTTGATCCTGAAAAGGGTCCTCTGTTCCCAGCTTATGGTTTTGCATCGGGCACTAGGGGATATAAAATGTAAATCCATCAGGTCGGCAAATGGATTTTAAGGGATATAATTCCTTACCCCTCATGCTATGACTGCCAAGGAGAAAGACACAATTTATCTCAAAAAAAAAAAAATCTATCAGACATAAGGAAAATGTGTATATAACTTCATCCTGTCAGCAAGCGAAGTCCCACTTTTGAACCCTTGAGAAGGGCAGAGTAATCTAGGACCATGATTTACAAAGGAATTGAATCAACGCAAGACTCAATCCAAAAGAAAGAATTCTTTTTTTTTTTTGAACCACGATTTGGAAGGTAGTGAATCAGTGCAGAATCAACCTCTATAACGGACTTGGGTTATAGGTTGGGTATTACCCCAACCCTTACCGCAGCATCAGTCAAGTTGAATTTTCTTTGAGAATTGACGCGCCTGCTAACAAAAACAGGCAAAATTAATATTAATGCGAGCCAGGTAATCTCTCTCTTAGAGTAAAAAGGGGCAGGATGAGTTAAGATCCTATCAACAGTGAAAATCTGGGACTCATATCTGGGTCAACTATCTTAGACAGTGAATGAAGATAACGATTGATTAGGTAAAGAAGGTATTTGGATACTGACGTCTATCTATGTTCCAACTACAATTAGCCGGCTACAATTGGGCTTTCTCTGATGGGGTATTAAGCCTAAACAGCGTATATTGTACCCAGATAGTACCTGTATTACCCCTGCCAACAGACCATTTCCAACTTCCCAGTGAACCAAATGACTATTACCAGCAATTGATAAAACCCGAGTAGCTCTTACTGTAGCCACACTAAGCATCCTGAAGAGGCCTTCTATCCATGTGGTAATTCTGACTCTGTTGTTGGCGAGTAACATGCATGGGGATGCACATAATCAATTTCCCAGCACTAGTGAGGAGGCATGATTAGGGCTTTTATTCCTCTGATTCCTCGTAATGTGAATAAAACATATTTTCAAGGCACTCAACGACATATATTCTGCTACTGCACTCAAGAATCAAAACAGCTACTCAGATGGAACAAATCTAAACGCAGTAGCAATACAAGACACGATTTGATGAAATGGCAAGAGAAAGAAAGCGGTATACTGGGTATCACGATGATCCATATTAACAAGAATCACATAAGTTGGGCTTCAGCCACCAAAACCTATTTTGTAAATTCCATAAGAAAAATGCAGTTGTGGTACAGTTTCAAACCAACTACGGAAGTTGCATTTAGGTAAGCCCTCCTTCCCAAGTCAGAAAAATAAATAGTTATCCCAATTACACTATCTATGACAGGTATTCTCAGGTTCCTCTCAGAGGTCTGTTTGAAACAAAAATGGCCTAACTAGGATCAAAACATGATTGGAAGTTTTCATCATTTTCTCTTTTTTTTTTATCAATAGTATGCAGCAAAGTGAATATAATATACAAAGTAAATTATAACAAAACAATGTATCATGAACCAGGTTGATAACAAAGTAAGTAAATGAATCAATTAAATGAGTTAATGAACATCATAGGAGACATGTGTGCAGATAATATACAAGTAGTAAGTTGGTGTACATGTGATAGTGTACAGTGTTGCTGGGAATGCCAGCATGAGGGTTATATGATAAATGAAATAAGATGTGCTGTGTAGTAATGGGACAGGTAAATGGGTGGTAGTAGCTAATGAAGTAGGTAAGGAAACAAAATTAGAGCAAGAGCGCCTTACGAGATATGTTGTTGGTGACCATACAAAGGAGGTCACGATTCAGTAAAAAAAAAAATTTCTTTTGCAGAATGATATTCATTTTCCAGCAATTTTGGATATTAATGCAAATGCTTCAAAACGCCATCTTGGTACCACCCTCTTCTGAGATATAACAGAGAGCCTTCTGAACGGGGTAATCCATTTGGATAGAGCAGTTTTTACAATAATCAAGGCCTCAAGCCTTTACAGCTTCCTGAACAAGAGCAAGTTCTACAGTAATAATGAAAGGAAGACACAAAGTACATTTAAGGTGGGATGGGATGCTGATGATGAGAACAAAGCTTCAGAAATCTAGGGAAAATATCAACAAAATGTGGAAAGGATATGTTAACAAGGATGCAACAAAAAATGACAATAATGAGTCGGACATTATGAAAGCAAGAACCCAAATATATACAGATAGTCATTACTAATAGGAAAACGAATCTAATCAACAAACATGCAGGCTGATTTATCGTGAAAGAACCATAATTTCTACATAAATCGAGATAATAGAATGACAATCAGGAATCGACTCGGCTATGGATCAGCAAGCACTGTAAACAATAGAATAAACGAAAAGAAGGGAAAATAAAATAAAAAAGAAAAGTGTTGAAATGATTTATATAGCGGGAGGTAGATCAATGTTGTTATAGGCAACATGATTCTACCTATGGTGCCTTCAAATGGGACAACAAATAAGAGAATTCAAGAGGAAATCAGAAACAATCAGGGGAAAAGAGCAAGCAGAGGGACTGAGACCAAAGGGAAAACAGAAAATCCAATGTTATAGTGGTAAACGCAGGGTAAATGGTGGTGATACACAGACGCTGTGTATGATGGATATGAGACAAAAATGAAAAAAATGAAACCAATGCTAAAATCAAATAGAGGATGAGATGATGTATGATTAAAATACCAAAGAAAGCGAGATTTTAAAACCAAAAGGGTATTACTCATGAGACTAATAAGGTGTTTGGAATAAACAAAAGGGAATGTAACTCAGATTAATAAAGTTAGATGTAGAAAAGGATTAACACTCTGCTCCAGAGGAATGGATCAGAATTTGGTTTGCTTTTAGCAAACCAAATCTAAATCATTCTTAATCTAACGCAACCGGTATGTCACGATGAATTTTGAAACTTTACAAAACATTGATGTTGAGATTCGGAGCCTGTGTTTACACTATAGTAAAGTGTAAACACATACTCATATCGAGACTCAAGCGACGAGGACTTATGATAGTACCTTGACTAAAACTAGCAAAGAATAATAAAACAGGGAAAGCAATACACCAAAGGGAGCAAAGAACCTGATGTTATTTGAAAAACAAAATCAGAAAATAAAAAATGCAAATAAGGATGCACATTAAACGGATAATGAAAACAGAAGCAGGAACAAAATCAAAGAGGAAAAAAGAAAAAAAAAATGAATCGATGGAGATGATCTTAATCATATTGCATAGAAATCCCACGCGACCACAGGACCACAGATAAAGCGAAAAAACTCGCAGTAATAAAATAATAAAAAAAATGTTGGAATACATGTATTCCATTGATATTACACATTTACATAGATTGATGTTTGCATATAGGCAAAATCAATGCTATATGGATGCTCTAATGGGGCCACGAACAAGAGAATTCACAGAATCAGAAACAATCAGAAAAGTAAGAAAAAAAAAAATGAAAGGCAAACACTACTATCAGAAGAAATTATAGCAAAAGAAAATGAGTAGAGAAAAGGAGACTCTTACCTGTTTCTGTCGATTTTCAATTCAGGAGGTGATACCGATGCCGGTGAATGAGTGATGCTTCTACAACCCCTCTTTTTCAACCCCTGTTCACAAAAACCTTTTCTATTGCTGCAAATCTTGACTTCCGAAACAAGTTGCTGAAGGGGAACCGATCTGCAAACGCTTAAGGTGGATGTCTCAGGGAGCCTGGGGATGAAAAATGTGGCAGAAAGCCTTGTAGACGACGAAGAGGATGAAGGCAAAGGGGGAAGAGATGGGTGACGATCGATGATGGAGATGCAATTTTATAGCGAATGATGGATGTTGCTCCAGAAAAATCCGATCCCCCTCTTCCCCTCCTGTGCGTGCTCTTATAGGAAAGCAAGCGAAGGCTCCAGAAGGGTGAGGCCGTTGAAGATGAGGCGTGCGAGGGTTTTGGAAGAACGCGAGTTCGTTGGAGATGGACGACGGAGGAGGAGGTGGGGTGATCGGAGGGTTTGTGGAGGCCATGGAAGCTGGAAGCTTCGTGAAGGGCGGAGGTTAGCGATCGAAGGTGGAGGATGAAGGTTCAGAGATGGATGGCTTGCGAAGGAAGGCTAGTTTGGGTTTTCAAAAACCCTAACTCGACCCTTGAACACCGAAAATCAGGTTTTCAAAAAAAAGGGGCCTCCTTTTCAGGTTTTTCTAAAAAAATGGTTAAAGGTGAGTTTTTCGGCAAAATCTTCAAGAACCACGTAGTTTTTTCTAATTTCTTTGTTTTTTTTTGCATGAGTTTTCCATTTTTTTGTATTTTTGGAACAAAATCTAAGTTTTTTTTTTTTTACACGAAAACAAAGATTGAACACTAATTTTTTTGTATTTTTTTGAGAAATATTTACAAAAGTATTTTTCAGAGAATTTCAGACCATTTAGGGGAAATTTCTTCAGAAGAATGGGTTTGGACCCAGGTTTTGAGAAAATGTTCGTGTTTTGATACTCGAATCGAGAAATACAATGCAATGGATCCAAACGGATACCGGACGAACTGTTTGAGCTTTTCTAGAAGTTATTTTTGGAGATTTTGAGAATTTGATTTAAAATTGGAAAATGAAGCTCAGATTTGATTTTGACAATGGATCCTGGTCCGAAACTGAGTCAAATATATAAAATGAATTTAATTTTAGCAAAATTTGAGAAATAAAATGGAATTTAGATTTTAAAACTGACTCAATTACCCAGAAAGTGGGGTCAGGGGTAAAAAGGGAAATATTTACAATATTTTGAAAAATTTGGGGTGTTCACAGATGCCCCTCTTTGCTACTAAGTCGGTTGAAAGTCGAGCTTAGTGGCAAAGAAACACTCCAAATTTTGAAAAACTGCCCCAGTCAGCCGATCTGAGCTGGGTGTGGAAGAATTATTTTTAGAAACATGGTTTTTTCGGGCTTAAAGCTTTATCCTAAATGGCTCTGGGGGAGACGAAGTCCTTGAAAATGATATGACCGAATAGATGATAGAAAGGAGGAAATCTTGATGGGATTTTGGGTGAAGATCCCGAGATGATGAAAGATAAGAAGTTTGATCAAGTCTCATGAATGAGGCGAGATCAGCCTTTGAATGACTCAGGTTTAGCCCTTAACCTGGATGGGACAAGGATATCAAGATAACCTGCATGGGGAAAGGAATATATGAGGACTTTGATGGGACATTTATGAGAGAATGTCTCGCGAGATGAAGCTCAAATGGGATCCTTTCCTGGACGGATGTACAGAGAGCCCGGACCCCTTTGTGGAAAAAAAAAAACCATGATGGGACTGGAGGATTATCTCGTCGATACGAGGTTCAGGCTTAACCCAAACCTGAACGGAAGGTGCCTCGTGGAACGAGGTTCAGGCTTCACCCTTATCCTGAAAGGGGTGACCATACGGAACCCTCGAACGAGGACGCTGTGATGGGACAAGAAGGAATATATCATTAGAAGAAGATTTAAGATTTTAATCCTTGACCTGAGTGGGGGATGATACAAAATCTTTGGATGAAGAAACCGTGATGGAACCTTCAGAATTTGGACGAACAAATCCGAAAGGGGTTCGCGAGAAGAGAAAATCAAGGGATTCCCTAAAGCTTGAAAAAGGGATGATCTTGGGCGCCTCATTGCTGAGACTAAAATCAGCTTTCTAAAAACAGATGACCTCTCGCAGAAGGTTTGGGTGGTACCTCGAGGAGCGAGGTAACAGGTTTAATCCTTAGCCTGAATGGATACAGAATCCTCGAGGAGCGAGGAAACGGTGATGGGACTAGAAAGGATATCTAGTCGGCATGGGACTCAGGTCTAACCCTAACCTGAACGGAAGGTACCTCGTGGAGCGAGGTTTAGGCTTAACCCTTAACCTGAAAGGGACGACCATACGGAATCCTCGGATGAACAAAACCATGATGGGGCCTTCGGAATTTGGACGAACAAATCCAGAAGGGGTTTGCGAGAAGAGAAAATCAAGGGATTCCCTAAAGCTTGGAAAATGGATGATCTTGGGCGCCTCATTGCTGAGACTAAAATCCGCTTTCTAAAAACAGACGACCTCTCACAGAAGGTTCGGGTGGTTACACCTCGAGGAGCGAGGCGACAGGTTTACTCTTTAGCCTGAATGGATACAGAATCCTCGAGGAGCGAGGAAAACTGTGATGGGACTCTAGACTTTGCACAACAAGTCCAAGAGGGGTTTTGCAAAAGGATAAAAATGGGGGTCCCTAAAGCTTGAAAAGGGATTGTTCTTGGGCGCCTCATTATTGAGACTGAAAATAGCTTTTGATAATAACAAATCTTTTGCAAAAAGTTCAGGTTTAGCCCTTATCCTGAGCGGGAACTGTCCATGGCGGAACAGTGGGGAACACAGGGAAGTGTGCAGATCTGAGAGCGCTCAGATCAGACGGAAGGAAAGAACTTTTCAGTCCTAAGGAGGGATGACGTCAGGATACGTCAAAACGATCTTTAAGTTCACACTTCATGTTGGGATAACTAGAAAATATTGCCAATAAGATGCCAAAAATTGTAGTTTGATTCAGAATGATTGAATTGTGCTCATGTGTGAAAATATCACCTCTTTCTACCTAGAGTATTAGCTCCAATTGGGCTAACTTTGTAGAATTTGAGAACTAAAATTCAAATTTGTTGCTGTTTGAGTTTCCTCAAGGAAGATATCAATTCCCTTGACATGAAAAGAGAGGAAACATTCTTAGCTTCATAAAAGCAATTAAGTGGAAAGATATTGATAAAGAATTTCACATAGATAAAGATGATTCTTGACAGTTTCGGGCAGTTTGATATCCTGGGCATTTCCCATGATGATCTGTTTGTACTCTTTTAAACCATGGATCTTTTCTGGTTTCTTTTACATCCTCCTTTATTTTGGAGATGTCCTGACTTTTCTCTCTTTTTCGGGGAAGGGTACGTCACAAACTCCTTCATCTTGAAGATGCTCCGATCCTTCTTTTTCTTTCTCGAGAATTATGACATTGGTTCTTGGGTTGAAATCTCTAAATGATAGCAGAAATCAAATATCTTTAGGGTTTGTCGGTAGGTTCATCGCATCCGCCTTCATCTCGATGGTGATCCGAACTTTCCCTGGAAGGATCCGTCACAAACTCCGTCATCTTGGAGATGTTTCAAATCTTCTTTGGCCTCGGGGGTCTAATCGCTTAATTCGCCTTCATCTTGACAACAATTGAGAGATCCCTTTTGCGGATATTTGATTGCAGCTTAGATGACTGAGAATATATGGATTGGGTAGGTTCTTTTTACTGCCCAGAATATTTCCACTATCTTACCGCCAAAAGAATAATCTTTAAGAATGCGCCACAGCTATGATCAATATCATTTCACTTATGGCTTTTCAACATCATTGAATTTTCCTTTGCCGGTCATATCGAAGATTTTTCTTCATCCTCTTGGTTGACCAACAGAAAAAGCTTGAATTTAGCTCTTATTTCGCAAGAGTCTTGCTCTTTTGAAAATGATACTGAAGGTAGTTTGAGATAATTCTTCGCGTGATGAAAACTTTGAGATCAACAATGGCTTTTGATAGCTAATTGGCAATGTATTCTAGAAATCCTTGATGAAAGAAATCGCTCGATATCGAATTGACACGTCCGTGACAAAATTCTCCTCTCTTTTTCCCCAAAAAGAGAGACTCAGGCTTAAGCCCTTACCTGAATGGGAAGTTGGAAATACTCCTCTCTTCTCTGAAAGAGGAGGTGTTTGCAAAACAGAACTTTCGAAGAGAAATTAAGTTTTCGTCAAAACTCCCTATCTCTAGGCTTCTCTTATGGAAAGGCGACCGAAAAACAAAGTTGAGAAAATATCACAGAGGAACGAGCCCATCACACTCTCCCTAGAAGAGGGTCCTCTGTGAAGGGGTTGGCCAAAAGATGATAAACGGGGACCACAAAAGAAACGAGCTTCCGTCGAAGCTCTCCCTGAAAAAAAGGTTCTCTTGTGTAAAGTTGGTTGTTGTTTTGCAAACTGTTCGCGAAGAAAACGAGTCCCTTCAAACTCCCCCTCGAAAAGATGGTTCTTGCGAACAAAAGATGGTTGCATGCGAAAGGAACGAGTTCCCTCGAACTCTCCCTAAAGAGGGTCCTTCGCAAGAAAAGATTTTGAATTTTTGACAGAATGATGACCTGAAGATCGAGATTGAGACTTTATAGCTTGAAATGATGATGTTTTGTTAGCACAAAGGCTGAACCTGGATGGTGAACTGATTAGTCAGCCAAACACTAGCACGAGCGCTAGATGTACCAGCACGAGCAATGGATTTCGAAAAATGTCCCAGTACGAGCGCTGGTTTTTTTTTTTAAAATGCACACCAGTACGAGCACTGGATTTTCGAAATGCTCACCAGTACGAGCACTGGGTTTTCGAAATGCACACTAGTACGAGCACTGGGTTTTCAAAAGGAGGATTTGAAAAATGAGGCCGACATTCGAAGATATTTGAGAATTTAGCGAGAATGATTGTCGGTGTTTCAGCATTATCCCTTATCCTGAAGGGGAAGTTCAAGGGGAACTCCGCTCCACAAGTGAGCATTAAATTGGCAAGGAGATTCAAGTCAGAATTTTGAGAAAAAAGAGGATGTACAAAGATGAAAACCCAAGTCGGGACTCAGTTTTTCAATCATAAGAAAAGGGGTGAGAACGTGAGCTTGAAAAACTCGAATTCTCCCAACGACAATTCATCCAATACGAGCATTGGATTCAAAAGGAAGTTCAAGTCGGAACTTGAGACTTCAAAAATAAGAATATATAAAAAGAAAAATCCGAGTCGGAACCCGGTTTTTAAATGAGTGAGAATTGAGTTTGAAAAAAAACTCGAATTCTCAAAACAATGATTTGTCCAACACGAGCATTGGATTCAAAAGGAAGTTCAAGTCGGAACTTGAGACTTCAAAAATAAGAATATATAAAAGGGAAAATCCGAGTCGGAACCCGGTTTTTAAATATAAGAAAATGAGTGAGAATTGAGTTTGAAAACTCGAATTCTCAAAACAACGATTTGTCCAACACGAGCATTGGATTCAAAAGGAAGTTCAAGTCGGAACTTGAGACTTCAAAAATAAGAATATACAAAAGGGAAAATCCGAGTCGGAAACCGGTTTTTAAATATAAGAAAATGAGTGAGAATTGAGTTTGAAAACTCGAATTCTCAAAACAACGATTTGTCCAACACGAGCATTGGATTCAAAAGGAAGTTCAAGTCGGAACTTGAGACTTCAAAAATAAGAATATACAAAAGGGAAAATCTGAGTCGGAACCCGGTTTTTAAATATAAGAAAATGAGTGAGAATTGAGTTTGAAAACTCGAATTCTCAAAACAACGATTTGTCCAACATGAGCATTGGATTCAAAAGGAAGTTCAAGTCGGAACTCGAAACTTCAAACGATACATAAAAAGGGAAAACCCGAGTTGGAACCCGGATTTTTTAAAATAATGATAAAATGGAAGAACCAGAGTTTTTGAAAAACTCGAATCTTCAAGGGTACGATCGGTTCCAATACGAGCGTTGAATCCGATAGGAAGTCCGAGTCGAAACTCGAAACTTCAAACGATATATAACAAGGAAAAGAACCTGAGTCGGAACCCGGATCTTGAAAATAAAAATGAAAACAAAAACAAAACAAAAAAACCTGAGTCGGGACTCAGACAGGAAGGAAATAATTACTACCCAAGAGTCGGATCGAAAGGATTGACAAAGGCATGAATAGATTCCGACGAATATAAAGATTTATTCAAGATTCTTGACCCAAGATGGTCTGAACCTTGAATTATTTATGATGACTTCAAGATTTCCCTTATCCTGAAGGAGAATGAATAAAGATTGATATGAATGGAAGAATTTATGGGAAATAATTCTGGTCTATCCCTTAACCTGAAAGGGATGTATCTCGAAGAACGAGGTTCAGGTTTATCTCTTAACTTGAAAGGGGAAAGAACAAATGACAAATAGATTTTGAAGAATAAAGTAGAATTTAACAAAGAATCAACAAAATTGATAAAATTAAAAATTGATAGAAAATTGAGAGAAAAATTGATGAGGAAAGACTTCAGGATTATCCTTTATCCTGAAGGAAGAAGGAAAATAAAAGAATGGGGAAGAATTTAAGGAAATTTATTTTGAAAAGGAATTCTCACGGGTAGCATGGATGCTCCTATGAGGGATTTCAGGATTACCCCTTATCCTGAATGGGAAAAGAATAGAATTTAAAGAAAATTTAAATGAAGAGAAATTGATATAAATTTAGAAAATCGAATGAAGGTTGATAAAACTTGTTATTTACAAAAGAATCCCCATAGGTAGCACTATCGCTCCTGCGAGGGGTTTCAGGACTTTCCCTTTTCCTGAATGGGAACACCTCGGACAACGAGGGTCAGGTTTTTCCCTTAACTTGAGCGGGAAGATAAGAATAAAGAAAATACCTCATGGGAAAGAGGCATCAGGTTTATCCCTTAACCTGAAAGGGGTTTAAAAATAAGGGAATGAAATTTAGTAAAATTGATAAAACTTAATGAAACTAAACCAATTGATAAAATTGACAATAAATTGATAAAATTTGATTAGATAAAAAGAAACGAATGCAATCTTAATAACGACAACCAAGTTATCAAAGAGTTGGTAAAATTTTTAGAAAAGGATTTGTCTGATCCTGCCTGCATTTATGATGAAGGAAAATAAGTGTAGATCAAAATAAAATGCCCCAGTATCAGGGGGAAGAAGGTGAGAATTTAACAGAAGAATATTGCTTTATTGAAAAGACTTTTGAGGAGTACAAATGGCTATGATGAACAATTTAAGTGTAAAATTTCTTCAGGTGTAAAGCATTAATGGGATCTGGCAGTTCAACCCCATCCGCGTTGATCAGACGATAGGAATTGCGGGGCAGCGCCTCTTTAACCACATAAGGGCCTTCCCAATTGGGTGACCACTTGCCCTTCGGCCGATGTTTGAGATGAGCTGTTGATCTGAGCACAAGGTCATTGACTCAGAATCTTCTCTCAATAACTGATTTGGCGTAGTGCCGAGCTATCCTCTGACGATAGGCCTGAGCGTGCTCTGCTGCCTTGAGTCTTTTCTCGTCTAATAGATCAAGCTGTACCAATCTCTGTTGCTGATACTGATCAAGCGGAAGTTCAATGAGTGACGCAAACTTGAGTGCGGGCTTCTGAACATGTAGAGGTAACACCACCTCAGTCCCATAAACAAGCTCTGAAGGCGTAGCATTGGTTGGGGATCGAATGGTGGTTCGGTATGCCCAAAGTGCGTCGTGCATCTTCTCGTGCCAATCACGGCCCGTCTCCACAGTTCTTTCCAGAATGCGGATCAAAATCTTGTTGGTGGCCTCTGCTTGGCCGTTCCCTTGAGGATAGTAGGGAGCTGAGAAATGGTGATGAATCCTGAATTTCGAGCAGAAAGTCTTTATCTTTTCATTCTTGAAATGGCTGTCATTATCTGACACAATATCATGTGGGACGCCGAAGCGGCAAAGAAGATTCTTATGAATAAACGAAACCACGTGTCGGCCTTCTACTGTTCGCAGGGTGACAACTTCGACCCATTTGGTTAAGTATTCTGTAGCTGCGAGGAAATATCGGTGGCCATTAGAAGCCGAAGGAGTGATCAGACCGACTACATCAAAGGCCCACATCGAAAAGGGCCAAGGAGAGATCACGGATTGTAAGTATGCGGCTGGCGCATGAATGGAAGGTGCATGCATTTGACGCACTTCCTTACAAATTGATGGCAATCCTGCTGCATGGCTTTCCAGTAGTATCGTGCCCGAATAATCTGCTTGACGAGTGTTTGGTAGCCGACGTGACCACCACAAATTCCCTCGTGTGCCTCTCGAACAACTTCCGTGGCTTCATCTTTATCTAAGCATCTAGCGTACTCAGAACTGAACCCACGGCGATAAAGAGTATCGGCCAGGAGGTAATAACGGGTTGACATGCGCTGAACCGCATGTTGCTCCTTTCTTGGCATTTCTGCTGGGAATTTACCAGTTTCGATGTAGTTTTTGATGTCTTTGTACCAAGGCTTCTCTTTCTGAGCGGCCTGGTTTACTTGCTCAACTGGAATGTAGGCAGGTTGATCAAGTCTGCCAATCTCAAAGGAACGACAGGACTCACTATCTCTAAATGACAAAATAGAACCCAGACAGGCCAGGCCATCGACTATATGATTGTATTCCCTCTTGACATGATTGAGCTGAAATTCTTCAAGGTTGCCTATGAGAGCCAAGGCAATCTTTTGATAAGGGATTAATTTTGAATCCTTGACTTGCCATTCAGCATTAACTTGACTGACAACAAGTAATGAGTTGCCAAAGGCATGTATTCTCTTGACATCAAAGCTTTGCAAAATCTTGAGGCCTTGTATTAGAGCTTCATACTCGGCCATGTTGTGAGTGCATTGAAAATCGAGCTTGAGGGAATAAGGGAACATCTCCTTTTCAGGAGTGATCAACAAGATCCCAATCCCTATACCAGACATATTTCGGGCTCCATCAAAGAATAGAGTCCAAATTGGGGATTCTTGAATACTGCAAATACGATCGTCAAGGAAATCATCTTCCGCTTTGATCTCTTTTGTTAACGGGAAATCTGCCAACTGATCTGCGATGGACTGACCCATGACTGACTTCTGAGAAACATATTCCAGGTCATACTGCATCAGAAGGACTTGCCATTTCGCAATCCGTCCAGTAAGGAAAGGCTGCTCAAGGATGTACTTGAGAGGGTTAAGTCTTGACAGAATTTTGATCTCTGAGGCCATCAGATAATGTCTTAACTTCTGACACATCCATACTAAGGCTAGACATGTCTTCTCCATCTGAGAATATCTTTTCTCATAATCGATGAAGGTCTTGCTGATGTAGTAGATGGCATGCTCTATCCGGCTGCCTTCCTCATACTGCGCAAGAAATCCGCCATAAGCATTGTGGTTGACAGAAATATATAAAAGGAGTGGTTTTCCGAGTTCTGGCGGCTTCAGAACAGGTGGATTGAGAAGATACTGCTTGATGCGTTCAAATGAGAGTTGACATTCTGGTCCCCATTCAAATTTCACTTCTTTTCTCAGCAAGTGATTGAAGGGCTCGCATCTCATGGCCAAATTAGAGATAAAACGCCGAATTGACTGAATACGACCTTGAAGGCTTCACAGCTCTTTAAGATTGGTGGGAGGCGGCATATCAATGATCTCCTTTGCCTTGGCAGGATCCACCTCTATGCCTTTCTTGCTGATCATGTAGCCAAGCAGCTTGCCTGACTCCACTCCGAAGATGCATTTCTGTGGATTGAGTCTCAACTTGTAGAGAATAAGTCTTTCGAAGACTTGGCCGAGAGCATCAAGATGATCCTCTCCTTCTTTGGACTTGACCAGGATGTCATCCACATAGGCATCCATGTTCTTGTGCATCTAATCATGAAAGATCACTGCCATAGCCCTCTGGTAGGTTGCTCCGGCATTCTTGAGTCCAAACGGCATGACTGTATAGCAAAAGGTACCCCAAGGCGTGGTGAAGGAAGTTTTGGATTGGTCACGAGCGGCCAATTTGATTTGATTGTAGCCTGAGTATCCATCCATGAAGGAGAACATGGCATGGCCTGCCGTGCTATCGATCAGAAGATCGATGTTGGGGAGTGGATAATCATCCTTTGGGGTGGCTTTGTTTAGATCTCTGAAATCAATACAAATCCGAACTTTGCCATTCTTTTTGGGAACCGCCACGATGTTCGCCAACCACTTTGGGTATTCAATGGTTCGAATGAATACTTCCTTTAACAATTCTTCAAGTCCTTCTTTGACTTGCGGTGCCACCCGTGGATCCATTTTTCTTAGTTTCTGCTTGATTGGTTTGTAATCTGGCTTCAACACAAGGCGATGCTCGACTAACTTGGAGTCTAAGTCTGGCATATCCTCATAAGTCCAAGCGAAGACTTTCTGATGCTGTTTGAGGAAGTAGATGAGCTTTTCCTTCTCATCTAAACTTAGACTGGAACCAATTTTGAGGATTCTTGGATCGTCTTCCGAACCGATGTTGACATCTTCTGTCGGATCTTGAACCAACGGCGATGGTTCATCCTGCTTCTGAATGTTGGCGAATTCTGGCAAATCTTGAGTTGTCGAGTCGAATTCTGCCAACTCTTCGATCTGCCCTGTCATTTTGCTGACTTTTGCCCCTGTCTTTGCCGTGCGGATTCTGGCCGGTTTATTTTGAAAAAAGTTGGTATTGATAACAAGCTTTTTGAACGATTTAGGAGCCATGATTCCGGCAATCCTGAAAGCGAAAAGGAGGCCTTTGAGAAAAAGAGGTAAGATATTTAAAAATAGCTTTTGTACAGAAACAGAGAGCGACAAAATAGACGAGGATATAAGAATTTGTGTATACCAAGATGAACAGAGAAAACAAACTTTTCATTGATTAAGTAAGCTTGGATATTTACAAGTGATTGTTTGAAGGAAAGAAAGAAACCGGGGCAGATCTTGCCCTTACAAGATGACAGAAAGAAACGAAAAAGCAGAAAACACTGGCATTGTCTTCTTTACTGGGCTCCCTTGACGGAGGTGGTCTTCCTGCCGGATGACTGACCTGTGAAACCCAAGCCTGTACCGGTGACATGCTGATCGAGGACGATCGGCTCCAGGATGCCGTCTTTATTTCTGCCCAAACCCCTGAAGGGTTGGTAACCGTGCTTTATTAGAAGATCAAATCCTTTCCTTGTTTTTGAGAACTGAGGAAAAAGCGGGTGATCTTTGAATGAAGTGCAATTGAGGCGTCCTCCTAGCTTGAAGAAGCGAGGTCCCTGCCACTGAACTATTGCGGTGACATTTTCTGTTGACTGGACTTCTTTCAATTTTAGCATATCCAGACTTTCACTCAGATTAATTTCTTCGGCTTCCCGGATACTCGGGATGTCGGCAGTGAAAGTAGGACGGAGAATCATCGGCTGCGGGAGTCGTTCTTCCGGATCCTCTCCTAGGATCGTGGTGATCATGCCTCCCTTTGACCATTTGATGCATTGGTGCAAGGTTGATGGGACAGCATTAGCATTGTGAATCCAAGTGTGCCCGAGGAATAGATTGTATGTAGGCGGCACATTGACCACATGGAACAGGACCGTATGCACCGAATAATTGATAAAAATTTCGAGAAATATCTTCCCCTTGGCTGTCTGCCCGTGGTTGTCAAAACTGTAGATCGTGATCGGATCCGGGGTATATTCATCTTCTTTTAATCCCAAAGCCTTGGCTGTCATCTCAGGACAGATATTGAGGCTGCTGCCTCCATCGACGAGCATATGAGGGACTGTCATGCCCCTAGTTCGCACCACTATATATAGGGCATTGTTATGAAAAGAATGAGGTTTTGGCAAATCCTCATCAGAAAAGGTGATTGGTGCATTCGTCATGGCCTGATTGACAATTTGAGCCATGTCTTGCGGAGTCGTGCTAGGCTTGACTTTGATCTTTCTGAGCAGATCTTCTAGCACTTGCTGGTGCTCTAGGGAAGCGTGGGTCAGGTCTAGGATGGAAATGTTGGACAAAGCAGTGATTGGCTTCTGAACTGACCCTGAATCTTCTACTTTCCTTGAAGCTGTCTTGATAAAGCGCTTCGGAATCCTGGGGACTGTTTTGGCAATTTCTGTCATTGCCTTTGTTGGCTCCTGGCTTGGTTTCTTACTGCTGGAGAATGCAGTAATTCCCACCCTCTTGGCGGAAGACTGCGCTTGATGGAGGATGTGGACCTGATGCTGATCCTGAATGTCCCGACTAGAACATGGCTGGATACTGCCTTGGAGAGAGAATGCTTGCTCCGTGATGACCGAAGCTGGATGTTTAGGAAATGGCTTGGACAAGATTTCTGACTGCTGCTCATCCTCGTCCTCAATCATCATGTTCTTGTCAATACAATCCTGAATGATGTTTTTGAGGACAAAACAGTGTTCGGTGTTGTGTCCGACAGTCCGATGGAACTTGCAGAATTTATCAGTCCATTTACCCATAGCGACGGGAGGATCTGCCACCTTGGGAAGTTTGATCATTCCTTTCGACATCATATATTCCAAGATGTCTTCGCGGGACTGCTCTAAAGCTGAAAATTCCCGATCATAACTCCACACCTCGTGCTTCGGCTTCTCTGACTGCTTTGCTTTTGGCTGAGGTGCTGACTGAACAGGCTGTGGTTTGACAAACTTTCCTTTCTGGGCTGCAGAGTTCGCTCTCTCGTCTCTGGAATGCCCTGAGTCCTTGCTGCGATTCTTTTTGTTCTTCTTTCTGCCAGAACTACTGCCGTTGTCTGAGAAATCCGTGGAATAAGCAACATGAGCTTTTTTCTTTTGCTCAGGATTCCCTCGGACGAAAGGATAACCCTCATACAGGCCATTGTCTAGGCCGGTCTCGAGCCACTCGGCTCTCTCAATCAATTTGATGAATATCTTGGCAGGAGATGTGGAAATTAGGTTCCTCAGAGGCTGGGCAAAGTTGTTCAAAATAATCTGCAAGGCGTGTTCCTCTAGAATGGGAACCTTCATTCTATTACAGGTGCTTCTCCACCTGTGGATGAATTCGCTGGCATTTTCATTCTTATTTTGCTTCAGATTGTACAGATGATTGAGGGTTGGTGAGGCTTCAACATTGAACATGAAGCGCTCAATGAACAAGTTGAAAACTTTATCGAACTCTCGTAGTTCGATAGGATTAATATGGTCCGCATACCACCTGGCCGCTACTCCCTCTAGGCTACGCGGAAAGCAAATGAATAGCGCCCGGTTATCTTTCCTGAAACGGCCGCATTCAGCATAGAAAGTGGCCAAATGAGCCTTAGGGTTGCTTGTTCCGTCAAATTTAAGGAACTTGCGAGGGAGATTTTCCAGATTGTCATCCCCGTCCAAACCGTGATAAAAATCTTCACCAGAATAGGTCTGTTTTCCCTTGCTCTTGGCTTGAATATCTTTGATGGCCCGATTCATTTCTTTCATTTGCTCTTGCATCGGGTCATTAACCGGAATGGTCTTGTTGATTGATTCGGGCTCTGCAGCGGTCTTTACAAATTGTGGCGGGGGATTCTGATGATAAACAAACTACTCTTCCTCCTCCGATTCTTCAACTGATTCTGTTTCTTCAGAGGTGGTGTCGGGCTGCACTTGTTTTCTGACAATCCTGACTGGTTTCTTTACAACCTTCTTCTTTGGCTTGCTTTTTGGAGCAACTTCTTTCTGACTGGCCTCCGCATGTTCTAACATCATTTTGGTCATCATTCTTTTGAACAGATTATACATGGCAGGATCTATATCATCTGCTTGGTTCTGTCCCCTGACCGATTTGGGGGAATCCGTCCCTTCGGCCTCACTGTCGCTGTGTTGAAGAACTGTTTCTTTTCCTGCCCTTGTTACAACCATTTTGCCAATGCCAGTGATTTCCTGTGAAGGTAAAAGGAATGGTTAGGGTTCGGAGAATTTTTTTTGAAAAAATGTGATTTTGAAAAAAGGGCATGAAAGAAGGATTTGATAGTCAATTTAGATGAGTTATCCCATTAGCAGGGATTGGGTCATCACAAATTTTTGCGATAATTGTGTCACCATTTTGTGGCAACAAAATGCGCCTTATGACCTAGGCGAGGTCGTCCATCATGATGAGGGATAATCGAAGAAAGAAGAATGGGCCTCATCACTGGGGATGAATTCGTAACTATATAAAACAAAATAAGATTTTTGGCCACAAAAGCTTTTTATCAGAACAAAAGTTTGCGTTTTCATTAATGACAAAATTTAAATACAAAGAGGAGGTGGGCAGACAGTTTGCCACCATTCTCGATACTCTGACAATACATTAGGACCAGGAAATATAGACAAAGGAATAAAAGAGTCCCAAGTGTATTTAGCGACATGGTATGCTCCAGACCACTGATCCGACCGTAGATCGAACTCTGGCACGCGGCCCGTCGGGAAGCGGGTGTTGACACGAATCTGTCGCTGCGAGAACTGTCGGATGCACCTCTCTGGCTGATAGTCGATGCAGAAGAAAGGGCCGAGCAATTTGTAGCGCTTGTCACGAGCATAGGTGTACCGAGGAACGGTCTCTCTTCTGTCGAAGAAATCCCAAACGATCTCCTCCTGATGCAGTTTCGCGATCAAAGCTCGGTACTGAATGGCTGACTTTGGCTGCTTACTACTGAATCTGAAGGAACTGGCTTTTGACGGCACATGTCGCAGGAACCACGACTGCAAGGCATACGTGCATCCTTCCACCAAAATGGTCTCTCCGAGGGCAAATCGAGCCAAACCTCTATAGAGAAAAGCTAGAGCCGCCATGGACACCGAAAGCTGACGAGTCTGCTTGCTTCCCCATCTTCAAAAAAGTTGGGCGACTCTGACATCGATGAAATTCTGACCATCCTGAAAGAATGCTAGTCCCACTGTGCATAGAACCATGGCATGCTGGATTCTTTCTTTTACTGCCCGGGACAAGGTATCGACTTCTTCATAGGCTCCATACTTGTTGTAAAGTTTGAACAGATCGATGAACTGACTTCCGTTGATCTCCGTGAGAGGCCAGGATCTGCTCCCTGTGGCTCTGGCCAATGCTTCTCGAACATCTACCCCTTTGACATTGATCAAGAATTGCTACTCGACCGGGTCATCTGGCTGACCAGCTGGTTCTGGCAATCCCATGATATCACTGAACTCATCCATTAGCAAAGTCATCTCTCCCCACGGAAACCAAAACGTGCAGGTACGCGGATTCCACCGCTCTGCCATAGCTTGAATCAGACTATCGTTGATGGTTCGCTTGCCAATTTCCGATGCCATCTTCAATCCACAATCATCCAAGTGGTCTGGGAACATACGCGAGAAGGCGGTGAACCAAGAATAGTACCACCGAGGGAAGAAGGTACGAGACTGGATGGCCCGATGATCTGGGGTTCCATCCCTTATTTGATAAAAGACATGATCCCAAGGAAAGATAGCATCGGGAGATTCAAATGCCATTTTGAGATGATACTGAGGCAAGAGAGGAAAAAGAGTCAGATAGAATGCAGGACTTACGGATAGGCTTTTGATGAGAAGAGTGATAGACATAATTTCCTGGAAATTTTGTAAAAAGATCAAGGGATTTTGAAGAAAGAATTTCCAGGGTTTTTAAAGAAAGATTGACACAAAAGAGAACAAAACATAGGTAAAGGAGAAATATACACCCGGGGTTTTTGAAAATAGAGGAAGTTTTGAACAATACACCCAGGGTTTTGAAAGAGGTTCGATATATATAGGAGAACACAAGGAAAACATCGCATAATCATAACTGCACAAACAAGGATGCGCACGCAGCATTCCCTAAAGGCTGACTCTAAATGCAATATTTGAAATGGATGATAGGACCTTAATCCTAACTCTATGGTTCAAATCATCTGATTCCAATCAAGGTATGCCGATATACTCAAGCCGAAGCTCAAAGTACGTGGCATATAAAGTATTTCTCCGGTTCTAAGGTAATGGCTTCCCAGCATCCTTGAGCACCTACCGATATACCTCGGAGTATGGCCCTTAGGTACGTGGTACGAGGGTGCGAACCCAAATAAGTGGTCCAGTTGTGAGGCTCTCTCCCGAACTATGGTTCAGTGAGACAGCCCAGCAACGTGAAGACCGGGACAATATAGGTAGGGATGTTTTCAAAATATGATCAACATGCAATAGAATCAGAAGGCTCTAATGCAAGTCCTAAAGAGATAGATTTAAATAAAGAAAAGCATACACTTGCGTACATTGTTTGCATTCAATCCCTAAAATTGAGAAGAGTTGTATTTAAGACCTAAGTCTAATGTGAACATGGAATAATCTCCTCAATATGGTCCTACCAAACCATACTTAGATCCTATATGAAAATAATGTCAGCTTAGGACAGAGTCTAGGCTCTTAAGGTTTGCATGGAAATGTAGCTGACATATGTTAGAATAAAGACTTAGATTATATAAAAGCAAAGCAAAGGCATAGATTCAACCGGACGAAGACTAAGTCCCATCACGGTCGCCAAAACTGTGATCATCGCAAATTTTTTCTTCTCTTGTGGTTTCTCTCTCTTCCTTCTCTTTTCCTTTTCCAACCTCTATTTTCCTCCCTTTTTGAAGGGAGAAGAATAAAAGAAAGAAAAGAAAGAGAGAAGAGAAAAGAAGGAAAGAAAGAGAGAAGAGAAACTCTTTTGCGCGGTCTCACTTGACCTTGATTTGAAAAATATTTAGAAAATAACTCGCCTCTGTTTTAGAAATATTGCGGGAAAAATGGAGAGACGGGATTCGCTCGTCGGTACAAGGTTCGACCGTTCCTGACGCCTTTACCAGGGGTAATCGAACCAAGGATCGAATCTATGCCTTTTGCTTTGCCTAAATGTAATCTAAGAATTTATCCTAAAAGATCTAAATGCACAAAGAATCATGCTTGTGCAATGCAATAATGTATGCTCTTTTTGAAAGATATTTTGAAAATCTCCAAGTTATTCTGAGATGAACTTGATAAGGGAGTGAAGAAATGATTGAATCTAACTTAGAACTTGAGATAGATCAGAGAATTTCTAAGCCTTTGAAGTAAATCAGAGTTGAAAGAGTAAATCTTTGACTTAGAGAAAAAATGATTTAAAGCTTTTGAAAATGAAAGGAGATGAAGTTTTAAAGTCAGAAGTGAACTTTGAATTTAATCATGGATTTTAGGAGAAAAGATAAGATTTGAAAATGGAATTGATTTTAAGATTTGGAATTTGGAATGAATCTGGGAAATACCAATGATATAGAAATGAATTTAAGAAAATCTAAACATGATCTGTAAATGGATCTAGCTTTGAGATCTGCAATATAATTGGCTTTGAATTTGAAAAATAGAACTTGATTTGAAACATAGATTTCAAGATGGAATTTGAATTCAAAGTTTGGATGAGATCCGAGATTTGAGATGGATTTTGGATCTGAGATCCAAGATGGATTTGAATTCTGGATCCTAAAATGGGTTTGGATCTGAAGTCTGAAACCCAAAAGTGGAGAATGGATTCCGGATACTAAAACGAATTTGGATCTGAAGTCTGAGATCCAAGATGGAAGTTGAGTTTTGGATCCTAAAATAGATTTGGATCTGAAGTCTAAGACCCAAAGTGAAATTGGAGTCTGGATCCTAAAGGAGAATTGGATCTGAAGTCTGAGATCCAAAAGTGGAATTGGACTCTGGATCCTAAAGAGGAATTGGATCTGACGTCTGAGATCCAAAAGTGGAATTGGACTCTAGATCCTAAAGAGGAATTGGATCTGAAGTCTGAGATCCAATATGAATGTTGAATCCTAGATCCTAAAATGGATTTGGAGTTAAATTCAGAAGATGATTCAAGAACTCCCAACTTTAATTCGAACTTGGAAAATAAATTTTAGAAATTGAATCTTGAATATACAAATGAATTTCAAAGTTAAATTGGATTTTAAATTTAAGATAGAATTTGGAATTTGAAATACAAGATGATTCTGAAGTTTCAAAGTCAAATGGGACTTTGAAATTAAATTCTTGAATCCTTTTGAGAAATAGAGTTGAATTTGAATTTATTAATAGGATTTGACATAAGAAATGAAGGAAAGAATCACTTGAATTTATGAAAAAGATTTTTTTAAAAATGTGATGCAATTCTATCCTAAATGATGAATGAATTTAAATTTTTGAAATTGGATTTTGAAAAGCTATTCCATTCTTTAGATGAATCAAAATAAGATTGGAGATATAATACATCCTTGACTATGGTCATTGAATGTATTATATAATAATCTATATTTAAATTTGAGTGAAGAAGAGAATACATTTTGGTGCTTTTATAGAGTTTAAGATAAAATTAACTCTCAATATACCCTGACTATGGCCATTGGTATATGTATTGAGCCAATTTTAAGTTAAACTCTAATAAAAGAAGGAAATATTTGAAAATATGATGATTTTTTGAAGAGGGGTCCAGTGCGGATCCAATGTTATTTTATAAAAGATAAAAACACTAAGTTTTGTTTACATCCTGACTATGGCCATTGATATAAATCGTCAACTTAGGATTAATTATCTCTTACGAAATGGTGCACGTGCCATTCGTGTTTTCACTTGTATAATTTTGAAAGCAAAAGAAGAAATGATATGAAAACAGGTAATTTTATGATATTTACAATGCTCATTCATTCTATCTAATGCAGGAAATATAAATTTCTCATTAATATCTAAGTTATTACAATCCTTGACATTGAAATTTGAAATAGTAATATCTCTAACCTAAGAAAGCAATACAAGTTTCCCATGACTTCACTGCAAAGAAATGAGTTAGCACAATATAGAAGAAAATGCCTTATTGGAAGTAAAATTGCATGTGATTGTTTTGATCCTAATGCAAGATGCTACGTTCATGTTGGATGAGAAAGGTATATACAATGGGTGAAGTCAAGAGTCAAGATGGCTCAAGATGAACCATAATGGCTCATGATGAACTACTAGGGAAATGAAAGATCATAGCGGCTCCTTGTGACCCATTATAAGAAAATGAATGATGATTCTAGATGAATGATCATGACAAAGGAAAGACCACAGTGACTCCTTATTACTGTAAAAGAATGACCCTTATGGCAGTTCTGGAGGAACTATCATAACAGTGGAAAAGCTGCAGTGGTTCCTTGTGAACCACTGTAAAAGAAATGACAGTTATGGTAGTCTTGGAGGAACTACCATAACAGAGGAAGAGCTGCAGTGGTTCCTTGTGAACCACTGTAGAAGAAATGATAGTCATAATAGTCTTGGATGAACTATCATAACAATGGAAAAGCTACAGTGGTTCCTTGTGAACCACTGTAAAAGAATAACGAAAGAAAAGATGTTAATGTAGGTGCAACATGGGTATAGCAAAGGTGAAATGCAATAAACGGTGCATGCCCTGTAGGCGTGACAGGCAGCTGGACAGTATTGCAGGATGTATGAAACATGGCATGTGCTTGGAAATGACATAAGTCAAATAGGTAAATGGTACATCTAAACTGAAACTATAGTAACAGATGCATAATTTATGGAATGGAAACAGATGCATAACTCGAGGTACTCCTATATGCAGGGGGGGGTAATCGTTAATATGAAGGTGCCTAAGGGAGAGAGATGCTGTGAGTTGCACAACACATAAAATGAATGATTGATACAAAAGTTGACACACTGGTGATGATGCAGTGGTGTCGTTATGCTGATATTGGTAATTGAATCATTGGTACCAATGATATACATATCAAAAAGTGGGCAAATACAGGATAAGAAAATTTTACACACATAAAACCTCAAATATTGAGTGAACCATGTAAGTGATACGTACCTACTCGCGACAACCTGATAGTATGTGATTCCTGTAAAAAGACAAGGAATACTTCAGCATATGATATAACAAACTGGTCCCGATCATATACAGCCTTCCCAGGATTCTAAAAAGAAAAGGGGAAAATGTCACAAACATAGAATGATCAGCAAAATTTCATTTTGATCCTGAAAAGGGTCCTCTGTTCCTAGCTTATGGTTTTGCATCGGGCACTAGGGGATATAAAATGTAAATCCATCAGGTCGGCAAATGGATTTTAAGGGATATAATTCCTTACCCCTCATGCTATGACTGCCAAGGAGAAAGACACAATTTATCTCAAAAAAAAAAATCTATCAGACATAAGGAAAATGTGTATATAACTTCATCCTGTCAGCAAGCGAAGTTCCACTTTTGAACCCTTGAGAAGGGCAGAGTAATCTGGGACCATGATTTATAAAGGAATTGAATCAATGCAAGACTCATTCCAAAAGAAAGAAATCTTTTTTTTTTCAACCACGATTTGGAAGGTAGTGAATCAGTGCAGAATGGACCTCCATAACGGACTTGGGTTATAGGTTGGGTATTACCCCAACCCTTACCGCAGCATCAGTCAAGTTGAATTTTCTTTGAGAATTGACACGCCTGCTAACAAAAACAGGCAAAATTAATATTAATGCCAGCCAGGTAATCTCTCTCTTAGAGTAAAAAGGGGCAGGATGAGTTAAGATCCTATCAACAGTGAAAATCTGGGACTCATATCTGGGTCAACTATCTTAGACAGTGAATGAAGATCACGATTGATTAGGTAAAGAAGGTATTTGGATACTGACGTCTGTCTATGTTCCAACTACAATTAGCCGGCTACAATTGGGCTTTCTCTGATGGGGTATTAAGCCTAAACAGCGTATATTGTACCCAGATAGTACATGTATTACCCCTGCCAACAGACCATTTCCAACTTCCCAGTGAACCAAATGACTATTACCAGCAATTGATAAAACCCGAGTAGCTCTTACTGTAGCCACACTAAGCATCCTGAAGAGGCCTTCTATCCATGTGGTAATTCTGACTCTGTTGTTGGCGAGTAACATGCATGGGGATGCACATAATCAATTTCCGAGCACTAGTGAGGAGGCATGATTAGGACTTTTATTCCTCTGATTCCTCGTAATGTGAATAAAACATATTTTCAAGGCACTCAACGACATATATTCTGCTACTGCACTCAAGAATCAAAACAGCTACTCAGATGGAACAAATATAAACGCAGTAGCAATACAAGACACGATTTGATGAAATGGCAAGAGAAAGAAAGCGGTATACTGGGTATCACGATGATCCATATTAACAAGAATCACATGAGTTGGGCTTCAGCCACCAAAACCTGTTTTGTAAATTTCATAAGAAAAATGCAGTTGTGGTACAGTTTCAAACCAACTACGGAAGTTGCATTTAGGTAAGCCCTCCTTTCCAAGTCAGAAAAATAAATAGTTATCCCAATTACACTATCTATGACAGGTATTCCCAGGTTCCTCTCAGAGGTCTGTTTGAAACAAAAATGGCCTAACTAGGATCAAAACATGATTGGAAGTTTTCATCATTTTCTCTTTTTTTTTTATCAATAGTATGCAGCAAAGTGAATATAATATACAAAGTAAATTATAACAAAACAATATATCATGAACCAGGTTGATAACAAAGTAAGTAAATGAATCAATTAAATGAGTTAATGAACATCATAGGAGACATGTGTGCAGATAATATACAAGTAGTAAGTTGGTGTACATGTGATAGTGTACAGTGTTGCTGGGAATGCCAGCATGAGGGTTATATGATAAATGAAATAAGATGTGCTGTGTAGTAATGGGACAGGTAAATGGGTGGTAGTAGCTAATGAAGTAGGTAAGGAAACAAAATTAGAGCAAGAGCGCCTTACGAGATATGTTGTTGGTGACCATACAAAGGAGGTCACGATTCAGTAAAAAAAAAAAATTCTTTTGCAGAATGATATTCTTTTTCCAGCAATTTTGGATATTAATGCAAATGCTTCAAAACGCCATCTTGGTACCACCCTCTTCTGAGATATAACAGAGAGCCTTCTGAACGGGGTAATCCATTTGGATAGAGCAGTTTTTACAATAATCAAGGCCTCAAGCCTTTACAGCTTCCTGAACAAGAGCAAGTTCTACAGTAATAATGAAAGGAAGACACAAAGTACATTTAAGGTGGGATGGGATGCTGATGATGAGAACAAAGCTTCAGAAATCTACGGAAAATATCAACAAAATGTGGAAAGGATATGTTAACAAGGATGCAACAAAAAATGACAATAATGCGTCGGACATTATGAAAGCAAGAACCCAAATATATACAGATAGTCATTACTAATAGGAAAACGAATCTAATCAACAAACATGCAGGCTGATTTATCATGAAAGAACCATAATTTCTACATAAATCGAGATAATAGAATGACAATCAGGAATCGACTCGGCTATGGATCAGCAAGCACTGTAAACAATAGAATAAACGAAAAGAAGGGAAAATAAAATAAAAAAGAAAAGTGTTGAAATGATTTATATAGCGGGAGGTAGATCAATGTTGTTATAGGCAACATGATTCTACCTATGGTGCCTTCAAATGGGACAACAAATAAGAGAATTCAAGAGGAAATCAGAAACAATCAGGGGAAAAGAGCAAGCAGAGGGACTGAGACCAAAGGGAAAACAGAAAATCCAATGTTATAGTGGTAAACGCAGGGTAAATGGTGGTGATACACAGACGTTGTGTATGATGGATATGAGACAAAAATGAAAAAAATGAAACCAATGCTAAAATCAAATAGAGGATTAGATGATGTATGATTAAAATACCAAAGAAAGCGAGATTTTAAAACCAAAAGGGTATTACTCATGAGACTAATAAGGTGTTTGGAATAAACAAAAGGGAATGTAACTCAGATTAATAAAGTTAGATGTAGAAAAGGATTAACACTCTGCTCCAGAGGAATGGATCAGAATTTGGTTTGCTTTTAGCAAACCAAATCTAAATCATTCTTAATCTAAAGCAACCGGTATGTCACGATGAATTTTGAAACTCTACAAAACATTGATGTTGAGTTTCGGAGCCTGTGTTTACACTATAGTAAAGTGTAAACACATACTCATATCGAGACTCAAGCGACGAGGACTTATGATAGTACCTTGACTAAAACCAGCAAAGAATAATAAAACAGGGAAAGCAATACACCAAAGGGAGCAAAGAACCTGATGTTATTTGAAAAACAAAATCAGAAAATCAAAAATGCAAATAAGGATGCACATTAAACGGATAATGAAAACAGAAGCAGGAACAAAATCAAAGAGGAAAAAAGAAAAAAGAAAAAAAAAATGAATCGATGGAGATGATCTTAATCATATTGCATAGAAATCCCACGCGACCACAGGACCACAGGACCACAGATAAACCGAAAAAACTCGCAGTAATAAAATAATAAAAAAAATGTTGGAATACATGTATTCCATTGATATTGCACATTTACATAGATTGATGTTTGCCTATAGACAAAATCAATGCTATATGGATGCTCTAATGGGGCCACGAACAAGAGAATTAACAGAATCAGAAACAATCAGAAAAGAAAGGAAAAAAAAAATGAAAGGCAAACACTACTGTCAGAAGAATTTATAGCGAAAGGAAATGAGTAGGGAAAAGGGGACTCTTACCTGATTCTGTCGATTTTCAATTCAGGAGGTGATACCGATGCCGGTGAATGAGTGATGCTTCTACAACCCCTCTTTTTCAACCCCTGTTCACAAAAACCTTTTCTATTGCTGCAAATCTTGACTTCCGAAACAGGTTGCTAAAGGGGAACCGATCTGCAAACGCTTAAGGTGGATGTCTCAGGGAGCCTGGGGTTGGAAAATGGGGCAGAAAGCCTTGTAGATGACGAAGAGGATGAAGGCAAAGGGGGAAGAGGTGGGTGATGATCGATGATGGAGATGCGATTTTGTAGCGAATGATGGATGTTGCTCCAGAAAAATCCGATCCCCCTCTTCCCCTCCTGTGCGTGCTCTTATAGGAAAGCAAGCGAAGGCTCCAGAAGGGTGAGGCCGTTGAAGATGAGGCGTGCGAGGGTTTTGGAAGCACGCAAGTTCGTTGGAGATGGACGACGGAGGGTTTGTGGAGGCCATGGAAGCTGGAAGCTTCGTGAAGGGCGGAGGTTAGCGATCGAAGGTGGAGGATGAAGGTTCGAAGATGGATGGATGGCTTGCAGAGGAAGGCGAGTTCGGGTTTTCAAAAACCCTAACTCGACCCTTGAACACCGAAAATCAGGTTTTCAAAAAAAAGGGGCCTCCTTTTCAGGTTTTTCTAAAAAAATGGTTAAAGGTGAGTTTTTCGGCAAAATCTTCAAGAACCACGTAGTTTTTTCTAATTTCTTTGGTTTTTTTTGCATGAGTTTTCCATTTTTTTGTATTTTTGGAACAAAATCTAAGTTTTTTTTTTTTTTTACACGAAAACAAAGATTGAACACTAATTTTTTTGTATTTTTCTGAGAAATATTTACAAAAGTATTTTTCTGAGAATTTCAGACCATTTCGGAGAAATTTCTTCAGAAGAATGGGTTTGGACCCAGGTTTTGAGAAAATGTTCGTGTTTTGATACTCGAATCGAGAAATACAATGCAATGGATCCAAACGGATACCGGACGAACTGTTTGAGCTTTTCTAGAAGTTATTTTTAGAGATTTTGAGAATTTGATTTAAAATTAGAAAATGAAGCTCAGATTTGATTTTGACAATGGATCCTGGTCCAAAACTGAGTCAAATATATAAAATGAATTTAATTTCAGCAAAATTTAAGAAATAAAATGGAATTTAGATTTTAAAACTGACTCAATTACCCAAAAAGTGGGGTCAGGGGTAAAAAGGGAAATATTTACAACATTTTGAAAAATTTGGGGTGTTCACACATACTCACATGCATATAGATAGATGCATCCTCATATATATCTAGATATATACATCCTCATTTGCATCTCCTTTAAAAGTATATTAGCTCTAACATAGCATTTCATCTCTTCCTAGGTTTTGCATTTTTGCTAACTCTGTCTTATAGGGAAATCTGTAAAAGTGTTATTTCCTTAGCTTAGAAGGTATAATTTTCAAATTCCAAAATTGTAATAGTTAGATTATAATGAGAAATCTACATTTTCCGCACTGGATAGAATGAATGAGCATATAAATATCATAAATCACTTGCTTTCATATCATTTTCATCTTATTTCTCAAAAATTTCACAAATGGGACCACGAATGGCACGTGCACCATTTTTGTAAAAGGTGATTAAATCCTAAGTTGACGATTTACATCAATGGCCATAGTCAGGATGTGAACAAGACTTAGGATTTTCACCTTTTATGGAATAACACTGGATCCTCTTTCAAAATCATCATATTTTCAAATATTTTCTTCTTTTATTAGAGTTTAATTTAAAATTGGCTCAAAATATATATCAATGGCCATAGTCAGGATATATTGAGGGTTAATTTCATTTTAAACTCTATAAAAGCACCAAAATATGTTTCATTCTTCATATGAATTTAAATACAGATTATTATATAATACATTCAATGACCATAGTCAGGGATATATTATATTTTCAGTCTTATTTCAATTCACTTAAAGAATAAAACAGGATTTTCAAATCCAATTTCAAAAATTCTTTAAATTCATTCATCATTTAGGATAGAATCGCATCATATTCTCAAAATTCTTTTTTGCCAAAATCCAAGTGATTTTGAATATCTTTCTTCAAGTTTCTATTGCAAATCCAAATTCTATCTCATTTCAAAGCTCAATTTCAAAGTCCAATTTGACTTTGAAATTTCAAAATCATTTTTGTATTCAAACTTCAAATTTCCAATTCAATTCAAAATTCAATTTCAAAGTTCAATTTAACTTTGAAGTTTCTGATTCATCTTCTGATTCAAAATCAAGTTTATTTTCTTTTCTTCAAATTCAAAGTTTGAGATTGATTCCGAATCTCAACACTTAAATCTTCCTAAGTTTTAAATTTAATTTGGGTTTTCAAAACCCAGGTCCATATTCAAAAGAACCATTTGGACTTTCAAAATCCAAAGTTAGATCCTAATCCCCACTTGGATCCGGATTTCCAAGTGCCAACTCCACTTTTTGGATCTCAGACATCAGATCCAAATTCCCTTTAGGATCCAGAATTCAACTTCATCATCGGGTCTCAGATTTCAGATCCAGAAATCCATTTTAGGATCCAAAATCCAATCTCATCTTGGATTTCAATTTCTGTTTAGGATCCAGACTTTGGGTTCAAATTCCATCTTGAATTCCAGATTTCAAATCAAATTCTATTCCCAATTCCATTTTATTCTAGATTTTAAAATTCAAGTTTATCTTAATTCCCAAAATTCCAAAAACCAATTCCGTTTCTCAATTCTATTTGGATTTTTCAAAAATCTCATTTTGATTTCAAACGTCAAAGCTAGAATTCAATTCCATTTCAAACATTCATCCAGGTTCAAAATTCTAATTCAAAGTCTATTTATGACTTTGAAATTTCCTTTTCCTTTTATCTCAACTTCAAAAACATTCCTTTCGAAGTCCAGATTTATTTTTCCAAACTCTGATTATTCCAAAACTTGGAACTTTAAATCTTAAGTTCTAAGTTAGAAACCATTTCTTCACTCTATTCATCAGAAACACTTGGAGATTTCCAAAATCATTTTTGAAAGAGCATACATCTTTGCATTGCACAAGCATGATTCTTTGTGCATTTAGACTTAGAATAAATTCTTAGATAAATCTTTTAGCAAAGCAAAAAGGCATGAATTCGACCCTTGGTTCGATTACCCCTGGTAAAAGCGCCAGGAACGGTCGAACCTCGTATCGACGAGCGAATCCCGTCTCCCAATCTTCCCGCAAATATTGCAAAACAGAGGCGAGTTATTTTCTTAAATATTTTCAAAATTAAGGTCAAGTGAGACCCCGCAAAATAATTCCTCTTCTCTTCTCTCTTTTTCTTTTCTCTTCTCTCTTCTTTTCTGTCTTTTATTTTCTCCCTTTCAAAAAGGAGGAAATAGGGATTGGAAAGGAAAAGAGAAGGAAGAGAGAGAAACAACAAGGAAGGAAAAATTTTGCGATGATCACACTTACAAATCAAAAGAAAATATTGGAACATATCTGTTTCTTTTGATGTTGCATATGTACATAGATCGATACTTGCTATATGCAAGATCGATGCTATGCAGATGCTTTAATGGAGAAATCAACTAGAAAATTAAGGAAAATAGGGAAATTAAAATTACGAAAGGGAAAAAAAAGAAAAGGAGCTCTTACCGGTTGCTTGAAATTCCTACGATGGGAAAGTCTTTCTTCAGTCGGCGAGGAAGAAAGCCAGAAAAAAAAGAAGTAATGAAAGAGGGAAAGAGGAGGTGAATGGCGAAGGCAATCGATCGTGAAGGGTTGATGGCTGCTGAAGGAAAATGGATCATGTCCCTCAACGAGACCTCTATGCTCCTTTTTATAAGAAACGAAAGAAGGATCGAGAAAAGAGGGGTCGTCCGTTGAAGATCAACTGGGAGAGGAAAACGAAGGTGGATCGGATGGTGGGGATTGATGGCCATCCGTGAGGGAAGAGGCTGAGATCAGGGTGATCGAGCAAGAGAGAAGAGCGTGAAAGAGAGCGAGGGGCCTGATGATGCATTAAATACACGTAATCTTAATACATTTTCACTGCATAAATGCATCATTTATAGGTTTAGAACACACACTTAGATGCATATTGATGTCATTGAGCTACGATTCGAATTTCGTCCGAATCGGGCTTAAAACGAGAAAGTTATTGCATTTACAGTGTAACAGGTCGAACCTTGGAGTAAACCGGGTCATTTCGGATCCAACTGGTCCATTTGGGCCTTGGATCTGGACCAAAACGCACCAAGATCCGCTCCAGCTCAGCCCAACTCGAGTTTTATAAAATGTTTTCAAAAAACCCCTTCTCAAAAGAGGCGCCCAGATAAAAGTTTCATTTTAATCTCTTTTCTGGAAATTCTAGAAAAGAGTCTCTTCATTTAAATAGCAAAAGACGCCCAACATTAGAGGTCTTTGCCTAGGGTTTTGCACCCCTAGAGAGCCCGATTCTAACTCCATCATCTTCTTCCCAGCCGTCCCTTCCATTCACCTTCTTCTTCATCCATGGAAGTGCAGAAAACGCAACCATTGGAGCAGCCGCCGGCCTCTATTCTTCCATTTTTTTCTTCCACACCTTTCATTTTCTTCTCACCTTGCTGTAACTGCAGGTTCATGATGTGGTTGCAGGAGATAGCTGAGCGTGGAGTGCACCAGCTATGGCACGGGTGTCATCTGCCCTCCACAGCCAGCCGTCCCTTTCCCCGTCGGCTTTCTTCACCACCAAATCACGCCATCGTCAGGGCATCTCCATCGAGCATCTGCCAGCATCCAACTGTGAACACACCAAATTTTTCAAAATGTCGTAAATATTCCCTTTTTGCCTTTTGCCCCTGTAAACACCCCAAATTTTCACCCTCATCCAGTACTTACATTTCATGTGTCATTGCATATCATTGCATGCATTCGGCATACCATTTCGTTGCATTGCATAGCATTGCATGTCATTACATCTCATTTTTGAGATCCAACACTCCTGTTTTCAAAATATTTAATCCAGATTCGGGTTTTAAAACTTTTCTTTCAAAATCAATTTTAAAACCTGGGTTTTTAATCAACATTATGTCATTTGCCAACCCCCAGGACCTTATATTTTGAAATACTTCCTTAGAAAACGATCTGGATTCATTTTAAACTCAATTTTCAACTGATTTCAATTCTCAGATGAGACCCATTTAGATGGTGTCGCTTCTGGATTCCTTTACTTGTCAAAACTCTTCAAAAATTTCAGAGTCCTAGTTGGATCAGGACTCTTTTTCCAGAGTCCAGTCGGATCAGAACTCTACTTTTTCACTACTTTTTTACCTGCTTTTGAAGAAAACCTTTTAAAATCTTCTGTTTTGGCCAAAATCTCAGAGTCCTAGCTGGATCAAGACTCTTCTTCAAGAGTCCAGTCAGATCAGGACTCTTCTTCAGAGTTTTATTCGGATTAGAACTCTAATCTTTCACAACCATTTTCAATCAAATCTTTCAAAATCTTTCAAAATGAGTCAGAAACTTAGAGTTTCAGTTAAAACAGGACTCTGTTCAGAGAGTCCTAGTTAGATCAGGACTCTGATCGTGATTTCAATTTTGAGAGAATCTTTCAGAAATCTTTCAATCTACCAAAACTATTACACTTTTATCAAAGAATTTCAAAATTCTGAGGTTTTATCTCAGAGTCCTAATCAAATCAGGACTCTACCCCAGAGTCCTGATCGAAGTAGGAATCTATCCAAAATTGATTTTTATACTTCATTTTCACTGGTTTTCAAAAGCTTTGCCCAAATTTCATCATTTGCTTATCAGAAAACCAAAATTCTTAGAGTTCTGATCGAATCAGGACTTTTTCTTAGAGTCCTAATCAGATCAGGACTCTGAGCCAAAATTCAATTTCATCTTGTTTTTAACTGTTTTTCAAAATTCTCTCATTTGATTTCTCAAAAAATCTAAAAATTAAAAGTCCTAGTTCAATCAGGACTCTGTCCTTAGAGTCTCAGTTGAATCAGAACTCTGTTTTGTTCCAGTATTCATTATTGTTTTCACTGTTTTGACAAGTTCTTTCATTTGTTTTTCAGAAAATACCAAAAAAATCTAGAGTTTCAGTCCGATCAGGACTCTGTCCCGGAGTCCTAGTCCAGTCAGGAGTCTGTTTTGAAGTCTGTTTAATTTCCATTTTAAATCTTCTCCGTTTGTTTTAAAAAATTAGGTCATTTGGTAGAGTCCAGTTAATCCAGGACTCTATTTCAGAGTCCTGATCGAGTTAGGAGTCTAACCCTGACAGTATTTTCTGACTTGTTTCACCATTTTAGATGAAATCTTTTCAAAAATTCCTTAATTTGGCTTTTAAAATCCAAAATCTCAGAGTCCTAAGAGTTCAGGACTCTAACTCGGAGTTCCAGTTTGCTTGATACCCTATTTTCAAAGATCTTGAATTTCAAATACTGATTTTAACCCCTTTTCAAAGCCATTTTCAGTGTTTATTCCAAAATTCTTCAAAACTCGATGTGGGCCCACTCAGTTGGCACCATATCCAGAGGAGTTCTGACTTGGTTAGAACCCTATGCCATTTCAAAAAATTCTAATTTTAAGTTTACTTTTGAAAATCTTTTGAAAACTCCTTCAATTTCAAGTTTTAAAATCGCTTTTTGAAAAAAACTCAAGTAGGGCCCGCTCGGGGTGGCGCCACATTTGAAGAAGTCAAGGTTAGACTAGGGTTAGTCAATGTCCTAGTTAGGTTAGGGGTTTAGAGGAGTCAAAATCAATTTTTAAAATCCATTTTATTTAACTTTTAAACCATTGTTTTTTAAAGGTTTTAAATTCAGGTTTTAAAAACCAAATGTGGGTCCATACTAGGTGGTGTCACATTTGGACTTTTTAGGGTTTAATTAGGTATTAATTAGAGTTTAATTAGAGTTCATTTAGAGTTAGAAAACCACAAAAAATCGTTGCGCTTAGTGGATTTATTAGAAAGAGTCCTAAAAAAATGAAAAACCTCTTAATTAACCCTAATTAAGTGACTTTTTGAAAAACTATAAAAAGGGACCTAAGGGGGGTCAAAAGGGAGCTCTTTTTCTCTCAAATTTTCGTGGCCTCTCTCTCCTCTCCAGCACCTCCACCTTCCTCCATTGCAGCTGCAGCCCCAAGGTGAGTTTATTTAATATTATTTTATTATTATTTTATTAGTTTTTATGATTTTTCAATAGATTTCACTATGGAAACTCTTGTGTTCATGGATTTCATCCAAGAACCCCAAAATCGACCCAAGAAGATGATCTAACTCAGTTTGAGGGTGATTTCAAGGATTCTAATCCATTAGAATCGATGAGAGGTACGTTTTTCATGTTCTTAACCGACGAAACGTGAGATTTACCCGTTAAATGGGTTAAATCCATGATTTCAAAGGTGAAAGCAAATTCCAGCCATGGATTCCCTGTATTTTATTTTTTTCTTTGCTTATTCATGTTTGTTACACGTTTTCCAGCATAGAAATAATTTTTATTTTACTGTTTTATGGTTTATTTTATTGTTTTTCATTAGTTAATGCATATTTTCTCAAGTTTCTTAGATTTCTGTGTGTTTTTAGTTTAGAACAGAAAAGAGCATGCTGTTTCGAATTGAAATATGTGTTGTTTATTTCTGATTTTTTTATATGTGATGCATGCATATGTGATTGATCTACTATAAAAAAATCAGATATTTTGGACTTCGGGAACCATGTCATAAAAATCAGACATCAAATCGGGTTTTTAAAACTTTAAAATCGTTGTTAAAATCAAGAGGGTAACTTGCTGTGGTGATATTTTTCTTATCTTATATTCGATTTTAGATATGTAAAGTGCCATGGATTCACATTGATTAGATCTGTCTACTGTGAAATTTTCAGAATTTTTTATTACTGTTTAGTATTTTTCCTATGTCAGAGACTTTGATTTTCAATTTAAAACTCGTTAGGGTTTACCAAAACCATAATCAGACTAGTGTTATTCATAAATCCCAAACCACAGATCCGATTCATGATCTGTAAAAAGTGAGTATTATTATTTTTCTGTCTAATATTTACTGCTAAAATATAAGATATTTTAAATCAGTATTTCTATTTATACTGAAATTATCAATTGAAAGTATCTGTTTTAGCCCCTATTAGATTTGTTAGATTTTAGTTCAGATTTCCGGAAGGGTTTCTCCCTAACCGAAGATGCTTTTTCCGATCTGTAAATTGGTAAATATCTGTTTTTATTCCTAGTTTGTCTCTGTAAAATTTCATAGATTTTCATAAAATATTGACCCCTGATTCGGGTCTAACTCTGAAACTGGTTGGTGAACTAGGTCAAAAATAGCATATTTTTAGGGTTTGATGCAATTGTCGGGTTAATTTAATGTCAAAAAAATATTTTTATAATTCTAATTCAACATTATGGTTATAACAAGTGTAGGTACCAAATTTGATGAATTTTGGAATCTGATTGATGGCTGAATTAAGCAAATTGCAAAACAGGGTACCCGAAGAATTCCAAAACATTGCAAAAATCACAAAATTTGTGATATTCTTGGATTTTTGTGCATAAGCATATATTTTTAGGGTTTAATCATATTCATAATCATATTAGGATGCTTTAGGTTTAATTTGATGCTCATTTGATTTCATTTAGTGCATAAAACCTAAGTTTTTACCAAAATATTTTCTAAAAACCCTGATTTCAAGGCCATAGTCTTGCTATCAGGGGCAATTTGGTCATTTGATCTCAATTTCGAAATTCCTAACCCTAATTTTCATATTTTTAATCATGTCATAGCATATTTAGTTTGATTTATTTTTTATTTGTATTTCAAAACTTGCATTTACCAAATATCTTTCTGAAAACCCTAATTTCAAGGCCATAGTCTTGTTATTAGGGGTATTTTGGTCATTTTGACCCCAATTTCGAAATTTCATATCTTATCTTCCTTATTTATTCAATTTTATTTCATACTTTATCATTTTGATTTAAGGGAATCATGGAAAAGGCTTATATCTAGCAAAATCCAGTAATTTCTAGATATTACTGGATAAACCTAGAAAAGCCAACATATATTCACTAACTAAGCTTTCTAGTTTTGCAGGTACATTGAAGATTTTATTTTTCATGTATTTAAATTTCAATAGTGATGTAAATTAAATGTAAACTTTGGAATAAGAATTTAAATTCCTGCATAGATTAGGATTTGCATTGCATATAGTTTATTTTTTTAAATAATGTTAATGTGTGATGGATGATGATTCATGCATATTCAAACTCACTATGGTCTACACGAATGACACATATACTAGCTTCTATGAAGTTTATAAACTTGGTGGAATTCGTATTTATGGCCATAGTCAGAATACGAATGATACTTAGATTTATGATCTTCACATTAGCCACATTCAGCCTACACTCTTAGGCTAATTTCAAAATGCACTGCATTTCTCAAAAATACAAAGAGTTTTTCCCAATTCCTCAAAATCATATTCATTCATTTCATGCATTTGCCAATTCCAATTCAAATTTCAATTCAGAGGAATCATTTTCTCAAAATTCTCTAAATCTTATTCAAAAATCGATTTTCTCAAAATATGGATTTGCCAATGATATTTCAAGTATTTCCCAAGTTCCAAATTTGATTTTCCAAGTTATATATTCAATTTCAAAGTTTGAATTCAAAGAAATCAAGTTTTCCAAAGTTATTTCACATTTCTCAAAATCGATTTTCACAAAATCTCTAGATTCTTCAGAAATCGATTTTCACTTTCTCAAATACAGTATCTCAACCTTGATTCATGATTTTCAAAGAGTTTATTTTCCAATTATTTTCAATATTCAAAGCAAACATCATGTTTTCAAATATGCATTTTCAGAAAATTCATAGCACATGCCTGATTCTATGTGCATTTAGAAATTAGAATATGGTTTAGACAAGTTGAACAGAGCAGAGTATAAGATTGATCCTTGGTTCGATTACCCCTGTTAAAGGTGGCAGGAACGATCGAACCTCGTACCGACAGGCGAGTCCCATTCTTCGGAATAATCCCGCATTTTAAAACGGAGGCGAGTTATTTTCAAAAACTATTTCAAAGGTCAGTTTGACTCGCAAAAGTTAAAAATTTTGCGATGATAACAGCCCCCATTTTTTGGGTAATTGTGTCATTTTTAAATATAAATACCAGTTTATTTCTCAGGTTTTACTGAAATTAAGTCCATTTTATATATCTGATTCGATTTCGGATCCGAATCCATTGTCAGAATCCAAATCTGAGCTTTGTCATCCGATTTATAAACCAAATTCTCAAAATTACCAAAATAACCTTTTGAAAGGCTCAGACAGTCCATCCGGTATCCGTTTGGATCGATCGTGTTATATTCCTCGATTCGAGGTTTAAAACTCGAATATTTTCTCAAATTTTGAATCCAAACTTATTTTCTGAAGAAATCAAACCTAAATTTTCCGAAAACTCCTCTTTTTGTAACTATTTCTCTAAAAATACAAAAAAATAGTTTTTTTCCCTCATATTTTCTTAGGTTTTAGGGTTTTGTTTCGAAAATAACAAAAAAAAAATAGAAAATACCGAGAAAAGAGAAAAAAAAATCAAAATCGAAAAGAAAATTACAAAACAAAATTTTTATTAGTTTAAAAACCCTCTTTATGGAAATTTCTGTTAGTTAAAACCCTTTTTTGAGAAAACTCTTTTAAAAACAACCGCCCTTTTGAAAATCCTTAAAAAATGGGAGGGTTTTAACGAAAGAAATTTTTTTTTTAGGGTTCAGAGACCCTCTTTCTCGCCTTCTCCTCTCTATCTCTCGCTCTCCGGAAGGTTCCTCCACCATCTCGCTCAATCCATCCCCATGGATCAATCATCCGCCCTCCATCGCCAACAAAATTCCCCTCTCATTCTCTACCTTCCGATCAAGGGCTCCAAGCCATCCACTCTCTATCACCAACAAACCCTCTCCTTCTCGATAGTTCACCTCTTCCTATATGAAGAGGCATCGAAGAGGGGGGAGGAAAAAGAGAGACACCTTTCCACCACACTACGATCCATCATCCGCTATTTGCCTCATTCAATTCATCTCCTCATCTTGATCTACCCAACCCCCCTCTTCTTCTTCCTTTTCTGATTCCCCCCAATTAGCAGAAGAAGATCGATCCTCTACTAGCGGAGTGGCGGCTACAGAAACATCCTCTGCTAACCATCATCCAGCCTCTTGTATCAATTACGAACAATATCCATTGGCGCTTTACCCCCCCTCTGGTGTTTCCTCCTCAACTAGGGGAGGATCAATTGAATATCACCAGAATCCCAAGCCACAAAAAAGTCTCCTTCCGCCTTTCTCTGCAAATTGGGTGAGTATTCTTTCCTGTTTTTCTGATTTTCCTTTCTCTATCCTATTTTGGGGCCACCATTTTATTGCGCCATCGGTGGTGTCGAGTTGTATGTGCGATCTCGAGCCATCTCAGCGCCACAGTAACGGAACCTCTGGTTCCAACAACTGTTTTCTTACTTCTAAAATTTCCTTAGTTTAAGTAATTTGAAAATTAATTATCTCAGCGTGTTCCTGTGATTAGATCTCGCTTCGTTATTTTCTGTTTACCCTGATGGTTTGTTCATATCTGGCTTCCCTGTTCTGCTAATGTCCGATGATTGTTCTTCCCTTTCATTGCGGATTTGCTGTTGTACTTTTTGCAATTTCTGTAATCGTCATTGTTATTTCAGGTTAATGCCTGATTATCAGTTCAATTTCAGATCGATCCCCTCATTATTTTTTTTATTAACACTTTCATCAATGTTAACTCAGTGATTGTGTTTATTGTTTTGCAACATTAGATTTATATGTCAACCCAATGTAATGTGATGTTTGCTTACGATTGCCATTTCAAAATGGATGAGCCCTGACATTTAGCAGATATCAATAGCTATTGCACCTTCTTTCTGTTCGGAAGGAGCCTGGTTCCTCCCCCTTTGTTTTTCTTTCTTTCTCAATTCTGGTGATCTCATTTAAACTTTAGCATTTTACTTATGGGTCAAATACATTACCTCATCGATATCATGGTCATCTCTAGCCATTATGTTGTTGGATGTTTAAATTTCTAAACGTCAGTACATTTTCCCCCTATCTATGTTTATGTTGATCCCTGCCCGAGCAAGGCTTTCGATGGGCTTTAGCGAGGATCGCATGATCGATTGGCTCATCAGCGTCTGAATATATATACTTTACACAACAATGTTCCCCTTTGTTAAATACCTTGAGAAATCTTCTTCTGTACAGATTTTCTTTATCCTGCATCTAAAAGTTTGAATATTGGGGCCTTGCTTCCAATAGTGGATCTGTTTTGTTATGAACTGATCATTCAAAGAGCTGTAAATATAAGGATAGACTCACTTGATTTCTTTGATCATCGTGTCAGGATGAGATATCTTCTGCAAGATAATATGCATCAGTTATATATTGCGTTCAATCTTTATTACTTTAAATTTCTTGTTCTGTTTGTAACATTGTTGATTTATTTCTGTTGATCTTACTATGTAAGTCATTCATCAGAAGGGCGAAGCAATTTCCTAAATCATCTGCTTAGCAGATTGAGTGATTGCAAGGAATATGGCAAGAAGTCTCTATAGATGTGTCCCTTATTTGCTCTCCAAATCATCACTGTTTGACATACCCTACAACCCAGGTGTCCATGGCCTTACGGATAAATTAAGCAAGAGGCTTAATAATGAGGAGATGCACTTCAGTCTTTTGAAGGAAAGTTCATTTATTGTATTCATAAAATATGCATCAGGAAAGAATTCTAACAGGAAGGCTGCTATAGGTATGAGGGTAGAGTGACCAAGAGATTTTATCACTCTTGGTCATCATGGTTGTTACACCCTTGTTTTGGCAATACATGGTTTGCGGGTGCCTCCCTTCACACATCAATTTGTTATTTAGTGAAGGGCTTGCATCCTTAAATGGGTAGAGAATTCTGAATCCAAGTTTGCCTTACATAAAAGGGTTTTGTCCCCTTTGATCCAACAGAAATGTAAAAGGTTGTGTCAAAACTACACAGGTACGTAAATTTTTTTATTTATTTATTATCACTGCCAGGACATCCCTTTGTTATCATTATATGATGAAAATGTGTATACTGCATTTTGCTTTGCTATCTCTTCATTAGCATCACCCTCTATCATGACCCACTCCACTTACACCCATAACATCCCTATTCACGACATACACTCATTACATAATTTTTCTACACTTTCTTCGTCACTATTCATATCCTAAGGTTACTGCACTTTCGCGCCTGCCACACACATGCACTGTATCACGTCACCCTTAATCCCATCACATATCCATCATATACCTGTTATCGATTTAAATCAGAAGCCATGGAATCTTGCTGATTTTATGTATGACCCGTGTGATTTAACAGTAGGTAATAAACTCTTCTTTCCTTTTATTTTGGAAGGATTGAATGCAGCCATACTAATCATGATGATTTCTTTGTTTTGGATTCAGAATAGAAATTGTGATCTGATATTTAGAGGGTGGAGGTAGCATTACCAGGTACGCTGGCAGAATTAAAATCGCTTTCATTCAAGAATCTGAATCTTCTGGGTTTTGCAAAATTGCTTGTTCATTTGCATACTACCAAAGAGAAATCATTCATTTCATCCATGTTTAGCAAGGTTCAGTAATTCGTTATATATATGTTTCACTAGGTTCCTCATAATACTTATTGGAATCCCAATCTCACCTCTGTGAAATCGCCATTTACAACTTCGTCATTTTTTTTTATTTTCAGCTGCTGCAGCCTTCACAGGCTATAATTGTGCTTGTTGTGATTTTACTTTATCATTTATGACAATAGCAAACCTTGTAGCAGCCTCCATTTGCTGAAGTCTTCACAGCCCTTCACAGCCACCAGTTACTAATAGCTATCTCAAATAGCCATATTGTAAGCCATCAGCCGTCATTCCCAATAAATTTCCATTGTAAAACAAAACCAATATTATGCTTGAGCTACCAAGTGATTGACCTATTGGGAAGTTATCTGTTACTGTAAAAGAAATAAGAAGAAACCTGGGGCTAGTTGATCTAAGTAAGAACCAGTTGAGTGAGCCTCTCCCTAGAGACAACCTCTTAATCCTTGCAGATGAATCATCGGAAGGTTTTATATAATCTGATGGGCCGGCTAGCAGTAGTCAATGTTTTGAAGAAAAGTTTTCTGAGGATAAGTTCCTTTGGTCCTGAAAATAATGTTGTCTTTAGAGGATTCTTTAGAGAATTCATAGACTATGATTTAAAGATGCAAATTGTATCCAATATTCATTCATATCTCTGAATGACAGCAAGGTTTAGTGTTGATAATAAGCAACCTGTTGCTCTGATATTTCTAAGAAAAATTAAAGTGGTCCCAAGACTGGATGTCAAGATACTAAAGCCTTTACTGCCTTCAGCCACTATGACTTCCCATATTTAGGTTTTCATTTGCTTATGGTATTATTCACATATATATATATATATATATATATATATATATATATATATATATATATGTATACATGTATACATATGTATGTGCACATGGATATGTGTATGTACACATGGATATGTGTATGTTCTCTCATAAATGCAAGGGATACTATATGCCTCTTTTAGCATAATGTAGCATCTTAAGTTAAAATTAGCATAATTACCTATATTCACATTCATAGCCTAATTTCTTCCATTTAACTTGGCTTGGTGCTAACTCTTCTTTCTTGCAGGAATCTCTAGAAATGTTGATGTTCCTCTTAGATTAGGATTTCTAATTCAATTCAAGCTGTAATAGCTAGATATAATGAGAATTTATATTCCAGTACTAGATTAGAATGTATGAGCATACATATCTCAGAAATTGCTCATTTTCATCTCATTTTTCTTTTATTGCAAAATTCTACAAATGGGAACATGAATGGCACGTGCACCATTCTAATAGGAGGTGATTAATCCTAAGTTGATGATTTGCATCAATGGCCATAGTCAGGATGTGAACAAAACTTAGGATTTTCATCTTTTATGGAATAACACTGGATCCACACTGAATCCTCTTAAAAAATCAACATATTTTCAAATATTTCCTTCTTTTATTAGAGTTTAATTTAAAATTGGCTCAAAATATATATCAATGGCCATAGTCATAATATATTGAGAGTTAATTTCATTTTGAACTCTATAAAAGCACCAAAATATGTTTTATTCTTCATGTGAATTTAAATACAGATTATTATATAATACATTCAATGGCCATAGTCAGGGATGTATTATATCTTCAATCTTATTTTAATTCATTTAAAGAATGAAATATGTTTTTCAAATCTTTCCTTTTCCATTCATCATTTAGGACAGAATTACATCATATTTTCAAAAATTCTTTTAACTTTATTTCAAAATCCAAGTGATTTTTGATAATTCTTCAAATACCTTCTTCATTTCTCAAATTCATTCCTATTTATAGATTCAAATTCAATTCTATCTCACTTTCAAGATTTAAAATTCGATTTCAAAATCCAATTTGAATTTGAAATTTCAAATTCATTTTATATTCAAACTTTGAATTCCAATATAAATCAAATTTCAAAGTTCAAAACAACTTTGAGATTCCAAAATTCATTTTCAAGCTTCAAATTCAAAATTCAAATGAATATCTCAAATTCAAATTCAAAGTTCGATTTAACTTTGAAATTTCTGATTCATCATTTGATTTTAATTTCAAATTTTAAAATCAAGTTTATTTCTCTATCTTCAAAAGTTCTATCTAAAGATTGAGTCTTGATTCTCAAAAAATCAAAGTGATAGATTGATTTTGAATCTCAAAATTTGATTCTTTCCTAAAGCTTTAAACTCAATATGGGTTTTCAAAACCCAGATCCATCTTTCAAAAGTCCCATTTGGGCTTTCCAAATCCAAAGTTAGAACCCAATTCCATTTAGGATTCCTGAGATCAACTTCATTTTGGATCTTAGACTTCAGATCCAATTTTATTGAGGATCCAGAATTCAACTTTATTTTGGATCTCAGACTTCAGATCCAAATTTCATTTAAGATCCAGAATTCAATTCCATCATGGATCTCAGACTTCAGATCCAAAATTCCATTTAGGATTCCAGATTTCGGATCCAACTCCATCTTGGATCTCAGACCTTAGATCCAAATTCCATTCTAGATTTTAAAATCCAAGTTTATCTTGATTCCCAAAATCCAAAAACCAATTTTGTTTCTCATATTCCATCTTGATCTCTTAAACTCAATTCCATTCGAACTTCTCAAATCTCATCCTGATTTCAAACTTCGAATCTAGAATTCAACCCCATTTCAAATCTCATCCAGGTTCAAAATTCAAATCCAGAATCCATTTCTGATTCTGACAACTTCAGCTTCAAAATTATTCCTCTCAAAGTCCAGATTTATTTTCCCAAAACTCTGATTATCTTCAAAGACTTAGAACTTCAAAATATCTCTCCTGATTTATCTCAAGTTCTTAGTTAAGATTCAACAATTCAGAAGCCATTTCTTCATTTTATTATCAAATTCATCTCAGAAACACTTGGGGATTTCCAAATCATTTTTTCAAAAGAGCATACATCCTTGCATTGCACAAGCATGATTCTTTGTGCATTTAGACTTAAAATAAATTCTTAGATCATATTTTAGCGAAGCAAAAATGCATAAATTCGATCCTTAGTTTTATTACCCATGGTAAAGGCGCCAAGAACGGTCGAACCTCGTACCGACGAGCGAGCCCCGTCTCCCAATGTTTCCCGCAATATTTTCAAAACGGAGGTGAGTAATTTTCTAAATATTTTTAAATCAAGGTCAAGTGAGACCCCGCAAAAGAATTCCTCTCTCTCTTCTCTTCTTTTTCTCCTCTCTCTTCTTTTCTTTCTTTTTATTTTCTCTCTTCAAAAAGGAGAAAATAGAGGTTAGAAAGGAAAAGAGGAGGAAGAGAAAAAAATACCACAAGAGAAGAAAAATTTTGCGATGATCACAGTTTTGGCGACCGTGATGGGACCCGTCTCCGTCCGGTCCAATTTTTGCCTTTTGCTTTGCTTTAATATTGTCTAAACGTTTATTCTAATGAATGTCAGCTTCATTTTTTCATGCAAACCTTAGGAGCCTAGACTCTGTCCTAAGCTGACATCATTGCATATAGGATTTAAGTATGGTTTGGTAGGACCATATTGAGGAGATTATTCCATGTTCACATTAGACTTAGGCCTAAAAAACAACTCTCCTCAATTCTAGGGATTGAATGCAAACAATGTGTGCAAGTGTATGCTTCTCTTCATTTTAATCTATCTCTTTTAGGACTTGCATTAGAGCTTTCTGGTTTTATTTGCATATTGAACATGTTTTCAAAAACATCCTTAACTATATTGTCCCAGTCTTCACGTTGCTGGACTGTCTCACTAAACCATAGTTCGGGAGAGAGCCTCACAACTGGACCACTTATTTGGGCTCGCGCCCCCCTACCACGTACCTAAGGGCCATAGTCCGAGGTATATCGGTAGGTGCTCAAGGATGTTGGGAAGCCTTTACCTTAGAACCAGAGAAATATTTCTACGCCATGTACTTCGAGCTTCGGCTTGAGTATATCAGCGTACCTTGATTGGAATCAGATGATCTGAACCATAGAGTTAGGATTAAGGTCCTACAAGCCATTTCAAATATTGCATTTAGAGTCAGCCTTTAGGGAGTGTTGTGTGTGCATCCTTGTTTGTGCAGCTTTGATTGTGTGATGTTTCCATATATATCAAATCTTTTCAAAACCCTAGGTATATTATTCAAAAATTTTCTTTATTTTCAAAGACCCCAGGTGTATATTTTTCCTTTACCTACAATTTTTCCTCTTCTATTCTCTTTGAAAAACCCTGGAAATCCTTTTTTTTTTAAAAAATTCTCTTGATCTTTCAAAAATTCCAAGCTTTGTGTCTATTCCCTTTTCATCAAATGTCTATTCGTAAGTCCTGCATCCTATCTAAACTCTCTTCTTCTTCGCCTCAGTATTGTTCCAATGGCGTCTGATTCCCTTGATGATGTCTTTCCCAGAGATCATGTCTTTTGTCAGATAAAGGATGGATCCCCGGATCATCGGGTTATCCAGTCTTATTCTTTCTTCCCTCGGTGGTATTATTCTTGGTTCACCACCTTCTCGCGTATGTTCCCAGACCACTTAGATGATTGTGGATTGGAGATGGCATCGGCAGTTGGTAAGCGAACCATCAATGACAGTCTGATTCAAGCTATGACAGAACGGTGGAATCCACGTACCTGCACATTTTGGTTCCCATGGGGAGAGATTACTCTGCTAATGGATGAATTCAGTGACATCATGGGATTACCAGAACCAGCTGGTCAGTCAGATGATCCGGTCGAGCAGCAGTTCCTGATCAATGTCAAGGGAATAGATGTTCGAGAAGCATTAGCCAAAGCAACAGGGAGCAGATCTTGGCCTCTCATGGAGATCAACGGAAGTCAGTTCATCAATCTGTTCGGACTCTATCGCAAATATAGAGCCTACAAGGAAGTTGACACCTTGTCTCGAGCAGCGAAAGAAAGAATCCAGCATGCCATGATCCTATGCATAGTAGGATTAACCTTCTTTCAGGACGGTCAGAATTTCATCGATGTCAGAGTCGCTCAACTCTTTCGAAGATGGGGAAGCAAGCAGACCCGTCAGCTTTCAGTATCCATGGCAGCTTTAGCCTTTCTCTACCGAGGCTTAGCTCGTTTCGCCCTGGGAGAGACCATTCTGGTAGAAGGATGCACCTACGCTTTGCAGTCGTGGTTTCTACGACATGTGCCATCGAAAGCCAGTTCCTTTAGGTTCAGCAGCAAACAGCCGAAGTCTGTCGTTCAGTATCGAACTTTGATTGAGAATCTGCATCAGGAAGAGATCCTTTGGGATTACTTCGACAGGCAAGAGTCAGTTCCTCGCTACACTTATGCTCGTAGCAAACGCTATAGACTGCTTGGTCCCTTCTTCTATGCCGACTATCAGCCAGAGAGGTGTCTCAGACAGTTCTCGTATCGGCAGATTCGTGTCAACACTCGCTTCCCGGCAGGCCACATGCCAAAATTCGATCTGCAGTCGGATCAGTGGTCTGAGGCATACCATGTAACCAAATACACTTGGGATTCCTTCATTCCTTTGTCTGTATTTCCTGGACCCAATGTATCTTCTGAATATCAATAATGGTGGCAAACTGTCTGTCCACCCTCTCTTTGTATTTAAATTTTGTCATCAATAAAATGCAACTTTTGTTCTATTAAAAAGCTTTTTTGGGCCAAATTTTATTCTTTTATCTTGTTTTATAACATAGATGGTCACAATTCTCGTGACGGTCTCATCCCTAATGATGGGACCTTCCTTCCATTCTTCTTCAAAACATTTCTTATCATGATGGACAACCTCGCCTAGGTAACAAGGCGCATTTTCCGTTATCACAAAAGGGGTAACACAATTATCACAAGCCTTGTGGTGACCTGATCCCTGGTGATGGGATGACTTGTTCAATTGTCTATCAATTCCTCCGTTCTTGTCTTTTCTCAAAAGTTGTGTTTCAAAAAACTTCCGCGCTCTAACTAGAGTTGGAAAGGAAACAACTCCTCAGCACATTGACAACAAAATTGAGGCAATGGACTCCCCCAAGTCAGTCAGAGGGCAGGGTCAGAACAAAGGCGATGACATCGATCCCACTATGTATAGTCTGTTTCAAAAAATGATGGCCAGAATGATGTCAGAACAAGCTGAGGCTAGTCTGAAGAAGGTCGTTCCAAAGAGCAAACCAAAAAAGAAAGCTGTGAAAAAGCCAGTCAGGATCGTAAGAAAGAAGGTCCAACCTAATACCACTTCTGAGGAATCAGAATCAGCCGAGAAAGAATCAGAAGAGGAAGAGCAGTTTGTCTATAATCAGAATCCTCCGCGGCAGTTTGTGAAGATCACCGCAGAACCCAAATCTTTGAACAAACCTATTCCAATCGAGGATCTGATGCATGAGCAAATGAGAGAAATGACTCAGGAAATTAAAGATATGCAGACCAAAAGTAAGGGCAAGCAGACCTACTCTAGTGAAGATTTCTATAACGGTGTGAACACCGCAAATTTTCCAAAACTCCAAAAATTCCCTTTTTGCCCTTGAACCCATCTTCTGAGTAATCGGGTCAATTTTTAAAACAAAAATTCCATTCATTCCTCGGATCCGTTAGGAATCGAACTCGAAGTCTTATCTCTGATCCAGTTTGGATCCGAATCGGATCCAAAACCCGTATCCTGAAGGAAATTTCCCAAATCAAACCCGAACTCTCAGAAAACCCTCCTTTTGAAAATATTTCTCAAAAAAAATTACAAGAAAAAAATAGTTTTAAAAACCTTTGTTCTTCTAGTTCTGAAATTTCTATGTCAAAAATATAAGAATATCGAAGGCATTTTAAAGCACCTTTTTGAAAAAAATCAGGTTCATATGAAAACCTTTTCTCTAAGGGGTCTCGATTTGGAAATTGCGTGATATTAAAAGGGGCCCATTGAAAATCTTTCTTTAGGGTTTCTCTTTGAGAAAACCTCGGAAAGAGGTGGGATGGGCGGCGTCCCTTTCTCTCTTTTCCCTCTCGGAAGCTCTCTCACCCTCTCCATCGCCGCCTATCTCCAACAAACCCACCAAAACCCTCCTCCTCCGCTCATCTCCAACCGACCACCCTCCCGAACTTTCTCCTTCTCCTCTTTAAAGAGAGCCCGCAGGAAGCCCCACGGCTTCATCCAGCTTCTACCTCTCCATGCACTTCTTCTCCTTCGACGATCCATCCTTCACCCTTCCTCTCCTATCCTTCTTCTTCTGTCCTGATATTTTTCCTTTGAGTTACTCCAACCTTCTTACATTGGATCCATCTCCTACCCCTTCATTCACGCTTTCTTCCTTTCCTCCTTCAAATCCCCCTGCAGTTATAGGTAAGTGATCCCCCCCCTTTATGTCTGATTTTTTATTTTTCTTCTGCTAGCATCACTCAGTTTTAATTTTCATTCTCCTACGTTTTTCTTCTTTTTATCATAAGGCGAAATGGTGGGATCGACCTGCGTATAGCAGGATCGACCCACCTATTGCTATATCAATAATGGAATGATCTCATTCCCACACTTTTATTTGTTTTTCCCTTTCTTGTCTTGTCGATAATTGTTTTTCTGAATACGCATTTTCTGGTTATTTCTACCTCTCTTTTGCATTTGTTTCCTACGTTTATTTTGTTGTTTTGGTTGTCCAATTCATGTTACCAGATTCAGGAATCCTGCGTGATTCGTTTGAATCCGAATTTGATTTTGTTCATGTTTCCAGAATAATGTTTATCTTTTATGTGATTCATCTTAGCAACACTGTATAATTCCTGTTCATCATATCTGATTTCAGTCTGAGTTCTTTTTCCCCCTTTTTTTTCTTTTCTTTTTCTTCTTTCTTTTCATCTCATCATCCTTTAGATTAATCCTGTGGCATCATGTCTTCATCACTTAACAAAAGCATCAACCGATAAAATATTGATCCATGGTATAAGTTGAGCCCCTGTGAAGATCGATCCATGACAGGTTAATGAACATGAGTTGTTGCGTAGCCTTGCTTGTTCACCTATTCAGATGGTCAAGGATCTTCGTACCTGTGGTGATTATCACAGTTCTTTAAAGATCATTTCAAAGATCGTTGAGAATTCATCGTCCAGGATGCTAAGGGATTTCATCATTTCGTGGATGGTGTGTGCTCTTGCAGGGATTATTGGTAAAATATAGTGGTTATTTGGGTATGCTCCTTTACCAGCGTGGGCGGTGGGATTAATTCATTTTAGATGACTATGTGTTGTATGCCTTCTTTATTCTACTAAGCGGATTGGAAGTTTGTTTCATCCCACAGGTATGTCAGCTTTCATTTGGTTGAGCTTCTGTATTTTTTTTTATGCTTATGTCATCCCACAGTTGAATTGCCTTTATAATTGTATTGCTGATATCATTTTACACTAAGGATAGGACCTCTTGTCAATGAAAAATGATTGAGAGATTAAAAGAAAACTGATCAAAATCAATGATCAAAACCTCTGGCTGGGTCGAAGAAGATCAATAGAAGTTATGTAGGGTAATTGAAAATGCTAAACACGCTGAAATCCATCTCCAGATTGGTATCTCTCTCCTAGCAACCAGGGTATCTCCCCTGCATAACAGATCAGTTCAGTGATGTCGAACTTAAGAGCAAGATTTCTTTAAAGAAAAGGTCATGATGTCACTTCCAGTAATCTTCCTGGATTTCGAGCTCTGCTGACCTTCGTGAAGGAACGAATGTTCAGATTGCTTGATATCTGGATAAAGAACAATGCACATATCATTTGAGGCTTTGCATGAGTCCTGTACTTGAACTGTTAGCTGGAAATCCTAGACTGGACTCACAGCTTTGTGGTTGTCCACATGGCAACAGATCAAGGTATCAAGTTGTTTTATTTCCTCATTTCCTACTAGAACCAAAAGGATGTGTTGGCCTCATTCGGTTCTGAATGCTGTATTCAATGGAGAGCTGAAGGTCAGATCTCAAGCAATATTGGTGGTCAATCTTTTCTTCAAGTTTGTCTAAAATCTGATGCATAACTTTTGCTTCCCCACTTGTATATATACACTATTCACATTGTCATTTGCATTCTGTACAAAACCAGTGCGCACCACATTATAACACCCACATTTCCACATATCCCAGCATATGTTCCATCATTGTTGTATCCACTTTCACCATTGTTCACCATCCCCACTTCACCGGAACCTATGCAGTCATTCACTGCATTTTCTCTTGCACAACAAAACTGGAATTCTGAATGTTACCTTTGGTTGGAACTGACGTGATTGCAATGAAATGATTCTTTGCATTTTGGTAATGCTAATTACATGTGCACATGTTGTATGGGTCTCATTTTGTATGCTTATGCTTCATTACATCAAAAGAAGTGACACAATGCACAGTGAACACATGCTATCAGTTTATACACAATATTTGTGCATTCCATCATGTCATTGGTGTTTTCTTCATGATATTTGTTATATCTTGTTGCATTGGTATGATACTTATTGCCTCATATTAGTTCTCATATTTTCAGCTCATCTGTACATTTATTGTGATCATATGCTTCATTTCCTTATATTTGTCTTATGACAGTGGCTATTGAGTTAGTTATATACCAAGTCTGATATTAATGAGCATCTGCTGCATTTTCTGCAAAATTCACTGTCCATTCACTGTAATCCCTGGCTTCACGCTTACCCTGACTTCATTTACAGCAATGCTCGACATTGCTGTAAAATCTTCTTTTATTTACAGCAATGCTCAGCATTGCTGTAAATGCTCCCACTTACAGTAATGCTCAACATTGCTGTAAAATGCACTATTCATTACAGCAATGCTCAGCATTGTTGTGAGAATTTTTTTTTACTTACAGCTATGTTCAGCATTGTTGTAACCTATCCCCTTATCATTTAGTTACCCCTCGTTGCACTGACCACTTCCTCCTCTCATTGCAATCACCATGCTGCTAACACCATTTCCTGCGCCTTGTACCAAATTCCATTTAGCACTTATCACTTCCAGCCACCACATTTATTATATGATATCTCCATCCATATCTCACCTCTCACAGTTGCCCTATCCCCACCTACCCTTTTTGCACAGCCATACTTAGTACTTTCATTAACAGTACCTTTTACCTCCTGCATTTCAAGTTACCCTTATACATATATATATATATATATATATATATATATTATATATGTATAAAGGCATTTAAATCTTATGTGGACTCCCTAGTCATAGGAATATATGTATATATATGCTTTCATGAATACATTCTCATGTACATTCAGAACGATCCACTATCATGTGCATTCACTTAGTCCTATGCATCTCATGTGCACTTTTAATTTAAACATGTGAGTACTCCATCATCTTGTATATAAAGTGTTATTTCCTTCCCATTTGCATTTTCTACTTTGGGCTAAACTTGATTTTGCAGGAAATGTGTAAAGATTATTACTTTTCCTTTTGAAATTAATGTCACTCCAATTTCATCAAATGATGTAATAGCTAGATGTAATGAGAATTTACATTTCCTGCTTTAGGTAGAATGGATGAGCATTGTAAATATCATTGAATTACTTGTTTTTCATGCATTTTGCCTTTATTTTTCAAATTCTCACAAATGGGAACACAAATGGCACGTGCACCATTTCGTAAGAGGTAAATTAATCCTAAGTCGATGATTTACATCAACGGCCATAGTCGGGATGTAAACAAGACTTAGTATTTTTATCTTTTATAAGATAACACTGGATCCACACTGGATCCTTTTTCAAAAATCATCATATTTTCTTTAAATATTTTCCTCTTTTATCAGAATTTAATTTAAAATTAATTCAACATATATACCAATGGCCATAGTCAGGGTATATTGAGAATTAATTTCATTTTAAATTCTATAAAAGCACAAAAAATGTATTTCATTCTTCACTTGAATTTAAATGTGGTTATTATATAATATATTCAATGACCATAGTCAGGGATATATTATATCTTCAACCCCATTCTTAATTCATTTAAAGAATGAAATAGCTTTTCAAAAACCAATTTCAAATTCTTTAAATTCATTCATCATTTAGGGTAGAATTGCATCATATTTTTCAAAATTCCTTTTTCAAAAACCCAAGTGATTGTAAATATTTCTTCTTCAAATCCCTATTTCAATTCTATCTCATTTCCAAAACTTTGAAATCAAATTCAAAGTTTAAAATTCAACTTGAATAATTTTTTTTCAAATTCAATTTCAAAGTCCAAATTGACTTTGAAGTTCATTCTCAAAAATCAATTTTGAAATTTCAAAAATCCAAAATTAGATCCTAACCCCAGCTTGGATCCAGATTTCCAAGTATCAATCTCTACTTTTTGGATCTCAGACTTCAGATCCAAAAATCCATTCTAGGATCTAGAATCCAAATTCATATTGGATCTCAGATTATAGATCCAAAATCCATTCTAGGATCCAGATCATAATTCTACTTTGGATCTCAGACTTCAGATCCAAAATCCATCTTAGGGTCCAGAGTCCGAATCAATCTTGGATCTCAGACTTCAGATCCAAAATCCATTCTAGGATCCAGAACCTAATTCTACATGGGATCTCAGATTATAGATCCAAAATCCATCTTAGGGTCCAGAGTCCAAATCTATCTTGGACCTCAGACTTCAGATCCAAATTCCATCTTGGATTCCAAATCTTGGATCCAATTCCATTCAAAGATCTCAGATCCAAATTCTATCTTAATTTCGATTCTTAAACCCAATTCCATTTTTTCAAATCCGATTCCTATTTCCGGGTTCTAAATTCAACTTTGAATTCTATTTTAGAATCCAGATCTTGGATTCAGATTTCATCTTGAAATTCCAACTTTCAGATCTATCCTATTTCTCAAATCTAGATTTCCCACATTTTATTTTGATTTCAAAACTTCAAAGTTAGAAATCAATTCCATCCCAAATATTCATCCAAGTTCAAACTTCTAAATTCAAAGTCCATTTATGACTTTGAAATTTCCTTTCTTCTCTTTTTATCTCAGTTTCAAGATCATTTCTCTCAAGATCCAAATTTATTTTCCTAAGCTCTGATTATTCTAAAAACTTAGAACTTTAAATCTTAAGTTCTAAAGTTAGAAAACATTTCTTCACTCCATTATCAGATTCATCTCAGAAACACTTGGGAATTTTTCAAATCATTTTTAAAAGGAGCATACATCCTTGCATTGCACAAGCATGATTCTTTGTGCATTTAGATCTTTAGGATAAATTCTTAGATAATATTTAGGCAAAGCAAAAGGCATAGATTCAATCCTTGGTTCGATTACCCCTGGTAAAGGCGCCAGGAACGGTCGAACCTCGTACTGATGAGCGAATCCCATCTCCCCATTTTCCCGCAATATTTTCAAAACGGAGGCGAGTTAAATTTCTAAATATTTTTTTCAAATCAAGGTCAAGTGAGACCCCGCAAAAGAGTTCCTCTTTTCTCTTCTCTTCTTTCTTTTCTCTTCTCTCTTTTTTTTCTGTCTTTTATTTTTCTCCCTTCAAAAAGGAGGAAAATAGAGGCTAGAAAAGGAAAAGAGAAGGAAGAGAGAGAAATCACAAGAGAGGAAAAATTTTGCGATGATCACAGTTTTGTCGACCGAGATGGGACTCGTCTTCGTCCGGTCGAATTTAATGCCTTTTCCTTTGATTTGATATCTTCTAAGTTTTTATTCTACATATGCCAGCTTTATTTTCATGCAAACCTTAGGAGCCTAGACTCTGTCCTAAGCTGACATCATTATATATAGGATCTAAGTATGGTTTGGTAGAACCATATTGAGGAGATTATTCCATGTTCACATTAGATTTAGGTTTGAAACACAACTCTCCTCAATTTTAGGGATTGAATGTAAACAATATATGCAAATGTATGCTTCTTTTCATTTAAATCTATCTTCTTTAGGACTTGTATTAGAGCTTTCTGGTTTTATTTGCATGTAGATCATGTTTTTGAAAACATCCCTACCTATATTGACCTGGTCTTCACGTTGCTGGGCTGTCTCACTGAACCACAGTTTGGGAGAGAGCCTCACAACTGGACCACTTATTTGGGTTCGCGCCTGTGATCATCGCAAAATTTTTTCTCTCTTGTGTATTCTCTCTCTTCCTTCTCTTTTCCTTTTCTAACCTCTTATTTTCCTCCTTTTTAAAAGGAGAAAAACAAAAAGACGGAAAAGAAAGAGAAAAGAGAAAAGAAAGAAAGAAAGAGAGAAGATGAACTATTTTGCGTGGTCTCACTTGAACTTGATTTGAAAATATTTAAAAAATTACTCGCCTCCATTTTGAAAATATTGCGGGAAAAATGGAGAGACGGGATTCGCTCGTCGGTACGAGGTTCGACCGTTCCTAGCGCCTTTACCAGGGGTAATCGAACCAAGGATCGAATCCATGCCTTTTGCTTTGCCTAAATATAATCTAAGAATTTATTCTAACTCTAAATGCACAAAGAATCATACTTGTGCAATGCAAGGATGTATGCTTTTTTTGAAAAGAATGTTTTGGAAATTTCCAAGTATTCTGAGATGAACTTGATAAGGGAGTGAAGAAATGATTGAATCTAACTTAGAACTTGAGATAGATCAAAGGAGTTCTAAGTTTTTGAAGTAAATCAGAGTTGGAAGAATAAATCTTGATTTTGGAAAGAGAATAATTTAAAGCCGAGATAAAGGGGAAGGAAAGGAAAATTTTCAAGGTTTTTGAACTTGGATTTAGGTAAAGAGATAAGATAAAAAGTAGAATTGAATTTAAGATTTGAAATTTGGAATGGATCCGAGAAATCCAAATGGTATAGAAATGAATTTAAGAAATCTAGATATGATTTGTAAAGGGATCTGGAAATGAACTGAAATTGAAAGTTGGATTTGAGAATAAAATTTGATTCGAAATCTGGAATTCAAATCCGAAGTTTGGATCTTAAGATGGATTTAGATCTGAAATCTAAGATCCAAAGTAGAATTGAATTGTGGATCCTGGAAAATGGATTTGGATTTGAAGTCTAAGATCCGAAGTAGAATTGGGTTCTGGATCCTAAGATGGATTTGGATCTGAAGTCTGAGATCCAATGTAGAGTTGGATTCTGGATCCTAAGATGGAATTGGATCTGAAGTCTAAGATCCAAAGAAGAATTGGGTTCTGGATCCTAAGATGGATTTGGATCTGAAGTTTAAGACCCAAAGTATAATTGGATTCCGGATCCTAGGATGGATTTTGGATTTGTAATTTGAGATCCAAGGTGAAGTTGGATTCTGGATCCTAACACGGAATTGGATCTGAAGTCTAAGATCCAAAGTGAAATTGGAATCTGGATCCTAAAGGGGAATTGGATCTGAAGTCTGAGATCCAAAAAGTGGAATTGGACTCTGGATCCTAAAGAGGAATTGGATCTGAAGTCTGAGATCCAATATTAGTGTTGAATCCTGGATCCTAAAATGGATTTGGAGTTAAATTCAGAAGATGAATCAAGAACTTCCAAGTTTAATTTGAACTTGGAAAAATGATTTTTTAGAAATTGAATCTTGAATATACAAATGAATTTCAAAGTTAAATTGGATTTTAAATTTAAGATAGAATTTGGAATTCAAAATACAAGATGATTCTGAAGTTTCAAAGTCAAATGGGACTTTGAAATTGAATTTTTGAATCCTTTTGAGAAATAGAATTGAATTCGAATTTATAAATAGGATTTGATCTGAGAAATGAAGGAAAGAATTACTTGTATTTATGAAAAAGAAATTTTAAAAATATGATGCAATTCTATCCTAAATGATGAATGAATTTAAATTTTTGAAATTGGATTTTGAAAAGCTATTCCATTCTTTAAATGAATTAAAATAAGATTGAAGATATAATACATCCTTGACTATGGTCATTGAATGTATTATATAATAATCTATATTTAAACTCAGGTGAAGAATGAAACACATTTGGTGCTTTTATAGAATTTAAAATGAAATTAACTCTCAATATACCTGACTATGGTCATTGGTAAATATTTTGAATTAATTTTATGTTAAATTCTGGTAAAAGAAGAAAATATTTAAGGAAAATATGATGAATTTTGAAAATGGATCCAGTGTGGATCCAGTGTTATTTCGGAAAAGATAAAAATATTAAATTTTGTCCACACCCTGACTATGTCCACACCCTGACTATGGCACGTGCCATTCGTGTTTCACCATTTGTGAATTTTGAGAAATAAAGGAGAAAATATGAGAACAAGTAATTCATGGTATTTATAATGCTCATTTATTCTATCTAAACAGGAAATAAAAATTCTCATTAAATGGGATTATTACAATTCTAAAAGAAATGAATAATAAAATCTCCTAATCCAAGAGCGAAGACAATTTTTCGCACTTACCTGCAAAACAAGAGGCAAAAAGTGACAAGGACAACATAACAGTTATGAAGAAAGGAAGTAAAGGTAGGATTTAGATGTATAAGATAAAAGAGAAGAAATGTACTTAAATGAGAAAGAATGATATCATGAGATTGAAAATGTGATGATAGAAATGTATAGATGATAGAAATGTAAAATATGATAGCTTATGGCAGTAATACTAATGTGATCTCTTTGATCATGTCATAACAAGATCAAATGTTTCAGATTTACTATGTTGTTAGGCGATGAACCTAGAATAATGTAAAGTAACTAGACCATTCATTTTGATCACTTCAACTCAACATTTGAAAGATCAAATAGACAATAGCTTTGCATACAACAATTAATGGACCAGAAGTCAAACCAACAGATTCATTAGACAGCAATCAACAGTTTAGAATGCCACAGTGAAAAGTTATAAATGTAATATCAATGATAAAAGTTAGAACTCAGAAAGTAAAAGGTCCTGAATATGACATCAAAACATTAACAACTAGAACTTAAACAATCAACAGGAATTTGACATTCAGTGAATCGATTAATGCAGAGGATTAGTTGATTTACTTTCAAAACAGTACTCACAGGAGATCTCAATAGATGATATCTAATTAAGCCAGAAAACTCAACAGGTCAATGGTTATTCACGCCAGAGATCAATAAACAATTGATCAAACACTTAGATTGTTATCAATTTATCTGTAATGCTCTTTAAAATAACCGCTTATCAGTAATCAAATGTTCAAACAGTGAGGATCCGATCATCAGGATGAATCCAAAGATAACTCATTCTGATAAAAAGAGAGTAAAATCAAGTTATTCTTTACAAGTGATCAAAACAGGATAATCCTAAATAATTCTGATAAAGAAACACAATTAAAATTTACCTGTGAAGAAATCCCCTTGTCAGAGGTTGAATAGCTGGTTCAGACATTTAGGTATTCGCTTGATCAAAATCAAATGATCGACCACTTAATACCACGGATGAATCATAGTTATGATATTATCTCAATTGCAGACAATCAAATGGTCAATTCCAGATTTTAAACAAACGAATTTGGAAATGAAGCACAAATCTGGCTTCAAATGTCAAGTTGGAATTCAGATGATCGAGTGCTGGAGTTCCGACGATCATCGATCAAACAGCTTGCCGGCAATCAAATTACCACCCAGCATTATGCAAATAATCAATAGTTCAAGCTTTAATCAGACTCCTACCTATCAGAATTGATCCAGGAACCTGAGCGATGCTGAAGGAAACCCAAAGTCAAAAGGATTCCGGCAGAGGTCCGGCAATACTCACCGGAGATTGATGGAGCTGGTAGAAACTTCAGGCGTCCGATTCCAAATTTCTGATGGCCTTTAATCAGGTAGAATATTAACAAAATTCCGGCAGAACTCCGTTCAGGTTGATCCAAACTTCCATTTGAATCGGAGATCAGTAGATCTGGTGATCTGGTGATCATACTGTCACCGGATTCCACCATTTTATTGCCGGAAACGAGTAATAAAACGATCAGATGATCGATTACTCTTTTACAAATCAGATTTCAGTCACTGGAAATCTCATAGTCAATCACTGGAATTCCATAACTCGATTATTATAAATCAGGTCTTTGATGAACTGTAGACAATCAACCGAACATTGAAACAGTTGATCTGTTTTTCCCCTTTTGAAACAAATTTAGAAAACATTTGCCGGAAAGATCACCACTCGATCAATCGTTATGATTTTGCAATCTTATCTTCTAAACTTGTTACAGAAAACAGGATGTGCTAAAGTTAATATGCCTAATATGATTGGCATTAGAAGTTTTATGTACAAATTGCAGGAAATCAGATTGAAGAAAGAACAGGAAAGAAAAAAATAACTTACCGGTTTAGCTCCAATTGATCTTGGGAAGAGAGGGCTGCTCTGTTTACCAACCGAATTTCTTTCTCTTATCAGAAGAGAAAAGAAGGGAACCCCAGGGAAAAGAGAAGCAGCAGATACTTGATGCGAGAGGGGATCCTCTAAGGAAAAAGCTCCTCCTTAGAAGAGGCTCGGGTGCCTCTTCTTAAAGAAGATGGGAAGCTCGATGGTTGAAGATGGAGGGTAAAAAAATGAGAGGGTTGTTTTGAGATCAACGGTGGGAGAGAGAGAAAAGAAATGCGCGGGAGATGGCTGTTGGAGATTTTTCTAAAATTCCCAGGGGGGGGCTCATTTTCAGAACTTTTCTAAAAAATGGTTAAAAGGAGGGTTTTATTGGCAAATATTCCATTTTTCAAGTCTTAAAACCATATGCCTTCCTTAATTTTTTTGATTTTTTATATTGCTTTTCCATTTTTTTGTATTTTTGTAGTAGAAAGCTAAGAGTTTAAAAGAAAACCAAGTTTTAAACACTAATTTTTTGTATTTTTCTGAGAAATATTTACAAAAGTATTTTTCTGAGAATTTTAGATCACTTCGGGAAAATTTCTTCAGAAGAATGGGTTTGGACTCAGGTTTTGAGAAAATGTTCGAGTTTTGACACTCGAATCGAGAAATACAATGTGATGGATCTGTTATCATCGCAAAAAATTTTTAAACTTTTGCGAGTCAAACTGACCTTTGAAATAGTTTTTGAAAATAACTCGCCTCCGTTTTAAAATGCGGGAAAATTCTGTAGAATGGGACTCGCCTGTCGGTACGAGGTTCAACCGTTCCTGCCACCTTTAACAGAGGTAATTGAACCAAGGATCAATCTTATGCTCTACTCTATTCAACTTGGCTAAATCATACTCTAATTTCTAAATGCACATAGAATCAGGCATGTGCTATGAATTTTCAGAAAATGCACATTTGAAAACATGATGTTTGCTTTGAATGATTGAAATATTTAGAATATTTAGAAAATATAAATCTTGAAAAATCGTGAATTGGGATTTGAAATATACTTCTGAGAGAAGTAAAAATCGATTTTGAGGAATCTTTGACATTTGGTGAAAATCGATTCTGAGAAACTTGGTTTCTCTGAATTCAAACTTGGAAATTGAAATTCTAACTTAGAAAATTTGAATTTGGAACTTGGGAAATACTTGAAATATCATTGGCAAATCCATATTTTGAGAAAATCGATTTTTGAATAAGATTTAGAGAATTTTGAGAAAATGATTTCTCTGAATTGAAATTTGAATTGGAATTGGTAAATGCATGAAATGAATGAATATGGATTTGAGTAATTGAGAAATACTTTTTGTATTTTTGAGAAATGCAGTGCATTTTGAAGTTAGCCTAAGAGTGTAGGCTGAATGTGGCTAATGTGAAGATCATAAATCTAAGTATCATTCGTATTCTGACTATGGCCATAAATACAAATTTTACCAAGTTTATAAACTTCATAGAAGCTAGTGCATGTGCCATTCGTGTAGACCATAGTGAGTTTGAATATGCATGAATCATCATCCATCACACATTGAAATTAAAAAAAATAAACTACATGCAATGCAACCTAAGCTAAGCAGGAAATGTAAATTCTTATTCCAAAGTTTAATTACAAATTACATCACTATTGAAATTTAAATACATGAAAAATAAAGTCTTCAATGTACCTGCAAAACTAGAAAACTTGGTTAATGAAAATATGTTGGCTTTTCTAGATTTATCCAACAATATCAGGAAATTTTTGGATTTTGCTAGATATAAGCCTTTTTGCCATGATTCCCTTAAATCAAAATGATAAAAGTATGAAATAAAATTAAATAAATAAGGAAGAGAAGATATGAAATTTCGAAATTGGGGTCAAAATGACCAAAATACCCCTAATAACAAGACTATGGCCTTGAAATTAAGGTTTTTAGAAAGATATTTTGATAAAATGCAAGTTTTGAAATTTGAATGGAATAAACTAAGCTAAATATGATGTGACATGATTAAAAATATAAAAATTAGGGTTAGGGATTTCGAAATTTAGGTCAAATGACCAAATTGCCCCTGATAGCAAGACTATGGCCTTGAAATCAGGGTTTTTAGAAATAGATTTTGGTAAAAACTTAGGTTTTATGCACTAAATGAAATCAAATGAGCACAAAATTAAACCTAAAGCATCCTAATATGATTATGAACATGATTAAACCCTAAAAATATATGCTTATGCACGAAAATCCAATAATATCACAAAAACTATGATTTTAGCAGTGTTTTTGGATCTTTCAGGAACCCGGTTTTGCAATTTGCTTAATTCAGTCATCAATCAAATTTCAAAAATCCTCAAAATTGGTACCTGCACTTTTTATAACCCTAATGTCGAATTGGAATTATAAAAATAATTTTTTGACATTGAATTAATCCGAAAATTGCATTAAACCCTAAAAATATGCTATTTTTGACCTAATTCACCAACCAGTTTCAATCCAAGACCTGAACTAGGGGTCAAATCTCCATGGAAATTTATAAAATTTTACAGAGACTAACTAAAAAGAAAAACAGAGATTTCCCAATTTACAGATTGGAAAAATCATCTCCGGTTAGGGAGAAACTTTTCCAGCAATCTGAGCTAAAATATATCACTTTTAACAGGGATTAAAACGGCTACTTCAGATTGAAAATACAGGCATAAATAGCAATCCTAAACAACAATCTCTGAAATTTTAGTGGTGAACCTTAGACAGAAAAATAATAATACTCACTTTTTACAGATCTAGAATCAGATCTGTGGTTTGGGATTTATGACTAACACAAGTCTGATTAGGGTTTTGGTAAACCCTAACGAGTTTTAAATTTAAAAACAAATTCTCTGAAAGGGGAAAAACACAAAAAGTGATCAAAAAATCCAAAAATTTCAAAGCAGACATATCTACTCAATGTGAATCCATAGCACTTTACAGATCTAAAATCGGATATAAGATGAGAGAAATATCATAACAGCAAGTTACCTTCTTGATTTTAACCACGATTTTAAAGCTTTAAAAACCCGATTTGATGTCTGTTTTTTTGACAGGGTTCCCAATATCCAAAACCTCTGATTTTTCTACAGTAACTCAATAACTCATTCATGCATCACATATAAAAAAATCAGAAATAAACAATGAGTAATTCAATCCGAAATAACATTATCTTTACTGTTCTAAACCTAAAACACACAGAAATTTAAGAAACTTGGAAAACCATGCATTAACTAATGTAAATCAATAAAATAAACCATAAAACAGCAAATAAAAATTATTTCTATGCTGTAGAACGTAAAACAAACATGAATAAACCATGAAAATAAAATAAAAACAGGGAATCAATGGCTGGAATTTGATATCACCTTTAAAACATAGATTTAACCCATTAAAAGGATAAATCATATATTTTATTGGTTAATAATGTAAAGAATCATATTAAAATCAATTCTAATGGATTAAAATCCCTGTAAATTATCCAAAACAGGGTTAGATCACCTTCTTGGATCGTTCTTGCTGATTCTTGATGGTTCTTGAGGTTGAATCCATGGTTTAATCCATGAAGGTGATGGTGCCAATGGCTAAATCATGCTTAAAACAATGAAAAATATTAAATAAAAACTAAAAATTAAAGAAAATAATTACCTTGAGGTTGCTGCAATGGAAGAAGGGCTGAAGAGGAGAGAGAAGCTCCAAGAATCCAATAGGAGAGAGATGGGAAAAATCGACCCCCCTTATGCATCTATTTATAATAAAAAAATTAGGTTTAAATTTTAACACTTTTGAAAATCTTGGACTCTCTAAGGGGGGCGATTTTGGTGTGAGTTTACCTAACTAACCCTAGCCTAGATTATCCTAATTAAGTCCTAATTAGCCCCTAGCTAAACCTAGAAAATCCCCAAATGTGGTGCCACTTGGCATTTTCTCACATTGGGTTTTTTAAAACACCTTTAAAAACACTAGTTTTAAAAACTAGCTTTCAAAAATGAGTTTTTTAAAATGGTTTTGGCTCTTCTAAACCTCTAACACTAACCAAGACATCAACTAACCCTAGTCTAGCCCTGACTGACTCGAATATGGCACCACCCCGAGTGGGCCCTACTTGAGTTTTTACAAAAAGATGATTTTAAAACTTGAAATTGAAGGAGTTTTCAAAAAGAATTTTCAAAAGTAATCTTAAAATTAGAATTTTTGAAATGGCATAGGGTTCTAACTGAATTAGAATTCCTCTGGATATGGTGCCAACTGAGTGGGCCCACATCAAGTTTTAGAAATTTTGAAATAAACACTGAAAATGGCTTTGAAAAGGGGTTAAAATCGATATTTGAAATTCAAGATCTTTGAAAATAGGGTCTCAAGCGAACTGGAACTCCAGGTTAGAGTCCTGAACTCTTAGGACTCTGAGATTTTAGATTTTAAAAGCCAAATGAAAGAATTTTCAAAAGATTTTATCAAGAAATGATGAAATAAGTCAGAAAACATAGTCAGGGTTAGACTCCTAACTCAACCGAACTCTAAAATAGAATCCTGAACTAACTGGACTATGTAAAATGACCTAAATTTTGAAAATAATCGAAAAAGACTGAAAATGGAAGTAAAACAGACTTAAAAACCAGACTCCTGACCGGATTAGGACTCTGAGACAGAGTCTTGATCGGACTGAAACTTTCAAAAATTTGAGAAATTTGATGAATAGAGGAATTCAGAAGCGACACCACCTCAATGGGTCTCATCTGTGAATTGAAATTGATTAAAATTTGAATTTGAAATGAATCCAGATTGTTTTCTGAGAAAATATTTCGAAATATAAAGTCCTGGGGTTGGAAAATGACAGAGTATTGAATAAAAACCCAGGTTTTGAAATTGATTTTGAAATAAAGCTTTAAAATTCAAATCTGGATTCAATGTTTTGAAATAGGAGTGCTGGATCTCGAAAATGAGATGCAATGCTATGCAGAATACATGCAATGACATGCAATGATCTGTAATGACTTATGAAATGGACAAACACTGGATGAGAGTGAAAATTTGGGGTGTTTACAGATGCCCCTCTTTGTTGCTAAGCCGGTTGAAAGCCGAGCTTAGTGGCAAAGAAAACACACCAAATTTGGATTATAAAAATGCCCCAGTTAGATGAATCTGACTGGATATGAAAGAATTAGTTCAAGTGATGATGATAGATATGAAATGAAGAATAAGGAGAAAATTTTACTTCGAAAAGAAGTGAGATTCAGGTTTTGCCCTTAACCTGGATGGGACAGAAAATACCTCGTGTATAAACGAAGCTCAGGTTTGACCCTTAACCTGACCGGGCAGAAAATAAAATACCTTATCAAAGGAGGCCCAGGTTTATACCCTTAACCTGATTGGGCGGAAAATGAAATACCTCATCAAATGAGTCTCAGGTTTATACCCTTAACCTGATTGGGCAGAAAATAGAATACCTCATCAAATGAGGCTCAGGTTTATACCCTTAACCTGATTGGGCGGAAAATGGAATACCTCATCAAATGAGGCTCAGGTTTATACCCTTATCCTGATCGGGCAGAAAATGAAATACCTCATCAAATGAGGCTCAGGTTTATACCCTTAACCTGATTGGGCAGAAAATGGAATACCTCATCAAATGAGGCTCAGGTTTATACCCTTAACCTGATTGGGCAGAAAATGGAATACCTCATCAAATGAGGCTCAGGTTTATACCCTTAACCTGATTGGGCAGAAAATGGAATACCTCATCAAATGAGGCTCAGGTTTATACCCTTAACCTGATTGGGCAGAAAATGGACGGAATCCTCGAAAGAAGAGACCGTGATGGAGCCTTCGGATTTCCGCACAATGAATCTGATAGGGGTTTTGCAAAAGGAAGGAAATTGGGGTCCCTAAAGTTTGAAAAGGGATTGATTTTGGGCGCCTCATTGTTGAGACTAATTAACTTTTGAAATTGCCTTTTGCTGAAATTGGTGGCTTAACCTCAAGCCGAAATTGGACTGTCTATGGTGGGACAGTGGGGACACAGGGAAGTGTGCGAATCTGAGAGCCCGTGCGCTCAGATTATACCAAAGAAGGGAAGGAATCTTGAAAACTCCCGTAATCAAGTCCTAAAAGGGATAACAACTGATGTCAGGATGCGCCAAAGATGAACCTCAAGCTCTCGCTTCATGCCAGGATAACTAGAAAATATTGTCAAAATGTTGAAAATTGTTGTTGATTCAAAATAATTGAAAATGATGCACTTTGTTTTGAAAGTATTCCCTCTTTTCTACCTGAAGTATTACCTCCGACTGGGCTTAACTCCGTAGAATCAAGATTCGAATTCAAATTGCTTGCGATTGGCTTTCTTTCAAGGAAGCTATCAATTTCCTTGATATGGACAGAAAAGAAAGTATTCTTGATATTGCGAGGGCTATTGGTGAAAGAATATTGATAAAAGAATTTCACAAAATTAAAGAAGATTCTTGATAGATTTGGAAGTCTGATATCCTGGGATTCTTTTCTCATGATGATCTTTCTGCACTCTCTTTTTAGCAGATTGGAGCTCTCTTGGATTTTTTGGGAATTGCATCATCCTTCATTTTGGAGATGTCCTGACTTTTCTCTCTTTTTTTTCTTGGGAAGGGTACGTCACAAACTCCTTCATCTCAGAGATGTTCCGATCCTTCTTTTCTCTCAGGGATTATCTTGATAGTTATTGACTCATTGGTTGGGAATCTCTTGATGATAGCTAAAATCAAATATCTTTTAGGGTTTGTCGGTAGGCTCATCACACTCGCCTTCATCTCGACGGTGATCTGAACTTTCCCTGGAAGGATCCGTCACAAACTCTGTCATCTTGGAGATGATCAAAATCTTCTTTGGCCCCGGGGGTCGACTCGCTTAATTTGCCTTCATCTTGACGACAATTGAGAGATCCCTTTTGCAGATATTTAATTGCAGCTTAGGTGATTGAGGAGATATGAAAATTGAGTGGATTTTTCTGTATCACCCAGGATATTTCGACTGCTTTATTTTTCAAGAATGGTCTTTAAAAATGTGTCATTGACTGCGATCAATATCAATCACTCATGGCTTTGCAACAACATTGAATTCTCTTTGCTGGCCATATCGCGGATTTATTCTTCATCCTTTTGGTTGGCCAATAAAAAGATTTTGAACTTTGAATCCTTTTTCGTGAAAGCATTGCCCTTTCGGAAGTAATAGTGGAGGTATTTTGAAGTAATAATTTTGTGCAATAAAGATTTTTGAAATCAACAAATATTTAATGACAAATTGGCAAAAATTTTCTTGAAATCCTTTGTGAAAGCGAGCATTTGAAGCACAACGCAACACATCCATGACAAAAATTCTCTTCTCCTTTCCCCAAAGGAGAAGATTCAGAAATTGGAATTGGGAATTACTCCTCTCTTCCCTGAAGAGGAGGTGTTTGCAAAACGAACTTTCGAAAAGAAATTAAGCTTTCGTCAAAACTTCCTAACATTAGGCTTCTCTTATGGAAAGGGGGCCGGAATTGGTGAGGTTGGTAAATTGGTCATGAAGGAACGAGTTCATCACACTCTCCCTGAAAAGAGGGTCCTTCATGATGAAATGGCCTAGTCTGAAATTATGGGGCCACAAGGAAAGCAAGTCTCCATCGAGTCTCTCCCTATAAAAAGGGTTCCTTGTGTGAAATTTGGAATTTTGTTTTGCAAACGGTTCACAAAGACACGAGTGCCTTCAAACTCTCCCTAAAAAGGGGCGAAGTGAACGAATTGGATAGCATGCGAAAAGAGCGAGCTCCCTCGAACTCTCCCTATACAAAGGGTCTCTCGCAAGAGAAAATTTTTTTGGAATTGGGTATTAGGTGACCAAAAGGTGGAAATTTGGAATTTTGAATTTTTGAAATTGGAATTTTGATATTTGAAATTAGAAATTGGAAGTTTGGAATTTGGAATTGGATATTTGGAAATTGGAAATTGGAAATTGGAAATTGGAAATTGGAAATTGGAAATTGGAAATTGGAAATTGGAAATTGGAAATTGGAAATTGGAAATTGGAAATTGGAAATTGGAAATTGGAAATTTGGGAATTGATTGGCTAAAAAAAGTCGAAATTGTGATTTGGTTTACTGAGAATGACATGGGTTCTATAGGGATTTAGCCTAATAACGACATTGGTTCAATTGAGAACGGCATTGGTTCACTGGGAACGACATGGGTTCTGTAGGGATTCGACCTATGAACTATCTATTCCATAGGGATTTAACCTAAGGATCATAGTTTAAGAAGGAATGATTCCAACTTGTGAGCTTTGAATGGACCAGGTGCTAAACTGGGTTTTTGAGGGAAGATTCGAATCAGAATTCAACTCTTCAAGGAAAACTAGATAAATTGGATTTTGAAAGAGAATTCGAGTCGGAACTCGAATCTTCTAGACCAGCTCTGAAGGAAAGGAAAACTTGGATCGGAACCCGAATCTTTGAAGGAAAACTAGACCCACCGTGGAAGGAGAAGAAATTCGAGTCAGAACTCGAATCCTGAAGAAAAGGTAGATCAATTTGGAAGGAGAAGAAATTCGAGTCGGAACCCGAATCCCAAAAGAAAGGTAGATCAATTTGGAAGGAGAAGAAATTCGAGTCGGAACCCGAATCCCAAAGGCAAACTCGATCAACTAGAAGGAAAGAAGATTCGAGTCAGAACTCGAATCTCGAAGGAAAACTAAACCGGTTAGAAGGAAAGGAAATTCGAGTCAGAACTCGAATTCCGGAGGAAAACTAGATTAACTAGAAGGAAAGAAGATTCGAGTCGGAACTCGAATCCCGAAGGAAAACTAGACCGGTTGGAAGGAAAGGAAATTCGAGTCGGAACTCGAATTCCGGAGGAAAACTAGGTTAACCAAAAGGAAAGAGGATTCGAGTCGGAACTCGAATCCCGCAAGAAAACTTAAACCGGTGTGGAAGGAAAGGAAATTCGAGTCGGAACTCGAATTCCGAAGGAAAACTAGGTTAACCAGAAGGAAAGAAGATTCGAGTCGGAACTCGAATCCCAAAGGCAAACTTAAACCGGTGTGGAAAGAAAGGAAATTCGAGTTGGAACTCGAATCTCAAAGGAAAACTAAACCGGTTAGAATGGAAAAGAAATTCGAGTCGGAACTCGAATTCCTGACGGAAAACTAGATCAATTATAAGGAAAGGAAATTCGAGTTGGAACTCGAATCCCAAAGGAAAACTAAATTAGTGGACACTGAATTTTAAAGTGTACCAGTGCAAACACCGGATTTTGAAAATGTGTCAATACAAGCATTATGTTTTGAAAAATTACCAGTACGAATACCGGGTTTTGGAAGATTACTAGTACGAGCGCTGGATTTTGGAAGGTTACCAGTACAAGCACTGGATTTTAAAAGGTTACCAGTACGAGCGCTGGATTTTAAATGGTTACCAGTACGAGCACTGGGTTTTGGAAATTTACCAGCACGAACACTGGATTTTTGAAAAATTACCAGCACAACACTGGATTCTGAAGAATTACTAATTGATTTTGATGGAAAATTTTCAGTCTTCACCCTCACGACGACTTGGACAACTGTCGGGGTCTCAGGATTTATCCCTTATCCTGAATGGGTAATCGATGCAAATGCAAATTGATGCAGATGAATGCGAATGAATGCATGCAAATGCAAATGAATGTAAATGGGTGCACATGCGTGCAAAATGAGAGATTTGTTTGATTCTGCCTGCATACAGAAAGTTTTGAAGATAAAATGAAAATTTAAAAATGCCCCAGTGTAACTGGGAAAGAAGAATTTGAACAAAAGGATAAATGATTGATGTTCGAAGAGCGCTCTCCGAAGGTGACACAGCAACTGGCTTTTAATTGATTCAGAAGAGACTCGGAAGAGGTTATTCCTCATAAAAGAACATTTTGCCGAGGAGAATAAAAAAAAAAAAAAAATGGCACCGAGCTTGTGAGAAAAATTGAAACTTTATTGATGTATTGAAGGAAAGGTAACAAATAAGGGAAAGACAGACGGGATTACATCATCCCTTTGAAATAATAAAAGCAAGATGAGAAATTGGGAAAGCACTAGTGTTATCAACTTTTGAATGATTGGGGAGAAACATGATCAAGATGAATGGTCCTCCTTTTCATTTCCAACGAGGAGATTCTTGTCAAAGCCGTCTTGAACAATATTTTTAAGGACAAAACAATGCTCGGTATCGTGACCCATTGCCCGATGAAATTTGCAGAACTGATCTTTAAACCTTCCCATGGCTGTTGCGGGATCAGCTACTTTAGGTAAACGGATCATATCTTTTGCGAGCATGTATTTCAGAACATTCTCTAGTGTCTGATGTAGAGGGGTGAACTTTCGATCCGTATTCCAATCCTTGTGCTTTGGCTTTTCTTGATCTTTCCCTTTATGCTGAGGACTAGATTGGAGAGGCTTATCATTGTTGGAGAACTTTCCTTTTTGGCCCTTGGATCCCTCTGAAGGATGATCATAATCTTTCTTGTTGCTTTTGCTATCATTGGCAGAGAGAGTAAAATGAGACTTCAGAGATCCGACTGTATCTTTTGTAAGCATGTATTTCATAAAAGTATCAAATATTTGATCCAATGGGGCTATCTTGCGATCCTGGTTCAGATCATCACATTGCACCTCTTGTCGAGTGTTTGATTTCTGCTGAGACTTGGATAAGACAGTCGATTGGTATTCTTTCTTATTCTCAACGAAGAAATTCTTGTCGATATGATCTTGGACAATGTTCTTGAAGACGAAACAATGGTCGGTATCATGTCCTACTGCCCTATGAAATTTACAGAATTGATCCCTGAATTTTCCCATGACTGTGGGAGGATTTGTGACTCTTGGGAGTTTTACCAATTCCTTGGCCAACATATATTCAAGGATTTCGTCGAGAGGCTGCTCGAGAGGAGTAAACTGGCGATTGCAATCCCAACCGTCCCGCTTTATCTTTTCTTTCTGCTGACTCAATTTTCCACTCTGCTTTAAAGATTTCTCTTTCTGACTTGTGTGATTGCCTTTGTTATCCTTGCACCCCTCGCGGTGGGCCTTGACAGAATTTGTCTTTTTTGAATCTTGATTATTCCTGAGGGGAGTGATGCTCTTGTAGAAATCTTTGCCCATGAAGACCTTTTTGCCCTTGTCGCGGGCTTCCAAATCTTTAATCTTCTTTGCCATTTCCTTCAGTTGTATTTGGATTGGATCATCCATTGCTTGATTTTTTAATTTATAGGTTGTCCCTTGTCTATAAGGGGATCTTTGAAATGCTTGCTGAACTTCATACTCTTCATCGGTGTTACCTACCGATCCTGATTCATCCGATGTATCTTCCTGTTGGATATGTTTCTTGGATAGCTTCAGAACTTTCTTGACTGCCTGGTCTTTTGCCTTCTGCTTAACCCGAGTCTCTTCTATACTAGTTTCAGTTTGTTCTGCCAGCATCTTGGTCATCATTTCTTTGAACATAACATACATTCGGGGATCGATGCCATCATCCGCTTGCTGACTCTGACTTTTGACTGATCGGAGTGAGTCCATTTCCTCTTCTGAAGCGATCGAGTATGCCACACCTTCTATTGATGCAGTTTTCTTTCCGGACCTTGTCTGAACCACTGAGTATCACGAATGCTCTTTTGAATGTTATTAATGCTCTCTCTGCAAGGCAGAACTGATGGTTAGGCTTCTGAAGGAAATTTGGTTGAAGGAAAATATTTGTTGAGAATTTTGGTAGACAATTGAAAGAGTATCCCATTACTAGGGATTGAGTCGTCGCTGGAATTACGACAATTGCGCTGCTATTCTTTGCAAAATAAACAACTGGAAATATGCCTTGTTACCTAGGCGAGGTCGTCAAACCAAGATGAGATGTAAAATAAAGGAATTTTATTGAGGGGAAAAACATGATTTTATCAATAATACTCTTGACAGAGGGGAGGGAGACAAACAATTTTCCACCACTCTGGATAATCATAGGACACTCGAGGACCAGGAAAAATAGTAAGATTGACGAAGGAATCCCAGCCATGTCTGGCAGAATGGTATGCGCCGGACCACTGATCTGATGCGAGGTTGAATTCTGGCAGAACCCCTGCTAGTGGACGAATCTCTACGCGCTTCTGCCTCTGAGAGAACTGCCTGACACACCGCTCTGGATGATAGTATGCGCAGAAGAATGGGCCAAGTAGCGTGAATCGCTTGCCATATGCATAAGTATATCTGGGAGGTGATTCCTGACGATCAAAGTAGTCCCATACGACTTCTTCCTCCTGAAGGTTGTCGATCAAGAATCGGTATCACACAACTGGAAGAAGCTTTTCACCATTGTATCTGAATGAACTGGCTCGGGCGGGCACATGCCGGAGGAACCAAGACTGCAAGGCGTAGGTGCACCCTTCGACTAGGATCGACTCTCCGAGTGCGAAACGAGTCAACCCTCGGTATAGAAAGGCGAGTGCGGCCATGGCTATCGAGAGGCGGCTGGTCTGTCGACTTCCCCACCTCCTTAAAAGCTGAACTATTCTGATATCCATATAATTTCGTCCATCGGGAAAGAAAGTCAATCCCACTGTGCACAGAACCATCGCATGCTGAATTCTTTCTCGAGCTGTCCTGGACAACGAGCTGACTTCTATGAATATCCCATACTGTCTGTAGATTTCGAGCAGGTCCACATATTCGTTTCCATCCTCCTCTATCAATGGCCAAGACTTGCGTCCTGTCATGCGAGCTAAGGCATCCTTAGGGTCCAGACCCTTGACATTAATCAGAAACTGCTTCTCCAATGGATCTCCAGGCTGACCGGCTGGCTCGGGCAATCCCATAATCTCTGAAAATTCATCCATCAGTACTGTCATCTCGCCCCACGGGAACCAGAAGGTAGAAGTGCTCGGATTCCACCGTTCTGCTAGTGCATGGATCAAGTTGTCGTTGACTGTCTGCTTTCCCACTGCGGACGCCAGTTCCAATCCACACTCGTCCAGATGGTCCGGAAACATACGAGAGAAGTTCTTGAACCATGAATAATACCACCGAGGAAAGAAGGATCCGGTGCTGAGGACTCGATGTTCGGGAAGACTTTATCGCACCTCGTAGGAGATGTGACCCTCAGGGAAGACTGAATCAAGCTGACTGGATGTCATTGGACTGGAAGACATGGAAATTGGAATAAGACTTGGGAAAATACAGGAAATTTGAGAAAAATGCAGGCAGGATAAAAATAAAGCAGGAAATTCGAGATCCAGAAGAAAGGAAAGATAGGAAATCACCTGGAGTTTTGAAGGAAATTAAGGGAAATTTGGAAAATCGTCCAGGGTTTGATGAAATATGAAGAAATAAATGGAGAATGAAGTATTTGGAAAATCATCCAAGGTTTAAAACATGGACAGTACATGGACATAGATTGGAGAATTTTGAAAAATCGTTCAGTATTTTTAGAAAATTGGGGAAAATATCGAAAGGAAATAACATATTCAATCAAATTCTGCATAAACAAGTATGCACATACAGCATTCCCTAAAAGCTGACTCGAGATGCACAAATTTTGAAATAGCTGTAGGACCTTAATCCTAATTCTAAGGTTCAGATCATATGTGTCCAATCATGCTATGCCTATATACTCAAGCCAAGGCTCGATGTACGTGGCATAAAATCAATTCCTCCGGTTTTAGGTTCAAGTTTTCCAACATCCTTGAGCACCTGCCGATATACGTTGGACTATGGCCCTTGGTACGTGGCAGGGGGGTTTTCACCCAAATAGGTGGCCCAGTTGTGAGGCTCTGTCCCGAACTATGGTTCTGGAAGAGAGCCCAGCAACGTGAAGACCGAGACAATATAGGTGGGGTGGTTTTTGAAAACATGAGCACATGCAATCAAATCAGAAGGCTCTAAAACCTAAAGAGATAGAGATTTTGAAAATTTTGAAGGAGCAAACATTGTTTTCAATCAAGCCTAGATTGAGGAGGGTTGTATTAGACCTAAGTCTATGTGAGCATGAAAATTTCCTCCTCAATATGGTCCTACCAAACCATACTTAGTCTATATGCATTCCATGTCAGCTGGGTTCAAGTCTAGGCTCCTAGGTTCACATGATATCATAAAGCGAAGCTGAAATTCCATGGAAATCGATTTTGACAATTGGAACTAAGTAGAGCATTAGATTGATCAGGCGAAGACAGGTCCCATCTCGGTCGCCAAACCTGTTATCATCGCAAAAAATTTTTAAACTTTTGCGAGTCAAACTGACCTTTGAAATAGTTTTTGAAAATAACTCGCCTCCATTTTAAAATGCGGGAAAATTCCGTAGAATGGGACTCGCCTGTCGGTACGAGGTTCAACCGTTCCTGCCACCATTAACAGGGGTAATTGAACCAAGGATCAATCTTATGCTCTACTCTATTCAACTTGTCTAAATCATATTCTAATTTCTAAATGCACATAGAATCAGGCATGTGCTATGAATTTTCAGAAAATGCACATTTGAAAACATGATGTTTGCTTTGAATGATTGAAATATTTAGAATATTTAGAAAATATAAATCTTGAAAAATCGTGAATTGGGATTTGAAATATACTTCTGAGAGAAGTAAAAATCGATTTTGAGGAATCTTTGACATTTGGTGAAAATCGATTCTGAGAAACTTGGTTTCTCTGAATTCAAACTTGGAAATTGAATATCTAACTTAGAAAATTTGAATTTGGAACTTGGGAAATACTTGAAATATCATTGGCAAATCCATATTTTGAGAAAATCGATTTTTGAATAAGAATTAGAGAATTTTGAGAAAATGATTTCTCTGAATTGAAATTTGAATTGGAATTGGTAAATGCATGAAATGAATGAATATGGATTTGAGGAATTGAGAAATACTTTTTGTATTTTTGAGAAATGCAGTGCATTTTGAAGTTAGCCTAAGAGTGTAGGTTGAATGTGGCTAATGTGAAGATCATAAATCTAAGTATCATTCGTATTCTGACTATGGCCATAAATACAAATTTTACCAAGTTTATAAACTTCATAGAAGCTAGTGCATGTGTCATTCGTGTAGACCATAGTGAGTTTGAATATGCATGAATCATCATCCATCACACATTGAAATTAAAAAAAATAAACTACATGCAATGCAACCTAAGCTAAGCAGGAAATGTAAATTCTTATTCCAAAGTTTAATTACAAATTACATCACTATTGAAATTTAAATACATGAAAAATAAAGTCTTCAATGTACCTGCAAAACTAGAAAACTTGGTTAATGAAAATATGTTGGCTTTTCTAGATTTATCCAACAATATCAGGAAATTTTTGGATTTTGCTAGATATAAGCCTTTTTGCCATGATTCCCTTAAATCAAAATGATAAAAGTATGAAATAAAATTAAATAAATAAGGAAGAGAAGATATGAAATTTCGAAATTGGGGTCAAAATGACCAAAATACCCCTAATAACAAGACTATGGCCTTGAAATTAGGGTTTTTAGAAAGATATTTTGATAAAATGCAAGTTTTGAAATTTGAATGGAATAAACTAAGCTAAATATGATGTGACATGATTAAAAATATAAAAATTAGGGTTAGGGATTTCGAAATTTAGGTCAAATGACCAAATTGCCCCTGATAGCAAGACTATGGCCTTGAAATCAGGGTTTTTAGAAATAGATTTTGGTAAAAACTTAGGTTTTATGCACTAAATGAAATCAAATGAGCACAAAATTAAACCTAAAGCATCCTAATATGATTATGAACATGATTAAACCCTAAAAATATATGCTTATGCACGAAAATCCAATAATATCACAAAAACTATGATTTTAGCAGTGTTTTTGGATCTTTCAGGAACCCGGTTTTGCAATTTGCTTAATTCAGTCATCAATCAAATTTCAAAAATCCTCAAAATTGGTACCTGAACTTTTTATAACCCTAATGTCGAATTGGAATTATAAAAATAATTTTTTGACATTGAATTAATCCGAAAATTGCATTAAACCCTAAAAATATGCTATTTTTGACCTAATTCACCAACCAGTTTCAATCCAAGACCTGAACTAGGGGTCAAATCTCCATGGAAATTTATAAAATTTTACAGAGACTAACTAAGAAGAAAAACAAAGATTTCCCAATTTACAGATTGGAAAAATCATCTTCGGTTAGGGAGAAACCTTTCCGGCAATCTGAGCTAAAATATATCACTTTTAACAGGGATTAAAACGGCTACTTCAGATTGAAAATACAAGCATAAATAGCAATCCTAAACAACAATCTCTGAAATTTTAGTGGTGAACCTTAGACAGAAAAATAACAATACTCACTTTTTACAGATCTAGAATCAGATCTGTGGTTTGCGATTTATGACTAACACAAGTCTGATTAGGGTTTTGGTAAACCCTAACGAGTTTTAAATTTAAAAACAAATTCTCTGAAAGAGGAAAAATACTAAAAAGTGATCAAAAAATCCAAAAATTTCACAGCAGACAGATCTACTCAATGTGAATCTATATCACTTTACATATCTAAAATCGGATATAAGATGAGAGAATTATCATAACAGAAAGTTACCTTCTTGATTTTAACCACGATTTTAAAGCTTTAAAAACCCGATTTGATGTCTGATTTTTTTGACAGAGTTCCCAAAATCCAAAACCTCTTATTTTTCTAAAGTAACTCAATAACTCATTCATGCATCATTATAACATTATCTTTACTGTTCTAAACCTAAAACACACAGAAATTTAAGAAACTTGGAAAACCATGCATTAACTAATGTAAATCAATAAAAAAAACCATAAAACAGCAAATAAAAATTATTTGTATGCTGTAGAACGTAAAACAAACATGAATAAACCATGAAAATAAAATAAAAACAGGGAATCAATGGCTGGAATTTGATATCACCTTTAAAACATAGATTTAACCCATTAAAAGGGTAAATCATATATTTTATTGGTTAATAATGTAAAGAATCATATTAAAATCAATTCTAATGGATTAAAATCCCTGTAAATCATCCAAAACAGGGTTAGATCACCTTCTTGGATCGTTCTTGCTGATTCTTGATGGTTCTTGAGGTTGAATCCATGAAGGTGATGGTGCCAATGGCTAAATCATGCTTAAAACAATGAAAAATATTAAATAAAAACTAAAAATTAAAGAAAATAATTACCTTGAGGTTTCTGCAATGGAGGAAGTGCTGAAGAGAAGACAGAAGCTCCAAGAATCCAATAGGAGAGAGATGGGAAAAATGGACCCCCCTTATGCATCTATTTATAATAAAAAAATTAGGTTTAAATTTTAACACTTTTGGAAATCTTGGACTCTCTAAGGGGGGCGATTTTGGTGTGAGTTTACCTAACTAACCCTAGCCTAGATTATCCTAATTAAGTCCTAATTAGCCCCTAGCTACACCTAGAAAATCCCCAAATGTGGTGCCACTTGGCATTTTCTCACATTGGGCTTTTTAAAACACCTTTAAAAACCTTTAAAAATACTAGTTTTAAAAACTAACTTTCAAAAATGAGTTTTTCAAAATGGTTTTGGCTCTTCTAAACCTCTAACACTAACCAAGACATCAACTAACCCTAGTCTAGCCCTGACTGACTCGAATATGGCACCACCCCGAGTGGGCCCTACTTGAGTTTTTACAAAAAGATGATTATAAAACTTGAAATTAAAGGAGTTTTCAAAAAGGATTTTCAAAAGTAATCTTAAAATTAGAATTTTTGAAATGGCATAGGGTTCTAACTGAATTAGAATTCCTCTGAATATGGTGCCAACTGAGTGGGCCCACATCGAGTTTTAGAAATTTTGAAATAAACACTGAAAATGGCTTTGAAAGGGGGTTAAAATCGATAATTGAAATTCAAGATCTTTGAAAATAGGGTCTTAAGCGAACTGGAACTCCGGGTTAGAGTCCTGAACTCTTAGGACTCTGAGATTTTAGATTTTAAAAGCCAAATGAAAGAATTTTCAAAAGATTTTATCAAGAAATGATGAAATAAGTCAGAAAACACAGTCAGGGTTAGACTCCTAACTCAACCGAACTCTAAAATAGAATCCTGAACTAACTGGACTATGTAAAATGACTTAAATTTTGAAAATAATCGAAAAAGACTGAAAATGGAAGTAAAACAGACTTAAAAACCAGACTCCTGACCGGATTAGGACTCTGAGACAGAGTCCTGATCGGACTGAAACTTTCAAAAATTTGAGAAATTTGATGAATAGAGGAATTCAGAAGCGACACCACCTCAATGGGTCTCATCTATGAATTGAAATCGATTAAAATTTGAATTTGAAATAAATCTAGATTGTTTTCTGAGAAAATATTTCGAAATATAAAGTCCTAGGGTTGGAAAATGACAGAGTATTGAATAAAAAACCAGGTTTTGAAATTGATTTTGAAATAAAGCTTTAAAATTCAAATCTGGATTGAATGTTTTGAAATAGGAGTGCTGGATCTCGAAAATGAGATGCAATGACATGCAATGCTATGCAATGACATGCAATGCTATGCAGAATACATGCAATGACATGCAATGATCTGTAATGACTTATGAAATGGACAAACACTGGATGAGGGTGAAAATTTGGGGTGTTTACAGGATCCAAACGGATGTCGAATGGACTATCCGAGCTATTTAAAGGCTATTTTTGGTATTTTCTATAATTTTTAATTTAAAATTTGAACAAGGAGATTCAGATTTGGATCTGGACAATGGATCCAGATCCAAAATCAATTTAAACATATGAAATGAATTTAATTTCAATAAAACTAGAGAAATGAACTGGGATTTAGATTTGAAATGACCCGTTTGCTCAAAAAATGAATTTTAGGGGCAAAAAGGGAATATTTAAAAGATTTTGAAAATTTTGGGGTGTTTACAGATGCCCCTCTTTGCTACTAAGCCGGTTGAAAGCCGAGCTTAGTGGCAAAGATAACACTCCAAATTTTGAAAAATGCCCCAGTCAGCAGGTCTAAACTCGGTGTGGAAGAATTTATTTAAAAGACATGGTTTTTCATGTTTAAAACTTTATCCTTGAATGGTTTGGGGAAGACGAAATCCTCGGAAATGATATGACTAAATAATAGAGATGAGGAAATCATGATGGGACATTGAGTGAAGATCCTGAAATGATGAAAGATAAGGATTTTGATCAAGTCTCATGGGTGAGACAAAATCAGCTTTTCAGAGTAACTCAGGTTTAACCCTTAACCTGGATGGGACGAATATATCTCAACATAACCTGAATGGGGAAGGGAATATATGATAACCTTGATGGGACATTTTTGAGAAAACGCCTCATGAGATGAAGCTCAAGTAGGATTTTATTCCGGGTGGATATTCAAAGCACGGATTCCTGGATGGGAAGAACCATGATGGGACTGGAGGAAAACATCTCGTCAAAACAAGGAACCTTGTCAAAACGAGACTCAGGTTTAACCAAAACCTGAAAAAGGAAGATACCTCAATGCATGAGGTTCAGGCTTAACCCTTAACCTGAAGGGGACGACCATATGGAATCCTCGAGTGAAGAAACCATGATGGGACCTTCGGAGTTTGGACGAACAAATCCGAAAGGGGTTTTGCGAAAGGAGGAAGGAAAAGGGGTTTCCTAAAGCTTGAAAAAAAGGGATGAACTTGGACGTCTCATTGCTGAGACTAAATCAGTTTTTGAATTTAATGACCTCTCGCAGGAAGTACAGGTTTTGACCCTTAACCTGAGTGGGAACAACCATACGGATTTCTTGAAACCGTGATGGGACAGGAGAGATACTTCAACTGAATGGGGTAACTCTTCTGGAAGATATGAACAACGCTAGGTTGCATCAAAATGGATATTGACTACTTATTTCATTCTTAGAATATCTAGAAAATTTTGCCAATAAGATAAATTTATAGTTGACTTCAACGCTCGAAAATGTGCACGTGTGTGCAAAGATATTCCCTCTTTTACCTAAAGTATTTCCTCCAACGAAGTTTACTCCTTGGTTTTTAAGAGTCAAATTCAAAATTTTAGCGCTGATGATTTTCTTCAAGGAAGCTATCCATTTCCCTGATATGAGGAGAAAAGACATTGATAAAAGATATTTTGCATAAGAAAAGATGATTTCTGGCAATTTAGGCAGTTTGATATCTGAGTGTTTTCTCATGATGATCTTTTTGCACTCCTTTTGAGTCATTGAACTTTTTCGGGCTTTTTACATCATCCTTCATTTAAATGTGCCTGACTTTTCTCTCTTTTTCAGGGAAGGGTACGTCACAAACTCCTTCATCTCGGAGATGCTCCGATCCTTTTTTTTCTCAGGGATTATATATGATATTGGCTCAAAGGTCTTTAGATGATAGCTGAAATCAAATATCATTTAGGGTTTGTCGGTAGGTCCATCACATCCGCCTTCATCTCGACGGTGATCCAAACTTTCCCTGGAAGGATCCGTCATAAACTCCGTCATCTTGGAGATGTTTCAAATCTTCTTTGGCCCCGGGGGTCTACTCGCTTAATTCGCCTTCATCTTGGCGACAATTGAGAGATCCCTTTTGCAGATATTTGATTGCAGCTTTAGAATGAGAAGATATGGATTAAGTGGGTTCTTTTGTAGCTCAAGACATTTCCACTGCCTAATTGCCAGAAAATCGTCTTTAAACATGCACCATAGCTATGATCAATATCAATTCGCTTTTGGCTTTTCAATGTCATCGAATATTTCTTTCGCCAATCATACCGAGGATATTTCTTTCATCCTTTTGGTTGATCAAACAGGGAAAAGATTTGAATTTTACCTCTTTTTCGCAAAAAGTTTCACCTTTTTGGAAAGAAATACTAGAGGTAATCTAAGGTAATTCTTTTGTGCAATAAGAATATTGAAATCAACAAATATTTTTAGCAAATTGGCAAATTTTTCATGCATTCTATGTGAAATATTTACTCAATATAGATTTTGATGCGACCCTTAGTTGCAATTTATGATTTTGGACATTCTGATTAGTAAAACTAGAATCTTTCATTTAACGACCAGCGAAGGAGCTAGAACCTTTTATTTAACGACCAGTAAAAACTGGGACCTTTCATTTAACGACCAGCGAAGTAGCTGGGACATTTCATTTAACGACCAGCAAAGTAGCTGGGACATTTCATTTAACGACCAGCGAAGTAGCTGGGACATTTCATTTAACGACCAACGAAGGAGTTGGAACATTTCATTTAATGACCAGTAAAAAACTGGGACCTTTCATTTAACGACCAGCGAAGTAGCTGGAACCTTTCATTTAGCGACCAGCGAAGTGGCTGGGACATTTCATTTAACGACCAACGAAGGAGTTGGAACATTTCATTTAACGACCAGCGAAGTAGCTGGAACATTTCATTAAACGACCAACGAAGTAGCTGGGACATTTCATTTAACGACCAACGAAGGAGTTGGAACATTTCATTTAACGACCAGCGAAGTAGCTGGGACATTTTATTTAACGACCAACGAAGTAGTTGGGACATTTCATTTAATCATTTAACGACCAGCGAAGTAGCTGGGACATTTCATTTAATTTTTTAACGACCAGCGAAGTAGCTGGGACATTTCATTTAATCATTTAACAACCAGCGAAGTAGCTGGGACATTTCATTTAATCATTTAACGACCAACGAAGTAGCTGGGACATTTCATTTAATCATTTAACGACCAGCGAAGTAGCTGGGACATTTCATTTAATCATTTAACGACCAACGAGGTAGCTGGGACATTTCATTTAATCATTTAACGACTAGCGAAGTAGCTGGGACATTTCATTTAATCATTTAACGACCAACGAAGTAGCTGGGACATTTCATTTAATCATTTAACGACCAGCGAAGTAGCTGGGACATTTCATTCAATCATTTAACGACCAGCGAAGTAGCTGGGACATTTCATTTAATCATTTAACGACCAGCGAAGTAGCTGAGACATTTCATTTAGTCATTTAACGACCAGCAAAGTAGCTGGGACATTTCATTTAGTCATTTAACGACCAGCGAAGTAGCTGGGACATTTCATTTAATCATTTAATGACCAGCTAAGTAGCTGGGACATTTCATTTAATGGCTTGATTTAAGATTGAGACTTTCTGAGAGACAAACAACACGAGGACTGATGAACTTGATTTTTAGATTTGGAAACTTAGCAAAATACCCAATGCGAACGCTAGGTTTTCCAACTGAGAGTCGGGAAGGAGATCGGCCTATTTTAAGATATTTAGAGATTGAAGCAAGAAGAATGGCCGGGGTTTCAGGATTATCCCTTATCTTGAAGGGGAAATAGAATAGACATTTTTTGAAGAGAACTTAGAAAAAGAATGATTCAGGTTTATCCCTTAACCTGAAGAGGAAATGAAATAGACATTTGATGAGAATTTAGGAAAAAAATGATTCAGGTTTATCCCTTAACCTGAAGGAGAAATGGAAGATTTTATGAAAAGGTAATCTGAGATTTGAATTTAGAAGGGATATGACAAGATTTAGAATTTATGATCTATGATTTAGATGGACCAGGTATGTGACGGGGAATATAAAAAGAATAAACTTTGAGAAGACAAAAGGATATAGAACTTTGAAAAAAATGTAGAACACTTGAGGAAAATTTGATTTTATTTTTATAAAAAGAATTCTCACAGGTAGCATGGTTGCCCCTATGAGTGATCTCAGGATTATCCTTTATCCTGAATGGGGAAAAGAATAGAATTTAAGAAGGTGAAGAGATATTGATATAAATTTAGAAAATCAAATAAAGGTTGACAAAACTTGTATTTACAAAAGAATTCTCGTAAGTAGCATTATTGCTCCTACGAGGGGTTTCAGGATTATCCCTTATCCTGAATGGGAAAAAGAATAGAATTTAAGAAAATTTAGTGAAGGAAAATTGATATAAATCTAAAAAATTAACAAAGATTGACAAAACTTGTATTTACAAAAGAATCCTCATCGGTAGCGTTATTGCTCCTACGAGGGGTCTCAGGATTTTCCCTTATCCTGAATGGGAAGCACCTCGGACAACGAGGGTCAGGTTTATCCCTTAACCTGAGCGGGAAGCACCTCGGACAATGAGGGTCAGGTTTATCCCTTAACCTGAAAAGGGGCTACACAGAATATTTAGAAAATACCTCATGGGAAAGAGGCATCAGGTTTATCCCTTAACCTGAAAGGGTGTAAGAATTGATAAAATTTAATGGAATTTGAGAAAATATTTGATAAACTTGATAAAACTTGATGAAATTGATGTAAACTTGATAAAATATGAATAAAATGAATGAAACAGATAAAAAATACCAAAATTAACTGAAAATTTATAAGATTTGAGAAAAAGGAGTTTTTCTGATCCTGCCTGCATATGGGATCTTGGAAGGAAAATGTTTATTTAAAAGATAAATGAGAAATCATTTTGGGGGAAGAAAATCCACCACAAGAAGAATGATCAGCGTGAGATCTGATCCTTTAAATCAAACATGAGAGATCATCATGAGGGTTAATTTTCGAAGGCAATGGTTTTCATAACCTAATTTTGAAGAAGAAGATCAACAATAGATCTGATTTCTAAAAATAGCAGTTCGAAATTGATAATAAGATCAATACAAGGGTTGATCTTTGAAGGTAATGCTTAAAAACCAATCTTGGAAGATAAGACCAACACAGGGTTGATCTTTGAATATAATGATTTAAAACCCATTTTTGGAAGATAAGACCAATGCAATGATTGATCTTTGAATATGATGATTTATAACCCATTTAAAAAGATAAGAACAACGCCAGGGTTGATCTTTGAAAAGTTTTGAGATCAATTTTGGAGGATAAGACCAACGCAAGGGTCGATCTTTTGAATAAAAAGAATTGAAATCCATTTTGGAAGATAAGATCAATACAAGGATTGATCTTTGAATATAAAGGTTTTGAAATCCACTTTGAAAGATAAGGGTTGATCTATAAAGATTTGAAATCCATTTTGAAAGATAAGACCAACACAAAGGTTGATCTTTGAATATAAAGATTTAAAATCTATTTTGAAAGATAAGATCAACACAAAGATTGATCTTTGAATATAAAAGTTTAAAATTCATTTTGGAAGATAAGACCAACACAAGGGTTGATCTTTCAATATAATGGTTTGAAAAACTTATTTTTGAAGACATGATCAACGCGAGGGTTGATTTTTTGTCAAAGGTTAGACCAAGGAATATTTGAACTCCTTGGTCATAACGAAGAATTTTAAAATTTCATGATTTTTGAAAAAGTCCTCATAGGTAATATCATTTCTCTCATGAATGATGTCAGGATTGCCCCGCATTCTGAAAAGAATGGGAATTAAAATGCCCCAGTATAGCAAAAAGAAAAGAAAAGATATAAAGGAAATTAACATTTCATTTGATAAGCAAAAGTTTGATAACAACTAAATATTTACAAGAACTTGAAAAGGAAAAGACTCATAGAAGACTGGGCTGACTAGCCCCTACAAGACAACTGACAAAAAGAGACGAAAGCAAACAAAACTTTGGCTTTATTAATTCTTTGAGTGGTCCGGGAATGGCTCTGTCAGGACTATTGGGCGCTCTTCTTCCTCGTCCTCTATCAAAATACTTCTATCAATGCAGTCTTGTATCATGTGCTTGAGGACGAAGCAGTGCTCTGTGTCATGCCCCGTTACTCTATGGAACTTGCAGAACTGATCTTTGAATTTTCCCAAGATTACGGGAGGATCCGCTATTTTAGGGAGTTTGATCATCCCATGCTTTAAAAGGTAATCCAGAACTGCTTCCAAAGTTTGATCTAATGGAGTGAAGACTCGATCTTTCTCCCACTTGATGTACTTGGGCTTCTCTTGAAGATCACCCTTTTGCTGAAGGCCAATTGGAAGCGGTTTATCATTGTTTTTAAAAGATTTCTCCTTCTGCCCCTTGTTCTGATCTACTCTCGGACCACTGCCACTGTTGTTCTTGTTTCCTTTACTGCTGCTGCCAAGATCATTGCAGGAGGCATCAACTGAATGAGTGAACTGCGCCTTCTTCTTCTGGTCTTGGACATTCTTGACCAGAGGCGTGCCCTCGTAAAGTCCGCTTTCTATTCCTGCTTCGAGCCATTCGGCTCGCTCAATCAACTTGATGAAGGATTTCACCGGGGAAGTGGCAATGAGGCTTCTTATGGGCTGAGAGAAATTGTTGAGGATCACTTGCAATGCGTGTTCCTCAGGAATGGGTACCTTCATCTTATTACAGGTGCTTCTCCACCTGTGAATGAAATCACCTGCTGTTTCGGTCTCTCCTTGCTTCAGGTTGTAAAGATGATTTAATGTAGGTGAGGCTTCAGTGTTGAATAAGAAGCGCTCGATGAACATATTTACTACCTTATCGAACTCTCGTAGTTCGATAGGATTCACATGATCAGCATACCATCTGGCTGCTACACCCTCCAGACTGCGGGGAAAACAGATGAACAGAGCCCTGTTATCTCTCCAGAAACGGCTGCACTCTGCATAAAATGTGGCCAGGTGGGCTTTAGGGTTGCGAGTCCCGTCAAACTTGAGAAATTTACGCGGAAGGTTCTCCAGGTTATCATCCCCATCTAGACCATCATAAAAATCTTCGCCGGTGTAGGTCTGCTTGCCCTTACCCTTGGCTTGAATGTCCTTAATAGCTCGATTCATCTCCTTCATCTGCTTGCTCATCAGGTCCTCTGCTGAAGCCCCAGACTTGGGCTTGTTGACGGATTCAGGCTCTTCTGCAGCTATTTTTACGGACTGCCTTGGAGGATTCTGCTTGTAGACAATCTGCTCTTCCTCTTCTGATTCTTCCTCGACTGACTCTGATTCCTCAGAAGTAGTGTCTGGCTGCACCTTCTTTCTGATGATTCTGACAGGCTTCTTCCTCAGCTTGCTTTTAGGAACTGCCGCTTTCAGCTTGGCCTCGGCTTGCTCTGACATCATCCTCGCCATCATCTTTTGGAACATATCATACATAGCGGGGTCGATGTCATCTTTCTTGTTCTGACTCTGTCCCCTGATTGATTTAGGAGAGCTCATCCCTTCCACCTCACTGTCGCTGAGTTGAGGAACTGTTTCTTTTTCCCCTCTTGTCGTGACCATTTTTGAAATATCAGAGCTCCCTCTGCGGAGGAAAGAGGAGGTTTTTAGACCAAAGAAACTTCTTGGAGAAGTTTTGACAAGAGGAAGGATTTAGGTTGAAATTTAAAAAATGTATCCCTTTACTAGGGATTGAGTATTATGACAATTGCGCTGTTTACTCTACGAGGGAGAGTAACCAACTAAAAAATACCATTTCGAAAAGGATATCTCTTTGACGGAAAGAGATTTTTATGAAAATATAAACAAGAATATAAAAACAGAAGAAGAAAATAAAAGGAAAAATGGAATTTGAGAATAAATGGTAAGGATTTAAAAAAAGAACTTGCAGGCAAGATCAGAAGAATTTTTGAAGAAATGTAGAGGAAGAAGGAGAAAATACACCTGGATTTTAAAAAGGAGGAAATTTTGAAATATATACCCAGGGTTTTGGAAAATATAAGGAAGATATAAAATATCATACAATCATAGATATACAAGCAAGGATGCGCAAACAACACTCCCTAAAGCTGACTCTATATGCAATATTTGAAATGGCTTGTAGGACCTTAATCCTAACTCTAAGATTTATATCATCTGTTTTCAATCAAGGTACGCTGATATACCCAAGCCGAAGCTCGAAGTACGTGGCATATAAGATATCTCTTCGGTTCTAAGGTAATGGCTTCCCAGCATCCTTGAGCACCTACCGATATTCCTCGGACTATGGCCCTTAGGTACGTGGTAGGGGGGCGCGAGCCCAAATAAGTGGTCCAGTTGTGAGGCTCTCTCCCGAACTATGGTTCAGTGAGACAGCCCAGCAACGTGAAGACGGGGACAATATAGGTAGGGATGTTTTCAAAATATGATCAACATGCAAATAAAACCAGAAGGCTCTAATGCAAGTCCTAAAGAGATAGATTTAAATAAAGAGAAGCATACACTTGCATACATTGTTTTGCATTCAATCCCTAAAATTGAGGAGAGTTGTATTTAAGACCTAAATCTAATGTGAACATGGATATAATCTCCTCAATATGGTCCTACCAAACCATACTTAGATCCTATATGCAATGATGTCAGCTTTAGGACAGAGTCTAGGCTCCTAAGGTTTGCATGAAAATGAAGCTGACATATGAAGAATAAAGACTTAGATTATATAAAAGCAAAGCAAAGGCATAAATTCGACCGGACGAAGACGGGTCCCATCACGGTCGCCAAAACTGTGATCATCGCAAAATTTTTCCTCTCTTGTGTATTCTCTCTCTTCCTTCTCTTTTCCTTTTCTAACCTCTTATTTTCCTCCTTTTTAAAGGAAGAAAAACAAAAAGACAGAAAAGAAAGAGAGAAGAGAAAAGAAAGAAAGAAAGAGAGAAGAGGAACTATTTTGCATGGTCTCACTTGACCTTGATTTGAAAATATTTAGAAAATTACTCGCCTCCGTTTTGAAAATATCGCGGGAAAAATGGAGAGACGGGATTCGCTCGTCGGTACGAGGTTCGACCGTTCCTAGCGCCTTTACCAGGGGTAATCGAACCAAGGATCGAATCCATGCCTTTTGCTTTGCCTAAATATAATCTAAGAATTTATTCTAACTCTAAATGCACAAAGAATCATACTTGTGCAATGCAAGGATGTATGCTTTTTTTGAAAAGAATGTTTTGGAAATTTTCAAGTATTCTGAGATGAACTTGATAAGGGAGTGAAGAAATGATTGAATCTAACTTAGAACTTGAGATAGATCAGAGGAGTTCTAAGTTTTTGAAGTAAATCAGAGTTGGAAGAATAAATCTTGATTTTGGAAAGAGAATAATTTAAAGCCGAGATAAAGGGGAAGGAAAGGAAATTTTTCAAGGTTTTTGAACTTGGATTTAGGTAAAGAGATAAGATAAAGTAGAATCGAATTTAAGATTTAAAATTTGGAATGGATCGGAGAAATCCAAATGGTATAGAAATGAATTTAAGAAATCTAGATATGATTTGTAAAGGGATCGGGAAATGAACTGAAATTGAAAGTTGGATTTGAGAATAAAATTTGATTTGAAATCTGGAATTCAAATCTGAAGTTTGGATCTTAAGATGGATTTAGATCTGAAATCTAAGATCCAAAGTAGAATTGGATTGTGGATCCTGGAAAATGGATTTGGATCTGAAGTCTAAGATCCGAAGTAGAATTGGGTTTTGGATCCTAAGATGGATTTGGATCTGAAGTCTGAGATCCAATGTAGAGTTGGATTCTGGATCCTAAGATGGAATTGGATCTGAAGTCTGAGATCCAAAGAAGAATTGGGTTCTGGATCCTAAGATGGATTTGGATCTGAAGTTTAAGACCCAAAGTAGAATTGGATTCCGGATCCTAGGATGGATTTTGGATTTGTAATTTGAGATCCAAGGTGAAGTTGGATTCTGGATCCTAACACGGAATTGGATCTGAAGTCTTAGATCCAAAGTGAAATTAGAATCTGGATCCTAAAGGGGAATTGGATCTGAAGTCTGAGATCCAAAAAGTGGAATTGGACTCTGGATCCTAAAGAGGAATTGGATCTGAAGTCTGAGATCCAATATGAGTGTTGAATCCTGGATCCTAAAATGGATTTGGAGTTAAATTCAGAAGATGAATCAAGAACTTCCAAGTTTAATTTGAACTTGGAAAAATGATTTTTTAGAAATTGAATCTTGAATATACAAATGAATTTCAAAGTTAAATTGGATTTTAAATTTAAGATAGAATTTGGAATTTGAAATACAAGATGAGTCTGAAGTTTCAAAGTCAAATGGGACTTTGAAATTGAATTCTTGAATCCTTTTGAGAAATAGAATTGAATTCGAATTTATAAATAGGATTTGATCTGAGAAATGAAGGAAAGAATTACTTGTATTTATGAAAAAGAAATTTTAAAAATATGATGCAATTCTATCCTAAATGATGAATGAATTTAAATTTTTGAAATTAGATTTTGAAAAGCTATTCCATTCTTTAAATGAATTAAAATAAGATTGAAGATATAATACATCCTTGACTATGGTCATTGAATGTATTATATAATAATCTATATTTAAACTCAGGTGAAGAATGAAACACATTTGGTGCTTTTATAGAATTTAAAATGAAATTAACTCTCAATATACCCTGACTATGGTCATTGGTATATATTTTGAATTAATTTTATGTTAAATTCTGATAAAAGAAGAAAATATTTAAGGAAAATATGATGAATTTTGAAAATGGATCCAGTGTGGATCCAGTGTTATTTCGGAAAAGATAAAAATATTAAGTTTTGTCCACACCCTGACTATGGCCATTGATATGGATCATCAACTTAGGATTAATTTTACCTCTTACGAAATGGTGCACGTGCCATTCGTGTTTCACCATTTGTGAATTTTGAGAAATAAAGGAGAAAATATGAGAACAAGTAATTCATGGTATTTATAATGCTCATTTATTCTATCTAAACAGGAAATAAAAATTCTCATTAAATGGGATTATTACAATTCTAAAAGAAATGAATAATAAAATCTCCTAATCCAAGAGCGAAGACAATTTTTCGCACTTACCTGCAAAACAAGAGGCAAAAAGTGACAAGGACAACATAACAATTATGAAGAAAGGAAGTAAAGGTAGGATTTAGATGTATAAGATAAAAGAGAAGAAATGTACTTAAATGAGAAAGAATGATATCATGAGATTGAAAATGTGATGATAGAAATGTATAGATGATAGAAATGTAAAATATGATAGCTTATGGCAGTAATACTAATGTGATCTCTTTGATCATGTCATAACAAGATCAAATGTTTCAGATTTACTATGTTGTTAGGCGATGAACCTAGAATAATGTAAAGTAACTAGACCATTCATTTTGATCACTTCAACTCAACATTTGAAAGATCAAATAGACAATAGCTTTGCATACAACAATTAATGGACCAGAAGTCAAACCGACAGATTCATTAGACAGCAATCAACAGTTTAGAATGCCACAGTGAAAAGTTATAAATGTAATATCAATGATAAAAGTTAGAACTCAGAAAGTAAAAGGTCCTGAATATGACATCAAAACATTAACAACTAGAACTTAAACAATCAACAGGAATTTGACATTCAGTGAATCGATTAATGCAGAGGATTAGTTGATTTACTTTCAAAACAGTACTCACAGGAGATCTCAATAGATGATATCTAATTAAGCCGGAAAACTCAACAGGTCAATGGTTATTCACGCCAGAGATCAATAAACAATTGATCAAACACTCAGATTGTTATCAATTTATCTGTAATGCTCTTTAAAATAACCGCTTATCAGTAATCAAATGTTCAAACAGTGAGGATCCGATCATCAGGATGAATCCAAAGATAAATCATTCTGATAAAAACAGAGTAAAATCAAGTTATTCTTTACAAGTGATCAAAACAGGATAATCCTAAATAATTCTGATAAAGAAACACAATTAAAATTTACCTGTGAAGAAATCCCCTTGTCAGAGGTTGAATAGCTGGTTCAAACATTTAGGTAGTCGCTTGATCAAAATCAAATGATCGACCACTTAATACCAGGGATGAATCATAGTTATGATATTATCTCAATTTCAGACAATCAAATGGTCAATTCCAGATTTTAAACAAACGAATTTGGAAATGAAACACAAATCTGGCTTCAAATGTCAAGTTGGAATTCAGATGATCGAGTGCTGGAGTTCCGACGATCATCGATCAAACAGCTTGCCGGCAATCAAATTACCACCCAGCAATATGCAAATAATCAATAGTTCAAGCTTTAATCAGACTCCTACCTATCGGAATTGATCCAGGAACCTGAGCGATGCTGAATGAAACCCAAAGTCAAAAGGATTTCGGCAGAGGTCCGGTAATACTCACCGGAGATTGATGGAGCTGGTAGAAACTTCAGGCGTCCGATTCCAAATTTTTGATGGCCTTTAATCAGGTAGAATATTAACAAAATTCCGGCAGAACTCCGTTCAGGTTGATCCAAACTTCCATTTGAATCGGAGATCAGTAGATTTGGTGATCATACTGTCACCGGATTCCACCATTTTATTGCCGAAAACGAGTAATAAAACGATCAGATGATCGATTACTCTTTTACAAATCAGATTTCAGTCACTGGAAATCTCATAGTCAATCACTGGAATTCCATAACTCGATTATTATAAATCAGGTCTTTGATGAACTGTAGACAATCAACCGAACATTGAAACAGTTGATCTGTTTTTCCCCTTTTGAAACAAATTTAGAAAACATTTGCCGGAAAGATCACCACTCGTTCAATCGTTATGATTTTGCAATCTTATCTTCTAAACTTGTTACAGAAAACAGGATGTGCTAAAGTTAATACGCCTAATATGATTGGAATTAGAAGTTTTATGTACAAATTGCAGGAAATCAGATTGAAGAAAGAACAGGAAAGAAAAAAATAACTTACCGGTTTAGCTCCAATCGATCTTGGGAAGAGAGGGCTCCTCTGTTTACCAACCGAATTTCTTTCTCTTATCAGAAGAGAAAAGAAGGGAACCCCAGGGAAAAGAGAAGCAGCAGATACTTGATTCGAGAGGGGATCCTCCAGAGAAAAAGCTCCTCCTTAGAAGAGGCTCGGGTGCCTCTTCTTAAAGAAGATGGGAAGCTTGATGGTTGAAGATGGAGGGTAAAAAAATGAGAGGGTTGTTTTGAGATCAACGGTGGGAGAGAGAGAAAAGAAATGCGCGGGAGATGGCTGTTGGAGATTTTTCTAAAATTCCCAGGGGGGGCTCCTTTTCAGAACTTTTTAAAAAAATGGTTAAAAGGAGGGTTTTTTTGGCAAATATTCCATTTTTCAAGTCTTAAAACCATATGCCTTCCTCAATTTTTTTGATTTTTTATATTGCTTTTCCATTTTTTTGTATTTTTTGTAGTAGAAAGCTAAGAGTTTAAAAGAAAACTAAGTTTTAAACACTAATTTTTTGTATTTTTCTGAGAAATATTTACAAAAGTATTTTTCTGAGAATTTTAGATCACTTCGGGGAAATTTCTTTAGAAGAATGGGTTTGGACTCAGGTTTTGAGAAAATGTTCGAGTTTTGACACTCGAATTGAGAAATACAATGTGATGGATCCAAACAGATGTCGAATGGACTATCCGAGCTATTTAAAGGCTATTTTTGGTATTTTCTATAATTTTTAATTTAAAATTTGAACAAGGAGATTCAGATTTTGATCTGGACAATGGATCCAGATCCAAAATCAATTTAAATATATGAAATGAATTTAATTTCAATAAAACTAGAGAAATGAACTGGGATTTAGATTTGAAATGACCCGTTTGCTCAGAAAATGAATTTTAGTGGCAAAAAGGGAATATTTAAAAGATTTTGAAAAATTTGGGGTGTTTACAGCGCCCCCCTACCACATACCTAAGGGCCATAATCCGAGGTATATTGGTAGGTGCTCAAGGATGTTGGAAAGCCATTACCTTAGAACCGGAGAAATATTCTTACGCCACGTACTTCGAGCTTCGACTTGGGTATATCGGCGTATCTTGATTGGAATTAGATGATCTAAACATTAGAGTTAGGATTAAGGTCCTACGAGCCTTTTTAAAATTTTCATTTAGAGTTAGCTTCTAGGGAGTGCTATTCTGTGCATCACTGCTTGTATAAATTGATTCTTTTGTAGATATTATCTTGAAAATTCTTATCTTTCAAAACCCTGAATATTTATTTCATAAAAATTCTTTTATTTTCTCAAAACCTAGGATGGTATATTTCTTATTTCTTTATTCTCTCATAAATTTCTTAAACCCTAGACATTCTTTTAAATTCTTTCCCCTATCTTTCAAAAGCCCAGGCGTATTCTTCTTCTTCTGATTATTTTAAATTCTTTTGATCCTGCCTGCAATTTTTAAAAATATTCAAGGTCTTGTCATTCATCTTCAAAAATACTCTTCCTCGTATATTCCATCATCTTCATATAAAATCCTTTTTATCGAGAGATCTCTTTAAAATTCTCTTTCATTATCTCTTTTCCTTTCAAGATTTCTTTGATCTGAACCCTTCATTTATTCATCAGAAAACACCAACAGTTCCAATCATGGTTCAAATGAGAGCAGGGAGAAGGGCAGCTCAGCAGCACGATGACAGCGAAGTGGAAGAGATGAACTCTTCCAGGTTGTCCCGAAAACATAATTCAGATGAGGATGATGTCGACCTAGCAATGTATAAAATCTTTCAAAAGATGATGGCAAAGATGATGTCCGAGCAAGCTGGGGCAGGTTCGAAGAAAACATCCTCTAAAAACAAGGTCAAAAGGAAGCCAGTGAAGAAGCATGTCAGGATCAGCAAGAAGAAGGTTCAGCAAGACAGCGCCTCTGAAGGTACAGAGTCAGGAGAGGAGGATTCCGATGAAGAACAACTTGTGTTCGTCCTGAAACATCTGCGACAAGTCAAGAAGGTGGCAGAGGAACCTGAATCAGTCAACAAGCCTAAAGATGGAATCCCAGCGAAAGACTCAGTTCAAATATTGACGAAGATGGTCAAAGACCTACAGATCCGAGATAAGGGAAAGAGGGTATATACCAGACAGGACTTCTACCTTGGTCTAGATGGGGACAACAGCTTGAAAGACCTCCCCCGAAAATTTATTAAGTTCGATGGGTCCAGCAACCCAAAGGCCCATCTCGCAATGTTCTTCGCCGAATGTGCCAGATTCAGTGAAGACAATCGGGCCCTCTTCTTGTGCTTTCCTCGTAGCTTAGAAGGCGTAGCTGCAAAATGGTACGCAGAGCATATCAACCCCGTTGAGCTGCAAAATTTTGACAGAGTTGTTAATCTGTTCGTGGAAAGATTCATGTTCAACACTGAGGCACTTCCAACCCTCAATCACTTGTATAACCTGAAACAAGGAGATAAGGAAACGGCCATTGACTTCATTCGGAGGTGCAGAGATACCTGCAACAAGATGAGAACCCCCATTTCAGAGGAGCACACACTCCAAGTTATCCGGAACAATTTTTCTCAACCTCTTAGAAGCCTCATTTCCACTTACCCATCTAAATCATTCATAGAGCTTATCGAACGAGCTGAGTGGCTCGAGATGGGGATGGACAATGGGAATTATGAGGGTATTACTCTCATCAAGGGTGGTCAAGACCTCAAGAAGAAGGTAAATTATACCTTTTCAGCTAACTCTCGGGGCAGTGGCAGCAAAGATAACAAGACCAAGCAGATGGGTCAGCAAAAAGAACCCTTCAAGCAGAACGACAAGCCAGTTCTCGCCAAGCAGAAGGAAAAGATAAAACGTGAAGGTTGGGGTTATGACCGCCAATTCACTGCTTTGGAACAGTCCCTCGAACAAGTTTTAGAGTATATGTTGAGTAAATATATAATTAAACTTCCGAGAGTTGCTGATCCTCCGGTCTCCCTGGGAAAATGGAAGGACAAGTTCTGCAAGTTCCACCGAGCAGTGGGGAACGACACCGAGCACTGCTTCATCCTAAAGAACATCATCCAGGACTGCATTAATAAAAATCTTCTGATAGAGGACGAAGAAGAAGAGCAGCCCGCTGTCCTAACCAAGCCTTTCCCGGACCACTCCAAATGATGTTGAAGTCTCTCTGTTTTTCTTCTTTTCTTAGTAGTCATCTTATAGGGGCAAGTCAGCCCCAGTCTCCTGTGATCTCTTTTTAAAACTTGTAAATATCCAAGTCTTGTTTTTAGTTTTGCTTATCAATGAGAATGTCAATTTCCTTTTATATCTTTTTGTTCAATTCTTATTCCTTTCGCCATATTGGGACCTCTTTTATTATTAAAAATTATATTTGCACTTCAAAATATTCTTTTGCCGTTAAATTGTTGTTCTTTTTCACAATGCGGGACAAAATCCTGACATCATTCATGAGAGAAATGATATTACCTATGAGGGTTTTTCGAAAATCATGAAATTTTGAAAGTCTTCGTTATAATAACCAAAGAGTTCAAATATTCTTTGGTCCAACCTTTGTCAAAAATCAACCCTCGTGTTGATCATGTTATCAAAAATAGGTATCGAACCATTACATTGAGAAATCAACCCTCGTGTTGATTACATTTTCAAAATAGGCTTCAACCCTCATGTTGATCATATTTTCAAAAATAAGTTTTCGAACCATTGCATTAAAAATTCAACCCTCGTGTTGATCCTATCTTCCAAGATTGATTTCAAAACGTTATATTCAAAGATCACCCCTTGTGTTGGTCTATCTTCCAAAATGGATTTCAAATCATTATATTCGAAAATCAACCCTTGTATTGATCTTATTATCAGTTTCGGACTATTATTTTCAAAAATCAAATATGATATTGATCTTCCTTTTCAAAAGTGGGTTTTCAAACCATTACCTTCAAAAATTGACCCTCATGATGATCTCTCATGTTTGATTTAAAAGATCAGATCTCGCGCTGATCATTCTTTCTGCGGTTAATCTTCTTCCCAAAAATGATTCATCACTTGTCTTTCTCATAAACATTCTCATCTCACTTTAAAGATCCTACATGCAGGCAGGATCAAACAAAAGTCTTTTTTTTTCTCGATCAACTCTTTCTTTTTATTATTTATTTATCAATTTTATCAGTCTTATCAATTTTTATTCATCTTTATCAATTTTGTCAACTTATTGATCCTTCATTGATTTTGTTAATTTTTCTTGTCAAATTCTTATTTTCAAAAATTACCCCTTCAGGTTAAGGGATAAACCTGATGCCTCTTTCCCATGAGGTACTCCTTTTTCCTTCTGAATTACCCCTTCAGGTTAAGGGATAAACCTGATGCCTCTTTCCCATGAGGTACTCCTTTTTCCTTCTGAATTTCCCGCTCAGGTTAAGGGATAAACCTGAACCTCGTCCCGCGAGGTCCTTCTTCCTTCAAGATCAGGGATAATCCTGAAGTCTTTCATCATCTTCCAAGTATCTTTAATTTTTCTACCAAGCTTCACCATTCTTTTAGATCTTTGTTAATCTTTGTCAATTTTTTTATTTCAGATTCTTTATCAATTTTATTGATTCTTTTTCATTTGTTATCAATTCTTTTAATTCTTTATCAACCTTTTATTAAATTTTGTTGAATTTGTCAATTTTTTTCCCTTTCAGGTTAAGGGATAAACCTGAATCATCTTCTATAACTCTTTTAAAATTGTCATCAATTCTTAATTATTCTTTTATCTTTTCCTTTTAAAATTCGGGTTTCGACTCGGATCTTCCTTTTTATCTTTTCCTTTTGAAGCTTCGAGTTCCGACTCGGGTTCCCCTTTGGTTCTGATCGGACCAATAGTTTTCTTTTATCTTTTTTTTTTAAGATTCGGGTTCCGACTCGGGTCTGCCATTTTATCTTTCTTTTGAAAATTTCAAGCTCCGGCTCGGGTTTTCCCCTTTATACATTCCATCTTCTTGAATATCCAAATTCAGATCTATTCTCTTTAAAAATTCCTTCTTTCCCCTTTAGGTTAAGGGATAAACCTGAGTTTCCCATTCAGGATAAGGGATAATCCTGAAACCATTCATAGAAGCAGCGCAACCTTCTATAATGGTCCTTCCAAATCCAGTTTAACATTGGTCCTTCATCAAATCCAATTCTCATGTTGGTCCTTCCAAATCCAGTCTAACACTTGTCCTTCATCAAAATCCTTCATCAAATCCAATTCTCATGTTGGTCCTTCCAAATCCAGTCTAACACGGGTCCTTCATCAAAATCCTTCATCAAATCCAATTCTCGTATTGGTCCTTCCAAGTCCAGTCTAACACTGGTCCTTCATCAAAATCCTTCATAAAATCCAACTCTCGCATTAGTCTTTCCAAATCCAGTTTTACACTGGTCCCTCAAAATTCCAGTTTTACGCTGGTCCTTCAAAATTCCAATGTTTTTACATTGGTCCTTCCAAAATTCCAATTTTTACAAATTGGTCCTTCAAAATTCCAGTTTCACGCTGGTCCTTCAAAATCCCATTTGGTCCTTCATCAAATTCCAATGTTTACATTGGTCCTGTCAAATTCCAATTCCATGAATTGGTCCTTCAAAATTCCAATTGGTCCTTCCTTCAAAATTCCAGTTTTACGCTGGTCCTTCAAAATTCCAATGTTTTTACATTGGTCCTTCCAAAATTCCAATTTTCACAAATTGGTCCTTCAAAATTCTAGTTTCACTCTGGTCCTTCAAAATCCCATTTGGTCCTTCACCAAATTCCAATTCCATGAATTGGTCCTTCAAAATTCCAATTAGTCCTTTCCTCAAAATTCCAGTTTTACGCTGGTCCTTCAAAATTCCATTGTTTTTACATTGGTCCTTCCAAAATTCCAATTTTCACAAATTGGTCCTTCAAAATTCCAGTTTCACGCTAGTCCTTCAAAATCCCATTTGGTCCTTCATCGAATTCCAATGTTTACATTGGTCCTGTCAAATTCCAATTCCATGAATTGGTCCTTCAAAATTCCAATTGGTCCTTCCTTCAAAATTCCAGTTTTACGCTGGTCCTTCAAAATTCCAATGTTTTTACATTGGTCCTTCCAAAATTCCAATTTTCACAAATTGGTCCTTCAAAATTCCAGTTTCACGCTGGTTCTTCAAAATCCCATTTGGTCCTTTATCAAATTTCAATGTTTACATTGGTCCTTCCAAAATTCCAATTTCCTAAATTGGTCCTTCAAAATCCCAGATTTTATTGGTCCTTCAAAATTCCAATGTTTACATTGGTCCTTCCAAAATTCCAATTTCATAAATTGGTCCTTCAAATTTCCATTTTTTACTGGTCCTTCAAAATTCCAATGTTTACATTGGTCCTTTCAAATTCCAATTTTTATAAATTGGTCCTTCAAATTCTAGTTTTACACCAATCCTTCAAAATTTTCAATTTTCTCAAAATGGATCCTTTAAATTTCCAATTTTTCTCAAATTCATCCTCCAAAATTCCAGTTCAATATTTGGACCTTTAGCAAAATCTTTTACCAAATCCTTTTTACCTAGGTCCTTCACCCAAATTCTTTACTTAAACTCCTTTTTATATTGGTCCTATAAAAACCAATTTCACTGATCAAAATTTTCAAAAAATTAAAAATTTCAGCCCTAGGTCTTATCAAAAACTATATTAAGTGATTATTTCACCAAGGATTCTCAAAAATCTTGCCAATCTGCTAAAGTATGTGTTGATTCCACTATTTTACTGCTCAAAAGAATTACCTCAGATTACCTCTAGTATTCTTTTCAAAAGGGTGAAGCTTTTTGCGAAAAAGAGTAAAATTCAAATCTTCTCTCTGTTGATCAACCAAGAGGATGTAAGAAATATCCTTGGTACTGATTAGCGAAAGAAATGTTCAATGATGTTGAAAATCTAGAAGCGAATCAATATTGATCATAGCTATGGCGCATGTTTCAAGTTGATCTTATGGCAATCAGGCAGTGGAAATATCCTGAGCGTTAAAAAGAATCCACTCAATTCATATCTCCTTATTCATTCATTTAAGCTTCAATCAAATATCCGCAAAAGGGATCTCTCAATTATCGTCAAGATGAAGGCGAATTAAGCAAGTAGACCCCCACGGTCAAAGAAGATTTGAAACATCTCCAAGATGACAGAGTTTGTGACGGATCCTTTCAGGGAAAGTTCAGATCACCGTCGAGATGAAGGCGAGTGTGATGAACCTACCAACAAACCCTAAAAGATATTTGATTGTTTCTATCATTTAAATATTTTTACCAATGAGCCAATATCACCAATATAATCCCTGAGAAAAAGAAGGATCGGAGCATCTCCAAGATGAAGGAGTTTGCGACGTACCCTTCCCCGAAGAAAAAAAAGAGAAAAGCCAGGACATCTCCAAAATGAAGGATGATGTAATAAACTTCCCCTGAAACCCAAAAAATCTCAATATCCCAAAGAGAGTGCCAAAAGATCATTATGGGAAAAGCCTCAGGATATCAAACTGCCAAAATTGCCAGGAATCATGCGAAATCCTTTCATCAATGTCTTTTCACTGCTGGCTTTTATGAAATAAAGAGTATTTCTTCTCTATTCATGTAAAGGAAATGGATAACTTCCTTGAAGAAACTCAACAACTTTAAAATTTGAATCTAACTCTAGAATCCAAGGAGTTAACCTCATTTTGGAGGAAATACTCTAGGTAAAAGAGGGAATATTTTTCGCACATACGCGCACATTTTCAAGCATTTGAATCAATTACAATTTCATCTTATTGGCAAATTTTTTTTTTTAGTTATCCAAAAATGAGATAAAAGCTCAATATCTATGTTGATGCGACCTAGCGATGCTTATATTCTTTAAGAGAGAATTGCCTCATTCTGGTAAGGTATTTCTCCCAGTCCCATCATGGTTTTCCCCACCAAGGAATCTGTGCTTTGTATATTCATTTTAAATAAAGATTATACCTAAAAACCTTGTCCCACGAGGTATTTTTCAAAAGTGTCTCATCCAGGTTATGGGTTAAACCTGTGTCTTTTAAAAAAAAATCCTTATCTTTGTCTCAACCATGAGACTTCTTCAAAATTTCTCCTTTTACCATTTCGGGATCTTCATCCGAAAGTCCCATCACAGAATTCTCTCCTTTTCCTTTATCTGATTATTTTCTTCTTGAGCATTTCATTTCCTTCCCAAAAACCTTTCAGGGAAAGGTACAAAGCCTGAAAAATAAAGTTATTCAAAGCCAATTCTTCCACACTCGGTTCAGACACTCTGACTAGGGCATTTTTAAAGAAAATTTAGCGTGTCTTCTTTGCCGCTAAGCTCAGCTTACAACCGGCTTAGCAGCAAAGAGGGGCATCTGTGAACACCCCAAATTTTCCAAAACTCCAAAAATTCCCTTTTTGCCCTTGAACCCATCTTCTGAGTAATCGGGTCAATTTTTAAAACAAAAATTCCATTCATTCCTCGGATCCGTTAGGAATCGAACTCGAAGTCTTTTCTCTGATCCAGTTTTGATCCGAATCAGATCCAAAACCCGTATCCTGAAGGAAATTTCCCAAATCGAACCCAAACTCTCAGAAAACCCTCCTTTTGAAAATATTTCTCAAAAACAATTACAAGAAAAAAATAGTTTTAAAAACCTTTGTTCTTCTAGTTCTGAAATTTCTATGTCAAAAATATAAGAATATCGAAGGCCTTTTAAAGCACCTTTTTGAAAAAAATCGGGTTCATATGAAAACCTTTTCTCTAAGGGGTCTCGATTTGGAAATTGCGTGATATTAAAAGGGGCCCATTGAAAATATTTCTTTAGGGTTTCTCTTTAAGAAACCCTCGGAAAGAGGTGGGATGGGCGGCGTCCCTTTCTCTTTTTTCCCTCTCGGAAGCTCTCTCACCCTCTCCATCGCCGCCTATCTCCAACAAACCCACCAAAACCCTCCTCCTCCGCTCATCTCCAACCGACCACCCTCCCGAACTTTCTCCTTCTCCTCTTTAAAGAGAGCCCATGGGAAGCCCCACGACTTCATCCAGCTTCTACCTCTCCATGCACTTCTTCTCCTTCAACGATCCATCCTTCACCCTTCCTCTCCTATCCTTCTTCTTCTGTCCTGATATTTTTCCTCTGAGTTACTCCAACCTTCTTACATTGGATCCATCTCCTACCCTCCATTCACGCTTTCTTCCTTTCCTCCTTCAGATCCCCCTGCAGTTATAGGTAAGTGATCCCCCCCCCTTTTTGTCTAATTTATTATTTTTCTTCTGCTAGCATCACTCAGTTTTAATTTTCATTCTCCTACGTTTTTCTTCTTTTTATCATAAGGCGAAATGGTGGGATCGACCCACCTATTGCTATATCAATAATGGAATGATCTCATTCCCACACTTTTATTTGTTTTTCCATTTCTTGTCTTGTCGATAATTGTTTTTCTGGATACGCATTTTCTGGTTATTTCTACCTCTCTTTTGCATCTGTTTCCTACGTTTAATTTGTTGTTCTGGTTGTCCGATTCATGTTACCCGATTCAGGAATCCTGCGTGATTCGTTTGAATCCGGATTTGATTTTGTTCATGTTTCCAGAATAATGTTTATCTTTTATGTGATTCATCTTATTAGTTTCATCTTAGCAACACTGTATAATTCCTGTTCATCGTATCTGATTTCAGTCTGAGTTCTTTTTCCCCCTTTTTTTCTTTTCTTTTTCTTCTTTCTTTTCATCGCATCATCCTTTAGATTAATCCTGTGGCATCATGTCTTCATCACTTAACAAAAGCATCAACCGATAAAATATTGATCCATGGTATAAGTTGAGCCCCTGTGAAGATCGATCCACGACAGGTTAATGAACATGAGTTGGTGCGTAGCCCTGCTTGTTCACCTATTCAGATGGTCAATGACCTTCGTACCTGTGGTGATTATCACAGTTCTTTAAAGATCATTTCAAAGATCATTGAGAATTCATCGTCCAGGATGCTAAGGGATTTCATCATTTCGTGGATGGTGTGTGCTCTTGCAGGGATTATTGGTAAAATATAGTGGTTATTTGGGTATGCTCCTTTACCAGCGTGGGCGGTGGGATTAATTCATTTTAGATGACTATGTGTTGTATGCCTTCTTTATTCTACTAAGCGTATTGGAAGTTTGTTTCATCCCCCAGGTATGTCAGCTTTCATTTGGTGGAGCTTCTGTATTTTTTTTATGCTTATGCCATCCCACAGTTGAATTGCCTTTATAATTGTATTGCTGATATCATTTTACACTAAGGATAGGACCTTTTGTCAATGAAAAATGATTGAGAGATTAAAAGAAAACTGATCAAAATCAATGATCAAAACCTCTGGCTGGGTCGAAGAAGACCAATAGAAGTTATGTAGGGTAACTGAAAATGCTAAACATGCTGAAATCCATCTCCAGATTGGTATCTCTCTCCCAGCAACCAGGGTATCTCCCCTGCATAACAGATCAGTTCAGTGATGTCAAACTTAAGAGCAAGATTTCTTTAAAGAAAAGGTCATGATGTCACTTCCAGTAATCTTCCTGAATTTCGAGCTCTGCTGACCTTCGTGAAGGAACGAATGTTCAGATTGCTCGATATCTGGATAAAGAACAATGCACATATCATATGAGGCTTTGCACTTGTTCTGTACTTGAACTGTTAGATGGAAATCCTAGACTGGACTCACAGCTTTGTGGTTGTCCTCATGGCAACAGATGAAGGTATCAAGCTCGATATCTGGATAAAGAACAATAGAAGTTATTTCCTCTTTTCCTACTGGAACCAAAAGGATGTGTTGGCCTCATACGGTTCTGAATGTTGTATTCAATGGAGAGCTGAAGGTCAGATCTCAAGCAATATTGGTGGTCAATCTTTTCTTCAAGTTTGTCTAAAATCTGACGCATAACTTTTGCTTCCCCACTTGTATATATACACTATTCACATTGTCATTTGCATTCTCTACAAAACCAGTGCGCACCACATTATAATACCCACATTTCCACATATCCCAGCATATGTTCCATCATTGTTGTATCCACTTTCACCATTGTTCACCATCCCCACTCCACTGCAACCTATGCAGTCATTCACTGCATTTTCTCTTGCACAACAAAATTGGAATTCTGAATGTTACCTTTGGTTGGAACTGATGTGATTGCAATGAAATGATTCTTTGCATTTTGGTAATGCTAATTACATGTGCACATGTTGTATGGGTCTCATTTTGTATGCTTATGCTTCATTACATCAAAAGAAGTGACACAATGCACAGTGAACACACGCTATCAGTTTATGCACAATATTTGTGCATTCCATCATGTCATTGGTGTTTTCTTCATGATATTTGTTATATCTTGTTGCATTGGTATGATACTTATTGCCTCATATTAGTTCTCATATTTTCAGCTCATCTGTACATTTATTGTGATCATATGCTTCATTTCCTTATATTTGTCTTATGACAGTGGCTATTGAGTTAGTTATATACCAAGTCTGATATTAATGAGCATCTGCTGCATTTTCTGCAAAATTCACTGTCCATTCACTGTAATCCCTGGCTTCATGCTTACCCTGACTTCATTTACAGCAATGCTCGACATTGCTGTAAAATCTTCTTTTATTTACAGCAATGCTCAGCATTGCTGTAAATGCTCCCACTTACAACAATGCTCAACATTGTTGTAAAATGCACTATTCATTACAACAATGCTCAACATTGTTGTGAGAATTTTTTTTTACTTACAGCTATGTTCAGCATTGTTGTAACCTATCCCCTTATCATTTAGTTACCCCTCGTTGCACTGACCACTTCCTCCTCTCATTGCAATCACCATGCTGCTAACACCATTTCCTGCGCCTTGTACCAAATTCCATTTAGCACTTATCACTTCCAGCCACCACATTTATTATCTGATATCTCCATCCATATCTCACCTCTCACAGTTGCCCTATCCCCACCTACCCTTTTTGCACAACCATACTTAGTACTTTCATTAACAGTACCTTTTACCTCCTGCATTTCAAGTTACCCTTATACATATATATATTATATATGTATAAAGGCATTTAAATCTTATGTGGACTCCCTAGTCATAGGAATATATGTATATATATGCTTTAATGAATACATTCTCATGTACATTCAGAACGATCCACTATCATGTGCATTCACTTAGTCCTATGCATCTCATGTGCACTTTTAATTTAAACATGTGAGTACTCCATCATCTTGTATATAAAGTGCTATTTCCTTCCCATTTGCATTTTCTACTTTGGGCTAAACTTGATTTTGCAGGAAATGTGTAAAGATTATTACTTTTCCTTTTGAAATTAATGTAACTCCAATTTCATCAAATGATGTCATAGCTAGATGTAATGAGAATTTACATTTCCTGCTTTAGGTAGAATGGATGAGCATTGTAAATATCATTGAATTACTTGTTTTTCATGCATTTTGCCTTTATTTTTCAAATTCTCACAAATGGGAACACAAATGGCACGCGCACCATTTCGTAAGAGGTAAATTAATCCTAAGTCGATGATTTACATCAACGGCCATAGTCGGGATGTAAACAAGACTTAGTATTTTTATCTTTTATAAGATAACACTGGATCCACACTGGATCCTTTTTCAAAAATCATCATATTTTCTTTAAATATTTTCCTCTTTTATCAGAATTTAATTTAAAATTAATTCAACATATATACCAATGGCCATAGTCAGGGTATATTGAGAATTAATTTCATTTTAAATTCTATAAAAGCACCAAAACTGTATTTCATTCTTCACTTGAATTTAAATGTGGTTATTATATAATATATTCAATGACCATAGTCAGGGATATATTATATCTTCAACCCCATTCTTAATTCACTTAAAGAATGAAATAGCTTTTCAAAAACCAATTTCAAATTCTTTAAATTCATTCATCATTTAGGGTAGAATTGCATCATATTTTTCAAAATTCCTTTTTCAAAAACCCAAGTGATTGTAAATATCTCTTCTTCAAATCCCTATTTCAATTCTATCTCATTTCCAAAACTTTGAAATCAAATTCAAAGTTTAAAATTCAACTTGAATCATTTTTTTTCAAATTCAATTTCAAAGTCCAAATTGACTTTGAAGTTCATTCTCAAAAATCAATTTTGAAATTTCAAAAATCCAAAATTAGATCCTAACCCCAGCTTGGATCCAAATTTCCAAGTATCAATCTCCACTTTTTGGATCTCAGACTTCAGATCCAAAAATCTATTCTATGATCTAGAATCCAAATTCATATTGTATCTCAGATTATAGATCCAAAATCCATTCTAGGATCCAGATCCCAATTCTACTTTGGATCTCAGACTTCAGATCCAAAATCCATCTTAGGGTCCAGAGTTCGAATCAATCTTGGATCTCAGACTTCAGATCCAAAATCCATTCTAGGATCCAGAACCTAATTCTACATGGGATCTCAAATTATAGATCCAAAATCCATCTTAGGGTCCAGAGTCCAAATCTATCTTGGACCTCAGACTTTAGATCCAAATTCCATCTTGGATTCCAAATCTTGGATCCAATTCCATTCAAAGATCTCAGATCCAAATTCTATCTTGATTTCGATTCTTAAACCCAATTCCATTTTTTCAAATCCGATTCCTATTTCCGGGTTCTAAATTCAACTTTGAATTCTATTTTAGAATCCAAATCTTGGATTCAGATTTCATCTTGAAATTCCAACTTTCAGATCTATCCTATTTCTCAAATCTAGATTTCCCACATTTTATTTTGATTTCAAAACTTCAAAGTTAGAAATCAATTCCATCCCAAATATTCATCCAAGTTCAAACTTCTAAATTCAAAGTCCATTTATGACTTTGAAATTTCCTTTCTTCTCTTTTTATCTCAGTTTCAAGATCATTTCTCTCAAGATCCAAATTTATTTTCCTAAGCTCTGATTATTCTAAAAACTTAGAACTTTAAATCTTAAGTTCTAAAGTTAGAAATAATTTCTTCACTCCATTATCAGATTCATCTCAGAAACACTTGGGAATTTTTCAAATCATTTTTAAAAAGAGCATACATCCTTGCATTGCACAAGCATGATTCTTTGTACATTTAGATCTTTAGGATAAATTCTTAGATAATATTTAGGCAAAGCAAAAGGCATAGATTCGATCCTTGGTTCGATTACCCCTGGTAAAGGCGCCAGGAACGGTCGAACCTCGTACCGACGAGCGAATCCCGTCCCCCCATTTTCCCGCAATATTTTCAAAATGGAGGCAAGTTAAATTTCTAAATATTTTTTTCAAATCAAGGTCAAGTGAGACCCCGCAAAAGAGTTCCTCTTTTCTCTTCTCTTCTTTCTTTTCTCTTCTCTCTTCTTTTTCTGTCTTTTATTTTTCTCCCTTCAAAAAGGAGGAAAATAGAGGCTAGAAAAGGAAAAGAGAAGGAAGAAAGAGAAATCACAAGAGAGGAAAAATTTTGCGATAATCACAAACGGCTTAGACGAGGATGACAATCTGGAAAATCTCCCTCGCAAGTTCCTCAAGTTTGACGGAACAGGCAATCCCAAGGCTCATTTGGCCACGTTATATGCTGAGTGCGGCCGTTTCAGGAAAGACAACAGGGCATTATTCATCTGCTTTCCTCGTAGCCTAGAGGGAACAGCGGTCAGGTGTTATGCAAACCACATCAACCCTATCGAACTACGAGAGTTCGATAAAGTTGTGAATTTATTCATCGAGCGCTTCTTATTCAACGTTGAGGCCTCACCAACCCTCAAACATCTATACAAGTTGAAGCAGAATGAGAATGAGAGAGCCGGCAAATTCATCCATAGGTGGAGGAGCACCTGTGACAAAATGAAGGTTCCCATCTGTGATCATCGCAAAATTTTTCCTCTCTTGTGGTTTCTCTCTCTCTTCCTTCTCTTTTCCTTTTCTAACCTTTATTCTCCTCCTTTTTGAAGGGAGAAGAATAAAAGAAAGAAAAGAGAAAGAGAAGAGAAAAGAAAGAAACAAAGAGAGAAGAGGAAATCTTTTGCACGGTCTCACTTGACCTTGATTTGAAAATATTTAGAAAATCACTCGCCTCCGTTTTGAAAATATTTGCGGGAAAATGGAGAGACGGGATTCGCTCGTCGGTACGAGCTTCGACCGTTCTTGGCACCTTTACCAGGGGTAATCGAACCAAGGATCGAATCTATGCCTTTTGCTTTGCCTAAATATTATCTAAGTCTCTATTCTAACTCTAAATGCACAAATAATCATGCTTGTGCAATGCAAGGATGTATGCTCTTTTTAAAGATGTTTTGAAAATTTCCAAGTATTCTGAGATGAACTTGATAAGGGAATGAAGAAACGTTTGAATCTCACTTAGAACTTGAGATAGATCAGAGAAGTTCTAAGTCTTTGAAGTAAATCAGAGTTTTGGAAGAATAAATGAGAAGGAATGACTTGAAGTTTTTAAAATGAGAGGAAATGAAGTTTCAAAGTCAAAAATGGACTTTGAATTTGAACTCTGAATTTTAGAAATAGAAATGAATACTTGAGCTGGAATTGAATTTGAAGCTTGAAATTTAGAATGAACTGAGAAATCAATTGGTATTTAAGAATAGAAATAGATTTAAGAGATTCAGATTAGATCCAAAAATGGAATTGAAATCTAGAATTGGAATTGGATTCCGGATCCTAAACAGAATTGGCTTCGAGATTTGAAATCCGAGATGGACTTGGGTTCTGGATCCTAAAATGGAATGGATCTGAAGTATGAGATCCAAATGTAGAATTGGGTTCTGGATCCTAGAATGGAATTGGATCTGAAGTCTGAGATCCAAATGTAGAATTGGGTTCTGGATCCTAGAATGGATTTGGATCTGAATTCTGAGATCCAAAGTGAAAGTTGAGTCCTGGATCCTAAAATGGAATTTGGGTCTGAAGTCTAAGATCCAAAGTGAAGTTGGATTATGGATTCTAGAATCCTAAATGGAAATTGGATCCAAAATCTGGAATCTGAGATGTAATTTGGATCTAACTTTGGAATTGGAATTTCAGACTTGATTTGAGAATAAATGAATTTCAAAGTCAAATTGGACTTTGATTTTGGAGCTTTGAATTTGGAATTTAGAAAATGAATCAAGGATCTCAAAGTTAGATTGAACTTTGAATTTGATGGGAGTTTTGAATATAAATGAATTTGGAATTTCAAAGTCAAATTGATCTTTGAAATCTGATTTGAGTTTGAATACAAAAATGACTTTGAAATCTCAAAGTTTAATTTGAATTTTGAGATTGAAAATGAAATTGATTTTGAAAATGAAAGGATGAATTGGATTTTGTAAGAATTGAAGATAGATTGAGGAAGATATTTACATCACTTGGAGTTTTTGAAAAGGGAATTTTGAAAATATGATGCAATTCTATCCTAAATGATGAATGAATTTAAATAATTTGAAATTGGATTTAAAAAAAAAGCTGTTTCATTCTTTAAATGAATTAAAATAAGATTGAAGATATAATACATCCTTGACTATGGTCATTGAATGTATTATATAATAATCTATATTTAAATTCAGATGAAGAATGAAACACATTTGGTGCTTTTATAGAATTTAAAATGAAATTAACTCTCAATATACCCTGACTATGGCCATTGGTATATATTTTGAATTAATTTTAAGTTAAATTCTGATAAAAGAAGAAAACATTTGAGTAAATATGATGAATTTTGAAAACGGATCCAGTGTGGATCCAGTATTATTTCGTAAAAGATAAAAATCCTAAGTTTTGTCCACACCCTGACTATGGCCATTGATGTGGATCATCAACTTAGGATTAATTCATCTCTTACAAAATGGTGCACGTGCCATTCGTGTTTCACCAATGTGAGATTTTGAGAAATAAAGGCAAAAAGCATGAAAACAAATAATTCATGGTATTTACAATGCTCATTCACTCTATCTAAAACCGGAAATGTAAATTCTCATTAAGTCCTAACTTATTACAACATATAAAATTGAATGTACAATTCCGAGCAATGACATTTTTCACATACGCCCTGCAAAGCACTTGATTAGTATGAAAAAGAGGAGAGAAATTACACCTATCATATAGATGTTAATGAGAAAGTGCTCATATGCCAAGATATTCAAATTCTGAAGTGCAAAAGATGAAAATGATGTATACCTATGAATATACATGTACATGCATGTATATATTTACCTATACACATATATATATACATATATATATATGTATATAGATGGAATGATGAGTATGAAGGGAATGTGTAGGTGCAACAGTGCTGGCAGTGAGCTATGCCTAAATGGAAACATTAAAGCATTATACAGGGGGTTGTGCAATAGGGAATGAACTTGACTCAGGTTGCTGCAAACAGCTTGGTAGCCGTGGGCAACGACCGGGCGCAGGTACATGGTGATATTTGTAACAGATAAAATTTATGTGGATACAATATATATAGTACAGGGAAATGAAGTAATAAGTGTAACACAGTGGCATGCTGTGTGACAATACTAATAAAAGCATGCACTAGGCGTGGTTATGAGGTAAAAAGCTGCCTTGTAGGCTGCTGTGCAAGTGGATGTGCTGAACCGCAGGGGCAGCTGTGAGAGGAGGCTGGAATGTTGCATAAGGTAATGTAATAAAGAAGAGCAAATAGCGGGGAGGTATGGGTAGCAGCGAAATGGAATTTGCTGATGTAGATGTTTGCGCATATACAAATAAGAAAATGAAGATTGGTCTCAAGGTAGATGATAGCAGGGAACAAAACTGTACATTTTGGCAGGTAATATGATACTATACCAGATCATCATACCATAGGTAAAATGATTATGGACTAAGGTAGTGAGGTAATGCATTTGTGGAACAATGCAGTGATGTGCGTTTGGTAGTGGCAATTGTTTGCAGCAAAACATATGGGAAGGTGAAGGGGTGGTGTAGTTTGCAGGAAGGATGTTTACAGCAGATGCTGGGAAAGGCAAGTGAACATGGTGTGATGTTGGTACATGCAACAGTAAGTAGGAAAACATGAATACAATGATGTGTGGGAAGACAAATCAGAGCATAGAATGATGATACCAAAGTGTAGTAAATGATTTAAATTGAAAAGGGGTATGCGACATTTCTAACACATTGTAATTTGATATTATGTCCACTGTAGCTTGGTCTTTTAATCCCATACGACTGAAGCAACCCAGATGTGATCCAGGAGATGGAAAACAGCCTTTTATGCCACCTTAGAGAATATACGCACACCCAGATGTGATCCAGGAGATGGAAAACAACCTTTTATGCTATAGCAACCCATGAATGTGGGCTGTAAAAAAAAAATTCAAAGGGATGCATTAACAGTCTCTATTATGGATGGGAAACAAAAGATGTCAAAGATTTTGAAGTATTTAAATGTCATTACCAAAATTTATTAAACAGGTAGATATAAGCTAAAATATCTACATGGTGTTGATATGGCAACAATGATGGTGAAGATGTGTAATGTTGAAAGAGCAGAAAAATGGGATGCAGAGTGTTGTATATGTGAAATGCTATAATCGGTGCATTTTGCAGGAGGATAAAAAAAAAATGGGCAGAGTATAACATATGTACAGAGTGGATGGACCTAACACAGGTGGTGGAATGACAATCTAGGGGCTCGGTACCCAACTCTACTATGCCTGCCAAATTCCAGAGCTAAGTGTTCCCTCAAACACAAGTCTTCACATGTAGTACCCATCAATTCTCATAAAATCAGGGATGTAACTTTTGAGTGTTCTGTAATTGATTTACTTCTTTTTTTTTTACATCCAATATCTTGGTTCTCTACATCATTGTCGGCATCCCGTAATTTCCTTCCAACAAGATGAGACAAACTCTGCTATTAGGTTTCAGATGCATCCAAGTCAAGGTTCACCCTTTCCCACAGTAAAATATTCTTACAAGTAGCAAGTTGGGGTATAGCAACACCTATAGGTTCTGGGAGATACCTGATAACTTGTACAGACAGACCCCATTCAAGAGATGATTGAGGGAGAATATGTTGAACCAAGTATGCAAAATGCATAATACCTCTGTAACAAAAAAAATGCAAGATGCTTGAGATGATGCAAAACACACAAAGAGATGCGAATTCATTTTTTTTGCATTATCTTCAGCCAATGCTCACAGGAAAGGAGAAGATCTGTACAAATATGGGAGTCTTAAACAATTCTGTGGTAACTCAAAAAAAATTTACATGCTAACGAGGCAATGATACAGAAGCACAACATATCTGAAGACACAAAGATAGAGAAGACGACATTCAAAACATAGATGAAGAAGAAAAAAAAATGAATTCAGTCTAGATTTAATGCACAGGTGAGCCTAATCTCATCCAGCTCTTGACAGGGTTGACGTCTAAAATTGGCAATTTATGCAAAATGTGCTCACCGATTCATGGGTTTTGATTTTCTTATGGGATTCTCCTCAAGGCGATTTACACAGGAATAACAGAGTAAATGCCAACCGAATGAACTCAAAAGGGGTGGGAAGCTGAGACAGAGAATGAATGGGTTGCAAAAAAAAAAAAAAAAAGGTACGGGAGCAATGCCGCACCCAAAATGCCTAACTTATGAAATATCAGTTACGATCATCTAAAATGGCATTTAAACTGGACTAAAGCCTAAGATTACATATTGCAGACAATGTTAATCAGAAAAATGCTTGGACGATTCAAAACTATAAGTAATTTCCACAGGGATTAATCGATTCAGATAATCACTGATGGTGAGTAAAAGGAATTTTCCACATATTTACATGCTTATTCAAATAAAAGATCAAGCATGATGACGTTAAAAAGCTAGGGAACTCCAGAACAGATAATAAACAGGGAAGCTAAGAGAGTTTGAGCCGTACCTGGAGCTTTGCATTGTTGATCCAATAACTAGATTGTATTAAAATAATAATTCCCAATGGTGAAAAACAATAATTCTTAAATAGCATTAACGAAATGAGAAGCTAATCTCTTATACATTATTGGGAATATGCTAATGGTGAGACAATGCTTCAGAGACAACAGGATGAGAGGCTAAATATAAAGTGGCTCCCAAGAGGATCCAAAAAAAAATGAACGACGACAGGGAAATGATAATCGAAACACAGAGCGTGTCTTTGCATTGAAAAGACTTAAATCATAGAATGAGTCAGCAATGTGATCATAACCCTAGGAAAGAAGGGAATCCAATGTAATCGATTGAAAACTTCTACCGAAATGAATCTGATCTGATACAGGATCAGATCGGATATCATCGTGGAGATCATTCCAAATGTAAAAAGAATATAGGTAGATTTTGAAATTCCACTAGAGGGGGGGTGAATAGTGAAATATGATTATGATCAATAAAATAAAATAATTAAGCAATAAGGCACAACACATAAAACACAGAAGTTATACTGGTTCGGTCAACATCCAGACCTACATCCAGTCCCCAAGGAAACCACTTGAGATTTCCACTATAACATCCGAGTCACCGGATAAATAGTACAACACCCTCTTCCCAAGAGGTCTTCTTCTCTCAACAGAGAAGGGGCACACCCTCTTCCCAAGAGGTCTTCTTCTCTCAACAGAGAAGGGCAACACCCTCTTTCACAGAGGTCTACTTCTTTAAACAAAGAAGGAATACAGTGAATAACAGAGTTACAATACTTCTTATAGAACTCTCAGAATGATATGAATGCACGAATGAAGGATTCTAAGAATGTTTTGTTTGTCACTCAGAGGATACTCTTTGTCAAAGAGCTGGACTTGACTTTTTCTCTTTTCTTTCTTTTTCTTTTTCTCTTTCTTTTTCAAGGCTCTCTTTTCAAATCACGAATAGAAATTTTTCTCTTTGTAAGCTCACAGGTCCATTTCATTCCATTGTCTGAAAAGTTTCTTTGTGTGTGTTTATATAGCTTATAAAAAGTAGTCGTTACATTTTGGAATTGTAACTTTTTGAAATGTGAAATGTTAGGTCATTTCAAAAACATTTTTTAGAGAAGTTCGAGAATGCCTTTTTCCATAAAGGTGAAATAGAGGGTACACTAGTCGTTGTATTATTTTTAGGTAATACATATTTTATGTAAAAAGTCTATTTCTTACAATAGTACATTGAACGTTGGGTTGTAGTTTTGTCTTTATTCTAATTAATGATTTGAGGTACATTAGTACTTCTTTACTTTAAATGAGTATAAGTACTATGAGTGCTTTGAGATATGTATTTGTACATAGTCATGTCAAGGGTTTTCTTTATGTTGTGTATTTCAAAGTCTCCAGAGAGAATGAGGACCAAAAAGAAGGTCGACATTCTTTGGGAAGGATATTTAGAAAGGATTTGTTACAGAAGGCATTTAATGCTTTGTAGAGAGAATGATGACTTCAAGTAAGTCGACATTCTATGGTTATGAAAAAAGGTAACTAGAGTCCTTAAAAACATATATTATTTGTTTTTCTTATGTGTAGCCGATTTATGTTTTTGTCTTCTTCTTATAAAAAATATTTCTTTAAAGAGGGAAACTAGAGTCTTTTCAAAAACATATTTTATTTGTTTTCTCCATATAGTCGATGTTATGTTTTTTGTCTTTTTCCTACATTCCTTTTTTTTCATGTTGTCTTGTATATAGTGTATGGTACAATGACAAAATGTCTTTTTCATAAAAGGTTGTAAGAAGGTACAATTATTATATGACAAAATATCTTTTTCATAAAAGGTTGTAAGAAGGTACACTTATTGGTTTTCAAAAAAGGAGCTTTTTGAAACTATCGTATACTTTTATGATATAGTTTTTATGAATGAGTATGTAATATGCAATATGCAAGTTCCTGAAGGTTCTGTTACATATGACTCTAAAGAAGAAAAAAAATCTTCATCTTGAGGTAGCCGATTTCTTCATTTGAACTTTAGGAAAGCATGGCTCATCAAGCTTTTTCTTCAAGGAGTATGATTGCACCATAGTTGTACTTGAACAGGAAGTCTCCATCCTTATTGGGTGAGATATCCTTGCATCAAATACTCGTTAGATTTAAGGCAAAACATATTCAGTCATAATATAACATTATTTCAAGAGAACATATTATCATATCATATAAAATCAAATGAGACAGTGTATCATATTATGTGACATCAAAACCGAGTTTCTCAACAGATTTCTCCATGGATTAGGTCCAGATAAAGACCATGATGAAGCTAACTGCCAAGGGAGACCGATCATGTTTGTAAAAGCAAAATGGAAATGCAATCCGTAACAAAAAAAAAAAAGATACAGAAAGAAAGAACGAAAACCAAATCAAAAGGATGATGTATAATAAAGTAAGAAATTGGAAAGGAGAAAAGAGAAAAGAAAAAGAAAAAATAAATTAATGAAGGAATGAAAGTGTTGGAACCTGAGGATTCCTATCGATGTTGCACACAGGTGAGTTGAGATTGTTATAGGCAATCCAACACCACCTTTGGTGCGTAAAGGGGGCGATAATAGGAAAAAAAAATTTTCAAAGGGATTTAAAGAAGAGGAAACCAAAGGAAAGGAGAACGACGACTTACCAGATTGCTTCGCTTTGCAGGGGGAAAGGAGGACTTGCCAAGATGTTGCGGAGGTTCTGAATGAGGAAGGAGGAAAGAGCACTTACTTGGAGTTGCAGGAACTCTGGGGAAGAAGCACCGTGAAGGAGAAGAAGGTGGAGAGGCAGTAGACGGATCCTTCCATCGACCGCTGTGTGTTCCTTTTAAACTGGGAGAAGGAGGATTCGAGAAGTAGTTGGTTAGAGATGGAGGGATGAGAACCCAGGCGATGGTTTTGTTGAAAATTAATGGTGGGAGGCGGAGGGAAGCCGTTGCAAATTTCCTCAAATTCCCAATAGAGGATCCCCTTTCAGGATTTTTCTAAAAAGTTTCTTTTGGTTTTCAAAAAAAAAAAAAGGTTTCTTTTGAGAAATTTTCTAAAAAAATAGTTTAAGATGAGGTTTTTTAGTAAAGGTTAAAAAAAAGCCTAGAAATTATTTGTTTTTCTCGTAACTTTTCCAAATTTTTGGGTTTTGTCTTATTTTTCAATTTTTTTGTATTTTTGTAGTAGAAAACTAAAATTTTAAAAGAAAACAAAGTTTTAAACACTAAATTTTTGTATTTTTCTGAGAAATATTTACAAAGAGTGTTTCTCCGAGAATTTCAGACAATTTTGGAGAAATTTCTTCAGAAAGTGGGTTTGGACCCAGGTTTTGAGAAAATGTTCGAGTTTTGGAACTCGAATCGAGAAATACAACACGATGGATCCAAACAGATGTCGGAGGGACTGTCCGGGCTATTTAAAAACTATTTTTGGTATTTTCTATAATTTTAATTTAAAATTTGGACAATGTGACTCAGATTTGGATCTGGACAACGGATCCAGGTCCGAAATCAATTTAAACATATACAATGAATTTAATTTCAGTAAAACTTGAGAAATGAACTGGAATTTAGATTAAAATGACTCATTTGCTCAAAAAATGAATTTAGGGGCAAAAAGGGGATATTTAAAAGATTTTGAAAAATTTGGGGTGTTCACAGATGCCCCTCTTTGCTACTAAGCCGGTTGAAAGCCGAGCTTAGTGGTAAAGAAAACACTCCAAATTTTGAAAAATGCCCCAGCCAGCAGATCTGAACTGGGTGTGGAAGAATTTGATTTAAAAGACATGGTTTTTCAGATTTAAAACTTTATCCTTGAATGGCTTTGGGAAGATGAAATCCTCGAAGATGATATGACCAGATGATAGAAAGGAGGAAATCGTGATGGGATTTTGGGTGAAGATCCCGAGATGATGAAAGATAAGAAGTTTGATCAAGTCTCATGAATGAGGCAAGATCAGCCTTTGAATGACTCAGGTTTAGCCCTTAACCTGGATGGGACAAAGATATATCAAGATAACCTGAATGGGGAAAGGAATATATGAGGACTTTGATGGGACATTTATGAGAGAAAGCCTTGTGAGATGGAGCCCAAATAGGATCCTGTTCTGGATGGATATACAAAGCATGAATTCCTCGATGGGAAGAACCATGATGGGACTGGAGGAAGAAATACCTCGTCGAAATGAGGGAAACTCGTTGGAACGAGATTCCGGTTTAGCCACAACCTAAAGGGGATGACCATATGGAATCTCGAGTGAAGAGACCATGATGGGACCTTTGAAGTTTGGACGAACAAATCCGAAAGGGGTTTGCGAAAGGAGAAAGGAAATGGGGTTCCCTAAAGCTTTGAAAAAAGGATGAACTTGGGCGTCTCATTGCTGAGATTGAAACCAACTTTCAAATTTAATGACCGCTTGCAGGAAGTACAGGTTTGGACCCTTAACCTGAGTGGGAAACAACCATACGGATTTCTCGAAACCGTGATGGGACAGGAGAGATACTTCAACTGAATGGGGTAACTCTTCTGAAATGCGAGAGATGGAAAATAAGGAGATGTGAGGAAAAAATGAACGATGAATAAGGTAACAGGAGGCGAATCTTTCGATGGGGTAAAAGATGAATAAGGCGAACCCTTTATCAAGGAGACGAATCTCTTGACAAGGCAGAGGATGGAACAATGCAAATCCTTTGAACAAGAGAAGGTAAAAGTGAAATATGAAGATGGCGACGAAGATGGCAATCCTTTTAGTAAGGAGAAGGTAAAATATGAAGATGGCAATAGTAAGGAGAAGGCGAAATGTGAAATATGAAGAAGACAATCTTTTTAACAAGGAGAAGGTAAAATGTAAGATATGAAAAAGGCAATACTTTTAACAAGGAGAAGGCAAAATGTAAGATATGAAGAAGGCAATGCTTTTAACAAGGAGAAGGCAAAATGTAAGATATGAAGAAGGCAATGCTTTTAACAAAGAGAAGGCAAGTCTCTCGACAAAGCGAAAGACGAGGAAGGCAATCATTTAATCAAGAAGAAAGACAAATCTTTTGACAACGCAAAAAGACAGGGAAGGCGATCCTTTTATCAAGGAGAAAGGCAAATCTTTTATCAACGCAAAAGACAGGGAAGGCGATCCTTTTATCAAGGAGAAAGGCAAGTCTTTCGACAAAGCGAAAGATGGAGAAGGCAATTCTTTTATCAAGAAGAAGGCGAGTCTCTCGACAAAGCGAAAGACGGGGAAGGCATTCCTTTTATCAAGGAGAAGGCGAGTCTATCGACAAAGCGAAAGACGGGGAAGGCAATCCTTTTATCAAGGAGAAGGCGAGTCTCTCGACAAAGCTAAAGACGAGGAAGACAATCCTTTTATCAAGGAGAAGGCGAGTCTCTCGACAAAGCGAAAGACGAGGAAGGCGATCATTTAATCAAGGAGAAGGCGAGTCTCTCGACAAAGCGAAAGACGGGGAAGGCAATCCTTTTATCAAGGAGAAGGCGAGTCTCTCGACAAAGCGAAAGACGAGGAAGGCGATCATTTAATCAAGGAGAAGGCGAGTCTCTCGACAAAGCGAAAGACGGGGAAGACAATCCTTTTATCAAGGAGAAGGCGAGTCTCTCGACAAAGCGAAAGACGAGGAAGGCGATCATTTAATCAAGGAGAAGGCGAGTCTCTCAACAGAGCGAAAGACGAAGAAGGCAATCCTTTTATCAAGGAGAAGGCGAGTCTCTCGACAAAGCGAAAGACGGAGAAGGCAACTCTTATGAAAGAGGGGAAGGCAACTCTTCCGACTACGCGAAAGAAGGAAAAGGCAACACCAAGATGTATCAAAACAGATGTCAAGTTCTTATTTCTCATCAGGAAAGCTAGAAAATATTGCCAAAATGAAAAAAAATTTATAGTTGTTTCAAGGTAATTGAAGGTAAGTACTTTTTGAAAGACGTTCCCTCTTCCACCTAGAGTATCACCCACAACTAGATTAACTCTATAGAATCCAGGATCAAAGTCAAATTTAGTTGTTGGTCTTCTTCAAGGATGCTATCAATTTCCTTGATATGAAAAGAGAGGAAATTTTCTTAGCCTCATAAAAGCAAATAAATGAAAAGATATTGATAGAAGATTTTTACATAGGTAAAGAAGATTCTTTGCAGTTTGGGCAGTTTGATATCCTGGGCATTTTTTCTATGATGATCTTTTGAACCATGGGGCTTTCTTGGGCTTTTACATCATCCTTCATTTTGGAAATGTCCTGACTTTTCTCTTTTTTCGGGGAAGGGTACGTCACAAACTCCTTCATCTTGGAGATGTTCCGATCCTTCGTTTATCTCAGGGATTATATATGATGGTATTGACTCAAAGGTTTTTAGATGATAGCAGAAATCAAATATCTTTTAGGGTCTGTCGGTAGGTCCATCACATCCGCCTTCATCTCGAAGGTGATCCAAACCTTCCCTGGAAGGATCCGTCGCAAACTCCGTCATCTTGGAGATGTTTCGAATCTTCTTTGGCCCCGGGGGTCTACCCGCTTAATTCGCCTTCATCTTGACGACAATTGAGAGATCCCTTTTGCGGATATTTGATTTGCAGCTTAGCTGACTTGAGGAGACATGAATTGGGTAGGTTCTTTTCAGACTGCCCAGGATATTTCCACTGTCTTACTGCCAAAGAATAATCTTTAAGAATGTGCCATAACTATGATTAATATCAGCTCATTTATGACTCTTCTGCATCATTGAATATTTCCTTTACCGGTCATGTCGAAGATTTTTCTTCATCCTCTTGGTTGACCAATAGAAAATTTGGAATTTGAGCCTTTCTTCACAAAAGTTTCACCCTTTTAGAAGGAATGCTAAGGAGATTTGAGGAGATTCTTTATGTAATAAAAGTTTGAGATCAACAACTATTTTATGGCAATTTGACAAGATATTCCTGAAATTCTTGATGACGAAACCTTTGCTTAACATCGAATTTTGATAATATCAGTGGGATTCTTGGGAAGAATCCAACATGAGGTTGAATTCTGAAGGTAAATGTGAATTTAAAGTTCTGAAGGTAAGCTTGATATAAAACTGGATTTTGAAGGTAAGCCTTTGAAAGAGTATCCGAATCAGGACTCGGATTCCACAAGGAAAACAGGGAAATTCGAGTAAAAACTCGAATTTTCAAAGGAAAACTGGGAGGTTCGAGTCGGGGCTCGAATCTTAAAGGAAAGCTTGAAAAATCGTTTATTGAAGGCAAGAAAACTTGAGATAAAACTCAAATCTTTGAAGGAAAGCAGGAAGGTTCGAGTTAGGGCTCGAATCTCAGAGGAAAACTTGACAGTTCATTTATTGAAGGCAAGAAAACTTGAGACAAAACTCAAATTTTCGAAGAAAAGCAGGAAGGTTCGAGTCAGGGCTCGAATCTCAGAGGAAAACTTGACAGTTCATTTATTGAAGGCAAGAAAACTTGAGACAAAACTCAAATTTTCGAAGGAAAGCAGGAAGGTTCAAGTCAGGGCTTGAATCTAAACTTGAAGGTTCATTTACTGAAGGCAAGAAAACTCGAGATAAAACCCAAATTTTTGAAGGACAACGGGAAAGTTCGAGTCAGGGCTCGAATCTAAACTTTGAAGGTTCATTTATTGAAGGCAAGAAAATTTAAAACTCAAATTTTTGAAGGAAAGTTGGAAAGTTCGGGCCAGGGCCCGAATTTCAAGGGAAAACTGGAAAGGTTCAGATTTTGTGAGGGAACAGAAGACTTGAGTTAAAACTCAAACCTTCAAATGAGAACTAAAAAATTCGAGTCAAGGCTCGAATCTCAAAGGAAAGAGTTGGAAGTTCGAGTCAAAAACTCGAATCTCAAAGGAGAGTTGATGAGAAGGGATAGAAGAAAATTGGCAGAATTTAAGCAAAATCGAGGAAAGATTGTAACATGAAGGCTTGAATTTGAGACTTGAATGACCTAAAGGTCGACATTGGATTTAGAGCTTTGATTTTTGATGAAGGGTCAGTGCAAAAGACTGATCCTGAGAGGCTAACTGATCGGTCAGCCAGGCACTAGCACGAGTGCTAGGCTTACCTGTATGATTACTGAATTCTTCAAAAAATGCCCCAGTGTAAGTACTGGGTTTTCTGATGGAGATTTGAAGAAGAAAGGGACACCGACATTCTTTAAGATACTTGAGATTTGAGCAAGAATGATTGTCGGTGTTTTCAGGATTTTCCCTCATCCTGAAGGGGAAATGGAATAGACATTTGATGAGAATTTAGAAAGGAATGATTCAGGTTTACCCCTTAACCTGAAAGGGGAGAAGAATAAAATTTATAAAATGGAGAAGAAGAAAGGAAAGAAAATTTTGAAAATTTATTTTGGAAAAGAATTCTCACAGGTAGCATTGTTGCTCCTATGAGGGGTCTCAGGATTATCCCTTATCCTGAATGGGAACAAGAATAAAAATTAAAAGAGTTTTAATGAAGGGAAATTGATATAAATCTAGAAAATCAACAAAGATTGATAAAACTTGTATTTACAAAAGAATCCTCATAGGTAGCATTGTGGCTCCTACGAGGGGTTTCAGGATTATCCCTTATCCTGAATGGGAACACCTCGGACAACGAGGGTCAGGTTTATCCCTTAACCTGAGGGGGAAAAATAAGAATAAAGGAAATACCTCATGGGAAAGAGGCATCAGGTTTATCCCTTAACCTGAAAGGGTACAAGAATTGATAAAATTTTAATGGAATTCGAGGAAATATTTGATAAACTTGATAAAACTTGATAAAATTGATATAAACTTGAAAAAAAAAATATGAATAAAATGAATGAAACTGATAAAAATATAAAATTTAACTGAAATTTTATAAGATTTAACAGGAAAAGGAGTTTTTCTGATCCTGCCTGCATATGGGATCTTGAAAGGAAAATGTTCATTTAAAGGTAAGTGAAAAATCATTTTGGGAAGAAAATCTACCATAAGAAGAATGATTAGTGCGAGAACTGATCCTTCAAATCAAACACAAGAGATCATCATGAGGGTCAAATTTTGAAGGCAATGGTTTTGAAAATCTAATTTTTGAAAAAGAAAATCAACAACAAAGTTGATTTCTAAAAATAACAGTTTGAAACTGATAACAAGATCAATACAAGGGTTGATCTTTGAAGATAATGTTTAAAGATCAACCTTGGAAGATAAGATCAATCACAGGGATTGATTTTTGAATATAATGATTTAAAACCCATTTTTTGGAAGATAAGATCAATGCAAGGATTGATCTTTGAATATGATGGTTTGAAAAACCAAACTTGGAAGACAAGACCAACACAGGGGTTGATCTTTGACTATAATGATTTAAAATCAATTTTTTGGAAGATGAGACCAATGCCAGGATTGATCTCTGAATATAACGTTTTGAAAAAAAACACTTTTGGAAAATATGATCAACACGAGATTCGAGATCTATTTTTGGAAGATAAGACCAACACAAGGGTTGATCCTTCAATGCAATGGTTTCAAAAACCTATTTTGGAAAACATGATCAACATGAGGGTTGATTTTTCAATGCAATGGTTCGAAAACCTATTTTTGAAAACATGATCAACACGAGGGTTGATTTTTTTTTACAAAGCTTGGACAAAAGAATATTTGAACTCTTTGGTCATAACGAAGACCTTTTGAAATTTCATGATTTTTTGAAAAGGCCCTCATAGGTAATATCATTTCTCTCATGAATGATGTCAGGATTAGTCCCGCATTCTGAAAAGAACAGGAATTTAAATGCGGTTTTAATAGAAGCCGATGAAGAGATTTTTGAAATATAGGTTTTCAAAAGCAAATGCCCCTATGTGGCAGAGGAAGGAAGTATTGTGATGTCAGAGATATAAAGGAAAATTGACATTTCATTGATGTGCGAAACTGATAACAAAGAGCTGAAATATTTACAAATACTTTGACCAAAAGGTCACAAAAGGACTGGGCTGACTGGCCCTCTATAAGGTGACTTTGGAAAAAAAAGGGAGAAAAGTAGGAGAATTCTGACATCTTCAGTCTTCTGAGTAGCCGGGGAGAGACTTGGTCATGACGGCCAGGTCATCTTCCTCTTCGTCTTCAACAAAGAGACTCTTGTCGACGCAATCCTGAACAATATTTTTGAAGACGAAGCAGTGATCGGTGTCATGCCCCACTGCTCGATGGAACTTGCAGAACTGATTTGTGAACCTTCCCATGACCGTGGGAGGATCCGTGACTTTCGGGAGTTTAACCAATCCCTTGGTCAGCATGAATTCAAGGGCTTCTTCGAGCGTTTGCTTCAGAGGAGTGAACTCACGATCATTACTCCAACCTTCGCGCATTATCTTTTCTTTCTGCGGAAAGTTAGACTGAGACGACTTGTTATTCTGCTTGGAAGACTTCTCCCTTTGAGCTGCACCGTGGTTCTGGCCATTCTTGCTGTCATTTCTGTTTCTTTTGCTGTTATCAAGATTATTGCTAGAGGTATCAGCTGCATGAGTGAACTGCGCCTTTTTTTTCTGATCTTGGATATTTTTGGCCAGAGGCATGCCCTCGTAAAGCCCACTTTCTATTCCTGCCTCGAGCCATTCGGCTCGTTCAATCAACTTGATAAAGGATTTTGCCGGAGAAGTGGCAATGAGGCTTCTCAGGGGCTGAGAGAAATTGCTGAGGATTATTTGCAATGCATGCTCCTCTGGAATGGGAACTTTCATCTTGTTGCAGGTGCTTCTCCACCTGTGGATGAACTCTCCTGCTCTTTCAGTCTCATTCTGCTTTAGGTTGTAAAGGTGATTGAGCGTAGGGGAAACCTCAATATTGAATAGGAAGCGCTCAATGAACAAATTTACCACTTTATCGAACTCTCGTAGTTCGATAGGATTGATGTGGTCAGCATACCACCTGGCTGCTATGCCCTCCAGGCTGCGAGGAAAACAGATGAACAGAGCCCTGTTATCTTTCCTAAAACGGCTGCACTCTGCATAAAATGTGGCCAAGTGGGCTTTAGGGTTGCCAGTCTCGTCAAATTTGAGAAACTTACGGGGAAGATTCTCCAAGTTATCGTCCCCATCTAGACCATCATAGAAATCTTCGCCGGTGTAGGTCTGGTTGCCCTTACCCTTGGCTTGAATATCCTTAATAGCTCGATTCATCTCCTTCATCTGCTTGCTCATCAGGTCCTCTGCTGGAGCCCCAGACTTGGGCTTGTTGACGGATTCAGGCACTTCTACAGCTATTTTTACGGACTGCCTTGGAGGATTCTGTTTGTAGACAATCTGCTCTTCCTCTTCTGACTCTTCCTCGACTGACTCTGATTCCTCAGAAGCAGTGTCTGGCTGCACCTTTTTCCTGATGATTCTGACTTGCTTTTTCACAGGCTTCTTCTTCAGCTTGCTTTTAGGCACTGGCTCTTTCAGCTTGGCCTCGGCTTGTTCCGACATCATCCTTGCCATCATCTTTTGGAACATATCATATATAGCGGGGTCGATGTCATCTTTCTTGTTCTGACCCTGTCCCCTGACTGATTTAGGAGAGCTTATCTCCTCCGCCTCACTCTCGCTAAGTTGAGGAACTGTTTCTTTTCCCGCTCTTGTCGTAACCATTTTCGGATATCAGTGATCTTTTTGTAGAGGGAAGAGGAGGTTTTTAGACCAGAGAAACTTTTTGGAGAAGTTTTGACAAGAGGGAGGATTTAGGTTGAAATCTAAATAATTGTATCCCATTACTAGGGATTGAGTCACCACAAAATTTGTGACAATTGCGTTGTTTACTCCACAAGGGAGAGTAACCAACTAAAATATGAAAGAAAATACCATTTTGAAAAGGATATCTCTTGACGGAAAGAGATTTTTAAGGAAATATAAACAAGAATATAAAAACAGAAGAAAATAAAAGGAAAAATGGAATTTGAGAATAAATGGTAAGGATTTAAAATTTGAAGAACTTGCAGGCAGGATCAGAAGAATTTTTTGAAGAAATTTAGAAGAAGGAGAAAAAGAAGAGAAAGAAAAATACACCTGGGTTTTAGAAACAAAAGAGGAAATTTTGAAGTATATACCCAGGGTTTTGGAAAATATAAGAAAGATATATATATATAAAGTATCACACAATCACAGATATACAAGCAAGGATACACAAACAGCATTCCCTAAAGCTGACTCTATATGCAATATTTGAAATGGCTGTTAGGACCTTAATCCTAACTATAAGATTTATATCATCTGATTCCAATCAAGGTATGCCAATATACTCAAGCCGAAGCTCGAAGTACGTGGCATATAAGATATCTCTTCGGTTCTAAGGTAATGGCTTCCCAACATCCTTGAGCACCTACCGATATACCTCAGACTATGGCCTTTAGGTACGTGGTAGGGGGGCGCGAACCCAAATGAGTGGTCCAGTTGTGAGGCTCTCGCCCGAACTATGGTTCAGTGAGACAGCCCAGCAACGTGAAGACCGGGACAATATAGGTAGGGATGTTTTTCAAAATATGATCAACATGCAATAAAATCAGAAGGCTCTAATGCAAGTCCTAAAGAGATAGATTTAAATGAAAAGAAGCATACACTTGCATACATTGTTTACATTCAATCCCTAAAATTGATGAGAGTTGTATTTAAGACCTAAATTTAATATGAACATGGAATATTCTCCTCAATATGGTCTGTAAACACCCCAAATTTTCACTCACCTCCCCAACATTTCCACCAAGCATCAACATCCAGCCTCTGAAATCGCTGGAGGGCAAAATGGTCATTTTCTGAGCCCGGACCTTGCAAAAGTCTAAATTTCATCTGAAACTCTCAAAATTTCTCTAATTTTAACTCAGATGTTCAAAATTTTATTCCTGACAGGAGACAGACATCTCCAAGTCTTGATTCAAGATTGCATTTCATAAGACATGACATTGCATATCATTGCATGAGCATTTCAAATCACTGCACTACACAGCATGTCATTTCGAGGTCCAGAACTCTCGATTTCAAAATTTTCAATCCAGATTAGAATTTCAACTCTTTTCAAAATTGATTTCAAAACCCTGGGTCTTCAAAATTATCAATTCTTCCCATTTTACCCCCAGGACTCTGAATTTCAAAATATTTTCTCAGGAAAACGATCTGGATAGTTTTTAATGTGGATTTCAGTCACTTCACCTCAGATTTTGCCGTTTTTGACAATTTCAAATATCTTCCTTTTACAAAATCGCCCTACAAGGGCCAACTCTTTCCAAAAAATTTTATTTTACCAATTATTCCAGATTTTATGAAAATTCCAAAAAAGAGGTTTTGTTATTTTATCCTTATTTCAGTAAATAAGCAATGTGGGACCCACACTGAGGCGGTGTCACACAAGCTTTTCTTTTGAAAATTTGAATTTTGAAAAACCCAAAAATATAGGAGCCTTGTCCCCTAGATTGGTGCCACTTGTCATTTCTCTCTCCTTCCATTTACCTGCCATGTGTCAGCATAGGGTTCACCTAGAGTCGATGCCACATGTCACCCTCCCTCTTCTACCAAGTGTCAGTGTGGGGCTACCTTAAGAAGCCGCCACATGTCTGCCATGTGTCAGTATCCATCCTGCGCCATGTGTCAATCCAAGATTACCAGGAGATGCCAAGTGTCATAGGTTGTCCTGTCTAGAAAAAGTGGAGTTTGTCTCCTCTGAGGTGGCGCCACTTGAAGTGTGTCTCCTGCAGAGGACACGTGTCAACCCCTCCTTCCTTCTAGAAAAGTAGCCTGACACATGTCTCTCCCTACTTTTCTCAAAAAAGTAGGAGACATGTGTCACTCCTAAATTCCTACAGAAAAGGTAGGCTTGTCTCCTTTGAGGTGGCGCCATCTGGAGTGTCTCCTGCAGAGGACACGTGGCAAGCTCTCATTTCCTCAGAAAAAGCAAGTGCCATGTGTCATTTCCTGCTTTCTTCAGAAAAACTAGAATTCAAAAGTTCAAAACTCCTCATAGGTGGCGAAAATCCAGAACTTCTACCTTTTTCATCTTATCTGAGATGGCGCCACATGGCCTGGCCCACCTTCTCTTTCCTCTGCCACGTGTCATTCTCTGCTTCTTTCAGAAAAAGTAGAGGACACATGTCTTCTCCCTACTTCTTTCAGAAAAGTAGGAGACACATGTCACTCCTGGCTTTCTTCAGAAAAAGCAAACCATTCAAAATTCAAACAAGGCACTAGGTGGCGAAAATCCTGAGCTCTGATTTTTCCAGATGGCCTGAGATGGCACCACATGTCCTTTCCCTCCTTTTCCTCCCTCTTGCCACATGGCATTGTAGGAGCCACCCTGAGGTGGCGCCACATGTCCACCCTCCATTCCTCCAGGGCCAACCTCCATTTGAATTTCAAACTTCCCACTGAGGTGGCGCCATTTGAGAAAGCCTCTCCAGACAGCTGACACTTGTCCGCCACATGTCCAGATCTCCTTTCACCAGAAAAAGCAAAATTCAAATTCCTCTGAGGTGGCGCCTTCTGAGCCCACTGCTCTGACCTTATGACATGTGTCAAACACCTTTTGAGGTGGCACCATTTCAGGACTCCACTTGGCTCCATTTTTTTTTTATTTTTTATTTTATTTTTTACAAAGGTAGCCCACCATGAGGTGGCGCCACCTGAGGACTCCCTACAAAAAGTGAATTTGAAATTCAAACTCCAAGAGAGCACCCTCTGAGGTGGCGCCTTCTGGGAGTTCCCTGCAGAGAGAATCAAGCAAACTTTTAAAAAATTCCAAATCCCCCTGCTGAGGTGTCTCACCCACAAAATTTCCATTTTCTTTTATTTTTCTCAAAATCAAAACACCTTTTGAGGTGGCGCCACCTGAGGGTTCCCTGCAAAAGACAAATTCGAATTTCAAACCCCTCAGATGACACCCCCTGAGATGGTGCCACATGGAGGGCTCAGATCCAGCCTGTTTGAATTTCAAAATTTTTCAGAAAAGTTATAAAAACAAGGGTTCACGCCCAGCCTAAGGAGATCATTTTTTTTTAGCTCTTGTGAACTTGGAAAATCTGACCTAGCCTTTCTAACATCTGATTTTGAACCTTGGAAATCGTGCACCCTTTGGCGCATTGAAGAAGGTGGAGTAAAGTTCGTGCCGTGGCCAATCCGATTCCAACAGAGCTCGATTTTGGTGGACCATCCGAAGCTCGGAGCGAAGGACGAAGGAAGCTCGTGATAGCTGCCCCTTTCAAGAGCTCCTACGCTGCGTAACGAAGCAAGGTGCACTTCTTTTCCCCTTGATGTGATTCTATAATCCGAATCGGGAGTCGTTTGAAGAAAGAGCTCATCCGAGGGATGGATTGAGCTATTCTCATAAAACGACATATATAAAATGTTTCATTATACTTCCTTGATGATTTGTAACATGCATGTAGTTAGCTAGATTTAATTTGCATTTTATTTCATTCATTTAGTACATTTCATGAATTAATTAGGATTAATTTAGCATTTATTTCAATTCTGCTTATTTTCAGTAGGTCTCTGTTTTTGTCAGTCAGTCCACACGTCATTTCATGCATTTGTTTTTTATTAAAAATCCCAAAAAAATCACGAAATGCGCCCTTAAGTATCCCTAAAATTTTTCCAAAAATTCGAAGCCATTTGAATTTGTTTACTGCGGTAAACATTCAAAATGGCAAGTCGGGTTTTGTTACCCGAGATACGTTTTGAAAATCATTTGCCGACTTGTAAAATCGAGATATCCCTCATGGGAGATCCGATTTTCGATCCGAAAGATGTTATGAACTCGGGAGAATGTCTAGTTTTTAATATGATTTTTTTCATATTTTTCTGATTTTTTTTATGTCTGACAAAAATCAGAAGGTTCGGGACACGTGTCAGAGCCTAATTTGGTCCTCTGAGATCTTGGATCGACTTAGGGCTATGGTTTCTCTTTGTGTGTTGCTCCAAATCCGAAATTGTAAAAAGTGAAAGTGGTATCCGAGATGTCCTCTATTTGAATCTGAAAGCCTGTAATTTTTAGAACAGTGTTGACCCCTGATTCGGATTTTTCGTGTCAGCCCTCTGTTTTGCTACATTTGTCTGTTCTGTTAGTTTAGGCAGAAATAGTTATATTTTTAACTGTGTTTCCGTTGATCAAATGCCGAAGTAATAAACACGAAAGTTGTTCATGTATGGTGTCTTTCATAGCTCTGATTAATTTCATAAATTTCCATGGATGCTTTATATTTGTTTGGCATTTTTCATCAGATTAGTGTGATTTTTACCTCTGTCAGAACTAAATCTCTATTATTGAACTCCCCATGGCTCAAATCCCGAGGCTATAAAAACAAAAAATGTTCCATTTCGGGTCTTTTAGCAGTCTGCAAAATATCAGAAGTTTCCATGGTGTAAATCTTGCATTATCATATTAGGCATTGCATTTGGTTCGGATCCATAGGCAAAATCCATCATTTTTAGGACTTTCCTTGAATTTTAGCATTTAAATCATATCATTTCATGATTTTTAGCATTCTAGGTTGTTTATCAGAGTTTTTAGATGCTTCATACCGAATTTGGTGCAATTTAGAATCCATTTGAGGTTCGGATCATCCATAATACCAAAACAAGGTCCCGCAGGACCCGGATCCAAGTGAAAAACAAGCAAAATTTGTTATTTTGGATAAATTGCAAAATGCCAAATTCTGATTTTACAGTCCTAATGCGTTTAGCAGCATGTCATCATGTCCCTTACTGCATTTCATCATTATTTGATTCAATTTGAATTTCAAAATCTCAATTTTACCAAGTTTTCCTTTAAAAAAACCCTGATTTTAAAGGTATAACTTTATAATTAGGGGTATTTTGGTCATTTTGACCCCAATTCCGAATTTCAAACTATTTTCTACTGAATTTCCTGCATTTACATCATTTCAAATATCAAGGAAGCACGAGAATAGGGTTTATATCCAATTAAATCCAATAATTTCATAATATTATTGGAAAATCTTGGAAAAACCCACATATTTGAGCTAACTTTATTTCAAGCTTGGCAGGGACATTCCAAAGAAGGAGCTGAAGTCTGCAAATTTCTTTTATTTCCTTTATTTAGTGATGTAATAATGTAAATTTTGGAATAAGAGATTTAATTTCCTGCTTAGACTAGGATGCATATCATATAGTTTGAATTTATGCAATATCCCGTTTCTATGATTCATGCATTTTATTTCAAAAGCACTATGGATGTTCACGAATGGCACGTGCACCAACTCTTAGGGAGTTGATGGACTCGGTGGGATCCATATTTACGGCCCTAGTCGGAATATGGACGAGACCCAGATCCATCATCTTTCTACTAGTCACATTGAGCCTACATTCTTAGGCTATCTTAAAATGCACATCATATTTCCAAAGTTTTCAAAAATCATGTGCATCAAATCAACTAAGTTCTGAACATATTCATGGCCACAGTCAGAATATGTGAAGGATTTATTTGGACTTAATGCACATTTTCCAACCAATTCCTCAGAAAATCTTTTCAAAGGGCATTCATTCACTCATGTCATTTGCATTATGAAATAATTTTCTCAAGAAAATTTCATTCTCAAAAAAATCGATTTCTCAAGAAACTCTTAAGTTGATTTTCCCAAAGTCAAGTTTTCATAGTTTTCCCTGAAAATCGGTTTCTCAAGAAACTCTAAGGATTTCTTAAAATCGGTTTTCCAAAGACAAGTTTTTCCACAGTTTTCCCAGGAAAATGATATTTTCTTAAGATATTCAAAAGAGTTTTCCAATCTTCCTTCAAGATCCAAAATCGATTTCCAAGTATTTCAAAAGGTAGAATTCCCAGGATTTCGATTCCCCAAGTTTTGAATTTCCTTCTCCGATGAGTTTTCCTATAAATTTTCCATCATTTTCCTAAGAAAACTCTCAAAGTCCAAGTTTTCCTAAGAAGTGTTTCCCTTTTCAGAAAGTTCATCTTTTCTCAAGAATCTCTTCCATTTTCCCAGGATTTTCAACCATTCATAATTTTCCCAAGTCTTTATGAACTTTCCTGAGATTTCAAATCTTTTTCATCTGAGTTTCTTGAGAAATTGACTTTCAGCTTTTTCCTGAGAAAATCTTTTCAACTCCCAATATTTTCCAAGCATGCATCATGTTTTCCCAAGCATACATCATGTTTCCAACTTACATCTTTCAAATCTCATAGCACATGCCTGAATTCTCTGTGCATATAGGATAAAACATAATTTCGATGATTTAATTAAGTCAAGCACAATTTTGGTCCTTGGTTCGATTACCCCTGTTAAAGGCGGCAGGAACGGTTGAACCTCGTACCGACAGGTCGAGCCCCATCCCATGGATTTTCCCGCAATTTTCAAAACGGAGGCGAGTATTTCAAAACCATTTCCAAAATCCGGTCAAGTTTGAAGCGCGAAAGCGTTTCTCCTCTTTCTCTCTTCTGCAAGGAAGGGAAGACGAGGGAAAAATTTCGCGACGCCAACAGGTTTGGCGACCGTGATGGGACCTGTCCTCGTCTGGTCAAAGTAGTGCTTGACTTAGTTTAATTATCAAAATTGTGTTCACAAAATGTCAGCTCTTTACTTTTGATATCATGCGAACCTAGGAGCCTAGATTCTGACCTAGCTGACATTGACTGCATGTAGCTTAGGCATGGTTTGGTAGGACCATATTGAGGATAAATTTTCATGCTCACATAGACTTAGGTCTAAATACAATCCTCCTCAATTTAGGATCTGAATGCAAACAATGTATGCTTCTTCAAAGTTTTTAAAATCTATCTCTCTAGGACTTAGAACCCTCTATTTCTTGCATGTGATCATTTTTCAAAACCTCAATTACCTATCATTACCCGGTCTTCACGTTGCTGGGCTCTCTTCCAGAACCCTAGTTCGGGACAGAGCCTCACAACTGGGCCAATTATTTGGGTTAACACCCCCCTACCACGTACCGCGGGCCACAGTCCGAAGTATATCGGTAGGCGCTCAAGGATGTTGGAAAACCTTACCCTAGAACCGGAGTTGAAACTCTATGCCACGTACCTCGGATTTCGATTCGAGTATATCGGCATAACTGCATTGGACAAAGATGATCTGAACCTAGAGTTAGGATTAAGGTCCTACAGCTGTTTTCAAATTGATGCATCTAGAGTCAGCCTTTTAGGGAGTGCTGAATGTGCATAAATGTTTGTGCAGGATGAGATTGTATGTATGATTTTCTCAATTCTTTATGTTTCCCAATGTTTTTCAACTCATTAGGTCTTTTTCAAAATACCCTTATTTTCCACAAGATCTTTTTTTTCAAACCCTGGATTTTTTTCAAATATCCCATTTCTTTCAAAACTCCAGGTGATTTTACATTCTACCTTTCTACTGGATCTCGAATTTCTAGCTGCATTTTTATCCTGCCAGCAAAATTTTTCAAAATTTCTCACATTTTCCTAAGTCTCATTCTGAGTCTTTCTCTGTTTTCAGTTCGATGGCATCCAGTCAAGTCGATCCTATCTTTCCTGAAGGTCACATCTCCTTCGAGGTGCGACAAGGTCGTCCTGAACATCGAGCCCTTAGCACCGAAACTTTCATTCCCCGGTGGTATTATTCCTGGCTAAAGAGCTTTTCCCGAATGTTCCCGGACCATTTGAGCGAGTGCGGATTAGAGCTGGCATCAGCAGTCGGAAAACAGACCATCAATGGCAACCTGATCCATGCAATGGCAGAGCGATGGAATCCTCGAACGTGTACCTTCTGGTTCCCGTGGGGAGAGATGACTGTTTTAATGGATGAATTCTCAGAAATCATGGGGTTGCCAGAACCAGCTGGTCGACCAAGCGACCCATTAGAGCATCAATTCCTTATCAATGTCAAGGGTTTGGACCCCCGAGACTCCTTAGCTCGTATGACAGGCCGCCGATCTTGGCCCCTAATCCAGTTAGAAGGAAATGAATATGTTGACCTACTTGAGTTGTACTGCCAGTACGGGACCTTCGTCGAAGTCAGCTCGCTATCAAGAACAGCCAAAGAAAAGATTCAGAATGCAATGGTTCTATGCACTGTAGGACTGTCCCTTTTCCCAGATGGACAGAACTACATGGACATCAGGATAATCCAACTTATGAGAAGATGGGGAAGCTCTAATTCGAGTCCTTCATTTTCCTTTGTTGATCCGGGTTCCGACTCGTGATCTCATTATCTTATTTGAGCTCTGATTCGAGTCTCCCATTTTCCTCTGTTGATTCGGGTTCCAACTCGTGATCTCATTACATCATTCAAGCTCAGATTTGAGCTGTTCATTTTCTTTTGTTGATCCGGGTTTCGACTCGAGATCTCTCTATTCATTCAAGCTCAGATTCGAGCTCTTCATTTGTTGATCCGGGTTCTGACTCGTGATCTCTATATTTTATTTGAGCTCTGACTCGAACTCATCATTCTCCTTTGATTAATCCAAGTCATTTCAGTCATCAAAGTCTGTCAATTGCTCAAATTTGATATTTTGCTCTCCAAATTCCAATTTAAATCTTCAAATCAGGCAACTCTCCAATTTCGACCTCTGGGTCACCCAATTTTCAATTCTCAATTTCAATTACCAATCTCAATTTCGACCTTCGGGTCAATCAATTTCCAATTCTCGACCTTCAATTTCCAATTTTTGACCTTCGGGTCAATCAATTTCCAATTCTCGACCTTTGGGTCTATAAATTTCCAATTCTCGACCTTCAATTTCCAATTTTCGACCTTCGGGTCAATCAATTTCCAATTCTCGACCTTCGGGTCTATCAATTTCCAATTCTCGACCTTCAATTTCCAATTTTCGACCTTCGGGTCAACCAATTTCCAAATTTCGACCTTCGGGTAAATCAATTTTCAATCTTTGACCTTCATTTCTCAATTTCGACCTTTAGGTCACTCAATTCTCAATTTCGACCTTCAGGTCACACAATTTCGACCTTTCGGTCAACCAATTCTCAATTTCGACCTTTGTGGTCAAATCAATTCTCAATTCCGACCATCAGGTCATCCAATTTCGACCTTCGGGTCATTCAATTTCCAGCAACCAATTTTCCAATTTTCCATTTCGACCTTTGGGTCAATCAATCTCAATATCCAATTTCAATCATTTTCTCTTGCGAGAGACCCTTTTAGGGAGAGTTCGAGGGAGCTCGTTCTTTTCACATGCTATCCAATTCGTTCACTTAGCCCCTTTTTAGGGAGAGTTTGAAGGGACTCGCGTCTTTGTGAACCGTTTGCAAAACAATTTCCAATTTCACACGAGGAACCCTTTTTAAGGGAGAGGCTCGACGGAGACTCGTTTTTCTTGTGACCCCCCCCAATTTCATACTAGGCCATTTTTCGTCATGAAAGACCCTCTTTGCAGGGAGAGTATGATGGACTTGTTCCTTTCATGACCCAGTTTTCAGACCTCACTATTATCGGCCCCCTTTCCATAAGAGAAACCTAATATTAGGGAGCTTTGACGAAAGCTCAATTTCTCTTCGAAAGTTCGTTTTGCAAACACCTCCTCTTCAGGGAAGAGAGGAGTATTTCCCAATTCCCATTCAGATAAGGGCCAAGCCTGAGTCTCTCTTTTGGGGAAAAAGAGAGGAGAATTTTCGTCACAGATGTATTGAGCCGGATTTTAAATACTCACTTTCACCAAGGATTTCAAGAAAATTTTGTCAAATTTGTCAATCAATTGTTGATTTTAGAATTTTTTATTGCACTAATCTCTATCTCAATTTACCTTCAGCATCACTTCCAAAAGAGTGAAGCTTTTGCGAAAAGGGATTCAAACTTCAAATTCTTTCTATTGGCCAACCAAAAGGAGGAAGGATAAGTCCTCGATATGGCCAGAAAAGAAGATTCAATGTTATTGAAAAGTCATAGATGTTTGATATTGATCGCAGTTATGGCACATTTTTAAGGATTATTCTTGTAAAGACAAGACAGTGGAAATATCTTGAGTGCTAGAAAAGAGAGAATTCACCCAAACCCTGTCTCCTCAAAATCACCTAAGCTGCAATTAAATATCCGCAAAAGGGATCTCTCACCTGTCGTCAAGATGAAGGCGAATTAGGCGAGTAGACCCCCGGGGCCAAAGAAGATTCGAAACATCTCCAAGATGACGGAGTTTGTGACGGATTCTTCCAGGAAAAGTCCAAAGCACTGTCAAGATGAAGGCAGATGCGATGAACCTCTCGACAATCCCTAAAAGATATTTAATTTCAGCTATCGCCCAAAGATTTCCAAACCCATCATCCAAGAAGGATCGAAACATCTCCAAGTTGAAGGAGTTTGTGACATACCCTTCCCAAAAGAGAGAAAGAGAGGAAAAAGAAAGAGAGAAAAAGTCAGAACATCTCCAAAATGAAGGAGAATGCAGCCAAAACCCAGAGAACCAAAAGAGTGCAGAAAGATTATCATAAGAGAAGCCTTCAGGATATCAAACTGCCAAATTTATCAAGAATCCTCTTTAAATTTGTGAAATTCTATTATCAATACTCTTTCATCAATTGCTTTCATAACATCAAATTTTCTTTCCTACTCATATCAAGGAAATTGATAACTTCCTTGAAGAAGGTCAATTGTAAACAATTTGGGTTTTCAAGTCTCGATTCTACAAAGTGAACCTTGTGTGGAGGTAATGCTTTGGGTAGAAAAGAAAGAATATCTTTGCAACAATGTGCAACATTTTCAAAAAAACTTGGAATCAACAACAAAATTCTCAATATTTTGATAATATTTTCTAGCTATCTTGACGTGAAGTGAGAGCTCGATATCCGTCTTCGATGCATCCTGACACCAATTTTAAATCCCTCTTAAGGACTTGATTCCTTCCCTTCTTTGAGAGCATGAACTCTCAGATTGCACACTTCCCTGTGTCCCCACTGTCCCACCATAGACAGTCCCATTTCGGCTTGAGGTTAAGCCACCAATTCCAGCAAAAGGCAATTTCAAAAGCTGATTTTAGTCTCAGCAATGAGACGCCCAAAACCAATCCCTTTTCAAGCTTTAGGGACCCCATTTTCCTTCCATTTGCGAAACCCCTGTCGGATTTACTGTGCAAAATCCGAAGGTTGCATCATGGTCTCTTCTTTCGAGGATTCCATTCATTTTCCGCCCGATCAGGATAAGGGTATAAACCTGAGCCTCCTTCGATGAGGTATTTCATTTTCCGCCCGATTAGGATAAGGGTACAAACTTGAGCCTCTGTCGATGAGGTATTTCATTTTCTGCCCGATCAGGATAAGGGTACAAAACTGAGCCTCAACCAATGAGGTATTTCATTTTCCGCCCGATCAGGATAAGGGTACAAACCTGAGCCTCAATCAAAGAGGTATTTCATTTTCCGCCCGATCAGGATAAGGGTACAAACCTGAGCCTCTGTCGATGAGGTATTTCATCTTCCGCCCGATCAGGATAAGGGTACAAACCTGAGCCTCTGTCGATGAGGTATTTCATTTTCCGCCCGATCAGGATAAGGGTACAAACCTGAGCCTCAATCAAAGAGGTATTTCATTTTCCGCCCGATCAGGATGAGGGTACAAACCTGAGCCTCTGTCGATGAGGTATTTCATTTTCCGCCCGATCAGGATAAGGGTACAAACCTGAGCCTCACTCAAAGAGGTATTTCATTTTCCGCCCGATCAGGATAAGGGTACAAACCTGAGCCTCACTCAAAGAGGTATTTCATTTGCCGCCCGATCAGGATAAGGGTACAAACCTGAGTCTCATTTCAATGAGATATTCCATCCCCCAATCAGGTTAAGGGTCAAACCTGAGCTTCGTTCCATGCGAGGTATTTCTGTCCCATCCAGGTTAAGGGCGTAAACCTGAACTTCACTGTCATAGAGTGAATCTTTTCTCTCTATTCTTCGCTTCATATCTACCATCCTCCTCGGGATAATTTCTTCACACCCAGTCAGATCCTTCTAACTGGGGCATTTTTTCGTATAGCCCAAATTTGGTGTGTTTTCTTTGCCACTAAGCTCGGCCATGAGCCGGCTTAGTAGCAAAGAGGGGCATCTGTAAACACCCCAAATTTTCACTCACCTCCCCAACATTTCCACCAAGCATCAACATCCAGCCTCTGAAATCGCTGAAGGGCAAAATGGTCATTTTCTGAGCCCGGACCTTGCAAAAGTCTAAATTTCATCTGAAACTCTCAAAATTTCTCTAATTTTAACTCAGATGTTCAAAATTTTATTCCTGACAGGAGACAGACATCTCCAAGTCTTGATTCAAGATTGTATTTCATAAGACATGACATTGCATATCATTGCATGAGCATTTCAAATCACTGCACTGCACAGCATGTCATTTCGAGGTCCAGAACTCTCGATTTCAAAATTTTCAATCCAGATTAGAATTTCAACTCTTTTCAAAATTGATTTCAAAACCCTGGGTCTTCAAAATTATCAATTCTTTCCATTTTACCCCCAGGACTCTGAATTTCAAAATATTTTCTCAGGAAAACGATCTGGATAGTTTTTAATGTGGATTTCAGTCACTTCACCTCAGATTTTGCCGTTTTTGACAATTTCAAATATCTTCCTTTTACAAAATCGCCCTACAAGGGCCAACTCTTTCCAAAAATTTTTATTTTACCAATTATTCCAGATTTTATGAAAATTCCAAAAAAGCGGTTTTGTTATTTTATCCTTATTTCAGTAAATAAGCAATGTGGGACCCACACTGAGGTGGTGTCACACAAGCTTTTCTTTTGAAAATTTGAATTTTGAAAAACCCAAAAATATAGGAGCCTTGTCCCCTGGATTGGTGCCACTTGTCATTTCTCTCTCCTTCCATTTACCTGCCATGTGTCAGCATAGGGTTCACCTAGAGTCGATGCCACATGTCACCCTCCCTCTTCTGCCAAGTGTCAGTGTGGGGCTACCTTAAGAAGCCACCACATGTCTGCCATGTGTCAGTATCCATCCTGCGCCATGTGTCAATCCAAGATTACCAGGAGATGCCAAGTGTCATAGGTTGTCCTGTCTAGAAAAAGTGGAGTTTGTCTCCTCTGAGGTGGCGCCACTTGAAGTGTGTCTCCTGCAGAGGACACGTGTCAACCCCTCCTTCCTTCTAGAAAAGTAGCCTGACACATGTCTCTCCCTACTTTTCTCAAAAAAGTAGGAGACATGTGTCACTCCTAAATTCCTACAGAAAAGGTAGGCTTGTCTCCTCTGAGGTGGCGCCATCTGGAGTGTCTCCTGCAGAGGACACGTGGCAAGCTCTCATTTCCTCAGAAAAAGCAAGTGCCATGTGTCATTTCCTGCTTTCTTCAGAAAAACTAGAATTCAAAAGTTCAAAACTCCTCATAGGTGGCGAAAATCCAGAACTTCTACCTTTTTCATCTTATCTGAGATGGTGCCACATGGCCTGGCCCACCTTTTCTTTCCTCTGCCACGTGTCATTCTCTGCTTCTTTCAGAAAAAGTAGAGGACACATGTCTTCTCCCTACTTCTTTCAGAAAAGTAGGAGACACATGTCACTCCTGGCTTTCTTCAGAAAAAGCAAACCATTCAAAATTCAAACAAGGCACTAGGTGGCGAAAATCCTGAGCTCTGATTTTTCCAGATGGCCTGAGATGGCACCACATGTCCTTTCCCTCATTTTCCTCCCTCTTGCCACATGGCATTGTAAGAGCCACACTGAGGTGGCGCCACATGTCCACCCTCCATTCCTCCAGGGCCAACCTCCATTTGAATTTCAAACTTCCCCCTGAGGTGGCGCCATTTGAGAAAGCCTCTCCAGACAGCTGACACTTGTCCGCCACATGTCCAGATCTCCTTTCACCAGAAAAAGCAAAATTCAAATTCCTCTGAGGTGGCGCCTTTTGAGCCCACTGCTCTGACCTTCTGACATGTGTCAAACACCTTTTGAGGTGGCACCATTCCGGGACTCCACTTGGCTCCATTTTTTTTTTTTTTTTTTATTTTTAACAAAGGTAGCCCACCATGAGGTGGCGCCACCTGAGGACTCCCTATAAAAAGTGAATTTGAAATTCAAACTCCAAGAGAGCACCCTCTGAGGTGGCGCCTTCTGGGAGTTCCCTGCAGAGAGAATCAAGCAAACTTTTAAAAAATTCCAAATCCCCCTGTTGAGGTGTCTCACCCACAAAATTTCCATTTTCTTTTATTTTTCTCAAAATCAAAACACCTTTTGAGGTGGCGCCACCTGAGGGTTCTCTGCAAAAGACAAATTCGAATTTCAAACCCCTCAGATGACACCCCTTGAGATGGCGCCACATGGAGGGCTCAGATCCACCCTGTTTGAATTTCAAAATTTTTCAGAAAAGTTATAAAAACAAGGGTTCACGCCCAGCCTAAGGAGATCATTTTTTTTTAGCTCTTGTGAACTTGGAAAATCCGACCTAGCCTTCCTAACATCTGATTTTGAACATTGGAAATCATGCCCCCTTTGGCGCATTGAAGAAGGTGGAGTAAAGTTCGTGCCGTGGCCAATCCGATTCCAACAGAGCTCAATTTTGGTGGACCATCCGAAGCTCGGAGCGAAGGACGAAGGAAGCTCGTGATAGCTGCCCCTTTCAAGAGCTCCTACGCTGCGTAACGAAGCAAGGTGCACTTCTTTTCCCCTTGATGTGATTCTATAATCCGAATCGGGAGTCGTTTGAAGAAAGAGCTCATCCGAGGGATGGATTGAGCTATTCTCATAAAACGACATATATAAAATGTTTCATTATACTTCCTTGATGATTTTTAACATGCATGTAGTTAGCTAGATTTAATTTGCATTTTATTTCATTCATTTATTACATTTCATGAATTAATTAGGATTAATTTAGCATTTATTTCAATTCTGCTTATTTTCAGTAGGTCTCTGTTTTTGTCAGTCAGTCCACACGTCATTTCATGCATTTGTTTTTTATTAAAAATCCCAAAAAAATCACGGAATGCGCCCTTAGGTGTCCCTAAAATTTTGCCAAAAATTCGAAGCCATTGGAATTTGTTTACTGCGATAAACATTCAAAATGGCAAGTCGGGTTTTGTTACCTGGGATACGTTTTGAAAATCATTTGCCGACTTGTAAAATCGATATATCCCTCATGGGAGATCCGATTTTCAATCCGAAAGATGTTATAAACTAGGGAGAATGTCTCGTTTTTAATATGAGTTTTTCAGATTTTTCTGATTTTTTTTATGTCTGACAAAAATCAGAGAGTTCGGGACACGTGTCAGAGCCTAATTTGGGCCTCTGAGATCTTGGATCGACTTAGGGCTACGGTTTCTCTTTGTGTGTTGCTTCAAATCCGAAACTGTAAAAAGTGAAAGTGGTATCCGAGATGTCCTCTGTTTGAATCTGAAAGCCTGTAATTTTTAGAACAGTGTTGACCCCTGCTTAGGATTTTTCTTGTCAGCCCCCTGTTTTGCTACATTTGTCTGTTTTGTTAGTTTAGGCAGAAATAGTTATATTTTTATCTGTGTTTCCGTTGATCAAATGCCAAAGTAATAAACATGAAAGTTATTCATGTATGTGTCTTTCATAGCTCTGATTAATTTCATAAATTTCCATGGATGCTTTATATTTGTTTGGCATTTTTCATCAGATTAGTGTGATTTTTACCTCTATCAAAACTAAATCTCTGTTATTGAACTCCCCATGGCTCAAATCCCGAGGCTATAAAAACCAAAAATGTTCCATTTCGTGTCTTTTAGCAGTCTGCAAAATATCAGAAGTTTCCATGGTGTAAATCTTGCATTATCATATTAGGCATTGCATTTGGTTCGGATCCTTAGGCAAAATCCATCATTTTTAGGACTTTCCTTGAATTTTAGCATTTAAATCATATCATTTCATGATTTTTAGCATTCTAGGTTGTTTATCAGAGTTTTTAGATGCTTCATACCGAATTTGGTGCAATTTGGAATCCATTTGAGGTTCGGATCATCCATAATACCAAAACAAGGTCCCGCAAGACCCGGATCCAAGTGAAAAACAAGCGAAATTCGTTATTTTGGATAAATAGCAAAATGCCAAATTCTGATTTTACAGTCCTAATGTGTTTAGCAGCATGTCATCATGTCCCTTACTGCATTTCATCAATATTTGATTCAATTTGAATTTCAAAATCTCAATTTTACCAAGTTTTCCTTTAAAAAAAACCTGATTTTAAAGGTATAACTTTATAATTAGGGGTATTTTGGTCATTTTGACCCCAATTCCGAATTTCAAACTATTTTCTACTGAATTTCCTGCATTTACATCATTTCAAATATCAAGGAATCACGAGAATAGGGTTTATATCCAATTAAATCCAATAATTTCATAATATTATTGGAAAATCTTGGAAAAACCCACATATTTGAGCTAACTTTATTTCAAGCTTGGCAGGGACATTCCAAAGAAGGAGCTGAAGTCTGCAAATTTCTTTTATTTCCTTTATTTAGTGATGTAATAATGTAAATTTTGGAATAAGAGGTTTAATTTCCTGCTTAGACTAGGATGCATATCATATAGTTTGAATTTATGCAATATCCTGTTTCTATGATTCATGCATTTTATTTCAAAAGCACTATGGATGTTCACGAATGGCACGTGCACCAACTCTTAGGGAGTTGATGGACTCGGTGGGATCCATATTTACGGCCCTAGTCGGAATATGGACGAGACCCAGATCCATCATCTTTCTACTAGTCACATTGAGCCTACACTCTTAGGCTATCTTAAAATGCACATCATATTTCCAAAGTTTTCAAAAATCATGTGCATCAAATCAACTAAGTTCTGAACATATTCATGGCCACAGTCTGAATATGTGAAGGATTTATTTGGACTTAATGCACATTTTCCAACCAATTCCTCAGAAAATCTTTTCAAAGGGCATTCATTCACTCATGTCATTTGCATTATGAAATCATTTTCTCAAGAAAATTTCATTCTCAAAAAAATCGATTTCTCAAGAAACTCTTAAGTTAATTTTCCCAAAGTCAAGTTTTCATAGTTTTCCCTGAAAATCGGTTTCTCAAGAAACTCTAAGGATTTCTTAAAATCGGTTTTCCAAAGACAAGTTTTTCCACAGTTTTCCCAGGAAAATGATATTTTCTTAAGATATTCAAAAGAGTTTTCCAATCTTCCTTCAAGATCCAAAATCGATTTCCAAGTATTTCAAAAGGTAGAATTCCCAGGATTTCGATTCCCCAAGTTTTGAATTTCCTTCTCCGATGAGTTTTCCTATAAATTTTCCATCATTTTCCTAAGAAAACTCTCAAAGTCCAAGTTTTCCTAAGAAGTGTTTCCCTTTTCAGAAAGTTCATCTTTTCTCAAGAATCTCTTCCATTTTCCCAGGATTTTCAACCATTCATAATTTTCCCAAGTCTTTATGAACTTTCCTGAGATTTCAAATCTTTTTCATCTGAGTTTCCTGAGAAATTGACTTTCAGCTTTTTCCTGAGAAAATCTTTTCAACTCCCAATATTTTCCAAGCATGCATCATGTTTTCCCAAGCATACATCATGTTTCCAACTTACATCTTTCAAATCTCATAGCACATGCTTGAATTCTCTGTGCATATAGGATAGAACATAATTTCGATGATTTAATTAAGTCAAGCACAATTTTGGTCCTTGGTTCGATTACCCCTGTTAAAGGCGGCAGGAACGGTTGAACCTCGTACCGACAGGTCGAGCCCCATCCCATGGATTTTCCCGCAATTTTCAAAATGGAGGCGAGTATTTCAAAACCATTTCCAAAATCCGGTCAAGTTTGAAGCGCGAAAGCGTTTCTCCTCTTTCTCTCTTCCGCAAGGAAGGGAAGACGAGGGAAAAATTTCGCGACGATAACATGGTCCTACCAAACCATACTTAGATCCTATATGAAAATAATGTCAGCTTAGGACAGAGTCTAGGCTCCTAAGGTTTGCATGGAAATGTAGCTGACATATGTTAGAATAAAGACTTAGATTATATAAAAGCAAAGCAAAGGCATAGATTCAACCGGACGAAGACGAGTCCCATCACGGTCGCCAAAACTGTGATCATCGCAAAATTTTTCCTCTCTTGTGGTTTCTCTCTCTCTTCCTTCTCTTTTCCTTTTCTAACCTTTATTCTGCTCCTTTTTGAAGGGAGAAGAATAAAAGAAAGAAAAGAGAAAGAGAAGAGAAAAGAAAGAAAGAAAGAGAGAAGAGGAAATCTTTTGCGTGGTCTCACTTGACCTTGATTTGAAAACATTTAGAAAATCACTCGCCTCTGTTTTGAAAATATTTGCGGGAAAATGGAGAGACGGGATTCGCTCGTCGGTACGAGGTTCGACCGTTCCTGGCGCCTTTACCAGGGGTAATCGAACCAAGGATCGAATCTATGCCTTTCGCTTTGCCTAAATATTATCTAAGTCTCTATTCTAACTCTAAATGCACAAAGAATCATGCTTGTGCAATGCAATGATGTATGCTCTCTTTAAAGATGTTTTGGAAATTTCCAAGTATTCTGAGATGAACTTGGTAAGGGAATGAAGAAACGTTTGAATCTCACTTAGAACTTGAGATAGATCAGAGAAGTTCTAAGTCTTTGAAGTAAATCAGAGTTTTGGAAGAATAAATGAGAAGGAATGACTTGAAGTTTTTAAAATGAGAGGAAATGAAGTTTCAAAGTCAGAAATGGACTTTGAATTTAAACTCTGAATTTTAGAAAAGGAAATGAATACTTGAGCTGGAATTGAATTTGAAGCTTGAAATTTAGAATAAACTGAGAAATCAAATGGTATTTAAGAATAGAAATAGATTTAAGAGATTCAGATTAGATCCAAAAATGGAATTGAAATCTAGAATTGGAATTGGATTCCGGATCCTAAACAGAATTGGCTCCGAGATTTGAAATCCGAGATGGACTTGGGTTCTGGATCCTAAAATGGAATGGATCTGAAGTCTGAGATCCAAATGTAGAATTGGGTTCTGGATCCTAGAATGGATTTGGATCTGAATTTTGAGATCCAAAGTGAAAGTTGAGTCCTGGATCCTAAAATGAAATTTGGGTCTGAAGTCTAAGATCCAAAGTGAAGTTGGATTATGGATTCTAGAATCCTAAATGGAAATTGGATCCAAAATCTGGAATCCGAGATGTAATTTGGATCTAACTTTGGAATTGGAATTTCAGACTTGATTTGAGAATAAATGAATTTCAAAGTCAAATTGGACTTTGATTTTGGAGCTTTGAATTTGGAATTTAGAAAATGAATCAAGGATCTCAAAGTTAGATTGAACTTTGAATTTGATGGGAGTTTTGAATATAAATGAATTTGGAATTTCAAAGTCAAATTGATCTTTGAAATCTGATTTGAGTTTGAATACAAAAATGACTTTGAAATCTCAAAGTTTAATTTGAATTTTGAGATTGAAAATGAAATTGATTTTGAAAATGAAAGGATGAATTGGATTTTGTAAGAATTGAAGATAGATTGAGGAAGATATTTACATCACTTGGAGTTTTTGAAAAGGGAATTTTGAAAATATGATGCAATTCTATCCTAAATGATGAATGAATTTAAATAATTTGAAATTGGATTTAAAAAAAAAGTTGTTCCATTCTTTAAATGAATTAAAATAAGATTGAAGATATAATACATCCTTGACTATGGTCATTGAATGTATTATATAATAATCTATATTTAAATTCAGATGAAGAATGAAACACATTTGGTGCTTTTATAGAATTTAAAATGAAATTAACTCTCAATATACCCTGACTATGGCCATTGGTATATATTTTGAATTAATTTTAAGTTAAATTCTGATAAAAGAAGAAAACATTTGAGTAAATATGATAAATTTGGAAAACGGATCCAGTGTGGATCCAGTATTATTTCGTAAAAGATAAAAATCCTAAGTTTTGTCCACACCCTGACTATGGCCATTGATGTGGATCATCAACTTAGGATTAATTCATCTCTTACGAAATGGTGCACGTGCCATTCGTGTTTCACCAATGTGAGATTTTCAGAAATAAAGGCAAAAAGCATGAAAACAAATAATTCATGGTATTTACAATGCTCATTCACTCTATCTAAAACCGGAAATGTAAATTCTCATTAAGTCCTAACTTATTACAACATATAAAATTGAATGTACAATTCCGAGCAATGACATTTTCCACATACGCCCTGCAAAGCACTTGATTAGTATGGAAAAGAGGAGAGAAATTACACCTATCATATAGATGTTAATGATAAAGTGCTCATATGCCAAGATATTCAAATTCTGAAGTGCAAAAGATGAAAATGATGTATACCTATGAATATACATGTACATGCATGTATATATTTACCTATACACATATATATATACATATATATATATATATATATATATATATATATATATATATGTGTGTGTATATAGATGGAATGATGAGTATGAAGGGAATGTGTAGGTGCAACAGTGCTGGCAGTGAGCTATGCCTAAATGGAAACATTAAAGCATTGTACAGGGGGTTGTGCAATAGGGAATGAACTTGACTCAGGTTGCTGCAAACAGCTTGGTAGCTGTGGGCAACGACCGGGCGCAGGTACATGGTGATATTTGTAACAGATAAAATTTATGTGGATACAATATATATAGTACAGGGAAATGAAGTAATAAGTGTAACACAGTGGCATGCTGTGTGACAATACTAATAAAAGCATGCACTAGGCGTGGTTATGAGGTAAAAAGCTGCCTTGTAGGCTGCTGTGCAAGTGGATGTGCTGAACCGCAGGGGCAGCTGTGAGAGGAGGCTGGAATGTTGCATAAGGTAATGTAATAAAGAAGAGCAAATAGCGGGGAGGTATGGGTAGCAGCGAAATGGAATTTGCTGATGTAGATGTTTGCGCATATACAAATAAGAAAATGAAGATTGGTCTCAAGGTAGATGATAGCAGGGAACAAAACTGTACATTTTGGCAGGTAATATGATACTATACCAGATCATCATACCATAGGTAAAATGATTATGGACTAAGGTAGTGAGGTAATGGATTTGTGGAACAATGCAGTGATGTGGGTTTGGTAGTGGCAATTGTTTGCAGCGAAACATATGGGAAGGTGAAGGGGTGGTGTAGTTTGCAGGAAGGATGTTTACAGCAGATGCTGGGAAAGGCAAGTGAACATGGTGTGATGTTGGTACATGCAACAGTAAGTAGGAAAACATGAATACAGTGATGTGTGGGAAGACAAATCAGAGCATACAATGATGATACCAAAGTGTAGTAAATGATTTAAATTGAAAAGGGGTATGCGATATTTCTAACACATTGTAATTTGATATTATGTCCACTGTAGCTTGGTCTTTTAATCCCATACGACTGAAGCAACCCAGATGTGATCCAAGAGATGGAAAACAGCCTTTTATGCCACCTTAGAGAATATACGCACACCCAGATGTGATCCAGGAGATGGAAAACAACCTTTTATGCTGTAGCAACCCATGAATGTGGGCTGTAAAAAAAAAAATCAAAGGGATGCATTAACAGTCTCTATTATGGATGGGAAACAAAAGATGTCAAAGATTTTGAAGTATTTAAATGTCATTACCAAAATTTATTAAACAGGTAGATATAAGCTAAAATATCTACATGGTGTTGATATGGCAACAATGATGGTGAAGATGTGCAATGTTGAAAGAGCAGAAAAATGGGACGCAGAGTGCTGTATGTGTGAAATGCTATAATCGGTGCATTTTGCAGGAGGATAAAAAAAAAATGGGCAGAGTATAGCATATGTACAGAGTGGATGGACCTAACACAGGTGGTGGAATGACTACCTAGGGGCTCGGTACCCAACTCTACTATGCCTGCCAAATTCCAGAGCTAAGTGTTCCCTCAAACACAAGTCTTCACATGTAGTACCCATCAATTCTCATAAAATCAGGGATGTAACTTTTGAGTGTTTTGTAATTGATTTACTTCTTTCTTTCTTTTTTTTTTTACATCTAATATCTTGGTTCTCTACATCTTTGTCGGCATCCCGTAATTTCCTTCCAACAAGATGAGACAAACTCTGCTATTAGGTTTCAGATGCATCCAAGTCAAGGTTCACCCTTTCCCACAGTAAAATATTCTTACAAGTAGCAAGTTGGGGTATAGCAACACCTATAGGTTCTGGGAGATACCTGATAACTTGTACAGACAGACCCCATTCAAGAGATGATTGAGGGAGAATATGTTGAACCAAGTATGCAAAATGCACAATACCTCTGTAACAAAAAAAATGCAAGATGCTTGAGATGATGCAAAACACACAAAGAGATGCGAATTCATTTTTTTTGCATTATCTTCAGCCAATGCTCACAGGAAAGGAGAAGATCTGTACAAATATGGGAGTCTTAAACAATTCTGTGGTAACTCAAAAAAAATTTACATGCTAACGAGGCAATGATACAGAAGCACAACATATCTGAAGATACAAAGATAGAGAAGACAACATTCAAAACATAGATGAAGAAGAAAAAAAAAATGAATTCAGTCTAGATTTAATGCACAGGTGAGCCTAATCTCATCCAGCTCTTGACAGGGTTGACGTCTAAAATTGGCAACTTATGCAAAATGTGCTCACCGATTCATGGGTTTTGATTTTCTTATGGGATTCTCCTCAGAGCGATTTACACAGGAATAACACAGTAAATGCCAACCGAATGAACTCTAAAGGGGTGGGAAGCTGAGACAGAGAATGAATGGGTTGCAAAAAAAAAAGAAGAAAGGTACGGGAGCAATGCCGCACCCAAAATGCCTAACTTATGAAATATCAGTTACGATCATCTAAAATGGCATTTAAACTGGACTAAAGCCTAAGATTACATATTGCAGACAATGTTAATCAGAAAAATGTTTGGACGATTCAAAACTATAAGTAATTTCCACAGGGATTCATCGATTCAGATAATCACTGATGGTGAGTAAAAGGAATTTTCCACATATTTACATGCTTATTCAAATAAAAGATCAAGCATGATGACGTTAAAAAGCTAGGGAACTCCAGAACAGATAATAAACAGGGAAGCTAAGAGAGTTTGAGCCGTACCTAGAGCTTTGCATTGTTGATCCAATTCTTAGATTATATTAAAATAATAATTCCCAATGGTGAAAAACAATAATTCTTAAATAGCATTAACGAAACGAGAAGCTAATCTCTTATACATTATTGGGAATATGCTAATGGTGAGACAATGCTTCAAAGACAACAGGATGAGAGGCTAAATATAAAGTGGCTCCCAAGAGGATCCAAAAAAAAATGAACGACGACAGGGAAATGATAATCGAAACACAGAGCGTGTCTTTGCATTGAAAAGACTTAAATCATAGAATGAGTCAGCAATGTGATCATAACCCTAGGAAAGAAGGGAATCCAATGTAATCGATTGAAAACTTCTACCAAAATGAATCCGATCCAATACAGGATCAGATCGGATATCATCGTGGAGATCATTCCAAATGTAAAAAGAATATAGGTAGATTTCTCCATGGATTAGGCCCAGATGAAGACCATGATGAAGCTAACTGCTAAGGGAGACCGATCATGTTTGTAAAAGCAAAATGGAAATGCAATCCGTAACAAAAAAAAAAGATACAGAAAGAAAGAACGAAAACCAAATCAAAAGGATGATGTATAATAAAGTAAGAAATTGGAAAGGAGAAAAGAGAAAAGAAAAAAATAATAAATTAATGAAGGAATGAAAGTGTTGGAACCTGAGGATTCCTATCGATGTTGCACACAGGTGAGTTGAGATTGTTATAGGCAATCCAACACCACCTTTGGTGCGTAAAGGGGGCGATAATAGGAAAAAAAATAAATTCAAAGGGATTTAAAGAAGAGGAAACCAGAGGAATGGAGAACGCTGACTTACCAGATTGCTTCGCTTTGCAGGGGAAAGGAGGACTTGCCAAGATGTTGCGGAGGTTCTAAATGAGGAAGGAGGAAAGAGCACTTACTTGGAGTTGCAGGAACTCTGAGGAAGAAGCACCGTGAAGGAGAAGAAGGTGGAGAGGCAGTAGACGGATCCTTCCATCGACCGCTGTGTGTTCCTTTTAAACTGGGAGAAGGAGGATTCGAGAAGTAGTTGGTTAGAGATGGAGGGAGGAGAACCCAGGAGATGGTTTTGTTGAAAATCAATGGTGGGAGGCGGAGGGAAGCCGTTGCAAATTTCCTCAAATTCCCAATAGAGGATCCCCTTTCAGGATTTTTCTAAAAAGTGGCTTTTGGTTTTAAAAAAAAAAAAAGGTTTCTTTTGAGAAATTTTCTAAAAAAATAGTTTAAGATGAGGTTTTTTAGTAAAGGTTAAAAAAAAGGCTAGAAATTATTTGTTTTTCTCGTAACTTTTCCAAATTTTTGGGTTTTGTGTTATTTTTCAATTTTTTTGTATTTTTGTAGTAGAAAACTAAAATTTTAAAAGAAAACAAAGTTTTAAACACTAAATTTTTGTATTTTTCTGAGAAATATTTACAAAGAGTGTTTCTCCGAGAATTTCAGACAATTTTGGAGAAATTTTTTCAGAAAGTGGGTTTGGACCCAGGTTTTTAGAAAATGTTCAAGTTTTGGAACTCGAATCGAGAAATACAACACGATGGATCCAAACAGATGTCAGAGGGACTGTCCGGGCTATTTAAAAACTATTTTTGGTATTTTCTATAATTTTAATTTAAAATTTGGACAATGTGACTCAGATTTGGATCTGGACAACGGATCCAGGTCCGAAATCAATTTAAACATATACAATGAATTTAATTTCAGTAAAACTTGAGAAATGAACTGGAATTTAGATTAAAATGACTCATTTGCTTAAAAAATGAATTTAGGGGCAAAAAGGGGATATTTAAAAGATTTTGAAAAATTTGGGGTGTTCACACCATCCCAGAGGAGCACGCCCTGCAAATCATTTTGAACAACTTTGTTTTGCCTCTGAGGAATCTTATTTCTACATCTCCACTAAAATTGTTTATCAAGCTAATTGAGAGAGCCGAGTGGCTCGAGACATGACTGGATAATGGCCTATATGAGGGTTACCCTTTCGTCCGAGGGAACCCTGAGCAAAAGAAGAAAGCACACGTGGCTTACTCTATAGATTTCTCAGGCCACAGCAGCAGTTCTGGCAGCAAAAAGAGCAAGAAAAATCACAACAAGAACGTCGGGCACTACAGGGCTGAAAGAACAAACTTTGCAGCCCAGAAGGGAAAGTTTGTTAAGCCACAACCCGTCCAATCAACACCGCAGCCAGAAGCGAAACAGCCAGAGAAGCCAAAGCATGAGGGATGGAGCTATGATTGGAAATTTACCGCTTTAGAGCAGTCCCACGAAGACATCCTGGAATATATGATGTCGAAAGGGATGATCAAACTCCCCAAGGTGGCAGATCCGCCAGTTGCCATGAGAAACTGGATAGACAAATTCTGCAAGTTTCACTGAACTGTTGGACATGACACGAAACATTGTTTTGTCCTCAAAAACATCATTCAGGGCTGTATTGACAAGAATTTGTTGATTGAGGATGAGGACGAAGAACAACCGAAGATCTTGTCCAAGTTTTTCCCTAAACATTCAGCTTCAGTGATTTCAGAGCAAACAGTCTTTCTCAAGAACATCATACGACCGTGTTCCAGCCAGGACATTCAGGGTCAACATCATGTCCTAGTCCTTCATCAAGCGCAGTCTTCCGCCAAGAGGGTGGATATTACTGCATTTTCTAGCAGCAAGAAACCAACCAAGGAGCCAGTAAAGGTGACAGCAGAGATTGCCAAACTAATCCCCAGGATCCCGAAGCGCTTTATCAAGGCAGCCTCGAAGAAGGATGAGACTCCAAGGTCGGTACAGAAGCCAATCACTGCTCTATCGAACATCTCTATCCTGGACTTGACCCATGCTTCCCCGGAACATCAGCAAGTGCTAGAAGACCTGTTGCGGAAGATCAAAGTCAAACCTATCACAACTCTGTAAGATATGGCTCAAATCGTCAACCAGGCCATGACGAACGCACCAATAACATTTTCTGATGAGGATTTGCCAAAGCCTCACTCTTTTCATAATAATGCTCTCTATATAGTGGTGCGGACTAGGGGCATGACAGTCCCACATGTGCTTGTTGATGGAGGCAGCAGCCTCAACATCTGTCCAGAGATGACAGCCAGGGACTTGGGCCTGAAGGAAGAAGAATACACCCCAGATCCAATCACGATCTATGGTTTTGACAACCATGGGCAGACAGCCAGGGGAAAGATTTTTCTCAAAATTTTCATCAACTATTCAGTGCATACAGTCCTGTTTCATGTGGTGAATGTGCCGCCCACATACAACCTTTTGTTAGGACGCACCTGGATTCACAATGCCAATATCGTTCCTTCAACTTTGCATCAGTGCATAAAGTGGTCGAAAGGAGGCATGATTACCACGGTCCTAGGAGAGGATCTGAAGGAACGACTCCCACAACCGATGATTCCCCATCCTACTTTTACTGCCGACATCCCGAGCATCCGGGAAGTCGATAAAATCAATTTGAGTGAAAGCCTTGACATGTTGAAGTTGAAAGAAGTCCAGCCGTCAGAGAATGTCACCACAGTAATCCAGTGGTAGGGACCTCGCTTCTTCAATCTAGGTGGGCGCCTCGATTGCACTTCATTCAAGGATCATCCTCTGTTTCCTTAATTCTCGAAAACTAAGAAAGGGTTTGATCTTCTGATGAAACATGGCTACCCGCCCTTCAGGGGCCTTGGTAAGAATGGGGATGGCATTCTGGAGCCGATCATCCCCGCTCGGCATGTCACCAGCGCAGGTTTGGGTTTCACAGGTCAATCATCCGGCAGAAAGACCACCTTTGTCAAGGGAGCAGAATAAAGAAGACAATGCCAGTGTTTTCTGCTTTTCTTTCTTTTTGTCATCTTGTAGGGGCAGAAATCCCCCCAGTTTTTCCCTTTCTTTATCTGTAAATATCAAAGTTACTCATATCATTGAAATTTTGATTTCTTATTCACATCTTGGCGTACACAATTTCTTGGCTTATATCTTTGTTTATATTGTCATTCTCTGTTTTTGTACAAAAGGCTATTTTCGAACATTTTTCTCAAAAACCTTTTTTTCGCTTTCAGGATTGCCGAAATCATGGCTTCTAAATCACTCAAAAAGCTCGTTATCAATTCTAATTTTTCTCAAAGTAATTCCAAACCGGCCAGAATCTGCAAGGCAAAGGCAGGGGTATAGGTCAGTAAGATAACAGGGCAGATCGAAGAATTAGCAGATTTCGACTCAGTGATTCAAGAGTTGCCAAAGTTCGCCAGTATTCAGAAGCAGGATGAACCATCGCCGATGGTTCAGGATCCGACAGAGGAGGTTAATATTGGTTCAGAAGATGACCCGAAAATCCTCAAAATTGGCTCCAGCTTAAGTTCAAATGAGAAGGAAAGGCTCATCCATTTCCTCAAACAGCATCAAGAAGTCTTTGCTTGGACTTATGAGGATATGCCAGGCTTAGACCCCAAGTCAGTCGAGCATCATCTCGTGCTGAAGCCAGACTGCAAGCCAATCAAGCAGAAACTGAGGAAAATGGATCCCCGAGTAGCACCACAAGTTAAAGAAGGACTTGAGGAGTTGTTAAAGGAAGAATTCATCTGGACTATTGAATACCCAGATTGGTTGGCGAACATTGTGGCAGTTCCCAAAAAGAACGACAAAGTCTGAATATGCATTGATTTCAGGGATCTGAACAAAGCAACCCCGAAAGATGATTATCCACTCCCCAACATCGATATGTTGATCGATAGCACGACGGACCATGTCATGTTTTCCTTTATAGATGGATACTCAGGCTACAACTAGATCAAACTGGCCGCTTGTGACCAGTCGAAAACTTCTTTTTACCACACCTTTTGGTACTTTTTGCTATACAGTTATGCCATTCGGACTTAAGAATGCTGGGGCAACCTATCAGAGATCTATGGCAGTTATTTTTCATGATCAGATGCACAAGAACATGGATGCCTATGTAGATGACATCCTGGTCAAATCCAAAGAAGGAGAGGATCATCTCGATGCCCTCGGCCAAGTCTTCGAAAGACTTATTCTCTACAAATTGAGACTCAATCCGCAGAAGTGCGTCTTCGGAGTAGAGTCAGGCAAATTACTTGGCTACATGATCAGCAAGAAAGTCATAGAAGTAGATCCCGCCAAGGCAAAGGCAATCATTGATATGCCGCCTCCTACCAATCTAAAAGAACTGAGAAGCCTTCAAGGTCACATTCAATCGATTCGGCGCTTCATCTCAAATTTGGCCATGAGATGCGAGCCCTTCAATCACTTATTGAGAAAAGAAGTGAAATTTGAGTGGGGACCAGAATGTCAGCTCTCGTTCGAGCGCATCAAGCAGTATCTCCTCAATCCACCTGTTCTAAAGCCACCAGAACTAGGAAAGTCACTTCTCTTATATATTTCCGTCAACCAGAATGCTTGTGGCAGATTTCTTGCGCAATATGAAGAGGGCAGCCGGATAGAGCATGCCATCTATTACATAAGCAAGACTTGCATCGATTATGAGAAGAGATACTCTCAAATGGAAAAGACATGTCAAGCCTTAGTGTGGATGTGCTAGAAGTTGAGACATTATCTGATGGCCTCAGAAATCAAAATCTTGTCGAGGCTCAATCCCCTCAAGTACATCCTTGAGCATCCTTTCCTTACTGGATGAATTGCAAAATGGCAAGTCCTCCTAATGCAGTATGACTTGGAGTATGTATCTCATAAATCAGTCAAGGGTCAGTGCATCGCAGATCAGTTGACAGATTTCCCATTGGCAGAAGAGATCAAGGCAGAAGATGATTTTCCCGACGATCGCATTTGCAATATTCAGGAATCTCCAGTCTGGACTCTATTTTTCGATGGAGCAAGAAACATGTCTGGTATAGGGATTGGGATCTTGTTGATCACTCCCGAAAAGGTGATGATCCCTTATTCCCTCAAACTCAACTTTCAATGTACTCACAACATGGCCGAGTATGAAGCTCTAATACAAGGCATCAAAATTTTGCAAGACTTCAATGTCAAGAGAGTACATGCCTTTTGGTTTCTCATTGCTTGTTGTCAGTCAAGTTAATGTTGAATGGCAAGTCAGAGATTCAAAGTTAATCCCCTATCAGAAGATTGCCTTAGCTCTGTGATCATCGCAAAATTTTTCCTCTCTTGTAATATTCTCTCTCTTCCTTCTCTTTTTCTTTCCAACTTCTATTTCCTCCTTTTTGAAGGGAGAAAATAAAAGATAGAAAGAAAGAGAGAAGAGAAAAGAAAAGAAGGGAAAATGAATTCTTTTGCGGGGTCTCACTTGACCTTAATTTGAAAATATTTGAGAAAATAACTCACCTCTGTTTTGAAATATTTGCGGGAAAACTGAGAGAAGGGATCCGCTTGTCGGTATGAGGTTCGGCCGTTCCTGGCGCCTTTACCAGGGGTAATCGAACCAAGGGTCGAATTCATGCCTTTTGCTTTGCTAAGAATTTATCTAAGAATTTATTCTAAGTCTAAATGCACAAAGAATCATGCTTGTGAAATGCAAAGATGTATGCTCTTTTTGAAAATAATTTGAAATTTTCCAAGTGTTTCTGAGATGAATCTGATAATAGGGTGAAGAAAATGATTTCTAACTTAGAACTTTAAGATTTAAAATTCTAAGTTTTTGAAATAATCAGAGCTTGGAAAAATAATCTAGACTTTTGAAAGGAAGGATCTTGAAATTGAGATAAGGAGGAGAAAGAAAACTTCAAAGTCATAAATGGACTTTGAATCAAAATAGAGATGAAAATGGAATTGAGTTCTAACTTTTGAAGTTTGAAATCAGAATGAAACGTGAAAAATAGAATTGATTTAAAAGTTGAAATTCAAGATGGAATGTGAATCCAAAGTCTGGATTCTAAATAGAGTTGAAATTCAGGATGAGATTGAATTCTGGATTTAGAATCCTAAATGGGAATTGGATTTGAAATTTGGGATGAAATGGAGTTGGTTTTAAGAATTGGAATTGAGAATAGAAGTTGATTTGAAATCTAGAATTCAAGATGGAATTTGAATCCAAAGTCTGTATTCTAAATGGAGTTAAGATTTTAAAATCGAATTTTGGATTTAGAATCCGAAGTGGGAATTGAATCTGAACTTTGGAATCCAAGATGAAATTGGATTCTGAATTTGAAATGGAATTGGATCTAAGATCTCAGATCCAAAGTGGAATTGGGTTATGGATCCTAGAATGGATTTGGATCTGAAGTCTGAGATCCAAAGTAGAATTGGGTTCTGGATCTTAGAATGGATTTGGATATGAAGTCTGAGATCCAAAGTAGAATTGGGTTCTGGATCCTAAAATGGATTTGGATCTGAAGCCTGAGATCCAAAAAGTAGAGATTTATAAGTGGAAAATCTGGATCCAAGTTGAGATTAGGATCTAGCTTTGGACTTTGGAATTTCAAAGTTGATTTGAGAATAAATTTCAAAGTCAAATTGGATTTTGAATTTAAAACTTGAATTTGGAATTTAGAAAATGAATCAAGTTGGATTTAAACTTTGAATTTGATTTTTGGATTTTAAGGAATGAGATAGAATTGATAAATTGAAATAGGAATTTAAAGAAGAGATATTCAAAAATCACTTGGGTTTTTGAAAAAGAATTTTGAAAATATGATGCAATTCTATCCTAAATGATGAATGAGTTTGAATAATTTTGAAATTGGATTTTGAAAAGCTATTCCATTCTTTAAATGAATTAAAAATGAGGTTGAAGACATAATATATCCTTGACTATGGTCATTGAATATATTATATAATAACCACATTTAAATTCTAGTGAAGAATGAAATACATTTTTGGTGCTTTTATAGAATTTAAAATGAAATTAACTCTCAATATACCCTGACTATGGCCATTGGTATATATATTGAATTAATTTTAGATTAAATTCTGATAAAAGAGGAAAATAGTTAAAGAGAATATGATGGTTTTTGAAAAGGGATCCAGTGTGGGTCCAGTGTTATTTTATAAAAGATAAAAATACTAAGTCTTGTTTACATCCTGACTACGGCCATTGATGTAAATCATCAACTTAGGATTTATTACCTCTTACGAAATGGTGCACGTGCCATTCGTGTTTTACCATTGTGAGATCTTGGAAAATGAAGGTAAAAAGCATGAAAAGAGGCAATTTATGATATTTATAATGCTCATTCATTCTAATCTAATGCTTGAAAATACAAAGAATTCTCATTATGATCTAATTTATTACAAGGTTCAATTTTGAAAATACAACCCCAGGAAATGACATTCTTCACATGTTTCCTGCAAAAAATAGAATTAGCAAAGATGGCAGATGCATATAAAAATTTGCCAAATCTCACATTGAACCTAGAATACAACTAATGAAATGCTTGTGTATATGTTCTCTATCAATGAAAATGCAATGCTTTATTTAAAATATGCATTAGGGTGATGTGGCAAACTGGTGAGTCATGAACATCAAGGTATACATGTAATATCCTAATGAAAGATAAATGTGGAAAGATATCCTAAGTTAAGGGCTTCGATGATAGCTTGTGGTGATGAGGGTGGATACAGCTAACTATGAGGCAAAGATGAAATAAGGGGTGTGTAGGTGCAGAAAGTGGAGCTGGAGGACAATTGTGTATAATAAGGGTTTCAGCTATGCTAAACACTGCTCAAAATGCAAAGATGGAGGCCACTACAGTGGTTGTCACTGCTTATAAGTGCTAGAATGAAAGCCACAGCCAGCACTGTTGTAGCCTATGGATGTATGGGTAGTGTTGGAGTATGTGAATGTGAACGCTACAACAGGAACTAGGAGTGACTGAGATGTTGCAGGTACGAACAACAAGGATGGTGATGCTGGGAGCTGGAAGCCAAAATACAAGTGACCTGTTATATGTACATATAGTGAAGACAATGCAATGCAGTATGCTGACACTGCGTGGAGGCCAAGAATGCAACTGTGCAGTGAAGTGATATACAGGAATGATTGAAGATAGTGTTACGACAATGAAGCCATACATGATACTTCAAGTACAAGGTTTTGATGATGAGCAAGTGGAATCAACTGCATTTCAGCTAAGGCTATGAAGAAATTGAAGAATTCGATGAAGAATCTTTGAAGACTTGTGTGCAAATGTTTAATTCATTAAAAGTCTTAGATTCTTGTAAGAGCCTTACTTAGAGTGCATATTTAGGTTGCATTTCACCTTAAAAGTCTTTAGAAAAACTTTTCTAAAAGAAACACTTTTGAAAATCTTTTTAGAAAACTCTTTTCTTAAATTTTCATGTTTATTAGTCGGCCAATAGACTTATCAGTCGACTAATCCTTTCGCGCCATATTTTCTAAAAAGTCATTCTTGTCAAATTAGTCGACCGAAGATTTTATCAGTCGACTGCACAGAATGTCTGTTTTTTGGAAAATTAGCAGCAGTCGACTAATGGTTTTATCAGTCGACTGAACAGAACATGTGTTTTCTGAAAATTTAGCAGCAGTCGACTAATGCTTTTTATCAGTCGACCAAACAGAATGTTTGTTTTTCAGAAGATTTTAGCAGCAGTCGACTAAAAGGTTTTTCAGTCTAATGATGATATTATCAGTCGACTAACTTTTCTCAAGTCGACTAAATTTCAAAAGTTCAAATTTTCAAACGGCTCGATTAACAGATCAGTCGACCGACGATAAATGTGAGTCTACTAATAACTAACTATTAGTCGACTAACTGATGTTTCAGTCGACTAATTTTGCCGTTTTCCTGAAACTTCAGAAAGGCGTGTCTTTTTATTTTTCAAACGTTTTGATCATTCAAAATGGACTATTTTGACACCCTTTCATACTCTCAACGTATGAAATCTTTTAACTATAAATATGAGTGCATTTTACACTCAAATACACGGAGAAACAACAAGAATTCAATTGATTTGAATCATTTACTTATTGCTTTTCACTCCTATTCAGTAAAGTATTTGTTTTCTCACTCACGTGATATTTTTCACTTCAGTTTTTCACTCAAATCACTTTGAGAGATAGTGAATTCGTGAGTAGAGTGTTTCAACAACCTCAAAAGCCAATTGCATCTCATTTGCATTCAAAAGGAAGGCTCATAGGTTGTATTGTAAGTTGTTATTTCTTTTCTGTAAAAAGGACTCCTTGGTGTAAAGGAGTTGTTTGCTTTCAGTAGGATTGTTACTGAAAGTGGGACCGGTTATGGTCTGTGTGATCTTGTAGTTTACAAGGTTGATAGAGGAAAATCTCAAGCGGGTTTTGCATGGGGACTGGATGTAGGTCGGGTTAGACCGAACCAGGATAAAATCTTGTGTTCTTTGTGTGTTTGCTTTGAGATTTGCAAAATCATTCTATATTCCGCAGAATTTTTTTTTAAAAGCACTATTCACCCCCCCTCTAGTGCTCGTTGTCTCGATCCTAGTGCACTTTCATTTGATATCAGAGCACAGGTTTGCTATTACTTTGATTTGACCATCAACTAGCATGGCAACTGCAACATCTCAGCACAAAGAAGACAGCTCCTCTGTTCGTCCTCCTCTCTTCGACGGAACAAACTATGGATACTGAAAAGTAAGAATGACAATATTCTTGCAATCCATGGATCTCGATATCTGGAGAGTTGTTTCAGAAAAGTACCAAACTCCATCAACTGATTTCAGCCAATGGACCGATGATGAAAAGAAGACTGCTTCACTGAATGCCAAAGCCATGAATGCATTATATTGTGGCGTTGACAAGGTAGAATTCAATCACACCTCTCAATGCTCTACAGCAAATGAAATCTGACATACTCTTCTCGTGACACACGAAGGTACGTCAAAGGTAAAAGAATCTAAAATTGCTTCTTTAGTTCATAAATTTGAATTGTTCAAAATGAAGCAAAATGAATCTATATCGGACATGGTAACTAGAATGACCGATATAACTAACACTTTGAAATCCCTTGGAAAAGAATATTCACAAGTGGATTTAGTCAGAAAGATTCTAAGGTGTTTAACTCCTGAATGGGAGAGAAAAACCACTGTTATTGAAGAAGCAAATGATCTCAATACTCTCACTCTTGAAGACTTAGTTGGTAACCTAATGGCATATGAGGTTCAACTTCAAGACAGACAAGAAGAAGTGCCTAAGAAGAAATCTCTTGCTTTTAAGGCTACTTCTGACTCAGAAAATTCAGAAGAAGATGAAGATGAAGATGAAGATATTGCCCTCATCACAAGGCAATTCAGAAGATTCATCAAAAAGGAAAGATTTCAAAGAAAAGCATAGAAAGCAGATTCTTCCATTCCCAATGAAGTAAAGTGCTTTAACTGCAAAAAGGCAGGACATATCAAGAAAGATTGTCCTCTTCTCAAATTCAAGCCCAAGGACCAATTCAAGAAGAAAAAGGCATTTCAAGCCTGTTGGGATGATAGTGACTCCTCTTCCGATGAAGAATCAAATGAAGAAGTCGTCAACATGTGTTTTGTAGCACAAGAAGATTCGGTAAGTCAATTTGACTATGATGAGTTATTTGAAGCATTTAATGATTTATATGCTAAATTTAAGAGTCTTAGTTCTAAAAATAAAGAGTTAAAAACTGAAAATTTAACTCTTGACTCTCAAAATAAAGTGTTACTTCAAGAAATAGAAGATCTCAAGAAGGAAAATTCTTGCCAAGCACTTGAGATAAAAGAAATTGGAGTTAGAACCAATCTCTTACAAAATGAAATATCTAGTCTTAAAGAAAAGTCAAATGATCTTCTTTCTATAGTGACCAAATTCACAAATGGTTAAGAGAATCTAGAAAAACTTCTTGGTTCTCAAAGATGCTCGGTTAATAAAACCGGATTGGGATATAGCTTCTTTGATACTCAAAATAGGCCAAACCTTGTGGTGAAAAATCAAAGACATTATTCTCAACCTTTTGTTCATAAAACTAAACTTTCTAGTTCTAATAGAAATGCATCTAGATATGATTATTCTAGAAATGTTTATTCTAAATCTTTTTATAGAAAGAATATCTATTATCAAAGGAAACCAAAATCCAAATGGATATGGGTTCCTAAGACTAACTCTCATGGACCCGAAAATAGAAAGGGGTCAAATGCTCTGTTTTCTGATTTTGTTGTAGGTACACAACATAAGGAGCAAATGGATATTGGACAGCGGCTGTTCCAAACATATGACTGGAAGGCCGGAGTTATTTTCCACCCTCCAAAATAAGGATGGAGGAACCGTCACCTTTGGTGACAATAACAAGGGAAAAGTGATAGGTATTGGTAATATTGGTAATCCAAAATTTTCCTTGATAGAAAATGTTCTTTTAGTAGATGGTTTAATGCATAATTTAATATCTATCAGTCAATTATGTGATAAAGGTTTTCATGTTTCTTTTGAAAATGATTTATGCTTAATTTCTGATTTTCAATCTAAAAAGATCATTTTTAAAGGTAAAAGAAGAAACAATGTGTATGAACTATATCTAGATGAATTACCCTCTTTTAATGAAAAATGTCTTATTGTTTCAAATGAAATTCAATGGTTATGGCATAAGAGACTTGGACATGTTAACTTTAAAATTATTTCAAAATTATCCAAGAATGATCTTGTAAGAGGCCTACCTAGAATACCATATAAAAAGGATCACTTATGTGATGCTTGTCAAAGGGGTAAACAAATCAAGAGTTCTTTTAAAGCAAAAGATATAGTTTCAACAAAACGTCCTCTTGAACTTTTACATTTAGATCTATTTGGACCATCTAGAATTCAAAGTTTGAATGGTAGCAAGTATGCTTTTGTTATAGTAGATGATTATTCTCGGTTTACATGGGTGATTTTTCTTAAATCGTGTTCTTATTCGACCAATTTTACATAAAACATGTTTTGAATTATATTATGATCGTATACCAAAAATCTCATATTTCAAAATTTTTGGTAGTAAATGTTTCTTGTTAAATACCAAAGATAATCTTGATAAGTTTGATTCAAAATCAGATGAATCAATATTTCTTGGATATTCTTCTAGAAGTAAAGCATATCGTATTTTCAATAAAAGAACATCTTGTATTGAAGAATCTTTACATGTTGCATTTGATGAGAATTGTGAGCAGGTTATACCTCTAAGCGAAGGAGAAGAAGTAATACTTCAAGAAGAACCCTTGATAGAGAGTACTTCTCAAGAAAATATTCCTCTTCAACCGGTTTGGAAAGAAGTTCCTAATCATCCACATGAACAAGTTATTGGTGAAATAAAGAGTGGTGTCCAAACTAGAAGGCAGTTGAAAAAATATATTGCAAATGTTGCTTTCATATCTAAATTAGAACCAAAGAATATCAATGAGGCATGTGATGATGAATTTTGGCTTTTAGCCATGTCTGAAGAACTTAACCAATTCACTAGGAATGATGTTTGGGATCTAGTTGATAGACCAAAGGATCATCCGGTAATTGGAACAAGATGGGTCTTCCGAAATAAGCTGGATGAAAATGGTGAAGTCATTCGTAACAAAGCAAGGCTAGTAGCACAAGGCTATAATCAAGAAGAAGGCATAGATTTTGATGAAACCTATGCACCAGTGGCTCGATTAGAGTCAATTCGAATGATGCTTGCTTTTGCTAGTTACATGAACTTCAAGTTATATCAAATTGATGTTAAGAGTGCATTCTTAAATGGACACATCAATGAAGAAGTTTACGTAGAGCAACCTCCAGGCTTTGAAAATGAGAAATATCCAGAAAAAGTCTACAAATTGAAAAGAGCTTTGTATGGACTCAAACAAGCACCAAGAGCATGGTATGAAAGACTACGAAACTTTCTAGAACAATCTGGTTTTTCCATTGGTCGGGTAGACTCCACTTTATTTATTAAATATTTTAATTCAGATATTCTTATTGTGCAAATTTATGTTGATGACATAATATTTGGTTCTACTAATGATTCTCTTTGTAAAGAATTTGCTAAAGCTATGCAAGAAGAGTTTGAAATGAGCTTGATGGGCGAATTAAACTACTTCCTTGGACTTCAAATAAAGCAAACTGAAGAAGGAATCTTCATCAATCAAGCTAAGTATACAAAAGAACTTCTCAAAAGATTTGGGATGGACTCATCGAAATCAAGAAGGAATCCTGTGAGTACAACTACTTCTCTTGATAAAGATGAAAATGGTAAAAGTGTAGATACTAAGCTCTACAGAGGTATGATTGGATCTCTATTATACTTAACTGCTAGTCGACCTGATATTATGTTTAGTGTTTGTATGTGGGCAAGATTTCAAGCTAATCCAAAGGAATCTCATTTAAATGCAGTAAAACAAATTCTTCGTTATTTGAAAGATACTTCAGATTTCGGTTTGTTTTACCCAAAATCATCTTCCTTTGATTTAGTTTCATATAGTGATGCAGATTTTGCAGGAAGTAAATCTGATCGCAAGAGTACTAGTGGAACTTGTCATTTCTTAGGAAATTCCTTAGTCTCATGGTTTAGTAAAAAGCAAAATTCAGTATCACTCTCAACAACTGAAGCAGAATATATAGCGACTAGTTTAGCATGTTCACAAGTACTTTGGATGAAACAGACCTTAAAAGATTTTGGTTTGAATTACTCCACAACAACTATTTATTGTGATAACACTAGTGTTATAAATCTTTCGAAAAATCCTATTCAGCACTCAAGAACTAAGCATATTGAAGTTAGACATCATTTTTTAAGAGATCATGTGTTAAAAGGAGATATTTCGTTAAATTTTATTTCCACTAAAAAACATGTCGATATCTTCACTAAACCTCTTAAAAATGAAGATTTTATGAGAATTAGGAGAGAACTAGGTATTTGCTCGTTTTTTGACTTATAAAAATGCTGATTTTTGAATAAAATCTCAAAATCGCACTATATTAGTCGACCGATAAAATTCTAGTCGACTGGTGTTTTATATTTTGGAATGTATCGCACCATGTTAGTCGACCGATATATTTCTAGTCGACTGATGATATTTTTAGAATAAGTCGCACTTTTTAGTCGACCGATAAAGTTTTAGTCGACTAAAATTTTTTTTAAAAAAAAAATTTAAATGAAGGGACCCAACACCCCTTGGATTTGTTTTAAAACCCGTTTTTTTTAAAAAGAGGCATCGTTTCACTTTGTACCATTTCATTTTTCTTAAAAACGAAACCCTTAAAAACGAAAACCCCTCTTTTTCTCTTGCCTCTCTCTCTTCCGAAAAACCCTCGAAGTGCCATTCGACTCCATCTTCGCCGGGATTTTCTTACCGTAACAGGGAGACGCCGGAATCTTCTGGCCGTGATCTTGAAACGCCGGAATCCTCTTGAACTCTCTTGCCGTGACAGTGTATTGCCGGAATCCCCTTGTGGCCGACCTCTCCTCGCCGTCAGCCACCGCATCGACCTTCGTTTTTGATCGCCGGAAAGCTTTTTCCCTTTGCCGGACGTCATTTGGAAGCCGACATTTTTTTTGGTAACTTTTTTACCATGCCTCGTACGAAGTCTGCATCTGCAAAAGGTTTAGGTTCTCCTCCTCCTACACCTACTTCAAGACATGGTTTTTCACTAAGATTACTTCGCAATCCTCTTCTCTATGACACTTTTGGATCAATTTCTGCACTACCTATTTTACCAGGCCGAAATGTTCTATTTCACTTGTTTTCTCGTTACAATATAAGAGAATTATTTCCTGGTATTTCACATCTTTTTGATGCTTGTGCAGATACCCTTCACTATCCGTTTCTTATTCACTTGTTTTACACGAATTTACAAATGAATCATGAAACTGAAGTTTTGTTCTCTCTTGTTCGTGATGTTGAAATCGAGTTTGATTCGAAATTACTTGGAGAAATTCTTGAAATTCCACCTTCAGACACTCTTTTCAACACTATTGAATTGAATGATGAAAGAGTTTTTGAACAAATTTTTCTTCCAGAATCACCTCACTGCCCTCCTTTCAAAAATACTAATCTTCAAACTCGTGCACGCATTGCTGGACGAATCCTTGCCCACAATGTTCTACCCAAAACTGGTTCTTTTGATTATTATTCCACAAATCTATCTACGGCTCTTTATGTTTTATTTGGAAATATTTCTGTCAACTGGGCCAATGTGTATTTTACAAACTTGTGGAAACAAAAACCATTTCTTCCTTATGGTTGTGTTTTAACCCGTATTTTTAGACATTTCAAAGTTCCTTTAACAAATGAAAAATACATTGAGCAAAAAGAGTTCGTTGATCAAATAATTTTTAAAAGAATGAAAATTAAATATCTGCCTCCTTTAAATGTTGATCAAACTGAACCATCTGATCATAATGAACCATCTATTTCTGAACCTTCACCTTCTGCGACACCTTTATCTCATGCAAAAAGAAAGAAATTTTCAACAAATCAAGACCATGATGAAGTTATGCAGAGACTGGAAGCTTTGGAGCTGCATCAACACACTTTTCGTGAAGATGTGACTCAACAACTTGCTTCAATTCAGAAGGATGTAACTGCCATTAAGGATTTGCTAAACTCTCTTTTCTGATCTTTGATCTTTGAAATACATACTTTATGGGTTGTAATATTTTTAAACTTGTATCTCTATTTTGCTTATGCTATTTTTTGCCCTTACTCTTTTTGATTCTGACAAAGGGGGAGAAAAAGATAAAGATAGCATTACATTGAAATTGCAGGAGATCTTGAGAAAAAGATGATATCAATTACATTGCAAGAGATCTTGCATGAGAAATGCAAAATTAAGAGAAAAAGAAAGCTTTGAATGAATGTACTTCTAAATGCATGAAGAAATGATGAATGGAAATGCAAACCAATCAATATGTGTTATATGTGCTAACTTTTAATGTTTTGCAGCATATTGATAGGGGGAGTAAAATCTCCATCTATGCATCTAAATGCTTCATCTTTGATTAAGTTTGTCATCATCAAAAAGGAGGAGATTGTTACGACAATGAAGCCATACATGATACTTCAAGTACAAGGTTTTGATGATGAGCAAGTGGAATCAACTGCATTTCAGCTAAGGCTATGAAGAAATTGAAGAATTCAATGAAGAATCTTTGAAGACTTGTGTGCAAATGTTTAATTCATTAAAAGTCTTAGATTCTTGTAAGAGCCTTACGAGTGCATATTTAGGTTGCATTTCATCTTAAAAGGCTTTAGAAAAACTTTTCTAAAAGAAACACTTTTGAAAATCTTTTTAGAAAACTCTTTTCTTAAATTTTCATGTTTATTAGTCGACCAATAGACTTATCAGTCAACTAATCCTTTCGTGTCATATTTTCTAAAAAGTCATTCTTGTCAAATTAGTCGACCGAAGATTTTATCAGTCGACTGGACAGAATGTCTGTTTTCTGGAAAATTAGCAGCAGTCGACTAATGGTTTTATCAGTCGGATGAACAGAACATGTGTTTTCTGAAAATTTAGCAGCAGTCGACTAATGCTTTTTATCAGTCGACCGAACAGAATGTTTGTTTTTCAGAAGATTTTAGCAGCAGTCAACTAAAAGGTTTTTCAGTCTAATGATGATATTATCAGTCGACTAACTTTTCTCAAGTCGACTAAGTTTCAAAAGTTCAGATTTTTAAATGGCTCGATTAACAGATCAGTCGACCGACGATAACTGTCAGTCTACTAATAACTAACTATTAGTCGACTAACTGATGTTTCAGTCGACTAATTTTGCCGTTTTCCTGAAACTTCAGAAAGGCGTGTCTTTTCATTTTTCAAACGTTTTGATCGTTCAAAATGGACTGTTTTGACACCCTTTCATACTCTCAACGTATGGAATATTTTAACTATAAATATGAGTGCATTTTACACTCAAATACACGGAGAAACAACAAGAATTCAATTGATTTGAATCATTTACTTATTGCTTTTCACTCCTATTCAGTAAAGTATTTGTTTTCTCACTCACGTGATATTTTTCACTTCAGTTTTTCACTCAAATCACTTTGAGAGATAGTGAATTCGTGAGTAGAGTGTTTCAACAACCTCAAAAGCCAATTGCATCTCATTTGCATTCAAAAGGAAGACTCATAGGTTGTATTGTAAGTTGTTATTTCTTTTCTGTAAAAAGAAGTACTCCTTGGTGTAAAGGAGTTGTTTGCTTTCAGTAGGCTTGTTACTGAAAGTGAGACCGGTTATGGTCTGTGTGATCTTGTAGTTTACAAGGTTGATAGTGGAAAATTTCAAGCGGGTTTTGCATGGGGACTGGATGTAGGTCGGGTTAGACCGAACCAGGATAAAATCTTGTGTTCTTTGTGTGTTTGCTTTGAGATTTGCAAAATCATTCTATATTCCGCAGAATTTTTTTTTAAAAGCACTATTCACCCCCCCTCTAGTGGTCGTTGTCTCGATCCTAGTGCACTTTCATTTGGTATCAGAGCACAGGTTTGCTATTACTTTGATTTGACCATCAACTAGCATGGCAACTGCAACATCTCAGCACAAAAAAGGCAGCTCCTCTGTTCATCCTCCTCTCTTCGACGGAACAAACTATGGATAATGGAAAGTAAGAATGACAATATTCTTGCAATCCATGGATCTCGATATCTGGAGAGTTGTTTCAGAAAAGTACCAAACTCCATCAACTGATTTCAGCCAATGGACCGATGATGAAAAGAAGACTGCTTCACTGAATGCCAAAGCCATGAATGCATTATATTGTGGCGTTGACAAGGTAGAATTCAATCACACCTCTCAATGCTCTACAGCAAATGAAATCTGACATACTCTTCTCGTGACACACGAAGGTACGTCAAAGGTAAAAGAATCTAAAATTGCTTCTTTAGTTCATAAATTTGAATTGTTCAAAATGAAGCAAAATGAATCTATATCGGACATGGTAACTAGAATGACCGATATAACTAACACTTTGAAATCCCTTGGAAAAGAATATTCACAAGTGGATTTAGTCAGAAAGATTCTAAGGTGTTTAACTCCTGAATGGGAGAGAAAAAACACTGTTATTGAAGAAGCAAATGATCTCAATACTCTCACTCTTGAAGACTTAGTTGGTAACCTAATGGCATATGAGGTTCAATTTCAAGACAGACAAGAAGAAGTGCCTAAGAAGAAATCTCTTGCTTTTAAGGCTACTTCTGACTCAGAAAATTCAGAAGAAGATGAAGATGAAGCTGAAGATATTGCCCTCATCACAAGGCAATTCAGAAGATTCATCAAAAAGGAAAGATTTCAAAGAAAAGCATAGAAAGCAGATTCTTCCATTCCCAATGAAGTAAAGTGCTTTAACTGCAAAAACGCAGGACATATCAAGAAAGATTGTCCTCTTCTCAAATTCAAGCCCAAGGACCAATTCAAGAAGAAAAAGGCATTTCAAGCCTGTTGGGATGATAGTGACTCCTCTTCCGATGAAGAATCAAATGAAGAAGTCATCAACATGTGTTTTGTAGCACAAGAAGATTCGGTAAGTCAATTTGACTATGATGAGTTATTTGAAGCATTTAATGATTTATATGCTAAATTTAAGAGTCTTAGTTCTAAAAATAAAGAGTTAAAAACTGAAAATTTAACTCTTGACTCTCAAAATAAAGTGTTACTTCAAGAAATAGAAGATCTCAAGAAGGAAAATTCTTGCCAAGCACTTGAGATAAAAGAAATTGGAGTTAGAACCAATCTCTTACAAAATGAAATATCTAGTCTTAAAGAAAAGTCAAATGATCTTCTTTCTATAGTGACCAAATTCACAAATGGTCAAGAGAATCTAGAAAAACTTCTTGGTTCTCAAAGATGCTCGATTAATAAAACCGGATTGGGACATAGCTTCTTTGATACTCAAAATAGACCAAACCTTGTGGGGAAAAATCAAAGACATTATTCTCAACCTTTTGTTCATAAAACTAAACTTTCTAGTCTCCCATCATTTCACTATCAATACAACAAACTCACAGCATCTGTCCCATTTCTATCTCAACATATTCATATTTCTGTCAAAAAGCATCTTTTATACCTTATGTATATACTAAATTAAATATATACATCTGTGTCTCATTGTCTTGAGAGATAATATCTCACTTGGTGATTTAGGATTATCACAAAGCCTGTATTCCCAGTTTTATGTTCATCATAGAGATCATCCAATGTCATCTAATAACACTCATGTTATCATCTCAAAATTGGAGCAATATATCACAGCCCATCTATTGCGCACCATTCAACCTATATATATATAAATATATTCATGTACACATATGTATGTAAATATACATGTATATATATATGCAGGTATATATGTACATAGATATAAATCATTTTTCCACACTTTGGATCTTGAATACCTTGGCATGTGAGCATTCTTTTACAATTGATACCCATATGATATGTGCAAATTTTCTCCATTTTTTTTATACTAACTAAGTGTTCTTGCAAGGAATATGTAGAAGATGTCATTGCTTGGAGTTGTATTTTCAATTTTAAGTCTTGTAATAAGTTAGGTCTTAATGAGAATTTACATTTCCAGCTTTTATATTAGAATGAATGAGCATATAAATATCACTTGTTGCATCATTTTTCTTTATTTCAAAGTTTCACAAATGGGAACACGAATGACACGTGCACCATTTCGTAAGATGTAATTAATCCTAAATTGATGATTTACATCAATAGCCATAGTCAGGATGTAAACAAAACTTAAGATTTTTATCTTTTATAAAATAACACTGCATCCACATTGGATCCTCTTAAAAAATCATCATATTTTTAAAAATTTCTTTCTTTTATTAGAGTGTAACTTAAAATTGGCTCAAAATATATACCAATGGCCATAGTCAGGGTATATTGAGAGTTAATTTCATTTTAAACTGTATAAAAGCACAAAAAATATGTTTTATTCTTTACCTGAATTTAAATATAGATTATTATATAATACATTCAATGACCATAGTCAAGGATGTATTATATTTTCCATCTTATTTCAATTCATGTAAAGAATGAAATATGATTTTCAAAATCCAATTTCAAAATTCTTTAAATTCATTCATCATTTAGGATAGAACTGCATTATATTTTCAAAATTCCCTTCTTCAAAACTCCAAGTGAAGTTAATATCTTCTTCAATCAATCTTCAATTCTTGTAAAATCCTATCCATCTTTTCATTTTCAATTCTATTTCATTTTCAATCTCAAAGTCCAATTTAACTTTGAGATTTCAAAATTCATTTTATATTCAAAAATTCCAATTCAAATCAAATTTCAAAGTTCAATTTGACTTTGAAATTTCAAATTCATCTTATATTCAAAACTCCAATCAAATTCAATTCAAAATTAGAAATTCTTGATTCATCTTCTGAATTTAAACTCCAATTCCATTTTAGGGTCCAGAATCCAATTCTACCTTGGATCTCAAACTCCAAATCCAATTCCATTTTAGGATCCAGAATCCAATTCTACTTTGGATCTTAGACTTCAGATCCAAATCCCTTTTAGGATCCAGAATTCAACTCTAATTTGGATCTCAGACTTCAGATCCAAATTCCATCTTAGGGTCCGGAGTCCAACTCTATCTTGGATCTTAGATTTCAGATCCTAAATCCATTTTAAGATCCAGAACCCATTTTAGGATCCAGAATCCAATTCCATTCCCAATTCTAGATTTCAAATCCAATTTCAGATCTCACCTGAACTTTTTAAATCCGTTTCCATTTTTTTAAATACCATTTGGATTTCTCAAAACCATCATGATTTCAAATTTTAGATTCAAATTTCATTACAAGTTTTATCTCTTCTCCTAAATCTAAGTTCAAAGTCTATTTTCTGACTTTGGAATTTCTTTCCTTTTTCCTTTTTATCTCATCTTCAAACCATTCTTTCCCAATTCAAAAGATCTATTTTCCCAACTCTAATCATTTCAAAGACTTAGAACTTCTCTGATCTATCTCAAGTTCTAAGTTAGATTCTATCATTCAAAAACCTTTTCTTCACTCCATTATCAAGCACTTGGAGATTTTTCAAATCATTTTTTTCAAAAAGAGCATATATCCCTGCATTGCACAAGCATGATTCTTTGTGCATTTAGATTTAGAATAAATTCTTAGATAACATTTAGGCAAAGCAAAAGGCATAAATTCGATCCTTGGTTCGATTACCCCTGGTAAAGGTGCCAGGAACGGTCGAACCTCGTACCGACAAGCGAATCCCGTCTCTCTATTTTCCCGTAATATATTTCAAAACGGAGGCGAGTTATTTGCTAAATATTTTCAAATTAAGGTCAAGTGAAATCCCGCAAAAGAGTTCCTCTTCTCTCTTTCTTTTCTCTTCTCTCTTTCTTTTATTTCTTTTACTTTTCTCCCTTCAAAAAGGAGGAAAATAGAGGTCAAAAAAAGAAACGAGAAGGAAGAGAGAGAAACCACAAAAGAAAATAATTTTTGCGATGATCACAGTTTTGGCGACCGTGATGGGACCCGTCTTCGTTCAGTTGAATTATGCCTTTACTTTGCCTTAATATTTTCTAAGTCTTTATTCTTCTATGTCAGCTTCATTTTCATGCAAACCTTAGGAGCCTAGACTTTTTCCTAAGCTGACATCACTGCATATAGGATCTAAGTCTGGTTTGGTAGGACCATATTGAGGAGATTATTCCATGTTCACATTAGACTTAGGTCTGAAATACAACTTTCCTCAATTCTCGGGATTGAATGCAAACAATGTATGCAAGTGTATGCTTCTTTTCATTTAAATATATCTCTTTTAGGACTTGCATTAGAGCTTTCTGGTTTAATTGCATGTTGAACATGTTTTTGAAAACATCCCTACCTATATTGTCCTGGTCTTCACGTTGCTGGGTTGTCTCACTGAACCATAGTTTGGGAGAGAGCCTCACAACTGGGCCACTTATTTGGGTTCGTGCCCCCTACCACGTACCTAAGGGCCATAGTCCGAGGTATATCGGTAGGTACTCAAGGATGTTGGGAAGCCATTACCTTAGAACTGGAGAAATATTTCTATGCCACGTACTTCGAGCTTCGGCTTGAGTATATTGGCATACCTTGATTGAAATCAGATGATCTGAACCATAGAGTTAGGATTAAGGTCCTATCAGCCATTTCAAAATATTGCATATAGAGTCAGCTTTAGGGAATGTTGTTTGTACATCTTTGTTTGTATATCTGTGATTGTCTGATACTTTGTATCTTCTTTGTATTTTCCAAAACCCTGGGTATATATTATTCAAAATTTCCTATTTTGTTTTTAAAACCCAGGTGTATTTTTTCTTTTATTCTTCTGATTTCTTCAAATTCTTTGATCATGCCTGCAAATTCAATTTTTTCTTTTATATCCTCTTTCAAATTCCCTTTTATTTCTTACCCTCTTTTGAGATAAAATTTTTGTCAAGATATGTCCCTTTCAAAATTAAATATTTGTTCATATTTTTATCCTTTTTCACAGAAAAACAGTGCGGTTGTCATAAATTTTTGGTGACAACCCCATCCCTCGTAATGGGATATTTTCATCATCAGACTTTGATTTCTTCCTTTATCATAATTTTCCTCCAAAAATTTCCTAAATATCCCATTTTATCCTACAGAGAGAGCATTGATATCTCATCATGGTTCGGACGAGGACTGGAAAGGAAACAGTGCCACAACAAAGCGACAGTGAAGGAGAGGAAATGAACTCTATCAAGTCATCCAAGCAGCAGGGCCAAGAAGCAGAAAGCAATGTTGATTCAGCTACATACAAGTTGTTTCAGAAAGTGATGGCAAAAATGATGTCTGAACAAGCTGAGGAAAACCCTGAGAAAATCTCTTCTAAAAGCAAAAACAAGGGAAAAGCCAGCAAGAAGCAAGTTCAGTATGACAACACTTCAGAGTCAGCAGAGGAGGACTCAGAGGAAGAGCAACCAACATATTTTCACAACCCCTTGTATCGGCCCAAGAAAATCAAAGAGGGGCATGAGTCAGCAAGCAAAACCAAGTTTCAGATCCCAGCAAAAGATCCAATGCATGAGCAAATGAGAGAAATGACTCGTGCAATCAAAGACTTACAAACCCAGGATAAAGGCAAAAAGATCTACACTGGTGCAGATTTTTATGACGGCCTAGAAGGAGATGACAACTTGGAAGATCTTCCTCGTAAATTCATAAAGTTTGATGGCACTGGCAACCCCAAGGCTCATCTGGCTACATTTTTCGCTGAGTGCAACCGATTCAGAAAGAACAATAGGGCTTTATTCCTATGCTTTCCACGTAGTCTGGAAGGAGTTGCAGCAAGATGGTATGCCGACCACATCAACCAGATTGAACTGCGAGACTTTGACAAAGTCATCAACTTGTTCATTGAAAGGTTTATCTTCAATACTGAGGCTTCGCCTACCCTCAACCATCTTTTCAACCTAAAGCAGAATGACAATGAGAGGGCAAAAGATTTCATTCATAGGTGGCGGTCTACCTGTAACAGGATGAAGGATCCGATATCAGAGGGGCATGCACTCTCAATAATTTTGAACAATTTCTCTCAACCTCTGAAGGGTCTGATCTCCACTTCTCCATCTAAGTCCTTCATCAAATTAATAGAGCGAGTTCAATGGCTCGAAATGGGATTAGAGAATGGAACCTACCATGGCATCACCTTGACAGGAGGCAGTCAGGACATAAAAAAGAAACCTACTTCACCTTTTCTACCAGTTCCTCCAACAACAATGGCAAAAACAAAAGAGGTGGCAGAAAGAACCACGCTGGCGGGTCAGGCAAAGATGACTGTTCCAGTCAAAAGAATGGGACCAGTAGGCAGAATAACATCACTTCCTTGAGCATCCAGATAGAATCAAAGCCCCAAGGAAAACCAAAGTACGATGGTTGGGGATATGACCGTGAGTTTACCCCCTTAGAGCAATCACTGGAGGAAGTTCTTGAGTATATGACAACAAAGGAGATGGTTAAACTTCCCAAGGTAGCAGATCCTCCTATGTCTATGGAAGGTTGAAGGATCAGTTCTGCAAATTCCATCGGGCAATGGGTCATGACATCGAGCACTGCTTTGTTTTCAAAAACATTATCCAAGACTGCATTGATAAAAAGCTGCTAGTGGAAGATCAAGAAGAAGAGTAGATACCCGTCCTGGCCTAGCTTCCCCGAACCATGTCAATATTTTTCTGCTTTCTCTCTTTTCAGTCACCTAATAGGGACAACTCAATCCCAGTCTTTTGTGACCTTTGGTAAACAAACTTGTAAATATTTCAGTTGTTGTTATCAATATTTCCTATCAATGAAATGTCAATTTTCTTCGTATCTGTTGATATCAAATACTTCTATCCTTCGCCACAATGGGGCATTTATTTTGGAAAAACTTGTATTTCTCCTATTCTTTTTAAAATAAGAGACAATCCCAAAACATCATCATGAGAGAAATGATATTACCTATGAGGATTTTCAAAATCATAAAATCTCAAAAATTTCTGCAAAAGTCTTCAAAAAAGTTTAAATATTTTGATCTAAATCCTTTTTAAATAAACTAACATGTTGATTTTCCTTTTCCAAATTAGGTTTTGAAAACCATTTGTCTTCAAAATCATCTCTCGTGTTGGTTTTCTTTTTTTTCAAAATTGATTTCAAACCACTATCTTCAAAATCAAACCTCATGATGATCTCTCATGATGATTCCCCTTTTTAAAGGATCAGATCTCGCGCTGATCATTCTTCTTGCAGTGGATTTTCTTTCCAAAAATGATTTTTCACCAATCTTTTAAATAAACCTTTTTCCTTTCAAGATCCCATATGCAGGCAAGATCAGAAAAACTCCTTTTTATCTTAAATCTTATAGATTTTTCAGTTAATTTGGATATCTTTATCAGTTTCATTCATTTTATTCATATTTTTATCAAGTTTACATCAATTTTATCAAGTTTTTTCCTCAATTTTATTAAATTTTATCAAATCACATCACCCTTTCCGGTTAAGGGATAAACCTGATGCCTCTTTCCCATGAGGTATTTTCTAAATCCTTCTTTTACCCTTTCAGGTTAAGGGATAAACCTGACTCTCGTTGTCCGAGGTGTTTTTCCCGCTCAGGTTAAGGGATAAACCTGACCCTCGTTGTCCAAGGTCTTCCCATTTAGGATAAGGGAAAATCCTGAGACCCCTCGTAGGAGCAATAACGCCATCTATGAGGATTCTTTTGTAAATACAAGTTTTGCCAATCTTTATTGATTTTCTAGATTTATATTAATTTTCCTTCATTAAATTTTCTTAAATTCTATTCTTGTTTCCCATTCAAGATAAGGGATAATCCTGAAACCTCTCGTAGGGGCAATAACGCTACCTATGAAAATTCTTTTGTAAAATACAAGTTTCATCAACCTTTATTGATTTTCTAAATTTATGTCAATTTCTCTTCATTTATTTTCCTTAAAATTCTATTCTTTTTCCCATTCAGGATAAGGGATAATCTTGAGACCGCTCACAAAAGCAACAAGGCTATCTGTGAGCATTCTTTTCAAAAACAAAAGTTTTCATGACTTTATTCAATTTTTCTTCACTTTTATAAATCTTATTCTTTTCCCCGCTCAGGATAAGGGGTTAATCTTGAAAATCAAACTGCATATAGCTAAATTTGTTGGTCCATCTAAATCATGAATCATAGATCATAAATCTTGTCATATCCCTTCTAAATTCAAATCTCAAGTATGTCCTCAAAAATCTCCCTCCTCCCTTTCAGGTTGAGGGACGAAACTGAACCTCAGCCATTCAAGGTATTCTTTCCCTTTCAGGTTAAGGGATAAACCTGAATCATTGTCTATTATATCCTAAATCCTCATCAAAATGTCTATCAATTTCATCAGATGTCTTTCATTATCAAGCCCTCGGGTTACTATTTTATAAAATGTCTATCATCTTCAAGCCTTCGGGTTACAATTTCATCAAAGTATATCATTTTCAAGCCTTCGGGTCACAATTTCATTAATATTTTCTCATTTCCAAGCCTTCGGGTTACAATTTCATCAATATCTATCCTTTTCAAACCTTCGGGTTACAAGTTCAGCAAAATCTGTCCTTTTCAAAGCCTTCGGGTTACAATTCCATCAAGTATCCATCATTCTCAAACCTTCGGGTCATAACTCTATCAATGCCAATCATTTTACCATCAAATCCTTCTTTCAAGCTGGTCGGTCAATCAAATCCTGCTTTCGAGGTGGTCAGTCAAACAAATCCTGCTTTTGAGCTGGTCGGTCAATAAAATCCTGCTTTCGAGCTGGTCGGTCAATCAAAATCCTGCTTTTGAGCAGGTCGGTCAAACAAATCCTGCTTTCGAGTTGGTCGGGCAAACAAAATCCTGCTTTCGAGCTGGTCGGGCAATCAAATTCTGCTTTTGAGCTGGTACTTCAAAAAAAAATCCTGCTTTCGAGCTGGTACTTCCGTTCAAAATCCTGCTTTCGAGCTGGTACTTCCATCAAAATCCTGCTTTTGAGTTGGTACTTTCATTCAAAAATCCTGCTTTCGAGCTGGTCGGTCAATCAAAATCCTTCTTTTGAGCTGGTTGGTCAAACAAATCTTGCTTTCAAGCTGGTCGGTCAATCAAAATCCTGCTTTCGAGCTAGTCGGTCAAACAAATCCTGCTTTCAAGCTGGTCGGGCAAAACAAATCCTGCTTTCGAGCTGGTCGGGCAATCAAAATCCTGCTTTCGAGCTGGTACTTCCAAAAAAAAATCCTGCTTTTGAGGTGGTACTTCCGTTCAAAATCCTGCTTTCGAGCTGGTACTTCCATCAAAATTCTGCTTTTGAGCTGGTACTTTCATTCAAATCCTGCTTTCGAGCTAGTCGGTCAATCAAAATCTTGCTTTCGAGCTGGTCGGTCAAACAAATTCTACTTTCGAGCTGGTCGGTCAATCAAAATCTTGCTTTCGAGCTGGTCGGGCAAACAAATCCTGCTTTCGAGCTGGTCGGTCAAAACAAAAATCTAAATATTCCTTCCCAAGTTCAACTCAAGGTTTCGTCAAAATCTATATTGAGTGATTATTTTACTAAATATTCTCGAAAACCTTGCCAATTTGCTAAAAATATTTGTTGATTACGATATTATTATTGCACAAAAGAATCACCTCTGATTACCTCTAGTATTTCTTTCCGAAAGGGTGAAACTTTTTGTGGAAAAGAGGTAAAATTCAAATCTTTTCCCTATTGATCAACCAAAAGGATGAAAGAAATATTCTCGGTATGATTGGCGAAAGAAATATTCGATGACGTTGAAAAGCCAGAAGCAAATTGATATTGATCATGGCTATGACACATGTTTTAAGATGATTTTCTGACAATCAGGCAGTGGAAATATCTTGAGTTATAAAAGAATCCACCCATTCATGTCTCCTCATCCACTTAGAGTTGCAATCAAATATCTGCAAAAGGGATCTCTCAACTGTCGTCAAGATGAAGACGAGTAGGCGAGCTAGACCCCCGGGGCTAAAGAAGATTTGGATCATCTACCAAGATGAAGGAGTTTGTGAAGGATCCTTCCAGGAAAAGTTCAGATCACCGTCGAGATGAAGGCGAGTGTGATGAACCTACCGACAAACTCTAAATGATATTTGATTTCAGCTATCATCTAAAGACCTTTTGAGCAAATATCATCAATAGAATCCCTGAGATAAAAAAAGGATCAAAACATCTCCAAGATGAAGGAGTTTGTGACATATCCTTCCTTGAAAAAGAGAGAAAAGTCAGGACATCTCCAAAATAAAGGATGATGTAAAAAGCCCGAGAATGCCCAATGACTCAAAAGGGGTGCAAAAAGATCATCATGGGAAATGCCCAGGATATCAAACTGTCCGAAATTGCCAGAAGTCATATTTTCTCATGCAAAATTTTTTTATCAATGTCTTTTCACTACTTGCTTTTATGAAATAGAGAATATTTCTTCTCTTCTCATATCAAGGAAATGGATAGCTTCCTTGAAGAAAATCATCAGCGTTAAAATTTTGAATTTGACTCTTAAAGACCGAGAAGTTAACCTCGTTGGAGGAAATACTTTAGGTAAAAGAGAGAATGTCTTTTGCACACATGTGCACATTTTCAAGCATTGAAGTCAACTATAACTTTATCTTATTGGCAAAATTTTCTAGATATTCTAAGAATGAAGTAAATATTCAATATCCATTTTGGTGCAACCTAGCGTTGTTTATATCTTTCAGAAGAGTTGCCTCATTCATTTTGAAGTATCTCTCTTGTCCCATCATTGTTTCTTCATTCGAGGATTCCATTTGGTCGTCCCCTTCAGGTTAAGGGTTAAGCCTGAACCTCGTGCCTCGAGGTATCTTCCTTTTTAGGTTTTGGTTAAACCTGAATCTCGTAGCAACGAGTTTCCCTTGTTTCGACGAGGTGTTTTGTTCCAGTCCCTTCATGGTTCTTCCCATCGAGGAATCCATGCTTTCTATACCCATCCAGGAAAGGATCATACTTGAGCTTCATCTCACGAGGCATTTTCTAAAAAATGTCCCATCAAGGTCCTCATATATCCCTTTCCCCATCCAAATTATCTTGATATATCTTTGTCCCATCCAGGTTAAGGGCTAAACCTGAGTCGTTCCAAAAAGCTGATCTCGCCTCACTTATGAGACTTGATCAAAATTCTTATCTTTCATCACTTCGGGATCTTCACCCAAAAGTCCCATCACGATTTCCTCATTTCTATTATTTCAGTCATATCTTTTTTTCTGAGGATTTCATCTCCTCAAGGCCATTCAGGATAAGATTCTAAGCCTGAAAATCACGTTTTCAAAATAATTCTTCCACACCCAGTTCAGGTTTGCTAAACTGGGGCATTTTTCAAAATTTGGAGTGTTTTCTTTGCCACTAAGCTCGACTTTCAACCGGCTTAGTAGCAAAGAGGGGCATCTGTGAACACCCCAAAATTTTCAAAATATTGTAAATATTCCCTTTTTGCCCCTGATTTCATTCTCTGAGCAATTGAGTCACTTTTAAATTTAAATTCCAGTTCATTTCACAAGTTTTACTGAAATTAAATTCATTTTATATATTTGACTCAATTTTGGATCCGGATCCAGATAAAAGATCAAAATTTGAGCTTCTTTGTCCCGTTTTTAAAACAAATTCTCAAAATTACCAAAATAACCTTTTAAAAGGCTCAGACACTTCGTCCGGTATCCGTTTGGATCCATCGTGTTATATTCCTTAATTCGAGACTTAAAGCTCGAATATTTTCTCAAAACCTAGGTCCAAACCCATTTTTTTTGAAGAAATTTCCTCAAAAATAGCCTTGGAAACCTTCTTTTGTAAATATTTTCTTAAAAACACAAAAAAATAGTTTAAAATCTTGTTTTCTCGTAAATTTTAGGATTTTATTCCAAAAATATCAAAAAAATATGGAAAATGAAACAAATATATATATATATATATATATATATATATATATATAGAGAGAGAGAGAGAGAGAAAAGAAACAAAAAAATCATTTTTTTTTTAAACACCTCTTAAAAAAATCAAGTTTTTAAAACCCCTCTTTGTAAAAACCCGAGGGTAAAGGGGGCCTCTTTCGTAAATAAGTTTTTAGGGTTTTCTTTGAAAACCCTTCATAGGAAAAGAGGATAAGGGCGCCTTCTCCCTCTTTCACTCTCGAACCTCCATGGCCGACCCCCCCCCCCCCTCCCCAAGTACAACCTCTCCATCTCCCATGCATCGTTAACAAACTCGCCCTCTTCCGCTCGATCACCAATGGACCTCCCTTCCTACTCTTCCTCCTCTTCTTTAAGAATCAGCAAACGAAAACCCTAAAGGCACCGCTTCTCACCCCCGCATCATCTTTCTCTCTCACGATCTGTTTCCACCCTTCCCCCCTTTCTCTTTCCTTCAGATCATCGTCTTCATCCCTGCACCCCTGGTTTTCTTCTCCTTCCTCTCTACGATCCGCCATTCACCTCATTCAGTTCATCTTCTTACCCCGATCTGCCCAATCCTCTCTTCTTCCTTCTTTTTCTGGTTAGTAGAAAAAAAAATTGATCCTTTGTCAGCAGTGCGACAACTACAGAAGGGATCCAGATGTTGCCAACAGCAACTAAGGTAAGGACTATCCCTTCTTCTTTTGGTTAAAACATCGTTCTCTTAATTTTTTTTTCTTTCTTCTTTTCTGTTTTGCTCTCTGCAAGCATCCGCTGTAATGTCAAACTGCATATAGCAGCATTGAGTTACGGATGGTAACATTGACGGAATATGCATTCCAACAAATTTTTTTATTTTATTTTATCTTTCTATTTTATTATCTCTTCTTCTTTTGTTTTCTTTTCTGTTCGTTATTGAACTCCAATGGTTTTATATATGCATGTTATAATTTTGATTTATGTCCTGTTCCTCTTTGTTTTTTCTGGAATTCACTTCCACCTTTTCCTCTTCTATAGCATTGGCTCAATGCCTCTGCTCCATTGAAAGCACGATATGTAATGTTGACCTGTTTATAGCAGCATCAACTCGCATTCGTGCAACAAGACATCGACTCTTCTCGTTTTCATCTTTTACAGTAATATATTTTCATTTTCTTTTATAATTTTTGTAGTCATTACTGAGTTGTTTCTCGAATTCTTGTTTTATCTTTTTTTTATATTCAAGAGCATCTAATTGCTTTTCGTTCAACTTATCTCATGTATCCTTTTTTTTTTTGTTATACTTCAGACGTTTGGTTGATCATGGCGTCTAAAAACCCTCTCAGATTTCATCTAGATTATTCTGCTACATAGATACGTCTCGCTAGCATGTTTCATTTCCCTGCATCTTTTATCAATTTCTCGCATAATTCCTATAGCCGGCTTGGTTTGGGCCCGTAATTGGGATTCTTCCCTCATCACGCATGGTTTGAATTATCACTGTTCCATCCCTTGTTTCAATACAATCTATATTTTTGAGTTTATTTTGTGCTTATTATTGTAATCTGTGTCTTGAGTTGTATTGTTTTCATTTAAGTTTCTGACATTTTGTTGATTCATTAAGTAATATCCTCTTTCTTTTATGTTTCTGAAATCTTGTCTTTCGTTGGTAATACTGAGGGTGATCTTAGATAAAAAAAAATGGGATTGATAAAGGTAAAAACCCTTGTGGCGATTGTGATGTCTGCCATAGGTAAGGAGTAAACCCGTGCTCTCAAGGGCATTGGACTTAAGTAGGTGCTTTTTGTGCCTTAGCAGTCGGCTTTTATGGAAAATCGTTGTGAAGCCTTGCATAGTGCATAACACATGCTCAGGGAATCCCTCTCACTGTGTGTAGTTGTTCCAATGGTATCATGGAAATGATGGTGGGGAGGCAGCGTGTGTATTGGGAAAGGAACCAAAACGAGGATGATGGGCTCATGGGTTTTGTCCTGTTCTTTTCCTTTTCTCTCCTCTTCTTTTGAGTTTTTGAAGAGATCTAGCATGGGAGGAATAAGGATTTCCAACCATTGCAGAGTAAGTCCATTGTTAGCCTGAACATGTTTGGAAATCTCATTAAACTGCGGTTTGTGTTGTTGCAAAGAAATGCTATTTCAGGACCTACTTCAGCCAACATTGGAAAATTACAAAAGATGCAAATTCCAAACCGGCTCAAGGTCAAGCTGCCAGTGACTTCAAATGACAATGCTATTGTGTTGCAGCGGTTGTTAATTTACTTCGCCCCCTCATGGGCCATGTTTAATCTGTATTAATTGCAACCGGGTCTTGACTTGGAAATGAATTTTTCTCATCCTCGTGGATCACACTCTGGAAAATATATGCATTAGCCACAACTACAGAGGATGAGAGTTCTAGTAGACACAATCTGTCTCCAAGGTTTAAATCTGTCTTTAAATGCAAGTTGTGTCCAGGATCGTACGTTTGTTTGAGGCATCGAGGAGGCCATATCTTAAGTCAAAGGTAATGGGTTTTTTTTTCCTTTGTTCTACATAAATATCTCTTAAGGTAATTAGGAATTTTCTTTTGTTCAGCTCTCCTTATTTCTTTGCAGATGATTGCTCTATTTAGATTTTATTACACCAGAAATGGTTCAAGAAATGCTATTTGCGTGAGGCTGTGATGGGCCGGGCATAGCCAAATTTTTGTAGGCTCATCTATATATTCAGAATGGTAGTCTAGTTTTTTTTTATATATATATGTTATGTCAAGAAATTTAGAACTTCCTTCTTCTTGTGCTTGCTCTGATGCTTGTTGCATTGTCGTTTTCTATCTAGTATGATGAGGCAGTGTTGGCATTCGATCCTGAACTCAGGCAAAATAAACCACAACTAGAGGCTTCATCCTTACATGGTTTATCTAGTATATTCATTACGTTACTGGTTGTGTCTGTTAAAAATAATATACTATGTAATGTGTTTGATTATCATAGATTTTCCAGAATTGTTTCTTAAAAGTAGTTATGTAAAAAAGCTAGCCTCTATAGATCTCCCTTGAGCAAACATAATGTCCTCATCTCCCGACTTGTCTGCTATCAATACGGAAGGTCTCTCTCTCTCTCTCTCTCTCTCTCTCTCTCTCTCTCTCTCTCTCTCTCTCTCTCTCTCTCTGCTGCATATATCCAGTTTATTCAGCTGATTATGTTACTGGTTGATGGTTTATATTTTTCAATATTGAGTTGCTTGTATATTTTTATCCTAATTATAGTCCCCTCAATTTTTGTATCTATAACCTATACATATTTAGAAGTACCTTGAGAACCGAATTGTTGGAACTTTGACATGGGCAACTCATGTTAATCCATAAAAGTTCAATCAGAGAGCATGGATCTGGAGAAACAAGCTGACAAATACTGCATGAACCAACAAATGTATCTGATGATTCTAGACTAAGGATAGTCTTTCTCCACCATTATTGCAGAAGTAAAATGTCGTCTATGAAAGAGTACATTGGAACCATACATAACCGGTGGTACATAAAAAGATGCAGATACAAACTTGGATATCGTATGTCACATCATTCTTATTATTATTTGTCTTTTTTTTCCTCATTATGGTGCCTCACCACAAAAGAATTAGGAGCTGTTATGAGATCTCTGGGGCAAAATCCAACTGAAGCAGAGCTTGTGGACGTGATCGATGAGGTTGATGCTGATCAAAATGGAACCATTGACTTCCTGAAGTTTCTTAATCTAATGGTGTGAAGGATGAAACCCAGAGGTCATCCGTACCTTTGTATTTGTACCACTATGTACAACATTCACAGTGTCATCCGTAAGTTACAGTATCATCATCAATACATATTTTCTGTTAATAACACTATTTATCTTGTAGCCTACCACAACATACACCATTACATTCCATTTCATTTCAACGTTGTCCACTTCATTCACATACCAGCTCCATTCACTATTATATCCATCACTATGTCACTACCCCACTTTTAATACACAACTTCTGCATTCTCCAGCTTCTACTTGCATTCTTAGCAATGTAAGGTAAAGCTGTGATTTCCCTAAGCCAACAATAGTGCAATACTGTATGTACCTGGCATTTTGCAGCAGTACAAAGTACTGTTGTGGTATACTTACATAGTGTAAGATACTGTTATGTCTCCCATTATTTCACTATCAATACAACAAACTCACAGCATATGTCCCATTTCTATCTCAACATATTCATATTTCTGTCAAAAAGCATCTTTTATACCTTATGTATATACTAAATTAAATATATACATTTGTGTCTCATTGTCTTGAGAGATAATATCTCACTTGGTGATTTAGGATTATCACAAAGCCTGTATTCCCAGTTTTATGTTCATCATAGAGATCATCCAATGTCATCTAATAACACTCATGTTATCATCTCAAATTTGGTGCAATATATCACAACCCATCTACTGCGCACCATTCAACCTATATATATAAATATATTCATGTACACATATGTATGTAAATATACATGTATATATGTACATAGATATAAATCATTTTTCCACACTTTGGATCTTGAATACCTTGGCATGTGAGCATTCTTTTACCATTGATATCCATATGACATGTGCAATTTTTCTCCATTTTTTTATACTAACTAAGTGTTCTTGCAGGGAATATGTAGAAGATGTCATTGCTTGGAGTTGTATTTTCAATTTTAAGTGTTGTAATAAGTTAGGTCTTAATGAGAATTTACATTTCCAGCTTTTAGATTAGAATGAATGAGCATATAAATATCACTTGTTGCATCATTTTTCTTTATTTCAAAGTTTCACAAATGGGAACACGAATGACACGTGCACCATTTCGTAAGATGTAATTAATCCTAAATTGATGATTTACATCAATGGCCATAGTCAGGATGTAAACAAAACTTAGGATTTTTATCTTTTATAAAATAACAATGGATCCTCTTAAAAAATCATCATATTTTTAAAAATTTCTTTCTTTTATTAGAGTTTAACTTAAAATTGGCTCAAAATATATACCAATGGCCATAGTCAGGGTATATTGAGAGTTAATTTCATTTTAAACTGTATAAAAGCACAAAAAATATGTTTTATTCTTCACCTGAATTTAAATATAGGTTAATATATAATACATTCAATGACCATAGTCAAGGATGCATTATATTTTCCATCTTATTTCAATTCATGTAAAGAATGAAATATGATTTTCAAAATCCAATTTCAAAATTCTTTAAATTCATTCATCATTTGGATAGAACTACATTATATTTTCAAAATTCCCTTCTTCAAAACTCCAAGTGATGTTAATATCTTCTTCAATCAATCTTCAATTCTTGTAAAATCCTATCCATCTTTTCATTTTCAATTCTATTTCATTTTCAATCTCAAAGTCCAATTTAACTTTGAGATTTCAAAATTCATTTTATATTCAAAAATTCCAATTCAAATCAAATTTCAAAGTTCAATTTGACTTTGAAATTCCAAATTCATCTTATATTCAAAACTCCAATCAAATTCAAGTTCAATTCAAAATTAGAAGTTCTTGATTCATCTTCTGAATTTAAACTCCAATTCCATTTTAGGGTCCAGAATCCAATTCTACCTTGGATCTCAGACTCCAGATCCAATTCCATTTTAGGATCCAGAATCCAATTCTACTTTGGATCTTAGACTTCAGATCCAAATCCCTTTTAAGATCCAGAATCCAACTCTAATTTAGATCTCAGACTTCAGATCCAAATTCCATCTTAGGGTTCGGAGTCCAACTCTATCTTGGATCTCAAATTTTAGATCCTAAATCCATTTTAAGATTCAGAACCCATTTTAGGATCCAGAATCCAATTCCATTCCCAATTTTAGATTTCAAATCCAATTTCAGATCTCACCTAAATTTTCTAAATCTGTTTCCATTTTTTTAAATACCATTTGGATTTCTCAAAACCATCATGATTTCAAATTTTAGATTCAAATTTCATTATAAGTTTTATCTCTTCTCCTAAATCTAAGTTCAAAGTCTATTTTCGGACTTTGGAATTTCTTTCCTGTTTCCTTTTTATCTCATCTTCAAACCATTCTTTCCCAATTCAAAAGATCTATTTTCCCAACTCTAATCATTTCAAAGACTTAGAACTTCTCTGATCTATCTCAAGTTTTAAGTTAGATTCTACCATTCAAAAACCTTTTCTTCACTCCATTATCAAGCACTTGGAGATTTTTCAAATCATTTTTTTCAAAAAGAGCATACATCCCTGCATTGCACAAGCATGATTCTTTGTGCATTTAGATTTAGAATAAATTCTTAGATAACATTTAGGCAAAGCAAAAGGCATAAATTCGATCCTTGGTTCGATTACCTCTGGTAAAGGTGCCAGGAACGGTCGAACCTCGTATCGACGAGCGAATCTCATCTCTCCATTTTCCCGCAATATATTTCAAAATGGAGGCGAGTTATTTGCTAAATATTTTCAAATTAAGTTCAAGTGAAATCCCGCAAAAGAGTTCCTCTTCTCTCTTTCTTTCTTTCTTTCTTTCTTTTCTCTTCTCTCTTTCTTTTCTTTCTTTTACTTTTCTCTCTTCAAAAAGGAGGAAAATAGAGGTCAGAAAAGGAAAAGAGAAGGAAGAGAGAGAAACCACAAGAGAGAAAAAAATTTGCGATGATCACGATTTGGTCTGGTTTTTAAGCATTTTGTAAAAACAACTTTTTCGGGTTTTTCAATTTCGGGTCCTGCGAATTCCAGAATTATCCTGATTTTGAAACGCTTATACTTGAAGATCCAGAATGTATTTTTCAAATCTGTAAAAACTGTCATCTTTTTGGATCTGTTAGTTATAGAACAGAAGTAATTTGGTGAATTTTGGAATTTGTTTGATCTGTCAAACAGTCTCTTTGTGAAAAGCTGTCAGAGTCCATTTTTGCATTATTTAGGGACAAAATAGTCATTTAGTTATTTGTTTGATTTTACGTAGTTTTTAGTATTTCTTAGCATGTAGTTAGTGAATTAGAGTTAGTTAGACTAATTAGAGTTGCTTTGCTTAGTTAGTTTAGTTAGATAATGTATTTTTGGTTTTATTTATTTATTTAAGTGTATTTTAATATCTGCATTAGTTTAGAAATAATCGTAAAGGTAATTTAGATTTAATTATTAATTGTTTACTGACCTTTTTGTTTTCATTGTTGCAGGTTGATAAGTTAGAACAAGTTTACAGGTGTATTTCAAAGATGAAGTGCAACTGCACATGTGGTGAAAAGACCAATTTGCCCCTGGAGATCTGCAGAAGACTTAGCTTCCTGCTTTAGTTTATTTTCATAGTTTAGATTGTTATTTAAATTAAATTGTAATATTGACATAGTTGTAAAACTTTGTTCTATTAATAAATTGTTATTTTAGAATTAATTCAGAATGTATCTTGTTCCTTGTGGATTCAACCTGTACTCGCCACTTCTGTGGAATGTCCGTTTTTATTATCTTTGGTTGACGATTTTCCCTTGTTTTTATTGAAAAATATCTTTTAAAAAGAGTGTTTACAAAAACTCAACCATGTTTTTCAAAGGAACCCATGTAATTAGGTGTCCAGGTACAAAAATGGCGAGTTTGGGGTTGTGGGGTTTCTAATAATTAGTGAGGATATAATCTGGAAAGTATTAGTCTTTCTTTGAGAAGGTAAATCTGAAGAATAACGCCTAATTAAGTAAGGATTCAAATTGTGAATCCCTTACTTAATTCGTGTGATTAATTACCTTAAAGAAGAAATGAGAAATGAATTAAATTGGCACCTTTCTAGTTAAAACGTGTGGATCATATGGGCCAACGGTTTTGGTTGTGTAAGGCAAGTGCTCTCTTTATGTAATGAATGAAAAGAAGCCCATTGAATTCCCAGATTACTTTATCAGGACAAGTATTCTTCTTTCCAATAATTATATAGCCTATTATAGGGTTTCCTTATTTTATTGAGTACTTTAGGAATAGCATTAATTGTTTAGTTAGGCTTTCAAAATCGTGTAGTCTCAGTTAAGCAAGTCCGTTTAGTCATTATGTATGTATTTAATTTAGTCTAACCCTCCTTAACCCTAGTGGGTCCATTTAGGTATGTCGTGAGCCTAGTCAAGGTCAAGCATTAACCGCCCTCCTTAGTGTCGTGAGTCAACTAACCCTAGCTAGATTCTAACTCTCATAGACGCAAGTTCATATTTAACCCTAATTTAGAAGTAGTTAATTTAGATAGTGTAGTTAGTCTTGCAAAGTAATTTACATTAGTTTAAAAATAGTCTTTGGTTAGTATTTGATTTGGTGATCTTTGTTTAGTTTATTTACATGTTTGGTTAATTAATTCAATTGCTTGTATTTTCTGCAGTTTAACCATAAATTAGAGTAGTTTAGGACTGTTTCAACGTGTGAGTCAAAGTTATAGTGTCATTAGTGGATTCGTGCAAATGAATAGTGCACTGAGTTAAAAACCAGATTTTTACCGCATCTTGTACGCGTCATTTCATGTGCAAATTTTTGGATTTTTCTCAAGATTTTTCTTCTATTCTCTTCATCTGTGTGTTCACTGTCTACAGACCAAAAAACAGCTCATTTCGAGTTGATTTGGTCTGATTTTTAAGCGTTTTCCAAAATCAGCTTTTTCAGGTTTTTCAGTTTCGGGACATGCGATTTCCAGAATTTTCATGAATTTGAAACACTTATATCTGGAGCTTCAGAATGAATGTTTCAAATCCGTAAAATCTGACAGATTCTTGAATCTGTCAGAAACAGAACAGAAGAAATTTTGTGAAAATCGGAATTCATTTATGTGAACACCCCAAATTTTTCAAAATCTTTTAAATATTCCCTTCTTGCCCCTAAATTCATCTTTTGACCAAAATGAGCCATTTTTAAATCTAAATTCCAGTTCATTTCTCAAGTTTTACTAAAATTAAATTCATTCTATATGTTTAAATTGATTTCGGATCTGGATCCATTGTCCAGATCCAAATCTGAGTCTCATTATCCAAATTTTAAAATAAAATTACAGAAAATACCAAAAATAGTTTTTAAATAGCTCGAACAATCCATCCGACATCCGTTTGGATCCATCACGTATATTTATCGATTCGAGTTTCAAAAACTCAAACATTTTCTCAAAACTCGGGTCCAAACCCATTCTTCTAGAAAAATTTCCCCGAAATGGTCTGAAATTCTTAGAAAAATACTTTTGTAAATATTTCTCAGAAAAATACAAAAAAAATAGTGTTTAATCTTTGTTTTCGTGTAAAAACTTAGTTTTTGTTCCAAAAATACAAAAAAATGGAAAAATCATGCAAAAAAACAAAAAAATCGGTAAAACTACGAGAAAAATAAGTGATATTTAAAGATTTTGCCAAAAACCTCATTTTGAGCCATTTTATAAAAATCTTAAAAGAGGGAATCCTTCTTTTGGAAATTTGGAAAAGATGCAACGACCTCTTTCCCGCGCATCCTCCCTCTCAGCCCGACCCTCCATCTTCAAACAACCTCTTCTCCCTCAACCTCACATCTTCAACAGCCCCTCTCTCGAATGCTCCTCTCCTTCTTTAAAAGGGGAGCACGCGGGAGAGAGAAGGGATCCGTCTTCACCCCTCCTGGTTCGCCCATTGCCTGCTGATCCATCCTTCACCTCTCCACGATCGCTTCTTCTTCTCATTTCCCGTTTCCTCTCTTCCTTTGATCTTCTCTTTCTTCTCTCGGATCCTCTCTGACCGAGCGAAGGAGATCAAATCTCCAGTGACAGCTACGGTAAGTAACTATCATCTCCCTTTTTTTCTTTTCCTTTTCTTGTTCTTTTTTTTTTATATACCGTAAGGCACCAAAGGCATGATCGACCTGCATATAGCAGGATCGATCTGCCTGTTGCTACATCAACGAAGTATTTCTGCTCCAACATTTATTCTTGTTTTATTTGTAATCCGTTTTCGGATCCTGCTGATTTTTGTGTTTATTGGAACTAAATCGAGATTTTAATTTTCATCTTATGTATCATGATCTCGATATATACCCTATGGTTATGCTAATTTTCAATTTAATTTTCATACTTTATTTGATTTTCCTGTTTTATATTTGATCTTTCTTGCTTTAATAATATCTGAGCGTGATTTTACATTTCATTTCTTGTTTTCATCTTAATTTCCTATGGCTGATTTTCCTTAGTTTTCAGTTTCGTTAGAACTCCTGTTCACAGTTGCCTCCATCTAATCTCTGTATCCGCCCCTTTCTCTCACTTAGATTTTCCAGTCACCCCCGATGCTTCCATCGGATTGTCAGTTCTGCAAGTTTCAATAGCATTAGATTGCTTCAAAACTACTCCATTTATAGTCTATATTTGATGTATTTTGAGTTTCGTTCTCATTCCATTAGTTTCATTGTATTGCTTGCATTTTGTTCTGTGTTGCTAACCATTCTGCAGTTTAATCTTAGCATTAGCATGCCAAACCTCTACACTATCATACTCAATAAAAGATTGACCAAGATCCGTATGTTCGTGAAAATTTCCTTGGAGTGTTCTCTTTGGAACGATGGTTGTGAATGTCCCTTAGTTGTGTCGATGGTCATTAGGTGATAATGATCAAATTTATGAATTGAATATAAGAGGTGGCATCATGTTGCCATTCAGCTGTCTTGGGGGGGGGGAGGCATCAATTACAGTCCACAAGGTCTCCATCCTCCTGAGCTCCCTCCTCCAAGAATCCCTGCAGAAATCAAAAGTTCCTGCAAGTAAAAGGGAAGGAAGTCAAGCTTTGCAGCAAAGCCACAATCCTCCCTCGCTTCAACCTTGCCGAAGCCTACGTCACCATCGAGCCTCTCTGATCCGTGAAGCACATTGATCAATCCACTGCCCATCGTTAGCGAGCATCGATCAATCGAGAACAAGGTATCTCACACTTCTCTTTCATTTTTTTCTGGTTCCTCCTCTCCTGGTGGATTCCTTTTTCTCCTTTGTTCAGAATCTCAAGCAAACTAAGGTAAGAACCACTTCTCCCATTTTCTAAACTTTGTTTTTCCCCCTTTCTACTGCTTTATCGTGCTCTTTATGATTTTATATAAGCCCCTTTTCCTTATTTGGATTCTCCAAAGAATTTTTCCCTTATGATTTTACTTTTCTGCAATTCTTTGTCATCGTAAAGGCATTAGAGGCATGATCGACCTGCATATAGCATGATCGATCTACCTCTCACTACAATCTTTTGTTTATGGTTTATTTTAACCCATTGATTCCTTTGATTTGCTTTTATTTCTCGTATTGTTTTCATTGACGCACATCCTGTAAACCCAACTCGCATATAGCAAATCGGATTACACAGTGCAACAGCAAGGGAACGAAGGGTTCCAACATTTTTTTTTCCATACTTCATCACTTTGTTTAATTTCGCATTCCAGACCATGGTTGTAAACACCCCAAATTTTCACTCACCTTCTTGACATCGCCCTCAATCGGCACATTTCAGTTCTCCAGAAGCAATGAAGGGCAAAATGGTCATTTTCCGAGATTGAACCTTACAGAAAGTCCAAAATTTCGTTCTTGAGCCTCAAAATTTCCATATTTAGGTTCAAAGACATCTTCAAATAGCAAAATTTCAAAATCCTTTTTCTGGACATAAAAAAGCTAAAATTTCCAAGTCCGAGCTTAGAGTGACATTTCATAGAACATGTCTTTGCATAGCATTGCATCATTTCACTGCATAGCATGTCGTTTTGAGATCCAGAACTCCTGATTTTCAAAATTGTCCATCCAGATTTGATTTTTAAACTTTTTCAAATTGATTTTTAAAACCCTAGGTATTCAAAATTACCAAATTTTCCCATTTTACCCCCAAGACTTTGAATTACAAAAATTTTCTCAAGAAAAAACAATCTGGATATTTGGATATTGATTTTAAAGATTTTATCTCAAAACTTTTTGCAAAAAGGATTATAAATCTCTTTACAAATTTTTTTGCATTTACTTTATCCATATTTTGCTCTGAAAAACCAATTTTTCCAAATTCTTGAAAACAAATAATATTTTATCTCGTATCTTCAAATAAATGGAGCGGGACCCGCCTTTGGACTAGCATCATACTCAGACTCCCAGGTAAGTTTCTTATTCTCAAGCAGGACCCACCCGAAGTCCATACCAATTTGCAAATTTTTTTTTATTTCTCAATATTATTCATTTTTAGTTAGTGGGCCCACACACATGTGGCACCCCAATTGAAAATAAAAGAGTTGCCAACACAAAATAAAGCTTTATTTTCAAAAGAATTTTAAAGATGGCTGAGATGGCATCTCCCATTTATTATTATCATTAATTTTTTTTTTTTATTATGTAACTATTCATTTTTTTAGAAACAGTTTAAAAAAAAAAAAAAAACCACAACCGAACTTGCTTAAAATGCTTAGTTATCTAAAACTTAGGTCAATGAACCCAAAATGGTTTTAAAAACCTAAGATTTTGTGCATCACCAAAACGACGAGTTTTTAAAATTCGGTTACAAAATTTTCAAAAGCTTTCAAAAAAAAAAAAAACTTTGTAACGGAAGGGAGAGCTGCGTTTTTTTTTTTTTTTTGAAAAGAAGGGAAATTTTTTAAAAAGGGGGGCAGGGCATTCACAAAGGGGGCCGATTGAAGAAGGAGTTTTTTTTTGGTTTTGCAGGTTTTTGGCTCTGAAGGGTGAGGAGGCCCATCCGATCTTTCTTCAGCCCCAGCCGCAGGTCTTCCACCACCACCACCAGCTTCATCCTCTTCAGCCCAGCCGTCTCTGCACCTACTTTAGTTCAGCAGAAGAAAGCCAAAAAGCTTTTTCCTCTCTTTCTTAAACCCAGCAGTTTCTTTACCCATTTTCCTTCAGCCATAAGTCCAACCCAACGTGGTCTTCAACATCTTCAGCCCCAGCCGCACATCCACCTTCAGCAGATCCTTCAGCCCATTGAAGACGCACATCCACCTTTCTTCAGCTCCCCATTTGCCTTCATACAGTAGGTCGCCCCTTTCCTTCATCCCAACGTGTCCATCCCCAGCAGCAAAAGATTTCAGCCGGCTGTATCTTCCTTCAACCCCAACTGCAACTTTCCACACCTCTGTCAGCTGAAAACCCTTTAAAAATCTGTAATTTCTGTTCCCTTTTGCCTTCAAGCCAGCCCTCACCAGCAGTAAAACCACCCCTTTTTCAGCCCAGCCAGCAGAGCTCCAATTGCTGCTGCCCAGCTCTTCTCCAGCCCAACCGTAGCAGAGGACATCCAGCAGAAGACGCATGCTGCCCTCTTCTTCAGCCCAACAACAAGTCACACAGTGCAGGGAATTTATTCAAAATCCTATTGGCTGTTGTAAACATCTCGATCCAGCCTTGAAAGAGATCCCCCCTTTGCAATTGGCTAATGATGATGTTTCTTTGCAATCATTTTCCCTTTGTTAAGCATCTCAAAATGATATTGTGAAGTTAGCAAACACTTATATGCCAAAGAACCTTGCGATTGTAGCAATCTATGCAAACTCAGTAGAGACTCACCCACAGGTATGTCTAAATCTGTTAGTTTTCATTTCATTTATATAGTTTGGTTCTTTAAAGACAAGGTCTTCAAAATGGTTATCGTATATAAATTTGTAATAGTAGCAAGGCTTGTTACTGAATTAATACCCCTGTTTGTCATGAGTTACTGGTGCATTGTCAAATTAGTTTACCTATGCTATGTCCTTTCTTAGTTCATGTTGATTAGCTAGCATGAAACCATTGTGAATGTATCTTAACATGTGCCAGTTGAAATTGTTATTTACTACGAATTTTCTGTGATTTTTTTCATATATTCATTGAGAAATTATATAACATACAAGAAATTTCACAATATATAATGCACAGAAAGGGGATTGAAAGAATGACTGGTAGATTGGGAAGTGTTAGGTACCATCATCATATCCTCATGGTTTTAAATGATCCTTTTGTTAGTTGAATATTTCTATCATGTATTTTCACGTGTATATCATCACAATTAATTTTTTTTTTTTTTAGTCTACATGTTCTAATCCATTGCTTGTGACTTTTCCTGCATGTTGAAATTTTTTGGAACCCTTAAACTAATGCATACTCAATGTTGTATTCAGTATGATATTTTTTTGCTATGGAAAATTTTCCTTATTGTGGCTGCCCATCCAAGATACAGCCTCTGTTGCATCCTTTAGTAGTCATCATGGCTTAAGATACTCATAATCGAGTCTATGGCTTTTGTTCTTTGCAATGGTGGCTGTTGAAAATGCATCACTTCTTAATAAAAATATCTCCTGGTTATGTTGCTACTATGAATGGCATCATTCATTTTGCAAAATCTGTTTTCATTGTCGAAAGGTTATCCCCATAAATCTTCTTATTCTAATTTTGTTTTATTTATTTATTTATTTTATTTGGTGAGATACTTATTTGAAAGAATCTTGAGAGCTCACGTATCATAATCATCAACCTTGGCATCATCCATTTTAATATGTAGTCTGCCTTTATTTAATAATGGCAATCTTTGCATGCATAATATGTCTTTTACTTGTGTTATTTGTACATTTTCATTTCCTGTTGCGTCTTCACCGCCACCACTTACAGTGGCACTTTTGTACTCATACCCTTCTCCTTTCTGCTGCAGGAGTGCAGTCATGATAAACAGCCACCTTCATGAACGGATATATCCATATCCGTTCATGATCTCTTGACCATCTTTTACAGACTTCGTTATAGATATATAGGAAAGCTCCATACCCATTTTTATTGAAAAATACATTATAATTTGAGAAATATGGCTGTATGAAATCACCTACAGAAACTGTATATACCTGTATTTTCTGATTTTACCCATTATATGGAATTTTCCTTTATATGTATATTCTCTTATTATAGGTATATATATATTGATATGTATGTATATCTACCCATATGTATACGTATATATGTATATATATATGTATATATATATATATATACTTATATATATATATATACTTATATATATATATCCCTTCATGTACATTGGATATCAATATATTTTTCTTTTTCTTTTACTTTTTGCAAATATATCTTCATTATCATATATCATTTATCATAAATTCAAGTATTTTTATATCTACATGTATATCTTTGTTGTATATAGTATATATACCCATTTCCTTGGTTATTTTGTACTAACTCTCATTTTGCAGGAAAATCTAGAAGATGCTGATTCCTTGGCTCTATTTCATTTTTTCTTTTACTTTATGTTATGCAATGTAACAATCCAATGTAAACCTTGGAATAAGATTTACTTTTACTGCTTAGATTAGGCCGCATCTCATATAGTTTGATTTCAGTAATATCCTGATTATATGATGCATACATCTCAATCTTTCAAAATTCACCGTGGATGAACACGAATGGCACGTGCACCAACTCTTAGAGAGTTGATGAACTCGGTGGAGTCCATATTTACGGCCCTAGTCGGAATATGGACGAGACCCAGATCCATCATCTATTTACCAGTCACATTGAGCCTACACTGTAACACCCCAATTTTTATAACCCGAAATTGGTGAAATTTTTTTTTTTTTTGAAATACATTTAAATCTTTTAGCAGTTAACAGCGGAAAAACACATTGGGCATAAAACTTGGCGTGCTACTTCAGATGAATGCTTGCAAACATATACTTATGGAATTTAAACTTTAACAACTAATTAACTATGCATGAAATAAAATTCAAGTTTCACAATATCCAAAATTAATCACATTTGTCCTGGAATTGAATTAAATTAAAATCAGAGTTCAGAATTCATGAAGCAGAGGAAAGGTAGGCTCAGTCTCTGTCGCAACCTTCCACCTTCGCACGTAAGTACCTACTCATTACCTGAAAATTTTTAAACCATATAGGGTCAGACAACATGTCTAAGTAGAGTAATTATGCTAAACTTGTAAGACAGAATAACAAGACAAGGATTTCAATAGAAATTTCATGGTTTAACATTTAATTTAACTTAAACAATCATACAACAAATCATGCATGTTTAGAATTTTCATATTTAACAGAAAGACATAAATTCATACATTCAAGATACAAAATGCATGAACCATTAAAATGCATGACTTACCATATGCAGAAGCTCTTTCGATAAATGCATATTTTCTTATCTTTAGTTATATTTTCTTAATTAGATGATGCATGTGATGCCAAATTAATGCACACACCATTTAAGTTATCACTTCTTAGCCCTGCTGATACGACACAGACAGACATTCTCAGATCAAGACCATGACACAAGACGTGTTTTACATACAGGGGTGGCTTTAGCCTAACCAGGTCCATTCACTAAGACGGGGTGAGGAACGTTAATACGAGAGAGATTCCCAACACCTTTCAACCCGATGCATCAGTTTTTCCTCATGAGTACAATAACCTCTACGCTGCAGTCTAATGCAGAGGTTTTCCCCCTAAAATCGTGGGAGGGGAGGAGCAACCTTCCGTGCCCGTAACAGAACTTGTCCCACGAAGTTTTGTATCACCTGCTACTCTCCAAGCAAGTATCTTGAGTTTAATGTCACATGATTACTTGATTTCAGTAATACTTTTGATGCAACATCAAACTTAAACCACTTTATGGTCATGAATGCATTCTTATAAAGCATTGGACAAGGACATATAATTAAACTTGTAACAGACATTTGAGCACATGCGTAGCATAAACATCTTATTCATTTTCACACATCATAATGCATATGCATGTACATGGCCAATGCAACAAGGAGAATATATATGAACATCCATATCAATGAAACAATCATATCATCACGATATCATGGACATACATGTAGTCAACACATTTTTAGAATTTAAAACATAAACTTGTATTCATTGGACCTTTTGATCCTAAATCTTTCATGTGTAACCTTCCATTTATAATTCATGCCATAATCATATAAGATTGCATAAAATCAGACTTGCATGATCATTCACATAATGCATACTAATTCTATAAAGAAATTAAATAAAAACATATATACTATGCACCCTTTGAGCCTTGATTTATGAATTTGCCCTAATTTTTCCAATTTCATAACTCTGTCCGACTGGTACAGAGCTCACAAAAAATTTTTGGCTTTATGAACAGAGCTGAAATTTTTACAGTATATAGGAATTGTTGTCAGCTATCCGTAGCCGCAAACCGTTTGTAAAAACTTATCCGTATGAGGGAGTTATGCATGTTTTACTACAGACCTATCAGTTTTTGTTTCGACTGTCATAGAGACGTGCTCGATCCATGAACAGAGCCAAAATTTCTACAGTAGATGAACAATGGAGTTAGCTTTCCAACGCAACAATCCGTTCATCAAAACTTCTCCGGACGAGGAAGAAACGACCATTTTACTGAACGGAGGTCAAGTGGAAAACCTGGAAATTCCGAGATTTGCATTTGGGTGAATCAAACCGAGTCACCCGAATCCCAAGAAAAATTAAAAGAAATAGGGAATACGCATGGAATAAAATTCCGAAAATTCTAAAATATTCACAGTAGATGAAACACTTCATAATCTATCAATCCAAACTAATATTTGCATAAAAATCATGGAATAAATCAAATACAAATATATTTTACGAATCTATTTCTAAGAAACCGATTTTTATAATAAACCCGATTTCAAAAATGGTTTTCTTTAGGGGAAAATGTGTTTTTGCCATGGATCATTAGATGTGAGTCAAACCCACGGTTAGGAGGGTTTGATTATGATCTAAACTCATGAAAAAGCATCAAAATCCATGCCAAGAACTCCGTTCTTGCAAGAAAAGCATAGAAACCCTACCTTTTGTTGAAAAAAATGTATTTCTTGATGGATGAACAGCCCTTTTTGATCGATCCACCAATCATCCCTTTCTTCCAGCAAGATGAGGACCTTAGATCTCCTCACCACACCCCTTGAGGTCTGGATCTTGCACTCAAGAACCAAAAGAAACCCTAAAAGAAGAGAATAGGGAAGGGAAAGAGAGGAGAGAGAGAAGAGGGTTTTTGGGGGAGAGAGAAGCTCTCCTTTTTTTTCGAGCACAAATGAGGAGGGAAAGGGCTATGGGAGGATTTTATAACCCTTCTTAAATTAGGTTATGTGCTGGAATTAATTTCAGCCCTTGATCTCATTAATGAAATTCATTTGGAGCCCTTGATCTCCACTTTGACTTTTCAAACTTTAAATAACCTTGAAAATCACTATACCTTTATTTTCAATTTGAATTTGAAGTAAGATGCCACATAGGATGGGATGACCCACCTATGGGCTCCTACTAAACTAATAAAAAATGGATTTTAATGTATATAAAAGAAAACTATTATATTAAACTATTATTGATAAATCATAAAATTCTAATTAAAAACCGTTTTTGTTTTATATAACCACAACTCATGTGAAAATGTAAAGGAATTGAATATAAGTTAATTCTATCTTATTAAGCATATTAATATGTATATTTTTAAAATCTACTTTTGTTAATTTACTTTATTTAAATAATTTTACTTAAAAAAAAAATCAACATTTTCTTTTTAAGTAAGACGTTTTCAATTAGACATCACTTAGAATTTTCTCAGATATCCAAACCATGTAGGGTTTATATTTACTACAATTCAATATAATTAAACCCCTTAATCCTTACGAATATACTCAAACATTAATTTTTTTAAAGAAATTAGGGTTTTATATTGGCACGAAATTCAAGACATTTCACAATGCTATAGAAAAGAACTTAGAAATTTTCGGATATTACATACACTCTTAGGCTATCTTGAAAATGCACCTCCTATTTCCAATGTCTTCAAAATATTGTGAATTAACTCAAATAAACCCTGAATATATTCATGGCCACAGTCAGAATGTGTGAAGGATTTACTTTGACTTAATCCACATTTTTCCAATAAATTTTTCAGAAATCTTTTCAAAAGTGCATTCATTCATTCAAATCATCTGCATCATTTGTTTTTCTCATGATTTTCTCAAGAAACTTTCACTTCATGGAATCGATTTCTCAAGAAACTAGGATGATATTCAGAGTTGGATTTCCCAAATCAAAGTTTTCCTGTGATTTTCCTTAAAAAGTTATTTTCTTAAGATCCATTTTCAAAGGGAATTTTCATCTTTCTCAAGAATAAAAAGCTGATTTTCAGATATTTTAAAGATAAAATTCTCAGGATTTCAATTTCCTAAGTTCTAAATTTCCTTCTTCAATGATTTTTCCTATAAATTTTCTATCCTTTTCTTAAGAAAAGTTCTCAAAGTCCGAGTTTTCCCGACAAGTGCTTTCCTTTTCAAATATTCATCTTTTCTCAAGAATTCCTTCAATTTTCCTGAGATTCTCCTTTCTTCATGATTTTTCCAAATCTTTATAAACTTTCTCAAGATTTCCTCGAGACTTTCATTTCTTCATAGTTTTCCAAGTCTTTATAAATTTTCTCAAGATTTTCCCAAGACTCTCATTTCTTCATTGTTCTCCAAATCTTTATAAACTTTCTCGAGATTTCAAACCTTCTTCGTCTGAGTTTCCTGAGAGATTGATTTCCATCTTTTTCTTGAGAAATGCTTTTCAACTCCAAATGTTTTCTAAGCATACATCATATTTTCCAATTTACATTTTCCAAAAATCTCATAGCACATGCTTGAATTCTCTGTGCATTTAGGATAGAACACGATTTCGGTAATTTCACTGAGTCAAGCACAATTTTGGTCCTTGGTTCGATTACCCCTGTTAAAGGCGACAGGAACGGTCGGACCTCGTACCGACAGGTCGAGCCCCATCCCATGGATTTTCCCGCAATTTTCAAAACGGAGGCGAGTATTTCAAAACAATTTCCAAAATCCGGTCAAGTTTGAATCGCGAAAGCATTTCTCTCTCTCTTCCGCAAGGAAGGGAAGACGGGAAAAATTTTGCGATGATAACAATGGTTCATTTCATTTTGGTTTCATTCACCAAGTCTAATGTTCGGTTTATGTCCATTTCATGTTCTCCCATCGACGATCGGTTTGCATTTCTTTTTCCCCTTGATTTCCAAGTTTCTGTATATTTATCGGCTATCTTTGATGTTAGATTTTACTATTTCTGTTTTGAGCATGTGCTGAATTTATCAGGACCAATGGCTCGTTTAATTCCATCAGTTGTGCCCTCTGGTCCTGAATTTCTATTATTCTCTGCATCCACCATGGTTCGGGTATCATGATATTCAGATCCTTCTTCTTTCGTCATTAAGGTTATGATATACACTGCCCATCATGTTCCACGTTTTGATCCATCTCGTGCGATCTCAATTTTTCTTTTGATAAGTTTTACTTTACTTCTGTAGCTCAGTTTTGATTTCCAGCTTCATTGGTGTTGATTTAGAGACATGGCATGATCGTGATGATCATGAAACAATGGATTTAGAGTGCTAGTACCAAGAAATGTTCATTAAATTGATGTTATTATCACAGGTTTGAAAACTCTTTTCTTTCTTTTCTTGTTACTCCCTAGAAAGCATGTTCAGAAAATATAGGGTTGTTAAAACCCATTTGCTTCATTTTTCTGTTGCAATAACATGATGATCTTTACCCTTTGAGTTATTAATATGATGGTCATTTGCACTCCTGTTTGAATCTTATGAATAAACATTACATCGGATGAGAAATGTTTTATATTTTGATGGCTTAACTGAGCTTATTTAGTTGTTTCTTCTCCCACATGGAAGATCCCACAGGAGTTAAGTGTCATGGCATGGCTTAGTTACACAGTCAATTTTTGTAGGTTAGTGTATGTTGGGTCAAAATCCTGAGTTTTACAGACTTACTTATTCATATGCAGGCCATTAGAAATAAATTATTCTATCTATGTTCATTACGATTTATTTGGGGAGATGATTTACCCCGTATGCTTATCATGATCTATTGGGTAGTTTATAGCTTACCTTTGCCTTGTGACCAAAGCTTTGATAATCTTAAAACTAAAAGTCCATCAACTTCATTTTCTGCAAAATATTAGTCAATGGAGATCTGCTTCCCCTACCTGAGATTTTGGGGCATTATTGCCTAGACATCTGTGACGTATAGGGGTTGATCATAGGGTGTTAAGATGGGGAAGTAAGGTCGATTAATGGGTTTGAATCTGTCTAATCCGCCCAAATTATTTCCCCCAGAGGGTGGACCCATATCTGGTGTTGATCTTTTTACTGTGAGCTTTCAAGGGGTATAGAACTGGTGGTTAACCTGTATAAGTTTCAGCTCGTGGGTAAAGATTTATGGGGTTGGCTTGATCCTTTTCGCTGTGAGTTTTCAAATAACCCATGATTGATGACAAACCTGCAAGAGGTTGAACTTGTAATTAGAAGATGGTGACTCCTTTAACCATTACACTTGCCTTTGGAAGTCAAGAAAACCTATTTTAGGCTCATCATTATTTCAAGATATTATGTTTAAAGATGCCATATATGATTCCAGCATGAAGTTTGCATTCCACCTTGTGTTCTCCATCAATGCAAAGTATAGACATGATTGTTTCATCCATTGTCCCTTAAATTCAATATGATGTCTCTTGTAAATTACTTTATCTATACTAACTTAGATTTTTGCAGGGAGTATGTGGAAAATATCATTACTTGGAGTTGTACATTCAATTTTATATGTTGTAATAAGTTAGGACTTAATGAGAATTTACATTTCCAGCTTTAGATAGAATGAATGAACATTATAAATACCATGAATTACTTGTTCTCATATTTTCTCCTTTGTTTTCAAAAAAATCTCATGAGGGTAAAATCATGAATCCGTGCACCATTTCATAAGAGGTAATTAACCCAAAGTTGATGATTTTCATCAATGGCCATAGTCAGGATGTAAACAAAACTTAGGATTTTTATCTTTTATGAAATAACATTGGATCCACACTGGATCCTTTTCAAAATCATCATATTTTCAAATATTTCATCTTTTATCAGAGTTTAACTTAAAATTAATTCAATATATATACCAATGGCCATAGTCAGGGTATATTGAGAATTAATTCTATTTTAAACTCTATAAAAGCACAAAATGTGTTTCATTCTTCACCTGAATTTAAATATAGATTATTATATAATACATTCGATGACCATAGTCAAGGATGTATTATATCTTCAATCTTGTTTTAATTCGTTTAAAGAATGGAATAGCTTTTCAAAAATCCAATTTCAAAAATTTAAATTCATTCATCATATAGGATAGGATTACATCATATTTTCAAAATTTCCTTTTCATTCATCATATAGGATAGGATTACATCATATTTTCAAAATTCCAAGTGATTCTTCTTCTTCATTTCTCAGATCAAATCTTATTCAAATCCAATTCTATCTCATTTCAAGATTAAAAAATTCAATTTCAAAGTCCAATTTGACTTTGAAATTCCAAAATCATTTTTATATTCAAACTTCAAATTTCCAACTCAAATTCAAAATTCAAAGTTCAATTTAATTTTGAAGTTTCTGATTCATCTTCAAAATTCAAAAATCAATCTTATCTTCTTATCTTCAAATTCAAAAATCACAAGTTTGAGATTGATTTTTGAATCTTGACTCTTCTTAAATTTTAAATTCAATCTGGGTTTTTCAAAACCCAGATCAATCTTCAAAAGTCCCATTTGGACCTTCAAGACCCAAATCCAAAGTTAGATCAACTTGGATCCAGTTTTCTAAATACAAATTCTACTTTTGGACCTTAGACTTCAGATCCAAACTGCATCATGGATTCCAGATCTTAGATCCCAATCCATCTTAGGATCCAGGATCCAATTCCACTTTGGATCTCAGACTTTAGATCCAAATCTATTTTAGGATCCGGAACTCAACTTCCACTTTTGGATCTCAGACTTCAGATCCAATTTCCTTATAGGATCCAGAACCAATTTCACCTTGGACCTCAGACTTCAGATCCAAATCTACTTTAGGATCCAGAATCCAATTTCTCTTTTGGATCTCAGACTTTAGATCCAATTTCACTTTTGGATCTCAGACTTCATATCCAATTCCATTTTAGGATCCAGAATCCAATTTCACTTTGGATCTCAGATTCCAAAAATCCAAATTCATTTTTAAGATCCAATTCCACTCCCAATTCTAGATTTCAAACCCAAGGCCCCTTCCAGATCTCATTTGAACTTCTTAAATCCATTCTAAAATACCATTTAATTTTCTCAAATCTATTCTAAATTTCAAAACTTCAAAATCTAAATTCAATCCCATCTCAAGTATTCATTTCCTTTCCTAAATTCAAAATTCAAATTCAAGGTCCAATTCTGACTTTGAAACTTCATTTCCTTTCATTTGAAAGCTTCAAGTCATTCTTTCTCATTTATTTTCCCAACTCTGATTTACTTCAAAGACTTAGAACTTCTCTGATCTATCTCAAAATTCTAAGTTAGATTCAAACATTTCTTCACTCCCTTATCAAATTCATCTCAGAATACTTGGAAATTTCTAAATCAATTTTCAAAAGAGCATACATCCTTGCATTACAGAAGTATGATTCTTTGTGCATTTAAAGTTAGAATAAATTCTTAGATTATATTTAGACAAAGCAAAAGGTATAGATTCGATCCTTGGTTCGATTACCCTTGGTAAAGGCGCCAGGAACGGTCGAACCTCGTACCGACGAGCGAATCTCATCTCTCTATTTTCCCGCAGCATTTTCAAAACGGAGGCGAGTAATTTTCTAAATATTTTCAAATAAAGGTCAAGTGAAAACCCGCAAAAGAGATCCTCTTCTCTCTTTCTTTCTTTTCCTTTCTCTCTCTCTTTTCTTTCTTTTATTTTTCTCCCTTCAAAAAGGAGGAAAATAGAGGTTAGAAAAGGAAAAGAGAAGGAAGAGAGAGAAACCACAAGAGAGGAAAAACTTTGCGATGATCACAGTTTTGGCGACCGAGATGGGACACGTCTTCGTCCGGTTGAATCTATGTCTTTGCTTTGCTTAAATATTTTCTAAGTCTTTATTCTTCTATGTCAGCTTCATTTTCATGCAAACCTTAGGAGCCTAGACTCTGTCCTAAAGCTGACATCATTGCATATAGGATCTAAGTATGGTTTGGTAGGACCATATTGAGGAGATTATTCCATGTTCACATTAAACTTAGGTCTTAAATACAACTCTCCTCAATTTTAGGGATTGAATGCAAAACAATGTATGCAAGGGTATGCTTCTCTTTATTTAAATCTATCTCTTTAGGACTTGCATTAGAACCTTCTGATTTTATTGCATGTTGATCATATTTTGAAAACATCCCTACCTATATTTTTCCGGTCTTCACGTTGCTGGGCTGTCTCACTGAACCATAGTTCGGGAAAGAGCCTCACAACTGGACCACTTGTTTGGGTTCGCGCCCCCCTACCACGTACCTAAGGGCCATAGTCCGAGGTATATCAGTAGGTGCTCAAGGATGTTGGGAAGCCATTACCTTAGAACCGAAGAGATATCTTATATGCCACGTACTTCGAGCTTCGGCTTGAGTATATCAGCGTACCTTGATTGGAATCACATGATATAAATCTTAGAGTTAGAATTAAGGTCCTATCAGCCATTTCAAATATTGCATATAAAGTTAGCTTTAGGGAGTACTGTTTGTGTATCCTTGCTTGTATACCTGTGATTGTGTGATATTATATATCTTCCTTATATCTTCCAAAACCCTGAGTATATGTTTCAAAAATGTCCTCTTTATTTTTAAAAACCCAGGTGTATTTTTCTTTATCCTTTTTCTTCTTCTAAAAATTCTTTAAAAGTTCTTCTGATCCTGCCTGCAAGTTCTTCAAAATTTAAAAATTTTACCATTTATCCTCAAATTTCATTTATTCTCTTATTTTTCTTCTGATTTTATATTCTTGTTTATATTTTCATAAAAATCTCTTTCCGTCAAGGGATATCCTTTTCAAAATGGTATTTTCTTTCATATTTTAGTTGGTTACTCTCCCTCGTAGAGTAAACAACGCAATTGTCACAAATTTTGTGGTGACTCGATCCCTAATAATGGGATACAATTTTTAGATTTCAACCTAACTCCTTTTGTCAAAACTTCTCCAAAAAAGTTTCTTGGGTCTAAAAACCTCCACTTTTCTCTACAAAGAGAGCGCTGATATCTGAAAATGGTTCAGACTAGAGCTGGAAAAGAAACAATTCCTCAACACAGCTACAGTGAGGCAGAAGGGATAAGCTCTCCTAAATCAGTCAGGGGACAGAGTCAGAACAAGAAAGATGACATTGACCCTGCTATGTATGATATGTTCTAAAAGATGATGGCGAGGATGATGTCGGAACAAGCCGAGGCCAAGCTGAAAGAGAGAGTTCCTAAAATCAAGCTGAGGAAGAAGCCTGTAAAGAAGCAAGTCAGAATCATCAGGAAGAAGGTACAGCCAGACACTACTTCTGAGGAATCAGAGTCAGTCGAGGAAGAATCGGAAGAAGAAGAGCAGATTGTTTACAAACAGAATCCTCCGAGACAGTCCGTAAAAATAGTTACAGAAGCGCCTGAATCTGTCAACAAACCCAAGTGTGGGGCTCCAGCAGAGGACCTGATGAGCAAGCAGATGAAGGAGATGAATTGAGCTATTAAGGATATTCAATCCAAGGGTAAGGGCAAGCAGACCTACACTGGCGAAGATTTTTACGATGGTCTAGATAGAGACGATAACCTGGAGAACCTTCCTCGCAAGTTTCTCAAATTTGACGGGACTGGCAACCCTAAAGCCCACTTGGCCACATTTTATGCAGAGTACAGCCGTTTCAGGAAAGATAACAGGGCTCTGTTCATCTGTTTTCCCCGCAGCCTGGAGGGCGTAGCAGCCAGATGGTATGCCGATCACATCAATCCTATCGAACTACGAGAGTTCGATAAGGTAGTAAATCTGTTCATCGAGCGCTTCTTATTCAACACTGAAGCCTCACCTACACTAAATCATCTTTACAACCTGAAGCAAGGAGAGACTGAAAGAGAAGGTGATTTCATTCACAGGTGGAGAAGCACCTGTAATAAGATGAAGGTACCCATTCCTGAGGAACACGCATTGCAGGTGATCCTCAACAATTTCTCTCAGCCCATAAGGAGCCTCATCGCCACTTCCTCGGCGAAATCCTTTATCAAGTTAATTGAGCGAGCTGAATGGCTCGAAGCAGGAATAGAAAGCGGACTGTACGAGGGCACGCCTCTGGTCAAGAATGTCCAAGACCAAAAGAAGAAGGTGCAGTTCGCTCATTCAGTTGATGCCTCCTGCAATAATCTTGGCAGCAGCAGCAAAGGAAACAAGAACAACAGTGGCAGTGGTCCAAGAGTAGATCAGGGCAAGGGGCAGAAGGAGAGAGCGTATAAGAACAATGACAAGCCGCTTCCAATTAGCATCCAACAGAAAAGGGATCTTCAAGAGAAGCCCAAGTACATCAAGTGGGAGAAAGATCGAGTCTTCACTCCTTTAGATCAAACTATGGAAGCAATTCTGGATTACCTGTTAAAGCACGGGATGATCAAACTCCCTAAAATAGCGGATCCTCCGGTAATCTTGGGAAAGTTCAAGGACCAATTCTGCAAGTATCACAGGGCAACAGGGCATGATACAAAACACTGTTTCGTCCTCAAGCACATGATACAAGACTGCATCGACAGAAGTGAGCTGATAGAGGACGAGGAAGAAAAGCAGCCAGCAGTCCTGACGGAGCCATTCCCGGACCACTCGAAGAATTGATAAAGCCAAAGTTTTTGTTTGCTTTCGCCTTTTTTTGTTAGTTGTCTTATAGGGGCTAGTCAGCCCAGTCTGTTATGAATCTTTTCCTTTTAAAAGTTCTTGTAAATATTCAGTTGTTATCAAACCTTTGCTTATCAATGAAATGTCAATTTTTCTTTATATCTTTGATATTCAAATACTTCCTTCTTTTGCCATACTGAGGCATTTAAATTCTTGTTCTTTTCAGAATGCGGGATAATCCTGACATCATTCATGAGAGAAATGATATTACCTATGAGGGTTTTTCAAAAATCATGAAAATTTTTCATATTTTAGTCCAAACCTTTTTCAAAGATCAACCCTCGTGTTGATCATCTTTTCCAAAAATTGGTTTTCGAACCATTGCATTTCAAAGATCAACCCTTGTGTTGATCATATTTTTTAAAAATTTGGTTTTTGAACCATTGCATTAAAGGATCAACCCTTGTGTTGGTCTTATCTTCCCAAAAATAGGTCTCAAATCTTGTGTTGATCATATTTTCCAAAAATGGTTTTTCAAACCGTCACATTTAAAGATCAACCCTTGCGTTGATCTTATCTTCCAAAATGGGCTATAAATCATCATATTCAAAGATCAATCATTGCATTGGTCTTATCTTCCAAAAATGGGTTTTAAATTATTATATTCAAAGATCAACCCTGTGTTGGTCTTATCTTTCAAGATTGGTTTTTAAGCATTACCTTCAAAGATCAACCCTTGTATTGATCTTATTATCAATTTCGAACTATTATTTTTAGAAATCAGATCTATTGTTGATCTTCTTCTTCAAAATTAGGTATTCAAAACCATTGCCTTCGAAAATTAACCCTCATGATGATCTCTCAGGTTTGATTTAAAGGATCAGATCTCGCGCTGATCATTCCTCTTGTGGTGGATTTTTCTTCCCCCAAAATGATTTCTCATTTATCTTTTAAATAAACATTTTCCTTCCAAGATCCCATATGCAGGCAGGGTCAGAAAAACTCCTTTTTCTCAAATCTTATAAATCTTCAGTTAATTTTGGTATCTTTATCAGTTTCATTCATATATTTATCAAGTTTTACGTCAATTTTTATCAAGTTTTATCAAGGTTTATCGAATTTTCCTCAATTCTATTAAAAATTTTCAAATCCATTTCCCTTTCAGGTTAAGGGATAAACCTGATGCCTCTTTTCCATGAGGTATTTTCTAAATATTCTTCGTACCCTTTCAAGTTAAGGGATAAACCTGACCCTCATTCTCCGAGGTGTTTCCCGCTCAGGTTAAGGGATAAACCTGACCCTCGTTGTCCGAGGTGCTCCCATTCAGGATAAGGGAAAATCCTGAGACCCCTTGTAGGAGCAACAATGCTACCTATGAGGATTCTTTTGTAAATAAAAGTTTTGTTAATCTTTATTGATTTTCTAGATTTATATCAATTTGCCTTCGCTAAATTTTCTTAAATTCTATTCTTTTCCCATTCAGGATAAGGGATAATCCTGAAACCCCTCGTAGGAGCCACAACGCTACTTATGAGGATTCTTTTATACAAGTTTTGTTAATCTTTATTGATTTTCTAGATTTATATCAATTTCCCTTCATTAAATCTCTTTAAAAGTCTATTCTTGTTCCCATTCAGGATAAGGGAAAATCCTGAAACCCCTCGTAGGAGCAATAACGCTACCTATGAGGATTCTTTTGTAAATACAAGTTTCGTCAACCTTCATTGATTTTCTAAATTTATATCAATTTCTCTTTATTAAAATTCCTTAAATTCTTTTTCCCATTCAAGATAAGGGAAAATCCTGAAACCCCTCGTAGGAGCAATAACGCTACCTATGAGGATTCTTTTGTAAATACAAGTTTCGTCAACCTTCATTGATTTTCTAAATTTATATCAATATCTCTTTATTAAAATTCCTTAAATTCTTTTTCCCATTCAGGACAAGGGATAATCCTGAGACCTCTCGTAGGGGCAACAATGCTACCTATGAGAATTCTTTTGCAAATACAAGTTTTATCGATCTTTATTGATTTCTAAATTTATATCAATTTTTTTTCTTTAAATTCTATTCTTTTTCCCATTCAGGATAAGGGATAACCCTGAGATCACTCATAGGGGCAACCATGCTACCTGTAAGAATTCTTTTTACAAAAATAAATCAATTTCCTCAAATGTTCTACATTTTTTTCAAAGTTCTATATCCTTCTGTCTTCTCAAAGTTTATTCTTTTTATATTCCCTGTCACATACCTGGTCCATCTAAATCATAGATCATAGATTCTAAATCTTGTCATATAAATTCAAGTCTCAAGTTATCTCTTCATAAAATCTTCTAATTCTTCTTCAGGATAAGTGATAATCCTAAAACCCCGGCAATCATTCCTGCTACAATCTCTAAATATCTTAAAAATGCCGGTCTCCTTCTCGACTTTCGGTCGAAAAACCCAGTCCTCGCACAGGGTTACCTCTCAAAATCTTCAAAATCTAAATATCAAGTCCATTCACAAAACTCAGTCCTCGTACTGGTTGCCTTCAAAAGTTTCGAACTTAAATCAAGTCATTAAATGAAATGTCCCAGCTATTTTGCTGGTCGTTAAATGATTAAATGAAATGTCCCAGCTACTTCGCTGGTCGTTAAATAAAATGTCCCAGCTACTTCATTGGTCGTTAAATGATAAAATGAAATGTCCTAGCTATTTCGCTGGTCATTAAATGATTAAATGAAATGTCCCAGCTACTTCGCTGGTCGTTAAATGAAATGTCCCAGCTACTTCGATGGTCGTTAAATGATTAAATGAAATGTCCCAGCTACTTTGCTGGTCGTTAAATGATTAAATGAAATGTCCCAGCTACTTCGCTGGTCGTTAAATGATTAAATGAAATGTCCCAGCTACTTCGCTGGTCGTTAAATGATTAAATGAAATGTCCCAGCTACTTCGTTGGTCGTTAAATGATTAAATGAAATGTCCCAGCTACTTCGTTGGTCGTTAAATGATTAAATGAAATGTCCCAGCTACTTCGCTGGTTGTTAAATGATTAAATGAAATGTCCCAGCTACTTCGCTGGTCGTTAAATGATTAAATAAAATGTCCCAGCTACTTCGCTGGTTGGTAAATGAAATGTCCTAGCTACTTCGTTGGTCGCTAAATAAAATGTCCCAGCTACTTCGCTGGTCGTTAAATAAAATGTCCCAACTACTTCGTTGGTCGCTAAATAAAATGTCCCAGCTACTTTGTTGGTCGTTAAATGAAATGTTCCAACTCCTTCGTTGGTCGTTAAATGAAATGTCCCAGCTACGTCGCTGGTTGTTAAATAAAAGGTTCCAGCTACTTCGCTGGTCGTTAAATGAAAGGTCCTAGTTTTTACTGGTCGTTAAATAAAAGGTTCCAGCTCTTTCACTGGTCGTTAAATGAAAGGTCCCAGTTTTACTGGTCAGAATGTCCAAAAATCATAGATTGCAACTAAAAGTCACATCAAAATCTATATTGAGTGATTATTTCACACAGAATTCATGAGAACTTTGCCAATTTGCTAAAAGCATGTGTTGATTCCAATATTCTTACTGCACAAAAGAACTACCTCAGATTACCTCTAGTATTCTTTCCAAAAAGGTAAAACTTTTTGCGAAAAAGAGGTAAAATTTAAATCTTTTCCTGTTGATCAACTAAAAGGATGTAAGAAATGTCCTCGGTATGATCAATGAAAGAAATATTCAATGACATTGAAAAGCCAGAAGTGAATTGATATTGATCATGGCTATGACGCATGTTTAAAGATGATTTTCTGGCAATTAGACAGTGGAAATATCCTGAGCTATAACAGAATTCACCTAATCCATATCTTCTCATTTCTAAAGCTGCAATCAAATATCTGCAAAAGGGATCTCTCAATTGTCGTCAAGATGAAAGCGAATAGGCGAGCAGACCCTCGGGGCCAAAGAAGATTTGGATCATCTATCGAGATGAAGGAGTTTGTGAAGGATCCTTCCATGGAAAGTCCAGATCACCGTCGAGATGAAGGCGAGTGTGATGGACCTACCGACAAACCCTAAATGATATTTGATTTCTGCTATCATCTAAAGACCTTTGAGCCAATACCATCATATATAATCCCTGAGAAAAAGAAGGATCCGAGTATCTCCAAGATGAAGGAGTTTGTGACGTACCCTTCCCCAAAAAGAGAGAAAAGTCAGGACATCTCCAAAATGAAGGATGATGTAAAAACCCAAGAAAGCTCAATGACTCAAAAGGAGTGTAAAAGGATCACCATGAGAAAATACTCAGATATCAAGCTGTCTAAATTGCCAGAAGTCGTCTTTTCTCATGCAAAATTCTTTTATCAATATCTTTTCACTACTTGCTTTTATGAAATTGAGAATATTTCTTCTCTTCTCATATCAGGGAAATGGGTAGCTTCCTTGAAGAAAATCATCAACGCTAAAATTCTGAATTTGACTCTTAAAACCGAGGAGTTAACCTCGTTGAAGGAAATATTCTAGGTAAAAGAGGGAATATCTTTGCACACATATGCACATTTTCAAGCGTTGAAGTCAACTATAAATTCATCTTATTGGCAAAATTTTCTAGATATTCTAAGAATGAAATAAATATTCAATATCCATTTTGGTGCAACCTAGCGTTGTTTATATCTTCCAGAAGAGTTACCCCATTTAGTTGAAATATCTCTCCTGTCCCATCACGGTTTCGAGAAATCCGTATGGTTGTTCCCACTCAGGTTAAGGGTCAAAACCTGTACTTCCTGCGAGAGGTCATTTCAGTCTCAGCCATGAGACGCCCAAGATCATCCCTTTTTCAAGCTTTAGGGAACCCCATTTCCTTCCTCCTTTCACAAACCCCTTTTGGATTTATTCGTCCAAACTCTGAAGGTCCCATCACGGTCTCTTCACTCGAGGATTCCATATGGTCATCCCCTTCAGGTTAAGGGTTAAGCCTGAACCTCGTGCATCGAGGTATCTTCCTTTTTCAGGTTTTGGTTAAACCTGAGTCGCATTTTGACAAGGTTCCTCGTTTTGACGAGATGTTTTCCTCCCGCCCCATCATGGTTTTCCCCATCGAGGAATCCATGCTTTGTATATCCATCCAAGACAGGGTCATACTTGAATTTCATCTCGCGAGGCATTCTCTCATAAATGTCCCATCAAGGTCCTCGCATATTCCTTTCTTCATTCAGGGTATCTTGATATATCTTCGTCCCATCCAGGTCAAGGGCTAAAACCTGAGTCATTCCACAAGGCTGATCTAGTCTCACTCACGAGACTTGATCTAAATTCCCTATCTTTCATCATTTCGATATCATCACCCAAAGTCCCATCACGATTTCCTCATTCTTTACTCAATCATATCATTTTTGAGGATTTTGTCTTCCCAAAGCCATTCAGGATAAGGTTTTAAGCCTGAAAAACCATCTTTTCAAAATAATTCTTCCACACTCAGTTCAGATCTGCCGACTGGGGCATTTTTCAAAATTTGGAGTGTTTTCTTTGCCACTAAGCTCGGCTTTCAACCGGCTTAGTAGCAAAGAGGGAAATCTATGAACACCCCAAATTTTTCAAAATCTTTTAAATATTCCCTTCTTGCCCCTAAATTCATCTTTTGAGCAAAATGAGCCATTTTTAAATCTAAATTCCAGTTCATTTCTCAAGTTTTACTAAAATTAATTTCATTCTATAAGTTTATATTGATTTCGGATCTGGATCCATTGTCCAGATCCAAATCTGAGTCTCATTATCCAAATTTTAAAATAAAATTAAAGAAAATACCAAAAATAGTTTTTAAATAGCTCGGACAATCCATCTGACATCCGTTTGGATCCATCACGTATATTTATCGATTCGAGTTTCAAAAACTCGAACATTTTCTCAAAACTCGGGTCCAAACCCATTCTTCTAGAAAAATTTCCCCGAAATGGTCTGAAATTCTTAGAAAAATACTTTTGTAAGTATTTCTCAGAAAAATACAAAAAAATTAGTGTATAATCTTTGTTTTCGTGTAAAAACTTAGTTTTTGTTCCAAAAATACAAAAAAATGGAAAAATCATGCAAAAAACCAAAAAAATCGGAAAAACTACGAGAAAAATAAGTGATTTTTAAAGATTTTGCCAAAAACCTCATTTTGAGCCATTTTATAAAAATCTTAAAAGAGGGAATCCTTCTTTTGGAAATTTGGAAAAGAGGCAACGGCCTCTTTCCCACGCATCCTCCCTCTCAGCCCGACCCTCCATCTTCAAACAACCTCTTCTCCCTCAACCTCACATCTTCAACAGCCCCTCTCTCGAATGCTCCTCTCCTTCTTTAAAAGGGGAGCACGTGGGAGAGAGAAGGGATCCGTCTTCACCCCTCCTGGTTCGCCCATTGCCTGCTGATCCATCCTTCACCTCTCCACGATCGCTTCTTCTTCTCATTTCCCGTTTCCTCTCTTCCTTTGATCTTCTCTTTCTTCTCTCGGATCCTCTCTGACCGAGCGAAGGAGATCAAATCTCCAGTGACAGCTACGGTAAGTAACTATCATCTCCCTTTTTTTCTTTTCCTTTTCTTGTTCTTTTTTTTTTTATATACCGTAAGGCACCAAAGGCATGATCGACCTGCATATAGCAGGATCGATCTGCCTGTTGCTACATCAACGAAGTATTTCTGCTCCAACATTTATTCTTGTTTTATTTGTAATCCGTTTTCGGATCCTGCTGATTTTTGTGTTTATTGGAACTAAATCGAGATTTTAATTTTCATCTTATGTATCATGATCTCGATATATACCCTATGGTTATGCTAATTTTCAATTTAATTTTCATACTTTATTTGATTTTCCTGTTTTATATTTGATCTTTCTTGCTTTAATAATATCTGAGTGTGATTTAACATTTCATTTCTTGTTTTCATCTTAATTTCCTATGGCTGATTTTCCTTAGTTATCAGTTTCGTTAGAACTTTTGTTCACAGTTGCCTCCATCTAATCTCTGTATCCGCCCCTTTCTCTCACTTAGATTTTCCAGTCACCCCCGATGCTTCCATCGGATTGTCAGTTCTGCAAGTTTCAATAGCATTAGATTGCTTCAAAACTACTCCATTTATAGTCTATATTTGATGTATTTTGAGTTTCGTTCTCATTCCATTAGTTTCATTGTATTGCTTGCATTTTGTTCTGTGTTGCTAACCATTCTGCAGTTTAATCTTAGCATTAGCATGCCAAACCTCTACACTATCATACTCAATAAGGGATTGACCAAGATCCGTATGTTCGTGAAAATTTCCTTGGAGTGTTCTCTTTGGAACGATGGTTGTGAATGTCCCTTAGTTGTGCCGATGGTCATTAGGTGATAATGATCAAATTTATGAATTGAATATAAGATGTGGCATCATATTGCCATTCAGCTGTCTTGGGGGGGGGGAGGCATTGATTACAGTCCACAAGGTCTCCATCCTCCTGAGCTCCCTCCTCCAAGAATCCCTGCAAAAACCAAAAAGTTTCTGCAAGTAAAAGGGAAGGAAGTCAAGCTTTGCAGCAAAGCCACAATCTTCCCTCGCTTCAACCTTGCCGAAGTCTGCGTCACCATCGAGCCTCTCTGATCCGTGAAGCACATCGATCAATCCACTGCCCATCGCCAGCGAGCATCGATCAATCGAGAACAAGGTATCTCACACTTCTCTTTCATTTTTTCCTGGTTCCTCCTCTCCAGGTGGATTCCTTTTTCTCCTTCATTCAGAATCTCAAGCAAACTAAGGTAAGAACCACTTCTCCCATTTTCTAAACTTTGTTTTTCCCCCTTTCTACTGCTTTATCGTGCTCTTTATGATTTTATATAAGCCCCTTTTCCATATTTGGATTCTCCAAAGAATTTTTCCCTTATGATTTTACTTTTCTGCATTTCTTTGTCATCGTAAAGGCATTAGAGGCATGATCGACCTGCATATAGCAGGATCGATCTACCTCTCACTACAATCTTTTGTTTATGGTTTATTTTAACCCATTGATTCCTTTGATTTGCTTTTATTTCTCGTATTGTTCTCATTGATGCACATCCTCTAAACCCGACTCGCATATAGCAAATCGGATTACACAGTGCAACAGCAAGGGAACGAAGGGTTCCAACATTTTTTTTTTCCATACTTCATCACTTTGTTTAATTTCGCATTCCAGGCCATGGTTCATTTCATTTTGGTTTCTTTCACCAAGTCTAATGTTCGGTTTATGTCCATTTCATGTTCTCTCATCGACGATCGGTTTGCATTTCTTTTTCCCCATGATTTCCAAGTTTCTGTATATTTATCGGCTATCTTTGATGTTAGATTTTACTATTTCTGTTTTGAGCATCTGCTGAATTTATCAGGACCAATGGCTCGTTTAATTCCATCAGTTGTGCCCTCTGGTCCTGAATTTCTATTATTCTCTGCATCCACCATGGTTCGGGTATCATGATATTCAGATCCTTCTTCTTTCCTCATTAAGGTTACGATATACACGGCCCATCATGTTCCACGTTTTGCTCCGTCTCGTGCGATCTCAGTTTTTCTTTTGATAAGTTTTACTTTACTTCTGTAGCTCAGTTTTGATTTCCAACTTCATTGGTGTTGATTTAGAGACATGGCATGATCATGATGATCATGAAACAATGGATTTAGAGTGCTAGTACCAAGAAATGTTCATTAAATTGATGTTATTATCACAGGTTTGAAAACTCTTTTCTTTCTTTTCTTGTTACTCCCTAGCAAGCATGTTCAGAAAATATAGGGTTGTTAAAACCCATTTGCTTCATTTTCCTGTTGCAATAACATGATGATCTTTACCCTTTGAGTTATTAATATGATGGTCATTTGCACTCCCGTTTGAATCTTATGAATAAACAGTACATCGGATGAGAAATGTGTTATATTTTTTATGCTTAACTGAGCTTATTTAGTTGTTTCTTCTCCCACATGGAAGATCCCACTGCAGTTAAGTGTCATGGCATGGCTTAGTTACACAGTCAATTTTTGTAGGTTAGTGTATGTTGGGTCAAAATCCTGAGTTTTACAGACTTACTTATTCATATGCAGGCCATTAGAAATAAATTATTCTATCTATGTTCATTACGATTTATTTGGGGAGATGATTTACCCCGTGTATGCTTATCATGATCTATTGGGTAGTTTATAGCTTACCTTTGCCTTGTGACCAAAGCTTTGATAATCTTAAAACTAAAAGTCCATCAACTTCATTTTCTGCAAAATATTAGTCAGTGGGGATCTGCTTCCCCTACCTGAGGTTTTGGGGCATTATTGCCTGGACATTTGTAACATATAGGGGTTGATCATAGGGTGTTAAGATGGGGAAGTAAGGTCGATTAATGGGTTTGAATCTGTCTAATCCGCCCAAATTATTTCCCCCAGAGGGTGGGCCCATATCTGGTGTTGATCTTTTTACTGTGAGCTTTCAAGGGATATAGAACTGGTGGTTAACCTGTATAAGTTTCAGCTCGTGGGTAAAGATTTATGGGGTTGGCTTGATCCTTTTCGCTGTGAGTTTTCAAATAACCCATGATTGATGACAAACCTGCAAGAGGTTGAACTTGTAATTAGAAGATGGTGCTGTTGGGTTTGATCCAGGCATTGGAGGGAGTCTATACATAGACTCCACACCCCCATTACACCACATTCTATTTCACTGTTGCGCACCACCATCAAATAGCATTTCCTTTTCCATCGTGCCATTGTCATTTGTAGTACCCTTCACTGCTACTTCACCATCCATCCACTTACCTTCTATACACAACACCATATTTATCACTATCCACATCTTTACAACATTGCACAATGCTGCACTTGTTATTCACCCTTCATCCCAGCCTCATATGTTAACCTGCCTACGTCACTTGCATAGCCATACCTACATCCATATGAGACCTTCCTGTCATCTCTTGCCATCTCCATCATTGCATGCTCACCATCAGCAGCGACTAGAACTCCATTACCTGCCATTGCTTACCCTGTTGTCACCCACCTGTCATTATGCATTATACAACAATACATGACCACCATCAAGTTGCAATCTGTGTATTTCCTGCTATATATACCAAACAACATATCATTCATCCACTTTGTATAATGACCACTGATATATATCATCCATTAGCTATAAATTCCTCTATTAGGTGACTCCTTTAACCATTACACTTGCATTTGGAAGTCAAGAAAACCTATTTTAGGCTCATCATTATTTCAAGATATTATGTTTAAAGATGCCATATATGATTCCAGCATGAAGTTTGCATTCCACCTTGTGTTCTCCATCAATGCAAAGTATAGACATGATTGTTTCATCCATTGTCCCTTAAATTCAATATGATGTCTCTTGTAAATTACTTTATCTATACTAACTTAGATTTTTGCAGGGAGTATGTGGAAAATATCATTACTTGGAGTTGTACATTCAATTTTATATGTTGTAATAAGTTAGGACTTAATGAGAATTTACATTTCCAGCTTTAGATAGAATGAATGAACATTATAAATACCATGAATTACTTGTTCTCATATTTTCTCCTTTATTTTCAAAAAAATCTCATGAGGGTAAAATCATGAATGGCACGTGCACCATTTCATAAGAGGTAATTAACCCTAAGTTGATGATTTACATCAATGGCCATAGTCAGGATATAAACAAAACTTAGGATTTTTATCTTTTATGAAATAACATTGGATCCACACTGGATCTTTTTCAAAATCATCATATTTTCAAATATTTCATCTTTTATCAGAGTTTAACTTAAAATTAATTCAATATATATACCAATGGCCATAGTCAGGGTATATTGAGAATTAATTCCATTTTAAACTCTATAAAAGCACAAAATGTGTTTCATTCTTCACCTGAATTTAAATATAGATTATTATATAATACATTCGATGACCATAGTCAAGGATGTATTATATCTTTAATCTTGTTTTAATTCGTTTAAAGAATGGAATAGCTTTTCAAAAATCCAATTTCAAAAATTTAAATTCATTCATCATATAGGATAGGATTGCATCATATTTTCAAAATTTCCTTTTCAAAATTCCAAGTGATTCTTCTTTTTCATTTCTCAGATCAAATCTTATTCAAATCCAATTCTGTCTCATTTCAAGATTCAAAAATTCATTTTCAAAGTCCAATTTGACTTTGAAATTCCAAAATCATTTTTATATTCAAACTTCAAATTTCCAACTCAAATTCAAAATTCAAAGTTCAATTTAATTTTGAAGCTTCTGATTCATCTTCAAAATTCCAGTTTTTTAAATACAAATTCTACTTTTGGACCTTAGACTTCAGATCCAAACTGCATCATGGATTCCAGATCTTAGATCCCAATCCATCTTAGGATCCAGGATCCAATTCCACTTTGGATCTCAGACTTTAGATCCAAATCTATTTTAGGATCCGGAACTCCACTTCCACTTTTGGATCTCAGACTTCAGATCCAATTTCCTTATAGGATCCAGAACCAATTTCACCTTGGACCTCAGACTTCAGATCCAAATCTACTTTAGGATCCAGAATCCAATTTTTCTTTTGGATCTCAGACTTCAGATCCAATTCCATTTTAGGATCCAGAATCCAATTTCACTTTTGGATCTCAGACTTCATATCCAATTCCATTTTAGGATCCAGAATCCAATTTCACTTTGGATCTCAGATTCCAAAAATCCAAATTCATTTTTAAGATCCAATTCCACTCCCAATTCTAGATTTCAAACCCAAGGCTCCTTCCAGATCTCATTTGAACTTCCTAAATCCATTCTAAAATACCATTTAATTTTCTCAGATCTATTCTAAATTTCAAAACTTCAAAATCTAAATTCAATCCCATCTCAAGTATTCATTTCCTTTCCTAAATTCAAAATTCAAATTCAAGGTCCATTTCTGACTTTGAAACTTCATTTCCTTTCATTTTAAAGCTTCAAGTCATTCTTTCTCATTTATTTTCCCAACTCTGATTTACTTCAAAGACTTAGAACTTCTCTGATCTATATCAAAATTCTAAGTTAGATTCAAACATTTCTTCACTCCCTTATCAAATTCATCTCAGAATACTTGGAAATTTCTAAATCAATTTTCAAAAGAGCATACATCCTTGCATTACACAAGTATGATTCTTTGTACATTTAAAGTTAGAATAAATTCTTAGATTATATTTAGGCAAAGCAAAAGGTATAGATTCGATCCTTGGTTCGATTTCCCCTGGTAAAGGCGCCAGGAACGGTCGAACCTCGTACCGACGAGCGAATCCCGTATCTCCATTTTTCCCGCAGCATTTTCAAAACGGAGGTGAGTAATTTTCTAAATATTTTCAAATAAAGGTCAAGTGAAAACCCGCAAAAGAGTTACTCTTCTCTCTTTCTTTCTTTCCCCTTCTCTCTCTCTTTTCTTTCTTTTATTTTTCTCCCTTCAAAAAGGAGGAAAATAGAGGTTAGAAAAGGAAAAGAGAAGGAAGAGAGAGAAACCACAAGAGAGGAAAAACTTTGCGATGATCACAGTTTACCCCTTCAAATCCTTTGTTTGTGAAAAGCTGTCGGAATCCACTTTTGCACTATTTAGGGACAAAACAGTCATTTAGATAGTTGTTTGTTTTTACGTAGTTTTTCATGTTTTATAGCATGTAGTTATTAAGTTAACAGTAGTTAGAATAGTTAGAATGCATTTGCTTAGTTAGTTCAGTTAGAAATTATCGTTTAGTTTTCTTTATTTGTTTAATTGCACTTTAATTTATTAATTAGTTCAGAAATAGTTAGAGTGTAATGTATATTCAATTATTGATTGTTACTAACTTTTTATTTTCATTATTGTAGGTTGATAAGTTAGAAACCGGTCTATAGGTGTATTTACAATGCGAAGTGCAGATGCACGTGTGGTGAAAAGACAGAATTACCCCTGGCGATCTGGAGAAGACTTAACTACCTGTTTTAGTTCATGTTCATTTTTAGATTGTTATTCAATTAGAATTGTAATGTTAACATAGTTGTAAAACTCTATGATATTAATAAATTGATATTTTAGATTTAATTCAGGATGTATCTCGTTCCCTGTGTATTCGACCCGTACTCGTCACATCTGTGGAAAGTCGGTTTTTATTATCTTTGGTTGACGATTTTCCAAATGTTTTTATTGAAAATAATGTTTTGAAAATACCACTGCAAAAAGTCCAACCAGGGCCGTTGCAATTTTTTGTGTTTTTCCGAAAGAGGGTTTCTTTGAAAGGAATTTTTCTAAAAGGGGTCTCTAAACCGATTTTCTTTTCTACTTTGGATTTTTTTCGCTCTTTTCTTCATATTTCTTGTATTTTTTTTTTATATTTTGAAACAAAACCCTGAAACTACAAGAAAACAAAAGATTTAACACTATATGTTTTTTGTATTTTTGAGAAATATTTACAAAAAAGGGGTTTTCTAAGAATTCGTGCTTCAAATTTTGAAAATTTCTTTGAAAAACAGGTTTGTATTTAGACTTTGAGGAAATATTTGAGTTTTTAACCTCGAATTGAGAAATACAGGGTAGTGGATCCAAATGGACATCGGGTGGGCTGTCCGAGCCTTTCAAAACTTATTTTTGGCATTTTTGTAATTTTAATTTGAAAATTAGATAACGAGGCTTAGGTTTGGATTTTGGTACTGGATCTGGATCTGAAATTGAGTCAGATATAGAAAATGGATTCGATTCTAGTAAAATTCGAGAAATAACTGGAATTTAGATTGAAGATGACTCAATTTACTCATAAAATGGGGGTCAGGGGCAAAAATGGGATATTTACAAGATTTTAAAAAATTTGGGCTGTTCACAGATGTTCCTCTTTGCTACTAAGCCGGTTGAAAGCCGAGCTTAGTGGCAAAGAAAACACTCCAAATTTTGAAAATTGCCCCAGTCAGCAGATCTGAACTGGGTGCAGAAGAATTATTTTGGAAATATGGCTTCTCAGGCTTAATACTTTACCTTGAATGGCTTTGGGGAGACAAAATCCTCAAAAATGATAGAACTAAATAACAAAAGATGAGAAAATTGTGATGGGACTTTGGATGGAGATCCCATAATGATGAGAAATAAGAATTTTGATCAAGTCTCATGGGTGAGACGGGATCATCTTTTTGGAATGACTCAGGTTTAGCCCTTAACCTGGATGGGACAAAGATATATCAAGATAACATGAATGGGGAAGGAATACATGAAGACCTTGATGGGACATTTTTTGAAAAAAAAATGCCTCATGATATAAAGCTCAAGTATGATCCTTTACAGAATGGATATACAAAACATGGATTCCTAGATGGGGAAAAACCATGATGGGACCGGGAGAATATCTTGTTGAAATGAGATTCAGGTTTAACCCAAACCTGAAAAAGGAAGATACCTCGTGGAGCGAGGTTCAGGCTTAACCCTTAACCTGAAAGGGGACGACCATACAAAATCCTCGAATGAAGAAACCATGATGGGACCTTAGGAGTTTGGACAAACAAATCCGAAAGGGGTTTACGAAAGGAGGAAAATGGGGTCCCCTAAAGCTTGGAAAAAGGGATGATCTTGGGCGTCTCATCGCTGAGACTGAAATAGCTTTTGAAATGAATGACCTTTCGTAGAAAGTTCAGGTTTTAACCCTTATCCTAAGCGGGTGCAGCCGTACTGAATCCTGGAATGAAGAACCCATGATGGGACATGGAGAGATGCCTGGCCTGAATGAGGCAACTCTTTTTTAGAAAATGTAAACAACGCTAGGTTGTATCAAAAGAGATATTGAATATCCATTTCATTTTTGGATAACCAGAAAATTTTGCCAATAAGATAAGCTTGTAGTTTATTCAAATGCTTGAGAATGTGCACGTGTGTGCAAAAGATATTCCCTAGAGTATTCCTTCCAAATGAGGTTAACTCTTCGGTTTTAAGAGTCAGATTCAAATTTTTATGCTGTTGAACTTTCTTCGAGGAAGCTATCCATTTCCTTGACATGAATAGAAAAGAAGTATTCTTAATTTCATAAAGACAAGCAGTGAAAAGATATTGATAAAAGGATTTTGCATGAGAAAAGATGATTTCTGGCATCTTTGGCAGTTTGATATCCTGAGGCTTTTCCCATAATGATCTTTCTGGCACTCTTTTTAAGTCATTGAGTTTTCTCGGGGTTTTACATCATCCTTCATTTTGGAGATGTCTTGGCTTTTCTTTCTTTTTCATTGGGGAAGGGTATGTCACAAACTCCTTCATCTTGGAGATGCTCTGATCCTTCTTTTTCTCCGAAATTATATTGGTGATATTGGCTCATTGGTCAAAAGTTTTTTGATGATAGCAGCAATCAAATGCCTTTTAGGGTTTGTCGGGAGGTTTAGCGCAGTCGCCCTCATCTCGGTGGTGATTTGAACGTTCTCTGGAAGGATTCGTCATAAACTCCTTCATCTCGAAGATGATCTGAATCTTCTTTGGCCCCGGGGGTCTAGCTCGCATATTCGCCTTCAACTTGACAACAATTGAGAGATCCCTTTTGCAGATATTTGATTGAAGCTTAAATGAATGAGGAGATATGGATTGAGTGGATTCTTTTTATCGATCAGGATATTTCCACTACCAGATTGTCAGAAAATCATCTTTAAACATGCGCCATAGCTATGATCAATATTGATTCGCTTCTGGCTTTTCAACATCGTTGAATATTTGTTTCGCTAATCATTCCAAGGATATTTCTTACATCCTTTTAGTTGATCAACAGAGAAAATATCTGATATTTATCCCTTTTCGTAAAAAGCTTCACCTTTTTGGAAAGAATACTATAGGTAACATGAGATGATTCTTTTGTGCGGTAAAATCTTGAAATCAACAAATGTTTTTACCAAATTGGCATAATGTTCAAGAATCCTTTGTGAAACAACTACTCAATATAAATTTTGATGAGACCTTTAGTTGAATGTTTAGAAGAATGGTGTAAAAATCAGACTTTGAAAATCTTGACTAGTGGTAGACACTAGATTTGGAAATCCCGACCAGTTATAAGAAACTGGATTTTTTTGAAATCCCGACCAGTTATAAGAAACTGGATTTTTGATAATCCTGACCAATGAAAATGCTAGATTTTTGAAATCCCGACCAGTGAACATACTGGATTTTGAAATCCCGACCAGTTATAAGAAACTGGATTTTGAAATCCTGACCAGTTATGAGAAACTGGATTTTGATAATCCCGACCAGTGAAAAAAAGTTGGATTTGAAATCCCGACCAGTTATAAGAAACTGGATTTTTGAAATCCCGACCAGTGAAAAATACTGGATTTTGAAATCCCGACCAGTTTATAAGAAACTGGATTTTGATAATCCCGACCAGTGAAAAAAAGTTGGATTTGAAATCCCGAACAGTTATAAGAAACTGGATTTTTGAAATCCCGACCAGTGAAAAATACTGGATTTTGAAATCCCGACCAGTTTATAAGAAACTGGATTTTGAAATCTTGACCAGTGAAAACCCTAGATTTTGAAATCCTGACCAGTTTAAAAGAAACTGGATTTTGAAATCCCGACCAATGAAAACCCTGGATGTTGAAATCCTGACCAGTGAAAACACTGGATTTTGAAATCCCGATCAGTTATAAGAAACTAGATTTTGAAATCCTGACCAGTTATGAGAAACTGGATTTTGATAATCCCGACCAGTTATGAGAAACTGGATTTTTATAATCCCGACTAGTGAAAAAAAGCTGGATTTGAAATCCTGACCAGTTATAAGAAACTGGATTTTGAAATCCCGACCAGTTTTTAAGAAACTGGATTTTGAAATCCCGACCAGTAAAAACCTTGGATTTTGAAATCCCAACCAGTGAAAACACTGGATTTTGATATCCCGAGCAGTTATAAGAACTGGATTTTGAAATCCCGACCAGTTATGAAAAACTGGATTTTGATAATCCCGACCAGTGAAAAATGCTGGATTTGAAATCCCGACCAGTTATAAGAAACTGGATTTTTGATAATCCCGACGAGTGAAAAATACTGGATTTTGATAATCCCGACCAATGAAAATACTGGATTTTGATTTGACAAGGTTTTATCTGAAGGTTTGAAAATGATTGAAATTGGGAGATTATAACCCGAGGGTTGAGAAAATGATGAAATTTTGAGAATATTGCAACCCAGAGGTTTTTAGGAAATGAGAGATTTGAGAAATCAAAAACTGAAGTTTAGGAACTGATAGAACCTTTGAAATCTGAAGGTTTGGCTATGAAGTAAATTGATTTGGGAGCTCAACTAGCATGAGCTGAAACTTTTGAAATACACGACCAATGAGCTGGATCCTTTGGAATACACGACCAATGAGAGCTGGATCTTTTGGAATACCTGATCAACAAAAGCTGGATCCTTTGGGAATATATGACCAATGAGTGTTGGATCTTTTGAAATACATGACCAATGAGAATTGGATCTTTTGAAATAGATCACCAGTGGGAGCTAGATCCTTTGGAATGCATGATCAGCAAAAAGCTGGATCTTTTTTTTTTGGAATACATGACCAATGAGTGTTGGATCTTTTTGAAATAAATCAAAATTTGGGAGTTCAAGTCATAACTCGATTTGTAGAAGGAAAAACTTTGATCAGAAGGTTGAATTTAGAAAGTTACCGGTGCGAGGACTGGATTTTGAAAATGAGCTCGATATATGATCGACAAGTTTGAGAAATAACCAGTGCTAGGACTGGGTTTTGAAGATGAGCTTGATTTTCAAAATGAATTTAGAAAGTAAAGATTCTTGGTGAAAATTCTGAATTCAATGGACCATCATAGTTTAACTGTATGTGGTCTACTTTCAGGATTTATCACCTTATCCTGAACGGGGAGAAGAATAAAGGAGTACCTCATTGAAAGGAGGCATCAGGTTTATCCCTTAACCTGAAAGGGTACAAGAGAAGATTGATAAAATTTTAATAAAATTGATGAAAAATTAATAAAACTTGACAAAAATTGATATAATGGATAATAAATGGACAAAAATTGGATTAAATTGGAAAATGAAATGAATGCAATTAATAAAGATAACAAAAAATTGATAAGATTTTTAGAAAAATAATTCGTCTGATCCTGCCTGCACATGATGAAGGAAGACAAGTATAAATCAAAATAAAATGCCCCAGTATTATGGAGAAGAATGTGAGAATTGATAGAAGATCATTGTTTTATTGAAACGGCTCTTTGAAAAGTACAAAAGGCTAGAATGAACATTTCAAGTATAAAACTTATTCAGATGCAGAGCATTGATAGGATCTGGCATTTTCACCCCATCTGCGTTGATCATACGATATGAATTGCAAGGCAGTGCTTCCTTGACCACATAAGAGCCTTCCCAATTGGGTGACCACTTGCCCCGTGGCCTATGCTTGAGATGAGCTGTCGATCTGAGCACCAAATCGTTAACTCAGAATTTTCTCTCAATGACGGACTTTGCATAGTGTCAAGCTACTATCTGACGATAAGCTTGAGCATGCTCTGCTGCCTTGAGCCTCTTTTTATCCAGTAGATCCAGCTGCACTAACCTCTGCTGCTGATATTGATCAAGTGACAATTCTATAAGGGAGGCAAATTTGAGAGCGGGCTTCTGGACATGGAGAGGTAACACTACTTCAGTTCCATAAACAAGTTCTGAAGGAGTGGCATTAGTCGGAGTCCAAATTGTGGTTCGGTATGCCCAAAGTGCATCGTGAATTTTCTCATGCCAATCTCGACTTGTTTTCACAGTCCTTTCCAAAATGCAGATCAAAATCTTATTGGTGTCCTCTGCCTAACCGTTCCCTTGAGGATAGTAGGGAGCTGAGAAATGATGACAAATTTTGAATTTAGAACAGAAGGTTTTCATCCTCTCCTTTTTTAAATGGCTTCTATTGTCTGAAACAATATCGTGTGGTATGCCGAAGCGGCAAAGAATGTTCTTGTGAAAAAGAAACCACATGGCGACCTTCTACTGTGCGCAGAGTAACAGCTTCAACCCACTTGGTGAAATACTCTGTAGCGGCGAGAAAATACTTATGGCCATTGGAAGCGGAAAGAGTAATTGGGCCTACGACGTCGAAAGCCCATATAGAAAATGGCCAAGGAGAAAAAACTGATTGTAAATATGTGGCTGGCGCATGAATGGAAGGTGCGTGCATTTGGCACTTGACGCACTTTTTCACAAATCGATGGCAGTCTTGCTGCATGATTTTCCAGTAGTACCCTGCTCAGATGATCTGTTTTGACGAGAGTTTGATAGCCAGCATGACCACCACAAATCCCTTCATGTGCCTCTTGGATAGTTTCCATAGCTTCATCTTTGTCTAAGCATCTTGCATACTCAGAACTGAACCCACGGTGGTAAAGAACATTGGCAAGGATGAAATAACGGGCATACATTCGCTGAATTGTGTGTTGCTCTCTTTTTGGCATTTCCTGTAAAAATTCACCAGTCTTAATGAAATCTTTGATATCTTGGTACCAAGGCTTCTCTTTCTGATTGACCTGGTTTACTTGCATGGTTGAAATGAAAGCAGGTTGCTCAAGTCTACCAACTTTGAAAGAATGACATGATTCACTGCCTTTGAAGGATAAAATGGAGCCTAGGCTGGCTAAGACATCGACTATTTGATTATGCTCTCTCCTGATGTGATTGAGCTGAAATTCTTTGAAGCTGTCCATAACGGCTAGGACGATCTTCTGATAGGGGATCAATTTTGAATCTTTCACCTGCCATTCATTGTTAACTTGACTGACGAGAAGTAACGAATTGCCAAAGGCATGCACTCTCTTGACATTGAAATTTTGCAGAATTTTCAGGCCTTGTATTAGAGCTTCATACTCGGCCATATTATAAGTGCATTGGAAACCAAGCTTGAGAAAATAAGGGATCATTTCTTTTTCTGGAGTGATTAACAAAACTCCAATCCCTATGCCAGACATATTTTTAGAGGCATCGAAGAATAGGTTCCAAACTGGAGGCTATTGGACATTGTAGATGTGCTCATAAGGAAAATCATCTTCTGCTTTAATTTCTTCTGTTAGGGGAAAGTCTGCCAGCTGATCTGCGATAGCTTGGCCTTTTATTGATTTTTGAGAAACATACTCTAAGTCATATTGCATTAGAAGGACCTGCCATTTTGCGATCCGTCCGGTGAGAAATGGTTGTTCCATAATGTATTTGAGAGGATTAAGTTTTGATAAGAATTTGACCTCAGATGCCAACAAGTAATGTCTCAATTTCTGGCACATCCAAACCAGAGCTAGACAAGTCTTCTCCATCTGAGAATACCTCTTTTCATAGTCCATGAAAGTTTTGCTCACATAGTAGATGGCGTGATCTATTAAACTGCCTTCTTTATATTGCGCAAGAAATCAACCACAGGCATTTTGATTGACAAAGATGTATAATAAGAGAGGCTTCCCCAATTTTGGCGGCTTCAAAACTGGTGGGTTAAGGAGATACTGCTTGATGCGCTCAAATGAGAGTTGGCATTCCGATCCCCATTCAAATTTTACTCATTTTCTTAGCAAATGATTAAAAGGTTCACATCTCATGGCCAAATTAGAGATGAATCTGCGAATAGACTGGATACGCTCTTGAAGGCTTCGCAGTTCCCTGAGATTAGTTGAAAGTGGCAAATCAATGATTGCTTTTGCTTTTGCTTTAGCAGGGTCTACCTCTATTCCTTTTTTGCTGATTATGAAACCGAGCAATTTGTCAGACTCTACTCCAAAAATGCATTTCTGAGGATTAGGTCTCAACTTGTAGAGAATGAGTCTCTCAAAGACTTGATCAAGAGCATCGAGGTGATCCTCTTCTTCTTTAGATTTGACCAAGATGTCATCTACATAGGCATCCACATTCTTATGCATTTGATCATGGAAAATAACGGCCATCGCTCTCTGATAGGTTGCTCTGGCATTTTTTAGCCCAAATGGCATGACTGTATAGCAAAAGGTCCCCCACGGTGTAGTAAAGGAAGTTTTTGACTGATCACGAACGGCCAGTTTAATTTGATTATATCATGAATATCCATCCATAAAAGAAAACATGGCGTGGCCTGCCGTGCTATCGATCAAAAGATCAATATTGAGAAGTGGATAATCATCCTTTGGGGTAGCCTTATTGAGATGCTTGAAATCAATGCAAACCCGAACTTTGTTGTTCTTTTTAGGAACTACTATAATATTTTCCAACCAATCCGGATAATCAATGGCTCGGATGAAGCCTGCTTTTAACAAATCTTCAAGTCCTTCCTTAACTTGCTGCTTAATTCGAGGGTCTAACTTTCTCAGTTTCTGCTTGATTGGTCTGGAATCTGGTTTCAACTTGAGTCGATACTCAACCAGCTTGGGATCTAATCCAGACATATCTTCATAAGTCCAGGCAAATACTTCTTGATGCTGCTTAAGGAACTGGATGAGTCTTGCTTTTTCATCTGCATTTAGACCCGAACCGATTTTGAGGATTCTCGGATCATCTTCCAAACCAATGTTGATATCCTCTGTTGGATCTTGAACCAAAGACGATGGTTCATCCTGCTTCTGAATGTGAGCAAATTCTGGCAATTCTTGAATAGTTGAATCAAACTCTGCTAGCTCTTCGGTATGCTCTGTTGCCTGGCTGACCTCTTCTCTGACCTTTATCTTATGAATTCTTGCCAATTTTGATTTCTTTTGAGAGAATTTGGGATTGATAATGAACTTCTTCATCAATTCAGAGGCTATGTTTCAATGACCTTTTGAAAAAAAATGCCAAGAAGGTTTTTAAGAGAAAGTACAAGCCCAAAACAAATTTTTTGTACAAAAGCAAAGAAAAATGGCACAGACAAAAATAAGCACGAATGATAGATGCCCAAAATACGAGAAGATCAAGCTTTCATTGATTGAGAATAAGATATTTACAAGACCAACAAAAAATTGGGACTGTGTTGTCCCTACAAGATAAACAGAGAAACAAGAACAGAAAGCAAAAAAATGAAGGCATCATCTTCCTCATTTGGTTCCTTTGATAAATATGGTTCCCTCGTCGGAGGCTTGGCCGGTGAACCCCAACCCTAAACTCGCTGAATGTCGAGCAGGAAGTATCGGCTCCACTATGTTGTCTTCATTCTTTCCCATGCCTCGAAATGACTGGTACCCATGCTTTATCAGCAGATCAAATCCCCTTTTGGCCTTGGAAAACTGAGGGAATAAGGGATGATCTTTGAAAGAGGTGTAATTGATACGTCCTCCCAGTTTAAAGAAACAGGGTCCTTGCCATTGGACTATTGCTGCAATGTTTTCTTCTTCTTGGACATCATTCAGCTTTAGTATTTCTAAGCTCTCGCTGAGGTTGATCTCATCACTTTCTTGGATGCTTGGAATGTATGTTGTAAATGTTGGACGGGGAATCATGGGTTGTGGTAGCCTCTCTTCGGATCTTCTCACAGAATGGTGGTGATCATCCCTCCCTTAGACCATTTTATGCATTGGTGAAGGGTTGACAGAACAACATTAGCATTGTGAATCCATGTTCGTCCCAACAAAAGATTGTAGGTGGGCGGTGTGATCATCGCAAAATTTTTCCTCTCTTGGTTTTCTCTCTCTTCCTTTCTCTTTTTCTTTCTAATCCCTATTTCTCCTTTTTGAAGGGAGAAATAAAAGAAGAGAGAAGAGAAAAAAAAGGAAAGAAGAGAGAGGAACTCTTTTGCGGGGTCTCACTTGACCTTGATTTGAAAATATTTAGGAAAATAACTCGCCTCTGTTTTGAAATATTTTGCGGGAAATGGAGAGACGGGATTCGCTCGTCGGTACGAGGTTCGACCGTTCCTGGCGCCTTTACCAGAGGTAATCAAACCAAGGATCGAATTTATGCCTTTTTGCTTTGCCTAAATATTATCTAAGAATTTATTCTAAGTCTAAATGCACAAAGAATCATGCTTGTGCAATGCAAGGATGTATGCTCTTTTAAAAAGAATGTTTTGGAAATATGAGATTTTCCCAAGTGAAAATGAAGTGAATGAGATAATGGAAATGAAGAAATGATAAATAGTGGAATCTAACTTAGAACCTGAGATAGATCTGAAAAGATGTTTTGAAGTTCTAAGTCTTTGAAATAATCAGAGTTGGGAAAACAAATCTTTGAATTGAAAAGAATGAACTGAAGCTGAGAGAAAAAGAAATGAAGTTTCAAAGTCAGAAATGGACTTTGAATTTGAATTTTGATCCTGGATTTAGGAGAGGAGATAAAATTTGAAGTGATATTGAATTCTACATTTAAAGTTTGAAATCAGGATGGATTTGAGAAATCCAAATTGAGTTTGAAAAAAAATAGAATTGGATTTAAGAGATCTAAATGGGATATGAGAACGGAATTGGTTTTTGGAATTTGGGATAAAATTTGGATCTGGAGTCTGAGATCCAAGATAGAATTGAATTCTGGATCCTAAATGGAATTGGATTCTGGATCCTAAAAATGGAATTTGGATCTGAAGTCTAAGATCCAAGATGAAGTTGAATTCTAGATCCTAAATGGAATTGGATCTTTGATCTGGAATCCAAGATGGAATTGGATCTTTGATCTGGAATCCAAGATGGAATTTGGATCTGAAGTCTGAGATTCAAGATGGAATTGGATTCTGGATCCTAAAATGGATTTTGGATCTGAAGTCTGAGATCCAAGATGGAGTTGGATTCTGAATCCTAAATGAAATTTGGATCTGAAGTCTGAGATCCAAGATGGAGTTGGATTCTGGATCCTAAAATAGGTTTTGGATCTGAAATCTGAGATCCAAGATGAAATTGGATTCCAGATCCTAAAAATGGATTTTGGATCTGAAGTCTGAGATCCAAAAGTGGAGATTGCATTTTCGAAATTTGAATCCAAGTTAGGATTGGGATCTAACTTTGAATTTGGATTTTGAAAGTCTAAATGGGACTTTTGAAGTTGGATCTGGGCTTTAAAAACTCAGATTGAATTTAAATTTTAGGAAGAGTCAAGTTTTCAGAATCAATCTCAAATTTTGATTTCGAATTTGAAGATAAGAAGATATACTTGATTTTGAATTTGAAATCAGAAGATGAACCAGAAACTTCAAAGTTAAATTGAACTTTTGAAGTTTTGAATTTTGAATTGGAGATTGAAGTTTTGAATACAAAATGAATTTGAAATTTGAAAATCAATTTGGACCTTGAAATCGATTTTTGGATTTTTGAAAAATGAGATAGAATTTGAATTTGAACCTATAAATAAGGATTGATTTGAAGAAGATATTCAAAACCACTTGGATTTTTGAAAGGGAATTTTGAAAATATGATGCAATTTTATCCTATATGATGGATGAAAAGAATTTTGAAACTAGATTTGAAAATCATATTTCATTCTTTAAATGAATTAGCAATAAGATTAAAGACATAATATATCACTGACTATGGTCATTGAATGTATTATATAATAATCACATTTAAATTCAAGTGAAGAATAAAATACATTTTTTGGTGTTTTTATAGAGTTTAAAATAAAATTAACTCTCAATATATCCTTACTATGGCCATTGATATATACTTTGTGTTAATTTTAAGTTAAACTCTAATAAAAGAAGGAAATATTTGAAAATATGATGATTTTTTGAAGAGGATCCAGTGCGAATCCAGTGTTATTCCATAAAAGACGAAAATCCTAAGTTTTGTTCACATCCTGACTATGGCCATTGATGTAAATCATCAACTTAGGATTTAATCACCTCTTATAAAATGGTGCACGTGCCATTCGTGTGCCCATTTGTGAAGTTTTGAAATAAAAGAAAGAAATGACATAAAACAAGCACTTCTAAAAAGATATATATGCTCATACATTCTAATCTAAGCTTGAAATGTGATTTTTTTCATTAATAGCTAAGTTGTTATAATCCTTGAGATTGAATATTGAAGTAATAACATCTTCTAATCTAAGAAAGCAATACAAGTCTTCCATGACTTCCCTGCAAAGAAATGAGTTAGTTCATGATATATATAGAAAGCATACTATTACTAAAATGCAATTGATGGAATACTCAGGTATGCCAATAAAAATCTAAGATAAATGACAAAATCTAAGGTAAATGTTGGTGTAAAAAGATAATGGGAGAGGCTGCAGATGAACATGACTATGGAAATGTACATGTAATCTTACAATAGAAAATTCAATGACTAAAATAACTCAGCTTACCTTTTTATAGCATGCCAAGACCGTTTCGACAAGCCAGAGAGTTTCCCCTTTTCCAAGCAGGAGCAGGCTAATGGATGTTCCACTGAACTCCTGTTTTTATCTGCATTACTGATTTGGCCAGACTGACTATCATCAACTCTTGTTACCACCTTTGGTTTTGACTTCTTTTGCTATAGATGTTGCATGTCATAGTCGTATCAGACTGCTGGAGGATGATGGGATTGAATCCAGCTGGCCATGGCCAAAAGCACCGGCAGGAACAGTTGCAGGCCAAGCTTGGGCGCAACATTCAGTAGGCAGTTGCTGCAATGCCTAGCACAGGAGGTATTTGGCGGTAACTGTAAAGGACACCTTTCTGGAGAATGAATTTTAAGCACAGTGGATCCAAAGGAGTTTATGCAAAAAGAATTTCCCACAAGTGACAGGTGAAGCCATATCGACAGGAGAAGTAACAACCCTTTCAGCTGGACTTGGCATTCTACAACAAGCTACTCGGAACCTGTCAGAGATTCTCATTTCAATCCATAGGTGCTTCCCTTTCAAGAAGTGAGAGGTGCTCAGCTTTTTGGATTTCATTCTTCTCGCAGAATGTTCTGATAGTTGTTTGAATATGACAACATTCGGTTGGTGGGTGCAAAGAGTGAATTAGAGATGTTGGATGATGATGGTATACATGTGGTAAATGCAGGAAATCGTTTGGAGTGGAGTGGACAGGTGCTAGAAAAATAATGGAGACAGTGAGGGTGGTGGAATTGGTAGGTGTCCATGTTATCATCGCAAAATTTTACTTTTGCAAATCAAACTGACCTTTGAAAAAGATTTTTGAAAATAACTCACCTCCGTTTTTTAAATGCGGGAAAATTCCGTAGAATGGGACTCGCCTGTCGGTACGAGGTTCAACCGTTCCTACACCTTTAACAGGGGTAATCAAACCAAGGATCAATCTACTGCTCTGCTCTATTCAACTTGTCTAAATCATGTTCTAATTTCTAAATGCACATAGAATCAGGCATGTGCTATGAATTTTCAGAAAATGCACATTTTGAAAACATGATGTTTGCTTTGAATGATTGAAATATTTAGAATAGGTATCACATGGAAAATCGTGAATTGGGATTTGAAATATACTTCTGAGGGAAATAAAAATCGATTTTGAGGAATCCTTGACATTTGGTGAAAATCGATTCTGAGATACTTGGTTTCTCTGAATTCAAACTTTGAAATTGAAATTCTAACTTAGAAAATTTGAATTTGGAACTTGGGAAATACTTGAAATATCCTTTGAAATTCAATGTCTTTGGGAAAATCGATTTTGCTATAATACTTAGGAGATTTTGAGAAAATGAACTTCTTTGAATTGAAATTTGAATTGGAATTGGCAAATGCATGAAATGAATGAATATGATTTTGAGGAATTGAGAAATACTTTTTTGTATTTTGAGAAATGCAATGCATTTTTGAAGTTAGCCTAAGAGTGTAGGCTGAATGTGGCTAATGTGAAGATCATAAATCTAAGTATCATTCGTATTCTGACTATGGCCATAAATACAAATTCCACCAAGTTTGTAAACTTCATAGAAACTAGTGCTTGTGCCATTCGTGTAGACCATGGTGAATTTGTAAAAATATGCATGAATCATCATCCATCACACATTAAAATTATAAAAATAAACTATATGCAATGCAACCTAAGCTAAGCAGGAAATGTAAATTCTTATTCCAAAGTTTAATTACAAATTACATCACTATTGAAATTTAAATACATGAAAAATAAAGTCTTCAATGTACCTGCAAAACTAGAAAACTTGTTAATGAATATATGTTGGCTTTTCTAGATTTATCCAACAATATCAGGAAATTATTGGATTTTGCTAGATATAAGCCTTTTTGCCATGATTCCCTTAAATCAAAATGATAAAATATGAAGAAATAATAAAGGTAAAATATGAAATTTCGAAATTGGGGTCAAAATGACCAAAATACCCCTAATAACAAGACTATGGCCTTGAAATTAGGGTTTTTAGAAAGATATTTTGATAAAATGCAAGTTTTGAAATTTGAATCGAATAAACTAAGCTAAATATGATGTGACATGCTTAAAAATATGAAAATTAGGGTTATGGATTTCGAAATTTAGGTCAAATGACCAAATTGCCCCCGATAGCAAGACTATGGCCTTGAAATCAGGGTTTTTAGAAATAGATTTTGGTAAAAACTTAGGTTTTATGCACTAAATGAAATCAAATGAGCACAAAATTAAACCTAAAGCATCCTAATATGATTATGAACATGATTAAACCCTAAAAATATATGCTTATGCACGAAAATCCAAGAATATCACAAATTTTGTGATTTTTGCAGTGTTTTGGAATTCTTCGGCTGCCCTGTTTTGCAATTATATTAATTCAGACATCAAATGGATTCCAAAATTCATCAAATTCGGTACCTGCACTTGTTATAACCCTAATATCAAATTAGAATTATAAAAATATTTTTTTGACATTAAATTAATCCGAAAATTGCATTAAACCCTAAAAATATGTTATTTTTGACCTAGTTCACCAACCAGTCTCAGTCCAAGACCTGAACCAGGGGTCAAATCTCCATGAAAATTTATAAAATTTTACAGACTAACTAGGAATGAAAACAGAGATTTCTCAATTTACATATTGGAAAAAGCATCTCCGGTTAGGGAGAAACCTATCCGGCAATCTGAGCTAAAATATATCACTTTTAACAGGGATTAAAACGGCTATTTTAGATTGAAAATACAGGCATAAATAGCAATCCTAAACAAAAATCTCTGAAATTTTAGTGGTGAACAGTAGACAGAAAAATAACAATACTCACGTTTTACAGATCTAAAATCGAATCTGTGGTTTGGGATTTATGACTAACACAAGTCTGATTAGGGTTTTGGTAAACCCTAACGAGTTTTAAATTTAAAAACAGATTCTCTGAAAAAGGAAAAATACTAAAATGTAATGAAAAAATCTGAAAATTTCACAGAAAACAGATCTACTCAATGTGAATCCATAGCATTTTACAGATCTAAAATCAGATATAAGATGAGAGAAATATCATAACAGCAAGTTACCTTCTTGATTTTAACCACGATTTTAAAGCTTTAAAAACCCGATTTGATGTCTGATTTTTTTGACAGGGTTCGCGAGATCCAAAACCTCTGATTTTTCTACAGTAACTCAATAACTCATGCATGCATCACATATAAAAAAATCAGAAATAAACAATGAGTAATTCAATCCGAAATAACATTATCTTTACTGTTCTAAACCTAAAACACACAGAAATTTAAGAAACTTGGAAAACCATGCATTAACTAATGTAAATCAATAAAATAAACCATAAAACAGCAAATAAAAATTATTTCTATGCTGTAGAACGTAAAACAAACATGAATAAACCATGAAAATAAAATAAAAACAGGGAATCAATGGCTGGAATTTGATATCACCTTTAAAACATAGATTTAACCCATTAAAAGGGTGAATCATATATTTTATTGGTTAATAATGTAAAGAATCATATTAAAATCAATTCTAATGGATTAAAATCCCTGTAAATCAATAAAAACAGGGTTAGATCACCTTCTTGGATTGTTCTTGCTGATTCTTAATGGTTCTTGAGGTGAAACCATGGTTGATCTTCCATCAGGAGGGGTATCTAAGCCTAGATCTAGGTTTAAAACATTAAAATCATTAAATAAAATATGAAAAAAAACAAAGGAATTCATACCTTGGAGTTGCAGCAATGGAGAAAGGGCTGGAGAGGAGAGAGAAGCACCAAGAATTGAAGGTAAGTGAATAATGAAAATCGTCCCCCCCTATGCTCCCTTTTATAATAAAAAAATTAGGTTTAGTCTTGGATTTTCAAATTACTTTTTTGCCCTTTTTAAAACCTATCCAAAGTCATTAAGGGGGGCGATTTTTTTAGAGACTCCTAATCCTAATTAACATCTAATGACACCCCTAATTAACCCTAGAGACTCCAAATGTGGTGCCACTTGGCACTTTCCACATTTGATTTTTAAAATCTTAACTAAAACCTTTAAAAACAATAGTTTGAAATCAAGTTTTAAAAATGGGTTTTCAAAATGGATTTTGACTCTTCTAAATTTCTAAAACTAACCAAGACATCAACTAACCCTAGTCTAGCCCTGACTGACTCGAATATGGCACCACCCCGAGTGGGCCCTACTTGGGTTTTTCAAAAAGCGATTTTAAAACTTGAAATTGAAGGAGTTTTCAAAAGATTTTCAAAAGTAGACCTGAAATTAAAAGTTTTGAAATGGCACAGAGTTCCAACTGAGTTAGAATTCCTCTGGATATGGTGCCAACTGAGTGGGCCCACATCGAGTTTTGGAAATTTTGAAATAAACACTGAAAATGGCTTTGAAAAGGGGTTAAAATCGATATTTGAAATTCAAGATCTTTGAAAATAGGGTCTCAAGTGAACTGGAACTCCGGGTTAGAGTCCTGAACTCTTAGGACTCTGAGATTTTAGATTTTAAAAGCCAAATGAGAGAATTTTCAAAAGATTTTATCAAGAAATGATGAAATAAGTCAGAAAACACAGTCAGAGTTAGACTCCTAACTCAACCGAACTCTAAAATAGAATCCTGAACTAACTGGACTATGTAAAATGACCTAAATTTTGAAAATAATCGAAAAAGACTGAAAATGGAAGTAAAACAGACTTAAAAACCAGACTCCTAACCGGATTAGGACTCTGAGACAGAGTCCTGATCGGACTGAAACTTTCAAAAATTTGAGAAATTTGATGAATAGAGGAATCCAGAAGCGACACCACCTCAATGGGTCTCATCTGTGAATTGAAATCGATTAAAATTTGAATTTGAAATGAATCCAGATTGTTTTCTTAGAAAATATTTCGAAATATAAAGTCCTGGGGTTGGAAAATGACAGAGTATTGAATAAAAATCCAGGTTTTGAAATTGATTTTGAAATAAAGCTTTAAAATTCAAATCTGGATTGAATGTTTTGAAATAGGAGTGCTGGATCTCGAAAATGAGATGCAATGCTATGCAATGACATGCAATGCTATGCAGAATACATGCAATGACATGTAATGACTTATGAAATGGACAAACACTGGATGAGGGTGAAAATTTGGGGTGTTTACAGTCCAGCAGGTGGTGAGGTGCTGAATGTGGACATATCAGTGCATAAGGTGCTGCCTCTGGAAGATAGAATATAGTGTGCTGGATTTGGTGAAGGTGCTGAAATACAAAGGTATGGCTAATGCATAAATGCAGTAAATGTGCGATGATCAGAAATATACAGGTGTTGATGTGATGTATATAAAAAAAAAAACTCAAGTGTGATCATCGCAAAATTTTCCTCTCTTGTGATTTCTCTCTCTTCCTTTCTCTTTTCCTTTTCTAACCTCTATTTTCTCCTTTTTGAAGGAAGAAAATAAAAGACAAAAAAAGAAGAGAGAAGGGAACATAAAAAAAAAGAAGAGTGAGAGAAGAACTCTTTTGCAGGGTCTCACTTGACCTTAATTTTGAAAATATTTGAGAAAATAACTCGCCTCCGTTTTGAAATATTTACGGGAAAACTGGGAGACGGGATTCGCTCGTCGGTACGAGGTTCGACCATTCTTGGCGCCTTTACCAGGGGTAATCAAACCAAGGGTCGAACTCATGCCTTTTGCTTTGCCTTAATGTTATCTAAGAATTTATCCTAAGACTAAATGTACGAAGAATCATGCTTGTGTAATGCAAAGATGTATGCTCTTTGGAAAATGATTTGAAAATCTCAAAGTATTTCTGAGATGAATCTGATAATGGAGTGATGAAATGGTTTCTAACTTAGAACTTAAGATTTTAAATTTTGGAATAATCAGAGCTTTGAAAGATAAACCTGGACTTTAGAAGGAATGTTTTTTTTAAGTTGAGATGAAAGAAGAAGAAAGGAAAATTCAAAGTCATAAATAGACTTTGAATTAGGATTTTAAATCAGGATAGAGATGAAATTTGGAATGTAATTTGAATTTCAATTGTAAATCTGAAAATTAAAATAAGATTTTGAAAAATCAAAATAAAATTGAGGAATAGAATTGGTTTTTGGATTCAAGGTAAACTTAGAATGGAACTCAGATTCGGAGATAGAATTTTGATTTGAAATTTGGAGTTCAGAATGGAATTTGAAAAAGTTTGGATTCTAAATAGAGTTGAAAATCCAAGATGAGATTTGAATTCTGGATTTGGGATCCTAATTGGATCAGAAATCTAAGATCCAATGTGGAATTGGATGCTGAATTTTGAATGGAATTGGATCCAAGATTTGGAATCCAAGATGGAGTTTGGATCTGAAGTCTGAGATCCAGGGTAGAATTGGGTTGTGGATCCTAGAATGGATTTTGGATCTGAATCTGAGATCCAAGATAAGATTGGATTCTGGATCCTAGAATGGATTTGGATCTAAAGTCTGAGATCCAAAGTGAAGTTGGATTCTGGATCCTAGAATGGAATTTGGATCTGAAATCTGAGATCCAAAGTGGAATTGGATTTTGGATCCTAAAATGGATTTTGGATCTGAAGTCTGAGATCCAAAGTAGAATTGGATTCTGGATCCTAAAATGGATTTGGATATGAAGTCTGAGATCCAAAGTAGAATTGGATTATGAATCCTAAAATGGATTTGAATTTGAAGTCTGAGATCCGAAGTAGAATTGGATTCTGGATCCTAAAATGAAATTGGATCTGACTTTGGATTTTGAAAGTCCAAATGGGACCTAATGATGGATCCAAATTTTCAGAAACCGAGATTGAATTTAAAACTTTAGGAGGATTTAGATTTTGAGATTCAGAATCAATCTCAAACCTTGTTTTTGAATTTTGAGATCAGAAGATGAATCAGAAACTTCAAAGTTAAATTAAACTTTGAATTTGAATTTTGAATTGAATTGGAGATTTGAAATTTGAATACAAAATGAATCTGAAAATTTTTAAAGTCAAATTGGACTTTGAAATAGAATTTGAATCTTGAAAATGAGATAGAATTGAATTTGAATCCATAAGTAAGATTTGATCTGAGAAATGAAGAAAAGAATCACTTGGAATTTTGAAAAAGGGAATTTTGAAAATATGATGCAATTCTATCCTAAATGATGAATGAATTTAAAGAATTTGAAATCGGATTTTGAAAAATTATTCCATTCTTTAAATGAATTAAATTAAGATTGAAGACATAATACATCCTTGACTATGGTCATTAAATGTATTATATAATAATCTATATTTAAATTCAAGTGAAGAATAAAATATATTTTGTGCTTTTATAGGTTTTAAGATGAAATTAACTCTCAATATATCCTGACTATGGCCATTGATATATGTTTTGAGTTAATTTTAAACTAAACTCTGATAAAAGAAGAAATTTTTTTAAAATATGATGATTTTTGAAGAGGGATCCAGTATTGATCTAGTGTTATTTTATAAAAGATAAAAATGCTAAGTCTTGTTTATATCCTGACTATGGTCATTGATGTAAATCATCAACTTAGGATTAATTACTTCTTACGAAATGGTGCACGTGTCATTCGTGTTTCACCATTGTGAGATTTTGAGAAATAAAGGTGTGAACACCCCAAATTTTTCAAAGTTTTGTAAAAATGACCCTTTTGCCCCTAACCCCGTTTTCTGAGAAAATCAAGTCATTTCTTCAGATTCTCTGAATTAAATTCCATAAAGCTATATTCAAAATTAATTTCGGATCCGAATTCAGCATTTTAAAACCGTATTTCTTCCAAAAATCCGGATCAAAACCCATTTCTGAAGAAATTTTCTCAAAATAGCTTTTAATTCTCAAAAAATTTCTCTTTTGTAAATATTTTTGCAAAAACACAAGAAAATCGGTTTTAATCTTTGCTTTCTCACAAATCTTAGGATTTTTACTTAAAAATACAAAAAAATTGAGAAATAACATAAAATTCAAAAAATTGGAAAATTTATGAGAAAAACAAATGATTTTGAGCCTTTTTGAAAAACAATTTTTACTAAAAACCTCGGGAGCCCCCCCCCCTCTTTATAAAATCTTGAAAATCAAAGGGGCTCCTCGGTAAATTTTTCTTTTAAGGTTTTTGTAAAATCCTTCGTAAGAAAGGAAAAGGGGAAAAACCCGGCCCCCTCTCCATTTTTCTCTCTTCACTCTCTCTCTCTCCCGATTCTCTCCCTCGCAAACCCTCATTCTCGCATCTTCCTGCAGAACCACCAAAACCATCTCTACCATTGGATCAACCTCCTAATTCCTCCACCCTCGATTTCCAACGACGCACAACCATCGGTCCTTCCAGAACCCTCTCCTGCTTCTATAAGAAGGGCACGCAGGGAAGAGAAAGAGGGGGGCATCGACGAACGAGATCATCGATAAACACCATCAACTCTGCAAATCACGATGCCTCGTCTCCAGTGGTTGAAAGAAGCCCAAACCCCTCTGCAGACAAGGTAAGCATCCCCTTCTCTGTGCTGTATTTACATCTTCTTTATTTTTTTATTTTTTTGTTTTGTTTTTTGCTTTAAGCCCCATTAGAGCACAGCCTGTAAATCCGAGTTGCATATAGCAACATCGGTTTACGCAATGCTACATCACCGGAATGGTCGGATTCCTACACTTTCTTTTTCTTTTTTTTATGATTTGCTTGTATGCTCTGTTCTAAACTAATGATCGGGCAGTAATTCCCTTTTGATCCAGTGAATCGTTGTTCCTCCTCTTGTTTGTCATCTGTTGAACCTCAAATTTCTGTCTCCATTTGAATATGCGGTTGATCTGTATAGTCGGAATTTCTTTTTGCCTCATATTAGATTTCGTTTTCTTCTCCTATCTAGGCTTTTGATTTTCTGTTTTAACTTCAAATACTAGTCGACACCTGATTCCTTGTTTTGATAACAATCAATGGTATTTTATTTTTTCTTTTGTTCGTGATATCTTGCTTGTATGCTTCACTACATACGTTTGTTCTGAGCATCACCTATCATGATCATTCCATCTTCCTTCAATTTTTTTTTTATTTATTATGCATTTTGTTCTACCATTATCTCGTAACCTCTGCATTTTACTTTTGTATTTCGCCATCTACACTTTCTGCGCATTGGGATTGCATCATCGGCATTCTGATCTTAACGTTGTGAAAAAAATCGAGAGGGGTAATCGATACAGCAAAGATGTTCGAGACTACTCTGGTTACGACCCCCCCCCCCCCCTGTGATGAGTTTATCGTCATCTCATTACTCGTTACAATATAATATCATTGACATTCCAATGCCCACCGCAACATATTCACTGTGCTAAGCTAAAAAAAAAAGGAGCATGATGAATCCCCATTTGATTTGTTAAAAGCAAATGGAATCTGGAGCCCGACACTAAATATGACCAAGTGGATGAGTGTTGTTCTTGCATACTTGTAGCCAGAGAAACTATGAAGGAAGGACTCTTTTATGCACTGAGGTTCCTATACACAGAAAAAGCAGAGGATACATCCCTCCATCTACAAAGATGGAATAACAATTTGTATCAGGATCCAGAGAAAGTAAGAAGTAGTCAGCGCCTTCTTTCCCTTAACAGTCGCACATGCTCAATTCCCACTTTGATAGCAAAGCCTGTTAGAGTCAAGCCTCCTTCTCAAGATCTAATTCCGGAATGGAATGATAAGCCCTCCTATAAAGATCTGTGTCCAAGATTGCGGATCCCAAGTGGTCTTGATTTTCAAATCTGTGTTCCAGAGTAGATTGGATCTGCAGGTTATGAGGCTTCCAAGGACTCGAAATGGCTGGGAATTCAGTCCTGGACTTTGTCATGTGTCTGCTGCTCACCAGTAATTGAAGACGAGATTGAGAAAGGGAGGCCAGCATCATGCACCTGCTCTTCACCTGATTCAGTCAGATGCGTTAAATGCCACATATCCGAAGCAAGGTTAAGACTGAGGTATGAACTTGTTTCTGCATTCTATGGCTGGAGGCTTGGTGAAATGGGTGAGGAAGTCGTTGTTCCATGATCACTTAATGATGAGCAGATCTTCAAAGCAATTGTGAGATTGAACCCAGCTCACACCTCCACCAGAGTTGGCTCACCTCACCACTCCTTCATCTCCTGATGTGTCTTTTTGCACAATTACATTCATCATCACTTGATCTAAAAGGCACGAGCGAGGAAGATGGCATGAATCTTCCACATGAATCAGTGGGTTATTTTCTTTCTAGTGATCTTCAAGCCTGAAGGAATGTAGAAACATCCCGCAGCAGTATGATAAGTGCATCTCAGTGGAAATTATGAATGCAAAATCCTGGAGAAACAATTTTAAAGTCACCGAGTTTGTCCCGCCCAACGGCACACGAGTGTATCATAAGTGCACGAATTTTCTTGATAATTAGACTATTTTCACTGGGTTCGCATATGGTGATCTCTCTGAATTTTTTAGAAAGATGCTATCTCTCATATCCAATGGGGTCGGCCATCGCAGGAGAAATTGGTATATTCGATTATAAACCATCTGTGTTGATGGATACGCTTACTGGAAAGAAAACTTAAATTGGCACTAAATTGGTATCATACATGGAGACCTTTGTCTGGTGATTGTTCACATTCTGACTTGGGATTGCTTTGCAGGAAGATCAAACATGAGTTCAGTTGACAAGGAAGTGCTACCTGGGAGATCGGACATAAGTACAGTTAACAAAGGAGTGCTGCCGGGTAAGTAGATCTATTCCTTGTTAGAGTGTGGGAAACATGTGATTTCATAAACAATGTATAGTTTGCTTCTGAAATATCCATCCAGCATTTTCTTCTTTTTTTTTTGGTCTGCAACATCCAGTCATTCATTAAAAACTTGTTTTGATCACCTACTCAGCATCTGGTCTGCTCTAATAATACTATTATTTCTTCCTTACATTGTCAGTCCAGAGATGGATCTTTGTATTTATGAACCAGAACCATGCTGTGAGGTGCTATGGCCTTTGAGATTGGTCTTATTATTGATCTGACCTTTTTTTTTAAAACATTACCTTAGGGCCTACTCAAACTGATGCTAATAATGTTATGTGGCCATGTAAAAGTCTAGCATACGATTAGATGATAACTGTCATGCTAAATTTTAGATTTCTCCATGTTTCGTTTCGTAGCTTTTACTGGAATCCCACCTATACCCACCTGTAGCTTCATTGGCTGCCGTATATGGCTTCCACCTTCCAGCTATCTCCATAATGTATGCACTGTTACACCCTGTAACACATATCTTCTCTGCATTTGCCATACGTTAATCACCTCATCTACACCTGTTGCACAACACACATTCAATGTTTTGCATAGGTTTCCACTGCATCATATACTGCTATCTCTGCAACCTACTACAGTGTATGCCATCACATTCCACATCCATTTGCACAATACTTCAGCACATAGCAGCCCATGTACCCCATTTCCACTTGTCACATCATCCTCAAGTTTGCTGGCTGAAGCATCTCGCTTCCATTTTTCAGCATCTTTATCATTTGCCGCAACATTAGCATACCCTGTCACCACCTTCCAACATATACGCAACTCCCACAGCTGCGTGCTGCCATTCATCCACATGGTCCTTTCCCTACAACACTTGCACTCATTTCCAACCCCAATTTTTATATGGCTTATGTTGTATATGTACAATATACGTATACATATATACATAGATATGTATATGTATATATATCATTTCCCATACATATCTTGGCATTTTACTACTAATATCCATGTGATATATGTGATTTTCCTCCTCTTTTCAATACTAACCCGGTTGTTTTGCAGGAAGATGTATGAAAAGTATCATTTTTTTTAGAAATTGTAATTTCAATTCAAACTCCAAGTTGTAATAACTAGATTTGAATGAAAATTTACATTTCCTGCTTTAGGTAGAATGTATGAGCATTGTAAAAATCATGAATTGTTTGTTTTCATGCATTTTTACCTTTATTTCTCAAATTCTCACAAATGGGAACACGAATGGCACGTGCACCATTTCATAAGAGGTAATTAAATCCTAAGTTGATGATTTACATCAATGGCCATAGTCAGGATGTAAACAAAACTTAGGATTTTTATCTTTTATAAAATAACACTAGATCCACACTGGATCCATTTTCAAAATTCATCATATTTTCCTTAAATATTTTCTTCTTTTATCAGAATTTAACTTAAAATTAACTCAAAATGTATACCAATGGCCATAGTCAGGGTATATTGAGGGTTCATTTCATTTTAGATTCTATAAAAACACCAAAATGTATTTTATTCTTCTCTCGAATTTAAATATAGATTATTATATAATACATTCAATGACCATAGTCAAGAATGCATTATATTTTCAATCTTATTTTAATTCACTTAAAGAATGGAATAGCTTTTTTTCAAATTCCAATCTCAAAATTATTTAAATTCATTCATCATTTAGGATAGAATTGCATCATATTTTCCAAATCCTTTTTCAAAACTCCAAGTGATATTAATATCTTCCTCAATCTATCTTCAGTTCTTATAAAATCCAATTCATCCTTTCATTTTCAAAGTCAATTTCATTTTCAATCTCAAAGTTTAATTTAACTTTGAGATTTCAAAGTCATTTTTTATATTCAAATTCAAATCAGATTTCAAAGTTCAATTTGACTTTGAAATTCCAAATTCATTTTATATCCAAAACTCCAAGCAAACTCAAAGTTCAATTTAACTTTGAAATTCTTGATTCCTCTTCTAAAATCCAAATTCAAGCCCCGAAATTCAAAGTCCAATTTGATTTTGAAATTTATTTGTACATTCAAAATTCTAAATTTCATTTTCCAAGTTCAATTTAAACTTGGAAGTTCTTAATTCATCTTCTGAGTTTAACAAGTCCAAATTTATTTTTAGGATCCGGAATCCAATTTCACTTTGGATCTTAGACTTCAGATCAAACTCCATTCTAGGATCCAGAACCCAATCCTACATTGGATCTCAGACTTTAGATCCAAATCCATTCTAGGATCCAGAATTCGATTCTACTTTGGATCTCAGACTTCAGATCCAATTCCATCTTAGGATCCAGAGTCCAACCTTATATTGGATCTCAGATTCCAGATTCAAATACCATCTTGGATTCCAAATCTTGAATCCAATTCCCTTCAAAAATTCCAAATCCAAATCCCACTTTAATTCCAATTCTTAAAACCAATTCCATTTCATTCCAGATTTCAAATCAAGTTCTCATTTCAGATCCTAAATTCAAAATTCAACTTTGAACTCTATTCAGAATCCAGATCTTGGATTCGGATTTCATCTTGAAATTCCAACTTTTAAATCAATTCCATTTCTCAATTTTATTCAGATTTCCCAATTCTATCTTTCCTTCTGATTCAATTCCATTTTCATTCTGATTCAAAGTCCATTTATGACTTTGAAAATTCTTCTCTTCTTCTTTTATCTCAAAACTTCAAAAATCATTTTCCAAAATCTAGATTTATTTTCCCAAGCTCTTGATTATTCTAAAAACTTAGAACTTTAAATCTTAAGTTCTGAGTTAGAAATCATTTCTTCATTTTATCAGATTCATCTCAGAAACACTTGGGAATTCTTCAAAACATTTTCAAAAAGAGCATACATCTTTGCATTTGCACAAGCATGATTCTTTGTGCATTTAGACTTAGAATAAATTCTTAGATAAATTTTTAGCAAAACAAAAAGGCATTAATTCGACCCTTGGTTCGATTACCCCTGGTAAAGGTGCCAGGAACGGTCGAACCTCGTACCGACGAGCGGATCCCGTCTCCCAGTTTTCCCGCAAATATTTCAAAACGGAGGCGAGTTATTTCAAAACATTTTCATAATTAAGGTCAGGTGAGACCCCGCAAAAGAATTCCTCTTCTTCTTTTCTCTTCTCTCTTCTTTTCTCTCTTTTATTTTTTTCTCCCTTCAAAAAGGAGGAAAATAGAGGTTAGAAAAGGAAAAGAGAAGGAAGAGAGAAAATATTACGAGAGGAAAAATTTTGCGATGATCACAGTTTTGGCGAACGAGATGGGACCCGTCTTCGTCCGGTCGAATTTAATGCCTTTTCTTTTGCTTTGATATTATCTAAGTCTTTATTCTAAACACATGTCAGCTTCATTTCCATGCAAACCTTAGGAGCCTAGATTTTGTCATAAGCTGACATCATTGCATATAGGATCTAAGTATGGTTTGGTAGGACCATATTGAGGAGATTATTCCATGCTCACATTAGACTTAGGTCTTAAATACAACTCTCCTCAATTCTAGGGATTGAATGCAAAACAATGTATGCAAGTGTATGCTTCTCTTCATTTTAATCTATCTCTTTAGGACTTGCATTAGAGACATCTGATTTCTTGCATGTTGAGCATATTTTGAAAATCTCCTTACCTACATTGTCCCGGTCTTCACGTTGCTGGGCTGTCTCACTGAACCATAGTTCAGGAGAGAGCCTCACAACTGGGCCACTTATTTGGGTTCGCGCCCCCCTACCACGTACCTAAGGGCCATAGTCCGAGGTATATCGGTAGGTGCTCAAGGATGTTGGGAAACCATTACCTTAGAACCGGAGGAATATTTTTATGCTACGTACTTCGGGCTTCGGCTTGAGTATATCGGCGTATCTTGATTGGAATCAGATGATCTGAACCCTAGAGTTAGGATTAAGGTCCTATAAGCCATTTCAAAACATCGCACTTAGAGTCAGCCTCTAGGGAGTGTTGTTTGTGCATCCTTGTTTGTATATCTATGATTATATGATATTTTATATTCCCTGTATTTTCCGAAACCCTGGGTATATATTATTCAAAATTTCCTCCTTGTTTTAAAACCCAGGTGTATTTTCCTTTTTCTTCTCTTAATTTCTTCTAATTCTTTTTTCTCCTGCCTGCAATTCTTCAAAAAAATTTTCTTTTCTATATTCCATTCATTATCCTCATTTACAATAAAACATCTTTTTGTCAGGATATGTCCTTTTCAAAATTTATCTTTATTCACATTTTTGTCTATCCTTTTTTCAGAAAAACAGTGCGGTTGTCACAAATTTTGGTGACAACCCAATCCCTCGTAATGGGATGTTTTCATATTCAAATTACGATTTCCTCATTTATTAAAGTTCCTTCCTAGATCTTTTCTAAAAAGGCCCGTTTATGCTCTACAGAGAGCATCAGCATTATCAGTTGATTTGGGGCAAAGCTCAGAGATTACACTGCTCTAACATCCCAGTTACAAGCAGAAAGAGTAAAGAATGGATTCTCAAAAGTTTGTCAGAGAGGGAGTTCAGAACAACAAAAGTGAGATCGATCCTGCGATATATCAATTATTCAAAAAGATGATGGTGGAGATATTATCTGAGCAAGCTGAAGCTAGTTGCGGAAAAGCTCCCACAGAAGGAAAGGCACCTGTCACTTTTCCCATGAATAAGCACAACAATATCAGTGTAGGAAATTCCAAAGCCAGCAGGGGCAGCAGTCAAGGCAACCAGGGCAGCAACATGAGAGAGCATAAAAGCCAGATTGGGAAATATTGTGAAAACCATGATAGACCTCTTCAATACAGTCCTCAGCAAAAAGGCAAGAAGCAAGAAGAACCACAGCGCAAGGATTGGAGCAAGGGTCGAGATTTCACTCCTTTGGATGAACCGCTCGACAAAATCCTCGAATACATGATGTCTAGCGGATTACTCAGGCTCCCAAAAGCTGCCTACCCTTCCACAGTCATGGGAAAATATATAGACCAGTTCTGCGGATACCATCGAGTAACAGGGCACGACACTGAGCATTGCTTCATCTTCAAGAATATAGTTCAAGACTGCCTTGATAAGAATCTCTTTGTCCAAAATGAAGAAGAAAAGCATCCGGATCTCCTAAACATACAAGCTCAGTCCAGTTACCAGGCAAGGGTCAACACTTGGCAGAAGTCAAGCAAGCCAAAGAAAGCAAAGCATGAAGGTTGGGGTTATGATCGTCAGCTTACCCCTCTAGGTCAGCCGATCGAAGAAGTTCTCCAATACCTGCTCGAGAAAGAAATGATCAAGCTCCCAAAGCAGGATGATCCCTCTATCACCAAAGGAAAATGGAAGAATCGCTTTTGCAAGTTTCATCGAGCGAGGGGGCATGACATGGAGCGTTGCTTCATCCTCAAAAACATTGTGTAGGACTACATTGATAAAGAGCTTCTAGTACCAAAGGAAGGAGAAGAGCAGCCTACAGTTTCAGCCGAACCATTTCCATAGAGTTAAAAATACCAAAAGTTTTCCGCTTTCATCCTTTCCTGTCAGTCGCTTTGTAGGGGCAAGTCAGCCCAGTCTTTGTGACCCCTTTTTTAGTTAAAATGCTTGTAAATATTCAGTTCTGTTATCAAACTTTCGCTTATCAATAAAACATCGATTTTCTTTATATCTTTGGTATTCAATACTTTCTTCTTTTTGCTATATTGGGGCATTAAATTTCTTTTTTAAAATTCGGGACAATCCTGACATCATTCATGAGAGAAATGATATTACCTATGAGGGTCTTTCAAAAACCATGAAAATCTTAGTTCAAATATTTTATTACAACCTTTTTTTTTCAAAGATCAACCCTTGTGTTGATCATATTTTTCTACAAATTGATTTTGAATCATTGCATTTCAAAGATCAACCCTTGTGTTGATCATATTGATTTTGAATTATTGCATTTCAAAGATCAACCCTTGCGTTGATCATATTTTCTAAAAATTTGGTTTTCAAACCATTACATTTCCAAGATCAATCCTTGTGTTGATCATACTAATTCCAAACCATTGCATTCAAAGATCAACCCTTGTGTTGATCTCATTTTCCAAAATTTGATTTCATTACATTCAAACATCAATCCATGTGTTGATTATGTTTTCTAAAAATTGATTTCAAATCATTGCATTCAAAGATCAATCCTGGTGTTGATTGTGTTTTCTAAAAATAGATTTCAAATCATTGCATTCAAAGATCAACCCTTGCATTGATCATATTTTTAAAAAAAAAAAAATTGATTTTGAATCATTGCATTCAAATATCAACTCTCGTGTTGATCATATTTTCTACAAATTGATTTTCAAATCATTGCTTTAAAAAATTAACCCTCATGATGATCTCTCATGAATGATCCCCTTTCAAAGATTAGCTCTCGTGGTTAATCCTTCTTTCCAAAAATGATTTTCTCATCATCTTCTCTCATTTTAAAGATCCCACATGCAGGCAGGATCAAAACTCTTTTTTTCTCAACTTTTATCAACCTTTTGTTTATCCATCTTTATCAGTTTTATCAATTTTATTCATTTTTATTATTCATCCATTTTATTAAATCTTCTTAATTCTTATTTCAAAATTTCCCTTTCAGGTTAAGGGATAAACCTGATGCCTCTTTCCCATGAGGTATTTATTTTTCCTTCTTTGCTCCCCCCCTTCAGGTTAAGGGATAAACCTGAAACCTCATCCTACGAGGTCCTTCTTTCTTCAGGATAAGGGATAGTCCTGAATGTCTTTTTCTTTTAAAGCTAAATCCTTTTCTTCATTTCAATTTTATCAGTTTTATTTCTTAATTAAGTTTCAATTCTTCCAATTCTTTATTAAAGTTTTTCACCAACTTTTTGCCTAAATTTTATTCTTTTCCCATTCAGGATAAGGGATAATCCTGAGACCCCTCATAGGAGCGACAATGCTACCTGTGAGAATTCTTTTACAAAGATTCTTTCCATAAAATTTCCTTGATTCTTCTCTTTTGTCAAATCTTCCATCAATTTCTATCTCTTCTCATCAATTCTTTTTAAATTTTATTCTCTCCCTAGTAGAGATAAGGGGGCAATCAGATCACATGCAAATAAATTTAGTCCTCTAAATGGTCATTCTCAATCCCAGGTCCGGTCCTCGCGCTGGCAAATTTTCAAAATTCAATCTTTTTGATTAAAAACTTTCTATCAAAAACCCGAGTTTCCACTTGGACTTCTCCTTCTATTATTTTTCGTTCGAAGTTCTGAGTTCCGACCAGGACTTCCTTTTGAATCCAATCCTCGCATTAAAAATCCTTCATTCCTTTGAAAATCCGAGTTCCAGCTCGGGTTTTTCTTCTATTATTTTCAGTCGAAGTTCTGAGTTCCGACCAGGACTTCCTTTTGAATCCAATCCTCGCATTGGAAATCCTTCATTCCTTTGAAAATTCGAATTCCACCTCAGGTTTTTCTTCTATTATTTTCAGTCGAAGTTCTGAGTTCCGACCGGGACTTCCTTTTGAATCCAATCCTCGCATTGGAAATCCTTCATTCCTTTGAAAATCCGAGTTCCAGCTCAAGTTTTTCTTCTATTATTTTCAGTCGAAGTTCTGAGTTCCGACCATGACTTCCTTTTGAATCCAATCCTCGCATTGGAAATCCTTCATTCCTTTGAAAATCCGAGTTTCAGCTCGAGTTTTTCTTCTATCATTTTCAGTCGAAGTTCTCAGTTCCGACCAGGACTTCCTTTTAAATCCAATCCTCGCATTGGAAATCCTTCATTCCTTTGGAAATCCGAGTTCCAGCTCGGGTTTTTCTTTTATTATTTTCAGACGAAGCTCTGAGTTCCGACCAGAACTTCCTTCTGAATCTAATCCTCGCATTGAAAATCCATCATTTCTTTAGAAATCCGAGTTCCAGCTCGGGTTTTTCTTCTATTATTTTCGTTTGAAGTTCTGAGTTCTTACCAGGACTTCCTTCTGAATTCAATCCTCACACTGGAAATCCATCATTTCTTTAGAAATCCGAGTTCCAGCTCGGGTTTTTCTTCTATTATTTTCGTTCGAAGTTCTGAGTTCCGACAAGGACTTCCTTATAAATCCAATCCTCGCATTGGAAATCCATCATTTCTTTAGAAATCCGAGTTCCAGCTTGGGTTTTTCTTCTATTATTTTCGTTCGAAGTTCTGAGTTCCGACCAGGACTTCCTTCTGAATACAATCCTCGCATTGGAAATCCATCATTTCTTTAGAAATCCGAGTTCCAACTCAGGTTTTTCTTCTATTATTTTCGTTCGAAGTTCTGAGTTCCGACCAGGACTTCCTTCTGAATCCAATCCTCGCATTGGAAATCCATCATTTCTTTAGAAATCCGAGTTCCAGCTCGGGTTTTTCTTCTATTATTTTCGTTCGAAGTTCTGAGTTCCGACCAGGACTTCCTTCTGAATCCAATCCTCGCATTGGAAATCCATCATTTCTTTAGAAATTCGAGTTCCAGCTCGGGTTTTTCTTCTATTATTTTCGTTCGAAGTTCTGAGTTCCGATGTAACACCCCAATTTTTATAACCCGAAATTGGTGGAATTTTTTTTTTTTTGAAATACATTTAAATCTTTTAGAAGTTAACAGCGGAAAAACACATTGGGCATAAAACTTGGCGTGCTACTTCAGATGAATGCTTGCAAACATATACTTATGGAATTTAAACTTTAACAACTAATTAACCATGCATGAAATAAAATCAAGTTCCAAAATATCCAAAATTTATCATATTTGTCATTGAATTGAATTAAATTAAAATCAGAGTTCAGAATTCATGAAGCAGAGGAAAGGTAGGCTCAGTCCCCGTCGCAACCTTCCGCATTTGCACGTAAGTACCTACTCATTACCTGAAAATTTTTAAACTATATAGGGTCAGACAACATGTCTCAGTAGAGTAATTATACTAAACTTGTAAGACAGAATAACAAGACAAGGATTTCAATAGAAATTTCATGATTTAACATTTAATTTAACTTGAAAAAAATCATACAACAATCATGCATGTTTAGAAGTTTCATATTTAACAGAAAGACATAAATTCATATATTCAAAATACAAAATGCATGAACCATTAAAATGCATGACTTACCATATGCAGAAGCTCTTTCAATGCATGCATATTTTCTTATCTTTAGTTACATTTTCTTAGTTAGATGATGCATGCGATGCCAAATTAATGCACACACCATTTAAGTTATCACTTCTTAGCCCTGCTGATATGACACAGGCAGACATTCTCAGATCAGGACCATGACACAGGACGTGTTTTACATACAGGGGTGGCTTTAGCCTGGCCAGGTCCATTCACTAAGACGGGGTGAGGGACGTTAATACGAGAGAGATTCCCAACACCTTTCAACCAGATGCATCATTTTTTCCTCATGAGTACTATAACCTCTACGCTGCAGTCTAATGCAGAGGTTTTCCCCCTAAAATCGTGGGATGGGAGGACCAACCTTCCGTGCCTGTAACAGAACTTGCCCCACGAAGTTTTGTATCACCTGCTACTCTCCAAGCAAGTATCTTGAGTTTAATGTCACATGATTACTTGTTTACAGTCATACTTTTTATGCAACATCAAACTTAAACCACTTTATGGTCATGGATGCATTCTTATAAAGCATTGGACAAAGTCATATAATTAAACTTATAACAGACACTAGAGCACATGCGTAGCATAAACATCTTATTCACTTTCACACAATATAATGCATATGCATGTACATGGCCAATGCAACAAGGAGAATATATATGAACATCCGTATCAATGAAACAATCATATCATCACGATATCATGAACATACATGTAGGCAACACATTTTTAGAATTTAAAACATAAACTTGTATTCATTGGACCTTTTGATCCTAAATCTTTAATGTGTAACCTTCCATTTACAATTCATGCCATAATCATATAAGATTGCATACAATTAGACCTATATGATCATTCACATAATGCATACTAATTCTATAAAGAATTTGATTAAAAACATATATACTATGCACCCTTTGAGACTTGATTTATGAATTTGCCCTAAATTTTTCCAATTTCTTAACTCTGTCTGACTGGTACAGAGCTCACAGAAAATTTTTGGCTCTATGAACAGAGCTGAAATTTTTACAGTGTATAGAAATTTTTGTCAGCTATCCATAGCCACAAACCGTTTGTAAAACCTCTTCCGTATGAGAGAGTTATGCATGTTTTACTACAGACCTATTTGTTTTTGTTTTGACTGTCACAGAGATGTGCTCGGTCCATGAACAAAGCCCAAATTTCTACAGTAGATGCACAATGGAGTTACATTTCCAAGGCAACAATCCGTTAATCAAAACGCATCCGGACGAGGGAGAAACGACCATTTTTTTGAACGAAGGTCAAGTGGAAAACTTGAAATTCCGAGATTTGCATTTGGGTGAATCAAACCGAGTCACCCGAATCCCAAGAAAAATTAAAAGAAATAGGGAATACGCATGAAATAAAATTCCGAAAATTCTAAAATATTCACAGTAGATGAAACATCTCATAATCTATCAATCCAAACTAATATTTGCATAAAAATCATGGAATAAATCAAATACAAATATATTTTACGAATCTATTTCTAAGAAACCGATTTTTATAATAAACCCGATTTCAAAAATGGTTTTCTTTAGGGGAAAACGTGTTTTTGCCATGGATCATTAGATCTGAGTCAAACCCACGGTTAGGAGGGTTTGATTATGATCTAAACTCATGAAAAAGCATCAAAATCCATGCCAAGAACTCCGTTCTTGCAAGAAAAGCATAGAAACCCTACCTTTTGTTAAAAAAAATGTATTTCTTGATGGATGAACGACCCTTTTTGCTCGATCCACCGATCAGCCCTTTCTTCCAGCAAGGTGAGGACCTTAGATCGCCTCTCCACACCCCTTGAGGCCTGGATCTTGCACTCAAGAACCAAAAGAAACCCTAAAAGAAGAGAATAGGGAAGGGAAATAGAGGAGAGAGAGAAGAGGGTTTTGGGGGGAGAGAGAAGCTCTCCTTTTTTTTCCAGCACAAATGAGGAGAGCAAGGGCTATGGGAGGGTTTTATAACCCTTCTTAAATTAGGTTATGTGCTGGAATTAGTTCCAGCCCTTGATCTCATTAATGAAATTCATTTGGAGCCCTTGATCTCCACTTTGACTTTTCAAACTTTAAATAACCTTGAAATTCACTATACCTTTATTTTCAATTTGAATTTGAAGTAAGATGCCACATAGGATGGGACGGCCCACCTATGGGCTCCTACTAAACTAATGAAAATGGATTTTAATTTATAAAAAAGAAAACTATTATATTAAACTATTATTGAATAATCATAAAATTCTAATTAAAAACCGTTTTAGTTTTATATACCCACAACTCATGTGAAAATGTAAAGGAATTGAATATAAGTTAATTCCATCTTATTAAGCATGTTAATATGTATATTTTTAAAATCTACTTTTGTTAATTTACTTTATTTAAATAATTTTACTTAAAAGAAAAATCAACATTTTCTTTTTAAGTAAGACATTTTCAATTAGACATCACTTAGAATTTTCTCAGATATCCAAACCATGTAGGGTTTATATTTACTACAATTCAATATAATTAAACCCCTTAATCCTTACGAATATACTCAAACATTAATTTTTAAAGAAATTAGGGTTTTATATTGGCTCGAAATTCAGGACATTTCACAATGCTATAGAAAAGAACTTAGAAATTTTCGGATATTACATCCAATCCCCCTTAAAAAAAAAATTGTCCTCGAAATTTGGTTAACATTACGTACCGAACAAGTATGGATATTTAGCTCTCATATCAGCCTCGGGCTCCCAAGAACACTCCTCAAGCCCGTGGTGCTGCCATCGTACTTTAACAAGTGGAATTGACTTATGTCGCAACACTTGTTCTCGTCGATCTACTATCTCTACCGGCCGTTCCTCAAACGTGAGATCTCTCTGAACCTCGACCTCGTCATACTGAATAACATGAGTAGGATCTGGTACATATTTCCTCAACATTGACACATGGAAAACATCATGGATGTTGGAAAACTGAAGGGGAAGTGCCAATCTATATGCGGTGCCTCCTATCCTCTCAAGGATGAGGAACGGTCCTACATACCTCGGACTCAATTTCCCTTTCTTGCCGAACCGAAATACACTCTTGGTTGGCGATACTTTGACAAATACATGATTACCAACCTCAAAAGAAACCTCTCGCCTCTTTGGATCTGCATAACTCTTCTGACGGCTTTGTGCTGTCAAAAGCCTCTTACGAATCAACTGTACTTGATCCGTATAATGCTGCAAAACTATAGGCGATTCAATAGTTCTATCACCTACCTCGCTCCAACAAACAGGGGACCTACAGGGTCGCCCGTACAATGCCTCATATGGAGCCATGCCGATACTCGAATGATAACTGTTATTGTAGGCAAACTCAGCTAACTTTAGGTGCTTACTCCAGTCACCTTTCCACTCCAATGCACACGCTCGCAACATATCCTCGAGTGTTTGAATAGTCCTCTCTGACTGACCATCCGTCTGGGGGTGAAAAGTTGTGCTAAACTTAAGCGTTGTCCCCAAAGCTTTCTGAAGTTGTCCCCAAAACTTTGACGCGAATCTAGGATCCCTGTCTGAGATAATCGAAACAGGTATCCCATGTAATCTGACAATCTCGTCGACATATAAATCGGCCAAACTCTCCAAGGTTTGATTCGCCCTGGTCGGTAAGAAGTGTGCCGACTTTGTAAGGCGATCCACAATCACCCAAATGGTGTCATACTGCTGGCGTGTCTTGGGTAGACCTACCACAAAGTCCATGGTAATGTCTTCCCACTTCCACTGCGGAATCTCAATCGATTGCATCATACCGCCTGGTCTCTGGTGCTCTATCTTGACCTGCTGACAGATTAAGCATCTCGACACGTATTCAGCGATGTCTCTCTTCATGCTGGGCCACCAGTAATTCCTCTGAAGATCCTTATACATCTTGGTGCTTCCGGGATGTATAGTGAATCTGGTACGATGTGCCTCATCCAATAACTCTTTCCTCAACTTGGGCTCTGCGGGCACCCAGAGCCTCTGGCCGTACCAAATGCTTCCATCCTCCTCTAAGTGCAATGCTGACTGATCTGTTGAGAAACTCGGTTTTGATGTCACATAATATGATACACTGTCTTATTTGATTTTATATGATATGATAATATGTTCTCTTGAAATAATGTTATATTATGACTGAATATGTTTTGCCTTAAATCTAACGAGTATTTGATGCAAGGATATCTCACCCAATAAGGATGGACACTTCTTGTTCAAGTACAACTATGGTGCAATCATACTCCTTGAAGAAAAAGCTTGATGAGCCATACTTTCCTAAAGCTCAAATGAAGAAATCGGCTACCTCAAGATGAAGATTTTTTTCTTCTTTAGAGTCATATGTAACAGAACCTTCAGGAACTTGCATTTTGCATATTACATACTCATTCATACATACTATATCATAAAAGTATACGATAGTTTCAAAAAGCTTCTTTTTTGAAAACCAATAAGTGTACCTTCTTACAACCTTTTATGAAAAAGACATTTTGTCATATAATAATTGTACCTTCTTACAACCTTTTATGAAAAAGACATTTTATCATTTTACCTTACACTATATACAAGACAACATGGAAAAAGGAATGTAGGAAAAAGACAAAAACATAAAATCGGCCACATAAGAAAAACAAATAAAATATGTTTTTGAAAAGACTTTAGTTATCTTCTTTAATGAAATGTTTTTTTAATATAAGAAGAAGACAAAAACATAAAATCGACTACATAAGAAAAACAAATAAAATATGTTTTTGAAAAGACTTTAGTTATCTTCTCTAATGAAATGTTTCTTAAATACAAGAAGAAGACAAAAACATAAATCGGCTACACATAAGAAAAACAAATAAAATATGGTTTTAAAAGGACTCTAGTTACCTTTTTTCATAACCATAGAATGTCGACTTACTTGAAGTCATCATTCTCTCTACAAAGCATTAAATGCCTTCTGTAACAAATCCTTTCTAAATATCCTTCCCAAAGAATGTCGACCTTCTTTTTAGTCCTCATTCTCTCTGGAGACTTTGAAATACACTACATAAAGAATACACTTGACATGACTATGTACAAATAAATATCTCAAAGCACTCATAGTACTTACACTCATTTAAAGTAAAGAAGTACTAATGTACCTCAAATCATTAATTAGAATAAAGACAAAACTACAACCCAACGTTCAAATGTACTATTGTAAGAAATAGACTTTTTACATAAAATATATATTACCTGAAAATATTACAACGACTAGTGTACCCTCTATTTCACCTTTATGGAAAAAGGCATTCTCGAACTTCTCTAAAAGATGTTTTTGAAATGACCTAACATTTCACATTTCAAAAAGTTACAATTCCAAAATGTAACGACTACTTTTTATAAGCTATATAAACACACACACATAAACTATTCAGATAAGAGGAATGAAATAGACGTGTGAGCTTACAAAGAGAAAATTTTTTTATTCGTGATTTGAAAAGAGAGCCTTGAAAAAGAAAGAGAAAAAGAAAAAGAAAGAAAAGAGAAAAAGTCAAGTCCAGCTCTTTGACAAAGAGTATCCTCTGAGTGACAAACAGAACATTCTTAGAATCCTTCATTCGTGCATTCATATCATTCTGAAGGTTCTATAGGAAGTATTGTAACTCTGTTTATTCACTGTATTCCTTCTTTGTTTAAAGAAGTAGACCTCTGTGAAAGAGGGTGTTGCCCTTCTCTGTTGAGAGAAGAAGACCTCTTGGGAAGAGGGTGAGCCCCTTCTCTGTTGAGAGAAGAAGACCTCTTGGGAAGAGGGTGTTGTACTATTTATCCGGTGACTCGGATGTTATAGTGGAAATCTCAAGTGGTTTGCTTGGGGACTGGATGTAGGTCTGGATATTGACCGAACCAGTATAACTTCTGTGTTTTATGTGTTGTGCCTTATTGCTTAGTTATTTTATTTTATCGATCATAATCATATTTCACTATTCACTCCCCCTCTAGTGGAATTTCATTTGGTATCAGAGCAGGTTTGCTGGTTTCGACGTAACAAGTCTTCCAGCACAAATGGCATCTACCTCTTATGCTCGTGATATTGAAGGTCAACACGCATCTCGTCCTCCCTTCTTCAATGGCTCCAACTATGGATATTGGAAGTGCAGAATGACTATCTTTCTCAAATCCATAGACTTTGTTGTATGGAAAATTGTTGAGCATCCATACACATCTTCATCCGCAGACTATAACTTATGGTCTGATGAAGAAAAGAAAATGGCAAACCTAAATGCAAAGGCTATGAATGCCTTATATTGTGCCATTGATCAGAATGAATTCAACAGAATATCTATATGTGAATCTGCATATGACATTTGGCATTCTTTGGAGGTTATTCATGAAGGAACCAACAAAGTAAAAGAAGCCAAAATATCATCTCTTGTTAGAAAATATGAGTTGTTCAAAATGAACAAAGATGAACCCATCACAGAGATGTTTACCAGATTCACCAACATCACCAATGATCTGAAATCTCTGGGTGTAACATATTCCCAGACTGAAAAGGTGAAGAAAATCTTGAGATCTCTCACAACTGATTGGGAGAAAAAGACTACTGCTATTGAAGAAGCTCAAGATCTATCTAAACTTACATTGGACGACTTAATAGGCAATCTTATGGCCTATGAAGTCCACATGAAAGAAAGAAGAGAAGAAGAGCAACCAGTAAAGAAAACTCTAGCTTTTCCAGCCCTATCTGAGAATGAAGACTCAGATAAAGAATCAGAAATTGCGCTACTTACCAGAAAATTCCAGCGCTTCATGAGAAGGAACCGGCTTCCAAACAGGCACAAGGAAAGAAAAGATCTTAAAGAAGATCCCATGTGCTTTCAGTGTAATAAGCCAGGCCACTTAAAACGTGATTGTCCACTTCTCAAAAGAAAGTCCAAAACTGAGGAACCAAAGAAGAGGTTCTTCAAGAAAAAGGTTCTGCATGCTCAATGGGATGATTCAGAACCATCCACTAGTGAAGAGTCAAGTGATGATGAAGCCGAAACTGCAAATATGTGCTTCATGGCAAACGAAAGTTCGGTAAGTAAAATCTCTGAGTTTTCCTTTGAAGAACTTCTAGATGCTTTTCAAGATCTATTTGAAGAATCTAGAAAATTGAGTTTCAAAAATAAAGTTTTAAAATCTGAAAATTTAAAGCTTTCTCAAGAGAATGAAAAACTCAGCAGTGAAAATTCTGAGTTGAAAAAGAAAAATCTTTTGCTTATGTCTGAAATTTCTTCAAATAGCTCCAAAACTAAAAATATGCAAGTAGAGATTTCAGAGCTAAAAAGTAAAACTGAGAACCTCATGAAAACGGTTTTCAAGTTACTAAAGGTAAAGAGAACTTGGATAAACTCTTATCCTCTTAGAAGGTCTCTTTTTACAAGAATGGTATTGGCTACTCTCATTTCAAAAAACCTTCTTGTATAAATCAAAAGACCACGTTTGTGAAAAGTTCATCTGAACTAAATAAGGAGTATTACAATGTTAATCTTTTTAACTCCTCTAAAGAGATAGACAAACCCAAATCCAAATGGATATGGGTTCCAAAGTCTAACAAAAAAGGACCCGATTGGGTACCAAAAAGGATATTTACTTAATGTTTTGCAGGCTCCAAAGAAGAAGAGCAGATGGATATTAGATAGTGGATGTTCAAAGCACATGACAGGACATCCAGACCTTTTTGCTGTTCTTCATCATAAAGAAGGAGGAACCGTCACCTTTGGAGATAATAACAAAGGTTTGATAATTGGTATTGGAAATATTGGTAACATAGACAAACCTCTTATCAAAGACGTTCTCCTTGTTAAAGGCTTAAAACATAACCTACTAAGTATCAGTCAAATGTGTGACACAGGTTATAATGTTAGCTTTAATCATGATGCATGCCTCATAGCTGACACAAATGAAAACATCATCTTAAAAGGTATAAGAAAGAATAATATATATGAACTATACCTAGAAAACATCACAGAACATTGCCTCATAGCTAATAATGACACTCAACATCTATGACACATGAGAATGGGCCATGTCAATTCTAAATACATGTTTAAACTAGCTAAAGATAAGTTAGTACGTGGGTTACCCAACATATCTTTTAAAAATGATTATTTTTGTGATGCATGTCAATTAGGAAAATTGTCAAAATCTTCTTTCAAATCAAAGAATGTCATTTCAAGTAAAAGACCTTTAGAGCTTCTCCGCCTGGACCTTTTTGGTCCTTCTAGGGTAGCTAGCCTTAATCATAATAGATATGCTTTTGTCATTGTAGATGATTACTCAAGATTTACTTGGGTAATATTTTTGAAAAACAAAAGTGACACGTTTTGTCAGTTTGAAATCTTATGTAAAAAATTACAAAACGAAAAATCATGTTCTATTGTTAAAATCCGTAGTGACCATGGAGGAGAATTTGAAAATGAACTCTTTGAAATTTTTTGTAACTTGCATGGTATTTCTCATAACTTTGCCTTTCCTAGAGCTGCACCTCAAAATGGTGTAGTAGAAAGAAAGAATAGAACCCTTCAGGAATCTGCCAGGACTATGCTCCAACACAATAATCTTGCAAAATCTTTTTGGGCAGAAGCTGTTAATACTGCATGCTACATAACAAATAGAGTTCTCATTAGACCCTTATTAAATAAAACTCCCTATGAACTATTCTATGACAGAACTCCAAGAATAGACTATTTCAAAGTCTTTGGATGTAAATGCTTTATCCTAAACACAAAAGATAGCCTGGATAAGTTTGATGCTAAATCTGTTGAAGGCATATTCTTAGGATATTCAAGTCATAGTAAAGCATACAGAGTTTTCAATAAGAGTCATAATACTATTGAAGAATCTATGCATGTTAGTTTTTGTGAATCTATTGATCAATTTGTTCATATACAAACTAATGATGATGATGTTGAAAGTACAGATTTATTTTTAGATAACACAGCTAAGTCTAATGAAGATGATCACCAAAGAACCTTTGTCGATATCAAAGATCATCCTCAAAAGCAGATTTTGGGAGAACTAACAAAGGGGGTTCAAACTAGAGCTCAGCTAGAACGGATTGCAAACATGGCATTCATTTCTCAACTTGAACCAAAGAAGATAGATGAAGCCATCATTGATGAGTTCTGGATGCTAGCCATGACTGAAGAACTGAATCAATTCCAAAGAAATGACGTTTGGGATCTTGTACCTAGACCAAAGGATCATCCAATCATTGGGACAAGATGGATCTTCAGAAACAAGCTAGACGAAACAGGTAATGTTATAAGAAACAAGGCCAGACTAGTAGCTCAAGGATACAACCAGGAGGAAGGTATTGACTTTGATGAAACATTTGCTCCTGTTGCTAGACTTGAATCTATTAGAATGCTCTTAAAATATGAAAGCTATATGGATTTCAAATTATTTCAAATGGATGTTAAAAGTGCCTTCTTAAATGGTTTTATAAATGAAGAAGTCTATGTAAAACAACCTCCAGGATTTGAAAATGAACAATACCCAGATCATGTTTTTAAACTCAAACGTGCTTTATATGGTTTAAAACAAGCACCTCGTGCTTGGTACGAAAGACTTAAAACCTTTTTATTAAAAACTGGTTTTTCTATTGGCAAAGCAGATTCTACACTATTTGTCAAAGTAGTGAATAATCATACCCTAATTGTTCAAATTTATGTCGACGACATCATCTTTGGATCTTCTAACAGCACTCTCTGTGAAGATTTTTCTAAGTCCATGCAGAAGGAATTCGAAATGAGTATGATGGGAGAACTCACCTACTTTCCTGGACTGCATATTAAGCAAACCAAGGATGGAGTTTTCATCAATCAATCTAAGTATGCTCATGAACTTCTGAAGAGGTTCAACATGAACTCAACTGCTTCAAAATCTACTCCTATGAGCACTACTACTGTGTTGGACAAAGATGAAGATGGTAAGACTGTTGATACAAAAGTATACCGAGGTATGATAGGATCACTTCTTTATTTAACTGCTAGCCGTCCAGATATAATGTTTAGTGTTTGCTTGTGTGCTAGATTTCAGTCAAATCCAAAAGAATCACATCTTAAAGCTGTAAAAAGAATAATGAGATATTTAAAAGACAGTTGATTTTGGATTATTCTATTCAAAATCCTCTACATTTGATCTAATCTCATACAGTGATGCTGACTTTGCTGGAAGTAAATCTGACAGAAAAAGCACAAGTGGAACATGTCACATGCTAGGGCACTCACTAGTATCATGGTTCAGTAAGAAACAGAATTGTGTATCATTATCAACTACTGAAGCCGAATACATTGCTGCTAGCCTAGCTTGTACTCAAGTTATCTGGATGAAACAAACTTTAAGAGATTTTGGTTTAAATTTTGAAAATACAACTATTTTCTGTGATAATACGAGTGCTATAAACCTATCTAAGAATCCTATTTTACACTCACGAACTAAGCACATTCAAATAAGGCACTACTTCTTAAGAGAACAAGTCTTAAACAACATAATTAAACTAGAATTCATACCCACTAATCAACAGTTAGCAGACATATTCACTAAACCATTAAAACATGAAGACTTCACACGAATTAGAAGAGAACTAGGAATATGCAAACTAAGTGACTTATAAATTAATCACACTTAATATAATACTTCTTATAAGTCTTGTTTAAATCTTATTTTAAATTGCTTTCCTTCTTATCGATTTTAGTTAGTCAAACTAAGTTTCCATATTCACGTATTCTTATAAGACACATTCTTTATGTCATTCAACTTGTCATCTTTCAAGTACACATCCATTATAACTCCTTGTCCTATCTCCTTTCTCTCATATCCATAAAAATAATTGTATTAAAAGCCATCATAACAATGTTCACATCATTCAACTCCTTTAATATTTTTTGTCCTTTATGAAAACTTGTCTTACGATAAAATTGTTTCACCTCTCTACTTAGTTTATGAGAACTCATACTCTTCATTAGTTAAAATCGAATGACTAGTTGATCTCTTTAAAAGATCTAGTTGCTATATTCACACGTAAATTTTTTTTACTATATCATCTATTATATCATACCCCAACAAACTATCTATTATCATCTCTTTTGTATACAAATTAAGCCTCCGTTTTTGTCTACTCTTGTTTAAAACTTAACCTTGTCGAGTTTCTTTAAATAAATCATATCAATCATAACTTTATGTCTTTCATCAATTTTTTTTACTTCTTTATCCTTCACAAAAATTCATATATGTCATCTCACTTCTCTCACTCTTCATTCATAAATATTTTTGTCCCCTCATTTCATCTCTCGAATACATTTTTTTATATACATTTTTGAATCCGACTCCTCCATGTCTATTCTTATTTCAATTCTTATATATTTTTTAACTCTTTCTCCTTTTTGTCTCATCATCTCTCTCACCACTAGTCTAAGTCAAAATATGTCCTTCTCATATCCACGTATACTCTTAAAAAAATTACAAATATTAATCATGAAACATTTTTTTTAGGCACTCTTTTCTTTAAAATGTCATATCTTTCAAAGTACACATCACATGATAACCCTATGACCTTTCTTTCCATCCGTGACCTTGTCTCTCTCTTATTGTATATCTCTCTCTAATCGAGAACCTTTAAAGTCTTGCCTCCAAGCAAACCTTTATTTATTCTATCTCTACTTTATGTCATATCTAAATCAAGTAAATGTTGTCCTTCATCATCTTTCTCTCATCTCTAGATATCCACATCATCTTTTTATCTCCATTCACGAATTTAGAATCCCTCCACATAGAGTAACAAGTTGTTTGTTTTATTAGGCCATTATTTTTAAGATCAATCATTTTTTTTATTCAACATGACACCCCATACTCTATTAATGTTTTCTCTCACTAGTCGATAAACTCACCCATAGTAAAATCTATATATTTCAATACTATGTCCTCCTCAATCTAATATAATACACTATCCTCAAACATTGATTTGATTTGTCATTCACAAGTCTCTTAACTTACTCCTCACGGATTTCCTTATTTGACTAAAATCTAAAAATTACTCACTTCCAATGTCATTCATTTCATATCAACAATTATTTTCTTCCATCTATTTAATCAATTGGTTCATATCTTACCATTCCATTCGAACCTTTCTATCCTTATACAAACTTTCTCTCGGTTCTAGCTCCTTTCTCTCCTAGTGATTTATTTTCAAGGCATTCAATAATGGCTTCCTCCTCTACCAATCTGATCACCTCCGCCGATCTAAGGTATCCTGATTTGTTTCACACCTACAACTGACTCTGCTCTCGCCCCAATCATGAAGGAAAATTGATCAACTTTGACGACTTCAAGTTCTTCGACTTAGACACCTATCTCCCTGAACTCAAACCTCTCATAGGATCTTCATCTCCAGCTGCCTACTATCCCGAACTAGTCCGACTGTTTTACACCAACTTCTCTTCTGATCATGAACAAACCTCAATCACCAGCAAAGTCCGAGGACAGCTGATGATTTTCGATGCTTCCGACCTAGGTAGAATTCTAAACTTACCTTCCACCGGTACCGACCTTAACACCATAGTACCAATCGACCGATCGGTACTTCGAAAAATACTTCTCTGCACCAACTGCTACCAACTTCCGTGGCACATGAGGAATCTCCAACCTCATGCTCAGCTACTTGCCAAGATTCTTCTCCACAACATCTATCCCAAGCATCCCCGCCAGGGATTAGTTCCTCGAAAAATCTCTCTTCTTATCTACGCAATCCTTTCTTCTCTTCCGATAAATTGGTCATCCATTATTTTCGACCTCTTTATTCGTTATCAGAAATTTGAGCCTCTTCTTTTTGGGTGTTTTATAACTCCCATTCTCAAATACTTCCAAGTACCACTTCACAACGAAGTCATCCTCCGCCCCTCTCACGTCCTCGATGGTACCACCTTCAATCTAAGGTCCCTGCACATGCCCGGCTTTGATGAAGCAGATCCAATGTCGTCCTTCAATTACTTTTCTACTATGATGGATATCGAGCAAACTCAGGATCAAATCCTTCGTAATCAAGCCCTGTTGCAGCAGACTCGCAAGCGGAATCGTGCCAACCGGACACCTTCACGTTCTCCACCTTCGAGATAGACTCATTTTTTATATATATATATTTGGTCTGTAATAACTTTTAATCCTTTCGGTCTGTATTTTTTTTACTCTAATCCCTCCTTTTTGTCCATGACAAAGGGGGAGAAAACCTGTCTCCATTATTGGAGAAATATTCTCTCTTTAAACATTATTTCACTTTTTCATCATATTATTATTTCTATGTATAATGTCTTTTTGACAAGGGGAGCATATTTTGTCATCATCAAAAAGGGGGAGAATGTTGAGAAACTCGGTTTTGATGTCACATAATATGATACACTGTCTTATTTGATTTTATATGATATGATAATATGTTCTCTTGAAATAATGTTATATTATGACTGAATATGTTTTGCCTTAAATCTAACGAGTATTTGATGCAAGGATATCTCACCCAATAAGGATGGAGACTTCCTGTTCAAGTACAACTATGGTGCAATCATACTCCTTGAAGAAAAAGCTTGATGAGCCATGCTTTTCTAAAGCTCAAATGAAGAAATCGGCTACCTCAAGATGAAGATTTTTTTCTTCTTTAGAGTCATATATAACAGAACCTTCAGGAACTTGCATTTTGCATATTACATACTCATTCATACATACTATATCATAAAAGTATACGATAGTTTCAAAAAGCTTCTTTTTTGAAAACCAATAAGTGTACCTTCTTACAACCTTTTAGGAAAAAGACATTTTGTCATATAATAATTGTACCTTCTTACAACCTTTTATGAAAAAGACATTTTATCATTGTACCTTACACTATATACAAGACAACATGAAAAAAGGAATGTAGGAAAAAGACAAAAACATAAAATCGGCTACATAAGAAAAACAAATAAAATATGTTTTTGAAAAGACTTTAGTTATCTTCTTTAATGAAATGTTTTTTTAATATAAGAAGAAGACAAAAACATAAAATCGACTACATAAGAAAAACAAATAAAATATATTTTTGAAAAGACTTTAGTTATCTTCTCTAATGAAATGTTTCTTAAATACAAGAAGAAGACAAAAACATAAATCGGCTACACATAAGAAAAACAAATAAAATATGGTTTTAAAAGGACTCTAGTTACCTTTTTTCATAACCATAGAATGTCGACTTACTTGAAGTCATCATTCTCTCTACAAAGCATTAAATGCCTTCTGTAACAAATCCTTTCTAAATATCCTTCCCAAAGAATGTCGACCTTCTTTTTAGTCCTCATTCTCTCTGGAGACTTTGAAATACACTACATAAAGAATACACTTGACATGACTATGTACAAATAAATATCTCAAAGCACTCATAGTACTTACACTCATTTAAAGTAAAGAAGTACTAATGTACCTCAAATCATTAATTAGAATAAAGACAAAACTACAACCCAACGTTCAAATGTACTATTGTAAGAAATAGACTTTTTACATAAAATATATATTACCTGAAAATATTACAACGACTAGTGTACCCTCTAATTCACCTTTATGGAAAAAGGCAATCTCGAACTTCTCTAAAAGATGTTTTTGAAATGACCTAACATTTCAAAAAGTTACAATTCCAAAATGTAACGACTACTTTTTATAAGCTATATAAACACACACACATAAACTATTCAGATAAGAGGAATGAAATAGACGTGTGAGCTTACAAAGAGAAAAATTTTCTATTCGTGATTTGAAAAGAGAGCCTTGAAAAAGAAAGAGAAAAAGAAAAAGAAAGAAAAGAGAAAAAGTCAAGTCCAGCTCTTTGACAAAGAGTATCCTCTGAGTGACAAACAGAACATTCTTAGAATCCTTCATTCGTGCATTCATATCATTCTGAAGGTTCTATAGGAAGTATTGTAACTCTGTTTATTCACTGTATTCCTTCTTTGTTTAAAGAAGTAGACCTCTGTGAAAGAGGGTGTTGCCCTTCTCTGTTGAGAGAAGAAGACCTCTTGGGAAGAGGGTGAGCCCCTTCTCTGTTGAGAGAAGAAGACCTATTGGGAAGAGGGTGTTGTACTATTTATCCAGTGACTCGGATGTTATAGTGGAAATCTCAAGTGGTTTGCTTGGGGACTGGATGTAGGTCTGGATATTGACCGAACCAGTATAACTTATATGTTTTATGTGTTGTGCCTTATTGCTTAGTTATTTTATTTTATCGATCATAATCATATTTCACTATTCACCCCCCCTCTAGTGGAATTTCATTTGGTATCAGAGCAGGTTTGCTGGTTTCGACGTAACAAGTCTTCCAGCACAAATGGCATCTACCTCTTATGCTCGTGATATTGAAGGTCAACACGCATCTCGTCCTCCCTTCTTCAATGGCTCCAACTATGGATATTGGAAGTGCAGAATGACTATCTTTCTCAAATCCATAGACTTTGTTGTATGGAAAATTGTTGAGCATCCATACACATCTCCATCTGCAGACTATAACTTATGGTCTGATGAAGAAAAGAAAATGGCAAACCTAAATGCAAAGGCTATGAATGCCTTATATTGTGCCATTGATCAGAATGAATTCAACAGAATATCTATATGTGAATCTGCATATGACATTTGGCATTCTTTGGAGGTTATTCATGAAGGAACCAACAAAGTAAAAGAAGCCAAAATATCATCTCTTGTTAGAAAATATGAGTTGTTCAAAATGAACAAAGATGAACCCATCACAGAGGTGTTTACCAGATTCACCAACATCACCAATGATCTGAAATCTCTGGGTGTAACATATTCCCAGACTGAAAAGGTGAAGAAAATCTTGAGATCTCTCACAACTGATTGGGAGAAAAAGACTACTACTATTGAAGAAGCTCAAGATCTATCTAAACTTACATTGGATGACTTAATAGGCAATCTTATGGCCTATGAAGTCCACATGAAAGAAAGAAGGAAAGAAGAGCAACCAGTAAAGAAAACTCTAGCTTTTCCAGCCCTATCTGAGAATGAAGACTCAGATAAAGAATCAGAAATTGCGCTACTTACCAGAAAATTCCAGCGCTTCATGAGAAGGAACCGGCTTCCAAACAGGCACAAGGAAAGAAAAGATCTTAAAGAAGATCCCATGTGCTTTCAGTGTAATAAGCCAGGCCACTTAAAACGTGATTGTCCACTTCTCAAAAGAAAGTCCAAAACTGAGGAACCAAAGAAGAGGTTCTTCAAGAAAAAGGTTCTGCATGCTCAATGGGATGATTCAGAACCATCCACTAGTGAAGAGTCAAGTGATGATGAAGCCGAAACTGCAAATATGTGCTTCATGGCAAACAAAAGTTTGGTAAGTGAAATCTCTGAGTTTTCCTTTGAAGAACTTCTAGATGCTTTTCAAGATCTATTTGAAGAATCTAGAAAATTGAGTTTCAAAAATAAAGTTTTAAAATCTGAAAATTTAAAGCTTTCTCAAGAGAATGAAAAACTCAGCAGTGAAAATTCTGAGTTGAAAAAGAAAAATCTTTTGCTTATCTCTGAAATTTCTTCTACTAGCTCCAAAACTAAAAATATGCAAGTAGAGATTTCAGAGCTAAAAAGTAAAACTGAGAACCTCATGAAAACGGTTTTCAAGTTTACTAAAGGTAAAGAGAACTTGGATAAACTCTTATCCTCTCAGAAGGTCTCTTTTTACAAGAATGGTATTGGCTACTCTCATTTCAAAAAACCTTCTTGTATAAATCAAAAGACCACGTTTGTGAAAAGTTCATCTGAACTAAATAAGGAGTATTACAATGTTAATCTTTTTAACTCCTCTAAAGAGATAGACAAACCCAAATCCAAATGGATATGGGTTCCAAAGTCTAACAAAAAAGGACCCGATTGGGTACCAAAAAGGAGATTTACTTAATGTTTTGCAGGCTCCAAAGAAGAAGAGCAGATGGATATTAGATAGTGGATGTTCAAAGCACATGACAGGACATCCAGACCTTTTTGCTGTTCTTCATCATAAAGAAGGAGGAACCGTCACCTTTGGAGATAATAACAAAGGTTTGATAATTGGTATTGTAAATATTGGTAACATAGACAAACCTCTTATCAAAGACGTTCTCCTTGTTAAAGGCTTAAAACATAACCTACTAAGTATCAGTCAAATGTGTGACACAGGTTATAATGTTAGCTTTAATCATGATGCATGCCTCATAGCTGACACAAATGAAAACATCATCTTAAAAGGTATAAGAAAGAATAATATATATGAACTATACCTAGAAAACATCACAGAACATTGCCTCATAGCTAATAATGACACTCAACATCTATGACACATGAGAATGGGCCATGTCAATTCTAAATACATGTCTAAACTAGCTAAAGATAAGTTAGTACGTGGGTTACCCAACATATCTTTTAAAAAGGATTATTTTTGTGATGCATGTCAATTAGGAAAATTGTCAAAATCTTCTTTCAAATCAAAGAATGTCATTTCAAGTAAAAGACCTTTAGAGCTTCTCCGCCTGGACCTTTTTGGTCCTTCAAGGGTAGCTAGCCTTAATCATAATAGATATGCTTTTGTCATTGTAGATGATTACTCAAGATTTACTTGGGTAATATTTTTGAAAAACAAAAGTGACACGTTTTGTCAGTTTGAAATCTTATGTAAAAAATTACAAAATGAAAAATCATGTTCTATTGTTAAAATCCGTAGTGACCATGGAGGAGAATTTGAAAATGAACTCTTTGAAATTTTTTGTAACTTGCATGGTATTTCTCATAACTTTGCCTTTCCTAGAGCTGCACCTCAAAATGGTGTAGTAGAAAGAAAGAATAGAACCCTTCAGGAATCTGCCAGGACTATGCTCCAACACAATAATCTTGCAAAATCTTTTTGGGCAGAAGCTGTTAATACTGCATGCTACATAACAAATAGAGTTCTCATTAGACCCTTATTAAATAAAACTCCCTATGAACTATTCTATGACAGAACTCCAAGAATAGACTATTTCAAAGTCTTTGGATGTAAATGCTTTATCCTAAACACAAAAGATAGCCTGGATAAGTTTGATGCTAAATCTGTTGAAGGCATATTCTTAGGATATTCAAGTCATAGTAAAGCATACAGAGTTTTCAATAAGAGTCATAATACTATTGAAGAATCTATGCATGTTAGTTTTTGTGAATCTATTGATCAATTTGTTCATATACAAACTAATGATGATGATGTTGAAAGTACAGATTTATTTTTAGATAACACAGCTAAGTCTAATGAAGATGATCACCAAAGAACCTTTGTCGATATCAAAGATCATCCTCAAAAGCAGATTTTGGGAGAACTAACAAAGGGGGTTCAAACTAGAGCTCAGCTAGAACGGATTGCAAACATGGCATTCATTTCTCAACTTGAACCAAAGAAGATAGATGAAGCCATCATTGATGAGTTCTGGATGCTAGCCATGACTGAAGAACTGAATCAATTCCAAAGAAATGACGTTTGGGATCTTGTACCTAGACCAAAGGATCATCCAATCATTGGGACAAGATGGATCTTCAGAAACAAGCTAGACGAAACAGGTAATGTTATAAGAAACAAGGCCAGACTAGTAGCTCAAGGATACAACCAGGAGGAAGGTATTGACTTTGATGAAACATTTGCTCCTGTTGCTAGACTTGAATCTATTAGAATGCTCTTAGCATATGCAAGCTATATGGATTTCAAATTATTTCAAATGGATGTTAAAAGTGCTTTCTTAAATGGTTTTATCAATGAAGAAGTCTATGTAAAACAACCTCCAGGATTTGAAAATGAACAATACCCAGATCATGTTTTTAAACTCAAACGTGCTTTATATGGTTTAAAACAAGCACCTCGTGCTTGGTACGAAAGACTTAAAACCTTTTTATTAAAAACTGGTTTTTCTATTGGCAAAGCAGATTCTACACTATTTGTCAAAGTAGTGAATAATCATACCCTAATTGTTCAAATTTATGTCGACGACATCATCTTTGGATCTTCTAACAGCACTCTCTGTGAAGATTTTTCTAAGTCCATGCAGAAGGAATTCGAAATGAGTATGATGGGAGAACTCACCTACTTTCCTGGACTGCATATTAAGCAAACCAAGGATGGAGTTTTCATCAATCAATCTAAGTATGCTCATGAACTTCTGAAGAGGTTCAACATGAACTCAACTGCTTCAAAATCCACTCCTATGAGCACTACTACTGTGTTGGACAAAGATGAAGATGGTAAGACTGTTGATACAAAAGTATACCGAGGTATGATAGGATCACTTCTTTATTTAACTGCTAGCCGTCCAGATATAATGTTTAGTGTTTGCTTGTGTGCTAGATTTCAGTCAAATCCAAAAGAATCACATCTTAAAGCTGTAAAAAGAATAATGAGATATTTAAAAGACAGTTGATTTTGGATTATTCTATTCAAAATCCTCTACATTTGATCTAATCTCATACAGTGATGCTGACTTTGCTGGAAGTAAATCTGACAGAAAAAGCACAAGTGGAACATGTCACATGCTAGGGCACTCACTAGTATCATGGTTCAGTAAGAAACAGAATTGTGTATCATTATCAACTACTGAAGCCGAATACATTGCTGCTAGCCTAGCTTGTACTCAAGTTATCTGGATGAAACAAACTTTAAGAGATTTTGGTTTAAATTTTGAAAATACAACTATTTTCTGTGATAATACGAGTGCTATAAACCTATCTAAGAATCCTATTTTACACTCACGAACTAAGCACATTCAAATAAGACACTACTTCTTAAGAGAACAAGTCTTAAACAACATAATTAAACTAGAATTCATACCCACTAATCAACAGTTAGCAGACATATTCACTAAACCATTAAAACATGAAGACTTCACACGAATTAGAAGAGAACTAGGAATATGCAAACTAAGTGACTTATAAATTAATCACACTTAATATAATACTTCTTATAAGTCTTGTTTAAATCTTATTTTAAATTGCTTTCCTTCTTATCGATTTTAGTTAGTCAAACTAAGTTTCCATATTCACGTATTCTTATAAGACACATTCTTTATGTCATTCAACTTGTCATCTTTCAAGTACACATCCATTATTACTCCTTGTCCTATCTCCTTTCTCTCATATCCATAAAAATAATTGTATTAAAAGCCATCATAACAATGTTCACATCATTCAACTCCTTTAATATTTTTTGTCCTTTATGAAAACTTGTCTTACGATAAAATTGTTTCACCTCTCTACTTAGTTTATGAGAACTCATACTCTTCATTAGTTAAAATCGAATGACTAGTTGATCTCTTTAAAAGATCTAGTTGCTATATTCACACGTAAATTTTTTTTACTATATCATCTATTATATCATACCCCAACAAACTATCTATTATCATCTCTTTTGTATACAAATTAAGCCTCCGTTTTTGTCTACTCTTGTTTAAAACTTAACCTTGTCGAGTTTCTTTAAATAAATCATATCAATCATAACTTTATGTCTTTCATCAATTTTTTTTACTTCTTTATCCTTCACAAAAATTCATATATGTCATCTCACTTCTCTCACTCTTCATTCATAAATATTTTTGTCCCCTCATTTCATCTCTCGAATACATTTTTTTATATACATTTTTGAATCCGACTCCTCCATGTCTATTCTTATTTCAATTCTTATATATTTTTTAACTCTTTCTCCTTTTTGTCTCATCATCTCTCTCACCACTAGTCTAAGTCAAAATATGTCCTTCTCATATCCACGTATACTCTTAAAAAAATTACAAATATTAATCATGAAACATTTTTTTTAGGCACTCTTTTCTTTAAAATGTCATATCTTTCAAAGTACACATCACATGATAACCCTATGACCTTTCTTTCCATCCGTGACCTTGTCTCTCTCTTATTGTATATCTCTCTCTAATCGAGAACCTTTAAAGTCTTGCCTCCAAGCAAACCTTTATTTATTCTATCTCTACTTTATGTCATATCTAAATCAAGTAAATGTTGTCCTTCATCATCTTTCTCTCATCTCTAGATATCCACATCATCTTTTTATCTCCATTCACGAATTTAGAATCCCTCCACATAGAGTAACAAGTTGTTTGTTTTATTAGGCCATTATTTTTAAGATCAATCATTTTTTTTATTCAACATGACACCCCATACTCTATTAATGTTTTCTCTCACTAGTCGATAAACTCACCCATAGTAAAATCTATATATTTCAATACTATGTCCTCCTCAATCTAATATAATACACTATCCTCAAACATTGATTTGATTTGTCATTCACAAGTCTCTTAACTTACTCCTCACGGATTTCCTTATTTGACTAAAATCTAAAAATTACTCACTTCCAATGTCATTCATTTCATATCAACAATTATTTTCTTCCATCTATTTAATCAATTGGTTCATATCTTACCATTCCATTCGAACCTTTCTATCCTTATACAAACTTTCTCTCGGTTCTAGCTCCTTTCTCTCCTAGTGATTTATTTTCAAGGCATTCAATAATGGCTTCCTCCTCTACCAATCTGATCACCTCCGCCGATCTAAGGTATCCTGATTTGTTTCACACCTACAACTGACTCTGCTCTCGCCCCATTCATGAAGGAAAATTGATCAACTTTGACGACTTCAAGTTCTTCGACTTAGACACCTATCTCCCTGAACTCAAACCTCTCATAGGATCTTCATCTCCAGCTGCCTACTATCCCGAACTAGTCCGACTGTTTTACACCAACTTCTCTTCTGATCATGAACAAACCTCAATCATCAGCAAAGTCTGAGGACAGCTGATGATTTTCGATGCTTCCGACCTAGGTAGAATTCTAAACTTACCTTCCACCGGTACCGACCTTAACACCATAGTACCAATCGACCGATCGGTACTTCGAAAAATACTTCTCTGCACCAACTGCTACCAACTTCCGTGGCACATGAGGAATCTCCAACCTCATGCTCAGTTACTTGCCAAGATTCTTCTCCACAACATCTATCCCAAGCATCCCTGCCAGGGATTAGTTCCTCGAAAAATCTCTCTTCTTATCTACGCAATCCTTTCTTCTCTTCCGATAAATTGGTCATCCATTATTTTCGACCTCTTTATTCGTTATCAGAAATTTGAGCCTCTTCTTTTTGGGTGTTTTATAACTCCCATTCTCAAATACTTCCAAGTACCACTTCACAACGAAGTCATCCTCCGTCCCTCTCACGTCCTCGATGGTACCACCTTCAATCTAAGGTCCCTGCACATGCCCGGCTTTGATGAAGCAGATCCAATGTCGTCCTTCAATTACTTTTCTACTATGATGGATATCGAGCAAACTCAGGATCAAATCCTTCGTAATCAAGCCCTGTTGCAGCAGACTCGCAAGCGGAATCGTGCCAACCGGACACCTTCACGTTCTCCACCTTCGAGATAGACTCATTTTTTTATATATATATATTTGGTCTGTAATAACTTTTAATCCTTTCGGTCTGTATTTTTTTTACTCTAATCCCTCCTTTTTGTCCATGACAAAGGGGGAGAAAACCTGTCTCCATTATTGGAGAAATATTCTCTCTTTAAACATTATTTCACTTTTTCATGATATTATTATTTCTATGCATAATGTCTTTTTGACAGGGGGAGCATATTTTGTCATCATCAAAAAGGGGGAGAATGTTGAGAAACTCGGTTTTGATGTCACATAATATGATACACTGTCTTATTTGATTTTATATGATATGATAATATGTTCTCTTGAAATAATGTTATATTATGACTGAATATGTTTTGCCTTAAATCTAACGAGTATTTGATGCAAGGATATCTCACCCAATAAGGATGGAGACTTCCTGTTCAAGTACAACTATGGTGCAATCATACTCCTTGAAGAAAAAGCTTGATGAGCCATGCTTTTCTAAAGCTCAAATGAAGAAATCGTCTACCTCAAGATGAAGATTTTTTTCTTCTTTAGAGTCATATGTAACAGAACCTTCAGGAACTTGCATTTTGCATATTACATACTCATTCATACATACTATATCATAAAAGTATACGATAGTTTCAAAAAGCTTCTTTTTTGAAAACCAATAAGTGTACCTTCTTACAACCTTTTAGGAAAAAGACATTTTGTCATATAATAATTGTACCTTCTTACAACCTTTTATGAAAAAGACATTTTATCATTGTACCTTACACTATATACAAGACAACATGAAAAAAGGAATGTAGGAAAAAGACAAAAACATAAAATCGGCTACATAAGAAAAACAAATAAAATATGTTTTTGAAAAGACTTTAGTTATCTTCTTTAATGAAATGTTTTTTTAATATAAGAAGAAGACAAAAATATAAAATCGACTACATAAGAAAAACAAATAAAATATATTTTTGAAAAGACTTTAGTTATCTTCTCTAATGAAATGTTTCTTAAATACAAGAAGAAGACAAAAACATAAATCGGCTACACATAAGAAAAACAAATAAAATATGGTTTTAAAAGGACTCTAGTTACCTTTTTTCATAACCACAGAATGTCGACTTACTTGAAGTCATCATTCTCTCTACAAAGCATTAAATGCCTTCTGTAACAAATCCTTTCTAAATATCCTTCCCAAAGAATGTCGACCTTCTTTTTAGTCCTCATTCTCTCTGGAGACTTTGAAATACACTACATAAAGAATACACTTGACATGACTATGTACAAATAAATATCTCAAAGCACTCATAGTACTTACACTCATTTAAAGTAAAGAAGTACTAATGTACCTCAAATCATTAATTAGAATAAAGACAAAACTACAACCCAACGTTCAAATGTACTATTGTAAGAAATAGACTTTTTACATAAAATATATATTACCTGAAAATATTACAACGACTAGTGTACCCTCTATTTCACCTTTATGGAAAAAGGCATTCTCGAACTTCTCTAAAAGATGTTTTTGAAATGACCTAACATTTCACATTTCAAAAAGTTACAATTCCAAAATGTAACGACTACTTTTTATAAGCTATATAAACACACACACATAAACTATTTAGATAAGAGGAATGAAATAGACGTGTGAGCTTACAAAGAGAAAAATTTTCTATTCGTGATTTGAAAAGAGAGCCTTGAAAAAGAAAGAGAAAAAGAAAAAGAAAGAAAAGAGAAAAAGTCAAGTCCAGCTCTTTGACAAAGAGTATCCTCTGAGTGACAAACATAACATTCTTAGAATCCTTCATTCGTGCATTCATATCATTCTGAAGGTTCTATAGGAAGTATTGTAACTCTGTTTATTCACTGTATTCCTTCTTTGTTTAAAGAAGTAGACCTCTGTGAAAGAGGGTGTTGCCCTTCTCTGTTGAGAAAAGAAGACCTCTTGGGAAGAGGGTGAGCCCCTTCTCTATTGAGAGAAGAAGACCTCTTGGGAAGAGGGTCTTGTACTATTTATCCGGTGACTCGGATGTTATAGTGGAAATCTCAAGTGGTTTGCTTGGGGACTGGATGTAGGTCTGGATATTGACCGAACCAGTATAACTTCTGTGTTTTATGTGTTGTGCCTTATTGCTTAGTTATTTTATTTTATCAATCATAATCATATTTCACTATTCACCCCCCTCTAGTGGAATTTCATGATCTTGCTTGCATGCTGCAATCATCTTATTGAATTCAGGGTTATCCTTCTGTTGGGCGATGATCCGGTCCATGAGTTCTGTCCGCACTGCCGTGCTAGCAATCTGAATCTGACCCGGTTCTGCTTCAAAAGGCTTTCAGTCTATCAGGTCTTCGAGTAATATCCACTCACTGCTGATAAAACTCGCAAGGCTCCCTACCTTTCTACTCAAAGCATCAGCCACTATATTGGCTTTGCCTGGATGATAAGAAATGGAGAAGTCGTAATCTTTTAGAAATTCTAACCATCGTCTCTGCCTCATGTTCAAATCCTTTTGTGAGAAAATATATTTGAGACTCTTATGATCTGAGAAGACCTCAAATTGCTCACCGTACAAATAATGTCGTCATACCTTTTGTGCAAAGACTACTGCAGCAAGCTCCAAGTCGTGAGTGGGGTAGTTTCACTCATACACCTTCAACTGACGTGATGCGTAGGCGATCACCTTGCCGTGCTGCATCAAAACGCATCCCAAACCAGTACTTGATGCATCACTATAAATCACAAAGCCTCCTTGCCCAGAAGGCAATGTGAGTATAGGGGCTGTAGTAAGTCTCTTCTTCAGCTCTTGAAAGCTTTCTTCGCATTGCTGGGTCCAGACAAACTTAATTCCTTTACGAAGTAGTTTCGTCATAGGTGAAGCGATCTTCGAAAAATCCTGAATGAAACGACGATAATAGCCTGCAAGCCCGAGAAAACTGCGTATATCTGAGACACTCTTAGGTTGTCTCCAATCTATGACTGCTTCCACCTTGGCAGGGTCGACTGACACCCCATCTTTAGAGATTACGTGACCCAAGAACATAACTTGATTCAGCCAAAACTCGCACTTCGAGAACTTAGCATATAGCTGATGGTGTCGAAGTGCTTCGAGGACAAAACTTAGATGCTCCCTATGATCTTCCTCGCTCTCGGAGTAAATTAGGATATCATCTATAAATACGATCACGAAAAGGTCTAGGTAAGGCCGAAAGATCCGATTCATCAGGTCCATAAATGCCGCAGGGGCATTTGTTAACCCGAAAGGCATCACCAAAAACTCGTAATGGCTGTATCGCGTCCTGAATGCTGTCTTTTGCACATCGGATTCTTTGATCTTCAGTTGATGGTACCCTGAACGAAGATCAATCTTGGAGAAGACCTTGGCCTCTCGAAGTTGATCAAACAAATCATCGATTCTAGGAAGAGGATATTTGTTTTTTATTGTTACCTGATTCAGCATCCTATAGTCAATGCACATACGCATTGACCCATCCTTCTTTTTGACGAACAATACTGGAGCTCCCCAAGGTGAAACACTAGGCCGAATAAAGCCTTTATCCATCAATTCTTGCAACTGCTTCTTTAGCTTCTCTAACTCTGCTGGGGCCATACGATAGGGTGCTTTAGATATAGGGGCCGTTCCAGGCACCAACTCTATCGCAAAGTCCACCTCTCTGGTAGGCGGTATGCCTGGCAGGTCATCTGGAAAAACGTCTGAAAAATCTTGAACTACGTCTAAGTCTACCAGTGGTGTAGTACTGGGGTCTATCCAAGAAACACTAGCCAAAAAGGCCTCACACCCCTTTTCTACACAATGATGTGCCTTTAATGCCGAGATAAGTCGTCCTTTGTTCTCCTTTTTACAGGCCTTGTACTCGAGTACAGGCTGATCAGGGCGAGCAAATTGAATGCGTCGCTCATGACAAAGCATACAAGCGTAATGCTCATACATCCAATCTATGCCAAGAATTACATCATAACCGACCATATCCAACAGAATAAGATTGGTAGGGAGGTTCTTCCCTTCAATCATAACCTCTACTCTAGATAGATAGGTACGAGCGATAGAGCTACCGCTCGAAGGTGTGATAACTTCCAGAGTATATCCCAAAGAAGTCGGCGTGACACCAATCAAATTCGCAAAACGTATGGATACGAAGGAATGTGTAGCACCAGTGTCAAAAAGAACTTTAGCATCAAACTTTGCAATAGGGATTGTATCTTCAATGACGTTGGCATCTTCTTGCAACTCCTCTGCAGAAGTCGCATATACGCGTCCAGTAGCTTTCTTCTGACCTTGCGGCTGGGACTGCTGAGGTCGTTGCTGCTATGGTCCTCTAGGAACAGGGGCAACTCCCTCCTGAGCTGGCCTCATAGGGCAGTCTTTGATGAAGTGACCCTGTTTTCCATATCTCAGATATGCACCCGAGACTCTATAGCAGACTCCAGGGTGCCTCTTGTTGCAGTGCTTACATACTGCATAAGACTGTGGTGCTGGTGTGCCGCCCTGTTGTCCCTTGGCCTTCTTTGTGGGTGGCGCCTTACTACTCTCCACTGCTGGTCGAGGAGCCTTATTCCCATTGCCCTTCGACTTGTCGAAACGGCTAGGCTGAGTCTTCTTAGAAATCTCCCAGTCATCCTGCGTCACAAAGATATCGTTACGATCTATCGAGATTGTTTTTGGAAAAAAAAAAAAAACAAAAGTTGGTTCTAGTTTTCCCCACCTGAAGTACTGTGGCCATCTCGATGGCCTGGTTGAGGTTTTGAGGACGGCTGGTCAGCACTCTCATCCTCAGTCCATCACGTAAACCCTGCACATACTTCTTAGCTCGCGCCTCATCAGTGGTATAAGTATGCAGGCAGTACTTCTCTAAATGTCGGAAACGTGTAGTGTACTCTGCCACCTTCATGGACCCCTGTCGAAGATCTAAAAACTCTTGTTTCTTACGATCGCGCGCGTACTGGGGAAAGTAGGTGTCCATGAATACCGTTGTAAACTCCTCCCATGTGAGGGCGGGTCGCTCATCAGGCGTATAGCGTACTTCGCGTGTCGTCTCCCACCAGCTCTTGGCATCCCCTTGGAGCCGATAAGTGGCAAAAGAAACCTGCCTCTCAGCGGGAACCTCGAGAATCTCGAAAATCTCACTTATGGCGCGAACCCATTCCTCCGCTGCATCCGGATCTTTCTTACCAGTGAAAGCAGGAGGGCTCAATTCCATGAAGCGCTTGTACGACACCCCATTGGTTGAGACAGCTGGTACCGCAATATGACCCTCATGCTGATGGCCTGCACCATTGCCATTACCTCCGTTGCCGGCATGGTTCTGACAATAGGCCGTCAGATTCGCGAGGGCTTCAAAAATAAAGTCCCTCTGAGCAGTCCAACCTGGGGGCTGTCTTCCGGCCATCTAAAGACACACACATTGATTCAGATTACTTATAAGTTGGGTATAAATACAAAATTCTCATTCATGTAATCCTATCAGATCTACGTTCTGATTCTTATCGCATTTATCAACAGAAATAATTACAGACATACAATTTTTACAACAAGTCATCAAAACAAATAGAAATGGAAGCATACTTACAGCGATGGTGGTCGGTTGGACGAGCTTTGAGCCATGCTTTCCTTATGCTCTGATACCATGGTTGTAACACCCCAATTTTTATAACCCGAAATTGGTGGATTTTTTTTTTTTGAAATACATTTAAATCTTTTAGCAGTTAACAGCGGAAAAACACATTGGGCATAAAACTTGGCGTGCTACTTCAGATGAATGCTTGCAAACATATACTTATGGAATTTAAACTTTAACAACTAATTAACCATGCATGAAATAAAATCAAGTTCCAAAATATCCAAAATTTATCACATTTGTCATTGAATTGAATTAAAGTAAAATCAGAGTTCAGAATTCATGAAGCAGAGGAAAGGTAGGCTCAGTCCCCGTCGCAACCTTCCGCCTTCGCACGTAAGTACCTATTCATTACCTGAAAATTTTTAAACCATATAGGGTCAGACAACATGTCTCAGTAGAGTAATTATGCTAAACTTGTAAGACAGAATAACAAGACAAGGATTTCAATAGAAATTTCATGATTTAACATTTAATTTAACTTAAAAAAAATCATACAACAATCATGCATGTTTAGAAGTTTCATATTTAACAGAAATACATAAATTCATATATTCAAAATACAAAATGCATGAACCATTAAAATGCATGACTTACCATATGCAGAAGCTCTTTCAATGCATGCATATTTTCTTATCTTTAGTTACATTTTCTTAGTTAGATGATGCATGCGATGCCAAATTAATGCACACACCATTTAAGTTATCACTTCTTAGCCCTGCTGATACGACATAGGCAGACATTCTCAGATCAGGACCATGACACAGGACGTGTTTTACATACAGGGGTGGCTTTAGCCTAGCCAGGTCCATTCACTAAGACAGGGTGAGGGACGTTAATACGAGAGAGATTCCCAACACCTTTCAACCCGATGCATCAGTTTTTCCTCATGAGTACTATAACCTCTACGCTGCAGTCTAATGCAGAGGTTTTCCCCCTAAAATCGTGGGAGGGGAGGAGCAACCTTCCGTGCCCGTAACAGAACTTGCCCCACGAAGTTTTGTATCACCTGCTACTCTCCAAGCAAGTATCTTGAGTTTAATGTCACATGATTACTTGTTTACAGTCATACTTTTTATGCAACATCAAACTTAAACCACTTTATGGTCATGGATGCATTCTTATAAAGCATTGGATAAAGTCATATAACTAAACTTATAACAGACACTAGAGCACATGCGTAGCATAAACATCTTATTCACTTTCACACAATATAATGCATATGCATGTACATGGCAAATGCAACAAGGAGAATATATATGAACATCCGTATCAATGAAACAATCATATCATCACGATATCATGAACATACATGTAGGCAACACATTTTTGGAATTTAAAATATAAACTTGTATTCATTGGACCTTTTGATCCTAAATCTTTAATGTGTAACCTTCCATTTACAATTCATGCCATAATCATATAAGATTGCATACAATCAGACCTACATAATCATTCACATAATGCATACTAATTCTATAAAGAATTTGATTAAAAACATATATACTATGCACCCTTTGAGACTTGATTTATGAATTTGCCCTAAATTTTTCCAATTTCTTAACTCTGTCCGACTGGTACAGAGCTCACAGAAAATTTTTGTCTCCATGAACAAAGCTGAAATTTTTACAGTATATAGGAATTTTTGTCAGCTATCCATAGCCGCAAACCGTTTGTAAAAACTCTTTCGTATGAGAGAGTTATGCACGTTTTACTACAGACCTATTTGTTTTGGTTTTAACTGTCACAGATATGTCCTCGGTTCATGAACAAAGCCCAAATTTCTACAGTAGATGCACAATGGAGTTATCTTTCCAACGCAACAATCCGTTCATCAAAACTCATCCGGACGAGGGAGAAACGACCATTTTACTGAACGGAGGTCAAGTGGAAAACCTGAAATTCCGAGATTTGCATTTGGGTGAATCAAACCGAGTCACCCGAATCCCAAGAAAAATTAAAAGAAATAGGGAATACGCATGAAATAAAATTATGAAAATTTTAAAATATTCACAGTAGATGAAACACTTCATAATCTATCAATCCAAACTAATATTTGCATAAAAATCATGGAATAAATCAAATACAAATATATTTTACGAATCTATTTCTAAGAAACCGATTTTTATAATAAACCCGATTTCAAAAATGGTTTTCTTTAGGGGAAAACGTGTTTTTGCCATGGATCATTAGATCTGAGTCAAACCTACGGTTAGGAGGGTTTGATTATGATCTAAACTCATGAAAAAGCATCAAAATCCATGCCAAGAACTACGTTCTTGCAAGAAAAGCATAGAAACCCTACCTTTTGTTGAAAAAAATGTATTTCTTGATGGATGAACGGCCCTTTTTGCTCGATCCACCGATCAGCCCTTTCTTCCAGCAAGGTGAGGACCTTAGATCTCCTCTCCACAGCCCTTGAGGCCTGGATCTTGCACTCAAGAACCAAAATAAACCCTAAAAGAAGAGAATAGGGAAGGGAAATAGAGGAGAGAGAGAAGAGGGTTTTTGGGGGAGAGAGAAGCTCTCCTTTTTTTTTCCAGCACAAATGAGGAGGGCAAGGGCTATGGGAGGGTTTTATAACCCTTCTTAAATTAGGTTATGTGCTGGAATTAATTCCAGCCCTTGATCTCATTAATGAAATTCATTTGGAGCCCTTGATCTCCACTTTGACTTTTCAAACTTTAAATAATCTTGAAATTCACTATACCTTTATTTTCAATTTGAATTTGAAGTAAGATGCCACATAGGATGGGACGGCCCACCTATGGGCTCCTACTAAACTAATGAAAATGGATTTTAATTTATAAAAAAGAAAACTATTATATTAAACTATTATTGAATAATCATAAAATTCTAATTAAAAACCGTTTTAGTTTTATATACCCACAACTCATGTGAAAATGTAAAGGAATTGAATATAAGTTAATTCCATCTTATTAAGCATGTTAATATGTATATTTTTAAAATCTACTTTTGTTAATTTACTTTATTTAAATAATTTTACTTAAAAGAAAAATCAACATTTTCTTTTTAAGTAAGACGTTTTCAATTAGACATCACTTAGAATTTTCTCAGATATCCAAACCATGTAGGGTTTATATTTACTACAATTCAATATAATTAAACCCCTTAATCCTTACGAATATACTCAAACATTAAATTTTAAAGAAATTAGGGTTTTATATTGGCACGAAATTCAGGACATTTCACAATGCTATAGAAAAGAACTTAGAAATTTTCGGATATTACATCCGACCAGGACTTCCTTCTGAATCCAATCCTCGCATTGGAAATCCATCATTTCTTTAGAAATCCGAGTCCCAGCTCTGTTTTTTTTTTTCTATTATTTTCGTTCGAAGTTCTGAGTTCCGACCAGAACTTCCTTCTGAATCCAATCCTCGCATTGGAAATCCTTCATTTCTTTGGAAATCCGAGTTCCAGCTCGAGTTTTTCTTCTATTATTTTCAGTCGAAGTTCTGAGTTCCGACCAGGACTTCCTTCTCAATCCAATCCTCGCATTGGAAATCCTTCATTTCTTTGGAAATCTGAGTTCTAGCTCGGATTTTTCTTCTATTATTTTCAGTCAAAGTTCTGAGTTCCGACCAGGACTTCCTTTTGAATCCAATCCTCACATTAGAAATCCTTCATTCCTTTGAAAATCCGAGTTCCAGCTCGGGTTTTTCTTCTATTATTTTCAGTCGAAGTTCTGAGTTCCGACCAGGACTTTCTTTTGAATCCAATCCTCGCATTGGAAATTCTTCATTCCTTTGGAAATCCGAGTTCCAGCTCGGGTTTTTCTTCTATTATTTTCAGTCGAAGTTCTGAGTTCCGACCAGGACTTCCTTTTGAATTCAATCCTCGCATTAGAAATCCATCATTTATTCTTCCCCTTCAGGTTAAGGGATAAACCTGATACCTCCTGCTAACGAGGTATTTCTTTCCTTCCTTCCCAGTTCAGGATAAAGAGATAAATCCTGAAAACAGACCACCACACATTTCGGATGTGACGGTCCATTGAATTCAGAATCTCTCATCAAATTTTACTTTCCTAGCTCATCTTATTTCTTAAAATTTTCAATCATATGTTGAGCTCATTTAGAAAATCCGGTCCTCGCATCGGTAACCTTCTAAATTCAGTGTTCTGATCAAATTCTTTCCTTTTACAGAAATTCAAGATCTGACTTTAATCTGATGTATTTCCAAAAGATCCAACATCTCACTGGTCATGTATTTCCAAAAGATCCAACTTTCGTTGGTCATGTATTTCCAAAAGATCCAGCTTTTACTGGTCATGTATTTCAAATGTTCCAGCTTTTGCTGGTCATGTATTTCAAACGTTCCAGCTTTCGCTGGTCAGATATTTCAAACGTTCCAGCTTTCGCTGGTCATGTATTTCAAACGTTCCAGCTTTCGTTGGTCATGTATTTCAAACGTTCCAGCTGCTGCTGGTCATGTATTTCAAAGGTTCCAGCTTTTGCTGGTCATGTATTTCCCAAAATCGAAAGATTGCAACTCAAGGTCTCATCAAAATCTATATTGAATGATTATTTCACAAAGAATTCATGAAAACTTTGCCAATTTGCTAAAAGCATTTGTTGATTCTAAATATTCTTACTCCACAAAAAGAATTTTCTCAGATTACCTCCTGTATTTCCTTCCAAAAGGTGAAACTTTTTGCGAAAAAGAGGTAAAATTCAAATCTTTTCCTGTTGATCAACCAAAAGGATGTAAGAAATGTCCTCGATATGATCAATGAAAGAAATCTTCAATGATGTTGAAAAGCCAGAAGCAAATTGATATTGATCTTGGCTATGGCACATGTTTCAAAATGACTTTCTGGCAATCAGGCAGTGGGAATATCCTGAGCTACAAAAGAATCCACGTAATCCATATCTTCTCATTTTCTAAGCTGCAATCAAATATCCGCAAAAGGGATCTCTTAATTGTCGTCAAGATGAAGGCGAATTAAGCGAGTAGACCCCTAGGGCCAAAGAAGATTTGAAACATCTCCAAGATGATGGAGTTTATGACGGATCCTTCCAGGGAAAGTTCGGATCACCGTCAAGATGAAGGCGGATGTGATGGGCCTACCGACAAACCCTAAAAGATATTGGATTCCAACTATCATCTAAAGATCTTTTGAGCCAATATCATATATAATCTTTGAGAAAAAGAAGGATCGGAGCATCTCCAAGATGAAGGAGTTTGTGACATACCCTTCCCTGAAAAAGAGAGAAAAGTCAGGACATCCAAATGAAGGATGATGTGAAAAACCGAGAAAGCCCAAATGACTCAAAAAGAGTGCAAAAAGATCATCGTAGGGAAAACACCCAGATATCAAACTGCCAAAGTTGCTAGAACTCATCTTTTCTCATGCAAAATTCTTTTATCAATATCTCTTCATTTCCTGCTTTTATGAAGTTAAGAATATTTCTTTTATTCTCATGTCAGGGAAATGGATAGCTTCCTTGAAGAAAATCATCAGCGCTAAATTTTTGAATTTGACTCTTAAAACCGAGGAGTTAACCTCATTGGAGGAAATACTCTAGGTAAAAGAGGGAATATCTTTGCACATACGTGCACATTTAGAAGCGTTTGAATCTACTATGATTTTATCTTATTGGCAAAATTTTCTAGCTATTCCAAGAATTAAATAAACATTCAATATTCATTTTTGATGCAACCTAGCATTGTTTATATTTCCCAAAAAGAGTTGCCTCTGAAGGAAGTATCTCTTCCTGTCCCATCACGGTTTTCTCATTGAAGAATCTCGTATGGATGACCCACTCAGGATAAGGGTTAAACCTGAACCATTTGCGAAAGATCATTTAATTTCAAAAGCTATTTCAGTCTCAGCAATGAGACACCCAATTTCTTCCCCTTTTCAAAAGCTTTAGGGACTCTATATTTCCTCCTTTCGCAAAAACCCCTCTCGGATTTGTTCATCCAAATTCCGAAGGTCCCATCGTGCTTTCTCCATTTTTGAGAAACCTGTATGGTAGATTTCCCCCACTCAGGATAAGGGTCAAACCTGAACCATTTGCGAAAGATCATTTAATTTCAAAAGCTATTTCAGTCTCAGCAATGAGACGCACCATTTCACCTCACCACTCCTTCATCTCCTGATGTGTCTTTTTGCACAATTACTTTCATCATCACTTGATCTAAAAGGCACGAGCGAGGAAGATGGCATGAATCTTCCACATGAATCAGTGGGTTATTTTCCTTCTAGTGATCTTCAAGCCTGAAGGAATGTAGAAACATCCCGCAGCAGTATGATAAGTGCATCTCAGTGGAAATTATGAATGCAAAATCCTGGAGAAACAATTTTAAAGTCACCGAGTTTGTCCCGCCCAACGGCACACGAGTGTATCATAAGTGCACGAATTTTCTTGATAATTAGACTATTTTCACTAGGTTCGCATATGGTGATCTCCCTGATATTTTCAGAAAGATGCTATCTCTCATATCCAATGGGGTCGGCCATCGCAGGAGAAATTGGTATATTCGATTATAAACCATCTGTGTTGATGGATACGCTTACTGGAAAGAAAACTTAAATTGGCACTAAATTGGGATCATACATGGAGACCTTTGTCTTGTGATTGTTCACATTCTCACTTGGGATTGCTTTGCAGGAAGATCAAACATGAGTTCAGTTGACAAGGAAGTGCTACCTGGGAGATCAGACATAAGTACAGTTAACAAAGGAGTTCTGCCGGGTAAGTAGATCTATTCCTTGTTAGAGTGTGGGAAACATGTGATTTCATAAACAATGTATAGTTTGCTTCTGAAATATCCATCTAGCATTTTCTTCTTTTTTTTTTTTGGTCTGCAACATCCAGTCATTCATTAAAAACTTGTTTTGATCACCTACTTAGCATCCGGTCTGCTCTAATAATACTATTATTTCTTCCTTACATTGTCAGTCCAGAGATGGATCTCTGTATTTATGAACCAGAACCATGCTGTGAGGTGCTATGGCCTTTGAGATTGGTCTTATTATTGATCTGACCTTTTTTTTTTAAAACATTACCTTAGGGCCTACTCAAATTGATGCTAATAATGTTATGTGGCCATGTAAAAGTCTAGCATATGATTAGATGATAACTGTCATGCTAAATTTTAGATCTCTCCATGTTTCGTTTCGTAGCTTTTACTGGAATCCCGCCTATACCCACCTATAGCTTCATTGGCTGCCGTATATGGCTTCCACCTTCCAGCTATCTCCACAATGTATGCACTGTTGCACCCTGTAACACATATCTTCTCTGCATTTGCCATACGTTAATCACCTCATCTACACCTGTTGCACAACACACATTCAATGTTTTGCATAGGTTTCCACTGCATCATATACTGCTATCTCTGCAACCTACTACAGTGTATGCCATCACATTCCACGTCCATTTGCACAATACTTCAGCACATAGCAGCCCATGTACCCCATCTCCACTTGTCATATCATCCTCAAGTTTGCTGGCTGAAGCATCTCGCTTCCATTTTTCAGCATCTTTATCATTTGCCGCAACATTAGCATACCCTGTCACCACCTTCCAACATATACGCAACTCCCAACAGCTGCGTGCTGCCATTCATCCACATGGTCCTTTCCCTACAACACTTGCACTCATTTCCAACCCCAATTTTCATATGGCTTATGTTGTATATGTACAATATACGTATACATATATACATAGATATGTATATGTATATATATCATTTCTCATACATATCTTGGCATTTTACTACTAATATCCATGTGATATATGTGATTTTCCTCCTCTTTTCAATACTAACCCAGTTGTTTTGCAGGAAGATGTATGAAAAGTATCATTTTTTTTAGAAATTGTAATTTCAATTCAAACTCTAAGTTGTAATAACTAGATTTGAATGAAAATTTACATTTCCTGCTTTAGGTAGAATGAATGAGCATTGTAAAAATCATGAATTGTTTGTTTTCATGCATTTTTACCTTTATTTCTCAAATTCTCACAAATGTGAACACGAATGGCACGTGCACCATTTCATAAGAGGTAATTAAATCCTAAGTTGATGATTTACATCAATGGCCATAGTCAGGATGTAAACAAAACTTAGGATTTTTATCTTTTATAAAATAACACTAGATCCACACTGGATCCATTTTCAAAATTCATCATATTTTCCTTAAATATTTTCTTCTTTTATCAGAATTTAACTTAAAATTAACTCAAAATGTATACCAATGGCCATAGTCAGGGTATATTGAGGGTTCATTTCATTTTAGATTCTATAAAAACACCAAAATATATTTCATTCTTCTCTTGAATTTAAATATAGATTATTATATAATACATTCAATGACAATAGTCAAGAATGCATTATATCTTCAATCTTATTTTAATTCACTTAAAGAATGGAATAGCTTTTTTTCAAATTCCAATCTCAAAATTCTTTAAATTCATTCATCATTTAGGATAGAATTGCATCATATTTTCCAAATCCTTTTTCAAAACTCCAAGTGATATTAATATCTTCCTCAATCTATCTTCAGTTCTTATAAAATCCAATTCATCCTTTCATTTTCAAATTCAATTTCATTTTCAATCTCAAAGTTTAATTTAACTTTGAGATTTCAAAGTCATTTTTTATATTCAAATTCAAATCAGATTTCAAAGTTCAATTTGACTTTGAAATTCCAAATTCATTTTATATCCAAAACTCCAAGCAAACTCAAAGTTCAATTTAACTTTGAAATTCTTGATTCCTCTTCTAAAATCCAAATTCAAGCCCCGAAATTCAAAGTCCAATTTGACTTTGAAATTTATTTGTACATTCAAAATTCTAAATTTCATTTTCCAAGTTCAATTTAAACTTGGAAGTACTTAATTCATCTTCTGAGTTTAACAAGTCCAAATTTATTTTTAGGATTCAGAATCCAATTTCACTTTGGATCTTAGACTTCAGATCAAACTCCATTCTAGGATCCAGAACCCAAACCTACATTGGATCTCAGACTTTAGATCCAAATCCATTCTAGGATCTAGAATTCGATTCTACTTTAGATCTCAGACTTCAGATCCAATTCCATCTTAGGATCCAGAGTCCAACCTTATATTGGATCTCAGATTCCAGATTCAAATACCATCTTGGATTCCAAATCTTGAATCCAATTACCTTCAAAAATTCCAAATCCAAATCCCACTTTAATTCCAATTCTTAAAACCAATTCCATTTCATTCCAGATTTCAAATCAAGTTCTCATTTCAGATCCTAAATTCAAAATTCAACTTTGAACTCTATTCAGAATCCAGATCTTGGATTCGGATTTCATCTTGAAATTCCAACTTTTAAATCAATTCCATTTCTCAATTTTATTCAGATTTCCCAATTCTATCTTTCCTTCTGATTCAATTCCATTTTCATTCTGATTCAAAGTCCATTTATGACTTTGAAAATTCCTCTCTTCTTCTTTTATCTCAAAACTTCAAAAATCATTTTCCAAAATCTAGATTTATTTTCCCAAGCACTTGATTATTCTAAAAACTTAGAACTTTAAATCTTAAGTTCTGAGTTAGAAATCATTTCTTCATTTTATCAGATTCATCTCAGAAACACTTGGGAATTCTTCAAAACATTTTCAAAAAGAGCATACATCTTTGCATTTGCAAAAGCATGATTCTTTGTGCATTTAGACTTAGAATAAATTCTTAGATAAATTCTTAGCAAAATAAAAAGGCATTAATTCGACCCTTGGTTCGATTACCCCTGGTAAAGGTGCCAGGAATGGTCGAACCTCGTACCGACGAGCGGATCCCGTCTCCTAGTTTTCCCACAAATATTTCAAAATGGAGGCGAGTTATTTCAAAACATTTTCAAAATTAAGGTCAGGTGAGACCCCGCAAAAGAATTCCTCTTCTTCTTTTCTCTTCTCTCTTCTTTTCTCTTTTTTATTTTTTTCTCCCTTCAAAAAGGAGGAAAATAGAGGTTAGAAAAGGAAAAGAGAAGGAAGAGAAAAAATATTACGAGAGGAAAAATTTTGCGATGATCACAAAAGGCAAAAAACATGAAAACAACCAATTTATGATATTTACAATGCTCATTCATTCTAATCTAAGGCTAAAAGTAAATATTTTCATTAAGACCTAACTATTACAACTTTGGAATTGAAATTGAAATTGAAATTGACATTAAGTCTGCAAAAGTCTCCAATTTAGGAGAAAAAGTATTTCCTGCAAAGTACTGAGTTAGCACAAGACAATCGATAAATAGAGAAAGAAATGTCATATTGAATCGGAGGTACAACTGATGAAATGTTCATGCTTTGTACCAACAAAAATATAATATCTCATGTTTGAAAAAACAATGTTCACTGGAATGCCTATTTGGCATACTTAGCCAATGACGAAATGGATAGCAAAAAAATGAATGTTATGATGCACGTGCTCATGTTTATTCATGATACTAGTACTAAATGAGAAAGACTCGCAGAGTCACGTGAGCCTTATTGCTCATAAAGAGAAAAAAAAAATGATTATGCATGCTTACTAAGAAAATGCTTTATACATGCCCAAGGAATTACAATAGCTCTTGAAATCTGCTGTGAATGCAAGTTTACAATGTGTTGTGGATGTTGTGTATATTAAAAAAAAATGGCGCTGTGATGTTGCTTGCAACAGGTGGCAGCCAGTGAATGGTGAAAGTGTGAAACGCTGTGGAGTAGGTATATGACAGTGGATAGTGTAATGGGAGGCTGGCAGGGTGTGGAACTGGATGCTGCAGGGGAAATAGCAGGTAATACCTGACAGGGAAGGTGCTGGTATTAAACAGAAGGAAAACAAAAGTTGTGCCGATGGAATGTTGCTGCACGTATGTATGTGCTGCAAGTGCAGGGATGAGCAGAGATATAGTGTTGTAGTGACGACACACCTCTATTGGTGTACCTAGATGCTGTGAAAGGTTGAAGTGCCACATGCCTAAATAAATTACAATAGGGTGGTGAAATAAATTTTGGGTAATTCTGTGAATTGCCGTAACTTGTGAAAATGAGAAAAAGTGGTTCATAGCGAATCACTGTGAATATGTGAGAAAATCACAGAACAGATGTGGTCACAGTGGTTCACAGTGAACCACTGTGAAGATGTGATACTTGTGGCATAATGCAGTGAGATGCATATGTACTGCAACAAAGGTTATGAATAATGGAATGGATATTGATAATTAAGATGCACCGATAAAAGGTAAAATATGGTGATGTTTGCTACAAAAAAATGTTTAACAAGTGCACTGTGTGTGGTAACAGGTTGTATAATAGGGTATGCAGATGGTATACATATAGGAAAGGAAAGGGAAAATTGTTGTCAAACGCCAATGGTGATGAGTCTATGCATAATGGGTGTAGGTGTTTGAATAAATGAAGCATGCAGGGGCTGTATAACCGTGTGGTTGCAGGAGATATAACCAGCATAAGCTATGGCGATTGAGTGTGAAGGTGCTTGCGTAGTGCTTTACCACATTCCTTATTGCTAGCTACCCCTGGACAACTTAGGAAGGTAAGAAAGTCTTATGTCAGACTCATATGGTCACAAGATTTTCCCACAACACCCCATCAAGGGGAAAACATACTACCAAACATATACAACATGTAATGTTACGAATACCACACTGAGATCAACTGCAACATAATCAAAAGTAAGACAGGGGATGGTGCCTTCCTTGAGGCCGAGTTTCAAAGGACCTACAACATAAACCATGATCATTTTCAAAAAAAAAATTCTAAGGGAAACAATGATAAAAACAAAAAGACCATTTAACTCACCTGGAACCTTGACCCACCTAATTATCATTCAAGCCAAATTCAGAAACATGTGGAAAGATGTCCTTTTGACTTGGAGGGAAACATCTTCTGATCCTACTGCTTTTATCATGTCAAAGTGCTTATAGCAAGTGTTTTTCAGTAAATGGCTGTATAGGTGAATGTGGACCTATCAGTGTTGTGTGGTGGAGACATACAGGGAATGTGAGTAGCGTGATTTGCAGCAGGTAGATGTCACAGGTGATGGTGAGGGAATATAATAGAAGTGTTGTGGCGGTATGAGTTGAAATATAGCTAATGGAAATAGGGATGGAGTAAAAAGATCAACAATAATTTGACATATGTAATAAAGAATGCTACTAGATGAAGGGTACTAATAGGCATGTGAAACACAAAGGACAATGAGCGAGGTGCTGCTGTGTATGAGGGTGGTAAGGGGTTGAGGTAGCATGTTGTGAACACCCCAAATTTTTCAAAATCTTTTAAATATTTCCTTTTTGCCCCTGATATCATTTTCTGAGCGATTGAGCCACTTTTTACTGAAATTAAATTCATTTTATATGTTTAAATTGATTTCGGATCTGGATCCATTGTCCAGATCCAAATCCGAGTCTCATCGTCCAAATTTTAAATTAAAATTACAAAAAATACAAAAAAATAGTTTTTAAAATAGCTCGGACAGTCCATCCGACATCTGTTTGGATCCATCATGTTGTGTTACTCGATTCGAGTGTCAAAACTCAAACATTTCTCAAAACCTGAGTCCAAACCCATTTTTTGAAGAAATTTCCTCTAAATAACCTTGAAAATCTCCTTTTTGTAAATATTTCTTAAAAATACAAAAAAAAATAGTTTAAATCCTTGTTCTGCCATACATTTTAGGATTTTCATTCCAAAAATACAAAAAAATAAAAATACTCAGAAAAGAACAAAAAAAAAATCAAAAATAAATGAAGAAAATTGCAAAATGGTTTTTTAGAAACTCGTTTTAGAGAAAACTTTTTAAAGAAACCCTTCCGTGGAAAAATCTTATTTTCGTTTAAAAGTCGAGTTAGGGTTTTTGAAAACCCTAACTCTCGCCATTTTCCTTCCTTCACCTCAGCCGTATCTCTCTCTCCTCCATGGCCCGCACCCGCCTTCTCCTACCTCTTCCGTTGATCTCTAACAAAATGATCTTCCCGAACCTTCCACCTCCTCCTTCAAAAGGGACTCAAGAAACCCTAAACGGCATCGCGCTTCACCCCTCCACCCGGCTTTTCCTTCTTTCTCTGCTTCTTTCTCCCCCTCTACCTCTTCTTCTTCTCCACTTCCTTTTCTCCATCTCCTCTCGATCTCCTCTCTTTCACTCTCTTGGCGAAATACGATCGAGCCTGCGGTAGTGCACAAAGGAAGACCTCTCCTCCTTCAACCAAAAGCAAAGAATCCGCAGCGTCTCCAATCCCTCCTGAAGCTGCTAAGGAAAGCCCCCTTCTCCATCCTTCAGGATTTCTACGAAACTGCGGTAAATACCTCTCTTCCTGCTTGACTTTCTCTGATTTTTTTTTTTTAAATCCCTGTTTCAATTCCCTTCAAGCACCTTTGGTAGCATTTGATTTGCTTATGGCAAATCAATCTACCGACGTGCAACATGAAAAGGAGCATTCACGCTCCAACATCTTCCTTCATTTCCTGCAATTAATTTGTTCTTTTCATTATTTTTCGTATCATCGGATTCAATAATCCTCTATAGCTCATTTGAATCCCAATCCGATCTTCTTGATAATTCCCAGTTTTACTTTTATGTTGATTTCCTTAGCTTCTATTTCTGACGTTGGAGTATTTATTGTTATTCTTGTGATTCCTACTAGCATTGTGATTGCTGGTAGTTAGATTATTCGCTTTTATTTGGATCAATATTACCGTTAAATGGTAGATCTGCAAGCTTTGTATCTTTAGATCTGCGTTGACGTTATAACCCTTGAAACATCGTATTGGTCTTGCATCGATTCCTCCATGGATCGATTCAGAACCATTGCTTTATTCTCAGATTTTTTATCCCAACTTATAACTAATTCGCACTCTTTTTCTTCTTCTTTTTTTTTTTTTTTTTTTAATTCTTCATATTTGCTGTAATTTCCAGTTTATCAAGAGTTCCTTTTTTTTATTATTTCAGCATCACTTACACACCATTAACAGTTTTTTTTTTAGCATCATGTTAATATCTACTAAAGCCCTCCTTGAGAAGCATTTCATCTGTATGTTTTCAAGGACATTTGATTTTCAAAATTACATGCAACCCGATATTTCATTCATACTAGAATGTAATCCAGAATCATGATTTTTTTTTTTGTCTTGCTAACTTGACTGTCACCATTTTGCTTAGTGTGTTTACTATGTCGTGATTGTGGAAATGGGTTAAGCTCCCTTTATTTTGTCGTCAACATTTGATGGGAAGCTACAATCCTGTGTTTTGATGCTCTGTTTGAGCGTGGGATATACGATTCACTTGTCTATCATACTCCTATCAGATATATTTTGCAGGAAAGGTTTCTCCATCTTCAGCTATTTTGCTGCAAACAAAAAAAAAAAAAAGGAGAAGGGGCTCTTGGTAAGTGCAGTTTCAATACCGTGAAGGAGTTGGTCTTCTGATAAAAAAAATGCTGGTACTTCTGCATCGTAGGGGTTTTCTAAAAATCTTGATACTGAATCATGGTATTAACTCATTCAACAAATAGTCTAAAAAATTGCATTATTGCCCAAGGATGATCTAAAGTTGGCAGTTTCCTCTGTTGTTCACAACCCAACACCAGTCCATGGTTGTCATTAATGTAAATGTACAATACACATGGTTAGCAACCAGTTCATTGAGTAATGGTGCTGACCTCTTGAGATGATATGTTGAAATTATTGAAACTGAATCTTAGAACTGATCATCTTTGAAGGATCTGTACCGGACCTGAACACCGTGCCAGAATTTGGTCACTCAGATCATAGCTTGAATCGCCAAGAGGGAGGTCAACTGACAGAGAAGTTTAGGCTATTCATCTGCCGTCATTTTACTGCTCAAGCAAGGTGCTGTATCTATCTATTCTCAATTACTTCAGTGAGGCAAGAGAAGTTGTAGCACTAGGAATCGCCTTGCTCTGTGCCTTCTTCATGGGCCAAGTGACTGTAGATATTCTAGTGGTGACTGTGATATCCATGCATAAAGAACCTAGTGGAGGGTCTTTTACCCATGTAGTCTGATATTGATAAGTTCTCAAGGTACGGTGGAGGCTGCAGCTCTTCTAGTATGTCTTCCATTCTCTGATCAACTTCTTCAATTATTCAGTATTCTTGTCTATTTTATCAATTTGCCTGTTAAAATGTAAATCTCTGGGTTTTGATTAACTTTGATGAATAGAATGACATTGTTAAAAATATAATGCTAGTTTTCCTCCATCAGCCTAACATATTCTGTATCATTTGTACTTTCAATATATGCCAAACTTTCTATAGCAAAACCTAGCTTTAAATTATTGAGATGCTCCAGTTCAATAATATCACATTTCTCAGGGCACTCATCACTCACTATGTTTCTTTTTTTCTTATTATTTGTAAGTTGGTGAACCTACCTGTTTGTTTAGGGAGATATTGTAAATAATGGGTCAATGTATAGATGCCTGCAAACTAATGGTTTTGGCTAAGCACTCTTTGCCTATTAAGGATAGGCGTCATGCTTCTACATCTGCATTTGAACTCCAGTTTTCCTTTCCTGTAATAAATAGAGCAAGGTCATGAGCAATTGCATGTACCTTGAAGATTGACTACATTGTTGTTGACATCTGTTCCTCGCCTTGAATCAAACATCGATCAATCAAACTTTTAATATATTTATCTGCCACGATGTCAATATCCTCTACAACATCTGAAAGAAATCCTTCTTTGCTATATGGGATGTGTTTTACATGGAGGAATAGCTCTGGAACACAGTGTAGACAGAGGGAGTTCGTTAGCTCACAATCTTGCTGCGGCAATTGGAGCCAGTATGACTGTAATTTTTGAGTCATCTCATTTTCCTAAAGCATTCCCTGTGTCAAACTTTGTTAGATTAATAAATTACAAAATCACAATTGCTCTAAAGGTAGGATTTGTACATATACCAAGAGTAATTGCTGCACTTAGTGAAGTTCCTGGTATCTCAATGGTGTTTGTTTCACTGAAGGTAATCATATTAGGTGCCCAGGAATCCATATGTCTGCTGCAAAAGTCACAATTTTTGCAGGGAAAATTCATGTTGTTAGCCATGGCATCTTTATACTGCTGCCCTTTTTACAGAGCAACCTCCAGCCACAGCAGTGCTGAGCACGGCTGTGACTTCCTTTCACCTATTCCATCCTTATGATCCCAGCGGCATCCAGCCCATCATACCTGCACTATTGCTTTAGGGCCTACAATTCCATTTCATTCCATTACATTCCGGTTGTCACACCATTTAACCCCACCATCATATGCACATTTACCTGTTACATAGCATCCCTTGAGCATGATTACCTGCATCACACTGCAACCTTGCCACACCTGATCACCTAACACACTTCATTCTCACACTGTGGTAGCAACACCCCTGCTGCATTCATCTCACTTCTTACAATATCTACAAAACCTTCATCTCCTATATGTTATTACATTTATACATATGCACATCACTTGTATCTCTCATATTAGTCACATACACTGCACATTATGTTCACCATCGTGATATCATCACATTTATTCTCAATATATTATATTTAGGCATTCCATTCCCTATGCCCCACCAATACCCAGCACCCTCACTCTCTCTCTCCATATATATATATACATATGTATATATGTATCTATACCTATATATATATATATATATATATATATATATATATATATCCATACATGTATATATATGAGTATATATATATAGATATATGTATATACCTATATATACGTATGTATGTATATATGTATACATTGCCTACGTAGATATATATCAGTTCTTAATGTAACATCCACTTATCATATATTCAATGTCCCGTGCTGACTTTATTTCGCAGGAAGATACAAGAAGTTTGAATTCCTCTTCTTTTTTTTTTTTGACTAGAAATTTTATTTGCAAAATGAGGTATAAATGAGAAATTTATATTTCCTGTCTTAGATAGAATGAATGAGCATTGTAAATATCATGAATTACTTGTTCTTCAAGCATTTTTCCTTTATTTCTCAAAATCTCACATTGGTGAAACACGAATGGCACGTGCACCATTTCGTAAGAGGTAATTTAATCCTAAGTTGATGATCCATATCAATGGCCATAGTCAGGGTGTGGACAAAACTTAGTATTTTTATCTTTTACGAAATAACACTGGATCCATTTTCAAAATTCATCATATTTTCCTTAAATATTTTCTTCTTTTATCAGAATTTAACTTAGAATTAATTCAAAATATATACCAATGGCCATAGTCAGGGTATATTGAGAGTTAATTTCATTTTAAATTCTATAAAAGCACCAAACGTATTTTATTCTTCACCTGAATTTAGATATAGATTATTATATAATACATTCAATGACCATAGTCAGGGATGTATTATATCTTCAATCTTATTTTAATTCATTTCAAGAATAAGATAGCTTTTCAAAATCCAATTTCAAAAATTTAAATTCATTCATCATTTAGGATAGAATTGCATCATATTTTTTTAAAAAAATTCTTTTTCATAAATCCAAGTATTTCTTTTCTTCATTTCTCAGATCAAAACCTATTCATAAATTCAAATTTCTCAAAAATATTCAAGAATTCAATTTCAAGGTCCCATTTGACTTTGAAACTTCAGAATCATCTTGTATTTCAAATTCCAAATTCATTTATGTTCAAATACTCCAAATCAAATCCAAAGTTCAATTTAACTTTGAGATTCCCCTCATCTTCTAAATTTCAAAATTCAAACTTCAAAATTCAAGGTCTAATTTGACTTTGAAATTCATTTGTATATTCAAGATTCAAGTTCTAAATTTCATTTTTTAAATCTGGAAATTCTTGATTCATCTTCTGAATTTAACAAACTCCAAATTCATTTTAGGATCCATAACCCAATTCTACTTCGGATCTTAGACTTCAGATCCAAATCCATTTTTTAGGATCCACAATCCAATTCTACTTTGGATCTTAGATTTCAGATCTAAATCCATCTTAAGATCCAAACTTCGGATTTGAAGATTTCAAATCAAATTTTATTCTCAAATCCAATTCCAGTTAATTTCCATATTTCAAATCTAAATCCCTTTACAAATCATGTCTATATTTCTTAAATTAATTTCTCTACCATTTGGATTTCTCCGATCCATTCCAAATTTCAAATCTTAAATTCAATTCCACTTTTTATCATATCTCTTTTCCTAAATCCCAGTTCAAAAAAAAAACCTTGAAAATTTTCCTTTCCTTCCCTTTTATCTCGGCTTTCAATTATTCTCTTTCCAAAGTCAAGATTTATTCTTCCAAAGACTTAGAACTTCTCTGATCTATCTCAAGTTCTAAAAGTTATATTCAATCATTTCTTCATTCCCTTATCAAGTTCATCTCTAAATAACTTGGAAATTTTTCAGAACATCTTTCAAAAGGAGCATACATTCTTGCATTACACAAGCATGATTCTTTGTGCATTTAGAGTTAGAATAAATTCTTAGATTACATTTAGGCAAAGCAAAAGGCATAGATTCGATCCTTGGTTCGATTACCCCTGGTAAAGGTGCCAGGAATGGTCGAACCTCGTACCGACGAGCGAATCCCGTCTCTCCATTTTTCTCACAAATTTTCAAAACGGAGGCGAGTTAAATTTCTAAATATTTTCAAATTAAGGTCAAGTAAGACTGCGCAAAATAGTTCCTCTTCTCTCTCTTTTTCCTTCTTTCTTTTTCTCTTCTCTTTATCTTTTCTTTCTTTTATTCTTCTCCCTTCAAAAAGGAGAAAAATAGAGGTTAGAAAAGGAAAAGAGAAGGAAGAGAGAGAAAGATACGAGAGAGGAAAAATTTTGCGATGATCACAGTTTTGGCGACCGTGATGGGACCCGTCTTCGTCCGGTTGGATCTATGTGTTTGCTTTGCTTTTATATAATCTATGTCTTTATTCTAACATATGTCAGCTTCATTTTCATGCAAACCTTAGGAGCCTAGACTCTGTCCTAAAGCTGACATCATTGCATATAGGATCTAAGTATGGTTTGGTAGGACCATATTGAGGAGATTATTCCATGTTCACATTAGACTTAGGTCTTAAATACAACTCTCCTCAATTTTAGGGATTGAATGCAAAACAATGTATGCAAGTGTATGATTCTCTTTATTTAAATCTATCTCTTTAGGACTTGCATTAGAGCCTTCTGATTTTATTGCATGTTGATCATATTTTGAAAACATCCCTACCTATATTGTCCCGGTCTTCATGTTGCTGGGCTGTCTCACTGAACCATAGTTCGGGAGAGAGCCTCACAACTGGACCACTTATTTGGGTTCGCGCCCCCCTACCACGTACCTAAGGGCCATAGTCTGAGGTATATCGGTAGGTGCTCAAGGATGTTGGGAAGCCTTTACCTTAGAACCGGAGAAATATCTTATATGCCACGTACTTCGAGCTTCGGCTTGAGTATATCGGCATACCTTGATTGAAAGCAGATGATATAAATCTTAGAGTTAGGATTAAGGTCCTATCAGCCATTTAAAATATTGCATGTAGAGTCAGCTTTAGGGAATGCTATTTGTACATCCTTGTTTGTATATCTGTGATTGTATGATATTTTATATCTCCCCTATATTCTTCAAAACCCTGGGTATATATTATTCAAAATTTTCTCTTTTTAAAACCCAGAAGTATTTTCCCTTTATTCTTCTGATTTCTTCAAATTCTTTGATCCTGCCTGCAATTCTTCAAATTTTTCTTTAAATATCCTCCTTCAAATTCTTTTGTGATAAAATAAATTTTTGTCAGGATATGTCTCTTTCAAAATTAAATATTTGTTTATCCTTTTTCAGAAAAACAATGTGGTTGTCACAAATTTTTGGGTGACAACTGGTTGCACTTTTGGAGTTGATATTTTTAAACAATATTTTTCAATAAAAACATGGGAAAATCGTCAACCAAAGATATAAAAACCGACTTTCCACCGAAGTGGCGAGTACGGGTCGAATCCACAGGGAACGGGATATTTCTGAATTAATTCCAAAATAAAACTTTATTAATAAAAACAAAGTTTACAACTATGTCAATGTTTACAAGTTACATTAAACAACATTCTAAATTATGAAAATAAAATAAAATCGGAGGCTAAGTCTTCTGCAGGTCTCCAGGGGCATTTCTGTCTTTTCACATCAAGTGCAGTCGCCCATTATCATTGAATTACACCTGTGAACCTGTTCTAACTTAACAACCTACACAATAAAAACACAAAATCAGTAACTAAATCAAGAATTAATCTAAATTACATCTACAACTAATTCTATACTATTTCTAAATTAAACTACAGTTAATGTGAATATCTAAAACTAAAATTATACTAAGTGAACCAACTAAGCTAAATAACTCTAATTACTCTAAATACTGTTAATATACTAACTAAAATGTTAGAAAACAGTAAAACTACATGAATTCAGACAAATAGTTAAAAGACTGTTTTGTCCCTAAAGAAGGCAAAAATAGATTCTGATAGCTTTTCGCAAAACGACTGTTTGAGGGGTCAAACGAATTCCAAATTTGGTAAAATCACTTCTATTCTGTAAAATACAGATCCAAGAAGCTGACACATTTTACAGAAAAGAAAAATACATTCTGGATCTCCAGAACGAAGCGTTTCAAAATCAGGATAATTTGAAAAATCGCAGAACCCGAAATTTCAAAATCAGAAAAAGCTGTTTTCATAATACACTTAAAAACCAGACCAAATCAACTTGGATTGAGCTGAAATTTGGTCTGCAGACAGTTAACACACCAATGTAGAGAATAAAAAAATAATATCCAGAAAACTCACGAAAAATCCACATGAACTAGCTAGTACACGATCGGGTAAAAATTAGGGTTTTGGTTCAGTGCACTATTCATCCCTTTGAATCCATAATTGACATTTGGACAGTAAACTACGTACAAAAACAGTCCTAACTGAACCTATCCTACTGTTAAAATTCAGAAAACAATAACAATTAAACTAAATTATAAAATCTACGCAATAACCTAACCTAAACTCACTAATACTCTAAATAAGATATCTAAATGAATATAAACTCTAATTAAACCTAATATATAACATCTAATATCACTAACTATGTTAACTAACTATCTAGGATTAATTAATTAACTACGGTTAGTCTAACTAGCTAAAATTACTTACAAACTAAATTAAACACTAACTATCTAATCTAAATGACAAATCTAACTAAATCTAACATACTCTAACTAACATGATTACCTATTGAACTCATTAATCTAATGTTAATTCTAACCTAATAAAGCAACTACTAATTTACGGTTAGTCTAACTAGCTAAGATTACTTACTAACTAAATTAAACACTAACTATTGTTAACCTAATAACTAGGGTTAGTTGACTAAGTTAGATTAACTTAACTAAGGATGGTTAGATTGACTAGGTCTAAACAATAACTAGGGTTAGTAGAATTTAACTAAGGTCGGTTAGGGTTAAGAGGGTGTAACTAGGGTTCGGTTGAGATAACTAACTAAGAGTAGATTCTAACTAGTAATTAGGGTTATCTATCTAAGGTTAACTAGGGTTTACTCAACTAGAGTTAGTAGGGGTCGGTTAGGGTTAGATTAGGGAGTCGGTTAACTATGGCTTGCTAAGGGTTAATTAACTAAGATGGCTAGGGTCGGTTAAGATAACTAACTAAGATTGACTACGGCTTTAACTAGGGTTTAGCTTGGGTTGTATAGGTTCGGATAGTGTTAGTAGGTGGCGGTTAAGACTAACTAGAGGTTTGACTAAGGTAGGGTCGACTAGGGTTATGGCTTGGGGCGGTTTAGGTTAACTAGGTTTAACTATGGTTTAACTAAACTAGGGTTAGTACATGGGTTAAACTAGGCCTAACTAGTTAACTAAATTCAGGTTATGGTTTTAACTAAAGCTAATAGCTAGGGTCGGTTAAGTTCCTAACTAAGGTCAACTAGGGTTTAACTATGGTTAAACTAACTACCTAAGGATAGGATTAGTTAACTAATGATAGGGCTAGACTAGGGTTAAATAAGGTCGGTTAGGGTTAGAAGGGTGTAACTAGGCTCGGCTATTGGGATTAGGTAGGGTTTAGTTGGAAATTCGACTAGGGTTAATTAGGTTAACTAAATACCTAGGGTTAATCTAACTAATGAGGGTTAGTCTAGGTGGCGTTTTTGAATAAAGCATTGACTACACACCAACCTAGAGTCATTAACTAATCCAAGGTAGGGTTAATCTAAATTAATTACTATATTAAATATACACTACGATTAGAATCTACCTAATTAGACCTACACGAATTTACAAACCTAATTTAATTCAATAACTTACCCTAATTAAATACCACGATTTTCTAAAACCTAATTCTAATGCTACATTACTAATTTGAGTAACACCTAATTAAGACTAAGTCAATCTAAGCAATACTAAATAGTGCTTTAAAAATAGCAATCCACGAATTTGGTATGAAACCTCTCCTCTCATTATTGTATTAATTGCACTTAGGAAAGTGTTCAACTTCAAAAACCGTCCAGCCCATTTTTCATTAAAAACATTAACTTCTTTTGAAAACCTTTCCCAAAACACCAAACACGTTTTTGGATTAGCTTTAAATGCTCATTTCAAATTTTCAATCTTTTCTAAAAATGTGTAGCCACATTTAGCATGACCTTTGGAATTCAAAAGGGGTTTCCAACTTTGAAAATGAGAAGGCATTTATGATTGGATTGGGAAATGAAGCTCTCCTCTTAATTGCCTTAAATGCATATTGGGAAAGCTCATCTTCAAAAATCGTCCAGCCCATTGGGAAATACATTTTTCCTTGTTTCCATAAAGGCATTAGCTCCTTTTTTTTGAAACATTTCCCAAAGCCCTTTACACGTTTTTGGATGTCTTTAAATGCACATTTAGAATTTCAAAACTTCCACAAAACTCGTGTAAAGGCTTTTTGGAAGGACCTTTGGAATTCCAAAGGGTTTCCAAAAGTCGTGTAACCCTCATTAAAAGACCCTTTGGAATTCCAAAGGGTTGCCTTGTTGGAAAAATAAAGCATTTATAATTGGGCTAGGGAATAGAAATTTCCTAAAATGCAATTCACGATTTTAGAGGGATTGGTTTTCTACCAAAAACGGATTCCCAACTATAAAGACTCAAATGCCCTTAACGAAAATCTACATTATTTACATACCTAGGCTAAAATAAAATTAATCTAACTAACTTACTATCTATATAAATTAGTCTAAGGGTATGAATGAGAATTAACGAATTGGAAAGCTCTATTGAATTAACACTACACCAAGAAAAATGAAATTCTATATTAATGCTAATTTAGCTAAAACGAAAATTAAAGATTTTAATTATTCTAAAGAACACATACCTAAACTAATTATCAAAAACAATAACAATCATCCATACGCTACTATCTACAGAAATTTTAAGCAACACACTAATTGAACAAACCTAATATGCAATCTACATTAAATTAGCAACATAAAAACTACAAACTAAGGATTCTAAGCAAAACCTAATTATGCTATCTTACACATAATACAACAAGACTATTAAAACTAAAAACATGAAGGAATGAACAAACTACTATGCTGGACATGAAATAAAAACAGAAAAACGAATTCTACACAACCCTACAACTCGACTAGCACCAAAAACACAAAACAGAAATTCATACTAAACGCAATACACGATTTAAAATATATGAAAAACCTAAACAATAATGAACAAATTGACATGAACATAACAAAGAAAAGAACTACAAAAAATGTTACAAACTGCTGGACATTCTACATAAAAACAGGAAAACAACAATCGGTACTTAACTTTTATCAAAATCTAAAAACGCCTAAAACATGAAATCTCATAAACACTTTTCCTAATGTACTAAACTCAATTAAAACAACATCCATTAGACTTAGAACAACTGAGAAAACGCAGACATATAGAAATCTCATTTCAAACACACGCACACACCCAAAACATACCTAAAAACTCCCAACGTTGGATTGAAAAACATACAAGTAAATGACTCAAACACCTAAACATCCTACGTGTTGGCCTTTGCACGAACAAAAGCTATACTAAGGCTGACAAAATTACAGAAAATTGCAGCACATTACACACGCACATGATAGGTTTTAACTAGAAGCAATGGGTGAGAAGACGTACCTTTTGGGCGATCCGAAGAGTGGGGGGATGAAGAAGAGTGGACTTTGCTTGGCTTTGCACCGTTCGGGACCTCGTTGATGCTGGAAATACACCATGGTACCATGTCCTACAGCTGCAACACGTTGGAAATCCACCGAAGATGAAGTGTGAACCGATTCTCGATCGGGGGGCGTAGAAGACCGGATGGAGGTAGAGCCGGCCCTTCTCGTTGGAGTGTTTCGCACTTCCACCCGAGAAAAGTGTTTCCCACCTCTGCTGCACCTGCAAAACACAGCAACAATGGAGATTAAACAACATTGGAGATTAAAGAAATGGAGAGGTTGTGAAAGAAGGCAAGAAAAAGCTTGGATCTCAAGCTTATTTTCATGCTCTAATGGAGATGGCGTGAAGATGGAGGATGAGAAGGGGGCTGGAGTTAGAATCGTGCCCCTAGGGCACGAAAACCAAGGCAAAGACAGATGGAATGGGCGCCCCCTCTCCCTTTTGATGTTTTGGCCTCTTTTGGCTATTTTACAAAAACAGGTTTAAAATAAAAATATTTACTGGGCGCCTCTTTCTGCAGGGGTTTTTTAGAAAATGTTTTTACAAAACTTAAGTGGGCTGGAGTTGGGTTAAATCCATGTAATTTGGTCCAGATCCAAAGTCCACATGGGCGTCTGGATCCAAATCTCTCAAATCGGATCCGATATTTGATCTGTTACACTGTAAATGCCATAATTCCTTCAAATTAACTCCAATTTTAATGAAATTCGAACCAGAGCTCCCTAACATCAATATGCCCCTAAGTGTATGCTTTAAACCTATAGATGATGCATTTATGCAGTGAAAATATATTAATAAAACATGATATTTATGCATCATCAAATACCCCCATGCTAGAATAATTGCTAGTCCCTAGCAATACAATCTAACATGCAATAAAAATATGGACTACCCAATAACATGAAAGCTCTTATAAAATAAAATAAAATATACTAAAGAAATAAAAACTAACTCACTTTCGTAGGAATCACGGTTGCATTTAGCTTATGCAACAAGCCCTTTAAACCCCTGGGTTACCCCAGTGGACGAGTAAGGTCTCGTGAGGGTTTGCAGAGATGCTACCCACAAACATCAAAAGCATGCATGAATAATTTTTCAGAAATCATAGGTAATCAAGAATTCATTGTAAACAAATATTTCATGTAAACTACATTTTCAAAACAAATTCAGAAATTTCTATGCCACCACAGTAAAAATCATTTTTCTTTCACTTCTCTAAACTTGTAATTATTTATGATTTTTCTCAGAAAATCAAGTACTATCATGTTTTACTCATTTATCCTCACCTGTATATTCTCTGCACAGTAATTCATTAATTATTCATAAGCATTGAATTTCTCTCTTTAAGCTCATTCTTTTTCTTTTTATATTCTATTTTCACTCTTTTTCATTCTTCTAAATTGAGCACTATTTCGAATATCCAGTCTCGTAACCCATGTAGCGAGCTTTAGGTCAGTGACTCCCAGGCTGGCCGATCCTTAGGGCACTAGATACAAAGTATCCCTCAGACTTAATTGCTCGAGTCACTAGACCTTCTATTCTGATAGTTTACGTATAGTCTGCCTCTCGTCATGTGCAATGTCTCTATCTCTTAGGCTTTCTATGCAGTCCATGTAACAAGCTTTCGAACCGGTGGCTCCCAAACCAGCTGGCTTTGGGGCACCAGGTGTAAAACACCCTTCAGATTCTACTTACTCGAACTACAAAGGCCACAGATATCGACTTAGACAAGAAGATGATCTCCTTCGTTATCTTTTTCGTTAAGATACTCAAACATTTCATCTCATGTCTGAGTTCCACTACTAGGATTCAAGAAGACATCAACAACTAAACGTAGCTCTATTCTTTTAAACTCATTTTTCAAAAACATAATTCAATTGCTCACTTTTCTCATAAAACACACTGTGCATACTTATACTACAGTGATTCAAAACTTTATAACATATCAAATACTATCTTTTCTTTACTATTTCATAAACAACTACTCTATTTAAATCAGATAAGAAAAAAAAATTCACATGGGGCTTATACATTTCTAATTTGTCAGATCATGCAGAAATACAATCATAAATGCTACAACTTATTCTTAAAAGACCTACTTTTATGAGTTTTAAGCTATCAGACATGAAGAAAATTTTTAAAAATTTGTGCATCTAAACCATCCCCCCATGCTTGAATGACACTGTCCCTAGTGGCATACAGAATAATGCAATCATGCAATGCAGATGCACACTACAGAACGATAAAATGAATAAGGAGAAAGGATTGATACAACCTGATATGCTCGATCCTCTGAAGTTGTCGATTGACTGGACTCTGCCCTACCACTATGCATGTACAAATGCATAGCTTTCTGCTCATCTGGTCAATGCTCTACTCTTGAAGACTTCTTCATATCCGTTTACTTGGACTCATACATTGATGGATCGGATGTTCATACATGTAAACAATGAAATTCAAAATAACATCAAAATAAAATTCAGAATAAAATACATGAATACTACTACTTTATTTTAATATACATATGATACATCATACACTATAGTTAATAACATAAGAACATTAATACATAAAATGACTAGACTATGTCAGAATAATATATCAATGCAATTAGTAAACCTAAATCTAGGTCTAAATCAGTAAAACAATGAACAAAAATAGCAGCTAACCTATGTTAGAATTAAACTAAGATAATCAATCTAATCTAAATCAGCAAGTTAACAACTATTCCATTTTAAACTATGTTAAACTAATCTAATTACTTTACGAAATAAAAGACACATCTACTCTAAATCAGAAAGTTAAACAAGTAACTATTTTAAACTATGTTAAAGCTATCTAATTAAACTATTCAACTATGTTAATACTGTTAAACTAAGTTGATTACTTCTATGAAATAAAAGATAAGCTATTCTAAATCAGAAAATCAGTAAATACAGGAATTCACACTATTTTATCTAAGACTCACATGTTTAATAAATCATTGAAGCATGGAATTCAGTGAATCTTTAAGAAAAACAGCAAATGAACCCTATATTTTTCTAACAATGTTAATTCTACCAACTAAAACAATTAAATAAACTAAGCTAAACTAAACACATATATTAATAAAATGATATCTCAGAAATAATCAGAATAAATCGCCGTTCCCCGGCAACGGCGCCAAAATTTGGTTGCACTTTTGGAGTTGATATTTTTAAACAATATTTTTCAATAAAAACATGGGAAAATCGTCAACCAAAGATATAAAAACCGACTTTCCACCGAAGTGGCGAGTACGGGTCGAATCCACAGGGAACGGGATATTTCTGAATTAATTCCAAAATAAAACTTTATTAATAAAAACAAAGTTTACAACTATGTCAATGTTTACAAGTTACATTAAACAACATTCTAAATTATGAAAATAAAATAAAATCGGAGGCTAAGTCTTCTGCAGGTCTCCAGGGGCATTTCTGTCTTTTCACATCAAGTGCAGTCGCCCATTATCATTGAATTACACCTGTGAACCTGTTCTAACTTAACAACCTACACAATAAAAACACAAAATCAGTAACTAAATCAAGAATTAATCTAAATTACATCTACAACTAATTCTATACTATTTCTAAATTAAACTACAGTTAATGTGAATATCTAAAACTAAAATTATACTAACTAAGTAAACTAACTAAGCTAAATAACTCTAATTACTCTAAATACTGTTAATATACTAACTACAATGTTAGAAAACAGTAAAACTACACGAAATCAGACAAATAGTTAAAAGACTGTTTTGTCCCTAAAGAAGGCAAAAATGGATTCTGACAGCTTTTCGCAAAACGACTGTTTGAGGGGTCAAACGAATTCCAAATTTGGTAAAATCACTTCTATTCTGTAAAAGACAGATCCAAGAAGCTGAAACATTTTACAGAAAAGAAAAATACGTTCTGGATCTCCAGAACGAAACGTTTCAAAATCAGGATAATTTGGAAAATCGCAGGACCCGAAATTTCAAAATCAGAAAAAGTTGTTTTCATAATACGCTTAAAAACCAGACCAAATCAACTCGGATTGAGCTGAAATTTGGTCTGCAGACAGTTAACACACCAATGTAGAGAATAGAAAAATAATATCCAGAAAACTCACGAAAAATCCACATGAACTAGCTAGTACACGATCGGGTAAAAATTAGGGTTTTGGTTCAGTGCACTATTCATCCCTTTGAATCCATAATTGACATTTGGACAGTAAACTACATACAAAAACAGTCCTAACTGAACCTATCCTACTGTTAAAATACAGAAAACAATAACAATTAAACTAAATTATAAAATCTACGCAATAACCTAACCTAAACTCACTAATACTCTAAATAAGATATCTAAATGAATATAAACGCTAATTAAACCTAATATATAACATCTAATATCACTAACTATGTTAACTAACTATCTAGGATTAATTAATTAACTACGGTTAGTCTAACTAGCTAAAATTACTTACGAACTAAATTAAACACTAACTATCTAATCTAAATGACAAATCTAACTAAATCTAACATACTCTAACTAACATGATTACCTATTGAACTCATTAATCTAATGTTAATTCTAACCTAATAAAGCAACTACTAATTTACGGTTAGTCTAACTAGCTAAGATTACTTACTAACTAAATTAAACACTAACTATTGTTAACCTAATAACTAGGGTTAGTTGACTAAGTTAGATTAACTTAACTAAGGATGGTTAGATTGACTAGGTCTAAACAATAACTAGGGTTAGTAGAATTTAACTAAGGTCGGTTAGGGTTAAGAGGGTGTAACTAGGGTTTGGTTGAGATAACTAACTAAGAGTAGATTCTAACTAGTAATTAGGGTTATCTATCTAAGGTTAACTAGGGTTTACTCAACTAGAGTTAGTAGGGGTCGGTTAGGGTTAGATTAGGGAGTCGGTTAACTATGGCTTGCTAAGGGTTAATTAACTAAGATGGCTAGGGTCGGTTAAGATAACTAACTAAGATTGACTACGGCTTTAACTAGGGTTTAGCTTGGGTTGTATAGGGTCGGATAGTGTTAGTAGGTGGCGGTTAAGACTAACTAGAGGTTTGACTAAGGTAGGGTCGACTAGGGTTATGGCTTGGGGCGGTTTAGGTTAACTAGGTTTAACTATGGTTTAACTAAACTAGGGTTAGTACATGGGTTAAACTAGGCCTAACTAGTTAACTAAATTCAGGTTATGGTTTTAACTAAAGCTAATAGCTAGGGTCGGTTAAGTTCCTAACTAAGGTCAACTAGGGTTTAACTATGGTTAAACTAACTACCTAAGGATAGAATTAGTTAACTAATGATAGGGCTAGACTAGGGTTAAATAAGGTCGGTTAGGGTTAGAAGGGTGTAACTAGGCTCGGCTATTGGGATTAGGTAGGGTTTAGTTGGAAATTCGACTAGGGTTAATTAGGTTAACTAAATACCTAGGGTTAATCTAACTAACGAGGGTTAGTCTAGGTGGCGTTTTTGAATAAAGCATTGACTACACACCAACCTAGAGTCATTAACTAATCCAAGGTAGGGTTAATCTAAATTAATTACTATATTAAATATACACTACGATTAGAATCTACCTAATTAGACCTACACGAATTTACAAACCTAATTTAATTCAATAACTTACCCTAATTAAATACCACGATTTTCTAAAACCTAATTCTAATGCTACATTACTAATTTGAGTAACACCTAATTAAGACTAAGTCAATCTAAGCAATACTAAATAGGGCTTTAAAAATAGCAATCCACGAATTTGGTATGAAACCTCTCCTCTCATTATTGTATTAATTGCACTTAGGAAAGTGTTCAACTTCAAAAACCGTCCAGCCCATTTTTCATTAAAAACATTAACTTCTTTTGAAAACCTTTCCCAAAACACCAAACACGTTTTTGGATTAGCTTTAAATGCTCATTTCAAATTTTCAATCTTTTCTAAAAACGTGTAGCCACATTTAGCATGACCTTTGGAATTCAAAAGGGGTTTCCAACTTTGAAAATGAGAAGGCATTTATGATTGGATTGGGAAATGAAGCTCTCCTCTTAATTGCCTTAAATGCATATTGGGAAAGCTCATCTTCAAAAATCGTCCAGCCCATTGGGAAATACATTTTTCCTTGTTTCCATAAAGGCATTAGCTCCTTTTTTTTGAAACATTTCCCAAAGCCCTTTACACGTTTTTGGATGTCTTTAAATGCACATTTAGAATTTCAAAACTTCCACAAAACTCGTGTAAAGGCTTTTTGGAAGGACCTTTGGAATTCCAAAGGGTTTCCAAAAGTCGTGTAACCCTCATTAAAAGACCCTTTGGAATTCCAAAGGGTTGCCTTGTTGGAAAATAAAAGCATTTATAATTGGGCTAGGGAATAGAAATTTCCTAAAATGCAATTCACGATTTTAGAGGGATTGGTTTTCTACCAAAAACGGATTCCCAACTATAAAGACTCAAATGCCCTTAACGAAAATCTACATTATTTACATACCTAGGATAAAATAAAATTAATCTAACTAACTTACTATCTATATAAATTAGTCTAAGGGTATGAATGAGAATTAACGAATTGGAAAGCTCTATTGAATTAACACTACACCAAGAAAAATGAAATTCTATATTAATGCTAATTTAGCTAAAACGAAAATTAAAGATTTTAATTATTCTAAAGAACACATACCTAAACTAATTATCAAAAACAATAACAATCATCCATACGCTACTATCTACAGAAATTTTAAGCAACACACTAATTGAACAAACCTAATATGCAATCTACATTAAATTAGCAACATAAAAACTACAAACTAAGGATTCTAAGCAAAACCTAATTATGCTATCTTACACATAATACAACAAGACTATTAAAACTAAAAACATGAAGGAATGAACAAACTACTATGCTGGACATGAAATAAAAACAGAAAAACGAATTCTACACAACCCTACAACTCGACTAGCACCAAAAACACAAAACAGAAATTCATACTAAACGCAATACACGATTTAAAATATATGAAAAACCTAAACAATAATGAACAAATTGACATGAACATAACAAAGAAAAGAACTACAAAAAATGTTACAAACTGCTGGACATTCTACATAAAAACAGGAAAACAACAATCGGTACTTAACTTTTATCAAAATCTAAAAACGCCTAAAACATGAAATCTCATAAACACTTTTCCTAATGTACTAAACTCAATTAAAACAACATCCATTAGACTTAGAACAACTGAGAAAACGCAAACATATAGAAATCTCATTTCAAACACACGCACACACCCAAAACATACCTAAAAACTCCCAACGTTGGATTGAAAAACATACAAGTAACTGACTCAAACACCTAAACATCCTACGTGTTGGCCTTTGCACGAACAAAAGCTATACTAAGGCTGACAAAAATACAGAAAATTGCAGCACATTACACACGCACATGATAGGTTTTAACTAGAAGCAATGGGTGAGAAGACCTACCTTTTGGGCGATCCGAAGAGTGGGGGGATGAAGAAGAGCGGACTTTGCTTGGATTTGCACCGTTCGGGACCTCGTTGATGCTGGAAATACACCATGGTACCATGTCCTACAGATGCAACACGTTGGAAATCCACCGAAGATGAAGTGTGAACCGATTCTCGATCGGGGGGCGTAGAAGACCGGATGGAGGTAGAGCCGGCCCTTCTCGTTGGAGTGTTTCGCACTTCCACCCGAGAAAAGTGTTTCCCACCTCTGCTGCACCTGCAAAACACAACAACAATGGAGATTAAACAACATTGGAGATTAAAGAAATGGAGAGGTTGTGAAAGAAGGCAAGAAAAAGCTTGGATCTCAAGCTTATTTTCATGCTCTAATGGAGATGGTGTGAAGATGGAGGATGAGAAGGGGGCTGGAGTTAGAATCGTGCCCCTAGGGCACAAAAACCAAGGCAAAGACAGATGGAATGGGCGCCCCCTCTCCCTTTTGACGTTTTGGCCTCTTTTGGCTATTTTACAAAAGCAGGTTTAAAATAAAAATATTTACTCGGCGCCTCTTTCTGCAAGGTTTTTTTAGAAAATGTATTTACAAAACTTAAGTGGGCTGGAGTTGGGTTAAATCCATGTAATTTGGTCCAGATCCAAAGTCCACATGGGCGTCTGGATCCAAATCTCTCAAATCGGATCCGATATTTGATCCGTTACACTGTAAATGCCATAATTCTTTCAAATTAACTCCGATTTTAATGAAATTCGAACCAGAGCTCCCTAACATCATTATGCCCCTAAGTGTATGCTTTAAACCTATAGATGATGCATTTATGCAGTGAAAATGTATTAATAAAACATGATATTTATGCATCATCAACAACCCAATCCCTCGTAATGGGATATTTTCATTATCAGACTTTGATTTCTTCCTTTATCATAATTTTCCTCCAAAAATTTCCTAAATATCCCATTCTTACCTTCAGAGTGGACATTGACATTTCATTATGGTTCGGACAAGGACTGGAAAGGAAACAGTGCCACAGCAAAGTGACAGTGAAGGAGAGGAAATGAACTCCATCAGGTCATCCAAGCAGCAGGGCCAAGAAGCAGAAAGCAATGTTGATACAGCTACATACAAGTTATTTCAGAAAGTGATGGCAAGAATGATGTCTGAACAGGCTGAGGAAAACCCTGAGAAAATATCTTCTAAAAGCAAAGCCAAGGGAAAAGTCAGCAAGAAGCAAGTTCAGTATGACAGCACTTCAGAGTCAGCAGAGGAGGACTCAGAGGAAGAGCAGCCATCATATTTTCATAACCCTTTGTATCGGCCCAAGAAAGTCAACGAGGGGCACGAGTCAGCAAACAAAACCAAGTTTCAGATCCCAGCAGAAGATCCGATGCATAAGCAAATGAGAGAAATGACTCTTGCAATCAAAGACTTATAAACCCAGGACAAAGGCAAAAAGGTCTACACCGGTGCAGATTTTTATGACGACCTAGAAGGAGATGACAACTGGGGAGATCTTCCTCGTAAATTCCTAAAGTTTGATGGGACCGGCAACCCCAAGGCTCATCTGGCTACATTTTTCGCCGAGTGCAATCGATTCAGAAAGAACAATAGGGCTTTATTCCTGTGCTTTCCACGCAGTCTGGAGGGAGTTGCAGCAAGATGGTATGTCGACCACATCAACTCGATTGAACTGCGAGAGTTCGACAAGGTCATCAACTTGTTCATTGAAAGGTTTCTCTTCAATACCGAGGCTCCGCCTACCCTCAACCATCTTTTCAACCTAAAGCAAAATGACAATAAGAGGGCAAAAGATTTCATTCATAGATGGAGATCCACTTGCAACCGGATGAAAGATCCGATATCAGAGGGGCATGCACTCTCAATAATTTTGAACAATTTCTCTCAACCTCTGAAGGGTCTGATCTCTACTTCTCCGTCTAAATCTTTCATCAAGTTAATAGAGCAAGTCGAATGGCTCGAAATGGGATTAGAGAATGGAACCTATCATGGCATCACCTTGGCAGGAGGCAGTCAGGATGTGAAAAAGAAAACCAACTTTACCTTTTCTACCAGTTCCTCCAACAACAATGGCAAAAACAAAAGAGTTGGTAGAAAGAACCACACTCGAGGGTCAGGCAGAGATGACTGTTCCAGTCAAAAGAGTGGGATCAGCAGGCAGAATGGCAGCCCTCCCTCGAGCATCCAGTTAGAGTCTAAACCCCAAGGGAAGCCGAAGCATGAGGGTTGGGGATATGACCGCGAGTTTACCCTCTTAGAGCAAACACTTGAAGAAGTTCTTGAGTATATGACAACAAAGGAGATGGTTAAACTTCCCAAGGTAGCAGATCCACCTGTGACTATGGGAAGGTTCAAGGATCAGTTCTGCAAATTCCATCGGGCGATGGGGCATGACATCGAGCACTGCTTTGTTTTCAAAAACATCGTCCAAGACTGCATTGACAAAAAACTGCTGGTGGAAGATCAAGAAAAAGAGTAGCCACCCGTCCTGGCCTAGCTTCCCGAACCATGTCAATATTTTTCTGCTTTCTCTCTTTTTCAGTCACCTAATAGGGACAACTCAGTCCCAGTCTTTTGTGACCTTTGGTCAACAAACTTGTAAATATTCCAGTCGTTGTTATCAAATATTTTCTATCAATGAAATGTCAATTTTCTTCATATCCGTTGATATCAAATACTTTTATTTTGAAAAATTTGTATTTTTCCTATTCTTTTCAAAATAAGGGACAATCCCAAAACATCATCATGAGAGAAATGATATTACCTATGAGGATTTTCAAAATCATAAAAATCTTGAGAATTTCTGCAAAAACTTATTCATGATCACCAAAAGTTCAATATTTTTATCTAATCTTCTTCAAAATAAACTATCACCTTGATTTTTCTTAAAATGGGTTTTTAAACCATTATCTTCAAAATTAACCCTCATGATGATCTCTCATGATGATTCCTTTTAAAAGGATCAGACCTCACACTGATCATTTTCCTTACAATGGACTTTCTCCTCAAAAATGATTTCTCACTTATCTTTTAAATAAACATTTTTTTCTTTCAAGATCCCATATGCAGGCAGGATCAGAAAAACTTCTTTTTCTCTTAAATCTTATAAATTTTCGGTTAAATTTGATATTTTTATCAGTTTCATTCAGTATTCATGTTTTTGTCAAGTTTACATCAAATTTATCAAGTTTTATCGAGTTTTATCAATTTTTTCCTCAATTCCATTAAATTTTATCAAATTTTTACCCCTTCAGGTTAAGGGATAAACCTGATGCCTCTTTCCCATGAGGTATTTTCTAAATATTCTTGGTGTTACCCCTTCAGGTTAAGGGATAAACCTGATGCCTCTTTCCCATGAGGTATTTCCTTTTATTCTTTTTCCCCCTCAGGTTAAGGGATAAACCTGACCCTCGTTGTCCGAGGTGTTTCCCATTCAGGATAAGGGATAATCCTGAAACCCCTCGTAGGAGCAATAACGCTACCAATGAGGATTCTTTTGTAAATACAAGTTTTATCAATCTTTATTAATTTTCTAGATTTATATCAATTTCCCTTCACTAAATTTGTCTTTCCCATTCAGAATATGGGATAATCCTGAAAACCTCTCATAGGGGCAATAATGATTACCTATGAGAATTCTTTTTTGTAAATACAAGTTTCATCAAATTGATTTTCTAAATTTATTTTCCTAAATTTCTATCCTTTCCCCTTTCAGGTTAAGGGATAAACCTGAACCTCGACATTCGAGGAATTCTTTTCTCAGGATAAGGGATAATCCTGAGATCGCTCATAGGAGCAACAAATGCTACTTGTGAGAATTCTTTTATAAAGTAAATAAATTTCCTCAAAATTTTCTTCATTTTTTATCAATATTTCATCAAATTTTTATTTTCCTTCTATCTGTTTAAATTTTATTCTTTTTCCCATTCAGGACAAGGGATTAATCTTGAAAATTGAACCACATACAGCCAAATGTGCTGGTCCATCTAAATCCTAAATCATAAATCTTGTCATATCTCTTCTAAATTCAAATCTCAAGTATATCCTCAAAAATCTCTCTTTTCCCTTTCAGGTTAAGGGATAAACCTGAATCATTGTCTATTATATCCTAAATTCTCACCAAATGTCTATCAATTCATCAAATGTCTTTCATTATCAAGCCCTCGGGTTACCATTTTATCAATGTCTATCATTTTCAAGCCTTCGGGTCACAACTTCATCAAAGCATATCATTTTCAAGCCTTCGGGTCACAATTTTATCTATATCTCTCAAAATTTTAAGCCTTCGGGTTACAATCTCATTAATGTCTATTACTGTCAAGCCTTCGAATTACAAATTCATCCACATCTATCCTTCTCCAAACCTTTGGGTCACAACTCTATCAATGTCAATCATTTTACTATTTCAAGCAAAAAATCCTGCTTTCGAGCTGGTCGAACAAACAAATCCTGCTTCCGAGCTGGTCGGGCAATCAAATCCTGCTTTCGAGCTGGTACTTCCAAAAAATCCTGCTTTCGAGCTGGTCGGGCAATCAAATCCTGCTTTCGAGCTAGTCGGACAATCAAATCCTGCTTTCGAGCTGGTCGGTCAATCAAATCCTACTTTCGAGCTGGTCAGTCAATCAAATTTGCTTTCGAGTTGGTCGGTCCATCAAAATCTTGCTTTCGAGCTGGTCGGGCAATCGAATCCTGCTTTCGAGCTGGTACTTCTAAAAAATCCTGCTTTCGAGCTGCTCGGGCAAACAAATCTTGCTTTCGAGCTGGTCAGTCCATCAAAATCCTGCTTTCGAGATGGTCGGGAAACAAATCCTACTTTCGAGTTGGTCGGTCAATCAAATCCTGCTTTCGAGTTGGTACTTCCATAAAATCATGCTTTCGAGCTGGTACTTGCAATCAAAATCCTGCTTTCGAGCTGGTCGGTCAATCAAAATCCTGCTTTCGAGCTGGTCGGGCAATCAAATCTTGCTTTCGAGCTGGTCGGTCAATCAAAATCCTACTTTCGAGCTGGTACTTCCAACAAATCCTGCTTTCGAGCTGGTCGGGCAAACAAATCCTGCTTTCGAGCTGGTCGGGCAATCAAATCCTGCTTTCGAGCTGGTTGGGCAAACAAATCCTGCTTTCGAGCTGATACTTCCATCGAAATTCTGCTTTCGAGCTGGTCGGGCAAACAAATCCTGCTTTCGAGCTGGTACTTCCCAAAAAATCCTGCTTTCGAGCTAGTCGGTCAAAACAAAAATCTAAATATTCCTTCCTAAAAATTTCAACTCAAGGTTTCATCAAAATCTATATTGAGTAATTACTTCACAAAGGATGCTTGAAAACCTTGCCAATTTGCTAAAAATATTTATTGATTCCAATATCGCTGTTTACCTCTAGTATTTCTTTCCAAAAGGGTGAAACTTTTTGCGAAAAAGAGGTAAAATTCGAAATCTTTTCTCTGTTGATCAAACAAAAGGAGGTAAGAAATATCCTCGGTATGATTAGCGAAAGAAATATTCAAAGACATTGAAAAGCGGAAAGCGAATTGATATTGATCATAGTTATGACGCATGTCTTAAAATGATTTTCTGGCGATTAGGCAGTGGAAATATCCTAAGCGATAAAAAGAATTCACCCAATCCATGTCTCCTCATTTCATTTTAAAGCTGCAAATCAAATATCTGCAAAAGGGATCTCTCAATTGTCGTCAAGATGAAGACGAATTATGCGAGCAAATCCCCAGGGCCAAAGAAGATCTGGATCATCTACCAAGATGAAGGAGTTTGTGAAGGATCCTTCCAGGGAAAGTTCAGATCACCATCGAGATGAAGGCGAGTGTGATGAACCTACCAACAAACCCTAAAAGATATTTGATTTCTGCTATCACCTAAAGACCTTTTGAGCCAATATCATATATAATCCCTGAGATAAACGAAGGATCGAAACATCTTCAAGATGAAGGAGTTTGTGACATACCCTTTCCTGAAAAAGAGAGAAAAGTCAGGACATCTCCAAAATGAAGGATGATGTAAAAAGCCCGAAAAAGTTCAATGACTCAAAAAAGAGTGCAAAAAGATCATCATGGGAAAACACCCAGATATCAAACTGCCAAAATTGCCAGAAGTCATCTTTTCTCATGCAAAGATTCTTTTATCAATATCTTTTCCCTCCTTGCTTTTATGAAATTGAGAATATTTCTTCTCTTCTCATATCAGGGAAATGGATAACTTCCTTGAAGAAAATCATCAGCGCTAAAATTTTGAATTTGACTCTTAAGACCGAGAAGTTAACCTCGTTGGAGGGAATACTCTAGGTAAAAAGAGGGAATATCTTTTGCACACACGTGCACATTTTCAAGCGTTGAAGTCAACTATAAATTTATCTTATTGGCAAAATTTTCTAGATATTCTAAAAATGAAGTAAATATTCAATATCCATCTTGATACAACCTAGCATTGTTTTCCAGAAGAGTTACCCCATTCAGTTGAAGTATCTCTCCTGTCCCATCACGGTTTCGAGAAATCTATATGGTTGTTCCCACTCAGGTTAAGGGTCAAAACCTGTACTTTTTGCGAAAGGTCATTAAATTCAAAAGCTATTTCAGTCTCAACCTTGAGACGCCCAAGATCCTCCCTTTTTCAAAGCTTTAGGGAACCCCATTTCCTTCCTCCTTTCGCAAACCCCTTTCGGATTTGTTCGTCGAAACTTCGAAGGTCCCATCATGGTCTCTTCACTCAAGGAGTCCGTGTGGTCGTCCCATTCAGGTTAAGGGTTAAGCCTGAATCTCGTACATCGAGGTACCTTCCTTTTCCAGGTTTGGGTTAAACCTGAGTCTCGTTTCGACGAGGTATTTTCCTCCAATCCCATCATGGTTCTTCTCAATCGAGGAATCCATGCTTTGTATATCCATCCATAATAAAATCCTACTTAAGCTTCATCTCATGAGGCGTTTTTCTCAAAAATGTCCCATCAAGGTCATCACATACACCTTTCTCCATTCAGATTATCTTGATAAATCTTCGTCCCATCCAGGTTAAGGGCTAAACCTGACTCATTCCAAAAGATTGATCTTGCCTCACTCATGTGACTTGATCGAAATCCTTTCATCATTTCGGGATCTTTGCCCAAAGTCCCATCACGATTTCCTCATCTCTATCATTCAGTTATATCATTGTCAAGGATTTCGTCCCCCCAAGCCATTCAGGACAAGGCCTTAAGCCTGAAAAGCCATAATTCTTCCACACCCAGTTCAGATCTGCTGACTATGGCATTTTTCAAAATTTGGAGTATTATCTTTACCACTAAGCCCGGCTTTCAACCGGCTTAGTAGCAAAGAGGGGCATCTGTGAACACCCCAAAATTTTCAAAATCTTTTAAATATTCCCTTTTTGCCCCTGATATCATTTTCTGAGCGATTGAGCCACTTTTTACTGAAATTAAATTCATTTTATATGTTTAAATTAATTTCGGATCTGGATCCATTGTCTAGATCCAAATCTGAGTCTCATTGTCCAAATTTTAAATTAAAATTACAGAAAATACAAAAAAATAGTTTTTAAAATAGCTCGGACAGTCCATCCGACATCTGTTTGGATCCATCATGTTGTGTTACTCGATTCGAGTGTCAAAACTCGAACATTTCTCAAAACCTGGGTCCAAACCCATTTTCTGAAGAAATTTCCTCTAAATAACCTCGAAAATCTCCTTTTTGTAAATATTTCTTAAAAATACAAAAAAAAAAAATTAGTTTAAATCCTTGTTCTGTCGTACATTTTAGGATTTTCATTCCAAAACTACAAAAAAATAAAAATACTCAGAAAAGAACAAAAAAAAAATCAAAAATAAATGAAGAAAATTGCAAAATGGTTTTTTAGAAACCCGTTTTAGAGAAAACTTTTTAAAGAAACCCTTCCGTGGAAAAATCTTATTTTCATTTAAAAGTCGAGTTAGGGTTTTTGAAAACCCTAACTCTTGCCATTTTCCTTCCTTCACCTCAGTCGTATCTCTCTCTCCTCCATGGCCCGCACCCGCCTTCTCCTACCTCTTCCGTTGATCTCTAACAGAATGGTCTTCCCGAACCTTCCACCTCCTTCTTCAAAAGGGACTCAAGAAACCCTAAACGGCATCGCGCTTCACCCCTCCACCCGGCTTTTCCTTCTTTCTCTACTTCTTTCTCCCCCTCTACCTCTTCTTCTTCTCCACTTCCTTTTCTCCATCTCCTCTCGATCTCCTCTCTTTCACTCTCTTGGCAAAATACGATCAAACCTGCGGTAGTGCACAAAGGAAGACCTCTCCTCCTTCAACCAAAAGCAAAGAATCCGCAACGTCTCCAATCCCTCCTGAAGCTGCTAAGGAAAGCCCCCTTCTCCATCCTTCAGGATTTCTACGAAACTGCGGTAAATACCTCTCTTCCTGCTTGATTTTCTTTGAATTTTTTTTTTAAATCCCTGTTTCAATTCCCTTCAAGCACCTTTGGTAGCATTTGATTTGCTTATGGCAAATCAATCTACCGGCGTGCAACATGAAAAGGAGCATTCACGCTCCAACATCTTCCTTCATTTCCTGCAATTAATTTGTTCTTTTCATTATTTTTCATATCATCGGATTCAATAATCCTCTATAGCTCATTTGAATCCCAATCCGATCTTCTTGATAATTCCCAGTTTTACTTTTATGTTGATTTCCTTAGCTTCTATTTCTGACGTTGGAATATTTTTTGTTATTCTTGTGATTCCTACTAGCATTGTGATTGCTGGTAGTTAGATTATTCGCTTTTATTTGGATCAATATTACCGTTAAATGGTAGATATGCAAGCTTTGTATCTTTAGATCTGCGTTGATGTTATAACCCTTGAAACATCGTATTGGTCTTGCATCGATTCCTCCATGGATATTTTTCAAAACCATTGCTTTATTCTCAGATTTTTTATCCCAACTTATAACTAATTCGCACTCTTTTTCTTTTTTTTTCCTTTTTTTTTAATTCTTCATATTTGCTGTAATTTCCAGTTTATCAAGAGTTCCTTTTTTTTAATATTTCAGCATCACTTACACAACATTAACAGTTTTTTTTTTTTAGCATCATGTTAATATCTACTAAAGCCCTCCTTGAGAAGCATTTCATCTGTATGTTTTCAGGGACATTTGATTTTCAAAATTACATGCAACCCGATATTTCATTCATAATAGAATGTAATCCAGAATCATGATTTTTTTTTTTTGTCTTGCTAACTTGACTGTCACCATTTTGCTCAGTGTGTTTACTATGTCGTGATTGTGGAAATGGGTTAAGCTCCCTTTATTTTGTCGTCAACATTTGATGGGAAGCTACAATCCTGTGTTTTGATGCTCTGTTCGAGCGTGGGATATACGATTCACTTGTCTATCATACTCCTATTAGATATATTTTGCAGGAAAGGTTTCTCCATCTTCAGCTATTTTGCTGCAAACAGAAAAAAAAAAAGGAGAAGGGGCTCTTGGTAAGTGCATTTTCAATACCCCGAAGGAGTTGGTCTTCTGATAAAAAAAAATGCTAGTACTTCTGCATCGTAGGGGTTTTCTAAAAATCTTGATACTGAATCATGGTATTAACTCATTCAACAAATAGTCTAAAAAATTGCATTATTGCCCAAGGATGATCTAAAGTTGGCAGTTTCCTCTGTTGTTCACAACCCAACACCAGTCCATGGTTGTCATTAATGTAAATGTACAATACACATGGTTAGCAACCAGTTCATTGAGTAATGGTGCTGACCTCCTGAGATAATATGTTGAAATTATTGAAACTGAATCTTAGAACTGGTCATTTTTGAAGGATCTGTACCGGACCTGAACACCGTGCCAGAATTTGGTCACTCAGATCATAGCTTGAATCGCCAAGAGGGAGGTCAACTGATAGAGAAGTTTAGGCTATTCATCTGTCATCATTTTACTGCTCAAGCAAGGTGTTGTATCTATCTATTCTCAATTACTTCAGTGAGGCAAGAGAAGTTCTAGCACTGGGAATCGCCTTGCTCCGTGCCTTCTTCATGGGACAAGTGACTGTAGATATTCTAGTGGTGACTGTGATATCCATGCATAAAGAACCCAGTGGAGGGTCTTTTACCCATGTAGTCTGATATTGATAAGTTCTCAAGGTACGGTGGAGGCTGCAGCTCTTCTAGTATGTCTTCCATTCTCTGATCAACTTCTTCAATTATTCAGTATTCTTGTCTATTTTATCAATTTGCCTGTTAAAATGTAAATCTCTGGGTTTTGATTAATTTTGATGAATAGAATGACATTGTTAAAAACATAATGCTAGTTTTCCTCCATCAGCCTAACATATTCTGTATCATTTGTACTTTCAATATATGCCAAACTTTCTATAGCAAAACCTCCCTTTAAATTATTGAGATGCTTCAGTTCAATAATATCACATTTTTCAGGGCACTCATCACTCACTATGTTTCTTTTTTTCTTATTATTTGTAAGTTGGTCAACCTACCTGTTTGTTTAGGGAGATATTGTAAATAATGGGTCAATGTATAGGTGCAAACTAATGGTTTTGGCTAAGCACTCTTTGCCTATTAAGGATAGGCGTCATGCTTCTACATCTGCATTTGAACTCCAGTTTTCCTTTCTTGTAATAAATAGAGCAAGGTCATGAGCAATTGCATGTACCTTGAAGATTGACTACATTGTTGTTGACATCTGTTCCTCGCCTTGAATCAAACATCGATCAATCAAACTTTTAATATATTTATCTGCCACGATGTCAATATCCTCTACAACATCTGAAAGAAATCCTTCTTTGCTATATGGGATGTGTTTTACATGGAGGAATAGCTCTGGAACACCGTGTAGACAGAGGGAGTTCGTTAGCTCACAATCTTGCTGCGGCAATTGGAGCCAGTATGACTGTAATTTTTGAGTCAACTCATTTTCCTAAAGCATTCCCTGTGTCAAACTTTGTTAGATTAATAAATTGCAAAATCACAATTGCTCTAAAGGTAGGATTTGTACATATACCAAGAGTAACTGTTGCACTTAGAGAAGTTCCTGGTATCTCAATGGTGTTTGTTTCACTGAAGGTAATCATATTAGGTGCCCAGAAATCCATATGTCTGCTGCAAAAGTCACAATTTTTGCAGGGAAAATTCATGTTGTTAGCCATGGCATCTTTATACTACTGCCCTTTTTACAGAGCAACCTCCAGCCACAGCAGTGCGGAGCATGGTTGTGACTTCCTTACACCTATTCCATCCTTATGATCCCAGCGGCATCTAGCCCATCATACCTGCACTATTGCTTTAGGGCCTCCAATTCCATTTCATTCCATTTCATTCCATTACATTCCGGTTGTCACACCATTTAACCCCACCATCATATGCACATTTACCTGTTACATAGCATCCCTTGAGCATGATTACCTGCATCACACTGCAACCTTGCCACACCTGATCACCTAACACACTTCATTCTCACACAGTGGTAGCAACACCCCTGTCAGCCCACCCTGCTGCATTCATCTCACTTCTTACAATATCTACAATACCTTCATCTCCTATATGTTATTACATTTATACATATGCACATCACTTGTATCTCTCATATTAGTCACATACACTGCACATTATGTTCACTATCGTGATATCATCACATTTATTCTCAATATATTATATTTAGGCATTCCATTCCCTATGCCCCACCAATACCCAGCACCCTCACTCTCTCTCTCCATATATATATACGTATGTATATATGTATCTATACCTATATATATATATATATCCATATATGTATATATATGAGTATATATATAGATATATGTATATACCTATATATACGTATGTATGTATATATGTATACATTGCCTACGTAGATATATATCAGTTCTTAATGTAACATCCACTTATCATATATTCAATGTCCCGTGCTGACTTTATTTCGCAGGAAGATACAAGAAGTTTGAATTCCTCTTTTTTTTTTTTTTGACAAGAAATTTTATTTGCAAAATGAGGTATAAATGAGAAATTTATATTTCCTGTCTTAGATAGAATGAATGAGCATTGTAAATATTATGAATTACTTGTTCTTCATGCATTTTTCCTTTATTTCTCAAAATCTCACATTGGTGAAACACAAATGGCACGTGCACCATTTCGTAAGAGGTAATTTAATCCTAAGTTGATGATCCATATCAATGGCCATAGTCAGGGTGTGGACAAAACTTAGTATTTTTATCTTTTACGAAATAACACTGGATCCATTTTCAAAATTCATCATATTTTCCTTAAATATTTTCTTCTTTTATCAGAATTTAACTTAGAATTAATTCAAAATATATACCAATGGTCATAGTCAGAGTATATTGAGAGTTAATTTCATTTTAAATTCTATAAAAGCACCAAACGTATTTTATTCTTCACCTGAATTTAGATATAGATTATTATATAATACATTCAATGACCATAGTCAGGGATGTATTATATCTTTAATCTTATTTTAATTCATTTCAAGAATAAGATAGCTTTTCAAAATCCAATTTCAAAAATTTAAATTCATTCATCATTTAGGATAGAATTGCATCATATTTTTTTAAATTTTTTTTTTTTCATAAATCCAAGTATTTCTTTCCTTCATTTCTCAGATCAAAACCTATTCATAAATTCAAATTTCTCAAAAAGATTCAAGAATTCAATTTCAAGGTCCCATTTGACTTTGAAACTTCAGAATCATCTTGTATTTCAAATTCCAAATTCATTTATGTTCAAATACTCCAAATCAAATCCAAAGTTCAATTTAACTTTGAGATTCCCCTCATCTTCTAAATTTCAAAATTCAAACTTCAAAATTCAAGGTCTAATTTGACTTTGAAATTCATTTGTATATTCAAGATTCAAGTTCTAAATTTCATTTTTTAAATCTGGAAATTCTTGATTCATCTTCTGAATTTAACAAACTCCAAATTCATTTTAGGATCCATAACCCAATTCTACTTCGGATCTTAGACTTCAGATCCAAATCCATTTTTTAGGATCCACAATCTAATTCTACTTTGGATCTTAGATTTCAGATCTAAATCCATCTTAAGATCCAAACTTCGGATTTGAAGATTTCAAATCAAATTTTATTCTCAAATCCAATTTTCAAATCCAATTCCAGTTCATTTCCAGATTTCAAATCTAAATCCCTTTACAAATCATGTCTATATTTCTTAAATTAATTTCTCTACCATTTGGATTTCTCCGATCCATTCCAAATTTCAAATCTTAAATTCAATTCCACTTTTTATCCTATCTCTTTTCCTAAATCCCAGTTCAAAAAAAAAACCTTGAAAAATTTCCTTTCCTTCCCTTTTATCTCGGCCTTCAATTATTCTCTTTCCAAAGTCAAGATTTATTCTTCCAAAGACTTAGAACTTCTCTGATCTATCTCAAGTTCTAAAAGTTAGATTCAATCATTTCTTCATTCCCTTATCAAGTTCATCTCAGAATAACTTGGAATTTTTTCAGAACATCTTTCAAAAGGAGCATACATTATTGCATTACACAAGCATGATTCTTTGTGCATTTAGAGTTAGAATAAGTTCTTAGATTACATTTAGGTAAAGCAAAAGGCATAGATTCGATCCTTGGTTCGATTACCCCTGGTAAAGGCGCCAGGAACGGTCGAACCTCGTACCGACGAGCGAATCCCGTCTCTCCATTTTTCCCGCAAATTTTCAAAACAGAGGCGAGTTAAATTTCTAAATATTTTCAAATTAAGGTCAAGTGAGACCGTGCAAAATAGTTCCCCTTCTCTATCTTTTTCCTTCTTTCTTTTTCTCTTCTCTTTATCTTTTATTTCTTTTAATCTTCTCCCTTCAAAAAGGAGAAAAATAGAGGTTAGAAAAGGAAAAGAGAAGGAAGAGAGAGAAAGATACGAGAGAGGAAAAATTTTGCGATGATCACACATGTACATAGTGCTTATTACAGGAAATGAAGTGCGTGTGGGCTGATATTGGCAAATGTGGTAAGTGGAAGATGGTGCAGGTAATATTAAAAAAAAAAACATGAAGATTGAATAAAATGAAATGTGATGCAACAGTGAATTTTATGTGAAGATACTAAGTTACTGTTTCTAACAATAACAGAACTTCTAGGCCATTGCATCGATCAATTGGATCTGCAAAAAAAAAAAAATGGGATATGATTAGATCTATACAGGTTACCCTATCACCCGTTATATCTACTGCCTATAGAGTGTACAGGAATTTGAGGATTCTCCAGGTCCATCAGTACTGTGATCTCTTGTTTAGTTGGGTGATCAACCATGAGATTGCAAATTCGACTTTCTATTGATCTTTGATGTATCCGCGCTTTTACATATTTTGCATCTGCATACCAATGAATCAACATATCTTTGGATATTCCATCCAGATTATTTTAGCTGTCACTTGTCTTCAACCTGAACGAGAAATTATGTTTCCCCTTTCTCACTCAAGGACATCCCCTCCAGATCATTTTGGACATTAGTTATATAATTCAGTATGGAGCTCATCCAATCTCCTGAGTTCAAACAAATTATGCTGGAGAAGTACAAAAACTTAAAACGACATTGTTGTTGATCAAGGAATCTTGAACTAACAACATCAGACTTATTGCAGGTAAGATTTCATGCAGTCAATGAAATATCAAAAGAGGGCTGCTGAAGGCAGTCCAACTGGTTTGAAACGATCATGGTAAGATCTCCAAACTTCTGATAATGATACTATCATGTAGGTCAAATGGCCATGAGCAGAAACCCATAAGTTCTTAGGCATTTTACCTTCAAAAATCATCAATCCCGAAATCAATGAGCACTGGGATTTTTGTTGCTCAAAAGGATTCCCACTAAGAGAGATCTTTTCTAAGTTATATGTTGTCTTTTCACTTTTTTTTTTTGCCAAAATAGTTAGCCTCTTCCAGCCAACTTTGAATTGCATAATGATGAGAGGTGGATGATGCTATGAAAAAAAAATACACGCATATCATGAAAATCACCATGAATGCAGGAGCAAAGTGAGAAGAGGGAGGGGGGGGGGCTCACCAGGAAATCTACAATATAGCGAACATGAATTACAATGCAAAAAAATAAAAAAATAAAAAAATAAACAGTTTAGCCGAATGGGATAAGAAACCAACAAATTGCTAAGTGGGGGTCAGTAGATGATCAAAACTTGGATGAAAATCAGACGTTATAGGGAAAATGAAATAGAAATGGGAGAATAATAATACAGGTTATAAATTGAAACCATGATCGCCATATGCAAAAACCACTAAAATAACAAAAATAGAGGCAAAACAGAGGGAAGAAAAGAAAATGGAAAATAGATAAAAAAAAGAAAGAATGTTGGAATTCGACTATTTCTGATAATGTGGCACGCAGATGGACCGATCTTAGCATAAGCAAGTCGATACCACCAGAAGTGCCTTGTTGGGTCGATGAATAAAAGAAAGAAAAAAAAACTATAGAAAATCGGAAATAGCAGAGAGAGAGGGCTTACTGTGTTCTGCAGAAGTCTTGAAGGATGGGGAGATCGACATTCTGGTTTCACTTGTATTGCTAGGAGTATTGGTCTTCTTCGCCCGATCAGAGGGGAGAGGCTGAGAGCTCTTCGACTAATAAAAAAAAAAGGAGCACCCGAAGAGGAGGGGAAGACTATGCGGGCTACAGAGGGAATGGATGGACGCTTGATTACAATGGACCAAAAATGGCGGATGATGGGTCGAAAAGGAGGAAAACCCACCGAGTGGGGTGGAAAATGAATGGCGACTGTGAATGCCCCAGAACGAATGGGGGGTCTCCTCTTAAAGGGAGATGGATGGTTCGAGAAGAGGAAGTTCGTTGAAGATTAAGGGCGGAGGGGAGAAACCAGTGATCGAAGGGTGGAGAGCGAGCCCGCATGAATCGACCGTTGTATTTTTTTCCTTTTTTCGAAAAAGAGGTCCCATTTTTAGAAATTTTTGTAAAATGGTTCAAGAGTGAGTTTTTTAGAAAAATCAACTTAAAAAGTTTCAAAACCATTTGTTTTCCTTGTAATTTTTTTAATTTTTTTGTTTTTGTGTTATTTTTCATTTTTTAGTATTTTTAGAATAAAATCCTAAGATTTGCGAGGAAACAAAGATTTAAAATTGTTTTTTTTTTTGTATTTTTGCAAAATACTTATAAAAGAGAGTTTTTCTGAGAATTTAAAAGCTATTTCTCTGAAGAATTCTTCAGAAAGCGAATTTGGACCCGGAATTTGAGGTGATATCCGGGGTTTGGACCTCGAACTTGAGGGAATATAAAATAGTGGATCCAAATGGGTGCCAGATGAGCTTTTTCAGCCATTCAGAAAATATTTTTGACATTTTATAATTTCATTTTGTAAATCGAATAACGAGGTTCAGATTTGGACCTAAAACACTGGGTTTGGCTCCGAACTCGATTTTGAATGGAATTCGATCGAAAAAATCTGAAGAATAACTGAGGTTTAGTTTTGATTTTCTTAGAAGATAGAATTAGGGGCAAAAAGGTCATTTTTACAAACCTTTGAAAAAATTTGGGGTGTTCACAAATGCCCCTCTTTGCTACTAAGCCGGTTGAAAGCCGAGCTTAGTGGCAAAGATAACACTCCAAATTTTGAAAATACCTCAGTCAGCAGATCTGAACTGGGTGTGGAAGAATTAATTTTAAAATATAACTTCTCAGGCTTAAAACCTTATCCTGAATGGTCTTGGGGAGATGACATCCTCGAAAATGATATGATTGAGTAGAAGATGAAGAAATCATGATGGGAGTTTGGATGAAAATCCTGAAATGGTAGAGAATCAGAATTTTGATCAGGTCTCATGGGTGAAACGAGATACTCTTTTTAGAATGATTCAGTTTTAGCCCTTAACCTGGATGGGACGAAGATATATCAATATGAATTAGATGAGGAAAAGAATACATGAGAACCTTGATGGGACATTCTTGGAAAATGCCGCGTGAAATAAAGCTCAAGTAGGATCCTATCCTTGATGGATATACAAAGCATGGGTTCCTTGATGGAAAGAACCATGATGGGACTGGAAGAAAACATCTCATCAAAACGAGGAATCTCGTTGGAACGAGACTCAGGTTTAACCCAAACCTGAAAGGAAGATACCTCGCAAAGCGAGGTTTCGGGTTAACTCTTAGCCTGAATAGGAAATCTACCATACGGGTTTCTCAAATGGAGAAACCATAATAGGACCTACGGAATTTGGACGAACAAATCCAAAAGGGGTTTTGCAAAAGGAGGAAAATAGGGTTCCCTAAAGCTTTGAAAAGGGGAAGAAATGGGGCATCTCATCGCTGAGACTGAAATAGCTTTTAAAATTAATGACCTCTTGCAGAAGGTTCAGGTTTGACCCTTATCCTGAGAGGGGGAAATCTACCATACGGATTCCTCAAATGGAGAAACCATAATGGGACCTTTGGAATTTGGACGAACAAATCCGAAAGAGGTTTTGCGAAAGGAGGAAAATAGGGTTCCCTAAAGCTTTGAAAATGGGAAGAAATTGGGTGTCTCATTGCTGAGACTGAAATAGCTTATGAAATTAATGACCTCTCGCAGAAGGTTCAGGTTTGACCTTTATCCTGAGTGGGGATCTACCATACGGATTTCTCGAATGAAGAAAAATCGTGATGAGATGGGAAGAGATACTGCAACTAAATGAGGCAACTCTTCTGGAAGATATAAACAATGCTAGGTTTTGTCAAAATGATTATTGAATGTTTATTTCATTCTTGGAATAGCTAGAAAATTTTGCCAATAAGATAAGATTATAGTTGACTCAAAAGGCTTGAAAATGTGCACGTATGTGCGAAAAGATATTCCCTCTTTACCTAGAGTATTTCCTCCATTGAGGTTAACTCCTCGGTCCTAAGAGTCAAATTCAAAATTTTAGCGCTGATGATTTTCTTCAAGAAAGTTATTCATTTCCCTGATATGAGAAGAGAAGAAATATTCTTAATTTCATAAAAGCAAGTAATGAAGAGACATTGATGAAAGAATTTCATATGAGCAAAGATGACTTCTGGCAAATTTGGCTGTTTGATATCTAGGTGTTTTCCCATGATGATCCTTTTGCACTCCTTTTGAGTCACTGAACTTTCTCGGATTTTTACATCATCCTTCATTTTGGAGATGTCTTGAATTTTCTCTCTTTTTTAGGGAAGGATACGTCACAAACTCCTTCATCTTGGAGATGTTCCGATCCTTTTATCTCAGCAATTATATAGGCTCAAAGGGTCTTTAGATGATAGAAGAAATCAAATATCTTTTAGGGTTTGTCGGTAGGTTCATCACGCTCGCCTTCATCTCGACGGTGATCTGAACTTTCCCTGGAAGGATTCTTCACAAACTCCTTCATCTCGGAGATGATCCAAATCTTCTTTGGTTTCGGGGGTCTAGCTCGCATATTCGTCTTCATCTTGACGACAGTTGAGAGATCCCTTTTGCGGATATTTGATTGCAACTTTAAATGAATGAGAAGATATGGGTTGAGTGGATTCTTTTTATAGCTTGAGATATTTCCACTGCCTGATTGCCAGATAGCCGTCTTTAAACATGCGCCATAGCCATGATCAATATCAATTCGCTTATGGCTTTTCAACATCATTGAAGACTTCTTTCACTGATCATATCGAGGACATTTCTTACATCCTTTTGGTAGATCAACAGGAAAAGATTTGAATTTTACCTCTTGTTTGCAAAAAGTTTCACCTTTTTGGAAAGAATACTAGAGGTAATTTGAGGAAATTCTTTTGTGAAATCAGATTTTTAGAATCAACAAATGCTTTTAGCAAATTGGCAAAGTTTTCACGAATTCTTTGTGAAATAATCATTCGATATAGATTTTGATGAGACCTTTAAAAGAAATGGTGTAAGAATCAGACTTTAGAAAACTTCACTGATGAAATACATTAGGTTTTGGAAATCCCGACCAGTTATGAGAAACTGGATTTTGATAATCCCGACCAGTGAAAACACTGGATTTCAAATCCCGACCAGTGAAAGACACTGGATTTGAAAATCCCGACCAGTTTTTAAAAACTGGATTTTGAAAATCCCGACTAGTGAAAAACACTGGATTTGAAAATCCCAACCAGTTATAAAAAACTGGATTTAAAAATCCCGACCAGTGAAAAACACTGAATTTGAAAATCCCGACCAGTTATAAAAAACTGGATTTAAAAATCCTGACCAGTTAAAAAAACTGAATTTGAAAATCCCGACCAGTTATAAAAAAAAACTGGATTTAAAAAATCCCGACCAGTTATAAAAACTGTATTTGAAAATCCTGACCATTTATAAAAAACTGGATTTAAAAATCCCGACCAGTTATAAAAACTAGATTTGAAAATCCCGACCAGTTATAAAAAACTGGATTTAAAAATCCAGACCAGTTATAAAAACTGGATTTGAAAATCCGGACCAGTTATAAAAAAAACTGGATTTAAAAATCCTGACCAGTTATAAAAACTGGATCTGAAAATCCTGACCAGTTATAAAAAAAACTAGATTTAAAAATCCCGACCAGTTATAAAAACTGGATTTGAAAATCCTGACCAGTTATACAAAACTGGATTTAAAAATCCCGACCAGTTATAAAAACTGGATTTGAAAATCCCGACCAGTTATAAAAACTTGATTTGAAAATCCTGATCAGTTATAAAAAACTGGATTTAAAAATCCTGACCAGTTATAAAAACTGGATTTGAAAATCCTGACCAGTTATAAAAACTGGATTTGAAAATCCCGACCAGTTATAAAACTGGATTTGAAAATCCCGACCAGTTATAAAAACTGGATTTGAAAATCTGGACCAGTTATAAAAACTGGATTTGAAAGTACCGACCAGTCATAAAAACTGGATTTGAAAATCCCGACTAGTTATAAAAACTGGATTTGAAAATGAAGGATTTAATCTGATGGTTTGAAAGTGATTGAATTTGGAAGATTATAACCCGAGGGTTGAGAAAATGATGAGATTTTGAAGATATTGCACCCAGAGGTTGGGAAACTGATAGAATTTGAGAGATTGAAGATCTTGAAGGTTTGGAAATGATAGAATTGAGGAGTCGCACCCTAAGGGTTTGATCTTTTGGAATGCACGACATGCGAGAGCTGGATCTTTTGGAATACAGGACCAATGAGTGTTGGATCTTTTGAAAATACATGACCAACTAGTGTTGGATCTTTTGGAAATACATGACCAGCGGGATGTTGGATCCTTCGAAAATACATGACGAACAGGATGTTGGATTCTTTGGAAATACATGACCAACTGGTGTTGGATCTTTTTGGAAATATATGACCAGCGAGATGCTGGATCCTTTGGAAATACATGAAATTTCAGGACTTGAATTTAGAAGGTTACTGGTGTGAGAACCAGATTTTCCAAATGAGCTCAATATACGATTGAAAAGTTTGAGAAATAACCAGTGCGAGGACTGGGTTTTTGAAGATGAGCTAGATTTTCAAAATGGGTTAGAAGATAATTCAGGATTTATCCTCTTATCCTAAACGGGGGAAAATAGTAAAAGAATACCTCATTGAGAGGAGGCATCAGGTTTATCCCTTATCCTGAAAGGGTATTTTCAAAGATAAGGATTGGATGGAATTTAATAAGATTGACGATTTTTTTCTAAAACTTGACAGAAATTGGCAATAATCTGATGAAAATTTGATCAAATCAAAAGTGAATCACAAGATCAACTGAGAATTAATAAAATTTGAGGAAAAGAATTTTTGTCTAATCCTGCCTGCATATGATAAAAGAAGATGATTATAGACCAAAATAAAATGCCCCAGTATCATGGAGAAGAATGTAAGAATTGATAGAAGATCATTGTTTTATTCAAATGACTCTTTGAATAGTACAAAAGGCTTTAAAATGAAAATTCTAGGTATAAAATTTCTTCAGATGCAGGGCGTTGATAGGGTCTGGCATTTCCACTCCATCTGCGTTGATTAGACGATACGAATTGCGAGGTAAAGCTTCCTTAACCACATAAGGGCCTTCCCAATTGGGTGACGACTTGCCCCGTGGTCGATGCTTGACATGAGTTGTCGATCTGAGTACCAAATCGTTAACCCGAAATCTTCTCTCAATGACGGACTTGGCATAGTGTCGAGCTATCCTTTGTCGATAAGCTTGAGCATGCTCTGCTGCTTTGAGCCTCTTCTCATCCAGTAAATCCAGCTGCACCAATTTTTGTTGTTGATACTGATCAAACGACAATTCTATAAGGGAAGCAAATTTGAGAGCAGGCTTCTGGACATAGAGAGGTAATACCACTTTCGTTCCGTAGACAAGCTCTAAAGGAGTGGCATTAGTCGGAGTCCGAATGGTGGTTCGATACGCCCAAAGTGCATCATGGATTTTCTCATGCCAATCTCGACCTGTTTTCACAGTTTTTTCCAAAATACGAATTAAGATTTTATTGGTAGCCTCTGCTTGGCCGTTCCCTTGAGGATAATAAGGAGCTGAGAAATGATGAGAAATTCTGAATTTAGAACAAAATGTTTTCATCCTCTCATTTTTAAAATGGGTTCCATTGTCTGAGACAATATCATGTGGTATGCCGAAGCGGCAAAGAATGTTTTTGTGAATGAAAGAAACCTCATGGCGGCCTTCTACTGTGCGTAGAGTAACAGCTTCAACCCATTTTGTGAAATACTCTGTCGCAACCAGAAAGTATTTGTGGCCGTTGGAAGCAGAATATGTAATCGGGCCTACGACATCGAATGCCCACATAGAAAATGGCCAAGGAGAAACAACTGATTGTAGATATGTGGCCGGAGCATGAATGGAAGGTGCGTGCATTTGGCACTTGACGCACTTCTTCACGAATCGATGACAGTCCTGTTGCATGGTATTCCAATAGTAACCTGCTCGGACGATCTGCTTGACGAGAGTTTGATAGCCAACATGGCCACCACATATCCCTTCATGTGCCTCTTGGATGATTCCATAGCCTCTTCTTTGTCTAAGCATCTTGCATACTCAGAACTGAAACCACGGCGGTAGAGGACATAAGTCAGAATGAAATAACGGGTAGACATACGCTGAATTGCACGCTGCTCCCTTTTTGACATTTCTGGTGGAAATTCACCAGTCTCAATGAAATTTTTGATATTTTGATACCAAGGCCTCTCCTTCTGATCGACCTGGTTTACTTGCATAGTTGAAGTGAAAGCAGGTTGCTCAAGTCTGCCAACTTCGAAAGAACGACATGATTCACCACCCTTGAATGATAGAATGGAGCCCAGACTGGCTAAGCCATCAGCTATCTGATTATGCTCTCTTCTGACATGGCTGAGCTGAAATTCTTTGAAGGTGTCCACAAGAGCTAGGACGATCTTATGATACGAAATCAATTTGGAATCTTTCACCTGCCATTCAGTGTTAACTTGACTGACAACAAGTAATGAATCGCCGAAGGCATGCACTCTCTTGACATTGAAACTTTGCAGGATTTTGAGGCCTTGTATTAGAGCTTCATACTCGGCCATATTGTGAGTGCATTGGAAACCAAGTTTGAGAGAATAAGGGATCATTTCTTTTTCTGAAGTGATTAACAAGACTTAAATCCCTATGCCAGACATGTTTTTAGAGCCATCGAAGAACAAATTCCAAACTGGAGGCTGTTGGACATTATAGATGCGTTCATCAAGAAAATCATCTTCTGCTTTAAATTCTTCTGTTAGAGGAAAATCCGCTAACTGATCTGCAATAGCCTGGCCTTTAATTGACTTTTGAGAAACATACTCTAAGTCATATTGCATCAGAAGGACTTGCCACTTTGCAATCCGTCCAGTGAGAAATGGTTGTTCAAGAATATATCTGAGAGGATTAAGCTTAGACAGAAACTTGATTTCAGAAGTTAATAAGTAATGTCTTAACTTCTGGCACATCCAAACCAGAGCTAGACAAGTTTTCTCCATCTGAGAATACTTCTTTTCATAATCAATGAAGGTTTTACTCACATAGTAGATGGCGTGCTCTATCAGGCTGCCTTCTTCATATTGTGCGAAGAATCCACCACAGGCATTCTGATTTATGGAAATATATAGTAAAAGAGGTTTCCCCAACTTAGGTGGCTTCAAGACTGGTGGATTAAGGAGATAATGTTTGATACACTCAAACGAGAGTTGGCATTTTGATCCCCATTCAAATTTAACTCCTTTTCTTAGCAAATAATTGAAAGGTTCACATCTCATAGCCAAATTAGAGATGAATCTACGAATAGACTGAATACGCCCTTGAAGGCTTCGCAGTTCCTTGAGATTAGTTGGGGACGACATATCAATAATGGCTTTTGCTTTTGCTGGATCCACCTCTATTCCTTTCTTGCTGATAATGAAGCCGAGCAATTTGCCGGACTCAACTCCGAAAACACATTTCTGAGGATTAAGTCTTAACTTGTAGAGGATAAGTCTTTCAAAAACTTGACTAAGAGCATCAAGGTGATCCTCTTCTTCTTTAGATTTAACCAGAATGTCATCCACATATGCATCCATATTTTTGTGCATTTGATCATGGAAAATGACGGCCATTGCCCTTTGATAAGTTGCCCCGACATTTTTTAGTCCAAACGGCATAACAGTCTAACAGAAGGTTCCCCATGGGGTAGTAAAGGAAGTCTTCGACTGATCACGAACGACCAGCTCGATCTGATTATAGCCTGAATATCCATCCATGAAAGAAAACATGGCATGACCCGTTGTGCTATCAATCAACAGGTCAATGTTAGGAAGTGGATAATCATCTTTTGGGGTAGCTTTATTGAGATCCCTAAAATCGATGCAGATCCGAACTTTTCCGTTCTTTTTAGGGACTGCTATGATATTTGCCAACCAATTGGGGTAATCAATGGCTCGGATGAAGCCTGCTTTTAACAAATCTTTGAGTCCTTCCTTGACTTGCTGCTCAATTCGAGGGTCTAACTTCCTCAATTTATGCTTGATTGGTCTGGCTTCTGGTTTCAATTTGAGGCAATGCTCAACCAGCTTGGGATCTAATCCTGGCATATCTTTATAAGTCCAGGCAAATACTTCCTGATGCTGCTTAAGGAATTGGACGAGTCTTGCTTTCTCTTCTGCTTTTAGACCTGAACCGATTTAGAGAATTTTTGGATCATCTTCTGACCCAATGTTGATATCCTCAGTTGGATCTTGAACCAGAGATGAGGGTTCATCCTGCTTCTGAATGTGAGCAAATTCTGGCAATTCCTGAATGGTGGAATCAAATTCTGCTAGCTCTTCGGTCTGCTTTGCTGCCTGGCTGACCTCTGCTCTGTCTTTCATCTCAGGAAACCTCACCAATTTTAGATATTTGGGATTGATAATGAATTTCTTCATTGGTTCAGGAGTTAATGGTCCTGAAAATGCCAAGAAGAGGTTTTTTAAGAGAAAATATGAGTTAAAACAAATTTTTGCACAAAGTAAAGAATAATGGCATAGACAAAGTATAAGAAAGAATGATAGATACTCAAGTAAGGAGAGAAAATTGATCTTTCATTGATTGGAAGTATGATATTTACAAGATTTCGACAAAAGAAATGGGATTGCGTCGTCCTTATAAGATTAACAAAAAGACAAAAAAAAGAAAGCAGGAAAACTAAGGCATCATCTCTTTATTTGCTTCCTCTGACAAAAATGGTCTTTTTACTGGAATCCTGGCCGGTGAACCCCAACCCTGAGCTGTCCGCATGCTGAACTGGAATGATAGGTTCTATTATGCCATCCTCATTCTTTCTCATGCCTTGGAATGACTGATATCCATATTTTATCAGCAGATCAAATCCCTTTCTGGCTTTAGAAAACTGAGGAAATAAGGGATGATCTTTGAAGGAGGTGTAATTGATGCATCCTCCTAACTTGAAAAAACAAGGTCCCTGCCATTGGACCGTGGCTGCCATGTTTTCTTCTTCCATGACATCTTTCAACTTCAGCATCTTCAGGCTGTCACTGAGATTGATTTTGTCTGCCTCCCTGATGCTGGGAATATCTGCTGTAAATGTCAGACGGGGAATCATAGGCTGTGGCAGCCTCTCTTCAGGATCTTCGCCCAGGATGGTGGTAATCATTCCGCCCTTGGACCACTTGATGCACTGGTGGAGGGTTGATGGAACGACATTGGCGTTATGGATCCATATTCGACTCAACAAAAGATTGTAAGTTGGCGGCACATTGACGATATGGAATAGAACCGTGTGCACTGAATAGTTGATAAAAATTTCCAGGAAGATCTTGCCCTTTGCAGTCTGCCCGTGATTGTCAAAGCCATAGATGATAATGAGATCAGGCACATACTCTTCTTCCTTTAATCCCAGGGCCTTTGTTGTCATCTCTGGGCAAATGTTGAGGTTGTTGCCTCCATCGACAAGTACGTGTGGGACAGTCATGCCCCTGGTCTATATCACGATATACAGTGCATTGTTATGAAAAGAATGAGGCTTTGGCAGGTCCTCATCTGAAAAGGTAATAGGCGCATTAATCATTGCCTGATTTACAATCTGCGCCATGTCTTTGGGCGTGGTGCCCGACTTCACTTTGATCTTCCTCAGTAGATCATCTAGCTTTTCTCGATGCTGGAAAGAATCATGAGTCAATTCGAAAATAGAAATGTTGGAGAGCGTTGTAATTGGCTTCTGAAGGCTTTTGGCCCACTCTTCTGCTGCCTCGGAGGTTTCTGCTTCCCCTGTGGAGGCTTCCTTTTTCAAAAATCTCTTTAGAAAAACTTGGGTTTTTCCACTCTTGACTGACATGTTTCTTATGTTCAGAAATAAGAGGATATTCTCTCTCTGAGATACAGATTGATCCTGATGTAGAACCATCACCTGATGCTGAAGACTTATTTCTTCGCTCGAACATGGACGTATGTGATTTTGCGAAAGAAAAGAATGTTCTAAAATGGTTGATGCCGAGTGTTTTGGGAATGGGGCGGACAAGATATCCATTTTTCCTTCTTCTTCATCCTCGATGAGGATGCTCTTATCGACGCAGTTTTGGATCAGATGTTTCAGGACGAAACAGTATTCAGTATCATGTCCAGTTGCCTTGTGGAACTTGCAATATTGTTCCTTGAATCTTCCCATGATCACTAGCGGATCTGCAACTTTGGGAAGCTTCACCATTCCATGAGATAGCAAATATTTCAGAATTTTTTCCAAAGGCTGGTCAAGGGAAGTGAATTTTCGATCCCTGCTCCAGTTTATGTGCTTGGATTTTTCTTGAAGGTCCCCTTTTTGTTGAGAACCGGCCGAAAGAGGCTTGTCATTGTTCTTGAAGAACTTCCCCTTTCTCCCTCTGCTCTGCTCAGGCTTCGTGCCACTGCCATGCTTGCTGCCCTGGTCATCCCCTGGAACCTCGGCTGAGTAAGTGAGGTGTGCCTTCTTCTTTGAATCCTGGACATTCTTGGCCAAGGCGACACCTTCATACATCCCGTTTTCCATCCCCATCTCGAGCCATTCTGCTCGCTCCGTCAGTTCAATAAACGACTTGGATGGATATGGGAAAAGGAGGCTTTTCAAGGGTTGGGAGAAGTTATTGAGGATGACTTGGAGGGGCATGTTCCTCAGAAATAAGGTTTCTCATCTTGTTGCAGATACTCCTCCATTTGTGAATGAAATCCCTGGCCTTCTCATTAGGCTTCTGTTTAGGTTGCACAAATGGTTCAGGATGGGCAGAGCTTCTGTATTGAACAAGAAGCGCTCAACGAACATGTTGACAACCTTGTCAAAATCCCTTAGCTCAATGGGATTGACATGCTCAGCATACCATTTAGCAGTTATCCCCTCCAGACTGCGGGAAAAACAGAGAAATAGGGCACGGTTGTCCTCACTGAATCGGGTACATTCGGCGAAAAACATTGCCAAATGGGCCTTGGGATCTCCGGATCCATTAAACTTAATGAATTTCTGGGGGAGGTTCTCCAGATTGCTGTCCCCCTCTAAGCCAAGGTAGAAGTCCTGCCTGGTGTATGACCTTTTTCCTTTGTCACGGATTTGCAGGTCTTTGACTATCTTGGTTAATGCTTGGATCGAATCCTCTGCGGGGGCCCCGTACTTGGGTTTGTTTACTAACAATGGTTCTTCCACTGGCCTCTTGGATTGCCGCAGATGCTTCAGAATGTAAATCAACTGATCTTCTTCTTTGGAGTTCTCTTCCACTGATTCTGAATTTTCTGAGGTGCTGTCATGCTGGATCTTCTGCATACTGATCTTGATAGGCTTTTTCATGGGCTTCTTCTTAACTTTGCTCTTAGAAGCCGCCTTCTTGGGACCAGCCTTAGCCTGCTCGGCCATCATTTTGGACATCATCTTTTGGAAAACCCGGTACATGGCCGTATCAACATCGCTCTCATCCCCTGAGTCATGCTTCTTAGATGATCTAGGAGAATTCCTTTCTTCTTGTTCGCTGTCACAGTGCCGCTGAGCAGCCTGCTTAGCGACCCTTGTGTGAACACCCCAAATTTTTCAAAATCTTTTAAATATTCCCTTCTTGCCTAAATTCGTTTTTTTTTAGCAAATAAGTCATTTTTAAATCTAAATTCCAGTTCATTTTTCAAATCTTATTGAAATTAAATTCATTTCATATGTTTAAATTGATTTCAGATCTGGATCCATTGTCCAGATCCAAATCTGAGTCTTCTTTTTCAAATTTTAAATTAAAATTATAGAAAATACCAAAAATAGCCTTTAAATAGCTCGGACAGTCCATTCGACATCCGTTTGGATCCATCACATTGTATTTCTCGATTCGAGTATCAAAACTCGAACATTTTCTCAAAACTCGCGTTCGAACCCTCTTTTTTGAAGAAATTTTCCCAAAATGGTCTGAAATTCTCAGGAAAATACTTTTGTAAATAATCTTTGTAGAAAAATACAAAGAATTAGGGTTTAGTCTATGTTTTTCAAATTTTCATTCCAAAAATACAAAAAAAAAAAATACTCGAAAAAAAATATATATAATAAAAAAATTCAAAAATAAAGGAAGAAAATCGCAAAATGGTTTTTAGAAACCTTTTTTTGAGAAAACTTTTTGGAGATGCCCTTTCGTGGAAAAAACCATATTTTCATTTTAAGAGTCGAGTTAGGGTTTTGAAAAAACCCTAACTCTCGCCATCTTCCTTGCTTCACCTCAGCCGCCTCTCTCTCTCCTCCATGGCCAAACCCTCCATTTCCAACCCCTCATCACCAACAACCCCCATCTTCACCCTTCATCCCTCAACCAAGACTCCTTTCTTCCCCTTTAAAATCGGCCAACGAAAACCCTTCTCCTCACCCGTTATCACCCCAGCACCCTTCTTCTCCTTCACGGATTCATACCCTACCTCTCCACCGATCATCTATTCTTCTTCTTTATACCTTCTTCTTATTCCCTTGGATTTCCTCATTTTGATGGGGGCCGAATGATCTTCGCAGGAATCAACTACATCCAGAGAGAAAGAGCCTCCCTCTCTTTTCAATCCCTACAATAACCAGGTAAGGTATCTCCCTTTACATCTTTTTCCTTAAGCACCTTCGTATATTGCATCTCTGTTTCGATTCTGGTTCTTCTTCACCTCTCATTCTTGTTCTTCTTCATGCATCAATGGTGAGGTCGGCCTGCATATAGCAGGACCGATCCACCTAATGCTACAGCGAATGGAACAATCATGTTCCAACACCTTTTTTTTATTTCCTTCATTTATATTTTGACTTAGATATCTCTTTGTATTTCATCTGGATCTCGAAGTCACATCTGAATTCACTGTTGGTTTCTTTTTTTTCTGTTTGATTTACTACGTTTATATGGTTTCTTGTTTAGCCTTAAATTGTTTTAATCTCTTTTAAGTTTTCTTTGCTCCTGCTTGTCTTATTCTCTGATTTGCTACGAATTTTGTTCTGCTTTGGTCATCCGTTAGGTCTTAAATCTCATTTTTCATATGGATTAGCTGCTGATCCTAATGATCATGCCTTTTTCTTTTCAGATGTTTCTTCTTTGTTGCTGCTTCATCGCGTTTCTTTTAGAAGTTTGATAGAATTCTTCTATTTACCTTATTTTCTTTTTTTTAGTTTTATTTATGTTCTATTTCTCAGAAACATCACAGGTGGAATCAACTTACTGCAATAGCAAATAAAGCTTTTGATTCCAACACTAAACCTCTGGTTTATAATTTTTTTTAGTTGCGTGAGGGTAGATTCCAGTTTGCGCCAAGTTCAATATCATTTTTTTTTACCAGTTTTCTTTTGTTATTTCCCATTTGTTCATTTTATATTTTGACATTACTCTCTGTTTCGGTAAACCATTCAGAATTTCTTCAGTTTGTATAAGTTCAAATATCTATTTACGTTATTTAATATTCAATACTTTATTCTTCTGCAATTCGTCATCGCGCTATTGTTGTAAAATAATTTGCACAAATCTGTCTTCATTGTTATTTCTAGTGGTTAGATCCCTTTCATTTCCTGCTTAGGTTCGGTTTGCACAACAGATCAACTCATCCATAAGTTTTGATCTGGCATGTAAAAAAAAAAATCTTGTAAGAAGTTCATTAGGGTATTTTTCCCCTTTGTCTGGCCGATGTAAACATCTCTTGTGATATCCCGATGAAGGCAATAACTTGTGCATATTCTGCTGTGAAGCCATTGTATATCCTACAGTGAGACCAGATACATCTACTGGGAGATCCTCCATCAGAGATCAGTTACTCCTGGACTGGCATGTTGATTCATTGAAAATTGGTCTTCAATCTACTGATGGAGTTGTTCAACGTTGAATTCTGATGTTTACATCAATTTTTTTTAGCATCATGTCACCATGCTACATTCATTTTATGTGCTTCTTGTTTTAATTTGATTCGTAACATCAATCGTCTATCTTTCTACAGCATTCTTTTATGTTTTCTCACTTCAACGTCCCCCCTCTGCATGGCATTTTTTTTAGTGGCTTCCCTGTTTCCCAACTTCTTTGTTGATTTATGGATTCGCTAAAATGGGTTTCTAATCTATTGAAGAAGAAAAACTCAAACGACGGATAGGGTTCACTGTGAAAGTGAAGGAGAATAGTCAATCCCATCTGTTGTAAATAGCTAATTCAATGTGAGATAAAATCTGAGCAGATGATCCGAGCTATGGTAAAAATAGATTTGATTCATCATGAAGCCCTTTCAATGATGGCTAAATCCACTCTGCGTCTTCACGGTTTCGGTAACATGTTTCTCCTCTTATCTAACATTTGTGTTTGATTGGTTAGAATTTATTCACTCAATTTGAATGGATTCTCGTTTTAATGTGTCATAAAATATCTACTGCAAAAATTTGTTACAGAGAAATCCTGGAAATATGCGTGTTAGTGCCTCCTGCACATAAGCTTTGCCAGATTCATTATGAGTAGGGACAATAAAGTCTCAAATCAAGAGATCACATTGAAGAGGTGAGGTTAGAAGTTGTGCTTCTAGTGGCCAACTTGAAGAAAATCCATATGGGAAGCTACGCTCAATGTATCGATGTATTCAGAGATTCGTTTCTAAGATATGCTGCAGGAGATGATGCATGGTGGGTGTCATTGAGGCCCTAACGGGTTTGTACCTTCTGGATAAATGAGAAGCAGCTGCTCTGCTTTCCATATCATGGCCTGGTATGAAATACACTTTTTGAAAAAGCATACAGGTAAAGAAAATGAAAAGAGGAAGGTAGTTGATGAGTTCGTTCTGTTAAGGAACAATGTTATACATAATTTATTAGACACGATCTATTTCCAGTTTACTCATTTTTTTTGTTCTTTCTAGGTCCCTGTTGCTTTATGTAGGATTATGTCATAGTCAGGGTCACAATGTGATTTAAGTTTGCAGGGTAAATCGAAGAGCGAAAATACCATGCCCACAGGCACATGGTCCTCTAATGCCAATCTTCCTTTAAAATTTTATCAGCATAACAAAAGACTGACAGATACAGGTCATCCTTTTATCCTATGAGATTTCTCTCATATATCAGGTAATTGTATCCCTCTTTACTTCTCTCTTTTGCAGGAATAAAGGATTTCTGATTTTATATGTTCTAGTTAAATTGGTTCTTTTAATCAATGTGGTGGTAGTTGCATGATTTCACATGTTAATGCCTTCGTTCTGAACGTTAGCTGATCCCAGTAATGTGAATTCTGGACCCAACTTGCTTTTATGTTAAAACCTTCCCAAATTGCAAAAAGTGACTGGCAAACTGAAGGATTTTTTTTTGTATTTACATACTATTTCTCTTTGGAAGTCTGAAGAACTGTTACGAATCCAGGTTTGGCTTGGGCTATCTGTGAGCATCTTGTAGAGGGCTCGTTCATGACAAAACAACACAGTGTTCTCTAAATCAACGGTTTATGTATAACATGGGTGATCTGAGGTGGATGTTTGATGCGTTCATGAAGGCAGCAAGCAGAGGTACGAAAATCCAATTTTGTTGCCTATAATGTCATTACAGGAGGTCCGTTCGACAGCAAAATAGGTAAATATCTTCCTAGTGCATGTATATTAATCCCCTTTTTCAGCAAAGGAATCGGTTACAGGTAATGCATTAAAGTCTTCCAATATACAAGTTGATTCAGTGGAAAATTTCATTCGAATGTAGCCTCTTTTCTTTACCATATTTCTTTCATTTTGGGCATGGAAATGATTCTGACATTCAGAAGTATTAATTGGACTCTGCAGATGTTCGGTGAAATTGACATCTAAATGATCTCCCTGCATCGTAAGAGCATGTTGTTAACAATGGCATAGTGAAAGGCTGGACAAAGGGGCAATTCGTGGGTTACTTGAGTTATAAAAACCAAGTTCCATTGGCTATCTTCCATTCCCAGGGAGGTGTCTGCTTCAGATGTCCCAAGCTGTGGGAGTGAAATATATAAGTTATAATATGGCATAATCCCCAGGAGAATTGTGTAAGACTTAAGGCTCTTTTACTTCAAGAATCTGTGTTATCATACATCAAAGGAACTGCCTGTATATGCGATTTATCCCTTGAAGCAATCAAATCAAGGGTAATAAGAGACAGTGAATGGGTCGAAGAGTATTGCAGAAGACCCGCTGAGAAATCATCCAACATTCCATGGATCTATTCTGAAGGTGGTCATTGTTCGCATCAGGATCACGGTATATCCTACTGTAAATTCAGGTATGTCCTATTATAAAATTTCCCTGTTTCTCTCAAATACAAAATAATTCCACTTTGTTAGAGAAGTATGTCTGTTGATAACAATCTTTCCTGTCTTGTGAATATCCTAGTGCACTTGTTTTTGCGTTTATATATACATATATATGTATATATATATATATATATATTCTGGTATACACTCTGTCATACACATAAATACCTTGCGTTCTCCTATACATATTCAAATGTCCTACACTTCACTCATTCACCAATACTCAACACCTTCTGTATCTATCCATTGTGCTTTCACATCATTTCATCTGCTGTTAATGGCATTGATTTTATTGAATATAATCTCCTGCACTAAGGCGCCACCTTCGAACTGATCCGAGAGCATAGCCTTCTATTCATGGAGGATAACATGTTGGTTTGTTCTGGTATTATGTTCGCTGAAACCATAGCCACAGAAGGTAGTGGTGCAGCCTTTGAAAAGGCTAAAGTGAGTTGCTGTCATGATTTTCTAAATATTACCAGTAGGTATCTCATATGTGCTGAAACTCTCAGTACGGTAAGACATCCTTCGATCCCTATCATCAAAAACCAGTTTAACATGAATCAATTTGTTGCTGGCAACTCGCTCTGATCATTCTATCATCTGCTGCCTATCACTTACAATCCCATTTCCAACTCCAGCAGCACCCTCTACCCTCATTTTACCACACTGCTATGTTTCCAGCATCTCCATATGTCATCAACACCTCATCATAGGATGCTGAACAAGAGGTCGGTTTAGACCTCTCTCATTGACTATTCATTGCTAATATCACCTCTGGCAGAAAATTCTGTGCAATTACAGGAATTACAGATCTAGAGTACAACTGTTTGTCATTTAAAGAAGGTTAAGATTGGATGTCATGGTGCTAAGCGCAGTTATGCCAAATCCGCATAGTTGTGGACGGAAGATATCACATCTGTTTTATCCGCATTTGTCGTTGATCGTGCCATAGAATGATTTTGGACTGGTTGATCACAATTCTACTCCCCTACCGGTCCGGTCCATAGTCAAGTTTGGTTTCAAGTCATCTGAGTGCTTGGTAATGTTATTCCTGTTCTGTTAAATCATTTGCAATTATTCAACAAAGAATTCATCATGTACCTACATTTAGCTCCACGCCTCTCTTATGTATTTCTTTAGGCATATGAATATTCCCTTACATTATAGATAGAACGTTATTTCCTTCATATATACATTCCTTTACTTTATATCAAAATTTATTTTTGCAGGAAACATATGGAAAATGTTATCTCCTCTCTTAGCTTAGAAGTTGTAATTCTAAATTCCATTTCAATAATGTAGTAGATAGATTATAAATGAGAATTTACATTTCAGCAATAGAATAGAATGCATATTTTCTAGAATTACTTGTTTTCACATCATTTCCCCTTTCTATTTCAAAAATTCACGAATGGTGAAACACGAATGACACGTGCACCATTTCGTAAGAGGTAATTGATACTAAGTTGATGATCCACATCAATGGCCATAGTCAGGGTGTGGACAAAACTTAGCATTTTTATCTTTTACGAAATAACACTGGATCCACACTGGATCCGTTTTCAAAATTCATCATATTTCCTCAAATATTTTCTTCTTTTATCAGAATTTAACTTAAAATTAATTCAAAATATATACCAACGGCCATAGTGAGGGTATATTGAGAGTTAATTTCATTTTAAATTTTATAAAAGCACCAAATGTGTTTTCATTCTTCACCTGAATTTAAATATAGATTATTATATAATACATTCAATGACCATAGTCAAGGATGTATTATATCTTCAATCTTATTTTAATTCATTTAAAGAATGGGATAGCCTTTCAAAATCCAATTTCAAAAATTTAAATTCATTCATCATTTAGGATAGAATTGCATCATATTTTTAAAAAAAAATCCTTTTCATAAATCCAAGTGATTCTTTCCTTCATTTCTTAGATCAAATCCTATTCATAAATTCAAATTCAACTCTATTTCTCAAAAGGATTCAAGAATTCAATTTCAAGGTCCCATTTGACTTTAAAAACTTTAGAATCAACTTATATCCAAAATTCAAAATTCTAACTTCAAATTCAAAGTCCAAATTGACTTTGAAATTCATTTTATATTCAAAACTCCAACCAAATCCAAAGTTCAAATTAACTTTGAGATTCTCTTCATCTTCTAAATTTCAAAATCAAAATTCAAAGTCTAACTTGACTTTGAAATTCATTTGTATATTCAAGATTCAAATCCTAAATTTCATTCAAACTTAGAAATATGGATTCATCTTCTAAATTCCAGATTCAAGCTTCAAAGTCCAATTTGACTTTGAAATTCATTTGCATATTCAAAATTCAAATTCTTAAATCAATTTTGGAAATTCCAAATCCAAAATCGGATCAACTTGGATCTAGTCTTCTAAATACAATTCCACTTTTGGATCTCAGACTTCAGATCCAATTTCCTTATAGGATCCAGAATCAATTTTCACTTTGGATCTTAGACTTCAGATCCAACTTTCCATTTTAGGATCCAGGATCCAATTCCACTTTTGGATCTCAGACTTCAGATCCAAAATCCATCTTAGGATCAGGAACCCAATTCTAGATTTGGATCTTAGACTTTAGATCCAAATCCATTCTAGGATCCAGAACCCAAAATCCATCTTGGATTCTAAATTTCGGATCTCATTCTGTTTAAGATCCGGAATCCAATTCCAATTCTAGATTTCAATTCCATTTTCGGATCTAATCTGAATTTCTTAAATCCATTTACATCCTTAAAAACCATTTGATTCTCTCAGTTCATTCCAATTTCAAAACTTCAAAAATCTAAATTCAAAATCCATCTCAAATATTCGTTTCCTTTCCTAAATTCAGGTTCAAATTCAACGTCCATTTCTGAATTTGAAACTTCATCTCCTTTCATTTTTTTTAAAAAGCTTCAAGTCATTTATTTTCCCAACTCTGATTTACTTCAAAGACTTAGAACTTCTCTGATCTATCTCAAGTTCTAAGTTAGATTCAATCATTTCTTCACTCCCTTACCAAATTCATCTCAGAATACTTGGAAATTTTCAAAACATCTTTCAAAAGAGCATACATCCTTGCATTTCACAAGCATGACTCTTTGTGCATTTAGATCTTTAGGATAAATTCTTAGATAATATTTAGGCAAAGCAAAAGGCATAGATTCGATCCTTGGTTCAATTACCCCTGGTAAAGGCGCCAGGAACGGTCGAACCTCGTACTGACGAGCGAATCCCGTCTCTCCATCTTTTTTCCGCAAATTTTCAAAACGGAGGCGAGTTATTTGCTAAATATCTTTCAAATCAAGGTTAAGTGAAAACCCGCAAAATAGTTCCTCTTCTCTCTCTCTTTCTCTCTTTTCTCTTCTCTCTTTCTTTTCTGTCTTTTATTTTTTTTCTCTCTTCAAAAAGGAGAAAGATAAGAGGTTAGAAAAGGAAAAGAGAAGGAAGAGAGAGAAACCAACGAGAGAGAAAAATTTTTGCGATGATCACAGTTTTGGCGACCGTGATGGGACCCGTCTTCGTTCGGTTGGATCTATGCCTTTGCTTTGCTTTTATATAATCTAAGTCTTTATTCTAACATATGTCAGCTACATTTTCCATGCAAACCTTAGGAGCCTAGACTCTGTCCTAAAGCTGACATCATTGCATATAGGATCTAAGTATGGTTTGGTAGGACCATATTGAGGAGATTACATCCATGTTCACATTAGACTTAGGTCTTAAATACAACTCTCCTCAATTTTAGGGATTGAATGTAAACAATGTATGCAAGTGTATGCTTCTTTTCATTTAAATCTATCTCTTTAGGACTTGCATTAGAGCCTTCTGATTTTATTGCATGTTGATCATATTTTGAAAACATCCCTACCTATATTGTCCCGGTCCTCACGTTGCTGGGCTGTCTCACTGAACCATAGTTCGGGAGACAACCTCACAACTGGACCACTTATTTGGGTTCGCGCTCCCCTACCATGTACCTAAGGGCCATAGTCCGAGGTATATCGGTAGGTGCTCAAGGATGTTGGGAAGCCATTACCTTAGAACCGGAGAGATATCTTATATGCCACGTACTTCGAGCTTCGGCTTGTGTATATCGGCATACCTTGATGGAAATCAGATGATCTAAATCTTAGAGTTAGGATTAAGATCCTATTTGCCATTTCAAATATTGCATATAGAGTCAGCTTTAGGGAGTGCTATTTGTGCATCCTTGCTCGTATGTCGGTGATTGAATGATATTATATATGTATATGTATCTTTCTTATATTTTCCAAAACTCTGGGTATATATTATTCAAAATTCCCTCTTTTAAAAAAAAAACCCAGGTGCATTGCCATTTCTTTCTGATTTCTTCAAAATCTTTTGATCCTGCCTGCTATTTTTCAAAATTTTTTAAATTCTTGTCATCTATTTTTAAAATTTATTTTCCTCCATCATGAGAGAAATGATATTGCCTATGAGGATTTTCAAAATCATAAAATTTCTTCTAAAAAGTCTTCAAAAGATTCAAATATTTTGATCTAAATCCCTTTTAAATAAACTAACATGTTGACTTTCCTTTTTCAAATTAGGTTTTGAAAACCATTTGCCTTCTAAATCATCACCTCATGTTTTCTCTTTCAAAACTGGTTTTCAAACCACTATCCTCGAAATCAAACCTCATGATGATTTCTCATGATGATTCTCCTTTTTAAAGGATCAGATCTCGCGCTGATCGTTCTTCTTACAAATGAATTTTCCTCCCAAAAATGATTTTTCACCTATCTTTTAAATAAACATTTTCCCTTTCAAGATCCCCTATGCAGGCAGGATTAGAAAAAACTCCTTTTTCTCAAATCTTGTAAATCTTTAGCTAATTTTGATATCTTTATCAGTTTCATTCATTTTATTCATATTTTTATCAAGTTTACATCAATTTTATCAAGTTTTATCAAGTTTATCAATATTTCCTCAAATCTATTTTATCCATTCTTTACCCTTTCAGGTTAAGGGAAAAACTTGAAACCCCTCGTTGTCCGAGGTGCTTCCCCCTTTCAGGTTAAGGGATAAACCTGACCCTCGTTGTCCGAGGTGCTCCCATTCAGGATAAGGGAAAATCCTGAGACCCCTCGTAGGAGAAATAACGCTACCTATGAGGATTCTTTTGTAAATACAAGTTTTGTCAATCTTTATTAATTTTCTAGATTTATATCAATTCCCCTTCATTAAATTTTCTTAAATTCTATTCTTTTTTCCATTCAGGATAAGGGAAAATCCTGAGACCCCTTGTAGGAGCAATAATGCTACCTATGAGGACCCTGTTGTAAATACAAGTTTTGTAAACCTTTATTGATTTTCTAAATTTATATTAATTTCTCTTCCTTTGTTTTCCTTAAATTCTATTTTTTTTTCTCATTCAGGATAAGGGATAATCCTGAGACCCCTCGTAGGAGCCACAATGCTACCTATGAGGATTCTTTTGTAAATACAAGTTTTGCCAATCTTTATTGATTTTTCTAGATTTATATCAATCTCCCTTCATTAAATTCTATTCTTTTTCCCATTTAGGATAAGGGAAAATCCTGAAACCCCTCGTAGGAGCACTAATGCTACCTACGAGAATTCTTTTGTAAATGCAAGTTTTGTCAACCTTTATTGATTTTCTAAAAATTATATCAATTTCTCTTCACCTTCTTAAAATTCTATTCTTTTTCCCATTCAGGATAAGGGATAATCCTGAAACCCCTTGTAGGAGCAACAACGCTACCTATGATAATTCTTTTGTAAATACAAGTTTTTCTTTATTGATTTTCTAGATTTATATCAATTTGCCTTCGCTAAATTCTATTCTTTTCCCATTCAGGATAAGGGAAAATCCTGGAACCCCTCGTAGGAGCCACAACGCTACCTATGAGGATTCTTTTGTAAATACAAGTTTTGTTAATCTTTGTTGATTTTCTAGATTTATATCAACCCCCCTTCATTAAATCTCTTTAAAATTCTATTCTTTTTCCCGTTCAGGATAAGGGATAATCCTGAAACCCCTCGTAGGAGCAATAATGCTACCTACGAGAATTCTTTTGTAAATACAAGTTTTCGTCAACCTTCATTGATTTTCTAAAATTATATCAATCTCTCTTTATTAAAATTCCTTAAAATTCTTTTTCATTCAGGATAAGGGATAATCCTGAGATCACTCATAGGGGCGACCATGTTACCTGTGAGAATTCTTTTTACAAAAATAAATCAATTTCCTCAAATGTTCTACATTCTTTTTCAAAGTTTTATATCCTTTTTGTCTTCTTAAAGTTTATTCTTTTTATATTCCCCTTCACCATACCTGGTCCATCTAAATCATAGATCATAAATTCTAAATCTTGTCATATCCCTTCTAAATTCAAGTCTCAGGTTATCTCTTCATAAAATCTTCTATTTCCCCTTCAGGTTAAGGGATAAACCTGAATCATTTTTTTTTTTAAATTCTCTTCAAAATGTCTATTCTATTTTTCCCCCTTCAGGTTAAGGGATAAACCTGAATCATTCTCTTTCTAAATTCTCTTCAAAAATGTCTATTCTATTTTCCCCTTCAGGATAAGGGATAATCCTGAAAATCCCGGCCATTCTTCTTGCTTTAATCTCTAAATATCTTAAATAGGCCGATCTTCTTCCCAACTCTCAATTGGAAAATCTAGTGTTCGCATTGGTTATTTTGCTAAGTTTCCAAATCTAAAAATCAAGTTCATCAGTCCTCGTGCTGTTTGACTCTCAGAAAGTCTCAATCTTAAATCAAGCCATTAAATGAAATATCCCAGCTACTTCGCTGGTCGTTAAATGATTAAATGAAATGTCCCAGCTACTTCGCTGGTCCTTAAATGATTAAATGAAATGTCCCAGCTACTTCGCTGGTCATTAAATGATTAAATGAAATGTCCCAGCTACTTCGCTGGTCGTTAAATGATTAAATGAAATGTTCCAGCTACTTCGTTGGTTGTTAAATGATTAAATGAAATGTCCCAGCTACTTCGCTGGTCGTTAAATGATTAAATGAAATGTTCCAGCTACTTCGTTGGTCGTTCAATGATTAAATGAAATGTCCCAGCTACTTCGCTGGTCGTTAAATGATTAAATGAAATGTCCCAGCCACTTCGCTGGTCGTTAAATGATTAAATGAAATGTCCCAGCCACTTCGCTGGTCGTTAAATGATTAAATGAAATGTCCCATCTACTTCGCTGGTCGTTAAATGAAATGTCCCAGCTACTTCGCTGGTCGCTAAATGAAATGTCCCAGCTACTTCGCTGGTCGCTAAATGAAATGTCCCAGCTACTTCGCTGGTCGCTAAATGAAATGTCTCAGCTACTTCGCTGGTCACTAAATGAAATGTCCCAGCTACTTCGCTGGTCGTTAAATAAAATGTTCTAACTCCTTCATTGGTCGTTAGATGAAATGTCCCAGCTACTTCGTTGGTCGTTAAATAAAAGGTTCCAGCTCTTTCGTTGGTCGTTAAATGAAAGGTTTCAGTTTTACTGTTCAGAATATCCAAAATCATAAATTGCAACTAAAGGTCACATCAAAATCTATATTGAGTAACTATTTCACATAGAAGTCATGAAAACCTTGTCAATCTGCTAAAAATATTTGTTGATTCCAAATAAATCTTACTGCACAAAAGAATTACCTCGGATTACCTCTAGTATTTTCTTCATAAAAGGTGAAACTCTTTGCGAAAAAGAGGTAAAATTCAAATCTTTTTCCTGTTGATCAACCAAAAGGATGAAAGAAAGATCCTCGGTATGATTAGTGAAATAAATATTCGATGACATTGAAAAGCCGAAAGCGAATTGATATTGATCATAGCTATGATGCATGTTTAAAGACGATTCTCTGGCAATTAGGCAGTGGAAGTATCCTGAGCCATAAAAGAATCCACTTAATCCATATCTTCTCATTCTAAAGTTGCAATCAAATATCTGCAAAAGGGATCTCTCAATTGTCGTCAAGATGAAGGCGAATTAAGCGAGTAGACCCCCGGGGCCAAAGAAGATTTGAAACATCTTCAAGATGACGGAGTTTGTGACGGATCCTTCCAGGGAAAGTTCGGATCACCGTCGAGATGAAGGCGGATGTGATGGACCTACCGACAAACCCTAAATGATATTTGATTTCAGCTATCATCTAAAGACCTTTTGAGCCAATATCATATATAATCCCTGAGAAAAAGAAGGATCGGAGCATCTCCAAGATGAAGGAGTTTGTGACGTACCCTTCCCTGAAGAAGAGAGAAAAGTCAGGACTTCTCCAAAATGAAGGATGATGTAAAGAACCCGAAAAAGCCCAATGACTCAAAAAGAGTGCAAAAAGATCATCATGAGAAAACACTCAGATATCAAACTGCCTAAATTGCCAGAAGTCATCCTTTCTTATGCAAAATATCTGTTATCAATATCTTTTCTTTACATGCTTTTATGAAATTGAGAATATTTCTTCTCTTCTCATATCAAGGAAATGGATAGCTTCCTTGAAGAAAATCATCAGCGCTAAAATTTTGAATTTGACTCTTAAAACCGAGGAGTTAACCTCGTTGGAGGAAATACTCTAGGTAAAAGAAGAAATATCCTTGCATACATGTGCACATTTTCAAGCGTTGAAGTCAACTATAAATTTATCTTATTGGCAAAAATTTTTAGATATTCTCAGAATGAAATAAGTAGTCAATATCCATTTTGATGCAACCTAGCGTTGTTCATATCTTCCAGAAGAGTTACCCCATTCAGTTGAAGTATCTCTCCTGTCCCATCACGGTTTTGAGAAATCCGTATGGTTGTTCCCACTCAAGTTAAGGGTCAAAACCTGTACTTCCTGCGAGAAGTCATTAAATTCAAAAGTTGGTTTCAGTCTCAGCAATGAGACGCCCAAGTTCATCCTTTTTTTTTTTTTTAAGCTTTAGGGAACCCCATTTCCTTCCTCCTTTCGCAAACCCCTTTCGGATTTGTTCGTCCAAACTCCGAAGGTCCCATCATGGTTTCTTCACTCGAGGATTCCATATGGTCGTCCCCTTCAGGTTGTGGTTAAATCTGAATCTCGTTCCAACGAGTTTCCCTCGTTTCGACGAGGTGTTTTCCTTCAGTCCCATCATGGTTCTTCCCATCGAGGGATCCATGCTTTGTATATCCATCCGGAATAAAATCCTACTTGAGCTTCATCTCATGAGGCGTTTTCTCATAAATGTCCCATCAAGGTCCTCACCTATTCCTTTCCCCATTCAGGTTATCTTGAGATATCTTCGACCCATCCAGGTTAAGGGCTAAACCTGAGTTATTCCACAAAGCTGATCTAGTCTCACCCCTGAGACTTGATCAAAACTCCCCTCTTTCATCATTTCGGGATCATCACTCAAAATCCCATCACGATTTCCTCATTTTCTACTCAATCATATCACTTTCGAGGATTTCGTCTTCCAAAAGCCATTCAAGGATAAAGTTTTAAATATGAAAAACCATGTCTTTCAAATAAATTCTTTCACACCCAGTTCAGATCTGCTGACTGGGGCATTTTTTTAAAATTTGGAGTGTTTTCTTTGCCACTAAGCTCGGCTTTCAACCGGCTTACTAGCAAAGAGGGGCATCTGTGAACACCCCAATTTTTTTAAAATCTTTTAAATATTCCCTTCTTGCCTAAATTCATTTTTTTTTTTAGCAAATAAGTCATTTTTAAATCTAAATTCCAGTTCATTTCTCTAATCTTATTGAAATTAAATTCATTTCATATGTTTAAATTGATTTTAGATTTGGATCCATTGTCCAGATCCAAATCTGAGTCTTCTTTCTCAAATTTTAAATTAAAATTATAGAAAATACCAAAAATAGCCTTTAAATAGCTCGGACAGTCCATTCGACATCTGTTTGGATCCATCACATTGTATTTCTCGATTCGAGTATCAAAACTCGAACATTTTCTCAAAACTTGGGTCCAAACCCTCTTTTTTGAAGAAATTTTCCCAAAATGGTCTGAAATTCTCAGGAAAATACTTTTGTAAATAATCTTTGTAGAAAAATACAAAGAATTAGGGTTTAGTCTTTGTTTTTCAAATTTTCATTCCAAAATTACAAAAAAATAAAAATACTCGAAAAAAAATATATAATAAAAAAATTCAAAAATAAAGGAAGAAAATCGCAAAATGGTTTTTAGAAACCTGTTTTTGAGAAAACTTTTTGGAGAGGCCCTTTCGTGGAAAAAACCATATTTTCATTTTAAGAGTCGAGTTAGGGTTTTGAAAAAACCCTAACTCTCGCCATCTTGCTTCACCTCAGCCGCCTCTCTCTCTCCTCCATGGCCGAACCCTCCATTTCCAACCCCTCATCACCAACAACCCCCATCTTCACCCTTCATCCCCCAACCAAGACTCCTTTCTTCCCCTTTAAAATCGGCCAACAAAAACCCTTCTCCTCACCCGTTATCACCCCAGCACCCTTCTTCTCCTTCACGGATTCATACCCTACCTCTCCACCGATCATCTATTCTTCTTCTTTATACCTTCTTCTTATTCCCTTGGATTTCCTCATTTTGATGGGGGCCGACTGATCTTCGCAGGAATTAACTACATCCAGAGAGAAAGAGCCTCCCTCTCTTTTCAATCCCTACAATAACCAGGTAAGGTATCTCCCTTTACATCTTTTTCCTTAAGCACCTTCGTATATTGCATCTCTGTTTCGATTCTGGTTCTTCTTCACCTCTCATTCTTGTTCTTCTTCATGCATCAATGGTGAGGTCGGCCTGCATATAGCAGGACCGATCCACCTAATGCTACAGCGAATGGAACAATCATGTTCCAACACCTTTTTTTTATTTCCTTCATTTATATTTTGACTTAGATATCTCTTTGTATTTCATCTGGATCTCGAAGTCACATCTGAATTCACTGTTGGTTTCTTTTTTTTCTGTTTGATTTACTACATTTATATGGTTTCTTGTTTAGCCTTAAATTGTTTTAATCTCTTTTAAGTTTTCTTTGCTCCTGCTTATCTTATTCTCTGATTTGCTACGAATTTTGTTCTGCTTTGGTCATCCGTTAGGTCTTAAATCTCATTTTTCATATGGATTAGCTGCTGATCCTAATGATCATGCCTTTTTCTTTTCAGATGTCTCTTCTTTGTTGCTGTTTCATCGCGTTTCTTTTAGAAGTTTGATAGAATTCTTCTATTTACCTTATTTTCTTTTTTTTAGTTTTATTTATGTTCTATTTCTCAGAAACATCACAGGTGGAATCAACTTACTGCAATAGAAAATAAAGCTTTTGATTCCAACACTAAACCTCTGGTTTGCGCCAAGTTCAATATCATTTTTTTGTACCAGTTTTCTCTTGTTATTTCCCATTTGTTCATTTCATATTTTGACATTTCTCTCTGTTTCGGTAAACCATTCTGAATTTCTTCAGTTTGTATGAGTTCAAATGTCTATTTATGTTATTTAATATTCAATACTTTATTCTTCTGCAATTCGTCATCGCGCTATTGTTGTAAAATAATTTGCACAAATCTGTCTTCATCGTTATTTCTAGTGGTTAGATCCCTTTCATTTCCTGCTTAGGTTCGGTTTGCACAGCAGATCAACTCATCCATAAGTTTTGATCTGGCATGTAAAAAAAAAAAATCTTGTAAGAAGTTCATTAGGGTATTTTGCCCCTTTGTCTGGCTGATGTAAGCATCTCTGGTGATATCCCGATAAAGGCAATAACTTGTGCATATTCTGCTTTGAAGCCATTGTATATCCTACAGTGAGACCAGATACATCTACTGGGAGATCCTTCATCAGAGATCAGTTACTCCTGGACTGGCATGTTGATTCATTGAAAATTGGTCTTCAATCTACTGATGGAGTTGTTCAACGTTGAATTCTGATGTTTACATCAATTTTTTTTTAGCATCATGTCACCTTGCTACATTCATTTTATGTGCTTCTTGTTTTTATTTGATTCGTAACATCAATCGTCTATCTTTCTACAGCATTCTTTTATGTTTTCTCACTTCAACGTCCCCCCTCTGCATGGCATTTTTTTTAGTGGCTTCCCTGTTTCCCAACTTCTTTGTTGATGTATGGATTCGCAAAAATGGGTTTCTAATCTATCGAAGAAGAAAAACTCAAACAACGGATGGGGTTCACTGTGAAAGTGAAAGAGAATAGTCAATCCCATCTGTTGTAAATAGCTAATTCAATGTGAGATAAAATCTGAGCAGATGATCCGAGCTATGGTAAAAATAGATTTGATTCATCATGAAGCCCTTTCAATGATGGCTAAATCCACTCTGCGTCTTCACGGTTTCGGTAACATGTTTCTCCTCTTATCTAACATTTGTGTTTGATTGGTTAGAATTTATTCACTCAATTTGAATGGATTCTCGTTTTAATGTGTCATAAAATATCTACTGCAAAAATTTGTTACAGAGAAATCCTGGAAATATGCGTGTTAGTGCCTCCTGCACATAAGCTTTGCCAGATTCATTATGAGCAGGGACAATAAAGTCTCAAATCAAGAGATCACATTGAAGAGGTGAGGTTAGAAGTTGTGCTTCTAGTGGCCAACTTGAAGAAAATCCATATGGGAAGCTACGCTTAACGTATCGATGTATTCAGAGATTCGTTTCTAAGATATGCTGCAGGAGATGATGCATGGTGGGTGTCATTGAGGCCCTAACGGGTTTGTACCTTCTGGATAAATGAGAAGCAACTGCTCTGCTTTCCATATCATGGCCTGGTATGAAATACACTTTTTGAAAAAGCATACAGGTAAAGAAAATGAAAAGAGGAAGGTAGTTGATGAGTTCGTTCTGTTAAGGAACAATGTTATACATAATTTATTAGACACGATCTATTTCCAGTTTACTCATTTTTTTTGTTCTTTCTAGGTCCCTGTTGCTTTATGTAGGATTATATCATAGTCAGGGTCACAATGTGATTTAAGTTTGCAGGGTAAATCGAATCGCGAAAATACCATGCCCACAGGCACATGGTCCTCTAATGCCAATCTTCCTTTAAAATTTTAACAGCATAACAAAAGACTGACAGATACAGGTCATCCTTTTATCCTATGAGATTTCTCTCATATATCAGGTAATTGTATCCCTCTTTACTTCTCTCTTTTGCAGGAATAAAGGATTTCTGATTTTATATGTTCTAGTTAAATTGGTTCTTTTAATCAATGTGGTGGTAGTTGCATGATTTCACATGTTAATGCCTTCGTTCTGAACGTTAGCTGATCCCAGTAATGTGAATTCTGGACCCAACTTGCTTTTATGTTAAAACCTTCCCAAATTGCAAAAAGTGACTGGCAAACTGAAGGATTTTTTTTTGTATTTACATACTATTTCTCTTTGGAAGTCTGAAGAACTGTTACGAATCCAGGTTTGGCTTGGGCTATCTGTGAGCATCTTGTAGAGGGCTCGTTCATGACAAAACAACACAGTGTTCTCTAAATCAACGGTTTATGTATAACATGGGTGATCTGAGGTGGATGTTTGATGCGTTCATGAAGGCAGCAAGCAGAGGTACGAAAATCCAATTTTGTTGCCTATAATGTCATTACAGGAGGTCCGTTCGACAGCAAAATAGGTAAATATCTTCCTAGTGCATGTATATTAATCCCCTTTTTCAGCAAAGGAATCGGTTACAGGTAATGCATTAAAGTCTTCCAATATACAAGTTGATTCAGTGGAAAATTTCATTCGAATGTAGCCTCTTTTCTTTACCATATTTCTTTCATTTTGGGCATGGAAATGATTCTGACATTCAGAAGTATTAATTGGACTCTGCAGATGTTCGGTGAAATTGACATCTAAATGATCTCCCTGCATCGTAAGAGCATGTTGTTAACAATGGCATAGTGAAAGGCTGGACAAAGGGGCAATTCGTGGGTTACTTGAGTTATAAAAACCAAGTTCCATTGGCTATCTTCCATTCCCAGGGAGGTGTCTGCTTCAGATGTCCCAAGCTGTGGGAGTGAAATATATAAGTTATAATATGGCATAATCCCCAGGAGAATTGTGTAAGACTTAAGGCTCTTTTACTTCAAGAATCTGTGTTATCATACATCAAAGGAACTGCCTGTATATGCGATTTATCCCTTGAAGCAATCAAATCAAGGGTAATAAGAGACAGTGAATGGGTCGAAGAGTATTGCAGAAGACCCGCTGAGAAATCATCCAACATTCCATGGATCTATTCTGAAGGTGGTCATTGTTCGCATCAGGATCACGGTATATCCTACTGTAAATTCAGGTATGTCCTATTATAAAATTTCCCTGTTTCTCTCAAATACAAAATAATTCCACTTTGTTAGAGAAGTATGTCTGTTGATAACAATCTTTCCTGTCTTGTGAATATCCTAGTGCACTTGTTTTTGCGTTTATATATACATATATATGTATATATATATATATATATATATTCTGGTATACACTCTGTCATACACATAAATACCTTGCGTTCTCCTATACATATTCAAATGTCCTACACTTCACTCATTCACCAATACTCAACACCTTCTGTATCTATCCATTGTGCTTTCACATCATTTCATCTGCTGTTAATGGCATTGATTTTATTGAATATAATCTCCTGCACTAAGGCTCCACCTTCGAACTGATCCGAGAGCATAGCCTTCTATTCATGGAGGATAACATGTTGGTTTGTTCTGGTATTATGTTCGCTGAAACCATAGCCACAGAAGGTAGTGGTGCAGCCTTTGAAAAGGCTAAAGTGAGTTGCTGTCATGATTTTCTAAATATTACCAGTAGGTATCTGATATGTGCTGAAACTCTCAGTACGGTAAGACATCCTTCGATCCCTATCATCAAAAACCAGTTTAACATGAATCAATTTGTTGCTGGCAACTCGCTCTGATCATTCTATCATCTGCTGCCTATCACTTACAATCCCATTTCCAACTCCAGCAGCACCCTCTACCCTCATTTTACCACACTGCTATGTTTCCAGCATCTCCATATGTCATCAACACCTCATCATAGGATGCTGAACAAGAGGTCGGTTTAGACCTCTCTCATTGACTATTCATTGCTAATATCACCTCTGGCAGAAAATTCTGTGCAATTACAGGAATTACAGATCTAGAGTACAACTGTTTGTCATTTAAAGAAGGTTAAGATTGGATGTCATGGTGCTAAGCGCAGTTATGCCAAATCCGCATAGTTGTGGACGGAAGATATCACATATGTTTTATCCGCATTTGCCGTTGATCGTGCCATAGAATGATTTTGGACTCGTTGATCACAATTCTACTCCCCTACCGGTCCGGTCCATAGTCAAGTTTGGTTTCAAGTCATCTGAGTGCTTGGTAATGTTATTCCTGTTCTGTTAAATCATTTGCAATTATTCAACAAAGAATTCATCATGTACCTAAATTTAGCTCCAGGCCTCTCTTATGTATTTCTTTAGGCATATGAATATTCCCTTACATTATAGATAGAATGTTATTTCCTTCATATATACATTCCTTTACTTTATATCAAAATTTATTTTTGCAGAAAACATATGGAAAATGTTATCTCCTCTCTTAGCTTAGAAGTTGTAATTCTAAATTCCATTTCAATAATGTAGTAGATAGATTATAAATGAGAATTTACATTTCAGCAATAGAATAGAATGCATATTTTCTAGAATTACTTGTTTTCACATCATTTCCTCTTTCTATTTCAAAAATTCACGAATGGTGAAATACGAATGACACGTGCACCATTTCGTAAGAGGTAATTGATACTAAGTTGATGATCCACATCAATGGCCATAGTCAGGGTGTGGACAAAACTTAGCATTTTTATTTTTTACGAAATAACACTGGATCCACACTGGATCCGTTTTCAAAATTCATCATATTTCCTCAAATATTTTCTTCTTTTATCAGAATTTAACTTAAAATTAATTCAAAATATATACCAACGGCCATAGTCAGGGTATATTGAGAGTTAATTTCATTTTAAATTCTATAAAAGCACCAAATGTGTTTTCATTCTTCACCTGAATTTAAATATAGATTATTATATAATACATTCAATGACCATAGTCAAGGATGTATTATATCTTCAATCTTATTTTAATTCATTTAAAGAATGGGATAGCCTTTCAAAATCCAATTTCAAAAATTTAAATTCATTCATCATTTAGGATAGAATTGCATCATATTTTTAAAAAAAATTCCTTTTCATAAATCCAAGTGATTCTTTCCTCCATTTCTTAGATCAAATCCTATTCATAAATTCAAATTCAACTCTATTTCTCAAAAGGATTCAAGAATTCAATTTCAAGGTCCCATTTGACTTTGAAAACTTTAAAATCAACTTATATCCAAAATTCAAAATTCTAACTTCAAATTCAAAGTTCAAATTGACTTTGAAATTTATTTTATATTCAAAACTCCAACCAAATCCAAAGTTCAAATTAACTTTGAGATTCTCTTCATCTTCTAAATTTCAAAATCAAAATTCAAAGTCTAACTTGACTTTGAAATTCATTTGTATATTCAAGATTCAAATCCTAAATTTCATTCAAACTTAGAAATATGGATTCATCTTCTAAATTCCAGATTCAAGCTTCAAAGTCCAATTTGACTTTGAAATTCATTTGCATATTCAAAATTCAAATTCTCAAATCAATTTTGGAAATTCCAAATCCAAAATCGGATCAACTTGGATCTAGTCTTCTAAATACAATTCCACTTTTGGATCTCAGACTTCAGATCCAATTTCCTTATAGGATCCAGAATCAATTTTCACTTTGGATCTTAGACTTCAGATCCAACTTTCCATTTTAGGATCCAGGATCCAATTCCACTTTTGGATCTCAGACTTCAGATCCAAAATCCATCTTAGGATCAGGAACCCAATTCTAGATTTGGATCTTAGACTTTAGATCCAAATCCATTCTAGGATCCAAAACCCAAAATCCATCTTGGATTCTAAATTTCAGATTTCATTCTGTTTAGGATCCGGAATCCAATTCCAATTCTAGATTTCAATTCCATTTTCGGATCTAATCTGAATTTCTTAAATCCATTTCCATCCTTAAAAACCATTTGATTCTCTCAGTTCATTCCAATTTCAAAACTTCAAAAATCTAAATTCAAAATCCATCTTAAATATTCGTTTCCTTTCCTAAATTCAGGTTCAAATTCAACGTCCATTTCTGAATTTGAAACTTCATCTCCTTTCATTTTTTTTAAAAAGCTTCAAGTCATTTATTTTCCCAACTCTGATTTACTTCAAAGACTTAGAACTTCTCTGATCTATCTCAAGTTCTAAGTTAGATTCAATCATTTCTTCACTCCCTTACCAAATTCATCTCAGAATACTTGGAAATTTTCAAAACTGCATACATCCTTGCATTTCACAAGCATGACTCTTTGTGCATTTAGATCTTTAGGATAAATTCTTAGATAATATTTAAGCAAAGCAAAAGGCATAGATTCGATCCTTGGTTTGATTACCCTTGGTAAAGGCGCCAGGAACGATCGAACCTCGTACCGACGAGCGAATCCCGTCTCTCCATCTTTTTCCCACAAATTTTCAAAACGGAGGCGAGTTATTTGCTAAATATCTTTCAAATCAAGGTTAAGTGAAAACCCGCAAAATAGTTCCTCTTCTCTCTCTCTCTTTCTCTCTTTTCTCTTCTCTCTTTCTTTTTTGTCTTTTATTTTTTTTCTCTCTTCAAAAAGGAGAAAGATAAGAGGTTAGAAAAGGAAAAGAGAAGGAAGAGAGAGAAACCAACGAGAGAGGAAAAATTTTGCGATGATCACACCTTGTCTGAACCATCTCTGAATGCCAAAGTTTTCCTTTAGAATATGGGAATGGTTAGAGTATGGAGAAGCTTTTTGAAAAAAAAAAGAATGAAGGATTTCGACAGACAATTTCAGGAGATTATCCCATTACCCGAGATTGGGTCATCACAAGATTTGTGATAATTGCATTACCATCTAATGATAACAGAGAAATGTGCTCTATTACCTAGGCGAGGTTGTCAACCATGATAAAATATATTGAAGAAATGTGGGAGGAATGTCCCTTTTACCCGAGATGAGGTCGTCACCAAAAAAAATGTGACCATTTGTGCTACAAACAAAATATAATAAATAAAATTTTGGCCAAAAGTAATTTTTATTGATATTTAACATTCAAAGACAAAGAGAGGGTGGGCAGACAGTTTGTCACCACTCTTGATATTCAGATGATACATTTGCCCCAGGAAATACAGACAGAGAAACAAAGGAGTCCCAGGTATATATAGTGACATGGTATGCTCCAGACCACTGATCCGACTGCAGGTTTAATTCTGGCATGTTGCTTGTCGGGAAGCGGGTGTTGGCACAAACCTGCCGCTACGAAAACTGCCTGAGACATCTTTCTGGCTGATAATCAACACAAGAAGAAAGGGCCAAGCAATATGTAGCGCTTGCTGCGAGCATAGGTGTAACGAGGAACTGATTCTCTTCTGTCGAAGAAGTCCCAAACAATCTCCTCCTGATGCAGCTTCTCGATCAAAGCTTGGGACTGGATGGCTGTCTTCGGCTGCTTACCGCTGAATCTGAAAGAACTGGTCTTTGAGGGAACATGTCGTAGGAACCACGACTGCAGTGCGTAAGTGCATCCTTCTACCAGGATAGTCTCTCCAAGAGCAAATTGAGCCAAGCCTCGGTAATGAAAAGCCAAGGCTGCCATAGAAACTCATAGCTGACGGCTCTGCTTGCTTTCCCATCTTTGAAAGAGCTGGGCGACTCTGATATCTATGAAATTCTGGCCATCTTGAAAGAAAGCTAATCCTACTGTGCATAGGATCATGGCATGCTGAATCCTGTCTTTTGTTGCTCGAGACAAAGTGTCAACCTCCTCGTAGGCCCCATACTTGCGATAGAGTCCGAACAGGTCGATGAATTGATTCCCACCAATCTCAGTGAGAGGCCAGGATCTGCTTCTTGATGCTCTGGCCAAGGCTTCTCGAACATCCACCCCTTTGATGTTGATCAAAAACTGCTGCTCGACAGGATCATCTGGCTGGCCAGCTGGTTCGGGCAATCCCATAATATCATTGAACTCGTCCATCAGTAGAGTCATCTCTCCCCAAGGAAACAAGAATGTGCATGTACGTGGATTTCACCGTTCTGTCATAGCCTGAATCAAAGCTCCATTGATGGTTCACTTGCCTACCGCCGATGCCATCTCCAACCCACAGTCATCCAAGTGGTCTGAGAACATACGTGAGAAGGTGGCGAACCAAGAATAATACCACTGAGGGAAGAAAGGGCGAGACTGGATGACCCGTTGATCCGAGGATCCATCCTGAATCTGATAGAAGACATGATCTCGGGGAAAGACCGCATCAAGAGAATTGGACGCCATCGAAATGATACTGATGCAAAGAAGAAATGAGGAGAATCAGATAGAATGCAGGACTTACGGATAAACTCTTGAAGAATAAAACCTGGAAATTTTGGAAAGGTTATGGAAATTTTAAAGGAATTTTTTAGGGTTTTGAAGAAAAAATTTGATCAAAAAAGGAGAAAAAGAAATGTAGGTAGAAAGATACACACCTGAGGTTTTTGAAAATAAGGGAAAGTTTTTGAATAATACACCCAGGTTTTTGGAGAAGGGTTTGATACATATATATGAGAGAATAAGAGAAATATCACACAACCAAAGCTGCACAAACAAGGATGCACACACAACACTCCCTAAATGCTGACTCTAAAATGCAATATTTGAAATGGCTTGTAGGACCTTAATCCTAACTCTAAGGTTCAGATCATCTGATTTCAATCAAGATATGCCGATATACCCAAGCCAAAGCTTGAAGTACGTGGCATAGAAATATTTCTCCGGTTCTAAGGTAATGGCTTCCCAACATCCTTGAGCACCTACCGATATACCTCGGACTATGGCCCTTAGGTACGTGGTAGGGGGGCACGAACCCAAATAAGTGGTTCAGTTGTGAGGCTCTCTCCCGAACTATGGTTGAGTGAGACAGCCCAACAACGTGAAGACCGGGACAATATAGGTAGGGATGTTTTCGAAAAACATGTTCAACATGCAATAAAATCAGAAGTCTCTAATGCAAGTCCTAAAGAGATAGATTAAAAATGAAGAGAAGTATACACTTGCATACATTGTTTGCATTCAATCCCTGAAATTGAGGAGAGTTGTATTTTAGACCTAGATCTAATGTGAACATGGAATAATCTCCTCAATATGGTCCTACCAAACCATACTTAGATCCTATATGCAATGATGTTAGCTTAGGACAGAATCTAGGCTCCTAAGGTTTGCATGGAGAATGAAGCTGACATTGGTAGAATAAAGACTAAGATAATATCAAAGCAAAGCAAAGGCATAGATCCAACTGGACGAAGACGAGTCCCATCACGGTCGCCAAAACTGTGATCATCGCAAAATTTTCCTCTCTTGTGATTTCTCTCTCTTCCTTTCTCTTTTCCTTTTCTAACCTCTATTTTCTCCTTTTTGAAGGGAGAAAATAAAAGATAGAAAAAGAAAAGAGAAGGGAATAGAAAAAGAAAAGAAGAGTGAGAGAAGAACTCTTTTGCAGGGTCTCACTTGACCTTAATTTTGAAAATATTTGAGAAAATAACTCACCTCCATTTTGAAATATTTGCGGGAAAACTGAGAGACGGGATTCGTTCGTCAGTACGAGGTTCGACCATTCCTGGCGCCTTTACCAGGGGTAATCGAACCAAGGGTCGAACTCATGCCTTTTGCTTTGCATTAATGTTATCTAAGAATTTATCCTAAGACTAAATGTACGAAGAATCATGCTTGTGCAATACAAAGATGTATGCTCTTTGGAAAATGATTTGAAAATCTCCAAGTATTTCTGAGATGAATCTGATAATGGAGTGAAGAAATGGTTTCTAACTTAGAACTTAAGATTTTAAATTTTGGAATAATCAGAGCTTTGAAAGATAAACCTGGACTTTAGAAGGAATGTTTTTTTAAAGTTGAGATGAAAGAAGAAGAAAGGAAAATTCAAAGTCATAAATAGACTTTGAATTAGGATTTTAAATCAGGATAGAGATGAAATTTGGAATGTAATTTGAATTTCAATTATAAAGCTGGAAATTAAAATAAGATTTTGAGAAATCAAAATAGCATTGAGGAATAGAATTTGTTTTTGGATTCAAGGTAAACTTGGAATGGAATTCAGATTCAGAGATAGAATTTTGATTTGAAATTTGGAGTTCAGAATGGAATTTGAAAAGGTTTGGATTCTAAATAGAGTTGAAAATCCAAGATGAGATTTGAATTCTGGATTTGGGATCCTAATTGGATCTGAAATCTGAGATCCCATGTGGAATTGGATGCTGAATTTTGAATGGAATTAGATCCAAGATTTGGAATCCAAGATGGAGTTTGGATCTGAAGTCTGAGATCCAGGGTAGAATTGGGTTCTAGATCCTAGAATGGATTTTGGATCTGAATCTGAGATCTAAGATGAGATTGGATTCTGGATCCTAGAATGGATTTGGATCTGAAGTCTGAGATCCAAAGTGAAGTTGGATTCTGGATCCTAGAATGAAATTTGGATCTAAAATCTGAGATCCAAAGTGGAATTGGATTCTGGATCCTAAAATAGATTTTGGATCTGAAGTCTGAGATCCAAAGTAGAATTGGATTTTGGATCCTAAAATGGATTTGGATCTAAAGTCTGAGATCCAAAGTAGAAATGGATTTTGGATCCTAAAATGGATTTGGATCTGAAGTCTGAGATCCAAAGTAGAATTGGATTTTGGATCCTAAAATGGAATTGGATTTGACTTTGGATTTTGAAAGTCCAAATGGGACCTTTAATGATGGATCCGGATTTTCGGAAACCCAGATTGAATTTAAAACTTTAGGAGGATTTAGATTTGGAGATTCAGAATCAATCTCAAACCTTGTTTTTGAATTTTGAGATCAGAAGATGAATCAGAAACTTCAAAGTTAAATAGAACTTTGAGTTTGAATTTTGAATTGAATTGAAGATTTGAAATTTGAATACAAAATGAATCAGAAAATTTTTAAAGTCAAATTGGTCTTTGAAATAGAATTTGAATCTTGAAAATGAGATAGAATTGAATTTGAATCCATAAGTAAGATTTGATTTGAGAAATGAAGAAAAGAATCACTTGGAATTTTGAAAAAAGGAATTTTGAAAATATGATGCAATTCTATCCTAAATGATGAATGAATTTAAAGAATTTGAAATCGGATTTTGAAAAATTATTTCATTCTTTAAATAAATTAAATTAAGATTGAAGACATAATACATCCTTGACTATGGTCATTGAATGTATTATATAATAATCTATATTTAAATTCAAGTGAAGAATAAAATATATTTTGTGCTTTTATAGGTTTTAAGATGAAATTAACTCTCAATATATCCTGACTATGGCTATTGATATATGTTTTGAGTTAATTTTAAACTAAACTCTGATAAAAGAAGAATTTTTCTTAAAATATGATGATTTTTGAAGAGGGATCCAGTATTGATCAAGTGTTATTTTATAAAAGATAAAAATGCTAAGTCTTGTTTACATCTTGACTATGGTCATTGATGTAAATCATCAACTTAGGATTAATTACCTCTTACGAAATGGTGCACGTGCCATTCGTGTTTCACCATTGTGAGATTTTGAGAAATAAAGGCAAAAAGCATGAAAACAAGCAATTTATGATATTTACAATGCTCATTCATTCTAATCTAAGGCAGGAAAGTAAATATTTTCATTAAGACTTAACTATTACAACTTTGGAATTGAAATTGAAATTGACATTAAGTCTGCAAAAGTCTCCAATTTAGGAGAAAAAGTATTTCCTGCAAAGTACTGAGTTAGCACAAGACAATTGATAAATAGAGAAAGAAATGTCATATTGAATTGGAGGTACAACTGATGAAATGTTCATGCTTTGTACCAACGAAAATATAATATCTCATGTTTGAAAAAAAAAATGTTCACTGGAATGCGTATTTGGCATACTTAGTCAATGATGAAATGGATAGCAAAAAAATGAATGTTATGATGCACGTGCTCATGTTTATTCATGATACTAGTACTAAATGAGAAAGACTCGCAGAGTCACGTGAGCCTTAATGCTCATAAAGAGAGAAAAAAAATGATTATCCATGCTTAATAAGAAAATGCTTTATACATGCCCAAGGAATTACAATAGCTCTTGAAATCTGTTGTGAATGCAAGTTTACAATGTGTTGTGGATGTTGTGTATATTAAAAAAAAATGGCGCTGTGATGTTTCTTGCAACAGGTGGCAGCCAGTGAATGGTGAAAGTGTGAAACGCTGTGGAGTAGGTATATGATAGTGGATAGTGTAATGGGAGGCTGGCAGGGTGTGGAATTGGATGCTGCAGGGGAAATAGCAGGTAATACCTGACAGGGAAGGTGCTGGTATTAAACAGAAGGAAAACAAAAGTTGTGCTGATGGAATGTTGTTGCACGTATGTATGTGCTGCAAGTGCAGGGATGAGCAGAGATATAGTGTTGTAGTGATGACACACCTCTATTGGTGTACCTAAATGCTGTGAAAGGTTGAAGTGCCACATGCCTAAATAAATGACAATAGGGTGGTGAAATAAATTTTGGGTAATTCTGTGAATTGCCGTAACTTGTGAAAATGAGAAAAAGTGGTTCGTAGCGAATCACTGTGAATATGTGAGAAAATCACAGAACAGATGTGGTCACAGTGGTTCACAGTGAACCACTGTGAAGATGTGATACTTGTGGCATAATGCAGTGAGATGCATATGTACTGCTACAAAGGTTATGAATAATGGAATGGATATTGATAATTAAGATGCACTGATAAAAGGTAAAATATGGTGATGTTTGCTAAAAAAAAAATGTTTAACAAGTGCATTGTGTGTGGTAACAGGTTGTATAATAGGGTATGCAGATGGTATACATATAGGAAATGAAAGGGAAAATTGTTGTCAAACGCCAATGGTGATGAGTCTGTGCATAATGGGTGTAGGTGTTTGAATAAATGAAGCATGCAGGGGCTGTATAACCGTGTGGTTGAAGGAGATATAACCAGCATAAGCTATGGCGATTGAGTGTGAAGGTGCTTGCGTAGTGCTTTACCACATTCTCTGTTGCTAGCTACCTCTGGACAGCTTAGGAAGGTAAGAAAGCCTTATGTTAGACGCATATGGTCACAGGATTTTCCCACACCACCCCATCAAGGGGAATACATACTACCAAACATATACAACATGTAATATTATGAATACCACACTGAGATCAACTGCAACATAATCAAAAGTAAGACAGGGGATGGTGCCTTCCTTGAGGCCGAGTTTCAAAGGACCTACAACATAAACCATGATCATTTTCAAAAAAAAAATTCTAAGGGAAACAATGATAAAAAAAAAAGACCATTTAACTCACCTGGAACCTTGACCCACCTAATTATCATTCAAGCCAAATTCAGAAACATGTGGAAAGATGTCCTTTTGACTTGGAGGAAAACATCTTCTGATCCTACTGCTTTTATCATGTCAAAGTGCTTATAGCAAGTGCTTTTCAGTGCAAAAATGGCTGTATAGGTAAATGTGGACCTATCAGTGCTGTATGGTGGAGACATACAGGGAATGTGAGTAGCGTGATTTGCAGCAGGTAGATGTCACAGGTGATGGTGAGGGAATATAATAGAAGTGTTGTGGGGGTATGAGTTGAAATATAGCTAATGGCAACAGGGATGGAGTAAAAAGATCAACAATAATTTGACATATGTAATAAAGAATGCTACTAGATGAAGGGTACTAACAGGCATGTGAAGCACAAAGGACAATGAGTGAGGTGCTGTTGTGTATGAGGGTGTCAAGGGGTTGAGGTAGCATGTACATAGTGCTTATTACAGGAAATGAAGTGCGTGTGGGCTGATATTGGCAAATGTGGTAAGTGGAAGATGGTGCAGGTAATATTAAAAAAAACCATGAAGATTGAATAAAATGAAATGCGATGCAGCAGTGAATTTTATGTGAAGATACTGAGTTACTGTTTCCAACAATAACAGAACTTCCAGGCCATTGCATCGATCAATTGGATCTGCAAAAAAAAAATGGGATATGAGTAGATCTATATAGGTTACCCTATCACCCGTTATATCTACTGCCTGTAGAGTGTACAAGAATTTGAGGATTCTCCAGGTCCATCAGTACTGCGATCTCTTGTTTAGTTGGGTGATCAACCATGAGATTGCAAATTCGACTTTCTATTGATCTCCGATGTATCCGCCCTTTTACATATTTTGCATCTGCATACCAATGAATCAGCATATCTTTGGATATTCCATCCAGATTATTTTAGCTGTCACTTGTCTTCAACCTGGACGAGAAATTATGTTTCCCCTTTCTCACTGAAGGACATCCCCTCCAGATCATTTTGGACATTAGTTATATAATTCAGTATGGAGCTCATCCATTCTCCAGAGTTCAAACAAAATATGTTGGAGAAGTAAAAAAACTTAAAACGACATCGTTGTTGATCAAGAGATCTTGAACTAACAACATCGGACTTATTGCAGGTAAGGTTTCCTGCAGTCAATGAAATATCAAAAGAGGGCTGCTGAAGGCAGTCCAACTGGTTTGAAACGATCATGGTAAGATCTCCAAACTTCTGATAATGATACTATCATGTAGGTCAAATGGCCATGACCAGAAACCCATAAGTTCTTAGGCATTTTACCTTCAAAAATCATCAATCCCGAAATCAATGAGCACTAGGATTTTTGTTGCTCAAAAGGATTCCCACTAAGAGAGATCTTTACTAAGTTATATGTTGTCTTTTCACTTTTTTTTTTTCAAAATAGTTAGCCTCTTCCAGCCAACTTTGAATTGAATAATGATGAGAGGTAGATGATGCTATGAAAAAAAAATACACGCATATCATGAAAATCACCATGAATGCAGGAGAAAAGTGAGAAAGGGGGAGGGGGGGGGGGGGGGGGGGGCTCACCAGGAAATCTACAATATAGCGAACATGAATTACATTGCAAAAAAATAAAAAAATAAACAGTTTAACCGATGGGATAAGAAACCAACAAATTGCTGAGTGAGGGCCAGTAGATGATCAAAACTTGGATGAAAATCAGACGTTACAGGGAAAATGTAATAGAAAGGGGAGAATAATAATACAGGGTATAAATTGAAACCATGATCACCATATGCAAAAACCACTAAAATAACAAAAATAGAGGAAAAACCGAGGGAAGAAAAGAAATGGAAAATAGATAAAAAAAAAGAAAGAATGTTGGAATTCGACTATTCCTGATAATGTGGCACGCAGATGGACCGATCTTGGCATAAGCAAGTCGATACCACCAGAAGTGCCTTGCTGGGTCGATGAATAAAAGAAAGAAAAAAAAACTATGGAAAATCGGAAATAGCAGAGAGAGAGGGCTTACTGTGTTCTGCAGAAGTCTTGAAGGATGGGGAGATCGACCTTCTGGTTTCACTTGTATGGCTAGGAGTATTGGTCTTCTTCGCCTGATCACAGGGGAGAGGCTGAGAGCTCTTCGAATAATAAAAAAAAAAGGAGCACCCGAAGAGGAGGGGAAGACTATGCGGGCTACAGAGGGAATGGATGGACGCTTGATTACAATGGACCAAAAATGGCGGATGATGGGTCGAAAAGGAGGAAAACCCACCGAGTGGGGTGGAAAATGAATGGCGACTGTGAATGCCCCAGAACGGATGGGGGGTCTCCTCTTAAAGGAAGATGGATGGTTCGAGAAGAGGAAGTTCGTTGAAGATTAAGGGCGGAGGGGAGAAACCAGTGATCGAAGGGTGGAGAGCGAGCCCGCATGAATCAACCATTGTATTTTTTTCCTTTTTTCGAAAAAGAGGTCCCCTTTTTAGAAATTTTTGTAAAGTGGTTCAAGAGTGAGTTTTTTAGAAAAATCAACTTAAAAAGTTTCAAAACCATTTGTTTTTCTCGTAATTTTTCCAATTTTTTGGTTTTTGTGTTATTTTTCATGTTTTTGTATTTTTAGAATAAAATCCTAAGATTTGCGAGGAAACAAAGATTTAAAATTGTTTTTTTTTTTGTATTTTTGCAAAATATTTACAAAAGAGAGTTTTTCTAAGAATTTAAAAGCTATTTCTCTGAAGAATTCTTCAGAAAGCGAATTTGGACCCAGAATTTGAGGTGATATCTGGAGTTTGGACCTCGAACTTGAGGGAATATAAAATAGTGGATCCAAATGGGTGCCAGATGAGCTTTTTGAGCCATTCAGAAAATATTTTTGACATTTAATAATTTCGTTTTGTAAATTGAATAACGAGGTTCAAATTTGGACCTAAAACACTGGGTTTTGCTCCGAAATCGATTTTGAATGGAATTCGATCCAGAGAATCTGAAAAATAACTGAGATTTAGTTTTGATTTTCTCAGAAGATGGAATCAGGGGCAAAAAGGTCATTTTTACAAACCTTTTTAAAAATTTCGGGTGTTCACATCAAACAGAACATATTTTATAGTGAATCAGAACTTTGTTTTAATACTTCCATATATTTCACAGTAAAATCAGAGACCTGGTTTTGCTCTTTTTTTTTTAGCTGGTATAGGCTTAGAAGGAGCTTGCTACATAGCAGGGGTAACTAAGGTGTAGGGTGCTGGTTCGAGTGTGGTCAGTAACAGCTCAAATGATCTGGGCTTAAAAAAAAAGAATGGACTCAAGCTTGATCAGAGCCCAGATTGGCATGAGTGTATCATTTAATTAAAATTGAAACAACCAAAGACAGAAAACACAATACTCAGTTGAACTAAGCTCATTCACCCTCCTATATGAAGTGTAACAATAAGATCAGATTGCAGAACATAGTAATAAACTGCTTAATTAAGCATTTAATGGTGGCAACTCTGCGTGCCCCTCACGATCGGACATGTAGCTAGGCACTTCTTCCAAACCAAGAAACTTTCCTAAGTTCAATAAGAAAAATTAAACGAATCCATAAGAGCTCAAATCCAACCTTTCTTTCCTTTTTTTTTTAGTTTAGTTTCTAATTATTCATTCCTTTTCTAAGTACGAAAATGCTCGATATGATAAGGATGGAAACCTATGAATCCCTACCTGCTGAGTAATAAACCTGATGATATGCACACATTTTACAAAAATGTATGGGATACATAGGTGCTGATAGTATTTACCTGGCATCTGATGACGTCTGGTGGTATTACCTGCTAAACAAAGTCTACATATTGAAAAAGTTGTGCCAAAAGAGATGCTGGAAGTTGAGGTGTTGTGTTGGGCTGTGGAATGCATAGGTACTATTGTTGAACTTTTCTGAGATCTCCATCAAAATAATGCTCCCATTGCGTGCAAGCTTTTACCCCGTCAACCACAAACTTAACAGATCCCTCACGAATTTCACCTTCTTAAAAGATAATCAGATGAATCTACACAGAGAACGAAGGTATGAGCTAATAGAGCAAAGATATAGTTACTATAAACAAAAAGTACCATTTTCAATCTTCAGGACTCGATCGATGAGGTATTCTTCCAAGGATCAAGTAAATTATGATGAATAAGAAGAGTTCACAACAAATCAAAGCTTACCTTTATAACCTTCTTAATCTATTTCTGGAGAAAGATAATCTACCTTCAGAAATTTTCCCCTCGGAAGGGCCAACTCTGCAGCAGGCCATTACTAAGAGATTTTCAAGACTATCCTCCGATGTAGGATGATCAAAGTTAACAATCCCAGATGTTCCTTGAAATGAATTAGACAGTTCACTGGTAAAGAAAACTACAGAGCCTAACTCCCTGTAATATCCCAGGACCAGGATTTCCTTTGCAAGGTTACTGAGTGATCTCAGAACTCTTACATAAGAGATAACTTTGATACTAGTAAATTTGTAAACTGTTCTTTACTTTTCTGCCTTATTTTTCTTTTTTTATGGCTGATTACACATAACAAGCAACTCGTGCATATATTCAGCGATCACACAATGCTTCATAATATGAACCAGGCAATCAAAGTCACAACACCTCTTGCATTATACTATATTCAAAGATTTGAGAGTTCAACTGAAACTTTTGGGGGAGCTATAGTAGTTGTGAATCCTTTGATAGGTCCTGCTACCTTCAAATAAGCGATCCTTCATCGTCTTAATTCCAGCCTTACTGGGGACTTATCACAGGTGGATTGCTTTGATGCTCATTATGCGCATGCCAATTCAATAAAACACGCAATAACCCTATGTGTATGCATATAATGTGATAATAAACAAGTGAAACAAAATACACATGGTAAATCGACGACATAAACTGGTAAAACAAGATGCAGAGAAGAAATCTTGACATGTGACACAGGGCATGGAAATATGAATCAAAGAAAATGAAATGTAAATGTAATAGAACAATGAAAGCGATGATGGGAAAACGAGAGTCAAATATGTTGTGTTACAAATAAAAGAAATGTAGAGGATCAAACAAAACTGTAGTAATGAATCAGAAATGTTGAGCCTAAAGCCAAAAGACTAGTATAAAACAATACATAACCAGAAATTAAAATAACTTTACGACAATTCGTGACAGGATTTGAGATCTTATGCAGTGATATGCATGATTGGTGCTTATGAACAGAGAAAATGGAATACAGAGCAACGTGCTGACCATAAATATGAAATAAAATGAATAGAAGGGATGTACAGGAGGTCGACTCCCTGATGTAAGTAGAGATGAGATGTAGGAATGATTTTGAGACATCGGATGAACATTGATGAATTAGGTGCCGCAATACAGAACATAAAGGCAAATACTACAGAAAAAGATGCGTTGAAACAGGAAAAATGAGAAAGAATGCATTACATGCAAAGGGGACAATATGAACCTAAGTAACCTCGTAATAGATAAAACAAAGTGCTGAAATGAGGAATAAAAGGAAATTTAGACATTGGAAACCACTTTTGTCAATCATCCATAGCAAAGTTCGATAAATGAAGCTAAAACAACAAACAAAAAAAAAGGAAAAAGAAAAAAATATATATATGAATGGGGGAAATAAAATGATATACATAAGAAAAATGTTGGCACAAGATCGTTCCATCTGTTGTGGCATTAGGTGGATCGACAGTGTTGTACGCAAGTCGATTCCACCTATCGTGCTTTTAAGGAAAACAAAATTAAAACAGAGAAAGTGCAGTAATACAAAATCTTTACTAAAACCAAAATAAAAAAAAGGAAGGAAGCTTAAGAAAACCATAAATGAATACGATGAAGCAGCAAAAAAAAAAGAAAAAACGGGGAAAAACAGTAGGAAAGGAAAGGGGCTTACCTTTACGGTTTTACCGAAATTCTGAGAGAAGAGGAGAGTTGAGGTTTCCTCAGTAGCCTCAAGGGGAAGGAGGAGATCAGAGGTAGAAGAAGAGGCTGGAAGGGAAAAGAGGGGTGCGGGGGTGAAGAGGCGATGGTCTGAGGGTTGCCCTTTAGCCGATTTTTAAAGACAAGGATGGAAGAATCGGGATGGGGGAGAGGTTGTTAAGGATCGACGGCTAGCCATGAGCGGGAGAGGGGGAGGAAGCTTCTGGAGGAGGATGGGCAAATGGAGAGAGAATGGAGAGAGAAGAGGCACCATCTTCGGCCTCCGACTTCTTTCTTACGAAGGGTCTTCAAAGAAACCCTAAAAAAACGGATTTGCGAAGGGGGCCCTTTAGTTTTTCAAATTTTTTTAAAAGGGGCTCCTTTACAAGGTTTTCTAATAAGGGTTTTTTTAAAAGAAAGGATATTTTCAAAAGGAGGTTATCAAAAAACGATTTTTGTTTCTTTTCTATTATATATATTTTTTCCTTTTTCTTTGTATTTTCTATTTTTTTGGTGTTTTTGAAATGAAACTATGAAACTAAGTAAAATAAAAAATCATTTTATAATTTTTTAGAAATATTTTCAAAAAGAAGAGTTTTCTGAGAAATCAGGGTTATTTTGGGAAAATTTCTTTAGAAAATGGGTTTGGATCCAGGTTTTGAGAAAATATTCAAGTTTTGAACCTCGAATCAAGAAATACAATGCGATGGATCCAAACAGATACCAGACGAACTGTCTGAGCTTTTCAAAAGTTATTTTGCTAATTTTGAGAATTTGGTTTAAAAATTGGATAACGAAGCTCAGAATTAGATTTTGATATTGGATCCGGATCCGAAACGAAAAAATGAATTTAATTTCAGTAAAATTTGAGAAATAAACTGGAATTTAAATTTAAAACTGACACAATTACTCAGAAAATGGGGTCAGGGGCAAAAAGGGAATATTTATAAGATTTTGAAAAATTTGGGGTGTTCACAGATGCCCCTCTTTGCTACTAAGCCAGTTGGAAGCCGAGCTTAGTGGCAAAGAAAACACTCCAAATTTTGAAAAATGCCCCAGCCAGCAGATCTGAACCGGGTGTGGAAGGATTTATTTGGAAAGACATGATTTCAGGCTTAAAACCTTATCCTGAATGGCCTTGGGAAGACAAAATCCTTGAAAATGATATGATTGAGTAGAAAATGAGGAAATCGTGATGGGACTTTGGGCGAAGATCCCGAAATGATGAAAGGTAAGAATTTTGATCAAGTCTCATGGGTGAGACAAGATCAACTTTTTGGAATGACTCAGGTTTAGCCCTTAACTTGGATGGGACAAAGATATATCATGATGAATTAAATGGGGAAAGGAATATATGAGGACCTTGATGGGACATTTTTGGAAAATGCCTCGTGAGATGAAGCTCAAGTAGGATCCTATCCTGGATGGATATACAAAGCATGGATTCCTCGATGGGAAGAACCATGATGGGACTGGAAGAAAATACCTCATCAAAACAAGGAACCTCGTCGGGACGAGGTTCAGGTTTAACCAAAACCTGAGAAAGGAAGATACCTCGGGGAGCGAGGTTCAGGCTTAACCCTTAACCTGAAGGGGACAACCATATGGAATCCTCGAACGAAGAAACCATGATGGGACTTTCGAAATTTGGACAAACAAATCCGAAAGGGGTTTGCGAAAGGAGAAAATGGGGTTCCCTAAAGCTTGGAAAAGGGATGATCTTGGGCGTCTCATTACTGAGACAAAATCTGCTTTTGAAATTGATAACCTCTCACAGAAAGTTCAGGTTTGACCCTTAACCTGAGCGGGTATGACCATACGGATTTTTTGAATGAAGAAACTGTGATGGCGCCAGAGAGATACTTCAACTGAATGAGGCAACTCTTCTGGAAGATACAAACAATACTAGGTTGCATCAAAAATGAATATTGAATGTTTATTTCATTCTTGGAATAGCTAGAAAATTTTGCCAATAAGATAAAATTGTAGTTGACTCAAAAGATTAAAAATGTGCATGTATGTGCGAAAAATATTCCCTCCTTTACCTAGAGTATTTCCTCCAACGAGGTTAACTCCTCGATCTTAAGAGTCAAATTCAAAATTTTAGCGCTGATGATTTTCTTCAAGGAAGCTATCCATTTCCTTGATATGAGAAGAGAAGAAATATCCTTAATTTCATAAAAGCAAGTAACAAAAAGATATTGATAAAAGAATTTCGCATGAGAAAAGATGACTTCTGGCAATTTTGGCAGTTTGATATCTGGGTGTTTTCCCATGATGATCTTTTTGCACTCTTTTTGAGTCATTGGGCTTTCTCGGGCTTTTTACATCATCCTTCATTTTGGAGACGTCCTGACTTTTCACTCTTTTTCAGGGAAGGGTACGTCACAAACTTCTTCATCTTGGAGATGTTCCGATCCTTCTTTTTACCTCAAGAATTCTATTGGCTATATTGGCTCAAAAGGTATTTAGATGATAGTAGAAATCAAATATCTTTTAGGGTTTGTCGGTAGGTTCATCGCACTCGCCTTCATCTCGATGGTGATCTGAACTTTCCCTGGAAGGATCCTTCACAAACTCCTTCATCTCGGAGATGATCCAAATCTTCTTTGGCCCTAGCGGTCTATCTCGCCTATTCGTCTTCATCTTGACGACAGTTGAGAGATCCCTTTTGCAGATACTTGATTGCAACTTTAAATGAATAAGGAAATATGGATTGATTGGATTTTTTTATGGCTCAAGATATTTCCACTGCCTAATTGCCAGATAGCCGTCTTTAAACATGCGCCATAGCCATGATCAATATCAATTTGCTTCTGGCTTTTCAACATCATTGAATATTTCTTTCGCTAATCATACCGAGGATATTTCTTTCATCTTTTGGGTTGATCAACAGGGAAAATATTTGAATTTTATCCCTTTTTTGCAAAAGTTTCACCCTTTTGAAAAGAATACTAGAGGTAATTTGAGGTGATTCTTTTGTGCAGTAAAAATATTGGAATCAACAAATATTTTAGCAAATTGGAAAAGTTTTTGAGAATCTTTTTGTGAAATAATCACTCAATATAGATTTTGATAGGATCTCGAGTTAAAAATGGGAAGGAATATTTAGATTTTTTTGTTTTGACCGACCAGCTCGAAAGCAGGATTTTTTGGAAGTACCAGCTCGAAAGCAGGATTTTGATTGTAGTACCAGCTTGAAAGCGAGATTTTGATTGACCAACCAGCTCGAAAGCAGGATTTGTTTGACTGACCAGCTTGAAAGCAGGATTTGTTTCACCGACCAGCTCGAAAGCAAGATTTGTTGGACCGACCAGCTCGAAAGCAGGATTTGATTGACCGACCAGCTCGAAAGCAGGATTTGTTTGACCGATCAGCTCAAAAGCAGGATTTGTTTGACCGACCAGCTCGAAAGCAGGATTTGTTTGACCAACCAGTTCGAAAGCAGGATTTGTTTGATCGACTAGCTCGAAAGCAGGATTTGATTGACCGATCAACTCGAAAGCAGGATTTGTTTGACCGACCAGCTCGAAAGCATGATTTTATTGACCGACCAGCTCGAAAACAGAATTTGTTTGGACGACCAGCTTGAAAGCAGGATTTGTTTGACCGACCAGCTTGAAAGCAGAATTTGTTTGACCGACCAGCTCGAAAGTAGGATTTGTTTGACCGACCAGCTCGAAAGCAGAATTTGATTGACCGACCAACTCAAAAGCAGGATTTGTTTGACCGACCAACTCGAAAGCAGGATTTTGAAATGGTAAGAATGATTGACATTGATAGAGGTTTGACCCGAAGGTTTTGAAAATGATGGATATTTGATGAAATTATAACCCGAAGGTTTGACAATGGTAAACATTGATGAAATCGCGACTCGAAGGCTTGGAAATGATAGAAATGGTAACCCGAAGGCTTGATAATGAAACGCATTTGATGAAATTGATAGACATTTGATGAGAATTTAGGAAATCATAATAAACAACGATTCAGGTTTATCCCTTAACCTGAAAAGGAAAAGAATACCTCGAAGGCTGAGGTTCAGTTTTGTCCCTCAACCTGAAACGGAGGAGGGAGATTATTGAGGATATACTTGAGAATTGAATTTAAAAGGAATATGACAAGATTTATGATTTATGATCTATGATTTAGATGGACCAGCAGAGTTAGCTGTTTGCGGTCCAATTTTCAGGATTAACCCCTTATCCTGAACAGGGAAAAGAATAAAATTTATAAAAGTGAAGAAAAATTGAATAAATTTATGAAAACTTTGTTTTTTAAAAGAATGCTCACAGAGAGCCTTGTTGCTTCTGTGAGGGGTCTCAGGATTATCCCTTATCCTGAATGGGAACACCTCGGACAACGAGGGTCAGGTTTATCCCTTAACCTGAAAGGGTATAACAATAGACATTTATAAAAATGGACAAGAATTTAAAGAAAATTATTTTAGAAAAGAATTCTCACAGGTAGCATTGGTGCTCCTATGAGGGGTTTCAGGATTATCCCTTATCCTGAATGGGAACACCTCGGACAACGAGGCTCAGGTTTATCCCTTAACCTGAAAGGGTAAAGAATAGAATAGAATTGACCAAAAAATTGATGAAAAATCAATAAAATTGATAAAATTTAATAAAAGATGAAAATTTGACAAGACTGGTAAAGATTGACAAAAGATTAATGAAAATTGATAGAAAAAAGAAAAGAAAGTTTATTTGATCCTGGCTGCATGTGGAATCTTTTAAGTTTAAAAGGAAAATGTTTAAAAGATATTTGAGAAATCATTTTAGGAAGAAAATCAACCACGAGAAGGATGATTAGCGCGAGAGCTGATTTTTGAAAAGGGGAATCAACATGAGAGATCATCATGAGGGTTGATTTTGAAGATAATGATTTAAAACCCATTTTGGAAAAGAAAAATCAACATGATGGTTGTTTTTGAAAAAGATTGGACCAAAATATTAAATTTTTTTATGATCATGACGAAGATTTTGCATAAATTTTCAAGATTTTATGATTTTGAAAAACCCTCATAGGTAATATCATTTCTCTCATGAAAGATGTCGGGATTGTCCCTGATTTTTTAAGAAGAATAGGAATTTGATGCGGCTTCATAGAAGCCAATGAAAAAGATTTTTTTAAGATGAAAATACAAATTTTCAAAAAATAAATGCCCCATGGTGGAAAAAGAGAGAAATATATGACATCAAAGATATGAAGAAAATTGACATTTCATTGATAAGAGAATATTGATAACAACGACTGAAATATTTATAATTTGTTGACCAAAGGTCACAAAAGACTGGGACTGGCTTGCCCCTATAAGGTCACCAAAAAAAGAAAGAAAGCATAAAACTTTGGCATGGTTCAGGAAAGCTAAAACAGGATGGTTAATCTTATTCTTCGTCTTCCACCAGAAGCTTTTTATCAATGCAGTCTTAGACGATATTTTTGAAGACAAAGCAGTGCTCGGTGTCATGACCCATTGCCCGGTGGAATTTGCAGAACTGATCCTTGAACCTACCCATAGTCACAGGTGGATCTGCTACCTTGGGAGGTTTAACCATCTCCTTTGTTGCCATATACTTAAGAACTTCCTCAAGCGATTGCTCTAAGGGGGTAAATTCACGGTCATATCCCCAACCATCGTGCTTCGGCTTCCCTTGGGGCTTTGATTCTAACTGGATGCTCAAGGGAGGGATGTCATTCTGCCTGCTGATCCCATTCTTTTGACCGAAGCCATCATCTCTGCCTGATCTGCCGGTGTGGTTCTTTCTGCCACCCCTTTTGTTTTTGCCATTGTTGTGGTTGGAGAAACTGGTAGAAAAGGCGAAGTTGGTTCTCTTTTTTATATTCTGACTGCTTCCTGCCAAGGTGATGTTGTTATAGGTCTCGTTCTCTAATCCCATTTCGAGCCATTCAACTCGCTCTATTAACTTGATGAAGGTTTTGGATGGGGAAGTGGTGATCAAACCCTTCAGAGGTTGAGAGAAATTGTTCAAAATTATCGAGAGTGCATGCCCCTCTGATATCGGATCCTTCATTCTGTTGAAGATAGATCTCCATCTATGAATGAAATCTTTTGCCCTCTCATTGTCATTTTGCTTCAGATTGAATAGGTGGTTGAAGGTGGGCGGAGCCTCAGTATTGAAAAGGAACCTTTCGATGAACAGGTTGATGACTTTGTCAAAGTCTCGCAGTTCAATCGGGTTGATATGATCGACATACCATCTTGTTGCAATTCCCTCCAGACTGCATAGAAAGCATAGGAATAGAGGCCTGTTGTTCCTTCTGAATCGGTTGCACTCGGCGAAAAATGTAGCCAGATGAGCCTTGGGGTTGCTGGTCTCATCAAATTTTATGAATTTACGAGAAAGATCTTTCCAGTTGTCATCCCCTTCTAAGCCATCATAAAAGTTTGCACCGGTGTAGGCCTTTTTGCCTTTGTCCTAGGCTTGTAAGTCTTTGATTGCACGGGCTACTTCTCTCAGTTGTTCATGTATCGGATCCTCTACTGGGGTCTGAATCTTGGCTTTGCTGGCTGACTCGTGCCCCTCACTGATTTTCTTGGGCCGATATAAGGGATTGTGAAAATATGTTGGTTGCTCTTCCTCTGAGTCTTCCTCTGCTGACTCTGAAGTACTGTCATACTGGACTTGCTTTTTGCTGACTTTTCCCTCGGTTTTGCTTTTAGAAGATATTTTCTCAGGGTTTTCCTCAGCCTGTTCAAACATCATTTTGTCCATCACCCTCTGAAACAACTTGTATGTAACTGGATCAATATTGCTTTCTGCTTCTTGGCCCTGCTGCTTGGATGATCTGGTGGAGTTCATTTCTTATCCTTCACTGTCACTTTGCTGTGGAACTGTTTCCTTTCCAGTCCTTGTCCGAACCATGATGAAATATCAATGTTCACTCTGTAGGATATTTAGAAAAACTTTGGAGGAAAATTTGATAAAAGAAGAATCAAATTGATAGAAGATATCCATTGCTAGGGATTGAATAGTCACAGAAAATTGCGACAATCGCATTGTTTTTCTGTGAGAAGGATAAACAATTTAGAATATGAACAAATGTTATTTTGAAAAGGATATTTTTCGAGAAAAGGGACCTTATTGCGAAGAAGGTAAAAGAATTCTTGGAATAGAATCAGAAGATACGTTGGAAAGATAGGAGGAAAAAGAATTTGAAAATAGATGACAAGGATTTAAAATTTTTGAAAAATAGCAGGCAGGATCAAAAGAATTTGAATAAATCGGAAGAAGAAAAGGAAAATATACCTCGGTTTTTAAAACCAAAGAGGAAATTTTGAATAACATACACCCAGGGTTTTGGAAAATATAAGGGAAATATAAGATATCACACAATCGCAGATGTACAAACAAGGATGCACAAGCAGCACTCCCTAAAGCTGACTTTATATGTAATATTTGAAATGGCAAATAGGACCTTAATCCTAACTCTATGATTTAGATCATCTGATTCCAATCAAGGTATGCTGATATACTCAAGCCGAAACTCGAAGTACGTGGCATATAAAAATATTTCTTCGGTTCTAAGGTAAAGGCTTCCCAACATCCTTGAGCACCTACCGATATACCTCAGACTATGGCCCTTAGGTATGTGGTAGGGGGGCGCGAACCCAAATAAGTGGTCTAGTTGTGAGGCTCTCTCTCAAACTATGGTTCAGTGAGACAGCCCAGCAACGTGAAGACTGGGACAATATAGGTAGGGATGTTTTCAAAATATGCCCAACATGCAAGAAATCAGATGGCTCTAATGCAAGTCCTAAAGAGATAGAATTTAAATGAATAGAAGCATACACTTGCATACATTGTTTACATTCAATCCCTAAAATTGAGGAGAGTTGTAGTTCAGACCTAAGTCTAATGTGAACATGGAATAATCTCCTCAATATGGTCCTACCAAACCATACTTAGACCCTATATGCAATGATGTCAGCTTAGAACATAGTCTAGGATCCTAAGGTTTTGCATGGAAATGAAGCTGACATATGTAGAATAAAGACTTAGATAATATCAAAGTAAAGCAAAGGCATAGATCCAACCGGACAAAGACGAAGTCCCATCACGGTCGCCAAAACTGTGATCATCGCAAAAAAAATTCTCTCTTGGTTTTCTCTCTTCCTTTCTCTTTTCCTTTCTAATCCCTATTTCTTCTTTTTGAAGGGAGAAATAAAAGACAAAAAAAGAAGAGAAAAGAGAAAAGAAAGGAAAGAAGAGAGAGGAACTCTTTTGCGGGGTCTCACTTGACCTTGATTTGAAAATATTTAGGAAAATAACTCGCCTCCATTTTGAAATATTTTGCGGAAAAATGGAGAGACGGAATTCGCTCGTCGGTACGAGGTTCGACCGTTCCTGGCGCCTTTACTAGGGGTAATCAAACCAAGGATCGAATTTATGCCTTTTTGCTTTGCCTAAATATTATCTAAGAATTTATTCTAAGTCTAAATGCACAAAGAGTCATGCTTGTGCAATGCAAGGATGTATGTTTTTTTGAAAAGAATGTTTTGGAAATATGAGATTTTCTCAAGTGAAAATGAAGTGAATGAGATAATGGAAATGAAGAAATGATAAATAGTGGAATCTAACTTAGAACCTAAGATAGATCTGAAAAGATGTTTTGAAGTTCAAAGTCTTTGAAATAATTAGAGTTGGGGAAACAAATCTTTGAATTGAAAAGAATGATCTGAAGCTGAGAGAAAAAGAAATGAAGTTTCAAAGTTAGAAATGGACTTTGAATTTGAATTTTGATCCTGGATTTAGGAGAGGAGATAAAATTTGAAGTGATATTGAATTCTATATTTAAAGTTTGAAATCAGGATGGATTTGAGAAATCCAAATTGAGTTTGAAAAAAATAGAATTGGATTTAAGAGATCTAAATGGGATATGAGAATGGAATTGGTTTTTGGAATTTGGATCTGGAGTCTGAGATCCAAGATGGAATTGGATCCGAAATTTGGAATGAAATTTGGATCTGGAGTCTGAGATCCAAGATGGAATTGAATTCTGGATCCTAAATGGAATTGGATTATGGATCCTAAAAGTGGAATTTGGATCTGAAGTCTGAGATCCAAGATAAAGTTGAATTCTGGATCCTAAATGGAATTGGATCCTAGATCTGAAATCCAAGATGGAATTTGGATCTGAAGTCTGAGATACAAGATGAAATTGGATTCTGGATCCTAAAATGGATTTTGGATCTGAAGTCTGAGATCCAAGATGGAGTTGGATTCTGGATCCTAAATGGAATTTGGATCTGAAGTCTAAGATCCACGATGGAGTTGGATTTTGGATCCTAAAATAGGTTTTGGATCTGAAATCTGAGATCCAAGATGGAATTGGATTCTGGATCCTAAAAATGGATTTTGGATCTGAAGTTTGAGATCCAAAAGTGGAGATTGCATTTTGGAAATCTGGATCCAAGTTAGGATTGGGATCTAACTTTGGATTTGGATTTTAAAAGTCCAAATGGGACTTTTGAAGATGAATCTGGGCTTTGAAAACCCAGATTGAATTTAAATTTTAGGAAGAGTCAAGTTTTCAGAATCAATCTCAAATTTTGATTTTGAATTTGAAGATAAACTTGATTTTGAATTTGAAATCAGAAGATGAACCAGAAACTTCAAAGTTAAATTGAACTTTTGAAGTTTTGAATTTTGAATTTTGAATTTTGAATTTTGAATTTTGAATTTTGAATTTTGAATCTTGAATTTTGAATCTTGAATTTTGAATTGGAGATTGAAGTTTTGAATACAAAATGAATTTGAAATTTCAAAGTCAATTTGGACCTTAAAATCAATTTTTGGATTTTTGAAGAATGAGATAGAATTTGAATTTGAACCTATAAATAAGGATTGATTTGAAGAAGATATTCAAAACCACTTGGATTTTTGAAAGGGAATTTTGAAAATATGATGTAATTTTATCCTATATGATGGATGAAAAGAATTTTGAAACTGGATTTGAAAATCATATTTCATTCTTTAAATGAATTAGCAATAAGATTAAAGACATAATACATCCCTCACTATGGTCATTGAATGTATTATATAATAATCACATTTAAATTAGAATGAAGAATAAAATACATTTTTTTGGTGCTTTTATAGAGTTTAAAATGAAATTGACTCTCAATATATCCTTACTATGGCCATTGATGTATATTTTAAGTCAATTTTAAGTTAAACTCTAATAAAAGAAGGAAATATTTGTAAATATGATGATTTTTTTAAGAGGATTTAGTGCGGATCCAGTGTTATTCCATAAAAGACGAAAATCCTAAGTTTTGTTCATATCCTCATTATGGCCATTGATGTAAATCATCAACTTAGGATTTAATCACCTCTTATAAAATGGTGCATGTGCCATTCGTGTGCCCATTTGTAAAGTTTTGAAATAAAAGAGAGAAATGACATAGAACAAGCACTTCTAAAAAGATATATATGCTCATACATTCCAATCTAAGCTGGAAATGTGAATTTTTTTTCATTAATATCTAAGTTGTTATAATCCTTGAGATTGAATGTTGAAGTAATAACATCTTCTAATCTAAGAAAGCAATACAAGTCTTCCATGACTTCCCTGCAAAGAAATGAGTTAGTTCATGATATATATAGAAAGCATACTATTACTAAAATGCAATTGATGGAATACTCAGGTATGCCAATAAAAATCTAAGATAAATGACAAAATCTAAGGTAAACGTTGGTGTAAAAAGATAATGGGAGAGGCTGCAGATGAACATGACTATGGAAATGTACATGTAATCTCACAATAGAAAATTCAATGACTAAAATAACTCAGCTTACCTTTTTATAGCATGCCAAGACCGTTTCGACAAGCCAAAGAGTTTCCCCTTTTCCAAGCAGGAGCAGGCTAATGGATGTTCCACTGAAGTCTTGTTTTTATCTGCATTACTGATTTGGCCAGACTCACTATCAACAACTCTTGTTACCACCTTCGGTTTTGACTACTTTTGCTACAGATGTTGCATGTCATAGTCGTATCAGACTATAGTCGTATCAGACTGTTGGAGGATGATGGGATTGAATCCAACTGGCCATGGCCAAAAGCACCGGCAGGAACAGTTGCAGGCCAAGCTTGGGCACAACATTCAGTAGGCAGTTGCTGCAATGCTTAGCATAGAAGGTACTTGGCGGAAACTGTAAAGGACACCTTTCTTGAGAATGAATTTTAAGCACAGTGGATCTGAAGGAGTTTATGCAAAAAGCATTTCCCACAAGTGACAGGTGAAGCCATATCGACAGGAGAAGTAACAACCTTTTCAGCTGGACTTGGCAATCTACGACCAGCTACTCGAAACCTGGCAGAGATTCTCATTTCAATCCATAGGTGCTTCCTTTTCAAGAAGTGAGAGGTGCTCAGCTTTTTAGATTTCATTCTTCTCGCAGAATGTTCTGATAGTTGTTTGAATATGACAACATTCGGTTGGTGGGTGCAAAGAGTGAATCAGAGATGTTGGATGATGATGGTATACAAGTGGTAAATGCAGGAAATCGTTTGGAGTGGAGTGGACAGGTGCTAGAAAAACAATGGAGAAAGTGAGGGTGGTGGAATTGGTAGGTGTCCAGCAGGTGGTGAGGTGCTGAATGTGAACATATCAGTGCATAAGGTGCTGCATGTGGAAGATAGAATATAGTGTGCTGGATTTGGTGAAGGTGCTGAAATACAAAGGTATGGCTAATGCATAAATGCAGTAAATGTGCGATGATCAGAAATATATAGGTGGTGATGTGATGTATATCAAAAAAAAAAAAAAACTGAAGCAGAACATATTTTATAGTGAATCAGAACATATTTTAATAGTGTGCTTAGAAGGAGCTTGCTGCATAGCAGAGGTAACTAAGGTGTAGGGTGCTGGTTCGAGTGTGGTCAGTAACAGCTCAAATGATCTGGGCTTAAAAAAAAAAAAGAATGGACTCAAGCTTTATCAGAGCCCAGATAGGCATGAGTGTATCATTTAATTAAAATTGAAACAACCAGAGACAGACAACACAATACTCAGTTGAACTAAGCTCATTCACCCTCCTATATGAAGTGTAACAATAAGATCAGATTGCAGAACATGGTAATAAACTGCTCAATTAAGCATTTAATGGTGGCAACTCTGCGTGCCCCTCACGACCAGACAAGTAGCTAGGCACTTCTTCCAAACCAAGAGACTTTCCTAAGTTCAATAAGAAAAATTAAATGAATCCATAAGAGCTCAAATCCAACCTTTCTTTCCTTTTTTTAGTTTAGTTTCTAATTATTTTTTCCTTTTCTAAGTACAAAAATGTTCGATATGATAAGGATTAAAACCTATGAATCCCTACCTGCTGAGTAATAAACCTGATGATATGCACACATTTTACAAAAAGGTATGGGATACATAGCTGCTGATAGTATTTACCTGGCATCTGATGATGTCTGGTGGTATTACCTGCTAAACACAGTCTACATATTGAAAAAGTTGTGCCAACAGAGATGCTGGAAGTTGAGGTGTTGTGCTGAGCTGTGGAATGCACAGGTACTGTTGTTGAGCTTTTCTGAGATCTCCATCAAAATAACGCTCCCATTGCATGCGAGCTTTTACCCCGTCAACCATGAACTTAACAGATCCCTCACGAATTTCACCTTCTTAAAAGATAATCAGATGAATCTACACAGAGAACGAAGGTATGAGCTAATAGAGCAAGGATATAGTTACTATAAACAAAAAGTACCATTTTCAATCTTCAGGACTGGATCGATGAGGTGTTCTTCCAAGGATCAAGTAAATTGTGATGAATAACAAGACTTCACAACAAATCAAAGCTTACCTTTATAACCTTCTCAATATATTTCTGGAGAAAGATAATCTACCTTCAGAAATTTTCCCCTTGAAAGGGACTTATCACAGGCGGATTGCTTTGATGCTCATTATGCGCATGCCAATTCAATAAAACACGCAATAACCCTATGCGTATGCATATAATGTGATAATAAACAAGTGAAACAAAATGCACATGGTAAATCGACGACATGAACTGGTAAAACAAGATGCAGAGAAGAAATCATGACATGTGACATAGGGCATGGAAATATGAATCAAAGAAAATGAAATATAAATGTAACAGAACGATGAAAGCTATGATGGGAAAACGAGAGTCAAATATGTTGTGTTACAAATAAAAGAAATGCAGAGGATCAAACAAAACTGCAGTAATAAATCAGAAATGTTGAGCCTAAAGCCAAAAGACTAGTATAAAACAATACATAACCAGAAATTAAAATAACTTTACGACAATTCGTGACAGGATTTGAGATCTTATGCAGTGATATGCGTGATTGGTGCTTATGAACAAAGAAAATGGAATATAGAGCAACGTGCTGACCATAAATACCAAATAAAATGAATAGAAGGAATGCACACGAGGTCGACTCCCTGATGTAAGTAGAGATGAGATGTAGGAATGATTTTGAGACATCGGATGAACATTGATGAATCAGGTGTCGCAATACAGAACATAAAGGCAAATACTACAGAAAAAGATGCGTTGAAACAGGAAAAATGAGAAAGAATGCATTACATGCAAAGGGGACAATATGAACCTAAGTAACCTCGGAGTAGATAAAACAAAGTGCTGAAATGAGGAATAAAAGGGAATTTAGACAATTGAAACCACTATTGTGAATCATCCATAGCAAAGTTTGATAAATGAAGCTAAAACAACAAACAAAAAAAAGGAAAAAGAAAAAAATATATATATGAATGGGGGAAATAAAATGATATACATAAGAAAAATGTTGGCACAAGATCGTTCCATCTGTTGTGGCATTAGGTGGATCGACAGTGTTGTACGCAAGTCGATTCCACCTATCGTGCTTTTAAGGAAAACAAAATTAAAACAGAGAAAGTGCAGTAATACAAAATCTTTACTAAAACCAAAATAAAAAAAAAGGAAGGAAGCTTAAGAAAACCAGAAATGAATACGATGAAGCAGCAAAAAAAAAAGAAAAAACGGGGAAAAACAGTAGGAAAGGAAAGGGGCTTACCTTTACGGCTTTACCGAAATTCTGAGAGAAGAAGAGAGTTGAGGTTTCCTCAGTAGCCTCAAGGGGAAGGAGGAGATCAAAGGTAGAAGAAGAGGCTGGAAGGGAAAAGAGGGGTGCGGGGGTGAAGAGGTGATGGTCTGAGGGTTTCCCTTTAGCCGATTTTTAAATAGGAGGATGGAAGAATCGGGAAGGGGGAGAAGTTGTTAAGGATCGACGGCTAGCCATGAGCGGGAGAGGGGGAGGAAGCTTCTGGAGGAGGATGGGCGAATGGAGAGAGAATGGAGAGAGAAGAGGCGCCATCTTCGGCCTCCGACTTCTTTCTTACGAAGGGTCTTCAAAGAAACCCTAAAAAAACATATTTGCAAAGGGGGCCCTTCAGTTTTTCAAAATTTTTCAAAAGGGGCTCCTTTACAAGGTTTTCTAAAAAGGGTTTTTTAAAAAGAAAGGATATTTTCAAAAGGAGGTTTTCAAAAACTGATTTTTGTTTCTTTTCTATTATATATATTTTTTCATTTTCTTTATATTTTTTATTTTTTTTGGTATTTTTGAAATGAAACTATGAAACTAAGAAAAATAAAAAATCATTTTATAATTTTTTAGAAATATTTTCAAAAAGAAGGTTTTTTTAAGAAATTGGGGTTATTTTGGGGAAATTTCTTCAGAAAATGGGTTTGGATCCAGGTTTTGAGAAAATATTTGAGTTTTGAACCTTGAATCGAGAAATACAACATGATTGATCCAAACGGATACCGGACGAACTGTTTGAGCTTTTCAAAAGTTATTTTGGTATTTTCGAGAATTTGGTTTAAAAATTAGACAACGAAGCTCAGAATTAGATTTTGATATTGGATCCGGATCCGAAACCAAAAAATGACTTTAATTTAAGTAAAATCTGAGAAATAAACTGGAATTTAAATTTAAAACTAACTCAATTACTTAGAAAATGGGGTCAGGGGCAAAAAGGAAATATTTATAAGATTTTGAAAATTTTGGGGTGTTCACAGGCGGCACATTGACGACATGGAACAAAACTATGTGTACTGAGTATTTAATGAAAATTTCTAAAAACATCTTGCCCTTGGCAGTCTGCCCATGGTTATCGAAGTCGTAGATTGTGATGGGATCAGGCACGTATTCTTCCTCTTTCAATCCCAAGGTTTGGCTGTCATCTCTGGGCAGATATTGAGGTTGTTGCCTCCATCGACAAGCACATGTGGGACAGTCATGCCCCTGGTTCTTACCACGATGTATAACGCATTGTTATGAAAAGAATGAGGTCTTGGCAAATCCTCATCTGAAAAGGTGATAGGCGCATTGGTCATCTCCTGGTTTACAATCTGTGCCATATCTTCTAGCGTAGTGTCTGGATTCACCTTGATCTTTCTCAACAGATTATTTAGCATTTCTTGATGCTTTGGAGAATCATGAGTCAGCTCCAAGATGAAGACATTGGAGAGTGATGTGATTGGCTTCTGCAACAGATTGGCTTGTTCTTCAGCTGCTTTAGAGGTTTCTGCTTCTTCTGCAGGAATTTGCTTTTTAATGAATTTCTTGGAGAATCCAGGGACCCTTTTGTCCTTAGCTGACGAGTTCCTCTTACTCAGGATGGTGATGATGTTCATCTTTTTGGGTGTGGGTTGGTCTCAATGCAGGACCATGACCTGATGCTGGAGACTTATGTCCTCATTAGAGCATGAACATATATGGCTTTGTGGTAAAAATGAGCATTCGAAGATGGTTGCTGCGGAATGATTTGGGAATGGAGCTGACAAGATTTCCATCTTTCCTTCATCTTCGTCTTCTATGAGGATGTTCTTGTCAATACAATCTTGGATCAAGTGCTTAAGGATGAAGCAATATTCTGTCTCATGCCCCATTGCCCTGTGAAACTTGCAAAACTGCTCTTTGAATCTTCCCATGATTACTGGAGGATCTGCGATTTTAGGGAGCTTAACCATCCCTTGGGACAACAAATATTCTAGGTCTTTCTCTAGAGGTTGATCCAAAGGAGTGAATTCACGATCCCTACTCCAATTAATGTGCTTGGGTTTTTCTTGGAGATCCCCTGTTTGTTGGGAACCGCTTGTAAGAGGCCTGCCACTGTTCTTGAAGAACTTTCCTTTTTGTCCTCTGTTCTGATCAGATTTTGTGCCACTGTTATTGTTGTTCTTGTTGCCACTGCCATGACTGTTACCTAGGGTATCGGCTGAGCAAGCGACATGTGCCTTTTTCTTTAGATCCTGAGCATTCTTGACCAGAGTAATGCCCTCATACACCCCATTCCCATTTCGAGCCATTCTGCTCGTTCGGTCAGCTCAATGAATGATTTGGACGGGTATGTGAAAATGAGGCTTTTCAAAGGTTGTGAGAAGTTGTTGAGGACAATCTGGAGGACATGCTCCTCATAGATGGGGTTCCTCATTTTGTTGCAAATACTTCTCCATTTACGGATGAAATCTCTGGCCTTTTCATTGCTTTCTTGCTTGAGGTTGTATAAATGATTGAGCGTGGGTAGAGCTTTTGTATTGAACAGAAAACGCTCGATGAACATGTTAACAACCTTGTGGAAATCTCGCAACTCAATGGGGTTGACATGCTCTGCATACCATTTAGCGGCTATGCCTTCCAAATTGCGAGGGAAGCATAAGAAAAGAGCACGATTATCTTCACTGAACCTGGCGCATTCTGCGAAAAATATTGCAAGATGGGCCTTGGGATCGCCGGATCCATCAAACTTAATAAACTTTCTAAGAAGGTTCTCTTGATTATTATCCCCTTTCAATCCGAGGTAAAAGTCTTGCCTGGTATATGATTTCTTTCCTTTGTCTCGGATTTGCAGATCTTTGACTATCTTGGTCAGTGCTTGGATTGAGTCTTCTGTGGGGGGCCCGTTCTTGGGTTTTTTTACTGATACAGGCTCTTCAGTTACCCTCTTAGACTGCCGCAGATGCTTTGGGATATACATTAGCTGCTCTTCCTCCTTAGAATCCGCTTCTGCTGACTCCGTGTCCTCAGAGGTGGTGTCATACTGGGTTTTCTGTTTACTGATCTTAATATGCCTTTTTATGGGCTTTCTCTTGACTTTGCTTTTGGATGATGTTTTCTTTGGACCAGCACCAACCTGCTCAGACATCATTTTTGACATCATCTTCTGAAATATTTTGTACATGGCAGGGTCAACATCGTCTTCTCCTTCTGGGCCATGTCCCCTAGATGATCTGGGAGAGTTCATTTCTTCTTTCTCGCTGTCACTGTGCTGTTGAACAGTTTGCTTGCCAGCTCTAGTCTGAACCATTCTGAGATGCCAAAGTTCTCCTACAGAATAAGGGAATGGTTAGAGTGCAGAGGAAACTCTTTTAAAAAATTTCCGAGAAAAGCAGAAATGGAGGGTTTGGTAGACAATTTCAAAGGTTATCCCATTACCCGGGATTGGGTCATCACAATACTTGTGATAATTGTGTCCATTTTCATGATGACAAAAAAAATGTGCCTTGTTACCTAGGCGAGGTCGCCAACCATGATAAAAGATATTGAAGAGAAATAGGAGGAATGTCCCTTTTACCAGGAATGAGGTCGTCACCAGAATCGTGACCATTTATGCTATAAAATAAAAGAATAAAATTTGGCCCAAAAAGCTTTTCAGTAGAACAAAAGTAAACTTTATTGATGATAGATTCAAAGACAAAGAGAGAGCGGGCAGACGGTTTGCCACCACTCTTGATATTCAGAAGATACATTTGATCCAGGAAATACAGACAGAGAAATGAAGGAATCCCAAGTATATTTGGTTACATGGTATGCCCCAAACCACTGATCCGACTGCAGATTGAATTCTAGCATGTTGGCACAAACTTGCCGCTGTGAGAACTGTCTAAGACACCTCTCTGGCTGATAATCGACACATAAGAGAGGGCCTAGCAATCTGTAGCGCTTGCTGCGAGCATAAGTGTAGCGAGAAATTGACTCTTGCCTGTCGAAGTAATCCCAAACGATCTCTTCCTAATGCAGTTTCTCGATCAAGGCTCGACACTGAATGACAGTCTTCGGCTTCTTACTGTTGAACCTAAAGGAACTGGCCTTTGATGGCACATGTCGCAAGAACCACGACTGCAGGGCATAGGTGCAACCTTCCACCAGGATGGTTTCTTCAAGTGCAAAATGAGTCAAACCTCGGTACAGAAAAGCTAAGGCTGCCATGGAAACTGAAAGTTGACAGGTCTGCTTGTTTTCCCATCTTCGAAAGAGTTGGGCGACTCTGACATCGATGAAATTCTGACCGTCTTGAAAGAAAGCTAATCCCACTGTGCATAGGATCATGGCATGCTGAATTCTGTCTTTCTTTGCTCGAGACAAGGTGTCAACCTCTTCGTAAGTTCCGTACTTGCGGTAGAGTCCAAACAAGTCGATAAACTGACTTTCGCTGATCTCGGTGAGGGGCCAAGATCTGCTCCCTGTTGCTCTAGCTAATGCTTCTCGAATATCTATCCCCTTGACATTGATCAGAAATTGCTGATCGACTGGATCATCTGGCTGACTACCTGGTTCTGGCAATCCCATAATGTTATTGAATTCGTCCATCAGCAGAGTCATCTCTCCCCATGAAAACCAAAATGTGCAGGTACGTGGGTTTCACTGTTCTGCCATAGCCTAAATCAGACTTCCATTGATGGTCCTCTTGCCTATTGTCGATGTCGTCTCCAATCCACAATCATCCAAGTGGTTTGGGAACATACGTGAGAAGGTGGCGAACCAAGAATGATACCACCGAGGGAAGAAGGAATGAGTCTGGATAACCCGATGATTTGGGGATCCATCTTTTATCTGATAGAAGACATGATCCTGGGGAAAGATAGTATCGGGGGAATTGGATGCCATTTGGGAATGATACTGGGGCAAAGAAGAATGAAGAGAATCAGATAGAATGCAGGACTTATGGATAGACTTTTGAAAAATAGATATAAACCTGAAAATTTTTGAAAGATCGAGGAAATTTTAAAAGAATTTTCTAGGGTTTTGAAGGAAATTTGCTATAAAAAGGAAAAGAAAAGAAAAGAAAATGAAATCAGATTTGGTTTGTTGAAAGCAAGCCAAATTCTGATTCAACTTCTATGGAGTAAGATACTAATCATTCTGCATTTGAATTTATCTGAGCTGCATTCGGGCATTTCATTTTACGCATTAATCCATGTCGTCATCAGTTTATATATATAGCATTTTTTTTACTATCATTATGTTTTTGCATCTGGTTTCTTGTTTATTGAACTTCCTGCTTTGTTTTGGATTATCTGTGTATGGTATGAACACATTTGACCACTAATTCCTCTGATTGATCTACCCACAATACGGTATGACTGAGTGTGGCGTCATTTGGCTAACCCATCAACCCTGTAAAGGGGTATGCTCTTACCTATCCTATATGATGTATGACCTATTCACCATATCGTGTGGGTTTTAGTTGGATCATTATCCCGATATCATTTGTCGCATGATTAATGTACTGGAGCATGCTGCAAATCATATTACATGGCATTTACTAAGTATAGCATCATCTTCCCTCATTTCCCTGAGCATCTTTTTCATTCATTTCACATGATTTTCGTAACCAGCATAACACTCTATGTCACATTTCCCTGTGCATCCTCCATTGCATAATTATATGTTTACCCTCCATCACGTTAAACTAGCTAATCTATTCCAAGTTTGGTACATCCATGGGACCAGCGTGTCATCATCGATGATCATATCGCCTTGTTTCTGAGATTCTGCCTTGATCGATGCATGTAGGCATCTTAGTGAATAGGGGCAGTAAGGAATGAGGCTTTCAATCTTTCAGTCTCTTACCTGGATGTTACTGATACTGTGTTGTAGGTATACTCTCACTTTGTTATTATCTCACAATTCATTCTCCCCCATCTCCATGTCATTTCTAAATTTATTCATGTAAATTGATTTGTTATTTTCAATTCGTGTATGCCCCAAAAAGGTTTCAAGGCTCAGTAGGTGGTAGCTCTTATACGCAAACATCAAGCATGCTCCTGAGAGATGGCACTTTGATATCCAAACAGATCTGAGTATAAATAATCTGAAAGTGGTGGTTTTTCCTCTCTTTTTTTTATGTATATAAATCACATGATTCATTTGCCTTTTTGTAGTAATTCTCTGGGTGAATCTAACCTTTTCTTTTAACAGAAAAGGGGCATCGTGAACAGGCCATACTTTTTTCCTTTTGATTTATTGCAAAAAAAAAAAGAAAAACAATTGTGAGTTGCCGAATTGAAAATAGATGTTTTGCTTTCTGATTCGCTGGAGATACATGGTTGAAGTTGGATGTCCTGCTGTTCCAGGATTAGATCTGAACCCTCTGCCAAATCAATCTTTGTTGAGCCAAGCTTCATCAGCTCATCACTCTGCATTCATATCTGTCACCATACCAATAACCTATTCCCAGACCCTAACATAGAAGCCCACCTGGGCATCTACCTGCATTTTCAAACACTACCTTGTTACTCACCTATTCCTCTGCAATTATGATGTACCAGCCCCATCACATTGCCCCTCTCCAGGTGAACCAAATTCTGAGAGAATCAAACCAAGAATGGTCAGGACATTCAGCTATCTCTCTGTCAGAAATTGCAGACACCTCTGCAATAAATCCCATAAAAAAAACAATTTTAGATATGCACAAGCATGCAGCCTGAGTCAATTGGTTGGCAAATGTTATGCAGTCATGGAGGTTGTAGTCAGTATGTGAACACCCCAAATTTTTCAAAATCTTTTAAATATTCCCCTTTTGCCCCTGATTTCATTTTCTGAGCAATTGAATCCCTTTTTAAATGTGAATTCCAGTTCATTTCTCAAATTTTACTGGAATTCATTTTATCTGTCTGACTTGATTTTGGATCCGGATCTATGGTCCAGATACAAATCTGAGTCTCGTTGTCCAACTTTTAAAATTACAGAAAATACCAAAAATAGTTTTTAAATAGCTCGGACAGTCCATCCGACATCCATTTTGATCCATCGCGTTGTATTTCTCGATTCGAGTTTCAAAACTCGAACATTTTTTTCAAAACCTGGATCCGAACCCATTCTTCTGAAGAAATTTCCCCAAAATAACCTTGAATTTTCAGAAAACCCTTCTTTTGTAAATATTTCTCAAAAATTATAAAATGATTTTTAAATCCTCTATTTCTCCCTAGTTTCATTTCAAAAATACAAAAAAATGAAAAATGCAAAGAAAAAGAAAAAATATATATATAACAAAAATCGATTTTTTAAAACCTCTTTCTGAAATTATCCTTTTTAAGAAAAAACTTTTTTGTTTTTAGAAAAACCTGGTAAAGGAGCCTTCTTTTTGAAAAATGCATGAAAAATCTGAAGGACCCCGTAAAAAAACTTTTTAGGGTTTTTCACAAGGGGTCGAATGCTGAGTGCCTTCTCCCCTCTCTCTGGCCTTCTCCCTCTCTCGCCCGAACCCTCCATGTGCAACCTTCATCTCCAACCCCTCATCACCAACTGAATCTCCTCCTCCTTCGTTTATCACCAACAGCCTCGCATGCTTCCATCTCCCGAGCTACTCCACCCTCTGATCCTCCAACTTCTAAAATTCCACTAGAGGGGGGGTGAATAGTGAAATACTAAATAGATCGATAAATTAAAAATAGAATGCAATAAGGCACAACACATAAAACACAGAATTTATACTGGTTCGGTCAAGACCCTGACCTACATCCAGTCCCCAAGCAAACCACTTGAGCTTTCCACTATAACATCTGAGTTACCGGATAAATAGTACAACACTCTCTTCCTCAGAGGTCTTCTTCTCTCAACAGAGAAGGGGAACACCCTCTTCCACAGAGGTCTTCTTCTCTCAACAGAGAAGGACAAACACCCTCTTTCACAGAGGTCTACTTCTTTTAACAAAGAAGGAATATAGTGAATAACAGAAAGTTACAATACTTCCTATAGAACCTTTAGAATAATATGAATGCACGAATGAAGGATTCTCATAAATTTTGTTCTTTTCACTCAGAAGATACTCTTTGTCAAAGAGCTATTCTTGACTTTTTCTCTTTCTTTTTCTAGGCTCTTTTTCAAATATCGAATAAGAATTTTTTTCGTTGTAAGCTCACATGTTCTTGTCTTAAGAACTATTTTGTTTGTGTTTATATAGCCTTCAAAAAACTAGTCATTGCCTTTTTGAAATGATAGTTTTTTTGGGATGTGAGATGTCAAGTCATTTCAAAAATCACTTTATGGATATTAGAAAAAGTCTTCTTTCTATAAAAGTAGTATTTTGGGTACACTAGTCGTTGTAGTATTTTAGGTGTGATATATTTTATGTAAAAAGTCTATTTCTCATAATAAATGACTTATAGTTTATTGAACATTGGATTATAAACCATCATGAAGTTTTGTCTTTATTCAAATTAATGATTTGTAGTACTTTAGTATTTTATTTAGAAATCATTACTTCTTTACTTAAATGGGTGTAAGTACAATAAATGCTATCCTTTATTTTGTAAATAGTCATATCTAAAAAGTACTTTATGGTGTGCTACTTAATGTCTACAGACAGAATGAAGACTTTAAGCAAGTCGACATTCTTGAGTGGGGATAAGATAGTCATTTCTGAAAAAGTTTTTTGAGGTGGTAATTAATGTTTTACAGAAAGAATGATTACTTTAAGTATGTCGACATTCTTGAGTTGTATAAAGTAACCAAAGTCTTTTCTAAACATATTATATTATTATTTTTCTTTGTTTAGTTCAACTAGCCAATTTTTATGTGTCTTTGTCCTTACATACTTGAAATCATTACTTTTTATTTCTTTTCAAGTTGTCTTATACATGATTGAAGGTACAATTAATGTTTTTAAAATTATGAGCTATTATATCTTGTCAAAATACCTTTTCTCATAAAAGTTTGTAAGAAGGTATAATGATTGGTTTTCAAAAAGGTGTTTTTTGAAAATATCGTATACTTTTATGAAACATAGCTTTTGTGAATAAGTGACTTGTATGATAAAGTATGTAATATGCAATATGCATGCTTCTAAAGGTTCTGTTACATATGACTCTAAAGAATAAAAAATCTTCATCTTGAAGTAGCCGATCCCTTTAGATGATCTTTAAGAATGAATGGCCCATCAAGCTTTTTCTTCAAGGAGTATGATTGCACCAAGGTTGTACTTGAACAGAAGGTCTTCATCCTTTTGGGTGAGATATCCTTGCATCAATAACTCGTTAGATACATGACAAAGCATATCCAGTCATAATATAACATTTTGCATAAAGACATCTTATCATATCATATTAAATCAAATATGGCAGTATATCATATTGTGTGTCATCAAAATATAGTTTCTTAACATTCTCCCCCTTTTTGATGATGACAAAATATGCTCCCCTTGTCAAAAAGCCATTATGCATAGTAATAATATTATCATAAAGATGCATAAAAATATAGAGAAATGTTAGAGTGTTTTTCTCCAATATTGGAGACAGGTTTTTCTCCCCCTTTGTCATGGACAAAAGGGAAGGGATCAGAGTAAATAAAGTTATTACAGACCAAATGAATAAAAAGTTCATTCTGAGCCGGATGAGGGGTGAAACTTCCGAAGCCATGCATCTTGGCCGATTTTCAGGGATTCGAAGGCTTGATGTAGTGATGCTTGATTGTTGAGAAGGAGATCCTGGGTGTTTTGTACATCGGCAATTGCTGAGAAGATGTTGAGTTCAGAAGTTGCTATTGGATCTGCTTCTTGAGAGCCTTCGTCATCAGAGTTGAGTTGAGGGGACTCTTCCTCAGGGAAGGAGGAGTCATCAATTGTGCGGTTGGAATGGTAGACGACATCGGTTTCAAGAGGTATTTCGAAGTATTCAAGGATAAGGGTGATGAGGTATCCGAAAGGAAGAGAGCGAAAAGATCGAAAGTTAATCATGTTATGAAAGATTACACTGAACCAGTTTATTGGAAAGGCACAGAAGATGGCATAGAGAAGGAGTGATATTTCATTGGCAATAAATCCCTTAGAAGGCGGCTTAGGAACTACATTTGAGGAAAGGATCTGTGACAACAATAGAGCATGAGGCTTTAAGTTGCTTACATCCCACAGAAAGTGGGTTGAGCGAGTGGAGAGAAAGATTTTCTTAAACACAGTTCGGTCGATAGGAACTATGTTAGGGAGCTCAATGCCGTAGGACGAAATATTTAGAATGCAGCCTAACTGAAAACTGTTGAAGGAGATGACTTTTCCATAAACCATGGAAGTGATAGTGGAGTTGTCGTGGTCGACTGAAAGATTCGTGTAGAAAACTTTGATGAGATGTGGATAAATGGTCATTGATTGGGGAGAGGCTAGGACATAAATAAATTTGGATAATGAAGTTTGTAGATCAAATTATGGAAAAACATCAAGATGAACTAGCTTGCTGGTTTGGATGGGCATGGAGCTAATGGAATGATATGTGTGAATGAGATCGGGAAATCTCAGATCCGAAGCTTCAATCATGTTGATGTCGGCTGATCTTGAAGAGGAGGCCATTTTCAAAGGGTTTGATAGAATGAAAGCTTTTGAAAGGAAATAATGACTTGCAGAGGGTGATAACTTGTATGAAGATAGAGAAATTCGAGTGAATTGGTGAGGGATGAATCAATCTATTAAATAGACGGAAGAAAATAATTATGATAAGAAGTGAGTGACATTTGAAATGAATGAATTTTAGATTTTAGTTGAGTGAAGAAATTCGTGAGTTGTAACTTAAGGGGCTTGTGAATGATAGATCAAATCAATTTTTGGAAGATAGTGTATTATATTAGCATGAATGACAAGAAGAACATAGTTTTATAAATAATTTTTCTATATAGGGAAATATTACTATGGGAGAGTTTATCGAATTGTGAGATGTGTCATACTTTGAGTATGGAGTGCCCATTAGACTTGATGTGTGATGGATGAATAAAGTAGGATAAAATCACGGAGGTGTATGATCTATGGATTTTAAAGATTTTCATGTGAGGAGTGTTATAAAGTGAGACAAATAATGGCCTAATAAAAACAAACAGCTTTTTATACAATGTTTTTACTTTATGTGAATGCATTCTAAATTCGTGAAGAATGAGTTTGGAATAAGACAAAAGAGATATAATGATTTCTTTAAATAGGAAGTATTTTTATGGATATGAGTGGTGAGAGTGAGAGTAGACATAAAGTGAAGGTGGTGTCATATACGGATTTTTGAGTAGAATAGAGAAGGACAATAATCAATGAATGACATAAAGTAATGATTGACAAGATTTAATGATTTTAATGAAACTCGATTTGAGGGAGTGCAAATTTTTTTAAAAAAGTCAATTAATTTAAAATACGTAAAGGAGTCAAGGTCACGGATGGAGGCTCAAATCAGATGAGATAGAGAGAGAGAAAAAGATGGTACTAATAGTACTTATGAGAATAACATATAATAGTAAAAAAATGAAGGACAAGTTGTCGAGAATGAGTTCTTATAATAATTTTTCATAAAAAGTGTGAAAGATGATAGGACAAAAGTAGATTGTACTTGAGATATGGTATAAAAGATGACATAAAGCATTAAATAGTAAAATTGTACATGAAGTATTTAAGAACTTAACTTTAAAAAAGGTGGTGAATTGAATGATGACAAAAATAAAAATAAAAAGAACAAACACTCGATTATGACTCAAGTTTGAAAAACAAGATTTCTCATAAAGTGGTTTTATCGGTTTTACTTGTTATTCTTTGGTTAAGATAAGTTTTGTCAAGTGTAGATTATATTTTGTGAAGGTGAACTCGAGTAGATTAATTTTTCTAAATTTTAATTAGTCATATGAATTGATTTTATAGATCACTTAATTTACATATCCCTAATTCTCTCCTAATTTTTATAAAGTCTTCATTTTTTAAAGGTTTAGTAAAAATGTCTGCTAATTGTTTATTAGTGGGTATAAATTCTAGTTTGATTATATTGTTTAGGACTTGTTCTCTTAAAAAGTGGTGTCTAATTTGAATGTGTTTAGTTCGAGAGTGTAAAATAGGATTTTTAGACAAATTTATAGCACTGGTGTTATCACATAAAATAGTTGTATTTTCGAATTTTAAACCAAAATCTTTCAAAGTTTGTTTCATCCAGATGACCTGTGTACAAGCTAGGCTAGCAGCTATGTATTCAGCTTCAGTAGTTGATAATGATATATAGTTTTGTTTCTTACTGAACCATGAAACTAGTGAGTGCCCTAGCATATGACATGTTCCACTTGTGCTTTTTCTGTCAGATTTACTTCCAGCAAAGTCAGCATCACTGTATGAGATTAAATCAAATGTAGATGATTTTGAATAAAATAATAAAAAATCAACTGTGTCTTTTAGATATCTCACTATTCTTTTTACAACTTTAAGATGTGATTCTTTTGGATTTGACTGAAATCTAGCACACAAGCAAACACTGAACATGATATATGGACGGCTAGCAGTTAAATAGAGTAGTGATCTTATCATACCTTGGTATAACTTTGTATCCACAGACTTACCATCTTCATCTTTGTCCAAAACAGTAGTTGTGCTCATAGTAGTATTCTTTGAAGCAGTTGAGTTCATGTTGAACCTCTTCAGAAGTTCATGAGCATACTTAGATTGATTGATGAAGACTCCATCCTTGGTTTGCTTAATATGCAGTCCAAGAAAGTAGGTGAGTTCTCCCATCATACTCATTTCAAATTCTTTCTGCATGGACTTAGAAAAATCTTCACAGAGAGTGTTGTTAGTAGATCCAAAGATGATATCGTCCACATAAATTTGAATGATTAGGGTATGATTATTCACTATTTTCACAAATAGAGTAGAGTCTGCTTTGCCTACAGAAAAACCAGTTTTTAATAAAAAGGTTTTGAGTCTGTCATACCAAGCACGAGGTGCTTGTTTTAATCCATATAAGGCACATTTTAGTTTGAAAACATGATCTGAAAATTGTTCATTTTCAAAGCCTGTTGGTTGTTTTACATATACTTCTTCATTTATAAAACCATTTAGAAAAGCACTTTTAACATTCATTTGATATAGTTTGAAATCCATATAGCTTGCATATGCTAAAAACATTCTAATAGATTCAAGTCTAGCAACAGGAGCAAAAGTTTCATCAAAATCAATACCTTCTTCCTGGTTGTATCCTTGAGCTACTAGTCTTGCTTTGTTTCTTACAACATTACCTGTTTCATCTAGCTTGTTTCTGAAGATCCATCTTGTCCCAATGATATGATGATCTTTTGGTCTTGGTACAAGATCTCAAACATTGTTTCTTTGGAATTGATTCAGTTCTTCAGTCATGGCTAGCATCCAGAACTCATCGATGATGGCTTCATCAATCTTCTTTGGTTCAAGTTGAGAAATGAATGCCATGTTTGCAATCCGTTCCAGCTGAGCTTTAGTTTGAACCCCCTTGGTCAGGTCTCCCAAAATCTGCTTTTGAGGATGATCTCTAATTTCGGCAAATGTTCTTTGAAGATCATCTTCACTGGGTTTAGCTGTGTTATCTAAGAATAAATCTGTACTTTTAATATCATCATCGTTAGTCTGCTTATGAACAGATTGATCAATAGTTTCACAAAACTAACATGCATAGATTCTTCAATAGTATTTGAACTCTTATTAAAAACTTTGTATGCTTTACTATGACTTGAATATCCTAAGAATATGCCTTCAACAGATTTAGCATCAAATTTATTCAGGCTATCTTTTGTGTTTAGGATAAAGCATTTACACCCAAAGACTTTAAAATAGTCTATCCTTGGAGTTCTGTCATAAAATAATTCATAAGGAGTTTTATTTAATAAGGGCCTAATAAGAACTCTATTTGATATATAGCATGCAGTATTAACAGCTTCTGCCCAAAAATATTTTGCAAGGTTATTATGTTGGAGTATAGTTCTAGCAGATTCCTGAAGGGTTCTGTTCTTTCTTTCTACTACACCATTTTGAGGTGCATCTCTAGGGAAGGCAAAGTTATGAGAAATGCCATGCAAGTTACAAAAATTTACAAAAAGCTCATTATCAAATTCTCCTCCATGGTCACTACGGATTTTTATAATAGAACAAGATTTTTCATTTTGTAATTTTTTACATAAAATTTCAAATTCACAAAACGTATCGCTTTTGTTTTTTAAAAATATTACCCAAGTAAATCTTGAGTAATCATCTACAATGACAAAAGCATATTTATTATGATTAAGACTAGCTACTCTAGAAGGACCAAAAAGATCCAGGTGGAGAAGCTCTAAAGGTCTTTTACTTGAAACAATATTTTTTGATTTGAAAGATGATTTTAACAAATTTTCTAGTTGACATGCATCACAAAAATAGTCCTTTTTAAAAGGTATTTTACGTAACCCATGAACTAAATTGTTTTTAGCTAATTTGGACATGTATTTTGAGTTGACATGACCCATTCTCATGTGCCATAAATGTTGAGTGTCATTATTAGCTATAAGGCAATGTTCAGTAATGTTTTCTAGGTATAATTCATATATATTATTTCTTCTTATACCTTTTAAAATGATGTTTTCGTTGGTGTCTGCTATAAGGCATGCATCATGTTTAAAGCTAATATTATAACCTGAGTCACACATTTGACTTATACTTAAGAGGTTATGTTTTAAACCTTTAACAAGGAGAACATCTTTGATAAGAGGTTTATCGATGTTACCAATATTACCAATACCAATTATCAAACCTTTGCTATTATTTCCAAAGGTGACAGTTTCTCCTTCTTTATGATGAAGAACAGCAAAAAGATCTGGATGTCCTGTTATATGTTTTGAACATCCACTGTCTAGTATTCATCTGTTCTTCTTCTTTGGAGCCTGCAAAATATTAAGTAAAAATTTATTATGGTACCCAATCGGGTCCCTTTTTGTTAGACTTGGGAACCCATATCCATTTTGATTTGGGTTTGTCTATAACTTTAGAGGAGTATAAAGTATGAAAGTTGTAATGCTTCTGCTTAGGTTCAACAGAACCTTTGATGAAAACAGTCTTTTTATTTATACAAGAAGGTTTATTCATGTGAGAATAACCAATACCATTCTTGTAAAAAGAGAATTTTTGAGAGGATAGGAGTTTATCCAGGTTCTTTTTCCCTTTGGTAAACTTGAAAACCATTTTCATAAGGTTTTTAGTTTTACTTTTTAGTTCTGAAATTTCTACTTGAAGATTTATAGTTTTGGAGCTAGTAAAAGAGATTTCAGAAGCAATCATATAATTTTTCTTTTTTAACTCAGAATTTTCAATACTGAGTTTTCCATTTTCCTGCATAAGCTCTAGATTTTCAAATTTCAAATTTTTATTTTTGAGAATCGTTTTTCTTGATTCTTCAAAAAGTTCTTGAAAAGCATTTTGAAGTTCTTCAAAAGAAAAATCAAGGGATTCACTTACAGAGTTTTCTGCCATGAAGCACATGTTGGCGGTTTCAGCTTCATCATCACTTGACTCTTCACTTGAGGATGGTTCGGAATCATCCTATTGAGGATGCAGAGCCTTTTTCTTGAAGAACCTTTTCTTTGGTTCCTCGGTTTTGGATTTTCTTTTTAGAAGAAGACAGTCACGTCTCATGTGACCTGGCTTGTTACACTGATAGCACATGGAATCTTCCTTAGAGTCTTTTCTTTCCTTGTGCTTATTTTGAAGCCAGTTCTTTCTCATGAAGCGCTGAAATTTTCTGGTGAATAGTGCAATTTCAGATTCTTGTTCTGAGTCCTCATTCTCAGAAAGGGCTGGGAAGGCTAGAGTTTTTTTTACAGGTTGTTCTTCTTCCCTTCTTTCCTTCATATGGACTTCATAGGCCATAAGATTGCCTATCAAGTCATCTAGGGTAAGGTTGGATAAATCTTGAGCTTCTTCAATTGCAGTAGTCTTTTTCTCCCAGTCAGTTGTGAGAGATCTCAAGATTTTCTTCACCTTATCTGTCTGGGAATAGGTTTCTCCCAGAGATTTCATGTCGTTGGTGATGTTGGTGAATCTTGTAAAGATCTCTGTGATGGGTTCATCTTTGTTCATTTTGAACAGCTCATATCTTCGAACCAGAGATGAGATTTTGGCTTCTTTTACTTTGTTGGTTCCTTCATGAATAACCTCCAAAGAATGCCAAATATCATAAGCAGATTCACAAATAGATATTCTGTTGAATTCATTCTGATCAATGGCACAATATAAGGCATTCATAGGCTTTGCATTTAGATTTGCCATTTTCTTTTCTTCATCAGACCATAAGCTATAGTCTGTGGATCGAGATGTGTATGGTTGCTCAACAATTTTCCATACAACAAAATCTATGGACTTGAGAAATATAGTCATTCTGTATTTCCAGTATCCATAGTTGGAGTCGTTGAAGAAAGGAGGATGAGATGCGTGTTGACCTTCAATATCATGAGCATAAGAGATAGATGTCATTTGTGCTGGGAGACTTGTTATGTCGAAACCAGCAAACCTGCTCTGATACCAAATGAAATTCCACTAGAGGGGGGGTGAATAGTGAAATACTAAATAGATCGATAAATTAAAAATAGAATGCAATAAGGCACAACACATAAAACACAGAATTTATACTGGTTCGATGAAGACCCTGACCTACATCCAGTCCCCAAGCAAACCACTTGAGCTTTCCACTATAACATCCGAGTTATCGGATAAATAGTACAACACCCTCTTCCTCAGAGGTCTTCTTCTCTCAACAGAGAAGGGGAACACCTTCGTCCACAAAGGTCTTCTTCTCTCAACAGAGAAGGACAAACACCCTCTTTCATAGAGGTCTACTTCTTTCAACAAAGAAGGAATACAGTGAATAACAGAAAGTTATAATACTTCCTATAGAACCTTCAGAATGATATAAATGCATGAATGAAGGATTCTCAGAATGTTCTGTTCTTTTCACTCAGAAAATACTCTTTGTCAAAGAGCTATTCTTGACTTTTTCTCTTTCTTTTCTCTTTCTTTTTCTAGGCTCTCTTTCAAATATCGAATAAGAATTTTTATCGTTGTAAGCTCACATGTCCTTGTCTTAAGAACTATTTTGTTTGTGTTTATATAGCCTTCAAAAAAATAGTCGTCGCCTTTTTGAAATGATAGTCTTTTTGGGATGTGAGATGTCAAGTCATTTCAAAAATCACTTTATGGATATTCGAATAAGTCTTCTTTCTATAAAAGTAGTATTTTGGTTACACTAGTCGTTGTAGTATTTTAGGTGTGATGTATTTTATGTAAAAAGTCTATTTCTCATAATAAATGACTTATAGTACAATGAACGTCGAATTATAAACCATCATGTAGTTTTGTCTTTATTCAAATTAATGATTTGTAGTACTTTAGTATTTTATTTAGAAACATCACTTCTTTACGTAAATGGGTGTAAGTACAATAAATGCTTTGAGTCCTTTATTTTGTAAATAGTCATATCTAAAAAGTATTATATGGTGTGCTACTTAATGTCTACAGAGAGAATGAAGACTTTAAGCAAGTCGACATTCTTGAGTGGGGTTAAGATAGTCATTTCTAAAAAAGTTTTTTGAGGTGGTAATTAATGTTTTACAGAAAGGATGATTACTTTAAGTAAGTCAACATTCTTGAGTTGTATAAAGTAACTAAAGTCTTTTCTAAACATATTATATTATTAGTTTTCTTTGTTTAGTTCAACTAGCCGATTTTATGTTTGTCTTTTTCCTTACATACTTGAAATCATTGCTTTTTATTTCTTTTCAATTTGTCTTATACATGATAGAAGGTACAATTAATGTTTTTAAAATTATGAGCTATTATATCTTGTCAAAATACCTTTTCTCATAAAAGTTTGTAAGAAGGTACAATGATTGGTTTTCAAAAAGGTGCTTTTTGAAAATATCATATACTTTTATGAAACATAGCTTTTGTGAATAAGTGACTTGTATGATAAAGTATGTAATATGCAATATGCATGCTTTTGAAGGTTCTGTTACATATGACTCTAAAGAAGAAAAAATCTTCATCTTGAAGTAGTCGATCCCTTTAGATGATCTTTAAGAATGAATGGCCCATCAAGCTTTTTCTTCAAAGAGTATGATTGCACCAAGGTTGTACTTGAACAGGAGGTCTCCATCCTTTTGGGTGAGATATCCTTGCATCAAATACTCGTTAGATACATGACAAAGCATATCCAGTCATAATATAACATTTTGCATAAAAACATCTTATCATATCATATTAAATCAAATATGACAGTGTATCATATTGTGTGTCATCAAAATATAGTTTCTCAACAACTTCCTTCATTTGTTTCATCCTCCACGGATCATCCGTTGATCTCTAACCTCCACCTTACGGATGATTCTTCCTCCTCTATAAGAAAGGGCTCAGAGGAAGGGTTGGGGATAGAAGGAAAAAAAAAGAAGAAAGAGAGCTTCATCATCCATTCATTACTTCTCTTCCTGCACACCTTTCTCGATCGATTGAAGGAAAAAGTTGACCCTCCCCTACCAAAGGGCATTGCTCCTTTCTCCGAGGAGGTCCAGCTATCAACCGTAGAGGAGTTCCACGAAAAAAAAGGGGGAAGGGAACCCCATCCTTCACAAAACTCTGCAAACTACAAATATCATTGCGGTCTGGTATACGCAGGGTGGAAGCAACATTAATAGGTATGTCAATGAAACTAAGATTATTTTATTCTGGAACCAGAATTTTCTGGATTTTGCAGAATTGCTTACCCATTCACATGTTACTAAAACCATTCATTTCATCTATATTTAGCATGGTTGGCCCGAAAGTAACTTGCTCTATATATGTTTCACTAGGTTGCTCATAACTTGCTCTTGCCTTGCGATTGTAATGTTTCAAAGCTTACCAGTTTATTCTCTGCAAAATCTTGACCATGAGTAGTCAGATCCTCTGCCTAGAGTTTTGAGGCACTCATCTCATCCCATCATATTCTCTAGAAATTTGAGATCGATGGCGGCACACAGAAGGTGCTAAGGTAAAGAAATGAGTTAAGGAAATGGGCTCCAAACTATTTAATTCATCCAATTTGTTCTCCCCGAATGGTGGACCTGTATATTTGGTGTGGATAGAGAGTCGTCAAGTGATGTAAGGCCTACAGGAAGGTGAATTTGTGGTTAGGAAGTCATGTGGTTGGGCATAAGCAAGCATTGGAGGGAGTCTCTGTACAGATCATTCATTGTCAGCAGTCTTGGAGACTCGTGACAGATGTTATCAGGGTCGTGGGATAAAAATTTGAGTTAATCCAAACATGTCAATATTCAGTTTTACCATTTGTGCCATGAGGGTCATTACGACCCACCTGAGCACCTTAACCTCACCATTAGCCTCCCATGTGTATGCTTCTGTCAAACACCTTGACAACTCTAACATAGGTTACTGTTGTTATCATATGGCAGCAAAACTCTCACTTGCTGTAGACACTGTACACGTCTCCAGCCACCTTCACAACTTCATTTTTTTTTAGCATAAACACTTAATTGCTAGCTTATATCATCACTATTCACCCACTTTCTCACCTTCATAGCTATCATCATACATCAAGTCACACCTCCAACTCCAGACACCATAACCAAAAGTCAGGACATCAGTTAACCCAAGTTTATCTCCAGCTGGGGCAAAATCTACAAGGGAAGTATCTCATATTGAGATATAGGATTTAGGACAAGTAAGCTCAAAGGCAGTTGGGTTAATCTTAAAGACTCATATCTGATATAATTGTTGTACCTTTTGACTAGTTGTTACAGCCCCTTCCTGCACATCTATTGAACCATTATACATGTGCATAGTATGTCATTCATCACACAGTAAACAAACTGTGTAGATACAGATTTTATCATTCATTCAAGGCAAAATTTTGAATATCTTTTCATATATAAGCTCTCATTGATTCTAGATGTTCTGTACATATATGCAGATGTATATATATATATGTATGTCTATATACAAATATGTATACATATATATGTATATATATATATATATCCATATGTCTTCACAAGCTATTAATATATATATATATATATGTACCCATATACATATATATGCATATATATAGACGTATCTATATATCATTTTCCCATCTTCCCATCATATATATCTTGACCATTAACCTCCATGTGATATGTATGATTTTTCCTCTATTAACTCATTTGTCTTGCAGGAAATATGTGGAAAAGGTCATTTCTTGGAATTGTAAATTTGATTTCATGTATTGTAATAGCTAGATGTAATGAGAATTTACATTCCTTGCACTAAATTAGAATGTCTCAGCATGTAAATCCCATAAAACATGTGTTTTATCTCATTTTTTATTTCAAAATTTCACGAATGGTGAAACACGAATGGCACATGCACCATTTCGTAAAAGGTAATTAATCCTAAGTTGACGATTTACATCAATGGCTATAGTCAGGATGTAAACAAGACTTAGTATTTTTATCTTTTATAAAATAACATTGGATCCACACTGGATCCTCTTCAAAAATTATCATATTTTTTAAATATTTCCTTCTTTTATCAAAGCTTAACTTAAAATTAATTCAATATATATACCAATGGCCATAGTCAGGGTATATTGAGAGTTAATTTCATTTTAAACTCTATAAAAGCACCAAAATGTATTTTATTCTTCACTTGAAGTTGAATATGGTTATTATATAATGCATTCAATGACCATAGATGTATTATATCTTCAATCTTATTTTTAATTCATTTAAAGAATGGAATAGCTTTTCAAAATCCAATTTCAAGTTTTCTTTAAATTCATTCATCATTTAAGATAGAACAACATCATATTTTCGAAATTCTTTTCCAAAAACCCAAGTGATCTCAAATATCTTTCTTTAAATCTCTATTTCAATTCATTCTTGTATCTTATTTCAAAGATTTAAATTTCAATTTCAAAGTCCAATTTGACTTTGAAATTTCAAAATTCAATTTTATATTCAAAATTCAATTTCCCAATTCAAGTCCAACTGCAAAGTTCAATTTAACTTTGAAGTTTTTGATTCATCTTCAAATTTAAAACCAAGCTTACTTTCCTATCTTTAAATTTAAAATCAAAATCTGAGATTGAATCTGAATCTCAAAAACTTGACCTTTCCTAAATTTTAAATTCAATCTGGGTTTTCAAAAACCCAGATCCATCTTCGAGAGCCCAATTCTCCTTTAGGATCCAGATTTCAAATTCAACTTCACTTTTGGATCTCAGATTTCAGATCCAATTCCATTTTAGGATCCAGAATTCAATTCCACTTTTTGGATCTCAGACTTCAGATCCAAATCCATTCTAGGATCTAGAACCTAGTTCCACTTTAGATCTCAGACTTCAGATCCAAAATCCATCTCAGGATCCAAAGTCCAACTCTACTTTGGATTTCAGACTTCAAATCCTAAAACCATTTTTAAAGATCCAAAATCCATTTTAGGATTCAGAATCCAATCCCATCTTGGATTCCAGATCTTGGATCCAATTCTATTCAAGATCCAGAATTCCATTCCCAATTCTAGATTACAAATCCAATTCCATTTTCAGATCTCATCTGAACTTCCTAAATCCATTTCTATTTTTAAATACCATTTGGATTTCTCAAATCCATCTTGATTTCAAATCTTAAATTCAATTCCATTTCAAATTTTATCTCTTCTCCTAAATCTAAGTTCAAAGTCTGTCTTCTGACTTTGAAATTTCCTTCCTTTTCCCTTTTTATCTCAGCTTCAAGATCATTCTTTTCAAATAAAAATGTATTTTCCCAAACTCTGATCATTTCAAAGCCTTAGAACTTCAAAAATATCCTTCCTAATCCATCTCAAATCCTAAGTTAGATTCAATCATTCAGAAAATCATTTCTTCACTCCATTATCAAGTCTATCTCAGAAAAATTGGAGATTTCCAAATCATTTTTTAAAAAGAGCATACATTCTTGCATTGCACAAGCATGATTCTTCGTGCTTTTTAGACTTAGGATAAATTCTTAGATAATATTTAGGCAAAGAAAAAGGGCATAAATTTGATCCTTGGTTCGATTACCCCTGGTAAAGGTGTCAGGAACGGTCGAACCTCATACCGACGAGCGAATCCCATCTCTCCATTTTCCCACAAATATTTCAAAACGGAGGCAAGTAATTTTCTAAATATTTTCAAATCAAGGTCAAGTGAGACCCCGCAAAAGAGTTTCCTCTTCTCTTCTTTCTTTTCTTTTCTCTCTTCTTTTCTTTCTTTTATTTTCTCCCTTCAAAACAGAGGAAATAGAGACTAGAAAGGAAAAAGAGAAGGAAGAGAGAGAAACCACAAGAGAGAAAAAATTTTGCGATGATCACAGTTTTGGCGACCGTGATGGGACGCGTCTCCGTCTGGTCGAATTATGCCTTTGCTTTGCTTTAATATTTTTCTAAGTCTTTATTCTTCTATGTCAACTTCATTTCCATGCAAAACTTAGGAGCCCAAACTCTGTCCTAAGCTGACATCATTGCATATAGGATCTAAGTATGGTTTGGTAGGACCATATTGAGGAGATTATTTCATGTTCACATTAGACTTAGGTCTGAAATACAACTCTCCTCGATTCTAGGGATTGAATGCAAACAATCTATGCAAGTGTATGCTTCTATTCATTTTAAATCTATCTCTTTAGGACTCGCATTAGAGCTTTCTAGTTTTATTGCATGATGAACATGTTTTTGAAAACATCCCTACCTATATTTGTCACGGTCTTCACATTGCTGGGTTGTCTCACTGAACCATAGTTTGTGAGAGAGCCTCACAACTGGACCACTTATTTGGGTTCGCTCCCCCCTACCACGTACCTAAGGGCCATAGTCCGAGGTATATCGGTAGGTGCTCAAGGATGTTGGGAAGCCCTTACCCTAGAACCGGAGAATTATTTCTATGCCACGTACTTCGAGCTTCGGCTTGAGTATATCGGCATACCTTGATTGGAATCAGATGATCTGAACCATAGAGTTAGGATTAGGGTCCTACAAGCTATTTCAAATATTGCATTTAGAGTCAGCCTTTAGGGAGTGCTGTGTGCGCATCCTTGTTTGTGCAACTTTTGATTGTGTGATGTTTCCTTGTATTCTCCCATATATATTAAACATTTTCAAAACCCTAGGTGTACTATTCAAAATTTCCTCTTATTTTCAAAAAAAAAAACTCAGGTATATATTTTTCCTTTACCTACATTCTTTTCTCTTTTTGTGTCGAACTTTTCTTTAAAAACCCTGGAAATTCTTTTTCTAAATCCCTTGATCTTTTAAAATTTCTAGGATTTGTCTATCCTCTTCTTTCATCAAAAGTTTGTCCGTAAGTCCTGCATTCTATTTAATTCTCTTCTTCTTTGTCTCAGTATCATTCTGATGGCATCCAATTCCCCCGATGTTGTCTTTCCCAAAGATCATGTCTTCTATCAAATGAGGGATGAAACCCTGGATCATCGAGTCATCCAGTCTCGTTCCTTCTTCCCTCGGTAGTATTATTCCTGGTTCGCCACCTTCTCGCGTATGTTCCCAGACCACTTGGATGATTGTGGATTGGAGATGGCATCGGCAGTGGGCAAACGATCCATCAACGGTAGTTTGATTCAGGCTATGGCAGAACGGTGGAACCCGCGTACCTGCATGCTCTGGTTTCCATGGGGAGAGATGACTCTGCTAATGGACGAGTTCAGCGAAATCATGGGATTGCCAAAGCCAGTTGGTCAGCCAGATGATCCAGTCGAGCAACAGTTCCTGATCAATGTCAAGGGGATAGACGTTCGAGAAGCATTAGCCAGAGTGACAGGAAGCAGATCTTGGCCTCTCACCGAGATCAATGGAAGTTAGTTCATCGACCTGTTCGGACTCTATCGCAAGTATGGGGCCTACGAGGAAGTCGACACTTTATCTCGAGACGCAAAAGAAAGAATCCAGCATGCTATGGTCCTATGCACAGTAGGATTGACATTCTTTCAAGACGGTCAGAATTTCATCGATGTCAGAGTTGCTCAACTCTTTCGAAGATGGGGAAGCAAACAGACCCGTCAACTTTCAGTGTCCATGGCAGCCCTAGCCTTTCTCTACAGAGGCTTAGTTCGTTTTGCCCTTGGGGAGACCATTTTGGTGGAAGGATGCCCGTATGCTTTGCAGTCTTGGTTCCTGCGACATGTGCCATCAAAAGCCAGTTCCTTCAGATTCAGCAACAAGAAGCCGAAATCTGTTGTTCAATATCGAGCCTTGATTGAGAGTCTGCATCAGGAGGAGATCCTCTGGGATTACTTTGACAGACGAGAATCAGTTCCTCGGTACACTTATGCTCGTAGCAAGCGTTACAGATTGCTTGGCCCTTTCTTCTATGTCAACTATCAGCCAGAGAGGTGTCTCAGACAGTTCTCGCAGCGGCAGGTTCGTGTCAACACTCGCTTCCCGACGGGCCACATGCCAGAGTTCGATCTGCAGTCGGATCAGTGGTCTGGGGCGTACCGTGTAACCAAATACACTTGGGACTCCTTCATTCCTTTGTCTATATTTCCTGGTCCTAATGTAACTTCGGAATATCGAGAATGGTGGCAAACTGTCTGCCCACCTTCTCTTTGTATTTAAGTTTTTGTCATCAATGAAAATGCAACTTTGCCAAAATTTTATTTTGTTTTATATGGTCACGATTGTGAACACCCCAAATTTTTCAAAATCTTTTAAATATTCCCTTTTTGCCCCTGATTTCATTTTTTGAGCAATTGAGTCACTTTTAAATCTTAATTCCATTTTATTTCTCAAGTTCTACTAAAATTAAATTCATTTTGTCTATTTGACTCAATTTTGGATCCGGATCTATATAAAAGAACCAAATCTGAGCTTCGTTGTTCAATTTTTTGAATCAAATTCTCAAAATTACCAAAATAACTTTTTGAAAAGCTCAGACAATTCGTCCGGTATCCGTTTGGATCCATCTTTCACCACTCCATCGCACTTCTCACTCTCGTTTTTTTTGTTTTTACATTCTTCCTCTTCTCCTTCTGATTGATCGAATAAAGAAGCTTCAACCCCAACCATAGTCATCAAAGGTAAGCAACTTATATCCTCTTTTTTTTTGTGTGTTATCGTTGCCCTTTCTCGTTTCCTTCACAAAGTTTGCGCTCTTCTTCTTCTTCTTTTTTTTTGTTCATAAAAGGAAATCATGTATTGTTGATCTGCCTATCACAGCCTCAACGATACACCTTGCCACAACAATATTGCCTTTAAACTCAATGTTCGCTACATTGAAGGCTACTGCATAAATATAGGTATTCCGTGGATTTTTTTTTTGTTGAAATCTCTCTTTTGTTTTCAATTTCCTGTTTATGTGAGGGTCGGATGTTCTTTCTAAATACAATTTTCCGTTTTATACCTTTATCTTTCCCTCCGATTTCCTATTCATTTTAGGAATCACCTATCGGTTTTTCCCTTCTGATTTTTTTAGTTTTTGTATTTTAAATTCTCGATGTTCCTATTCTGTTTTGATAGCTTGTTTTCCTCTCTATATGTTGTAGCACCAATTTTTTTTTTAGCACTCACCAATCCAATTTATTGATTGATTTCGTTGTTGATCCTGTTTGCATCTGGTTTTAATTGTGGGATTATTTCCATCTCATTGTTCATCTCATTTAGCTTGGGTCAATTGATACAATGAGAGTCATTTAAATTCGATGGATGGTCTCCTGTAATGGGCCTGTCATCATTTTGCAACCCCATCCAGTATTGGATTTTGGTATTATATCATTTTCTGCTTCATGGAAATGCCCCTATGATTCTCTTGCATCAAATTGCGGCAGCTCCATCCATCGTTCCACATCATATTTTGTTATGCCATGGTCCATCTATGTAACACTTAAAGGACTTTCATCATACATTTTTGAGACATTCAGTGAGTTTTATTCAGCCATGTATATCACCTGTTCTTTTTCTTTTGTTTTTGTTGTTGTTTACCCATCTGATGTTCTGAAATAAATTCATAGATCGTATTCAGCAAGTGATGCTTTCAGACGTCATCAGATGTCAGGCAAGATCCGATTCTAAAGGGGATGTGTTATCCACATTGAAGAATTCTTTGAATGCTACTTTTGGTTAGCTAAAAGATTGGATGTCCATACATGGTTAACCCATGTGCTTGGTCCTGTGTTTCTGGTGACATGGATCATAGTATAATTTCAGTATAACTTCCTTGAACCTGCATTTCTTCCCTTTTCATGGAAACAATGAATTCTGCCCTCCATGAGATCTTCAGGAACCTTGTCACCCAAAGTTGGAGCTTGGCAACCCCTTGATGCTCTGTACATCTCCCACCTTATTTAGCTACAAAATTTCAAATTCATTCACTTTTTTTTCTTTTTCTTTTCTTTCACGTATTAGTTGTAAATTGCATTGCTATATCCTGCTACTTACCCTTTTTTTTGCTCTTAACGTCTATCTACCTGAGGCCTCCAGCAATATTGTGGAGAGAAAAACATCTCCGAGGCCTCCTGAAGGATCATTTTTTTTTTACGTATCATGAAGTGCCTGTGGAATACAATTATTCAACCAGAGAATGACTTTATGTCCAGAATTGATTAGGAAAAAGAGGAGCGATTTCGCTCATTACATCACATCGCCTGTGGCTTAACTATGAAAATCAGTAAGTATTTACTTATACTCTATGTGACCTTCATGATGACATGAGACAGGGTTAGCAGCATCACGTGAGTCAACTATTCTGGACCCTATCACAAAAGCCCTTGTAATTTATCATTCTAACAGAGAATACTGTTGGATTCATATGTTTTTACAAAGAAGGAAGCTCTTCTCAGGAAATGTCAAAAGAGTTGGTGCAAATATGTGTATGGACTTCCATGTCTTGTCATCCAATGAATGGTTTGGAGGTGTCACTTAGAAATGATTGGTGATAACATTCTCTGCAATTCCCTTTTTGGCAATGCTTTCAAGCAATATAATCAAACCAGAGTTTGTGGGCTTATCTATTATATGGTTTATCTTTGAAATGATGGACTCTTTTACACAAGATGAGTCGTTTACTCCGTTTAAAATAGAATGGCCTCTGTTGAGAAAATGTGCCACTTCACCAACATCTCAGTCTCCAGCAACAGGTAATGTGTTGTAGCATGCACAACATCCATGACTAACCATTCCCACCTGTTGCAGCAGCACATCCTAGTGTCACTACTCCCCCCCCCCCCTCTTGCACCAGCCTGCAGTAGTACATCCTAGTGTCACTACTTGCGCCCCTGTACACAGCATCCTACTGATGAGCATACAAGGCGTACAGAATAAAGGGAAATTCAACTGAAATTTGTTAGACCAATTCAGTTGTAGAATAAATTTTGCAGTATTAGACCAGCTCTTCTTACCTGTTTTAAATCCAGCTTGCTGCAAAGGAAGACATCAAAATTTCGTTACATTCTGTTACCTTTTTTAAATCACAATTTTGTTACCTGTTTTAGATCAAAATTTTGTAGTTCTTTTACAGTATTGATCCTCAGTTCTTCTTTTGCATTTTCAGCTTGCTAAAAAAAAGGAAAAGAAAAGAGGGTTGAAGCAGTTCTTCTTATCTGTTTGCAGAGATCTTCCAGAGACTCAGAATAAGCTTCAGCACATTTCCACTTTTAGTACTCCCCTTTCCAGCTTTCGTATTTTCTTGCGAATCGATTAAGGTAAGCTTCTGTTTCGGATTGGCTGTAAGAAGGTTAATTTCATTTAGTGAAAAACTTGTTATAATATGCTTTACTGAGAAATCAGGTAGATACCTGTCATTTCCAATCTCAATGCATGTTCTAAATTTCTGTATCATAATTAGATATTGCGTTGTACTGCAACATATTACTTACATTTCATTTCTTTTTATTTATCATCTCTATCGGCTACAACATGCATCACCACACTTCATCTTCATCTGTCTTAACACCCACCTGTTATCACCACAATGACCCCTGTACTTCTACCATCTCAAGCTTGGCTACATGGATCACATTCACCACTGTTGCATATCCACTTAGGCACCCATGTATTATTCACTATTTTCACAGCACCAATAATCATTTTCATAGTCTTTCTATGTCACTTACAACCACTAACAACATTACCTTCCCTTTTGGTCATCAATTACCATAACAACATCCCTTTACTGCAAAGTCAATGATCTGTCCACCAATAGCTTCTCAAGCCACTGTATTCTTTCCTTTCTATGGTGGTTCATCAAGAAACACCATAGTTACTATATTTCATAGTGGTTCACAATGAACCACCGTGGTCTCCTTTTTCTTTTATTTATTTATCATAGTAGTTCGTCAGGAACTACTATAACAGTTATCTTTTGCAATGGTTCACAAAGAACCCCTGTAATCCTTCTTTACTATAGTAGTTAATTAAGAGCCACTATAGTAGTTTTCTTTCACAGTGGTTCACAACGAACCATTGTGTCCCTTCTTTTCTATGGTGGGTCATCAGGAACTATCATATTTCATGTTGATCCATTTTGGACCATCCTGGCTCTTGACTTCACCTATTGTACATGCCTTTCTCATTCAGCATGAGCATAGCATCTTGTATTAGGATCGATACAATCACATGCAATTTTACTTTCAAGGAAGTATTTTCTTCTATAATTGTGCTAACTCATTTCTTTGCAGGGAAGTCATGGAAAACTTGTGTTGCTTTCTTCGACTAGAGATGTTATTACTTCAAATTTCAAATTCAAGGATTGTAACAACTTAGATATTAATGAGAAATTTACATTTCTAGCTTAGATTAGAATGGATGAACATGTAAATATCATTTGTTTCATCATTTTTCTTTCTTTCTGAAAATTCACAAATGGGAACATGAATGGCACGGGCACCATTTTGTAAGAGGTAATTAATCCTAAGTTGATGATTTACATCAATGGCCATAGTCAGGATGTAAACAAAACTTAGGATTTTTATCTTTTATAAAAAAACATTGGATCCGCATTGGATCCTCTTCAAAAATCATCATATTTTCAAATATTTCCTTCTTTTATTAGAGTTTAACTTAAAATTGGTTCAAAATATATACCAATAGCCATAGTCAGAGTATATTGAGAGTTAATTTCATTTTAAACTCTATAAAAGCACAAAAATATGTTTTATTCTTCACCTGAATTTAAATATAGATTATTATATAATACATTCAATGACCATAGTCAGGAGTGTATTATATCAATAATCTTATTCACATTCATTTAAAGAATGAATACGATTTTCAAATTCAATTTTTAAAATTCTTTAAATTCATTCATCACTTAGGATAGAACTGCATCATATTTTCAAAATTCCTTTTTCAAAACTCCAAGTGATGTAAATATCTTCTTCAAATGAATCTTCAATTCTTATAAAAACCTATTCATCTTTTCATTTTCAATTCTATTTCATTTTCAAAGTCCAAATCAACTTTGAGATCTCAAATTCGTTTTGTATTCAAAAATTCCAATTCAAATCAGATTTCAAAGTTCAATTTAAACTTTGAAATTTCAAATTCTTTGTTCCAATTTAAAACAAATTTCAAAGTTCAATTTAACTTTGAAATTTTCAAATTCATTGTTCCAATTCAAAACAGACTTCAAAACTCAAATTTGACTTTGAAATTCATCTTATATTCAAAACTTCAATCGAACTCAAGGTTCAATTTAACTTTGAAATTTTTTATTCATCTTCTAAAATTCCATATTCAAGTTTGAAATTCAAAGTCTAAATTTAACTTTGAAAACCATTCATTCAATTTTGAAATTCCAAAGTCCAAAGTTAGATCCTAATCTCAACTTGGATCCAGATTTCCAAGTATAAATCTCCACTCTTTGGATCTTAGACTTCGGATCCAATTCCATTTTAGGATCCAGAATCCAATGCCACTTTAGATCTCAGACTCCAGATCCAAAATCCATTTTAGGATCCAGAATCCAATCTCATCTTGAATCTCAGATTACAGATCCAAAATCCATTCTAGGATCCATAACCCAATTCCATCTTGGATCTTAGACTTTGGATCCAAATCCATTTTAGGATCCAGAATCCAATGCCACTTTGGATCTCAGACTCCAGATCCAAAATCGATTTTAGGATCCAGAACTCAATCTCTACCTTGGATCTCAGATTTCAGATTCTAAATCCATCTTAAGATCCAAAACCCATTTTAGGATTCAGAATCCAATTCCGTCTTGGATTCCAGATCTTGGATCCAGAATGCAATTCCATTCCTAATTCTAGATTTCAAATCCAAATTCCATTTTCAGATCTCATCTGGACTTCTTAAATCCATTTCTATTTTTAAATACCATTTGGATTTCTCAAATCTAAATTCCATCCTGATTTTAAACTTTAAAACTAGAATTCAATATCACTTCAGATTTTGTCTCCTCTTAAATCCATGTTTAAATTCAAAACTCAAAGTCCATTTCTGACTTTGAAGCTTCATTTCCTTTTCACTCATCTTCCAATCATTCTTTTCAAATTCAAAGATTTATTTTTCCAACTCTGATTATTTCAAAAGACTTAGAACTCCTCTGATCTATCTCAAGTTCTAAGTTAGATTCAATCATTTTTCCACTCCATTATCAAGATCATCTCAGAAATACTTGGAAATTTTCAAAAACATCTTTCAAAAGAGCATACATCCTTTCATTGCATAAGCATGATTCTTTGTGCATTTAGAGTTAGGATAAATTCTTAGATGATATTTAGGCAAAGCAAAAAGGCATAGATTTGATCCTTGGTTCGATTACCCCTGGTAAAGGCGCCAGGAACGGTCGAACCTCGTACCGACGAGCGAATCTCGTCTCTCCATTTTCCCGCAATATATTTCAAAACGGAGGAGAGTAATTTTCTAAATATTTTCAAATCAAGGTCAAGTGAAACCCCGCAAAAGAGTTCCTCTTCTCTCTTATTTTCTCTTGTCTTCTCTCTTCATTTCTCTCTTTTATCTTTCTCCCTTCAAAAAGGAGGAAAATAGAAGTTAGAAAGAAAAAGAGAAGGAAGAGAGAGAAACCACAAGAGAGGAAAAAATTTGTGATGATCACAACGATCCCCGTGACAAACTCATCCCTAGCGATGAGACTTTGCCTTATATTATCCTTCAAATTATCTCTTATCATGATGGACGACCTCGCCTAGGTGACACGGAATATTTTTTCCGTTACCACAAAATGGTGACACAATTATCACAAAATTTGTGATGACCCGATCCCTGGTGACGGGATAACCTATTTAATTGTCTATCAATTCCTCCTTTCTTGTCTTTTTCTAAAAAGGTCGTGTTTTCAAAAATTCCTCCAAGCTCTAACCATTCCTTTATTCCGCAGAAATCATTGGCATTGGCAAGATGGTTCAGACAAGAGCTGGAAAAGATACTACTCCTCAGCACAACGACAACGAAGCCGAGGCAACAAACACTCCTAAGTCAGTCAGAGGGCAGAATCAGAATAAAACCGATGATATAGATCCCGCCATGTTCAACCTGTTTAAGAGAATGATGACCAGAATGATGTCAGAGCAGGCTGACGCCAGTCAGAAGAAGGTCGTTCCAAAAAGCAAACCGAAAAAGAAAGCTGTGAAAAAGCCAGTCAGGATCATCAGAAAGAAAGTCCAGCCTGACACCACTTTCGAGGAATCAGAATCAGCCGAAGAAGAATCGTAAGAAGCAGAACAGTTTGTCTACCCTTAGAATCCTCTGCAGCAGTTTGTGAAGATCGTTGCAGAACCCGGATCAATAAACAAACCCATTCCAGCTAATGATCCGATGCACGAGCAGATAAAAGAAATGAATCGGGCCATCAAGGATATTCAGGCCAAAAGCAAAGGCAAACAAACTTACTCTGGTGAGGATTTTTACAATGGCCTAGATGGGGATGACAATCTGGAAAATCTCCCGCGCAAGTTCCTCAAGTTTGGAGAAACCAGCAACCCAAAGGCTCATTTGGCCACTTTCTATGCTGAATGCGGCCGTTTCAGGAAGGACAATCGAGCATTATTCATTTGCTTTCCTCGCAGCCTAGAGGGTGTAGCGGCCAAATGGTATGCAAACCACATCAATCCTATCGAACTACGAGAGTTCGATAAGGTCGTAAACTTGTTTATTGAGCACTTCATGTTTAATGTCGAAGTGTCACCAACCCTCAACCATCTGTATAATTTAAAACAAAATGAGAATGAGAAAGCTAGCGAATTCATTCATAGGTGGAGAAGCACCTGTAACAGAATGAAGGTTCCCATCCCAGAAGAGTACGCTCTGCAGATTATCTTAAACAACTTTGCTCAGCCTCTGAAGAACCTCATTTCTACTTCTCCTGCAAAATCATTCATCAAACTGAGTGAGAGAGCCGAATGGCTCGAGACCGCTTGGACAATGGCCTGTATGAAGAATATCCTTTTGTCAGAGGGAATCCTGATCAAAAGAAGAAGGCACATGTCGCCTATTCTACAGAGTTTTCGAATCATGGCAGTGGCTCTAACAGCAAGAAGAGCAAGAAAAACCGCAACAAGAATGCCAGACATTCCAGGGCCGAAAGAACGTACTCTGTAGCCCAGAAGGGAAAATTTGTCAAGCCACAGCCTGTTCAGTCAGCGTCGCAGCCAGAAGCAAAACAGCCAGAAAAGCTGAAGCATGAAGGCTGGAGTTATGATCGGGAATTCACGGCCCTAAAGCAGTCCCGTGAAGACATCTTGGAATATATGATGTCGAAGGGAATGATCAAACTCCCCAAGGTGGCAGATCCTCCCGCTGCTATGGGAAAATGGAATGATAAGTTCTGTAAGTTTCACCTGACTATTGGACATGACATCGAGCATTGTTTTGTCCTTAAAAATATCATTCAGCACTGTATTGACAAGAACTTGTTAATCGAAGATGAGGAAGAACAACCAAAAATCTTGTCCAAGCCATTTTCTAAACATTCTGCATCGGTGATTTCAGAACAAACAGTTTTTCTCAAGAACAATATCCAGCCAGGACATTCAGGATCAGCATCAGGTCCTGGTCCTTTGTCAAGTGCAGTCTTCCGCCAAGAGGGTGGATATTATTGCATTTTCTAGCAACAAAAAAGCAACCAAGAAGCCAGAAAACGCGACGGCAGAGATTGCCAAACAAGTTCCCAGGATTCCGAAGCGCTTCGTCAAAGCAGCTTCGAAAAAAGAAGAGGCTTCAGGGTCAGTTCAGAAGCCAATTACTGCTTTATCCAATATCTCTATCCTGGATCTGACCCATGCTTCCCCAGAGCACCAACAAGTGCTAGAAGATCTACTAAGAAAGATCAAAGTCAAACCTAGCACAACGCTGCAAGATATGGCGCAAGTCGTCAACCAGGCCATGACGAACGCACCCATTACATTTTCTAATGAGGATCTGCCAAAGCCTTATTCTTTCCATAACAATGCCTTATACATAGTGGTACGGACCAGGGGCATGACAGTTTCTCATGTATTAGTAGATGGAGGCAGCAGCCTCAACATTTGTCCTGAGATGACAGCCAAAGCCTTGGGACTGAAAGAAGAAGAATATATCACAGATCTAATAACGATCTATGGTTTTGACAACCACGGGCAGACTGCCAAGGGGAAGATATTTCTCGAAATTTTCATCAACTACTCGGTGCATACCGTGCTCTTCCACGTGGTCAATGTGTCATCCACATACAATCTTTTGCTCGGGCACACTTGGATCCACAATGCCAACGTTGTTCCTTCAACCCTTCGCCAATGCATCAAATGGTCGAAGGGAGGCATGATCACCACGGTCCTAGGAGAGGACCCGGAAGAGCGACTCCCGCAGCCTATGATTCCCTGTCCTACTTTCACTGCCGACATCCCGAGCATCCAAGAAGTCGATGAAATCAGTTTGAGTGAAAGTTTGGACATGTTAAAATTGAAAGAAGTTCAGCCGACAAAAACCGTGGCAGCAGTAACCCAGTGGCAGGGACCTCGCTTCTTCAAGTTAGGCCGGCGCCTTGATTGCACTTCACTCAAAGATCACCCTCTTTTCCCTCAGTTCTCAAAAACTAAGAGAGGGTTTGTTCTTCTGATAAAGCACGAATATCTGGGCAGAAATGAAGACGGCATTCTGGAGCCGATCGTCCCCGCTCGGCATATTGATAATACAGGCTTGGGTTTCACCGGTCAGTCGTCCGACAGAAAGACCACCTTCGTCAAGGGAGCCCAGTGAAGAAGACAATGCCAGTGTTTTCTGCTTTTTTTTCTTTTCATGTCATCTTGTAGGGGCACAAAATCCCCCCCCCCTCCCCCAGTTTGCTTCTTTTCTCAAAACATATGTAAATATCAAAGATATTTCAAATCAATGAAATTTTGATTCCTATTTCTCATCTTTGTGTACACAAATTCTTTGCTCATATCCTTTTCCATGATTGTCATTCTTTGTTTCTGTACAAAACGCTATTTTCAAAACCTTTTATCCTTTTCTCAAAAACCTTCTTTGCGCTTTCAGGATTGCTGGAATCATGGCTCCTAAATCGCTCAAAAAACTTGTTATCAATACCAACTTTTTTCAAAATAAATCCAACTCGGCCAGAAGCTACAAGGCAAAGGTAGGGGCAGAGGTCAGCAAAGTGGCAAGGCAGATCAAAAAATTGACAGAGTATGATCCAGCGATTCAAGAATTGCCAGTATTCAGAAGCAGGATTGTTATCATCGTAAAATTTTTACTTTTGCGAGTCAAACTGACCTTTGAAAAAGATTTTGAAAATAACTCGCCTCCGTTTTAAAATCCGGGATAATTCCGAAGAATGGGACTCGCCTGTCGGTACGAGGTTCAACCGTTCCTGGCGCCTTTACAAGGGGTAATTAAACCAAGGATCAATTGTATGCTTAACTTTGCTCAATTTGTCTAAATCATGTTCTATTTCCTAAATGCACAAAGAATCAAGCATCTGCTATGATTTTCTGAAAATGCATATTTAAAAACATGATGTTTGATTTGAGATTTAAAAATATTTGGAGATTCATGGAAAATATAACACTTGGAAAATCGTGAATCATGGTTGAGATATTGTATCTGAGAAAGTGAAAATCGATTTCTGAAGAATCTAGAGGTTTTGTGAAAATCGATTTTGAGAAATGTGAAATAACTTTAGAAAAGTTGATTTCTTTGAATTCAAACTTTGAAATTGAAAATATAGATTAGAAAATTGAATTTGGAACTTGGGAAATACTTGAAATATCATTGGAAAATCAATATTTTGAGAAAATCGATTTTTTTGAATAAGACTTAGAAAAATTTGAGAAAACTGATTTCTCTGAATTGAAATTGAAATTTGTAAATGCATGAATTGAATGAATATGGATTTGAAATACTTGATTTTGAGGAATTGAGGAAATCCTTTTTGTATTTTTGAGAAATGCAGTGCATTTTTGAAGTTAGCCTAAGAGTGTAGGCTGAATGTGGCTAATACGAAGATTACAAATCTGGGTCTCATTCGTATTCTGACTATGGCCATAAATACAAATTCCACAAAATTTGTCAACTCCATAAGAGCTAGTGCATGTGCCATTCATGTAGACCATAGTGAATTGGTAAAAATATGCATGAATGGGCATACATAGCAGTTATATATCAAAGTTTAAAACTATATGCAATGCATCCTATTCTATGCAGGAATTGAAATTCTTATTCCAAAATTAATTACAATTTACATCACTAATCAAATTTAAATATAGGAAATAAAAGAAAATAAAGTCTTCAATGTTCCTGCAAAACTAGAAAAACTGGTTAGTGAAAATATGTTGGCTTTTCTAGATTTATCCAGCAATATCTAGAAATTACTGGATTTTTCTAGATATAAGCCTTTTTCCATGATTCTCTGATATAAACTTAATAAAATATGAAATAAAATAGATAAAATATGAAAATGGAATTTGAAATTTCGAAATTGGGGTCAAAATGACCAAAATACCCCTGATAGCAAGACTATGGCCTTAAAATCAGGGTTTTTAGAAAGATATTTTGTAAAAATGCAACTTTTAAAATCCAAATAAGAATAAATTGAACTAAGTATGATGTGAAATGATTAAAAGTATGAAAATTAGGGTTTTGAAATTTCAAAATTTAGGTCAAATGATCAAATTACCCCTGATAGCAAGACTATGGCCTTGAAATCAGGGTTTTCTGAAATAGATTTTGATAAAACTTGAGATTTATAATAGGAATAAACACAAAATCAAACATGAAACACCCTAATATGATTCTAAACATGAACAAACCCTAAAAACATGAAATTACACACGAAAATCAAGAAATATTCCAAATATCATGATTTTGGTAGTGTTTTTGGATCTTTCAGGTACCCTGTTTTGCAATTTGATCTATTCAGACATCAAATGAATTTTAAATTTCATGAAAATTGGCACAGACACTTATTATAACCCTAAACTCAGATTGGAATTGCAAAAATATTTTTTTGACATTATTTTAATCCGAAAATTGCATTAACAACCTAAAATAAACTACTTTTTAACCAAGGTCACAAACCAGTTTCAGAGTTAGACCCAAATCAGGGGTCAATTCTCCATGCAAACTTCTGAATTTTTATAAAGGTAAACCAGACATATAAACAAAGGTTTTCCTTTTTACAGATCAGAAAAATCATCTCCGGTTAGGGAGAAACCCTTCCGGCAATCTGAACTAAAATCTAACAAATCTAACAGGGGTTAAAACAGCTACTTCAGATTTAAAATGCAGAAATAAATAGCAAACCTAATCACAAATTTTTGAAATTTTATCAGTAAATAGTAGACAGAAAAATAATGAAACTTTATTTTTACAGATCATGAATCGGATCTTTGGTTTGAGATCTATGGTTATTACAAGTCTGATTAGGGTTTTGGTAAACCCTAACGAGTTTTAAATTTAAAATCTGACTCTCTGTCAGAAGAAAAATACTAAACAGAAACCAAAAATTACTAAAATTTCATCGTAAATAGATCATCTCAACATGAAACCACAGAACTTTACGGATCTCAAATCCGATATAGGATGAGAAAAATATCATATCAACAAGTTACCTCTTGAATTTAAATAACGATTTTAAAGATTGAAAATCCCGATTTGATGTCTGATTTTTCTGACAGAGTTTACGAATCCTAAAACCTCTGATGTTTTTTACAGTGGTTCAACCACTTATGCATGTATCACGTATAAAAAAATCAGGAATTAATAGTAAATATTTCAATCCAAAGCAGCATGCTCTTTTCTGTTCTAAACTAAAAACACACAGAAATTTGATAAAATCTAATAAATCATGCTTTAACTAATGAAAATAATAAAAAAAAATACCAAACAGCAAAACAAAATTAATTTCTATGCTAAGACACATGTAATAAACATAAATAAGTAAAAATAAATAAATAAACACAGGGAATCATTAGCTGAAATTTGATTTTACCTCTAAAACCATGGATTTAACCCATTAAAAGGGTAAATCTCATGATTTATTGGTTAATAACATGAAAATCGATACAATATTTGATTCTAACGGATTAGAATCCCTGTAAACACCATGAAACAGAGTTAGATCACTTTCTTGAACCTCTCTTGAGGTTCTTGGACTTGAATCCATGGTTTAATCCATGGAATAGATGGTATTAATGGCTAAAATTGATTTAAAACTATTAAAACTATTAAATAAAAGCTAAAAAAAAAAATTACCTTGAGGTGGCTGCAATGGAGAAAGGGCTGGAGAGGAGAGAGAATCTCTAAGAATCCAAGGAGAAAAAGTTGTGAAAATCGTCCCCCTATAGCTCTCTATTTATAAAAAAAATTTAGGTTTAAAAATTGGGAATTTTTAATTTTTTGGACTCTACCAAGGGGGGGAGATTTTGGGGTGGAGTTACCTAACTACCCCTAGCCTAGATTATCCTAATTACTTCCTAATTAACCCCTAACTAATTCTAAAAAAAAACCCAAATGTGGTGCCACTTGGCACTTTTCCACATTTGGTTTTTAAAGTTTTAAAAAACCTCTAAAAACACTAGTTTAAAAACCAAACTTTAAAAATAAATTTTGACTCTTCTAAACTTCTAAAACTAACCAAGACACTGATTAAGACTAAGCTAACCCTGACTTTCTCAAATGTGGCGCCACCCCAAGTGGGCCCTACTTGAGTTTTTAAAGAAATGACTTTAAAACTTGAAATTGAGGGAGTTTTCAAAAGATTTTCAAAAGTAAACTTGAAATTCAAAGTTTTGAAATGACATAGAGTTCCAACTGAGTTAGAACTCCTCTGGATGTGGCGCCAACTGAGTGGGCCTACACCAGGTTTTGAGAAATTTGAAATAAACACTGAAAATACCATTAAAAAGGGGTTAAAATCAATAATTAAAATTCAAAATCTTTGAAAAATAGAGTTTCAAGCGAACTGGAACTCTGGGTTAGAGTCCTGGATTTTTAGGACTCTGAGATTTTGGGTTTTAAAAGCCAAATGAAGGAATTTTTGAAAAGACTTTATCAAAAATGATGAAATAAATCAGAAAATACTGTCAGGGTTAGACTCCTAACTCGATCAGAACTCTGAAATAGAGTCCTGAATTAACTGGACTCTACAAAATGACCTAATTTTTGAAAACAAATGGAAATAAATGAAAATGGAATAAAAACAGACTTCAAAATAGACTCTTGACTGGACTAGGACTCCAGGACAAAGTTCTTATCGGACTAAAACTCTAGATTTTTTGGTATTTTTCTGAAAAACAAATGAAAGAACTTGTCAAAACAGTGAAAACAATAACAAATATTGGAATAAAACATAGTTCTGATTCAACTGAGACTCTGAGGACAAAGTCCTGATTGAACTAGAACTCTCAGATTTTTGGATTTTCTGAGAAAATAAATGAGAGAATTTTGGAAAACAGTTAAAAATAGGATGAAATCGAAGTTTTGGTTCAGAGTCCTGATCTGATTAGGACTCTGAGAAAGAGTCCTGATTCGATCAGAACTCTAAGAATTTTGGCTTTCTGATAAGCAAATGATGAAATTTGGGCAAAGCTTTTGAAAACCAGTGAAAATGAAGTGAGAAAATCAATTTTGGATAAAGTCCTACTTTGATCAGGACTCTGGGGTAGAGTCCTGATTTGATCAGAACTCTGAGATAAAATCTCAGAATTTTGAAATTTTTTGATAAAAGTGTAATAGTTTTGGTAGATTGAAAGATTTCTAAAAGATTCTTTCAAAATTGAAATCAGGATCAGAGTCCTGATCCAACTAGGACTCTCTGAATAGAGTCCTGTTTTGACTAAAACTCTAAGTTTCTGACTCATTTTGAAAGATTTGATTGAAAATAGATAAAATAGTTGTAAAAGATTAGAGTCCTGATCCAACTAGGACTCTAAAATTTTGGCCAAAATGGAGGAACGGGACAAGGTATATGACTATAACTGGTTTAAAATCAGAATGGTGTTTTGAAACGGTTCAAAAAGATGAAAATACAGAGTCCTGATCCAACTAGAACTCTAAAAATTTTGATTTTTTTGATAAATAAAGGAATCCAGAAGCGACACCACCATAAATGGGTCTCATCTGAGAATTGAAATCAATTGAAATTGAGTTTGAAATGAACCTAGATTGTTTTCTGAGAAAATACTTCAAAATATAAGGTCCTGGGGGTTGGCAAATGACATAATGTTGATTAAAAACCCAGGTTTTAAAATTAATTTTGAAAGAGAAGTTTTAAAAACCCAAGTCTGGATTAAATATTTTGAAAACAAGAGTGTTGGATCTCAAAAATGAGATGTAATGACATGTAATGTCATGCAATGCGATGAAATGGTATGTTGAATGCATGCAATGATATGCAATGACACATGAAATGTAAGCACTGGATAAGAGTGAAAATTTGGGGTGTTTACAGATTCCCCTCTTTGCTGCTAAGCCGGGTTAAAGCCGAGCTTAGTAGCAAAGAAAACACACCAAATTTGAATTATAAAAATGCCCCAGTTAGAAAATTTTGGCTGGGTGTGAAAGAATTAATTCAGATGATGATGATAGATAGGGAATGGAGAATAACGAAAAAGATTCACCTCATCGAAATGAGGCTCAGGCTTAGCCCTTAACCTGGATTGGGCAGAATCCTCAAAAGAAGAAACCGTGATGGAACCTTCGAATTTTGCACAGTAAATCCGATAGGGGTTTTGCAAAAGGATGAAATTGGGGTCCCTAAAGTTTGAAAAGGGGTTTGATTTTGGACGCCTCATTGTTGAGACTGAATAACTTTTGAATTTGATGACCTTTTGCGAAAAAGTGATTTATGACTTAACCTCAAGCCGAAATTGGACTGTCTATGGTGGGATAGTGGGGACACAGGGAAGTGTGCGAATCTGAGAGCCCAGGCGTTTAGATTATACCAAAGAAGGGAAGGAATCTTGAAAAGTCCCGTTATCAAGTCCTAAAAGTGATAACAACTGATGTCAGGATGCACCAAAGATGAACCTCAAGCCCTTGCTTCACACCAGGATAGCTAGAAAGTATTGTCAAAATGTTGAAAATTATTGTTGATTCAAAGTAATTGAAAATGATACATATTGTTTTGAAAATATTCTCTCTTTTCTACCTGAAGTATTACCTCCGACTGGGCTTAACTCCGTAGAGTCAAGATTCGAATTCAAATTGCTTGCGATTGGCTTTCTTTAAGCTATCAATTTCCTTGATATGAACAGAAAAGAAAGTATTCTTGATATTGCAAAAATCATTGGTGAAAGGATATTGATAAAAGAATTTCACATAATTAAAGAAGATTCTTTGGCAAATTCGGCAGTCTGATATCCTGGGATTCTTTTCTCGTGATGATCTTTCTACCCACTTTTTTTTATTGGCAGAATTAGAGCTCTCTTAGGTTTTTTTTTGGAAGGGTACGTCACAAACTCCTTCATCTCAGAGATGTTCTGATCCTTCTTTCTCTCAGGGATTATATAGACGGTTATTGGCTCATGGGTTTGAAATTTCTTGGTGATAGCAGAAATTAAATATCTTTTAGGGTTTGTCGGGAGGCTCATCGCAGTCGTCTTCATCTTGACGGTGCTCTGAACTTTCCATAGAAGGATCCATCACAAACTCCGTCATCTTGGAGATGATTCAAATTTTCTTTTGCCCCGGGGGTCTACTCGCCTAATTTGCCTTCATCTTGACGACAGTTGAGAGATCCCTTTTGCAGACATTTAATTGTAGCTTAGGTGATTGAGGAGATATGGCAATTGAATGGATTTTTCTGTATCACCCAGGATATTTCGATTGCTTTATTTTTCAAGAATGGTCTTTAAAAATGTGCCACTGACTGCGATCAATATCAATCACTCATGGCTTTGCAACAACATTGAATATTCTTTGTTGGCCATATCGCGGATTTATTCTTCATCCTTTTGGTTGCCAATAGAAAGATTTTGAATTTTGAATCCTTTTTCGCGAAAGCTTTGTCCTTTCGAAAGTAATACTGGAGGTATTCCGAAGTAATAATTTTTTTGTAATAAAGATTTTGAAATCAACAAATATTTAATGACAAATTGGTAAAAAAAATTTGAAATCCTTTGTGAAAGCAAGCATTTAAAGCGCAACGCAACGCGTCCATGACAGAAATTTTCTTCTCCTTTCCCCAAAGGAGAAGATTCAGAAATTTGGAAATAAGAATTACCCCTCTCTTCCCTGAAGACGAGGTGTTTGCAAAATGAACTTTCGAAGAGAAATTAAGCTTTCGTCAAAACTTCCTAACATTAGGCTTCTCTTATGGAAAGGGGGCCGGTAATGGTGAGGTCGGTGAATTGGTCATGAAGGAGCGAGTCCATCACACTCTCCCTAAAAAGAGGGTCCTTTATGATGAAATTGCCTAGTATGACATTGTGGTCACAAGGAAGACGAACTTCCGTCGAAGCTCTCTCTGAACTAAGAGTTCCTTGTATGAAATTGGAATTTTGTTTTGCAAACGGCTCACAAAGACACGAGTCCCTTTAAACTCTCCCTGAAAAGGGGCTAAGTGAACGAATTGGATAACATGTGAAAAGAACAAGCTCCCTCGAACTCTCCTTATGAAAAGGGTCTCTCGCAAGAGAAAATGATTGAAATTGGATATTGGGTGACCAAAAAGGGTCGAATTTGGAAATTGGAAATTTCATTTTTGAAATTTGAAATTGGAAATTTGAAATTTGAAACTTGAAATTTGGTAATTGGGAATTTAAAAATTGGAAATTGATTGACTTAAAAGGTCGACATTTGAAATTGGAAATTGGATAACCTGGAGGTCAAAATTGTGAATTGGTTTACTGGGAACGACATGGGTTCTGTAGGGATTCATCCTAAGAACGACATTGGTTCGATTGAGAACGACATTGGTTCGATTGAGAACGACATTGGTTAACTGGGAACGACATGGGTTCAATAGGGATTCAGCCTAAGAACGACATTGGTTCAATTGAGAACGACATTGGTTCACTGGGAACGACATGGGTTCAATAGGGATTCAGCCTGAGAACGACATTGGTTCAATTGAGAACGGCATTGGTTCACTGGGAACGACATGGGTTCAATAGGGATTCAGCCTGAGAATGACAGTGGTTCAATTGAGAACGGCATTGGTTCACTGGGAACAACATGGGTTCAGTAGGGATTCAGCCTAAGAACGACATTGGTTCAATTGAGAACGACATTGGTTCATTGAGAATGACATGGGTTCAATAGGGATTCAGCCTAAGAACGACATTGGTTCAATTGAGAACGACATTGGTTCATTAAGAACGACATGAGTTCAATAGGGATTCAGCCTAAGAACGTGGATCAGGAGGACTTCAACCTACAAATCACATATCTGAAAAATACCAATCCAAAAGGAGTTCGACCTAAGGACTGTAAAGAATATTGGGTCAGGAGGACTTCAACCTACAAATCAAATTTTTGGCAATGGGATTAGTTTCGAAAAAGTTCAACCTAAGAATCGGAGATTAGTAGGATTTTAACCTACAAATCGAAATTTTGAGAACGAGATTGGTTTGAAAGGGGTTCAGTCTAAGAACCACTGGGTTGAGAAGGACTTTTGGTTCACAAAGGGGTTCAACCTATGAGTCGTATTGGTTTGACAGGCGTTCAACCTACAAATCACATTGACTCCGCAGGGGTTCGACCTACGAACTATCGATTCCATGGGGATTTAACCTAAGGATCACATCGGTTCTGCAGAGGTTTGACCTACGAACTATCAATTCCATGGGGATTTAACCTAAGAATCATAGTTTAAGAAGGAAGGGTTCAAGTTATGGGTTTTGAATAAAAATTCTTAGTTCATGATTTGAATGGACCATCATAGTTAACTTCTCAAGGCCTGTTTTCAGGATTAACCCCTTCTCATGAGCGGGGAAGCTTGATGCAAATGCAGATGAATGCGAATGAATGCATGCAAATGCAAATGAATGCAAATGTATGTAAAATGATATAAATGGGTGCACATGCATGCAAAATGGGAGATTTGTTTGATCCTGCCTGCATATAGAAATTTTCAAAGTAATGCCCCAGTGTAATGGGGGAATAAGAAAGCATAAGTAATTGATATTTGATGATAGTTCTCTGAAGATAACGAGGTGAAAACTGACAATGAGCTTCTTGGTTGATCAGAGAGGCAATCTGAAAGAGGTTACCCATTGTAAGAAGACATTTAAACATTTGCAAATGAGGAATATAAAAGACGACGCCAAGCCATAAGAAAGATTGACAATTTTATTAATGCATTGAAGAAGGAAATAACAAATTGATAGAAGAACTGGGACTGCATTGTCCCTTCAAAATGACAAAATGATGAAAGTGACATAGTCTCGACATTGTCAATTTTTTAGAAAACTTGCTCAGGATGGTCGACTGGTATCTTCCTCATCTTCAATAAGGATATTCTTGTCGATGCAATCTTGAATGATATTTTTCAGGACGAAACAATCACTACAACAGAGCAGTAGATTAGCGACGACCACCTTCCGTCGCTAATCCGTCGCTAATCCGTCGCTAACCATGTTAGCGACGGATTAGCGACAACGCGGCGACAGTATGCTTACGTCGCGAATATTTCGACGCTAACTGGCGACAGAATAATTCCGTCGCCAAGTCCGTCGCTAATTGCGACGGAATAACGAGCGCTATATTCCGTCGCCAATCCGCCGGTACTAAACGGCGACCACGGCGTGGCGACGGATTGAATTCCGTCGCTAAGCCGTCGCTAGATTAATATGAATAGCGACGGAATCATCCGTCGCTAATCCGTCGCAAAAACGAAAAAAAATAAAAAAAAATTTATTTAAAAATTAATTACGGAGAACTGTACAATTTATATTTCCTGTACAATTTATATTTCCTGTAAATAAAAAACAAACCACACAAAAAAATTCATATAACAAGTATCTATAATAATTAATCGTTCCACCTTAAAACTAAGAAGTTTAATTATTTACAATTCAACAATTACAATTAGGAAAAATAAAAAAAATAGAACTTCTTCAACACAGTCCTCTAATCATCGCCAAGATTTTGTGCGTCTTCTTGTTCATTGTCTTTATCTGTCCCTTCAGCTCCACTACCCTGATTATCGCTAGCAGCCTACACAAGAAAAGAACAGTCAGTATTGATAAACAAAATATAATGAAATAAATTACACACTATATGTGATTCTATCATGTGCTCATGTGTGATCTAAGGCAATAAAAAAACTCTATATGTGATTCTATCATGCTCATATGTGTGCTAAGGCAGTCAAAAAATTGAATATGTGATTATAGCATGTTCATATGTGTTCTAAGGCATATAAAAAAACTCTATATGTGATTCTACCATGCTCAGATGTGCTTTAAGGCAGGCAAAAAACTATATATGTGATTCGATCATGCTCGTATGTGTGCTAAGGCAGTAAAAAAATTGAATATGTGAATATAGCATGCTCATATGTGCTCTAAGGCAGGCAAAGCCAAAAATTTTATATGTGATTCTATCATAAATGATATATAACATGTTCATATGTGTTCTAAGGCAGTTAAAAAACTCTATATGTTATTATAGCATGTTCATATGTGTGCTAAGGCAGTCAAAAAACAGAATATGTGATTATAATATGCTCATATGTGTTCTTAGGCAGTAAAAAAACTGAATATGTGATTATAGCATGCTTATGTGTTCTAATGCAATCAAAAAAACTTTATATGTGATTCTATCATGCTCATATGTGCTCTAAGACAGACAAAAAGTTAAATATATATATATGTGATTCTATCATGCTCATATGTGTGCTAAGGCAGTAAAAAATTTGAATATGTGATTATAGCATGTTCATATGTGTTCTAAGGCATCTAGAAAAACTCTATATGTGATTCTACCATGCTCAGATGTGCTTTAAGATAGTCAAAAAAACTATATATGTGATTATACCTGAGAGGGACCTGGAATCGAATATCCCCTATCCTGAACAGCGGCCTTGATCTCATTTCGGAGAAAGGGGGCGACGGTGTATTGGAAGTAGTTATTCAGTGATTCATTAGTGATCTCGCGTACATCATCACCGGAAAGAATAGTCGGCTGCTTGGAGCTTATGTCGGCGCAAGAAGTTGGTGAGCCGTAACTGGAAGAACCAATAACTGGTGAAGTGTTCATATTACTCCCAAACCCGAACACGCGACCTTTTTTGGGTTCACCTGCTGCAGTCACCCATGCTGTAGGATCAAATGATGGATGCTGAGTAGCGTCTTCACCATATCGCTCTACCATTTGTTGCTCATATGCCTCCTACAAAATAATGTTTAAAGTATTCATTAATAATTAATGATAACATTATGATGACTTGCATATATATTGCAATGATTATTAATAGAATTAATACATACCATTGTCGTTCTCGCCTTCTCTGATACGAAGACTCCCGTGGTCTTCCGTTTATGTGTTTCTACAAACACATCCTTATATGGTACACTGCCTCCTTTTTCTGCTTCCTGCGAAGTTAAATGACAAAAGATTTAGTACACAAATTTGCAACTATACTTATAAAATTAATATTATATATTGATGAGTTACCATTTTCTTTAGGTGGCTCCCAAATGTCTTAGATCCACCTGTGTGTAGATGGGCTTCGGGCATCTTCGATCGATTTTGTGAAGCCTTCGCAGAGCGATTTTTAAATGCATCTCCCACCCACATATCGCACATTTCATCCCAGTAATCTCTCCTGATAGTAATAGGACCATGGCCCTTCCACAGTAATGGATCATCTACTACGCCAGATGCTTTTTTTGCTGCAGTCTTCATAGTGTGCAGCATGTCTGCAAATCGATTGGCAGCCACCTTCTGCCACACCTTCCTTGCATCATTTTCTTCCACCGTAGTTGCAAAGTGATTCGAAGCCTACAAATATTTTCAGAAAGTTAGTAGACATTGCTTAAATAAATTAAATATGAAACACATTAACTATGAGGAACAACTGTATACCATGAATGAGGACCACAATCTGTCTAATACCTCCTTTGGGTACTCTTTCCATTGAGCAACTGGTCCTGGTAGATGTTGAAGAAGTGAATTCCTAATCTCCCGTACTACTTCTTGTGGCTCAAACCTCGTGCTGCACATGAATTGTTACACAGTAAATATCAATATAAAATATTTAAAAGATATGCAATAATTGAAAACAAAATACTTACGGTCGATTATCGATATACACTATTCGAATGAGTCTTCTTGTGCCAGCCTGTGAAGACCCTGTTTCCTGTGTTGGGTGTTGACTTGTGCGATCAACTTGTGTAGGTGGGTCGTGTACAGGCGCAACATCATCTGTAAAAAAATACACACCAAGTTCTCAGAATGTGCATTTGAACTAATCAAGCATCTAATTAGTTATATGATATACCTATCACAGGAGCCCGTGAAGATGAAGGTTGAGCCTGGCTACTACTGGATGAGCGACCACTATAACCTCCACGAACCATATTCTAACAAATAACATATGTCAAATAATTCACATCAAGTATTACAATGCATTTAAGTCATTCACATCAAGCATTGCAATGCATTCAAATAATTCAAATCATTGACATCAAGTATTGCACTAATTCAAATCATTCGTTAATTGCATAAATTATAATACATTCAGATAAATTACAATGCATTCGAATCATTCGTATCAAGTATTACAATACATTGAAATAAAATTTTTAATCATTCACACCAAGTATTGCAATACAACTCACATCAAGTATTACAATGCATTTAAATAGAGGTTTGTAGTATAAGATTTTTTTCACTAGCTTGAGAATTCTTCCTCGTCACTAGTTTGACTTTCTTCTTCTTCTTCTTCTTCTTCTTCTTCTTCTTCTTCTTCTTCTTCTTCTTCATTGTTTGCCCATCCACTTGGTACATCATTTGGATCACATTCCTCTATGAATGTTTCATCAGCCAATGGAGATATGACATGCATATCATGCGCAACATCGTGACCATAAGCGAAGTCACAGACATCATCTGATTGATAGTAATCACTGTCTTCAGCTAACTCATCTTCTTGTAACTGATCATACTCGGGGTATAGTTTGGATTTCACCTTGCAAACTGCCCACCATTCATTTCTATCTGACTTTTTTATACTCGGATATGAAGTATAATAAACTTGTAGACAAGATAGTGTGACTCTCACAAACGGTCAAAACATGATTGACTCAAATTATACTCGGACTTCAAATTCATTAGTTGAAGAACTGCAGACAAGATAGTGTGACTCTCACAACCGTTCCAAAGTGGCTCATCAGCATCTTTAAGTAAATCATAAAATCTACTAGCTGCATCGTTTGGTGATTCTTCATCTACGACAGTTCTTACATCACTAGAACTCATAGCAGAACCCAGTTCTGTTCCTGCAGCATCAAATATCAAATTCGTATATGGATTATCGTGCACCACATTCACCCGTGCATCAAAATCGTTTCTAAATTCTTCTCCATGAAACGCCCAGTTCTGATAATCACTCACAAAACCCTTCCTGTATAGGTGATGTCTAACGCCATGAGGTTCTACAAATCGATTATTCTTACAAATCTTGCAGGGACACCTAATCCGACCTGTGGGATCTACCGTACTGACACTCGCCGTTGCAAATTCAATAAAACTATCGACACCATCCATATATTCATGCGATAACTCATTGTCCACTATCCTACGGTACATCCATTCACGGTTTGCAGTCATTCTGTCGTATGATGTTACGAATAGTATCCTAACGAATTAAGAAAAAAACAATCAGAATGCGACGATGAAGAAAATATCAAATTTATCATGCAATATACTATGTCAAACAATAACAAGAATTTTGATGCATGCATTGATAACTTAATATTTTCATGTGCAAACTATTAATGACATGATACAATCATTTGAAGCATGCTTTTATTATAAAATTTCACATGGAAGTCAAAATCGAATTGAAAGTAACTACATGCAAGCATGGATACAATTACATCAAACATTGCAATACATCATAATCATTCATATCAAATAAATGGCAAACATGTACCTGCAACAAACACACTTCAATATCTCACTAACTACTACCATGCTTAGCATGGACTCCGTACTCCAAAAATAAGAACACTTCCATATTTCTACATTAAAATCATGCTCAGCATGATCTCCGAACTCCAACAAAGCAGTCCTAGATATCAACAACTAAGTGAGTGTGTGAACAATAAAGTGCTGCATTCAATAAATTAAATAACATGTGATACGTTTGCATCACTTACTCACCACGGGTATTTACCCGATTTGCATTGTTTTTGTCATTTACTTACCACAGGTGGCCAAGCACGAGTTGGTTCCGTTGAAAAATCTGCACAAAAACAAAACAAATTAAGTAACAAACTAACTAATCAAGAAAACAAATTGAAGTAAAACTAACTACCAGTAGACATTAACAAACTAACAAATTGAACAACATGGACAACTTGTATATATACATTACAAAAAAAATTTCAACTTAAAATCCATATGGACAACATATATGCAAACTACACTTAAAACCATATGGACATCTTATATACACATATTACAATTTTTTTTTCAAGCTAATCACATGGACAACATAGGGATCACATAATAACTTTTTTTTTTTTTAAAAAGAGATCACATGGGCAGCATAGGTATCCATAACAAAAATTCTTTTCAAAACAGATCACATAGGCAACGTAGGTATCTCATAACAAATTTTTGTTAAACCAAGCCGAGTGGAAGAGAAAGAGATAGACTAAGAAGGTTGGAGGCCTTGTGCTCAGCCAAGCTCCCTTCCACAGCCCCTTTTCGCGTTTTTCTCTCAAGGTACGGGTATTTTCTTATGTGAAACGTTTGAGAAATCGGGTAGAGGTAGGATTTCCATGCATGTTTTGATGGAAATCCATGGCGAATCAGTGGATCTACGAATCCACTATGTTATATTGATATTTTTCCTTGTTTTTCATTTTTTTTTTCAAAAAGAAATCCATGGCACGATCGATGTGGTATGGGTGTCGGCTGACAGACCAGCCGAAGTCAAGCCGTGAACCCTCGTTGTTGGCCCAGCCGAGTGATCGGCTGGGTATGATCCCTTTATTTCAAAAAAAAAATCTTTTTATTCACGTTGGTGGCTGTTGGCTGGCTGGCAGCCAGCCGAGTAGCACTCGGCTGACTGCCAGCATGCTGGCAGGTGCGCCAGGCCCAGCACCCAGTCGGCTGGGTGCTAGGCGAGCCTATGACAGGGCCATAGCCGGCCCAGCCGGCCCAGCCGACAAAAATTCTTTTCAAAACAGGGAAGGGGGTTAAACCCCCTGCCGGAAAGGCAGTTCCGGCATGGGGGGTTGACCCCCTGCCGTGCCTTTACGGCAGGGGGGTCGACCCCCCATGCGTTTCCGGCAGGGGGTCGACCCCCCATGCGTTTCCGGCAGGGGGTCGACCCCCCTTGCCGGAAACGCAGGGGGTCGACCCCCCCTGCCGGAAAGCACGGCAGGGGGTTAAACCCCCTCCGTTTCCGGCAGGGAAGGGGCGTACCCCCTGCGTTTAGAAGAAGAAGAAGAAGAAGAAGAAGAAGAAGAAGAAGAATATTACCTGCGCTTCGCCGGACGGTGGCGGGAGGTTGACGGGGAGCGGCAGCTGGCGAGCGCCGGCTGGCGAGCGGTGGACGGGGAGCGGCGGCTGGCGAGCGGCGGTGGCCGGACGGTGGCGAGAGCCGACGGGCGGCGGGAGGGAGCAATACAGCGAAACAGGGAAAAGAGAAAGAGGGATGGGATTAGGGATTTACGCGACATTTAGCGACGGCAAAATTCCGTCGCGAAGCCGTCGCGAAACCCAAATACCAAAAAAGCGACGGAAAATATTTTGTCGCTACTCCGTCGCTAATTAGCGACGGAGTAGCGACGACAGAGTTCCCTCTCTAAATCCGTCGCTAAAATGGTGTTCTTGTAATCAAAAGTAGCGACAAAAACATGCAGTCGCTAATCCGTCGCTAAGTAGCGACAGATTAGCGATAAAAATCGTTTTCTCGCTAATCCGTCGCAAATTAGCGACAGATTCTATCTCTAGCTAATCTGTCGCTAAGTAGCGACGGGAAAAATCCGTCGCTAATTTCCGTCGCTAATTAACAATTTTCTTGTAGTGAATTCTCAGTGTCATGTCCTACTGCCCGATGAAATTTGCAAAATCTTTCTTTGAATCTGCCCATGATTGTTGCGGGATCAGCTGCTTTAGGTAAATGGATCATATCTTTTGCGAGCATGTATTCCAGAACACTCTCTAGTGTCTGGTCCAGAGGGGTGAACTTTCGATCCATACTCCAATCCTTGCGCTTTGGCTTTTCTTGATCTTTTTCTTTATGCTGAGGACTAGATTGAAGAGGCTTATCATTGTTGGAGAACTTTCCTTTTCGGCCCTTGGATCCCTCTTAATAGTTATCATGATTCTTCTTATTGCTTTTGCTATCATTGGCAGAAAGAGTGAAGTGAGCCTTCTTCTTCTGCTCATTCTGATTGTTACCCTTTGTAAAGATGAAGCCTTCATAAACTCCATTTTCCATGCTTAGCTCGAGCCACTCGGCTCGTTTTGTCAGTTTGATGAAGGTTTTTGACGATGCCGTGGAAATGAGACCTCTCAAGGGTTGTGAAAAATTATTCAAGATTAGTGACAATGCATGCCCCTCTGATATCGGGTCTCTCATCTTGTTGCAAGCTGACCTCCATCGATGAATGAAATCTCGGGCCTTCTCATCTTCTTTCTGTTTGAGACCACAGAGATGATTGAGGGTGGGAAGTGCTTCAGCATTAAAAAGGAATCGTTCGATGAACATGTTCACCACCTTGTCAAATTCTTTCAGCTCGATCGGGTTGACATGCTCTGAATACCTCTTAGCTGCAATATTCTCGAGACTGCGAGGAAAACAAAGGAAAAGTGTGTGGTTGTCTCGCTTGAATCTAGAGCATTCAGCGAAGAACATGGCGAGATGAGCCTTGGGATCACCAGAACCATCGAATTTAATGAATTTCCTAGGGAGATTATCCAAATTGTCATCTCCCTCCAAACCGTCACAGAAGTCTTCGTTGGTGAAGACCCTTTTACCCTTGTCGCGGGCCTGCAAATCTCTAACTATCCTGACCATCTCCTTGAATTGGGGCTGGTCAGAATCATTGACGGATTGCTCTTTGAATTTGTGGGCCGACCTCTGCCCTTGGGTTGATTTCTGAAATGCCTGATGAGTTTTGAACTCTTCATCTGAATCTTTCGCTGACTCTTCTTCATCGGTTGCATCGTTATACTGAATGGACTTTTTGGCTGCCTTCGAAGATTCTTTCATTGCCCGGCCTTTTGCCTGTTGCTTAATTTGGGTCTGCTTTGTACTGGCTTCAGCTTGCTCTGCCAGCATATTAGTCATCATTTTCTTGAACATGATATACATTTGAGGATCAATGTCGTCCTCAACCTGCTGCCCTTGATTTTTGTTGGAATGCAGGGAACCCATCTCTTCTTCTGAAGCTGCTGAGTGTGCCATGCCTTCGACCTGTGCGATTTTCTTTCCGGATCTTGTCTGAACCATTGAGTGTCACGAAAGTTCTCTGGAGGTTGCTAATGCTCTCTGCAGGGCAAAATTGATGGTTAGGCTTTTGAAAGAAATTTTGATTGGAGGAAAATATTTACTAAGAATTTTGGTAGATAATTGAAAGAGTATCCCATTACTAGGGATTGAGTCGTCACTGAGATTACGACAATTACGTTGTCATTCCTTTACAAAAAAAATAAACAACTGAAAATATGCCTTTGTAAACACCTCAAATTTTCACCCTCATCCAGTGTTTGTCCATTTCATAAGTCATTACAGATCATTGCATGTCATTGCATGTATTCTGCATAGCATTGCATGTCATTGCATAGCATTGCATGTCATTGCATCTCATTTTCGAGATCCAACACTCCTATTTCAAAACATTCAATCCAGATTTGAATTTTAAAGCTTTATTTCAAAATCAATTTCAAAACCTGGGTTTTTATTCAATACTCTATCATTTTCCAACCCCAGGACTTTATATTTCGAAATATTTTCTCAGAAAACAATATGGATTCATTTCATATTCAAATTTTAATCGATTTCAGTTCACAGATGAGACCCATTAAGGTGGTGTCGTTTTTGAATTCCTCTATTCATCAAATTTCTCAAATTTTTGAAAGTTTCAGTCCGATCAGGACTCTCTCTCAGAGTCCTAATCCGGTCAGGAGTCTGGTTTTTAAGTCTGTTTTACTTCCATTTTCAGTCTTTTTCGATTATTTTCAAAATTTAGGTCATTTTACATAGTCCAGTTAGTTCAGGATTCTATTTTAGAGTTCGGTTGAGTTAGGAGTCTAACCCTGACTGTGTTTTCTGACTTATTTCATCATTTTTTGATAAAATCTTTTGAAAATTCTTTAATTTGGCTTTTAAAATCTAAAATCTCAGAGTCCTAAGAGTTCAGGACTCTAACCCGGAGTTCCAGTTCGCTTGAGACCTTATTTTCAAAGATCTTGAATTTTAAATATCGATTTTAACCCCTTTTCAAAGCCATTTTCAGTGTTTATTTCAAAATTTCTAAAACTCGATGTGGGCCCACTCAGTTGGCACCATATCCAGAGGAATTCTAATCCAGTTAGAACCCTATGCCATTTCAAAAATTGTAATTTTAAGATTGTCTTTGAAAATCCTTTTGAAAACTCCTTCAATTTCAAGTTTTAAAATCGCTTTTTGAAAAACTCAAGTAGGGCCCACTCGGGGTGGCGCCATATTCGAGTCAGTCAGGGCTAGACTAGGGTTAGTTGATGTCTTGGTTAGTTTTAGAAATTTAGAAGAGTCAAAATCCATTTTGAAAACCCATTTTTAAAACTTGATTTCAAACTATTGTTTTTAAAGGTTTTAGTTAAGATTTTAAAAATCAAATGTGGAAAGTGCCAAGTGGCACCACATTTGGAGTCTCTAGGGTTAATTAGGGGTGTCATTAGGTGTTAATTAGGATTAGGAGTCTCTAAAAAAATCGCCCCCCTTAATGACTTTGGATAGGTTTTAAAAAGGGCAAAAAAGTAATTTGAAAATCCAAGACTAAACCTAATTTTTTTATTATAAATAGATGCATAAGGGGGGTCGATTTTCCCATCTCTCTCCTATTGGATTCTTGGAGCTTCTCTCTCCTCTTCAGCCCTTCCTCCATTGCAGCAACCTCAAGGTAATTATTTTCTTTAATTTTTAGTTTTTATTTAATATTTTCATTGTTTTAAGCATGATTTAGCCATTGGTACCATCATCTTCATGGATTAAACCATGGATTCAACCTAAAGAACCATCAAGAACGATCCAATAAGGTGATCTAACCCTGTTTTGGATGATTTACAGAGATTTTAATCCATTAGAATTAATTTTAATATGATTCTTTACATTATTAACCAATAAAATATATGATTTACCCCTTTTAATGGGTTAAATCTATGTTTTAAAGGTGATATCAAATTCCAGCCATTGATTCCCTGTTTTTATTTTATTTTCATGGTTTATTCATGTTTGTTTTACGTTCTACAGCATAGAAATAATTTTTATTTTCTGTTTTATGGTTTATTTTATTGATTTACATTAGTTAATACATGGTTTTTCAAGTTTCTTAAATTTCTGTGTGTTTTAGGTTTAGAACAGTAAAGATAATGTTATTTCAGATTGAAGTACTCATTGTTTATTTTTGATTTTTTTATATGTGATGCATTCATGAGTTATTGAGTTACTGTAGAAAAATCAGAGGTTTTGGATCTCGGGAACCCTGTCAAAAAAATCAGACATCAAATCGGGTTTTTAAAGTTTTAAAATCGTGGTTAAAATCAAGAAGGTAACTTGCTGTTATGATATTTCTCTCATCTTATATCCGATTTTAGATCTGTAAAGTGCTATGGATTCACATTGAGTATATCTCTCTGCTGTGAAATTTTAGGATTTTTTGGTTACTGTTGAGTATTTTTTGCTTTTTAGGGAATCTGTTTTTAAATTTAAAACTCATTAGAGTTTACCAAAACCCTAATCAGACTTGTGTTAGTCATAAATCCCAAAACACAGATCCGATTCATGATCTGTAAAAAGTGAGTATTGTTATTTTTCTGTCTACTGTTTACCACTAAAATTTTAGAGATTTTTGTTTAGTATTGCTATTTATGTCTGTATTTGTAATCTGAAGTAGCCGTTTTAATCCCTGTTAAAAGTGAAATATGTTAGCTCAGATTGCCGGATAGGTTTCTCCCTAACCGGAGATGCTTTTTCCAATCTGTAAATTGGGAAATCTCTGCTTTTCTTCTTAGTTAGTCTCTGTAAAATTTCATAAATTTCCATGGAGATTTGACCCCTGGTTCAGGTCTTGGACTGAGACTGGTTGGTGAATTAGGTCAAAAATAGCATATTTTTAGGGTTTAATGCAATTTTCGGATTGATTTAATGTCAAAAAATTATTTTTATAATTCAAATTCTACATTAGGGTTATAACAAGTGCAGGTACCAATTTTTATGGATTTTGGAATCCATTTGATGGCTGAATTAAGCAAATGGCAAAACCAGGTTCCTGAAAGATCCAAAAACACTGCTAAAATCACAGTTTTTGTGATATTATTGGATTTTCGTGCATAAGCATATGGTTTTAGGGTTTTATTATGTTCATAAGCATCTTATGATACTTTAGGTTTAATTTTGTAGTTATTTGATTTCATTTAGGTCATAAAACCAAACTTTAACCAAAATCTCTTTCTAAAAACCCTGATTTCAAGGCCATAGTCTTGCTATCGGGGGCAATTAGGTCATTTGACCTAAATTTCGAAATCCCTAACCCTAATTTCATATTTTTAATCATGTCATAGCATATTTGGTTTGAGTTTATTCCATTCAAATTTCAAAACTTGCATTTTATCAAAATATCTTTCTAAAAACCCTAATTTCAAGGCCATAGTCTTGTTATTAGGGGTATTTTGGTCATTTTGACCCCAATTTCGAAATTTCATATTTTACCTTTATTATTTATTCATATTTTATCATTTTTATTTAAGGTAATCATGGAAAAAAGGCTTATATCTAGCAAAATCCAACAATTTCCTGATATTGTTGGATAAATCTAGAAAAGCCAACATATTTTCATTAACCAAGTTTTCTAGTTTTGCAGGTACATTGAAGACTTTATTTTTCATGTATTTAAATTTCAATAGTGATGTAATTTGTAATTAAACTTTGGAATAAGAATTTATATTTCCTGCTTAGATTAGGTTGCATTGCATATAGTTTATTTTTAATTTTAATGTGTGATGGATGATGATTCATGCATATTTTTACAAATTCACTATGGTCTACACGAATGACACATGCACTAGCTTCTATGAAGTTTATAAACTTGGTAAAATTTGTATTTATGGCCATAGTCAGAATACGAATGATACTTAGATTTATGATCTTCACATTAGCCACATTCAGCCTACACTCTTAGGCTAACTTCAAAAATGCATTGCATTTCTCAAAAATACAAAAAGTATTTCTCAAATCCATATTCATTCATTTCCTACATTTGCCAATTCCAATTCAAATTTCAATTCAAAGAAGTTCATTTTCTCAAAATCTCCTAAGTCTTATAGCAAAATTGATTTTCCCAAGGACATTGAATTTCAAAGGATATTTCAAGTATTTCCCAAGTTCCAAATTCAAATTTTCTAAGTTAGAATTTCAATTTCAAAGTTTGAATTCAGAGAAACCAAGTTTCTCATAATCGATTTTCACCAAATGTCAAAGATTCCTCAAAATCGACTTTTATTTCTCTCATAAGTATATTTCAAATCCCAATTCACGATTTTTCATGTGATACATTTTCTAAATATTTCAATCATTCAAAGCAAACATCATGTTTTCAAATGTGCATTTTCTGAAAATTCATAGCACATGCCTGATTCTATGTGCATTTAGAAATTAGAATATGATTTAGACAAGTTGAATAGAGTAGAGCATAAGATTGATCCTTGGTTCAATTACCCCTGTTAAAGGTGGCAGGAATGGTTGAACCTCGTACCGACAGGCGAGTCCCATTCTTCGGAATTTTCCCGCATTTTAAAAACGGAGGCGAGTTATTTTCAAAATCTTTTTCAAAGGTCAGTTTGATTTGCAAAAGTAAAAATTTTGCGATGAAAACAGGTTTGGCGACCGAGATGGGACCTGTCTTCGCCTGATCAATCTAATGCTCTACTTAGTTCAAATTGTCCAAATCGATTTCCATGGAATGTCAGCTTTGCTTTATGATATCATGTGAACCTAGGAGCCTAGACTTGAACCCAGCTGACATGGAATGCATATAGACTAGGTATGGTTTGGTAGGACCATATTGAGGAGAATTATTCATGCTCACATAGACTTAGGTCTATTACAACACTCCTCAATTTAGGAATTGTATGAAAACAATGTTTGCTTCTTCAAATATTTCAAAATCTCTATCTCTTTAGGTTTTAGAGCCTTCTGATTTGATTGCATGAGCTCATGTTTTCAAAAACCACCCCACCTATATTGTCCCGGTCTTCACGTTGCTGGGCTCTCTTCCAGAACCATAGTTCGGGACAGAGCCTCACAACTGAGCCACCTATTTGGGTGAAAACCCCTCTGCCACGTACCAAGGGCCATAGTCCAACGTATATCGGCAGGTGCTCAAGGATGTTGGAAAACTTGAACCTAGAACCGGAGAAATTGATTTTATGCCACGTACATCGAGCCTTGGCTTGAGTATATAGGCATAACTGGATTGGATACAGTTGATCTGAACCTTAGAGTTAGGATTAAGATCCTACAGCCATTTCAAAATTTGTGCATCTAGAGTCAGCTTTTAGGGAATGCTGTTTGTGCATACTTGTTTATGCAGAATTTGATTGAATATGTTATTTCTTTTTTATTTTCCAGATTTTTTCCAATTTTCTAAAATACTGGACGATTTTCTCAAAATTCCCCAATCTATGTCCATGTACTGTCCATGTTTTAAACTTTGGACGATTTTCCAAATACTTCATTTTCCATATTTCATCAAACCCTGGACGATTTTCCAAATTTCTCTTAATTTCCTTCAAAACTCCAGAGGATTTCCCATCTTTCCTGTCTTCTGGATCTCGAATTTCCTGCTTTATTTTTATCCTGCCTGCATTTTCCTCAAAATTCCTGTATTTTCCAAGTCTTAATCCAATTTCCATGTCTTCCAGTCCGATGGCATCCAGTCAGCTTGATTCAGTCTTCCCTGAGGGTCACATCTCCTACGAGGTGCGACAAAGTCTTCCCGAACATCGAGTCCTCAGCACCGGATCCTTCTTTCCCCGGTGGTATTATTGATGGTTCAAAAACTTCTCTTGTATGTTTCTGGACCATCTGGACAAGTGTGGATTGGAACTGGCGTCTGCAGTGGGAAAGCAGACAGTCAACGGCAACTTGATTCATGCACTAGCAGAGCGGTGGAATCCGAGCACTTCTACCTTCTGGTTCCCGTGGGGCGAGATGACAGTACTGATGGATGAATTTTCAGAGATTATGGGATTGCCCGAGCCAGCCGGTCAGCCTAGAGATCCATTGGAGAAACAGTTTCTGATTAATGTTAAGGGTTTGGACCCTAAGGATGCCTTAGCTCGCATGACAGGGCGTAAGTCTTGGCCACTGATCGAAGAAGATGAAAATGAATACGTGAGTCTGATCGAAATCTACAGACAGTATGGGACATTCGTAGAAGTCAGCTCGTTGTCCAGGACAGCTCGAGAAAGAATTCAGCATGCGATGGTTCTGTGCACGGTGGGATTAGCTTTCTTTCCAGATGGACGGAATTACATGGATATCAGAATAGTTCAGCTTCTAAGGAGATGGGGAAGTCGACAGACCAGCCGCCTCTCCATTGCCATGGCCGCACTCGCCTTTCTATACCGAGGGTTGACTCGTTTCGCACTCGGAGAGTCGATCCTAGTCGAAGGGTGCACCTATGCCTTGCAGTCTTGGTTCCTCCGACATGTGCCAGTCCGAGCCAGTTCCTTCAGATACGATGGTGAAAAGCTTCTTCTAGTTGCGCGATACCGATTCTTGATCGACAACCTTCAGGAGGAAGAGGTCGTATGGGACTACTTTGATCGCCAGGAATCACCTCCCAGATATACTTATGCATACGGCAAGCGAATCAGGCTACTTGGCCCATTTTTCTGCGCATACTATCATCCAGAGCGGTGTGTCAGGCAGTTCTCTCAGAGGCAGAAGCGCGTAGAGATTCGTCCACTAGCCGGGGTTCTGCCAGAATTCGATCTTGCATCAGATCAGTGGTCCGGAGCATACCATTCTGCCAGACATGGCTGGGATTCCTTTGTTACTCTCACTATTTTTCTTGGTCCTCGTGTATCTTCTGATTATCCGGAGTGGTGGAAAATTGTTTGTCCCCCTCCCCTCTGTCAAGTGTATTATTGATAAAATCATGTTTTTCCCCTCAATAAAATTCCTTTATTTTACATCTCACTTTGGTTTGACGACCTCGCCTAGGTAACAAGGCATATTTTCAGTTGTTTATCTTGCAAAGAATAGCTACACAATTGTCGTAATCCCAGCGACGACTCAATCCCTAGTAATGGGATATTATTTCAATTGTCTACCAAAATTCTTAACAAATATTTTCCTCCAAACCAAATTTCCTTCAGAAGCCTAACCATCAGTTCTGCCCTGCAGAGAGCATCAGCAATACCCAAGAGAAACTTTGTGATACCCGATGGTTCATACAAGATCCAGAAAGAAAACCACATCAGTAGAAGGCGTCGCGTACTCAGTAGCTTCAGAAGAAGAGATGGACTCACCTCGATCAATCCAGAGTCAGGGTCAGCAGGCGGATGATGGCATCGATCCCCAAATGTACATCATGTTCAAAAAAATGATGACCAAGATGCTGGCAGAGCAAGCCGAGGCCAGTACTGAGCAAATTCAGACCAAACAGAAAGATAAGGGTCATGCCGTCAAGAATGTGAAGATCAGCAAAAGGCAGAGTCGTCACGAGGAAATATCTGATGAGTCAGAATCAGCTGACGATGCTGATAAGGAATGTGAAAATAAATATGAATTCAAAAGGTTGACTCAGGGTCAGGGGTCAGCTTACAAATCCAAAAATCAGTTTGTTAATGACCCTACTCAGTCACAGCTAAAAGACATGATGAAAATGGTCAAAGATCTGCAGGCCCACGACAAGGGCAAGAAAGTCTTCACCAGCGAAGACTTCTATGATGGTTTAGATGGGGACGACAATCTGGATAATCTCCCCAGAAAATTTATCAAGTTTGATGGTTCTGGCGACCCTAAGGCTCATCTTGCCATGTTTTTCGCTGAATGTTCACGATTCAAGCATGACAATCGGGCACTCTTCCTTTGCTTCCCTCGCAGTCTGGAGGGAATGGCAGCTAAATGGTATTCGGAGCACATCAACCCCATAGAGCTGAAAGAATTTGATAAGGTGGTAAATATGTTCATTGAGCGCTTTCTGTTCAATGCTGAGGCACTCCCGACCCTCAGCCACCTCTGTGGCCTGAAACAGAGAGAAAATGAAAAAGCTAGAGACTTCATCCACCGCTGGAGGTCAGCTTGTAATAAAATGAGAGATCCCATATCAGAGGGGCACGCTTTGTCTCTAATTCTGAGTAACTTCTCGCAACCACTGAAAGGCCTTTATTGAATTAACAGAGCGAGCCGAGTGGCTCGAATTGAGTATGGAGAATGGCTTCTATGAAGGTTTCACTTTCACCAAGAACAGCGGCCAGAACGAGTCAAGGAAGAAGACTCACTTCACTAATTCTGTCAGTAATAATAAATGGAATCATCGCAAGGGACAGAATAGAGACTTCTGTTATGGGGCAGGAGGTTCAAACAGGAATGATCAGAAAGGGAGGCCGATCCCACAATTCAGCAAGCTGCTAGAGCAGGGACCAAAACCCCGAGAGAAAGTGAAGCATGAAGGATGGAGCTATGACAAGAAATTCACTCCATTAGATCAATCACTCGAGACTGTGCTCGAGTACATGTTGACCAAGGAGATGGTCAAGTTGCCAAGGCTGGCCGATCCTCCCGTTCCTATGGGAAAATTCAAAGACCAATTCTGCAAGTTCCATAGAACAGTGGGGCACAATACTGAGAATTGCTTCATTCTGAAGAATATTGTTCAGGACCTTATTGATAAAAATCTTCTGGTAGAAGGTGCGGAAGATGAAAATATAGATATTCTAAAAGAGACATTTCCTCGTCATTCTACAGTAGTCATCACCGAACAGTCGTTTCAACCACAGGAGCATATCAGGCCGTGCTCTGAAAATGACATGCAAGCTCAACATCAAGTCCTGGTATTACAGCAGGCTCGGTCCAAGGCCCAGAAGATGGACCTTATTTCAGCTTTCGGCAAATTGAAAGTATCTGACAAGCCCGCTGGGATATCTCCCGAGGTAGCCAGAAGTATGCCATGGCTCCCTAAGCATCTCATTAAGTCCACCCCAAAGAAAAGTGAGACATCCACTCTAAAGCCTATTACAGCATTATCCAATGTCTCAATTTTGGACTTAACCCAAGCTTCCGCTAAACATCAGCAAGTATTAAATAATCTGTTGCAGAAAATCAAGGTGAAAACAAGCATAACTCCGGAAGACATGGCCCACATAGTCAATCAGGCCATGACTAATGCTCCAGTTACTTTCTCCGATGAGGATCTCCCTAAGCCTCATGTGTTCCATAACAACGCCTTGTATGTTGTGGTTCGAACCAGAGGGATGACAGTTCCTCATGTGCTGATCGATGGAGGCAGTAGCCTCAATATATGTCCGGAAATGACCGCCAAAGCTTTGGGCATAAAAGAAGAAGAATACATTCCAGATCCAATCACCATTTATGGGTTCGACAATCATGGCCAAACAGCGAAAGGAAAAATATTCCTAGAGATCTTCATTGACTACTCGGTCCATTCAATTCTCTTTCACGTGGTCAATGTGCCGCCCACTTATAATCTGCTTCTCGGGAGACCATTGATCCACAACACAAACTCAGTACCGTCTACTCTGCATCAGTGCATCAAGTGGTCAAAAGGTGGTATGATCACGACAGTCTTAGGCGAAGATCCGGAGCAGAGGCTAGCACAGCCCATGGTTCCCAGGCCCTCTTTCACTACTGATATCCCTAGCATTAGGGGTATTGAAGAGGTCAGCTTCAAAGAGGATTCAGAAATAATGCAGACGGCAGAGCAACCCGAGCATACAGTGGCTGCGACCCGATGGGGAGGTCCACAGTTCTTCAAGATTGGAGGACGAATTGATTACAGCACACTTAACGATCATCCGCTATTCTCCCAATTTATGAAAGCTAAGAAGGGATTTGATTTATTAGTGAAGCACGGCTACCAGCCTTTTTGAGGCCTAGGCAAAAATGAAGATGGTCGTCTTGAACCAGTGATTCCTCAGCACTGCCCTAAAAGGACCGGATTGGGCTTTAATGGCCGAAGATCTCAGAAAGGGACTGTTTTCATTAAGGGAGCGCATTAGAAGAATTCCTTTGTCTTTCCTTTTCTATTCTTTTGTCGGGATGATATCCCATTTCATTTTCATCATTGTCATTTTGATTAATTCTATCTTTCAATAAAGTTGTCAGTTTCCTTTGTCTATCTTGGTGCCGTTTGTCTCTTTACTCCTCAATATTAAATCTTCACAAAATTGAAATTATTTTGCTCTTTTATCTTTCCAATTATTTTCAATAAAAGCAATTGATTTCATGATGAGCAATTTCCCTAAATCAATTTATCCTCCAATTTTCAGAATGTCTTCCCGATCTATCAAGAAGCTCATCTTTAATCCAAAAGCTTGTTCGAAATCAGCGATAATTCATCAGGTCAGAATAAGAGCAGAATGTGGTCAAACTGCAAAACAGTCAGAAGAATCCACAGAGTTTGATTCAGCTCTTCAGGAACTGCCAGAATTTGCATCGGTTCAGAAGCAAGATGAGCCATCATCCTTAGTTCAAGATCCGACTGAGGATATCAATATCGGATCAGAAGACGATCCTAGAATTCTCAAAATTGGCAGTGGTTTGAGCCCAAGAGAGAAAGAAAGGCTCACTAATTTCCTCAAGCAGCATGAAGAAGTATTCGCATGGACTTATGAGGATATGCCAGGTTTAGATCCGAAATTGGTGGAACATCGCCTCGTTTTGAAGCCTGAGGCGAAACCAGTCAAGCAGAAGTTGAGAAAAATGGATCCTCGAATCGAGCAACAGGTCAAGGAAGGACTTGAGGATCTGCTTAAAGCATGATTCATTCGAGCAATTGATTACCCAGATTGGTTGGCGAATATCGTAGCGGTTCCTAAGAAGAATGGGAAAGTGCGAATCTGTATCGACTTCCGTGATCTCAATAAAGCCACTCCAAAGGATGACTATCCGCTCCCAAACATTGATCTCCTAGTCGATAGCACAGTCGGGCATGCTATGTTTTCCTTTATGGATGGATACTCCGGATATAATCAAATCAAGTTGGCCGCTCGTGACCAATCCAAAACATCCTTTACCACGCCATGGGGCACTTTCTGTTATACAGTTATGCCTTTTGGGCTCAAGAATGCTGGAGCCACTTATCAGCGCGCTATGGCCGTTATATTCCATGATCAGATGCACAAAATCATGGATGCATATGTCGATGATATTCTAGTGAAATCCAAAGAAGAGGAAGATCACATTGAAGCTCTCAATCAAGTTTTCAAGCGACTCATTCTTTACAAGCTAAGACTCAATCCACAAAAATGTGTTTTTGGAGTCGAATCAGGCAAGTTGCTAGGCTTCTTGGTCAGCAAGAAGGGGATAGAAATGGATCCCGCTAAGGCCAAAGCTATCATTGGCATGCCGCCCCCGACTAATCTCAGAGAATTGCGTAGCCTTCAAGGACGCATGCAATCAATTCGGCGATTCATTTCTAATTTGGCCATGAGATGTGAGCCTTTCAATCATTTGCTCAGAAAAGGAGTGAGGTTCGAATGGGGACCAGAGTGTCAGCAGTCGTTCGAACGCATCAAGAAATATCTTCTCAATCCTCCTGTTTTAAAACCGCCAGAATTGGGGAAACCCCTATTGCTATACATTTCAGTCAATCAAGTTGCTTGCGGCGGTTTCTTGGCACAATACGAGGAAGGCAGTTTGATTGAGCTTGCCATTTACTATGTGAGCAAGACCTTTATTGATTATGAGAAGAAATACTCTCAGATAGAGAAGACATGCCTAGCTCTGGTATGGATGTGTCAAAAATTGAGACATTATCTATTGGCGTCTGAAGTCAAGATTCTATCTAAATTAAATTCTCTCAAGTACGTTCTTGAACAACCATTTCTCAGCTGTAAGACCCGCAATTTTTCAGAAAATATCTGAATAAAATTCATGAGGCATTTACCGGTAAAAATAGCATTTCTTCTCAGAATGCAAAACGAATCAATTCCTGCGAGCCAGTTATACTTAGGATATTCGTCGAATCGCGAATATATGCTCAAACACTCTGGAAGCCATAACTTCCTACCTGAATGAAATCAAAGGATTTCTGCGAGCCAACTTTCTTAGTTACGTCAATACGAAGGGAATGGCGTACTCAGAATTTTTCGGAAAAAAATCGCCGGAAACCCGAAATTCTTGCGGGACCCACGGAAATATTGGTGGGACCCACAGAAATATTCCTCAGAAAATATCTGGTGGGACCCACAAAAATATCCCATGGAATATCCAAGTGGGCCCCACACCAAGGAACCTCTTGGAATTAAAAAGAAGCCAAGGGGGTAGAAGGGGGATGAAAATTCCCAAGAGGAGGTGGGCTTGGGCTATAAATATCCCTCCCCACTCTCTCTCTTCTCATAAAAATCGACCCCCCCTCTCTCTCTTGCCTTCTCTCTCTCTCCTAAACCTCCCCTACCTAGCCTAGCCCACCTGAGCCCACCTGACCTGGTCTGAGCCTGCCTGACTTAGCCTGAGCCTGCCTGACCTGGTCCTAACCCACCTGACCTGGGTCTGAACCCACTTGACCTGGTCCAAACCCAGTTGACTTGACTTGAACCTAGTTGGGTTTAAAGTCAAAGTCAAAGTCCTTTTTTGTCTAGATTCCAGTTTGGATTTCTGAACCCAGACTTAGCCTACTTGAGCTGAGTTCGAACCTGCTGAACCCAGTTGACTTGGATCGAACCCTGTTTGGTTCAAACCACTTAGGTTGAGTAGCTTGACCTGCTCTACCTCTTTCTCAACTAAGTCAGCTTCATCTGACTTAGTCTGACCTCTCGAAGGAAGGCTCGAAGCCAAAGAAGCAACCCGGAGCCGTTTCTTCCACGATTTGAAGTAAGTTCGCTTCGTTGATCCATCTCTCTCAAGTATTTGATTGTTTGTATATAGAATATACTTTCTGAAGTAGTATCTTGCTTTAGTTCTTGGTTGAGCCCTCTAGGACGCTTCGGTGTTCACGCGCTCGCCTCGTAACTATCGTCGGATATATATGTTCGAATGCGCAGTATATGCGTTCTTCAAAAATAGTATCTCACCCTAGTTCTTGGTTGAGCCCTTTAGGACACTTCGGTGTTCACCCGCTCGCCTCGTAACTATCGTTGGATGCGGATCTAGGTGTATATCTGCTGATTCTGCCGACGCGTCTTATATCGCACAGGCTATGTAATTTACCTTTGCCGTCGCGTCATATGATGCCAAGGCTCCCTGTTTTCTGTACTTCCGATTACTGCACTTCCGATTATGCATTTACTTACGCCGTCGCGTCGAACGATGCCAAGGCTCCTGCTTTCTGCAATGTATTTACTTACGTCGTCGTTTCGAACGATGCCAAGGCTCCTGCTTTGTTATATATGTAGAATATTTCATTCAGTTACACACCCTGAACAATAGTATATGCATTTCTTTACGCCGCCGCTGTATAAAGCACAGGCTTCTACTTATACTACATATATAGCGCATAAATGAGCGTTCAAATGGAGATCAACTCCAAATCGCCCATGCGATTCCTTGACCGCTCCTCGTTCAAGATTCTGCTTGACGAATGAAGCCCCTATTGGAAAGGCTTCGCTTTTTGGCAAAATGCTCTTTACGTAAAGACTAAGTTAATTACGTATGGCCTGACTATGGCCAAGGGTTCCTGCAACCTTGATGGATGCAAAGTACGCACAACGGTGCGCATCCATTTCCCGAATTAAGCGTGGCGATTTCCTACCAAAGAGGGGAGATGCCGCTGAAATGGATAAAAGAAACACACGCTTTCTCCATAAAAGAGAGGGAGTGCTGCTGAAATTTCTGAAGAAGCTAAGAATAGCTCAGAAAGAACGTAGCAGGATACTCTGACATATAGCAGAGTGCTACCCAGTTCATGGTTTGCCCTCTACGACGTAGAAGGGTTCGTCGCACTACTACCGGTAGAGCAGGGGAGGTGCTGACGAAATGGTTGGCAGAAGAACTGCCGGAACCAGTTGAACGGCATAATGATGTCCGTTGATGGAACGATGCCAGAATGGCTCGTATCTCTGTGCCTGCAAGGGCACCTTGCTCGTAAGGGCCGTCGAGCCAGAGTAGAGGTTGTGCCTTGACTAGGTTTGGACTCGTTGCGTAAAAATACGCCGAGTAGCCGATCTATTTAGATCGAGTCATATGCATGCTCATTGAGAACGGTTACACAACCAGACTCGTAAGGGCTGATGAGCCAGAGTGTGTTGTTTCCACCCAAAGAGGTGTGATGCTCGTGGTGGCCGAAGTGCCAAGAGCGGTGTTCTGCATGCATATGAATAAGACTTAAGGTCTCACATACCCCGCGGTTGAAAATCGTGTTAGGGGTACCCCCTGAGTAATGACTGTGTTGGGGAAGACTGAATGGGGTCGGGTACATACTCTCGTAGTGCTGAAAGCACGGGCTGCCTAAATGGCATGCAGATTCTGTCCAAGTAATTGTAAGACTGGCAGACCCCTTCAGGAATTATGCTCACTGTGGAATGACAGTGATGGTACAGCCTTGAGTGACATGTATTTTACTTTGGACCTGATAGAGTCCACGATGGCCTCAGTCACTCATGGGTTTTGGGGTCGTGGTTATCCTTAAGATCTAATGATTGAACCCAACTACTGCAAGTAGAGGATGTATCCGAATATGGGCCTAGTAGGATTCTCCCAGTTGAAACACACTGCCCTACTATGGATAGGGTCAACAGGCCTCTGGGGTATCTAAAATACATAGAATAATCAACCCCCAGAACGTCGCGTTGATGCCCGGACAATAGCTCTACCTGCGTACCAAAGGCGGGAGTGGTTAATTATCAAACAATGCATTAGCTCTAGGTACAGCGATGCTTTGAATGTATGAGTGGATGACGTGTTGAGTCAGTCCTGCATAACCTTTGTGAAGGTGTCATGTTCGGTATACTACTGGACCGACTGGGCAAAGACCCGTGTTGTATCCGCACGACTAAGCGAAGCTCGAGGAGTTGTCCTTAGATGCGTGGGATACGGATGTGCCAAGTATGAAGACTTGAGCTAGACATCACTTTGAGACTCGGAAGAGGTCATGGCTAAGTCGTGGAGACTTAAGCGGCTATTCAAATCACATCCCTGAAAAGGCTTGCTCTAAGTCATGAGGACTCGAGCGGATGTTCAACTCATAGCCCTGAGGAGGCTCTTGCGATATACGCTAAGTCTTGGAGGCTTGAGCGTCGTTATTGCGCATTGCGACCCTGAGTGGTCATTATCGTACTTGAGTTGAATGGTTACATGATTGCATGCTTACCAGACCATCAGTGGTTTTGACCCCGTTTTATGGGGATTTCAGGTGTTGGACCTGCGTGGCGATATGCGGAGCAAGGCGGCATCGAGTTCCAGGGTTTCTCTAGACAGAGTTGTACTGCTTCCTTTTTATTGAACCTACACTGCTTTCCTAAGCAGTAGTGTTGTAATAAACATATGTTTTCGATAAAATGGAACACTTTGGTGGTCAATGAGTTGCTTGGCCACATACCTGCAACGTGCTCGGAGTTTTCTAAAACTGACGACTCATTATCGTCTGATTCCGCTGCTAAAAGCTTTTCTAAGTTCCGCTGCAAAGAAAAAAAAAAAAGAAATTCATGAAAATTTTAACTTAGCTTTGTTTTGGAAATCCGGGGCGTTACAGAATTGGTATCAAAGCATGAGTCTGAGAAACCTGGTTCAAGATCCGTCATGGTCCCGATATCGCACTGTAAGTATATGTTTTTATACTTTGGTTCTGATCTGGGTGTATCTTTGTATAGATGGCAACTCATGACTCGCGTGGATACTGCTATCGCTGCAAGGTCATGCACGATGAGTGGATATGCCCGTATGAAGTCCAAGACTGCCAATATTGTGGCGAAGATGGGCATTCCGCCAACGAATGCCAAAGGAAATATACCGCCGATATGGGTCGGCGGGCTTCAAAGGGTCTCAGGGATGAGACTTCGCGTGTCAGTGGACCGCATCACTCTAGTGTTGGGAGCAACCATACCCCAACATCTTTTGATGAATTACCAAGGCTGAGGGATTTTGATTTGAACTTCCCTGCGGAGGTCTATCACTCGCCAAGCTACCATCCGGTATCACATATGCCGAACTTAAATGGCAGGAACAAAAGAGGGGATTCTTTCTGTTCGCCAATCATTATTCCAGACTCCCAGAGTCTTGATCTTGCTGACTGGGAAAGCGGACTGGAGTCTCTCATATATCCCCAGTATTCGCTTGCTAGTGCGGAAGTGCCGCCCAAGCCAAAGCTAGTAGTGCCTGCACCAAGGCCATGTGGCAATAGATGGACCTTTTGGAGTTCGTCTTCATCAAAGAAATCCAAGTCGTAAAGAGACTGGTGATGTTTTGGAGTCAGTAGACTCATGTATATAGTTTCTCAACGCCTAAAGTCTGCCAGTGCGGCATGACGTTTTGTTTAAGGCGATGCTTGTGTAAATGTGATGTATATTAAGTAAATAAAGCTTTTACTTCCTCATATACATCGAGAAACTAAAAACAAGTGCTTGTGTGTGCATAGATAAATGGCTCCTACGACGAGGAGAACCATACCAAGCGAGGAGTCCCATACGCAAGGATTCCTGTTGGAGACACTCAACAACCTGGTTACCGCCATCCGTGAAACGAGGCCAGAACCAGTCGCACCACGAAACGAGCACCTGGGAGGAGTGACTTATGAGAAGTTCCTCAAGCTTGACCCACCAGTTTTCATTGGCAGAGCCGATCCTGAGCTCGCGGAGAGTTGGATCGAAGAGACGGAACGTGCCTTCTTAGTACTGGGAGTACCAGAGGAAAAGAAGACCAATTTTGGCACGTATCGGTTGAAAGACAATGCACGGAAGTGGTGGGATACCACTAAACTTATCCAGTTCTCACAAGTCAAAGTCATTCCTTGGACTGACTTTCGGAGGACTTTTATGGATAACTACTTCCCATTGCATTCCAGAAACAAGAAAAAGATGGAGTTTCTGGAGTTGGAACAGGGCGGTATGAGTCTAATGGACTATACCACCAAATTTCAGAATCTAGAGCGCTACTGCTCTCGATTGTTCGAAACAGACCAAGAAAGGGCTGACAAATATGTGAATGGTCTGCGCGAAGGGCTGCGATCTCGAGTGATAACAAGCATGCCTTCGACTTTTCAGGCTGCGGTAGCAGCAGCTTCAAAAATCCAAGAGGACTGGGCACGATCTAAAGTGATTGTAGCAAAGAAGCCCATAGTGAATGGTGGGAATCGTAAAAGGACGTTCCCAAGTGGCCAGGGTTCACGACAACCCTTTCAAAAGAAGAAGTTCCAAGGAGGGAACAACACTCAGCAAGTCGTGAGGCCAAGACAGAACCCAACTCCGAATGGTCAGCAGTCCAACTTCAGCTGCCCAAGGTGTCGTATGAACCACCCTGGAAAGCCATGTCCTCGTGACATTGGTGGGTGCTTGTATTGTGGCAAGATGGGCCACTTTATAAGGGATTGCACCAAGAAGGCTGCAGATGAACAGAGTTGTAATGTCGGATCTGCCGGACCCTCTCGACCAGCACCACAACGTTCTCAGTTTCAACGACCTCCACCTAGAGTAGAACAAAGGCCTGCTGCAGGTCGTGTATACGCTGTAACGACTGAACAAGTCGAAAATGGTGACCTGATTGAAGGCACCGTACCTGTTAATGGACATGCAGCTTACGTCTTGTTTGATTGTGGTGCTACTCATACGTTTATCTCTGACGATTTCACCGAACAACTCCACGCTTCGGTGCAACCGATTGATAAAATGATCGAAGTGTATAACCCGTTGGGTTCACGCACCAAATGTATCCGGTGTGTGAAAAATTTGGATATTGAGATAGCAGCGCAACACTTGCCTACTGACGCCATCCTGATCGATATGATACAGTACGATGTCATTCTGGGAATGAATTGGTTGGCTCAGAATAATGCCAAGATTCTGTGCCGCGAGGGCAGAGTAATTCTATCTCGACCCGGATTGCCTAAGATGGAATACCTGTTATCCAAACCTGTTCCGCAAAAAAGGCTCATATCAGCACTTAAGGTACAAAAATACCTTAGGAAGGGTTGTGTGGCCTTCCTGTTGAGTCTCTCGGTGGAAAAATCCAACGACCAACCCCTTGAGAGTTTGGAAGTGGTACGGGAGTTTCCCAATGTATTTCCTGAGGAACTGCCAGAACTTCCGCCACTTAGTGAGGTTGAATTTGGAATTCAATCCTTACCTGGAACAGCGCCGATATCCAAAGCCCCGTATCGAATGGCGCCAGCTGAACTCAGTGAGTTGAAGTGTCAGTTGGAAGAACTGATGGAACAAGGGTTCATCCGACCGAGTGTGTCACCGTGGGGAGCCCCAGTGCTGTTTGTAAAGAAGAAGGATGGATCCCTTCGGTTATGCATCGATTATCGAATGCTTAACCAGGCAACTGTTAAAAATAAGTTCCCGTTGCCTCGGATTGAGGACTTATTCGATCAGCTCAGAACAGCGAGGGTGTTCTCCAAGATCGACCTCAGGTCTGGGTACCATCAACTCAGAGTAAAGGAAGAGGATATACCCAAGACAGCCTTCAGAACGAGATACGGCCATTATGAGTTCGTAGTAATGCCCTTCGGACTCACTAATGCGCCTGCTGCCTTTATGGATCTAATGAACCGGATATTCAAACCATATTTGGATAGCTTTGTCATCGTCTTTATTGATGACATTCTCGTATATTCTGAGAACAAGGAACAACACGTGGAGCACTTGAAAATCGTCTTGAAAACCCTTCAAGATAACCAACTCTATGCTAAGTTTTCAAAATGTGAATTCTGGCTAGACAAAGTGATGTTCCTTGGTCATGTGATCTCAAAAGATGGAATCGCAGTGGATCCTGCGAAGGTGGAAGCTGTGATGGACTGGAAGCAGCCAGAAAATATCACTGAGGTCCGTAGCTTCCTTGGACTTGCCAGATATTATCGGAAGTTCATACAAGACTTCTCCCGAATCGCCGTACCGATGACGAAATTGCTTAAAAAGGGAGTCAAGTTTGAATGGACTGACCAGTGTAAGGATTGCTTTGAGGTTCTCAAACAGAGGCTTACCACTGCCCCTGTCCTTACCTTACCTTCTGGTCAGGGAGGCTTCGTGGCATATACCGATGCCTCAGGAACAGGTCTGGGTTGTGTGTTGATGCAGCATGGCAAAGTAATCGCCTATGCATCACGACAGTTGAGGGTCCATGAGAAAAACTATCCAACCCACGACTTGGAGCTTGCCGCGGTAGTGTTCGCGCTTAAAATCTGGCGACACTACCTGTATGGAGAGAAATTTGAGGTCATGTCGGACCATAAAAGCCTAAAATACCTCTTTTCTCAAAAAGAACTCAATATGCGGCAACGGCGATGGCTGGAATTCCTCAAAGACTATGAATTCACGCTTTCCTATCACCCTGGAAAGGCGAATGTTGTAGCAGATGCCCTTAGTCGCAAGACTGTTGGCACTCTAGCCAGCCTAACCCGACAATGGAAGTTGATGGAGGATTTCGTCAAGTGCAAGCCATTTTTGGCTGATTCAGGTATAATCCAAATGTCATGTTTGACGATCCACATTGAGTTCCTCGATCGCATCGTAGCCGAACAGTTCAAGGATCCCCAGTACTTGGAATTGAAAGCTCGTGCTGAAAAAGATAACACTTTCTTCCATTTGAAAGAAGATGGAGGAATATGGATGGAAGAAAGAATTTGGGTTCCAAATAACCCTGAGCTAAGACAGGAAGTACTCCAGGAGGCCCATAGTAGCAAATATACTATCCACCCTGGGGGTACGAAGATGTTCCGAGATTTGCAGAGAAAGTACTGGTGGAAGGGTATGAAGCGTGATGTGGCTACGTTTGTCTCGAAGTGTTTGATCTGCCAGCAAGTTAAGATCGAACATCAGCGACCTGGTGGAAAGATGCAACGGATCGAGATTCCAGAATGGAAATGGGAAGGCATTACGATGGATTTCATCGTTGGATTACCTCGATCCAAGAGACAACATGACTCAATATGGGTGATCGTGGACAGACTCACCAAGTCTGCTCACTTCCTGCCAATTAACACTCGATACTCAACTGAACGATTGGCGGAGATCTACATTCGGGAAATCGTTAGACTCCATGGAGTGCCGATTTCGATCATATTCGATCGTGACCCGAAGTTCACCTCTCACTTTTGGGAGCAGCTTCAGAAAGCCCTGGGGACGAAACTCAAGTTCAGTACAGCATTCCATCCCCAAACAGATGGGCAATCAGAACGAACCATACAGACTCTTGAAGATATGCTAAGAGCCTGTATGCTGGAATGGAAAGGTGATTGGGATTCCCACCTAGCGTTGGCTGAATTTGCTTATAATAATAGCCACCACGCTAGCATTGGGATGGCGCCCTATGAAGCCTTGTATGGACGACCCTGTAGATCACCAATCCATTGGGGTGAAGTGGGTGAGCGAACCTTGGACTCGCCCATTGTGTTGCAGCATTACACTGAGCAGGTCCACATGATCAGAAAGAAGCTACTGACTGCTCAGAGTCGACAGAAGAGCTACGCCGATCAGCGGCGTAGGGAACTCACTTTTGCGGTTGGAGATAAGGTTTTTATCAAGGTCTCTCCAACCAAGAGTGTGTTTCATTTTGGAAAGAAGGGGAAGCTCAGCCCCAGATTCGTTGGTCCCTTCAAAGTTTTGAGCCGAATCGGAGAGACTGCCTACCGAGTAGCATTGCCACCACAATATGCGCAAATACATGATGTATTTCACGTATCAATGCTTCGAAAGTACGTTCATGATCCTTCTCACGTCATTCAACATGAAGACATTGACATCCGAGAAGATATGACGGTAGAAGAAAGGCCAGTGGAGATCATGGACCAACGGGAGCAAGTGCTAAGAACGAAGGTCATTCCACTTGTTAAAGTGAGGTGGCAGCATCATGGAATCGATGATTGCACTTGGGAGCCCGAATCGGATATGCGGGATAAATATCCTGAACTCTTCACCTTGTACTCTTAGCTGAATTTCGCGGACGAAATTCCTTTAAGGGGGTAATGATGTAAGACCCGCAATTTTTCAGAAAATATCTGAATAAAATTCATGAGGCATTTACCGGTAAAAATAGCATTTCTTCTCAGAATACAAAACGAATCAATTCCTGAGAGCCAGTTATACTTAGGATATTCGTCGAATCGCGAATATATGCTCAAACACTCTGGAAGCCATAACTTCCTACCTGAATGAAATCAAAGGATTCCTGCGAGCCAACTTTCTTAGTTACGTCAATACGAAGGGAATGGCGTACTCAGAATTTTTGGAAAAAAAATCGCCGGAAACCCGAAATTCTTGCGGGACCCACGGAAATATTGGTGGGACCCACAGAAATATTCCTCAGAAAATATCTGGTGGGACCCACAAAAATATCCCATGGAATATCCAAGTGGGCCCCACACCAAGGAACCTCTTGGAATTAAAAAGAAGCCAAGGGGGTAGAAGGGGGATGAAAATTCCCAAGAGGAGGTGGGCTTGGGCTATAAATAGCCCTCCCCACTCTCTCTCTTCTCATAAAAATCGACCCCCCCTCTCTCTCTTGCCTTCTCTCTCTCTCCTAAACCTCCCCTACCTAGCCTAGCCCACCTGAGCCCACCTGACCTGGTCTGAGCCTGCCTGACTTAGCCTGAGCCTGCCTGACCTGGTCCTAACCCACCTGACCTGGGTCTGAACCCACTTGACCTGGTCCAAACCCAGTTGACTTGACTTGAACCTAGTTGGGTTTAAAGTCAAAGTCAAAGTCCTTTTTGTCCAGATTCCGGTTTGGATTTCTGAACCCAGACTTAGCCTACTTGAGCTGAGTTCGAACCTGCTGAACCCAGTTGACTTGGATCGAACCCTGTTTGGTTCAAACCACTTAGGTTGAGTAGCTTGACCTGCTCTACCTCTTTCTCAACTAAGTCAGCTTCATCTGACTTAGTCTGACCTCTCGAAGGAAGGCTCGAAGCCAAAGAAGCAACCCGGAGCCATTTCTTCCACGATTTGAAGTAAGTTCGCTTCGTTGATCCATCTCTCTCAAGTATTTGATTGTTTGTATATAGAATATACTTTCTGAAGTAGTATCTTGCTTTAGTTCTTGGTTGAGCCCTCTAGGACGCTTCGGTGTTCACGCGCTCGCCTCGTAACTATCGTCGGATATATATGTTCGAATGCGCAGTATATGCGTTCTTCAAAAATAGTATCTCACCCTAGTTCTTGGTTGAGCCCTTTAGGACACTTCGGTGTTCACCCGCTCGCCTCGTAACTATCGTTGGATGCGGATCTAGGTGTATATCTGCTGATTCTGCCGACGCATCTTATATCGCACAGGCTATGTAATTTACCTTTGCCGTCGCGTCATATGATGCCAAGGCTCCCTGTTTTCTGTACTTCCGATTACTGCACTTCCGATTATGCATTTACTTACGCCGTCGCGTCGAACGATGCCAAGGCTCCTGCTTTCTGCAATGTATTTACTTACGCCGTCGCGTCGAACGATGCCAAGGCTCCTGCTTTCTGCAATGTATTTACTTACGCCGTCGCGTCGAACGATGCCAAGGCTTCTGCTTTGTTATATATGTAGAATATTTCGTTCAGTTACACACCCTGAACAATAGTATATGCATTTCTTTACGCCGCCACTGTATAAAGCACAGGCTTCTGCTTATACTACATATATAGCGCATAAATGAGCGTTCAAATGGAGATCAACTCCAAATCGCCCATGCGATTCCTTGACCGCTCCTCGTTCAAGATTCTGCTTGACGAATGAAGCCCCTATTGGAAAGGCTTCGCTTTTTGGCAAAATGCTCTTTACGTAAAGACTAAGTTAATTACGTATGGCCTGACTATGGCCAAGGGTTCCTGCAACCTTGATGGATGCAAAGTACGCACAACGGTGCGCATCCATTTCCCGAATTAAGCGTGGCGATTTCCTACCAAAGAGGGGAGATGCCACTGAAATGGATAAAAGAAACACACGCTTTCTCCATAAAAGAGAGGGAGTGCTGCTGAAATTTCTGAAGAAGCTAAGAATAGCTCAGAAAGAACGTAGCAGGATACTCTGACATATAGCAGAGTGCTACCCAGTTCATGGTTTGCCCTCTACGACGTAGAAGGGTTCGTCGCACCACTACCGGTAGAGCAGGGGAGGTGCTGACGAAATGGTTGGCAGAAGAACTGCCGGAACCAGTTGAACGGCATAATGATGTCCGTTGATGGAACGATGCCAGAATGGCTCGTATCTCTGTGCCTGCAAGGGCACCTTGCTCGTAAGGGCCGTCGAGCCAGAGTAGAGGTTGTGCCTTGACTAGGTTTGGACTCGTTGCGTAAAAATACGCCGAGTAGCCGATCTATTTAGATCGAGTCATATGCATGCTCATTGAGAACGGTTACACAACCAGACTCGTAAGGGCTGATGAGCCAGAGTGTGTTGTTTCCACCCAAAGAGGTGTGATGCTCGTGGTGGCCGAAGTGCCAAGAGCGGTGTTCTGCATGCATATGAATAAGACTTAAGGTCTCACATACCCCGCGGTTGAAAATCGTGTTAGGGGTACCCCCTCAGTAATGACTGTGTTGGGGAAGACTGAATGGGGTCGGGTACATACTCCCGTAGTGCTGAAAGCACGGGCTGCCTAAATGGCATGCAGATTCTGTCCAAGTAATTGTAAGACTGGCAGACCCCTTCAGGAATTATGCTCACTGTGGAATGACAGTGATAGTACAGCCTTGAGTGACATGTATTTTACTTTGGACCTGATAGAGTCCACGATGGCCTCAGTCACTCATGGGTTTTGGGGTCGTGGTTATCCTTAAGATCTAAGGATTGAACCCAACTACTGCAAGTAGAGGATGCATCCGAATATGGGCCTAGTAGGATTCTCCCAGTTGAAACACACTGCCCTACTATGGATAGGGTCAACAGGCCTCTGGGGTATCTAAAATACATAGAATAATCAACCCCCAGAACGTCGCGTTGATGCCCGGACAATAGCTCTACCTGCGTACCAAAGGCGGGAGCGGTTAATTATCAAACAATGCATTAGCTCTAGGTACAGCGATGCTTTGAATGTATGAGTGGATGACGTGTTGAGTCAGTCCTGCATAACCTTTGTGAAGGTGTCATGTTCGGTATACTACTGGACCGACTGGGCAAAGACCCGTGTTGTATCCGCACGACTAAGCGAAGCTCGAGGAGTTGTCCTTAGATGCGTGGGATACGGATGTGCCAAGTATGAAGACTTGAGCTAGACATCACTTTGAGACCCGGAAGAGGTCATGGCTAAGTCGTGGAGACTTAAGCGGCTATTCAAATCACAGCCCTGAAAAGGCTTGCTCTAAGTCATGAGGACTCGAGCGGATGTTCAACTCATAGCCCTGAGGAGGCTCTTGCGATATACGCTAAGTCTTGGAGGCTTGAGCGTCGTTATTGCGCATTGCGACCCTGAGTGGTCATTATCGTACTTGAGTTGAATGGTTACATGATTGCATGCTTACCAGACCATCAGTGGTTCTGACCCCGTTTTATGGGGATTTCAGGTGTTGGACCTGCGTGGCGATATGCGGAGCAAGGCGGCATCGAGTTCCAGGGTTTCTCTAGACAGAGTTGTACTGCTTCCTTTTTATTGAACCTACACTACTTTCCTAAGCAGTAGTGTTGTAATAAACATATGTTTTCGATAAAATGGAACACTTTGGTGGTCAATGAGTTGCTTGGCCACATACCTGCAACGTGCTCGGAGTTTTCTAAAACTGACGACTCATTATCGTCTGATTCCGCTGCTAAAAGCTTTTCTAAGTTCCGCTGCAAAAAAAAAAAAAAAGAAATTCATGAAAATTTTAACTTAGCTTTGTTTTGGAAATCCGGGGCGTTACATCAGCGGACGGATCGCCAAATGGCAAGTCCTATTAATGCAATACGACTTGAAATATGTCTCTCAGCAATCTATCAAAGGCCAAGCAATCGCAGACCAATTAGCAGATTTTCCTCTAGCAGAGGATATTAAAGCTGAGGATGATTTCCCCGATGAGCGGCTCTGCAATATTCAACAATCCCCAATTTGGAATTTATTCTTCGACGGTTCCAAGAATATGGCAGGCATAGGAATCAGAATTCTGCTAATTACACCAGAGAAGGAGATGATTCCCTTTTCTCTTAAACTGGATTTTCAGTGCACTCATAATATGGCCGAGTATGAAGCTTTGATACAAGGTCTGAAAATTCTACAGGACTTCAATGTCAAAAGAGTGCATGCTTATGGCGATTCTTTGTTAATCGTCAATCAAGTTCTGGCCGAATGGCAAGTGAAAGATCAGAAATTACTTCCTTACCAGAAGATTGTCTCAGCTCTTGCCAACAAATTCGAAGAATTCCAACTTTTTCATATCAAGAGAGATTTCAATCAAGTTGCAGACAGTTTAGCTAATCTGGGATCCATCATGTCTTTCAGGAGTGGAGAATCTTGTCGCTCATTTGAAATTGGCAGACTTGATCAACCCGCTTTCATCCCAGTAGAGCAGATAAACCAGGCTGAGCAGAAGAGGAAGCCTTGGTATCATGATATCAAAAATTTCATTAAAACTGGCGAATTTCCTCCAGAATTATCAAAGAGAGAGCAGTGAGCAATTCAACGCATGTCGGCTCAATATTTTATTCTTGCTGACGTCCTTTATCGTCGTGGATTCAGTTCTGAGTATTCCAGATGTTTGGACGAAAAAGAAGCCAAAGAAGTTGTGCAAGAAGCACATGAAGGCATTTGCGGTGGTCATGTTGGCTATCAGACTCTCGTCAAACAAATCATCCGATCTGGATATTATTGGAGAACTATGCAACAAGATTGCTATCGTTTTGTGAAGAAGTGCGTTCAATGTCAGATGCATGCGCCTTCCATTCATGCGCCAGCGACATACTTGCAATCTGTCGTCTCGCCATGGCCATTTTCCATGTGGGCTTTCGATGTTGTAGGCCCCATCACTCCTTCAACCTCCAATGGTCATAAATATTTTCTTGCCGCAACAAAATATTTTACTAAGTGGGTAGAAGCAGTCACTCTACGCACAGTAGAAGGTCAACACGTGGTTTCTTTCATCCATAAGAATATCCTTTGCCATTTCGGTATACCGCATGATATTGTGTCGGATAATGGCAGTCATTTCAAGAATGAGAGAATGAGGACATTCTGCTCAAAGTTCAAAATTCATCATCATTTTTCCGCTCCTTATTATCCTCAAGGGAATGGTCAGGCAGAGGCCACCAACAAGATTCTGATTCGAATCCTGGAGCGAACTTTAGAAACGGGCCGTGACTGGCATGAAAAGATTCATGACGCATTATGGGCATACAGAACCACCATTCGAACTCCAACAAATGCTACTCCGTCAGAACTTGTCTACGGAACTGAAGTAGTGCTGCCTCTACATGTTCAGAAACCTGCTCTGAAATTTGCATCACTTCTAGAATTACCTCTTGATCAGTATCAGCAACAGCGACTGGTACAGCTTGATTTGCTCGATGAAAGAAGGCTCAGAGCAGCAGAGCATGCTCAATCCTATCGCCAGAGGATAGCCCGACAATATGCAAAATCTGTCATTGAGAGAAAATTTCGGGTCAATGATCTAGTGCTCAGATCAACAGCTTATCTCAGGCACCGCCCGGGTGGCAAATGGTCGCCAAATTGGGAAGGTCCTTATGTTGTCAAAGAGGCACTACCTCGCAATTCATATCGGCTCATCAATGCTGATGGAATAGAATTACCAGATCCCATCAATGCTCGACATTTGAAAAAATTCTATACTTGAACAATTCCCTATTCTTTGTAATTCTTCCAAATTTTCTTCAATAATAATCAAAATTCTTTTTCCCAGTTACACTGGGGCATTTTAAAATTTTGTTTTTATCTACAAGTATCTTGTATGCAGGCAGGATAAACAAATCTCTCATTTCACACACTTGTGCATTCATGTGCATCAATTTGCATTCATTCGCATTCATCTGCATCAATTTGCATTTGCATCGATTACCCATTCCGGATAAGGGATAAATCCTGAGACCCCGACAGTTGTCCAAGTTGTCGTAAGGGTGAAGACTGAAAATCTTCCATCAAAATCAATTAGTAATTCTTCAGAATCCAGCGTTCGTGCTGGTAATTTTTCAAAAATCCAGTGTTCGTGCTGGAAATTTTCAAAATCCAGTGTTCGTGCTAGTAAACTTTCAAAACCCAGTGCTCGTACTGGTAACCATTTAAAATCCAGTGCTTGTACTGGTAATCTTTTAAAATCCAGTGCTCGTACTGGTAATTTTCCGAAATCCAGCGCTCGTACGGGTAATCTTCCAAAACCCGGTATTCGTACTGGTAATTTTTCAAAACATAATGCTTGTATTGGCATATTTTCAAAATCCAGTGTTTACACTGGTACACTTTAAAATTCAGTGTCCACTGATTTAGTTTTCCTTCGAAATTCGAGTTCCGACTCGAATTTCTTTCCCTTCTAACCGGTTTAGTTTTCCTTTGGAATCCGAGTTCCGACTCGAGTTTCCTTTACTTCTATTTGATCTAATTTTCCTTCAAGAATTCGAGTTCCTACTCGAATTTCTTTTCCTTCTAACCGGTTTAGTTCTCCTTCAGGATTCGAGTTCCGACTCGAATTTCCTTCCCTTCTAGATAATCTAGTTTTCCTTTGGGATTCGAGTTCCGACTCAAATTTCCTTTCCTTCCAATTAATCTACCTTTCCTTCAGGATTCGAGTTCCGACTCGGATTTCTTTTCCTTCCATAATGGACTTGGTTTTCCTTCGAAGATTCGGGTTCCGACTCGAGTTTTCTTTTCCTTCAGAGTTGGTCTAGAAAATCCAAGTTCCGACTTGAATTTTCTTTCAAATCCAATTCGCTTAGCTTTCCTTTACAAGTTTGAACTTCTACTCAACCTATCCTGCGAGTTGGTCTAGAAGATCCGAGTTCCGACTCGAATTGTCTTTCAAAATCCAATTCATCTAGTTTTCCTTGAAGAATTGAATTATGATTCGAATCTTCCCTCAAAAACCCAGTTTAGCACCTGGTCCAGTCAAAGCTCACAAGTTGGAATCATTCCTTCTTAAGCTATGATCCTTATGTTGAATTCCTATGGAATTGATAGTTCGTAGGTCGAACCCCTACGGGACCAATGCCGTTCTCAATTGAACCAATGTCGTTCTTAGGCTGAATCCCTATAGAACCCATGTCATTCTCGGTAAACCAATTCACAATTTCGACCTTCGGGTCAATCAATTTCCAATTTTCAATTATCAATTTCCAATTTTCAATTATCAATTTCCAAATTTCCAATTTTTCAATTTCAAATATCAAATTTCAAAATTCCAATTTCCAAAATTTGACCCTTTTGGTCATCCAATACCAATTTCAAACATTTTCTCTTGCGAGAGACCCTTTTTATAGGGAGAGTTCGAGGGAGCTCGCTCTTTTCGCATGCTATCCAATTCGTTCACTTAGCCCCTTTTTAGGGAGAGTTTGAAGGGACTCATGTCTTTGTGAACCGTTTGCAAAACAAAATTCCAAATTTTACACAAGGAACCCTTTTTATAGGGAGAGACTCGACGGAGACTCGCTTTCCTTGTGGCCCCATAATTTCAGACTAGGCCATTTCATCATGAAGGACCCTCTTTTCAGGGAGAGTGTGATGAACTCGTTCCTTCATGACCAATTTACCAACCTCACCAATTCCGACCCCCTTTCCATAAGAGAAGCCTAATGTTAGGAAGTTTTGACGAAAGCTTAATTTCTCTTTGAAAGTTCATTTTGCAAACACCTCCTCTTCAGGGAAGAGAGGAGTAATTCCCAATTTTAATTTCTGAATCTTCTCCTTTGGGGAAACGAGAAGAGAATGTTGAGAAACTCGGTTTTGATGTCACATAATATGATACACTGTCTCATTTGATTTTATATGATATGATAATATGTTCTCTTGAAATAATGTTATATTATGACTGAATATGTTTTGCCTTAAATCTAACGAGTATTTAATGCAAGAATATCTCACCCAATAAGGATGGAGACTTCCTGTTCAAGTACAACTATGGTGCAATCATACTCCTTGAAGAAAAAGCTTGATGAGCCATGCTTTCCTAAAGTTCAAATGAAGAAATCGGCTACCTCAAGATGAAGATTTTTTTTCTTCTTTAGAGTCATATGTAACAGAACCTTCAGGAACTTGCATATTGCATATTACATACTCATTCATAAAAACTATATCATAAAAGTATACGATAGTTTCAAAAAGCTCCTTTTTTGAAAACCAATAAGTGTACCTTCTTACAACCTTTTATGAAAAAGATATTTTGTCATATAATAATTGTACCTTCTTACAACCTTTTATGAAAAAGACATTTTGTCAATGTACCTTACACTATATACAAGACAACATGAAAAAAGGAATGTAGGAAAAAGACAAAAACATAACATCGACTACATGGAGAAAACAAATAAAATATGTTTTTGAAAAGACTCTAATTTCCCTCTTTAAAGAAATATTTTTATAAGAAGAAGACAAAAACATAAAATCGACTACATAAGAAAAACAAATAAAATATGTTTTTTAAAAGACTTTAGTTATCTTCTTTAATGAAATGTTTCTTAATACAAGAAGAAGACAAAAACATAAATCGGCTACACATAAGAAAAACAAATAAAATATGTTTTTAAAAGGACTCTAGTTACCTTTTTTCATAACCATAGAATGTCGACTTACTTGAAGTCATCATTCTCTCTACAAAGCATTAAATGCCTTCTGTAACAAATCCTTGTTAAATATCCTTCTCAAAGAATGTCGACCTTCTTTTTGGTTCTCATTCTCTCTGGAGACTTTGAAATACACAACATAAAGAAAACACTTGACATGACTATGTACAAATAAATATCTCAAAGCACTCATAGTACTTACACTCATTTAAAGTAAAGAAGTACTAATGTACCTCAAATCATTAATTAGAATAAAGACAAAACTACAACCCAACATTCAATGTACTATTGTAAGAAATAGACTTTTTACATAAAATATGTATTACCTAAAATATTACAACGACTAGTGTACCCTCTATTTCACCTTTATGGAAAAAGGCATTCTCGAACTTCTCTAAAAGATGTTTTTGAAATGACCTAACATTTCACATTTCAAAAAGTTACAATTCCAAAATGTAACGACTACTTTTTATAAGCTATATAAACACACACAAATAAACTATTCAAACAATGGAATGAAATAGACGTGTGAGCTTACAAAGAGAAAAATTTCTATTGGTGATTTGAAAAGAGAGCCTTGAAAAAGAAAGAGAAAAAGAAAAAGAAAAAGAAAGAAAAGAGAAAAAGTCAAGTCCAGCTCTTTGACAAAGAGTATCCTCTGAGTGACAAACAGAACATTCTTAGAATCCTTCATTCGTGCATTCATATCATTCTGAAGGTTCTATAGGAAGTATTGTAACTCTGTTATTCAATGTATTCCTTCTTTGTTTAAAGAAGTAGACCTCTGTGAAAGAGGGTGTTGCCCTTCTTTGTTGAGATAAGAAGACCTCTTGGGAAGAGGGTGTGCCCCTTCTCTGTTGAGAGAAGAAGACCTCTTGGGAAGAGGGTGTTGTACAATTTATCCGGTGACTCGGATGTTATAGTGGAATTCTCAAGTGGTTTGCTTGGGGACTGGATGTAGGTCTGGATATTGACCGAACCAGTATAACTTCTGTGTTTTATGTGTTGTGCCTTACTGCTTAATTTTTTATTTTATCGATCATTATCATATTTCACTATTCACCCCCCCCCTCTAGTGGAATTTCATTTGGTATCAGAGCAGGTTTGCTGGTTTCGACGTAACAAGTCTTCCAGCACAAATGGCATCTACCTCTTATACTCGTGATATTGAAGGTCAACACGCATCTCGTCCTCCTTTCTTCAATGGCTCCAACTATGGATATTGGAAGTGCAGAATGGCTATCTTTCTCAAATCCATAGACTTTGCTGTATGGAAAATTGTTGAGCATCCATACACATCTCCATCCGCAGACTATAACTTATGGTCTGATGAAGAAAAGAAAATGGCAAACCTAAATGCAAAGGATATGAATGCCTTGTATTGTGCCATTGATCAGAATGAATTCAACAGAATATCTATATGTGAATCTGCATATGACATTTGGCATTCTTTGGAGGTTATTCATGAAGGAACCAACAAAGTAAAAGAAGCCAAAATATCATCTCTTGTCAGAAAATATGAGTTGTTCAAAATGAACAAAGATGAACCCATCACAGAGATGTTTACCAGATTCACCAATGATCTGAAATCTCTGGGTGTAACATATTCCCAGACTGAAAAGGTGAAGAAAATCTTGAGATCTCTCACAACTGATTGGGAGAAAAAGACTACTGCTATTGAAGAAGCTCAAGATTTATCTAAACTTACATTGGACGACTTAATAGGCAATCTTATGGCCTATGAAGTCCACATGAAAGAAAGAAGGGAAGAAGAGCAACCAGTAAATAAAACTCTAGCTTTCCCAGCCCTATCTGAGAATGAAGACTCAGATAAAGAATCAGAAATTGCGCTACTTACTAGAAAATTCCAGCGCTTCATGAGAAGGAACCGGCTTCCAAACAGGCACAAGGAAAGAAAAGATCTTAAAGAAGATCCCATGTGCTTTCAGTGTAATAACCAGGCCACTTAAAACGTGACTGTCCCCTTCTCAAAAGAAAGTCCAAAACTGAGGAACCAAAGAAGAGGTTCTTCAAGAAAAAGGCTCTGCATGCTCAATGGGATGATTCATAACCATCCACTAGTGAAAAGTCAATTGATGATGAAGCCGAAACTGCAAATATGTGCTTCATGGCAAACGAAAGTTCGGTAAGTGAAATCTCTGATTTTTTCTTTGAAGAACTTCTAGATGCTTTTCAAGAACTATTTGAAGAATCTAGAAAATTGAGTTTCAAAAATAAAGTTTTAAAATCTGAAAATTTAAAGCTTTCTCAAGAGAATGAAAAACTCAGCAGTGAAAATTCTGAGTTGAAAAAGAAAAATCTTTTGCTTATGTCTGAAATTTCTTCTACTAGCTCCAAAACTAAAAATATGCAAGTAGAGATTTCAGAGCTAAAAAGTAAAACTGAGAACCTCATGAAAACGGTTTTCAAGTTTACTAAAGGTAAAGAGAACTTGGATAAACTCTTATCCTCTCAGAAGGTCTCTTTTTACAAGAATGGTATTGGCTATTCTCATTTCAAAAAACCTTTTTGTATAAATCAAAAGACCACGTTTGTGAAAAGTTCATCTGAACTAAATAAGGAGTATTACAATGTTAATCTTTTTAACTCCTCTAAAGAGATAGACAAACCCAAATCCAAATGGATATGGGTTCCAAAGTCTAACAAAAAAGGACCCGATTGGGTACCAAAAAGGAGATTTACTTAATGTTTTGCAGGCTCCAAAGAAGAAGAGCAGATGGATATTAGATAGTGGATGTTCAAAGCACATGACAGGACATCCAGACCTTTTTGCTGTTCTTCATCATAAAGAAGGAGGAACCGTCACCTTTGGAGATAACAACAAAGGTTTGATAATTGGTATTGGAAATATTGGTAACATAGACAAACCTCTTATCAAAGACGTTCTCTTTGTTAAAGGCTTAAAACATAACCTACTAAGTATCAGTCAAATGTGTGACACAGGTTATAATGTTAGCTTTAATCATGATGCATGCCTCATAGCTGACACAAATGAAAACATCATCTTAAAAGGTATAAGAAAGAATAATATATATGAACTATACCTAGAAAACATCACAGAACATTGCCTCATAGCTAATAATGACACTCAACATCTATGGCACATGAGAATGGGCCATGTCAATTCTAAATACTTGTCTAAACTAGCTAAAGATAAGTTAGTACGTGGATTACCCAACATATCTTTTAAAAAGGATTATTTTTGTGATGCATGTCAATTAGGAAAATTGTCAAAATCTTTTTTCAAATCAAAAAATGTCATTTCAAGTAAAAGACCTTTAGAGCTTCTCCACCTGGACCTCTTTGGTCCTTCTAGGGTAGCTAGCCTTAATCAAAATAGATATGCTTTTGTCATTGTAGATGGTTACTCAAGATTTACTTGGGTAATATTTTTGAAAAACAAAAGTGACACGTTTTGTCAGTTTGAAATCTTATGTAAAAAATTACAAAACGAAAAATCGTGTTCTATTGTTAAAATCCGTAGTGACCATGGAGGAGAATTTGAAAATGAACTCTTTGAAAATTTTTGTAACTTGCATGGTATTTCTCATAACTTTGCCTTTCCTAGAGCTGCACCTCAAAATGGTGTAGTAGAAAGAAAGAATAGAACCCTTCAGGAATCTGCCAGGACTATGCTCCAACACAATAATCTTGCAAAATCTTTTTGGGCAGAAGCTGTTAATACTGCATGCTACATAACAAATAGAGTTCTCATTAGACCCTTATTAAATAAAACTCCCTATGAACTATTCTATGACAGAACTCCAAGAATAGACTATTTTAAAGTCTTTGGATGTAAATGCTTTATCCTAAACACAAAAGATAGCCTGGATAAGTTTGATGCTAAATCTGTTGAAGGCATATTCTTAGGATATTCAAGTCATAGTAAAGCATACAGAGTTTTCAATAAGAGTCATAATACTATTGAAGAATCTATGCATGTTAGTTTTTGTGAATCTATTAATCAATCTGTTCATATATAAACTAATGATGATGATGTTGAAAGTACAGATTTATTTTTAGATAACACAGCTAAGTCTAATGAAGATGATCACCAAAGAACCTTTGTTGATATCAAAGATCATCCTCAAAAGCAGATTTTGGGAGAACTAACAAAGGGGGTTCAAACTAGAGCTCAGCTAGAACGGATTGCAAACATGGCATTCATTTCTCAACTTGAACCAAAGAAGATTGATGAAGCCATCATTGATGAGTTCTGGATGCTAGCCATGACTGAAGAACTGAATCAATTCCAAAGAAATGACGTTTGGGATCTTGTACCTAGACCAAAGGATCATCCAATCATTGGGACAAGATGGATCTTCAGAAACAAGCTAGACGAAACAGGTAATGTTATAAGAAACAAGGCTAGACTAGTAGCTCAAGGATACAACCAGGAGGAAGGTATTGACTTTGATGAAACATTTACTCCTGTTGCTAGACTTGAATCTATTAGAATGCTCTTAGTATATGCAAGCTATATGGATTTCAAATTATTTCAAATGGATGTTAAAAGTGCTTTCTTAAATGGTTTTATAAATGAAGAAGTCTATGTAAAACAACCTCCAGGATTTGAAAATGAATAATACCCAGATCATGTTTTTAAACTCAAACGTGCTTTATATGGTTTAAAACAAGCACCTCGTGCTTGGTACGAAAGACTTAAAACCTTTTTTTTAAAAACCGGTTTTTCTGTTGGCAAAGCAGATTCTACACTATTTGTCAAAGTAGTGAATAATCATACCCTAATTGTTCAAATTTATGTCGACGACATCATCTTTGGATCTTCTAACAGCACTCTCTGTGAAGATTTTTCTAAGTCCATGCAGAAGGAATTCGAAATGAGTATGATGGGAGAACTCACCTACTTTCTTGGACTGCATATTAAGCAAACCAAGGATGGAGTTTTCATCAATCAATCTAAGTATGCTCATGAACTTCTGAAGAGGTTCAATATGAACTCAACTGCTTCAAAATCCACTCCTATGAGCACTACTACTGTGTTGGACAAAGATGAAGATGGTAAGACTGTTGATACAAAGGTATACCGAGGTATGATGGGATCACTTCTTTATTTAACTGCTAGTCGTCCAGATATAATGTTTAGTGTTTGCTTGTGTGCTAGATTTCAGTCAAATCCAAAAGAATCACATCTTAAAGCTGTAAAAAGAATAATGAGATATTTAAAAGACACAGTTGATTTTGGATTATTCTATTCAAAATCCTCTACATTTGATCTAATCTCATACAGCGATGCTGACTTTGCTGGAAGTAAATCTGACAGAAAAAGCACAAGTGGAACATGTCACATGCTAGGGCACTGACTAGTATCATGGTTCAGTAAGAAACAGAACTGTGTATCATTATCAACTACTGAAGCCGAATACATTGCTGCTAGCCTAGCTTGTACTCAAGTTATCTGGATGAAACAAACTTTAAAAGATTTTGGTTTAAATTTTGAAAATACAACTATTTTCTGTGGTAATACGAGTGCTATAAACCTATCTAAGAATCATATTTTACACTCACGAACTAAGCACATTCAAATAAGACACCATTTCTTAAGAGAACAAGTCTTAAACAACATAATTAAACTAGAATTCATACCCACTAATCAACAGTTAGCAGACATATTCACTAAACCATTAAAACATGAAGACTTCACACGAATTAGAAGAGAACTAGGAATATGCAAACTAAGTGACTTATAAATTAATTACACTTAATATAATACTTCTTATAAGTCTTGTTTAAATCTTACTTTAAATTGCTTTCCTTCTTATCGATTTTAGTTAGTCAAACTAAGTTTCCATATTCACGTATTCTTATAAGACACATTCTTTATGTCATTCAACTTGTCATCTTTCAAGTACACATCCATTATAACTCCTTGTCCTATCTCCTTTCTCTCATATCTATAAAAACTAATTATATTAAAAGCTATCCTAACAATGTTCACATCACTCAACTCCTTTAATATTTTTTGTCCTTTATGAAAACTTGTCTTACGATAAATTGTTTCACCTCTCTACTTAGTTTATGAGAACTCATACTCTTCATTAGTTAAAATCGAATGACTAGTTGATCTCTTTAAAAGATCTAGTTGCTATATTCACACGTAAATTTTTTTACTATATCATCTATTATATCATAGCCCAACAAACTATCTATTATCATCTCTTTTGTATACAAATTAAGCCTTTGTTTTTGTCTACTCTTGTTTAAAACTTAACCTTGTCGAGTTTCTTTAAATAAATCATATCAATCATAACTTTATGTCTTTCATCAACTTTTTTTTTTACTTCTTTATCCTTCACAAAAATCCATATATGTCATCTCACTTCTCTCACTCTTCATTCATAAATATTTTTTGTCCCCTCATTTCATCTCTCGAATACATTTTTTTATTATACATTTTTTAATCCGACTCCTCCATGTCTATTCTTATTTCAATTCTTATATATTTTTTAACTCTTTCTCCTTTTTGTCTCATCATCTCTTACCACTAGTCTAAGTCAAAATATGTCTTTCTCATATCCACGTATACTCTTAAAAAATTACAAACATTAATCATGAAACATTTTTTAAGGCACTCTTTTCTTTAAAATGTCATATCTTTCAAAGTACACATCACATGATCACCCTATGACCTTTCTTTCCATCCGTGACCTTGCCTCTCTCTTATTGTATATCCCTCTAAAATCGAGAACCTTTAAAGTCTTGTCTCCAAGAAAACCTTTATTCTAACTTTACTTTATGTCATATCTAAATCAAGTAAATGTTGTCCTTCATCATCTTTCTCTCATCTCTAGATATCCACATCATCTTTTTATCTCCATTCACGAATTTAGAATCCCTCCACATAGAGTAACAAGTTGTTTGTTTTATTAGGCCATTATTTTCAAGATCAATCATTTTTTTTTATTCAACATGACACCCCATACTCTATTAATGTTTTCTCTCACTAGTCGATAAACTCACCCATAGTAAAATCTATATATTTCCATACTATGTCCTCCTCAATCTAATATAATACACTATCCTCAAACATTGATTTGATTTGTCATTCATAAGTCTCTTAACTTACTCCTCACGGATTTCCTTATTTGACTAAAATCTAAAAATTACTCACTTCCAATGTCATTCATTTTATATCAACAATTATTTTCTTCCTTCTATTTAATCAATTGGTTCATCTCTTACCATTCCATTCGAACTTTTCTATCCTTATACAAACTTTCTCTCGGTTCTAGCTCCTTTCTCTCCTAGTGATTTATTTTCATGGCATTCGATAATGGCTTCCTCCTCCACCAATGTGATCACCTCCGCCGATCTAAGGTATCCTGATTTGTTTCACACCTACAACTCACTCTGCTCTCGCCCCATTCATGAAAGAAAATTGATCAACTTTGACGACTTCATGTTCTTTGACTTAGACACCTATCTCCCTGAACTCAAACCTCTCATAGGATCCTCATCTCCAGCTGCCTATTATCCCGAACTAGTCCGACTGTTTTACACCAACTTCTCTTCTGATCATGAACAAACCTCAATCACCAGCAAAGTCCGAGGACAGCTGATGATCTTCAATGCTTCCAACCTAGGTAGAATTCTAAACTTACCTTCCACTGGTACCGACCTTAACACCATAGTACCAATCGACCGATCGGTACTTCGAAAAATACTTCTCTGCACCAACTGCTACCAACTTCCGTGGCACATGAGGAATCTCCAACCTCATGCTCAGCTACTTGCCCAGATTCTTCTCCACAACATCTATCCCAAGCATCCCCGCCAGGGATTAGTTCCTCGAAAAATCTCTCTTCTTATCTACGCAATCCTTTCTTCTCTTCCGATAAATTGGTCATCCATTATTTTCGACCTCTTTATTCGTTATCAGAAATTTGAGCCTCTTCTTTTTGGGTGTTTTATAACTCCCATTCTCAAATACTTCCACGTACCACTTCACAACGAAGTCATCCTCCGTCCCTCTCACGTCCTCGATGGTACCACCTTCAATCTAAGGTCCCTGCACATGCCCGTCTCTGATGAAGCAGATCCAATGTCCTCCTTCAATTACTTTTCTGCTATGATGGATATCGAGCAAACTCAGGATCGAATCCTTCGTAAGCCCTGTTGCAGTAGACTCGCAAGCAGAATCGTGCCAACCGGACACCTTCACCATCTCCACCTTCGAGATAGACTCATTTTTTATTTGGTCTGTAATAACTTTTAAATACTTTCGGTCTGTAATATTTTTTTACTCTAATCCCTCCTTTTTGTCCATGACAAAGAGGGAGAAAACCTGTCTCCATTATTGGAGAAATATTCTCTCTTTAAACATTATTTCACTTTTTTATCATATTATTATTTCTATGCATAATGTCTTTTTAACAGGGGGAGCATATTATGTCATCATCAAAAAGGGGGAGAATGTTGAGAAACTCGGTTTTGATGTCACATAATATGATACACTGTCTCATTTGATTTTATATGATATGATAATATGTTCTCTTGAAATAATGTTATATTATGACTGAATATGTTTTGCCTTAAATCTAACGAGTATTTGATGCAAGGATATCTCACCCAATAAGGATGGAGACTTCCTGTTCAAGTACAGCTATGGTGCAATCATACTTCTTGAAGAAAAAGCTTGATGAGCCATGCTTTCCTAAAGTTCAAATGAAGAAATCGGCTGCCTCAAGATGAAGATTTTTTTTCTTCTTTAGAGTCATATGTAACAGAACCTTCAGGAACTTGCATATTGCATATTACATACTCATTCATAAAAACTATATCATAAAAGTATACGATAGTTTCAAAAAGCTCCTTTTTTTAAAACCAATAAGTGTACCTTCTTACAACCTATTATGAAAAAGATATTTTGTCATATAATAATTGTACCTTCTTACAACCTTTTATGAAAAAGACATTTTGTCATTGTACCTTACACTATATACAAGACAACATGAAAAAAGGAATGTAGGAAAAAGACAAAAACATAACATCGACTACATGGAGAAAACAAATAAAATATGTTTTTGAAAAGACTCTAATTTCCCTCTTTAAAGAAATATTTTTATAAGAAGAAGACAAAAACATAAAATCGACTACATAAGAAAAACAAATAAAATATGTTTTTGAAAAGACTTTAGTTATCTTCTTTAATGAAATGTTTCTTAATACAAGAAGAAGACAAAAACATAAATCGGCTACACATAAGAAAAACAAATAAAATATGTTTTTAAAAGGACTCTAGTTACCTTTTTTCATAACCATAGAATGTCGACTTACTTGAAGTCATCATTCTCTCTACAAAGCATTAAATGCCTTCTGTAACAAATCCTTGTTAAATATCCTTCTCAAAGAATGTCGACCTTCTTTTTGGTTCTCATTCTCTCTGGAGACTTTGAAATACACAACATAAAGAAAACACTTGACATGACTATGTACAAATAAATATCTCAAAACACTCATAGTACTTACACTCATTTAAAGTAAAGAAGTACTAATGTACCTCAAATCATTAATTAGAATAAAGACAAAACTACAACCCAACGTTCAATGTACTATTGTAAGAAATAGACTTTTTACATAAAATATGTATTACCTAAAATATTACAACGACTAGTGTACCCTCTATTTCACCTTTATGGAAAAAGGCATTCTCGAACTTCTCTAAAAGATGTTTTTGAAATGACCTAACATTTCACATTTCAAAAAGTTACAATTCCAAAATGTAACGACTACTTTTTATAAGCTATATAAACACACACACAAATAAACTATTCAAACAATGGAATGAAATAGACGTGTGAGCTTACAAAGAGAAAAATTTCTATTCGTGATTTGAAAAGAGAGCCTTGAAAAAGAAAGAGAAAAAGAAAAAGAAAGAAAAGAGAAAAAGTCAAGTCCAACTCTTTGACAAAGAGTATCCTCTTAGTGACAAACAAAACATTCTTAGAATCCTTCATTCGTGCATTCATATCATTCTGAAGGTTCTATAGGAAGTATTGTAACTCTGTTATTCATTGTATTCCTTCTTTGTTTAAAGAAGTAGACCTCTGTGAAAGAGGGTGTTGCCCTTCTCTGTTGAGAGAAGAAGACCTCTTGGGAAGAGGGTGTGCCCCTTCTCTGTTGAGAGAAGAAGACCTCTTGGGAAGAGGGTGTTGTACTATTTATCCGGTGACTCGGATGTTATAGTGGAATTCTCAAGTGGTTTGCTTGGGGACTGGATGTAGGTCTGGATATTGACCGAACCAGTATAACTTCTGTGTTTTATGTGTTGTGCCTTACTGCTTAATTATTTTATTTTATCGATCATTATCATATTTCGCTATTCACCCCCCCCCCCCTCTAGTGGAATTTCAGAGAATCTATGTCATGGATGTGTTGCGTTGTGCTTCAAATGCTCGCTTTCACAAAAGGATTTCAAGAAAGTTTTGCCAATTTGTCATTAAATATTTGTTGATTTCAAAAATCTTTATTGCACAAAATTATTACCTCAGAATACCCTCAGTATTACTTCCGAAAGGACAAAGCTTTCGCGAAAAAGGATTCAAAGTTCAAAATCTTTTTATTGGCCAACCAAAAGGATGAAGAATAAATCCGCGATATGGCCAGCAAAGAGAATTCAATGTTGTTGCAAAGCCATAAGTGATTGATATTGATCGCAGTCAATGGCACATTTTTAAAGACCTTTCTTGAAAAATAAAGCAGTCGAAATATCCTGGGTGATACAGAAAAATCCACTCAATCTCCATATCTCCTCAAACACCCAAGCTGCAATTAAATATCTGCAAAAGGGATCTCTCAATTGTCGTCAAGATGAAGGCGAATTAAGCGAGTCGACCCCCGGGGCCAAAGAAGATTTGGATCATCTCCAAGATGACGGAGTTTGTGACGGATCCTTCCAGGGAAAGTTCAGATCACCGTCGAGATGAAGGCGAGTGTGATGAGCCTACCGACAAACCCTAAAAGATATTTGATTTTAGCTATCATCAAGAGATTTCCCAACCAATGAGCCAATAATCATCATGATAACCCCTGAGAGAAAAGAAGGATCAGAACATCTCTGAGATGAAGAAGTTTGTGATGTACCCTTCCAAAAAAGAGAGAGACAAGTCAGGACATCTCCAAAATGAAGGATGATGTAATTCCTGAAAAATCCAAGAGTGCTCCAATCTGCTAAAAAGAGAGTGCAGAAAGATCATCATGAGAAAAGAATCCCAGGATATCAGACTTCCAAATCTATCAAGAATCTTCTTTAATTTTGTGAAATTCTTTTATCAATATTCTTTCACCAATAGCTCTCGCAATATCAAGAATACTTTCTTTTTCGTCCATATCAAGGAAATTGATAGCTTCCTTGAAAGAAAGTCAATCGCAAGCAATTTGAATTTGAATCTTGATTCTACGGAGTTAAGCCCAGTCGGAGATAATACTTCAGGTAGAAAAGAGGGAATACTTTCAAAACAAAGTGCATCATTTTCAATTGTTTTGAATCAACAAACAATTTTCAACATTTTGACAATATTTTCTAGTCATCCTGGCATAAAGCGAGAGCTTGAGGTTCATCTTTGGCGCATTCTGACATCAGTTGTTATCCCTTTTAGGACTTGATTACGGGAGTTTTCAAGATTTCTCCCCTTCTTCGGTATAATCTGAGCGCCTGGGTTCTCAGATTCGCACACTTCCCTGTGTCCCCACTGTCCCACCATAGACAGTCCAATTTCGGCTTGAGGTTAAGCCACCAATTTCAGCAAAAGGCAATTTCAAAAGTTAATTAGTCTCAGCGATGAGGCACCCAAAATCAATCCCTTTTCAAACTTTAGGGACCCCAATTTCCTTCCTTTTGCAAAACCCCTATCAGATTCATTGTGCGGAAATCCGAAGGTTCCATCACGGTCTCTTCTTTCGAGGATTTCGTTCATTTTCAGCCCGATCAGGTTAAGGGTATAAACCTGAGCCTCATTTGATGAGGTATTCCATTTTCTGCTCAATCAGGTTAAGGGTATAAACCTGGGCCTCCTTTGATGAGGTATTTCATTTTCTGCCCAATCAGGTTAAGGGTATAAACCTGGGCCTCCTTTGATGAGGTATTTCATTTTCTGCCCAATCAGGTTAAGGGTATAAACCTGGGCCTCCTTTGATGAGGTATTTCATTTTCTGCCCAGATTTCATTTTCTGCCTAATCAGGTTAAGGGTATAAACCTGAGCCTCATTTGATGAGGTATTTCATTTTCTGCCCAATCAGGTTAAGGGTATAAAGCTGAGCCTCATTTGATGAGTTATTTCATTTTTTGCCTAATCAGGTTAAGGGTATAAACCTGAGCCTCCTTTGATGAGGTATTTCATTTTCTGCCCAATCAAGTTAAGGGTATAAACCTGGGCCTCCTTTGATGAGGTATTTCATTTTCTGCCCAATCAGGTTAAGGGTATAAACCTGAGCCTCCTTTGATGAGGTATTTCATTTTCCACCCGATCAGGTTAAGGGTCAAACCTGAGCTTCGTTTCTACACGAGGTATTTTCTGTCCCATCCAGGTTAAGGGCAAAACCTGAATCTCACTTCTTTTCGAAGTAAAATTTTCTCCTTATTCTTCATTTCATATCTATCATCATCACTTGAACTAATTCTTTCATACCCAGTCAGATTCATCTAATTGGGGCATTTTTATAATCCAAATTTGGTGTGTTTTCTTTGCCACTAAACTCGGCTTTCAACCGGCTTAGCAGCAAAGAGGGGCATCTGTAAACACCCCAAATTTTCACCCTCATCCAGTGTTTGTCCATTTCATAAGTCATTACAGATCATTGCATGTCATTGCATGTATTCTGCATAGCATTGCATGTCATTGCATCTCATTTTCGAGATCCAGCACTCCTATTTCAAAACATTCAATCCAGATTTGAATTTTAAAGCTTTATTTCAAAATCAATTTCAAAACCTGGGTTTTTATTCAATACTCTGTCATTTTCCAACCCCAGGACTTTATATTTCGAAATATTTTCTCAGAAAACAATCTGGATTCATTTCAAATTCAAATTTTAAGCGATTTCAGTTCACAGATGAGACCCATTGAGGTGGTGTCGCTTCTGAATTCCTCTATTCATCAAATTTCTCAAATTTTTGAAAGTTTCAGTCCGATCAGGACTCTGTCTCAGAGTCCTAATCCGGTCAGGAGTCTGGTTTTTAAGTATGTTTTACTTCCATTTTCAATCTTTTTCGATTATTTTCAAAATTTAGGTAATTTTACATAGTCCAATTAGTTCAGGATTCTATTTTAGAGTTCGGTTGAGTTAGGAGTCTAACCCTGACTGTGTTTTCTGACTTATTTCATCATTTCTTGATAAAATCTTTTGAAAATTCTTTCATTTGGATTTTAAAATCTAAAATCTCAGAGTCCTAAGAGTTCAGGACTCTAACCTGGAGTTTCAGTTTGCTTGAGACCCTATTTTCAAAGATCTTGAATTTTAAATATCGATTTTAACCCCTTTTCAAAGCCATTTTCAGTGTTTATTTCAAAATTTCTAAAACTCGATGTGGGCTCACTCAGTTGGCACCATATCCAGAGGAATTCTAATCCAGTTAGAACCCTATGCCATTTCAAAAATTCTAATTTTAAGATTGTCATTGAAAATCCTTTTGAAAACCCCTTCAATTTCAAGTTTTAAAATCGCTTTTTGAAAAACTCAAGTAGGGCCCACTCGGGGTTGCGCCATATTCGAGTCAGTCAGGGCTAGACTAGGGTTAGTTGATGTCTTGGTTAGTTTTAGAAATTTAGAAGAGTCAAAATCCATTTTGAAAACCCATTTTTAAAACTTGATTTCAAACTATTGTTTTTAAAGGTTTTAGTTAAGATTTTAAAAATCAAATGTGGAAAGTGCCAAGTGGCACCACATTTGGAGTCTCTAGGGTTAATTAGAGGTGTCATTAGGTGTTAATTAGGATTAGGAGTCTCTAAAAAAATCGCCCCCCTTAATGACTTTGGATAGGTTTTAAAAAGGGCAAAAAAGTAATTTAAAAATCCAAGACTAAACCTAATTTTTTTATTATAAATAGATGCATAAGGGGGGTCGATTTTCCCATCTCTCTCCTATTGGATTTTTGGAGCTTATCTCTCCTCTTCAGCCCTTCCTCCATTGCAGCAACCTCAAGGTAATTATTTTCTTTAATTTTTAGTTTTTATTTAATATTTTTCATTGTTTTAAGCATGATTTAGCCATTGGTACCATCATCTTCATGGATTAAACCATGGATTCAACCTCAAGAACCATCAAGAATCAGCAAGAACGATCCAATAAGGTGATCTAACCCTGTTTTGGATGATTTACATAGATTTTAATCCATTAGAATTAATTTTAATATGATTCTTTACATTATTAACCAATAAAATATATGATTTACCCCTTTTAATGGGTTAAATCTATGTTTTAAAGGTGATATCAAATTCCAGCCATTGATTCCCTGTTTTTATTTTATTTTCATGGTTTATTCATGTTTGTTTTACGTTCTACAGCATAGAAATAATTTTTATTTTTTGTTTTATGGTTTATTTTATTGATTTACATTAGTTAATACATGGTTTTTCAAGTTTCTTAAATTTCTGTGTGTTTTAGGTTTAGAACAGTAAAGATAATGTTATTTCGGATTGAAGTACTCATTGTTTATTTTTGATTTTTTTATATATGATGCATGAATGAGTTATTGAGTTACTGTAGAAAAATCAGAGGATTTGGATTTCGGGAACCCTGTCAAAAAAATCAGACATCAAATCGGGTTTTTAAAGTTTTAAAATCGTGGTTAAAATCAAGAAGGTAACTTGCTGTTATGATATTTCTCTCATCTTATATCCGATTTTAGATCTGTAAAGTGCTATGGATTCACATTGAGTAGATATGTCTGCTGTGAAATTTTCGGATTTTTTGGTTACTGTTTAATATTTTTCCCTTTTTATGGAATCTGTTTTTAAATTTAAAACTCATTAGGGTTTACCAAAACCCTAATCAGACTTGTGTTAGTCATAAATCCCAAACCACAGATCCGATTCATGATCTGTAAAAAGTGAGTATTATTATTTTTATGTATACTATTCACCAATAAAATTTCAGAGATTTTTGTTTAAGATTGCTATTTATGTCTGTATTTTCAATCTGAAGTAGCCGTTTTAATCCCTGTTAAAAGTGAAATATGTTAGCTCAGATTGCCGGAAGGGTTTCTCCCTAACCGGAGATGCTTTTTCTGATCTGTAAATTGGGAAATCTCTGTTTTTTTTCTTAGTTAGTCTCTGTAAAATTTCATAAATTTCCATGGAGATTTGACCCCTGGTTCAGGTCTTGGACTGAGACTGGTTGGTGAATTAGGTCAAAAATAGCATATTTTTAGGGTTTAATGCAATTTTCGGATTGATTTAATGTCAAAAAATTATTTTTATAATTCCAATTCGACATTATGGTTATAAAAAGTGCAGGTACCAATTTTCATGGATTTTGGAATCCATTTGATGGCTGAATTAAGCAAATGGCAAAACCAGGTTCCTGAAAGATCCAAAAACACTGCTAAAATCACAGTTTTTGTGATATTATTGGATTTTCGTGCATAAGCACATGGTTTTAGGGTTTTATTATGTTCATAAGCATCTTAGTATACTTTAGGTTTAATTTTGTAGTTATTTGATTTCATTTAGGTCATAAAACCCAAATTTTTACCAAAATCTCTTTCTAAAAACCCTGATTTCAAGGCCATAGTCTTACTATCGGGGGCAATTTGGTCATTTGACCTAAATTTCGAAATCCCTAACCCTAATTTCATATTTTTAATCATGTCATAGCATATTTGGTTTGAGTTTATTCCATTCAAATTTCAAAACTTGCATTTTATCAAAATATCTTTCTAAAAACCCTAATTTCAAGGCCATAGTCTTGTTATTAGGGGTATTTTGGTCATTTTGACCCCAATTTCGAAATTTCATATTTTACCTTTATTATTTCTTCATATTTTATTATTTTGATTTAAGGGAATCATGGCAAAAAGGCTTATATCTAGCAAAATCCAACAATTTCCTGATATTGTTGGATAAATCTAGAAAAGCCAACATATTTTCATTAACCAAGTTTTCTAGTTTTTCAGGTACATTGAAGACTTTATTTTTCATGTATTTAAATTTCAATAGTGATGTAATTTGTAATTAAACTTTAGAATAAGAATTTATATTTCCTGCTTAGATTAGGTTGCATTGCATATAGTTTATTTTTAATTTTAATGTGTGATGGATGATGATTCATGCATATTTTTACAAATTCACCATGGTCTACACGAATGGCACATGCACTAGCTTATATGAAGTTTATAAACTTGGTAAAATTTGTATTTATGGCCATAGTCAGAATACGAATGATACTTAGATTTATGATCTTCACATTAGCCACATTTAGCCTACACTCTTAGGCTAACTTCAAAAATGCATTGCATTTCTCAAAAATACAAAAAGTATTTCTCAAATCCATATTCATTCATTTCCTACATTTGCCAATTCCAATTCGAATTTCAATTCAAAGAAGTTCATTTTCTCAAAATCTCCTAAGTCTTATAGCAAAATCGATTTTCCCAAGGACATTGAATTTCAAAGGATATTTCAAGTATTTCCCAAGTTCCAAATTCAAATTTTCTAAGTTAGAATTTCAATTTCAAAGTTTGAATTCAGAGAAACCAAGTTTCTCATAATCGATTTTCACCAAATGTCAAAGATTCCTCAAAATCGACTTTTATTTCTCTCATAAGTATATTTCAAATCCCAATTCACGATTTTCCATGTGATACATTTTCTAAATATTTCAATCATTCAAAGCAAACATCATGTTTTCAAATGTGAATTTTCTGAAAATTCATAGCACATGCCTGATTCTATGTGCATTTAGAAATTAGAATATGATTTAGACAAGTTGAATAGAGTAGAGCATAAGATTGATCCTTGGTTCAATTACCCCTGTTAAAGGTGGCAGGAACGGTTGAACCTCGTACCGACAGGCGAGTCCCATTCTTCGGAATTTTCCCGCATTTTAAAAACAGAGGTGAGTTATTTTCAAAATCTTTTTCAAAGGTCAGTTTAATTTGCAAAAGTAAAAATTTTGCGATGAAAACAGCCTTGTTACCTAGGCGAGGTCGTCAAACCAAGATAGAATGAAATTTAAAGGAATTTTATTGAAGAAAGGGAAAATATGATTTTATTAATAATAAACTTGACAAAGGGGAGGGGGTCGAACAATTTTCCACTACTCCTGATAATCAGAGGACACTCGAGGACCAGAAAAAATAGTGAGAGTAACAAAAGAATGCCAGCCATGTCTGGCAGAATGATATGCTCTGGACCATTGATCTGATGTGAGATCGAATTCTGGCAGGATCCCTGATAATGGGTGAATCTCTATGCGCTTCTGTCTCTGAGAGAACTGTCTGACACAGCGCTCCGGATGGTAGTATGTGCAGAAGAATGGGCCAAGTAGCCTGAACCGCTTGCCGTATGCGTAAGTATATCTGGGAGGTGATTCCTGACGATCAAAATAATCCCACACGGCCTCTTCCTTCTGAAGGTTATCGATCAAGAACAGGTATCGTGCAACTGGAAGGAGCTTTTCACCATTGTATCTGAATGAGCTGGCTCGGGCTGGCACATGCCGGAGGAATCGGGATTACAATGCATAAGTGCACCCTTCGACTAGAATTGATTCTCCGAGCATGAAACAGGTTAACCCTCGGTACAGAAAGGCGAGTGCGGCCATGGCTATAGAGAGGCGGCTGGTCTGTCGACTTCCCCACCTTCGCAGAAGTTGAACTATCCTGATTTCCATGTAATTCTGTCCATCTGGAAAGAGAGATAATCCCACAGTGCATAAGACCATTGCATGTTGGATTCTCTCTCGAGCTGTTCGAGACAAGGAGCTGACCTCCGCAAATGCTCCATACTGTCTGTAGATTTCGAGCAGGTCCACATATTCATTTCCATTCTCCTCTATCAATGGCCAAGACTTGCGTCCTGTCATGCGGGCTAAAGCATTTCGGGGGTCTAGACCCTTGACATTGATCAAAAATTTCTTCTCCAATGGGTCTCCAGGCTGATCAACTGGTTCAGGTAATCCCATAATCTCTGAGAATTTGTCCATCAACAAAGTCATTTCCCCCCATGGGAACCAGAATGTACTAGTGTTCGGATTCTACCGTTCTGCCAGTGCGTGGATCAAATTATCCTTGATTGTCTGCTTTCCCACTGCGGATGCCAGTTCCAATCCACAATCGTCCAAATGGTCCGGAAACATGTGAGAGAAGTTCTTGAGCCATGAATAATACCACCGGGGAAGGAAGGATCTGGTGCTGAGAGTTCGATGTTCTAGAAGACCTTGTTGCACCTTGTAGGAGATGTGACCCTCAGGAAAGACTGAATCGAGTTGACTGGATGCCATCAGAATAGACTGGAAAACATGGAAAATTTGGAATAAGACTTAGGAAAATACAGGAATTTTGAAAAATTGCAGGCAAGATAAAAATAAAGTTGAAAGTTCGAGATCTAGAAGAAAGAAAGGATGGAAATCACCTGAAGTTTTGAAGAAAATAGAGGAGAATTTGGAAAATCGTCCAGGGTTTGAATAAAATAGAAAATTTTAGACAGTATATGGAAACAGATGGAAAAATTTAGGGATTTCTGAAAAATTGTGCAGTATTTTGGAAAGCTTGTAAAAAATGTAATAAAATGGAATAAAAGAAGCTAACATTCAATCACATCCTATACAATCAAGTATGCACATACAACATTCCCTAAAAGCTGACTCTAGATGCACAAGTTTTGAAATAGCTGTAGGACCTTAATCCTAACTCTAAGGTTCAGATCATCTGTGTCCAATCATGCTATGCCTATATACTCAAGCCAAGGCTCGATGTACGTGGCATAAAATCAATTTCTCCGGTTCTAGGTTCAAGTTTCCCAACATCCTTGAGCACCTGCCGATATACGTTAGACTATGGCCCTTGGTACGTGGCAGGGGGGTTTTCACCCAAATAGGTGGCCCAGTTGTGAGGCTTTGTCCCGAACTATGGTTCTGGAAGAAAGCCTAGCAACGTGAAGACCGGGTAAAAGTAGGTGGGGTGGTTTTTTTGAAAACATGATCACATGCAAGAAAATCAGAAGGCTCTAAAACCTACAGAGATAGAGATTTTAAAATTTTTGAAGAAGCAAACATTGTTTTCAATCAAACCTAGATTGAGGAGTGTTGTATTAGACCTAAGTCTATGTGAGCATGAATAATTCTGCTTAATATTGTCCTACCAAACCATACTTAGTCTACATGGAATCCATGTCAGCTGGGTTCAAGTCTAGGCTCCTAGGTTCACATGATATCATGAAATAAAAGCTGACATTCCATGGAACACGATTTTGACAATTTGAACTAAGTTAAGCACATAATTGATCAGGCGAAGACAGGTCCCATCACGGTCGCCAAACCTGTTATCATCGCAAAATTTTTACTTTTGCGAGTCAAACTGACCTTTGAAAAAAAAATTGAAAATAACTCGCCCCTGTTTTAAAATGCGGGATAATTCCGAAGAATGGGACTCGCCTATCGGTACGAGGTTTAACCGTTCCTGACGCCTTTACCAGGGGTAATAGAACCAAGGATCAATTGTATGCTTAACTTTGCTCAATTTGTCTAAATCATGTTCTATTTCCTAAATGCACAAAGAATCAGGCATGTGCTATGATTTTCTGAAAATGCATATTTGAAAACATGATGTTTGCTTTGAGATTTGAAAATATTTGGAGATTCTTGAAAAATATAACACTTGGAAAATCGTGAATCATGGTTGAGATATTGTATCTGAGAAAGTGAAAATCGATTTCTGAAGAATCTAGAGGTTTTGTGAAATTCGATTTTGAGAAATGTGAAATAACTTTGAAAAACTTGATTTCTTTGAATTCAAACTTTGAAATTGAAAATATAACTTAGAATATCGAATTTGGAACTTGGGAAATACTTGAAATATCATTGGCAAATCAATATTTTGAGAAAAATGATTTTTTTGAATAAGACTTAGAAAAATTTGAGAAAACTGATTTCTCTGAATTGAAATTGAAATTTGTAAATGCATGAATTGAATGAATATGGATTTGAAATACTTGATTTTGAGGAATTGAGGAAATCCTTTTTGTATTTTTGAGAAATGCGGTGCATTTTTGAAGTTAGCCTAAGAGTGTAGGCTGAATGTGGCTAATACAAATATTACAAATCTGGGTCTCATTCGTATTCTGACTATGGCCATAAATACAAATTCCACCAAGTTTGTCAACTCCATAAGAGCTAGTGCATGTTCCATTCGTGTAGACCATAGTGAATTGGTAAAAATATGCATGAATTGACATACATAGCAGTTATATATCAAAGTTTAAAATTATATGCAATGCATCCTATTCTATGCAGGAATTGAAATTCTTATTCCAAAATTAATTACAATTTACATCACTAATCAAATTTAAATACAGGAAATAAAGGAAAATAAAGTCTTCAATATTCCTGCAAAACTAGAAAAACTGGTTAGTGAAAATATGTTGGTTTTTCTAGATTTATCCAGCAATATCTAGAAATTACTGGATTTTACTAGATATAAGCCTTTTTCATGATTACTTGATATAAACTTAATAAAATATGAAATAAAATAGAATAAATATGAAAATGGAATTTGAGATTTCGAAATTAGGGTCAAAATGACCAAAATACCCCTGATAGCAAGACTATGGCCTTGAAATCAGGGTTTTCAGAAAGATATTTTATAAAAATGCAACTTTTAAAATCCAAATAAGAATAAATTGAACTAAGTATGATGTGAAATGATTAAAAGTATGAAAATTAGGGTTTTGGAATTTCAAAAATTAGGTCAAATGACCAAATTACCCCTGATAGCAAGACTATGGCCTTGAAATCAGGGTTTTCTGAAATAGATTTTGATAAAACTTGAGATTTATAATAGGAATAAACACAAAATCAAACATGAAACACCCTAATATAATTCTAAACATGAACAAACCCTAAAAATATGAAATTACACACGAAAATCAAGAAATATTCCAAATATCATGATTTTGGATCTTTCAGGTACCCTATTTTGCAATTTGATCTATTCAGACATCAAATGAATTTTAAATTTCATGAAAATTGGCACAGACACTTATTATAACCCTAAACGCAGATTGCAAATGCAAAAATATTTTTTTGACATTATTTTAATCCAAAAATTGCATTAACAACCTAAAATAAGCTACTTTTTAACCTAGGTCACAAATCAGTTTCCGAGTTAGACCCAAATCAGGGGTCAATCTTCCATGAAAACTTCTGCATTTTTACATAGGCAAACTAGACATAAAAACAGAGGTTTTCCTATTTACAGATCGTAAAAAGCATCTCCGGTTAGGGAGAAATTTGTCCAGCAATCTGAACTAAAATCTAACAAATCTAACAGGGGTTAAAACAGCTACTTCAGATTTAAAATACATAAATAAAAAACAAACTTAATAAAAAATTTCTGAAATTTTAGCAGTAAATAGTAGACAGAAAAATAATGAAACTTTATTTTTACAGATCATGAATCAGATCTGTGGTTTGAGATCTATGGTTATTACAAGTCTGATTAGGGTTTTGGTAAACCCTAACGAGTTTTAAATTTAAAATTTGACTCTCTGTCAGAGGAAAAATACTAAACAGAAGCAAAAAATTACCACCATTTCAAAGTATATAGATCATCTCAACATGAATCCACAGCACTTTACGGATCTCAAATCGGATATAGGATGAGAAAAATATCATAACAACAAGTTACCTCTTGAATTTAAATAACGATTTTAAAGATTGAAAATCCTGATTTGATGTCTGATTTTTCTGATAGGGTTGCCGAATCCCAAAACCTCTGATTTTTTTACAGTGGTTCAATCACATATGCATGTATCACGTATAAACAAATCAAGAATTAACAATAAATATTTCAATCTGAAACAGCATGCTCTTTCATGTTCTAAACTAAAAACACACAGAAATTTGATAAAATCTAATAAATCATGCTTTAACTAATTAAAATAATAAAAAAAAATACCAAACAGCAAAACGAAATTAATTTCTATGCTAAAACACATGTAATAAACATAAATAAGTAAAAATAAATAAATAAACACAGGCAATCATTAGCTGAAATTTGATTTTACCTCTAAAACCATGGATTTAACCCATTAAAAGGGTAAATCTCATGATTTATTGGTTAATAACATGAAATCGATACAATATTTGATTCTAACGGATTTGAATCCCTGTAAACACCATGAAACAGAGTTAGATCACTTTCTTGAACCTCTCTTGAGGTTCTTGGACTTAAATCCATGGTTTAATCCATGGAATAGATGGTATTAATGGCTAAAAATGATTTAAAACTATTAAAAACATTAAATAAAAGCTAAAAAAAAAATACCTTGAGGTGGCTGCAATGGAGGAAGGGATGGAGAGGAGAGAGAAGATCCAAGAATCCAAGGAGAGAGAGTTGTGAAAATCGTCCCCCTATAGCTCGCTATTTATAAAAAAAAATTAGGTTTAAAAATTGGGAATTTTGAATTTTTTGGACTCTAACAAGGGGGGGCGATTTTGGGGTGGAGTTACCTAACTACCCCTAGCCTAGATTATCCTAATTACTTCCTAATTAACCCCTAACTAATTCTAAAAAAAACCCAAATGTGGTGCCACTTGGCACTTTTCCACATTTGGTTTTTAAAGTTTTAAAAAACCTCTAAAAACACTAGTTTAAAAACCAAACTTTAAAAATAAATTTTGACTCTTCTAAACTTCTAAAACTAACCAAAACACTGACTAAGACTAAGCTAACCCTGACTTTCTCAAATGTGGCGCCACCTCAAGTGGGCCCTACTTGAGTTTTTAAAGAAATGACTTTAAAACTTGAAATTGAGGGAGTTCTCAAAAGATTTTCAAAAGTAAACTTGAAATTCAAAGTTTTGAAATGACATAGAGTTACAACTGAGTTAGAACTCCTCTGGATGTTGCGCCAACTGAGTGGACTGACACCAGGTTTTGAGAAATTTGAAATAAACACTGAAAATACCTTTAAAAAGGGGTTAAAATCAATAATTAAAATTCAAAATCTTTGAAAAATAGAGTTTCAAGCGAACTGGAACTCCGGGTTAGAGTCCTGGATTTTTAGGACTCTGAGATTTTGGGTTTTAAAAGCCTATTGAAGGGATTTTTGAAAAGACTTTATAAAAAATGATGACATAAGTCAGAAAATACTGTCAGGGTTAGACTCCTAACTCGATCAGAACTCTGAAATAGAGTCCTGAATTAACTGGACTCTACAAAATGAACTAATTTTTGAAAATAAATAGAAATAAATGAAAATGGAATAAAAACAGACTTCAAAACAGACTCCTGATTGGACTAGGACTCCGGGACAGAGTTCTGATCGGACTAAAACTCTAGATTTTTTGGTATTTTTCTGAAAAACAAATGAAAGAACTTGTAAAAACAGTGAAAACAATAACAAATATTGGAATAAAACAGAGTTCTGATTCAACTGAGACTCTAAGGACAGTCCTGATTGAACTAGGACTCTCAGATTTTAGGATTTTCTGAGAAAACAAATGAGAGAATTTTGAAAAACAGTTAAAAACAAGATGAAATCAAAGTTTTGGTTCAGAGTCCTGATCTGATTAGGACTCTGAGAAAGAGTCCTGATTCGATCAGAACTCTAAGAATTTTGGCTTTCTGATAAGCAAATGATGAAATTTGGGCAAAGCTTTTGAAAACCAGTGAAAATGAAGTGAGAAAATCTATTTTGGATAGAGTCCTACTTCGATCAGGACTCTGGGGTAGAGTCATGATTTGATCAGGACTCTGAGATAAAATCTCAGAATTTTGAAATTCTTTGATAAAAGTGTAATAGTTTTGGTAGATTGAAAGATTTCTGAAAGATTCTTTCAAAATTGAAATCAGGATCAGAGTCCTGATCCAACTAGGACTCTCTGAATAGAGTCCTGTTTTGACTAAAACTCTAAGCTTCTGACTCATTTTGAAAGATTTTGAAAGATTTGATTGAAAATGGATAAAATAGTTGTAAAAGATTAGAGTCCTGATCCGATTAAAACTCTGAAGAAGAGTCCTGATCCGACTAGACTCTTGAAGAAGAGTCTTGATCCAACTAGGACTCTGAATTTTTGGCTAAAATGGAGGAAATGGACAAGGGATATGACTATAAATGGTTTAAAATCAGAATGGTGTTTTGAAACAGTTCAAAAAGATGAAAATACAGAGTCCTGATCCAACTAGGACTCTAAAATTTTTGAAATTTTTGATAAATAAAGGAATCCAGAAGCGACACCACCATAAATGGGCCTCATCTGACAATTGAAATCAATTGAAATTGAGTTTGAAATGAACCCAGATTGTTTTCTGAGAAAATACTTCAAAATATAAGGTCCTGGGGGTTGGCAAATGACATAATGTTGATTAAAAACCCAAGTTTTAAAATTAATTTTGAAAGAGAAGTTTTAAAAACCCAAGTCTGGATTAAATATTTTGAAAACAAGAGTGTTGGATCTTGAAAATGAGATGTAATGACATGTAATGCCATGCAATGCGATGAAATGGTATGCTGAATGCATGCAATGATATGCAATGACACATGAAATGTAAGCACTGGATAAGAGTGAAAATTTGGGGTGTTTACAAGGACAAACCGTCGTCGTTGGTTCAAGATCCGACATAGGATGTCAACATCGGTTCAGAAGATGATCTGAAAATCCTCAAAATCGGCTTTAGCTTAAGTTCAGATGAGAAGGAAAGGCTCATCTATTTTCTCAAACAGCATCAGGAAGTCTTTGCTTGGACTTATGAGGATATGCCAGGCTTAGATCCCAAGTTAGTCGAGCATCGTCTTGTGCTAAAACCAGATGTCAAGCCAATCAAGCAGAAACTGAGGAAAATGGATCCCCGAATGGCACCACAAGTTAAAGAAGGACTTGTGGAGTTGTTAAAAGCAGGATTCATTCGGACTATCGAATACCCAGACTAGTTGGCAAACATCGTGGTAGTTCCCAAAAAGAATGGCAAAGTCCGAATTTGTATTGACTTCAGAAATCTGAACAAAGCAACTCCAAAGGATGATTATCCACTCCCCAACATCGATCTTTTGATCGATAGCACGACAGGTCACGCCATGTTTTCCTTTATGAATGGGTACTCAGGCTATAATCAGATCAAATTGGCCGCTCGTGACCAATCAAAAACTTCCTTTACCATGCCTTAGGGTACTTTTTGCTACACAGTCTTGTCGTTTGGGCTCAAGAATGCTGGGGCAACCTATCAGAGAGCAATGGCAGTTATTTTTCATGACCAAATGCACAAGAACATGAATGCCTATGTGGATGACATCCTGGTCAAATCCAAAGAAGGAGAGAATCATCTTGATGCTCTCGGCCAAGTCTTTGAAAGACTTATTTTGTACAAGTTGAGACTCAACCCGCAGAAATGCATCTTCGAAGTAGAGTCAGGCAAACTACTTGGTTACATAATAAGCAAGAAAGGCATAGAAGTGGATCCTGCCAAGGCAAAGGCGATCATTGATATGCCACCTCCCACCAATCTTAAAGAACTGCGAAGCCTTCAATGTCGCATTCAGTCTATTCGACGCTTTATCTCTAATTTGGCCATGAGATGTGAACCCTTCAATCACTTGTTGAGGAAAGAGGTGAAATTTGAGTGGGGACCAGAATGTCAGCTCTCATTTGAGCGCATCAAGCAGTATCTTTTCAATCCTCCTGTTCTGAAGCCACCAGATCTAGGAAAGCCGCTACTCTTATATATTTCTGTCAACCATAATGCTTGTGGTGGATTTCTTGCGCAGTATGAGGAAGGCAGCCAGATAGAGCATGTCATCTACTACATAAGCAAGACTTTCATTGATTATGAGAAAAAATATTCTTAGATGTTGAAGACATGTCTAGCCTTGGTGTGGATGTGTCAGAAGCTGAGACATTATCTGTTAGCATCAGAAATTAAAATTTTATCAAGGCTCAATCCTCTCAAGTACATCCTTGAGCAGCCTTTCCTTACTGGAGGGATTGCAAAATGGCAGGTCCTCCTCATGCAGTATGACTTGGAGTATGTTTCTCAGAAGTCAGTCAAGGGTCAGTCCATCACAGATCAGTTGGCAGATTTTTCGTTGACAGAAGAGATCAAAGCGGAAGATGATTTTCATGATGATCGCATCTGCAGTGTTCAGGAGTCCCCAGTTTGGACCCTTTTCTTTGATGAAGCCAGGAACATGTCTGGTATAGGGATTGGGATCTTGGTGATCACTCTCGAAAAGGAGATGCTCCCTTATTCCCTCAAGTTGAACTTCCAATGTACTCACAATATGGCCGAGTATGAAGTTCTAATACAAGGCCTCAAAATTTTGCAAGACTTTGATGTCAAGAGAGTACACGCCTTCGGCGACTCATTGCTTGTTGTCAGTCAAGTTAACGCTGAATGGAAAGTCAAGGATTCAAAATTAATTCCCTATCAGAAGATTGCCTTAGCTCTCATAGGCAACTTTGAAGAATTTCAGCTCAACCATATCAAGAGGGAGTACAATCATATAGCAGATGGCCTAGCCTGACTGGGTTGCATTTTGTCTTTTAAAGACAGTGAATCCTGTCGTTCCTTTGAGATCGGCAGACTTGATCAACCTGCCTACAATCCAGCTGAGCAAGTGAACCAAGACGCTCAGAAAGAGAAGCCTTGGTACCAAGACATCAAAAACTTTATTGAAACCAACGAATTCCCAGCTGAAATGCCAAGAAAGGAGCAACGTGCAATTCAACGCATGTCGGCCCGTTATTTCATCCTCGCCGATACCCTTTACCGTCGTGGATTCAGTTCTGAGTATGCCAGATGCTTAGACAAGGATGAAGCCATGGAAGTTGTCCGAGCGGCACACGAAGGAATTTGTGGTGGTCATGTCGGTTACCAAACACTCGTCAAGCAAATTATTCGGGCGGGATATTACTGGAAAACCATGCAGCAGGATTGCCATCAATTTGTGAGGAAGTGCGTCAAATGTCAGATGCACGCACCTTCCATTCATGCACCAGCCGCATACTTGCAGTCTGTGGTTTCTCCATGGCCTTTTTCGATATGGGCCTTCGACGTGGTAGGCCCCATCGCTCCCTTGGCTTCTAATGGCCATAGATATTTCCTCGCAGCTACAGAATACTTCACCAAATGGGTCGAGGTTGTAACGCTGCAAACAGTGGAAGGCCGGCATGTAGTTTCTTTCATTCATAAGAATCTCCTTTGCCGCTTCGGCGTCCCACATGATATTGTGTCAGACAATGGCAGGCACTTCAAGAATGAAAGGATGAAGACCTTCTGCTCGAGGTTCAAGATTCATCACCATTTCTCGGCTCCTTATTATCCTCAAGGAAATGGACAGACAGAGGCCACCAATAAGAGTTTGATCCGCATTCGGGAAAGAACTGTGGAGATGGGCTGCGATTGACACGAGAAGATGCATGATGCACTCTGGGCATACTGAACCACCATTCGGACCCCAACCAACGCTACGCCTTCAGAACTTGTCTATGGGACCGAGGTGGTGCTACCTCTCCACGTTCAGAAGCCCGCACTCAAGTTTGCATCACTCATCGAACTTCCGCTTGATCAGTATCAGCAGCAGAGGTTGGTACAACTTGATCTGTTAGATGAGAAAAGGCTCAAGGCAGCAGAGCACGCTCAGGCCTATCGTCAGAAGATAGCTCGGCACTACGCCAAATTAGTTATTGAGAGAAGATTCTGAGTCAATGATCTTGTGCTCAGATCGACAGCTCATCTCAAGCATCGGCCAAAGGGCAAGTGGTCACCCAATTGGGAAGGCCCTTATATGGTTAAGGAGGTGCTGCCTCGCAATTCCTATCGTCTGATCAACGCAGATGGGGTGGAACTGCCCGATCCTATTAATGCTTTACATTTGAAGAGATTTTACACTTAAATTATTCATTATAAACCTTTTGTACTCTTCAAAAGTCCTTTTCAATAAAACGATAATCTTCTATTGAATTCCCACATTTTTCTCCCTGATACTAGGGCATTTTATTTTGATCTATACTTGTCTTCCTTTGTCATATGCAGGCAGGATCAGACAAATCTTTTTCTAAAAATCTTATCAACTTTTCGGTTAATCTTGTTATCTTTATTAAATTACATTCATTCCATTCTTCAATTTAATCAAGCCTTCATCAATTTATTGTCAATTTTATCAATTTTGTCAAGTTTTATCAAGTTTTATCAATTTTATTCCTTTATTTTTAACCCCTTTAGGTTAAGGGATAAACCTAATGCCTCATTTCAATGAGGTATTTCCCTTTCAGGTTAAGGGACAAAAACTTGAACCTCGTCCTGCGAGGCCCCTTTATTTTCTTTCAAAACAGAGGATAATTCTAAATCCCTCTATCATCAATTTTTCCTTGAATTTCTGTCGATTTCTACTAAATCTTTATTGTCAATTTCAATAATTTATTCCCTTTATCAATCCTCTTATCTTTTTCAATTGCTATCAATCTTTTTAGACTTTGTCGAATTCTCTTCAGGATCAGGGATAGTCCTGGAAATCATCACAAACAGAATTCAGATCTTAGGCCACCTTGGGCCAAGGACCTTGAATAAACTTGTCATCCTCATCGTCGGAATCTATTCATGCTTTTTGTCAATCCTTCTGAAACCCGACTTTTGGGAAGGAGCTATTTCCCTCCCGTCTGAGTTCCGACTCAGGCCGTGTTTTCATTTTATTTTATTTTTGGAAAAATCGGGTTCTGACTCGGATTTTCTCTTTTGTACATTCTTATTTCTAAAGTTCCAGGTTCCGACTCAGACTTCCTTTGGATCGGATACTCGTATTGGAACCAATTGCTACGTTGAGAATTCGAGTTCTCAAACTCGATTCTCATTCGTTCTTTTTATCTTTATTTTTAAAAACCAGGTTCCGACTCAGATCTTCTCTTTTATACATTCTTATTTCTGAAGTTCCAGGTTCCGACTCAGACTTCCTTTTGGATCCGATACTCGTATTGGAACCAATTGCTACATCGGGAATTCGAGTTCTTAAACTCGATTCTCATTCATTCTTTTTATCTTTATTTATGAAAAAATGGGTTCCGACTCGGATTTTCCCATTTGTATATTCTTATTTCTGAAGCTTCAAGTTCCGACTCGAACTTCCTTTTGGATCCAATGCTCCTATTGAAACCAATCGTTGCATCAAGAATTCGAGTTCTCAAACTCGATTCTCATTCATTCTTCTATTTTTGAAAAACTGGGTTCCGACTCGGATTTTCCCTATTTTTATATTCTCATTTCGGGAACTTCGAGTTCCGACTCGGACCTCCTTTTAGATCCAATGCTCATGTTGGAACCAATTGTGATGTCGAGAATTCGAGTTCTTAAACTTGATTCTCATTCATTCTTTTTATCTTTATTTTTGAAAACCGGGTTCCGACTCAGATTTTTTCTTTTCGCATATTCTTATTTTTGAAGTTCCGGGTTCCGACTCAAACTTCTTTTTGGATCCGATGCCCGTATTGGAACCGATTGTTACGTCAAGAATTCGAGTTCTCAAAACCCGATTCTTACTCATTCTTTTATTTTGAAGAACCGGGTTCCGACTCGGATTTTTGCTCTTTGTATATTCTTATTTTCTCGAGTTCCGACTCAAATTTCCCTTGTCGATCCAATGCTCGCATTGGACCAAAATTTCTCCTTGCCGTTCCCTTTCAGATTAAGGGACAAAAACCTGAACTTCCCCTTCAGGATAAGGGATAATCCTGAAACACCGACAATCATTATCGCTTAAAATTCTCAAGTATCTTCGAATGTCGGTCTCATTTTCAACTCTCCATTCGAAAACCAGTGCTCGTATTGGTATGCATTTTTTGAAAACCCAATGCTCGTGCTGGTGTGCATTTTCGAAACCCAACGCTCATACTAGGGCATTTTCAAAATCCAGTGCTGGTGTGTTTTTTAAAACTCAGTGCTCGTGCTGGTACATCTTCAAATCCAGTGCTCATGCTGGTATATCTAGCGCTCGTGCTAGTATCAGGGTGACTGATCAGTTAGCCCTCCAGGTTCAGTCTTTGTACTAACCAATCATCAACAATTCAAGCTCTAAATTCTTAATTTCAACCTTCGGGTTACCCTTTTTGTCAGAAAATCAATCTTTTTCTCTTGCGAAGGACCCTCCTCAGAGAGAGTTCGAGGGAGCTCATTCCTTTTGCATGCAACCATCTTTTCTTTCGCAAGAACCCTCTTCTAGAAAGAGTTTGAAGGGACTCATTTTCTTTGCGAATAGTTTGCAAAACAACAACCAACTTTACACAAAATAACCCTTTTTCCAGGGAGAGCTTCGACGGAAGCCCACTTCTTTTTGTGGCCCTTGTTTTCTCATCTTTTGGCCAACCCCTTCACAGAGAACCCTCTTCTAGGGAGAGTGTGATGGACTCGTTCCTCTGTGATACTTTTTCAACTTTGTTTTTTGGCCACCTTTCCATAAGAGAAGCCTAGAGATAGGGAGTTTTGACGAAAACTTAATTTCTCTTCGAAAGTTCTGTTTTGCAAAACACCTCCTCTTTGGGGAAGAGAGGAGTATTTCCAACTTCTCATTCAGGTAAGGGCTAAGCCTGAGTCTCTCTTTTTGGGGAAAAAAGAGAGGAGAATGTTGTCATGGAAGTGTCGATTCGATATCAAGTAATTTCTTTCATCAAGGATTTCTTGAATACTTTGCCAATTTGCTATCAAAACCATTGTTGATCTCAAAGTTTTTATCATATAAAGAATTATCTCAAACTACCTTTAGTATTATTTCCAAAAGAGCAAGACTTTTGCGAAATAAGAACTGAATTCAACCTTTTTCTATTGGTCAACCAAGAGGATGAAGAAAAATCTTTGATATGATCGACAAAGAAAAAAATCAATGATGTTGAAAAGCCATAAGTGAATTGATATTGATCATAGCTATGGAACATTCTTAAAGATCGTTCTTTTGGCAGTAAGACAGTGGAAATATCCTGGGCAGTAAGAAGAACCTACCCAACTGTGATCATCGCAAAAAATTTTCTCTCTTATGGTTTCTCTCTCTTCCTTCTCTTTTTCCTTTTCTAACCTCTATTTTCCTCCTTTTTGAGGGGAAAAATAAAAAAACAGAAAAGAAGAGAGAAGAGAAAATAAAAGAAGAGAAGAAGAGGAACTCTTTTGCGGGGTCTCACTTGACCTTGATTTGAAAATATTTAGAAAATTACTTGCCTCCGTTTTGAAATATATTGCGGGAAAATGGAGAGACGGGATTCGCTCGTCGGTACGAGGTTCGACCGTTCCTGGCGCCTTTACCAGAGGTAATCGAACCAAGGATCGAATTTATGCCTTTTGCTTTGCCTAAATATTATCTAAGGATTTATCCTAAGTCTAAATGCACAAAGAATCATGCTTGTGCAATGCAAAAGATGTATGCTCTTTTGAAAATGGTTTTTGGAAATCTTCAAGTGTTCAGAGATGAACTTGATAATGGAGTGAAGAAATGATTGAATTTAACTTAGAACTTTGAGATAGATCAGAAAAGATATATGAAGTTCTAAGTCTTTGAAATAATCAGAGTTGGAAGAATAAATCTTGATTTTGAGAAAGAATGATTTGAAGATGAGATGAAAGGAAATGAAGTTTCAAAGTCAGAAATGGACTTTGAGTTTGAATTTAAACATGGATTTAAGAGAAGGAAATGAAATTTGAAGAGATATTGAATTCTAGACTTAAATTTTGAAATCAGGATGGATTTGAGAAATCCAAATGGTTTTTAAGAATAGAAATGGATTTAGGAAGTTCAGATGAGATCTGAAAATGGAATTTGGATTTGAAATTTGGGAATCATGGTAGATTTGGATTTGAAGTCTGAATCCTAAATGGAATTTGGATCTGAAGCCTGAGATCCAAGATAGAGTTGGACTCTGGACCCTAAGATGGATTTTGGATCTGAAGTCTGAGATCCAAAGTGGAACTGGGTTCTGGATCCTAGAATGGAATTTGGATCTGAAGTCTGAGATCCCAAGTGGAAGTTGGATTCTGGATCCTAAAATGGAATTGGATCCAAGGTTTGGAATCCAAGATGTAATTTGGATCTGGAGTCTAAGATCCAAAAGTAGAATTGTATTTAGAAAACTGGATCCAAGTTGAGATTACGATCTGACTTTAGATTTGAATTCTGAAAGTCCAAATGGGATTTTTGAAGATGGATCTGGGTTTTGAAAACCCAGATTAAACTTAAAACTTAGAAAAAAATTTGAATTTGGAATCAATCTCAAAATTTGATTTTTGAAGGTAAATAAACTTGATTATGAATTTGAAATCAGAAGATAAATCAGAGGGTTTAAAGTTTAAATTGAACTTTGAAAATGGATTTGAATTAAAATTTGAATTTGGGATATACAAATGAATTTCAAAGTCAAATTAGACTTCGAATTTAAGGTTAGAATCTGAAAATGATATTTGAATTTACAAGAGTAGAAAATTGATTTGAGAAGTAAAGAAGATATCTGAAGGAAATCACTTGGATTTATGAAAAAGAATTTTGAAAATATGATGTAATTCTATCCTAAATGATGAATGAATTTAAAGAATTTTGAATTTGGATTTTGAAAATCATATTTCATTCTTTATATGAATTGAAATAAGATTGAAAATATAATACATCCTTGACTATGGTCATTGAATGTATTATATAATGATCTATATTTAAATTAAGGTGAAGAATAAAACATATTTTGTGCTTTTATAGAGTTTGAAATGAAATTAACTCTCAATATACCCTGACTATGGCCATTGGTATATATTTTGAGCCAATTTTAAGTTAAACTCTAATAAAAGAAGGAAATATTTGAAAATATGATGATTTTTCAAGAGGATCCAGTGTGGATCCAATGTTATTTTATAAAAGATAAAAATCCTAAGTTTTTTTTACATCCTGACTATGGCCATTGATGTAAATCATCAACTTAGGGTTAATTACCTCTTATGAAATGGTGTATGTGCCATTCGTGTTCTCATTCGTGAATTTTTTAAAATAAAGGAGAAAATGTGAGAACAAGTGATTCATGATATTTATAATGCTCATTCATTCTATCTAAAGCAGAAAATGTAAATTTTCATTAAGATCTAACTATTACAATACACCAAAATTGAATTTACAACTCCCAATGATGATATCTTCCACATATTCCCTGCAAAACACTTGATTAGTATGATCATAGAGGAAATTTGCATATATCGTATGGATATCAATGGTAAAAGTTAGGATGTCAAGATATAAATAGTGAAAAAGATGGAGAAATGACATTATATACCTATATATGTACATGCATGCCTAGATATACGTATATATACATATATATATATATGGCATACACTCAATGTAGGTAGATGAGGATGGGCTGTGAATGTATTACTACAAGAGGTACAGCTCAGAATGTACTGGAGTGTGGCAGATGAGCTACTGTATCAGCAGTGGAAATGGATAACAGTAAGTAGAAATGAAAATGGGGGAAGTAAATATGGCAATGGTTGTTGGGGGACATGCTTAGGTGACACTGACACATGTGGTGGCATGCTTTAAAAACAAAGTTTTTAGCTGGAAGCGCCTCTCTAAAATATGATTTACACGGCCTTTTGTCATGCTAAACGATGCTAACTGTCACAGCTAACAGGTATTCTTGAGCTATCATTAGCCAAAACTAGACTTGATAATATCCAACGAACTTGGAGTGAATCAGTCAACCATATTACAATGACAAAGGCAGTCACTTGGTCCACCAGAGAAGGAAGTCTTTTCTGTGATTGATCTTCTTCTGTAATTCTGTCCATTTCTTTCCTAGAATCAGCAGGATGATGCTCGAAATATTCAGGATAGGAATCCGCTTGACCTCCACCATCAATAGCAAATGACGACTGACTAGCAATACATAGGTTCTTTTGGTGGAGAAGCACAAGTGCCAGTTTCATCCCCCACAAGAAGTTCCTAACAGAGGGTGAAGTGCGAACGCGTGCAATATAAAGCCACAGAAGTTCATGGAAAGTTTTGACTTTATAGGATCCCAGCAACTGTATCTCTTTTGTGCATAAATTTGCGACTGATTTGGCAAGCAAACCCACAATAATGACTGTCCATTTCCTATAACTAGCCAATCCAAAGCAGTGATATTATTATCAAAGTCAATTTTATCCTCTAAAATAAAACATCCATCCTCTGCAACATTAATTGAATCCCAGATATGGAGGCAAGTGCAAGCATCTGGACTACTTATATTAACTGTTGCGGTCTTACCACTACCATTAGACAAGGATATCAGATTAATCGGGCCATCGTGAACTCTAAACATACCAACAAGCTTTTGAGGAAAGTATAGCAACTCAGTAAGTGAAGTGAAAGAATCTGAGTTATCAAGTAAGTACCTTATATAACTTCAGGCTTGCATTAGAGCAACCAGTTATCGTATGATATATGGAAGCGCCATCCCCACACCCAACAAGACAATCCCCACTTTGTGGGACAGCTAGCGTTGATGCACCATCACAGACAACAACAACACTTGTAATAATATCACTGTCATTAACACAGACCCACATCAATGCAATAATTTGCACCAGAAAATGCAAATTTATATGTACACACTTTATCAGATGTGATAGTTCCAAGGCAACTACCAACCAAACCATATGAATGAACAACAAATCTCCATGACAGGGTCTGAAAACTGCCCATCTATACCACTATCAACAAGAAGCTAGCACGTGCACCATTGTTTGAATGGATGGAAGGTAAAGCAGACATATGGATATGGTCAGGGCCTTCTTTGACGCTGTGACTAGGGAATGGAATAGTGCATATTCTCTGATGTTCAAAGCAAGTATTGTTAGTTAAACTAATGATAAAACAATCAATTCTTTAAGCATGCCCAACAAGGAGGAGCATGTTACGATTCAAAAGCAATGGTCCCCAAGCCAATATTGAGTATTTGATACCCAAGCAATCATCATGACCAAAGATTCAACCTAGACAATTCCAAGCAGGTTGAAACAGGGTTGGCTTGCTAAGATGAAATTTTGGACCTGTAGACAAACACCACGCTAAAAATGTATCCACTAGAATCTGATGCCTTATTCCCCATGATATGGTTAAATCAAACACGGGATTTGCAAACCAAATTTTCTTATAACTTCTGTCATCACACAAGAGAGGAGATCATTGAAAAATAAAAGAAATATTAACAACCACTCAATTATTAACACAGAAGTGGAACTTGTGGAAACTTTTCAGTAGTTTCACAGTTGGCCCTCTGGTTGCCATGATTAAATTCAAACAAAAGAATTTCCATATTTCCCTTGTTGGACCTGGGACTTGCATCCAGACAAATCTCTTCCTGGATGACCTTGAACCAGGTGAGATTACCTTTCACCACAAACACACATAGCTCACGTGATTACAAGGATAGCATTGCTCAAAAAAAGACCGATGAACTGATATTAAGAGTAGTGATTTGATGCCAATGCAGCACATGTAAATAAAAGAAGACAATTTTTTTTTTTTTTAGATTGATCACTGTGTCAAAGAATGCACATGATGTTGCTTTATATCTTACCAAATGAAGATGGAATCGGCTTTCTTCAGTCCAGCCCTGCTGGTGAACTATTGTCCCAGATTATTCTGATCTCAGGAAACCGAGGGTCTTGGGATATTTAAAATGAGTAGTCAATAAGATGTGGGAATGTTCGGATAAAACTAAACAGCGGCGTCGCAGGTGCTGCAGAATGTTACTCGAAGAGGGAAAACATTGATGCTACAAACTTGACGTTAGCTGACCAAAAATGCATTATAGAATAAGAAACACGGTGATGACCTTAAGATGAGTCGTCAACTATGCAGAGATCGAAAACAAGGGATGAAGGAATCATCGAGTGACTAAAATGTTAAAATACAAAGTAAAACAAAAAGAAACATACGAACAACATTCATAAACAGAAATATGGTAAAAAAAAAGGGGAAAACAATTAATCTGATAATGTCAAAGCCAAGAATGGTCACAACCAGACGATTGTGAAAAGAAATACAGAAGGAAGACAAAAGATAAAGCTATGTCAGAATGGAGTGTTCCGATTACTTTTGCATAGGATGGATTGAAATCGCCATAAGCAATCCAAAACCATCCTTGATGCGTCAATGATGTTGAAAGCAGGAAAGAGGAAAAAAAGAAAAGAAAAGAAAAGAAAATTAAACTATAAATATGCATTACAAACCATGAAGATCAAAGAAATTTATGAACGATGAAAAGAAAGAAAAAAGAAAAAGAATGAATGAATGGCAATTTACCTCTATTTTGCAGAAATCTGGAAGAGAGAGGGGAGCTTTTACCTTGATTCTGCTACAATGACAGTCGGCCTCCTTCAGTCAGATGGGAGAAAACCGGAGAACTTAGAAGAAATAGAAGGAAAAGAAAGAAGTAAAAGGGGAAGGGTGAAAAGCGGATTGGGGGATCGAGAGGGGATTGTGGATGAAAATGGATGACAGTGGAGAGGTAGGAGACGGATTGTAATGGAGAATGTGAGAGGGTGAAACTGAATGCCCGATTCCTCTGTGCACTCCCCTCTTTAAAGAAGGAGAGGAGCGTTCGAGAGAGAGGAGTCAGTTGAAGATCAATGGTGGAGAGAGATCCCCGAGTGATCAAAGGCGCGAATGAAAGGTGGCCATTTGCAATTTTTTCAAATTCCAAAGAGGGGCCTCCTTTTAAGAAATTTTTTGAAAAGTGGTTTTAAAATGAGGTTTCTAGCAAAGTTCAACTCTTTCAAGCTTTAAAACCATTTGTTTTCCTTATATTTTTCCATTTTTTTTTATTTTTGTGTTATTTTTTCATTTTTTTGTATTTTTGGAATAAAAATCTAAGATTTTACGAGAAAACAAAGATAAAACACTAATTTTTTGTATTTTTTTGAGAAATATTTACAAAAGTGTTTTTCCGAGAATTTCAGACCATTTTGGGGAAATTTCTTCAGAAGAATGGGTTTGGACCCGAGTTTTGAGAAAATGTTTGAGTTTTAAAACTCGAATCGTGAAATACAACGCGATGGATCCAAACGGATGGCAAATGGACTGTTCGAGCTATTTAAAAACTAATTTTGATATTTTTTGTAATTTTAATTTAAAAGTTGGATAATGAGACTCAAATTTGGATCTAGACAATGGATCCGGATCTAAAATCAAGTCAGACATATAAAATGAATTTAATTTCAGTAAAACTTGAGAAATGAACTGGAATTTAGATTTAAAAGTGACTCAATTGCTCAGAAAATGATATCAGGGGCAAAAAAGGAATATTTAAAAGATTTTGAAAAATTTGGGGTGTTCACAGATGCCCCTCTTTGCTACTAAGCCAGTTGAAAGTCGAGCTTAGTGGCAAAGATAACACTCCAAATTTTGAAAATGCCCCAGTCAGCAGATCTAAACTGGGTGTGGAAGAATTTATCTGAAAGACATGGTTTTTCAAGCTTAAAACCTTATCCTGAATGGTCCTGGGGGGGACGAAATCCTCGACAATGACATGACTAAATGGTAGAAATGAGGAAATCATGATGGGACTTTAAGGATCCCGAAATGATGAGAGATAAGAATTTTGATCAAGTCTCATGGGTGAGACAAAATCAGCTTTTCAGAATGACTTAGGTTTAGCCCTTAACCTGGATGGGACGAATATATCTCAAAATAACCTGAATGGGGAGAGGAATATGAGTAGACTTTGATGGGACATTTTGGAAAATGCCTCATGAGATGAAGCTCAAGTAGGATCCGGTCCTAGATGGATATACAAAGCATGGATTCCTTGATGGGAAGAACCATGATGTGACTGGAACAAAACACCTTGTCGAAACGAGGGAAACTCGTTGGAACGAGATTCAGGTTTAACCAAAACCTGAAAAAAGGAAGATACCTCGAGGGGCGAGGTTCAGGCTTGACCCTTATCCTGAAGGGGACGACCAAATGGAATCCTCGAACAAAGAAACCATGATGAGACATTCGGAGTTTGGACGAACAAATCCAAAAGGGGTTTGCGAAAGGAGAAAATGGGGTTCCCTAAAGCTTTGAAAATTGGATGATCTTGGGCGTCTCATGGCTGAGACTAAAATAGCTTTTGAATTAAATGACCTCTCGCAGAAAGTACAGGTTTAACCCTTAACCTGAGTGGGTACAACCATATGGAATTTCTCGAAACTGTGATGGGATAGGAGAGATACTTCAACTGAATGAGGCAACTCTTCTTCGAATGTGAGAGAAAATAAGGAGATGTGAGGCAATTCTTTCGAAAAATAAATGATGAATAAGGTAACAGGAGTTGAATCTTTCGATGGTGTGAAAGATAATAAGGCGATCCTTTTAGTAAGGAGAAGAAGAATCTCTTGACAAGGCGAAAGATGGAACAAGGCGATTCTTTTGACAGGAGAAGGCAAATCTTTCGATCAACGCGAAAGATGAGGTGAGCAATCCTTTTAGAAAGGAGAAGGTGAAAATGAAATATGAAGATGGTAATCCTTTTAGTAAGGGAAAGGCAAAATGTGAAACATGAAGATGGCAATCCTTTTAGCAAGAAGAAGGCAAAATATGAAATATGAAGATGACAATCCTTTTAACAAGGAGAAGGCAAAATGTGAAATATGAAGATGGCAATCTTTTTAATAAGGGAAAGGCAAAATGTGAAACATGAAGATGGCAATCCTTTTAGCAAGAAGAAGGCAAAATGTGAAATATGAAGATGGCAATCCTTTTAACAAGGAGAAGGCAAAATGTGAAATATGAAGATGGCAATCCTTTTAACAAGGAGAAGGCAAAATGTGAAATATGAAGATGGCAATCCTTTTAACAAGGAGAAGGCAAAATGTGAAATATGAAGATGGCAATCCTTTTAACAAGAAGAAGGCAAATCTTTCGATCAAAGAGAATCTTTCGATCAAAGCGAAAGATGGAGTAGGCAATCCTTTTATCAAGGAGAAGGTGAATCTTTCGATCAAAGCGAAAGATGGAGAAGGCGATCATTTTATCAAGGAGAAGGCAATCCTTTTATCAAGGAGAAGGCGAATCTTTCGATCAAAGCGAAAGACGGAGAAGGTGATCCTTTTATCAAGGAGAAGGCAAATCTTTTGACAACGCAAAAGATGGAGAAGACGATCCTTTTATCAAGGAGAAGGCAAATCTTTCGATCAAAGCGAAAGACGGAGAAGGCAATCCTTTTATCAAGGAAAAGGTGAATCCTTCGATCAAAGCGAAGGATGGAAAAGGCAATCCTTTTATCAAGGAGAAAGACAAATCTTTCGATCAAAGCGAAAGATGGAGAAGGTAATCCTTTTGACAAGGAGAAGACGGATCTCTCAACAAAGCGAAAGACTAATAAGGCGACTCTTATAAAAGAGAGGAAGGCAATTCTTTCGACTATACGAAAGAAGAAAAAGGCAACACCAAGATGTATCAAAACAAATATCAAGTTTTTATTTCTTATCAGGAAAGCTGAAAAATATTGCCAAAGTGATAAAATTGTAGTTGTTTCAAGGTAATTAAAGGTAAGCAATTTTGAAAGATGTTCCCTCTTCCACCTAGAGTATTACTCCCAACTGAGTTAACTCTATAGAATCCAGAATCAAAGTCAAATTATTGTCATTGGTTTTCTTCAAGGAAGCTATCAATTTCCTTGATATGAAAAGAGAGGAAATATTCTTAGCTTTATAAAAGCATTTGAATGAAAAGATATTGATAGGAGAATTTCACATTGATAAAGAAGATTCTAGGCAGTTTGGGCAGTTTGATATCTTGGGCATTTTCCCATGATGATCTTTTTGCACTCTTTTGAGTCATGAGGCTTTCTTGGGCTTTTACATCATCCTTCATTTTGGAGATGTCCTGACTTTTCTCTCTCTTTCGAGGAAGGGTACGTTGCAAACTCCTTCATCTTGGAGATGCTCCGATCCTTCTTTTTCTTTCTCAGGAATTAGGCTTGATGACATCGGTTCTAAAAGGTCTTTAGATGATGACAGAAATCAAATATCTTTTAGGGTTTGTTGGTAGGTTCATCACACTCGCCTTCATCTCGACGGTGATCTGAACTTTCCCTGGAAGAATTCTTCACAAACTCCTTCATCTTGGAGATGATCCAAATCTTCTTTGGCCCCGGGGATCTAACTCGCATATTCGTCTTCATCTTGACGACAATTGAGAGATCTCTTTTGCGGATATTTGATTGCAGCTCAAATGACTGAGGAGATATGGATTGGGTAGGTCCTTTTTACTGCCCAGGATATTTCCACTGTCTTACTACCGGAGAATAATCTTTAAGAATGTGCCATAGCTATGATCAATATCAGCTCATTTATGGCTTTTCAACGTCATTGAATTTTCCTTTGCCAGTCATATCAAAGATTTTTTTCTTCATCCGCTTGGTTGACCAACAGAAAATTTGAAGTTTGATCCTTTCTTCACAAAAGCTTCACCGTTTTGGAAGGAATACTAAGAAGATTTGAGGAAATTCTTTATGTAATAAAAGTTTGAGATCAACAACTATTTTATGGCAATTTGGCAAGATATTCCTGAAATCCTTGATGACGAAACTTTGCTTAACATCGAGTTTTGATATATCAGTGGGATTCTGGGGAAGAATCCAACATGAGGCTGAATTCTGAAGGTAAATATAAATTTAAAGTTCTGAAGGCAAGCTTGGCATAAAATCCTTTAGACGGTAAGTGTTATCATCGCAAAATTTTTACTTTTTGTGAGTTAAACAGACCTTTGAAAAAGATTTTGAAAATAACTCGCCTCTGTTTTAAAATGCGGGATAATTCCGAAGAATGGGACTCGCCTGTCGGTACGAGGTTCAACCGTTCCTGGCGCCTTTACCAGAGGTAATTGAACCAAGGATCAATTGTGTGTTTAGCTTTGCTCAACTTGTCTAAATCATGTTCTATTTCCTAAATGCACAAAGAATCAGGCATGTGCTATGAATTTCTAAAAATGCATATTTGAAAACATGATGTTTGATTTGAATATTGGAAAATATTTGGAGAATTCTTGGAAAAGATATCACTTGAAAATCGTGAATCATGATTGAGATGTTGTATTTGAGAAAGTGAAAATCGATTTCTGAAGAATCTAGAGGTTTTTGTGAAAATCGATTTTGAGAAATGTGAAATAGCTTTGGAAAACTTGATTTCTTTGAATTTAAATTTTGAAATTGAAAATATAACTTAGAAAATCAGGATTTTGAACTTAGTAAATGCTTGAAATATCATTGGAAAATCAATGTTTTGAGAAAATCGATTTTTGAATAAGACTTAGAAAAATTTTGAGAAAATTGATTTTTCTGAATTGAAATTGAAATTTGTAAATGCATGAATTGAATGAATATGGATTTGAAATACTTGATTTTGAGGAATTGAGGAAATCCTTTTTGTATTTTTTTGAGAAATGCAGTGCATTTTTGAAGTTAGCCTAAGAGTGTAGGCTGAATGTGGCTAATACGAAGATTACAAATCTCGGTATCATTCGTATTCTGACTATGGCCATAAATACAAATTCCACCGAGTTTGTCAACTCCATAAGAGCTAGTGCACGTGTCATTCATGTAGACCATAGTGAATTGGTAAAAATATGCATGAATTGGCATACATAGCAGTTATATATCAAAGCTTAAAACTATATGCAATGCATCCTATTCTATGCAGGAAATGTAAACTCTTATTCCAAAGTTAATTACAATTTACATCACTAATCAAATTTAAATACAAGAAATAAAGGAAAATAAAGTCTTCAATGTTTCTGCAAAACTAGAAAAACTGGTTAATGAAGATATGTTGGCTTTTCTAGATTTATCCAGCAATATCTGGAAATTGCTGGATTTTGCTAGATATAAGCCTTTTTCCATGATTCCCTTAAATTAAAATGATGAAATATGAAATAAAATTGAATAAATAAGAAAGATAAGATATGAAATTTCGAAATTGGGATTAAAATGACCAAAATACCCCTGATAGCTAGACTATGGCCTTGAAATCAGGGTTTTCAGAAAGATATTTTATAAAATGTAACTTTTGAAAGGCAAATAATGACAAATTGAACTAAGTAAGATATGACATGATTAAAAATATGAAAATTAGGGTTTAGAATTTCGAAATTGAGGTCAAATGACCAAATTGCCCCCGATAGCAAGACTATGGCCTTGAAATCAGGGTTTTCTGAAATAGATTTTGATAAAAACTTGGGATTCATGATTGAAATAAACACAAAATCAAACATGAAACACCCTAATATGATTCTAGACATGAGTAAACCCTAAAAACATGAAATTACACATGAAAATCAAGAAATATCCCAAATATCATGATTTTGGCAGTGTTTTTGGATCTTTTAGGGACCCTGTTTTGCAATTTGATCAATTTAGGAATCAAACGGATTCCAAATTTCATAAAAATTGGAACCTGCACTTGTTATGTCTCTGAAGTCAGATTGAAATCATAAAAATAATTTTTTGATATTATTTTAATCCGAAAATTGCATTAAAAACCTAAAATAAGCTATTTTAAACCTAGGTCACAAACCAGTTTCAGAGTTAGACCCAAATCAGGGGTCAATCCTCCATGAAAACTACTTAATTTTTACAGAGATAAACTAGGAAAAAAATAGAGATTTTCTAATTTACAGATCGGAAAAAGCATTTCCAATTAGGGAGAAACCCTTCCGGCAATCTGAACTAAAATCTAACAAATCTAACAGGGGTTAAAACAGCTACTTAGGATTGGAAATACAGAAATAAATAGCAAACCTAATAAAAAAATTCTGAAATTTTAACAGTGAACAGTGAAAAGAAAAATAATAATACTCACTTTTTACATATCATGAATCAGATCTGTGGTTTGGGATCTATGAATAACACAAGTCTGATTAGGGTTTTGGTAAACCCTAACGAGTTTTAAATGTAAAATCAGATTCTCTGACAGAGGACAAATACTAAACAGAGATAAAAAATTCCCAAAATTTCACAGTAAATAGATCTCATCAATATAAATCCATGGCCTTTTACAGATTTTGAATTGAACATCGGATGAGAAAACCCACACAAGTGCAAGTTACCCTTCTGATTTTAACAGCGATTTTAAAGTTTTAAAAACCCGATTTGATGTCTGATTTTTTTGACAAGGTTCCTGAATCCCAAAACCTTTGATTTTTTTACAGTAGTTCAATCGCATATGCATGTATCACATATAAACATATCAGAAATTAACAGTAAATATTTCAATCCGAAACAGCCTGCTCTTTACTGTTCTAAACTTAAAACACACAGAAATCTAAGAAATTTGAGAAAACATGCATTAACTAATGAAAAACAATTCAATAAACACTAAAACAGTAAAATAAAAAAAAATTCTATGCTGAAAAACGTATAATAAACATGAATAAACAAATAAATAAATAAAACTTAGGGAATCAATGGCTGGAATTCGATTTTACCTTTAAAAGCATGGATTTAACCCATTAAAAGGGTAAATCACATGTTTTATTGGTTAATAATGAAAAAGACAATGTTAAAATCAATTCTAATGGATTAGAATCCCTGTAAAACACAAAAAACAGAGTTAGATCACCTTCTTGGACCGTTCTTGATGGTTCTTGAGGTTGAATCATGGTTGAATCCATGAAATAGATGGTACCAATGGCTAAACTAACATTAAATCATGAAAAATATTAAATAAAACTAAAGAAATTAATGAAATTTCTTACCTTGGAGTTGCAACAATGGAGGAAGGGCTGGAGAGGAGAGATAAGCTCCAAGAAACCTCAATGAGAGAGATGGAAAAATCGACCCCCCTATGGAGACTATTTATAGAAATTTTTTTAGGTTTAAAAATTGGAAATTTTAAATTTTTTGGACTCTAACAAGGGGGGGGGGGCGATTTTGGTGTGAGTTTACCTAACTACCCCTAGCCTAGATTATCCTAATTACTTCCTAATTAACCCCTAACTAATTCTAAAAAATCCCCAAATGTGATGCCACTTGGCATTTTCCACATTTGGGTTTTTAAAGTTCTTTAAAAACCTTAAAAACACTAGTTTTAAAATCCAAACTTCAAAATGAGTTTTTAAAATAGCTTTTGACTCTTCTATACCTCTAACACTAACCAAGACACTGACTAACCCTAGTCTAGCCCTGACTTACTCGAATATGGTGCCACCCCGAGTGGGCCCTACTTGAGTTTTTCAAAAAAAACGATTTTAAAACTTGAAATTGAGAAAATTTTCAAAAGATTTTCAAAAGTAAACTTTGAAATTAAATTTTTTGAAATGGCATAGGGTTCTAACTGGGTCAGAACTACTCTGGATATGGTTCGAACTGAGTGGGCCCACATTGATTTTTGAAATCTTTGAAATAACACTGAAAATGACTTTGAAAAGAGGTTAAAATCAATAATTGAAATTTGAGATTTTTGAAAATAGAGTCTCAAGCGAACTGAAACTCCGAGTTAGAGTCCTGAACTCTTAGGACTCTGATATTTTGGATTTTAAAAGCCAAATGAAAGAGTTTTTAAAATAATTTATCAGAAATTGGTAAAACAAGTCGAAAAATACAGTCAGGGTTAGACTCCTAACTCGATCAAAACTCTGAAATAGAGTTCTGAACTAACTGGACTTTGTAAAATGACCTAAATTTTGAAAACAACGGAAAAAGACTAAAAATGGAAGTAAAACAGACTCCAAAACAAACTCCTGACTCGATTAGGACTCTGGGACAGAGTCCTGATCGGACTGAAACTCTAGATTTCTGAGAAATTTGATAAACAAAGGAATTCAGAAGCGACACCACCTAAATGGGTCTCATCTGAGAATTGAAATCAATTGAAATTTGAATTTAAATGAATTCAGATTGTTTTCTGAGAAAATATTTCGAAATATAAAGTCCTGGGTTGGAAAATGACAGAATGTTGAATAAAAACCCAGGTTTTGAAATTGATTTTTGAAAGAAAAGCTTTAAAACTCAATTCTGAATTGAATATTTTGAAAACAAGAATGTTGGATCTCAAAAATGAGATGTGATGACATACAATGCTATGCAACGCAATGAAATGGTATGCTGAATGGATGAAATGATATTGCGATGATATATGAAATGTAAACACTAGATGAGGGTAAAAATTTGGAGTGTTTACAGATGCCCCTCTTTGCTACTAAGCCGGTATAGGGCCGAGCTTAGTGGCAAAGAAAACACACCAAATTCAGACTATAAAAATGCCCCAGTTAGATGAATCTGACTGGGTATGAAGGAATTAATCCAAGTGATGATGGTAGATATGAAATGGAGAATAAGGAGAAAATTTTGCTTCAAAAGAAGTGAGATTCAGGTTTTGCCCTTGACCTAGATGGGACAGGAGATACCTCGTATGAAACGAAGCTCAGGCTTAACCCTTAACCTGACCGAGTTGAAAATGGAATACCTCAGCAAAGGAGGCTCAGGTTTGTACCCTTGACCTGATTGGGCAGAAATGAACAGAATCCTCAAAAGAAGAGACCGTGATGGAACCTTCGGATTTTGCACAATAAATCCGACAGGGGTTTTGCAAAAGGATGGAATTGGGGTCCCTAAAGTTTGAAAAGGGATTGGATTTTGGGTGCCTCATGGCTGAGACTAAATAACTTTTAAAATTGCCTTTTGCTGGAATTGGTGGCTTAACCTCAAACTGAAATTGGACTGTCTATGGTGGGACAGTGGGGACACAGGGAAGTGTGCGAATCTAAGAGCCCAGGCACTTAGATTATACCAAAGAAGGGAAGGAATCTTGAAAACTCCCATTATCAAGTCCTAAAAGGGATGGTGTCAGGATGCGCCAAAGATGAACCTCAAGCTCTCAATTCATGCCAGGACAGCTAGAAAATATTGTCAAAATGTTGAAAATTATTGTTGATTCAAAATGATTGGAAAATGATGCACATTGGTGCGAAAATATTCCTTCTTGTCTACCGAAAGTATTACCTCCGACTGGGCCTAACTCCGTAGAATCAAGATTCAAATTCAAATTGCCTGCGATTGGCTTTCTCTCAAGGAGGTTATCAATTTCCTTGATATGGACGGAAAAGAAAGTATTCTTGATATTGCGAGAGCTATTGATGAAAGAATATTGATAAAAGAATTTCACAAAATTAAAGAAGATTCTTGATAGATTTGGCAGTTTGATATCCTGGGATTCTTTTCTCACAATGATCTTTCTGCGCTCACTTTTTAACAGAATTGGTGCTCTCTTGGATTTTTTGGGAATTACATCATCCTTCATTTTGGAGATGTCCTAACTTTTCTCTCTTTTTTTTTGGAAGGGTACGTCACAAACTCTTTCATCTCAGAGATGTTCTGATCCTTCTTTTCTCTCAGGGATTATCCTGACAATTACTGGCTCTTTGGTTGGAAATCTCTTGATGATAGCAGAAATTAAATATCCTTTAGGGTTTGTCGGGAGGCTCATCGCATCTGCCTTCATCTCGACGGTGATCTGAACTTTCCCTGGAAGGATCCGTCACAAACTCCGTCATCTTGGAGATGATTCAAATCTTCTTTGGCCCTGGGGGTCTACTCGCCTAATTTGCCTTCATCTTGACGACAGTTGAGAGATCCCTTTTGTAGATATTTAATTGCAGCTTAGATGATTGAGGAGATATAGAGATGGTATGGATTTTTCTGTGTCACCCTGGATATTTCGATTGCTTTATTTTTCAAGAATGGTCTTTAAAAATGTGCCACTGACTGCGATCAATATCAATCACTCATGGCTTTGCAACAACATTGAATATTCTTTGTTGGCCATATCACGGATTTATTCTTCATCCTTTTGGTTGGCCAATAGAAAGATTTTGAACTTTGAATCCTTTTTCACGAAAGCTTTGTCCTTTCGGAAGTAATATTGAGGGTATTCTGAGGTAATAATTTTGTGTAATAAAGATTTTTTGAAATCAACAAATATTCGACGACAAATTGGCAAAATTTTCTTGAAATTTCTTGAGAAAGCGAGCATTTGAGACACAACGTAACACATTCATGACAGAAATTCTCTTCTCCTTTCCCCAAAGAAGACGATTCAGAAATTGGAATTAGAAATTACTCCTCTCTTCCCTGAAGAGGAGGTGTTTGCAAAACGAACTTTCGAAGAGAAATTAAGCTTTCGTCAAAACTTCCTAACATTAGGCTTCTCTTATAGAAAGGGGGCCGGTATAGGTGAGGTTAGTGAATTGGTCATGAAGGAATGAGTCCATCATACTCTCCCCGAAAAGAGGGTCCTTCATGATGAAATGGCCTAGTCTGAAATTATGGTCACAAGGAAAGCGAACTTCCGTCGAAGCTCTCCCTGAACTAAGGGTTCCTTGTATGAAATTGGAATTTTGTTTTGCAAACGGTTCATAAAGACACGAGTCCCTTCAAACTCTCACTGAAAAGGGGCTAAGTGAACGAATTGGATAGCATGCGAAAAGAACAAGCTCCCTCAAACTCTCCCTATACAAAGGGTCTCTCGCAAGAGAAATTTTGAAATTGGCATTGAGTGACCAAAAGGTCGAAATTGGAATTGGAAGTTTTGAAATTTCGAAATTTGATATTAGACATTTGGAAAATGATATTTGAAAATTGGATGACCCAAAAGTCGACATTGAAATTTATTTGACCCGAGGTCGAAATTGGAAATTGGAAATTGGAAATTTGGGACTTGATTGACCCGAAGGTCGAAATTGGAAATTTGGAAATTTAAAATTTGAATTTGGAAATTGGAATTTTGAATTTAGAAATTGGAAATTGGAAATTGGAAATTGGAAATTGGAAATTGGAAATTGGAAATTGGAAATTGGAAATTGGAAATTGGAAATTGGAAATCTGAAATTTGAAATTGGAAATTGGGAATTGGAAATTAATTGACCTGAAGGTCGAAATTGGAAATTTGGAATTTGAAAATTGGAAATTGAAAATTGAGAATTGGTTCATTGGGAACGACATGGGTTCAATAAGGATTCAGTCTAAGAACGACATTGGTTCAATTGAGAACAACATTGGTTCACTGGGAACGACATGGGTTCAATAGGGATTCAGCCTAAGAATGACATTGGTTCAATTGAGAACGGCATTAGTTCACTGGGAACGACATGGGTTCAATAGGGATTCAGCCTAAGAACGACATTGGTTCAATTGAGAACGACATTGGTTCACTGGGAACGACATGGGTTTAATAGGGATTCAGCCTAAGAACGACATTGGTTCAATTAAGAACGACATTGGTCCACTGGGAAGGACATGAGTTCAATAGGGATTCAGCCTAAGAACGACATTGGTTCAATTGAGAATGACATTGGTTCACTGGGAACGACATAGGTTTGATAGGGATTCAGCCTAAGAACGACATTGGTTCAATTGAGAATGATATTGGTTCACTGGGAACGACATGGGTTCAATAGGGATTCAGCCTAAGAACGACATTGGTCCAATTGAGAACGATATTGGTTCACTGGGAACAACATGGGTTCAATAGGGATTCAGCCTAAGAACGACATTGGTTCAATTGAGAACGACATTGGTTCACTGGGAACGACATGGGTTCAATAGGGATTCAGCCTAAGAACGACATTGGTTCATTGGGAACGACATTGGTTCACTGAGAACGACATGAGTTAAATAGGGATTCAGCCTAAGAATGACATTGGTTCAATTGAGAACGTCATTGGTTCACTGGGAACGACATGGGTTCAATAGGGATTCAGCCTAAGAACGACATTGGTTCATTTGAGAACGACATTGGTTCACTGGGAACGACATGGGTTCAATAAGGATTCAGCCTAAGAATGACATTGGTTCAATTGAGAACGACATTGGTTCACTGGGAATGACATGGGTTCAATAGGGATTCAGCCTAAGAACGACATTGGTTCAATTGAGAATGGCATTGGTTCACTGGGAACGACATGGGTTCAATAGGGATTCAGCCTAAGAACGACATTGGTTCAATTGAGAACGACATTGGTTCACTGGGAACGACATGGGTTCAATAGGGATTCAGCCTAAGAACGACATTGGTTCAATTGAGAACGGCATTGGTTTGAAAGAGGTTCAGCCTAAGAACCACTAGGTTGAGAAGGACTTTTGGTTCACAAAGGGGTTCAACCTTTGAGTCGTATTGGTTTGACAGGCGTTCAACCTACAAATCACATTGACTCCGCAGGGGTTCAACCTGCGAACTATCAATTCCATGGGGATTTAACCTAAGGATCACATCGGTTTCGCAGGGGTTCGACCTACGAACTATCAATTCCATAGAGATTTAACCTAAGGATCACAGTTTAAGAAGAAAGGGTTCAACTTAAGGGTTTTGAATTTGGGAAATAAAAATTTTTAGTTCATGACTTGAATGGACCATCATAGTTAGCTTTTCAAAGCCTATTTTCAGGATTAACCCCTTCTCCTGAGCGGGGAATGAACTTGATGCCATTTCATGCCAATGAAAATTGATACAAATGAATGCAGATGTATGCAGATATGAAAATGGTTTAAATGAATACACATATGTGCAATAATGAGAGATTTGTTTATCCTACCTGCATATAGGGTAGATAAAGACAAATTTTCAAAATGCCCCAGTATAACTGGGAGAGGAGAATTTGATCATTATTGAATAAAATTTGAGGAATTACAAAGAATAGGACATGATTAAGTATAAAAAATTTTCAAATGTCGAGCATTGATAGGATCTGGTAATTCCACTCCATCGGCATTGATGAGCCGATATGAATTGCGGAATAATGCCTCTTTGACAACATAGGGACCTTCCCAATTTGGTGACCACTTGCCACCTGAGCAGTGCTTGAGATAAGCCGTTGATCTGAGCACTAGATAATTGACTCAAAATTTTCTTTCAATGACAGATTTTGCATATTGTCTGGCTATCCTTTGATGGTATGACTGAGCGTGCTCTGCTGCTCTGACCCTTCTTTCATCTAGCAAATCAAGTTGTACTAGTCGTTGTTGCTGATATTGATCAAGAGGTAATTCTATAAGTGTTGCATCAACCGAAATACAGGTCTCACACGGCATATTGATTTTTGACAACGAGCGGGATGTGAAACAATTGTTTTTTTATAAATGAATGACACATATTTTGGTAACAAAGCCAAATCGACACGATTTATGAGTTATGATTTATACATTTAAAGCAGCAAAGATTTATATATTTAACGCAGTAGTGATTTATGATGTATAAAGTTACCAAGATTTGTACTCAAGTTTGCTAAATCGTACAACGAGGTTTACTGTTGAAGCCTAAACGTTACAACAATTTGTACTTATGAAGGTTGCGATTTATACATTGATTTATAAGTTTGAAGCAACGATTTTTATGTTTAAATTAGGAATGATTTATACATTTGAAAAACCTTGTAAAGGAACCCTCTTTTTGAAAAATTTCAAAAACTTAAGGGACCCGTTTTGAAAGATTTCTAATGGCTCTCCCCTATAAAAATGACCCACAGGAGTCGACTTCTTCCATCCACTATTCATTGGCTCATCTCCTGATCCACCCTTCACATCCCCCATCATCTTCACACATATCCCTCTCCTTTCCCTCTTCTCCTTCTCCCTCTTTCCCTTTCTTCTTTCTTTTTTTCTCTAGTTTTCTCTTTGATCGACTGAAAGAGTCTGATCCATCTTTGACACCCAGGGGAAGCACCACCACTCGATCGATCAAATCCCCTCCCTGTAACAGAGAGCCAAGGTAAGAATCTCCTCTTCTTCTCTCTTCTAAATTCTGTTTTTCTGTTCTTGCTACCTTAAAAGCACCCATGTAGTGTCAATTTGCTCATAGCAAAATCGATCTACACCTGTGCAACATCAACGGAATATCCACATTCCAACAACTTTTCTTTTCTTCACAATTCATTTCTGAATCTCCTTGATTTCTTTTTGTATGTTTTGCATAATTTGCAATTTATTTCTGCATCTGCGTTTCCTTTATAACATATCTCCATTCTCTGATTAGCATTTCAGTATATTGCTCATGATTTTCATAGTTTGTTGTCTGCAATTTCATTTGAATTTTCATGGAATTACGTTCTTTAGCTTTATTTTTGTTCCCTCCCTTGCATCATATTTTTTTCAGCACCGATTTTGACTGCATCGTCATCTGTTTTTTCATTCCATTTACATCGCATAATAGCATTTGTTCATCATGTCCCTTGTGCAAATTGTTCACCGCACATTGCCATCATAATATAGTGGTCATCTAGTATTCCTGCATCCCCTACATCGACATCTTCATCATCATTACGGTATTACACTTTTGCTTGTTGCATCTGCTGAGTAGTATACTCATCTGCATCATATTCGTAACACCCATCCTTAGAACTAGCATTCACCACCTTCATCACAATCCCATATAGCAGCATTAATCGTTGCAATTTGGTGTCTATAGCTGACTCTCATCCAGCATCATGGGTTCGTTTGCCCATAGCAGTGCAAAGCATTTGTATACGTTGGCTCTTGTGTGCCAACTCAGTGTACTCCATTTTATTGTCGGGGATCTTTGAAGCATAGCCCCATTGCATCATGTCCATTACATTTCTATTTTGCATCATGCGTGTCGCTTACCAGCGATTTCTTCTATTCGCTTGTAGTTTTCCTGTTTTCTTTTCATGCATTGCAATTTACAGATCCCATATGCATCGATATTTGCATCTGCATCTTATTTAGCACAACATCCAGCATAAGCAACCTTATCCTGCTTTTTATATTTGAAATATGGAGTCGTTATCAAATGTCTTTTGATCAGGGGATGCTTCTTGTTTAAACCATACACATATTTGACATCCTGTCCAAGTGATTTATAGCATTCTTGTCTCGTGGTATTTCTAGATCATTAAAGATATAGTCATTTTTCTTGTAGAAGGCCATTGCTAAATAAAAAAAAAACTGATGAAGGTCTACTGTTGTTGAGAAAAAAAAAAGTGTAAGGCAATGTCTTTGGTACTTTTGATCTCTATTTTAGCATTGATAATGAATAAGTTCACTTGGAATGTTACTGTATTGGCTTTCCTCCTGCTCTTGGGTGAGTATACTGAGAATTATCTCTCCCATTCACCAAAATCATGCATGTGCTAAAGGGGAAACCTGAAATCAAAGAATGAAGGGAGTTCTCATGAGAACATCACTGCTTTTGGAGAGATCCCTGCTCATAATTGCAATACGAGGTTTTCTGAAAATGAAGGAGATGAACCAGTGGTCTTGGTTCAAAATGCAGAGATTCTGACGCATGACCTTGTAGGTAAGTCTTGGAGTGGGAATTAGATTGCTCATTCTTTAGGAACTGTAAGAAGTGAACCGGTGACATGACAACAAGTTAGCATGATCCAACTGGAAGATCATATAAGAGTTGAGTTACAGAAGGTGAATCTGAAGAAGAGGATCAAGGCAAGATGGTTGAGAAAATTATCTTCAAAGTTCCGTTTTAGCCCGGAATATAGGAATGTCGATCAAATATTTTGCAGGAAAAAGTGAAGCTCGACCTAACTTTGATCAAATTCCAGCAATCTTTTGCTAAATTCTTTTTCTTAGCTAATGAAAATTCATTCTCTATTAAGCCTATAATTTTATTTCCAAACATGCTTCCCATTACAGTTCGTTAGGCATGCCTTCTTTCACAGCACTACATCTATGAGCCGCATATTGCCTCCAACACCCGCACCTTCACCTTCCCATCATCACTCTGTACTTTCTCCCAATGCCCTTGCATTCGCTCCTGCACTTTTCTACAACAGCACCTTACACTACTACACTTCTTGCAGCATTATCCACATCTATTACCACTTCCACAACACATGTACATCACTTGTCCACTTTGCACACCATGTTCACTCCCATCACCTCCACCTGTTGTATTCACCACAACATCAGCTACATTCACAATATATACCTTTGCACTTCACATCTCCTGCACATCACAACACCATTAACCACTTTACCATCCACACACTTCAACGTATCACCAGTCACAGTAGTGACTACTTCCGAAATCGATTTGCAGGAATTGATTGACAAATCAATCTACTGTGTTGTTTTTCTCACTATCTTATTTTTGCTTAAAACAATGTACTGACTGAGGTCACCCGGTTATGCTGTCATACTGTGGGAAGTTCATCAAAACTTATTGACTAATGCGCTAAAATCAGTGGGTGGATACTGCTAAAACCTACCTGTTAACATCATTGACATTCATTTGCCAATGTTGCTGCAAATCGGCTTGCAGCTGCTGAAGATAATTCACAGATCTATCTGGCTATGATGAACTGATTTTAGTGATTGTCAGTCGACCATCCTGTAGCATATGATGCTTATGCTACAGGGTCGTTGACTTCAGCAGTCTTATTTATTGTGCTTACATGCAAACATTTGCCCCTCTATTCTCTGTATTTCACTCTCTATGTTGTATTACATCACCTAGTTGCATGGCACCCATCTCATCCCTTGTTTTCATTACATTTCTCACAATAAACTCAGTTCATATATATGCAAGATCTAGTCTTAACATGCATTTACATTGACATATGTAATTCCATCATATCATGATTTTTGTCATGGGCATTGTGTTGGCAAAAGTGTCTGAATTCCCTGCTTGAGCATATCATATACCTTCATGACATGGTATAAGGTGCATTCACAGCAGCCCATTAGCTTTTGTGATCTCCTATGCATCCATAGCACCATAGCTCATTGGCTGTTTCATTTCTATCTTGTATACACTCTCATCAGTATACTTCCACTTCCTCATCCCACAAGCATTTGCATATATCATTTCTTTTTCAGTGAATTGTTGTGCAAATGCACAATACATCACTTATTCTTTTTAGTGAATGGTTGTGCAAATGCACAGCACATCACTCATTCTTTTTCAGTGAATTGTTGTGCAAATGCACAACATATCACTCATTTTCTTAGTGAATTATTGTGCAAATGCACAGCATATCACTCACTTTTTCAATGAATTGCTGTGCAAATGCACAACATATCACTCATTGCATATATCTTCACTAACCTAAGGCATTGCACATGCCTTTCTCATATAGGTCTTTATTGGCCTTAGGCAAATACATGTAGATTTTCATTTAACCTAAGGCATTGCATATGCCTTCTCATATATAGGTTTTCACTAGCCTAAGATATTACATATATGTGCTCATATATATATATATATATATATATATATATATATATATATATATATATATATATTCTTATAAGGTGTGTACATGTGCATTTCATCATTAATATAAGCATGGCCTCTTGCACATTCATTTCTTCATTAGAATAGGCATGATCCAATGCATTTCTAATTTCAATATGTCATTTTCAATTTATCTCTATGTTTTGTATTTCCGTTATCTTGAGCTAACTCATATTTGCAGGAAAAAATATGGAAAATGGTGACTTCCTTCCTAGATTAGGGATTTTATTATTTCAATTTCAATTTCAATTTAAAGACTGTAATAAATTAGATATTAATGAGAATTTTTATCTATTAAGCATAGAATAGAATGTATGAGCATATAGTTCTCATAAATTGCTTGTGACATCTCATTTTATCTTTATTTTTATTTTAAAAATCCACGAATGGTGAAACACGAATGGCACGTGCACCTTTCTAATAAGAGGTAAATAATTTTAAGTAAATGATTCACATTTATGACCATAGTCAAAATGTGAACAATACTTAGGATTTTTATCTTTTATGGAATAACACTTGATTTTCATCATATTTTTCTGAAATATTCTTTTCTTCCTTTATCAAAATTTAATATGTGAATTAACTTAAGATATATTTGTGGCCATACTCGTAGGTATATTAAAGTTAATTTCATTTTAAATCCTATAAAGGCAAAAAAAATTATTTTATTCTTTATTAGAATCTAAATAAAGATTATATTATAATATGTTTGTGACCATAATCATGAATGTATTATGATTTAATCTTATTTCAATTCTATTAAAGAATGAAATATGCTTTTAAAATCCCAATCTTTAAATAAATTTCAAAGCATGCATCATTTAGGATAGAATTGCATTCTTTTATCAAATTATTTCAAATCATCTTCAAAATCCCAAGTGATTTTTGAGACAAATTTTCAAATATAGTTCTCATTTCTAAATTCAAAATCATTTTCAACTTTCATTTACAAATTCAAATTCATGTTTTATTTTCAATTCCATTTAGATTTAAGTCTTATTTCAAAATTCTGATTTTCAATTCTCATTTCTAAATTTCATATTTTAAATTCCAAATTTCATTCAAATTCTTTATTTCCATTCCAAATTTTTGAATTCTATTTCAAATCCTGAGTTTTAACTCAACTCTGAACCAATGTTTTGAATTTCACTTTGAAATTCCAAATCAAATTTTGAGATTTACTTTGAATTTATAAATCAATTTTCAAATTTAATTCTGATTTCATACAACAAGTCAAATTTCAAAATAAATTCAATATTCCAATTTCAAAGTTCAATTCAACTTTGAAATTCCATTCTGATTTCAATTCCAAATTTCAATTCCAATTCCATTTCCAACTTCAAATTCTGATTCCAAAATCAATTCCAAGTCTAAATTCAACTTCAATTTTAATTTCAGATTCTAAATTCAATTTCAATTTCCAAGTTCACTTCCAATTTCATAATTAAACTTCAATTCCAAAACCAGTTCAAAATTCTAATTTCCAATTCCATTTCAAAGTTCAAATCTCAATTTCAGTATTAATTCCAAATTCAACTCTCATTTTTCACTTCAAGTTCCAAATTTCATTTTTCCAAATCTTCCTTCTTCAATTCAAATTTTAATATATTTCAATCTTTGATTTTAATTATGATTCCAATTCCAAAATTTCAAGTTTTCTTTTCAAAATTTCAAATTTATTTCAAAATTCCAAGTTTAGATTCAAATTTTAGTTTTTCAAAACAAAGTTCAAATTTCTGAACCTCTTCTTCAAAGATATTTTTAAACTTGTTTCAAAGCCACTTGGAAAGATCCAAAATTTCTAAAGCATTTTCTCAAAAGCATACATCTTTGCATCTTCATAAGCACAAGCATGATTAGATGTACATCTAGGATTTCAGAATAATCATTTAGACAAATTTAGGCAAAGCAAAAGGCATTGATTCAATCCTTGGTTCAATTACCTCTGGTAAAGGTGCCAGAAATGGTTGAACCTCATACCGACGAGCGAATCCTGTCTCTCCATTTTCCTGCAAGATTTTCAAAAATGGAGGTGAGTAATTTTCAAGAAATCTTTTTCAAATAAAGGTCAAGTGAGACCTTGCAAAAGAGTTTTGTTTCTCTCTTTCTTTCTCTTCTCTCTTCTTTCTTTCTTTTTCCCTTCAAAAAGGGAGAAAGGGCTAAAAGGAGAAAAGAAAGGGAAGAAAGGAAAATGGAAAATTTTTACAATGATCACATAAACACTAAACCCTAAATATCTTACTAAACCCTAACGACAAACACTAAACCCTTAATATATTACTAAACCCTAAACCATAAACTCTAAACCATAAACCTTAAACCCTAAACCCTAAACCCTAAAACCTAAACCCTAAATCATAAACCCTAAATCCTAAACCCTTTTTTGGAAACCCTAAACTCTAAACCCTAAATCTTAAATCATAAACCCTAAACCCTAACCCTAAACCCTAAACCCTAAACCTTGACCCTAAACTATAACCCCTAAACCCGAAACCCTCAACCCTAAAACCTAAACTGTAAACCCTATACCCTAAACTCTAAACCCTAAATCATAAACCCTAAACCCTAAACCCCAATCCCTACAACATAAACCCTAAACCCTAAACTCTAAACCTCTAAACCCCAAATCCTAAACCTTAAACCCTAAACCTAAACCCTAAACTCTTAATATCTTACTAAACCCTAACGCTAAACCCTAAACCCTTAATAAATTACTAAACCCTTAACCTTAAACCCTAAATCCTAAAACCTAGACCATAACTCTGAACCCCGGAACCCTAAACATCATGATTTGTTCTTTAGTAAGTCTAAACATTGTGTCGATTTGTTTACAACTATTTTCTTTCCGCCTTTTATGAATCAGTCATTAGCTAAATTGTGACACGACATATCATTCATATAAAAAATGCTCGTAAAAGCAAACCGCGATAGGATATCGTTCACATAGACAAAGCTGGTAAACACAAATCATGATAGGACAAATTGTTAACGATTTAGGTCCGTTGTTGTATAGATCTTGATAGAACACTTTTTCTATAAAACAGTGATAACGATTTGCAACTTTAACTTAATGTTTGTTGCTGTATAGATCGTTATAGAACACTTCTTCTATATAACAGTGATAGTGATTTATAACTTTTTAATAGTTATCAAGTTGTAAATTGATTTGTACTTTACTAAGTCTAAAGATCATATCGATTTGTGTACATGTGCGTAAAACCCTATTCTATGTAAAACTCTAATATAGATCTGTGTAAAACCCTATTCTATGTAAAACCCTACTCGACCTGACCCGTTGTCCATGTCTAAAACCCTAATCTATTTAACCTCTCATCCTCTTTTCTGCGACAATGCTTCTTCTTCTTCTTCTTCTTCTTCTTCTTTTTTCTTCTCTGCTTTTTTTTTCTTCTTCTTCTTCTTCTTCTTCTTCTTCTTCTTCTTCTTCTTCTCCCTTGTATTTTTTTTTTTTTGTTTTTCTGTGTTCCTTCTACCTGTGCTTGATAGATGGGTTTTGATGCTGATAACGTAGTTGTTTTACGTCGTGAAGAAAGATCTGTATAATCTTTAATGATGATTATGGTTGTTATCTTCTGCGTATACATCAATATATTCATGACACATACGACTATGGCATATTTGTCATGAAGTATATCGAAGCTTACGCAGAATATAACGGCCATAATCATTTTCAATCGTTGTCGCCATACCGGAGCAAGCACAAATATTCTGCATGATAGACAGGGGGTGATGTTGATGTTCATCTATTTGATCTATTCCTACTATCGGACCTTCCATTGTTCGCAAACCATAATTTGTAGTTGGAAAAATATCTGCCTACCTTTGATATACTTCATGACAAATATGCATATAGTATCGGTTCCTTCTAGCAGTGAGTGCCTGAGCATTGCTTTGTGAAGCATATTCTCAAGAGTGCGCTCATTTTCTACTACAAAGTGATTCTATGTGTCGATCGCATATATATCTCTCTAGAGATCTTGCTAGCTAGAATATGAACTCTACGACAGAAGTGATAACATTGGAGGATCTCTGAAAACAAAGAATGTGCAACACTCTGAAAGCAAAGAATATTTAGCTGAGGATATTTGCATGAGAAGCAAAGAATGTGCAACACTCATATATTTTGTAAATGATTGTGGTTGTAATGTATCATTGAAGTTAACTCGATTTATAGTTTACTATGCCTAAACATCGTGTCGATTTGTTTATTGTATTTTTCTTTCCACCTTTTATGAATCAGTCATTGTATAAATCGTGGTAGGACATGTTCACTTATACAAAGCTCATAAATATAATTTGCGAAAGAATAATCGGTATCAAGCAAATCGCTTAGATAAAGCTCGTAAAGGCAAATCGCAATAGGATATTCAATCTATAAATCGCAATAGACAAAGCATAATATATTAATCATCGATATGGCAATTCAGCATAATATCGATTTCTATCATGATTCTGTATATCGATTTAAGATATTATTTTGATTATTAATATTGATTTAAGATATTGTTTTGATTCTAAATATCGATTTTTAAGATATCAATACAAATTTTTAAATCGATTTATGATATTGTTCTGAATCTTAATATTGATTTCTATGTTGATTCTTAATAAGAATTTAAGATATTGTTTCATTCTTAATATTGATTTAAGATACTGTTTTGATTATAAATATCGATTGTTAAGATATCAATAGGAATTTACATATCGATTTAAGATGTTGTTTTGATTCCTAATATCGATTTAACATATTGTTCTAATTCTAAATATCGATTTTAAAGATATCAACACGAATTTCCAAATCGATTTAAGATATTGTTCTGAATCTCAATATCGATTTCTATGCTGATTCTTAATATCGATTTAAGATATTGTTTTGATTCCTAATATCATTTTAAGACATTATTTTGATTTTAAATATTGATTTTTAAGATATCAATAGGAATTTCCATATCGATTTAAGATGTTTTGATTCTTAATATCGATTTAAGATATTGACTTGATTCTAAATATCAATTTCTATCCTAATTCTGTATATCGATTTATAAGCTATCAACAGTAATTTCTATATTGATTTATATGATATTTGATCATTCGATTGTGTTATACTATGACAATATTTTTGCAACAAAGGCAGATCTTTGTGGCCGACAATGCTATCATTATAAAATCTTTTATTATAAGACGTGAACTGCCAAAAATGTGAACTAACAAAAAATCTTTGGCGGGTCCCATAAGCATTAAACTCCTCGGCTATAAAAGGAGTTCTTCGCAATAGTTCCCCCTAAACGTTCTGCAAAAATTCTAATGCTTCATCTTCTTTTGCCAGAGCACCTTTTGTCGTCTCGATAAGTTTTTGTGTTGTGCAGGTTTCCAATGGCTTACATTCCTAAGAGAAAAAACACTTTGTCGTCAACGGGGAAAACTCTTGATGTAATCATCCAAGAGTTTGTACGAGCAAGTATAAGTGTACTACAAAATAATGAAGATTGAGAATGATAAAAAAAAGTGAGCAATTGCTGGTAAAGTATAGATCGAAGCCTAATCTATCATATCTTGAAGATGCTAATCCAACGATGAAAAAGAAGAAAAAGGATGACGAAGACAAGCAAAATAAAAGGAAGGAGGAGGATAATGAAAAAAAGCAAAGGAAACCAAGGCAAAGAAAGGAGGAGGTGGAGGATAGGAGAAAGCAAAGGAATAATAAGAAGAAAGAGGAAGAGAAGTGAAGGCAAAAGAAGGAGGAGGAGGAGAGGGAAAAGTAAAGGAAGAATAAGGAGAAGGAGGAAAAGCAAAGGTAAAAGGAGGAGAAGGAGAGGGAAAGGCAAAGGAAGGAGAAGGAGGACGAGGAAGAGAAAGAAAGACAAAGGAAGAAGTAGGAGGAGGAAGAGGAGAGGGAAAGGCAATTGAAGAAGGAGGAGGAAAAGAAGGAAAGGCAATTGAAGGAGGCGGATGAAAAGGAAAGGCAAAAGATGATGAAGGAGTATTTAGCATAGCAAAAGAGGATAAGGCAAATGAAGAAGGAGGAGAAGGAAAGGCAAAAAAAGAATAAGGAGGAGAGGGAAAGGCAATTGAAGAAGAAGAAGGAAAAGGAAGAGAAGGAAAGCCAAACTGTAACGCCCCGGATTTCCAAAACAAAGCTAAGTTAAAATTTTCATGAATTTCTTTTTTTTTTCTTTTTTTCATTGCAGCGGAACTTAGAAAAGCTTTTAGCAGCGGAATAAGACGATAATGAGTCGTCAGTTTTAGAAAACTCCGAGCACGTTGCAGGTATGTGGCCAAGCAATTCATTGACCACCAAGGTGTTCCATTTTATCGAAAACTCATGTTTATTACAACACTACTGCTTAGAAAAGCAGTGTAGGTTCAATAAAAAGGAAGCAGTACAACTCTGTCTAGAGAAACCCTGGAACTCGATGCCTCCTTGCTCCGCATATCGCCACGCAGGTTCAACACCTGAAATCCCCATAAAACGGGGTCAGAACCACTGATGGTCTGGTAAGCATGCAGTCATACATCTATTCAACTCAAGTACGATAATGACCACTCAGGGTCGCAATGCGCAATAACGACGCTCAAGCCTCCAAGACTTAGCGTATATCGCAAGAGCCTCCTCAGGGCTATGAGTTGAACATCCGCTCGAGTCCTCATGACTTAGAGCAAGCCTTTTCAGGGCTGTGATTTGAATAGCCGCTTAAGTCTCCATGACTTAGCCATGACCTCTTCCGGGTCTCAAAGTGATGTCTAGCTCAAGTCTTCCTACTTGGCACATCTGTATCCCACGCATCTAAGGACAACTCCTCGAGCTTCGCTTAGTCGTGCGGATACAACACGGGTCTTTGCCCAGTCGGTCCAGTAGTATACCGAACATGACACATTCACAAAGGTTATGCAGGACTGACTCAACACGTCATCCACTCATACATTCAAAGCATCGCTGTACCTAGAACTAATGCATTGTTTGATAATTAACCGCTCTCGCCTTTGGTACGCAGGTAGAGCTATTGTCCGGGCATCAACGCGACGTTCTGGGGGTTGATTATTCTATGTATTTTAGATACCCCAGAGGCCTGTTGACCCTATCCATAGTAGGGCAGTGTGTTTCAACTGGGAGAATCCTACTAGGCCCATATTCGGATGCATCCTCTACTTGCAGTAGTTGGGTTCAATCCTCAGATCTTAAGGATAACCACGACCCCAAAACCCATGAGTGACTGAGGCCATCGTGGACTCTATCAGGTCCAAAGTAAAATACATGTCACTCAAGGCTGTACCATCACTGTCATTCCACAGTGAGCATAATTCCTGAAGGGGTCTGCCAGTCTTACAATTACTTGGACAGAATCTGCATGCCATTTAGGCAGCCCGTGCTTTCAGCACTACGGGAGTATGTACCCGACCCCATTCAGTCTTCCCCAACACAGTCATTACTGAGGGGGTACCCCTAACACGATCTTCAACCGCGGGGTATGTGCGACCTTAAGTCTTATTCATATGCATGCAGAACACCGCTCTTTGGCACTTCGGCCACCACGAGCATCACACCTCTTTGGGTGGAAACAACACACTCTGGCTCTTCGGCCCTTACGAGTCTGGTTGTGTAACCGTTCTCAATGAGCATGCATATGACTCGATCTAAATAGATCGGCTACTCGACGTATTTTTACGCAACGAGTCCAAACCTAGCCAAGGCGCAACCTCTACTCCGGCTCAGCGGCCCTTACGAGCAAGGTGCCCTTGCAGGCACAAGGATACGAGCCGATCTGGCCTCGTTCCATCAACGGACATCATTATGCCGTTCCATTGGTTCCGGCAGCTCTTCTGCCAACCATTTCGTCAGCACCTCCCCTGCTCTACCGGCAGTGGTGCGACGAACCCTTCTACGTTGTAGAGGGCAAACCATGAACTGGGTAGCACTCTGCTATATGTGAGAGTATCCTGCTACGTTCTTTCTGAGCTATTCATAGCTTCTTCAGAAATTTCAGCAGCACATCCTCTCTTTTACGGAGAAAGCGTGCGTTTCTTGCATCTCCCCTCTTTGGTAGGAAATCGCCACGCTTAATTCGGGAAATGGATGCGCACCGTTGTGCGTACTTTGCATCCATCAAGGTTGCAGGAACCCTTGGCCATAGCCAGGCCATACGAAATTGACTTAGTCATTACGTAAAGAGCATTTTGCCAAAAACCGAAGCCTTTCCAATAGGGGCTTCATTCGTCAAGCAGAATCTTGAACGAGGAGCGGTCAAGGAATCGCATGGGCGATTTGGAGTTGATCTCCATTTGAACGCTCATTTATGCGCTATATATGTAGTATAAGCAGAAGCCTGTGCTTTATACAGCGGCGGCGTAAAGAAATGCATATACTATTGTTTAGGGTGTGTAACTGAACGAAATATTCTACATATATAACAAAACAGAAGCCTTGGCATCGTTCGACGCGACGGCGTAAGTAAATACATTGCAGAAAGCAGGAGCCTTGGCATCGTTCGACGCGACGGCGTAAGTAAATGCATAATCGGAAGTGCAGTAATCGAAAGTGCAGAAAACAGGGAGCCTTGGCATCATACGACGCGACGGCAAAGGTAAATTACATAGCCTGTGCGATATAAGACGCGTCGGCAGAATCAGCAGATATACACCTAGATCTGTATCCAACGATAGTTACGAGGCGAGCGAGTGAACACCGAAGTATCCTAGAGGGCTCAACCAAGAACTAGGGTGAGATACTATTTTTGAAGAACGCATATACTGCGCATTCGAATATATATATCCGACGATAGTTACGAGGCGAGCGCGTGAACACCGAAGCGTCCTAGAGGGCTCAACCAAGAACTAAAGCAAGATACTACTTCAGAAAGTATATTCTATATACAAACAATCAAATACTTGAGAGAGATGGATCAACGAAGCGAACTTACTTCAAATCGTGGAAGAAACGGCTCCGAGTTGCTTCTTTGGCTTCGAGCCTTCCTTCGAGAGGTCAGACTAAGTCAGATGAAGCTGACTTAGTTGAGAAAGAGGTAGAGCAGGTCAAGCTACTCAACCTAAGTGGTTTGAACCAAACAGGGTTCGATCCAAGTCAACTGGGTTCAGCAGGTTCGAACTCAGCTCAAGTAGGCTAAGTCTGGGTTCAGAAACCCAAACCGGAATCTGGACCAAAAAGGACTTTGACTTTGACTTTAAACCCAACTAGGTTCAAGTCAAGTCAACTAGGTTTGGACCAGGTCAAGTGGGTTCAGACCTAGGTTAGGACCAGGTCAGGCAGGCTCAGGCTAAGTCAGGCAGGCTCAGACCAGGTCAGGTGGGCTCAGGTGGGCTAGGCTAGGTAGGGGAGGTTTAGGAGAGAGAGAGAAGGCAAGAGAGAGAGGGGGGGTCGAAATTATGAGAAGAGAGAGAGTGGGGAGGGCTATTTATAGCCCAAGCCCACCTCCTCTTGGGTTTTTCCATGCCCCTTTTACCCCTTGGCTTCTTTTAAATTCCTGGAGGTTCCTTTTGAGGTGGGGCCCACAAGATATTTCCATAGGATATTTTGTGGGTCCCACAAGATATTTTATGAGGAATATTTCTGTGGGTCCCACCAATATTTCCGTGGGTCCCGCAAGAATTTCGGGTTTCCGGCGATTTTTTCCGAAAAATTCTGAGTACGTCATTTTCTTCGTATTGACGTAACTAAGAAAGTTGGCTCGTACGAATCTATTGATTTCGTTTAGTTAAGAAGTTATGGCTTCCAGAGTGTTTGAGCATATATTTGCAATTCGACGAATATCCTAAGTATAACTGGCTCGCAGGAATTGATTCGTTTCGCATTCTGAGAAGAAATGCTATTTTTACCGGTAAATGCCTCATGAATTTTATTCAGATATTTTCTGAAAAATTGCGGGTCTTACATCATTACCCCCTTAAAGGAATTTCGTCCGCGAAATTCAGCTAAGAGTACAAGGTGAAGAGTTCAGGATATTTATCCTGCATATCCGATTCGGGCTCCCAAGTGCAATCATCGATTCCATGATGCTGCCATCTCACTTTAACAAGTGGAATGACCTTCGTTCTTAGCACTTGCTCCCGTCGGTCCATGATCTCCACTGGCCTTTCTTCTACCGTCATATCTTCTCGGATGTCAATGTCTTCATGTTGAATGACGTGAGAAGGATCATGAACGTACTTTCTAAGCATTGATACGTGAAATACATCATGTATTTGCGCGTATTGTGGTGGCAATGCTACTCGGTAGGCAGTCTCTCCGATCCGGCTCAAAACTTCGAAGGGACCAACGAATCTTGGGCTGAGCTTCCCCTTCTTTCCAAAACGAAACACACTCTTTGTTGGAGAGACCTTGATAAAAACCTTATCTCCAACCGAAAAAGCGAGTTCCCTACGCCGCTGATCGGCGTAGCTCTTCTGTCGACTCTGAGCAGTCAGTAGCTTCTTTCTGATCATGTGGACTTGCTCAGTATAATGCTGCAACACAATGGGCGAGTCCAAGGTTCGCTCACCCACTTCACCCCAATGGATTGGTGATCTACAGGGTCGTCCATACAAGGCTTCATACGATGCCATCCCAATGCTAGCGTGGTGGCTATTATTATAAGCAAATTCAGCCAACGCTAGGTGGGAATCCCAATCACCTTTCCATTCCAGCATACAGGCTCTTAGCATATCTTCAAGAGTCTATATGGTTCATTCTGATTGCCCATCTGTTTGGGGATGGAATGCTGTACTGAACTTGAGTTTCGTCCCCAGGGCTCTCTGAAGCTGCTCCCAAAAGTGAGAGGTGAACTTCGGGTCACGATCGGATATGATCGAAATCGGCACTCCATGGAGTCTAACGATTTCCCGAATGTAGATCTCCGCCAATCGTTCAGTTGAGTATCGAGTGTTGATTGGCAGGAAGTGAGCAGACTTGGTGAGTCTGTCCACGATCACCCATATCGAATCGTGTTGTCTCTTGGATCGAGGCAATCCAACGATGAAATCCATCGTAATGCCTTCCCATTTCCATTCTGGAATCTTGATCCGTTGCATCTTTCCACCAGGGCGCTGATGTTCGATCTTAACTTGCTGGCAGATCAAACACTTCGAGACAAACGTAGCCACATCACGTTTCATACCCCTCCACCAGTACTTTCTCTGTAAATCTCTGAACATCTTCGTACCTCCAGGGTGAATAGTGTACTTGCTATTATGAGCCTCCTGGAGTACTTCCTGTATTAGCTCAGGGTTATTTGGAACCCAAATTCTTTCTTCCATCCATATTCCTCCATCTTCTTTCAAATGGAAGAAAGTGTTATCTTTTTCAGCACGAGCTTTCAATTCCAAGTACTGGGGATCCTTGAACTGTTCGGCTACGATGCGATCGAGGAACTCAATGTGGATCGTCAAACATGACATTTGGATTCTACCTGAATCAGCCAAAAATGGCTTCCACTTGACGAAATCCTCCATCAACTTCCATTGTCCGGTTAGGCTGGCTAGAGTGCCAACAGTCTTGCGACTAAGGGCATCTGCTACAACATTCGCCTTTCCAGGGTGATAGGAAAGCGTGAATTCATAGTCTTTGAGGAATTTCAACCATCGCCGTTGCCGCATATTGAGTTCTTTTTGAGAAAAGAGGTATTTTAGGCTTTTATGGTCCGACATGACCTCAAATTTCTCTCCATACAGGTAGTGTCGCCAGATTTTAAGCGCGAACACTACCGCGGCAAGCTCCAAGTCGTGGGTTGGATAGTTTTTCTCATGGACCCTCAACTGTCGTGATGCATAGGCGATTACTTTGCCATGCTGCATCAACACACAACCCAGACCCGTTCCTGAGGCATCGGTATATGCCACGAAGCCTCCCTGACCAGAAGGTAAGGTAAGGACAGGGGCAGTGGTAAGCCTCTGTTTGAGAACCTCAAAGCACTCCTTACACTGGTCAGTTCATTCAAACTTGACTCCCTTTTTAAGCAATTTCGTCATCGGTACGGCGATTCGGGAGAAGTCTTGTATGAACTTCCGATAATATCCGGCAAGTCCAAGGAAGCTACGGACCTCAGTGATATTTTCTGGCTGCTTCCAGTCCATCACAGCTTCCACCTTCGCAGGATCCACTGCGATTCCATCTTTTGAGATCACATGACCAAGGAACATCACTTTGTCTAGCCAGAATTCACATTTTGAAAACTTAACATAGAGTTGGTTATCTTGAAGGGTTTTCAAGACGATTTTCAAGTGCTCCATGTGTTGTTCCTTGTTCTTAGAATATACGAGAATGTCATCAATAAAGACGATGACAAAGCTATCCAAATATGGTCTGAATATCCGGTTCATTAGATCCATAAAGGCAGCAGGCGCATTAGTGAGTCCGAAGGGCATTACTACGAACTCATAATGGTCGTATCTCGTTCTGAAGGTTGTCTTGGGTATATCCTCTTCCTTTACTCTGAGCTGATGGTACCCAGACCTGAGGTCGATCTTGGAGAACACCCTCGTTGTTCTAAGCTGATCGAATAAGTCCTCAATCCGAGGCAACGGGTACTTATTTTTAACAGTTGCCTGGTTAAGCATCCGATAATCGATGCATAACCGAAGGGATCCATCCTTCTTCTTTACAAATAGTACCGGGGCTCCCCACGGTGACACACTCGGTCGGATGAACCCTTGTTCCATCAGTTCTTCCAACTGACACTTCAACTCACTGAGTTCAGCTGGCGCCATTCGATACGGGGCTTTGGATATCGGCGTTGTTCCAGGTAAGGATTGAATTCCAAATTCAACCTCACGAAGTGGCGGAAGTCCTGGCAATTCCTCAGGAAACACATCGGGAAACTCCCGCACCACTTCCAAACTCTCAAGGGGTTGGTCATTGGATTTTTCCACCGAGAGACTCAACAGGAAGGCCACACAACCCTTCCTAAGGTATTTTTGTACCTTAAGTGCTGATATGAGCCTTTTCTGTGGAACTGGTTTGGATAACCGGTACTCCATCTTAGGCAATCCGGGTCGAGATAGAATCACTCTGCCCTCGCGGCACAGAATCTTGGCATTATTCTGAGCCAACCAATTCATTCCCAGAATGACATCGTACTGTACCATATCGATCAGGATGGCATCAGTAGGCAAGTGTTGCCCTGCTATCTCAATATCCAAATTTTTCACACACCGGATACATTTGGTGCGTGAACCCAACGGGTTATATACTTCGATCATTTTATCAATCGGTTGCACCGAAGCGTGGAGTTGTTCGGTGAAATCGTCAGAGATAAACGTATGAGTAGCACCACAATCAAACAAGACGTAAGCTGCATGTCCATTAACAGGTACGGTGCCTTCAATCAGGTCACCATTTTCGACTTGTTCAGTCGTTACAGCATATACACGACCTGCAGCAGGCCTTTGTTCTACTCTAGGTGGAGGTCGTTGAAACTGAGAACGTTGTGGTGCTGGTCGAGAGGGTCCGGCAGATCCGGCACTACTCCTCTGTTCATCTGCAGCCTTCTTGGCGCAATCCCTTATAAAGTGGCTCATCTTGCCACAATACAAGCACCCACCAATGTCACGAGGACATGGCTTTCCGGGGTGGTTCATACGACACCTTGGGCAGTTGAAGTTGGACGGCTGACCATTCAGAGTTGTGTTCTATCTTGGCCTCACGACTTGCTGAGTGTTGTTCCCTCCTTGGAACTTCTTCTTTTGAAAGGGTTGTCGTGAACCCTGGCCACTTGGGAACGTCCTTTTACGATTCCCACCATTCACTATGGGCTTCTTTGCTACGATCACTTTAGATCGTGCCCAGTCCTCTTGGATTTTTGAAGCTGCTGCTACCGCAGCCTGAAAAGTCGAAGGCATGCTTGTTATCACTCGAGATCGCAGCCCTTCGCGCAGACCATTCACATATTTGTCGGCCCTTTCTTGGTCTGTTTCGAACAATCGAGAGCAGTAGCGCTCTAGATTCTGAAATTTGGTGGTATAGTCCATTAGACTCATACCGCCCTGTTCCAACTCCAGAAACTCCATCTTTTTCTTGTTTCTAGAATGCAACGGGAAGTAGTTATCCATAAAAGTCCTCCGAAAGTCAGTCCAAGGAATGACTTCGACTTGTGAGAACTGGATAAGTTTAGTGGTATCCCACCACTTTCGTGCATTGTCTTTCAACCGATACGTGCCAAAGTTAGTCTTCTTTTCCTCTGGTACTCCCAGTACTAAGAAGGCACGTTCTGTCTCTTCGATCCAACTCTCCGCGAGCTCAGGATCGGCTCTGCCAATGAAAACTGGCGAGTCAAGCTTGAGGAACTTCTCATAAGTCACTCCTCCCCAGGTGCTCGTTTCGTGGTGCGACTGGTTCTGGCCTCGTTTCACGGATGGCTGTAACCAGGTTGTTGAGTGTCTCCAACAGGAATCCCTGCGTATGGGACTCCTCGCTTGGTATGGTTCTCCTCGTCGTAGGAGCCATTTATCTATGCACACACAAGCACTTGTTCTTAGTTTCTCGATGTATATGAGGAAGTAAAAGCTTTATTTACTTAATATACATCACATTTACACAAGCATCGCCTTAAACAAAATGTCATGCCGCACTGGCAGACTTTAGGCGTTGAGAAACTACATACATGAGTCTACTGACTCCAAAACATTATCAGTCTCTTTAAGACTTGGATTTCTTTGATGATGACGAACTCCAAAAGGTCCATCTATTGCCACATGGCCTTGGAGCAGGCACTACTAGCTTTGGCTTGGGCGGCACTTCCGCACTAGCAAGCGAATATTGGGGATATATGAGGGACTCCAGTCCACTTTCCCAGTCAGCAAGATCAAGACTCTGGGAGTCTGGAATAATAACCGGCGAACAGAAAGAATCCCCTCTTTTGTTCCTACCATTTAAGCTCGGCATATGTGATGCCGAATGGTAGCTTGGCGAGTGATAGACCTCCGCAGGGAAGTTCAAATCAAAATCCCTCAGCCTTGGTAATTCATCAAAAGATGTTGGGGTATGGTTGCTCCCAACACTAGAGTGATGCGGTCCACTGACACGCGAAGTCTCATCCCTGAGACCCTTTGAAGCCCGCCGACCCATATCGGCGGTACATTTCCTTTGGCATTCGTTGGCGGAATGCCCATCTTCGCCACAGTATTGGCAGTCTTGGACTTCATACGGGCATATTCACTCATCGTGCATGACCTTGCAGCGATAGCAGTATCCACGCGAGTCATGAGTTGCCATCTATACAAAGATGCACCCAGATCAGAACAAAAGTATAAAAACATATACTTACAGTGCGATATCGGGACCATGACGGATCTTGAACCAGGTTTCTCAGACACATGCTCTGATACCAATTCTGTAACGCCCGGATTTCCAAAACAAAGCTAAGTTAAAATTTTCATGAATTTCTTTTTTTTTTCTTTTTTTCATTGCAGCGGAACTTAGAAAAGCTTTTAGCAGCGGAATAAGACGATAATGAGTCGTCAGTTTTAGAAAACTCTGAGCACGTTGCAGGTATGTGGCCAAGCAATTCATTGACCACCAAGGTGTTCCATTTTATCGAAAACTCATGTTTATTACAACACTACTGCTTAGAAAAGCAGTGTAGGTTCAATAAAAAGGAAGCAGTACAACTCTGTCTAGAGAAACCCTGGAACTCGATGTCGCCTTGCTCCGCATATCGCCACGCAGGTTCAACACCTGAAATCCCCATAAAACGGGGTCAGAACCACTGATGGTCTGGTAAGCATGCAGTCATACATCCATTCAACTCAAGTACGATAATGACCACTCAGGGTCGCAATGCGCAATAACGACGCTCAAGCCTCCAAGACTTAGCGTATATCGCAAGAGCCTCCTCAGGGCTATGAGTTGAACATCCGCTCGAGTCCTCATGACTTAGAGCAAGCCTTTTCAGGGCTGTGATTTGAATAGCCGCTTAAGTCTCCACGACTTAGCCATGACCTCTTCCGGGTCTCAAAGTGATGTCTAGCTCAAGTCTTCCTACTTGGCACATCCGTATCCCACGCATCTAAGGACAACTCCTCGAGCTTCGCTTAGTCGTGCGGATACAACACGGGTCTTTGCCCAGTCGGTCCAGTAGTATACCGAACATGACACATTCACAAAGGTTATGCAGGACTGACTCAACACGTCATCCACTCATACATTCAAAGCATCGATGTACCTAGAACTAATGCATTGTTTGATAATTAACCGCTCCCGCCTTTGGTACGCAGGTAGAGCTATTGTCCGGGCATCAACGCGACGTTCTAGGGGTTGATTATTCTATGTATTTTAGATACCCCAGAGGCCTGTTGACCCTATCCATAGTAGGGCAGTGTGTTTCAACTGGGAGAATCCTACTAGGCCCATATTCGGATGCATCCTCTACTTGCAGTAGTTGGGTTCAATCCTTAGATCTTAAGGATAACCACGACCCCAAAACCCATGAGTGACTAAGGCCATCGTGGACTCTATCAGGTCCAAAGTAAAATACATGTCACTCAAGGCTGTACCATCACTGTCATTCCACAGTGAGCATAATTCCTGAAGGGGTCTGCCAGTCTTACAATTACTTAGACAGAATCTGCATGCCATTTAGGCAGCCCGTGTTTTCAGCACTACGGGAGTATGTACCCGACCCCATTCAGTCTTCCCCAACACAGTCATTACTGAGGGGGTACCCCTAACACGATCTTCAACCGCGGGGTATGTGCGACCTTAAGTCTTATTCATATGCATGCAGAACACCGCTCTTTGGCACTTCGGCCACCACGAGCATCACACCTCTTTGGGTGGAAACAACACACTCTGGCTCTTCGGCCCTTACGAGTCTGGTTGTGTAACCGTTCTCAATGAGCATGCATATGACTCGATCTAAATAGATCGGCTACTCGGCGTATTTTTACGCAACGAGTCCAAACCTAGCCAAGGTACAACCTCTACTCCGGCTCAGTGGCCCTTACGAGCAAGGTGCCCTTGCAGGCACAAGGATACGAGCCGATCTGGCCTCGTTCCATCAACGGACATCATTATGCCATTCCATTGGTTCCGGCAGCTCTTCTGCCGACCATTTCGTCAGCACCTCCCCTGCTCTACCGGCAGTGGTGCGACGAACCCTTCTACGTTGTTGAGGGCAAACCATGAACTGGGTAGCACTCTGCTATATGTCAGAGTATCATGCTACGTTCTTTCTGAGCTATTCATAGCTTCTTCAGAAATTTCAGCAACACTTCCTCTCTTTTACGGAGAAAGCGTGCGTTTCTTTTATCCATTTCAGCGGCATCTCCCCTCTTTGGTAGGAAATCGCCACGCTTAATTCGGGAAATGGATGCGCACCGTTGTGCGTACTTTGCATCCATCAAGGTTGCAGGAACCCTTGGCCATAGCCAGGCCATACGAAATTGACTTAGTCATTACATAAAGAGCATTTTGCCAAAAACCGAAGCCTTTCCAATAGGGGCTTCATTCGTCAAGCAGAATCTTGAACGAGGAGCGGTCAAGGAATCGCATGGGCGATTTGGAGTTGATCTCCATTTGAACGCTCATTTATGCGCTATATATGTAGTATAAGCAGAAGCCTGTGCTTTATACAGCGGCGGCGTAAAGAAATGCATATACTATTGTTCAGGGTGTGTAACTGAACGAAATATTCTACATATATAACAAAACAGAAGCCTTGGCATCGTTCGACGCGACGGCGTAAGTAAATACATTGCAGAAAGCAGGAGCCTTGGCATCGTTCGACGCGACGGCGTAAGTAAATGCATAATCGGAAGTGCAGTAATCGGAAGTGCAGAAAACAGAGAGCCTTGGCATCATACGACGCGACGGCAAAGGTAAATTACATAGCCTGTGCGATATAAGACGCGTCGGCAGAATCAGCAGATATACACCTAGATCTGTATCCAACGATAGTTACGAGGCGAGCGAGTGAACACCGAAGTGTCCTAGAGGGCTCAACCAAGAACTAGGGTGAGATACTATTTTTGAAGAACGCATATACTGCGCATTCGAACATATATATCCGACGATAGTTACGAGGCGAGCGCGTGAACACCGAAGCGTCCTAGAGGGCTCAACCAAGAACTAAAGCAAGATACTACTTCAGAAAGTATATTCTATATACAAACAATCAAATACTTGAGAGAGATGGATCAACGAAGCGAACTTACTTCAAATCGTGGAAGAAACGGCTTCGAGTTGCTTCTTTGGCTTCGAGCCTTCCTTCGAGAGGTCAGACTAAGTCAGATGAAGCTGACTTAGTTGAGAAAGAGGTAGAGCAGGTCAAGCTACTCAACCTAAGTGGTTTGAACCAAACAGGGTTCGATCCAAGTCAACTGGGTTCAGCAGGTTCGAACTCAGCTCAAGTAGGCTAAGTCTGGGTTCAGAAACCCAAACCGGAATCTGGACCAAAAAGGACTTTGACTTTGACTTTAAACCCAACTAGGTTCAAGTCAAGTCAACTAGGTTTGGACCAGGTCAAGTGGGTTCAGACCTAGGTCAGGTGGGTTAGGACCAGGTCAGGCAGGCTCAGGCTAAGTCAGGCAGGCTCAGACCAGGTCAGGTGGGCTCAGGTGGGCTAGGCTAGGTAGGGGAGGTTTAGGAGAGAGAGAGAAGGCAAGAGAGAGAGGGGGGGTCGAAATTATGAGAAGAGAGAGAGTGGGGAGGGCTATTTATAGCCCAAGCCCACCTCCTCTTGGGTTTTTCCATGCCCCTTTTACCCCTTGGCTTCTTTTAAATTCCTGGAGGTTCCTTTTGAGGTGGGGCCCACAAGATATTTCCATAGGATATTTTGTGGGTCCCACAAGATATTTTCTGAGGAATATTTCTGTGGGTCCCACCAATATTTCCGTGGGTCCCGCAAGAATTTCTGGTTTCCGGCGATTTTTTCCGAAAAATTCTGAGTACGTCATTTTCTTCGTATTGACGTAACTAAGAAAGTTGGCTCGTACGAATCTATTGATTTCGTTTAGTTAGGAAGTTATGGCTTCCAGAGTGTTTGAGCATATATTCGCAAATCGACGAATATCCTAAGTATAACTGGCTCGCAGGAATTGATTCGTTTCGCATTCTGAGAAGAAATGCTATTTTTACCGGTAAATGCCTCATGAATTTTATTCAGATATTTTCTGAAAAATTGCGGGTCTTACACAAATGATGAAGATGGAAGAGGAAAGGCAAAGGAAGAAGCATCAAGATGAGAAAGAGAAAGAAAGGCAAAGGAAGGAGAAGGAGAAGGCGGATGAGAAAGAGAAGGAAAGACAAAGGAAAGAGAAGGAGGACGAGGAAGAGAGGGAAAGGCAAATGAAGGAGAAGGAAGACGAGGAAGAGAAGGAAAGACAAAGGAAGGAGAAGGCGGGCGAGGAAGAGAAGGAAAGACAAATGAAAGAGAAGGAGGATGAAGAAGAAAAGGAAAGAGAAAGGAAGAAACAAGACGAGGAAGAGAAGAAAAAAGAAAGAAAGAAGCATACGATGGTCGCGAAGGATGGAAGGAAGGAAGAAGTACAAAAGTAGAGGAAGGAAGGGGATGAAGAAGAGAAAAGTGTGACCAAGGTACGTTAATCGCTACTGTATGTCATGGTGTATTGTTGTAGGTATTATTATGTATAGCGATTACTATGAATAACGATTTCTCTGTATAGCGATTACTATGTATAGCGATTATTATGTATAGCGATTACTCTATATAGCGATTACTGCGATAGCGATTAATGTGATAACAATTACTGCAATAGCGATTACTATGTATAGCGATTAACTGTGATTTGACATTTTGTGTTACAGGCAGGTCATAAGAGAAGCAGAGGAGCAGGTGAAAAGCTGAGAGGGCGGTGTTAGTGGCCTGTAGTTTTGTCATGGTTCAGAAAGTTGAGTCAATATCAGAAAGACCGATTACGAAAGATGCACTTCAGCAGCCTTCTGGACCAACATTATTTTGAAAATTGTTGGAACACCATGACCCACCTGGTCAAAAAGTGGAACCATAAGACGAACATGTTCCAGTTTGGGGGTTTTGAGATGACCATGACCCTAGAAGATGTGGCACGGATTACGGGTCTTAAGTGCCATGGAAGTGTTGTCCTAACACAGGATTCAAACTATAACCCAAGGGACAATTGCATGACCCTTCGAGGAATGTTGATGGAGGAATGGCGTGAGTGTATTATTGGTGGAGGCAATTCCTCATCGATGAAATTTTATTTTTTCTGTAATAAATGGGAAGGTCGGTCTGCTGCATGTACATCTGAAGCAACTGACCAAGAGTTGCGCGACTTCCTTCTTTATTTTTTTGGACTAACTTTATTTTCTGATTGTTCTGATTTGAGAATAAGTTACTTGTGGCTACAGTTCTTGGAAGACTTAGATGAAGTCAACAACTGGGCATGGGGTATTGCTATGCTTGCATACTTGTACAGTCAATTTTACCGTGTGAGTAAGGGTACGAAAACCGTCGTGGGGGTTTGGCCATTGGTTTAGGTATTTGTTTATTACATATTTAGTGCTTGTGGACTAAGCTCGTTGAAGGTTGTAGTCTTACTAATATATTGTTTTTGTAGGCCTGGACTTGAGAGCATATTATCGCCTTGCGTCCTCAATGTGGCCCTGCGGTTTACAGTTTTTCCATGATCGGCGTGTGGGCTTCAATAAATGTCAAGTACGAAAATGCTCAATTCATTTTAGATGGGCTGCAATTAAATAAGGTAAATGGTTTAAAATTGTTGTAATGTTTAGCGTTCTTAAGTAATCATTGCTTTATGATTTTGTCTTCATTAGTATAAATCGTTATCTCCTTTGCATCTAACTTTCTTTAGCGTAAATCGTTATATGGTTTAGCATTCTTAAGTAATCACCGCTTTAGGAATTTGTTTTCCTTATTAAAAATCGTTATCGCATTTGCATCTAACTTTCATTACCGTAAATCATTGTAATGTTTAGCATTCTCAAGTAATCATCGCATTCAGCATTTTGTTTTTCTTAGTAAAAATTGTTATCACATTTGCATCTAACTTTCATTATCGTAAATTGTTGTAATGTTTAGCATTCTCAAGTAATCATCGCATTCAGCATTTCATTTTCTTTAGTACAAATCGTTATCACATTTGCATCTAAATCATTGTAATGTTTGGCATTCTTAACTAATAATCACATTAAGCATTTTGTCTTCTTTTATACAAATCGTTATTGCATTCAGCATTTTGCATGAATAATTATGTCTATATCTAAACCACAATCTCGATTTTACAGGTTGTGTGAAGACTTTATGGGGATGAGAAGGACGAGGACAATGAGGTTGTTGTCGAGGCTGCGAGACTGTTTGTATGTGATATTTGGCTCTTTAGCAAATGTGAAGCCAAGATGCAGCATGGTAGTCGAGTACTCTTACAAGCTGGCTTGGGACAGTCGATACCAAAATTGCCTGCGACATTAAAAAGGAAGATGAATAGTGGTGGGGTCACAAACGTAAATTAGCATGAATTCTTCAGGAAACAATTGGATAGCTGGAACAAAGGAGGTGTTCATTGCATACCATATGATTATAAAGAAGGACAATATGACCCCAACTATTTCAAACAATATTGGCAACCCATGCGTAAAAATCTACAGATTGGGGAGAAGCAACTTGAAAGTGAGGTCACTCTTGTCCCCAAGCGTGTCGTCCTCCAGCATAGACATAACATTCATCGTGTCCATTTGACAGATACTACAATTCCATTTGTTGCAGTACACGATAAGGGGCAAACACAACTCCCACACGAGAAGGTATCGTCTGACCAAAGGTTAGTGATGCTGGAGAATGATGTGCAGAATTTGATTTAACAAATTGGGTCGCTGGTTGAGATGATTACCAGTGGGTTTGATAAGATCAAGGGAACGAAGAGACCACCAAATAAAGAGACTCCACCAAGTCCAAGAAAGAGACGAGTTCTATGTCCATCTGAGTCATCAAGCGCAAGTGAATAAACATATATGATTTGTGTATCCCGATAATTCTATGTTGTAATTCTGACATTCTTTGTTGTAATTATATAATTCTTTCCTTAATAAGTGTAACACAGAAGTGCCACTGAAAAATCGATAAGACTACATAAACTTAGGTTTGTAATTATATAACCCTTTCATGATTTGTACTTACGTATAAAGATTATTGGCTTAGAGTTTATTATGTATCGCGATTCCTGTGATAGCGATTACTCTGTATAACGCTTAATATGTATAGTGTTTAGGAAGTTACAACAATTTGTACTTACATTTGCTAAATTGTATAGCGATTACTAGCTTAAAGTTTATTACTTTTAGTGTTTCTTGTGATAACAATTACTTAATATGTCGATTACTCAGTATAGCGATTATGAAGATACCATTATTTGTACTTACGTTTGCTAAATCGTATAGCGATTACTGGTTTAGGGTTTATTATTTATAGCATTTCCGGTGATAGCGATTACTTAGTTTAGCGATTAATAGGTATAGCGATTATGCAGTTACCACGATTTGTACTTCATGTGATAGCAATTATAGCGATTACTAGTTTGAGTTTATTATGTATAGTGATTCCTTTAGTTGCAAGAAACGACACATAAAAATAGTATAGGGTTTAGGATCTGACACGCTACTGATGTTATGCTACATGTCATTCATTTACATGTACTAACATCGTGTCGATGATACTAGCAAATGAAACGACGTCTTTTAATTAATGTGCAATATAATTTATTTATTTGTTATTATTCTTTTTACATGATTTTTGAAAACTAGCGAGATGTGAAACGACGTGAATAATAAATGAATGAATCATCGTGTTCTACAAGGCACACAAGACATTTCCTTTAATAGCATGTAACAGACGACATTTCATTTAAATAAGAAAAGGAGCCTTTCCTATAACCTGCTTCGTGAGCAACGAACAGAAAAACTGACGTTTCCTCTAACCTCCTTCTAAGTGCAAGCTGTATCGATGTCGAAGAAGGACACTACGATTCAGTCGAACGTCCGCAAAAAAGAGTACCTTCGATTTCTATAACCTGCTTCATCTTTTTTATGTTGTTTACAATTTGTTTATTGAATATAATGCTACAGTTATTTTATCGAATATTCAACTAATTTTAGTGCAGTATCTACAAAACAAGGTACCAGAAAACTCAGCAAAGTGCTCGAAGAGAACATCGATGGGATGCGAAATGAATTTGCAGGACACAATATCAGTATTTTTGTACGTATGAAACCACTCTCAGTTATACATTAACGTATGCCATGGGTATGCATATTAACAAATGCACATTTGTTCTAAACAGACTATACATGATTTCATCATGTATATTCAAAGCAAGGGAAGAACCATGTCGATTCGCGTTGTCACCCCTTATTTTATGGCATATCGGTTATCTTATATGTTTATTTTGTCATTTTATTTACTAATGTACCTTCATGTTTTAAACCTACTATTATTATTGTTTCATTCAACAGAGTATTGTCCGCCGAATGCTATACGCGACTGGATTTCTAGACGGAATACAATACTGAGGTGACGATGACCAAATGACAGACTTTTTTTCAAGTGAAAAGGTTTGTGACCATATTGATTTGTAAGATGTTAAATCTATTTAAGATCCTGTTTTGATTCTTAATATCGATTTTAAGCTATCAATAGGAATTTGCATATCGATTTAAGATATTGTTTTGATTCTTAATATCGATTTCTATGCTGATTCTAAATATTGATTTTTAAGATATTGTTTAGATTCTTAATATCGATTTATATGCTGATTCTTAATATCGATTTAGGATATTGTTTTGATTCTCAATATCAATTTAAGATATTGCTTTGAATCTTAATATTGATTTCTATGCTGATTCTTAATATTGATTTCTATGTTGATTCTTAATATCTATTTTTAAGCTATCAATAAGAATTTTCATAGTGATTTAAGATGTTTTGATTAAATATTGATTCCTAATATCGATTTAAGATATTGGTTTGATTCTTAATATCGATTTATATGCTGATTCTTAACATCGATTTTTATGGTATCAGTATGCATTTCCATATCCATTTTCTAAGATATTTTATAATCAATTTGCAGATATTGATTCCTACATTATGGCAATCAGAAAAGCATTGTGTCTTATACATGTTGGATGTACAAGAATAAAAATTATGGCTATACAACTCCTTGGACTATGACATTGGTGTAGATCGTGACATTATGCATTTGGTAAGTTTCTATCTTTAAGATTACTGTATCTTGTACCGTGACCCCAGAATTTACTTGCTTTTGCATAAACCACAGGTTGGATATTTCAAAGACATGTTGGGTGTCGACATTGGCCCGTGGAGGCTTCACGTCGCAGAGGATGCTCCTTTACAAAATAATGGCACCGATTGTGGTGTCTTTATAATGAAGTATATTGAAGCAATATACTATGGACGAGTACCAAAATTCACCGTTGTATGTTGTACACTTAAACATTATTTATTAACCTATATTATTGATTACTACATTTTTATATTGTTCTCATTTTTTGGTTTTTTTTTAGGATGATATACCTAGATTCCACAAAGAACTATGCGAGGAATTAAAGGATTTTCTAGTTGAGGATAATACAAAAACCCAGACTGCAAGATTACCTAGAAAGCTACGAAAAACACGAGGCCCCCAAGAGTAAGAGGAAGTCATTTTAAACGTCTACCTGTTCTCAAGGATAACGTGAAGATGGTTACGTTCTACTGCTAAGAGAGAGATAACAATTTTTTGTTCAACTTTCAATTTCCAATTTTTTTGTGTACAGATATTTGTAACAAATTTTGTAAGACTGTATACAAAATTTACATTGATCCATAAACCAAAATTATGAACCTGGCACACGTGTGTTAAATACACAAATCGCCACCTCAAGCACCCAAATCGCAATAATGTAAATTCTACAATAATTTAAGATATTATATCGATTTTTGTGAGATATTGTTTTGTTTGTTAATATCGATTTGTAATATATTATGTTGAATTGCCTTATATAGATTTGTAAGATATTATGTGTTTTCTAGTGACGATTTGTGAGATATTGTTTGGTTGTTAATATTGATTTGTAATATATTATGTTGAATTGCCATATATTGATTTGTAAGACATTATGCTGAAATGCCGTATACCGATTTGTAATATATTATGTTGAATTATCGTATATCGATTTGTAAGATTATATATGTTTTCTAGTGTCAATTTGTGAGACATGATGGTTTTGTTAACTTCTCTTTGTCTACATATAAATGTTGTAACCACACATAGTCTTCAAGGTCATACATCTGAATCATTTGCTCCCAATCAGATATAAAGGTGACCTCGTCTATGCTCTCAAGTACACACTGTCTAAACTTTTTATCAAACTCTGTCTTCTGATTAAAAATGTGTCCTATGTTCTTTGCTGCATTTTGAAAGATATGCCACAAACATAGGCGATGATGTGCATATGGCTATACATGTAACACTGCAGTTGCAATTGCATGATCACCATCTGTAAGTACAACTCCAAGGTGCTTCTAATTCATTGCCTGTATAAATACTCTGAACAACCACTCAAATGTTTCCTTGGTCTGGTCATACAAAAAAGTGCTACCTAATATGCAACTCCGTGAGTGATGGTTCACTCCGACAAACTGCGCAAATGGCCATTGTTCCGTAATCTTCACTGTTGTATAAAAAACAAGCACATCATTGAAGCATTCATAATCCACTCTTGACTTTGAATCTACCCAAAATATATTCACAGCATACCCATCTTCATCCAGTTGCATTGCACTAAAGAAACCAGGGTCAATGTTTGCTTTTTTCTGTAGGTAATCAACCAAAGAACATATTCCTCCATTCTTCATATTTTCTGACCTCTTTCTTCTCAAGTGGTTTCTTAGATCCATAGGTGTGAATGGTACATTCTCGCGACCACCATCTACGTGCACGCAGAAATTGTATGTCTTCCTTGGTGCAATGCCGGCGGTATTAGTTATTTCAGCAATTGCAGCATGCGCTTCAGTTACTTTACGATGTAACCTTAACATAGGAGTCATAAATGAAGCGGCTAATTCATGGTTATGATTATTGATTAAAGTATGAAGTACATATTTCTCATTCGAAAGTCTTCTTAACACCATTCTCGTTGAACAACCGCATCTTGAATCTGGCTTGCTCCTTGTTGGATTTCCACTTGACTTCTTCCAACCTTGCTTGGAACAAACATATACCTTTCTCACCACGACACCCTGTGCATTTTTTGCCTAAGAATACCTTCTAACACTGAAGCCAAGTTTTAAGGCATAATCATTATAAAATTTGTATGCAGCTTCCTCGTTATTAAACAACATTCCCTCTACGGGAACATAGTCAAGTGTACTACCATATAGACTTGAGGTGCCTGCACCTTTGTCAAGTGCACTGTCATGGTCGTCAACCTCATTATCAATTTGCATTTCGTTTGCTGGAATATTTAAGTCAAGAGTGAATCCAATGCCTGCACCCTGCTTATCATGTACATCATTAGTGCACATATTCAATTCTTCAGGTGCGTCGATAGTACGGATGTCCGTTGCTCCATGACTTCCCAACGATTGAGATATGTCATCTTCACTGCAACTAGCTGATATGTTCAACACTGTCATGTGCAAAATATCAATTTGCATTAGCCAACGCATATGTTTACTATGATTTATTCAAGATGCATATAACAACGACTACTGATTAGTTAAGCATAATAGCTTACAAATCGATATTAACAAACAACACCATATCTAACAAATCGACACTCGAAAACACATAATATCTTATAAATCGATATACGACAATTTGACATAATATATTACAAATCGATAGTAACAAACAAAACAATATCTCACAAATCGACAGTAGAAAACACATAATATCTTACAAATCAATATACGGAAATTCATTATAATATATTACAAATCGATATACGGCAATTCATTATAATATATTACAAATCGATATACGACAATTCATTATAATATATTACAAATCGATATTAACAAACAAAACAATATCTCACAAATTGACAATAGAAAACACATAATATCTTACAAATCGATATACAACAATTCAGCATAATATATTATAAATTGATATTAACAAACAAAACAATATCTCACAATTTGATAATAGAAAACACATAATATCTTACAAATCGATATATGGCAATTCAGCACAATATATTACAAATCGATATTAACAAACAAAACAATATCTCACAAATCGTCACTATAAAACACATAATAGCTTACAAATTGATATGCAATAATTCAGCATAATATTACAAATTGATATCAATAAACAAAACAATATTTCATAAATCGAAACTAGAAAACACATAATATCTTACAAATTGATATACGACAATTTAACATAATATATTAGAAACGAAACAATATCTCACAAATCAATATACATGTTACTACAACCGCAATTTGTGTTACATTGCATATACTGAGTGAATGGATGATACCGGATAGGGTAGAGGCCCTTGCTCGCATCTGTAACCAAGCATTCTTGTTAACAAGTCTCAGCGTCTTACAAATGTCTTCAAGTTTCCAAACGTTGAAACGATAAAATCTACCTGGAATAACAAAACAATGCCTTAATGACACTCACGATGACATACATTCTTCAATAATAGCATGATGACATGGAAAGATACTCACGACGCTTTAATGGTACTTGTTGAAATGTTTGTGCTTCATTGCTTTTTTCCATACTGCCTAACGAAAATAAAGAAGAAGAGAAGACTGTAAAAAGAGATGGCCGACAAATCTCCCTTTGACGCCCACCAATGATCGAACCAGTCATTCGATTTATAGTTATCTCCACGAGGTAGGAACAAACCAGGAAAATTTTTTTATCTAACACAAGGCAGGAATGAGAAGGCGGCCATGTGTTGTAGCACAAGCTAAAAACAAAGGCGAAATGTGCAAATCTATATACGAGGAGCGAGAGGACATTTTCGTCCAACACATATCTATCTTACGGACAAACATTTCTGTCAAAAGCATATCTACCTTGTTTATATGTTATTTTATTATAAAGTCATCATGGGCAACATTGGCATATGAATTATTGCGGGTCCCAAGATATTCCTCTGTACACACAGAAACACGTGAATTTGTGTTTGGGGGAGAACACACAACACCCTCCCCAAGAGAAGGGCGACACCCTCTACAAGAGAGCCGAACTCCTCTCCCTCATTGCTATCCTCGCAGGGCGGCGGCTCGCCGGAGGCAGATCGACTCATCAGTTTCTGACCTCCAGGAGGCCATGAAGCTCAGCCCCAAGAATGTCAGGGCATTGTGCTCTTGGGGTGTTGCTATGAGAGGAAAGGGATGGTTGACGACGCCAAGGAGGCCTTCGCCGAGTCGCTCTGGATCGATCCCTAGTCTGTAGAGGCGAAATAAGGCATGGATTTGCTGTTTGGGAACAAGGACTAGCTTCACCCGAGTGTTTGTTTGGTAATTCCTTTTTTCTTTTCCTAGATTTTCCTGTATATGGTTAGAATAGGATTTGAATCCTCCCAAATTATCCTAGAAAAGTGGGATGAGTTTGGATTTGGTATGTGGTTCATAGTGGAATATCATTGCGTATCCACTACAAGAAAAACCCTATTTAGTGTCGGACATTTGCGACAAAACAAAACCATCTCAAAGTGTCGTCGGATTAGCGAGAGAATGATATTTGTCACTAAAATATCATTTATTTCTGATTTTAGCAATAGAAAATATTCTATCGCAAATACGTCGCAACGTTGCGATGAATTAGCGATGGGTTTTATTCCATCGCCATATCTGTTACAGCTTAGCGGCAGATCAATGACATACCTATTTCATCACTGAGTCATTGCCAAATAGTGATGGCTTAGCAACGGAATTTGGCCATTGCGAATTTCCCCGTAAATCCCTAATTTTTACCCCTTTCTTTTCTGTTTCCTCTCTATCGCGTCTCCCAAGCTCGCCTTCCGTCGCCCCCTGTCCCGCCTCCCCCCCAGCCTGGTCACCTCCGGCCCTCCTCCCGTCGGCCCCATGACCCGCCACTGTCGACCTCCACCCTTCCCACCTCCCGTCGGCCTCCGGCCGACCTCCTATTGCCCCACAGCCAACCGGCCATCGCCCCCCCTTCCCACCGCCTGTCGACCCCAGACCCGCTGTCCCCCTTCCCGCCTCCTCTCACCCCCCATCCCGCCTTCCCTTGGCCCCCCTTCCCGTCGTTTGTCGACCCCCGGCCCGCCGCCCCCCTTCCCGCCTCCTCTCGCCCCCCATTTCCCCTTCCTCTTGCTCCCCAGCCCGCCGCTCGCCGCCCCCCTTCTCGCCTCCTCTCGCCCCCTCCTCTTGCCCCCCAGCTGCCGCCCGTCGCTCCCTTTCCCACCTCCTGTCGATCCCCAACCCGCCGCCCCCCTTCCGCCTCCCCTCCCTCCTCCTCTTGCCCCCCAGCCCACCTTCTCTTGCCCCCCCTTCCCGCCGCCTGTCCCCCCCCCCCCCCCCCCCTTCTGCCTCCTCTCGCCCCCCTTCCCGCCTCCTCTTGCCCCCCCCCCCCCCTCTTCGGTAGCCTTGTCGAGCCCCTTTCGTCGTGCACCTGACCTAGGCCGACACCCCCATCTGGACATCTCATTTCCCCTTCTTTTTTGCTCATGTTTCAGACATCCCTAACGCTTTTATCCCGTCTCTGGTGACCTCGTAGGTAACTCTCCAGCCTGCCTCTCTGTATTGTACTATATATTTGTGCTTCGCAGGTACGTTGCTGAGCCAAAGACACGCAATGCTTAGTGCCAAGCATCGCATGTGGCTAAAAATGCAATGCAAAATCGGGTAAATACCCGTTGTGAGTAAGTGATGCAAGCACATCACATGCTATTTAATTTATTGAATGCAACACTTTTCTGTTCACACACTCATATAGTTGTGGATATCTAGGACTGTTTTGAAAAGGTTTGGAGATCATGCTGAGCATGATTTTAATGTATGAGTATAAGTGTTCTTATTTTTGAAGTACGGATTCCATGCTCAGCATGGTAGTAGTTAGTGAAATATTGGAGTGTGTTTGCTGCAGATACATGTTACAGGAAGACAAGATTGCTAAAAAGGGTGATTAACACTAAATGAAGAAGAAGAAGATGATGGCGAAGAGGAGGAGGAGGAGGAAGAAGAAGAAGAAGAGTCTGAAAGTCAAACAAGTGATGATGAATCATTCACGAGCTAATGAAATACATCTTATAATACATACCTGAATGATATAAATGATTAGAATGATTAAAATGTATTGTATTGATTTGAATATATTAAAATGTATTGCAATGTTTGAATGTCTTGCATAAAGTTTTTTTCAATTTGATCTGAATGACTAGAATGTATTGTATTGATTTGAATATATTGAAATGTATTGCAATGTTTGAATGCCATGCATGAAGTTTTTTTCAATTTGATTTGAATGACTAGAATGTATTGAAATGTATTGTATTGATTTGAATATATTGAAATGTATTGCAATGTTTGAATGTCTTGCATGAAGTTTTTTTCATTTTGATCTGAATGATTAGAATGATTTGAATGCATTGAAATGTATTGTATTGATTTGAATATATTGAAATGTATTGCAATATTTGAATGTCTTGCATGAAGTTTTTTTTAATTTGATCTGAATGATTTGAATGTATTGAAATGTATTGTATTGATTTAAATATGTTGAAATGTATTGCAATGTTTGAATGTATTGCTAGTATATTTTTATTTGTTAGAATATGGTTCATGGAGGACGCACTCATCGAGCACCCAGTGGTAGCCAGTTTGAGCCTTTATCTTCACGGGCTCCTTCAATAGGTATATCATTTAAATAATTATATACTTGATTAGTTGAAATATACTTTGTGTGAATTTCTAACTCATTGTTTTGTAGGTGTTGTTTCGCCTACACATAACCCACCTACGCCGGATGAAGGGTTTTCTCAGTGTGACCCACGACAAGTAATTCAAATAGTGTATATCGATGGTCGATTGTAAGTATTTCATTGTCACTTGTCCAATATTTAACTTATAAAAAGTGTATATTGATAGTCGATTGTTAATGTGTATCTTTTCATATGCAGTGCGAGGTTTAAGCAGCAAGAAGTAATACGAGGAATTACGAAGTCATTACTGCATCATCTTTCAGGATCGATAGCACAATGAAAAGAGTACCCGAGAGAGATGTTGGACAGATTAATTTCCTCATTCATGGTATGCAATCATTTATCATAACAAGAAGTCTTTTATATTTATGTGTGCTAACTTTCTGAATGTATTTGTAGGATTTCCATCGCTTCACGACTGCAAATGCGGAGAAAGACGCGAGGGTAGTGTGGCAGAAGGTGGCTGCCAATCATTTTGCCGACATGCTGCACAATATGAAGAGTGCAGCAAAAAATGCAGCTGGTGGGATAGATGATCCACTGCAGTAGAAGAGCCATGGGCCTCCTACTGTCAGGAGAGATTATTGGGAGGGCATGTGCGACAAGTGAGCGAGCAATGAATTTTGGAACCGCTCAGCAAAGGCTGCACAAAACCGAGCAGCGATGCTCAATGCACAACTACACACAGGTGGATCTAGGACTTTTGGGAGCCACCAAAAGAAAAGGGTAACTCATCAATATATATATATATATATATATATATATATATATATATATATATATATTGTCAAATTCGTAAGTATTTCTGCATACTTATTAATCGATTTTTTTTATCATATAGCATTGCATGAAGTAGAAAAATAAGGCATTGTGCCTTAAAAGGATGTTTATTGAAACACATAAACGTAAGAGCACGAGAGATTTTGTATCAGAGAAGGTGAAAGCGACAATGGTATATATTTATTGTATTAATAAATATTGTAATATACAAGTTACTTTGAATCATGTTATCATAAATATTGTAATTCTTAATTATTAATTCATATTCTAATTATTACTTTGTAGGAGTCATACGAGCAACAAATGATACAGCAATATGGCGATGGCTCCACTCAGCATCCGACTTTTGATCCTGTAGCATGGGTGACTGCTACAGGTGAACCCAAAAAGGGTCGTGTGTTCGGGTTTGGGAATAACATGAACACCACACTAGTCGTTGCCTCCTGCAGCCCGGGCTCACAGAGTTCTCCCACCAGCATCAGCTCCCAACGTCCTATTGACCCTGCTATGTCTTAGGGTGGTGTCTGTCAGCGTCTTGAGGACAAAATGCAACACTTTTTAAATGAAGGCATTCTCAACATGGTCCGTAATGAGTTGTGCAACTTTTCTCAGGATAAGGAAACTTCATCTGCATTCAACATAAGCTAAGGTGCCCGTCAGGTATGTATGATTGAATTACTATAAAATTTTCCTTATAATTTTGTTAATGTCCTTCAGTTTATTACTAGTCTATGTGTCATTCATTCAACCATTTACTTTGTTGCATTAGATTAGGTGGATTGCATATAATTTATTTCATTATATTTTGTTTATAAATACTAACATTTTGGTTCTCTTTTGTAGGATGCTGGAGATGATCAGCTTAGAGGAGCTGATGGAGGCATAGAGGGAGGGGCGGATCGAGAAAATGAATAACGTGGTCCAATTGTGAGGCTCTCTCCCGAACTATGGTTCAGTGAGACAGCCCGGCAACGTGAAAACCGGGACAATATAGGTAGGGATTTTTTCACAAACATGATCAACATGCAGATAAAAACCAGAAAGCTCTAATGCAAGTCCTAAAGAGATAGATTTAAATGAAAAGAAGCATACACTTGCATACATTGTTTTTCATTCAATCCCTAAAATTGAGGAGAATTGTATTTCAAACCTAAATCTAATGTGAACATGGAATAATCTCCTCAATATGGTCCTACCAAACCATACTTAGATCCTATATGCAGAGATGTCAGCTTAGGACAGAGTCTAGGCTCCTAAGTTTTGCATGAAAATGTAGCTGACATAGGAGAATAAAGACTTAGATAATATTAAAGCAAAGAAAAGGCATAATTCGACCAGACGGAGACGATGTCCCATCTCGGTCGCCAAAACTGTGATCATCGCAAAAAATTTCCTCTCTTGTGGTTTCTCTCTCTTCCTTCTCTTTTTCCTTTCTAACCTCTATTTTCTCCTTTTTGAAGGGAGAAGAATAAAAGACAAAAGAAAGAGAGAAGAGAAAAGAAGAGAAGAGAGAAAAGGAACTCTTTTGCAGGGTCTCACTTGACCTTGATTTGAAAATATTTAGAAAATTACTCGCCTCCGTTTTGAAATATGTTGCAGAAAAATGGAGAGACGGGATTCGCTCGTCGGTACGAGGTTCGACCGTTCCTGACACCTTTACCAGAGGTAATCGAACCAAGGATTGAATCTATGCCTTTTGCTTTGCCTAAATATTATCTAGGAATTTATTCTAAGTCTAAATGTATAAAGAATCATGCTTGTGCAATGCAAGGATATATGCATCTTTTGAAAAGATGTCTTGAATATTTCCAAGTGTTCTGAGATGGACTTGATAATTGAGTGAAGAGATGGTTTTCGAATGGTAACATCTAACTTAGAACTTGAGATAGATCAGAGAAGTTCTAAGTCTTTGAAGTAAATCAGAGTTGGAAGAATAAATCTTGATTTTGAGAAAGAATGATTTGAAGTTGAAAAATGAAAGGAAATGAAGTTTCAAAGTCAGAAATAGACTTTGAACTTGAATTTTAAACCTTGGATTTAGGAAAGGAAATGAGAATTTGAATTTCAAAATTTGAAATCAGAATGGACTTGAGAAAATCAAATGGTAAAAAAATAGAAATGGATTTAGGAAGTTCATATGGAATTTTGGATTTGAAATCTAGAATTTGGGAATGGAATTGAATTCTGGATCCTAAAAATGGATTTGGATTTGAAGTCTGAGATCCAAAGTAGAATTGAGTTCTGGATCCTAAAATGGATTTTGATCTGAAGTCTGAGATCCAAGATAAAATTGAGTCCTTACTTTTGGATTTTGAAAGTCCAAATGGGACCTTTGAAGATGGATCTGGGTTTTGAAAACCCAGATTGAATTTAAAATTTTAAGAAGAGTCAAGTTTTGAGATTAAAACTCAAACTTTGATTGAAGATAAGAAGATGAACTTGATTTTGTTTTTGAGAATGAATCAGAAACTTCAAAGTTAAATTGAACTTTGAATTTGAATCTTGAATTTGAATTGGAAATTTGAATTTTGAATATAAAATTGATTCTGAAATTTCAAAGTCAAATTGGACTTTGAAATAGAATCTGAATCTTTAAAAATGAGATAGAATTGAATTTGAATCCATAAATAAGACTTGATCTGAGAAAATGAAGAAAAGAATCACTTGGAATTTTGAAAAAAGGAATTTTTGAAAAATATGATGCAATTCTATCCTAAATGATGAATGAATTTAAATTTTGAAACTGGATTTGAAAATTGTATTTCATTCTTTTAAATGAATGTAAATAAGATTGAAGATATAATACATCCTTGACTATGGTCATTGAATGTATTATATAATAATCTATATTTAAATTTAAGTGAAGAATAAAACACATTCTTTTTTATGCTTTTATAGAGTTTAAAATGAAATTAACTCTCAATATACCCTGACTATGGCCATTGGTATATATATTGATTAAATTAAATTCTGATAAAAGAGAAAAAATTTAAAGAAAATATGATGAATTTTGAAAAGGATCTAGTGTTATTTTATAAAAGATAAAAATCTTAAGTTTTGTTTACATCCTGACTATGGCCATTGATGTAAATCATCAACTTAGGATTAATTACCTCTTATGAAATGGTGCATGTGCCATTCGTGTTTCAACATTGTGCGATTTTGAGAAACAAAGGCAAAAAGCATGAAAATGAACAATTTATGATATTTACAATGCTCATTCATTCTATCTAAAAGTTGGAAGATATGAGAGTTTTGTCCACACCTAACTATTACAACCTTTCAACTGAATTTAAAACTGAATTTAAAATTGAATTTAATGTTCCTACACCAAAATAACATTTTTAACATATTACCTGCAAAACAGAGTTAGCATAGAGTAAGATTGCAAAAATATGAGAGATGATAGAAGATATTAAACTGGATCTAAGATGATATGCTCATATGGAAGATATACATGGAGATGCCCTAAAAAATAAGAAGATGATACTTACCTCAACTGATGGAGCATGCTTGTGGAAGTTGCCAACATAACGATGATGCATGATATGCAAGAAATGCAAGGAAGATGTATGCAAGTGGCTATGAAGATGAGTGGGCATAGGTATAGAGGGTATGGTTAATATAAATGAATGTAATGACGTGACATATTCATGTTATTGCAATCAATAGGTGCATGTGAAATGTAACATTTTTTATGAAATAATGTGAAGTATGATGGTGAAGATGTTGAGTGTGAAGGGACTGTGATGCAATGCTGATGAAGTAGATGAGTGAAAAAGAATCAGCAAAAGTCCCTGGACTTGACATAGCCTATGAAGATAGGGAGATATAGCAAGTGGTGCTATGGTGTAAATGCTGCAAATGTTAGGTAGTGACCAGAGAAATTGTAGCAGGATGTCCGAGTATAGCTGCGATTGGACCATGTAAGGGTGCTGGTAGGAAATTTATGCAGGAAATGAGTTCTAACTGCTATGGGTTGTAATACAGGGGAAACCATATATGGTATATATATAAGGTGTAGCTAGGTGCAGCGGTGATAAAGAAAGTATAAATGGAGGATTCAGCAACTGGTGGATATGTGCAAAGGTGACGTTGCCGTAAAGGGGTGACAGAGGGTGATGCAAGGTGCACAGTGGGTGTTGGGAACATGACTTATGATGGATATTGCTATAATGGTAGTAGGTGAAAAAGTGTGTTGTAGATATCCAGTGGGCATGAGATGAGGGTGGCTATATGAGGAGTTGGTTCACTGAGAAATCTTGTAGCAGCATTCTTGATTGTTTCAACAGGGACACCACTGTTGCATACAATCACAGGCTTTTGTGATGCCGTGGCCTCCAATGGGACAATGCCAAAGTGTCCATCCTTTGGGGGGGAATAATACATAAATATTCAGAGATCAATTTGTTTCTTTGTATGGTTGAGCAAAATGTGACAAAATCAAACTCGATCCGCAACTCTTCCCTTCATAGCTACACACTTTAGTTCCTCCAGGTGTTGAATATTTTCTAAAAAAACCACAGTTGACCATACACGGATGATGGTCTCTTATGACAATCCAAAAGAAAACAGAAGGTTATCACAATTGCATCAAATAAACCTAGCTCCTGTGAACATTCTTGTGCAAGAAATTCGGGACCTGAGGAAGGTCACTCCTGCTATAGTTCTGACATCATTTTCAACCTGTCTTTAATCCTATCTTTAGGATATTTCACAAATCTACAAGGTATGTGGATTTCTAGAATTTTTCATTGCAAAGAGTGTTTGTTCAAGTAATCATGTGATGACCAACACAGAAATACAATCCGGCTCTGAAAAGGATTTCAGTGGAGGAACCAATATGTGGAAGAGTGATGGTAGACTTATCATGCAGAAAAATCCTTTGGCCATAAATTTGTCTGGCTCATGCAATATGTACCTAAATATGAAACAATGACCAATGGTTGATTTTTACATGAGTCAATCCTAAACATTAAAACTAACTCCACCTTTATAGAGACCAAGACCCCAAAATATGAACTAAGTCGGTGTTGTGGATGGTTGTTGAGTGAACTAGCCACTTCTCATGAATCAGTGGCCCCATTGAGCCAAAGTTAACCAAACTTCCACAACTTATATTGCAACCTTGTCAGCAATGTTGTAAAATGCAGGTGATGAGGTAAATAGCACTGTGTGAGGCAATGATTGATAGCAATCAGTACACCAAAGCAAAAATGCTTAGAAAGGAAAGAAAAAATCACAAGCAGAAAAATACAAACAAATAAATCTTTTCTAAAAGATTTGACCATTTATCCAAGTTGGACCAGTCACTGTTTCTACAAGGCATGATAATTTATGTCCAACTAAACAAATCATTTACAAAATACTACTCTTTGACATGCTTTAAGCTCAAGAAGAAGACGATTAGTTTTAGCTACAATTTTATTTATCAATGGACAAAAGCTATACAAAACATGGTTCAGAAGTGTTAATGATAAAGGCATACTAGATCTGAATGACTTACTGGAATGCGACAAAGAGGATATTCAGGTTTCTCATTACATCATTCCATAATACAGTTCCTGGGGAGTAGGCACACCAACGAAACACAATAAACTTCAGGAAAGCCACGATTATCCTCTCCCTTTAGCAGCAATAAACCAGCAGAAAAGCCACGATTATATACTATGTACTTTTGCTTACGGACTCCCGGTGATCAGAGATATGAAACAACACATAACAACGAGGCATAATGCATTTTGTAATAAGTAAAAAAAAAAATAGTAGCAGGGATATCTTGATAAAATAAGTCTTAGATTGAACAAAATGGTTTAGAAGCAGGCATCTTTGAAACAATAGCATTAGCACATTCGGCAGCCATAAGTTCATATCAACCTAAGATTTAGCTTAACAATTAAACTCTTATATTTCTGAGTTTCTCAGGTAAGACAGCACCCAGAAAATTATTGCATGGATTAGGGGACTTAACTAAAACTAAGGTCTATAATGAAATCTGAGATGAACCAGGTGAGGCATGATTGTGCTTTGGTAAGGAAGTGTACAGGGGAGTATAAGTGGACACAGTGTAGCAAAGGGATGCTGGTGGATGTTACGGGATATGTATATTACTGAGAAAATGACATGTGAAGGTGATGTTCTGAGAGCATTGTGGTGAAGCCTAATCGAACCTCCTTAGTGGAGAATATAGCAAACTAAAATCCAAGAAGATAATACTTACAGATACAGAACCATGGCCACTAAGAGAGGATTGGAGAAGCCGAGTAAGCTTTGAATCCCTATATGGTATATGGATTGCTTTCCCCTCTGTTAATTTTGCAATAACCTTTTGTCCAACTCCTTGAAAAACAGAATCCAGGTCCCTCATCGAAACTGACATGGTCACGTTTGGTTTGTACGAGGTACTATTGCTTAAATTATTCTTACAAATAGAACCTGAAGTGCCCTGCAATATAATTTGTCCCAAGAGTGAACTTCACAATGTAACTTGTTTTCATAATTGAATTTAGAAAAGCACTAATTTATACCAACAATGAAAATAAGAGGCTACCATAAGCTTCCACATGGCATACTCCCAAGGTTACCCACTACCAAGATATAATTCGAATATAGCAACATACCAGACCAAAGGCATCCCATAAAACTGGTTAAAAAAATTTAATAATAATGTTTACAAGGATAAAAATCAGGCCTTAATGCTGGAAACCATGATCCAAACTAACTATTTTGAAACATGATGATCCTCTCACCAATTCCACAGAATCAATTGTACATTTGCTCCAAGTTGCATCTGCTACCTACAGAGAAAGATGGTGAGAATATTACCTCTAAAAAAATGTAGGCAGTGAAACCGATGTCAATAGATCTGAGGAACAAAAGAAAGTCAGCAGGCATGATGTCTCACGTTCAAAGGCGCAGATGTATTCACCAAAAAGTCTACATGCCCAAACTGATGTGGCTTTGCTATATCAAGCAAAATGAGAGACAAAACCAACATATAATCCAATTACTGTCTAAATGAAATTATAAGCACAATCGACAACCCATCCAGTTAATTGAACCACGTATCAGAACAATATAATCCATAATTCATATTATAGACCAAGTTCGAGAGAAGATCATATCATAAACCAAAGAAGAACATGTTATTTAATTTAGAACCCTCATTTGCTAGACAGATTCCAACTAGCCAATCTGCGTGATAGAACTAACATGATCCTGCTCATGTTACGGGATCAGATTCAAGGGGAATATCGAAAATCAAGAAAATAAAAAAAAAGAAACAAGAAAGCCTCCAATCCTAGAGGCAGTTTGGACGATTCTGGGTGAGATTCAACACCAAAACACCCAAAATCTCTACTATTGAAGCCTCTGAAATGCATATGTTTCCGAATCAAGCAAAGGTAGTCGCCATACTAACTCAGAACATGGTGGTGGAAACCAAACCTATGTGAAGAGAAAAAAAAAGCAAACCCACTGACATAGACAGCGGATTTCGGGTGTTCAAATAAATCTGATATAACCTAGAATGTAAAACCAAAACGAAAATACCGATAATAATACTCCCGTATGAAAGGAATGGGGGGGTTAAAACAGGGAATCAAAACGAAATTAAAATCGAGAAATCAAGCAAGAATCGGAGCAACTGGAAATAAAACGGGAATCAAGGCAAAAAAAAGAAAAGAACAGATCGTAACACAAACATAAATTGAAATGAAAAATTTTAAAAAAAAAAAAAGAAAGAAAGAAAAATTTGTTGGAACACATTTGTTCCTGTTAATCTTGCATATACATAGGTCAGTTTTGCAATAAACAAAACGGCACTACGATGGTTGCGTTAAGGTGAAGGAAACAAAAAAAAATGAAGGAGACGACACTTACCTTAGCCCTTAATTGCAGGACTAACCCGTATTGCTGGGGCTGGACGAATACATGGTGGAGAAAATAAAGCAAGAAGGGAAAATAAGGGAGAGGAGAAGAGGGAATGAAGAAGAGTCGTATACATAGGAGGATGGAGGGGTGAAAGCAATGATTCTGAAGGAAAGAGAAAGGGGGAAAGGGTAGAAACGGATGCTGATGATGAAGGAAGGTGCGGGGGTGAGAGGCATACCCTGAATCCTTCCCCTTCGTGCTTCTCTTAAAAAGGAGAAAGGGGGATTCAGTTGCAGATTGAGGGTTGAGAAAGGGGTCGTTGGAAATCAACGATGGAGAGGATCGGAGCGTGGTGAGATCGCACTTGGGGGGGTCAGCCATGGAGGGGAAGGTTCTGGTGTCCTTCTGGAGGGGAAGCGAAGGGGAGAAGGCGAGAGTTAGGGTTTCAAAACCCTAACTCGACTCTTGTAGATAACTTTTTTCACAAAAGGGGCTCTTAAAAAGTTTTTTCCAAAAACGGGTTTCTAAAAACCATTTTTTTGCAATTTCTTTCATTTATTTTTTATTTTTTTTTGTTCTTTTCTTGAATTTCAATATTTTTGTGTTTTGTTTTTTTCTTTTTGGAATGAAATTCTAAAAACTAAGGAAAAATAATTTTGCAAAATTTTTCAAAAATATTTACAAAGGAAAGGTTTTCTGAGCAATTTTTGGAAAAAAATGGGTTTGGACCCGAGTTTTGAGAAAATATTCGAGTTTTGAAACTCAAATCGAGGAATATAACACGATGGATCCAAACGGATACCGGATGAACTTGTCTGAGCTTTTCAAAAGTTATTTTGGTAATTTTGAGAATTTGATTTAAAAACTGGATAACGAAGCTCAGATCTGGATTCTGATATTGGATCCGGATCCGAGAACGAGTCAGATATATAAAATAGATTTAATTTCAATAAAACCTGAGAAACAAACTAGTATTTAGATTTAAAACTGACTCGATTACTCAGAAAATGGGGCCAGGGGCAAAAAGGGAATATTTATAATATTTTGAAAATTTTGGGGTGTTCACAACTGGAAGGGAGAATGGGACTCTCATACCAGGTTGGCAGAATTATCATGCGAGCATCAGAATGGCCCCGTACAAAGCCTTGCACGAGAAACCTTGTTGATCACCTGTTTACTGAGATGAGGTTGGTGAACGGACGCAAGATTCACCAATAGTGCTACAGCACTATACTCAGCAAGTGCAGATGATCAGGGAACGTCTGTGTTCTGCACAAAGTCGGCAGAAGTGTTACGTCGATCATCAGCATCGAGAGCTCATTTTCTCAATGGAAGATATGGTTTTTGTTAAGGTATCTCTTACAAAGAGCATTTTCTGGTTCGGGAAGAAGGAAAAATTGAATCCCGAATTCATGGGACCATTTAAGATCCTCGATCAGATCGGTGAGGTGGCTTATCGTGTTACGCTGCCTCCTCAGTACGCTTAGATCCACAACGTCTTCCACGTATCTATGTTGAGAAGATACGTTCGTGATCCATCGCACATCATTCATTACGATGATGTGGACATCCAAAAAGACTTGACGTTTGAGGAAAGACCTGTGGAAATCGTTGATCATTGAGACCAAATGCTCAGATCAAAAACAATTTCTCTTGTAAAAGTACATTGGCAACACCATGGAATATATGAATGTGCATGAGAGACTGAGTCAGATATCATGGAAAAATACCGGCTTATATTTTGACCAATGAATGTAATAGAAATTTTGCAGACGAATATATTTTAAGGAGGATAGGATGTAGAACCCACAAATAAAAAAAAATTATCGGATCCGAACTGAACCCGGATCCAGATCCGACCCGGATGCTTAGTCGGTTGCATGCTTATAAAAGCACGCAGTGACAAAGGGGGAGGTTTCTTGAAACCTCCTTCCTTTCTATTCTTTTGTCCTCTCTCTCTCTCTCTCTCTGCACTCTCTCTCCCCCCGACCCCCTCTCGTTTTCGCTCACCAAAGATCCACCGCCTTTTTCCCGTCTCCTCCCTGCACCTCTTTTGGTTCTCTTGCTATCAGGATCGATGCAGGAGACCCCCCGACGACTCACCACTATCGGTGACCTCCCATCCAGAAGCCCAAGTGTGCACCCCTCTGTCGCCTCCTCTTCCCCTTTTCTTTTCCTCTTCCCCTTTTCTTTTCTTCTTCCTTCTGTCGACCGACAGGGGCAAAATCCTTTGGCTGTCGGTCTTTTGTGGCAAAGAATGGACGTCTGACAGGTTCTTTATCCCCTACCACTTTGCCGACAGGTCGGCAGAGGTAAAACCCTTGCCGCCTATGAGAAGGGTTCTGGCAAGTGGGTTTTGAGGCCTTTGCCTGACCTTTTTATATCACCAGGGAGGGTCGAGACCCCTCCCTGTCTCTTTTTTTTTCACAGGGAGGGTCGAGCCCTCCCTGTCTCCTTTTTGTTGCGTAGGGGAGGGTTCGACCCTCCTTGCCTCTGTTTGTTGCGGGGAAGGGCTCGAGCCCTCTCTGCCTTCGAGCTACGCAAGGGAGGGTTTGACCCTCCCTGCCTTCATAGTACGCAGGAGGAGGGGTTGAGCCCCCTCCTCGGTCTCTTTGATGTTAGGAGAGGGGTCAAGCCCCTCCCTACTTGTCTTTTTTACAGAGGGAGGGATTGAACCCTTCCCTTCTTGTCTATTGCGCAGGGAAGGGGTTGACCCCCTCCCTGCTTTCGTGTTTCACAGGGAAGGGACCGAGACCCCCTTCCTCCCTCTTTTGGTCAAGGGAGGGGTCGAACCCCCTCCCTTCACCCTCGTTGTTCAGGGGAGGGGTCAAGCCTCCTCCCTGCTCCATCTTTTGGGTGTCAGGCAAGGGTGAAGCCCCCTGCCTCCCCCTTTGTGGCTAGCGGGCAAGGGCCTCTTTGCTCTTTCGGCAGGCAGAGTGAAGCCTTCCTTGTTGTCTTCTTCAGGTAGGGGTGCAGCTCCCTGCCTCTTTATTTCTTGCTGACAGCAGGTCAGCAAGGGCTCGTAGTTCTTGCCCCTGCTTCTTACACTTAAAGCAGGTTTGTAGAGGCACGCTGCCTCTGCCTCTTTCATGACAGAACAGAGGCAGTGCCTCTGTCTTCTCTACCTTTTTTATTGAGATAGCATGTTGACGTCTCGCTTTTGCAGCTCGTACGATGGATCTTGCTCGTGCCCCACGACCTGAGCCGTCTATCGCTTATACCCGCAGATGCCAACAAGCTCACAACTCCCCAAGGTAGAGGAAAATTGCATGGAGGACTTGGACAATTGAATTGAGTTCAATTAACTAAAAAGGATAATTAAATAAATATATATATATATATATATATATTTATATGGGTATACATTTAACTCAAGAACGTGGTTTCGCGATCCTTGTCATTTACTTTCTGTCATGTCTTTACTTTGTCGTCTCGCTTTGCACCCAGGCTCCTGCTTTTGCAAATGTTTCGTTATTGCCTTGCCATTGTAGATGACGCTTAGGTTTTCACTTATTGCATATGCTATAAAGGCATCATCGTGGAGGATGCAAGGGGAATTTACCGCTCACCCTCTTGCGATTAGAATTGAGTCAGAGGCTTAATGACACATCATCATCTAAGGAGAGAGATCTCTAGCAAAGATCATGGCTTTTTGAGTAAGCAGTTCTGCAAAGTAGACTTGAGAATTTAGGGAGCTCTGCAAAAGCATCAAAGACTGTCCAAATCAAAGTATTTGGAAGAATGTTATTGGTTGGTTATGTTCGTCTATTTGACATATCTCGGGTAACTCCAAATTGGGGCTTGAGCAAACTTCTTAGCAGGGGTTCTATTGAGAAACCTGTATCCCATCTATCGATGGCCGGTATCGAGTCATGTGCGGCATATAGATACCACGATAGTGGATGAGATTCTAGAAAATCGCATGGCAAATGTTGGCACAAGTTGTTGGTTGTTTCAAAAGATAAATAATGTCAAAAGTAAAGTTTGAGAAACATTACATCTTTGTGAAACACTTTTGTTGAGGCTCCTATTGAGGAACTATACCCCTTTTATCCTAAATTACTTGTAGTCATGCACTACACGCTAGTAATGCGATGATTGGATGAGACGGTTGTGCGCCCTCGAACAGTGCTAAATGCATATTGATGTAAACACATAAAAATGGGATCACCTTCACATGTAAGATGCTCATTCGCTCAAAAGACTAGAGCATATAGAATGAGTTGTCAGTTAATTTACCCCTGACACACTCATTCGCTTTTTGTAGTCTGACAAGGGAGAGGACAGAGCGGTACACACTCCAATGGACAGGTTGTTAACAACCACCCCACGGGCAAAGATCCGGCCTCCTCAGTCATTGGAGTTAGGGGAAGGGACTACCAGACATTATCCTAGGTGGTAGATCCCATGGACTTTTGCAGAAGTTTGATGCATCTGTTGCCAAGTACCTGCCTTTAGGGAATCCTCTCTTGGCTAAAGTCGTCCCTTTAAGAGTGGACTCAACTAGCTATTCGGGTTATTAAAAATACATAGAATAATAGACACTTGAACCAGTCTCAGTTGTTGCTACGATTTGTCTACGCGTATCCGCAGGCCAGTAATATCAAAATATAAAGTCTGTTAACATTGGTTGATGGGTCATGAGACTTGCTTGTTGGGTGGTAGTTCACAGCTTACGATCAAATAAATCGTCATGCTGCGTTTTGATAGTTGCATTGTTTACCTGCTTTGAACTACTTATTTGTTTTGAACTGCTTATATGTTTAACTGCATATATGCTTTAAACTGCTTAGCATGTTGAATTAAATATACTTAATTTGGTTTCCTATAGTCTCTCTTATGCACCTACTAGTTTTTCACGAAACTAACCCATTCTATGGGTACAGGTGATGATTAGTTACACCATGGGCAATGGCGAGATGGCTTCAAGATTTCCTTTTCCTGCTCTTAGCTTGCATTCTGGATGTTTTTGGTTTTTGTCATGGATTTTCCTTTGGATATCCGAATTTTGTACTATTTGGGAACTTATTAAACGAAAGTGGCTTTTCTAAGTGTTTTGCAAGTATCATGTGTAGTGAATTTTGGTTCTTTTAGCTAACGTGCCCAAAGTTGTCAGCTTGCCTTTCTAAATTCAACAAAAGAATTATCTTCTGTTGATTTCATAAACAAACTCTGAGAGGAAAGAGATTTTCTTCTAGTCTCTTGCCTGTTTTCTAAAAGGTTCAAAAGTTTGAAATTTTGGGGCATTAAATTCTCGCCTTTTCATTGTCTTTCACACACTTAAAAGTTCTTTTTCTTCATGTGCTTGTAGAACATGATCATGTGATTCCTTATATTTGTAACATTTTGTTGAAGTTAACTCTTTATTAGCAAACAACTAACTATAGTGAACATCTCAAACTAGTGAACGACTGAAATATAAACACATACCTATGTGAAGTTCAATTTTCAATTTTTGCAAAAGTATTGCATATACTGTATGACAAATATACTAGTCATACTTGTAAAACAAGAAAATATCAAATGAAAAGCATGTATATATACAAAATGGGTTAACAAACAAATGTAAAGTAATTACGCATTCTCTTATTGAGGAATACCCTCCATCTTCTGCATTGTCTAATCTTTTTAAAGTTGAATCCAAATTACGATAAAAAAAATAAACCTGCAATACATATACATGAAAAGGAGATAACAAACATACACAAAAAAATGAGTACATTATTGAGTCAGTTATGTTATCATACTATTTATTTAAGGTTTTTATCTGCTAAATATGTATTCAACATGAAATTGTATAACCTAAAGTCATTTTCCTTCATGTCTATTTTTCAAAGAACCCAATGCTCATTGCCCCAACTGAAAGGAATTAAGAGTTGCAATATAAATCTTGTGTAACGTTGTTGTGCACACAAAAATTTATTTGTAAGTATGCTTGGCCAAAAGAATAAGAATATGTACTTAAATCGATCTTTCTAATTGGTATTAATATACCTTAGCAATCCTCGATTAGAATTCATCAGATGATTCAAATAGACGGAAAGCATCTTGAATGATTGTTTGAATAAACCAAATAAGTGTATTCTCATTCATGTCATGCTTGTTTGCAATTAACCTCCACACATTTTTTGTGATTGATGTCATTTATGATTTTTCTTAGAGTTATCTTCGAGTTATTGTGCATGTGTTTGTAAATAACACTTGAAATCTACTTGAAAGACATTTTTTTCACTACAAGGTTGCCCAGTGATCCACCACATGTATGCTTGTTATCATATTTCTTCACTTAAAAGAAACTTGTTTTGTATACCTTTGTGTAGTGGATTTTGATGGGGCAATCAACTGTTATATGATTATTATTGTTTATGCACCTCAAGTAGGTTTAGATGATTTCATTAAGCGTCAATTTTGGAAAGATTTAGATGGAGTAGTACAAGGGATATCTTATGGAGAAAAGCTTTTCATCGGCGGTGACCTTAATAGACATGTAGGCATTAGTAGGGATGGATTTGAGAGTATCCATGGAGGCTATGGTATAGGAGAAAGAAATGAAAGTGGAGAAAGGATTTTGGATTTTGGTTTGTCCTATGATATGATCTTAGCAAACACTTGGTTTAGGAAGAGGGAGTTTCACCTAGTAACATTTAAAAGTGGGGTTAATACGAGTCAGATAGATTTTTTCCTACTTAGAAAGAGAAATAGGGGTTGTTGCATTGATTGTAAGGTTATACCGGGAGAAAGTGTAGCTACATAACATAGAGTCTTAATTTTAGATCTTAGAATTAGAAAATGCCGCAAAAGGGATAGACATAGGATAGATCCTAGAATTAAGTGGTGGGCACTGAAATGAGCTAAACAAGGAATGTTTGTAGAGTAGGTAGTTAAGGAAGTTGATTGGTGTCTCGAAGAGGATTCAGAATCAATGTGGAATAAGATAGTGGGTGTCATGAGAAGGGTGGCATGAGAAGGTATTGGGTGAGTCTAAAGGCGGTGCACCGTTAGGTAAGAATACATCATGGTGGAACGAGGATGTCAAATTAGCTATTAAGGTTAAAAGAGAGTGTTATAGAAATCTAAGTAAGAGTCGTGATAATGAGAATTTGGAGAAGTATATGATAGCAAAGAAGAAAGCTAAAAAAGTAGTTTGAAATGCGAGGGATAAGATATATAAGGAGGTTTATGACAAGTTGAATACCAAAGAGGGCGAGAAGGATATTTATAGGCTTGCAAAGATGAGAGATAGGAAATCGAGGGATCTGGGTATGGTTAGATATATCAAAGATGAAACGCAAAGGGTTTTAGTCAAAGATGAGGAGATTAGGGAGAGATGAAAAGATTATTTTGATAAGATATTTAATGGAAGTCATGCTCAGAATCTTAGAGACTTTTCCATTCCTTTTCATGAAATGAATTGTGACTTCATGCGCAAGATTCAAAAGAAAGAAATTGCAGAGGCTTTGAAGAAAATGAAATCAAGAAGGGCAGTTGGCCCAGATGGTATACCTATCGAGGCTTGGAAATGCTTGGGTGAGAAAGGTTTAGAATGGTTGACAAATCTTTTTAACAAGATTTGGCGGACAAATAAGATGCCTAATGAGTGGAGGAAGAGTACTTTGGTGCCTTTATATAAGAATAGGAGCGATATACAAGATTGCACAAACTATCATGGTATAAAACTCATGCGTCATACTATGAAACTTTGGGAGAGGGTGATTGAGTATAGGTTGAGGAAAGTTGTCATGATATCAGAGAATCAATTTTGTTTTTTGCCTAGAAGATCAACTATGGAAGCTATACATCTTCTTAGACAACTTATTGAGAGATGTAGAGAGAGAGGAACAAATATTTGCATATGGTTTTTATTGATTTGGAGAAGGCATATGATATAGTACCTAGGGATGTTCTCTGGTGAACAATGATGAAGAAAGGTGTTTCTCTCAAGTACATTAGTATAATTAAATATATGTACGAAGGAGTAGTAACCAATGTCCGTACTTGTGGAGGGGTGACAACCAATTTTCCTATAACGGTTGGGTTACATCAAGGATCTGCATTAAGCCCTTTCCTATTTGCTATAGTGATGGATGTGCTTACGAGATCAATTCAAGAAAATATATTGTGGTGTATGTTGTTTGCTGATGATATTGTTTTAATTGATGAGTCTAGAGTTGGGGTTAATGCTAAGTTAGAATTATGGAGACAGACATTGGAAGCAAAATGTTTTAAGTTGAGTAAGAGTAAGACATAATATATGGAATATCGGTTTAGTAAGCAACGAAGTAGTGATGGGAGTGTAGTGAAGCTTGGTGAGCAAGAAATACTGGTGGATGACTGTTTTAAATATTTGGGATCTATCATTCAAAAGTATGGAAAAATTGATGGAGATGTAAATCATAGGATAAAGGTTGGGTGGATGAAATGGAAAAGTGCAACTGGAGTGTTGTGCGATCGTAGAATGTCATTGCGATTGAAGGGAAAGTTTTATAGGATGACAATTAGGTCTGCTTTACTATATGGTACGGAATGTTGGGTTGTTATGAGACATCATATTCAAAAAATGAGTGTAGTTGAGATGCGTATGCTTAGATGGATGTGTGGAAATACAATAAAAGATAAGATTCAAAACGAGGAGATATGTAAGAAGGTAGGCATTGCATCCATTGAAAATAAGATGAGAGAGAATCGTTTATGGTGGTTTGGACATATTCGGCGAAGGCTTAATGATGCTCCAGTTAGAATGATGGAGAAATGGGAAAATATATTAGTTAAAAGAGGTCGGGGTAGGCCTAAGAAGACTTGGATGGAGATGATAGGAAAGGATATGAATGCTTTAAACCTCACTGAGGATATGGCATTGGATAGAAATGATTGGAGGAGAAAGATTCATGTGGAAGACCCAGAATGATTTTCTTTTTTGGTTCATATCGCCGACCCCAATTGTTTTGGGATGAAGGTGTAGTTTTTGTTGTAATCAACTATTATATGAGTATTTTTTCTCATGCATACAATAATGACTCTGTTATTGCAGTTTTTTAAGAATTTTGCTTTTTAGTTAATCCTGGTCACATGGTTTTTTAAAAACTTGCAGCACTGTTGGAGATCATTAAACATTTTGCTCAAAGCAATTTCTTGATCGTTGGAATGTGTTGATAGCCATTGAAATTATTCATAATCATTAAGCCTTTCATTACGTAATTTTCCACACAAATCAGATGTCTTTGCTTCAATGATCTTCATTTGTTCTTCATTGTATGAGAACTCATTGAACAAGAACCAAGGGTTCGACTTCTCAAATGCCAATGGTATATCACTTTCACGTACTCTTTTTTATCTATTTTCATTATTGTCTTCATCCTCTCCTATTGACATAGTATATTCATCATCATTGATATCATTGGATTCTGCACTATCAACATAATCATTACTATCACTAATTGATTGTTCGGTTGAAACAACTAAATTAAAATGCATTCTATCTATCACTTCATTTGCTTCTATACATGCATCATTCTTGCATTTCCAACATTTAAGATTAGTCATCAAAATATTGCATTCATCATCAAACCTACATCTCAACTATAAATTATATCAAAATTACAACTTGTACCTAGCATTGTCGTATGCCTGAGAAGGTTGCATGTCATTCAAATTATTGTGATAAAGATCACTGGCACTTTTTTTCTCACATACAACATCAATATAATCTACTATTTAGGACAGTTGGACAATCAACAAAGGACTCAGCTTGATAGATAGTGTTTGAGATACATGCACATTCTTCACGGGATTCACATCATTTCATTGTTTAATTGCTCCTTCATTAACTTTGGATACTTTCAAGTAAACATCGCAATTGGTTAACACCAATTCTACATAATCATCTTCATCAACATCTATCCACATTTCTTAGTTATTTGGACAATAACTATACCGGAGCCTCAATAAGTCGGCCGCATATTCAGTTTTATGAGACATCAAAGCCGCAAATTCCTTTAAGGTAATATTTTTTAAGACAAGTAAAGATTTTTAATTAGTATAATTAGACTTATGATAGTGTATTTTAGCCCTTTCAAATGTCATCATTGTGCCTATAACAAACACAATAGTATATTTTAGCCCTTTCAATACTTATGCACAATGAACCCTAGCCTCATTACACCAACACAAGAACAACAAATATTAACTAAATGACAAACAAATAATCATAAATTATCTAGAACAATATATAAATTTTTATGTAAAAAATATTATTCGTAGTAAACACTAAGTGTTAAATCTGGTGGCAGGGGATGTCGATAACAACACAAGAAAACATTAAAAAAAAAACATCCATGGCAACAACCAAATACAAATACGTATGAAGATATTCAATGATCATGAGTTGGATTTGTTCACACCCTTGATTGTAGGTTGTCATATTAAACAGAAATACACATGGGGATACCCACATATATATTGTATGAAACTCACCTTTCAAACTTGTAGATAAAGAAGTCGATCAAAAGGATGATACCGTAACTTCTTTGGAATACAAGAATCGTTGCACGGGTTCTATAGAGAAGTTCTTTGCATATACAAATAAGAAGAAGAAACCCTAAAACAAAAATAAGTATATATATAATTCGATAAAATCATAACTACTAAGAAAATTAGCATATAATAAAAAATTTGCAAATATTTAAGTAGTATATTTGTGATTTTGTTAGTTCTCTTTAAGTAGAGTTTCACACATAAATTTATGTGATTTTGGGAAGTATATGCGAAACAGTTGGATATTTGCAAGAGGTATTTCACAAATATTTTTATGCAAATTATTTTATTATATGCAAAATAGTAGGATATTTGTGGTTTTAGTTTCACCAAAATTTTGTACATAAATTTATGCAATGTTCGTGAGGTCTAAATTCACATAAAAAAAACATGTGATTTTGTATTTAAGTGGGTGTTGAAGATAACCAATGAGTTGCATAATTTTATCACAAAAAGGCCTAAATTTGCAGTTGTGAAGGATAAAAAGGTTCTAACGTTGTTGTATATTTGCAATTTTGGACATCGGGAGAATATAAAAAATTGTAGGGTATTTAGGAAATCAGGTCAAATTAGCCATACAACATCTTCGTTTTTCTGTTTTTCATAATCAAAATAATACAATTTGAACTCTTAACCTACTAAGCCAAGCTCAAACTAGTTCATTTACAAAATGAACAATTATATCAAACTTGTAAGCAATAGGATTTGAACTCTAAACTTATTGCTTACAAGCCCAACACTTCATCATCTTCACTCTATGGTATAAAAAAATGTGTAAAATATATTTATTATTAACTAATGAGCTTATATATGTGAAGCTGAGCTGAACATTAGTTGTTCATGCTTGAGCTTGCCCAACCTATTTCACAAGTTTGAACTAGCTATTTACCAGTTTTACAAGTTTAAACTAGCTATTTACCAGCCATGATCAGCTCATCCTATTTCTCAGCCCTGCATGCATGAAGGTACCAAACATTTTCTCATGGAGAGAGATGGCCATAATTTAGAGGTCGCAGTGGACCAGGTCGGAGGTGGGGGACAAGGTCTCTACCCCGGCCCCATCTCAAAATTCTGCCCCTCCATTCTCGCCTTCATCCCTGCATGGGTTTTGATTTTAACCTCCATCTTTGCCTTCATCCCCGTTTCATGTCTTTCATCCCTGTCCAAACTGAAATTCCACTAGAGGGGGGGTGAATAGTGAAATACGATGCAAATTGATATAATAAAAAATAAAGCAATAAGGCACAACACAATAAACACAGGATTTATACTGGTTCGGTCAAAACCCTGACCTACATCTAGTCCCCAAGCAAACCACTTGAGCTTTCCGCTATAACATCCGAGTCACCGGATAAATAGTACAACACCCTCTTCCTCAGAGGTCTTCTTCTCTCAACAGAGAAGGGGCACACCCTCTTCCATAGAGGTCTTCTTCTCTCAACAGAGAAGGGGCACACCCTCTTCCATAGAGGTTTTCTTCTCTCAACAGAGAAGGACAACACCCTCTTACACACAGGTCTTCTTCTCTCAACAGAGAAGGGCAACACCCTCTTTCTCAGAGGTCTACTTCTTTCAACAAAGAAGGAATACAGTGAATAACAGAAAGTTACAATACTTCCTATAGAACCTTCAGGATGATATGAATGCACGAATGAAGGATTCTCAGAATGTTCTGTTTGTCACTCAGAAGATACTCTTTGTCAAAGAGTTATTTTTTACTTTTTCTCTTTCTTTTCTCTTTCTTTTCTCTTTCTTTTCTCTTTCTTTTCTCTTTCTTTTCTCTTTCTTTTTCTAGGCTCTCTTTCAAATATCGAATAGGTATTTTTCTCGTTGTAAGCTCACTTGTCTATTCCATTCCCTTCTGTTTTGAATAGTTCATTTGAGTGTGTTTTTATAGCTTAAAAAAAGTCATTGGCTTTTTGAAATCGTAGCCTTTTTGAGATGTGAAATGTCATGTCATTTCAAAAAACATCTTTAGAGAAATTCGAGAAAGTCTTCTTTCCATAAAAGTAAAATATAGGGTACACTAGTCGTTGTAATATTTTAGGTAATACATATTTTATGTAAGAAGTCTATTTCTTACAATAGTACATTGAACGTTGGATTGTAGGCTGTCATGTAGTTTTGTCTTTATCCTAATTAATGATTTGTGGTACATAAGTACTTCTTTACTTTAAATTAGTGTAAGTACAATAAATGCTTTGAGATATTTATTTGTACATAGTCATGTCAAGAGTTTTCTTTATGTTGTGTTTTTCAAAGTCTACAGAGAGAATGAAGACTACAAGTAAGTCGACATTCTTGAGAAGGATATTTAACAAGGATTTCTTACAGGAGGTATTTAATGCTATACAAAGAGAATGATGACTTCAAGTAAGTCGACATTCTATGGGTTTGTAAAAAGGTAACTAGAGTCTTTTCAAAACTAATATTATATTTGTTTTCTTTGTGTAGCCGATTTCATGTTTTGTCTTTTTCCTATATTTGAAATCATTTCTTTAAAGAAGGTAACTAGAGTCTTTTCAAAACATATTATATTTGTTTTCTTTGTCTAGCCGATTTCATGTTTTGTCTTTTTCTTATATTTGAAATCATTTCTTTAAAGAAGGTAACTAGAGTCTTTTCAAAACCAATATTATATTTGTTTTCTTTGTGTAGCCGATTTCATGTTTTGTCTTTTTCCTACTTTTAAAATCATTACTTTTCAAGTTGTCTTGTATATGATATAAGGTACAATTATTACATTTTGAAATCATGTCAAAATACCTTTTTCATAAAGGGTTGTAAGAAGGTACAATTATTTGTTTTCAAAAAGGAGCTTTTTGAAACTATCGTATACTTTTATGAAATAGCTTTTATGAATGAGTATGTAATATGCAATATGCATGCTTCTGAAGGTTTTGTTACATATGACTCTAAAGAAGAAAAAAATCTTCAACTTGAGGAAGCCGATCTCTTTAAATGGTCTTTAGGAGTGCATGGCTCAACAAGCTTTTTCTTCAAGGAGTATGATTGCACCATAGTTGTACTTGAACAGGAGGTCTCCATCCTTTTTGAGTGAGATATCCTTGCATCAAATACTCGTTAGATATATGGCAAAACATATCCAGTCATTATATAACATTTTTCAAGAAGACATATAATCATATTATATGAAATCAAATAAGACAGTGTATCATATTATGTGACGTCAAAATAGAGTTTCTCAACACAAACGGGGTGAGACAGGGTGGGGGCCCATTTCTCCCCAGTCCACTGTCATCCCTAAAGGTATTTTAGTTATTTTACTAACGGGGACTGGGGACGAAGCAGGGCGAGAGAAAGCGTAAGTTCATCCTCACCTCCATCGCGCATGGGTTTTGATTTTAACCTTCGTCCCCGTTTCATATCCATCCCCAGTCCAAATGGGGAGAGGCGGTGCCATCCCTATGCTCGTTCATTCATTTGTGGAGATATAGGGTCATTAGCAGTGATCACGGCGGCTGGTAATAACCTGGGCAGAAAAAAGGGAATTAGTGATGGTTGTGATAGCTGCTAATTTCCTTTGTAAAGCACAAAAAAAACGTGAACTATATATATGGAGACGCAAACATGCTAAATGAGGTTTTCAGTTTTTCCAGTGTTTTTTTCACAATTCTTCAATAGATGTGTTTAGCATGGTCAATTTACTAGCATTTGGCCCAGATCATGCGTCTTCAATAAAAACAAAATATTTGGATTCTCAAAAATTTACAAAGCTTTTGAACAGTTGGTTTTTCAAATCTTATAAAAATACACCCATGTTTACGAATCTAATGCTCCAAGAGCTGATTCCTGTAAAATCAAATACATGGATTGCATCTGTATGGTCAGAATTTAAAAATAAAAGAAAACCCCAAAAATCCCATTTAGCATGTTTGCATCTCTCTCTCTCTCTCTCTCTCTCTCTCTCTCTCTCTCTCTCTCTCTCTCTCTCTCTCTCAGATTGGTAACTCAGTCAATTTAAGAATCGACAGATACATGGACCATTCCATTGAATTATCAGTTATGAAACTTGAATACTTTATTATAATATCTAGATGTAATATGAGGCATTGATTTTTATCTCTAAATCGTTGACAAAAACGCATAAATAAAAGGTTAAATGAATAAGCTTAGCAAATATTTTCTCTGCTTTACAAACACCGGAGGAAGAGAACATGACAAAAAAAAACTGCCTCATAGCGTTGAAACAAACTCTTGTTACTTTGCCTTTCAGACTACTCTTCAGGTACCATGTTTGAGAGAGACAGAGAGAGATCCACCCACATGCAATTCCCTCAAATGAAAAGAGCACGGTAATCTCCATCTCAACTACTAGTCTGTTTAAAAAATGCATATAGGCAAACAGATGAATATGTACACATACATACATATACTTATACCCCATCTTCTGTAATGTTGAAATACACAATGTGAACAACTTATCCAAACCATTTGAATAGAACAGCAGAAATGGTGCTTGAACTGACTGCACCGAAGCAATCAACAAGACCATATCAACTTAGGCGTCCACATACGCAAAATTGATCGGTCGTTAGACATGGTTCTTGCATCCAAATCCTTCTTTGGGTCGGTGATTTCAGTACTTGATTCAGACATGAGGCTGTTCACAGAACTCTCAAGTCCACTGAGGATTCCCGGTTTTTGCAGTTTCAACAATTTGGTTCACCATCTCCAACACTTCACTCATCTTGGGACGTGCTTTCGGCTGTCTGATCAAGCATCTATTTGCCACTGTTGCAAGCTTCAGCACAGATTTCAGGGAGTATTGTCCCTCAATTCTTGGGTCAATGATCATATGGAACTTCTTGCTGTCTGATACATATGGCTTGACCCACTCTAAAAGCTTTTGCTCACTTTTTGGGCGATTGCGGTCCACTGGGCGCCTCCCCGTTATGAGTTCATAAAGTACAACACCAAAACTCCAGATATCACTCTTGGCTGTGAGGCGGCCGGTGTGAAGATACTCTGGAGCAGCATAGCCAATGGTCCCAACCACCTGCAAAGAGAACAGAAAAGCTGAAGTTGGGAATCAACACATCAAGTCATCAAGTAGGCTCAAATGACGTTCTGATGCGCCCACACAACATCAAACGTAGGGTTTACAAGATCTGTGTATGATATCCTGCAAGCCTATGTTAGCATGCATGCGCACAAAAAATAAATGAAGAACTAATGATACAATGTAACATGATTTCCTAAACCAATTTGATCTGGATTCACCAATTTTTTCGATAAATATCCTACAATACGAGTGATGGGTTGGGGGATCATCAGTACATTGATTTCTTGAGCAGGATTTTGTGTTTCATTTGCATGACTAGCATGGTCTTTGGCATAAAATACAGCATGACATCATACTAGAATAGACACATTTACAGACACACAACGCGAAATACTGGAGGCTACAATCTTAGAGGAGTAAGTTCACCCTCGCATAGTGGATAGCACCACCAGAAGTATCTAAGATAACCACCCTTTAAAATCTGTTAATGTTCGGCACAATAGTAACTTCCCTTTATTCTAGCACCTACTTGCCTCATACATTATTATCTAGCAGCAAAAGCATTCTCAGTTAAAGATTGGCAAATGCAGGGATGCAATAGTGTTGTAGCCAGAGCTGCCATGAGAAAAGCAGCACACAAAATGCATAAACGAACTACATTCATTATTGCAGAATAGAGATATCGGACCAAAGGATATCTTGAACAATGAAAAGTATAATCTATGATTGATCGGTTACTTATTTCATGACAGAAACTTTGATTTTTTTTCTCTCTACCTCTTGCATTGAAATCTCCAAATTAAGTTGGGGGAATGGCTGTAAGTAATATGGCATTTGAAGCACTTGAATTTGGGCTGCTAACCCATCAGAGACCTTGTGACAAAATTAGCTTCATCTTAATAGTTTCAATAATTTTTGCACTAAATACAAGCTTAATAAAGTGAACCCTCACATTAGTTTCATGAACGTGCATATCACAAATGGACAGCTTGACAAATAAACCCAAGTTTTATCACCAACTGAATAATTTTCCCTTGTTGGTTTTATGATATCTCATTAGTGTTGTGCCATGGAAGAATGCATCACACACGTAATAAAAGAACTTTAGTAAGAGGGCATGAGTTTCATAGAGAGTTTGTAAGCTAGAAATTTGTTTATCATAGTAAAGCAAAACAGAACTTATTTGAGTGAAAATATTAAGTGGTCGAGTGAAAAAGGTTGGAGAAAGTATGCACAAAATTTTCACAAAAAAAAATATATACTAGAAAACAACCAACTCAGCAATTCATAAATATGTCACAACTAAGACTAATCATAAGGTAAACACAGATCTCAAAGATGGAATTAAACTGCATAAAATTTGTTTGAATCAGTATTCATTTGAAGCTTTTAGCACCTGCATAAATGTACAAAACCAATATAGACAAGGCCACTATCTCAAATTTATATCTAACCAACAACAGTACTGCAGCAGTCAAAATAAAGAATCAAGTAACTGGTAGTAAAATCACTAAGGGATCCTTACCGCTGTTGAAACATGACTAAGTCCTTCCCCAGGCCCTTGCCTGGCCAAACCAAAGTCTGACAACTTTGCGTTCCATTGCTCATCCAACAGAATATTAGAAGTCTTGAAATCACGAAAGATAATCTGCATTGTTAAGATAGAAACTTGATATCAACAAACAAGACCAAAATACTGGTACTCGATGAATAAGAAGTTTCTTACATGTATAGTTTTTTCTATGAACATTAGAAGTTATTAAAGGTATCAAATAGAATCACAGTTGCATTTAGGTCAAAAATACTGTATGCAGTACATTGGCAATCATAGGAGAACTAATAGCATAAAGAAGGTATAGAATAAAAGGTAGCATATGTTTAGCAGATGAATCTAGAATAACCAAGGTTCAAGCAAAACTGCAAAAAAAATCTAGCAGGCTCACCATACGTAAAATTCTATGGTTTCCAATTAGCGGTGCAGAAGACATCATGATAATAAAAAAAATTCTCCCCATCAAACAGGATGGTCTTATAAGCAGCAATCAGTAGACAAGTCCTGATTTACGCACAATAATATTTTTAGGATGGAGTTGCTGAGAGAAGCATAAAATATATATATATATATATATATATATATATATATATATATATATGTGTGCATGTGCATGTGTGTTTTGGGGGATGGGGAGGAAGGAAAAGATGGTAAGAAACTCACAAATATCTCCATTGTTTTTTTATGCTCTCATGATATTATTGCAAGAATCAAATAACACATTATCATGATGTTTTGATGAGAATTAACAATGAATAACACAAATTTCCCATAATAAATATCATAAGAAAATCATGACAAGGAGCAGTCCCAACAAGACTTCCTACAGAATGGAACCAACAGAATCCACAAAAAACCTGTTGGCCAGATGAAAAAGCTTTGTTCCACTATGTCTATAGAGATCTTTCACTAAATGCTGCCAAGAAAGTGGTGTCACTGCTTGCAAATGAACTCAAGTTCGATTCAAACGCTATATGCCGCTAGATCAAAGCTGTTCAACATCTTAATAGAGTGCAATACCTATTGTTTTATGCAAGATTGATGGGTACATCCCTAAGATGATCTGATTCCCTATAAAAGCAAAGATTTTGCTAGCTGATCTATAAATACCATGAAAGAAAAGAAAAAATTAAACAATCAAAGCAAAAACATGTTAAATAATCATTTGTCTCATTCCACATAAGATAAAATTACCCAATCATGTCCCCTTTCCCTAAACTACTTGCCAATCAATGTATTGACGACAATGACAATCAAAACTTCTGTAGGCTGTTCCTCTTTCAACTAAATTCCTTATGCATAGGAAGAAAATATATCATCCTAGCAGCTCACTGTAGCATGATCCAACAAAAAATGGTCATTAAGCCATGATCTCCCACTAAGCGACGTTCTCCTTCTTATCTTTGCCCAATTAACTATCCACGAATGGTAGAACCAGGGATAGACATTCTCCTGTTCAATCAACCCAGACATAGATTCTGATCACCAACCAAGTCACCCACCAATATGCTCCAACAAGTTGCACATAGCACGACGGTGGCACTGGTCACTGGTCACAAAACATTAAACTATAAGGCGGCTGTCAGAGGTGCCTACCAACCAACATCTTCAAAAAAAATCATACTATCCAAACATAGATTCTGATCACCAACCAAGTCACCCACCAATATGCTCCAACAAGTTGCACATAGCACGACGGTGGCACTGGTCACTGGTCACAAAACATTAAACTATAAGGCGGCTGTCAGAGGTGCCTACCAACCAACATCTTCAAAAAAAATCATACTATCCAAAGCCTGGTCTAAATTAGCAACTTTACATAGAAATGATTCCAAAGCCTGGTGTTTGATCCCAGCTCTTAATGCATCAAGTCATGCCTAGCATATGTTTGGACCAGGGGTTGGGTGCAACCACCAAAATCAGACTGATGTGGTGACAATAATCCTGTTTGAAAGTAAGATACAATAGACTGGACACAAAAACCCCATGACAAAAAGAAACTAGTTACTATAGAAAGTTCACTAGAATGAGGAACCTCCAATTAGCTGCCCTGGAAATTATATCATAAACCAAGAACTCATGCCCTTGTTTAGACTCTGCTCAAAACATCTCCAATAAGCACCATAACATTTGCTACACTTTCTAAAGTGTGGAAGATCAACAAGTAGAAACACAGCAATTTGTGCAACACCACTTCATGCATTGTAGATTGACAGATTACAGACAAATATGTACTCATTCAACCCTCTAAATCATATTATTTTGTCCACAGAGAATCTGAAAATTATAATTTATACATACCCAAGGCACAAATATTAGCCTCAGTGATATCTCAACAAGCATATTTTCAGCATATTATAGGATTTTCTAAAAATCTTGGAAAAATCTACACTTTTGAGAAATCTAATATAAAGAACAATACAAAGATAGGAAAGAAAACACTGAGCCTTTTGTTTCAAAAGTATAAAGAAAAGGTATGACGGTTTTTGAAACATAGCCAACAGAAGGGATAATTAGTTTACAGAAAAATTAATATCAATAAAAAATTATTTTATATCATTGCAATAATATCGAAATAAACTTAAATTGACTCTATTTTGAAAATATCACAATATTTCCGTTTTGAATCATTTTACCACTATATTACAATAATATCACAATATTTACAAATATCAACATTAGTTACATTATAAGAGAGAGAGAGAGAGAGAGAGAAAATATCACAATATTTACATATATCAACATTAGTTAGCCACAAAAAAAGTAGAAGCAACTATCACAATTGAGAGTTGGATGGAACCTAAGCCTTTGCGATTTAATCAATCTAAGTACACATTTAACCAAGCTGGAGAGGTACACATGACCATACCAGGTTATCTTTATAAGGATATTGTCAACCTGCAAGATCAAGTCACAGAAGTAGTGCAGGTTCCTTTCTTACAATATAAGCAATCATATGGCCTTCACCACGATCTTCAAACCATCAACCATTGTTTGCATCTTTTTGCGTTTTTAAAAGGAAAGAAATTGCTTGGATCTTTTATTGAGCCACAAAACAGAAAAGGTCCTTGTGGCCCCAATCCCTTCATTTTTCCATAAATACCTGCCAAGAATTTGCCATTATGCATTTGAGCCCTTCACATAAGGAGGTGGAACTGTGGGAAAGCACTTTTATGGCTTTATAATGTGTGACGAATTGACTTGGTATTTTTCCTTTGAACCCTTTATGAGATTCTCTGTGGGGTCAGCCTTCACTGCAAGAACTAAGAAAAGAGAGAGAGAGAAGAGGGAGATTCACAATGGCTGGGGGCGGCGCACGTTAACCCAACCTCCCAGCCCTAAACATTATAAATAGGGAAAAATACAAATGCTGGAAAAATTACAGAGAGGCCATTAATGAAATGGCATTTAGCATGTGTTAAAAGTTAAAACATAACGTGTGTATGGATCTGGATCTAGATCCATACGCATACCATATTTTAACACCCTCCCTCAAGTTGTACGTGGTCTTGGAGCATGTACAACTTGCTCTTCAAATACCAAAATTGTTGTCCTGTTAACCCCTTGGTAAACAAGTCTGCCACTTGATCTTCTGTTCGAACATGATGTAGTTCTATCTCCTTCATCTCGACTTTCTGCCGTATAAAATGTTGATCAATCTCAATGTGCTTCGTTCTGCTATGCTGAATAGGATTACATGCAATGTTTATTGCGCTTTGATTGTCACATAGAAGAAATGATTGAATAATTGTCTCTCCAAGATCACTCAATAAGTGTCTAATCCATGTAGCGTCTGTCGTGTCTGCAGCCATCGACCTGTATTCAGCCTTTGTACTTGACCATGCCACTGCCTTTTGTTTTCTACTACTCCAGGACACTAAATTGTGTCCAATATATACACAATATCTAGAGACAGATCGTCTTTCATCTGGATCCCCTGCCCAATCTACGTCTGTATAAGTGATGAGTTCATGCCCTCTATGCAGGTTATCGTTCTTGCGATAAACAAGTCCATCTCCTATAGTTCCTTTTAAATATCGTAAAATGCGCTTCACAGCTTCCATATGACCTTCCGTTGGAGCATGCATAAACTGGGTTACCTGATTGACAGCATAAACTATATCAGGTCTGGTAAAAGTCAAGTACTGCAGCATCCCCACAAGGCTTCTATACGTTGTTGGGTTGACACAGAGATGGCCATCTTCAGAGCTCAGCCTTTGATGTAATACACTCGGAGTGCTGACTGGTTTGCAATTCGTCATCCCGGCTCTTTCTAGAAGATCAAAAGTGTATTTTTGTTGCATGAGTGTCAATGTGTCTTGTTGCCTGTCAACTTCCACACCAAGGAAGTACCTCAACTCCCCTAAATCTTTCATCTTGAAAGTTTTCATTAAAAACTATTTCACGTCTTGCACATGATTATCTGAGCTCCCAGTGATCACAATGTCATCAACATATATAAGAAGAAGTATAACGATGCCTGCCTTTTGGTAAATAAAGAGCGAGTGGTCCAGAGAGCATCTTCTAAAACCATAGATTTGAATTTGCATAGAGAAACTTTCAAACCAAGAACGGGACGCCTGTTTCAACCCATACAGAGATTTCTTTAGCTTGCACACCCAGGCAGTAGGATCCTTTTCGGCATAACCAGGAGGTTGCTCTATATACACTTCTTCCTTTAAAGTTTCATGCAAGAATGCATTTTTAACATCCATCTGGCTAAGCCTCCATCCTCGGCCGACTGCTAGGGATATGATGACACGAATTGTACCCATTTTGACTACTGGACTAAAAGTTTCATCGTAATCTTCACCATATTGTTGTGTGAATCCCCGAGCAACAAGTCGTGCTTTATATTTGTCGATACTTCCTTCAGGCTTATACTTTGTTTTATAAACCCATTTTTAGCCAACTACATTCTTTCCTTCTAACCGAGGTACTATTTCCCAAGTCTGGCACTCGTGAAGTGCTTCCATTTCTTCATTCATAGCTTCAGTCCAATGACGAGATTGAAGAGCTTCATTAAAGCAAGTGGGTTCATCCTGTTTTGTGAGCTGAGACATAAACAACTGGAAATCAAGAGAAAAGGTCTCATAACTCACCCATCGTTGAATAGGATGCCTAATGCGTGACGGCCTTTGAGCCGGATCATTAGTGATGCTTTCCACATTCCTCTGCTTTATATTTTTGTCTCGTCTAGTGTATATTTGTCCAGAGAAGCGTTCTACTGGGGTTGGTTCAACACGCATCTGTGAGTCATCCAACCCCCGGCTCAAGCCAAAGGAAGTACAATTCGCCTGACAAGTTTCTTCTGTATTAGCAAAAAGATCTGTGCTCATCCATGGATCATATACCTCTACTTCTCGAGATGGCAACGCTTCAGAGTCATTTACCTGAAAATTTTGTTCATCAAAAACAACATTCCTAGAGGTCCTAATACGTTTTGTAGTAGGATCATAGCATCGATAGCCTTTGTATTCATCCGCATACCCAACGAATCTGCACTTAACGGCCTTGTCCTGAAACTTATTTCTCAGAGATGAATCAATATGTACATAACATACACAACCAAAAACACTCAACTCATCATAAGAAGGATGTTGCCCAAATAAAGTATAATATGGAGAGTGCTGATCCAGAAGTGCCATAGAAAGACGATTTATGACATGAACAGATGTATGAAAAACTTCTGTCCATAGACTAATGGGCACATTGCTATCATGTAACATGCTCATCGCACTCTCGACAATATGCCTGTGTTTCCTTTCCGCAACCCCATTTTGTTGAAGTGTATGAGGGCAAGAAACCTGTCGACTTATTCCTTTATCCCGAAGAAAGGCAATAAACTCGCTTAATGAATACTTGCCCCCATCATCACATTGTAAGTGCACAATATCACAGGAAAACTTTGTTTTGACCATCGAATGGAATTCCCGAAATACTTGAAAAACTTCATGCTTATGTTTCAAGAAATATATCCAAGTATAACGGGAATAAGAATCAATAAAGATATCATAGTAACGACTACCGAAAAGAGAAGGAATGTCCCCAAACATCGGAACAAATAATCTCAAATGGCTTTAAAGCCCTTTTATTAATAATATGAAACGGAAGAACATGATTTTTGCAAAGTTCGCATGAGGAACATTTATTATTATCTAAAAATGAACATAAACTAGACTCTGGAAGAAGACCATCAGATACAAGACTTTCAACGAAGCCCCGACTACAATGGCCCAAACGACTGTGCCAAATGTCTGGCTTATTACAATGAGATGAATTAAAAACTTCCAACGAAGGGAAAAGCAAAGACTCTGAAGGCGAAGAGACTGAAGAATGCTTGGACGACTTCAACTGGAGGACTGGGGCTGAAGGTGAAGACATTGAGGGAATCTCCTTGAAGATGTACATGTTTCCTTGTCGCTCCCCCTTAGCGAACGTCTCCTTCGTTCGTAGATCCTTAACATAAACAGAAGAGGGAGTAAATTCGACGAAAGAATTCATATCGTCAACAAGTTTAGCTACAGAAACAATGTTCTTTTTAATATTAGGAGCAAGGAGAACATTAGACAAGTGAAGTGAGGACTCTGACATAGGGATATGTGCGCTGCCAGTATGACTAATGGAGTGACAAGTTCCATCTCCCGTAACTATACTACCTTTTTCAGAATAAGGCAATAAGTGAGATAACTTACCGACATTACCCGTAACATGAGTGGCAGCGCCGGAATCAACATACCACTCTCCTTGTTCATTTTGCTTGATCGTCATCTGTGACAGTGCTGATAACAAAAGTTGTTGCATATCTGTAGATGGCGCTTTCGTGTCCACAGTAGTAGCAGACTTATTTTCAATTTTGTTTACCTTTCCTCTATTTTGTAGATTAAACCAACAATCAGCTTTCACATGTCCTCTTTTATTACATAAGAAACAAGTGGGCACTCTCCTCTGATTCCCTGTATTAAAAACACCAGAAATATTAGGTGTAGGCAAGATACCACAACCTCCCTGCCCAAAACGTCTGCAGCCTCTGCCTCCTTGATGCCCTCCATTTCCTCGTCCAAAACCGACAGAAGTGTCCATGGCCAAAACTGAATGAGAACAAACTGATTCATTTCCTTCTGCTCTTTGTTTCATAATCATCTCATGCTAGAGAAGTTTCGCTTGAAGATCGTCAAAAGTAGGCAAGTGAGGAAGGCATGACAAAGTTGTGGTAAACATGTCAAAATTAGGGCCCAATCCATTGAGGAGTTGTTGAACTTTATCTTTATCTAAAATAGCACTTCCAATAACCGCCAATTGGTCAGTAATACTCTTCAAGCGGCCTATGTATTCCATGACTGGCATGGAGCCTTTCTTCAAACTTTGAAACTCATTTTTTAAGTACATAACTCGAGCTTCTGATATCTGAGAGTATGTCTGAGACAACTTACTCCACAGATCTGCCGCAGTATAATCATCTGAAAGAGTAACCAACACTTCTTGAGACAGTGTTGACGTAATATAAGCAACCAAAGATTGATCTCGCTTCCTCCAGACTGTATACTCTGGATTCTTAAAGGAAATAGTAATTGTGTCACCCTTCTCATTGGTGGTTTCCTGCAAAATAAACCGTGGGGGTATAGGAACCAAACCATCCAGATGTTCATCGAGATCCTGACTCCGTATAAAAGGAAGTATTTGTCTCTTCCAGGTCAAAAAACTAGAGTGAGTAAGTTTTTCTATAACAAGTTGACTCAAGAAATTTGCAGAGGGACCGGAGGACAAGGTAGATGACGAAGAGTAATCCATATCAATGGGACAATGAATAAACGAACAAGACGAATGAAGAGAAAGAGAAGAAAATTGAAGATCACTTAATCAATCAATAGAACTTTAATAAGGAATGCACCCGTGATATTAATAGACGTAAACCTTTTTTTTAGGGTCGAGAATATAGACTGTGATAACCTGCCTATAGGCGTTGCAAAGAAATCATTAAACAGTAATAGAAAAGGGAACTTCTGTAATCAAAGAGGGAATAAACTGTAATCAAGGAGGAAATAAATCAAAAAAATACTGAATAACTGCAGTAGATTTGATTGCAATCAAAAGGAGACTGCAATCAAAGAGGGGAAACTGCAGTTAAAGAGGGAAAACTGCAGTCGTTGATGTGAAAACTGCAGACGCAGGGGAAACTGCAGTTAAAGAGGGAAAACTGCAGTCGTTAATGTTGCTGCAGACGTTACCAGAAATCAAAAAAAAAAAACTGTATCAAAACAGTTTGCAAGAGTTACCAGAAATCAGGAAAAAAAAAAACAAGTGCAGAAGTTACCGTGAAGAAGGAAGAATTGAATGAGGAATGGGCAAGGAAATGTATCAAAACAGTTCCTTCAGAAGTTACCAGGACTCGCTGAACAGCTGACTGGTAGGGTTCCGCAACCGCGCTCTGATACCATATGAGATTCTCTGTGGGCTCAGCCTTCACTGCAAGAACTAAGAAAAGAGAGAGAGAGAAGAGGGAGATTCACAATGGCTGGGGGTGGCGCACGTTAACCCAACCTCCCAGCCCTAAACATTATAAATAGGGAAAAATACAAATGCTAGAAAAATTACAGACATGCCATTAATGAAATGGCATTGAGCATGTGTTAAAAGTTAAAACATAACGTGCGTATGGATCTGGATCCAGATCCATACGCATACCATATTTTAACACCCTTTGAAGAATGCTCATACTTAGCATGTAAAACCCGCAAAATTTCAATAATTATCAAACTAAGTAAAGGATAAAATCCTTTGAAATAAATACGATAAAATGATATAGAGTCGATCCAAATGGATCTTGAAATCCAAACTGGATCAAATGGATCCAGTATTTGGATTTGGATACGACGTATGGATTCGGATCCTGGATGGATCCGAAATCCAATTAGAATCCAATTGAATCTTAATGGATCCAAATTTTGTCAAATTGCAATCAAGATCCAAAAATAGTTAAATCGCAATCAGTTCCAAAAATGCAATAAGTACGAATTTGGAACTCCCAAGAGAACGATGTCGTAATTGAACGAGATGACCATGAAAAAAAAAACATACTTAAAGGTTAATGAGTCAAGAGGCAAGACATCTTAGGTTCGAGACACGGTAAAAGCGTAAGAAAAACGTTTATGATTTAGACGGAGCGTCATAAGTGGATAAGAGAAATTAAGTTGCAAGAAAGAACATCTAAAGAGGAGTTGGCGCATTGGTCAGGACAATGGGCTTACAGAGTGGAGGTTACAGGTTCAAATCCCCTAGGTAACATAACGCTTTTTATGTAGAAAACGTTTTTGGTTGGTAATATAGTTCAGCCACAACGAGATTAAATACATTAATGTTGCAAGTTATTGCAACGAAAAACATCATGGTACACTGGTGGGAAACGTTCGCCCTTATGGTGGAGACCTGAGTTCGATTCCCCCTGTGCACCGACAAAGAGGGTTGTTTTTATAAAAATAAAATATATTTTTATATTTTTGGAAATTGAAATTAGAGAGGACGTTACCCATTCCCATTTAAGACGGTTTTAAATGTGGAATGGGGTGGCACACGAAGTGGACTGGGCGTTTTTCCCAAAGGGGAAAGCCCCAACCAAATTTAATAAGATTTTTAATCAATAATGAACTTGGGAGGGGGAAAGAACGTTTGGGAAAATCCTTTAATGAGGAAGGTGAAGAGGCAGCATCAAGAATGGAAGATGGCCTGCCGTTTTGGGCAGGCTATAATGAAAAAAAAAAAAACGGTAGTTGGTGAGACTTTACAAAATTCGACCTTCTGGAGATCAATCTTTCTATCCCTTCACGTTTTCCATTATCAACCGAGGTTTTTCCATTTTCGTTCTAACCTCACCTCCATTAGCTCTGAGGGAAACCTTGCAAGGGATCATTCGATGCACGTGAGGAGTAGAAGCAAGTTAACCTCCGAACTATGGTCTTCAACGAGTCGCTCCTCCACCATTAGAGACGAGAACCATGTTGTTTTTGTCACTACGAGAGAAAAAAAATGTGTGAGGTCGAACAAAGCTCAAATACAGGTTTTTCTATCTTCACAAGGTAAGGGGCCTTGTATCACTATGCATGTGTTTGGTGTCTTGTGAGACACGTATGTTGATTGCATCTTACTCTCAATTTGCATCTAAGATATTATGATAAGCTTTCTCTGAGCCTAGCCTGAGATGCGCAGTCATACCAGTTTCAATTTGTTTTAGTTATTATTACGTCATGCCCCTATATAGTATATATGTGACTAAAGTTTATTTGTGATTATAGGTACTGGATGTTGTAGATCGCCTTACTTAGGCTTACCTTCTGATTCCTAGTAGTTGTGAGAACATGGAAAAGGAACAAAATGTAAAATGTATTGTAATGTCAAAATTTTCTATTTCATGTTCTAAATTAGGTTTTGCAGTATTTCATATGAATTGGAGCTCAAAAAAAAAATATCTCATTTAGAATGTGGTGGAGTAGAGTACCTTGAAAGTGATCCACTCAAGGTGTTCACAAGGTAGGCTGGAAGTTATTCTTGTAGAGTGGTGCAACTTAAAAGAATAAATTCATGTTAGAAGCCAGGTGTGGATTAATACGTTGACTAAAGGAAAAAGAAAACCCATGTTTTGGAAACTTGAGATGTTTTTGGACTTCTCTACAGAGAAGAATGTAGAACAAACTGTTCCTAATCTGGTATGAGATAAGCTAGTCTAACTTGATGCTCGCACAGTAATGGCTACTGCATGGTCAATTACATGTATCCCATGTTTATCGCTGATCCTTGCATTCAGATTGTCTTTCCTTTGTAGCCTGTGCGTGAGTGAATAATGGGTGAAAAACTTTCTGGTGCGCCATCGCTTTTGTAAGCTCCAAAAAGGCCTATGCTGCAAATCAGCTTAGTCATGTTCCAGACTGATAGGTGATCTAAAAAGTTGGCCTTGGATGAGGCTAGACATATGCAGAAAATATGCAAGTGTCTAGGTGAATAAACATCTACAATCATCATACTGAGAAGCTGTTAATGCCATTAACTTAAAGAATCTATAACAGGGAATTTAACAGCTATTATCTAGTCTTTTTGTTTTGATAGCTTAATCTTGTTCTATACCATTATTGGTTTTGAAGTTCTGGAATTTTCATTTTTATTCAGCCATGTCATTGTTTGGCATAAAACGTGTAGTTAGTGGTTGTCGATTTTCCCATGTGGTAAGTTGCTAAAAGTTTCATTTTTGATCAGCACGTATTAGTGATGAAATTATTAGTCAAGCTTATGGATTTGTTCATGTTAGAAAACAAGATATTTTCCAGTAGAAAAAAAAAATGCATGATTAGATGCTCATAGTGTCATAGTGTGTGCACTATTATGTTTCTAGTATGTAGGTTACTTAGATTTGGGCAAACAGCAAATAGATATGCATGACCATATCTCATCGGGTGATAAATTGTACATTATCATATTATCAGGGTGAGAATAATTATATATCTATGAAAATCAGAAATAAAGAGGTAAGATCAAATTTTTATTGTAATTTATTAATGGTGACATCTCCCAACAACCACCAACGTAATAATATTGAGTACAAAACTTATAACATGATTATTAGAAAATAATGCTCAAACCAATACAGTGATGTATTAAACTGAGTACATACGGGTGGCACGAGACATTGAAATCTGTTTCAATGTATAAATGAACAGAGTATGTGCAATATACAAAAATGAAATTCAGATCTGTTAGGTCTAGACCCAAAGTATCTTAACGCTAATGAAAAAAAATATTTCCCTCTCAAATTCGGTACGTGTGCGTGGGTGAGTATTCAATAGATTTGTTGCACTGAGACTTGGTTCTTGTAGTTGCATAATAGTATCTCAGCAACATTCATATTTATGAGATTTGTTTTGATAGTAGTTATCTGGGTTCACCAGTGGAAAAAAAATATATATCTGTCTCTTATTATCGGGCTACGTGGTTATACACCCCAGCATGCATATCCACGACACAGGTTAAGGGGGGGTTTAACACCAGAAACGTCTGGTCCAAATGCTTAGAAGTAGGAGTTGCTCTCATATTACAGCAGGCCACAGGTCGGGATAAATCGACCTGTACGCGTTCGGTTAGGAATAAGCAAATTCCCCTTGTAAAAATATTGACAGGGTGTAAGTGCATCGTTTGGACCAAGGTAAGTATGATTAAATGTATACAGAATTTTTTGAGAGAAGTGAAACCCTATTAGCTATGAAATAGCCAACGTCAGTTTGGTAAATCCATGGTCTGAGTAAGTGCCATCTTGGGTCTGACCCTAGTGGTAAGGGCAGGTCGTGACCCACTTCGCAGGGCAGCACACGCTGCTCCTGCTGGTGTTGTCAGCACCACTCATGCCAATGGCACCGCTGGAAAGCCCACGACATGCCATGGGACTCTATCGACCCTACTCGGGTGGTGTGCTGCCATGTTTTTGGTTCACAGTCAGAGTAAGTGTTAGGTTGGCTTGAGAGCTGCAAACCGTTACAACACTACGTGTTATCTCTATGGGGTTGTTGCGGTATTAGCTTGACTTACAAAATATATGTATTTCCTTGGTTTGGTAGGAATTTTATATCCGATTGATAATTAAATTCGGGTTGTTCACTTAGTTGCACATTAAGTCGGATGTGGTAATGCCTAAACCTGACCCGAGTTAGGTTAAAAAAAATATATATGTATTCATACAGGGATTTTCTATAGAGACCTTCCAATATTTAATATTAGATATAGCATGGCAACTACATGTTGATGAATAGTCGCATACAGATGATGGTTTCAAGAGTATAAAAATACATATAATAAATCCCTTTGAGCAATGAGGGTTTTTATGCAATCTTTAGATAATAAGGGCTTGAATTCGAAAGTCATCAATCTTATATACATACTCATTTTTGTTCGACTACCTAAATTAATATGGGAATTCAAATGGTTGTTGCTATCACCGTGTACACACACTGGGACATGGTTGTACGTATTAAGAATGTATGTATTGAGGATTTGACAAGATAACAATGATGTAGTTACATCGCCTGTGGTTTTGTATGTGGCTTGTGGTTAAATACACATTTTTATTATAATGGCACTAATAGAAGAAAAACTACAATGGCACAATGTTACAAATTAAAACTGAGCATGTCAAATCCTTGTGATGCCATCTAGGCACCTATGATGCTATGAGAATTGCATATAATTGAATCAAGATTTCATGTTAGGACATGTTTATGTGCTAGCAGATCTATGCGTTCTGCAAAAGTTTGCATACATGGACAATTTCACGTCATGATCATGTGAAAGCTTAAAATCGAGCTTGCAGCTTCGCAGCAAGCTGATAGTGCCATACGAGCACTTATGAATTGTTAAAATTGGTTTATGCCATGTTGCGGCACAACCAGAGAGGTACGATATGTATACCCTAGTACCAAAAACACAGCTTAACTAATACACAGTGACATAAATGAAAACTCCAGACTCTGGGTATACCTGAAAGACGGTATATGTTACCAGTTTATATATTTGGGATTCTGGGTATACCTGAAAGAGGGTATATGTTACTGGATTTTCCCCATAGTGTTGGGTACACCTGAAAGATGGTGTATGTTAGTGGATCCAAACAAAAGAAGAATGAAAAATACACACATAAAAGTAATAATGAAAAGGGATACTGGGTATACCTGAAAACGGTATATGTTACTGGTTTCTCAGGGCTCTGGGTACACCTGAAAGACGGTGTATGTTAGCGGACCCATGGTCTACCTTGGAGAGGGTAGATGGTACAAGCTCCGTGGGACAATTTTTGTTTTGGTGAGAGCGAGACGTCTCACCCGGTCCCCAGTCCTCGGAGTTAGGGGGGCCAGGACTATCAATTTGTCCTAGGTGGTAGATCCAACTCTTCTGCAGAAGTACAGGGTGCATCCTAATTCTAGTTCTAGCCATTGGGGAGTACTCTCTCGGTCGTGAACCGTCCCCTTTGGATATCCGTACGGCTAGTCACACGGGTTATAAAATAATAGACCCCCGTGTGGTCTCGGTCCGCTACGATGTCGAATGCCTGTGCGTACCCACAGGGTAATTAACAAGATGAAACATAAAGTTAGTGCATTAAGAAAAATCTTCAAGTAGTTGCATACTGCTTGATGTTGAAATTGTTGGAGTAAGTCCTGTAGAGCATGATTCAAATTGGTTTTCCTTTACATGGAAACTGTGATAACTTATTAACAATGTGTTGAATAGTGATATTTGTGCTTTATGCACACTTTACATGAAATGCTTTAGTTAGGTCAGGTGTACATCCACATTAGTTTAAAAGTTATTACTTAAATGAATATGGTTTATGCATATGATGGATCGTGCTTTGATGTTGATGGAATATATCATGAAATGTTCGACTTTATTGACCTGTACATTTATCAATTGTTAAATGGTTATTAGTTCTATCTAAACTTGTTGCACATATACTTGTACACATGACACTGTGCACATTCATATGGATATTATGCTTCTTACTCAGACGTGGTAGTCTGACTCTTTCTGAATTAATGTTTTTCAGGAAACGGTATGACGAGCAATTGTGGTCATCGTTGCGGACAGTGCTATGTGACCATATCTTCTTCGGATGTCCTGAGGATTCCTGACTTGTAATAAATCATCAAGTTGTAAATGATAACTTGTAGTATTTCAATGCAAGAATTTATTTTAATTAAATGCCTTGAGTCTGTGCTATTACTTGTAACCCGCCCAAATAATTTGAATAAGGATTTAATAAAGTTTTCCGCTGTTGTTTAGAAAAAAAAAATTTATTCCAAAATTTTCAAGTTAAATATTTGGGGCGTTACATAGCAGCCTTCCTTTTATCAAGACCAGTAAAAGAGACTTTATCTCAGACTTGACTGCCTATTGAATACTAGTAATATGCCCTCATGCAGAACTTTCATTTGCCTCTGTTCTAAACTATTTCATCACAAGGTTCTCCTCCTTGTAGGGTGCATAGATCCATCCATAACTCAAGTTTCTCTTTTTGTTAATCCTCCCCTTGAAACAACTCATCAATCTTCCAAAGTCAACATTAGTTGAATTGAGGATGGAGTTCTCACCAAGTGCCAGGAAAACTGAATCAAAAGAGTTTCCTCCACTACCATCAATCAAGCCAAAATCATCATATTCTCAGGCCCTGCCTTAGCTAAGAATCCCTCAAATAATAAGAATGGATAACCTACCAAACTTCCATAAATCAGATTGTTGCTATCTTATTGAATTTCTAATCTACAAATAAGCAACTGTTTTGATTAGGAAGTCCACCACCTATCCTTTGTTAGCACCACCAGCATCCATCTATGAGGTGTTGATCAAGTGTTCTACTATTCTAATTGTTGTACCATTGCATATATAGCAAGAGATACAGAAGAGGACAGCAATCGTAAGGTTTCTTTGGCCAAATCCAATGGGAAATGATAGTAACAGTCAAATAGAGTTAACTAAGGCAAGGTGTCAAGACATGAAACATACCTTATGAGCCATTAAATCAATATTAACATAGGGAAGTAATAATTGACGCAGAGGTATTAGCCTCCCATAGGTGCCTAAGTGCAGCTATGCAACATCTAGGCATTTGCCTAGAAACCAATATAAAAATTAATAGTCTTAAGTTAAGGCCAATTAAAATCTGTATAAAATTATTGAACTAGAATTTTCATATTCGCAAACCTAAATAAAAAAAACACAGGCAGTTTTCAAATGGCCCACCACCATCTAGACGAACTGACCTACAACCTCGGCGTTGCTAGGCAATAGGTTGCAGAAATATGCACCTAGGCATGATACTGACGGCCAAGATCAATATCTAATGTAAATCCACCCCTTTCAATGGAAGTGACCATCAAATTACAGCATGTGGATTTGCTTTTGTTTTATTAGAATTGGCGACATTTATTTTGTCCACTAAGCAGCCCATGCGAGTTACTTTGGTACTTAATATACTTGAAAAAGGCATGGGCTTCTCTCCCAACTTGGATATAAAAGAAAAGGTTGTCATAGTCACTTTACATTGCTTGATGGATATTTCTTATAATCATGATCTCAGTGAATCATCAATATGCTATTTTGGCATATTTCTTCCTTTTTCTATTTTCCTTTCTTTTTGTTTATCTGTGCTTTCTGTTTCTTATTTCTTCTCTTTTGTTTCCCTCAGACATGACCACCATGGATGGCTAGTTCTCTGGTCTCTCCAATAACATTCATTACTAGCTGCGGCCACATGCAAAAACAGTCATCTCCACATGCAAAAACACCATGGATTTCCATATCTTTCCTACATAATTACACAGAAATCATATTATATATAAGAGTAATGTGTAGCTTCCAGACCATTTATCTCCCAAACTAACCCAGATCCCTTTAAAAAACATACTTGCATGTGTTTTTTGCTTAATCTAAATCCATAGATGTGATCTCTATGCTTTATTTAGTAGAAAACATATATTAGTTTAAACAATTTTCATGTTTAGATGTGCTTTTAGCTCAACAAAAAAACATCAACAGTTCATATTACACAAAAAATTGATTAACTAAAGTTCAAGAAATCTTGTTAAATTTATTCAATCCAAAGCATGATTTTTAGAGAATTAGTAATGATAAACACATCTACATGTTTGGATTAAGCAAAAAAAGCATGCAAGTATGTTTTTTAAAGAGGTCTGGGACAGTCTGGGAGATAAATAGTCTGGAATCTATACATTACTCTGTAGTATAGTATGATGCAAACTGCATTACAGGTCCATAGATGGGACTGAAATGAAACATCTAGACTTGAGATAGACCAATTAAAACAAATGACATACCTGAAAATCCATCTCTTCGTGGAGGTAAGTTAAACCACGAGCTGCATCCAAGGCTATCGTCAACCGTGTAGACCATGGAAGTGGCGTAGATGTACGAGAAGATAAGTGGTACTCAACACTTCCATTGGGCATAAATTCATAAATGAGAAGCCGCTGGATTCCTCTTTCATCATCTTCAGCACAATAACCCACTAATTTGACAAGATTTGGATGCTCAACAACTCCAAGGACATTTACTTCTGTTACCCATTCCTTGTGGCCCTGAGAAATAAACAGTGAAATAAAAGATGACCATTAAAAAAATAACGGGACCATTAAATAAGCAGGAGAACATTTATTCAGAAAGCTACATTGTTTTTTTACCAAGGTCGCACACCTATTAAAAAAGTTCAACCAGAAAAGCACACATTATGATTATCAGCTTCAAAGGAGACTAAGTCATCCAAATGAAGAAACACAAAAAGAATCAGGTAAATCCAATATATAAACAATACTTATGACCATGCTCTATATATCAGTGTATGTGCATGCATGTGTGCATGCTAATATATGTATAACTTGTAAAAGATCCTTTGTGAAAGATCCTTGCAAACAATCAAGTTTTCAAATAACTTGATACTTCAAATACTTCAAGACATATGATAGCATAAAATAGTATTTAAATGCTTTACACCACAAAAAAAGGGAAGTGCAACAAATGCACTGTTTTTATAAATAAACGTAAGGAAACAAAACTCCTTTCTATATGACACTACTTTACAATGGGCTCACAACCCTTATTTATAAGCTTAGCAACTCATAAGAGCCGTTGGGCTGATTTCAATGTACAGAAATAGTACATTAAAAAGCTAAAATAAAAAAAAAAAAGTTACAAAAATAAGAAAAATTAAAAGGAAGAATTACAATCATATTCAACGACATGAATTTGTGTAAAATGACTAAAATACCTCTACAACTAATACAAGAAAGAAATATATATTTTATATATATAAGTAGATGGATATATATACATATATATGAAATAAATATGTATATGTATCTTCTTTTATACATATAAAATATATATTAGAAAATACATTGTCTTATGGATTACAATTTAACACCCCCCCCTTAAACTTAGGGCATAAAGACCGAAAAATTGCCAAGAAGGAAGTTGAATCGCGGAGACCACAACGATTTGGTGAAGAAATCTGCTACTTGATATTCTGAAGTTACATATGAAAGATCTATGACTCCTTTCAGATATGCTTCTCGGACATAGTGACAATCCATCTCGATGTGTTTGGTCCGCTCATGAAATGTGCGGTTTTTGACAACATAAATTGCACTCTTGTTATCACAACATAGCTTGGTGGGCACTTCTACATTAATCCTCATATCTTCTAGTAGCTGATGAATCCATACAATCTTCATGGTAGTAGTTGTCATGGCTCGGTATTCAGCTTTGGTAGAGGATAACGATACCTTTTATTGTTTCTTACATCTCCATGAGATTAGTGAGTCTCCTAAAAACACACAAAAACCAGTGGTGGAGTGACGGTTATTTGAATTACCTCCCTAATCAGAATCAGTATAAGCTATTAAATTTAATTCAGAGGAAGATGATAAGAATACTCCCTTATTCAACGATCCCTTTATGTATTTGATGATCCGCAGAATTGCACTCATATGAACGAATGTTGGTGCATATTGAAATTGGCTTGCAGTATGAACTGCATGAGAAATATTTGGTCTAGAAATACTAAAATACATCAAGGAGCCTACAAGTTGTTTGCAGAGAGTGGGGTCTTTGAGAAGAATTTTATCATCAATTTTCATTTTGGTTCCTACTATAGCACGATTTTCACAAATTTTATCATCTGTAATACCTGACCTGTCAAGAATCTCCGAAGCAAGTTTAGTTTGGGATAAAAAACTCTATGTGAATATGCAACTTCAATTCCCAGAAAGTAGGTCAGAAATCCTAAGTCAGACATTTCAAATTTATCTTTTAAGATATATTTTATGCTCTTAATTCCTTTAGAGTCGCTTCCAATTATTAGCATATCATCAACATATAGAAGCAATATTAATATTCCTGCGTTGGATTTTTTGACAGATAAAGCGGTGTCAGTAAAACATGAGGAGAAACCAATTTTCAACATTACAGAGTTAAATCTGTCATACCAAGTTTTGGGGGCTTGTTTTAGTCCATAAAGTGCTTTCTGGAGATGAAGTATTTTTCCTTTAGGAGTATTCATTCCTAAAGAAGCATTCATATATACTTCTTTATTAAGATTGTCATTTAAAAGGGCATTTTTAACATCCATTTGATAGATGTTCTATTTTTTAATAGAAGCAATGGTAATAAGACATCTGACAGTAACCATTCGTGCAACAAGGGCAAATGTTTCTTCATAGTCAATATCGTATTCTTGACTATATCCTTTGGCTACTAGACGAGTTTTATATCTTTCAAGAGATCCATCGATCTTGGTTTTAACCTTAAACACCCATCTACATCCTATGGTTTTCTTACCCTTAGGAAGATCTTGAAATTCCTAGGTCTTTGCTTTTTTTAGAGCTCTAAGTTCATTATCCATAGCTTCTAATCATTCAATACTTTTTTGGCTTCTTCAAAGTTTTTGGGTTCTACATATGAGTGAATGGCACTAAGGCAAGCTCTATGTTTAGGTGTGAATGAATCATAAGAAATGAACCTAGAAGGGACTTTTTTATTTCTCTCAGTTTTTCGTAGATTTTCCTTATTTGAAGAGGTAGTTCCACTAGATTCGTTATATTTTTCTATTGTACTTTTAAAACTATTTTTATCTCTATGGGAATATGTGATAGGATCTCTAAATGTTCCTTCATCAATATGTTGATAGGTAGGTGGGTGTAATAAAGAGTTATTTTCCTCAACTTCATTATCACTAGAGTCATTATGTGGGAACTCATCACCACTAGCATCATCATTTCCAGATAATAACTCAAATAAAAAAGGAATAATCCATATTTTCTTCATAAGGTTCACATCTTTCAAAACCAATAACATTTTCCAGAAAACTCGCATTTCTGGACACATATAATTTGTCGCTTTTAATATTGTAACATTGAAACCCCTTTTGAGTTTCGGAGTAACCAAGAAAAGCACATGTGATAGCTTTTGGTGAAAACTTGTCATTCTTATCCGTAAGAACAAAACATTTGCATCCAAAAATTCTTAACCTATTATAATCGGGTTCTTTTGTGTACAACATTTCAAAAGGCGAAATTTTGTTTAAGTTTTTGGATGGAAGCCGATTTATGAGATAGACAGATGTGAAAACTGCCTCAGCCCAAAAATGTTTTGGCATGTTTTACGAAATAAGAAGTGTTCGAGTAGTTTCAATAATATGTCTATGTTTTCTTTCGGCTAATCAATTTTGTTGAGGTGTTTTCGGACAAGATTTTTTATAGAGAATACCATAACTTTCAAGATATCTTTTGAATTCTTCCAGAGTCAGTTCTAAGAATTTTCAAGTCACCGTTAAATTGGTTTTTGATCATCATATGATATGTTTTGAATGTCATAAAAACCTCATGTTTGTGCTTAAGAAAAAATATCCAACAATATCTAGTGTAATCGTCAACAAAAATCACATAATACGAAAACCCTCCTTTTGATAAAACGGTGCCGGTCCCTATACGTCCGAATGGACAATTTCAAATGGTCTTGTTGTAAACATAGATCTTTGATTAAAAGATAAACTTCTCATCCTTCCAAGAGTACAATCATTACAAGTGAAATCACTTTTACAAAGATGTTTAACAAAAGGTAAATAGAAAATTTTAACAATATTGGGATGTCCAAGCCTTTTATGTCATACATTAATATCTTTATGTTGGACAACATTAAAAAAGGGTTTTTTGAAATTTGAAGAAAGTCGACATAGTATAGATCAGAGTTACCAGTTGAGGAAGCGGAAAGCGATACGGGAATCGGGAGCGGAAAGCGAGGCACTTTCAAAAATTTAGGAAGCGGGGAAGCGTGGGACCACTTAGAAGAAAATTCTGAACCGTCTCGGAAGCGTCCTAGGAAGCGAACCGGAAGCGACCTTGGAAGCGAACCGGAAGCGAGGGGGAAGCGAAAAAATGGAAAAATGGGGAAGCGAGGAAGAAGCGTGGGTGAAGCGAGCTTTATATAAATAGGAAGTGTGTTTCCCATAAAAGGGAAGCGCGCTTCCCAAAAAAGGGGGACGCTTCCCCTCACGCTTCGGAAGCGCGATGTTTCGCGATTCCGAAGCACGCTTCCCCTTTTACTTAGGCGCTTCTGGTAACTCTGGTATAGATCTTCCTTCCTAGAGCCTTCCCCAATCAACTTCCCGGACGGCGATCCTGTATCCAACATTTATCAGATGAGAATTTTATATCACATCCATGATCCGAGAGTTGAGAGACCGAAAGCAAATTTAAGTTTAATTTTGGTATAAATCTAATTTTTTAGATAAAAAAACCTTGTTTTTCAAAATTTCCAATTCCTTTGATTTCAAGAGAAGTTCCATCCGCGGTTGAAACAAAGGATAGAGAGGAATTTTTTAAATATTCGAAAAATAAGCAAATACTTGAAGACATATAAAAGGAGGCACCCGAATCTAAGAGCCAAGAAGTCTTACCGGGATGAGAGAAAGTTGTCATGGCGGCTCCGAAAATTGCCCCCTTGAGAAGAGGTTGAAGTGCTTCCACATTTTGATGCAAAGCGAGAGCTCTATTGGAAGATGAACTTTCTTCCTTTTGGGGTTGGGATGTGGTAGCTCTTAAGATATACATATGCATATATGTATATATATACATATACATATATGTGCTTAACTGTAAACCAAAATACCATCAAGGGTATTTCGGTATTTTCACTGTAATAGGCGTCAGCCCATCAATCTATTTTTCTTTTTTTTGTTTTTCACTTTTTACTTTTTTAACTTTTGAAGTACTGGGAACGGCTCCAAAGTAGTTGTTGGAGCTGCTCCCAATAGTCATCTTCTGTGTATGTCAAGGATCTTCAAACGAGGGAGACATTCGCTGAAGGGGAGCGAAAAATAAATATGTACATCTTCAAGGAAGATTCATTTGCGCATACAAGTTCCGTCTTGAAGACCTTATTGAAGTCTAAGTCTTTTCAGTCTGAGTTATCTGTGTCAGGGCCTGAGTCTGTTTTTAGCCTTTCTAAATATAATAAGCCAAGTCTTAGGCATGCAGTGATTCTTTTCTTAAGAAACTTGTATCAAGTAAATTAATTCCTAAATCAAGTTTAGCTCTTGAGGAAAATAATAAAAGGTGCTCCAGTTGTTCCCTTGCGACTTACAGTGTACAGTTGCGCTTAGAGTCTGTTTTGCTTTTGTTGAGTCTGATGTAAGCTGCCCGGTTCAGGTGAATCAATACCCCGAAGGGGCAACCCGTATACTTGAACTGTAATAGCCTGCGGGCAAAATTGTGAATGAAGTAAATGCGTTGAGCTTTCTTTTGTTCACCCTCGTTGTGATCGCTTCTTGTGATTGCAATTTCTCTCCCTCTATTCTCTCTTGTTCTCTTGCACTTTGATTACAAGCTTCCGCGACCGGCAAGCGAGCTGACGAGTAGGCTTGCGGCTGTAAGGAAGGACCGTCGCGCCACGCTGGCCCATTGAAGGAAATAGGCCCGTGACAAGTGGTACCAGAGCCCGTTCTCGTGCTGAGGAAGGGACTCCAGAGTCGGTGTCGACAGACACGCCGACAGGCTGCGATTTGTGAGCAAGATATCATGGCGCCTTATCAACACTTGCGCAACACCAAAGGCAAGGGAGTTGCCGAAACTGAGGAGATGGGTTCACCTCGGGGCCAAGAAGAGTTGGTTGCAACTGTTAACAAGCTGGTGGAAGATGTGACTTCGCATGATGAAGCGATTTCACGCGCATGTGAATTATTCAATGGATTGAATGATGTGGTGGCGAGCCTGCAAGAGCAGGTGAACTTACTAATGGGGCAGGTCACTTCATTGACGACTATAGTGACCGATCTTGAGTTGAAGAACCGTACGTTGCAGCGAACGGTGACCATAAATGGCAAAAATGGTGAGAGACCATCAAGGATTAATGTACCTAGACTCGCAAAATTCAATGGTTCTCGCGACAGCAAGGCCATTGAGAACTTCTTGTTCCAAGTAGAAGACTACTTGGATATCCAGAATGTGACCCTCGAAGATCTGAGGATCAAGGCTGCAGCGGCCTTACTTGATGGGGATGCTATCGCTTGGTGGAGGCGGAAGCGCAATGACATGAAGAGGGGTCAATGTGTGATAGACACCTTTGATGACTTCAAAGTAGAGTTGCGCAACTACTTCATGCCAAGAAATACGCAGAGACAGGCTTACCGGATGGTTCGTGAGCTCAAACACACTGGTTCGTTGCAAGACTATGTCAGAACGTTCCAGAAGCTTATGCTGGAGATACCTAACATGCCAGAAGACGACATGCTCAACTGGTTCATTATGGGACTTCAATCATGGGCACAGTCTGAAGTGGAAAGGAGCAACCCCCGTATTTTGGAAGATGCATATGTGGCGGCAGAGCGCTTAGTTGACACTCAGCGCAAGCCTTTCACCCCATCAACCAAAGTTGGGAAGAAGCCTGACCACGGAGGCAAGAAGGATGAGCAACGCAATGATAAAGGTGAGGCGTCGACACGCCATCAATCCGAAAAGAAACAGAACTTCACAAAGCATAACAACAGCAACAAGGGTGCGGTTGTGACATGTTGGTTCTGCGACGATAGATATATCGCTAGGCAGTGCCCAAAGCGCGTTGTAAAGGACGACGGGCAAGCCAATGCTGCACAGGAAGAATGCAGCGATACTGAATGCAGTGACACTGAGACCATGCAACCAAGGATGGGGGTCATGCGATCGATTAACACAGCTAGAAGTTGCGCAGCTAGAACATGCAGGTCAGTAAGGAACTTATGTACGTAGAAGTCATTATGAATGGAAAGTCTACTTCAGCAATGGTAGACTCGGGGGCCACACACAACTTTGTCTTGCGGGAAGAGGCAGAGCGGTTGGGCTTGAAAACTGGGCCAAAGCAGAGGACTATCAAAACAGTAAACTCTGAGGTCAAGCCCATCCTTGGTGAAGCAAGAGATGTGGCTACTCAAGTGGGGAGTTGGGTCGGCAAAGACAACTTCTCTATGGTGCCCCTGGACGATTTCAAGGTGATTCTAGGTATGGAGTTTCTGCGAAGCCAGAATGTTGATGCTGCCAAAGTTTAACACGTTGACGATCATGGGGTCAGACCTGTCACACATTGTGCAGAGCCTTACACAGAAAGGCAAGTCTTCTGTGTTATCGGCAATGCAACTGAAGAAGGGTGTCAAGCATAGGGAGCAGACATTCTTAGTTGCAGTGCGTGCGGATGAAGGGAAGGTATAAGCAGCAGTGCCGCCGACCCTAGCCCCACTATTGGAGGAGTTTCGGGGGGTGATGCCCCTGGAATTGCCAAAGCGTCTTCCGCCAAGACGCGAGATCGATCACAAGATTGAGTTGACCCCGGGAGCGAAGCCTCCTGCAATGGTTCCATACCGTATGGGGTCAGCTGAGCTGAAGGAGTTGCGCAGGCAGCTAGACGAGATGTTGGACGCAAGCATTGTTCGTCCATCAAAAGCCCCATTTGGTGCCCCGGTCCTTTTCCAGATGAAACATGATGGCTCTAAACGGTTATGTGTGGATTACCGTGCCTTGAACAAGGTCACGGTGAAGAACAAGTACATATTGTCATTGATAGCGGACTTGTTCGATCAGCTAGGCAGTGCCCGTATCTTTTCCAAGCTAGATCTGCGATCGGGTTACTAGCAGGTGAGGATTGCCGAAGGTGATGAGCCGAAAACAACTTGCGTCACCCGCTATGGTGCTTACGAATTTCTAGTAATGCCATTCGGGTTGACAAATGCTTCAGCCACGTTCACGACTTTAATGAACCAGATCTTCTACCCTTACTTAGACAAGTTTGTGGTAGTCTACCTGGATGATATCGTGATCTACAGCAGCAACATGGAGGAACATGTCGAGCACTTGCGAACAGTGTTTCAGGTGCTGAAGGAGAATGACCTCTGTGTCAAACGAGAGAAGTGTCTCTTCGGGCAAGAGGAGATCAACTTCCTTGGCCACGTTGTGGGGCGTGGTGTGCTGCGTATGGATGGGCAGAAGATAAGGGTCATCCAGGAATGGGTTCCGCCAAGCAAAGTGTCAGAATTGCGGTCATTCCTCGGTTTGGCAAACTATTATCGGCGTTTCATCGAAGGTTATTCCCTCATTGTTGCGCCCCTCACAGATTTGTTAAAGAAGAATCGGGTATGGCTCTAGACAAGAGCGTGCCAAGATGCCTTTGATGGCTTAAAGAAAGTCTTAGTGAAGGAGTCAGTGTTGCGACTGCCTGATCATTCGAGGCCCTTTGAAGTCCACACTGATGCCTTAGACTTTGCCATTGGCGAAGTTATTATGCAAGATGGCCATCTGATCGCATATGAGAGTCGCAAGCTAAAGGATGCAGAGAGGCGTTACACAGTGCACGAACGTGAGATGACCGTCATTGTGTATTGCCTCAGGACCTGGCGGCACTACCTTTTGGGTGCCGAGTTCATCGTCAAGACGAACAATGTAGCCACGAGCTATTTTCAGACACAAAAGAAGTTGACGCCTAAACAAGCTCGATGGCAGATGTTTTTGGCTGAGTTCGACTTTGCCTTGGAGTACAAGGTTGGAAAGACCAATGTTGTGGCGGATGCCTTGAGTCGTAGGGCTGAACTGGCAGCTGCGCGCGCGGAGTCTTCTGAAGTGCATTTGGAGGGTGCATTGCTGAGCCGCATCCGCAAGGGTACGCAGCAGGATCCGACCGCACAACACCTTGTTTCTCTGGTGCAAGCAGGGAAGACTCGGCGATTTTGGCTACAGGATGGCCTCCTCGTAACAAAAGGGGGACGCATCTTTGTACCACGGTGGGGAAGCCTTCGCCGAGAGCTACTCAAGGAGTGCCATGATACACTATGGGCCGGCCATCCTGGTCAAGAGCGGACCTTAGCACTCCTTGAGCGCGGCTACTATTGGCCGCAGATGAGAGACGACGTTGAGGGGTATGTGCGGACATGCCTCATCTGCCAGCAGGATAAAGGGACAAACCAGAAGGTTGTCGGTTTCCTTGAGCCTCTACCAATTTCAGAACGTCCTTGGGATAGTATCTCCATGGACTTTATTGTTAGTCTGCTGAAGGTAGAGGGCCTCAGTTCTATTTTGGTTGTGGTGGATCGTTTCTCAAAGTATGCCACCTTCATCCCAGCTTCCAAGGAGTGCCCTGCAGAGAAGACTGCAGAGTTGTTCGTAAAGCATGTGGTGAAGCACTGGGGCATACCAAAGAGCATTGTGAGTGATCACGATGCTCGCTTCACGGGCAAGTTTTGGCGTGAAGTATTTCGGCTACTTGGCTCTGAGCTGCTGTTTTCAACAAGCTTCCATCCGCAGACAGATGGGCAGACAGAGCGTATCAACGAGATACTGGAACAGTACCTTAGGCACTTTGTTAGTGCCAATCAGAAAAATTTGGTGAAGCTCCTTGATGTGGCACAGTTTTGTTATAATCTGCAGAAGAGCAAGTCTTCAAGCCACAGTCCGTTCGAGATAGCCACGGGGCAGCAGCCACTGATCCCGCACACTCTTGCCACACAAGAAAAGGGAAGGCCATCATTCGCCTATCAGTTCGTTCGCAACTGGCACGAGCAAAATGAGTTGGCGAAGGCATTCTTACACAAAGCGGCAAAGAGAATGAAGAAGTGGGCGGACAAACACTGTCGGCCCGCAGGGTTCCAAGTTGAGGACCAAGTGTTGGTGAAGTTATATCCTGATCGCACAGGCATCTTCCACGGGCGGCACCGCGGACTACTCAGAAAGTATGAGGGACCCTTCACCATCACAAAGAAGGTGGGCAAGCTGGCATACAAGTTTGAGTTGCCCCCAGACTTCAAGGTGCACCCGGTGTTCAACGTGTGCAACCTCAAGCAGTTCCATCCAGATGATGGAGACCCGGAACGCAGTGTGCCACAACGCGCTCCCATCATGCAGAGTGCCCCGGCAGCCCAACGGGCCGAGAAGCACCTCAGTCAGATCCTTCGCCACAAGGTCAACTACTTGGGACAAGCGAAGAAATACTTAGTGCAATGGGAGGAAACAGCGAAACCAACGTGGGAGCCTGCATTTCGAATGAACAGCCGCTACCCGGCTGAAGTCAGGGCTTACCACAAAACAGATGGCGTCGAGGACGGCGCATGATTTGAAGGGGGGAGCATGTTCCCTTGCGACTTACAGTGTACAGTTGCGCTTAGAGTCTGTTTTGCTTTTGTTGAGTCTGATGTAAGCTGCCCGGTTCAGGTGAATCAATACCCCGAAGGGGCAGCCCGTATACTTGAACTGTAATAGCCTGCGGGCAAAATTGTGAATGAAGTAAATGCGTTGAGCTTTCTTTTGTTCACCCTCGTTGTGATTGCTTCTTGTGATTGCAATTTCTCTCCCTCTATTCTCTCTTGCTCTCTTGCACTCTGATTACAAGCTTCCGCGACCGGCAAGCGAGCTGACGAGTAGGCTTGCGGCGATAAGGAAGGACCGTCGCGCCGCGCTGGCCCATTGAAGGAAATTGGCCCGTGACACCAGTTGTCAAATGCGTAAGAGTCATGTTCTTCCTTTTGATTCTATAAATAAAAGAGCTTCAAGATCTTTTGAAATTGTTTATTCAGATGTTTGAGGTCCTGCACCCGTCTGTTCTTCTTCTGGTAGCAGATATCATCTCATCTTTATTGACAGTTATTCTTGTTATACTTGGATATTCTTTATGAAGCATAAGTCTGGAACTTTTCACATATTTCGCAACTTCCATGCCTTTGTTCAAAACCATTTCTCTACCAATATTCTGCATTTTCACTGTGATTAGGTGGTGAGTATACATCGAAGGATTTTATTGATTTTGCTGAGAGAAAGCATAGGCATATTGTTGAAACGGCCATGAGCATGATGCATGATAGCAATCTTCCCATTAGTTTGTGGACAGAAGCATTTCATTCAGCAGTCTATATTATAAATCGTTTGCCCATGACAGTTTTACAAAATAGTTCAACATATTTTTCTCTTTTCGGCATTCAGCCTGATTATGATGCTCTGCGTGTGTTTGGATGCACTTGCTATGTTCATATTGATGATTCTCTCAAAAAAAAAAATCAACCAAAGGCTTTCAAGTGTAGATTCGTGGGATATGCCGATGATTACAAAAGGTATCGATGTTATGATCCTATGACTAAACGTGTTAAAATCTCCAGGAATGTTGTGTTTGATGAGAATAATTTTAGAGATGTATTGTTTAATACTTGTTAAAGAATTCCTACAGAAGAAGTTTATCATCCATGGATGAATGCAAAATTATTTGCAAGTGTTTATGGTGATTGCTCATCACAGTGTACTCAGGAAACACAGTCGGCTGACCAAGATGACATTGACTCAGGCCAAGCATGCTTACCTCAATCTGGTGATAAGGTCGGTGGAGCTTCATATGCTGAAGAAGGGGCAAACCCACAATCTCATCCTATGGATAAATTTAAAGGGTATGTATATGTGCGAAGAGAAAAAGGCGCTCCTCTTGTTCCTCACATTGAACCAGATACTTATGTGTCCATTGGAAACCTGAGGAGTTCAAATAGAATCAAACACCCTATTGACAGGTGGGTCAGCTACAACAATTTTTTTATGGATCTTCAACTCTTTTTATCTCAAATTGATAAGCATGATGAACCCATAGGGTTTCATCAAGTCGTGAAATCAAACAAATGGATTGAGGCCATGAATGAAGAAGTGGAAGCACTTCATGAATGTCAAACGTGGAAAATTGTTTTCAAACCTCCTAACAAAAATGTTGTTGATTCCAAGTGGGTTTATAAAATTAAGTACAAACCCAATGGCACCATAGAACGATACAAAGCAAGACTTGTTGTTAAGGGGTTTACACAGGAATATGGCCAAGATTATGACGAAACCTTTAGTCCGGTGGTCAAAATGGGGACAATAATAATTATATTGTCTTTAGCTATCAAACATGAATGGACATTGAGTCAGTTAGATGTCAAAAATGCATTCTTTCATGGAGACTTGAAGGAAGAAGTTTACATGGAACAACCTCCAGGATATGCTGAAGGAGACCCAAGCACACATGTATGCAGACTAAAAAGAGTCATATATGGTTTGAAGTAGGCCTCACGCTGGTGGTTTGAAAGCTTCTCCTTAGAAATACATAAGCATGGGTTTTGTCGATCTCTCTTGGACCACTCATTGTTTATATTCAAGAGTAAAGGCATCACCACCCTGTTGTTGATATATGTTAATGATATTATTGTTATAGAGAACTCGATGAGCCACATTGAAGAAATAAAGAGACTCTTAAGTCAAAGGTTTAAGATGAAAGACTTAAGAGATTTGCGTTATTTCCTTGGAGTCGAGGTAGACAGAAAGGATGGTTGCCTGACACTGACACAACATAAATACACACTAGATTTGTTGAAGAAATTTGGTATGCAAGATTGCAAGCCTTTGTCTACACCGAGTGTCTTACATCAAAAGCTTAGTTTACAGGATGGAGATTTGTACCCAGATCCTACAAGATATCGAAGTGTAGTCGGTATGCTTCAATATCTTACCTTTACTCGCCCTGACATTGTTTACTCTGTCAATCAAGTATCGCAGTTCATGCATGAGCCACGAACAGGACACATGGATGCAGTCAAGAGAGTGCTGAGGTATTTAAAAGGTACCATTGGAGATGGGTTGGTATATAAGAAAAGTTGGAAAAGAGGAGGCATGCATGATGTCACGATCTACAGTGATGCAGACTGGGCAGCAGATCCTGATGAAAGGAAGTCGGTTTCCAGGTATTACATCTTTCTTGGGAAAAACTTAGTATCCTGGAGCAGTAGAAAACAAAAGACAACCGAAGTTGAATATCAATCAATGGCTGCTGCAACTGCTGAAGCTACTTGGACAAGGCATTTGTTGAACGAATTGGAGGAACGGATCTCGAAATCTATCTTATTGTGTGATAATCAAAGTGCCATCAAAATATCTTTTAATCCTATTTTCCACGGTAAGACAAAACATATAGAGATAGATCAACACTTCATTCGACAGAAGGTTGAAGACAAAGAGATTAGCCTCATTTCATCCCTACAGAAGACCAGGTGGTAGATTTATTTACAAAGGTTTGACGAAAAATAGATTCTGGTTCTTGAAGAACAAGTTGTCCATGGTACAAGACCATGCACAACTTGAGGGGGGCTATTAAGTGTCACGAAATGGATTGGATTAGTTTGGGTCTGATCCAGACCCAAACTAGGATTTGCGTGATTGACGTGCTTACTGGGACACGCTTGTAATATTATGTTTGTTGTAGGACAGTTATGTCCATAATCAAATTACTTTGTAACCTAATATATATAAATATGAAGTACCAGGTCATGCACGATTGATGAAAACGTGAAACTGTGCAGCCCAAAACGTCTCAGTGTCTCCTTCCTCAACTTCAGCGTCTTCTTCTTCTTCTACCTTTTCTTCTCACTTTTTCTCCTATTGCAGGTCAATAAGTTTCATTAAATCATGGCTGCATCCTTCTACTTCTTTTCCTTACATATGTTTCCTTTATTTTGAGTTCTTCTTCTTCTTTTCTCTATTCGATCATCATCGATCCCAATATCTTTTCCTTCTTGTCGTCTTCTATATTTCTTCTCTTTTGTCATTTTTTTTGGATTCTTAAGTTTGTTGCTTTGTTTTATGAAGTCTTCTTTTGCCAGTTTTTTATTATATTATAAAAAAAATGTCATAATCAGTGTTGTGAAAAGCATTGAGGCGTAGCGAGGCGCTCCACCAAAAACTGAGGCGAGGCATAAGCCTCGAGGCGTAAAGCGTAAGCCTCAAAATTTTTTTTTGAAAACTTTAAAAAAATTATAAAAAAAAATATCTAAAAATTCAAATAAATAAAGAAATGCCTGATTGATGAAGTAACAACGAATGAAAAATAGAAAATCTCAAATAAGTACTAAAAAATATGAGATTAACATATAAAAGTAACTAAGAAACTGATTACATAACTGGAAAACTAATTATATAATTGAAAAATATAATGTCCCATAAAGCAACAACCAATAAGAAATAGAAAATCTCAAATAAGTACTAAAAATATGAGACTAACATATAAAAGTAACTAAGAAACTGATTACATAACTGGAAAACTAATTATATAATTGAAAAATATAATGTCCTATAAAGCAACAACCAATAAGCAATAGAAAATCTCAAATAAGTACTAAAAAATATGAGATTAAGCTATAAAAGTTAAAATATATGAGATTAACATATAAAAAGTAAAGAAACTAATAAATATAACATATAAAAGTAACTAAGAAACTGAAACTGATTAATAAAAGTAACTAAGAAACTGATTACATAACTGGAATCTGTAACCTATCAAAAACACGCCTTTGGCGCCTCAAGGCACATTTTTATAACACTGGCCATAATTGTTGCTTCTTTTTATTTTCCTTATTCCCTTTTAAGTTTTTACGTTGGAGTCTCTTTTGCCATTGTTCTTGGCTGATTACTTCTGCTGCAGCTTTCTCTTATTTCCTTTTCTTATTCATATCAGCTTCCAAAAAGAAAAAGAGAGGACATCCTATTGACGTCCTTTGTTTCCTAAAAAAAGGAAACCAATCTCAAAAAAATAGGAGACATTCATCCTTGATTCAAAAGGAAGTTAGCATATATCTCAGATCTGTTGTATTTGTTACTATTATATGCATCACCTCAAAAAAAAATCATGTTTTTTTATCAGAGATCTATTCTCGTTATCCTTTGTCATCTCTTTTATTTTTGTATTGGTCCCTTGCTGTGTTTTCTCATTATAGCTTCCCCCACTCCTTTGAATGCTTCCTTTCTCATTTGGTTACTGAGAAACTCGATTCATCCAATTTCATTACTTGGAAGAAGCTTATTATTCCCTTTATCAGTAGTCACGGTTCAATGGGACACCTTGATGGAACGGTCCCACGGACTCCTGAATTCGTCAACCAATTGACTTCATCAGAGGAAGATAAAGAGAAAGAAAGGAAAGAACTCTAAAGACCGTGAGGACAACAAAGAAGGCCATCTTATCATGTTTTTCATAATAACAACAGAGGCCCACAATCTTAATTCATGAAGCAGTGATTCTATTTCCCACACACATTGATTGCTAATGTTTTCACTTTTCACATACCAGATGCACGATATATACTAAGGTAATGCATAGGAATTTTCACTACATTCTACTGCAGATATTGCACATATTTTTCTGGAGTATCAACAACAACAACAACAACTACGCCTTCATCCCAAAACAATTGGGGTCAGCGATATGAACAAAAAAAGAAATTCATTTCGGGTCTTCCACATGAATCCTTTTCCTCCAATCATTTCTATCCAATGCCATGTCCTCGGTGAGGTTCAAAGCATTCATATCCTTTCCTATCATCTCCATCCAAGTCTTCCTAGGCCTACCCCGACCTCTTTTAACTAATATATTTTCCCATTTCTCCAACCTTCTAACTGGAGCATCATTAGGCCTTCGCCGAATATGTCCAAACCACCGTAAACGATTCTCTCGCATCTTATTTTCAATGGGTGCAACACCTACCTTCTTACGTATCTCCTCGTTCTGAATCTTATCTTTTATTGTATTTCCACACATCCATCTAAGCATCCGCATCTCAGCTACACTCATTTTTTGAATATGATATCTTTTGGCAGCCCAACATTCCGTACCATATAGTAAAGCAGGTCTAATAGTTAGTTATTATTGTTAAATTATGTAATCGAATCTTGTAATCCAATATATATTTTATATATATATATAAGGTAATACATATACATATATATAATATATATGTATATGTATCTACCTATTATATATATAAAATATATATTTATTTAATATTAGCCGTAGGGGTAGTTCAGTCTTTTCACACAGTTTACGCATATTCAATTCTTGAATATGCTTTTTGTAATTTCCTCTTTCTTTTCTTTATCTTTCTCATTTTTCTTTTTTTCTTTTCAATGTACTCAAGTACCTTGGGGGGGGGGGGGGGCACCACTAGTCGTTGGGCCCCTCCAACGGTCACATTTGTGACCATTGGAGGGGCTCCAACGACTATGTGGGAGCCCCTCCAAGTGTCTTAGCTTGCCCTGTATAAAGGGCTTCCCTCTATTATATTAATGTATGCTTTGGGTCAAAGCCCATGTGATTAATAAAGTGTTTTTATTCTTTTTATGCCTTTGTGCATTTGTGAGATTTAGTGGGTTGTGCTTTTGTGCACAAGTGTTCTAAGAGTTCTTATTGTGCATGTGTGCACGTGTTTATCATCAAGAATATTAAGGTCTTGATCATAGTATCTTGTTGAAGATACTTTTACATGGTATCAAAGTGAGGTTGGAGAAAGAAAGATCGTGTGGATTCTCACATTTTTCCGATGCTTCGAAAAACATGCCCTCAAATATTTGGTGGTTGGGGTGAATCCTTTCGTTCATCCAATACTTTAGAAGAAAAATCTCTTGAGGTACGTATCTTTTTTCCTCATTTCTCCTCTCCAATGGGTGAAAAAGACTCTAATTTCTCTCTCGGTTTTAAACTTAATGGCTCCAACTATCACATTTGGGCCGGAAATATGGAGGTGCATATTAAAGTAAAAGGGCTTTGGGGCTATGTCCAAGGCTCGATTCTCGAACCAGAGCCTAAGATCACCTTGATAGAGAGAGGAGAAATAAAAATTCTTGAAGGGGAAGAAAGAGCCAAGGCTCTTGAAGATTATAGCAAAAACATGAAGAATGGGAGATGAGGAACTTCAAAATCCTCTCATGGATTTTCTCGTCCGTGGAGACAAGAATCAATGCTTTTCAAGCGTGGGAATACCTTGAAAAAATGAACACTTAAAGGGATTTGTCCCACAAATACTATCTTCAAAAAAGGGCCTTGACCCTTCAACAAAACGAAATGACTATTAGAGAGTATTTCGCGAAGTTGTCTTCCATTTTGGATGAGTTTGCCATGCTTGAACCCAAATGGAGCGGAGAGGCTATTGAGCTTAGGCACAATCAATTAGAAGAAGATCGTTTTTTCAATTTTTTGAATCGGCTTAGGCCCAAATTTGAACAAATCCGATCGTCTCTCCTATCCGCCTTCACTTCCCCTTCTCTTGAAGATGTAATTACTAAACTAAGTGGGGAAGAGACACGTATGGGTATAAGTAAGAATAACCCAAATGTTCTAGCAACACCTTTCAATAATAAAGAAAATGAAGGTGTTAATACCATTTTAAGACCGGGAGCAATTTAAGGACCTACAAGACTCCTCATTTCAAGAATCAAAACCAAAGTTCAAGCGGTCAAGGAGGAAAGAGGGATTATAGCAAGCTCTTGTGCCACTTTTGTAAGGAACCGGGGCACATCAAGCCAATATGTCCAAAATGGAAGAAATTACTAGCCATGGCTACCACATCCCAACCTCAAAAGGAAGAGTGTTCATCATCTTCAAATGGAGCTCTCTCATTGCAACAAATTGTGGATGTGTTTCAACCTCTTCTCAAAGGAGCTATTTCTGGAGCCACCATGTCAACCTCTTCTGCTCCTGATAAGACATCGCGGCTTTTAGATTCAGGTGCTTCATTTCACATGATCCCAAGTATGAGTTCTTTTTTCGATTACTCAAATAATCACTCCCCATCCTTTGTTTCAACCGCGGATGGAACATCTCTTGAAGTAAAAAGAATTGAAAATTTTGAAAAACAAGGTTTTTTATTCCAAAAATTATAGTTATGCCTAAATTAAACTTAAATTTACTTTTGGTTTCTCAACTCTCGGATCATGGGTGTGATATAAAATTTTCATCTAGCAAATGTTGGATTCAGGATCGCCGGTCTGGGAGGTTGATTGAGGAAGGCTCTAGGAAGGGCGATCTTTACTACGTCGAGTCTCTTCAAATTCCAAAGAACCTATTTTATAATGTTGTCCAACAAAAATATATTAATGTGTGGCACAAGAAACTTGGACATCCAAATATTGTAAAAAAAATTCATTTACCTTTTGTTAAAAGTCTATGTAAAAGTGATTTCAATTGTAACGATTGTATACTTGGAAAAATGAAAAAAATTACCTTTTTTGTCAAAGATCTATGTTTACAACAAGACCTTTTGAAATTGTCCATTCTAATGTACGAGGACCGACACCTGTTTTGTCAAAAAGAGGTTTTGCATATTATGTCATTTTTGTTGACAACTACATGAGATATTATTGGATTTATTTTCTTAAATACAAATATGAAGTTTTTTCGACTTTTAAAACCTATCATATGATGATTAAAAATCAATTCAATGGGGATCTAAAAATTTTTAGAACTGACTCTGGTGGGGAATACCTTTCAAGTGAATTCAAAAATTATCTTGAAAGTCATGGTATTCTTCACCAAAGATCTTGTCTGAAAACCCCTCAATAAAATGAATTAACCGAAAGAAAGCATAGACACATAATAGAGACAACACGAACTCTACTTATTTCTCAAAACATTCCAAAAGGTTTTTGGGCTGAAGTTGTTTTAGCGTCTGTCTATCTAATAAATCAGCTACCTTCGAAAAACTTGAACAATATCTCGCCTTTTGAAATGTTGTATACCAAAGAACCTGACTATAATCGGTTGAGAATTTTCGATTGCAAATGCTTTGTTCTTACTGACAAGAACGACAAACTTTCACCGAAAGCCAATGCTTGCGCCTTTCTTGGATATTCTGAAACCCAAAAAGGGTTTCGTTGTTATGATATTAAGAATGATAAATTATATGTTTTCAGAAATGTGAGTTTTCTGAAAAATGTTAATGGTTTTGAAAGAAGTGAACCTTTGAAAGAAAACATGGATTACTCCTTTTTATTTGAATTATTAGCTCATAATGATGATAGTGACGATGAACTCACTCTTAATGAGGCCAATGATAAAGAAGACGAAAAAGATATTCCCTTCCATCCTCCTATCTCCCAACATAGTGATGAAGGGGCATCGAGAGACCCCATAATATATACCCATAGAGACAAATAGTTTTAAGAGTGCGATTGAAAAATACAATGAATCTAGTGGTTCCAATTCAACAAATGATGAAAATCTATAAAAAAACTAAAAGAAATAGAAAGATGCCTTCTAAGTTCATCTCATATGATTCCTTTACTCCTAAACATAGAGACTATCTTAGCGCCATTCATTCCTATGTAGAACCCAGGAACTTCGAAGAAGCCAAAAAAAATGATGAGTGGCTGAAAGCAATGGAACATGAGCTTTCAGCTCTCAACAGGACAAAAGCCTGAGAATTTCAAATTCTTCCTATGGGTAAGAAAGCAATAGGGTGCAGATGGGTATTTAAGGTAAAGACTAAAAGGGATGGATCTCTTGAGAGATATAAAGCTCTGTTAGTTGCAAAGGGATATAGTCAAGAATACGGGATTGACTATGAAAAAACGTTTGCCCCTATGGCCCAAATGATCATTGTCCGATGCCTCATCACCGTTGCCTCAATTAACAAACGAAACATCTATCAAATAGATGTTAAAAATGCATTCCTAAATGGCGATTTAAATGAAGAGGTATATATGGATGCTCCACCATGAATGGAAACTCCCAAAGGAAAAGTGATTCGCCTTCGAAAAGCCCTTTATGGTTTAAAACAAGCCCCCAAGGCTTGGTATGATAGGTTTAACTCCGTAATGTTAGAAAATGGGTTTTCATCCTGTTTCACTAATACTGCTTTGTTCGTTAGAAAAAACAATGCAGGGATTGTCATTCTGCTTTTGTATGTAGAAGATATGTTAATAACCGGAAGTAATACTAAAGGGGTTAAAAGCATAAAATCAATTTTAAAGGATAGATTTGAAATGTCTGATTTAGGATTTCTAACTTATTTTTTGGGTATTGAAGTGGCATACTCTCATAGAGGGTATTTTTTGTCTCAAACTAAGCTTGCATCTGAGGTTATTGACACGTCAGGTATTACGGATGCTAAAGTTTGTGAAACTCCTGCTATAGTAGGAATTAAAATGAAGATTGATGACGGCATTCCTCTCTCTGATCTCACCCCTATAAGCAGCTTGTGGGATCATTGATGTATCTGAGTATTACTAGACCAGATATTTCTCATGCAGTTCATACTGCAAGTCAGTTCCAACATGGAACAACATCAGTTCACATGAGTGTCATCTTGCGGATTGTGAGATACATAAAGGGTATACTGAACAATGGAGTATTCTTATCCTCTTCTTCTGAATTAAAATTAATTGCTTATACTGACTCTGACTGGAAAGGTGACCCCAATAACCGTCACTCCACCACTAGTTTTTGTGTGTTTTTAGGAGACTCGCTGATCTCATGGAGATGTAAGGAGCAGCAAAAAGTGTTTATATCTTCAACAGAAGCTAAATATTGTGTCATGGCGACTACTACCATGGATATTGTATGGATGCATTAGCTATTAGAAAACATGGGGATCACAATAGAAGGGCCCACCAAGCTATGTTGTGATAACAAGAGTGCAATTTACATTGCAAAAAATCATACTTTTCATGAAGAGACTAAACACATTGAGATAGACTGTTACTATGTTCGGGAAGCATATCTGAAAGGAGTTATAGATCTTCCATATGTAACTTCAGAATATCAGTTGGCAGATTTCTTCACCAAAGCTTTATGTGCTCTGCAGTTCAATTTCCTCATTGGCAAACTTTTGGTCATCTTGCCCTAAGTTTGAGGGGGGTGTTAAATTATGTAATTGAATCTTGTAATCCAATAATATATGTATATGTATTTGTTAAATTGTGTCTCTATTTTTGTATACATATATTTATATATATAAAGAGTAGGGATGGCAGTGGACCGGGGGAAAGCGGGGCCCCACCTCGCCCCGTTTGGACCGGGGATGAAGGGTATGAAACGGGGATGGAGGGGGTGGAGGATAAAATCCATCCCCACTGCGGAGGCGGGGCGGGGGTGGACGTGCACTTTTCCCCGCCCCGCCCGTCCCCGCCACGATCCACGCCTAATCCCCGACCCGACCACTTTTCCCCGCAATATCCCCGCCCCGCCTCATCCCCGTTTGGACCGGGGATGAAGGGTATGAAACGGGGATGGAGGCAGGGGTGGAGGATAAAATCCATCCCCGCCGCGGAGGCGGGGCAGGGGTGGAGGATAAAATTTTGAGGCAGGGCGGGGGTGGAAACCTTGTCCCCCGCCCCGCCCCGCCCCGCCCCACTGCCATCCCTAATAAAGAGAAACATATTCATATATGTATGATACATATATATATTTTTCACATCATGTAACCCCCAAGGGTATTTTGGTATTTTCCTCTTTTTGCGTGAATATGTTTGTAAACTTTTTCCCTTTTTCCCTTTTTCCCTTTTTCCCTTTTTCCCTTTTTCTTTTTCTTTTTCTTTCTTTTCTTTTCTTTTCCTTTTTTCCTTCTTTCTTCTTTTTCTTTTCTTTCTTGTTGACTTAGTCAACCCTTGGAGGGGGTCCAACACTAGACGTTGGACCCCTCCAACAGTTAGATTTCTAACCGTTGGAGGGGCTCCAACGTCTAGTAAGAACCCCTCCAAGGGTCCCTCTTTAGTATAAATGGGGGTGCCCCCCCAACCCTCATAAATGTATACAATGCTTGGAGCATTGTTCTCCAATTGTTCAATAAAATTCTTTATATTTTGGCATTTGTGTTCTCCATTTGTACCTTGTGTACATTTTGTTCTAAGTGTTCTAGTGCCTTAGTGCACATATTTCTTTGTGGAGGTGGTGTTTATTTTGCACATTATCTCTTTTGAGATATTTTCACGTGGTATCAAAGCAAGGTTGAAGATTGAAGATCATGTGATTCTTCGCATTTGCAAGTGCCTCGAAAAGCATGCCTTTGGTTTCTTGGTGAAAGGCATGGGGGGTTTCTTGGTGAAAGGCATGGGGGTTTCTTGGTGAAAGGCGTGGGGGCTTCTCTTCCTTCATTATTTTAGAAGGATTTTACGTCAAGTAAGATTTAAAAGTCCCTTTGTGGTACGTATTTTTTCTCCACTCTTTCCTCTCTAATGGGTGAAAAAGAGTCTCATTTTTTACTTGGTTTTAACTTAAATGACTCCAACTACCATGTTTGGGCCGGTAATATGGAGGCTCACATTAAAGAGAAAGGTCTTTGGGGATACGTCAAAGGAACCATTCCCGGACCCGAACCTAAGATCACCATTTGAGAGGGGTGAAATAAAAGTTCTTGATGGTGAAGAGAAAAAAAAAGCCTTTAAAGAATACAACAAAAGGCATGAACAATGGGAGATGAAAAACTACAAAATTCTTTCATGGTTCTTTTCTTCCGTTAAAACGAAAATAAATGCCAATATTTTGAAGTTAAAGAAAGCTTTTATGAGAGTATCTTGAAAGAATGTATACTTCAAGAGATTTGTCCCATAAATATTATCTCTAAAAGAAGGCGTTAACTCTTCAACAAGGGGAAATGGTCGTTAGAGAATATTTTGTCGAGTTATCCACGATTTGGGATGAACTTGCTCTCCAAGAACCGAAAGGGAGTGGAGAGGCAATTGAATTGAGAACCAAACAATTAGAAGAGGATCATTCTTCAACTTTTTAAATGGGCTTAGACCCGAGTTTGAACAAACTAGGTCATCTCTTTTGTCTTCTTTCTCGTCCTCCGTTGGAATATGTGCTTACCAAACTAAGTGGAGAAGAAACTAGATTGGGGATAAATAAAACTAATCTAAATGTGTTGGCCATTCCTTCTAAGGATGAGGGTGTTTATGCCGTCTCAAGACCGGAGAATAATGTCAAAACATATAAACCCCCTCACTTCAACAAAAATCAAGGAGGAAGAGAAAATGGTGGGCATCATGAAAGAAGAGATTATAGTAAGATCATATGCTACTTTTACAAAGAACCGGGACACATTTAACCGGTATGTCCTAAATGGAAAAAGATGGTGGCTATGTCTACAACTTTCCAACCAACCAAGGAGGAAAGCCCTTCAACTTCTAACAATGCTACTTTGTCTCTAAATCAAATCATGGAAGCTCTTCAACCTCTCCTCAAGGAATCCGTTTCCGGAGCCGCCATGACCACCTTCTCTCCTCTCGATAAGACTCTTTGGCTCTTAGACTCGGGTGCATCATTTCATATGACTCCAAATGTTTTTGTACTTTCTAAATACTAAAAAAAAAAAAATTCTCTATTGCGGATGGGGCTTCTCTTGAAATAAAAGAAATTAGAGATTTTGAAAGACAAGATTTTTTTATTCCTAAAGTTAGATTTATCCCAAAACTAAATTTAAATTTGCTTTCCATCTGTTAACTATCGGATCATGGGTGTGATATCAAGTTCTCATCAAATAAATGTTGGATACAGGATCGTCGGTCCGGAAAGTTGATTGAGGAAGGCTCTAGGAAGGGAGATCTATACTTTATGGAATTTCTTCAAATTCCAAAACAATCTTTTTGTAATATTGCCCAACATAAAAATATAAATGTTTGGCATAAATGCCTTGGGCATCCAAATATTGCCAAGCTTTCTTATTTACATTTTGCTAAAACTTTATGTAAAGACAATTTCAATTGTAATGATTGTATTCTTGGTAAAATGAGAAACTTACCTTTTGGACAAAGAACTATGTTTTCATCTAAGCCCTTTGAAATTGTGCATTCGGATGTATGGGGACCGGCACCCATAATGTCTAAGGAAGGTTTTTCATATTATGTTATTTATGTTGATGATTTCTCAAGATATAGTTAAATTTACTTCCTCAAACATAAACATGAGGTTTTCTCTACCTTTAAGGTTTTTCATATGATAATAGAAAATCAATTCAATAGTAAATCACAAATTTTTAGAACTGATTCCGGGGGAGAATATCTTTCAAATGATTTCAAAGGTTATATTGAAAATAATGGGATTGTTCATCAAAGATCTTGTCCAAAAACACCTCAACAAAATGGATTAGCCGAACGAAAACATAGACATATAATAGAAACTACAAGGACCTTACTCATTTCTCAAAAAATTTCAAAAAGATTTTGGGCCGAAGTGGATCTTGCATCGGTTTACCTCATAAATCGACTTTCATCCAAAAAATTGAATCAAATATCCCATTTTGAAACCTTGTATAAAAAGGAACCTGACTACAATAGACTAAGAATTTTTTTTTGTAAATGTTTTGTCCTCACCAACAAGAATGATAAACTATCTCCCAAAGTTATTCCTTGTACGTTTTTGAGATACTCAAAAACACAAAAAGGATTTAGGTGTTATGATATTAAAAATGACAAACTATATGTTTGAAGAAATGTAACAGTTTTAGAAAATATAAGTGGTTTTGAAGAACACAAAACTGATGAAGATAATGCTGATTACTCTTTTTTGTTTGAGTTATTATCTAGAAACAAGAAATTTTTTAGCGATGATGAATTAAATGAGGATAAGGACATAAGTGAAAGTATTCCACAACCCATCCAACATGAAAAAGAAATGATAGTTGAACCAATTACCTATACACATAGAGATAAAAGTACCTTTAGAAGTGCAATAGAAAAGTATAGTGACCCTAGTGAACCTTCCAACCACTCTCGAAGAACCGAAAGATCTAGAAAAAATCCTTCTAGATTTATATCCTATGAGTCTTTTTCTCTAAAACATAGGGCATGTCTTAGTGCCATTCACTCATACCAAGAACATAGGAATTTTGAAGAAGCTAAGAAAATGATAGAATGGAGGAATGACATGGATAACGAACTTAGAGCCCTCAACAAAGCCAAAACTTGGGTCTTTCAATATCTTCCAAAAGGAAAGAAATCAATAAGATGTAGATGAGTTTTTAAAGTCAAAACCAAGAGTGATGGCACTCTTGAAAGATATAAAGTCCGCCTTGTCGCAAAAGGATATAGTCAAGAATACGGCATTGATTACGAAGAAACCTTTGCCCCCGTTACTCGAATGGTCACTTTAAGATGTTTGATCACCATTGCATGTTTCATTTACCAAATGGATGTTAAAAATGCTTTTTTAAATGGAGATCTTAACGAAGAAGTTTACATGGATGCTCATCTTGGTATGGACGTACCGAAGGGAAAAGTCCTTTGTTTGCAAAAAGTGCTCTATGGTTTAAAACAGGCCCCTAAGGCTTGGTATGATCGATTTAATGAAGTTATGATTCAAGATAGTTTTACTTCATGCTACACTGACACTGCTCTGTTTGTCAAAAATTCTAATGTAGGAATTGTGATTTTACTGTTGTATGTTGATGACATGCTGATAACAGGTAGTGACATAAAGGGCATCAAAAGTATTAAAACCACTTTAAAAGAAAGATTTGAAATGTCAGACTTGGGGTATTTGACATACTTTCTTGGTATAGAGGTAGTCTACTCTCATAGAGGCTATTTCTTGTCTCAAACTTAACTTGCGTGTGAGATTCTTGACAGATTAGGTATTTCTGACGATAAAATCTATGAGACCCCTGAAATTGTGGGATCAAAAATGAAAATCAATAATGGGATTCCTTTGGAGGATCCTACTCCATACCGGCAACTTGTGGGGTCTCTAATGTATCTTAGCATCACAAGGTCAGATATCTCGCATGTCGTGCACACTGCAAGCCAATTCCAGTATGCTCCTACATCCGTCCATATGGGTGTTGTTCTCCGAATTGTCAGATACATAAGAGAAACTTTAAACAAAGGAGTTTTTCTTTCCTCATCTTCTGAGTAAAATTTAATTGCATATATTGACTTTGATTGGGGAGGTGACCTAAATAATCGTCACTCCACTACCGATTTTTGCATTTTTTTTAGGTGAATCCCTGATCTCATGGAGATGTAAGAAACAACAGAAGGTGTCTCTATCATCCACCGAAGCAGAATATCGAGCCATGGCTTTTATAACCATGAAAATTGTGTGGATTCATCAACTGCTACAAGACATGGGGATTCAGGTTCAAGGACCCACAAAGTTATGTTGTGATAATAAGAGTGCAATCTACATTGCTAAAAATCACACGTTCCATGAACGCACAAAGCATATTGAGATGGACTACCACTACATTAGAGAAGCATATTTGCAAAAACTTATAGATCTTCCTTACGTGACCTCAGAGTATCAGTTGGCAGATTTCTTCACCAAGGCGCTCTGCTCTCCAAGATTCAACTTTCTTCTCGGCAAACTCTCGGTCATTGCGCCCTAAGTTTGAGGGAGAATGTTAAATTGTGTCTCTATTTTTTTATACATACATATATATATATAATGATAGATACATATAATATATGTATGATACATATATGTATATGTATCTATCATTATATATATATATATATATATATATATATATATATATTTCACATCATGTAACCCCCAAGGGTATTTCGGTATTTTTCTCCTTTTGCGCATATTCACATTAGTGAATATGTTTGTAAACTTTTTCCCTTTTTCCTTTTTTTTTCTTTCTTTTCTTTTCCTTTTTCTTTTTTCCTTCTTTCTTCTTTTTCTTTTCTTTCTTGTTGACTTAGTCAACCCTTTGAGGGGGTCTAACACTAGTCGTTGGACCCCTCCAACAGTTAGATTTCTAACCGTTGAAGGGGCTCCAACGTCTAGTGGGAGCCCCTCCAAGGGTCCCTCTTTAGTATAAATGGGGGTGCCCCCCCCCCTCATAAATGTATACAATGCTTGGAGCAATGTTCTCCAATTTTTCAATAAAATTCTTTATATTTTGGCATTTGTGTTCTTCATTTGTGCCTTGTGTACATTTTGTTCTAAGTGTTCTAGTGCCTTTGTGCACATATTCCTTTGTGGAGGTGGCGCTTATTTTGCACATTATCTCTTTTGAGATATTTTTACAGTATCTACCTATTATATATATATATATAATATTTATTTATTATCAGCCGTAGGGGTAGTTCAGTCTTTTCACACAGTTTACGCATATTCAATTCTTGAATATGCTTTTTGTAATTTCCTTTTTCTTTTTTTATCTTTCCCATTTTTCTTTTTTTCTTTTCAATGTACTCAAGTACCTTGGGGGGGCCCACACTAGTCGTTGGGCCCCTCCAACGACTATGTGGGAGCCCCTCCAAGGGTCTTCCCTTGCCCTATATAAAGGGCCTCCCTCTATTATATTAATGTATGCTTTGGGTCAAAGCCCATGTGATTAATAAAGTGTTTTTTATTCTTTTTATGCCTTTGTGCATTTGTGAGATTTAGTGGGTTGTGCTTTGGTGCACAAGTGTTCTAAGAGTTCTTATTGTGCACGTGTTTATCATCAAGAATATTAAGGTCTTGATCATAGTATCTTGTTGAAGATACTTTTACAATTATAACCATCCCACTCACAATATGCTATTTTTTGCAAATAGTTCATTTCCCTATGAACAAATAATGGGTTCCCCCATTACTATAGTCACTTCTAAATGGTGACGCCCTATTTACCAGATAACCCACATGACAAAACTTAGACATGCAAGCACATGCACACACAAACTCACACACACATACATACACCCACACACAATCTGAAATTATTGTGAAACTTGAGCACAAGCTGCTGTCACTGGAATGCTGTGATAAAACTGTAAGCTCATTGCTGACAATCTGGAATCACAGTGTGATTTCTTAACCGATCCTTTGAACATTCATAAAGCACCTACACCATAAAATGTGCTAGTTAATCAAATTTGTCATTTCCTTTCTTAGAATGAGCAATGCTCCGGAAGAGATCAACAGTGACTGCATTGATCACTGCAGCTGAGTACCTCACAATACAGATTCCATAGTAGTCGTAACCACATTTATTCTTCCAGAATATATAATGAAACATTTCGGCAAACAGAAACCACAAAGCTCTTATATATCATCCAACCAATTTCCAACTTTTTCGGGTATAGAACAGTAGATCCACTGGACTCATTTCTAATTAATGAACAAATAGCAGAAACTATTTCATATTATGACTTCAAAAGGCCATCTAAATCACATTTTTTGGACATTTATCTGTTCAAAGAAGAGCGTGGTGCAGGACATAAATAGGGAATGCCAGTGTGTGCTATTAGTAAAATAAAATTGTGGAAGCTTCAATGTGATTGATGAGGAAAAGAAGAAAATGAATGAGAAATAGGTCTTTTACATATTGAAGTATGTATATCTAAATACCATACAAAGAAGCACTCTAGGCTACAATTGCCGACACTTTACTAGTGGTAGCACTGCAACTCATCAGAAGGTAGAAGGAAGACGTTAACAAGATGATCAAAATTTCAAAGAATCAACATAGACCCAAGAAGAAATTCAGTGATAAAGTACACTAATCAGAGATTCTAAAAGCAGGTCAAGATGAAAACAGAGCATTACAGAACCCCATGAAGCGATTTCTGATTCTCTGCCTTTCCCGTTAACTTACAGCATCAGAAGCATAAGACCAGACAATTTGTGGTAGAACAAGAATCGACCACGAAAGTTCATCTTAGTTTCATTCAAAGTTTAAAAAACTGGAATTCCAGAAGGGTAACCATCATGCAATTCAAGAAGCAAAAGCCATGTCTAACAAAGAGTCCAGATTTTTGCAATAAAAAATGGATGCAAAATAATAGATCTGAAAATGAAAGGACAAACAAACACTTTTCACATAGAACACGAGAAACATTGATAAGAAAATTCAGCATATATGGGGTATACATATGACAATTTCATTGCAATACAGATGAAGAAGTCTTTCAGTAAATCTTTCTAACATCAATGTAACCAAAATAAGATGTAAAATGAAATTCAAAGGGGGAGGGGAAACCTGCAAGCCTTTTCTATTTAATTGTTTCACAGCCACTTCCTGCCTCGAATTGGGATTATCCAAACATCGGAGACTTCCTCTGTACACACAACCAAATCCTCCTTCTCCTACCATAAGCGAACGACTGAAATTTTTTGTCGCAGCTCTTATCTCTGAGAACGTGAAAACACGAAGATTGCTGTTAGGCCTTTGAGAAAAACTCGGAAACATGCTCCTCCCCGACGATTCAACACTAATATCCGAGGTGTTCTGAGAATTGAAGTCAGACCCCGATCCCCTAGGTTCATGGTCGGTCGAACCCCCACTGTTGTACTGAGTGGACGCCGGAGCCGACCTTATACTCTTGCTTTCTTCCTTCCTCTCTCTAGAAGAAAACTGGAAGCACCCCATAGCCCCAAACCTTGAAAACCAAACTCCCCCTTAAAGAATCAAGGACCAGAATGAGGCAATCACAATAGGCAGAATCCAGAATCAGGCCTGCAGATACTAAGTGGCACCCCAACCCTAATTCTTTCCGGCCCCAACAAACACTTTACACACCACGACTAATAGAATCATACAATAAAACATCCAATAAAGGAAAAAGGAAATAAGGCAAAATCCACTCTGGGTGACTAATAGTAAAACAAGGGAAAGCATCAAACACACAATGAATGGCAATCAACTGCAACACTCACAATCTTAAAACCCCCAAACCACATCAACAGATCTTCCACACACATACAAAAAGCAAAAAAAAAAACATTTTTTCACGTACCCAAATCCCCAATATAAAAAATGGGTACAGTTTATTGGGTTTTTTCCAATAACAGAAAAGGCTAACAGGACGAGTTGAAATTAGCTCACCAACAAAGCAAAGAAAACCAAAGAAGGAGGTCGGGAGAAAGAAAAGAAGAATCCTAAGAAACAAAAGGCCAAGCAATTAATATGAACAGATAGCAAAAGGAAAAAAAATACAGACGACCACGAAAGAGGATGGCGGGCTTCCTCTCCTTATTTATGAAAACGAAATGCTGAACATGAAAAGCAGTTGGGAGGGAGGAAAAGAAAACTTTTATCTGTGCTATCCAAGTCAAATAACTCAAGACCAACCAAAGAAAGTAAAATTTCGATAGATGATTTGGAAAAAAGATTAATTGTACCATCAAAAAAACCTACGTGAAGTTAAATCAGGTTGAGTTCCTTTCAACTTTTCCCTCTTGAACAAAACAACCCGATTGGTACATGTTGATTTTTCCTTATCATTAATGTTTTTGTTTTTTTTGGATAATCCAAGAAAAAACCCTCATCACCGATCGCACCTTGGCTGTCCTCCCGTTCGTAAAACCCATGAGGTCCCGTGAAAAGATCAGGTGCAATATGATTGCACAAATATTTGCACCCTCCATCTTGGGCCTAAGACCTGATGGACGGTGATCGAGTGCTTAATGTATAATTTTTGTGCAATCATGTTGCACCTGATCTTCTCTTTTAAGGTCCCCCTGCCCACCATAAACTACACCCAGCTTAGACATTGGGGGCAAGGGACGCCACGCCACCCGTGGTTTTTCAACTTGTAACATACCCTGAATTTGGTGACATTCACAAGTTGCCTCTAACAGCTGAGCTGAACCCTTGTGGGCCACTAATTTTTTTTTTTTTACCACATAAAAAGCTGGGTTAGTCAGACTCCTACCAGTTTTACAACCATATCATTGAGGTTGAGGTTGAGGTCGAGGTTGAGGTTGAGGTTGGAATTTGCAACTTCTCAACACAAAGTGCTGTGTACTGACCGCTGCTGCCAGACAAGCAGAGCCCCCGTTGGTACCTTATCACTAATGTTGGTTGACCGGAGTCTCTCTCTCTCAATAAAGAAAATTTGAATGAGAAAGATCCTGATGATCCTGCCTGCCTGGTGTTGAGATTCGAATCCTCTACTACTCGATCATTTGGCTTATGAATAAGGATCAAATAACGGTATGTTTTTCTTCAATAGAGGCAATAAGGCCATGGTGAGCACCAAAGTTTTTCTACGACTGGATGAAGTGCAAAGAGGAGCTTATACGATTAGGGGTGTTTACGGGTAGGGTTTGGTTTTGGGTGAAACTAATCTTGGACCAGATTTTCAGGTATGGTATCGGGTCTGGACTTGGGTATAATCAGGTCCACTATAAGAAAACCATACTCAGACTCGATAAGAACTACATGGACCAAACCTGGACCATACCCTATAAAACCATGTTTTTTAGCATTTTTACATTGAAAATTTATGGGTCTTAATCGCAACCCAGGTCGGGTTCAGGTCTGGTATAAAATTTCACAAACTATACCCAGCAGGTTCATTTATTAATGGGACCTTTGGGTCCTGACCCAGGTTTTAAACGGGTCTTCTTATTTATCACTATACCTGGATCCTATAGGGTTTGGTTCGGGTCGGGTCGGGTCGGGTCTGGTAAACCAGGCCTATTGACACCGCTATATACAATGTCAGAGGATCTACATCCACCGTCCAACTGATGAATCTGGATGGCTGAAATTAGTCCATATTACATATACTAATCTTAGCCCTAGCGGAGGAGGTTTGAGGATTTTTCTAATGGCAGGCTCACAGCCTGGGGCACTCACCAGGATTCGAACTTGAGGCACTTTGGTCTTGAAATTGTCACCTAACCATCCAGCTATCTCATTCGACCCTAGTTACAGGAAAAGAATTTTTAAGAACAGTAAGAATTCCGTTCCAATGCATCACTTTCAAATAAAACTTTGAGGAAACCTGCAGAAAAAAATGTCACTTTTTTTAAAGAAAACTTTACCACATAAAAAATTATATTTATTATAAATATTTTGCAAAAGAAATTCAGTACGGATCCATTTTTATATATAAAGAGAGAGGGAGAACTAAACAGATTACGTCCTATTTATTGTTCTGCCCCCTAGTTTTGAAGTGTTTTATGATAGATCTGAATCGTTTAACATGCTCAGTTTAGTAGCAGGAATCCACTCTTAAACCATTTGTTTTTTGACAAAAAATATGTTTTTATGAGCCCCAAAAAACCTTTATACATGTCAGATTTGGGTGATCCAAAAACGGGTTCTCACTAAACAAAACCTATCGATCACAATAATTATTTTTGAAATGACAGAACGAAAAGGTGGTGCATTACTCATATATATATATATATATATATATATATATATATATATATATATATATAGAGAGAGAGAGAGAGAGAGAGAGAGAGAGAGAGAGAGAGGTAGCTGCCTGACCACTTTCGTGACCAAAATGGACGTGCACTGAGCGTCCATCATGTGTCGTGATGGACGCTTAGCAAAAATACCTCGCTGAAACACCTTTAGCGATGACAAAAACATCACAAATAAAGGTGCGAGAACTTCAGCCATTTTTTTCGCCGCGTATCCGTTTACCACTCACTCTATATATGATGAGGGAACCCTCACCGAGAAAAAATAGGGTGGCGCCCAAGACTACCCTGCACATTTATTGGGGTAAGTCACAGGGTGGTATGATGTAACTAGTTGATGATCCCTTTAGAGGATCTCTTCACTTTACTGGTTGATGGTCAGCCTAAACATCCATGAATTCCTAGTTTGTTGTTAGTAGTTATTTGGCATTTGTATGCTTTACCAAAAAAATAAATAAACCCCTTCCGTTTTAATGAATCTAGTTGTTTCTTTAATATGTGACAATATACATATAGAGGTAATGTTGGTTATCATCATGGTCCAGGAATACTCTAGTGAAAAAATATAATGTTTTTATGTTTTTAAATTTTTTAGACATATAACCCATCTCATGTAATTTACATATTGAGTTTAGTATAAATTGTCCTTAGGATGATATTTTTTTGACATATATGTCAGATTTCAAGAAGGTTAAAAATAAATTGCTTATATTGTACCAAATTTTCAAATATAAAAAAAAAGCATATTTTTACTTCGACAAACTATGGTCCAAGGGTTGATTTTTACTATTGTGACCATGCTTAATCCTTGAGGTCAGATTTGGACAAACCAACCTCCCCTATGAGTTCTAATTAGGGTGTTCTTTACCCATGAGGCATAGCAAATTATCTCTCTCTCTCTCTCTCTCTCTCTCTCTCTCTCTCTCTCTCTCTCTCTCTCTATATATATATATATATATATATATATATATATATATATATATATATATATGAAAAATGGAGATCATCTTGTTTCTTTTTATGTTAGGTCGGTCACCTTTAAAACCTTTCAAAATTTATAATTTAGGTGTTTTATGCTTGATCTGAACTATTACATGTGTTTGACATGGATCATAAAATATGATCTAAATATATCTCTTTAGATATTGTAACACCTTAAGGCTTTTATAATTTTTTATAAATAAACACGAAATTCATCGGTTTGAATTTTAATTTAGATTTGGTTAATTGCAATTTGAATTTCAATTTGAATACTTGCATGGATCTTAGATATGGTAAGTAGAATCTATAGAGTGAGACGACCCTTAGGTGGGCTCTCTTGAATCATGGGGTCCAAACTAACATGGATTCAAGGCTAAGTCAACAAGGTGGGACGTCCCCACCTACTTCCTTTTTTAGCCTATCTAGATCTTTATTAATAGTTTTTTTATTTTATTAAAATACCTAGTTAGCTAAATTAGTTAATTTTTTTATTGTATTAGGAATCTTAATTATCTAGGATTCATAAATTAATATTAAAATTAAATAAAATTTAAATGCAGCTAAGATTTACATGGGACTTTCTTAGTTAGATGACCACATAAGGAAACTATTTAAGAGAGGCCTTCCTCCTCTCCCTAAAACATTTTGGCCATATTTCTTTATTTCTCTTTCTTTTTTTAGTCTCTGAGAGGGCTCCATAGAAGCTGGTATAGAGTTGCTATACCTCCATTAAAGTGTGCAGCAGTGGGAAGAAGTGGTTCAGTGAAGACTATTTTGGGAGAGTATTCATAGATTTATCGATTTTAAGGTAAGTACACCATAACTTTGCATGTGTGTATAGTGTTAGGATACATAAGCACACCGTAAAATAATTTTTGGATATATATCAGCACATATATCAATTTGGGTTCATGTAAGAACTGATATTGTACCATGTATGAAGGTTTTAAAACCCAAAATCCTTTTTCGAAAGTTGATCTTGATTTGTAAATAGAAAATATGTTCTCTTTTGAAAAATGTATAATTTTGGATATTGGGTTCATTTATATATTTACAGCATGATTTCATGATTGTATGCATGAATCTGATATGTTCTTAGTATATTTAAAAATTGTTGAATGAGTTTTTTTAATGTTCTTGTTGAGAGCATGAAGTTCTTGGTTGATTCTTGTATTATGTTCTATGTATTTAATCTTATCAATCAGAATAATAATTTTGGTTCTCCCAAACCGCAAACTTATAAATTCTAAAAATTTGTAAAATTATTTTATACACATCAAATTAATCTCAATTAAAATCTCAGACTAAGATGAGTCATGGATTAAGAGATATGTCATCTGCAAGTCAGCACAGAAAATCTTATCATGACATAAAGTCTGTGGAGACAACTCATTTTTGTAAATATTTCAGAATACTCAATATTTGAGGCTGAGATTTAAGGTCCATTAGTCTAGATATGGAAGAACACACGGTTAAAATCTTGAAGGTTGATTCCTCATGGTTTGAAAATAAAAATTCATGAAAGTTCATCTAAAATCTATAATATTTGAGAACATGTTTTGTCAAATAACTGAAACAACAAATATTACGAGATTGTTAGCTCTATGATGGAAATAAAATTTAATTCTGGGTTTTTGTGAGCTTCAATCAGACATATCAATCCACTCACAATAAAAATATCAGCATCTAATTTGTTTTGAATGATTTATGACTAATTTTTTATTAAAAAGTCAGAACTAGACAAGACTGTTTTGTAAACAGAAAATAACCTAATTTACAAAAAAAATAATTCTTGATCTGTAATAAGTTAAGGTTTGGGTTTTTACTGTATGTATGTAACATATGTAAAAATCTTCTCTTAAATTCCTAGAGCCTAGATCATTTTATATAATTTATGGCAGAATTTATATTAATAGGTAAATTCTATGTTATCAATCCTGATTTGAGAAATTATTTTGTTTGAATACATGAGATGGTTTCAGAAATAAACCATATGGACCTTGTGGCATGTTGTTGAGCAACGTGTGGGCCTATTGAGGTTGTGTGCTAGTACAATATTTTGTGAAAAAATATATATAATGTAAAGTTTTAATTTTATCATGATGCATATGATGAATGACACATATTTGCACATATTGACACATAATAGGTATATTGTTGTATCTAAGCAGAAATATACCTCAATCAAATGTTGTATAAAATGATATGCATGTTTGAGTTGTATATATAACTCATGTAGCAAGAGTGCATGCTATGAATATTATTAATCTAAAATCATTTTACGTGGAAAGAACATATAAAAAGTTAAAGATATAAAAGGATACTCAAACAATGTGCTAATAATTTTTTCCTTGGTTGCCCTCTAAGAAGATGGGATCTTTGGACGATTATCACGAGGAACAGGGTGGTACTGAATTTCATGATGTTTTTCTCAAGAGCTCGATATTGAGGTTCGTGTCATCATCCACAGTAGTAGAGGACTTTTTCCACCATTTGACACCCATGAATGGTGTGCTTTGCTTCAACTGTTAGCGTTATTGATATACCAAGTGTTGGCCAGGGTGATGATGCCAAGAAAGCAGCATCGTCCAAGGTGATAATTCTTTGACAGTGGTTATCTAAGGTGATGATACCAATGATGGCTCGAGAAACATGTGCACACCAAGTTAATAAAATACAATTTTTGTTTTAGTGAAAATACCCTTAATATTACTTTGTACTTTGGTTTTTACCTGATAGTACCCACAAAGGGCTAGAAGGAAACCTAAATTATTTGCAAGTAGCATGTTCATACATTTAAAAGTGGGTGTCAGAAAGAAAGATAAAAGACACCTCATGCATTATGCATTTGTATATGTATCATGTGTGATTGCAATCATATATGAATTGATTTATATACTTTAACATATTTTAAGGCTGAGGTTTGTTTGATTTATGCCCTTAATAATTCAAATGCTTAGTCATGGATATGTGCTTGTTCTATAACATATTGCATGAATTTAATTGCTATAGTTGTTACTCTGATTGTATGTTGATTATGACTTGTGTTGTATGTGCTATGAAATGATGTATGATTACATGTATACTTGTCTTTGTATATACATGTAATGCTATTGTGATCCTACTGAGACTTGATGAGTTTGACTCTTATATCATACACATTCAAGTGATAAGTGAACGAGCTCTGACGATGACAGAATGTTACAAGTGGCACTAAGAACCAACAATTTTATATTCGAGATTTGTTTTAGACAATAACCTACGATTTACTAAGATATGTTAATGTGTTTTGAAAATATTTGAGCCTTCAAATCTAATATTTGCAAATAATTCATTTAATTGATGAAGGATTTAATTTGGTTTATGATTTGCAAATGTTTGTTTCTATCTTGAATTCGAATTTTTAAGTTGGAACTAGGAGTGTCAAAAGGTTGGGTTTATCCGAACCTTACCTGGACCAAACCTTATAAGGCCCGAGTATGGTGACAAATAAGAGGATTCGAAGGTTCGATTAATACAAGGACCCGAGTCTAGTTTGTAAAATTTTATAATAGACATGGGCCCAACCCAATTTTCGATTAAGACCCATAATTTTTTAATGTAAAAATGATAAAAAAAATATTATTTTATCGGGTGTGGTCAAGGTCTAGTTCATGTAGTTCTTATCGTCTTCGAGTATGGTTTCTCTTATAGTAGACCTGATTAGACTCGGGTCAGGACCTGATACCATACTCAAAAATCTGATTTAAGTCTAATTCTACTTGGGTCTGAACCAAACCCGACCCGTTGGCACCTTCAGTTGAAACTGATTCACGATTTGGACTTAGACCCAAGTCTCTTACAGGGAATGAATTCAGTTCTAAATTGAGTTAGAGTACCTGTAACCTAATCAAAATTCCAACTGAGACCAAAATGAATGTTTCTGTTGTATTTATATATTTTTTTATAAAGAATTCTTGTCCTTGGTTGATTTATTTGCGAACTTCGTTCTAGTGGATTAATATACGCTCGCATTTGCGCTCAGACGAGTCCCCTAACACTTAGTGTGATTGGAGCATTGTCGTCGATAAAGGTTTACATTATTCACTCCATTTAAAAAAAAAATAGTGTATATTTTATGGTTTAAATGTTGGGGAGTTACTAATATAGGTTTATGCTTATATGAACAGACATTTTCAACGTGTTTGCATATTCTTCAAGCAAAACCCTTCTCTCCAACTCTTTTATTTTTCTCTGAAATCCAGCACCACTATTTAAAATCCATAAATCGATTCAACAGATTTAGTTCAGTCTGGTGTTGCTTAAAATTTGGGTTTGAATTCAGTTTTGGCGATATGATGATCCAGCCTGCTTCCATCCCATTTGCACCAGAACACAATCAATGATAGTCAACAAAGTTGGGCCTCTTGATTGATTTGATACACGGCCCACTGAGCCATTTAATAGCTTACTTTTTTGTCTCAATTCAGCTTGACTCAAAGTCTATGGGTCCTTATCCCACAAAGTATTATTTACGCTTCTCACAATTGTTAAAGATTTGATCGACGACACGAGTCGATATTGTAAGATATAAGGTCATTAGCTGCCTAGGTGAAAAAATAGGAATTATCGTTGAACACTACTAATTTTCTTTGTAATGGAAAAAAATCATCGCTGCTAATTTGTGTGGAATCAGCAACAGAAAAGCGTCAGACAACAATGGATGACTTGCACGTCCACTATTATATTCTCTCTCTCTCTCTCTCTCTCTCTCTCTCTCTCTCTCTTTCTCTCTCTCTCTTTCTCTCTCTCTCTCTCTCTCTCTCTCTCTCTATATATATATATATATATATATATATATATATATATATATTTATATAGATAAAATGTTTGATATCCCCGTGGGTAAGGAGCCGAAGCAGGTTATATGTTCCCCCCCCGAAACACGTAGGTGCGTGTTCTCAGGTCTGAATGAGCGCCATGTATGTAAGCACGTGGGGCTTGTTTCCCCATGTGTGCCTGCATCACTTAGCATCAAAGTCTGGTGCGTTTGCAAAGACTTAAGTGACTTTTCTCGCCATGTAACGATGTTTCGAGTAAAGGACAAAAATGTCCTCCCGCCAGAGTTTGCAAATACTTAAGTACCCTTTCCCGCCATTGGCGCCATAAAATGATGTTTTGAGTAAAGGACAAAAATGTCCTCCCTCCAGAAAGGGTTAAAATCATCATCATTTTTGCCCTAAGGAGTAAACTCCTCTGCTTTAACAGGATCTCCTCGCAATATGTCGCCCTAAATGTTCCAGATCAGGAGCTCCCTTTGACGATGCAGCCTTTATCGTCGTCTGCTGTCGCTGGAGCACCCTTTGCCGTCGTATGCTGCCGTCGGAGCATAGTCGGAGCATCGTTGCCACCATCGACTGCATCTACCTTCTAGGTGTTTCTCCTCCACTGTCCAATTAGCAAAACTTATGTCCTAGAAGGTGAGTTTTGTGTAAGTTTTCGTTATGTAAACAAATCGATTTGTAAATCCAAATGCTAAGTCTTACAAGTGGTTGTACTATACATGCGAAATAACACCTATTTTCATACTGAAACAAGAGTCATGAAAGGCAATGATATGTACTTATGAAGGCTAAATTTCTACAATGATGTGTAAGTTTGAAATTAACAAAGAGTTATACATTTAATACAGTTTGAAGCAGTAGCTACAATTTCTACAACAATTTGTTCGATGCAGCAACGATTTATACGTTTAAAGCAGTAGTGATTTATGATTTATGATTCATGATTTATATATTTAAAGCAACAACGATTTATACATTTAATGTAGTAGCGATTTATGATTTACAACGATATGTACTTATGAATGGTTCAATTTCTACAACGATTTGTATGTTTGAAGGGGCGCTTTGTACGTTTGATGCAATAACGATTTATACGTTTGAAGCAGTAGTCATATGTATTTATGATTTATGAAGTTACCACAATTTATACTTGAGTTTGCTAAATCGTACTATGATGTTTACTGATGATGCATATATTATACGTTTTCTTAACATATTTTCACTGCATAAATGCATCATCTATAGGTTAAAAGCATACACTTAGGTGCATAATGATGTTAGAAAGTTCTAGTTCGAATTTCAACAAAATCGGACTTAAAACGAAGAAATTATGGCATTTACAGTGTAACGGGTCAAATCTCGAAGCAGAATTAGAAGATCTGGATCCAGACGCCCATTTGGACCTTGAATCTGGACCAAATTACATAGATTTAACCCAGCTCCAGCCCACTTAAGTTTTGTAAAAACATTTTCTAAAAACCCCCTGCAGAAAGAGGCGCCCAGCAAATATTCTGTTTTTAATCCTGTTTTTGTAAAATGACCAAAAGTAGCCAAAACGTCAAAAGGAGGGGGGCACCCATTCCAGCCCTGTCTTTGCTTTGGTTTTCGTGCCCTAGGGGCATGATTCTAACTCCAGCCCCCTTCTCAACCCTCATCTCCTTCCATCTCCATTGAAGACAGGGTGAAAAGCTTGAGATCCAAGCCTTCTACCTTGTCTCCCTTTCCTTTCTTTTCATTTCTTTATCTTCCATGTTGTTTAATCTCCATTGTTACTGTGTTTTTCAGGTGTAGTAGAGGTGGGAAACATCTATTTTCGTTTGGAAGTGCGAAACACTCCAACGAGAAGGGCCGGCTCTACCTCCATCCGGTCTTCTACGCCCCCCGATCGAGAATCGGTTCAGATTCCATCTTCGGTGGATTTCCAACGTGTTGCAGCTGTAGGACATGTCATGGTGTATTTCCAGCATCAACGAGGTTCCGAACGGTGCGAAGCCAAGCAAAGTCCGCTCTTCTCTTCTTCCCCTCAGTCTTCGGATCACTCTCAAGGTAGGTCTTCTTCTATCTTCTCTTCTAGCTAAAACCTAGCATGTGTGTGAGTTATGTGTGCTGCATTTTCTGTATTTTCGTCAGCCTTAGTATAGCGTTTTTGTCGTGCAAAAGCCAGCACGTAGTGTGTTTAGGTGGGTTGCTTTGTTTAAAATAGATTTTCATTTCATCGATGGCTTTTGGGTGTGTGCGTGTAATCCAATATTTGTTGTTGTGTGTCTACGGTTTCCATCATGTTTCCCAGCAGTAATAGGTCTGAAAGTGTTTTTAGTAGCAGTAGATTATGTAGGTCTTATCATAGTTGATGTCGGGTGTGAGTTCTTAGTTAATTGTTTGATTTTCCTAAATAGCGATTTATGTAGTTAGCTTATTAGATTTCAATCTGCTGTAGTATGCCTTCTATATAATTTTTTGTAGGTAGATTAGGTGTTTATTTAATTCCTTGTGTAGATCTAAGTTGATTTATTATGATAGTTAGTTTAGATTATAGTTTTCATTGTTGTTTTAGTTTTAATTAATGGATTAGAATAAATTTCGGTGTTATCATTTTTCTGGTTCAGCGTTTTCTGTTTTGAGTTACTTCCCATCATGTTAGTCGTTTAATTGTGTGTTTTTAGCTTAATTTAGATTGTCATAATCATCTGTTAGCTTAGTTTAAATTAAATTTATAGTTGGTGTTATGTTAGTAGTTAAATTAGATATTTAGTTATTCAAGTGAGTATAGTCATCTTCTCCAAATGTAGGGCAGCCATTAGAGGTCCAGCAAGGTTGTAAAAATAGTCCAGTTTAATCGTGTATTAGGTAGTGTAATTAGATTTTTTAATTCGTCTTATGATGTTAGTTCAAATTCATTTAGTAGTTATTTTTGTATAGATTCCATGAAGTACTTTATTTAATTGTGTTTGATTAAAATTCTGTAGGTTAGGTTCATGTTAGACGCATTTGATATTAGGATTAATCATAGGTTAATGTTAGTAATATTGTAGTGTTTAGATTCTTTATAATTATTTTAGTTATTTTCATGTTAATTTAGGATTGTCGATTTTTGTGTACTAGGTACATTAGTTTATTTCTTTAATTCGTGAACTAGGTATTTCATATTTGATTTTAGCTTTAAGTCATAGGTTAGAGTAATTACAATTCTCGATTTTCATTTTAGTTAATTTAGCATTAGTTTAGTATTTTGATTTTTGTGTAGTGTTTAATTCAATAGACTTTCCAAATTCGTGATTTCTTATGCATACCCTTTGTTTGATTTGTATATATATTAGGTTAGTTAGATTAATTGTAGTTTAGCATAGTAAAATAATTGGATGGAGTTGAAATTTAGAAGGGCAATTGAGTCATTGTTTTGAAATTCGATTTTGGTATGAAGACACCTATTCCCAATTCGTGAATAGCACTTAAGAAGGTTATCTTTTTCAACCCAACCATAAATGAGTTATACTTTCAAAGTTGGAAACCCTTTGGAATTCCAAAGGGCCTTTTAAATAGGGTTACATGATTTTTGGAAAACCTTTGGAATTCCAAAGGTCCTTCTAATTATGTCTACACGTTTTTGGGGAAAGATTTGAAATTCTAAATGTGCATTTAAAGCTAACCCAAAAACGTGTAGAGGGCTTTGAAGAAGGTTTTCAAAAAGGATCTTTAGCTTTTAATGCTTTGAGAAATGTTTTCAAAAAGATGATTTAATGCTTGGAGGTTTCCAAAATGGTTTACTCGATTTTGGCAAGAAGTTAAATGCTATCTCTTCTTTTAAGACTAGTCAAAATCGTGTAGTGTGATTTTGGAAGGTTTTCAAAAAGGACTCAATAGCTTTTAATGCCAACTTGGAAAAACGTGTGGGTCTTAAATGGTTGGACGGTTTTTGAAATCAAACACTTTCCCTAAGTGCAATTAAGGCAATAATGAGAGGCGGTAACTCATACCAAATTCGTGGTCTATCATTGAAAGCCCTATTTACTACTTTCGTTATTTGAATTAGCATTAATTAGGTGTTAATTAAATTAGTAATGTAGCATTAGAATTAGATTTTAGAAAATCGTGTGTATTTAATTAGAGTAAGTTATTGAATTAAATTAGATTTGTAAAAACCGTGTATACCTATTTAGGTAGGAGTTAATTCTAGTGTATATTTAATTTAGGAATTAATCTAGGTTTACTTTAGTGTATTAGGAAATACCAATTAGTTATTAACCTAATTTAGAGTGGCGTGTAGTCAATGCCTTATTCAAAATCGCCACCCTAACTCCCTTTAATTAGTCTAACTCTAGTTAATACTAACTAACTCTAGGTAACTAACCTAGTTAATTAGTTGACCTCGAATAACCATAGTCAAACTACTAACCCTAGTCACCCCTAGCTTAGTCAAACCCGTAGTTAGTCTTAACTGACCCCCTAGTCTAGCTATAGTTTACCCTCAACTAACCTTAGTTAGTATTTAGTACTAATTAGTTAACCCTAGCTAATCATAGTTAAGTTGTTAACTCTAGTTAAATACCTAACCCTAGCTAGTTACTAGCCTTAAGTAGTTAGTCAACCATAGCAAACCCTAGTCGACCCTAGCTAACTCTAGTTAGTGCTTGACCCTAGGTACCTACCCATAGTTAGTTACCCCTACCTTAGTTAGTTAGGAAGTAACCCTAAGGTGGCGTGGACCCTATTCAAGCATATCCAAAACCGCCACCTAGCTCCTCCCTTAACTCTAGTAATTAGCCTAACCCTAACCCTAACCCTAACCACCCTTATCTAACTATAGTCAACTTTAGTAGACCAAAAGTAGTTAGCCTACCCTTAGTTAACTAACCCTCGTTAGTTAGACTAACCCTAGGTAATTAGTTAACCTAATTAACCCTAGTCGAATTTCCAACTAAACCCTAGTTAACCTTAGTGAACCTTAGTCGACTAACCCTAGTTATCAGGTTAACAATAGTTAGTGACTGATCGTAGTTAATTAGTTAACCCTAGATAACTAACCTAGTTAGTTATTAGCTTAGTGAGCCTAACTGTAGGTTAGTAGTTGTTTTAGTAGGTTAGAATTAATCTTAGAGTAGATAGTTAATTTAGTTAGTGATATTAGATATTATACATTATGTTTAATTAGAGTGTATATTCAGTTAGATATCTTATTTAGGGTATTAGTGAGTTTAGGTTAGGTTATTTCTTAGATTTTATAATTTAGTTTAATTGTTATTGTTTTATGTATTTTAACAATAGGTTAGGTTCAGTTAGGACTGTTTTTGTACGTGGTTCAATGTCCAAATGTCAATGGTGGATTCAAAGGGATCAATAGTACACTGAACCAAAACCCTAATTTTTACCCGATCGTGCACTCGTCATCGCATGTGGATTTTTCGTGAGTTTTCTGAAAAATATTGTTCTATTCTCCACTTTGGCGTGTTAACTGTCTGCAGACCAAATTTCAGCTCGATCCAAGTTGATTTGGTTTGTGTTTTAAGCGTATTATGAAAACAGCTTTTTCGGATTTTGAAATTTCGGGTCCTGCGATTTCCCAAATTATCCCAATTTTGAAACGCTTTGTTCTGGAGATCCAGAACGTATTTTTCACTTTTGTAAAATGTGTCAGTTTCTTGGATCTGTCTTTTACAGAATAGAAGTTATTTGACGAAATTTGTAAGTCGTTTGACCCCTCAAACAGTCGTTTTGCGAAAAGCTGTCAGAATCCATTTTTGCCTTCTTTAGGGACAAAACAGTCTTTTAACTATTTGTCTGATTTCGTGTAGTTTTACTGTTTTCTAACATTGTAGTTAGTATATTAACAGTATTTAGAGTAATTAGAATTGCTTAGCTTAGTTAGTTCACTTAGATAGTATAATTTTAGTTTTATATATTTAAATTAACTGTAGTTTAATGTAGAAATAGTTTAGAATTAGTTATAGATGTAATTTAGATGAATTCTTGATTTAGTTACTGACTTTTTGTTTTTATTATGTAGGTTGTTAAGTTAAAACAGGTTAACAGATGCAATTCCATTGTGATATGCGACTGCACTTGATGTGAAAAGACAATTTTGCCCCTGGAGACCTGCAGAAGACTTAGCCGCCTATTGTAGTTTATTTTCATAGTTAGATTGTTGTTTAATGTAACTTGTAAACATTGACATAAATTGTAAACTTTGTTTGATTAATAAAGTGTTATTTTAGAAGTATTTCAGAATTATCCCGTTCCCTGTGGATTCGACCCATACTCGCCACTTCGGTGGAAAGTCGGTTTTATATCTTTGGTTGACGATTTTCCCTTGATTTTAGTGCAAAAATATGTTTTAAAAATATCATCTCCAAAAGAACAACCAAATTTTGGCGCCGTTGCCGGGGAACGGCGATTTATTCTGATTATTTCTGAGATATCATTTTATTAATATATGTGTTTAGTTTAGTTTAGTTTGTTTTAATTGTTTTAGTTAGTATAGAATTAACATAGTTAAACAAATATAGGTTCACTTGCTATTTTTTCCTGAGATTCACTTAATTCCATGCTTCAATGATCAATTAGATAGGTGATTCTTAGAGAAATAGTTGTGATTTCCTGTGTTTATTGACTTAGTTATTTAATTTAGATTGTCTTTCATTTCATAGATTAATTAAATAGCTTTAATATAGTTTAAAACAGTTAGTTGTTTAACTTTCTGATTTAGAGTAGATGTATCTTTTATTTCGTAAAGTAATTAGATTAGTCTGACATAGAGTAAAGTAGAGTAATTGCTAACTTGTTGATTTAGATTAAATTGATTATCTTAGTTTAATTCTAACATAGGTTAGCTGCTATTTTGTTTAGTGTTTTACTGATTTAGATCTAGATTTAGGTTATTAATTGCATTGATAGAATAAGTCTAACATAGTCTAGTTGTTTTATGTATTAGTGTTCTTAGATTATTAACTATAGTATTGGATGTATCATATGTATATTAAAATAAAGTAGTTAGTCATCATGTATTTTATTCTGAATTTTATTTTGATTTCATTTGAATTTCATTGTTTACATGTATGAAAATTGATCCATCAATGTATGAGTTCAAGTAATCGGATATGAAGAAGCCTTCAAGAGTAGAACATTGACCAAATGAGCAGAAAGCTATGCATTTGTACATGCATAGTGGTGGTGCAGAGTCCAGTCAATCGACAACTTCAGAAGTTTGAGTATGCTAGGTTGTATCAATCCTTTCTCCTTATTCATTTTATTGTTTTGTAGTGTGCATCTGCATTGCATGATTGCATTATTCTGTATGCCACTAGGGACAGTGTCATTCAAGCATGGAGGGATGGTTTTGATACACAAATTTTAAAATTTTTCTTTATGTCTGATAGCATAAAACTCATAAAAGTAGGTCTTTAAGAATAAGTTGTAGCATTTATGATTGTATTTCTGCATGATCTGACAATTTAGAAATGTATAAGCCCCATGTGAATTTTTTTTTCTTATCTGATTTAAATATAGTAGTTGTTTATGAAATAGTTTAAAGAAAAGATAGTATTTACATGTTATAAAGTTTTGAATCACTGTAGTATAAGTATGCACAGTGTGTTTTATGAGAGAAGTGAGCAATTGAATTATGTTTTTGAAAAATAAGCTTAATAGAATAGAGCTACGTTTAGTTGTTGATTAGTTCGTGAATCCAAGTAGTAGAACTCAGACACGAGATGAAATGTTTGAGTCTCTTACGAAATGGATAACGAAGGAGATCATTCTCTTATCTAGTCGACATCTGTGGCCTTTGTAGTTCGAGTAAGTAGAGTCTGAAGGGTGTTTTACACCTTGTGCCCTAAAGCCAGCTGGTTTGGGAGTCATCGATTCGAAAACTTGTTACATGGACTGCATAGAAAGCCTAAGAGATAGAGACATTGCACGTGATGAGAGGAAAACTATACGTAACTATTAGAATTGAAGGTTTAGTGACTCGAGCAATTAAGTTTGAGGGATACTTTGTATCTGGTGCTCTAAGGCTGGCCAGTCTGGGAGTCATTGACCTAAAGCTTGCTACATGGGTCACGAAAGCTGGATATTCGAAATAGTGCTCAATTTAGAAGAATGAAAAAGAGTAAAAAATAGAATATCAAAAGAAAAAGAATGAGCTTAAAGAGAGAAATTCAATGCTTAAGAATAATTACTGAATTACTGTGCAGAAAATATACAGGTGAGGATAACTGAGTAAAACATGATAGTACTTAATTTTCTGAGAAAATTCATAAATAATTACAAGTTTAGAGAAGTGAAAGAAAAATGATTTTTACTATGGTGGCATAGAAATTTCTGAATTTGTTTTGAAAATGTAGATTACATGAAATATTTGTTTGCAATAAATTCTTAATTGTCTAGCATTTCTGAAAAATTATTCATGCATGATTTTGATGTTTGTGGGTAGCATCTCTGCAAACCCTCACGAGACCTTACTCGTCCACTGGGGTAACCCAGGGGTTTAAAGGGCTTGTTGCATAAGCTAAATGCAACCGTGATTCCTACGAAAGTGAGTTAGTTTTTTTTTTTTTATTTTATTTTATTTAATAAGAGCTTTCATGTTAAATGGGTAGTCCATATTTTCATTGCATGGTAGAGTGTATTGCTAGGGACTAGCAATTATTCTAGCATGGGGGTATTTGATGATGCATATATTATACGTTTTCTTAACATATTTTCACTGCATAAATGCATCATCTATAGGTTAAGAGCATACACTTAGGTGCATAATGATGTTAGAAAGTTCAAGTTCGAATTTCAACAAAATCGGACTTAAAACGAAGGAATTATGGCATTTACAGTGTAACGGGTCAAATCTCGAAGCAGAATTAGAAGATCTGGATCCAGATGCCCATTTGGACCTTGAATCTGGACCAAATTACATAGATTTAACCCAGCTCCAGCCCACTTAAGTTTTGTAAAAACATTTTCTAAAAACCCCCTACAGAAAGAGGCGCCCAACAAATATTCTGTTTTTAATCCTGTTTTTGTAAAATGACCAAAAGTAGCCAAAACGTCAAAAGGAGGGGGGCACCCATTCCAGCCCTGTCTTTGCTTTGGTTTTCGTGCCCTAGGGGCACGATTCTAACTCCAGCCCCCTTCTCAACCCTCATCTCCTTCCATCTCCATTGAAGACAGGGCGAAAAGCTTGAGATCCAAGCCTTCTACCTTGTCTCCCTTTCCTTTCTTTTCATTTCTTTATCTTCCATGTTGTTTAATCTCCATTGTTACTGTGTTTTGCAGGTGTAGCAGAGGTGGAAAACATCTATTTTCGTTTGGAAGTGCGAAACACTCCAACGAGAAGGGCCGGCTCTACCTCCATCCGGTCTTCTACGCCCCCCGATCGAGAATCGGTTCAGATTCCATCTTCGGTGGATTTCCAACGTGTTGCAGCTGTAGGACATGGTGACATGGTGTATTTCCAGCATCAACGAGGTTCCGAACGGTGCGAAGCCAAGCAAAGTCCGCTCTTCTCTTCTTCCCCTCAGTCTTCGGATCACCCTCAAGGTAGGTCTTCTTCTATCTTCTCTTCTAGCTAAAACCTAGCATGTGTGTGAGTTATGTGTGCTGCATTTTCTGTATTTTCGTCAGCCTTAGTATAGCGTTTTTGTCGTGCAAAAGCCTGCACGTAGTGTGTTTAGGTGGGTTGCTTTGTTTAAAATAGATTTTCATTTCATCGATGGCTTTTGGGTGTGTGCGTGTAATCCAATATTTGTTGTTGTGTGTCTACGGTTTCCATCATGTTTCCCAGCAGTAATAGGTCTGAAAGTGTTTTTAGTAGCAGTAGATTATGTAGGTCTTATCATAGTTGATGTCGGGTGTGAGTTCTTAGTTAATTGTTTGATTTTCCTAAATAGCGATTTATGTAGTTAGCTTATTAGATTTCAATCTGCTGTAGTATGCCTTCTATATAATTTTATGTAGGTAGATTAGGTGTTTAGTTAATTCCTTGTGTAGATCTAAGTTGATTTATTATGATAGTTAGTTTAGATTATAGTTTTCATTGTTGTTTTAGTTTTAATTAATGGATTAGAATAAATTTCTGTGTTATCGTTTTTCTGGTTCAGCGTTTTCTGTTTTGAGTTACTTCCCATCATGTTAGTCGTTTAGTTGTGTGTTTTTAGCTTAATTTAGATTGTCATAATCATGTGTTAGCTTAGTTTAAATTAGATTTATAGTTGGTGTTATGTTAGTAGTTAAATTAGATATTTAGTTATTCAAGTGAGTATAGTCATCTTCTTCAAATTTAGGGCAGCCATTAGAGGTCCAACAAGGTTGTAAAAATAGTCCAGTTTAATCGTGTATTAGGTAGTGTAATTAGATTTTTTAATTCATCTTATGATGTTAGTTCAAATTCATTTAGTAGTTATTTTTGTATAGATTCCATGAAGTACTTTATTTAATTGTGTTTGATTAAAATTCTGTAGGTTAGGTTCAAGTTAGACGTATTTGATATTACGATTAATCATAGGTTAATGTTAGTAATAATGTAGTGTTTAGATTCTTTATAATTATTTTAGTTATTTTCATGTTAATTTAGGATTGTCGATTTTTGTGTACTAGGTACATTAGTTTATTTCTTTAATTCGTGAAGTAGGTACTTCATATTTGATTTTAGCTTTAAGTCATAGGTTAGAGTAATTACAATTCTCGATTTTCATTTTAGTTAATTTAGTATTGGTTTAGTATTTTGATTTTTGTGTAGTGTTTAATTCAATAGACTTTTCAAATTCGTGATTTCTTATGCATACCCTTTGTTTGATTTGTATATATATTAGGTTAGTTAGATTAATTATAGTTTAGCATAGTAAAATAATTAGATGGAGTTGAAATTTAGAAGGGCAATTGAGTCATTGTTTTGAAATTCGATTTTGGTATGAAGACACCTATTCCCAATTCGTGAATAGCACTTAAGAAGGTTATCTTTTCCAACCCAACCATAAATGAGTTATACTTTCAAAGTTGGAAACCCTTTGGAATTCCAAAGGGCCTTTTAAATAGGGTTACATGAGTTTTGGAAAACCTTTGGAATTCCAAAGGTCCTTCTAATTATGTCTACACGTTTTTGGGGAAAGATTTGAAATTCTAAATGTGCATTTAAAGCTAACCCAAAAACGTGTAGAGGGCTTTGAAGAAGGTTTTCAAAAAGGATCTTTAGCTTTTAATGCTTTGAGAAATGTTTTCAAAAAGATGATTTAATGCTTGGAGGTTTCCAAAATGGTTTACTCGATTTTGGCAAGAAGTTAAATGCTATCTCTTCTTTTAAGACTAGTCAAAATCGTGTAGTGTGATTTTGGAAGGTTTTCAAAAAGGACTCAATAGCTTTTAATGCCAATTTGGAAAAACGTGTGGGTCTTAAATGGTTGGACGGTTTTTGAAATCAAACACTTTCCCTAAGTGCAATTAAGGTAATAATGAGAGGAGGTAACTCATACCAAATTCATGGTCTATCATTGAAAGCCCTATTTACTACTTTCGTTATTTGAATTAGCATTAATTAGGTGTTAATTAAATTAGTAATGTAGCATTAGAATTAGATTTTAGAAAATTGTGTGTATTTAATTAGAGTAAGTTATTGAATTAAAGTAGATTTGTAAAAACCGTGTATACCTATTTAGGTAGGAGTTAATTCTAGTGTATATTTAATTTAGGAATTAATCTAGGTTTACTTTAGTGTATTAGGAAATACCAATTAGTTATTAACCTAATTTAGAGTGGCGTGTAGTCAATGCCTTATTCAAAATCGCCACCCTAACTCCCTTTAATTAGTCTAACTCTAGTTAATACTAACTAACCCTAGGTAACTAACCTAGTTAATTAGTTCACCTCGAATAACCATAGTCAAACTACTAACCCTAGTCGCCCCTAGCTTAGTCAAACCCCTAGTTAGTCTTAACCGACCCCCTAGTCTAACTATAGTTTACCCTCAACTAACCTTAGTTAGTATTTAGTACTAATTAGTTAACCCTAGCTAATCATAGTTAAGTTGTTAACTCTAGTTAAATACCTAAGCCTAGCTAGTTACTAGCCTTAAGTAGTTAGTCAACCATAGCAAACCCTAGTCGACCCTAGCTAACTCTAGTTAGTGCTTGACCCTAGGTACCTACCCATAGTTAGTTACCTCTACCTTAGTTAGTTAGGAAGTAACCCTAAGGTGGCGTGGACCCTATTCAAGCATATCCAAAACCGCCACCTAGCTCCTCCCTTAACTCTAGTAATTAGCCTAACCCTAACCCTAACCCTAACCCTAACCACCCTTATCTAACTATAGTCAACTTTAGTAGACCAAAAGTAGTTAGCCTACCCTTAGTTAACTAACCCTCGTTAGTTAGACTAACCCTAGGTAATTAGTTAACCTAATTAACCCTAGTCGAATTTCCAACTAAACCCTAGTTAACCTTAGTGAACCTTAGTCGACTAACCCTAGTTATCAGGTTAACAATAGTTAGTGACTGATCGTAGTTAATTAGTTAACCCTAGATAACTAACCTAGTTAGTTATTAGCTTAGTGAGCCTAACCGTAGGTTAGTAGTTGTTTTAGTAGGTTAGAATTAATCTTAGAGTAGATAGTTAATTTAGTTAGTGATATTAGATATTATACATTATGTTTAATTAGAGTGTATATTCAGTTAGATATCTTATTTAGGGTATTAGTGAGTTTAGGTTAGGTTATTTCTTAGATTTTATAATTTAGTTTAATTGTTATTGTTTTATGTATTTTAACAGTAGGTTAGGTTCAGTTAGGACTGTTTTTGTACGTGGTTCAATGTCCAAATGTCAATGGTGGATTCAAAGGGATGAATAGTACACTGAACCAAAACCCTAATTTTTACCCGATCGTGCACTCGTCATTGCATGTGGATTTTTCGTGAGTTTTCTGAAAAATATTGTTCTATTCTCCACTTTGGCGTGTTAACTGTCTGCAGACCAAATTTCAGCTCGATCCAAGTTGATTTGGTCTGTGTTTTAAGCGTATTATGAAAACAGCTTTTTCGGATTTTGAAATTTCGGGTCCTGCGATTTCCCAAATTATTCCGATTTTGAAACGCTTTGTTCTGGAGATCCAGAACGTATTTTTCACTTTTGTAAAATGTGTCAGTTTCTTGGATCTGTCTTTTACAGAATAGAAGTTATTTGACGAAATTTGTAAGTCGTTTGACCCCTCAAACAGTCGTTTTGCGAAAAGCTGTCAGAATCCATTTTTGCCTTCTTTAGGGACAAAACAGTCTTTTAACTATTTGTCTGATTTCGTGTAGTTTTACTGTTTTCTAACATTGTAGTTAGTATATTAACAGTATTTAGAGTAATTAGAGTTGCTTAGCTTAGTTAGTTCACTTAGATAGTATAATTTTAGTTTTATATATTTAAATTAACTGTAGTTTAATGTAGAAATAGTTTAGAATTAGTTATAGATGTAATTTAGATGAATTCTTGATTTAGTTACTGACTTTTTGTTTTTATTATGTAGGTTGTTAAGTTAAAACATGTTAACAAATGCAATTCCATTGTGATGTGCGACTATACTTGATGTGAAAAGACAATTTTGCCCCTGGAGACCTGCTGAAGACTTAGCAGCCTATTATAGTTTATTTTCATAGTTAGATTGTTATTTAATGTAACTTGTAAACATTGACATAAATTGTAAACTTTGTTTGATTAATAAAGTGTTATTTTTGAAGTATTTCAGAATTATCCCGTTCCCTGTGGATTCGACCCGTACTCGCCACTTCGGTGGAAAGTCGGTTTTATATCTTTGGTTGACGATTTTCCCTTGATTTTAGTGCAAAAATATGTTTTAAAAATATCATCTCCAAAAGAACAACCAAATTTTGGCGCCGTTGCCGGGGAACGGCGATTTATTCTGATTATTTCTGAGATATCATTTTATTAATATATGTGTTTAGTTTAGTTTAGTTTGTTTTAATTGTTTTAGTTAGTATAGAATTAACATAGTTAAACAAATATAGGTTCACTTGCTATTTTTTCCTGAGATTCACTTAATTCCATGCTTCAATGATCAATTAGATAGGTGATTCTTAGAGAAATAGTTGTGATTTCCTGTGTTTATTGACTTAGTTATTTAATTTAGATTGTCTTTCATTTCATAGATTAATTAAATAGCTTTAATATAGTTTAAAACAGTTAGTTGTTTAACTTTCTGATTTAGAGTAGATGTATCTTTTATTTCGTAAAGTAATTAGATTAGTCTGACATAGAGTAAAGTAGAGTAATTGCTAACTTGTTGATTTAGATTAAATTGATTATCTTAGTTTAATTCTAACATAGGTTAGCTGCTATTTTGTTTAGTGTTTTACTGATTTAGATCTAGATTTAGGTTATTAATTGCATTGATAGAATAAGTCTAACATAGTCTAGTTGTTTTATGTATTAGTGTTCTTAGATTATTAACTATAGTATTGGATGTATCATATGTATATTAAAATAAAGTAGTTAGTCATCATGTATTTTATTCTGAATTTTATTTTGATTTCATTTGAATTTCATTGTTTACATGTATGAAAATTGATCCATCAATGTATGAGTTCAAGTAATCGGATATGAAGAAGCCTTCAAGAGTAGAACATTGACCAAATGAGCAGAAAGCTATGCATTTGTACATGCATAGTGGTGGTGCAGAGTCCAGTCAATCGACAACTTCAGAAGTTTGAGTATGCTAGGTTGTATCAATCCTTTCTCCTTATTCATTTTATTGTTTTGTAGTGTGCATCTGCATTGCATGATTGCATTATTCTGTATGCCACTAGGGACAGTGTCATTCAAGCATGGAGGGATGGTTTTGATACACAAATTTTAAAATTTTTCTTTATGTCTGATAGCATAAAACTCATAAAAGTAGGTCTTTAAGAATAAGTTGTAGCATTTATGATTGTATTTCTGCATGATCTGACAATTTAGAAATGTATAAGCCCCATGTGAATTTTTTTTTCTTATCTGATTTAAATATAGTAGTTGTTTATGAAATAGTTTAAAGAAAAGATAGTATTTACATGTTATAAAGTTTTGAATCACTGTAGTATAAGTATGCACAGTGTGTTTTATGAGAGAAGTGAGCAATTGAATTATGTTTTTGAAAAATAAGCTTAATAGAATAGAGCTACGTTTAGTTGTTGATTAGTTCGTGAATCCAAGTAGTAGAACTCAGACACGAGATGAAATGTTTGAGTCTCTTACGAAATGGATAACGAAGGAGATCATTCTCTTATCTAGTCGACATCTGTGGCCTTTGTAGTTCGAGTAAGTAGAGTCTGAAGGGTGTTTTACACCTTGTGCCCTAAAGCCAGCTGGTTTGGGAGTCATCGATTCGAAAACTTGTTACATGGACTGCATAGAAAGCCTAAGAGATAGAGACATTGCACGTGATGAGAGGAAAACTATACGTAACTATTAGAATTGAAGGTTTAGTGACTCGAGCAATTAAGTTTGAGGGATACTTTGTATCTGGTGCTCTAAGGCTGGCCAGTCTGGGAGTCATTGACCTAAAGCTTGCTACATGGGTCACGAAAGCTGGATATTCGAAATAGTGCTCAATTTAGAAGAATGAAAAAGAGTAAAAAATAGAATATCAAAAGAAAAAGAATGAGCTTAAAGAGAGAAATTCAATGCTTAAGAATAATTACTGAATTACTGTGCAGAAAATATACAGGTGAGGATAACTGAGTAAAACATGATAGTACTTAATTTTCTGAGAAAATTCATAAATAATTACAAGTTTAGAGAAGTGAAAGAAAAATGATTTTTACTATGGTGGCATAGAAATTTCTGAATTTGTTTTGAAAATGTAGATTACATGAAATATTTGTTTGCAATAAATTCTTAATTGTCTAGCATTTCTGAAAAATTATTCATGCATGATTTTGATGTTTGTGGGTAGCATCTCTGCAAACCCTCACGAGACCTTACTCGTCCACTGGGGTAACCCAGGGGTTTAAAGGGCTTGTTGCATAAGCTAAATGCAACCGTGATTCCTACGAAAGTGAGTTAGTTTTTTTTTTTTTATTTTATTTTATTTAATAAGAGCTTTCATGTTAAATGGGTAGTCCATATTTTCATTGCATGGTAGAGTGTATTGCTAGGGACTAGCAATTATTCTAGCATGGGGGTATTTGATGATGCATATATTATACGTTTTCTTAACATATTTTCACTGCATAAATGCATCATCTATAGGTTAAGAGCATACACTTAGGTGCATAATGATGTTAGAAAGTTCAAGTTCGAATTTCAACAAAATCGGACTTAAAACGAAGGAATTATGGCATTTACAGTGTAACGGGTCAAATCTCGAAGCAGAATTAGAAGATCTGGATCCAGATGCCCATTTGGACCTTGAATCTGGACCAAATTACATAGATTTAACCCAGCTCCAGCCCACTTAAGTTTTGTAAAAACATTTTCTAAAAACCCCCTACAGAAAGAGGCGCCCAACAAATATTCTGTTTTTAATCCTGTTTTTGTAAAATGACCAAAAGTAGCCAAAACGTCAAAAGGAGGGGGGCACCCATTCCAGCCCTGTCTTTGCTTTGGTTTTCGTGCCCTAGGGGCACGATTCTAACTCCAGCCCCCTTCTCAACCCTCATCTCCTTCCATCTCCATTGAAGACAGGGCGAAAAGCTTGAGATCCAAGCCTTCTACCTTGTCTCCCTTTCCTTTCTTTTCATTTCTTTATCTTCCATGTTGTTTAATCTCCATTGTTACTGTGTTTTGCAGGTGTAGCAGAGGTGGAAAACATCTATTTTCGTTTGGAAGTGCGAAACACTCCAACGAGAAGGGCCGGCTCTACCTCCATCCGGTCTTCTACGCCCCCCGATCGAGAATCGGTTCAGATTCCATCTTCGGTGGATTTCCAACGTGTTGCAGCTGTAGGACATGGTGACATGGTGTATTTCCAGCATCAACGAGGTTCCGAACGGTGCGAAGCCAAGCAAAGTCCGCTCTTCTCTTCTTCCCCTCAGTCTTCGGATCACCCTCAAGGTAGGTCTTCTTCTATCTTCTCTTCTAGCTAAAACCTAGCATGTGTGTGAGTTATGTGTGCTGCATTTTCTGTATTTTCGTCAGCCTTAGTATAGCGTTTTTGTCGTGCAAAAGCCTGCACGTAGTGTGTTTAGGTGGGTTGCTTTGTTTAAAATAGATTTTCATTTCATCGATGGCTTTTGGGTGTGTGCGTGTAATCCAATATTTGTTGTTGTGTGTCTACGGTTTCCATCATGTTTCCCAGCAGTAATAGGTCTGAAAGTGTTTTTAGTAGCAGTAGATTATGTAGGTCTTATCATAGTTGATGTCGGGTGTGAGTTCTTAGTTAATTGTTTGATTTTCCTAAATAGCGATTTATGTAGTTAGCTTATTAGATTTCAATCTGCTGTAGTATGCCTTCTATATAATTTTATGTAGGTAGATTAGGTGTTTAGTTAATTCCTTGTGTAGATCTAAGTTGATTTATTATGATAGTTAGTTTAGATTATAGTTTTCATTGTTGTTTTAGTTTTAATTAATGGATTAGAATAAATTTCTGTGTTATCGTTTTTCTGGTTCAGCGTTTTCTGTTTTGAGTTACTTCCCATCATGTTAGTCGTTTAGTTGTGTGTTTTTAGCTTAATTTAGATTGTCATAATCATGTGTTAGCTTAGTTTAAATTAGATTTATAGTTGGTGTTATGTTAGTAGTTAAATTAGATATTTAGTTATTCAAGTGAGTATAGTCATCTTCTTCAAATTTAGGGCAGCCATTAGAGGTCCAACAAGGTTGTAAAAATAGTCCAGTTTAATCGTGTATTAGGTAGTGTAATTAGATTTTTTAATTCATCTTATGATGTTAGTTCAAATTCATTTAGTAGTTATTTTTGTATAGATTCCATGAAGTACTTTATTTAATTGTGTTTGATTAAAATTCTGTAGGTTAGGTTCAAGTTAGACGTATTTGATATTACGATTAATCATAGGTTAATGTTAGTAATAATGTAGTGTTTAGATTCTTTATAATTATTTTAGTTATTTTCATGTTAATTTAGGATTGTCGATTTTTGTGTACTAGGTACATTAGTTTATTTCTTTAATTCGTGAAGTAGGTACTTCATATTTGATTTTAGCTTTAAGTCATAGGTTAGAGTAATTACAATTCTCGATTTTCATTTTAGTTAATTTAGTATTGGTTTAGTATTTTGATTTTTGTGTAGTGTTTAATTCAATAGACTTTTCAAATTCGTGATTTCTTATGCATACCCTTTGTTTGATTTGTATATATATTAGGTTAGTTAGATTAATTATAGTTTAGCATAGTAAAATAATTAGATGGAGTTGAAATTTAGAAGGGCAATTGAGTCATTGTTTTGAAATTCGATTTTGGTATGAAGACACCTATTCCCAATTCGTGAATAGCACTTAAGAAGGTTATCTTTTCCAACCCAACCATAAATGAGTTATACTTTCAAAGTTGGAAACCCTTTGGAATTCCAAAGGGCCTTTTAAATAGGGTTACATGAGTTTTGGAAAACCTTTGGAATTCCAAAGGTCCTTCTAATTATGTCTACACGTTTTTGGGGAAAGATTTGAAATTCTAAATGTGCATTTAAAGCTAACCCAAAAACGTGTAGAGGGCTTTGAAGAAGGTTTTCAAAAAGGATCTTTAGCTTTTAATGCTTTGAGAAATGTTTTCAAAAAGATGATTTAATGCTTGGAGGTTTCCAAAATGGTTTACTCGATTTTGGCAAGAAGTTAAATGCTATCTCTTCTTTTAAGACTAGTCAAAATCGTGTAGTGTGATTTTGGAAGGTTTTCAAAAAGGACTCAATAGCTTTTAATGCCAATTTGGAAAAACGTGTGGGTCTTAAATGGTTGGACGGTTTTTGAAATCAAACACTTTCCCTAAGTGCAATTAAGGTAATAATGAGAGGAGGTAACTCATACCAAATTCATGGTCTATCATTGAAAGCCCTATTTACTACTTTCGTTATTTGAATTAGCATTAATTAGGTGTTAATTAAATTAGTAATGTAGCATTAGAATTAGATTTTAGAAAATTGTGTGTATTTAATTAGAGTAAGTTATTGAATTAAAGTAGATTTGTAAAAACCGTGTATACCTATTTAGGTAGGAGTTAATTCTAGTGTATATTTAATTTAGGAATTAATCTAGGTTTACTTTAGTGTATTAGGAAATACCAATTAGTTATTAACCTAATTTAGAGTGGCGTGTAGTCAATGCCTTATTCAAAATCGCCACCCTAACTCCCTTTAATTAGTCTAACTCTAGTTAATACTAACTAACCCTAGGTAACTAACCTAGTTAATTAGTTCACCTCGAATAACCATAGTCAAACTACTAACCCTAGTCGCCCCTAGCTTAGTCAAACCCCTAGTTAGTCTTAACCGACCCCCTAGTCTAACTATAGTTTACCCTCAACTAACCTTAGTTAGTATTTAGTACTAATTAGTTAACCCTAGCTAATCATAGTTAAGTTGTTAACTCTAGTTAAATACCTAAGCCTAGCTAGTTACTAGCCTTAAGTAGTTAGTCAACCATAGCAAACCCTAGTCGACCCTAGCTAACTCTAGTTAGTGCTTGACCCTAGGTACCTACCCATAGTTAGTTACCTCTACCTTAGTTAGTTAGGAAGTAACCCTAAGGTGGCGTGGACCCTATTCAAGCATATCCAAAACCGCCACCTAGCTCCTCCCTTAACTCTAGTAATTAGCCTAACCCTAACCCTAACCCTAACCCTAACCACCCTTATCTAACTATAGTCAACTTTAGTAGACCAAAAGTAGTTAGCCTACCCTTAGTTAACTAACCCTCGTTAGTTAGACTAACCCTAGGTAATTAGTTAACCTAATTAACCCTAGTCGAATTTCCAACTAAACCCTAGTTAACCTTAGTGAACCTTAGTCGACTAACCCTAGTTATCAGGTTAACAATAGTTAGTGACTGATCGTAGTTAATTAGTTAACCCTAGATAACTAACCTAGTTAGTTATTAGCTTAGTGAGCCTAACCGTAGGTTAGTAGTTGTTTTAGTAGGTTAGAATTAATCTTAGAGTAGATAGTTAATTTAGTTAGTGATATTAGATATTATACATTATGTTTAATTAGAGTGTATATTCAGTTAGATATCTTATTTAGGGTATTAGTGAGTTTAGGTTAGGTTATTTCTTAGATTTTATAATTTAGTTTAATTGTTATTGTTTTATGTATTTTAACAGTAGGTTAGGTTCAGTTAGGACTGTTTTTGTACGTGGTTCAATGTCCAAATGTCAATGGTGGATTCAAAGGGATGAATAGTACACTGAACCAAAACCCTAATTTTTACCCGATCGTGCACTCGTCATTGCATGTGGATTTTTCGTGAGTTTTCTGAAAAATATTGTTCTATTCTCCACTTTGGCGTGTTAACTGTCTGCAGACCAAATTTCAGCTCGATCCAAGTTGATTTGGTCTGTGTTTTAAGCGTATTATGAAAACAGCTTTTTCGGATTTTGAAATTTCGGGTCCTGCGATTTCCCAAATTATTCCGATTTTGAAACGCTTTGTTCTGGAGATCCAGAACGTATTTTTCACTTTTGTAAAATGTGTCAGTTTCTTGGATCTGTCTTTTACAGAATAGAAGTTATTTGACGAAATTTGTAAGTCGTTTGACCCCTCAAACAGTCGTTTTGCGAAAAGCTGTCAGAATCCATTTTTGCCTTCTTTAGGGACAAAACAGTCTTTTAACTATTTGTCTGATTTCGTGTAGTTTTACTGTTTTCTAACATTGTAGTTAGTATATTAACAGTATTTAGAGTAATTAGAGTTGCTTAGCTTAGTTAGTTCACTTAGATAGTATAATTTTAGTTTTATATATTTAAATTAACTGTAGTTTAATGTAGAAATAGTTTAGAATTAGTTATAGATGTAATTTAGATGAATTCTTGATTTAGTTACTGACTTTTTGTTTTTATTATGTAGGTTGTTAAGTTAAAACATGTTAACAAATGCAATTCCATTGTGATGTGCGACTATACTTGATGTGAAAAGACAATTTTGCCCCTGGAGACCTGCTGAAGACTTAGCAGCCTATTATAGTTTATTTTCATAGTTAGATTGTTATTTAATGTAACTTGTAAACATTGACATAAATTGTAAACTTTGTTTGATTAATAAAGTGTTATTTTTGAAGTATTTCAGAATTATCCCGTTCCCTGTGGATTCGACCCGTACTCGCCACTTCGGTGGAAAGTCGGTTTTATATCTTTGGTTGACGATTTTCCCTTGATTTTAGTGCAAAAATATGTTTTAAAAATATCATCTCCAAAAGAACAACCATTTACTTAGGAAGCAAAAATGTTACAACGATATGTACTTATGAAGGGTGCGATTTGTACAGCGATTTATACGTTTGAAGCAACAATGATTTATACATTTGAAGCAACAATGATTTATACGTTTGAAGCAACAACGATTTATACGTTTGATGCAGTAGTCATGTATAATTATGGAGTTACCTTGATTTGTACTTAATTTTGCTAAATCGTACTACGATGTTTATTTATGAAGTCAAAATTATGATGGCTTGTAATATTGGTGATTGTGTAACGAATGTGATAATTTGTAATAATATATACTTGGAAAAGCGGTCGTAACATACAATGATGCAATTAAATTTATGTGTTATGCAAGTTAGCAATGACTACAATTCGTAAGACAAGAAAGCCTTCGCCGTTTGAGGGGATGACTCTTATAGAAATCATCTGTCAATCCGATATATATGAGGGTTATGTAAGAACATTGAGAATGAAAAGACAGGAACAAATTGTTGGATATTTATTATGCGGAGCCTGATCCATCAGATATTGAAGATGAAAAGCAAACGAAGAAAGATGAGAAAGAACTAAAGATGAAGAAGAAGAAGAAGAAGGATGCCGAAGAGAAGGAAAAGCAACGGAAGAAGGAAGAACAAAATGAAAACTACGCGCACTTATGAGGAAAAAGGATTTCTTCCTGCCGACCATGTAAAATTAAATCTAGATGCACATCATTCTTCATGTTATCTGTCATGATCGTCAGTTGCATCGCACTATACTATGCATCGAGTTGTTATTTACCGTGCCAATAAAAGAAATGACTTATCGTATATGTGTGTTGACAATAGCGATTCAAGAGACATCAATTTAATGACATCTACGACGCTGCAAAGTGATTTTAATTTTAATTGCTAAATGAACAACGATTTGAATACACACATCACTACCGCAATCGTGCAAAATGTAAATGTTGCACACACACATTTTAATATCATAATACAAATATCATACAAATCGACACTAGCAAACACATAATATGTTATAAATCGATATACATATCGCATAATATATTACAAATTGTTACGAAAATTCAGTATAATAGCTTACAAATCGATATTACAAACAAAATGATATCTCACAAATCGATAGTATGTTACTATAACCGCGATTTGCGTTATACTATTCCAATATTTTCTATATAAAGGTAAATTGTTGTTGCTTACATAAACGTCATTGCTTAAATCACAAACATCACAACCAGAATCCAGGTCTCACAAGGCATATCAATTTTTGACAAAGAGCGGGATGTGAAACGACATTTCTTTTTCAAATGAATAACACATATTTTCGTAACAAAGGCAAATCGTTGTGGCGATTTATGATTTACGATTCATGATTTACACATTTAAAGCAGCAACGATTTATACATTTAATGCAGTAGAGATTTATGATTTATAAAGTTACCAAGGTTTGTAATAAAGTGTAAACACCCCAAATTTTCACCCGTATTCAGTGTTTGTGTTTTATGTGCTATTGCATATCACTACATGCATTTGGCATATCATTGCATTGCATTGAATGTCATCACATCTCATTATCGAGATCTAGTACTTTTGTTTTCAAAATCTTCTAATCCAGATTTGATTTCACAATATTTATTCCAAAATCAATTTCAAATACCTGGGTTTTAAATCGACATTCTATCATTTACCAACCCCCAGGACACTTATATTTTAAATGTTTTTCTCAGAAAACAATATGGATTCGTTTTAAACTCAATTTCAATTGATTTCAATCCTCAGATGAGACCCACTTAGGTGGTGTCACTTCTAGATTCCTTTATTTATCAAAATTTCTCAAAAATCTCAGAGTCCTAGTTGGATCAAGACTCTGTCTTTTCATCTTTTCAAAACTCCATTTTGATTCTAAACGAGATGTAGTCATATCACTTGCCCCTTGTCATTTTTGGCTAAAATCTCAGAATCCCAGTCCAATCAGGACTCTTTTTCCAGAGTCCTAGTTGGGATCAAGACTCTTTTCCAGAGTCCTAGTTGGATCAGAACTCTACTTCTTACTACCATTTTACTTATTTTTGATAAAATCTTTCAAAATCTTTTGTTGTGGCCAAAATTCTAGAGTCTTAGTCGAATTAGAACTCTTTCTTAGAGTCCTAATCGAGTAAGGACTCTATCCCGATTTCACTCTTTACTCCTGTTTTTTACTTGTTTTCAAAACCTTCTTATATGATTTTCAAAATCTTTGATTTTAGCCAAAATTCTAGAGTTCTGACCGGATCAAAACTCTTTTTTCAGAGTTTTAGTCGGATTAGGACTCTATCTTTCATCGCTATTCTTCCTATTTTTAACCAAATCTTTCAAAAATTTTCAAAGAGAAGTAAAAAACTCAGAGTTTTAGTCAAACCAAGACTCCATTCAAAGAGTCCCGGTTAGATCAGGACTCTGACCCTGATTTCAATTTTGCAAGAATCTTCCTAAAATCTCTTTATTTATCTTTTCAAAATTTAAAATTGTTACATCTTTATCATAGAATTTCAAAATTCTGGGATTTTATCTTAGAGTCCTGATCGAATTAGGACCCTGTCCCAGAGTCCTAATCAAATCAGGACTCTATCCAAAGTTTATTTTCTCACTTCATTTTCACTGGTTTTCAAAAGTTCCTTTTAAAGTTTCATCATTTGTTTTCTAAAAAGCCAAAATTTCTCAGAATCCTAGTCGAATTAGGACTCTTCCTCAGAGTCCTAGTCAGATTAGGACTCTGAACCAAACTTCAATTTTATCTTATTTTCACCTATTTTTCAAGATCTTCTCATTTGTTTTCTTAAAAAATCCAAAATTCTGAGAGTCCTAGTCCAATTAAGACTCTGTCCCCAGAGTCTCAGTTGGATCAAAACTCTATTTTGATTTCAATACTTGTTGCTATTTTCACTATTTTTACATGTTCTTTCATCTGTTTTTTGAGAAAATACCAAAAAAATCTAGAGTTTCAATCTGATTAGGACTCTGTCCTAGAGTCCTAATCCAGCTAGAAGTCTATTCTGAAGTTTGTTTTTACTTCCATTTTCATTTCTTTTTATTTCTTTTTAAAAAATTAGGTCATTTTATAGAGTCCCGGTTGATTTAGAACTCTATTTCAGAGTTTCGGTTGAGTTAGAACTCTAACCCTGACTACATTTGTTGTCTCATTTTACCAGTTCTGATAAAATCTTTCAAAAAACTCCTTCATTTGGCTTTTAAAATATAAAACTTCAGAGTCCTAGTTGGTTCAGGACTCTGGTCCAAAGTTTGAGTTCGTTTAGAACTCTGTTTTCAAAACCTTTGAATTTCATCTGTTGATTTTAACCCCTTTTCAAAGCCATTTTCAGTCTTTATTTCAAAATTTTCAAAACCCTAATATGGAACCCACTTAGTTGGCGCCATATCTAGAGGAGTTCTGACCCAGTCAGAACTCCGTGCCATTTTTAAACTTGCAATTCCAAGTGTACTTTTGAATCTCTTTTAAAAAACCTCTCATTTTCAAGTTTTAAATCGTTTTGAAAAACCAAATGAGGCCCAATCGAGGTGGCACCACATTTGATATAGTCAGGGTTAGACTAGGGTTAGTCAGTGTCCTAGTTAGATTAGAGGTTTAAAAGAGTCAAAACCAACTTTGAAAATCCATTTTATTTAAATCTTTAACCATTTGTTTTTAAAAAGTTTTAAATTAAAGCTTTAAAAATCCAATGTGGGCCCACACTAGGTGGTGCCACATTTGGAGTCTTTTAGGTTAATTAGGAGTCTAGTTAGGTATTAATTAGCTTAATTAGGGTTAGGTCTAGGATAGTAATCACACACAAAAATCCCCCCCCCCCCCCCCTAGCCAACTCAATTAGGAAAGAGTTTTTTTTTAGAACTCTTTAGAAAACCTAAGAAAATTTCTATTTAAGGAGCCCATAGAGGGGTCGACCCCTATTCCTTCTCCTTCTTAAATCTTAGAGCTTCTCTCTCCTCTCCAGCACTTCCTCCTTCCTCCATTGCAGCTGCAGCCCCAAGGTGAGTTTCCTAACACTATTTCATTATTTTTATTAGTCTTTTATGTTTTTTAATGGATTTCACCATGGAAACCTTCTTGTTCATGGATTTTAACCATGATTTTCAATCAAGAACACCAAAACCGATCCAAGAAGATGATCTAATCTCGTTTAGTATTGTTTTTTGAGATTCCAATCCATGAATCATTTATATTGTTGTTTTTCATATTCTTAACCTATGAAATATGCGATTTATCCGTTAAATGGGTTAAATCCATAGTTTTAAGGGAAAATTAATTTCAGCCATGAATTCCTTGTATTTTTTTATTTTTCTTATTGTATTAATGTTTATTTCATATATTCCAACATTAAATTTAATTTTGTTATACTGTTTATGTGTTTTTTTCGTTATTTTCATGTTTAAATCATAGTTTTTAGTATTTTCTTAGATTTTCATGTGTTTTGATTCTAGGTCTGTAGAAAGCATGTTGTTTCACGTTTAAATATTCTGTAAAAAATTTGATTTTTTTTATATTTAGTCCATGGATATGTCAGTGACAATGACTGTAAAAAAATCAGAGTTTTTGGGATTTGAGAACCTTGTTAGAAAAATACAAAATCGGATCGTGATTTCTTTTACTTAAAATCGCTATGGATATTTAGGTGTAACTTGCAGTTTCTTTATTTTCATCATCCGAGGTTCGATTCATAATACGTAAATTGCAATAGCTTCATATTAGAGTCTATTATTTACTATAATGTTTTTGTAATTTTCTATTACTGTTTGCTATTTTTCCTTTGTCAGAGAGTCAAATCAACTTTTTAGAACTCGTTATGTTTTATTAACACCCTAATTCAACTTGTGTTGGTCGTATCTCCCTAATCAGAGATCTGATCAATAATCTATAAAAAAAAAAGTTCATTATCTGTATGTACTCTATTCACTGCAGAAATCCTAGAATTTTTTGATGTATTTTGCTATTTTTATCTGTATTTAAAACCGGAAGCATCTATTTTGATAGTTTTTATATTCGTTATAATTGATCAAATATTGACAGAACGATATCTCCCTAATTAAAGATGATTTTTCCAATCTGTAAAAAGGAGAATCTTTGTTTTTCTGTCTATTATGTCTCTATAAAATTTTATAAATTTCCATGGTGAATTGGCCCCTGAGTCAGGTCTAACACTGAAATAGGTACATGCCTGCGGGTAAAAATAGCATATTTTAGGGTTTTATGTAATTTTCATATTTAAATTATGTCAAAAATAGGTTTTTATGATTTCAATCTAATTTTAGGGTTATAAGAAATGAAGATGTCAATTTTTACTGATTTTGAATATCATTTGATGCTTGGATGAGTTAAATTGCAAAACAGGGTGCCTGTAGGATCCCAAAACACTGACAAAATCATGATTTTCATGATATTTTAGATTTTTTTTTATAAAAGTTCATGTTTTTAAAGGTTTTGTATATTTTTAATCATGTTAGGGTGTTTTCCATCCGCTTTTATGTTTATTTGATTTCATTCAAACCCCAAATCCAAAGTTTTTACCAAAATATTTTCTGAAAACCCAGATTTCAAAACCATAGTCTTGCTATCAGGGGCATTTTGGTCATTTGACCTCAATTTTGAAATTCCAAACTTTGATTTTCTTATTTTCAATCATATCATATCATCTTGTGTTTGATTTATTTTCATTTGAATTTCAAAATCTCATTTTACAAGATTTTTCTGAAAAACCTTGATTTCAAGGCCATATTCTTGCTATCAGGGGCATTTTGGTCATCTAGACCCCAATTTAGAATTTTCAAATCTCATCTTCATATTTTCAATGCAATTCCATAATTTATGTTTATATCAGGGAGGTATGAATTGGGTTTACACATGGATAATATTCGATAATTGCCAATATTTTTGGATAAATATAGATAAACCTACATTTTTGTGTTAACTTGTTTTCTAGTTTTGTAGGAACATTCAAGAAGAAGAATTTTCTTTATTTTCCTTTATTCAATTCAATGTAATATCAAAGTTATAATATTTGAAATAAGATTTACATTCTCTGCTTAGAATAAGACTGCATTGCATATAGTTTAATTCTGCAAATTTCAATACCTGATGTATGCCAATTCATGCATTTTTTTTAAATTCACCATGGTTGACACGAATGGCATGTGCATAAGATCTTAGGGAGTTGACAAACTCGGTGAAATTCATATTCATGACCATAGTCAGAATACGAATGAGACCCAAATTTGTGATCTTCGTATTAGCCACATTCAGCCTATACTCCTAGGCTAACTTCAAAATGCATTTCTCAAAAATACAAAAAGATTTTCTTAATTCATCACAACAATGTCTTTTAAATCCATATTCATTCATTTCATTCAATTTGCATATTTCAATTCTAGTTCAGAGAAATCAATTTTCTCAAAATTTTCTAAGTCTTACTCAGAAAATGATTTTCTCAAAACTCTGAGCTTTCAAGTGGTATTTCAAGTATTCCTCAAGTTCAAATCACGATTTTCCAAGTTATAATATCTTCAATTTCAAAGTTTGAATTCAGAGAAATCAAGTTTTTCCAAAGTTATTTGAAATTCCTCAGAAATCGATTTTCACAAAGCACTTGCATTTCTTCAGAAATATTCTCTCAACGAGGCTCACAATTTTCAAAGTGTTATCTTTTTCAAGTATTTCAAATCTCAGAAGCAAACATCATGTTTTCAAAACTGCATTTTTAGAAATTTCTAACACATGCCTGATTCTTTGTGCATTTAGGAAATACAACATGATTTAGATAAGTTGAGCAAAGCAAAGCACTAGATTGATCCTTGGTTCAACTACCCCTGGTAAAGGCCCCAGGAACGGTTGAACCTCGTACCGACATGCGAGTCTCATTCTTTAGAATTATCCTGCATTTTAAAACGGAGGTGAGTTATTTTCAAAAACTTTTTTAAAGGTCAGTTTGACTTGCAAAAGTAAAATTTTGCAATGATAACATCAAGTTTGTTAAATCGTACAACGATGTTTAATATTGAAGTCCAAACATTACAACTATATGTACTTATGAAGGGTGTGATTTTTACATCGATTTGTACATTTGAAGCACCGATTTGTACGTTTAAAGCAGGAACCCTAAAACCCTTAATGCCTAAACCCTAACCCTAAAACCTAAATCATATACCCTAAACCCTAAAACCCTAACCCCTAACCCTAAACCTTTAACCTAAACCCTTAATATCTTACTAAACCCTTAACCTAAACCCTAAACCCTTAATATCTTACTAAACCCTAACCCAAAACGCTAAACCCTAAACCCTTAACCCTAAACCCTTAACCCTAAACCCTTAATATCTTACTAAACCCTAACCATAAACCGTTAATATCTTACTAAACCGTAATGCTAAACCATAAACCCTTAATATAACCCTAAACCCTAAACAAATTACCCTAAACCCTTAATATCTTACTAAACCCTAACCCTAAACCCTAAACCTTAAACCCTTAATATCTTACTAAACCGTAATGCTAAACCATAAACCCTTAATATATTACTAAACCCTAAACCTTAAACCCTAAACCCTAAACCCTAATCCTAAACCCTTAACCTAAACCCTAAACCCTTAATATCTTACTAAACCATAACCCTAGACCCTAAACCCTTAATATCTTACTAAACCCTTACCCTAAACCCTAAACCCTTAATATCTTACTAAACCCTAACCCTAAACCCTAACCCTAAACCCTTAATATCTTACTAAACTATAATGATAAACCATAAACCCTTAATATATTACTAAACCCTAAACCTTAAACCTTAAACCCTAAGCCCTAATCCCTAAACCCTAACTCTAAAACCTATAAACTAAACCCTATACCTAAACCCTTGATTATGAAGATGATTCATTATATCAATTTATAAGCTATAAACAGGAATTTTCATATCGATTTGTATGATATTTGATCATCGATTTGCGTTATACTATGACAATATTTTTATAACAAAGGCAAATCGACTAAACATTACAATGATTTTTATGATATCAATAGGATTCGCCATATTGATTTAAGAAAATGTTTTGATTCTTAATATCGATTTAATATATTGTTTTGATTCTAAATATCAAATTTTAAGATACCAAAACGATGTGTATAACGATGTGTAAATTTGAAGGCTAGATGAGACAATGATTTGTCTGTATAATTATATCACGATTTGTACTCATGCAAATTGCGATTTTCGTTCACTTGTGGCTGACATAGATGTCATTGTGTAGATCGCGATAGGACAATACATGGTATAACATCTTATGAATCGATACTAGAAAATACCTAATATCTTACACATCGATATACATATCGCATAATATATTAATCATCAATACAACAATTTAGCATAATATTCTTAATATCAATTTAAGATATTGTTTGATTCGTAATATCGTTTTCTATCATGATTCTATATATCAATTTATAAGGTATCAACAAGAATTTTTGTATTGCTTGGTGGCCGACAAAGACGTCATTGCGTAAATCACCTAAAACATGAACCGCTGAAAGGTATATGTTATTTTATTATAAAATCTTTGGTGGGTCCCATAAACATTGAACTCCTCTACTATAAAAGGAGATCCTCGCAATATTACCCCATAAACGATCCACAAAAAATCTAACGCTTTGTCTTCTTCACCGGAGCTCCCTTTGTCGTCTTGGTGAGTTTTTGTATTATGCAGGTTACCAATGACTTACATTCGTAAGAGAAGAAACATTTTGTCGTTGGAGGAAAAAAAAGTAACCAAAATCAACGAACAATATGCTTTGTATGAGCAATTAGAAGCGTACTACAAAATATTGACGATTGAGAATGACAAAGAAAGGGAGCAATTGCTGCTAAAGTATAGAGCGACACCTAATCCGTCAGATATTGAAGATGATGATCCAACGAAAAATGTTGAGAAAGAAGTACAGATGGGAAAGAAGAAGAATGATGACGAAGAAAAGCAAAAGGAAATGAAAGAGAAGGATAAAGCAAAAAAGCAAAGGAAATCGAGGCAAAAGAAGGAGGAGGTGAACGATACGGAAAAGCAAAGGAAGAATAATAATGAAGAAGAGAAGCGAAGGCAAAAGGAGAAGACGGAGGAGAGGGAAAGACAAAGGAAAAATAAAGAGAAGGAGGTAGAGAAGCGAAGGCAGAAGAAAGAGGAGAAGGAGAGAGAAAAGCAACAGAAGAATAAGGAGAAGGAATAAAAGCGAAGGCAGAAGAAGGAGGCAGAGAGGAAAAAACAAGGAAGAATAAGGAGGAGGAAGAAAAGTGAATGAATTTGAAGAAGAGGAAGAAGGAGAAAGATAAACAAAGACAATTTAAAAAGAAGGAGGGGGAAGAGAAGCAAAGACAATTAAAGAAGAAGGAAGAGGAAAGGCAAAGAAAGCTGATTCAAGATGAGGAAAAGAAGGAAAGGCAAAGGAAGGAGGAGGAGGATGGAGAAGAGAAGGAAAGACAAAGAAAGGAGAAGGAGGACAAGGAAGAGGGAAGGCAAAGGAATGAGAAGGAGGACGAGGAAGAGAATGAAAGACAAAGGAAAGAGATGGAGGACGAGGAAGAGATAGAAAAAAAAGGAAGAAGAAGGAGAACGAGGAAGAGAAGGAAAGACAAAGGAAGGATAAAGAGGACGAGGAAGAGAAGGAAAGAGAACGGAAGAAGCAAGAGGAGGAAGAGAGAGAAAGGAAAAAGAAGAGGATGGACGTGAAAGAGCGAAGGAAGAAAGAAGTACAAAAGCTATACAAGGGAGGGGATGAAGAGGACACAACTGTGACCAAGGTACGTTAATCACTACTGGATATAGCGATGTACTGTTGTAGGTATTATTATGTATAGCGATGACTTTGTATAGCGATTACTCTATATACCGATTACTATTATAATGATTACTATATATAGCGATTACTATGTATAACGATTACTGCGATAGAGATTACTGTGATAGCGATTACTATGTATAGCGATTAATTGTGATTTGATATTTTGTGTTACAGGTTGGTCAGAAGAGAAATAGAGCAACAGGTGAAAAACTAAAAGGGCAGTGTCGGTGGCCTGTAGTTATGTCGTGGTACAGAAAGCTGAGTGAATATCAGAAGGACCGATTACGAATGATGCACTTCGACAGCCTTATGGACCAACATTATTTTGAAAATTGTTGAAACACCATGACCCACCTTGTCAATAAGTGGAACTATAAGACAAACACGTTCCAGTTTGGGGTTTTTGAGATGACCATGACCCTAGAAAACGTGGCACGGATTACGGGTCTCAAGTGCCATGGAAGTGCTATCCTAACAAGGGATTCAAACTATAACCCAAGGAACAATTGCATGACTCTTCTAAGAATGTCGATGGAGGAATGACGTGAGTGTATTTCAAGTGGAGGCAATTCCTCAATGATGAAAGTTTATTTTTTCTGTAATAAATGAGAAGGCCGGTCAGCTGTATGTGCATCTGAAGCAGCTGACCAAGAGTTGCACGTCTTTCTTCTTTATTTTTTTGGACTTGCTTTATTTTCTGATTGTTTGGGTTTAAGAATAAGTTACTTGTGACTGTAGTTCCCAGAAGACTTAGATGAAGTCGACAACTGGGCATGGGGTGCTGCTATGCTCACACACTTGTACAGTCAACTTTACCGTGCGAGTAATGGTATAAAAACCGTCAGCGAGTTTTGACCATTTGTTTATTAAATATTTAGTACTTGTGGACTAAGCTCGTTGAAGGTTGTAGTATTACTAATATATTGATTTTGTAGGCCTGAACGTGGAAGCATATTGTCGCCTTGCATCCTCTGTGTGGCCCTGCAGTTTGTGATTTTCCTAGGATTGGCCAGTGGGCTTCAATAAATATCAAGGAGGAAAATGCTCAGTTTATTTTAGATGGACTGCAATTAAATGAGGTAAATGGTTTAAAATCTTTGTAATGCTTAACATTCTTAATTAATAATCGCTTTAGGATTTTGTATTCCTTAGTACAAATCATTATCTCCTTAGCATCTAACTTTCATCAGCGTAAATCGTTATAATGTTTAGCATCTTAAGTAATAATCGCTTTAGGATTTTGTCTTCTTTTGTACAAATCATTATCTCCTTAGCATCTAACTTTCATTAGCGTAAATCGTTATAATGTTTAGTATTCTTTAGTAATAATCGCCTTAGGATTTTGTCTTCCTTAGTACAAATCGTTATATACTTAACATCTAACTTTCATTAGCGTAAATTGTTATAATGTTTAGCATTCTTAAGTAATAATCACTTTAGGATTTTGTCTTCCTTTGTACAAATCGTTATCTTCTTAGCATCTAACTTTCATCAGCGTAAATTGTTATAATGTTTAGTATTCTTAAGTAATAATCGCCTTAGGATTTTATCTTCCAAATCGTTATATCCTTAACATCTAACTTTCATTAACGTAAATCGTTATAATGTTTATCATTCTTAAGTAATAATCACTTTGGGATTTTGTCTTCCTTTGTACAAATCGTTATCTCCTTAGCATCTAACTTTCATCAGCGTAAATTGTTATAATGTTTAGTATTCTTAAGTAATAATCGCCTTAGGATTTTATCTTCCTTAGTATAAATTGTTATATCCTTAACATCTAACTTTCATTAGCGTAAATCGTTATAATGTTTAGCATTCTTAAGTAATAATCGCTTTAGGATTTTGTCTTCTTTTATAGAAATTGTTATCGCATTCAGTATTTTGCATGAATAATTATGTCTATATCTAAACCATATTCTCGAATGCACAGGTTGTTTGAAGACCCTATGTAGATGTGGAGGACGATGACAAAGAGGTTGTTCTTGTGACTGCGAAACTATTTGTCTACAATATTTGGCTATTTAGCAAATATGAAGCTAAGTTGCAACATGGTAATCGAGTACTCCTACAAGCTGGCTTGGGACAGTCGGTACCAAAAGAGCCTGTGCTATTTAGAAGGAAAATGAATAGTGGTGGGGGCAGGAACGTGAATTGACATAAAAGCTTCAGGAAACAATTAGATAACTAAAACAAATGAGGTGTTCGTGCCATATCATATGATTATAAAGAACGACAATATGACCCCAACTATTTCAAACAATATTGGCAACCCATGCATCCAAATTGACAGATTGAGAAGCAACAACCTGAAAGTAAGGACGCTCTTATCCTCGATCATGTCGTCTTCCAGCATAGATGTAACATCCCTCTTGTCCCTTTGGCACTTCGTGCGATTCCATCTATTGCAGTACACGATAGGGAGCAAACACTGCTCTGAAAAGAGAATGTATCATCCGACAGAAGGTTCGCGATGCTAGAGAGGGAGAATAAGGAGTTAAAGGACGTGTAGAATTTGGGGAGACAAATTGGGTTGCTGGTTGAGATGATTAGCAGTGGGTTTAATGAGAACAAGGGAACGAAGAGGCCACCGAATAAAGAGACTCCACCAAGGGAAAGAAAGAGACGATTTATAGGTCAATCTGAGTCGTCAAGTGCAAGTGAATAAACATATTATGTGATTTATATCCTGATAATTCTATGTTGTAATTCATTCATTCTTTGTTGTAATTATATAATTCTTTCCTTAATAAGTGTGACATAGATAGTGATTAATAAGTGCAATTATTTAATTCTTTTCTTACGTTTGCTGTGATAGCGATTACTCTGTAGCGATTCCTATGATAGCGATTACTCTGTATAGCAATTACTATGTATAGCGATTATGAAGTTACCATGATTTGTACTTACATTTGGTCAATCGTATAACGATTACTAGTTTTGAGTTTATTATGTATAGCGAATCATGTAATAGCGATTACTCAGTATAGCAATTATAAAGTTAGCGATTACTACTTACAAGTGACCTAAGTCGTACATCGATTGCTTGTTTTGGATTTATTATTTACCGCGATTCTTGTAATAGCGATAAGTTAGTATAGTGATTCTGAAGTTAGCATGATTTGTACTTACGTTTGCTAAATTATATAGCGATTACTAGTTTACGGTTTATTATTTATAGCATTTCCTGTGATAGCGATTACTTAGTATAACGATTAATAAGTATAGAGATTATGAAGTTACCACTAATTGTACTTATGTTTGCTAACTCATATAGTGATTACTAGTTTTGAGTTTATTATGTATAGCGATTCCTTTAGGTAAAGGGTCTAGAGTTTAGGTAAACGTTATCTGACACACTACTGATGTTAAGCGACGTGTCATTTATTTACACGTACTAACGTCGTTGCGATGATACTGGCAAATGAAATGACATCTTTTATTTATTGCATAATTTAATTAATTTATTTAATATAATCTTTGGAGGCGGTATTTTTGAAAACAGGTGGGACGTGAAACAATGTCAAATGATTAACTTCGGTAGTGTGTTCCGCAAGGAACACACGACGTTTCCTTTAAGAGCAAGGAACAAGCGACATTTTATTTTCCTGCTTCATGAACAATTGTTATCATCGCAAAATTTTTAACTTTTTGCAAATCAAACTGACCTTTGAAAAAGTTTTTGAAAATAACTCGCCTCCGTTTTTAAAATGCGGGAAAATTCCGAAGAATGGGACTCGCCTGTCGGTACGAGGTTCAACCGTTCCTGCCACCTTTAACAGGGGTAATTGAACCAAGGATCAATCTTATGCTCTACTCTATTCAACTTGTCTAAATCATATTCTAATTTCTAAATGCACATAGAATCAGGCATGTGCTATGAATTTTCAGAAAATGCACATTTGAAAACATGATGTTTGCTTTGAATGATTGAAATATTTAGAAAATGTAAATCTTGGAAAATCGTGAATTGGGATTTCAAATATACTTCTGAAAGCAATAAAAATCGATTTTGAGGAATCCTTGACATTTGGTGAAAATCGATTCTGAGAGACTTGGTTTCTCTGAATTCAAACTTGGAAATTGAAATTCTAACTTAGAAAATTTGAATTTGGAACTTGGGAAATACTTGAAATATCCTTTGAAATTCAATGTCTTTGGGAAAATTGATTTTTCTATAAGACTTAGGAAAATTTGAAGAATTTGATTTCTTTGACTTGGAATTGGAATTGGCAAATGCATGAAATGAATGAATATGGATTTGAGGAATTGAGAAATATTTTTTTTGTATTTTTGAGAAATGCAGTGCATTTTGAAGTTAGCCTAAGAGTGTAGGCTGAATGTGGCTAATGTGAAGATCATAAATCTAAGTATCATTCATATTCTGACTATGGCCATAAATACAAATTCCACCAAGTTTATAAACTTCATATAAGCTAGTGTATGTGCCATTCGTGTAGACCATAGTGAGTTTGAATATGCATGAATCATCATCCATCACACATTAACATTATTTAAAAAAAATAAACTATATGCAATGCAACCTAAGCTAAGCAGGAAATGTAAATTCTTATTCCAAAGTTTAATTACAAATTACATCACTATTGAAATTTAAATACATGGAAAATAAAGTCTTCAATGTACCTGCAAAACTAGAAAACTTGGTTAATGAAAATATGTTGGCTTTTCTAGATTTATCCAACAATATCAGGAAATTGTTGGATTTTGCTAGATATAAGCCTTTTTGCCATGATTTCCTTAAATCAAAATGATAAAATATGAAGAAATAATAAAGGTAAAATATGAAAATTTGAAATTGGGGTCAAAATGACCAAAATACCCCTAATAACAAGACTATGGCCTTGAAATTAGGGTTTTTAGAAAGATATTTTGATAAAATGCAAGTTTTGAAATTTGAATGGAATAAACTAAGATAAATATGATGTGACATGCTTAAAAATATGAAAATTAGGGTTAGGGATTTCGAAATTTAGGTCAAATGACCAAATTGCCCCCGATAGCAAGACTATGACCTTGAAATCAGGGTTTTTAGAAAGAGATTTTGGTAAAAATTTAGGTTTTATGCACTAAATGAAATCAAATGAGCACAAAATTAAACCTAAAGCATCCTAATATGATTATGAACATGATTAAACCCTAAAAATATATGCATATGCACGAAAATCCAACAATATCACAAAAACTGTGATTTTAGCAGTGTTTTTGGATCTTTCAGGAACCCGGTTTTGCAATTTGCTCAATTCAGCCATCAAATGGATGATAAAATCCATAAAAATTGGTACCTGCACTTGTTATAACCCTAATATCGAATTGGAATTATAAAAATAATTTTTTGACATTAAATTAATCCGAAAATTGCATTAAACCCTAAAAATATGCTAATTTTGACCTAATTCACCAACCAGTCTCAGTCCAAGACCTGAACCAGGGGTCAAATCTCCATGGAAATTTATGAAATTTTACAGAGACTAACTAGAAAGATAAATAGAGATTTCCCAATTTACATATCGGAAAAATCATCTCCGGTTAGGGAGAAATCCTTCCGGCAATCTGAGCTCAAATATATCACTCTTAACAGGGATTAAAACAGCTATTCCAGATTGAAAATACAAGCATAAATGGAAATTCTAAACAAAAATCTCTGAAATTTTATTGGTGAACAGTAGACAGAAAAATAACAATACTCACTTTTTACAGATCTAAAATCGGATCTGTGGTTTGGGATTTATGACTAACACAAGTCTGATTAGGGTTTTGGTAAACCCTAACGAGTTTTAAATTTAAAAACAGATTCTCTAAATAAGTAAAAATACTAAACAGTGATCAAAAAATCTGAAAATTTCACAGCAGACAGATATGTGAATCCATAGCACTTTACATATCTAAAATTGGATATAAGATGAGAGAAATATCATCACAGCAAGTTACCTTCTTGATTTTAAAAACGATTTTAAAGCTTTAAAAACCCGATTTGATGTCTGATTTGTTTGACAGGGTTCCCGAGATCCAAAACCTCTGATTTTTCAACAGTAACTCAATAGCTCATGCATGCATCACATATAAAAAATCCGAAATAAACAATGAGTGCTTCAATCCGAAATAACATCATCTTTACTGTTCTAAACCTAGAACACACAGAAATTTAAGAAACTTGAAAAACCACGCATTAACTAATGTAAATAAATAAAATAAACCATAAAACAGTAAATAAAACTTATTTCTATGCTATAGAACGTAAAACAAACATGAATAAACCATGAAAATAATTTAAAAACAGGGAATCAATGGCTGGAATTTGATATCACCTTTAAAACATAGATTTAACCCATAAAAAAGGGTAAATCATATATTTTATTGGTTAATAATGCAAAGAATCATGTTAAAATCAATTCTAATGGATTAAAATCTCTGTAAATTATCCAAAACAGGGTTAGATCACCTTTTTGGATTGTTCTTGCTGGTTCTTGATGGTTCTTGAGGTGAAACCATGGTTGATCTTCCATAAGGAGGGGTGTCCAAGCCTAAATCTAGGTTTAAAGCATTAAAAAGCATTAAATAAAATAAGAAAAGTGAAGAAGTTCATACCTTGGAGTTGCAGCAATAGAGGAAGGGCTGGAGAGGAGAGAGAATCTCCAAGAATCCAATAAGAGAGAGATGGGAAAATCGACCCCCCTTATGCCTCTATTTATAATAAAAAAATTAGGTTTAAAAATTGACAATTTTGAAAATTTTGGACTCTAAAGGGGGGGCGATTTTGGGGTGGAGTTACCTAACTACCCCTAGTCTAATTTATCCTAAATAGTTCCTAATTAACCCCTAGCTAAACCTAAGAATCCCCCAAATGTGGTGCCACTTGGCATTCTCTCACATTGGGTTTTTAAAACACTTTTAAAAACCTTTAAAAACACTAGTTTTAAAAACTAACTTTCAAAAATGAGTTTTTCAAAATGGTTTTGACTCTTCTAAACCTCTAACACTAACCAAGACATCAACTAACCCTAGTCTAGCCCTGACTTACTCAAATATGGCGCCACCCCGAGTGGGCCCTACTTGAGTTTTTCAAAAAGCGATTTTAAAACTTGAAATTGAAAAAGTTTTCAAAAGATTTTCAAAAGTAAACTTAAAATTAGGATTTTTGAAATGGCATAAGGTCCTAACTGAGTTAGAATTCCTCTGGATATGGTGCCAACTGAGTAGGCCCACATCGAATTTTGAACATTTTTGAAATAAACACTGAAAATGGCTTTGAAAAGGAGTTAAAATCAGTATTTGAAATTCAAGATATTTGAAAATAGGGTCTCAAGCGAACTGGAACTCCGGGTTAGAGTTCTGAACTCTTAGGACTCTGAGATTTTAGATTTTAAAAGCCAAATGAAAGAATTTTCAAAAGATTTTATCAAGAAATGATGAAATAAGTCAGAAAACCCAGTCAGGGTTAGACTCCCAACTCAACCGAACTCTAAAATAGAGTCCTGAACTAACTGGACTCTGTGAAATGACCTAAATTTCGAAAACAAACAAAAAAGATTGAGAATGGAAGTAAAATAGACTTAAAAACCAGACTTCTGACCGGATTAGGACTTTGAGACAGAGTCCTGATCAGACTGAAACTTTCAAAAATTTGAGAAATTTGATGAATAGAGGCATTCAGAAGCGACACCATCTAAATGGGTCTCATCTGTGAATTGAAATCGATTAAAGTTTGAATTTGAACGGAATCCAGATTGTTTTCTGAGAAAATATTTCGAAATACAAAGTCCTGGGGTTGGAAAATGACAGAGTATTGAATAAAAATCCAGGTTTTGAAATTGATTTTGAAATAAAGCTTTAAAATTCAAATCTGGATTGAATGTTTTGAAATAGGAGTGCTGGATCTCGAAAATGAGATGCAATGTCATACAATGCTATGCAGAATGCGTGCAATGACATGCAATGATCTGTGATGACTTATGAAATGGACAAACACTGGATGAAGGTAAAAATTTGGTGTGTTTACAACAATGAACAGAAAATCCGACGTATCAGTTAACCACTGTCATCGCAAAAACTGTATCGATATCGAAGAAGGAAGCTGCGATTAAGTCGGCCATCCACAAAAAAGGGTATCTTCGATTGCTTTAACCTGCTTCATCTTTTTTATGTAGTTTATATTTCGCTTACTAAATACAATACAACAATTCCTTTACTGAATATTCACCTAATTTCAGTGCAACATTCACAAAACAAGGTGCCTGAAAACTCAACAAAATGCTCGAAGAGAACATCGACCGAATGCGAGATGAATTTGCAGGACACACTATCAATAATTTTGTACGTATGAAAGCAATATTCGCTATACATTTACGTATGCCGTGGTCATGTATATTAACAAGTGCATATTTATTGTAAAGAAACTATACACAATTCTATCATGTATATTCAAAGCAAGGGATTATCCATGCCAGTACGCGTCGTCACCCCTTATTTTATGGTATATTGGTTATCTTATATGTTCATTTTCTTTTTTGATTTACTAATATACCTGCATGTTTTAAACGTACTATTATTACTGTTTTGTTCAATAGAGTATCATCCGCCGAATGCCATATGCGGCTGGATTTCTAGATGGACTACAATACTGAGGAGACAATGACCAAATGGCAGACTTCTCATCAAGTGAAAAGGTTTATGACTATATCGATTTGCAAGATGTTAAATCGATTTAAGATATTATTTTGATTCATAATATCGATTTCTATGTTGATTCTTAAAATCTATTTTAAGCTATCAATAGGAATTTATATATCCATTTAAGATATTATTCTGATTCTTATTATCAATTTATATGTTGGATCCTAATATCGATTTAAGATATTATTTTGATTCATAATATCGATTTCTATGTTTATTCTTAATATCTATTTTAAGTTATCAATAGAAATTTACATATCCATTTAAGATATTGTTCTGATTCTTAATATCGATTTATATGTTGGATCCTAATATCAATTTAAGATATTGTTTTGATTATTAATATCAATTTATATGTTGATTCTTAATATCTATTTTAAGCTATCAATAGGAATTTACATATCGATTTAAGATATTTTTCTGATTCTTAATATCGATTTATATGTTGAATCCTAATATCGATTTAAGATCCTGTTTTGATTCTTAATATCGATTTCTATGCTGATTCTTAACATCAATTTTTAGATATTGATTCCTACATTGTGGCAATCGAAAAAGCATTGGGTCTTATACGTGTTGGATGTACAAAAACAAAAAATATGGTTATACAACTCCTTGGACTATAACATTGATGCATACCGTGACATTGTGCATTTGGTAATTTTATATCTATAAGATTATCGTATCTTCTACCGTGGCCCAAAATTTACTTGCTTTTGTATAAACCACAGGTTGGAATTTTCAGAGACATGTTGGGTGTCGACATTGGCCCATGGAGGATTCACGTCGTTGAGGATGCTCCTTTACAAATAATGGTGTCGATTGTGGCCTCTTTGTAATGAAGTATATTGAAGCAATATACTATGGATGAGTACCAGAATTCATCGTTGTATGTTGTACACTTAAACATGTTTTATTATCCTATATTATTGCTGATTACATTTTTATATTGGTTTGACTATCATTTTTTTAGGATGATATTCCTGGATTCGACACAGAACTATGTGAAAAATTGATGGATTTTCTAATTGCGATGGATATAAAACCCCAAACTGCAGGAATACCTAGAAATCATTGAAGGATGTGAGGCCCTCAGGAGTAAGAGGAAGTCGTTTTAAACGTCTATCTGTTCTCAAGGATAACGTGAAGAGGGTTACGTTCTACTGCTGAGAGAAAGAGATAGCAATTTTTGGTTCAACATTCAATTTCCCGAACAGGAGAAATTTTTTGTGTACAGACACTTGTAACCGATTTTGTAGATTGTGTATACAAATTTTGTAAGACTATTCAAAATTCACATTGATCCATAAACCAATATTACACACTGGCACATGTGTGTTGAATACGCAAATCGCCACTTCAAGTGCGTAAATTGCAATAATGTCAATTGTGCAGGCACATATTTCAAAATCATGATACAAATATCTTAAAAATCGAAACATCTTACAAAATTACACAACTGGCACTTGTTAATATCGATTAGTAAGCTATTATGCTGATATAGTGTCGATTTGTGAGATATTATTTTGTTTGTTAATATCGATTAGTAAGCTATTATGGTGAATTGCGGTATATCAATTTGTAAGATATTATGTATTTTCTAGTATCGATTTGTGAGATATTATTCTGTTTGTTAATATCGATTTGTAAACTATTACGTTGAATTGTGGTATATCGATTTGTAAGATATTATGTGTTTTCGAATATCGATTTGGAATATATTATGTTGAATTTTTGTAAATCGATTTGTAAGATATCAAGCCAAAGAGAAGTGAAAATTCTTACAAGCTTTCTTAGAAATAGAAACTTTTAGGTCATTAATTGATGAAATAGGGAAATATTCATCAGCGGGTTCAATCTTTGGCTTCTTAATGTCAGTCTGATTACTATTTTTGTCAGCACACCCTTTCTTCTCTCGAGGAAATCAATGAGGCAAAACCGCATCCGCAACGCGCCTTTTTTAGAATGAAGCTTCCCGATATAGTGTCGATTTGTTGATATTGTTTTGTTTGTTAATATCAATTTGTAATATTATGTTGAATTGCCATATATCGATTTGCAAGATGTTATATGTTTTCTAGTGTCGATTGTTGAGATATTGTTTTGTTTGTTAATATCAATTAGTAGGCTATTATGCTGAATTTCCGTATATCGATTTGTAAGCTATTACGTTGAATTGCGGTATATCGATTTGTAAGATATTATGTGTTTTCAAATGTCGATTTGGTGATATTGTTTTGTTTGTGAATATCGATTTATAATATATTATGTAGATTTGTCGTATATCGATTTGGAAGATATTATGCTGAATTGTCGTAAATCGATTTGTAAGATATCAAGCCAAAGAGAATTATGAGCTTTCTTAGAAATGGTCACTTTTAGGTCATTAATTGATGAAATAGGGAAAGGTTCATCAACGGGTTCAATCTTTGGCTTCTTAATGTCAGTCTAATTACTCTTTTTGTCAGCACACCTGATGATGCATGAAATGCACATCATGTTAACAAGTTATTCATGCATTTTGTAGTGAGATTAAGGTTTTAAACCCATGTTTAGATGCATTTTGATAGTAAGGGGTTGTTGTTTGAATTTCAGAGAAATCAGAGTTAAAATGAGAGAGTTATGGTTATTTCAGTGTTCAGACATGGATTTCGAGGTGGATCGGATCCATATCCGATCCAATTAGGCTATTTGGACTTTGGATCTACCTTTAGAAAGCCCAAATCCAACACACATGCATATCCATACCCATTTAGAAAACATTTTGCAGAAAACCCCCAGAAAGTAGCGCAGGGTAAAAACTTTTATTATAACATGGTTTTTGAAAATACCCAAAAGTATAAATATACTTTTTAGAAGAGCCCTAGACGTCTTTGGCATTAGGATTGATGCCTCCTAGAGTGAATCTAACTCCAGCCCCTCATCCCACCTCATTTCTATTGAAGATTGGGTTTTTGCTTGGAAATCAAGCATTCTTCGATCTCTCTTTTCATTTCTATACATTTCTTTATCTTCCTTGCTGTGTTTAATCACCATTTGCTGTGTTGTTGCAGGTGTAGCAGAGGGGGAGACCATTTATCTTGCTTGGAAGTGCGAAACACCCCAACAAGATGAGTCGGCCCTACCTCCATCCGGTTTTCTAAGCCCTCTGATCGCGAATCGGCACCCGTTCCATCTTCGATGGATCTCCAACGTGTTGCAACTGTAGATACCCTGCTTGTGGTGATATTCCAGCATTCTCGAACAGTTTGGGACGTCAAGTCAAGGCCATTGTCCACTCTCTTCTCCCCCATAATCGTCGGATCGCCCTTGAGGTTGAAAAGCATAACCTTTTTCCATGGATTCTTGTCCAAGTGTGAAAGTTGAGAGTGGCGAAAAGATAGAAATACCCTTGGCGTGCAACAGAAGACTGAAGAGCTTTTCTCATTAGTTGTAGTATTAATTTGTAATTGTTTTAGCATTGTACTTATAACTAGTGTTTATTGATTAATAAATAAAATTTCTTAGAAATATTTGAGTAACTCCCGTTCCCTGTGGATTCGACCTGTACTTACCACTTCGTGGAAAGTCGATTATTTACTTTTGGTTGACGATTTTCCAAAGATTTTATTGAAAAATATTGTTTTAAAAATACCATCTCCAAAATACCAACCAAATTTTGGCACTGTTGCCGGGGAACGGCGAATTACTTATTTTATTTCTTAGAGTTTGATTTATTAATCTGTGTTAATTAGTTAGTTAGCTGTTTTATTTTCTAGTTAGTAGGATTAATAAGTGAATATAGGATTAACATAGTTAGTACATATAGGATTCACGTACTGCTTTTCTAGGATTTACCACATTTTTTATTCTGCAAGGAGTCATTAGACAGGTGGGTTTTAGAAAAACTTAGTTTGTGATTTCCTGTATTCTTCTTTTTTAGTAAAGTAGAATAGTTTACTTTGTTATTTCATTCATTTAGTTAGATAGTTCTGACATAGCTAGTTTAGCATATTTGCTTATTAGTTGCTTTATTTGTGTTATTTACATTTTAATATCTGTGTTAGTTTTAGTTTAGATTTAGGTCGTGTGCTTACATCTGGTCTTAGTACCCGTGTATGCAGGGGCGACGAGCTCTAGGAACCCCATTACATCCATTCGTTGACAACCTAGAGAGAATTTTACATTCTCCTCGAAGTTCGACAACAATGGCTGATATGGATCCTCCACCTCCACCCCCAGTTCATCCACGTCCTCTAAGGGAATACTTCATTCCCACAGATTATGTTCAGGCATCCTGCATTTGGAGACCCGATGTAGGAGCACATCACTATGAGATTAAGGACAACATTATTCAGATGCTCCCATCTTTTTATGACCTTAGTCACGAGGATCCCTACCGGCACTTAGACAAATTCCTCGAGATCTGTTCTACTGTAAAGATATAGAATTTCGATGATGATGCTTTGAGGTTGACCTTATTCCCATTTTCATTGAAGGACAAGGGCAAGTATTGGCTAAAGTCCTTAGATTCTGTAGAGATAGGGTCCTGGGATCAGTTACAACAGGAGTTCATTTGGAAGTATTTCTCCATTGGTCGTACGAACTAATACCGGAGAGCCATCACTAGCTTCTCAGAGCTAGATGGTGAACATTTTCATGAGATCTGGGAGAGAATGAAGGATCTCCTTAGGAAGTGTCCCCATTATCAGGTGCTGAGATGGCAGCTGGTGCAGGGCTTTTACAATGGATTATCTGACAGGAATCGTCAGATGATCGACTCTTCATGTGGGGGGACATTCATGTTGAAGAGCGAGGATGAAGCATGGAGGCTGTTTGATACATTGGCCGAGAATTCCCTCCACCATGCTTCGAGCTCTCATTCGGATAGAGCCACACCCAGCATTCAGAAGAAAGCTGGTGTTTTTGAGATTGGTCCATCTACTGCACTACAGTGCAAGGTAGACATGATTTCTCAGAAGCTAGATCAGCTTCTCTCAGGACCACCCACTACTCAGCAGGTGTGTACTCTTTGTGCCAGTCCGGCACATGAGATCACTGAGTGCCCTTCGGCAGCTCAGTACCCTTAATTTGTTCAAGAACAAGTTCAGGCAGCTCAGGGTTACGTCAGACCGCAGAACAACCCATTCTTATCTTCATATAATTCGGGTTGGCGTAACCATCCCAATTTTTCATGGAAGAATCCACAGTCTTCCATTCAGATGCCTACATCCTCTCAGCCAGCTCGGCCACCATCATTTACCCAGACATTTCTGAGGCCGAGTTATTCTCAGTCTTCTCCCTCATTTCCTCCCCTGATTCCGCAGGAGTCTGCTCCGCAGACATCTTTTGAGGAGAGACTTCTCCATGCATTCCAAGAGGTGAAAACCTCTAATCGGAATGCCTTCGAGAAGTGTAGCTAGATCTTGAGCTCACATACACAGTTCATTGCGAAGCTAGAGTCGCAAATGAGACAGTTAGCAGAAGCTATCAGTAGGAGACCCGAGGGTACATTGCCGAGCCAGGCTATCATGAACCCGAAGGGCAATGACCAGATGACTGGAGGCCTGTTTCATGCTGAGTCACAGCAGCAGGCCAAATCTGTTATGTTCCTGAGGAGTGGACGTGAGTATCACGTCGAGAGCAGAGAGAGGATCGAGGAGCCAGAGACCAGTGTTTCACCTGCGTCGGCTCAGCCATCATCATCATCCCCATCATCATCTTCTTCACCTTCATCATCATTATCATCCTCAGTTCAGAAGAAGGATAGGAGTGAGCCTTCTCACAAAGAGGAGGAGCCAGCCATGTATATTCCCCCACCACCCTATCCCAAAGCATTAGAGTCTCCCGGATTCAGAGGGAAGCAGAGCACCAAGATCCAAGACATGCTTGACATTTTCAAGCATGTGCAGATCAACTTGCCTTTGCTCGATGCGATCGAGCAGGTGCCGACTTATGCCAAATTCCTAAAGGAACTATGTACGCAGAAGAGGAAATCCAGAGAGAGAGTTCCTAACAGGGTCCATCTAACTGAGCAGGTGAGTTCAGTACTTCAGCATCAGACACCACCAAAGCTCAAGGACCCTGGAGCCCCCATCATTGCTTGTACTATAGAGAACATCCAGATAGAACGCGCATTGCTCGATCTTGGAGCAAGCGTGAACATTCTGCCCAGATATTTCTATGATTCTTTTGGGATAGGAGAGATGAGATCGACTCCGATTACACTTCATCTGACAGATCGTTTTGTCAAGGTACCGAGAGGTGTCTTGGAGGACGTGCTAGTGAAGGTGGATGACTTTTATTTCCCTATCGATTTCATCATCCTCGATATGAAAGGAGTGGATAGCCAGCACCAGACTCCGATCATTTTGGGCAGACCATTCTTGGCGACTGCCAATGCATGTATCAACTGTAGGACCGGAGCCATGGATCTCTCATTCGGCAACAGGAAGGTTAAGTTGAGTATTTTCAATGCCGCGATGGGTCCAGCAGAAGACATGGACTGCTTTCATGTAGACATTGCACAGGAGTTATTGGAGGAGCAACCCGATTTGTATATTACTGAGGATTCCTTAGATTTGTATCATATAGAGAAGAGTAGTTATACAGTTAGTGTAGATGTGTCTAGGGTGTCGTTAGAGTTCCCACCTTGGAGAGCTATCATTGAGCCTCTCCCACCACTTGCGGAGACCCCCGCCAAATCTTCAATCGAGTCACCTCCGAAACTTGAGTTGAAACCCTTACCGGTTTCACTCAAGTATGCATACCTCGGAGGTGATAAGACCCTGCCTGTGATCATCTCGTCACTGCTCACTGAGGAGCAGGAGCAGAGATTACTGACTATTCTTCGAGAGCACAAGGCAGCGATTGGCTGGGGAGTGGCTGATTTGAAGGGGATTGATCCTTCATTCTGCATGCATAGAATCCATTGCGATGAGGAAGTTAAGCCAGTGGGGGATATGCAGAGAAGATTAAATCCCAATATGAAGGAGGTGGTGAAGAATGAGGTGGTGAAGTGGTTGGATGCCGGGATTATCTACCCTATTTCTGATAGCTAGTGGGTCAGTCCGATTCAGGTTGTTCTGAAGAAATCAGGACTCACTGTTGTGGAGAACGAGAAGGGTGAAAGAATTTCGATAAGGACCACTACAGGATGACGAGTCTGCATCGATTATAGGAAGCTGAACGTGGCAACTAGGAAAGATCATTTCCCGTTGCCGTTCATTGATCAGATATTAGAGAGACTCGCATGACAGAGCTACTATTGCTTTTTAGACAGATACTCAGGATACAATCAGGTAGCTGTCCATCCTGACGACCAGGAGAAGACAACATTTACATGTCCTTATGGCACCTTCATGTTCAGACGTATGCCGTTTGGGCTCTGCAATGCCCCAACCACTTTTCAGAGGTGCATGCTTGCTATCTTCTTGGATATGATAGATGATGTTATGGAGGTTTTCATGGATGATTTTTCAGTGTATGGCTCTTTATTTGAAGATTGCCTTCAAAAACTTACTCGAGTACTGAGTAGGTGTGCGGAGACAAATCTTGTCCTGAGTTGGGAAAAGAGCCACTTTATGGTCTAGGAAGGGATTGTATTTGGACACATTGTGTCCAAGAGAGGCATTGAGGTTGACAGAGCGAAGGTAGAATCCATTTCTCATTTGACTCCACCTACCACTGTAAGGCAGATTAGGTCATTTCTAGGGCATGCAGGATTTTATAGGCGGTTCATTAAAGATTTCAGCAAAATCTCTCGACCGCTTTGTACTTTATTGGAGAAGGATCATCCCTTTGTTTTTAGCGAGGATTGCATGAAGGCCTTTGAGATTCTCAAAGAGGCCTTGATTACTGCACCCATTTTGAGACCTCCGGATTGGACGCTCCCATTTGAGATTATGTGCGATGCTTCTGACTATGCTATGGGGGCTATATTAGGACAACGGATTGATAGGAAGCCCTATGTGTTTTACTACGCAAGTAGAACTCTATCTGATGCTCAGATGAATTATACCACGACAGAGAAGGAGCTACTTGCCGTAGTATTCGCATTGGACAAGTTTAGGTCCTATTTGCTTGGTTCGAAGGTGGTTGTGTATTCTGATCATGCTGCATTGAAGTATTTGTTGAATAAGAAAGATACCAAACCGAGACTCATTCGTTCGGTTCTGCTGCTACAAGAGTTTGATCTCGAGATTCGAGATAAGAAGGGAAGCAAGAATGTAGTAGCAGATCACCTTTCTAGACTGATCGTGGAGACCACGCAGGATCAGAGGCCGATCAGTGATTTTTTCCCCGACGAGCAGATCATGTCAGTTAGGACATCGCAGTTACCCTGGTTTGCGGATATTGTGAACTATCTGGTTTTGAGACAGATACCTGAGCATTGGAACAAGAATGAGCGCGAGAGATTCCTATCTCAGGTGAGGCACTATTATTGGGATGAACCAGAATTGTTCAGATATTGCGCAAACCAGATCATTAGGAGATGTGTTCCGAAGGAGAAGTACGAATCCATTTTGAGTTTTTCCCATTCTTTAGCCTGTGGAGGACATTTTAGCAGTAGGAAGACGGCTGCAAAGGTTTTGCAATCTGGATTTTATTGGCCCACACTCCACAGGGATGCTCATGAGTTCTGTAGGAGATGTATTAGATGTCAGCAGATTGGGAACATGTCCAAGAGGGACATGATGCCCTTGCTTCCGATTTTGATTGTCGAGATTTTTGATGTTTGGGGCATTGATTTCATGGGACCATTTCCGCCTTCATTCAGAAATTTATACATTCTTGTGGCAGTTGATTATGTGTCCAAGTGGGTCGAGGCTGTGGCAACCAAGACCAATGATCATAGAGTGGTGCTTAAGTTCATTAAGCACAACATTTTCAGTCGTTTTGAAGTACCACGTGCGATGATTAGCGATGGTGGCAAGCATTTTAGGAATGTACAGATAGCTTCTCTGCTGAGAAGATATTCTGTCAATCATAGATTCACCATGTCGTATTATCCGCAGACCAGTGGACAGGTAGAGGTATCGAATAGGGAGATTAAGCGGATTCTAGAAAAGACAGTTCGTCCGGACTGCAAGGATTGGTCCCAACGCTTAGAAGATGCACTTTGGGCATATAGGACTGCATTTAAGACTCCCATTGGCATGTCCCCGTATCGCCTTGTATTCGGGAAAGCATGCCATCTTCCTGTCGAGTTGGAGCATAGAGCGTATTGGGCCATCAAGAAGTTGAATTTTGACCTCACCCAGGCTGGCAAAGCGAGAGCACTGCAGGTCTCAGAATTAGAGGAACTCAGGAATGATGCATATGAGAATGCCAAGTTATACAAAGCTCGCACGAAAGCATTTCATGATAAGCACATTGTCAGAAAAGTGTTTGAGCCGGAGCAGAAAGTGTGGCTATACAATTCTCGTTTGCATTTATTCCCAGGAAAGTTGAGATCGAGATGGTCACTATCGTACATCGTGAAAGAAGTGTTTTCACATGGAGCAGTTACATTATTCGATCCTATGACCAAGGTACATTCAAGGTTAATGTGCAAAGACTGAAGCCCTATATTTCAGATTCCTTGCAGAATGGTGAGTGTGAGATAGTGCATCTCACGAAGGCATGAGGATTCGACCAGAGGAATGTATCATATGTACATTAGTTTGTTTTTCATTTCAGTATTTATTTCAGTATTTCATTTCATATATACTGACATTTGTTTTTGGTTTATGCAGGTTGCATCTAACATTTAGTGTATCAGTTACCAGGTACATGGCAAAGCTTTCAAAAAATTCATTGATCAGATGCAAAGTCAAGTCAATCAATTTCAGAAGCCCGACACAGATCAAGTTGTATCTATCCTTTCTCCCATATTTATTTTATTGTCTTTTAGTGTGCATTTGCATTACATTTTTTCTATTTTGTATGCCACTAGGGACAATGTCATTCAAGCATGAGAGGGTGGTTTAGATGCACACTGAATTTTTTTTTATGTCTGGTAGTCAAAGTAGGCATTTGAGAACAAGTTTGTAGCACATATGATTGTTTTTGTCATAATCTAACACTTTAGAAAATTTTAGGCCCCATGTGAAATTTTTTTTCTGATATGATTTGAATAGAATAGTTGTTTATGAAATAGTTTAAAGAAAAGATAGTATTTGATTGTTAGAAAATTTTGAATCGCTTTAGTATAAGTATGCACAATATGTTTTGTGAAAGAAATAAGCAATGGAAAGATGTTTTTGAAAAATGAGTTTAAAAGAATAGAGCTACGTTTAGTTGTTGGTGTCTTCGTGAATCCTAGTAGTGGAACTCAAACACGAGATGAAGTGTTTGAGTCTCTTGACGAAAAGGATAACGAAGGAGATCATCCTCTTGTCTAGTCGATATCTGTGGCCTTTGTAGTTCGAGTAAGTAGAATCTGAAGGGTGTTTTACCCCTGGTGCCCCAAAGCCAGCTGGTTTGGGAGCCACCGGTTCGAAAGCTTGTTACATGGACTGCATAGAAAGCCTAAGAGATAGAGACATTGCACATGACGAGAGGAAGACTATACATAAACTATTAGAATAAAAGGTCTAGTGACTCGAGCAATTAAGTTTGAAGGATACTCTGTATCTAGTGCCCTAAGGTCGTCTCGCCAGGGAGGCACTGACCCAAAGCTCGCTACACGGGTCATGAAAACTAGATATTCGAAATAGTGCTCATGTGAGAAGAATGTTCAAGAGAGAAAATTAAAAAAAGGTGAAAAATTGAAAATCCAAAGAAAGAAAAAGAATGTGCTGAATGAGAAAAAGCTCATTGCTTAGGAATATGTGTGCAGTACTATGCAGAAAATATACAAGTGAGAATAAATGAGTAAAAACGTGATAATACTTGACTTTCTGAGAAAAATCATAGATAGCTACAAATTTAGAAAAGTGAAGGAAACAAATTTTTACTGTGGTGGCATGAGATTTTTGAATTTGTTTTGAGAATGTCCATTACATGAAATATTTGTTATGACTGTTTTCTTAAAATGCCTAATATTTTTGAAAAGTCATTTCTGCATTTCATTGATGTTTGTGGGTAGCATCTCTGCAAACCCTCACGAGACCTTACTCGTCCACTGGGGTAATCCAGGGGTTTAAAGGGATTGTTGCATAAGCTAAATGCAATCGTGATTCCTACAAAAGTGAGTTAGTTTTTATGCATTCGTGTCTAGCATTTCTTGTCTCTGTTGAATAGCATAGTTAGTGGTTTGTTAAGGGACTAACAAACATTCAAGCATGAGGGTATTTGATGATGCATGAAATGCACATCATGTTAACAAGTTATTCATGCATTTTGTAGTGAGATTAAGGTTTTAAACCCATGTTTAGATGCATTTTGATAGTAAGGGGTTGTTGTTTGAATTTCAGAGAAATCAAAGTTAAAATGAGAGAGTTATGGTTATTTCAGTGTTCAGACATGGATTTCGAGGTGGATCGGATCCATATCCGACCCAATTAGGCTATTTGGACTTTGGATCTACCTTTAGAAAGCCCAAATCCAACACACACGCATATCCATACCCATTTAGAAAACATTTTGCAGAAAACCCCCCAGAAAGTAGCGCAGGGTAAAAACTTTTATTATAACATGGTTTTTGAAAATACCCAAAAGTATAAATATACTTTTTAGAAGAGCCCTAGACGTCTTTGGCATTGGGATTGATGCCTCCTAGAGTGAATCTAACTCCAGCCCCTCATCCCACCTCATTTCTATTGAAGATTGGGTTTTTGTTTGGAAATCAAGCATTCTTCGATCTCTCTTTTCATTTCTATACATTTCTTTATCTTCCTTGCTGTGTTTAATCACCATTTGATGTGTTGTTGCAGGTGTAGCAGAGGGGGAGACCATTTATCTTGCTTGGAAGTGCAAAACACCCCAACAAGATGAGTCGGCCCTACCTCCATCCGGTTTTCTAAGCCCTCCGATCGCGAATCGACACCCGTTCCATCTTCGATGAATCTCCAACGTGTTGCAACTGTAGATACCCTGCTTGTGGTGATATTCCAGCATTCTCGAACAGTTTGGGACGTCAAGTCAAGTCCATTGTCTGCTCTCTTCTCCCCCACAATCGTCGGATCGCCCTTGAGGTTGAAAAGCATAACCTTTTTCCAGGGATTCTTGTCCAAGTGTGAAAGTTGAGAGTGGCGAAAAGACAGAAATACCCTTGGCGTGCAACAGAAGACTGAAGAGCTTTTCTCATTAGTTGTAGTGTTAATTTGTAATTGTTTTAGCATTGTACTTATAACTAGTGTTTATTGATTAATAAATAAAATTTCTTAGAAATATTTGAGTAACTCCAGTTCCCTGTGGATTTGACCCGTACTTACCACTTCGTGGAAAGTCGGTTATTTACTTTTGGTTGACGATTTTCCAAAGATTTTATTGAAAAATATTGTTTTAAAAATACCATCTCCAAAATACCAACCAACACCCTCTCTTCTCTCAAGGAAATTAATGAGGCGAAACCGCATCTGCAACATGCCTTTTTTAGAATGAAGTTTCCCAATATAGTGTCGATTTGTTGATATTGTTTTGTTTGTTAATATCGATTTATAATATTATGCTGAATTGCCATATATCGATTTGTAAGATGTTATGTGTTTTCTAGTGTTGATTGTTGAGATATTGTTTTGTTTGTTAATATCGATTAGTAGGCTATTATATTGAATTACCATATATCGATTTGTAAGCTATTATGTACAATTGTTGTATATCGATTTGTGAGATATTATGTGTTTTCTAGGGATGAGTTTTATGATATTTGTAGTATGATTTCTATTGTAGAATTACAACAAAGAATTATAACATTATAACAAAAAATTATAAATTTACACCAAAGAATTATAGAATTACAAGAAAAAAAATATCGATTTACAAAAAAGAATTATAGAATTACAACAAAGAATTACAGAATGTTAAACATTACAATGATTTACACTAATAAAAGTTAAATGCTATAACTATTTTGTAGCTGAAGAATCCACACACGATTCATGTGTTGTGTTGCTCACTTTTGAATTAAACTGAGTCTGTCATTAAACAGAATAATATCAGACACTACAATAAGTTCAACAAGAAATGCAAACATCATCCCAAAATTGTTATATACCAAAAGACTTGTCAAACTCATGCTATCGTTCCACTCAAACAGGTCGGGTAGATTGCAGGTTCCAATGTTGTCATGCACGTCTGTAGGGTATTGTTGCATGTTGGAAATTACATAAGTTATATATGGATAGGTTGCACGTAATACAATTTACATGAGAAGTAATATAGTGTATTACATACCTGTTCATGTGAAGGGCTTAGATGCTTAAGGGTTGGTTGTTTCTTAGACATTTTCTTACAAACCAATTCCAGTAAACCCTCTGTACTCCGATGACTGCGATCAGAGGCAGGTTTTCTTTTAATACCCTTCGCTAGGTGAATATTTCCATTATAATCTACAAGGTTTACTCCTGACTTGTCGAAGATGATGTTTACGCTTCGGCGCAACTTCTCACAAGGGTTAGGGAAAGCATGATTTTCTCCTACGTTGTTCGATCCCGTTATCTTAGATTGGTCTTCATGAGCTGCAACAAACTCATGATGAATTAACTGCACCTTTTCAAGCAATTCCCTTGACACTTTTATCATACATACATAGGCTTCTTCGCTTTTCGATGCCAAATCTGCAACATGCATAAGTGACCAACATAGTTGTTGGTAATGGGAGGCTATGTGATAATTCTCATCAACACCAGATGGACTGACATTATTTCTATCTAGTAGTTCAATCTTTGCTTGTCTCGTCTATCTTCACATTATATATGACTCATGTATTTCTTGTATCTTCTCTTGATTAAATGCCTTTAATGCATGACAACATAAATTACCTTTGAATTCAAACATTTTGCACGTACATTCAACTGTTCTGTTGTCAACATTGTATGTAACATGTGCTTCTTGCCTTTTTGGATGCTCTTCACCCTCTCATACAACATGGTATTTGTGCATATTCCCATATTGCACACGTCCTTCTATGTTGCAATTCATGACATGTATAACCTCCTTCTTAGTCCATTCAAATACAATTAGTGTATACAAATTTGCATATAGCATCAATATCTTCATGCCTAAAGTTACAAGGTGAGTGTTGAAGCATTTCACATCTTGTTCAAGCTCATTCTGTTTAAGACCGTCTACAAATAATTTAAACTGTTCCATGAAGCGAAACATTGTTAAACATGAATACAAGGATTTTTTTTTCAGTGTGGCATGCATAGATTCAACTCTTTGTGTGCTTATCATACCTGCTCAAAAGTATTATCTTTCATATGCCAATGCCCACTTCTCTTTGTTTGCATATAAATGTTGTAACCACACACAGTCTTCAAGGTCGTACATTTGAATCATTTGCTCCCAATCAGACAGAAAAGTGACCTCGTTCATGCTCTCAAATACACACTTTCTAAACATTTTATCAAACCCTGTCTTCTGATTAAAAACATGTCCTATGTTCTTTGCTGCATTTTGAAAGATATACTACAAACATAGGCGTTGATGTGCATATAGCCATACATGAGACATTGTAGCCTTAATTGCATGATCACCATTTGTAAGTACAGCTCCAGGGTGCTTCTCATTCATTGCCTGTGTAAATACTCTGAACAACCGCTCAAATGTTTCCTTGGTCTGGTCATACAAAAAGTGCCACCTAATATGCAACTCCGTGAGTGATGGTTCACTCCGATAAACTGCGTAAATGGCCACTGTTCCGTATTAATCTTCATTGTCGTATAAAAAAAGCACATTATTAAAGCATTCATAATCTACTCACTGTGATTTTCTCAACCGACTGTTGAGTTGAGAGAGAAAAACCGAAGGCTATATATATTCATGGGACACAACCCCTAATATACACATACACACAGAGAAACCAACTCTGTAAAAAGAGAGGCCTTCGAAGCAAACCTTCAAGTCTCTAACAACTTCCACTTTCATTTTCTTTTTTTTTGTTGCTGCTGTCACCAGAGGTCCTTCCGCTGCGCCAACCTCTACACTGGTATCAGAGCAGAGGTTCGAAGACGCTCACCAATCCCTGCGGCCTTCAATCTGCAAAGAAAGAAAAAAAAATAAGGAAGAAGCTTTAATCAGGTAAGAGCTATTGCTCTCCTTTCTTTTTATGCGCTTCCTATTTGTCTCTGAAAACCCAAACCGGGAAATAGAGACCCAATTTCTTCATCTTGTTTGTTTCTGAAAACCCAAACTGAGAAACAAAGACCTGGTTTTCTTTAATCTGTCTACCTCTGAAAATCCAAACTAGAAATCAGAGTCTCAGCCTTCTTCCTAAAAGAGGCGATCCTTCCTTACCTGTTCGTCTCTGAAAAAAAAAAGGAAAATAGAGAGCCAGACCCTCCCCCCCCCCAAAAAAAAATAAATAGAAGAGGTTCTGTTGCCGAAAAAGGTTTCGATCGCCTGCCATTTTTTTGGCAGCACCGATCGAACAAGGGTAAAAGGCCTTCGACCTTTTTCTATCACTCCCTGTCTGAAAAAGAAAATCACACAAAAACATAGAATCGAAAAAACAGAAAACAAAAATGGAAAAACCCCAAGCTACCAAGAAAACCGATTTTGGGCCACTGTTTGGCCTCGGGTTTGCGCGCAGAGGAAGCCTGCATCAAGGGAAGCAAACCCAAATAGGAAGTCGGCTTATCGCCGCCGGAGAACAGCCGAAAAACTTTTGATCGTTTTGTCTTCCAAGGAAGCTCCATCGTAGGAAAAGACCTCGGGTCTGTGTCTGAGGGAGCCTGCAACAAGAGGAGTAAACCCAACCACAGGGTTGGGCCATCGCCATGGGTGAATGGCCTAAAACCTCCTTCTCATTTTTTTGGAAGATCTGGCAGTAGAACGATCATGAGTTTTTTGTCAAAGGGAGCCTGCAACGAATGTAGCAAACCCAACCAAAAAGTCGGGTCATCGCCGCCGGAGATCGACCAGAAAATCGGCTTCCCGATTTTTCTGATAGCTCCGACAGAGGAACAACTGTGGGTTTCCTTTCAGAGGGAGCATGCACCAAGAAGATCAAACCCAACCTAAGAGTTGGCCCATCACCGCCGAAGAACGGTCAGAAATCATCACTATCATCACCGATCGCTCTAGAGCTTCGACGAAGAAGAGAGAGAAAAACCCGACAAATTATAAGTCGGTTTCGAAGGGGTCAGGGCTTAAATAGCCCAAGGGGTAAAAAGACCCTGTTACCTCTGAAAGTTTGAAATATTTTAGAAAAAGGGTTAAAATAAGTGTATTTGTAACTCACATTTTTTTTTTCAAAAATATTTGCTAAAACGGGTTTGCAACTTTGAAAGTTTTGAAAACTTATAAAAAATTATGATATTTCCCTTTTAATACTTGGAACTAATTTTAATTTAAAAAAAACTCTGTATCTATTAATTTAAAAACACTCATTTTTTTTTTCTGTTTAAGACCTAAAAAACAAGTCTATTTAAAATTAGAAACTTGCTCTCAGATTAGACTGATGAGATCTTCCTTTTGTCTCTTTGTGCTAACTTGCTATAAATAAATTAAATATAATTTTTAGTATTAAATGGCTAGTCGTGTTTATACCTCTGAACCAGCGAAAACAGACAAGCTAAACGAGACCAACTTTTATGTTTGAAAAAGGCAGATCCCTTTAACTCTAACCCTGGAAGGACTGAAATATGTCTGTAAAAAAACCAAATGACGATGCAACTCAAGAAGAAGTAATTAAATCCAAAAAGTTTCAAAAAGATGATCTAATGGCAGGAACCATCATGCTCACCTACATGGACGATGATTTGATCAGGGTCTCTGAAGATTATAAGACCGCCAAGGAGATGATGGAGGCAATAACCACCAAATATGACACCACATCCAAAGTCCACATACAATTACTACTCGAATAATACAACTCATATAGGATGAAAGAGAGTGACAATATGGTAGACCACGTAAATAGGATGTTGGTCATGGCTAAAGACCTAGCCATTGCTGAAAATGTAATTCTAGATAGAATGCAGGTATCCACCATACTGAATGGCCTCCCACATTCATGGAAAATGGTGACCACTGTGTTAAGATTAAATTCAAAGAATTTAAACTTGACTGAGCTGCCCCTGCAATTAACCATAGAACAAGAGCACATGGCTAAAGAAAAGAAGTCTGAGTTGATGGTGGTCCAAGACACACCGTCTCATAGCCAAGTACCCGTTAAGCCTAATAACTTTAAGAAGAAGGGTAATGGCAAGTTCCATAAAGGACAAAGTGCAGGTTTCAAACCTCAAGGCAACAAAGGCTCACAAGTCAAGTGTTTCAAGTGTGGCAAGATGAGACACTGTGATCGTTGCAATTTTTTTCTTCTTTTTCCTTTCTTCCTCCCTTTTGAGGGGGAAAAAGAAAGAGAGAAGAGAAAACTCTTTGCAAGGTCTCACTTCTTTTGTAAAGAAAGATAGATTTTGAAATAATTCGCCTCCGTTTTGAAATTTTTGTGGGAAAATGGAGAGACGAGATTCGCTTGTTGGTACGAGATTCAACCGTTCCTGGTGCCTTTACCAGAGGTAATTGAACCAAGGATTGAATTCATGCCTTTTGCTTTGCCTAAATTTATCTGAGAGATTATTCTGAAATCCTAAATGCACATGAAATCAGACTTGTGCTATGATTTTTGAACTTTGAGAAATGTGTATGCTTTTCTTGGAAATGTTTTAGAAATTAGGATTTTCCAAGTGATTTTGAAATAGGTTTGAAAAATATCCTTTAGAAAATGGTTTAGAAATTGAACTTGTTTTGAAAAGATTGAAATTTGAACCCAAAGCTTGGATTTGAAGTGAATTTTGAGATTTGAAAAGGTGATTAGAAGTTTAAAATTTTGAAAGTTGAAACTGAAATCAACTCTACTTTGAAAGTTTGCGATTGAGGATTTGAAAATTGGATTCTGAATTTGAGAACTTTGAAATCTGAGATTGACTGAAAATTAAAGTTAAATTGACTTTTAATTTGAGAATTTGAACTTAGGAATCAATTTTGAGACATTGAAATCAGAATCGAAACTTGAACTTAAATTCAGAATTAAAATTTTGGAATTCTGAAAGATTGAATTTCGAAGGAAAAGAACTCGCAAATTAAAGCTGAATTGGAATTTAAAAGTTTGAAATGAGGATTCATTTAAGATTTGAACCTGAACTTTTGAATTTTGAAAATGAAATTTGAAATCAGAGTAAAGAGTTTAAGATGGAATTTGAAATCAATTTTTGATTTGAAATTGAGATTTTGAAGTAATTCTGAAATTTGATTTGATGCTTGAAATCAGAATTGAATTTGGAAATTAGATTTCGAAATTAAGACTTTGAATTGATTTTGAAATTCGATTTAATATTTGAAATCAGAATTGAACTTGGAAATTGGATTGGAATTTTGAAGAGAATTTCAAACTTTGATTGGATATTGAAATAAAATTCAGAACTGAATTTGAGATGGAAGATATAATTCAAAATTTGAATTTTTGAAAAAGAAGTAAAGAATTGAATATTTGAAATTGAAATGAAATTCAAAATCAAAATATGAAATTTAAGAATGTGAAGTTTAGAAATAAGGATCTAAAATTGGAATTTTGAAATAAGATCTAAAACTGAATAGAATTGAGGAATAAAAGATAAATCTACATTTGTAAAAAAAATGATTTTTGAATAAAATAAAAAACTGTATTTTTGAAAAGTTATTTCAAAATCCCTTAGAATTTTAAAAATGGCTTAGAATAATTTGAAAAGATGACAAATAATTATGCAAAATGATGAATGCTTTGAAAGAATTTATTTAAAATTAGAATTTTAAAAACAAATTTCATTCTTTAATAGAAGTGAAATGAGATTAAATTTTAATATATTCATGACTATGGTCACAAATATATTTTAATTTAATCTTCATTTAAATTTCAAGAAAGAATAAAATTAATTTTTGTGCTTTCATAGAATTTAAGACAAGATTAAATTTAAATATATTCATGATTATGGCCTCATTTATATCTCGATTTGATCTTTACTTTTAATTCTGATAAAAGATAAAAATGCATTTTTGAAAATATGATGTTTTTCAGAAAGGACCTAAAGTGTAGGTCAAATTTTATTCCATAAAAGATAAAAATCCTAAGTATTGTTCACATTTGGACTATGACCATAAATGTGAATCATTTACTTAGGGTTATTTACCTATTATTAGAATGATGCACGTGACATTCATGTTTCACCATTGTGCTTTTTGAAGAATAAAATAAAAAGAAATGCCACAAGCAATTATGAGAATTTAAAATACAACTATATGCTCATACATTCTATTCTAAACAGAAAAGTAGAAATTCTCATTAGTATGAAATTATTGTAATTGAAATTAAATATTGAAATTTCTAATGTAAGAAAAGAAATCAGGATCTCCCATGCTTTCCCGCAAACACAAGATAACACAAGGCAAAAGAAATACAAAATATAGAAAAGAAATTGAAAATACCATGTTAAAGCTAATATGCATATGGTTATGCCTAAGCCTTAATGGAAATGCATATACATATATGAAGATGCAATGCCTAATGCATGAATGAAATGCATATGCATTTGCCTAAGTGCAATGCTTATGCTAAATAAAGAAATGTACATGCATTTATCTAAGTATGATGCTTATGTTAATGAAGGAATGCACATGCATCTACCTAAGTATGATGCTTATGTTAATGAAGGAATGCACATGCATTTACCTAAGAATGCACCTTATGCTATAAAGAAAATGCCTATGATAATGCATATGCAATGCTAATGGAGAAATGCATATGCATTTGCCTAAGGGTAATGCATATACTTAATGAGAAAATGCATATAAAGATGCACATGCAAGGCTAATATTAATGAAGAAATATCTAAAATGAAGCTTACAGCAGTTCATGGGACTGCTGTGGGCATGTATGAAGCTACAACAGCTCATAGGCTGCTTGTGAATGCCCATGACAATATTCTATGAATGCATATGAGGTCACAACAACTTATAGGCTGTTGTGAATGCTCATAACAATGTGCTACGAATGCATTTGAGGTCACAACAACACATAGGCTGCTTATAGGCTCATAACAATGTGCTATGAATGCATATGAGGTCACAACAGCTTATAGGCTACTGTGAAAATACAGTGAGGATGTTAATGTGCAGTGAATGTAATAATATAAAAGAATGATATGCAGCAAATTTTTGATAGTGCAAGGAATGGAATGGAAGCATGTTAGGGCTTTCTCATATCAGTCTACTTAAATAGCAGCTCACTAGCCAAGTGATTAGCAAGCACTTGTTCATAAAAGCAACAGCCAGACCTTGCACCATGCCCCTATCAGACATTCTCTGTGCAACACCATATGTTGGAGCAAACCCAACAAACAAAACAAGGTTTTCTTTCACAGTTTCCTTTTTTTTTCTATAAATTTTGTAAATCCCTTAAAAGATCCTCATCCACTATGATATGTCAGAGGGTCATACAGATGTGGAGACTGCTTACAATGTCCTTTTGCTGCAAAGCAATTTCCTCTTGTGAAGGCAAACAAAAATATCAATCGGGCTCTCCATGTTTAACAATGAAAGCTTATGCATACCTTTCAAAAAGATGATACCATCATCAAAAACTTTACTGCAGGCTACTTGTGACTCTCTCAAGTTTGTCAATCCTGAAAGGGGTTTGACATCAGAGTTTGTAATGTAGTTACATCATCCAATATTAAGTGACTCAAGTTTTGTCAGACCTTCGAGGTACACCAGTCCACCATGAATACCTAGACACCGTTCCAGATCCAGATTTATCAAGTTAATCAATCTAGCAAAGGCAGACATTTCTTGAGCTGTTATGGAACTGCTCTTCTCCAGTAAGACACCTTTCTTCCTTATACAACTTTCAATTTTCATAAATATATCCTCAAAAGGATTAAGAGGATGACAAGAGAGGCCTAAAGGATATCTCAGTGCCTACCTTGACTGGTAGGATTCGTTCAAGCTTGTTATCAGATCTATTCATAGACAAAAGTGATGGTCCTAATCTTGGCCTTGCTACTTTAATAGTATCAGAGAGAGCTCTCTCTGAATTAGGAAATCTGTAAGACTTCGATTCATACTTCTGTATACACCCATTTTGCAACAAATGATGCATATATGCAACTAAGAAGAAGTAACATGAAAATATAAAGTGAACTAACATGCCAATGTCCAATATACAGAATGTCAGTGGATATGGTGCAGTAAAAAAAATGATATTGCAAATTGGTTGTCTAAAAAAAAGAGTAAGGAAAATGCAAAACAATAAGGAAAATGCTATTGATCAATGATGCTTAAAAAAAAGAATGCTATGGAATGCTGCAAATACAACTGATTGTTATCATTGCAAAATTTTTAACCTTTTGCAAATCAAACTGACCTTTGAAAAAGATTTTGAAAATAACTCGCCTCCGTTTTAAAAATGCGGAAAAATTCCGTAGAATGGGACTCGCCTGTCGGTACGAGGTTCGACCGTTCCTGCCACCTTTAACAGGGGTAATCGAACCAAGGATCAATCTACTGCTCTGCTCTATTCAACTTGTCTAAATCATATTCTAATTTCTAAATGCACAAAGAATCATGCATGTGCTATGAATTTTCAGAAAATGCACATTTGAAAACATGATGTTTGCTTTGAATGATTGAAATATTTAGAAAATGTAAATCTTGGAAAATCGTGAATTGGGATTTGAAATGTACTTCTGAGAGAAATAAAAATCGATTTTGAGGAATCCTTGACATTTGGTGAAAATTGATTCTGAGAAACTTGGTTTCTCTGAATTCAAACTTTGAAATTGAAATTCTAACTTAGAAAATTTGAATTTGGAACTTGGAAATACTTGAAATATCATTGACAAATCCATATTCTTTTGAATAAGACTTAGAAAAATTCTAACTTCAAACTTTGAAATTGACTGCATAACTTTGGAAAATTGAGTTTATGAACTTGAGAAACACTTGAAATATTCTTTGAAATTCAATGCTTTTGGGAAAATCGATTTTGCTATAAGACTTGGGAGATTTTGAGAAAATGAACTTCTTTGAATTGAGATTGGAATTGGCAAATGCATGAAATGAATGAATATGAATTTGAGGAATTGAGAAATACTTTTTGTATTTTTGAGAAATGCAGTGCATTTTTGAAGTTAGCCTAAGAGTGCAGGCTGAATGTGGCTAATGTGAAGATCATAAATCTAAGTATCATTCGTATTCTGACTATGGCCATAAATACAAATTCCACCAAGTTTATAAACTTCATAGAAGCTAGTGCATGTGCTATTCGTGTAGACCATAGTGAGTTTGAATGTGCATGAATCATCATCCATCACACATTAACATTATAAAAATAAACTATATGCAATGCAACCTAAGCTAAGCAGGAAATGTAAATTCTTATTCCAAAGTTTAATTACAAATTACATCACTATTGAAATTTAAATACATGAAAAATAAAGTCTTCAATGTACCTGCAAAACTAGAAAACTTGGTTAATGAAAATATGTTGGCTTTTCTAGATTTATCCAGTAATATCTAGAAATTACTGGATTTTGCTAGATATAAGCCTTTTCCTTGATTCCCTTAAATAAAAATGATAAAGTATGAAATAAAATGGAATAAATAAGGAAGATAAGATATGAAATTTCGAAATTGGGGTCCAAATGACCAAAATACCCCTAATAACAAGACTATGGCCTTGAAATTAGGGTTTTTTAGAAAGATATTTGGATAAAATGCAAGTTTTGAAATTTGAATGGAATAAGCTAAGCTAAATATGATGTGACATGATTAAAAATATGGAAATTAGGGTTAAGGATTTCGAAATTGAGGTCAAATGACCAAATTGCCCCCGATAGCAAGACTATGGCCTTGAAATCAGGGTTTTCTAAAATAGATTTTGGTAAAAACTTAGGTTTTATGCACTAAATGAAATCAAATGAGCATCAAATTAAACCTAAAGCATCCTAATATGATTATGAACATGATTAAACCCTAAAAATATATGCTTATGCACGAAAATCCAATAATATCACAAAAACTGTGATTTTAGCAGTGTTTTTGGATCTTTCAGGAACCTGGTTTTGCAATTTGCTTAATTCAGAGATCAAATGGATTCCAAAATCCATAAAAATTGGTACCTGCACTTTTTATAACCCTAATGTCGAATTGGAATTATAAAAATAATTTTTTGACATTGAATTAATCCGAAAATTGCATTAAACCCTAAAAATATGCTATTTTTGACCTAATTCACCAACCAGTCTCAGTCCAAGACCTGAACCAGGGGTCAAATCTCCATGGAAATTTATGAAATTTTACAGAGACTAACTAAGAAGAAAAAAAGAGATTTCACAATTTACAGATCGGAAAAAGCATCTCCGGTTAGGGAGAAACCCTTCCGGCAATCTGAGCTAAAATATATCACTTTTAACAGGGATTAAAACGGCTACTTCAGATTGAAAATATCGACATAAATAGCAATTATAAACAAAAATCTCTGAAATTTTAGTGGTGAACAGTAGACAGAAAAATAACAATACTCACTTTTTACAGATCATGAATCGGATCTGTGGTTTGGGATTTATGACTAACACAAGTCTGATTAGGGTTTTGGTAAACCCTAACGAGTTTTAAATTTAAAAACAGATTCTCTGAAAGGGGAAAAATACTAAACAGTGATCAAAAAATCCGAAAATTTCACAGCAGACAGATCTACTCAATGTGAATCTATAGTACTTACAGATCTAAAATCGGATATAAGATGAGAGAAATATCATCACAGCAAGTTACCTTCTTGATTTTAACCACGATTTTAAAGCTTTAAAAACCCGGTTTGATGTCTGATTGTTTTGACAGAGTTTCCGATATCCAAACCCTCTGATTTTTCTACAGTAACTCAATAACTCATGCATGCATCACATATAAAAAAATCAGAAATAAAAAATGAGTACTTCAATCCGAGATAACATTATCTTTACTGTTCTAAACCTAAAACACACAGAAATTTAAGAAACTTGAAAAACCATGCATTAACTAATGTAAATCATTAAAATAAACCATAAAACAGTAAATAAAAAATATTTCTATGCTATAGAACGTAAAACAAACATGAATAAATCATGAAAATAAAATAAAAACAGGGAATCAATGGCTGGAATTTGATATCACCTTTAAAACATAGATTTAACCCATTAAAAGAGTAAATCATATATTTTATTGGTTAATAATGTAAAGAATCATATTAAAATCAATTCTAATGGATTAAAATCCCTATGAATCACATAAAACAGGGTTAGATCACCTTCTTGGATCGTTCTTGCTGATTCTTGATGGTTCTTGAGGTTAAACCATGGTTGGATCTTCATAAGGAGGGGTGTCCAAGCCTAGATCTAGGTTTAAATCATTAAAAACACTAAATAAAATATTAAAAATTAAAGAAATTATTTACCTTGGAGTTGTAGCAATGGAGGAAGGCTGGAGAGGAGAGAGAAGCTCCAAGAATCCAATAGGAGGTGGCTGGAAAAATCATCCCCCATGGGGCCTCTTTATAAAGAAAATTTGTTTAGGTTAAAAAATCAAGTTTTCTAAAAATTTTGGACTCTCTAAGGGGGGCGATTTTGGGGTGTAAAGACTATCCTACCCCTAGCCTAAATTATCCTATTTAATACCTAATTAACCCCTAGACTCTCCTAAAAAATCCCCAAATGTAATGCCACTTGGCATTTTTAATATTTGAGTTTTAAAACACCTTTTAAAAACCTTTAAAAACACTAGTTTTAAAAACTAAACTTCAAAAATGAGTTTTTAAAATGAATTTTGACTCTTCTAAACCTCTAACACTAACCAAGACACTGACTAACCCTAGTCTAGCCCTGACTTACTCGAATATGGTGCCACCCTGAGTGGGCCCTACTTGAGTTTTTACAAAAAGATGATTTTAAAACTTGAAATTGAAGGAGTTTTCAAAAGGATTTTCAAAAGTAATCTTAAAATTAGAATTTTTGAAATGGCATAAGGTTCTAACTGAATTAGAATTCCTCTGGATATGGTGCCAACTGAGTGGGCCCACATCGAGTTTTGGAAATTTTGAAATAAACACTGAAAATGGCTTTGAAAAAGGGTTAAAATCGACATTTGAAATTCAAGATCTTTGAAAATAGGGTCTCAAGCGAACTGGAACTCCGAGTTAGAGTCCTGAACTCTTAGGACTCTGAGATTTTAAATTTTAGAATTCAAATGTAAATTTTTTTGAAAGATTTTATCGAGAAATGATGAAATAAGTCAGAAAACACAGTCAGGGTTAGACTCCTAACTCGACCGAACTCTAAAATAGAGTCCTGAACTAACTGGACTCTGTAAAATGACCTAAATGTCGAAAACAAACGGAAAAGATTGAAAATGGAAGTAAAACAGACTTCTGACCGGATTAGGACTCTGAGATAGAGTCCTGATCGGACTGAAACTTTCAAAAATTTGAGAAATTTGATGAAAAGAGGAATTCAGAAGCGACACCACCTCAATGGGTCTCATCTGTGAATTGAAATCGATTAAAATTTGAATTTGAAATGAATCCAGATTGTTTTCTTGAGAAAATATTTCGAAATATAAAGTCCTGGGGTTGGAAAATGACAGAGTGTTGAATAAAAACCCAGGTTTTAAAATTGATTTTGAAATAAAAGCTTTAAAATTCAAATCTGGATTGAATGTTTTGAAATAGGAGTGCTAGATCTCGAAAATGAAATGCAATGACATGCAACGACATGTAATGCTATGCAATGCGATGAAATGATATGCAGAATACATGTAATGATATGCAATGACACATGAAATGGACAAACATTGGATGAGGGTGAAAAGTTGGGGTGTTTACAGATGCCCCTCTTTGCTGCTAAGCCGGTTAGAAGCCGAGCTTAGTGGCAAAGAAAACACACCAAATTTGAACCATAAAAATGCCCCAGTTAGATAAATTTGACTGGGTATGAAAGAATTAGTTCAAGTGATGATGGTAGGTATGAAATGGAAAATAAGTAGAAATATTTATTTCAAAAGAAATGAGATTCAGGTTTTGCCTTTAACCTGGATGGGACGGGAAATACCTCGTATGGAACGAAGCTCAGGCTTAACCCTTAACCTGATTGGGAAATGAAATACCTCATCACGTGAGGCTCAGGTTTGTACCCTTGACCTGATTGGGCAGAAAATGAAATACCTCATCAAAGGAGGCTCAGGTTTGTACCCTTATCCTGATTGGGCAATGAAATACCTCATCAAAGGAGGCTCATGTTTATACCCTTCACCTGATCGGGCAGAAAATGAACGGAATCCTCGAAAGAAGAGACCGTGATGGAACCTTTGGATTTCTGCACAATGAATCCGATAAGGGTTTTGCAAAAGGAAGGAAATTGGGGTCCCTAAAGTTTGAAAAGGGATTGATTTTGGGCGTCTCATTGCTGAGACTAATTAACTTTTGAAATTGCCTTTTGCTGGAATTGGTGGCTTAACCTCAAGCCGAAATTGGACTGTCTATGGTGGGACAGTGGGGTCACAGGGAAGTGTGCGAATCTGAGAGCCCGTGCGCTCCGATTATACCGAAGAAGGGAAGGAATCTTGAAAACTCCCGTTATCAAGTCCTAAAAAGGGATGGTGTCAAGATGCGCCAAAGATGAACCCCAAGCTCTCGCTTCATGCCAGGATAACTAGAAAATATTGTCAGAATGTTGAAAATTGTTGTTGATTCAAAATAATTGAAAATGATGCACATTGTTTTGAAAGTATTCCCTCTTTTCTACCTGAAGTATTATCTCCGACTGAGCTTAACTCCGTAGAATCAAGATTCGAATTCAAATTGCTTGCGATTGACTTTCTTTCAAGGAAGCTATCAATTTCCTTGATATGGACGGAAAAGAAAATATTCTTGATATTGCGAGAGCTATTGGTGAAAGAATATTGATAAAAGAATTTCACAAAATTAAAGAAGATTCTTGATAGATTTGGAAGTCTGATATCTTGGGATTCTTTTTCTTTCTGCACTCTTTTTTTTAGCAGATTGAAGCTCTCTTGGATTTTTCGGGAATTACATCCTCCTTCATTTTGGAGATGTCCTAACTTGTCTCTCTCTTTTTTTTTTTTGGAAGGGTACATCACAAACTCCTTCATCTCAGAGATGTTCTGATCCTTCTTTTCTCTCAGGGATTATCATGATGATTATTGGCTCATTGGTTGGGAATCTCTTGATGATAGCAGAAATTAAATACCTTTTAGGGTTTGTCGGTAGGCTCATCACACTCGCCTTCATCTCGACGGTGATCTGAACTTTCCCTGGAAGGATCCGTCACAAACTCCGTCATCTTGGAGATGATCCAAATCTTCTTTGGCCCCAGGGGTCGACTCGCTTAATTCGCCTTCATCTTGACGACAATTGAGAGATCCCTTTTGCAGATATTTAATTGCAGCTTAGGTGATTGAGGAGATATGGAGATTGAGTGGATTTTTTTGTATCACCCAGGATATTTCGACTGCTTTATTTTTCAAGAAAGGTCTTTAAAAATGTGCCATTGACTGCGATCAATATCAATCACTTATGGCTTTGCAACATCATTGAGTTTTCTTTACTGGCCATATCGCGGATTTATTCTTCATCCTTTTGGTTGGCCAATAGAAAGATTTTGAACTTTGAATCTTTTTTCGCGAAAGCTTTGTCCTTTCAGAAGTAATACTGAGGGTATTCTGAGGTAATAATTTTGTGCAATAAAGATTTTTGAAATCAACAAATATTTAATGACAAATTGGCAAAACTTTCTTGAAATCCTTTTGTGAAAGCGAGCATTTGAAGCACAACGCAACACATCCATGACAGAAATTCTCTTCTCCTTTCCCCAAAGGAGAAGATTCAAAAATTAGAATTTGGGAATTACTCCTCTCTTCCCTAAAGAGGAGGTGTTTGCAAAACGAACTTTCGAAGAGAAATTAAGCTTTCGTCAAAACTTCCTAACATTAGGCTTCTCTTATGGAAAGGGGGCCGGAATTGGTGAGGTTGGTAAATTGGTCATGAAGAAACGAGTTCATCACACTCTCCCTAAAAAGAGGGTCCTTCATGATGAAATGACCTAGTCTGAAATTATGGGGCCACAAGGAAAGCAAGTCTCCGTCGAGTCTCTCCCTATAAAAAGGGTTCCTTGTGTGAAATTTGGAATTTTGTTTTGCAAACGGTTCACAAAGACACGAGTCCCTTCAAACTCTCCCTGAAAAGGGGCTAAGTGAACGAATTGGATAGCATGCGGAAAGAGCGAGCTCACTCGAACTCTCCCTATAAAAAGGATCTCTCGCAAGAATTTTTTTTTTTTTTGGAATTGGGTATTGGGTGACCAAAAGGTCGAAATTTGGAAATTGGAATTTTGAAATTTGATATTTGAAATTGGAAATTGGAAATTGGAAATTGGAAATTTAGAAATTTGGAAATTGATAATTGGAAATTGGAAATTGGAAATTGGAAATTGGAAATTGGAAATTGGAAATTGGAAATTGGAAATTGGAAATTGGAAATTGGAAATTGGAAATTGGAAATTGGAAATTGGAAATTGGAAATTGGAAATTGGAATGGAAATTGGAAATTGGAAATTGGAAATTGAAAATTGGAAATTGGAAATTGGAAATTGGAAATTGGAAATTGGAAATTGGAAATTGGAAATTGGAAATTGGAAATTGGAAATTGGAAATTTGGAAATTGGAAATTGGAAATTTGGAAATTGATAATTGGAAATTGGAATTTGGAATTTTGGAATTTGGAAATTGATAATTGGAAATTTGGAAATTGATAATTGGAAATTGATAATTGGAAATTGGAATTTGGAATTTTGGAATTTGGAAATTGATATTTGGAAATTGGAAATTAGAAATTAGAAATTTAGAAATTTGGAAATTGGAAATTGGAAATTGGAAATTGGAAATTGGAAATTGGAAATTGGAAATTGGAAATTGGAAATTGGAAATTGGAAATTGGAAATTGGAAATTGGAAATTGGAAATTGGAAATTTGGAAATTGATAATTGGAAATTGGAAATTGGAAATTGGAAATTGGAAATTGGAAATTGGAAATTGATGAGTGATCAACACGAGGACTGAACTCAAAAGGTCGACTGACATGACCATTCAGTGGAAAACTAACACGAGTGCTCGATTTTGAAAAGATACCGGTATGCATACCGATTTAAAAATGTACCAGTTTGGATACTGGATTTTGGTTCAGTTCTGGTGATTGTCTTTCAATCTTGAATCGTTAGGAATTGTGATGGGATTGATAGTTGAAATCTCAATACTGACCAGATCGTTATTAATGCGATTGTATGCAAATGAATACAAATTGATGCACATGAATGCATAAGTGCGTGAAATGAGAGATTTGTTTATCCTGCCTGCATACAGGATATTTGTAGATAAAAACAAAATTTTAAAATGCCCCAGTGTAACTGGGAAAAAGAATTTGATTATTATTGAAGAAAATTTGAAAGAATTACAAAGAATAGGGAATTGTTCAAGTATAGAATTTTTTCAAATGTCGAGCATTGATGGGATCTGGTAATTCTATTCCATCAACATTGAGATATGAATTGCGAGGTAGTGCCTCTTTGACAACATAAGGACCTTCCCAATTTGGCGCCCATTTGCCACCCGGGCGGTGCCAGAGATAAGCTGTTGATCTGAGCACTAGATCATTGACCCAAAATTTTCTCTCAATGACAGATTTTGCATATTGTCGGGCTATCCTCTGGCGATAGGATTGAGCATGCTCTGCTGCTCTGAGCCTTCTTTCATCTAGCAAATCAAGTTGTACCAGTCGCTGTTGCTGATACTGATCAAGAGGTAATTCTAGAAGTGATGCAAATTTCAGAGCAGGTTTCTGAACATGTAGAGGTAGTACTACTTCAGTTCCGTAGACAAGTTCTGACAGAGTAGCATTCGTTGGAGTTCGAATGGTGGTTCTGTATGCCCATAATGCATCATGAATCTTTTCATGCCAGTCACGGCCCGTTTCTATAGTTCGTTCCAGGATTCGAATCATAATCTTGTTGGTGGCCTCTGCCTGACCATTCCCTTGAGGATAATAAGGAGCGAAAAAATGATGATGAATTTTGAACTTTGAGCAGAATGTCCTTATTCTCTCATTCTTGAAATGACTGCCATTATCCGACACAATATCATGCGGTATACCGAAACAGCAAAGGATATTCTTATGGATGAAAGAAACCACGTGTCGACCTTCTATGTGCGTAGAGTGACTGCTTCTACCCATTTAGTAAAATATTCTGTTGCGGCCAGAAAATATTTATGACCATTGGAGGCTGAAGGAGTGATGGGGCCTACAACATCGAAAGCCCACATGGAAAATGGCCATGGCGAGACGACAGATTGCAAGTATGTCGCCGGCGCATGAATGGAAGGCGCATGCATCTGACATTGAACGCACTTCTTCACAAAACGATAGCAATCTTGTTGCATAGTTCTCCAATAATATCCTGCTCGGATGATTTGTTTGACGAGAGTCTGATAGTCAACATGACCACCGCAAATGCCTTCATGTGCTTCTTGTACAACTTCTTTAGCTTCTTCTTCGTCCAAACATCTGGAATACTCAGAACTGAATCCACGACGATAAAGGACGTCGACAAGAATAAAATATCGAGCAGACATGCGTTGAATTGCTCACTGCTCTCTCTTTGATAATTTTGGAGAAAATTTGCCAGTTTTAATGAAATTCTTGATATCATGATACCAAGGCTTCTTCTTCTGCTCAGCCTGGTTTATCTGCTCTACTGGGACGAAAGCGGGTTGATCAAGTCTGCCAATTTCAAATGAGCGACAAGATTCTCCACTCCTGAAAGACATGATGGATCCCAGATTAGCTAAACTGTCTGCAACTTGATTGAAATCTCTCTTGATATGGAAAAGTTGGAATTCTTTGAATTTGTTGGCAAGAGCTGAGACAATCTTCTGGTAAGGAAGTAATTTCTGATCTTTTACTTGCCATTCGACTAGGACTTGATTGACGACGAGCAAGGAGTCGCCATAAGCATGCACTCTTTTGACATTGAAATCCTGTAGAATTTTCAGACCTTGTATCAAAGCTTCATACTCGGCCATATTGTGAGTGCACTGAAAATCCAGTTTGAGAGAAAAGGGAATCATCTCTTTCTCTAGTGTGATTAGCATAATTCCGATTCCTATGCCTGCCATATTCTTGGAACCGTCGAAGAATAAATTCCAAATTGGGGATTGTTGAATATTGCAGATCCGCTCATCAGGGAAATCATCCTCAGCTTTAACATCCTCTGCTAGAGGAAAATCTGCTAATTGGTCTGCAATTGCTTGGCCTTTGATAGATTGCTGAGAGACATATTCCAAGTCGTATTGCATTAATAGGACTTGCCATTTGACGATTCGTCCGCTGAGAAATGGTTGTTCAAGAACGTACTTGAGAGGATTTAATTTAGATAGAATCTTGACTTCAGACGCCAATAGATAATGTCGCAATTTCTGACACATCCATACCAGAGCTAGGCATGTCTTCTCTATCTAAGAGTATTTCTTTTCATAATCAATAAAAGTCTTGCTCACATAGTAAATGGCATGTTCTATCAAGCTGCCTTCTTCGTATTGCGCCAAGAATCCGCCGCAAGCAACTTGATTAACTAAAATGTATAGCAATAGGGGGGTCCCTAATTCTGGCGGCTTTAAAACAGGAGGATTGAGAAGATATTTCTTGATGCGTTCGAACGACTGCTGACACTCTGGTCCCCATTCGAACCTCACTCCTTTTCTGAGCAAATGATTGAAAGGCTCACATCTCATGGCCAAATTAGAAATGAATCGCCGAATTGATTGCATGCGTCCTTGAAGGCTACGCAATTCTTTGAGATTAGTCATGGGCGACATGCCAATGATAGCTTTGGCCTTAGCGAGATCCATTTCTATCCCCTTCTTGCTGACCAAGAAGCCTAGCAACTTGCCTGATTCGACTCCAAAGACACATTTTTGTGGATCGAGTCTTAGCTTGTAAAGAATGAGTCGCTTGAAAACTTGATTAAGAGCTTCGATGCGATCTTCCTCTTCTTTGGATTTCACCAGAATATCATCGACATATGCATCCATAGTCTTGTGCATCTGATAATGGAATATAACGGCCATAGCGCGCTGATAAGTGGCTCCAGCATTCTTAAGCCCAAAAGGCATAACCGTGTAACAGAAAGTGCCCCATGGCATGGTAAAGGATGTTTTGGATTGGTCACGAGCGGCCAACTTGATTTGATTATATCCAGAGTATCCGTCCATAAAGGAGAACATAGCATGCCCGGCTGTGCTATCGACTAGGAGATCAATGTTTGGGAGCGGATAGTCATCCTTTGGAGTGGCTTTATTGAGATCACAGAAGTCGATACAGATTCGCACTTTCCCATTCTTCTTAGGAACTGCTACGATATTCGCCAACCAATCCAGGTAATCGATTGCTCGAATGAATCCTGCTTTAAGCAGATCCTCAAGTCCTTCCTTGACCTTTTGCTCGATTCGAGGATCCATTTTTCTCAACTTCTGCTTGACTGGTTTCGCCTCAGGCTTCAAAACGAGGCGATGTTCCACCAATTTCGGATCTAAACCTGGCATATCCTCATAAGTCCATGCGAATACTTCTTCATGCTGCTTGAGGAAATTAGTGAGCCTTTCTTTCTCTCCTGGGCTCAAACCACTGCCAATCTTGAGAATTCTAGGATCGTCTTCTGATCCGATATTGATATCCTCAGTCGGATCTTGAACTAAGGATGATGGCTCATCTTGCTTCTGAATCGATGCAAATTCTGACAGTTCATGAAGAGCTGAATCGAACTCTGCGGATTCTCCTGACTGCTTTGCAGTCTGACTACATTCTGTTCTTATTCTGACCTGATGAATTATTGCTGATTTCGAACAGGCTTTTGGATTAAAGACGAGCTTCTTGATAGATTGGGAAGACATTCTGAAAATTGGAGAATAAATTGATTTAGGGAAATTGCTCATCATGAAATAAATTGCTTTTATTGAAAATAATTGGAAAGATAAAAGAGCAAAATGATTTCAATTTTGTGAAGATTTAATATTGAGAAGTAAAGAGACAAATGGCACCAAGATAGACAAAGGAAACTGGCAACTTTATTGAAAGATAGAATTAATCAAAATGACAATGATGAAAATGAAATGGGGTATCATCCCGAATGTGGGAATAAAAGAATGGAAATGAAAAGACAAGCAAATGCCCTTAGTGCATTCCTTCAGAGATGACCGCTATATTATAAGGGGGAAATGGTTATTTCAGAATTTCTATATTCTCATCTTCGGCACCTTCTATCAGAAGATTTTTATCAATAAGGTCCTGAACGATGTTCTTTAGAACGAAGCAATTCTCAGTATTGTGCCCCACTGCTCGATGAAATTTGCAGAATTGGTCTTTGAATTTTCCCATGGGAGCGGAAGGATCAACCAACCTGGGCAATTTGACCATCTCCTTGGTCAACAGGTACTCGAGCACAGTCTCGAGTGATTGATCTAATGGAGTGAACTTCCTCTCATAGCTCCATCCTTCATGCTTCACTTTCTCTCAGGGTTTTGGTCCTTGCTCTAGTTGAAGCGGCTTGCTGAATTGCGGGATCGGTTTTCCTTTCTGGTCATTCTTGTTTGAGCCTCCTGCCCCATAACAGAAGTCTCTATTCTATCCCTTGCGATGATTCCATTTATTATTACTGACAGAATTAGTGAAATGAGTCTTCTTTTTTGACTCATTCTGATTGCTGTTCTTGGTGAAAGTGAAACCTTCGTAGAAACCATTCTCCATACTCAATTCAAGCCATTCGGCTCGTTCTGTTAACTCTATAAAGGTTCTGGATGGTGCGGTGGAGATGAGGCCTTTTAGAGGCTGCGAGAAATTGCTTAGAATCAAGGACAAAGCATGCCCTTCTGATATGGGGTCTCTCATCTTGTTGCAAGCTGACCTCCAGCGGTGGATAAAATCTCGGGCTTTTTCATTTTCTCTCTGTTTCAGGCCACAGAGGTGGCTGAGGGTCGGGAGCGCCTCAACATTGAACAGAAAGCGCTCAATAAACATATTCACCACCTTATCAAATTCTTTCACCTCTATGGGGTTGATGTGCTCCGAGTACCACTTAGCTGCCGTTCCCTCCAGACTGCGAGGGAAGCAAAGGAAGAGTGCCCGATTGTCACGCTTGAATCATGAACATTCAGCGAAAAACATGGCGAGATGAGCCTTAGGGTCGCCAGAACCATCAAACTTGATAAATTTTCTGGAGAGATTATCCAGATTGTCGTCCCCATCTAAACCATCATAGAAGTCTTCGCTGGTGAAGACTTTCTTGCCCTTGTCGCGGGCCTGCAGATCTTTGACCATTTTCATCATGTCTTTTAGCTGTGACTGAGTAGGGTCATCAACAGACTGATTTTTGGATTTGTAAGCCGACCCCTGGCCCTGAGTTGACCTTTTGAATTCATGTTTATTTTCACATTCCTTGTCAGCATCGTCAGCTGATTCTGATTCATCAGACATTTCCTCGTGACGACTCTGCTTTTTGCTGATATTCTTGACGGTATGACCCTTATCTTTCTGTTTGGTCTGAATTTGCTCAGTACTGGCCTCAGCTTGCTCTGCCAGCATCTTGGTCATTATTTTCTTGAACATGACGTACATTTGAGGATCAATGTCATCCTCAACCTGCTGTCCCTGATTTTTAGCTGATCGGGGGGAGTCCATCTCTTCTTCCGAAGCGATCGAGTATGCCACACCTTCGATTGATGAGGTTTTCTTTCCGAATCTTGTATGAACCATCGGGTATCACAAATGTTCTCTTGGATATTGCTGATGTTCTCTGCAGGGCAGAACTGATGGTTAGGCTTCTGAAGGAAGTTTGGTTGGAGGAAAATATTTATTGAGAATTTTGGTAGACAATTGAAATAATATCCCATCACTAGAGATTGAGTCGTCGCTGGAGTTACGACAATTGTGCTGCTATTCTTTGCAAAATAAACAACTGGAAATATGCCTTGTTACCTAGGCGAGGTCGTCAAACCAAAGTGAAATGTAAAATAAAGGAATTTTATTGAGGGGAAAAACATGATTTCATCAATAATACACTTGACAGAGGGGAGGGGGACAAACAATTTTCCACCACTCCGGATAATCAGAAGATACACGAGGACCAGGAAAAATAGTAAGACTGACAAAGGAATCCCAGCCATGCCTGGCAGAATGGTATGCTCCGGACCACTGATCTGATGTGAGATCAAATTCTTGTAGAACCCCTGATAGTGGACGAATCTCTACGCGCTTCTGCCTCTGAGAGAACTGCCTGACGCACCGCTCTGGATGATAGTATGCGTAGAAAAAGGGACCAAGTAGCCTGAATCGCTTGCCATATGCATAAGTATATCTGGGAGGTGATTCCTGATGATCAAAGTAATCCCATACGACTTCTTCCTCCTGAAGGTTGTCGATCAGGAACCGGTATCGCACAACTGGAAGAAGCTTTTCACCATTGTATCTGAATGAACTGGCTCGGGTTGGTACATGCCGGAGGAACCAAGATTGCAAGGCGTAGGTGCACCCTTCGACTAGGATCGACTCTCCGAGTGCAAAACGAGTCAACCCTCGGTATAGAAAGGCGAGTGCGGCCATGGCTATTGAGAGGTGGCTGGTCTGTCGACTTCCCCATCTCCTCATAAGCTGAACAATTCTGATATCCATGTAATTCCGTCCATCGAGAAAGAAAGCTAATCCCACCGTGCACAGAACCATCGCGTGTTGAATTCTCTCTCGAGCTGTCCTGGACAACGAGCTGACTTCTGCAAATGTTCCATACTGTCTATAGATTTCGAGCAGGTCCACATATTCGTTTCCATCCTCCTCTATCAATGGCCAAGACTTGCGTCCTGTCATGCGAGCTAAGGCATCCTTAGGGTCCAGACCCTTAACATTAATCAGAAACTGTTTCTCCAATGGATCTCCAGGCTGACCGGCTGGCTCGGGCAATCCCATAATCTCTGAAAATTCATCTATCAGCACCGTCATCTCGCCCCATGGGAACCAGAAGGTAGAAGTGCTCGGATTCCACCGCTCTGCTAATGCATGGATCAAGTTGCCGTTGACTGTATGCTTTCCCACTGCGGACGCCAGTTCTAACCCACAATCGTCCAAGTGATCCGGAAACATACGAGAGAAATTCTTGAACCATAAATAGTACCACCGGGGAAAGAAGGATCCGGTGCTGAGGACTCGATGTTCGAGAAGACTTTGTCGCACCTCGTAGGAGATGTGACCCTCAGGGAAGACTGAATCAAGCTGACTGGATGCCATCAGACTGGAAAACATGGAAAATTGGAATAAGACTTTGGAAAATACAGGAAATTTGAGGAAAATGCAGGCAGGATAAAAATAAAGTAGGAATTCGAGATCCAGAAGAAAGGAAAGACGGGAAATCACCTGGAGTTTTGAAGGAAATTAAGGGAAATTTGGAAAATCGTCCAGGGTTTGATGAAATATGAAGAAATAAATGGAAAATGAAGTATTTGGAAAATCGTCCAAGGTTTAAAACATGGACAGTACATGGACATAGATTGGGGAATTTTGAGAAAACCGTCCAGTATTTTTAGAAAATTGGGGAAAATATGGAAAATAAAAAGGAAATAACATATTCAATCAAATTCTGCATAAACAAGTATGCACAAACAGCATTCCCTAAAAGCTGACTCTAGATGCACAAATTTTGAAATAGCTGTAGGACCTTAATCCTAACTCTAAGGTTCAGATCATCTGTATCCAATCCAGTTATGCATATATACTCGAGCCAAGGCTCAATGTACGCTGCATAAAATCAATTTCTCCGGTTCTAGGTTCAAGTTTTCCAACATCCTTGAGCACCTGCCGATATACGTTGGACTATGGCCCTTGGTACGTGGCAGGGGGGTTTTCACCCAAATAAGTGGCCCAGTTGTGAGGCTCTGTCCTGAACTATGGTTCTGGAAGAGAGCCCAGCAACGTGAAGACCGGGACAATATAGGTGGGGTGATTTTTGAAAACATGAGCACATGCAAGCAAATAGAAGGCTCTAAGTCCTAAAGAGATAGATTTTTGAAATATTTGAAGAAGCAAGCATTGTTTTCATACAATTCCTAAATTGCGGAGTGTTGTATTAGACCTAAGTCTATGTGAGCATGAATAATTCTACTCAATATGGTCCTACCAAACCATACCTAGTCTATATGCATTCCAAGTCAGCTGGGTTCAAGTTTAGGCTCCTAGGTTCACATGATAGCATAAATTAAAAGCTGACATTCCATGGAAATCGATTTTGACAATTTGAACTAAGTAGAGCATTAGATTGATCAGGCAAAGACAGGTCCCATCACGGTCGCCAAACCTGTTATCATTGCAAAATTTTTAACCTTTTGCAAATCAAACTGACCTTTGAAAAAGATTTTGAAAATAACTCACCTCCGTTTTAAAATGCGAAAAAATTCCGTAGAATGGGACTCGCCTGTCGGTACGAGGTTCGACCGTTCCTGCCACCTTTAACAGGGGTAATCGAACCAAGGATCAATCTACTGCTCTGCTCTATTCAACTTGTCTAAATCATATTCTAATTTCTAAATGCACAAAGAATCAGGCATGTGCTATGAATTTTCAGAAAATGCACATTTGAAAACATGATGTTTGCTTTGAATGATTGAAATATTTAGAAAAAGTAAATCTTGGAAAATCGTGAATTGGGATTTGAAATGTACTTCTGAGAGAAATAAAAATGGATTTTGAGGAATCCTTGACATTTGGTGAAAATTGATTATGAGAAACTTGGTTTCTCTGAATTCAAACTTTGAAATTGAAATTCTAACTTAGAAAATTTGAATTTGGAACTTGGAAATACTTGAAATATCATTGGCAAATCCATATTCTTTTGAAAAAGACTTAGAAAAATTCTAACTTCAAACTTTGAAATTGACTGCATAACTTTGGAAAATTGAGTTTATGAACTTGAGAAACACTTGAAATATTCTTTGAAATTCAATGCTTTTGGGAAAATCGATTTTGCTATAAGACTTGGGAGATTTTGAGAAAATGAACTTCTTTGAATTGAGATTGGAATTGGAAAATGCATGAAATGAATGAATATGGATTTGAGGAATTGAGAAATACTTTTTGTATTTTTGAGAAATGCAGTGCATTTTTGAAGTTAGCCTAAGAGTGCAGGCTGAATGTGGCTAATGTGAAGATCATAAATCTAAGTATCATTCGTATTCTGACTATGGCCATAAATACAAATTCCACCAAGTTTATAAACTTCATAGAAGCTAGTGCATGTGCCATTCGTGTAGACCATAGTGAGTTTGAATGTGCATGAATCATCATCCATCACACATTAACATTATAAAAATAAACTATATGCAATGCAACCTAAGCTAAGCAGGAAATGTAAATTCTTATTCCAAAGTTTAATTACAAATTACATCACTATTGAAATTTAAATACATGAAAAATAAAGTCTTCAATGTACCTGCAAAACTAGAAAACTTGGTTAATGAAAATATGTTGGCTTTTCTAGATTTATCCAGTAATATCTAGAAATTACTGGATTTTGCTAGATATAAGCCTTTTCCTTGATTCCCTTAAATAAAAATGATAAAGTATGAAATAAAATGGAATAAATAAGGAAGATAAGATATGAAATTTCGAAATTGGGGTCCAAATGACCAAAATACCCCTAATAACAAGACTATGGCCTTGAAATTAGGGTTTTTTAGAAAGATATTTGGATAAAATGCAAGTTTTGAAATTTGAATGGAATAAGCTAAGCTAAATATGATGTGACATGATTAAAAATATGGAAATTAGGGTTAAGGATTTCGAAATTGAGGTCAAATGACCAAATTGCCCCCGATAGCAAGACTATGGCCTTGAAATCAGGGTTTTCTAAAATAGATTTTGGTAAAAACTTAGGTTTTATGCACTAAATGAAATCAAATGAGCATCAAATTAAACCTAAAGCATCCTAATATGATTATGAACATGATTAAACCCTAAAAATATATGCTTATGCACGAAAATCCAATAATATCACAAAAACTGTGATTTTAGCAGTGTTTTTGGATCTTTCAGGAACCTGGTTTTGCAATTTGCTTAATTCAGAGATCAAATGGATTCCAAAATCCATAAAAATTGGTACCTGCACTTTTTATAACCCTAATGTCGAATTGGAATTATAAAAATAATTTTTTGACATTGAATTAATCCGAAAATTGCATTAAACCCTAAAAATATGCTATTTTTGACCTAATTCACCAACCAGTCTCAGTCCAAGACCTGAACCAGGGGTCAAATCTCCATGGAAATTTATGAAATTTTACAGAGACTAACTAAGAAGAAAAAAAGAGATTTCACAATTTACAGATCGGAAAAAGCATCTCCGGTTAGGGAGAAACCCTTCCGGCAATCTGAGCTAAAATATATCACTTTTAACAGGGATTAAAACGGCTACTTCAGATTGAAAATATCGACATAAATAGCAATTATAAACAAAAATCTCTGAAATTTTAGTGGTGAACAGTAGACAGAAAAATAACAATACTCACTTTTTACAGATCATGAATCGGATCTGTGGTTTGGGATTTATGACTAACACAAGTCTGATTAGGGTTTTGGTAAACCCTAACGAGTTTTAAATTTAAAAACAGATTCTCTGAAAGGGGAAAAATACTAAACAGTGATCAAAAAATCCGAAAATTTCACAGCAGACAGATCTACTCAATGTGAATCTATAGTACTTACAGATCTAAAATCGGATATAAGATGAGAGAAATATCATCACAGCAAGTTACCTTCTTGATTTTAACCACGATTTTAAAGCTTTAAAAACCCGGTTTGATGTCTGATTGTTTTGACAGAGTTTCCGATATCCAAACCCTCTGATTTTTCTACAGTAACTCAATAACTCATGCATGCATCACATATAAAAAAATCAGAAATAAAAAATGAGTACTTCAATCCGAGATAACATTATCTTTACTGTTCTAAACCTAAAACACACAGAAATTTAAGAAACTTGAAAAACCATGCATTAACTAATGTAAATCATTAAAATAAACCATAAAACAGTAAATAAAAAATATTTCTATGCTATAGAACGTAAAACAAACATGAATAAATCATGAAAATAAAATAAAAACAGGGAATCAATGGCTGGAATTTGATATCACCTTTAAAACATAGATTTAACCCATTAAAAGAGTAAATCATATATTTTATTGGTTAATAATGTAAAGAATCATATTAAAATCAATTCTAATGGATTAAAATCCCTATGAATCACATAAAACAGGGTTAGATCACCTTCTTGGATCGTTCTTGCTGATTCTTGATGGTTCTTGAGGTTAAACCATGGTTGGATCTTCATAAGGAGGGGTGTCCAAGCCTAGATCTAGGTTTAAATCATTAAAAACACTAAATAAAATATTAAAAATTAAAGAAATTATTTACCTTGGAGTTGTAGCAATGGAGGAAGGCTGGAGAGGAGAGAGAAGCTCCAAGAATCCAATAGGAGGTGGCTGGAAAAATCATCCCCCATGGGGCCTCTTTATAAAGAAAATTTGTTTAGGTTAAAAAATCAAGTTTTCTAAAAATTTTGGACTCTCTAAGGGGGGCGATTTTGGGGTGTAAAGACTATCCTACCCCTAGCCTAAATTATCCTATTTAATACCTAATTAACCCCTAGACTCTCCTAAAAAATCCCCAAATGTAATGCCACTTGGCATTTTTAATATTTGAGTTTTAAAACACCTTTTAAAAACCTTTAAAAACACTAGTTTTAAAAACTAAACTTCAAAAATGAGTTTTTAAAATGAATTTTGACTCTTCTAAACCTCTAACACTAACCAAGACACTGACTAACCCTAGTCTAGCCCTGACTTACTCGAATATGGTGCCACCCTGAGTGGGCCCTACTTGAGTTTTTACAAAAAGATGATTTTAAAACTTGAAATTGAAGGAGTTTTCAAAAGGATTTTCAAAAGTAATCTTAAAATTAGAATTTTTGAAATGGCATAAGGTTCTAACTGAATTAGAATTCCTCTGGATATGGTGCCAACTGAGTGGGCCCACATCGAGTTTTGGAAATTTTGAAATAAACACTGAAAATGGCTTTGAAAAAGGGTTAAAATCGACATTTGAAATTCAAGATCTTTGAAAATAGGGTCTCAAGCGAACTGGAACTCCGAGTTAGAGTCCTGAACTCTTAGGACTCTGAGATTTTAAATTTTAGAATTCAAATGTAAATTTTTTTGAAAGATTTTATCGAGAAATGATGAAATAAGTCAGAAAACACAGTCAGGGTTAGACTCCTAACTCGACCGAACTCTAAAATAGAGTCCTGAACTAACTGGACTCTGTAAAATGACCTAAATGTCGAAAACAAACGGAAAAGATTGAAAATGGAAGTAAAACAGACTTCTGACCGGATTAGGACTCTGAGATAGAGTCCTGATCGGACTGAAACTTTCAAAAATTTGAGAAATTTGATGAAAAGAGGAATTCAGAAGCGACACCACCTCAATGGGTCTCATCTGTGAATTGAAATCGATTAAAATTTGAATTTGAAATGAATCCAGATTGTTTTCTTGAGAAAATATTTCGAAATATAAAGTCCTGGGGTTGGAAAATGACAGAGTGTTGAATAAAAACCCAGGTTTTAAAATTGATTTTGAAATAAAAGCTTTAAAATTCAAATCTGGATTGAATGTTTTGAAATAGGAGTGCTAGATCTCGAAAATGAAATGCAATGACATGCAACGACATGTAATGCTATGCAATGCGATGAAATGATATGCAGAATACATGTAATGATATGCAATGACACATGAAATGGACAAACATTGGATGAGGGTGAAAAGTTGGGGTGTTTACAGATGCCCCTCTTTGCTGCTAAGCCGGTTAGAAGCCGAGCTTAGTGGCAAAGAAAACACACCAAATTTGAACCATAAAAATGCCCCAGTTAGATAAATTTGACTGGGTATGAAAGAATTAGTTCAAGTGATGATGGTAGGTATGAAATGGAAAATAAGTAGAAATATTTATTTCAAAAGAAATGAGATTCAGGTTTTGCCTTTAACCTGGATGGGACGGGAAATACCTCGTATGGAACGAAGCTCAGGCTTAACCCTTAACCTGATTGGGAAATGAAATACCTCATCACGTGAGGCTCAGGTTTGTACCCTTGACCTGATTGGGCAGAAAATGAAATACCTCATCAAAGGAGGCTCAGGTTTGTACCCTTATCCTGATTGGGCAATGAAATACCTCATCAAAGGAGGCTCATGTTTATACCCTTCACCTGATCGGGCAGAAAATGAACGGAATCCTCGAAAGAAGAGACCGTGATGGAACCTTCGGATTTCTGCACAATGAATCCGATAAGGGTTTTGCAAAAGGAAGGAAATTGGGGTCCCTAAAGTTTGAAAAGGGATTGATTTTGGGCGTCTCATTGCTGAGACTAATTAACTTTTGAAATTGCCTTTTGCTGGAATTGGTGGCTTAACCTCAAGCCGAAATTGGACTGTCTATGGTGAGACAGTGGGGTCACAGGGAAGTGTGCGAATCTGAGAGCCCGTGCGCTCAGATTATACCGAAGAAGGGAAGGAATCTTGAAAACTCCCGTTATCAAGTCCTAAAAAGGGATGGTGTCAAGATGCGCCAAAGATGAACCCCAAGCTCTCGCTTCATGCCAGGATAACTAGAAAATATTGTCAGAATGTTGAAAATTGTTGTTGATTCAAAATAATTGAAAATGATGCACATTGTTTTGAAAGTATTCCCTCTTTTCTACCTGAAGTATTATCTCCGACTGAGCTTAACTCCGTAGAATCAAGATTCGAATTCAAATTGCTTGCGATTGGCTTTCTTTCAAGGAAGCTATCAATTTCCTTGATATGGACGGAAAAGAAAATATTCTTGATATTGCGAGAGCTATTGGTGAAAGAATATTGATAAAAGAATTTCACAAAATTAAAGAAGATTCTTGATAGATTTGGAAGTCTGATATCTTGGGATTCTTTTCTCATGATGATCTTTCTGCACTCTTTTTTTTAGCAGATTGAAGCTCTCTTGGATTTTTCGGGAATTACATCCTCCTTCATTTTGGAGATGTCCTGACTTGTCTCTCTCTCTTTTTTTTTTTGGAAGGGTACATCACAAACTCCTTTATCTCAGAGATGTTCTGATCCTTCTTTTCTCTCAGGGATTATCATGATGATTATTGGCTCATTGGTTGGGAATCTCTTGATGATAGCAGAAATTAAATACCTTTTAGGGTTTGTCGGTAGGCTCATCACACTCGCCTTCATCTCGACGGTAATCTGAACTTTCCCTGGAAGGATCCGTCACAAACTCCGTCATCTTGGAGATGATCCAAATCTTCTTTGGCCCCAGGGGTCGACTCGCTTAATTCGCCTTCATCTTGACGACAATTGAGAGATCCCTTTTGCAGATATTTAATTGCAGCTTAGGTGATTGAGGAGATATGGAGATTGAGTGGATTTTTTTGTATCACCCAGGATATTTCGACTGCTTTATTTTTCAAGAAAGGTCTTTAAAAATGTGCCATTGACTGCGATCAATATCAATCACTTATGGCTTTGCAACATCATTGAGTTTTCTTTACTGGCCATATCGCGGATTTATTCTTCATCCTTTTGGTTGGCCAATAGAAAGATTTTGAACTTTGAATCTTTTTTCGAGAAAGCTTTGTCCTTTCAGAAGTAATACTGAGGGTATTCTGAGGTAATAATTTTGTGCAATAAAGATTTTTGAAATCAACAAATATTTAATGACAAATTGGCAAAACTTTCTTGAAATCCTTTTGTGAAAGCGAGCATTTGAAGCACAACGCAACACATCCATGACAGAAATTCTCTTCTCCTTTCCCCAAAGGAGAAGATTCAAAAATTAGAATTTGGGAATTACTCCTCTCTTCCCTAAAGAGGAGGTGTTTGCAAAACGAACTTTCGAAGAGAAATTAAGCTATCGTCAAAACTTCCTAACATTAGGCTTCTCTTATGGAAAGGGGGCCGGAATTGGTGAGGTTGGTAAATTGGTCATGAAGGAACGAGTTCATCACACTCTCCCTAAAAAGAGGGTCCTTCATGATGAAATGGCCTAGTCTGAAATTATGGGGCCACAAGGAAAGCAAGTCTCCGTCGAGTCTCTCCCTATAAAAAGGGTTCCTTGTGTGAAATTTAGAATTTTGTTTTGCAAACGGTTCACAAAGACACGAGTCCCTTCAAACTCTCCCTGAAAAGGGGCTAAGTGAACGAATTGGATAGCATGCGGAAAGAGCGAGCTCACTCGAACTCTCCCTATAAAAAGGATCTCTCGCAAGAATTTTTTTTTTTTTTGGAATTGGGTATTGGGTGACCAAAAGGTCGAAATTTGGAAATTGGAATTTTGAAATTTGATATTTGAAATTGGAAATTGGAAATTGGAAATTGGAAATTGGAAATTGGAAATTGGAAATTGGAAATTTAAAAATTTAGAAATTTGGAAATTGATAATTGGAAATTGGAAATTGGAAATTGGAAATTGGAAATTGGAAATTGGAAATTGGAAATTGGAAATTGGAAATTGGAAATTGGAAATTGGAAATTGGAAATTGGAAATTGGAAATTGGAAATTGAAAATTTGAGAATTGATAATTGGAAATTGGAAATTGGAAATTGGAAATTGGAAATTGGAAATTGGAAATTGGAAATTGGAAATTGGAAATTGGAAATTGGAAATTGGAAATTGGAAATTGGAAATTGGAAATTGGAAATTGGAAATTGGAAATTGGAAATTTGGAAATTGGAAATTGGAAATTTGGAAATTGATAATTGGAAATTGGAATTTGGAATTTTGGAATTTGGAAATTGATAATTGGAAATTGAAAATTGGAAATTTAGAAATTGATAATTGGAAATTGGAATTTGGAATTTGGAAATTGATATTTGGAAATTGGAAATTAGAAATTAGAAATTAGAAATTTAGAAATTTGGAAATTGGAAATTTGGAAATTGATAATTGGAAATTGGAAATTGGAAATTGGAAATTGGAAATTGGAAATTGGAAATTGGAAATTGGAAATTGGAAATTGATGAGTGATCAACACGAGGACTGAACTCAAGAGGTCGACTGACATGACCATTCAGTGGAACACTAACACGAGTGCTCGATTTTGAAAAGATACCGGTATGCATACCGATTTAAAAATGTACCAGTTTGGATACTGGATTTTGGTTCAGTTCTGGTGATTGTCTTTCAATCTTGAATCGTTAGGAATTGTGATGGGATTGATAATTGAAATCTCAATACTGACCAGATCGTTATTAATGCGATTGTATGCAAATGAATACAAATTGATGCACATGAATGCATAAGTGCGTGAAATGAGAGATTTGTTTATCCTGCCTGCATACAGGATATTTGTAGATAAAAACAAAATTTTAAAATGCCCTAGTGTAACTGGGAAAAAGAATTTTGATTATTATTGAAGAAAATTTGGAAGAATTACAAAGAATAGGGAATTGTTCAAGTATAGAATTTTTTCAAATGTCGAGCATTGATGGGATCTGGTAATTCTATTCCATCAGCATTGATGAGCCGATATGAATTGCTAGGTAGTGCCTCTTTGACAACATAAGGACCTTCCCAATTTGGCGCCCATTTGCCACCCGGGCGGTGCCTGAGATAAGCTGTTGATCTGAGCACTAGATCATTGACCCAAAATTTTCTCTCAATGACAGATTTTGCATATTGTCGGGCTATCCTCTGGCGATAGGATTGAGCATGCTCTGCTGCTCTGAGCCTTCTTTCATCTAGCAAATCAAGTTGTACCAGTCGCTGTTGCTGATACTGATCAAGAGGTAATTCTAGAAGTGATGCAAATTTCAGAGCAGGTTTCTGAACATGTAGAGGTAGTACTACTTCAGTTCCGTAGACAAGTTCTGACAGAGTAGCATTCGTTGGAGTTCGAATGGTGGTTCTGTATGCCCATAATGCATCATGAATCTTTTCATGCCAGTCACGGCCCATTTCTATAGTTCGTTCCAGGATTCGAATCATAATCTTGTTGGTGGCCTCTGCCTGACCATTCCCTTGAGGATAATAAGGAGCGAAAAAATGATGATGAATTTTGAACTTTGAGCAGAATGTCCTTATTCTCTCATTCTTGAAATGACTGCCATTATCCGACACAATATCATGCGGTATACCGAAACGACAAAGGATATTCTTATGGATGAAAGAAACCACGTGTCGACCTTCTATGTGCGTAGAGTGACTGCTTCTACCCATTTAGTAAAATATTCTGTTGCGGCCAGAAAATATTTATGACCATTGGAGGCTGAAGGAATGATGGGGCCTACAACATCGAAAGCCCACATGGAAAATGGCCATGGCGAGACGACATATTGCAAGTATGTCGCCGGCGCATGAATGGAAGGCGCATGCATCTGACATTGAACGCACTTCTTCACAAAACGATAGCAATCTTGTTGCATAGTTCTCCAATAATATCCTGCTCGGATGATTTGTTTGACGAGAGTCTGATAGTCAACATGACCACCGCAAATGCCTTCATGTGCTTCTTGCACAACTTCTTTAGCTTCTTCTTCGTCCAAACATCTGGAATACTCAGAACTGAATCCACGACGATAAAGGACGTCGGCAAGAATAAAATATCGAGCAGACATGCGTTGAATTGCTCACTGCTCTCTCTTTGATAATTCTGGAGGAAATTTGCCAGTTTTAATGAAATTCTTGATATCATGATACCAAGGCTTCTTCTTCTGCTCAGCCTGGTTTATCTGCTCTACTGGGACGAAAGCGGGTTGATCAAGTCTGCCAATTTCAAATGAGCGACAAGATTCTCCACTCCTGAAAGACATGATGGATCCCAGATTAGCTAAACTGTCTGCAACTTGATTGAAATCTCTCTTGATATGGAAAAGTTGGAATTCTTTGAATTTGTTGGCAAGAGCTGAGACAATCTTCTGGTAAGGAAGTAATTTCTGATCTTTTACTTGTCATTCGACTAGGACTTGATTGACGACGAGCAAGGAGTCGCCATAAGCATGCACTCTTTTGACATTGAAATCCTATAGAATTTTCAGACCTTGTATCAAAGCTTCATACTCGGCCATATTGTGAGTGCACTGAAAATCCAGTTTGAGAGAAAAGGGAATCATCTCTTTCTCTAGTGTGATTAGCAGAATTCCGATTCCTATGCCTGCCATATTCTTGGAACCGTCGAAGAATAAATTCCAAATTGGGGATTGTTGAATATTGCAGATCCGCTCATCGGGGAAATCATCCTCAGCTTTAACATCCTCTGCTAGAGGAAAATCTACTAATTGGTCTGCAATTGCTTGGCCTTTGATAGATTGCTGAGAGACATATTCCAAGTCGTATTGCATTAATAGGACTTGCCATTTGGCGATTCGTCCGCTGAGAAATGGTTGTTCAAGAACGTACTTGAGAGGATTTAATTTAGATAGAATCTTGACTTCAGACGCCAATAGATAATGTCGCAATTTCTGACACATCCATACCAGAGCTAGGCATGTCTTCTCTATCTAAGAGTATTTCTTTTCATAATCAATAAAAGTCTTGCTCACATAGTAAATGGCATGTTCTATCAAGCTGCATTCTTCGTATTGCGCCAAGAATCCGCCGCAAGCAACTTGATTAACTGAAATGTATAGCAATAGGGGGGTCCCTAATTCTGGCGGCTTTAAAACAGGAGGATTGAGAAGATATTTCTTGATGCGTTCGAACGACTGCTGACACTCTGGTCCCCATTCGAACCTCACTCCTTTTCTGAGCAAATGATTGAAAGGCTCACATCTCATGGCCAAATTAGAAATGAATCGCCGAATTGATTGCATGCGTCCTTGAAGGCTACTGTTATCATCGCGAAATTTTTCCCCCGCCTTCCCTTCTTTGCAGAAGAGAAAAAGAGAGAAACGCTTTCGCGCTTCAAACTTGACCGGATTTTGGAAATTGTTTTGAAATACTCGCCTCCGTTTTTGAAAATTGCGGGAAAATCCATTGGATGGGGCTCGACCTGTCGGTACGAGGTTCGACCGTTCCTGCCGCCTTTAACAAGGGTAATCGAACCAAGGACCAAAAATTGTGCTTGACTTAGTAAAATCATCGAAATTGTGTTCTATCCTAAATGCACATAGAATTCAGGCATATGCTATGAGATTTGGTAAAATATAAGTTGGAAAACTATGATGTATGCTTAGAAAATATTTGGAGTTGAAAAGCATTTCTCAGGAAAAGATGGAAATCAATCTCTCAGGAAAACTCAGACGAAGAAGGTTTGAAATCTCAAGAAAGTTTATAAAGAGTTGGAAAATCTTGAAGAGATGAGAACCTCGGGAAAATCTTGAGAAAGTTTAGATGAAAATCTCAGGAAAATCTTGAGAAAGTTTAGATGAGAATCTCGGGAAAATCTTGAGAAAGTTTATAAAGATTTGGAAAACTATGAAGAAATGAGAATCTCAGGAAATTTTAAGAAAGTTTAGAAAGACTTAGAAAACTATGAAGAAATGAGAATCTCAGGAAATTTTAAGAAAGTTTAGAAAGACTTGGAAAATGAGAGAAAAAAAAAATAAGAATCTCAGGAAAATGAAGGAATTCTTGAGAAAAGATGATCGCTTGAAAAGAAAAACACTTATCAGGAAAACTTGGATTTTGAGAATTTCTTAAGAAAAGGATAGAAAATTTATAGGAAAGATTCATTGGAGAATGAAATTCAAAACTTAGGAAATTGAAATCCTGAGAATCTGGTCTTTGAAATGTTTGAAAATCAACTTGGATTCTTGAGAAAATGAGAAATTCCTTTGAAAAGAATCTTAAGGAAATAACTTTTTAAGGAAAATCACAGGAAAACATTTGATTTGGGAAATCCAACTCCGAATATCATCATAGTTTCTTGAGAAAATCGATTCCATGAAGTGAAAATCTTTTGAGAAAATCATGAGAAAAACAAATGATGCAGATGATGTGAATGAATGAATGCACTTTTGAAAATATTTCTGAAAATTTTATTGGAAAAATGTGGATTAAGCCAAAGTAAATCCTTCACATATTCTGACTGTGGCCATGAATATGTTCAGAATTTATTTGAGTTAATTCACAATATTTTGAAAACATTGGAAATATGAGGTGCATTTTCAAGATAGCCTAAGAGTGTAGGTTCAGTGTGACTAGTAGAAAGATGATGGATCTGGGTCTCGTCCATGTTCCGACTAGGGCCGTAAATATGGATTCCACCGAGTTCATCAACTCTCTAAGAGTTGGTGCATGTGCCATTCGTGTTCATCCACGGTGAATTTTGAAAAATTGAGATATATGCATCATAGAATCAGGATATTACTGAAATCAAACTATATGAGATGCGGCCTAATCTAAGCTGTAAAAGTAAATCTTATTCCAAGGTTTACATTGGATTGTTACATTGCATAACATAAAGTAAAAGAAAATTGAAATGGAGCCAAGGAATCAGCATCTTCTAGATTTTCCTGCAAAATGAGAGTTAGTACAAGATAACCAAGGGAATGGGTATATATATACTATATACAACAAAGATATACATATAGATATAAAAATACTTGAATTTGTGATGAATGATATATGACAATGAAGATATATTTACAAAAGTAAGAGAAAAGAAAAATATATGTAATAACAAGTACACATGAAGGGATATATATATATAAGTATATATATACATATATATATATATATATATATATACATATATACGTATACATATAGGTAGATATATATATATATATATATATACATATATATATATATAGATATATATATACATCTAATGAGAAAATATGTACATACTAATGGAAATTACATATAATGGGTAAAACCAGAAATTACAGGTATATGCAGTTTCTGTAGGCAATTTCACACAGCCGTATTTCCCAAATTACAAGGTAATTTTCGATAAAACTGGGTATGGAGCTTCCCTATATATCAATAACAAAGCATACAAAAGATGGTTTATAGATCATGAATGGATATAAAAATATCCATCCGTGAACATGACCGATTATCAAGACTGCACACCTGCAGAAAATGGTCAATACAACACATACGTGATGTGCAGGAAATCCACTATGGTAACAATGGGCTGTTTTCAAGAAAATTGTGATAAGGCTGTGAAAAGCTTAATGGAGAGATGTGAAGATGCTGTGGAATAGGTTAGTAGGGTTGGACTATAAAAAATTTAGATGTTCTAACCTACAGAAATTTTTATGCTGGGAATACATAGCCTTGACAATATATATTTCAACTAATACTTATATGAATAAAATTGGCTGTAGCAAAAGGTCATTATAATATAGTAATGTAATTTTTGAGTTTTAATTGGCAACTGTGGAATGGTAAGAGCATGCACAGGGCTTGAGCTACTGCTTCAGCCATGTTAAGGCCAATTGATGCACTTGGCAGCATATAGGTTGCATTTGAGGCAGTAGTTTGTTGACATATGAAAGCCTGTGGTTGCTGCCAATTCTAACAAGAATCTCAACAGACGTCCAGCTATCACCATCTGATGACAGATGTACTACCTAATGGAAAGTCTTGAGCAATGGTGCTAAGCCCAGGAGATGGAACCTTAAATATATCATAAGTTCCTGCCTTAAGCTAAGTAGTGTTTGTGAATGTGAGACTGCAAAAAAAAGAAAAAAGAAAAAAAATGTGCAAAATAGATTTTGGATGATAACATCCAAGCCTTCAACAAATCAAATTTGAACACAATCTGACTGCAGCATAGGCCACCTCAATGTTGCAGATTCAGGTTCTATTAGAAATGTGATCCAAACTATAAGAAATGTGTAGTGAAAATAGAGAGAGATCTGATCCATTAGAAACAAGATAACATGCACAATAAAGCATGAGTTCGATGGATAGAACATAGCAAATTCAGGAAATTATTTCAGACGTTGATGCTGCTATGGGTAATTCAAGATTGCACAAAGCTGTGTTTTGGGTGAACACAGCATGGGAAAAGGAAAATGTGAAAACACAAAAAAAAAAATGGGAAAAGGGGAAATAACACAGATCAAACAAGGTATGGCTTACCTTGAACCAGAAAAACCGATTTCTCTTTTGGTTTTGCAACTGGGAGGCTTTTCAGAGATCACCTTTTTTTTTAAAGATTCAAGATTTGGATGGCACCGTTAGACTTCCTTCTGCTGTAGACAGCAAGGCTGGTGGTCTTCTGCTGAGGGATTGAAGAAGAGGCAGCAACCGTGTGTTGGCTTCTACTGAGGGCTGAAGGAAAAGAGGCTTCACGCTGGTCTGAAAATGGATGAAGACTTGGTTCCTTTGTGGCTGGGCTGCAGGAAATGGAAACACGTTGGCTGAAGGTGGAAGAGCTCCACGCTGAATGGCTGCGGCTGAAGTGGGGATGGCAATCGGCTGGGCTGAAGAAGGTGGACAGCTGTTGTTGGAGGTCCTGTGGCTGACCTACGGCTGGGCTGAAGGAAGGTGGGTTGAAAGACAATAGGTAGGAGCTGGTGGAGGTCCTGCTGTTGGTGGTGATGGACTCCCTGCGGTGGGCTGAAGACCGATGGGAAGCAGCAGTTGTTTGGAGGTGAAGAAGAGCTCCCTCACGCTTCAGAGCTTCCTCCTGCAAAAAACCCCCAAACCAGATTTCAATTCCTCCCCCTTTTTCATCGGCTACCTCTCCCTTTCTTAAAGAATTTTGAATCTCCTTTCAAAAAGAAAACGCAGCCCCTTTCATTTATGAGGTTCCGTTACCTCATTTTTTTTAAAAAAAATTTGAAATGGCCGTTTCAAGAGAGGCGCATTCCCTTTTTTTCAAATTTTGGTTTTTATTTCCCTAAGTTTTAGGCAAAATCAAATGTATTGCTTTAGGGAAATTCGGCTGTGCCATTTAAGGCTGCCTCTTTCTAAAAAAATTTTTATTTAAACAAATAAAAAGAAATAAAAAAAAATGAGAGGCTTTTATGGAAATGCCACCTCAACCCACTTTTAAAATCCTTTTGAAAATAAAGTTTTGTTTTGTTTTTGAAAGTCTTTTATTTTCAATTAGGGTGCCACATGTGTGTGTGCCCACTAACTTTTAAAAATAAAAAAAAATAAAAATAAAAAAATAAGTAAATAAATAAATAAGTATTGAGAAATGAAAAAGACAATTTTGTAAATTGGTATGAACTCCAGGTGGGCCCCGCTTGAGAATAAACAACTTACCTGAGGGTCTGAGTATGATGCTAGTTCAAAGGCGGGTCCCGCTCCATTTATTTGAAGACGCGAGATAAAACATTATTTGTTTTTCAAGAATTTGGAAAAATTGGGTTTTCAGGGCAAAAATATGGATAAATGTAAAAACAAAATTTGTAAAGAGATTTAAAATCTTTTGCAAAAAATTTTGAGATAAAATCTTTAAAATCAATATCCAAACATCCAGATTGTTTTCTTGAGAAAATTTTTGTAATTCAAAGTCCTGGGGGTAAAATGGGAAAGATTGGCAATTTTGAAATCCCAGGGTTTTAAAAATCAATTTGAAAAAGTTTAAAAATCAAATCTGGATGGACAATTTTGAAAATCAGGAGTTCTGGATCTCAAACTGATATGCTATGCAGTGAAATGATGCAATGCTATGCACAGACATGTTCTATGAAATGTCACTCTGAGCTTGAACTTGGAAATTCTAACTTTTTGTCTAGAAAGATGATTTTGAAATTTTGCAATTTGAAGATGTCTCTGAACCTAAACATGGAAATTTTGAGGCTCAAGAATGAAATTTTGGACTTTCTGCAAGGTTTAATCTCGAAAATGACCATTTTGCCCCCTTTATTGCTTTCGGAGAACTGAAATGTGCCGATTGAGGGCAATGTCAGGGAGGTGAGTGAAAAATTGGGGTGTTTACAGATGCCTCTCTTTGCTACTAAGCCGGCTTATGGCCGAGCTTAGTGGCAAAGAAAACACAACAAATTTGGGCTATCTAAAAATGCCCCAGTTAGAAGGATCTGACTGGGTATGAAGAAATTAGCCTAAGGAAGATGGTAGATATGAAATGGAGAAATGAAGAGTAAAGACTCACTCTGTGAGAGTGAAATTCAGGTTTATGCCCTTGACCTAGATGGGACAGAAATACCTCGTATGAAACGAAGCTCAGGTTTTAACCCTTGACCTGATCGGGCAGAAAATGGAATACCTCATTGATTGAGGTTCAGGTTTATACCCTTATCCTGATCGGGCGGAAAATGAAATACCCCGTTGATTGAGGCTCAGGTTTTTACCCTTATCCTGATCGGGTGGAATACCTCTTTGAATGAGGTTCAGGTTTGTACCCTTATCCTGATCGGGTGGAATACCTCTTTAAATGAGGTTCAGGTTTGTACCCTTATCCTGATCGGGTGGAAAATGGGATACCTCCTTGAATGAGGCTCAGGTTTGTACCCTTATCCTGATTGGGCGGAATGAAATTTTGGAAGGTGAATAAGACAACTTTTCTTGAAGATGAACGAAGCGATGGAAATAGAATTGTAAGAGGCAATTTTGGAAAATGATCAAGACGATCTGATGAATTTTTCATCATTGTGAAATATGAATAAGGTAAGGAGTAAGACGACTATTTCGACAATGTGAAAGATGGATATGGAAATCCAAAGGAGTAAGGCGATTCTTTCGATAACGCGAAAGATGATAAAGGTAATCCTTTCGGAGAGAAGGCTAATCTTTCAACAACGTGAAAGATGACAAAGAAAACTCTCTCGAAGGGGTCAAGATGCATCAATATGGACATCAAGCTCTCACTTAACGTCAGGATAGCTAGAAAATATTGTCAAAATGTTGAAAATTTTGTTGATTTAAAGTAATTGAAAATGATGCACATTGTTACAAAGATATTCCTTCTTTTCTACCTGAAGCATTACCTCCAAACGAGATTCACTTCGTAGAATCAAGATTTAGCATCCAAATTTCTTGCGATTGACCTTCTTCAAGGAGGTTATCAATTTCCTTGATATGAACAAGAAAGAGAATTTGATATTATGAAAGCAACTGATGAAAGAATATTGATAATAGAATTTCACAAATTTAAAGAAGATTCTTGATAAATGTGGCAGTTTGATATCCTGGGAGCTTCTCTCATGACAATCTTTCTGCACTCTTTTGGCTCTCTTGAGTTTTTTGCTACATTTTTCTTCATTTTGGAGATGTTCTGACTTTTTCTCTCTTTCTTTTTCCTCTCTTGCTCTCTTTTGGGAAGAGTACGTCACAAACTCCTTCAACTTGGAGATGTTTCGATCCTTCTTTGACGATATTGGCTCTTGGGTTTAGAGATCTTTGGATGATAGCTGAAATTAAATATCTTTTAGGGATTGTCGGGAGGTTCATCGCATCTGCCTTCATCTCGACAGTGCTTTGGACTTTCCCTGGAAGGATCCGTCACAAACTCTGTCATCTTGAAGATGTTTCAAATCTTCTTTGGCCCCGGGGGTCTACTCGCTTAATTCGCCTTCATCTTGACGACAAGTGAGAGATCCCTTTTGCGGATATTTAATTGCAGCTTAGGTGATTTTAAGTAGACAGGGCTTGGATGAATTCTCTCTTTTTCTAGCGCTCAGGATATTTCCACTGCCTCATTTTCATAAGAATGGTCTTTAAAATGTGCCATTGACTGCGATCAATATCAATCATCTATGGCTTTGCAAAAACATTGAATCTTCTTTTCTGACCATATCGAGGATTTATCCTTCATCCTTTTTGGTTGGCCAATAGAAAGAATTTGAATTTTGAATCCTTCTTCACAAAAGCTTTGCCTTTTTGGAAGTAATACTGAAGGTAAACTGAGGTAAAAATTTGTGCAATAAAGTTCTGAAATCAACAAATAATTTGATTGACAATTTGACAAAGTTTTCTTGAAATCCTAGGTGAAAAAGAGCATTTGAAGTCCGGTTTAACGCATCCGTGACAAAAATTACCCTCTCCTTTCCCCAAAGGAGGCGACTATCAGTTCACTGGGAACACTATCAGTTCAATTAAGAACAACCATCGGTTCGTTGGAAACAATATCAGTTCAATTAAGAACGTCCATCGGTTCGCTGGGAACAATATCAGTTCAATTAAGAACGATCATCGCTGGGGAATAATATCAGTTCAATGAAGAATGACCATCGGTTCATTTGGAACACTATCAGTTCAATGAAGAACAACTATCAGTTCACTTGGAACACTATCAGTTCGATGAAGAACGACTATCAGTTCGCTTGGAACACTATCAGTTCGATGAAAAACGACTATCAGTTCGCTTGGAACACTATCAGTTCGATGAAGAACGACTATCAGTTCGCTTGGAACACTATCAGTTCAATGAAGAACGACTATCAGTTCGCTTGGAACACTATCAGTTCACTGAAGAACGACTATCAGTTTGCTTGGAACACTATCAGTTCGATGAAGAACGACTATCAGTTCACTTGGGAACACTATCAGTTCGATGAAGAACGACTATCAGTTCGCTGAGGAACACTATCAGTTCAATGAAGAACGATTATCAGTTCGCTGGGAACACTATCAGTTCACTGAAGAACGACTATCAGTTCGCTTGGAACACTATCAGTTCGATGAAGAACGACTATCAGTTCACTTGGGAATACTATCAGTTCGATGAAGAACGACTATCAGTTCACTTGAGAACACTATCAGTTCGATGAAGAACGACTATCAGTTCACTTGGAACACTATCAGTTCAATGAAGAACGACTATCAGTTCGCTTGGAACACTATCAGTTCAATGAAGAACGACTATCAGTTCACCTGGAACACTATCAGTTCGATGAAGAACGACTATCAGTTCGTTGAGGAACACTATCAGTTCAATGAAGAACGATTATCAGTTCGCTGGGAACACTATCAGTTCAATGAAGAACAAGGACCATTATAGAGAGTTGAATCGCTTCTATGAATGGTTTCAGGATTATCCCCTTATCCTGAACGGGGAATGAGAATCGGATGACCTGGCGGTCGAAATTGGTAATTTGAAAATTGGAAATTGGATGACCCAGAGGTCGAAATCGAAGAATTGGATGACCTGAGGGTCGAAATTTAAAGAATTATGGAAAATGATTCAGGTTTATCCCTTAACCTGAAGGGGAAATGTTGAGGTAAATTTAATGCAAATGAATATGATTAAATGCAAATTGATGCAAATGAATGCAGAATTTATGCAAATGAGTGCATGTATATGCAAAATGAGAGATTGGTTTATCCTGCCTGCATATAGGATGTTTTGAGGTAAAGATAAATTTTCTAAAAAAAAATGCCCCAGTGTGACTGGAGAGGAAATTTTGAATAAAAGAAGGATAATTGATGAATAAGGCGACAAGCTTCTTGACTGATAGATGTCTTCAAGATATTCTTCACAAGAGAGACATTATGAAAAGGAAGAGGAAGTAAATAAGACGACACCAAGCTATTGAAAAATTCGATGACTTTATTGATGCTTTAAAATCAAGGAAAGAGAATGGGATTACATTATTATTTTGAAAAAGCAAGATGGGAAATGGGAAATTGTTGGCATTATCATCTTCTTGAATGATTGTAGAAAAAATCTTTGTCAGGATGACTAGTCTTCCTTTTCATCTTCAACGAGGAGCTTCTTGTCAATGCAGTCTTGAACAATGTTCTTAAGGACGAAGCAATTTTCTGTATCATGCCCTACTGCTCGATGAAACTTGCAAAATTGTTCTTTGAATCTGCCCATAATTGCTGGAGGATCAGCAGCTTTAGGCAACCGGACAAGGTCTTTCTCAAGCATATACTCGAGGATACTCTCGAGTGTCTGATCCAGAGGGGTGAATTCTCGATCAGTTCTCCAGTCCTTGCGCTTTGATTTTTCCTGATCTTTCTTTTGATGTTGAGGGCTGGATTGGAGAGGTTTATCACTGTTGATGTCCTTCCCCTTTTGCTTTTTGATTCTCTCTAAACTATGATCATTCTTGTTGCCTTTGCTATTATTGAAAGATTTGGCCGCAAAAGTGAAGTGAGCCTTCTTCTTTTGTTCACCTTGACAGTTATTCTTGGAAAATGTGAAGCCTTCATAGACTCCATTCTCCACACTCAACTCGAGCCATTCTGCTCGTTCAATGAGTTCAACGAAAGATTTGGATGGTGAGGTAGAAATTAATCCTCTCAGAGGTTGCAAAAAATTATTGAGGATCAATGATAAAGCATGTCTTTCTGATATAGGATCCCTCATTTTGTTGCAGGTCTCTCTCCATCTGCGAATGAAGTCCCTTGCCTTTTCATTTTCATTCTGCCTTAGATTGCAGAGATGGCTCAATGTTGGGATCGCTTCAATATTGAACAGAAATCGCTCGATGAATAAATTGACCACCTTATCGAATTCTCGCAGCTCGATTGGATTGATATGCTCGGAGTACCACTTGGCGGCAGTGCCTTCTAAGCTGCGAGGAAAACAGAGAAATAGAGCTCTATTGTCTCTCTTGAATTTGGAGCATTCGGCGAAGAACATGGCGAGATGGGCTTTTGGGTCGCCAGAACCATCGAACTTGATGAATTTTCGGGGAAGATTCTCCAGATCTTCGTCTCCTTCTAAGCCATCATAGAAGTCCTCGCTGGTGAAGACTTTCTTGCCCTTGTTGCGGGCTTGCAGATCCTTGACAACTCGGGCCATTTCTTTGAATTGTGCTTGCAGGGGCTCTTCTGCGACCTGACTTTTTGATTTGTGACTCCTCCTTTGGCCACATTTATGAAATGCCGGAGGCACCTCATATTCTTCATCGGTATCATCTTCGTCTGAAGTATCTTGAACATTCTCCTCAGAGGACTTGGTTGACCTCTTGGCCACACGATCCCTAATTTTCTGACTGAATGGATTTTTGTCTGAGCTGGTGCCAGCCTGCTCACTCATCATCCTCTTCATCATCTTCTGAAACATTGCGTACATCTGAGGGTCGATACCGTCATCTTCTGGCTGCTCTTGGTCTTTGTCTGACCTTGGCGAATTCATCTCTCCTTCTGATGTTGATGAGTAACTGATATGCTGAATTAGTGCGGTCTTCTTCCCTGACCTTGTCTGAACCATCAAATGTTGCGAAGGCTCTCTGCAGGATAAGGTCTTGATTAGACTCTGAGGAAATTTTTGGATTGGGAAGAAAATTATATGGTGGACAATTGGAAGAATATCCCATTACTAGGGATGGAGTCGTCGTTGGAGTCACGACAATTATGTTATCATTCTTTGTAAGAGAAATGAACAACGAAAAATGTGCCTTGTTACCTAGGCGAGGTCGTCAACCACGAGGAAAATACCATTTTGAAGGAAAGAGATACCTCTTGGAAAAAAAATCCAGAAACAGATTTAAAGTAAGAAGAAGACAAGTGGGTAAACAATTTCCACCACAATAATCAAGGTATGCACGAGGAAAATGCGGTGAAGAATTTTGCAAGTAAACAACAGGATCGAAAATCCAATGAGAGAAAACATATGATTTTGAAAAATTGCAGGCAGGATAAAAATGCAGCTGGAAATTCGAGATCCAGTAGAAAGGGAGAATGAAAAATCACCTGGAGTTTTGGAAGAAAAGGGATATTTGGGAAAAACCATCCAGGGTTTTAGAAAATAAAGGAAAGTATGAGGATATGGATATTTGGAAAGATATTTTTGAAAAAAATATAAGAGAAATAAAAGTAGCATACAAACTCACATCCTGCATAAACATTTATGCACATTCAGCACTCCCTAAAAAGCTGACTCTAGATGCATCATTTTGAAAACAGCTGTAGGACCTTAATCCTAACTCTAAGTTCAGATCATCTTTGTCCAATCCAGTTATGCCGATATACCCGAATCGAGATCCGAGGTACGTGGCATAGAATTTTCACTCCGGTTCTAAGGTAAGGTTTTCCAACATCCTTGAGCGCCTACCGATATACTTCGGACTGTGGCCCGCGGTACGTAGTAGGGGGGTGTTAACCCAAATAGTTGGCCCAGTTGTGAGGCTCTGTCCCGAACTATGGTTCTGGAAGAGAGCCCAGCAACGTGAAGACCGGGTAATGATAGGTAATGGAGATTTTGAAAAATGATCACATGCAAGAAATAGATGGCTCTAAGTCCTAGAGAGATAGATTTTGAAAACTTTGAAGAAGCATACATTGTTTGCATTCAGATCCTAAATTGAGGAGAGTTGTATTTAGACCTAAGTCTATGTGAGCATGAAAATTTCTCCTCAATCTGGTCCTACCAAACCATGCCTAGGCTATATGCAGTCAATGTCAGCTAGGTCAGAATCTAGGCTCCTAGGCTCACATGATATAAAAAGTAAAGTAGCTGACATTTTGTGAACATAATTTCGATAATTGAACTAAGTCAAGCATAATTTAGGTCAGACAAGGACAGTGTCCCATCTCGGTCGCCAAACCTGTTATCATCGCGAAATTTTTCCCCCGCCTTCCCTTCTTTGCAGAAGAGAAAAAGAGAGAAACGCTTTCGCGCTTCAAACTTGACCGGATTTTGGAAATTGTTTTGAAATACTCGCCTCCGTTTTTGAAAATTGCGGGAAAATCCATTGGATGGGGCTCGACCTGTCGGTACGAGGTTCGACCGTTCCTGCCGCCTTTAACAGGGGTAATCGAACCAAGGACCAAAAATTGTGCTTGACTTAGTAAAATCATCGAAATTGTGTTCTATCCTAAATGCACATAGAATTCAGGCATATGCTATGAGATTTGGTAAAATATAAGTTGGAAAACTATGATGTATGCTTAGAAAATATTTGGAGTTGAAAAGCATTTCTCAGGAAAAGATGGAAATCAATCTCTCAGGAAAACTCAGACGAAGAAGGTTTGAAATCTCAAGAAAGTTTATAAAGAGTTGGAAAATCTTGAAGAGATGAGAACCTCGGGAAAATCTTGAGAAAGTTTAGATGAAAATCTCAGGAAAATCTTGAGAAAGTTTAGATGAGAATCTCGGGAAAATCTTGAGAAAGTTTATAAAGATTTGGAAAACTATGAAGAAATGAGAATCTCAGGAAATTTTAAGAAAGTTTAGAAAGACTTAGAAAACTATGAAGAAATGAGAATCTCAGGAAATTTTAAGAAAGTTTAGAAAGACTTGGAAAATGAGAGAAAAAAAAAATAAGAATCTCAGGAAAATGAAGGAATTCTTGAGAAAAGATGATCGCTTGAAAAGAAAAACACTTATCAGGAAAACTTGGATTTTGAGAATTTCTTAAGAAAAGGATAGAAAATTTATAGGAAAGATTCATTGGAGAATGAAATTCAAAACTTAGGAAATTGAAATCCTGAGAATCTGGTCTTTGAAATGTTTGAAAATCAACTTGGATTCTTGAGAAAATGAGAAATTCCTTTGAAAAGAATCTTAAGGAAATAACTTTTTAAGGAAAATCACAGGAAAACATTTGATTTGGGAAATCCAACTCCGAATATCATCATAGTTTCTTGAGAAAATCGATTCCATGAAGTGAAAATCTTTTGAGAAAATCATGAGAAAAACAAATGATGCAGATGATGTGAATGAATGAATGCACTTTTGAAAATATTTCTGAAAATTTTATTGGAAAAATGTGGATTAAGCCAAAGTAAATCCTTCACATATTCTGACTGTGGCCATGAATATGTTCAGAATTTATTTGAGTTAATTCACAATATTTTGAAAACATTGGAAATATGAGGTGCATTTTCAAGATAGCCTAAGAGTGTAGGTTCAGTGTGACTAGTAGAAAGATGATGGATCTAGGTCTCGTCCATGTTCCGACTAGGGCCGTAAATATGGATTCCACCGAGTTCATCAACTCTCTAAGAGTTGGTGCATGTGCCATTCGTGTTCATCCACAGTGAATTTTGAAAAATTGAGATATATGCATCATAGAATCAGGATATTACTGAAATCAAACTATATGAGATGCGGCCTAATCTAAGCTGTAAAAGTAAATCTTATTCCAAGGTTTACATTGGATTGTTACATTGCATAACATAAAGTAAAAGAAAATTGAAATGGAGCCAAGGAATCAGCATCTTCTAGATTTTCCTGCAAAATGAGAGTTAGTACAAGATAACCAAGGGAATGGGTATATATATACTATATACAACAAAGATATACATATAGATATAAAAATACTTGAATTTGTGATGAATGATATATGACAATGAAGATATATTTACAAAAGTAAGAGAAAAGAAAAATATATGTAATAACAAGTACACATGAAGGGATATATATATATAAGTATATATATACATATATATATATACATATATACGTATACATATAGGTAGATATATATATATATATATACATATATATATATAGATATATATATACATCTAATGAGAAAATATGTACATACTAATGGAAATTACATATAATGGGTAAAACCAGAAATTACAGGTATATGCAGTTTCTGTAGGCAATTTCACACAGCCGTATTTCCCAAATTACAAGGTAATTTTCGATAAAACTGGGTATGGAGCTTCCCTATATATCAATAACAAAGCATACAAAAGATGGTTTATAGATCATGAATGGATATAAAAATATCCATCCGTGAACATGACCGATTATCAAGACTGCACACCTGCAGAAAATGGTCAATACAACACATACGTGATGTGCAGGAAATCCACTATGGGAACAATGGGCTGTTTTCAAGAAAATTGTGATAAGGCTGTGAAAAGCTTAATGGAGAGATGTGAAGATGCTGTGGAATAGGTTAGTAGGGTTGGACTATAAAAAATTTAGATGTTCTAACCTACATAAATTTTTATGCTGGGAATACATAGCCTTGACAATATATATTTCAACTAATACTTATATGAATAAAATTGGCTGTAGCAAAAGGTCATTATAATATAGTAATGTTTTTTTTGAGTTTTAATTGGCAACTGTGGAATGGTAAGAGCATGCACAGGGCTTGAGCTACTGCTTCAGCCATGTTAAGGCCAATTGATGCACTTGGCAGCATATAGGTTGCATTTGAGGCAGTAGTTTGTTGACATATGAAAGCCTGTGGTTGCTGCCAATTCTAACAAGAATCTCAACAGACGTCCAGCTATCACCATCTGATGACAGATGTACTACCTAATGGAAAGTCTTGAGCAATGGTGCTAAGCCCAGGAGATGGAACCTTAAATATATCATAAGTTCCTGCCTTAAGCTAAGTAGTGTTTGTGAATGTGAGACTGCAAAAAAAAGAAAAAAGAAAAAAAATGTGCAAAATAGATTTTGGATGATAACATCCAAGCCTTCAACAAATCAAATTTGAACACAATCTGACTGCAGCATAGGCCACCTCAATGTTGCAGATTCAGGTTCTATTAGAAATGTGATCCAAACTATAAGAAATGTGTAGTGAAAATAGAGAGAGATCTGATCCATTAGAAACAAGATAACATGCACAATAAAGCATGAGTTCGATGGATAGAACATAGCAAATTCAGGAAATTATTTCAGACGTTGATGCTGCTATGGGTAATTCAAGATTGCACAAAGCTGTGTTTTGGGTGAACACAGCATGGGAAAAGGAAAATGTGAAAACACAAAAAAAAAAATGGGAAAAGGGGAAATAACACAGATCAAACAAGGTATGGCTTACCTTGAACCAGAAAAACCGATTTCTCTTTTGGTTTTGCAACTGGGAGGCTTTTCAGAGATCACCTTTTTTTTTAAAGATTCAAGATTTGGATGGCACCGTTAGACTTCCTTCTGCTGTAGACAGCAAGGCTGGTGGTCTTCTGCTGAGGGATTGAAGAAGAGGCAGCAACCGTGTGGTGGCTTCTACTGAGGGCTGAAGGAAAAGAGGCTTCACGCTGGTCTGAAAATGGATGAAGACTTGGTTCCTTTGTGGCTGGGCTGCAGGAAATGGAAACACGTTGGCTGAAGGTGGAAGAGCTCCACGCTGAATGGCTGCGGCTGAAGTGGGGATGGCAATCGGCTGGGCTGAAGAAGGTGGACAGCTGTTGTTGGAGGTCCTGTGGCTGACCTACGGCTGGGCTGAAGGAAGGTGGGTTGAAAGACAATAGGTAGGAGCTGGTGGAGGTCCTGCTGTTGGTGGTGATGGACTCCCTGCGGTGGGCTGAAGACCGATGGGAAGCAGCAGTTGTTTGGAGGTGAAGAAGAGCTCCCTCACGCTTCAGAGCTTCCTCCTGCAAAAAACCCCCAAACCAGATTTCAATTCCTCCCCCTTTTTCATCGGCTACCTCTCCCTTTCTTAAAGAATTTTGAATCTCCTTTCAAAAAGAAAACGCAGCCCCTTTCATTTATGAGGTTCCGTTACCTCATTTTTTTAAAAAAAAATTTGAAATGGCCGTTTCAAGAGAGGCGCATTCCCTTTTTTTCAAATTTTGGTTTTTATTTCCCTAAGTTTTAGGCAAAATCAAATCTATTGCTTTAGGGAAATTCGGCTGTACCATTTAAGGCTGCCTCTTTCTAAAAAAATTTTTATTTAAACAAATAAAAAGAAATAAAAAAAATGAGAGGCTTTTATGGAAATGCCACCTCAACCCACTTTTAAAATCCTTTTGAAAATAAAGTTTTGTTTTGTTTTTGAAAGTCTTTTATTTTCAATTAGGGTGCCACATGTGTGTGTGCCCACTAACTTTTAAAAAAAAAATAAAAAAATAAAATAAAAAAATAAGTAAATAAATAAATAAGTATTGAGAAATGAAAAAGACAATTTTGTAAATTGGTATGAACTCCAGGTGGGCCCCGCTTGAGAATAAACAACTTACCTGAGGGTCTGAGTATGATGCTAGTTCAAAGGCGGGTCCCGCTCCATTTATTTGAAGATGCGAGATAAAACATTATTTGTTTTTCAAGAATTTGGAAAAATTGGGTTTTCAGGGCAAAAATATGGATAAATGTAAAAACAAAATTTGTAAAGAGATTTAAAATCTTTTGCAAAAAATTTTGAGATAAAATCTTTAAAATCAATATCCAAACATCCAGATTATTTTCTTGAGAAAATTTTTGTAATTCAAAGTCCTGGGGGTAAAATGGGAAAGATTGGCAATTTTGAAATCCCAGGGTTTTAAAAATCAATTTGAAAAAGTTTAAAAATCAAATCTGGATGGACAATTTTGAAAATCAGGAGTTCTGGATCTCAAACTGATATGCTATGCAGTGAAATGATGCAATGCTATGCACAGACATGTTCTATGAAATGTCACTCTGAGCTTGAACTTGGAAATTCTAACTTTTTGTCTAGAAAGATGATTTTGAAATTTTGCAATTTGAAGATGTCTCTGAACCTAAACATGGAAATTTTGAGGCTCAAGAATGAAATTTTGGACTTTCTGCAAGGTTTAATCTCGAAAATGACCATTTTGCCCCCTTTATTGCTTTCGGAGAACTGAAATGTGCCGATTGAGGGCAATGTCAGGGAGGTGAGTGAAAAATTGGGGTGTTTACAGCTACGCAATTCTTTGAGATTAGTCAGGGGTGACATGCCAATGATAGCTTTGGCCTTAGCGAGATCCATTTCTATCCCCTTCTTGCTGACCAAGAAGCCTAGCAACTTGCCTGATTCGACTCCAAAGACACATTTTTGTGGATTGAGTCTTAGCTTGTAAAGAATGAGTCGCTTGAAAACTTGATTAAGAGCTTCGATGTGATCTTCCTCTTCTTTGGATTTCACCAGAATATCATCGACATATGCATCCATAGTCTTGTGCATCTGATCATGGAATATAACGGCCATAGCGCGCTGATAAGTGGCTCTAGCATTCTTAAGCCCAAAAGGCATAACCGTGTAACAGAAAGTGCCCCATGGCGTGGTAAAGGATGTTTTGGATTGGTCACGAGCGACCAACTTGATTTGATTATATCCAGAGTATCCGTCCATAAAGGAGAACATAGCATGCCCGGCTGTGCTATCGACTAGGAGATCAATGTTTGGGAGCGGATAGTCATCCTTTGGAGTGGCTTTATTGAGATCACAGAAGTCGATACAGATTCGCACTTTCCCATTCTTCTTAGGAACTGCTACGATATTCGCCAACCAATCTGGGTAATCAATTGCTCGAATGAATCCTGCTTTAAGCAGATCCTCAAGTCCTTCCTTGACCTTTTGCTCGATTCGAGGATCCATTTTTCTCAACTTTTGCTTGACTGGTTTCGCCTCAGGCTTCAAAACGAGGCGATGTTCCACCAATTTCGGATCTAAACCTGGCATATCCTCATAAGTCCATGCGAATACTTCTTCATGCTGCTTGAGGAAATTAGTGAGCCTTTCTTTCTCTCCTGGGCTCAAACCACTGCCAATCTTGAGAATTCTAGGATCGTCTTCTGATCCGATATTGATATCCTCAGTCGGATCTTGAACTAAGGATGATGGCTCATCTTGCTTCTGAACCGATGCAAATTCTGACAGTTCATGAAGAGCTGAATCGAACTCTGCGGATTCTCCTGACTGCTTTGCAGTCTGACTACATTCTGTTCTTATTCTGACCTGATGAATTATTGCTGATTTCGAACAGGCTTTTGGATTAAAGACGAGCTTCTTGATAGATTGGGAAGACATTCTGAAAATTGGAGAATAAATTGATTTAGGGAAATTGCTCATCATGAAATAAATTGCTTTTATTGAAAATAATTGGAAAGATAAAAGAGCAAAATGATTTCAATTTTGTGAAGATTTAATATTGAGAAGTAAAGAGACAAATGGCACCAAGATAGACAAAGGAAACTGGCAACTTTATTGAAAGATAGAATTAATCAAAATGACAATGATGAAAATGAAATGGGGTATCATCCCGAATGTGGGAATAAAAGAATGGAAATGAAAAGACAAGCAAATGCCCTTAGTGCATTCCTTCAGAGATGACCGCTGTATTATAAGGGGGAAATGGTTATTTCAGAATTTCTATATTCTCATCTTCGGCACCTTCTATCAGAAGATTTTTATCAATAAGGTCCTGAACGATGTTCTTCAGAACGAAGCAATTCTCAGTATTGTGCCCCACTGCTCGATGAAATTTGCAAAATTGGTCTTTGAATTTTCCCATGGGAGCGGAAGGATCGACCAGCCTGGGCAATTTGACCATCTCCTTGGTCAACAGGTACTCGAGCACAATCTCGAGTGATTGATCTAATGGAGTGAACTTCCTCTCATAGCTCCATCCTTCATGCTTCACTTTCTCTCGGGGTTTTGGTCCCTGCTCTAGTTGAAGCGGCTTGCTGAATTGCGGGATCGGTTTTCCTTTCTGGTCATTCTTGTTTGAGCCTCCTGCCCCATAACAGAAGTCTCTATTCTGTCCCTTGCGATGATTCCATTTATTATTACTGACAGAATTAGTGAAATGAGTCTTCTTTTTCGACTCATTCTGATTGCTGTTCTTGGTGAAAGTGAAACCTTCGTAGAAACCATTCTCCATACTCAATTCGAGCCATTCGGCTCGTTCTGTTAACTCTATAAAGGTTCTGGATGGTGCGGTGGAGATGAGGCCTTTTAGAGGCTGCGAGAAATTGCTTAGAATCAAGGACAAAGCATGCCCTTCTGATATGGGGTCTCTCATCTTGTTGCAAGCTGACCTCCAGCGGTGGATAAAATCTCGGGCCTTTTCATTTTCTCTCTGTTTCAGGCCACAGAGGTGGCTGAGGGTCGGGAGCGCCTCAACATTGAACAGAAAGCGCTCAATGAACATATTCACCACCTTATCAAATTCTTTCAGCTCTATGGGGTTGATGTGCTCCGAGTACCACTTAGCTGCCGTTCCCTCCAGACTGCGAGGGAAGCAAAGGAAGAGTGCCCGATTGTCACGCTTGAATCATGAACATTCAGCGAAAAACATGGCGAGATGAGCCTTAGGGTCGCCAGAACCATCAAACTTGATAAATTTTCTGGGGAGATTATCCAGATTGTCGTCCCCATCTAAACCATCATAGAAGTCTTCGCTGGTGAAGACTTTCTTGCCCTTGTCGCGGGCCTGCAGATCTTTGACCATTTTCATCATGTCTTTTAGCTGTGACTGAGTAGGGTCATCAACAGACTGATTTTTGGATTTGTAAGCCGACCCCTGGCCCTGAGTTGACCTTTTGAATTCATGTTTATTTTCACATTTCTTGTCAGCATCGTCAGCTGATTCTGATTCATCAGACATTTCCTCGTGACGACTCTGCTTTTTGCTGATATTCTTGACAGTATGACCCTTATCTTTCTGTTTGGTCTGAATTTGCTTAGTACTGGCCTCAGCTTGCTCTGCCAGCATCTTGGTCATCATTTTCTTGAACATGACGTACATTTGAGGATCAATGTCATCCTCAACTTGCTGTCCCTGATTTTTAGCTGATCGGGGGGAGTCCATCTCTTCTTCCGAAGCGATCGAGTATGCCACACCTTCGATTGATGAGGTTTTCTTTCCGAATCTTGTATGAACCATCGAGTATCACAAATGTTCTCTTGGATATTGCTGATGCTCTCTGCAGGGCAGAACTGATGGTTAGGCTTCTGAAGGAAGTTTGGTTGGAGGAAAATATTTATTGAGAATTTTGGTAGACAATTGAAATAATATCCCATCACTAGAGATTGAGTCGTCGCTGGAGTTACGACAATTGTGCTGCTATTCTTTGCAAAATAAACAACTGGAAATATGCCTTGTTACCTAGGCGAGGTCGTCAAACCAAAGTGAAATGTAAAATAAAGGAATTTTATTGAGGGGAAAAACATGATTTCATCAATAATACACTTGACAGAGGGGAGGGGGACAGACAATTTTCCACCACTCCGGATAATCAGAAGATACACGAGGACCAGGAAAAATAGTAAGACTGACAAAGGAATCCCAGCCATGCCTGGCAGAATGGTATGCTCCGGACCACTGATCTGATGTGAGATCGAATTCTGGTAGAACCCCTGATAGTGGACGAATCTCTACGCGCTTCTGCCTCTGAGAGAACTGCCTGACGCACCGCTCTGGATGATAGTATGCGCAGAAAAAGGGACCAAGTAGCCTGAATCGCTTGCCATATGCATAAGTATATCTGGGAGGTGTTTCCTGATGATCAAAGTAATCCCATATGACTTCTTCCTCCTGAAGGTTGTCGATCAGGAACCGGTATCGCACAACTGGAAGAAGCTTTTCACCATTGTATCTGAATGAACTGGCTCGGGTTGGTACATGCCGGAGGAACCAAGATTGCAAGGCGTAGGTGCACCCTTCGACTAGGATCGACTCTCCGAGTGCAAAACGAGTCAACCCTCGGTATAGAAAGGCGAGTGCGGCCATGGCTATTGAGAGGTGGCTGGTCTGTCGACTTCCCCATCTCCTCATAAGCTGAACAATTCTGATATCCATGTAATTCCGTCCATCGAGAAAGAAAGCTAATCCCACCGTGCACAGAACCATCGCGTGTTGAATTCTCTCTCGAGCTGTCCTGGACAACGAGCTGACTTCTGCAAATGTTCCATACTGTCTATAGATTTCGAGCAGGTCCACATATTCGTTTCCATCCTCCTCTATCAATGGCCAAGACTTGCGTCCTGTCATGCGAGCTAAGGCATCCTTAGGGTCCAGACCCTTAACATTAATCAGAAACTGTTTCTCCAATGGATCTCCAGGCTGACCGGCTGGCTCGGGCAATCCCATAATCTCTGAAAATTCATCTATCAGCACCGTCATCTCGCCCCATGGGAACCAGAAGGTAGAAGTGCTCGGATTCCACCGCTCTGCTAATGCATGGATCAAGTTGCCGTTGACTGTATGCTTTCCCACTGCGGACGCCAGTTCTAACCCACAATCGTCCAAGTGATCCAGAAACATACGAGAGAAATTCTTGAACCATAAATAGTACCACCGGGGAAAGAAGGATCCGGTGCTGAGGACTCGATGTTCGAGAAGACTTTGTCGCACCTCGTAGGAGATGTGACCCTCAGGGAAGACTGAATCAAGCTGACTGGATGCCATCAGACTGGAAAACATGGAAAATTGGAATAAGACTTTGGAAAATACAGGAAATTTGAGGAAAATGCAGGCAGGATAAAAATAAAGTAGGAATTCGAGATCCAGAAGAAAGGAAAGACGGGAAATCACCTGGAGTTTTGAAGGAAATTAAGGGAAATTTGGAAAATCGTCCAGGGTTTGATGAAATATGAAGAAATAAATGGAAAATGAAGTATTTGGAAAATCGTCCAAGGTTTAAAACATGGACAGTACATGGACATAGATTGGGGAATTTTGAGAAAACCGTCCAGTATTTTTAGAAAATTGGGGAAAATATGGAAAATAAAAAGGAAATAACATATTCAATCAAATTCTGCATAAACAAGTATGCACAAACAGCATTCCCTAAAAGCTGACTCTAGATGCACAAATTTTGAAATAGCTGTAGGACCTTAATTCTAACTCTAAGGTTCAGATCATCTGTATCCAATCCAGTTATGCATATATACTCGAGCCAAGGCTCAATGTACGCTGCATAAAATCAATTTCTCCGGTTCTAGGTTCAAGTTTTCCAACATCCTTGAGCACCTGCCGATATACGTTGGACTATGGCCCTTGGTACGTGGCAGGGGGGTTTTCACCCAAATAAGTGGCCCAGTTGTGAGGCTCTGTCCTGAACTATGGTTCTGGAAGAGAGCCCAGCAACGTGAAGACCGGGACAATATAGGTGGGGTGATTTTTGAAAACATGAGCACATGCAAGCAAATAGAAGGCTCTAAGTCCTAAAGAGATAGATTTTTGAAATATTTGAAGAAGCAAGCATTGTTTTCATACAATTCCTAAATTGCGGAGTGTTGTATTAGACCTAAGTCTATGTGAGCATGAATAATTCTCCTCAATATGGTCCTACCAAACCATACCTAGTCTATATGCATTCCAAGTCAGCTGGGTTCAAGTCTAGGCTCCTAGGTTCACATGATAGCATAAATTAAAAGCTGACATTCCATGGAAATCGATTTTGACAATTTGAACTAAGTAGAGCATTAGATTGATCAGGCAAAGACAGGTCCCATCACGGTCGCCAAACCTGTTATCATTGCAAAATTTTTAACCTTTTGCAAATCAAACTGACCTTTGAAAAAGATTTTGAAAATAACTCACCTCCGTTTTAAAAATGCAGAAAAATTCCGTAGAATGGGACTCGCCTGTCGGTACGAGGTTCGACCGTTCCTGCCACCTTTAACAGGGGTAATCGAACCAAGGATCAATCTACTGCTCTGCTCTATTCAACTTGTCTAAATCATATTCTAATTTCTAAATGCACAAAGAATCAGGCATGTGCTATGAATTTTCAGAAAATGCACATTTGAAAACATGATGTTTGCTTTGAATGATTGAAATATTTAGAAAAAGTAAATCTTGGAAAATCGTGAATTGGGATTTGAAATGTACTTCTGAGAGAAATAAAAATCGATTTTGAGGAATCCTTGACATTTGGTGAAAATTGATTATGAGAAACTTGGTTTCTCTGAATTCAAACTTTGAAATTGAAATTCTAACTTAGAAAATTTGAATTTGGAACTTGGAAATACTTGAAATATCATTGGCAAATCCATATTCTTTTGAAAAAGACTTAGAAAAATTCTAACTTCAAACTTTGAAATTGACTGCATAACTTTGGAAAATTGAGTTTATGAACTTGAGAAACACTTGAAATATTCTTTGAAATTCAATGCTTTTGGGAAAATCGATTTTGCTATAAGACTTGGGAGATTTTGAGAAAATGAACTTCTTTGAATTGAGATTGGAATTGGCAAATGCATGAAATGAATGAATATGGATTTAAGGAATTGAGAAATACTTTTTGTATTTTTGAGAAATGCAGTGCATTTTTGAAGTTAGCCTAAGAGTGCAGGCTGAATGTGGCTAATGTGAAGATCATAAATCTAAGTATCATTCGTATTCTGACTATGGCCATAAATACAAATTCCACCAAGTTTATAAACTTCATAGAAGCTAGTGCATGTGCCATTCGTGTAGACCATAGTGAGTTTGAATGTGCATGAATCATCATCCATCACACATTAACATTATAAAAATAAACTATATGCAATGCAACCTAAGCTAAGCAGGAAATGTAAATTCTTATTCCAAAGTTTAATTACAAATTACATCACTATTGAAATTTAAATACATGAAAAATAAAGTCTTCAATGTACCTGCAAAACTAGAAAACTTGGTTAATGAAAATATGTTGGCTTTTCTAGATTTATCCAGTAATATCTAGAAATTACTGGATTTTGCTAGATATAAGCCTTTTCCTTGATTCCCTTAAAAAAAAATGATAAAGTATGAAATAAAATGGAATAAATAAGGAAGATAAGATATGAAATTTCGAAATTGGGGTCCAAATGACCAAAATACCCCTAATAACAAGACTATGGCCTTGAAATTAGGGTTTTTTAGAAAGATATTTGGATAAAATGCAAGTTTTGAAATTTGAATGGAATAAGCTAAGCTAAATATGATGTGACATGATTAAAAATATGGAAATTAGGTTTAAGGATTTCGAAATTGAGGTCAAATGACCAAATTGCCCCCGATAGCAAGACTATGGCCTTGAAATCAGGGTTTTCTGAAATAGATTTTGGTAAAAACATAGGTTTTATGCACTAAATGAAATCAAATGAGCATCAAATTAAACCTAAAGCATCCTAATATGATTATGAACATGATTAAACCCTAAAAATATATGCTTATGCACGAAAATCCAATAATATCACAAAAACTGTGATTTTAGCAGTGTTTTTGGATCTTTCAGGAACCCGGTTTTGCAATTTGCTTAATTCAGAGATCAAATGGATTCCAAAATCCATAAAAATTGGTACCTGCACTTGTTATAACCCTAATGTCGAATTGGAATTATAAAAATAATTTTTTGACATTGAATTAATCCGAAAATTGCATTAAACCCTAAAAATATGCTATTTTTGACCTAATTCACCAACCAGTCTCAGTCCAAGACCTGAACCAGGGGTCAAATCTCCATGGAAATTTATGAAATTTTACAGAGACTAACTAAGAATAAAAACAGAGATTTCCCAATTTACAGATCGGAAAAATCATCTCCGGTTAGGGAGAAACCTTTCCGGCAATCTGAGCTAAAATATATCACTTTTAATAGGGATTAAAATGACTACTTCAGATTGAAAATACCGACATAAATAGCAATTATAAACAAAAATCGCTGAAATTGTAGTGGTGAACAGTAGACAGAAAAATAACAATACTCACTTTTTACAGATCATGAATCAGATCTGTGGTTTGGGATTTATGACTAACACAAGTCTGATTAGGGTTTTGGTAAACCCTAACGAGTTTTAAATTTAAAAACAGATTCTCTGAAAGGGGAAAAATACTAAACAGTGATAAAAAAATCCGAAAATTTCACAGCAGACAGATCTACTCAATGTGAATCTATAGTACTTACAGATCTAAAATCGGATATAAGATGAAAGAAATATCATCACAGCAAGTTACCTTCTTGATTTTAACCACGATTTTAAAGCTTTAAAAACCCGGTTTGATGTCTGATTGTTTTGACAGAGTTCCCGATATCCAAACCCTCTGATTTTTCTACAGTAACTCAATAACTCATGCATGCATCACATATAAAAAAATCAGAAATAAAAAATGAGTACTTCAATCCGAGATAACATTATCTTTACTGTTCTAAACCTAAAACACACAGAAATTTAAGAAACTTGAAAAACCATGCATTAACTAATGTAAATCATTAAAATAAACCATAAAACAGTAAATAAAAAATATTTCTATGCTATAGAACGTAAAACAAACATGAATAAATCATGAAAATAAAATAAAAACAGGGAATCAATGGCTGGAATTTGATATCACCTTTAAAACATAGATTTAACCCATTAAAAGAGTAAATCATATATTTTATTGGTTAATAATGTAAAGAATCATATTAAAATCAATTCTAATGGATTAAAATCCCTGTGAATCACATAAAACAGGGTTAGATCACCTTCTTGGATCGTTCTTGCTGATTCTTGATGGTTCTTGAGGTTAAACCATGGTTGGATCTTCATAAGGAGGGGTGTCCAAGCCTAGATCTAGGTTTAAATCATTAAAAACACTAAATAAAATATTAAAAATTGAAAAAATTCTTTACCTTGGAGTTGCAGCAATGGAGGAAGGCTGGAGAGGAGAGAGAAGCTCCAAGAATCCAATAGGAGGTGGCTGGAAAAATCATCCCCCATGGGGCCTCTTTATAAAGAAAATTTGTTTAGGTTAAAAAATCAAGTTTTCTAAAAATTTTGGACTCTCTAAGGGGGGCGATTTTGGGGTGTAAAGAATATCCTACCCCTAGCCTAAATTATCCTATTTAATACCTAATTAACCCCTAGACTCTCCTAAAAAATCCCCAAATGTAATGCCACTTGGCATTTTTAATATTTGAGTTTTAAAACACCTTTTAAAAACCTTTAAAAACACTAGTTTTAAAAACTAAACTTCAAAAATGAGTTTTTAAAATGAATTTTGACTCTTCAAAACCTCTAACACTAACCAAGACACTGACTAATCCTAGTCTAGCCCTGACTTACTCGAATATGGCGCCACCCCGAGTGGGCCCTACTTGAGTTTTTACAAAAAGATGATTTTAAAACTTGAAATTGAAGGAGTTTTCAAAAGGATTTTCAAAAGGATTTTCAAAAGTAATCTTAAAATTAGAATTTTTGAAATGGCATAAGGTTCTAACTGAATTAGAATTCCTCTGGATATGGTGCCAACTGAGTGGGCCCACATCGAGTTTTGGAAATTTTGAAATAAACACTGAAAATGGCTTTGAAAAAGGGTTAAAATCGACATTTGAAATTCAAGATCTTTGAAAATAGGGTCTCAAGCGAACTGGAACTCCGAGTTAGAGTCCTGAACTCTTAGGACTCTGAGATTTTAAATTTTAGAATTCAAATGTAAAATTTTTTGAAAGATTTTATCGAGAAATGATGAAATAAGTCAGAAAACACAGTCAGGGTTAGACTCCTAACTCGACCGAACTCTAAAATAGAGTCCTGAACTAACTGGACTCTGTAAAATGACCTAAAATTTGAAAACAAACGGAAAAGATTGAAAATGGAAGTAAAACAGACTTCTAACCGGATTAGGACTCTGAGATAGAGTCCTGATCGGACTGAAACTTTCAAAAATTTGAGAAATTTGATGAATAGAGGAATTCAGAAGCGACACCACCTCAATGGGTCTCATCTGTGAATTGAAATCGATTAAAATTTGAATTTGAAATGAATCCAGACTATTTCCTTGAGAAAATATTTCGAAATATAAAGTCCTGGGGTTGGAAAATGACAGAGTGTTGAATAAAAACCCAGGTTTTAAAATTGATTTTGAAATAAAAGCTTTAAAATTCAAATCTGGATTGAATGTTTTGAAATAGGAGTGCTAGATCTCGAAAATGAAATGCAATGACATGCAATGCGATGAAATGATATGCAGAATACATGTAATGATATACAATGACACATGAAATGAACAAACATTGGATGAGGGTGAAAAGTTGGGGTGTTTACACTGATGCGAATGCCAAATTACGATTTTTGCTACTTCAGATAATGTAGTTATCAACGTATAGTAGATCAATTGAGGCTTCACAGTGGACCAGATCTGAAGAGGCAAATGCCTTGAGTACAAATTGATTCTCTATTAGGTGTATTTATAACCGCATCCAGTTATCTCGCAAAATCCGATCATGCCTTTGGCTTACTTTTGCAAGAGCATGAGTAGATGGTGTCCTAGGATGACTTACAGTATGGGTTAAGCCCTTGAGAATTTCTTGAGAAAGCCTCCTGTCAATGGTTTCAAATAGGTGGATGCAAGTGCTTCCAAAGCACTACAACATTACCCCTCCCCACCAACACACACAGACGTATATATGTATACCCATGAGAGTGGCTCAAACTTTAGTCCACAAAAATTGAGTGTGATGCAGAAATGTTTTGGTTGAAGGCTAGCTGATAGAGTGAAAGAACAACTCCTAATTCAATTATAGTTATTTCCTTGATTAGTTACTCTATAGGCTATGAGTTTGAGTGCAGAGGCGAAGAAATTGAAGCAAGTTCTGGAACTCCAGGCTGGATCATTTGCTTCATGAGTAATTGTTGACGCTCAATATCAACATTACTAACTGTGGATGGAGTACGATGGGAACAAGATGAGATGGTGAATGAAGGTGCCATGAGGTGAAAACTACAGAGGGGTTATAATGGAGTATGCAGTGAAATTATAGATGCAGAAATGCTAGAGATGAAGTGCAATGATATGCTGGTGTAAATAAGCAAATGGGATGATGTGATGAACTAAAAGATAAGAAGCAATGCCTAGATCATGAAGATGATGTTGTGTATGTTAAAAAAAAGAAAATAGGGAATAGAAAGGGAGCGCAATGATCAGATGCATCCACACAGTGTAATAGAAATCAAGTAGAGGAACAAAAGAAAAATAAAAGCAATACGTGGTGATGCTGAATTAAGACAAAGGGTAATCTATGCAAAAAGAGTTACAACACATTGCAGAAACGTAGAAAAAGCAATAGAGAACCTCAGATGTAATAAATATTAAAACAAAAGCAATGGTGTTGTTGCAATATGTAGCATCGATGCTGCTATAGGCAGATCAATGCTACAAAACATGCTTTCGGTGAACAGTGAAATAAGAAAAAGGAAACAAAATCATGAAGATCAAAGAGAATGAAGTGAGGAGAAAGGAAAGAAATTGCATCGATCAGAAAAAGTGATGAGCTGCTTACTGCGAATCAAACGAGGTGGTGCTTCCTATGTGTATTGGGGTGAATCGAATTCTTCCACCAAATCAGAAGAGGAACCGAAAGATGGAGAAGGAAAGAAGAGGGAAAAGGAGGAAGAGAGGAAGAGAGGAAGGGGAAAAGGAAAGAGGAGAGGAAGAGAGGAAGGCAATTAAAGATGAGAGATGGATACTTGGTCGATGATGTTGAGAAACTATATTTTGATGATGCATATGTGATATGATAAATATGATATGCTTTCATATATGAAATTGAATATGTTATATTATGACAGGATATGATGTGCCATGAATCTAACGTGTATTTGATGCAAGAATCTTTCACTTGAAGATAGTGAAGGCTTTATGTTCAAGTACAACATCTTGATGTAATCATACTCATGGATTGAAGAAAAAGCTTGATGAGCCAAAGAGATGCATTAAAGACTATCCAAGATGATCGGCTACTTCAAGATGTCTTTTTTCTTCTTTAGAGTCGTATGTAACAGAACCTTCAGAAGCATGCATATTTCATATTAGAGTATATGCTTTAAAATCATACAAAGTCATTCATATACAAAAAGACAAGCTTTCATAAAAAGAACCATTATGTATATTGTAGTATTTCAAAAAAAGACCTTTTAAAAAAAATAATAATCATTATACTTTCTAAAAGCATTTATGGAAAAAGACAAAAGTGATAAGATGTGCTAGCTCAAAAGATAAGAGCTTTCACATATGAGTTGGCAATTTTTCAAAAAGCATTAATTACAAAGAAATGACCATTTGTATTTATTTACTCAAGACATGACAATTTGTATTCAAGAACATTATTTATTACTCACACATTAATTGTACCTCTAAGCATTTACTCAAGAAAAGACCATTTGTAAAATAAGCATTTATTGTACTTTCAAGTATTTACTCAACTGGCGATTTTTTTTATACTCAAATATTTAATGTATTACAAATCATTTATGTAAAAAATAACAAATTACAATATAAATCTTTAATGTACCATAGATCAATTAATTCAGATATGACGACTTGAAAAATCAATCATCACCTTTTATAATACACAAATATTATAATATACAAACCTCTATCATTTTCCAAAAAGCATTTATTTAAAAATAACAACTTGTGAAAAAGTAAATAGCACACACATTACTGTATTCCAAAAAGCACACAGTCATTTCATAAAAGAGAGGATGTCTTTGATGAGACAAGACAACTCTCATAAAAAAGTACTCTCATTTGAATAAAGTATTTTCAAATAAACTCGACTCTTCTTTTACTCTGATATATACAGAAAATACTTTTTGAGATAACACTTAGAGCTTTAAAAGAGAGAGAAAAAGACAGAGAAAGCTCTCTGACAAAAAATGAGTGTGTGTTTTAGAAAGAAGAATATTTTGTTCTCCTGAGTAATTATTCTGAATACTTTTGAAAGAAAGAACATTCTGAGAGAATCTTCATACGTGCATTCAAACTCTGCATATCATTCTGAAGGTTCAATAGAAAAGTGTTGTAACTTTCTGTTTTCTGCTGTATTCCTTCTTGGTTTAAGAAGAAGACCTCTGAGGAAGAGGGTGTTTTCCTTCTCTGTTGAGAGAAATAAACCTCTGAGGAAGAGGGTGTTTCCCTTCTCTGTTGAGAGAAGTAGACCTCTGAGGAAGAGGGTGTTGTATTATTTATCCCGTAACAAGGATTAAATAGTGGAAAGCTCAAGTGTTTTACTTGAGGACAGGATGTAGGTCAGTAACTCGACCGAACCAGTATAAATCCTATGTTTATTGTGTGGTGCCTATTGTTTTATAATTTAATTATTGATCTGTGCTCATACATCACTATTCATCCCCCCTCTAGTGGTATTTCATTTGGTATCAGAGTAGATTCTGCTGGTTTCGACATAACAAGTCTTCCGGCACAAAAATGGCATCAACCTCTTATGCTTGTGACATTGAAGGTCAACACTCACCTCACCCTCCTTTTTTCAATGACACTAACTACGGCTACTAGAAACTCCGCCTGTGTATAACTATTTAGTTATACACTGCCAATCCTAAGCCCGGATAAAGGAGGAGGGTTGCGGTAGGCTTGTGACAGCCAACATAAAAACTTAGTCATACCCTATGAATATGAACCAATATGAGAATTTTGTTGAGGCGTTCCCTACTGAGCGACACGCTGTACTCTATAGGCCCGGAGGCAGTGATAAATGGGCAAGGGTTTCTAGGTCATCGTCCGGAAGCGATGCGTCACACCGGCGCCCGGGTGTGGTGTCAAATAGGCAAGGGTTCCTTCACTTTGTTGTACGAGTGGGGGGTAAAGAAGTTAGTCCAAGACCATAAAATTAGGTTAGCCACTTGAAACATAGGGTCTTTAACTGGTAAGTTGGTAGAGTTAGTAGATGTTATGTGTAGGAGAAAGATTGATTTTTTATGTCTACAAGAGACCAAATGGGTAGGTGAAAAAGCAAAAGTGATAGAACCTTGGGGATATAAGATTTGGTATACAAAAATAAATAGGAATATGAATGGAGTAGGGATTGTTATGAGTCGTGAGTTTATAGATAATGTAGTTGAGGTCCGTAGGAAGGGTGATAGGATTTTACTTATTAAATTAGTATTAGGTACGGATATTATTAATATTATTAGTGTTTATGCACCTCAAGTAGGTTTAGATGTTCCATTAAGCGTCAATTTTGGGAAGATTTAGATAGAGTAGTACAAGGGATATTTTATGGAGAAAGGCTTTTCATTAGCGGTGACCTTAATGGGCATGTAGGCATTATTAGGGATGGATTTGAGAGTATCCATGGAGGCTATGGTATAGGAGAAAGAAACGAAAGTGGATAAAGGATTTTAGATTTTGGTTTGTCCTATGATATGATCTTAGTAAACACTTGGTTTAGGAAGATGGAGTCTCACCTAGTAACATTTAAAAGTGGGGTTAATACGAGTCAAATAGATTTTTTCCTACTTAGAAAGAGAGATAGGGGTTGTTGCATTGATTGTAAGGTTATACCGGGAGAAAGTGTAGCTACACAACATAGAGTCTTAATTTTAGATCTTAGAATTAGACAACGCCGCAAAAGGGATAGACATAGGATAGATCCTAGAATTAAGTGGTGGGCACTGAAATGAGCTAAACAAGGAATGTTTGTAGAGCAGGTAGTCAAGAAAGCTGATTAGTGTCTCGAGGAGGATTCAGAATCAATGCGAAATAAGATAGCGGGTGGCACGAGAAAGGTGGCTAAGGAGGTATTGGGTGAGTCTAAAGGCGGTGCACCACTAGGTAAGGATACATCGTGGTAGAACAAGGATGTCAAATTAGCTATTAAGGTTAAAAGAGAGTGTTATAGAAATCTAAGTAAGAGTCGTGATAATGAGAATTTGGAGAAGTATATGATAGCAAAGAAGGAAGCTAAAAAAGTAGTTCGGAACGTGAGGGATAAGGTATATAAGGAGGTTTATGACAAGTTGGATACCAAAGAGGGCGAGAAGGATATTTATAGGCTTGCAAAGATGAGAGATAAGAAATCGAGGGATCTGGGTATGGTTAGATGTATTAAAGATGAAACACAAAGGGTTTTAGTCAAAGATGAGGAGATTAAGGAGAGATGGAAAGATTATTTTGATAAGCTATTTAATGAAAGTCATGCTCAGGATCTTGGAGACTTCTCCATTCCTTTTCATGAGATGAATCGTGACTTCATGCACAAGATTCAAAAGAAAGAAATTGTAGAGGCTTTGAAGAAAATGAAATAAAGAAGGACAGTTGGCCCAGATGGTATACCTATCGAGGCTTGGAAATGCTTGGGAGAGAAAGGTTTAGAATGGTTGAAAAATCTTTTTAACAAGATTTGACGGGCAAATAAGATGCCTAATGAGTGGAGGAAGAGTACTTTGGTGCCTCTATATAAGAATAAGGGTGATATACAAGATTGCAGAAACTATCGTGGTATAAAACTCATGAGTCATACTATGAAACTTTGGGAGAGGGTGATTGAGTGTAGATTGAGGAAAGTTGTCATGATATCGGAGAATCAATTTGGTTTTATGCCTGGAAGATCAACTATGGAAGCTATACATCTTCTTAGACAACTTATTGAGAGAAATAGAGAGAGGAACAAAGATTTACATATGGTTTTTATTGATTTAGAGAAGGCATATGATAGAGTACCTAGGGATGTTCTCTGGTGGACAATGATGAAGAAAGGTGTTTCTCTCAAGTACATTAGTATAATTAAAGATATGTATGAAGGAGTAGTAACCAATGTCCGCACTTGTAGAGGGGTGACAACCAATTTTCCTATAATGGTTGGGTTACATCAAGGATCTGCTTTAAGCCCTTTCCTATTTGCTATAGTGATGGATGAGCTTACGAGATTGTGAACACCCCAAAATTTTCAAAGTTTTGTAAAAATGACCCTTTTGCCCCTAACCCCATTTTCTGAGAAAATCAAGTCATTTCTTCAGATTTTCTGAATTAAAAACCCATATTGACATATTCAAAATCAACTTCGGATCCGAATCCAATATTTTAAATCCATATTTCCTCAAAATCCGGATCCAAACCCATTTTTCTGAAGAAATTTTCTCAAAATAGTTTTTAATTCTCAGAAAATTCCTCTTTTTGTAAATATTTTTGCAAAAAACACAAAAAAATTAGTTTAATCTTTGGTTTCTCGTAAAACTTTAGGATTTTATTCTAAAAATACAAAAAAATAGAAAGATAACACCAAAAGCCAAAAAAAAAAAGTGGAAAAATTTTGAGAAAAAAAATGAATTAGTTTAAACTTTAAAAGTCAAAATTTTTGCTAAAAAACCCTGAGAGCCTCTTTTTGTAAAAACTCAAAAATTAGAGGGAGTCTTATGCGAAATACTCTTTTAGGGTTTTGAAAACCCTTCGTGAATGAGAAAAGGGGAAAGAGAGCCGCCTCCCTCACTCGGGTATCTCCACTCTCTCTCCACCAAAACCCTAAAAAGCCCTCTTCATCGCCCTTCTCTTTCTCTCTCCTCCATGGTCGATCGCTCGAAACCCCCTCTTCATCACCCTTCATCCTCAACTACCTACCTTTCCCGAACCTTCCCTTTCTTTTCTTTTTAAAAGGAGCCTGCAGGAAGCTCCATTCCTTCACCGCCTTCACCCCCGCACCCCTCTTGTCTTCATACATCGACTGCTTTCATTCCACCGATTCTCCCATTCTTCTTGACGATTTTCCTTCTCCGTTCCTTCAGCGGTAAATGGATTCCCCTCAAACAACGAGAGATTGATAACAGCTACAATATTAATGTTGATCGATTGCCTCAGCAACTAGGAGTCTCTGCGAATCAGGAACTCCCAACAACTGGAAGTCGATCAGCCACTGTAGAAACATCTCTTTCTACTGACCAGAGTACAGACCGCGATAGCAGAGAATATTGAAAGAACAAACCCATCCATCTGCAATCGGATTTTCATCAAATCACGATAGGTAATCTCTTTCCTCTCCTGCTCTTTACGTTGCTCACTGCTGTTTCGATTTTACGTTATTATTTCTTGAAGTTCCCCTTTTGAGTTTCTTTTGTTTTGTTTTAAAATTCTGCAGAAATCTCACTTTTATCGTTCTAATCCTCCCATTTCATTTTGCTAAAATGCACAAAAGGTGGGGTCGACCTGCACATAGCAGGACCGACCCACCCTACGCGACATCAATGGAACATCTTTGTTCCAACATGGTTTCTTGTCATCCTTTTTTTTTGTATTTCATGTTTTGCGTATTTCTATTAGCAGTTTATTTTGATTCTTTGATTTCATTACAATTTCCTGTTTACATTTGAACTTTTGATCCCATTTTCGGTGATTGGCTGATATTTTGATTCAATCTTCTGATAATTTTGATCCCCACTTTACTTATAATTCATTCTCTGTTATGCAATACATTGCATCATTCTCGTTTGTTTCTACATTTTCCCGCATCATTATCGCAATGTTCGCATATCACTCTTTCGTCTTTCACCATCACATGCATATTTTTGTATAATAGATCAATGCATCCATGTCATATTATAACATGATTCAGTTACATCTCGGATCCCTGCGTATGCGTCCCTTTGTACTAATGATCACCTACATCCCTGCCCTTCCTCAACTGGAAGGCAGAATCTGATGATAAAAGCTCATCGAAGATGGGGAAAATATCAGCAGGGGAATTAGATACTGGTTGCTATGATATAGAAGGCAGTTGGCGTGCTAGACATGAATAATTCTTGAGACAGAGAAACAATTCTCAGAGCCCAAAAAGAAAAGGATGTGCTGAAATCCCAAAAAAAAAAATATGGAGAGAATCGTGATGCATAGCCCCATCTATCAGAGTCAGATCTTCGGTGCTGACTTAGCCGTTTAGTGAATTTGCTATAACAGAGACAATGGGTGTCACTGTATACCCGATTTTTGAAAAAAAATGGACCACGATGCTCAGGGAGACCCTGACACCTCTCATGTGAACTGGCGAAAATAGGTCTCTATCCACCATCATGGAACCTCAGAGCCCGGAATTAAAGATGCAAACAATGTCCATTGAGTATATTTCAGTCGTCTCTAATATTCTTGCTTTGTTATATGCTATCGTTAGGAATCGTGAAGGGCCCACATTGAGATTCTTGGGCCTACTATCTTCAGGCTATTGGGTTCAACTTCATCAGATAAGACAATAGCCTGTCGCTGGATTTCTTTTTCATCTGAAGGTCACTTACAGGAGGATGCCATGCCTCAACCCTATGATTCAAGTTTATAGCATCAGAAGATCTATTGCAGAAAAGTTTTATGGCAAGTTTCATCATAGAGGATGATGCAGATCAAGTTTTCGCAGGAAGTGTCAATGGTCGCACCTGGCCCCAATGCATTCGCAGGGGTTTGAAATTAGCTGTTTAGCCTCCAACTGGCATCTTCTGAATTCATAGAGGAGTCATAACAGACATTGCGGCACATGCAAGCCTGGATGTTTTGTGGGTTTGGAAACTTGGTCATCATTGATAAGAGCCGGATTGTATTTCGATTACTCGATCAAACCCACTTCAGTACAGCATTGAAAGCACCATTTCGACCTAAGTAGCTCTGAGATTCGGTCTCCAACCATGGATTCGCTGGATCAATATAATTGACCTGATTGTATATTGCATTTGTTTCTGTTTCAGAGAATATGTGGAAAATCTCATTACTTGGAGTCCTAAATTCAACTTTATGTGTTGTAATAGTTAGACCTTAATGAAAATTTATATTTCCAGTTTTAGATAGAATGAATGAGCATTGTAGATATCATGAATCACTCGTTCTTCATGCATTTTTTTTCTTTTATTTCTCAGATTCTCACAATGGTGAAACACGAATGGCACGTGCACCATTTTGTAAGAGATAATTGATACTAAGTTGATGATCCACATCAATGGCCATAGTCAGGGTGTTGACAAAACTTAGCATTTTTTATCTTTTACAAAATAACACTGGATCCACACTGGATCCATTTTCAAAGTTCATCATATTTCCCTAAAATATTTTCTTCTTTTATCAGAATTTAACTTAAAATTAACTCAAAATATATACCAATGGCCATAGTCAGGGTATGTCGAGGGTTAATTTCATTTTAAATTCTATAAAAGCACCAAATGTATTTTATTCTTCCCTTGAATTTAAATATAGATCATTATATAATACGTTCAATGACCATAGTCAAGGATGTATTATATCTTCAATCTTGTTTTAATTCATTTAAAGAATGAAATAGCTTTTCAAAATCTAATTTCAAATTCATTCATCATTTAGGATAGAATTACATCATACTTTCAAAAATTCATTTATCAAAAACTCCAAGTAAAATGTAAATATCTTCCTCAATCTATCTTCAATCCTAATCAAATTCGATTCATCCTTTTATTTTTTTCAAAATTCTATTTTCAAATCTCAAAGTTCAATTTAACTTTGAGATTTCAAATTCATTTTATATTCAAATTCAAATCAGATTTCAAGAATCAAAGTTGACTTTGAAATTCCAAATTCATTCAAAACTCCAATCCAATCTCCAAGTTCAATTTAACTTTGAGATTCTTGATTCATCTTCTAAATTTCAAAATCAAGGTCTAATTTGACTTTGAAATTCATTTGTATATTCAAAGATTCAATTTCTAAAATTCATTTTCCAAGTTCAAAATTAAACTTGGAAGTTCTTGATTATCTTCTAAAATTCAAAGTCTAATTTGACTTTGAAATTCATTTGTATATTCTAAGATTCAATTTCTAAAATTCATTTTCCAAGTTCAAATTAAACTTGGAAGTTCTTGATTCATCTTCTGAATTTAACTCCAAATCCATTTTAGGATCCAGAATTCAACACTCATATTGGATCTCAAACTTCAGATCCAATTCCTCTTTAGGATCCAGAACCCAATTCTACATTTGGATCTCAGACTTTAGATCCACTCCATTTTAGGATCCAGAACCCAATTCTACATTGGATCTCAGACTTCAGATCCAAATCCATCTTAGGATCCAGAATCCAATTCTACTTTGGATCTCAAACTTCAGATCCAATTCTATCTTAGGATCCAGAGTCCAAGCCTATCTCAGATCTCAGATTTCAGATCCAAATACCATCTTGGATTCCAAGTCTTGAATCTGATTCCCTTCAAAATTCCAAATCCAAAATTCCACTTTAATTCCAATTCTTAAAGCCAATTCCATTTCATTCAAACCAAGTTCCTAGTTCGGATCCTAAATCCAAAAATCAACTCAAAACTCTATTCAGAATCCGGAACTTGGATTCGGATTTCATCTTGAAATTCCAACTTTTTTTCAAATCCCATTTCTCAATTCCTTTTGATTTACCACATTTCCTTCTAAATTCAAAACTTCAAAATTGGAATTCAATTCCATTCCAAATATTCATCCAAGTTCAAACTTCTAAATTCAAAATCCATTTATGACTTTGAAAATTTCCTTCATTCTCTTTTTATCTCAAGACTTCAAAATCAATTTCCAAATTCCAGATTTATTTTTCCAAGCTCTTGATTATTCTAAAAACTTAGAACTTTAAATCTTAAGTTCTAAGTTAAGAATCATTTCTTCACTTTATCAGATTCACTTGGAAATTCTCCAAAATATTTTTAAAAGAGCATACATCTTTGCATTTGCACAAGCATGATTCATTGTGCATTTAGACTTAGGATAAATACTTAGATAAATTCTTTGCAAAGCAAAAGGCATAAAATTCGACCCTTGGTTCGATTACCCCTGGTAAAGGCGCCAGGAACGGTCGAACCTTGTACCGACGAGCGGATCCCGTCTCCCAGTTTTTTCCGCAAATATTTCAAAAACGGAGGCGAGTTATTTCAAATATTTTTAAAATTAAGGTCAAGTGAGACCCGCAAAAGAGTTCCTCTTCTCTTCTCTTCTTTCTTTTCTCTTCTCTCTTTCTTTCCGTTCTTTTATCTTTTCTCCCTTCAAAAAGGAGGAAAATAAGAGGTTGGAAAGGAAAAGAGAAGGAAGAGAGAGAACATTACGAGAGGAAAAATTTTGCGATGATCACAGGTTTGGCGACCGTGATGGGACTCGTCTTTGTCCGGTCGAATTTAATGCCTTTTTATTTTTGCTTTGATATTATCTAAGTCTTTATGTCAGCTTCATTTCCATGCAAACCTTAGGGGCCTAGATCTTGTCCTAAGCTGACATCATTGCATATAGGATTTAAGTATGGTTTGATAGGACCATATTGAGGAGATTATTCCATGTTCACATTAGACTTAGGTCTGAAATACAACTCTCCTCAATTTTAGGGATTGAATGCAAAACAATGTATGCAAGTGTATGCTTCTCTTCATTTTAATCTATCTCTTTAGGACTTGCATTAGAGCCTTCTGATTTCTTGCATGTTGCCCATATTTTGAAAAACCTCCTTACCTATATTGTCCCAGTCTTCACATTGCTGGGCTGTCTCACTGAACCATAGTTCGGGAGAGAGCCTCACAACTGGGCCACTTATTTGGGTTCGCGCCCCCCTACCACGTACCTAAGGGCCATAGTCCGAGGTATATCGGTAGGTGCTCAAGGATGTTTGAAAGCCATTACTTTAGAACCGGAGGAATATTTCTATGCCACGTACTTCGAGCTTTGGCTTGAGTATATCGGCATATCTTGATTGAAATCAGATGATCTAAACCCTAGAGTTAGGATTAAGGTCCTACAAGCCATTTCAAAATATTGCATTTAGAGTCAGCCTCTAGGGAGTGCTGTTTGTGCATTCTTGTTTGTATATCTATGATTGTATGATATTTTATATATTTTCCAAAACCCTGGGTATATTATTATTCAAAATTTCCTCTTTGTTTTAAAACCCAGGTGTATTTTCCCTTTTCTTCTCTTAATTTCTTCTAATTCTTTTTTATCCTGCCTGCAATTCTTCAAAAATTTTGAAATCCTTTTCTATATTCTATTTCTTATCCTCATTTACAATAAAACATCTTTGTCAGGAGATGTCCTTTTCAAAATTAAACTTTTGTTTATATTTTACTTGTTTATCCTTTTTTTTCAGAAAAACAATGCGGTTGTCGCAAATTTTGGTGACAACCCGATCCCTCGTCATGGGATATTTTTATTGTCAAATTGTGATTTCATCCTTCATTAAAAATTCCTTCCTAAAGTCTTTTTCTAAAAACCCTCCATTCATTTACAGAGTGAAAACGTCAACGTTTCATCATGGTTCAAACGAGAGCGAGAAGAAGGGCAGCTCAGCAGCACAATGACAGCGAAGTGGAAGAAATAAACTCTTCCAAATTGTCTCGAAAACATAAATCAGAAGATAATGTTGACCCGGCAATGTATAAGATCTTTCAAAAAATGATGGCAAAGATGATGTCTGAGCAAGGAGGGGCAAGTTCAAAGAAGATATCCTCTAAGAGCAAGACCAAGAGAAAGCCAGTGAAGAAGCATATTAGGATCAACAAGAAGAGGGTCCAGCAGGACATCACATCTGAGGGCACGAAATCAGCAGACGAGGACTCCGAAGAAGAGCAGTTTGTATTCATCCCAAAACATCTGTGACAGCCCAAGAAAGTGGCAGAAGAACCTGAATCAGTCAATAAACCTAAAGATGGAATCCCGGCAGAAGATTTAGTTCAAGCATTAACTAAAATGGTCAGAGATCTGCAGACTCGAGATAAGGAAAATAGGGTGTATACCAGACAAGACTTCTACCTTGGTTTAGATAGGGACAACAACTTGGAAGATCTTCCCCGAAAGTTTATTAAGTTCGATGGGTCCGGCAACCCAAAGGTCGATCTCGCAATGTTCTTTGCCGAATGTGCCAGGTTCAGTGAAGACAATCGAGCCCTCTTCTTATGCTTTCCTCGCAGTTTGAAGGGCGTAGCAGCTAAGTGGTATGCAGAGCACATCAACCCTGTCGAGCTGCGTGATTTTGACAAAGTTGTCAACTTGTTTGTAGAAAGATTCATGTTCAATACTGAGGCATCGCCAACCCTCAATCACTTATGCAATTTGAGACAGGATGACAACGAAAAGGCCATAGATTTTATCCGTAGGTGGAGAGATATCTGCAACAAGATGAGGACCCCCGTCTCAGAGGAACATGCCCTTCAACTCATCCTCAATAACTTCTCTCAACCCCTGAAAAGCCTCATTTTCCCATACCCTTCCAAGTCATTTATTGAGTTGACTGAGCGAGCTGAATGGCTCGAGATGGGAATAAATAACGGAGTCTATGATGACACCACTCTGGCAAGGGGCAATCAAGATGCAAAGAAGAAAACCCATTTCACTCTTTCCGCTGGTCCCTCATCCGACAACAAGGGTAACAAGGAGGATCATGTTAGCAATTCAGAAGGATTCAGGGGTCAAAAAGGAAGGTCTTCCAACAACAATAAGCCTTCTCAACCTAATTCTTAGCAGCGGGAAAAGAATCAGGAAAAACCAAAGCGCAAGGATTGGGGTCCTGACCGCGAATTCACCCCTTTGGAGCAGACACTCGATGAGGTTCTGGAATATATGCTCACAAAGAATATGATTCGTCTGCCAAAAGCTGGCGATCCTTCAGTAGTCTTGGGCAGCTTCAAAGAACAGTTCTGCAAGTATCATCGAGCAATGGGGCACGACACAGAGCACTGCTTCGTTCTGAAAAATATCGTTCAGGACTGCATCGATAAACACCTTCTGATAGAGGAGAAAACTGAAGAGCAGCCCGCCGCCCTGACTTAGCCTTTTTCAGATCGTTCAAAAGGCCGATGACACTAGAGTCTTTTCTGTTATCCTCCATTTTCTTTCCTGTAAGGGCAAGTCAGCCCGAGTCTTTTTACGACCTTTCGTTCAAGAATGCTTGTAAATATTTCAGTCTTTACTATCAATTTTGCTTATAAGTACAATGACAATTTCCTTCCTATCTTTGAGGTTCAATTCTTATTTCTTTTTGCTATATTGGGGCATTAAAATTTCTTTTTCAAAAATTCGGGACAATCCTGACATCATTCATGAGAGAAATGATATTACCTATGAGGGTCTTTCAAAAATCATGAAAATTTTAGTTCAAATATTTTATTACAACCTTTTTCAAAGATCAACCCTTGTGTTGATCATATTTTTCTACAAATTGATTTCAAATCATTGCATTTCAAAGATCAACCCTTGCATTGATCATATTTTCTGAAAATTGATTTTGAATTATTGCATTTCAAAGATCAACCCTTGTGTTGATCATATTTTTCCAAAAAAAATTGACTTTGAATCATTACATTCAAAAATCAACCCTTGTGTTGATCTCATTTTCCAAAATTTGATTTCATTGTATTCAAACATCAATCCTTTTGTTGATCATATTTTCTAAAAGTTGATTTCAAATCATTTGCATTCAAAGATCAATCCTAGGTGTTGATTATGTTTTCTAAAAATTGATTTCAAATCATTGCATTCAAAGATCAACCATTGTGTTGATTATATTTTCTAAAAAATTGAAATTGATTTCATTTGCATTCAAACATCAACCCTCGTGTTGATCATATTTTCTATAAGTTGATTTTTCAAATCATTGCTTTAAAAAAATTAACCCTCATGATGATCTCTCATGAATGATCCCCTTTCAAAGATTAGCTCTCGCAGATAATCTTTCTTTCCAAAAATGATTTTCTCATCTTCTTCTCTCATTTCATCCCACATGCAGGCAGGATCAAACTCTTTTTCTCATCTTTATCAGTTTTATCAAATTTTATTCATTTTTATTATTCATCCATTTTTCTTAAATTCTTATTAATTCTTATTTCAAAAATTACCCTTTCAGGTTAAGGGATAAACCTGATGCCTCCTTTTAATGAGGTATTATTTTTTATTCTTCTCCTCCCCTTCAGGTTAAGGGATAAACCTGAAACCTCATCATACGAGGTCCTTATTTCTTCAAAACAAGGAATAGTCTTGAATGTCTTTCCTCCTCTTTTAAAGCTTCATTAATCTCTGCCAAATCTCTTCTTTATCGAATTTTCAAAGCTTTGCTGATTCTTTTGATTCTTTATCAAACCTTTTATCAATTCTTGCCAAAATTTTATTTCTGCCCCATTCAGGATAAGGGTTTAATCCTGAAAACCAGGCCACATACAGCTTAACTATGATGGTCTATTTCAATCCACAAGTTGAATCCTTTCTTTAGGTTGAATTCCTATAGAATCAAAAGCCCATAGGTTGAACCCCCTGTCAAACCAATATGGCTCACAAGTTAAATTCCTCTTGAACTAAAATTCCTTCTCAAAATAGTCGATCTTTAGGTTGAAGTCCCACTGATTCGCAGTCCTTAGGTTGAAATCCTTTAGGACCATTTCTTTCGATCTTTAGGCTGAACCCCTACTGATCAGCGAACTTTAGGTTGAAGACCTACTGATTCGCAGTCCTTAGGTTGAAATCCTTTAGGACCATTTCTTCCGATCTTTAGGCTGAACTCCTACTGATCAGCGAACTTTAGGTTGAAGACCTACTGATTCGCAGTCCTTAGGTTGAAATCCTTTAGGACCATTTCCTTCGATCTTTAGGCTGAACCCCTACTGATCAGCGAGCTTTAGGTTGAAGTCCTACTGCTTCGCAGTCCTTAGGTTGAAATCCTTTAGGACCATTGCTTCCCTCGATCTTTAGGCTGAACTCCTACTGATCCGCGATCTTTAGGTTGAACACCTACTGCTTCGCAGTCCTTAGGTTGAAATCCTTTAGGACCATTCCTTCCCTCGATCTTTAGGCTGAACTCCTACTGATCCGCGATCTTTAGGTTGAACACCTACTGCTTCGCAGTCCTTAGGTCGAAATCCTTTAGGACCATTCCATCCCTCGATCTTTAGGCTGAACTCCTACTGATCCGCGATCTTTAGGTTGAACACCTACTGCTTCGCAGTCCTTAGGTTGAAATCCTTTAGGACCATTCCATCCCTCAATCTTTAGGCTGAACCCCTATTGATCAGTGAGCTTTAGGTCGAACACCTACTGCTTCGCATTCCTTAGGTTGAAACCCTTCAGGACCTTTTCTTTCTGTCTTTAGGCTGAACTCCTACTGATTCGCGATCTTCAGGTCGAACTCCTACTAATTCGCAGTTCTCATTTTAAATTCCCTTCAGATCATTCATAAGTCAGTCTATAGGTTGAATTCCTACTAATCCATATCCTTTTTACGGTTCTTAGGCTGAATTCCTATCGAACCACATTCATCTTTCAAGAAGTAAACCTGTAGGATGAATTCCTACCAATCCATATTCTTTTGCAGTTCCTAGGTTGAATTCCTATTGAACAAAATTCATTTTTTGTAGGCTGAATCTCTACTGATCTATATTCTTTTGTTGAAATCCTATTAAACCAAGATTCATTTTTTTCAAAAATCCAATTTGTAGTTTGAATTCCTACTGATCCATACTTCTTTTGCTGTTCTTAGGTTGAAGTCCTATTGAACCAAATTCGTTCTTCGAAAATTCAGTCTATAGATAAATTCTTATTTGCCACAAATTCTTTTGCAAAATTCTTAGATTGAATTCCTATTGAATTAAACTTTATTTTTCAAAATTTCAATCTGTAGGATGAATCCCTACAGATCCAATATTCTTTACGGCTCCTAGGTTGAGTCCCTATTGAGCCAATGTTATATGATAAAACCAATATTTTCATGTTATTTCCTCCAAAATTTCAGCCAAAGGATGCATCAAAATCTATATTGAGTGATTGTTTCACAAAGGAATTCTGGAACATTATGCCAATTTGCTAAAAACAGTTGTTGACTCCAATATTCTTGCTACACAAAAAGAATTTCCTTAGATTACCTCCTGTATTTCCTTCCAAGAAGGTGAAACTCTTTGCGAAAAAGAGGTAAAATTCAAATCTTTTCCTGTTGATCAACCAAAAGGATGTAAGAAATGTCCTCGATATGATCAATGAAAGAAATCTTCAATGATGTTGAAAAGTCAGAAGTAAATTGATATTGATCGTAGCTATGGCGCATGTTTTAAAAATGACTTTCTGGCAATCAGGCAGTGGAAATATCTTGAGCTATAAAAAGAATCCACTCAACCCATATCTTCTCATTTCGTTTAAAAGTTGCAATCAAATATCCGCAAAAGGGATCTCTCAATTGTCGTCGAGATGAAGGCGAATTAAGCGAGTGGACCCCCGGGGCCAAAGAAGATTGAAAACATCTCCAAGATGACGGAGTTTGTGACGGATCCTTCCAGGGAAAGTTCAGATCACCGTCAAGATAAAGGCGAGTGCGATGAACCTACCGACAAACCCTAAAAGATATTTGATTTCTGCTATCATCTAAAGACCTTTTGAGCCAATATCATATATAATCCCTGAGAGAAAGAAGGATCGGAGCATCTCCAAGATGAAGAAGCTTGTGACATACCCCTCCCTGAAAAAGAGAGAAAAGTCAGGACATCCAAATGAAGGATGATGTGAAAAACCGAGAAAGCCCAATGACTCAAAAGAGTGCAAAAAGATCATCGTGGGAAAACACCCAGATATCAAACTGCCGAAGTTGCCAGAAGTCATCTTTTCTCATGCAAAATTCTTTTATCAATATCTCTTCATTTTCTGCTTTTATGAAATTAAGAATATTTCTTTTATTCTCATATCAGGGAAATGGATAGCTTCCTTGAAGAAAATCATCAGTGCTAAAATTTTGAATTTGACTCTTAGAACTGAGGAGTTAACCTCATTTGGGGGAAATACTCTAGGTAAAAGAGAGAATATCTTTTGCACATACGTGCACTTTTCCAAGTGTTTGAATCTACTATGATTTTATCTTATTGGCAAAATTTTCTAGCTATTCCAAAAATAAAATAAACATTCAATATCCATTTTGATGTAACCAAGCATTGTTTATATTTCCCAAAAAGAGTTGCCTCAGAAGAAGTATCTCCTCCTGTCCCACCACGGTTTTCTCATTAACGAATTCCGTATGGATGACCCACTCAGGATAAGGGTCAAAAACCTGAAATTTCTTGCGAAAGATTCTTTGATTTCAAAAGCTATTTCAGTCTCAGCAATGAGACACCCAATTTCTTCTCCCTTTTCAAAAGCTTTAGGGACTCTCTATTTCCTCCTTTCGCAAAAACCCCTCTCAGATTTGTTCGTCCAAATTCCGAAGGTCCCATCGTGCTTTCTCCATTTTGAGAAACCTGTATGGTAGATTTCCCCCACTCAGGATAAGGGTCAAAAACCTGAAATTTCTTGCGAAAGATTCTTTGATTTCAAAAGCTATTTCAGTCTCAGCAATGAGACGCCCAATTTCTTCTCCCTTTTCAAAAGCTTTAGGGACTCTATATTTCCTCCTTTCGCAAAAACCCCTCTCGGATTTGTTCGTCCAAATTCCAAAGGTCCCATCGTGCTTTCTCCATTTTTGAGAAACCTGTATGGTAGATTTCCCCCACTCAGGATAAGGGACAAACCTGAACCATTTGCGAAAGATCATTTACTTCAAAAGTTATTTCAGTCTCGGCAATGAGACGCCCAATTTCTTCCCCTTTTTCAAAGCTTTAGGAACTCTATATTTTCTCCTTTCGCAAAAACCCCTCTCGGATTTGTTCATCCAAATTCCGAAGGTCCCATCGTGCTTTCTCCATTTTTGAGAAACTCGTATGGTAGATTTCCTATCCAGATCAAGAGTTAACCCGGAACCTCGCTTCGCGAGGTATCTTCCTTGTAGGTTTGGGTTAAACCTGAGTCACATTCCAGTGAGATTCCTCGTTTTTGACGAGATGTTTTCTTCCAGTTCCACCATGGTTCTTCCCATCAAGGAACCCATGCTTCATATATTCCTCCAAGAAAGGGTCATACTCGAGCTTCATTTCACAGGGTCTTTTCCAAAATGTCCCATCAAGGTCCTCATATATTCCTTTCCTTATTTCCAAATTCATTTTTGATATATCTTCGTCCCATCCAGGTTAAGGGCTAAACCTGAATCATTCCAAAAAGAGTATTTTGTCTCACCCATGAGACCTGATCAAAATTTTCATTTCCCACCATTTCAGAACTTTCACCCAAAAGTCCCATCACGATTTTCTCATTTCTATTATTTGATTACATCATCTCCGAGGATTTCGTCTCCCCAAAACCGTTCAGGATAAGGTTCTAAGCCTGGAAAGCCATATTTTCAAAATAATTCTTCCACACCCAGTTCAGATCTACTGACTAGGGCATTTTTAAAAATTTGGAGTGTTGTCGTTGCCACTAAGCTCGGCTTACAACCGGCTTAGTAGCAAAGAGGGGCATCTGTGAACACCCCAAATTTTTCAAAGTTTTATAAAAATGACCCTTTTGCCCCTAACCCCATTTTCTGAGAAAATCAAGTCATTTCTTCAGATTTTCTGAATTAAAAACCCATATTGACATATTCAAAATCAACTCCAGATCCGAATCCAATATTTAAAATCCATATTTCCTCAAAATCCGGATCCAAACCCATTTTTCTGAAGAAATTTTCTCAAAATAGTTTTTAATTCTCAAAAAATTCCTCTTTTTGTAAATATTTTTGCAAAAAACACAAAAAAATTAGTTTAATCTTTGGTTTCTCGTAAAACTTTAGGATTTTATTCTAAAAATACAAAAAAATAGAAAGATAACACCAAAAGCCAAAAAAAAAAAAAGTGGAAAAATTTTGAGAAAAAAAAATGAATTAGTTTAAACTTTAAAAGTCAAAATTTTTGCTAAAAAGCCCTGAGAGCCTCTTTTTGTAAAAACTCAAAAATTAGAGGGGGTCTTATGCGAAATACTCTTTTAGGGTTTTGAAAACCCTTCGTGAATGAGAAAAGGGGAAAGAGAGCCGCCTCCCTCACTCGGGTATCTCCCCTCTCTCTCCACCAAAACCCTAAAAAGCCCTCTTCATCGCCCTTCTCTTTCTCTCTCCTCCATGGTCGATCGCTCGGAACCCCCTCTTCATCACCCTTCATCCTCAACTACCTACCTTTCCCGAACCTTCCCTTTCTTTTCTCTTTAAAAGGAGCCTGCAGGAAGCTCCATTCCTTCACCGCCTTCACCCCCGCACCCCTCTTGTCTTCATACATCGACTGCTTTCATTCCACCGATTCTCCCATTCTTCTTGACGATTTTCCTTCTCCGTTCCTTAAGCGGTAAATGGATTCCCCTCAAGCAACGAGAGATTGACAACAACTACAATATTAATGTTGATCGATTGCCTCGGCAACTAGAAGTCTCTGCGAATCAGGAACTCCCAACAACTGGAAGTCGATCAGCCACTGTAGAAACATCTCTTTCTACTGACCAGAGTACAGACCGCGATAGCAGAGAATATTGAAAGAACAAACCCATCCATCTGCAATCGGATTTTCATCAAATCACGATAGGTAATCTCTTTCCTCTCCTGCTCTTTACGTTGCTCACTGCTGTTTCGATTTTACGTTATTATTTCTTGAAGTTCCCCTTTTGAGTTTCTTTTGTTTTGTTTTAAAATTCTGCAGAAATCTCACTTTTATCGTTCTAATCCTCCCATTTCATTTTGCTAAAATGCACAAAAGGTGGGGTCGACCTGCACATAGCAGGACCGACCCACCCTACGCGACATCAATGGAACATCTTTGTTCCAACATGGTTTCTTGTCATCCTTTTTTTTTGTATTTCATGTTTTGCGTATTTCTATTAGCAGTTTATTTTGATTCTTTGATTTCATTACAATTTCCTGTTTACATTTGAACTTTTGATCCCATTTTCGATGATTGGCTGATATTTTGATTCAATCTTCTGATAATTTTGATCCCCACTTTACTTATAATTCATTCTCTGTTATGCAATACATTGCATCATTCTCGTTTGTTTCTACATTTTCCCGCATCATTATCGCAATGTTCGCATATCACTCTTTCGTCTTTCACCATCACATGCATATTTTTGTATAATAGATCAATGCATCCATGTCATATTATAACATGATTCAGTTACATCTCGGATCCCTGCGTATGCGTCCCTTTGTACTAATGTTCACCTACATCCCTGCCCTTCTTCAACTGGAAGGCAGAATCTGATGATAAAAGCTCATCGAAGATGGGGAAAATACCAGCAGAGGAATTAGATACTGGTTGCTATGATATAGAAGGCAGTTGGCGTGCTAGACATGAATAATTCTTGAGACAGAGAAACAATTCTCAGAGCCCAAAAAGAAAAGGATGTGCTGAAATCCCAAAAAAAAAATATGGAGAGAATCGTGATGCATAGCCCCATCTATCAGAGTCAGATCTTCGGTGCTGACTTAGCCCTTTAGTGAATTTGCTATAACAGAGACAATGGGTGTCACTGTATACCCGATTTTTGAAAAAAAATGGATCACGATGCTCAGGGAGACCCTGACACCTCTCATGTGAACTGGCGAAAATAGGTCTCTATCCACCATCATGGAACCTCAGAGCCCGGAATTAAAGATGCAAACAATGTTCATTGAGTATATTTCAGTCGTCACTAATATTCTTGCTTTGTTATATGCTATCGTTAGGAATCGTGAAGGGCCCACATTGAGATTCTTGGGCCTACTATCTTCAGGCTATTGGGTTCAACTTCATCAGATAAGACAATAGCCTGTCGCTGGATTTCTTTTTCATCTGAAGGTCACTTACAGGAGGATGCCATGCCTCAACCCTGTGATTCAAGTTTATAGCATCAGAAGATCTATTGCAGAAAAGTTTTATGGCAAGTTTCATCACAGAGGATGATGCAGATCAAGTTTTCGCAGGAAGTGTCAATGGTCGCACCTGGCCCCAATGCATTCGCAGGGGTTTGAAATTAGCTGTTTAGCCTCCAACTGGCATCTTCTGAATTCATAGAGTAGTCGTAACAGACATTGCGGCACATGCAAGCCTGGATGTTTTGTGGGTTTGGAAACTTGGTCATCATTGATAAGAGCCGGATTGTATTTCGATTACTCGATCAAACCCACTTCAGTACAGCATTGAAAGCACCATTTCAACCTAAGTGGCTCTGAGATTCGGTCTCCAACCATGGATTCGCTGGATCAATATAATTGACCTGATTGTATATTGCATTTGTTTCTGTTTCAGGAAATATGTGGAAAATCTCATTACTTGGAGTCCTAAATTCAACTTTATGTGTTGTAATAGTTAGACCTTAATGAAAATTTATATTTCCAGTTTTAGATAGAATGAATGAGCATTGTAGATATCATGAATCACTCGTTCTTCATGCATTTTTTTCTTTTATTTCTCAGATTCTCACAATGGTGAAACACGAATGGCACGTGCACCATTTTGTAAGAGATAATTGATACTAAGTTGATGATCCACATCAATGGCCATAGTCAGGGTGTTGACAAAACTTAGCATTTTTTATCTTTTACAAAATAACACTGGATCCACACTGGATCCATTTTCAAAGTTCATCATATTTCCCTAAAATATTTTCTTCTTTTATCAGAATTTAACTTAAAATTAACTCAAAATATATACCAATGGCCATAGTCAGGGTATGTCGAGGGTTAATTTCATTTTAAATTCTATAAAAGCACCAAATGTATTTTATTCTTCCCTTGAATTTAAATATAGATCATTATATAAAACGTTCAATGACCATAATCAAGGATGTATTATATCTTCAATCTTGTTTTAATTCATTTAAAGAATGAAATAGCTTTTCAAAATCCAATTTCAAATTCTTCAAATTCATTCATCATTTAGGATAGAATTACATCATACTTTCAAAATTTTATTTATCAAAAACTCCAAGTAAAATGTAAATATCTTCCTCAATCTATCTTCAATCCTAATCAAATCCGATTCATCCTTTTATTTTTTTCAAAATTCTATTTTCAAATCTCAAAGTTCAATTTAACTTTGAGATTTCAAATTCATTTTATATTCAGATTCAAATCAGATTTCAAGAATCAAAGTTGACTTTGAAATTTCAAATTCATTCAAAACTCCAATTTAATCTCCAAGTTCAATTTAACTTTGAGATTCTTGATTCATCTTCTAAATTTCAAAATCAAGGTCTAATTTGACTTTGAAATTCATTTCTATATTCAAAGATTCAATTTCTAAAATTCATTTTCCAAGTTCAAAATTAAACTTGGAAGTTTATGATTATCTTCTAAAATTCAAAGTCTAATTTGACTTTGAAATTCATTTGTATATTCTAAGATTCAATTTCTAAAATTCATTTTCCAAGTTCAAATTAAACTTGGAAGTTCTTGATTCATCTTCTGAATTTAACTCCAAATCCATTTTAGGATCCAGAATTCAACACTCATATTGGATCTCAGACTTCAGATCCAATTCCTCTTTAGGATCCAGAACCCAATTCTACATTTGGATCTCAGACTTTAGATCCACTCCATTTTAGGATCCAGAACCCAATTCTACATTGGATCTCAGACTTCAGATCCAAATCCATCTTAGGATCCAGAATCCAATTCTACTTTGGATCTCAGACTTCAGATCCAATTCTATCTTAGGATCCAGAGTCCAAGCCTATCTCGGATCTCAGATTTCAGATCCAAATACCATCTTGGATTCCAAGTCTTGAATCTGATTCCCTTCAAAATTCCAAATCCAAAATTCCACTTTAATTCCAATTCTTAAAGCCAATTCCATTTCATTCAAACCAAGTTCCTAGTTCGGATCCTAAATCCAAAAATCAACTCAAAACTCTATTCAAAATCCGGAACTTGGATTCGGATTTCATCTTGAAATTCCAACTTTTTTTCAAATCCCATTTCTCAATTCCTTTTGATTTACCACATTTCCTTCTAAATTCAAAACTTCAAAATTGGAATTCAATTCCATTCCAAATATTCATCCAAGTTCAAACTTCTAAATTCAAAATCCATTTATGACTTTGAAAATTTCCTTCATTCTCTTTTTATCTCAAGACTTCAAAATCAATTTCCAAATTCCAGATTTATTTTTCCAAGCTCTTGATTATTCTAAAAACTTAGAACTTTAAATCTTAAGTTCTAAGTTAAGAATCATTTCTTCACTTTATCAGATTCACTTGGAAATTCTCCAAAATATTTTCAAAAGAGCATACATCTTTTCATTTGCACAAGCATGATTCATTGTGCATTTAGACTTAGGATAAATACTTAGATAAATTCTTTGCAAAGCAAAAGGCATAAAATTCGACCCTTGGTTCGATTACCCCTGGTAAAGGCGTCAGGAATGGTCGAACTTCGTACCGACGAGCGGATCCTGTCTTCCAGTTTTTCCCGCAAATATTTAAAAAACGGAGGCGAGTTATTTCAAATATTTTTAAAATTAAGGTCAAGTGAGACCCGCAAAAGAGTTCCTCTTCTCTTCTCTTCTTTCTTTTCTCTTCTCTCTTTCTTTCCGTTCTTTTATCTTTTCTCCCTTCAAAAAGGAGGAAAATAAGAGGTTGGAAAGGAAAAGAGAAGGAAGAGAGAGAACATTACGAGAGAAAAAATTTTGCGATGATCACAGAGATCAATTCAAGAAAATGTGCCATGGTGTATGTTGTTTGCTGATGATATTGTTTTGATTGATGAGTCTAGAGCTGGGGTTAATGCTAAGTTAGAATTATGGTGACAAACATTGGAAGCAAAAGGTTTTAAGTTGAGTAAGAGTAAGACATAATACATGAAATGTCGGTTTAGTAAGCAACGAAGTAGTGATGAGAGTGTAGTGAAGCTTGGTGAGCAAGAAATATCGGTGGATGATTGTTTCAAATATTTGGGATCTATCATTCAAAAGTATGGAGAAATTGATGGAGATGTAAATCATAGGATAAAGATTGGGTGGATGAAATGGAAGAGTACAACTGGAGTGTTGTGCAATCGTAGAATGCCATAACTGTTGAAGGGAAAGTTTTATAGGATGACTATTAGGCCCACTTTACTATATGGTATGGAATGTTGGGCTGCCAAGAGACATCATATTAAAAAAATGAGTGTAGCTGAGATGCATATGCTGAGATGGATGTGTGGAAATACAATAAAAGATAAGATTCAGAACAAGGAGATACAGAAGAAGGTAGGCGTTGCACCCATTGAAAATAAGATGAGAGAGAATCGTTTATGGTGCTTTGGACATATTCAGCGAAGGCCTAATGATGCTCTAGTTAGAAGGATGGAGAAATGGGAAAATATATTAGTTAAAAGAGGTCGGGGTAGGCCTAGAAAGAAATGGATGAAGGTGATAGGAAAGGATATGAATGCTTTGAACCTCACCGAGGACATGGCATTGGATAGAAATGATTGGAGGAGAAGGATTCATGTAGAAGACCCAGAATGATTTTCTTTTTTGGTTCATATCACCGACCCCAATTGTTTTGGGACGAAGGCGTAGTTGTTGTTGTAACTATGGCTACTGGAAATGTATAATGACCATATTTCTTAAGTCTGTAGATTTTGTTGTATGGAAAATTGTAGAATGTCCATATTCTTCTCCTACAACAGACTATTCTTTATGGACTGATAAAGAAAGAAAAATAGCAAATCTAAATGCTAAAGCCATGAATGCGCTATACTGTGCTATATATCAAAATGAATTTAACAAAATATCTATATACGATTCTACCTATGATATTTGACATTCTTTGGAGGTTATTCACGAGGAAACAAACAGAGTAAGAGAAGCTAAGATCTCATCATTGGTTCGAAAATACGAACTTTTCAAAATGATCAAAGATGAAACCATTTCTGAAATGTTCACTAGATTCACCAACATCACAAATGATCTTAAATCACTGGGAGAAAATTATTTCCAGTTTAACAAGGTAAAAAAGGTGTTGAGATCACTTACTTCTGATTGGGAAAAAAAGACTACTACCATTGAAGAAGCTCAAGATCTATCAAAACTTACCTTAGACGATCTAATAGGTAACCTTATGGCCTATGAAGTCCATATGAAAGAAAAAAGGGAAGAAGAACAACCTACAAAGAAAAAACTAGCTTTCTCAGCTCTCTCAGAAGATGACGATTCAAAAAAAGATTCTGAAATTGCTCTTCTTACCCGACGATTTCAAAGATTCATGAGAAAGAACAAGTTGTTCAAAAAGCTCAAAGAAAAACAGGATCCAAAAGAGGAGATTGTGTGCTATCAATGCAAAAAACCAGGTCATGTGAGACGTGACTGTCCTTTTCTAAAAAGAAGATCCAAAGAATAAAATTCAAAGAAAAGGTTCTTCAAGAAAAATGCTCTCTATGCTCAATGGGATGACTCAGAACCATCCAATAGTAAAGAGTCAAGTGATGATGAAGCTGAAACTGCAAATATGTGCTTCATGGCGAAAGAAAGCCCTGTAAGTCCAAATTCAAACTTTTCTTTTGATGATCTTCTAGAGGCTTTTCAAGAGATATTTGAAGAATCTAGAAAAATGAGTCGCAAGAATAAAGTTTTAAAATCTGAAATCTTAGAGCTCTCTCAGAAAAATGAGAAACTTTCCATTGAAAATTCTGATTTAAAAAGGAAGAATCTCATGCTTACCTCTGAAATTATGTCTACTAATTCTAAGACTAAAAATCTTCAAGTAGAAATTTCAAAATTAAAAATTAAATATGAAAACCTTATGAAAACGATTTTCAAGCTTACCAAAAAAAAAGAGAACTTGGATAAACTTCTAGCCTCTCAAAAAGTTTCTTTTTACATGCACGACAATGGGTACTCTCATTTTTGTGCAAATAAAAAAACCTTTTCTGTCAAAAGCTCTGCTGATTTTGAAAAAAGTTATTATTCTTACAATAATTGTAATTCTTATTCTATGTACTCCTCTTAGATCATAGATAAACCCAAATCTAAATGGATATGGGTTCCTAAGTCTAACAAGAAGGGACCCGATTGGGTACCAAAAAAGTCTTTTACTTGATTTGTTGCAGACATTGAAAAAGAAGAACATGTGGATATTAGATAGTGGATGTTCAAAACATATGACAGGATGTCCAAAACTATTTGTTGTTTCTCAATACAAAGAAGGAAGAACTGTCACCTTTGGAGATAACAACAAAGACTTAATAATTGGTATTGGTAATATTGAAAATATCGATTATCCTCTTATTAAAGACGTTCTCCTTGTGAAAGGATTAAAGCATAACCTTTTAAGCATCAGTCAAATGTGTGACATAGGATATAATGTCAATTTCAAACATGATGCATGTCTCATAGTTGACTCAATCAAAAATATCATTTTAAATGGAACAAGAAAAAATAATGTCTATGAATTATATTTAGATAATATTTCTGAACAATGTCTCATAGCAAATAATGACTCTCAAAACTTATGGCATGAGGATGGGACATGTAAATTTTAAATATATATATAAACTTGTCAAAAATAATTTGGTTCGTGGATTACCTAAAGTATCATTTAAAAAGGATTATTTTTGTGATGCTTGCCAACTAGAAAAATTATCAAAATCATCTTTCAAGTTAAAGAATGTTGTGTCAAGCAAAAGACCTCTAGAACTTCTTCATCTGGATCTTTTTGGTCCTTCTAAGGTAGCCAGTCTTAATCATAATAAATATGCTTTTATCATTATTGATGATTACTCAAGATTCACTTGGGTAATATTTTTGAAAAATAAAAGTGATATGTTTTGTGAATTTGAGATTTTATGTAAAAAATTACAAAATGAAAAATCCTCTACAATTATTAAAATTCGTAGTGACCATGGAGGAGAATTTGATAATGATCTTTTTGTAATTTTTTGTAACTTGCATGATATTTCACATAACTTTGCCTTTCTTAGAGCTGCACCCCAAAATGGTGTAGTAGAAAGAAAGAATAGAACTCTTCAAGAATCTGCCAGAATAATGCTCCAACATAACAAGCTTGCTAAATATTTTTGGGCTGAAGCTGTAAACATTGCATGCTATATCTCAAATAGAGTTCTTATTAGGCCTTTATTGAATAAAACTCCCTATGAATTATTCTATGACAGAACTCCAAGAATAGGCTATTTTAAAGTCTTTGGTTGTAGATGCTTTATCCTGAATACTAAAGATAGTCTTGATAAATTTGATGCTAAATCTGTTGAAGAAATATTCTTAGGATATTCAAGTCATAGTAAAGCATATAGAGTATTCAATAAGAATTCTAATACTATTGAAGAATCTATGCATGTCAGATTTAATGAATCCATTTGTCAAACTGTACATAATAACACTAATGATGATGACCTTGAAAGTATAATTTTTTTTTTAGATAATACAGCTGAATCTAATGAAGATGATCATCAAAGAACATTTGTTGAAATCAGAGATCATCTTCAAACGCAGATTGTAAGACCCACAAATTTTCAATATCTTTCTGAAGAAATTCACGAGGCATTTCCAAATAAAAATATCATTTGAATCTGAAATACAAATCGAATCGATTTGTACGAACCCGTTATACTTAGAATATTCATCGCTTCATGAATATATGTTCAAACACTCTGGAAGTCATAACTTCCTACCTGAACAAAATCAAGAGATTTCCACGAGCCAACTTTCTTAGTTACGTCAATACGAAGAGAATGACGTACTCAGAATTTTTCGGAAAAAAATTGCCGAAAACCAAAAATTTTTGTGGGACCCACGAAAATGTTGGTGGAACCCACAAAAATATTTCTCAGAAAATATCTAGTGGGACCCACAAAATATCCCATGAAAATATCTGGTGGGACCTACAGGATAAGATCAAATATGTCATCTGGATAAGATCAGTGAGTAATCTGGATAAGATCAGTGAGTAATCTGGATAAGATCAGTGAGTCATCCGGAAAAGGCAGGGGCATTAAGGTAAATGGGGTTACTTAGGGGCTAAGCAACCTTGGCTATAAATAGAGGAGGCCCCCCCTTGAAAAAATCGTCTAGCCCTCTCTCTCTCCTCCTTTTTCCAAACATCCCCTACCTAGCCTAGCCCACCTGAGTCTACCTGATCTGGTCCTAGCCTGCATGACCTGATCCTAGCTCACCTGACCTGGTCCAAACCCAGTTGACTTGACTTGAACCTAGTTGGGTTTGAAGTCAAAGTCAAAATCCTTTTTGGTCCAGAAACTTGGTTTGATTTTTCTGAACCAGACCCAACCTACTTGGGCTAAGTCTGAACCTGTTGAACCCAGTTGACTTGGACCGAACCTAGTTTAGTTCAAACCACTTGGGTTGAGTAGCTTGACCTACTCTTCCTCTTTCTCAACTAGGTCAAACCCATCTGACCTAGTCTGACCTCTCGAAGGAAGAATCAAACCTCGTTTGAAGCAGTTGGAGCGTTTCAGAGTCGTTTCTTCCGCGATTTGAAGTAAGTTTGCTTAGTTGATCCATCTCTCTCAAGTATTTGCTTGTTTGTATATAGTATATACTTTCTGAAGTAGTATCTGATCTTAGTTCTTGGTTGAGCCCTCTAGAACACTTTGGTGTTCACGCGCTCGCCTCGTAACTATCGTTAGATATATACGTTTGAATGTGCAGTATATGTGTTCTTAAAAATGATCTCGCCCTAGTTTCTGGTTGAGCCCTCTAGGACACTTCGGTGTTCACTCGCTCACCTCATAACTATCGTTGGATACGGATCTTGGTGTATATCGTTTGGAAATGAGTCGTCACATCTTATATTGCCAAGGCTGTGTAATTTACCATTCACCGTCGCGTCGTATAATGCCAAGGCTCCCTGCTTTCTGCAATTTCTGATTAATGCACTTCTGATTATGCATTTACTTACGCCGTCGCGTTGAATGACGCCAAGGCTTCTACTTTATGCAAATATATATGTAAAATATTTCGTTCAGTTACACACCCTGGACACTAAATATATTTTTTCCTTTACGCCGCTGCTGTATAAGGCACAAGCTTTTGCTTATACTAAATATATGGCGCATAAGTGAGAGTTCAAATGGAGATCAAACTCCAAATCACCAATGTGATTCCCTTGCCGCAACTCATTCAAGATTTTGCTTGACGAATGAAGCCCCTATTGAAAAGGCTTCGCTTTTTGGCAAAACTGCTCTTTACGTAAAGACTAAGTCATTTACGTATGGCCTGACCATGGCTCAGGGTTCCCAACAACCTTGATGTATGCAAGGTACGCACAACAGTGAACATCCATTTCCCAAGTTAAGCGTAACGATTTCCCGCAAAAGAGGAGAGATGTCTCTGAAATGGATAAAAGAAACACACGCTTTCTCTGTCAAAGAGAGAAAGTGCTGCTGAAATTTTTGAAGAAGCTAAAAATAACTCAGAAAGAACGTAGCAGGTTACTCCGTCATATAGCGGAGTGCTACCCAGTTCATGGAATGCTTTCTACAACGTAGAAAGGATCGTCGCACCACTGCCGATAGAGCAGAGGAGGTGCTGACGAAATGGTTGGCAGAAGAGCTGCCAGAACCAGTTGAATGGCACGACGATGTTAGTTGTTGGAATGAAGCCAGAATGACTCGTATCCCTATTGCCTGTAAGGGCACCTTACTACTAAGGGACGCTACGCCAGAGTAGAGGCTGCACCTTGACAAGGCTATGTGCTCGTTGCGTAAAAATACGCCGAGCGGTCGATCTGTTAAGATCGAGTCATATGCATGCTCATTGAGAACTGTTATACAATCAAACTCGTAAGGGTCGCAGAGCCAGAGTGTGTTGTTTCCACCCAAAAGAGGTGAGATGCTCATGCTGGCCGCAATGCCGATAGCAGAGTTAAGCATACATATGAATAAAACTTAAGGTTGCACATACCCCGCGGTTGATGATCGTGTTAGGGGTATCCTCCTCGGTTGATGACCGTGCTTGGGGCATATTGAATGAGTTCGGATACATATCCGCACAGTGCTGAGGCACAGGCTGCCTAAATGGCATGCAATATCTGGCCAAGTAATCGTAAGACTGTCAGACCCCTTCAGGAATTATGCTCACTATAGAATGATAGTGATGGTATAACCTTGAGTGACACATATTAAACTTTGGACCTGATAGAGTCCACGATGGCCTCAGTCACTCATGGGTTTTGGGGTCGTGGTTATCCTTAAGATCTAAGGATTGAACCCAACTACTGCAAGTAGTAGATGTATTCCAATATGGGTCTAGTAGGGTTCTCTCGGTTGAAACACACCGCCCTACTATGGATAGGGTCAATAGGACTCTGGGGTATCTAAAATATATGGAATAATCAACCCCCAGAACGTCGAGTTGATGCCCGGACAATGCTTCGCCCGCGTACCAAGGGTGAAAGAGGTTAAATATCGAAACAATGCATTAGTTCTAGGTTCAGCGATGCTTGAATGTATGAGTGGATGGACGTTGTTGAGTCAGTCCTGCATAACCTTTGTGAAGGTATCATGATCGGTATACGACTGGACCGACTGGGCAAAGACCCGTGTTATATCCGCACGACTAAGCGAGGCTCGAAAAGTTGTCCTTAGATGCATGAGATACAGATGTACCAAGTATAAAGACTTGAGTACAATATTCATCCCGAAAGAGGCTTGCGCTAAGTCATGAAAACTTGAGCGGATGTTCAACTCATAGCCCTGAGGAGGCTCTTGCGATATACGCTAAGTCGTGGAGACTTGAGTGTCGTTATTGTGAACTGCGACCTTGAGTGGTCAACGTAATTACTTGAGTTGAATGGATGTGTGATTACTTGCTTACCAGACCATCAGTGGTTCTGACCTCGTTTAATGGGAATTTCAGGTGTTGTACCTACGTTGCGATATGCGTAACAAGGCGGCATCGAGTTCCAGGGTTTCTCTAGACAGAGTTGTACTGCTTTCTTTTATTGTACCTATACTTCTTTTTCAAGCAGTGATGTTGTAATAAATATGTGGTTTTCGATAAAATGGAACACTTTGGTGGTCAATGGGTTGCTTGGCCACATACCTATAGTGTGCCAAGAGTTTTCTAAAACCGACGACTCATTATCGTCTGATTCCGCTGCTAAAAGCTTTTGTAAGTTCCGCTGCAAAGAAAAAAAAAGAAATTTATGAAAATTTTAACTTAGCTTTGTTTTGGAAATCCGGGGCGTTATACAGATTTTGGGAGACCTAACCAAGAGAGTTCAAACAAGAGCTCAGTTGGAACGTATTGCAAATATGGCCTTCATTTCTCAATTTGAACCTAAAAAGATTGATGAAGCCATCTTAGATGAGTCAGTTCCAAAGAAATGATGTGTGGGACCTTATACCAAAACCAAAAGATCATCAAATCATTGGGACAAGATGGATCTTCAGAAACAAGCTGGATGAATCGAGTAATGTTGTAAGGAACAAGGCAAGGCTGGTGGCTCAAGAATACAATTAGAAGGAAGGTATTGACTTTAGACCCTTTGAGAAGAATCAAGAAAGATCCAGAGAGCTCGAGGGAGAGAGTGGTTGACCTTTAGAAACCGAAAGTTGTTAGGGTATTTTTAAAAACAGAGTCTGGTTTTTAGAGATTTTGAAAAAGGTGGTTCATTTTTATAACTTTTTTTTTCAAAAAGGGCGATAAAAAGCCATTTTTTTTTATTTTCTCTTTCTTTTTTTGATCTTTTGTTCTTTTTCTAATATATTCTATATTTTTTTGGTATTTTCGAAATAAAAACTATGAAACTAAGGGAAAATAAGGGATTTAAGAACCATTTTGTAATTTTTGAGAAATATTTACAAAAGAAGGGTTTTATGAGAATTCGGGTTTGATTTCTTCAGAAATGGGTTTGAATCCGTGTTTTGAGGAAATATTTGAGTTTTTAACCTCGAATTGAGAAAATATAGAGCCATGGATCCAATTGGATGCCGAACCGACTATCTGAGCCTTTCAAAAATTATTTTTGGCATTTTTGTAATTTTAGTTTGAAAATTATATAACGAGACTCAGATTTGGATTTTAATGCTGAATCCGGATCCAAAATTGAGTCAGATATATAAAAATGGAGTTTATTCCAGAAAATTTGAAGAATAACTAAAATTTATATTGAAATTGACTCAATTTTCTTAGAAAATGGGGCTAGGAGCAAAAAGGGAATATTTATAAAATTTTGAAAAATTTGGGGTGTTCACAATCATCAAATCTCCAAATCAATTTAAGTTAATGTTTTGATCCTTAATATCAATTTAAGATATTGTTTTGATTCTAAATATCGATGTTTAAGATATCAATACAAATTTCCAAATCAATTTGATATATTGTTTTGAATCTTAGTATCGATTTCTATGCTGATTCTTAATATCAATTTACGACATTGTTTTAATTCTTTATATTGATTTAAGATATTGTTTTGATTCTAAATATTGATTTTTAAGATATCAATATGAATCTCCAAATCGATTTAGGATTTTTTTCTGAATCTTAATATCGATTTTTATGCTGATTCTTGATATCGATTTAAGATATTGTTTTGATTCTTAATATTGATTTCTATCCTGATTTTGTATATTGATTTATAAGCTATCAACAGGAATTTTTATATCGATTTGTGGCCGACAAAGACGCCATTGCGTAAACCGCCTAAAATGTGAACCGCTTAAAGGTATATGTTATTTTATTATAAAATCTTTGGAGTGTCCCATAAACATTAAACTCCTCTGCTATAAAAGGAGATCCTCGCAATATTACCGTGACCCAAAATTTACTTGCTTTTGCATAAACCACAGGTTGGTTTTTTCAGAAAGATGTTGGGTGTCGACATTGGCCCGTGGAGGCTTCATGTCGCCGAGGATCTTCCTTTACAAAATAATGTCATTGATTGTGGCATCTTTATAATGAAGTATATTAAAGCAATATGCTATGAACGAGTACCAAAATTCACCATTGTATGTTGTACACTTAAACATGTTTTATTATCCTATATTATTGCTGACTACATTTCTATATCGATCTGACTTTCATTTTTTTCTTTTTCAGGATGATATTCCTGGATTTCACACAGAACTATGCAAAAAATTGATGGATTTTCTAATTGCGAAGGATACAAAACTACAGACTGCAAGATTACCTAGAAAGCTATGAAGAATGCGAGGCCCCAAGTAGTAAGAGGAAGCCTTTTTAAACGTCTACTTGTTCTCAAGGATAACGTGAAGAGGGTTATGTTCTACTACTGAGAGAGAGAGAGAGAGAGAGAGAGAGAGAGCAATTTTTGGTTCAACATTCAATTTCCTGAACATGACAATTTTTTTGTGTACAAACATTTGTAACAGATTTTGTAGATTGTGTATACAAATTTTGTAAGACTGTGTACAAAATTCACTTTGACCCATAAACCAAAATTACCCACTGGCATACGTATGTTGAATACACAAATCCCCACCTCAAGCACGCAACTCACAATAATGTCAATTCTATAGACACGTTTCAAAATCATAATACAAATATCTTACAAATTGAAACATCTTACAAAATTATGCACATGGCACTTGTTAATATCGATTTGTAATATATTATGCTGAATTGTTGTATATCGATTTGTAAGATAATATGTGTTTTATAGTGTCGATTTGTGAGATATTGTTTTGTTTGTTAATATCAATTTGTAATATATTATGCTGAATTGTTGTTTATCGATTTGTAAGATATTATGTGTTTTTTAGTGTCTATTTGTGAGATATTATTTTGATTGTTAATATTGTTTTGTAATATTGTTATCGTCGCAAAATTTTTCTCCCGCCTTCCCTTCCTTGCGAAAGGGAGAGGGAAACGCTTTCGCGATTCAAACTTGACCGGATTTTGGAAAATGTTTTGAAATACTCGCCTCCGTTTTGAAAATTGCGGGAAAATCCATGGGATGGAGCTCGACCTGTCGGTACGAGGTTCGACCGTTCCTGCCGCCTTTAACAGGGGTAATCGAACCAAGGACCAAAATTGTGCTTGACTTAGTAAAATCATCGAAATGGTGTTCTATCCTAAATGCACAGAGAATTCAGGCATGTGCTATGCAATTTTGTAAAATGCAAGTTGGAAAATATGGTGTATGCTTAGAAAACATTTGGAGTTGAAAAGCATTTCTCAAGAAAAAGATGGAAATCAATCTCTCAGAAAAACTCAGACGAAGAAGGCTTGAAATCTCGGGAAAGTTTATAAAGACTTAGAAAATTTTGAAGAAGTGAGAATCTTGAGAAAGTTTAAATGAGAATCTCGGGAAAATTTTGAGAAAGTTTATAAAGACTTAGAAAATTGCGAATCTCAGGACAATGTTGAGAAAGATTAGAAAGACTTGCAAAAATGAGAATCTCAGGAAAGTTTTAAGAAAATTTATAAAGACTTGGAAAATGAGAATCTCAGGAAAATTTTGAGAAAATTTATAAAACTTGGAAAACTATGAAGAAATGAGTATCTCAGGAAAATGGGAAGAATTCCTGAGAAAAGATGATCATTTGAAAAGGAAAGCATTTGTCGGGATAACTCGGACTTTGAGAATTTTCTCAAGGAAATGATAGAAAATTTATAGAAAATTCTTTGGAGAAAGAAATTCAAAACTTAGGAAGTTGAATTCCTGAGAATCTTGTCTTTTGAAATGTTGGAAAATCCACTTGGGTTCTTGAGAAAGATGAAAAATTCCTTTTGAAAAGAATCTTAAGAAAATAACATTTTCAAGAAAAATCATAGGAAAACTTTGATTTGGAAAATCCAACTCCGAATATCATCATAGTTTCTTGAGAAATCGACTCCATGAAATGAAAATCTTTTGAGAAAATAATGAGAAAACGAATGATGCAAATGATTTGAATGAATGAATGCACTTTGAAAAGATTTCTGAAAAATTGGTTGGAAAAATGTGGATTAAGCCAAAGTAAATCCTTCATATATTCTGACTGTGGCCATGAATATATTCAGGGTTTATTTGAATTAATTCACAATATTTTGAAAACATTGGAAATATGAGGTGCATTTTCAAGATAGCCTAAGAGTGTAGGCTCAATGTGACTGGTAGAGAGATGATGGATCTGGGTCTCATCCATATTCCGACTAGGGCCGTAAATATGGACTCCACCGAGTTCATCAACTCTCTAAGAGTTGGTGCACGTGCCATTCGTGTTCATCCACGGTGAATTTTGAAAATTTGAGATTTATGCATCATAGAATCAGGATATTACTGAAATCAAACTATATGAGATGCGACCTAATCTAAGCAGTAAAAGTAAATCTTATTCCAAGGTTTACATTGAGTTGTTACATTGCATAACATAAAGTAAAAGAAAATTAAAATGGAGCCAAGGAATCAGCATCTTCTAGATTTTCCTGCAAAATGAGAGTCAGTACAAGATAACCAAGGAAATGGGTATATATACTATATATACAACAAAGATATACAAGTAAATGTAGAAATACTTGAATCTATGATGGATGATATATGATAATGAAGATATATTTACAAAGAGTAAGAGACAAGGAAAATATATGTTATGACAAGTGCACATGAAGGGATGTATATATATGTATCTAAGTATGTATACATGCATATATATATATATATATAGACATATATATATATATATATATATATATATACGCATACATATAGGTAGCTATACAATAAATATACATATACATAGGTATATATATATTTATAATGAGAAAATATATATGCTAATGGAAATTACATATAATGGGTAAAACCAGAAATTACAGGTATATACAGTTTCTGTAGGCAATTTTACACAGCCATAATTCCCAAACTATATTATATTTTTCGATAAAATTGGGTATAGAGCTTCTCTATATATCAATAATGAAGCGTGCAAAAGATGGCATGGAGATCATGAACGGATATGGATATATCCGTTCATGAACATTGCCGATTGTCAAGACTGCATACCTGCAGAAAATGGACAGCTTAACAAATTGTTTACAAAGGGGTTGATGGATTTCCCCTTTTGTAGATATCAATGAATAGTTATATCTACCAATCAACCTATGCATAGATCCGAGGTATATCTTCTTGAGCACGCGTATGTCGTCCTGACTTGGCCTTCAAAAGAAATGCTTCATAAAAAATAATTTTCCATATCTCATTGAAACAGGTTTTTGCAGCAACTTACACAGTTTCCTTGTGTAATCATCTCCATTTAGGGGTCAAGATCTCTATCAAGAGATAGGATCAAAATCCATGTAAAAAAAAAAAAAAAAAAATTTATGCTAAGACATAACTGCATGAGAAAATGAAGCATGGCAGGTGGATGATATGTTACTGATATGAAAACTCAGCTATGCACATGACATCAGTAGACATAATGTTATGCAATAATGACTCAGCAACACGCAACTATGAGTGAAACATATGAATGAAGTGCAAAATAGGTATTATACACAAATAATAAAATGAAAGGGGAAAATGACTGCAGATATGTACATATAAACTATCGACCAAAGCCCTCAATTGCAGAGTATACAACTACCAATTTCGAATGCTGATAACGGTAGTGATCCACAAAAGTAACGATCAGCATGACTTCAAAAGAATCTTATTGTAAGAGATACAAAATGGGCAGCAAATGGAATGTACATTGAGACGCAAATATGAGCAATGAGTGTCCAAATCTGGATCTCCTTCGATATATTCAGTCAAGCAATGAGCTTGATTTTGAATGCTCAAACAGGGTATGTCTTTCTCTAAACATTAACAACATACTGGGCAATAGAACAAAGATGAAAAAGGTGAGTTTGTAACATACAGAAAATGGATGATAAAACCTGATAGCAGTAAAAAAAAATAAAAAAATGAACGTATGAATTCTTGAACAGATATCATATAGATCTACACATTAATCTCATAACAGATATGTTTATGCCAAGATTCTTATCTAAGCCATACATCAACTGAGATCATTTTAAGTCAATACGAATTAAAAAAAAAAAAAAAATATTTTGATTTCCTGTTACCTGGTGGATCCCTTGCACTGTAGGAACCTTGAAATCAGCAAATGAGGGCCATCTTCCTGCTGCTTGTCTGAAAGAATATGAGAAGGAGCTGGAACTTCTGCTGGCTGGATTGAAGAAGATCTCAGCCACTTGCTGGAGGTGTGATGGAGACTAGGTTAATCAATTCCAACTAAACAGCCGTGTAGATCCCCTGCACCACTCGACCAGATAAACAGCAGGTAGGAGGCGTTCTCTGCTGCTGGGCTGAAGGTGGATGAGAAGCCTCCTTCACGCTGGATGGCGTTTTCTTGCAGCTGATGGGCTCTGAAGAAAAGGCAGCCTCTGTGGCTGGGCTTCTTGCTGATGGATTGAATGCAAATGGGAGGTAGCTGGACCTCCTTTGCGTGGACTGGAGATCTGTGAAGGGCTGAAGAAGATGATGGGAGGCTGCCGCTGGAGATGGGTGAAACGCAGATCCTCTCGATGCTCCCCTGCGGCTGGGGCTGAAGAAGGTGAAAAAAAACCCCCCTTTACGCCCTTGAGAGCCCCCTTTATGGCTGGGCTGAATCCCCTAAAAACGCCTCTCCCCTTTCCACTTTGAGCTCCTACCAAAAACCGAAAATCTCAATCAAAAGATCCTCCCTCCTCCGTAAATGCCTTGTCCCCCCCCTTTTTTAAAAACCTTCCCTTCTCACAAGAAACGCAGCTCTCCCTTCCGTTACAAATTTTTATTTTTGAAAACTTTTCAAAGTTTTTGTAACTGAATTTTAAAAACTCGCCATTTTAGAAGCTGGACAAAATCTTAGGTTTTTAAAACCATTTTGGGTTCATTTACCTAAGTTTTAGGTAAAAATGAACATCTTTGGGAAAGTTTGGCTGTGGCGACGTTTTGGGGCTGTTTCTTTTTTTTAAATGAATAGTAAATAAAAGAAATAAATAAAAAGAATAAAATTAAATTGAAGATGCCACCTCAGCCAATCTTTTAAAATTCTTTTGAAAATAAAGTTTTGTTTTTTTTTTTTTTTTTTAAAAGTTTTTTATTTTCAATTGGGGTGCCACATGTGTGTGGGCCCACTACTTTAGAACATAACATAAAAAAAAAAAAAAGAAAAATAATAATAATAATAATAATAATAATAATAAATAAAATAAAAAATAAGAAAATAAAAAGAAGAGAAATTTACGAAATTGGTGCCATCTCCGGGTGGGTCCCACTTGAGAATAAGATACTTACCTGAGAGTCTGAGTATGATGCTAGTTCAAAGGCGGGTCCCGCTCCATTTACTTGAAAATACGAGATAAAACATTATTTATTTTTCAAGAATTTGGAAAAATTGGGTTTTCAGGGCAAAAATATGGATAAATGTAAAAACAAAATTTGTAAAGAGATTTAAAATCTTTTGCAAAAAGTTTTGAGATAAAATCTTTAAAATCAATATCCAAAATTCCAGATTGTTTTTCTTGAGAAATTTTTTGTAATTCAAAGTCCTAGGGGTAAAATGGGAAAGATTGGCAATTTTGAAATCCCAGGATTTTAAAAATCAATTTTGAAAAGTTTAAAAAATCAAATCTGGATTAACAATTTTGAAAATCAGGAGTTCTGGATCTCAAAATGACATGTTGTGCAGTGAAATGATGCAAAGTGTTCATGCAATGCGATGCAAAGACATGTTTCAATGAAATGTCACTCTAAGCTTAGACTTGGAAATTCTAACTTTTGTCCAGAAAGAGGATTTTGAAATTTTGCAATTTGAAGATGTCTCTGAACCTAAATATAGAAATTTTGAGGCTCAAGAGTGAAATTTAGGACTTTCTGCAAGGTCTAAACTCAGAAAATGACCATTTTGCCCTTTATTGCTTCCGGAGAACTGAAATGTGCCGATTGAGGGCGATGTCACGAAGGTGAGTGAAAATTTGGGGTGTTTACAGATGCCCCTCTTTGCTACTAAGCCGGCTTATGGTCGAGCTTAGTGGCAAAGAAAACACACCAAATTTGGGCTATATAAAAATGCCCCAGTTAGAAGGATCTGACTGGGTATGAAGAAGTTAGCCCGAGGAAGATGGTAGATATGAAATGGAGAAATGAAGAGGAAAGACTCACTCTGCGAGAGTGAAATTCAGGTTTCATGCCCTTAACCTGGATGGGACCGAAATACCTCGCATGGCACGAAGCTCAGGTTTTAACCCTTGACCTGATTGGGGGAATGAAATTATCTCATTAAAATGAGATTCAGGTTTGTACCCTTAACCTGATCGGGCAGAAAAATGGAATACCTCAATGAAGGAGGCTCAGGTTTATACCCTTATCCTGATCGGGCGGAAAATGGAATACCTCCTTGAAGGAGGTTCAGGTTTATACCCTTATCCTGATCGGGCGGAAAAATGGAATACCTCATTGAAGGAGGCTCAGGTTTATACCCTTATCCTGATCGGGCGGAAAAATGGAATACCTCATTGAAGGAGGCTCAGGTTTATACCCTTATCCTGATCGGGCGGAAAAATGGAATACCTCCTTGAAGGAGGTTCAGGTTTATACCCTTATCCTGATCGGGCGGAAAAATGGAATACCTCATTGAAGGAGGCTCAGGTTTATACCCTTATCCTGATCGGGCGGAAAAATGGAATACCTCATTGAAGGAGGCTCAGGTTTATACCCTTATCCTGATCGGGCGGAAAAATGGAATACCTCATTGAAGGAGGCTCAGGTTTATACCCTTATCCTGATCGGGCGGAAAATGGAATACCTCCTTGAAGGAGGCTCAGGTTTATACCCTTATCCTGATCGGGCGGAAAAATGGAATACCTCATTGAAGGAGGCTCAGGTTTATACCCTTATCCTGATCGGGCGGAAAAATGGATTGGTATGATGGAACCTTCGAATTTTGCACAATAAATCCAACAGGGTTTTTGCAAAAGGAAGGAAAATGGGGTCCTTAAAGCTTGAAAAGGGGTTGATTTTGGGTGTCTCATTGCTGAGACTAAATAGCTTTTGAAATTACCTTTTGCGACAAATGATTGTTGGTTCGACCTCGAACCGAAATGGGACTGTCTATGATGGGACAGTGGGGACACAGGGAAGTGTGCAATCTGAGAGTTCATGCTCTCAAAGAAGGGAAGGAATCAAGTCCTTCAGAGGGATTAAAATTGGTGTCAGGATGCATCAAAAACGGACATCAAGCTCTCACTTCACGTCAGGATAGCTAGAAAATATTGTCAAAATGTTGGAAATTTTGCTGTTGATTCGAAATTTTTGAAAATGTTGCACATTGTTGCAAAGATATTCTTTCTTTTCTACCCAAAGTATTACCTCCAAACAAGGTTCACTTCGTAGAATCGAGACTTGAAATCCAAATTGCTTGCAATTGACCTTCTTCAAGGAAGCTATCAATTTCCTTGATATGAACAAGAAAGAGAATTTGATATTGTGAAAGCAGTTGATGAAAGAGTATTGATAATAGAATTTCACAAGATTAAAGAGGATTCTTGATAGATTTGGCAGTTTGATATCCTGAGAGTTTCTCTCTTGATAATCTTTCTGCACTCTTTTGGGCCTCTTTGGTGTTTTGGCTATATTCTCCTTCATTTTGGAGATGTTCTGACTTTCTCTCTGTCTCTTTTTCCTTTCTTGCTCTCTTTTGGGAAGGGTACGTCACAAACTCCTTCAACTTGGAGATGTTTCGATCCTTCCTTGACGATATTGGCTTCTTGGCTAGAGATCTTTGGATGATAGCTGAAATTAAATATCTTTTAGGGATTGTCGAGAGGTTCATCGCATCTGCCTTCATCTTGACAGTGCTTTGAACCTTCCCTGGAAGGATCCGTCACAAACTCCGTCATCTTGGAGATGTTTCGAATCTTCTTTGGCCTCGGGGGTCTACTCGCCTAATTCGCCTTCATCTTGACGACAGGTGAGAGATCCCTTTTGCGGATACTTAATTGCAGCTTAGATGATTCTGAGGAGACAAGGCTTGGGTAAATGCTCTCTTTTCTAGCACTCAGGATATTTCAACTGCCTCGTCTTTACAAGAATAGCCTTTAAAGATGCGCCATTGACTGCGATCAATATCGATCATCCATGGCTTTGCAAAACATTGAATTTTCTTTGCTGGCCATATCGAGGATTTATCCTTCATCCTTTTGGCTGGCCGATAGAAAGAATTCGAGTTTTGAATCTCTTTTCGCGAAAGCTTCACTCTTTTGGAAATGATGCTGAAGGTAAACTGAAATAAAGATTTGTGCAATAAAGATTCTGAGATCAACAATTGATTGACAAATTGACAAAATTTTCTTGAAATCCTTGGTGAAAGTGAGTATTTGAAATCCGGTTTAACACATCCGTGACGAAAATTCTCCTCCCTTTTTCCCCAAAAAGAGAGACTCAGGCTTAGCCCTTACCTGAATGGGAAATGGGAAATACTCCTCTCTTCCCTGAAGAGGAGGTGTTTGCAAAACGAACTTTCGAAGAGAAATTGAGCTTTCGTCAAAGCTTCCTAATATTAGGCTTCTCTTATGGAAAGGGGGCCGATAATAGTGAGGTCTGAAAATTGGGTCATGAAAGAAATGAGTCCATCATACTCTCCCTGCAAAGAGGGTCTTTCATGACGAAAATGGCCTAGTATGAAATTGGGGGGTCACAAGAAAAGCGAGTCTCCGTCGAGCCTCTCCCTTAAAAAGGGTTTCTCGTGTGAAATTGGAAATTGTTTTGCAAACGGTTCACAAAGACGCGAGTCCCTTCAAACTCTCCCTGAAAAGGGGCTAAGTGAACGAATTGGATAGCATGCGAAAAGAACGAGCTCCCTCGAACTCTCCCTAAAAAGGGTCTCTCGCAAGAGAAAATGATTGAAATTGGATATTGAGATTGATTGACCCAAAGGTCGAAATTGGAAATTGGAAAATTGGTTGTTGAAAATTGAATGACCCGAAGGTCGAAATTGGATGACCTGACGGTCGAAATTGAGAATTGATTTGACCACAAAGGTCGAAATTGAGAATTGGTTGACCGAAAGGTCAAAATTGTGTGACCTGAAGGTCGAAATTGAGAATTGAGTGACCTAAAAGTCGAAATTGTGTGACCCGAAGGTCGAAATTTGGAAATGAAGGTCAAAGATTGGAAATTGATTGACCCGAAGGTCGAAATTTGGAAATTGATTGACCCGAAGGTCGAGAATTGGAAATTGATTGACCCGAAGGTCGAAATTTGGAAATTGATTGACCCGAAGGTCGAAAATTGGAAATTGATTGACCCGAAGGTCGAAAATTGGAAATTGATAGACCCGAAGGTCGAAATTGAGATTGGTAATTGAAATTGAGAATTGGAAATCAGGTGACCCAGAGGTCGAAATTGGAGAATTGCCTGATTTGAGGATTTAAATTGAAATTTGGAGGACAAAATATCAAATTTGAGCAATTGACAGACCCTGATGATCGAAATGACTTGGATCAATAAAGGAGAATGATGAGTTCGAGTCAAAGCTCGAATAAATAACAGAGATCACGAGTCGGAACCCGGATCAATGAGAAAAATGAAGGGCTCGAGTAAGGTATAGAGATCGCGAGTCGGAACTCGGATCAACAAAAGGAAAACGGAAGGCTCGAATCAGAGCTCAAATAAGATAATGAGATCACGAGTCGGAACTCGGATCAACAGAGAAAAATGAAGAGCTCGGATCTGAGCTCGAATGAAGATAAAGAGATCACGAGTCAGAACTCGGATCAATAAAGAAAACGAAGAGCTTGAGTCAAGGCTCGAGTAAGATAATGAGATCCCGAGTCGGAACCCGGATCAACAAAGAAAATGAAGAGCTCGAATCAAAGCTCGAATGAATAGGGAGATCTCGAGTCGGAACCCGGATCAATAAAGAAAATGAAGAGCTCGCATCTGAGCTCGAATGAATAAAAAGATCTCGAGTCGGAACCCGGATCAACAAATGAAAATGAAGAGTTCGAGTCAAGGCTCGAATAAGTTAGAGAGATCCCGAGTCGGAACCCGGATCAACAAAGGAAAATGATTTGAATAAAAACCCGAGTCGAAACTTGATTTTCTGGAAAATTGGAATTTTGAAAATGTGCTAGTTTGAGTACTGGATTTTGGAATAATACTAGTACGAGCGCTGGGTTTTGGTTCAGTATTGGCGATGATCTTTGAATCATTAGGAATTGTGATGGGACTGTTTGTTAAAATCCCAATACTGACCGGATTGTTATTAATGCAATTGAATGCAAATGAATATGGGTTGATGCATATGAATGCACATGTGCATGAAATGAGGAATTTGTTTATCCTGCCTGCATATAGAACAAAATTTTAAAATGCCCCAGTGTAACTGGGAAAGAAAGTTGGATCATTATTTGAAGGAAACAGGAAGGATTACAAGAGGAGAATAAATGTTTCAAGTATAAAACTTTTTTAAGTGTCGAGCATTAATAGGATCTGGCAATTCTACTCCATCGGCGTTGATGAGCCGATATGAGTTGCGGGGTAATGCTTCTTTGACGACATATGGGCCTTCCCAATTTGGCGACCATTTACCGCCAGGATGATGCTTGAGATAAGCTGTGGATCGAAGCACTAACTCATTGACTTTGAATCTTCTTTCGATGACCGACTTCGCATATTGCCTGGCTACTCTCTGGCGATAAGATTGAGCATGCTCTGCTGCTTTTAACCTTCTCTCGTCGAGTAAGTCTAACTGTACCAGTCGCTGCTGCTGGTATTGATCAAGGGGTAATTGCAGAAGCGATGCAAATTTCAAAGCGGGCTTTTGAACGTGTAGCGGCAACACTACTTCTGTTCCATAGACCAGCTCTGATGGGGTAGCATTCGTTGGTGTACGAATGGTGGTCCGATAGGCCCATAGTGCGTCATGGATTTTCTCATGCCAGTCACGGCCTGTTTCCACAGTTCGCTCCAAAATACGAATTAAAATCTTGTTGGTGGCCTCTGCCTGACCATTCCCTTGAGGATAATATGGAGCGGAAAAATGGTGATAGATCTTGAATTTTGAGCAGAATGTTTTCATCTTTTCATTCTTGAAATGACTGCCATTGTCTGACACAATGTCATGTGGGATGCCGAAACGGCAAAGGATGTTCTTGTGAATAAAAGAGACCACGTGTCGGCCTTCTACTGTGCGAAGAGTGATAGCTTCTACCCACTTGGTGAAATATTCTGTTGCAGCAAGGAAATATTTATGGCCATTTGAAGCTGAAGGAGTGATGGGACCTACGACATCGAAGGCCCACATAGAAAATGGCCATGGAGAGACAACAGACTGTAAGTAAGTTGCCGGAGCATGGATGGAAGGTGCGTGTATCTGGCATTGCACACACTTCTTCACATAATGATAACAGTCTTGTTGCATAGTCTTCCAGTAGTAACCTGCTCTGATGATTTGCTTGACAAGGGTTTGGTAACCGACGTGGCCACCACAAATGCCTTCGTGTGCTTCTCGCACGACTTCTTTGGCTTCATCTTCGTCTAAACATCTGGAATACTCTGAACTGAATCCACGACGATAGAGGACATTGGCCAAAATAAAATATCGAGTAGACATACGCTGGATTGCTCGTTGCTCTTTCTTTGAGAGTTCTGGAGGAAATTCGCCAGTTTCTATGAAAGTTTTGATGTTGTAATACCAAGGCTTTTTCCTTTGCTCAGCTTGGTTTACTTGTTCCGCTGGAATGAAAGCAGGTTGGTCAAGTCTGCCAATTTCAAAAGAGCGACAAGATTCTCCATTTTTGAATGCTATAATGGAGCCTAAACTGGCGAGACTATCGGCTACTTGATTAAAATCTCTCTTGATGTGGAATAACTGAAATTCTTCAAACTTGCTGACAAGAGCTGAAACAATCTTTTGATAGGGAAACAACTTCTGATCTTTGACCTGCCATTCGGCTCGAACTTGATTGACAACAAGTAATGAGTCACCGTAGGCATGTACTCTCTTGACATTGAAGTCTAGTAGAATCTTTAGACCTTGGATTAGGGCTTCATATTCAGCCATATTATGAGTGCATTGAAAATCTAACTTGAGGGAAAATGGAATCATCTCCTTCTCAGGAGTGATTAATAAAATTCCGATGCCTATTCCGGCCATATTCTTAGAACCATCGAAAAATAAATTCCACACTGGAAATTGCTGAATATTGCAAATGTGCTCATCAGGGAAATCATCTTCGGCTTTCACCTCTTCTACTAGAGGAAAATCTGCCAATTGATCTGCAATTGCTTGGCCTTTGATTGATTGTTGTGAAACATATTCTAAGTCATACTGCATCAATAAGACTTGCCATTTGGCGACTCGTCCGCTGAGAAAAGGTTGCTCCAAGATGTATTTGAGAGGATTGAGTTTAGACAAGATTTTGACTTCTGATGCCAACAGGTAGTGTCTTAGCTTCTGACACATCCATACCAGAGCTAGGCAGGTCTTCTCTATATGAGAGTATTTCTTTTCATAATCTATGAAAGTCTTACTCACATAATAAATGGCGTGCTCTATCAGGCTGCCTTCTTTGTATTGTGCCAAGAATCCGCCACATGCGACTTGATTGACTGAGATGTATAACAGAAGAGGTTTTCCCAATTCTGGCGGCTTCAGGATTGGAGGATTGAGAAGATACTTCTTGATTCTATCGAACGATTGCTGACATTCTGGTCCCCATTCGAATTTCACTCCTTTTCTGAGCAAGTGGTTGAAAGGTTCACATCTCATCGTCAAGTTGGAAAATAAATCGCCGGATTGATTGCATGCGTCCCTGAAGGCTACGCAACTCTTTGAGATTTTTCGGGGGTGGCATATCAATGATAGCCTTGGCTTTGGCCGGGTCAACTTCAATTCCCTTTTTACTGACCAGAAAACCCAACAGTTTGCCTGATTCGACTCCAAAGACACATTTTTGCGGGTTAAGCCTTAACTTGTAAAGAATGAGTCTCTTAAAGACTTGATCAAGGGCTTCGAGGTGATCTTCTCCCTCTTTAGATTTCACGAGAATATCATCAACATACGCATCCATGATTTTGCGCATTTGATCATGAAATATAACAGCCATTGCCCGTTGATATGTTGCTCCAGCATTCTTGAGCCCAAAAGGCATAACCGTATAGCAGAAAGTGCCCCAAGGCGTAGTAAAGGAAGTTTTAGATTGGTCGCGGGCGGCCAACTTAATCTGGTTGTAGCCGGAATATCCATCCATGAAGGAGAACATGGCGTGTCCTGCTGTGCTGTCAATCAAAAGATCAATGCTTGGCAGTGGATAGTCATCTTTCGGAGTTGCCTTATTGAGATCTCTGAAGTCTATACAAATCCTGACTTTGCCGCTTTTCTTTGGGACAACGACGATATTGGCTAACCAATCTGGATAGTCAATAGGTCGGATAAATCCTGCTTTGAGCAGATCTTCAAGTCCTTCTTTGACTTGTTGCTCTATTCTAGGATCCATTTTTCTCAACTTTTGCTTAACTGGCTTAGCATCCGGCTTCAAAACGAGTCGATGTTCGACCAATTTGGGATCTAAACCCGGCATATCTTCATATGTCCATGCGAACACTTCTTCATGCTGCTTGAGAAAATTTGTAAGTCTTTCTTTCTCTTCCGGACTTAGACTGATACCGATCTTGAGAATCTTGGGATATTCCTCTGAGCCGATATTGACATCTTCAGTAGGATCTTGTACTAGAGCAGATGGTTCATCTTGCTTCTGAACTGAGGTGAATTCTGGTAATTCCTGAAGAGACGGGTCAAATTCTGCATAATCATCTAACTGCTTTGCAACCTTGCTGTCTCCTGTGCTTGCTTTGACTCTGTGAATTGCTGCCGATTTCTGGAAAACCTTTGGATTGATAACGAGTTTCTTGATTGCTCGGGAAGACATTCCTGAAATTTTGGATAAGAAATGTGATTCAGGAAAAATCGTCCCTCATACGACACACCCTAAAAAAGAATTATGCATAAAATGACATTGAGTTATAAAATGAGAATGTAGAGACAAAAGAGGCAGATGGCACCCAGATAAACAGAGAAAATTGACATTTTATTGATTTGAATTGATAAAAGACATGGAGACATTTATTTTGAAAGGAATAGAAGGAAATGCAACAACGATTCTCAATGTGCCCCTCTGACAAAAACAGTCTTCTTTGGTGAGTTTCCACCGAAAAACCCTAATCCTGCTCTGTGGGGACGATGCTTTTGGATTATTGGCTCGACACGACCATCTTCATTTTTGCCCAGTCCTTTAAACGGTTGATAACCATGCTTCAGAAGTAAGTCAAATCCCTTTCTTGCTTTCATGAATTGTGGAAACAATGGATGATCTTTGACAGTGTCGTAGCTGACACGACCTCCAACTTTGAAGAACTTGGGACCTTTCCATCGGGTCATGGCTACAGTGTGCAAGGATAATTCTGATGTTGCCTGGAATATCTCCTGACTTTCTTTGAGACTGATTTCTTCATTCTCTCTGATGCTAGGAATATCTGCAGTAAATGATGGTCGAGGTATCATAGGCTGTGGGAGCCTTTCTTCTGGGTCCTCTCCGAGCACAGTTGTAATCATTCCACCTTTTGACCATTTTACGCATTGATGTAAGGTGGAAGGCACTGCATTTGCATTATGAATCCATGTCCTTCCGAGCAGCAAATTGTAGGTGGGTGGCACATTGACTACATGAAAAAGCACGGAATGTACCGAATAATTAATGAATACTTCCAGGAATATCTTCCCTTTAGCCGTCTGACCATGATTGTCAAACCCATAGATGGTAATAGGGTCTGGAATGTATTCTTCTTCCTTAATGCCTAGCGCCTTTGCGGTCATTTCACGACATATATTGAGGCTGCTACCTCCATCTACTAGCACATGGGGTACTGTCATTCCCCTGACCCGAACGACGATGTAAAGAGCATTATTGTGAAAGGAATGAGGCTTTGGAAGGTCCTCATCCGAGAAAGTGATTGGCGCATTAGTCATAGCTGAATTCACAATTTGTGCCATGTCTTCAGGGGTGGTATTGGGCTTAACTTTGATTTTTCTAAGCAGATCGTCCAGTACTTGCTGATGCTTGCAGGAACTTTTGGCCAAGTCAAAAATGGAAACATTGGACAGAGCGGTCAAAGATTTCTGACTTGAATTCTCTGGCTTGGGCTTGATGATTTGATTGAGAAAATCAGGAAATCCCTTTGACTTGGGGTCTGTCTTTACCGATGCTTCGGAGACTTTCATCTTGCCCAATGCTGAGATTAGATCCATCTTCTTAGAATCAGGAGTTGCTTGTCGAAGCACTGACACCTGATGTTGAACTTGTAGATCTTGTGTAGAACACGGCTTGATGTGTTCGTGAGGCAGGAATGGTTGGGCAGATACTACTGCTGTGGTGTGTGAAGGAAAAGGTTGCTTAAGAATGTCCATTTTTTCTTCTTCTTCTCCTTCTACCAATAGATTTTTATCGATAAGATCCTGCACAATGTTTTTGAGAACGAAACAGTTCTCAGTGCTGTGTCCCACTGTTCTGTGGAACTTGCAGAATTGATCCTTCCATTTCCCCATAGGCACAGGGGGATCAGCCAACCTCGGTAATTTGACCATTTCCTTCGACAACATATACTCGAGCACATCTTCGAGTGATTGATCGAGAGGAGTGAATTTTCGATCATAACTCCATCCTTCATGTTTAACTTTTTCACGCAATTTAGGCCCTTGGTCTTGCTGAGAAGGCTTGCTGAACTGAGGAACAGGCTTCATTTTCTGATCTCCTTTATTGTTGGGATTGCCTGCGCCGTAACAGTAATCTTTCTTCTGCCCTTTGTACTGATTTCGGCTATTGTTGTTGTTATTGTTGGCAGAGAAGGTGAAGTGAGCTTTTTTCTTCTGCTCACCTTGGGGGTTATTTTTGGAAAAAGTGAAGCCTTCATAGACTCCATTTTCTACGCTCAGCTCGAGCCATTCTGCTCGCTCAGTTAATTCAATGAAGGTCCTGGACGGTGCGGTAGAGATTAATCCTCTTAACGGCTGCGAAAAGTTATTGAGGATTAGGGACAGGGCGTGCCTTTCTGAAATGGGATCTCTCATTTTATTACAGGCTGACCTCCACCTGTGAATGAAGTCCCGTGCTTTTTCATTCTCATTCTGCCTCAGACTGCAGAGATGACTTAATGTCGGGAGCGCTTCTGTATTGAACAAAAAGCGTTCAATAAATAAATTCACCACTTTATCGAACTCCTTGAGCTCGATGGGATTGATATGCTCAGCATACCATTTAGCTGCAACTCCTTCCAAGCTGCGAGGGAAACATAGGAACAGTGCTCTGTTATTTCTCTTGAATCTTGAGCACTCTGCGAAGAAAGTGGCGAGATGGGCTTTCGGATCGCCAGAACCATCGAACTTGATAAATTTTCGGGGAAGGTTTTCGAGATCATCATCCCCTTCGAGGCCGTCATAGAAGTCCTCACTGGTAAAGACTTTCTTGCCCTTGTCACGGGCTTGGAGATCCTTAACAACTCGGGCCATTTCCCTGAATTGTGACTGCAGAGGTTCTTCTGTGACTTGATTCTTTGCTTTGCGGCTCCTCCTTTGTTCTCAGCCACGTTTCTGAAATGCCGGAGGCACCTCATATTCTTCCTCAGTGTCTTCAGTTGATTCGGATTCATCTGAGATTTCTTCTGACTGAATCTGCTTTTTGGGAGCTTTCTTATTCTTGTGCCCGTGGAACTTTTCTCTGAATTGATTTTTTTCTGCACTAGTCCCAGCCTGTTCACTCATCATTTTATTCATCATCTTTCGGAACATGGCATACATTTGAGGGTCTATGCCGTCATCCTCTTGTTGCTGCTCTTGGCTCTTCTCGGATCGGGGGGAGCCCATCTCTTCTTCTGAGGCTGACGAGAACTGCGATACCGTTGTTCTTTTGCCTGATCTTGTCTCAACCATCAAATGATATGGATGCTCTCAGATTTTGCGGCGGATGCTCTCTGCAGGGCAAAGACCTGATTAGATTATGAAGGAATTGGCTTTTGGAAGAAATATTTATTGAAAAATATGGTAGACAATTTGAAGAAGATATCCCATTACTAGGGACAGAGTCGTCGCGAGAATCACGACAATTGTGTTGTCAATTCTTGGCACGAGAAACAAACAACGAAAATATGCCTTGTTACCTAGGCGAGGTCATCAAGCCATAATAGAAAAAGAGAGAATCTTATTAAAATGAGAAAACATGATTTTATTGATCTTGACAAAGAGGTGGAGGACAGACAATTTGCCACCATTTACGATAATCGGCAGACACTCTAGGACCAGGGAAAATTTTAAGAGAGACAAAGGAATCCCAGCCGTAGCGGGCAGAATGATATGCCCCGGACCATTGCGCGGAAGTGAGATCAAACTCTGCCATAACACCTGATAACAATCGGGCTTCGACGTACTGTTGTCTCTGGGAGAACTGCCAGACACACCTCTCTGGTTGGTAGTAAGTGCAGAAGAATGGGCCCAGTAACTTGAACCTCTTGCCATAAGCGTAGGTATATCTGGGAGGAGATATTTGCCGATCAAAATAGTCCCAGACTACATCATCTTCTTGAATGTTGTTGATCATAGACCGGTACTGTGCCACTGGAAGAAGTTCTTGACCATTATATCTGAAAGAGCTTGCTCGGGCTGGGACATGCTGAAAGAACCAGAATTGAAGCGCGTAGATGCATCCTTCAACTAAGATAGATTCTCCAAGTGAGAATCGAGTCAGACCTCGATATAGGAAGGCGAGCGCTGCCATGGCTATAGAAAGACGATTGGTTTGCCGACTTCCCCATCTTCTCATAAGCTGGATTATTCTGATGTCCATGTAATTCTGTCCATCTGGGAAGAGGGATAATCCTACGGTGCACAAAACCATTGCATTCTGAATCCTTTCTTTGGCTGTTCTTGATAGCGAGCTGACTTCGACGAAGGTCCCGTACTGGCGGTACAACTCGAGCAAATCGACATATTCATTCCCTTCCAACTGGATCAAAGGCCAGGATCGGCGGCCTGTCATACGAGCTAAGGAGTCTCGGGGGTCCAAACCCTTGACATTGATCAGGAATTGATGTTCTAATGGATCACTTGGCTGACCGGCTGGTTCTGGTAATCCCATGATTTCTGAAAATTCATCCATTAAAACGGTCATCTCTCCCCATGGGAACCAGAAGGTACATGTTCGAGGATTCCATCGTTCTGCCATTGCATGGATCAAGTTGCCATTGATGGTCTGCTTTCCGACTGCTGACGCCAGTTCTAATCCGCACTCGCTCAAATGGTCCGGGAACATTCGGGAAAAGCTCTTTAACCAGGAATAGTACCACCGGGGAATGAAAGTTCCGGTGCTAAGGGCTCGATGTTCAGGACGACCTTGTCGCACCTCAAAGGAGATGTGACCTTCAGGAAAGATAGGATCGACTTGACTGGATGCCATCGAACTGAAAACAGAGAAAGACTCAGAATGAGACTTAGGAAAATATGAGAAATTTTGAAAAAAAAATTTGCAGGCAGGATAAAATGCAGCTAGAAATTTGAGATCCAGTGGAAAGGTAGAATGTAAAATCACCTGGAGTTTTGAAAGAAATGGGATATTTGAGAAAATCATCCAGGGTTTGAGAAAAAGACCTTGTGGAAAATAAGGATATTTTGAAAAAGACCTAATGAGTTGAAAAATATTGGGAAATATAAAGAATTGAAGAAATAACACCCATACAATCACATCCTGCACAAACATTTATGCGCATACAACATTCCCTAAAAGGCTGACTCTAGATGCATCAATTTGAAAATAGCTGTAGGACCTTAATCCTAACTCTAAGTTCAGATCATCTTTGTCCAATCCAGTTATGCCGATATACCCGAACCGAAATTCGAGGTACGTGGCATATAATTTCAACTCCGGTTCTAAGGTAAGGTTTTCCAACATCCTTGAGCGCCTACCGATATACTTTGGACTGTGGCCCGCGGTACGTGGTAGGGGGGTGTTAACCCAAATCATTGGCCCAGTTGTGAGGCTCTGTCCCGAACTAGGGTTCTGGAAGAGAGCCCAGCAACGTGAAGACCGGGTAATAATAGGTAATGGAGATTTTGAAAAATGATCACATGCAAGAAATAGATGGCTCTAAATCCTAGAGAGATAGATTTTGAAAACTTTGAAGAAGCATACATTGTTTGCATTCAGATCCTAAATTGAGGAGAGTTGTATTTAGACCTAAGTCTATGTGAGCATGAAAATTTCTCCTCAATCTGGTCCTACCAAACCATGCCTAGTCTATATGCAATCAATGTCAGCTAGGTAAGAATCTAGGCTCCTAGGTTCACATGATATCAAAATAAAAGAGCTGACATTTTGTGAACATAATTTCAATAATTGAACTAAGTCAAGCACAATTTTAGTCAGACAATGACCGGTCCCATCACGGTCGCCAAACCTGTTATCGTCGCAAAATTTTTCTCCCGCCTTCCCTTCCTTGCGAAAGGGAGAGGGAAACGCTTTCGCGATTCAAACTTGACCGGATTTTGGAAAATGTTTTGAAATACTCGCCTCCGTTTTGAAAATTGCGGGAAAATCCATGGGATGGAGCTCGACCTGTCGGTACGAGGTTCGACCGTTCCTGCCGCCTTTAACAGGGGTAATCGAACCAAGGACCAAAATTGTGCTTGACTTAGTAAAATCATCGAAATGGTGTTCTATCCTAAATGCACAGAGAATTCAGGCATGTGCTATGCAATTTTGTAAAATGCAAGTTGGAAAATATGGTGTATGCTTAGAAAACATTTGGAGTTGAAAAGCATTTCTCAAGAAAAAGATGGAAATCAATCTCTCAGAAAAACTCAGACGAAGAAGGCTTGAAATCTCGGGAAAGTTTATAAAGACTTAGAAAATTTTGAAGAAGTGAGAATCTTGAGAAAGTTTAAATGAGAATCTCGGGAAAATTTTGAGAAAGTTTATAAAGACTTAGAAAATTGCGAATCTCAGGACAATGTTGAGAAAGATTAGAAAGACTTGCAAAAATGAGAATCTCAGGAAAGTTTTAAGAAAATTTATAAAGACTTGGAAAATGAGAATCTCAGGAAAATTTTGAGAAAATTTATAAAACTTGGAAAACTATGAAGAAATGAGTATCTCAGGAAAATGGGAAGAATTCCTGAGAAAAGATGATCATTTGAAAAGGAAAGCATTTGTCGGGATAACTCGGACTTTGAGAATTTTCTCAAGGAAATGATAGAAAATTTATAGAAAATTCTTTGGAGAAAGAAATTCAAAACTTAGGAAGTTGAATTCCTGAGAATCTTGTCTTTTGAAATGTTGGAAAATCCACTTGGGTTCTTGAGAAAGATGAAAAATTCCTTTTGAAAAGAATCTTAAGAAAATAACATTTTCAAGAAAAATCATAGGAAAACTTTGATTTGGAAAATCCAACTCCGAATATCATCATAGTTTCTTGAGAAATCGACTCCATGAAATGAAAATCTTTTGAGAAAATAATGAGAAAACGAATGATGCAAATGATTTGAATGAATGAATGCACTTTGAAAAGATTTCTGAAAAATTGGTTGGAAAAATGTGGATTAAGCCAAAGTAAATCCTTCATATATTCTGACTGTGGCCATGAATATATTCAGGGTTTATTTGAATTAATTCACAATATTTTGAAAACATTGGAAATATGAGGTGCATTTTCAAGATAGCCTAAGAGTGTAGGCTCAATGTGACTGGTAGAGAGATGATGGATCTGGGTCTCATCCATATTCCGACTAGGGCCGTAAATATGGACTCCACCGAGTTCATCAACTCTCTAAGAGTTGGTGCACGTGCCATTCGTGTTCATCCACGGTGAATTTTGAAAATTTGAGATTTATGCATCATAGAATCAGGATATTACTGAAATCAAACTATATGAGATGCGACCTAATCTAAGCAGTAAAAGTAAATCTTATTCCAAGGTTTACATTGAGTTGTTACATTGCATAACATAAAGTAAAAGAAAATTAAAATGGAGCCAAGGAATCAGCATCTTCTAGATTTTCCTGCAAAATGAGAGTCAGTACAAGATAACCAAGGAAATGGGTATATATACTATATATACAACAAAGATATACAAGTAAATGTAGAAATACTTGAATCTATGATGGATGATATATGATAATGAAGATATATTTACAAAGAGTAAGAGACAAGGAAAATATATGTTATGACAAGTGCACATGAAGGGATGTATATATATGTATCTAAGTATGTATACATGCATATATATATATATATATAGACATATATATATATATATATATATATATATATACGCATACATATAGGTAGCTATACAATAAATATACATATACATAGGTATATATATATTTATAATGAGAAAATATATATGCTAATGGAAATTACATATAATGGGTAAAACCAGAAATTACAGGTATATACAGTTTCTGTAGGCAATTTTACACAGCCATAATTCCCAAACTATATTATATTTTTCGATAAAATTGGGTATAGAGCTTCTCTATATATCAATAATGAAGCGTGCAAAAGATGGCATGGAGATCATGAACGGATATGGATATATCCGTTCATGAACATTGCCGATTGTCAAGACTGCATACCTGCAGAAAATGGACAGCTTAACAAATTGTTTACAAAGGGGTTGATGGATTTCCCCTTTTGTAGATATCAATGAATAGTTATATCTACCAATCAACCTATGCATAGATCCGAGGTATATCTTCTTGAGCACGCGTATGTCGTCCTGACTTGGCCTTCAAAAGAAATGCTTCATAAAAAATAATTTTCCATATCTCATTGAAACAGGTTTTTGCAGCAACTTACACAGTTTCCTTGTGTAATCATCTCCATTTAGGGGTCAAGATCTCTATCAAGAGATAGGATCAAAATCCATGTAAAAAAAAAAAAAAAAAAATTTATGCTAAGACATAACTGCATGAGAAAATGAAGCATGGCAGGTGGATGATATGTTACTGATATGAAAACTCAGCTATGCACATGACATCAGTAGACATAATGTTATGCAATAATGACTCAGCAACACGCAACTATGAGTGAAACATATGAATGAAGTGCAAAATAGGTATTATACACAAATAATAAAATGAAAGGGGAAAATGACTGCAGATATGTACATATAAACTATCGACCAAAGCCCTCAATTGCAGAGTATACAACTACCAATTTCGAATGCTGATAACGGTAGTGATCCACAAAAGTAACGATCAGCATGACTTCAAAAGAATCTTATTGTAAGAGATACAAAATGGGCAGCAAATGGAATGTACATTGAGACGCAAATATGAGCAATGAGTGTCCAAATCTGGATCTCCTTCGATATATTCAGTCAAGCAATGAGCTTGATTTTGAATGCTCAAACAGGGTATGTCTTTCTCTAAACATTAACAACATACTGGGCAATAGAACAAAGATGAAAAAGGTGAGTTTGTAACATACAGGAAATGGATGATAAAACCTGATAGCAGTACAAAAAAAAAAAAAAAATGAACGTATGAATTCTTGAACAGATATCATATAGATCTACACATTAATCTCATAACAGATATGTTTATGCCAAGATTCTTATCTAAGCCATACATCAACTGAGATCATTTTAAGTCAATACGAATTAAAAAAAAAAAAAAATTTTTGATTTCCTGTTACCTGGTGGATCCCTTGCACTGTAGGAACCTTGAAATCAGCAAATGAGGGCCATCTTCCTGCTGCTTGTCTGAAAGAATATGAGAAGGAGCTGGAACTTCTGCTGGCTGGACTGAAGAAGATCTCAGCCACTTGCTGGAGGTGTGATAGAGACTAGGTTAATCAATTCCAACTAAACAGCCGTGTAGATCCCCTGCACCACTCGACCAGATAAACAGCAGGTAGGAGGCGTTCTCTGCTGCTGGGCTGAAGGTGGATGAGAAGCCTCCTTCACGCTGGATGGCGTTTTCTTGCAGCTGATGGGCTCTGAAGAAAAGGCAGCCTCTGTGGCTGGGCTTCTTGCTGATGGATTGAATGCAAATGGGAGGTAGCTGGACCTCCTTTGCGTGGACTGGAGATCTGTGAAGGGCTGAAGAAGATGATGGGAGGCTGCCGCTGGAGATGGGTGAAACGCAGATCCTCTCGATGCTCCCCTGCGGCTGGGGCTGAAGAAGGTGAAAAAAAACCCCCCTTTACGCCCTTGAGAGCCCCCTTTATGGCTGGGCTGAATCCCCTAAAAACGCCTCTCCCCTTTCCACTTTGAGCTCCTACCAAAAACCGAAAATCTCAATCAAAAGATCCTCCCTCCTCCGTAAATGCCTTGTCCCCCCCCTTTTTTAAAAACCTTCCCTTCTCACAAGAAACGCAGCTCTCCCTTCCGTTACAAATTTTTATTTTTGAAAACTTTTCAAAGTTTTTGTAACTGAATTTTAAAAACTCGCCATTTTAGAAGCTGGACAAAATCTTAGGTTTTTAAAACCATTTTGGGTTCATTTACCTAAGTTTTAGGTAAAAATGAACATCTTTGGGAAAGTTTGGCTGTGGCGCCGTTTTGGGGCTGTTTCTTTTTTTTTTTTTTTTAATGAATAGTAAATAAAAGAAATAAATAAAAAGAATAAAATTAAATTGAAGATGCCACCTCAGCCAATCTTTTAAAATTCTTTTGAAAATAAAGTTTTGTTTTGTTTTTTTTTTTTTTAAAAGTCTTTTATTTTCAATTGGGGTGCCACATGTGTGTGGGCCCACTACTTTAGAACATAACATAAAAAAAAAAAAAAGAAAAATAATAATAATAATAATAATAATAATAATAATAATAATAATAATAATAATAATAATAAATAAAATAAAAAATAAGAAAATAAAAAGAAGAGAAATTTACGAAATTGGTGCCATCTCCGGGTGGGTCCCACTTGAGAATAAGATACTTACCTGAGAGTCTGAGTATGATGCTAGTTCAAAGGCGGGTCCCGCTCCATTTACTTGAAAATACGAGATAAAACATTATTTATTTTTCAAGAATTTGGAAAAATTGGGTTTTCAGGGCAAAAATATGGATAAATGTAAAAACAAAATTTGTAAAGAGATTTAAAATCTTTTGCAAAAAGTTTTGAGATAAAATCTTTAAAATCAATATCCAAAATTCCAGATTGTTTTTCTTGAGAAATTTTTTGTAATTCAAAGTCCTAGGGGTAAAATGGGAAAGATTGGCAATTTTGAAATCCCAGGATTTTAAAAATCAATTTTGAAAAGTTTAAAAAATCAAATTTGGATTAACAATTTTGAAAATCAGGAGTTCTGGATCTCAAAATGACATGTTGTGCAGTGAAATGATGCAAAGTGTTCATGCAATGCGATGCAAAGACATGTTTCAATGAAATGTCACTCTGAGCTTAGACTTGGAAATTCTAACTTTTGTCCAGAAAGAGGATTTTGAAATTTTGCAATTTGAAGATGTCTCTGAACCTAAATATAGAAATTTTGAGGCTCAAGAGTGAAATTTAGGACTTTCTGCAAGGTCTAAACTCAGAAAATGACCATTTTGCCCTTTATTGCTTCCGGAGAACTGAAATGTGCCGATTGAGGGCGATGTCACGAAGGTGAGTGAAAATTTGGGGTGTTTACAAATATATTATGCTGAATTGTTGTATATCGATTTGGAAGATATTATGTTGAATTGTTGTAAATCGATTTGTAAATTATCAAGCCAAAGAGAAGTGAAAATTCTTACCAGCTTTCTTAGAAATGGGAACTTTTGGTTCATTAATTGATGAAATAGGGAAAGGTTCATTAGTGGGTTCAATCTTTGGCTTCTTAATGTTAGTCTGATTACTGTTTTTGTCAGCACACCTTCTCTTTCCTCGAGCAAATGAATGAGGCAAAACCGCCCCCGCAACCCGCCTTTTTGAGAATGAAGCTTCTCGATATAGTTTCAATTTATGAGATATTGTTTTGTTTATTAATATCGATTTGTAATATATTATGCTGAATTGTCGTATATCAATTTGTACGATATTATGTGTTTTCTAGTATCGATTTATGAGATATTATTTTGTTTGTTAATATCAATTTGTAAGATATTATGCTGAATTGCCGTATATCGATTTGTAAGATATTATGTGTTTTCTAGTATTGATTTGTGATATATTGTTTTGTTTGTTAATATCAATTTGTAAGATATTATGCTGAATTGTCGTAAATCGATTTGTAAGATATTATGTATTTTCTAGTGTCGATTTGTGAGATATTGTAACTGAAATTCCACTAGAGGGGGGGGGGTGAATAGTGAAATTTGTTGCAGATCGATAATAAAAAAAATATGACAATAAGGCACAACACAATAAACACAAAATTTATACTGGTTCGGCCGAGTTACTGACCTACATCTAGTCCCCAAGTAAAACACTTGAGCCTTTCACTATAAAATCCAAGTTACCGGATAAATAGTACAACACCCTCTTCCTCAGAGGTTTACTTCTCTCAACAGAGAAGGGAACACCCTCTTCCTCAGAGGTCTACTTCTCTCAACAGAGAAGGGAAACACCTTCTTCCTCAGATATCTACTTCTCTCAATAGAGAAGGGAAACACCGTCTTTCACAGAGGTCTACTTCTCTCAACAGAGAAAGAATACAATGAATAACAGAAAGTTACAATACTTCCTATAGAACCTTCAGAATGATATGAATGCACGAATGAAGGATTCTCAGAATGTTCTGTTCTTTTCACTCAGATGATTCTATTTGTCAAAGAGATATTCTTGACTTTTTCTCTTTCTTTTTCTTGGCTCTCTTTTTCAAATAATGAGTAGAAATTTTTCTCTTTGTAAGCTCACATGTCTTATTCGAAATACTGCTTTGTTAGTGTATATATAGTCTCAAGAAAATAGTCGTTGCCTTTTTGAAATGATTGTCCTTTTGAGATGTGAGATGTCAAGTCATTTCAAAAATAATTTTGTGTAAAAAAATATGTGTACTACATTGCTTTTTCGAAAAGTCTTCTTTCCATAAGTGTAGCATTTGGGGTACACTATTCGTTGTTGTATTTTAAATGTGATATAATTTGTAAAAGGTCTATTTTCATAATAAATGATTTATAGTACATTGAACGTTGGGTTGTAAGTCATCATGAAGTTTTGTCTTTACTCAATTTAATGATTTGTAATATATTAGTATTTTTCTTACAAATCGTCACTTCTTAACTTAAATGTATGTAAGTTCAATAAATGCTTTGTTGATTACTTTATTTATAAATGGTCATTTCTCAAATGCTTTTTGAGGTATTTATTTAATGTCTATAAAAAGAATGATGACTTTAAGTAAGTCGACATTCTTGTGTGGAGTTTATTATTAAACAAATAGTCATTTCTTAAATGCTTTTGAGGCGGTATTTAATGTCTACAGAAAGAATGATGACTTTAAGTAAGTCGACATTCTTGAGTTGTATAAAGTCACTAAAGTCTTTTCCAAACATAATATAATAATATTAGTTTTCTTACATTGTCAATTCAAGCTAGACGATTTTGTATTATGACTTAAATTCATTTTGTCTTTTTCTTTCATACTTGAAATCATTAGTTTTTTTTTATTTCTTTTCAAGTTGTCTTATTTAAAAATGCATGTTACAAGGTACAATTAATGCTTTTGAAATCATGAGCTATTATATCTTGTCAAAATACGTTTTTCATAAATGTTTGTAAGAAGGTACAATGATTAGTTTCCAAAAAGGTGCTTTTTGAAATATCGTATGCTTTTATGAAACATAGCTTTTGTAAATAGATGGCTTGTATGATAAAGCATGTAATATGAAATATGCACTATGCATCCTTCTGAAGGTTCTGTTACATATGACTCTAAAGAAGAAAAAAAGTCTTCATCTTGAAGTAGCCGATTTCCTTAGATGATCTTTAAGAATGTATGACCCATCAAGCTTTTTCTTCAGAGAGTATGATTGCACCAAAGGTTGTACTTGAGCAGGTTGTCTCCATTCTTTTTAAGTGAAATAACCTTGCATTAAATACTTGTTAAATACATGACAAATCATATTCAGTCATAATATAACATTTTTCATGAAGGCATATCATTATATCATATTAAAGCATGATAGTATATCATATTATGTGTCATCAAAACATAGTTTCTCAACATTCACCCCCTTTTTTATGATGACAAAATATGCTCCCCCTGTCAAAAAGCCATATGTATAATAATAATGATGTCATAAAAATGCATAAAAAAATATAAAAGTTTTAAGTATCAGAGTATTTTTCTCCAACATAGGAGACAGGTTTTTCTCCCCCTTTGTCATAGACAAAAAGAAGGGGATCAGAGTATAAAAAGAGTTATTACAGACCAAAAAATAAACAAGTTCATTCAGATTCGGATGTGAGATTAAATTTTCGAAGTAAAGCATCTTGGCCGATCTTCAAGGATTCAAAGGATTGGTTCAGAGAAGCTTGGTTCCTCAGAAGGAGATCCTGGGTATTCTGGACATCGACAATGGCTGAGAAGATGTCTAGTTCAGAATTTGCTGCTGGATCTGCTTCACCATGGCCCTCGTCGTCAGAGAAGTGTTGAGTTGATCCTTCCTCAGGGAGATAGGAGTCATCAAATGCATGAATGGAGTAGAAGACAACATCATTTTGAAGAGGCACTTGGAAGTATTGAAGAATGTGGGTGATGAAATACCCGAATGGGAGAGAGAGGAAGGAACAAAAATTAATCAAGTTATTAAAAATAACACTGGACCAATTTATGAGAAAGTTACAAAAAATTGCATAAAGGAGAAGAGAGATTTCATTAGCAATGAATCCCTTGGATGGCGGTTTAGGGATGACATTGGATGAGAAGATTTGTGACAATAGCAGAGCATGTGGCTTCAAATTGCTCGTATGCCACGGGAAGTGAGTTGAACGAGTGGAGTGGAGGATCTTCTTAAACACAGTAGGATCTATGGGAACTATGTTTGGAAGTTCAATGCCATAAAAGGAAATGTTAAGAATACGGCCTAATTGAGGAATGTCGAAGGAAATGAGTTTTCCATGAACCATGAAAGTGATAGATGATCGATCAAAGTCGACTGAAAGGTTGGTGTAGAAAATTTTGATAAGTTGAGGATAAATGGTCATAGATTGGGAAGATGGTAAAATATGAATAAAATCTGAAAGAGAGGTTTGTAGGTCGAATGAGGGGAATGCTTCAAGGTGAACTAGTTTACCGGTTTGAATTGGCAGAGAGTTAATGGAGTGAAAGTGGTGAATGAGATCTGGATATCTCAATTCAGCTGCTTCAATCATGTTGACATCGGAGGATCGTGAAGAAGATGATGCCATTTCTAGTAATCATGAGAGAATAGGAAGTTTTGAAGGAAATAAGAACTTGGAGAGAGTAATAGTTTGAAGGATGATAGAAGTATTTGAACAAATTGGTGAGGAAAGAATCATTTCATTAAATAGAGAGAAGAAAATTATTATGATAGGAAGTGAGTGACATTTGAAGTGAATGAAATTTAGATTTTAGTTGAAGTGAGAACTTGTGAGTTGTAACTTAGGGCTCTTGTGAATGATAAATCAAATCATTCTTTGGAAGATAGTGTTGATGAGAGTATATTATATTAGGAAAGATGACAAGAACATAGTTAAATTTTTTTTTCTATATAAGGAGATTTTTGATAGAGGAGAGTCCATCGAATTTTGAAGTGTGATAAAAATATGATAAAAGAATAGAGTCAAAGAGGTGTGTTTCACGATGTGAATTATGATCAATAGATTTTAAAGATTTTCATGTGAAGATGTGATGAGATGAAAAATTCGTGAAAGAAAGGTGTGTAAGAGTGTTATCATGTGAGATGAATAATGGCCTAATAAAACAAACAAGTAAAAAGTATTTTTACTTAAAGAAGATGTATTCTAAATTCGTGAGAGATGTATTTAGAAGGAGACAAAAGATATTCATGAGAGAATAGTGATGATTGCTTATATAAGCAATAGTTTTTATGGATATGTGTGGAAGGAGCAAGAGTAGACATAAAGAAAGGGTGATGTCATACATGGATTTTCGAGTAAGATATGAATGGACAAAAAGACAAAAAACAATTCATGATTGATATGAGATGAATGACATAAAATAATGTCATGATTGTCTAGAATTAATATTTATTTGAAAGACATAGTTTTTGAGAAACTCGATATGAAGGAGTTTATAGTTTTAGAGAATAAAGAATGAGGTTTTCAAATCTTGTCAAGGGGCCAAATCCGTGGTTTTTGGGATGACAAAAGAGTGGACTCAAATTTCGTAGGAGAGAAAGAGAGAGAGAGAGAGAGAGAGAGAGAGAGAGAGAGAGAGAGAGAGAGAGGACCAATGAAAAAGAACACAAAAAAATATATGAGGAAAGACATGTTTGTCGAGAATGAATCTTCATATGGTTTTTTATAGAAAAGTGTGAGATGATACGACATAAAGTAGATTATAGTTTGAGAGATATGATATAAAAGATGACATAAAACATTAATTTTTAAAAAAAACTTTGTGATGTACTTGAAATATGAAAGACTCTTTTTCAACTTTGAAAAAGGTGGTGAATGAATATAAAAAAATAATAAGAAATACAAACACTGGATTATGACAAAATAATTTGTAAATAAAAACAAGATTTGACATAAAGTGTTTTTATCATTCTTACTTGTTAATCTTTGGATAAGATGAATTTTGTCAAGTACAGTTTGTATTAATATTTGGTAGAGGTGAACTCGAGTAGACTAATCTTGTTATATCCTAATTAGTCATAAGGATTAAATTTATAAATCACTTAATTTACAGATTCCTAACTGTCTTCTAATTCTTATAAAGTCTTTATTTTTTAAAGGTTTAGTGAAAATGTCTGCTAATTGTTTATTAGTGGGAATAAATTCTAGTTCGATTATGTTGTTTAGGAATTGTTCTCTTAAAAAGTGGTGTCTAATTTGAATGTGCTTAGTTCGAGAATGTAAAATAGGATTTTTAGATAAGTTTATAGCACTAGTATTGTCATAGAAAATAGTTGTATTTTCAAATTTTAAACTAAAATCTTTTAAGGTTTGTTTTATCCAGATGACCTGTGTACATGCTAGGCTTGCAGCTATGTATTCAGCTTCAGTAGTTGATAATGATACACAATTTTGTTTCTTACTGAACCATGAAACTAGTGAGTGCCCTAGCATATGACATGTTCCACTTGTGCTTTTTCTGTCAGATTTACTTCCAGTGAAGTCAACATCATTGTATGAGATTAAATCAAATGTAGATGATTTCGAATAAAATAACCCAAAATCAACTGTGCCTTTTAGATATCTCATTATTCTTTTTACAGCTTTAAGATGTGATTCTTTTGGATTTGACTGAAATCTAGCACACAAGCAAACACTGAACATTATATCTGGACGGCTAGCAGTTTAAATAAAGTAGTGATCCTATCATACCTATGTATAACTTTGTATCCACAGTCTTACCATCTTCATCTCTGTCCAATACAGTAGTTGTGTTCATTGGAGTATTCTTTGAAGCAGTTGAGTTCATGTTGAACCTTTTCAGAAGTTCATGAGCATACTTAGACTGATTGATGAAGACTTCATCCTTGGTTTGCTTAATATGCAGTCCAAGAAAGTAGGTGAGTTCTCCCATCATACTCATTTCGAATTCTTTCTGCATGGACTTAGAAAATTTTTCACAAAGACTTTTGTCAGTAGATCCAAAGATAATATCATCTACAAAAATTTGAACGATTAGGGTATGATCATTCACTATTTTTACAAATAGAGTTGAATCTGCTTTGCCTACAGAAAATCCGTTTTTTAATAAAAAGGTTTTAAGTCTATCATACCAAGCACAAGGTGCTTGTTTTAATCCATATAAGGCATGTTTTAGTTTGAAAACATGATCCGAAAATTGTTCATTTTCAAAACCTGGAGGTTGTTTTACATAAACTTCTTCATTTATAAAACCATTTAGAAAAACACTTTTAACATCCATTTGATATAGTTTAAAATCCATATAGCTTGCATATGCTAAAAGCATTCTTATAGATTCAAGTCTAGCAACAGGAGCAAATGTTTCATCAAAATCAATATCTTCCTTCTGATTGTATCCTTGAGCCACTAGCCTTGCCTTGTTTCTTATAACATTACCTGTTTCATCCAGCTTGTTTCTGAAGATCCATCTTGTCCCAATGATTTGATGATCTTTTGGTCTTGGTACAAGATCCCATACATCATTTCTTTGGAACTGATTCAGTTCTTCAGTCATGGCTAGCATCCAGAACTCGTCAATGATAGCTTCATCAATCTTCTTTGGTTCAAGTTGAGAGATGAATGCCATGTTTGCAATTCGTTCCAGCTGAGCTCTAGTTTGAACCCCCTTGGTCAGGTCTCCCAAAATATGCTTTTGAGGATGATCTCTGATTTCAGCAAATGTTCTTTGAAGATCATCTTCATTAGGTTTAGCTATGTTATCTAAAAAACAATATGTACTTTCAACATCATCATCGTTAGTCTGCTTATGAACAGATTGATCAATAGATTCACAAAAACTGACATGCATAGATTCTTCAATAGTATTTGAACTCTTATTAAAAACTCTGTATGCTTTACTATGACTTGCATATCCTAAGAATATGCCTTCAACAGATTTAGCATCAAATTTATCAAGGCTATCTTTTGTGTTAAGGATAAAGCATTTACACCCAAAGACTTTAAAGTAGTCTATCCTTGGAGTTCTGTCATAGAATAATTCATAAGGAGTTTTATTTAATAACGGCCTAATAAAAACTCTATTTGATATATAGCATGCAGTATTAACAGCTTCAGCCCAAAAATATTTAGCAAGATTATTATGTTGGGGCATAGTTCTAGCAGATTCTTGAAGGGTTCTATTCTTTCTTTCTACTACACTATTTTAAGGTGCAGCTCTAGGAAAGGCAAAGTTATGTGAAATATCATGCAAGTTACAAAAATTTATAAAAAGATCATTAATAAATTCTCCTCCATGGTTACTACGAATTTTAACAATTGTAGAAGATTTTGAAATTCCACTAGAGGGGGGGGTGAATAGTGAAATATGATAATGATCGATAAAATAAAATAATTAAGCAATAAGGCACAACACATAAAACACAGAAGTTATACTAGTTCGGTCAATATCCAGACCTACATCCAGTCCCCAAGCAAACCACTTGAGATTCCACTATAACATCCGAGTTACCGGATAAATAGTACAACACCCTCTTCCCAAGAGGTCTTCTTCTCTCAACAGAGAAGGGGCACACCCTCTTCCCAAGAGGTCTTCTTCTCTCAACAGAGAAGGGCAACACCCTCTTCCACAGAGGTCTACTTCTTTAAACAAAGAAGGAGTACAGTAAATCAACAGAGTTACAATACTTTCTATAGAACCTTCAGAATGATATGAATGCACAAATGAAGGATTCTAAGAATGTTCTGTTTGTCACTCAGAGGATACTCTTTGTCAAAGAGCTGGACTTGACTTTTTCTCTTTTCTTTCTTTTTCTTTTTCTCTTTCTTTTTCAAGGCTCTCTTTTCAAATCACGAATAGAATATTTTTCTCTTTGTAAGCTCACACGTCTATTTCATTCCTCTTGTTTGAATAGTTTATGTGTGTGTGTTTATATAGCTTATAAAAAGTAGTCGTTACATTTTGGAATTGTAACTTTTTGAAATATGAAATGTTATGTCTTTTCAAAAATATCTTTTAGAGAAGATCGAGAATGCCTTTTTCCAGAAGAGTAAGATAGAGGGTACACTAGTCGTTGTAGTGTTTTAGGTAATACATATTTTATGTAAGAAAGTCTATTTCTTACAATAGTACATTTGAACGTTGGGTTGTAGTTTTGTCTTTATTCTAATTAATGATTTGAGGTACATTAGTACTTCTTTACTTTAAATGAGTGTAAGTACTATGAGTGCTTTGAGATATTTATTTGTACATAGTCATGTCAAGTGTATTCTTTATGTAGTGTATTTTAAAGTCTCCAGAGAGAATGAAGACCCAAAAAGAAGGTCGACATTCTTTGGGAAGGATATTTAGAAGGGATTTGTTACAGAAGGCATTTAATGCTTTATAGAGAGAATGATGACTTCAAGTAAGTCAACATTCTATGGTTATGAGAAAAAGGTAACTAGAGTCCTTACAAATTTTAATTTATTTTTCTTATGTAGCCGATTTTATGTTTTTGTCTTTTTCCTACATTCCTTTTTCATGTTGTCTTGTAAGGTACAATGACAAAATGTCTTTTTCATAAAAGGTTGTAAGAAGGTACAATTTATATGAAAAAATATCTTTTTCATAAAAGGTTGTAAGAAGGTACAATTATTATATGACAAAATATCTTTTTCATAAAAGGTTGTAAGAAGGTACACTTATTGGTTTTCAAAAAAGAAGCTTTTTGAAACTATCATATACTTTTATGATATAGTATGTATGAATGAGTATGTAATATGCAAAATGCAAGTTCCTGAAGGTTCTGTTACAAATGACTTTAAAGAGAAAAAAATCTTCATCTTGAGGTAGCCGATTTCTTCATTTGAGCTTTAGGAAAGCATGGCTCATCAAGCTTTTTCTTCAAGGAGTATGATTGCACCATAGTTGTACTTGAACAGGAAGTCTCCATCCTTATTGGGTGAGATATCCTTGCATCAAATACTCGTTAGATTTAAGGCAAAACATATTCAGTCATAATATAACATTATTTCAAGAGAACATATTATCATATCATACAAAATCAAATAAGACAGTGTATCATATTATGTGACATCAAAACCGAATTTCTCAACATTCTCCCCCTTTTTGATGATGACAAAATATGCTCCCCTTGTCAAAAAGACATTATGCATAGAAATAATAATATGATAAAAATATGAAATAATGTTTAAAGAGAGAATGCTTCTCCAATAATGGAGACAGGTTTTCTCCCCCTTTGTCATGGACAAAAAGGAGGGATCAGAGTAAAAAAGTTATTACAGACCAAAAAATAATTTAAAAGTTATTACAGACTAAAAAAAATGCGTCTATCTCGAAGGTGGAGAAGGTGAAGGCGTCCGGGTGGCACGATTCTGCTTGCGAGTCTGCTGCAACAGGGCTTGATTACGAAGGATTCGATCTTGAGTTTGCTCGATATCCATCATAGCAGAAAAGTAATTGAAGGAGGATATTGGATCTGCTTCATCAGAGCCGGGCATGTGCAGGGACCTTAGATTGAAGGTGGTAGCATCGAGGACGTGAGAGGGTCGGAGGATGACTTCGTTGTGAAGTGGTACGTGGAAGTAGTTGAAAATGGGAGTTATAAAACACCAAAAAAGAAGAGGCTCAAATTTCTGATAACGAATAAAGAGGTTGAAAATAATGGATGACCAATTTATCGGAAGAGAAGAAAGGATGGCGTAGATAAGAAGAGAGATTTTTCGAGGAACTAATCCCTGGCGGGGATGCTTGGGATAAAGGTTGTGGAAAAGAATCTGGGCAAGTAGCTGAGCTTGAGGTTGGAGATTCCTCATGTGCCACGGAAGTTGGTAGCAATTGGTGCAGAGAAGTATTTTTCGAAGTACCGATCGGTCGATTGGTACTATGGCGTTAAGGTCGGTACCGGTGGAAGGTAGATTTAGAATTCTACCTAGGTCGGAAGCATTGAAAATCATCAGCTGTCCTCGGACTTTGCTGGTGATTGAGGTTTGTTCATGATCAGAAGAGAAGTTGGTATAAAACAGTCGAACTAGTTCAGGATAATAGGCGGCTGGGGATGAAGATCCTATGAGAGGTTTGAGTTCGGGGAGATAGGTGTCTAAGTCGAAGAACATGAAGTCGTCAAAGTTGATCAATTTTCCTTCATGAATGGGGCGAGAGCAGAGTGAGGTGTAGGTGTGAAACAAATCAGGATACCTTAGATCGGCGGAGGTGATCACATTGGTAGAAGAGGAAGCCATTTTCGAGTGTCTTGAAAATAAAGCACTAGGAGAGAAAGGAGCTAGAACCGAGAGAAAATTTGTATAAGGATAGAAAAGATCGAATGGAATGGTAAGAGATGAACCAATTGATTAAATAGAAGGAAGAAAATAATTGTTTATATGAAATGAGGAAATGCGTGAGTTGTAAAATAAGAGACTTGTGAATGACAAATCAAATCAATTTTGGAAGAAAGTGTATTATATTAGCATAGATATTAAGAAGGACATAGTTTCGAAATAATTTTTCTATATATGTAACAAATTTACTATGGGCAATCTTGTTGGATAGTGAGAAGAGTCATGAATTGAGTATGGAGTGTCATATTAAACGTAAGAGAAAGAATGATTCAAGAGTTTTTAAAGTTTTTCGTGAAGATCATGAAGAATAGAGAGTGAATAATGGCCTAATAAGAACAAACAACTTTTTCAAGAATTTACTTTATGTGAAAGCATTCCAAAATCGTGAAGAGGGAGTTTGGAATAGGACAAACATGAGAGTATGAGGAAATGCAATAATTTCTTATTTAAGAAGTGTATATTTTGATATACGTGAAAGGAGTGTGAATAGATATAAAGGAGGGTGATACGGATATGTAAAAGAAATGAGAGTGGTCATAAAGGACACCAATCACTTGAAGTTGGATAGAAATTGTATGACATAAAGTGGAGTGAAGGACAAGGTTTTAATGAATCTCGATTGGAGAGAGATATAAAATATATGAGAGAGTCATGGTCACGGATGAAAAGCAACTTCGTATAATGTAGAGAGAGAGATAAAATGGTGATACAAAACGTACTAATGAGTGGAGTACAAGTTTTTGAAAAGAGAATTTTACAGTACTTTTTCGTAAAAGATGTAAACCATGAAGAGATGATAATAGATTGTTCTTAGGCTATGATATAATAGATGATATAGTGAAAATTTATGTGAAATATAATAACTTAAAAGGTGGTACGAGAGGATAATCATTTGAATTTTTCATGAAGGGCATTAATGTCTTAGTGAAGTGTCGATAGGTGGAAAGGAAGACATGATAAAAATAGAGTGTACATACTATATGATATAACAAATGATATAGTAAAATTTATACGTAAAAACATAGCAACTAGATCTTTAGAAGAAGAGGGTAAAAAGAACAAAAAAAAAAAAAAACATCATTCGATTTTGACTAAAATTTGAAAAGTAAGATTTCTCATAAAATAATATGTTATCATGTTGAAGGTGAATCAACTTATCGTAAGAGAAGTTTTCACAAAAGGACAACAAATAATAAAGGAGATATGAGATGAGTGATGTGAACAATGTCATGATAGCTTTTAATATAATTAGTTCTTATGGATATGAGTGAAAGGAGATAGGACAAGGAGTCATTATGGATGTGTACTTGAAAGATGACAAGTTGAAAGACATAAAGAATGTGTCTTATAAGAGTTTAGAGTATACGTGAATATGGAAACCTAGTTTGACTAACAAAAATTGATAAGAAGAAAAAGACTTTTAAAATAAGATTTTAACAAAACTTATAAGAAGTATTATATTAAGTGTGATTAATTTATAAGTCACTTAGTTTACATATTCCTAGTTCTCTTCTAATTCGTGTGAAGTCTTCATGTCTTAATGGTTTAGTGAATATGTCTGCTAACTGTTGATTAGTGGGTATGAATTCTAGTTTAATTATTTTGTTTAAGACTTGTTCTCTTAAGAAGTGGTGTCTTATTTGAATGTGCTTAGTTCGTGAGTGTAAAATAGGATTCTTAGATAGGTTTATAGCACTTGTATTATCACAAAAAATAGTTGTATTTTCAAAATTTAAACCAAGATCTTTTAATGTTTGTTTCATCCAGATAACTTGAGTACAAGCTAGGCTAGCAGCAATGTATTCGGCTTCAGTAGTTGATAATGATACACAATTCTGTTTCTTACTGAACCATGATACCAGTGAGTGCCCTAGCATGTGACATGTTCCACTTGTGCTTTTTCTGTCAGATTTACTTCCAGCAAAGTCAGCATCACTGTATGAGATTAGATCAAATGTAGAGGATTTTGAATAGAATAATCCAAAATCAACTTTGTCTTTTAAATATCTCATTATTCTTTTTACAGCTTTAAGATGTGATTCTTTTGGGTTTGACTGGAATCTAGCACACAAGCAAACACTAAACATTATATCTGGACGGCTAGCAGTTAAATAAAGAAGTGATTCTATCATACCTCGGTATACCTTTGTATCAACAGTCTTACCATCTTCATCTTTGTCCAACACAGTAGTAGTGCTCATAGGAGTGGATTTTGAAGCAGTTGAGTTCATGTTGAACCTCTTCAGAAGTTCATGAGCATACTTAGATTGGTTGATGAAAACTCCATCCTTGGTTTGCTTAATATGCAGTCCAAGAAAGTAGGTGAGTTCTCCCATCATACTCATTTCGAATTCCTTCTGCATGGACTTAGAAAAATCTTCACAGAGAGTGCTGTTAGAGGATCCAAAGATGATGTCGTCGACATAGATTTGAACAATTAGGGTATGATTATCCACTACTTTGACAAATAGTGTAGAATCTGCTTTGCCAACAGAAAAACCAGTTTTTAATAAAAAGGTTTTAAGTCTTTCGTACCAAGCACGAGGTGCTTGTTTTAAACCATACAAAGCACGTTTGAGTTTAAAAACATGATCTGGGTATTGTTCATTTTCAAATCCTGGAGGTTGTTTTACATAGACTTCTTCATTTATAAAACCATTTAAGAAAGCACTTTTAACATCCATTTGAAATAATTTGAAATCCATATAGCTTGCATATGCTAAGAGCATTCTAATAGATTCAAGTCTAGCAATAGGAGCAAATGTTTCATCAAAGTCAATACCTTCCTCCTGGTTGTATCCTTGAGCTACTAGTCTGGCCTTGTTTCTTATAACATTACCTGTTTCGTCTAGCTTGTTTCTGAAGATCCATCTTGTCCCAATGATTGGATGATCCTTTGGTCTCGGCACAAGATCCCAAACGTCATTTCTTTGGAATTGATTCAGTTCTTCAGTCATGGCTAGCATCCAGAACTCATCAATGATGGCTTCATCAATCTTCTTTGGTTCAAGTTGAGAAATGAATGCCATGTTTGCAATCCGTTCTAGCTGAGCTCTAGTTTGAACCCCCTTTGTTAGTTCTCCCAAAATCTGCTTTTGAGGATGATCTTTGATATCGACAAAGGTTCTTTGGTGATCATCTTCATTAGACTTAGCTGTGTTATCTAAAAATAAATCTGTACTTTCAACATCATCATTAGTTTGTATATGAACAGATTGATCAATAGATTCACAAAAACTAACATGCATAGATTCTTCAATAGTATTATGACACTTATTGAAAACTCTGTATGCTTTACTATGACTTGAATATCCTAAGAATATGCCTTCAACAGATTTAGCATCAAACTTATCCAGGCTATCTTTTGTGTTTAGGATAAAGCATTTACATCCAAAGACTTTGAAGTAGTCTATTCTTGGAGTTCTGTCATAGAATAGTTCATAGGGAGTTTTATTTAATAAGGGTCTAATGAGAACTCTATTTGTTATGTAGCATGCAGTATTAACAGCTTCTGCCCAAAAAGATTTTACAAGATTATGTGTTGGAGCATAGTCCTGGCAGATTCCTGAAGGGTTCTATTCTTTCTTTCTACTACACCATTTTGAGGTGCAGCTCTAGGGAAGGCAAAGTTATGAGAAATACCATGCAAGTTACAAAAATTTTCAAAGAGTTCATTTTCAAATTCTCCTCCATGGTCACTACGGATTTTAACAATAGAACATGATTTTTCGTTTTGTAATTTTTTTTACATAAGATTTCAAACTGACAAAACGTGTCACTTTTGTTTTTCAAAAATATTACCCAAGTAAATCTTGAGTAATCATCTACAATGACAAAAACATATCTATTATGATTAAGGCTAGCTACCCTAGAAGGACCAAAAAGGCCTAGGTGGAGAAGCTCTAAAGGTCTTTTACTTGAGATGACATTTTTTGATTTGAAAGGAGATTTTGACAATTTTCCAAATTGACATGCATCACAAAAATAATCCTTTTTAAAAGATATGTTGGGTAACCCACGTACTAATTTATTTTTAGCTAGTTTGGACATGTATTTTGAATTGACATGGCCCATTCTCATGTGCCATAGATGTTGAGTGTCATTATTAGCTATAAGACAATGTTCTGTGATGTTTTATAGGTATAGTTCGTATATATTATTCTTTCTTATACCTTTTAAGATGATGTTTTCATTTGTGTCAGCTATGAGGCATGCATCATGATTAAAGCTAACATTATAACCTATGTCACACATTTGACTGATACTTAGTAGGTTATGTTTTAATCCTTTAACAAGGAGAACGTCTTTGATAAGAGGTTTGTCTATGTTACCAAAATTTCCAATACCAATTATCAAACCTTTGTTGTTATCTCCAAAGGTGACGGTTCCTCCTTCTTTATGATGAAGAACAGCAAAAAGGTCTGGATGTCCTGTCATGTGCTTTGAACATCCACTATCTAGTATCCATCTGTTCTTCTTTGGAGCCTGCAAAACATTAAGTAAATCTTCTTTTTGGTACCCAATCGGGTCCTTTTTTGTTAGACTTTGGAACCCATATCCATTTGGATTTGGGTTTGTCTATCTCTTTAGAGGAGTTAAAAAGATCATCAATATAATACTCCTTATTTGGTTCAGATGAACTTTTCACAAATGTGGTCTTTTGATTTATACAAGAAGGTTTTTTGAAATGAGAATAGCCAATCCCATTCTTGTAAAAGGAGACCTTCTGAGAGGATAAGAGTTTATCCAAGTTCTCTTTACCTTTAGTAAACTTGAAAACCGTTTTCATGAGGTTCTCAGTTTTATTTTTTAGCTCTGAAATTTCTACTTGCATATCTTTAGTTTTGGAGCTAGTAGAAGAAATTTCAGATATAAGCAAAAGATTTTTCTTTTTCAACTCAGAATTTTCACTGCTGAGTTTTTCATTCTCTTGAGAAAGCTCTAAATTTTCAGATTTTAAAGCTTTATTTTTGAAACTCAATTTTCTTGATTCTTCAAATAGTTCTTGAAAAGCATCTAGAAGTTCTTCAAAGGAAAAATCAGAGATTTCACTTACCGAACTTTCGTTTGCCATGAAGCACATATTTGCAGTTTCGGCTTCATCATCACTTGACTCTTCACTAGTGGATGGTTCTGAATCATCCCATTGAGCATGCAGAGCCTTTTTCTTGAAGAACCTCTTCTTTGGTTCCTCAGTCTTGGACTTTCTTTTGAGAAGGGGACAGTCACGTTTTAAGTGCCCTGGCTTATTACACTGAAAGCACATGGGATCTTCTTTAAGATCTTTTCTTTCCTTGTGCTTGTTTGGAAGCCGGTTCCTTCTCATGAAGCGCTGGAATTTTCTGGTAAGTAGCGCAATTTCTGATTCTTTATCTGAGTCTTCATTCTCAGATAGGGCTGGGAAAGCTAGAGTTTTCTTTACTGGTTGCTCTTCTTCCCTTCTTTCTTTCATGTGGACTTCATAGGCCATAAGATTGCCTATTAAGTCGTCCAATGTAAGCTTAGATAAATCTTGAGCTTCTTCAATAGCAGTGGTCTTTCTCTCCCAATCAGTTGTGAGAGATCTCAAGATTTTCTTCACCTTTTCAGTCTGGGAATATGTTACACCCAGAGATTTCACATCGTTGGTGATGTTGGTGAATCTGGTAAACATCTCTGTGATGAGTTCATCTTTGTTCATTTTGAACAACTCATATTTTCTAACAAGAGATGATATTTTGGCTTCTTTAACTTTGTTGGTTCCTTCATGAATCACCTCCAAGGAATGCCAAATGTCATATGCAGATTCACATATAGATATTCTGTTGAATTCATTTTGATCAATGGCACAATATAAGGCATTCATAGCCTTTGCATTTAAGTTTGCCATTTTCTTTTCTTCATCAGACCATAAGTTATAGTCTGCGGATGGAGATGTGTATGGATGCTCAACAATTTTCCATACAGCAAAGTCTATGGATTTGAGAAAGTTAGCCATTATGCACTTCCAATATCCATAGTTGGAGCCATTGAAGAAGGGAGGACGAGATGCGTGTTGACCTTCAATATCACGAGCATAAGAGGTAGATGCCATTTGTGCTGGAAGACTTGTTACGTCGAAACCAGCAAACCTGCTCTGATACCAAATGAAATTCCACTAGAGGGGGGGGTGAATAGTGAAATATGATAATGATCGATAAAATAAAATAATTAAGCAATAAGGCACAACACATAAAACACAGAAGTTATACTGGTTCGATCAATATCCAGACCTACATCCAGTACCCAAGCAAACCACTTGAGATTCCACTATAACATCCGAGTTACCGGATAAATAGTACAACACCCTCTTCCCAAGAGGTCTTCTTCTCTCAACAGAGAAGGGGCACACCCTCTTCCCAAGAGGTCTTCTTCTCTCAACAGAGAAGGGCAACACCCTCTTCCACAGAGGTCTACTTCTTTAAACAAAGAAGGAGTACAGTGAATCAACAGAGTTACAATACTTCCTATAGAACCTTCAGAATGATATGAATGCACAAATGAAGGATTCTAAGAATGTTCTGTTTGTCACTCAGAGGATACTCTTTGTCAAAGAGCTGGACTTGACTTTTTCTCTTTTCTTTCTTTTTCTTTTTCTCTTTCTTTTTCAAGGCTCTCTTTTCAAATCACGAATAGAATATTTTTCTCTTTGTAAGCTCACACGTCTATTTCATTCCTCTTGTTTGAATAGTTTATGTGTGTGTGTTTATATAGCTTATAAAAAGTAGTCGTTATATTTTGGAATTGTAACTTTTTGAAATATGAAATGTTATGTCTTTTCAAAAATATCTTTTAGAGAAGATCGAGAATGCCTTTTTCCAGAAGAGTAAGATAGAGGGTACACTAGTCGTTGTAGTGTTTTAGGTAATACATATTTTATGTAAGAAAGTCTATTTCTTACAATAGTACATTTGAACGTTGGGTTGTAGTTTTGTCTTTATTCTAATTAATGATTTGAGGTACATTAGTACTTCTTTACTTTAAATGAGTGTAAGTACTATGAGTGCTTTGAGATATTTATTTGTACATAGTCATGTCAAGTGTATTCTTTATGTAGTGTATTTTAAAGTCTCCAGAGAGAATGAGGACCCAAAAAGAAGGTCGACATTCTTTGGGAAGGATATTTAGAAGGGATTTGTTACAGAAGGCATTTAATGCTTTGTAGAGAGAATGATGACTTCAAGTAAGTCGACATTCTATGGTTATGAGAAAAAGGTAACTAGAGTCCTTACAAATTTTAATTTATTTTTCTTATGTAGCCGATTTTATGTTTTTGTCTTTTTCCTACATTCCTTTTTCATGTTGTCTTGTAAGGTACAATGACAAAATGTCTTTTTCATAAAAGGTTGTAAGAAGGTACAATTATTATATGACAAAATATCTTTTTCATAAAAGGTTGTAAGAAGGTACAATTATTATATGACAAAATATCTTTTTCATAAAAGGTTGTAAGAAGGTACACTTATTGGTTTTCAAAAAAGAAGCTTTTTGAAACTATTGTATACTTTTATGATATAGTATGTATGAATGAGTATGTAACATGCAAAATGCAAGTTCCTGAAGTTTCTGTTACAAATGACTTTAAATTGAAAAAAATCTTCATCTTGAGGTAGCCGATTTCTTTATTTGAGCTTTAGGAAAGCATGGCTCATCAAGCTTTTTCTTCAAGGAGTATGATTGCACCATAGTTGTACTTGAACAGGAAGTCTCCATCCTTATTGGGTGAGATATCCTTGCATCAAATACTCGTTAGATTTAAGGCAAAACATATTCAGTCATAATATAACATTATTTCAAGAGAACATATTATCATATCATACAAAATCAAATAAGACAGTGTATCATATTATGTGACATCAAAACCGAATTTCTCAACAGATTTTTCATTTTGTAATTTTTTACATAAAATTTCAAATTCACAAAACGTATTACTTTTGTTTTTTAAAAATATTACCCAAGTGAACCTTGAGTAATCATCAACAATGACAAATGCATATTTATTATTATTAAGACTAGCTACCCTAGAAGGACCAAAAAGATCCAGGTGGAGAAGCTCTAAAGGTCTTTTGCTTGACACAATGTTCTTTGATTTGAAAGATGATTTTGACAATTTTCCTAATTGACAAACATCATAAAAATAGTCCTTTTTAGGTAACCTACGTACCAAGTTATTTTTAGCCAATTTAGAAATATATTTAGAATTAACATGTCCCATTCTCATATGCCATAAATTTTGAGTCATTATTTGCTATAAGGCAATGTTCAGAGATATTTTCTAGGTATAATTCATATACATTATTTTTCCTTATATCTTTCAAAATAATATTTTCGTTTGTGGCTACAATGAGGCATGCATCATGTTTGAAACTAACGTTATATCCTATGTCACACATTTGACTGATACTTAAGAGGTTATGTTTTAAACCATTAACAAGGAGAACATATTTAATAAGAGGTTTATCGATATTACCAATATTGTCAATCCCAATTATTAAACCTTTGTTGTTATTTCCAAAGGTGACAACTCCTCCTTTATGATGAAGAACAACAAAAAGATCTGGATGTCCTGTCATATGTTTTGAACATCCACTGTCTAGTATTCATTTGTTCTTCTTTTTCAGTGCCTGCAATAGATCAAGTAAAAGTTCTTTTTGGTACCCGATCGGGTCCCTTTTTGTTAGACTTTGGAACCCATATCCATTTTGATTTGGGTTTATCTATAATCTTAGAGGAGTACAAGGAATTAAAATTAAGATTACAATACTCTTTTTCAGGTTCAGAAGAACCTTTGACAAAAGTGGTCTTTTGATTCATACAAGAAGGTTTGCTGAAATGAGAGTAACCAATATCATTCTTGTAAAAAGAGAATTTTTGAGAGGATAGGAGTTTATCCAGGTTCTCTTTTCCTTTAGTAAACTTGAAAACCATTTTCATAAGGTTTTCAGTTTTACTTTTTAATTATGAAATTTATACTTGAAGATTTTTAGTCTTGGAGCTAGTAGAAGAGATTTCAGAAGTAAGCATAAAATTTTTCTTTTTCAACTCAAAATTTTCAATATTGAGTTTTTCATTTTTCTGAGAAAGCTCTAAATTTTCAGATTTTAAACTTTTGTTTTTTAGACTCATTTTTCTAGATTCTTCAAATAGTTCTTGAAAAGCATCTAGAAGTTCTTCAAAGAAAAAGTCAGAAATTTCACTTACAGAGCTTTCGTTTGCCATGAAGCACATGTTTGCAGTTTCGGCTTCATCATCACTTAACTCTTCACTGGTGGATGGTTCTGAATCATCCCATTGAGCATGGAGAGCCTTCTTTTTGAAGAATCTTTTCTTTGGTTCCTCGACTTTAGATCTTCTCTTTAGAAGAGGGCAGTCACGTTTTACGTGACCTGACTTATTGCATTGATAGCACATGGTGTCTTCTTTAGAATCTTTCTTTTTTTTTTGCTTTTTGGACAACCTGTTCTTTCTCATGAAACGCTAGAATCTTTGAGTAAGTAGCGCAATTTCAGACTCATTTTTTGAGTCCTCATTCTCAAAGATGGCTGGGAAGGCTAGATTTTTCTTTGGAGATTGTTCTTCTTCCCTTCTTTCCTTCATATGGACTTCATAGGCCATAAGATTGCCTATTAAGTCATCCAAAGTAAGCTTGGAAAGATCTTGGGCTTCTTCAATAGCTGTAGTCTTTTTCTCTCAGTCAGTTGTGAGAGATCTCAAGATCTTTTTCACCTTATCAGTCTGGGAATAATTTTCTCCTAGAGATTTAAGATTATTGGTGATATTGGTGAATCTAGTGAACATTTCAGTAATGGTTTCATCTTTGATCATCATGAAAAGTTCATATTTTCGAACCAATGATGAGATCTTAGCTTCTTTTACTCTGTTTGTTCCCTCATGAATAACTTCCAGAGAATGCCAAATATCATGAGCAGAATCACAAATGAATATTCAGTTAAATTCATTTTGGTCTATGGCACAGTATAGAGCATTCATGGCTTTTGCATTTAAGTTTGCCATTTTTCTTTCTTCATCAGTCCATGAAGAGTAGTCTAATGTAGGAGAAGAATATGGACATTCTATGATATTCCATACAACAAAATCTACAGACTTGAGAAATATGGTCATTCTACATTTCCAATAGCCATAGTTAGTGCCATTAAAAAAAGGAGGGCGAGATGAGTGTTGACCTTCGATGTCACGAGAATAAGAGGTTGATGCCATTTTTGTGCCGGAAGACTTGTTATGTCGAAACCAGCAGAACCTGCTCTGATACCAAATGAAATTCCACTAGAGGGGGGGTGAATAGTGAAATTTGTTGCAGATCGATAATATAAAAAATATGACAATAAGGCACAACACAATAAACACAAGATTTATACTGGTTCAGCCGAGTTACTGACCTACATCCAGTCCCCAAGTAAAACACTTAAGCCTTTCACTATAAAATCTGAGTTACCGGATAAATAGTACAACACCCTCTTCCTCAGAGGTCTACTTCTCTCAACAGAGAAGGGAACACCCTCTTTCACAGAGGTCTACTTCTCTCAACAGAGAAAGAATACAGTGAATAAAAGAAAGTTATAATACTTCCTATAGAACCTTTAGAATGATATGAATGCACGAATGAAGAATTCTCAGAATGTTCTGTTCTTTTCACTCAGATGATTCTATTTGTCAAAGAGCTATTCTTGACTTTTTCTCTTTCTTTTTCTTGGCTCTCTTTTTCGAATAATGAGTAGAAATTTTTCTCTTTGTAAGCTCACATGTCTTATTCGAAATACTATTTTGTTAGTGTATATATAGTCTCAAGAAAATAGTCGTTGCCTTTTTGAAATGATTGTCCTTTTGAGATGTGAGATGTCAAGTCATTTGAAAAACAATTTTGTGTAAAAAGATATGTGTACTACATTGCTTTTTCAAAAAGTCTTCTTTCCATAAGTGTAGCATTTGGGGTACACTATTCGTTGTTGTATTTTAAATGTGATATAATTTGTAAAAGGTTTATTTTCATAATAAATGATTTATAGTACATTGAACGTTGGGTTGTAAGTCATCATGAAGTTTTGTCTTTACTCAATTTAATGATTTGTAATATATTAGTATTTTTCTTACAAATCGTCACTTCTTAACTTAAATGTATGTAAGTTCAATAAATGCTTTGTTGATTACTTTATTTATAAATGGTCATTTCTCAAATGCTTTTTGAGGTATTTATTTAATGTCTATAAAAAGAATGATGACTTTAAGTAAGTCGACATTCTTGTGTGGAGTTTATTATTAAACAAATAGTCATTTCTTAAATGCTTTTGAGGCGGTATTTAATGTCTACAGAAAGAATGATGATTTTAAGTGAGTCGACATTCTTGAGTTGTATAAAGTCACTAAAGTCTTTTCCAAACATAATATAATAATATTAGTTTTCTTACATTGTCAATTCAAGCTAGACGATTTTGTATTATGACTTAAATTCATTTTGTCTTTTTCTTTCATACTTGAAATCATTAGTTTTTTTTTATTTCTTTTCAAGTTGTCTTATTTATAAATGCATGTTACAAGGTACAATTAATGCTTTTGAAATCATGAGCTATTATATCTTGTCAAAATACGTTTTTCATAAATGTTTGTAAGAAGGTACAATGATTAGTTTCCAAAAAGGTGCTTTTTGAAATATCGTATGCTTTTATGAAACATAGCTTTTGTAAATAGATGGCTTGTATGATAAAGCATGTAATATGAAATATGCACTATGCATCCTTCTGAAGGTTCTGTTACATATGACTCTAAAGAAGAAAAAAAGTCTTCATCTTGAAGTAGCCGATTTTCTTAGATGATCTTTAAGAATGTATGGCCCATCAAGCTTTTTCTTCAGAGAGTATGATTGCACCAAAGGTTGTACTTGAGTAGGTTGTCTCTATTCTTTTTAAGTGAAATAACCTTGCATCAAATACTCGTTAAATACATGACAAATCATATTCAGTCATAATATAACATTTTTCATGAAGGCATATCATTATATCATATTAAAGCATGACAATATATCATATTATGTGTCATCAAAACATAGTTTCTCAACAATAACTTCATAAATCATAAAAACACATGGTTACATGAAACTCACCGAGATGGCAAATCATATATTATATGTTTTCTCAAAACAAGTAGGTTTGTGAGATATTGTTTTGTTTGTTAATATGGATTTGTAATATATTATGCTGAATTGCCGTATATCGATTTGTAAGATATTATGTGTTTTCTAGTGTCAATTTATGAGATATTGTTTTGTTTGTTAATATCTATTTGTAATATATTATGCTGAATTGTCGTATATCGATTTGTAAGATATTATATGTTTTCTAGTATCGATTTGTGAGATATTATTTTGTTTGTTAATATCGATTTGAAATATATTATGTTGGATTACCGTATATCGATTTGTAAAATATTATGTATTTTCTAGTATTGATTTATGAGATATTATTTTGGTTGTTAATCTCGATTTGTAATATATTATACTGAATTGTCGTATATCGATCTGTAAGATATTATGTGTTTTCTAGTGTCAATTTATGAGATAATGTTTTGATTGTTAATATTGATTTGTAATTTATTATGCTGAATTGCCGTATATCGATTTGTAAGATATTAAGTGTTTTCTTGTGTCGATTTTTGTGAAATATTATTTTGTTTGTTAATATCGATTTGTAGGCTATTATGTTGAATTTTCGTATATCGATTTGTAATATATTATGCTCAATTGTTGTATATTGTAAGATTTGTGGTTCTAGGGACGCGTTTTATGATATTTGTAGTATGATTTCTATTGTAGAATTACAACAAAGAATTATAACATTACAACAAAGAATTATAGATTTACAACAAAGAATTATAGAATTATAAGAAATAATTATCGATTTACAACAAAGAATTATAGAATTACAACAAAGAATTATAGAATTACAACAAAGAATTATAGAATGCTAAACATTACAATGATTTACACTAATAAAAGTTAAATGCTACAATTATTTTGTAGCTGAAGAATCTACACGCGATTTCTGTATTGCGTTGCTCACTTTTGAATTGAACTGAGCTTGTCAGTAAATAGAACAATATCAGGCACTACATTAAGTTCAACAAGAAATGCAAACATCCTCCCAAAATTGTTACATACCAAAAGACTTGTCAAACTCATGCCATCGTTCCACTCAAACAGGTCGGGGGGATTGCAGGTTCCAACATTGTAATGCACGTCTGTAGGGTATTGCTGCATGTTGAAAATTACACAAGTTAGATATTAATAAGTTGCACGTAATACAATTTATATGGGAAGCAATATACTGTATTACATACCTATTCATGTGAAGGGCTTGGTTGCTTAGGAGTTGATTGTTTTTTAAACATTTTCTTGCAAATCAAATCCAGTGCACCCTTTGTCCTCTAACGACTGCGATCAGAGGTAGGTTTCCTTTTGATACCCTTCGCTAGGTGAATATTTCTATCATAATCTACAAGGTTTACTTCTGACTTGTCGAAGATGATGTTGATGCTTCAACACAAGTTATCATAAGGGTCAAGGAAAATATGAATTCCACCTACATTGTTCGATCTCATTTTCTTAGATTGGTCTTCATGAGCTGCAACAGACTCATGGTGAATAACTGCACTTTTTTAAGTAATTCTCTTGACACTTTTCTCATACATGCATAGGCTTCTTCGCTTTTTGATGCCAAATCTGCAACATGCATAAGTGACCTACATAGTTGTTGGTAACGGGAGGCTATGTGACACTTCTCATCAACACCAGATGGACTGGTATTATTTCTATCCAACAGTTCATTCTTTACTTGTCGCGTCCATCTTCACATTATATATGACTCAGATATTTCTTGTATCTTCTCTTGATTAAGTGCCTTTAATGCATGACGACATAAAATACCTTTGAATTCAAACATTATATGTAACATTTGCACATACATTCAACTATTTTGTTGTCAACATTATACGTAACATGTGCCTCTTTTCTTTTTGGTTGCTCTTCGTCCTCCCATACAATATGGTATTTGTGCATATTCGTATATTACATACGTCATTTTATGTTACAATTCATGACCTGTATAACCTCATTCTTATTTCATTCAAATACAATTAGTGTATACAGATCTGCAGGTCGCGTCAATATTTTCATGCCTAAAGTTACAGGGCGGGTGTTGAAGCATTTCACATCTTGTTCAAGCTCATTATGTCTAAGACCGTCTACAAATAATTCATATTATTTCATGAAGTGAAACATTGTTAAACATGAATACAAGGTTTTTTGTGACATGCATAGATTTAGCTCTTTGTGTGCTTATCATACCTACAGAAAAGTATTGTCTTCCATATGCCAATGCCCACTTCTCTTTGTCAGCATATAAATTTTATAACCACACACAATCTTCAAGGTCGTATATCTGAATCATTTGCTCTCAATCAGCCAGAAAAGTGACCTCATCCATGCTCTCAAGTATACACTTTCTAAACATTTTATCAAACCCTGTCTTCTGATTAAAATTGTGTCCTATGTTATTTGCTGCATTTTGAAAGATATGCCACAAACATAGGCGATGATGTGCATATGGCCATACATGAGACACTGTCACCGCAATTGCATGATCACCATCTATAAGTACAGCTCCAGGGTGCTTCACATTCATTGCCTGTGTAAATACTCTGAACAAGCACTCAAAGGTTTCCTTGGTCTGGTCATACAAAAAGTGCCGCCTAATATGCAACTTCGTGAGTGATGGTTCACTCCAACAAACTACGTAAATGGCTACTGTTTCGTAATAATCTTCATTGTCGTATAAAAAATAAGTACATCATTGAAGCATTTATAATCTACTCGTGACTTTGAATCTGCTTAAAATATATTCATAGCATACACATCTTCATCCAGTTGCATTGCACTAAAGAAACCAAGGTCATTGCTTGAATTCTTCTGTAGGTAATCAACCAAAAAACATATTCCTCCATTTTTCATGTTGTCTGACCTCTTCCTTCACAAATGGTTTCTTAGATCCATAGGTGTGAATGGTATAGTCTCGTGACCACCATCTATGTGCGCGCACAAATTGTATGACTTCCTTGGTGCAATACCGCCGCTATCAGCTATTTCAGCAATTGCAACATGCACTTCAGTTACTTTACGATGTGACCTTAACATAGGAGTCATAAATGAAGGGGCTAATTCATGGTTATGATCATTGATTAAAGTACGAACTACATATTTCCCATTCGGAAGTCTTCTTAACACCATTCTCGCTGGACAACCACATTATGAATCTGGCTTGCTCCTTGTTGGATTTCCGCTTGACATCTTTCAACCTTGCTTAGAACAAACATATGCCTTTCTCACCACGACACCCTGTGCATTTTTTGCCCAAGAATACCTTCTAACACTGAAACCAAGTTTTAAGGCATAATCATTATAAAATTTGTATGCAGCTTCCTCATTATTAAACTGCAGTCCCTCTACGGGAACAAAGTCAAGTGTACTATCATGTAGACTTGAGGTGCTTGCACCTTTGTCAAGTGCACTGTCATGATCGTCTACCTCATTATCAAATTGACTTTCGTTTGATGGAATATCATTATCAAATTGCATTTCGTCTGCTGGAATATTCAAGTCTAGAGCGAATCCAATGCCTGCACCCTTCTTATCATGTGCATTATTAGTGCACATATTCACTTCTTCAGGTGCGTCGATAGTACGAATGTCCGTTGCTCCATGACTTTTCAGTGATTGAGACATATCATCTTCACTACAACTAGTTGATATGCTCAACACTATCATGAGCAAAATATCAATTTGTGTTAGCCAACACATACATTTATTATGATTTATTCAAGATGCATATAACAACGACTACTGATTAGTTAAGCAAGTCAAAAAAACAATTGAATGAATCACAGTATCAAAGCAACAACATAATAGCTTACAATTAGATAATAACAAACAAAACCATATCTCACAAATTGACACTACAAAACACATAATATCTTACAAATCAATGTACGACAATTCAGCATAATATATTACAAATCGGTATACAACAATTCAACATAATATCCTATAAATCGATATACAACAATTCAGCATAATATATTACAAATCAATATTAACAAACAAAAAAATATCTCACAAATCGACACTAGAAAACACATAATATCCTACAATTGATATACAACAATTCGGCATAATATATTACAAATCGATATTAACAAACAAAACAATATCTCACAAATCGATACTAGAAAACACATAATATCTTACAGATCGATATATGATAATTCAACATAATATATTACAAATCGATATTAACAAAAAAACAATATCTCATAAATTGACACTAGAAAACATATAACATCTTACAAATCGATATACGAAAATTCAACATAATATATTATAAATCGAGATTAATAACTGAAACAATATCTCATAAATCGACACTAGAAAATACATAATATCTTACAAATCAATATAAGACAATTTAGCATAATATATTACAAATCGATATTAACAAACAAAATAATATCTCATAAATCGACACTAGAAAACACATAATATCTTACAAATCGATATACAACAATTCAACATAATATATTATAAATCAATATTAACAAATAAAACAATATCTCACAAATTGACACTAGAAAATACAAAATATCTTACAAATCGATATATGGCAATTCAACATAATATATTACAAATCGATATTAACAAACAAAACAATATCTCACAAATCGACACTAGAAAACAAATAATATCTTACAGATCAATATATGATAATTCAACATAATATATTACAAATCGATATTAACAAACAAAACAATATCTCAAAAAATGATAGACGTGATACTACAACTACGATTTGCGTTACATTGCATATACTGAGTGAATGTACGATACAGGATGGGGTAGAGGCCCTTGCTCGCATCTGTAACCAAGCATTCTTGTCAGCAGGTCCCAGCGTCTTACAAATATCTTCAAGTTTCCAACCGTCGAAATGATAAAATCTATCTGCAATAACAAAACAATGCCTTAATGACACTCACGACGACATACGTTCTTCAACAATATCATGATGACATGGAAAGGTACTCACCACGCTTTAATGACACTTGTTGGAATGTTTGTGCATCATTGTTTTTTTCCATACTGCCTAACGAAAATGAAGAAGAAGAGATGATTGTAAAAAGAGATGGCTGACAAATCCCTCGATGACGCCCACCAATGATCGAACCAGTCGTTCGATTTATAGTTATCTCGACGAGGTAGGAACGAACCCGAGAATGTTTTCTATCTAACACAAGGCAGGAATGAGAAGACGACCATGTGTTATAACACAAGCTAAAAACAAAGGTGGAACATGCAAATCTATATACGGGGAGCGGGAGGACATTTTTGTCCAACGCATATCTATCTACGGGAGGACATTTTTGTCAAAAGCATATCTACCTTTTTCATATGTTATTTTATTATAAAATCATCATGGGCAACATTGGCATATGAATTATCGCGATGGAGAACACACAACACCCTCTGTTTGGATCGAGATACCACATTTCCTTATCGAGTGTCATGGGAGATGCATTGTACGCTTTATCATTCTTTTGAAATTATAAAGTCTACACCTTGTTTGCCTCATGCTTGGCAAACAAGAATAGAACCAAACCTGTTGTTGATATGTTGGATATCACACTAAAAAGGTTTTAAAAAAATAAACAAGGTTTTGAAAATTAAACTTTTGAAAAGCGTGGGTGCTCGACCTACAAGTTGATTTCCTTTCCTCTCCAAGGGGTAAAGGTTCAACTCCTATGGGACAATTGCCCTATTGCTTGGTTAGTTTACATATCTAGTGCTTTTGTACCTCTTTTCGACCTAAAAATAAAAAAATGAGATTATAATGGTGCTAGACACCACCAAAGCTTAGGAAAAACACAAAAATACAAACAAAGTAGACCACACAAGACAAAGCTGAACATAAAATAATAAACAAGTTAAATGAGAAAAGGAAATTAAATAAAAGAAAAGAGAGCTCACCATAGGCTTAGGCAGCCCTCCTGGACGACTTGGCGAGCGTGGGCGAAATCCGACAGAGCTTTTACAAGGCTAATGTAAGACCCACGATTTTTTCTAAGGAATTCACTGTTTGTGTGAAGTTGAGGTGCATACTTTCGAATGTTTACAAGGTGGTCGCATGCATAATTAGATATTATGTGAATTATGCTTTGAATTTCGGTTCGTAATGAGTGAGATATGAAATTGCGTAAGTATAATATATGAGTTAGAAGAGCACAATTCTGGACGAATTAACTTCTGAAAATTTAAGGGTAAGTTCATAATATATGTATTTAGTTTGTCCCCGAAATTGGGATCTATATGACGAAAAAAATCCGTCAGTGCATGTGAATTACTGGAATTGCTTATCTATAGTATGTGAGTCATAACGAGAGCATTTCTCGCAAACGATGGAAAATTTCTCTATGAAGCTTTGAAAATTTTATGGTGATTAATAATTTGAAAATGAATATATTATGTGATGAAGTCAAATTTTATTTTAAAAGCATTAAATGAGCATTTGTTTTTATTATTTAATTATCGTTTTTGGATCTGGAGATGACCCAGACCCATGGGATGACCAAGACTCTTTTTGCGCCCCTCTAATAGACGTTTGTGGCCATGAAGACCAGCTGATCAATGGTTGACCAGCTGGGCGGTGGCATGAGTGTAAAAACCCAACTTTCCATTTGAATCCTAGCCGTGGGTTGGCCAAGTGGGCGGCAGCCTATGGCATTTTCGTTAGAACTTAAGTGCAGCCTAAAGGGCGCACATGCACTGGTTGTAAGGGGCAACAACCTTAGGACATCCCTTGAAAATTTTCCATAACTTTAATGGCATTTTAAAACCTCAAGGAGTGGCATTTTTGAAAGGGTTTTCAAGGATTTCAAATAGAGGATTTTGATAGGTGGAGTGGGCGGCTATGGGGGGGGGGGGGGGCGTGGAGCACCCCAGCCCTTCATCTTCCCTCAATTCATCCTAGCCCCACATTTCCAAAACCCTACCTTTTTAAACCTTCAAGAAAGAGAGAGAAACCCATTTGGCGATTTTCTTGGAGTCTCTCTCTCTCTCCTCTCTTCACTTTCTTCTCTCTATTCCCCCAACTGTGGGACTTCTCCACCATTGGAGTTGTGCACCTCCCTTGAGCTTAGGTGTAGTGGTGGGTACCAAGACGGGACTCCCTCCTACACCACGAGCTTGGTTGAGCCCTTCTTTCTTGTCCGTTTGGCACGCAACAAGGGTGAGTTTCCTTTTCACATATCCATGTATGTGGTTTTTGGTTGAGCAAGCTGCTATGTTCTCGTGCGTTTTTGTGAGTTTACCATTCTGTTTCCTTATGTGCTTGTAACCGTGTGATGGCATGGAGTTACTTTCTTCTTTTTCTTGCCTTGCACGTTGATTTACTTTGTATTTTGCCTTCTTTTTGTATGATTTGTGTTAGCGGGTCGGATCTGGACAGACTCCCGCTTAGCCTTTGGGATTTTCTCCCATTCGTCGTGCTTTTTAGCCTTGTTAGCGAGCCTCAAGGCTGCAGCTTTTGGGGCTGCATAGGAGTATCACACTGTTCCAATTGACCGATAAATCCATAGTTTCGACTCATCACATTGTGGACGAAGAGTGCGTGATTATCCAAAGTAAACTTATATATACATAGTTATGTATGCATAAAGAAATGGTAAACCCGTCGATATGCGTAGTGTGGTTTCACACTTTTGTGAGTATGTCCGCTTTTGCATAGAATGCAAAGTGCTTGCAAATGATACCTTATTGAATGCCTTCAAATAATATAAGGTTTTTGCATAATTAAGAAACTTATGGCGTATGTCAAACGAAATAATGCAATTATGGCGCTTCTCTTGTCATACGTTACTGGCACCATGGCACGTCACAAATTATTTATTTTAAGCGTATCATCATGTGTTATGTGACGTAGTGCTATGAAGAAGTTCGTGTAGCATGTACACTGTCACACACTCTAGCATAAAAGCTAGCGCACAAATGAATGCAATCACATGCTTGTATTTGTTATATTTGGATGTACGAATCACCTTGGCAATTAAATGTGTTTCCTAAGTACGAAGGGATCTTGTGACACATATATGGAGACTTTAGTCTTTTGAGACTTATGTGATATTTGGAACGCCTTGGCGAGTTTTGGTGAGGGTGATGGCCCCACCTCGTGAGATGACCTCACTTATGTTAGAGATACATAGTTTTTATATACTTTTACATGTCTCGTGATTCGTTTCTAGAGACACCTTACCGTAGCTGAATGTTTCTAACTGTCTCATCATGATGCACATTGCTTTGGATTGCTACATTGCTTGTTCTCGTACTTGTTGCAGGATGCACAAGTATGTTCACACACACCTATGCTTTGCTTGCATAATTCACTGAATTGCATTGACTTATGTTCTAAAAGCATGTTATTGCTAGTACTTATCACTTATTGCTCCATGTGTAGTTTTGCCACTCTCTTTATACTTGCTTATGCTATACCTGTTCAATTATTGCGAATGAATGAATGAATAAATGATAATGTTAAGTGTATCATGATAGACTTGCTTTCATTTTCCACATATTGGTATATTGTGTTTCGGTTCGCCTCACCACCTCGCAAGAGGTCTGACCCCGTTTCATGGGGGTGCAGGTGTTTGCTTATAGGTGCGCGATGGATCTCGATGTGCGGCGGAAGACATGAACCCACACTTCTAGAACGTCGAAGATCTTGACAGTGTTTTTGTAAAGGGAAGGATTATATTATTTTGTAAAATGTAGTAATAATTGATGTTTCATGTTTTTTGTTGCTTCTCTCTGTGATCCGCCCAGAGTTTTCCACTTGTTTTCCCTTTCTGGTTTTTCCGCTTTGCGCATTGTTTAAAAATAAAAAAAAAGTTTACCCTAAAATCTAAAGGATTTTTCAAATCGGAAATTCTGGGGCGTCACAAGTTTTGGTATCAGAGCAGTGTTTTAGAAGTGTGGTTCAAGTCTCTGCACGCATTGACCATCGCACTGTAAGTATGCTTAGCTCAATAGAATTATGTTTTTATTGCTTAATTACTTCTCCTGCATGTTTTGATCAAATTCTATGATATTTCGGATGTCGTTCAATGCGAGGCACAATTTTGTGTTTAGGCCTTATATATCGAGCTTAAAGTACCGAATGTTGGAACCAAAGGGTTTGTTTACGCTGGTAGATATAGTTTCCTAAGCTAGTTTGAGTCGACTCCTGCGAGAGTTAAAGTTCATGACTGAGACCTAGGGAACTAGTTGCATAGTTTGCCCTTCTCGTTCCACATTGTGTTGGTGGAGACGATTGAAGAATCGTAGCGACGATTGAAACTTTTATCCTAATTGTGTTAAAGACGATGTGGTTTTGATGAAAATTGTCATGTAAGGCTCTAAGCGAGTGTTTTCTCTCTTTTCCAACTTGTTGGAATTGTTCGTAACCCTGTCTTTGACGAAGGGTATCTATTCGGATATGACCTTTTTGGACAGAAGGCTAAAGCCTTGTATGTATCAGTTGAGCCTCTGTGTATCCCGTTGAAGGATGCTGTAGATCCCCGTTGTTCTTAGTGATGAGAACACATACGATGGTTTGCCCTTAGCATGTTGCTTTTGTGTTGCCGGTGATGGCAATTGACTCCTGAGGGGGTCATTGTTGGAGATAGCGTAACACCGATCTTCAGGGTGTTGTTGCTCTTGAGAGAGCGCTGCAGGAACTTTTGTTTCCCAACCACTATCGGGAGGATTGTGGTGAGTTGGCTCAGGTAGTGATTCCTGGTAGTGCCAACTATGCCGTTGGAGTGGTGATTCTCTAACGATGACGTCAGGGTGGTGATTCTCTGATGATGCCATTAGGGTGGTGATGCTCTAATGATGCTGCTGGGGTGGTGATTCTCCAGTAATGCCGTCAGGGTGGTGATTATCTGATGATGTCGTTAGAGTGGTGACTTGATGTCTTCTTTTAAATCGTTGTAATTTTTAAAAGATTTTTAAATGAAAAACATGTGAAAACCAGACATCAAATAATAAAAATCGGTTCTCACTAGTGGATGAGACCGGGTCGAACTCAGGGAACAGGAATATTTCGTATTCAAGTACACAAATCTAAACTATTCTTTATTGCCGAATTATTTGAAATGTAAAATGTTCAAGAAAAGTAAAAACAACTAACTATTACAACAAATGAATACCCTTCTCAGAGGGCGTAAAGTGCAATATTTACAACCCAATTAAATTCCTAACTCTAAAAATAAAAGCAAAAAGAAGCTTTATTCTTAGTACTTCGTGTCACGTAATCACTTCCGCTCCAGTCTGTGCTATCCTGCACAATTCAGATGAACACGAGCAGTACAAGAGAGAAAAGTAGAAACAGTGCTAAACGGAGAATACTAAAACAATGGAAAGTAAAATAAACGAAATCTAAATGACAATAACTAGATAAACCTAATGACAATTAACTAAGTAATTAAAAATACAAATTGCTTGTATCAATCAAATATGCTAACAACTAATAGCTAACAATTCAATGAACTAACAATGCAATCCAGCCATCTGATCACTCCTTCCACAATACTGATTTAAATTCTAAACAGCCACCACTGGAAAATGAGCTAAAAACAACACTGTAAAAAAAAATCAATATACTATACTTCAGATCAATGAAAATCAGATAGATCTTTAAAAATTTGAAATTACATTGATCATTCAAACTGATTCAGAGATCAAACTAATTCAGAGAATAGCAGTGATCGTCACTTTTGATCCAGTAATTCAAAATCATTCAAAATGGTTGAACACCTTTCTCTTTCATTAACCAGGCCTTCTACTGAAATCACATAATCAACCAGAAATTTTAGGTGGTACTTCAATCCGAGATCAGTAATATCGGATCAGAAATCATTCAATGAGCTTTCAAACAATCCCTTGCTGGAGAAATCATTAAACAAAAATCCATCTCCGGATTTGCAGTAAACCTCATGCCATCTGATGGAACTCAATACAGATATATGATGATCAGTAAAAAAAAACAGCAATAGAAGGAATCCAGATATCCGATCAAGTGAAATCAACACAGAAATTAATGTAAAAAAAATCTGTAACTAAATCACGCTATGAACAGAATTTTTAGAAATGAGAAAAAAAATAACAAACAGAAAATCAAAGACAGCACGAAATTGATTATCATATGAAAAAAAATTTCAGAAACATCAATGATCGGTTTAATTTTTTTTCTATTTTTTCTTTCTTTTTCATACAAAAACAATATAATCGGACAATTTGAAAGAAGAAGAAGAAGAAGATGAAGAAAAAAAAACAGATCAGAAGAAGAATAAAATCAGAAAATATCGGATTCTATTGACTGTATTTTTTTTTTCTTTTTCTCGTTTTTAAATTTTTATTTCGTTTTACACAGAATAAATGGAATAAAAAGAAGAAAAAAAATGAAGATCGGAGGAAGAAGAAGAAGAAGAAGAAGAAGAATTGGAAAAAGAAGAGGAACTGAAGAAGAAGAAGAAGAAGAAGAAGAAGAAGAAGAAGAAGAAGAAGAAGAAGAAGAAGAAGAAGAAGAAGAAGAACAGAATGAAATTAGAAGAAGAAGAAGCTGAAGAAGAGGAAGAAGAATAGAAATAAGAAGAGTTTGAAAAACTTACCGTGAACGGAAGGATTAGAAGAGAAATCGGACTCCTCCCTCACGCCATCGCCCGACTGAGAAGAGCCTCCACCGGATTGAAAGAAAGGGAAAGAGAAAGAGGGGAAGAAGATATGGGAAAAGAGAGGGAAGAAAGGTCCGGTGGTGGTTGAGAAGGGAGGAAAGAGAAGGAAAAGAGGGGAAAAGAAGATTGGGTTTGGGGCACAGGGTGAAGACCCTGAAATTTTCGATTTTGGGGGTTTTAAAACAAACAAACTGGCTGGAACCGGTTTGAAAAAAATGCAAACCGGTTCAAGCCGGTTTTGTTTATTATTTTTTTTCAGTTTTTTAAAAAATGCAAACCGGTTTGAACCGGTTTGGTTTATTATATATTTTTTTCAGTTTTTAAAAAAAAACAAAAACTATGTAAACTAATTTATTAGAATTTTTTTTAAAAACTCAAATCAAAACTTATTTATAAAGAAACTAAAAAAAACTATTCTAACTATTTATATTTATATTTAATTTTTTTTCTTTTCTAAAAAAAACAAACATTTAAAATGATTTTTTAAAAAAAAAACTATTTTCTCTATCTTTTATTTTTAATTGAAAACTAAAACTAAACTACTATGAATATAACAAAAACTAAAATATGTATAAAAAATGTAAAATAAAACTATTTTTCATGCATTTTTTATTTTTAAATCATTTTAGCACATTTACTCGAAAACTATTATAAAATTGGGTTTTTGAAACATTATTTTATAAAATCATGCATATTTAAATGTTAATAAACCCTGAATTATATGCATGATCAAATACCCCCATGCTTATGTTTTGCTAGTCCTCGAGCAAACTAAAAAAATGCAAGAAATCAAACTATCACCTAACTCACTTTCGTAGGAATCACGGTTGCATTTAGCTTATGCAACAAGCCCTTTCAACCCTTGGGTTACCCCAGTGGACGAGTAAGGTCTCGTGAGGGTTTGCAGTGATGCTACCCACAAACATCTCTGTCATGTATGCAAAATATTACACATCCTCATAAGCAGTAGGTAATCAAAGACATTATTTTCACAAATATTTCCTGTTATTTCAAAATCACAATATAATTAGAATCTTTTATATACCACCACAGAAAAAGAATTTCTTTCACTTTTCTAAATATCACAATTATTTATGTTTTATTATTAGAAAATCCAATAAAAACATATTATTATTTACTTATCCTCACTCATATGTTTTCTGCACAGGTTTTCTCAATCACACTTCTAAGCACTGAACTTTTCTCTCTTTTTCAGCTCTTTTCTCAATTTTTTCATTTTTTCACGCTTTTTCTTTTTGCGTATTCATTCTTCTCTTATAGCTTGCGTGTGGTCTGCTTTTATGCCTTGTGCAATGTCAATATCTTCTATACTTTTTCAATACATACCAAAAGATATCAACTAAGACATAAAAGTGACTTCCTTCATTCACCTTTATAACATGAGAGTCAAATATTTCAACTTGTATCTGTTCTCAGTTACTTAGGATCACAAAGTTTTCCACTCTCCTTTTCGAAAATGGAATTAAAAGTTTCAACTTACATCTAAGTTCCATCTACTAAGGATTGTGAAATTATCCAAACAACCTAACGCATGCGTTTTCTCACTTTTTGAGCTCATTTTTATGTTTTTGTTCATTTGCTTAGTTTTTCAAAAATAGCACTGTGCATATTCATATTTATGATTCAAAATAAATTCTAACATGTATCTATCATCATTTCTTTGAAATCCGCATAAACAACCATAATTTTTAGATCTATGTCAGAAAAAATTTTCGTGGGGGCTTAAAAATCCTCTAAAAACATCAGATTTGAAATAACATTCATATAAGTTCAAACTCTTTCTTTAAAAATCTACTTTTCATGAGAGATGTGTACACATGTGCAAGAACGTAAACAGAAATATCAAGGTGTGCACTCTACACCCTCCCCCATGCTTGAATGACACTGTCCCAGTGGCACTCCCCCATGCTTGAATAAAACTAAGTGAATGCACATGAGAGAAATAAATGAGGGAAAAGAGTAGAATGACCTGACATGAATTAAAAATATACATTCTATGAATGTAATGAATGCAATATATACATGACAAAACATGAAACTCATACAAAAAGATAGAAAACGAAAAATAAAACCAAATAAAATCTACAAATCCTAACAACAAATGTAATATTGTACAGAATATGGGTTGCCTCCCATAAAGCGCTAAGTTTCACATCCCCAGCCAGACGGATCCCTGGAAAAATCCTTCATCGTCCATGAGATCAATGGACATGAAGTATCGCTCAATGAGGCTCTATAAAGAAAAGAGTGTCATCTGTGACACTACGCACTGTGTTTCCATCCCTTCTACCTCCAAATGTAGTATCATGACTCTCTTGACATGAAGAACAGAGATTAGTCTCATCTGAGAGACTGGTCAAGAAATGAGAGTCCAGGACCGACCGACTATCAATGAATGCAAATTCAGACAAGTGGTGAATATGATTTGGCTTGACTTGGTCAAGCACCTTCTGCATCTGCACCTCTTGCTTACTAAAAACAATCGGTGATCCTAAAGGCTGAGAAAATGGGGCTTTATATGATGATAATGAAATTCCACTAGAGGGGGGGGGGTGAATAGTGAAATACGATGCAGATCGATAAAATAAAAAATAAGGCAATAAGGCACAACACAATAAACACAGGATTTATACTGGTTCAGCCGAGTTACTGACCTACAACCAGTCCCCAAGTAAAACACTTGAGCCTTCCACTATAACATCCGAGTCAACGGATAAATAGTACAACACCCTCTTCCTTAGAGGTCTACTTCTCTAAACAGAGAAGGGAAACACCCTCTTCCTCAGAGGTCTACTTCTCTCAACATAGAAGGGAAACACCCTCTTCCTCAGAGGTCTACTTCTCTCAACAGAGAAGGAAAAACACCCTCTTTCACAGAGGTCTACTTCTCTCAACAGAGAAGGGAAACAACAGAGATCAGAAAGTTACAATACTTTCCTATAGAACCTTCAGAATGATATGCAGAGTATGAATGCACGTATGAAGATTCTCAGAATGATCTTTTTCTTTTCTTACACACTCTTGTATTTTTCTGAGAGCTTTTCTTGACTTTTTCTCTTTCTTTTTCTAAGCTCTTTTCTCAGAGTGTCAAGCAGGAATTTTTCTCGTTGAAAGCTTGCTTGTATTTTCACACTGTTCTGTTTGTATATATAGTCTTTAGAAAACTAGTCGTTGTCTTTTTGAAATGATTGTCCTTTTGGGATATGAGAAGTCAGGTCATTTCAAAAACAACTTAGTGTGAAAAGATAAGTGTACTATATTGCTTTTTCAAAAAGTCTTCTTTCCATACGAAGCATTTTTGGAGTACACTATTCGTTGGTGTATTTTAAAATGAGTTATTCTTTGTATTAGGTCTTTTCTCATAATAAATGTTCTGTAGTATTTTTGAACGTTGAAGTGTAGTTTATCATGTAGTTTTGTCTTTATTCTAATTAATGATTTGAGGTACATACGTACTTCTTTACTTTAAATGAGTGTAAGTACAATAAATGCTTTGAGATATTTATTTGTACATAGTCATGTCAAGAGTTTTCTTTATGTTGCGTTTTTCAAAGTCTACAGAGAGAATGAAGACTTTAAACAAGTCGACATTCTTGAGAAGGATATCAACAAGGATTTCTTACAGGAGGTATTTAATGCTATACAAAGAGAATGATGACTTCAAGTAAGTCAACATTCTATGGTTTTGTAAAAAGGTAACTAGAGTCTTTTCAAAACATATTATATTTGTATTTTATGTTTATGAGTAAGTCGACATTCTATGGGTTTGTAAAAAAGTAACTAAAGTCTTTTCAACATATATTATATTTGTATTTAATGTTTATGAGTAAGTCGACATTCTTGAGTGTGGGTTTTATTTATAAATAAACAGTCATTTCTCAAATGCTTTTTCAGGTGGCATTTAATGCTTAAAGAAATAAATGGTCATTTCTTATTTTAATAAAATAATATTTATTTTCTCAAATCGTCAATTCTAAAATGAATGGTTGTGAAGTACACTAAATGCTTGAGTAATACTTATATTACAAATAGTCATTTCTCAAATAAATGCTTGTGTATTATCTTTTCATAATTTGTCTTTTCTTACATAAATGTTTATGTATTATGAACCAAAATTTCTTACATAAATGTTTGTGTATTATGAACTAATGCATTTTGTCTTTTCTTACATAAATGCTTATGTATTATGAACCAATACATCTTTTCACATTTTGTCTTTTCTTACATAAATGCTTATGTATTATGAACCAATACATCTTTTCACATTTTGTCTTTTCTTACATAAATGCTTATGTATTATGAACCAAAATTTCTTACGTAAATGTTTGTGTATTATGAATTAATTCATTTTGTCTTTTTCTTTCATATTTGAAATCATTAGCTTTTATATCTTTTCAAGTTGTCTTTTTCATAAATGCATGTTAGATGGTACAATTAATGCTTTTGAAATCATGAGTTATTATATCTTGTCAAAATGACTTTTTCATAAATGCTTGTAGGAAGTACAATGATTTGTTTCAAAAAGGTGTTTTTGAAATGCTACAATATACATAACGTATCCTTTTATGAAAGCTTAACTTTTTGTAAATAAATGACTTGTATGATTTCAAAGCATATAGTCTAATATGAAATATGCATGCTTCTGAAGGTTTTGTTACATATGACTCTAAAGAAGAAAAAAGTCTTCATCTTGAGGAAGCCGATCTTCTTGGATAATCTTTATGAATGTATGGCCCATCAAGCTTTTTCTTCAAAGTAGTATGATTGCATCAAATAGTTGCACTTGATCAAGTTGTCTTCACTCTTCTTAAGTGAAATAACCTTGCATCAAATACTCGTTAAATACATGGCACATCATATTCAGTCATAATATAACATATTCAGTTTCACATATGAAAGCATATCATATTTATCATATCTCATGAAAGCATATCATGTATTTATCATGTATCATATATATGCATCATAAAATCATATCATATTTATCATGTATCATCAAAACATAGTTTCTCAACATTCTCCCCCTTTTTGATGATGACAATATATGCTCCCCCTGTCACTAAGCCATATATATTATGATGATTTAAATATGATATCAGAAATAAAACGTGCATAGAAATAGTAATCATAAAAAACACCAGAATTAACATAAAAAAGTTTGTCTATACTTCATGTGTATGAGATAAAGTGTTAAACGTTTTTCTCCTACATAGAAGAGGTAAGTTTTCTCTCCCCCTTTGTCATTGACAAAAAGGAGGGATCAGAGTCGAAGAGTTAATATTATAGACCAGGTTGAAGTAAGTTGAAGACAACAAGTCAAGAAATGGATTTCAAATAATACAAGGATAGAGAAGAGGACAAAAATAATTAATGAGTGATATGAGATGAAAGAGATAAAGAAATGTCATGATTGCTTATTTAATATAGAAATAGTTTTTATGGAAATAGGTCATAGGGTGATCATGTGATGTGTACTTTGAAAGATATGACATTTTTGAAAGAAAAGAATGACTTAAAAAAATGTGTCATGATTAATGTGTTTTCATATTTGTAATTTTTATGAGTATACGTAAATATGAGAAGGACACACTTTGACTTTGAATAGTGGTAAGAGAGATGATGAGATAAAAAGAAAGAGTCAAAAATATATTAAAAAAAAAAGAATTGATAAATGATAGATTAAAAAAATAAGAATAGACATGGATGAGTCGGATTCAAAAATCTAAAATATATACTAAAAAAATGTATTCGAGAGATGAAATGAGGAGACAAAAGATATTCATGAGTGAAGAGTAATAATTGCTTATATAAGAAGTATTTTTATGGATATACGTGGAAGGAGTAAAAGTAGACATAAAGAAGGGTGATACGAATTTGTGGAGAGATAAGAGTGGTCATAAAGGACAACAAACACTTGATGTATGGCATAAAGTAAAGTTATGATTGATAGGAATTGATGTTTTGCTTGAAGGACATAGTTTTTGAAAAAGATAAATTGTAAGAGGTCAAAGATCACAGATGGAGTCTCACTTCGTATGAGATAGAGAGAGAAAAAAAAAGTGGTACTAATAGTACTTATCAGAATAAAAAATGAAGGACAAGTTTTTCGAATAATTTTTCATAAAAGGTGTGAAGGATGAAGGGACGATAATAGATTGTACTTAGGATATGATATAACAGATGATGTAGTAAGATTTTACGTGAAATATGACAGCTTGATTTTGAAAAAGGTGGTGAAGAAAATAAGAAGGATAAACACTCAATTTATTTAACATAAAGTTTAGTGAAGTGTCTTAATAGGAGGAAAGGAAGTCATGAAAAGGGATATATCACTTGAAAAAATAACATAAGTGAGGAACACAATATCATGTTGAATCTCGGATAGCTTATCGTAAGCGAGGTTTTCACAAGAAGACAAAAGTGATAAAAGGTGTTATGAGATAAGTGATGTGAACAGAGTCATGATAGCTTTACTTAATATTAATTTTTCTTATGGATAAGAGTGAAAAGGAAATAGGACAATGAGTTATTATTGATGTGTACTTGAAAGATGACAAGTTGAAAGACATAAAGAATGTGTCATGATGAATGTGTTTTTATGAGTATTTAGAGTATACGTGAATATAGAAGCATAGTTTGAAAAATATATATAAGAACTTGATTAGAATGAAACTGATTAAAATAAAATTTTAATAGAACTCATAAGATGTTTTAGTCTTAGTAGGTGAGATTAATTATAAGTCACTTAGTTTGCATATTCCTAAATCTCTTCTAATTTGTGTAAAGTCTTCATGTTTTAATGGTTTAGTAAAGATGTCTGCTAACTGTTGATTAGTGGGTATGAATTCGAGTTTTATTATGTTGTTTAAGACTTGTTCTCTTAAAAAGTGGTGTCTAATTTGAATGTGTTTAGTTCGAGTGTAAAATAGAAAAGTTTTAAGTCTCGTATCACGCACGAGGTGCTTGTTTTAATCCATATAAAGCACATTTTAGTTTAAAAACATGATCAGGAAATTGTTCATTTTTAAAACCTGGAGGTTGTTTTATATAAACTTGTTCATTTATAAAACCATTTAGAAAAGTACTTTTAACATTCATTTAATATAGTTTAAAATCCATATAACTTGCATATGCTAAAAACATTCTTATAGATTTAAGTCTAGCAACAGGAGCAAATGTTTTATCAAAGTCAATACCTTCCTCCTGATTGTATCCTTGAGCCACTAGCCTTGCCTTGTTTCTTACAACATTACCTGATTCATCCAGCTTATTTCTGAAGATCCATCTTGTCCCAATGATTTGATGATCTTTTGGTTTTGGTACAAGATCTCACACATCATTTCGTTGGAACTGGTTAAGTTCTTCAGTCATTGCTAGCATCCAGAACTCGTCTATGATGGCTTCATCAATCTTTTTAGGTTCAAGTTGAGAAATGAAGGCCATATTTGCAATATGTTCCAACTGAGCTTTTGTTTGAACCCCCTTGGTCAGGTCTCCCAAAATCTGCTTTTGAGGATGATCTCTGATTTCAGCAAATGTTCTTTGATGATCATCTTCATTAGATTCAGCTGTGTTATCTAAAAGAAAATCTGTACTTTCAAGATCATCATCATTAGTCTTATTATGAACAGATTGACCAATAGATTCATTAAAACTGACAGGCATAGATTCTTCAATAGTATTAGTACTCTTATTGAAATATAGCATGCAGTATTAACAGCTTCAGCCCAAAAATATTTAGCAAGATTGTTATGTTGAAGCATAGTTCTGGCAGATTCTTGAGGGATTCTATTCTTTCTTTCTACTACACCATTTTGAGGTGCAGCTCTAGGAAAGACAAAGTTATGTGAAATACCATGCAAGTTACAAAAAAATATCATTATCAAATTCTCCTCCATGGTCACTACGAATTTTAACAATTGAAGAGGATTTTTCATATTGTAATTTTTTCATAAAATTTCAATTTCACAAAACGTATTACTTTTGTTTTTCAAAAATATTACCCAAGTGAATCTTGAGTAATCATCAATAATGACAAAAGCATATTTATTATGATTAAGACAAGCTACCCTAGAAGGACAAAAAAGATCCAGGTGGAAAAGCTCTAAAGGTCTTTTACTTGACACAACATTCTTTGATTTGAAGGATGATTTTGACAATTTTCCTAATTGACAAGCATCACAAAAAAATAGTCTCTTTTAAATGGTATTTTAGGTAACCCACGAACCAAGTTATTTTTAGCCATTTTAGAGATATATTTAAAGTTAACATGTCCCATTCTCACATGCCATAAATTTTGAGAGCCATTATTTGCTTATGAGACAATGTTCAATAATATTATCTAAGTATAATTCATATACATTATTTTTCTTTATACCTTTTAAAACAATATTTTCGTTTGTATCCACTATGAGGCATGCATCATGTTTAAAACATACATTATATCCTATGTCACACATTTGACTGATGCTTAAGAGATTATGTTTTAAACCTTTAACAAGGAGAACGTCTTTGATAAGAGGTTTATCGATATTACCAATATTGCCAATACCAATTATCAAACCTTTGTTGTTATCTCCAAAGGTGACGGTTCCTCCTTCCTTTTTATGAAGAACAACAAAGAGGTCTGAATGTCCAGTCATGTGTTTTGAACATCCACTGTCTAATATCCATCTGTTCTTCTTTTTCAATACCCGCAATAGATCAAGTAGAAACTCTTTTTGGTACCCGATCGGGTCCCTTTTTGTTAGATTTTGGAACCCATATCCATTTTGATTTGGGTTTATCTATAATCTTAGAGGAGTACAAGGAATTAAAATTAAGATTATAATACTCATTTTCAGGTTCAGAAGAACCTTTGACAAAAGTGGTCTTTTGATTCATACAAGAAGGTTTGCTGAAATGAGAGTAACCAATACCATTCTTGTAAAAAGAGAATTTTTGAGAGGATAGGAGTTTATCCAAGTTCTCTTTTCCCTTGGTAAATTTGAAAACCGTTTTCATAAGGTTTTCAGTTTTACTTTTTAATTCTGAAATTTCTACTTGAAGATTTTTAGTCTTGGAACTAGTAGAAGAGATTTCAGAAGTAAGCATAAAATTTTTCTTTTTCAACTCAGAATTTTCAATACTGAGTTTTTCATTTTTCTGGGAAAGCTCTAAATTTTCAGATTTTAAAACTTTATTTTTTAGACTCATTTTTCTAGATTCTTCAAATAGTTCTTGAAAAGCATCTAGAAGTTCTTCAAAGGAAAAATCAGAAATTTCACTTACAGAGATTTTATTTGCCATGAAGCACATGTTTGCAGTTTCGGCTTCATCATCACTTGACTCTTCACTGGTGGATGGTTCTGAATCATCCCATTGAGCATGGAGAGCCTTCTTCTTGAAGAACCTTTTCTTTGGTTCCTCGACTTTAGATTTTCTCATTAGTAGAGGACAATCACGTTTTACGTGACCTGGCTTATTGCATTGATAGCACATGGTGTCTTCTTTAGAATCCTGCTTTTCTTTGAGCATTTTGGAAAACCTGTCCTTTCTCATGAAGCGTTGGAAACTTCGGGTAAGAAGAGCAATTTCAGAATATTTTTCTGAATCATCATCCTCTGAGAGAGTTGGGAAGGAAAGATTTTTCTGTGTAGGTTGTTCTTCTTCCCTTCTTTCCTTCATATGAACTTCATAGGCCATAAGATTGCCTATTAAGTCATCCAGAGTAAGCTTGGAAAGATCTTGGGCTTCTTCTATAGCTGTAGTCTTTTTCTCCCAGTCAATTGTGAGAGATCTCAAGATCTTTTTTACTTTATCAGTTTGGGAATGAGTTTCTCCCAGAGATTTAAGATCATTGGTGATATTGGTGAATCTAGTGAACATTTCAGTAATGGTTTCATCTTTGATCATCTTGAAAAGTTCATATTTTCGAACCAATGATGAGATCTTAGCTTCTTTTACTCTGCTTGTTCCCTCATGAATAACTTCCAGAGAATGCCAAATATTATGAGCATAATCACAAATGGATATTCTGTTAAATTCATTTTGGTCTATGGCACAGTATAGAGCATTCATGGCTTTTGCATTTAAGTTTGCCATTTTTCTTTCTTCATCAGTCCATGAAGAGTAGTCTGATGTAGGAGAAGAATATGGACATTCTACGATATTCCATACAGCAAAATCTATAGACTTGAGAAATATGATCATTCTACATTTCCAGTAGCTATAGTTAATGCCATTAAAAAAAGGAGGGCGAGATGAGTGTTGACCTTCGATGTCACGAGCATAAGAGGTAGATGTCATTTTTGTGCCGGAAGACTTGTTATGTCAAAACCAGCAGAACCTGCTCTGATACCAAATGAAATTCCACTAGAGGGGGGTGAATAGTGAAATACGATGCAGATCGATAAAATAAAAAATAAGGCAATAAGGCACAACACAATAAACACAGGATTTATACTGGTTCGGCCGAGTTACTGACCTACAACCAGTCCCCAAGTAAAACACTTGAGCCTTCCACTATAACATCCGAGTCACCGGATAAATAGTACAACACCCTCTTTCTCAGAGGTCTACTTCTCTCAACAGAGAAGGGAAACACCCTCTTCCTCAGAGGTCTACTTCTCTCAACAGAGAAGGGAAACACCCTCTTCCTCAGAGGTCTACTTCTCTTAACAGAGAAGGAAAAACACCCTCTTTCACAGAGGTCTACTTCTCTCAACAGAGAAGGGAAAACACCCTCTTTCACAGAGATTTACTTCTCTCAACAGAGAAGGGAAACAGCAGAGATCAGAAAGTTGCAACACTTTCCTATAAAACCTTCAGAATGATATGCAGAGTATGAATGCACGTATGAAGATTCTCAGAATGATCTTTTTCTTTTCTTACACACTCTTGTATTTTTCTGAGAGCTTTTCTTGACTTTTTCTCTTTCTTTTTCTAAGCTCTTTTCTCAGAGTGTCAAGTAGGAATTTTTCTCGTTGAAAGCTTGCTTGTATTTTCACACTGTTCTGTTTGTATATATAGTCTTTAGAAAACTAGTCGTTGTCTTTTTGAAATGATTGTCCTTTTGGGATATGAGAAGTTAGGTCATTTCAAAAACAACTTAGTGTGAAAAGATAAGTGTACTATATTGCTTTTTCAAAAAGTCTTCTTTCCATACGAAGCATTTTTGGAGTACACTATTCGTTGGTGTATTTTAAAATGAGTTATTCTTTGTATTAGGTCTTTTCTCATAATAAATGTTCTGTAGTATTTTTGAACGTTGAAGTGTAGTTTATCATGTAGTTTTGTCTTTATTCTAATTAATGATTTGAGGTACATAAATACTTCTTTACTTTAAATGAGTGTAAGTACAATAAATGCTTTGAGATATTTATTTGTACATAGTCATGTCAAGAGTTTTCTTTATGTTGCGTTTTTCAAAGTCTACAGAGAGAATGAAGACTTTAAACAAGTCGACATTCTTGAGAAGGATATCAACAAGGATTTCTTACAGGAGGTATTTAATGCTATACAAAGAGAATGATGACTTCAAGTAAGTCAACATTCTATGGTTTTGTAAAAAGGTAACTAGAGTCTTTTCAAAACATATTATATTTGTATTTTATGTTTATGAGTAAGTCGACATTCTATGGGTTTGTAAAAAAGTAACTAAAGTCTTCTCAACATATATTATATTTGTATTTAATGTTTATGAGTAAGTCAACATTCTTGAGTGTGGGTTTTATTTATAAATAAACAGTCATTTCTCAAATGCTTTTTGAGGTGGCATTTAATGCTTAAAGAAATAAATGGTCATTTCTTATTTTAATAAAATAATATTTATTTTCTCAAATCGTCAATTCTAAAATGAATGGTTGTGAAGTACACTAAATGCTTGAGTAATACTTATATTACAAATAGTCATTTCTCAAATAAATGCTTGTGTATTATCTTTTCATAATTTGTCTTTTCTTACATAAATGTTTATGTATTATGAACCAAAATTTCTTACGTAAATGTTTGTGTATTATGAACTAATGCATTTTGTCTTTTCTTACATAAATGCTTATGTATTATGAACCAATACATCTTTTCACATTTTGTCTTTTCTTACATAAATGCTTATGTATTATGAACCAAAATTTCTTACGTAAATGTTTGTGTATTATGAATTAATTCATTTTGTCTTTTTCTTTCATATTTGAAATCATTAGCTTTTATATCTTTTCAAGTTGTCTTTTTCATAAATGCATGTTAGAGGGTACAATTAATGCTTTTGAAATCATGAGCTATTATATCTTGTCAAAATGACTTTTTCATAAATGCTTGTAGGAAGTACAATGATTTGTTTCAAAAAGGTGTTTTTGAAATGCTACAATATACATAACGTATCCTTTTATGAAAGCTTAACTTTTTGTAAATAAATGACTTGTATGATTTCAAAGCATATAGTCTAATATGAAATATGCATGCTTCTGAAGGTTCTGTTACATATGACTCTAAAGAAGAAAAAAGTCTTCATCTTGAGGAAGCCGATCTTCTTGGATAATCTTTATGAATGTATGGCCCATCAAGCTTTTTCTTCAAAGTAGTATGATTGCATCAAATAGTTGCACTTAATCAAGTTGTCTTCACTCTTCTTAAGTGAAATAACCTTGCATCAAATACTCGTTAAATACATGGCACATCATATTCAGTCATAATATAACATATTCAGTTTCACATATGAAAGCATATCATATTTATCATATCTCATGAAAGCATATCATGTATTTATCATGTATCATATATATGCATCATAAAAGCATATCATATTTATCATGTATCATCAAAACATAGTTTCTCAACAGATAATGCATGCTGTGAGTCTGGCCCCTTCTGCTGAGGTATCATGGAGATCGACTCGTCAGTAAAAATGATATGGGGTTCATGAGTCGATTCCTGAGTAGGGTGACACGCCTTCCCATACTGAAGGGTTGTAACAGATTTGACTTGCTTATGATGTGAAGTAGTGGGTTGCAAGTCAAATAACATGGAATCCTCTCCCTTGGATGTGACAACAGACTGACTATGAAGGTTTCCCTGACTTTGTCTACTCAATATCTGAGCTAACTGTCCCATTTGAGTCTCTAGCTTGGCTATTGACTGCGTATGGGAACAAAGAGTGGCCTTGATATCAGAAAAGGCTTCTAACATCTTCTCTTGAAATGATGAACTTGGAATGGGCTCCTGAGGAGAAGGTAAACAAAACTGGGGATGAACCTGTGGAAATATAGGTTGCGAGTAACCTTTTGAAGGGTTACTGGGTCTATACTGTGTCTGGGAGGGCTGATGGGATGGGAAAATAAACTGGTTTTGCCAACCTGGGTTATATGAGGATGTAAATGAATCGGGCATGGGTTTAGCAAAACCTTGGGCAGCATTCACCTGCTCCTGAACGAATTCAGGATATAATGGCGCTGCCGGACAATCTGAAACACAATGTGCAGGGCTAGCACATAGCTTGCACACTCTTTCTACTGGACTTCTCGAAGCATTGGCTAGGAATTGATCTAACTTCCTAGTCAACTGGTCAACCTTGATACGCAAGTCTAACTCAGACCCAACTTCGGAAATCCCTATTTTCCTAGGACCACTAGACAGAGATGTAGTCCTATTGAGCCGTGAAGACAAGGTATGATGCATCGTGTTTTCACTCAAGGTCTCGAATAGAGACCACGCCTCGTCCTCACTCTTGAGCATAAAAGTGCCCCCACAAGACAAATCAACCATTTGACGATGCTTCTCAGTAAGCCCGTCATAAAAATACTGCACCAACTGCCAACGAGGCACCTGGTGATGGGGACACTTGTGGAGAAGATCTTTCAATCTCTCCCAAGACTCGTGAAATTGTTCTCCCTCAATTTGAGAAAAACTGGTTATAGCTTTATGAAACTGATTCGTTTTATCAATTGGGAAGTATTTTTTTTAAAATTCTCTTTGCATTCCTTCCCAAGTAGTAATACGAACCGTCTCAAGAGATTTTAGCCAGTGCTTGGCTTTATCTTTGAGAGAGAACGGAAACAAAGTCAACCGCATAGCATCATCTCCAAAGTTATTGATTCGCACGGTAGAGCAAATCTCAAGGAATTCGTCGAGATGACGATATGGGTCCTCATTGCTAAGGCCATAAAACGAAGGTAACATTTGAATCACACTGGCCTTAATCTCAAAATGGCTCGCTCCTACATCAGGTCTCGTGATGCAGGAGGCGGGAGTATACGTATTTGGCATGAAGTACTCCCTCAAAGGACGGATCAATTGATGATCGTCAGCCATTGCGTACACCTTGGAGTAGACCGGTGTAGCACACGTCCTAACTTTGGGTTTTCTACCTAACTAACGTACTAAGCGGCCAAACCACGCAAACCACAAAGCGAGTGAACTAAAAACAACAAAAACTAAACAAACACCACGCAGTTACACATAACAGAGATTATGCAAAGAAATATGAAATCTATGTGTACGGTACCAAACGTACACAGTCACCTCTAAGGGGGTCCTAGTAGGTGGGCTGTGCAGAAAAGTAAGTTCTTCTCTAAGATATGCACATACGTGGTTCTAAACCTAAATGCAACACAAACACTAGGCAATAAAGTAAATACTAATATTACGCCGTTCCCCGGCAACGGAGCCAAAAATTTGATGTCTTCTTTTAAATCGTTGTAATTTTTAAAAGATTTTTAAATGAAAAACATGTGAAAACCAGACATCAAATAATAAAAACCGGTTCTCATTAGTGGATGAGACCGGGTCGAACTCAGGGAACGAGAATATTTCGTATTCAAGTACACAAATCTAAACTATTCTTTATTGCCGAATTATTTGAAATGTAAAATGTTCAAGAAAAGTAAAAACAATTAACTATTACAACAAATGAATACCCTTCACAGAGGGCGTAAAGTGCAATATTTACAACCCAATTAAATTCATAATTCTAAAAATAAAAGCAAAAAGAAGCTTTATTCTTAGTACTTCGTGTCACGTAATCACTTCCGCTCCAGTCTGTGCTATCCTGCACAATTCAGATGAACACGAGCAGTACAAGAGAGAAAAGTAGAAACAGTGCTAAACGGAGAATACTAAAACAATGGAAAGTAAAATAAACGAAATCTAAATGACAATAACTAGATAAACCTAATGACAATTAACTAAGTAATTAAAAATACAAATTGCTTGTATCAATCAAATATGCTAACAACTAATAGCTAACAATTCAATGAACTAACAATGCAATCCAGCCATCTGATCACTCCTTCCACAATACTGATTTAAATTCTAAACAGCCACCACTGGAAAATGAGCTAAAAACAACACTGTAAAAAAAACTCAATATACTATACTTCAGATCAATGAAAATCAGATAGATCTTTAAAAATTTGAAATTACATTGATCATTCAAACTGATTCAGAGATCAAACTAATTCAGAGAATAACAGTGATCGTCACTTTTGATCCAGTTTTTCAAAATCAATCAAAATGGTTGAACACCTTTCTCTTTCATTAACCAGGCCTTCTACAGAAATCACATAATCAACCAGAAATTTCAGGTGGTACTTCAATCTGAGATCAGTAATATCGGATCAGAAATCATTCAATGAGCTTTCAAACAATCCCTTGCTGGAGAAATCATTAAACAAAAATCCATCTCCGGATTTGCAGTAAACCTCATGCCATCTGATGGAACTCAATACAGATATATGATGATCAGTAAAAAAAAACAGCAATAGAAGGAATCCAGATATCCGATCAAGTGAAATCAACACAGAAATTAATGTAAAAAAAATCTGTAACTAAATCACGCTATGAACAAAATTATTAGAAATGAGAAAAAAATAACAAACAAAAAATCAAAGACAACACGAAATTGATTATCATATGAAAAAAAAATTTAGAAACATCAATGATTGGTTTAATTTTTTTTCCGTTTTATTTCTATTTTTTCTTTTTTTTTCATACAAAAACAATATAATCGGACAATTTGAAAGAAGAAGAAGAAGAAGATGAAGAAAAAAAAACAGATCAGAAGAAGAATAAAATCAGAAAATATCGGATTCTATTGACTGTATTTTTTTTTCTTTTTCTCGTTTTTAAATTTTTATTTCGTTTTACACAGAATAAATGGAATAAAAAGAAGAAAAAAAATGAAGATCGGAGGAAGAAGAAGAAGAAGAATTGGAAAAAGAAGAGGAACTGAAGAAGAAGAAGAAGAAGAAGAAGAAGAACAGAATGAAATTAGAAGAATAAGAAGAAGAAGAAGCTGAAGCTGAAGAAGAGGAAGAAGAATAGAAAGAAGAAGAGTTTGAAAAACTTACCGTGAACGGAAGGATTAGAAGAGAAATCGGACTCCTCCCTCACGCCATCGCCCGACTGAGAAGAGCCTCCACCGGATTGAAAGAAAGGGAAAGAGAAAGAGGGGAAGAAGATAGGGGAAAAGAGAGGGAAGAAAGGTTCGGCGGTGGTTGAGAAGGGAGGAAAGAGAAGGAAAAGAGGGGGAAAGAAGATTGGGTTTGGCGCATAGGGTGAAGACCCTAAAATTTTCGATTTTGGGGGTTTTAAAACAAACAAACCGGCTGGAACCGGTTTGAAAAAAATGCAAACCGGTTCAAGCCGGTTTTGTTTATTATTTTTTTTCAGTTTTTTAAAAAATGCAAACCGGTTTGAACCGGTTTGGTTTATTATATATTTTTTTCAGTTTTTTTAAAAAAACAAAAACTATGTAAACTAATTTATTAGAAAATTTTTTAAAAACTCAAATCAAAACTTATTTATAAAGAAACTAAAAAAAACTATTCTAACTATTTATATTTATATTTAATTTTTTTTCTTTTCTAAAAAAAAACAAACATTTAAAATGATTTTTTAAAAAAAAACTATTTTCTCTATCTTTTATTTTTAATTGAAAACTAAAACTAAACTACTATGAATATAACAAAAACTAAAATATGTATAAAAAATGTAAAATAAAACTATTTTTCATGCATTTTTTATTTTTAAATCATTTTAGCACATTTACTCGAAAACTATCATAAAATTGGGTTTTTGAAACATTATTTTATAAAATCATGCATATTTAAATGTTAATAAACCCTGAATTATATGCATGATCATGACTCTCTAACGATGCCGCTAGGGTGGTGATTCCCTAACGATGCCATTGGGGTGGTGATTCCGTAATGATGCTACTGGAGTGATGATTCTTCAGTAATGCCGTTGGAGTGGTGACTCTTTAGCGATGCCATTAGAGTGGTGATTCTCTAATGAAGGTCGTTGGAGTGGTGATTCTCCAGTGACAACGTTAGAGTGGTGATTCTCTAACGATGCCGTCAGAGTGGTGATTCTCTGACGATGCCATTAGGGTGGTGATGCTCTAATGATGCTGCTGGGGTGGTGATTCCCCAGTAATGCCGTTAGGGTGGTGATTCCCTGACGATGTCATTAGGGTGGTGATTCCCTAATGATGTTGTTGAAGTGGTGACTCTTCAACAATGCCGTTAGAGTGGTGATTCTCTAACGATGCCTCTAGGGTGGTGATTCCCTAACAATGTTATGAGTAATGATTCTCTTTGTTTTGTTGTGTTAGAGTGGTGATTCTCTAACGTTGGTCGTCTAGAATGGTGACTTTATAGCGATAGCGAACTTGTGTGTGTCGCTTGAGGTTGTTCGAGGAACATGTTTATATGTCGTGTTGTTGCACGATTAAGTTATGGTGTATTTTGCTTGAATTATGTGTAGTGCGTCCGATGATTTTTTGAATGATTGCTGCGATTATCGTTTAGCGAGCATAGTTGTCAGACCTATCGACTAATTATTATTACGTCTTTGTGTCCTGATAGATGACTTGGAAAACCAAATGCGATGATATTATGGGCACTGTGAACAACCTTGCAGAGGTTATGCAACAACAAGTGGTTGCAATGCAACAAATAGGTGCGAATCTTCAGTTAGTGGGCCAAGATAGGCAGAGCGTAGGTACGATTACCTATAAGCGCTTCATGGAATTAGATCCTCCTGCTTTTATGGGCAAGACGGACCCTGAAGCTGCTGAGTCATGGATACGTGAGATAAAACATATTTTTCGTGTTTTGAACATTCCAGAGGAGCTGAAAGTGAATTTTGGTACTTATCGTTTGAAAGACCATGCTGAGAAGTGGTGGGACACGATCTCATCGGTTAAATTCAAAGACAAGAATGTTACATGGGATGAATTTGTTAAAGTTTTTAACTCGGCGTATTTTCCTAAGCATGAATGAAGTAAGAAAATGCAAGAATTCCTAGACCTGCAGCAGAGGACGACGACCCTGTCTGACTATAATACTAAGTTTCGTTGTTTGAAGCGATATTGTCCAAACATTTACGTTGCGGAAAAGGAACGAGCAATGAAGTTTGCTCATGGTTTGAGGCCTACTCTGAGAACCAAAGTGTTCACTAGCGAACCAAAGTCGCTCAAAGAGGCTATTGAGGTAGCTACTCTATTGGATGAAGACCAATCCAAGCAACAACCCAAGGTTTTTGCGATTGCGAGTGAGAAGATTCCTAGTAGGAAGGAGTCCTCGCTACCTACTAGGAAGCGGAAGCGTCAGGAAGTACATCAGAACCCCCAGCAAAGGCAATCCCAGCGATCGAATGTCCAACGGAAGTGTCGACGATGCAATGAAGATCATTCTTTCGAAGCTTTCCCTCACTACGATGGCAAGTGTTTCAAGTGTAGACAACCAGGGCATATTGCCAAGTTTTGTTCGAGGAAGTCTACTAGAGACTTAGTTGTTGCCGATTAGGCACTGTCAGAAGAGATCTGACCATTTTGTCGTTGTTTGATGTTTTGTGATTTCGCGAACGAAATCCTTTTTAAGGAGGGTAGAATGTAAGACCCACGATTTTTTCTGAGGAATTCACTGTTTGCGTGAAGTTGAGGTGCATACTTTCGTATGTTTATGAGGTGGCCACACGCATAATTAGATATTATGTGAAATATGCTTTGAATTTCGGTTCGTAATGAGCGAGATCTGAAATCACGTAAGTATAATATATGAGTTAGAAGAGCACAATTCTGGACAAATTAACTTCTGAAAATTTAAGGGTAAGTTCATAATATATGTATTTAGTTTATCCCCGAAATTGGGACCTATATGACGAAAAAACCCCGTCAGTGCATGTGAATTACTGAATTGCTTATCGATAGTACGCGAGTCGTAACGAGAGCATTTCTCGCAAATGATGGAAAATTTCTCTATGAAGCTTTGAAAATTTTATGGTGATTAAGAATTTGAAAATGAATATATTATGTGATGAAGTCAAATTTTATTTTAAAAGTATTAAATGAACATTTATTTTTATTATTTAATTATTGTTTTTGGATCTGAAGATGACCCAGACCCATGGGACGACCCAGACCCTTTTTGCGCCCCTCTAGTGGACGTTTGTGACCATGAGGACCAGCTGGTCAATGGTTGACCAGCTGGGCGGTGGCATGAGTGTAAAAACCCAACTTTCCATTTGAATCCTAGCTGTGGGTTGGTCAAGCGGGCGACAAACCATGGCATTTTCGTTAGAACTTAAGTGCAGCCTAAAGGGCGCACATGCACTGGTTGTAAGGGGCGGCAACCCTAGGACATTCCCTGTAAATTTTCTATAACTTTAATGGCATTTTAAAACCTCAAGGAGTGGCATTTTTGAAAGGGTTTTCAAGGATTTCAAATAGAGGATTTTGATAGGTGGAGTGGCCGACTATTGGGGGGGGGGGGGCGTGGAGCACCCCAGCCCTCCATCTTCCCTCAATTCATCCTAGCCCCACATTTCCAAAACCCTACCTTTTTAAACCTTCAAGAAAGAGAGAGAAACCCATTTGGTGATTTTCTTGGAGTCTCTCTCTCTCCTCTCTTCACTCTCTTCTCTCTATTCCCTCAACCATGGGACTCCTCTACCATTGGAGTTGTGCACCTCCCTTGAGCTTAGGTGTAGTGGTGGGTACCAAGACGGGACTCCCTCCTATACCACGAGCTTGGTTGAGCCCTTCTTTCTTGTCCGTTTTGGCACGCAATAAGGGTGAATTTCCTTTTCACATATCCATGTATGTGGTTTTCGGTGAGCAAGCTGCTATGTTCTCTTGCGTTTTTGTGAGTTTACCATTCTGTTTCCTTATGTGCTTGTAACCGTGTGATGGCATGGAGTTACTTTCTTCTTTTCCTTGCCTTGCACGTTGATTTACTTTGTATTTCACCTTCTTTTTGTATGATTTGTGTTAGCAGGTCGGATCTGGACAGACTCCTGCTTAGCCTTTGGGATTTTCTCCCATTCGTCGTGCTTTTTAGCCTTGTTAGCGAGCCTCAAGGCTGCAGCTTTTGGGGCTGCATAGGAGTATCATGCTGTTCCAATTGACCGATAAATCCTTAGTTTCGACTCATCACGTCGTGGACGAAGAGTGCACGATTGTCCAAAGCAAACTTATATATACATAGTTATGTATGCATAAAGAAATGGTAAACCCGTCGATATGCATAGTGTGGTTTCACACTTTTGTGTATATGTCCGCTTTTGCATAGAACACAAAGTGCTTGCAAATGATACCTTATCGAATGCCTTCAAATAATATAAGGTTTTTGCATAATTAAGAAACTTATGGCGTATGTCAAACGAAATAATGAAATTGTGGCACTTCTCTTGTCATACGTTACTGGCACCATGGCACGTCACAAATTATTTACTTTAAGCGTATCATCATGTGTTATGTGACGTAGTGCTATGAAGAAGTTCGTGTAGCATGTACACTGTCACACACTCTAGCACAAAAGCTAGCGCACAAATGAATGCAATCACATGCTTGTATTTGTTATATTTGGATGTACGAATCACCTTGGCAATTAAATGTGTTCCCTAAGTACGAAGGGATCTTGTGACACATATATGGAGACTTTAGTCTTTTGAGACTTATGTGATATTTGGAATGCCTTGGCGAGTTTTGCTGAGGGTGATGGCCCCACCTCGTGAGACGAACTCACTTATGTTAGAGATACATAGTTTTTATATGCTTTTACACGTCTCGTGATTTGTTTCTAGAGACGCCTTACCGTGGCTAAATGTTTCTAATTGTCTTATCATGATGCACATTGCTTTGGATTGCTACATTGCTTGTTCTCGTACTTGTCGCAGGATGCACAAGTATGTTCACTCACACCTATGATTTGCTTGCATAATTCGCTGAATTGCATTGACTTATGTTCTAAAAGCATGTTATTGCTAGTAGTTATCACTTATTGCTCTATGTGTAGTTTTGCCACTCTCTTTATACTTGCTTATGCAATACCTGTTCAATTATTGCGAATGAATGAATGAATAAATGATAATGTTAAGTGTATCATGATAGACTTGCTTTCATTTTCCACATATTGGTATATTGTGTTTTGGTTCGCCTCACCACCTCGCAAGAGGTCTGACCCCGTTTCATGGGGGTGTAGGTGTTTGCTTATAGGTGCGTGATGGAGCTCGATGTGCGGCAGAAGACATGAACCCACACTTCTAGAACGTCGAAGATCTTGACAGTGTTTTTGTAAAGGGAAGGATTGCATCATTTTGTAAAATGTAGTAATAAAATATGTTTCATGTTTTTTGTTGCTTCTCTCTGTGATCTACCCAGAGTTTTCCACTTGTTTTCCCTTTCTGTTTTTTCCGCTTTGCGCATTGTTTTAAAAAAAAAATGTTTACCCTAAAATCTAAAGGATTTTCCAAGTCGGGAATTATGGGGCATCACAGCTAAGGCTTTATGAGTTTTGGTCGAGTATGATGGACCCACTAAGCCTTGTAGGTTGACCTAGAACTAGTTGGATTAAACTAGATGGTTCAATAGAGTAGGGTTGACATAGGCTAAGATGGGCTCATGGTTGGCATTCTTTGGACTCGGTATCATATCGGCTGCATGTAACTCATTGGTGAGTCAACTTGGTGACTCCAATGAGTCAAGGTTTTTTGTTTAATTTATTAAAAATAAATAACAAATATATATTTTATAATACAAAATTTTAAATAACAAATAAGTATGATTTATTATATATAATAATAGATGCAACTTAGAATTTTTATATAAATATGTACATATTGACATATTAGATATATTTTTAGACTATTGCTTTTTTTGTAAGAGAGAAAAAAATTAAGTTACATGTATTATGAAAGATTTCTGAAAACATGATACATTATTTCACTATTTTAAATTGAAAATAGTGATATTTATAAAATATTATGATATATTTAATAAAATATAAATATCACAATTTAATCACAATATTTGTATTCTAAAGATGAAAGCTTCAAAAAATTGCATGAGTGATTTAAGATGCATTGAATAGTGCCATCTTTGGTAAAATCTCCATTTCTTATCATGATTCTATTAATAAATGTTAATATTTATCATTTAATTCATTAGCTCTCTCTCTCTCCATTGAATTCTATTTGAGTTCCTCTCACCCACCGAGAACTATGACCAATAATAGAAAGCATTTTTCTTTGAAAGTGTAAAGAAACTTTGAAAAATAGAAAGCTTTAAGTGTTTTTAATTAATAATTTAAATTTTTAAACAAAACCAATTTATCCTTTATGGCAGTGAAAATTTGGACTGATTAAATGATAAACTTGGTTGAGTCTTAACTACACTAGCCATGTCAAAGCATTGACTCAGCCAAATTTGGTGCTAACCGAGTCATATTGTTTTTCTAACTCGGTTAAGGTTGAAACTGCCAACTTGGGTGAGTCACGAGTTGAGTCGCCGAGTTTGCCAACTATGGATGTGATCACACTACTACATGGTCTCTTTACTCTAGTTCTAGATGGCTAGAATAGGGAAAGAGATCCTTACTAGTAGAGTTCTAAATGGATTATAAACCTAGACAAATAGGATTTTCAATCAAGATATCTAGATTTAGCTAGCAAGTTGTTTTTGATTGGGTAAAAAGTGAGGTAATAGGCTAAGATTAGTTGGGATTGCATGACTTATCTTAAGGAGTTTATTTAGAGAAGAAGAAAAATGGTTTTGATGAGATTACTAGGCTTATCTCAATGTTTTGGAAGGCAAAAATTCATGATTAGGTAAATTGGTTTGGGCCAAGACACAATTTTCTAAGCGAAATAGGTCCAAAATGATAGATTTTTAATATATTTCTTCATAGTCAATGAGTCTTGCTCATTTAAAAGTTTTTAGACTCTCCATCTTTATGAGATTAAATTAGTGGTTATTGAAGGATGATCTCATATACATGCACTTATATAACTAGTTGTTTTCAAATTTGAGAGCCAAATAAAAGATTTATTCTAGTGAAAAAGAACACACATACTTATTTTATGATGACTTCAATTAGCAACAAACATTAAAAGTGAAGTCAGATCAACAGAATCAAATTGTTTCTGAGTAATGCAAGTTGCACACACTCATTTTGCACTCACTCTTCTCATGTTTGCAACACTTTCTAAGGCAAGCATCCAATCATGTAATGAAATTTTTTATTTTCAACATTCACTTTCAAAACTTTTAGCAATGGGGCAATTCTTTTTTATCTTGAAAAAAATAGTTAGCATTCACATTGCATTTCATAAGTCCTACCATAACACTCAAACATTATGTCATGCACCCTTGTCAATTATAAATGCCATCTTTGTCTTGTCATTCGTTTATCATGAAGTTCTTTAGCATCATATTATAATTGTCTTATCAATAACATTCATATTGCAGACAATCATTCAACATGTAACAATAATTATTTTGATTTTTTTTTACAATCTTTGTAAATTTTATCCAAAATTGGGTTTTTTCACAATGCCCAAATCATTGTCATACTTTTGTAAAAAATGTCATTTTGAGCTATATTTTAAAAATATATCTTTATCTTACTATATTTAGTCATATTTATTTCATTTTAAGACCAATGGTTGGTCATCGGTAAGACCTCCAATCTTGAACGACTACTCATTATGCAGAAAAGACCCTCATGTGAAATAAGTTTCTTGCTTCATCTTGAGACCGATGATTGGTTACTGGCACGACCCTCATGCTTTGAATGATTGATCATTAAGCTAAGGAGTAAGGAACGTCTACAAATGCCTTTTGTCAATATAATCATTTTTCATCAAAGATGACAATATCAAAAAGCTAAGCTCAAGTATCTTTTGCATTATCCTCTCAAAAAGTTATTCTTTCATGAGTTAGAAAATTTGCCTTAAGAACTATTTTTTAAGGCAAGTTGGGGTTAAGGAGACCCCTACCAGATATCTCTTAAGCCCTATATGGCAAAGGGATTCAAACTTGGGCCTTTAGCTTGGCACAAGACCCCTTTTGCCACATGAGATACCACCTTGGTGGTAATTCGTCTTAATAATTTGCTTCATGATCACCTTGATCAAAATAGGTCAAAACAAAATATTTTATTGTACATCATCATGCCATATGCATTTTTCTACATGTTACTAATTTTTTTTTTCAACTAACATAGTTCTTAAAAACCCAATTGTCCCATATCCCATTAGAAAAAACCTACCTAATCTTATCTTAGGATCAACATGTAGATAGATGGATATTAGGTTCAAAGGTTGTCTCACGTATAGATGAAGCAATCTAAAACCCATTTGGCGAGCACATAAATCATTTCATCAACATTTATCTCCAAAGCATGTTTAAACCATAAATATTATTCCAAATGTCTATCATATTCTAATATTTTTTGTCTGAAAGCTTGTCTTTGTCTTTGTCTTTCAAAAGTAGTATTTGTCTCTCGCAAACTTACACTACAACAAAGCAGTAGATTAGCGACGACCACATTCCGTCGCTAATCCGTCGCTAACCATGTTAGCGACGGATTAGCGACAACGCGGCGACAGTATGCTTACGTCGCGAATATTTCGACGCTAACTGGCGACGGAATAATTCCGTCGCCAAGTCCGTCGCTAATTGCGACGGAATAACGAGCGCTATATTCCGTCGCCAATCCGCCGGTACTAAACGGCGACCACGGCGTGGCGACGGATTTAATTCCGTCGCTAAGCCGTCGCTAGATTAATATGAATAGCGACGGAATCATCCGTCTCAAAAACGAAAAAAAATCAAAAAAAAATTATTTAAAAATTAATTACCGAGAACTGTACAATTTATATTTCCTGTACAATTTATATTTCCTGTAAATAAAAAACAAACCACACAAAAAAATTCATATAACAAGTATCTATAATAATTAATCGTTCCACCTTAAAACTAAGAAGTTTAATTATTTACAATTCAACAATTACAATTAGGAAAAATAAAAAAAATAGAACTTCTTCAACACAGTCCTCTAATCATCACCAAGATTTTGTGCGTCTTCTTGTTCATTGTCTTTATCTGTCCCTTCAGCTCCACTACCCTGATTATCGCTAGCAGCCTACACAAGAAAAGAACAGTCAGTATTGATAAACAAAATATAATGAAATAAATTACACACTATATGTGATTCTATCATGTGCTCATGTGTGATCTAAGGCAATAAAAAAACTCTATATGTGATTCTATCATGCTCATATGTGTGCTAAGGCAGTCAAAAAATTGAATATGTGATTATAGCATGTTCATATGTGTTCTAAGGCATATAAAAAAACTCTATATGTGATTCTACCATGCTCAGATGTGCTTTAAGGCAGGCAAAAAACTATATATGTGATTCGATCATGCTCGTATGTGTGCTAAGGCAGTAAAAAAATTGAATATGTGAATATAGCATGCTCATATGTGCTCTAAGGCAGGCAAAGCCAAAAATTTTATATGTGATTCTATCATAAATGATATATAACATGTTCATATGTGTTCTAAGGCAGTTAAAAAACTCTATATGTTATTATAGCATGTTCATATGTGTGCTAAGGCAGTCAAAAAACAGAATATGTGATTATAATATGCTCATATGTGTTCTTAGGCAGTAAAAAAACTGAATATGTGATTATAGCATGCTTATGTGTTCTAATGCAATCAAAAAAACTTTATATGTGATTCTATCATGCTCATATGTGCTCTAAGACAGACAAAAAGTTAAATATATATATATATATATATATATGTGATTCTATCATGCTCATATGTGTGCTAAGGCAGTAAAAAAATTGAATATGTGATTATAGCATGTTCATATGTGTTCTAAGGCATCTAGAAAAACTCTATATGTGATTCTACCATGCTCAGATGTGCTTTAAGACAGTCAAAAAAACTATATATGTGATTATACCTGAGAGGGACCTGGAATCGAAGATCCCCTATCCTGAACAGCGGCCTTGATCTCATTTCGGAGAAAGGGGGCGACGGTGTATTGGAAGTAGTTATTCAGTGATTCATTAATGATCTCGCGTACATCATCACCGGAAAGAATAGTCGGCTGCTTGGAGCTTATGTCGGCGCAAGAAGTTGGTGAGCCGTAACTGGAAGAACCAATAACTGGTGAAGTGTTCATATTACTCCCAAACCCGAACACGCGACCTTTTTTGGGTTCACCTGCTGCAGTCACCCATGCTGTAGGATTAAATGATGGATGCTGAGTAGCGTCTTCTCCATATCGCTCTACCATTTGTTGCTCATATGCCTCCTACAAAATAATGTTTAAAGTATTCATTAATAATTAATGATAACATTATGATGACTTGCATATATATTGCAATGATTATTAATAGAATTAATACATACCGTTGTCGTTCTCGCCTTCTCTGATACGAAGACTCCCGTGGTCTTCCGTTTATGTGTTTCTACAAACACATCCTTATATGGTACACTGCCTCCTTTTTCTGCTTCCTGCGAAGTTAAATGACAAAAGATTTAGTACACAAATTTGCAACAATACTTATAAAATTAATATTATATATTGATGAGTTACCATTTTCTTTAGGTGGCTCCCAAATGTCTTAGATCCACCTGTGTGTAGATGGGCTTCGGGCATCTTCGATCGATTTTGTGAAGCCTTCGCAGAGCGATTTTTAAATGCATCTCCCGCCCACATATCGCACATTTCATCCCAGTAATCTCTCCTGATAGTAATAGGACCATGGCCCTTCCACAGTAATGGATCATCTACTATGCCAGATGCTTTTTTTGCTGCAGTCTTCATAGTGTGCAACATGTCTGCAAATCGATTGGCAGCCACCTTCTGCCACACCTTCCTTGCATCATTTTCTTCCACTGTAGTTGCAAAGCGATTCGAAGCCTACAAATATTTTCAGAAAGTTAGTAGACATTGCTTAAATAAATTAAATATGAAACACATTAACTATGAGGAACAACTGTATACCATGAATGAGGACCACAATCTGTCTAATACCTCCTTTGGGTACTCTTTCCATTGAGCAACTGGTCCTGGTAGATGTTGAAGAAGTGAATTCCTAATCTCCCGTACTACTTCTTGTGGCTCAAACCTCGTGCCGCACATGAATTGTTACACAGTAAATATCAATATAAAATATTTAAAAGATATGCAATAATTGAAAACAAAATACTTACGGTCGATTATCGATATACACTATTCGAATGAGTCTTCTTGTGCCAGCCTGAGAAGACCCTGTTTCCTGTGTTGGCTGTTGACTTGTGCGATCAACTGGTGTAGGTGGGTCGTGTACAGGCGCAACATCATCTGTAAAAAAATACACACCAAGTTCTCAGAATGTGCATTTGAACTAATCAAGCATCTAATTAGTTATATGATATACCTATCACAGGAGCCCGTGAAGATGAAGGTTGAGCCTGGCTACTACTGGATGAGCGACCACTATAACCTCCACGAACCATATTCTAACAAATAACATATGTCATACAATACATTCAAATAATTCACATCAAGTATTACAATGCATTCAAGTCATTCACATCAAGCATTGCAATGCATTCAAATAATTCAAATCATTGACATCAAGTATTGCACTAATTCAAATCATTCGTTAATTGCATAAATTATAATACATTCAGATAATTGAAATCATTCACATCAAGTATTACAATGCATTCGAATCATTCGTATCAAGTATTACAATACATTGAAATAAAATTTTTAATCATTCACACCAAGTATTGCAATATAACTCACATCAAGTATTACAATGCATTTAAATAGAGGTTTGTAGTATAAGATTTTGCTCACTAGCTTGAGAATTCTTCCTCGTCACTAGTTTGACTTTCTTCTTCTTCTTCTTCTTCTTCTTCTTCTTCTTCTTCTTTATTGTTTGCCCATCCACTTGGTACATCATTTGGATCACATTCCTCTATGAATGTTTCATCAGCCAATGGAGATATGACATGCATATCATGCGCAACATCGTGACCATAAGCGAAGTCACAGACATCATCTGATTGATAGTAATCACTGTCTTCAGCTAACTCATCTTCTTGTAACTGATCATACTAGGGGTATAGTTTGGATTTCACCTTGCAAACTGCCCACCATTCATTTCTATCTGACTTTTTTATACTCGGATATGAAGTATAATAAACTTGTTGAGCTTGCGAGACTAATATGAATGGTTCATATGTTCCAAACCTGGATTTATGATTCACCTCCACAATGCTTGAAGCTTTGTCGAGTCTTGTTGCAGTTGGATCAAACCAATGACACTTGAATACCGTAACCCTGTTATTCATGCCTAAGTAAGTCAACTCCATTATTTCCTCTATAACACCGTAGTAATCATGTTCATTTTCACCGTAGCTGCTACCCTTGACACACACGCCACTATTTATCGTTGATTTGTTTATACCGTAGTCTTTTGTATGGAATCGATAACCATTTACGATATACCCGTTGTAGCATTGCACAACTTTGGTCGGACCATTTTCTAAATCACATATTCCTTGATCTTTAACATCACCATGGCGAACCTACGCACAGACATAAACAATTATTGTGATCACGATCAATTAAGTAACTTAGTGTTGTTTATAAGTACAAAATTTATGTTAGCTTCTTTACCAACTGTTTCAACCACTCCACAAACTTAGTTTCACGTTCTTTTTGTACTTCTGCATTAGTGAGATGTGAAACTTTGCTTTGCAACTCCAGATCAAATCGTCTGCAAACCACAAATACTTATATTACCGAGCCATGTATCCACATATAGAACATAAAATGATTTATAATTGAGTTGCATATACATATACTTACTCGATGTATGGGTCGATCGCTGAACAATTAAAAAGAATATAGATGTGTGCTGCATCTTGCTCTCGATCTGTCAATAGCCTTGATCGGCAACTACCAAATGCATGCCCAAGTCGTTGAAATATCGACAGCTTGTCAGCTACAGTTACTTGTTCTCCATCATCGTTACGGGGCGGGCATGTGTAACGTGTTGAAATATGAGGTTCGAAGTACATAGATGAGAAATTTGAAATCTCTTCTAAAGTGTACGCCTCACAAATAGAGCCTTCTACTCTTGCTTTATTACGAACCTTTTTTTTTAGGTCGAACATGCATCTGACAAGAATATACATTTCAAATTTTAAATATCTGTCATTAAAGAGACAAATATAAAAAAACATATACCTTTCAAATGGGTACATCCATCGATATTGCACAGGGCCACCAACCCTTAGTTCATATGGCAAATGTATGATCAAATGTTCCATAACATCGAAAAATGCTGGCGGAAATATCTTTTCTAACAGACAAACAGTGGTGATGACAGAGTCCTCGAGATTCTTTACATCTGATACAATGACCTCCGATGCGCACAATGTTCTGAAAAATCCGCTCAACTCAGACAATACCCCCCATATAGGTTTGTCTAACATATCATGGAATGCTAGGGGTATCAATCGTTGCATAAAGATATGACAATCATGGCTCTTCAACCCATATAACTGTCCATCGTCAATCTTCACAGCCCGAGCAATGTTAGAGACATATCCATCTGGAAATCTCAGTTGTCTCAACCATTGACATACATGTTTTATTTGATCAGGTCCGAGCACGTACTTCGCCTTTGGTTTCAGTACTTTGCCATTATACTCTTTGAGTTCCAATTCTGGTCTTTTACATATTAATTTTAAATCCATACGGGCCTTCGGATTATCTTTCGTTTTTCCTTTAATATTCATTACTGTATTGAACACATTATCAAACACATTTTTCTCTACATGCATCACATCCAAATTATGTCGTATCAATAGGGTCGGCCAATACGGTAGTTCCCAAAAAATAGATTTTTTCGTCCAATTGTGTTCCTTCCCAAATCCACGGAAGGGTGTAGGACTGCGGGCATCTGTTAATACATCTGGAAAGTATCGCAATCTTCTTAAAATCTCTATGCCAGACAATCTTGAGGATGGACCTTCCATTTCAGTTGTGTCTGCTGTAAATGCATTCTTTTGACGTCGGAACGGATGATCGTTGGGTAGAAATCGACGATGGCAATCAAACCAGCAAGGCTTCCTTCCATGCCTCAATCTAAAAGCTTTGGAATCCTCCATGCAGTACGGACAAGCCAACCTCCCATGTGTGCTCCAACCAGATAACATACCATATGCAGGGAAGTCACTGATTGTCCATAGAACAACGGCCTTCATGTTGAAATTTTGTTTTTTGTGGGCATCATACGTGGTAACACCGTCATCCCACAGTACTTTTAATTCATCAATCAATGGCCTTAGATATACATCAAGATTTTGGCCAGGTGAGGTCGGACCAGGGATCAACAGAGACAAGAAAAGATTTGGACGTTTCATACACAAGCTTGGTGGAAGGTTGTATGGAGTTACAAATACTGGCCAGCATGAGTATGGAGTTGATCTACCCCCAAATGGATTAATTCCATCTGTACATAGACCGAGTCTAACATTTCGCACTTCCATTGCGAAGTTCTGATGAGTACGATCAAAGTGCTTCCAAGCTTCAGCGTCAACAGGATGCGTGATCTTGTTTTCATCGTGTCGAACTTTATTTGCATGCCATCTCATGTGTTTAGTTGTCTTTGAAGACATATACAATCGCTGCAATCTAGGAGTGATAGGAAAGTAGCGGAGCGACTTGTATGAAACTTCCTTTGATCTCGTGCTACCATTGCCTCTTGTCTTTGGCTTGAACCGAGGATGCCCACATGACGGGCATGATATGTCATTTTCCTGCTCCTTGAAATACAACATGCAGTGATTTGGACAAGCATCAATCTTTTTGTAACCCATACCTAGAGCGTTGACCATAACTTTCGCACGATAGAAATTTTGTGGCAATTTCTCATCTTTAGGCAACATACTCTTCACAATCATGCACAAACGGTCAAAACATGATTGACTCAAATTATACTCGGACTTCAAATTCATTAGTTGAAGAACTGCAGACAAGATAGTGTGACTCTCACAACCGTTCCAAAGTGGCTCATCAGCATCTTTAAGTAAATCATAAAATCTACTAGCTACATCGTTTGGTGATTCTTCATCTACGACAGTTCTTACATCACTAGAACTCATAGCAGAACCCAGTTTTGTTCCTGCAGCATCAAATATCAAATTTGTATATGGATTATCGTGCACCACATTCACCCGTGCATCAAAATCGTTTCTAAATTCTTCTCCATGAAATGCCCAGTTCTGATAATCACTCACAAAACCCTTCCTGTATAGGTGATGTCTAACGCCATGAGGTTCTACAAATCGATTATTCTTACAAATCTTGCAGGGACACCTAATCCGACCTGTGGGATCTACCGTACTGACACTCGCCGTTGCAAATTCAATAAAACTATCGACACCATCCATATATTCATGCGATAACTCATTGTCCACTATCCTACGGTACATCCATTCACAGTTTGCAGTCATTCTGTCGTATGATGTTACGAATAGTATCCTAACGAATTAAGAAAAAAACAATCAGAATGCGACGATGAAGAAAATATCAAATTTATCATGCAATATACTATGTCAAACAATAACAAGAATTTTGATGCATGCATTGATAACTTAATATTTTCATGTGCAAACTATTAATGACATGATACAATCATTTGAAGCATGCTTTTATTATAAAATTTCACATGGAAGTCAAAATCAAATTGAAAGTAACTACATGCAAGCATGGATACAATTACATCAAACATTGCAATACATCATAATCATTCATATCAAATAAATGGCAAACATGTACCTGCAGCAAACACACTTCAATATCTCACTAACTACTACCATGCTTAGCATGGACTCCGTACTCCAAAAATAAGAACACTTCCATATTTCTACATTAAAATCATGCTCAGCATGATCTCCGAACTCCAACAAAGCAGTCCTAGATATCAACAACTAAGTGAGTGTGTGAACAATAAAGTGTTGCATTCAATAAATTAAATAACATGTGATACGTTTGCATCACTTACTCACCACGGGTATTTACCCGATTTGCATTGTTTTTGTCATTTACTTACCACAGGTGGCCGAGCACGAGTTGGTTCCGTTGAAAAATCTGCACAAAAACAAAACAAATTAAGTAACAAACTAACTAATCATGAAACAAGATGAAACACTAACTAAAAAAATTAAAACAAATTAAAACAACTCTAACTAATTGAAAGAAGAGAAAAGAAAAATAGTATATATGTTAAGCCAAATCTAACTAGAAGATGCTAATTTAACAAACCAGCTATAACATGTTGAACCAGTCGACTAACATAAAGTCATAGACAATTTCTAATCTGAACTACTTAGCAAAGGAATAGTAAATCAATCAATTAGTTTACTAGAAAAGATGTGAACTTCGTTTAACCACCACTATCATAAAGAATTCAAATAGCCCTAATCTAACTAACTGATTGTTAGAACATTAAATACCAATCTATCTAAGAAAAATATAATTATAAAAGACTAATAGATTGAAATACTCTAACTAACCAGATTTCAAGAAAACAAATTGAAGTAAAACTAACTACCAGTAGACATTAACAAACTAACAAATTGATAAAAATTTATGAACTACTCTAACTAGAACAAACTAACAAATTGATAAAAATTTATGAAATACTCTAACTAACCACAGTTGATTAAATCTCAACCTAGCTAGTTGATTTCGATTTGAATTTTTTTTTTATAATTAAATTTTTTTTTGAATTTTAAATCTCAACCTAGCCAGTTAAACCCCCTGCCGGAAAGGCAGTTCCGGCATGGGGGGTTGACCCCCTGCCGTGCCTTTACGGCAGGGGGGGTCGACCCCCTGCGTTTTCGGCAGGGGGTCGACCACCCATGCCTTTCCGGCAGGGGGTCGACCACCCCTGCCGGAAACGCAGGGGGTCGACCCCCCTGCCGGAAAGCACGGGGAGCGGCGGCTGGCGAGGTCGCCGGTGGCCGGCGCAGTCGACAGCAGAGAGGGGGAGACCTGGAGCGAAGCTCGGGGGCCACTGGGTCGCCGGAACTCAGAGCGGAGGCGAAGAGGTGGCTGCAGGGAGGATCGTCGGTCGTCGGCGGCTGAGGACGCCGGTTGCGAGTCGCCGGCGAAGGGGAGACAACACCTCCCGGCAGCAGCCACAGAGGAACAGCAGGAAGGAGGAAGAGGTCGGCGGCGGGTCGCCGGTGCTCGGAGTCCCTGGCGCAGTCGCTAGCCAAGCAGGGAGGTCGGCAGCAAGGATCGTCGGCGAGGCGGCGGCGGCGGCCGGACGGTGGCGAGAGCCGACGGGCGGCGGGAGGGAGAGGGCGGCGGGCGGGAGCAATACAGCGAAACAGGAAAAAGAGAAAGAGGGATGAGATTAGGGATTTACGCGATATTTAGCGACGGCTTAGCGACGGAAACATTCCGTCGCTAAGCCGTCGCTAAATCAAAATACAAAAACCGCGACGAAATATATACTGTCGTTAATCCGTCGCTAATTAGCGACGACAGAGTTCCCTCTCTAAATCCATCGCTAAAATGGTGTTCTTGTAATAAAAAGTAGCGACAAAAAATTTAGTCGCTAATCCGTCGCTAAGTAGCGACAGATTAGCGATAAAATTTGTTTCTTCGCTAATCCGTCGCGAATTAGCGACAGATTCTATCTCTAGCTAATCTGTCGCTAATTAGCGACGGAAAAAATCTGTCGCTAATTTCCGTCGCTAATTAACAATTTTCTTGTAGTGTTATCAGCCGCTTCTGTGCAACCTTATGTGACAATGCAGTTGTTTCGTCTTTCACCTGACCTCGCCCAACAAAGACTTTTTGCTCATTATATTGAGTTCAAGGGAAAACCCTCATATAAAATAAGGTACTAACTTAGTCTTTGGTCCAACCTTATTTGGTAAGACCTCTTTGTCTATATGAAGATGCATCATAAAAAGACTCTCATGTTGAGCTATGTACATGCCTTTAGCTCACTTGCACTGTCAGTCATCAATGTCTTAATGTCAGAGACAATCTTTTGTCTCACAAAATCAACATGTCTACTTATTTATTATTGACTGCACTTTGCATGGTCGACAACAAATATGAGCATCTGTCAAAGCCTCAATTTTGAATGAGTCTTTTCATGTTATGAGTCATATGCCAAAATTCAGTGTTTTCAACTCATTTAAGAGTTATTTCAATTATAACTTTAATTTTTGGCCTTCAAAACGAGATCATCAAGATTTTTGTCCAAAATATCAATTAAACTATATGATTTTATCTTTCAAACAAGCTAATAATTAAGTTAATCAGACATTAAAGTCAAAAGTTATGATCAAAATAAGGTGACTTGTGCAATAAAAATCCTATTTGTCATATGGAACCTACTTTGAATGCATTTTTTTTATCATCAAAACAATCAAATTTGATTTTTTACTTAAAAGATCAATTAAATTAGAGAATGTTAGCTCTCTAACTCACTAATTAGAGTCTTAACCTGACATCTCGATAAAAAGTTATGGTCAAAACAAGTTTATTTTAACCAATTTTGCTAATAACAATTGAATTGTTAGGACATTTCTATGTTAGGAAATTGCTAACGACACATGAATTATCGTTAGCAGTTTTATAGTGGCATTAGCAATTTTTTTTATGTGTCGTTAGCACTTTCATAGTGTCATTAAGAGTATGTGTCATTAGAAGCATGTGTCGTTACCGATTTATTTGCTCTAGAAACATGTGTCATTCGAAGCTAAGCATCTTGGAATCCTATACCTATCTCACAAATTGTGAGATATGATTTGATGAACTTACTCTTATTACTAAAATCCTAAGATAGCCTCTAACATATTTCTTTTCTAGATTTTAGGCTAGGAGACCCTTGATCAATCAAGAAAAGACCTTTTAGACTCCAACCAATAGAACCTTGTCAAGTCATCAAAGGGCATATATGGATCTTTAGATCTCAGATTCATGAGATTAAGATTCAAACTTACAAAAAAATATATAAAATAAGGGCTTTGTCTTCCTATTCTAACATCTAAAGTTTGAGATCTAAAAGTGCATATACTGTGCCAAAATTCCTACATGTCTAAACTTAGTACACCCAGATGCCCTATCTCACCCATTTTTGGAACTCATACTTAGCCGGAGTGCTGCCCAAATTTCACCGTGCTTGTCATCCTCATAGAAAATAGCTACCTAAGCTTAAGGTAATATTTTGTTTGCTTTTTATGTTCATTCTATTCATTTCATTTATTTTATTAGTGTAAAATCCATGTTTTTTTTCTTTTACGGAGCCTTAATCGTGTTTTACACCATCAAGCTTAACTTGTTTTTTAGAACCCACGTACGAGGTACGAGCACCAACAAGCCTGTGTTGAAGATTTCAGGCTTCTGGTGTGGCTTGACTTGACCAATGAGGAAAGATACACAACTTGAAGGGCATACTCCACAACTCTCACTAATCTCAAGTTTAGATCCGATTTTATATCTAAAATAAAAAACTCTTTTTGAAAAAAAAAAACCTCTTTTGGTTTTTCAAAATTTGGGGATCCACAGCACCAGGCTGGCCATTGTCTGGCCAACAATGGCCGGTGTTTGCATATTTAAAAAACGCCAAGGAGAGGGAGGGGATGAAGGTCGACAAGGGGGGTCGTGAAAAGTGGAGCCCGGTAAACCAGGTTAGCCACTTGAAAAAAACTGTTTTTTTTTTTCAAAACTTGGTTTGAACAAGGTTTTCTCAAACATGGTTTTCCTAAAAACCAGGTTTGGTGTCTTCCAAACAAACACCAAACCTGGTTTTCATGTGAAACCAGGTTTACATCCTGGTTTTATGTGTCATCAAATGCTTCATAAGTATTTTTTTGGTTTGATATTTACACGGAGAAACTATCCCCAAGATTAGAGACTCAGCTGCGCTGGCATTGCCTGTAATACTTACTGTCGCAGTCCTGACAGCGTAAAACTCTTTGGGCTTACCCCTTGCCTCCGAGGAGTCGCTTCTTAAGTAAATTTCTCTCGTAGACAAGCCCTCTTGTTTTCATGTCATTAGTGATAAAAGACTATCACGACTTGAAAAGTTAGTTGAGGTGGTTTTGGCTATTTTATATGATTCCCCAAAGAGAAGATATTAAGTTATTGCACAGTTTGGACTTTGGGGAAACAATGGATAATTTTGAAATGGAGCATGGTTTAGTATTAGGGGTCATGCCTTAAATGTCTTGTGATAGAAGACTAAAGGGCGAGATGAGTCCCACATCTTTTGCATTTCAAAGGTTACCAACTTATCAGTAGAATTGGTTATACAAACGCCAGTACAAGGTAGATACCCTTTTTTTCTTTCTACTTGACACATGCTTCATGACTTTTTTGTTTTTTATTTATAATCCAAAAAACCTATAATCGGCACTAAGGCTCACTAAAACTTTGAGGTTAAGACAGTAATTAGTAACTTTCAAAAAGAACCAAATTGGATACAACGAATAGAAGTAACAAATATAGTCAATTGATCAAATCAAGGATGGTGATTTTTTTATTAATTTATACAACAATGATCTATTCATCATATTATGAGTTGTCATTTGATGCCTTTTATAGAAAGAATTCTCCTATTAAGGAGTACCTGATCCTGCAAGGGAAACACAGAGAGTACATGAATAGTTAGTTTAGGTTTCATTGCGTCACTTGAATAGCATTCTTTAGCCTTGGTTTCTGTTGCCGATAGTGGTATAAACAAGATGGGAATGTATTCGAGGAGAAATTTGTGCCGCAAACGAAGGTGTAAGTAAAAATATCAGTCTAAGGAAGAAATGGTAGAGCTGAAAAATACAGACCCCAAGGGGTTGCCTACATGTTTCAGGCTTGTAGGCTTGTGGATGGGGAGGTCTCTTACTACCCTAATTTTTTTCTTTGGATGGGGAAGTCTCCTACGACCTTTTTATTTTCATAAGAGAGACGAGGGAATTAGGGCTCCCTCCCCTTTACAAACAGCCTTTGGCCAACCCAAACTGGCTTGAGGTCTGTTCATACTATGCACTTCTCAGTGGTGCGAGGTGCTGAGGTCCATTTTAATCGTACATTAACTTTTGACCAAGTTGTTTTTGACTTTTTGTTTCTCGATTGGTTTGACCATTTGAAAGACTTTAAAATGCATTTATATGGTTTATGGGGGCATTGTGACTGCTGGACAATTTTTGAGGGCCTTGACCGATGGTTAAAATAGGTGATCCTTCAAGATCATTTTTGTCTAATTTTTAATTTATTGGATTTATGACTTTTAATATAATTTATTACAAAAAAAATGTGTTGTTCTAAAGTCTATAAATCTCATCTTTTTTTGTCTTTTGGTTGATCAAATTTCGTATTATCAAGCTTTCTATCTTTTTATTTTTTTGCTCTCATTTGGCTTGCAAAGTCCAAGCCTGATCTTGCAAAGCAGTGACTCTTTTGAAGTCCAAGCCTAGTTGTATCCTATAAACTCAATCGTGAACAAACTTTTTTTGAATATTCAAAACTTTCAAAGTTGAGCAATTGAAGTTGTAAAGATAATGATCTTAAGAATGTGTCTCTATGCTTGGAATTTCGATTTTGCTAAATCCTATTTTTCGTCAACATATATAATGTTTACATTTCAGTTTATTCTACCAAATCAGTGTAAATATATAGTTCAATTCAAAGTGACTGGAATTCTTGTCTGGTACACGCATCCAAAAAAAGGATCTTGATGAACCTTGTATGAATGTAATTAAAAGTTTATTATTTTGATAAGATTGTCCTTCCTTGGGTTAAATTTTTATGGGTGGGCAACAGGCCAAAACACCTGTTTGGGCTAGTCGTTGAGAAAATCCCAACCCACGGTCCACCCGTTAGGCCGTGAGCCTAATCGAACTGGGCCTATTATATTATATATTAAAATATATATTCTATGTTATATATATACACACACCCAGTTCAGGCCCATTGCCCATCTCTATTAAATTATAGAGTCAATCAAACCCTTATAGAACGGTTCATGAAACACAAGAATAAATTAAAGCACCACATCCTCAAATACAACCAATCAGTCATAAATTAAGCAAAACAATCCCAAAGTTTATTAATAAGAAACCGATGTTGAGATAGTAAGGTCAAAATGAGCTTTTGACATGCAAGGAGATTTTGATAATTTTACACTGTTCTGGAGCTTCAATTTGAAAATGCAGTATTGTCATTTTAAATTGCTTTATTGCATTTTCTTTCCTTGACTACGGACATTATCGTCCTATTATTTATTGTTTCTTTTACTTTGTAACTAGCCATTTTTATGGCTGCTGAAATTTTAAAAGATAGTGACTTTTGTTTTCAAGATTCTCATCCTAGATTTCTTCATTCATCTTTATCAAATCCATGAATGTTGCACGAATTTCAATGAAGATTTTCACAGTCACTGCACGACCCATCCCTCGTGGGCCCCATTGTCTGGCCAAGTTGAGATGCCAAGACCATTTTGCGTCCCATTTTGGCAGGACGCTTCTGCTTTTTGGTCTTGAATCAGGTAGAGTTGGTATCTGCTTCTAGTAGTTCTCTATTTTCAAATAAGGCTTTTCATTCTTCGAGAGGACATTTGAGTATTAGGAAGCGCCATCCAGGACAACTCATCTTGGACAAGAGCGTCCTGAACACTTTTGTTACACCCCTCGAGGTGTAATAAATGGCAGTATCTGTTTTGACCTGAGCAAGCATAGCATCAAGGATCTACCGGATCCAACAAATTTACATTCTTCAAGTCTAGTAGGCAACTCAGTTTTATTCGGTTGTTAAATCAGTTCTAACAAGATGGGGAAGAACTAACAAGTCTTGGTTTATCTTATTTGCTAGTTCTTATTATCCACTGTATAACAATAATGTTGCTGGAAATATACCCGAACTGTGAGATGACCTTGATGATGACGGATCCAAAATGGCTTGAAGGCGTGCAACAATGTTGCTTTGTTAGAAGTGACAATTGTCCCTCTAAATAGAGACTTAGATATGGTAGAATAGCTTGCAACTTTCCTCTTAGGATACAATCAAGTTTGCACCTGAAAAAAGATACAAGGAGAAGCTAGATAAAGAAGAGAAGAAGATGATATCATCACGGACCACCCACCATCTGTTTCCACCATTTTCCCAAGGTACTGCCATTGTCAGCAGCCAGCTGACCGCTGTGGTGGGTTGGGGCACACCCTGGTCTCCAGAAAATAGAGAAGAAACAATCGATGGTGGAGACCGAACCACCAATTTCTCCCTTATCCACGAGAGTGGCACGATGACCAAGCAGCTGGTTGCCGGCCGTTCGCTGGTGAGATACAGCAAACCCCCGAGGACCCTATCAAGTTCGGGTGAGGAATACTGAGCCTGCCTTAATGTGGATGGGGTACTCCCACCCGAGTGTCATCAGGTGGGAACCTCCCACCTGTAGAACTGAGTGGTCAAACCAGGGTGATCCCCCACAACCTTTGCAAGGCAGTTCTTGGGTCCTAGACCCAGTTCAAATGGGCTTGGGCTAGGTTCAGACTCATTTTGAACTCCTTGATGTTGGGTCTGGTTTAGTTTTTTATCCGGATCAGACCCAAACACAATATTTTGGTCTCGTTCATGTTGAGCCGACTTAAACTTGACCTAATTAGGCCTAGACGAAGTTTCAACTTGATTTTAGACCAGGTCAAAACTAGATCCAACCACTTTATGAACCTAGATCAGGTCTAGACCAAACCTATTATCCCTTAAACATGATCCAAGCTCTGTCCTACCCTAATCTGAGACTGATGACTCATAGTGTACTCAATTTGATCATGATCTAATTGAATCCATTATCCAAACCACCAAATCTATAACTCAATTAATGATCCATACCTAAACCAAACTCAAACCCAGGCTTTCCCATACCAAGATCAACACATTTTCACTACAAATGACCCACCTAAGCCTACTCAGCCTAATCTAAGCTTTCTTGTTAAACCTTCTCAAGACCAAAATAACCCACAGACCCCAAGATCCCAATCAACTAAGATCCAACACAAGCAGACTAATACCTACGAGTTCAAAGTAGAGTTTTCAGAGTTTCATGATCTCTTGAATGCAAATATATTCTTTGATTGGTTCTATGTGATGTGGTTCTACCTCAAGTGGCATGATGTTTCAAAGCATCGCAGGGTCTCATTGGCAGCAACACAACTTTGTGGTTCAACTAAGATGTGGTGGGATGGGTTGCAAAAAGATCGTGAGAACCAAAGTTTGGAACAAGTTCAGACGTGGGAGGAGATGCAGCGTGTGATGCAAACTAGGTTCATTCATAAAATTTCTACCCAAACCCAAGTAGGTGAAACCAATTCAGAATCTAATTAAGACAAGCTTCTGTTATAACCTATCCATGACTTACCCAAAAACCCAAATTCAATTAAAGAAGATTTAGATCCAAAATATTATAATGAATCAAAACTCATTTTATTGGATCTCCCAAAGCCTACTATAGAATTCATTGACCCATCCATAAAAAAAATCCAATTTGAACCTGAACCAAAGCCTACCAAGTTGAATCCCACATTAATTTTTTCATATCCATTCCCAATTTTGTCGTGCTCAAACCCAATTGGATCTAGTTCAAATTAATTGATCACCTCAAGCCATGCCTAGCATCCAAATTGAATCTTACCAAAACCCCTATATACCAAAAACTAGTTAGGATTCAAACTGTAGTAACTAGTCCCAAAATCACCTTATATCCTCTTGCCTAACCCAAGCCTCGTCCAAACCTTCAACTTGTCTAAACCAGATCAATATGAGTTTTCACGGTTAGTCATGAATGAGGTTCCTTCATCTACTAGAGATTTGTTTGACCAGTTTCACTTCGAAGACATCTCATGTGACTATGGTTGGATTGAAAAGAATACTCCTGATTTTAGTATGCATATTCTGGTAGATCCTGCTTGGTTTGTTCACTTGGTAGAGTATTATCGAGACCTAGTTCTATATTGTGGGTCCATAACCCACAAGGTAGAACGGAATTGAAAAAAACACAAATGGGATCTAGACTTTAGGACATGTCTTCTCTAACCTGGGGATAATGATGCAGGAGCGAGAGTGATTCGCCACTGGGTCTTCAAGGTCCATTTGGATCTATTCTCATTATTTTGACTTGTTTTGTATTTATTTAGTTTGGATCTTAGTTTACATTATATTTTGGATCTTCTTAAGTTTCAAACATAATGGAATTTGGGTTTTAAGGGCTTTTCCTTTTTCATTATAAATATTCATTGTAGAGAGGCAGAAGAATAAAGATGAATGGATTATGAAAGTTTTTTAGTTATTTTTTATGCATTTTATGTTAATTTCTTGTTTTTTACTTTCCTTAGTTTGTAGTTGCACTAGGGTGCTGATTCTTGCAAGGTTCATGAACAATCCTTCTGGCTATCGCATCTCTCTCTCTCTCTCTCTCTCTCTCTCTCTCTCTCTCTCTCTTTCTCTCTCTCAGAAGGAGAGGACATAGTTGAGGTTGGGTTTTGGGAGAAAAAAGGAAAAAATGAAAAACTGAGAGGAAGAAAAAAATATCCGTGCAAGGACTGGGTTTTTCAAAGGATTCAACTTGCAAATCAAATTTGGAATAATGAAGATTCTTGACAAAGATTTAGAATTTAATAGACCATCCTAACTAATTGTATGTGGTTTGCTTTCAGGATTATCCCCTTATCCTGAATGGGCAATAGAATAGACATTTGATGAGAATTTAGGAAAAAATGATTCAGGTCTATCCCTTAACCTGAAAGGGAAAAGAATATTTTTGTGAAGAGATAACCTGAGACTTGAATTTAGAAGGGATATGGCAAGATTTATGATTTATGATTTATGATTTATAATTTATGATTTAGATGGACCAGCAGATTTAGTTGTATGCGGTCCAATTTTCAAGATTAACCCCTTATCTTGAACGGAGAAAAAAGAATAAAATTTGAGAAAATAGGAAATAAAACTTAATGAAAGATTGATAAAAATGGAGAGAATTTGAGGAAATTTGTTTTATTTTGTAAAAGAATTCTCACAAGTAGCATTGTTGCTCCTATGGGGGATTTCAGGATCATCCCTTATCCTGAATGAGAAAAGAATAGAATTTAAGGAGAATTAATGAAGATAAATTGATATAAATTTAGAAAATCAGCAAAGATTGATGAAACTTGTATTTGCAAAAGAATTCTCATAGGTAACATTATCGCTCCTACAAGAGGTCTCAGGATTATCCCTTATCCTGAATGGGAAAAGAATACCTCGAATGTCGATGTTGAAGTTTCATCCCTTAACCTGAAAGGGGAAAAAGAATAAATTTTATAAAAGTGGAGAGAAATTGAATAAATTTATGAAAATTTTGTTTTTGAAAAGAATTCTCACATGTAGCCTTGTGGCTTCTATGACGGGTTTCAGGATTATCCCTTATCCTGAATGGGAACACCTCGGACAACGAGGGTCAGGTTTATCCCTTAACCTGAGGGGGGAAAGAAAAGATTTAGAAAATACCTCATGGGAAAGAAGCATCAGGTTTATCCCTTAACCTGAAAAGGTAACACCTCGGACAACGAGGGTCAGGTTTATCCCTTAACCTGAAAGGGTACACCTTGGACAACGAGGGTCAGGTTTATCCCTTAACCTGAAAGGGTAACACCTCAAACAACGAGGGTCAGGTTTATCCCTTAACCTGAGAGGGTATAAAGAATATAGAATACCTCATTGAAAAGAGGCACCAGGTTTATCTTTTAACCTGAAAGAGTACAGATTCGATAAAATTTTAATAAAATTTGAGGAAATTTGATAAAACTTGATAAAATTTGATAAAATTGATATAAACTTGATAAAAATATGAATAAAATGAATGAAACTGATAAAGATAATAAGATTTAACTGAAAATTTATAAGTTTTGAGAAAACGAGTTTGTCTGATCCTGCCTGCATATGGGATCTTCAATGTGAAGAAAAAATGTTCATTTTTGAAAGACAAGTGAGAAATCATTTTTGGGAAAAAATCAACCACGAGAAAGATGATTAGCACAAGAGTTGATTCTTAAAAAGAGGAATCATCATGAGAGATCATCATGAGGTTTGATTTTGAAGATACTGGTTTGAAACCAATTTTGAAAAAGAAAACCAACACGAGGGATGGCTTTGAAGACAATGGTTTTTAAACCCAATTTGGAAAAGGAAAATCAACGTGATAGTTTATTTTGAAAAAGATTAGATCAAAATATTGAACTTTTGGAGACCATAAAGACTTTTGCAGAAATTTTTAAGATTTTATGATTTTGAAAAATCCTCATAGGTAATATCATTTCTCTCATGAAGGCGGAAAACAAATTTTGGAAAATAGATGACAAGGATTTTAAAATTTTGAAAAATAGCAGGCAGGATCAAAAGATTTGAATAAATCAGGAGAAGGAAAGGACAAATACCCCTGGGTTCTTGAAAACAAAGAGGAAATTTTGGAAAATATATACCCAGAGTTTTGGAAAATATAAAAAATATAAAATATCACACAATCACAGATATACAAACAAGGACACCCAAACAACACTCCCTAAAGCTGACTCTAAATGCAATATTTGAAATGGCTAATAGGACCTTAATCCTAACTCTAAGATTCAGATCATCTGATTCCAATCAAGCTATGTTGATATACTCAAGCCGAAGCTCGAAGCACGTGGCATAAAATATTCCTTCGGTTCTAATTTAATGGCTTCCCAACATCCTTGAGCACCTACCGATATACCTCAGACTATGGCCCTTAGGTACGTGGTAGGGGGACGCAAACCCAAATAAATGGCCCAATTGTGAGGCTTTCTCCCAAACTATGGTTCAGTGAGATAGCCCAGCAACGTGAAGATCGGGACAATATAGGTAGGGATGTTTTCAAAAACATGTTCAACATGCAGATAAAACCAGAAAGCTCTAATGCAAGTCCTAAGGAGATAAAATTTAAATGAAAAGAAGCATACATTTGCATACATTGTTTGCATTCAATCCCTAGAATCGAAGAGAGTTGTATTTCAGACCTAAGTCTAATGTGAACATGGAATAATCTCCTCAATATGGTCCTACCAAACCATACTTAGATCCTATATGCAATGATGTCAGCTTAGGACAGAGTCTAGGCTCCTAAGGTTTGCATGAAAATGCAGCTGACATTTATAGAATAAAGACTTAGATAATATCAAAGCAAAGCAAAAAGGCATAGATCCGACCGGACGAAGACAAGTCCCATCACAGTCGCCAAAACTGTGATCATCACAAAAATTTTTCTCTCTTGGTGTTTCTCTCTCTTCCTTCTCTTTTTCCTTTCTGACCTCTATTTCTTCTTTTTGAGGGAGAAATAAAAAGACAAAAAAGAAGAGAGAAGAGAAAAGAGAAAAGAAAAGAAGAGAGAAGAGGAACTCTTTTGCGGGGTCTCACTTGACCTTGATTTGAAAATATTTAGAAAATTACTCGCCTCCGTTTTGAAATATTGCGGGAAAAATGGAGAGACGGGGCTCGCTCGTCGGTACGAGGTTCGACCATTCCTGGTGCCTTTACCAAAAGTAATCGAACCAAGAATCGAATTTATGCCTCTTTGCTTTGCCAAAATATTATCTAAGAATTTATTTTAAACCTAAAATGCACAAAGAATCATGCTTGTGCAATGCAAGGATGTATGCTCTTTTCGAAAGATGATTTGGAAATCTCTGAGTTTTCTAAGATGAATTTGATAATAGAGTAAAGAAAGGATCTCTAACTTAGAATTTGAGATAGATCAGAAAAGATATGTGGAGTTCTAAGTCTTTGAAATAATCAGAGTTGGGAAAATAAATCTTGACTTTGAAAAGAAGGTTTTGAAGCTGAGCTAAAAGAAATGAGGTTTCAGAGTTAGAAATGGATTTTGAATTGAATCTTGAATCAGGATAGAGATGAATTTTGGAATGGAATTGAATTTCAGATTTAAAGTTTAAAATCAGGATGGAATTCGGATTTTGGAAATCTGAATGGAATCTAAAAAATAGAAATGGATTTAAGAAGTCCGGATGGGATATGAAAATGTATTTGGATTTTGAAATCTGGAAATCAAGATAGGTTTGAAATCTGGAACCTAAGAGGGAATTTGGATTCAGAATCTGAAATTTTAAATGAAATCTGGATCTGAAGTCTGAGATCCGAAGATGGGGTTGGATTCTAGAATCTTAAATGGAATTGGATCCGAAGTCTGGAATCCAAAAGTGAAGTTGAATTCTGGATCTGGAATCCTAGATGAGATTGGATCCGAAGTCTGAGATCCAAAATGAAGTTTGAATTCTGGATCCTAAATGGATTTGGATCCGAAGTCTGACATCCAATAAGTAGAGATTGCATTCGGAAATCTGGATCCTAGTTAGGATTGAGTTCTAACTTTGGATTTGGATTTTTGAAAATCCAAATGGGACCTTTGAAGATGGGTCTGGGTTTTGAAAACCCAGATTGAATTTAAAATTTAAGAAGAATCAAATTTTGAGATTCAGAATCAATCTCAAACTTTGATTTTTGAATTTGAAGATAAGAAGATAAACTTGATTTTGAATTTTGAAATCAGAAGATGAATCAGAAACTTCAAAGTTAAATTGAACTTTGAAATTGGACTTGAATTTGGAAATGGAATTTTGAATATAACATTGAATTTGAAATTTTAAAGTCAAATTGGACTTTGAAATCGAAATTTTGAATCTTTGAAATAAGATAGAAAAAAATGAATTGAAATAGAGATTTTGAGATCACTTGGAGTTTTGGAAAAGGAATTTGGAAAATATGATGCAATTCTATCCTAAATGATGAAATGAATTTAAAGAATTTGAAATTGACTTTGAAAGTCATATTTCATTCTTTAAGTGAATTAAAATAAGATTGAAAATATAATACATCCCTGACTATGGCTATTGAATGTATTATATAATAATCTGTACTTAAATTCACATGAAGAATAAAACATATTTTGGTGTTTTTATAGAGTTTAAAATGAAAATTAACTCTTAATATATCCTGACTATGACCATTGATATATATTTTGAGTTATTTTAAGTTTAAACTCTGATAAAAAAAGAAAAATAAAAAAAAATATGATGATTTTTGAAAAGGATCCAGTGTTATTCCATAAAAGATGAAAAATCCTAAGTTTTGTTCACATCCTGACTATGGCCATTGATGTAAATCATCAACTTAGGATTTAATCACCTTTTTTTAGAATGGTGCATGTGTCATTCGTGTTTCCCATTTGTGAATTTTAGGAATATATATATAATAAAAAAAAATGAGATGAAATAGACAATTACATTCTAATCTAAAACTGGAAATGTAAGATTTTTATTAACTTCTAGCTATTACAAGTCTTGAATGAAATTGAGATTCATATTCTTGAATCAAGAAGAAAAATAACAAAATTCCTGCAAAATACAAGTTAGTACAGGGTGAAAGATGCATATAGATGGAAATCTACAGAATATACAATTCAAATGACAAAGCAGAACGATGTGTTATGCTAATGAATAATGAATATCAAGGTACACCTGAGATATCTAGATTGATGGTGAAAAGCAAATATTGGGGTGTATGATTGATATCTGAATGTTAGTGAGGAAATGGGTATTAAAATATGTATGTGATGTTTTTGACCTAGTGTATGTTGTGATGATATATATATATATATATATATATATATATATATATATATATATATATATATATATATATATATATAACAGTGTTGAAGCATACTAGGTAAATGAAAAACACATATTAAAACCTATGCTATATGCTAAACAAAGTGCCGAAACCACTACTACACATACTTGGTAAGGCAATATCAACAAAACATTAAGAAACAGAAAATGCTTACCGTGAAGGTCAGAAACTAATGAGGGCAGAAGGCACTGACAAATCATTACTCAATAGTAAGCAAAGACAGGGTAAACCTGGATGTAAGGAACAGTTAAACTTGATTGTAAGATTTAGATATATATAAATAAATAAAAAAATTTCAAGTGTAAGGCAGTAACTACCTAACACACTCAACTACTGCTAATCCTACCCTAACTGTTAATATGTTAACGCAATATACTGATATATTCTGGATGCTAATGCATATATACTGTTGACGAATGTCCATTAATCTTAATACATACTGACCGCTACTATACATACTGGTTGTAAAGGGGAAAACCACTCTGCACTGGTATTCAATACTCAACTGGTTCACTTATTGTCATCACACATTCACAGTTACAAATCATCCATTCTGTGTAGCACCCGTAACAATGAATTGGTAATTTATCTTCAGGCCTTGCTCACACGGTTATGTTGGGTATTTACAGTAGATGTTGTAACTTGGTACTGATTGCCCTTTTGAAAATAGCAGATCATTATGGCTCCCACAAAGATAACAAATATTCAAATCAGCAATCCATAGCCAAACAAAGATCATCAGGTACAGTGAATCCAAGCTTCTGATGAGATTTATAAAACAAAGAGAAAAAAAAATGAAAAACATGAAATTCGTAACAGCACATAGTAAGATTGCAGAGGTAATAAGATAGCAACAGTGAAAACGTGCTGAGGAAGGGGCTGCAATGGAAGCAACAAGTGATGCAAGATAGGGTTGATGCTGTAATTAAGGATGTAGCAGGGAAGGTATAACAGTGATTGTTCAAAGCAAGAACATTATAGAACTATAAACATAAAACATTAATAACAAGGAAGAGGAAATAGAGATGTGAACCTTAGTGCAAATAACCTTCTTATGTTCGCAAGTCTGTAATAGAAATCACCTTCTAGAGATTGAGATCTTTTAAGAGCAATTTACTTATTAAAAAAATGATGAGTTACAGAGCAACATTTTTATTTGTCTCACCTTGGCAGAGCTTAGATCATGGTGGACTTTATCAGAAGGTTTAATGAGACCAAACAAGAGCATCTAACAACACAGGTGCTTTTAATAAGCATCCCTTAATGTCCTTCCCAGAGGCTGCTCCAAGAGAATCCACCCTTTTGCCTTCTTCCTGAAATGAGCGTGATGACGTTTCCAACAACGCAACACCCCTAGAATCTTGACACTTATTTATTCTAGTAAAATTTGTAACTTCATCATGAAAAACCATCTTCTGTTATTTGCAAACTCATAAAAAATGATTGCTTCTAAAAAATGGTTCAGCTCAAAAAGTTTGGTTGTTCTGGAATGAGTCCAGATTTTAAAAAGGTAACCAAGATCAATTGTGTTCCCACAGATTAGCCAAAAGGAAACTGCAGAAAAGTTACTACGACAGAGGTTTTCTGAGGCAGATCCACAGTAGGAAAATGCAGCCAATAATGAGCCATCATGCATAACATGAGATCTTCTTAATGTCATAGCAGTGGAAACATACGCCAAGCAAAATAAGACAAATGTATAATTTGACCAATAGTACAACCACATATCTTCCCTCACACAACAAAAAGCAGGTGGCTAAGAAACCATTCAATAGAACTCCCAACAAACCTAATATCAGCATCACCAATCCAGTAATGTACAAGCAAGTTGTTGCAAGATGAAAGACAAACTCATGCCAATTCATACCTCTCATTTAAGTAGTAAATCATGCACCTGGAAATCATGTCAATACTCACAAACCAGACTTGGAACCACCTCAAGATGATCCGCGCCACATGTGGTAGATTGCAGAACAAATATTTTGAACCAAGCGCAAACCCCAACTTCAGATTCAGCAGGTGAGACATGACACGCTCCTTGGTAGATTGTTCACTCCTTTCTCTATTCAGTGATGGGATGAGCCACAACTGAATTGTCCACCTTCACTGCCATATCATTTACAGAAGAAAGAAAGGAAAAAAAAATGGGCCCAGAGAACTCTCAGTTACAAGGGTGATGCTCTATGCTTGATATACTTCTCAATGCCTTGTAGTCTATGAGATTCATCAAGATTTTCTTGCTCTTATTAAAATAAGAGCTAATGACCAATATAATTTTTTACTGCCATGTCAGGCTAGATTTTAGCCAGCACTCTGTAATCCTTCTAACCTCCCTTCAGATCACAACTTATGTCACAGATGAACAAAAGAAAGAAACTCTTACTGCACTAGAACAGGAATCAGTACAATTAACATTCAGAAAAACTAAAGCCATTGAAAAGATATACCATTACATTTTTAGATGAATCACCACGAATGGAAGCCCCTTTAGTCTTTTGAATGCTAGAGCAGATAAAAAATTGAGACTTCTGTATCCGTCTCCTTTACTTACTTCAGCAACCCCTACCTGGGAAACTAATCCCCTGGAGGTGAATACCCCACTTTTTCCCTTTTTTTTATGAATCAGACCTCGTTCAATAGCAGATGGTGGAAACTTCATCACATTGGAGTTTCAAACCAATGTTATGCGGTAACAAAAAAAAATGCTTAACAAATGTCGCTGCTGTATTATTAAGCACAGGTATACTCTGACATTGAGGGATTGAACCACGTCCTGATGTATGAAAAATGCAACAGACGACTAACCTTAAATCATAAAATCTCACACAGATCGGTGAGAATGAGGTCAATAGTGAGATGCAGGATTAAATCAAAAGTGGGTAAAATGAATTAGATACAATGCTATAAACTGGACGCAAGTGAACACCTATGAATGAAATGCATTACGGAAAGCAATGGTGCAGAATCATTGGATCTAACATGTAATGGCATAACAGGTATTTGAAATAAGAAAATCTGAAATGAACTGTAAAGGAGATGATGAAAATGGGAAATTGATATCATCAACAAAATAATAAAAAAAGGCAACGGAGACAGGAATACGAAAACCAAAGAAAATTTATAAAAAAAAAATCAAGGGAAAGGGAAATCAGATGTAGGAATAAAGATATTCCATTAATCTTGCACTGTATAGGTCGGTTTTACCATAAGCGGACCGACGCTACAGAGGTGCTTCAACAGAGATATTTAAATCAAAGAAAAGAAAAGAAACAAGGGGAAAAAGTAAGGAAATCAGAAATTATAAAGATGAAAGGGAAAGAGTAAAAATAAATACGTAAATTAACATTTGTAATCTAGGTGAATCGACGATGCCATTGCGAGGCATCATCGGTCACCATCATATCAGAAAAGATAAAAAAAAAATCTAATGTAAAATTTACCCAATGATAAACACCAGAAATAACCATGCCGATGAAGAAATATAGATAACGAAGATGAAAGTAAACGGAAAGGAACTCCAAAACCAGTGCTAAAACTTTATGAAGATCAGAAGATACCCAGGGTAGATGTAGAGTTCTTACCTGATTTGCAGAAACTCTGAAGGAGAAAGGCGAAAGGAGGAAGAAGGAGATCAGATGCGTGAAGAAGGGGGTGCGAGAGGCGGTTCGTGAGGAAGGAGCTATGGCGGGGTGAAGGCGGTCCTTCTGCTTCTACCACTGAGGAGGAGGAACGGATGGCTTGAATCTCCTACGATAGGGTTGACTTCTCCCAGTCTATGGGGAAGAAGAAGCTGAAAAAAATGCAGAGAGGGGAGAAGAATGATACGAGTAAGAGGAAAAGGGAAGGAAGAAAGAGGCAATGGAGGGGTGAAAACGATGCCCTAAACCCTCTTCTGCGACTTCTTTTTATAATGAAGGTTTGTTAGAAAATTTTCCATTCGGGTCCCTCTTATTTTCAAGATTTTTTACAAAGAGGGGGGGTCCTTAACACATTTTGCTAAAAAAGTGTTTTCATAAAACTCGATTTTCAAAAGGTGTTTTCAAAAGGTTATTTTTTTGTTCTTCTTTTTCTATTTTATTTTTTTTTGTTTTTTTCTTGACATTTTTTATATTTTTTTGTATTTTTGAAGACAAAACTCTAAAAACTAAGGAATTTAAACTAATTTTGCAAAATTTCAAAATAGTTACAAAAGAAGAGTTTTTTCTGAAAAGTCAGGGTTATTTCGGGGAAATTTCTTTAGAAGAATAGGTTTGGATCCAGGTTTTGAGAAAATGTTTGAGTTTTGAAACTCGAATCGAGAAATACAATGCGATGAACCCAAACGGATGCCGGATGGACTGTCCGAGCTATTTAAAAACTATTTTTGGTATTTTCTGTAATTTTAATTTAAAAGTTGGACAACGAGGCTCAAATTTGGATCTTGACAATGGATCCAGATCCGAAATCGAGTCAGATATATAAAATGAATTTAATTTCAGTAAAACTTGATAAATGAACTGGAATTTAGATTTAAAAGTGACTTAATTGCTCAGAAAATAAAATCAGGGGCAAAAAGGGAATATTTATAAGTTTTTGAAAAATTTGGGGTGTTCACAACTTGGCACTTCGAGTCACTTCTAGAGTTGGCGGAGAAGCCCGTAAGACCATCGATAGAGAGTCTCCTAGAGTTGGAGTTGAAGCTTTTACCAATTTCACTCAAGTATGTCTTTCTCGGAAAAGATCAGACTCTCCCAGTCATCATTTCTGTAGACCTGGCTGATTCACAAGAGTACTAGATGTTACAAGTCTTGCATGAGCATGAGGCTATTGGATGGTCTGTTGCAAATTTAAAGGGGATTGATCCCTCCTTTTTTATGCATAGGATCATTATGGATGATGGGGCTAAACTCTCAAGAGAGGCGCAAATGAGGTTAAATCCCCACACGAAGGAAGTGGTGAAGAAGAAAATAGTCAAATGGTTAGACGCTGGGATCATTTATCCCATCTCCGACAGTCAGTGGGTGAGCCCTACCCAGGTTGTCTCCAAAAAGTCTAGGCTCACTGTGGAGAAGAATGAGAAAGGAAAAAGCGTTTCTATGAGGACTACTACGGAATGACGAGTATGTATTGATTACAGGAAGTTGAACAGTGCAACTAGGAAGTATCACTTTCCATTGCCGTTCATCGATCAGATTTTGGAGAAACTCGCAGGCCAGCAGTATTATTGCTTTTTAGATGGATATTTTGGATATAATCAGGTGGTCGTACATCCCGAGGATCAAGAGAAGATGATATTTACCTGTCCATACAGTACATTTGCATATAGGAGAATGTCGTTTGGGATCTGCAATGCCCCAACTACTTTTCAGGGATGCATGATGACGGTTTTCTTCCACATGATGGATGACATCCTTGAGATCTTCATGGATGATTTCTCGGTCTATGGCTCTTCATTTGATGATTGTCTCCAAAAGTTATCTCATGCGCTTCAGCACTATAGGGAGACAAATCTGGTGCTTAGTTGGGAAAAGAGTTATTTCATGGTGAGACAGGGGATTGTTCTCGGACATATTATGTCTGAGAAAGGGATTGAGGTCGATAAGGCCAAAGTGGAAACCATTGCTAGATTAGCTCCACCGATCTCTGTGCGGCAGGTGCGCTCATTTCTAGGGCATGCAGGTTTCTATAGATGGTTCATTAAGGATTTTAGCTAGATTTCTCGACCGTTGTGTAACCTGTTGTCGAAAGACCAACCATTTCTGTTTGATGATGCCCATCTGAAGGCATTCTTAGCTTTGAAGGAGGCTCTGACCACCGCTCCTATTCTTCGATCTTCTGAGTGGTCAGTGCCATTTGAGATTATGTGTGATGCATCAAATTATGCGGTTGGAGCTGTTGAGAAACTATGTTTTGATGATACATGATAAATATGATATGCTTTCATGATGCATATAGATGATACATGATATGCTTTCGTAAGATATGATAAATATGATATGATTCATATCTGAAACTGAATATGTTATATTATGACTGGATATGATGTGCTATGTATTTTGATGCAAGGTTATTTCACTTAAGAAGAGTGAAGACAACTTGATCAAGTGCAACTATTTGATGCAATCATACTACTCTGAAGAAAAAGCTTGATGGGCCATACATTCTTAAAGATCATCCAAGAAGATCGGCTACCTCAAGATGAAGATTTTTTTCTTCTTTAGAGTCATATGTAACAGAACCTTCAGAAGCATGCATATTTCATAATAGACTATATGCTTTGAAATCATACAAGCCATTTATTTACAAAAAGTTAAGCTTTCATAAAAGAATACGTTATGTATATTGTAGCATTTCAAAAACACCTTTTTGAAACAAATCATTGTACTTCCTATAAGCATTTATGAAAAAGACATTTTGACACAATATAATAGCTCATGATTTCAAAAGCATTAATTGTACTTCCTACAAGCATTTATGAAAAATACATCCTGAAAAGATATAAAAGCTCATAATTTCAAAAGCTTTTATGAAAGAAAAAGACAAAATGCATTAACTCATAATACACAATCGTTCATCTTGAATTGACGATTTGAGAAAACAAATATTATTTTATGCACAACTACTTATTGTTTAACAAGACAATTAAGTTAGAAAATGACCTTTTATTTATTTAATACTAAAATCCACACTCAAGAATGTCGACTTATATTTAAAGTCATCATTCTTTTTGTAAACATTAAATGGCACTTCAAAAAGCATTTATTTAAGAAATGACCATTTATAAAATAAAGTACTTAACAAGCATTTATTGTACTTACATACATTTAACCAAAGAAGTGATGATTTGTAAGAAAACTATTAATATACTACAAATCATTAAATTGAGTAAAGACAAATTACATTATAAATTACACTTCAACGATCAATGTACTACAAAGCATTTATTTTGAGAAAAGACCCATTACAAATTAAATATCATTTTTAATTACAACAACGTATAGTATACCTCAAATATTTAATTTATGAATGAAGACTTTTTGAAAAAGAAATATAGTACACATATCATTTCACACAAAGTTGTTTTGAGATGACCTGACACCTCACATCTCAAAAGGACAATTATTTTAAAAAGCAACAACTATTTTCTTAAGACCTATATATATACAAACAAAATAATATTTCAATACACACATATGTGAGCTTTAAAAGAGAAAAATTCCTACTCGACACACTGAAAAAGAGCTTAGAAAAAGAAAGAGAAAAGAAAAAGAAAAAGACAAGAAAAACTCTTTGACAAAAGAATCAACTGTGTGTGAAAAAGAAAAGAACATTCTGTTCTCCTGAGAGATTATTCTACCTAAGAGAGAACATTCTGAGAATCTTCATACGTGCATTCATACTCTACATATCATTTTGAAGGTTCTTTAGGAAAGTGTTGTAACTTTTTGTTATCTACTGTATCCCTTCTCTGTTGAGAGAAGTAGACCTCTGTGAAAGAGGGTGTTTCCCTTCTCTGTTGAGAGAAGTAGACCTCTGTGAAAGAGGATGTTTCTTTTCTCTGTTGAGAGAAGTAGACCTCTGAGGAAGAGGGTGTTGTACTATTTATCCCGTAACACGGATTTTATAGTGAAAGGTTCAAGTGTTTTACTTGGGGACTGGATGTAGGTCAATAACTCGACCGAACAAGTATAAATCTTGTGTTTATTGTGTTGTGCCTTATTGTCTTTAATTTTTATTTTATCGATCTGTATCGTATTTCACTATTCACCCCCCCTCTAGTGGAATTTCAGGAGTGATTCTTGGTCAGAAGATTGAGCAACGATCTCATGTGATTCATTATGCTAGTAGGACCCTATCTAATGCACAAATGCATTACACTACCATTAAGAAGGAATTACTAGCCATCATTTTTTGCGTTGGAGAAGTTTCACTCGTATTTGTTAGGCTCCAAGGTCATCATTTACTCAGATCATGCAACATTATGATATTTGATGAGTAAAAAGGATACCAATCTGTGTCTCATTCGATGAATTCTTCTGCTATAAAATTTTGATCTTGAGATTTGAGATAAGAGTGGATGTGAGAACCTTGTAGCAGATCATCTGTCCAGACTGACTGTGGACTCATCCACTGATCAGGGACAGATTGCTGATTCTTTTTTCGGTTAAGCAGTTATTTCATGTCAGGCATCTACCCTGGTTCGTGGATATCATAAACTTTTTAGTGACCGGAGAGTATCCTGCACATTGGAATCGGAATGAGAGAGGTAGATTTTGTGCAGGTGAAGCATTACTTCTGGGAGGAGCTAGAATTGTTTAGATTATGCCCGGATCAGATGATTCAGAGATGTGTGCTCGAGGAGGAGTATGACTCCATTCTGTCCTTTTGTCATTCATTAGCCTGTGGGAGCCATTTTTCTAGTCAAAAGACCACCACAAAGGTTTTCTAGTCTGGATTTTGGTGGCCAACGCTTCATAGAGATGCTCACGAGTTCTATAGGAGGTGTTTGCGCTGTCAACAGACAGGTCGCATCACCAAGCGCAACATGATGCCTCTTCTTCCTATTTTGATTGTTGAAATTTTTGATGTATGGGGCATTGATTTTATGGATCCTTTTCTGCCATCGTTTGGATTTGTATATATTTTAGTGGCGGTCAATTATGTTTCAAAATGGATCAAGGTCGTGGTCACCCGAACCAATGATCATAAGGAGGTGCTTCGATTCATCAAGCACAACATTTATAGTCGGTTCAGAGTCCCTAGAGCGATCATTAGTGATGGTGGTATGTACTTCCGTAATGTGCAAGTAGCTTCCTTAGAAAATATTCTGTGCATCATCGGATTGCTACACCGTGTCACCCACAGACTAGTGGCCAGGTTGAGGTTTCTAACAAGTAGATTCTTGAAAAGATAGTCTGACCAGACCGCAAGGACTGGTCCCATCGCCTTGATGATGCCCTGTGGGCTTATAAGACTGCTTTCAAGACCCCGATTGGTATGTCGCTGTATCAATTGGTTTTTGAGAAATCATGCTATCTCCCTGTTGAGTTGGAGCATAGGCCATATTGGGCTATCAAAAAGTTTAATTTTGATATGACCCAAGCTGAAGCAGAGAGGAGATTATAGTTGAGTGAGCTAGAGGAGATGCGTAATGAGGCCTATGAGAGTGCCAAGATTTACAAGGCTCAAACCAAGCATTTTCATAATCTACATATTGTTAGGAAGCAGTTCGAGCCTGGTAAAAAAGTGTGGCTTTATCATTCGCGTCTTTATCTTTTTTCAGGCAAGTTGAAGTCAAGATGGAATGGTCTATTCATTGTGCATAAGGTGTTTCCACATGGAGCGATAGATCTTTTAGACCCTCGCACGGGTAGCATTTTCAAAGTGAATGGGCAGCGACTGAAGCCTTATATTTCAGATACTGTGATAGGACACGATATCGAGGATGTCGATCTTTTAGAAGCGTAGAGCTCACACATGTTTGTATATTGTATCATTTATAGGACTTTGTAAATATGCATAGAATAGCATTTTTAGTTTCAGTTTAGTTTGTTTTCATATAGTCCATGTGCATAATGTATAGATCATGTTCAACGTAGGCATGTTTTCACATTTTAGATTTCATTTCAGGTTGAGTCTGCTTTCTTTCCCTCATTTTTGCATCTCATGTGCATTTACTTAGTATCATTCAATCATGGGGTAGTGACACTGGGACAATGTCATTCAAGAATAGGGGAGGGTGTACTAGCTCACCTGAATATTTTTGTCGACGTTTTGCACATATTTACACATTTTTTAATGAAAGGTGGGCTTTTAAAGAAAGAGTTTGAACTTATACGAATGTTATCTCAAATCTAATGTTTTTAGAGGATTTTTAAGCTCCACGAAATTTTTTTCTGACCTGGATCTAGAAATTATGGTTGTTCATGTGGATTTCGAAGAAATGATAATAGATACATGTTAGAGTTTATTTTGAATCACAAATATGAATATGCACAGTTTCATTTTTGAAAAACTAAGCAAATGAACAAAAATGAGCTCAAAAGTAAAAGCGCATGTGTTAGGTTGTTTGGATAATTTCACAATCCTTAATAGATGGGACTTAGACGTAAGTTGAAGCATTTGAATTCCATTTCGAAAAGGAGAGTGAAAAACTTTGTGATCCTTAGTAGCTGAGAACATACATAAGTTGAAGTATTTGAGTCTCATGTTGAAAAGGTAAATGAAGGAAGTCACTTTTGTGTCTTATTTGATATCTTTGGGATATATTGAAAAAGTATAAAAGATATTGGCATTGCACAGGGCATAAAAGCAGGCCATACGCAAGCCATAAAATAAACATAAGTGTGCAAAAAGAAAAAGCGTGAAAATTTGAAAATCAAGAAAAAAAAGAACTTAAAAAGAAAAAGTTCAGTGCTTAAAAGTGTGATTGAGAAAACCTCTGCAGAAAATATATGAGTGAGGATAAGTAAATAATAACCTATTTTTATTGAATTTTATAAGAATAAAATATAAATAATTGTGAGATTTAGAAAAGTGAAAGAAATTCTTTTTCTGTGGTGATATATAAAAGACTAATTATGTTTTGATTTTGCAATAACAAGAAATATTTGTAAAAACAAAGTCTTTAATTACCTACTACTTATGAAGATGTTAATATTATGCAGACATGACAGAGATGTTTGTGGGTAGCATCTCTGTGGGTAGCATCACTGCAAACCCTCACGAGACCTTACTCATCCATTGGGGTAACCCAGGGGTTGAAAAGGCTTGTTGCATGTGCTAAATGCAACTGTGATTCTTACGAAAGTGAGTTAGTAATAGTTTGTATTTCTTGCATTTTTCTATTTTGCTCGAAGACTAGCGAAAGATAAGCATGAGAATATTTGATCATGCATATATTTTAGGGTTTAATTCATATTAAACTATGCATGATTTCATAGTAAAACGTATTAAAAAGCCAAGTTTGTTGTTAGTTTCGAGAAAATGTGCAAAAAGAATAAAAAAATGGAAAATGCTTGAAAAATGAGTTTAATGTGCAATTTAGTACAAAGTTTATCAATTACAAGTAGTTTTAGTAAGTTAAGTTAGTAAAATAAAGTTTTTAAAAATAGTTATGGATTCGATTTGCTAAATAAATAAAGAATTAGTGCATTAAAAAAGAAAATACCTTTGACGAGCCTTGTTTTGGAATTGTTTGAAATAACAAAAGGGCTTTTTATAATTTTAAAAAAAAACACCCTAACATGAGCTTTAAAAGCTCACGTAAGGGAGGAAGGGAGGGGTCTTCTCCCTACAATCCGATGCCTCCTTCTTGCCCTCTCTTTCTCTTCTCTTCCTCATTTCTTCTCTTCTTCTTTCTTCTTCACCTTCTCTTTTCCCTCCTCTTTGGTGAAGAGCTACAACTTGGCAGCGGAGCAAGGAGGATTCCACCTCTTTTCTCAACCAAAAATCAAAGGGAAAAGAATCTCTTTCTTTCCTTCTTTCTCTTCCCCTTTTCTTTCTCTCCTTCTTCCCCCTTCCTTTCTCATTTCTGAAAGTTTGATTCAATTTGTTTTAGCATGTTTGTTTTTCTGATCATCGTTTTCTTATTTCATTTCAATAATGCATCAGTGTTTGCATCTATGAATAGCATTGTGTTTTTTTTCTTTTGATTATAGTAGCAACATCATTCATTTGATTTTACAGTAGTAGCAGTCATTTGCATTCTTTCTTTGTTTTCATGAATTCATCAGCATCGGTAATTCACTTCTCTGCATCTGTTAAGGTCAGATTCGAGTGAGCGAATGTTTGATTTCGATCAATCATCTGATTTCCAGTCTGTCTAATTTCTGGGTTGGCCTGTTGATTTTCAATTGATTTTGTTCATCTGATTTCCGGTGAAGGCCTGTCTGATTTCTGGATTGATCGACCGAACTCCAGCAATCGACCGACTAAAGTCTAATCGATTACTATCAAATTTCGATCGATTGTGTGAATATTTGAGTTTTGATCGGTTGTATTTGAACTCTGGCGACTGATTTTCTAAAAGTCGATCGAAGGTTTGATTTGTGTTTTGAACGCATCTCAACTATCCAGATCGGCTGGAATATTTTGCATTTATCGTGAAAATAGCCGGCTGAAGCATCCGACTATTATTGCTGTGAAAACAAGCGTCTGAGCTGGTTCACGGAAGCTATATTTTTATCAGCCGGAATTCCTCTGTTTGAGGTCGGAATCTGTTCCAATCCGCCCGATCAGCACCTCATAGTTTGCCGGCACCTCATATTCATTGCCGTGAAATCATATTCTGGCGTGTTCTGAAACAGAAACCGGATCATCATGATCATCTGATCTACTGATATCCGGTTTGATCGGAGGTCTGGATTGAAGCCTGGCCTGTGTGAGTATTGATCGATCCTCTGATCGATCATATCTGAGTTCTCCGGCCTGATGGAATTACTGTCTACTGAGTACTCTGGCCTGATCATCGGTCTGACTTCCATAACTGTTTGATGCAATGTTGTTAATTGTTAGTTGTTAGCTTAGTTGAATAGTGGTGTTAGTAATTTGTCATTAGGTTTACTTGTTGATTTGAAATAGTTAATAATGTGTTACTTAGGTGTTTAGTAGTGTTACTTTGAAATCATTTATATTAAGAATTAGTAATTAGTTTGTATACCTTAGCATTATATGTTTAGCATTTTTATTACTTGTCATTTAACATTTAGCAATCATTTTCATTCAAACTTGTCAGTGTATTTCTTTCGCATTATCTTTCCTTGTTTCGATTTAGATTTTTGCACTTATTTGGTATATTTTGCATAGTATAGTTTTAGTTCTCTTGTATTGCTCGTGTGCTTTTGAGTTGTGCAGAAAAGCGCAGAGTGAAGGTAAGCAAGCGAGATACGTGGTGGCCCGCGTCTGACACGCGACACGAGTGCAGAAGACACATTTTGCTTTTCTTTTAGAATTTAGAAATTTAATTCAATTTTCGGGTTGTAATAAAACCATTTTAAACCCTCTGTGTAGGGTATTCATTTGTTGTAATAAGTAGTTCCTTTTCGCATATTTTTGTAATTTTGGAAATAAAGAGTAGTTAATTGTTTGTTTGAATACAAAGTATTTCCCATTCCTTGAGTTCGATCCGGACTCCACCACTCGTGCGAGCCGGTTTTATTTTTGGTGTCTGGCTTTCACATAAAAATCTTTTCAAAAATCATTTCATAAAAATAGACATCCATATATATATATATAACATTTTATGACTATTAATGATTTCCTAGAAGATAAATATATAATTGATACATGACCACGAGCACCAAACCTTGTTTCTCGCTGCGACATCTTCTTTAGAGCTTGCACTTTCTCCCTCAGGATCAAATGCTCAAACTTATGAGGATGATCCCCCTTACGATCGTTCAGTGCACTCTCTAGCTCAACCTAAAAATTGCTCTCAGCATCCGATCTAACCACAGGACCCTGAGATACATTCACTACCTGAGAATGGTCCACATCCACCTCAACCTTAGGTTTCTCAGCCTCCCCTTGGTGAGGTACCTTTATCCTCATCTTGTCATTGCCACTGTAGCTGACGGCATCTCTAACCTTGTCTATCCTGGTATTCAGATCCATAATAACATCAGAGTGAGCAAATAGGTCACTCTTCTTTACCACTAAGTCACTCTCCCCCTATTTAGATGCTTTTGGGATAAGAGACAAGATTGTGGCCACAAACCCTTTAACTTTTTCTACACATTCTTTCTTGGATATGGGCCACTGTGAAATGGCTAGCTACTGTTTGGCCATCTTTTTTTGCATTTTTTGTTGAGTGTTTGAGCACAGTTTTTTGAGTTTATGAAATGTGTATTTTCTATGGATGTGGTTCCCTCTCTATCCACATGTCAAGCAAACTCATTATTTCATAGTACAAAGGGTGACCCAAATCATAATTTTTCTTTATTGGCTTTTTCTGTTGTGCACTAACAGTAGAAGATGATCTGGGTGTGGACACCTCCAACATAGTCTTCTTAGTTTGCATATTGTATTAAGCAAATTAATAATTTTCTACAATACCAAGACAAGGAATATAGGTAAGCAGGCAGGCAGCAAAGACACATGACAAAAAACCAAATCATTAAGAAAACAAAAAAAAATCAAACATTGTGCCCAACAAACCACATTTGTTATGCAAGATCTACAACATATAAACCGCAAAACTAAAGGATAGAATACAAGCATATGAATCGTTGAAACAAATAAAAAAATTATATTTAAAAGAAAATAATTGGTTCATTCATTAAATATGTGCTTACTAGAAAAAATGTTATCAATGATTTCAGAGTACTGCTAGAAAAGTCACCACCAAGAAGCAGATTTGAGACCACTGGTTAGGGACCACAAAGAACCCTAAAAGTTTATGTGAAAAAAGCCTTATGGTGCAGTGTTCCAGTTTTTATACTCATGAAGTTCATGCATAATTTTATGTGAACTTCATAACATATGTGCCAACTTTGTCAAGTATGTGTGATATTCCAAAGTTTGAGAGTAACATGAGGTTTGTATAAAATTATGTGCAAACTTTGTGATATATGTGCAAGCTTCATGACATATGTGCGATATTCCGAAGTTCAAGATTAACACAAAGTTCACACATAATTTTATCCGACCTTCGTGATGTCTGCAAGAAAATTCATGTGGAACTCCTTTAAAGTAGGAGTTTGCATTACCCAAGGAGTTGAGCAGTATATTGCGCAAACTTTGCCAGTTCTATACATGCAAGGGTTAAGAAGGTTATAACAAAGTTGGGTATTTGTGATTTTGGACATGAACAAAATAGTAGAAATTTTAGGGCATTTCAAAAAATGCATCATATTTGTCATACAGTACGGTCATTTTTTTATTCAAATGTTATTGTCGATATTCAAGTCAAAACTAGGTTGAACTATGATCCATTTGCATCCCTAACTGATCACCAATGTTTGGCAATGTATCCCTAGCTCGACCAAGAAGGTTAGGTGCATTTTCCTCAGACCCATAATCCATAATATATACTTCTTTTATGGTGAGGAAACTTTATTAAACCATATTAGGTGGCCTACTTAGACAGGAAAAATCCTTCATGAAAAAATAAATGATGCATTTAATTGTGTGATTGAGCAATGTTGATAGGGGTGTCAACGTGTCGGGTTTCATCCAAACTCAGGTAGAACCAGACCTAGCCCTGATTTTTGGGTATGGTTTTGGGTTCATACCTCGGTCTAATCGAACCCACCATAAGAGAAACCATACTCAAACCTGATCAGAACTACATGAACCAGACCTAGGCCATACCCAGTAAAATAATATTTTTTATCATTTTTACATTGAAAATGTAAAACCCTAAAATTTTCAATCCATTTAGTTAAATAAATATTTTTTGAAATACGAGTAGGAAACAACAAAAATATTTCCTTTGGGTTTGGGTTAGATAGTCTTGAGCTAGTTATAGATGTGTACCAAAACATATCTATGGATTGGATCCAACCCAACTTTGCCCTTGGATCCCAATCCATCCAAGCATAAATTTTGTATCCATAAATCCTTCAAAGCAGGGAGAGAACATAAGGAACATTAAAAAGGTTCAAACACTCATGCAAGAGTCATAAGTATTTGTAAATTAAATAAGTTTTTAACAACCAAAAGCTAGGATACTAAATAAGATAAATAAGATAAGTAAGATAGACAATTGGTATCAAGCTATCATCCTATCCGCCCATCACAATTGTAGCTAATCATCACCTAAAAATTGTTGTAAGGGGTTAGACTTTATTCAATCTGGTAGGTACAATAACATCACATAGTTATAATGAACTAAGGCATACTTGATGAACAAACAACATAGCATGCATTTTATCGATTGCACACATATATACTACAGAACATGCATTTCGTCATTTAATCACACTATCAGTGCTTTAAGGAAATTAATAACATGCACAAGCATGCTAATCAATATGAAACATGATAACACATGTGATTTTCTAGAGATATGTTAATGTAACAACTAATAATTTGATCATGCATATAACCAAATGTAAATGTATGTCTTATCAGAGCATATTTTCTATTATGTGAACGAGAGGTCTTTGTTTCTATATTTACCACCATGTGGGTACACACAGGGCGACTACGTTAAGTTAGACTAAGACCATATGGTGGTTTATTATTTTATTAGTATTTTAGTACTCCGCATGACTAGCTGAAATGACTTCAAAGGGGACCATGCATAGATTGGAAAAGAAAGAACCCCAAAGGCAAAAATAACCAAGGATGCATCCATAACTTATTGCAGAAATGTGTATGGGACCTACCACCTAGGATAATAATTTGATATCTCTGTCCTTTAACTTTCGATGATTGGAAACATTGAGTCATTGTCACTCGAGGAACATATCTATTAATAATATTATCCATCAAAGTTTATACAACTTACCACCTCTCCATGGTAAAAACCGAGTTCATGAAATGGGTTACTAGGCCATCTATATTAAAGGGTTTAACATTTTTCCCATGCCATATATAAGTAGGCATCATCCACCCATACAGGGTAGGGTCACATAGTGCATATGCCTTATATTAGGCATTCTCCACCCGTGTAGGGTAGGTTCCTATTTCGTTAATATAACTCATTAACTTATGCTCTGGTGCCTTTAAACCGAAGAGCATCTTGCCTATAAAGATGATCACAAAAAAGTAGAGTATGCATATGATTTTCATAATATAGTGCATTGTTGGACTCGGCGGGTGGTCATAGACCTCCATCTCATCAAGAGTAAGCAAGCATACATGTCTCACAATATGCATATCAATGTCACATGCAAATGATTCATTAAGGCACCATATTGATTTTTATCAAATCATATGCTCCATTATGAGCAATCAAGTGCAAGCATACAAAAATGACATTGTACAATATGAACCTATTTATATATTATGATAAGATTCATGGAGACTACCATAGCATGATTTCTCATTTCATAACATGCATGATTGTAATATCATCTAACATGTTGCATATGCATCAATTATAAGGCATACTATTTTATGCATACCTAAAGCATTTAGGGAGTATGCATATTCTAAATAACATGGATCACACATATTATGCGTACATAATTTTGAGCTCCTAGTCACATATATAGACATCATAGAGCATTCAAACAAACATGTTTACGTAAAACTTAAACATGTGAGCTATATAACATCATGCATATGTAAAAAGAATATATATACAAAACATATTATCAAACATGTTTATGTAAAACTTAAGTATAAGAGATATGTAACATCATGCATATGTAAAAATTATATGTATTTACATCATATAGCATGTTATCAAACATATTTTTGTAAAACTTAAACATACGAGCTATGTAATATTATGCATACGCAAGAATCATATGTATCTACATCAAAGAGCAGGTTATCAAACATGTTTACAGAAAACTTAAACATGTGAGCTATGCAACATCATGCATACATAAAAATCATACATATTTGTATCATAGAGCATGTTATCAAACATGTTTACGTAAAACTTAAATATATGAGCTATGTAACATTATGCATACATAAAAATTATACATATTTACATCATAGAACATGTTATCAAACATGTTTATATAAAATGCAAGCTATGTAATATCATGCATACACAAAAAAATTTATGTATTTCGATCATGTATTATTTTAAACAACTGATCTTACATAAAATTAAAACATGTGCATCAATGTATTTGAGTACATATAAATTATACGTATTATATATCTAACCTTTTGTACATATTTTAAACATACATTTTACAAAACTTCTCATGTGAATAGTTTCTACACTACTAGGCATGTGATAGATTTATATCGAAGCAGGTTATATATCCCCCCTTCCCTCGAAGATGACCGTTAGCCACAATGCGTGTTTGGGGGTCCCAATGAGCACCACATATATAAGCTAATGGGGCTCGTATCCCTATGCATGTCTGCATCACTCAACATCATAATCTGGTGCAATTACAAAGACATAAGTACCCTTTCTCACCATTCTTGCCCTGAAATGACGGTTCGGGAAGATGACAAAAATGTCCTCCATTTAAAAAAAGGAAATGACGGTTCGAGAAAAGGCATCTAGAAAAGTGAAACGCCGGTTCGAGAATGATGCTAACTCTTTATAGTCCAAACATTCTGTTTTTGCCCTAAGCAGTAAATTTTTGAGGGGAGAAGCGAAAAGACAGAAAAGAAGAGAGAAGAGAAAAGAAAAGAAAAGAAGAGAGAAGAGAAAACTCTTTTGCAGGGTCTCACTTGACCTTAATTTTGAAGATATTTAAGAAAATAACTCGCCTCCATTTTGAAAATATTGCGGGAAAATTGGGAGACAGGATTCGCTCGTCGGTATGAGGTTCGACCGTTCCTGGCGCCTTTACCAGGGGTAATCAAACCAAGGATCGAATTTATGCCCTTTTGCTTTGCCTAAATATTATCTAAGAATTTATTCTAAAATATGCACAGAGAATCATGCTTGTGCAATGTAAATGCAAGAATGTGTACTTTTTAAGAAAACACTTTTAGGAATATGAGATTTTCCAAGTGAAAATGTGATGATAGAATGAAGAAATGATTTCTGAATAGTTGAATCTAACTTAAAACTTTAGATAGAAAAGATGTTAGAAGTTCTAAGTTTTTGAAATAATTGGAGTTGGGAAAATAAATCTTGACTTTGAAAAGAAGGATTTGAAGCTGAGATAAAAGAAATGAGATTTCAGAGTTAGAAATGAATTTTGAATTGAATTTTGAATCTGGATAGAGATGAAAGATGGAATTGAATTTCAGATTTAAAGTTTGAAATCAGGATGGAATTCGGATTCGGGAAATCCAAATGGAATCTAAAAAATAGAAATGGATTTAAGAAGTCCAGATGGGATTTGAAAATGGAATTGGATTTGAAATTCGGAAATCAGGATAAAATTTGAATTTGAAATCTGACATTTTTAATGGATTTGGATCCGAAGTCTGGGATCCAAGAGGAAGTTGAATTCTGGATTTAGAATCCTAAATGAGAATTGGATCTGAAATCTGAGATCCAATGATGAAGTTGAATTCTGGATCCTAAATGGAATTGGATCCAAGATTTGGAATCCAAAGATGAAATTTGGATCTAAAGTCTGAGATCCAAGAAGGAATTGGATCCAAAATTTGGAATGGAATTCAAATCTGAAGTCTGAGATCCAAGATGGAATTGAATTCTGGATCCTAAAATGGAATTTGGATCTGAAGTCTGAGATCCAAGATGGAATTGGATCCGAAATTTGGAATGGAATTCGGATCTGAAGTCTGAGATCCAAGATGGAATTGAATTCTGGATCCTAAAATGGAATTTGCATCTGAAGTCTGAGATCCAAAAGTGGAGATTGCATTTGGAAATCTGGATCCAAGTTTAGGATTGGGTTTTAACTTTGGATTTGGATTTTGAAAGTCCAAATGAGACTTTTGAAGATGAGTCTAGGTTTTAAAAACTTAGATTGAATTTAAAATTTAGGAAGAAATCGAATTTTTGAGATTCAGAATCAATCCCAAACTTTGATTTTGTATTTGAAGATAAGGAAACAAACTTGATTTTGAATTTGAAATCAGAAGATGATTCAGAGATCTCAAAGTTAAATTGAACTTTTGAAATTGAATTAAATTTGAATTTGAATTTGAATTTGAATCTTGAAAATGAATTTGGAATTTCAAAATTGAGTTAAACTTTGGATTCTGATTGAAATTTGAAGTGAAATTTTAAATGAAAACGGATTTGGAGTTTCAAAGTCAAATTGGACTTTGATATTGGATTTTGAATCTTGAAATGAGATAGAAGGATGAATTGAAATAAAAATTTGAAGAAAAGATAATTAGGATCACTTGGATTTTGAAAAAGAATTTTAAAAATATGATGCAATTCTATCCTAAATGATGAAATGAGTTGAAGAATTTTGAAATTGAATTTGAAAAGCATATTTCATTCTTTACATGAATTAGAAATAAGATTAAAAGATGTAATACATCCCTGACTATGGTCATTGAATGTATTATATAATAATCATATTTAAATTCAAGTGAAAAATAAAATATATTTTGGTGCTTTTATAGAGTTTAAAATGAAATTAATTCTCAATATATCATGGATTCACGCCCCTCTGAAGCCCATTATCAAGGCATACGCTCATTTCGGGAGTTCCAAAATCACAGAAGAACATAAGGTAAGCCCCAATTTCAATCGATTTTATCATGATTTGATTCATGTTGTCGTTTGAAGAAAGAGCTCATCCCAGGGATGGATTGAGCTATTCTCATAAAACGGCATATATCAAAAATGTTTCTAATGCTTTGTTGATTAGATTTCATGCATTCCATCATATTCATGCATTAAAATAGGTTAGATTTACGTTTTATTTCATTTAAATATCATGTTTCATGAATTTATTTAATATCTCATGCATTCAGCTTCATTTATGTAACTCTCTGTTTTTGTCAGTCAGTCCACACGTCATTTCATGCATTTAGTTTTCGTTAAAAATGATGCTAAAATCCTAGTATTCGCCCTTAGGTGTCCCCAACAATCTGCCAAAAATTCTGAAAGATTTCAATTTGTTTACCATGGTAAAAGTTCAAAATGATAGGTCAAGTTTTGTTACCCGGGATACGTTTTGAAAATTCATTTCTGAATTGTAAAATCGATGTCGCTCTCATATTAGGTCTGAGTTTCGATCCGAAAAATGTTATGTACTCGAGATGATGTCTAGTATTTAATATGATTTTTTAAGATTTTTATGAATTTTTGGATGTCTGACAAAAATCCGAGAGTTCAGGACACGTGTTAGAGCCTGATTTGGGTCTCTGAGCTTTTGGATCGACTTAAGTCGATGGGTTCTCTTTGGGTGTTACTTGAAATCCGAATCTGTAAAAAGTGAATGTCATGGCTGGGATGTCCTCTGTTTTCATCTGAAAGCTTATGATTTTTAGAATAGTTTTATTATCTGTTTCAGATTTTTCTTGTCAGTCTCCCGTTTTGTTATATTTGTCTGCTCTGTTGATTTAGGCATAAACATTCGTATTTTTATCTCTGTCCCTGTGGATCAAATGCCAAAATCATAAAAATGAAAGTTATTTCTGTGTGTTTCGTTAGTTTCTCTGTTAAATATCAGAAATTTATATGGTGGGATGCTATTTGTTGTGTAATTTTACATCGGATCAGATTGATTTTGCCACCATCAGAACCAAATTCTCGTTACCGAACTCACCGTAGTTCAAATCCCAGGGCTGTAAAAGACAAAATTTCTTATTTTCATGTCATTTATTAGTCTTAAAAATCTCAGATGTTTCTATGGTGAAATGCTCGTATTACTGTATTAAGTGTTGCATTTGGTTCGGGTACGTAGGCGAAATTCGCCCTTTTTAGGATTTTCTTTAAATTTTAGTATCTAAACCATGTCATTTCATAAGTTTTAGCATTCTAGGTTATTTATCAAAATAGGTAGATGCTTCATACCGAATTTGACAGCATTTAGAATTCGTTTGATGCTCGGTCTAGCCGTATCATCAAAACAGGGCCCCGTGGGACCCTGATCCAAGCGAAAATCAAGCGAAATTCATTATTTTTGATGAATGATAGCATATCAAAATTCTGATTTTACAGTCCTAATGTGTTTATCAGCATGTCATCATGTCTCATCATGCATTTCATCATCATTTGTTTCAATTCGAATTTCAAAATCTCAATTTTACCAAAATTTCCTTCAAAAAACCCTGATTTTAAAGGTGTAACCTTAATATTAGGAGTATTTTGGTCATTTTGACCATAATTTCGAATTTCAAACTATTTTCTACTGAATGTTTTACATTTACATCATTTCAAATATCAAGAAAGCATGAAAATAGGGTTTATATCCAATTAAGTCCAATAATTTCAGAATATTATTGGAAAATGTTGGAAAAACCCACATATTTGAGCTAACCCCATTTCAAGTTTGGCAGGGACATTCAAAAGAAGGAACTGAAGTCTGCCATTTCCTTTTCTTTCATTTATTTAGTGATGTAATAATGTAAATTTTGGAATAAGAGATTTAATTTTCTGCTTAGACTATGATGCATATCATATAGTTTGAATTCATGCAATATCCTGATTATGTGATTCATGCATTTTATTTCAAAAGCACTATGGATGTACACAAATGTCACGTGCACCAACTCTTAGGGAGTTGATGAACTCGGTGGAGTCCATATTTACGGCCCTAGTCGGAATATGGACGAGACCCAGATCCATCATCTTTCTACTAGTCACATTGAGCCTACACTCTTAAGCTATCTTCAAAATGCACATCATATTTCCAATTTGGCAAAATATTGTGAATTAACTCAATTAAACTCTGAACATATTCATGGCCACAGTCAGAATATGTGAAGAATTTACTTTGGTTTAATACACATTTTTCCAACAAATTTCTTAGAAAATCTTTTCAGATATCTTTTCCAAAGTGCATTCATATATTCAAATCATCTGCATCATGCCATCATCTGCTTTTCCCATGATTTTTTCAAGAAAACTTCATTCTCAAGAAAATCGATTTCTCAAGAAACTCTGAGGATTTTTCAAAATTTGTCTTCCCAAGTCAAGTTTTTCCATAGTCTTTAATGGAAAAGGTTATTTTCTCAAGATTTTCGAAAGGAGTCTCTCATCTTTCTCAAAGATCAAAATCAATTTCCAAGTGTTTCAAGGCTAAGATTCTCAGGATTTCAGTTTTCCGAGTTTCAATTTTCCTTCCCAAAATGGGTTTTCTAATGAATTTCAATCATTTTCCAAAGAAAGCTTTCAAAACTTGAAGCTTTTCCTAACAAGCATTTTCCCTTCCAGTATTCACCTTTTTCTCAAGAATTCTTTCCATTTTCTCAGGATTTTCATCCATTCATGATTTTTCCACACCTTTATGAACTTTCTCGTAATTTCAAAACCCATTTCATCTAAGTTTCCTGAGAAATTGACTTTCTCTGAGAAATATCTTTCAACTCCAAATGTTTTCTGAGCATACATCATGCTTTTCCAACTTACATTTTCCAAAATCTCATAGCACATGCCTGAATTCTCTGTGCATTTAGGATAGAACACGATTTTGATGATTTAACTAAGTCAAGCACAATTTTGGTCCTTGGTTCGATTACCCCTGTTAAAGGCGACAGGAACGGTCGAACCTCGTACCGACAGGTCGAGCCCCATCCCATGGATTTTCCCGCAAATTTTCAAAACGGAGGCGAGTATTTCAAAACAAATTTCCAAAATCCGGTCAAGTTTGAATCGCGGAAGCACTTTTCTCTCTCTCCCGCGAGGGAAGAGAATACGGGAAAAATTTTGTGATGAAAACAGGTTTGGCGACCGAGATGGGACCTGTCCTTGTCTGATCAGAATTGTGCTTGACTTAGTTCAATTATCGAAATTATGTTCACAAAATGTCAGCTCTTTACTTTTGCTATCATGCGAACCTAGGAGCCTAGATTCTGACCTAGCTGACATTGACTGCATATAGACTAGGCATGGTTTGGTAGTACCAGATTGAGGAGAAATTTTCATGCTCACATAGACTTAGGTCTAAATACAACCCTCCTCAATTTAGGATATGAATGCAAACAATGTATGCTTCTCTAAAGATTTTCAAAAGTCTATCTCTTTAGGTTTTAGAGGCATCTATTTCTTGCATGTGATCATTTTTTCAAAATCTCCATTACCTATCATTACCTGGTCTTCACGTTGTTGGGCTCTCTTCCAGAACCCTAGTTCGGGACAGAGCCTCACAACTGGGCCAATTATTTGGGTTAACACCACCCTACCTCGTACCGCGGGCCACAGTCCGAAGTATATCGGTAGGCGCTCAAGGATGTTGGAAAACCTTACCTTAGAACCAGAGTTGAAATTATATGCTACGTACCTCAGATTTTGATTCAGGTATATCGACATAACTGGATTGGACAAAGATGATCTGAACCTAGAGTTAGGACTAGGGTCCTACAGCTGTTTTTCAAAATGATGCATCTAAAGTCATCCTTTTTAGATAGTGCTGAATGTTTGTGCAGGATGTGAGTTTGTATGCTACCTTTATTTTTCTCATATTTTCACCAAAAATATTTTCAAATATCCATATTCTCATCCTTTTCCTTCATTTTCTCAAACCCTGGATGACTTCTCAAAATATCCTATTTCTTTCAAAACTTCAGGTGATTTTTCATTCTCCCGTTCTACTGGATCTCGAATTTCCAACTGCATTTTTATCCTGCCTGCAATTTTCAAAAATCATATGTTTTCTTTCATTGGATTTTCAATCCTTTTGTCTATTTGCAAATCTTCACCTTATTTTCATCATGCATACCTTGATTATTGCGGTGGAAATTGTTTATCCACCTTCCCTTTTGCCTTCTTCTTATTCTAAATCCGTTTGCGGATTGTTTTTCCAAGAGATATCTTTCCTTCAAAATGGTGTTTTCCTCGTGGTTGACGACCTCGCCTAGGTAACAAGGCACATTTTCTGTTATTTATTTCCCTTGCAAAAGGATGACAACATAATTGTCGTAATCCTTATGACGACTTAATCCCTAGTAATGGGATACTCTTCCAATGGTCTACCATATTTTCCTCAATATTTTCCTGCAAAAATCCAAAAATTTTCCTCAAAATTTGATCCTGTTTTTGCCCTGCAGAGAGCCTTTTTTAAATTTTATTCCCTCTTCCCAGTTACACTGGGGCATCTTTTGAAATTTTGTTTTCAAACATTCTGTATGCAGGCAGGATAAACCAATCTCTCATTTTGCATGTATATGCACCCACTTGCATTAATTTTGCATTCATTTACATTTCATGTGCATTTGCATTTCATTTTGCATTAATTCTGCATCTATTTTCTTCCCCTTCAGGTTAAGGGATAAACCTGAATCATTTTCCATGATTTTCCAATTTCTATTCATATCCTCGTTCAGGATAAAGGGTTAATCCTGAAAATCAGACCACATACATTTGAATATGATGGTCTTTTTCAATGCAAATCAAGTAATCCAGTCCTCGAACTGGCCATTCTCAAAACTTTCAACCCCCAGTCCTCGCGCTCTCGATTTTCAAAATTCAATCTTTTGATTAAAGATTTTCCTTTGAGATTCGAGCCCTGACTCGAACTTTCCTGTTTTCCTTCGAAGATTTGAGTTTTAACTCAAGTCTTCTTTCCTTTAAAATCTAAACTTTCTAATTTCCTTTTGAGATTCGAGCTCTGACTCAAATTTTCCTGCTTTCCTTCAAAGATTTGAGTTTTAACTCGAGTTTTCTTTCCTTCAAAATCTCAACTTCCCAGTTTTCCTTTGAGATTCGAGCCCCGACTCGAACTTTCCAACTTTCCTTTGAATATCTGAGTTCCGACTCAAAAATCTGAATTGCCCTAGTTTTTCCTTTGAAGATTTGGGTTTCGACCCAAACTTTATCTCCTTAGAAACCCAACTTCCTAGCTTTCCTTCGAAGGCTCGAGTTTCGACTCGAATCTTCCAGCTTTCCTTGTAAAACATGAGTCCTGATTCAGATGGTATGTCAAAACCAGCTTTTGAGTTAGGCTTACCTTCAAAATCCAACATTATGCCAGGACTTACATTCAAAATTCCAACTTCGTATTGGATTTACCTTCGAAATTGAGTACCATCATCAGGGATGTGTCAACTCGGATGTCAAGCGACCTCTTTTACTAAGGATTTAAAGAACACTTTGTCAATTTGTCAATCAATTACCTGTTGATTTCAGAATTTTATTGCACAAATTTTTACCTCAGTTTACCTTTAGTATTACTTCCAAAAAGGCAAAGTTTTTGTGAAGAAGGATTCAAAATCTAAATTCTTTCTATTGGCCAACCAAAAGGATAAAAGATAAATCCTCGATATGGCCAGAAAAGAAGATTCAATGTTATTGCAAAGCCACAAATGATTGATATTGATCGCAGTTATGGCACATCTCTAAAGATTATTCTTGTAAAGATGAGGCAGTGGAAATATCCTGAGCGCTAGAAAAAGAGAGCATTTACCTAAACCCTGTCTCCTCAAAATCACCTAAGCTGCAATTAAATATCCGCAAAAGGGATCTCTCAATTGTCGTCAAGATGAAGGCGAATTAAGCGAGTGGACCCCCGGGGCCAAAGAAGATTTGAAACATCTCCAAGATGACGGAGTTTGTGATGGATCCTTCCAGGGAAAGTCCAAAGCACTGTTGAGATGAAGGCAGATGCGATGAACCTCCCGACAATCCCTAAAAGATATTTAATTTCAGCTATCATCCAAAAATCTCTAACCCAGGATCGAAACATCTCCAAGTTGAAGGAGTTTGTGACGTACCTTTCCCAAAGAGAGAGAGAGGAAAAAGAAAGAGAGAAAAAAAAAGTTAGGACATCTCCAAAATAAAGGATGATGTAATAAACTCTCCCAAAGCCCAAAAGAGCCAAAAAGAGTGCAGAAAAGATTATCATGAAAGAAGCTCCCAGGATATCAAACTGCCAGGTCTATCAAGAATCTTCTTTAAATTTGTGAAATTCTATTATCAATACTCTTTCATCAATTGCTTTCATAATATTAAATTCTCCCTTTCCTATTCATATCAAGGAAATTGATAGCTTCCTTGAAGAAGGTCAATCGCAAGCAATTTGAATTCCAAATCTCGATTCTACGAAGTGAATCTCGTTTGGAGGTAGTGCTTCAGGTAGAAAAGAAAGAATGTTTTTGCCACAATATGCATCATTTTCAATTACTTTGAATCAACAAAATTTTCAACATTTTGACAAAAATTTCTAGCTATCCTGACGTTAAGTGAGAGCTTGATGTCCATATTGATGCATCTTGACCCCTTCGAGAGATTTTCTTTTGTCGTCTTTCACGTTGTTGAAAGATTAGCCTTCTCTCCGAAAGGATAGCCTTTATCATCTTTCACGTTGTTGAAAGATCAGCCTTCTCTCTGAAAGGACAGCCTTTATCATCTTTCACGTTGTTGAAAGATTAGCCTTCTCTCTAAAAGGATTACCTTTGTCATCTTTCACGTTGTCGAAAGAATCACCTTATTCCTTTGGATTGCCTTTTGACCTCTTTCGCGTTGTCAAAAGAATCGCCTTGCTCCTTTGAATCGCCTTATCATCTTTCGTGATGTCGAAAGAATCGCCTTGCTCCTTTGGATTGCTTTTGTCATCTTTCGTGTTGTCGAAAGAATCGCCTTGTTCCTTTTGATTGCTTTTGTCATCATTCGCGTTGTCGAAAGAATTGCCTTATTCCTTTGGATTACATTTGTCATCTTTCGCGTTGTCGAAAGAATCACCTTATTCCTTTGGATTGCCTTTATCAACTTTCGCGTTGTCGAAAGAATGGCCTTACTCCTTTGCATTGCCTTGATCATCTTTCGCATTGTCGAAAGAATCACCTTGTTCCTTTGGATCGCCTTATTATCTTTCGCATTGTCGAAAGAATCGCCTTGTTCCTTTAAGTCGCCTTTGTCATCTTTCGCATTGTTGAAAGAATCGCCTTGTTCCTTTGGATTGCCTTTTATCATCTTTCGCGTTGTCGAAAGAATCGCCTTACTCCTTTGAATTACTTTTGTCATCTTTCACATTGTCGAAAGAATCACCTTGTTCCTTTGAATTGCCTTTGTCATCTTTCGCGTTGTCGAAAGAATCGCCTTGTTCATTGGGATCGCCAACGTTCATCTTTCGCATTGCCGAAAGAGTTGCCTTATTCTTCGTTAAAAAAATGACCTTATTCATCTTTTGCGTTGTCAAAAGAGTTGCCTTACTCTTCTCTGAAAGAGTTTGCCTTGTCTGTCTTTCGCATTGCCGAAAGAGTTACCTTATTCTCGTCAAAAGTTTGCCATATCCATCTTTTGCATTGTCAAAAGAGTCGTCTTACTCCTTACCTTATTCATATTTCACACTGATGAAAAATTCACCGCATCGTCTTGATCATTTTCCAATATTGCCTCTTACAATTTCATTTCCATCGCCTCGTTCATCTTCAAGAAATGTTGTCTTATTCACCTTCCAATATTCAATTTTCCACCCGATCAGGATAAGGGTACAAACCTGAGCCTCACTCAAAGAGGTATTTCATTCTCTGCTCGATCAGGATAAGGGTACAAACCTCATACCCATTTCTATGAGATATTTCAATCCCCAATCAGGTCAAGGGTTAAAACCTGAGCTTCGTTCCATGCGAGGTATTTATGTCCCATCTAGGTTAAGGGCAAAATCTGAGTTTCACTCTCATAAAGTCAATCTTTTCCTCTTCATTCTCTATTTCATATCTACCATGATCACCGGGCTAATATCTCTATACCCAGTCAGATCCTTCTAACTGGGGCATTGTTTTTAGTCCAAATTTGGTGTGTTTTTCTTTGCCACTAAGCTCGACCACAAGCCGACTTAGTAGCAAAGAGGGGCATCTGTAAACACCCCAAATTTTCATTCACCTCCTCGACATTTCCACCAAGCATCATCATTCACCTCCCCGGAGATCGCCGGAGGGAAAAATGGTCATTTTCTGAGCACAGAACTTGCAAAAGTCCAAATTTCATCTGCAACTCTCAAAATTTCCCTATTTCAGCTCAGATGTTCAAGTCCTGGTTCAAGATTATATTTCATAAGACATGTCATTGCATAGCATTGCATGAGCATTTCATATCACTGCACTGCACAGCATGTCATTTCGAGGTCCAGAACTCTTGATTTCAAAATTTTCAATCCAGATTAGAATTTCAACTATTTTTAAAATCAATTTCAAAACCCTGGGTCTTCAAAATTATCAATTCTTCCCATTTTACCCCCAGGACTCAGAATTTCAAAATATTTTCTCAGGAAAACAATTTGGATAATTTTCGATAAGGATTTTGATTCTAGCCCTTTCATCTCAGATTTTGCCCTTTTGTCAACAAATTTCAAATATCTTCCTTTTACAAAATCGCCCTACATGGGCCAACTCTTTTCAAAATTTATGTTTTGCCAATTACTCCAGATTTTATGAAAATTCCAAAAAGAGGTATTGTTGTCTTGTCTTTATTTCAATAAAGAAGCAATGTGGGACCCACACTGAGGTGGTGTCACATAGGCTTTTCTTTTGAAAAACCTGAATTTCGGAAAATCCAAAAATATAGGAGCCTTGTCCCTCGATTGGCGCCACTTGTCTTTTTCTCTCTCCTCCTATTTACTTGCCAAGTGTCAGCGTGGGGTTCACCTAGAGGTGGCGCCACATGTTATTTTCTCTCTCCTTCCATCCTCCGACATGTGTTAGTATGGGGCCACCTTAAGATGCCACCACATGTCATTAGACATCCTCTTCATTTTATGCCAGGTGTCAATGTCCACCATCTTCACCCTGTGCCATCTGTCATTCCAAGGTCACCATGAGATGCCACGTGTCATGTTTTGTCCTGTTCAGAAAAAGTAGAGCTTGTCTCCCCTGAGGTGGCACCATTTGAATTATGTCTCCTGTAAGTGACACATGTCACTCTTTCCTTTCCTCAGGAAAAGCAGACTGACACATGTCACCTTCTGCTTTTCTCAGAAAAGCAAGTGACACATGTCATTCCTAGTTTCCTTCAGAAAAAGTAGAGGACACATGTCATTTTCTGCTCTCTTCAGAAAAAGCAGGATGACACATGTCTCTCCCTACTTTTCTCAGAAAAGTAGGTGACACATGTTATTCCTAGCTTCCTTCAGAAAAAGTAGAGGACACATGTCACCCTCTGCTCTTCTCAGAAAAAGCAAGGGACACGTGTCTCTCTCTGCTTTCTTCAGAAAAAGCAAGTGACACATGTCACTTTCTGCCTCCTTCAGAAAAAGCAACAATTCAAATATTCAAACTCCAGGATGAGGTGGCGCAAATCCTGAAGTCTCCTCCCTAAATTCATTTTTTAGATGGTGCCACGTGTCCCTTTCCCTCCTTTTCCTCCCTCTTGCCACATGTCATTGTAGGAGCCACCCTGAGGTGGCGCCACATGGCCACCCTCTATTCTTCTAGAGCTAGCCCCATTTGAATTTCAAATCTCTCTCTGAGGTGGCTCCATTTGAGAAGACTCCTTCAGCCAGCTGACACTTGTCAGAAGCAGAGCCATCCTGAACTGCCACATGGCCAGACCTCCCTGCATCAGAAAAAGTAGGAACAACTTCCCTCTGAGGTGGCGTCTTCTGCATCTTCAGCTCCTGCCTCCTGACACATGTCAATGTGAAGCCACCATGAGATGGCGCCACATGTCAGTCTCTCCTTTCCTCTAGAAAAGCAGAAATTTAAATTTCAAATCTCTCTCTGAGGTGGCACCATCTGAATCCTTTGCCTTTCCTTCTGACACATGTCAATGTGAATGCTCTGAGATGGCGCCACATGGCAGTCTCTCCTCCTTCCAGAATAAACCAGAATTTGAATTTCAATCTCCAAGATAACACCCCCTGAGATGGCGCCACATGGAGGGCGCAGATTAAGCCTCTTTGAATTTCAAAATTTTCCAAAAATTTCTATAAATACAAGGCCCCACGCCCAGCCTAGGAGAGCTCTGTTTGAGAACTGAACTTCATAATTTCGTTTTTTTTTCTTGGTTGCCTCTGGATTCACGCCCCTCTGGAGCCCATTATCAAGGCAGCCGCTCATTTCGGGAGTTCCAAAATTGCAGAAGAACACACGGTAAGCCCCCATTCCAATCAATTTTATCATGATTTGATTCATGTTGTCGTTTGAAGAAAGAGCTCATCCGAGGGATGGATTTAGCTATTCTAATAAAACAACATATATCAAAAATGTTTCTAATGCTTTCTTTATTAGATTTCATGCATTCCATCATATTCATGCATTAAAATAGGTTAGATTTACGTTTTATTTCAGTTAAATATCATGTTCCATGAATTTATTTAATATCTCATGCATTCAGCTTCATTTATGTAACTCTCTGTTTTTGTCAGTCAGTCCACACGTCATTTCATGCATTTAGTTTTTCTTAAAAATGATGCTAAAATCATAGTATGCGCCCTTAGGTGTTCCCAACAATCTGCCAAAAATTCTGAATGATTTGAATTTGTTTACCATGGTAAAAGTTCAAAATGATAGGTCGAGTTTTGTTACCCGGGATACGTTTTAAAAATTCATTTCCGAATTGTAAAATCGAGATCGCTCTCATATGAGGTCCAATTTTCGATCCAAAAAATGTTATGAACTCGGGATGATTTCTAGTGTTTAATCTGATTTGCTCAGATTTTTATGAATTTTTTGGATGTCTGACAAAAATCCAAGACTTCCGGATACGTGTTAGATCCTGATTTGGGTCTCTCGGCTTTTGGATCGACTTGAGTCGATGGGTTCTCTTTGGGTGTTACTCCAAATCCAAATCTGTAAAAAGTGAATGTCATGGTTGGGATATCCTCTATTTTCATCTGAAAGCTTATGATTTGTAGAATAGCTTTAATATCTGTTTCAAATTTTTCTTGTCAGTCTCCCATTTTGTTATATTTGTCTGCTCTGTTGATTTAGGCATGAAAATTCATATTTTTATCTCTGTTCCTGTGGATCCAATGCCAAAATCATAAAAATGAAAGTTATTTCTGTGTGTGTCTTTAGTTCCTGTGTTAAATATCAGAAATTTATATGGTGGGATGCTATTTGTTAAGTAATTTTATATCAGATCAGATTGATTTTGCCACCATCAGAACCAAATTCGCGTTACCGAACTCACCGTAGTTCAAATCCCAGAGCTGTAAAAGACAAAATTTCTTATTTTCATGTCATTTATCAGTCTGAAAAATCTCAGATGTTTCTATGGTGAAATTATCGTATTACTGCATTAAGTGTTGCATTTGGTTCGGGTAAGTAGGCGAAATTCACCCTTTTTAGGATTTTCTTTACATTTTAGTATCTAAACCATGTCATTTCATGAGTTTTAGCATTCTAGGTTATTTATCAGAATAGGTAGATGCTTCATACCGAATTTGACAGCATTTAGAATTTGTTTGATGCTCGGTCTAGCCGTATCATCAAAACAGGGCCCCGCGGGACCCTGATCCAAGCGAAAATCAAGCGAAATTCGTTATTTTTGATGAATGATAGCATGTCAAAATTCTGATTTAACAGTCCTAATGTGTTTATGAGCATGTCATCATCTCTCATCATGCATTTCATCATCATTTGTTTCAATTCGAATTTCAAAATCTCAATTTTACCATAATTTTCTTAAAAAAAACCATGATTTTAAAGGTGTAACCTTAATATTAGGGATATTTTGGTTATTTTGACCACAATTTCGAATTTCAAACTATTCTCTACTGAATTTCTTGCATTTACATCATTTCAAATATCAAGAAAGCATGAAAATAGGGTTTATATCCAATTAAGTCCAATAATTTCAGAATATTATTGAAAAATGTTGGAAAAACCCACATATTTGAGCTAACCCCATTTCAAGTTTGGCAGGGACATTCAAAAGAAGGAACTGAAGTCTGCCATTTCCTTTTCTTTCATTTATTTAGTGATGTAATAATGTAAATTTTGGAATAAGAGATTTAATTTTCTACTTAGACTATGAAGCATATCATATAGTTTGAATTCATGCAATATCCTGATTATGTGATTCATGCATTTTATTTCAAAAGCACTATGGATGTACACAAATGTCAAGTGCACCAACTCTTAGGGAGTTGATGAACTCGGTGGAGTCCATATTTACGGCCCTAGTCGGAATATGGACGAGACCCAGATCCATCATCTTTCTACTAGTCACATTGAGCCTACACTCTTAGGCTATCTTCAAAATGCACATCATATTTCCAATTTTGCAAAATATTGTGAATTAACTCAATTAAACTCTGAACATATTCATGGCCACAGTCAGAATATGTGAAGAATTTAATTTGGTTTAATACACATTTTCCAACAAATTTCTTAGAAAATCTTTCCAGATATCTTTTCCAAAGTGCATTCATATATTCAAATCATCTGCATCATGCCATCATCTGCTTTTCCCATGATTTTTTCAAGAAAACTTCATTCTCAAGAAAATCGATTTCTCAAGAAACTCTGAGGATTTTTCAAAATTGGTCTTTCCAAGTCAAGTTTTTCCATAGTCTTCCATGGAAAAGGTTATTTTCTCAAGATTTTCGAAAGGAGTCTCTCATCTTTCTCAAAGATCAAAATCAATTTCCAAGTGTTTCAAGGCTAAGATTCTCAAGATTTCAGTTTCCTGAGTTTCAATTTTCCTTCCTCAAACGGGTTTTCCAATGAATTTCAATCATTTTCGAAAGAAAGCTTTCAAAACTTGAAGCTTTTCCTAACAAGCATTTTCCCTTCCAGTATTCACCTTTTTCTCAAGAATTCTTTCCATTTTCTCAGGATTTTCATCCATTCATGATTTTCCCAAACCTTTATGAACTTTCTCGTAATTTCAAAAGCCATTTCATCTAAGTTTTCTGAGAAATTGACTTTCTCTGAGAAATATCTTTCAACTCTAAATGTTTTCTGAGCATACATCATGCTTTTCCAACTTACATTTTCCAAAATCTCATAGCACATGCCTGAATTCTCTATGCATTTAGGATAGAACATGATTTTGATGATTTAACTAACTCAAGCACAATTTTGGTCCTTGGTTCGATTACCCCTGTTAAAGGCGACAGGAACGGTCGAACCTCGTACCGACATGTTGAGCCCCATCCCATGGATTTTCCCGCAAATTTTTGAAACGGAGGCGAGTATTTCAAAACAAATTTCCAAAATCCGGTCAAGTTTGAATCGCGGAAGCACTTTCCTCTCTCTTCCGTGAGGGAAGGGAGGACGAGAAAATTTTTTCGACAAAAACAGGTTTGGCGACCGAGATGGGACCTGTCCTTGTCTGATCAGAATTGTGCTTGACTTAGTTCAATTATCGAAATTATGTTCACAAAATGTCTGCTCTTTACTTTTGTTATCATGCGATCCTAGGAGCCTAGATTCTGACCTAGCTGACATTGACTGCATATAGACTAGGCATGGTTTGGTAGGATCAGATTGAGGAAAAATTTTCATGCTCACATAGACTTAGGTCTAAATACAACCCTCCTCAATTTAGGATATGAATGCAAACAATATATGCTTCTCTAAAGATTTTCAAAAGTCTATCTCTTTAGGTTTTAGAGCCATTTATTTCTTACATGTGATCATTTTTTCAAAATCTCCATTACCTATCATAACTCGGTCTTCACGTTGCTGGGCTATCTTCGAGAACCCTAGTTCGGGACAGAGCCTCACAACTGGGCCAATTATTTGGGTTAACACCCCCTACCACGTACCGCGGGCCACAGTCCGAAGTATATCGGTAGGCGCTCAAGGATGTTGGAAAACCTTACCTTAGAACCGGAGTTGAAATTATATGCCATGTACCTCAGATTTCGATTCGGGTATATCGGCATAACTGGATTGGACAAAGATGATCTGAACCTAGAGTTAGGACTAGGGTCCTACAGCTGTTTTTCAAAATGATGCATCTAGAGTCATCCTTTTTAGATAGTGCTGAATGTTTGTGCAGGATGTGAGTTTGTATGCTACCTTTATTTCTCTCATATTTTCCCCAAAAATATTTTCAAATATCCATATTCTCATCCTTTTCCTTCATTTTCTCAAACCCTGGATGACTTATCAAAATATCTTATTTCTTTCAAAACTCCAGGTGATTTTCCATTCTCCCGTTCTACTGGATCTCGAATTTTCAGCTGCATTTTTATCCTGCCTGCAATTTTCAAAAATCATATGTTTTCTTTCATTGGATTTTCAATCCTTTTGTCTATTTGCAAAATTCTTCACCTTATTTTCCTCATGCATACCTTGATTATTGCGGTGGAAATTGTTTATCCACCTTCCCTTTTGCCTTCTCCTTATTCTAAATCTATTTGCGGATTGTTTTTCCAAGAGATATCTTTTCTTCAAAATGGTGTTTTCCTCGTGGTTGACGACCTCGCCTTGGTAACAAGGCACATTTTTTGTTGTTTATTTACCTTGCAAAAGGATGACAACATAATTGTCGTAATCCTTATGACGACTCAATCCCTAGTAATGGGATACTCTGCCAATGGTCTACCATATTTTCCTCAATATTTTACTCCAAAAATCCAAAAATTTTCCTCAAAATTTGATCCTGTCTTTGCCCTGCAGAGTCCTGCAGAGAGCCTTCCTTAAATTTTATACCCTCTTCCCAGTTACACTGGGGCATCTTTTGAAATTTTGTTTTCAAACATTCTGTATGCATGCAGGATAAACCAATCTCTCATTTTGCATGTATATGCACCCACTTGCATTAATTTTGCCTTCATTTACATTTCATGTGCATTTGCATTTCATTTTGCATTAATTCTGCATCTATTTTCTTCCCCTTCAGGTTAAGGGATAAACCTGAATCATTTTCGATGATTTTCCAATTTCTATTCATATTCTCGTTCAGCATAAAGGGTTAATCCTGAAAATCAGACCACATACATCTCAATATGATGGTCTTTTTCATTGCAAATCAAGTAGTCCAGTCCTCGAACTGGCCATTCTCAAAACTTTCAATCCCAGTCCTCGCGCTGTCGATTTTCAAAATTCAATCTTCTGATTAAAGATTTTCCTTTGAGATTCGAGCCCTGACTCGAACTTTCCTGTTTTCCTTCGAAGATTTGAGTTTAGCCTTAATTCGTCTTTCACGTTGTTGAAAGATTAGCCTTCTCTCCGAAAGGATAGACTTTATCATCTTTCACGTTGTTGAAAGATCAGCCTTCTCTCCGAAAGGACAACCTTTATCATCTTTCACGTTGTTGAAAGATTAGCCTTCTCTCTGAAAGGATTACCTTTGTCATCTTTCACGTTGTCGAAAGAATCACCTTATTCCTTTGGATTGCCTTTTGTCCTCTTTCGCGTTGTCGAAAGAATCGCCTTGCTCCTTTGAATCGCCTTATCAGCTTTTGTGATGTCGAAAGAATCGCCTTGCTCCTTTGGATTGCTTTTGTCATCTTTCGTGTTGTCGAAAGAATCGCCTTGTTCCTTTGGATTGCTTTTGTCATCTTTCGCGTTGTCGAAAGGATCGCCTTATTCCTTTGGATTACCTTTGTCATCTTTCACGTTGTCGAAAGAATCACCTTACTCCTTTGGATTGCATTTATCATCTTTCGCGTTGTCGAAAGAATGGCCTTACTCCTTTGGATTGCCTTTATCATCTTTCTCATTGTCGAAAGAATCGCCTTGTTCCTTTGGATCACCTTATTATCTTTCGCATTGTCGAAAGAATCGCCTTGTTCCTTTAAGTTGCCTTTGTCATCTTTCGCATTGTCGAAAGAATCGCCTTGTTCCTTTGGATTGCCTTTTATCAACTTTCGCGTTGTCAAAAGAATCGCCTTACTCCTTTGGATTACTTTTGTCATCTTTCGCATTGTCGAAAGAATCGCCTTATTCCTTTGGATTGCCTTTGTCATCTTTCGCGTTGTCGAAAGAATCGCCTTGTTCCTTTGGATCGCCAACGTTCATCTTTCGCATTGCCGAAAGAGTTGCCTTATTCTTCGTTAAAAAATGGCCTTATTCATCTTTTGCGTTGTCAAAAGAGTTGCCTTACTCTTCTCTGAAAGAGTTTGCCTTGTCTGTCTTTCGCGTTGCCGAAAGAGTTACCTTATTCTCGTCAAAAGATTGTCATATCCATCTTTTGCATTGTCAAAAGAGTCATCTTACTCCTTACCTTATTCATATTTCACACTGATGAAAAATTCACCGTATCGTCTTGATCATTTTCCAATATTGCCTCTTACAATTTCATTTTCATCGCCTCGTTCATCTTCAAGAAAAGTTGTCTTATTCACCTTCCAATATTCAATTTTCCACCCGATCAGGATAAGGGTACAAACCTGAGCCTCACTCAAAGAGGTATTTTATTCTCTGCCCGATCAGGATAAGGGTACAAACCTGAGACTCATTTCTATGAGATATTTCAATCCCCAATCAGGTCAAGGGTTAAAACCTGAGCTTCGTTCCATGCGAGGTATTTCTGTCCCATCTAGGTTAAGGACAAAACCTAAATTTCACACTCATAAAGTCAATCTTTTCCTCTTCATTCTCCATTTCATATCTACCATGATCACCGAGCTAATATCTCTATACCCAGTCAGATCCTTCTAACTGGGGCATTGTTTTTAGCCCAAAATTGATGTGTTTTTCTTTGCCACTAAGCTCGACCACAAGCCGACTTAGTAGCAAAGAGGGGCATCTGTAAACACCCCAAATTTTCATTCACCTCCCCGACATTTCCACCAAGCATCATCATTCACCTCCCCGGAGATCGCCGGAGGGCAAAGTGGTCATTTTCTGAGCTCAGAACTTGCAAAAGTCCAAATTTCATCTGCAACTCTCAAAATTTCCGTATTTCAGCTCAGATGTTCAAGTCCTGGTACAAGATTATATTTCATAAGACATGTCATTGCATAGCATTACATGAGCATTTTATATCACTACACTGCACAACATGTCATTTCGAGATCCAGAACTCTTGATTTCAAAATTTTCAACTATTTTTAAAATCAATTTCAAAACCCTGGGTCTTCAAAATTATCAATTCTTCCCATTTTACCCCCAGAACTCTGAATTTCAAAATATTTTCTCAGGAAAACAATCTGGATAATTTTCGATAAGGATTTTGATTCTAGCCCTTTCATTTCAGATTTTGCCCTTTTGTCAACAAATTTCAAATATCTTCCTTTTACAAAATCGCCCTATAGGGGCCAACTCTTTTCAAAATTTCTGTTTTGCCAATTAGTCTAGATTTTATGAAAATTCCAAAAAGAGGTTTTGTTGTCTTGTCTTTATTTCAATAAAGAAGCAATGTGGGACCCACACTGAGGTGGTGTCACATAGGCTTTTCTTTTGAAAAACCTGAATTTCGGAAAATCCAAAAATATAGGAGCCTTGTCCCTCGATTGGCGCCACTTGTTTTTTCTCTCTCCTCCTATTTACCTGCCAAGTGTCAGCGTGGGGTTCACCTAGAGGTGGCGCCACATGTCATTTTCTCTCTCCTTCCATCCTCCGACACGTGTCAGTGTGGGGCCACCTTAAGATGCCGCCACATGTCATTAGACATCCTCTTCATTTTATGCCACGTGTCAATGTCCACCATCTTCACCCTGTGCCATGTGTCATTCCAAGGTCACTATGAGATGCCACGTGTCATGTTTTGTCATGTTCAGAAGAAGTAGAGCTTGTCTCCCCTGAGGTGGCACCATTTGAATTATGTCTCCTGCAAGTGACACATGTCACTCTCTCCTTTCCTCAGGAAAAGCAGACTGACACATGTCACCTTCTGCTTTTCACAGAAAAGCAAGTGACACATGTCATTCCTAGCTTCCTTCAGAAAAAGTAGAGGACACATGTCATTTTCTGCTCTCTTCAGAAAAAGCAGAATGACACATGCCTCTCCCTACTTTTCTCAGAAAAGTAGGTGACACATGTCATTCCTAGCTTCCTTCAGAAAAAGTAGAGGACACATGTCACCCTCTGCTCTTCTCAGAAAAAGCAAGGGACACGTGTCTCTCTCTGCTTTCTTCAGAAAAAGCAAGTGACACATGTCACTTTCTGCCTCCTTCAGAAAAAGCAACAATTCAAATATTCAAACTCCAGGATGAGGTGGCGCAAATCCTGAAGTCTCCTCCCTAAATTCATTTTTTAGATGGTGCCACGTGTCCCTTTCCCTCCTTTTCCTCCCTCTTGCCACATGTCATTGTAGGAGCCACCCTGAGGTGGCGCCACATGGCCACCCTCTATTCTTCCAGAGCCAGACCCATTTGAATTTCAAATCTCTCTCTGAGGTGGCTCCATTTGAGAAGGCTCCTTCAGCCAGCTGACACTTGTCAGAAGCAGAGCCATCCTAAACTGCCACATGGCCAGACCTCCCTGCATCAGAAAAAGTAGGAACAACTTCCCTCTGAGGTGGCGTCTTCTGCATCTTCAGCTCCTGCCTCCTGAAACATGTCAATGTGAAGCCACCATGAGGTGGCGCCACATGTCAGTCTCTCCTTTCCTCTAGAAAAGCAGAAATTTAAATTTCAAATCTCTCTCTGAGGTGGCACCATCTGAATCCTCTGCCTTTCCTTCTGACACATGTCAATGTGGATGCTCTGAGATGGCGCCACATGGCAGTCTCTCCTCCTTCCAGAATAAAGCAGAATTTAAATTTCAAACTCCAAGATAACACCCCCTGAGATGGCACCACATGGAGGGCTCAGATTAAGCCTCTTTGAATTTCAAAATTTTCCAAAAATTTCTATAAATACAAGGCCCCACGCCCAGCCTAGGAGATCCCTGTTTGAGAACTGAACTTCATAATTCCGTTTTTTTTTTCTTGGTTTCCTCTGGATTCACGCCCCTCTAGAGCCCATTATCAAGGCAGCCGCTCATTTCGGGAGTTCCAAAATTGCAAAAGAACACAAGGTAAGCCCCCATTCCAATCGATTTTATCATGATTTGATTCATGTTGTCGTTTGAAGAAAGAGCTCATCCCTGGGATGGATTGAGCTATTCTCATAAAACGGCATATATCAAAAATGTTTCTAATGCTTTTTTGATTAGATTTCATGCATTCCATCATATTCATGCATTAAAATAGGTTAGATTTACGTTTTATTTCATTTAAATATCATGTTTCATGAATTTATTTAATATCTCATGCATTCAGCTTCATTTATGTAACTCTCTGTTTTTGTCAGTCAGTCCACACGTCATTTCATGCATTTAGTTTTCGTTAAAAATGATGAATGATTTGAATTTGTTTATCATGGTAAAAGTTCAAAATGATAGGTCAAGTTTTGTTACCCGGGATACGTTTTGAAAATTCATTTCTGAATTGTAAAATCGAGATCGCTCTCATATTAGGTCCAAGTTACGATCCGAAAAATGTTATGAAATCGGGATGATGTCTAGTATTTAATATGATTTTTTAAGATTTTTATGAATTTTGTTTGAAGTCTGACAAAAATCCGAGAGTTCGGAACACGTGTTAGAGCCTGATTTGGGTCTTTGAGATTTTGGATTGACTTAAGTCGATGGGTTCTCTTTGGGTGTTACTCCAAATCCAAATCTGTAAAAGGTGAATGTAATGTTTGGGATGTCCTATGTTTTCATCTGAAAGTGTATAATTTTAAGAATAGCTTTAATATCTGTTTCGGATTTTTTCTGTCAGTCTCCCGTTTTGTCATATTTGTCTGCTCTGTTGATTTAGGCATGAAAATTCGTATTTTTATCTCTGTTCCTGTGGATCCAATGCCAAAATCATAAACATGAAAGTTATTCATGTGTGTGTCGTTAGTTCCTATGTTAAATATCAGAAATTTATATGGTGGGATGATATTTGTTATGTAATTTTACATCGGATCAGATTGATTTTGCCTCCATCAGAACCAAATTCTCGTTACCGAACTCACCGTAGTTCAAATCCCAGAGCTGTAAAATACAAAATTTCTTATTTTCATGTCATTTAGCAGTCTGCAAAATCTCAGATGTTTCTATGGTCGAATTCGTGTATTACTGCATTAAGTGTTGCATTTGGTTCGGGTCCGTAAGCGAAATTCGCCCTTTTTAGGATTTTCTTTAAATTTTAGTATCTATACCATGTCATTTCATGCGTTTTAGCATATTAGGTTATTTATCATAATAGGTAGATGTTTCATACCGAATTTGACAGAATTTGGAATTCGTTTGATGCTCGGTCTAGCCGTATCATCAAAATAGGGCCCCGCGGGACCCTGATCCAAGCGAAAATCAAGCGAAATTCATTATTTTTGATGAATGGTAGCATGTCAAAATTCTGATTTTACAGTCCTAATGTGTTTATCAGCATGTCATCATGTCTCATCATGCATTTCATCATCATTTGTTTCAATACAAATTTCAAAATCTCAATTTTACCAAAATTTCCTTAAAAAAACCTTGATTTTAAAGGTGTAACCTTAATATTAGGGGTATTTTGGTCATTTTGACCACAATTTCGAATTTCAAACTATTTTCTGCTGAATTTCTTGCATTTACATCATTTCAAATATCAAGAAAGCATGAAAATAGGGTTTATATCGAATTAAGTCCAATAATTTCAGAATATTATTGGAAAATGTTGGAAAAACCCACATATTTGAGCTAACCCCATTTCAAGTTTGGCAAGGACATTCAAAAGAAGGAACTGAAGTCTGCCATTTCCTTTTCTTTCATTTATTTAGTGATGTAATAATGTAAATTTTGGAATAAGAGATTTAATTTTCTGCTTAGACTATGATGCATATCATATAGTTTGAATTCATGCAATATCCTGATTATGTGATTCATGCATTTTATTTCAAAAGTACTATGGATGTACATGAATGTCACGTGCACCAACTCTTAGGGAGTTGATGAACTCGGTGGAGTCCATATTTATGGCCCTAGTCGGAATATGGACGAGACCCAGATCCATCATCTTTCTACTAGTCACATTGAGCCTACACTCTTAGGCTATCTTCAAAATGCACATCATATTTCCAATTTTGCAAAATATTGTGAATTAACTCAATTAAACTCTGAACATATTCATGGCCACAGTCAGAATATGTGAAGAATTTACTTTGGTTTAATACACATTTTTCCAACAAATTTCTTAGAAAATATTTCCAGATATCTTTTCCAAAGTGCATTCATATATTCAAATCATCTGCATCATGCCATCATCTGCTTTTCCCATGATTTTTTCAAGAAAACTTCATTCTCAAGAAAATCGATTTCTCAAGAAACTCTGAGGATATTTCAAAATTGGTCTTCCCAAGTCAAGTTTTTCCATAGTCTTCCATGGAAAATGTTATTTTCTCAAGATTTTCGAAAGGAGTCTCTCATCTTTCTCAAAGATCAAAATCAATTTCCAAGTGTTTCAAGGCTAAGATTCTCAGGATTTCAGTTTCCCGAGTTTCAATTTTCCTTTCCCAAATAGGTTTTCTAATGAATTTCAATCATTTTTCGAAGAAAGCTTTCAAAACTTGAAGCTTTTCCTAACAAGCATTTTCCTTTCCAGTATTCACCTTTTTCTCAAGAATTCTTTCCATTTTCTCAGGATTTTCATCCATTCATGATTTTCCCACACCTTTATGAACTTTCTCGTAATTTCAAAACCCATTTCATCTAAGTTTCCTGAGAAATTGACTTTCTCTGAGAAATATCTTTCAACTCCAAATGTTTTCTGAGCATATATCATGCTTTTCCAACTTACATTTTCCAAAATCTCATAGCACATGCCTGAATTCTCTATGCATTTAGGATAGAACACGATTTTGATGATTTAACTAAGTCAAGCACAATTTTGGTCCTTGGTTCGATTACCCCTATTAAAGGCGACAGGAACGATTGAACCTCGTACCGACAGGTCGAGCCCCATCCCATGGATTTTTCCACAAATTTTCAAAACGGAGGCGAGTATTTCAAAACAAATTTCTAAAATCCGGTCAAGTTTGAATCACGGAAGCACTTTCCTCTCTCTCCCGCAAGGGAAGGGAAGACGAGAAAAATTTTGCGATGAAAACAGAGCCATAGGCAAAAAGGACATTTTTACAAAACTTTGAAAAATTTGGGGTGTTCACAGATGCCCCTCTTTGCTACTAAGTCGGTTGAAAGCCGAGCTTAGTGGCAAAGAAAACACTCCAAATTTTGAAAAAATGCCCCAGTGAGCAGATCTGAACTGGGTGTGAAAGAATTTATTTGAAAGATGGCTTCTCAGGCTTAAAACCTTGTCCTGAATGGTTTTGGGGGGGACGAAATCCTCAAAGATGATATGATTGAGTAGAAGATGAAGAAATCGTGATGGGACTTTCGGTGAAAAATCCCGAAATGTTGAAAAATAAGAATTTTGATCAGGTCTCATGGATGAGACAAGATACGCTTTTTGGAATGATTCAGGTTTAGCCCTTAACCTGGATGGGACGAAGATATATCAAAATTAATTGAATGAGGAAAGGAATATGTGAGGACCTTGATGGAACATTTTTGGAAAATGCCTCGTGAAATGCAGCTTAAGTAGGATCCTATCATAGATGGATATACAAAGCATGGATTCCTTGATGGGAAGAACCATGATGAGACTGGAAGAAAACATCTCATCAAAACGAGAAATCTCGTCGAAACGAGACTAAGGTTTAACCCAAACCTAAGAAAGGAAGATACCTCGCGAAGCGAGGTTCAGGGTTAACCCTTAATCTGAATGGGAAATCTACCATACGAATTTCTTAAATGGAGAAACCACGATGGGACCTTCGGAGTTTGGACGAACAAATCCGAAAGGGGTTTTGCGAAAGGAGGAAAATAGGGTTCCCTAAAGATTTGAAAAGGGGAAGAAATGGGGTGTCTCATTGCTGAGACTGAAATAGCTTTTGAAATCAATGACCTCTCGCAGTTCAGGTTTGATCATTAACCAGAGCGGAAAATCTACCATACGGATTTCTCAAATGGAGAAACCATAATGGGACCTTCAGAATTTGGACGAACAAATCCGAAACGGGTTTTGCGATAGGAGGAAAATAGGGTTCCCTAAAGCTTTGAAAAGGGGAAGAAATGGGGCGTCTCATTGCTGAGACTGAAATAGCTTTTAAAATCAATGACCTTTCGCAGAAAATTCAGGTTTGATCCTTAACCTGAGTGGGAAATCTACCATACGGATTTCTCAAATGGAGAAACCATAATGAGACCTTCGGAATTTGGACGAACAAATCCGAAAGGGGTTTTGCGAAAGGAGGAAAATAAGGTTCCCTAAAGCTTTGAAAAGGGGAAGAAATAGGGCGTCTCATTGCTGAGACTGAAATAACTTTTGAAATCAACGACCTTTCGCAGAAAATGCAGGTTTGATCTTTAACCTGAGTGAGAATCTACCATACGGATTTCTCAATGAGAAAACCGTGATGGGATGGGAAGAGATACTTCAACTAAATGAGGCAACTCTTCTGAAAGATATAAACAACGCTAGGTTGCATCAAAATGGATATTGAATGTTTATTTCATTCTTGGAATAGCTAGAAATTTTTTCCAATAGGATAAAATTATAGCTGATTCAAACACTTGGAAATGTGCACGTATGTGCAAAGATATTCCCTCTTTTACCTAGAGTATTTCCTCCAATGAGGTTAACTCCTCAGTTCTAAGAGTTAAATTTAAAATTTTAGCGTTGATGATTTTCTTCAAGGAAGCTATCCATTTCCATGATATGAGAAGAGAAGAAATATTCTTAATTTCATAAAAGTAGGTAGTGAAAAGATATTGATAAAAGAATTTTGCATGAGAAAAGATGACTTCTGGCAACTTTGGCAGTTTGATATCTGGGTGTTTTCCCACGATGATCCTTTTGCACTCTTTTTGAGTCATTGGGCTTTCCAGGCTTTTACATCCTCATTCATTTTGGAGATGTTCTGACTTTTCTCTCTTTTTCAGGGAAGGGTACGTCACAAACTCCTTCATCTTGGAGATGTTCCAATCCTTCTTTTATCTCAGAGATTCTATTGATGATATTGGCTCAAAAGGTCTTTAGATGATAGCATAAATCAAATATCTTTTAGGGTTTGTCGGTAGGTTCATCGCACTTGCCTTCATCTCGACGGTGATCTAAACTTTCCTTGGAAGGATCCTTCACAAACTCCTTTATCTCAGAGATGATTCAAATCTTCTTTGGCCCCGGGGGTCTAGCTCGCATATTCGTCTTCATCTTGACAATAGTTGAGAGATCCCTTTTGCAGATATTTGATTGCAACTTTAAATGAATGTGAAGACATGGGTTGAGTGAATTCTTTTTATAGCTCAAGATATGTCCACTGTCTGATTGCGAGAAAGTCGTCTTAAAACATGCGCCATAGCCATGATCAATATGAAATCAATTCTGTCTTTTCAACATCATTTGAATATTTCTTTCACAAATCATATCGAGGACATTTCTTACATCCTTTTGGTTGATCAACAGGAAAAGATTTGAATTTTACCTCTTTTTCGTAAAAAGTTTCACCTTTTGGAAAGAATACTAGAGGTAATTCTTTTATGTAGTCAGACTTTTAGAATCAACAAATGCTTTTAGCAAATTGGCAAAGTTTTCACGAATTCCTTGTGAAATAATCACTTAATATAGATTTTGATGAGACATTTAGTTGCAATCTTTGATTTTGAAAATACATGACCAGCAAAAGCTGGAACCTTTGAAATACATGACTAGCAGAAGCTGGAACGTTTGAAATACATGACCAGCGAAAGCTGGAACATTTGAAATATATGACTAGCGAAAGTTGGAACGTTTGAAATACCTAACCAGCAGAAGCTGGAACATTTGAAATACCTAACCAGCGAAAGCTGGAACGTTTGAAATACATGACCAGCAAAAAACTGAAACGTTTGAAATACATGACCAGCGAAAAGCTGGAACGTTTGAAATACCTGACCAGCAAAAGCTGGAACGTTTAAAATACCTGACCAGCAAAAGCTGGAACGTTTAAAATACCTGACCAGCAAAAAGCTGGAACGTTTGAAATACATGACCAACGAGGGTTGGATCTTTTGAAATACCTGACCAGCAAAAGCTGGAACGTTTGAAATACCTGACCAGCAAAAGCGAGATTTTTTTTTGAAATACATGACCAGCAAGACCTGGAACCTTTGGAAATACATGACCAACGAAAGTTGGATCTTTTGAAAATACATCAAATTTTGGGAAGTTTAAGTCAAAAACTTGAATTTTGTAGAAGGAAGGACTTTGGTCAGAAGACTGATTTTAGAAAGTTACCAGTGCGAGAACCAGATTTTCCAAATGAGCTCAACATATGATTTAAGAAATAACCAGTGCGAGGATTGGGTTGTGAAGATGAGCTAGATTGGAAAGTAAAAATTTTGATGAAAAATTCTGAATTCAATGGACCATCGCATCCTAACTGTATGTGGTCTGGTTTCATGATTTATCCCCTTATCCTGAACGAGAAAAGGAAGGAAAGAAATACCTCGTTAGCAGGAGGCATCAGGTTTATCCCTTAACCTGAAGAGGAAGAGAAGAATTTGTAAAGAGAATAATCCTGAAGCTGGATCAGCCGGAAGGCTGGATTTTGGAAGAAGGTCCCGCCTGGCAATGGGGTTTTTTTGAAAAAGAAGAGAGTCCGAGTTGGAACTTGTATATTTAAAAAAGGAAGATGGAATATATAAAGGGGAGAACTCGAGTCAGATCTCGGATGTTCAAGATAAAAAGATAAGAGAGAAATTTTTGAGTTTGAAAAACTCGAATTCTCGACGCAACGATTGGTTCCAACGCGAGCATTGGATTCAAAAGGAAGTCCTAGTCGAAACTCGGAACTTCAAACGAAAGAAAGGGGAAAGCCCGAGTGAGAACTTGAATCTTCAAAACAAAACATAAAAGAGATTTTTGATTTTGAAAAATTCGAAATTTTGATGCAACGATCAGTTCCAACACGAGCGTTGGATTCAAAAGGAAGTCCTAGTCGAAACTCGGAACTTCAAATGAAATAATTAAGGAAAAACCCGAGCTGGAACTCCGATCTTCAGAAATAAAAGAGAAACCCGAGTCGTAAAAACTCAAATTTCTAAAGAAATGATTGGCTCCAATGCGAGCATTGGATCCAAAAAAGGAGAAGCCCGAGTCGAAACTCGGGTTTTTGACAGAAAGTTTTAATCAAGATTGAGTTTTGAAAATTTGCTAGTGCGACGACCGAATCTAGGATTGAGAATGACCAGCTCGAGGACTGAATTTATTTGCATGTGATCTGATTGCCCCCTTATCTTGACTGGGGAGGAAATAAAATTTGAAAAAGAATTGACGAGAAGAGATAGAAATTGATGGAAGATTTGACAGAAGAGAAGAATCAAGGAAAATTTTATGGAATTTATCTTTGTAACGGAATTCTCACAGGTAGCATTGTTACTCCTATGAGGGGTTTCAAGATTATCCCTTATCCTGAATGGGAAAGAAAAAAATTTTTGGCCAAAAATTAATAAAAGGCTTGATAAAGAATCAACAAAATTTGATAAAGAAATAAAATTGGATAAAGAAAAAGATTTGACAGAGATTAATGAAGCTTTAAAAGAGGAAGGAAGACATTCAGGACTATCCCTTATCCTGAAGAAAGAAGGACCTCGTAGGACGAGGTTTCAAGTTTTATCCCTTAACCTGAAGGGGGGGGGCAAGAAGAAGGAAAAAAAAATACCTCATAGGAAAGAGGCATCAGGTTTATCCCTTAACCTGAAAGGGAAAATTTTGAAATAAGAATTGACAAGAAGAATTAATAAAAATGGATGAATAAAATTTAATAAAATTTGATAAAGATGAATAAAACCGATAAGACTGAAAGAAGATTTGATAAATGAAAAATTTGATAAAAGTTGAGAAAAAGAGTTTATTTGATCCTGCCTGCATGTGGGATCTTTAAAGTGAGAGAAGAATATGAGAAAATCATTTTTGGAAAGAAAGATTAACCGCGAGAGCTGATCTTTGAAAGAGGATCATTCACGAGAGATCATCATGAGGGTCAATTTTTTGAAGCAATGATTTGAAAACATAATTTTTGGAGAATATGATCAACACGAGGGTTGATTTTTGAATGCAATGATTCAAAATCAATTTTTAGAAAATATGATCAACACAAGGATTGATCTTTGAATGCAATGGTTCGAAACCAATTTTTTAGAAAATATGATCAACACAAGAGTTGATCTTCGAATGCAATGGTTCGAGACCAATTTTTGGAAAATATGATCAACACAAGGGTTGATCTTTGAATGCAATGGTTCGAAATCAATTTTTGGAAAATGAGATCAACACAAGGGTTGATGTTTGAATGCAATGGTTCAAAACCAATTTTTGGAAAATATAATCAACACAAGAGTTGATCTTTGAATGCAATGGTTCGAAACCAATTTTTGGAAAATGAGATCAACACAAGGGTTGATGTTTGAAGAAGGTTGAACCAAAATATTTGAATTTTTTGGTTATTATGACAAAGAATTTGCAGAAACTTTAAAAATTTCATGATTTTTGAACAACCCTCATAGGTAATATCATTTCTCTCATGAATGATGTCAGGATTGTCCCGCATTTTGAAAAAGAAAAGGAATTTAATGCCCCAGTATAGCAAAAAGAAGGAAGTATTGAATATCAAAGATATAAAGAAAATCGCCATTTCATTGATAAGCAAAAGTTGATAACAAAACTGAATATTTACAAGTATTTTAACCAAAAAGTCACAAAAGACTGGGCTAACTTGCCCCTATAAAGCGACTGACAAAAAAGAGATGAAAGCGAACAACTTGTGGCATTCTCAATTCTCTGAGTGGTTTGGAAATGGTTCGGGTGGAACTGCAGGATGCTCTTCTCCTTCCTCTGGCACCAGAAGTTCTTTGTCAATGTAGTCTTGCACAATATTTTTGAGGATGAAGCAGTGCTCCGTGTCATGCCCCCTCGCTCGATGAAACTTGCAGAAGCGATCTTTCCATTTCCCCTTGGTAACAGAGGGATCATCCTGCTTTGGGAGTTTGATCATGTCTTTCGCAAGCAGGTATTGTAGAACTTCTTCGATCGACTGACCTAGAGGGGTAAGCTTGCGATCATAACCCCAACCATCATGCTTTGCTTTCTTCGTCTTGCTTGACTTCTGCTGAGTGCTAACCCCTGTCTGGTAGCTGGACTGAGCTTGCATGGTTAGGAGATCTGGATGCCTTTCTTCTTCATTTTTGACAAAGAGATTCTTATCAAGGCAGTCTTGAACTATATTCTTGAAGTCAAAGCAATGCTCAGTGTCATACCCTGTTGCTTGATGGTACCCACAAAATTGGTCTATATATTTTCCCATGATTGTGGAACGGCTGGCGGCTTTTGGGAGCCTGAGTAATCCGCTAGACAAAATGTATTCGAGGATTTTGTCAAGCAGCTCATCTAAAGGAGTAAAATCTCGACCCTTGCTCCAATTCTTGCGCCTTGGTCTTTCTTGCTTCTTGCCTTTTTGCTGAGGACTGTATTGAAGAAGTCTATCATGGTTTTCATAACGTTTCCCAATCTGGCCTTTACACTCTCCCAAGTTGCTGCCTCTTCTGGCTTTAGAGTTTTCTGCACTGATATTGTTGTGTTCCTTCATGGGGAAGGCGACAGGTGCCTCTCCTTTGGTGGGAGTTTTTCCGCAACTAGCTTCAGCTTGCTCGGATAATATCTCAAGCATCATCTTTTTGAATAACTGATATATAGCAGGATCGATCTCACTTTTGTTGTCTTGAACTCCCTCTCTGACAAACTTTTGAGAATCCATTCCTTACTCTCTCTGCTTGTAACTGGGATGTTAGAGCAGTGCAATCTTTGATCTTTGCCTCAAATCAACTGATAATGCCAATGCTCTCTCTGTAAGGCAAAAAATGGGGGGTTTTAGAAAAGATCTAGGAAGAAATTTTAATAAAGGAAGAAATCACAATCTGACAAAAAAATATCCCATTACGAGGGATCGGGTTGTCACAAAAAATTTGCGACAATCGCATTGTTTTTCTAAAAAGGGGATAAACAAGTAAAATATGAACAAAGATTAATTTTGAAAAGGACATATCCTGACAAAAGATATTTCATTGCAAAAAGAAGGTAAGGAATATATCAGAGAATAAAAGAATTTTGAAAGTAGATGGCAAAGATTTGAGATTTGAAGAATTTGCAGGCAGGATAAAAAAGAATTTGAAGAAATTAGGAGAAGAAAAGGAAAAATACACCTGGTTTTTTTTTTTAAAAAACAGAGAGGAAATTTTGAATAATATATACCCAGGGTTTTTAGGAAATATAAGGAATATAAAATATCATACAATCACAGATGTACAAATAAGGATGCACAAACAACACTCCCTAAAGCTGACTCTAAATGAAATAATTTGAAATGGCTGATAGGACCTTAATCCTAACTCTAGGGTTCAGATCATTTGATTTCAATCAAGATACGCCGATATACTCAAGCCAAAGCTCGAAGTACGTGGCATAGAAGTATTTCTCCGGTTCTAAGGTAAATGGCTTCCCAACATCCTTGAGCACCTACCGATATACCTCGGACTATGGTCCTTAGGTACGTGGTAGGGGGGCGCGAACCCGAATAAGTGGTCCAGTTGTGAGGCTCTCTCCCGAACTATGGTTTAGTGAGACAACCCAGCAACGTGAAGACCGGGACAATATATAGGTAGGGATGTTTTTTTTGAAAACATGTTCAGCATGCAATAAAAATCAAAAGGCTCCAATGCAAGTCCTAAAGAGATAGATTAAAATGAAAAGAAGCATACACTTGCATACATTTGTTTTGCATTCAATTCTTAGAATTGAGGAGAGTTGTATTTCAGACCTAAGTCTAATGTGAGCATGGAATAATCTCCTCAATATTGTCCTACCAAACCATACTTAAATCCTATATGCAATGATGTTAGCTTAGGATAGAGTCTAGGCTCCTAAGGTTTGCATGAAAATGAAGCTAACACTTGTAGAATAAAAACTTAGATAATATTAAAGAAAAAGGGAAAGGCATTTAAATTCGACCGGATGAAGACGAGTCCCATCACGGTTGCCAAAACTGTGATCATCGCAAAAAAATTTCCTCTCTTGGAATTTTCCTCTCTTCCTTCTCTTTTCCTTTTTATCCTCTATTTCCTTCTTTTTGAAGGGAGAAAACAAAAGATAGAAAGAAAGAGAGAAGAGAAAAGAAAAGAAAAGAAAAGAAAAGAAAAGAAAAGAAAGAGGAATTCTTTTGCGGGGTCTCACTTGACCTTAATTTTGAAAATATTTAGAAAATAACTCGCCTCCATTTTGAAATATTTGCGGGAAAACTGGAAGACGGGATTCGCTCATCGGTACAAGGTTCGATCGTTCCTGACGCCTTTACTAGGGGTAATCGAACCAAGGGTCGAATTCATGCCTTTTTGCTTTGCTAAGAAATTATCTAAGAATTTATCCTAAGTCTAAATGCATAGAAAATCATGCTTGTGTAATGCAGAGATGTATGCTCTTTTCAAAAAATAATTTTGGAAATCTCCGAGTGTTTCTGAGATGAGTCTGATAATATAGTAAAGAAATGGTTTCTAACTTTAGAACTTTAAGATTTAAAGTTTTGAGTTTTTGGAATAATCAGAGCTTGGGAAAATAATCTAGAATTTTGAAAGGAAGGATCTTGAAATTGAGATAAAAGGAGAAAGGAAACTTCAAAGTCATAAATGGACTTTGAATTAGAGTTTAGAACTTGGATAAATGTTTGGAATATAATTGAATTCTAATTTTTAAGTTTTGAAATCAGAATGAGTTCTGAGAGATCCAAATAAGATTGAGAAATGGATTTGGCTTTTGGAATTTTTAAAAATTAAGATAAACTTGGTTTTTGAAATCTAGAATGAAATGGAGTTGGATTTGAAAGGATTGGAATTGAGAATGGGTTTTGAATCCAAGGTCTGAATCTAAAATAGATTTGAAATCCAATATGAAATTGAATTCTGGATTTAGAATGAAATTGGATCCAAGATCTAGAATCCAAGATAGGATTCAGATCTGAAGTCTGAGATCCAAGGTAAAATTGAATTCTGGATCCTAAAGGGATTTTGGACCTGAGATCCAATATCGAACTGGATTCTGGATCCTAAAAATGGATTTTGGATCTGAAGTCTGAGATCCAAGGTGAAATTGGGTTCTGGGTCCTAGGATAGGCTTTTGGATTTGATGTCTGAGATCTAAGGTGGAATTGAATCCGAATTTTGGAATGGAATTTGAATCTGAAATCTGAGATCCAAGATGGAATCAGATTCTGGATCCTAAATAGAATTTGGATATGAAGTCTGAGATTCAAGGTGAAGTTGAACTCTGGATCCTGAAATGGATTTTGGATCTAGAGTCTAAGATCTAAGGTGGAATTGAATCTGAATTTTGGAATAGAATTTGGTGAAATTCCACTAGAGGGGGGGGTGAATAGTGGCAATGCTTCAGGGTTCAGGGTCGGCCAACCATGGATGAGGAAGAAGGTGGATGAGAGGGGCGGCTTGGAAGAAGGTGGAGTTGAAAGGAATTGTGCCCCTAGGGCACGAAAATCAAAGCAAAGACAAATGGAATGGGCGCCCCCTTGGCCTTTTGACGTTTTGGCTTTTTTGGGTATTTTTACCAAAATAGTGTTAAAATAAAAATAATTCCTGGGCGCCTCTTTATGCAGGGTTTTTTGGAAAATATTTTATGAAAAACTCAAATGGGCTGGAGCTGGGTTGAATCCATGTAATTTGACCCAAATTCAGGATCCAAATGGGCGTCTGGATCCAAATCTCTCAAATCGGCTCCGAGGTTTGATCTGTTACACTATAAATGCCTTAATTCCTGCAAATTAACTCCGATTTCAATGAAATTTGAACCAGAGCTTCCTAACATCATTATGCATCTACGTGTATGCTCTTAAGCTACAAATGATGCATTTATGCAGTGAAAATATGTTAAGAAAACATATAATTTATGCATCATCAATGTGCTTTATACTAATAGAGATACAATATATCACTTTTGATGAGAAATCTTATGTTATTGGAATGCATGAATGTTAGGAGTTACATGAAAATACGCTATTCTAATGGGGAAAGACATATCGTTGTGCAATGAATATAGCATATTGTGCTGCAAAAAGAGGTGGGTGCTGATATACAGCAAGTGACTGTAAGTGGGTGCTGAGCAATATGCTGCTGGATGTAAATGTGAATGTATGGTGGTGACTAGTGTAGCATAAGGAACGACATCTGGGAATAAATCATTATCCTGAATTAGCCTAAAAAGAAAAATCTTTGATGTATCTCTAATATGTTAAACATAACGATAATGGACTTTAGACCACCATTCATTGCCTTTAAAAGAAACCGAAGTATATCATCTCATCGGCTTTTTGTTGCTCAACCCATTTGTCAATATGCCAACAACAACAACATCAGGAATATGACCTTCTTGAATCACATGCCTATACAATTTTAGAGCCCCATTAATGTTCCCAATGTTTCATAATCCCTCAATCAGATTGCTACATGTGCGAATAGAAGGTTCTAGTCCACCCTTGATAATCCTACAGGAGAATTCAAATGCTTCTGTAATTCTACCTTTTTTTTTACACCACCTATCAATCAGCGTACTATATGTACCTATCTTAGAAATGACACCTGCCTCCATTATCTGTATATAAAACTCAAAAGCCTTCTAGATTATTAATCTTAACATAACCATCTATAATGGAACTGTACATAACCACATCCGGTTTAAGTCCTCTCACAAGAGCAAAACCAACAAGCATACATCCCTCTTCCATCCTGCCTAACTTGCACAAACCATCTGCAAGGATGCTATAAACAACTAGATCAAGAGCCACATTCCTTTGCAGCATAACATTATACAGTTCAAGAGCCTCCTCCACTCTTCCAGCCTCATATGACCAACTACTCTTTAATAAATTAATACAAGTGAATTGATATCCACATATAAATGCCGATGAGAAAGTATATGAAATTTTGCAGTAAAGCACTGCATATTGGTTCAAAGCCCATTTACAATCAAAAGCCCAGCAGTCTTATCACAATAAAATGATCAAGAATGGAGATAAAGAAAACAAATAAATTGTAACGCCCCAACTTTTTATAGTGAAAATTTTGGAGTAAATTTTATTTTTTTTTTAAATAGCGGAAGTGCGAAAAACACAAGTCGGGTGCATTACAAGGTAAAAACAGAGAAGTACTAAAAGCATACCATTCATTAATTAAATCATTAATGTCATTAATTACATCCCATTACAAAAATGTAAATCTACTAATTAGAGTTCAAACAGAAAACACTGAAAAACTGAGATCTCTTGACTACTTCCAAATGCGACGCCACGATGCTCCATTTATGCGTTTCCTGAAAAACATTTAAAGCAGAAGGGTCAAACTCCCCTGTCTGCGTAAGAAGCAATGTATTTATATGTGGTGCTTAGTGTCCTGTGTACAAATATGTGCAACAACTACAGATATAACTAGCATGGAAGTTTATATCATTCTAAGAAGATAATTATGATTTCTAATTCATGATACAGTGCAAAAGATGACTGAACTAAAGGTATATTTATCTACATTAGTACAAGCTGTAGATTCCACCAGTCTCACTAAAGCCAAATCAACAGCATATAATTCTTCAGAGATAAGTTTCCAGTCAACTTAAATTATCTAATGCTTAACTTACTCTTACTCTGTGGGTACGCACAGACATAGACCTCGTAGCAGACCAAGACCATATGGTGAGACGCCTAGCTCTCACGAAAACACAAACGTCCATGAAGTTCGTACCACCTACCCTCTCCAAGGTAGACCATGGGTCCAGTAACATACACCATCTTTCAGGTGTACCCAAAGCCCGAAGAATCTGGTAACATATACCATCTTTCAGGTATACCCAGAGTCTCGAAGGTTTTATATTTCATTTTACATTTTCTTTATAACCAAGTGCGAGCTATTGCACCACAAGGGGTCCGGTAACATACACCATCTTTCAGGTGAACCCGGAGCCCTGGGAAACCAGTAACATATACCGTTTTTAGGTATACCCAGTATCCCGGGAAACCAGTAACATATACCATCTTCCAGGTATACCCAGAATCCCATAATTATTATATATGTGCATAATTTTCATTCTTGTTTTGTTTGGATCCAGTAACATACATCGTCTTTCAAATGTACCCAGAACCCTAGGAAGCCAGTAACATATACCATCTTTCAGGTATACCCAGAATCCCATATTTAAGTTATATAATACATATTTTGTATTTTGTTAAATTCTTAGTGCGAGTCATTTGCACCATAGGGGTTTTCCGAAATCCCAACCCACATTCGGGGTGATCTTAGTGTATGCACATTACTTACTAGAAGTCCAATAGGCGACAACCATAATTTCTCAGAATTCTGGTTCAACTTTGTGTCGAGTAATTATACATTCGACATTTTACGATTTGTTTATGAGCTCGAGTATACGTTTCATACCCCCACTGGTTACGCTGCAACATGGCATTATCTAACTTTATCCTTTCTTAAGTGCTTGTTTGGCACTCCCAACATTTAGCGAAACCACATGTTCATTCTTGAACTCTTATATTATCCTGAACAAGAAATGATCTTCATTGTGCAAATATATGTATCATGTGTGTTCCATGTATTTGACATAATCCTAAAGTCCATATGTGAATCACATATTTAGTTTACCATCGTACTATTTCCTTCATAGATATTTCAATTGCATTTCACCTAAAAAGTCTTTAGAAAAACTTTTCTAAAAGAACCCTACATGAAAATCATTTTAGAAAACCCTTTACTTAATTTTTCATGTTTATTAGTCGACCAAAAGACTCACCGGTCAACCAACCTTTTTGCTTCAAATCTTCTAAGCAGAAACATTACTTTTTTTATAAAATTAGTCGACCGAAAGTTTTATCAGTCGACCGAACAGAATGTCGGTTTTCTGGAAAATTTAGCAGCAGTCGACTGAAGGGTTTATCAGTCGACTAATCAGAATGTCTGTTTTCTGGAAATATTTAGCAGCAGTCGACAGAAGGGTTTATCAGTCGACTGATCAGAATGTCTGTTTTTTGTAAAATTTAGCAGCAGTCGACTAAAGGGTTTATTAGTCGACTGATCAGAAGGTCTGTTTTCTGGAAAATTTAGCAGCAGTCGACTGAAGGGTTTATCAGTCGACTAATCAGAATGTCTGTTTTTTGGAAATATTTAGCAGCAGTCGACTGAAGGGTTTATCAGTCGACTGATCAGAATGTCTATTTTCTGGAAAATTTAGCAGCAGTCGACTAAAGGGTTTATCAGTCGACTATTCAGAAGGTCTGTTTTCTGGAAAATTTAGCAGCAGTTGACTGAAGGATTTATCAGTCGACTGAAGGGTTTATCAGTCGACTAATCAGAATGTCTGTTTTCTGGAAATATTTAGCAGCAGTCGACTGAAGGGTTTATCAGTCGACTAATCAGAATGTCTGTTTCCTGGAAAATTTAGCATCAGTCGACTGAAGGGTTTATCAGTCGACTGATGATATTATCAGTTGACTAACTATTGTTCCAGTCGAGTAATTTTGCCGTTTTTCTATAACTTTTTAAAAAGGTGTATCTTTTTATTTTTCAAACATTTTGATCATTCTAAATGGACTGTTTTGCCACCCCTTTCATCCTCAATGTATGGAATCTTTCAACTATAAATATGAGTGCATTCCAACCCAAAAACATCGAATCCAATCAAATTACCCAATAGGAATGATATATTTTTATTTTTACCATGATGTGAAATAGCAATCACGTATACATAACTCCAGACTTGATTAAAACCATTCAATCTACAAAGTATGAAAGGTGTATTGAACAAGAAAATACAACCAAACAATAATTTCAGGAATAATAATCCGAGATACTTAAGGTTCCACGCCATTCGCCTACTTTATTTTATTTAGATCTTGAATCCATCATGGCTAACGCCCACACCAAAAATATATGCATTTCCCTACATAGATTCGAACTGTAGGTTTTGATATGAGTACTACATATCACCAGGCATACACATAGGAACATAATGCCCTTACAAATAACACCACAGTGCCCCAACGTTGGCCAAGGGTGAGGACCATTGGCTGAACCACTACATATTGACCTATTGGCGAGTAGGTGTTTCAGCTCACGCCACTTGGGTCCTGAGGCCCTAAACATACCTACATATAGGTGGTGCTTGTCGCGTAAACTCCATGATATTGCAACATAGATGTGCAACAAGACATCGACCACTTACATACAAATAGCAATGCTCCTTACCTCTTTGGAGTCTCACGACGGCAAGGTTGCAACCCCTTCTCTTCGTTAGAGCGGCACCCCACGATGATAATGGATGTTCACGCGTTCAGCAAGGGAGGTCCACACAGTCCAACAATGGAGGTCGACCACCACCGTGAGAGAGAGAGAGAGAGGGAGAGAGAGAGAGAGAGAGAGAGAGAGAGAGAGAGAGAGAGAGAGAGAGAGAGTTACGTCTAGTCTAACTCCTTACCAAAAAATCTCTCATTTATCTCCTCAATTTAGGGGGAAGTTACTAAATTTTCAACGCATTAAATCTTCACCCAAATCTCACGTTTTTGGTGGGTGATGTCTATTTCCAACAATGCCCCCTCCTCTCTTTGGCATGATTTCCTCTAACTTCCCTCACTATTTGTTTTAGGGGTACCCCTCTTCCATGTCACATGGGATTCTCCTCAATCCTTGGTAGAGCTAGATGAAAAAGCCAAAAATTTAGGCTTAACTTAATCACACGTTTTTACCCTTTTCACCAAGGTAGAAATCATCATTTTCTTGTAAAAAAAATAATTTATGCACAGGGGGTTTTGAACTTGTGTGGGGGTATCACACACCGTGTGTCCTACCACAACACCACACCATCACTTGGTGTTTACTTTTGCAGAAAATTTTCTTTATGTCACAATGGGACATTTTTCCTTGTTGATGGATTTCTTTTGTTTTCACATGGATTTTTCACCCGTTTGGTCTAAACTTGCACTCGCTTACTCTAATCGTGTTTCGGATCTCACGCTATCATCTCAAAACCATCGAGTTTCCTTACTTGGCCTCGTGAATCGGGTTGGATCATCAAATCTCGTCAAAGTCCGGATCCAAGTACCCTTTCCAGTATTCGTTATTGGGTTCGCTCGACTGGCCCGCAAGCCTCAAAATCACATTGAATGTCTCATAAACCATATTATCTCACGTAAACACACATTTTTATTTCATTGAAAATTCTTTAAAATTCATGGGTTTTACATCCTACCCTCCTTAAAAAGGATTTCGTCCGCGAAATCACAAACATCACTCGACAAAAAGGTTATGGTATTTCTTACTTATTGGCACGTCTTTTCTTTCAATGGAGTCGAATCAGCTTAAACTAAGTTTTCAGTAGACTTCTTCGGGCAAAACTTAGCAATATGTCCTGGTTGCTCACATTTGAAACACTTGTCATTATAGAGATGGCAAACTCCGAGGAGATGATCTTCATCGCACCGTCGACAAATTTGTTGAACCTTTGGTTGTTGTGATTTCCTTTGCTGTTGGCGGTTCGGGTAGCCTTCCTGCCGCATTCTCTTTTTTATAGGTGGTGTGAACTCCCTGTCACTAGGATTTTTCTCATTAGTACTCACATAAATCTTGATCTATTGCTCGGGTTTATTCCATTGGTTCTTTTGCTCTTTGACCCAGTCTTCTTCCAATAGGGTCGCTACTTCGATGGCCTCATCGAGTGATTTTGGCACTCGGGTGAACACCTTGGTTCTCAAAGCTGGCTTCAATCCACGAGCAAACTTCATTGCTCGATCCTCTTCCACGGTGTATACATTTGGGCAATATCGTTCCAGACAACGAAACTTAGTGATATAATCCGCCAATGTTGTTGCCCCTTGTTGTAGGTCTAAAAATTCTTGCATCTTCTTACTACGTTCATGCTTAGGGAAATATGCAGAGTTAAAAACCTTAATAAACTCGACCCAAGTAACCTTTTCATTCTGGAACTTGACCGCATAGATTGTATCCCACCACTTCTCAGCGTGGTCCTTCAAACGATAAGTACCGAAGTTCACCTTTTGTTCCTCTGGAACATTCAAAACACGAAAAATACGTTCAATCTCACGTATCCACGTCTCAGCCGCTTCAGGATCCGTCTTGCCCTTAAAAATAGGAGGATCCATTTCCATAAAGCGCTTGTAAGTGACTGCACCTATATTCTGCCTATCTTGGGCCACCTGTTGGAGGTTCGCACCCACTTGTTGCATTGCAACCACCTGCTGTTGCACAACCTCGGCAATGTTGTTCACAGTGTCCATGATATCGTTGCATCTGGCCTCCCATGCCATCTATCAGGACAGGAAAAACATAATAATCATAATCAATAAGTTTCACAACCATACTCGCTAAGTAATAATCGTAGCAATCTTTCATAGTTCTCAAATGCATGATGCGCGATTCAAACAATGCCACAATAAAATTTATTGGTGCAATAACTCATTATATATATATATATTCTTTGAACTATCTCAAGCGACACCGCATAAGGCCGCTATCGTCAGAAAATCACCATTCTAGACGACCAACGTTAGAGAATTTTCACTCTAACACACTATCCGGAGAATTACCACTCCAATATCATAAAGAAAGAGTCATCACTCGAATGACATCATTAGAAGATCATCATTCTAACGACATTGTTGAAGAATCACCACTTCATTAGAGAATCATCATTCTAATGACATTGTTAGAGAATCACCACTATAACGATATTGTTGAAGAATCACCACTTCAACAACCTCATTAGGGAATCGCCATCCTAATGGCATCGTTAGAGAATCACCACCCTAACGGCATTATTGAAGAAACACCACTCCAACAACTTTCATTAGAAAATCATCACTCTAATGGCATCGTTAGGGAATCACCACCCTAACGGCATCGTTAGAAAATCACCACTGTAACGGCATTGCCGGAGAATCACCACTCCAACAACCTTCATTAGAGAATCATCACTCTAATGGCATCGTTAGGGAATCACCACCCTAGTGGCATCGTTAGAGAATCACCACTCTAACAGCATTGCTGGAGAATCACCACTCCAACAACCCTGATTAGACTCTAATGGCATCGTTAGGGAATCACCACCCTAGCGGCATCGTTAGAGAATCACCACTCTAACGGCATTGCTGGAGAATCACCACTCCAACAACCTTCATTAGAGAATCACTACTCTAATGGCATCGTTAGGGAACCACCACCCTAGCGGCATCGTTAGAGAATCACCACTCTAACGGCATTGTTGGAGAATCACCACTCCAACAACCTTCATTAGAGAATCACCACTCTAATGGCATCGTTAGGGAATCACCACCCTAGCGGCATCGTTAGAGAATCACCACTCTAACGACATCGCTGAAGAATCACCACTCCAACAACCTTCATTAGAGAATCACCACTCTAATGACATTATTAGAGCATCACCACCCTAATGACAACGTTGGCATTACCCGGAATCACCACCTGGGCCAACTCAACTCACCACAATCCCTTTCAACTGTGGTTGGGAAACAAGAATTCTCACAACGCTCTTTTAAAAACCATAACACCCAGAAGTCTGGTGTTATGTAGTCCCCAACTATGACCCTCTCAGGAGTCGATTGCCATCATCGGCAACCCAGAAGCCATTTGCTAAGCATATAACATCATTTACGTTCTCATCACCAAGAACAATTGGGGATCTACAACATCCTCCAACGAGGAACTCAAAGGTTTAGCGGGCACAGACAAGGCTTTCACCTTCTGTTTGAAAGATTATTCGGGAAGGTATCTTTCATTAATGATAGAGTCACTAACATCTCCAACGAAGTTGGAAAAGGAAAAACATTAACTTAGAGCCTAATCCGATGACTCTTATCAAAACAATCATCGTTCCCAATACGATTGGGATAATTTTGAGACTAGTTACGATTCACCAATCATTTTTGAGAAGGTAAAATACAAGCAGTCTCTGAGTTTCGGTCTAAAACTTCAACTCTCACAGGAGTTGACACGAAACTAGCTTGGGAAGCTACACCCTCAAGCGCATCCATGTTTCCCATCTAGAAAAATATATACCATACTTTAGGTGGCACTAATCTTCTATGTATCCTCTAATGGGTCACAAAATGTAAATTGTCACCCACCAGCTGCATTGCAGCAGCCTGTCGGCCTACCACTTCGGCCAGGTTATGTAGCATCTCCATAAATCATTGCAACGGTTTACCCAAGCCATTCGTTTGCAAAGTAACAGGTCATTCCAACCTTAGTTATAAATCCATGAAAATATAATATGCAATTATATGTTTTTATCTCTACATTAAGAAAACCACATTTCTACATACTTACAGAGCCATCGCGGTCGCTGGAAGAGCCAAGATCTCAGATTTTTTAATCCTGCTCTGATACCAAAGCTGTAACGCCCCAACTTTTTATAGTGAAAATTTGGAGTAAATTTTTTTTTTTTAAATAGCGGAAGTGCGAAAAACACAAGTCGGGTGCATTACAGGGTAAAAACAGAGAAGTACTAAAAGCATACCATTCATTAATTAAAGCATTAATGCCATTAATTACATCCCATTACAAAAATGTAAATCTACTAATCAGAGTTCAAACAGAAAACACTGAAAAACTGAGATCTCTTGACTACTTCCAAATGCGACGCCACGATGCTCCATTTATGCGTTTCCTGAAAAACATTTAAAGCAGAAGGGTCAGACTCCCCTGTCTGCGTAAGAAGCAATGTATTTATATGTGGTGCTCAGTGTCCTGTTTACAAATATGTGCAACAACTGCAGATATAACTAGCATGGAAGTTTATATCATTCTAAGAAGATAATTATGATTTCTAATTCATGATACAGTGCAAAAGATGACTGAACTAAAGGTATATTTATCTACATTAGTACAAGCTGTAGATTCCATAAGTCTCACTAAAGCCAAATCAACAATATTTAATTCTTCAGAGATAAGTTTTCAGTCAACTTAAATTATCTAATGCTTAACTTACTCTTACTCTATGGGTACACACAGACATAGACCTCGTAGCAGACCAAGACCATATGGTGAGACGCCTAGCTCTCACGAAAACACGAACGTCCATGAAGTTCGTACCACCTACCCTCTCCAAGGTAGACCATGGGTCCAGTAACATACACCATCTTTCAGGTGTACCCAGAGCCCGAAGAATCTGGTAACATATACCGTCTTTCAGGTATACCCAGAGTCTCGAAGGTTTTATATTTCATTTTACATTTTCTTTATAACCAAGTGCGAGCTATCGCACCACAAGGGGTCCGGTAACATACACCATCTTTCAGGTGAACCCAGAGCCCTGGTAAACCAGTAACATATACTGTTTTTAGGTATACCCAGTATCCCGGGAAACCAGTAACATATACCATCTTCCAGGTATACCCAGAATCCCATAATTATTATATATGTGCATAATTTTCATTCTTGTTTTGTTTGGATCCAGTAACATACATCGTCTTTCAGATGTACCCAGAACCCTGGGAAACCAGTAACATATACCATCTTTCAGGTATACCCAGAATCTCATATTTAAGTTATATAATGCATATTTTGTATTTTGTTAAATTCTTATTGCGAGTCATTTGCACCATAGGGGTTTTCCGAAATCCCAACCCACATTCGGGGTGATCTTAGTGTATGCACATTACTTACTAGAAGTCCAATAGGCGACAACCATAATTTCTCAGAATTCTGGTTCAACTTTGTGTAGAGTACTTATACATTCGGCATTTTACGATTTGTTTATGAGCTCGAGTGTACGTTTCATACCCCCACTGGTTACGCCGCAACATGGCATTATCTAACTTTATCCTTTCTTAAGGGCTTGTTTGGCACTCCCAACATTTAGTGAAACCATATGTTCATTCTTGAACTCTTATATTATCCTGAACAAGAAATGATCTTCATTGTGCAAATATATGTATCATGCGTGTTCCATGTATTTGACATAATCCTAAAGTCCATATGTGAATCACATATTTAGTTTACCATCGTACTATTTCCTTCATAGATATTTCAATTGCATTTCACCTAAAAAGTCTTTAGAAAAACTTTTCTAAAAGAACCCTTGATGAAAATCATTTTAGAAAACCATTTACTTAATTTCTCATGTTTATTAGTCGACCAAAAGACTCACCGGTCAACCAACCTTTTTGCTTCAAATCTTCTAAGCAAAAACATTACTTTTTTTATTAAATTAGTCGACCTAAAGTTTTATCAGTCGACCAGACAGAATGTCCGTTTTCTGAAAAATTTAGCAGCAGTCGACTGAAGGGTTTATCAATCGACTAATCAGAATGTCTGTTTTTTGGAAATATTTAGCAGCAGTCGACTGAAGGGTTTATCAGTCGACTAATCAAAATGTCTGTTTTCTAGAAAATTTAGCAGCAGTCGACTAAAGGGTTTATCAGTCGACTGATCAGAAGGTCTGTTTTCTGGAAAATTTAGCAGCAGTCGACTGAAGTGTTTATCAGTCGACTAATCAGAATGTCTGTTTTCTGGAAATATTTAGCAGCAGCCGACTTCAGTCGACTGATCAGAATATCTGTTTTCTGGAAAATTTAGCAGCAGTCGACTGAAGGGTTTATCAGTCGACTAATCAGAATGTCTGTTTTCTGGAAATATTTAGCAACAGTCGACTGAAGGGTTTATCAGTCGACTAATCAGAATGTCTGTTTCCTGGAAAATTTAGCATCAGTCGACTGAAGGGTTTATCAGTCGACTGATGATATTATCAGTCGACTAACTATTGTTCCAGTCGAGTAATTTTGCCGTTTTTGTCTAACTTTTTAAAAGGGTGTATCTTTTTATTTTTCAAACATTTTGATAATTCTAAATGGACTGTTTTGCCACCCCTTTCATCCTTAATGTATGGAATCTTTCAACTATAAATATGAGTGCATTCCAACCCACAAACATCAAATCCAATCGAATTACCCAATATGAATGATATATCTTTATTTTTACCATGATGTGAAATAGCAATCACGTATACATAACTTCAGACTTGATTAAAACCATTGAATCTACAAAGTATGAAAGGTGTATTGAACAAGAAAATACAACCAAGCAATAATTTCAGGAATAATAATCCGAGATACTTAAGGTTCCACGCTATTTGCCTACTTTATTTTCTTTAGATCTTGAATCCATCATGGCTAACGCCCACACCAAAAATATATGCATTTCCCTACATAGATTTGAACTGTAGGTTTTGATATGAGTACTACATATCACCAGGCATACACATAGGAACATAATGCCCTTACGAATAACACCACAGTGCCCCAACATTGGCCAAGGGTGAGGACCATTGGCTGAACCACTACATATTGACCTATTGGCGAGTAGGTGTTTCAGCTCACGCCACTTGGGTCTCGAGGCCCTAAACATACCTACATATAGGTGGTGCTTGTCGCGTAAACTCCATGATATTGCAACATAGATGTGCAACAAGACATCGACCACTTACATATAAATAGCAATGCTCCTTACCTCTTTAGAGTCTCACGACGGAAAGGTTGCAACCCCTTCTCTTCGTTAGAGCGGCACCCCACGACGATAATGGATGTTCACGCGTTCAGCAAGGGAGGTCCACACAGTCCAACAATGGAGGTCGACCACCACCGTGAGAGAGAGAGAGAGAGGGAGAGAGAGATATAGAGAGAGTTACATCTAGTCTAACTCCTTACCAAAAAATCTCTCATTTATCTCCTCAATTTAGGGGGAAGTTACTAAATTTTCAAAGCATTAAATCTTCACCCAAATCTCACATTTTTGGTGGGTGATGTCTATTTCCAACAATGCCCCCTCCTCTCTTTGGCATGATTTCCTCTAACTTCCCTCACTATTTGCTTTAGGGGTACCCCTCTTCCATGTCACATGGGATTCTCCTCAATCCTTGGTAGAGCTAGATGAAAAAGCCAAAAAATTAGGCTTAACTTAATCCCACGTTTTTACCCTTTTCACCAAGGTAGAAATCATCACTTTCTTGTAAAAAAAATAATTTATGCACAGGGGGTTTTGAACTTGTGTGGGGGTATCACACACCGTGTGTCCTACCACAACACCACACCATCACTTGGTGTTTACTTTTGCAGAAAATTTTCTTTATGTCACAATGGGACATTTTTCCTTGTTGATGGATTTCTTTCGTTTTCACATGGATTTTTCACCCGTTTGGTCTAAACTTGCACTCGCTTACTCTAATCGTGTTTCGGATCTCACGCTATCATCCTGAAACCATCGAGTTTCCTTACTTGGCCTCGTGAACCGGGTTGGTTCATCGGATCTCGTCAAAGTCCGAATTCAAGTACCCTTTCCAGTATTCGTTATTGGGTTCGCTCGACTGGCCCGCAAGCCTCAAAATCACATTGAATGTCTCATAAACCATATTATCTCACGTAAACACACATTTTTATTTCATTGAAAATTCTTTAAAATTCATGGGTTTTACATGAATAAAGTGAGGCAATACATATTTTGGATGTCGTTATGCACAAAACATAGTTGATGCTACGAGAGGTTTAACTTGGGTTAAAGAATGCAATAAACATTACAATGCGATTTTACTATAAAGCCTGTAATAAAATTCAGAAAATGCCAATCAAATGATTCTAACCAACCGAAATGTATGATTGAATCCAACACATGAAGGGTATAACACTGACTAAAGGAGCATATGATGATTTCGCATTGGATCCAACATAAATGCTAGATTTCATGACGACCTGATTTGATTTTATGGTGGTCCATTAAATCTAAAAATGCTGAGACAATCAAATGAGTTGCATCTATGCTTCTGATCAGGGTTTGCTGTGAATCTAGTATGCAGATTTTCATTGTTACGAACACTTTGATTATCAAAACCAGTAACTACCTTAGTGTAACTGGACCCTGAAGCAGAGGGCCAGACCATTACCTTTCAATTCATTGTTGCATAAGACACCACTATGTCTTGTCAATTCAAACACTTGCTTATGGGAAAGAATAATCAAAACCCAAAGGAGTGCTAGTATTTGGAAATCTACAAGATGTAAACAAACTTCAGAAATGCCTACCAGATAATTCATGAAGTTGGGTGGAGTTCTCAACATACCAGTTGCTATAATGTCTGTGCTAATGATTTCTACTGCTCTCAAAAACATGTAACGACGCACTCTACAACCTACTGATTGTTTGGGCATCCTGGAACTGCATTATCATCCATGATCTGGGAAAATTTTATTTACAACATAAGAATAGATTAAACCAAAACACGATGGAAGTAAGAAAAACACTATCTCAAATACAACTTTCAAATTAACTAAATATACATAGTCTACTTACCATAAGCAGTTTTTTTTTTATACCTCAACCCCAGGAGCTTAACTGGACATCATTGTTGTTGTTGGTTGCTTATGCAAGATATAATGTATTTAAAACTCAAAACCTATTTGGTTCCGTGACCACTTTCCAATTCAGTGACTCGGATGCCTTTTCGAAACAACAAGAAACACAGAATCTTCTCTCAGCACTTGTTCAACAATATTTTCAAGTAACTTTCCATAGGAGAGAGATATTATCCCTCAGCTTTGACAGCAAATTAGGATTTTCCTCCAAAACATTGAGTGTAGTGATTGCAGCAATTGCTAAATATGGTGGCAAAGATGCAGAGAATACATAACCAGAGCTGCCGAAACGTTGATGGTCAACAACTCTGTATATCTGCTTGAAGGTGTTCCTCCTACAAATTTGATCAAACTGCCTCTATTTCCAGTAAAGCCCTGCATTCCTCAGCCAACATCACTAATGCTAATTCATATGATCTAAACTAGAACAACTGGTGGTTAAAAAAAATGTAACAAAACTACAGATAGTGTAAGTGTGCTACTTGCAGAAAATAAGAATGGCACAGACATTAGAATGGGTATGCTGACGTTGATGTCACTGAAGCCCAGTTCGATGATCAATCAACATATGAACCAGTAAAATATACAAGTGAGTTAAGAAAGGTAAAAGGGACTGTGCACAGGGTGATATGTGATGTATTCTATACAACTATCTTGCAAATTTGAACTTACCAGAGCCAGTCCATTGATTCGTGAATTCTTCTACAAGAATATTTAACATATATCAACAATAAGTCATAGAGATTTAATTCCACTTCTTTTCGGTCCTGATAGTCTGGCTATATATATATATAAAGGTCTAATTAAAGTTACAAATTTCACTTCTAAAGCATGGATTTTGAAACATTAGAAAATACAATCAAACCATGCTCTTAGTGGCTGATGGATCAGGTTAAATTTATTCAGACAAAGTGGTAGAGCACAGTGATATACAAGAGGTCGTTGGGTCATGCTGAAGCTTCAGCACACATTTGTAGTATTGGAAAATCAAAAAGAGGCTGCCCCAACAACATATATGCTCTTATATATAGCATAATTCTCTGACTCCTGCAACAATTAGCCAAGAACAAGAATCTATGCAAGTACAATTCAGAGAAATGCCGATCTTGACTCAATCATAGAGGAGATGATGGATGAAAAGGAAAGGATAACATTACCAATGTAATTCTACAACAGGATATTTTGCTTATCTGTATATTATCTCACATTCCATCTCATTCATTTGTGACATGGTAGCCTTTTAGCAGCATTTCTGTTTCATTTACATCCTCAAATTCTTCTCCACTTTTTGTATCTTGTTTCTCTTGCCATTCATCATCCCATTGTTACTGTTAAAATAGCATAAGTAGCTTTGTCTTCATCAATATTTCTATACATAGCATTTATTTTCCTGTTTCGGTTTGATTTTGCACAGCAGTCCAAACCCCATCCCACGTGTGCTAGCATATGTCCACTCCTCCCCCGCTTTTTATTCTTTTCCATGAAAATAAAGGTTATTCAATACCATCAGATGCTAGAAAATTGTTTATGAATGTCCTTGATGGTGTTGGAGCTCTAGTTAAACTAATTATGTATGAAGGAAAGACACATACACAGACTGATTCCTCCAGGGTCCTATGAAAGGAGGAATATATGGGTTTCTTGGAGACATTCCAGTCATGATTCATGCAAATGATCCAATGGCACCGGTTGTCGATACATCGGTACCACCCACGCGTCCTCCTGATTAAGAATCCATGTTGAAGTTGGCTCACAAAATTAACCCATTTTGAGTTGAGCATGTTTTCCTCTAGATTTATGATTTCATTGATTACTTTAACAGGTTGGTTCCAGGGATACCCAACTGTAACTCTATAAAAAAGGATGATATTGAAGTTCCTATGTTTGAAAACTTGATGGTTTGATTGGAGTCATAGTACAAGATGATTTTTTCCTTTTAGTGTCTAAACTGGAGCTTGTGGTTAGATTTATGATTATGACATTGGGTCCACCTACAAATGTTTCAACCAAATCTCCTGTAGAAAATGATCATTCTAAATTTGTTAAAAAGAAAAGGGGGATGTGTATCATTGGCATCTTTTGCAAACTGTGACTGTGAGTCACATAACACATTTGAAAAGATAGTCAAGGTCCAAAATTCTAGAAATCGCCCATCCATAGAGATGCACTCGACTGATTCCAATAGTGGCAGAACTCTGTCTAAGGTCCAGACTTGAATTCCTCCACCTAAATCAATTTGATAGGATCGTCATCTTTGGAATTTTCGTGTGTCCAGAGTTCAATTTTGAGGATGTTGCAATTTCTGTAATAGTTTTACATTGCATTGATCTTCTGCAGCAAATACAACATCATATGTTTACATTCTAAACCTGTGTTCATTTTTTTTTCTCAATCCTTTAGACCTTAACCCAGTGGATGTCTACGTTTCAAATAACAGGGGTAGATATATATTTCTTTCCTTGGCTGCTTTATATATTCTGTGATATTAGGTGATGATTTACCTTGATAGCACCATGATCTAATGTTCATACAGCAAAATGACATCGGTAAGCGTGCTATCCAGAGATTGATCCCCTGTTGGTTCAGAATTTTCTAGTTCTGGAAAATATCAACTATTTCATTTATGTGTCAGCAGGATTCATTTGGAAATAATTGATGTATCGGCTCATTGGTTGTGATCTCAACGCTCACAAAATAGAATTATCCATCATATACTCACTGGCGGTGCTTGGTCCTACTTTGCACGTACCTTACATTTTCACATGCATGCCTTCATCTCCTCGCTACAACACCCCCCCCCCCCCTTTTTTTCTCTCACCTCAATTCCTATGCACAACATTATTTGTTGTAACACCACTCCCTGCACATCTGCTAAACCCCCTTTCAGCCTCCTTCATACTCATCTCCATTACTAATCCACATTGTTGCACCTGTAGCAGTCCTTCATTACCCCCTTCATGTCTTTTTTTTTTATCACTGTAACATCTTATCAGTCACCACTATATTGCTATTAGCAATAATAGGTTAAGACCTTGCTGTGCCATCCTTCCCTGAACTTCCTGCAGATTGAAGATTCTCCGCAGCAACTTATTGAAATGCTAAAGCATCCTCAGTGAAAATCCTGAAGCAGTTCCACCTTGGTACGAGGGAATTTTTGTAAGTAGACCGTCACTGCATCAGTGAGTTGCAGGAAGTAATTTCACAGATATGACAATGGTGGAAGCATATAGGTTTCAATACCAACGGCTCACCCAGTCCTTTGGTATGTTAGTTTTAGCATGTGTTATATCATCAGCATGTACTGAAGTCACATCTATAGGTCCTTATTATCAGGTATGTACATTATTCTTCCACTAATTTTGGTTTTATATTTACATTATATTGAAATCAAGCTTTACCTATAGTTTGTAGTGGCATACTCTTAGAAGCATTATTCAGGCTTTAGATGTTGAATCTATTTGGGATGTTCTAACTCATATATTAATTTTGTTATACACTGCAAGAAGCAAATCTTGATGATAAAAAAATTGTTTCCTGTTGCTAGTGTTAGTGTAAGAATTAAAATTCTATAGTTAGAATTCAGCTTGCTTACATGTTTTAAACATTGATCATTAGCATTGCATAAGTCCTTTCGTATACATTCCTATTGTTAAGCAGGTGCACCATTTTCAAACAAACCTCTTCTACATGCATTTAGTTATGCACATCATCTAGTCTAGGTGCAATACTTAGGCCCAAAATCCAATACATTTTTTTTTGTATATATATCATGATCAACCTTCATCTACATTTCTTATCTCAGTTATCTTGTGCTCATCCTGTTTTGCAGGAGATACATGGAAAATACTATGTTCCTTCATAGATTGGTGATCCTTTGTAATTTCAATCTAAAAGTTGTAATAGCTAGATATTAATAAAAAAAAAACTCTATAGTTCCAGCCTTAGATAGAATGCATGAGCATGTACATCCTCTAGAATTGCTTGTTTCATATCAGTTTTCTCTTTTATTTCAAAATTTCACGAATGGGAACACGAATGGCACGTGCACCATTTTAATGAGAGGTAAATTAATCCTAAGCAAATGACTCACATTGATGGCCATAGTCAAAATGTGGACAATGCTTAGGATTTTTATCTTTTATGGAATAACATCAGATCCACACTAGATCTCCTTTAAAAATCATCATGTTTTCAAATATTTTCCTCCTTTATTAGAGTTTAATTTAAAATTAACTTAACACATATATCAATGGCCATAGTCAGGATATATTGAGTGTTAATTTCATTCTAAACTCTATAAAGGCACCAAAAATGTGTTTTATTTTTCACTTGAATTAAAATACGATTATTATATAATACATCTTATGACCATAGTCAGAGATGTATTATATCTTCAATCTTATTTTAATTCATTTAAAGAATAAAATATGTTTTTTTTTTTAAATTCAATTTCAAAATTTATTCAATTCATTTCATCATTTAGGATAGAATTGCATTATATTTTCAAAATTCCTTTAAAATCCAAGTGATTTTTATATCTTCATTTCTCTAATCAAGCTTCAAATTTCTATTTCAATTCATCTTTCTATCTCATTTCAAGATTCAAAATCCAAATTCAAGGTCCAATTTGACTTTGGAATTTCAAATTCATTTCTATATTCAAAATTCAATTTCCAATTCAAATTCAAATTCAAAATTCAATTCAATTTCAAAGTTCAATTTACACTTTGAAATTTTTGATTCATCTTCTGATCTAAAAAATTCAATTTTTAAAATCAAATTCATCCTTTATTTAAGTCTTGATTCTCAAAAATTCAAATCAAAGTTTTGAGATTGACTCTGAATCTCAAAAATCGATTATTCTCCAAAGTCTTGAATTCAAATCTGGGTCTTCAAAAACCTAGATCCATTTTTAAAAGTCCCATTTTAGACTTTCAAAATCCAACTCCAAAGTTAGAACCCAATCCCGACTTGGATCTAGATCTCCAAATACAATCTCCATCCTTTTGGATCTCAGATTTCAGATCCTATTCCCGTTTAGGATTCTAAATCCAGAATTCAACTTCCTCTTGGATCTCAGACTTCGGGTCCATATCCATTTAAGATGCCAGATTCCCAATCCAAGTTTATCTTAATTCCAAAAACCAATTATGTTTCTTATATTCCATCTTAATCTCTTAAACCCAATTCAGTTTGGATTTCTCAAATCTCCTTCTAAAAATTCAAACTTCAAAAACTAGAATTCAACTTCATTTTGAACATTCATCCAGTTTCAAAATTTTAAATTCAAAGTCCATTTATGACTTTGAAACTTTCTTTTCTTCTCCTTTTTATCTCAACTTCAAAATCATTCCTTTCAAAAGTCCAGATTCATTTTCCCAAACTCTGATTATTCCAAAAACTTAGAACTTTAAATCTCAAGTTCTAAGTTAGAAGTCATTTCTTCACTCTATTATCAAATCCATCTCAGAAACACTTGGAAATTTTCAAAACATTCTCTTAAAAAAAGCATACATCTCTGCATTTACACAAGCATGATTCTTTGTGCATTTTTTTTATAGACTTAGAATAAATTCGTAGGTAATATTAAGGCAAAGAAAAAGGCGTAAATTCGATCCTTGGTTTGATTACCCCTGGTAAAGGCGCCAGGAACGGTCGAACCTCGTACCGACGAGCGAGCTCCGTCTCCCAATTTTCCCAAAAATATTTCAAAAACGGAGGCGAGTAATCTTTTAAATCTTTTCAAAACTAAGGTCAAGTGAGACCTTCGCAAAAGAGTTCTTCTCTCACTCTTTCTTTTCTCTTCCCTTCTCTCTTCTTTTTTGTCTTTTATTTTCTCCCCCTTCAAAAGGAGGAAAATAGGGATTAGAAAGGAAAAGAGGAGGAAGAGAGAGAAATACCAAGAGAGGAAAAATTTTGCGATGATCACACATACAAAAATATGTAAGAATGCAATGCAAATGCACACTAAAAGACAATAAAATAAATATGGGAGAAAGGATAGATACAACCTGATCTGTGTCGGGCTTCTGATGTTTAATAATTGACTTGACTTTACAGCATCCTATGCATATCTGGTTGCATAATTTTCTGCTCATCTGATCAATGTATGTTCTGAAAGCTTTGCCCTGTACCTGGTAACTAGTTCTCATACACTAAATGTTGGGTCCAACCTACATAAATAAAAAAAACACAAATGTCAGTACATATGAAATGAAATACTGAACAAAAGAAAATACTGAAATGAAAAACAAAACTACTCTACTATGTACATATGATAAATCCCTTTGGTCAAATCCTTATACCTTCGTGAGATGCACTATCTCACACTCACCATTCTGCAAGGAATCTGAAATGTAGGGGTTCAGTCTTTGCCCATTAACCTTGAATGTACTTTGGGTCTGAGGATCAAATAATGTAACTGCCCCGTGTGGGAACACTTCTTTCACAATGTACGGTCCCTCCCATCTCGATCTCAATTTGCCTGGGAATAAATGCAAATGAGAATTGTATAGCCAAACTCTCTGCTCCGGCTCAAACACTTTTCTGACAATGTGCTTATCATGAAATGCTTTAGTGCGAGCTTTGTATAACTTGGCATTCTCATATGCATCATTCCTGAGTTGCTCTAATTCTGAGAGTTGCAATGCTCTCACTTTGCAAGTTTGGGTGAGGTCAAAATTCAATTTCTTGATGTCCCAATACGCTCTATGCTCCAGCTTGACAAGAAGATGGCATGCTTTTTCGAATACAAGGCGATACGGGGACATGCCAATGAGAGTCTTAAATGCAGTCCTATATGCCCACAGTGCATCATCTAAGCGCTGGGACCAATCCTTACAGTCCAGGTGAACTATCTTCTCTAGAATCCGCTTTATTTGCCTATTCGAAACCTCTACCTGTCCACTGGTCTGCGGATGATAAAGAGTGGTGAATCTATGATTGACAGAATACCTTCACAGCAGAGAAGCTATTTGTACATTCTTGAAATGCTTGCCACCATCACTAATCATCGCACGTGGCACACCAAAACGACTGAAAATGTTGTGCTTAATGAACTTAAGCACCACTCTATGATCATTGGTCTTGGTTGCCACAGCCTCGACCCACTTGGACACATAATCAACAGCCACTAAAATGTACAAATTTCTGAATGATGGCGGAAATGGGCCCATAAAGTCTATCCCCCAAACATCAAAAATCTCGACTATCAAAATCAAGAACAGGGGCACCATGTCCCTCTTGGACATGTTCCCAGTCTGCTGACATCTAATGCATCTCCTACAGAACTCAAGTGCATCTCTGTGGAGTGTGGGCCAATAAAATCCAGACTGCAAAACCTTTGCAGTTGTCTTCCTACTGCTAAAATGCCCTCCACAGGCTAAGGAATGGGAAAAACTAAGAATGGACTCGTACTCCTCCTCCGGAACGCATCTCCTAATGATATGATCTGCGCAATATTTGAACAATTCTGGTTCATCCCAATAGTAATGTCTCACTTGAGATAGGAATCTCTCGCGCTCATTCCTATTCCAATGCTCAGGGATGTGTCTCGAAACCAGATAGTTCACAATATCAGAAAACCAGGGTAACTGTGATGTTCTGACTGACATGATCTGCTCATCGGGGAAAGAATCACTGATCGGGCTCTGATCCTGCGTAGTATCCACGATCACTCTAGAAAGATGGTCTGCTACTATATTCTCGCTTCCCTTCTTATCTCGAATCTCGAGATCAAACTCCTGTAGTAACAGAACCCAAGGAATGAGTCTCGGTTTGGTGTCTTTCTTGCTCAAAAGATATTTCAATGCAGCATAATCAGAATAGACAACCACCTTCGAACCGAGAAAATAGGACCTAAACTTGTCCAATGTGAATACTATAACAAGTAGCTCTTTCTCTGTCGTGGTATAATTCATCTGGGCATCAGACAGAGTTCTACTTGTGTAGTAGATCACATAGGGATTCCTGTCAATCCGATGTCCTAAAATGGCCCCCATAGCATAGTCAGAAGCATCGCACATAATCTCAAATGGGAGCGTCCAATCCGGAGGTCTCAGAATGGGTGCAGTAATCAAGGCCTCTTTGAGTATCTCAAAGGCCTTCATGCAATCCTTGCTAAAATCAAAGGGCTGATCCTTTTCTAATAATGTACAAAGCGGTCGAGAGATTTTGCTGAAATCTTTAGTGAACCGCCTATAAAATCCAGCATGCCCTAGAAATGACCTGATCTGCCTCATAGTGGTAGGTGGAGTCAAACGAGAAATGGATTCCACCTTCGCTCTGTCAATCTCAATCCCTCTCTTGGACACAATATGTCCAAGCACAATCCACTCCTGTACCATAAAGTGGCTCTTTTCCCAACTTAGAACAAGGTTTGTCTCTGCACACCTACTGAATACTCGAGTAAGTTTTTGGAGGCAATCTTCAAATGAAGAGCCATACACAGAAAAATCGTCCATAAACACCTCCATGACATCATCTATCATATCAGAGAAGATAGCTAACATGCACCTCTGAAAAGTTGTTGGGGCATTGCAGAGCCCAAACGGCATACGTCTAAATGCGAAGGTGCCATAAGGGCATGTAAATGTCGTCTTCTTCTGGTCGTTAGGATGGACCGCTACTTGATTATACCCTGAATATCCATCTAAGAAACAATAGTAGCTCTATCCTGCAAGTCTCTCCAAAATTTGATCAATGACCGACAACGGGAAGTGATCTTTTCGGGTTGCTATATTCAGCTTCCTATAATCAATGCAGACTCGCCACCCTGTGGTGGTCCTCATCGGAATTCTTTCCCCCTTCTCATTCTCCACAACAATGAGTCCTGATTTCTTTGGCACAACCTGAATCAGACTGACCCACTGGCTATCAGAAATGGGGTAAATAATTCTGGCATCCAACCACTTCACTACCTCATTCTTCACCACTTCTTTCATGTTGGGATTTAACCTTCTCTGCATATCCCGCACTGGCTTGACTTCTTCATCACAATGAATTCTGTGCATGCAGAACGAAGAATCAATCCCCTTCAAATCAGCCACTCCTCAGCCAATCGCTGCCTTGTGCTCTCGTAAAATAGTCAGCAATCTCTGCTCCTGCTCCTCAGTGAGCAGTGACGAGATGATCACAGGCAGAGTCTCATCGCCTCTGAGATATGCATACTTGAGTGAATCCAGTAAAGGTTTCAACTCAAGTTTCGGAGGAGACTCAATCGAGGATTTGGCGGGGGTCTCCGCAAGTGGTGGTAGAGGCTCAATCCCAGCTCTCCAAGGAGGTAACTCTGACGACACTCTAGACACATCTACACCAACTATATAACTATTCTTTTCTATATGGTACAGATCTAATGAATCCTCAGTAATGTACAAATCAGGTTGTTTTTCCACTAAATCCTGTGCAATATCTACATGAAAACAGTCCATATCTCCCGCTGGACCCATCGCGACATTGAAAATGTTCAACTTGACTTTCCTGTTGCCGAATGACAAATCCATAGCTCCGGTCCTACAGTTGATACATGCATTGGCAGTTGCCAAGAATGGTCTACCCAAAATGATCGGAGTCTGGTACTGGCTATCTACTCCTTCCATATCGAGGATGATGAAATCGATGGGGAAATAGAAATCATCCACCTTAACTAGCATGTCTTCCAAGACACCTCTGAGTACCTTGACAGAACGATCTGCCAGCTAAAGTGTAATAGGACTCGATCTCATCTCTCCTAGCCTGAAAAAATCATAAAAATACCCAGGCAGAATGTTCATGCTTGCTCTAAGATCGAGCAAAGCGCGTTCTATCTGAATGTTCTCTATAGTACAAGCAATGATAGGGGCTCCAGGGTCCTTGAGCTTTGGTGGTGTTTGATGCTGAATCACTGAACTCACCTGCTCAGTCAGATGGACCCTGTTAGGAACTTTCACTCTAGATTTCCTCTTTTGCGTACATAGTTCCTTCAAGAATTTGGCATATGCCGACACCTGCTGAATAGCGTCGAGCAAAGGCAGGTTGATCTGCACATGCTTGAAGATGTCAAGCATGTCCTGGATCTTCGTGCCTTGCTTCCCTCTAAATCTGGGAGACTCTAATGCTTTGGGATAGGGTGGTTTGGAGATATACATCGGGGGGTCCTCCTCTTTATGAGAAGGCTCACTCCTATCCTTCTTATGAACTGAGGTGGGGGATGATGATGATGATGATGGTGATGGTGATGGCTGAGCCGAAGAAGATGGAATACTGGCATCTGGCTCATCAATCCTCTCTCTACTCTCTCTGCTCTCGACGTGGTACTCACGTCCACTCCTCAGGGCCATAACAGATTTGGTTTGTTGCTGTGACTCAGTATGATACAGGCCTCCAGTCATCTGGTCCTTGCCCTTCGAGATCATGATAGCCTGGCTCGACAAAGTACCCGCAGGTCTCCTACTAATAGCCTCTGCTAACTGTCCCATTTGCGACTCTAGATTCGCAATGGACTGCGTGTGTGAGCTCAAAATCTGACTACACTTCTCGAAAGAATTCTGATTAGAGGTTTTCACCTCTTGGAATGCTTGAAGAAGTCTCTCCTCAAAAGAGGTTTGGGGGGCAGACTCTTGTGAAATCGGAGGAGGAAATGAGGATGAAGTCTGAGGATAGCTCAGCCTCTGAAATGTCTGAGTGAATGCTGGCGGTCGAGCCGGGTGAGAGGATGTAGGCATTTGGATGGAAGACTGGATTCTTCCATGAAAAATTGGGCTGGTTACGCCAACCTGGAATATATGTAGATGAAAATGGGTTGTTTTGGGGTCTGGCGTTACCTTGAGCAGCCTGAACTTGTTCTTGAACAAATTCAGGGTACGGAGCTGCCGACAGGCACTCAGTAATCTCATGTGCCGGACTGGCACAAAGAGTACACACCTGCTGAGTAGTGGGTGGTCCCGAGAGAAGCTAGTCCAACTTCTGAGCATTCATGTCTACCTTGCACTGTAGTGCAGTAGATGAACCAATCTCGAGGACACCACATTTCTTATGAATACTGGGTGTGGCTGTATCAGAATGAGAGCTAGAAGCATGGTGGAGGAAATTCTCTGCCAATGTATCAAATAGCCTCCATGCTTCATCTTCGCTCTTCAGCATGAAAGTCCCTCCGCATGAAGAATCGATCATCTGACGATTCCTGTCAGATAATCCATCGTAAAAGCTCTGAACCAGCTGCCATCTCGGCACCTGATGATGGGGACACTTCCTAAGGAGATCCTTTATTCTTTCCCAGATCTCATAAAACTGCTCACCATCTAGCTCTGAGAAGCTAGTGATGGCTCGCCTATACTGATTCGTCCTACCGATGGGAAACTACTTCCTAAGGAACTCCTGCTGTAGCTGATCCCATGACCCTATCTCTACTGAATCTAAGGACTTTAGCCAATACTTGGCCTTGTCCTTCAATGAAAACGGGAATAAGGTCAACCTCAATGCATCATCGTTGAAATTTTGTATCTTGACAATAGAACAGATTTCGAGGAATTCGTCTAAGTTCCTGTAGGGATCCTCGTGACTAAGGCCATAAAAAGATGGAAGCATCTGAATAATGCTGACCTTAATCTCATAATGGGGCGCTCCTACATCGGGTCTCCGAATGCAGGATGCCTGAACATAATATGTGAGAATGAAGTATTCCCTCAGAGTGCGTGGAAGAACTGGAGCTGGAGCCGGAGGATCCATATCGCCCACTGTTGTCGAACTTCGAGGAGAATGTAAAATTCTCTCTGGGTTGTCAACAAATGGATGTAATGGGGTTCCTAAAGCTCTTCGCCCCTGCATACACTGGTACTAAGACTAGATGTAAGCACACGACCTAAATCTAAACTAAGACAGATACTAAAATGCAAATAACAAAAATAGAGACAACTAATAAAAATATTCTAAATTAACTATGTCAGAACTAACTAACTAAGCAAATGAAATAACAAAGTAAAACTACTCTAATTTACAGAAAATGAAAAATACAGGAAATCACAAACTATGTTCTCTACAACCCACCTGTCTAATCGCTCCTTGCAAAATGAATATTCAGTGAATCCTAGAAAAACAGTACGTGAATCCTATATGTACTAACTATGTTAAGCCTATATTCACTTACTAATCCTACTAACTAGAAAAAAAAAACAACTAATTAACTAACAAAGATTAATAAACTGAAATCTAAGAAATAAAAGAATATATTCGCCGTTCTCCGGCAACGACGCCAAAATTTGGTTGAGTTTTTGTAAACACTCTTTTTAAAAGATAATTTTCAATAAAATACTTGGAAAATCGTCAACCAAAAATAAATAACCGACTTTCCACAAAAGTGGCAAGCACGGTTCGAATCCACAGAGAACGAGAATTATTCAATTATTTCTAAGAAATTCAATTTATTAATTCACAAATCTAAGTCAGCAAGTACAATTCTAATAACAATTACAAATTAACACTAAAACTAAATAGAAAAGCAATGCAAGTCTTCTGCTGCTCGCCAAGGGCAATTTCGTCATTCCACCAATTATTGATTTTTCTTGCTTAGACAAGAATATCCTGGAATTTTTATTATGATTTTCAACCTAAAATAAAGAAAAATACAAAGTTAGTAAACAATTCAAGTAAATCAAACTAAGAGTTAAACTAAACCTAATTTTAAAGAAATTAACAAAGGCAAATCCTAAGTAACACTAAAAGATCAAATAAAATACCAAAATAATTCTAAAACTAATCAATCTAGGTCTAACTACGTTAATGGATGCAGATGCACTGATTACAATGCAGAAAACACTGAAAATTAACCGAAAATGGATAAAATCATGAAATGACTACCTTACCCCTAAATAGTGCAAAAATGATTTCTGACAGCTTTTCACAACTGGACTGTTTGATAAAGCAAACAAAGTCCAAAATTCTCGAAATTTCTTCTGTTCTGTAAATAACAGATTCAGAAATCTGACAGTTTTTACAGAATTGAAAAAATCTATCTGGAACTCTAGATATAAGTGTTTCAAAACCGGTATAATTTTGGAAATTGCAGGACCCGAAATTTGAAAACCCGAAAAAGCTGTTTTCACAAAACGCTTAAAAACCAGACCAAATCAACTCAGACTGAGCTGAAATTTGGTCTATAGATAGTGAACACACCAATAAAGAGAATAGAACAAGAATTTCTAGAAAACTCGAAAATTGTGCACATAAAATGATGAGTGCACGACAGGGCAAAAATCGGTTTTCAAAATCAGTGTACTATTCACTTTTGAAATACACTTTTGACACTATGAATGCAAATCAAACATCTACACTGTCCTAAATGCTGTTAAATGACTTTCAAAATGCAGAAGATGAATGCAATTAACTAAATATATATAAATGCAAACATAACACAACACTCAATACTAAATCTACTCTAAACCACACGCTAAATGCAATATAATCTAACTAAAGGTGCAATATGAATTAAACTATTTAGAGAATTGCAATTAAATGAGTCTAACACTTTAAGCTAAGCTAAATGTTAGGCTAAACATGTACTTTCACTGCCAATCATAAACTAGTTAAGTTAACTAAATTAAAGACTAACTGGAGTTAACTAGAGAATTAGGTGGGACGGTTTGGGATAGAGGTTGACTCTAACTAGGCTCACTACTCGCCTTGACTCACTAAGTTATTTAAGTTAACAAATCAATAACAATTGAAACCTATAGAGTAAATACTAATTGATTAAACAAAAGATTAAAAATAACAAAAATCAATCTAATTACACACCTAACTTAAATGCCATGAATCTAATTAACTTACCTAAGTAATGATTCAAAGACTATCCTAATGTTAATGCAGACTTAACTAAAAAGAATTAATGCTAATTCTTATCTAAGGTAATAAGGCAAGTTAGAAAATGAGGTTACTAATTGACAAATCCAAAAGTTGGCAAGTATAGACTCTCCAAATTCGTCCAACTAGTAAGAGGTTACTCTCATTAAAAATCTTCAAAATCCAACTTGGAAACTTTGAGGAATTGAAGCCGTCCAGCCAAGTGGGGTCTAAACGTTTTGGCTTTGCCTTAAAAGCAACCAAGCAATCTCAAAAGTCTCTCCCAAATCTTTGGAAACGTTTTTAGAAAGTTTCCAAACATATAGAAGAGGGAAAATCTTCTCCTTAATTGACTTAAAACTCAATTTAGGAAGTTAGAGAAAGGGAAACCGTCCAGCCCAAAAAGGGGTCCACACATTTTCTTTGACTTCCAAAAAAGTTTGTCTAGCAATTAAATCCTTTCCAAAATTCGTGTAGAACAATTTTAGCAAAAGCTTTTTGAAATCCAATTTTATTTCCAACTTTGAAAAACTTGATCCCTGCTAACTTGGCTGGAAAGCAAAACTTCCAAAATCTCCTTTGGTTGGGTCAAGAATGTCAAGGCTTGCCTTCCACGAATTTGAATCAATCACACTTACCAAAACTCGTTTTCCACCAAAATTACTTAATTCCCCTTATGCTAAATTGCCACCTTATATAATCAATGAAATTGCTCTATTACTAAACTAATGAACTAATACTTAAATAATGCAATGCAAGGTTAAAAATGAGAATGGAATGCAGGACTTTCAGAAAGGACTTTAATGTATCCCAAACACTAAATTTCAACCTTACCTAAACAAGACCTCTAAAAACGTTTTTATATGCTAACCACTCAAATGAACCTAGACAAAGGAATGAACCTACCTAATTCTAAGAACTTACTAATTAAAAATTCAGCTTCAACTGGACCTCTAATGGCAGACGTCCAGCTGAAGAAGAAGACCTTCTAATACCCTAAAATCCGATTCTACTAAAACTAGAAAAACAACCCTAAGGAATAATTTTTTTCTTCTTTTTCACTTGACACAATTCAAACACAATAAAAAGATAACTTAAGCATTAACGAACTTAACTCAAAATGCTGAGATACGCCCTATGAAATCTGCAGAGAAAACAAAACTGATGCTAAATTGAAATGGACACAGATCCTATAACAATGACACGACACGCATTGGTTAATTGATCTAATTCGACAAACATACACTATGACCGACGACCTAACGAGAAACAACACTTAGTAAAACTAGAAATTAACTGCAACAAGATATTTTCGACACACAACCCAGCTAAATGAATTGCAGAAATCAACAATTAGAGAAACAATGCAATCGGCTATCACAACTTCAAATATAAATTAATCTATAACTAGACCTACGACCAAATTAAAACTATCTACTTCTACACATTCAATTTGAACAAATGAAACTCGTTTATCAAACTGAAATCATACAGAAAACACCACAGCAGATTTGACATTGAACAACTAATTTAAACACACCTAACAAATATGCGACTCACATTAACTAACATCCAGAAAATGATATTCAATAATGTTCAATAACCACAACCAGAATTTAACGAATTGAAATCACAGTTTAAAACATCTAATTAACTACACTATGCTGAGCTAAACACAGATTTGGTAAACTATAACTAGATGACGCATAAAATCATAAAAATGAGAAATCGGCAATGCGATTTTACAAATCTAAAAACGCCAAGAAAAAAAGGAAGTGTTACACAGTTTCTAAGCGAATGGATTCAATCAAAATGAGGTTTATGAGGTTGGAAAATGATGGAAAAATGCACACACAGCAGACAATTCAAATCACACACATTTACCCCACAATCACTAGTTGATGAATGGAAAATAGCATTTAATTAATCTAAAACATCTAAACACACCTACGTGCTGGTTTATGCACGAAAAATCTACACTAAGGCTGACGAAAAACAGGAAGTACACAACACATAACTCATGCACAGATTTGGGTTTTATCTAGAAGAAGTGGATGAGAAGATCTAACCTCCAGGGCGATCCGACGATTGTGGGGAAAGAGAGAGCGGAAGATGTCCTTGGATTTGCATCCCGTCTTCTTCAAGGATGCTAGAATGTCACCATGGAAATATGTTTTTCAGTTGTACCATGTTTGAAGTCCACCGAAAATGGGAAATGAGCCGATTCGTGATCGGGTGGCTTAGAAGATCGGATGGAGGTAGAGTCGATCCTTCTTGTTGGAGTGTCTCGCACTTCCACGCAAGAAAAGGTGCCTTCAACCTCTTATACACCTGAAAAAAATACAGCACACACAGTTAGAACCAACAAGGATGTAAAGCAATGGAAGAGATATGGAAGAGGAAACAAGAAGGAATGCTTGAAATCCAAGCAAAACTCCCCGTTTCAATGGAGAATGGCATGAAATGGTTGGGGAAGATGAGGGCTGGAGCAAGAATCACAAGATGGGCGCAAATTCCAAATCCAAAAACGTCTAGGGCTGAGTGAAAAAGAAATTTTATACTTTTTGCCTTTTTCAAAAAAGGGTTTAAAATAAAATATTTTGCCCTGCACCACTTTCTGAGGGGGTTTTCTGAAAATCTTTTCTAAAAAGATATGGATATGCGTGTGGGTTGGATTTAGGCTCTTTAAACATTGATCCAAGGTCCAAAATAGCCTAATTGGGTCGGATATGGATCTGATCCACCTCGAAATTCATGTCTGAACACTAAAATAGCCATAACTCTCTCATTTTAACTCTGATTTTTCTGAAATTCGAACCACAACCCCTTGATATCAAAATACATCTAATCATGGGTTTTAAACATTAAAATCAATACAAAATGCATGAATAAATAACTAACATGATGCGCATTTCATGCATCATCAATCAACTTAGGATTAATCACCTTTTATGAAATGGTGCACGTGCCATTCGTGTTTCACCATTATGAGATTTTGGAAAATAAAGGCAAAATGCATGAAAATAAGCAATTTATGATATTTACAATGCTCATTCATTCTATCTAAAAGCTGAAAATGTAAATTCTCATTAAGACCTAACTTATTACAATGTTTAAAATTGAATTTATAACTCCAAGTAATGATATTTTCCACATATTCCCTGCAAAACAACTGGATTAATATGAAAATAGAAGAAAATTGCATATATCATATGGATGTTAATGGTAAAAATGCTCATATGCCAAGATGTTTAAGATCTAAAGTGTAGGAATATGAAAAGGATATATACCTATGTACATATATACATGCATATATATATATATGCATATATATATATGAATATATATATGAATATATATATATATATATGTATGTATATAGGTGGAATGGTGAATGTGAAGGGACTATGTAGGTGAATGGTAGCACACAGCTGTTGGGAGTTGTGCATGTGCTGGAAAAGTGATGACAGGGTGAAGGTCATTTGAGAGACCGTGGCTGGGGAAGGCAAAGTGCAGCAAAACTGCCATTGTGTAGCAGATATATGACAGGCATAAGGTGCTGGGGGTGGGATCACTTGTGGATATTACAACTGGGCAATGGTGACAGCAATGAAAGTGGGTAACAACAAGTGAAAGTGAAAGTGTGGGAAGTAGATATGGCAATGGGTGCTGGTGGAGATAGTATGTAGTTACGACAGGTAAGTGGAGTGCTGCAAGAAATAGTAGATGTGATAGCAGTCATAAAGATGATAGAATGATGTTATCGTCGCAAAATTTTTCCCGTCTTCCCTTCCTTGCGGAAGAGAGAGGGAAATGGTTTCGCGATTCAAACTTGACCGGATTTTGGAAAATGTTTTGAAATACTCGCCTCCGTTTTGAAAATTGCGGGAAAATCCATGGGATGGAGCTCGACCTGTCGGTACGAGGTTCGACCGTTCCTGCCGCCTTTAACAGGGGTAATCGAACCAAGGACCAAAATTGTGCTTGACTTAGTAAAATCATCGAAATGGTGTTCTATCCTAAATGCACAGAGAATTCAGGCATGTGCTATGCAATTTTGTAAAATGCAAGTTGGAAAATATGATGTATGCTTAGAAAACATTTGGAGTTGAAAAGCATTTCTCAGGAAAAAGATGGAAATCAATCTCTCAGAAAAACTCAGACGAAGAAGGTTTGAAATCTCGGGAAAGTTTATGAAGACTTAGAAAATTTTGAAGAAGTGAGAATCTTGAGAAAGTTTAAATGAGAATCTTGGGAAAATTTTGAGAAAGTTTATAAAGACTTAGAAAATTGAGAATCTCAGGACAATGTTGAGAAAGATTAGAAAGACTTGCAAAAATGAGAATCTCAGGAAAGTTTTAAGAAAATTTATAAAGACTTGGAAAATGAGAATCTCAGGAAAATTTTGAGAAAATTTATAAAACTTGGAAAACTATGAAGAAATGAGTATCTCAGGAAAATGGGAAGAATTCCTGAGAAAAGATGATCATTTGAAAAGGAAAGCATTTGTCGGGATAACTCGGACTTTGAGAATTTTCTCAAGGAAATGATAGAAAATTTATAGAAAATTCTTTGGAGAAAGAAATTCAAAACTTAGGAAGTTGAATTCCTGAGAATCTTGTCTTTTGAAATGTTGGAAAATCAACTTGGGTTCTTGAGAAAGATGAAAAATTCCTTTTGAAAAGAATCTTAAGAAAATAACATTTTCAAGAAAAATCATAGGAAAACTTTGATTTGGAAAATCCAACTCCGAATATCATCATAGTTTCTTGAGAAAATCGATTCCATGAAGTGAAAATCTTTTGAGAAAATTATGAGAAAAATGAATGATGCAGATGATTTGAATGAATGAATGCACTTTATAAAACTTTCTGAAAAATTTGTTGGAAAAATGTGGATTAAGCCAAAGTAAATCCTTCATATATTCTGACTGTGGCCATGAATATATTCAGGGTTTATTTGAGTTAATTCACAATATTTTGAAAACATTGGAAATATGAGGTGCATTTTCAAGATAACCTAAGAGTGTAGGCTCAATGTTACTGGTAGAGAGATGATGGATCTGGGTCTCGTCCATATTCCGACTAGGGCCGTAAATATGGATTCCACCGAGTTCATCAACTCTCTAAGAGTTGGTGCACGTGCCATTCGTGTTCATCCACGGTGAATTTTGAAAATTTGAGATATATGCATCATGGAATCAGGATATTACTGAAATCAAACTATATGAGATGCGGCCTAATCTAAGCAATAAAAGTAAATCTTATTCCAAGGTTTACATTGGATTGTTACATTGCATAACATAAAGTAAAAGAAAATTGAAATGGAGCCAAGGAATCTGCATCTTCTAGATTTTCCTGCAAAATGAGAGTTAGTACAAAATAACCGAGGGAATGAACATATATACTATATACAACAAAGATATATATGTAGATATAGAAATATTTGAATTTATGCTAAATGATATATGGTAATGACGATATATATACAAAAAAAAAAAAAAAAAAGTAAAAGAAAAGGAAAAATATATATGATATCCAATGCACATGAAGGTATATATATATATATAAGTATGTATATATGTATATATATATATACATATGTATATATATATATACATATGTATATACATATATACGTATACATATAAGTAGATATACAATAGACATACATATACCTAGATATGTATATACCTATGATGAGAAAATATACATATTTAATGAAAATTCCATATAATGGGTAAAATAAAAAAAAAAAAATACAGGTATATACAGTTTCTGTAGGGAATTTTACATAATCATATTTCTCAAATTACAACATATTTCTCAACAAAATCGGGTATGGAGCTTCCCTATATATCAATAATGAAACGTGCAAAAGATGGTACAGAGATAATGAACGGATATGGATATATCCATTCATGAATATGGCTGATTATCAAGACTGGGTACCTGCAGGAAAGAGAGTGGCTAAATGTAGGATATACGAAATGTGTATGATATATGATGAAGCAATATCAAGGATATTGGGAAAGCGTTGTGGAAAGTGTAAGGGAGAGGTAGTAACTGATATGATGACATAAAACATAAAATTACTAGGGAATGCATGGAGGGTTAATGACTATGGTCCCAATGATAATAAACATTGCTAAAACAGGGGTTAAATAAGAATGAGAGTTGAAAACTGTAACGAAATGCTGGATACAGCCACTATGAGATATACAGGTGACTAATAAAATTTTACTCAAATGATATTCCAGCCACAGACCAATTTCAGCAAACTGTCCACCCTTCACCTTTTATAGCCTTGGTGTAATATTTTATGGAATCTACTTAACTTCAGCCATTATGGTCAACACCTTGAATTTCAGCATTGCAATGGTTTTAATCTAAACAAGGTTTTTATCTTGCTTGTGTAAATTTGCAGGTGTATTATATCAGCCCACCACTCTGTAAACATTGAGGAATCAAATAGGTCCAGCAACACACTGAATGGGTATAATCACTCCAGACACAGAGTATGCGTTCCATTTGTGTCCGCATCTACATGTATAATTGCCATACAGTCCGGAAAATGGAGTATGTTTGCCTCTGCAAGCATATGCAGCTTGCTGATTTCATTACAGCCATATTGGCAATTTCAGAAACCAACGACTACTGTTCATTTATTGATACATGTAGCAAATGCAGCAATGACATATCACACACAAAACACCTTCTGTTTCAGGTTTCCCTCTCCACACTTTACTACCTCCTTTCACCTCCATACCATCCATTACCTATTATTACCCGGTCTTCACGTTGCTGGGCTCTCTTCCAGATTTTACTAAGACAAGCACAATTTTGGTCCTTGGTTCGATTACCCCTGTTAAAGGCGGCAGGAACGGTCGAACCTCGTACCGACAGGTCGAGCTCCATCCCATGGATTTTCCCGCAATTTTCAAAACGGAGGCGAGTATTTCAAAACATTTTCCAAAATCCGGTCAAGTTTGAATCGCGAAAGCGTTTCCCTCTCCCTTTCCCAAGGAAGGGAAGACAAGAAAAATTTTGCGACGATAACAGGTTTGGCGACGATAACAGGTTTCCCTCTCCACACTTTACTACCTCCTTTCACCTCCATACCATCCATTACCTATTATTACCCGGTCTTCACGTTGCTGGGCTCTCTTCCAGAACCCTAGTTCGGGACAGAGCCTCACAACTGGGCCAATGATTTGGGTTAACACCCCCCTACCACGTACCGCGGGCCACAGTCCGAAGTATATCGGTAGGCGCTCAAGGATGTTGGAAAACCTTACCTTAGAACCGGAGTTGAAATTATATGCCACGTACCTCGAATTTCGGTTCGGATATATCGGCATAACTGGATTGGACGAAGATGATCTAAACCTAGAGTTAGGATTAAGGTCCTACAGCTATTTTCAAATTGATGCATCTAGAGTCAGCCTTTTAGGGAATGTTGTATGCGCATAAATGTTTGTGCAGGATGTGATTGTATGGGTGTTATTTCTTCAATTCTTTATATTTCCCAATATTTTTCAACTCATTAGGTCTTTTTCAAAATATCCTTATTTTCCACAAGGTCTTTTTCTCAAACCCTGGAAGATTTTCCCAAATATCCAATTTTTTTCAAAACTCCAGGTGATTTTACATTCTACCTTTCCACTGGATCTTAAATTTCTAGCTGCATTTTATCCTGCCTGCAAAATTTTTCAAAATTTCTCATATTTTCCTAAGTCTCATTCTGAGTCTTTCTCTGTTTTCAGTTCGATGGCATCCAGTCAAGTCGATCCTATCTTTCCTGAAGGTCACATCTCCTTCGAGGTGCGACAAGGTCGTCCTGAACATCGAGCCCTTAGCACCGGAACTTTCATTCCCCGGTGGTATTATTCCTGGCTAAAGAGCTTTTCCCGAATGTTCCCGGACCATTTGAGCAAGTGCGGATTAGAATTGGCGTCAGCAGTCGAAAAGCAGACCATCAATGGCAACTTGATCCATGCAATGGCGGAGCGATGGAATCCTCGGACGTGCACCTTCTGGTTCCCATGGGGAGAGATGACCGTTTTAATGGATGAATTTTCAGAAATCATGGGGTTGCCAGAACCAACCGGTCAACCAAGCGATCCATTAGAACATCAATTCTTGATCAATGTCAAGGGTTTAGACCCCCGAGACTCCTTAGCTCGTATGACAGGCCGCCGATCTTGGCCCCTGATCCAGTTAGAAGGAAATGAATATGTTGACCTACTAGAGTTATACCGCCAGTACGGGACCTTCGTCGAAGTCAGCTCACTATCAAGAACAGCCAGAGAAAGGATTCAGAATGCAATGGTTCTGTGCACTGTAGGATTATCCCTCTTCCCAGATGGACAGAATTACATGGACATCAGAATAATCCAGCTTATGAGAAGATGGGGAAGTCGGCAAACCAATCGTCTTTCTATAGCCATGGCAGCGCTCGCCTTCCTATATCGAGGTCTGACTCGATTCTCACTTGGAGAATCTATCTTAGTTGAAGGATGTATCTATGCGCTTCAATCCTGGTTCTTTCAGCATGTTCCAGCCCGAGCAAGCTCTTTTAGATACAATGGACAAGAGCTCCTTCCAGTGGCCCAGTACCGGTCTATGATCAACAACATTCAAGAAGATGATGTGGTATGGGACTATTTTGATCGACAACTATCTCCTCCTAGATACACCTATGCTTATGGTAAGAGGTTCAAGTTACTGGGCCCATTCTTCTGCACTTACTACCAACCAGAGAGGTGTGTCCGGCAGTTCTCCCAGAGACAGCAGTACGTCGAAGCCCGATTGTTATCAGGTGTTGTGGCAGAGTTTGATCTCACTTCCGCGCAATGGTCCGGGGCCTATCATTCTGCCCGCTACGGCTGGGATTCCTTTGTCTCTCTTAAAATTTTTCCTGGTCCTAGAGTGTCTGCTGATTATCGTGAATGGTGGCAAATTGTCTGTCCTCCACCTCTTTGTCAAGATCAATAAAATCATGTTTTCTCATTTTAATAAGATTCTCTCTTTTTCTATTATGGCTTGATGACCTCGCCTAGGTAACAAGGCATATTTTCGTTGTTTGTTTCTCGTGCCAAGAATTGACAACACAATTGTCGTGATTCTCGCGACGACTCTGTCCCTAGTAATGGGATATCTTCTTCAAATTGTCTACCATATTTTTCCAAAAGCCAATTCCTTCATAATCTAATCAGGTCTTTGCCCTACAGGAGAGCATCCACAGCAAAATCTGAGAGCATCCATAACATTTGATGGTTCAGACAAGATCGGGCAAAAGAACAACGGCATCGCAATACTCGTCAGCCTCAGAAGAAGAGATGGGCTCTCCCCGATTCGAGAAGAGTCAAGAGCAGCAACGAGAGGATGATGGCATAGACCCTCAAATGTACGCCATGTTCCGAAAGATGATGAATAAAATGATGAATGCACAGGCTGGAACTAGTGCAGAAAAAAATCAATTCAGAGAAAAGTTCCACGGACATAAGAATAAGAAGGCTCCCAAGAAGCAGATTCAGTCAGAAGAAATCTCAGATGAATCTGAATCAACTGAAGACACTGAGGAAGAATATGAGGTGCCTCCGACATTTCAGAAACGTGGCCGAGAGCAAAGGAGGAGCCGCAAAGCAAAGAATCAAGTCACAAAAGAACCTCTGCAGTCACAATTCAGGGAAATGGCCCGAGTTGTTAAGGATCTCCAAGCCCGCGACAAGGGCAAGAAAGTCTTCACCAGTGAGGACTTCTATGACGACTTCGAAGGGGATGACGATCTCGAAAATCTTCCCCGAAAATTTATCAAGTTCGATGGTTCTGGCGATCCGAAAGCCCATCTCGCCACTTTCTTCGCAGAGTGCTCAAGATTCAAGAGAAATAACAGAGCACTGTTCCTGTGTTTCCCTCGTAGCTTGGAAGGAGTTGCAGCTAAATGGTATGCTGAGCATATCAATCCCATCGAGCTCAAGGAGTTCGATAAAGTGGTGAATTTATTTATTGAACGCTTTTTGTTCAATACAGAAGCGCTCCCGACATTAAGTCATCTCTGCAGTCTGAGGCAGAATGAGAATGAAAAAGCACGGGATTTCATTCACAGGTGGAGGTCAGCCTGTAATAAAATGAGAGATCCCATTTCAGAAAGGCACGCCCTGTCCCTAATCCTCAATAACTTTTCGCAGCCGTTAAGAGGATTAATCTCTACCGCACCGTCCAGGACCTTCATTGAATTAACTGAGCGAGCAGAATGGCTCGAGCTGAGCGTAGAAAATGGAGTCTATGAAGGCTTCACTTTTTCCAAAAATAACCAAGGTGAGCAGAAGAAGAAAGCTCACTTCACCTTCTCTGCCAACAATAATAACAACAATAGCCGAAATCAGTACAAAGGGCAGAAGAAAGATTACTGTTACGGCGCAGGCAATCCCAACAATAAAGGAGATCAGAAAATGAAGCCTGTTCCTCAGTTCAGCAAGCCTTCTCAGCAAGACCAAGGGCCTAAATTGTGTGAAAAAGTTAAACATGAAGGATGGAGTTATGATCGAAAATTCACTCCTCTCGATCAATCACTCGAAGATGTGCTCGAGTATATGTTGTCGAAGGAAATGGTCAAATTACCGAGGTTGGCTGATCCCCCTGTGCCTATGGGGAAATGGAAGGATCAATTCTGCAAGTTCCACAGAACAGTGGGACACAGCACTGAGAATTGTTTCGTTCTCAAGAACATTGTGCAGGATCTTATCGATAAAAATCTATTGGTAGAAGGAGAAAAAGAAGAAAAAATGGACATTCTTAAGCAGCCTTTTCCTTCACACACCACAGCAGTAGTATCTGCCCAACCATTTCTGCCACATGAGCGCATCAAGCCATGTTCTGCACAAGATCTTCAAGTTCAACATCAGGTATCAGTACTTCGACAAGCAACTCCTGATTCTAAGAAAATGGATCTAATCTCAGCATTGGGTAAGATGAAAGTCTCCGAAGCATCGGTAAAGTCAGTCCCCAAGTCAAAGGGACTTCCTGATTTTCTCAATCAAATCATCAAGCCCAAGCCGGGGAATTCAAGTCAGAAGCCTCTGACCGCTTTGTCCAATATTTCCATTTTTGACTTGGCCAAAAGTTCCTGCAAGCATCAGCAAGTACTGGACGATCTGCTCAGAAAAATCAAAGTTAAGCCCAGTACCACTCCTGAAGACATGGCACAAATTGTGAATTCAGCCATGACTAATGCGCCGATCACTTTCTCAGATGAGGACCTTCCAAAGCCTCATTCCTTTCACAATAATGCTCTTTACATCGTCGTTCGGGTCAGGGGAATGACAGTACCCCATGTGCTAGTAGATGGAGGTAGCAGCCTCAATATATGTCCTGAAATGACCGCAAAGGCGCTAGGCATTAAGGAAGAAGAATACATTCCAGACCCTATTACCATCTATGGGTTTGACAATCATGGTCAGACGGCTAAAGGGAAGATATTCCTGGAAGTATTCATTAATTATTCGGTACATTCCGTGCTTTTTCATGTGGTCAATGTGCCACCCACCTACAATTTGCTGCTCGGAAGGACATGGATTCATAATGCAAATGCAGTGCCTTCCACCTTACATCAATGCGTAAAATGGTCAAAAGGTGGAATGATTACAACTGTGCTCGGAGAGGACCCAGAAGAAAGGCTCCCACAGCCTATGATACCTCGACCATCATGTACTGCAGATATTCCTAGCATCAGAGAGAATGAAGAAATCAGTCTCAAAGAAAGTCAGGAGATATTCCAGGCAACATCAGAATTATCCTTGCACACTGTAGCCATGACCCGATGGAAAGGTCCCAAGTTCTTCAAAGTTGGAGGTCGTGTCAGCTACGACACTGTCAAAGATCATCCATTGTTTCCACAATTCATGAAAGCAAGAAAGGGATTTGACTTACTTCTGAAGCATGGTTATCAACCGTTTAAAGGACTGGGCAAAAATGAAGATGGTCGTGTCGAGCCAATAATCCAAAAGCATCGTCCCCACAGGGCAGGATTAGGGTTTTTCAGCGGAAACTCACCAAAGAAGACTGTTTTTGTCAGAGGGGCACATTGAGAATCGTTGTTGCATTTCCTTCTATTCTTTTCAAAATAAATGTCTCCATGTCTTTTATCAATTCAAATCAATAAAATGTCAATTTTCTCTGTTTATCTGGGTGCCATCTGCCTCTTTTGTCTCTACATTCTCATTTTATAACTCAATGTCATTTTATGCATAATTCTTTTTGAGGGTTTGTCGTATGATGGACGATTTTTCCTGAATCACATTTCTTATCCAAAATTTCAGGAATGTCTTCCCGAGCAATCAAGAAACTCGTTATCAATCCAAAGGTTTTCCAGAAATCGGCAGCAATTCACCGAGTCAAAGCAAGCACAGGAGACAGCAAGGTTGCAAAGCAGTTAGATGATTATGCAGAATTTGACCCGTCTCCTCAGGAATTACCAGAATTCACCTCAGTTCAGAAGCAAGATGAACCATCTGCTCTAGTACAAGATCCTACTGAAGATGTCAATATCGACTCAGAGGAATATCCCAAGATTCTCAAGATCGGTATCAGTCTAAGTCCGGAAGAGAAAGAAAGACTTACAAATTTTCTCAAGCAGCATGAAGAAGTGTTCGCATGGACATATGAAGATATGCCGGGTTTAGATCCCAAATTGGTCGAACATCGACTCGTTTTGAAGCCGGATGCTAAGCCAGTTAAGCAAAAGCTGAGAAAAATGGATCCTAGAATAGAGCAACAAGTCAAAGAAGGACTTGAAGATCTGCTCAAAGCAGGATTTATCCGACCTATTGACTATCCAGATTGGTTAGCCAATATCGTCGTTGTCCCAAAGAAAAGCGGCAAAGTCAGGATTTGTATAGACTTCAGAGATCTCAATAAGGCAACTCCGAAAGATGACTATCCACTGCCAAGCATTAATCTTTTGATTGACAGCACAGCAGGACACGCCATGTTCTCCTTCATGGATGGATATTCCGGCTACAACCAGATTAAGTTGGCCGCCCGCGACCAATCTAAAACTTCCTTTACTACGCCTTGGGGCACTTTCTGCTATACGGTTATGCCTTTTGGGCTCAAGAATGCTGGAGCAACATATCAACGGGAAATGGCTGTTATATTTCATGATCAAATGCGCAAAATCATGGATGCGTATGTTGATGATATTCTCGTGAAATCTAAAGAGGGAGAAGATCACCTCGAAGCCCTTGATCAAGTCTTTAAGAGACTCATTCTTTACAAGTTAAGGCTTAACCCGCAAAAATGTGTCTTTGGAGTCGAATCAGGCAAACTGTTGGGTTTTCTGGTCAGTAAAAAGGGAATTGAAGTTGACCCAGCCAAAGCCAAGGCTATCATTGATATGCCACCCCCGAAAAATCTCAAAGAGTTGCGTAGCCTTCAGGGACGCATGCAATCAATCCGGCGATTTATTTCCAACTTGGCGATGAGATGTGAACCTTTCAACCACTTGCTCAGAAAAGGAGTGAAATTCGAATGGGGACCAGAATGTCAGCAATCGTTCGATAGAATCAAGAAGTATCTTCTCAATCCTCCAATCCTGAAGCCGCCAGAATTGGGAAAACCTCTTCTGTTATACATCTCAGTCAATCAAGTCGCATGTGGCGGATTCTTGGCACAATACAAAGAAGGCAGCCCGATAGAGCACGCCATTTATTATGTGAGTAAGACTTTCATAGATTATGAAAAGAAATACTCTCATATAGAGAAGACCTGCCTAGCTCTGGTATGGATGTGTCAGAAGCTAAGACACTACCTGTTGGCATCAGAAGTCAAAATCTTGTCTAAACTCAATCCTCTCAAATACATCTTGGAGCAACCTTTTCTCAGCGGACGAGTCGCCAAATGGCAAGTCTTATTGATGCAGTATGACTTAGAATATGTTTCACAACAATCAATCAAAGGCCAAGCAATTGCAGATCAATTGGCAGATTTTCCTCTAGTAGAAGAGGTGAAAGCCGAAGATGACTTCCTTGATGAGCAAATTTGCAATATCCAGCAATCTCCAGTCTGGAATTTATTTTTCGATGGTTCTAAGAACATGGCTGGAATAGGCATTGGAATCTTATTAATCACTCCTGAGAAGGAGATGATTCCATTTTCTCTCAAGTTAGATTTTCAATGTACCCACAATATGGCTGAATATGAAGCCCTGATTCAAGGTTTAAAGATTCTACTAGATTTCAATGTTAAGAGAGTGCATGCCTACGGTGACTCATTACTCATTGTCAATCAAGTTCGAGCCGAATGGCAAGTGAAAGATCAGAAGTTATTTCCCTATCAGAAAATTGTTTCAGCTCTTGTCAGCAAGTTTGAAGAATTTCAGTTATTCCACATCAAGAGAGATTTTAATCAAGTAGCCGATAGTCTCGCCAGTTTAGGCTCCATTATAGCATTCAAAAATGGAGAATCTTGTCGCTCTTTTGAAATTGGCAGACTTGACCAACCTGCTTTCATTCCAGCGGAACAAGTAAACCAAGCTGAGCAAAGGAAAAAGCCTTGGTATTACAACATCAAAACTTTCATAGAAACTGGCGAATTTCCTCCAGAACTCTCAAAGAAAGAGCAACGAGCAATCCAGCGTATGTCTACTCGATATTTTATTTTGGCCAATGTCCTCTATCGTCGTGGATTCAGTTCAGAGTATTCCAGATGTTTAGACAAAGATGAAGCCAAAGAAGTCGTGCGAGAAGCACACGAAGGCATTTGTGGTGGCCACGTCGGTTACCAAACCCTTGTCAAGCAAATCATCAGAGCAGGTTACTACTGGAAGACTATGCAACAAGACTGTTATCATTATGTGAAGAAGTGTGTGCAATGCCAGATACACGCACCTTCCATCCATGCTCCGGCAACTTATTTACAGTCTGTTGTCTCTCCATGGCCATTTTCTATGTGGGCCTTCGATGTCGTAGGTCCCATCACTCCTTCAGCTTCAAATGGCCATAAATATTTCCTTGCTGCAACAGAATATTTCACCAAGTGGGTAGAAGCTATCACTCTTCGCACAGTAGAAGGCCGACACGTGGTCTCTTTTATTCACAAGAACATCCTTTGCCGTTTCGGCATCCCACATGACATTGTGTCAGACAATGGCAGTCATTTCAAGAATGAAAAGATGAAAACATTCTGCTCAAAATTCAAGATCTATCACCATTTTTCCGCTCCATATTATCCTCAAGGGAATGGTCAGGCAGAGGCCACCAACAAGATTTTAATTCGTATTTTGGAGCGAACTGTGGAAACAGGCCGTGACTGGCATGAGAAAATCCACGACGCACTATGGGCCTATCGGACCACCATTCGTACACCAACGAATGCTACCCCATCAGAACTGGTCTATGGAACAGAAGTAGTGTTGCCGCTACACGTTCAAAAGCCCGCTTTGAAATTTGCATCGCTTCTGCAATTACCCCTTGATCAATGCCAGCAGCAGCGACTGGTACAATTAGACTTACTCGACGAGAGAAGGTTAAAAGCAGCAGAGCATGCTCAATCTTATCGCCAGAGAGTAGCCAGGCAATATGCGAAGTCGGTCATCGAAAGAAGATTCAAAGTCAATGAGTTAGTGCTTCGATCCACAGCTTATCTCAAGCATCATCCTGGCGGTAAATGGTCGCCAAATTGGGAAGGCCCATATGTCGTCAAAGAAGCATTACCCTGCAACGCATATCGGCTCATCAATGCCGATGGGGTAGAATTGCCAGATCCTATTAACGCGCGACATTTGAAAAAGTTTTATACTTGAAACATTTATTCTTCTCTTGTAAATCCTTCCTGTTTCCTTCAGATAATGATCCAACCTTCTTTCCCAGTTACACTGGGGGCATTTTTAAATTTTTGTTCTGTATGCAGGCAGGATAAACAAATTTCTCATTTCATGCACTTGTGCATTCATAGGCATCAATTCATATTCATTTGCATTCAACTGCATGAACAACAATCCAGTCAGTATTGGGATTTCAACAAACAGTCCCATCACAATTCCTAACGATTCAAAATCAAAAGGTCATCACCAATACTGAACCAAAAACCCAGCGCTCGGACTGGTATTATTCCAAAATCCAATACTCAAACTGGCACATTTTCAAAATCCCAATTTTTCAGAAAACCGAGTTCCGACTCGGGTTTTATTTCAAATCATTTTCATTGGTTGATCCGGGTTCCGACTCGTGATCTCTGTATTTCATTCGAGCTTTGACTCGAATTCATTATTCTCATTTGTTTATCCAAGTTATTTCGATCATCAGAGTCTGTCAGTTGCTCAAAATTCGATGTTTTGCCCTCTAAATTCCAATTTAAATATTCAAATCAGGCAATTCTCCAATTTCGACCTCTGGGTCACCCAATTTTCAATTCTCAATTTCAAATACCAATTTCCAATTTTGACCTTCGGGTCAATCAATTTCCTACCTTCAACTTTCGGGTCAATCAATTTTTGATCTGTTGGGTCGCCCAATTTCCGAAATTTCGACCTTTCGGTTAACCAATTCCAAATTTTCGACCTTCGGGTCAATCAATTCTCAATTTCGACCGTTAGGTCATTCAATTCCCAATTTTTGACCCCAGAGTCACCCAATTTTCAATTTCAAATTCCAATTCTCAAATTTCGACCTTCGGGTCACTCAATTTCCAAATTTCGACCTTCGAGTCACATAATTTCGATCTTGTGGTCAACCAATTCTCAATTTCGACCGTCAGGTCATCCAACTTTGACCTTCGGGTCAATCAATCTCAATATCTAATTTCAATCATTTTCTCTTGCGAGAGACCCTTTTTAGGGAGAGTTCGAGGGAGCTCATTCTTTTTGCATGCTATCCAACTCGTTCACTTAGCCCCTTTTCAGGGAGAGTTTGAAGGGACTCGCGTCTTTGTGAACCGTTTGCAAAACAATTTCCAATTTCACACAAGAAACCCTTTTAAAGGGAGAGGCTTGACGGAGACTCGCTTTTCTTGTGACCCCCCAATTTCATACTAGGCCATTTTCGTCATGAAAGACCCTCTTTGCAGGGAGAGTGTGATGGACTCGTTCCTTTCATGACCCAATTTTCAGACCTCACTATTTTCGGCCCCCTTTCCATAAGAGAAGCCTAATATTAGGGAGCTTTGACGAAAGCTCAATTTCTCTTCGAAAGTTTGTTTTGCAAACACCTCCTCTTCAGGGAAGAGAGGAGTATTTCCCATTTCCCATTCAGGTAAGGGCCAAGCCTGAGTCTCTCTTTTTGGGGAAAAAGAGAGGAGAATCTTCGTCACGGATGTGTTGAACCGGACTTTAAATACTCACTTTCACCAAGGATTTCAAGAAAATTTTGTCAATTTGTCAATCAATTGTTGATCTCAGAATCTTTATTGCACAAATCTTTATTTCAGTTTACCTTCAGCATCATTTCCAAAAGAGTGAAGCTTTCGCGAAAAGAGATTCAAAACTCAAATTCTTTCTATCGGCCAGCCAAAAGGATGAAGGATAAATCCTCGATATGGCCAGCAAAGAAAATTCAATGTTTTGCAAAGCCATGGATGATCGATATTGATCGCAGTCAATGGCGCATCTTTAAAGGCTATTCTTGTAAAGACGAGGCAGTTGAAATATCCTGAGTGCTAGAAAAGAGAGCATTTACCCAAGCCTTGTCTCCTCAGAATCATCTAAGCTGCAATTAAGTATCCGCAAAAGGGATCTCTCACCTGTCGTCAAGATGAAGGCGAATTAGGCGAGTAGACCCCCGGGGCCAAAGAAGATTCGAAACATCTCCAAGATGACGGAGTTTGTGACGGATCCTTCCAGGGAAGGTCCAAAGCACTGTCAAGATGAAGGCAGATGCGATGAACCTCTCGACAATCCCTAAAAGATATTTAATTTTAGCTATCATCCAAAGATCTCTAGCCAAGAAGCCAATATCGTCAAGGAAGGATCGAAACATCTCCAAGTTGAAGGAGTTTGTGACGTACCCTTCCCAAAAGAGAGCAAGAAAGGAAAAAGAGACAGAGAGAAAGTCAGAACATCTCCAAAATGAAGGAGAATATAGCCAAAACACCAAAGAGGCCCAAAAGAGTGCAGAAAGATTATCAAGAGAGAAGCTCTCAGGATATCAAACTGCCAAATCTATCAAGAATCCTCTTTAATCTTGTGAAATTCTATTATCAATACTCTTTCATCAACTGCTTTCACAATATCAAATTCTCTTTCTTGTTCATATCAAGGAAATTGATAGCTTCCTTGAAGAAGGTCAATTGCAAGCAATTTGGATTTCAAGTCTCGATTCTACGAAGTGAACCTTGTTTGGAGGTAATACTTTGGGTAGAAAAGAAAGAATATCTTTGCAACAATGTGCAACATTTTCAAAAATTTCGAATCAACAGCAAAATTTCCAACATTTTGACAATATTTTCTAGTCATCCTGACGTGAAGCGAGAGCTTGATGTTCGTTTTCGATGCATCCTGACACCAATTTTAATCCCTCTGAAGGACTTGATTCCTTCCCTTCTTTGAGAGCATGAACTCTCAGATTGCACACTTCCCTGTGTCCCCACTGTCCCATCATAGACAGTCCTATTTCGATTCGAGGTCGAACCAACAATCATTTGTCGCAAAAGGTAATTTCAAAAGCTATTTAGTCTCAGCAATGAGACACCCAAAATCAATCCTTTTTCAAGCTTTAGGGACCCCATTTTCTTTCCTTTTGCAAAACCCCTGTCGGATTTATTGTGCAAAATCCGAAGGTTCCATCATGGTCTCTTCTTTCGAGGATTCCATCCATTTTCCACCCGATCAGGATAAGGGTATAAACCTGAGCCTCATTCAAGGAGGTATTCCATTTTCCACCCGATCAGGATAAGGGTATAAACCTGAGCCTCATTCAAAGAGGTATTCCATTTTTCCGCCCGATCAGGTTAAGGGTATAAACCTGAGCCTCATTCAAAGAGGTATTTCATTTTTCGCCCAATCAGGTTAAGGGTGCGAACCTGAGTCTCACTTCGATGAGATATTCCATTCCCCAATCAGGTCAAGGGTTGAAACCTGAGCTTTGTTCCATACGAGATATTTCTATCCCATCCAGGTTAAGGGCATAAACCTGAATTTCACTCTCACAGAGTGAGTCTTTTCTCTCCATTCTTCGCTTCATATCTACCATTTTCCTCGGGCTAATTTCCTCACACCCAGTCAGATCCTTCTAACTGGGGCATTTTTTTTTTATATAGCCCAAATTTGGTGTGTTTTCTTTGCCACTAAGCTCGGCCATAAGCCGGCTTAGTAGCAAAGAGGGGCATCTGTAAACACCCCAAATTTTCACCCATCCTCTCGACATCGCCCTCAATCGGCACGTGTCAGTTCTCCAGAAGCAATGAAGGGCAAAATAGTCATTTTCCAAGATTGAACCTTGAAGAAAGTCCTAAATCTCATTCTTGAGCCTCAAAATTTCTTTATTTAGGTTCAGAGACATCTTCAAATTGCAAAATTTCAAAATCCTCTTTCTGGACAAAAGTTAGAATTTTCAAGTCCGAGCTCAGAGTGACATTTCACTGAAACATGTCTTTGCATCGCATTGCATGAACACTTTGCATCATTTCATTACATAGCATATCAGTTTGAGATCCAGAACTCCTGATTTGCAAAATTATCCATCCAGATTTGATGTTTAAACTTTTTATTGATTTTTAAAACCCTGGGTATTCAAAACTACCAAATTTTCCCATTTTACCCCCAGGACTTTGAATTACAAAAATTTTCTCAACAAAACAATCTGGATATTTGGATATTGATTTTAAAGATTTTATCTCAAAACTGTTTTTGCAAAAGATTTTAAATCTCTTTACAAATTTTGTTTTTACATTTATCCATATTTTTGCCCTGAAAACCCAATTTTTCCAAATTCTTGAAAAAAAAAAAAAAAAAAAAAAAAAACAAATAAGGTTTTATCTCGTATCTTCAAATAAATGGAGCGGGACCCACCCGAAATCCATACCAATTTGCAAATTTTCTTTTTTTTTATTTTTCTCAATATTATTCATTTTTAGTTAGTGGGCCCACACACATGTGGCACCCCACTTGAAAATAAAAGATTTGCAAAAACAAAATAAAGCTTTATTTTCAAAAGGATTTTAAAAGTGAATTGAGGTGGCATTTCCATAAAAGCCTCTCATTTATTTCCTTTTTATTTTATTTGTTTTAATAAATTTTTTTTTTTAGAAAGAGGCAGCCTTAAAGTGGCACAACCGAACTTCCAAAAAAAAAAAAATATATAATATAATAAATTTACCTAAAACTTAGGTAAATGAAGCAAAGTTTTGAAAAAACCCAAGATGCGTTTTTTTTTAAAAAATAGCAAGTTTTAAAAATTCAGTTACAAAACTTTCAAAAGTTTTCAAAAAAAAAAAATTGTAACGGAAGGGGGAGCTGCGTTTTTTTTTGTGAGAAGAGAAAGTTTTTAAAAAGGGGGGGGCAGGGCATTCACGGGGGGTGGCCAATTGAGTTGGAGATTTTGGGTTTTGCAGAGGATTCCATTACCAGCACCACCTTCCTTCCCCACCAGGAGAAGATCAAGCCAGCCGCAGCCCATCATTTCTCTACCTCCAGCAGCAAAAACTGCATCTTCTTCAACCCATCGGTTGCTGTCCATCCTCTTCTCCAGCACCAGCCATCAAGAAGATCCATCGTTTGCTGTCCATCTTCTTCTCCAGCACCAGCCATCAAGAAGATCTATCGGCTGCTGTCATTTTCTTCAGCCCACCAACAGAAGGATACCCAACGAAAGGGGGATTCACCAAGAAGGTACCCATTTTCCTTCAGCTGAAAGAAGGAGGAAGCCAATCTGCGTTTTCTGAAGTATCGTTTTATCTATCGTGGGTTCTTCCCCTCTTGGAGGCTCATTTCCTTCATCCAGCGTGAAGGGCTTCATACCTTCAACTCTTAGCTGAAGGGTGGCGTTTCCTAGAGTGCAAGAGACTCAGCCATCTCAGCCCATCTTCAGCCGCACATCCTCCTTCAGCCGATCTTCTTTAGCCCAGCCACCTCCAGCCTATTTCAGCCCAGCTAGCAAGAAGCCCAGCCGCTCCAGCCTATTTCAGCCCATCAGCAGAGATCCCTTGGTGCAGAAAACACGGCAGGGTCATTCCCCATATTCCTTTAGCCCAGTCGAGATCATTTGGAACAAGGAATCACGAGCAGCCATCATCCTATCTGTGATTTTAGTAGCAGCAATAACATTCCAGGATACCTCCTTTCATTTGATTCACGGTAAGCAACATCAATTCCATAATCGATGTCATCTTTTTTTTTCCTTTTTCCCATGTCATTTTTTTTTTTTTTCTCTGTTTTCACGTTTTTCTCATTTCCCACTTCCCTGTTCTCCCAAAACTCAGTATTGTGTAGTATTGAATTATCAATAGTAGCAGCAATGTTTGCAATCATCTTCTGAACTTGTTATATTCCATCCATCGAATTCAAGATTCATCATGCCATTCACAAATTTGTTCTTGTGCATCAATGCATTTCTGCATTTTTTTTATTATCATGATAGTAGTCATTTTTTTTTTATTTATCCTGAAGCATCACACGATTCATTGCTGTCTGATTCTTTTGATTGTGCAATAGTTTTGAGCACCGATATACTTCCCTCTAAGTTTTTTTTGTTGTTGTTTTGTTTCTGCTGAAACAGAAGGTGTTTTGTGTGTGATATGTCATTGCTGCATTTGCTACATGTATCAATAAATGAACAGTAGTCGTTGGTTTCTGAAATTGCCAATATGGCTGTAATGAAATCAGCAAGCTGCATATGCTTGCAGAGGCAAACATACTCCATTTTCTGGACTGTATGGCAATTATACATGTAGATGCGGACACAAATGGAACGCATACTCTGTGTCTGGAGTGATTATACCCATTCAGTGTGTTGCTGGACCTATTTGATTCCTCAATGTTTACAGAGTGGTGGGCTGATATAATACACCTGCAAATTTACACAAGCAAGATAAAAACCTTGTTTAGATTAAAACCATTGCAATGCTGAAATTCAAGGTGTTGACCATAATGGCTGAAGTTAATTAGATTCCATAAAATATTACACCAAGGCTATAAAAGGTGAAGGGTGGACAGTTTGCTGAAATTGGTCTGTGGCTGGAATATCATTTGAGTAAAATTTTATTAGTCACCTGTATATCTCATAGTGGCTGTATCCAGCATTTCGTTACAGTTTTCAACTCTCATTCTTATTTAACCCCTGTTTTAGCAATGTTTATTATCATTGGGACCATAGTCATTAACCCTCCATGCATTCCCTAGTAATTTTATGTTTTATGTCATCATATCAGTTACTACCTCTCCCTTACACTTTCCACAACGCTTTCCCAATATCCTTGATATTGCTTCATCATATATCATACACATTTCGTATATCCTACATTTAGCCACTCTCTTTCCTGCAGGTACCCAGTCTTGATAATCAGCCATATTCATGAATGGATATATCCATATCCGTTCATTATCTCTGTACCATCTTTTGCACGTTTCATTATTGATATATAGGGAAGCTCCATACCCGATTTTGTTGAGAAATATGTTGTAATTTGAGAAATATGATTATGTAAAATTCCCTACAGAAACTGTATATACCTGTATTTTTTTTTTTTTTTTTACCCATTATATGGAATTTTCATTAAATATGTATATTTTCTCATCATAGGTATATACATATCTAGGTATATGTATGTCTATTGTATATCTACTTATATGTATACGTATATATGTATATACATATGTATATATATATATACATATATACATACTTATATATATATATATATACCTTCATGTGCATTGGATATCATATATATTTTTCCTTTTCTTTTACTTTTTTTTTTGTATATATATCGTCATTACCATATATCATTTAGCATAAATTCAAATATTTCTATATCTACATATATATCTTTGTTGTATATAGTATATATGTTCATTCCCTCGGTTATTTTGTACTAACTCTCATTTTGCAGGAAAATCTAGAAGATGCAGATTCCTTGGCTCCATTTCAATTTTCTTTTACTTTATGTTATGCAATGTAACAATCCAATGTAAACCTTGGAATAAGATTTACTTTTATTGCTTAGATTAGGCCGCATCTCATATAGTTTGATTTCAGTAATATCCTGATTCCATGATGCATATATCTCAAATTTTCAAAATTCACCGTGGATGAACACGAATGGCACGTGCACCAACTCTTAGAGAGTTGATGAACTCGGTGGAATCCATATTTACGGCCCTAGTCGGAATATGGACGAGACCCAGATCCATCATCTCTCTACCAGTAACATTGAGCCTACACTCTTAGGTTATCTTGAAAATGCACCTCATATTTCCATTGTTTTCAAAATATTGTGAATTAACTCAAATAAACCCTGAATATATTCATGGCCACAGTCAGAATATATGAAGGATTTACTTTGGCTTAATCCACATTTTTCCAACAAATTTTTCAGAAAGTTTTTCAAAGTGCATTCATTCATTCAAATCATCTGCATCATTCATTTTTCTCATAATTTTCTCAAAAGATTTTCACTTCATGGAATCGATTTTCTCAAGAAACTATGATGATATTCGGAGTTGGATTTTCCAAAACAAAGTTTTCCTATGATTTTTCTTGAAAATGTTATTTTCTTAAGATTCTTTTCAAAAGGAATTTTTCATCTTTCTCAAGAACCCAAGTTGATTTTCCAACATTTCAAAAGACAAGATTCTCAGGAATTCAACTTCCTAAGTTTTGAATTTCTTTCTCCAAAAAAATTTTCTATAAATTTTCTATCATTTCCTTGAGAAAATTCTCAAAGTCCGAGTTATCCCGACAAATGCTTTCCTTTTCAAATGATCATCTTTTCTCAGGAATTCTTCCCATTTTCCTGAGATACTCATTTCTTCATAGTTTTCCAAGTTTTATAAATTTTCTCAAAATTTTCCTGAGATTCTCATTTTTGCAAGTCTTTCTAATCTTTCTCAACATTGTCCTGAGATTCTCAATTTTCTAAGTCTTTATAAACTTTCTCAAAATTTTCCCGAGATTCTCATTTAAACTTTCTCAAGATTCTCACTTCTTCAAAATTTTCTAAGTCTTTATAAACTTTCCCGAGATTTCAAACCTTCTTCGTCTGAGTTTTCTGAGAGATTGATTTCCATCTTTTTCCTGAGAAATGCTTTTCAACTCCAAATGTTTTCTAAGCATACATCATATTTTCCAACTTGCATTTTACAAAATTGCATAGCACATGCCTGAATTCTCTGTGCATTTAGGATAGAACACCATTTCGATGATTTTACTAAGACAAGCACAATTTTGGTCCTTGGTTCGATTACCCCTGTTAAAGGCGGCAGGAACGGTCGAACCTCGTACCGACAGGTCGAGCTCCATCCCATGGATTTTCCCGCAATTTTCAAAACGGAGGTGAGTATTTCAAAACATTTTCCAAAATCCGGTCAAGTTTGAATCGCGAAAGCGTTTCCCTCTCCCTTTCGCAAGGAAGGGAAGACAAGAAAAATTTTGCGACAATAACAGGTTTGGCGAAGAAAGTATACAAGTGATGTTACAAATGTGAATATAGGTGCAGGAGATGATTACTTGTCAACATAGACATGAATGACATGGTCATATACAGCTTTTAACATAGGAGCTCAAAATGAAGGCATGAATCTACAAACGCAAGATGTAGGTGATAAAAATAAATAAATACATGAATTGACCTTCAGATATTAGATGGTCTGTTCATAATGTAATGTAATAAATCACCTTTCCTGGAACTTATATAACTTCATCTCCTAATATCAATCTTACTTCAGCTAGATCCCACTATATAAAACTGGAACACACTAAGTTTATAAACAAACCTATTATTACCCGGTCTTCACGTTGCTGGGTAATAATAGGTTTCCCTCCTTGCGAAAGGGAGAGGGAAACGCTTTCGCGATTCAAACCTGTTATCGTCGCAAAATTTTTCTTGTCTTCCCTTCCTTGCGAAAGGGAGAGGGAAACCCTTTCGCGATTCAAACTTGACCGGATTTTGGAAAATGTTTTGAAATACTCGCCTCCGTTTTGAAAATTGCGGGAAAATCCATGGGATGGAGCTCGACCTGTCGGTACGAGGTTCGACCGTTCCTGCCGCCTTTAACAGGGGTAATCGAACCAAGGACCAAAATTGTGCTTGTCTTAGTAAAATCATCGAAATGGTGTTCTATCCTAAATGCACAGAGAATTCAGGCATGTGCTATACAATTTTGTAAAATGCAAGTTGGAAAATATGATGTATGCTTAGAAAACATTTGGAGTTGAAAAGCATTTCTCAGGAAAAAGATGGAAATCAATCTCTCAGAAAACTCAGACGAAGAAGGTTTGAAATCTCGGGAAAGTTTATAAAGACTTAGAAAATTTTGAAGAAGTGAGAATCTTGAGAAAGTTTAAATGAGAATATCGGGAAAATTTTGAGAAAGTTTATAAAGACTTAGAAAATTGAGAATCTCAGGACAATGTTGAGAAAGATTAGAAAGACTTGCAAAAATGAGAATCTCAGGAAAGTTTTAAGAAAATTTATAAAGACTTGGAAAATGAGAATCTCAGGAAAATTTTGAGAAAATTTATAAAACTTGGAAAACTATGAAGAAATGAGTATCTCAGGAAAATGGGAAGAATTCCTGAGAAAAGACGATCATTTGAAAAGGAAAGCATTTGTCGGGATAACTCGGACTTTGAGAATTTTCTCAAGGAAATGATAGAAAATTTATAGAAAATTCTTTGGAGAAAAAAATTCAAAACTTAGGAAGTTGAATTCCTGAGAATCTTGTCTTTTTGAAATGTTGGAAAATCAACTTGGGTTCTTGAGAAAGATGAAAAATTCCTTTTGAAAAGAATCTTAAGAAAATAACATTTTCAAGAAAAATCATAGGAAAACTTTGATTTGGAAAATCCAACTCCGAATATCATCATAGTTTCTTGAGAAAATCGATTCCATGAAGTGAAAATCTTTTGAGAAAATCATGAGAAAAACAAATGATGCAGATGATGTGAATGAATGAATGCACTTTTGAAAATATTTCTGAAAATTTTATTGGGAAAATGTGGATTAAGCCAAAGTAAATCCTTCATATATTCTGACTGTGGCCATGAATATACTCAGGGTTTATTTGAGTTAATTCACAATATTTTGAAAACATTGGAAATATGAGGTGCATTTTCAAGATAGCCTAAGAGTGTAGGCTTAATGTGACTGGTAGAGAGATGATGGATCTGGGTTTCATCCATATTCCGACTAGGGCCGTAAATATGGATTCCACCGAGTTCGTCAACTCTCTAAGAGTTGGTGCACGTGCCATTCGTGTTCATCCACGGTGAATTTTGAAAATTTGAGATATATGCATCATAGAATCAGGATATTACTGAAATCAAACTATATGAGATGCGGCCTAATCTAAGCAGTAAAAGTAAATCTTATTCCAAGGTTTACATTGGATTGTTACATTGCATAACATAAAGTAAAAGAAAATTGAAATGGAGCCAAGGAATCTGCATCTTCTAGATTTTCCTGCAAAATGAGAGTTAGTACAAGATAACCAAGGGAATGGGTATATATATATACTATATACAACAAAGATATACAGGTAAATATAGAAATACTTGAATTTATGATAAATGATATATGATATATGATATATGATAATAAAGATATATTTGCAAAAAGTAAAAGAAAAGAAAAATATGTGTGATAACCAATGCACATGAAGGGATATATATATATATATATATGTAAGTATATATATGTGTATATATATATACATATATACATATATATATATATACGTATATAAGTATACATATGGGTAGATATACATACATATCAATATATATATACTTATACTAAGAGAATATACATATAAATGAAATTTCCATATAAGGGGTAAAATCAAAAAATACAGGTATAGACAATTTCTGTAGGCGATTTCACACAACCATATTTCTCAAATTACAAAGTAATTTTCAATGAAAATGGGAATAGAGCTTCCCTATATATCCATAATGAAACCTGTAAAAGATGGTTAAAAGATCAAGAATGGATATTAAAATATCCATCCATGAATGCGGTTAAATATCAAGACTGCATATCTGCAGAAAATTGAGTGGTTAAATGTATGATATGCAAGATGTACCTGATATATGATGTCAAAACATCATGAAATGATTCCAATAGTGTAGGGAAGTGTTGTGGAAAGTGCAGCGAAGAAAATATACAAGTGATGTTACAAATGTGAACATAGGTGCAGGAGATGATTACTTGTCAACATAGACATGAATGACATGGTCATATACAGCTTTTAACATAGGAGCTCAAAATGAAGGCATGAATCTACAAACGCAAGATGTAGGTGATAAAAATAAATAAATACATGAATTGACCTTCAGATATTAGATGGTCTGTTCATAATGTAATGTAATAAATCACCTTTCCTGGAACTTATATAACTTCATCTCCTAATATCAATCTTACTTCAGCTAGATCCCACTATATAAAACTGGAACACACTAAGTTTATAAACAAACTTTGATAAAGAGTTTTGTAAAAATATACAGCTGATGTAATAATCAGAAGAAAAATGTACATGTATTGGCATTTTATGCCTATCTAATGAATGACAACAAGATATCATGTTGACATAACTTGTATAACATAGCAGATGTAGAAAGTGAGCCGAATGACAGAAACCGTGTGCAGGGGAAAGGCATAAAATGCCAATGCATGTGAATTTAAAGCAAAGGTAAAAATAACAACAGAAAAAGAAAAAAAAAAAAAAACAAATGAACATGAAAGAGTAAATTTGGATTAGAATGGGATGCAAATAAAGAAGATAGTGGCCAAAAGCACATTGCAGACTTATATGTATCTGCTGTAAGTACTAAGTAGACTATCAATCATTTATAAAAAAAAAAAAAAAAACAAAGAAAGCGGAAGATAAATCAATGTTAGTTTTGAATCTGTACAAAAACTGTTATAAGCATAATATAAGTATCTCTTATGCACACTACGCTAATCCTCACCTAAAATCTTTAGATGTCCAAATGGTACATATGACCAAAGCATGACGCCAGCCAAGAAAGCTAACGTATGAAGTATCTCATTCTCAGCATTCAAGCTTATAAAAGTTTTGCTGATTTCTTATATATATCCCTTGTTCCAAACAAAATGCAATAAACAAATTGGGGTTGATTTTTTGCAGCTGGGCTGAAAGGAACAGGTAAATGTCGCTGCTGTGTTTTCTGCACCAAGGGATCTCTGCTGATGGGCTAAAGACAAGGTGATTTCCGGCTGGATTCCCCTGTGCTGAAAGCAGCTGGTGAGACACTGGCTGGGCTGAAGGTAAGGGTTGAAGAGGATGAAGAACACATTGGCTGGGCTGGAGGAAAGGGTAGGATCTGGTGTCTGAAAGCAAATGGGGTTGAAGAAGATGGACAGCGGTTGGACCTTTTGTTGCTGGGGTCGAAGGTGAATGACAATAGATAATGAATGTAAAAAAAATAAACAAAACATTACATGGGAAATACGATTAATGCAAAACCAGAAAATCTACACGATGCCTCAAGTAAGATGCAGAAACAAGAAATGAAATAAAAACTTATGCAACTTATATACTAACAAACGAATTAATAACATTACAAAGGATATCTAAAGAAAGAATCAAATGGAATAGCAGATCGGACGATGAACAAAAAACCTTTTTAAACCAGCGACTATCCTGTGGCTGCTGAAAAGAATCAAGAATCGCCAGAAGGAATGGGTCAATCGGCTAGCCTCTTTTTCTACTGGATCTTCTGTCGGCTGAAGGATGATGGGCTGAAGGCTGAAGATGGAAGACCTCCCACTGGGTCTCCTGCTGGCTGGTGTGCTAAAGAAGATGGTCTTCACGCTATCCCTCCTACTGGCTGGACTGAAGTGGAGGTGAATATGCGGCAGGGGCTGAAAAGATGGCTGGAGATGGCTCCCCTGCGGCTGGAGCTGAAATAGGCTGGAGGTGGCTGGGCTAAAGAAGATCGGCTGAAGGAGGATGTGCGGCTGAAGATGGGCTGAGATGGCTGAGTCTCTTGCACTCTAGGAAACGCCACCCTTCAGCTAAGAGTTGAAGGTATGAAGCCCTTCACGCTGGATGAAGGAAACGAGCCTCCAAGAGGGGAAGAACCCACGATAGATAAAACGATACTTCAGAAAACGCAGATTGGCTTCCTCCTTCTTTCAGCTGAAGGAAAATGGGTACCTTCTTGGTGAATCCCCCTTTCGTTGGGTATCCTTCTGTTGGTGGGCTGAAGAAAATGACAGCAGCCGATAGATCTTCTTGATGGCTGGTGCTGGAGAAGAGGATGGACAGCAACCGATGGGTTGAAGGTTGCGATTGGTGGCGATGATGGAAGACCCTGCAAAACCGAAAATCCCCTCTCTTCAATCGGCTCCCCCTTTTTTAAAAACCCTACAGAGCAAATCCCCCCCTCTTTTCTTCGTGAGTGCTTGCCTCTTTTAAAACTTTCCTTCCTCCCCCAAAAGAAACGCATCCCCTTCCCCCTTAATCAGGTTCCGTTAAATTTTTTTTGAAAATTTTGTTGAAAATTTTGCAAAGGCGTGAAACCGATGCTTCATTGTTTTGAAAGCTTGCTATTTTTAAAAGAGGCGCCTCTTTGGTTTTTCCAAAACCTTGTTTTATTTCCTAAGTTTAGATAGAAATCAAATTTATTACTTTTTTTTTTATTTTGGAAGTTCGGCTGTGCCATTTAAGGCTGCCTCTTTCTAAGAAAAAAAAAAATTTATTAAGACAAAATAAAATTAAAAAAAAATAAAAAGGAAATAAATGAGAGGCTTTTATGGAAATGCCACCTCAATCCACTTTTAAAATCCTTTTGAAAATAAAGCTTTATTTTGTTTTTGTAAAATCTTTTATTTTCAAATAGGGTGCCACATGTGTTTGTGCCCGCTAACTACACAAAATAAATAAATAACTATTGAGAAAAATTCGCAAATTGGTATGAACTTCGGGTGGGTCCCGCTTGAGAATAAACAACTTACCCGAGAGTCTGAGTATGATGCTAGTTCAAAGGCGGGTCCCGCTTCATTTATTTGAAAATACGAGATAAAACATTATTTATTTTCGAGAATTTAGGAAAAATTGGGTTTTCAGGGCAAAAATATGGATAAATGCAAAAAATTTTGTAAAGAGATTTAAAATCCTTTTTGCAAAAAGTTTTGAGATAAAATCTTTAAAATCAATATCCAAATATCCAGATTGTTTTTCTTGAGAAAATTTTTTGTAATTCAAAGTCCTGGGGATAAAATGGGAAAGATTGGCAATTTTGAAAACCCAGGGTTTTAAAAATCAATTTTGAAAAGTTTAAAAATCAAATCTGGATGGACAATTTTGAAAATCATGAGTTCTGGATCTCAAACTGATATGCTATGTAATGAAATGATGCAAAGTGTTCATGCAATGCGATGCAAAGACATGTTTCAGTGAAATGTCACTCTGAGCTCGGACTTGAAAATTCTAACTTTTGTCCAGAAAGAGGATTTTGAAATTTTGCAATTTGAAGATGTCTCTGAACCTAAATAAAGAAATTTTGAGGCTCAAGAATGAGATTTAGGACTTTCTTCAAGGTTCAATCTTGGAAAATGACTATTTTGCCCTTCATTGCTTCTGGAGAACTGACACGTGCCGATTGAGGGCGATGTCGAGAGGGTGAGTGAAAATTTGGGGTGTTTACAGATGCCCCTCTTTGCTACTAAGCCGGCTTATGGCCGAGCTTAGTGGCAAAGAAAACACACCAAATTTGGGCTATATAAAAAAAATGCCCCAGTTAGAAGGATTTGACTGGGTGTGAGGAAATTAGCCCGAGGAAAATGGTAGATATGAAGCGAAGAATGGAGAGAAAAGACTCACTCTGTGAGAGTGAAATTCAGGTTTATGCCCTTAACCTGGATGGGACAGAAATATCTCGTATGGAACAAAGCTCAGGTTTCAACCCTTGACCTGATTGGGGAATGGAATATCTCATCGAAGTGAGACTCAGGTTCGCACCCTTAACCTGATTGGGCGAAAAATGAAATACCTCTTTGAATGAGGCTCAGGTTTATACCCTTAACCTGATCGGGCGGAAAAATGGAATACCTCTTTGAATGAGGCTCAGGTTTATACCCTTATCCTGATCGGGTGGAAAATGGAATACCTCCTTGAATGAGGCTCAGGTTTATACCCTTATCCTGATCGGGTGGAAAAATGGATGGAATCCTCGAAAGAAGAGACCATGATGGAACCTTCGGATTTTGCACAATAAATCCGACAGGGGTTTTGCAAAAGGAAAGAAAATGGGGTCCCTAAAGCTTGAAAAAGGATTGATTTTGGGTGTCTCATTGCTGAGACTAAATAGCTTTTGAAATTACCTTTTGCGACAAATGATTGTTGGTTCGACCTCGAACCGAAATGGGACTGTCTATGATGGGACAGTGGGGACACAGGGAAGTGTGCAATCTGAGAGTTCATGCTCTCAAAGAAGGGAAGGAATCAAGTCCTTCAGAGGGATTAAAATTGGTGTCAGGATGCATCGAAAACGAACATCAAGCTCTCGCTTCACGTCAGGATGACTAGAAAATATTGTCAAAATGTTGGAAATTTTGCTGTTGATTCGAAATTTTTGAAAATGTTGCACATTGTTGCAAAGATATTCTTTCTTTTCTACCCAAAGTATTACCTCCAAACAAGGTTCACTTCGTAGAATCGAGACTTGAAATCCAAATTGCTTGCAATTGACCTTCTTCAAGGAAGCTATCAATTTCCTTGATATGAACAAGAAAGAGAATTTGATATTGTGAAAGCAGTTGATGAAAGAGTATTGATAATAGAATTTCACAAGATTAAAGAGGATTCTTGATAGATTTGGCAGTTTGATATCCTGAGAGCTTCTCTCTTGATAATCTTTCTGCACTCTTTTGGGCCTCTTTGGTGTTTTGGCTATATTCTCCTTCATTTTGGAGATGTTCTGACTTTCTCTCTGTCTCTTTTTCCTTTCTTGCTCTCTTTTGGGAAGGGTACGTCACAAACTCCTTCAACTTGGAGATGTTTTGATCCTTCCTTGACGATATTGGCTTCTTGGCTAGAGATCTTTGGATGATAGCTGAAATTAAATATCTTTTAGGGATTGTCGAGAGGTTCATCGCATCTGCCTTCATCTTGACAGTGCTTTGGACCTTCCTTGGAAGGATCCGTCACAAACTCCGTCATCTTGGAGATGTTTCGAATCTTCTTTGGCCCCGGGGGTCTACTCGCCTAATTCGCCTTCATCTTGACGACAGGTGAGAGATCCCTTTTGCGGATACTTAATTGCAGCTTAGATGATTTTGAGGAGACAAGGCTTGGGTAAATGCTCTCTTTTCTAGCACTCAGGATATTTCAACTGCCTCGTCTTTACAAGAATAGCCTTTAAGGATGCGCCATTGACTGCGATCAATATCGATCATCCATGGCTTTGCAAAACATTGAATTTTCTTTGCTGGCCATATCGAGGATTTATCCTTCATCCTTTTGGCTGGCCGATAGAAAGAATTTGAGTTTTGAATCTCTTTTCGCGAAAGCTTCACTCTTTTGGAAATGATGCTGAAGGTAAACTGAAATAAAGATTTGTGCAATAAAGATTCTGAGATCAACAATTGATTGACAAATTGACAAAATTTTCTTGAAATCCTTGGTGAAAGTGAGTATTTAAAGTCCGGTTCAACACATCCGTGACGAAGATTCTCCTCTCTTTTTCCCCAAAAAGAGAGACTCAGGCTTGGCCCTTACCTGAATGGGAAATGGGAAATACTCCTCTCTTCCCTGAAGAGGAGGTGTTTGCAAAATGAACTTTCGAAGAGAAATTGAGCTTTCGTCAAAGCTCCCTAATATTAGGCTTCTCTTATGGAAAGGGGGCCGAAAATAGTGAGGTCTGAAAATTGGGTCATGAAAGGAACGAGTCCATCACACTCTCCCTGCAAAGAGGGTCTTTCATGACGAAAATGGCCTAGTATGAAATTGGGGGTCACAAGAAAAGCGAGTCTCCATCAAGCCTCTCCCTTTAAAAGGGTTTCTTGTGTGAAATTGGAAATTGTTTTGCAAACGGTTCACAAAGACGCGAGTCCCTTCAAACTCTCCCTGAAAAGGGGCTAAGTGAACGAGTTGGATAGCATGCAAAAAGAATGAGCTCCCTCGAACTCTCCCTAAAAAGGGTCTCTCGCAAGAGAAAATGATTGAAATTAGATATTGAGATTGATTGACCCGAAGGTCAAAGTTGGATGACCTGACGGTCGAAATTGAGAATTGGTTGACCACAAGATCGAAATTATGTGACTCGAAGGTCGAAATTTGGAAATTGAGTGACCCGAAGGTCGAAATTTGAGAATTGGAATTTGAAATTGAAAATTGGGTGACTCTGGGGTCAAAAATTGGGAATTGAATGACCTAACGGTCGAAATTGAGAATTGATTGACCCGAAGGTCGAAAATTTGGAATTGGTTAACCGAAAGGTCGAAATTTCGGAAATTGGGCGACCCAACAGATCAAAAATTGATTGACCCGAAAGTTGAAGGTAGGAAATTGATTGACCCGAAGGTCAAAATTGGAAATTGGTATTTGAAATCGAGAATTGAAAATTGGGTGACCCAGAGGTCGAAATTGGAGAATTGCCTGATTTGAATATTTAAATTGGAATTTAGAGGGCAAAACATCGAATTTTGAGCAACTGACAGACTCTGATGATCGAAATAACTTGGATAAACAAATGAGAATAATGAATTCGAGTCAAAGCTCGAATGAAATACAGAGATCACGAGTCGGAACCCGGATCAACCAATGAAAATGATTTGAAATAAAACCCGAGTCGGAACTCGGTTTTCTGAAAAATTGGGATTTTGAAAATGTGCCAGTTTGAGTATTGGATTTTGGAATAATACCAGTCCGAGCACTGGGTTTTTGGTTCAGTATTGGTGATGACCTTTTGATTTTGAATCGTTAGGAATTGTGATGGGACTGTTTGTTGAAATCCCAATACTGACTGGATTGTTGTTCATGCAGTTGAATGCAAATGAATATGAATTGATGCCTATGAATGCACAAGTGCATGAAATGAGAAATTTGTTTATCCTGCCTGCATACAGAACAAAAATTTAAAAATGCCCCCAGTGTAACTGGGAAAGAAGGTTGGATCATTATCTGAAGGAAACAGGAAGGATTTACAAGAGAAGAATAAATGTTTCAAGTATAAAACTTTTTCAAATGTCGCGCGTTAATAGGATCTGGCAATTCTACCCCATCGGCATTGATGAGCCGATATGCGTTGCGGGGTAATGCTTCTTTGACGACATATGGGCCTTCCCAATTTGGCGACCATTTACCGCCAGGATGATGCTTGAGATAAGCTGTGGATCGAAGCACTAACTCATTGACTTTGAATCTTCTTTCGATGACCGACTTCGCATATGGCCTGGCTACTCTCTGGCGATAAGATTGAGCATGCTCTGCTGCTTTTAACCTTCTCTCGTCGAGTAAGTCTAACTGTACCAGTCGCTGCTGCTGGCATTGATCAAGGGGTAATTGCAGAAGCGATGCAAATTTCAAAGCGGGCTTTTGAACGTGTAGCGGCAACACTACTTCTGTTCCATAGACCAGTTCTAATGGGGTAGCATTCGTTGGTGTACGAATGGTGGTCCGATAGGCCCATAGTGCGTCGTGGATTTTCTCATGCCAGTCACGGCCTGTTTCCACAGTTCGCTCCAAAATACGAATTAAAATCTTGTTGGTGGCCTCTGCCTGACCATTCCCTTGAGGATAATATGGAGCGGAAAAATGGTGATAGATCTTGAATTTTGAGCAGAATGTTTTCATCTTTTCATTCTTGAAATGACTGCCATTGTCTGACACAATGTCATGTGGGATGCCGAAACGGCAAAGGATGTTCTTGTGAATAAAAGAGACCACGTGTCGGCCTTCTACTGTGCGAAGAGTGATAGCTTCTACCCACTTGGTGAAATATTCTGTTGCAGTAAGGAAATATTTATGGCCATTTGAAGCTGAAGGAGTGATGGGACCTACGACATCGAAGGCCCACATAGAAAATGGCCATGGAGAGACAACAGACTGTAAATAAGTTGCCGGAGCATGGATGGAAGGTGCGTGTATCTGGCATTGCACACACTTCTTCACATAATGATAACAGTCTTGTTGCATAGTCTTTCAGTAGTAACCTGCTCTGATGATTTGCTTGACAAGGGTTTGGTAACCGACGTGGCCACCACAAATGCCTTCGTGTGCTTCTCGCACGACTTCTTTGGCTTCATCTTCGTCTAAACATCTGGAATACTCTGAACTGAATCCACGACGATAGAGGACATTGGCCAAAATAAAATATCGAGTAGACATACGCTGGATTGCTCGTTGCTCTTTCTTTGAGAGTTCTGGAGGAAATTCGCCAGTTTCTATGAAAGTTTTGATGTTGTAATACCAAGGCTTTTTCCTTTGCTCAGCTTGGTTTACTTGTTCCGCTGGAATGAAAGCAGGTTGGTCAAGTCTGCCAATTTCAAAAGAGCGACAAGATTCTCCATTTTTGAATGCTATAATGGAGCCTAAACTGGCGAGACTATCGGCTACTTGATTAAAATCTCTCTTGATGTGGAATAACTGAAATTCTTCAAACTTGCTGACAAGAGCTGAAACAATCTTTTGATAGGGAAACAACTTCTGATCTTTGACCTGCCATTCGGCTCGAACTTGATTGACAACAAGTAATGAGTCACCGTAGGCATGTACTCTCTTGACATTGAAGTCTAGTAGAATCTTTAGACCTTGAATTAGGGCTTCATATTCAGCCATATTATGAGTGCATTGAAAATCTAACATGAGGGAAAATGGAATCATCTCCTTCTCAGGAGTGATTAATAAAATTCCGATGCCTATTCCGGCCATATTCTTAGAACCATCGAAAAATAGATTCCAGACTGGAGATTGCTGGATATTGCAAATTTGCTCATCAGGGAAGTCATCTTCGGCTTTCACCTCTTCTACTAGAGGAAAATCTGCCAATTGATCTGCAATTGCTTGGCCTTTGATTGATTGTTGTGAAACATATTCTAAGTCATACTGCATCAATAAGACTTGCCATTTGGCGACTCGTCCGCTGAGAAAAGGTTGCTCCAAGATGTATTTGAGAGGATTGAGTTTAGACAAGATTTTGACTTCTGATGCCAACAGGTAGTGTCTTAGCTTCTGACACATCCATACCAGAGCTAGGCAGGTCTTCTCTATATGAGAGTATTTCTTTTCATAATCTATGAAAGTCTTACTCACATAATAAATGGCGTGCTCTATCAGGCTGCCTTCTTTGTATTGTGCCAAGAATCCGCCACATGCGACTTGATTGACTGAGATGTATAACAGAAGAGGTTTTCCCAATTCTGGCGGCTTCAGGATTGGAGGATTGAGAAGATACTTCTTGATTCTATCGAACGATTGCTGACATTCTGGTCCCCATTCGAATTTCACTCCTTTTCTGAGCAAGTGGTTGAAAGGTTCACATCTCATCGCCAAGTTGGAAATAAATCGCCGGATTGATTGCATGCGTCCCTGAAGGCTACGCAACTCTTTGAGATTTTTCGGGGGTGGCATATCAATGATAGCCTTGGCTTTGGCCGGGTCAACTTCAATTCCCTTTTTACTGACCAGAAAACCCAACAGTTTGCCTGATTCGACTCCAAAGACACATTTTTGCGGGTTAAGCCTTAACTTGTAAAGAATGAGTCTCTTAAAGACTTGATCAAGGGTTTCGAGGTGATCTTCTCCCTCTTTAGATTTCACGAGAATATCATCAACATACGCATCCATGATTTTGCGCATTTGATCATGAAATATAACAGCCATTGCCCGTTGATATGTTGCTCCAGCATTCTTGAGCCCAAAAGGCATAACCGTATAGCAGAAAGTGCCCCAAGGCGTAGTAAAGGAAGTTTTAGATTGGTCGCGGGCGGCCAACTTAATCTGGTTGTAGCCGGAATATCCATCCATGAAGGAGAACATGGCGTGTCCTGCTGTGCTGTCAATCAAAAGATCAATGCTTGGCAGTGGATAGTCATCCTTCGGAGTTGCCTTGTTGAGGTCTCTGAAGTCTATGCAAATCCTGACTTTGCCACTTTTCTTTGGGACAACGACGATATTGGCTAACCAGTCTGGGTAGTCAATAGTTCGAATAAATCCTGCTTTGAGCAGATCTTCAAGTCCTTCTTTGACTTGTTGCTCTATTCTAGGATCCATTTTTCTCAGCTTTTGCTTAACCGGCTTTACATCTGGCTTCAAAACGAGTCGGTGTTCGACCAATTTGGGATCTAAACCCGGCATATCTTCATATGTCCACGCAAACACTTCTTCATGTTGCTTGAGGAACTTTGTAAGCCTTTCTTTCTCTTTCAGACTTAGACTGGTACCGATCTTGAGAATCTTGGGATCTTCCTCTGAGCCGATATTAACATCTTCAGTAGGATCTTGTACTAGAGCGGATGGTTCATCTTGCTTCTGAACTGAGGTGAATTCTGGTAATTCCTGAAGAGACGGGTCAAATTCTGCATAATCATCTAACTGCTTTGCAACCTTGCTGTCTCCTGTGCTTGCTTTGACTCGGTGAATTGCTGCCGATTTCTGGAAAACCTTTGGATTGATAACGAGTTTCTTGATTGCTCGGGAAGACATTCCTGAAATTTTGGATAAGAAATGTGATTCAGGAAAAATCGTCCATCATACGACAAACCCTCAAAAAGAATTATGCATAAAATGACATTGAGTTATAAAATGAGAATGTAGAGACAAAAGAGGCAGATGGCACCCAGATAAACAGAGAAAATTGACATTTTATTGATTTGAATTGATAAAAGACATGGAGACATTTATTTTGAAAGGAATAGAAGGAAATGCAACAACGATTCTCAATGTGCCCCTCTGACAAAAACAGTCTTCTTTGGTGAGTTTCCGCCGAAAAACCCTAATCCTGCCCTGTGGGGACGACGCTTTTGGATTATTGGCTCGACACGACCATCTTCATTTTTGCCCAGTCCTTTAAACGGTTGATAACCATGCTTCAGAAGTAAGTCAAATCCCTTTCTTGCTTTCATGAATTGTGGAAACAATGGATGATCTTTGACAGTGTCGTAGCTGACACAACCTCCAACTTTGAAGAACTTGGGACCTTTCCATCGGGTCATGGCTACAGTGTGCAAGGATAATTCTGATGTTGCCTGGAATATCTCCTGACTTTCTTTGAGACTGATTTCTTCATTCTCTCTGATGCTAGGAATATCTGCAGTAAATGATGGTCGAGGTATCATAGGCTGTGGGAGCCTTTCTTCTGGGTCCTCTCCGAGCACAGTTGTAATCATTCCACCTTTTGACCATTTTACGCATTGATGTAAGGTGGAAGGCACTGCATTTGCATTATGAATCCATGTCCTTCCGAGCAGCAAATTGTAGGTGGGTGGCACATTAACCACATGAAAAAGCACGGAATGTACCGAATAATTAATGAATACTTCCAGGAATATCTTCCCTTTAGCCGTCTGACCATGATTGTCAAACCCATAGATGGTAATAGGGTCTGGAATGTATTCTTCTTCCTTAATGCCTAGCGCCTTTGCGGTCATTTCAGGACATATATTGAGGCTGCTACCTCCATCTACTAGCACATGGGGTACTGTCATTCCCCTGACCCGAACGACGATGTAAAGAGCATTATTGTGAAAGGAATGAGGCTTTGGAAGGTCCTCATCTGAGAAAGTGATCGGCGCATTAGTCATGGCTGAATTCACAATTTGTGCCATGTCTTCAGGAGTGGTACTGGGCTTAACTTTGATTTTTCTGAGCAGATCGTCCAGTACTTGCTGATGCTTGCAGGAACTTTTGGCCAAGTCAAAAATGGAAATATTGGACAAAGCGGTCAGAGGCTTCTGACTTGAATTCCCCGGCTTGGGCTTGATGATTTGATTGAGAAAATCAGGAAGTCCCTTTGACTTGGGGACTGACTTTACCGATGCTTCGGAGACTTTCATCTTACCCAATGCTGAGATTAGATCCATTTTCTTAGAATCAGGAGTTGCTTGTCGAAGTACTGATACCTGATGTTGAACTTGAAGATCTTGTGCAGAACATGGCTTGATGCGCTCATGTGGCAGAAATGGTTGGGCAGATACTACTGCTGTGGTGTGTGAAGGAAAAGGCTGCTTAAGAATGTCCATTTTTTCTTCTTTTTCTCCTTCTACCAATAGATTTTTATCGATAAGATCCTGCACAATGTTCTTGAGAACGAAACAATTCTCAGTGCTGTGTCCCACTGTTCTGTGGAACTTGCAGAATTGATCCTTCCATTTCCCCATAGGCACAGGGGGATCAGCCAACCTCGGTAATTTGACCATTTCCTTCGACAACATATACTCGAGCACATCTTCGAGTGATTGATCGAGAGGAGTGAATTTTCGATCATAACTCCATCCTTCATGTTTAACTTTTTCACGCAATTTAGGCCCTTGGTCTTGCTGAGAAGGCTTGCTGAACTGAGGAACAGGCTTCATTTTCTGATCTCCTTTATTGTTGGGATTGCCTGCGCCGTAACAGTAATCTTTCTTCTGCCCTTTGTACTGATTTCGGCTATTGTTGTTATTATTGTTGGCAGAGAAGGTGAAGTGAGCTTTCTTCTTCTGCTCACCTTGGTTATTTTTGGAAAAAGTGAAGCCTTCATAGACTCCATTTTCTACGCTCAGCTCGAGCCATTCTGCTCGCTCAGTTAATTCAATGAAGGTCCTGGACGGTGCGGTAGAGATTAATCCTCTTAACGGCTGCGAAAAGTTATTGAGGATTAGGGACAGGGCGTGCCTTTCTGAAATGGGATCTCTCATTTTATTACAGGCTGACCTCCACCTGTGAATGAAATCCCGTGCTTTTTCATTCTCATTCTACCTCAGACTGCAGAGATGACTTAATGTCGGGAGCGCTTCTGTATTGAACAAAAAGCGTTCAATAAATAAATTCACCACTTTATCGAACTCCTTGAGCTCGATGGGATTGATATGCTCAGCATACCATTTAGCTGCAACTCCTTCCAAGCTACGAGGGAAACACAGGAACAGTGCTCTGTTATTTCTCTTGAATCTTGAGCACTCTGCGAAGAAAGTGGCGAGATGGGCTTTCGGATCGCCAGAACCATCGAACTTGATAAATTTTCGGGGAAGATTTTCGAGATCGTCATCCCCTTCGAAGCCGTCATAGAAGTCCTCACTGGTGAAGACTTTCTTGCCCTTGTCGCGGGCTTGGAGATCCTTAACAACTCGGGCCATTTCCCTGAATTGTGACTGCAGAGGTTCTTCTGTGACTTGATTCTTTGCTTTGCGGCTCCTCCTTTGTTCTCGGCCACGTTTCTGAAATGCCGGAGGCACCTCATATTCTTCCTTAGTGTCTTCAGTTGATTCGGATTCATCTGAGATTTCTTCTGACTGAATCTGCTTTTTGGGAGCTTTCTCATTCTTATGTCCGTGGAACTTTTCTCTGAATTGATTTTTTTCTGCACTAGTTCCAGCCTATTCATTCATCATTTTATTCATCATCTTTCGGAACATGGCGTACATTTGAGGGTCTATGCCATCATCCTCTCGTTGCTGCTCTTGACTCTTCTCGAATCGGGGAGAGCCCATCTCTTCTTCTGAGGCTGACGAGTATTGCGATGCCGTTGTTCTTTTGCCTGATCTTGTCTGAACCATCAAATGTTATGGATGCTCTCAGATTTTGCTGTGGATGCTCTCCGTGAATCAAATGAAAGGAGGTATCCTGGAATGTTTTAGTAATAACATCACAGATTTTGCTGTGGATGCTCTCCGTGAATCAAATCGGTTGCTGTCCATCCTCTTCTCCAGCACCAGCCATCAAGAAGATCCATCGTTTGCTGTCCATCTTCTTCTCCAGCACCAGCCATCAAGAAGATCTATCGGCTGCTGTCATTTTCTTCAGCCCACCAACAGAAGGATACCCAACGAAAGGGGGATTCACCAAGAAGGTACCCATTTTCCTTCAGCTGAAAGAAGGAGGAAGCCAATCTGCGTTTTCTGAAGTATCGTTTTATCTATCGTGGGTTCTTCCCCTCTTGGAGGCTCGTTTCCTTCATCCAGCGTGAAGGGCTTCATACCTTCAACTCTTAGCTGAAGGGTGGCGTTTCCTAGAGTGCAAGAGACTCAGCCATCTCAGCCCATCTTCAGCCGCACATCCTCCTTCAGCCGATCTTCTTTAGCCCAGCCACCTCCAGCCTATTTCAGCCCAGCCAGCAAGAAGCCCAGCCGCTCCAGCCTATTTCAGCCCATCAGCAGAGATCCCTTGGTGCAGAAAACACGGCAGGGTCATTCCCCATATTCCTTTAGCCCAGCCGAGATCATTTGGAACAAGGAATCACGAGCAGCCATCATCCTATCTGTGATTTTAGTAGCAGCAATAACATTCCAGGATACCTCCTTTCATTTGATTCACGGTAAGCAACATCAATTCCATAATCGATGTCATCTTTTTTTTTCCTTTTTCCCATGTCATTTTTTTTTTTCTCTGTTTTCACGTTTTTCTCATTTCCCACTTCCCTGTTCTCCCAAAACTCAGTATTGTGTAGTATTGAATTATCAATAGTAGCAGCAATGTTTGCAATCATCTTCTGAACTTGTTATATTCCATCCATCGAATTCAAGATTCATCATGCCATTCACAAATTTGTTCTTGTGCATCAATGCATTTCTGCATTTTTTTTTTATTATCATGATAGTAGTCATTTTTTTTTTATTTATCCTGAAGCATCACACGATTCATTGCTGTCTGATTCTTTTGATTGTGCAATAGTTTTGAGCACCGATATACTTCCCTCTAAGTTTTTTTTGTTGTTGTTTTGTTTCTGCTGAAACAGAAGGTGTTTTGTGTGTGATATGTCATTGCTGCATTTGCTACATGTATCAATAAATGAACAGTAGTCGTTGGTTTATGAAATTGCCAATATGGCTGTAATGAAATCAGCAAGCTGCATATGCTTGCAGAGGCAAACATACTCCATTTTCCGGACTGTATGGCAATTATACATGTAGATGCGGACACAAATGGAACGCATACTCTGTGTCTGGAGTGATTATACCCATTCAGTGTGTTGCTGGACCTATTTGATTCCTCAATGTTTACAGAGTGGTGGGCTGATATAATACACCTGCAAATTTACACAAGCAAGATAAAAACCTTGTTTAGATTAAAACCATTGCAATGCTGAAATTCAAGGTGTTGACCATAATGGCTGAAGTTAAGTAGATTCCATAAAATATTACACCAAGGCTATAAAAGGTGAAGGGTGGACAGTTTGCTGAAATTGGTCTGTGGCTGGAATATCATTTGAGTAAAATTTTATTAGTCACCTGTATATCTCATAGTGGCTGTATCCAGCATTTCGTTACAGTTTTCAACTCTCATTCTTATTTAACCCCTGTTTTAGCAATGTTTATTATCATTGGGACCATAGTCATTAACCCTCCATGCATTCCCTAGTAATTTTATGTTTTATGTCATCATATCAGTTACTACCTCTCCCTTACACTTTCCACAACGCTTTCCCAATATCCTTGATATTGCTTCATCATATATCATACACATTTCGTATATCCTACATTTAGCCACTCTCTTTCCTGCAGGTACCCAGTCTTGATAATCAGCCATATTCATGAATGGATATATCCATATCCGTTCATTATCTCTGTACCATCTTTTGCACGTTTCATTATTGATATATAGGGAAGCTCCATACCCGATTTTGTTGAGAAATATGTTGTAATTTGAGAAATATGATTATGTAAAATTCCCTACAGAAACTGTATATACCTGTATTTTTTTTTTTTTATTTTACCCATTATATGGAATTTTTATTAAATATGTATATTTTCTCATCATAGGTATATACATATCTAGGTATATGTATGTCTATTGTATATCTACTTATATGTATACGTATATATGTATATACATATGTATATATATATATACATATATACATACTTATATATATATATATATACCTTCATGTGCATTGGATATCATATATATTTTTCCTTTTCTTTTACTTTTTTTTTTATCGTCATTACCATATATCATTTAGCATAAATTCAAATATTTCTATATCTACATATATATCTTTGTTGTATATAGTATATATGTTCATTCCCTCGGTTATTTTGTACTAACTCTCATTTTGCAGGAAAATCTAGAAGATGCAGATTCCTTGGCTCCATTTCAATTTTCTTTTACTTTATGTTATGCAATGTAACAATCCAATGTAAACCTTGGAATAAGATTTACTTTTATTGCTTAGATTAGGCCGCATCTCATATAGTTTGATTTCAGTAATATCCTGATTCCATGATGCATATATCTCAAATTTTCAAAATTCACCGTGGATGAACACGAATGGCACGTGCACCAACTCTTAGAGAGTTGATGAACTCGGTGGAATCCATATTTACGGCCCTAGTCGGAATATGGACGAGACCCAGATCCATCATCTCTCTACCAGTAACATTGAGCCTACACTCTTAGGTTATCTTGAAAATGCACCTCATATTTCCAATGTTTTCAAAATATTGTGAATTAACTCAAATAAACCCTGAATATATTCATGGCCACAGTCAGAATATATGAAGGATTTACTTTGGCTTAATCCACATTTTTCCAACAAATTTTTCAGAAAGTTTTTCAAAGTGCGTTCATTCATTCAAATCATCTGCATCATTCGTTTTTCTCATGATTTTCTCAAAAGATTTTCACTTCATGGAATCGATTTTCTCAAGAAACTATGATGATATTCGGAGTTGGATTTTCCAAATCAAAGTTTTCCTGTGATTTTCCTAAAAAAATATTATTTTCTTAAGATGCTTTCAAATAGAATTTCTCATCTTTCTCAAGAATCAAAGTTGATTTTCAGACATTTCAAAGGCAAGATTCTCAGGAATTCAATTTCCTAAGTTCTAAATCTCCTTCTCCAATGAAATTTTCCTATAAATTTTCTATCCTTTTCTTAAGAAAATTCTCAAAGTCGGAGTTTTCCCAACAAGTGTTTTCCTTTTCAAATATTCATCTTTTCTCAAGAATTTCTACAGTTTTCCTGAGATTCTCATTTTCCTCATGATTTTCCAAGTCTTTAAGTCTTCTCAAAATTGTCCTGAGATTCTCATTCTTCTAAGTCTTTATAAACTTTCTCAAGATTTTCCCGAGATTCTCATTTAAACTTTCTCAAGATTCTCACTTCTTCAAGATTTTTCAACTCTTTATAAACTTTCTCGAGATTTCAAACCTTCTTCGTCTGAGTTTTCTTGAGAGATTGATTTCCATCTTTTCCTGAGAAATGCTTTCCAACTTCAAATATTTTCTAAGCATACATCATATTTTCCAATTTACATTTCCCAAAATTCTCATAGCACATGCTTGAATTCTCTGTGCATTTAGGATAGAACACAATTTCGGCAATTTCACTAAGTCGAGCACAATTTTGGGTCCTTGGTTCGATTACCCCTGTTAAAGGCGGCAGGAACGGTCGAACCTCGTACCGACAGGTCGAGCCCCATCCCATGGATTTTCCCGCAATTTTCAAAACGGAGGCGAGTATTTCGAAACAATTTTCAAAATCCGGTCAAGTTTGAATCGCGAAACCATTTCCCTCTCTCTTCCGCAAGGAAGGGAAGACGGGAAAAATTTTGCGACGATAACAGGTTTGGCGACCGTTATGGCCATTACACTTTCCACAACGCTTTCCCAATATCCTTGATATTGCTTCATCATATATCATACACATTTCGTATATCCTACATTTAGCCACTCTCTTTCCTGCAGGTACCCAGTCTTGATAATCAGCCATATTCATGAATGGATATATCCATATCCGTTCATTATCTCTGTACCATCTTTTGCACGTTTCATTATTGATATATAGGGAAGCTCCATACCCGATTTTGTTGAGAAATATGTTGTAATTTGAGAAATATGATTATGTAAAATTCCCTACAGAAACTGTATATACCTGTATTTTTTTTTTATTTTACCCATTATATGGATTTTTCATTAAATATGTATATTTTCTCATCATAGGTATATACATATCTAGGTATATGTATGTCTATTGTATATCTACTTATATGTATACGTATATATGTATATACATATGTATATATATATATACATATATACATACTTATATATATATATATATATATATACCTTCATGTGCATTGGATATCATATATATTTTTCCTTTTCTTTTACTTTTTTTTTTTTTTTTTGTATATATATCGTCATTACCATATATCATTTAGCATAAATTCAAATATTTCTATATCTACATATATATCTTTGTTGTATATAGTATATATGTTCATTCCCTCGGTTATTTTGTACTAACTCTCATTTTGCAGGAAAATCTAGAAGATGCAGATTCCTTGTAGCAAGTTTTAAAAATTCAGTTACAAAACTTTCAAAAGTTTTCAAAAAAAAAAAATTGTAACGGAAGGGGGAGCTGCGTTTTTTTTTGTGAGAAGAGAAAGTTTTTAAAAAGGGGGGGGCAGGGCATTCACGGGGGGTGGCCAATTGAGTTGGAGATTTTGGGTTTTGCAGAGGATTCCATTACCAGCACCACCTTCCTTCCCCACCAGGAGAAGATCAAGCCAGCCGCAGCCCATCATTTCTCTACCTCCAGCAGCAAAAACTGCATCTTCTTCAACCCATCGGTTGCTGTCCATCCTCTTCTCCAGCACCAGCCATCAAGAAGATCCATCGTTTGCTGTCCATCTTCTTCTCCAGCACCAGCCATCAAGAAGATCTATCGGCTGCTGTCATTTTCTTCAGCCCACCAACAGAAGGATACCCAACGAAAGGGGGATTCACCAAGAAGGTACCCATTTTCCTTCAGCTGAAAGAAGGAGGAAGCCAATCTGCGTTTTCTGAAGTATCGTTTTATCTATCGTGGGTTCTTCCCCTCTTGGAGGCTCGTTTCCTTTATCCAGTGTGAAGGGCTTCATACCTTCAACTCTTAGCTGAAGGGTGGCGTTTCCTAGAGTGCAAGAGACTCAGCCATCTCAGCCCATCTTCAGCCGCACATCCTCCTTCAGCCGATCTTCTTTAGCCCAGCCACCTCCAGCCTATTTCAGCCCAGCCAGCAAGAAGCCCAGCCGCTCCAGCCTATTTCAGCCCATCAGCAGAGATCCCTTGGTGCAGAAAACACGGCAGGGTCATTCCCCATATTCCTTTAGCCCAGTCGAGATCATTTGGAACAAGGAATCACGAGCAGCCATCATCCTATCTGTGATTTTAGTAGCAGCAATAACATTCCAGGATACCTCCTTTCATTTGATTCACGGTAAGCAACATCAATTCCATAATCGATGTCATCTTTTTTTTTCCTTTTTCCCATGTCATTTTTTTTTTCTCTGTTTTCACGTTTTTCTCATTTCCCACTTCCCTGTTCTCCCAAAACTCAGTATTGTGTAGTATTGAATTATCAATAGTAGCAGCAATGTTTGCAATCATCTTCTGAACTTGTTATATTCCATCCATCGAATTCAAGATTCATCATGCCATTCACAAATTTGTTCTTGTGCATCAATGCATTTCTGCATTTTTTTTTATTATCATGATAGTAGTCATTTTTTTTTATTTATCCTGAAGCATCACACGATTCATTGCTGTCTGATTCTTTTGATTGTGCAATAGTTTTGAGCACCGATATACTTCCCTCTAAGTTTTTTTTGTTGTTGTTTTGTTTCTGCTGAAACAGAAGGTGTTTTGTGTGTGATATGTCATTGCTGCATTTGCTACATGTATCAATAAATGAACAGTAGTCGTTGGTTTCTGAAATTGCCAATATGGCTGTAATGAAATCAGCAAGCTGCATATGCTTGCAGAGGCAAACATACTCCATTTTCTGGACTGTATGGCAATTATACATGTAGATGCGGACACAAATGGAACGCATACTCTGTGTCTGGAGTGATTATACCCATTCAGTGTGTTGCTGGACCTATTTGATTCCTCAATGTTTACAGAGTGGTGGGCTGATATAATACACCTGCAAATTTACACAAGCAAGATAAAAACCTTGTTTAGATTAAAACCATTGCAATGCTGAAATTCAAGGTGTTGACCATAATGGCTGAAGTTAATTAGATTCCATAAAATATTACACCAAGGCTATAAAAGGTGAAGGGTGGACAGTTTGCTGAAATTGGTCTGTGGCTGGAATATCATTTGAGTAAAATTTTATTAGTCACCTGTATATCTCATAGTGGCTGTATCCAGCATTTCGTTACAGTTTTCAACTCTCATTCTTATTTAACCCCTGTTTTAGCAATGTTTATTATCATTGGGACCATAGTCATTAACCCTCCATGCATTCCCTAGTAATTTTATGTTTTATGTCATCATATCAGTTACTACCTCTCCCTTACACTTTCCACAACGCTTTCCCAATATCCTTGATATTGCTTCATCATATATCATACACATTTCGTATATCCTACATTTAGCCACTCTCTTTCCTGCAGGTACCCAGTCTTGATAATCAGCCATATTCATGAATGGATATATCCATATCCGTTCATTATCTCTGTACCATCTTTTGCACGTTTCATTATTGATATATAGGGAAGCTCCATACCCGATTTTGTTGAGAAATATGTTGTAATTTGAGAAATATGATTATGTAAAATTCCCTACAGAAACTGTATATACCTGTATTTTTTTTTTTTATTTTACCCATTATATGGAATTTTCATTAAATATGTATATTTTCTCATCATAGGTATATACATATCTAGGTATATGTATGTCTATTGTATATCTACTTATATGTATACGTATATATGTATATACATATGTATATATATATATACATATATACATACTTATATATATATATATATACCTTCATGTGCATTGGATATCATATATATTTTTCCTTTTCTTTTACTTTTTTTTTTTTTTTTTTTTGTATATATATCGTCATTACCATATATCATTTAGCATAAATTCAAATATTTCTATATCTACATATATATCTTTGTTGTATATAGTATATATGTTCATTCCCTCGGTTATTTTGTACTAACTCTCATTTTGCAGGAAAATCTAGAAGATGCAGATTCCTTGGCTCCATTTCAATTTTCTTTTACTTTATGTTATGCAATGTAACAATCCAATGTAAACCTTGGAATAAGATTTACTTTTATTGCTTAGATTAGGCCGCATCTCATATAGTTTGATTTCAGTAATATCCTGATTCCATGATGCATATATCTCAAATTTTCAAAATTCACCATGGATGAACACGAATGGCACGTGCACCAACTCTTAGAGAGTTGATGAACTCGGTGGAATCCATATTTACGGCCCTAGTCGGAATATGGACGAGACCCAGATCCATCATCTCTCTACCAGTAACATTGAGCCTACACTCTTAGGTTATCTTGAAAATGCACCTCATATTTCCAATGTTTTCAAAATATTGTGAATTAACTCAAATAAACCCTGAATATATTCATGGCCACAGTCAGAATATATGAAGGATTTACTTTGGCTTAATCCACATTTTTCCAACAAATTTTTCAGAAAGTTTTTCAAAGTGCATTCATTCATTCAAATCATCTGCATCATTCATTTTTCTCATAATTTTCTCAAAAGATTTTCACTTCATGGAATCGATTTTCTCAAGAAACTATGATGATATTCGGAGTTGGATTTTCCAAATCAAAGTTTTCCTATGATTTTTCTTGAAAATGTTATTTTCTTAAGATTCTTTTCAAAAGGAATTTTTCATCTTTCTCAAGAACCCAAGTTGATTTTCCAACATTTCAAAAGACAAGATTCTCAGGAATTCAACTTCCTAAGTTTTCAATTTCTTTCTCCAAAAAAATTTTCTATAAATTTTCTATCATTTCCTTGAGAAAATTCTCAAAGTCCGAGTTATCCCGACAAATGCTTTCCTTTTCAAATGATCATCTTTTCTCAGGAATTCTTCCCATTTTCCTGAGATACTCATTTCTTCATAGTTTTCCAAGTTTTATAAATTTTCTCAAAATTTTCCTGAGATTCTCATTTTTGCAAGTCTTTCTAATCTTTCTCAACATTGTCCTGAGATTCTCAATTTTCTAAGTCTTTATAAACTTTCTCAAAATTTTCCCGAGATTCTCATTTAAACTTTCTCAAGATTCTCACTTCTTCAAAATTTTCTAAGTCTTTATAAACTTTCCCGAGATTTCAAACCTTCTTCGTCTGAGTTTTTCCTGAGAGATTGATTTCCATCTTTTTCCTGAGAAATGCTTTTCAACTCCAAGTGTTCTCTAAGCATACATCATATTTTCCAACTTGCATTTTACAAAATTGCATAGCACATGCCTGAATTCTTTGTGCATTTTGGATAGAACACCATTTCGATGATTTTACTAAGTCAAGCACAATTTTGGTCCTTGGTTCGATTACCCCTGTTAAAGGCGGCAGGAACGGTCGAACCTCGTACCGACAGGTCGAGCTCCATCCCATGGATTTTCCCGCAATTTTCAAAACGGAGGCGAGTATTTCAAACATTTTCCAAAATCCGGTCAAGTTTGAATCGCGAAAGCGTTTCCCTCTCCCTTTCGCAAGGAAGGGAAGACAAGAAAAATTTTGCGACGATAACAGGTTTGGCGACATGTGTGTGGGCCCACTAACTAAAAATGAATAATATTGAGAAAAATAAAAAAAAAGAAAATTGGCAAATTGGTATGGATTTCGGGTGGGTCCCGCTCCATTTATTTGAAGATACGAGATAAAACCTTATTTGTTTTTTTTTTTTTTTTTTTTCAAGAATTTGGAAAAATTGGGTTTTCAGGGCAAAAATATGGATAAATGTAAAAACAAAATTTGTAAAGAGATTTAAAATCTTTTGCAAAAACAGTTTTGAGATAAAATCTTTAAAATCAATATCCAAATATCCAGATTGTTTTGTTGAGAAAATTTTTGTAATTCAAAGTCCTCGGGGTAAAATGGGAAAATTTGGTAGTTTTGAATACCCAGGGTTTTAAAAATCAATAAAAAGTTTAAACATCAAATCTGGATGGATAATTTTGCAAATCAGGAGTTCTGGATCTCAAACTGATATGCTATGTAATGAAATGATGCAAAGTGTTCATGCAATGCGATGCAAAGACATGTTTCAGTGAAATGTCACTCTGAGCTCGGACTTGAAAATTCTAACTTTTGTCCAGAAAGAGGATTTTGAAATTTTGCAATTTGAAGATGTCTCTGAACCTAAATAAAGAAATTTTGAGGCTCAAGAATGAGATTTAGGACTTTCTTCAAGGTTCAATCTTGGAAAATGACTATTTTGCCCTTCATTGCTTCTGGAGAACTGACACGTGCCGATTGAGGGCGATGTCGAGAGGATGAGTGAAAATTTGGGGTGTTTACAGATGCCCCTCTTTGCTACTAAGCCGGCTTATGGCCGAGCTTAGTGGCAAAGAAAACACACCAAATTTGGGCTATATAAAAAAAATGCCCCAGTTAGAAGGATCTGACTGGGTGTGAGGAAATTAGCCCGAGGAAAATGGTAGATATGAAGCGAAGAATGGAGAGAAAAGACTCACTCTGTGAGAGTGAAATTCAGGTTTATGCCCTTAACCTGGATGGGATAGAAATATCTCGTATGGAACAAAGCTCAGGTTTCAACCCTTGACCTGATTGGGGAATGGAATATCTCATCGAAGTGAGACTCAGGTTCGCACCCTTAACCTGATTGGGCGAAAAATGAAATACCTCTTTGAATGAGGCTCAGGTTTATACCCTTAACCTGATCGGGCGGAAAAATGGAATACCTCTTTGAATGAGGCTCAGGTTTATACCCTTATCCTGATCGGGTGGAAAATGGAATACCTCCTTGAATGAGGCTCAGGTTTATACCCTTATCCTGATCGGGTGGAAAATGGATGGAATCCTCGAAAGAAGAGACCATGATGGAACCTTCGGATTTTGCACAATAAATCCGACAGGGGTTTTGCAAAAGGAAAGAAAATGGGGTCCCTAAAGCTTGAAAAAGGATTGATTTTGGGTGTCTCATTGCTGAGACTAAATAGCTTTTGAAATTACCTTTTGCGACAAATGATTGTTGGTTCGACCTCGAACCGAAATAGGACTGTCTATGATGGGACAGTGGGGACACAGGGAAGTGTGCAATCTGAGAGTTCATGCTCTCAAAGAAGGGAAGGAATCAAGTCCTTCAGAGGGATTAAAATTGGTGTCAGGATGCATCGAAAACGAACATCAAGCTCTCGCTTCACGTCAGGATGACTAGAAAATATTGTCAAAATGTTGGAAATTTTGCTGTTGATTCGAAATTTTTGAAAATGTTGCACATTGTTGCAAAGATATTCTTTCTTTTCTACCCAAAGTATTACCTCCAAACAAGGTTCACTTCGTAGAATCGAGACTTGAAATCCAAATTGCTTGCAATTGACCTTCTTCAAGGAAGCTATCAATTTCCTTGATATGAACAAGAAAGAGAATTTGATATTGTGAAAGCAGTTGATGAAAGAGTATTGATAATAGAATTTCACAAGATTAAAGAGGATTCTTGATAGATTTGGCAGTTTGATATCCTGAGAGTTTCTCTCTTGATAATCTTTCTGCACTCTTTTGGGCCTCTTTGGTGTTTTGGCTATATTCTCCTTCATTTTGGAGATGTTCTGACTTTCTCTCTGTCTCTTTTTCCTTTCTTGCTCTCTTTTGGGAAGGGTACGTCACAAACTCCTTCAACTTGGAGATGTTTCGATCCTTCCTTGACGATATTGGCTTCTTGGCTAGAGATCTTTGGATGATAGCTAAAATTAAATATCTTTTAGGGATTGTCGAGAGGTTCATCGCATCTGCCTTCATCTTGACAGTGCTTTGGACCTTCCCTGGAAGGATCCGTCACAAACTCCGTCATCTTGGAGATGTTTCGAATCTTCTTTGGCCCCGGGGGTCTACTCGCCTAATTCGCCTTCATCTTGACGACAGGTGAGAGATCCCTTTTGCGGATACTTAATTGCAGCTTAGATGATTCTGAGGAGACAAGGCTTGGGTAAATGCTCTCTTTTCTAGCACTCAGGATATTTCAACTGCCTCGTCTTTACAAGAATAGCCTTTAAAGATGCGCCATTGACTGCGATCAATATCGATCATCCATGGCTTTGCAAAACATTGAATTTTCTTTGCTGGCCATATCGAGGATTTATCCTTCATCCTTTTGGCTGGCCGATAGAAAGAATTTGAGTTTTGAATCTCTTTTCGCGAAAGCTTCACTCTTTTGGAAATGATGCTGAAGGTAAACTGAAATAAAGATTTGTGCAATAAAGATTCTGAGATCAACAATTGATTGACAAATTGACAAAATTTTCTTGAAATCCTTGGTGAAAGTGAGTATTTAAAGTCCGGTTCAACACATCCGTGACGAAGATTCTCCTCTCTTTTTCCCCAAAAAGAGAGACTCAGGCTTGGCCCTTACCTGAATGGGAAATGGGAAATACTCCTCTCTTCCCTGAAGAGGAGGTGTTTGCAAAACAAACTTTCGAAGAGAAATTGAGCTTTCGTCAAAGCTCCCTAATATTAGGCTTCTCTTATGGAAAGGGGGCCGAAAATAGTGAGGTCTGAAAATTGGGTCATGAAAGGAACGAGTCCATCACACTCTCCCTGCAAAGAGGGTCTTTCATGACGAAAATGGCCTAGTATGAAATTGGGGGGTCACAAGAAAAGCGAGTCTCCGTCAAGCCTCTCCCTTTAAAAGGGTTTCTTGTGTGAAATTGGAAATTGTTTTGCAAACGGTTCACAAAGACGCGAGTCCCTTCAAACTCTCCCTGAAAAGGGGCTAAGTGAACGAGTTGGATAGCATGCAAAAAGAATGAGCTCCCTCGAACTCTCCCTAAAAAGGGTCTCTCGCAAGAGAAAATGATTGAAATTAGATATTGAGATTGATTGACCCGAAGGTCAAAGTTGGATGACCTGACGGTCGAAATTGAGAATTGGTTGACCACAAGATCGAAATTATGTGACTCGAAGGTCGAAATTTGGAAATTGAGTGACCCGAAGGTCGAAATTTGAGAATTGGAATTTGAAATTGAAAATTAGGTGACTCTGGGGTCAAAAATTGGGAATTGAATGACCTAACGGTCGAAATTGAGAATTGATTGACCCGAAGGTCGAAAATTTGGAATTGGTTAACCGAAAGGTCGAAATTTCGGAAATTGGGCGACCCAACAGATCAAAAATTGATTGACCCGAAAGTTGAAGGTAGGAAATTGATTGACCCGAAGGTCAAAATTGGAAATTGGTATTTGAAATTGAGAATTGAAAATTGGGTGACCCAGAGGTCGAAATTGGAGAATTGCCTGATTTGAATATTTAAATTGGAATTTAGAGGGCAAAACATCGAATTTTGAGCAACTGACAGACTCTGATGATCGAAATAACTTGGATAAACAAATGAGAATAATGAATTCGAGTCAAAGCTCGAATGAAATACAGAGATCACGAGTCGGAACCCGGATCAACCAATGAAAATGATTTGAAATAAAACCCGAGTCGGAACTCGGTTTTCTGAAAAATTGGGATTTTGAAAATGTGCCAGTTTGAGTATTGGATTTTGGAATAATACCAGTCCGAGCGCTGGGTTTTTGGTTCAGTATTGGTGATGACCTTTTGATTTTGAATCGTTAGGAATTGTGATGGGACTGTTTGTTGAAATCCCAATACTGACTGGATTGTTGTTCATGCAGTTGAATGCAAATGAATATGAATTGATGCCTATGAATGCACAAGTGCATGAAATGAGAAATTTGTTTATCCTGCCTGCATACAGAACAAAAATTTAAAAATGCCCCCAGTGTAACTGGGAAAGAAGGTTGGATCATTATCTGAAGGAAACAGGAAGGATTTACAAGAGAAGAATAAATGTTTCAAGTATAAAACTTTTTCAAATGTCGCGCGTTAATAGGATCTGGCAATTCTACCCCATCGGCATTGATGAGCCGATATGCGTTGCGGGGTAATGCTTCTTTGACGACATATGGGCCTTCCCAATTTGGCGACCATTTACCGCCAGGATGATGCTTGAGATAAGCTGTGGATCGAAGCACTAACTCATTGACTTTGAATCTTCTTTCGATGACCGACTTCGCATATGGCCTGGCTACTCTCTGGCGATAAGATTGAGCATGCTCTGCTGCTTTTAACCTTCTCTCGTCGAGTAAGTCTAACTGTACCAGTCGCTGCTGCTGGCATTGATCAAGGGGTAATTGCAGAAGCGATGCAAATTTCAAAGCGGGCTTTTGAACGTGTAGCGGCAACACTACTTCTGTTCCATAGACCAGTTCTGATGGGGTAGCATTCGTTGGTGTACGAATGGTGGTCCGATAGGCCCATAGTGCGTCGTGGATTTTCTCATGCCAGTCACGGCCTGTTTCCACAGTTCGCTCCAAAATACGAATTAAAATCTTGTTGGTGGCCTCTGCCTGACCATTCCCTTGAGGATAATATGGAGCGGAAAAATGGTGATAGATCTTGAATTTTGAGCAGAATGTTTTCATCTTTTCATTCTTGAAATGACTGCCATTGTCTGACACAATGTCATGTGGGATGCCGAAACGGCAAAGGATGTTCTTGTGAATAAAAGAGACCACGTGTCGGCCTTCTACTGTGCGAAGAGTGATAGCTTCTACCCACTTGGTGAAATATTCTGTTGCAGCAAGGAAATATTTATGGCCATTTGAAGCTGAAGGAGTGATGGGACCTACGACATCGAAGGCCCACATAGAAAATGGCCATGGAGAGACAACAGACTGTAAATAAGTTGCCGGAGCATGGATGGAAGGTGCGTGTATCTGGCATTGCACACACTTCTTCACATAATGATAACAGTCTTGTTGCATAGTCTTCCAGTAGTAACCTGCTCTGATGATTTGCTTGACAAGGGTTTGGTAACCGACGTGGCCACCACAAATGCCTTCGTGTGCTTCTCGCACGACTTCTTTGGCTTCATCTTCGTCTAAACATCTGGAATACTCTGAACTGAATCCACGACGATAGAGGACATTGGCCAAAATAAAATATCGAGTAGACATACGCTGGATTGCTCGTTGCTCTTTCTTTGAGAGTTCTGGAGGAAATTCGCCAGTTTCTATGAAAGTTTTGATGTTGTAATACCAAGGCTTTTTCCTTTGCTCAGCTTGGTTTACTTGTTCCGCTGGAATGAAAGCAGGTTGGTCAAGTCTGCCAATTTCAAAAGAGCGACAAGATTCTCCATTTTTGAATGCTATAATGGAGCCTAAACTGGCGAGACTATCGGCTACTTGATTAAAATCTCTCTTGATGTGGAATAACTGAAATTCTTCAAACTTGCTGACAAGAGCTGAAACAATCTTTTGATAGGGAAACAACTTCTGATCTTTGACCTGCCATTCGGCTCGAACTTGATTGACAACAAGTAATGAGTCACCGTAGGCATGTACTCTCTTGACATTGAAGTCTAGTAGAATCTTTAGACCTTGAATTAGGGCTTCATATTCAGCCATATTATGAGTGCATTGAAAATCTAACTTGAGGGAAAATGGAATCATCTCCTTCTCAGGAGTGATTAATAAAATTCCGATGCCTATTCCGGCCATATTCTTAGAACCATCGAAAAATAGATTCCAGACTGGAGATTGCTGGATATTGCAAATTTGCTCATCAGGGAAGTCATCTTCGGCTTTCACCTCTTCTACTAGAGGAAAATCTGCCAATTGATCTGCAATTGCTTGGCCTTTGATTGATTGTTGTGAAACATATTCTAAGTCATACTGCATCAATAAGACTTGCCATTTGGCGACTCGTCCGCTGAGAAAAGGTTGCTCCAAGATGTATTTGAGAGGATTGAGTTTAGACAAGATTTTGACTTCTGATGCCAACAGGTAGTGTCTTAGCTTCTGACACATCCATACCAGAGCTAGGCAGGTCTTCTCTATATGAGAGTATTTCTTTTCATAATCTATGAAAGTCTTACTCACATAATAAATGGCGTGCTCTATCAGGCTGCCTTCTTTGTATTGTGCCAAGAATCCGCCACATGCGACTTGATTGACTGAGATGTATAACAGAAGAGGTTTTCCCAATTCTGGCGGCTTCAGGATTGGAGGATTGAGAAGATACTTCTTGATTCTATCGAACGATTGCTGACATTCTGGTCCCCATTCGAATTTCACTCCTTTTCTGAGCAAGTGGTTGAAAGGTTCACATCTCATCGCCAAGTTGGAAATAAATCGCTGGATTGATTGCATGCGTCCCTGAAGGCTACGCAACTCTTTGAGATTTTTCGGGGGTGGCATATCAATGATAGCCTTGGCTTTGGCCGGGTCAACTTCAATTCCCTTTTTACTGACCAGAAAACCCAACAGTTTGCCTGATTCGACTCCAAAGACACATTTTTGCGGGTTAAGCCTTAACTTGTAAAGAATGAGTCTCTTAAAGACTTGATCAAGGGTTTCGAGGTGATCTTCTCCCTCTTTAGATTTCACGAGAATATCATCAACATACGCATCCATGATTTTGCGCATTTGATCATGAAATATAACAGCCATTGCCCGTTGATATGTTGCTCCAGCATTCTTGAGCCCAAAAGGCATAACCGTATAGCAGAAAGTGCCCCAAGGCGTAGTAAAGGAAGTTTTAGATTGGTCGCGGGCGGCCAACTTAATCTGGTTGTAGCCGGAATATCCATCCATGAAGGAGAACATGGCGTGTCCTGCTGTGCTGTCAATCAAAAGATCAATGCTTGGCAGTGGATAGTCATCTTTCGGAGTTGCCTTATTGAGATCTCTGAAGTCTATACAAATCCTGACTTTGCCACTTTTCTTTGGGACAACGACGATATTGGCTAACCAATCTGGATAGTCAATAGGTCGGATAAATCCTGCTTTGAGCAGATCTTCAAGTCCTTCTTTGACTTGTTGCTCTATTCTAGGATCCATTTTTCTCAGCTTTTGCTTAACTGGCTTAGCATCCGGCTTCAAAACGAGTCGATGTTCGACCAATTTGGGATCTAAACCCGGCATATCTTCATATGTCCATGCGAACACTTCTTCATGCTGCTTGAGAAAATTTGTAAGTCTTTCTTTCTCTTCCGGACTTAGACTGATACCGATCTTGAGAATCTTGGGATCTTCCTCTGAGCCGATATTAACATCTTCAGTAGGATCTTGTACTAGAGCGGATGGTTCATCTTGCTTCTGAACTGAGGCGAATTCTGGTAATTTCTGAAGAGACGGGTCAAATTCTGCATAATCATCTAACTGCTTTGCAACCTTGCTGTCTCCTGTGCTTGCTTTGACTCGGTGAATTGCTGCCGATTTCTGGAAAACCTTTGGATTGATAACGAGTTTCTTGATTGCTCAGGAAGACATTCCTGAAATTTTGGATAAGAAATGTGATTCAGGAAAAATCGTCCATCATACGACAAACCCTCAAAAAGAATTATGCATAAAATGACATTGAGTTATAAAATGAGAATGTAGAGACAAAAGAGGCAGATGGCACCCAGATAAACAGAGAAAATTGACATTTTATTGATTTGAATTGATAAAAGACATGGAGACATTTATTTTGAAAGGAATAGAAGGAAATGCAACAACGATTCTCAATGTGCCCCTCTGACAAAAACAGTCTTCTTTGGTGAGTTTCCGCCGAAAAACCCTAATCCTGCCCTGTGGGGACGATGCTTTTGGATTATTGGCTCGACACGACCATCTTCATTTTTGCCCAGTCCTTTAAACGGTTGATAACCATGCTTCAGAAGTAAGTCAAATCCCTTTCTTGCTTTCATGAATTGTGGAAACAATGGATGATCTTTGACAGTGTCGTAGCTGACACGACCTCCAACTTTGAAGAACTTGGGACCTTTCCATCGGGTCATGGCTACAGTGTGCAAGGATAATTCTGATGTTGCCTGGAATATCTCCTGACTTTCTTTGAGACTGATTTCTTCATTCTCTCTGATGCTAGGAATATCTGCAGTACATGATGGTCGAGGTATCATAGGCTGTGGGAGCCTTTCTTCTGGGTCCTCTCCGAGCACAGTTGTAATCATTCCACCTTTTGACCATTTTACGCATTGATGTAAGGTGGAAGGCACTGCATTTGCATTATGAATCCATGTCCTTCCGAGCAGCAAATTGTAGGTGGGTGGCACATTGACCACATGAAAAAGCACGGAATGTACCGAATAATTAATGAATACTTCCAGGAATATCTTCCCTTTAGCCGTCTGACCATGATTGTCAAACCCATAGATGGTAATAGGGTCTGGAATGTATTCTTCTTCCTTAATGCCTAGCGCCTTTGCGGTCATTTCAGGACATATATTGAGGCTGCTACCTCCATCTACTAGCACATGGGGTACTGTCATTCCCCTGACCCGAACGACGATGTAAAGAGCATTATTGTGAAAGGAATGAGGCTTTGGAAGGTCCTCATCTGAGAAAGTGATCGGCGCATTAGTCATGGCTGAATTCACAATTTGTGCCATGTCTTCAGGAGTGGTACTGGGCTTAACTTTGATTTTTCTGAGCAGATCGTCCAGTACTTGCTGATGCTTGCAGGAACTTTTGGCTAAGTCAAAAATGGAAATATTGGACAAAGCGGTCAGAGGCTTCTGACTTGAATTCCCCGGCTTGGGCTTGATGATTTGATTGAGAAAATCAGGAAGTCCCTTTGACTTGGGGACTGACTTTACCGATGCTTCGGAGACTTTCATCTTACCCAATGCTGAGATTAGATCCATTTTCTTAGAATCAGGAGTTGCTTGTCGAAGTACTGATACCTGATGTTGAACTTGAAGATCTTGTGCAGAACATGGCTTGATGCGCTCATGTGGCAGAAATGGTTGGGCAGATACTACTGCTGTGGTGTGTGAAGGAAAAGGCTGCTTAAGAATGTCCATTTTTTCTTCTTCTTCTCCTTCTACCAATAGATTTTTATCGATAAGATCCTGCACAATGTTCTTGAGAACGAAACAATTCTCAGTGCTGTGTCCCACTGTTCTGTGGAACTTGCAGAATTGATCCTTCCATTTCCCCATAGGCACAGGGGGATCAGCCAACCTCGGTAATTTGACCATTTCCTTCGACAACATATACTCGAGCACATCTTCGAGTGATTGATCGAGAGGAGTGAATTTTCGATCATAACTCCATCCTTCATGTTTAACTTTTTCACGCAATTTAGGCCCTTGGTCTTGCTGAGAAGGCTTGCTGAACTGAGGAACAGGCTTCATTTTCTGATCTCCTTTATTGTTGGGATTGCCTGCGCCGTAACAGTAATCTTTCTTCTGCCCTTTGTACTGATTTCGGCTATTGTTGTTATTATTGTTGGCAGAGAAGGTGAAGTGAGCTTTCTTCTTCTGCTCACCTTGGTTATTTTTGGAAAAAGTGAAGCCTTCATAGACTCCATTTTCTACGCTCAGCTCGAGCCATTCTGCTCGCTCAGTTAATTCAATGAAGGTCCTGGACGGTGCGGTAGAGATTAATCCTCTTAACGGCTGCGAAAAGTTATTGAGGATTAGGGACAGGGCGTGCCTTTCTGAAATGGGATCTCTCATTTTATTACAGGCTGACCTCCACCTGTGAATGAAATCCCGTGCTTTTTCATTCTCATTCTGCCTCAGACTGCAGAGATGACTTAATGTCGGGAGCGCTTCTGTATTGAACAAAAAGCGTTCAATAAATAAATTCACCACTTTATCGAACTCCTTGAGCTCGATGGGATTGATATGCTCAGCATACCATTTAGCTGCAACTCCTTCCAAGCTACGAGGGAAACACAGGAACAGTGCTCTGTTATTTCTCTTGAATCTTGAGCACTCTGCGAAGAAAGTGGCGAGATGGGCTTTCGGATCGCCAGAACCATCGAACTTGATAAATTTTCAGGGAAGATTTTCGAGATCGTCATCCCCTTCGAAGCCGTCATAGAAGTCCTCACTGGTGAAGACTTTCTTGCCCTTGTCGCGGGCTTGGAGATCCTTAACAACTCGGGCCATTTCCCTGAATTGTGACTGCAGAGGTTCTTCTGTGACTTGATTCTTTGCTTTGCGGCTCCTCCTTTGTTCTCGGCCACGTTTCTGAAATGCTGGAGGCACCTCATATTCTTCCTCAGTGTCTTCAGTTGATTCGGATTCATCTGAGATTTCTTCTGACTGAATCTGCTTTTTGGGAGCTTTCTCATTCTTATGTCCGTGGAACTTTTCTCTGAATTGATTTTTTTCTGCACTAGTTCCAGCCTGTTCATTCATCATTTTATTCATCATCTTTCGGAACATGGCGTACATTTGAGGGTCTATGCCATCATCCTCTCGTTGCTGCTCTTGACTCTTCTCGAATCGGGGAGAGCCCATCTCTTCTTCTGAGGCTGACGAGTATTGCGATGCCGTTGTTCTTTTGCCTGATCTTGTCTGAACCATCAAATGTTATGGATGCTCTCAGATTTTGCTGTGGATGCTCTCCGTGTAGGGCAAAGACCTGATTAGATTATGAAGGAATTGGCTTTTGGAAAAATATGGTAGACAATTTGAAGAAGATATCCCATTGCGAGAATCACGACAATTGTGTTGTCAATTCTTGGCACGAGAAACAAACAACGAAAATATGCCTTGTTACCTAGGCGAGGTCATCAAGCCATAATAGAAAAAGAGAGAATCTTATTAAAATGAGAAAACATGATTTTATTGATCTTGACAAAGAGGTGGAGGACAGACAATTTGCCACCATTCACGATAATCAGCAGACACTCTAGGACCAGGAAAAATTTTAAGAGAGACAAAGGAATCCCAGCCGTAGCGGGCAGAATGATAGGCCCCGGACCATTGCGCGGAAGTGAGATCAAACTCTGCCACAACACTTGATAACAATCGGGCTTCGACGTACTGCTGTCTCTGGGAGAACTGCCGGACACACCTCTCTGGTTGGTAGTAAGTGCAGAAGAATGGGCCCAGTAACTTGAACCTCTTACCATAAGCATAGGTGTATCTAGGAGGAGATAGTTGTCGATCAAAATAGTCCCATACCACATCATCTTCTTGAATGTTGTTGATCATAGACCGGTACTGGGCCACTGGAAGGAGCTCTTGTCCATTGTATCTAAAAGAGCTTGCTCGGGCTGGAACATGCTGAAAGAACCAGGATTGAAGCGCATAGATACATCCTTCAACTAAGATAGATTCTCCAAGTGAGAATCGAGTCAGACCTCGATACAGGAAGGCGAGCGCTGCCACGGCTATAGAAAGACGATTGGTTTGCCGACTTCCCCATCTTCTCATAAGCTGGATTATTCTGATGTCCATGTAATTCTGTCCATCTGAGAAGAGGGATAATCCTACAGTGCACAGAACCATTGCATTCTGAATCCTTTCTCTGGCTGTTCTTGATAGCGAGCTGACTTCGACGAAGGTCCCGTACTGGCGGTATAACTCTAGTAGGTCAACATATTCATTTCCTTCTAACTGGATCAGGGGCCAAGATCGGCGGCCTGTCATACGAGCTAAGGAGTCTCGAGGGTCTAAACCCTTGACATTGATCAAGAATTGATGTTCTAATGGATCGCTTGGTTGACCGGTTGGTTCTAGCAACCCCATGATTTCTGAAAATTCATCCATTAAAACGGTCATCTCTCCCCATGGGAACCAGAAGGTGCACGTCCGAGGATTCCATCGCTCCGCCATTGCATGGATCAAGTTGCCATTGATGGTCTGCTTTCCGACTGCTGACGCCAGTTCTAATCCGCACTCGCTCAAATGGTCCGGGAACATTCGGGAAAAGCTCTTTAGCCAGGAATAATACCACCGGGGAATGAAAGTTCCGGTGCTAAGGGCTCGATGTTCAGGACGACCTTGTCGCACCTCGAAGGAGATGTGACCTTCAGGAAAGATAGGATCGACTTGACTGGATGCCATCGAACTGAAAACAGAGAAAGACTCAGAATGAGACTTAGGAAAATATGAGAAATTTTGAAAAATTTTGCAGGCAGGATAAAATGCAGCTAGAAATTTGAGATCCAGTGGAAAGGTAGAATGTAAAATCACCTGGAGTTTTGAAAAAAATTGGATATTTGGGAAAATCTTCCAGAGTTTGAGAAAAAGACCTTGTGGAAAATAAGGATATTTTGAAAAAGACCTAATGAGTTGAAAAATATTGGGAAATATAAAGAATTGAAGAAATAACACCCATACAATCACATCCTGCACAAACATTTATGCGCATACAACATTCCCTAAAAGGCTGACTCTAGATGCATCAATTTGAAAATAGCTGTAGGACCTTAACTCTAACTCTAGGTTTAGATCATCTTCGTCCAATCCAGTTATGCCGATATATCCGAACCGAAATTCGAGGTACGTGGCATATAATTTCAACTCCGGTTCTAAGGTAAGGTTTTCCAACATCCTTGAGCGCCTACCGATATACTTCGGACTGTGGCCCGCGGTACGTGGTAGGGGGGTGTTAACCCAAATCATTGGCCCAGTTGTGAGGCTCTGTCCCGAACTAGGGTTCTGGAAGAGAGCCCAGCAACGTGAAGACCGGGTAATAATAGGTAATGGAGATTTTGAAAAATGATCACATGCCAGAAATAGAGGGCTCTAAGTCCTAGAGAGATAGATTTTGAAAACTTTGAAGAAGCATACATTGTTTGCATTCAGATCCTATATTGAGGAGAGTTGTGTTTAGACCTAAGTCTATGTGAACATGAAAATATCTCCTCAATCTGGTCCTACCAAACCATGCCTAGTCTATATGCAATCAGTGTCAGCTAGGTCAAAATCTAGGCTCCTAGGCTCACATGATATTGAAAGTAAAAGCTGACATTTTGTGAACATAATTTTGATAATTGAACTAAGTCAAGCACAATTTTAATCAGACAAGGACAGGTCCCATCACGGTCGCCAAACCTGTTATCGTCGCAAAATTTTTCCCGTCTTCCCTTCCTTGCGGAAGAGAGAGGGAAATGGTTTCGCGATTCAAACTTGACCGGATTTTGGAAAATGTTTTGAAATACTCGCCTCCGTTTTGAAAATTGCGGGAAAATCCATGGGATGGAGCTCGACCTGTCGGTACGAGGTTCGACCGTTCCTGCCGCCTTTAACAGGGGTAATCGAACCAAGGACCAAAATTGTGCTTGACTTAGTAAAATCATCGAAATGGTGTTCTATCCTAAATGCACAGAGAATTCAGGCATGTGCTATGCAATTTTGTAAAATGCAAGTTGGAAAATATGATGTATGCTTAGAAAACATTTGGAGTTGAAAAGCATTTCTCAGGAAAAAGATGGAAATCAATCTCTCAGAAAAACTCAGACGAAGAAGGTTTGAAATCTCGGGAAAGTTTATGAAGACTTAGAAAATTTTGAAGAAGTGAGAATCTTGAGAAAGTTTAAATGAGAATCTTGGGAAAATTTTGAGAAAGTTTATAAAGACTTAGAAAATTGAGAATCTCAGGACAATGTTGAGAAAGATTAGAAAGACTTGCAAAAATGAGAATCTCAGGAAAGTTTTAAGAAAATTTATAAAGACTTGGAAAATGAGAATCTCAGGAAAATTTTGAGAAAATTTATAAAACTTGGAAAACTATGAAGAAATGAGTATCTCAGGAAAATGGGAAGAATTCCTGAGAAAAGATGATCATTTGAAAAGGAAAGCATTTGTCGGGATAACTCGGACTTTGAGAATTTTCTCAAGGAAATGATAGAAAATTTATAGAAAATTTTTTTGGAGAAAGAAATTGAAAACTTAGGAAGTTGAATTCCTGAGAATCTTGTCTTTTGAAATGTTGGAAAATCAACTTGGGTTCTTGAGAAAGATGAAAAATTCCTTTTGAAAAGAATCTTAAGAAAATAACATTTTCAAGAAAAATCATAGGAAAACTTTGATTTGGAAAATCCAACTCCGAATATCATCATAGTTTCTTGAGAAAATCGATTCCATGAAGTGAAAATCTTTTGAGAAAATTATGAGAAAAATGAATGATGCAGATGATTTGAATGAATGAATGCACTTTGAAAAACTTTCTGAAAAATTTGTTGGAAAAATGTGGATTAAGCCAAAGTAAATCCTTCATATATTCTGACTGTGGCCATGAATATATTCAGGGTTTATTTGAGTTAATTCACAATATTTTGAAAACATTGGAAATATGAGGTGCATTTTCAAGATAACCTAAGAGTGTAGGCTCAATGTTACTGGTAGAGAGATGATGGATCTGGGTCTCGTCCATATTCCGACTAGGGCCGTAAATATGGATTCCACCGAGTTCATCAACTCTCTAAGAGTTGGTGCACGTGCCATTCGTGTTCATCCACGGTGAATTTTGAAAATTTGAGATATATGCATCATGGAATCAGGATATTACTGAAATCAAACTATATGAGATGCGGCCTAATCTAAGCAATAAAAGTAAATCTTATTCCAAGGTTTACATTGGATTGTTACATTGCATAACATAAAGTAAAAGAAAATTGAAATGAAGCCAAGGAATCTGCATCTTCTAGATTTTCCTGCAAAATGAGAGTTAGTACAAAATAACTGAGGGAATGAACATATATACTATATACAACAAAGATATATATGTAGATATAGAAATATTTGAATTTATGCTAAATGATATATGGTAATGACGATATATATACAAAAAAAAAAAAAAAAAAAAAAGTAAAAGAAAAGGAAAAATATATATGATATCCAATGCACATGAAGGTATATATATATATATATAAGTATGTATATATGTATATATATATATACATATGTATATACATATATACGTATACATATAAGTAGATATACAATAGACATACATATACCTAGATATGTATATACCTATGATGAGAAAATATACATATTTAATGAAAATTCCATATAATGGGTAAAATAAAAAAAAAAAATACAGGTATATACAGTTTCTGTAGGGAATTTTACATAATCATATTTCTCAAATTACAACATATTTCTCAACAAAATCGGGTATGGAGCTTCCCTATATATCAATAATGAAACGTGCAAAAGATGGTACAGAGATAATGAACGGATATGGATATATCCATTCATGAATATGGCTGATTATCAAGACTGGGTACCTGCAGGAAAGAGAGTGGCTAAATGTAGGATATACGAAATGTGTATGATATATGATGAAGCAATATCAAGGATATTGGGAAAGCGTTGTGGAAAGTGTAAGGGAGAGGTAGTAACTGATATGATGACATAAAACATAAAATTACTAGGGAATGCATGGAGGGTTAATGACTATGGTCCCAATGATAATAAACATTGCTAAAACAGGGGTTAAATAAGAATGAGAGTTGAAAACTGTAACGAAATGCTGGATACAGCCACTATGAGATATACAGGTGACTAATAAAATTTTACTCAAATGATATTCCAGCCACAGACCAATTTCAGCAAACTGTCCACCCTTCACCTTTTATAGCCTTGGTGTAATATTTTATGGAATCTACTTAACTTCAGCCATTATGGTCAACACCTTGAATTTCAGCATTGCAATGGTTTTAATCTAAACAAGGTTTTTATCTTGCTTGTGTAAATTTGCAGGTGTATTATATCAGCCCACCACTCTGTAAACATTGAGGAATCAAATAGGTCCAGCAACACACTGAATGGGTATAATCACTCCAGACACAGAGTATGCGTTCCATTTGTGTCCGCATCTACATGTATAATTGCCATACAGTCCGGAAAATGGAGTATGTTTGCCTCTGCAAGCATATGCAGCTTGCTGATTTCATTACAGCCATATTGGCAATTTCAGAAACCAACGACTACTGTTCATTTATTGATACATGTAGCAAATGCAGCAATGACATATCACACACAAAACACCTTCTGTTTCAGCAGAAACAAAACAACAACAAAAAAAACTTAGAGGGAAGTATATCGGTGCTCAAAACTATTGCACAATCAAAAGAATCAGACAGCAATGAATCGTGTGATGCTTCAGGATAAATAAAAAAAAATGACTACTATCATGATAATAAAAAAAAATGCAGAAATGCATTGATGCACAAGAACAAATTTGTGAATGGCATGATGAATCTTGAATTCGATGGATGGAATATAACAAGTTCAGAAGATGATTGCAAACATTGCTGCTACTATTGATAATTCAATACTACACAATACTGAGTTTTGGGAGAACAGGGAAGTGGGAAATGAGAAAAACGTGAAAACAGAGAAAAAAAAAATGACATGGGAAAAAGGAAAAAAAAAGATGACATCGATTATGGAATTGATGTTGCTTACCGTGAATCAAATGAAAGGAGGTATCCTGGAATGTTATTGCTGCTACTAAAATCACAGATAGGATGATGGCTGCTCGTGATTCCTTGTTCCAAATGATCTCGACTGGGCTAAAGGAATATGGGGAATGACCCTGCCGTGTTTTCTGCACCAAGGGATCTCTGCTGATGGGCTGAAATAGGCTGGAGCGGCTGGGCTTCTTGCTGGCTGGGCTGAAATAGGCTGGAGGTGGCTGGGCTAAAGAAGATCGGCTGAAGGAGGATGTGCGGCTGAAGATGGGCTGAGATGGCTGAGTCTCTTGCACTCTAGGAAACGCCACCCTTCAGCTAAGAGTTGAAGGTATGAAGCCCTTCACGCTGGATGAAGGAAACGAGCCTCCAAGAGGGGAAGAACCCACGATAGATAAAACGATACTTCAGAAAACGCAGATTGGCTTCCTCCTTCTTTCAGCTGAAGGAAAATGGGTACCTTCTTGGTGAATCCCCCTTTCGTTGGGTATCCTTCTGTTGGTGGGCTGAAGAAAATGACAGCAGCCGATAGATCTTCTTGATGGCTGGTGCTGGAGAAGAAGATGGACAGCAAACGATGGATCTTCTTGATGGCTGGTGCTGGAGAAGAGGATGGACAGCAACCGATGGGTTGAAGAAGATGCAGTTTTTGCTGCTGGAGGTAGAGAAATGATGGGCTGCGGCTGGCTTGATCTTCTCCTGGTGGGGAAGGAAGGTGGTGCTGGTAATGGAATCCTCTGCAAAACCCAAAATCTCCAACTCAATTGGCCACCCCCCGTGAATGCCCTGCCCCCCCCTTTTTAAAAACTTTCTCTTCTCACAAAAAAAAACGCAGCTCCCCCTTCCGTTACAATTTTTTTTTTTGAAAACTTTTGAAAGTTTTGTAACTGAATTTTTAAAACTTGCTATTTTTTAAAAAAAAACGCATCTTGGGTTTTTTCAAAACTTTGCTTCATTTACCTAAGTTTTAGGTAAATTTATTATATTATATTTTTTTTTTTTTTTGGAAGTTCGGTTGTGCCACTTTAAGGCTGCCTCTTTCTAAAAAAAAAATTTATTAAAACAAATAAAATAAAAAGGAAATAAATGAGAGGCTTTTATGGAAATGCCACCTCAATTCACTTTTAAAATCCTTTTGAAAATAAAGCTTTATTTTGTTTTTGCAAATCTTTTATTTTCAAGTGGGGTGCCACATGTGTGTGGGCCCACTAACTAAAAATGAATAATATTGAGAAAAAGAAAAAAAAAGAAAATTTGCAAATTGGTATGGATTTCGGGTGGGTCCCGCTCCATTTATTTGAAGATACGAGATAAAACCTTATTTGTTTTTTTTTTTTTTTTTTTTTTTTTTCAACAATTTGGAAAAATTGGGTTTTCAGGGCAAAAATATGGATAAATGTAAAAACAAAATTTGTAAAGAGATTTAAAATCTTTTGCAAAAACAGTTTTGAGATAAAATCTTTAAAATCAATATCCAAATATCCAGATTGTTTTGTTGAGAAAATTTTTGTAATTCAAAGTCCTGGGGGTAAAATGGGAAAATTTGGTAGTTTTGAATACCCAGGGTTTTAAAAATCAATAAAAAGTTTAAACATCAAATCTGGATGGATAATTTTGCAAATCAGGAGTTCTGGATCTCAAACTGATATGCTATGTAATGAAATGATGCAAAGTGTTCATGCAATGCGATGCAAAGACATGTTTCAGTGAAATGTCACTCTGAGCTCGGACTTGAAAATTCTAACTTTTGTCCAGAAAGAGGATTTTGAAATTTTGCAATTTGAAGATGTCTCTGAACCTAAATAAAGAAATTTTGAGGCTCAAGAATGAGATTTAGGACTTTCTTCAAGGTTCAATCTTGGAAAATGACTATTTTGCCCTTCATTGCTTCTGGAGAACTGACACGTGCCGATTGAGGGCGATGTCGAGAGGATGAGTGAAAATTTGGGGTGTTTACAAATGACTAGTGCAGCATGCTGTATTGAGTTACAGGGGAGATACGGTTGGTGAAGATGGATAAATGAGCTGGTGATGAAGAGCCTACAGCAGGCGTGGGAAGAAGAAGTGCAACAAGGGTTGTATTGTTGTGATTACAGCAGTAGTGATGACAGGTGATGGAGGATATAAAACATAATGCAGACAACAAATACAGAGGGCACCAACTAATGTAGATGGGTAAATATGATACTAAAAGGGGCACGTATGGTGTTGAAGTAGCAGGAAATGAAAAGCATATGGTTGTTGTAGGTACGGGTGATATGAATGTGAGAGGATGAGTAGATGCAACAAGGAGGGGAGACTGTATAAGAGACTGCACGTGGAAGGTGATTCTAGAAATGGGTGTAAATAGGCAAATATAACTAGAAAGAATATTGACAGTGGATGATGATTCCATTCTAATGAGGTTATCAAAATGATGTTGATGCCTATATTTACTCAAATGCATAACTCATGAGATGGAGGACAGTATAGAAAAATATGTGATAATGTAAGACAGTATAATTAATTGATGTATATTGACAATACCAAAGTAAGGACGATGAGCAGGGAGGTGGCTGAATGTAGTTGGGGAAGAGGGGCAGTGGATATACCTTTGTAACCACAGTAAACAGAGGAAAGAAATGATTTTTTTTTTTTTTTTTGGGGGGGGGTTATACATTCGATATAAAGACTCTGATAGGGATGAAGTGAAGCAACTGTGAATAAGTGGTAGGTGGACATTGGCTTAAGATGCAACAGAAAGTGATTGGGGTGATAGCTGGACAGGAAAATGTCTACAGAGGATGGACAGTGGATTTGTAGTTGGTGGAAGCTTGAAGATAACAATGGTATGTGAAATGAGAGGCATCGCTGGTGAATGGGTAAAAAAAAAAAATGACAGCACAGATGCTGCAAAATGATATACTATAAGCTGTTGAACAATAGATCATAAATCAGGTTTTGCTAAAAGAAAAAAAATGTAAATTTGGCATATAATGGCTTGTCAATATCACTGCCATGTAAACCTGTCATATGCGTTTTTAGCTAGTGTAATCCTAACTTTCTTAGTGGATACCCTTCTGCAAAATCCAGGACTCCCCTGCAAAACATATAATCTAAGATGAGTTCAAATATGGATATATGGGATGTATTGTAAGGAATTAGAGGATTTCAGAGCACAGAAAACACATGGATGGGAAGTAGGGAAAATATAACAAACATAAGGACCAAACGGAACTAAAGAATCTAGGAGATGTAGAATTTTCAATTATCTACTAGATAACAAAGCCAATATTCAGTAAAGAAAGAAAACTCAGCAAAATTTGATAAGAACATGAAATGGGAGGATGACAACCCATTAAACCAGAGGCTGATATTAACTAAACCTGCACAACAATCATATATGTCTTATATTTTGACCCTGCAATTTCAGCTTGGTTCCCCATCTAGACAACCTCAAATCTTCCCTCATAGAAAAGAAATTTGGAAAGTAACGGAGGGGTGAATCTCATAACAGGCATTTTTGCAGCAAGTCCAGATCTGATCTCCCAGTTGGATTCATGCTCACACATTAGGAGAAGGACAACAGATGACGAAGATAGTCATCCATGATGCTGCCATTATTTGCTTCATAGTTCAGATGCCTCTGGTAGATGCGTTTGCCAGATATTACTCCTCAGACTTCAAACAACAGAGAAAGTGATTCTCGGCACAGTAGCACATCCATTCCAATAACATTAGATAGTGATAGTAAAAAGAAATGCTATATGCTGGAAACTCATGCCACTGTGAAGTGACTCTCTTACAGAATTTTTTCAGCTCCTAAAAGAAAACAAACAATTATTACCGAAATTTGAAACAGTATCATCTTCAATTCCTCTGTAGCATGCAGGGATACATTTTAGCAGCGATGGATTCTCCATAGATTCTTCTATAAGCAACAACCGTCCATCTGAATCTTCCAATATGTACCTTTCAGTTCTACACCCACCTCATTTCTTACTTCACAGTGAACCAATCAATCCCCCCTCCCACTAGGTTATTGACATCCATCATATATATTTCACAAACCTCTAAGAAAAAAAATAAAAAAAATCGAGAAATCAAAAGAAACAAAAGGAATTTAGAACTACAGGGAGAGAGGGAGATAGAGAGATTCTTTCTAAAACTCACAGGCCTGTTCACGAAGTCAGCAGTACAAAGGATTCCTATACTAACAATAAACTGAATTTAAAAAAAAAAAAACCATTGGTGCAAGATGTGCAGAAAACATCATTTGCATCGTGAAATCTAATAGGCTGCAATAAAAGGAAATACACTAGATCAAGGAGCAGAAGACACTAAATGTAATGATCATGCAATCTGAGAGTATTAAAATACAACATATAATGATCAGAATGATCAATTATGCAGAAACATCCGAATGAAAATTCTTAGCTGATGATCGAACATAATGGAAACAGTTAAATCACATGAAAATGCTGAGTTTCATGATCATTTAAATGCTAATTACATCAAAGCAATTCAGATCGGACAACTCTTTAGTACCAATTGAGTAGAGGATTTACAACAAAGAAAATTTGCTCTTATGGAAGATCGAATTTGCCTTCACGGCAGATCAAAATATCACTGATTTCCATGGTGGTTCAGACAGAAGCACCTTGATAGAACTACCTTATTGTGGTAGCAATTTCAGAGTAGATCGGACTTTAAAAAAAAAAAAAAGAAATCCAGCAGAACAAAGAGTTTTGCGGTGAACCCGAGATTTACCGTGGGCTTCAACTTCAGCAAATGCAAATGAGGTCTAGCCGATATGATACTCATGACAATATATGATACATAAGCTATACAGGGGAACGATTAAAATGAAATTGAAGATATGAAATGGAAGGGAATGCCATAAATGAATTTCAAAACACATTCACATGACACCACTGATTATAAAGCAAAGAATCTGATGTAAATCGAGAATGTAAATTCACTATAACGATCAAGATTAACAGACCATCAAAATGAAAACAGAAATTTAAAATTTAACAGATAATCAAAATAAAACAAGAATTCATTATGAATGAGAAATCAAAAAGCATGAGTGTAGAATCAGATAAGGAAAAAGAGCATAAGAAGATCGAATATAAACAAATATTTGATAAAAAAACCCAAGAAAACTCCATAAAAAGAAATGTCGGAATGAATATTCCGTTGTTGTTGCATTAGGTAAACCGAAATTGCCATAAGAAAATCGGATCTACAGGGTATGCATTTATTGGGACAAAACAAAAAAATCAAAAGAAAAATGCGGATTAGAGGGAGAAGGAGTTCTTTACAGGAGATCGAAAAGAAAAAAAAAAGAAAAAAAAGGGGAAAAGAACGATTACTTACCTGTGATGGCTGTGGTAATTGGTCTTTTACTGCTACTTGTGGAGAATCAGAGAAGACAAGAAGGTGAAGAAGACGAAGAAGGAGGGCGAGGGATGGATCGTGGATGATGAAATGGGGGCCTGCAGCTTCCTTCTTATAACGGGAAACCATTAGAAAGTTTTCTAATCGGGTCCCTTCATGTTTTCAATATTTTACAAAGAGGGAGTCTTTAACAAAATTTGCTAAAAAAGTGTTTTCACAAAACTTGATTTTCAAAAAGGTGCTTTTAAAATGCCATTTTTGTGTTTTTCTTTTTTTTTTCTATTTTCTTAATTTTTTTGTTCTTTTCTTGAAATTTTCTATATTTTTTTGTATTTTTGAAAACAAAACTCTAAAACTATGGGATTTCTAAACCATTTATAAAATTTTGCAAATATTTACAAAGGAAGGTTCTACTGAGAATTTGAGTTTATTTTTGGAAATTTTTTTCAGAAAAATGGGTTTGGATCCAGTTTTTGAGCAAATATTTGAGTTTTGAACCTCGAATTGAGGAATATAATGTGATGGATCCAAACAGATACCGGACGAAGTGTCTGAGCTTTTCAAAAGTTATTTTGGTAATTTTGAGAATTTGGTTTAAAAATTGGACAACGAAGCTCAGATTTGAATATTTTATCTGGATCCGGATCCGAAATTGAGTCAGATATATAAAATGAATTTAGTTTCAACAAAATTTGAGAAATAAAATGAAATTTAGATTTAAAACTGACTCAATTACAAAGAAAATGGGGGCAAAGGGCAAAAAGGGTATATTTGCAATATTTTGAAAAATTTGGGGTGTTCATATCCCTATAAGATGATAGGAAAAAGAAAAACAAAAAACATTGGTGTTATCTTCCTCATTATGCTCCCTTGACAAAGGTAGTGCGCTGGCCCGAGGTCTGCCCAAAAAACCCCAATCCTGTACCAGTGATATATCGAGCGGGGATGATCGGTTCCAGGATGCCGTCCTCATTCTTCCCAAGACCCCTGAAGGGCTGATAGCCATGCTTTATTAATAGATTGAATCCTTTCTTGGTCTTTAAAAACTAATGAAACAAAGGATGATCTTTGAGAGAAGCACAATTGAGGCACCCTCCCAGCTTGAAGAAATGAGGTCCCTTCCACTGAACCACTACTGCGACATTCTCTGTAGGCTGGACTTATTTCAGCTTCAGCAAGTCCAGACTTTCACTAAGATTAATTTCATCAAATTCTCGAATGCTCGGGATGTCGGCAGTGAAAGTAGGATGAGGAATCATGGGCTGCGGGAGTCTCTCCTACGGATCTTCTCCCAGAAATGTGGTGATCATGCCTCCCTTTGACCACTTTATGCATTTATGAAGGGTAGAGGGAACAACATTGGCATTATGAATCCATGTGCGCCCTAATAGAAGATTGTACGTGGGTGGCACATTAACCACATGGAACAACACGATATGCACTGAGTAGTTGATGGAAATTTCAAGGAAAATATTTCCTTTGGATGTCTTTCCTTGGTTGTCGAAGTCGTAGATCGTTGTGGGATCAGACACATACTCTTTTTTCGGGCCCAAGGCCTTAGCTGTCATCTCCGAACAAATGTTGAGGTTGCTGCCTCCGTCAATGAGCACATGTGGGACAGTCATGCCCCTGGTCCGCACCACTATGTATAAGGCGTTGTTATGGAATGTATAAGGCTTTGGCATATCCTCATCTGAAAAAGTTATTGGTGCATTCATCATGGCTTGGTTGACTATCTGCACTATATCTTTTGGAGTTGTGCTGGGCTTGACTTTGATTTTTCTTAGCAAGTCATCCAGACATTGCTGATGCTCCGGGGAGGCATGGGCCAATTCCATAATGGAAATGTTTGATAGAGCTGTAATCGGCTTCTGAACTGACTCAGCACCTTCGCCCTTCTTGAAAGCTGACTTGATGAAGCGCTTCAGAAATCTAGAAGTCTGTTTGGCAACTTCCGCTGCTACCTCTGCTGACTCATTAACTGGCTTCTTCTTGCTGAGAACTAAGATGATATCCACCCTCTTGGTAGAGGACTGTGTCTGGCGCAACACTAGGACCCGATGTTGATCCTGAATGTCTTGGCTAGAACATGGTTGAATACTGCCTTGAAGGAAAGCTGCTTGTTCTGAAATAACTGAAGCTGAATGTTTTGGGAAAGGTTTTGACAAGATCTCAGGCTGCTCTTCATCCTCTTCCTCGATCAATAATTTTTTGTCGAAACGATCCTCAATGATATTTTTGAGGACAAAACAGTGTTTTGTGTCATGTCCTACGGTTCAGTGAAATTTGCAGAATTTTTTCTTTCACTTACCCATAACAACTGGAGGATCAACCACTTTAGGGAGTTTGACCATCCCTTTTGACAGCATATATTCCAAAACATCTTCCCGGGATTGTTCTAGAGTTGTGAACTCTCTGTCATAACTCCAACCATCGTGTTTAGGCTTCATTTGTTGTTTTTCTTCAGGCTGTGGCACTAGCTGGACAGACTGCGGCTTGACAAATTTTCCTTTCTGGGCTATCGAGTTTGTTGTTTCAGCCATGGAGCTTCCTGAGCTCTTGCTGTAGTTTTTCTTATTTTTCTTGCCGCTTACACCGCTGCTACTTCCTGAGATGTCAGCGGAGTAGGTAAAATGTGCCTTCTTCTTCTGCTCAGGGTTACCTCAAACGAACGATAACCTTCGTAAAGGCCATTTTCTAAACCCGTTTTGAGCCATTCTGCTCACTCAATCAACTTGATGAAAGATTTTGCAGGAGAAGTGGAAATGAGACTCCTCAGAGACTGAGAGAAATTGTTGAGGATTATTTGCATCGCGTGTTCCTCTGGGATAGAAATCTTTATTTTGTTACAGGTGCTTCTCCACCTGTGGATGAATTCTTTTGCTTTTTCATTCTCATTTTGCCTCAGATTGTATAAATGATTGAGGGTGGGCGAGTTCTCAACATTGAACATGAAGCGCTCGATGAATAGGTTTACTACCTTATCGAACTCTCATAGTTTGATAGGGTTGATGTGGTCCGCATACCACCTTGCTGTTGTTCCTTTCAAGCTACGTGGGAAGCAGATGAATAAAGCTCTGTTGTCTTTTCTAAAGTGGTCGCATTTTGCATAGAACATGGCTAGATGGGCTTTAGGGTTGCCAGTTTTGTCAAACTTGAGAAATTTATGAGGAAGATTCTTCAGATTATCATCCCCATCGAGGCCATCATAGAAATCTTCACCAGTATAGGTCTGCTTGCCCTTACTCTTGGCCTAAATATCTTTGATTGCTCGAGTCACTTCCTTCAGTTGCTCGCGCATCGGATCCTCAGCTGAAATCCCATACTTAGGTTTGTTCACAGATTTGGGTTCTTCAATGATCTTCACCAACTACCGCTGAGGATTCTGATTGAAGACAAACTCCTCTTCCTCCTCTGACTCTTCTTCTACTGATTCAATATCTTCAGAAGTACTATCTGGCTGAACCTTCTTTCTGATGATCCTGACCTGCTTTTTTATAGCCTTTTCTTCAGTTTGCTCTTAGGAATTGCCTTTTTCAGACTAACCTCGGCATGCTCTGATATCATTTTGGCCATCATCTTCTGAAATAGACCATACATAGCGGGATCGATATCATCTCCTTTGTTCTGACTCTCTCCTTTGGATGCTCGAGGAGCATCCATTGCTTCTATTTCGCTGTCGTTGTGTTGAGGTGATACAATCTGCTTTCCACTTCTTGTCTGAACCATTTCTATAATGCCAATGGTTTCTGCAGAATAAGGAAATGGTTAGAGCGCTGAAGAGGCTTTTTAAAACAAAATTTTGAGAGAAGAGAAAAATGGAGGATTTAGTAGACAATTAAAAAAAAGTTATCCCATTACCAGGGATTGGGTCATCACAAGATTTGTGACAATTGTGTCATCATTTTCATGACAACTGAAGAATGTGCCTTGTTACCTAGGCGAGGTTGTCAACCATGATAAAATATATTAAAGAAGAATAAGAGAGATATTTAAAAAGAATGCCCCATTACCATGGATGAGGTCGTCACAAGAATCGCGACCATTTATGCTATAAGATGAGTAAAAGAATAAAATTTGGCCCAAAAAGCTTTTCAGTGGAACAAAAAGCAAACTTTATTGATAATAGATTCAAAGACAAAGAGAGGGTGGACAAACAATTTGTCACCACTCTTGATATTCAGTAGATACATTGGGTCCAGGAAATACAGAAGGAGAAATAAAGGAGTCCCAAGTGTATTTGGCTGCATGGTATGCCCCAGACCATTGATCCGGCTGCAGATCGAATTCTGGCATATTGCCAGCCGGAAAACGAGTGTTAACACGAACCTGTTGTTGCGAGAACTGTTTGAGACACCTCTCGGGCTGATAATCGACACAAAAGAAGGGTCCCAACAATCTGTAACGTTTGTCATGAACATAAGTGTAGTGAGGACCTGATTCCTGCCGGTTGAAGTAATCTCAAATGATTTCCTCCTGATCAAGGCTCGATACTGAATGGCTGACTTTGGCTTCTTGTTGTTGAACCTGAATGAACTAGCTTTTGACAGCATGTGTCACAGAAACCACGGCTGCAGGGCATAAGTGCATCCTTCCACCAAGATGGTCTCTCCAAGAGCGAAACGAGCCAAGCCTCGGTAGAGGAAGGCTAGGGCTGCCATAGAAACTGAAAGATGGCGGGTCTGCTTGTTTCCCCATCTTCAAAAGAGTTAGACAGTTCTGACATCAATAAAATTCTGACCGTCCTGAAAGAATGTTAATCCCACTATGCATAAAACCATGGCATGTTGAATTATGTCTTTCGCAGCTCGGAACAAGGTGTCAACTTCCTCGTAAGCTCCATACTTGCGATAGAGTCCAAACAGGTCAATGAATTGATTTCCACTGATTTTGGTGAGAGGCGAAGATTTGCTCCCTGTTGCTCTAGCTAAAGCTTCTCAAACATATACCCCTTTGATGTTGATCAGGAACTGCTGCTCGACAAGATCATCTGGCTGACCAGCTGGTTCGGGCAATCCCATGATGTTATTGAATTCATCCATCAGTAGAGTCATCTCTCCCCATGGAAACCAAAATGTGCAGGTACGTGGATTCCACCACTCTGCCATAGCTTGAATCAGACTTTTGTTGATGGTCTGATTGCCCACTATCGATGCCATCTCCAATCCACAATCATCCAAGTAGTCTGGGAACATATGCGAGAAGGTGGCGAACCAAGAATAATACCACCGAGGGAAGAAGGAATGAGTCTGGATAACCCGATGATCTGGGGATCCATCCTTTATCTGATAGAAGACATGATCTCTAGGAAATACAACATCGAGAGAATTGGACGCCATCAGAATAATATTGGGGCAAAAAAAATAAGGAGAATCAGATAGAATGCAAGACTTATGGATAGACTCTCGAAGAAATGAGAATAGATACAAACCTGGAAATTTTGAAAGATCGAGGGAGTTTTAGAAAAAGAATTTCTAGAGTTTTGAAGAAAATTTGATCTAAAAGAGAAAAAGAATGCAGATAGAGAAAATCTACACCTGAGTTTTAAAAATAAAGAGATTTTTTTTAATAATATACCCAGGGTTTTAAAAAAGTTAATAGGAAAATATAAGAAAACATCACATAATCATAGTTGCACAATCAAGGATGCGCACACAACACTCCCTAAAAACTGGCTCTAAATGCAAAATTTGAAAATGGCTTGTAGGACCTTAATCCTAACTCTATAGTTCAAATCATCTGATTTCAATCAAGGTATGTTGATATACTAAAGCCGAAGCTCGAAGTACGTGGCATAGAAATATTCTTCTAGTTCTAAGGTAATGACTTCCCAATATCCTTGAGCACCTACCGATATACTTCGGACTATGTCCCTTAAGTACATGGTAGGGGGGCGCTAACCCAAATAAGTGGTCCAGTTATGAGTCTCTATCCCAAACTATGGTTCAGTGAGACAGCCCAGCAATGTGAAGACAGGGACAATATAGGTAGGGATGTTTTTGAAAAACATGTTCAACATGCAATAAACTAGATGGCTCTAATGCAAGTCCTAAAGAGCTAGAATTTAAGTAAAGAGAAGCATACACTTGTATACATTGTTTGCATTCAATCCCTAGAATTGAGGAGAGTTGTATTTTAGACCTAAGTCTAAGTGAGCATGCATAAATCTTCTTAATATGGTCCTACCAAACCATACTTAAATCCTATATGCATTATGTCAGCTAGGACAGAGTCTAGGCTCCTAAGGTTTGCATGGAAATGAAGCTGACATTTGTAGAATAAAGACTTAGATAATATCAAAGCAAAGCAAAGGCATAAATTCGACCGGACGGAGACGTGTCCCATCACGGTCTCCAAATCTGTGATCATTGCAAAATTCTTCCTCTTGTGTTCCCTCTTTTCCCTTCTCTTTTTCCTTTTCTAGCCTCTATGCCCTTTTTGAAGGGGAATAAAAGATAGAAAAAGAAGAGAGAAAAGAAAAGGAAGAAGAGAGAGGAACTCTTTTGCAATGGTCTAACTTGACCTTAATTTTGAAAATGTTTTGAAATAACTCACCTCCGTTTTTGAAATATTTGCGGGAAAATGGAGAGAAGGGATTTGCTTATCGGTACGAGGTTCGACCATTCCTAGCACCTTTACCAGGGGTAATCGAACCAAGGATTGAACTTATGCCTTTTGCTTTGCCTAAATATTATCTAATAATTTATTCTAAGCCTAGAATGCATAAAGAATCATGCTTGTGCAAATGCAAATGTATGTGTTTGAAAAAAATAATTCAAAATTTTTTGGAGTTTTTTCAAGTGATTCTGAAATAAGTTTTGAAAACATTTAAAGAATGATTTTACAAAAGTTGAACTTGATTTGGAAATCTTGAAATCTAAGTGTAAAACTTGAAAAGTTTTAAAGTGAATCTGAGATTTTTTTGAAAATATAACTTGAAATTCTGAAGTTTGAAACCATTTCTGAGAGGTTTGAAATGAATTTGAGTTTGGTTTGAAGAAGGAAGATTCAATAAAAAACTGAAAGATTTGAAATAGAATCTGAAAATAAGAATGGAATTTGAAATCGAGATTGATTTGAAATTTGAATTTTGAGATAGAACTGAAAAGTGATTTCATAAATATAATTTGAAGTTGAATTTGAATTTGAATTTTAAAGAAGAAATTGAAATCTCTGAGGAAAATAGATTTGAAAAATGAATTTTGAAAATCAAGGTAAGTTTTGAAAAGGAAATTAAATTTTTTTTTTTTGGTTTTAAAGTCTAAAATCAGAAATGAAATTTGGAAATAGGATGGATTTAAGAAATTCAAATGGGATTTGGAAATAGACTTTGGATTTAAGAAATCCAGATGAGATTTGAAAATGGAATTGATTTCGAAATCTGGAATTGGATTTAAGAAATCCAAACGGATTCTGAGAATAGAATTGGATTTTGGAAACCCGGATGGAACATGGAATTGGAATTGATTTTGGAGTTCAAGATAGACTTGGAATTCAAAATCTGGATTTCCAAAATGGAATTGGATTTCAAAATTTGGATTTTAGAAATGAATTTGAAATCTGAATTCAAAAAATAGATTTGGATTTCAAGTCTGGATTTGGACTTGGATTTTGATTTCAAATCTGGATTTGAAATTGGGTTGGAAATCTATATGGAATTTAGAAATGGAATTGGATTTGAGAAATCTAAATGAATCTGAAAAAATGGAGTTGAATTTGGAATTTGAAATCCATATGGAATTAAAGTTGGAAATCTAGTTTGAATTTAGAATTGGATTTGAGAAATCCAGACAGAATTTTATAGCCAATTTGAATTTCAAGACTTTGGAAATGAATTTTGAAAAATAAAGCTGAAAAATAAAGAATCAGGGTGAAACGAAATGAGAATTTAGGATAGAATTTGAAATATATGATTTTTCGTTTGAGAGATTAAAAAAAGAATTTGAAAGAGATATTTTAAAGATTTATCTCAAAATCACTTGGATTTTTGAAAAGAATTTGAAATAATTTGAAAATAATGATGTAATTCTATCCTAAATGATGAAATAAATTAAAAAGAATGTTTGAAAATTGAATTTGAAATTCATATTTCATTCTTTGAATGAATTGAAATAAGATTGAAAATATAATAATCATATTTAAATTTAAATGAAGAATAAAACACATTTTGTTGCCTTTATAGAGTTTAAAATGAAATTAACTCTCAATATATCCTGACTATGGCCATTGATATATGTTTTGAGTTCATTTTAAGTTAAACTCTGATAAAGAGAGAAAATATTTAGAAAATATGATGATTTTTGAAAAGAGACCCCATGTGGATCCAGTGTTATTCCATAAAAGATGAAAACTGTAAGTTTTGTCCACACCTTGACTATGGTCATTGATGCAAATCGTCAACTTAGGATTTAATCACCTTTTATTAGAATGGTGCACGTGTGTGATCATTGCAAATTTTTTCCTCTTGTATTCCTCTTTTCGTTCCCTTGTCCTTTCTAGCTTCTATTCCCCTTTTTGAAAGGAAAAAGAAGATAGAAAAGAAGAAGAGAAGAGAAGAGAAAAGAAAAGAAAGAAAGAGGAACTCTTTTGCAAAGGTCTTGTTGAGAAACTATGTTTTGATGATACATGATAAATATGATATGCTTTCATGATGCATATATATGATATCTGATAAATACATGATATGCTTTCATGAGATATGATAAATATGATATGCTTTCATATATGAAACTGAATATATTATATTATGACTGGATATGATGTGCTATGTATTTAACGTGTATTTGATGCAAGGTTATTTCACTTAAGAAGAGTGAAGACAACTTGATCAAGTGCAACAATTTGATGCAATCATACTACTTTAAAGAAAAAGCTTGATGAGCCAAGGAGCTGCATTAAAGATTATCCAAGAAGATCGGCTACTTCAAGACGAAGATTTTTTTCTTCTTTAGAGTCATATGTAACAGAACCTTTCAGAAGCATGCATATTTCATATTAGACTATATGCTTTGAAATCATACAAGCCATTTATTTACAAAAACTCAAGCTTTCATAAAAAATGATACGTTATGTATATTGTAGTATTTCAAAAACACCTTTTGAAACAAATCATTGTACTTCCTAAAAGCATTTATGAAAAAGATAATTTGACAAGATATAATAGCTCATGATTTCAAAAGCATTAATTGTACTTCCTACAAGCATTTATGAAAAAAATAATTTGACAAGATATAAAAGCTCATGATTTCAAAAGCATTTATGTAAGAAAAGACAAAATGCATTGGTTCATAATACACAAATATTTACGTAAGAAATTTTGCTTCATAATACATAAACATTTATATAAGAAAAGACAAATTGTGAAAAAATGTATTGGTTCATAATACACAAGCATTTATTTGAGAAATGACTATTTGTAATATAAGTATTACTCAAGCATTTATTAAACTTCAAACCATTCATTTTAGAAATGACGATTTCAGAAAATAAATATCATTTTATTAATTTAAGAAATGACCATTTGTATTTATTTTATTTTAAGCATTAAATATAATTTAAAAAATACTCACTCAAAAAGTGACGACGTATATTTGAAGTCATCATTCTTTTAGTAAGCATTAAATGGTACTTCAAAAGCATTTACTCAAAAAATGACCATATGTAAAATAAAGTACTAAACAAGCATTAATTGTACTTACATACATTTAAACAAAGAAGTGACGATTTGTAATAAAAATAAACTCAACGTCTAATGTACTACAAAAACGTTAATGTAAGAAAAGACACATTACAAATTAAAATTCATTTATAATACACCAACATATAGTGTACCTCAAGTTTTTAATTTAGAAATGACGACTTGAAGAAAGTATCATTATTTAATACACCAAACATTTATTACTTAACAATTCTTTAATGGAATGATGACTTTTTGAAAAAGCAACATATAGTACACATATCATTTCACACTTTTTTCTTGAAAGTTGTTTTTGAGATGACCTGGCATCTCACATCACAAAAGGACAATTATTTCAAAACATTTCAAAAAGCAATGACTGTTTTTGAAGACCTATATATACATACAAAACAATATTCATAAAATACACAAGTGAGCTTTCAAAGAGAAAAAATACTACTCGACACACTGAAAAAGAGCTTAGAAAAAGAAAGAGAAAAAGACAAGAAAAGCTCTTTGACCAAAGAATCAAGTGTGTGAAGAAAAAGAAAAAGAACATTTTGTTCTCCTGAGAGATTATTCTGCCTATTTTCAAAAGAGAGATCATTCTAAGAATCTTCATATGTGCATTCATACTCTATATATCATTCTGAAGGTTCTATAGGAAAGTGTTGTAACTTTCTGTTTACTGTTGTATCCCTTCTCTGTTGAGAGAAGTAGACCTCTGAGGAAGAGGGTGTTGTACTATTTATCCCATAACACAGATTTTATAGTGAAAGGCTCAAGTGTTTTACTTGAGGACTGGATAAAATTCAGTAACTCGGCTGAACCAGTATAAATCCTGTGTTTATTGTGTTATGCCTTATTGTCATATTTTTTATATTATCGATCTGAAATGAGTTTCACTATTCACCTCCCCCCCCCCCGTCTAGTAAAATTTCATTTGGTATCAGAGCAGGTTCTGCTGGTTCCGACATAACAAGTCTTCTAGCACAAATGGCATTAACCTCTTATGCTCGTGACATCAAAGGTTAACACTCGTCTCGCCCTCCTTTTTTCAATAGCACGAACTATGGATATTGGAAATGTAGGATGGCCATATTCCTAAAGTCTATAGACTTTGCTATATGGAAAATTGTAGAATGTCCATACACATCTCCAACTTTAGACTATACTTTATGGTCTGATGAAGAAAAGAAGATGGCAAACCTAAATGCAAAACTATGAATGCATTATATTACGCCATTGATCAAAATGAGTTCAACAGAATATGTTTGTGAATTTGCATATGATATATGGCATTCTCTGGAGGTTATCTATGAAGGAACTAACACAGTAAAAGAAGCAAAGATCTCATCTCTAGTTCGAAAATACGAGCTATTCAAAATGAATAAAGATGACCTCATCACAGAGATGTTTATCAGATTCACCAATATCACCAATGATCTTAAATCCCTGGGAGAAACCTATTCTCAGACTGATATGGTGAAAAAGATCTTGAGATCCCTTACAACTAACTGGGAGAAAAAGACTACAGCTATTGAAGAAGCCCAAGATCTTTCCAAGCTTACTCTAGATGACTTAATAGGCAATCTTATGGCCTATGAAGTCCATATGAAAGAAAGATGGGAAGAAAAACAACCTCCAAAGAAAAATATAGCCTTCCCAGCCATTTTTGAGAATGAGGACTCAGAAAAAGAATCTAAAATTGCGCTACTTACGCAAAAGTTTCAACGCTTCATGAGAAAGAACATGCTGTCAAATAAGCACAAAGAAAAGAAATATTCTAAAGAAGATACCATGTGCTATCAATGCAATAAGCCAGGTCACGTAAGACGTGACTGTCCTCTCCTAAAAAGAAGATCCAAAATCAAGGAACCAAAGAAAAGGTTCTTCAAGAAAAAGGCTATACATGCTCAATTGGATGATTCAGAACCATCCACCAGTGAAGAGTAGAGTGATGATGAAGCCAAAACTGCAAGCATGTGCTTCATGGCAGAAGAAAGCTCTGTAAGTGAAATTTCTGACTTTTCTTTTAAAGAACTTCTAAATGCATTTTAAGAACTTTTTAAAGAATCTAGAAAAATGATTCTCAAAAACAAAGTTTTAAAATCCGAGAATTTAGAGCTTTCCCAGAAAAATGAAAAACTCATTGTTGAAAATTTTGAGTTGAAAAAGAGAATTTTCATGCTTACTTCTGAAATCTCGTCTACTAGCTCCAAGACTAAAACTTTTCAAGTAGAAATTTCAGAATTAAAAGGTAAAACTGAAAACCTTATGAAAACGATTTTCAAGTTTACCAAGGGAAAAGAGAACTTGGACAAACTCCTATCCTCTCAAAAATTCTCTTTTTACAAGAATGGTATTGGTTACTCTCATTATAATAAACTTTCTTGTACAAATCAAAAGACCACTTTTGTCAAAGGTTCTGCTGAACCTAAACAGGAGTATTATAATTGTAATTTCATGTACTCCTCTAAGATTATAGATAAACCCAAATCAAAATGGATATGGGTTCTAAAATCTAACAAAAAGGGACCCGATCGGGTACCAAAAAGAATTTTTACTTGATCTATTGCAGGCACTGAAAAAGAAGAACATATGGATATTAAACAGTGGATGTTCAAAGCATATGACAGGACATCCAGATCTTTTTTTTGTTCTTCATCATAAAGAAGGAGGAACTATCACCTTTGGAGATAACAACAAAGGTTTAATAATTGGGATTGACAATATTGGTAATATCGATAAACCTCTTATTAAAGACGTTCTCCTTGTTAAAGGTTTAAAACATAACCTCTTGAGTATCAGTCAAATGTGTGACATAGGATATAATGCAAGTTTCAAACATGATGCATGCCTCATAGTAGACACAAACAAAAATATTATTTTGAAAGGTATAAGGAAAAATAATGTATATGAATTATACCTAGAAAATATTGCTGAACATTGTCTTATAGCAAATAATGACTCTCAAAATTTATGGCATATGAGAATGGGACATGTTAATTCTAAATATATTTCTAAACTGGCTAAAAATAACTTGGTACGTGGGTTACCTAAAATATCATTTAAAAAAGACTATTTTTGTGATGCTTGTCAATTAGGAAAATTGTCAAAATCATCTTTCAAATCAAAGAATATTGAGTCAAGTAAAAGACCTTTAGAGCTTCTCCACTTGGATATTTTTTATCCTTCTAGGGTAGCTAGTTTTAATCATAATAAATATGCTTTTGTCATTGTTGATGATTACTCAAGATTTACTTGAGTAATATTTTTGAAAAACAAAAGTGATACATTTTGTGAATTTGAAATTTTATGTAAAAAATTACAAAATAAAAAATCCTCTACAATTGTTAAAATTCGTAGTGACCATGGAGGAGAATTTGATAATGATCTTTTTGTAAATTTTTGTAACATGCATGGTATTTCACATAACTTTGCCTTTCCTAGAGTTGCACCCCAAAATGGTGTAGTAAAAAGAAAGAACTGAACTCTTCAAGAATCTGCCAGAACAATGCTCCATCATTATAAGATTGCAAAATATTTCTGGGCTGAAGCTATAAATATTGCATGCTATATATCAAATAGAGTTCTTATCAGGCCTTTATTGAATAAAACGCCCTATGAATTATTCTATGACAAAACTCTAAGAATAGACTACTTTAAAGTCTTTGGTTGTAAATACTTTATCCTGAATACTAAAGATAGTCTTGATAAATTTGATGTCGAATATGCTGAAGGCATATTCTTAGGATATTCAAGTCATAGTAAAGCATACAGAGTATTCAATAAGAATTCCAATACTATTGAAGAATCTATGCATGTTAGATTTGATGAATCTATTTGTCAAATTGTACGAAATAACTCTAATGATGATGACCTTGAAAGTATAGATTTTCCTATAGATAATACAACTGTATCAAATGAAGATGATCATCAAAGAACATTTGCTGAAATCAGAGATCATCCTTAAAAACAGATTTTGGGAGACCTGACCAAAGGGGTCCAAACAAGAGCTCAGCTGAAATGCATTGCAAATATGGCTTTCATTTCTCAACTTGAACCTAAAAAGATTGATAGATGAGTTATGGATGCTAGCAATGACTGAAGAACTTAACCAGTTCCAAAGAAATGATGTGTGAGATCTTGTACCAAAACCAAAAGATCATCAAATCATTAGAACAAGATGGATCTTCAGAAACAAGCTGGATAAATCAGGTAATGTTATAAGAAACTAGGCAAGGCTAGTGGCTCAAGGATACAATCAGGAGGAAGGTATTGACTTTGATGAAACATTTACTCTTGTTGCTAGACTTGAATTCATAAGAATGTTTTTGGCTTATGCAAGCTATATGGATTTTAAACCATACCAAATGGATGCTAAAAGTGCTTTTTTAAATGGTTTTATAAATGAAGAAGTATATGTAAAACAACCTCCAGGTCTTGAAAATGAATAATTTCCTGATCATGTTTTAAAACTAAAACATGCTTTATATGGACTAAAACAAGCACCTCGTGCTTGGTACGATAAACTTAAAACTTTTCTATTAAAAACTGGATTTTCTGTAGGCAAAGCAGACTCAACTTTATTTGTAAAAATAGTGGATGCTCATATCTTAATCGTTCAAATATATGTGGATGATATCATCTTTGGATCTACTAACAATGGTCTTTGTCAAGATTTTTCTAAGTCTATGCAGAAAGAATTTGAAATGAGTATGATGGGAGAACTCACCTACTTTCTTGGACTGCATATTAAGCAAACCAAGGATGGAGTCTTTATTAATCAGTCAAAATATGCTCATGAACTCTTAAAGAGGTTCAACATGAACTCAACTGCTTCAAAGAATACACCTATGAGCACAACCACTGCATTGGACAAAGATGAAGATGGTAAAACTGTTGATACAAAATTATTCAAAGGTATGATAGGATCACTATTATATTTAACTGCTAGCCGTCCAGATATCATGTTCAGTGTTTGCTTGTGTACTAGATTTTAATCAAATCCAAAAGAATCACATCTTAAAGCTGTAAAAAGAATAATGAGATATCTAAAAGGAACTGTTGATTTTAGGTTATTTTATTCAAAATCATCTATATTTAATTTAATCTCATACAATGATGTTGATTTTGCTTGTAGTAAATCTGATAGAAAAAGCACAAGTGGAACGTGTCTGTGAACACCCCAAATTTTTCAAAGTTTTGTAAAAATGACCCTTTTGCCCCTAACCCCATTTTTCTGAGAAAATCAAGTTTTTTCTTCAAATTTCTGGATTAAATTCCACATTGATATATTCAAATTCAGCTCTGGGTCTGAACTCAGTATTTTAAATCCAAATCTGAGTCCCGTTATCCGATTTCCAAAATAAAATCACAAAAATACCAAAAAATGATTTTGAAAGGCTCGGGCAGCTCATCCGGCACTCTGTTGGATCCTCGACCCTATATTTCTCAGTCCGAAGTTATAAACCCTGATTATTTCTCAAAAATTCAGACATAAACCCATTTTTTGAAGAAATTGTCTCAAAATAGTTTCTAAAATTCTCAGAAAAACTCCTTTTGTAAACATTTTACAAAAACATCAAAAAATTAGTTTCAATCTTTGATTTCTTGTAAAAACTTTAGGATTTTACTCTAAAAATACAAAAAAATAGAAAGATAACACCAAAAACCAAAAAAAAATTTGGAAAGATTTTGAGAAAAACAAATGATTTCGAGCCTTTTTGAAAAATAATTTTCGCTAAAGACCTCCGAAGGCCTCTTTTGTAAAAATTTGAAAGTTGAAAGGGGGGGGGGTCTTTGAAATTTTTTTTTAGGGTTTTTCTTTTACCCTTCGTAAGGAAGAAGAGGGGGAGGGAAGCGCAGCCGCCCCTCCCGAAACTGTCTCCATGGCTGGCCGTTTCCCCCCCCCCCCCATGTGCAATCTCCACGCTCATCCCCCAACCGAAACCCTCTCCTCCTCCTTAAAAGGGCATGCAGGACGCCCCATTCCGGATCCGCTCTCACCCCCGCATGTTTCCCTCTTCGTTTTCTTTCAATCGCATTTTCACCTCCCCCATTATCCTCCTTATTCTCTTTTTCGCCACTGGAGTGATTTTCCCCCCCAATCAGTGAAGAAAACTCCACCCAGCAACAATGGTTAGAAGAATTAACTCTTCCGATTTCAGTATCTTTTGAATCCAGTCGTGGTAAATAGTCTTTCTTCCCTCTACGTTTCTAATTTCTTCTCTTTGTTCTCCTTATTTTGGCCAATTTACACATCAGCGGTGGTATTGGGTAGCCTGTGTAACACCAACCTGCCCTTATGCTACAGTAAAAGGAGCAATAGTGTTCCAACAATAGTTTCCCTTTTCTTTTTCTTTTTCTTTTTCTTTTTTTCTTTTTTTTTTTCTTTCTTCTTCATGCCTCGTTTGTTTCATTGATCTGTATTTTTTTTTTTTTTACTTCAGTTTTCGTTTATGACTATCAAGCTCAATCCCCTTACGAGTTTCATCTAAGCCCAAGCCTATTCCTCAGTTTTCTTTCTTCTTCTTTTTTTTTGATTGATTCTTGCTTTCATTTTGGATTTTTCTGAGAGTTGTTTATTATCTCTGTTCTCGGAATTTTGTTTCCAATTTTTGTTAGTCGTTACATCTCTTCGTTAATAATAGAATTTACTGTTTCATAGTGCATGGGTATTTTTTTTTATTTCATTTGGGTATTTGACTTCCTGTTTCATAGTGACATTGATTATATTTCTGGATCGACTCTAAGCATTTGGGTATTTGATTGATTGAGATTTGGTTCCCGGTAAGTCATAGTTAAACAGTTTGATCGATGGATCTGTTTTGAATACTGGGTCATCAATCTCGGGATCATTTTACGCATCGCCTTATCATCAAAGTTTTGAAACTTCAATAGGCTTCTGGCAGTCAAGTATTTTTCAAGACCAGCAGGTGAGGATACCTTCTCAATGGCTTCCGAAATGCTTTATCACAAGGTAATTGATGGTCTGGATTCCAGATCGATGTTCGAAAGTAAGCTTACATAATCCCGCTGTTTCTGTTTTGCGACAGTTTGATATCATGTTCTACTGCCTTCCAGCTTAAAGTTTACTCATATCAAGAGCAATATGATGTTTACATTTGATTTGAATACAATTTGGAAACAGCTAAGCTCCAGTATTTCGCAGATATCAGTACCTGTCAAGATGATGCGCTGCTCGGTTGATCTGGAGTCAAATTCTTGTTCGCCCTACCTGTTGTGATTGCAGGTTGTAAGTTGCAATGTCCACACATGCCTTGGCATTCTGAAACTGGCGAGTGGAGTGACTAAGGTCTGAGACAGTTGCAGCAACTGTTTCCAATGGTGTCAGGCTCTTTGCGATTAATACAGATGCTCAAGCACTTGAGCATCCAACTGCCGAGAATCCACTCCAAATTGGACAAATGTTTGACTCAAAGATTAGTGTGTGTGGGGGTACTGGTTCAGATGCTGCACAGATGTCAAAGGATGCTAGCTATTTGACTGTTGACATCAATGCTGTTATGAAAAACTCAGGAACCGCAATGCTTGGGATTGGTGTTTCTCCTAGTAAGAATCATGCTGAAGAATCCATTGAGCAAGCAAAATCATCTATTGAATCTGCTACTAGTGTCATGTACGACATCACTGGAGGAAAGGATATCACCCTGCAAGAAGTCAATGGAGTCTCTCATCCCACCTGCAGATTTTATCCGCAATTTGCTAAAATCATCATGAAGTGCTTGCATGGCAGACTTGCCTCGCCAAATCTCTATGAATGAGCATGCATACGTTACCCCTTTTAAGCCAAACTCTTGTTATTATGCTGTCTTTTCCTTCAGAGTTTATTATGCTATTAAGATTATTTCTGCATTTAGTTATGTTTTTCGGTAATTATTTCATATAATGTATGATTAGCTGCCCCATTGTTAGTCTTATTCAAGGGAGCTGCCAGTTCCATATTTTGGCTGTTCACGAAAGGATGTTAATGTGAATCACCAGTGGTAAGAGTTACAAATCCAATGTAAGAGCTGTCTTGACTAGCTGAACTCTGGTTCTTGGAAGATGTCTTAGAGCGCAGCCTGCCTGTCATCGGGTCTTGTCCAAAATCTTGTCCCCATCTGGGTGTAAAGGTCATCCGGATGACCTCAGAACAGTCACTGTGGAATATAATTGAACTTGCTGCTATTCATATATCTCTTCTCTTCACCATTGAATGGATAACTAGCTACTTCAGATTGTAACTGTTTGGTGACAGTTATTACTTGTTGAGTTACAGTTCGAGTCCTACTCAAGTTGCTGAGGATGTTGTGATCGCAGATGTAAAGGGTTGGGGTTGCGGATCAGAAAACACATTTGGAGTCCAATCGAATTGGATCCAGGACAACTGAAACTTGTGGTGTTTTATATCACCATATTGCAAACAAAATTTTCATGGCATGAAGCCAGCGGCCCTCTATGTCATTTGGTATTATACTAATCACCCTTATTACCTAGTTCGTTGCCTTCACTTGCATTATCAAATTCTCCTTTTTTTTTTTTTTGTTAAGATGCTTTTTTTTATTGTTGTAAATACTTCTCTGTTTCTGTCTTGTTTAAACATCCCTTGCACATTTTCAGATTTATGCCATCGAATACCCTATCTGCAGATAAAATTTGGTTGTGGTCAGTAAGACCCATTCTTTTACCGTTTCCTTTCCAAGATCTGAAGGGATTAGTGTTTAATTTCTTTATGTCGCCTAGACTGAATTTACAGCATTCACATTGTTGATGTCTGTAACCGTGAGTTTTGAATCATCTTCTGATAGCATATTTGAACCCATCAGCTATGCTTTTCACAGTGCTAATGTTGGTCTTCAGTATTTTTTTGTTTACCCGGCATCACACTATTCCCTGTTTGTATGCCATTTACAACTTTCATTTAAGCTAATTTTAAGTGGATATATATATACTTCAGTGTGAATTGATGGATGTTCTTCACCAACTGGTTCTCTAGAGAAGTCTACTATGCCTTTATCATGTGGTCCTGGGTCTTTTAAAATCGTGGTTGTTCAGACACTTTTTCAAGATAATTCAGATATATCAGTGATACTTGGTGTACATCCGGGTCCTGCTGAACCAATGATCATGTTTTCAACCCCTCTGCTCATCAGCTGATGCTTATTGATGGCCCACTGTCATAAACAGAACATATTGCAGAAAGACTCAGAATCTGATAAGGTGACCTCGATGCAAAACTGGTGGAATTGGTAAGTCAAAACTCAGTTGAAACACAATAATCTTGTTGTGGCACTCCTTTCCTTTTACAACATCCTTGCAGGTTAAGGGATAAAACCTGAACTACTTCCCATAAACTCTTCAATTCATATCAACCTTTATTCATTCCTCTTCAGGATAAGGGAAAATCCTGAAGTCATCAAAATTCAGACCATCTTGGGTCAAGAATCTTGAATAAATCTTTGTAATCGTCGGAACCTATTCATGCATTTTGTCAATTCTTCTAAAATCTGACTCTTGGATAAGAATTATCTCCTTCTCATCTGGGTACCGACTCAGATTTTCCTTTTGTATATTCTCATTTTTTGAAGTTTCAAGTTCCGACTTGAACTTCCTTTTGAATCCAACGCTCGTGTTGGACAATTCATTTGTTTTGAGAATTCGAGTTTTCGAACCCGATTCTCACCTTATTTCGTGTATTTAAAAACCGGATTCCGACTCGGATTTTCCTTCTTGTATATTCTCATTTTTGAAGTTTCAAGTTCCGACTTGAACTTCCTTTTGAATCCAACGCTCGTGTTGGACAATTCTTTGTTTTGAGAATTCGAGTTTTCGAACTCGATTCTCACTTTCTTTCTTGTATTAAAAACCGGGTTCCGACTCGGATTTTCCTTCTTTTATATATAATCTCATTTCTGAAGTCTCAAGTTCCGACTTGAACTTCCTTTTGGATCCAATGCTCGTGTTGGACAAATTGTTGTGTTGAGAATGCGAGTTTCCGAATTCAATTCTCATTCATTCTCTTATATTTAAAAAAACGGGTTCCGACTCAGATTTCTCTTTTTATGTATTCTTATTTTTGAAGTCTCAAGTTCCGACCTGAACTTCCTTTTGAATCCAATGCTCGTGTTGGACAATTCACTGCTTTGGGAATGTGAGTTTTTAAACTCAATTCTCATTCATTTTCTCATATTTAAAAATCGGGTTCCGACTCGGATTTTCCTTTTTTTGTATCTTCTCATCTTTTTGAAGTTTCAAGTTCCGACTTGAACTTCCTTTGAATCCAATGCTCGTATTGGACAAGTTATTGTGAATTCGAGTTTTCACTCATCACTCATCATTTCCCCTTCAGGATAAGGGATAATCCTGAAACACCGGCAATCATTCTCGCTTAATTCTCAAGTATCTTTGAATGTCGGTCTCATTTTTCAAATTTTCCTATTGAACCATCCAGTGCTCGTGCTGATGTGCATTTCAAAAACACGGTGCTCGTGCTGGTGTGCATTTCAAAAACCCAGCACTCGTGCTGGTGTGCATTTCGAAAACCCAGTGCTCGTACTGGTGTGCATTTCAAAAACCCAGTACTCGTGCTAGTGTGCATTTTGAAAATCCAGTGCTCGTACTGGTGCACATTTTTTAAAAGCCCAGTGCTCGTACTGGGGCTTTCTTTTTGAAATCCAGTGCTCATGCTGGCACATCTAGTGCTCGTGCTAGTATTTGGCTGACTAATCAGTTGGCCCTCCAGGTTCAGTCTTCGTGCTAACCAAGCATCATCATTTCAAGCTATAAATTCTCAATTTCAACCTTCGGGTTATCATTTCATCAAAAATCAATCTTTTCTTGCGAAGGACCCTCTTCAGGGAGAGTTCGAGGGAGCTCGTGCTTTTCGCATGCAACCATCTTTCGTTCGCAAGGACCCTCTTCCAGGGAGAGTTTGAAGGGACTCGTTTTCTTCGCGAACAGTTTGCAAAACAACAACCAACTTTACACAAGAGAACCCTTTTTCCAGGGAGAGCTTCGACGGAAGCTCGTTTCTTTTGTGGCCCTCGTTTTATCATCTTTGGCCAACTCCTTCACAGAGGACCCTCTTCTAGGGAGAGTGTGATGGACTCGTTCCTCTGTGATACTTTCAACTTTGTTTTTCGGCCACCTTTCCATAAGAGAAGCCTAGAGATAGGGAGTTTTGACGAAAACTAAATTTCTCTTCGAAAGTTCCGTTTTACAAACACCTCCTCTTTCAAGGAAGAGAGGAGTATTTCCAACTTCCCATTCAGGTAAGGGCTTAAGCCTGAGTCTCTCTTTTTGGGGAAAAAGAGAGGAGAATTTTGTCATGGATGTGTCGACTCGATATCAAGCGACCTTCGTCAAGGATTTTCTAGAATACGTTGCCAATTTGCTATCAAAAGTCATTGTTGATCTCAAAACTTTCATCGCACAAAGGATTACCTCAAACTATCTTTAGTATCATTTTCAAAAGAGCAAGACTCTTGCGAAATAAGAGCTAAATTCAAGCTTTTTTCTGTTGGCCAACCAAGAGGCTGAAGAAAAGTCTTTGATATGACCGACAAAGGAAAATTCAATGATGTTGAAAAGCCATAAGTGAGCTGATATTGATCATAGCTGTGGCGCATTCTTAAAGATTATTCTTTTGGCGGTAAGATAGTGGAAATATCCTGGGCAGTAAAAAGAACCTACCCAATCCATATATCCTCAGTCATCCAAGCTAAGCTGCAATCAAATATCCGCAAAAGGGATCTCTCAATTGTCGTCAAGATGAAGGCGAATTAAGCGAGTGGACCCCCGGGGCCAAAGAAGATTTGAAACATCTCCAAGATGACGGAGTTTGTGACAGATCCTTCCAGGGAAAGTTTGGATCACCGTCAAGATGAAGGCGGATGCGATGAACCTACCGACAAACCCTAAAAGATATTTGATTTATGCTATCATTTAGAGATTTCAACCCAAGAACCAATGTCATAATCCCTGAGAAAGAAAAGAAGGATCGGAGCATCTCCAAGATGAAGGAGTTTGTGACGTACCCTTCCTCGAAAAAGAGAGAAAAGTCAGGACATCTCCAAAATAAAGGATGATGTGAAAGAAGCCCAGAAAAGATCCATGGTTCAAAAGAGTGCAAACAGATCATCATGGGAAATGCCCAGGATATCAAACTGCCTGAAACTGTCAAGAATCATCTTTATCTATGTGAAATTCTTTGTCAATGTCTTTTCACTTAATTGCTTTTATGAAGCTAAGAATGTTTTCCTCTCTTTTCATGTCAAGGAAATTGATATCTTCCTTAAAGGAGCTCAACAACAACAAATTTGAATTTTAGATCTCAAAATTCTACAGAGTTAGCCCAATTGAAGTTAATACTCTAGGTAGAAAGAAGTGATATTTTCACACATGAGCACAATTCAATCATTCCGAATCAACTACAATTTTTTTTGGCATCTTATTGGCAATATTTTCTAGTTATCCCAACATGAAGTGTGAACTTGAGAATCGTTTTGACGTATCCTGACGTCATCCCTCCTTAGGACTGAAAAGTCCTTTCCTTCCGTCTGATCTGAGCCTTCTCGGATCCGCACACTTCCCTGTGCTCCCCACTGTCCCGCCATAGACAATTCTCGCTCAGGATAAGGGTTAAACCCGAACTTTTGCAAAAGGTCTGTTATTGTCAAAAGCCATTTTCAGTCTCAGCAATGAGGCGCCCAAGAACAACCCCTTTTCAAGCTTTAGGGACCCCCATTTTTATCCTTTTGCAAAAACCCCTCTTGGATTTGTTGTGCAAGGTCTAGAGGTCCATCACAGTTTTCCTCGCTCCTCGAGGATTCTATATCCATTCAGGCTAAGGATTAAACCTGTTACCTCACCCCTCGAGGTACAAACCCAAACCTTCTGCGAGAGGTCATCTGTTTTTGAAAGCTGATTTTAGTCTCAGCAATGAGGCGCCCAAGAATCATCCCTTTTCCAAGCTTTAGGGAATCCCTTGATTTTCTCTTCTCGCAGACCCCTTTTGGATTTGTTCGTCCAAATTCCGAAGGCCCCATCATGGTTTCTTCATCCGAGGATTCCGTTTGATCACCCCTTTCAGGTTAAGGGTTAAGCCTGAACCTCACTTCACGAGGTACCTTCCGTTCAGGTTGGGGTTAAACCTGAGTCCCATTTCCGACTAGATATCCTTTCTAGTCCCATCACGGTTCCTCCATCCGGAGATTCCGCTTCATCCCCCACTCAGGTCAAGAGTTAAACCTGAATATCGCTTCAGCGATGCATCTGTTGTCCCATCACGGTTTCTTCACTCGAAGACTCTGTATGGTCGTCCCTCTCAGGATAGGGGCGAAGCCTGAACCTCGCCCCGCGAGGCACCTTCCTTTCAGGTTTGGGTTAAACCTGAGCCTCGCTTAGACGAGGTAATCCTTCTCGTCCCATCATGTTTTTCCCCACAAAGAAATCCGTGCTCTTTGTGCATCCATCCAGAAAAGGATCGCCCTTGAGTTTTTATCTCATGAGGCATTTCTCTCAAAATGTCCCATCGAGGTCCGTTTATGTTTCCTTTCCCCATCCAAATTATCTTGATCTATCTGCGTCCCATCCAGGTTAAGGGCTAAACCTGAGTCATTCCAAAGGGCTGATCTCGTCTCACCCATGAGACTTGATCAAAATTCTTATCTTTCACCATCCCTGGGATCTTCACCCAAAGTCCCATCAGATTTCCTCATTTCTATCATTCAGTCACATCATTGCCGAGGATTTCGTCCACCCAGGACCATTCAGGATAAGGTTTCAAGCCCAAAAAGCCGTGTTTTCAAAATAATTCTTCCACCCCCAGCTCGGATCAGCTGACTGGGGCATTTTTCAAAATTTGGAGTGTTTCTTTGCCACTAAGCTCGGCTTTCAACCGGCTTAGTAGCAAAGAGGGGCATCTGTGAACACCCCAAATTTTTCAAAATGTTGTAAATACCCCCTTTTGTCCTTTTCCCCCCCATCTTCTAGGTAATTGGGTCGGTTTTAAATCTAAATTCCATTTTTTATTTCTCAAATTTTGTTGAAATTAAATTCATTTTACATATCTGACTCAATTTCGGATCCGGATCTACATCAAAATCCAAATCTGAGCTTCATTATCCAATTTTAAATCAAATTATCAAAAATAACTTTTTGAAAAGCTCAGACACTTTGTCCAGTATCCGTTTGGATCCATCAAGTTGTGTTTCTCAAATTTGAGATTTAAAGTTCGAATATTTTCTCGAAACTTGGGTCCAGACCCATTTCCTGAAGAAATTTTGCCAAGATAGCCTTAGAAACCTTTTTTTTTTTTCAAAACCACAAAAAAAATAGTTTTTTGTTTTCTCATAGATTTTAGGATTTTATTCCAAAATATCAAATATATATATATATAGAAAATGTCAAGAAAATAACAATATATATATATATATATATATATATATATATATATATATATATATATATCATGAAAATATAAAAAGAAACAAAATCGGATCTTGAAAAAGAGCTGACAATCTTTTAAACTAAGACAAAAAAAAAAAAGAGGAAGAAGAAGAAAAGAAGAAGGGCAGTTTTTGCAAAAGCCTTTGAAAAAGAGCTGGCCTTTGAAATTTTAAGAAAATGAGAGGATTGTTGGCGAAAAAAAAAAAATCGCATTAGGGTTACGAAGGCTCTCTCAATCGCCTTTTGGGTTTTCTCTCCGCCAAACCCTCCAGAAGCTTCACCTTCCCCCCTCACTCTTGCCTCTCTCTCCCTTCATGGCCGACCACCCCCATGTGCGTTCCCTTCCCACCAAAACCCTCCGATCCTCTCTCCTCGATCAATCAACCTTCTGCTTCATCTCAACCCTCCATCATCGATCGCCCGATCCTTCCATCACCCACAAACCCCCATGAGCTCGAACCCTTCATCGCCTACCTTCTCTTCTCCACCATCGATCCTCAACCGCCTCCCCTCTCGAAGCTTCCTGCGCATCTTTAAAAGGAACACTCGGACGCCCCTAAGAGGGGGACGGAGATCATCTACCTTACTTGGAACAACATCCCATTGGCCTCAATCCCCTCTTGATCAACAGGAAGACCTTCCTTTCCTCCAACCTCTATATCAGCAAACGACAGAAGTCTTCTCTTTGGATTCACATCGGGCACCTCTCCGTTGCCAAAGAACAACCGTCGCCACCAATTCCTTCGACTCTCTTCTCCTTCCCAGTCGGCTGAAGGAAGTTAAGGCTGCAAGCAGCAACCCAGAAGCCGGTTGACCCTGAAGCTTTGACCACGGTAAAGACTCCCCCCTTTTTCCCTCTCTTTCATTTTTGTCTTCTTTTCCTGTTTAATCGCCCCCATCAGAGCACCTGTGTCGCATCGATTTTTGCATATAGCAAATATCGATCTACGCTGTGTAATATTAAATGGAATGATCCCATTCCAACAAGTTTTCTTCCTTTTTTTTTCTTTTCTTTCTTTGTTTCCCTCATTTTTCTTTTATGTTTTGTTGTCTTCGTTTATGTTGTATTCCCTTTAATACTCTGGTCCATTCTGATAATCGGATAGCAATTTTGAATTTGTTCCATCTTGACTGTCATGTTGATCTTAATTTCCCATTCGCATCAGGTTTTCCTGTTTCATAACCAGTCATATCGTGTGAATGTGTTCTGTTCAATATTGAATTCGTTCATAATGCATTCCCGTCACTTCCATAACATGGTAATCCCCCTGCATCCAAATCCATAGCATCCGGCATTGTTGCATCACCACTGGCATCTCCATTTTATGAATCTTACGGTTTATTCGCAACATCTACAGCATCACTTATTCCTTTGCCATATTTTGGTTCAGCACCAATGTATGTTGTATGGTATTAACCCTGTATGAGGTTCACCATTGGGTCCTCCTCCTTTATATCATTAGAGTTTACTTATATCAGTTCGTATTATGGAGATCCATGAGAATTGGGGTATATTCAGATCCATTTACTGGGTATTCTGCCCCATTTGTAGTTCAGTTCCACATCCATCCTTTGTTTTTTTTTTTTTTTTCTTTCTTTCCTAGGTATATTTGCATTCATTTTCCAGACAGCCATATGCTCTAATCCGGTATGAAATCAATTGTTGCCCCCTGTATTGTTTATATATACAGTGATTTTCCATTTTATCATGATGTAGCCTTGCACATCTGCATATGAGTTAACATCACGTCGGGCCTCCGTGTCCTGACCACCGTGCACCCATATTGTTTTTTTTTTTCTCATACCATTGCATGGTAACTATCACATAAGCATCCTATTGTTTCCCCATATGTCCTTAGATACAACTGGACACCTTCATTCATTTTTTTTTTTTCTCTTCACTTCCTACATCATAAGTGTTGTAATCTCGACATGCACTTTCTCCTATATATCAGTTTATTTAATGTTCATATTGGTATGTATTTTGACTCATTTGGCTCATTTGAATTAGTTTCTGTGTATTGTCGTTACTTGCGAATTTTTTTTTTTGGTTGGATCTGGCCTCTCCAGTCCCTCTTTCAACAAGAGTTCATTGCTTTAACAAAAGGTGACGTCAAGGCAGCAAATTTAGCCATACCTTGTCTGGGTTGATAAGACAAGTGGTACAGCAGCATTAAAGATCTACTATCATGTTTAGTTTCACTTGTCGTTGTTATTACATTATCTCCGATCGTTAGGATCATTGTATAAGTTATTTATCTTCAGTATTGCGTTATCTCCATTCTAAAAAAAAAAGAGTGATGAAACACCGTTGTAGTGATGATAATGTTGATTTCCCCACTCTTTTTGTGTGTTAAGAGTCGTCCAGCCTGATAATTGGTTGAAGGCCTATCACCCAGGTATTCGGTTGCTATGGCATATTATCACGCAGATGTATGCTATCCAATCCATTTCTACCATCCCCCCCCCCGCTTCCACATCACAAAAGGCCAAACAGTATAAACCAAGTTTAGATATCTATACTCACACATTACATTCTGTCAAGATGTCGCATTGTCATCTCATTAATCATGCAGACGAAGGTTCATTATAGTTTGCTGGCTAAATTGGTGGAATCAAGAGAAAATGGATGAAGTAAGGTTTCTAAGCCTGGGCCTACACATAGCTTCAAAATTACCGTGGGGAATAATACATTTCTTTATATATATATTCGTGGGATAAGGTGCTTCGATGAAAGAGCCCCAGCAACAGTGACTAAGAAGTATAAATGCATCATTATAACGTCAGCTGGTCTTCCTGCTATAGTTGTGGTAATATCTGACGGAGATGGCATCCTTGAACAAATATGCTCAGGAAGAGGATAATACCACATCAACAGATGGTGGAAATATGTCGCCCCGGATTAGTGAGATGAGATGGTCTGTGCTGCAGAAACAGTGTTTATAAGCCTGTCCTACTGAATGTGAAGTATACCTTCCTTTTCTCCTTTCGATCGTATGGCCAACCATTTCCCGCTATTAGCCAAGGGTTCATTATTAGATGCGCTTGTAATAAACTAGTAGTTAATGGCACATATGTAGGTCATTATTGTTGAAATTTCTTTCTCTTCGTTATTTTTTTTTCATTACCATGTATATCTAACTGCTGGAACTTGTTCACAGGATTGCCTACCCAGGACCTTCTTTCACCAGTTAAGTATCAGCCCACCTTTTTTTTTTTATAAAAACTTGAAGTTGGATATATCTCCTCTTGTCAAGAAGTTAGTATCAATCGATACTTTGCCCAAAAAAATTTTTTTTTTCATGATGGAACTAAGTCCAAACTGAACCCATATTGCCTTGTTGATTCTCTTAGATATTATTTTTATTGAAATCAGTTAGGCGAGTGCAATAATTCTCTCTAGCATTTCTTTTCTTTTTCAACATGGAAGACGCCCTGATACATTGTGAATCCTGTTCTAATTCATACTAAACTTAATGAAGCTTTTTTTCTTTTTCTTTTCTCATACTGTACATGCATGTTGCAGCAGGTTATGTTAGATTAAAAGTTGGGTTTTCACAATAGATAACCTTATCTGTGTTTCATTATAGCTTGGGTACAGTCCTGTGGGCTGCTATAATACAATTGAACATTGACCTTCCTTTGCTATGGTAGTTCATTAAGAACTACTATAGCTATATTCATTTTCTTTTCACAGTGGTTCACACAGAACCATTGTGATCTCCCTTTGTTATAGTAGTTCATTAAGAACTACTATAGCTACATTCTGTTTTCTCTTCACAGTGGTTCACATAGAACCATTGTGACCTCCTTTGCTATGGTAGTTCATTAAGAACTACTATAGCTATATTCATTTTCTTTTCACAGTGGTTCACACAGAACCATTGTGATCTCCCTTTGTTATAGTAGTTCATTAAGAACTACTATAGCTACATTCTGTTTTCTCTTCACAGTGGTTCACATAGAACCATTGTGACCTCCCTTTGCTATAGTAGTTCATTAAGAACTACTATAGCTATATTCTTTTTTTCTGTTCACAGTGGTTCACACAGAACCATCGTGACCTTCCTTTGCTATAGTAGTTCATTAAAGAACTACTATAGCTATATTCTTCTCCTTTTCACAGCGGTTCACACAGAACCATTGTGTTCCTCCTTTGCCATAGTAGTTCATTAAGAACTACTATAGCTATATTTTTTTATTTTTTTTTCTCTTCTTTCTTTTCACAGTGGTTCACACAGAACCATTGTGACCTTCCTTTGCTATAGTAGTTCATCAAGAACTACTATAGTTATATTCATTTTCTTTTCACAGTGGTTCACACAGAACCATTGTGATCTCCCTTTACTATAGTAGTTCATTAAGAACTACCAGGGCGACATTCTTTCTTTCTTTTCTTCTCTCCTTCGATGTCTTGTCAACTCTGACGTTGTAATAAGCTAGATATTAATGAGAATTCCTTACGTTTCCAGTCTTAGATTAGAATGAATGAGCATAGCAGATAACATGAATCACTTGTTCTCCATGCATGTTTCCTTTATTTCTCAAAAATCTCACAATGGTGAAACACGAATGACACGTGCACCATTTCGTAAGAGGTAAATCAATCCTAAGTTGATGATCCACACCAATGGCCATAGTCAGGGTGTGGACAAAACTTAGGATTTTTATCTTTTACGAAATAACACCGGATCCACACTGGATCCATTTTCAAAATTCATCATATTTCCTTAAATATTTTCTCCTTTTATTAGAATTTAACTTAAAATTAATTCAAAATATATACCAATGGCCATAGTCAGGGTATATTGAGAGTTAATTTCGTTTTAAATTCTATAAAAGCACCAAATGTGTTTCATTCTTCACCTGAATTTAAATATAGATTATTATATAATACATTCAATGACCATAGTCAAGGATGTATTACATTTTCAATCTTATTTTCATTCATTTAAAGAATGGAATAGATTTTCAAAAATCCAATTTTCAAATTTTTTATTTTTTTTTCATTCATCATATAAGATAGAATTGCATCATATTTTCAAAATGTCTTTTTCAAAAACTCCAAGTAATGGAAATACCTTCCTCAATCTATCTTCAATCCTTCTCAAATACAATTCATTCTTTCAATTTCCAAAATTCTATTTCATTTTTAAATCTCAAAGTTCAATCTAACTTTGAGATTTCAAACTCATTTTTCAAAGTTCAATTTAAACTTTGAAATTCCCAATTCATTTATATTCAAAAATTCCAAATCAAATCCAAAGTTCAAATTAACTTTGAGATTCCTTCCATCTTCATTTCAAATTCCAAATTCAAAAATTCCAAATCAAATCCAAAGTTCAAATTAACTTTGAGATTCCTTCCATCTTCATTTCAAATTCCAAATTCAAAAATTCAAGGTCTAAATTGACTTTAAAATTCGTTTGTATATTCAAATTCTAAATTTCAAGTTCAATTTTAAAAGTTCTTGATTCATCTTCTGAATTTAAACCCAAATCCATTTTAGGATCCAGGATTCAAATACTCATATTGGATCTCAAACTTCAGATCCAATTCCTCTTTAGGATCCAGACCCCAATTTCACTTTGGATCTAAGACTTCAGATCCAAAACCATCTTAGGATCCAGAATCCAACTTTCACTTTGGATCTTAGACTTCAAATCCAATTCCTCTTTAGGATCCAGACTCCAATTTCACTTTGGATCTTAGACTTCAGATCCAATTCCTCTTTAGAATCAAGAACCCAATTCTATATTTGGATCTCAGACTTCAGATCCAAATCCATCTTAGGATCCAGAACCCAATTTTACATTAGATCTCAGATCCCGGGTCTTAAGTCCATTTTGAGATCCAATTCAATTTCAAAATCTAGATTTCAAATCCAAGTCAATTTCCAGATCTCATCTGAATTTCTTAAATTCATTTCTATCTTTTACATCATTTGATTATCCCAGATCCATTCCAAATTTTAAACTGCAAATTCAATTCCATCCCAAATATTCATGTCCTTTCCTAAATTCAAGTTCAAATTCAAAGTCCATTTCTGACATTGAAGCTTTATTTCCTTTCATTTCAAAGCTTCAAATCATTCTCAAAAGATTCATTCTTCCAACTCTGATTTACTTCCTAGACTTAGAAATTTTCTGATCTATCTCAAGTTCTAAGTTAGATTCAATCATTTCTTCACTCCCTTATCAAGTTCATCTCAGAATAACTTGGAGATTTTCAAAATATCTTTCAAAAAGAGCATACATTATTGCATTGCACAAGCATGATTATTTGTGCATTTAGATCTTTAGGATAAATTCTTAGATTATATTTAGGCAAAGCAAAAGGCATAGATTCGATCCTTGGTTTGATTACCCCTGGTAAAGGTACCAGGAACGGTCGAACCTCGTACCGACGAGCGAATCCCGTCTCTCCATTTTCCCTCAAATTTTCAAAAATGAAGGCGAGTAATTTTCTAAATATTTTTCAAATCAAGGTCAAGTGAGACCGCGCAAATAGTTCCTCCTCTTCTCTCTTTCTTTCTTTCTTTTCTCTTCTCTTTCTCTTTTCTTTCTTTTATTCTTTTCCCTTCAAAAAGGAGGAGAATAGAGGTTAGAAAAGGAAAAGAGAAGGAAGAGAGAGAAACCGCCAAGAGAGGAAAATTTTGCGATGATCACAACTGATCGTGGAGACCACACAGGATCAGAGACCGATCAGTGATTCTTTCCCCAATGAGCAGATCATGACAGTCAGAACATCACAGTTACCTTGGTTTGCTGATATAGTGAACTATCTGGTATCGAGGCAGATCCCTGAGCATTGGAATAAGAATGAGCGAGAGAGATTCCTATCTCAGGTGAGACATTATTATTGGGATGAACCAGAGTTTTTCAAATATTGTGCAGACCAGATCATTAGGAGATGCGTTCCGGAGGAGGACTATGAGTCCATCCTTAATTTTTCTCAATCATTAGCCTGTGGAGGGCATTTCAGCAGTAGGAAGACAACTGCAAAGGTTTTGCAGTCTGGATTTTTTTGGCCCACACTCCACAGAGATGCGCATGAGTTCTACAGGAAATGCATTAGATGTCAGCAGACTGGGAACATGTCCAAGAGGGACATGATGCCCTTGCTCCCGATTTTGATCATTGAGATTTTTGAAGTTTGGGCATAGATTTTATGGGCCCATTTCCACCATTATTCAGAAATTTGTATATTTTAGTGGCGGTAGACTATGTATCCAAATGGGTTGAGGCTGTGGCGACCAAAACCAATGATCATAGAGTGGTGCTTAAGTTCATTAAGCACAATATTTTCAGTCATTTTGGTGTGCGACGTGCGATGATCAGTGATGGTGGCAAGCATTTCAAGAATGTACAGATAGCTTCTCTTCTAAGAAGGTATTCTGTCAATCATAGATTCACCACTCCTTATCATCCGCAGACCAGTGGATAGGTCGAGGTTTCAAATAGGGAAATAAAGCGGATTCTAGAAAAGACAGTTCATCCGGACCGCAAGGATTGGTCCCAGCACTTAGATGATGCACTTTGGGCATATAGGACTGCAGTTAAGACTCCCATTGGCATGTCCCTGTATTGCCTTGTATTTGGGAAAGCATGCCACCTTCCTGTCGAGTTGGAGCACAGAGCATATTGGGCCATCAAGAAATTGAATTTTGACCTCACCCAGGCTGGCAAAGCGAGAGCATTGCAACTCTCTGAATTAGAGGAACTCAGGAATGATGCATATGAGAATGCCAAGTTATATAAAGCTCGCACTAAAGCATTTCATGATAAGAACATTGTCAGAAAAGTGTTTGAGCCAAAGCAGAGAGTTTGGTTATACAATTCTCGTTTGCATTTATTCCCAGGCAAATTAAGATCGAGATGGGAGGGACCTTACATTGTGAAAGAAGTGTTTCCACATGGGGCAGTTACATTATTTGATCCACAAACCCAAGGTACATTCAAGGTTAATGGGCAAAGACTGAAGCCCTACATTTCAGATTCCTTACAGAATGGTGAGTGTGAGGTTTTGAATCTCATGAAGGCATAAGGATTTGACCAGAGGGATGTAGCATATGTACATAGTAGATTAGTTTTGTTTTTCAGTTCAGTATTTTCTTTTGTTTAGTATTTTATTTCATTTGCACTGACATTTATTGTGATTCATGCAAGTTGGATCTAACATTTAGTGTGTGAGGAATAGTTACCAGGCACAGAGCAGAGCTTTCAGAGCATACATTGATCAGATTAGCAGAAAATTATGCAGTTAGATATGCATAGGATGCTGCAAGTCAAGTCAATCAACTTCAGAAGCCCAACACAGATCAGGTTGTATCTGTCCTTTCTCCCATATTTAGTTTATTTGTCTTTTAGTGAGCATTTGCATTGCATGTTTGTATATTTTGTATGCCACTAGGGACAGTGTCATTCAAGCATGGGGGGGTGGTTTAGATGCACACTAATTTTTTTTTTATGTCTGGTAACTAAGAATTCATAAAAGCAGGCTTTTGAGAACAAGTTTGTAGCATATATGATTGTTTTTGGCATAATCTAACAATTTAGAAATTTTTAAGCCCCATGTAAAAAAAAAAATTGAACTGATTTAAATAGAGTAGTTATTTATGAGAAAATTCAAAGAAAAGATAGTATTTGAATGTTAGAAAGTTTTGAATCACTTCAGTATAAGTATGCACAGTATGTTTTGTGAAAGAAATAAGCAATGGAAAGAGGTTTTGAAAAATGAGCTTAAAAAGGAAAGAGCTACGTTTAGTAGTTGATGTCTTCGTGATTCCTAGTAGTGGAACTCAAACACAAGTTGAAGTGTTTGAATCTTTTGATGAAATGGATAATGAAGGAGATCATCTTCTTCTCTAGTCGATATCTGTGGCCTTTGTGGTACGAGTAAGTAGAGTCTGAAGGGTGTTTTACACCTGGTGCCCTAAAGCCATCTGGTTTGGGAGCCACCGATTCGAAAGCTTGTTACATGAACTGCATAGAAAGCCTAAGAGATAGAGACATTGCACATGATGAGAAGAAGACTATACATAACTCATTCAAATAGAAGGTCTAGTGACTTGAGCAATTGAGTCTGAGGGATACTCTGTATCTAGTGCCCTAAGGTCGTCTAGCCTGGGAGTCACTGACCCAAAGCTCGCTACACGGGTCACAAAACTGGATATTCGAAATAATGCTCAAAGTGAGAATAATGCTCAAGAGAGAGAATTGAAAAAATGGTGAAAAATTGAAAATCAAAAGAAAAAGAGTGAGCTGAATGAGAAAAATTTCATTGCTTAGGAATATTTGTAAAGTACTGTACATAAAATATACGAGTGAGGATAAATGAGTGATAACATGATAATACTTGACTTTCTGAGAAAAATCATAGATAATTACAATTTTAGAAAAGTGAAGGAAAAAGATTTTTACTGTGGTGGCATGAGATTTTCGAATTTGTTTTGAGAGTGTTCATTACATGAAATATTTGCTCAAACTGATCTATTAATTGCGTAATATTTTTGAAAAATCATTCCTCCATATCATCAATGTTTGTGGGTAGCATCTCTACAAACCCTCACGAGACCTTACTCGTCCACTGGGGTAACCCAAGGGTTTAAAGGGCTTGTTGCATGAGCTAAATGCAACTGTGATGCCTATAAAAGTGAGTTAGGATTTTCATTGTTTATTGCATATTTATTTATGTATTTTTCCATTTCATAGAATAGTTAGTTGTTTGTTAAGGGACTAACAAACATTCAAGCATGGGGGTATTTGATGATGCATGAAATGCACATCATGTTATTTATTTATTCATCCATTTTGTGGTATTTTTAAGGTTTAAAACCCATGATTAGATGTATTTTGATATCAAGGGGTTGTGGTTCGAATTTCATAAAAATCGGAGTTAAATTGAGAGAGTTATGGCTATTTTAGTGTTCGGGCACAGATTTCGAGGTGGGTTGGATCCATACCCGACCCAAGCAGCCTTTGTGGGTCGTGGATCAGTGTTTAAAAAGGGTAAATTCAACCCACACGTGTTCCCATATCCATTTAGAAAGGGTTTTCAGAAAACCCCATCAAAAAGGGGCGCAGAGAAAAATATTTTTTTATAAACCTGTTTCTGAAAAATACCAAAAGTATAAATATTAATTTTCAGCAAGCCCTAACTCGTTTTTGCCTTGGAATTCATGCCCCTCAGCTGACTCTTGTTCCAGCCCCATTCTCCCCTCTCATCCCACGCCATCTCCATTGAAGATCAAGATCTTGCTTGAGATTCAAGCATTTCTTAATCTCCCTTTTCCAGATCTTTCAGTTCTTTTTCATCCTTGTTGGATACTCACCTTGTTTGCTATGTTTTGCAGGTGTAGCAGAGGTTGAAGACACCTTTTCTTGCGTGGAAGTGCGAGACACTCCAACAAGAAGGATCAACTCTACCTCCATCCGATCTTCTAAGCCACCCGATTGAGAATCGGTTCATTTTCCATCTTCGGTGGACTTCAAACGTGGTGCAGCTGCAAAGGAGAGTTCCATGATGATATTCTAGCATCAACGAAGATGATGAGGCATGTTTTCAACGGTTGAATCCGGTCTTTCCTTCCCCACAATCGTCGGATCGCCCTGGAGGTTGGTCTTTCTCTTTTCCCGTTCTTTTAGATAAACTCGTGTCTTCCTATAGTCTTTCTCTAAACCCCAACCATTTTCTGTAGTTTTTATTTATTTGACAGTAAAACCACTGTCGTTTTACATTATTTTCGTGTTTTGAAAGTCGTTTTGAATGCTGGAATTGATCCATCCTTAAGTGTGTTCTTGTGTTAAATCGGTTAGATCTAATCTAACCGATTTCAATATTTTCGTTAGCCTTTATTTTCTGGAAAATATTTCAGTAATAACCTGTGTTAAAAACGTGGTTAGTCTGATTTAATTCCCAGTGAGATCTAGGTCTAGGTGTCGTTGGGTCTGTGTTGAAGTTTTGTTTTATCCCCAAAACCCAAAATCGGCTAGAATTATTCTAGTTGATTCCAACGTTTTGGTTATTTTGATTTCTGGAATTTCTTTTTAGCAGTGTTGTGTGCCAAAACTATTTTGGTTCAATTAGTTCTCAGTTTAAATAAATGTTGTTTCTTGTTGAGTCGTTGGTCATAGTGTATGTTTTTCGAGTTAGATCAATCATTTAGAGTGTGTCGTGTCTTTGTGCTTATTTTAGTTTGGCATCAATTTTCGTGTGCTGCAATCCCAATAGATCACGTATAAGCAATGTCAATATTGATTTAGTTGATAATTAGGTTGTTTGTAATTTCATTTTAGTTTGTTGCAAAAGAAAAAAAAAATTCTATTGTTTCATGGTATAGGTAGACATCAATTTTAATATTTTAGTAGTTTTGATTTTCTGAAAATTTTGTGATAACATAGAGTGGCAATTAGGTTTGTTTTCAGTCATTTAAGGTCTAGTTTATTTGATTGTATGTGAGTTTCTTGTTTGCGTTTTATTTGTGTTTAAAGTGAAAAAAAAAAAAAAAAGGTTATTGATATTTTTAGTTTAGGAAAAATCGAGTTTTGTAGAATATTGTCTTCTCCAAGCTAGACGTCTGCCATTAGAGGTCTAGTTGGAGCTTGAGAGTGCTTGGTAAGTTTTATTAGGTTTAGGTAAGTTAGTTAACATGTCTAGATTCATTGCATTGAGTGTTTAGGTCTAAAAACGTTTTTAGTGTCTTTATTTAGATAGTTTTAATTTTGGTTTATTGACTAATTTAACTCTTTTCAAAATTCGTGGTTTTATGACATTCATAACCTTAGTATTAGTTAAGTAGGTTAATTTAATTAGATTAGTACTAATCTATTTGAATTAGGTTGAATTTGGAAGGAGGGCAAAGAGGTAAGTGTGGTGTGGAAAACGAGTTTGGCACCTTTGCATTCCCTCAAATTCGTGAGGCATTCTTTGGAAAGCTTTGAATTCTTGGTCCAGCCAAGGGAGGTTTTGGAAGTTTTGTTTCTCAGCCAAGCTAACAAGGATCGAGCTTTTCAAGATTTGAAATAAAATTTGATTTCAAAAATCTTTTGCTAAAAGTGTTCTACACGATTTTTGGAAACGATTTAATTGCTAGATATTTGTTTAGAAAGTCAACAAAACCGTGTAAGCCTCTTATGCTGGACGGTTTCACCTCCTCAAGGCCTTCCAATTTGGTTTTTAATGCAATTAAGGAAATGAAAGTGCACTAGGATCGAGGCAACGAGCACTAGAGGGGGGTGAATAGTGCTTTTAAAACTTTCTGCGGAATATTGAAGGATTTTGCAAATCTCAAAGCAAACACACAAAGAACACAAGATTTTATCCTGGTTCGGTCAAACCCGACCTACATCCAGTCCCCAAGCAAAACCCGCTTGAGATTTTCCACTATCAACCTTGTAAACTACAAGATCACACAGACCATAACCGGTCCCACTTTCAGTAACAATCCCACTGAAAGCAAACAACTCCTTTACACCAAGGAGTCCTTCTTTTTACACAAAAGAAATAACAACTTACAATATAACCTATGAGCCTTCCTTTTGAATGCAAATGAGATGCAATTGGCTTTTGAGGTTGTTGAAACACTCTACTCACGAATTCACTATCTCTCAAAGTGATTTGAGTGAAAAACTGAAGTGAAAATATCACGTGAGTGAGAAAATCAATACTTGACTGAATAAGAGTGAAAAGCAAGATTCAAATTGATTGAATTATTTTTTTGAGTGTAAAATGCACTCATATTTATAGTTAAAAGATTCCATACGTTGAGAGTATGAAAGGGTGTCAAAACGGTCAATTTCAAACGATTAAAACGTTTGAAAAATGAAAAGACACGCCTTTTTGAAGTTTCAGGAAAACGGCAAAATTAGTCGACTGAACCATCAGTTAGTCGACTAATAGTTAGTTATTAGTAGACTGACAGTTATCGTCGGTCGACTGATCTGTTAATCGAGCCATTTGAAAATCTGAACTTTTGAAACTTAGTCGACTTAAGAAAAGTTAGTCAACTGAAAATATCATCAGTAGACTGAAAAACCTTTTAGTCGACTGCTGCTAAAAACTTCTGAAAAACAAACATTCTGTTCGGTCGACTGATAAAAAGCATTAGTCGACTGCTGCTAAATTTTTCAGAAAACACATGTTCTGTTCAGTCGATTGATAAAACCATTAGTCGACTGCTGCTAATTTTCCAGAAAAGAGACATTCTGTCCAGTCGACTGATAAAACCTTCGGTCGACTAATTTGACAAGAATGACTTTTTAGAAAATATGGCGCGAAAGGATTAGTCGACTGATAAGTCTATTGGTCGACTAATAAACATGAAAATTTAAGAAAAGAGTTTTCTAAAAAGATTTTCAAAAGAGTTTCTTTTAGAAAAGTTTTTCTAAAGACTTTTAAGGTGAAATGCAACCTAAATATGCACTCTAAGTAAGGCTCTTACAAGAATCTAAGACTTTTAGTGAATTAAACATTTGCACACTAGTCTTCAAGGATTCTTCACCGAATTCTTCAATTTCTTCATAGCCTTAGCTGAAATGCAGTTGATTCTACTTGCTCATCATCAAAACCTTGTACTTGAAGTATCATGTATGGCTTCATTGTCGTAACAATCTCTCCCTTTTTGATGATGACAAACTTAATCAAAGATGAAGCATTTAGATGCATAGATGGAGATTTTACTCCCCCTATCAATATGCTGCAAAACATTAAAAGTTAGCACATATAATACATATTGATTGGTTTGCATTTCCATTCATCATGCATTTAGAAATACATTCATTCAAAGCTTTCTTTTTCTCTTAATTTTGCATTTCTCATGCAAGATCTCCTGTAATGTAATTGCTATCATCTTTTTCTCAAGATCTCCCTGCAATTTCAAAGTAATGCTATCTTTATCTTTTTCTCCCCCTTTGTCAGAATAAAAAAGAGTAAGGGCAAAAATAGCATAAGCAAAATAGACTTTTAACTCGTATCTCTATTTTAAAACACGGCAAGAGAGTTCCGGCGTGTTTTGAAGATCCGCCAGTCACTGCAAGAGGATTCCGGCGTTTCACGATCACGGCCAGAGGATTCCGGCGTCTCCCTGTTACGGTAAGAAAATCCCGGCAAAGATGGAGTCGAACGGCACTCCGAGGGTTTTTCGGAAGAGAGAGAGGCAAAAGAGAAAGAGGGGTTTTTGGTTTAAGGGTTTCGTTTTTAAAAAAAAAAAAAAAAATGAAAAGGTACGAAGTGAAACGATGCCTCTTTTGTTTTTAAAAAAAAAACGGGTTTTAAAACAAATCCAAGGGGTGTCGGGTCCCTTCACTTAAAATTTTTTAAAAAAAAATTTTAGTCGACTAAAACTTTATCGATCTACTAAAAAGTGTGACTTATTCTAAAAATATCATCAATCGACTAGAAATATATCGGTCGACTAATATGGTGCGATACATTCCAAAATATAAAACATCAGTCGACTAGAATTTTATCGGTCGATTAATATAGTGCAATTTTGAGATTTTGTTCAAAAATCAACATTTTTATAAATCCAAAAACGAGCAAATACCTAGTTCTCTCCTAATTCTCATAAAATCTTCATTTTTAAGAGGTTTAGTGAAGATATCGGCATGTTGTTCTTTAGTGGAAATAAAATTTAACGAAATATCTCCTTTTAACACATGATCTCTTAAAAAATGATGTCTAACTTCAATATGCTTAGTTCTTGAGTGCTGAATAGGATTTTTTGAAAGATTTATAGCACTAGTGTTATCACAATAAATAGTTGTTGTGGAGTAATTCAAACCAAAATCTTTTAAGGTCTGTTTCATCCAAAGTACTTGTGAACATGCTAAACTAGCCGCTATATATTCAACTTCAGTTGTTGAGAGTGATACTGAATTTTGCTTTTTACTAAACCAAGAGACTAAGGAATTTCCCAAGAAATGACAAGTTCCACTAGTACTCTTGCGATCAGATTTACTTCCTGCAAAATCTGCATCACTATATGAAACTAAATCAAAGGAAGATGATTTTGGGTAAAACAAACCGAAATCTAAAGTATCTTTCAAATAACGAAGAATTTGTTTTACTGCAGTTAAATGAGATTCCTTTGGATTAGCTTGAAATCTTGCACACATACAAACACTAAACATAATATCAGGTCGACTAGCAGTTAAGTATAATAGAGATCCGATCATACCTCTGTAGAGCTTAGTATCTACACTTTTACCATTTTCATCTTTATCAAGAGAAATAGTTGTACTCATAGGATTCCTTCTTGATTTCGATGAGTCCATCCCAAATCTCTTGAGAAGTTCTTTTGTATACTTAGCCTGATTGATAAAGATTTCTTCTTCAGTTTGCTTTATTTGAAGTCCAAGGAAGTAGTTTAATTCGCCCATCAAGCTCATTTCAAACTCTTCCTGCATAGCCTTAGCAAATTCTTTACAAAGAGAATCATTAGTAGAACCAAATATTATGTCATCAACATAAATTTGCACAATAAGAATATTTGAATTAAAATGTTTAATAAATAAAGTGGAGTCTACCCGACCAATGGAAAAACCAGATTGTTCTAGAAAATTTCGTAGTCTTTCATACCACGCTTTTGGTGCTTGTTTGAGTCCATACAGAGCTCTTTTCAATTTGTAGACCTTTTCTGGATATTTCTCATTTTCAAAGCCTGGAGGTTGCTCTACATAAACTTCTTCATTGATGTGTCCATTTAAGAATGCACTCTTAACATCAATTTGATATAACTTGAAGTTCATGTAACTAGCAAAAGCAAGCATCATACAAATTGACTCTAATCGAGCCACTGGTGCATAGGTTTCATCAAAATCTATGCCTTCTTCTTGATTATAGCCTTGTGCCACTAGCCTTGCTTTGTTACGAATGACTTCACCATTTTCATCCAGCTTATTTCGGAAGACCCATCTTGTTCCAATTACTGGATGATCCTTTGGTCTATCAACTAGATCCCAAACATCATTCCTAGTAAATTGGTAAAGTTCTTCAGACATGGCTAAAAGCCAAAATTCATCATCACATGCCTTATTGATATTCTTTGGTTCTAATTTAGATATGAAAGCAACATTTGCAATATATTTTTCTAACTGCCTTCTAGTTTGGACACCACTCTTTATTTCACCAATAACTTGTTCATGTGGATGATTAGGAACTTCTTTCCAAACCGGTTGAAGAGGAATATTTTCTTGAGAAGTACTCTCTATCAAGGGTTCTTCTTGAAGTATTGCTTCTTCTTCTTCGCTTAGAGAAATAACCTGCTCACAATTCTCATCAAATGCAACATGTAGAGATTCTTCAATACAATATGTTCTTTTATTGAAAATACGATATGCTTTACTTCTAGAAGAATATCCAAGAAATATTGATTCATCTGATTTTGAATCAAACTTATCAAGATTATCTTTGGTATTTAACAAGAAACATTTACTACCAAAAATTTTGAAATATGAGATCTTTGGTATACGATCATAATACAATTCAAAACATGTTTTATGTAAAATTGGTTGAATAAGAACACGATTTAAGACATAACATGCTGTATTAATTGCTTCAGCCCAAAAATATTTTGGTAAATTTTTATCTTGAAGCATGGTTCTAGCACATTCTTGCAAAGTTCTATTCTTTCTTTCAACAACTCCATTTTGTGGAGCCGCTCTAGGAAAAGCAAAGTTGTGAGAGATACCATATAAATCACAAAACTTTAGAAAAGATTCATTTTCAAATTCACCACCATGATCACTACGAATTTTAATAATAGATGTAGATTTTTCATTTGTAATTCTTCTACAAAGTTTAGAAAATTCTGAAAAAGCATCATTTTTGCTTTTTAGAAAAATCACCCATGTAAACCGAGAATAATCATCTACTATAACAAAAGCATACTTGCTACCATTCAAACTTTGAATTCTAGATGGTCCAAATAGATCTAAATGTAAAAGTTCAAGAGGACGTTTTGTTGAAACTATATCTTTAGCTTTAAAAGAACTCTTGATTTGTTTACCCCTTTGACAAGCATCACATAAGTGATCCTTTTTATATGGTATTCTAGGTAGGCCTCTTACAAGATAATTCTTGGATAATTTTGAAATAATTTTAAAATTAACATGTCCAAGTCTCTTGTGCCATAACCATTGAATTTCATTTGAAACAATAAGACATTTTTCATTAAAAGAGGGTAATTCATCTAGATATAGTTCATACACATTGTTTCTTCTTTTACCTTTAAAAATGATCTTTTTAGATTGAAAATCAGAAATTAAGCATAAATCATTTTCAAAATAAACATGAAAACCTTTATCACATAATTGACTAATAGATATTAAATTATGCATTAAACCATCTACTAAAAGAACATTTTCTATCAAGGAAAATTTTGGATTACCAATATTACCAATACCTATCACTTTTCCCTTGTTATTGTCACCAAAGGTGACGGTTCCTCCATCCTTATTTTGGAGGGTGGAAAATAACTCCGGCCTTCCAGTCATATGTTTGGAACAGCCGCTGTCCAATATCCATTTGCTCCTTATGTTGTGTACCTATAACAAAATCAGAAAACAGAGCATTTGACCCCTTTCTATTTTCGGGTCCATGAGAGTTAGTCTTAGGAACCCATATCCATTTGGATTTTGGTTTCCTTTGATAATAAATATTCTTTCTATAAAAGGATTTAGAATAAACATGTCTAGAATAATCATTTCTATATGCATTTCTATTAGAACTAGAAAGTTTAGTTTTATGAACAAAAGGTTGAGAATAATGTCTTTGATTTTTCACCACATAGTTTGGTCTATTTTGAGTATCAAAGAAGCTATATCCCAATCCGGTTTTATTAACCGAGCATCTTTGAGAACCAAGAAGTTTTTCTAGATTCTCTTGACCATTCGTGAATTTGGTCACTATTGAAAGAAGATCATTTGACTTTTCTTTAAGACTAAATATTTCATTTGGTAAGAGATTGGTTCTAACTCCAATTTCTTTTATCTCAAGTGCTTGGCAAGAATTTTTCTTCTTGAGATCTTCTATTTCTTGAAGTAACACTTTATTTTGAGAGTCAAGAGTTAAATTTTCAGTTTTTAACTCTTTATTTTTAGAACTAAGACTCTTAAATTTAGCATATAAATCATTAAATGCTTCAAATAACTCATCATAGTCAAATTGACTTACCGAATCTTCTTGTGCTACAAAACATATGTTGGCGACTTCTTCATTTGATTCTTCATCGGAAGAGGAGTCACTATCATCCCAACATGCTTGAAATGCCTTTTTCTTCTTGAATTGGTCCTTGGGCTTGAATTTGAGAAGAGGACAATTTTTCTTGATATGTCATGCCTTTTTGCAGTTAAAGCACTTTACTTCATTGGGAATGGAAGAATCTGCTTTCTTTGCCTTTCTTTGAAATCTTCCCTTTTTGATGAATCTTCTGAATTGCCTTGTGATGAGGGCAATATCTTCATCTTCATCTTATTCAGAATCTTCTGAGTCAGAAGTAGCCTTAAAAGCAAGAGACTTCTTTTTAGGCTCTTCTTCTTGTCTGTCTTGAAGTTGGACCTCATATGCCATTAGGTTATCAAATAAGTCTTCAAGAGTGAGAGTATTGAGATCATTTGCTTCTTCAATAGCAATGGTTTTTCTTTCCCATTCAGGAGTTAAACACCTTAGAATCTTTCTGACTAAATCCACTTGTGAATATTCTTTTCCAAGGGATTTCAAAGTGTTAGTTATATCGGTCATTCTAGTTACCATGTCCGATATAGATTCATTTTGCTTCATTTTGAATAATTCAAATTTATGAACTAAAGAAGCAATTTTAGATTCCTTTACCTTTGACGTACCTTCGTGTGTTACGAGAAGAGTATGCTAGATTTCATTAGTTGTAGAGCATTGAGAGATGTGATTGAACTCTACCTTGTCAACGCCACAATATAAGGCATTCATTACCTTGGCATTAAGTGAAGCAGTCTTCTTTTCATCATCGGTCCATCGGCTGAAATTAGTTGATGGAGTTTGGTACTTTTCTGAAACAACTCTCCAGATATCGAGATCCATGGATTGCAGGAATATTGTCATTCTTACTTTCCAGTATCCATAGTTTGTTCCGTCGAAGAGAGGAGGACGAACGGAAGAGCTTTCTTCTTTGTGCTGAGATGTTGTAGTTGCCATGCTATTTGATGGTCAAATCAAAGTAATAGCAAACCTGACTCTGATACCAAATGAAAGTGCACTAGGATCGAGGCAACGAGAACTAGAGGGGGGGTGAATAGTGCTTTTAAAACTTTCTGCGGAATATTGAAGGATTTTGCAAATGTCAAAGCAAACACACAAAGAACACAAGATTTTATCCTGGTTCGGTCAAACCCGACCTACATCCAGTCCCCAAGCAAAACCCGCTTGAGATTTTCTACTATCAACCTTGTAAACTACAAGATCACACAGACCATAACCGGTTTCACTTTCAGTAACAATCCCACTGAAAGCAAACAACTCCTTTACACCTAGGAGTCCTTCTTTTTACACAAAAGAAATAACAACTTACAATACAACCTATGAGCCTTCCTTTTGAATGCAAATGAGATGCAATTGGCTTTTGAGGTTGTTGAAACACTCTACTCATGAATTCACTATCTCTCAAAGTGATTTGAGTGAAAAACTGAAGTGAAAATATCACGTGAGTGAGAAAATCAATACTTGACTGAATAAGAGTGAAAAGCAAGATTCAAATCGATTGAATTGTTTTTTTGAGTGTAAAATGCACTCATATTTATAGTTAAAAGATTCCATACGTTGAGAGTATGAAAGGGTGTCAAAACGGTCCATTTCGAACGATCAAAACGTTTGAAAAATGAAAAGACACGCCTTTTTGAAGTTTCAGGAAAACGGCAAAATTAGTCGACTGAAACATCAGTTAGTCGACTAATAGTTAGTTATTAGTAGACTGACAGTTATCGTCGGTCGACTGATCTGTTAATCGAGCCGTTTGAAAATCTGAACTTTTGAAACTTAGTCGACTTAAGAAAAGTTAGTCGACTGATAATATCATCAGTAGACTGAAAAACCTTTTAGTCGACTGCTGCTAAAAACTTCTGAAAAACAAACATTCTGTTCGGTCGACTGATAAAAAGCATTAGTCGACTGCTGCTAAATTTTTCATAAAACACATGTTCTGTTCAGTCGACTGATAAAACCATTAGTCGACTGCTGCTAATTTTCCAGAAAACAGACATTCTGTCCAGTCGACTGATAAAACCTTCGGTCGACTAATTTGACAAGAATGACTTTTTAGAAAATATGGCACGAAAGGATTAGTCGACTGATAAGTCTATTGGTCGACTAATAAACATGAAAATTTAAGAAGAGAGTTTTCTAAAAAGATTTTCAAAAGAGTTTCTTTTAGAAAAGTTTTTCTAAAGACTTTTAAGGTGAAATGCAACCTAAATATGCACTCTAAGTAAGGCTCTTACAAGAATCTAAGACTTTTAATGAATTAAACATTTGCACACTAGTCTTCAAGGATTCTTCACCGAATTCTTCAATTTCTTCATAGCCTTAGCTGAAATGCAGTTGATTCTACTTGCTCATCATCAAAACCTTGTACTTGAAGTATCATGTATGGCTTCATTATCGTAACAAAGGAGAGTGCTAGTCTTCCAAATTCGTTTTTAGCATTTATACCCCCTTGTCTAACCTTCCATAGTGACATACATTAGATTTGGTCTTAGTTATTTTAGTTAAGTTTGAATTAATTTTAGGCTAGTGATTGAGTTATTAGTTAGGTAGGTCTTAATTAGGATTTGATATATTCCAACTAGGTGTGTAGGTTAGATCTATTAATTCCTTTATTTGGTTATTTTCGGTTTTTGATAAGTATTATTTAAACTTCAGGTTTCTGTTTTTATTAGTTTGCCTAACATAATCACCCTAGAGGGAAAATAGTGGGTCGTGAGCCTAGTCAAAGTCAAATTCTGGTCCCAACAGTCCCTCTTTAGTCACCCTAGTTCCCTCCTAATTCTCTCTAGTCCTAACTATAGTTAAATTACATAGTTAAATTCTTTAGTAGTTATCTTGTTCTTGCTAACGATTAACTTAGAATTTCGTGTGTTAGTTAAGTGTTTCAAGTACATCAAGCTTAGTTAGCATAGTTAGTTCAGTAATTTAGAGTGTTAATTAGTTCATGCATATTGCTTTCTAATAGTCTAAGTATAGTATATGCTAGATTCAATTCCAAATTAATCGGTTTAGCTTATAGTTTAGTGTAAGTAATTTAGTGGTTCCATTTTCTGTAATTTCACAGTAGAGTAGTAGCATTTAGAATTGCATTTGCATTTAATTTGTAGGCATAGTGTAAAAAGTGGATTTCTAAAGTGAATAGTGCACTGATTTTGAAAACTGATTTTTGTCGTGTTTTGCACTCATCATTTTATGTGAAAATTTTTCGAGTTTTCTGGAAATTCTTGCTCTATTCCTTTCATTGGCGTGTTCACTGTCTGCAGTCCAAAATTCAGCTCATTTTGAGTTGATTTGGTTTGGTGTTTAAGCGTTTTGTGAAAACAACTTTTTTGGGTTTCTCAATTTCGTGTCCTACAATTTCCAAAATTATTCTGATTTTGAAACGCTTATATCTGGAGTTCCAGAAAGAATTTTTCAAATCCGTAAAAAACTGTCAGATTCTTGAATCTATTAGTTACAAAACAGAAGAACTTTCAGAAATTTTTGTCTTTTTTTGCCCCTTCAACTACTCTGTTTGTGAAAAGCTTTTAGAAGTCACTTTTGCACTAGTTAGGGGTAAAATAGTCATTTCAGTATCTTAGTGATTTTCATGATTTTTCTGCATTTTTCTGCATTTTAGGTAGTGCATTTGTATTAACCACGTTGTTAGGGATAGATTAGAGATTTGGTGAATTTATTTTGAGATTTTATTTGATTTTTAGTGTTAATTAGACTTTGTGTGAATTAATTTCTGTAGAATTAGGATTACTTTAATTTTTGGATTTATTTGATATAATTGTGTACTAACTTCTCATTTTCTTTGCTTTAGGTTGAAAAGCATATTAAAGATTCCAAGGTTATTCTTGTCCAGCGTGAAAATTTGAGAATTGGTGAAAGGATGAAATTACCCTTGGCGAGCAGAAGAAGAATTCAATTGCTTTTCTAATTAATTTTAGTTTTTATTTTGTAAGTTTGTTAGAATTGTAATTGTTGACTTAGAAGTGTGAATTAATAAATTGAAATTCTTAGAATTACTTGAATATTTCTCGTTCCCTGTGGATTCGACCCGTACTTGACACTCTTGTGGAAAGTCGGTTTATTACTTTTGGTTGACGATTTTCCAAGTGTTTTATTGAAAATTATCTTTTAAAAATATCGTTTGCAAAAACACAACCATCCTCGCTCATGCTAGTTGCGCTCCCAAATCAATTTGTTTCACAAATCAAACCTTCAGGGTGCGATTTCTCAATTCTATCATTTCCAAACCTTCAGATTTTAATCTCTCAATTCTATCAGTTCTTAACCTTTGGGTTGTAACATTCTCAAAATTTCATCATTTTCTCAACCCTCAGGTTGTAATCGCTCAATTTCAATCAATCTCAAACCTTCAGATAAAACCTTTTTTTTATCAAAATCCAGTTTCTCATAACTGGTCAGGATTTCAAATCCAGTAGTTTTCACTGGTCAGGATTATCAAAATCCAGTATTTTTCACTGGTCAGGATTTCAAATCCAGTATTTTTCACTGGTCGGGATCATCAAAATACAGTTTCTCATAACTGGTCGGGATTATCAAAATCCAGTATTTTTCACTGGTCGGGATTTCAAATCCAGTTTCTCATAACTGGTCGGGATTATCAAAATCCAGTATTTTTCACTGGTCGAGATTTCAAATCGAGTATTTTTCACTGGTCGGGATCATCAAAATCAAGTTTCTCATAACTGGTCGGGATTATCAAAATCCAGTATTTTTCACTGGTCGGGATTTTAAATTCAATATTTTTCACTGGTTGGGATTTCAAATCCAGTTTTCTCACTGGTCGAGATTTCCAAGATGTGACTTTCATATCATTTCTTCCAAAGCTAAATCAAAATCCAGTTTCTCATAACTGGTCGGGATTATCAAAATCCAGTATTTTTCACTTGTCGAGATTTCAAATCGAGTATTTTTCATTGGTCGGGATTTCAAATCCAGTGTTCTCACTGGTCGGGATTTCCAAGATGTGACTTTCATATCACTTCTTCCAAAGCTAAATCAAAATCCAATATTTTTCATTGGTCGAGACTATCAAAATCCAGTTTTTCATAACTAGTCGGGATTTCAAATCTAGTGTTTTCACTGGTCGGGATTATCAAATCCAGTATTTTTTTTACTGGTCGGGATTATCGAAAATCCAGTTTCTCATAACTGGTCGGGATTATCAAAATCCAGTTTCTCATAACTGGTCGGGATTATCAAAATCCAGTTTCTCATAACTGGTTGGGATTATCAAAATCCAGTTTCTTATAACTGATCGGGATTTCCAAAATCTAATGTCTTTCACCAATAGAGATTTTCCAAAGTCTGATTTTTACACCATTCCTCTAAATTTCAGCTAAAGTTCTCATTAAAATCTATATTGAGTGATTATTTCACAATAGGATTCTCGAAAACTTTGCCAATCTGCTAAAAGTGTGTTGATTCCAATATTTTATCACATAGAAGAATCATCTCATATTACCTTCAGTATTCTTTCCAAAAAAGGTGAAACTTTTTGCGAAAAAAGTGATAAGATTCAGATCTTTTCTCTGTTGATCAACCAAAAGGATGTAAGAAATATCCTTGATATGATTAGCGAAAGAAATATTCAATGATGTTGAAAAGCCAGAAGCGAATTGATATTGATCATGACTATGGCGCATGCTTAAAGACGGCTATCTGGCAATCAGGCAGTGGAAATATCCTGAGCGATAAAAAGAATCCACTCAATCCATGTCTCCTCGTCCATTTAAGCTACAATCAAATATTTGCAAAAGGGATCTCTCAACTGTCGTCAAGATGAAGACGAATATGCGAGCTAGACCCCCAGGGCCAAAGAAGATTTGGATCATCTCCGAGATGAAGGAGTTTGTGACGGATCCTTCCAGAGAAAGTTCAGATCACCGTCGAGATGAAGGCGAATGTGATGAACCTACCGACAAACCCTAAAAGATATTTGATTTTTGCTATCATTTAAAGACCTTTTGAGACAATATCATCAATAGAATTCCTGAGATAAAAGAAGGATCAGAACATCTCCAAGATGAAGAAGTTTGTGACGTACCCTTCCCCGAAAAAGAGAGAAAAAGTCAGGACATCTCCGAAATAAAGGATGATGTTAAAACCCGAGAAAGTTCAATGACTCAAAAGGAGTGCAAAAGGATCATCATGGGAAAACACCCAGATATCAAACTGCCAAAATTACCAGAAAACCATCTTTTCTCATGCGAAATTCTTTTATCGATATATTTTCACTTCTTGCTTTTATAAAATTAAGAATATCTCTTCTCTATTCATATCAAGGAAATAGATAGCTTCCTTGAAGAAACTCAACAGCATTAAAATTTGAATTCGACTCTTAAAACCGGAGAGTTAATCTCATTTGGAAGGGATACTCTAGGTATAAAGAGGGAAAGTCTCTTACACATACATGCACATTTTCAAGCATTTGAGTCAACTATAATTTTTATATTGGCAAAATGTTCTAGCTATTCCAGGAAGAAAATAAATATTCAATATCCATTTTGATGCAACTTTGCATTGTTTATATCTTTCAGAAGAGTTTGCTCATTCAGTTGAAGTAGCATTTTCTGTCCCATCACGGTTTCTTCATTCGAGAATTCCGTATGGTCGTACCTACTCAGGTTAAGGGTCAAACCTGTACTTTTTGTGAGAGGTCATCGATTTCAAAAGCTGATTTAGTCTCAGCAATGAGAAACCCAAGATCATCCCTTTTCCAAGCTTTAGGGAACTCCATTTTTTCTTTCGCAAACCCCTTTTGGATTTGTTTGTCTAAACTCCGAAAGGTCCCATCATGGTTTCTTCGTTCGAGGATTCCATTTGGTCGCTCCCTTCAGGTTAAGGGTTAAGCCTGAACCTCGCCCCTCGAGGTATCTTCCTTTTTCAGGTTTGGGTTAAACCTGAGTCTCGTTCTAACAAGGTTCCTCGTTTTGATGAGGCGTTTTCTTCCAGTCCCATCATGGTTCTTCCCATCGAGGAATCCATGCTTCATATATCCATCCAAGAAAGGATTATACTCGAGTTTCATCTCGCGAGGCATTTTTCTCAAAAATGTCCGATCAAAGTCCTCATGTATTCCTTTTCTCATTCAATTCATCTTGATATATCTTCATCCCATCCAGGTTAAGGGCTAAACCTGAGTCATTCCAAAAGGCTGATCTTGTCTCGCCCATGAGATTTGATCAAAATTCTTATTTTCCACCATTTCGGTATTTTCACCCAAAGTCCCATCACGATTTCCTCACTTCTGTTACCCAATCATGCCATTTTTGAGGATTTTGTCTTCTCAAATCCATTCAGGGTTAGGTATTAAGCCTGAGAAGCTATATTTTCAAAATAATTCTTCCACGCCCAGTTCAGATCTGCTGACTGGGGCATTTTTTTAAAATTTGGAGTGTTTTCTTTTCCACTAAGCTCGGCTTTCAACTGGCTTAGTAGCAAAGAGGGGCATCTGTGAACACCCCAAATTTTTCAAAATTTTGTAAATATTCCATTTTTGCCCCTGACCCCATTTTCTGAGTAAATTGAGTGAACTTCAAATCTAAAATCCAGTTATTCCTCAGATTTTACTAAAATCAAATTCATTTTCTATATCTGACTCGATTTTGGATCCGGACCTAGTGTTAAAATCCAAATCTGAGCTTCATTATCCAATTTTTAAACCAAATTCTCAAAATTACCAAAATAACTTTTGAAAGGCTCAGACAGTCCATCAGGTACTTGTTCGGATCCATGGCCCTATATTCCTTGATTCAAGATCCAAAACTCAAATACTTTCTCAAAACTTTGGATCCAAACCCGTTCTCTGAGAAAAATTGAGCCTGAGCTCAGAAAACCTCTTTTTAGATATTTCTTAAAAATACAAAAAAAAGATAGTTTTAAATCCCTTATTTACCCGTAGATTTTATAATTTTTTATTTCAAAAACACAAAAAAAATAATAGAAAACACAAAGCAAAGAAAAAAAAATAATAAGAAAAGAAAAATACAAAAAAATTGATCAAGTAAGCCTCTTTTTATAAAAATCATTTTTTTAGTAAAACTCCCTTTTAGCAAATTTTCTTAAAAAGATCTGTCTCTTTGATTTTATTAAAACTTCTCAGGTTTTTCGAAAATTTCTTTTCTTCTCGATGTTTCTTTCCTCTTTTATAAAAAGACACAGGGGGAAGGAGGTCGGAGACCACCTCTTCACCCCCGCACCCCTTGTCTTCATGCAGCCATCCTCTGTCTCTCCATCACGTTCTTCCTCTCCTTTACGCTTTCTTTTTTTTCTTTTCCCCTTCTTCATTTTCTCCTTCTTCCACTCTGGTCCTCTTTTCCATCTACTGAAAGAAGTCCATCGACTACCTCCTGCAGTCGTAGGTAAGTAATCGCCCTTTTCTTTTTTTTGATCCTTCATAGAAACTTGTCTTTCTTTCATAGCATTTCTTTGTGTTAAAATCCCATTCTCTTTCCTTTTTCTTCTTTTTATTACAAAGCATAGGGGTGGGATCAGTCTGCATATGGCAGGACCAACCCACCTGTGTGCAAAATCAACGAAATATATATTCCTACATTTTTTTCATTTCCCTTTTACAATTTATTTCTGAATTTCTTATTTCTAATACCTGCTTATGTCATTATGTGTTAGATCCAGTAGTTTCTTCATCAATTTCTTTCCTTTTTTCTGTTTTTAGTTGTTTTTTTGTTTGTTTGTTTTGTTTCTTCTCCATTATCTCTGATGCATTCCATTGGTAGGTTCTTACTTACATTTACTTCATAGCATTTTGTTTAATACATTATTTCATTCACTTTTTTATTCAGTAGCTCTCTATTGAGCTCATTTTAGTCGATTTCCTGTTTCAATAGGGTTTAATGGCATTTTGTTCATCGGATTGTGGTTTATGTGATACGGTCTTTGTTTATTTCCAGTATTTTGTTTTAATCCATTTCTTTTCATTTTCTGAAATTTTGTTCATCGTTGACTTCATTTACATGATTGCGTATGTAATTCTATCTGTCTCTATATTTCGGTTCAATGTAGAATCATCAAATTTTTTTTTGACATATATTCCTCATTACATGATATGATGTAATTACTTTGTTTAATTCCTTTTTTTGAGAAATCGGGTGAGCTTGGTAGCTATTTTACTAGATCGACTGTGAACATTGAGTTCCCAAGATGATCCACTATGAAGGATTAGCGAACCATTGGTTTGGATTTTTAAATATCAGTGGATCTACTTTACTGTACATTCAGCATGGACACTCTATGGGTTTCTTTCAATCACGATGAAATCCTTGGATTTCATGGAGAGATCAAATTCCAGAGTCAGCATGTCTGCTGTAAAACGAGCATGGATCGACAAAGAATCCCAGTTCCCATCAGATATGTAGCTATCAAGAAAATAAACCCACCCTACAACATGTCAAGAAAGTGTTTTCTGGATCATTTGCAAGAGTTTCATCCTGTTTTGCTGGAAATCGAGCCTCTCATGGGTTGCTGTATCATGAACCTCCATTGATCTTCTGTGGGCTGTGGTGGATTCCTCTACATTCATCCAGACTTCATGATGTTTTGATGGAAATACATTCCCTTTCCACAATAGTGCCTACTTTAGCTTCGTAGGTGCCATTCAAAATACTTCAATTCATCATGATCTCAATTGTTTCCCCCCAGAAATTCATGTTTTGTAGAGAGGAACTAATGGTTGTCGGTTGGAGCTCAACAAATGGCACCAATGAGGATCCAGATTATAATGATGATGCAGTAAACTCTTTGGGATATTCCCAAAAACTCTGTTACGGTTCATATGTTCCATGCTCATTTTCCGCAGGAGCCTTATTCGAGTTTCTGAAACGCAAGTCTTCTCAAAGGTTCTGGCTTAATGGGAAAATAGTTCGTATTGAGGGAAAGGCACTTTATCGCTTTGCTAAAGCTATTGAAGGGAAATATAAGGAATGGTTTTTGACTGAACTTTGAACCTGATATAAAAAAAAAGGGGGTTGCTCCATTGTGTAATATGCACCCATCATTTGATTTGGGTAACCTGCAGAGTACACTGATTGTTTTGCCTTCTTGCTATGTTCCTCTTGATAAATGTTTCATAGATCAGAAAACTGCATATCTCTCGCCACCAATTGCCTTTAACATCGGCTTGCATCTGCCATGCCTGAAAGCTCTCATTCACAACAGTCAAGATTCAACAAAATCTGAAAATGAAGACCAGAAATTCATGGTTGCGTGTCACAAATCTGAGGTATATGTGGAAGTAGTTCCATGCAACCTTATTCATCGGTCTTGGAATTTCTCAATCTTTGTTGGTAAAAGCTCAAAAAAATCGGTGGTCAGTACATTTTTGCCTAGGTATGTATCACATTTAAGGGTTTCTTTTGTTAAGATACCACAGTGGAGAGCTCTTGAGCCTTTGAGAGGAAAGTTTTTATTGGAAGAACATGATCGCCAAGTACTGATTGATATAGAATTGCAGAATTATTTTAGGATTGACAGATTTTTCTCAAGAGGTGATGTTTCTGGGATAAGGATACAATGGAACTGCAGTTTCGAGTTGTGTGCTTTTTACAGCAGAATTAGCTCATATTCTGCTAAGATGATTTATTTCAAGGTTGTATCTATGAAACCAGCAGATGAAATGATTCTTCGAATTGACTGCGATGAAACTGCACTTGTGCTTGCTGGAAGTGTTGCCTCCCAATGCCACCTGAATTGTTATCAAATTGTGCTAAAGGTCTCGTTCCTCTGCATCAGGATGTACTTAGAACTTTATTTTCTGTACTTGCATTTTCTTTCTGTCCTTCAACACTTCCATCAACGTTTAGAGTGGCAATACTCTTGCATGGTCCAACAGAAAGTGGCCAATGGATTTTTATCAGATTTATTGCCCGTTCTTTGGGTTTACATGTTGTGGAGTATAGCTGTCACGATTTCATAGAAGCCTCTGAAAGAAAGATCGCTTTGTCGCTAAGGCATGCCTTCCAGACACCTCAAAGATGTTCACCCTGCTCTTCAACTTCAGATACTGATGTTGAACTCAAACAGGAAAAACAAATTACAGCATTGACACTGGTTGAGTATCAAGAGCCCACCTTTTTCTTGGAAGGCAACTCAAAGTTGCGATCTCTTGCGGAGAATGGAGGCACTCTAATCAATGACAAATGTCACGAAAATGGAGCCTATTTAGAGGATGAAAATGAAATCCTTGAACCTCATGATATACATGACTCTCTTGAATCCCGGGCTGAGGAAACAGGGTTGGTAGTTTCCATCATATTCAAGACAGATTATGAATCCAGCGTGGGTGTATACAAGGCCCCATTGATTTCATCAGAGGCAGAAGTCATATCATATGGTAGATAGATTCGACTTTGGACCTTCAGCTGGCTCCAGGATCATGCTTACCAACAACAATCGTTTAAATCCTAAGTTGATGATTTACATCAATGGCCATAGTCAGGACGTGAACAAAACTTAGGATTTTCATCTTTTATGGAGTAACACTGGATCCACACCGGATCTCTTTCAAAAATCATCATATTTTCTGAAATTTTCTTCCTTTATTAGAGTTTAACTTAAAACTAACTCAAAATATATATCAATGGCCATAGTCAGGATATATTGAGAGTTAATTTTATTTTAAACTCTATAAAGACACTAAAAATATGTTTTATTCTTCACTTTGAATTTAAATATGATTATTATATAATGCATTCAATGACCATAGTCAAGATTGTATTATATCTTCAATCTTATTTTAATTCACTTAAAGAATGAAATATGCTTTTCAAATCCAATTTCAAAATTCTTTAAATTCATTCATCATTTAGGATAGAATTGCATCATATTTTCAAAATTATTTTTTTAAAAATCCAAGTGGTCTTGAATATCTTTCTTCAAAATCTATTTTAATTCATCAAATTCTATCTCATTTCAAAATTCAAAATTCAATTTCAAAGTCCAATTTGACTTTGAAATTTCAAAATTCATTTTTATATTCAAAGTTACCTTTCAAAATTCAAATCAAGTTTCAAAGTTCAATTCAACTTTGGAATTCTAAATTCATTTTTTTTTCAGGATTCAATTTTGAATTCAAATTAACATCTCAGATCAAATTTCAAAGCTTAATTTTAATTGTGAAATTTTTGATTCATCTTCTGATTCCAAATTCAAAGTCCAATTTGACTTTGTGTGATCATCGCAAAATTTTTCCTCTCGTTCCTCTTTTCCTTTCTCTTCGCCTTTTTAACCTCTATTCCCCTTTTTGAAGAAGAATAAAAGATAGAAAAGAAGAAGAGAGAATGAGAAAAAAAAGAAGAGAGAGGAACTCTTTTGCGGGTCTCACTTGACCTTAATTTTGAAGATATTTAAGAAAATAACTCGCCTTCGTTTTTTTGAAATATTTGCGAGAAAATTGGGAGACGGGATTCGCTCGTCGGTACGAGGTCCGACCGTTCCTAGCGCATTTACCAGGGGTAATCGAACCAAGGATCGAATTTATGCCTTTTTGCTTTGCTAAAATATTATCTAAGAATTTATTCTAAATCTAAATGCACAAAGAATCATGCTTGTGCAATGTAAATGCAGAAATGTATGCTTTTGAGAAAACAATTTTGGAAATCTGAGACTTTCCAAGTGATTCTGAAATGAATGTGATAATGAAAATAAAGAAATGATTTTTGAATAGTTGAATCTAACTTAGAACTTTGAGATAGATCTGAAAAGATATTTGAAGTTCTAAGTCTTTGAAATGATCAGAGTTGGGAAGATAAATCTTAATTTGAAAAGAATGATTTGAGGATGAAGTTTCAGGATCAGGAATGGACTTTAAATTTAAATTTTGAACCTGAGATTTGAAGTGGAATTGAATTCCAGATTTTAAAATTTTGAAATCAGGACGGGATTTTGGATTTGAGAAATCTAAATGGAATTTAAAAATAGAAATGGATTTAAGAAGTCCAGATGGGATCTGAAATTGGATTTGAAATCAAGATAGATTTGGATTTGAAATCTAAAATTGGGAATGGAATTGGATTTGACATCTGGGATCCAAGATGGAATTTGAATCCAAAATGAAGTTGAATTCTAGGATCCTAATTGGAATTGAATCCGAAGTGTAAGATCCATAATGAAGTTAAATTCTGGGATCCTAAATGGAATTGGATCCGAAGTCTAAGATCCAAAATGAAGTTGAATTCTGGGATCCTAAATGGATTTGGATCCGAAGTTTGAGATCCAAAATGAAGTTGAATTCTAGGATCCTAAATGGAATTGGATCCGGGATCTGGAACCTAAAATGGAATTTGGATCTGAAATCTGAGATCTAAGATTGGAGTTCAAAATCTAGAATCCTAAATGGAATTGGATCCGAAGTCTGGGAACCAAAAATTGAAATTTGAAATCTAGAATCTTAAATGGAATTGGATCCGAAGTCTGGGATCAAAAATGGAGATTGGATTTGGATTCTAATTTTAGAATTTGGACTTTTGAATATTTAGAAGATGAATCAGGAATTTCAAAGTTTAAATTGAGCTTTGAAATTTGAGATGCTAATTTGAATTAGAATTTGAACCCTGAAAATGAATTTAGAATTCCAAAGTTGAATTGAACTTTGAAATTTGATTTGAAATTTAAAAATTGAATTTTGAATATATGAAGGAATTTCAAAGTCAAATTGGACTTTGAATTTTGAATTTGGAATCAAAAGATGAATCAGAAATTTCAAAGTTAAATATGATTTTGAATTTGGAAATGTAATAAAAATGAATTTGAGATTTCAAAGTCAAATTGGACTTTGAAATAGAACTTTGAATAGAAGAATGAATTTGAATTTTATATTCAAAATCACTTGGATTTTTGAAAATATGATGCAATTCTATCTAAACGATGGATGAATTTAAAGAGTTTTGAAATTGGCTTTGAAAATCATATTTCATTCTTTAAATGAATTAAAATAAGATTGAAGATATAATACATCCCTGACTATGGTTATTGAATGTATTATATAATAATCATATTTGAATTTAGGTGAAGAATAAAACATATTTTTGTGCTTTTATAGAGTTTAAAATGAAATTAACTGTAACGCCCCGAATTTCCAAAACAAAGCTAAGTTAAAATTTTCATGGATTTCTTTTTTTTCTTTGCAGCGGAACTTAGAAAAGCTTTTAGCAGCGGAATAAGACGATAATGAGTCGTCGGTTTTAGAAAACTCCAAGCACGTTGCAGGTATGTGGCCAAGCAACTCATTGACCACCAAAGTGTTCCATTTTATCGAAAGCACATGTTTATTACAACACTACTGCTTAGAAAAGCAGTGAAGGTTCAATAAAAAGGAAGCAGTACAACTCTGTCTAGAGAAACCCTGGAACTTGATGCCGCATTGCTCCGCATATCGCCACGCAGGTTCAACACCTGAAATCCCCATTAAACGGGGTCAGAACCACAGATGGTCTGGTAAGTAGGCAAACACCTATCTATTCAACTCAAGTAAATGCATAGACCACTCAGGGTCGCAGTTCGTAATACGACGCTCAAGCCTCCATGACTTAGCGTATATTGCAAAAGCCTTATTAGGGCTATGAGTTGAACATCCACGCAAGTCGTCATGACTTCGCATAAGCCTCTTCAGAGCTGTGAGTTAGAATAACCTCTTAAGTCTCTATGACTTAGCCTTGACTTCCTCAGAGTCACGAATGGATGTCTAGCTCAAGACTTTATGCTTGGCACATCCGTATCCTACGAATCTAAGAACAGCTCTCCGAGCTTCACTTAGTCGTACGGATATCAATGGAGTTCTTTCCCAATCGGTCCAGTAGTATACCGACCATGACACCTTCACAAAGGTTATGCAGGACTGACTCAACAACGTCATCCACTCATACATTCAAAGTAGCGCTGTACCTAAGCTAATGCTTTGTTTCGATAATTGCACCTCCCCCTGGGCTTAGGGGACTCATATCTGGGCGACAACGCGACGATCTGGGGGTTGATTATTCTATGTATTTTAGATACCCCAGAGGCCTGTTGACCCCATCCCCCTAGTAGGATGGTACAACATACCAGAAGAGATCCTTACTAGGTATCCGAATGCATTCTGCTACTGCAGTAGTTGGGTTCAATCCTTAGATATTTAAGGATAACCACGACCTCCATACCTCTGAGTGACGAAGGCCATCAATGAACTCTATCAGGTTCGGGTGAAATATATGTCACTCAAGGCTGCGCCATCATCGTCTTCCTCGATGAGAAATTCTGAAAGGGGCCTGCCGGTCTTACAATTACTTGACGAACATTGCATGCCTATAGGGCAGCCTTTGAGAAGTATGTACCCGACCCCAATCAACCACACGGTTTTCACCGTGGAACAAAGGTTTTATTCATATGCATGCTTAACTCTGCTCTCGGCACTTCGGCCTTGACGAGCACTTCACCTCTTTCGGTGGAAACAACACACTCCGGCTCAGCGGCCCTTACGAGTCTGGTTGTCTGATAATTCTCAATGAGCATGCACATGACTCGATCTCTACGGATCGGCTACTCGGCGTATTTTTACGCAACGAGCTCAGGACCTCGTCAAGGTACTACCACTACTTTGGCGCAACGGCCCTTACAAGTATGGTGCCCTTGCAGGTGTCAGGGAGACGAGTCATTCTGACATCGTTCCAACAAAGGACATCATTGTGCCACTTAACTGGTTCTGGCAGCTCTTTTGCCAACCATTCTGTCAACATCTTCTTTGCTCTACCGGCAGTGGTGCGACGAACCTTTCTACATCGTAGAAGGCGTTCCATAAACTGGGTAGCACTTCTGCTACGTTCTTTCTGAGCCATTCCTAGCTCCTTCAGGAATTTCAGCAGCACTTCCTCTCTTTTACGGAGAAAGCGTGCGTTTCTTTTATCCATTTCAGCGGCATCTCCCCTCTTTGGTGGGAAATCGCTACGCTTAACTCGGGAAATGGATGCGCACCGTTGTGCGTACTTTGCATCCATCAAGGTTGCAGGAACCTTGGGCCATAGCTAGGCCATACGTAATTGATTTAGTCTTTACGTAAAGAGCATTTTGCCAAAAGGCGAAGCCTTTCCAATAGGGGCTTCATTCGTCAAGCAGAATCTTGTACGAGGAGCGGTAAGGGAATCACATGGGCGATTTTGGAGTTGATCTCCGTTTGAACGCTCACTTACGCGCCATATATGTAATATAAGCAGAAGCCTGTGCTTTATACAGCGGCGGCGTAAAGGAAATGCATATACTATTGTTCAGGGTGTGTAACTGAACGAAATATTCTACATATATAACAAAGCAGAAGCCTTGGCATCGTTCGACGCGACGGCGTAAGTAAATACATTGCAGAAAGCAGGAGCCTTGGCATCGTTCGACGCGACGGCGTAAGTAAATGCATAATCGGAAGTGCAGTAATCGGAAGTACAGAAAGCAGGGAGCCTTGGCATTATACGACGCGACGGCAAAGGTAAATTACATGGCCTGTGCAATATAAGACGCGTCGGCAGTATCAGCAGATATACACCTAGATCTGTATCCAACGATAGTTACGAGGCGAGCGAGTGAACACCGAAGTGTCCTAGAGGGTTCAACCAAGAACTAGGGTGAGATACTATTTTGAAGAACGCATATACTGCGTATTCGAACATATATATCCGACGATAGTTACGAGGCGAGCGCGTGAACACCGAAGCGTCCTAGAGGGCTCAACCAAGAACTAAAGTAAGATACTACTTCAGAAAGTATATGCTATATACAAACAATCAAATACTTGAGAGAGATGGTTTAATGAAGCGAACTTACTTCAATTTGAGGAAGAAACGACTCCGATTGCTTCAAACGCTTCGAACGAGGCTCGACTTCGAAAAAGGATCAACTTCGAACTTCGGACGAAAAAGGACTTGGACTTTGACTTTGAACCAAACCAGGTTCAAGTCAAGTCAACTGGGTTCAGACTTAGGTCAAGTAGATTCAGACCTAGGTCAGGTGGGTTAGGACCAGGTCAGGCAGGCTCAGACTAGGTCAAGCAGGCTCAGGCTAAGTCAGGCAGGCTCAGACCAGGTCAAGCAGGCTCAGGCTAAGTCAGGCAGGCTCAGGTGGGCTAGGCTAGGTAGGGGAGGTTTAGAAAAGGAGGAGAGAGAGAGGGGTTGGCGATTTTTTAAAGGAGGGGGGGTCCTCTATTTATAGGTTCTGAAACTTGGGCCCCAAGTTTCAGAATCCCCTCTTTACCCTTGGGCTTTTCTGAGAATCCCTTCCATGGAAGGTGCTGGAAGGAGCTGGAAGGCTCTGGAAGGTGCTGGAAGGTGCTGGAATATTCTAGAATCTTCTAGAATATTTTCTGAGAAATATTTCTGTGGGTCCCGCAAGAATTTCGGGTTTTCGGCGATTTTTTTTCCGAAAAATTCTGAGTACGCCATTATCTTCGTATTGATGCCACTAAGAAAGTTGGCTCGCAGGAATCCTTTGATTTTGTTCAGATAGGAAGTTATGGCTTCCAGAGTGTTTGAGCATATATTCGCGATTCGACGAATATCCTAAGTGTAACTGACTCGCAGGAATTGATTTGTTTCGCATTCTGAGAAGAAATGCTATTTTTACCGGTAAATGCCTCATGAATTTTATTCAGATATTTTCTGAAAAATTGCGAGTCTTACATCATTACCCCCTTAAAGGAATTTCGTCCGCGAAATTTAGCTAAGAGTACAAGGTGAAGAGTTCAGGATATTTATCCCGCATATCCGATTCGGGCTCCCAAGTGCAATCATCGACTCCGTGATGTTGCCATCTTACTTTGACAAGTGGAATGACCTTTGTCCTTAGCACTTGCTCCCGTCGGTCCATGATCTCTACTGGCCTTTCTTCCACCGTCATATCCTCCTGGATGCCAATATCTTCATGTTGGATGACGTGGGAAGGGTCGTGAACGTATTTTCTAAGCATTGACACATGAAATACATTGTATATCTGTGTATACTGCGGTGGCAATGCTACTCTGTAGGCGGTCTCTCCTATCCGGCTCAAAACCTCGAAGGGACCAACGAATCTGGGGCTGAGCTTCCCCTTCTTTCCGAAACGAAACACACTCTTTGTTGGGAGACCTTGATAAAAACCTTATCTCCAACCGCAAAAGTGAGTTCCCTACGCCGCTGATCAGCGTAGCTCTTCTGTCGACTCTGAGCTGTCAGTAGCTTCTTCCTGATCATGTGGACCTGCTCAGTATAATGCTGCAACACTATGGGCGAGTCCAAGGTTCGCTCACCCACTTCACCCCAATGGATTGGTGATCTACAGGGTCGCCCGTACAAGGCTTCATACGGTGCCATCCCAATGCTAGCGTGGTGGCTATTATTATAAGCAAATTCAGCCAACGCTAGGTGGGAATCCCAATCACCTTTCCATTCTAGCATACAGGCTCTTAGCATATCTTCGAGAGTCTGTATGGTTCGTTCTGATTGCCCATCTGTTTGGGGATGGAATGCTGTACTGAACTTGAGTTTCGTCCCCAGGGCTCTTTGAAGCTGCTCCCAAAAGTGAGAGGTGAACTTCGGGTCACGATCGGATATGATCGAAATCGGCACTCCATGGAGTCTAACGATTTCCCGAATGTAGATCTCCGCCAATCGTTCAGTTGAGTATCGAGTGTTGATTGGAAGGAAGTGAGCAGACTTGGTGAGTCTGTCTACGATCACCCATATTGAGTCATGTTGTCTCTTGGACCGAGGCAATCCAACGATGAAATCCATCGTAATGCCCTCCCATTTCCATTCTGGAATCTCGATCCGTTGCATTTTTCCACCAGGTCGTTGATGCTCGATTTTTACTTGCTGGCAGATTAAACACCTTGAGACAAATGTAGCCACATCACGTTTCATACCCCTCCACCAGTACTTTCTCTGTAAGTCCCGAAACATTTTTGTACCCCCAGGGTGAATGGTGTACTTGCTGTTATGAGCCTCCTGGAGTACTTCCTGTCTTAGCTCAGGGTTATTTGGAACCCAAATTCTTTCTTCCATCCATATTCCTCCATCTTCTTTTAAATGGAAGAAAGTGTCATCTCTTTCAGCACGAGCTTTTAATTCTAAGTACTGGGGGTCCTTGAACTGTTCGGCTACAATGCGATCGAGGATCTCGATATGGATTGTCAGGCATGACAATCGAATCTTTCCTGGGTCAGCCAGGAATGGCTTCCAACTGACAAAATCCTCCATCAGCTTCCATTGTCCGGTGAGGCTGGCCAGAGTGCCAACAGTCTTGCGACTAAGGGCATCTGCTATAACATTCGCTTTTCCAGGGTGATAGAAAAGCGTGAATTCATAGTCTTTGAGGAATTCCAGCCATCGCCGTTGCCGCATATTGAGTTCTTTTTGAGAAAAGAGGTATTTTAGGCTTTTATGGTCCGACATGACCTCGAATTTCTCTCCATATAGGTAGTGTCGCCAGATTTTAAGCGCGAACACTACCGCGGCAAGCTCAAGATCGTGGGTTGGATAGTTTTTCTCATGAATTCTTAACTGACGGGATGCATAGGCGATTACTTTGCCATGCTGCATCAATACACAACCCAGACCTGTTCCCGAGGCATCGGTATAAGCAACGAAGCCTCCCTGACCAGCAGGTAAGGTAAGGACAGGGGCAGTGGTAAGCCTCTGTTTGAGAACCTCAAAGCACTCCTTACACTGGTCAGTCCATTCAAACTTGACTCCCTTTTTCAATAATTTTGTCATCGGTACGGCGATTCGGGAGAAGTCTTGTATGAACTTCCGATAATATCCGGCAAGTCCAAGGAAGCTGCGGACCTCAGTGATATTTTCTGGCTGCTTCCAGTCTATCACAACTTCGACCTTCGCAGGATCTACTGCGATTCCATCTTTGGAGATCACATGGCCAAGGAACATTACTTTGTCTAGCCAGAATTCACATTTTGAAAACTTGGCATATAATTGATTATCTTGAAGGGTTTTCAAGACGATTCTCAAGTGCTCCTTGTGTTGTTCCTCATTCTCTGAATACACGAGAATGTCATCAATGAAGACGATGACAAAAGTGTTTAAGTATGGCTTGAACACTCGGTTCATCAGGTCCATAAAGACAGCAGGCGCATTTGTAAGTCCGAAGGGCATTACTACGAACTCATAATGGCCATATCTCGTTCTGAAGGCAGTCTTAGGTATATCCTCCTCCTTAACTCTGAGCTGATGGTATCCAGACCTGAGGTCGATCTTAGAGAACACTCTCGCTGTTCTGAGCTGATCGAATAAGTCCTCAATCCGAGGCAACGGGTACTTATTTTTAATGGTTGCCTGGTTAAGCATCCGATAATCGATGCATAACCGAAGGGATCCATCCTTCTTCTTTACAAATAGTACTGGGGCTCCCCATGGTGACATACTTGGTCGGATGAACCCTTGTTCCATCAGTTCTTCCAACTGACATTTTAACTCACTGAGTTCAGCTGGTGCCATACGATAAGGGGCTTTGGATATCGGCGTTGTTCCAGGTAAGGATTGAATTCCAAATTCAACCTCACGAAGTGGCGGAAGTCCTGGCAATTCCTCAGGAAACAGATCGGGAAACTCTCGCACTACTTCCAAACTCTCAAGGGGTTGGTCGTTGGATTTTTCCACCGAGAGACTCAACAGGAAGGCCACACAACCCTTCCTAAGGTATTTTTGTACCTTAAGTGCTGATATGAGCCTTTTTTGTGGAACTGGTTTGGATAACCGGTATTCCATCTTAGGCAATCCGGGTCGAGATAGAATTACTCTGCCCTCGCGGCACAGAATCTTGGCATTATTCTGAGCCAACCAATTCATTCCCAGAATGACATCGTACTGTATCATATCGATCAGGATGGCGTCAGTAGGCAAGTGTTGCCCTGCTATCTCAATATCCAAATTTTTCACACACCGGATACATTTGGTGCGTGAACCCAACGGGTTATATACTTCGATCATTTTATCAATCGGTTGCACCGAGGCGTGGAGTTGTTCGGTGAAATCGTCAGAGATAAACGTATGAGTAGCACCACAATCAAACAAGACGTAAGCTGCATGTCCATTAACAGGTACGGTGCCTTCAATGAGGTCACCGGTTTCGACTTGTTCAGTCGTTACAGCGTATACACGACCTGCAGCAGGCCTTTGTTCTACTCTAGGTGGGGGTCGTTGGACTAGTGTTCGTTGTGGTACTTGTTGAGAGGGTCCGGCAGATCCGGCATTCCTCCTTTGCTCATCAGCAAGCTTCTTCCTGCACTGTCTTGCAATGTGGCCCATTTTGCCACAGTAGAAGCATCCACCTGTGTCACGTGGACATGGTCCTCTTGCGTGATTTACATGGCATTTTGGGCAGTTTGGGTTGGACTGCAGGTTGTTTGGAGCCATGTTCTGCCTTGGCCTTACAACTTGTTGAGTGTTGTTCCCACCTTGGAACCTTTTCTTCTGAAAGGGTTGTCGTGAACCCTGGCCACTTGGAAACATTCTCTTCTTGTTCCCACCATCAACTATGGGCCTTTTTGCTATGATCACTTTTGATCGCTCCCAATCCACTTGTATTTTTGAAGCTGCTGCCACAGCCGTTTGAAATGTTTGGGGCATGCTGGTGATAACCCGTGACCTTAGCCCTTCTCGCAGTCCATTGATGTACTTGTCGGCCCTTTCTTGGTCGGTCTCAAATAACCGGGAGCAGTACCGTTCAAGATTTTGAAATTTGGTGGTATAGTCAATCAGATTCATGCCACCCTGCTCCAATTCCAGAAACTCCATCTTCTTCTTGTTTCTGGAGTGTAATGGAAAGTAATTATCCATGAAAGTTCTCCGGAAGTCAGTCCAAGGAATGACTTCAACTTCCGAGAACTGGATAATCTTAGTGGTATCCCACCACTTCCGTGTGTTGTCTTTCAGCCTGTACGTGCCAAAGTTGGTCTTCTTTTCTTCTGGTACTCCCAGCACCAGGAAGGCACGTTCGGTCTCTTCGACCCAACTTTCTGCCAGTTCAGGATCGGCTCTACCAGCGAAGACTGGTGGATCGAGCTTGAGGAATTTTTCATAGGTTATTCCACCAAGGTTTTCGCTTCGAGGTGCGACTGGTTCTGGCCTTGTTTCTCGAATGGCAGTAACCAAATTGTTGAGTGTTTCCAGCAGAAATCCTTGAGTATGGGACTCCTCGCTTGGTATGGTTCTCCTCGTCGTAGGAGCCATTTATCTACCACATACAAACAACGTGTTTTAGTTTCACAATGTATATATCGAAGCAAAGTTTTATTTACTTAATATACATCACATTTACACAAGCATCGCCTTATACAAAACGTCATGCCGCACTGGCAGACTTTTAGGCGTTGAGAAACTAGGTACATGAGTCTATTGACTCCAAAACACTACCAGTCTCTTCTAGGAACTGGATTTCTTTCTTGACCCAAAGAACCCGAAGTATCGTTTACTTCCACATTGCCTTGGTGCAGGCACAACTAGCTTTGGCTTGGGCGGCACTTCCGCACTCTCAAGCGACTCTTGTGGATAGATCAGTGATGCCGGTCCACTTGCCCATTCAGTGGCATCATGGCTCGGAGAATCCGAGACCATAACGGGATGATATAGGTTGTATCCCTCTTCCTGGCCATTCAGACTCGGCGTTGGTGTAGCCGCTCTGTTCCCCCATATAATAGTACTTTAATTCGAGGAATCTGAAATCATAATGGGATTATAGAAGGAGTTGTTGCATCCCTCCTCCCAACTGTGCAAGCTAGGCGTACATGATGCCTGTTGATAGCCTTGCGATTGACCAAATCCCTCAAGGAAGTTCAAGTCAAATCCTACCAGAGACGGTAGTTCATCAGAAGTTGCTGGAGTACGGCTACTCCTTCTACTAGAGTAATGTGGCCCACTAACATGCGAGGTCTCATCCCTAAGACCAAGCGATCCCTGCCGACCCATATCGGCGGTATGCTTCATTTGGCATTTGTTGACGGAATGCCCTTCTTCGCCACAATACTGGCAGTCTTGAACTTCATATGGGCATACCCACTCATCGTGCATGATCCCGCAACGATAGCAGTATCCTCGGGACTCGTGAGTTGCCATCTATACAAAGATGCACCCAGATCAGAACAAGAAGTATAAAATATACTTACAGTGCGATATAGTGGACAAGTCGGATCTCGAACCAGGTTTCTCAGACTCTTGCTCTGATACCAATTCTGTAACGCCCCGAATTTCCAAAACAAAGCTAAGTTAAAATTTTCATGGATTTTTTTTTTTTTCTTTGCAGCGGAACTTAGAAAAGCTTTTAGCAGCGGAATAAGACGATAATGAGTCGTCGGTTTTAGAAAACTCCGAGCACGTTGCAGGTATGTGGCCAAGCAACTCATTGACCACTAAAGTGTTCCATTTTATCGAAAGCACATGTTTATTACAACACTACTGCTTAGAAAAGCAGTGAAGGTTCAATAAAAAGGAAGCAGTACAACTCTGTCTAGAGAAACCCTGGAACTTGATGCCGCCTTGCTCCGCATATCGCCACGCAGGTTCAACACCTGAAATCCCCATTAAACGGGGTCAGAACCACTGATGGTCTGGTAAGTAGGCAAACACCTATTAATTCAACTCAAGTAAATGCATAGACCACTCAGGGTCGCAGTTCGTAATACGACGCTCAAGCCTCCATGACTTAGCGTATATTGCAAAAGCCTTATTAGGGCTATGAGTTGAACATCCACGCAAGTCGTCATGACTTCGCATAAGCCTCTTCAGAGCTGTGAGTTAGAATAACCTCTTAAGTCTCTATGACTTAGCCTTGACTTCCTCAGAGTCACGAATGGATGTCTAGCTCAAGACTTTATGCTTGGCACATCCGTATCCTACGAATCTAAAAACAGCTCTCCGAGCTTCACTTAGTCGTACGGATATCAATGGGGTTCTTTCCCAATCGGTCCAGTAGTATACCGACCATGACACCTTCACAAAGGTTATGTAGGACTGACTCAACAACGTCATCCACTCATACATTCAAAGTAGCGCTGTACCTAAGCTAATGCTTTGTTTCGATAATTGCACCTTCCCCTGGGCTTAGGGGACTCATATCTGGGCGACAACGCGACGATCTGGGGGTTGATTATTCTATGTATTTTAGATACCCCAGAGGCCTGTTGACCCCATCCCCCTAGTAGGATGGTACAACATACCAGAAGAGATCCTTACTAGGTATCCGAATGCATTCTGCTACTGCAGTAGTTGGGTTCAATCCTTAGATATTTAAGGATAACCACGACCTCCATACCTCTGAGTGACGAAGGCCATCAATGAACTCTATCAGGTTCGGGTGAAATATATGTCACTCAAGGCTGCGCCATCACCGTCTTCCTCGGTGAGAAATTCTGAAAGGGGCCTGCCGGTCTTACAATTACTTGACGAACATTGCATGCCTATAGGGCAGCCTTTGAGAAGTATGTACCCGACCCCAATCAACCACACGGTTTTCACCGTGGAACAAAGGTTTTATTCATATGCATGCTTAACTCTGCTCTCGGCACTTCGGCCTTGACGAGCACTTCACCTCTTTCGGTGGAAACAACACACTCCGGCTCAGCGGCCCTTACGAGTCTGGTTGTCTGATAATTCTCAATGAGCATGCACATGACTCGATCTCTACGGATCGGCTACTCGGCGTATTTTTACGCAACGAGCTCAGGACCTCGTCAAGGTACTACCACTACTTTGGCGCAACGGCCCTTACAAGTATGGTGCCCTTGCAGGTGTCAGGGAGATGAGTCATTCTGACATCGTTCCAACAAAGGACATCATTGTGCCACTTAACTGGTTCTGGCAGCTCTTCTGCCAACCATTCTGTCAACATCTTCTTTGCTCTACCGGCAGTGGTGCGACGAACCTTTCTACATCGTAGAAGGCGTTCCATAAACTGGGTAGCACTTCTGCTACGTTCTTTCTGAGCCATTCCTAGCTCCTTCAGGAATTTCAGCAGCACTTCCTCTCTTTTACGGAGAAAGCGTGCGTTTCTTTTATCCATTTCAGCGGCATCTCCCCTCTTTGGTGGGAAATCGCTACGCTTAACTCGGGAAATGGATGCGCACCGTTGTGCGTACTTTGCATCCATCAAGGTTGCAGGAACCTTGGGCCATAGCTAGGCCATACGTAATTGATTTAGTCTTTACGTAAAGAGCATTTTGCCAAAAGGCGAAGCCTTTCCAATAGGGGCTTCATTCGTCAAGCAGAATCTTGTACGAGGAGCGGTAAGGGAATCACATGGGCGATTTTGGAGTTGATCTCCGTTTGAACGCTCACTTACGCGCCATATATGTAATATAAGCAGAAGCCTGTGCTTTATACAGCGGCGGCGTAAAGGAAATGCATATACTATTGTTCAGGGTGTGTAACTGAACGAAATATTCTACATATATAACAAAGCAGAAGCCTTGGCATCGTTTGACGCGACGGCGTAAGTAAATACATTGCAGAAAGCAGGAGCCTTGGCATCGTTCGACGCGACGGCGTAAGTAAATGCATAATCGGAAGTGCAGTAATCGGAAGTACAGAAAGCAGGGAGCCTTGGCATTATACGACGCGACGGCAAAGGTAAATTACATGGCCTGTGCGATATAAGACGCGTCGGCAGTATCAGCAGATATACACCTAGATCTGTATCCAACGATAGTTACGAGGCGAGCGAGTGAACACCAAAGTGTCCTAGAGGGCTCAACCAAGAACTAGGGTGAGATACTATTTTGAAGAACGCATATACTGCGTATTCGAACATATATATCCGACGATAGTTACGAGGCGAGCGCGTGAACACCGAAGCGTCCTAGAGGGCTCAACCAAGAACTAAAGTAAGATACTACTTTAGAAAGTATATGCTATATACAAACAATCAAATACTTGAGAGAGATGGTTTAATGAAGCGAACTTACTTCAATTTGAGGAAGAAACGACTCCGATTGCGTCAAACGCTTCGAACGAGGCTCGACTTCGAAAAAGGATCAACTTCGAACTTCGGACGAAAAAGGACTTGGACTTTGACTTTGAACCAAACCAGGTTCAAGTCAAGTCAACTGGGTTCAGACTTAGGTCAAGTAGATTCAGACCTAGGTCAGGTGGGTTAGGACCAGGTCAGGCAGGCTCAGACTAGGTCAAGCAGGCTCAGGCTAAGTCAGGCAGGCTCAGACCAGGTCAAGCAGGCTCAGGCTAAGTCAGGCAGGCTCAGGTGGGCTAGGCTAGGTAGGGGAGGTTTAGAAAAGGAGGAGAGAGAGAGGGGTTGGTGATTTTCTAAAGGAGGGGGGGTCCTCTATTTATAGGTTCTGAAACTTGGGCCCCAAGTTTCAGAATCCCCTCTTTACCCTTGGGCTTTTCTGAGAATCCCTTCCATGGAAGGTGCTGGAAGGACCTGGAAGGCTCTGGAAGGCTCTGGAAGGTGCTGGAAGGTGCTGGAATATTCTAGAATCTTCTAGAATATTTTCTGAGAAATATTTCTGTGGGTCCCACCCATATTTCTGTGGGTCCCGCAAGAATTTCGGGTTTTCGGCGATTTTTTTTCCGAAAAATTCTAAGTACGCCATTATCTTCGTATTGATGCCACTAAGAAAGTTGGCTCGCAGGAATCCTTTGATTTTGTTCAGATAGGAAGTTATGGCTTCCAGAGTGTTTGAGCATATATTCGCGATTCGACGAATATCCTAAGTGTAACTGGCTCGCAGGAATTAATTCGTTTCGCATTCTGAGAAGAAATGCTATTTTTACCGGTAAATGCCTCATGAATTTTATTCAGATATTTTCTGAAAAATTGCGGGTCTTACATTAACTCTCAATATATCCTGACTATAGCCATTGATATATATTTTGAATTAATTTTAAACTAAACTCTAATAAAAGAGAAAAAAAATATGATGATTTTTGGAAAGGATCCAGTGTGGACCCAGTGTTATTCCATAAATGATGAAAATTCTAAGTTTTGTTCACATCCTGACTATGGCCATTGATGTAAATCATCAACTTAGGATTTAATCACCTTTTATTAAAATGGTGTACATGTTCCCATTCGTGATTTTTTGGAATAAAGAGGAAAATGATATGAAAACAAGCAATTCTAGAGAAATGTGTATGCCCATACATTCTAATATAGTACAGGAGATACAAATTTCTCATTAGAATCTAACTATCACATTATGACATCGAAATTTGAAGGTGTCAAAATCTCTAAAGAAGTCTGAATCTTCTATGATTCTTGGAAAAGCAGAGTTAGCACAAAACAGAATACATATAAAAATGTATGTGCAAAACACAATGTCAACACTAAATGATAAAGGCATATAGCATTTTTTTATGTTTGGTGAGAAAACATGTATGTATATGCAATAAGAAATGTAGGAGCTGAAGTGGCAAGTGCCATGTGTGTAATTACAAGACATGGTTGTATGTTGATGCCATGGTAACAGTGTAAAATGCTGTGGAGCGGGTAAGCAGCTGAATGTGGTGACAGTGGGAGTTGGAGTTAGGCATTACTGTAAGCAAAGGGATGCAAGGGTCTATGCACAACATGCATGTGTTGTGTAGATGTAGTGGAATGTAGGCTTTATCGTGCTGGGAATGTGACAACACTTTAGTGGAGTGTGAGTGATGTTTAGTGACGGCAGAAGATCGACACAAGGTAAGTGGTATGTATAGAATCTAACAGTGCAGGGGCTGGAGGGAATGTATGAAGAAGATGCTATGTAACAGGCACATATGCACATGCCGGTGGAGGTAAATGGGGGGAAGAGGCGCCAACAAGTTGGTGGTTTGGTTGGAGGGAACTCCTTAAGCACTGTTGTGATAGTGCAGCATGGGCTACAATAGAAGATTAGATGGAGATGATGGATTTTGTGGCTGCAGCTGTCATAAAGAAATGCGATAGGCTGAAGGTGTGAAGATAGGCATGATGAATACATGGTGGTAGGTAAAACATGAGTGACTGTAAATGTGAAGTGAAGAAGGTAGGTACTGTAAGAGAATATATATATAAAAGTGGTGACAGAGGTGAAATAGGATCATACTGTCGAGGGTGCAGTATCAGTGGGTATAGCACATAAATGGCTGTGAAGGGAATATTTAAAGATGGGAGATGTTGGATGTAAATAACAAAGTGGATATGACAGAATGGTGCACACAGGTATGTACAAAAGACATCATGCAGGTGGTGTCCAGTTCATTTTATCAATAAGATGCTACAGTACGAGGCTATCAATGTCACCATTATTATTCTCCAGAGCCTGAGTCTCTCCAACAGGAACTTCTAGACAAGCAATGTACTCCTCCATCAAACTGACAGGTCTATATAGCTTCATCTTCGGCCAAAAACATATCTCATATCAGAAAATACCATCAAATTTTGAATTAAGCTAGATGTAAGTAATACAACTGCAACGATATGAAACTACTGAGAAACACGATAAGTGGGTATGTATGTTGCCTACTGTATTCCTGCAAAAAAAAAAGGTGTTATATACAGAGCATGCTGATATAGAAAACATGAGGGGGGGGGGGGGGAGGGTAATGCAATATGAAGTGCAGGGATACACAAGTGAGTGATGGTACTGTAGGTGGAAGTGGATAGGTGCATTTAAAAACCCAAAAGGGTGTTGCAGTTGATCGATCTGATCTCAGTGGATCCAAAAATTAAGATTTCACAATTCTCGAGTAGCGAACATGTCTCCTCTGGAATCTCACTGGCATCACTTAGCCTACACAGTTAGATCATGAGCAAGAAATGGTTCTTCCTTTATAGTATTAACTGCAATTCTGAGACAGCATCTCCTGCTGTAACTCCACTTGTGAGGACTTTTGCTGGTATTGACCACATCTTCAGCAACTAGGGGATTCCACAAACTTGGAAACGTACTTGTCATGAAACCTTTAGAACCTGAATTCTGCTACTTGGCCTGGAACCTTGAACTTTTGCAAACAATATGATATCTTCTTCTGGGCATATCTCAGCGGATTCAAAGTTCAACAATGGTGTTTTCTTTTTATTTACACAGGATTCATAGATGCTGGGGATCATTAGGGGATGTACAAAACCCCCTTTTATTCTGAAATCCTCTGAGCCACCAGTAGCTCATGAGAATCTTAAGAGCAGATTGTTCAGTAGTAGCATCTGGATATTATCTTAATATGATTAGACTATTTCTCCATGGATCGCTATCATCAGGGAATCAACCAAATAGAGGTCAGCGCACATATACAAACTAATTTCATATCTCACCAACAAGTATTATCTTAATTGCAAGCAATATTCAACTCATCACGCAGGAAAATTTTTCTATAATTTTTGTCAAAGGGATTTTTCAGCATTCAGATAATAATCAAGAGTTTACCAAATAGAAAGCATTCTATTAGCAAAGGAGTTTTTCTTGACAGCAAATTTAGAACAATACTAACCTCCCAACAAAGATTTGGCAGGGCAAGTCTACTATAGAAGAGCTTTATGATGGATTTAACAAATCACAGACAAAGTCTTTAGCAGAAAATCTATCATTTGAGTCCTTTAGGGTCCTCTTGATATGACCATTCCATTCAAGGTGTAAATTGCAAAAGTCAGCACAAGAGAAATTTCAAAACGTAGATCGCCAGGTAACAGGAAATCAGATTGTCAACTTTTGCAATTAAATGACAATCGGATTATGTAGAGCATGAAATCATAAATCGAAAGCTATAAACAGAGAGGGTAAGGCCATTTTCAAAATGGCCTTGTAATGAGATGCTAGTGGAAAGGCTTTTAAGTAAATCAAATGCCACAGAGGAACTCAGGAATCGGATTACACAAGGGATACCAGGTGCCGACTGCAAAAGTGTAATGTCCCTGCTGCACTTGATACACACAAGATGTATTCAAAGCTTCCACAGTAATCAAGAAACCAAGCAAGAACGATCACTCAGCAAACGCAAAAAGGATGAATCAAACGATGTGCAGAGAAAACTAAAAAAAAAGAATTAATCGATGATGATGCCACACTAAATCGAAGCATGGGGGTGGAAGCCAAATCTATGTGAGAAAGATGCAATCACACAAGCATCGATGGCAGATTCTGGATTTCAAACAAATCCGATATGAGTTGGAATATAAAACCAATAAAACGAAAATGCATATAGTAACATTTCAAAACATATGATGAAGAAGGAAATGGGGATCAAAACAAGAAATCAAGACGAAACTAAGATCGAGAACCAGCAAGAAATTTGAGCTGAGGTTATCCGATTGTGGAATCCGATAATCTGAGCAGAGCAAAAGTAAAAAAAAAATAAACAAAAAAAAATAAAACAGAAACAACAACAAAAAAAAAGAATCAAAATATTATCAGAATGTTGTCCGATTATTAACATGGAACCGAGCATTAGAGAAATTACAACATAAATGATAACAAAATATAAAAGAAAACAGGAAATCTGTAGCAATTGAGTTATTTCGTTAATATTGCGATGTGTAGTCTGACACTGTTATATGCAGATCGGCACTACAACGATGCATCTTTTCAGAAAAGGGAAGAATAAACAGTATAATTTGTGAAAAGAAAGCAAAAAAAAAATGAGCCAAAAGGAGGGTAAAATCAAGGATTCGCACCGTGACCTTGATAGAGAAAGAGTTCCTTGCCTGGATGTTGATATTTGAACGAAACTCATGATTTCTCTGCAAAGGGGAAGAAGGAACTCTGGCAAACTTCCTCTAGAACACCAGAGAGAATGCTGAAGAGGATGGAGGGAGAAAAACTTTCTTTAGAAGCTCAGAGGAGAAGTAGATCGAGGCAGAGGGCAATGGGCGAGGCGAGGATGGATGGAAATGGATGGGATTATCGACCTCCTGAGGGTCAATCTTATAGGAGGTGGCCGTTAGGACCCTCTCAGATCGGATCCCCTTTGTTTTGAATTTTCTCAAAATACTGACACTTTTGTAAAAAAATTGCTAAAAGAAGGTTTTCACTAAAACATCTTTCATAAAAAGGGGTTTTCTCAACCTATCTTTCGTATTTTTCTTCTTTTTTTTTATTTTTCTTTGTTTCTTTTCTTTTGCATTTTCTACATTTTTTTTTTTATATTTTTGAAAATAAAAACTCTAAAACTATGAGATTTCTAAACTATTTATACAATTTTACAAATATTTACAAAAGAAGGCTTTTCTGAGAATTCGAGTTTATCTTTTTGGAATTTTCTTCAGAAAACAGGTTTAGATCCGAGATTTGAGAAAAAAATTTGAGTTCTAAACCTTGAATCGAGAAATACAGAGCAGTGCATCCAAACGGATGTCGGATGGACTGCCCGAGGCATTCAAAACAATTTTTTTTTGTATTTTTGTAATTTTAATTTGAAAATTGGACAACGAGGCTCAGATTAGGATTCTGATATTGGATCCGGGTCCGAAATTGTGTCAGACATATAAAAATGAATTTAATTTTAGTAAAATCTGAGAAATAAACTGGAATTTAGATTTAAAAGTGACTCAATTACTCAGAAAATGGGGTCAGGGGCAAAAAGGGAATATTTATAAGATTTTGAAAGTTTGGAGGTGTTCACAGATGCCCCTCTTTGCTACTAAGTCGGTTGAAAGCCGAGCTTAGTGGCAAAGAAAACATGCCAAATTTTGAAAATGCCCTAGTCAGCATATCTGAGCTGGGTGTGGAAGAATTTATTTGAAATGCATGGTTCTTCAGGCTTAATACCTTATCTTGAATGGTTTTGGGGAGACGAAATCCTCGAAAATGATATGATTGAATAATAGGAATAAGGAAATCGTGTTGGGACTTTGGGCGAAGATCGCGAAATGATGAAAGATAAGAACTTTGATCAAGTCTCATGGGTGAGACAAGATCAACCTTTTGGAATGACTTAGGTTTAGCCCATAACCTGGATGGGATGAAGATGTCTCAAGATAACCTGAATGGGGAAAGGAATACATGAGGACTTTGATGGGACATTTTGGAAAACGCCTCGTGAGATGAAGCTCAAGTAGAATCCTATCCTGGATGGATATACAGAGCATGAATTCCTCGATGGGAAGAACCATGATGGGACTGGAAGAAAACACCTCGTCGAAACGAGGAACCTCGTTGGAACGTCACTCAGGTTTAACCCAAAAACCTGAAAAAGGAAGATACCTCAAGGGGCGAGGTTCAAGCTTAACCCTTAACCTGAAGGGAATGACCAAATGGAATCCTCGAATAAAGAAACCATGATGGGATCTTTGGAGTTTGGATGACTAAATCCGAAAGGGGTTTGCGAAAGGAGGAAAAAATGGGGTTTTCTAAAGCTTGGAAAAGGGATGACCTTGGGTGTTTCATTGCTGAGACTGAATCAGCTTTTAAAATTGATGACCTCTCGCAGAAAATACAGGTTTTGACCCTTAACCTGAGTGGGAACAACCATACGGAATCCTCGGATGAAGAAACCGTGATGGGACAGGAAGAGATACCTTTCCTGAATAGGGCAACTCTTCTGGAAGATATAATCAACACTAGGTTGTATCAAAATAGATATTGAATATTTATTTCTTTCTTAGAATAGCTAGAAAATTTTGCCAATAAGATAAAATTGTAGTTGACTCAAATGCTTGAAGATGTGTACGTATGTGTAAAAGATATTCCCTCTTTTACCTAGAGTATTTCCTAAAACGAGGTTAACTCCTCGGTCTTTAAGAGTCAAATTCAAAATTTTAGCGCTGATGATTTTCTTCAAGGAAGCTATCCATTTCCCTGATATGAGAAGAGAAGAAATATTCTTAATTTCATAAAAGCAAGTAGTGAAAAGATATTGATAAAAGAATTTTGCATGAGAAAAGATGACTTCTGACAATTTTGGCAGTTTGATATCTGGGTGTTTTTTCGTGATGATCCTTTTGCACTCTTTTTAAGTCATTGAACTTTTTTGGGCTTTTACATCTTCCTTCATTTTGGAGATGTCCTGACTTTTCTCTCTTTTTCGAGGAAGGGTACGTCACAAACTCCTTCATCTTAGAGATGTTCTGATCCTTCTTTTATCTTAGGAATTCTATTGATGATATTGGCTCAAAAGGTCTTTAAATGATAGCAAAAATCAAATATCTTTTAGGGTTTGTCGGTAGGTTCATCACATTCGCCTTCATCTCGTTGGTGATATGAACTTTCCTTAGAAGGATCTGTCACAAACTCCTTCATCTTGGAGATGATCCAAATCTTCTTTGGCCCCGAGGGTCTAGCTCGCACATTCGTCTTCATCTTGACGACAATTGAGAGATCCTTTTTGCAGATATTTGATTGCAGCTTTGAAGGGACGTGGGTTGAGTGGATTCTTTTATAGCTCAAGATATTTTCACTGCCTTATTGTCAGATAGCCGTCTTTAAACATGCGCCATAGCGATGATCAATATCGATTCGCTTCTGGCTTTTCAAAATCATTGAATACTTCTTTCGCTAATCATATCGAGGACATTTCTTACATCCTTTGGGTTGATCAACAGGGAAAAGATTTGAATTTTATCCCTTTTTCGTAAAAAGTTTCACCCTTTTGGAAAGAATACTAGAGATAATTTGGGGTGATTCTTTGGTGCAGTAAGATGTTTGGAATCAACACATGCTTTTTAGCAAATTGGCAAAGTTTTCACGAATTCTTTGTGAAATAATCACTCAATATAGATTTTGATGAGACCTTGAGTTGAATCTTTTTTATTTTGGAAATTCCGACCAGTAACACTGGGACCTTTTATTTATCGTCCAGCGAAGAAGCTGGGGCTTTTTTATTTAACGACCAGAAAAGACTGAAACCTTTGATTTAATGACCAGTGAAAACTGGAACCTTTGATTTAATGACCAAAAAAAAGTTGGAACGTTTGATTTAACGACCAGTGACAAACTGGAACCTTTGATTTAACGACCAACAAAAGTTGGAACCTTTGATTTAATGACCAGTGACAAACTAGAACCTTTGATTCAGTGACAAAGCTAGGACCTTTGATTTAATGACCAGTGACAAACTGGAACCTTTGATTTAACAACCAATGAAGGAGCTGGAACCTTTGATTTAATGATAAGTAAAAACTTGGACCTTTTATTTAACGACCAGCGAAGGAGCTGGGACCTTTTATTTAAAGACCAGTGAAAACTGGGACGTTTCATTTAACGACCAGCGAAGGAGCTGGGACCTTTTATTTAATGACCAGTGAAAACTAGGACTTTTCATTTAACGACCAGCGAAGGAGTTGGAACCTTTCATTTAATGACCAATGGAAACTGAGACTTTTCATTTAACGACCAGCGAAGGAGCTGGAACCTTTCATTTAATGACCAGTGGAAACTGGGACTTTTCATTTAACGACCAACGAAGGAGCTGAAACCTTTCATTTAATGACCAGTGGAAACTGAGACTTTTCATTTAACGACTAGCGAAGAAGCTGGAACCTTTCATTTAATGACCACTAGAAACTGGGACTTTTCATTTAACGACCAGCGAAGGAGCTGGAACCTTTCATTTAATGACCAGTGGAAATTGGGACTTTTCATTTAACGACCAGCGAAGGAGCTGGAACCTTTCATTTAATGACCAGTGGAAACTGGGACTTTTCATTTAACGACCAGCGAAGGAGCTGGAACATTTCATTTAATGACCAGTGGAAACTGGGACTTTTCATTTAACGACTAGTGAAGGAGCTGGAACCTTTCATTTAATGACCAACAAAAGTTGAAACCTTGGATTTAATGATTTGATCTAAGACTGAGACTTTCTGAGAGAAAAACAGCATGAGGACTGAGTTTTATGAATGAACTTGATCCTTAGATTTGAAGATTTTGAGAAGTAACCTGTGTGAAGACTGAGTTTTTCAAAGGATTCAACTTGCAAATCAAATTTGGAATAATGAAGATTCTTGACAAAGATTTAGAATTTAATAGACCATCATAACTAATTGTATATGGTCTGCTTTCAGGATTATCCCCTTATCCTGAATGGGCAATAGAATAGACATTTGATGAGAATTTAGGAAAAATGATTCAGGTTTATCCCTTAACCTGAAGAAAAAATAGAATAGACATTTGATGAGGATTTAGAAAAAAATGATTCAGGTTTATCTCTTAACCTGAAGGGGAAAAGAAGATTTTGTGAAGAGATAACCAAAGACTTGAATTTAGAAGGGGATATGACGAGATTTATGATTTATGATCTATGATTTAGATGGACCATCACAGTTAGTTGTATGCGGTCCAATTTTCCGGATTAACCTCTTATCCTGGATGGGGAGAAGAAAGAATAAAATTTGAGAAGACAGAAGGAGATAGAATTTGATGAAAGATTGACAAAAATGGAGAAAATTTGAGGAAATTCATTTAATTTGTAAAAAGAATTCTCACAAGTAGCATTGTTGCTCCTATGAGTCATCTCAGGATTATCCCTTATCCTGAATGGGAACAAGAATACCTCGAATGTCGAGGTTCAGGTTTATCCCCTAACCTGAAAGGGGAAAAGAATAAATTTTATAAAAGTGGGGAAAAATCGAATAAATTTATGAAAATTTTGTTTTTTTGAAAAGAATTCTCACAGGTAGCCTTGTTGCTTCTTTGAGGGATCTCAGGATTATCCCTTATCCTGAATGGGAAAAGAATAGAATTTAAGGAGAATTAATGAAGAGACATTGATATAAATTTAGAAAATCAATAAAGATTGATGAAACTTGTGTTGCAAAAGAATTCTCATAGGTAGCATTATTGCTCCTATAAGGGGTCTCAGAATTATCCCTTATCCTGAATGGGAACACCTCGGACAACGAGGGTCAGGTTTATCCCTTAACCTGAGCGGGAACACCTCGGACAACGAGGGTCAGGTTTATCCCTTAACCTGAGCGGGAACACCTTGGACAAAGAGGGTCAGGTTTATCCCTTAACCTGAGCGGGAACACCTCGGACAACGAGGGTCAGGTTTATACCTTAACCTGAGCGGGAACACCTCGGACAATGAGGGTCAGGTTTATCTCTTAACTTGAGCGGGAAAAGAAGAAAAGAATACCTCATTGAAAAGAGGCATCAGGTTTATCCCTTAACCTGAAATGGTAAAGAGTTGATAAAATTTAACGAAATTTGGGGGGAAAATTATTAAAACTTGATAAAATTTGATGAAAACTTGATAAAATATGAATAAAATGAATGAAACTAATAAAGATAACAAAATTTAACTGAAAATTTATAGGATTTAAAAAAAAATGAGTTTGTTTGATCTTGCCTGCATATGGGATCTTGAAAGTGAAGGAAAATGTTCATTTTTGAAAGACAAGTGATAAATCATTTTTGGGAAGAAGACCAACCGCAAGAAGAATGATCAGCGCGAGATCCGATCTTTGAAAGAGAATCAACATGAGAGATCATCATGAGAGTCAATTTTTTTGAAGGCAATGGCTTGAAAACCTACTTTTTGAAAAAGAAGATCAACAATAGATCTGATTTCTGAAAATAACAATTCGAAACTGATAATAAGATCAACACAAGGGTTGATTTTTGAATATAATGTTTTAAAACCAATCTTGGAAGATAAGACCAACACAAGGGTTGATCTTTGAATATAATGTTTTGAAATTTTTAGAATATAAGAACAACACAAGGGTTGATCTTTAAATATAATGTTTTTAATCCAAATTTTGGAAAATAAGATCCATATGAGGGTTGATAATGGTTCGAAACCCCATTTTTGAAAAATACGATAAACACAAGGGTTGTTTTTTGAATGCAATGGTTCGAAACCAATTTTTTTGGAAAATAAGATCAACACGAGGGTTGATTTTTGAAGATGAATGATTTGACGCCATTTTTTAGAAAAGAAGATCAACATGAGGGTTGATTTTTGAAAAAGATTGGACCAAAAATATTTGAACTTTTTGGTTATCATGACGAAGAGTTTGTAGAAACTTTCAAAATTTTATGATTTTTGAAAGACCCTCATAGGTAATATCATTTCTCTCATGAATGATGTCAGGATTGTCCCGCCTTCTGAAAAAGAACAAGAATTTAATGCCCCAGTATGGCAAAAGAAAGAAGTATTGGATATAAGAAAATTGACATTTCATTGATAAGCACAGATTTGATAACAAAAATTGAATATTTACAAGTACTTTAAAAGAAATGATTCATAATAAACTGGGCTGACTTTCCCCTATAAGACGACTAACAAAAAGGAAAGACAGTGCAGAAAAACTTTGGCATCCTCAATTCTTTGAGTGATCCGGAAATGGCACTGTCAGGACTGCTGGATGCTCTTCTTCCTCGTCCTCCACCAGCTCACTTCTGTCAATGTAGTCTTGTATCATATGCTTGAGGATGAAGCAGTGCTCTGTATCATGCCCCGTTGCTCTATGAAACTTGCAGAATTGGTCTTTAAATTTGTCCAAGATTACGGGAGGATCTGCTATTTTAGGGAGTTTGATCATCCCATGCTTTAACATGTAATCCAGAACTGTTTCCAAAGTTTGATCTAAGGGAGTGAAGACTCGATTTTTTTCCCACTTGATGTACTTGGGCTTCTCTTGAAGATCTTCTTTTTGCTAGAGGTCAGCTAGGAGTGGCTTGTCATTGTTCTTAAAGGACCTTTCCTTCTGCCCCTTGTTATGTTCTACTCTCGGGCCATTGCCGTTGCTATTTCTGTTTTCTCTGCTACTACTGCCATGATGGTTGCCGGAGGTATCAACTGAATGAGTGAACTGCACCTTCTTCTTCTGGTCTTGGATATTCTTGACAAGAGGCATGCCCTCGTAGAGCCCATTTTCTACCTTATCGAACTCTCGTAGTTTGATGGGATTGATGTGGTCAGCATACCACGTGGCCGCTACACCCTCTAGACTGCGGGGAAAGCAAATAAACAAAGCTCTGTTGTCCTTTCTAAAATGACAGCATTCTGCATAAAAGGTGGCTAGGTAAGCCTTAGGATTGCCAGTCCCATCAAACTTGAAAAACTTGCGAGGAAGATTCTCCAGGTTATCATCCCCATCTAGGCCATCGTAAAAATCCTCGCCAGTGTAGGTCTACTTTCCCTTACTCTTAGCTTGAATGTCCTTGATTGCTCGATTCATCTCCTTTATTTGCTTGCTCATCGGGTCCTCTGCTGGAATCCCAAACTTGGGCTTGTTGACGGATTCGGGCTCTTCAGTGGCTATCTTTACGAACTGCTTTGGAGGATTCTGACTCAACACAAACTGTTCCTCTTCTTCGGATTTTTCTTCCTCTGATTTTTCTTCCTCTGATTCTGTCTCCTCAGAAGTATTTTTCGGCTGTCTCTTCTTCTTGATGATTCTGACATGCTTTTTCACAGCCTTCTTTTTCAGCTTGCTCTTAGGGACTGCCTTTTTCAGACTAATCTCGGCCTGTTTTGAAACCATTTTGGCCATCATCTTCTGGAATAAACCGTAGATAACTGGATCAACATCATCTCCTTTATCCTGGCTCTGTCCTCTGGATGACCTAGGAGAGTTCATTCCTTCTATTTCACTGTTGCTGAATTGCTGAAAAGTCTCCTTTCGTGTCCTTGTCTGAACCATTTTCGAATATCAATGCTTTCTGTAGAGGAAAGTGGAGGTTTGTAGACTGAAGAAATTTTGGGAGAAGTTTTTGACAGGAGGAAAGATTAGGTTAAATATGTTAAAAAATTGTATCCCATTACTAGGGATTGAGTCGCCACAAAATTCGTGACAATCGCGTTGTTACTCCCTAAGGGGGAATAAACAACTAAAATACGAAGGAAATGTTATTTTTGAAAAGGATATCTCCTGACGAAAAGAGACTTTATTTATGAAAAGATAAACAAGAAAAATAGAATTTAGAAGATACATTAGAAAGATAGGAGGGAAAATGAATTTGAGAATATAAATGGTAAAAATTCAAAAATTTGAAGAGGATTTAGAAAAATAGAATAGACATTTGATGAGGATTTAGAAAAAAATGATTCAGGTTTATCCCTTAACCTGAAGGGTAAAAGAAGATTTTGTGAAGAGATAACCGGAGACTTGAATTTAGAAGGGATATGACGAGATTTATGATTTATGATCTATGATTTAGATGGACCAGCACAGTTAGCTGTATGCAGTCCAATTTTCAGGATTAACCCCTTATCCTGGACGGGGAGAAGAAAGAATAAAATTTGAGAAGACAGAAGGAGATAGAATTTGATGAAAGATTGAAAAAAATGGAGAAAATTTGAGGAAATTGATTTAATTTGTAAAAAGAATTCTCACAAGTAGCATTGTTGCTCCTATGAGTCATCTCAGGATTATCCCTTATCCTGAATGGGAACAAGAATACCTCGAATGTCGAGGTTCAGGTTTATCCCCTAACCTGAAAGGGGAAAAGAATAAATTTTATAAAAGTGAGGAAAAATCGAATAAATTTATGAAAATTTTGTTTTTTTGAAAAGAATTTTCACAGGTAGCCTTGTTGCTTCTGTGAGGGGTCTCAGGATTATCCCTTATCCTGAATGGGAAAAGAATAGAATTTAAGGAGAATTAATGAAGAGAAATTGATATAAATTTAGAAAATCAATAAAGATTCATGTAACTTGTGTTGCAAAAGAATTCTCATAGGTAGCATTATTGCTCCTATGAGGGGTCTCAGGATTATCCCTTATCCTGAATGGGAACACCTCGGACAACGAGGGTCAGGTTTATCCCTTAACCTGAGCGGGAACACATCGGACAACGAGGGTCAGGTTTATCCCTTAACCTGAGCGGGAACACCATGGACAACGAGGGTCAAGTTTATCCCTTAACCTGAGCGGGAACACCTCGGACAACGAGGGTCAGGTTTATCCCTTAACCTGAGCGAGAACACCTCGGACAACGAGGGTTAGGTTTATCCCTTAACCTGAGTGGGAACACCTCGGACAACGAGGGTCAGGTTTATCCCTTAACCTGAGCGGGAAAAGAAGGAAAGAATACCTCATTGAAAAAGGCATCAGGTTTATCCCTTAACCTGAAAGGGTAAAGAGTTGATAAAATTTAACGAAATTTGGAGGAAAAGTTGTTAAAATTCGATAAAATTTGATTAAAACTTGATAAAATATGAATAAAATAAATGAAACTAATAAAGATAATAAAATTTAACTGAAAATTTATAGGATTTGAAAAAAAACGAGTTTGTCTGATCCTGCTTGCATATGGGATCTTGAAAGTGAAGGAAAATGTTCATTTTTGAAAGACAAGTGATAAATCATTTTTGGGAAGAAGACCAACCGCAAGAAGAATTATCAGCGCGAGATCCGATCTTTAAAAGAGAATCAACATGAGAGATCATCATGAGGGTCAATTTTTTTTAAGGCAATGGCTTGAAAACCTACTTTTTGAAAAAGAAGATCAACAATAGATCTGATTTCTGAAAATAACAGTTTGAAACTGATAATAAGATCAACACAAGGGTTGATTTTTTAATATAATGTTTTAAAACCAATCTTGGAAGATAAGACCAACACAAGGGTTGATCTTTGAATATAATGTTTTGAAATTTTTAGAAGATAAGAACAACACAAGGGTTGATCTTTAAATATAATGTTTTGAATCCAAATTTTGGAAAATAAGATCAATATGAGGGTTGATAATGGTTCAAAAACCCATTTTTGAAAAATACGATCAACACGAGGGTTGATTTTTGAATGCAATGGTTCGAAACCAATTTTTTTGGAAAATAAGATCAACACGAGGGTTGATTTTTGAAGACGAATGATTTGACACCATTTTTTAGAAAAGAAGATCAACACGAGGGTTGATTTTTGAAAAAGATTGGACCAAAAATATTTGAACTTTTTGGTTATCATGACGAAGATTTTGCAAAAACTTTCAAAATTTTATGATTTTTGAAAGACCCTCATAGGTAATATCATTTCTCTCATGAATGATGTCAGGATTGTCCCGCCTTTTGAAAAAAAACAGGAATTTAATGCCTCAGTATGGCAAAAGAAATAAGTATTGGATATAAGAAAATTGACATTTCATTAATAAGCAAATATTTAATAACAAAAAATTGAATATTTACAAGTACTTTAAAAGAAATGATTCATAAAAGACTGAGCTGACTTGCCCCTATAAGACGACTAACAAATAGGAATGACAGTGCAGAAAAACTTTGGCATCCTCAATTCTTTGAGTGATCCGGAAATGGCTCTGTCAGGACTGTTGGGTGCTCTTCTTCCTCGTCCTCCACCAGCTCACTTCTGTCAATACAGTCTTGTATCATATGCTTGAGGATGAAGCAGTGCTCTGTATCATGCCCCGTTGCTCTATGAAACTTGCAGAATTGGTCTTTGAATTTTCCAAAAATTACGGGAGGATCTGCTATTTTAGGGAGTTTGATCATCCCATGCTTTAACATGTAATACAGAACTGTTTCCAAAGTTTGATCTAAGAAAGTGAAGACTCAATTTTTTCCCCACTTGATGTACTTGGGCTTCTCTTGAAGATCTCCTTTTTGCTAGAGGCCAGCTAGGAGTGGCTTGTCATTGTTCTTAAAGGACCTTTCCTTCTGCCCCTTGTTCTGTTCTACTCTCAGGCCATTGCCGTTGTTATTTATGTTTCCTCTCCTACTACTGCCATGATGGTTGCCGGAGGTATCAACTGAATGAGTGAACTGCACCTTTTTCTTCTGGTCTTGGATATTCTTGACCAGAGGCATGCCCTCGTAGAGCTCATTTTCTATTCCTGCCTTGAGCCATTCAGCTCGCTCAATCAACTTGATAAAGGATTTTGCTCGAGAAGTGGCAATGAGGCTTCTCATGGGTTGAGAGAAATTGTTAAGGATTATCTGCAGCGCGTGCTCCTCGGGGATAGGAACTTTCATCTTGTTGCAGGTGTTGCTCCACCTGTGAATGAATTCTCCTGCTCTTTCATTTTCACTTTGCTTTAGGTTGTAAAGGTGATTGAGTGTAGGTGAAGCTTCAGTGTTGAATAAGAAGCGTTCAATGAACAGATTTACTACCATATCGAACTCTCGTAGTTCGATAGGATTGATGTGGTCAGCATTCCACCTGGCTGCTACACCCTTTAGACTGCAGGGAAAGCAAATAAACAAAGCTATGTTGTCCTTTCTGAAACGACAGCATTCTGCATAAAAGGTGGCTAGGTGAGCCTTAGGATTGCCAGTCCCGTCAAACTTGAAAAACTTGCGAGGAAGATTCTCCAGGTTATCATCCCCATCTAGGCCATTGTAAAAATCCTCGCCAGTGTAGGTCTGCTTGCCCTTACTCTTAGCTTGAATGTCCTTGATTGCTTGATTCATCTCCTTTATTTGCTTGCTTATTGGGTCCTCTGCTGGAATCCCAGACTTGGGCTTGTTGACGGATTCAGGCTCTTCAGTGGCTATCTTTACGAACTGCTTTGGAGGATTCTGACTCAACACAAATTTTTCCTCTTCTTCTGATTCCTCTTCCTCTGATTCTGTCTCCTCAGAAGTACTGTTCGGCTGTCTCTTCTTCTTGATGATTCTGACGTGCTTTTTCACAGCCTTCTTTTTCAGCTTGCTCTTAGGGACTACCTTTTTCAGACTAATCTCGGCCTCTTCTGACACCATTTTGGCCATCATCTTCTGGAACAAACCGTAGATAACTGGATCAACATCATCTCCTTTATCCTGGCTCTTTCCTCTGGATGACCTAGGAGAGTTCATTCCTTATATTTCACTGTCGCTGAATTGCTGAAAAGTCTCCTTTCCTGTCCTTGTCTGAACCATTTTCGAATATCAATGCTTTCTGCAGAGGAAAGTGGAGGTTTGTAGACTGAAGAAATTTTGGGAGAAGTTTTTGACAGGAGGAAAGATTAGGTTAAATATGTTAAAAAATTGTATCCCATTACTAGGGATTGAGTCGCCACAAAATTCGTGACAATCGCGTTGTTACTCCCTGAGGGGAAATAAACAACTAAAATGCGAAGGAAATTGTTATTTTTGAAAAGGATATCTCTTGACGAAAAGAGACTTTAATTATGAAAAGATAAACAAGAAAAATAGAATTTAGAAGATACATTGGAAAGATAGGAGGGAAAATGAATTTGAGAATATAAATGGTAAAAATTCAAAAATTTGAAGAATTTGCAAGCAGGATCAGAAGAATTTGGAAGAAAATCAGAAGAAGAAAAAAGGAAAATACACCTGGGTTTTAAAAACAAAGAGAAAATTTTGAATAATATATACCCAGGGTTTTGGAAAATATAAGGAAGTTATAAAATATCATACAATCACAAATGTACAAACAAGGATGCACAAACAGCACTCCCTAAAGCTGACTCTAAATGCAATATTTGAAATGGCTGATAGGACCTTAATCCTAACTCTAAGATTTAGATCATCTGATTCCAAACAAGGTATGCCGATATACTCAAGCCGAAGCTCAAAGAACGTGGCATAAAAATATTTCTCCAGTTCTAAGGTAAATGGCTTCCCAACATTCTTGTGCACCTACCGATATACCTCGGACTATAGCCCATAGGTACGTGGTAGGGGGGTGCGAACCCAAATAAGTGGTCCAGTTGTGAGGCTCTTTCCCGAACTATGGTTCAGTGAGACAGCCTTGCAACGTGAAGACCGGGACTATATAGGTAGGGATGTTTTCAAAATATGTTTAAATGCAAGAAATCATATGGCTCTAATGCAAGTCCTAAAGAGATAGAATTTAAATGAAGAGAAGCATACACTTGCATACATTGTTTACATTCAATCCCTAGAATTGAGGAGAGTTATATTTCAGACCTAAGTGTAATGTGAGCATGGAATAATCTCCTCAATATGGTCCTACCAAACCATACTTAAATCCTATATGCAATGATGTCAGCTTAGAACAGAGTCTAGGCTCCTAAGGTTTGCATGGAAATGAAGTTGACATTTGTAGAATAAAGACTTAGATAATATCAAAGCAAAGCAAAGGCATAGATTCAACCGGACGAAGACGAGTCCCATCACGGTCGCCAAAACTGTGATCATCGCAAATTTTTTCCTCTTGTTCCTCTTTTCCTTTCTCTTTGCCTTTTTAACCTCTATTCCCCTTTTTTAAGGGGAATAAAAGATAGAAAAGAAGAAGAGAGAATGAGAAAAGGAAGAAGAGAGAGGAACTCTTTTGCGGGGTCTCACTTGACCTTAATTTTGAAGATATTTAAGAAAATAACTCGCCTCTATTTTTTTGAAATATTTGCGGGAAAATTGGGAGACGGGATTCGCTCGTCGGTACGAGGTTCGACTATTCCTGACGCCTTTACGAGGGGTAATCTAACCAAGGATCAAATTTATGCCTTTTTGCTTTGCTAAAATATTATCTAAGAATTTATTCTAAATCTAAATACACAAAGTATCATGCTTGTGCAATGTAAATGCAGAAATGTATGCTTTTGAGAAAACATATTTGAAAATCTGAGACTTTCCAAGTGATTCTGAAATGAATGTGATAATGGAAATGAAGAAATGATTTTTGAATAGTTGAATCTAACTTAAAACTTTGAGATAGATCTGAAAAGATATTTGAAGTTCTAAGTCTTTGAAATGATCAGAGTTGGGAAGATAAATCTTAATTTGAAAAGAGTGATTTGAGGATGAAGTTTCAGGATCAGGAATGGACTTTAGATTTGAATTTTGAACCTGAGATTTGAAGTGTAATTGAATTCCAGATTTTAAAATTTTGAAATCAGGATGGGATTTTGGATTTGAGAAAACCAAATGGAATTTAAAAATAGAAATGGATTTAAGAAGTCCAGATGGGATCTGAAATTGGATTTGAAATCAAGATAGATTTGGATTTGAAATCTAAAATTGGGAATGAAATTGGATTTGAGATATGGGATCCAAGATGGAATTTGAATCCAAAATGAAGTTGAATTCTGGGATCCTAAATGGAATTGAATCTGAAGTCTAAGATCCATAATGAAGTTGAATTCTGGGATCCTAAATGGAATTGGATCCGAAGTCTAAGATCCAAAATGAAGTTGAATTATGGGATCCTAAATGGAATTGGATCCGAAGTCTGAGATCCAAAATGAAGTTGAATTCTGGGATCCTAAATGGAATTGGATCCGGGATCTAGAACCTAAAATAGAATTTGGATCTGAAGTCTAAGATCCAAGATTGGAGTTCGAAATCTAGAATCTTAAATGGAATTGGATCCGAAGTCTGGGAACCAAAAATTGAAGTTTGAAATCTAGAATCTTAAATGGAATTGGATCTGAAGTCTGGGATAAAAAATGGAGATTGGATTTGGAAATCTGGATCCCTAAATGGAGTTGGATTCTAATTTTAGAATTTGGACTTTTGAATATTTAGAAGATGAATCAGGAATTTCAAAGTTTAAATTGAGCTTTGAAATTTGGGATGCTAATTTGAATTCGAATTTGAACCCTGAAAATGAATTTAGAATTCCAAAGTTGAATTGAACTTTGAAATTTGATTTGAAATTTAAAAATTGAATTTTGAATATACGAATGAATTTCAAAGTCAAATTGGACTTTGAATTTTGAATTTGGAATCAGAAGATGAATCAGAAATTTCAAAGTTAAATTTGAACTTTGAAATTTGATTTTGAATTTGGAAATGTAATAAAAATGAATTTGAGATTTCAAAGTCAAATTGGACTTTGAAATTGAAGTTTGAATAGAAGAATGAATTTGAATTTGATATTCAAAATCACTTGGATTTGTGAAAAGGAATTTTTGAAAATATGATGCAATTCTATCTAAACGATGGATGAATTTAAAGAGTTTTGAAATTGGCTTTGAAAATCATTTTTCATTCTTTAAATGAATTAAAATAAGATTGAAGATATAATACATCCCTAACTATGGTTATTGAATGTATTATATAATAATCATATTTGAATTCAGGTGAAGAATAAAATATATTTTTGTGCGTTTATAGAGTTTAAAATGAAATTAACTCTCAATATATCCTGATTATGGCCATTGATATATATTTTGAATTAATTTTAAACTAAACTCTAATAAAAGAGAAAAAAAATGATGATTTTTGGAAAGGATCCAGTGTTATTCCATAAAAGATGAAAATCCTAAGTTTTGTTCACATCCTGACTATGGCCATTGATGTAAATCATCAACTTAGGATTTAATCACCTTTTATTAGAATGGTGTACGCGTCATTCGTGTTCCCATTCGTGAATTTTTGAAATAAAGAGGAAAATGATATGAAAACAAGCGATTCTAGAGAAATGTGTATGCCCATACATTCTAATATAGTACAGGAGATATAAATTTCTCATTAGAATCTAACTATCACATTATGACATCGAAATTTGAAGGTGTCAAAATCTCTAAAGAAGTCTGAATCTTCTATGATTTTTGCAAAAGCAGAGTTAGCACAAAACAGAATACAAAGAATCTAAGATATCATATTGAAACTAAAAAGAATATATATATGCTGATGGCGAAATACATATAAAAATGTATGTGCAAAACACAATGTCAAGACTAAATGATAAAGGCATATAGCATTTTTTTATGTTTGGTGAGAAAACATGTATGTATATGCAATAAGAAATGTAGGAGCTGAAGTGGCAAGTGCCATGTGTGTAATTACAAGACATGGTTGTATGTTGATGCCATGGTAACAGTGTAAAATGCTGTGGAGCGGGTAAGCAGCTGAATGTGGTGACAGTGGGAGTTGGAGTTAGGCATTACTGTAAGCAAAGGGATGCAAGGGTGTATGCACAACATGCATGTGTTGTGTAGATGTAGTGGAATGTAGGCTTTATGGTGCTGGGAATGTGACAACACTTTAGTGGAGTGTGAGTGATGTTTAGTGACGGCAGAAGATCGACACAAGGTAAGTAGTCTGTATAGAATCTAACAGTGCAGGGGCTGGAGGGAATGTATGAAGAAGATGCTATGTAACAGGCAAATATGCACATGCCGGTGGAGGTAAATGGGGGGAAGAGGCGCCAACAAGTTGGTGGTTTGGTTGGAGGGAACTCCTTAAGCACTGTTGTGATAGTGCAGCATGGGCTACAATAGAAGATTAGATGGAGATGATGGATTTTGTGGCTGCAGCTGTCATAAAGAAATGCGATAGGCTGAAGGTGTGAAGATAGGCATGATGAATACATGGTGGTAGGTAAAACATGAGTGACTGTAAATGTGAAGTGAAGAAGGCAGGTACTGTAAGAGAATGTATATATAAAAGTGGTAACAGAGGTGAAATAGGATCATACTGTCGAGGGTGCAGTATCAGTGGGTATAGCACATAAATGGCTGTGAAGGGAATATTTAAAGATGGGAGATGTTGAATGTAAATAACAAAGTGGATATGACAGAATGGTGCACACAGGTATGTACAAAAGACATCATGCAGGTGGTGTCCAATTCATTTTATCAATAAGATGCTACAGTACGAGGCTATCAATGTCACCATTATTATTCTCTAGAGCCTGAGTCTCTCCAACACGAACTTCTAGACAAGCAATGTAATCCTCCATCAAACTGACAGGTCTATATAGCTTCATCTTCAGCCAAAAACACATCTCATATCAGAAAATACCATCAAATTTTGAATTAAGCTAGATGTAAGTAATACAATAGCAACGATATGAAACTACTGAGAAACACGATAAGTGGGTATATATGTTGCCTACTGTATTCCTGCAAAAAAAAAAGTGTTATATACAGGGCATGCTGATATAAAAAACATGGGGGGGGGGGGGGGGGTAATGCAATATGAAGTGCAGGGATACACAAGTGAGTGATGGTACTATAGGTGGAAGTAGATAGGTGCATTTAAAAACCCAAAAGGGTGTTGCAGTTGATCAATTTGATCTCAGTGCATCCAAAAATTAAGATTTTACAATTCTCGAGTAGCGAACATGTCTCCTCTGGAATCTCACTGGCATCACTTGGCCTACACAGTTAGATCGTGAGCAAGAAATGGTTCTTCCCTTATAGTATTAACTGCAATTCTGAGCCGGCATCTCCTGTTGTAACTCCACTTGTGAGGACTTTTGCTGGTATTGACCACATCTTCAGCAACCAGGGGATTCCTCAAACTTGGAAACGTACTTGTCATGACACCTTCAGAACCTGAATTCTGCTACTTGGCCTGGAACCTTGAACTTTTGCAAACAATATGATATCTTCTTCTGGGCATATCTCAACGGATTCAAAGTTCAACAATAGTTTTTTCTTTTTATTTACAAAGGATTCACAGATGCTGGGGATCATTAGGGGATGTACAAAACCCCATTTTATTCTGAAATCCTCTTAGCCACCAGTAGCTCATGAGAATCTTAAGAGCAGATTGTTCAGTAGTAGCATCTGGATATCATCTTAATGTGATTAGACTATTTCTCCATGGATCACCATCATCAGGGAATCAACCAAATAGAGGTCAGTGCACATATACAAACTGATTCCATATCTCACCAACAAGTATTATCTTAATTGCAAGCAATATTCAACTCATGACGCAGGAAAATTTTCCTATAATTTCTGTGAAAGGGATTATTCAACATTCAGATAATAATCAAGAGTTTACCAAATAGAAAGCATTTTATTAGCAAAGGAGTTTTTCTTGATAGCAAATTTAGAACAATACTAACCTCCCAACAGAGATTTGGCAGGGCAAGTCTGCTATGGAAGAGCTTTATGATGAATTTAACAAATCACAAACAAAGTCTTCAGCAGAAAATCTATCATTTGAGTCCTTTAGGGTCCTCTTGATATGACCATTCCATTCATGGTGTAAATTGCAAAAGTCAGCACAAGAGAAATTTCAAAATGTAGATTGCCAGGTAACAGGAAATCAGATTGTCGACTTTTGCAATTAAATGACAATCGGATTATGTAGAGCATGAAATCATAAATCGAAAGCTATAAACGGAGAGGGTAAGGCGATTTTCAAAATGGCCTTGTAATCAGACGCTAGTGGAAAGGCTTTTAAGTAAATCAAATGCCACAGAGGAACCCAGGAATTGGATTACACAAGGGATACCAGGTGCCGACTGCAAAAGTGTAATGTCCCTGCTGCACTTGATACACACAAGATGTATTCAAAGCTGCTCCAGTAATCAAGAAACCAAGCAAGAATGATCACTCAGCAAACGCAAAAAGGATGAATCAAATGATATGCAGAGAAAACTAAAAAAAAAAAAAATAATCGATGATGATGCCACACTAAATTGAAGCATGGGGGGTGGAAGCCAAATCTATGTGAGAAAGATGTAATCACACAGGCATTGATGGCAGGTTCCGGATTTCAAACAAATCCGATATGAGTTGGAATATAAAACCAATAAAACAAAAATGCATATAGTAACATTTCAAAACATATGATGAAGAAGGAAATGGGGATCGAAACAAGAAATCAAGATGAAACTAAGACCAAGAACCAACAAGAAATTTGAGCTGAGGTTATCCGATTGTGGAATCCGATAACTTGAGCAAAGCAAAAGTAAAAATAAAAAATAAAAATAAACAAAAGGAAATAAAACAGAAACAAAAAAAAAAAGAATCAAAAGATTATCAGAATGTTGTCCGATTATTAACATGGAACCGAGCATTAGAGAAATTACAACATAAATTGTAACAAAATATAAAAGAAAACAGGAAATCTGTAGGAATTGAGTTATTCTGTTAATATTGCGATGTGTCAGCCGACACTGCTATATGCAGGTCGGCACTACAACGATGCATCTTTTCAGAAAAGGGAAGTATAAACAGTATAATTTGTGAAAAGAAAGCAAAAAAAAATGAACCAGAAGGAGGGTAAAATCAAGGATTCTCACTGTGACCTTGATAGAGAAAGAGTTGTTTGCCTGGATGTTGATATTTGAATGAAACTCCTGATTTCTCTACAAAGGGAAAGAAGGAACTCTGCCAAACTTCCTCTAGAACACCAGAGAGCTGAAGAGGTTGGAGGGAGAAAAACTTTCTTTAGAAGCTCAAAGGAGAAGTAGATCGAGGCAGAGGGCAATGGGCGAGGCGAGGATGGATGGGATTATCAACCTTTTGAGGGTTGATCTTATAGGAGGTGGCCGTTAGGCTCCTCTCAGATCGGATCCCCTTTGTTTTGAATTTTCTCAAAATGCTGACTCTTTTGTAAAAAATTTGCTAAAAGAAGGTTTTCACTAAAACATCTTTCATAAAAAGGGGTTTTCTCAACCTATCTTTCGTATTTTTCTTCTTCTTTTTTATTTTTCTTTGTTTCTTTTCTTTTGCATTTTCTACATTTTTTTTGTATTTTTGAAAATAAAAACTCTAAAACTATGGGATTTCTAAACTATTTATACAATTTTACAAATATTTACAAAAGAAGGCTTTTCTGAGAATTTGAATTTATCTTTTTGGAATTTTCTCCAGAAAACAAGTTTAGATCCGGGATTTGAGAAAAATATTGGAGTTCTAAACCTCGAATCGAGAAATACAGAGCAATGGATCCAAACGGATGCCAGATGGACTGCCCGAGGCATTCAAAACTGTTTTTTTGGTATTTTTGTAATTTTAATTTGAAAATTGGACAACGAGGCTCAAATTTGGATTCTGATATTGGATCTGGATTCGAAATTGAGTCAGACATATAAAAATGAATTTAATTTTAGTAAAATCAGAGAAATAAACTGAAATTTAGATTTAAAAGTGACTCAATTACTTAGAAAATGGGGTCAGGGGCAAAAAGGGAATATTTATAAGATTTTGAAAATTTTGGGGTGTTCACACTTTGAAATTTATTTGTATATTCAAAATTCAATTTCTAAATTCTAATCAAATTTCAAAGTTCAAATCAACTTTGAAATTCCAAATTCATTTTCAGGATTCAATTTCAAAAATTTAAAATCAAACATCTCGATGTTCAATTTCAAAGTTCAAATTAAACTTTGAAATTTCTGATTCATCTTCTGATTTCAAAAACTCAAGCTTTAAATCAGGTTCATCCTTTATTTTCCATTGAGCCTTGACTCTTAAAATTCAAAATCAAAGTTTTGGGATTGATTCTGAAACTCAAAATTCGATTTTTTCTAAGTTTTAAATTGAATCTGGGTTTTTAAAAACGCAGATCCATCTTCAAAAGTCCCATTTGGACTTTCAAAATCCAATTCTAAAATTAGAACCCAACCTACTTTGGATCCAAATTTCCAAAATCCAATCCCTATTTTTTATCCTAGACTTCGAATCCAATTTCATTTAGGATTCTAGAATTCAATCTTATCTTGGATCCCAGATTTCAAATCCAAATCTATCTTGATTTCCAGATTTCAAATCCAATTCCATTTTCAGATCCCATCTGGACTTCTTAAATCCATTTCTATTTTTAAATTCCATTTGGATTTCTTAAATCCAAAACTCCATCCTAACTTCAAACTTTAAATCTGGAGTTCAATTCCATTTTAAATTCCATCTCTACTTCGAAATCCAGATTCAAAATTTAAATTCAAAGTCCATTTTTGACTTTGACACTTCACTTTTTCTATCTCAACTTCAAATTTCCCTTTCAAATCATTCTTTTCAAATTCTAGATTTATTTTTCTAAATTCTGATTATTTCAAGACTTAGAACTTCAAATATCTTTTCAGATCTATCTCAAGTTCTAAGTTAGATTCAAACTTTCAAAAACCATTTCTTCACTCCATTATCACTTTCACTTCAGAATCACTTGGAAAATCTCAGATTTTCAAAAGTGCTTTCTCAAAAAGCATACATTTCTGCATTTACATTGCACAAGCATGATTCTCTATGCATTTTAGACTTAGAATAAATTCTTATATAATATTTAGGCAAAGCAAAAAGGCATAAATTCGATCCTTGGTTCGATTACCCCTGGTAAAGGCGTCAGGAATGGTCGAACCTCGTACCGACGAGCGAATCCTGTCTCTCCATTTTTCCCGCGAAGATTTAAAAAACAGAGGCGAGTAATTTTTCTAAATATTTTCAAAATTAAGGTCAAGTGAGACCTTCGCAAAAGAGTTCCTCTCTCTTCTTCCTTTTCTCATTCTCTCTTCTTTTTCTTTCTTTTATTTTCCCCTTCAAAAAGGGAATAGGGGTTAGAAAGGCGAAGAGAAAGGAAAAGAGGAATGAGAGGAAAAATTTTGCGATGATCACATCTATCCATAACTCCTGCATTCTATCTGATTCTCTTCATTCTTCTTTGCCCCAGTATCATTTCAAATGGCATCCAATTCCCCCGATGCTATCTTTCCCCAGGATCATGTCTTCTATCAGATAAAAGATGGATCCTCAGATCATCGGGTTATCCAGACTCATTCCTTCTTCCCTCGGTGGTATTATTCTTGGTTCGCCACCTTCTCACGTATGTTCCCAGACCACTTGGATGATTGTGGATTGGAGACGGCATCGGCAGTAGGCAAGAGGACCATCAATGTAAGTCAGATTCTGGCTATGGCAGAATGATGGAACCCACGTACCTGCACATTTTGGTTTCCATGTGGAGAGATGACTCTGCTGATGGACAAATTCAATGACATTATGGGATTGCCAGAACTAGCTGGTCAGCCAGATGATCCAGTCGAGCAGCAGTTCCTGATCAATGTCAAGGGGATATATGTTCGAGAAGCATTAGTGTGAACACCCCAAATTTTTCAAAGTTTTGTAAAAATGTCCTTTTTACCCCTGACCCCATCTTCTAAGAAAATCAAAGCAATTTCAAAACTAAATTTCAGTTATTCTTCAGATTTTCTGGATTGAATTCCATGTTGATATATTCAAACTCGATTTCGGATTCAAACCCAGTGTTTAAAGTCCAAATCTGAGCCTCGTTATTCAAATTACAAATTGAAATTATAAAAATGCCAAAAATATTTTCTGAATGGCTCAAACAGTTCACCCGGTATTCATTTGGATCCACTACTTGATATTTTCTCGATTTGAGGTCCGAAACTCGAATATCATCTCAAATTCTGGATCCAAGCTCACTTTCTGAAGATTTTTTCAAAAGAATAGCCTCAAGTTCTCAGAAAACCCCTTTTTTGTAAATATTTCTCAAAAATACAAAAAAAATAGTTTTGAATCTTTGTTTTCTCGTAAATTTTTGGATTCTATTCTAAAAAAACAAAAACACGAAAAAAAAACAAAAAAAACCAAAAAAATTGGAAAAACTATGTAAAGAACGAATGGTTTTAAGCCGTTTAAAGTGGGTTTTACTAAAAAAATCTTTTTAAATCACTTTTTGAAAATTTGTTTTAAGGGGATCCTCTTTTTGGAAAATTTAGAAAGATGCAACAACCTCTTTCCTGCGCACTCCCTCTCTCAGTCGTCCATCCTCAACAGACCCTTCTCCTCTCCACCTTTCATCTTCAACCGCTTCCCCTCTCGAGCTTTTGATTCCCCTCTTTAAAAAGAGGCACCCAACCCTCTTCTCAACATCCATTTTCTTCCTTCAAGCATTCATCAACCCTCTCCATCGAGCATCCATTCTCTGGCATCGAGTTTTTTCTTTAGTCATTCGTTGTTCAACTTACCCCCATTAGCATCTCCTATGGGAAAGGTTGTTTTGGAATCTCTGCAAACGAGAAGAACCCACAGTCTTCTTCTCCAGTTCCACCAAAGGAGCACGAGCTCCCTCTTTCGAGATCCCTGTAAAACAAGGTAAGATTTCTCTCCCTGTATCTCTGAGTTTTTTTTTACGCCTCTCTAGAATTTAATTCCTTTCACTCTCATCGTCATTATCTGTTTGTTATATTTTCCTTTTCTCAATATTCATCTCTGTTTCAAAGCTCACGGTACATTTTCAGTTTTTATCCTTTCCTACGAATTGAGGACCGACGATGCCCCGCAATGGCGTCGTCGATCCATAGGGATTTTTTTGTTTTTATTATTCCAATCCCATTTCTGTGTTTATGTTATCTTTTCCCCTTTTTTATTTTGATTCTATTTTTATTCTACATGTTTTGATTTTGTTCTTCTCCTTTTTTTTTGGCATCGCAGGTAAGATTGATCTTCATATAGCAAGATCAATCCACCTGCTGCTACAGCAAAAGGGATGACCATAATCCAATATAGCTATTACTTTATTCCTCTACTTTCTGCAGCTTCTTCATTTGAATTTCCTCGATTTGGGGAAGCCTTGATAATCTGTTTATGCTGTCTCGAAGTAAATATTCTCTTCGTGGTTTATCATTAGCTAATCATCACATTTCCGGTGAATCCTCTCATTTCAAATTTCATCTTATATCAAATATTTGATTATCACTCTCTCAAATTTGTTGGTTTGCTTAGTATTGACTATCTGCATTGCATCAGAAAATCAAGCGTGTTTTTTTTTTTTTTATATTTGCATCTTTTTCCTACATTTTAGCATTTCAGACTTATTTCGTTACATCATTACTCCATCAATTGTTGCATTCATTGCATCCATCCTGCATCACACGCTCACACACTATGATTCATACTAGTCGCTGCATAAGATTTGTTTAAATCCTATCAGTAGCAAAACAAAAAAAAAACTGTTTATGGAGGAGCGAAATTTTCTTTTCCCTTATTATCGTTGCCCTTATTTCTTTCTTTTTCTTTCAGCATCTTGTTAAAGCCATGTTTGTTGTCTCTGAAGGTTTTATGTGCCCTCATTGCTTCTGTTCTTTTAAATATCACCCATCTCTCATATTGTCATGAACCATCTGTGTGTTTCCTGATTAGTACTCTCTGCATCACTTGTATTCACCCCGTGATCTTCAATATTAGTTCATTTAAGGGTCCATTTTAGATGATCATAATTGTTTTCTTTTTTTTTTCTTTTCTTCTCTTTCTTTATATATATATTTTATGCACTTTGAATCCAGCATCATTCTTATGCTTTGATTTTTTTTTCCTGCAAAACCTGTCCGCTTGTCAGTTTGTTTCAGTGTATCTGGTTAATTAGAATTCTCCATTTCTTTTGTTTTTCGTTCCTTTATATTCTGCATCATGCATTATGTCTATTCCATGTTCATTCATGATATTCGTATAGTGCAAAGCTTGTAGATATCATAACAGAAGCAAGTCACAAGGTTACTGGTGACTCATCCTTGACAGAAAGGGCATTAGATTCTATAGTAATGGGTGCAGAGAAGCAAGATATACAATATGAAGTCTGCTTGTGTAAAGTCTGAAAAGTGCAGGCTCAAACTGTGCCATATGTACTCCCTGCTTTACTTTAAATCACTATTCTGTGAATTTTATTTATTTATTCTTTGCTTGGATTCATTATATTCCATTATCTATTCTCCTTTTACATTCATTCTGTCGACTGATTTCCTTTGTTAATCCAGATTATTATATTCCATCAGTTAATTCCATTTGTTCAATACAATCCTTCATAACTGATCGTTGGTCTTATTGGTCATAATCCAATTGTTCCTTAAATTAAGATAGTTTGATAGATTCGGCCCACATTTTTCTGTGCTGGATCTAGATATGGATGCCTGCATTTTATTATATAATAGCTGTAACTAGAATATTGTATCTTATTCTTTGCACATTATCACCATTTGCCTATACCTGCAGCATATGTTCCTTTTTTTTTACTTCAGCATATCTGTCATACTACTTCTATGTCAAGCGTTTCGATTCCAGCCAGTGTCAGAAGGCAATTGCAGCTATCTTCTCGGATCTGAAACTGGCTCAAACCGAGGTCATTAGATTGCCAGAGCCCTTTGCAGAACCCTGTTTGGGAGGACTCCCCTCGTGTGCCAAACAACTTTTCATCAATCCTGCCACCTGCAAGTAAATGGAAAGAGGAATGATATGTTGAAACCAAATACTGCAAAACCTGAAGGTCTGACTGAGTGCAGTGGAATGGATGCTTACTCGTTAACGGTCCATGGTTCTGGCAGCTTGCCAGTAACCTTATGTTAGAATCAATATATCGAGACATTGCTGTCAAGGCCAATCGTCTATCATTTATGGAATCATTTGGCAGAAAACGATCTGCTATTACATTTGCAATTACTGTCAATACTCACATTAATACCTATACCTGCAGTGGTATTTTATTTTTAGCAGCACATGACACACCTATCACTCCCCCACAACCTACCCGCTGTGCGTTACATATTGTCATCACTCCCCTCTTTTTATAGCACAACATGCTATACTTGTTACACAACATGCATCATAGCTATCACATGTTGAATCTTCACTTATGACATTATGTGCACACCTTCATTTCCATTGATGCACCAGTGTCTTCCTGATAACACTTCAGCCACTTGTGAACACCCCAAATTTTTCAAAATCTTTTAAATATTCCCTTATTGCCCCTAAATTCAGTTTTTTAGTAAATGGGTCATTTCAAATCTAAATTTCAGTTCATTTCTCAAGTATTATTGAAATTAAATTCATTTCATATGTTTAAATTGATTTTGGATCTGGATCCATTGTCCAGATCCAAATCTGAATCTCCTTGTTCAAATTTTAAATTAAAAATTATAAGAAAATACCAAAAATAGCCTTTAAATAGCTCGGACAGCCCATCCGACATCCGTTTGGGTCCATCACATTGTATTTCTCGATTCGAGTGTCAAAATTGAACATTTTCTCAGTACTTGGGTCCAAACCCATTCTTTTGAAGAATTTTTCCCCAAAATAACCCTGATCGTTCAGAAAAACCTTTCTCTTATGAATATTTTGAAATTTTGTAAAATTAGTATTAATTTTCTTAGTTTTAGAGTTTTTTTTTTACAAATATATGTTTTAAAAGAAAAGAACAAAAAAAAATGAAAATATAAAAAAGAAACAAAATCGGGATTTTGATAAAAAAAAAAAACTCTTTTTGAAAACGGTCTTTTAACTAAAACCATTCTGTTGCAAAAACTTTTGAAAAGACCATCATTTTGAAAACTTTTTCGCAGGGAACCGTCTTTTTGCAAAAGCCCCTTTTTACAATTTTTTTTTTTTTTTTAGGGTTCGAAAAAAAAAGTCTCTCTCGAGCATCCTCCTTCTCAGCCGCAAGCAGCTACCCCCGAACCCTCCAGAACCTTCCTCCAAACTGCCATCTCCATCTCCTCCTCCCTAAACCCTTCATCGCCAATGGAACCCCAGCCCCCATCTGTGACCATTGATCCATGGCAACCATCTTCACCTGCCCTTCATCTCTAACGGAAGAGGCTTCTGGAGCTTCTCCTCTTGCTTTAAAAAGAGAACCATCCCTTACACTTGGGGGGGGGGGGAAAGAAAAAAAAAGGAAGCATCAATCGACGCCATCTGCCTTCAGCCTCTCCGCTTTCCTTCTCTCTTCGTTGGAAAAGAGTTGTAGAAGGAAGCAAAGAAGAAGCTCCCTTCATCTCCGAATTCCCCCAAAATCAAAGGCTCGAATCTATCCAGCATTCAAGGGTTTCTTCCTTCCAAGGATCCATTTCGACTGTTCCCCTTCCTTCAAGAGCTCCAGCTTCGATCAATAAATCCGGTAAGCACTCTTTACCTGCATTTTTTTTTTCTTTCTCCATCTATGCATCATTGATGGTGTTAGATTGCTTGTGCAATCTCGACCCATCGTCGTGCAAACAACAATGGGATCTCTAATCCCAACAATTTTTCCTATATATATGTCTTTGATCTAATTCGATGTTAGCTTTTTTTTTCCCTTTATTTTGATTCTGTTTCGATCGTTTCCCGTCCTTACTTTTATTAGCTTGATACCTGTTTTTCTCGTGCTTAATCTGTTCATTTTTTTCTCTCGCTGGCTTCTGTTTTATTTGCTGACCATAATTATCTGCTATACTTCCAATCTCCTGTTCACGATACTCACCACTCATATCATGTTATTAGAATCACTCACTTGATATTCTCATTTAACATCATTGATCATCTGTTTTGTTATCTCATTTCCCTTTATTAATCGATTGATTATATTTAGTGATTTCTTTGATTCAGTATCATTATGTCCATTTACAGCATTTTGTTTCTTCTGTTAATTCATTTGTTCACCCTTATATTATCATATATCCCCACGTATATCGCTAACATTGATCCAGTGTCATCTGTTTATCAATTGCATTCATGTTTGGAATATGTCAGCATTTTGTTTACATCCATATGTTCAATCGTTTCAGTATTAGATAACATATACGATTGATTTACTTATGAATTTTTTTTTTTTTATCTCATCGTGAACCAACCCTGATTCACGGTGAGATCTACTGTAAACCCCCTAATCTGCCAAACCCCACTGGGTTATTGAGTGAATTAGAGTCATTGTTGATACAAAATCGTGGAGATATAAAAGATTCATGTACTTCTACAGAACAGCTGAAGGATACAGTAAAATTAAACCTGTCATTAACTGATTTTTGGGCAGCTTTATAGTGTCGAAATCCCTATCTGCAATTTCTCTTTAGTGGTTGTTTCATCATTACAGCTGAAAATTTGAATGTCACTTTTTTTAGAGTTTCACATTCATATGTCTGTTGTCTTACAAAATTACAGATGGTTTTGAAGTGTTTTATCACCATTTTGTTGAGGATCCTGTCTGATTCGTTAGCGGGGAATGCACATTAGCACCAAGAACTGCTTACTGGTGTTAAAATCGATGTTACTGTTACAGGAATAAAATCTTCTCCAGAATGTACCTTTGAGACAACCATGGATTTTTGCTGTTGTTTTGACATTTTTGGCTGGGATCTTTGCCAAATTCAATGCAGGCCATCATTGAAAATACGATAAATTCCGAGGTTGATTATGAGGGTGATATTGGCATAGATGAGGAACCAAAAGGGATCTTTTTGGGAAGAGATTTGGAACAGCAGATTTCCAATGCCATAGATTCCTCCTTCCTAAAGCAGTTGGTAAATAATGTATTGAAGGGAATGAAACATGATTATTCGCACGAAAGTGCACTAAGTGACTCTGAGATAGCAGTTGTTGGTGTAGTCTGTGCATTACTACTTGTTACTTTTTCATTATTACCATTGGAACATATTATGGCTGGACTTACATACAATTCTGAGCTTGTTCCTACCCTTTGGAACCTTATGAAAAGGTGCCACGAGAATCAGAGGTGGCCACCCTTGAATGAGTTAACAACATGATCATCTGTAGATGCTCCTGGATGGTTGTTACCTCTGTTTGTTTTCAGTCCAGTATATAGGTATATGTTGATGATAATAACGAAGAGTTTGCTGAATAGCAAACACTCCAAACCCTCAGCAATCCATCTTGTTTGCTGTAAATTCCTAACACCTGCACACCACCAGCATTTACTAGAAACCTCTTTCACAGCATCCTTTTCATTATGCACAGCACCCACATATCTCAAACCTTACTTACAGTATCGCATTGCTATACTTCTTGTACCCTGCAGATATCTTCACATATAGCAGTAACCTTTCATAAAGATTTACAGCAGTGTCAATACACTGCTGTCAAAGTCATATATCCATAGCCGTGCCCGACACTGTTATGCAACAGCGCCAAGGCATTGCTGTGGTTGGTCTTTCAAAAACCCCAACACTTAACACAGGCACAGGGGCAATCCCCTGCTGTGTTTACATGCTCATTTGCCATCTCCATATACTTTTGCATTTTCACCATCATCCATATCCACATGTGTATACATATATATGTATATACGTATATGCAATATATATATATATATATATATATATATATATATATATATATATATATATATATATATATATATATATATATATATATATATATATATGCCCAGATGTTTTCCCAAGTTATTGACATATATGCCCATATACACACATGTATATAGATGTACATATACATCTATATGATATATACAATTTCCTTCTATTTTCTTCTACTAATCAAGTCTTTTGCAGGAAACTTGTGGAAAAGGCCATTATTTGAAGTTATAAATTTGACTTTATGAATTGTAATAGTTAGATCTTAAATGAAAATTTACACTTCCTGTTTTTGGTAGAATGGATGAGCATTGTAAATATCATTAATTACTTGTTTTTCATGCATTTTTCCTTTATTTCTCAAATTCTCACATTGGTGAAACATGAATGGCACGTGCACCATTTTTGTAAGAGGTAATTGATTCTAAGTTGATGATCCATATCAATGGCCATAGTCAGGGTATATGACAAACTTAGGATTTTTAACTTTTACGAAATAACACTGGATCCACACTGGATCCATTTTCAAAATTCATCATATTTCCTTAAAATATTTTTTTTCCTTTTATCAGAATTTAACTTAAAATTAATTCAAAATATATACCAATGGCCATAGTCAGGGTATATAGAGAGTTAATTTCATTTTAAATTCTATAAAAGCACCAAACGTGTTTCATTCTTCACTTGAATTTAAATATAGATTATTATATAATACATTCAATGACCATAGTCAAGAATGTATTATATCTTCAATCTTATTTTAATTCATTTAAAGAATGTAATAGCTTTTCAAAAATTAAAAATCAAAAATTTAAATTCATTCATCATTTAGATAGATTTGCATCATATTTCTAAATTCTTTTTCATAAAATCCAAGTAATTCTTTCCTTTCTCAGATCAAATCCTATTTATAAATTCAAATTCAATTCTATTTTCAAGAATTCAATTTCAAAGTCCCATTTGACTTTGAAACTTCAGAATCATCTTGTATTTCAAATTCCTAAAAATCTAATTCAACTTTGAAATGCATCTGTATTCAATTTCTAAAAATTCATTTTCCAAGTTCAAATTAAACTTGGAAGTTCTTGATTCATCTCCTGAATTTAACTCCAAATCCATTTTAGGATCCAGGATTCAACACTCATATTGGATCTCAGACTTCAGATCCAATTCCTCTTTAGGATCCAGGATTCAACACTCATATTGGATCTTAGACTTTGGATCCAATTCCTCTTTAGGATCCAGAGTCCAATTTCACTTTTGGATCTCAGACTTCAGATCCAATTCCCCTTTAGGATTCAGACTCCAATTTCACCTTGGATCTTAGACTTCAAATCCAATTTCCTTTAGGATCCAAACTCCAATTTCACCTTGGATCTTAGACTTCAAATCCAATTTCCTTATAGGATCCAGAATCCAACCTCACTTTGGATCTTAGACTTCAGATCCAAATCCATTCTAGGATCCAGAACCTAACTCTACATTTGGATCTCAGACTTCAGATCCACTCCATTTTTAGGACCCAGAACCCAAGTCCATCTTGGATTCCAAATCTCGGATCCCATTCTGTTTAGGATCCGGAATCCAATTCCAATTCTAGATTTTAATTCCATTTTCGGATCTAAGAATCTCTTAAATCCATTTCTATTCTTAAATACCATCTGGATTTCTCAGATCATTCCAAATTTCCAACTTCAGAAATCTAAATTCAATTCCATCTCAAGTATTCATTTCTTTTCCTAAATTCAGGTTCAAATTCAAAGTTTCATTTTTGACTTTGAGACTTCACTTTCCTTCATTTCAAAAAGCTCCAAATCGTTCTTTCTCATTTATGCTTCCAATTCTGATTCATTTCAAAGACTTAGAACTACTCTGATCCATCTCAAAAGTTCTAAGTTAGATTTAAATCATTTCTTCACTCCCTTATCAAGTCCATCTCAGAACACTTGGAAATTTTCAAAACATCTTTCAAAAGGAGCATACCTTTTTGCATTGCACAAGCATGATTCTCTGTGCATTTAGAGTTAGAATAAATTCTTAGATTATATTTAGGCAAAGCAAAAGGCATAGATTCGATCCTTGGTTCGATTACCCCTGGTAAAGGCGCCAGGAACGGTCGAACCTCATACCAACGAGCGAATCCCGTCTCTCCATTTTTTCCCGCAATATTTTCAAAACGGAGGCGAGTAATTTTCTAAATACTTTTCAAATCAAGGTCAAGTGAGACCGCGCAAAATAGTTCATCTTCTCTCTTTCTTTCTTTCTTTCTTTTCTCTTCTCTTTCTCTTTTCTTTCTTTTATTCTTCTCCCTTCAAAAAGGAGGAGAATAGAGGTTAGAAAAGGAAAAGAGAAGAAAGAGAGAGAAACCACAAGAGAATAGGAAAAATTTTGCGATGATCACAGGTTTGGCGACCGTGATGGGACACGTCTTCGTCCGGTTGGATCTATGCCTTTGCTTTGCTTTTATATAATTTAAGTCTTTATTCTAACATATGTCAGCTACATTTTCATGCAAACCTTAGGAAGCCTAGATTTTGTCCTAAGCTGACATCATTACATATAGGATCTAAGTATGGTTTGGTAGGACCATATTGAGGAGATTATCCATGTTCACATTAGACTTAGGTCTTAAATACAACTCTCCTCAATTTTAGGGATTGAATGCAAACAATGTATGCAAGTGTATGCTTCTCTTTTTAAATCTATCTCTTTAGGACTTGCATTAGAGCCTTCTGATTTTATTGCATGTTGATCATATTTTGAAAACATCCCTACCTATATTGTCCCGGTCTTCACGTTGCTGGGCTGTCTCACTGAACCGTAGTTCGGGAGAGAGCCTCACAACTGGACCACTTATTTGGGTTCGCGCCCCCCTACCACGTACCTAAGGGCCATAGTCCGAGGTATATCGGTAGGTGCTCAAGGATGTTGGGAAGCCTTTACCTTAGAACCGGAGTAAATACTTTATATGCCACGTACTTCGAGCTTCGGCTTGAGTATATCGGCGTACCTTGATTGGAATCAGATGATATAAATCTTAGAGTTAGGATTAAGGTCCTATCAGCCATTTCAAATATTGCATATAGAGTCAGCTTTAGGGAGTGTTGTTGGTATATCCTTGCTTGTATATCTGTGATTGTGTGATATTTTATATCTTCCTTATATTTTCCAAAACCCTGGGTATATGTTTCAAAATGTCCTCTTTATTTTTAAAACCCAGGTGTATTTTTCTTTATCCTTTTCTTCTTCTTCTTCTAAAAATTCTTCCAAAATCTTCTGATCCTGCCTGCAAGTTCTTCAAAAGTTTAAATCCTTACCATTTATTCTCAAAATTCCATTTTTCCTTTTATTTTTCTTCTGTTTTTATATTCTTATAAAAATCTCTTTCCATCAAGAGATATCCTTTTCAAAAATAATATTTTCTTTTCATATTTTCAGTTGGTTACTCTCCCTCGTAGAGTAAACAACGCAATTGTCACAAATTTGGTGGCGACTCAATCCCTAGTAATGGGATACAATTAAATTTTTAACCTAAATCCTTCGTCTTTGTCAAAATATCTCCAAAAAGTTTCTTTGGTCTAAAAACCTCCATTTTTCCTCCACAGAGAGTTCTGATATTTCAAAAATGGTCACTACAAGAGGGGGAAAAGAAACAGTTCCTCAACTCAGCGACAGTGAGGCGGAAGAGATAAGCTCTCCTAAATCAGTCAGGGGACAGAGTCAGAGCAAGAAGGATGACATCGACCCCGCTATGTATGACATGTTCCAAAGGATGATGGCAAGGATGATGTCAGAGCAAGCCGAGGCTAAGCTGAAAGAGGCAGTTCCTAAAAGCAAGCTGAGGAAGAAGCCTGTAAAGAAGCAAGTCAGAATCATTAGAAAGAAGTTACAGCCAGACACTACTTCTGAGGAATCAGAGTCAATCGAGGAAGAGTCAGAAGAGGAAGAGCAGATTGTCTACAAGCAGAATCCTCCGAGACAGTCTGTAAAGATAGTTGCGGAAGAGCCTGAATCTGTCAACAAGCCCAAATCTGGGGCTCCAGCAGAGGACCTGATGAGCAAGCAGATGAAGGAAATGAATCGAGCTATTAAGGATATTCAAGCCAAGGGTAAGGGCAAGCAGACCTACACCGGCGAAGATTTCTATGATGGTCTAGATGGGGACGATAACTTGGAGAATCTTCCCCGTAAGTTTCTCAAATTTGACGGGACTGGCAACCCTAAAGCCCACCTGGCCACATTTTATGCAGAGTGCAGCTGTTTCAGGAAAGATAACAGGGCTTTATTCATCTGTTTTCCCCGCAGTCTGGAGGGTGTAGCAGCCAGATGGTATGCTGATCATGTGAATCCTATCGAACTACGAGAGTTCGATAAGGTAGTAAATTTGTTCATCGAGCGCTTCTTATTCAACACTGAAGCCTCACCTACATTAAATCATCTTTACAACCTGAAGCAAGGAGAGAATGAAAGAGCAGGTGATTTTATTCACAGGTGGAGAAGCACTTGTAATAAGATGAAGGTACCCATTCCTGAGGAGCACGCATTGCAGGTGATCCTCAACAATTTCTCTCAGCCCATAAGGAGCCTCATCGCCACTTCCCCGGCGAAATCCTTCATCAAGTTAATTGAGCGAGCTGAATGGCTCGAGACAGGAATAGAAAGCGGACTGTACGAGGGCACGCCTCTGGTCAAGAATGTCCAAGACCAAAAGAAGAAGGCGCAGTTTGCTCATTCAGTTGATGCCTCCTGCAATAATCTTGGTAGTAGCAGCAAAGGAAACAAGAACAACAGTGGCAGCGGTCCGAGAGTAGATCAAGGCAAGGGGCAGAAGGAGAGAGCGTATAAGAACAATGACAAGCCACTTCCAATTGGCATACAACAGAAAGGGGATCTTCAAGAGAAGCCCAAATAGATCAAGTGGGAGAAAGATCGAGTCTTCACTCCTTTAGATCAAACTATGGAAGTAATTCTGGATTACCTGTTAAAGCACGGGATGATCAAACTCCCTAAAATAGCGGATCCTCCCGTAATCTTGGGAAAGTTCAAGGACCAATTTTGCAAATATCATCGGGCAACGGGGCATGACACAGAACATTGCTTCGTCCTCAAGCATATGATACAAGACTGCATTGACAGAAGTGAGCTGATAGAGGACGAGGAAGAAAAGCAGCCAGCAGTCCTGACAGAACCATTGCCGGACCACTCGAAGAATTAATGAAGCCAAAGTTTTTTGTTTGCTTTCGTTTCTTTTTGTCGGTTGTCTTGTAGGGGCTAGTCAACTCAGTCTTTTATGAATCTTTTCCTTTTAAAAGTTCTTGTAAATATTCAGTTGTTATCAAACCTTTGCTTATCAAATGAAATGTCAATTTCCTTTATATCTTTTATATCCAATGCTTCTTTTCTCTTTGCCATACTGGGGCATTTTAATTCCCGTTCTTTTTCAGAATGCGGGGCAATCCTGAAATCATTCATGAGAGAAATGATATTACCTATGAGGACTTTTTCAAAAATCATGAAATTTTAAAAATCTTTATTATGACCAAGGAGTTCAAATATTCTTTGGTCTAACCTTTGACAAAAAATCAACCCTCGTGTTGATCATGTCTTCAAAAATAAGTTTTTCAAACCATTATATTGAAAGATCAACCCTGGTGTTGGTCTTAACTTCCAAAATGAATTTTAAACTTTTATATTCAAGAAACAATCCTTGTGTTGATCTTATCTTTCAAAATGGATTCTAAATCTTTATATTCAAAGATCAACCTTTGTGTTGGTCTTATCTTTCAAAACGGATTTCAAATCTTTATAGATCAACCCCTATCTTTCAAAGTGGATTTCAAAAACCTTTATATTCAAAGATCAATCCTTGTATTGATCTTATCTCATGGATTTCAAATCTTTTTATTCAAAAGATCAACCCTTGCGTTGGTCTTATCCTCCAAAAATGATCTCAAAGCTTTTCAAAGATCAACCCTGGCGTTGTTCTTATCTTTTAAAATGGATTATAAATCATCATATTCAAAGATCAATCATTGCATTGATCTTATCTTCCAAAAATGGGTTTTAAATCATTATATTCAAAGATCGACCCTGTGTTGGTTTTATCTTCCAAGATTGGTTTTTAAGCATTACCTTCAACGATCAACCCTTGTGTTGATCTTATTATCAATTTTGAGCTGTCATTTTTAGAAATCGGATTTGTTGTTGATCTTCTTTTTCAAAAATTAGATTTCAAAATCATTGCCTTCAAAAATTGACCCTCATGATGATCTCTCATGTTTGATTTAAAGGATCAAATCTCGCGCTGATCATTCTTCTTGTGGTGGATTTTTCTTTCCTCAAAATGATTTCTCACTTCTCTTTTAAATAAACGTTTTCAAGATCCCATGTGCAGGCAGGATCAGAAAAACTCCTTTTTCTCAAATCTTATAAGCTCTTCAGTTAATCTTTGGTATCTTTATCTGTTTCATTCATTTTTATTTTATCAAGTTTACATCAATTTTATCAAGTTTTATCAAGTTTATCAATATTTCCTTAAATGCCATTAAATTTTATCAATTCTTTTTCTTCACCCTTTCAGGTTAAGGGATAAACCTGATGCCTCTTTCCCATGAGGTATTTTCTAAATATTCTTTACTCCCTTTCAGGTTAAGGGATAAACCTGACCCTCGTTGTCCAAGGTGCTCCCATTCAGGATAAGGGAAAATCCTGAGACCCCTTGTAGGAGCAATAACGCTACCTATGAGGATTCTTTTGTAAATACAAGTTTTATCAATCTGTATTGAGTTTCTAGATTTATATCAATTTCCCTTCAATAAATTTTCTTAAATTCTATTCTTTCTCCCATTCAGGATAAGGGAAAATCCTGAGACCCCTCGTAGGAGCAATAATGCTACTTATGAGGATTCTTTTTGTAAATACAAGTCTTGTCAATCTTTGTTAAATTTTCTAGATTTATATCAATTTTCCTTTATTCAATTTTTCTTAAATCCTATTCTTTTTCCCATCCAGGATAAGGGAAAATCCTGAGACCCCTCGTAGGAGTCACAACGCTACCTATGAGGATTCTTTTGTAAATACATGTTTTGTCAATTTTTGTTAATTTTTCTAGATTTATATCAATTTCCTTCAATAAATCTCTCTCAATTCTATTATTTTTCCCATTCAGGATAAGGGATAATCCTGAAGATAACTCATAGGGGCAACCATGCTGCCTGTGAGAATTCTTTTTCACAAAAATAAAAATCAAATTTTCCTCAAGTGTTCTATATTTTTTTTTAAAGTTCTATATCCTTTTGTCTGCTCAAAGTTTATTCTTTGTTCCCCGTCACATACCTGGTCCATCCAAATCATAAATTCTAAATCTTGCCATATCCTTTCTAAATTCAAGTTATTTCTTCACAAAATCTTCTATTTTCCCCTTCAGGTTAAGGGATAAACCTGAATCATTCTTTTTCTAAAATTCTCGTAAAAAATGTCTATCTATTTTCCTTCAGGATATGGGATAATCCTGAAACCCCGGCCATTCTTCTTGCTTCAATCTCTAAATATCTTAAATAGGCCGATCTCTTTCCCGACTCTCAGTTGGAAAACCTAGTGCTCGCACGGGTTATTTTGCTAAATTTTCAAATCTAAAGATCAAGTTCAGTCCTCGTGCTGTTTGTTCCTCAGAAAGTCTCAATCTTAGATCAAATCATTAAATCAAAGGTCGTTAAATGATTAAATGAAATGTCCCAGCTACTTCGCTGGTCGTTAAATGATTAAATGAAATGTCTCAGCTACTTCGTTGGTCATTAAATGATTAAATGAAATGTCCCAGCTACTTCGCTGGTCGCTAAATGAAATGTCCCAGCTACTTCGCTGGTCGCTAAATGAAATGTTCCAGCTACTTCGCTGGTCGCTAAATGAAATGTTCCAACTCCTTCGTTGGTCGTTAAATGAAAGGTCCCAGATTTTTCTGGTCATTAAATGAAATGTCCCAGCTACTTCGTTGGTCGTTAAATGAAATGTCCCAGCTACTTCGCTGGTCGTTAAATGAAATGTCCCAGCTACTTCGTTGGTCGTTAAATGATTAAATGAAATGTCCCAGCTACTTCGCTGGTCGTTAAATGATTAAATGAAATGTCCCAGCTACTTCGCTGGTCGCTAAATGAAATGTCCCAACTACTTCGCCGGTCGCTAAATGAAATGTCCCAGCTACTTCGTTGGTCGCTAAATGAAATGTTCCAGCTACTTCGCTGGTCGCTAAATGAAATGTTCCAGCTCCTTCGTTGGTCGTTAAATGAAAGGTCCCAGATTTTTCTGGTCATTAAATGAAATGTCCCAACTACTTCGCTGGTCGTTAAATGAAATGTCCCAGCTACTTCGCTGGTCGTTAAATGAAAGGTTCCAGCTCCTTCTCTGGTCGTTAAATGAAAGGTTCCAATTTTACTAATCAGAATGTCCAAAATCGTAAATTGCAACTAAAGGTCGCATCAAAATCTATATTGAGTAAATATTTCACATAGAAGTCATGAAAACTTTGCCAATCTGCTAAAAATATTTGTTGATACCAAATAAATCTTACTGCACAAAAGAATTACCTCGGATTACCTCTAGTATTTTCTTCATAAAAGGTGAAACTCTCTGAAAAAGAGGTAAAATTCAAATCTTTTTCCTGTTGATCAACCAAAAGGATGAAAGAAATATCCTCGGTATGATTAGTGAAATAAATATTCGATGACATTGAAACGCCGGAAGCGAATTGATATTGATCATAGTTATGACGCATGTTTTAAAATGACTTTCTGGCAATCAGACAGTGGAAATATCCTGAGCCATAAAAGAATCCACTTAATCCATATCACCTTATCCAGTTTAAAGTTGCAATCAAATATCTGCAAAAGGGATCTCTCAATTGTCGTCAAGATGAAGGCGAATTAAGCGAGTAGACCCCCGGGGCCAAAGAAGATTTGGATCATCTACCAAGATGAAGGAGTTTGTGAAGGATCCTTCCAGGGAAAGTTCAGATCACCGTTGAGATGAAGGCGAGTGTGACGAACCTACCGACAAACCCTAAATGATATTTGATTTCAGCTATCATCTAAAAGACCTTTGAGCCAATGTCATATATAATCCCTGAGAAAAAGAAGGATCGAAGCATCTCCGAGATGAAGGAGTTTGTGACGTACCCTTCCCTGAAAAAGAGAGAAAAGTCAGGTACATCCAAAATGAAGGATGATGTAAAAGCCCAAAAAAGCCCAATGACTCAAAAAGAGTACAAGAATATCATCATAAGAAAACACTCAGATATCAAGCTGCCTAAATTGCCAGAAGTCATCTTTCCTCATGCAAAATTCTTTTATCAATGTCTTTTCATTACTTGCTTTTATGAAATTGAGAATATTTCTTCTCTTCTCATATCAAGGAAATGGACAGCTTCCTTGAAGAAAATCATCAGCGCTAAAATTTTGAATTTGACTCTTAAGACCGAGGAGTTAACCTCGTTGGAAGAAATACTCTAGTTAAAAGAGGGAATACCTTTGCACACATGCGCACATTTTCAAGCGTTGAAGTCAACTATAAATTTATCTTATTGGCAAAATTTTCTAGATATTCTAAGATTGAAATAAATATTCAATATCCATTTTGATGCAACCTAGCGTTGTTTATATATTCCAGAAGAGTTACCCCATTCAATTGAAGTATCTCTCCTGTCCCATCACGGTTTCGAGAAATCCGTGTGGTCGTTCTCACTCAGGTTAAGGGTCAAAACCTGTACTTCCTGCGAGAGGTCATTAAATTCAAAAACTGATTTAGTCTCAGCAATGAGACGTCCAAGTTCACCCCTTTTTCAAAACTTTAGGGAACCCCATTTCCTTCCTCCTTTCGCAAACCCCTTTTCGGATTTGTTCGTCCGAACTCCGAAGGCCCCATCATGGTCTCTTCACTCGAGGATTCCATATGGTCGTCCCCTTCAGGTTAAGGGTTAAGCCTGAACCTCGTGCATCGAGGTATCTTCCTTTTTCAGGTTTGGGTTAAACCTGAGTCTCGTTCTAACGAGGTTTCTCGTTTTGACGAGGTGTTTCCTTCCAAGTCCCATCATGGTTCTTCCCATCGAGGAATCCATGCTTTGTATATCCATCCGGAATAAAATCCTACTTGAGCTTCATCTCACAAGGCCTTCTCTCATAAATGTCCCATCAAAGTCCTCATATATTCCTTTCCCCATTCAGGTTATTTTTTTATATATCTTCGCCCCATCCAGGTTAAGGGCCAAACCTGAGTCATTTCAAAAGATTGATCTTGTCTCGCCCATGAGACTTGATTTAAATTCTTACCTTTTGTCTTTTCGGGATCTTCACCCAAAGTCCCATCACGATTTCCTCCTCTCTATTATTCAGTCATATCATTTTCGAGGATTTCGTCTTCCAAAAGCCATTCAAGGATAAAGATTTAAATCTGAAAAACCATGTCTTTTAAATCAAATTCTTCCACACCCAGTTCAGATCTGCTGACGGGGGCATTTTTCAAAATTTGGAGTGTTTTCTTTGCCACTAAGCTCGCCTTTCAACCGGCTTAGTAGCAAAGAGGGGCATCTGTGAACACCCCAAATTTTTCAAAATCTTTTAAATATTCCCTTATTGCCCCTAAATTCAGTTTTTTAGTAAATGGGTCATTTCAAATCTAAATTTCAGTTCATTTCTCAAGTATTATTGAAATTAAATTCATTTCATATGTTTAAATTGATTTTGGATCTGGATCCATTATCCAGATCCAAATCTGAATCTCCTTGTTCAAATTTTAAATTAAAAATTATAAGAAAATACCAAAAATAGCCTTTAAATAGCTCGGACAGCCCATCCGACATCCGTTTGGGTCCATCACATTGTATTTCTCGATTCGAGTGTCAAAATTGAACATTTTCTCAGTACTTGGGTCCAAACCCATTCTTTTGAAGAATTTTTCCCCAAAATAACCCTGATCTTTTAGAAAAACCTTTCTCTTATGAATATTTTGAAATTTCGTAAAATTAGTATTAATTTTCTTAGTTTTAGAGTTTTGTTTTTACAAATATATGTTTTAAAAGAAAAGAACAAAAAAAAATGAAAATATAAAAAAGAAACAAAATCGGGATTTTGATAAAAAAAAAAAACTCTTTTTGAAAACGGTCTTTTAACTAAAACCATTCTGTTGCAAAAACTTTTGAAAAGACCATCATTTTGAAAACTTTTTCGCAGGGAACCGTCTTTTTGCAAAAGCCCCTTTTTACAATTTTTTTTTTTTTTTTTTAGGGTTCGAAAAAAAAAGTCTCTCTCGAGCATCCTCCTTCTCAGCCGCAAGCAGCTACCCCCGAACCCTCCAGAACCTTCCTCCAAACCGCCATCTCCATCTCCTCCTCCCTAAACCCTTCATCGCCAACGAAACCCCAGCCCCCATCTGTGACCATTGATCCATGGCAACCATCTTCACCTGCCCTTCATCTCTAACGGAAGAGGCTTCTGGAGCTTCTCCTCTTGCTTTAAAAAGAGAACCATCCCTTACACTTGGGGGGGGGGGGAAAAGAAAAAAAAAGGAAGCATCAATCAACGCCATCTGCCTTCAGCCTCTCCGCTTTCCTTCTCTCTTCGTTGGAAAAGAGTTGTAGAAGGAAGCAAAGAAGAAGCTCCCTTCATCTCCGGAATTCCCCCAAAATCAAAGGCTCGAATCTATCCAGCATTCAAGGGTTTCTTCCTTCCAAGGCTCCATTTCGACTGTTCCCCTTCCTTCAAGAGCTCCAGCTTCGATCAATAAATCCGGTAAGCACTCTTTACCTGTATTTTTTTTTTCTTTCTCCATCTATGCATCATTGATGGTGTTAGATTGCTTGTGCAATCTCGACCCATCGTCGTGCAAACAGCAATGGGATCTCTGATCCCAACAATTTTTCCTATATATATGTCTTTGATCTAATTCGATGTTAGCTTTTTTTTTTTTTCCCTTTATTTTGATTCTGTTTCGATCGTTTCCCGTCCTTACTTTTATTAGCTTGATACCTGTTTTTCTCGTGCTTAATCTGTTCATTTTTTTCTCTCGCTGGCTTCTGTTTTATCTGCTGACCATAATTATCTACTATACTTCCAATCTCCTGTTCACGATACTCACCACTCATATCATGTTATTAGAATCACTCACTTGATATTCTCATTTAACATCATTGATCATCTGTTTTGTTATCTCATTTCCCTTGATTAATCGATTGATTATATTTAGTGATTTCTTTGATTCAGTATCATTATGTCCATTTACAGCATTTTGTTTCTTCTGTTAATTCATTTGTTCACCCTTACATTATCATATATCCCCACGTATATCGCTAACATTGATCCAGTGTCATCTGTTTATCAATTGCATTCATGTTTGGAATATGTCAGCATTTTGTTTACATCCATATGTTCAATCGTTTCAGTATTAGATAACATATACGATTGATTTACTTATGATTTTTTTTTTTTATCTCATCGTGAACCAACCCTGATTCACGGTGAGATCTACTGTAAACCCCCTAATCTGCCAAACCCCACTGGGTTATTGAGTGAATTAGAGTCATTGTTGATACAAAATCGTGGAGATATAAAAGATTCATGTACTTCTACAGAACAGCTGAAGGATACAGTAAAATTAAACCTGTCATGAACTGATTTTTGGGCAGCTTTATAGTGTCGAAATCCCTATCTGCAATTTCTCTTTAGTGGTTGTTTCATCATTACAGCTGAAAATTTGAATGTCACTTTTTTTAGAGTTTCACGTTCATATGTCAGTTGTCTTACAAAATTACAGACCGGCTGATGGTTTTGAAGTGTTTTATCACCATTTTGTTGAGGATCCTGTCTGATTCGTTAGCGGGGAATGCACATTAGCACCAAGAACTGCTTACTGGTGTTAAAATCGATGTTACTGTTACAGGAATAAAATCTTCTCCAGAATGTACCTTTGAGACAGCCATGGATTTTTGCTGTTGTTTTAACATTTTTGGCTGGGATCTTTGCCAAATTCAATGCAGGCCATCTTTGAAAATACGATAAATTCCGAGGTTGATTATGAGGGTGATATTGGCATAGATGAGGAACCAAAAGGGATCTTTTTGGGAAGAGATTTGGAACAGCAGATTTCCAATGCCATAGATTCCTCCTTCCTAAAGCAGTTGGTAAATAATGTATTGAAGGGAATGAAACATGATTATTCACACGAAAGTGCACTAAGTGACTCTGAGATAGCAGTTGTTGGTGTAGTCTGTGCATTACTGCATGTTACTTTTTCAGTATTACCATTGGAACATATTATGGCTGGACTTACATACAATTCTGAGCTTGTTCCTACCCTTTGGAACCATATGAAAAGGTGCCACGAGAATCAGAGGTGGCCACCCTTGTCTGAGTTAACAGCATGCTCATCTGTAGATGCTCTTGGATGGTTGTTACCTCTGTTTGTTTTCAGTCCAGTATATAGGTATATGTTGATGATAATAACGAAGAGTTTGCTGAATAGCAAACACTCCAAACCCTCAGCAATCCATCTTGTTTGCTGTAAATTCCTAACACCTGCACACCACCAGCATTTACTAGAAACCTCTTTCACAGCATCCTTTTCATTATGCACAGCACCCACATATCTCAAACCTTACTTACAGTATCGCATTGCTATACTTCTTGTACCCTGCAGATATCTTCACATATAGCAGTAACCTTTCATAAAGATTTACAGCAGTGTCAATACACTGCTGTCAAAGTCATATATCCATAGCCGTGCCCGGCACTGTTATGCAACAGCGCCAAGGCATTGCTGTGGTTGGCCTTTCAAAAACCCCAACACTTAACACAGGCACAGGGGCAATCCCCTGCTGTGTTTACATGCTCATTTGCCATCTCCATATACTTTTGCATTTTCACCATCATCCATATCCACATGTGTATACATATATATGTATATACGTATATGCAATATATATATATATATATATATATATATATATATATATATATATATATATATATATATATATATATATATATGCCGAGATGTTTTCCCAAGTTATTGACATATATGCCCATATACACACATGTATATAGATGTACATATACATCATCTTTTCATCATGTATGAACCCTTTCAACATCTATATGATATATACAATTTCCTTCTATTTTCTTCTACTAATCAAGTCTTTTGCAGGAAACTTGTGGAAAAGGCCATTATTTGAAGTTATAAATTTGACTTTATGAATTGTAATAGTTAGATCTTAAATGAAAATTTACACTTCCTGTTTTAGGTAGAATGGGTGAGCATTGTAAATATCATTAATTACTTGTTTTTCATGCATTTTTCCTTTATTTCTCAAATTCTCACATTGGTGAAACACGAATGGCACGTGCACCATTTTTGTAAGAGGTAATTGATTCTAAGTTGATGATCCATATCAATGGCCATAGTCAGGGTATAGACAAAACTTAGGATTTTTAATTTTTACGAAATAACACTGGATCCATTTTCAAAATTCATCATATTTCCTTAAAATATTTTTTTTCCTTTTATCAGAATTTAACTTAAAATTAATTCAAAATATATACCAATGGCCATAGTCAGGGTATATAGAGAGTTAATTTCATTTTAAATTCTATAAAAGCACCAAACGTGCTTCATTCTTCACCTGAATTTAAATATAGATTATTATATAATACATTCAATGACCATAGTCAAGAATGTATTATATCTTCAATCTTATTTTAATTCATTTAAAGAATGGAATAGCTTTTCAAAAATTAAAAATCAAAAATTTAAATTCATTCATCATTTAGATAGATTTGCATCATATTTCTAAATTCTTTTTCATAAAATCCAAGTAATTCTTTCCTTTCTCAGATCAAATCCTATTTATAAATTCAAATTCAATTCTATTTTCAAGAATTCAATTTCAAAGTCCCATTTGACTTTGAAACTTCAGAATCATCTTGTATTTCAAATTCCTAAAAATCTAATTCAACTTTGAAATGCATCTGTATTCAATTTCTAAAAATTCATTTTCCAAGTTCAAATTAAACTTGGAAGTTCTTGATTCATCTCCTGAATTTAACTCCAAATCCATTTTAGGATCCAGGATTCAACACTCATATTGGATCTCAGACTTCAGATCCAATTCCTCTTTAGGATCCAGGATTCAACACTCATATTGGATCTTAGACTTTGGATCCAATTCCTCTTTAGGATCCAGAGTCCAATTTCACTTTTGGATCTCAGACTTCAGATCCAATTCCACTTTAGGATCCAGACTCCAATTTCACCTTGGATCTTAGACTTCAAATCCAATTTCCTTTAGGATCCAGACTCCAATTTCACCTTGGATCTTAGACTTCAAATCCAATTTCCTTATAGGATCCAGAATCCAACTTCACTTTGGATCTTAGACTTCAGATCCAAATCCATTCTGGGATCCAGAACCTAACTCTACATTTGGATCTCAGACTTCAGATCCACTCTATTTTTAGGACCCAGAACCCAAGTCCATCTTGGATTCCAAATCTCGGATCCCATTCTGTTTAGGATCCGGAATTCAATTCCAATTCTAGATTTCAATTCCATTTTCGGATCTAATCTGAATCTCTTAAATCCATTTCTATTCTTAAATACCATCCGGATTTCTCAGATCCATTCCAAATTTCCAACTTCAGAAATCTAAATTCAATTCCATCTCAAGTATTCATTTCTTTTCCTAAATTCAGGTTCAAATTCAAAGTTTCATTTTTGACTTTGAGACTTCACTTTCCTTCATTTCAAAAAGCTCCAAATCGTTCTTTCTCATTTATGCTTCCAATTCTGATTCATTTCAAAGACTTAGAACTACTTTGATCCATCTCAAAAGTTCTAAGTTAGATTCAAATCATTTCTTCACTCCCTTATCAAGTCCATCTCAGAACACTTGGAAATTTTCAAAACATCTTTCAAAAGGAGCATACATTTTTGCATTGCACAAGCATGATTCTCTGTGCATTTAGAGTTAGAATAAATTCTTAGATTATATTTAGGCAAAGCAAAAGGCATAGATTCGATCCTTGGTTCGATTACCCCTGGTAAAGGCGCCAGGAACGGTCGAACCTCGTACCGACGAGCAAATCCCGTCTCTCCATTTTTTTCCGCAATATTTTCAAAACGGAGGTGAGTAATTTTCTAAATACTTTTCAAATCAAGGTCAAGTGAGACCGCGCAAAATAGTTCATCTTCTCTCTTTCTTTCTTTCTTTCTTTTCTCTTCTATTTCTCTTTTCTTTCTTTTATTCTTCTCCCTTAAAAAAGGAGGAGAATAGAGGTTAGAAAAGGAAAAGAGAAGGAAGAGAGAGAAACCACAAGAGAATAGGAAAAATTTTGCGATGATCACACCACTTCCAGTTTTTTTTTACTGAAAATTATAGCCTAACTTTGGTCTGCAAGATCTGTAATTCCCCTGTCCCAAAGTGATGTCTTCATCAGTATAGATTGGGAAATAGCTTTTAGGAATTATCAGTCGATGCTCTGTAGCTGTGAGTGGTGTTTAGCAGTAGTCTCAGCATTTGCATGTAGAATTAAGATCAACAGAAATAGTGGTTGTTTACATCAAATTTTCCTTTCTGTCACTCTCCATTCACTACAGCATATTCAGTGTAAATTTCTTTTTAGCATCTAAACTCACTAGGATTTGCCATTAGGCCCTACATAGTGTGAACATTGCTAACATATTAGATATATACCTTTGCATGGGATGGATATCTACATGACACGGTTAATTAGGTTGGTCACTTGCTTATGCCTTGACACCTCATGAATACCCTGTTTAGCCTAGTATTAGCCCATTATCTTGTATAAAAATTCATTCCAATAGGTTCTTTCATATATATCCTCCAATGCTTTCCCATATGCATTTCTCATGTAAAATGAGAATAGCATTTTGTTTATGCATTCTCAGTTAGAATTGGCATAACCATTTGCATTTTCAACCTAATTTCTTCCCTTTTCTTTTATCTTTGCATTGTGATAACTTTGTTTTGCAGGAATATGTAAAACGCTTGAATTTCTTTCTTAGATTAGGATTTTTTTTTATATAAATCCAATTCAACTTGTAATAGTTAGATGTTAATGAGAAATTTTCCTGCATTAGATTAGAATGAATGAGCATGTAAATATCATGAATTATCCATTGTTATATCATTCTTCTCTTTTATTTCAAATTCTCACGAATGGGAACACGAATGGCACGTGCACCATTCTAATAAGAGGTGATTAAGTCCTAAGTTGATGATTCACATCAATGGCCATAGTCAAGGTGTGAACAAAACTTAAGATTTTCATCTTTTATGGAATAACACTGGATCCACACTGGATCCTTTTCAAAATTCATCATATTTTCTTTAAATATTTTCCTCTTTTATCAGAGTTTAGTTTAAAATTAACTCAATACATATATCAATGGCCATAGTCAGGATATATTGAGAGTTAAATTCATTTTAAACTCTATAAAAGCACCAAAAATGTATTTTATTCTTCACTTGAATTTAAATATGATTATTATATAATACATTCAATGACCATAGTCAGGGATGTATTATATCTTCAATCTTATTTTAATTCACTTGAAGAATAAAATATGACTTTCCAATCCAATTTCAAAAACTTTAAATTCATTCATCATTTAGGATAGAATTGCATCATATTTTTAAAATTTCCTTTCAAAAACTCCAAGTGATTTTTGAGTATTTTCTTCATTTTCTCAGATTAATTCTTATTCAAATTCAAGATTCAAAATTCAATTTCAAAGTCCAATTTGACTTTGAAATTTCAAAATCATCTTATATTCAAAATTTCAATTTCCTAATCAAAATTCAAACTTTGAAGTTCAATTTAACTTTGAAGTTTTTTTATTCATCTTCTGATTCAAAATCAAAGTTTATTTTCTTATCTTCAAAATCAAAGTTTGAGATCGATTCTGAATCTCAAAATTTGACTCTTTCTGAATTTTAAATTCAATCTGGGTTTTCAAAACCCAGACCCATTTTCAAAAGTCCCATTTGGAGTTTCAAAAACCAAATCCAAAGTTAGAACCCAATCTCAACTTGGATTCAGATTTCCAAAGGCAATCTCCACTTATGGATCTCAGATTTCAGATCCAATTCCCATTTAAGGTTCTAGATCCAGAATCTAAATTCCATCTTGGATCTCAGACTTCAGATCCAAAATTCATTTTAGGATCCAGAACCCAACTCCATCTTGGATCTCAGACTTCAGATCCAAATTCCATTTAGGATCCAGAATCCAACTCCATCTTGGATCTCAGACTTCAGATCCAAATTCCATTTAGGATCCAGAATCCAATTCCATCTTGGATCTCAGACTTCAAATCCAAATTCCATTTAGGATCCAGAACCCAGCTCCATCTTGAATCTCAGACTTCAGATCCAAATTCCATTTAGGATCCATAATTCAATTCCATCTTAGATCTTAGACTTCAGATCCAAATTTCATTCCAAAATTTTGGATCCAATTCCAACTTGGATCTCAGATTTCAGATTCAAATTTCATTTTAGGATTCAGACTGTGGATTCAAATTCCATCTTGATTTTCGGATTTCAAATCCGATTCCATTTTTTCCATCTAGATCCAATTCTATTTTTCAAACTCAATTTGGATTTATCAAGTCCCATCCTGATTTCAAATTTTGAAATTGGAATTCAATTCCATTTCAAACATTCATCCGGGTTCAAAATTCTAATTCAAAGTCTATTTTTGACTTCGAAACTTCCTTCTTTTCCTTTTTATCTCAGCTTCAAATCATTCTTTTCAAAATTAAAGATTTATTTTCTCAAAACTCTGATTATTTCAAAGACTTAGAACTTCAAAATATCTTTCCTGATCTATCTCAAGTTCTAAGTTAGATCCAATCATTCAAAAACCATTTCTTCACTCTATTATCAAATTCAGAAACACTTGGAGATTTCCAAAATCATTTTTCAAAAAGAGCATACATCCTTGCATTGCACAAGCATGATTCTTTGTGCATCTAGATTTAGGATAAATTCGTAGATGATATTTTAGCAAAGCAAAGAGGCATAAATTCGATCCTTGGTTCGATTACCTTTGGTAAAGGCGCCAGGAACGGTCGAACCTCGTACTGACGAGCGAATCCAGTCTCCCCATTTTCCCGCAAATATTTTCAAAATGGAGGCGAGTAATTTTCTAAATATTTTCAAATCAAGGTCAAGTGAGACCCCGCAAAAGAGTTTCTCTCTCTTTTTTTCCTCTTCTCTCTTCTTTTTCTTTCTTTTTATTTTCTCCCTTCAAAAATGAGAAAATAGAGATTGGAAAAGAAAAGAGAAAGGAAGAGAGAGAATACCAAGAGAAAAAAAAAATTGCGATGATCACAGGTTTGGCAACCGTGATGGGACTCATCTTCGTCCGATCAAATTTAATGCCTTTTTTCTTTTGCTTTAATATTATCTAAGTCTTTATTCTACAAATGTCACCTTCATTTCAATGCAAACCTTAGGAGCCTAGATTCTGTCTTAAGCTGACATAATGCATATAGGATTTAAGTATGGTTTGGTAGGATCATATTGAGGAGATCATTCCATGCTCACATTAGACTTAGGTCTGAAATACAACTCTCCTCAATTTTAGGGATTGAATGCAAACAATGTATGCAAGTGTATGCTTCTCTTCATTTTAATCTATCTCTTTAGGACTTGCATTAGAGCCATCTGATTTCTTGCATGTTGAGCATATTTTTGAAAACATCCCTACCTATATTGTCCTGGTCTTCACATTGCTGGGTTGTCTCACTAAACCATAGTTCGGGAGAGAGCCTCACAACTGGGCCACTTATTTGGGTTCGCGCCCCCTACCACGTACCTAAGGGCCATAGTCCGAGGTATATCGGTAGGTGCTCAAGGATGTTGGGAAGCCATTACCTTAGAACCAGAGAAATATTTCTATGCCACGTACTTCGATTTTCGGCTTGGGTATATCAGCATATCTTGATTGGAATAAGATGATCTAAAAACCTTAGAGTTAGAATTAAGGTCCTACAAGCTATTTCAAAATATTGCATTTAAAGTCAGCCTTTAGGGAGTGTTATGTGCGCATCCTTGGTTGTGCAGCTTTGGTGATGTGATGTTTCTCTTATTTTCTTATATATATATATATATCAAACCTTTTAAAAAACCCTGGGTGTATTATTCAAAATTTCCATCTTACTTTCAAAAAACCCAGGTGTATATTTTCCTCTACCTACATTTTTTTCTCTTTTAGATCAAATTTTCCTTCAAAACCTTGGAAAATTATGATAATCGCAAAAATATTCCTCTTGTACCTTTCTCTCTCTTCCTTCTCTTTTCCTTTCCAATCTCTATTTCCTCCCTTTTGAAGGGAGAAAATAAAAGACAGAAAAGAAGAGAGAAGAGAAAAGAAAAAGAAGAGAAAAGAGGAACCCTTTTGCGAAGGTCTCACTTGACCTTGATTTGAAAATACTTAGAAAAATTACTCGCCTCCGTTTTGAAATATTTATAGGAAAATCGGGAAACAGGATTCGCTCGTCGGTACGAGGTTCGACCATTCCTGGCGCCTTTACCTGGGGTAATCGAACCAAGGATTGAATTTATGCCTCTTTGCTTTGCTAAAATATTATCTAAAAATTTATTCTAAGTCTAAATGCACAAAGAATCATGCTTGTGCAATGCAAGGATGTATGCTCTTTTTGAAAAATGATTTTGAAATCTCCAAGTGTTTCTGAGACGAATTTGATAATAGAGTGAAGAAAATGATTTCTAACTTTAGAACTTGAGATAGATCTTGGATAGATATTTGAAGTTCTAAGTCTTTGAAATAATCAGAGTTTTGGAAAATAAATCTAGACTTTGAAAAGAATGATTTGAGGTTTTGAGATAAAAGGAAAAGAAAGGAAGTTTCAAAGTCAGAAATGGACTTTGAATTAGTATTTTGAATCCGGATGAATGTTTGAAATGGAATTGAATTCCAGATTTGAAATCAGAATGAGATTTAAGAAATCCAAATAGAATTGGATTTAAGAGAAATGGAATTGGTTTTTGGAATTTGGATAGACTTGGATTCGAAATCAGGAATGAAATCTGGATCTGAGGTATGAGATTCAAGGTGAAGTTGAATTCTAGGATCCTAAATGAGATTTTGGATCTGAAGTCTGAGATTCAAAAGTGGAGATTGCATTTGGAAATCTGGATCCAAGTTGGGATTTCTAACTTTTGATTTCGGATTTTGAAAGTCCAAATGGGACTTTTGAAGATGGGTCTGGGTTTTGAAAACCCAGATTGAATTTAAAACTTTAGGAAAGAATCGAATTTTGAGATTCAGAGTCAATCTCTGACTTTGATTTTTGAGAATCAAGACTCAATCTTTAGATAGATCTTTTGAAGATAAAGACTAATTCTGATTTTGAAATCAGAAGATGAATCAGAGATTTTAAATTGAATTTGAATTTTGAAATTGAATTTTGAGATATTGAATTAGATTTGAATTTGATCTTGAATCTTGGAAATGAATTTAAAATTCCAAAGTTGAATTTGAATTTTTTTTGAAATTTGATTTAAAGGTAAAGTGGAACTTTGAATATAGAATGAATCTTGAATTTTCAAAATCAAATTGGACTTTGAAATTGAATTTTGAATCTAAGATGAAATTTTGAATATGAAAAATGAATTTGAAGTTTCAAAGTCAAATTGGACTTTGAAATTGAATTTTTGAAATGAGATAGAATTGAATTTGAATCTATAAATAAGAATTGATTTGAGAAATGAAAAAGGTATTTGAAGAATTATTCCAAAATTACTTGGATTTTGAAATATGAAAAGAATATGATGTAATTCTATCCTAAATGATAAAATGAGTTGAAGGATTTAGAAATTGAATTTGAAAAACATATTTCATTCTTTAAATGAATTGAAATAAGATTGAAGACATAATACATCCCTGACTATGGTCATTGAATGTATTATATAATAATCATATTTGAATTCAGGTGAAGAATAAAACATATTTTGGTGCTTTTATAGAGTTTAAAATGAAATTAACTCTCAATATATCCTGACTATGGACATTGATATATGTTTTGAGTTAATTTTAATTTAAACCCTAATAAAAGAAGAAAATATTTAAAAATATGATGATTTTTGAAGAGGGTCCGGTGTGGATCCAGTGTTATTCTATAAAAGACGGAAATCCTAAGTTTTGTTTACATCCTGACTATAGCCATTGATGTAAATCATCAACTTAGGATTAATCTCCACTGATAAAATGGTGCTCGTGCCATTCGTGTTCTTCTTTATGAGTTTTTGAAAATAAAAGAAAAAATGAGATGAAACAAGTGATTTCTAGGATATATACATGCTCATACATTCTAATCTAATGCTTGAAATTAAAATTCTCATTAATGTCTAAGTTGTTACAGTCTTTGAAATTAAAATTTGAAGTAATAACATCTGTAATCTAAGAAAGCAATATAAGTTTTCCATAACTTCCCTGCAGAGAGATGAGTTGGCACAATATAGAAGAAGATACTTTATTGAAAGAAAAATTACACACGATTGTACTGATTCTAATGCAAGATGCTATACTCATGCTGAATGAGAAAGGTATATATATGGGTTTAGTTCTTTAAACTAATGATGAAATGAAGGCATTGTTTAAAACATGATACCATATAGATACAATCGAGTCAAATTATCATCTAATTAGATACCGACTAATCAAAAGCAAATATATAGAAAATGAGATTTAACATGACCATGAAATATAGACATGGAGACTCAAATAAAGAGAAAGTGTGATATACAGGAAATGCTTGAATGCGCAAGTGAAGAAAACAAAAGATGTACTGGAGATGTATGTAGGAAGATGCAAGCAAAAACAGATATTGCAGCTGGGATGCAATGAAATGACTATAGCAGGTGCACCTATGTTGTGTTGATAGGCAGTGAAGTGCCTAGATGTAATGAAGTGGTAAGTATAATGGTGAATGAAGATAATGAAGGTGGAACATGTGCAGGATGTTGATGTGATGTTGCCATAGCTAATGATAACAGGGTATTTGTTGTAGGAGGCAGTAGGCATCACGGTAAATTGCAAGGTGAGTGTGGGATGTTAGGAATTTCAGGTATGATGACTGGTGCTGGGATGATTTGAGGGGAGGGTGACAGTAGTACAATATAGGGGCTTATAACAGGGTATTGCGGTGGCAGTGATGGTGTAACAGGGCTGTGTATGGAGTCACAGCAGGTTGGCAGCTGAAGGTTATATGGTGACAGTATGGCTAGGGTGATATGTACAGTGGATATAAAGTTTTGCAGAAAAACGAACATGTTGCATCGGCTGCTCTTGACTCTTCTATTCTTGGACGATCTATCAGTTCCACGTGTAGGTGTATATGTGCATGGTGGTTCCACTACACCATATCTCTCATATTTTGAACTAGAAGAACCACTGCTGAATACAAATGGATAAGAAAGGATACCTGTTCCTGACCTAGAAATTCAGCAATTTACAGGATTCTGGTCCTGAATCTCCTGTTGACGGACATGTCGTTGATAAACAAAAAGAACAAGGGTTTCCATTGAAAAAAAAAGCTTCAAGATTCTCAAAATCTCCACAAAGTGCACACGGTTGGTGCAAGTGAATACACAAACAACACCTGCGGAATTATATATCCGGATGTTCTGGAAGCAAAGCTATCTTACACCAGATATCTGAGTCCAGGCATTCCCGTATTGTAGTCAAAGACAAAATAGAAATGGACCATTCAAGCAACCAGAACGAAAATATAGATCAGAAACAAATTCACCTTTCCTCATAAATCAAAACCAATTCCACCAAACCTTTACCATCAAACTGTACTATATTTCTGAATATCCTGAACCCAACTGATTCCTTCGACTTTTTAATTTGTGCCTACTGAACCAGAAGTAAAATTTTATCAACCAAAACCGCTTTTCCACTTTAAAGAAGCTCCTCTAAATGAGTCCCGTAATCTTTAAGAAAGAAGCTTGTTCAACTCGATATGTTTTCTTCGGCAATATGCAAGATCAAACCAGAGTCACTTCCCTCTTTGTGACTTCAGCGCGAAGACTTCTAGATCCGCTCTAAGAGAAATATTCCAATTTTCTGAGTCTCTCTTCTTCTAGATCTTCACAATCAAACCCTTGTGCCGCTTTTGCTAGGCGTTGGAGATCCTCTGATCCACCAAAAGAGGGGTTGCAAGGGGAAGGCAATGGGAAAGGATGGGAGCTCGATATGAAGTGGTGATGCAAGAGACCCAGAATGGATGCGATAGGAGTGGATACAGTGGACTGAGGTGAACTGTTGACAACAGTGGGATGGTGGAAATAGAGTAATAAATCAATAGGTGCAGAAATGATAGTGATGCAGGTGCTATAAGTATGGGCAATGGAGAAGAAAGATGCGGCAATGCAAAAGATGGAAGTGCACATGCTGTGAAAGTGAGGATAAGTGGGTATTTGATACTGGGCAGTAAAGGGAAAAGGCAATGAAAATGCACAGGGTAATGGGCAGAGGTGGAGATGGGCACCCCAATGAAATTACACAGAGACTGTGATATTTGCATATGTAAAACTGGGTTGTTGGCACAATGGAGATGATTGGTGAATTGAGAAGGATGACAGCAGTAATGTGGAGATGTGTTGGATAATGTAGTGAAAGAGGTCATACATAACCCCTATGCTGTGGAGAGGTCAGAATAGTGGTATTTATAGGGTGTATGATGATCTGAATTGGGGCAATGATCTGAGGTTAAAAATGGAGATGAAAGTTTGGATTTTAGACAGAGGAAAGGGTTGTACCAAGAGAGAGATTGGATAAGCACTGAATGATAATAGATCGCTATCTACTATTTAACACAGACTATAGGAGAGGAAAAACAAAAATTCAATTCTTCTGAAGTCAAGGCATGAGTTTGATATGAACAAAACCACAAAACCCAAAAGAGAAAAAGAAAACATACAAAATATATTGATAAGCACAAAATGCTTTTATCACTATAGGGAAAGACTAGACCACATACCAAATTTTGCTGGGGAAGACCCTTCAATTTTTACAGACGTGCTCCAGTGAAAAAGAATGACAAAGACCTAATAAAAATGGGTTCAAGTAAATGGAATTTAGATGACAGAAAATACAGATACTGTTTTAAAAAATCTAAGAGCAAATCTTGGCAAAAAACTATTCTAATAAACTCAAATTTTAAGAAGATGGGGATTGTCAACCTCCAAAGAAGAAGAAAAAGAGAAGTGACAGAAGGCTCTACAGATTTAAGGCTTAAAACAGGTTGATAGAGGGTTGTGGAGGGATGTAATGTGCCTCGGTGCTGTAGTGTCATATGTGGAATAAATACCAAGAGGTAGTTACAGCAGGGTGCACAGGGTATGCAGTAGTGTTATTCATATACTGTATAACAAATAGATGAGTGTGCAACAAAGGTGCAATGTACCTAAGTGAATATATACCAAATGACATATATACTAGGTGAAGTGTTGAGCATGTGTTTGCTGTAAGCAAAGGGGAGATGGGGGGGTTACATATGCAAAACACTGGGAAAAGTGTGGTTATTACAGCAGGTGAGTGAGTAAACACATAGATGGTGAATGGAGTGCTAACATATAGTAGATAAATGGATATATAGCAGGTACATAAGATGCACATAGGCTGGGTGTGGTTTAGTGAGGTTGTTTTTGTGATAAGTGTTGTATAGTAAGCATTATCCTTATTAATAATGAAACCACACACCTTGTCGAGAAGCCAACACTTCCAAGTCTTTCACATATGTTCAAACTATGGAGAACACAAATATCAACTGCAATCTTTACTTGTGTCGTGCTTACCATTTATTCGATGGTTCATCCAGAAAAGGCCATGAGAACTCTTTGCTTCACAACACTTGCACGGATATAGATCATGTTTTCTGATTGGTTATTAGACAAAAGAAAATGATATAAATAACAACAGTGCCCCAGAAATGGCTATTTTCTTCAACAGATTTTTAGCACCCAACTGATGATGCTAACCCCTTTGTAGTTACCCTCATTTGAGGGGGAGGGAAAGAGTCATACGTCTGTAGCTAGTGGCTTGCAGTATCTCAAACCAATCTTAACAAGAGGGAAACTAAGCATGATCTGTAAGGCTAAGAGAAATGGATTACCAATAAGTAAGTGATGCTTACTCTGTTAATAATCATGTTCAAGACTACTCTGGGCATTGATGCTTAATTGAAAAAAGAATATGACATTCAATCGAGATAAAAATAAAAATGAAATGCTGTAAAAAAAAAGAAGACACATAGAAAGCAATCTAAATAAAAGGGAAATAAATTAGAGAAAACAAATTTTCCATCAAAGAAAGAGGGTATCGAAATCCACGGATTCCTGTTGATATTACAATAGATGGATCGATCTTGCTCTATGCAAGTCGATCCCATCGTGGCTGCATTTGGACAGAACTAAGAGGAAAGAGGAAACGGGGATGCGGAGGATTTAATCAAAATGTAAGCATGTGAAGACCAGAATTCTTAAGAAAAGAAAAGAAACAGAAACAGAAACAGGAGAAGATGGCCACTCATCGTAGCTTTGTTCTGCAGAATGGTCAGCTTCGAAACTCTGCAGGGGTTCTAAAATAATTTCTTGTTTACAGAGGATCTTTGAAGGATGAAGATAAGGAAGGCTTTCCTTCTGCTTCTACCACTCGAGAGGAAAGATCAAGAAAAAAAATGCGTAAGTGGTGAAATGAGGGATGGATGGACTCCGGTGGATAAAGTGAAGAGAAATGGATGATGAATGAAGCTTCGAGAGGGTGTGGTGAAAGTGGATGATCGAATAGGAGAGGGTTTGTCTGTTTATATAAGAGAAAGAAGAATCGAGAACCTGGAGGCTGTTGGAGATCGACGAATGGAGGATGGAAATGAAGCAAGATGCACATGGGGTTTGGCCATGGAGGGTTCGGGCGAGAGAGGGAGAAGGCCAGAGAGAGGGTTCTTGAAACCCTAAGTTTTTCGTTAAAGCTTTTTTTATAAAAAGGCCGAAATTTTGTTTTTTTTTAAAGATTTTCAAAAGAGCTGTCCTTTTTAAAAGTTCTTTCAAAAAAATGGTTTTAGAAGATGTTTTCATAAAGGAGGTTTTCAAAAATTAAAATTTTTGCTTTTCTATATTTTTATTTTTTGTTCTTTTCTTTATTTTCTATATATATTTTTTATATTTTTAAGATAAAGCTATGAAACTAAGAAAAATAAGGGATTTAAAAATGATTTTATAAATTTTGAGAAATATTTATAAAAAGAGGGGTTTTTTTAAAAATTTGGGTTTGATTTCTTCAGAAAATGGGTTTGGACTCAAGTTTTGAGAAAATATTCGAGTTTTCAACCATGAATCGAGGAATATAACACGATGGATCCAAACGGATACCGGATGGATTGTTTGAGCCTTTCAAAAGGTTATTTTGGTAATTTTAAGAATTTAATTTATAAATCGAATGACAAAGCTCATATTTGGATTTTTAACGATGGATCTGAAATCGATTCAGATGTATAAAATGAGTAAAATTTGAGAAATAAAAAAGAATTTAGATTTAAAACTGACTCAATTACCCAAAAAATGGGAGTAAAGGGCAAAAAGGGGATATTTATAAACTTTTTGAAAAATTTGGGGTGTTCACAGATGCCCCTCTTTGCTACTAAGTCGGTTAAAGGCCGAGCTTAGTGGCAAAGATAACACTCCAAATTTTGAAAAATGCCCCAGTTAGCAAACTTGAATTGGGTGTGGCAGAATTATTTTGAAAGACACGGCTTCTCAGGCTTAATACCTTATCCTGAATGGCTTTGGGGAGACGAAATCCTCGAGAACGATATGACTAAATAGCAGGAATGAGGAAATCGTGATGGGACTTTGGGCGAAGATCCTGAAATGATGAAAGATAAGATTTTTTATCAAGTCTCATGAGTGAGGCGAGATCAACTTTTTGGAATGACTCAGGTTTTAGCCCTTACCCTGGATGGGGTGAAGATATATCAAGATAACCTGAATGGGGAAAGGAATATATGAGTACCTTGATGGAACATTTTTGAGAAAATGCCTGGTGAGATGAAGCTCAAGTAGGATCCTATCCTGGATGGATATACAAAGCATGAATTCCTCGATGGGAAGAACCATGATGGGACTGGAAGAAAACACCTCGTCAGAATGAGGAATCTCGTCGGAACGACACTCAGATTTAACCCAAACCTGAAAAGGAAGATACCTCGAGGGGCGAGGTTCAGGCTTAACCATTAACCTGAAGGGGACGACCAAATGGAATCCTCGAATAAAGAAACCATGATGGGACCTTTGGAGTTTGGATGAACAAATCCGAAAGGGGTTTGCGAGAAGGAGAAAAATGGGGTTCTATAAAGCTTGGAAAATGGATGATCTTGGGCGTCTCATTGCTGAGACTAAATCAGCTTTCGAAATTGATGACCTCTCATAGAAAATACAGGTTTTGACCCTTAACCTGAGTGGGTACGACCATACAAAAACCTTGGATGAAGAAACCTTGATGGGATAGGAAGAGATACCTCTTCTGAATAAGGCAACTCTTCTGGAAGATATAAACAACGCTAGGTTGCATCAAAATGGATATTGAATATTTATTTCATTCTTGGAATAGCTAGAAAATTTTGCCAATAAGATAAAATTATATTTGACTCCAACGCTTTGAAAATGTGCACGTGTGTGCAGAAGACATTCCCTTTTTTACCTAGAGTATTTCCTCCAACGAGATGAACTCCTCGGTCTTAAGAGTCAAATTCAAAATTTTAGCGTTGATGATTTTCTTCAAGGAAGCTATCCATTTCCTTGATATGAGAAGTGAAGAAATATTCTTAATTTCATAAAAGCAAGTAGTGAAAAGATATTGATAAAAGAATTTTGCATAAGAAAATATTACTTCTGGCAATTTCGGCAGTTTGATATCTGAGTGTTTTCCCATGATGATCTTTTTGCACTCTCTTTGAGTCATTGGGCTTTTTGAGCTTTTACATCATCCTTCATTTTGGAGATGTCCTGACTTTTCTCTCTTTTTCAGGGAAGGGTACCTCACAAACTCCTTCATCTTGGAGATGTTTTGATCCTTCTTTTATCTCAGGGATTATATTGATGATATTGACTCAACAGGTCTTTAGATGATAGCAGAAATCAAATATCTTTTAGGGTTTGTCGGTAGGTTCATCGCACTCGCCTTCATCTCGACGGTGATCTGAACTTTCTCTAGAAGGATCCTTCACAAACTCCTTCATCTCGGGGATGATCCAAATCTTCTTTGTCCCCGGGGGTCTAGCTCGCCTATTCGTCTTCATCTTGACGACAATTGAGAGATCCCTTTTGCAAATATTTGATTGCAGCTTTAAATGGATGAGGAGACACGGATGGAGTGGATTCTTTTTATAGCTCAAGATATTTTCACTGCCTGATTGCCAGAAAATTGTCTTTAAACATGTGCCATAGTTATGATAAATATTGATTCGCTTCCGGCTTTTCAACATCATTGAATATTTCTTTCGTTAATCATATCGAGGAAATTTCTTACATCCTTTCGGTTGGTCAACAGGGAAAAGATTTGAATTCTATCCCGTTTTTCGCAAAAAGTTTCACCCTTTTAAAAAGAATACTAGAGGTAATCTGAGATGATTCTTTTGTGCAGTAAAAATATTGGATTCAACAGATATTTTTAGCAAATTGGCAAAGCTTTCAAGAATTCTTTGTGAAATAATCACTCAATATAGATTTTGATGAGACCTGGAACTGAAATTGGGAAGGAATATTTAGATTTTTGTTTTGACCGACCAGCTCGAAAGCAGAATTTTTGGAAGTACCAGCTCGAAAGCAGGATTTTTTGGAAGCACCAGCTCGAAAGCAGGATTTGTTTGACCGACCAGCTTGAAAGCAAGATTTTGATTATAGTACCAGCTCGAAAGCAGGATTTTGATTAACCGACCAGCTCGAAAGCAAGATTTTGATTGTAGTACCAGCTCGAAAGCAGGATTTTGATTAACCGACCAGCTCGAAAATAGGATTTTGATTGACCGACCAGCTCGAAAGCAGGATTTTATTAACCGACCAACTCAAAAGCAGGATTTGTTTGACCGCCAACTCGAAAGCAGGATTTGTTTGACCGACCAGCTCGAAAGCAGGATTTGTTTGACCGACAAGCTCGAAAGCAGGATTTGATTGACTGACCAGCTCGAAAGCAGGATTTGTTTGACCGACCAGCTCGAAAGCAGGATTTGTTTGACCGACCAGCTCAAAAGCAAGATTTGTTTGACTGACAAGCTCGAAAGCAAGATTTGTTTGACCGACCAGCTCGAAAGCAGGATTTGTTTGACCGACCAGCTCAAAAGCAGGATTTGTTTGACTGACAAGCTCGAAAGCAAGATTTGTTTGACCGACCAGCTCGAAACAAGATTTGATTGACCGACCAGCTTGAAAGCATGACTTTGATTGACCGACCAGCTCGAAAGCAGGATTTTATTGACCAACCAGCTCGAAAGTAGGATTTGTTTGACCGACCAGCTAGAAAGCAGGATTTGTTTGGCCGACCAGCTTGAAAGCAGGATTTTGTTGACCGACCAGCTCGAAAGCAGAATTTTGATTGACCGACCAGCTCGAAAGCAAGATTTTATTAACCGACCAGCTCGAAAGCAGGATTTGTTTGACCGACCAGCTCGAAAGCAGGATTTTAAATGGAAGAATGATTGACATTGATAGAGTTGTGACCCGAAGGTTTGAAAATGATGGATTTTTGATGAAATTGTAACCCGAAGGCTTGAAAAGGATAGATATTGATGAAATTGTAACCCGAAGGCTTGATAATAAAAGACATTTGATGAAATTGATAGACATTTGGTGAGAATTTAGGATATAATAAACAATGATTCAGGTTTATCCCTTAACCTGAAAGGGAAAAGAATACCTCGAAGGCCGAGGTTCAGTTTTGTCCCTCAACCTAAAGGGGAGGAGGGAGATTTTTGAGGATATACTTGGGACTTGAATTTAGAAGAGATATGATAAGATTTATGATTTATGATCTATGATTTAGATGGACCAACACATTTAGCTGTATGCATTCCAATTTTCAGGATTAATCCCTTATCCTGAGCAGGAAAAAGAAGGAATAAAATTTTAAGAAGATAGGAGATAGAATTTAATGAAAGACTTTGATAAAAATGGAGAAAGTTTGAAGAAATTTGATGAAAAATTTATTTTGTAAAAGAATTCTCACAAGTTGCATTCTTGCTCCTATGAGTGATCTCAGGATTATCCCTTATCCTGAATGGGAAAAGAATAGAATTTAAGGAAAATCAATGAAGAGAAATTGATATAAATTTAGAAAATCAATAAAGATTGATGAAACTTGTATTTGTAAAAGAATTCTTATAGGTAGCATTATTGCTCCTATGAGGGATCTCAGGATTATCTCTTATCCTGAATGGGGACACCTCGGACAACGAGGCTCGGGTTTATCCCTTAACCTGAGCGGGAAAACTCCTCGGACAATGAGGGTCAGGTTTTTCCCTTAACCTGAAAGGGTAGAAAAAAAATAGAATTTGGGAAAGCTTAATGAAGAAGGGTTGATAGAAATTTACAAAAATAAAGAGAGGTTGAAAAAAAATGGTTTTTGCAAAAGAATTCTCATAGGTAGCAATATTACTCCTATGAGGGGTTTCAGGATATCCCTTATCCTGAATGAGAATGCCTCGAAGGACGAGGGTCAGGTTTATCCCTTAACCTGAGCAGGAACAAAATGAATAGAATTTTGGGGAAAATTAATAAAGAGAAATTGATAGACATTTACAAAATCAAGAAAAATTGAAAAATTATCTTTACAGAAGAAATCTCATAGGTAGTTGATGTCTTCTTTTAAATCGTTGTAATTTTGAAAAGATTTTTATATGAAAAACATGTGAAAACCAGACATCAAATAATAAAAACCGGTTCTCACTAATGGATGAGACCGGGTCAAACTCAGGGAACAGGAATATTTCGTATTCAAGTACACAAATCTAAACTATTCTTTATTGCCAAATTATTAAAATGTAAAATGTTCAGAAAAGGTAAAAACAACTAACTATTACAACAAATGAATACCCTTCGCAGAGGGCGTAAAGTGCAATAATTACAAACCCAATCAAATTCCTAATTCTAAAAATAAAAGCAAAAAGAAGCTTTATTCTTTGTACTTCGTGTCACGTAATCGCTTCCGCTCTAGTCTGTGCTATCCTGCACAATTCAAATGAACACGAGGAGTACAAGATATAGAAGAAATAACATGTATACTAGACAAGGAATTAGAAAATGGCTGCTACAAAAATAAAAGCAAACATGAAATACTTAAAAGAAAACAACTAAAATAATAAGGAACTAATGAAAAACAGGAATTTACACAAATTCGGTATTGACAAACAGGAAATACAATCAATTAAAAACATGAAATGCAATCAAATGAAAACAAGAAAGCAATACCATAAAACAAACAAAAGAAATCATTAAAGAAATCAGAAAATACAAAACTAAAAATTCAGGACAGCAAAACAGGGAAATCAGGAAATAAAAGAAATTGAAAACAGTTAAATCAAAAAAAAAAAAAACAGACAACAATGCAAAACAAAAAATTAATCGATAACTGGAAATTGCATAAAGAAAATACAGGAAATTCAGCTAATTAGAAGAAAAAAATATGGAAATGAATTAATTGAAAAACTGACATTCGGTAAAAAAAACAGAAACTAAACTAGAATTTAAAGACAAACTATACAAAACAGGAAATTCAAGAAAAGAATTAAAACAGGAAATCAAGTGATACAGAACATCTAACATGCGTATGAATTTCAAACAGGAAATTAAAATTGAATCAGGAAATGAAAACATAAAAATCAATGACTTGAAATGGAAATCCGATGTAAATGAACCAGAGTTTACAGAAAATTTCAACAAAAATGAAACAGGAAATGTGATTATTGCAGAAATTATAATCTGATGCACATATATTTTTTTTTCGTTTTTCTTTTCTTTTCTTTTTTTTTTTCTGTTTTTCTGTTTTCAGTTGCTTTTGACACAGAATTTATGGAAGAAACGAAAAGGAAAATGCAGATCGGAAGAAGAAGAATCGGAGGAAGAAGAAGAAGAATCGGAGGAAGAAGAAGAAGAAGAAGAAGAAGAAGAAGAAGAAGAAGATTCAGAGGAAGAAGAGGAAGAAGAAGAAGCTGAAGAGCTTACCGTAGCCAGAAGGTTTAGGGGAAGAACCGGCGACCTCCACCACCACTGTCGTCGCCGGACTGAAGCTCCACCACCACCGGTTGCCGGATATTGACAAAGAAAGAGGAAGAAAGGGAAGGTAGGAAAGGGAATAGCCATCGGCGATAATGGAGGAAGGTGAGAAGAGAGGGAAAGAGGGGAAATAGGGAAAGTTCAGGCGTGAATGGGGGAGGCGCCTGAACTTGCATTTTTTGGGGTTTAAAAACACAAAACCGGCTGGAACCGGTTTGAAAAAAATGCAAACCGGTTCAAGCCGGTTTGCTTTTTTTTTCGGTTTTTTTTTTCAAAGAAATCAAACCGTGTAAAACCGGTTTGTTATTATATATATAATTTTTTTAGTTTTTTCAAGTTTCAAACAAAACACAAACCATGCAATGGTTTGTTTTAAAAAAAACAAACTATTTAAAAGAGTATTTAAAAAAAACAAACTATTTACTAAAAACCTCAAACTAACTAACTATTCTAAAAAAATTATTTACACTAACCTCATTTCAAAATAAATCTAACTCTATTTTTAACTCTAATTTTTATTTTATTTTTATTTTTATTTTTATTTTTATTGAAAACTAAAACTACTATGACTATAACAAAAACTAAAATAGGCATAAAAAATGTAAAATAAAACTGTTTTTCGTGCATTTTCTATTTTTAAATCATTTTAGCACATTTACTCGAAAACTAACATAAAATTGGGTCTTTGAAACATTATTTTATAAAATCATTCATATTTTTGATATAAAATAACCCTGAATTATATGCATGATCAAATACCCCCATGCTTATGTTTTGCTAGTCCTCGAGCAAACTTAAAAAAATGCATGAAATGAAAAATATCACCTAACTCACTTTCGTAGGAATCACGGTTGCATTTAGCTTATGCAACAAGCCCTTTTAACCCCTGGGTTACCCCAGTGGACGAGTAAGGTCTCGTGAGGGTTTGCAGTGATGCTACCCACAAACATCTCTGTCATGTATGCATAATATTACACATCCTTACAATCAATAGGTAATCAAAGACTTTATTTTCACAAATATTTCCTGTTATTTCAAAATCAAAACATAATTAGTCTTTTATATACCATCACAGAAAAAAAATTTCTTTCACTTTTCTAAATATCATAATTATTTATGTTTTATTCTTAGAAAATCCAATAAAAACATATTATTATTTACTTATCCTCACTCATATGTCTTCTGCACAGGTTTTCTCAATCACACTTCTAAGCACTGAACTTTTCTTTCTTTTTCAGCTCTTTTTTTTTCATTTTTTTTTTCATGCTTTTTTCTTTTTGCGTATTCATTCTTCTCTTATAGCTTGTGTGTGGTCTGCTTTTATGCCTTGTGCAATGTCAATATCTTCTATACTTTTTCAATACATACCAAAAGATATCAACGAAGACATAAAAGTGACTTCCTTTATTCACCTTTATAACGTGAGAATCAAACATTTCAACTTGTATCTGTTCTCAGTTACTTAGGATAACAAAGTTTTCCACTCTTCTTTTTGAAAATGGAATTAAAAGTTTCAACTTACATCTAAGTTCCATCTACTAAGGATTATGGAATTATCCAAACAACCTAACGCATGCTTTTTCTCACTTTTTGAGCTCATTTTTACGCTTTTGTTCATTTGCTTAGTTTTTCAAAAATAGCATTGTGCATATTCATATTTATGATTCAAAATAAATTCTAACATGTATTTATCATCATTTCTTCGAAATCCGCATAAACAACCATAATTTTTAGATCTATGTCAGAAAAAAATTTCGTGGGGCTTAAAAATCCTCTAAAAACATCAGATTTGAGATAACATTCATATAAGTTAAAACTCTTTCTTTAAAAATCTACTTTTCATGAGAGATGTGTAAACATGTGCAAGAACGTAAACAGAAATATCAAGGTGTGCAAACTACACCCTCCCCCATGCTTGAATGACACTGTCTCAGTGGCACTCCCCCATGCTTATATGAAACTACGTGAATGCACATGAGAGAAAATAAATGAGGGAAAAGAGTAGAATAACCTGACATGAATTAAAAATATACATTCTATGAATGTAATGAATGCAATGTATATATGACAAAACATAAAACTCATGAATGAAACAAAAAGAACATGAAAAACTCATGAATAAAACGAAAAAGTAAAAACAAAATAAAATCTATAAATTCTAAGCAAATCTAATACAAGATATGGGTTGCCTCCCATAAAGCGCTAAGTTTCACGTCCCCAGCCAGACGGATCCCTGGAAAAACCTTCATCGTCCATGAGATCAATGGACATGAAGTCAAACTCAACCGGGCTCTATAAAGAAAAGAGTGTCATCTGTGACACTACGCACTGTGTTTCCATCCCATCTACCTCTAACTGTAGTATCAAAACTCTCTCGACGTGAAGAACAGAGATTAGTCTCATCTGAGAGACTGTTCAAGAAATGAGAGTCTAGGACCGACCGAGTATCAATGAATGCAACTTCAGACAAGTGGTGAATATGATCAGGCTTGACTTGGTCAAGCACCTTCTGTATCTGCACCTCTTGCTTGCTAAAAACAATCGGTGATCCTAAAAGCTGAGAAAATGGGGCTTTATGCGAAGACTGTAACAACTGAGAGCCTTGCCCCTTCTGCTGAGGTATAACGGAAATCAACTCAACAGTGGAAATGATATGGGGCTCATGAGTCGATTTCGGAATGGGATGATACACCTTCCCACTCTGAAGGGACGTATCAGATTTGACTTGCTCATCATGTGAAGCAGTGGGATGCAAGTCAAATGACATGGAATTCTCTCCCTTTGAGATAACAGAATTACTAGATGGGTTCCCCTCGCTTTGCCTACTGAAGGTCTCAACCAACTGTCCCATTTAAGTCTCTAGCTTGGCTATTGACTGCGTATGGGAACTCAAAACTTGTAATATCCTATCTTGGAAGGATTGACTAAATGAAGGCTCATGAGGATGGGGTTGAGTATAAGCATGTTGGGCTGGGGGATGAACCTGTGGAAAGATGGGATGCGAGTAACCTTGTGAAGGGTTACTGGGTCTATACTGTGTCTGGGAGGGCTGATGGGATGGGGGAATGAATTGATTTCGCCAACCTGGGGTATATGATGGTGTAAATGAATCAGGCATGAGTCTAGCGAAACCTTGGGCAGCATTCACCTGCTCCTGAACGAATTCAGGATATAATGGCGCTGCCGGACAATCCACAACACAGTGTGCAGGGCTAGCACATAGCTCGCACACTCTTTCTATTGGATTTCTCGAAGAATTGGCTAGGAATTGATCTAACTTCCTAGTCAACTGGTCAACCTTGGTACGCAATTCTAACTCGGACCCAACTTCGGAAATCCCAACTTTCCTAGGACCACTAGACACAGGTGTAGTCCTATCGAGCCGTGAAGACAAGGTATGATGCATCGTGTTTTCACTCAAGGTCTCGAATAGAGACCACGCCTCGTCCTCACTCTTGAGCATAAAAGTGCCCCCACAAGACGAATCAACCATTTGACGATGCTTCTCAGTAAGCCCGTCATAAAAATACTGCACCAACTGCCAACGAGGCACCTGGTGATGGGGACACTTGCGGAGAAGATCTTTCAATCTCTCCCAAGACTCGTGAAATTGTACTTCCCTCAATTTGAGAAAAACTGGTTATAGCTTTACGAAACTGGTTCGTCTTACCAATTGGGAAATATTTTTTTAAAAATTCTCTTTACATTCCTTCCCAAGTAGTAATATGAACCGTCTCAAGAGATTTTAGCCAGTGCTTGGCTTTATCTTTAAGAGAGAACGGAAACAAAGTCAACCGCATAGCATCATCTCCAAAGTTATTGATTCGCACAGTCGATCAAATCTCAAGGAATTCGTCGAGATGATGATATGGGTCCTCATTGCTAAGGCCATAAAACGAAGGTAACATTTGAATCACACTGGCCTTAATCTCAAAATGGCTCGCTCCTACATCAGGTCTCGTGATGCAGAAGGCAGGAGTATACGTATTTGGCATGAAGTACTCCCTCAAAGGATGCATCAATTGATGATCGTCAGCCATTGCGTACACCTTAGAGTAGACCGGTGTAGCACACGTCCTAACTTTGGGTTTTCTACCTAACTAACGCACTAAGCGGCCAAACCACGCAAACCACAAAGCGAGTGAACTAAAAACAACAAAAACTAAACAAACACCACGCAGTTACACATAACAGAGATTATGCAAAGAATTATGAAATCTATGTGTACGGTACCAATCGTACACAGTCACCTCTAAGGGGATCCTAATAGGTGGGCTGTGCAGAAAAGTAAGCTCGTCTCTAAGATATGCACATACATGGTTCTAAACCTAAATGCAACACAAACACTAGGCAATAAAGTGAATACTAATATTACGCCGTTCCCCGACAACGGCGCCAAAAATTTGATGTCTTCTTTTAAATCGTTGTAATTTTGAAAAGATTTTTATATGAAAAACATGTGAAAACCAGACATCAAATAATAAAACCGGTTCTCACTAATGGATGAGACCGGGTCGAACTCAGGGAACAGGAATATTTCGTATTCAAGTACACAAATCTAAACTATTCTTTATTGCCGAATTATTAAAATGTAAAATGTTCAGAAAAGGTAAAAACAACTAACTATTACAACAAATGAATACCCTTCGCAGAGGGCGTAAAGTGCAATATTTACAAACCCAATCAAATTCCTAATTCTAAAAATAAAAGCAAAAAGAAGCTTTATTTTTCGTACTTCGTGTCACGTAATCGCTTCTGCTCCAGTCTGTGCTATCCTGCACAATTCAAATGAACACGAGCAGTACAAGATATAGAAGAAATAACATGTATACTAGACAAGGAATTAGAAAATGACTGCTACAAAAATAAAAGCAAACATGAAATGACTTGAAAGAAAACAACTAAAATAATAAGGAACTAATGAAAAACAGGAATTTACACAAATTCGGTATTGACAAACAGGAAATACAATCAATTAAAAACATGAAATGCAATCAAATGAAAACAAGAAAGCAATACTATAAAACAAACAAAAGAAATCATTAAAGAAATCAGAAAATACAAAACTAAAAATTCAGGACAGCAAAATAGGGAAATCAGGAAATAAAAGAAATTAAAAACAGTTAAATCAAAAAAAAAAAAACAGACAACAATGCAAAACAGAAAATTAATCGATAACTGGAAATTGCATAAAGAAAATACAGGAAATTCAGCTAATTAGAAGAAAAAAATATGGAAATGACTTAATTGAAAAACTGACATTCGGTAAAAAAAAAAACAGAAACTAAACTAGAATTTAAAGACAAACTATACAAAACAGGAAATTAAAGAAAAGAATTAAAACAGGAAATCAAGTGATACAGAACATCTAACATGCGTATGAATTTCAAATAGGAAATTAAAATTGAATCAGGAAATGAAAACATAAAAATCAATGACTTGAAATGGAAATCCGATGTAAATGAACCAGAGTTTACAGAAAATTTCAACAAAAATGAAACAGGAAATGTGATTATTGCAGAAATTACAATCTGATGCACATATATATTTTTTTTGTTTTTCTTTTCTTTTCTTTTCTTTTTTTTTTCTGTTTTTCTGTTTTCATATGCTTTTGACACAGAATTTATGGAAGAAACGAAAAGGAAAATGCAGATCGGAAGAAGAAGAATTAGAGGAAGAAGAAGAAGAAGAAGAGGAGGAAGAAGAAGAAGAAGAAGAAGAAGATTCAGAGGAAGAAGAGGAAGAAGAGGAAGAAGAAGAAGCTGAAGAGCTTACCGTAGCCAGAAGGATTAGGGGAAGAAGTGGCGACCTCCACCACCACTGCCGTTGCTGGACTGAAGCTCCACCACCACCGGTTGCCGGATATTGACAGAGAAAGAGGAAGAAAGGGAAGGTAGGAAAGGGAATAGCCACCGGCGATAATGGAGGAAGGTGAGAAGAGAGGGAAGAGAGGGAAAGAGGGGAAATAGGGAAAGTTCAGACGTGAATGGGGGAGGCGCCTGAACTTGCGTTTTTTGGGGTTTAAAAACACAAAACCGGCTGGAACCGGTTTGAAAAAAATGCAAGCCGGTTTGCTTATTATTTTTTTTCCGGTTTTTTTTTTCAAAAAAATCAAACCGTGTAAAACCGGTTTGTTATTATATATATATAATTTTTTTAGTTTTTTCAATTTTCAAACAAAACACAAACCGTGCAATGGTTTGTTTTAAAAAGAACAAACTATTTAAAAGAGTATTTAAAAAAAACAAACTATTTACTAAAAACCTCAAACTAACTAACTATTCTAAAAAAATTATTTACACTAACCTCATTTCAAAATAAATCTAACTCTATTTTTAACTCTAATTTTTATTTTATTTTTATTTTTATTTTTATTTTTATTGAAAACTAAAACTAAAACTACTATGACTATAACAAAAACTAAAATAGGCATAAAAAATGTAAAATAAAACTGTTTTTCATGCATTTTCTATTTTTAAATCATTTTAGCACATTTACTCGAAAACTAACATAAAATTGGGTTTTTGAAACATTATTTTATAAAATCATGTATATTTTTGATATAAAATAACCCTGAATTATATGCATGATCAGTAGCATTATTACTCCTATGAGGGGCTTCAGGATTATCCCTTATCCTGAATGGGAACACCTCGGACAACGAGGGTCAGGTTTATCCCTTAGCCTGAAAGGGTATCTGAAAGAATAGAATTTGACCAAAATAAAATTGATGAAAAATCAATAAAATTGATAAAATTTAATAAAAGATGAAAAATTGACAAGATTGACAAAAGATTAATGAAAATTGATAAAAATTGAGAAAAGAAAAGAAAATTTATTTGATTCTGCCTGCATGTGGGATCTTTAAAGTGAAAGGAGAGTGTTTTAAAAGACAATTGAGAAATCATTTTGAGAAGAAAATCAACCACGAGAAGAATGATTAGCGCGAGAGCTGATCCTTGAAAAGGGGAATCATCATGAGAGATCATCATGAGGGTTGATTTTGAAGATAATGGTTTAAAACCCATTTTGGAAAAGGGAAATCAAAGATTTGATCAAAAATTTTGAACTTTTGGTGATCATGACAAGGATTTTGCAGAAATTTTTTCAAGATTTTATGATTTTTGAAAACACCTCATAGATGATATCATTTCTCTCATGAATGATGCCGGGATTGTCCCTGGTTTTGAAAAAGAATAGGAATTTGATGCGGCTTAATAGAAGCCAATGAAGAAGATTTTTTGAAATGAAAATACAAATTTTCAAAAATAAATGTCCCATTGTGGGAAAAGAGAGAAATATATGACATCAAAGATATGAAGAAAACTGATATTTCATTGATAAGAAAATATTTATAACAACGACTGAAATATTTACAGGTTTGTTGACCAAAGGTCACAAAAGACTGAGACTGAGTTGTCCTCATAAGGTGACTGAAAAGAAAGAAAGCAAAAAAACATTGGCATGGTTCGGGAAGCTAGGCCAGGGCGGGTAGCTACTCTTCTTCTTGATCTTCCATCAACAACTTTTTATCGATGCAGTCTTGGATGATGTTTTTGAAAACAAAGCAGTGCTCGGTGTCATGACCCATCGCCCGATGGAATTTGCAGAACTGATCCTTGAACCTTCCCATAGTCACGGGAGGATCTGCTACCTTGGGAAGTTTAACCATCTCCTTTGTTATCATATACTCAAGAACTTGCTCAAGTGATTGCTCTAAGGGGGTAAATTCACGGTCGTATCCCCAACCGTCGTGCTTTTGTTTCCCTTGGGGCTTTGATTCTAACTGGATGCTCGAGGGAGGGATGTCATTTTTTCTGCTGATTCCATTCTCTTGACTGGAGCCATCATCCCTATCGGTATGGTTCTTTCTGCCACCCCTTTTGTTTTTTCCATTGTTGTTGGAGGAACTGGTAGAAAAGGTGAAGTTGGTTTTCTTTTTCACATCCTGACTGCTTCCTGCTAAGGTGATGCCATGGTAGGTTCCGTTCTCTAATCCCATTTTGAGCCATTTGACTTGCTCTATTAACTTGATGAAAGATTTGGATGGAGAAGTGGAGATCAGACCCTTTAGAGGTTGAGAGAAATTGTTCAAAATTATTAAGAGTGCATGCCCCTCTGATATTGGATCCTTCATCGTGTTGCAGGTGGATCTCCATCTGTGAATGAAATCTTTTGCCTTCTCATTGTCATTTTGCTTCAGGTTGAATAAGTGGCTGAGGGTAGGCGGAGCCTCAGTATTGAAAAGAAACCTTTCGATGAACAGGTTGATGACTTTGTCAAAGTCTCGCAGTTCAATCGGGTTGATGTGGTCGGCATACCATCTTGCTGCAATTCCCTCCAGACTGCACGAAAAGCATAGGAATAAAGCCCTGTTGTTCTTTCTGAATCAGATGCATTCTGCAAAAAATGTGGCCAGATGGGCCTTGGGGTTGCTGGTCCCATCAAACTTTATGAATTTTTTAGGAAGATCTTCCCAGTTGTCATCCCCTTCTAAGCCATCATAAAAGTCTGCACCGGTGTAGGTCTTTTTGCCTTTGTCTTGGGTTTGTAAGTCTTTGATTGCACGAGCTACTTCCCTCAGTTGTTCATGAATCGGATCTTCTGTTGGGATCTGACATTTGGCTTTGCTTGCTGACTCGTGCCCCTCATTGATTTTCTTGTGCCGATACAAAGGGTTGTGAAAATATGCCGGTTGTTCTTCCTCTGAGTCCTCCTCTGCTGACTCTGAAGTGCTGTCATACTGAACTTGCCTCTTGTTGACTTTTCCCTTGATTTTGCTTTTAGAAGATATTTTTTCAGGGTTTTCCTCAGCCTGTTCAGATATCATTTTGGCCATCACCCTCTGAAACAACTTGTATGTAGCTGGATCAATATTGCTTTCTGCTTCTTGGCCCCATTGCTTGGATGATCTAGTGGAGTTCATTTCCTCTCCTTTACTGTCGCTTTGCTATGGAACTGTTTCCTTTCCAGTCCTTGTCCGAACCATGATGAAATATCAATGTTCACTCTGTAGGATAAAATGGGATATTTATAAAAACTTTGGAGGAAATTTTGATAAAAGAAGAATCAAATTGATAGAAGATATCCATTGCTAGGGATTGAGTCGTCACAAAAAATTGCGACAATCGCATTGTTTTTCTGTGAGAAAGGATAAAAAATCTAGAATATGAACAAATGCTATTTTGAAAAGGATATTTCTCGAGAAAAGGGACCTTATTGCGAAGAAGGTAAAAGAATTCTTGGAATAGAATCAGAAGATACGATGGAAAGATAGAAGGAAAAAGAATTTGAAAATAGATGACAAGGATTTAAAAATTTTGAAAAATTGCAGACAGGATTAAAAGAATTGATTAAATCAAAAAAGAAAAGGAAAAATACCCCTGGGTTCTTGATAATAAAGAGAAAATTTTGAATAATATATACCCAGGGTTTTGGAAAATATAAGGGAAATATAAAATATCACACAATCGCAGATGTATAAATAAGGATGCACAAGCAGCACTCCCTAAAGCGGACTCTAAATGCAACAATTTGAAATGGCTGATAGGACCTTAATTCTAACTCTAAGATTTAGATCATCTGATTCCAATCCAGGTATGTCGATATACTCAAACCGAAGCTCAGAGTACGTGGCATAAAAATATTTCTCCGGTTCTAAGGTAAAGGCTTCCCAACATCCTTGAGCGCCTACCGATATACCTCGGACTATGGCCCTTAGGTACGTGGTATGGGGGCGCGAATCCAAATAAGTGGCCCAGTTGTGAGGCTCTCTCCCGAACTATGGTTCAATGAGACAGCCCAGCAACGTGAAGACCGGGACAATATAGGTAGGGATGTTTTCAAAAAACATGTTCAACATGCAAGAAATCAGATGGCTCTAATGCAAGTCTTAAAGAGATAGATTAAAAATGAAAGAAGCATACACTTGCATACATTGTTTGCATTCAATCCCTAGAATTGAGGAGAGTTGTATTTCAGACCTAAGTCTAATGTGAACATGGAATAATCTCCTCAATATGGTCCTACCAAACCATACTTAGATCCTATATGCCTTATGTCAGCTTAGGACAGAGTCTAGGCTCCTAAGGTTTGCATGGAAATGAAGCTGATAATATAAAAGCAAAGCAAAAGGCATAGATTCAACCGGACGAAGATGAGTCCCATCACGGTCACCAAAACTGTGATCATCGCAAAATTTTTCCTCTTGTACCTTTCTCTCTCTTCCTTCTCTTTTCCTTTCCAATCTCTATTTCCTCCCTTTTGAAGGGAGAAAATAAAAGACAGAAAAAAAGAGAAGAGAAAAAAAAAGAAGAGAAAAGAGGAACTCTTTTGCGAAGGTCTCACTTGACCTTGATTTGAAAATATTTAGAAAAATTACTCACCTCCGTTTTGAAATATTTGCAGGAAAATTGGGAGACGGGATTCGCTCGTTGGTACGAGGTTTGACCGTTCCTGGCGCCTTTACTAGGGGTAATCGAACCAAGGATCGAATTTATGCCTCTTTGCTTTGCTAAAATATTATCTAAGAATTTATTCTAAGTCTAAATGCACAAAGAATCATGCTTGTGCAACGCAAGGATGTATGCTCATTTTGAAAAATGATTTTGAAATCTCCAAGTGTTTCTGAGACGAATTTGATAATAGAGTGAAGAAAATGGTTTCTAACTTTAGAACTTGAGATAGATCTTGGATAGATATTTGAAGTTCTAAGTCTTTGAAATAATCAGAGTTTGGGAAAATAAATCTAGACTTTGAAAAGAATGATTTGAGGTTTTGAGATAAAAGGAAAAGAAATGAAGTTTCAAAGTCAGAAATGGACTTTGAATTAGTATTTTGAATCCGGGTGAATGTTTGAAATGGAATTGAATTCCAGATTTGAAATCAGAATGAGATTTAAAAAATCTAAATAGAATTGGGTTTAAGAGAAATGGAATTGGTTTTTGGAATTTGGATAGACTTGGATTCGAAATCAGGAATGGAATCTGGATCTGAGGTCTGAGATTCAAGGTGAAGTTGAATTCTAGGATCCTAAATGAGATTTTGGATCTGAAGTATGAGATTCAAAAGTGAAGATTGCATTTGGAAATCTGGATCCAAGTTGGGATTTCTAACTTTTGATTTCGGATTTTGAAAGTTCAAATGGGACTTTTGAAGATGAGTCTGGGTTTTGAAAACCCAGATTGAATTTAAAATTTTAGGAAAGAATCAAATTTGGAGATTCAGAGTAAATCTCTGACTTTGATTTTTGAGAATCAAGACTCAATCTTTAGATAGATCTTTTGAAGATAAAGAATAATTCTGATTTTGAAATCAGAAGATGAATCAGAGATTTTAAATTGAATTTGAATTTTGAAATTGAATTTTGAGATATTGAATTAGATTTGAATTTGATCTTGAATCTTGGAAATGAATTTAAAATTCCTAAGATGAACTTTGAATATAGAATGAATCTTGAATTTTCAAAATCAAATTGGACTTTGAAATTGAATTTTGAATCTAAGATGGAATTTTGAATATGAAAAATGAACTTGAAGTTTCAAAGTCAAATTGGACTTTGAAATTGAATTTTTGAAATGAGATAGAATTGAATTTGAATCTATAAATAAGAATTGATTTGAGAAATGAAAAAGGTATTTGAAGAATTATTCCAAAATTACTTGGATTTTGAAATATGAAAAGAATATGATGTAATTCTATCCTAAATGATGAAATGAGTTGAAGGATTTAGAAATTGAATTTGAAAAGCATATGTCATTCTTTAAATAAATTAAAATAAGATTGAAGACATAATACATCCCTGACTATGGTCATTGAATGTATTATATAATAATCATATTTGAATTCAGGTGAAGAATAAAACATATTTTGGTGCTTTTATAGAGTTTAAAATGAAATTAATTCTCAATATATCCTGACTATGGCCATTGATATATGTTTTGAGTTAATTTTAATTTAAACCCTGATAAAAGAAGAAAATATTTAAAAATATGATGATTTTTGAAGAGGGTCCGGTGTGGATCCAGTGTTATTCTATAAAAGATGGAAATCCTAAGTTTTGTTTACATCCTGACTATGGCCATTGATGTAAATCATCAACTTAGGATTAATCTCCTCTGATAAAATGGTGCGCGTGCCATTCATGTTCCCCTTTGTGAGTTTTTGAAAATAAAAGGAAAAATGAGATGAAACAAGCGATTTCTAGGATATATACCTGCTCATACATTCTAATCTAATGATTGAAATTAAAATTCTCATTAATGTCTAAGTTGTTATAATCTTTGAAATTAAAATTTAAAGTAATAACATCTCTAATTTAAGAAAGCAATATAAGTTTTCCATAATTCCCTGCAAAGAGATGAGTTAGCACAATATAGAAGAAGATACTTTATTGAAAGCAAAATTACACATGATTGTACTGATTCTAATGCAAGATGCTATACTCATGCTGAATGAGAAAGGTATATATATGGGTTTAGTTCTTTAAACTAATGATGAAATGAAGGCATTGTTTAAAACATGATACCATATAGATACAATCGAGTCAAATTATCATCTAATCAGATACCGACTAATCAAAAGCAAATATATAGAAAATGAGATTTAACATGACAATGAAATATAGACATGGAGACTCAAATAAAGAGAAAGCATGATATACAGGAAATGCTTGAATGCGCAAGTGAAGAAAACAAAAGATGTACTGGAGATGTATGTAGGAAGATGCATGCAAAAACAGATATTGCAGCTGAGATGCAATGAAATGACTATAGCAAGCGCACCTATGCTGTGTTGATAGGCAGTGAAGTGCCTAGATGTAGTGAAGTGGTAAGTATAATGGTGAATGAAGATAATGAAGGTGGAACATATGCAGGATGCTGATATGATGTTGCCATAGCTAATGATAACAGGGTATTTGCTGTTGGAGGCAGTAGGCAGCAAGGTAAAATGCAAGGTGAGTGTGGGATGTTAGGAGTTTCATGTATGATGGCTGGTGCTGGGATGATTTGGGGGGAGGGTGACAGTAGTACAATACAGGGGCTTGTAACAAGGTATTGCGGTGGCAGTGATGGTGTAACAGGGTTGTGTATGGAGTCACAGCAGGTTGGCAGCTGAAGGTTATATGGTGACAGTATGGCTAGGGTGATATGTGCAGTGGATATAAAGTTTTGCAGGAAAACGAACATGCTGCGTCGGCTGCTCTTGACTCTTCTATTCTTGGACGATCTATCAGTTCCACGTGTTGGTGTATATGTGCATGGTGGTTCCATTACACCATATCTGCCATATTCTGAACTAGAAGAACCATTGCTGAATACAAATGGATAAGAAAGGATACATGTTCCTGACTGAGAAATTTGGCAATTTACAGGATTCTGGTTCTGAATCTCCTGTTGACGGACATGTGTTGATGAACAAAAAAACAAGGGTTTCCATTGAAAAAAAAAAGCTTCAAGATTCTCAAAATCTCCACAAAGTGCACACGGTTGGTGCAAGTGAATACACAAACAACACCTGCGGAATTATATATCCGGATGTTCTAGAAGCAAAGCTATCTTACACCAGATATCCGAGTCCAGGCATTCCCGTATTGTAGTCAAAGACAAAATTGAAATGGACAAATGAAGCAACCAGAACGAAAATATAGATCAGAAACAGATTCACCTTTCCTCATAAATAAAAACCAATTCCACCAAACCTTTACCATCAAACTGTACTATATTTCTGAATATCCTGAACCCAACTGATTCCTTCAACTTTTTAATCTGTGCCTACTGAACCAGAATTAAAATTTTATCAACCAGAACCGCTTTTCCACTTTGAAGAAGCTCCTCTAAATGAGCTTCGTAATCTTTAAGAAAGAAGCTTGTTCAACTCGATATGTTTTCTTCGGCAATATGCAAGATCAAACCAGAGTCACTTCTTTCTGTGTGACTTCAGCCCGAAGACTTCCAGATCCGCTCTAAGGGAAATATTCCAATTTTCTGAGTCTCTCTTCTTCTAGATCTTCACAATCAAACCCTTGTGCGGCTTTTGTTGGGCGTTGGAGATCCTCTGATTCACCGAAAGAGGGGTTGCAAGGGGAAGGCAATGGGAAAGGATGGGAGCTCGATATGAAGTGGTGATGCAAGAGACCCAGAATGGATGCGATAGGAGTGGATACAGTGGATTGAGGTGAACTGTTCACAGCAGTGGGATGGTGGAAATAGAGTAATAAATCAATAGGTGCAGAAATGATAGTGATGTAGGTGCTATAAGTATGGGCAATGGAGAAGAAAGATGCGGCAATGCAAAAGATGGAAGTGCACATGTTGTGAAAGTGAGGATAAGTGGGTATTTGATACTGGGCAGTAAAGGGAAAAGGCAATGAAAATGCACAGGGTGATGGGTAGGGGTGGAGATGGGAACCCAATGAAATTACACAGAAACTGTGATATTTGGATATGTAAAATTGGGTTGTTGGCACAATGGAGATGATTGGTGAATTGAGAAGGATGACAACAGTAATGTGGAGATGGGTTGGATAATGTAGTGAAAGAGGTCATACATAACCCCTATGCTGTGGAGAGGTCTGAATAGTGGTATTTATAGGGTATATGATGATCTGAATTGGGGCAATGATCTGAGGTTAAAAATGGAGATGAAAGTCAGGATTTTAGACAAAGGAAAGGGTTGTACCAAGAGAGAGATTGGATAAGCACTGAATGATAAGATCGCTATCTACTATTTAACAGAGACTATAGGAGAGGAAAAACAAAAATTCAATTCTTCTGAAGTCAAGGCATGAGTTAGATATGAACAAAACCACAAAACCCAAAAGAGAAAAAGGAAATATACAATATATATTGATAAGCACAAAATGCTTTTATCACTATAGGGAAAGACTAGACCACATACCAAATTTTGCTGGGGAAGACCCTTCAATTTTTACAGATGTGCTCCAGTGAAAAAGAATGACAAAGACCTAATAAAAATGGGTCCAAGTAAATGGAATTTAGATGACAGAAAATACAGATACTGTTTCAAAAAAATCTAAGAGCAAATCTTGGCACAAAACTATTCTAATAAACTCAAATTTTAAGAAGATGGGGATTGTCAAACTCCAAAGAAGAAGAAAAAGAGAAGTGACAGAAGGCTCTACAGATTTAAGGCTTAAAACAGGCTGACAGAGGGTTGTGGAGGGATGTAATGTGCCTCACTGTTGTAGTGTCATATGTGGAATAAATACCAAGAGGTAATTACAACAGGGTGCACAGGGTATGCAGTAGTGTTATTCATATACTGTATAACAAATAGATGAGTGTGCAACAAAGGTGCAATGTACCTAAGTGAATATATACCAAGTGACATATATACTAGGTGAAGTGCTGAGCATGTGTTTGCTGTAAGCAAAGGGGAGATGGGGGGGTTACATATGCAAAACATAGGGAAATGTGTGGTTGTTATTACAGCAGGTGAGTGAGTAAACACATAGATGGTGAATGGAGTGCTAACGTATAGCAGATAAATGGATATATAGCAGGTACATAAGATGCACATAGGCTGGGTGTGGTTTAGTGAGGTTGTTTTTGTGATAAGTGTTGTATAGTAAGCATTATCCTTATTAATAATGAAACCACGCACCTTGTCGAGAAGCCAACACTTCCAAGTCTTTCACATCTGTTCAAACTATGGATAACACATATATCAACTGCAATCTTTACTTGTGTCGTGCTTACCATTTATTCGATGGTTCATCCAGAAAAGGCCATGAGAATTCTTTGCTTCACAACACTTGCACGGATATAGATCTTGTTTTCTGATTGGTTATTAGACAAAAGAAAATGACATAAATAATAACAGTGCCCCAGAAATGGCTATTTTCTTCAGCAGACTTTTAGCACCCAACTGATGATGCTAACCCCTTTGTAGTTCCCTTGTTTGAGGGGGAGGGAAAGAGTCATATGTCTGTAGCTAGTGGCTTGCAGTATCTCAAACCAATCTTAACAAGAGGGAAACCAAGCATGATCTGTAAGGCTGAGAGAAATGGATTACCAATAAGTAAGCGATGCTTACTTTGTTAATAATCTTGTTCAAGACTACTCTGGGCATTGATGCTTAATTGAAAAAAATGACTATCTAACTGATCCCAAACAAATCTTGTGAGATGACAGAATGACGAAAAATCCTCTGATTAGAAATGACATGGCCAATAACGATACAATATGCAATAGACTTTGCATAACCCCTGATGTTACAATTTCATCTCAGGAAACACTACCATCTTAATGTTAAACATCAACAAAAGGAAAGAAAGAAAAATTTATCTACAAGAAATACATAATGGGGACCCAACGGATCGGGTGACTGTGATCAGAACAATTTTGTGGGATTAAGCATATATGCGATTTAGAATAAGAAGAATGTTGCGAATAAAAGAATATGACATTCAATTGAGATAAAAATAAAAATGAAATGTTGTAAAGAAAAAGAAGACACAGAAAGCAATCTAAATAAAGGGGAAATAAATTAGAGAAAACAAATTTTCCATCAAAGGAAGAGGGTATCGGAATCTATGGATTCCTGTTGATATTACAATAGATGGATCGATCTTGCTCTACACAAGTCGATCCCATCGTGGCTGCATTAGGACAGAACTAAGAGGAGAGAGGAAATGGGGATGCAGAGGATTTAATCAAAATGTAAGGATGTGATAGACCAGAATTCTTAAGAAAAGAAAAGAAACAGAAAGAGGAGAAGATGGCCACTTACCGTAGCTTTGTTTTGCGGAATGGTCGGCTTCGAAACTCTGCAGGGGTTCTGAAATAATTTCTTGTTTACAGAGGATCTTTGAAGGATGGAGATAAGGAAGGCTTTTCTTCTGCTTCTACCACTCGAGAGGAAAGATCAAGAAAAAAAATGCGGAAGTGGTGAAATGAGGGATGGATGGACTCCGGTGGATGAAGTGAAGAGAAATGGATGATGAATGAAGCTTCGAGAGGGTGTGGTGAAAGCGGATGATCGAATAGGAGAGGGTTTGTCTGTTTATATAAGAGAAAGAAGAATCGAAAACCCGAAGGCTGTTGGAGATCGACGGATGAGGGGGAAAAGAGATTTGGCGATGGAGGATGGAAATGAAGAAAGATGCACATGGGGTTTGGCCATGGAGGGTTCGGGTGAGAGAGGGAGAAGGCCAGAGAGAGGGTTTTTGAAACCCTAAGTTTTTCGTTAATGTTTTTTTCATAAAAAGGCCGATTTTTTTTTTTTTTTTAAGATTTTCAAAAGAGCTGTCCTTTTTAAAAGTTCTTTCAAAAAAATGGTTTTAGAAGATGTTTTCAAAAAGGAGGTTTTCAAAAATTAGTTTTTTTGCTTTTCTATATTTTTATTTTTTTGTTCTTTTCTTCATTTTCTATATATTTTTTTGATATTTTTGAAATAAAGCTATGAAACTAAGAAAAATAAGGGATTTAAAAATCATTTATAATTTTTGAGAAATATTTACAAAAAGAGAGGTTTTTTTAAAAATTTGGGTTTGATTTCTTCAGAAAATGGGTTTGGACTCAAGTTTTGAGAAAATATTCGAGTTTTAAACCTCGAATCGAGGAATATAACATGATGGATCCAAACGGATATCGGACGGACTGTCTGAGCCTTTCAAAAGGTTATTTTGATAATTTTGGGAATTTGGTTTATAAATCGGATGACAAAGCTCAGATTTGGATTTTTGACGATGGATCTAGATCCAAAATCAAGTCAGATATATAAAATGAGTAAAATTTGAGAAATAAAATAGATTTTATTTTTAAAACTGACTCAATTACCCAGAAAATGGAGGTAAAGGGCAAAAAGGGGATATTTACAAACTTTTTGAAAATTTTTGGGTGTTCACAAAAATTCCTTTAAAATTTTCCTCGATCTTTCAAAAATTTCCAGGTTTGTATCTTCAAGAGTCTATCCATAAGTCCTGCATTCTATCTGATCTTCCTTATTCTTTTTTGCCCCAGTATCATTTTGATGGCGTGTGATTCTCTCGATCTTGTCTTTCCCAGAGATCATGTCTTCTATCAGATATAGGATGGATCCCCGGATCATCGGGTCATCTAGTCTCATCCTTTCTTTGCTCGGTGGTATTACTCTTGGTTCGCCACCTTCTCGCGTATGTTCCCAGACTACTTGGATGACTGTGGGTTGGAGATGGCATCGGCAGTAGGCAAACGAACCATCAATGGAAGTTTGATTCAGGCTATGGCAGAACGGTGGAATCCACGCACCTGCACATTTTGGTTTTCATGGGGAGAGATGATCCTACTGATGGACAAATTCAACGATATCATGGGATTGCTCGAACCATCTGGTCTGCCAGATGATCCTGTCGAGCAGCAATTCCTGATCAACATCAAAGGGGTGGATATTCGAGAAGCTTTGGCCATAGCAACAGGGAGCAGATCTTGGCCTCTCACTGAGATCGATGGGAATCAGTTTATTGATCTGTTCAGACTCTATCGCAAGTACGGAGCTTACGAAGAGGTTGACACTTTGTCTCGAGCAGCAAAAGACAAAATTCAGCATGCCATGATCCTATGCACAGTGGGATTAGCTTTCTTCCAAGATGGTCAGAATTTTATAGATGTCAGAGTTGCCCAACTCTTTCGAAGATGGGGAAGCAAGCAGACCTGTCAGCTTTCAGTCTCTATGGCAGCTTTAGCCTTTCTTTACCAAGGCTTGGCTCGATTTGCCCTCAGAGAGACCATTCTGGTAGAAGGATGCACCTATTCCTTGCAGTCGTGGTTCCTGCAATATATTCCATCAAAGGCCAGTTCCTTCAGATTCAGCAGTAAGCAGCTGAAGTCAGTCATTCAGTATCGAGAAACTGCATCAGAAGGAGATTGTTTGGGACTTCTTCGACAGAAAAAAATCGATCCCTCGTTACACTTATGCTCGCAGGAAGCGCTACAGATTGCTTGGCCCCTTCTTATGTGTCGATTATCAGCCAGAAAGATGTCTCAGGCAGTTTTCGCAGTGGCAAATTCGTGCCAACGTCCGCTTCCTGACGGGCAACATGCCAGAGTTCAACCTGCAGTCGGATCAGTGGTATGGGGCATACCATGTCACCAAATATAATTGGGATTCCTTCATTGTTCTATCTATATTTCCTGGATCAAATGTATCTCCTGAATATCAAGAGTGGTGGCATACTGTTTGCCCACCCTTTCTTTGTCCTTGAATTTACATCAATAAAATTTATTTTGTTCTATTGAAAAGTTTTTTTTGGGCCAAAGTTTTATAGCACAAATGGTCACAAATTCTAGTGACAACCTCATCTCGGGTAAATGGGACATTCCTCCTACTCCTCTTCAAATATCTTTTATCATGGTTTATGACCTTGCCTAGGTAACAAGGCACATTTCTCCGTTATCATAAAAATGGTAACACAATTGTCACAAGTCTTGTGATGACCCAATCCCGGGTAATGGGATAATCTCTTAAAATTGTCTACCAAAGCCCTTCATTTTTTCCTCAAAAATTGTGATTTTCAAAAAAAAAATTCATACTCTAACCTTTCCCGTATTCTGCAGGAAGACTTTGGCATCTTAAGATGGTTCAGACTAGAGCTGGTAAGCAGACTGTTCAGCAACCCAGTGACAGTGAGAAGGAGGAAATGAACTCTCCCAGATTGTCCAAGGGACATGATTCAGGGGAAGAAAGTGATGTTGATCCTGCCATGTACAGGGTATTCGAGAAAATGATGTCGAAAATGATAGCGGAGCAGGCTAAGGCTGGTCCAAAGAAAGCCTCAACTAAAAGCAAAATTAAGAAGAAGCCCATGAAAAAGCCTGTCAAGATCGGTAAACAGAAAATCCAGCGTGACAGTGCTTCTGAGAACTCGTAATCGACAGAAGAGGACTCTGAAGGAGAAGAGCAATTGATTTATATCCCAAAGCATCTGCGACAGTCTAAGAAGGCAGTTGTGGAGCCTGTACCAGTGAAACCCCAGTACGGGGTCCCCGTGGAAGATCCAATCCAAGCACTGACAAAGATTGTCAAGGATCTGCAAATCCGAGACAAAGGGAAGAGATCATATACCAGGCAGAATTTTTACCTCAGATTGGAAGGGGATAACAATCTGGAGAACCTCCCCAGGAAGTTCATCAAGTTTGACGGAACCGGCGACCCCAAGGCCCATCTCGCCATGTTCTTCGCCGAATGTGCCAGGTTCAGCGAAGATAACTGTGCCCTCTTCTTATGCTTCCCCCGCAGCTTGGAAGGCATAGCTGCCAAGTGGTATGCCGAACATGTCAATCCCATTGAATTGAGGGATTTTGACAAAGTTTTCAACATGTTTATTGAGCGCTTTCTGCTCAATACGGAAGCTCTGCCCACGCTCAATCACCTATACAACCTCAAGCAGGAACCCAATGAGAGGGCCAGAGATTTCATCCACAAATGGAGAAGTATTTGTAACAGAATAAGGAATCCCATTTTCGAGGAACATGCCCTCCAAATTATCCTCAACAACTTCTCACAGCCTCTGAAAAGCCTCATCTTTCCATACCCGTCCAAATCATTCATTGAACTGACAGAACGAGCAGAATGGATCGAAATGGGAGTAGAGAATGGAATGTCTGAAGGCATCACTCTGACAAAGAATGTTCAAGATCTGAAAAAGAAGACACATTTCACTAACTCAGCCGACGCTCTAAGCGACAATCAGGGCAACAGCAGCAAGAATGGTAACAGCAGTGGCACGAAGCCTGAGCAGAACAGAGGAAGAAAAGGAAAGTTCTTTAAGAACAGTGATAAGCCTCTTTTGAGCGGTCCTCAACAAAAAGAAGATCTTCAGAAAAAGCCCAAACACATCAATTGGAGCAAGGATCAGAAATTCACTCTTTTGGATCAGCCTCTGGAAAAGGTCCTGGAATATTTATTGTCCCATAGAATGGTTAAACTTCCCAAAGTTGCAGATCCACCAGTGATCATGGGAAAGTTCAAAGATCAGTTCTGTAAATTTCATAGGGCAATGAGACATGATATAAAACATTGCTTCGTCCTGAAGCACTTGATTCAGGACTGCATTGACAAAAGCATCCTCGTAGAAGATGAAGAGGAAGGAAAAATGGAAATTCTATTAGCTCCATTCCCAAACCATTCTGCATCAACTATTTCAGAACACTCATTTCTTCCACAAAGCCACATATGTCCATGCTCCAGTGAAGACATAAGTCTCCAGCATCAGGTAATGGTTCTACATCGGGACCAGCCTACATCCAAAAAAATGAACATCTTCTCATTTTTGAACCAAATGAATGCATCAGTTGAGAGCGGAAAAACTCAAGTTTTCCCAAAAAGATTCCTTAAAAGGGAAGCCTTCGCAGAGGAAGCAGAAACCTCTAAAGCAGCCAAAGAGCAGGCCAATAGTCTTCAGAAGCCAATCACAACGCTCTCCAACATTTCCATTTTTGAATTGACTCATGATTCCCCCAAGCATCAAGAGGTGTTAGATGATTTATTGAGAAAAATTAAGGTGAAGCCAGGCACTACGCCAAAAGATATGGCACAGATCGTGAATCAGGCAATGACTAATGCGCCTATCACCTTTTCAGATGAGGATTTGCCAAAGCCTCATTCATTCCATAACAATGCACTGTATATTGTGGTAAGGACCAGGGGCATGACTGTCCTGCATGTACTTGTTGATGGAGGCAACAACCTCAACATTTGCCCAGAAATGATAGCGAAGGCCTTAGGATTGAAAGAAGAAGAATATGTGTCTGATCCTATTACCATCTATGGCTTCAACAATCACGGGAGACCGCCAAGGGCAAAATCTTTCTGGAAATTTTCATTAATTACTTGGTACATACAGTTCTGTTCCATGTCGTCAATGTGCCACCAACTTACAATCTTCTGTTAGGACGAACATGGATCCACAATGCTAATGTCGTTCCGTCAACCCTCCAATAGTGCATAAAATGGTCTAAGGGAGGAATGATTACCACCATTCTTGGAGAAGATCTCGAAGAGAGGCTGCCACAACCTATGATTCCCTGTCCAACATTCACAGCAGATATTCCAAGCATCCGAGAAGCTGATGAAATCAACCTCAGTGAAAGCTTAGAAATGCTGAAGCTGAAAGATATCTTGGAAGAAGAAAATGTTGCAGCCACGGTCCAATGGCAAGGACCCTGTTTCTTCAAGTTAGGAGGACGTATCAACTATACCTCCTTCAAAGATCATCCTTTATTTCCGCAATTTTCCAAGGCCAGAAAAGGATTTGATCTGCTGATAAAACATGGATACCAGCCATTTCGAGGCATGGGGAAAAATGAGGACGACATAGTGGAGACTATCATTCCTGTTCAGCATTCAAACAGTTCAGGGTTGGGGTTCACCGGCCAAGATTCTAGCAAGAAAACAATATTTGTCAGAGGAAACAAATGAGAAGATGATGCCTTAGTTTTCCTGCTTTTTGTCCTTGTTTTTCTGTTGATCTTGTAGGGATGACACAATCTCATCTTTTTGTCAAATCTTGTAAATATCTTACTTCTAATCAATAAAAAGTTAATCTTCTCTTCATATTTAGGCATCTATCATTCTTTCTTATATTTTGTTTGTGCCATTATTCTTTACTTTATACAAAGAACTCATTTTTGGCTCATACTTTCTCTTAAAAACCTTTCTTACATTTTCAGGACCATTAACTCCTGAATCAATGAAGAAATTCATTATCAATCCCAAATATTCAAATTTGGCAAGGATTCCTAAGATAAAAGACAGAGTACAGGTCAACCAAGCGACAGAGCAGACCCAAGAGCTAGCAAAATTTGATTCAACCATCCAAGAATTGCCAGAATTTGCTCACATTCAGAAGCAGGATGAACCCTCATCTTTGGTTCAAGATCCAACTGAGGATATCAATATTGGTTCGGAAGATGATCCGAAAATTCTCAAAATTGGTTCAAGTCTAAATGCAGTTGAAAAAGCAAGACTCGTCCAGTTCCTTAAGCAGCATCAAGAAGTGTTTGCTTGGACTTATGAAGATATGCAAGGATTAGATCCCAAGTAGTTGAGCATCGACTCAAATTGAAACCAGATTCTAGACCAATCAAGCAAAAACTGAGGAAACTAGACCCTCGAGTTGAGCAACAAGTCAAGGAAGGACTTGAAGATTTGTTGAAAGTAGGCTTCATCCGAGCCATTGACTACCCGGAGTGGTTGGAAAATATCATGGCAGTTCCTAAAAAGAACGGAACAGTTTGAATCTGCATTGATTTCTGGGATCTCAATAAGGCTACCCCGAAGGATGATTATCCACTTCCCAATATTGATCTTTTGATCGATAGCATGGCAGATCACGCCATGTTTTCCTTTATGGATGGATATTTAGGCTATAATCAGATCAAGCTGGCCGCTCGTGATCAATCAAAGACTTTATTTACTACACCATGGGGAACCTTTTGCTACACAGTAATGCCATTTGGGCTCAAAAATGTCGGGGCAACCTATCAGAGGGCAATGGCCATTATTTTTCACGATCAGATGCATAAGAATATGGATGCATATGTGGATGACATTTTGGTCAAATCTAAAGAAGAAGAGGATCATCTTGATGCTCTTGGTCAAGTCTTTGAAAGGCTCATTCTTTATAAATTGAGACTTAATCCTCATAAATGCGTTTTCGGAGTAGAATCTGGCAAATTGCTCGGTTTCATTATCAGCAAGAAAGGAATAGAGGTGGATCCAGCCAAAGCAAAGGCAATTATTGATATGCCACCTCCAACTAATCTCAGGGAACTGCGAAGCCTTCAAGGGCGAATTCAGTCTATTCGCAGATTCATCTCCAATTTGGCTATGAGATGTGAACCTTTCAATCATTTAATAAGAAAAGGAGTAAAATTTGAATGAGGATCGGAATGCCAACTCTCGTTTGAGCGCATCAAGCAGTATCTCCTTAATCCACTAGTTTTGAAGCCGCCAGAATTGGGGAAGCCTCTCTTATTATATATTTTTGTCAATCAGAATGTCGATGGTGGATTCCTCGCACAATATGAAGAGGGCAGCCTGATAGAGCATGCCATATACTATGTGAGCAAAACTTTCATTGATTATGAAAAGAAATATTCTCAAATGGAGAAAAGTTGTCTAGCTCTAGTTTGGATGTGCCAGAAATTAAGACATTACTTGTAGGCATCAAAAATCAAATTCCTATCAAAGCTTAATCCTCTCAGATATATTCTTGAACAACCGTTTCTCACTGGACGGATTGCAAAATGACAAGTCCTCCTAATGCAATATGACTTAGAGTATGTTTCTCAAAAGTCGATTAAAGGCCAAGCGATCGCAGATCAGTTGGCAGATTTTCCTTTGACAAAAGAAATAAAAGCAGAGGATGATTTTCCTGATGAGCACATCTGCAATGTCCAACATCCTCCAGTTTGGAACCTATTCTTTGATGGCTCTAAAAATATGTCTAGCATAGGGATTGGAGTCCTGTTAATCACTCCAGAAAAAGAAATGATCCCTTATTCTCTCAAGCTTGGTTTTCAATGCACTCATAACATGGCCGAGTATGAAGCTCTAATACAAGGCCTCAAAATTCTGCAAAGTTTCAATGTCAAAAGAGTGCATGCCTTTGGCGATTCGTTACTTGTTGTCAGTCAAGCTAACACTGAATGGCAGTGTGATCATCGCAAAAATTTTCCTCTCTTGTGTATTTCTCTCTCTTTCTTCTATTTTCCTTTCCAACCTCTATTTCCTCCTTTTTGAAGGGAGAAAATAAAAGACGGAAAAAAAGAGGGAAGAGAAAAGAAGAAGAGGAATTCTTTTGCGGATCTCACTTGACCTTAATTTTGAAATTTTTTGAAATAACTCACCTTCGTTTTTGAAAAATTTACGGGAAAACTGGGAGACGGGATCCGCTCGTCGGTACGAGGTTCGACCGTTCCTGGCGCCTTTACCAGGGGTAATCGAACCAAGGGTCGAATTTTATGCCTTTTGTTTTGTTAAGAATTTATCTAAGAAATTATTCTAAGTTTAAATGCACAAAGAATCATGCTTGTGCGAAATGCAAAGATGTATGCTCTTTTTGAAAATGTTTTAAAGAATTCCCAAGTGTTTCTAAGATGAATCTGATAAAATGAAGAAATGATTTCTAACTTAGAACTTAAGATTAAAGTTCTAAGTTTTTAGAATAATCAAGAGCTTGGGAAAATAAATTTGGATTTTGGAAAATGATTTTGAAGTTTTGATATAAAAGAAGAAGAAAGGAATTTTCAAAGTCATAAATGGACTTTGAATCAGAATAGAAATGAAAATGGAATTGAATCAGAAGGAAAGATAGAATTGGGAAATCTGAATAAAATTGAGAAATGAAATTGATTTAAAAGTTGGAATTTCAAGATGAAATCTGAATCCAAGATCTGGATTCTGAATAGAGTTTAAAGCTGAATTTTGAATTTAGGATCTGAAATGGGAACTTGATTTGAAATCTGGAATGAAATGGAATTGGTTTTAAGAATTGGAATTAAAGTGGAATTTGGATTTGGAATTTTGAATGGAATTGGATTCAAGATTTGGAATCCAAGATGGTATTTGGATCTGAAATCTGAGATCCAAGATAGGGTTAGTCTCTGGATCCTAAGATGGAATTGGATCTGAAGTCTGAGATCCAAAGTAGAATTGGATTCTGGATCCTAGAATGGATTTGGATCTGAAGTCTGAGATCCAATGTAGGATTGGGTTCTGGATCCTAGAATGGAATTTGGATCTGTAATCTGAGATCCAAGGTGATTTGGGTTCTGGATCCTAGAATGGATTTGGATCTGAAGTCTAAGATCCAATATAGAATGGGGATCTAGATCCTAAGTGGAATTTGGATCTGTAATCTGAGATTCAAAGTAGAGTTGGTTCTGGATCCTAGAATGAATTTGGATCTGAAGTCTGAGATCCAAAGTAGAGTTGGGTTCTGGATCCTAAATGGAATTTGGATCTATAATCTGAGATCCAAAGTAGAAGTGGAATTTTGGATCCTAAAATGGATTTTGGATCTGAAATCTAAGATCCAAAGCAGAAGTGAAATTTTGGATCCTAGAATGGATTGGATCCAAGATGAAATGTGGATCTGAAGTCTAAGATCCGAAGTGGAATTGAATTCATACTTAGAAATCTGGATCCAAGTTGAGATTTTAACTTTGGTTTTTGGAATTTCAAAATTGATTTAAGGATGAATTTCAAAGTCAAATGGGACTTTGAACTTGATTTTGGAATTTATAAAATGAATCAAGTTGGATTTAAACTTTGAATTTGATTTCAAAGTTTGGATTTAAAAAATGAGGTAGAATTGAAATGAAAATTTGAAGAAGAGATACTCACAATCACTTGGATTTTTAAAAGGAATTTTTGAAAAGTATGATGCAATTCTATCCTAAATGATGAATGAATTTAAAGAATTTGAAATTGGATTTTTGAAAAGCTATTTCATTCTTTAAATGAATTAAAAATGAGGTTGAAGACATAATACAACCCTGACTATGGTCATTGGATGTATTATGTAATAACTACATTTAAATTCAAGTGAAGAATAAAATATATTTTGGTGCTTTCATAGAATTTTAAAATGAAATTAACTCTCAATATACCCTGACTATGGCCATTGGTATATATTTTGAGTTAATTTTAAGTTAAATTCTGATAAAAGAGAAAAATATTTAAAGAAAATATGATGATTTTTGAAAAAGAATCCAGTGTGGATCTAGTGTTATTTCATAAAAGATAAAAATTCTAAGTCTTGTTTACATCCCGACTATGGCCGTTGATGCAAATCATCAACTTAGGATTAATTTACCTCTTACGAAATGGTGCACGTGCCATTCATGTTTCACCATATATACATGCTCATACATTCTAATCTAAGACTGAAAATATAAGTGATTCTCATTACATCTAGCTATTACAAGTTTATGAATTTACATTGAAAAATTTACAAAAAGATTTCTAACTTTGGAACAGGAAGAATGACACTATTCATGTTCTCCCTACAAAACAAAATGAGTTAGTATGGATGAAGAAAGAGATAACGACACTATGGTATGAAATGGACAAGAGATGTGGATGAGATGTTCATGACTGAGTATGTGTGCACAAGGAGACTCATGGAAGAGGTATGCACATATCTTATACTTTTGGCTAAAAGGACAACTATATATCTTTTACCTAAAGCAAAATAATAAAAAAAAAGGGGAAAGAAAACAATGCTGGACTTATATGATGCTGAGTGAGATGGGAGAAGGAATATTATATGCAGTTGGAGAACTTTAGCTGGAGTTTAAAGGGGTATGAAGGGCTGTTTTGGCAACCGTAGGTGGCACCATAAATATTTGCAACATGCCATGATTATGGTTATCAAGAAGATAGGCTGAAATGAGTTCATACTGTACAAGGTGAATGACAAAGTGTTTGTTGCAAGTGATGTGCATCAACTGTCCACAGGGCATGGCTGTGAAGAGGTTAGTGCAGGGGTTTAGCAGGTGAGTCAGCAAACGATGTTGAATGTGCTGCTGGAAATGTTGAGCTACATAGGTTAACATATCATCTAGGTGACAGTCGGAGGGTGATGTGAGACAAAGGGGAAGCTGTGATGAGAAGGACACATGAAAATAGAAAACGCAACACTCTGCTGGGGCTGCTGCTATAGCGGATGAATGCTGCGAACAGACGCCTCAATAGTGATGGAAAATATTGTGAGGTGATGGCACCACAGTACCTACATGGTTTCAGCAGGTGGCTGTCTGAATTGAGCAAAGCTGATGGTGAGACAGGCCTTAGATGGATGATTCACTGATAACCTAATCACTATCTAATGGCAATGGTGTGGCTGAATGTGGGATATGGCTACGGGTAGATGCCTGCAGAGAATGGGCAACACAGATACTATATTGAAGCTATACTATGGGATGTAATGCAAAACGTGATGAGTGGTATAGTGATATAAAGAACTAATGATAAAATGCACTACAGGAAATGGAATGGAGGCAAATATTATGAAACGTAACAAAAGCAATAAAAAAAAATGAGCAAGTGTTGTATATGTTATACAAAGGTAAGTATCATGGGTGTGGCATAATACCTAAGAGTGAGCTTAATTACTGGACACATGCAAGAGATGATTAGGGTGCCAGACAAAGTGCAGAATATTGGGTGTAATGGGATGCAAACTATAGTGAATGGGTATGCAGACTTCAGTTGATCAGCAAGAATGAATGTTGGAATTGCTATACCCTATACAGCTATGTGCCAGTGCATTTACCTGCATAAAACGCAAGCTACATCAAAACTTACCACAGGAGTCATGAAAGAAATCTGATAATATCGTCCTTACTGGGGTTATCACAGCTCCAGACTGGTCATGATTTTATCTATAAGAACATCGATTTGTAGCGGACCACTGTCCCAAGCAGTTGCCACAAGTGCATCTTTAAAGATCGGACCATCTTTTTGCTCTTTTCCAGCAGGACGCAATTCACATGTAATGAGAGAGAAGTTTCTTTTGAAACATGAACGAGTGCTTTCACAAACCCCTCCTCTTGATGATTTATTAGCAGATTCAGGAGACAGTAGGCTCCTGGGGATGATATCTTTATTGTGAAATCATTGGAGTGCAGGGCAAATTCCTGATGGCTCCCCTGTGAGGTTTAGCAGTAGTTCATGCAGAACCAATACCATAGAAAACAAAGCACAGGGGAATATGGCCTATCACAATTCATGTCAAACTAATGGTTTCTTTGGTAACATCATCCAAACTGTCCCATTGATGGCCTGTCTTTAACATAATCACTACTAACAGGGAAAGTCGATCAGTGAGATTAGTAAAACAGAACAGAGAACGTTAATAAGGGTATTCCTAATGTACAAAAAAACACCAGGCTGAGGTAGAACAAACAAACCACAGAGACCCAAAATAAAAAAAGGAAGAAAAAGAAAATGTAGGACAAAGGATGCATTTCAATGAATAATCTGCATACGAATGGCCTACAGACGCAGGATTCTCAAATATAAGTTGACTAATCAGTAAATGAAAGAAGATACATCATGAGTGCCAATTCTGCGCAATTGATCTCCATGGATTGATTGATTTTAGCAGCTTGAATTTATACAATCATAACTATCTGTCGGTGACTAACTATACTACACAGAAATATGAACCCGCAGAATGAGGATATGGCAATGCTGAATGGATCGTGTATGTACTTCTAAACACAGGTGGAGCAAAGATTGGGGTGACATAGACAAATACAGATGGTATGCGAGAATATATTATCACAAGTACTCAAATGTAAGATAATAAACAAACAGAAATATATATATATATATAAAAAAAAAAGATCACTAATGAAATTGGCAAGACATCAGAGGTAAAATCAAATGTAGAGAGAGGTTAACACCTCATTCCAGAGGGATATATCAGCCTTTGATTAACTTCCAGCAAACCAAATCTTATTCCTAACTTGGAGTAATCATTGAACTATCATGAAGGGCAATCATGAAACCAAAATTGTGTATCATCGTAACACCTTGGTTCTTTAACTTGTAATCTTGATATTCTCAAGATGGTGCATCTGAATGTCTACTGAAGACCATAGGGGGTGTTCCCTTGGAACAATATTTCCAACAACAAAGGATATAACAGACTATGTACAGGGAATAGAACTTCCCAAATTGTCTGAGTCACAAAGGATTCCTCTTTAGATCTAGCGAGGCTTCAGGTGAATCAAGTGGGTTATTTGCAACAGCTCCTACCCAACTTTGGACCAGTGATCAAGGGTACTTTCACGGACTATTGAGAGACATACTCTAAGACAGATTTTATAACAGAACAGGATACTGTCGGAAGGATCATAGTGAGATGTGGGAGATTAAACAAAGGTCAAAATACAAGGAACAACTAAACATCAAAGATAAAGTTGCGATGTAAATCAAAACTCAACCAGAAAATAAAAAAAAAAATGTCAGAACTCGAGAGTTCCTTTGATGTTGCACGCAGATGTGTTGGGGTTGTCATAGGAAACCCACACATTCATCTATGGTGCAGTAATAAGGGTGAGAATCAGGAAATCGTAATAAAACGAGGAAAATACAAGGGAAATAATGAATGAAGAGACAAAATCAAGATCCTGATGAATCAACGATGCCACTGTGAGGCGTCATTGATCATCTATCTATAAAGAAAGATATTCGATGAGATCAGAAGTTCACATAAACAGATATTAGAAATCAGAGATGCAAAAGAAGAAAGAAAACAAAAAGAAATAAATGACGAAAATGGGAATAGAGAAGCTAAAAATGCGGAGGAGTTTCTTACCTTGGCCTTGCAAATGTTCTAAAGGGGCAAACGAGGCTTCTTTGGTGGGATCAGAGAGGGGCTCTCTGGTTCTTCTGATTTGCAGGGACTTCCATGTTTGGAGAGGAGAATCAGGAAAAGGAGTGAAGGTCGATGAAAAAAATAGAGAATGCCGAGAAGCTCGATGTCTTCCGGGAAGAAAAATCGATGATGCTGGAGGAGAAAATGCAGTGTGAAGATGGGTCTAATGGATGCCGAGAAGAAGCTTGGAGGCTTCTTCTTAAAGGGGAAATGGAAGCCTCGAGAGGGGAAAATCCGTTGAGGATTAAAGGTGGAGAGAAGAGGGTTTGTTGGTAGATCAATGATGGAGAGAGAAGGAAAAACGCGCGGGAGGAGTTCGTTAGGAATTCTCCCTTTTTCCAAAAAGAGGTTTTCTTTTTACAGAGTTTTTGAAAAATGGTTGAGAGTGAGGTTTTTGGAAAAATGGCTTCAAAAGCTTGGAAAATCATTCGTTTTCCTTGTAAATTTTCCCAATTTTTTTTTTGGTTTTTAGTTTATTCTTCAATTTTTTTTTGTATTTTTAGGATAAAGTCCTAAAGTTTCACGAGAAATTAAAGGTTAAAACTAAATTTTTTTTTTGGTGCTTTTATAAAATATTTACAAAAGGGAATTTTTCTAAGAATTTAAAAGCTATTTTGAGAAAATTTCTTCAGAAATGGGTTTGGATCCGGATTTTGAAGAAATATGGATTTAAAACACTGGATTTGGATCCGAAATTAATTTTGAATATACCAATATGGATTTTAATTCAGAAAATCTGAAGAATGACTAAAATTTAGCTTTGAAATCGCTTTGATTTTCTCAGAAAACGGGGTTAGGGGCAAAAGGGTCATTTTGCAAATTTTTGAAAAATTTGGGGTGTTCACAGGCAAGTGAAAGATTCCAAATTGATCCCATATCATAAGATCATCCTAGCCCTTGTGGACAGCTTCGAAGAATTTCAGCTCAATCATATCAGGAGAGAGCACAATCAGATAGCCGATGGCTTAGCCAGCCTGGGCTCCATTTTATCCTATAAAAGCAGCGAATCATGTCGTTCTTTCGAAGTTGGCAGACTTGAGCAACCTGCTTTCATTTCAACCATACAGGTAAACCAGGTCGATCAGAAATAGAAGCCCTGGTACCAAGATATCAAAAATTTCATTAAGACTGGTGAATTTCCACCAGAAATGCCAAAAAGGGAGCAACATGCAATTCATCATATGTCTACCCGTTATTTCATTCTTGCCAATGTCCTCTACCGTCGTGGGTTCAGTTCTGAATATGCCAGATGTTTAGACAAAGAAGAAGCCATGGAAATTATCCAAGAAGTGCATGAAGGGATTTGTGGCGGCCATGTTGGCTATCAAACTCTTGTCAAGCAGATCATCCGAGCAGAGTACTACTGCAACACCATGCAACAGGACTGTCATAGATTTATAAAGAAGTGCGTCAAGTGTCAGATGCACGCACCTTCCATTCATGCGCCGGCCACATATCTACAGTCAATTGTTTCTTCTTGGCCATTTTCTATGTGGGCATTTGACGTCGTAGGCCTAATTACCCCTTCTGCCTTCAACGACCACAAATACTTTCTGGCTGCGACAGAGTATTTCATGAAATAGGTTGAAGCTGTTACTCTACGCATAATAGAAGGACGCCATGTGGTTTCTTTCATTTACAAGAACATTATTTGCCGTTTGGCATACCACATGACATTGTTTCTGACAATGGAAGCCATTTCAAAAATGAGAGGATGAAAACCTTCTGCTCTAAATTCAAAATTTGTCATCATTTCTCATCTCCTTATTATTCTCAAGGGAATGGCCAAGCAGAGGCCACCAATAAGATTCTGATCCGCATTTTGGAAAGGACTGTGAAAATAGGTCGAGATTGGCATGAGAAGATCCATGATGCACTTTGGGCATACCGAACCACCACTCAGACTCCGACCAATGCCACTCCTTCAGAACTTGTTTATGGAACTGAGGTAGTGTTGCCTCTCCATGTCCAAAAAGCCCGCTCTCAAATTTGCCTCCCTTATAGAATTGCCACTTGATCAATATCAGCAGCAGAGATTGGTGCAGCTGGACTTACTAGATGAAAAGAGGCTCAAGGCAGCAGAGCATGCTCAAGCTTATCGACAGAGGATAGCTCAACATTATGCCAAGTTCGTCATTGAGAGAAATTTTTGAGTTAACGATTTGGTGCTCAGATCGACAGCTCATATCAAGCATCGACCACGGGGCAAGTGGTCACCCAATTGGGAAGGCCCTTATGTGGTTAAAGAAGCATTACCTCGCAATTCATATCGTCTGATCAACGCAGATGGGGTGGAAATGCCAGATTTCATCAATGCTCTGCATCTGAAGAAATTTTATACCTAAAATGTTCATTCTAAAGCCTTTTTGTACTATTCATAGAGCCGTTTCAATAAAATAATGATCTTCTATCAATTCTCGCATTCTTTTCCATAATACTGGGGCATTTTATTTTTTATTTATAACCATCTTCCTTCATCATATGCAGGCAGGATTAGACAAAAGCTCTTTTTCTCAAATTTTATTAATTCTCAATTGATCTTGTGATCTTTTATTAATTTCATTTCATTTGGTTCATTTCTCGATTTAATCAAATTTTCATCAAACTATTGCCAATTTTGTCAAGTTTTGAATCTTTTTGTCAATTTTTACTATTGAATTTTTATCCATCTTTAAAAATACCCTTTCAGGTTAAGGGATAAACCTGATGCCTCCTTTCAATGAGGTATTCTTTTTATTATTTTCCCCGTTCAGGATAAGGGATTAATCCTGAAAAACTAGGCCACATACGGGTAACTATGATGGCCTATCAAAATTCAGAACTTTCAACAATCTTTCCTTAAAATTTTGTCAATTTCTATCAATCTTTCATCGATTTCTATTATTCTTCAAAATTTCATTTACTCCCCTTCAGGTTAAGGGATAAACCTGATGCCTCCTGCTGACGAGGTATTTCTTTCCTTTCTTCCCCATCCAGGATAAGGGGATAAATCCTGAAAGCAGACCATATATAGTTAAAATGTGATGGTCCATTGAATTCAGAATTTTCACCAAGAATCTTTACTTTCTAAAACTCATTTTTTTAGCTCATCTTCACAACCCGGTCCTCGCACTGGTTATTTCTCAAACTTTTCAATCATATATTGAGCTCATTTTCAAAATCCGGTCCTCGCACCGGTAACTTCCTAAATTCAACCGTTCTGATCAAATTCTTTCCTTCTAAAAATTCAAATTCTGACTTGAACTTCTCAAGATTTGATATCTCAAAGGTTCCCGCTTCTGCTGGTCATGTATTTCAAAGGTTCCAGCTTCTGCTGGTCATGTATTTCAAAAGATCCAACACTCGTTGGTCATGTATTTCCAAAGGTTCCAACTTTTGTTGGTCATGTATTTCAAAAGATTCAACACTCGTTGGTCATGTATTTCCAAAAGAGTCAGCTTTTGCTGGTCATGTATTTCAAAGGTTCCAGCTTTTGCTGGTCATGTATTCCAAAGGTTTCAGCTTCTGCTGGTCATGTATTTCAAAAGATCCAACACTCGTTGGTCATGTATTTCCAAAAGAATCATCTTTTGCTGGTCATGTATTTCAAAGGTTTCAACTTTTGTTGGTCATGTATTCCAAAGGTTCCAGCTTTTGCTAGTCATGTATTTCAAAGGTTCCAGCTTTTGCTGGTCATGTATTTCAAAGGTTCCAGCTTTTGCTGGTCATATATTTCAAAGGTTCCAGCTTTTGCTGGTCATGTATTTCCAAAATCAAAGATTCAGCTTAAGGTCTCATCAAAATCTATATTGAATGATTATTTCACAAAGAATTCATGAAAACTTTGCCAATTTGCTAAAAGCATTTGTTGATTCTAAAAATCTGACTACACAAAAAAATTACCTCAGATTACTTCTAGTATTCTTTCCAAAAAGGTGAAGCTTTTTGCGAAAAAGGGATGAAATTCAAATCTTTTCCTTGTTGATCAACCAAAAGGATGAAAGAAATATCCTCGATATGATTAATGAAATAAATATTCAATCATGTTGAAAAGCCAGAAGCGAATTGATATTGATCATGGCTATGTCGCATATTTAAAGACGGCTATCTGGCAATCAGGGAATGGAAATATCTTGAGCCATAAAAAGAATCCACTCAACCCATATCTTCATAGTCATTTAAAGTTGCAATCAAATATTTGCAAAAGGGATCTCTTAACTGTCGTCGAGATGAAGACGAATAGGCGAGCTAGACCCCCGGGGCCAAAGAAGATTTGGATAATCTCCGAGATGAAGGAGTTTGTGACGAATCCTTCCAGGGAAAGTTCAGATCACCGTCGAGATGAAGGCAAGTGCGATGAACCTACCGAAAAAGCCTAAAATATATTTGATTTCTGCTATCATATAAAGACCTTTTGAGCCAATATCATCAATAGAATTCCTGAGATAAAAAAAGGATCGAAACATCTCCAAGATGAAGGAGTTTGCGACGTACCCTTTCCCGAAAAAGAGACAAAAGTCAGGACACATCCAAATGAAGGATGATATAAAAACCCAAGAAAGTTCAATGACTCAAAAAAGAGTGCAAAAAGATCATCGTGGGAAAAACACCCAGATATCAAACTGCCAAAATTGCTAGAAGTCATCTTTTCTCATGCAAAATTCCTTTATCAGTATCTTTTCACTACTTGTTTTTATGAAATTAAGAATATTTCTTCTCTTCTCATATCAAGGAAATGGATAGTTTCCTTGAAGAAAATCATCTGTGCTAAAATTTTGAATTTGACTCTTAAAACTGAGGAGTTAACCTCATTGGGGGAAATACTCTAGGTAAAAGAGGGAATGTCTTTTGCACATACATGCACATTTTCAAGCGTTTGAATCAACTATAATTTTATCCTATTTGGCAAAATTTTCTAGCTATTCCAAGAATGAAATAAATATTCAATATCCATTTTGATGCAACCTAGCATTCTTTATATTTTCCCAAAAGAGTTACCTCCTTCAGAAGAAGTATCTCTTCCTGTCCCATCACGGTTTTCTCATTCAAAAATCCGTATAGAAGTACCCACTCAGGTTAAGGGTCAAACCTGAATTTTCTGCGAGAGGTCATTGATTTCAAAAGCTATTTCAGTCTCAGCAATGAGACGCCCAAAATCATCCCTTTTTCAAGCTTTAGGGAACCCCATTTTTCTCCTTTCGCAAACCTCTTTCGAATTTGTTCGTCCAAACTTCGAAGGTCCCATCATGGTCTCTTCATTCGAGGATTTCATTTGGTCACCCCCTTCAGGTTAAGGGTTAAGCATGAACCTCTCCCCCCGAGGTATCTTTCTTTCTCAGGTTTGGGTTAAACTTGAGTATCGTTTCAACGAGGTTCCTCGCTTTGATGAGGTGTTTCCTTCCAGCCCCATCATGATTCTTCCCATCGAGGAATCCATGCTTTGTATATCCATCCAGGATAGGACACTACTTGAGCTTCATCTCATAAAGGCATTTTCCAAAAATGTCCCATCAAGGTCCGCTTATATTTCTTTCTCCATGCAATCCATATTGATATATCTTCGACCCATCTAGGTTAAGGGCTAAACCTGAGTTATTCCAAAAGGCAGATTTTGTCTCACCCATGAGACTTGATCAAAATTCTTATCTTTCATCATTTTGGGATCTTCGCCCAAAGTCCCATCACGATTTCCTCATTTTTATTATTCAGTCATATCATTTTCGAGGATTTCGTCTCCCCAAGGCCATTCAGGATAAGGTTTTAAGCCTGAAATCATGTCTTTTCAAATAAATTCTACCACACCCAGTTTCAGATCTGTTGGCTGGGGCATTTTTTTCAAAATTTGGAGTGTTTTCTTTGCCACTAAGACCGGCTTTCAACCGGCTTAGTAGCAAAGAGGGGCATCTGTGAACACCCCAAAATTTTCAAAGTTTTGTAAAAATGTCCTTTTTACCCCTGACCCCATCTTTTGAGAAAATCAAAGCAATTTCAAAACTAAATTTAAGTTATTATTCAGATTTTCTGGATTGAATTTCATGTTGATATATTCAAACTCGATTTTGGATCCAAAACCAGTGTTTAAAGTCCAAATCTGAGCCTCGTTATTCAAATTACAAATTCAAATTATAAAAATGCCAAAAATATTTTCTGAATGGCTCAAACAGTTCATCCGTTATTCATTTGGATCCACTACTTGATATTTTCTCGATTCGAGGTCCGAAACTCGAATATCATCTCAAATTTCCAGATCCATGCTCACTTTCTGAAGAATTTTTCAAAAGAATAGCCTCAAGTTCTCAGAAAACCCCTCTTTTGTAAATATTTCTCAAAAATACAAAAAAAATAGTTTTGAATCTTTGTTTTCTCTTAAATTTTAGGATTTTATTCTAAAAATACAAAAACACGAAAAAAAACAACAAAAAAAACCAAAAAAATTGGAAAAACTATGTAAAGAACGAATGGTTTTAAGCCTTTTAAAGTGGGTTTTAATAAAAAATTCTTTTTAAATCACTTTTTGAAAATTTGTTTTAAAGGGATCCTCTTTTGGAAAATTTAGAAAGATGGAACGGCCTCTTTCCCGCACACTCCCTCTCTCATTCTCCGTCATCCATCCTCAACAGACCCTTCTCCTCTCCACCTTTCATCTTCAACCGCTTCCCCTCTTGAGCTTTTGATTCCCCTCTTTAAAAAGAGGCACCCAAGCGTCTTCTCAGCATCCATTTTCTTCCTTCAAGCATCCATCAACCCTCTCCATCGAGCATCCATTCTCTGGCATCGAGTTTTCTCTTTAGTCATCCGTTGTTCAACTTACCCCCATTAGCATCCCTCAAGGCATCCCCTCTGGGAAAGGCTGTTTTGGAATCTCTGCAAACAAGAAGAGCCCACAGTCTTCCTCTCCGGTTCCACCAAAGGAGCACGAGCTCCCTCTTTCAAGATCCCTGTAAAACAAGGTAAGATTTCTCTCCCTGTATCTCTGAGTTTTTTTTACGCCTCTCTAGAATTTAATTCCTTTCACTCTCACCGTCATTATTTGTTTGTTATATTTCCCTTTTCTCAATATTCATCTCTGTTTCAAAGCTCACAGTACATTTTCAGTTTTTATCCTTTCCTACGAATTGAGGACCGACGATGCCCCGCAATGGCGTCGTCGATCCATAGGGATTTTTTTTTTTATTATTCCAATCCCATTTCTGTGTTTATGTTATCTTTCCCCCCTTTTTATTTTGATTCTCTTTTTATTCTACATGTTTTGATTTTGTTCTTCTCCTCTTTTTTTTTTAGGCATCGCAGGTAAGATTGATATGTATATAGCAAGATCATACCACCTGCTGCTACAGCAAAAGGGATGACCATAATCCAATATAGCTATTACTTTATTCCTCTACTTTCTGCAGCTTCTTCATTTGAATTTCCTCGATTTGGGGAAGCCTTGATAATCTGTTTATGCTGTCTCAAAGTAAATATTCTCTTCATGGTTTATCATTAGCTAATCATCACATTTTCGGTGAATTCTCTCATTTCAAATTTCGTCTTATATCAAATATTTGATTATCACTCTCTCAATTTCATTGGTTTGCTTAGTATTGACTATCTGCATTGCATCAGGAAATCGAGCGTGTTGTTTATTTTTTTTTATATATTTGCATCTTTTTCCTACATTTTAGCATTTCAGACTTATTTCGTTACATCATTACTCCATCAGTTGTTGCATTCATTGCATCCATCCTGCATCACACACTCACACACTATGATTCATACTAGTCGCTGCATAAGATTTGTTTAAATCCTATCAGTAGCAAAACAAAAGAAAACTGTTTATGGAGGAGAGAAATTTTCTTTTCCCTTATTATCATTGCCCTTATTTCTTTCTTTTTCTTTCAGCATCTCGTTAAAGCCATGTTTGTTGTCTCTGAAGGTTTTATGTGCCCTCATTGCTTTTGTTCTTTTAAATATCACCCATCTCTCATATTGTTATGAACCATCTGTGTGTTTCCTGATTAGTACTCTCTGCATCACTTGTATTCACCCCGTGATCTTCAATATTAGTTCATTTAAGGGTCCATTTTAGATGATCAAAATTGTTTTCTTTTTTTTCTTTTCTTTTTTTTTCTTTTCTTTTTTTCTCTTTCTTTAAATATATATTTTATGCACTTTGAATCCAGCATCATTCTTATGCTTTGATTTTTTTTTTCTGCAAAACCTGTCCGCTTGTCAGTTTGTTTCAGTGTATCTGGTTAATTAGAATTCTCCATTTCTTTTTTTTTTTCGTTCCTTTATATTTTGCATCATGCATTATGTCTATTCCATGTTCATTCATGATATTCGTATAGTGCAAAGCTTCTAGATATCATAACAGAAGCAAGTCACAAGGTTACTGGTGACTCATCCTCGACAGAAAGGGCATTATATTATGTAGTAATGGGTGCAGAGAAGCAAGATATACAATATGAAGTCTACTTGTGTAAAGTCTGAAAAGTGCAGGCTCAAACTGTGCCACATGTACTCCCTGCTTTACTTTAATTCACTGTTCTGTGAATTTTATTTATTTATTCTCTGCTTGGATTCATTATATTCCATTATCTATTCTCCTTTTACATTCATTGTGTCAACTAATTTCCTTTGTTAATCCAGTTTATTATATTCCATCGGTTAATTCCATTTGTTCAATACAATCCTTCATAACTGATCGTTGGTCTTATTGGTCATAATCCAATTGTTCCTTAAATTAAGATAGTTTGATAGATTTGGCCTACATTTTTCTGTGCTGGATCTAGATAAGGATGCCTGCATTTTATTATATAATAGTTGTAACTAGAATATTTTATCTTATTCTTTGCACATTATCACCATTTTCTTATACCTGCAGCATATGTTCCTTTTTTTTTTACTTCAGCATATCTGTCACACTACTTCTATGTCAAGCATTTCGATTCCAGCTGGTGTCAAAAGGAAATTGCAGCTATCTTCTCGGATCTGAAACTGGCTCAAACCGAGGTCATTAGATTGCCAGAGCCCTTTGCAGGACCCTATTTGGGAGGACTCCCCCCGTGTGCCAAACAGCCTCTTTTCATCAATCCTACCACCTGCAAGTAAATGTAAAGAGGAATGATATGCTGAAACCAAATACTGCAAAACCTGAAGGTCTGACTGAGTGCACTGGAATGGATGCTTACTGGTTAACGATCCATGGTTCTGGCAGCTTGCCAGTAACCTTATGTTAGAATCAATATATCGAGACATTGCTGTCAAGGCCAATCGTCTGTCATTTATGGAATCATTTGACAGAAAACGATCTGCTATTACATTTGCAATTACTGTCAATACTCACATTAATACCTATACCTGTAGTGGTATTTTATTTTTAGCAGCACATGACACACCTATCACTCCCCCACAACCTACCCGTTGTGCGTTACATATTGTCATCACTCCCCTCTTTTTACAGCACAACATGCTATACTTGTTACACAACATGCATCATAGCTATCACATGCTGAATCTTCACTTATGACATTATGTGCACACCTTCATTTCCATTGATGCACCAGTGTCTTCCTGATAACACTTCAGCCACTTCCACTTTTTTTTTACTGAAAAATATAGCCTAACTTTGGCCTGCAGGATCTGTAATTCCCCCTGTCCCAAAGTGATGTCTTCATCAGTATAGTCTGGGAAATAGCTTTTAGGAATTATCAGTCGATGCTCTATAGCTGTGAGTGGTGTTTAGCAGTAGTCTCAGCATTTGCATGTAGAATTAAGATCAACGGAAATAGTGGTTGTTTACACCAAATTTCCCTTTCGTCACTCTCCATTCACTACAGCATATTCAGTGTAAATTTCTTTTTAGTATCTAAACTCACTAGGATTTGCCATTAGGCCCTACATAGTGTGAACATTGCTAACATATTAGATATATACCTTTGCATGGGATGGATATCTACATGACACGGTTAATTAGAACGGTCACTTGCTTATGCCTTGACACCTCATGAATACCCTGTTTCGCTCGGTATTAGCCCATTGTCTTGTATAAAAATTCATTCCAATAGGTTCTTTCATATATATCCTCCAATGCTTTCCCATATGCATTTCTCATGTAAAATGAGAATAGCATTTTGTTTATGCATTCTCAGTTAGAATTGGCATAACCATTTGCATTTGCATTTTCAACTTAATTTCTTCCCTTTTCTTTTATCTTTGCATTGTGATAACTTTGTTTTGCAGGAATATGTAAAAAGCTTGAGTTTCTTTCTAAGATTAGGAATTTTTTTATATATAAATCCAATTCAACTTGTAATAGTTAGATGTTAATAAGAAATTTTCCTGCATTAGATTAGAATGAATGAGCATGTAAATATCATGAATTATCCATTGTTATATCATTCTTCTCTTTTATTTCAAATTCTCACGAATGGGAACACGAATGGCACGTGCACCATTCTAATAAGAGGTGATTAAGTCCTAAGTTGATGATTCACATCAATGGCCATAGTCAAGGTGTGAACAAAACTTAAGATTTTCATCTTTTATGGAATAACACTGGATCCACACTGGATCCTTTTCAAAATTTATCATATTTTCTTTAAATATTTTTCTCTTTCATCAGAGTTTAGTTTAAAATAAACTCAATACATATATCAATGGCCATAGTCAGGATATATTGAGAGTTAATTTCATTTTAAACTCTATAAAAGCACCAAAAATGTATTTTATTCTTCAATTGAATTTAAATGTGATTATTATATAATACATTCAATGACCATAGTCAGGGATGTATTATATCTTCAATCTTATTTTAATTCACTTGAAGAATAAAATATGACTTTCCAATCCAATTTCAAAAACTTTAAATTCATTCATCATTTAGGATAGAATTGCATCATATTTTCAAAATTTCCTTTCAAAAACTCTAAGTGATTTTTGAGTATTTTCTTCATTTTCTCAGATCAATTCTTATTTAAATTCAAGATTCAAAATTCAATTTCAAAGTCTAATTTGACTTTGAAATTTCAAAATCATCTTATATTCAAAATTTCAATTTCCTAAACAAAATCCAAACTTCGAAGTTCAATTTAACTTTGAAGTTTTCTGATTCATCTTCTGATTCATCTTCTGATTCAAAATCAAAGTTTATTTTCTTATCTTCAAAATCAAAGTTTGAGATCGATTCTGAATCTCAAAATTTGACTCTTCCTGAATTTTAAATTGAATCTGGGTTTTCAAAACCCAGACCCATTTTCAAAAGTCCCATTTGGACTTTCAAAAACCAAATCCAAAGTTAGAACCCAATCTCAACTTGGATCCAGATTTCCAAAGGCAATCTCCACTTATGAATCTCAGATTTCAGATCCAATTCCCATTTAGGGTTCTAGATCCAGAATCTAAATTTCATCTTGGATCTCAGATTTCAGATCCAAAATTCATTTTAGGATCCAGAACCCAACTCCATCTTGGATCTCAGACTTCAGATCCAAATTCCATTTAGGATCCAAAATCCAACTCCATCTTGGATCTCAGATTTCAGATCCAAATTCCGTTTAGGATCCAGAATTCAATTCCATCTTGGATCTCAGACTTCATATCCAAATCAATTAGGATCCAGAACTTAGCTCCATCTTGGATCTCAGACTTCAGATCCAAATTCCATTTAAGATTCAAAATTCAATTCCATCTTGGATCTCAGACTTCAGATCCAAATTTTATTCCAAAATTTTGGATCCAATTCCAACTTGGATCTCAGATTTCAGATTCAAATTCCATTTTAGGATTCAGACTGTGGATTCAAATTCCATCTTGATTTCCGGATTTCAAATCCGATTCCATTTTTCCCATCTAGATCCAATTCTATTTTTCAAACTCAATTTGGATTTATCAAGTCCCATCCTGATTTCAAATTTCGAAATTGGAATTCAATTCCATTTCAAACATTCATCCGAGTTCAAAATTCTAATTCAAAGTCCATTTCAAACTTCGAAACTTCCTTCTTTTCCTTTTTATCTCAGCTTCAAATCATTCTTTTCAAAATTAAAGATTTATTTTCTCAAAACTCTGATTATTTCAAAGACTTAGAACTTCAAAATATCTTTCCTGATCTATCTCAAGTTCTAAGTTAGATCCAATCATTCAAAAACCATTTCTTCACTCTATTATCAAATTAAAAAACACTTGGAGATTTTCAAAATCATTTTTCAAAAAGAGCATACATCCTTGCATTGCACAAGCATGATTCTTTGTGCATCTAGATTTAGGATAAATTCTTAGATGATATTTTAGCAATGCAAAGAGGCATAAATTCGATCCTTGGTTCGATTACCCCTGATAAAGGCGCCAGAAACGGTCGAACCTCGTACCGACGAGTGAATCTCTTCTCCCCATTTTTCCGCAAATATTTTCAAAATGGAGGCGAGTAATTTTCTAAATATTTTCAAATCAAGGTCAAGTGAGACCCCGCAAAAGAGTTTTTCTCTCTCTTTTTTCTCTTCTCTCTTCTTTTTCTTTCTTTTTATTTTCTCCCTTCAAAAATGAGAAAATAGAGGTTGGAAAGAAAAAGAGAAAGGAAGAGAGAGAATACCAAAAAAAAAACTTTTTTGCGATGATCACAATTAGCCAGAGCAACAGGGAGCAGATCTTGGCCTCTCACTGAGATTAACGAAAGTCAGTTTATCGACTTGTTTGGACTCTACCGCAAGTACGGAGCTTACGAAGAGGTTGACACCTTGTCTCGAGCAGCGAAAGACAAAATTCAGCATGCCATGATCCTATGCACAGTGGGATTAGCATTCTTTCATGACGGTCAAAATTTCATCGATGTCAGAGTCGCTCAACTCTTTCAAAGATAGAGAAACAAGCAGACCCATCAACTTTCAGTTTCCATGGCAGCCTTAGCTTTCTGTACCGAGGTTTGACTCATTTTGCTCTTGGAGAAACCATCCTGGTGGAAGGATGCACCTATGCCCTGCAGTCGTGGTTCTTGCGACATGTGCTATCAAAGGCCAGTTCCTTCAGGTTCAATAGTAAGAAGTCGAAGACTGCCATTCAGTGTCAAGCCTTGATCGAGAAACTGCATCAAGAAGAGATCGTTTGGGATTACTTCGATAGGCGAGAGTCAGTTCTTCTCTACACTTATGCTCGCAGCAAGCGCTACAGATTGCTAGGCCCCTTCTTATGTGTCGATTATCAGTCAGAGAGGTGTCTCAGACAGTTCTCACAGTGGCAGGTTTGTGCCAATATTTGCTATCCGATGGGTAACATGCCAGAATTCAATCTGCAGTCAGATCAGTGGTCTGGGGCATACCATGTAACCAAATATACTTGGGATTCCTTCATTTCTCTGTCTATATTTCCTGGATCAAATGTATCTTCTGAATATCAAGAGTGGTGGCAAACTGTCTGCCCGCCCTCTCTTTGTCTTTGAATTTATCATCAATAAAGTTTACTTTTGTTCTACTGAAAAGCTTTTTAGGCCAAATTTTATTCTTTTATTTTATAGCATAAATGGTCACGATTCTGGTGACGACCTCATCCCTAGTAAATAGGACATTCCTCCTATTTCTCTTCAATATCTTTTATCATGATTGACGACCTCACCTAGGTAACAAGGCACATTTTTTCGTCATCATGGAAATGGTGACACAATTATCACAAGTCTTGTGATGACCCAATTCCGGGTAATGGGATAACCTTTAAAATTGTCTACCAAACCCTCCATTTCTGCTTTTCTCAGAAAATTTTCAAAAGAATTTCCTCTGCACTCTAATCGTTCCCTTATTCTGCAAAAGAACTTTGGCATCTCAGAATGGTTCAGACTAGAGCTAGCAAGCAAACTGTTCAGCAACACAGTGACAGCGAGAAAGAAGAAATGAACTCTCCCAGATCATCTAGGGGACATGGCCCAGAAGGAGAAGACGATGTTGACCCTGCCATGTATAAAATATTTCAGAAGATGATGTCAAAAATGATGTCTGAGCAGGCTGGTGCTGATTCAAAGAAAACATCATCCAAAGGCAAAGTCAAGAGAAAGCCCATAAAAAGACATGTTAAGATCAGTAAACAGAAAACCCAATATGACACCACCTCTGAGGACACAGAGTCAGCAAAAGAGGATTCTGAGGAGGAAGAGCATCTAATGTATATCCCAAAGCATCTGCGACAGTCTAAGAGGGTGACTGAAGAGCCTGTATCAATAAACAAACCCAAGAACGGCCCCCCCACAGAAGACTCAATCCAAGCATTGACAAAGATAGTCAAAGATCTGCAATTCTGAGACAAAGGAAAGAAATCATATACTAGGCAAGACTTCTACCTCGGATTGGAAGGGGATAATAATTTAGAGAACCTCCCCAGGAAGTTTATTAAGTTTGATGGATCCGGTGATCCCAAGGCCCATCTTGCAATATTTTTCGCAGAATGCGCCATGTTCAGTGAAGATAATCATGCTCTTTTCTTATGCTTTCCTCACAGTTTGGAAGGCATAGCCGCTAAATAGTACGCAGAACATGTCAACCCCATTGAGTTGAGAGATTTCAACAAGGTTGTTAACATGTTCATCAAGCGATTTATGTTCAACACGGAAGCTCTACCCATTCTCAATCATTTATACAACCTCAAGCAAGAAAGCAATGAAAAGGCCAGAGATTTCATCCATAAATGGAGAAGTATTTACAACAAAATGAGGAACCCCATCTCTAAGGAGCATGCCCTCCAGATTATCCTCAACAACTTCTCACACCCTTTGAGAAGCCTCATTTCCACATACCTGTCGAAATCATTCATTGAGCTGACCGAACAAGCAGAATGGCTCAAAATGGGAATGGAGAACGGGGTGTATAAGGGCATTACTCTGGTCAAGAATGCTCAGGATCTAAAGAAAAAGGCACATGTCGCTTGCTCAGCCGATACCCCAGGTAACAGTCATGGCAGTGGCAACAAGAACAACAATAACAGTGGCACAAAATCTGATCAGAACAGAGGATGAAAAGGAAAGTTCTTCAAGAACAGTGACAGGCCTCTTACAAGCGGTTCCCAACAAAAAGGGGATCTCTAAGAAAAACCCAAGCACATTAATTGGAGTAGGGATCGTGAATTCACTCCTTTGGATCAACCTCTAGAGAAAGTCTTAGAATATCTGTTGTCCCAAGGGATGGTTAAGCTCCCTACAATCGCAGATCCTCCAGTAATCATGGGAAGATTCAAAGAGCAGTTCTACAAGTTCCACAGGGCAATGGGGCATGATACAGAATATTGCTTTGTCCTTAAGCACTTGATCCAAGATTGTATTGACAAGAACATCCTCATAGAAGATAAAGAGGAAGGAAAGATGAAAATCTTGTCAGCTCCATTCCCGAATCATTCTGCAGCAACCAACTCAGAATGCTCATTTTTTCCACAAAGCCATATATGTCCATGCTCCAATGAGGACATAAGTCTCTATCATCAGGTCATGGTCCTACATCGAGACCAACCCACACCCAAAAAGATGAACATCATCTCCATCCTGAGTTAGAGGAACTCGTCAGCTGAGGACAAAAGGGTCCCTGGATTCCCCAAGAAATTCATTAAAAAGCAAATTTCTGCAGAAGAAGCAGAAACCTCTATTGCAGAAGCCAATCACAGCGCTCTCCAATGTCTCAATCTTGGAGCTGACTCATGATTCTCCAAAGCATCAAGAAATGCTAAATAATCTGTTGAGAAAGATCAAGGTGAAGCCAGGCACTACGCCAAAAGATATGGCACAGATTGTAAACCAGGCGATGACTAATGCGCCTATCACCTTTTCAGATGAGGATTTCCCAAGACCTCATTCTTTTCATAACAATGCGTTATACATCGTGGTAAGAACCAGGAGCATGACTGTCCCACATGTGCTTGTCGATGGAGGCAACATCCTCAATATCTGCCCAGAGATGACAGCCAAAGCCTTGGGATTGAAAGAGGAAGAATACGTGCCTGATCCCATCACAATCTACGACTTCGATAACCACGGGCAGACTGCCAAGGGCAAGATCTTTTTAGAATTTTTCATTAATTACTTAGTACACACAATTTTGTTCCATGTCGTCAATGTGTCGCCCACCTACAATCTTTTGTTGGGACGAACATGGATTCACAATGCTAATGTTGTTCTGTCAACCCTTCACCAATGCATAAAATGGTCTAAGGGAGGGATGATCACCACCATTCTGGGAGAAGATTCCGAAGAGAAGCTACCACAGCCCATGATCCCCCATCTAACATTTACAGCAGACATTCCAAGCATCCGAAAAAGTGATGAGATCAACCTCAATGAGAGTTTAGAAATGCTAAAGCTGAAGGATGTCCAAGAAGTAGAAAACATTGCAGCAATAGTCCAATGGCAAGGACCCTGTTTCTTCAAACTGGGAGGATGTATCAATTACACCTCTTTCAAAGATCATCCCTTATTTCCTCAGTTTTTCAAGTCCAAAAGGGGATTTGATCTGCTGATAAAGCATGGGTACCAGCCATTTTGAGGCATGGGAAAGAATGAAGACGGCATAGTGGAGCGGATACTTCCTGCTCGACATTCAACAAGTTCAGGGTTGGGGTTCACCGAACAAGCCTCTGGTGAGGGAACCATATTTATCAAAGGAACCAAATGAGGAAGATGATGCCTTTGTTTTCCTGTTTTCTGTTCTTGTTTCTCTGTTAATCTTGTAGGGACGCCACAGTCCCAATCTTTTGTCAGTCTTGTAAATATCTTATTCCCAATCAATGAAAGTTTGATTTTCTCTTCATATTTTGGGCATCTATCACTCATGCTTATTTTTGTCTGTGCCATTTTTCTTTGCTTTTGTACAAAAAGTTTGTTTTGGGCTTATACATTCTCTTAAAAACCTTCTTGGCATTTTTTTTTCAGAAGATCATTGAAACATAGCTATTAAATTGATGAAGAAGTTCATTATCAATCCCAAATTCTCCCAAAAAAAATCAAAACTGACAAGAATTTATAAGATAAAGGTCAGAGCAGAGGTCACCCAAGCAACAGAATAGACTTGTAAACACCCCAAATTTTCCTCATCCACTTTCAAACAATCCTCCTCGTGCAATGCCAACCCTATTAGGTCAGTGTAGGAGTCAAACCCCGAGTCAGTTTCAAAAAACCAACATTTTACCCACTTTCATTAGAAAAATTACCATTTTACCCCTAGGTCATCCCGGACCCTAGTCAGTCGGAGTCAACAAAGCTCACTGGTCAGTTCAGAACATTTAGAATATCAGTCATTTCAAAGCTCATCTGAGCTCATAGTGAGAAGACCATTTTCATTTCTGACAATTCCTGCCAAAATGAGATCATTTCTTCAGAAATGAGCTCATTTCTCACTCAAATCTAAGCCAATTGTCTTTGAGTCAGTCATTCACAATCAGTCTTATCCCCCAGAGTATAACTTGAGCTCACCAGGAGTTTGAGTGCTCCCGTTTCAGTTCAAAACCATTTCTAAGTGTTCAGGAGCCCATTTTAGTCCATTTCAGCTCTTTCAGCTGAAATTGAGCCGAGTTCAGTCAGTTGAGCTAGTGTTCGAGCTTCGATTTTAGTTCATGTCAGTATTACTGACCTTTGTTTTTACTCAAAGCCAACTCAGGTTCGTAATTCATTTCACTCCAGTGACCATTCCGTACCATTTCTTTAAAATGACAACTTTTCTTGAAAATTCAGTCGGAAAGGTCAGTTGAGTTAGTACCATTGTCAGTTCATTTGAGTTCTGAAACTCTAGAATCCAGCTCAATCTAGCTCATCTCAGTTCAATCCAGCTCGAACCCTAATTTTCAGTGTCACTCTTACCCAATAGAGTCCCGAAAACCATTTCTTGAGCTATTTTGCAAATTTTATCAGTTTTAATGCTTTTTAAACTGGTACAAGTGTTAATCCGGGTTTAAAATCCAAAATTCTCCATTCAGGGTTAGCATTTCGCATAGCATTTCATGTCATTTCTCATCATTTCATATCATTTCTCAGCATTTCATCACATTTCATTTCATTTTCGAAGTCCAGAACTCCAGTTTTATAAATTTCAATCCAGATCAAGTTTCAAAAGCTTTCAGTAATCAATTTCAAATCCCGGGTTTCCAAAATTGACATTTTTACACGCGAAAGTCTAAATTTGGAAATATTTTCTCAAGAAAAATAATCTGGATTTATTTCAAACTCAAATTTTTGAATTCTACACTAGATTTGCTTCGCAACGAGGTATTGAACTTCAAAATCCGAGCTCGTTTCAAAAACTGCCAAAAATAGCTCGTTTCGTTTTGAAAATATTTTCTCAAGAAAAACAATCTGGATTTCTTCCAAAATTAAAATTTTAAATTCAATATTGAATTTGCTTTGCAATGAGGTATTGAACTTGAAAATCTGAGCTCGTTTAAAAAACTGCCAAAAATAGCTCGTTTCGTCTGGATATTTTCTAAAAAGACTATTTTACCCCTTCAATCGTCAAAATGAATTTCAAAAGTGTAATTTGGACCCGCTCTGAGATGGTCCATCCATTTGCATTTTCTGCTTTAATTTATAAAAAGAAAAAAAATCACCTTTTCTTTATTTATTTTTTTCATTTTTTTTGTTTTATTTTATTTTATTTTGTTTTTTTATTTTTCCTAAGGTGGGACCCACAAGGGGGGTCTACCACCCTAGCCCTCAATCCAGCCCATTTCCTTTCTTTTCTTTTTTTCTCCATTTTCCTTTTTTTCCATTTTTTTTTTTCCTTCTTTCTTTCTTTTCTTCCTTTTTTCTTTTCTTTTTTTCTTTCTTTCCTCTCCCTCCACTCACGTATAACACTCTTCCAGCCCCTTCTTCTTCCTCTTTCCCTCTCCTTTCTTCCCCTATCTTTCCTTTTCCTTCTTCTCCTCTTCTTTCCTTTTCCTTCCTTTCCTTCTTTCCCCTTTCTTCCTTACCTCATTTCCATCTTTTTCAAAGGAACAAGGCCATAGCCATTCACGTGGATATCCTCATGTAAATTCCTCTCTATAGCAGTTTTTATTAAACAAAAAACTTAGGAAAGATTTTCCTCTTTTCCTAAGTTATCACCCAAGAGAAGTAGGGCTGCCCATCTCTCTCTCTCTCTCTCTCTCTCTCTCTCTCTCTCTCTCCCTTGGTTCTCATTCCAGCAACATAGCACTCCAACCCCATCGTCTTCAGCCTCCATTATTGCTCCAGCCACCATCATTGGCTGCAGCCACAACAGCCAGCAGCTGCACCACAACTCACCTTGCAGCATCTTCAGCCAACAGCTGCACCACAACCCACCTTGCTGCATCTTCAGCCAGCTCCATCAGAGATCCACCCCAACAGTTCCAGCCAACAGCCGGTTCAAGTCACCAGCAGCACCTTCGGTTCTTTTCCACATCCAAGCCATCGACCACACCTCCATTGCTGCCACAACTCTTTGGCAGCCATCAACTTCCCTTCAGCCACCTCATTGCAGCCATCTTCCACCTTCACTAAGTGCAGCCACAACCAGTTGCAGCCTCTTTCAGCAGCATACCATCCGGTGCATCATCAACTCCTTCTCCATTCAAACACCACAACAACACCTCCTTCTCCATTGCAAGTTCGAAGCAACAACTCCAACTTCGGCCCACATCAAGTTGCAACAACCTCTTCTACAGCAAGTCCCCTTCACAAGGTAAAAATCAAAAATTAAGAAAAAGAGCCTGTGTGCACATAAGCTCTTTAGGATGTTATTGTGAATTCAGTTTCGAAACTGGATTCATATAACCCAAAAGGGTTGTTTCATATGACTTTACATTAGGGATTTATCATAATCAAGGCATAGTAGAGGAGGTGATCTATCCGATGAATGGATCGGACCCCTCCTCTCAACAGACCAAGATCAAAGAATGCATTGTACCTCCCTGTTGTTTTCGTTTTATTATTCTTCATATAGTCTTCATATTGCATTTAGGTCCATTTAGTTAGTTAAAAGATTGCTTTATTCATTTAGTATAGTTTTTGTTTGGAATTTATGAGTTTTGATATTACATGCACAGTCCAATTATTATTTCATGTCTGATTTTTTGTCGATAAACCCTAGAATTTTTATGATAGTTACGATTATCTGTTTGTGATATCCTTCAAAAAAAATTGAAATCCATTTGAGCTTTACATTCCTATTAACCAAATCAAACCCTAAATCGGGATTCTACTCCCCAAAAATTCCAATTTTCGTTTTTAGCAGACAAAACCCATGAAATCTCCCCCTGTGGAATATTCAATTTTTTCTCCAAAAATCATAGTAGATTCACAATGAAATCTACTAATTATCTGGAAATTTTTAGTTTTTTCCAATTAGTTTTGATCTCTGTCAAAAATCGGATTTCCCATACCCCTGGGAAAATCTCAATTTTCCTTTGTCAAGGTATAGATAGACCCTAATGCATCAAGTCCGCCAAATCTGTAGCTTTTTTGCAAACACTTTCAACACAAACATTATTTCTAACATTATTTCCTGTCATTTCCCAAAATTTAGGAATTTTTGGATCTGTTTCATTATTTTTCTCGAATTGTCTCTTTCTGTCTAACAGATTCAAATGTACAGAAATTCCAGAGATTTAGGTCTCTGATAACAGTGTGGCCTTTTCCAAACCGTAACCCGAATCCCAATTATGTAAAAAGATAAAACTTTCCCCTATTTGTCAGGGATAGTTTCTCACAATTTCAGACTTTTTTTCATCTGTTTATTATTTTTCCTACATTTTCTACCGAAACATGTCTGTTTCCCCTAAATCCTAGAGTCGCCGGATTCCGATCCGACTTGACGAAGTGGCACAACTCCGACCATAGGTCAAAACCAGAAAGTGTAAAAGGCAAAAATCCTTTACTTACTGTCCTCTGTCACCCCATAAAATTTGGGAAAATTTTATGAAAGTTTGATATCCTAAATCCCCTTTAGAATCAACATTTTAGGCAAAAATCACAAAATTTAGGGTTTTTTACTTGAATTTCCATATTTAAAAATACAAAAAAATAGATTTTCGAGCTATATTCTGTTTTTAGGGATATTTTAGGTGTCCATGCCAAATTTGGCTTAATTCCAAGTTCATTTGCTCCATGTGTTAGTTTATCTTTAAGTTCGGAAGCGAAAATCAGGTTAAATTTGATATTTTATGATATTTTCGTCATTTTAAGGTTTTTATCATGTACATGAGCATATCGAATTATATTAGGGTTAATTTCAATGTCATTTGCATTTCACATTTTTCATTTTTGCAAAATTTATTTCAGAAAACCCTGGTTTCAAGGCCATAGTCTTGTTATCGGGGGTATTTTGGTCATTTTGACCTAAATTTCGAAATTTCAATTTCTAATTCTCCAAAATTTCATGCATATCATCATATTTTATCATATTATGTTTGATTTATTTCATTTGATTTTCAAAAATTACAAAATTTCTTTCAGAAAACTCTGATTTCAAGGTCATCAGGGGTATTTGGGTCATTTTGACCCCAATTTCGAATTTTCAAGTTTATTTTCAAAATTTATTCATTATTTATCATGTTTATATCAAAGGGGGTATGATTTTGGGTTTATATCTGAATAATATCCGATAATTTCCCATATTTTCGGATAAATTCAGAAAAACCTACATTTTTGTGCTAACCTTGTTTTCTAGTTTTGCAGGAACATTCAAGAAGAAGATTTAGCTTTTATTTATTTTATTTCAATTCAATGTAAAAAATCAATGTAATATTTGGAATAAGAGTTACTTTTCTGCTTAGAATAGGGCTGCATTGCATATAGTTTAATTTCTTCAAAATTCCAATATCTGATGTATGATCCATGTGCATTTATTTCAAATCCACTATGGTTTACACGAATGGCACGTGCACAAGCTTTTATGGAGTTTATAAACTCGGTGGGATTCGTATTTATGGCCATAGTCAGAATACGAAGAAAACCAAGATTTATGATCTTTATATCAGTCGCATTCAACCTACACTCTTTGGCTAACTTCAAAATGCACTGCATTTCTCAAAGTTTTAAAAGGATTTCCCAATTCCTCAATGAAATTCCCTTTTCAAATTCATATTCATTCATTCATATCATTCAAATTACATTATTTTCAAATTCATTTTCCAATTTCAATTTCAGAAAAATCAATTTTCTCAAGGATTTACCAAGTCTTTCTCAGGATTGTATTTTCCCATAATTCTAAATTTTCAAATGAGATTTCAAAGTATTTCCCAAGTTCAAATCAAGATTTTCCTATGTTTTAACATTCTCAAATTTCAAAATCCCAAGTTTTCAGAAATCCATTTTCTCAGAATTCCCGTTTTCCTAAGAATTCATTTTTCCTTTCAGAAATCCCTTTTCCAATGAACTTCCTGATTTTCTCAGAATTTTCAAATCCATTTCCTCAGAAAAGCAATTCCAAATTTCAACATCAATTTTCTAAAGTTTAAATTTTCTTGAGAAATCACTTTCCAATGCAAATTTCTGATTTCCAATGAAATTCAATGATTTTCTCAAGAATTCAATTTTCAAGTACTTTTTCAATCAATTTTCAAGCATATTTCAATTTTCCAAAACAAACATCATATTTTCTCAAACTTGCATTATTTTCAAAATTTCATAGCACAAGCCTGATTCTTTGTGCATTCTAGGAAAAATAGAGCATAATTTAGCTATTTGAGTCGAGTTAAAGCACATAATTGGTCATTGGTTCAATTACCCCTGGTAAAGGCGTCAGGAACGGTTGAACCTCGTACCGACAGGCGAATCCCATTCCACGGAATTTTCCCACAAATTTTCAAAACGGAGGCGAGTTAATTTCCAAAAACCATTTTCAAAACTTTGGTCGAGTTTGACTCGCGAAATTTGTTTCTCTCTCGCAAGAGAGGGGAAATTTTTTTGCGATGGTAACAGGTTTGGCGACCGAGATGGGACCTGTCTTCGCCTGATCAATCGTGTGCTTGACTTAGTTCAATTATCAAAATCATGCTCTATAAACTGTCTGCTTTTAACTTCTGATATCATGTAAACCTAGGAGCCTAGATCTGAACCCAGCTGATATGGATTGCATGTAGACTAGGCATGGTTTGGCAGGACCATATTGAGGAGAATTATTCATGCTCACTTAGACTTAGGTCTAAAATACAACACTCCTCAATCTAGGATTTGTGTGGAAACAATGTTTGCTTCTTCAAAATTTTCAAAATCTCTATCTCTTTAAGACTTAGAGCCTTCTGTTTGCCTGCATGTGCTCATATTTTCAAAAACCACCACACCTATGTCTACCCGGTCTTCACGTTGCTTGGCTCTTTTCCAGAACCATAGTTCGGGATAGAGCCTCACAACTGGGCCACTTATTTGGGCTAACCCCCCCCCCTGCCACGTACCAAGGGCCATAGTCCAACGTATATCGGCAGGTGCTCAAGAATGTTGGGAAAACACAAGCTTAGAACCGGAGATAAATTTTTATGTCACGTACATCGAGCCTCGGCTCGGGTATATCGGCATAACTGGATTGGACACAGTTGATCTCAGCCTAGAGTCAGGATTAGGATCCTAAAGCTCTTTCAAAATCAATGCATTTAGAGTTGGCTTCTTAGGGATTGCTGTATGTGCATAATTGTTTGTAATTGAATATATGATATTCATTTTCGCCTTATTTTCTCATATTTTTCCCAATTTTTCCAAAATACCTCATTTTTCCTCTTTTATGAAATATCTCCTTTTTCTCAAAAACCCTGGATGATGTTTCCCAAATTATCCACTTTTTCTTCAAAACTCTAGGTGATTTTTCATTCTTTCGTTCCTCTGGACTTCAAATTTTCAGCATTTCACTTTATTCTACCTGTAATTTTCAAAATTCTTGTATTTTTCCAAAGTCTAATTCCAATCTTCCTATCTTTCACTTCAATGGCATCCAGTCAGCTTGATTCTGTTTTTCCTGAGGGTCACGTCTCCTACGAGGTGCGACAAATTCTTCCCGAGCATCGAGCTCTCAGCACCAGACCCTTCTTCCCCCGGTGGTATTATGTCTGGTTCAAAAACTTCTCTTGTATGTATTTGGACCATTTGAGCGATTGCGGGTTGGAACTGACATCTATAGTGGGAAAGTTGACAGTCAACGACAATCTGATCCATGCACTGACAGAGCGGTGGAATCCGCGTACCTGCACGTTCTGGTTTCCGTGGGGCAAGATGACACTACTGATGGATGAATTTTCAGAGATCATGGGACTACCTGAGCCAGCTGGTCAGCCTGGAGATCCGTTAGAGCAGCAGTTTTTGATCAATGTCAAGGGTCTGGACCCTAAAGATGCTGTGGCTCGCATGACAGGACGTAAGTCATGGCCACTGATTGAAGAAAACGGGAATGAATACGTGAGCCTGATCGAGATCTACCGCCAGTATGGAGAATTCGCAGAAGTCAGCTCGTTGTCCAAGACAGCTCAAGAGAGAATTCAGCATGCGATGGTTCTGTGTATTGTGGGACTTGCTTTCTTTCCAGATGGACAAAATTATGTGGATGTCAGAATAGTTCAGCTTTTGAGAAGATGGGGAAGTCGACAGACCAGCCGTCTCTTGATAGCCATGGCCGTGCTTGCTTTTCTATACAAAGGACTGACCCGCTTCACACTTGGAGAGTCCATCCTAGTCGAGGGATGTACCTATGCTCTTCAGTCTTGGTTTCTTCAGCATGTGCCGACCAGAGCTAGTTTGTTCAGATACAACGGCAAGGTGCTCCTTCCGGTTGCGCGATACCGATTCATGATCGATTATCTGCAGGAAGAAGAAGTGGTATGAGACTATTTTGATCGAGAATTATTGCCTCCCAGATACACCTATGCATATGGAAAGAGATTCAAGTTGCTTGGTCCATTCTTCTGTGCTTACTATCATCTGGAGCGGTGTGTTCGACTGTTTTCTTAGAGATAGAAGCACATAGAGATGTGACTGCTATCAGGAGTCATGCCAGAGTTCGACCTTACATCAGCACAGTGGTCCGGAACATACCATTCTGCCAGATATGGCTGTGACTCTTTTGTTACTCTTTCACTTTTTTCCGGCCCTCGTGTCTCTGCTAGTTATAAAGAGTGGTGGTAAATTGTCTGTCCACCCCCTCTTTCCCAAGTTTATTATTGATACAATCATGTTTTCCTTTCAATAAATAAAAATCTTGCAAATTCTTCAATTCTTGGTTTGACGACCTTGCCTAGGTAACAAGGCATAATTTTTAGTTGTTTATTTTCTTTGCAAAGGAATGACAACGCAATTGTCGTAATCCCAACGACGACTCAATCCCTAGTAATGGGATATTCTTTCAATTATCTACCAAATTCTCATCAAATGTTTTTCCTATATTCATTTCTATCCTGAATCTTCATCATCAAAATTTAATCATCTATCACATTCTGCAAAGAATATCGATATTCCCAAGTGGTCCAGATCAGATAAGAAGATGCTACTATATCAAGTGCACCAGTGATTTTTAAAGCATCAAGTAAAAAGAGATGAATTCTCCAAGAACTCTTAGAAGACAGAGTCTGAATGATAGGGATGACATTGATCCTGCTGCATATCAGATGTTCAAGAAAATGATGATGTCTGAGCAAGCTGAAGATAGTATCAGAAAGGCTCACATTATGGAGAAGACATATGTCTCCTTCTCTTAGAATATCACTGGTAAGAGTAACGAGCGATTTGGCGTGTGTTTGCCTGATATTTTATTCTTGCCGATGTCCTCTATCATCGTGGATTCAGTTCTAAATATTCCAGATGCCTAGATGAAGATGAAGCCAAAGAAGTCGTGCGGGAGGTACACTAAGGCATTTGCGGTGGTCACGTCGGCTACCAAACTCTTATCAAACAAATCATCCGAGCAGGATATTACTGGAGAACTATGCAACAAGATTGCTATCATTTTGTGAAGAAGTGCGTTCAATGCCAGATGCATGCACCTTCCATTCATGTGCCAGCGACATATTTGCAATCTGTCGTCTCGCCATGGCCATTTTCTTTGTGGGCTTTTGATGTTGTAGGCGCCATTACCCCTTCTGCTTCGAATGGTCACAAATATTTTCTTGCCACAACAGAATATTTTACTAAATGGGTAGAAGCAGTCACCCTACGCACAGTAGAAGGTCGACATGTGGTCTCATTCATCCACAAGAATATCCTATGTCATTTTGGCATACCGCATGATATTGTGTCAGATAATGGCAGTCATTTCAGGAATGAGAGAATGAGGACGTTTTTAAGAATCCATCATCATTTATCCGCTCATTATTCTTAAGGGAATGGTCAGGCAGAGGCCGCCAATAAGATTCTGATTCGAATCCTGGAGCGAACTTTGGAAACAGGCCGTGACTGGCATGAAAAGATTCATGATGCGTTGTGGGCGTACAAAACCACCATTCGAACTCCAACTAATGCTACTCCGTCAGAACTTGTTTACAGAACTGAAGTAGTACTGTCTCTACATGTTCAGAAACCTACCCTGAAGTTTGCATCACTTCTGGAGCTGCCACTTAATCAATATCAGCAACATCGGCTAGTATAGCTTGATTTGCTCAATGAAAGAAGGCTCAAAGCAGCAGAGCACGCTCAATCATATCGACAGAGGGTAGCCAGACAATATGCAAAATTTGTCATTGAAAGGAAATTTTGAGTCAATGATCTAAGGCTCAGATCCATGACTTATCTCAAGCACCGCCCAGGTGGCAAATGGTTGCTGAATTGGGAATGGCCCTATGTTGTCGAGGAAGCATTACCCCGCAATTCATATCTGCTCATCAATGCCGATGGTGTAGAATTATCAGGCCCCATCAATGCTCAACATTTGAAAAATTCTATACTTAAATTCTCTATTTCATCCTTTGTAATTCCTTAATATATTTTCTTCAATAAGGGTCAAATTCTTCTTTCCCAGTTACACTGGGGCATTATTTTGAAAATTGTCTTCAAAATGTTCTGTATGCAGGCAGGATCACACAAATCTCTCATTTTGCATGCATGTGCACCCATTTACATCATTTGCATTCATTTGCATTTGCATGCATTCATTCACATTCATATGCATCAATTTGCATCAAACTTCCCCTTCAGGTTAAGGGATAAACCTGAGTTTCCCTTACAGGTTAAGGGATAAACCTGAACTGCCCATTCAGGATAAGGGATAAATCCTGAGGCCCCGACAGTTGTCCAAGTCGTCATGAGGGTAAAGATTGAAAATCTTCTATCAAAATCAATTAGTAATTCTTGAAAATCCAGTGTTCGTGCTGGTAATTTTTCAAAAAACCAGTGTTCGTGCTAGTAATTTTTAAAAAAAATCCAGTGTTCGTGCTGGTAAATTTCCAAAAACCAGTGTTTAGGCTGGTAAATTTCCAAAACCCAGTGTTCATGCTGGTAAAATTTCAAAGAAACCCAGTCTTCGAGCTGGTAAAATTTCAAAAACCCAGTGTTCGTGCTGGTAAATTTCCAAAACCCAGTGTTCATGCTGGTAAATTTTCAAAAATCCAATGTTCGTGCTGGTAAGACTTTCAAAAATTCAGTGTTCGTGCTGGTAAGATTTTCAAAATCCAGTGTTCGTGCTGGTAAAATTTTCTAAATCCAGTGTTTGTGCTGGTAAATCTTCAAAATTCAGTGTTTGTGCTGGTAATTCTTCCAAAAACAGTATTTGTACTGATCCATTTTCAAAATCCAGTACTTATACTGGTTTATTTCCAAAATCCGGTATTCACACTGGTATATCTTTCAAAATCCAATTGTTATTGGTCAGACTTTTAAAATGCAATTTCTATTGGTCAAACTTTCTAAATCTGGTTTACTGGTTAATTTTTTTAAACCTAATCCATGCTAGTCTAGTTTTTCTTCGGGATTCAAGTTTCGACTTGAATTTCCTTTCCTTCTAACCGGTCTAGTTTTTCTTCGGGGTTCGAGTTCTGACTCGAATTTTCTTTCCTTATAACCGGTCTAGTTTTCTTTCGGGATTCGAGTTCCGACTCGATTTTCTTTCCTTCTAATTAGTCTAGTTTTCCTTCAGGATTCGAGTTCCGACTCGAATTTTCTTTCCTTCTAACCAGTCTAGTTTTCCTTCAGGATTCGAGTTTCGACTCGAATTTTCTTTCCTTCTAATTAGTCTAGTTTTCTTTCAGGATTCGAGTTCCGACTCGATTTTCTTTCCTTCTAATTAGTCTAGTTTTCCTTCGGGATTCGAGTTCCGACTCGAATTTTCTTTCCTTCTAACCGGTCTAGTTTTCCTTCGGGATTCGAGTTCCGACTCGATTTTCTTTCCTTCTAATTAGTCTAGTTTTCCTTCGGGATTCGAGTTCCGACTCGAATTTTCTTTCCTTCTAACCGGTCTAGTTTTCCTTCGGGATTCGAGTTCCGACTCAAATTTTCTTTCCTTCTAATTAGTCTAGTTTTCCTTCGGGATTCAAGTTCTGACTCGAATTTTCTTTCCTTCTAACCGGTCTAGTTTTCCTTCGAGATTCGAGTTCTGACTCGAATTTTCTTTCCTTCTAATTGATCTACTTTTCCTTCAGGATTCGAGTTCCGACTCGAATTTCTTTTCCTTTCACAATGGATCCAGTTTTCCTTCGAAGATTTGAGTTCCGACCCGAGTTTTCTTTTCCTTCTGAATTGGTCTAGAAAATTAGAGTTCCGACTCGAATTTTCTTTCAAATCCAATTCAATTGTCTAGAATTGGTCTAGAAAATTAGAGTTCCTTCCAGGTCATCCAATTTCCAATTTTTCAATTTCCAATCCCAACTTTGACCTTCGGGTCAATCAAATTCCAATTTCGGCCCTTAGGCCATCCAATTACCAATTTCGGCCCTCGAGCCACCCAATTTCCCAATTTCAAATACCAAATTTCAAATTTTAAATTTTTTAATTTCCAAATTTCCAATTTCGACCTTTGGGTCAATCAATTTCCAATTTCCAATTTCCAATTTCAAATTTCTAATTTCTAATTTCTAATTTCTAATTTCCAATTTCCAATTTTCAATTTCCAATTTTCAATTTCCAAATATCAATTTCCAAATTCCAAATTTCCAATTTCAAATATCAAATATCAAATATCAAATATCAAATTTCAATTTCCAATTTCGACCCTTTTGGTCACCGAATACCAATTTCAATCATTTCCTCTTGCGAGAGACCCTTTTTACAAGGAGAGTTCGAGGGAGCTCGATCTTTTCGCATGCTATCCTTTGTTCACTTAGCCCCTTTTCAGGGAGAGTTTGAAGGGACTCGTGTCTTTGTGAACCATTTGCAAAACAAAATTCCAATTTCATACAAGGAACCCTTAGTTCAGGGAGAGCTTCGACGAAAGTTCGCTTTCCTTGTGATCACAATTTTGTACTAGGCCATTTCATCATGAAGGACCCTATTTTCAGGGAGAGTGTGATGGACTCGCTCCTTCATGACCAATTCACCGACCTCACCATTACCGGCCCCCTTTCCATAAGAAAAGCCAAATGTTAGGAAGTTTTGACGAAAGCTTGATTTCTCTTCAAAAGTTCGTTTTGCAAACACCTCCTCTTCAGGGAAGAGAGGAGTAATTTCTATTTCCAATTTCTGAATCTTCTCCTTTGGGGAAAGGAGAAGAAAATTTTTGTCAGGTATGCGTTGAGTCGTGCTTCAAATGCTCGCTTCCACAAAGGATTTCAAGAAAATTTTGCCAATTTGTTATTAAATATTTGTTGATTTCAAAATTTTTTATTACACAAAAACATTGCCTCAGAATACCTTCAGTATTACTTCCGAAAGGACAAAGCTTTTGCGAAGAGGGATTCAAAATTCAAAATCTTTCAATTGGCCAACCAAAAGGATGAAGAATAAATCCTCGATATGGCCAGCAAAGAAAATTCAATGTTGTTGCAAAGCCATAAGTGATCGGTATTGATCGCAGTCAATGGCACATTTTTAAAGATCATTCTTGAAAAATAAAACAGTCGAAATATCCAGGGTGATACAGAAAAATTCATTCAATTGTCATATCTCCTCGATCACCTAAGCTGTAATTAAATAAATGCAAAAGGGATCTCTCAATTGTCGTCAAGATGAAGGCGAATTAGGCGAATAGATCCCCGGGGCCAAAGAAGATTTGAATCATCTCCAAGATGACATAGTTTGTGACGGATCCTTCCAGGGAAAGTTCAGAGCACCGTCAAGATGAAGGCGACTGCGATAAGCCTCCCGACAAACCGTAAAGGATATTTAATTTTCGCTGTCATCAAGAGATTTTCAACCAATGAGCCAATAACCGTCGATTTAATCCCTCAGAGAAAAAGAAGGATCGAAACATCTCCAAGATGAAGGAGTTTGTGACGTACCCTTCCAAAAAAAAAAGAGAGAGAAAGAGAAGTCAGGACATCTTTGAAATAAAAGATGATGTAATTCCCCAAAACTCAAGAAAGCACTAATTCTGCCAATAAAAAAAAAGAGTGGGCAGAAGGATCATCATGAGAAAAGAATCCCAGGATATCAGACTGCCGAATCTATCAAGAATCCTCTTTAATTTTGTGAAATTCTACTGTCAATATTCTTTCACCAATTGCTTTCATAATATCAAGAATACTCTCTTTTTTGTTCATATCAAGGAAATTGATAGCCTCCTTGAAAGAAAGTCAATTGCAAGAAATTTGAATTCGAATCTTGATTTTACGGAGTTAAGCCCAGTCGAAGGTAATACTTCAGGTAGAAAAGAAGGAATATTTTCAAAACAATATGCATCACTTTCAATTATTTTGAATCAACAACAATTTTCAACATTTTGACAATATTTTCTAGCCATCCTGACGTGAAGCACGAGTTTGAGGTTCATCTTTGGCGCATCTTGATATCAGTTGTTATCCCTTTTAAGGACTTGATAACGGGAGTTTTCAAGATTCCTTTCCTTCTGTTGGTATAATCTGAGCGCATGGGCTCTCAGATTCGCACACTTCCCTGTGTCCCCACTGTCCCACCATAGACAGTCCAATTTCAGCTTGAGGTTAAGCCACCAATCATTTTCTCGCAAAAGGTCATCAATTTCAAAAGTTATTTAGTCTCAGCAATGAGGCGCCCAAAATCAAACCCCTTTTCAAGCTTTAGGGACCCCAATTTCATCCTTTTGCAAAACTCCTATCGGATTCATTGTGCGGAAGTCCGAAGGTTCCATCATGGGTTCTTCTTTCGAGAATCCCATCATTTCATTTTCCGCCCAATCAGGATAAGGGTACAAACCTGAGCCTCCTTTGATGAGGTATTTCATTTTCTGCCCGATCAGGATAAGGGTATAAACCTGAGCCTCATTTTGATGAGATATTTCATTTCCCGGTCAGGTTAAGGGTTAAACCTGAGCTTCGTTTCTACACGAGGTATTTCATTTCCCGGTCAACTTCTTTTGAGGTAAAATTTTTCTTCTTTATTCTCCATTTCATATCTACCATTTTCATCAGGGCTAATATTTTCATATTCAGTCAGATCCTTCTAACTGGGGCATTTTTATAGCCCAAATTTGGTGTGTTTTTCTTTGCCACTAAGCTCGTCTTCAAGCTGACTTAGTAGCAAAGAGGGGCATCTGTAAACACCCTAAATTTTCCTCATCCACTTTCAAACAATCCTCCTCATGCAATGCCAACCCTGTTAGGTCAGTGTAGGAGTCAAACCCCGAGTCAGTTTCAAAAAATCAACATTTTACCCACTTTCATTAGGAAAATTACCATTTTACCCCTAGGTCATCCCGGACCCTAGTCAGTCGGAGTCAACAAAGCTCACTGGTCAGTTCAGAACATTTAGAATATCAGTCATTCCAAAGCTCATCTGAGCTCATAGTGAGAAGACCATTTTCATTTCTGACAATTCCTGCCAAAATGAGATCATTTCTTCAAAAATGAGCTCATTTCTCACTCAAATCTAAGCCAATTGTCTCCGAGTCAGTCATTCACAGTCAGTCTTATCCCCCAGAGTATAACTTGAGCTCACCAGGAGTTTGAGTGCTCCCGTTTCAGTTCAAAACCATTTCTAAGTGTTCAGGAGCCCATTTTAGTCTATTTCAGCTCTTTCAGCTGAAATTGAGCAGAGTTCAGTCAGTTGAGCTAGTGTTCGAGCTTCGATTTTAGTTCATGTTAGTATTACTGACCTTTGTTTTAACTCAAAGCCAACTCAGGTTCGTAATTCATTTCACTCCAGTGACCATTCCGTACCATTTCTTTAAAATGACAACTTTTCTTGAAAATTCAGTCGGAAAGGTCAGTTGAGTTAGTACCATTGTCAGTTCATTTGAGTTCTGAAACTCTAGAATCCAGCTCATCTCAGTTCAATCCAGCTCGAACCCTAATTTTCAGTGTCACTCTTACCCAGTAGAGTCCCAAAAACCATTTCTTGAGCTATTTTGCAAATTTTATCAGTTTTAATGCTTTTTAAACTGGTACAAGTGTTAATCCGGGTTTAAAATCCAAAATTCTTCATTCAGGGTTAGCATTTTGCATAGCATTTCATGTAATTTCTCATCATTTTATATCATTTCTCAGCATTTCATGACATTTCATCACATTTCATTTCATTTTCGAAGTCCAGAACTCTAGTTTTATAAATTTCAATCCAGATCAAGTTTTAAAAGCTTTCAGAAATCAATTTCAAACCCCGGGTTTCCAAAATTGACATTTTTACCCCCGGGAGTCTAAATTTGGAAATATTTTCTCAAGAAAAATAATCTGGATTTATTTCAAACTCAAATTTTTGAATTCTACACTAGATTTGCTTCGTAACGGGGTATTGAACTTCAAAATCCGAGCTCGTTTAAAAAACTGCCAAAAATAGCTTGTTTCGTTTTGAAAATATTTTCTCAAGAAAAACAATCTGGATTTCTTCCAAAATTAAATTTTTAAATTCAATATTGGATTTGCTTCTCAATGAGGTATTGAACTTGAAAATCTGAGCTCGTTTCAAAAACTGCCAAAAATAGCTCGTTTCGTCTGGAAGTTTTCTAAAAAGACTATTTTACCCCTCCAATCGTCAAAATGAATTTCAAAAGTGGAATTTGGACCCGCTCTGAGATGGTCCATCCATTTGCATTTTCTGCTTTAATTTATAAAAAGAAAAAAAATCACCTTTTCTTTATTAATTTTTTTTCATTTTTATTTTATTTTATTTTATTTTATTTTATTTTGTTTTTTTATTTTTCCTAAGGTGGGACCCACAAGGGGGGGTCTACCACCCTAGCCCTCAATCCAGCCCATTTCCTTTCTTTTCTTTTCTTTTTTTCTCCATTTTCCTTTTTTTCCATTTTTTTTCTTTCCTTCTTTCTTTCTTTTCTTTCTTTTTTCTTTTCTTTCTTTCTTTCTTTCCTCTCCCTCCACTCACGTATAACACTCTTCCAGCCCCTTCTTCTTCCTCTTTCCCTCTCCTTTCTTCCCCTTTCTTTCCTTTTCCTTCTCTTCTTCTTTCATTTTCCTTCCCTTCCTTCTTTCCCCTTTCTTCCTTACCTCATTTCCATCTTTTTCAAAGGAACAAGGCCACAGCCATTCACGTGGATATCCTCACGTAAATTCCTCTCTACAGCAGTTTTTATTAAACAAAAAACTTAGGAAAGATTTTCATCTTTTCCTAAGTTATCACTCAAGAGAAGAAGGGCTGCCCATCTTTCAATCTCACACCTAACTCTCTCTCTCTCTCTCTCTCTCTCTCTCTCTCCCTTGGTTCTCATTTCAGCAACATAGCACTCCAACCCCATCGTCTTCAGCCTCCATTATTGCTCCAGCCACCATCATTGGCTGCAGCCACAACAGCCAGCAGCTGCATCATAGCCCACCTTGCAGCATCTTCAGCCAACAACTGCACCACAACCCACCTTGTTGCATCTTCAGCCAGCTCCACCAGAGATCCACCCCAGCAGTTCCAGCCAACAGCCGGTTCAAGTCACCAGCAGCACCTCCGGACCTTTTCCACATCCAAGGCATCGACCACACCTCCATTGCTGCCACAGCTCTTTGGCAGCCATCAACTTCCCTTCAGCCACCTCATTGCAGCCATCTTCCACCTTCACTAAGTGGAGCCACATCCAGTTGCATCCTCTTTCAGCAGCATACCAGCCGGTGCATCATCAACTCCTTCTCCATTCAAACACCACAACAACACCTCCTTCTCCATTGCAACTTCGAAGCAGCAACTCCAACTTCGGCCCACATCAAGTTGCAGCAACCTCTTCTACAACAAGTCCCCTTCACAAGGTAAAAATCAAAAATTAAGAAAAAGAGCCTGTGAGCACATAAGCTCTTTAGGATGTTATTGTGAATTCAGTTTCGAAACTGGATTCATATAACCCAAAAGGGTTGTTTCATATGACTTTACATTATTTTGTCTGGATTTTTCCTCTTCAATAACTTAAAGGCATCTGTTTCAGTATTTTGCCTAGATTTTCTCTTTCTGTCTAACAGATTCCAATGTACAGAAATTCCAGAGATTTAGGTCTCTGATAACAGTGTGGCCTTTTCCAAACCGTAACCCGAATCTCAATTGTGTCAAAAGATAAAACTTTTCCCTGTTTGTCATGGATAGTTTCCCATAATTTCAGACTTTTTCTCATATGTTTATTATTTTTCCCACATTTTCTACCGAAACCTGTCTGTTTCCCCTAAATTCTAGAGTCGCCGGATTCCGATCCGACTTGCCGGAGTGGCACAACTCCGACCATAGGTCAAAACCAGAAAGTGTAAAAGGAAAAAATCCTTTCCTTACTGTCCTCTGTCACCCCATAAAATTTGGGAAAATTTTATGGAAGTTTGATATCCTAAATCCCCTTTAGAATCAACATTTTAGGCAAAAATCACAAAATTTAGGGTTTTTTACTTGAATTTCCATATTTAAAAATACAAAAAATTAGATTTTCGAGTTCAATTCTGTTTTTAGGGATATTTTAGGTGTCCATGCCAAATTTGACTTAATTCCAAGTTCATTTGCTCCATGTGTTAGTTTATCTTTAAGTTCAGAAGCAAAAATGAGGCGAAAATCAGGTTAAATTTGATATTTTATGATATTTTTGTCATTTTAAGGTTTTTATCATTTACATGAGCATATAGAATTATATTAGGGTTAATTTCAATGTCATTTGCATTTCACATTTTTCATTTTTGCAAAATTTATTTCAGAAAACCCTGGTTTCAAGGCCATAGTCTTGTTATCGGGGGTATTTTGGTCATTTTGACCTAAATTTCGAAATTTCAATTTATAATTCTCCAAAATTTCATGCATATCATCATATTTTATCATATTTTGTTTGATTTATTTCATTTGATTTTCAAAATTTTCAAAAATTACAAAATTTCTTTCAGAAAACTCTGATTTCAAGGTCAACAGGGGTATTTGGGTCATTTTGACCCCAATTTCGAATTTTCAAGTTTATTTTCGAAATTTATTCATTATTTATCATGTTTATATCAAAGGGGGTATGATTTTGGGTTTATATCTGAATAATATCCGATAATTTCCCATATTTTCGGATAAATTCAGAAAAACCTACATTTTTGTGCTAACCTTGTTTTCTAGTTTTGCAGGAACATTCAAGAAGAAGATTTAGATTTTATTTATTTTATTTCAATTCAATGTAAAAAATCAATGTAATATTTGGAATAAGAGTTACTTTTCTGCTTAGAATAGGGCTGTATTGCATATAGTTTAATTTCTTCAAAATTCCAATATCTGATGTATGATCCATGTGCATTTATTTCAAATCCACTATGGTTTACACGAATGGCACGTGCATAAGCTTTTATGGAGTTTATAAACTCGGTGGGATTCGTATTTATGGCCATAGTCAGAATACGAAGAAAACCAAGATTTATGATCTTTATATCAGTCACATTCAACCTACACTCTTAGGCTAACTTCAAAATGCACTGCATTTCTCAAAGTTTTAAAAGGATTTCCCAATTCCTCAATGAAATTCCCTTTTCAAATTGCATTATTTTCAAATTCATTTTCCAATTTCAATTTCAGAAAAATCAATTTTCTCAAGGATTTACCAAGTCTTTCTCAGGATTGGATTTTCCCAGAATTCTAAATTTTTAAATGAGATTTCAAAGTATTTCCCAAGTTCAAATCAAGATTTTCCTATGTTTTAACATTCTCAAATTTCAAAATCCCAAGTTTTCATAAATCCATTTTCTCAGAATTCCCGTTTTCCTGAGAATTTGTTTTCCCTTTCAGAAATCCCTTTTCCAATGAACTTCCTGATTTTCTCAGAATTTTCAAATCCATTTCCTCAGAAAAGCAATTCTAAATTTCTACATCAATTTTCTAAAGTTCAATTTTTCTTGAGAAATCACTTTCTAATGCAAATTTCTGATTTCCAATGAAATTCAATGATTTTCTCAAGAATTCAATTTTTCAAGTACTTTTTCAATCAATTTTCAAGCATATTTCAATTTTCCAAAACAAACATCATATTTTCTCAAACTTGCATTATTTTCAAAATTTCATAGCACAAGCCTGATTCTTTGTGCATTCTAGGAAAAATAGAGCATAATTTAGCTATTTGAGTCGAGTTAAAGCACATAATTGGTCCTTGGTTCAATTACCCCTGGTAAATGCGTCAGGAACGGTTGAACCTCGTACCGACAGGCGGATCCCATTCCACGGAATTTTCCCACAAATTTTTAAAACGGAGGCGAGTTAATTTCCAAAAACCATTTTCAAAACTTTGGTCGAGTTTGACTCGCGAAATTTGTTTCTCTCTCGCAAGAGAGGGGATAATTTTTTGCGATGATAACAAGACCGAAGAGCTAGCAGAGTTTGATTTAACTATTCAAGAATTGCCAGAATTTGCTCACATTTAGAAGCGGGATGAACCATCGCCTTTGGTTCAAAATTCAACAGAGGATATCAACATTGGTTCGGAAGATGATCCGAGAATCCTCAAAATCGGTTTGGGTCTAAATGCAGATGAAAAAGCAAGACTCATCCACTTCCTTAAGCAGCATCAAGAAGTATTTGCCTGGACTTATGAAGATATGCTTGGATTAGATCCCAAGTTGGTTGAGCATCGACTCAAGTTGAAACCAGATTCCAGACCAATCAAGCAGAAAGTGAGAAAGTTAGACCCTCAAATTGAGCAACAAGTTAAGGAAGGACTTGAAGATTTGTTAAAAGCAGGCTTCATCCGAGTCATTGATTATCCGGATTGGTTGGCAAATATCATAGCAGTTCCTAAAAAGAATGGCAAAGCTCAGATTTGCATTGTTTTCAGGGATCTCAATAAGGCTACCTCGAAGGATGATTATCCACTTCCCAATATTGATCTTTTGATTGATAGCACGGCAGGCTACGCCATGTTTTCTTTTATGGATGGATATTCAGGATATAATCAAATTAAAACTGGCCATTCGTGATCAGTCAAAAACTTTCTTTACTACACTGTGGGGAACCTTTTGCTATACAGTCATGCTATTTGGGCTCAAAAATGCCGGAGCAACCTATCAGAGAGCGATGGACGTTATTTTCCATGATCAGATGCATAAGAATATGGATGCCTATATAGATGACATCTTGGTCAAATCTAAAGAAAAAGAGGATCACCTTAATGCTCTTGATCAAGTCTTTGAGAGACTCATTCTCTACAAGATGAGACTTAATCCTCAGAAATGCATTTTTGGAGTAGAGTCTGGCAAATTGCTTGGTTTCATAATCAACAAAAAAGGAATAGAGGTGGACCCTGCTAAAGCAAAAACAATCATTGATATGCCACCTCCAACTAATCTCAAGGAACTGCGAAGCCTTCAAGGGCGTATCCAGTCTATTCGCAGATTCATCTCTAATTTGGCCATGAGATGTGAACCTTTTAAAATTTGAATGGGGATCGAAATGCCAACTCTCATTTGAGCGCATCAAGCAGTATCTCCTCAACCCACCAATTTTGAAGCCGCCAAAATTGGGGAAGCCTCTCTTATTATACATCTCTGTCAATCAAAATGCTTGTGGTGGATTTCTTGTGCAATATAAAGAAGACAATTTAATAGAGCACGCCATCTACTATATGAGCAAAACTTTCATGGACTATGAAAATAGGTATTCTCAGATGGAGAAGACTTGTCTAGCTCTGGTTTGGATGTGCCAGAAATTGAGACATTACTTGTTGGCATCTGAGGTCAAATTCTTATCAAAGCTTAATCCTCTCAAATACATTCTGGAACAACCATTTCTCACCAGACGGATCCCAAAATGGCAGGTCCTTCTAATGAAATATGACTTAGAGTATGTTTCTCAAAAGTTAATAAAAGGCCAAGCTATCGCAGATCAGTTGGCAGACTTTCCCCTAACAGAAGGAATTAAAGCAGAAGATGATTTTCCTGATGAGCACATCTACAATGTCCAACAACCTCCAGTTTGGAACCTATTCTTCGATGGCTCTAAAAATATGTCTGGCATAGGTATTGGAGTTTTGTTAATCACTCCAGAAAAAAAATGATCCCTTATTCTCTCAAGCTTGGTTTCCAATGCACTCATAATATGGCCGAGTATGAAGCTCTAATACAAGGCCTCAAAATTATATAAAATTTCAATGTCAAGAGAGTGCATGCCTTTGGTGATTCGTTACTTGTCGTCAGTCAAGTTAACATTGAATGACAGGTGAAAGATTCAAAATTGATCCCCTATCAGAAGATCGTCCTAGCCCTTGTGGACAGCTTCGAAGAATTTCAGCTCAATCACATCAGGAGAGAGCATAATCAAATAGCCGATGGCTTAGCCAGCCTGGGCTCCAATTTATCCTTCAAAGACAGTGAATCATGTCGTTCTTTCAAATTTGTAGACTTGAGCAACCAGCTTTCATTTCAACCATGCAAGTAAACCAAGTCAATCAGAAAGAGAAGCCTTGGTACCAAGATATCAAAGATTTTATTGAGACTGGTGAATTTCCACTAGAAATGCCAAAAGAGAGCAACACGCAATTCAGCGCATGTCTGTCCGTTATTTCATCCTTGTCAATGTTCTCTACCGCCATGGGTTCAGTTCTGAGTGTGCGAGATGCTTAGACAAAGAAGAAGCTATGGAAATTATCCAAGAGGCACATGAAGGGATTTGTGGTGGCCATGTTGGCTATCAAACTCTCGTCAAACAGATCATCCGGGCAAGGTATTACTGAAAAACCATGCAACAGGACTGCCATCGATTCGTGAAGAAGTGCATCAAGTGCCAAATGCATGCACTTTTCATTCTTGCGCCGGTCGCATATCTACAATCAGTTGTTTCTCCTTGGCTATTTTCTATGTGGGCTTTTGACGTCGTAGGCCCAATTACTCATTCCGCTTCCAATGGCCATAAGTATTTTCTCGCCGCTATAGAGTATTTCACCAAGTGGGTTGAAGTTGTTACTCTGCGCACAGTAGAAGGCCGCCATGTGGTTTCTTTCATTCACAAGAACATTCTTTGCCGCTTTGGCATACCACATGACATTGTTTCAGACAATGGAAGTCATTTAAAAAATGAGAGGATGAAAACCTTCTGTTCTAAATTCAAAATTTGCCATCATTTCTCAATTCCCTACTATCCTCAAGGGAATGGCCAAGCAGAGGCTACCAATAAGATTTTGATCCGCATTTTGGAAAGGACTGTGAAAACAGGTCGAGATTGGCATGAGAAAATTCATGATGCACTTTCGGCATACTGAACCACCATTCGGACTCCGACTAATGCCACTCCTTAAGAACTTGTTTACGAAACTGAAGTAGTGTTGCCTCTCCATGTCTAGAAGCCCGCTCTCAAATTTGCCTCCCTTATAAAATTGTCACTTGATCAATATCAGCAGCAGAGGTTAGTGCAGCTGGATCTACTGGATAAAAAGACACTCAAGGCAGCAAAGCATGCTCAAGCTTATCGTCAGAGAGTAGGATAAGAGTACGTCACAAACTCCTTCATCTTGGAGATGCTCTGCTCCTTTTTCTCTGGAATTATACTGGTGATATTGGCTCATTGGTCAAAAGTTTTTTGATGATAGCAGCAATTAAATGCCTTTTAGGGTTTGTCGGGAGGTTCAACGTAGTCACCTTCATCTCGACGGTGATATGAACGTTCCCTGGAAGGATCCATCACAAACTCCATCTCGGAGATGATCCTAATCTTTTTTGGCCCCGGGGGTCTAGCTCGCATATTCGCCTTCAACTTGACGACAATTGATAGATCCCTTTTGCAGATATTTGATTGAAGCTTAAATGAATAAGGAGATATGGATTGAGTGGATTCTTTTTATCGCTCAGGATATTTCCACTGCCTGATTGATAAAAAATCGTCTTTAAACATGCGCCATAGCTATGATCAATATCGATTCGCTTCTGGCTTTTCAACATCATTGAATATTTCTTTCGCTAATCATTCCAAGGATATTTCTTACATCCTTTTGGTTGATCAACAGAGAAAAGATATGAATTTGATCCCTTTTCACAAAAAGCTTCACCTTTTTGGAAAGAATACTAGAGGTAACATGAGATGATTCTTTTGTGCGATAAAATCTTGAAATCAACAAATGTTTTTAGCAAATTGGCACAATGTTCAAGAATCCTTTGTGAAACAACTACTCAATATAAATTTTGATGAGACCTTTAGCTGAATTTTTAGAGGAATGGTGTAAAAATCAGACTTTGAAAATCTTGACTAGTGGCAGACACTAGATTTGGAAATCCTGACCAGTTATAAGAAACTGGATTTTTTTGAAATCCCGACCAGCTATAAGAAACTGGATTTTTGATAATCCTGACCAGTGAAAACGCTGGATTTTTGAAATCCCAACTAGTTATAAGGACCTGGATTCTGAAATCCCGATCAGTGATAAATACTGAATTTGAAATCCCGACCAGTGAACGTATTCAAGAGTCTCGGGTCCAAGAAGCACATGATAAATACCGCCAAAGCCTAGAACTGCGTAGGAAATTAAGTGAAGTACTCCAGATACAAAGTATGGAAAGGTGTCTACAAGTTCCCCGCCAGGACCCACCCCCCAACCTTATAACTGGTCAGGATTTTGAAATCCTGACCAGTTATAAGAAACTGGATTTTGAAATCCCGACCAGTTATGAGAAACTGGATTTTGATAATCCCGACCAGTGAAAAAAAACTGGATTTGAAATCCCGACCAGTTATAAGAAACTGGATTTTTTAAATCCCGACCAGTGAAAAATACTGGATTTTTGAAATCCCGACCAGTTATAAGGAACTGGATTCTGAAATCCCGACCAGTGATAAATACTGGATTTGAAATCCCGACCAGTGAACATACTGGATTTTGAAATCCCGACCAGTTATAAGAAACTGGATTTTGAAATCCAAACCCATTATGACAAACTGGATTTTTATAATCCCGACCAGTGAAAAAAGCTGGATTTGAAATCCCGACCAGTTATAAGAAACTAGATTTTTGAAATCCTGACCAGTGAAAAATACTGGATTTTGAAATCTCGACCAGTTTATAAGAAACTTGATTTTGAAATCCTGACCAGTGAAAACCCTAGATTTTGAAATCCCGACCAGTTTATAAGAAACTGGATTTTGAAATCCTGACCAGTAAAAACCCTGGATTTTGAAATTCTTACCAGTGAAAACATTGGATTTTAAAATCTCGATAAGTTATAAGAAACTGGATTTTGAAATCCCGATCAGTTATGAGAAACTGGATTTTTGAAATCCCGACCAGTTATGAGAAACTGAATTTTGATAATCCCGACCAGTGAAAAAAGTTGGATTTGAAATCCCGACCAGTTATAAGAAGCTAGATTTTTGAAATCCAACCAGGAGAAAATACTGGGTTTTGATAATCCAGACCAATGAAAATACTGGATTTTGATTTTGACAAGGTTTTATCTGAAGGTTTGAAAATGATTGAAATTGGGAGATTATAACCCGAGGGTTGAGAAAATGATGAAATTTTGAGAATATTGCAACCCAGAGGTTTTTAGGAAACGATAGATTTAAGAAATCGAAAACCAAAGTTTAGGAACTGATAGAATCTTTGAAATCTGAAGGTTTGGCTATGAAGTAAATTGATTTGGGAGCTCAACTAGCATGAGCTGGGACTTTTGAAATACACGACCAATGAGCTGGATCCTTTGGAATACACGACCAGCGAGAGCCGGATCTTTTGGAATACCATATCAGCAAAAGTTGGATCCTTTGAGAATATATGACCAATTAGTGTTGGATCTTTTAAAATATATGACCAATGAGAATTGGATATTTTGAAATAGATGACCAGCGGGAGCTGGATCCTTTGTAATGCATGATCATCAAAAAGCTAAATCTTTTTTTTTGGAATACATGACCAACGAGTGTTGGATCTTTTTGAAATAAATCAAAATTTGGGAGTTTAAGTCAGAACTCGATTTATAGAAGGAAAAACTTTGATAAGAAAGTTGAATTTAGAAAGTTACCAAGTCCGTCATTGAGAGAAAATTCTGAGTTAACGATTTGGTGCTCAGATCGACAGCTCATCTCAAGCATCGACCACGGGGCAAGTGGTCACCCAATTGGGAAGGCCCTTATGTGGTCAAGGAAGCATTGTCTCGCAATTCATATCGTCTGATCAACGCAGATGGGGTGGAAATGCCAAATCCTGTCAATGCTCTGCATCTGAAGAAGTTTTATACTTGAAATGTTCATTCTAGCCTTTGTACTCTTCAAAGAGCTGTTTCAATAAAACAATGATCTTCTATCAATTCTCACATTCTTCTCCATAATACAGGGGCATTTTATTTTGATCTATACTTGTCTTCCTTCATCATGTGCAGGCAGGATCAGACAACTCTTTTTCTAAAAATCTTATCAATTTTTTGTTATCTTTATTAACTGCATTCATTTCATTTTCCAATTTAATAAATTTTTTGTCGATTTATTATCCATTTTATCATTTTTTGTCAAGTTTTATCAAATTTTCATCAATTTTATTAAAATTTTATCAATCTTCTCTTGTACCCTTTCAGGTAAAGGGATAAACCTAATGCTTCCTTTCAATGAGGTACTCCTTTATTCTTCTCCCCGTTCAGGATAAGGGGATAAATCCTTAAAGCAGACCACATAAGTTAAACTATGATGGTCCATTGAATTCAGAATTTTCATTAAGAATCTTTACTTTCTAAATTCATTTTGAAAATCGAGCTCATATTCAAAACCCAGTCCTCACACTGGTTATTTCTCAAACTTTTCGATTATATATCGAGCTCATTTTCAAAATCTAGTCCTCGCACCGATAACTTTCTAAATTCAACTTTCTGATCAAAGTTTTTCCTTCTACAAATCGATTTCTGACTTAAACTCCCAAATTTTGATTTATTTCAAAAAGATACAACACTCGTTGGTCATGTATTTCAAAAAAAAAGATTTAGCTTTTTGTTGATCATGCATTACAAAGGCTCCAGCTCCCGCTGGTCATCTATTTCAAAAGATCCAATTCTCATTGGTCATGTATTTTAAAAGATCCAACACTCATTGGTCATATATTCCCAAAGGATCTAGCTTTTGCTGATCAGGTATTCCAAAAGATCCAGCTCTCGCTGGTCGTGTATTCCAAAGGATCCAGCTCATTGGTCGTGTATTTCAAAAGTCCCAGCTCATGCTAGTTGAGCTCCCAAATCAATTTACTTCATAGCTAAACCTTCAGATTTCAAAGATTCTATCAGTTCCTAAACTTCGATTTTCGATTTTTCAAATCTATCATTTCCTAAAAACCTCTGGGTTGCAATATTCTCAAAATTTCATCATTTTCTCAACCCTCAGGTTATAATCTCCCAATTTCAATCATTTTCAAACCTTCAGATAAAACCTTGTCAAATCAAAATCCAGTATTTTCACTGGTCTGGATTATCAAAATCCAGTATTTTTCACTGGTCGGGATTTTAAAAATCCAGCTTCTTATAACTGGTCGGAATTTCAAATCCAGCTGTTTTCACTGGTCGAGATTATCAAAATCCAGTTTCTCATAACTGGTCAGGATTTCAAAAATCAAGTTTCTCATAACTCGTCGGGATTTCAAAATCCAGTTTCTTATAACTTATCGGAATTTCAAAATCTAGTGTTTTCACTGGTCGGAATTTCAAAATCCAGGGTTTTCACTGGTCGAGATTTCAAAATCCAGTTTCTTATAAACTGGTCAGGATTTCAAAATTCAGTATTTTTCACTGGTCAGGATTTCAAAAATCCAGTTTCTTATAACTGGTGGGGATTTCAAATCCAACTTTTTTCACTGGTCGGGATTATCAAAATTCAGTTTCTCATAATGGGTCAGGATTTCAAAATCCAGTTTCTTATAACTGGTCGGGATTTCAAAATCCAGTATGTTCACTGATCAGGATTTCAAATCCAGTATTTATCACTGGTCGGGATTTCAGAATCTAGTTCCTTATAACTGGTCGGGATTTCAAAAATCCAGTATTTTTCACTGGTCGGGATTTCAAAAATCCAGTTTCTTATAACTGGTCGGGTTTTCAAATCCAACTTTTTTTCACTGGTCGGGATTATCAAAATCCAGTTTCTCACAACTGGTCGGCATTTCAAAATTCAGTTTCTTATAATTGGTCAGGATTTCAAAATCCAGTATGTTCACTGGTCGGGATTTCAAATCCAGTATTTATCACTGGTCGGGATTTCAGAATCCAGTTCCTTATAACTGGTCGGGATTTCAAAAATTCAGCGTTTTCACTTGTCGGGATTATCAAAAATCCAGTTTCTTATAACTAGTCGGGATTTAAAAAAAATCCAGTTTCTTATAACTGGTCGGGATTTCCAAATCTAGTGTCTGCCACTAGTCAAGATTTTCAAAGTCTGATTTTTACACCATTCCTCTAAAAATTCAGCTAAAGGTCCTATCAAAATTTATATTGAGTAGTTGTTTCACAAAGGATTCTTGAACATTATGCCAATTTGCTAAAAACATTTATTGATTTCAAGATTTTACCGCACAAAAGAATCATCTCATGTTACTACTAGTATTCTTTCCAAAAAAGTGAAGCTTTTTGCAAAAAGTGATCAAATTCATATCTTTTCTCTGTTGATCAACCAAAAGGATGTAAGAAATATATATTGATCATAGCTATGGCGCATGTTTAAAGATGATTTTCTATCAATCAGACAGTGGAAATATCCTAAGCGATAAAAAGAATCCACTCAATCCATATCTCCTTATTCATTTAAGCTTCAATCAAATATCTGCAAAAGGGATCTATCAATTGTCGTCAAGTTGAAGGCGAATATGCGAGCTAGACCCCCGGGGCCAAAGAAGATTAGGATCATCTCCGAGAAGAAGGAGTTTGTGATGGATCCTTCTAGGGAACGTTCAGATCACCGCCGAGATGGAGACTGCGTTGAATCTCCCGACAAACCCTAAAAGACATTTGATTGCTGCTATCATCAAAAAACTTTTGACCAATGAGCCAATATCACCAGTATAATTCCAGAGAAAAAGAAGGATCAGAGCATCTCCAAGATGAAGGAGTTTGTGACGTACCATTCCTCAATGAAAAAGAAAGAAAAGCCAAGACATCTCCAAAATGAAGGATGATGTAAAACCTCGAGAAAGCTCAATGGCTTAAAAAGAGTGTCAAAAAGATCATTATGGGAAAAGCCTCAGGATATCAAATTGCCAAAGATGCCAGAAATAATCTTTTCTCATGCAAAATCCTTTTATCAATATCTTTTCACTGCTTGTCTTTATGAAATTAAGAATACTTCTTCTCTATTCATGTCAAGGAAATGGATAGCTTCCTCGAAGAAAATTGAACAACATAAAAATTTGAATCTGACTCTGAAAATTGGAGAGTTAACCTCATTTGGAAGGAATACTCTAGGGAATATCTTTTGCACACACGTGCATATTTTCAAGCATTTGAATCAACTACAAGCTTATCTTATTGGCAAAATTTTTTGGTTATCCGAAAATGAAATGGATATTCAATATCTATTTTGATACAACCTAGCGTTGTTTACATTTTCTCAAAAAAAGTTGCCTCATTCAGGCCAGGCATCTCTCCATGTCCCATCACGGGTTCTTCATTCCAGGATTACGTATGGTTGCACCTGCTCAGGATAAGGGTTAAAAGTTGAACTTTCTGCGAAAGGTCATCCATTTCAAAAGTTATTTCAGTCTTAGCGATGAGACGCCCAAGATCATCCCTTTTTCCAAGCTTTAGGGGACCCCATTTTCCTCCTTTCAGATTTGTTCATCCAAACTCCTAAGGTCCCATCATGGTTTCTTCATTCGAGGATTCCGTATGGTTGTCCCCTTTCAGCTTAAGGGTTAAGCCTGAACCTCGCTCCACGAGGTATCTTCCTTTTTCAGGTTTGGGTTAAACCTGAATCTCGTTTCAACAAGATATTCTCCCGGTTCCATCATAGTTTTTCCCCATCCAGGAATCCATGTTTTGTATATCCATTCTGTAAAGGATCATACTTGAGCTTCATATCACAAGGCATTTTTTTTTAAAAAAAAATTCCCATCAAGGTCTTCGTGTATTCCTTCCCCATTCAGGTTATCTTGATATATCTTCATCCCATCCAGGTTAAGGGCTAAACCTGAGTCATTCCAAAAAGATGATCCTGTCTCAGCCATGAGACTTGATCAAAATTCTTATTTCTCATCATTCTGGGATCTCCATCCAAAGTCCCATCATGATTTCTTTATCTTCTGTTATCTAGTTCTATCATTTTCGAGGATTTCGTCTCCCCAAAGCCATTCAAGGTAAGGTATTAAGCCTGAGAAGCCATATTTCCAAAATAATTCTTCCACACCCAGTTCAGATCTGTTGACTGGGGCAATTTTCAAAATTTGGAGTATTTTTTTTGCCACTAAGCTCGGCTTTCAACCGGCTTAGTAGCAAAGAGGGGCATCTGTGAACACCCTAAATTTTACAAAATCTTGTAAATATCCCCTTTTTGCCACTGACCCCCATTTTTTGAGTAAATTGAGTCATCTTCTATCTAAATTCCAGTTATTTCTCGGATTTTACTAGAATCGAATCTATTTTCTATATCTAACTCAATTTCAGATCCGGATCCAGTACCAAAATCCAAACCTGAGCCTCGTTATCCAATTTTTAAATTAAAATTACAAAAATGCCAAAAATAAGTTCTGAAAGGCTCGGACAGCCCACCCGATGTCCATTTGGATCCACTACTCTTTATTTCTCAATTCAAGGTTAAAAACTCAAATATTTCCTCAAAGTATGGATCCAAACCTGTTTTTCAAAGAAATTTTCAAAATTCTAAGCCCGAATTCTCAGAAAACCCCTTTTTGTAAATATTTCTCAAAAATACAAAAAAATATAGTGTTAAATCTTTTGTTTTCCTGTAGTTTCAGGGTTTTGTTTCAAAATATAAAAAAAAATACAAGAAATATGAAGAAAGGGCGAAAAAAATCCAAAGTAAAAAATAAAATCGGTTTAGAGACCCCTTTTAGAAAAATTCTTTTCAAAGGAACCCTCTTTCTGAAAAACACAAAAAATTGCAACGGTCCCTCGCTCTCTTTCACGCTCTTCTCTCTTGCTTGATCACCCTGATCTCAGCCTCTTCCCTCACGGATGGCCATCAATCCCCACCATCTGATCCACCTTCGTTTTCCTCTCCCCGTTGATCTTCAACGGACGACCCCTCCCTTCTCGATCCTTCTTTTGTTCCTTATAAAAAGGAGCGCAGAGGTCTCGTTGAGAGACATAATCCATTTTCCTTCAGCAGCCATCAACCCTTCACGATCGATTGCCTTCCCCATTCACCTCCCCTTTCCCTCTTTCATTACTTCTTCTTTTTCTGGCCTTCTTCCTCACCGACTGAAGAAAGTCTATCCCATCGTAGGAATTTCAAGCAACTGGTAAGAGCTCCTTTTCTTTTTTTCCCTTTCGTAATTTGAATTTCCCTATTTTCCTTAATTTTTCAGTTGATTGCTCCATTAAAGCATCTGCATAGCATCGATCTTGCATATAGCAAGTATCGATCTATGTACATATGCAACATCAAAAGGAACGGATATGTTCCAACATTTTCTTTTGATTTGTAAGTTATTTATTTCATCCTGTTTTGTGCTATCAGATTCAGTAAATTTACGTGATTCATCAGAATTCTCATTCCAATACTTCTCGTTTCTTTCCCTTTCCTATTTTGTTGATATATTTGCTTTCTCTGTTCACAATCGGTGAGTATTTGATCATCGGATAACGATAGAATTCCTGTTTATTATCTGTTGATTGTTAAATTCCCATTCTCATCCAAATGATTAATTGATCCCGATGGTCACAAAGGTTCTAATGTTCTGTTTTAACCTTTTAATTCCGATTTAATGCTTAATTTCTGTTTTCTGTGTGATTTCAGTTATCCTCCCAATAGTATTTCTGGGTTCATGGCATTTTATTCGTTTGGATTTACCCTTTGATTCATTATATTTTCATAAGGCCTGATGTTTTGCCCGATTTAGCCTGCCATTTTGGGATTTTGTCATTATAGAGGGTCATCGCATCCCATTATGTGTATTATATACCTCGTAGGATCTGAATGAGGCTTGATCCAATGCCGAGATGGTTAGTCCACCAGCAGGGACTGACATATCTCCATTGCTGCTCGAGAGTCTCTATGTGATAAGGCCTCCCTGTCAAGTTCAATTTTCATTTTTTTTTTGTGTGTTGTTATTTTGTTTTCACGACCTGCATTTTCTATGTCTTTGAGTTGTAGTAACTGCATCTTCAGATTTTGGCTTCCTGTCGCCTCTGCTGTTTGGATAAATTTCTGCAACATCCTCGTTATTTGATTAATCTCCTACTGCGTTCTTATTGTCATGATTTTACCTATGTTTCATTAGTATTTGTTGGCATATGCTTATTGATGAATTTCCGTTTTTCTCTTATCTGTGATTATTCCCCTGTTTTAGAATTTTAACTCCCCCCCCCCCCTTTTTTCATAACTTATTGTGAATTCCCCATGTTTTTCCTTTTTAGACTCAACGTTCTTTCACGGTATTTCCTGTATCCCTCTTTGGGATTTGTTGATAATCCACCCACCACAAATCGATGCAACATTGCCGAAGAGTGGCTTTACCCATTTGTTGTTGCTATCTTGGTGAGACTGCATTAAAATTTCCTTCAGAAATTAGTGGGTTAATGTTGATAGGATCTACATCTTGATGATGACGAAATGCATTTCTAAATATTGCTGAATCGTGTGGAGTTTGGCTACACTGTTGTGGCCCTCATAAATAGTCCACCTCCCATCTAGCGTCTGATGATCATACCCACCAAGTGATTAGATCCATCAAGTAGCCTTCAAGGAGATCCCCGTCTCCTGGACCCACCATGATCACTGAATTAGAAGCTTCGTGCTTTCAAATATGATATGGATGGTGTTGGCCAGAAGAGCCACTTGAACATAGTTTGTCAAGTAAATCTGCCCGCCTCCAGATCTGTGCTTCTGCAACCGAAAGCACCTGTCCCACAACTTGAAACTATATCTGGACGCACATCCATGGTTGATGTTTGTCTGCCCTTTGTGGAGAATCACAAAAGGAAGGTTAGTGCTAATATATGTTTTGATTCCAACATCACTAAGGAAATAACAAGAAACCAAAGCTTGCACGGTATCGTGAATTCACATGTTCCAGCAAGGAGAGTATATCTATTGGTCATATATGTGTTACATTTCATTATTATATTGCTAATGTACACATTACAGTAACAGGAGTATATCCACGTACTGTATTTCTATTACATCTCATCCTATATTGTGAGCATACACATTATTTCTACCTTCCATTTCGTACTACTTGTCATCCAATACTTTCATTCTTTTAACTATGGATTGCTTATTTCATCTAAAGAAAGGGGTTTGTTGTGAAGAAATTTCTGGAATGTTATATGTCAATGTCTCTGAGCATGGTCCTGATGGACCTACTGAAGACGGGACTAGAGGCATAATAAATTTCAAATAAATCATCTCAGAGATAGTGTGAACCATCTAGAGCTCCTGGATTGTACACATTTCAATGGGATATTTCATGATATCTCTCAAAATCGCATGCCTATTAATGCTCTATTCTAGAATGTCAAAATGGGTTGCAAGAGTGAAAAAAGGACAAAACTGGTTTAGAGGAACTGTCTGGAGCGGCATTACTGGAACTAAAAAGGGCCATTTATGGTGGGCAACAGATCAGTGGGAGAAGCCGGATAAATGGCTTGGCATTAATGTCTTATGGTAAATTAAAACTCGATTCTAATCCATATGACCCGAATTCAAGCAATCAGGCTTCACTGGGATACAAAGTTTCTTCACTAGAAAGTTTCCCTAGCTCAAGGGATCAGATTTTTACTTTCAAAAGTCTGAAGGCCATGGACTTTTTCCATTGTATTTGCTCAGCTCACATCAAACTGATAATTACAGTATGATTTTTTTTTAGCAACATTTCACCACCATTTCATCATACTGTCACTTGTTATAACACCATCTTCACATTCACATTTCCCACTTACCTGTCATTCACATATCAGCATGCCATATTCCATCTGTAATCACATCCCCCACAACACACCTTTACATTACCAAAAACCCACCTGTTAACACTGTTGGAGCCCATCTTGCTAATACCACTGTAAATTGATTTATGATTGGGTGAATGTCTATTCGCTGCAGGTTATCAGTAACCCACGAATAGTATCAACCTGCAACAGGTTTGAAAACTTCCCTTCCAGCATCCATTTTTTTGTTATCAATTTCTAGACTTAATATGAATTTCTGTTTTGAAATTGTTGTAAAACTTTACTTAGAATTTATCATGATTTGCTTAGAGAATGTCGGGTTTTACTGCAAAAATGAGACTGATGTCTATTATAAGATTTGCTTGGGTCATTCCCAACCAACAAGGTATGGTGAGTTCATTAGATTTCTGGGAAGGACATATGGTACCTGGCATAAAAAAAAAGGAAAAAGAAAAGAGGCTGATTGTTATGAGTTTTTGTGCCTCCACAACATAACAAACACTATTGTGTCTTGTGTCTTCATAGCACAATAGGCCCCATGGCTGTTGTGATCTCCTATGTGTTCATGACTGATCATGCATATATTTCAAGGTGATTTAACATTAAAATATGCATGATTTTATGAAAAAAATGTTTTAAAAACCCAACTTTAGGCTAGTTTTTGTTAAATGAGCCAAATTGATTTCAAAACAGAAAATGTATGAAAAATAACTTTATTTGTATATTTTAGTACATATTTTGATGTTTGATATTAACATAGTAGTTTTAGTTTTAGTTTTCAATAAAAATAAAAATTAGAGTTAAAAATAGAGTTAGATATATTTTGAAATGAGGTTAGTGTAAATAATTTTTTTTAGAGTAGTTAGTTAGTTTGAGGTTTTTAGTAAATAGTTTGTTTTTTTTAAATACTCTTTTAAATAGTTTGTTTTTTTTAAACAAACCATTACACGGTTTGTGTTTTGTTTGAAAATTGAAAAAACTTAAAAAATAATAATAATAAAACAAACTGGTTTACACAGTTTGATTTCTTTAAAAAAAACTGAAAAAAAATAATAAGCAAACCGGCTTGAACCGGTTTGCGTTTTTTTTTAAAAACTGAAAAAAATTCTGTTTCAAACCGGTTCCAGCCGGTTTGGGGTTTTAAAACCCACGATGAAAAAAATTTCAAGGGCGCCTCCCCCATTCACGGCTGAAGCCTTTCTCTCTTTTCCCCTCTTTCCCTCTCTTCTCTCTCTTCTCACCAGCTTCCACCATCGCCGGTGCTTCCCTTCCCTACCTTCCCCTTCTCCCTCTTCCTCTAATGAAACTCCAGCAGTCGGTGGTGGTGGATTCTTCAGTTCGGCGACGGCGTGGTGGTGGAGGCCACCCTTCTTTCCTAACCTCTCTGGTAAGCATTTAATCTTCCTCCTCCTCTTCTTCTTCTTCTTCTTCTTCTTTTTCTGATCTTCTTCTTCTTCTTCTTCTAATTCTTCTTCTTCTTCTTCTTCTTCTTCTTCTTCTTCTTCTTCTTCTTCTGTTCTTTTTCCACATTTAGCGTTTTCTTCTGGTTAATGAATTCAGGTTGTCTTCTTCTGTGAAATTCATGTTGTGTTCTGTGTAAAGAAAAACAGAAAGAAAAAAATTGATCGTCGATTGTTGTTCCTGAATTTTTTTCCCAATCTTCAATTCTGAAATTGATTCTTTAGTTAGATGAATATTAACTCTAAATTCCAGTTTACATTCTGAAATCCATTGCTCATTTGATTTAAAAATCTATCATCGAATTCCAATACAATTCTTCAAATATTGGATCGATCATCTAGATCGATTGTTAATCTTGTTTTGGATACAGATTTGTGATTATGTTGCTTTGACAATCTGGTTTGATCATTTGGACATCAAGAACTCTGGTATCGATCAGAGCTTTAGATTTGCAGTGAATAGCTGATCGGAATCCCTTGTGTTAGCCACAAATTTCACAATCAGAGTGAAGATTTCTACATGGCTGTTGTTTCTGGTGGAGGATTTCTATTATGAATATGTTCATTGATTGTTATTGAACATTTGATATCCGGTGAACACTGTATATCTACTGTGCTACAGTGAAGTCCATAAAATCTGGATTGTGCTTTCACTGAATGTTGCTGGAAATTGTTGGCATTCCACTGTTCATTACTGGAAATCAGTAAAAATCACTTTTTAGTATTATCTAAATTCCGGCAAGAGCTATTGACAGATTGGATTAAATTGAAAGTGGAAATTGTTGTTGATTATCTTTAGCTTTCAAGTTGATGAATGTCTGGAATTCTAATTAGCATGATTTGAAATGTAACTAAGTTTTTAATGAAATGTTATAAAGTGTAGTTGTTGTTAGGTTAGTTGTTAATTGACCTGTTATTTGCTTAGTTACATAGATAAGTCAGCTGATAAGTGTGTTGTAATGAGTTTAGGTAATTGTTAGTATTAGTGTGATTCAATAACTATTAGTCATTTAATTGCATATTAGTTAATTAGAAATTAGTTTTACTTAGTTAAGATAATGTGGTCGGCTAGTTTTTTATTTTAAATTTAGTTTTTAAAAGTGCTTAGTGAATTGTTTAGTCATAGTATTTTAGCATTTACTTTGCTTAGTGTAGTCACTATTAGTATCTTTGGTACTGCTCGTGTTCATTTGAATTGTGCAGGATAGCACAGGAGTGGAGCGGAAGTGATTACATGACACGAAGTACGAAGAGTAGAGCTTCTTTTTACTTTTTAGTTTAGAATTAGGAATTTAAATTTGAGTTTGTAAATATTGCACTTTACGCCCTCTGCGAAGGGTATTCATTTGTTGTAATAGTTAGTTGTTTTTCCTTTTCTCGTACATTTTACATTTTAATAATACGGCAATAAAGGTTAGTTTAGATTTGTGTATTTGAATACGAAATATTCTCGTTCCCTGAGTTCGACCCGGTCTCATCCACTAGTGAGAACCAGTTTTTATTATTTGATGTCTGGTTTTCACATGTTTTACATATAAAAATCTTTTCAAAATTACAATGATTTAAAAAAAGACATCAAATTTTTGGCGCCGTTGCCGGGGAACGGCGTAATATTAGTATTCACTTTATTGCCTAGTGTTTGTTTGCATTTAGGTTTAGAACCACGTATGTGCATATCTTAGAGACGAGCTTACTTTTCTGCACAACCCACCTACTAGGACCCCCTTAGAGGTGACTCTGTACGATTGGTACCATACACATAGATTTCATATTTTTAATGCATAATCTCTGTTATGTGTAACTGCGTGGTGTTTGTTTAGTTTTTGTTGTTTTTAGTTTACTTGCTTTGTGATTTGCGTGGTTTGGCCACTTAGTGCGTTAGTTAGGTAGAAAACCCAAAATTAGGACGGGTGCTACACCGGTCTATTTCAAGGTGTATGCACAGGCAACGATCACTCGACCCGAGCTAATTGAGTCCCGAGTTTCTTGTTAGGAGAACTCCTCATCCTATCACCATGGCCGAAAATCGGTCGTTATTCCGTACCCTTAAGGAGTACTTCATGCCCACCATATACACTCCCACCTCCTGCATCACGAGACCTGATGTAGGAGCCAATCAATTTGAAATAAAGGCCAGTATCATTCAAATGCTACCATCCTTTCATGGCCTTAGCAACGAAGACCCATATAGTCATATTGATGATTTTTTGGAGATCTGCTCGACAGTGCGGATCAACAATTTTGGAGATGACGCATTGAGGTTGACGTTGTTTTCGTTCTCTCTCAAAGATAAAGCTAAACATTGGCTAAAGGCTCTCGATACGGTTCAAATTACCACTTGGGAAGGAATGCAGCACGAGTTCCTTAAAAAGTACTTCCCAATTGGTAAGACGAAGCAGTTTCGTAAAGCCATAATCAGTTTCTCGCAGATTGAGGGAGAACAGTTTCACGAGTCTTGGGAGAGATTGAAAGATCTTCTCCGTAAGTGTCCCCATCACCAAGTGCCTCGTTGGCAGTTGGTGCAATATTTCTATGACGGACTTACTGAGAAGCATCGTCAAATGGTTGATTCGTCTTGTGGAGGCACTTTTATGCTCAAGAGTGAGGATGAGGCGTGGTCTCTATTTGAGACCTTGAGTGAAAACATGATGCATCATGCTTTATCTTCACAGCTCGATAGGACTACATCTCTGTCTAGTGGTCCTAAGAAACTAGGGATTTCCGAAGTTGGGTCCGAGTTAGATTTGCATACCAAGGTTGACCAGTTGACTAGGAAGTTAGATCAATTCCTAGCAAATTCTTTGAGAAGTCCAATAGGAAGAGTGTGCGAGCTATGTGCTAGCCCTGCACACTGTGTTTTGGATTGTCCGGCAGCGCCATTATATCCTGAATTCGTTCAGGAGCAGGTGAATGCTGCACAAGGTTTCGCTAGACCCATGCATGATTCATTTACACCATCATATAACCCAGGTTGGCGAAACCAGTCCATTTCCCCATCCCATCAGCCTTCCCAGACAAAGTATAGACACAGTAACCCTTTACAAGGTTACTCGCATCCCATTTTTCCACAGGTTCATCCCCAATCTAGTCTACCTTCTCTTCAGGAGCCCATTCCAAGTTCATTATTTCAGGAGAAGATGTTAGAGGCCTTTTCTGATATCAAGGCCACTTATTGCTCCCATACGCAGTCGATAGCCAAGCTAGAGACTCAAATGGGACTGTTAGCTCAGACATTGAGTAGACAAAGCGAGGGGAACCTTCATAGTCAGTCTATTGTTTCAAAGGGAGAGGATTCCATGTCATTTGACTTACAACCCAATGCTTCACATCATGCGCAAGTCGAATCTGTTACATCCCTTCAGAGAGGGAAGGTGTGTCTCCCCACTCGAGAATCGACTCATGAGCCCCATATCATTTCTACTGACGAGTCGATTTCCATTATACCTCAGCAGAAGGGGCAAGGCCCTCAGTTGTTACAGTCTTCACATAAAGCCCCATTTTCTCAGCTTTTAGGATCACCGATTGTTTTTAGTAAGCAAGAGGTGCAGATGCTGAAGGTGCTTGACCAAGTCAAGCCTGATCATATTCATCACTTGTCTGAAGTTGCATTCATTGATACTCGGTCGGTCCTAGACTCTCATTTCTTGACCAGTCTCTCAGATGAGACTAATCTTTGTTCTTCATGTCGAGAGAGTTATGATCCTACAGTTAGAGGTAGACGGGATGGAAACACAGTGCGTAGTGTCACAGATGACACTCTTTTCTACATAGAGCCCGGTTGAGCCTGACTTCATGTCCATTGATCTCATGGATGATGAAGGTTTTTCCAGAGATCCGTCTGGCTGAGGACGTGAAACTTAGCGCTTTATGGGAGGCAACCCATATCTTGTATATTATTAGATTTGCTTAGAATTTATAGATTTTTTTTTCTTTGTCGTGAGTTTTTCATGTTCTTTTTGTTTCATTCTATGAGTTTCATGTTTTGTCATGTATACATTGCATTCATTACATTCATAGAACGTACATTTTTTTTTAAATTCATGTCAGGTCATTCTACTCTTTTCCCTCAATTATTTTCTCTCATGTGCATTCACGTAGTTTCATATAAGCATGGGGGAGTGCCACTGGGACAGTGTCATTCAAGCATGGGGGAGGGTGTAGTTTGCACACCTTGATATTTTTGTTTACGTTCTTGCACATGTTTACACATTTCTCATGAAAAGTAGATTTTTAAAGAAAGAGTTTGAACTTATATGAATGTTATTTCAAATCTGATGTTTTTAGAGGATTTTTAAGCCCCACGATTTTTTTTTCTGACATAGATCTAAAAATTATGGTTGTTTATGCGGATTTCAAAGAAATGATGATAAATACATGTTAGAATTTACTTTGAATTGCAAATATGAATATGCACAGTTGTATTTTTGAAAAACTAAGCAAATGAACAAAAGCGTAAAAATGAGCTCAAAAAGTGAAAAAAGAAGCATGCGTTAGGTTGTTTGGATAATTCCACAATCTTTAGTAGATGGAACTTAGATGTAAGTTGAAACTTTTAATTCCATTTCGAAAAGGAGAGTGGAAAACTTCGTGATCCTAAGTAACTGAGAACATATACAAGTTGAAATGTTTGACTCTCACGTTATAAAGGTGAATGAAGGAAGTCACTTTTATGTCTTAGTTGATATCTTTTGGTATGCATTGAAAAAGTATAGAAGGTATTGACATTGCACAAGATATAAAAGCAGACCACACGCAAGCTATAAGAGAAGAATGAATGCGCAAAAAGAAAAAGCGTGAAAAAAATGAAAAAATCGAGAAAAGAGCTTAAAAAGAAAGAAAAGTTCAGTGCTTAGAAGTACGATTGAGAAAACCTGTGCAGAAAACATATGAGTGAGGATAAGTAAATAATAATATGTTTTTATTGGATTTTCTAAGAATTAAACATAAATAATTGTGATATTTAGAAAAGTGAAAGAAATTCTTTTTCTGTGGTGGTATATAAAAGACTCTAATTATGTTTTGATTTTTTTTTGTAACATGAAATATTTGTGAAAACAAAGTCTTTAATTACCTACTGCTTATGAGGATGTGTAATATTATGCATACATGACAAAGATGTTTGTGGGTAGCATCACTGCAAACCCTCACGAGACCTTACTCGTCCACTGGGGTAACCCAGGGGTTGAAAGGGCCTGTTGCATGAGCTAAATGCAACCGTGATTCCTACGAAAGTGAGTTAGGTGATAGTTTTCATTTCATACATTTTTCTAGTTTGCTCGAGGACTAGCAAAACATAAGCATGGGGGTATTTGATCATACATATATTTCAAGGTGATTTAACATTAAAATATGCATGATTTTATGAAAAAAATGTTTTAAAAACCCAAATTTAGGCTAGTTTTCGTTAAATGAGCCAAATTGATTTCAAAACAGAAAATGTATGAAAAATAGCTTTATTTGTATATTTTAGTACATATTTTGATGTTTGATATTAACATAGTAGTTTTAGTTTTAGTTTTTAATATAAATAAAAAAAAAAAAAAATTAGAGTTAAAAATAGAGTTAGATATATTTTGAAATGAGGTTAGTGTAAATAATTGTTTTTTAGATTAGTTAGTTAGTTTGAGGTTTTTAGTAAATAGTTTGTTTTTTTTAAATACTCTTTTAAATAGTTTGTTTTTTTTAAACAAACCATTACACGGTTTGTGTTTTGTTTGAAAATTGAAAAAACTTAAAAAATAATAATAATAAAACAAACCGGTTTACACGGTTTGATTTCTTTAAAAAAAACTGAAAAAAACTAATAAGCAAACCGGCTTGAACCGGTTTGCGTTTTTTTTAAAAACTGAAAAAAATTCTGTTTCAAACCGGTTCCAGCCGGTTTAGGGTTTTTAAAACCCACGATGAAAAAAATTTCAAGGGCGCCTCCCCCATTCACGGCTGAAGCCTTTCTCTCTTTTCCCCTCTTTCCCTCTCTTCTCTCTCTTCTCACCAGCTTCCACCATCGCCGGTGCTTCCCTTCCCTACCTTCCCCTTCTCCCTCTTCCTCTAATGAAACTCCAGCAGCCGGTGGTGGTGAATTCTTCAGTCCGGCGACGACGTGGTGGTGGAGGCCGCCCTTCTTTCCTAACCTCTCTGGTAAGCATTTAATCTTCCTCTTCTTCTTCTTCTTCTTTTTCTGATCTTCTTCTTCTTCTTCTTCTGTTCTTTTTCCACATTTAGCGTTTTCTTCTGGTTAATGAATTCAGGTTGTCTTCTTCTGTGAAATTCATGTTGTGTTCTGTGTAAAGAAAAACAGAAAGAAAAAAATTGATCGTCGATTGCTGTTCCTGAATTTTTTTCCCGATCTTCAATTTTGAAATTGATTCTTTAGTTAGATGAATATTAACTCTAAATTCCAGTTTACATTCTGAAATCCATTGCTCATTTGATTTAAAAATCTATCATCGAATTCCAATACAATTCTTCAAATATTGGATCGATCATCTGGATCGACTGTTAATCTTGTTTTGGATACAGATTTGTGATTATGTTGCTTTGACAATCTGGTTTGATCATTTGGACATCAAGAACTCTGGTACCGATCAGAGCTTTAGATTTGCAGTGAATAGCTGATCGGAATCCCTTGTGTTAGCCACAAATTTCACAATCAGAGTGAAGATTTCTACATGGCTGTTGTTTCTGGTGGAGGATTTCTATTATGAATATGTTCATTGATTGTTATTGAACATTTGATATCCGGTGAACACTGTATATCTACTGTGCTACACTAAAGTCCATAAAATCTGGATTGTGCTTTCACTGATGTGGTTTTCTTTCCGGACCTTGTATGAACCATCGAATATCACAAATATTCTTCTGAATGTCATTGGTGCTCTCTACAAGGCAGAACTGATGATTAGGCTTTTGAAAGAAATTGGTTTGGAGGAAGATATTTGTTGAGAATTTTGGTAGACAATTGAAAGAGTATCCCATTACTAGGGATTGAGTCGTCGCTGGGATTACGACAATTGCATTGCCATTCTTTGCAAAATAAACAACTGAAAATATGCCTTGTTACCTAGGCGAGGTCGTCAAACCAAGATGAAATGAAGATTAAAGGAATTTTATTGAAAATATGATTTTAATAATACACTTGACAAAGGGGAGGGGGACAGACAATTTTTCACCACTCCTGATAATCAGAGGACACTCGAGGACCAGGAAAAATAGTGAGAGTAACAAAAGAATTTGAGCCATGTTTGACAAAATGGTATGCTCCGGACCACTGATCTGATGTGAGATCGAACTCTGGCAAGACCCCTAATAGTGGACGAATCTCTACACGCTTCTGTCTCTGAGAGAACTGCCTGACACACCGCTCCGGATGGTAGTATGCGCAGAAGAAGGGGCCAAGTAGCCTGAATCACTTGCCATATGCATAAGTATATCTGGGAGGTGACTCCTGACGATCAAAGTAGTCCCATACGACTTCTTCCTCCTGAAGGTTATCGATCAAGAACCGGTAGAGCGCAACTGGAAGAAGCTTTTCACCATTATATCTGAATGAGCTGGCTTGGGCTGGCACATGCCGGAGGAACCAAGATTGCAATGTATAGGTGCACCCTTCGACTAGAATCGATTCTCCAAATGTGAAGCGGGTCAACCTCCGGTACAGAAAGGCGAGTGCGGCCATGGCAATGGAGAGGGGGCTGGTCTGTCGACTTCCCCACCTTCACAAGAGTTGGACTATCCTGATATCTATGTAATTTCGTCCATCTGGAAAGAGAGCGAATCCCACCGTGCACAGAACCATCACATGCTGAATTCTTTCTCGAGCTTTTCGAGATAATGAGTTGACTTCCACAAATGCCTCATACTGTCTGTAGATTTTGAGCAGGTCCACATATTCGTTTCCATCCTCCTCGATCAATGGCCAAGACTTGCGTCCTGTCATTCGAGTTAAAGCGTCTCGGGGGTCCAGACCCTTGACATTAATCAAAAATTGGTACTCGTTGCTCCTCCCCCTGCAGCTCGCGAACATCCACGCAGAGTCTCAGCTGAAGCTGAGTGACCCCGCCGTGAAGCTCTTCGGCTGGTTCTCGTGGTAGACTTGGAACTTGAAGAGAAGAGCTCCCCCCGGAATGCGCCACTATCATGAAGCTCTTCGGCTGGTTCTCGTAGCAGACCTGGAACTTGAAGAGGAGCTTCCCCCGGATCCGCGTGGAGACGCAGCCTGCCGGAACGCGTCGGTTCTGTGCAAAAAAAATTGCTCCTTGCCAGAGAACGCGCCGGCAGCGAGCAAGCATCAAATACTCGTTAAATACATGACAAATCATATCCAATCATAATATAACATTATTCATGAAGACATATTATCATATCATATTAAATCAAATATGACAGTGTATCATATTGTCTGTCATCAAAATATAGTTTCTAAACATTCTCTCCTTTTTTTATGATGACAAAATATGCTCCCCCTGTCAAAAAGCCATTATGCATAGTAATAATAATATCATAAAAATGCATGAAAAATATAGAAAGTGTCAGAGTATTTTTCTCCAATATTAGAGACAGGTTTTTCTCCCCCTTTGTCATGGACAAAAAGGAGGGGATCAGAGTATAAAAAGTTATTACAGACCAATGAATAAAAAGTTCATTTTGAGTCAGATGAGGGGTGAAACTTCCAAAGCAATGCATCTTGGCCGATTTTCAGGGATTCAAAGGCTTGATGCAGAGATGCTTGACTCTTCAAAAGGAGATCCTGGGTGTTCTGTACATTGATAATTGCTGAGAAGATGTCGAGTTCAGAAGTTGCTGCTGGATCTGCTTCTTGATGGCCTTCGTCGTCAGAGTTGAGTTGAGGGGACTCTTCCTCAGGGAGGGATGAGTCATCAAAAGTGTGGTTGGAGTAGTAGACGACATCGGTTTCAAGAGGTCTTTGGAAGTATTAAAGAATAAGGGTGATAAAGTACCCGAAAGGAAGAGAGCGAAAAGATCGAAAGTTAATCATGTTATTAAAGATGACACTGGACCAATTTATTGGAAAGGCACAGAAGATTGCGTAGAGAAGGAGTGAGATTTCATTGGCAATAAATCCCTTAGAGGACGACTTAGGGACTACGTTGGAAGAAAGGATCTGCGACAACAACAGAGCATGAGGCTTTAAGTTGCTTATATGCCACGGAAAATGGGTTGAGCGAGTGGAGAAGAGGATTTTCTTAAACACAGTTCAGTCGATAGGAACTATGTTAGGGAGATCAATGTCGTAGGAAGAGATATTGAGAATGCAGCCTAACTGAGAAATGTTGAAGGAGATGACTTTTCCATGAACCATGGAAGTGATAGTGGAGTGGTTGTGGTCGACTGAAAGATTTGTGTAGAAAACTTTGATAAGATGTGGATAAATGGTCATAGATTGGGGAGAGGCTAGAACATGAATAAATTCTGAAAGGAAAGTTTGTAGGTCAAATGATGGAAAAGCTTCAAGGTGTACTAACTTGCCAGTTTGAATAGGCATGGAGTTTATAGAATGAAAAAGGTGAATGAGATCTGGAATTCTCAAATCCGATGCTTCAATCATGTTGATATCGGATGATCGTGAAGAGAAGGTCATTTCCAAAGGTTTTGAGAGAATGAAAGCTTTTGATAGAAAATAAGGACTTGGAGAGGGTAAAGGCTTGAAGGATGATAGAGATTTTCGAGTAAATTGATGAGGGATGAATCAATCTATTAAATAGAATGAAGAAAATAATTATGATAAGAAGTGAGTGACATTTAAATTTTAGATTTTATTTGAAAAAGAGAATGCGTGAGTTGTAACTTAAAGCTCTTGTGAATGATAGATCAAATCATTATTTGGAAGATAGTGTTGATAGAATAATTTTAAACATTATTTTTCTAATTAAGAAAATTTTATAGTGTGAGAGTCTATCGAAGTTGTCCTGTGTGACAAAACTTGAGTATGGAGTGTTTTTTTGGAAGTAGTAAAAAATTGGTGAATAAGATAGGATGAAAGAGTAAGCCTAAAGAGGAGTGTTCTTTGATAAGGATTCATAGATTTTGAAGATATCCACGGGATGTTGTGATGAGTAAATGCAATTCGTGAAAGGAAGGTGTAAGAGCCATATCATGTAAGATGAATAATGGCCTAATAAAACAAACAACTTTAAATAATCTTTTTACTTTATGAGAAAGTATTCTAAATTCGTGAAAGATGAATTTAGAAGAAGACAAAAGAAATACATGAGTGAGGAGTAATGATTTCTTTTATAAGAAGTATTTTTATGGATATGCGTGGAAGGAGTGAGAATAGACATAAAGAAAGGGTGATGCCATATACGAATTTAGGGTGACATATGAGTGGACAAAAAGGACAAAAAAATGATGCTTGATGTGAGATGAGTGACATAAAGCAATGTCATGATTAACATGAATTGATGTTTGTTTAAAAGACATGGTTTGTAGAGAAACTCAATTGGAGGGAGTCCATAGTTTTTGAAAAAGATTAATTAAAATATGTAAAGGAGTCAAAGTCACGGATGGAGGCTCAATTCGTATGATAGAGAGAGAGAGAAAAAGGAAGGACAAATTATGGTACTAATTGTACTAATGGAAGGAACATATAATAATTAAAAAATGAAGGACAAGTTGTCGAGAATGAGTCCTTATAATAATTTTTTATAAAAAAGTGTGAAAGATGATAGGACAAAAAGTAGATTGTGCTTGAGATATAGAAGATGACATAAAGCATTAAATTAAATAGTAAAACTTTATGATGTACGTGAAATATAAAAGACCTTAACTTTGAAAAAGGTGGTGAATGGAATGATGACAAACTAAAAAATAGTAAGAAAAGCAAACACTCGATTATGACACAAATTTGTAAAACAAGATTTCACATAAAGTATTTTTATCGTTTTTACTTGTTATTCTTTGGTTAAGATAAATTTTGTCAAGTATAGATTATATTTTAATATTTTATAAAGGTGAACTCGAGTAGATTAATCTTTCTATATTTTAATTAGTCATATGAATTGATTTTATAAATCACTTAATTTACATATCCCTAATTCTCTCCTAATTCTTATAAAGTCTTCATTTTTTAAAGGTTTAGTGAAAATGTCTGCTAATTGTTTATTAGTGGGTATAAATTCCAGTTTGATTATATTGTTTAGGACTTGTTCTCTTAGAAAGTGGTGTCTAATCTGAATGTGTTTAGTTCGAGAGTGTAAAATAAGATTTTTTGATAAATTTATAGCACTTGTGTTATCACATAAAATAGTTGTATTTTCGAATTTCAAACCAAAATCTTTCAAAGTTTGTTTCATCTAGATGACCTGTGTACATGCTAGGCTAGCAACTATGTATTCAACTTTAGTAGTTGATAATGATACACAGTTTTGTTTCTTACTGAACCATGAAATTAGTGAGTGCCCTAGCATATGACATGTTCCACTTGTGCTTTTTCTATGATATTTACTTCCAGCAAAGTCAGCATCACTGTATGAGATTAAATCAAATGTAGATGATTTTGAAGAGAATAACCCAAAATCAACTGTGTCTTTTAGGTATCTCATTATTCTTTTTACAGCTTTAAGATGTGATTCTTTTGGATTTGACTGAAATCTAGCACACAAGCTAACACTAAACATGATATTTGGACGACTAGCAGTTAAATAAAGTAGTGATCCTATCATACCTCTGTATAACTTTGTATCCACAACCTTACCATCTTCATCTCTGTCCAATACAGTTGTTGTGCTCATAGGAGTAGTTTTTGAAGCAGTTGAGTTCATGTTAAACCTCTTTAGAAGTTTATGAGCATATTTAGAGTGGTTGATGAAGACTTCATCCTTGGTTTGCTTAATATGCAGTCCAAGAAAGTAGGTGAGTTCTCCCATCATACTCATTTCGAATTCTTTCTGCATGGACTTAGAAAAATCTTCACAGAGAGTGCTGTTAGTAGATCCAAAGATGATATCCGCCACATAAATTTGAACGATTAGGGTATGATTATTCACTATTTTCACAAATAGAGTAGAATCTGCTTTGCCTACAGAAAAACCAATTTTTAATAAAAAGGTTTTAAGTCTGTCATACCAAGCACGAGGTGCTCGTTTTAATCCATATAAGGCACGTTTTAGTTTGAAAACATGATCTGGAAATTGTTCATTTTCAAAGCCTGCAGGTTGTTTTACATATACTTCTTCATTTATAAAACCATTTAGAAATGCACTTTTGACATCCATTTGATATAATTTGAAATCCATATAGCTTGCATATGCTAAAAACATTCTAATAGATTCAAGTCTAGCAACAGGAGCAAAAGTTTCATCAATATCAATACCTTCCAACTGGTTGTATCCTTGAGCTACTAGTCTTGCCTTGTTTCTTACAACATTACCTATTTCATCTAGATTGTTTCTGAAGATCCATCTTGTCCCAATGATCTGATGATCTTTTGGTCTTGGTACAAGATCCCAAACATTGTTTCTTTGGAATTGATTCAGTTCTTCAGTCATGGCTAGCATCTAGAACTCATCGGTGATGGCTTCATCAATCTTCTTTGGTTCAAGTTGAGAAATGAATGCCATGTTTGCAATCCGTTCTAGCTGAGCTCTAGTTTGAACCCCCTTGGTCAGGTCTCTCAAAATCTGCTTTTGAGGATGATCTCTGATTTCGGCAAATGTTCTTCGAAGATCATCTTCATTGGGTTTAGCTGTGTTATCTAAGAATAAATATGTACTTTCAACATCATCATCATTAGTATGCTTATGAACAGATTGATCAATAGATTCACAGAAACTGACATGCATAGATTCTTCAATAGTATTTAAACTCTTATTAAATACTCTATATGCTTTACTATGACTTGAATATCCTAAGAATATGCCTTCAACAGATTTAGCATCAAATTTATCAAGGTTGTCTTTTGTGTTGAGGATAAAGCATTTACAACCAAAGACTTTAAAGTAGTCTATCCTTGGAGTTCTGTCATAGAATAATTCATAAGAAGTTTTATTTAATAAGGGCCTAATAAGAACTCTATTTGATATATAGCATGCAGTATTAACAGCTTCTGCCCAAAAGTATTTAGCAAGTTTATTATGTTGGAACATAGTTCTAGCAAATTCCTGAAGGGTTCTATTCTTTCTTTCTACTACACCATTTTGAGGTGCAGCTTTAGGAAAGGCCAAGTTATGAGAAATACCATGTAAGTTACAAAAAATTACAAAAAGATCATTATCAAATTATCCTCCATGGTCACTACAAATTTTTATAATAGAACAAGATTTTTCATTTTGTAACTTTTTACATAAAATTTCAAATTCACAAAACGTATCACTTTTGTTTTTCAAAAATATTACCCAAGTAAATCTTGAGTAATCATCTACAATAACAAAAGCATATTTATTATGATTAAGACTAGCTACTCTATAAGGACCAAAAAGATCCATGTGGAGAAGCTTTAAAGGTCTTTTACTTGAAACAATATTTTTTGATTTGAAAGATGATTTTGTCAATTTTCCTAGTTGACATGCATCAAAAAAATAGTCCTTTTTAAATGACATTTTAGTTAACCCACGTACTAAATTATTTTTAGCTAATTTAGACATGTATTTTGAGTTGACATGACCCATTCTCATGTGCCATAAATGTTGAGTGTCATTATTAGCCATAAGGCAGTGTTCAATAATATTTTCTAGGTATAATTCATATATATTATTTTTTCTTATACCTTTTAAAATGATATTTTTGTTGGTGTCTGCTATAAGGCATGCATCATGTTTAAAGCTAACATTATAACCTAAAAGTGAACTAGGATCGAGGCAACGAGCACTAGAGGGGGGTGAATAGTGCTTTTATAAATTGTCTGCGGAATATTGAAGGATTTTGCAAATCGAAAAGCAAACACACAAAGAACACAAGATTTTATCCTGGTTCGGTTTATCCCGACCTACATACAGTCCCCAAGCAAAACCCGCTTGAGATTTCCACTATCAACCTTGTTAACTACAAGATCACACAGACCAAAACCGGTCCCACTTTCAGTAACAACCATACTGAAAGCAAACAACTCCTTTAAAACAAGGAGTCCTTTTTACAGAAAAGAAATAACAACTTACAATATAACCTATGAGCCTTTCTTTTGAATGCAAATGAGATGCAATTGGCTTTTGAGGTTGTTGAAATACTCTACTCACGAATTCACTATCTCTCAAAGTGATTTGAGTGAAAAACTGAAGTGAAAATATCAAGTGAGTGAGAAAACAAATACTTGAATGAATAGGAGTGAAAAGCAATAAGTAAATGATTCAAATCGATTGAATTCTTTTTATTTTGAGTGTAAAATGCACTCATATTTATAGTTGAAAGATTCCATACGTTGAGAGTATGAAAGGGTGTCAAAACAGTCCATTTTGAACGATCAAAACGCTTGAAAAATGAAAAGACACGCCTTTTTGAAGTTTCAGGAAAACGGCAAAATTAGTCGACTGAAACATCAATTAGTCAACTAATAGTTAGTTATTAGTAGACTGACAATTATCGTCGGTCGACTGACTTGTTATTCGAGCCGTTTGAAAATCTGAACTTTTGAAACTTAGTCGACTAGAGAAAAATTAGTCGACTGATAATATCATCAGTAGACTGAAAAACCTTTCAGTCGACTGCTGCTAAAATCTTCTGAAAAACAAACATTCTGTTCGGTCGACTGATAAAAGCATTAGTCGACTGCTGCTAAATTTTCAGAAAACACATGTTCTTTTCAGTCGACTGATAAAACCATTAGTCGACTGCTGCTAATTTTTCAGAAAGCAGACATTTTGTCCAGTCGACTGATAAAACCTTCAGTCGACTAATTTGACAAAAATGACTTTTTAGAAAATATGGCGCGAAAGGATTAGTCGACTGGTAAGTCGATTGGTCGACTAATAAACATGAAAATTTAAGAAAAGAGTTTTCTAAAAAGATTTTCAAGAGGGTTTCTTTTAGAAAAGTTTTTCTAAAGACTTTTAAGGTGAAATGCAACCTAAATATGCACTCTAAGTAAGGCTCTTACAAGAATCTAAGACTTTTAATGAATTAAACATTTGCACACTAGTCTTCAAAGATTCTTCATCAAATTCTTCAATTTCTTCATAGCCTTAGCTGAAACGCAGTTGATTTCACTTGCTCATCATCAAAAACTTGTACTTGAAGTATCATGTATGGCTTCATTGTCGTAACAATCTCCCCCTTATTGATGATGACAAACTTAATCAAAGATGAAGCATTTAGATGCATAGATGGAGATTTTACTCCCCCTATCAATATGCTGCAAAACATTAAAAGTTAGTACTTTCAAAGCACATATATCACATATTGATTGGTTTGCATTTTCATTCATCATTACTTCATGCATTTTATCTTTTTCTCCATATGAGATTTTTCTCTTGCAAGATCTCCTGCAAATTCAATTTAATGGTATCTTTTATCTTTTTCTCCCCCTTTGTCAGAATCAAAAAAAGTAAGGGCAGAAATAGCATAAGCAAAATAGCGATACAAGTTTAAAATATTACAACCCATAAAGTATGAAAGTTTAGACAACAAAGATCAGAAAAGTGAGTTGAGCAAATCCTTGATTGAAGTAATCTCTTTATGAATCAAAGATAGTTGTTGAGTCACATCTTCATGAAAAGTGTGTTGATGCAGCTCCAAAGCTTCCAGTCTCTGCATAACTTCATCATTGTCTTGATTTGTAGAAAATTTGTTTCTTTTTGCATGTGATGAAGGTGTCGCAGAAGGTGAAGGTTCAGAAATTGATGGTTCAGTAGGATCAGATGGTTCAGTTTGATCAACATTTAAAGGAGGCAGATATTTAATTTTCATTCTTTTAAAAAATGTTTGATCAAAGAACTCTTTTTGCTCAATATATTTTTCATTTGTTAAGGGAACTTTGAAATGTCTAAAAATATGAGTTAAAAGACAACCATAAGGAGGAAATGGTTTTTGTTTCCACAAATTTGTAAAATACACATTGGCCCAGTTGACAGAAATATTTCCAAATAAAACATAAAGAGCCGTAGAAAGATCTGTGGAATAATAATCAAAAGAACCAGTTTTAGGTAGAACATTGTGGGCAAGGATTCGTCCAGCAATGCGTGCACGAGTTTGAAGATTAGTATTTTTGAAATATGGGCAGTGAGGTGCACCTGGAAGAAGAATTTGTTCAAAAAATCTTTCATCATTTAATTCAATAGTGTTGAAAAGAGTGTCTGAAGGTGGAATTTCAAGAATTTCTCCAAGTAGTTTCGAATCAAACTCGATTTCAACATCACGAACAAGAGAGGACAAAATTTCAGTTTTATGATCCATTTGTAGATTTGTGTAAAACAAGTGAATAAGAAAATGATAGTGAAGAGTATCTGCACAAGCATAAAAAAGATGTGAAATTCCAGGAAATAATTCTCTTATGTTGTAACGAGAAAATAAGTGAAATAGAACATTTCGGCCCGGTAAAATAGGTAGTGCAGAAATTGATCCAAAAGTATCATATAAAAGAGGATTTCAGAGTAATCTGAGTGAAAAAACATGTCTTGAAGTGGGTGTAGTAGGAGTGTGAACACGCCAAATTTTTCAAAAATTTGTAAAAAGGACCCTTTTGCCCCTGACTCCATCTTCTAAGAAAATCAAAGTGATTTCAAAGCTAAATTTCAGTCATTCTTCAGATTTTCTGGATTAAAAACCATATTGATCCATTCAGAATTGATTTCGGGTCCGAACCGAGTATTTTAAATCCAAATCTGAGTCCCGTTGTCCGATTTTCAATTTAAAATTATAAAAATACCAAAAATGGTTCTGAATGACTCGGGCAATTCATCTGGCACTCTGTTGAATCCCCAACCCTATATTTCTCAGTTCGAGGTTGTAAACCTCAAATATTTCCTAAAAATCCGGACATAAACCCATTTCTGAAAAAATCTTCTCAAAATTGCTTTTAAAATTCTCAGAAAAATTCTCTTTTGTAAATATTTTTGCAAAAACACAAAAAAATTAGTTTTAACCTTTGATTTCTCGTAAAGCTTTAGGATTTTATTCTAAAAGTACAAAAAAATAGAAAAATGACATAAAAACTAAAAAAAATCGAGAAAAACTACAAAGAAAACGGATGATTTTCAAGCTTTTTGAAGCCATTTTTACCTAAAACCTCATTCCTTAACCATTTTTCAGAAATTTCTTAAAAGGGGAACCACCTTTTTGAAATATCGAAAAGTTGCAACGGACTCCTCCCGCGCATGCTCTCCCTTGATTCACCACCGTCGATCTTCAACAGTCGTCATTGTTCTTCACCTTCCATCCGCAGCGGACTTCCTCTCGAATCCTCTACTTTCCCTTTAAGAAGGGGTCTCTGAGACTCTGAAAAGCATCCATCAACTTCATCACTTCCCTGAAAATCGCTCTGACTTCCTCCTTCCCCTTTCCTTCCTGAACATTTTTTTCTTGCGAACTGTTGAAGAACAACATCTCCTCTGCAAGAGACCACATCGCCACTCTCCCACATCGACTTCCATCCATTGCAAACAACATCCGTTAGTGCTTCCCCCCCTCCATCCCAACCTCTTCTGAGGTGATCGAAGGAAGCCAGTTCCCCAAAACACCTCCTCCGGAAGAAATTGGTAAGCATCTTTACTCATCCCCAATTCTCTGTTGGTATTCTTTATATTGTCGTGTTTGATTTCTTTTTCTTTTTTTTCACAGCATCGTCTATTCGTTTTCTTTTCTTCAGATTTCCCCCCGTTAAGGCAACGTTGAGTGCTTCGGTTTGTTTATAACAACACCGACCTCTCATTTGCTAAATTAAACGAGATCGTAATATCCTGATTTTATCTTTTCTTCTGATTCAATTCCATTTTTATTTCTATTCTGATTCAAAGTCCATTTATGACTTTGAAAATTCCTTTCTTTTTCTTTTATCTCAAAGACTTCAAAAATCATTTTCCAAAATCCAGATTTATTTTCCCAAGCTCTTGATTATTCTAAAAACTTAGAACTTTAATCTCAAGTTCTAAGTTAGAAATCATCTCTTCACTTTATCAGATTTATCTCAGAAACACTTAGAAATTCTTCAAAACATTTTCAAAAAGAGCATACATCTTTGCATTTGCACAAGCATGATTCTTTGTGCATTTAGACTTAGGATAAATTCTTAGATAATTTCTTAGCAAAACGGTCGAACCTCGGTTTCAAAAAGGCATAAATTCGACCCTTGGTTCGATTACCCCTGGTAAAGGCGCCAGGAACGGTCGAACCTCGTACCGATGAGCGGATCCCATCTCCCAGTTTTCCCGCAAATATTTTTAAAAACGGAGGCGAGTTATTTCAAATATTTTCAAAATTAAGGTCAAGTGAGACCCGCAAAAGAATTCCTCTTCTCTTCTCTTCTTTCTTTTCTCTTCTCTCTTCTTTTCTCTCTTCTATTTTTCTCCCTTCAAAGAGGAGGAAAATAGAAAGGAAAAGAGAAGGAAGAGAGAGAATATTACGAGAGGAAAAATTTTGCGATGATCACAGTTTTTACTGACAAGAGAGAAAACTGAGATCATCGCAAAATTTTTCCTCTCCTAATATTCTCTCTCTTCCTTCTCTTTTCCTTTCTAACTTCTATTTTCCTCCTCTTTGAAGGGAGAAAAATAGAAGAGAGAAAAGAAGAGAGAAGAGAAAAGAAAGAAGAGAAGAGAAGAGGAATTCTTTTGTGGGTCTCACTTGACCTTAATTTTGAAAATATTTGAAATAACTTGCCTCCGTTTTTAAAAATATTTGCGGGAAAACTGGGAGATGGGATCCGCTCGTCGGTACAAGGTTCGACCGTTCCTGGTGCCTTTACCAGGGGTAATCGAACCAAGGGTCGAATTTATGCCTTTTGTTTTGCTAAGAAATTATCTAAGACTTTATCCTAAGTCTAAATGAAATAGAATCATGCTTGTGCAAATGCAAAGATGTATGCTCTTTTTGAAAATGTTTTGAAGAATTTCTAAGTGTTTCTGAGATGAATCTGATAAAGTGAAGAGATGATTTCTAACTTAGAACTTGAGATTAAAGTTCTAAGTTTTTAGAATAATCAAGAGCTTGGGAAAATAAATCTGGATTTTGGAAAATGATTTTTGAAGTCTTTGAGATAAAAGAAAAAGAAAGGAATTTTCAAAGTCATAAATGGACTTTGAATCAGAATAGAAATAAAAATGGAATTGAATCAGAAGAAAAGATAAAATCGGGATATTACGATCTCGTTTAATTTAGCAAATGAGAGGTCGGTGTTGTTATAAACAAACCGAAGCACTCAACGTTGCCTTAACGGGGGGAAATCTGAAGAAAAGAAAACGAATAGACGATGCTGTGAAAAAAAAGAAAAAGAAATCAAACACGACAATATAAAGAATACCAACAGAGAATTGGGGATGAGTAAAGATGCTTACCAATTTCTTCCGGAGGAGGTGTTTTGGGGAACTGGCTTCCTTCGATCACCTCAGAAGAGGTTGGGATGGAGGGGGGGAAGCACTAACGGATGTTGTTTGCAATGGATGGAAGTCGATGTGGGAGAGTGGCGATGTGGTCTCTTGCAGAGGAGATGTTGTTCTTCAACAGTTCGCAAGAAAAAAATGTTCAGGAAGGAAAGGGGAAGGAGGAAGTCAGAGCGATTTTCAGGGAAGTGATGAAGTTGATGGATGCTTTTCAGAGTCTCAGAGACCCCTTCTTAAAGGGAAAGTAGAGGATTCGAGAGGAAGTCCGCTGCGGATGGAAGGTGAAGAACAATGACGACTGTTGAAGATCGACGGTGGTGAATCAAGGGAGAGCATGCGCGGGAGGAGTCCGTTGCAACTTTTCGATATTTCAAAAAGGTGGTTCCCCTTTTAAGAAATTTCTGAAAAATGGTTAAGGAATGAGGTTTTAGGTAAAAATGGCTTCAAAAAGCTTGAAAATCATCCGTTTTCTTTGTAGTTTTTCTCGATTTTTTTTAGTTTTTATGTCATTTTTCTATTTTTTTGTACTTTTAGAATAAAATCCTAAAGCTTTACGAGAAATCAAAGGTTAAAACTAATTTTTTTGTGTTTTTGCAAAAATATTTACAAAAGAGAATTTTTCTGAGAATTTTAAAAGCAATTTTGAGAAGATTTTTTCAGAAATGGGTTTATGTCCGGATTTTTAGGAAATATTCGAGGTTTACAACCTCGAACTGAGAAATATAGGGTTGGGGATTCAACAGAGTGCCAGATGAATTGCCCGAGTCATTCAGAACCATTTTTGGTATTTTTATAATTTTAAATTGAAAATCGGACAACGGGACTCAGATTTGGATTTAAAATACTGAGTTCGGACCCGAAATCAATTCTGAATGGATCAATATGGTTTTTAATCCAGAAAATCTGAATAATGACTGAAATTTAGCTTTGAAATCACTTTGATTTTCTCAGAAGATGGAGTCAGGGGCAAAAGGGTCCTTTTTACAAATTTTTGAAAAATTTGGCGTGTTCACAGATGCCCCTCTTTGCTACTAAGTCGGTTGAAAGTCGAGCTTAGTGGCAAAGATAACACTCCAAATTTTGAAAATGCCCCAGTCAGCGGATCTGAATTGGGTATGGAAGAATTTATTTGGGAAACATGGCTTCTCAGGCTTTGAAACCTTATCCTGAATGGTTTTGGGGAGACAAAATCCTCGAAGATGGTGTGATCAAATGATAGAAATGAGGAAATCGTGATGGGATTTTGGGTGAAAATCCCTAAATGGTGGGAAGTTAGAATCTTGATCGGGTCTCATGGATGAGACAAAATACTCTTTTGGAATGATTCAGGTTTAGCCCTTAACCTGGATGGGACGAAAATATATCAAGATGTGTTTTGAATGAAGAAAAGAGTTCATGAGAACCTTGATGGGACATTTTGAAAAATGCCTTGTGAAATGGTGCTCAAGTAGGAACCCTATCCTGGGTGGATATATAAAGCATGGATTCCTCGATGAGAAGAGCCATGATGGGACTGGAAGAAATCATCTCGTCCAAACGAGGAATCTCGTTGGAACGAGACTCAGATTTAACCCAAACCTGCAAGGAAGATACCTCGCGAAGCGAGGTTCCGGGTTAACTTTTAACCTAGATAGGAAATCTGCCATACGGATTTCTCAAATGGAGAAACCATAATGGGACCTTTGGAATTTGGACGAACAAATCCGAAAGGGGTTTTTGCGAAAGGAGGAAATATAGGGTTCCCTAAAGCTTTGAAAAGGGGAAGAAATCGGGTGCCTCATTGCTGAGACTGAAAATAGCTTTTAAAGTAAATGACCTCTCGCAGATGGTTCAGGTTTGACCCTTATCCTGAGTGGGAAGACCATACGGAATCCTTGACTGAAGAAACCGCGATGGGACAGGAAGGGATACTTCAACTGGATGAGGCAACTCTTCTAGAAGATATAAACAACGCTAGGTTGCATCAGAATAGATATCGAAAGTTTATTTCATTCTTGGAATAGCTAGAAAATTTTGCCAATAAGATAAAATTATAGCTGATTCAAATGCTTGGAAATGTGCACGTATGTGCGAAGATATTCCCTCTTTTACCTAGAGTATTTCCTCCAATGAGGTTAACTCCTCAGCTTTAAGAGTCAAATTCAAGAGATTAATGCTGATGATTTTCTTCAAGGAAGATATCCATTTCCTTGATATGAAAAGTAGAAGAAATATTCTCAATTTCATAAAAGTAAGTAATGAAAAGATATTGATAAAAGAATTTTGCATGAGAAAATATGACTTTTGGCAACTTTGGCAGTTTGATATCCGGGTGTTTTCCCTACGATGATCTTTTTGCACTCTTTTTTGAGTCATTGGGCTTTCTCGGTTTTTTTTTTATATCATCCTTCATTCGGATGGGTCCTGACTTTTCTCTTTTTTTTTCAGGAAAGGGTACGTCACGAATTCCTTCATCTTGGAGATGTTCTGATCCTTCTTTTATCTCAGGGATTCTATTGATCTCACTGGCTCAAAAGGTCTTTAGATGATAGCAGAAATCAAATATCTTTTGGGGTTTGTCGGTAGGTTCATCACACTCGCCTTCATATCGACGGTGATCTAAACTTTCCCTGGAAGGATCCATCACAAACTCCGTCATCTTGGAGATGTTTCAAATCTTCTTTAGCCCCGGGGGTCTACTCGCTTAATTCGCCTTCATCTTGACGACAATTGAGAGATCCCTTTTGCGGATATTTGATTGCAACTTTTTAAACAAAAAATAAGAAGATATGGGTTGAGTGGATTCTTTTTATAGCTCAAGATATTTCCACTGCCTGATTGCCAGAAATCATTTTAAAACATGCACCATAGCCACAATCAATATCAATTCGCTTCTGGCTTTTCAACATCATTGAAGATTTCTTTCATTGATCATATCAAGGACATTTCTTACATCCTTTTGGTTGATCAACCAGGAAAAGATTTGAATTTTACCTCTCTTTCGCAAAAAGTTTCACCTTTTTGGAAAGAAATACTGGAGGTAATCTGAGGAAATCCTTTTGTGTAATCAGCTTTTAGAATCAACAAGTGTTTTTAGCAAATTGGCAAAGTTTTCATGAATTCTGTGTGAAATACTCACTCAATATAGATTTTGATGAGAACTTAAGTTGTATCTTTGATTTTGGAAATACATGACCAGCAAAAGCTGAGACTTTTTGAAATACATGGCCAGCGAAAGCTGGAACGTTTTGAAATACATGACCAGTGAAACTGGAACGTTTGAAATACGTGACCAATGAGTGTTGGATCTTTTTGGAAATACCTGACCAGCGAAAGCTGGAACGTTTGGAATACTTGACCAGCAAGAAGCTGAAACTTTTGAAATACATGACCAGCGAAATGCTGTGATATTTTGGAAATACCTGACCAACGAGTGTTGGATCTTTTTGGGAAATACATGATTGGTTATGAAAAACTGAATTTTAATAAAAAGGTTGAGAATGATTGAAATTGGGAGATTATAACCCGAGGGTTTGAGAAGATGTTGAATTTTTTTTGAAAAAAATTGTACCCAGGGATTGGAGAATTGATAATCTTGAGAGATTTGGAGATATGAAGGTTTGGAAATGACAGATTTTGAGAGATTGAAACCCGAAGGTTTGGTAATGAGAGAATGGAGAAATTGCAACCTGAAAGTTTGATTTATGGAATAGGTTGATTTTGGGAGCTCGACAATTGTGAACTGGGATTTTTTTTGAAATATATGACCAGCGAGAGCTGGGTCTTTCAAAAATATATGACCAAAAGCTGAGTTCTTTTATTTGGGAATACATGACCAGCAAAGCTGGAACGTTTGAAATGCGCGACCAGCGAAAAGCTGAAACGTTTGAAATACCTGACTAGTGAAAAAGCTAGAACGTTTGAAATACATGACCAACGCGAAGCTGGATCCTTTTTTTGGAAATACTTGACCAGCGAAAGCTGGAACGTTTGAAATACATGACCAGCAAAATGCTGGAACGTTTGAAATACATGCCCAACGAGTGTTGAATCTTTTGAAATACCTGACCAGCAAAAGCTGGGACGTTTGAAATACCTGACCAGCGAGAAGCTGGAACGTTTAAAATACATAACCAACGGGTGTTGGATCTGACCAGCAAAAAGCTGGAATGTTTGAAAATACGTGACCAGCAAGAAGCTGGAACGTTTGAAATACATGCCCAACGAGTGTTGGATCTTTTGAAATACCTGACCAGCAGAAGCTGGGACATTTGAAATACCTGACCAGCGAGAAGCTGGAATGTTTGGAATATATGAGCAACAAGTGTTGGATCTGACCAGCAAAAAGCTGGAACGTTTGAAATACGTGACCAGCAAGAAGCTGGAACGTTTGAAATACATGCCCAATGAGGGTTGGATCTTTTGAAATACCTGACCAGCAGAAGCTGGGACATTTGAAATACCTGACCAGCGAGAAGCTGGAACATTTGGAATATATGACCAACAAGTGTTGGATCTGACCAGCAAAAAGCTGGAACGTTTGAAATACGTGACCAGCAAGAAGCTGGAACGTTTGAAATACATGCCCAATGAGTGTTGGATCTTTTGAAATACCTGACCAGCAGAAGCTGGGACATTTGAAATACCTGACCAGCGAGAAGCTGGAACGTTTGAAATACCTGACCAACGAGTGTTGGATCTTTTTGGAAATACCTGACCAGTAAAAGGCTGGAACGTTTGAAGTACCTGACTAGTAAAAACTGGGATGTTTGAAATACCTGACCAGTAAAAACTGGGACGTTTGAAATACATCAGCTTTTGGGAGATTTTAAATCAGAACTTGAATTTTTATAAGAAAGGATTTTGATCAAAAGATTGAATGTAGAAAGTTATTGGTGCGAGGGTCAGATCCTCCAAATGAGCTCAATGGATGATTGGAGATTTTTGGGAATTACCCTAGTGCGAGGACTGGGTTGTAAAAGATGTGCTAAATAAAGTGAAATTTTCAGAGAATAAAGATTCTTTGGTAAAATTTAATGGACCATCATAGTTTAATTGCGTGTGGTCGACTTTCAAGATTTTGTCCCCTTGTCCTGAACGGGGGGGGGGAATAAAAAGAGAATACCTCATTGACAGGAGGCATCAGGTTTATCCCTTAACCTGAAGGGGTCTTTTTTTGAAGATAAAGGTAAAGGAAATTTTAATAAGATTGAAAAATTTGTTAAAACTTGACATAAATGAGCATTAGCTTGATGTAAATTTGATTAAACCAAAATGAATCAAATGAAATAAAAAATAAAGATCACAAGACTAATTAAGAACTAACAAAATTTGAGGAAAAGAGCTTTTCGTCTAATCCTGCCTGCATATGATGGAAGAAGATGATTATAGATCAAAATAAAATGCCCCAGTATCATGGAGAAGAATGTAAGAATTGATAGAAGATCATTATTTTATTGAAAATGGCTCTTTGAAGAGTACAAAGGCTTTAGAATAAACATTTCAGGTGTAAAACTTCTTCAGATGCAGAGCGTTGATAGGGTCTGGCATTTCCACTCCGTCTGCATTGATTAGACGATACGAATTGCGAGGAAGTGCTTCCTTAACCACATAAGGGCCTTCCCAATTGGGTGACCACTTGCCCTGTGGTTGATGCTTGAGATGAGCCATTGATCTGAGTACCAAATCATTAACTCGAAATTTTCTCTCAATGACAGACTTGGCATAATGTTGAGCTATCCTCTGTCGATAAGCTTGAGCATGCTCTGCAGCCTTGAGCCTTTTTTCATCTAGCAGATCCAGCTGCACCAATCTCTGCTGCTGATACTGATCGAGTGGCAATTCTATAAGTGAAGCAAATTTGAGAGCGGGCTTCTGGACATGGAGAGGCAACACCACTTCAGTTCCGTAAACAAGTTCTGAAGGAGTGGCATTAGTTGGAGTCCGAATGGTGGTCCGATATGCCCAAAGTGCGTCATGAATTTTATCATGCCAGTCTCGACCTGTTTTCACAGTCCTTTCCAGAATATGGATCAAGATCTTATTGGTAGCCTCTGCTTGGCCGTTCCCTTGAGGATAATAGGGAGCTGAGAAATGATGACAAATTCTAAATTTAGAACAGAAGGTTTTCATCCTCTCATTTTTGAAATGGGTTCCATTGTCTGAAACAATGTCATGTGGTATGCCGAAGCGGCAAAGAATGTTCTTGTGAATAAAAGAAACCACATGGCGGCCTTCTACCTTGCGTAGAGTAACAGCTTCAACCCATTTCGTGAAATACTCTGTCGCAGCCAGAAAATATTTGTGGCCGTTGGAAGCAGAAGGAGTAATCGGGTCGACGATGTCAAAAGCCCACATAGAAAATGGCCAAGGAGAAACAACTGATTGTAGATATGCGGCCGGAGCATGAATGTAAGGAGCGTGTAATTGGCACTTGACGCACTTTTTCACAAATCGATGACAGTCCTGCTGCATGGTATTCCAATAGTACCCTGCTCGAATGATCTGCTTGACGAGAGTCTGATAGCCGACATGGCCACCACAAATCCCTTCGTGTGCCTCTTGGATAACTTCCATAGCTTCTTCTTTGTCTAAGCATCTTGCATACTCAGAACTGAAACCACGACGGTAGAGGACATTGGCAAGAATGAAATAACGGGTAGACATACGCTGAATTGCGCGTTGCTCCCTTTTTGGCATTTCTGGTGGAAATTCACCAGTTTCAATAAAATTTTTGATGTTTTGGTACCAAGGCTTCTCCTTCTGATTGACCTGGTTTATTTGCATATTTGAATCGAACGCGGGGTGTTCAAGTCTGCCGACTTCAAAAGAACGACATGATTCACTACCCTTGAAGGATAAAATGGAGCCCAGACTGGCTTAACCATCGGGTATCTGATTATGCTCTCTTCTGATATGATTGAGCTGAAATTCTTCGAAGTTGTCCACAAGAGCTAAGACGATCTTCTGATATGGAATTAATTTGGAATCTTTCACTTGCCATTCAGTGTTAACTTGACTGACAACAAGTAGTGAATCGCCAAAAGCATGTACTCTCTTGACGTTGAAATTTTGCAGAATTTTGAGGCCTTGTATTAAAGCTTCATACTCGGCCATATTATGAGTGCATTGGAAACCAAGCTTGAGGGAATAAGGAATCATTTCTTTTTCTGGAGTGATTAACAGGACTCCGATCCCTATGCCAGACATGTTTTTAGAGCCATCGAAGAACAAGTTCCAAACTGGGGGTTGTTGGATATTACAGATGTGCTCATCGGGAAAATCATCCTCTGCTTTAATCTCTTCTGTCAGGGGGAAATCGGCTAATTGATGTGCGATCGCTTGGCCTTTAATCGACTTTTGAGAAACATACTCTAAGTCATATTGCATTAGGAGGACTTGCCATTTCGCAATCCGTCTAGTGAGAAAAGGTTGTTCAAGAATGTATCTGAGAGGATTAAGCTTTGATAAGAACTTGATTTCAGAAGCCAATAGGTAATGTCTCAATTTCTGGCACATCCAAACCAGAGCTAGACAAGTTTTCTCCATCTGAGAATACTTCTTTTCATAATCAATGAACGTTTTGCTCACATAGTAGATGGCGTGCTCTATATGGCTGCCTTCTTCATACTGCACGAGGAATCCACCACAGGCATTCTGATTGACAGAAATGTATAATAGGAGAGGCTTCCCCAACTTTGGCGGCTTCAAAACTGGTAGATTAAGAAGATACTGATTGATGCGCTCAAACGAGAGCTGACATTCTGATCCCCATTCAAATTTAACTCCTTTTCTTAGCAAATGATTGAAAGGCTCGCATCTCATAGCCAAATTAGAGATGAATCTGCGAATAGACTGAATACGCCCTTGAAGGCTTCGCAATTCTCTAAGATTAGTTGGAGGCGACATATCAATAATGGCTTTTGCTTTGGCCGGATCCACCTCGATTCCTTTCTTGCTGATAATGAAGCCGAGTAATTTGCCAGACTCAACTCCAAAAACACATTTTTGAGGGTTAAGTCTCAACTTGTAAAGAATAAGTCTTTCAAAAACTTGATTAAGAGCATCAAGGTGATCCTCTTCTTCTTTAGACTTAACCAAAATGTCATCCACATATGCATCCATATTTTGTGCATTTGATCATGGAAAATAACGGCCATTTCCCTTTGATAGGTTGCCCCGACATTTTTGAGCCCAAATGGCATGACTGTATAGCAGAAGGTTCCCCATGGGGTAGTAAATGAAGTCTTCGACTGATCACGAACGACCAACTTAATCTGATTATAACCTGAATATCCGTCCATGAAGGAAAACATGACATGACCTGCTGTGCTATCGATCAACAGGTCGATGTTAGGAAGTGGATAATCATCTTTCGGGGTAGCCTTATTGAGATCCCTGAAATCAATGCAAATCCGAACTTTTCCGTTCTTTATAGGGACTGCCACGATATTTGCCAACCAATCTGGGTAATCAATGGCACGGATGAAGCCTGCTTTCAATAAATCTTCAAGCCCTTCCTTGACTTGCTGTTCAATTCGAGGGTCTAACTTCCTCAGTTTCTGCTTGATTGGTCTGGCTTCTGGTTTCAACTTGAGTCGATGCTCAATCAGCTTGATATCCAATCCTGGCATATCTTCGTAAGTCTAGGCAAACACTTCCTGATGCTTTTCGAGGAAATGGATGAGTCTAGCTTTTTCAATTTCGCTTAGACTTGACCCGATTTTGAAAATTTTTGGATCATCTTCCGATCCAATATTGATATCCTCAGTTGGATCTTGAACCAAAGATGAGGGTTCATCCTGCTTCTGAATGTGAGCAAATTCTGGCAATTCCTGAATAGTGGAATCGAATTCGGCTGGCTCTTCAGTCTGATCCGCTGCCTGACTGACTTCTGCTCTGTCTTTTATCTTAGGAAACCTTGCCAATTTTAGATACTTGGGATTGATAATAAATCTTGTCATTGATTCAGGAGTTAATAGTCCTGAAAATGTAAGAAAGGTTGTTTAAGAGAAAGTATGAGCCAAATCAAATTTTTGTATAAAGTAAAGAACAATGACATAGACAAAGTATAAAAAGGAAATGATAGATGCCCGAATATGAGGAAAAAGATTGATCTTTCATTGATTGAAGCAAAGTATTTACAAGATACTGACAAAAGATGGGATTGTATTGTCCCTACAAGATTTAAACAAAGAAATGATAACAGAAAAGGCATGAAAACTGAGGCATCATCTTTTTATTGGCTTCCTCTGACAAAAATAGTCTTCTTACTGGAATCCTGGCCGGTGAACCCCAACCCTGAACTGTCTGAGTGCTGAACTGGAATGATGGGCTCTATCATGCCGTCTTCATCTTTCCCCATGCCTCGGAATGGCTGATATCCATGTTTGATCAACAGATCAAATCCCTTTCTTGCTTTAGAAAACTGAGGAAATAAGGGATGATCTTTGAAGGAGGTGTAATTAATGCGACCTCCTAATTTGAAGAAACAAGGTCCCTGCAATTGGACCTTGGCGGCCATGTTCTCTTCTTCCATGATATCTTTCAGCTTTAACATCTCTAGACTGTCACTAAGATTGATCTCGTCTGCCTCCCGGATGCTGGGAATATCTGCTATAAATGTCGGACGAGGGATCATAGGCTGTGCCAGCCTTTCTTCAGGGTCTTCGCCCAAGATAGTAGTAATCATGCCGCCCTTGGACCACTTGATGCACTGGTGGAGAGTTGATGGAACAGCATTGGCATTGTGGATCCATGTTCGTCCCAACAGAAGATTATAAGTTGGCGGCACATTGACAACATGGAATAATACCGTGTGCACTGAGTAGTTGATGAAAATTTCCAGGAAGATCTTGCCCTTGGCAGTCTGCCCGTGCTTGTCGAAGCCGTAAATGGTGATGGGATCAGGCACGTACTCTTCCTCTTTCAATCCCAGCGCTTTCGCTGTCATTTCTGGGCAAATATTGAGGCTGCTGCCTCCATCAACGAGCACATGCGGGACAGTCATGCCCCGGGTCCTTACCACAATATACAGTGCGTTGTTGTGAAAAGAATGAGGTTTAGGCAAATCCTCATCAGAGAAGGTAATAGGCGCGTTGGTCATCGCTTGATTTACAATCTGCACCATGTCTTCGGGCGTGGTGCCCGGCTTCACCTTGATCTTTCTTAACAGATCATCCAACTTTTCCTGATGCTTGGGAGAATCATGAGTTAATTCGAAGATGGAAATATTAGAGAGTGTCGTAATTGGCTTCTGGAAATCATCAGCCCGTTCCTCTGCTGCTTTAGAGGTTTCTGCCTTCTCTGCGCAGGCTTCTTTCTTAAGAAAGCTCTTTGGGAAGATTGGAATTCTTTCATCCTTGACTGGTACACTTACTTGGTCAAGAAGTGAGAAGATATCCATTTTCTGATACATAGGCTGATCCTGATGTAGAACCATTACCTGATGCTGGAGTTTTAGCTCTTCACTAGAGCATGGATGTATATGACTCTGTGGAAGGAAAGAGTGTTCGGAGATGGTTGATGCTGAATGCTTCGGGAATGGAGCAGATAAAATTTTCATTTTGCCCTCCTCTTCATCTTCTACGAGGATGCTTTTGTCGATACAGTCCTGGACCAAATGCTTCAAGACGAAGCAGTGCTTTGTATCATGCCCTATGGCTCTATGAAATTTGCAGTACTGCTCTCTGTACTTCCCCATGAATACTGGAGGATCTGCAATTTTGGGCAATTTCACCATCCCGTGGGACAGTAGGTATTCCAGCACTTTCTTCAGAGGCTGGTCCAAAGGAGTGAACTTTCTATCCTTGCTCCAATTGATATGTTTAGGTTTTTCTTGAAAGTCCCTTTTTTGTTGAGGACCGGTTGGGAGAGATTTGTCATTGCTCTTGAAGAATTTGCCCTTTCTTCCCATGTTTTGCTCGGGCCTCGACCCGCTGCCATTGTCATTTCTGCTGCTACTGCCCTGATTATCTTCGGGAACGTCAGCTGAGTAGGTAAAATGAGCCTTTTTCTTTGGATCCAGGATGTTCTTTAACGAAGAAACACCTTCATACATCCCATTTTCTACCCCCATTTTGAGTCATTCTGCTCACTCTGTCAGTTCGATGAAGGATTTGGAGGGATATGGGAAAAGAAGACTTTTTAGAGGCTGACAAAAATTATTGAGGATGACCTGGAGGGCATGCTCTTCAGAAATGGGATTCCTCATCTTATTGCAAATGCTCCTCCACTTATGGATGAAATCCCTGGCCTTCTCATTGGGCTTCTGTTTGAGGTTGCACAAGTGGTTTAGGGTAGGCAGAGCTTCTGTGTTGAACAGAAAGCGTTCAACAAACATGTTGACAACTTTGTCAAAATTCCTCAATTTGATGGGATTGACATGTTCAACGTACCACTTCGCTGCTATCCCCTCCAGGCTGCGGGGAAAACAAAGGAAAAGGGCGTGGTTATCTTCGCTGAACCGGGCACATTCTGCGAAGAACATTGCCAAATGGGCTTTTGGATCGCCGGTTCTGTCAAACTTGATGAATTTCTGGGGGAGGTTCTCCAGATCCTTGTCCCCTTCTAAGCCGAGATAGAAGTCCTGGCTGGTGTATGACCTCTTTCCTTTGTCACGGATTTGCAGGTCCTTGACTATCTTGGTCAAAGCTTGAATTGAATCCTCTGCGGGGGCCCCATACTTGGGCTTGTTCACTGACACTGGCTCTTCTACCGGCCTCTTGGACTGCCGCAGATGTTTCGGGATGTAGATCAGCTGCTCTTCTTCTTCAGAGACTTCTCCTGCTGACCCGGAATTTTCAGAAGTACTGTCACGTTGTTTCTTCTGCTTGCTGATCCTGACGGGCTTCTTTATGGGCTTCTTCTTAGCTTTGCTCTTAGAAGTTGCCTTCTTGGGAGCAGCTTTGGCCTACTTAGCCATCATCTTGGTCATCATTTTTTGAAACATCCGGTACATGGCCGGATCAATGTCGCTTTCATCCCCGGAATTATTCTTCTTGGATAATCTAGGAGAATTCATCTCCTCTGATTCGCTGTCACTGTGCTGTTGAGCAGCCCTCTTTTCAGCCCTTGTCTGAACCATTTTCAAATGCCAAAGCTTTCCTGTAGAATATGGGAATGGTTAGAGTATGGAGAAGCCTTTTGAAAAATCACAATTTCTTTGAGAAAAAAACAAGAAATGAAGGGATTTGGTAGACAATTTCAAGAGATTATCCCATTACCCGGGATTGGGTCATCACACGATTTGTGATAATTGTGTTACCATTTGATGATAACAGAGAAATGTGCCTTGTTACCTAGGTGAGGTCGTCAACCATGAGAAAATATATTTGAAGAAAACGTGGAAAGAATGTCCCATTTGCCCGGGATGAGGTCGTCACCCAAAATTTGTGACTATTTGTGCTATAAACAAAATACAAGAAATAAAATTTTGGCCAAAGAGTAATTTTTATTGATATTAACATTCAAAGACAAAGAGAGGGTGGGCAAACAGTTTGCCACCACTCTTGATATTCAGATGATACATTTGGTCCAAGAAATATAGACAGAGAAATAAAGGAATCTCAGGTATATTTGGTGACATGATATGCCCCAGACCACTGATTCGACTGCAGGTTGAATTCTGGCACGTTGCCCCGTCGGGAAGCGGGTGTTGGAACGAACCTCCCGCTGCGAAAACTGCCTCAGACATCGTTCCGGCTGATAATCAACACAAAAGAAAGGGCCCATCAACTTGTAACGCTTGTCACAGGCATAGGTGTATCGAGGAGCGGTCTCTCTTCTGTCAAAGAAGTCCCAGGTAATCTCCTCCTGATGCAACTTCTCGATCAGAGCTCGGCATTGGATGACTGTCTTTGGCTGCTTACTGTTGAACCTGAAAGAACTGGCCTTCGAGGGAACGTGTCGCAGGAACCACGACTGCAGGGCGTAGGTGCACCCTTCTACCAAAATGGTCTCTCCGAGGGCAAATCGAGCCAAGCCTCTGTAAAGGAAGGCTAATGTGGCCATGGAAACTGAAAGCTGACGGGTCTGCTTGCTTCCCCATCTTCGAAAGAGCTGGGCGACTCTGATATCTATGAAATTCTAACCATCTTGGAAGAAAGCTAACCCCACTGTGCACAGGATCATGGCATGCTGGATTCTGTCTTTCGCTGCTCGAGACAGAGTGTCAACCTCTTTGTAGGCTCTGTACTTTTGATATAGTTCGAATAGGTCGATAAACTGATTTCCACCAATCTCAGTGAGAGGCCAGGATCTGCTTCCCGTTGCTCTTGCTAAGGCTTCTCGAACATCTACCCATTTGATGTTGATCAAAAACTGCTGCTCGACAGGATCATCTGGCTGACCAGCTGGTTCGGGCAATCCCATAATGTCATTGAACTCATCCATCAGTAGAGTCATCTCTCCCCAAGGAAACCAGAATGTGCAGGTACGTGGATTCCACCGTTCTGCCATGGCCTGAATCAAAGCTCCATTGATGGTTCGCTTGCCTACCGCTGATGCCATCTCCAACCCACAGTCATCCAAGTGGTTCGGGAACATACATGAGAAGGTGGCGAACCAAGAATAATACCACCAAGGGAAGAAAGGACGAGACTGGATGACCCGCAGATCCGGGGGTTCATCCTGAATCTGATAGAAGACATGATCTCGGGGAAAGACAACATCGAGGGAATTTGACGTCATTGAAATGATACTGGGAAAAAAGAAGAGTGAGAAAATTTAGATAGAATGCAGGACTTACAGATAGACTTTTTAAATAATCAAACCTGGAAATTTTGAAAAGGTTGATGAAATTTTAAAGAAATTTTCCAGGGTTTTGAAGAAAATTTGATCTAAAAAAGAAATGTAGGTAGAAAGAAATATACATCTGGGGTTTTTGAAAATAAGGGTAAGTTTTGAATAATACACCCAGGGTTTTGAAAAAGGGTTTGATACATATATATGAAAGAAATAAGAGAATTTATCATACAACTAAAGCTGCACAAACAAGGATGCGCACATAGCACTCCCTAAAGGCTGACCCTAAATGCAATAGTTGAAATGGCTTGCAGGACCTTAATCCTAACTCTAGGGTTCAGATCATCTGATTTCAATCAAGATACGCCGATATACCCAAGCCGAAGCTCAAAGTACGTGGCATAGAAATATTTCTCCGGTTCTAAGGTAATGGCTTCCCAACATCCTTGAGCACCTACTGATATACCTCGGACTATGGACCTTAGGTACGTGATAGGGGGGCGCGAACCCAAATAAGTGGTCCAGTTGTGAGGCTCTCTCCCAAACTATGGTTCAGTGAGACAGCCCAGCAACGTGAAGACCGGGACAATATAGGTAAGGAGGTTTTCAAAACATGCTCAATATGCAAGAAATCAGATGGCTCTAATGCAAGTCCTAAAGAGATAGATTAAAATGAAGAGAAGCATACACTTGCACACATTGTTTGCATTCAATCCCTAGAATTGAGGAGAGTTGTATTTCAGACCTAAGTCTAATGTGAACATGGAATAATCTCCTCAATATGGTCCTACCAAACCATACTTAAATCCTATATGCAATGATGTCAGCTTAGGACAAAATCTAGGCCCCTAAGGTTTGCATGGAAATATAGCTGACATTTTGAAGAATAAAGACTTAGATAATGTCAAAGCAAAAGAAAAAGGCATAATTCGACCGGACGGAGACGAGTCCCATCTCGGTCGCCAAAACTGTGATCATCGCAAAATTTTTCCTCTCGTAATATTCTCTCTCTTCCTTCTCTTTTCCTTTCTAACTTCTATTTTCCTCCTCTTTGAAGGGAGAAAAATAGAAGAGACAAGAGAAAAGAAAGAAGAGAAGAGAAGAGAAGAGGAATTCTTTTGTGGGTCTCACTTGACCTTAATTTTGAAAATATTTGAAATAACTCGCCTCCGTTTTTAAAAATATTTGTGGGAAAACTGGGAGATGGGATCCACTCGTCGGTACGAGGTTCGACCGTTCCTGGCGCCTTTACCAGGGGTAATCGAACCAAGGGTCGAATTTATGCCTTTTGTTTTGCTAAGAAATTATCTAAGATATTATCCTAAGTCTAAATGCACAAAGAATCATGCTTGTGCAAATGCAAAGATGTATGCTCTTTTTGAAAATGTTTTGAAGAATTTCCAAGTGTTTCTGAGATGAATCTGATAAAGTGAAGAGATGATTTCTAACTTAGAACTTGAGATTAAAGTTCTAAGTTTTTAGAATAATCAAGAGCTTGGAAAAATAAATCTGGATTTTGGAAAATGATTTTTGAAGTCTTTGAGATAAAAGAAGAAGAAAGGAATTTTCAAAGTCATAAATGGACTTTGAATCAGAATAGAAATGAAAATGGAATTGAATCAGAAGAAAAGATAGAATCAGGATATTACGATCTCGTTTAATTTAGCAAATGAGAGGTCGGTGTTGTTATAAACAAACCGAAACACTCAACGTTGCCTTAATGGGGCGAAATCTGAAGAAAAAAAAATGAATAGACGATGCTGTGAAAAAAAGAAGAAGAAATCAAACACGACAATATAAAGAATACCAACAGAGAATTGGGGATGAGTAAAGATGCTTACCAATTTCTTCCGGAGGAGGTGTTTTGGGGAACTGGCTTCCTTTGATCACCTCAGGAGAGGTTGGGATGGAGGGGGGGGGGGGGACGCACTAACGGATGTTGTTTGCAATGGATGAAAGTCGATGTGGGAGAGTGGCGATGTGGTCTCTTGCAGAGGAGATGTTGTTCTTCAACAGTTCGCAAGAAAAAAATGTTCAGGAAGGAAAGGGGAAGGAGGAAGTCAGAGCGATTTTCAGGGAAGTGATGAAGTTGATGGATGCTTTTCAGAGTCTCAGAGACCCCTTCTTAAAGGGAAAGTAGAGGATTCGAGAGGAAGTCCGCTGCAGATGGAAGGTAAAGAACAATGACGACTGTTGAAGATCGACGGTGGTGAATCAAGGGAGAGCATGCGCGAGAGGAGTCCGTTGCAACTTTTCGATATTTCAAAAAGGTGGTTCCCCTTTTAAGAAATTTCTGAAAAATGGTTAAGGAATGAGGTTTTAGGTAAAAATGGCTTCAAAAAGCTTGAAAATCATCCGTTTTCTTTGTAGTTTTTCTCGATTTTTATCTCAATTTTCTATTTTTTTGTACTTTTAGAATAAAATCCTAAAGCTTTACGAGAAATCAAAGGTTAAAACTATTTTTTTTGTGTTTTTGCAAAAATATTTATAAAAGAGAATTTTTCTGAGAATTTTAAAAGCCATTTTGAGAAGATTTCTTCAGAAATGGGTTTATGTCCGGATTTTTAGGAAATATTCGAGGTTTACAACCTCGAACTGAGAAATATAGGGTTGGGGATTCAACAGAGTGCCAGATGAATTGCCCGAGCCATTCAGAACCATTTTTGGTATTTTTATAATTTTAAATTGAAAATCAGACAACGGGACTCAGATTTGGATTTAAAATACTGGGTTCGGACCCGAAATAAATTATGAATGGATCAATATGGTTTTAATCCAGAAAATCTGAAGAATGACTGAAATTTAGCTTTGAAATCACTTTGATTTTCTCAGAAGATGGAGTCAGTGGCAAAAGGGTCCTTTTTACAAATTTTTGAAAAATTTGGGGTGTTCACAAGGAGGAGAACCTAAACCTTTTGCAGATGCAGACTTCGTACGAGGCATGATTAAAAAACAGATTTACCAAAAAAAATGTCGGCTTCCAAATGATTTCCGGCAGAGGAAACGAAGGAAGATACAGTGGCTGACGGCGAATAGAAGTCGGCCACAAGGGGATTCCGGCAATGGCGGAAAAATACACTGTCACGACAAGAGAGTTTCGGCGTGTTTTGAAGATGCGTCAGTTACTGCAAGAGGATTTCGGCGTTTCAAGATCATGGCCAGAAGACTCTGGCGTCTCTTTGTCACGGCAAGAAAATCCCGGCGAGGATGGGATCGAACGACACTCCGAGGGTTTTTCGGAAGAGAGAGAGTCAAAAGAGAAAGAGGGTTTTCATTTTAAGGCTTTCGTTTTTAAGAAAAACGAAAAGGTACGAAAACGAAGTGAAACGATGCCTATTTTAAAAAGAACAGGTAAAAAAAAATCCAAGGGGTATCGGGTCCCTTCTTTTAAAATTTAAAAAAAAAATTTAGTCGACTAAAACTTTATCGGTCGACTAAAAATGTGCAACTCATTCTAAAACTGTCATCAGTCGACTAGAAATATATCGGTCGACTAATATGGTGTGATTCATTCTAAAATTCTAAAACATCAGTCGACTAGAATTTTATCGGTCGACTAATATAGTACGATTTTGAGATTTTGTTCAAAAAACAACATTTTTACAAATCTAAAAACGAGCAAATACCTAGTTTTCTCCAAATTCTCATAAAATCTTCATTCTTAAGAGGTTTAGTGAAGATATCGGCATGTTGTTCTTTAGTGGAAATAAAATTTAATGAAATATCTCCTTTTAACACATGATCTCTTAAAAAAAATGATGTCTAACTTCAATATGCTTAGTTCTTGAGTGTTGAATAGGATATTTCGAAAGATTTATAGCACTAGTGTTATCACAATAAATAGTTGTTGTGGAGTAATTCAAACCAAAATCTTTTAAGGTCTGTTTCATCCAAAGTACTTGTGAACATGCTAAACTAGCCGCTATATATTCAGCTTCAGTTGTTGAGAGTGATACTGAATTTTGCTTTTTACCGAACCAAGAGACTAAGGAATTTCCTAAGAAATGACAAGTTCCACTAGTACTCTTGCGATCAGATTTACTTCCTGCAAAATTTGCATCACTATATGAAACTAAATCAAAGGAAGATGATTTTGGGTAAAACAAACCGAAATCTGAAGTATCTTTCAAATAACGAAGAATTTGTTTTACTGCAGTTAAATGAGATTCCTTTGGATTAGCTTGAAATTTTGCACACATACAAACACTAAACATAATATCATGTCGACTAGCAGTTAAGTATAATAAAGATCCGATCATACCTCTGTAGAGCTTAGTATCTACACTTTTACCATTTTCATCTTTATCAAGAGAAGTAGTTGTATTCATAGGATTCCTTCTTGATTTCGATGAGTCCATCCCAAATCTCTTGAGAAGTTCTTTTGTATACTTAGCATGATTGATGAAGATTCCTTCTTCAGTTTGCTTTATTTGAAGTCCAAGGAAGTAGTTTAATTTGCCCATCAAGCTCATTTCAAACTCTTCCTGCATAGCTTTAGCAAATTCCTTACAAAGAGAATCATTAGTAGAACCAAATATTATGTCATCAACATAAATTTGCACAATAAGAATATCTGAATTAAGATTTTTAATAAATAAAGTGGAGTCTACCCGACCAATAGAAAAACCAGATTGTTCTAGAAAATTTCGTAGTCTTTCATACCATGCTCTTGGTGCTTGTTTGAGTCCATACAAAGCTCTTTTCAATTTGTAGACTTTTTCTAGATATTTCACATTTTCAAAGCCTGGAGGTTGCTCTACATAAACTTCTTCATTGATGTGTCCATTTAAAAATGCACTCTTAACATCAATTTGATATAACTTGAAGTTCATGTAACTAGCAAAAGCAAGCATCATTCGAATTGACTCTAATCGAGCCACTGGTGCATAGGTTTCATCAAAATCTATGCCTTCTTCTTGATTATAGCCTTGTGCTACTAGGCTTGCTTTGTTATGAATGACTTCACCATTTTCATCCAGCTTATTTCGGAAGGCCCATCTTGTTCCAATTACTGGATGATTCTTTGGTCTATCAACTAGATCCCAAACATCATTCCTAGTAAATTGGTTAAGTTCTTCAGACATGGCCAAAAGCCAAAATTCATCATCACAAGCCTCATTGATATTCTTTGGTTCTCATTTAGATATGAAAGCAACATTTGCAATATATTTTTCTAATTGCCTTCTAGTTTGGACACCACTCTTTATTTTACCAATAACTTGTTCATGTGGATGATTAGGAACTTCTTTCCAAACCGGTTGAAGAGGAATATTTTCTTGAGAAGTACTCTCTATCAAGGGTTCTTCTTGAAGTATTACTTTTTCTCCTTCGCTTAGAGGTATAACCTGCTCACAATTCTCATCAAATGCAACATGTAAAGATTCTTCAATCCAAGATGTTCTTTTATTGAAAATACGATAAGCTTTACTTCTAGAAGAATATCCAAGAAATATTGATTCATCTGATTTTGAATCAAACTTATCAAGATTATCTTTGGTATTTAACAAGAAACATTTACTACCAAAATTTTTAAAATATGAGATCTTTGGTATACGATCATAATACAATTCAAAATATGTTTTATGTAAAATTGGTCGAATAAGAACACGGTTTAGAACATAACATGCTGTATTAATTGCTTCAGCCCAAAAGTATTTTGGTAAATTTTTATCTTGAAGCATGGTTCTAGCATATTCTTGCAAAGTTCTATTCTTTCTTTCAACAACTCCATTTTGAGGAGCCGCTCTAGGAAAAGCAAAGTTGTGAGATATACCATGTAAATCACAAAACTTTAGAAAAGATTCATTTTCAAATTCAGCACCATGATCACTACGAATTTTAATAATAGATGTAGCTTTTTCATTTGTAATTCTTCTACAAAGTTTAGAAAATTCCGAAAAAGCATCATTTTTGCTTTTTAGAAAAATTACCCATGTAAACCGAGAATAATCATCTACTATAACAAAACCATACTTGCTACCATTCAAACTTTGAATTCTAGATGGTCCAAATAGATCTAAATGTAAAAGTTCAAGAGGACGTTTTGTTGAAACTATATCTTTTGCTTTAAAAGAACTCTTGATTTGTTTACCCCTTTGGCAAGCATCACATAAGTGATCTTTCTTATATGGTATTCTAGGTAGGCCTCTTACAAGATCATTCTTGGATAACTTTGAAATAATTTTAAAGTTAACATGTCCAAGTCTCTTGTGCCATAACCATTGAATTTCATTTGAAACAATAAGACATTTTTCATTAAAAGTGGGTAATTCAACTAGATATAGTTCATACACATTGTTACTTCTTTTACCTTTAAAAATGATTTTTTTAGATTGAAAATCAGAAATTAAGCATAAATCATTTTCAAAAGAAACATGAAAACCTTTATCACATAATTGACTAATAGATATTAAATTATGCATTAAACCATCTACTAAAAGAACATTTTCTATCAAGGGAAATTTTGGATTACCAATATTACCAATACCTATTACTTTTCCCTTGTTATTGTCACCAAAGGTGACAGTTCCTCCATCCTTATTTTGGAGGGTGAAAAATAACTCCGGCCTTCCAGTCATATGTTTAGAACAGCCGCTGTCCAATATCCATTTGCTCCTTATGTTGTGTACCTACAACAAAATTAGAAAACAGAGCATTTGACCCCTTTTTATTTTCGGGTCCATGAGAGTTAGTCTTAGGAACCCATATCCATTTGGATTTTGGTTTCCTTTGATAATAAATATTCTTTCTATAAAAGGATTTATCATGTCTAGAATAATCATGTCTACAATAATCATGTCTAGGATAATCATGTCTAGAATAATAAGCATTATAGTTTCCATGATTAGATGAATTTCTATTAGAACTAGAAAGTTTAGTTCTATGAACAAATGATTGAGAATAATGTCTTTGATTTTTCACCACATAGTTTGGTCTATTTTGAGTATCAAAGAAGTTATATCCCAATCCGGTTTTATTAACCGAGCATCTCTGAGAACCAATAAGTTTTTCTAGATTCTCTTGACCATTTGTGAATTTGGTCCTATGGAAAGAAGATCATTTGATTTTTCTTTTAGACTAGATATTTCTTTTTGTAAGAGATTGGTTCTAACTCCAACTTCTTTTATCTCAAATGCTTGGCAAGAGTTTTCCTTCTTGAGATCTTCTATCTCTTAAAGTAACACTTTATTTTGAGAGCCAAGAGTTAAATTTTCAGTTTTTAACTCTTTATTTTTAGAACTTAGACTCTTAAATTTAGCATATAAATCATTGAATGCTTCAAATAATTCATCATAGTCAAATTGACTTACTGAATCTTCTTGTGCTACAAAACACATGTTGGCGACTTCTTCATTTGTTTCTTCATCGGAAGAGGAGTCACTATCATCCCAACATGCTTGAAATGCCTTTTTCTTCTTGAATCGGTCCTTGGGCTTGATTTTGAGAAGAGGACAATCTTTCTTGATATGTCCTGCCTTTTTGCAGTTAAAGCACTTGACTTCATTGGGATTGGAAGAATCTGATTTCTTTACCTTTCTTTGAAATCTTTCCTTTTTGATGAATCTTCTGAATTGCCTTGTGATGAGGGCAATATCTTCATCTTCATCTTCTTCTGAATTTTCTGAGTCAGAAGTAGCCTTAAAAGCAAGAGACTTCTTTTTGGGCTCTTCTTCTTGTTTGTCTTGAAGTTGAACTTCATATGTCATAAGGTTACCAACTAAATCTTTAAGAGTGAGAGAATTGAGATCATTTACTTCTTCAATAGCAGTGGTTTTTCTCTCCCATTCAGGAGTTAAACACCTTAGAATCTTTCTGACTAAATCCACTTGTGAATATTCTTTTCCAAGGGATTTCAAAGTGTTAGTTATATCGGTCATTATAGTTACCATGTCCGATATAGATTCATTTTGCTTCATTTTAAACAATTCAAATTTATGAACTAAAGAAGCAACTTTAGATTCCTTTACCTTTGACGTACCTTCGTGAGTCACGAGAAGAGTATGTCATATTTCATTTGCTGTAGAGCATTGAGAGATGCGATTGAACTCTACTTTGTCAACGGCACAGTACAATGCATTCATGGCTTTGGCATTCAGTGAAGCAGTCTTCTTTTCATCATTGGTCCATTGGCTGAAATCAGTTGATGGAACAACTCTCCAGATTTCGAGATCCATGGATTGCAAGAATATTGTCATTCTTACTTTCCAGTATCCATAGTTTGTTCTGTCGAAGAGAGGAGGAACAAAGGAGCTTCCTTCTTTATGCTGAGATGTTGTAGTTGCCATGCTAGATTATGGTCAAATCAAAGTAATAGCAAACCTGTGCTCTGATACCAAATGAAAGTGCACTAGGATTGAGGCAACGAGCACTAGAAAGGGGGTGAATAGTGCTTTTATAAATTGTCTGCGGAATATTGAAGGATTTTGCAATTCGAAAAGCAAACACACAAAGAACACAAGATTTTATCCTGGTTCGGTCTATCCCGACCTACATCCAGTCCCCAAGCAAAACCCACTTGAGATTTCCACTATCAACCTTGTTAACTACAAGATCACACAGACCAAAATCGGTCCCACTTTCAGTAACAACCCTACTGAAAGCAAACAACTCCTTTAAACCAAGAAGTCCTTTTTACAGAAAAGAAATAACAACTTACAATACAACCTATGAGCCTTTCTTTTGAATGCAAATGAGATGCAATTGGTTTTTGAGGTTGTTGAAATACTCTACTCACAAATTCACTATCGCTTAAAGTGATTTGAGTGAAAAACTGAAATGAAAATATCAAGTGAGTGAGAAAACAAATACTGGAATGAATAGGAGTGAAAAGCAATAAGTAAATTATTCAAATCGATTGAATTCTTTTTATTTTGAGTGTAAAATGCACTCATATTTATAGTTAAAAGATTTCATACGTTGAGAGTATGAAAGGGTGTCAAAACAGTCTATTTTGAATTATCAAAACACTTGAAAAATAAAAAGACACGCCTTTTTGAAGTTTTAGGAAAACATCAAAATTAGTCGACTCAAACATCAGTTAGTCGACTAATAGTTAGTTATTAGTAGATTGACAGTTATCGTCGGTCGACTGATCTGTTAATCATGTTTTTTGAAAATCTGAACTTTTGAAACTTAGTCGACTAGAGAAAAATTAGTCGACTGATAATATCATCAGTAGACTGAAAAACCTTTCAGTCGAATGCTGCTAAAATCTTCTGAAAAACAAACATTCTGTTCGGTCGACTGATAAAAGCATTAGTCGACTGCTGCTAAATTTTCAGAAAACACATGTTCTGTTCAGTCGACTGATAAAATCATTAGTCGACTGCTGCTAATTTTCTAGAAAACAGACATTCTGTCCAGTCGACTGATAAAACCTTCGGTCGACTAATTTGACAAAAATGACTTTTTAGAAAATATGGCGCGAAAGGATTAGTCGACTGGTAAGTCGATTGGTCGACTAATAAACATGAAAATTTAAGAAAAGAGTTTTCTAAAAAGATTTTCAAGAGGGTTTCTTTTAGAAAAGTTTTTCTAAAGACTTTTAAGGTGAAATGCAACCTAAATATGCACTCTAAGTAAGGCTCTTACAAGAATCTAAGACTTTTAATGAATTAAACATTTGCACACTAGTCTTCAAAGATTCTTCATCAAATTCTTCAATTTCTTCATAGCCTTAGCTGAAATGCAGTTGATTCCACTTGCTCATCATCAAAACCTTGTACTTGAAGTATCATGTATGGCTTCAATGTCGTAACATAACTTGTGTCACACATTTGACTTATACTTAAGAGGTTATGTTTTAAGCCTTTAACAAGGAGAACGTCTTTGATAAGAGGTTTATCGATATTACCAAAACCAATTATCAAACCTTTGTTGTTATCTCCAAAGGTAACAGTTCCTCCTTCTTTATGATGAAGAACAGCAAAAAGATCTGGATGTCCTGTCATATGTTTTGAACATCCACTGTCTAGTATCCATCTGTTCTTCTTTGGAGCCTGCAAAATATTAAGTAAAAATTCTTTGTGGTACCCAATCGGGTCGCTTTTTGTTAGACTTAGGAACCCATATCCATTTTGTTTTGGGTTTGTCTATAACTTTAGAGGAGTACAAAGTATGAAGGTTGTAATGCTCCTGCTTAGGTTCAGCAAAATCTTTGATGAAAACAATCTTTTTATTTATACAAGAAGGTTTATTTATGTGAGAATAACCAATACCATTCTCGTAGAAAGAGGAATTTTGAGAGGATAGGAGTTTATCCAGGTTCTCTTTTCCTTTGGTAAACTTGAAAACCGTTTTCATAAGGTTTTCAATTCACTTTTTAATTCTGAAATTTCTACTTGAAGATTTTTAGTCTTGGAGCTGGTAGAGGAGATTTCAAGAAGTAATCATAAAATTTTTCTTTTTCAACTCATAAATTTTAATACTGAGTTTTTTATTTTTCTGCACAAGCTCTAGATTTTGAGATTTCAAATTTTTATTTTTGAGAATCATTTTTATTGATTCTTCAAAAAGTTCTTGAAAAGCATTTTGAAGATCTTCGAAAGAAAAATCGAGAGTTTCACTTACAGAGCTTTCTGCCATGAAGGACATGTTGGCGGTTTCAGCTTCATCATCACTTGACTCTTCACTTGTGGATGGTTCTGAATCATCCCATAGAGCATGTAGAGCCTTTTTCTTGAACAACCTTTTGTTTGGTTCCTCGGGTTTGGATTTTCTTTTTAGAAGAGGACAGTTACGTCTCATGTGTCCTGGCTTATTACACTGTCAGCACATGAAATCTTCTTTAGAGTCTTTTCTTTCCTTGTGCTTATTTGGAAGCCGGTTCTTTCTCATGAAGTGCTGGAATTTTCTGGTGAGTAGCGCAATTTCAGATTCTTTTTCAGAGTTCTCATTCTCAGAAAGAGCTGGGAAGGCCAGAGTTTTCTTTGTAGGTTGTTCCTCTTCCCTTCTTTCCTTCATATGGACTTCATAGGCCATAAGATTGCCTATTAAGTCATCTAGAGTAAGCTTGGATAAATCTTGAGCTTCTTCAATTGTTGTAGTCTTTTTCTCCCAATCAGTTGTGAGAGATCTCAAGATTTTCTTCACCTTATCTGTCTGGGAATAAGTTTCTCCCAAAGATTTCAGGTCGTTGGTGATGTTGGCGAATCTTGTAAACATCTCTGTGATGGGTTCATCTTTGTTCATTTTGAACAACTCATATTTTTGAACTAAAGATGAGATTTTGGCTTCTTTCAATTTGTTGGTTCCTTCAAGAATAACCTCTAGAGAATGCCAAATATCATGAGTAGATTCACAAATAGATATTCTGTTGAATTCATTTTGATCAATGACACAATACAAAGCATTCATAGCCTTTGCATTTAGATTGACCATCTTCTTTTCTTCATCAGACCATAAGCTATAGTCTGAGGATGGAGATGTGTATGGATGTTCAACAATTTTCCATACTGCAAAATCTATGAACATGAGAAATATAGCCATTCTGCATTTCCAGTATCCATAGTTGGAGTCGTTGAAGAAAGGAGGACGAGATGCGTGTTGACCTTCAATATCACGATCATAAGAGGTTGATGCCAAAAGTGTTGAAAGACTTGTTATGTCGAAACCAACAAACCTGCTCTGATATGAAATGAATTTCCACTAGAAGGGGGGTGAATAAGGAAATATGAAATAGATCGATAATTTAAAGAATTAAATGCAATAAGGCAACACAGGATTTATACTGGTTCGGTCGAGTCACTGACCTACATCTAGTCCCCAAGCAAAACACTTGAGCCTTTCACTATAACATCGGAGTTACCGGATAATAAGTACAACACCCTCTTCCTCAGAGGTCTTCTTCTCTTAACAGAGAATGAGAACACACCCTCTTTCACAGAGGTCTTCTTCTCTCAACAGAGAAGGACAACACCCTCTTTCACAGAGGTCTTCTTCTCTCAACAGAGAAGGAGCACACCCTCTTTCACAGAGATCTACTTCTTTCAACAAATAAGGAGTACAATGATTAACAGAAAGTTACAATACTTCCTATAGAACCTTCAGAATGATATGAATGCAGGAATGAAGGATTCTCATAATGTTCTGTTATTTTCACTTAGAAGATACTCTTTGTCAAAGAGCTATTCTTGACGTTTTATCTTTCTTTTTCTAGGCTCTCTTTCAAATATCAAATAAGAATTTTTCTCGTTGTAAGCTCACATGTCATTGTTTGAAAAACTATTTTGTTTGTGTTTATATAGCCTTCCGAAAATAGTCGTTGTCTTTTTGAAATGATTGTCTTTTTGAGATGTCAAGTCATTTCAAAAACACCTTTGTGTACTATATTGCTTTTTCAAAAAGGTCTTCTTTCCATAAGTGTAATACTTTGGAGTAGACCATTTGTTGTAGTATTTTAGGTGTAATATGTTTTGTAAAAGGTCTGTTAAATGACTTGTAGTACATTCAATATTGGTTTGTAAATCATCATGTAGTTTTGTCTTTATTCAAATTAATGATTTGTAGTACATTAGTATTTTATTAGAAATCATCACTTCTTGACTTAAATGTGTGTAAGTACAATAAATGCTTTTGAGTTCTTTATTTTGTAAATAGTCATATCTCAAAATACTTTATGATGAGTTATTTAATGTCTACAGAGAGAATGAAGACTTTAAGCAAGTCGACATTCTTGAGTGGGGTTAAGATAGTTATTTCTAAAAAGTTTTTGAGGTGGTATTTAATGTTTTACAGAAAGAATGATGACTTTAAGTAAGTCGACATTCTTGAGTTATATAAAGTAACTAAAGTCTTTTCTAAACATATTATAATAATATTAGTTTTCTTTGTTTAGTTTCAACTAACCGATTTTTATGTTTGTCTTTTCCTTACATACTTGACATCATTACTTTTTATTTCTTTTCAAGTTGTCTTATGCATGATAGAAGGTACAATTAATGCTTTTGAAATCATGAGCTATTATATCTTGTCAAAATACCTTTTTCATAAAAGTTTGTAAGAAGGTACAATGATTGGTTTTCAAAAAAGGTGCTTTTTGAAAATATTGTATGCTTTTATGAAACATAGCTTTTGTGAATGAGTGGCTTGTATGATAAAACATGTAATATGCAATATGCATGCTTCTGAAGGTTCTGTTACATATGACTCTAAAGAAGAAGAAAATCTTCATCTTGAAGTAGCCGATTTCTTTAGATGATCTTTAAGAATGAATGGCCCATCAAGCTTTTTCTTCAGAGAGTATGATTGTACCGAAGGTTGTACTTGAGCAAGAGGTCTCCATCCTTTTTGGGTGAAATATCCTTGCATCAAATACTCGTTAAATACATGACAAATCATATCTAGTCATAGTATAACATTATTCATGAAGACATATTATCATATCATATTAAATCAAATATGACAGTGTATCATATTGTGTGCCATCAAAATATAGTTTCTCAACATTCTCCCCCTTTTTGATGATGACAAAATATGCTCCCCTTGTTCAAAAGCCATTATGCATAGTAATAATAATATCATAAAAATGCATAAAAATATAGAACGTGTCACAGTATTTTTCTCCAATATTGGAGAAAGGTTTTTCTCCCCCTTTGTCATGGACAAAAAGGAGGGGATCAGAGTATAAAAAGTTATTACAGACCAATGAATAAAAAGTTCATTCTGAGTCAAATGAGGGGTAAAACTTCCGAAGCAATGCATCTTGGCCAATTTTCAGGGATTCGAAGGCTTGATGCAGAGATGTTTGACTCTTCAGAAGGAGATCCTGGGTGTTCTGTACATCGACAATTGCTGATAAGATGTCGAGTTCAGAAGTTGCTGCTAGATCTGCTTCTTGATGGCCTACGTCGTCAGAGTTGAGTTAAGGGGACTCTTCCTCAGGCAGGGATGAGTCATCAAAAGTGTGGTTGGAGTAGTAGACAACATCAGTTTCAAGAGGTATTTAGAAGTATTGAAGAATAAGGGTGATGAAGTACCCGAAAGTAAGAGAGCGAAAAGATCGAAAGTTAATCATGTTATTAAAGATGACATTGGACCAATTTATTGGAAAGACACAGAAGATTGCATAGAGAAGGAGTGGGATTTCATTGGCAATAAATCCCTTAGAGGGCGACTTAGGGACTACGTTGGAAGAAAGGACCTGTGACAACAACAGAGCATGAGGCTTTAAGTTGCTTATATGCCACGGAAAATGGGTTGAGCGAGTGGAGAAGAGGATTTTCTTAAAGACAGTTCAGTCGATAGAAACTATGTTAGGGAGCTCAATGTCGTAGGAAGAGATATTAAGTATGCAGCCTAACTGAGAAATGTTGAAGGAGATGATTTTTCCATGAACCATGGAAGTGATAGTGGAGTGGTTGTGGTCGACTGAAAGATTCGTGTAGAAAACTTTGATAAGATGTGGATAAATGGTCATAGATTGGAGAGAGGCTAGAACATGAATAAATTGTGAAAGGGAAGTTTGTAGGTCAAATGATGGAAAAGCTTCAAGGTGTACTAACTTGCCTGTTTGAATAGGCATCGAGTTTATAGAATGAAAAAGGTGAATGAGATCTAGAAATCTCAAATCCAATGCTTCAATCATGTTGATATCGGATGATCGTGAAGAGAAGGTCATTTCCAAAGGTTTTTTGAGAATGAAAGTTTTTGATAGAAAATAAGGACTTGGAGTGGGTAAAGGCTTGAAGGATGATAGAGATTTTCGAGTAAATTGATGAGGGATGAATCAATCTATTAAATAGAATGAAGAAAATAATTATGATAAGAAGTGAGTGACATTTGAATTTTAGATTTTAGTTGAAAAAGAGAATGCGTGAGTTGTAACTTAAAGCTCTTGTGAATGATAGATCAAATCATTATTTGGAAGATAGTGTTGATAGAATAATTTTAAACATTATTTTTCTAATTAAGGAAATTTTAGTGTGAGAGTCTATCGAAGTTGTGATGTGTGACAAAACTTGAGTATGGAGTGTTTTATTGGAAGTAGTAAAAAATTGGTGAATAAGATAGGATGAAAGAGTAAGCCTAAAGAGGAGTGTTCTTTGATAAGGATTCATAGATTTTGAAGATATCCGTGGGATGTTGTGATGAGTAAAGGCAATTCGTGAAAGGAATGTGTAAGATCCATATCATGTGAGATGAATAATGGCCTAATAAAACAAACAACTTTAAATAATCTTTTTACTTTATGAGAAAGTATTCTAAATTTGTGAAAATGAATTTAGAAGAAGACAAAAGAAATACATGAGTGAGGAGTAATGATTTCTTATATAAGAAGTATTTTTATGGATATGCGTGGAAGGAGTGAGAATAGACATAAAGAAAGGGTGATGCCATATACGAATTTAGGGAGAGATATGAGTGGACAAAAAGGACAAAAAAGACAAAAAAATGATGCTTGATGTGAGATGAGTGACATAAAGCAATGTCATGATTGACATGAATTGATGTTTGTTTAAAGGACATGGTTTGTAGAGAAACTCAATTGGAGGGAGTCCATAATTTTTTAAAAAGATTAATTAAAATATGTAAAGGAGTAAAAGTCACGAATGAAGGCTCAAATCGTATGATAGAAAGAGAGAAAAAGGAAGGACAAGTTATGGTACTAATGGTACTAATGGAAGGAACATATAATAATTAAAAAATAAAGGACAAGTTGTCGAGAATGAGTGCTTATAATAATTTTTTATAAAAAAGTGTGAAAGATGATAGGACAAAAAGTAGATTGTGCTTGAGATATAAAAGATGACATAAAGCATTAAATTAAATAGTAAAACTTTATGATGTACGTGAAATATGAAAGACCTTAACTTTGAAAAAGGTGGTGAATGGAATGATGACAAACTAAAAAATAGTAAGAAAAGCAAACACTCGATTATGACACAAATTTGTAAAACAAGATTTCACATAAAGTGTTTTTATCGTTTTTACTTGTTATTCTTTGGTTAAGATAAATTTTGTCAAGTATAGATTATATTTTAATATTTTGTAAAGGTGAACTCGAGTAGACTAATCTTTCTATATTTTAATTAGTCATATGAATTGATTTTATAAATCACTTAATTTACATATCCCTAATTCTCTCCTAATTCTTATAAAGTCTTCATTTTTTAAAGGTTTAGTGAAAATATCTGATAATTGTTTATTAGTGGGTATAAATTTCAGTTTCATTATATTGTTTAAGACTTGTTCTCTAAGAAAGTGGTGTCTAATCTGAATGTGTTTAGTTCGAGAGTGTAAAATAGGATTTTTTGATAAATTTATAGCACTTGTGTTGTCACATAAAATAGTTGTATTTTTGAATTTCAAACCAAAATCTTTCAAAGTTTGTTTCATCCAGATGACCTGTGTACATGCTAGGCTAGCAGCTATGTATTTAGCTTCAGTAGTTGATAATGATACACAATTTTGTTTCTTACTGAACCATGAAACTAGTGAGTGCCCTAGCATATGACATGTTTCACTTGTGCTTTTTCTATCAGATTTACTTCCAGCAAAGTCAGCATCACTGTATGAGATTAAATCAAATGTAGATGATTTTGAATAGAATAACCCAAAATCAATTGTGTCTTTCAGGTATCTCATTATTCTTTTTACAGCTTTAAGATGTGATTCTTTTGGATTTGACTAAAATCTAGCACACAAGCAAACACTGAACATGATATCTGGACGGCTAGCGGTTAAATAAAGTAGTGATCCTATCATACCTCTGTATAACTTTGTATCCACAGCCTTACCATCTTCATCTCTATCAAATATAGTTGGTGTGCTCATATGAGTAGTTTTTGAAGGAGTTGAGTTCATGTTGAACTTCTTCAGAAGTTTATGAGCATATTTAGATTGGTTAATGAAGACTCCATCCTTGGTTTGCTTAATATGCAGTCCAAGAAAGTAGGTGAGTTATCCCATCATACTCATTTCAAATTCTTTCTGCATGGACTTAGAAAAATCTTCACAGAGAGTGCTGTTAGTAGATCCAAAGATGATATCGTCCATATAAATTTGAACGATTAGGGTATGATTATTCATTATACTGGTTCGGTTGAGTAACTGACCTACGTCTAGTCCCCAAGCAAAACACTTGAGCCTTTCACTGTAACATCCGAGTTACCGGATAAATAGTACAACACCCTCTTCCTCAGAGGTCTTCATCTCTCAACAGAGAATGGGAACACACCCTCTTTCACAGAGGTCTTCTTCTCTCAACAGAGAAGGACAACACCATCTTTCACAGATGTCTTCTTCTCTTAACAGAGAAGGAACACACCCTCTTTCACAGAGGTCTACTTCTTTCAACAAATAAGGAATACAGTGATTAACAGAAAGTAACAATACTTCTTATAGAATCTTCAGAATGATATGAATGCACGAATTAAGGATTCTCAGAATGTTCTGTTATTTTCACTCAGAAGATACTCTTTGTCAAAGAGCTATTCTTGACTTTTTCTCTTTCTTTTTCTAGGCTCTCTTTCAAATATCGAATAGGATTTTTTCTCGTTGTAAGCTCACATGTCCTTGTTTGAAAAACTATTTTGTTTGTGTTTATTTAGCCTTCAGAAAACAGTTGTTGTCTTTTTGAAATGATTGTCTTTTTGAGATGTCAAGTCATTTCAAAAACACCTTTGTGTACTATATTGCTTTTTCGAAAAGGTCTTCTTTCCATAAGTGTAATACTTTGGAGTAGACCATTTGTTGTAGTATTTTAGGTGTGATATGTTTTGTAAAAGGTCTATTAAATGACTTGTAGTACATTGAACATTGGTTTGTAAATCATCATGTAGTTTTGTCTTTATTCAAATTAATGATTTGTAGTACATTAGTATTTTATTAGAAATCATCACTTCTTGACTTAAATGTGTGTAAGTACAATAAATGCTTTTGAGTTCTTTATTTTGTAAATGATCATATCTCAAAATACTTTATGATGAGTTATTTAATGTCTACAGAGAGAATGAAGACTTTAAGCAAGTAGACATTCTTGAGTGGGGTTAAGATAGTCATTTCTAAAAAGTTTTTGAGGTGATATTTAATGTTTTACAGAAAGAATGATGACTTTAAGTAAGTCGACATTCTTGAGTTATATAAAGTAACTAAAGTCTTTTCTAAACATATTATAATAATATTAGTTTTCTTTGTTTAGTTTTAACTAGCCGATTTTTATGTTTATCTTTTTCTTACATAATTGAAATCATTACTTTTTATTTCTTTTCAAGTTGTCTTATGCATGATAGAAGGTACAATTAATGCTTTTGAAATCATGAGCTATTATATCTTGTCAAAATACGTTTTTCATAAAAGTTTGTAAGAAGGTACAATGATTGGTTTTTAAAAAAATGTGCTTTTTGAAAATATCATATGCTTTTATGAAACATAGCTTTTGTGAATGAGTGACTTGTATGATAAAGCATGTAATATGCAATATGCATGATCTGAAGGTTCTGTTACATATGACTTTAAAGAAGAAGAAAATCTTCATCTTGAAGTAGCCGATTTCTTTAGATGATCTTTAAGAATGAATGGCCCATCAAGCTTTTTCTTCAGAGAGTATGATTGTACCGAAGGTTGTACTTGAGCAAGAGGTCTCCATCCTTTTTGGGTGAAATATCCTTGCATCAAATACTCGTTAAATACATGACAAATCATATCCAGTCATAATATAACATTATTCATGAAGACATATTATCATATCATATTAAATCAAATATGACAGTGTATCATACTGTGTGTCATCAAAATATAGTTTCTAAACATTCTCTCCCTTTTTGATGATGACAAAATATGCTCGCCCTGTCAAAAAGCCATTATGCATAGTAATAATAATATCATAAAAATGCATGAAAAATATAGAAAGTGTCAGAGTATTTTTCTCCAATATTGGAGACAGGTTTTTCTCCCCCTTTGTCATGGACAAAAAGGAGGGGATTAGAGTATAAAAAGTTATTACAGACCAATGAATAAAAAGTTCATTCTGAGTCAGATGAGGGGTGAAACTTCTGAAGCAATGCATCTTGGCCGGTTTTCAGGGATTCGAAGGCTTGATGCAGAGATGCTTGACTCTTCAGAAGGAGATCCTGGGTGTTCTGTACATCGATAATTGCTGAGAAGATGTTGAGTTCAGAAGTTGCTGCTGGATCTGCTTCTTGATGGCCTTTGTCGTCAGAGTTGAGTTGAGGGGACTCTTCCTTAGGGAGGGATAAGTCATCAAAAGTGTGGTTGGAGTAGTAGACGACATCGGTTTCAAGAGGTATTTGGAAGTATTAAAGAATAAGGGTGATGAAGTACCCGAAAGGAAGAGAGCGAAAAGATCGAAAGTTAATCATGTTATTAAAGATGACACTGAACCAGTTTATTGGAAAGGCACAGAAGATTGCATAAAGAAGGAGTGAGATTTCATTGGCAATAAATCTCTTAAAGGGCGACTTAGGGACTACGTTGGAAGAAAGGATCTGTGACAACAACAGAGCATGAGGCTTTAAGTTGCTTATATGCCATGGAAAATGGGTTGAGCAAGTGGAGAAGAGGATTTTCTTAAACACAGTTTGGTCGATAGGAACTATGTTACGGAGCTCAATGTCGTAGGAAGGTATATTGAGAATGCAGCCTAATTGAGAAATGTTGTTGGAGATGACTTTTCCATGAACCATGAAAGTGATAGTGGAGTGGTTGTGGTCGACTGAAAGATTTGTGTAGAGAACTTTGATAAGATGTGGATAAATGGTCATAGATTGAGGAGAGGCTAGAACATGAATAAATTCTGAAAGGGAAGTTTGTAGGTCAAATGATGGAAAAGCTTCAAGGTGTACTAACTTGCCGGTTTGAATAGGCATGGAGTTTATGGAATGAAAAACGTGAATGAGATATGGAAATCTCAAATCTGATGCTTCAATCATGTTGATATCAGATGATCGTGGAGATGAGGCTATTTCCAAAGGTTTTGAGAGAATGAAAGCTTTTGAAAGAAAATAAGTACTTGGAGAGGGTAAAGGCTTGAAGGATGATAGAGATTTTTGAGTAAATTGATGAGGGATGAATCAATCTATTAAATAGAATGAAGAAAATAATTATGATAAGAAGTGAGTGACATTTGAATTTTACATTTTAGTTGAAAAAGAGAATGCGTGAGTTGTAACTTAAAACTCTTGTGAATGATAGATCAAATCATTATTTGGAAGATAGTGTTGATACAATAATTTTAAACATTATTTTTATAATTAAGGAAATTTTATAGTGTGAGAGTCTATCAAAGTTGTGATGTGTGACAAAACTTGAGTATGGAGTGTTTTATTGGAAGTAGTAAAAAATTGGTGAATAAGATAGGATGAAAGAGTAAGCCTAAAGAGGAGTGTTCTTTGATAAAGATTCATAGATTTTGAAGATATCCACGGGATGTTGTGATGAGTAAAGGCAATTTGTGAAAGGAAGGTGTAAGAGCCATATCATGTGAGATGAATAATGGCCTAATAAAACAAACAACTTTAAATAATCTTTTTACTTTATGAGAAAGTATTCTAAATTCGTGAAAGATGAATTTAGAAGAAGACAAAAGAAATACATGAGTGAGGAGTAATGATTTCTTATATAAGACGTATTTTTATGGATATGCGTGGAAGGAGTGAGAATAGACATAAAGAAAGGGTGATGCCATATACGAATTTAGGGTGAGATATGAGTGGACAAAAAGGACAAAAAAAACAAAAAAATGATGCTTGATGTGAGATGAGTGACATAAAGCAATGTCGTGATTGACATGAATTGATGTTTGTTTAAAGGACATGGTTTGTAGAGAAACTCAATTGGAGGGAGTCCATAGTTTTTGAAAAAGATTAATTAAAATATGTAAAGGAGTAAAAGTCACGAATGAAGGCTCAAATCGTATGATAGAAAGAGAGAAAAAGGAAGGACAAGTTATGGTACTAATGGTACTAATGGAAGGAACATATAATAATTAAAAAATAAAGGACAAGTTGTCGAGAATGAGTGCTTATAATAATTTTTTATAAGTGTGAAAGTAGATTGTGCTTGAGATATAAAAGATGACATAAAGCATTAAATTAAATAGTAAAACTTTATGATGTACGTGAAATATGAAAGACCTTAACTTTGAAAAAGGTGGTGAATGGAATGATGACAAACTAAAAAATAGTAAGAAAAGCAAACACTCGATTATGACACAAATTTGTAAAACAAGATTTCACATAAAGTGTTTTTATCGTTTTTACTTGTTATTCTTTGGTTAAGATAAATTTTGTCAAGTATAGATTATATTTTAATATTTTGTAAAGGTGAACTCGAGTAGACTAATCTTTCTATATTTTAATTAGTCATATGAATTGATTTTATAAATCACTTAATTTACATATCCCTAATTCTCTCCTAATTCTTATAAAGTCTTCATTTTTTAAAGGTTTAGTGAAAATATCTGATAATTGTTTATTAGTGGGTATAAATTTCAGTTTGATTATATTGTTTAAGACTTGTTCTCTTAGAAAGTGGTGTCTAATCTGAATGTGTTTAGCTCGAGAGTGTAAAATAGGATTTTTTGATAAATTTATAGCACTTGTGTTGTCACATAAAATAGTTGTATTTTTGAATTTCAAACCAAAATCTTTCAAAGTTTGTTTCATCCAGATGACCTGTGTACATGCTAGGCTAGCAGCTATGTATTTAGCTTCAGTAGTTGATAATGATACACAATTTTGTTTCTTACTGAACCATGAAACTAGTGAGTGCCCTAGCATATGACATGTTCCACTTGTGCTTTTTCTATCAGATTTACTTCCAGCAAAGTCAGCATCATTGTATGAGATTAAATCAAATGTAGATGATTTTGAATAGAATAACCCAAAATCAACTGTCTTTCAGGTATCTCATTATTCTTTTTACAGCTTTAAGATGTGATTCTTTTGGATTTGACTGAAATCTAGCACACAAGCAAACACTGAACATGATATCTGGACGGCTAGCGGTTAAATAAAGTAGTGATCCTATCATACCTCTGTATAACTTTGTATCCACAGCCTTACCATCTTCATCTCTATCAAATATAGTTGGTGTGCTCATATGAGTAGTTTTTGAAGGAGTTGAGTTCAAGTTGAACCTCTTCAGAAGTTTATGAGCATATTTAGATTGGTTGATGAAGACTCCATCCTTTGTTTGCTTAATATGCAGTGCAAGAAAGTAGGTGAGTTATCCCATCGTACTCATTTCAAATTCTTTCTGCATGGACTTAGAAAAATCTTCACAGAGAGTGCTGTTAGTATATCCAAAGATGATATCGTCCACATAAATTTGAACGATTAGGGTATGATTATTCACTATTTTCACAAATAGAGTAGAATTTGCTTTGCCTACAGAAAAACCAGTTTTTAATAAAAAGGTTTTAAGTCTGTCATACCAAGCACGAAATGCTTGTTTTAATCCATATAAGGCACGTTTTAGTTTGAAAACATGATCTGGAAATTGTTCATTTTCAAAGCCTGCAGGTTGTTTTACATATACTTCTTCATTTATAAAACCATTTAGAAATGCACTTTTGACATCCATTTGATATAGTTTGAAATCCATATAGCTTGCATATGCTAAAAACATTCTAATAGATTCAAGTCTAGCAACTGAAGCAAATGTTTCATCAAAATCAATACCTTCCTCCTGGTTGTATCCTTGAGCTACTAGTCTTGCCTTGTTTCTTACAACATTACCTGTTTCATCTAGATTGTTTCTGAAGATCCATCTTGTCCCAATGATCTGATGATCTTTTGGTCTTGGTACAAGATCCCAAACATTGTTTCTTTGGAATTGATTCAGTTCTTCAGTCATGGCTAGCATCCAAAACTCATCGATGATGGTTTCATCAATCTTCTTTGGTTCAAGTTGAGAAATGAATGTCATGTTTGCAATTCGTTCTAGTTGAGCTCTAGTTTGAACCCCCTTGGTCAGGTCTCCCAAAATCTGCTTTTGAGGATGATCCCTGATTTCGGCAAATGTTCTTTGAAGATCATCTTCATTGGGTTTAGCTTTGTTATCTAAGAATAAATCTGTACTTTCAATATCATCATCGTTAGTCTACTTATGAACAGATTGATCAATAGATTCACAGAAACTGACATGCATAGATTCTTCAATAGTATTTGAACTCTTATTTAATACTTTGTATGCTTTACTATGACTTAAATATCCTAAGAATATGCCTTCAACAGATTTAGCATCAAATTTATCAAGGCTGTCTTTTGTGTTAAGGATAAAACATTTACAACCAAAGACTTTAAAGTAGTCTATCCTTGGAGTTCTGTCATAGAATAATTCATAAGGAATTTTATTTAATAAGGGCCTAATAAGAACTCTATTTGATATATATCATGCATTATTAACAGCTTCTGCCCAAAAGTATTTAGCAAGGTTATTATGTTGGAGCATAGTTCTAGCAGATTCCTGAAGGGTTCTATTCTTTCTTTCTACTACACCATTTTGAGGTGCAGCTCTAGGAAAGGCAAAGTGATGAGAAATACCATGCAAGTTACAAAAATTTACAAAAAGATCATTATCAAATTCTCCTCCATGGTCACTACAAATTTTTATAATAGAACAAGATTTTTCATTTTGTAACTTTTCACATAAAATTTCAAATTCACAAAACGTATCACTTTTGTTTTTCAAAAATATTACCCAAGTAAATCTTGAGTAATCATCTACAATGACAAAAGCATATTTATTATGATTAAGACTAGCTACTCTAGAAGGACCAAAAAGATCCAGGCGGAGAAGCTTTAAAGGTCTTTTACTTGAAACAATATTTTTTTATCTGAAAGATGATTTTGTCAATTTTTCTAGTTGACATGCATCACAAAAATAGTCCTTTTTAAATGACATTTTAGGTAACCCACGTACTAAATTATTTTTAGCTAATTTAGACATGTATTTTGAGTTGACATGACCCATTCTCATGTGCCATAAATGTTGAGTGTCATTATTAGCCATAAGGCAGTGTTCAGTAATATTTTCTAGGTATAATTCATATATATTATTTTTTCTTATACCTTTTAAAATGATATTTTCGTTGGTGTCTGCTATAAGGCATGCATCATGTTTAAAGCTAACATTATAACTTGTGTCACATATTTGACTTATACTTAAGAGGTTATGTTTTAAAACTTTAACAAAGAGAATGTCTTTGATAAGAGGTTTATCGATATTACCAATACCAATTATCAAACCTTTGTTGTTGTCTCCAAAGGTGACAGTTCCTCCTTTTTTATGATAAAGAACAACAAAAAGATCTGGATGTCCTGTCATATGTTTTGAACATCCACTGTCTAGTATCCAACTGTTCTTATTCTTTGGAGCCTGCAAAATATTAAGTAAAAATTCTTTGTGGTACCCAATCGGGTCCCTTTTTGTTAGACTTAGGAACCCATATCCATTTTGTTTTGGGTTTGTCTATAACTTTAGAGGAGTACAAAGTACGAAGGTTGTAATGCTCTTCCTTAGGTTCAGCAAAACCTTTGATGAAAACAGTCTTTTTATTTATACAAGAAGGTTTATTTATGTGAGAATAACTAATACCATTCTTGTAGAAAGAGGATTTTTGAGAGGATAGGAGTTATCCAGGTTCTCTTTTCCTTTGGTAAACTTGAAAACCGTTTTCATAAGGTTTTCAGTTTTACTTTTTAATTCTGAAATTTCTACTTGAAGATTTTTAGTCTTTGAGCTAGTAGAGGAGATTTCAGAAGTAATCATAAAATTTTTCTTTTTCAACTTAGAAATTTCAATACTCAGTTTTTTATTTTTCTGCACAAGCTCAAGATTTTTAGATTTCAAATTTTTATTTTTGAGAATCGTTTTTCTTGATTCTTCAAAAAGTTCTTGAAAAGCATTTTGAAGATCTTCGAAAGAAAAATTGAGAGTTTCACTTACAGAGCTTTTTGCTATGAAGCACATGTTGGCGGTTTCAGCTTCATCATCACTTGAATCTTCACTTGTGGATGGTTCTGAATCATCTCATTGAGCATGCAGAGCCTTTTTCTTGAAGAACCTTTTCTTTGGTTCCTCGATTTTGGATTTTCTTTTCAGAAGAGGACAGTCACATCTCATGTGTCCTGACTTATTACACTGATAGCACATGGAATCTTTTTTAGATTCTTTTCTTTTCTTGTGCTTATTTGAAAGTCGGTTCTTTCTCATGAAGTGCTGGAATTTTCTGGTGAGTAGCGCAATTTCAGATTCTTTTTCAGAGTCCTCATTCTCAGAAAGAGCTGGGAAGGTCAGAGTTTTCTTTGTAGGTTGTTCCTCTTCCCTTCTTTCCTTCATATGGACTTCATAGGCCATAAGATTGCCTATTAAGTCCTATAGAGTAAGCTTGGATAAATCTTGAGCTTCTTCAATTGCTGTAGTCTTTTTCTCCCAATCAGTTGTGAGAGATCTCAAGTTTTTCTTCACCTTATCTGTTTTGGAATAGGTTTTTCCCAGAGATTTCAGGTCGTTGGTGATGTTGGTGAATCTTGTAAACATCTCTGTGATGGGTTCATCTTTGTTCATTTGAACAACTCATATTTTTGAACTAGAGATGAGATTTTGGCTTCTTTCACTTTGTTGGTTCCTTCATGAATAACCTCCAGAGAATGCCAAATATCATGAGTAGATTCACAAATAGATATTCTGTTGAATTCATTTTGATCAATGGCACAATACAAAGCATTCATAACCTTTGCATTTAGATTTGCCATCTTCTTTTCTTCATCAGACCATAAGCTATAGTCTGAGGATGGAGATGTGTATGGATGTTCAATAATTTTCCATACTGCAAAATCTATGGACTTGAGAAATATAGCCATTCTGCATTTCCAGTATCCATAGTTGGAGCCGTTGAAGAAAGGAGGACGAGATGCGTGTTGACCTTCAATATCATGAGCGTAAGAGGTTGATGCCATAAGTGATGGAAGACTTGTTATGTCGAAACCAGCAAACCTGCTCTGATACCAAATGAAATTCCACTAGAGGGGGGGTGAATAGTGAAATATGAAATAGATCGATAATTTAAAGAATTAAATGCAATAAGGCACAACACATAAAACACAAGATTTATACTGGTTCGGTCGAGTCACTGACCTACATCCAGTCTCCAAGCAAAACACTTGAGCCTTTCACTATAACATCCGAGTTACCGGATAAATAGTACAACACCCTCTTCCTCAGAGGTCTTCTTCTCTCAACAGAGAATGGGAACACACCCTCTTTCACAGAAGTCTTTTTCTCTCAACAGAGAAGGACAACACCATCTTTCACAGAGGTCTTCTTCTCTATACAGAGAAGGACCACACCCTCTTTCACAGAGGTCTACTTCTTTCAACAAATAAGGAGTATATTGATTAACAGAAAGTTACAATACTTCCTATAGAACCTTCAGAATGATATGAATGCACGAATGAAGGATTCTCAGAATGTTCTATTATTTTCACTCAGAAGATACTCTTTGTCAAAGAGCTATTCTTGACTTTTTCTCTTTCTTTTCTCTTTCTTTTTCTAGGCTCTCTTTCAAATATCGAATAGGAATTTTTCTCGTTGTAAGCTCACATGTCCTTGTTTGAAAAACTATTTTGTTTGTATTTATTTAGCCTTCAGAAAATAGTTGTTGTCTTTTTGAAATGGTTGTCTTTTTGAGATGTCAAGTCATTTCAAAAACACCTTTGTGTACTATATTGCTTTTTCGAAAAGGTCTTCTTTCCATAAGTGTAATACTTTGGAGTAGACCATTTGTTGTAGTATTTTAGGTGTGATATGTTTTGTAAAAGGTCTATTAAATGACTTGTAATACATTGAACATTGGTTTGTAAATCATCATGTAGTTTTGTCTTTATTCAAATTAATGATTTGTAGTACATTAGTATTTTATTAGAAATCATCACTTCTTGACTTAAATGTGTGTAAGTACAATAAATGCTTTTGAGTTCTTTATTTTATAAATGATCATATCTCAAAATACTTTATGATGAGTTATTTAATGTCTACAGAGAGAATGAAGACTTTAAGCAAGTTGACATTCTTGAGTGGGGTTATGATAGTTATTTCTAAAAAGTTTTTAAGGTGGTATTTAATGTTTTACAGAAAGAATGATGACTTTAAGTAAGTCGACATTCTTGAGTTGTATAATGTAACTAAGGTCTTTTCTAAACATATTATAATAATATTAGTTTTCTTTGTTTAGTTTCAACTAGCCGATTTTTATGTTTGTCTTTTTCTTACATACTTGAAATCATTACTTTTTATTTCTTTTCAAGTTGTCTTATGCATGATAGAAGGTACAATTAATGCTTTTGAAATCATGAGCTATTATATCTTGTCAAAATACCTTTTTCTTAAAAGTTTATAAGAAGGTACAATGATTGGTTTTCAAAAAAGGTGCTTTTTGAAAATATTGTATGCTTTTATGAAACATAGCTTTTGTGAATGAGTGGCTTGTATGATAAAGCATGTAATATGCAATATGCATGCTTCTGAAGGTTCTGTTACATATGACTCTAAAGAAGAAAAAAATCTTCATTTTGAAGTAGCTGATTTCTTTAGATGATCTTTAAGAATGAATGGCCCATCAAGCTTTTTCTTCAGAGAGTATGATTGTACCGAAGGTTGTACTTGAGCAGGAGGTCTCCATCCTTTTTGGGTGAAATATCCTTGCATCAAATACTCGTTAAATACATGACAAATCATATTCAGTCATAATATAACATTATTCATGAAGACATATTATTATATCATATTAAATCAAATATGACAGTGTATCATATTGTGTGTCATCAAAATATAGTTTCTCAACAACAAGGACGACCGTTGGTCGAGAGAGCAAGCCCCCGAAGGTTGTGAGTATTGCAAAATTTTTCCTCTCGTTCCTTTCGTCCTCCTTTTTAAAGGGAAAAAGAGAAGAAGAGAGAAACTCTTTTGCAAGGTCTCACTTGACCTAAATTTTGAAAATATTTGGAAATTACTCGCCTCTATTTTGAAAATTTGCGGGAAAAATGGAGAGACGGTATTCGCTCGTCGGTACGAGGTTCAACCTTTCTTGGCGCCTTTATCAGGGGTAATCGAACCAAGGATCTTATTCATGTGTCCACCGTTACATTTTGACGGAAATTAGCCACATATACTTATCCGTCGATAAATATTAGCAACGGAAATAATGACAGATTAAATTCTGTCGCATAACCAAATCAATCTCCATTTAACGATGAATTTGCGACGTAAATAATCCGTCGCTATGCCGTCGCAACATAGCGACGGATTGACGACATAAATTCTGTCACAATTTAGCGACTAGGGTTATGCGATGGGTGATATACGTCGCTAGTCCGTTGCAAAATCATGATTACAAAAAGGACCTAACTTAGCCAGGGAAATATACTAGTTATTCCGAATACAAAAAGGACCTAACTTAGGTACGATCCCAATCACAACGGACCCAATCACAACGGACCAATCATGATTTTCACTGTTGTGATTGGGGTTCTTTATGAAAAACCAATATCTATCATTCTCATCATTCTAGTATTTTTAGACATGCACGATATAGGGTACGATGATGAATGGATTCCAGGGTTACGACAAACTTTGTTGTGGGATAATGCACCATGTTATGGGAAAATCACCTAAACAGAGATGAGCGCCTTTGAATAAAATAAGATCTGACGTCATCCTTTGTATATGATTCTTATATGTTGGCGGTATGCCTGCAGTTTAACTCATATCTCATGGATTCTATTTCTCAATCCCTCGTTGGTTTGGATTTTCTGCTTTGATATCAAGCCATGGTTAACTTGACATGGATCTGTCTCTGATTACAAGAACTGGTTTCTGAAATCTGACACAATAGTGACGCCTCTCTATGGTCTACGTATTGGCTGCTTACAATGTCTCCACAACCTTGGCGGCTTACAAACCCGGTTGAAGTGTCTACCGCTTCTAGACAACAGGTCATAAGAAGGTTTTGTGGATAAAAGGGGATGATTCTTTGCTCAAAAAACAATGAACATTTTATTTTCCAACTCCCATGTTTGTAATGATACTCATAATGTAGGCATCACGAGCAGGATGTGTCATAGAAGTAGCAGTAACTTGGTGTTGTGGACTTTGAATTATTTCATAATGTAGTCATTTTAAATTTAATAATTGAAACAGGGATTGTCAGGCCATTTAAAGTCATGACATAAATTCTATATATATTTTTAATTCTAAATTTGTTGATGAAGAGTCGCATGATCGCGTGTTTTCTCAATTAAGAATTTCAGTGATTATTTGGCAGTCATTGGTAAATTTGGGAGGGTACGATCCCTCAATATTACCTTAGTTTAAGGGTTACAGTGGTGGTTCTCAACCAGATTTGATTGTAATGAATTTCTAGTGGTGAAAGTTGTTTCATTTAGTTATTCAGAAATTATGTAATACGCAGAACAAAGTTGCTTATAATGATGAAACTTATTCAGTTCCTAGAGCTAAAACGAAGTTTGGGATGCTTGTTTTAAAAAGTTTCTGAAAGATTTGTGGCTGCCTGATATTCCTTTTGCTATCAAATTCTAGTTGAACAATGAACTTGTTATTAAGCTTTGGGAAGCCTCCTGGTTCCATCTTTATTTTGGTAACCTTTTCGCTGGAAAGTGTCGAGGAGGTGTTAAGGTTGCAGTCTCAGAATACAGTAGCACGAGTGTTTTTTGATGGTTAGGGTCATTTACACATCGTGTTTCTCCTTTTCCTGGACTCTTATGCTTTAATATGGTCCATGAAGCAATTAGAGAGGCGGGATTAAAGCATGTTATTTCTCATTCCAACAATAAGAGATTGATTGCTGCCCGCCCTTAGGGCTACAGATGAAGGTAGAGGCTGCAGAAATCGTATTATCGGTAGATGGGAGTTTGAGGTTATGGATTTTGCTTTCTATGATGATTTCAAGGGCAAAGATCATTTCCTCAGTCACCAAATTCTTGGAATCTCTGTAATCATCCTCGAATCCATAAAATTTGCAGAACAATATAAAGAATGGAATGCCATGATTCATTATTCACCATGAATCCAGATCTAAGATCCTGATTCCTGAGCTTTCAAAGACACCAATAAGGTGGAAATATAAGTGAATTAAGCACAAGCTAAACGTTTTCAAATTTGAAGCAATTGAATTTATGATGTTCTTTTTTTCTTAAAAAAAAAAATCAGTTCTACCTGGCTCTCAAGCATAGATCTGCAAAACATTTAATGGCCCATCTTCCTTTCTTGCAACAGTTAGCATGTGTGGACGTCACATTGGTCATGGGGTGTATGGCCGTTCATACTCTCCATGGGTCACCGACATTTCAAATTCATGGTTACTGCTTGTGGTGCCCTCCAAGTTCACCGTTAGGCACCTACCGTTGCAGACTTGAGGACTCCATGGAACCCACATCACAATCCCAATAACAGCAGGATGAACACATACTTATCTAAGAATTTTCTGTAAGTCAGTTGCCTGCAAATAAAAAAGTCCCCACATATAATTTGTATTTGTACCAAAATGTTTGTCCCTAAATACATTCTACAAAGGCATTTGAGGCCCTTGTTGCTGCATGAACAAAATCCTTTATGGCACCAACTGTTTTCTGGAATGAGAAAAATGTCTCGTAATCAAAACAATAGATTACATTGTCTTGGAACAAAGCCTTGCCACCCATAAAATTTCTTGGTTTTGATCTTATATTCTACCAACCTAGTTTAACAATCATTTCAAGGTTCTTCACTTAAACAAAAATAGTTGGAACATAGTTGAGATAAAAAATAACAAGACAATCAGATATAGAGAGACATTATGAACTTGACACAAGTCACACAACCGATTGCACTTTGCTCATTTCTAAACTTGGCAATATTGCATAGCTTCACCTTCAATGACCAAAACATCATCTTTTATGCATTTAGTCAAGAATCTTGCTCTGTAAAAAAGGTAAGGGGGAAAAATGTGTCGAGAACTGGCTAAGTGCATCTGACTTCTCAAAAGACGAGTTTAAAAGTAGAGTTCAGAGCAAGATCTTCATTGTGAACTTCAGCAACCTCCTGCCCCACTTAAATCGGTCATGAAAGAATTAGCATTTAGAAAGAAGAAAAATATCAAGTACAATGTGCACTAACATGTAGCAGATTATTGATAAATAGGAGAGAACCAACAAGAAATTGTAAGGCCATAAATCAGCACAACATTAACAACAGAATGATTGCCATTTTTAACTTGTGTCACCATGTAGTATGGATATAATAAACCTACAACCTGCAGAGACCGTGCAACAAATTACACTAGAGTAGCAACAACATCAGTAATGAGCATAGTGAAAAATAAAATGTAGATAACTAGTGGTGAATTATATATATCCTAAAAATATCCTTTTTGTTTGACAAGTGAATTATATGTACTTCTATTTGCTGTCATCTAAGGCGGCCTTTTCAAAGACCAGTTCTCTTTTAGTCAATGACTGTTAGAATTCGTCTCTCTCGTATTCTTTTCATGTGCCCATTAGTAAGAAATGACTTTTCAACTATAACCAATTTTTATCGTGATAATGCAAACTAGATTTAGTAATTATAAGAAAAAATTAAAAATTATGCATGCCCAACTGGTTAATCACAATTTTGTTAAACCAATTCATTGTGACCAACAAATGACTGGCTAACTAATGTACACTGATTCCAAACTCCCCCACCCATCCCGATTAATCATGACTCGCTGGAGAATACAGCTCCTAAGGAACTACCAAGGATAACTCTCCTACAAGTCCCACAAGTTTATACACGAGTGTGTGTGCGCAAGGGTGCTTGAAGCGCAATGTGACACTTTGATGGTGCACTTCGCAGTAGCGCAAGGTTCATCTGAGGTGCCTAGGTCCGTTTTAGTCATACCGAGCCCACCGAGGCAACTTTGACTTTCATTTCTTGCTTTGCTTTGGCCGGTTTGAGAGCATTTGAAGGGCATTTAAATGGTGTTTAAGGGACTTCATGACTGTTGGTCAATTTGGAGGTCCTTGACTGTTGGTCAAAGGAGAGGAACAATTAAGAGTAATTTTTGTTCATTGTTCTAAACATTGGATTTATGACTTTTTTCATTTCATTTATCACCCAAAACGTGTTAGCCCTCCTAAAGTCTACAAAAAATTTTCATTTTCGCCTTTTGAATTATCATATATTTTTTATTCTCAAGTTTTTTCTCTATTTCTATTCTTCTGCTCTTGTTTGGCTTGCAAGTTCGCGTGTGAGAGAGGTCATTTGATCTTGCAAAGCAGTGATATGCTCTAGTTACATTAGGAAACTATGAACTTCTCTCTCTCTCTCTCTCTCTCTCTCTCTCTCTCTCTCTCTCTATATATATATATATATATATATATATATATATATATATATATATTTATATATAGCAAAATTGTCCAATGCTAGGACGGTCCAACAACATTTGGACCCGCCCACAACCTTCCACCTCTGCTTTCTTCCACTTCCATAGGTTGAAAAAATTTTCAAAATATACTATATTTTATGATGAGGAAGCACATATTCTTTATAAAGTTTTGGTGCATTTATTTTTGCCCACAAAAATCCTTTGAAAAGTGTTTATTCTATATAAGAGGGAGAGAAACTCTTGGTGGTTCAAATAGGGTCTTTCCTCTACTTTGGAAACTTTTTTGTCTTAGGGTGGCTTGTAGAAATTGTTACATAACATGCAAGAATTAATGTATCGATCGTGCATATGCACATGTGTGCATGTGCGCACGCTTGAGACATAATATGGCACATTTCACAATAGTGCAAGATGTCTAGGTATGTTTTGATCGTACCAAGCCTATCTTGACTTTTGATCGAGCCAACTTTGACTTTCTATTTTTTGCTTTGCTTTAGTCTGTTTGAGTGCATTTTAAGGGAATTTAAATGGTGTTTATGTGGCTTTGTGACAGTTGGTCAGTTTTGGAAGTCCTTGACCATTGGTCAAAAGAAAGTGACCATTCAAGGTCATTTTGGTTCATTTTTTTAAATGTTGGATTTATGGTTTATCAATTATATTTATCACCCAAAATGTGTTGACCCTCCTAAAGTATTTTAAAACTCTTCATTTTTGTCTTTTAAATCATTAGATTTTTTTTCTCAAGTTTTTTCTCTCTTTCTATTCTTTTGCTCTCGTTTGGCTTGCAAGTTTGATCTTGTAAAGCAGTGACACTCTTGAGGTCCAAGTCTAGTTGTATATTGGGAACACAATCACAAACAAACTCTATTTCTATCTTCAAAAAGTGGTGCGATTGAAATTCTAAAGATAGTGATCTTAAGAATGTTCCTCTAATCTTGAGATATCGATTTTTCAAAATCCAATTTTTTGGCCACCACGTATTCCAACAATTTTAGAACTTCAATATGAACTCTGGTTCAACATCCAACTCTATCAATTTGTTAAGCGATGACCTTGAAAAACTTGATCATTTTGATGGGTCGAATTTCAAACGATTGCAATCAAAGATTTCCTTTTTGTCCAAGCTGCTAATTGACTATGTCCTCAAGAAGCCATGTCTCACTGTTGTTGTTGGAGAAGTTGAGACAGAAGAACAGAATAAAGAGAGAGAAAAAAGTGACACATAGACAACTATCAATACAAAGGGTATATTCTGAACACTTTAGTTGATTAACTGTTTGACCTGTATTCTCCTTTATAGTGGGTTAAAGAGTTGTAGAATGCTCTAGAGATCAAGTACAATGCAAAAGATGTTGAAAATAAAAGTATAACTCCCCGAATTTCGAAAAGAAAGTTAAGTTGAAAATTTCATGAATTTCTTTTTTTTTCTTTGCAGCGGAACTTAGAAAATGTTTTATCAGCGGAAATGGACGATAATGAGTCGTCAGTTTTAGAAAACTCTGGGCAAGTCACAGGTATATGGCCAAACACTTATTAACCACCAAGATGTTTCATTTATCAAAACCACTTTTTTATTACAAACATCATTGCTTAGAAAAATAATATTTAGTTTTATAAAGGAAGCAGTACAACACTGTTTAGAGAAACCCTGGATCTTGATGCCGCTTTGCTCCGCATATCACATCGCAGGTTCAACACCTGAAATTTCTATTAAACAGAGTCAGAACCACCGTTGGTCTGGTAAGCAAGCATTCATCTACACATTCAAACAAGTATCAACTCATACATTCATATATCGCTGGACCTAGAACTAATGCATTATTTTGATATTAGTGGTTCACCCCCTGGTACAAGTGAGAAGTTTTGTCTGGGCATCAATGCGACATTTTGGGGGTTGATTATTCTATATATTTTAGATACCTCAAAAGCCTGTTGACCTTGTCTATGGTAGGGCGATAAAACTCATACTGTGATAACCCTACCAGGCTGGTTCAAATGCATCCTCTACTGAGTAGTTTGGTTCAATCCTTAGATATTTATGGATAACCATAACCTCCATATCCCTTGAGTGATAGGAAGCCCCTTGAACTCTGTCAGGTTCATAATCAAATACATGTCACTTGATCATGCATATATTTTAGGGTTATTTCATATAAAAAATATGCATGATTTCATAAAAAATTGATTTAAAACCCAATTTTATGCTGGTTTTGAGTGAATGAGCTAAAATGAATTAAAAAGAGAAAATGCTTGAAAATTAGTGTTATTTTGCAATTTAATGAATATTTTAATGTTTGTCATTGTGAGTTCCTAAAAAATAAAATAAAAATTAGAGTTGAGAATATAGTTAGTTAGTTTTAAAAAAAAAAAAAAATTATAAAATAAGTTGAAATGACGTTTAGTGTAAATACTTTTAAGAAGTAGTCTTTAGTTTAGTTGAGTTTTGAGGTTTTTAGCAAATAAAATTCTTTAAAACAGTTTTTAGATTTTTTTTTTTTGAGAATAATAAAACAAACTAGTTTACACGGTTTGAGTGTTTTGAAGAAATTGCTACAAACCGATTTGTGATTTTGAAAACTAAAAAAAATCTGTTGCAAACCGGTTGAACCGGTTTGGAGTTTTTTTTTTAAATTGAAAAACAAACAGCAACAAACCGGTTCAAACCGGTTTGCTTGCTGTTAAAAACCCAACGGAGGGGAAATTTTTCCCCGTCTTCATCTTTTGCGCCAGAGCCCTCTCCTCTAACCCCTCTTTTCCCTCCACCTTGTTTTCTTACCTCCTTCTTCCCCTTCTCCCTTGATCTCTCTTCTTCCCTGTTTCCGGTGGAGGTGCTTCTTCAACGGCGACGACGTTGACGGTGGAGGCCAGCTTCTTTCCTAACCCCTCTGGTAAGTTTCGATTCTTCTTCTTCTTCTTCTTCTTGTTCTTCTTCTTCGTCTTCTTCTTCTTCTTTTTTCTCTTCTGGTTCCTTAATGAATTCAGGTTGTATTACTGTGTAAAGAAAAACTAAAAAAAAAAGAGAAAATCAAAACAGAAAGAAAGAAAAAAAACAGATCGGAATCGTGAAGAGCTCCGGTTTGTATTTGAACTCCGGTGACTATGTGAAATTCCGGTGGATGTCTTCTGTTATTTGAAATATCAGTAAATGATTTTAATGAAATTTGATCGGATGTCTGAATCCGATATGAATGGGGAAATTACTGATTTTTGAATCAATAACTACTGTTTTTCGATGATTACTGTTCACCATGTCTCTGATTAAATTGATAACTGCTTCAAGTTTTGAAATATTTCTATTGAAATTTCGGTTGAATTCTGATATATCTGTGTGATTGTTTACTGTTCTGGTGAACACTGATTCGATTAGAGGTTCGGTTGATTTCCAGGTTTCTTGCTTACATCTTTCTGTTGAACTCTAATTGTTGTGTAAATTTCTGGTGAAATGTTCTATGTAAATCCAGTGAAAATTTAATTTCCGGCATTTGAACAATTAGATTCATCGGCAATATGAGTCATTCTTTTTACTGTTTTCGGTAGAATTCAATCTGAGCTTCAGATTTTTACTGATAATAACTGTATTAGATTTGAGTTTTGCTGAATGGTAAGGAGATTTCTACTGTTCATTTTATGATGTACTGTTCAATGTAATTGAATGTTAACTGTTTGTTAATCACTGAATTTCATTTTTTTAGTAATAGAGTTAATTGTTTAGTCAAGTGACTAGTTAGCTGTTAGTTTACCAAATTGATTAGGGATTAGTAGAATAATTTTGTTTGAATCAGTTAAGTAACATGTAATTGTTAGATTAGATAAGTGGTTAGTTAATTAACTGTTAGTTAATTGAGTAGCATTAGTTTCGAGTTAATGAAATTGTTAGTTAATTAGGTTGTTAATTAGTAACTAGTTAATTAGATTCATTTTCAAGTGTAATAAGTCATTTAGATTTCTTGCATACTTTCATTCATATTTTAGCATTTAGTAGTTTAGTATAATTTCTATTTTTATCTTGTGTACTGCTCGTGTTCGTTTTATTTGTGCAGGATCGCACAGGAGTGGAGCAGAAGCGATTGCATGACATGGGAAGTGCAAGAATAGAAGATGTTTTTCTCTTATTTTAGAATTTAGGAATTTAATTGGGTTTGTAAATATTGCACTTTACGCCCTCTGCGAAGGGTATTCATTTGTTGTAATAGCTAGTTGTTTTTACTTTTCTTAAACATTTTACATTTCAATAATTCAGCAATAAAGAATAGTTTAGAATTGTGTGCTTGAATACGATATATTCCCGTTCCCTGAGTTTGACCCGGTCTCATCCACTAGTGAGAACCGGTTTTTATTATTTGATGTCTGGTTTTCACATGTTTTACACTTAAAAATCTTTTCAAAATTTACAACGATTGCAAAAAGACATCAAATTTTTGGCGCCGTTGCCGGGGAACGGCGTAATATTAGTATTCACTTTATTGCCTAGTGTTTGTGTGTGCATTTAGGTTTAGAACCACGTATGTGCATATCTTAGAGAAGAGCTTACTTTTCTGCACAGCCCACCTATTAGGATTCCTTTAGAGGTGACTGTGTACGATTGGTACCGTACACATAGATTTTATATTTCTTTGCATAATCTCTGTAATGTGTAACTGCGTGGTGTTTGTTTAGTTTTTGTTGTTTTTAGTTTACCCGCTTTGTGGTTTGCGTGGTTTGGCCGCTTAGTGCGTTAGTTAGGTAGAAAACCCAAAGTTAGGACGTGAGCTACACCGGTCTACTACGAGGTGTATGCAAGGGCGACACTCACTTGACCCTGAGCTGGTAGAGCCGATTGAGGACCCCGAGTCCCTTATTAGGAGAGCCCAGAGATCTGCAACCATGGCTGAGAATCAGCAGATTACTCGTACTCTGAGGGAGTATTTCATACCCAACACTTACACTCCCGCCTCCTGCATCACAAGACCTGATGTAGGAGCAAACCATTTTGAGATAAAGGCCAGTGTGATCCAAATGTTACCCTCGTTTTATGGCCTTAGCAATGAAGACCCATATCGTCATCTCGATGAATTTTTAGAGATTTGCTCGACAGTGCGAATCAACAACTTTGGAGATGACGCGATGAGGTTGACCCTGTTCCCCTTCTCTCTGAAGGACAAAGCGAAGAGTTTGTTAAAATCATTAGATATTGTTCGAATTACCACTTGGGAACATATGCAAAGAGAATTTTTAAAGAAATATTTCCCAATTGGTAAAACGAACCAGTTTCGTAAAGCAATAACCAGTTTTTCCCAAATTGAAGGAGAACAGTTTCATGAGTCATGGGAGAGATTGAAATATCTACTCCGCAAGTGTCCCCACCACCAGATAGGCCTCGCTGGCAACTGGTGCAATATTTCTATGACGGTCTTACTGAAAAGAACCGTCAAATGGTGGATGCCGCGTGTGGGGGCACATTTATGCTCAAAAGTGAGGATCAAGCATGGTCGCTTTTTGAGACATTGAGTGAGAATTCGATGCACCATGCGACAGCCTCACGGTTCGATAGGGCTGCACCTGCACAGGATAGCATTAAGAAGGCAGGTATTTTCGAGTTAGGGATAAACCTTGAGTTGAGCAACAAGGTAGACCAACTGTCCCAGAAATTAGATCAGTTTTTGTTGGGTCCCTCCCCTGCCATGCAGGTGTGTGCGTTGTGTGCGAGTCCTGCACACCATGTCTTCGAGTGCCCAGTTGCGCCACAATATCCTGAGTTTGTCCAAGAGCAAGCTCAGATGGCTCAAAACTTCGCTAGGCCCGTACCTAATCCATTTTCCAACACTTATAACTCGGGCTGGCGAAATCATCCCAATTTCTCATGGCGCAACTTACAGATCCACCCACCCAACTCTTCCCTGAGTCAACCAAGTCAAGGCGGTTATGCACCTGGATTTCAGAGATCCAGTTATCCCCCAGCCCAACCTGTTTATACTCATCCCAACCAGTCTCATGAGCCTTCGCATAGTCAGTCCTTCGAGGACAAGATGCTACAAGCATTTTTTGATATTAAAGCGAATTTGAGCTCTCATAATCAGTCTATTGCAAAATTAGAGACTCAAATGGGGCAGCTTGCCGAAGCACTTAGCAGGCGAAGTGAGGGGACATTACCTAGCCAGCCTATTGTCAACCCTAAGGGAAAGGAACCCATGCGTAGCTTGCATATGACTGATGCACATAAAGAGCAAGCTCAAGTAGTAACCCTTAGGAGTGGGAAGCAGTACCAAGCGAGGAAGGCTACAGAAGAAAGAGAGAAAATAAGCGAGAAGCAGTCTGTCCCTAATATTTTACCTCAGGAAAGCGAGAAGGTTCTTCCATCTGAGCCTTCACCATCCTACATTCCCAAAGCCCCCTTTCCTGAGGCGTTAGAAAGGCCGAGAGCATTAGGTAAGTCCGGAGTGAACATGCAAGAGATGCTTGAGATATTCAAGCACGTTCAGATAAACCTCCCCTTACTAGATGCTATTCAACAGGTCCCTGCATATGCAAAGTTCCTCAAAGAACTTTGTACGCAGAAAAGGAAGTCGATGTCCCATGTGCAGAAAAAGATTTATTTAACTGGGCAGGTGAGCGCAGTATTGCAACATCAAACCCCACCTAAGCTCAAGGACCCAGGGACTCCTATCATCTCTTGCGTCATAGGAAACATCACTATTGGGCGTGCGTTGCTCGACGTTGGGGCAAGTGTTAACATATTGCCGGGTTTCTTTTATGACCAATTTGGATTGAAAGAGATGAAACCTACACCTATGACTCTTCAGCTCGCAGATAGATCTATCAAGGTCCCAAGAGGGATACTTGAAGATGTTTTAGTCAAGGTGGAGGATTGTTATTTCCCTGTCGACTTCGTGATATTAGATATGGAGGGAGTTGATAGTCCACAGCAGACTCCTATTATTCTCGGTCGCCCCTTCCTAGCTACCGCCAATGCGTGCATCAATTGCCACACTGGTGCGATGGATGTGTCATTCGGAAATAGGAAGATACGGCTAAACATTTTTCGTGTTGCTATGGGCCCTGCTGTTGAGGAGGCTTCTTTCGAGGTTGATGTCATTCAAGACCTCGTAGAAGCAGAATATGCTTGGTTATTGAGTAATTCACCTAATGAGGATGATAAGGAATCATTAGATGAAGATCATCTAGAATTACGTGAAAATCAGATAGGTGAGTTAAGTTGGATCGAGTACTTTGAGCCATTTAGAGGTAGACAGGACGGGAACATAGTGCGCAGTGTCACTGATGACACTATTTTTCATAGAGAGCCCGATTGAGTCGGACTTCATGTCCATTGATCTCATGGACGATGAAGGATTTTTCCAGAGATCCGTCTGGCTGGGGACGTGAAACTTAGCGCTTTATGGGAGGCAACCCATATTCTGTACAGTTTTACATTTGTTGTTAGGATTTGTAGATTTCATTTGGTTTTATTTTTCGTTTTCTATCTTTTCTATGAGTTTCATGTTTTGTCATGTATACATTGCATTCATTACATTCATAGAATGTGCATTTTTAATTCATGTCAGGTTATTCTACTCTTTTCCCTCATTTAATTCTCTCATGTGCATTCACTTAGTTTCATTCAAGCATGGGGGAGTGCCACTGGGACAGTGTCATTCAAGCATGGGGGAGGGTGTAGAGTGCACACCTTGATATTTCTGTGTACGTTCTTGCACATGTTTACACATCTCTCATCAAAAGTAGATTTTTAAAGAAAGAGTTTGAACTTATATGAATGTTATTTCAAATCTAATGTTTTTAGAGGATTTTTAAGCCCCACGAAAATTTTTTCTGACATAGAGCTAAAAATTATGGTTGTTTATGCGGATTTCAAAGAAATGATGATAGATACATGTTAGAATTTATTTTGAATCATAAATATGAATATGCACAGTTCTATTTTTGAAAAACTAAGGAAATGAACAAAAGTGTAAAAAATGAGCTCAAAAGAAAAAATATAGCATGTGTTAGGTTGTTTGGATAATTCCACAATCCTTAGTAGATGGAAATTAGATGTAAGTTGAAACTTTTAATTCCATTTCGGAAAAGGAGAGTGGAAAACTTTGTGATCCTAAGTAACTGAGAACAGATACAAGTTGAAATATTTGACTCTCATGTTATAAAGGTGAATGAAGGAAGTCACTTTTATGTCTTAGTTGATATCTTTTTGTATGTATTGAAAAAGTATAAAAGATATTGACATTGCACAAGGCATAAAAGCAGACCACACGCAAGCTATAAGAGAAGAATAAGTGCGCAAAAAGAACAAGCGTGAAAAAAATGAAAAAATAGAGAAAAGAGCTGAAAAATAGAGAAAAGTTCAATGCTTAGAAGTGTGATTAAGAAAACCTGTGCAGAAAACATATGAGTGAGGATAAGTAAATAATAATATGTTTTTATTGGATTTTCTAAGAATAAAACATAAATAATTGTGATATTTAGAAAAGTGAAAGAAATTCTTTTCTGTGGTGGTATATAAAATACTCTAACTATGTTTTGATTTTGAAATAACAGGAAATATTTGTGAAAATAAAGTCTTTAATTACCTACTACTTATGAGGATGTGTAATATTATGCATACATGATAGAGATGTTTGTGGGTAGCATCACTGCAAACCCTCACGAGACCTTACTCGTCCACTGGGGTAACCCAGGGGTTGAAAGGGCTTGTTGCATGTGCTAAATGCAACCGTGATTCCTACGAAAGTGAGTTAGGTGATAGTTTGATTTCTTGCATTTTTTCTAGTTTGCTCGAGGACTAGCAAAACATAAGCATGGGGGTATTTGATCATGCATATATTTTAGGGTTATTTCATATCAAAAATATGCATGATTTCATAAAAAATTGATTTAAAACCCAATTTTATGCTGGTTTTGAGTGAATGAGCTAAAATGAATTAAAAAGAGAAAATGCTTGAAAATTAGTGTTATTTTGCAATTTAATGAATATTTTAATGTTTGTCATTGTGAGTTCCTAAAAAATAAAATAAAAATTAGAGTTGAGAATATAGTTAGTTAGTTTTAAAAAAAAAAAAAAATTATAAAATAAGTTGAAATGAGGTTTAGTGTAAATATTTTTAAGAAGTAGTCTTTAGTTTAGTTGAGTTTTGAGGTTTTTAGCAAATAAAATTCTTTAAAACAGTTTTTAGATTTTTTTTTTGAGAATAATAAAACAAACTGGTTTACACGGTTTGAGTGTTTTGAAGAAATTGTTACAAACCGGTTTGTGATTTTGAAAACTAAAAAAAATCTGTTGCAAACCGGTTGAACAGGTTTGGAGTTTTTTTTTAAATTGAAAAACAAACAGCAACAAACCGGTTCAAACCGGTTTGCTTGCTGTTAAAAACCCAATGGAGGGGAAATTTTTCCCCGTCTTCATCTTTTGCGCCAGAGCCCTCTCCTCTAACCCCTCTTTTCCCTCCACCTTGTTTTCTTACCTCCTTCTTCCCCTTCTCCCTTGATCTCTCTTCTTCCCTGTTTTCGGTGGAGGTGCTTCTTCAACGGCGACGGCGTTGACGGTGGAGGCCAGCTTCTTTCCTAACCCCTCTGGTAAGTTTCGATTCTTCTTCTTCTTCTTCTTCTTTTTTTTCCTCTTCTGGTTCCTTAATGAATTCAGGTTGTATTACTGTGTAAAGAAAAACTAAAAAAAAAAGAGAAAATCAAAATAGAAAGAAAGAAAAAAAACAGATCGGAATCGTGAAGAGCTCCGGTCTGTATTTGAACTCCGGTGACTATGTGAAATTCTGGTGGATGTCTTCTGTTATTTGAAATATCAGTAAATGATTTTAATGAAATTTGATCGGATGTCTGAATCCGATATGAATGGGGAAATTACTGATTTTTGAATCAATAACTATTGTTTTTCGGTGATTACTGTTCACCATGTCTCTGATTAAATTGATAACTGCTTCAAGTTTTGAAATATTTCTATTGAAATTTCGGTTGAATTCTGATATATCTGTGTGATTGTTTACTGTTCCGGTGAACACTGATTCGATTAGAGGTTCGGTTGATTTCCAGCTTTCTGCTTACATCTTTCTGTTGAACTCTAATTGTTGTGTAAATTTCTGGTGAAATGTTCTATGTAAATCCAGTGAAAATTTAATTTCCGGCATTTGAACAATTAGATTCATCGGCAATATGAGTCATTCTTTTTACTGTTTTCGGTAGAATTCAATCTGAGCTTCAGATTTTTACTGATAATAACTGTATTAGATTTGAGTTTTGCTGAATGGTAAGGAGATTTCTACTGTTCATTTTATGATGTACTGTTCAATGTAATTGAATGTTAACTGTTTGTTAATCACTAAATTTCATTTTTTTAGTAATAGAGTTAATTGTTTAGTCAAGTGACTAGTTAGCTGTTAGTTTACCAAATTGATTAGGGATTAGTAGAATAATTTTGTTTGAATCAGTTAAGTAACATGTAATTGTTAGATTAGATAAGTGGTTAGTTAATTAACTGTTAGTTAATTGAGTAGCATTAGTTTCGAGTTAATAAAATTGTTAGTTAATTAGGTTGTTAATTAGTAACTAGTTAATTAGATTCATTTTCAAGTGTAATAAGTCATTTAGATTTCTTGCATACTTTCATTCATATTTTAGCATTTAGTAGTTTAGTATAATTTCTATTTTTATCTCGTGTACTGCTCGTGTTCGTTTTATTTGTGCAGGATCGCACAATAGTGGAGCAGAAGCGATTGCATGACATGGGAAGTGCAAGAATAGAAGATGTTTTTCTCTTATTTTAGAATTTAGGAATTTAATTGGGTTTGTAAATATTGCACTTTACGCCCTCTGCGAAGGGTATTCATTTGTTGTAATAGCTAGTTGTTTTTACTTTTCTTAAACATTTTACATTTCAATAATTCAGCAATAAAGACTAGTTTAGAATTGTGTGCTTGAATACGATATATTCCCGTTCCCTGAGTTCGACCCGGTCTCATCCACTAGTGAGAACCGGTTTTTATTATTTGATGTCTGGTTTTCACATGTTTTACACTTAAAAATCTTTTCAAAATTTACAACGATTGCAAAAAGACATCATCACTCGTGACTGTAACATCACTGTATGCCACAGTGAGCAATAGTTCTGAAGGGGTTTGCCGGTCTAACCGTTACTTGTTGGATATTCGGATGTCATTCGGGCAAGTCAGTGCATCCCGCACTGAGAAAATATATACCCGATCGCATTCAGTATTCTCCAGTGCGGTCAAAACTACGGAGTCTGCGACCTTAAGTCTTATTCATATGCATGTTTGACTCTACTCTCGGCATCTACGACCATCACTAGCAGCTCACCTCTTTCGGGTGGACAACATACGCTAGCCCTTATGAGTCTAGTTGTGTAACATTATCTCAATGAGCATGCATATGACACAATCTTAATGGATCGACTGCTCGATGTATATCATCACAACAAGCACATGACCTAGTCAAGGCGCAACAACTACTCTGACTCTTCGGCCCTTATGACTAAAGTGCCCTTATAGGCGAACTTGGGAACAAGACACTCTGGCGGCATCCCGACAATAGGGCATCCTTGTGCTATTCAACCGGTTCAGGCAAATCTTTTGCCAACCATTTCAACAATACTTTCCATGCTTTGATGACAGAAGTATGTTGACCCTTTCTACGTTGTAGAAAGTACTTGACAGAATTTGAGCAACACCTTCTTTGTATGATGGAGTAACATGTTATGCTCTTTTTGAGTTGGTTAAACTTCTTCAAAAATTTCAGCAGCACTTCCTCTCTTTAACGAAAAAAGTGTGTGTTTCTTTTAAGCTCGATGAACATCTTTTCAAAAAATTTAGCAGCATTTTCCCTCTTGACAGAGAAATCGCTACGCTTAACTCATAGATGGATGAGCACCATTGTGCATATTTCGCATCCATCGAGGTTTGTTGGGACCATGGGTCATAGCCAGATCATGCGCAAATGACGGATTTTTACAAAAAAATAGTTTTGTACAAAAGCAAAGCCTTTCCAATAGGGGGTTCATTTGTCAAGCAAAATCTTGATCGAGGAGCGACAATAGAATCACATTGGTGATTTGGAGTTGATCTTCATTTGAATGCTCATTTATGCGCACTATATATAATATAAGCAAGAGCCTGAGCTTTATAATGCGACATCGTAAATGAGTGCATATTTAACGTTCGTTGGAAGAAACCAAACTAAATAACTTATAGAAAGCAAATACATATATATTTGCAAAAAGAAAGAGCCTTGGCATCGTTCGACGTGACGACAATCTTAACTACATAATTTAAATTGCAAAAAGCAGAAGTCTAGGCATCGTTCGACGCGACAACAATTTTAAAAACATAAGCAATTACATATATATTTAATATGCAGAAAGCAAGAGCCTTGGCATCGTTCGATGCAATGGTAATCTTAAATACATATATACTACAATACGTAGGAGCTTTTATCATAAATATCTAATGATAGTCGTAAGGAGATGTGCGTGAACACTGAAGTATTTCAGAGGGCGTAAACCAAATACTAGAGTCAGATACTACTTCAGAACGTATACGATATATAGCATAATACAAATCATCAAATACTTGAGAGAGAGTGATTGATGAATCAAACTTACTCTCTGATCGGTGAAGAACGACTCTGGAATGCTCTATCTGCTTCGAAATAGGTTCAAACCTTCTTTGAGAAATCAGACTAGGTCATATGAGTTCAACCTAGTTGAGAAAGAGGAAGAGCAGGTCAAGCTGCTAAACCCAAGTGGTTTGGATAAAACTGGGTTCAGTCCAAGTCAACTGGGTCAGGCAGGTTTAGACTTGGCTCAAGTAAGCTAGGTCTAGGTCAGGTAAACCAAACCTAAGTTAGGACCAGAAGGGACTTTGACTTTGACTAGACCTAACTGGGTTCAAGCCAAGTCAAGTAAGTTTGGACCAGGTCAGGTAGGTTCAGACTAGGTCAGGTAGGCTCAGAAGGGCTAGGCTAGGTAGGGGAGGTTTTAGAGAGAGAGAAGAGAGGATGATTTTATGAGAAGGGAGAGAGGGGAGAGCTATTTATAGAGAAAACTTGGTCTCGACGTTTTCTTTTTCTCAATTTGCCCTTAGCTTTTTGGATAAAGACTGGAGGTTCCTTTGATGTGGGGCCTACATGAAAAAATCTATGGGATATTTTGTGGGTCCCACAAGATATGTTCTGAGGAATATTTTTGTGGGTCCCACTAATATTTTTGTGTATTTTAGTAACTTTTTTTTTGAAAAATTTTGAGTATGCCATTCTCTTTGTATCGACGTAACTAAGAAAGTTGGCTCATACAAATATCTTGATTTTACTCAGGGAGAAAGTTATGGTTTCCTGACTGTTTGAGCATATATTTGCAAAAATACGAATATTCTAAGTATAACTGATTCATAAAAATTGATTCAATTCATATGTTGGTTTCATATGCTATTTTTACTTGAAAATGCCTCATAAATTTATTCAGAACTTTTGCTAAAAAATTACGAGTCTTACAAAAAGGTTCTTTGTATATCATTATGCTATTTTTTCATTGTTAATGATAAACATATGCTTGCTCAAATTCACAAGATGTAAATATTGGCTTATAAAATCAAGGAAGAAAGCTTGTATCTTGATGATGACTTGTAAGTTCCAGTTATTGTTAGAAAACTACCTAATCGTTGAAAAGAATATCAGAATCATCTTAAACATAAGAATGAAAAGATTACTTTAGATGGCCTTCTTAAACACATTCGAATTAAGGACAAAACTCATCTTCGTGACAAAAATAATTCGAGTCCTAAAGAGGTTATGTTTAAAGTAAATATTGTTAGTAACAAATGTAATAAAATATTGAAAACCCAAAGAAACAGAAAAAAAATTGTGATAGGGAAAAAGCAAACTGATAAAAAGAAAAGTCAGTTGTTATGTATGTGGTAAGTTAGGCCACTTTCACAGCCTTTCAAAAAAATTTAAAAGATGCCTTTCAAAAAAAATGTTAGGCCACTTTGCAAGAGAATGCAAGAGGACTGGTCTCAAGCCAAAAAACACTTGTTATAATCTTTGAAACCTTTATGGTTAGTGTTGATAGGGATTGGTATCTGGATACTGAAAGCATTGTACATGTGACAAATGACAAGAACTTGTTCAAGTTATATGAAGTAGGTGAGAGAGAAATGTAAACTATTTATGAGAAACTCTTCTTCAACTAAATTGTTGAGCAAAAGTTCACCTATGGGAAAGTCCTAACACTTGAAAATGTTCACTATACTCCAGAAGTTTGTTAGAGCTTAATCTTTGTAGATCTATTGCCATGAAATGTTTTTAAAATTTTAATTGTGTTTGTGATTTAATTGTGGTCAAAGAAAAAATCTTTGTAGGCAGAGGATTTGCCATTGGTGGCATGTTTAAGATGCATCAATGAATTTGTTACTTCAGTTTATATGGTTGTCTCTTATTTTCTTTGGCACTCATAATTAAGATATATTAATTATAGCAATATTCTTAATATTAATAAATTGAATTACTTTCTTACCATGTTAAAATAGAATATAATCATAAGTGTGAGACATACATTCAAATTAAACTAACTAGACTTATATTTCTTAGTGTAGAAAAGGATAATAAATTATTTGAATTAGTGCATTAAGGTGTGTGCATCATGGATAATTTTTCAAGTTGTGGTGACAATAGGTATTTCATTACCTTCATAAATGATTATTTTAAATTTTGTTATGTTTATTTGATAAAGCGTTTAAAAAAATCTTTCTTTATCTTGCTGAAGTACAAAATAAGTTTAAAACCAAGAGTATACATTTAAGAACATATAGATGAGGCGAATACTTAGGTGAAGAATTTGATAACATTTGTGAAGATAATATCATCAAACTTCTACTATCAAAACTCCTAAACATAATGAAGTAGCAGAAAAGAAAAATAGAACACTTATAGAAATGATGAATGTTATACTTCTTAATATGGGTCTACATCCCAACTTGTGAGGAGAGACTCTACTCATTACTTGTAATATTCTAAACCAAGTTTCTAATCTAAATATGATAAATCACCTTATGAATTGTGGTTTGGGAAGAAACTTAATGTAAGTTATTTTCATGTTTGGGGTTTCTTGGTATATGTGAAAATTTTAGAAAATAAAAGAAAAAAAGTAGGACCTAAAACATTCAAATGTGCATTTGTTGGCTATGCTGAATATGATAAATCATATAGATTTCTGGATATTACTAATGATATTATTATTGAATCTAGAGATGCATCTTTTATAGAGCATAAAAATGAATTTGATTCTCTTGATGGTAGTTTTATTGTTGTTGATGATCTTTTTGTTAATGACATGATTGAACATTTTAATAATTGTGATATTGAACCTAAAATTGAAGTTAGACACAAAAGACACATTAAAAATTTAACTAATTTTGGTTTTGATTTTTATGTATTTCTGGTTGAGAATGATCACGTGTCTTTTCAAGAGGCTATGTCTTCTCAAGATACTGACTTTTAGAGATAAGCTATAAATGATGAAATTGATTACCTACTAGTTGCAAAATTATTGGTTGTAAATGAATTTTAAAAAAGAAGTTAAAAACCAATGGTATAATTAAGAAATTTAAAGCTCATTTGGTTGCAAATTTTTTTTAAAAAATAAGTTAATTATTTTAATACTTTTACTCATATAACCAGAATAACTACTATTAAAATTATAATTGTGATAACTATCATATATATACTTGAAATTCATCAAATAGACATGAAAGCAACCCTTTTTATAAAGAATTAAATGAGATATATATGAAGGAACCTGAAGGCTTTATAGTGCAAGGACAAAAATGCAAAGTTTGCAGGCTTGATAAATCCTTATAGGTATTAAAACAAACTTCTAAACAATGGCATGAGAAATTTGATAGTGCTATGGTAAATCATGATGTAAAAATACATGATACTGATAATGTGTTTATAATAAAATATATTATAATTTTGTCATCATAATTTGTTTAAATGTTGAAGACATTCTTATTTTGGGTTCTAATATTGAATATGTGAACTAAAAAAAAAGTTTTATATCTTCTATATTTTGTATGAAAGATTTGAGTGTTGCAGATGTTATCTTAAGAATCAAAATTGTGAGAAATAATAATGGTATTACATTATGTCAATCTCATTACATTGAGAAAATTCTTACAAAATATAAATATTTTGATTGTATACATGCATTCACTCCATATGATCGAAACATAAAATTGATTTCTAATGATAGTGTAAGTGCTCAACAATTAAAATATGCTAATGTGGTAAATAGTCTCATGTATGCAATGAACTACAAAAGGCCTTATATATCCTATGCAATGAGAAATGTGTGCAAATATACTAATAATCCTATACATCAACATTAGAATGCTATGCATGAGATTCTTATATATCTTAAGCACGAGATCCACTATATTGAGTTTTTTGCTATTATTAAAGGGTATAGTGGTGAAAATTGCAATACTAAATTTGAAGATTCCAAATTAACTAATGGTTGGGTTTTCAACCTTGGGAGATGAGCAATTGCATGAGAGTCTCTACAAAAGAATATGAGCTTATTGTTTTGACATATGTTTGTAGAAAAGTTAAGTGACTTAAAAATATGCTAGTGGACATCTCACTATGTGAGAAACTCATACCTGTTATTTTAATATTTCATGATAGTCAATCAACTATATGTAAAGCAGGTAATCTGAAATATAATGAAAAATCTAGACATCTAAGACAATTTTATCAGATAAATGATTGATGACAATATTATACCTTTGAAATATATGAAGTCATATTAAAATTTGACAGACTTATTGATGAAAGGTATTTTGAGAGATGTCATCATTAAAACATAAAGGAGAATGAAAATTAAGTCAATTAAATCATCATCCAAGGATACCCAACCTAGAGCGTTAGAGATCCATGCCTAAGTTCAATGGAAAACAAATTGATGAATTACAAGTACTAAGCACATTTGTGTGAACCCATTCCTGATGTGTGCTCATGAGTTGTAACAAATGTGAGGGTTGAGCTAATAACTCTCAATGAGTTTGTAGACCTTAAGGCTAGGATGTGTGTTACATAACACCTAGACAAACTCACCTATGTGAGTATAGAAGTTTAAGCCGCTTCTTATGAGAATTGACAATTCTCTAGAGCACTCATAAATCCAAGCAAGTACAAGGCTCTAAATGTGCCATCTTGAAATCTACATGATCAAACTTTTGAAAACCTATGCGATTGAAAATTCAAATTTTACTTATCACCTTGATTAATTTAGATTTTCCTTCACTAAGTGGGGGTTCAAGTCTGGAAGACACTTTCGCTAATGTATAGGTTTTCTATAAAAGTCAAACATATTTTGAAACTAGTGGAGAATTATTGGAAAAAGTTTAAACATATTTTATGAAGAAAAAATACATATTCTTATAAAGTTTTGGTGCATTTATTGTTGTCCACCAAAATCCTTTAAAAAATGTGTTTAGTGTGATATCTAAGAGGGAGAGAAAATCCTAGTGGTTAAAATATAGTATTTTCTCTAATACTTTGGAAAACCTTATGTCTTTGGATGGATTGTGGATGTTACTATGCAACATGTATGAACGGATGTATTGATTGTGCACACTCATGAGCGTGTGTGTGTGTGTGTGTGTGTGTGTGTGTGCAAGGGCGCTTGAGGCTCCATGTGACATTTTGATGAAGCACTTTGCAGTAGCGCAATGTTCATCTGAGGTGCCTAGGCCCATTTTGGCCATACCAAACACACCTTGACTTTTGATCGAGTCAATTTTGACTTTTTATTTCTTGTTTTGCTTTGGCCCGTTTGAGAGAATTTAAAGGGCGTTTAAATGGTGTTTAAGAAGCTTTGGTCAGTTTTGGATGTCCTTGACTATTGGTCAAAGGTGAGTGACTATTCAGAGTTATTTGTGTTTATTTTCTAAACATTAGATATATGAGTTTCTAATTTCATTTATCACCCAAAACGTGTTGGACCTCCTAAAGTTTATAAAAACTCTTTTTTTTGCTCTTATTTGGCTTGCAAGTTCGCTTGTGAGAGGTCATATGATCTTGTGAAGTAGTGATGCTCTTGAGGTCCAAACTTAGTTGTATCATGGGAACTTAGTAGCAAACAAACTTAGTTCACATATTCGAAAATCTCAAAGTGGGGCGATTAAAGTTCTTAAGATAGCGATATTAAGAATGTGCCTCTAAGCTTGGGATCTCGATTTTTCAAAATCTTGTTTTTGGTCACCGTGTGTTCCAACACCATGTAGGCCTCCGATCATCCATCGAATAACCCAACAGCCGGCTCGGGCCGTCCATTGTCATCTCCTGCACACCACCATCTTCCACTCCCACCTTCTTCTACCTCCATTCAGGCCATCGGCCAAACTCCAGATGATCCAAGCACCTGCGTCAGAAGCATCCTTTCTCGTGCCCACCCAACATGCTGTCTATGGGAGGCGATGATGACCACCATCAACCCAACAAAAGAGCACCGAAAGACGCCCATCGATGGTGAGAGAGAGATGGTGTCCATCCGCTAATCCTTGGCAGTGTATTGGTGTTTGATGATTGTTCGCCAAAAAAAGGAATGGTTGAAGGAGGTGAGAGGCATCAGGTGGGCAGTGGGTGGTGTGGAGGAGGGTGGGGAAGCGCCGAGGTTGGGGTGGGGGTAGGAGTGGGCAACAACTGACCCAGCCCGCGGGCTACCAGGCTGGCTTGATGGGCCTGAGCTATTTATTATTTTTTTAATATTATAAAATTAAAAATTTTAATTGATTGCATAGTAACTTGTTAACTATTATTATTTTTCTAATTAGTTGCATTAATTCTATGAAAACCAAAAAGATAATTAGTTAGGTATATGGAAACTTGTTAATTATTCATTATTTACCTAATTAGTTGCACTAATTAGTTAGGTTTGGGCTGGGCCTGGCCAGGCCCAACCCACTTCACATTGGCCCATTGGGCTGGGTCATGAGCTGCTCTTCAAACCCAAGCCTGTAAAGAACAAAGCCAAAGCCTGTCCCATTAATTAGTAAGTAGGTCAGGCTATCTTTGGGTCGTGCCACACTTAAAGCCTGGCTAACCGAGCTCTAAACACGCCTGGGCCAGCCCGATGCCCACCCCTAGGTGGGGGTGGTGTATGTGTGTGTGTGAGAGAGGTCCAACGCCATGCTGGACCTCGTCGGACCATCTTAGCACTGGGCTTGGTATGGGTATGGCTGGGTTTGGGTCAGCCTAGGTGGGTCAGACCTGTTGTCCACGCTCCCGTAGTCGTATCCATGTAAGATAGGTAGTGACAGGTCCTAACCAGTTTTGTTTTGACCGCCCTAACTGCTTCCAGAACATATAGATGCATGTCTTTTCTTTCTTTCTTAATCTAAACTTGTAAATGTATTATTATTTTATTTACTAAAATTCATGCTTTAGATTGAATTAGTTTAATCAGTTTCTATTCACTCAAACACATTTGAACATAAAAATACATCATCTAATGCATGTTTTTTATAACTAAATTACAAAATGCACAAGTTTGTAGTAATTGGTTAATAAAGAAGAAAATACTAAGAGCATTGTTTTTTCATGGTTTAGCACCTGAGGAGATTAGATTGGGTAATGCTGACCTATTATTCCACACTAATAATAAGATTTTTATAGTTTTGGATTTGAGCCAAGATGTTGACTGCTTTATTAGCCATGGATCTTGGATTAATTACGTCTTAAGTTTATGACAAAAAGTGATAATTTTTGTTTTCGATGCAAAAAGTAAAAAGGTTGGTGTTCCGTCAACTTTATTAGAACCTTTCAAAAGTATGGACTAATAAATCATTAAAATCATTGAAAAATAATAGGTAGTGTAGCCAAAACTAGGACGCAAGTGGATCCGATATTGGTCAGGTCAGACCATGCCATTGGGATCCGATTTTTAAAGTGTGGATCCAGTTTTAGATTCAGATCCTACAATGATCTCACAATGACATCCTAAAGCTCGAAAATGGGTCGTGAAAACAGGCTAAACCTTTCGATTTTCAATTCAAAAAGGAAAAAGGAAAACGGATCATGTTGACCTTATTCTGACACAAACCCAACCACCTATGCTTATCTGATTATAACCTGGATTCTAATAGACCTCTATATATTTGTTTCAGATTTTATCCAGTTTTAGACATTATTTAGAATTGATAATATTGGGTCGGATCTGGTTTAAACCTGAGTTGGAACCCCGACCCATTTGATGTAGTGATCAGGAGGATCACTCCTGAATCGATACAAAAACTAAAGAAACTACAATCTATTGAATAAAATTAAAAAGAACAGTAAAAACAACAAAAAAACAATAAATAAGGTTTTTCTATCTCTGAACTACTCGTCTCTCAAAATAACAAATAAATAGACCCTTTCTATGATTAAACTGGATTTGGATTGAGGGAACAAATGAAAATTCAGATCACATGATGGATGCTATGCATATGCTCGTTTAACCATGTCAGGTCCGAGTCTAATTAGGGAGGTGAAAGACTAAATGCTCACTTCCTTTGTCCCTTCATCGACCTACTAGACCTATGCATATGACACTCACCATGACTAGGCTCCACATTCATAGAATGATCCATTTTGAGAACCAAATCGGTAGGCTTATGGTTCAGATCTAAAACTGTAGAATCAAGGTCACCAGTATCGCGGGTCCGCTCTGTGTCACTTCCCTAGTTGGAAAGAATTTGACTCCAATGAATCAATTGGATCATGGTAAGAAAACAGATCAGAAACATTAAAGATTGGTGAGAAATATGTCAATCATCAGGCATATCAAGTAGATATGCATTGTGGAGGATTATAAAAAGACCATACTTATGTTGACTCAATTTTTTGCATGTTTTTACAGACGTAAGTAAACCATGACTAAGTCATCTACCTCAAAACCAACATGTTGTTGACTCTTATCTAGTGGAAGAACGAGATAGATAACACATTGAACTAACCTCATGAGAGATAGTCCATCATGCAGATCATTTGGTATGATGTCTTGAAACTCCAAAATAAAAGGTGCAATAACATGAGGTATACTGAGAATGACACTGCAACCCTCTTTTGCAACAAGGGCATAACAATAACCCTCATCATGGCAAGCCTCTAAAAACTCTTTGTAAGACAAACCAATAAGCCAGATGGACTTAAAAGGCCTACCGACTTTGAGAAACTCAGTTTCCTTGATAGGTATAAGATGGTTCTTGCCATGAAACTTGAATGAATAGGTATTTTTTTTTACCAATATGATTGGTTTTCCTGCCAAGGGAGGCTCAATATGATATAACACACATCCATATGTGTTATATCACACTACACTTCATTTGTGTAATGTTTCCCCAATATGAGTTCCACAAGACACCTACGAGTGATTGAGACCAAATTTTTCTTTTTAAACCACGTCATTTTATATGGACAATGATGTTTTTCGGTTTTCAAATTAAGCATTTCAACCACTTCTAAGGACACCATGTTGTCACAAGCCCCACTATCCGTCATGCTCCATAACCCCTCACCTGAGATTTTTACGTAAAAATATGAAATTTTTTGTTTCAATCTTTCGAATAGCGAAAAACAAGGTTTTTCGGCTTGGTGTTCAGATCGACGATTCCAGTGGGTGACAAGTAGAGGAAAAAACACTTTTCAGAGAACAAAGCACAATCAAAATTTTCAAAATTTGCACATTTATATATATTAGAGTTGAAAAATTAGTTTTACAACTTCAAGAAAGCTTAAGATTCAAAATAATACAAAAGGTATCCTAAGCTTACCCCAAGATCCTGCAAGTTGTTGGTTCTGAATGTTGCCCATGCCTTGTGTCATCCTCTATTCATTGCTCACCTAAGCTTTTATAATAATAAGGTCAGACTTACGACAACTTGGTAGGTATCTTATCAATTCTAGGTAAAAAGCATAACATTTAATATTTACAATACAGTGTTCATAAATCTAGAGAGTATGGTTTATGTTATAACAGGTATGTAGTAGTATGATTATGATAAACTTATGTTTTGATATTTAACTCCCATTTTGGGCACTCACAAGGAAACTTTGAGTTAGGTGAGACCATACAAGGCTTTATTATGCTATGTATTTTAATACCCCTTATGACTAACTGGCTCTGTGACTCCACAGGGGGCAGTTTAACAGCGGAAATAAAATCCACCTTAGGTTATAAACAAAGATGCAACCTAACCTTCTGCAAAAGTATAAAAACTACCCACCTAGGATACATATGTGGTAGATCTTATCCTATATCTCTGATGGCCAAGGATATCGAGTTATTACCACTCAAGGAGTATATTAACATCAGTATCAATTGGAGTTTGTACATCTTTCCCTCTCCAAGGTAGGCTTAGATCTGAATGGGAAACAAAAAAATTTTCTTTCTTAGTAAGTATTTTATTATTGTGTCAGCCTCTTATGGGTATTACAAGGCATTAAAGGCCCGTGTACCCCAATTGGGTAGCCAATGTTTTATGACACAATTATATGTTCTCTTACATTCAATGATAGATCTATATATACGAGCTTGCACCTGTGAAGGCGGATGCCACTTTAGATGTGTGTATGGATTATTCTTAATTTTCATTGTTGCTCGGGTGCTTTTAGATTTTATGAGTACTTCGCTCATTTAGGTGGATCTTGACTATCATATTTTTTACACACTTCAATATTTAGGTTGAATCCCAGAGGTTCTTTAAACCTTGGCTCTATTCTTGGAGCCAACTATATACTTAAAAATAGAGGTCGTTACTATGACCCTTAGGGTTTCACAAATCCTAACTCAGTATTATTGAACTATCCAAAAAGACTCTTTGTGAATTTATAGGAATCAAGGATAGTTATTTTTACAAGGGATATTTGCCAAATATTCATTTCCTCAAGAATTAGTTTATTTAGAAATCTTTATCTAGAATTTCTTGCCTTGCAAGATACTTATGAAATATTTCTCTGAAAAATCATTTATTCTTTTCAAGGTGAATACTTTTGAAAGTATTTATCTTTTTTGAAAATACTTTATTTTTTCTTTAGAATATTTATTTCCTTGATATGCACTCTTTACTTGTAAAATGTTCATAAAATACCCTTATTTCTTGAAAAATGTCAATAATTGATCAATTATTTTGAGAAACCATAAGAGAGAAAATATTCAAAGAAAATAATTATATAAGTCTAATTGCATATATCAAACATTATATGCTTTATGAGCATTTGATAAAAGAAGATCCTACCTTTGAACGCTTGTTTTTAGAAGTGAAAATTTCTCAAAATAACTAGGGGGAATTTTCCTCTGAAAATATTATGAAAGCTTTGGTGGTTCCTCCGAGTGTGTAACTTCATTGAGGGAGGTTGGCATAATCGAACCTTGCTGGGATGAGCTAACTTAGGCAGAACCTAACTAGGGTGGAGAAAGGTGGAGCCGAGCTGAGTCGAAGTTAGTCAGGTTATGATCAAATCGGGTGCACTTAGGAGGACTAGGTGAGTCAAGACCTAGGCTCAAACCAAATTTCGGTTTAGGTCTGAGAAGAAAGTAAGCCAGGTTATCTAGGACTAGGTTCAAACTAAAGACTTAACTAGGCTAGGTAAGTTTGAACTTAAAAGGGCTGGGTTTAGCCTAGTGGCTAGGATGGAAGCTTGGTGCAATGAAAAAAAATTGAAATCAACTAATATTTCTGATAACATATTGGCAAAAAATCCTGCAACCCTTTATGAAAGAATTGATTGACATCAAATTGATGAAATCCTTGACTTGATTGGACCTCTCTCTTTCCCCAAAGAGAGGTGCAGGTTTAACCCTTACCTGAACGGGGTTAAAAAAGACTCCGCTTTTCCCTAGAGAGGAGGTGCTTGCAAAACAGGTCTTTCAAAGAGAAATTAAGTTTTCATTAAAATTTCTTAATCTAGGCTTCTCTTTTTGAAAGCGGTCAATAGTAAAGGTTGAAAAGGTATCATAGAGGAGTGAGTTCCATCATACTCTTTCTTGGAAAAAGGGATCCTCTATGAATGGAGGAGGCCAAAATAAGATAGCAAAAGGGCCACAAAAAAAATGACCTTTCGTCAAAACTCTCCCTAGCAAAAGGGTTCTTTGTGTAATATTGGGTTGTTGTTATGCAAACAGTTTTGCAAAGAAACGAGTCTCTTCAAACTTTCCCTAGAAAAAGGGTTCTTGCGAAAGAAAATGATTGTAGTTGCAAAAGGAGTGTGTTCCCTTAAACTCTCCCTAGAAAAAGGGTCCTTTGCAGAAGATGATTGAAAAATGATTGAAAGTATTAAGCCAGTTTGAGGATTGGTTCAACTCGAAGGTCAAATCTTTGAAAAAGATTGACACTGATAAAAAGAGATCAACCTAAAAGTTGAATTTTGAAAACAAGCTAGATAAAAAGCTCAACCCTAAGGTTTAATGGATTTGATAAAACATCAGCCTGATAATTGAATTGTAAAAGACCAACACAAAAGCTGGATTTGAAAGACCAACACAAAAACTGGATTTTGAAAGACCAACACAAAACTGAATTTTGAAAGACCAGCACCAAAACTGGATTTTGAAGGACCAACATAAAACTGGATTTTGAAGGACTAGCACAAAACTGGATTTTAAAGGACGAGAACAAAAACTGGATTTGAAGGACCAGCAAAAAACTGGATTTTGATGGACCAACACAAAAACTGGATTTTAAAGGACCAACATAAAAACTGGATTTTGAAGGACCAACCCGAAAGTTGGATTTGATAAAAGGACCAACCTGAAAGCTGGATTTGATAGAAAGACCAACCCAAAAGCTGAATTTGGTAAAAGGACCAACCCAAAAGCTGGATTTGAAGGAAGGACCAACTCGAAAGCTAGATTTGACAGAAGGACCAACCCAAAAGCTGGATTTGATAAAAAGACCAACCCGAAAGCTAGATTTGACAAAAGGACCAACCCGAAAGCAGGATTTGAAAGAAGGACCAACCCGAAAGCTAAATTTAATGAAGAGACCAGCACAAAGGCTAGATTTGATAAAAAGAACCAATGTTTGATAAAAGATGATCAACCCAATGATTGATTTGAAAAGACCAGTGCAAAACTAGTTTTGATAAGAGAAACTCAACCCAAAGGTCAAAATTTGAAAATGACCGGTGAAAAAAAATTCAACCCAAAGGTCGAATTTTGAAAATGATCGGTAAAAAGAAGTTTGACCCAAAGGTCGAATTGAAAAGGCCGGTAAAAAAAAGTTTTAAAAAAAGACTCAACCTGAAGGCTAAATTTGAAAAAGACTGGTGAAAAACTAGTTTTCAAAAAAGAGTCAACACAAAGGTTGGTTTTAAAAAGATCGGTTAAAACTAGTTTTTTGTAAAAAGACCCTACCCGAGGGTCGATTTTGAAAAGATTGGCAAAAACTAGCTTTTGTAAAATAAGGTCAACCCAAAGGTTGATTTGAAAAGGCCAATGAGAAACAGTTTTTGAAAAAGGGGCTCAACACGAGGGTTGACTTTGAAAAATCTGATGAAAACTAGTTTTATAAAGAAGTTCAACCCGAGGGTTGATGCTGAAAAAGACCAGCACTTTGAAAGCTCTCAGTGATCTTGATGAGGATTTTGCAAATTTTTTTGAAAAGGTTCACGATTTTGGATAACCCCCTATAGATAATTCTATCCCTCCTATGAATGATCTCATGATTGTCCCTTATCCTGAACGAGGAGGAAAAGAAATTGATGACAAGATGTCTAAAAAATTAAATAATCTCTCGATTCTGCCACGTACAGAAGATGTTCTGGGCGAAAACAAAGTTTCATAATAAAAGGTGCCTCAGTGTAGCAAAGGAAATGAATGTTGGACAAAAGAAAGAAGAATAAATAATCATTGCCGAGAAAAAATTTTGATTTTTTTTTGAAGAAAAGACAAAGAATAGGTGTTTGGACAATGTTCAGATAGACAAAGCATAGGGACAAACAACAAGAGTCAGGTTGACAATTAGAAAGGTTATCCCATTACCAGGGATTGGGTCATCATAAAAATTGCGACAATTGCATCATCACCCCAATAAAGGAAGTAAACAACTAAAATGTGCCTTGTTACCCAAGCGGGGTCGTCAACCATGATGAATATATCAAAAGACTGTCATATGGAGTTATGGAATAAAGAAACAATTGACAAAAATTAGGCTGACAATTAAGCAAGGGTGTTCTGTTACCCAAAATGGGATCGTCATTGAAATTGTGATAATTGCGTTGTTATTCCTTGAGAGAAAATAAACAACTAAAGGATGTCTTGTTACCTAGACGAGGTCATCAACCATGATAAAAATGCCAATGTTTTGAAAAAAAAAAGGTATCTTTTAATAGAAAGCTCCATATGAGAAGACAAAACGATTTCATTGAATGATTCAAAAATACAAGATTGTGGACAAAAAAAAGGCGAGCAGACAATTTCCCACCACTTTAGATAATCAGAAGACACATTGAGTCTAGGGAAGATAAAAAGAATAATAAAAAGGCTCTATTTATTGAAGATGAAATATGGCAGGATCGAGATATGATTGAAGAATCAAGATCCAGGATAACAAGGAGGAGAAAAAGACATGCATGGGTTTTTGAAAATAAAGGGAGAATTTAGAAAAGATACCCAAGGTTTTGAGAAAATTATGCTGAAAAATACAAGAAAATGTAGGAAGCAAATAATAAGGATCGCAAAATCAAATTTACATCACAACAAAGCTGCACAAACAAGGATGCACATATAACACTCCCTAAAGGCTGACTCTATCATGCAATTTTTTTGAAAAAGCTTATAAGTCCCTACCCTAACTCTAAGGTTTCAGATCATATGTGTTCAATCATGATATGCCTATATACTCGACCCGAGGCTCAATATACGTGGCATAAAATATCTTCAGAGTTCTAAGGGTATGGTTCTTCGACATCCTTGAGCGTCTTACGATATACTTTAGACTATGGCCCTCGGTACGTGACAGGGGGGGTATTAGCCCAGATAAGTGGCTCAGTTGTGAGACTTTGTCTCAAACTATGGTTCAGGGAGAAAGCCCAACAACGTGGAGGACGAGACAATATAGGTAGGGATGTTTTGTAAATATGATTCAATCATGCACAAAATTAGAGGGCTCTAATCCAATTTGACCTAAGATGGAGCTTTAAATAAAATGAGCATACACTTGAATCTAGGTTTGCATTCAAGCCTAGTTTGAGGAGGGTTGTATTTGACCTAGTTCTAAGTGAACATAAATAGACCTCCTCAATCAGTCCTACCAAACCACGCCTAAGCCTACATGCACTTATGTGAGCTGGGTTAGATTCTAGGCTCCTATGTTCACAAATAAAGGCTAACATTGTAGAATAATAACTTAGACAATTAAACAAGATAAGGCATAAGTTCAATCAAATTGAAGACAGGTCCCATCACGGTCGCCAAACTTGTTATCATGCAAATATTTACTTTTGCAAGTCAACTGACCTTTTGAAAAAGTTTTAAAAAACTCGCTTCCATTTTAAAAAATATGGAAAAATTAAGAAATTGGGATTCGCTTGTCTGTACGGGGTTCAATCGTTTATGACGCCTTAACTAGAGATAATCGAACCTAGGATTGAACGATATGCCTTATTTTATTCAAATGTCTAAGAAATTATTCTAAATCCTAGAATGCAGAAAGAATCAAACATACATGTGATATGTCTTTAGAAAAAGTTTATTAAAAACATGATGCATGTCTGGAATTGTTGAAAATCACTTTGAAAGAAGAATATTTTGAGATATTTGAAATTGATTTTCTGAAAGGAGCAACTGACTGGGCATGTGGCCTTATGGGCTCATGCAGGATGCAACCTAAGCTAAATGATGCATGAATGTAGTTTATAAAAAATTCTTTTTGAAAGACTTTGAGAAAAATTATTGAAAAATCCCTTTGTTTTAGAAAAATTCTTTTGATGAAAAGAGGATTTTTGTGTCTTATAGAATTAAGATGAAATAAATTTTCCACATATTTATGACTATGGCCACAAATATATTTTGAATATATCTCACTTGTTTCTAAAAGGAAGGTTTTGGAAAATGATTTTAAAATATTAAAAGTATGCAATGATTTTGAAAATAACTAAGTGTTTAGGCTTTTGTAACTTAAAAGCGATTAATAAAACTTGAATTTCATTCGTATTTTGACTATGGTCACAAATTTAATTCCACCTATTTTATTAATTTCTTAGAAGAAGGTGCACGTGCTATTCATGTTTTACCATTGTGAAATTGAAAAGTTGATATGCATGACAATCCATACCAATTAATATTAATGAATGTAAACTATATGCTTGTGCAATCCTAAACTATGCAGAAAAGTAAATTTTCACTATTTTTGGTATTTGATTATAATTTACATTGAATAATTGAATAACAAAATAAAGAAATAAAAGAGAAAAATAAAAAAAATAACATCTTAGACTTTTTTCCAAAATCAACAAACATGTTAGTAGAAAAATGTAGGCTTTTCAGGATTTATCCAACAATATTTGGAAATTGAGGGATATTATCCTGAAATAAATCTTTTACCATGCATTCATAAAATAAAAATTCTAAGTAAAATAAAGGATGATGCATTAATAAACTATAAAACTAAACTGATTATAAAATTAGAAATTTGAAATTAGAGGCAAAAAGACTAAAATACCCTTGAATTTGATATTGATTGCAAAACAGTGTTAAAAATCAGGGTTTTGGAAATTGATTTTGAAATATGCCTAATTCGAAGACAAAACGAGTTCAAAACAATGTCAAATCGGGTGGAGAGCACCCTGACATGATTAAAAAAATAATCAAAATATAAAAATATAAAAACTATTTATGAAAATGATAAAATAATGGGAAAAGATCAATTTTTCTCATATTTCTACAGAACAAGGTTCCTGCGAGAATCGTTTTTTGCAAAACAGTAAGATAAAATATCAAATGACCTCTAAAAATCATGAAAATTGATATGTACACTATTAACAATCCTAAAAATAGCATATAATTAAAAATTAAATTTAATGAATATGCTGAAAATAGATATTAAATTAAAGAAGTAAAAAGCAGGCTGCTGAATAGGCTATTCTGTACCTATCATGGTTTTAGATCAGAATAAAATATCAAACATAGATGAAAATTCATGCATTTTTTTCAAGAAATAAACTAGATATAATAATGAAGAGATTTTTTTTACGGATCAAAAAAATCATCTCCGGTTAGGGAGATATGATTCTGGCAAGATGCATTTGATTCTGATCAATGTTTGACGATTCAAGAAAAGTAGATTCTGGTTTCAGGTTAAAATAAAATAGCAAACTATTATAAAAAATCACTAAAATCTCACAATATAATAAAGAAGATAAAAACCTAATCTAAACATGGATCAGATCAAATATGCAAATTAAAATATGAGTTGGATCTCAGATATGGATATAATCTCAAAAAAGGAATTGATCCGAGTTTGGACTAGAAATTGATTGAATGGCCACTCTGAATAGAAATGACCAAGATCAAAAATGATTTTGCCATGTAGGGCAAAGAGTGACACTTGGAAGACTGGTTTGAACAAGGTTGAACTGAATTGAACTGGGTTCTAGGGTTTCTAAACTCAGATGAACTAAAAAGACATTGACTCAACTAGATTTCTAGACTAGGTGATCGAAAACAAACACAATTTTCAGTGAAATGATGAGAATTTCACTGTAGAGTGAAGTGAGTGACAAGAATGTGCTGAGTTTGAGCTAAAGTGAGGTCACTTGAACTAAGATGAACTAAATCTGAAGCTAAGTCCTAGTTGGGTTGATTGGGGTTGGCTCAATTTTAGCTGAAATGAGCTAAACTCTGCTAAAATAGACTCCAAGAATGTGAAGAACAAGTTTGAACTGAAATTGGATCACTTGAACTTCTGATGAGCTCAAGTTAAACTCAGAGAAATAAGACCAACTGGAATTGATTGACTCAAAGACAATTGGATAGAATTTGAGCTAGAAATAAGCTCATTTCTCATAAAATGAACCAAATTTAACTAAAATAAAATAACACTACTCATCATGAGCTTAGGGGAGCTAAAAATGACTGACATTCTAGTTCTTATGAGCTTAAAATGAGCTTGGTTGGGTCTAACTGACAAGGATCTAAGGTGACCTAGGGTTAAAATGATAATTTCACTAATAAAAATGGATGAAATGACACCCAAACTGACATGAACCTAGGGTTAGACTCCTACACTGTACTACAAGGTCGACATCTATGAAAGTGGGGGTGTTTGGAATGGACCTCAAAAATTTGGAGTGTTTACAACGGGGCACTCTTCTCTTCTAGAAAACCATGGGCCAAAACCATGGTTGGCTCATGGTGGCTCTCAAGTGGATCTGGACCTTGAGTAAAAACCCATGTCCTTCTAAACCCTACTAAAGCCAAGGTCTAGTCCCTCTAAATCCAATGAAAGCCTAACTAGGTTAGTTTCTAGTTAGGTTAGCTTTTAGTCTAGTTATTTAGGTTAGTTTCCTTTTCTAATTAGACCACTAGTAAAAATTTTATTTCATTTATAAGCTAGTCTATACTAAAAGGTATGGTTTTGAATAAAGGAAAGTTTTATGTGGTTTGACTGAGCCTGGTCAATAAAGAGTTGGACACCTATGAACTTCACGTCATATTTGCCGCTAAAATTTGATAAAATTACCATTAAGCCTTTGGAATTTGCCGGGAGCAGTCCAAATGTGTTATAACTCTGATTTCTATGAAATCAAGACCATTCTTCTTAAAAGTTTGATACAAACTCAACCCAATATTTAAAACTCTAAAAATATATCAGTAAAATTATGATTTTGCCTTTAAACCCCTTTTCATCTAGAATTGCGAGTATATATATATATATACCAAAAAATTCCTTTTTTTATTTAGTCATAAATTTTGTGGACATTACACTATCAATAATAACGTCACACACATGGCCCTCATATTTATAATATGAAAAATATTGTTTTGTAGCTACTTGCTTTCCGTGGATGTTTGTGGGGTGGCTAAAGTGTGATGAACAAAGAAAATGTTGTTTATATCATCACCATTAAATTCAACAACTTTCTTGTTCAAATCATTATCACTATCAAACTCATTCACATCCTCTATGGCAATAAGATCAAACTTGACATTATTCTAATCTTAATCTACTAAGTGAGTACTCTTGGTGAGTGTAGGACATTGAGCTGCTACATGTCCCACCTCCTAACACCAAAAACAATTAGTCACCTTTTCACCCAAGTGAAATTGTAATCTAGTATTGTATAGATGCCTTGAGCCCTCAACTCGAGGTTGAAATTTAGGACCTACCTTACCCTTGGGTTCTCCAATCTTAGAGGAGGTAATTTCCCTGGTTGGAGGAGTTGTATCAGGTCGTAAAAAAGAGTCTTTCTTGGACAATCACGACTTTTTTTTAGAGTATCCTCCATATTCATCGCATAACTACTTTCTTGATCTAGAGTTTTTTACCATCATATAATTAAATGAATTAGACAATCTGAACATAGACCATTGTTATACCTGGTGACTTGCTGCTTCCCAGTTTCTACAACCTAAACCAGTAAGGCTGGCTTATAGAACTCTTGTGTGCATTCTTGAATGGATTTAAAGCATTTTTTAAGGTCCAGGTACTACTTGCAGGCCCATTCTCGGTGACCAGAGGGCACAAATTTGGCTTGCATAAGCCATTGCATTTCCTCCCAAGTTTGAACTCGCCTCAGGCCCTGGTTCTCCTGAGCTTCCTGCAAGTCGACCCACCATGTTTGGGCCAAACCCCATAAATGAGTAACTGCTAGTGAAATTCTGTGATGCTTTGGCTCCTAGTTATACTAAAAAAATGATTGCACCACATATGCCTAGTCAAAGAAAGCATGTGCCTCGAACTATCCTTGAAACTTTGGAAGCTCCAATTTGATGTCATAGGTGTTGGCGCACTCTGTCTCATGATCCTGACGACGATCAATAAGTCCAGGTGGGTGATTCTGACCTTGAATATGAGCTGGTGGGGCCTCTGGCTGCACCCTCTCTCTGATATGGTACCAGTGGAGGTGCTAAAGGCTGCTTGTCTCTGCCTCCAAGAAGGTTCAATCGTGGATCTAGAAGCCTCTATGGACTTAGGGCAATCGAATAATATGGTTTGAGTTTATATAGGTCAGCCTAGGTGGGTCAACAATTGAGGGAATGGGTTAGGCTTGATATAAATATGGTTGAGTTTGAGCTTGGTGCATATATGTATTTTGGTTCAAATTTTGGTGGTTTGGATATTGCGTTTAGTTAAAATTCAGTTGGATCATGATCGAATTAGGTATATTATGAGTCATCAGGCCCGAATTAGGGTAGAATGAATCCTGGATTGAGTTTAGGGGATAATAGGTTAGAGGTCGGCTCATGGTTGGTCCTTGATGAAACAGATGCTATGGCATCTGCAACCCTCTTGATGGCTTCTCTAACAGGGTCCGCGTGGGATGTGATTTTTTCACTGACTTTGCTGTTTAGATTAAGGACACGTCCCCTGGCTGGAATCAGCCCATACCATGCTCAGGTTTTCATCGAGCGGATGGGTGTTTTTTATCACCAAGGGCATCCCAAGCCTAAGTGAACCATCGATTAATTTGAATCAATGCATACCTTGCACAATACCTTTGCTTTCATCTTCACTAGGCACCACAATATTTTGATTCACTGACTAGTTATGAATATTTGTGATTCTTTGATCAAACTTAGTGAATCTTTTCTCCATCATTCAATTTACAACTTCCAATTGCATAATCGTTCAGGAGAAGACTTCTTGCATGTGCTTGAGGTGATCCTTTATCTCGCTCATGTCTTTCCTCACCTGATCAAGAGCCTTATGTGTTTCTTGTCAATCATGCTCAAGATGCTCCAAATTCGCTTCATGCTCTTCCATGAATCTTTCTTTGATCTTCACAAGAGAACGATGATCGAGAAAATAACCGAAGCTCTGATACCAAAATCAGATGTAGTGATTAGGAGGATCACTGCTAAACCTCATAGATAGATACCAAAACCAAAGAACCTATGATTTATTTAATGAAATCACAAAGAACAGTAAAAAACAATAAAGAAAATAATATATAGGGTTTTTATCAATCTCTGAACGACCCCCTTCTCTTAAAAGAAAAAATAAATAGACCCTCTCCATAATAGAATTGGATCTGAATAGAAGGAACATACAGAAACCTAGATGACATGATGGATGCTATGCATAAGGCCGTTTAACCATGCCTGGTCCGGGTCCAATTAGGGAGATGAATGACTAAAGGCTCACTTTGTTTGCCCCTTCATTGACCTACTCACATGACACTCACCATGACTAGGCTCCACATTCATAAAAAGATCCATTTTGGAAACCAAATCAGAAAGCTTACAATTCAGATCCAAAATTATAGAATCAGGGTCACTAGTACTGCGGGTCCGCTCTGTGTCACATTTGCATCCCTTTCTAAAACAATACAGTCCATTTGATATAATATAAGATATTAATGCAGGGCCTAGTTCAATTCTGAGTATTTATATTTTATACTAAGTGCCACCAATTTTGGTGGTAAAGGTTGAGCATATTTAATGAAGACCAAAGTCTCAATTTCTTGGTCACCAAAGATTTCATATGGGTGGTGGTACAATGTTTTGTCAAATTTAAGTGTCAAATTCAGGTTGGTTTATATTTAATATTCTTAAGTCATAACTATGGTGGTTACCGGTGTGGTCAGTGGGGTCTTGTGTCAAGCTGAAAGCTCAGGATCGTATCACGCTGGCGCATGGGGGTTGTCATTGCTTTATCATGGTTGAGGCAAGTAAGGCTGGGTGGTCATGTCGTCAAGCCTGAGTGTTATTTGCGAGAAGTGAACCCCATTAAGTGACCTTGTCCTTGGTGAGGGTTTTTGTTAGTCATAAAAAAAATCAATATTTTTAAGTTGATGTATGTTTAGCTTTGGATCAATTTAATGAGTTTGCAATTTGCACTGCACATGAGTAATACCCTTTCACATTATTAAAAGGCCAATATATATATATATATATATATATATATATATATATATATATATATATATATATATATATATATATATATATATATATATATATATATATATATATATATATATATATATATATATATATATATATAAGAGAGAGAGAGAGAGAGAGAGAGAGAGAGAGAGAGAGTATGTTTACTATAATATGATAACTAGAAATATGAGCAAATTTTGATCAAAAAATGTGATTTTTGAATGCTTGAATATTTATAAAGATTATGAGCCATTGATTTTAAAGCCTTAAAAAAATCTCGTTTATGCATCAAAATCGAATAGTTTAAGAGCGAGTTTTTATAAAACCAAGTATGTAGATCACATCCGTACGGTTAGATTTAAGAGAAAAGAAAAAAATCCATGAAACTTGTGGTTCACACATTAGTTATCATATTTCCATTTCTCGTATTCTAATGATTCTATATACGAGAATTGGAAATATAAGAACTAATGTGTGAATCACGGTTTTCATGATTTTTTCTATTCTTTTCTCTTGAATCTAACCATATAGATGTGATCTACATGCTTGGCTTTATACGAAACGACTCTTGAATAAATCGATTTTGATGCATAAACAATATTTTTTAAGGCTTTAAAATCAATGGCTCATAATCTTCATAAATATTCAAGCATTCAAAAATCATATTTTTTTCCATAAAAAATACATGATCCAATGGTTGATTCTTCGCAAATTCAACATACCAAGCACATCCACATGGTTGAATTTGTAAAAAAAGAGTGTTAAAAATGCCCATATTTCTAGTTCTCATATTCTAGCGACTATATATACATAGTCAAAGGAAAAACCTTGACAACTTCTTATCATAGATTGATAACCATAGTTAGGAAGCTTCTTACTAGATGAAAAAATTTGCTTTTTAGTAAGCTTGCTTTTAAAGTGAGAAACTCCTCACTTCCTCAAAAGAAGATGATGCTTTTCAAAACTTGTGGCGCCCCAAACCCCGGACTTGGAAAAATCCTTTGATTTTTGAGGATTTTTTTTGAAAGAGTTTTACGATAAACAGTGGAAATCATCAAAAGAAAGGGGTAAACAAGGGTAAAAGGCTGCAAGTTTCAGCGGGCCATAGGTAAGTGATACATATCCATCAAAGTCCAAAATATACAACCCAGTGAGTTTTAATACAAAATGAGACAAGTACATCAATTTTCATAGTCTCTCAAAAAAAGAGGAACATCCTCTCAAAACCCCAAAACCAATGAGGAGCCAGGATCTGTAGCTAAGTGTGGGTCCCCAAGCCTCTAGACCGTGTGTCGTCGCATCACCGCGGTACCTATTCATTACCTGCATCCCCATAAAACAGGGTCAGCACTCTTGCGAGGTGGTGAAGAATCAACAACATCATATCTCCATTTCTCAAAGGAAGAGCATGTATATAGCATGGACTATTTGTGTGTGTAAGTGTCAGGTAAGTGTACGTGCTATAATTATAAATAACCACAAAAGTACAAGTACAACAGGCTGTAGCAGTAAAACAAGGAACTACGCATCTACTGTACACAAGTAGCTAAGAACATTAAGGAAAGCAGAATGAGAGCAGTAAACAAAGTAGCAAGTAAGGAACTACTAAGGTACGTTAGTTGTGATTGGTTAGTATTTAAGTTCTTCTGATTACTCCCTCGAGTACGCAAAGGAACTTCACATTCTGTAAGCCATGCACCCGACGTCTGTTATTTAATTTCCAATGTGGTAACTAGGGATGCTACAGACCGAGTAAACCTCATGCGAGCAGCAAGCAGCTGAGAGAGACCCTCACATAGGTAAGAATTGCAATCCATACTACTGCAGTAGTGAGGTACCTTAAAAGGTCACCTTGACCTCCCTAACTCTGAGTGATTGGAGGTCAAAGGACACTACAACTCTTGTCAAAACACGTGTCGTAGTAACGACTAGTAACTCAGGGTTGTACCATCCACCCTCTCTAAGATGAACAATTTTGTGAATGGGGCACAGCGGGTTTATCTATCTTAGGCTCATTTATCAAGTCATACCTTCTATCGAAGTGTTTTTGCCTCGTGGTCCCCGCGGGGTACGCAAATGAGGGCTTAGTCTGCCCATTCAAGTGCTCAGCCTCACACGGCCAACAAAGAACACATCACCAATGAAGGAGATCAAAACACCATTTTATTTTTTTCATTTCTTGGGTATAGATATGTGTGAGCTCACTCACGAACATGGGGCCATCGCCCAAAGACTCCAATTGAGTCGAAAAACCGCAACAAGTGTATTGCTCATACCCTATGGTGTTCAGTCTTTGTCATTCATTACATCACATGTATAATGTGCACTTCATGCACTCATCAATGCCTCAAGCACGAGACCAAAGTGTACTCTTTCGAGGTACGTACTAAGTAGTACAAGTTTCAAGATGTGCTATATGCACGTGCGGACTAAGAACCACATAATCTCAAGTTAATCACACAATTATGAAATAGAGGCAAAGATATATATGTATATCTAAAAAAACAACATATTCCAATTACATGATAATGAGCAAGGGAGTGTACCATTCCACATTTTTAAGTGATATGCAAGTCAAGGAGCATAACTTAATCATAATTGCATGTACATCAAGCTGAAACAAGTATTGCATGTTTATAATTACAATTTCAAGCAGTTAGACTTCAAATGTCATAAATTGGTAATTCTCGCATAGCGAGGCTGCTTTCATAGGAAAGATTTATAATTGTGACACACTCATATGTTGAGGTTAAATTCGAAGATATTCCCATACATATGAGAATTACATTGGCATTTCCATGGTTGGTCACCGCACTTGTGAAAAAAATGATGCAAATATGATACGAAGGACAATTATATATATATATATATATATATATATATATATATATATATATATATATATATATATATATATATATATATACCAATGGGCTACATAATGTTCACCAAACACCTCGCTCCGATGCTGACAAAGTGGAACAAATTCCATAAGAGGATTCATGAATTCGACACACTTATGTGTCGAGAATGAAGTCTAGAATATTCCCAATTTATGGGAGATACATTAGCATTACCATGGTTGGTTGCCGCACTCACGGAACCCAAAGATGCTAAAATGATGGTTTTAATGAAACTGTTGAAAACTTAAGACGGATGAAGATCTTTACATATGTGTGAGCAGCATAAAGCTCACCCGATAACTCATACTAATGCTGCCAAGATGAGACAACGGAGAAACATGGGGTTTATTCCAGATCCAACACTCATTCGGCTATCCGAATGTCAAAATATGAGGTACTAATACCAACGCATCCAAAACACTAGTCGGGACCCGAAGGGCCACATAACATGTATTTAAACAAGGCACAAAGTGTGCCAAGTGCCCAACTGGGTCTACTGGACAGCGAACCCACACATCTCAACCTCCACTGATTCACAATTAACTTACATTCTCTCTTTCACATCCACGGTGTTTCGACCAAGGACAAGACCCGACCTTGGAGGCTGGCCCTTTGGATCAGTCTCGATAGGTCATAAGAGGCTCTGGATTGAACCTATGAGTTCAGTCCAGGCTTTGCACCCGGTGTACAGTCCGGACCAAGGTCGGCTAGACCATTCGAGTGTACTAGCACCCGACACCCAACCCCGCACCTGTACAAGTGCTAAAGGGCAAACCGTGGGGAAAAGAGGGTCTGGTACTCTGGACCAGATCATAGTCTAGGACCACCTCTGGTCTTAACCCAGAGGTTCAGGCCGGGGCTGCCAAGTAGCAACAAGCCCGGAGCAAGGAGCCCAGGCCCGCACGCTACTCAGGTGTGACTAGCACCCGATGGCTAGCTTAGTGCCAAGGCGAAAAGAAAGGCCACGGGTCTGGTCCTCTAGACCCGACCATGGCCAAGGTACGGCTCTGGTTTAAACCCAGGGTTCGGATCAGGTGGCTACCGGTGGTGGCAACAGCCAAAAGGCACCCGACCAATAGGGTACCTGAGTGCGGTTAGCACCTGGCAGCCCACTGCTGCGCCAAGGTGAAATTGATAGGGTCTAGGTGTGAGTCCGGTCCTCTGGACCAGACCTTTAGGTCTGATAAAGATTCTGGTCTGAACCCACGGTTCAAACCAGACGTGTAGGTTAGGGGACATTAGTCCAAAGTCGGGGCTACCCGGGTGTAGCTTGCACCCAACGACCACTATGGCGCCAAGGCCAAAACGAGGAGGGTTGGGCCTTGGGTTTGGCCCTCTGGATCAGACCACTCGGTCTGACTGACTCGTTGGTTTGAACCTATGGGCTCAGACCAAACTCTTCCATAAGGCAGAGGTCTACTCCAGGCTTCCAAGTGTGAACACCCCAAATTTTTCAAAATTTTGTAAATATTCCCTTTTTGCCTATAGCCACCATTTTCTGAGTAAATTGGGTCATTTTCAATCTAAATTCCAGTTATTCCTCGGATTCACTTGAATCCAAATTTATTTTATATATCTGACTCAATTTCGGATCCGAATCTGGTTCAAAATCCAAATATGAGCCTCGTTATCTAATTTTCAAATTAAATTTATAAAAATACCAAAATAATTTCCGAAAGGCTCAGACAATCCATCCGGTATCCATTTGGATCCACTACTCTGTATTTCTCAATTCAAGGTTCAAAACTCGAATATTTCTTCAAAAACTGGATCTAAACCCATTTTTTGAAGAAATTTCCAAATTTAACCCTGAATTCTCAAAAAATCCTTCTTTTACAAATGTTTTTAAATTTCACAAAAATATTTCAACATCCTTGTTTTCTCATAGTTTTAGAGTTTTATTTTCAAAAATACAAAAAAATACAAAAATGCAAAAAAAATACAAAAAAGAATGGCTCTTGAGCCTCTTTTGGAAGCTCGTTTATGTTAACAACCATATTTTAACAAAATTTGTGAAAATGGCACTATTTTAAAAAAAATTCAAATTTGGAGGGACCAAAACCACAAATAGTCTAACGGCCTCCCCCTTGAAGAGGAGAGACAACAGAGGAGGCTTCATCCGCCATCCTACCTATTCTCTTCTCGATCCTTCCCAAAAGGCTCGACCCTTCGATCAGTGGCCCCCTCCCTCATCCATCGATCTCCAACTGTCACCCCTTCTAGATCTTTCCTCCTCTCGATCCTTCTGCCTCTCCTTGTATAATCAAGATGTCAAGAAGCAAGGGGATCATCCATTAAGCATTGATTACATCCATAGGAGGGCATCCATCTTCCATCGAGCGATCTCCCATTAAGCGCATAATCCACTTTTTTATCGAGCCTCTCTGATCCATCCATTGCATTCAGAATCATCCTCCACGATTCATCTCTCGCAGCCGAGCTCCCCTTTCATCCAGAATTCTTGCAGAACTACAAGTATCTGACCTCCCACCTCTTGGATTCTCCATAGAATTTCTGTCTTCTTCTAAGCTTCATTTTTTTGTATTATTTTTCCCTTTTACAAAGCAAAATGGTGCAGTCGATCTGCATATAGCAGGATCGACTCACCCCTTTGCAACAATAAATGGAATTTCCTAATTCCTACATTTTTTTTATTGTTATTATTATCATTATTTCCCCTATTTGCTCTGCGATTTACTTTTTACTCACGCTCAATAACTCCCTATGGTTTATTTAAACCTCAACCCATTTTTCCTGTTTCTTTTGCTGTTTATTTCTATTAGCTTCTATAGTTTGATTTCTAGCACCAGGAAGTGCATTTGATTATTCTAAGAACTGATATTTTTCTGTTCCCTCGCTTGAAATTGAATTTTCTATGAATCATTATGGTCGCATCTTGCTGTTGGCATTCAGATGAGGTGAATCGGGGTACGGAATACCCATCCACCAGTGAATCGTATGATGCCTAGCACTGCCAACCTTTGTTTTTTTTTTATCAATCAATTTTGACCACCATTTCTTCATTTAGTATCACCATTTATGTTTTCCCGTCATATTCCTGTTTAGAGCATTATTTCTATATTTTGATTTCTGTATTTTATCTTCTAAAGTTTCATCATCATATCCACTTGAGTCAGTTGCTCCATTTTACCTATACCCATGGCTGAAGAGGGGGTCTAAAATCAGACCGACTGCAGAATCCTATAATATACCATCCTCTGCATCTTGCATCTTTCTTTTTTTGTTTGTTTTACTCTGGTTTGGTTTCCATCCTGTATATAGGTTTACTCACTTTTTTTTTATATTATTGGCACTCGTCTCCTTTTGTGTTGCATTTGCGCGTTATATCTTCCCTTTGTTTTCTTTTATATTACATTGCAACCATTTTTTTTTAGATATCATATGTCAAAATGAGTAGATCACTGATAAAATTCTGATGGTAGTCATTTCACCTGGCATGTCGTTTCCATCCTCCCTGTAACTTCATCACATGCCTTGCCAATTGTAGCCTTATAGAAAGTTTCCCTCTGCGGTTTTGTTCCAATTCACAATCAGTGAGTTGTAAGGCAATGATTCACTCTGTTGCAACCTTTGGTTGTGTGAACACCCCAAATTTTTTTAAAATCTTTTAAATATTCCCTTCTTGCCCCTAAATTCATTTTTTAGCAAATAAGTCATTTTTAATCTAAATTCCAGTTCATTTCTCAAGTCTTATTGAAATCAAATTCATTTCATATGTTTAAATTGATTTCGGATCTGGATCCATCGTCTAGATCCTAGTCTGAGTCTCCTTGTTCAAATTTTAAATTAAAATTATAGAAAATACCAAAAATAGACTTTAAATAGCTCGGACAGTCCATCCGACATCCATTTGGATCCATTACGTTGTATTCCTCGATTTGAGTTTTAAAACTCGAACATTTTCTCAAAACTTGGGTCCAAACCCACTTTCTGAAGAAATTTCTCCAAAATGGTCTGAAACTCTCAGAAAAATACTCTTTGTAAATATTTCTCAGAAAAATACAAAAATTTAGTGTTTAAATCTTTGTTTTCTTTTAAAATTTTAGTTTTCTACTACAAAAATACAAAAAAATGGAAAATGCAAATAGAAAAGAAACAAAAAAATTAGTTTTTGAAAACCTCTTTTGAAAAACCATTCTTTGCAAAATAATCTTTTTGAAAACACCCTTTTTGAAAAATCGGGTTTTTGAGAAAAACTTCTTTTTGCAAAAAAATTTTAGGGAGCCCCCTATATGCAAAAAACCTAAAAAATGAGGGATCCCTTTGAAATTTGTCCTTTTTAGGGTTTTGATGAAGACTCTTCGTAAAAGAGAGTTACGGAGGCGCCTCCCCCCCCTCTCCAGAACTTTCTTCCCCGCTTCTTCACCCCTCCATGGCTTCCACCGAAACCTCCAGAGGCCTCCATCTCCCGTCCATCACCAACAGAAACTCTCTCAACCCTCAATCTGCAACCGAATCATCCTCCCATCCCTTTAAGAGAACCACGCATGGTCTTCTTCACCTCACCGCGTTTCACCCCACCATGTTCCTTCTTCTCCTTCTTTTTTTTTTTTTCTTCTTCTTCTCCTTCTTCACCTTCTTATCTCCCCTGATTCTCCTTGAGTAGCAAGTTGAAGACCCGTTTTCACCCTACCACTGCGCCTCTCTTCTTGGATGGCTTCCTCTCTTCCTCTCCACGGAATCGCCCATCTTCTCCCATTAGCCCCTCCCGCTGGTGCTTCTCCTCTCGACCGAAGCAAGCTCTCTCAATCCTCTGGCAAAAGCTCTGCAAAAACAAAGGAATGAGCTTCCAAAGCATCAGCAATCCCGCAAAAGACTTGCAGTCGAAGCCTCACCCGAATTATCTCCAAGCTTCAGAGTCTTTATAGAGCCACGATCAATCAATCCTCTGGCAATCCAGTAAGAGCTACTCTTCTCCTCTATGCCCTTTCTGATTTCCTTAGTTTTCATCATTCGGTATTTCGTTAAAGCACTCCTTGTGGTATTTGCTTTGCTGAGCCCTAGGGGCACGATTCTTGCTCAACTCCACTTCCACTCAGCCGCCCCTCTCATCCATCTTCTTCCTCATCCATGAAGCCCACCTTCAATGAAGATGCTGTCTTCTTCTTCCATTCTTTTCTTTTCATATCTTGTCTTGCTTCTCACCCTGCTAAAACTAACTTTTGATTGGTTTATTTGTAGCTGCAGCTGGAGTGTATCCATCATGGTGGAGGTCCCGCTCCTCCATGGTCGGCCGACCCTGAACCCTGGAGCACACCACTTGCGAACCCCTGCAAAGAAGACAATACAAAGATGATAGACAGCATCACCGAGGTTCCTCGTGGCATGGAATCAAGCAAAGTCCGCTCTCTTCTCCCCCTCAGTCGTCGGATCGCCCTGGAGGTTGGTTCTCTCATCCCTTTCTTCTAGATAGAACCCAAACATGTGCGTGAGTCATGTGGATGTGTTTTTTGTATTTTTCGTCAGCCATAGACTAGATATTGTTCGTGCATAAACCAGCACGTAGTGTGTTTAGGTGGGTTGCTTTGTTTAAAATAATCTTTTGAATCCAACATTGGCATGTTTTGGGTGTGTGCGTGTGTTTGAAATAATATTTCTGTGTGTCTGCATTTTTACCATGTTTCCCAGCAATAGTTAGGTCTGAAGATGTTTTGTTAAGCATTAGATTCTATAGATGCTTTCATATTTAATATTGTTTTTGTTTCTTGATCATTTTATTAGTTTTTATGAATAGTGTGTCATGTAGTTTGTGTTATTTGATTAGATTAAATTAGTTGTAGTATTTTCTTTAGTTCCTTATTGTGTTCTCTTAATTTCAATGTGTTAATTATTGTTTAGGTTTTGATAGATGTTATTCTTGTAGTATGTTAGTGTATGCATTTCCGTTTTGTGTTTTTAGGATCATCGATTGTAGTGCAATCTGTTTTAGCGTTTTCTGTATGAGGCTTTAATGTCCAGCATAGTAGTTTGTTCATTCCTTCATGTTTTTAGTTTTAGTAGTTCAGTTTAGACGTGTATTCAATGTAGTTTTGATGTAATTTCGGTTGTAGTTTGATTAGTTTATTTTAGAGTAAAATGTTAGAATGTGTTTGTCGGTTTTCAGTTCATGTACAACATGTTAGAGTAGTATGAATGGGTGTTTTACATTATTAGAGTTTAGATATAATCGTGTATTAGGTATTTTAATTCATGTTTGTGCTTTGTTTCTTAGTGATATTTTAATGTAATTTTGTATGGTAGAATTAATGTAGTATTTAATTTGATAGCTATGTCTAATTCGGTTTTACTCTTTGTACCCTTGAGTTAGTTATGCATATCTTAATTTAGTTAGATTAAGGCTAATGTAATGTAGTTAGTTGCTTAATATGATAGTTTAGATAAGGGGCAATTAGGACTTTATGATTGAATAGGCGTTTTTGGTATGAATTCACCTTCTCCAAAATCGTGATATACTTGTAAGGAAAGTTTTTAATAAATGTTATCCAGCCAATGTGTCATAAGTTACATTTTCAAAAGAGAAACCCATTTGAATTTCAAAAGTGTCTCTTTAAAATGTGGTTACACGATTTTGGCAAGAGTTGACATTTTTAAATTACTTTTAAAGCTAGCCAAAATCATGGATTGTGCTTTAAGGAATGTTTTCAAAATTGATTCTATTACTTTTAATGAGAAAAAGGGCTGGACGATTTTAAAACTTGAAAAGTTTCCTAAGGTATTATTAAGGCAAGATATGGAGGAGGGGGCTCATACCAAATTCATGGATTTATACCTTTATTGCCCTATTTACTAATTGATTTAATTGACTTAGCATTAATTAGGTGTAATTAATTTAGTAAGGTGTGCCTTAGTGTAGGTTTTAGAAGTTGTGTATGCTTAGGTGTTGATATTAGTTTACCATTAATTTAGGAATTAATTTAGATTTATATTAGTGTTTTAGGAAATAATTAGTAATTAACCTAGTTAGCTAACTTAGGTGGCGTGGACCCTATTCAAGCATTTCTAAAACCGCCACCCTAACTCTAGTTAAACCCTAGCCTAACCCTAGGTATTAACCCTAATTAGTTAGACCTAGTTAGATTAAACCATAGTTAGTTAGTTAATGTTAATTAACCCTAGTCGGCCCTAGTTTAACCTCAATTAGCTAATACCTAACCCTAGTTAATTAGTTCATAACTCTAGGTAATTAGTACTAACTCTAGCCAATCTTAGATCCTAACCCTAGTTAATTTAACTGTAGGTCATTAGTGGTTTTAATTAAGTTTTAGAAGGAATTCTAGATTAGTTAGTTAGTTAGTTAATGATATTAGTTAGAGTATATTAGATTTAAGTAGAGTTAATTCAGTTATGTAGATAGTGTAATTAGATTAATAACTTAGTTTAGAGTAACTTAGCTTTAGTGTTCATCTAGATTATGTTTACTATTTGTTATTTAGTTTACTAATTTTCATTAATTAGTTTAATTATTGTTTGTTGTAGTTTAACAGTAGTTTAGCTTAGGTTAAGACTGTTTTGCAGTAGTTTTTAATGAGAAATGTCATTAGTGGATTCAAAGGAATGAATAGTGCACTGAAATTCCAAATTGATTTTTATCATGTCGGGCATTCGTCATTTCATGTGAATTTTTATTGAATTTTATGTAAATTATTTTTTTATTCTCCACATTTGCGTGTTAACTGTCTGCAGACCAAAATTCAGCTCGATCCGAGTTGATTTGGTCTGGTTTTTAAGCGTTTTATGAAAACATCTTTTTCGGATTTTCAAATTTCGGGTCCTGCGATTTCCCAGATTATCCTGATTTTGAAACGCTTAGATCTGAAGATCCAGAATGTATTTTTCAAATTTGTAAAATGTGTCTGTTTTTTGGATATGTCTTCTACAGAACAGAAGTGGTTTCATGAATTTTAGAGATCGTTTGATCCCTCAAAACTGTATTTTGCGAAAAGCTGTCAGAGTCTATTTTTGCCTTCTTTAGGGACAAAACAATCTTTTATGTAATTGTTTGATTTCATATAGTTTTAGTGTTTTCTAGTCTTGTAGTTAGTAAATTAATAGTATTTAGATTAATTAGGATTAATTTTCTTAGTTACTTTAATCAGACAGTTTAATTCCAGTGTTTTATGTTTATTTAATTATAGTTTAATTGTAGAATTCGTTTAACATTAGTTGTAGTTTGTAATTTAGATTTAAATATTATTTGTGTACTAAATTTGTGATTGTATTGTGTAGGTTGATAAGTTAGAATAGGTTCACAGGTGTAATTCAATTATGAAGTGCAACTGCACTTGTGGTAAAAAGACAGTTTTGCCCCTGGAGATATGCATAAGACTTAGCCTCCTACTTTAGTTTATTTTCATAGTTAGAGTGTTATTTCATGTAATTTGTAATATTGACATAGTTGTAACCTTTGTTTTATTAATAAAGTGTTATTTTAGAATTATTTCATAATATATCCCGTTCTCTGTGGATTCGACCCGTACTCGCCACTCTGTGGAAAGTCGGTTTTTATATCTTTGGTTGACGATTTTCCCAAGTTTTTATTGAAAATTATGTTTTAAAAATACCATCTCCAAAAGTCAAACCAAATTCTATAGGAAGTATTGTAACTTTCTGTTAATCACTGTATTCCTTATTTGTTGAAAGAAGTAGACCTCTGTGAAAGAGGGTGTGTGCCCCTTCTCTGTTGAGAGAAGAAGACCTCTGTGAAAGAGGGTGTGTTCCCATTCTCTGTTGAGAGAAGAAGAACTATGAGGAAGAGGGTGTTGTACTATTTATCCGGTAACTCGGATGTTATAGTGAAAGGCTCAAGTGTTTTGCTTGGGGACTAGATGTAGGTCAGTGACTCGACCGAACCAATATAAATCATGTGTTTTATGTGTTGTGCCTTATTGCATTTAATTCTTTAAATTATCGATCTATTTCATATTTCACTATTCACCCCCCCTCTAGAGGAATTTCACTTATTATCATCGCAAATTTTTTTCCTCCCTCTGCGAGAGAAAAATGATTCTATGAGTCAAACTCAACCAAAGTTTTGAAAATGGTTTTTGAAAATTACTCGCATTCGTTTTTGAAATTTGCTGGAAAATTCTGTAGAATGGGACTCCCAAGTCGGTACGAGGTTCAACCGTTCTTAGCGCCTTTACCAGAGGTAATTGAACCAAGGATCAAAAGTGTGCTTTAACTAGGCTCAAATATCTAAATTATACTCTATTTCCTAAATGCACAGAGAAATCAAACATGTGCTATGAGATTTTGAAAATGCAAGTTTGAGAAATATGATGTTTGCTTCTGATATTTAGAAAATGCTTGGAAAAGGAATTCCTTGGAAAATCATGAATCACTTTGAAGCTTGCCTTTTTAAATGAAAATCGATTTCTAAGAAAGATTTGAGAATTATGGGAAAACCAGTTTCAGAGGTAATTCAAAGATTTTGAGAAAAACGATTTTTAAGATTTGAATCTTGAAATTGAGGATGTTAGAACATTGGAAAATCATGATTTGAACTAAGGAAAATACTTGAAACATCATTTGAAAACTCAAAGTTTTTGAGAAAATCATTTTCTGAGGAAGACTTAGAAATTTTTTAGAAAATTGATTTCTCTAAATTCAAATAAAAGCTTATGATTGTTTGAAATATTTTCATGATGCAAATTGAATGAAATAAATGAATGAATATGGATTTGAAAGATATTTTCTAAGGAAACTTGAGAATTTTTTTTTTTGTTTTTGAGAAATGCAGTGCGTTTTGAAGTTAGCCTAAGAGTGTAGGTTGAATGTGGCTAATACGAAGATCACAAATCTGGGTCTCATTCATATTCTGACTATGGCCATAAATACGAATTCCATTGAGTTTGTCAACTCACTAAGAGCTTGTGCATGTGTTATTCATGTCAACCATAGTGGATTTAGAAAAATGTGCATGAATCATACATCAGATATTGAAATTGTACGAAAGCAAACTATATGCAATGCATCCTATTATACGCAGAAATGTAACTCTTATTCCAAATTTACATTTTCTTGCTTACATTGAATTGAAATAAAAATAAATAAATGAAATCTTCCTTCTGAATATCCCTGCAAAACTAGAAAATGGGGTTAACACATAAATGTAGGTTTTTCTAGATTTACTCGACAATATCGGGAAATTGTCAAATTTTATCAAGATATAAACCCTTATTCATACCTCCCTGATATAAACATAAGAAATATATAATGAAAATGGATTGAAAATACGAAAATAAGATTTGGAAATTCAAAAATGAGATGAAAATGACCAAAATGCCCCTGATGGCAAGACTATGACCTTGAAATTAGGGTTTTCAGAAAGTAATTTTGTAAAAATGGGAATTTTGAAATTCAAATGAAAGAAAATGAAGTTAAAATCAAACATAATATAATATGAGATTATTATATGCATGCTAAAACTTTAAAAATGCAAAAATATCATAAAACACTGAATTTCGCTTTTATTTTGGCAATTTAACTAACATACATGGTAAATGAATTCCAAATTGCACCAAATTAGGCATGGACACCCATATTAGTCCTAAAAATAGAATGAAATATGAAAACTAGTTTTTTTGGCATTATTCAATATGGAAATTAATAAAGAAAACCTAAAAATGCATGATTTTCCCTTTTAGCTTAGACGTATCCTAATGAAAACATAGTTTTGGGTACTAACCTACCAGAGAAATTCACCAAATTTTATGGGGTGACATAGGATAGTTAGGCAATGATTTTTGCCTTTTACAGATTTAGGATTCGACCTATGGTCGGAGAATTACAACTCCGGCAAGATGGATCGGAATCTGGTGAGTTTGAGATTGAAGGAAAACTTACAGATCTTCACAAAAATTAGAGGACAAATAACAAATTGTGACCAAAAGATTTGAAATTTTAGGAGGATCTCACTGACAAACAAAGAATTAGATTCTATTTTTATAGTTTTGGCATCCAACTTATGGTTACAGAGGATACATTGAATTAACAGACCCCTGATTCTAATGAAATTGAACTAACAAGAAATTAACAGGTGAACTTCTAAAATCCATAAAAAATAGAAATCTAAGTCCTAAAATCTTGAAATCTTGAGAAATGACAGAGGATATTATGAAGAACAAGTCCATTATTGACAGTCAGAGCATCCAACTTATGAATTGAGAAGTCACAGCTGATTAAAGTTGGTCCAGACCCTAACAAGCTTGTAATAGGCATTTCACAGTGGTCTGCAAAACCTGAATTTTGATAGATAACAAACTTTCTTAGAAAAATCCCATAAAACCCAATAAAATAGTAGATTCCTCCATGGATCCACTGTATTTTTCAAAGGGTGAATTGGATCTCCCATGAGGGAAATCCAGAATCTACAAATCTGCTACAGAGGGATTTAGTATTTTCACAGGGTTTAAAACCCGATTTGGTTTTGGATTTTTAAAATGGGGTTGCAGACATCAAATCATTCTGGGTTTTGGGCAGGCGATTACAGACAAATAGCGGTATTCACAACAAAAGTTTCAAGATTTATTGACAAAAATTTAAACATGAAATTATAACTGGACTACACGCCTAAACTAAACGTATGATATGGTTTCAATGAAATTAACTAAATGACACAAAACGATTAAGATAAGGTTAAATACAATATCTAAAAGATGAAACCTATCATAAAATGACAAGAAAATAATCAAGGAGGTGGAATTTAAACTTGATATATTCCGTTTGCAAAAGAGGAGGGATCCAATCCACTTGTCGGATGGATCGCCCCTCTTTCACAGCATTTTCATGAGAAATAAAAAATTTCACATCATGACAACTAAGAAATATGATTTCCAAGATATGTGAATCTAGTTTTAAACTGGATTCACATGCTATGTTAAAAAAAAAACACAAGGAAAGATTTTTACCTTGGGTTTTCACTTCGATATGGTTGAAGGAGGGTTGTTTCAAGGCCCAAGGCAAAAGGTAGGTGGAGTTGTAGTTGTATGAGGTTGCACCAGCTTGAGGATGCTGCAATGGCTGGTAGCCTTGAAGGTTGAAGGTGAAGGCAATGATGGCTTGGTGTTGTTAAGTGCCGCCTGGAGGTAACTGCTTCAACTGAAGGGTTTGCACTAAGGAAAAGCCTTGAGGCTTTGCTACAACAGTGGGAGATGGCTGGAACAAGACTGCAGCCGTTTGAAGGTTGAAGCTGAAGATGGCACTGAAGGTGTTGTAGGCTGAAAGGAAGAGGTGGTAGAGCTGCTACCAAGGGAATCCGAAGATGGTTGGAGATGGTGGAGGTAGCTGCTACATGCTTGAAGGTTGTTGTGTAAGCAGAGAGCCAGAGGGAGAGAGAGGGAGTTATGTTATGCGTGAGCTCAATGGGAGAGAGGCCAATGCCTCAGCTGTGTATTCCCTGGAGATTTGGAAAGAGGGGAAGGCAATAAGAAGGAAGGAAGAAAGGGAGGGAAAGAAAGGAAGGAATGGAAAGAAGAAGAAGGAAAGAAGAGGAGGAAGAAGAAAGGAAAGAAAGAAAGGGAAGAGGAAGAGAAGAAAAGAAGAAAAAGGGAGATGAGGATGGTGGCAAGGAGGAAGAGGGAAAAGAGGAAGGAAGAAAGAAAGGAATAAAGGAAAGAAAAAGGAAGAAAGAAGAAGAAGAAGGAAAGAAAGAAAGGAAAGAAAAAGAAGAAAAGGGGAAAGAAAAAGAGAAGGAAGAGAAGAGGAAAGGAAGGGAAAAGGAGAGGAAGAATGGAAAAAAAATGGAAAAGAAGAACAGAGAGAGAGGGGGTTTGTGGGCCCCACCTCTCTAGGCTAAATAAAATAAAACATAAAAATCAAGAAAATGGAAAAAGAAGGGAAGAAATGGGGAAAGAAAAGATATTATTTTCTTTTTGAAAAATTTGAGTATGGCACCATCTTGGAATGGGCCTGCTCATTATTTTGAAAATGATAAAATAAAAGGGAATGTGTGGCGCCACCTTGAGGTGGGCTCCATAGTTTTTCAGAAAAGCTTTTGCATTTTTGAAATAAAATTTAAAACTTGAAGTTCTATCTCTCTTTGCAGAATAGATTCAGTTTGAAAATTTGAAAATCAAGTTTGAAAGGAATCCAGATTATTTTTCTTGGGAAAATATTTCTAAATTTAGAGTCCTGGGGTAAAAATGACAATTTGAAAACCCAAGGTTTTGAAAGTACTATAGGATCGAGGCAACAAGCACTAGAGGGGGGGTGAATAGTGCTTTTAAATAGCATCTTTGAAATTTTGAAGGATTTTAAGATTCGCAAAGCAATCACATAAAAAACACAAGAATTTATTTTGGTTCGGTCTTCCAGACCTACATCTAGTCCCCACGCAAACCCGCTTGAGATTTCCACTATCAACCTTGTGTAACTACAAGATCAAACAGACCAAATCCGGTCTCACTTTTAGTAACAATCCTACTGAAAGCAAACAACTCCTTTAAACAAAGGAGTCATTTCCTTTTACAGAAAAATGAAATAATCAACTTATAATCAACCTACGAGCCCTTCTTATGAATGCAAATGGAATGCAATTGGCTTTTGAGGTTGTTGAAATACTCAACTCATGAATTCACTATCTCTCAAAAGAATTTGAGTGAAAAAACTGGAGTGAAAATATCAAGTGAGTGAGAAAACAAATACTTGAATGAATAGGAGTGAAAAACAAAGAATTCAATCTTTGTATTTCAATTTAATTTGATATGATTTGATGTTTTTGAGTGTAGAATACACTCATATTTATAGTAGAAAGATTTCATATGTTGAGGGTATGAAAAGGTGTCAAAACAGTCCATTTTAAATGATCAAAACATTAAAAAAATGAAAAGACACGTCTTTTAAAAGTTACAAAAAATTGCAAAATTAGTCGATTGGAACAGTAGTTAGTCGACAAAAATCAAATATTAGCAAACTGACAGTTATCGTTGGTCGACTAATGTGTTTATCATAGCCGTTTGAAAATCTGAAGTTTTGAAACTTAGTTGTCTAAAGAAAAAGTTAGTCGACTGATAATATCATCAGTAGACTGAAAAATCTTTCAGTCGACTGCTGCTAAATTTTTCTGAAAATACATGTTCTGTCTGGTCGACTGCTGCTAAAGTTTTCATAAAACAAATATTCTGTTTGGTCGACTGATAAAACCTTCAGTAGACTAATTTTACAAAAATGATATTTTTTGCTTAGAAAATTTAGCGCGAAAAGATTTGTTGACTGGTGAGTCAGTTGGTCGACTAATAAACATGAAAATTAAGTAAAGAATTTTCTAAAATGATTTTCATGAAGGGTTCTTTTAGAAAAGATTTTCTAAAGACTTTTTAGGTGAAATGCAATCGAAATATGCACTCTAAATAAGGCTCTTACAAGAATCTAAGACTTTTAATGAATTTTACATTTGCACACTAGTCTTCAATGATTCTTCATTGAATTCTTCAATTCTTGTCATCTTTCTTCATTACCTTAGCTGAAATGCAGTTGATTCACTTGTTCATCATCAAAACCTTGTACTTGAAGTATCGTGTACGGCTTCATTGTCGTAACAATCTCCCCCTTTTTATGATGATAAACTAGTCAAAGATGAAGATTTTACTTCCCCTACCAATATGCTGCAAAACATAAGAAGTTAGTACAATCAAAGCACATATATCACATATTGATTGTTTTTCATTTCCATCATTACTTTATGCATTGTAATTTTCAATGCTTTTACATGCAATTTCCATGTTTGCAATTTACTTCATGTTTAGTGTTTTTCTCCCCCTTTGTCATAATCGAAAGGAGTAAGTGCAGTCATAGTATAAGCAAAATGCAAATTCAAGTCCAAAATATTACAACCCAAAAATTAACAAAGTTCATGAAAAGTAATGTTGTTTTATCAAAGCAATAACAGTAAGCAAGATTCAAGATAAGTGTTGCTTGATCATCTCCTTGAGTTCAGCAATGTCTTTCTCAATTGACGAAAGTTGTTGAGTTACATCTTCACGAAAAGTGTGTTGATGAAGCTCCAAAGCTTCAATTTATTGCAAAATTTCATCATTGTCTTGACTAGTAGAGATTTTCTTTCATTTTGCTTGAGATGAGGGTGTCACAGGAGTTGGCGATGGTTCAAAGGGTTCAATTTGATCAAAATTTAAAGGAGGTAGATATTTGATTTTCATTTGTTTAAAAATAGTTTGATCAAAGAATTCTTTTTGTTCAATAGATTTTTCATTGGTTAGGGGTACTTTGAAATATCTGAAAATACGGGTAAGAAGACATCCATACAGAAGAAAGGGTTTTTGTTTTCACAAAGTAGTAAAATACATGTTAGCCCAATTTACCAAAATATTTCCAAACAAGATGTAAAGAGCCGTAGAGAGATCTATGGAATAATAATCAAAAGATCCAGTTTTAGGTAGAACATTGTGGGCAAGAATTCGTCCAGCAATGCGAGCGTGAATTCGAAGATTGGTATTCTTGAAAGGAAGACAATGAGGTGCACCAGAAAGAAGAATTTGTTCAAAAATTCTTTCATCATTAAGTTCAATAGTATTGAAAAGAGTTTCTGAAGGTGAAATATCTAGGATGTCCAAGAAGTTTAGAATCAAACTCAATTTCAACATCGCGAACAAGAGAGAAAATAAATCCAGTTTCATGATCAATTTGTAAATTAGTGTAAAACAAATGGATCAATAAAGGATAATGAAGGGGGTCTGCATTGGCGTCAAAAAGATATGAAATGCCTGTGAATAATTCTCTGATTTTATAGCGAGAAAATAGGTGAAACAGAACATTTCGACCTGGTAAAATAGGAAGTGCAGAAATCGATCCAAAAGTATCATATAAAAGAGGATTTCTGAGTAGTCTAAGAGAAAATCCATGACGTGCTTGTGGTGTAGATGGAGGGGAACCTTGTGCGGAGGTTGTTTTCTGACGAGGCATGGTTGTCAAGAATGCAACAGATTCACCTGTCAAAGAGAATTGTTGTCACAGTGAGGGGTTGATCAACAAAGTCTTTGAGAGGAACGAGTGGAGATGTTGTTGATGTTGGCTTCCCAATGCTTTAAAAATGACGTCCGGTGGGAGGAAGATGTTGTCCAGCGTCGTGGAGGATAACCAATGCAACTGAATCACTTTGTGCGATGCGGATAGTGTGCCTTCTACGATCAAGGTCTCTGTTAGTGGCCAAAACAAGCAGTGAGGGCAGTATGCCAGAAGATGGATATCAATTTTTCAGGGGTTTTAGGAAAACAACGAGATCTCAATAAAGAGCAGGCTGAGACACATTAGATGTTGTCTGGCTTTTCAATGCTGCAATGGATGTCGTTAGGAATTGTTGTAGAAACACCTTAGTTGCGGCAGGAGGGTTTCGTCGAGGAGGAGTTCGGCTGCTACAAAAACAGGAGGTGATACGGTGGATGACAGCAGGTGAGAAGAGGTTGTCGCAAGCGTTGATTGCTGAAGAAGCACCCTATCACGGCAAGAGGATTCCAGCGAGGAGGAGTTCATCCGACACTCCTAAGGTTTTTAGAAAAGAGGGAAAAGGCGGTAGAGGGTGTGACTGATTGGCTTCTGAAGAGGGGAAAACAACACGGGCTTAAAACAAAAAAGTACGATTTTAAAACAAAAAACGAAGGGGTATCGGGTCCCTTCAGTTAAAATTTAAAAAAAAACCCAGCAGTCGACTAGAATTTTATCGGTCGACTAATAAGGTACGCTGTTGAGATTTAAAAAAAAAAACATTTTAAAACAAATTTATAAATCTAAAAATGAGCAAATGCCTAGTTCTCACCTAATTCTCATAAAATCTTCATTTTTAAGTGGTTTAGTGAAGATATTGGCATGTGCATTAGTGGGTATAAAATTTAATGAAATATCTCCTTTTAAAACATGATCCCGTAAGAAATGATGTCTAACTTCAATATGCTTAGTTCTTGAGTGCTGAATAGGATTTTTTGAAAGATTTATAGTACTAGTGTTATCACAATAAATAGTTGTTGTGGAGTAATTCAAACCAAAATCTTTTAAGGTTTGTTTCATCTATAGTACTTGTGAACACGCTAAACTAGCCGCTATATATTCCGCTTCAGTTGTTGAGAGTGACATTGAATTTTTCTTTTTACTAAACCAAGAGACTAAGGAATGTCCTAAGAAATGACAAGTTCCACTAGTACTCTTGCGATTAGATTTGCTTTCAGCAAAATTTGCATCACTATATGAAACTAAATCGAAGAAAGATGATTTCGGGTAAAACAAACCAAAATCTGAAGTATCTTTCAAGTATCTAAGAATTTGTTTTACTGTAGTTAAGTGAGATTCCTTCAGATTAGCTTGAAATCTAACACACATACAAACACTAAACATTATATCAGGTCGACTAGCAGTTAAGTATAATAAAGATCCGATCATACCTCTGTAGAGCTTAGTATCTACATTTTTACTATTTTCATCTTTGTGAAGAGAAGTAGTTGTGCTCATAGAATTTCTTCTTGATTTCAATGAGTCCATCCCAAATCTCTTAAGAAGTTCTTTTGTATACTTAGCCTGGTTGATGAAGATTCCTTCTTCAGTTTGCTTTATATGAAGTCCAAGAAAGTAGTTCAACTCGCCCATCAAGCTCATTTCAAACTCTTCCTGTATAGCTTTAGCAAATTTTTTACAAAGAGAATCATTTGTAGAACCAAATATTATGTCTACAACATAAATTTACACAATAAGAATATCTGAATTAAGATTTTTAATAAACAAAGTAGAGTCTACCCGACCAATGGAAAAACCAGATTGTTCTAGAAAATTTTGTAGTCTTTCATACCACGCTCTTGGTGCTTGTTTGAGTCTGTACAAGGCTCTTTTTAATTTGTAGACTTTTTCTAGATATTTCTCATTTTCAAATCCTGGAGGTTGCTTTACGTAAACTTCTTTATTGATATTTCCAATTAAGAATGCACTCTTAACATCAATTTGATATAATTTAAAATTCATGTAACTAGCAAAAGCAAGCATCATTCAAATTAACTCCAATCAAGCCACTGGTGCATAGGTTTCATCAAAATCTATGCCTTTTTCTTGATTATAGCCTTGTGCTACTAGTCTTGCTTTGTTTCGAATGACTTCATCATTTTCGTCCAACTTATTTCAGAAGACTCATCTTGTTTCAATTACCGAATGATCCTTTAGTTTATCAACTAGATCTCATACATCATTCCTAGTAAATTGGTTAAGTTCTTCAGACATGGCCAAGAGCCAAAATTCATCATCACAAGCCTCATTGATATTCTTTGGTTCTATTTTAGATATGAAAGCAATATTTGCAATATATTTTTTCAATTGCCTTCTAGTTTGGACACCACTCTTTATTTCTCCAATAATTTGCTCATGTGGATGATTAGGAACTTCTTTCCAAACTGGTGGAAGAGGAATATTTTCTTGAGAAGTACTCTCTATCAAAGGTTCTCCTTGAAGTATAACTTCTTCTCCTTCGCTTAGAGTTATAACCTGCTCACAATTCTCATCAAATGCAACATGTAAAGATTCTTCAATGCAAGATGTTCTTTTATTAAAAACACGATATGCTTTGCTTCTAGAAGAATATCCAAGAAATATTGCTTCGTCTGATTTTGAATCAAACTTATCAAGATTATCTTTGGTATTTAACAAGAAGCATTTACTACCAAAAAATTTGAAATATGAGATCTTTGGTATATGATCATAATATAATTCAAAACGTGTTTTATGTAAGATTGGTCGAATAAGAACACGATTTAAAACATAACATGTTGTATTCACTACTTCAGCCCAAAAGTATTTTGGTAAATTTTTATCTTGAAGCATGGTTCTAGCACATTCTTGCAAAGTTCTATTCTTTCTTTCAGCAACTCCATTTTGTGGAGCTGCTCTAGGAAAAGCAAAGTTGTGAGATATACCATGTAAATCACAAAATTTTAGAAAAGATTCATTTTCAAATTCACCACCATGATTACTACGAATTTTAATAATAGATGTAGATTTTTCATTTATAATTCTTCTACAAAGTTTAGAAAATTCAGAAAAAAATATCACTTTTGCTTTTTAGAAAAATCACCCAAGTAAATTGAGAATAATCATCTACTATAACAAAAGCATACTTGCTACCATTTAAACTTTGAATTCTAGATGGTCCAAATAGATCTAAATGTAAAAGTTCAAGAGGATGTTTTGTTGAAACTATATCTTTTGCTTTAAAAAAACTCTTGATTTGTTTACCCATTTGACAAGCATCACATAAGTGATCCTTCTTATATGATATTCTAGGTAGGCTTCTAACAAGATCATTCTTGGATAACTTAGAAATTAATTTAAAGTTAACATGTCCAAGTCTCTTATGCTATAACCATTGAATTTCATTTGAAGCAATAAGACATTTTTCATTAAAAGTGGGTAACTCATCTAGATATAGTTCATATACATTATTCCTTCTTTTACCTTTAAAAATGATCTTTTTAGATTGAAAATCAGAAATTAAGCATAAATCATGTTCAAAAGAAACATGAAAACCTTTATCACATAATTGACTAATGGATAACAAATTATGCATTAAACCATCTACTAAAAGAACATTTTCTATCAAGGAAAATTTTGAATTACCAATGTTACCAATACCGATTACTTTTCCCTTGTTATTGTCACCAAAGGTGACGATTCCTCCATCCTTATTTTGGAGGGTGGAAAATAACTCCGGCCTTCCAGTCATATGTTTTGAACAACCACTGTCCAAGATCCATTTTCTCCTTATTTTGTATACCTACAACAAAATTAGAAGACAAAGCATTTGACCCCTTTCTATTTTTGGGTCCATGAGAGTTAGTCTTAGGAACCCATATCCATTTGGATTTTGGTTTCCTTTGATAATAAATATTCTTTCTATAAAAAGATTTAGCATTTCTAAAGTAATCATGTCTAGGCTTATAAGCATTATAAGTACCATGATTAGATGCATTTTTATTATAACTAGAGAATTTAGTTCTTTGAACAAATGGTTTAGAATTTTGTCTTTGATTCTTCACCACATAGTTTGGTCTATTTTGAGTATCAAAGAAACTATATCCCAATCCGGTTTTGTTAACCGAGCATCTTTGAGAACCAAGAAGTCTTTCTAGATTCTCTTGTCCATTAGTGAATTTGGTCATTATAGAAAGAAGATCATTTGATTTTTCTTTTAGACTTGTTATTTCTTCTTGTAAGAGATTTGTTCTAATTCCAATTTTATTTATCTCAGATGCTTGATAAGAGTTTTCCTTCTTGAGATCTTCTCTCTCTTAAAGCAACACTTTGTTTTGAGAGTCAAGAGTTGAATTTTCAGTTTTTAACTCTTTATTTTTAAAACTTAGTCTCTTAAATTTAGCATATAAATCATTAAATGCTTCTAATAAATCATCATACTCAAATTGACTTACAGAGACTTCTTCATTAGATTCTTCATCGGAAGAGGAGTCACTATCATCCCAACATGCTTGAAATGCATTTTTCTTCTTGAATTGGTCATTGGACTTGATTTTGAAAAGAGGACAATCTTTCTTGATGTGTCCAGCTTTTTTGCAATTAAAGCACTTTACTTCATTGGGATTGGAAGAATCCGTTTTTTTTACCTTTCTTTAAAATTTTCCCTTTTTGATGAATCTTTTGAATTGCCTTGTGATGAGGGCAATATCTTTATCTTCTTCTGAATCTTCAGAGTCAGAAGTAGCCTTGAAAGCAAGAGATTTCTTCTTGGGTTCTTCTTCTTGTCTATCTTGAAGTTGAACTTCATATGCCATCAAATTACCAACTAAGTCTTCAAGCGAAAGGTTATTTAAATCATTGGCTTCCTCTATAGTTGTGGTATTTCTCTCCCATTCAGGAGTTAAACACCTCATGACTTTTCTAACTAAATCCACTTGCAAATATTCTTTCCCAAGAGATTTGAGAGTATTAGTAATATCAGTCATTCTTGTTACCATGTTCGATATAGACTCATTTTGCTTCATTTTAAATAATTCAAATTTATGAACCAAAGATGCAATCTTAGATTCCTTTACCTTTGACGTACCTTCATGAGTAACGAGAAGAGTATGCCAGATTTCATTTGCTGTAGAGCATTGAGAGATGCGATTGAACTCTACCTTGTCAACGATACAATACAACGCATTCATAGCTTTAGCATTGAGTAAAGCAGTCTTCTTTTCTTCATCAGTCCATTGGCTAAAATCAATTGATGGCAATTGGTACTTTTCTGAAACAACTCTCCAAATTTCGAGATCTATGGATTGTAGGAATATTGTCATTCTTACTTTCCAATATCCATAGTTTGTTCCATCGAAGAGAGGAGGATGAATAGAGGAGCATCCTTATTTGTACTGAGATGATGTTGTTGCCATGCTAGATGATGGTAAGATCAAATTATAGCTAACCTGCTCTAATACCAAATGAAAGTGCTATAAGATCGAGGCAACGAGCACTAGAGGGGGGGGGTGAATAGTGATTTTAAATAGCATATTTAAAATTTTGAAGGATTTTAAGATTCACAAAGCAATCACACAAAGAACATAAGAATCTATCCTGGTTCGGTCTTCCAGACCTATATCCAGTCCCCAAGCAAAACCTGCTTGAGATTTCTACTATCAACCTTGTGTAACTAAAAGATCATACAGACCAAATTTGGTCTCACTTTCAGTAACAATCCTACTGAAAGCAAACAACTCCTTTAAACCAAGGAGTCCTTTCCTTTTACAGAAAAATAAAATAATCAACTTACAATCAACCCACGAGCCCTTCTTATGAATGCAAATGGAATGCAATTGGCTTTTGAGGTTGTTGAAATACTCAACTCACAAATTCACTGTTTCTCAAAAGAATTTGAGTGAAAAACTAGAGTGAAAATATCAAGTGAGTGAGAAAACAAATACTTGAATGAATAGGAGTGAAAAGCAAAGAATTTGATCTTTGTAATTCAATATAATTTGATATGATTCAATGTTTTTTAGTGTGGAATACACTCATATTTATAGTTGAAAGATTCCATACGCTGAGGGTATGAATAGGTGTCAAAACAGTCTATTTTAAACGATCAAAACGGTTAAAAAAGTGAAAAGACACGCCTTTTAAAAGTTACAGAAAAGTGACAAAATTAGTCGACTGAAACAATAATTAGTCGACTGAAATCAAATATTAGCAGACTGATAGTTATTGTCGATCGACTAATGTGTTTATCATAGCCGTTTGAAAATCTAAAGTTTTAAAACTTAGTCGACTAAAGAAAAAGTTAGTCGACTGATAATATCATCAGTAGACAGAAAAATCTTTCAGTCGAATGCTACTAAATTTTTCTGAAAATACACGTTTTGTCCGGTCGACTGATAAAACCTTCAGTCGACTGCTGCTAAAGTTTTCAAAAAACAGACATTGTATCTGGTCGACTGATAAAACATTCGGTCGACTAATTTTACAAAAATAACATTTTTTGCTCAGAAAATTTGGTGCGAAAAGATTGGTCGACTAATAAACATGAAAAATGAAGTAAAGAGTTTTCTAAAACGATTTTCATGAAGGGTTCTTTTAGAAAAGTGTGAACACCCTAAAATTTTCAAAATCTTTTTAATATTCCCTTTTTGCCCCTAAATTCATTTTTTGAGCAAATGAGTCATTTCAAATCTAAACTCCAGTTCATTTCTCAAGTTTTATTGAAATTAAATTCATTTCATATGTTTAAAATCATTTTTGGATCTGGATCCATTGTCCAGATCCAAATCTAAGTCTCCTTGTTCAAATTTTAAATTAAAAATATAGAAAATACCAAAAATAGCCTTTAAATAGCTCGGATAGCCCATTCGACATCCGTTTGGGTCCATCACATTGTATTTCTCAATTCGAGTGTCAAAACTTGAACATTTTCTCAAAACCTGGGTCCGAAACCATTCTTCTAAAGAAATTTCCCTGAAATGGTCCGAAATTCTCAGAAAAATACTTTTATAAATATTTCTCAGAAAAATACAAAAAATTAGTGTTTAATCTTTGTTTTCTCGTAAAATCTTAGATTTTCATTCCAAAAATACAAAAAAATAAAATATTGAACAGAACAAAAAATCAAAAATAAATAAAGGAAATTGCAAAAAATGGTCTTTGGAAACCCGTTTTAGAAAAATCTTTTTATAAAAGACCTCTTTTTGGAAAAAGTAAAACCCTTAAAATTGAGTTAGGGTTTCGGGGGGGAGACCCTCTCGAGTTCTCCCTCTCTAGCGGCTTCTCCTCTCCAAACAGCAGTACGCTCCCATGTGCGAGCTCCTCCATGGCCGACCTCCCTCCACCATCCATCTCGCCTTCCCCCCTTCTCTTTCGTCCATCCTCCTCCTGCTTCACCCGATCCCTCCATCACCAACGGCTTCTCCATCTCAAGATCGATCTCCTCTTCAGCCATCCGATCCCCAACGACATTACTTCTTCCAGAGCCATCGCCTCCCTCTTTAAAAGGACGCAAAGGGGGACCCTAAATCCATCGCTTCCTCACCCCCGCACCTTCTTCAAACTTCTCAATCCATCTCCTGCCTCTCCTTCTCCTTCCTCCTTCAGCAACACCACCCCTCTTTCATGATTCTTCTCCTTCCTCCATTCCATTCGACGATCTATTTTCCACCCCGCATCATTCTTCCCCTTTTCCCTTTTTTTTCTCTCTTATTACATCTCGTTCTGATCTTCTCCCATCAACTTAAAGAGCAATCCGTCAACGGTGATATAGGGGATTCATTCCTTTGAGATCAACCTCTGCAATCAGGTAAGTAGCTTATTTCCATCTTCTATGATATTTTCCTTCTCACGGCATTTCCCTTGACCCTCTGTAGTTTTCTTCCTTTGCTTTTTTTTTTTCCACCAAAAGCAAACTCATATCACCGATCTGCTTATTGCAGCCTCGATGATACGCATTGCAACATCAATGGAATGCATATATTCCAACATTTGTTTTTTTTTTTTCTTGTTTTTCTTCTTTGTAACTTATTTCTGGATTCCTTTTGCCTTGAATATTTGTTTATACATATTGTTTGCCACTTCATCATCGTTCTTCAATTCTGCAATGCACTGCATCTGTGGTTTTTTTTCTTGGTATTTAGCTTATAGCATTATTTCATCTGTGTGACATTAACAGCATCTCGGCGTTCATCCATTTTGTTTCAATTTATTATCCATGTCGCCATTTTCTATTTTTCTTTATCACCCATCTCGGTATACCATGCATTTTTTTTTTTGGTTTTGGTAGTTCACTGATTCAGCATGGTTATTCTATCATTTCCTAATTATAATTTGGTCACTTTCACTCTATTACAGTATACCAATATCATATGCCATTCTTAGTTGTAACTATGCATCCGGTTTATTTGGTTTTCTGCATTCACGACATCACATTATGATTTTTTACCTGCATAGGTTGCCTATTCATGTCTTCCTGGCATCAATTAGCTGAATCTGCTAGCTTTGTGGATGATGATCGCCAATTGATTCATGGCAACATATGGCATAAATTCCAGATTGAGAATCCCATGTGTTTTGTGTATTGTATGGATTTGATAGAAATGATGAATCCCGTAGAGGTCCTGTATTGCAATATGAGTGACGATTGGTCCATGGTATAAACTGGAACTGGTAAAAAAAAAAAAATTAACTTTGATCTATACAGATGATCAAATCTGTAAGATTCACATTCGTTTCACTATGGAGTCACAGAGATTTTGTATCTACCGGCAGCATGTAAAACCCTTTCATTTGGCATCTCCCGGAATCTGAGCATGGTATTCCACGATAAAGGTGTTATGTGATTGTTTTTCCATTTGTTTTTTTTTATGTTTGAGGTTCTATTATGTTGAGGCTCCAGTGCTCCAGCCTGAGGCTACTATGTTACCAGACAACAACCCTTGTCTCTGCCATGGAGTAATATACACCAACCAATGCAGGTATGCTCCATCAAAAGAATCTTCGATTCCAAAAGTTTTATCTTATGTTTCTCCTTCTCCTTGTTTAGAATATTAAAAGGATTATGCATGTCGATCACTGTCATATGTGTTACAGTTTTGATGTCCTTTTTTTTTAGCTAGTTTTATTTCAAAAAATTAGTCTACAGACAGATGTTGGTTATTTCCTTTTTTTTTTTAGTTTGTTTTGTGATTTATATCACTTACAGAATGGTCTGGCGTTCTAAAGAAGGATTAGCCTTGTGACTCATGTTCATCCCTTTGGCAGTTTTATGAGATGATTCCTCATTTTTTTTTTCTCTTTCTCTTATTTTCAGAGAATTGATATGTCATTTACACCATACAGATCCTCATCTCTGGATAAATTCATGTATAGTTTTATCACCTTCCCTACAAGCACCTCTCCCATGGCTTGAAACTGTATCTAGATGCACATCCATGGTTGAGGCCTGCCTGCCCTCTGTGGAGAATCGCGAAAGGAAGGTTAGTGCTAATATATGCTTTGATTCCAGAATCATTGAGGAAATAACAAGAAACCAAAGCCTGCAAGGTATTGTGAATTCATATGTTCCAACAAGGAAAGCATATCTGCAGGTCATGTATGTGTTATGTTTCATTATCATGTTGCTAATATATACATTACAATAACAGGAGTATATCCACGTACTGTATTTCCATTACATTTCAGCCTGTATTGTGAGCATGCACATTACTTTTACCTTCCATTTCATGCTACTTGGTCATCCAATACTTTCGTTCTTTTAACTATGGATTGCTTATTCCATCTAAAGAAAGGGGTATGTTATGAAGAAGTTCCTGGAGTGTCATGTGTGTAAACACACCAAATTTTTACCTTCATCCAGTGTTTGTCCATTTCATAAGTCATCACAGATCATTGCATGTCATTGCACGCATTCTGCATAGCATTGTATGACATTGCATCTCATTTTCGAGATCCAGCACTCCTATTTCAAAACATTCAATCCAGATTTGAATTTTAAAGCTTTATTTCAAAATCAATTTCAAAACCTGGGTTTTTATTCAATACTCTGTCATTTTCCAACCCCAGAACTTTGTATTTCGAAATATTTTCTCAGAAAACAATCTGGATTCCTTTCAAATTCAAACTTTAATCGATTTCAATTCACAGATGAGACCCATTTAGATGGTGTCGCTTCTGAATGCCTCTATTCATCAAATTTCTCAAATTTTGAAAGTTTCAGTCCGATCAGGACTCTGTCTCAGAGTCCTAATCCGGTCAGAAGTCTGGTTTTTAAGTCTGTTTTACTTCCATTCTCAATCTTTTTCGTTTGTTTTTGAAATTTAGGTCATTTCACAGAGTCCAGTTAGTTCAGGACTCTATTTTAGAGTTCGGTCGAGTTGGGAGTCTAACCCTGACTGTGTTTTCTGACTTATTTCATCATTTCTTTATAAAATCTTTTGAAAATTCTTTCATTTGGATTTTAAAATCTAAAATCTCAGAGTCCTAAGAGTTCAGGACTCTAACCCAGAGTTCCAGTTCGCTTGAGACCCTATTTTCAAAGATCTTGAATTTCAAATACTGATTTTAACCCCTTTTCAAAGCCATTTTCAGTGTTTATTTCAAAAATGTTCAAAATTCGATGTGGGCCCACTCAGTTGGCACCATATCCAGAGGAATTCTAACTCAGTTAGGACCTTATGCCATTTCAAAAATCCTAATTTTAAGTTTACTTTTGAAAATCTTTTGAAAACTCCTTCAATTTCAAGTTTTAAAATCGCTTTTTGAAAAACTCAAGTAGGGCCCACTCGGGGTGGCGCCATATTCGAGTAAGTCAGGGCTAGACTAGGGTTAGTTGATGTCTTGGTTAGTGTTAGAGGTTTAGAAGAGTCAAAACCATTTTGAAAAATTCATTTTTGAAAGTTAGTTTTTAAAACTAGTGTTTTAAAAGGTTTTTAAAAGTGTTTTAAAAACCCAATGTGAGATAATGCCAAGTGGCACCACATTTGGGGGATTCTTAGGTTTAGCTAGGGGTTAATTAGAAACTATTTAGGATAATTTACACTAGGGGTAGTTAGGTAACTCCACCCCAAAATCGCCCCCCCTTTAGAGTCCAAAATTTTCAAAATTGTCAATTTTTAAACCTAATTTTTTTATTATAAATAGAGGCATAAGGGGGGTCGATTTTCCCATCTCTCTCTTATTGGATTCTTGGAGCTTCTCTCTCCTCTCCAGCCCTTCCTCCATTGCTGCAACTCCAAGGTATGAACTTCTTCACTTTTCTTATTTTATTTAATGCTTTTTAATGCTTTAAACCTAGATTTAGGCTTGGACACCCCTCCTTATGGAAGATCAACCATGGTTTCACCTCAAGAACCATCAAGAACCAGCAAGAACAATCCAAGAAGGTGATCTAACCCTGTTTTGGATAATTTACAGAGATTTTAATCCATTAGAATTGATTTTAACATGATTCTTTGCATTATTAACCAATAAAATATATGATTTACCCTTTTTAATGGGTTAAATCTATGTTTTAAAGGTGATATCAAATTCCAGCCATTGATTCCCTGTTTTTAATTTATTTTCATGGTTTATTCATGTTTGTTTTACGTTCTATAGCATAGAAATAAGTTTTATTTACTGTTTTATGGTTTATTTTATTTATTTACATTAGTTAATGCATGGTTTTTCAAGTTTCTTAAATTTCTGTGTGTTCTAGGTTTAGAACAGTAAAGATGATGTTATTTCGGATTGAAGCACTCATTGTTTATTTCTGATTTTTTTATATGTGATGCATGCATGAGTTATTGAGTTACTGTAGAAAAATCAGAGGCTTTGGATCTCGGAAACCCTGTCAAAAAAATCAGACATCAAATCGGGTTTTTAAAGCTTTAAAATCGTGGTTAAAATCAAGAAGGTAACTTGCTGTGATGATATTTCTCTCATCTTATATCCGATTTTAAATCTGTAAAGTGATATGGATTCACATTGAGTAGATCTGTCTGCTGTGAAATTTTCAGATTTTTTTATCACGGTGTAGTATTTATACCTATTTAGAGAATCTGTTTTTAAATTTAAAACTCGTTAGGGTTTACCAAAACCCTAATCAGACTTGTGTTAGTCATAAATCCCAAACCACAGATTCGATTTTAGATCTGTAAAAAGTGAGTATTGTTATTTTTCTGTCTAATATTCACCAATAAAATTTAAGAGATTTTTGTTTAGAATTACTATTTATTTCTGTATTTTCAATCTGGAATAGCTGTTTTAATCCCTGTTAAGAGTGATATATTTTAGCTCAGATTGCCGGAAGGGTTTCTCCCTAACCGGAGATTATTTTTCTGATCTGTAAATTGGGAAATCTCTGTTTTTCTTTTTAGTTAGTCTCTGTAAAATTTCATAAATTTCCATGGAGATTTGATCCCTGGTTCAGGTCTTGGACTGAGACTGGTTGGTGAATTAGGACAAAAATAGCATATTTTTAGGGTTTAATGCAATTTTCGGATTAATTTAATGTCAAAAAATTATTTTTATAATTCCAATTCGATATTAGGGTTATAACAAGTACAGGTACCAATTTTCATGTATTTTAGAATCCATTTGATGGCTGAATTGAGCAAATTGCAAAACCGGGTTCCTGAAAGATCCAAAAACACTGCTAAAATCACAGTTTTTGTGATATTGTTGGATTTTCGTGCATAGGCATATATTTTTAGGGTTTAATCATGTTCATAATCATATTAGAATGCTTTAGGTTTAATTTTGTGCTCATTTGATTTCATTTAGTGCATAAAACCTAAATTTTTACCAAAATCTCTTTCTAAAAACCCTGATTTCAAGGCCATAGTCTTGCTATCGGGGGCAATTTGGTCATTTGACCTAAATTTCGAAATCCCTAACCCTAATTTTCATATTTTTAAGCATGTCACATCATATTTAGCTTAGTTTATTACATTCAAATTTCAAAACTTGCATTTTATCAAAATATCTTTCTAAAAAGCCTAATTTCAAGGCCATAGTCTTGTTATTAGGGGTATTTTGGTCATTTGGACCCCAATTTCGAAATTTCATATTTTATCTTCCTTATTTATTCAATTTTATTTCATACTTTATCATTTTGATTTAAGGGAATCAAGGAAAAGGCTTATATCTGGCAAAATCCAACAATTTCCTGATATTGTTGGATAAATCTAGAAAAGCCAACATATTTTCATTAACCAAGTTTTCTAGTTTTGCAGGTACATTGAAGACTTTATTTTCCATGTATTTAAATTTCAATAGTGATGTAATTTGTAATTAAACTTTGGAATAAGAATTTACATTTCCTGCTTAGCTTAGGTTGCATTGCATATAGCTTATTTTTATAATTTTAATATGTGATGGATGATGATTCATGCATATTTTTGCAAATTCACCATGGTCTACACGAATGGCACATACACTAGCTTCTATGAAGTTTATAAACTTGGTGGAATTTGTATTTATGGCCATAGTCAGAATACAAATGATACTTAGATTTATGATCTTCACATTAGCCACATTCAGCCTACACTCTTAGGCTAACTTCAAAATGCATTGCATTTCTCAAAAAATACAAAAAGTATTTCTCAATTCCTTAAATCTATATTCATTCATTTCATGCATTTGCCAATTCCAATCTCAATTCAAAGAAGTTCATTTTCTCAAAATCTCCTAAGTCTTATAGCAAAATCGATTTTCCCAAAGACATTGAATTTCAAAGGATATTTCAAGTATTTCCCAAGTTCTAAATTCAAATTTTCTAAGTTAGAATTTCAATTTCCAAGTTTGAATTCAGAGAAACCAAGTCTCTCAGAATCGATTTTCACCAAATGTCAAGGATTCCTCAAAATCGATTTTTATTTCTTTCAGAAGTATATTTGAAATCCCAATTCACGATTTTCCAAGATTTACATTTTATATTTCAATCATTCAAAGCAAACATCATGTTTTCAAATGTGCATTTTTCTGAAAATTCATAGCACATGCCTGATTCTATGTGCATTTAGAAATTAGAATATGATTTAGACAAGTTGAATAGAGTAGAGCATAAGATTGATCCTTGGTTCAATTACCCCTGTTAAAGGTGGCAGGAACGGTTGAACCTCGTACCGACAGGCGAGTCCCATTCTTCGCAATTATCCCGCATTTTAAAAACGGAGGCGAGTTATTTTCAAAAACTTTTTCAAAGGTCAGTTTGACTTGCAAAAGTAAATTTTTGCGATGATAACAGGTTTGGCGACCGTGATGGGACCTGTCTTTGCCTGATCAATCTAATGCTCTACTTAGTTCAAATTGTCAAAATCGATTTCCATGGAATGTCAGCTTTGCTTTATGATATCATGTGAACCTAGGAGCCTAGACTTGAACCCAGCTGACATGGAATGCATATAGACTAGGTATGGTTTGGTAGGACCATATTGAGGAGAATTATTCATGCTCACATAGACTTAGGTCTAATACAACACTCCTCAATTTAGGAATTGTATGAAAACAATGCTTGCTTCTTCAAATATTTCAAAAATCTATCTCTTTAGGACTTAGAGCCTTCTGTTTGATTGCACGTGCTCATGTTTTTCAAAAATCACCCCACCTATATTGTCCTGGTCTTCACGTTGCTGGGCTCTCTTCTAGAACCATAGTTCGGGACAGAGCCTCACAACTGGGCCACTTATTTGGGTGAAAACCCCCCTGCCACATACCAAGGGCCATAGTCCAACGTATATCGGCAGGTGCTCAAGGATGTTGGAAAAATTGAACCTAGAACCGGAGAAATTGATTTTATGCCACGTACATCGAGCCTTGGCTTGAGTATATAGGCATAACTGGATTGGACACAGATGATCTGAACCTTAGAGTTGGGATTAAGGTCCCACAGCCATTTCAAAATTTGTGCATCTAAAGTCAGCTTTTAGGGAATGCTGTATGTGCATACTTATTTGTGCAGAATGTGATTGAATATGTTATAGTCATATTTTCTAAAAATACTGGACGATTTTTCAAAATTCCCCAGTCCATGTTCATGTACTGTCTATGTTTTAAATCCTGGACGATTTTCAAAACACTTCATTTTATAAAGTACTTCCTTATATTTCATTAAACCCTGGACGATTTTCATAAAATTCCTCCATTTTCTTCAAAACTCCGGGTGATTTCCAATCTTTCCTGTCTTCTGGATCTCGAATTTCCTGCTTTATTTTTATCCTGCCTGCATTTTTCTCAAAATTCCTGTATTTTTCTCAAATCTTATTCCAATTTCCATGTCTTCCAGTCCGATGGCATCCAGTCAGCTTGATTCAGTCTTCCCTGACGGTCACATCTCCTACGAGGTGCGACAACGTCTTCCCGAACATCGAGTCCTCAGCACCGGATCCTTCTTTCCCCGGTGGTATTATTCATGGTTCAATAACTTCTCTCGTATGTTTCCGGACCATCTGGACGAGTGTGGATTGGAACTGGCGTCCGCAATGGGAAAGCAGACAGTCAACGGCAACTTGATCCATGCACTAGCAGAGCGGTGGAATCCGAGCACTTCTACCTTCTGGTTCCCATGGGGCGAGATGACAGTGCTGATGGATGAATTTTCAGAGATCATGGGATTGCCCGAGCCAGCCGGTCAGCCTGGAGATCCATTGGAGAAACAGTTTCTGATTAATGTTAAGGGTCTGGACCCTAAGGATGCCTTAGCCCGCATGACAGGACGCAAGTCTTGGCCTCTGATTGAAGAAGATGGAAATGAATATGTGGATCTGCTCGAAATCTACAGACAGCATGGGACATTTGTGGAAGTCAGTTCGTTGTCTAGGACAGCTCGAGAGAGAATTCAGCATGCGATGGTTCTGTGCACGGTGGGATTGGCTTTCTTTCCCGACGGACGAAATTACATGGATATCAGAATAGTTCAGCTTCTAAGGAGATGGGGAAGTCGACAGACCAGCCGCCTCTCAATAGCCATGGCCGCACTCGCCTTTCTATACCGAGGGTTGACTCGTTTCGCACTCGAAGAATCGATCCTAGTCGAAGGATGCACCTATGCCTTGCAGTCTTGGTTCCTCCGGCATGTGCCAGTCTGAGCCAGTTCCTTCAGATACAATGGTGAAAAGCTCCTTCCAGTTGCACGATACCGGTTCTTGATCGACAACCTTCAGGAGAAAGAGGTCGTATGGGACTACTTTGATCGCCAGGAATCACCTCCCATATATACTTATGCATACGGCAAGCGATTCAGGCTACTGGGCCCGTTCTTCTGCGCATATTAACATCCAGAGCGGTGTGTCAGGCAATTCTCTCAGAGGCAGAAGCGCGTAGAGATTCGTCCACTAGCCGGGGTTCTGCCAGAATTCGATCTCACATCAGATCAGTGGTCTGGAGCATACCATTCTGCCAAACATGGATGGGATTCCTTTGTCAGTCTTACTATTTTTCCTGGTCCTCGTGTATCTTCTGATTATCTAGAGTGGTGGAAAATTGTTTGTCCCCCTCCCCTCTGTCAAGTGTATTATTGATAAAATCATGTTTTTCCTCTCAATAAAAATTCCTTTATTTTACATTTGTTTGACGACCTCGCCTAGGTAACAAGGCATATTTTCAGTTGTTTATCTTGCAAAGAATAGCAACGTAATTGTCATAATCCCAGCGATGACTCAATCCCTAGTAATGGGATATTATTTCAATTGTCTACCAAAATTCTCAACAAATATTTTCCTCCAAACCAAATTTCCTTCAGAAGCCTAACCATCAGTTCTGCCATGCAGAGAGCATCAGTAATATCCAAGAGAACATTTGCGATACCCGATGGTTGATACAAGATCCAGAAAGAAAACCGCATCAGTTGAAGGCGTCGCGTACTCAGTTGCTTTAGAAGAATAGATGGACTCACCTCGATCAATCCAGAGTCAGGGTCAGCAGGCGGATGATGGCATCGATCCCCAAATGTACGCCATGTTCAAAAAGATGATGACCAAGATGCTGGCAGAGCAAGCTGAGGCCAGTACTCAGTAAATTCAGACCAAACAGAAAGAAAAGGGTCATGCAACCAAGAATGTGAAGACCAATAAAAAGCAGAATTGTCATGAGGAAATGTCTGATGAGTCAGAATCAGCAGATGATACTGACAAAGAGTATGAAAATAAGCAAGAATTCAAAAGGTTGACTCAGGGGCAGGGATCGGCCTACAAATCCAAGAATCAGTCTGTTGACGACCCTATGCAGTCACAACTGAAAGATGTGGTGAAGATGGTTAAAGATCTTCAAGCGCGTGACAAGGGTAAAAGAGTCTTTACAAGTGAAGACTTATATGATGGACTGGATGGGGATGATGATCTTGATAATCTCCCCAAGAAATTTATCAAGTTTGATGGTTCGGGTGACCCAAAAGCACATCTCGCCCTATTCTTCGCAGAATGTTCCAGGTTCAAGAGGAACAATCGTGCCTTATTTCTCTGCTTCCCTCGCAGTTTGGAAGGTGTCGCAGCAAAGTGGTACTCAGAGCACATTAATCCGATAGAACTGAAAGAATTCGACAAAGTGGTCAATTTATTTATTGAGCGCTTTCTATTCAACGCTGAAGCACTCCCGACTCTCAGTCATCTCTGCAGTCTGAGGCAGAAGGAAAATGAGAAGGCCAGGGATTTTATTCATAGATGGAGATCCGCTTGCAATAAGATGTGTGAGCCAATAGCAGAAAGACACGCACTATCTTTGATCCTGAGCAACTTCTCGCAACCCCTGAGGGGACTAATTTCTACATCTCCATCGAAGAGCTTCATAGAACTAACAGAACGAGCCGAATGGCTCGAGTTGAGTATGGAGAACGGGTCTTATGAAGGTTTTATGTTTACAAAGAATAACAGTCAACAAGAATCAAAGAAGAAAGCCCATTTTACCTACTCTGCCAATAACAGTAAGAATCAGAACAAAGGAAATGGAAAAAATCATAGTTATGCTTCAGGAGGGTCAAATCCCAACAAAAGTGATAAGAAAGGCAAGTCGATTATTCAATATGATAAGCAGCCACAGCAAACCCTCGAACAAAGATCAAGATCACAAGAAAAGCCAAAGCGGGAAGGATGGAGTTATAACCGCAAGTTTACTCCTCTAGACCAGTCCCTCGAGACAGTATTAGAATATATGCTCGGCAGTGATATGATTAAGCTTCCAAGGGTAGCTGACCCGCCAGTGGTTATGGGAAAAATGAAGGACAGATTCTGCAAGTTCCACCGAACTGTGGGACATGATACCGAGAACTGTTTCGTTCTCAAAAACATCATACAAGATTATATTGACAAAAATCTGTTAGTAGAAGGGGCTGAAGATGAGAAAATGGAGATTCTAAAACAGCCTTTCTTGCAGCACTCAATAGCAATGATATCTGATCATCCCTTTCAGCCACAAGATCATATCCGACCATGCCCTAGCAGTGATATCAATGTGCAGCATCAGGTATTAGTATTGCATAAGGCCCAGTCCAGTTCTCAAAAGATGGACCTTGTTTCAACATTCAGTAAGCTGAAAGTTTCGAGAGAACCCGCTAGAATATCTCCAGAGGTAGCCAAAAGAATGCCATGGTTACCCAAGAACCTTGTCAAATCTACTTCGGAAAAAGGGAGAAAACCAGAAGAAAAGGTCGACACGGTGCAAAGACCAATCACTGCCCTCTCTAATATCCCTATCCTTGAGTTGGCACGTGCCTCTCCTAAGCATCAGCAAGTTCTGGACGATTTACTGCGAAAGATCAAAGTCAAGCCAGACACCACACCTGAAGACATGGCTCAGATCGTTAATCAGGCCATGACCAATGCTCCCATAACCTTCTCAGATGAGGATCTGCCAAAACCTCACGCATTTCATAACAATGCCTTGTACATTGTGGTGCGAACCCGGGGAATGACTGTACCCCACGTGCTTGTAGATGGAGGCAGTAGCCTCAACATTTGTCCTGAAATGACTGCCAAGGCTCTGGGTATAAAAGAAGAAGAGTATACACCGGATCCGATCACCATTTATGGGTTTGATAATCATGGACAGACAGCAAAGGAAAAGATCTTCTTGGAAATATTTATCAACTACTCTGTTCATACAGTGCTTTTCCATGTCGTCAACGTGCCACCAACGTATAATCTTCTACTGGGAAGAACATGGATTCATAATGCCAACGCCGTGCCATCCACTTTGCATCAGTGCATCAAGTGGTCTAAAGGTGGCATGATAACTACTGTTTTGGGGGAAGATCCTGAAGAGAGGCTACCTCAGCCTATGATCCCTAGGCCAACTTATACTGCTGATATCCCTAGCATTAGGGAAAGTGAAGAAATTGTTCTCAGTGAAAGCCTTGAAATGCTAAAGTTAGGAGCAACATCAGAGACAAATCACACAGCAGCGATGGTCCAATGGCAAGGACCACATTTCTTTAAGATTGGGGGTCGTCTCGATTACAGTACTTTCAAGGACCATCCTCTTTTCCCGCAGTTTGTTAGGACCAAGAAAGGATTTGACCTGTTACTGAAGCATGGTTATCAGCCTTTCAAAGGATTGGGCAAGAACGGAGATGGCCGGCTAGAGCCAGTGATCCTTGATCAGCATCCGCGCAGGGCAGGACTAGGATTCACGGGCAAAAGATCCCACAAAAATATTGTCTTCATTAAAGGGATCCATTAAAAAATTTCTACCATCTGTCTTTTCTATTCCATTCATTTGATTTTTGCAGTTTGTAGGGACAATGTCCCATTTCAGTTCATTTTAAGTGTCCTTATTTCATTTCAAGTCTTCAATAAAGTTATCAAGTTTCTCGTCTATCTGGATGTCATCTTTCTCTTATTCCTCTGCAATTTGTCTTCAAAATTCATTTGTTCTTTTTTTTTTTTTATTTCCATGCAATTTATGTCATAGTAAAGGAGCTTTCTGTAAAAGCTATTCCTTTTCAAAATTTCAGAATGTCTTCTCAACCGATAAAAAGGTTAGTCATTAATCCTTCAATCCTATCAAAACCGGCAAAGATATATCGGGTTCGAGCAAGAACAGGGGACAGTAAGGTCACAAAGCAGTCAGAAGAAATGGCAGAATTTGATTCGTTGCTTCCAGAGTTGCCAAAATTTGCAGCGATTCAGAAACAAGATGAACCATCGACCCTAGTCCAGGATCCGACTGAGGACATCAATATTGGTTCAGAAGATAGTCCGAAAATTCTCAAGATCGGCACCAGCCTAAGTACAGATGAGAAGGAAAGGCTCATTGACTTTCTCAAGCAGCACCAAGAAGTATTCGCATGGACTTTTGAAGATATGCCCAGTTTAGATCCTAAATTGGTGGAACATTGACTCGTTCTGAAGCTTGATGCGAAACCTATTAAACATAAGTTAAGGAAAATGGATCCTCGAATCGAGCAACAGGTCAAGGAAGGACTTGAGGACTTGCTTAAAGCAGGATTCATTCGAGCAATAGATTATCCGGACTGGTTGGCGAATATCGTTGCAGTTCCCAAGAAAAATGGCAAAGTGCGAATTTGTATCGACTTTCGCGATCTCAATAAAGCTACTACGAAGGATGACTATCCCCTCCCAAATATTGACCTCCTAGTTGATAGCACGGCTGGGCATGTCATGTTTTCCTTCATGGACGGATACTCCGGATATAATCAGATCAAGTTAGCCGCTCGTGACCAATCCAAAACATCCTTCACTACGCCATGGGGCACTTTCTGTTATACGGTCATGCCGTTTGGGCTCAAAAATGCTGGGGCAACCTATCAGCGTGCAATGGCCGCCATTTTCCATGATCAGATGCACAAGACCATGGATGCATACGTTGATGACATCTTGGTCAAATCCAAGGAGGAAGGAGACCATATCGATGCCTTAAGTCAAGTCTTCAAGCGGCTTATTCTTTATAAGCTAAGACTCAACCCTCAGAAGTGTGTCTTCGGAGTTGAATCAGGCAAATTGCTAGGCTTCTTGGTCAGCAAAAAGGGGATAGAAATGGATCCCGCCAAAGCAAAGGCCATCATTGACATGCCACCTCCAACTACTCTTAAGGAATTGCGTAGTCTTCAGGGACGTATGCAATCAATTCGGAGATTCATATCCAACCTTGCCATGAGATGTGAACCTTTCAATCATCTACTCAGAAAAGGAGTGAAATTTGAATGGGGACCAGAGTGTCAGCAATCGTTTGAGCGTATCAAGAAATATCTTCTTAATCCGCCCGTTCTAAAGCCACCAGAATTGGGAAAGCCTCTCTTGCTATACGTTTCAGTTAACCAAGCCGCTTGTGGCGGATTCTTGGCACAATATGAAGAAGGCAGTTTGGTTGAACATGCCATTTACTATGTAAGCAAGACTTTTATTGACTACGAGAAGAAATATTCTCAAATAGAGAAGACATGCCTAGCACTGGTATGGATGTGTCAGAAGCTGAGACATTACTTGTTAGCATCAGAAGTCAAGATTCCCTCAAAACTTAATCCTCTCAAGTATATTCTCGAACAACCATTTCTTAGTGGACGGATTGCTAAGTGGCAAGTCCTGTTAATGCAGTATGATCTGGGGTATGTTTCTCAGCAATCTATCAAAGGTCAAGCAATTGCAGACCAATTGGCAGATTTTCCTTTAGCAGAAGATGTTAGAATCGAGGATAGCTTTCCCGATGAGTGGATCTGTAATGTTCAACAATCCCCAGTTTGGAATCTATTTTTCGACGGATCCAAGAACATGGCCGGCATAGGAGTCGGAATCTTGCTGATCACACCAGAGAAAGAGATGATCCCCTTTTCTCTGAAACTGGATTTTCAGTGTACCCATAATATGGCCGAGTATGAAGCTTTAATACAAGGTATGAGAATTTTGCAAGACTTCAATGTTCAGAGGGTACATGCTTTCGGCGATTCATTGCTCGTCGTCAGCCAAGTCAAAGCTGAATGGCAGGTAAAAGATCAGAAGCTGCTCCCTTACCAAAAGATCGTTTTATCCCTTATCAACAATTTCGATGAATTTCAGCTTTTCCATATCAAAAGAGAGTTTAATCAAATAGCTGATGGTTTGGCCAGCCTGGGCTCCATTATGTCTTTCAGAAATGGAGAATCTTGTCGCTCCTTTGAAATCGGTAGACTTGACCAACCTGCCTTCGTTCCGGTAATGCAAGTCAACCAGGCGGAACAGAAAAAGAAGCCTTGGTATCAAGATATCAAAAACTTTATTGAAACTGGTGAGCTTCCACAAGAACTATCAAAGAAGGAGCAAAAAGCAATTCAGCATATGTCCGCCCGCTATTTTATCCTTGCCAATGTTCTTTATCGTCGTGGGTTCAGTTCTGAGTATTCCAGGTGCTTAGACGAAGAAGAAGCTAAAGAAATCATACGAGAAGCGCATGAAGGTATTTGCGGTGGTCATGTCGGCTACCAAACCCTTGTTAAACAAATCATTCGAGCAGGATACTATTGGAGAACCATGCAGCAAGACTGCTATCGTTTTGTGAAGAAGTGTGTTCAGTGTCAGATACACGCACCTTCCATTCATGCGCCAGCCACGTACTTGCAATCAGTCGTGTCTCCATGGCCATTTTCTATGTGGGCCTTCGACGTCGTAGGACCCATCTCTCCTTCAGCTTCTAATGGTCATAAATATTTCTTTGCCGCAACAGAGTATTTCACCAAATGGGTTGAAGCCGTCACTCTGCGTACGGTGGAGGGTCGACATGTAGTCTCGTTCATTCATAAGAACATTCTTTGTCGTTTCGGTATACCGCACGACATCGTGTCAGATAATGGTACTCATTTCAAGAATGAGAGAATGAAGATCTTTTGTTCAAAATTCAGAATTCATCATCATTTTTCAGCTCCTTAATATCCACAAGGAAATGGTCAGGCAGAAGCAACCAACAAAAGTTTGATCCGCATCTTGGAAAGAACCGTTGAGACAGGTCGTGATTGGCACGAGAAAATTCATGATGCACTTTGGGCATATCGAACTACCATTCAAACCCCAACCAATGCGACTCCTTCAGAACTTGTTTATGGGACTGAGGTGGTGTTACCTCTTCATGTTCAGAAACCCGCCCTTAAGTTCGCATCTCTTTTAGAGCTACCACTCGATCAGTATCAGCAACAGAGATTGGTACAGTTAGATTTACTCGATGAAAAAAGACTCAAAGCAGCAGAACACGCTCAGTCTTATCGTCAGAGGATAGCAAGGCAATATGCCAAGTCAGTCATCGAAAGGAGATTCCAAGTTAATGACTTGGTCCTTAGATCAACGGCTCATCTCAAGCATCGTCCACGTGGCAAATGGTCACCAAACTGGGAAGGTCCCTACGTGGTGAAAGAAGTGTTGCCCCGTAATTCATATCGTCTGATTAATGCAGACGGGGTAGAACTATCCGACCCCATTAATGCTCGACATCTGAAGAAATTCTATACCTAAAAAATCTCTATTCTATCTTTCGTATTCTTCAAAAATTCTCCTCAATAAATGATCAATTATTTTTTGGTCAAAATACCCCTCTTCCCCAGAATATACTGGGGCATTCTTGGTAAAGTTGCCTTTTATCCAAAACAATTTGTGTGCAGGCAGGATCTAATAAATCTCTCATTTTGCACGCATGTGCACTCAGTTGCATCCATTTGCATTTGCACGCATTCATCTGCATCAATTTGCATTGGATTTCCCATTCAGGATAAGGGATAAATCCTGAGACCCCGGCAAGTCGTCCAAGTCATCGCCAATCGATGACCCTTTAAAAACCCAGTGCTCGTACTGGTAATCTTTTAAAAACCAGTGCTCATACTGGTAATCTTTTGAAAACCCAGTGCTCATACTGGTAATCTTTTAAAATTCAGTGCTCATACTGATAACTTTTTAAAATCCAGTGCTCGTACTGGTAGCCTTTTAAAGGCCAGTGCTCGTACTGGTATCCTTTAAAAAATCCAGTGCTCGTACTGGTAATCTTTTAAAATACAATGCTCGTATTGGTACTTTGCAAAAGTTCGGTCTTCATACTGGTCGCAACATAACTCTCACATTGAGGTTCAGGCTCAATCTTTAGACCTGCGAACCAAACAATCTGTATCAGACTCTTGGGTCGTTCCATTCTGTTAATCTGACATTCGGGTTGCCGATTTTGTCAAGACCTCTAGTCATTCGTGTTATCAAGCAGTTCTTTGAGTTATCAAAAGCTATCAAAATCAATCGCCAAGTATCTCTCTTGCGAGGGACCCTTTTTCCAGGGAGAGTTCGAGGGAGCTCGTTTCTTTTCGCATGTCTTTATTGTTCGTTCGTTGAACCCCTTTTTCTAGGGAGAGTTTGAAGGGACTCGTGATTCACGAACAGTTTGCAAAATAATCTTTATTGTCACACAAGGAACCCTTTTTCTAGGAAGAGTTTCGACGGAAGCTCGTCCTCCTTGTAACCCTAAATGTCTTTTGTTAGGCCACCCCCGTCGTCGAGGACCCTTTTTCCAGGGAGAGTGTGATGGACTCGTTCCTCTATGATATCCTTTCAATCTCTGTTAGCATCCCCCTTTCCATAAGAGAAGCCTAGAAATAGGGAGTTTTGACGAAAACTCTATTTCTCTTCGAAAGTTCGTTTTGCAAACACCTCCTCTTCAGGGAAGAGAGGAGTATCTTTGGTTACCTGTTCAGGTAAGGGTCAAGCCTGAGTCTCTCCTTTGGGGAAAGGAGAGGAGAATCTAGCCACGGATGTGTCATATAGATCTCAAATGATTTCCTTCACCAAGGATTCCAAGAATATTTTGCCAATTTGCCATAAAAAATAGTTGTTGATTTCAAAATCTTTATCGCATAAAATTGTACCTCAGAATACTTTCAGTATTACTTTCGAAGTGACAAAGCTTTTGCGAAAAAGGATTCAAAATTCAAAATCTTTCTATTGGCCAACCAAAAGGATGAAGAATAAATCCGCGATATGGCCAGCAAAGAAAATTCAATGTTGTTGCAAAGCCAGAAGTGATTGATATTGATCGCAGTCAATGGCACATTTTTAAAGACCATTCTTGAAAAATAAAACAGTCGAAATATCCTGGGTGATACAGAAAAATCCACTCAATCTCCATGTCCCCTCAATCACCTAAGCTGCAATTAAATATCTGCAAAAGGGATCTCTCAACTGTCGTCAAGATGAAGGCGAATTAGACGAGTCGACCCCCGGGGCCAAAGAAGATTTGGATCATCTCCAAGATGACGGAGTTTGTGACGGATCCTTCCAGGGAAAGTCCAGATCACCGTCGAGATGAAGGCGAGTGTGATGGACCTCCTGACAATCCCTAAAAGGTATTTAATTTCTGTTATCATCAAGAGATTCCTAACCAATGAGCCAATAACCGTCAATATAATCCCTAAGAGAAAAGAAGGATCGGAACATCTCTGAGATGAAGGAGTTTGTGACGTACCCTTCCAAAAAAATAAAGAGAGAAAAAGCTAGGACATCTCCAAAATAAAGGATGATGTAATTCCCGAAAAATCCAAGAGAGCTCCAATTCTGTCAAAAAAGAGTGCAGAAAGATCATCATGAGAAAAGAATCCCAGGATATCAGACTGCCGAATCTATCAAGAATCTTCTTTAATTTTGTGAAATTCTTTTGTCAATATCCTTTCGCTAATAGCTCTCGCAATATCAAGAATACATTCTTTTCCGTCCATATCAATGAAATTGATAGCCTCCTTGAAGGAAAGTCAATTGCAAGTAATTTGAATTCGAATCTTGATTTTACGGAGTTAAGCCCAGTCGGAGGTAATACTTCAGGTAGAAAAGAGGGAATATTTTTCATATATATATGTGCTTATCATTCTTGAATTAACTACAATTTTTTGTCTTATTGGCAATCTGTTTAAGTTATCCTGACATGAAGTGAGAACTTGATGTTTATTTTGATGTATCCAGGCGTTGTTGTTATCCCTTTTAGGATCGGATGATGGGAGTTGTCCAAGATCCTTCCCTTCTTGTTTTGATCTGAGTGCCTGGGCTCTCAGATTCGCACACTTCCCTGTGCTCCCCACTGTCCCACCATAGACAGTTCCCGTTCAGGTTAAGGGTTAAACCTGAATTTTCCGCAAAAGGTCATTTGTCTTAAAAGTCATTCAGTCTTAGCAATGAGACATCCAAGATCAATCCATTTTCAAGCTTTAGGGAACCCCCTTTCTTCCTTTTGCAAACCCCTCTCGGATTTATTGTGCAGAATTCGAAGGTCCCATCATGGTTTCTTCATTTGAGGATTCCGTATATCGTCCCCTTTCAGGTTAAGGGTTAAGCCTGAGCCTCGTTTTTCCATGAGGTATCGTCCCCTTTCAGGTCAAGGGGTTAAACCTGAGCCTCATTTTGATGAGGTATTTCATTTATCGTCCCCTTTCAGGTTAAGGGTTAAGCCTGAGCTTCGTTCCATACGAGGTATTTCCTGTCCCATCCAGGTTAAGGGCAAAACCTGAATCTCACTTCTTTTCGAAGTAAATTTTCTCCTTATTCTTCATTTCATATCTATCATTATCCTTTGAACTAATACCCAGTCAGATTCATCTAACTGGGGCATTTTTATAGTCCAAATTTGGTATGTTTTCTTTGCCACTAAGCTCGACTTTCAACCGGCTTAGCAGCAAAGAGGGGCATCTGTAAACACACCAAATTTTTACCTTCATCCAGTGTTTGTCCATTTCATAAGTCATCACAGATCATTGCATGTCATTGCACGCATTCTGAATAGCATTGTATGACATTGCATCTCATTTTCGAGATCCAGCACTCCTATTTCAAAACATTCAATCCAGATTTGAATTTTAAAGCTTTATTTCAAAATCAATTTCAAAACCTGGGTTTTTATTCAATACTCTGTCATTTTCCAACCCCAGGACTTTGTATTTCGAAATATTTTCTCAGAAAACAATCTGGATTCCTTTCAAATTCAAACTTTAATCGATTTCAATTCACAGATGAAACCCATTTAGATGGTGTCGCTTCTGAATGCCTCTATTCATCAAATTTCTCAAATTTTTGAAAGTTTCAGTCCGATCAGGACTCTGTCTTAAAGTCCTAATCCGGTCAGAAGTCTGGTTTTTAAGTCTGTTTTACTTCCATTCTCAATCTTTTTCATTTGTTTTCGAAATTTAGGTCATTTCACAGAGTCCAGTTAGTTCAGGACTCTATTTAAGAGTTCGGTCGAGTTGGGAGTCTAACCCTGACTGTGTTTTCTGACTTATTTCATCATTTCTTGATAAAATGTTTTGAAAATTCTTTCATTTGGCTTTTAAAATCTAAAGTCTCAGAGTCCTAAGAGTTGAGGACTCTAACCCGGAGTTCCAGTTCGCTTGAGACCCTATTTTCAAAGATCTTGAATTTCAAATACTGATTTTAACCCCTTTTCAAAGCCATTTTCAGTGTTTATTTCAAAAATGTTCAAAATTCGATGTGGGCCCACTCAGTTGGCACCATATCCAGAGGAATTCTAACTCAGTTAGGACCTTATGCCATTTCAAAAATCCTAATTTTAAGTTTACTTTTGAAAATCTTTTGAAAACTCCTTCAATTTCAAGTTTTAAAATCGCTTTTTGAAAAACTCAAGTAGGGCCCACTCGGGGTGGCACCATATTCGAGTAAGTCAGGGCTAGACTAGGGTTAGTTGATGTCTTGGTTAGTGTTAGAGGTTTAGAAGAGTCAAAACCATTTTGAAAAATTCATTTTTGAAAGTTAGTTTTTAAAACTAGTGTTTTTAAAGGTTTTTAAAAGTGTTTTAAAAACCCAATGTGAGAGAATGCCAAGTGGCACCACATTTGGGGGATTCTTAGGTTTAGCTAGGGGTTAATTAGGAACTATTTAGGATAATTTACACTAGGGGTAGTTAGGTAACTCCACCCCAAAATCGCCCCCCCCTTTAGAGTCCAAAATTTTCAAAATTGTCAATTTTTAAACCTAATTTTTTTATTATAAATAGAGGCATAAGGGGGGTCGATTTTCCCATCTCTCTCTTATTGGATTCTTGGAGCTTCTCTCTCCTCTCCAGCCCTTCCTCCATTGCTGCAACTCCAAGGTATGAACTTCTTCACTTTTCTTATTTTATTTAATGCTTTAAACCTAGATTTAGGCTTGGACACCCCTCCTTATGGAAGATCAACCATGGTTTCACCTCAAGAACCATCAAGAACCAGCAAGAACAATCCAAGAAGGTGATCTAACCCTGTTTTGGATAATTTACAGAGATTTTAATCCATTAGAATTGATTTTAACATGATTCTTTGCATTATTAACCAATAAAATATATGATTTACCCTTTTTAATGGGTTAAATCTATGTTTTAAAGGTGATATCAAATTCCAGCCATTGATTCCCTGTTTTTAATTTATTTTCATGGTTTATTCATGTTTTTTTTACGTTCTATAGCATAGAAATAAGTTTTATTTACTGTTTTATGGTTTATTTTATTTATTTACATTAGTTAATGCATGGTTTTTCAAGTTTCTTAAATTTCTGTGTGTTCTAGGTTTAGAACAGTAAAGATGATGTTATTTCGGATTGAAGCACTCATTGTTTATTTCTGATTTTTTTATATGTGATGCATGCATGAGTTATTGAGTTACTGTAGAAAAATCAGAGGTTTTTGATCTCGGGAACCCTGTCAAAAAAATCAAACATCAAATCGGGTTTTTAAAGCTTTAAAATCGTGGTTAAAATCAAGAAGGTAACTTGCTGTGATGATATTTCTCTCATCTTATATCCGATTTTAAATCTGTAAAGTGATATGGATTCACATTGAGTAGATCTATTTGCTGTGAAATTTTCAGATTTTTTTATCACGGTTTATTATTTATACCTATTTAGAGAATCTGTTTTTAAATTTAAAACTCGTTAGGGTTTACCAAAACCCTAATCAGACTTGTGTTAGTCATAAATCCCAAACCACAGATCCGATTTTAGATCTGTAAAAAGTGAGTATTATTATTTTTCTGTCTAATATTCACCACTAAAATTTAAGAGATTTTTGTTTAGAATTGCTATTTATGTCTGTATTTTCAATCTGGAATAGCTGTTTTAATCCCTGTTAAGAGTGATATATTTTAGCTCAGATTGCTGGAAGAGTTTCTCCCTAACCGGAGATTATTTTTCTGATCTGTAAATTGGGAAATCTCTGTTTTTCTTTTTAGTTAGTCTCTGTAAAATTTCATAAATTTCCATGGAGATTTGACCCCTGGTTCAGGTCTTGGACTGAGACTGGTTGGTGAATTAGGACAAAAATAGCATATTTTTAGGGTTTAATGCAATTTTCGGATTAATTTAATGTCAAAAAATTATTTTTATAATTCCAATTCGATATTAGGGTTATAAAAAGTACAGGTACCAATTTTCATGTATTTTAGAATCCATTTGATGGCTGAATTGAGCAAATTGCAAAACCGGGTTCTTGAAAGATCCAAAAACACTGCTAAAATCACAGTTTTTGTGATATTGTTGGATTTTCGTGCATAGGCATATATTTTTAGGGTTTAATCATGTTCATAATCATATTAGGATGCTTTAGGTTTAATTTTGTGCTCATTTGATTTCATTTAGTCCATAAAACCTAAATTTTTACCAAAATCTCTTTCTAAAAACCCTGATTTCAAGGCCATAGTCTTGCTATCGGGGGCAATTTGGTCATTTGACCTAAATTTCGAAATCCCTAACCCTAATTTTCATATTTTTAAGCATGTCACATCATATTTAACTTAGTTTATTACATTCAAATTTCAAAACTTGCATTTTATCAAAATATCTTTCTAAAAAGCCTAATTTCAAGGCCATAGTCTTGTTATTAGGGGTATTTTGGTCATTTGGACCCCAATTTTGAAATTTCATATTTTATCTTCCTTATTTATTCAATTTTATTTCATACTTTATCATTTTGATTTAAGGAAATCAAGGAAAAGGCTTATATCTGGCAAAATCCAACAATTTCCTGATATTGTTGGATAAATCTAGAAAAGTCAACATATTTTCATTAACCAAGTTTTCTAGTTTTGCAGGTACATTGAAGACTTTATTTTCCATGTATTTAAATTTCAATAGTGATGTAATTTGTAATTAAACTTTGGAATAAGAATTTACATTTCCTGCTTAGCTTAGGTTGCATTGCATATAGCTTATTTTTATAATTTTAATATGTGATGGATGATGATTCATGCATATTTTTGCAAATTCACCATGGTCTACACGAATGGCACATACACTAGCTTCTATGAAGTTTATAAACTTGGTGGAATTTGTATTTATGGCCATAGTCAGAATATAAATGATACTTAGATTTATGATTTTCACATTAGCCACATTCAGCCTATACTCTTAGGCTAACTTCAAAATGCACTGCATTTCTCAAAAAATACAAAAAGTATTTCTCAATTCCTTAAATCCATATTCATTCATTTCATGCATTTGCCAATTCCAATCTCAATTCAAAGAAGTTCATTTTCTCAAAATCTCCTAAGTCTTATAGCAAAATCGATTTTCCCAAAGACATTGAATTTCAAAGGATATTTCAAGTATTTCCCAAGTTCCAAATTCAAATTTTCTAAGTTAGAATTTCAATTTCCAAGTTTGAATTCAGAGAAACCAAGTCTCTGAGAATCGATTTTCACCAAATGTCAAGGATTCCTCAAAATCGATTTTTATTTCTTTCAAAAGTATATTTGAAATCCCAATTCACGATTTTCCAAGATTTACTTTTTATATTTCAATCATTCAAAGCAAACATCATGTTTTCAAATGTGCATTTTTCGGAAAATTCATAGCACATGCCTGATTCTATGTGCATTTAGAAATTAGAATATGATTTAGACAAGTTGAATAGAGTAGAGCATAAGATTGATCCTTGGTTCAATTACCCCTGTTAAAGGTGTCAGGAACGGTTGAACCTCGTACCGACAGGCGAGTCCCATTCTTCGCAATTATCCCGCATTTTAAAAACGGAGGCGAGTTATTTTCAAAAACTTTTTCAAAGGTCAGTTTGACTTGCAAAAGTAAAATTTTGCGATGATAACAATGTGCCAATGCCTTTGAGCATGGTCTTGCTAGATCTATTGAAAATAGGACTGGAGGCATAATAAATGTCGATTGAATCGCCTCAGAAATAATATGAATCATCTAGAGCTCCAGGATTATACACATTTCAAATGAGATATTTCGTGATATCTCTCAAAATCACTAATGCTCTATTCTAGAATGACAAAATGGGTTGCAAGAGTGAAAAGAGACAAAACTGGTTTAGAAAACTGTCTGGAGTGGCATTACAGGAGCTAAAAACAAATATATAGGCATTTATGGTGGGCAACGGATCAGTGGGAGAAGCCGGATGAATGGCGTGGCATCAATGTCTTCTGGTAAATTAAAGCTCAATTCTAATCCATATGACCCGGGTCCAAAACTATCAGGCTTCACTAGGGTGAAAAGATTCTTCACCAGAGAATTCTCCAGCTCAAGAAACCAGATTCCCATTTTCAAAAGTCTGAAGACCATGGACTTTTTCCATTATGATTTGCTCAACTCACATCAAACTGATAATTCTAGTAGGATTTATTTTTTTCTTCTTTTTTTTTTTTTTTTTGCAACATCTCACCACTGTTTCATCACACTGTCACTTGTTATAACACCATCTTCACATTCACACTTTCCATTTACCTGTCATTCACCTATCAGCATGCCATATTCCATCTGTAAATTACATCCCTCTACCTTGATAGCTTATCCAACTCTCACCCATCTGGTTGTTGTATGTTACAGCCCGACATGTCCACACATTGACTCTGCTGGCCACAGCATTTGTCTAGCACAACCCCAGTCTTTCTTCATCCAACTTCACCTAGTTGCTGCAAACGCAGCAGCTTCCACCTCATGGCATTATGTTACCTCCTTACACTATACCATTCCCTTAATGCCACTTGCCGTAGGTGTCTCAACAGTACCCTGTCACAAGTGTTGAATCCCCCAGCACACATCCTCACGTAGCACCTACTCACCATCTGGTACCCTCAACATATATTTCCAGGTTTATTACCCACTTCATGTCCAGCATAATGGCTGATGTACTGTATTGAGGTGAGATTTCATTATCACTATAGTTGCAGCAGTGCCCCCAACTACTTTCCCTGCCTACTGCAGTCAATAGCCCCTATGTCATCCGACCTTCCTCATAATATATGCCTAATTCATATTCATAACAACCTTGTGCACTTCCCACTCATCTTCCTACCCTATTTCTTGTACATCATCAATACCCAATTTTGATGTCTCATAAGCTATTGTATATACTCTATATATATACATACATATATATCTATATACATATATATGCATGTGTATAGATAATATATATATCATTTCCCATCTTTCCATCATGAATGAATATTTTTGACATTTATATGTAATTTCCTTCTATTTCTTCTATTAATCAAGTGTTTTGCAGGGAATATGTGAAGGATATCACTATGTGGAGTTGTAAAAATTTCATGTGTTGTAATAGTTAGATCTTAAATGAGAATTTACATTTTCTGTTCTAGATAGAATGAATGAACATTGTAAATATCATAAATTGCTTGTTTTTCATGCTTTTTCCTTTATTTATTTTTAAATCTCACATTGGTGAAACACGAATGGCAAGTGCACAATTTCGTAAGAGGTAAATTAATCCTAAGTTGATGATCCACATCAATGGCCATAGTCAGGGTGTGGACAAAATTTAGTATTTTTATCTTTTACGAAATAACACTGGATCCACACTGGATCCATTTTAAAAAATTCATCATATTTTCCTTAAATATCTTCTTCTTTTATCAGAATTTAACTTAAAATTAATTCAAAATATATACCAATGGCCATAGTCAGGGTATATTGAGAGTTAATTTCATTTTAAATCCTATAAAAGCACCAAATGTGTTTTATTCTTCACCTGAATTTAAATATAAATTATTATATAATACATCCAATGACCATAGTCAGGGATGTATTATATCTTCAATCTTATTTCAATTCATCCAAAGAATGAAATAGCTTTTAAAAATCCAAATTTCAAAAATTCAAATTCATTCATCATTTAGGATAGAACTGCATCATATCTTCAAAAATCCCTCTTTCAAAACTCCAAGTGATGTAAATATCTTTCTCAAATCTATCTTCAATTCTTATAAAATCCAATTCATCCTTTTTATTTTCAAATTTAACTTCATTTTTCAATCTCAAAGTTCAATTTAAACTTTGAGATTTCAAAGTCATTTTTATATTCAAATCAGATTTCAAAGTTCAAATTGACTTTGAAATTCCAAATTTATTTTATATTCAAAACTCTAATCAAACTCAAAGTTCAAATTTTAGCTTTGAGACTCTTGATTCATCTTCTAAATTTCAAATTCAAAAATTCAAGGTCTAATTTGACTTTGAAATTCGTTTGTATATTCAAATTCTAAATTTCATTTTTCAAAGTTCAATTTAAACTTGGAAGTTCTTGATTCATCTTCTGAATTTAACTCCAAATCCATTTTAGGATCCAGGATTCAACACTCATATTGGATCTCAGACTTCAGATCCGATTCCTCTTTAGGATCCAGGCTCCAATTTCACCTTGGATCTCAGACTTCAGATCCAATTCCTCTTTAAAGATCCAGAGTCCAATTCCACTTTTGGATCTCAGACTTCAGATCCAATTCTCCTTTAGGATCTAGACTCCAATTTCACCTTGGATCTCAGACTTCAAATACAAATCCATCTTAGGATCCAGAGCCCAATTCTACATTTGGATCTCAGACTTCAGATCCAAATCCATCTTAGGATCCAGAATCCAATTTTATATCGGATCTCCGATTTCAGATTTTAAATCTATCTCTAGATCCAATTCCATTCCCAATTCTAGATTTCAAATCCAATCTCAAACTCCCTAAATCCATTTCTATTCTTAAATACCATTTGATTATCTCAGATCCATTCCAAACTTAAAAATCCAAATTCAATTCCATCTCAAGTATTCATTTCCTTTCCTAAATTCAAATTCAAATTCAAAGTCCATTTTTGACTTTGAAACTTCATTTCCTTTCATTTCAAAGCTTCAAGTCATTCTTTCTCATTTATTCTTCCAATCCTGATTTACTTCGAAAACTTAGAACTCCTCTGATGTATCTCAAGTTCTAAAGTTAGAATCAATCATTTCTTCACTCCCTTATCAAGTTCATCTCAAAATACTTGGAAATTTCCAAAACATCTTTCAAAAAGAGCATACATCCTTGCATTGCACAAGCATGATTCTTTGTGCATTTAGAGTTAGAATAAATCCTTAGATTATATTTAGGCAAAGCAAAAGGCATAGATTCGATCCTTGGTTCGATTACCCCTGGTAAAGGCGCTAGGAACGGTCGAACCTCGTACCGACGAGCGAATCCCGTCTCTCCATTTTCCCACAAATTTTCAAAACAGAGGCGAGTTATTTTCTAAATCTTTTTCAAATTAAGGTCAAGTGAGACCGCGCAGAAGAGTTCCTCTTCTCTCTTTCTTTCTTTTCTCTCTTCTCTCTCTCTTTTTCTTTCTTTTATTTTTCTCCCTTCAAAAAGGAGGAAAATAGAGGTCGGAAAAGGGAAAGAGAAGGAAGAGAGAGAAACCGACAAGAGAATAGGAAAAATTTTACGATGATCACAGTTTTGGCGACCGTGATGGGACGCGTCTTCGTCCGGTTGAATCTATGCCTTTGCTTTGCTTTTATATAATCTAAGTCTTTATTTTAACATATGTCAGCTACATTTTCCATGCAAACCTTAGGAGCCTAGACTCTGTCCTAAGCTGACATCATTGCATATAGGATCTAAGTATGGTTTGCTAGGACCATATTGAGGAGATTATGTCCATGTTCACATTAGACTTAGGTCTTAAATACAACTCTCCTCAATTCTAGGGATTGAATGCAAAACAATGTATGCAAGTGTATGCTTCTCTTTATTTAAATCTATCTCTTTAGGACTTGCATTAGAGACTTCTGATTTTATTGCATGTTGATCATATTTTGAAAACATCCCTACCTATATTGTCCCGGTCTTCACGTTGCTGGGCTGTCTCACTGAACCATAGTTCGGGAGAGAGCCTCACAACTGGACCACTTATTTGGGTTCGCGCCCCCCTACCACGTACCTAAGGGCCATAGTCCGAGGTATATCGGTAGGTGCTCAAGGATGTTGGGAAGCCTTTTACCTTAGAACCGGAGAAATATTTTATGCCACGTACTTCGAGCTTCGGCTTGAGTATATCGACATACCTTGATTGGAATCAGATGATATAAATCTTAGAGTTAGGATTAAGGTCCTATCAGCCATTTCAAATATTGCATATAGAGTCAGCTTTAGGGAATACTGTTTGTGTATCCTTGCTTGTATATCTATGATTGTGTGATATTTTTAATCTTCCTTATATTTTCCAAAAACCTGGGTATATCTCTTCAAAATTTCTCCTTTGTTTTTAAAACCCAAATGTATTTTTCCTTCTCTTCTTTTCCTCCTTCTTCTAAAAATCTTCAAAAAAATCTTATGATCCTGCCTGCAAGTTCTTCAAATTTTAAATCTTTACCATTTATCCTCAAAATTTCATTTATTCTCTTATTTTCTTCTGATTTTATATTCTTGTTTATATTTTCATAAAAATCTCTTTCCGTCAAGAGATATCCTTTTCAAAATAATATTTTTTTTTCATATTTTAGTTGGTTACTCTCCCTCGTAGAGTAAGCAACACAATTGTCGCAAATTCTGTGGTGACTCAATCCCTAGTAATGGGATACAATTCTTTTTAGATTTTAAATCCTTCCCTCTTGTCAAAACTTCTCCAAAAAAGTTTCTCTGGTCTGAAAACCTTCTCTTTCCTCTACAGAGAGATCACTGAAATCCGAAAATGGTTACAACAAGGGCAGGAAAAGAAACAGTTCCTTAACACAGCGACAGTGAGGCGGAAGAGATGAGCTCTCCTAAATCGGTCAGGGGACAGGGTCAGAACAAGAAAGATGACATCGACCCCGCTATGTATGATATGTTCCAAAAGATGATGGCGAGGATGATGTCGGAGCAAGCCGAGGCCAAGCTGAAAGAGGCAGTTCCTAAAAGCAAGCTAAGGAAGAAGCCTGTAAAGAAGCAAGTCAGAATCATCAGAAAGAAGGTGCAGCCAGACACTGCTTCTGAGGAATCAGAGTCAGTCGAGGAAGAGTCAGAAGAGGAAGAGCAGTTTGTCTACAAACAGAATCCTCCAAAGCAGTCCGTAAAAATAGTTGCAGAAGAGCCTGAATCCGTCAACAAGCCCAAGTCTGGGGCCCCAATAGAGGACCTGATGAGCAAACAGATGAAGGAGATGAATCGAGCAATTAAGGACATTCAAGCCAAGGGTAAGGGCAAGCAGACCTACACCGGCGAAGATTTTTATGATGGTCTAGATGAGGATGATAACCTGGAGAATCTTCCTCGCAAGTTTCTCAAGTTTGATGGGACTGGCAACCCTAAAGCCCACTTGGCCACATTTTATGCTGAGTGCAGTCGTTTCAGAAAAGACAACAGGGCTCTGTTCATCTGTTTTCCCCGCAGTCTGGAGGGTGTAGCAGCCAGATGGTATGCTGATCATGTGAATCCTATCGAACTACGAGAGTTCGATAAGGTAGTAAATCTGTTCATTGAGCATTTTCTATTCAACACTGAGGTTTCACCTACGCTCAATCACCTTTACAACTTAAAGCAGAATGAAACTGAAAGAGCTGGAGAGTTCATCCACAGGTGGAGAAGTACCTGCAACAAGATGAAAGTTCCCATTCCAGAGGAGCATGCATTGCAAATAATCCTCAGCAATTTCTCTCAGCCTCTGAGAAGCCTCATTGCCACTTCTTCAGCAAAATCCTTTATCAAATTAATTGAGCGAGCCGAATGGCTCGAAGCAGGAATAGAAAGTGGGCTTTACGAGGGCATGCCTCTGGCCAAAAATATCCAAGACCAGAAGAAGAAAGCACAGTTCACTCATGCAGCTGATACCTCTGGCAATGATCATGACAGTAACAGAAGAAACAGAAATGACAGCAAGAATGGCCAGAACCACGGCGCAACTCAAAGGGAGAAGTCTTCCAAGCAGAATAACAAGTTGTCTCAGTCTAGCTTTCCGCAGAAAGAAAAGATAAAGCGTGAAGGTTGGAGTAATGATCGTGAGTTCACTCCTCTGAAGCAAACGCTCGAAGAAGCCCTTGAATTCATGCTGGCCAAAGGATTGGTTAAACTCTCAAAAGTCGCGGATCCTCCCACGGTCATGGGAAGGTTCACAAATCAGTTCTGCAAGTTCCACCGAGCAGTGGGGCATGACACCGATCACTGCTTCGTCTTCAAAAATATTGTTCAGGATTGCGTCGACAAGAGTCTCTTTGTTGAAGACGAAGAGGAAGATGACCTAGCCGTCATGACCAAGTCTCTCCCCGGCTACTCAGAAGACTGAAGATGTCGGAATTCTCCTACCTTTTTTCCCTTTTTTGCCAGTCACCTTGTAGGGGGGGCCAGTCAGTCCAGTCCTTTTTTTGTGACCTTTTGGTCAAAATACTTGTAAATATTTCAGTTCTTTGTTATCAGTTTTGCTTGTCAAATGAAATGTCAATTTTCCTTTATATCTCTAATATCACAGTACTTTCTTCCTCTGCCACATAGGGGCATTTGCTTTTGAAAATCTATATTTCAAAAATCTCTTCATCGGCTTCTATTAAAATCGCATTTAAATTCCTGTTCTTTTCAGAATGCGGGACTAATCTTGACATCATTCATGAGAGAAATGATATTACCTATGGGGCTTTTTCAAAAATCATAAAATTTTGAAAATCTTCATTATGACCAAAGAGTTCAAATATTCTTTGGTCCAACCTTTGTCAAAAATCAACCCTCGTGTTAATCATATCTTCAAAAATAAGTTTTTGAACCATTGCATTGAAAATTTAGAACTCGTGTTGATCCTATCCTCCAAGATCAGTTTCAAAATGTTATATTCAAAGATCAACCCTTATGTTGGTCTTATCTTCCAAAATGGATTTTAAATCTTTATATTCAAAGATCAACCCTTGTGTTGGTCTTATCTTTCAAAATGGATTTCAAATCTTTAATAGATCAACCCTTATCTTTCAAAGTGGATTTCAAACCTTTATATTCAAAGATCAATCCTTGTATTGATCTTATCTTCCAAAATGGATTTCAAATCTTTTTATACAAAAGATCAACCCTTGCGTTGGTCTTATCCTCCAAAATTGATCTCAAAACCTTTCAAAGATCAACCCTTGTGTTGATCTTATTATCAATTTCAAACTATTATTTTTAGAAATCAAATCTGTTGTTGATTTTCTTTCAAAAATTAGACTTTCAAATCATTGCCTTCAAAAATTAACCCTCTTGATGATCTCTCATGTTTGATTTAAAGGATCAGATCTCGCGCTGATCATTCTTCTTATGATGGATTTTCTTCCCCCAAAATGATTTCTCATTTATCTTTTAAATAAACATTTTCCTTTCAAGATCCCATATGCAGGCAGGATCAAAAAAAAAAAAAACTCCTTTTTCTCTTAAATCTTATAAATTTTCAGTTAAGTTTGATATTTTTATCAGTTTCATTCATTTTATTCAAGTTTATATCAATTTTATCAAGTTTTTATCAAGTTTATCAATATTTCCTCAATTCCATTAAATTTTATCAATCTTTATACCCTTTCAGGTTAAGGGATAAACCTGATGCCTCTTTCCCATGAGGTATTTCCTTTATTCTTATTTTCCCGCTCAGGTTAAGGGATAAACCTGACCCTCGTTGTCCGAGGTGTTCCCGCTCAGGTTAAGGGATAAACCTGACCCTCGTTGTCCGAAGTGTTCCTGCTCAGGTTAAGGGATAAACCTGACCCTCGTTGCCCGAGGTGCTCCCATTCAGGATAAGGGAAAATCCTGAGACCCCTTGTAGGAGCAACAAACGCTACCTATGAGGATTCTTTTGTAAATACAAGTTTGTTAATCTTTATTGATTTTCTAGATTTATATCAATTTGCCTTCGCTAAATTTTCTTAAATTCTATTCTTGTTCCCATTCAGGATAAGGGATAATCCTGAAACCCCTCGTAGGAGCAATAACGCTACCTATGAGGATTCTTTCATAAATACAAGTTTTGCCAATCTTTATTGATTTTCTAGATTTATATCGATTTCCCTTCATTAAATTTTCTTAAATTCAGGATAAAGGGATAATCCTGAAGCCCCTCATAGGAGCAATAATGCTACCTGTGAGAATCCTTTTCCAAAATAAATTTTCAAAATTTCTTTCCTTTCTTCTTCTCCATTTTTTTATATAAATTTTATTCCTTTTCCCTTTCAGGTTAAGGGATAAACCTGAATCATTCCTTTCTAAATTCTCATAAAAATTCTATTCTATTTCCCCTTCAGGATAAGGGAAAATCCTGAAAACACCGACAATCACTCTTGCTCAAATCTCAAAGTGTCTTAAAGAATGTCGATGTCCCCCTTTTCTTCAAATCTCCATCAGAAAACCCAGTACTTACACTGGGGCATTTTTTGAAAAATTCAATACTCATACAAGTAAGCCTAGCCCTCGTGCTAGTGTTTGGCTGACCGATCAGTTAGCCCTCAGGTCACAATCTTTCCTCAAATTTCCTCAAATTCTGTCAATCTTCCATCAATTTCTCATAAATTCTTCTTTAAGATTCGAGTTTCGACTCGAATTTCCAACTCTTTCCCTAAGATTCGAGCCCTGACTCAAATTTTCTAGCTTTCCTTTGAAGATTTGGGTCTTAACTCGAGTCTTCTTTACTTCAAAAATCTAAAAAAACTTTCAAGTATTCCTTTGAGATGCGAGCCCTGACTCGAACCTTTCCTGCTTTCCTTCGAAAATTTGGGTTTTATCTCGAGTTTTCTTGCCTTCAATAAATGAACCTTCAAGTTTTGATTCGAGCCCTAACTCGAACTTTCCTGCTTTCCTTCAAAAATTTGGGTTTTATCTTGAGTTTTCTTGCCTTCAATAAATGAATTTTCAAGGTTTTCCTTTGAGATTTGAGCCCCGACTCGAACCTTCCAGTTTCCCTTTGAAGACTCGAGTTTCGACTCAAATTTTTCTGTTTTCCTTGTAAAAAAACTGAATCTTAATTCAATTGGTTTTTCAAAACCAACTTCTGAGTTAGGATTACCTTCAAAATCCAGTTTTATATCAAGCTTGCCTTCCGAACCTTAAATTTACATTTACCTTCAGAATTCAGCCTCATGTTGGATTCTTCCCCAGAATCCCACTGATATGTCAAAATTCGATGTTAAGCAAATGTGTCATCATTAAGGATTTCAGGAAAATCTTGCCAAATTGCCATAAGATAGTTGTTGATCTCAAACTTTTATTACATAAAGAATTTCCTCAAATCTCCTTAGTATTCCTTCCAAAAGCGTGAAACTTCTGTGAAGAAAGGCTCCAACTTCAAATTTTCTGTTGGTCAACCAAGAGGATGAAGAAAAATCTTCGACATGACCGGTAAAGAAAATATTCAATGATGCTGAAGAGCCATAAATGAGCTGATATTGATCATAGCTATGGCACATTCTTAAAGATTATTCTTTGGCAGTAAGACAGTGGAAATATCCTGGGCAGTCAGAACAGAACCTACCCAATTCATGTCTCCTCGAGTAAGCTAAGCTGCAAATCAAATATCCGCAAAAGGGATCTCTCAATTGTCGTCAAGATGAAGACGAATTAAGCGAATAGACCCCCGGGGCCAAAGAAGATTCAAAACATCTCCAAGATGACAAAGTTTGTGACGGGTCCTTCCAGGGAAAGTTCGGATCACCGTCGAGATGAAGGCGGATGTGATGGACCTACCGACAAAACTCTAAAAGATATTTGATTCCAGCTATCATCTAAATACCTTTTGAGCCAATACCATCATATATAATCCCTGAGAAAATGAAGGATCGAAGCATCTCCAAGATGAAGGAGTTTGTGACGTACCCTTCCCTGAAAAGAGAGAAAAGTCAGAACATCTCCAAAATGAAGGATGATGTAAAAGCCCAAGAAAACCCCGTGACTCAAAAGAGTGCAAAAAGATCAGCATGGGAAAATACCCAGGATATCAAACTGCCCAAATTGCAAAGAATCTTCTTTATCTATGTGAAATTCTTCTATCAATATCTTCTCATTTAATTACTTTTATGAAGCTAAGAATATTTCCTTTCCTTTCATATCAAGGAAATTGATAGCATCCTCGAAGAAAAACCAACAACAAAATTTGACTTTGATTCTAGATTCTATAGAGTTAACCTGGTTGGGGGTAATACTCTAGGTGGAAGAAGGAACATCTTTCAAAAGAGCTTACCTTAAAATTACCTTGAATCAACTATAAATTTTATCATTTTTGGCAAAATTTTTCAGCTTTCCTGATAAAGAAATAAGAACTTGACATCTGTTTTGATACATCTTGGTATTGCCTTCTCCGTCTTTTACTTTGTCGAGAGGCTCGCCTTCTCCTTGATAAAAGATTGCCTTCCCCGTCTTTCGCTCTGTCGAAAGACTCGCCTTCTCCTTGATAAAAGGATCGCCTTCTCCATCTTTCGCTTTGTCGAGAGACTCGCCTTCTCCTTGACAAAAGGATTGCCTTCTCGTCTTTCGCTTTGATCGAAAGACTCGCCTTCTCCTTGATAAAAGGATTGCCTTCCACGTCTTTTGCGTTGTCAAAAGATTTGCCTTTCTCCTTGATAAAAGGATTGCCTTCCCCGTCTTTTGCGTTGTCAAAAGATTTGCCTTTCTCCTTGATAAAAAGATTGCCTTCCCCGTCTTTTGCGTTGTCAAAAGATTTGCCTTTCTCCTTGATTAAAGAATTGCCTTCTCCGTCTTTTTGCGTTGTCAAAAGATTTGCCTTTTTCCTTGATTAAATGATTGTCTTCCTCGTCTTTTGCCTTGATCAAAAGATTTGCCTTCTTCTTGCCAAAATGATTGCCATCTTCATATTTCACATTTTTGCTTTCTCCTTACTAAAAAGGATTGCCTTCTTCATATCTTACATTTTGCCTTCTCCTTGTTAAAAGGATTGCCTTCTTCATATTTCATATTTTGCCTTCTCCTTGTTAAAAGGATTGCCTTCTTCATATTTCATATCTTACATTTTCCCTGTTAAAAGCATTGCCTTCTTCATATTTCATATCTTACATTCTCCCTGTTAAAAGCATTGCCTTCTTCATATTTCATATCTTACATTCTCTCTGTTAAAAGCATTGCCTCCTACATATCTTACATTTTGCCTTCTCCTTACCAAAAGGATTGCCTTCTTTATATTTCGTATTTTACGTTCTCCTTGCTAAAAGGATTACCATCTTCATCGCCATCTTCATATTTTGCTTTCACCTTCTCCTGTCCAAAGGATTTGCCCTCTTCCATCTTTTCGTCTTGTCAAGAGATTCGTCCCCTTGATAAAAAGTTTGCCTTATTCATCTTTCACCCCATTAAAAAATTCGCCTCCTGTTACCTTATTCATCGTTCATTTTCCTCACATCTCCTCATTTTTCCATTTCTCACATTTCCAGAAGAGTTGCTTCACTCAGGCGAAATATCTCTTCCTGTCCCATCAAGACTTCTTCACCCGAGGATCCCGTATGGTTGTTCCCACTCAGGTTAAGGGTCAAAACCTGTACTCCCTGCGAGAGGTCATTAAATTCAAAAGTTGATTTAGTCTCAGCAATGAGACGCCCAGGTTCATCCCTTTTTTAAGCTTTAGGGAACCCCATTTCCTTCCTCCTTTCGCAAACCTCTTTCGGATTTGTTTGTCCAAACTCCGAAAATCCCCATCATGGTCTCTTCACTCGAGGATTCCATATGGTCGTTCCCTTCAGGTTAAGGGTTAAGCCTGAACCTCGTACCTCGAGGTATCTTCCTTTTCAGGTTTGGGTTAAACCTGAGTCTCGTTTCAACGAGGTGTTTCTTCTGCCAGTCCCATCACGATTTCCTCATTCTTTATTCAATCATATCATTTTCGAGGATTTCTTCTTCCCAAAGCCATTCAGGATAAGGTTTTAAGCCTGAAAAACCATATCTTTTAAATAAATTCTTCCACACCCAGTTCAGATCTGCTGACTGGGGCACTTTTCAAAATTTGGAGTGTTTTCTTCGCCACTAAGCTCGGCTTTCAACCAGCTTAGTAGCAAAGAGGGGAATCTGTGAACACCCTAAATTTTTCAAAATCTTTTCAATATTCCCTTTTTGCCCCTAAATTCATTTTTTGAGCAAATGAGTCATTTCAAATCTAAACTCCAGTTCATTTCTCAAGTTTTATTGAAATTAAATTCATTTCATATGTTTAAAATGATTTTTGGATCTGGATCCATTGTCCAGATCCAAATCTAAGTCTCCTTGTTCAAATTTTAAATTAAAAATATAGAAAATACCAAAAATAGCCTTTAAATAGCTCGGATAGCCCATTCGACATCCGTTTGGGTCCATCACATTGTATTTCTCAATTCGAGTGTCAAAACTCGAACATTTTCTCAAAACCTGGGTCAGAAACCATTCTTTTGAAGAAATTTCCCCGAAATGGTCCGAAATTCTCAGAAAAATACTTTTATAAATATTTCTCAGAAAAATACAAAAAATTAGTGTTTAATCTTTGTTTTCTCGTAAAATCTTAGATTTTCATTCCAAAAATACAAAAAAATAAAATATTGAACAGAACAAAAAATCAAAAATAAATAAAGGAAATTGCAAAAAATGGTCTTTGGAAACCCGTTTTAGAAAAATCTTTTTATAAAAGACCTCTTTTTGGAAAAAGTAAAACCCTTAAAATTGAGTTAGGGTTTCAGGGGGGAGACCCTCTCGAGGTCTCCCTCTCTGGCGGCTTCTCCTCTCCAAACAGCCGCACGCCCCCATGTGCGAGCTCCTCCATGGCCGACCTCCCTCCACCATCCATCTCGCCTTCCCCCCTTCTCTTTCGTCCATCCTCCTCCTGCTTCACCCGATCCCTCCATCACCAACGGCTTCTCCATCTCAAGATCGATCTCCTCTTCAGCCATCCGATCCCCAACGACATTACTTCTTCCAGAGCCATCGCCTCCCTCTTCAAAAGGAGGCAAAGGGGAACCCTAAATCCATCTTTTCCTCACCCCCGCATCTTCTTCAAACTTCTCAATCCATCTCCTGCCTCTCCTTCTCCTTCCTCCTTCAGCAACACCACCCCTCTTTCATGATTCTTCTCCTTCCTCCATTCCATTCGACGATCTATTTTCCACCCCACATCATTCTTCCCCTTTTCCCTTTTTTTTCCCTCTTCTTATATCTCGTTCTGATCTTCTCCCATCAACTTAAAGAGCAATCTGTCAGCGGTGATATAGGGGATTCATTCCTTTGAGATCAACCTCTGCAATCAGGTAAGTAGCTTATTTCCTTCTTCTATGATATTTTCCTTCTCACGGCATTTCCCTTGACCCTCTGTAGTTTTCTTCCTTTGCTTTTTTTTTTTCCACCAAAAGCAAACTCATATCACCGATCTGCTTATTGCAGCCTCGATGATACACATTGCAACATCAATGGAATGCATATATTCCAACATTTCTTTTTTTTTTTTCTTGTTTTTCTTCTTTGTAATTTATTTCTGGATTCCTTTTGCCTTGAATATTTGTTTATACATATTGTCTGCCACTTCATCATCGTTCTTCAATTCTGCAATGCACTGCATCTGTGGGTTTTTTTCTTGGTATTTAGCTTATAGCATTATTTCATCTGTGTGACATTATCAACATCTCGGCGTTCATCCATTTTGTTTCAATTTATTATCCATGTCGCCATTTTCTGTTTTTCTTTATCACCCATCTCGGTATACCATGCATTTTTTTTTTGGTTTTGGTAGTTCACTGATTCAGCATGGTTATTCTATCATTTCCTAATTATAATTTGGTCACTTTCACTCTATTACAGTATACCAATATCATATGCCATTCTTAGTTGTAACTATGCATCCGGTTTATTTGATTTTCTGCATTCACGACATCACATTATGATTTTTTACCTGCATAGGTTGCCTATTCATTTCTTCCTGGCATCAATTAGCTAAATCTGCTAGCTTTGTGGATGATGATCGCCAATTGATTCATGGCAACATATGCCATAAATTCCAGATTGAGAATCCCATGTGTTTTGTGTATTGTTTGGATTTGATAGAAATGATGAATCCCCTACAGGTCCTGTATTGCAATATGAGTGACGATTGGTCCATGGTATAAACTGAAACTAGTAAAAAAAAAAAAAAATTAACTTTGATCTATACAGATGATCAAATCTGTAAGATTCACATTCGTTTCACTATGGAGTCACAGAGATTCTGTATCTACCGGCAGCATGTAAAACCCTTTCATTTGGCATCTCCCGGAATCTGAGCATGGTATTCCACGATAAAGGTGTTATGTGATTGTCTTTCCATTTGTTTTTTTTTATGTTTGAGATTCTATTATGTTGAGGCTCCAGTGCTCCAGCCTGAGGCTACTATGTTACCAGACAACAACCCTTGTCTCTGCCATGGAGTAATATACACCAACCAACGCAGGTATGCTCCATCAAAAGAATCTTCGATTCCAAAAGTTTTATCTCATGTTTCTCCTTCTCCTTGTTTAGAATATTAAAAGGATTATGCATGTCGATCACTGTCATATGTGTTACAGTTTTGATGTCCTTTTTTTTTAGCTAGTTTTATTTCAAATAATTAGTCTGCAGACAGATGTTGGTTATTTCCTTCTTTTTTTAGTTTGTTTTGTGATTTATATCACTTACAGAAAGGTCTGGCATTCTAAAGAAGGATTAGCCTTGTGACTCATGTTCATCCCTTTGGCAGTTTTATGAGATGATTCCTCATTTTTTTTTTCTCTTTCTCTTATTTTCAGAGAATTGATATGTCATTTACACCATACAGATCCTCATCTCTGGATAAATTCATGTATAGTTTTATCACCTTCCCTACAAGCACCTCTCCCACGGCTTGAAACTGTATCTAGATGCACATCCATGGTTGAGGCCTGCCTGCCCTCTGTGGAGAATCGTGAAAGGAAGGTTAGTGCTAATATATGCTTTGATTCCAGAATCATTGAGGAAATAACAAGAAACCAAAGCCTGCAAGGTATTGTGAATTCATATGTTCCAACAAGGAAAGCATATCTGCAGGTCATGTATGTGTTATGTTTCATTATCATGTTGCTAATATATACATTACAATAACAGGAGTATATCCACGTACTGTATTTCCATTACATTTCATCCTGTATTGTGAGCATGCACATTACTTTTACCTTCCATTTCATGCTACTTGGTCATCCAATACTTTCGTTCTTTTAACTATGGATTGCTTATTCCATCTAAAGAAAGGGGTATGTTATGAAGAAGTTCCTGGAGTGTCATGTGCCAATGCCTTTGAGCATGGTCTTGCTAGATCTATTGAAAACAGGACTGGAGGCATAATAAATGTCGATTGAATCGCCTCAGAAATAATATGAATCATCTAGAGCTCCAGGATTATACACATTTCAAATGAGATATTCCGTGATATCTCTCAAAATCACTAATGCTCTATTCTAGAATGACAAAATGGGTTGCAAGAGTGAAAAGAGACAAAACTGGTTTAGAAGAACTGTCTGGAGTGGCATTACAGGAGCTAAAAAAAAATATATAGGCATTTATGGTGGGAAACAGATCAGTGGGAGAAGCCGGATGAATGGCGTGGCATCAATGTCTTCTGGTAATTGAAAGCTCAATTCTAATCCATATGACCCGGGTCCAAAACTATCAGGCTTCACTGGGGTGAAAAGATTCTTCACCAGAGAATTCTCCAGCTCAAGAAACCAGATTCCCATTTTCAAAAGTCTGAAGACCATGGACTTTTTCCATTATGATTTGCTCAACTCACATCAAACTGATAATTCTAGTGGGATTTATTTTTTTCTTCTTTTTTTGCAACATCTCACCACTGTTTCATCACACTGTCACTTGTTATAACACCATCTTCACATTCACACTTTCCATTTACCTGTCATTCACCTATCAGCATGCCATATTCCATCTGTAAATCACATCCCTCTACCTTGATAACATATCCAACTCTCACCCACCTGGTTGCTGTATGTTACAACCCGACATGTCCACACATTGACTCTGCTGGCCACAGCATTTGTCTAGCACAGCCCCAGTTTTTCTTCATCCAACATCACCTAGTTGTTGCAAACGCAGCAGCTTCCACCTCATGGCATTATGTTACCTCCTTACACTACACCATTCCCTTAATGCCACTTGCCGTAGGTGTCTCAACAGTACCCTGTCACAAGTGTTGAATCCCCCAGCACACATCCTCACGTAGCACCTACTCACCATCTGTTACCCTCAACATATATTTCCAGGTTTATTACCTACTTCATGTCCAACATAATGGCTGATGTACTGTATTGAGGTGAGATTTCATTATCACTATAGTTGCAGCAGTGCCCCAACTACTTTCCCTGCCTACTGCAGTCAATAGCCCTTATGTCGTCCGACCTTCCTCATAATATATGCCTAATTCATATTCATAACAGCCTTGTGCACTTCCCACTCATCTTCCTACCCTATTTCCTGTACATCATCAATACCCAGTTTTGATGTCTCATAAGCTATTGTATATACTCTATATATATACATACATATATATCTATATACATATATATGCATGTGTATAGATATATATATCATTTCCCATCTTTCCATCATGAATGAATATTTTTGACATTTATATGTAATTTCCTTCTATTTCTTCTATTAATCAAGTGTTTTGCAGGGAATATGTGAAGGATATCACTATGTGGAGTTGTAAAAATTTCATGTGTTGTAATAGTTAGATCTTAAATGAGAATTTACATTTTCTGTTCTAGATAGAATGAATGAACATTGTAAATATCATAAATTGATTGTTTTTCATGCTTTTTCCTTTATTTATTTTTAAATCTCACATTGGTGAAACACGAATGGCAAGTGCACAATTTCGTAAGAGGTAAATTAATCCTAAGTTGATGATCCACATCAATGGCCATAGTCAGGGTGTGGACAAAATTTAGTATTTTTATCTTTTACAAAATAACACTGGATCCACACTGGATCCATTTTCAAAAATTCATCATATTTTCCTTAAATATCTTCTTCTTTTATCAGAATTTAACTTAAAATTAATTCAAAATATATACCAATGGCCATAGTCAGGGTATATTGAGAGTTAATTTCATTTTAAATCCTATAAAAGCACCAAATGTGTTTTATTCTTCACCTGAATTTAAATATAGATTATTCTATAATACATCCAATGACCATAGTCAGGGATGTATTATATCTTCAATCTTATTTCAATTCATCCAAAGAATGAAATAGCTTTTAAAAATCCAAATTTCAAAAATTCAAATTCATTCATCATTTAGGATAGAACTGCATCATATCTTCAAAAATCCCTCTTTCAAAACTCCAAGTGATGTAAATATCTTCCTCAAATCTATCTTCAATTCTTATAAAATCCAATTCATCCTTTTTATTTTCAAATTTAACTTCATTTTTCAATCTCAAAGTTCAATTTAAACTTTGAGATTTCAAAGTCATTTTTATATTCAAATCAGATTTCAAAGTTCAAATTGACTTTGAAATTCCAAATTTATTTTATATTCAAAACTCTAATCAAACTCAAAGTTCAAATTTTAGCTTTGAGACTCTTGATTCATCTTCTAAATTTCAAATTCAAAAATTCAAGGTCCAATTTGACTTTGAAATTCGTTTGTATATTCAAATTCTAAATTTCATTTTTCAAAGTTCAATTTAAACTTGGAAGTTCTTGATTCTTCTTCTGAATTTAATTCCAAATCCATTTTAGGATCCAGGATTCAACACTCATATTGGATCTCAGACTTCAGATCTGATTCCTCTTTAGGATCCAGGCTCCAATTTCACCTTGGATCTCAGACTTCAGATCCAATTCCTCTTTAAAGATCCAGAGTCCAATTCCACTTTTGGATCTCAGACTTCAGATCCAATTCTCCTTTAGGATCTAGACTCCAATTTCACCTTAGATCTCAGACTTCAAATCCAAATCCATCTTAGGATCCAGAGCCCAATTCTACATTTGGATCTTAGACTTCATATCCAAATCCATCTTAGGATCCAGAACCCAATTTTATATTGGATCTCCAATTTCAGATTTTAAATCCATCTCTAGATCCAATTCCATTCCCAATTCTAGATTTCAAATCCAATCTCAAACTCCCTAAATCCATTTCTATTCTTAAATACCATTTGATTATCTCAGATCCATTCCAAACTTAAAAATCCAAATTCAATTCCATCTCAAGTATTCATTTTCTTTCCTAAATTCAAATTCAAATTCAAAGTCCATTTTTGACTTTGAAACTTCATTTCCTTTCATTTCAAAGCTTCAAGTCATTCTTTCTCATTTATTCTTCCAATCCTGATTTACTTCAAAAACTTAGAACTCCTCTGATCTATCTCAAGTTCTAAAGTTAGATTCAATCATTTCTTCACTCCCTTATCAAGTTCATCTCAAAATACTTGGAAATTTCCAAAACATCTTTCAAAAAGAGCATACATCCTTGCATTGCACAAGCATGATTCTTTGTGCATTTAGAGTTAGAATAAATCCTTAGATTATATTTAGGCAAAGCAAAAGACATAGATTCGATCCTTGGTTCGATTACCCCTGGTAAAGGCGCTAGGAACGATCGAACCTCGTACCGACGAGCGAATCCCGTCTCTCCATTTTCCCGCAAATTTTCATAACGGAGGCGAGTTATTTTCTAAATCTTTTTCAAATTAAGGTCAAATGAGACCGCGCAGAAGAGTTCCTCTTCTCTTTTTTTTTCTTTTCTCTCTTCTCTCTCTCTTTTTCTTTCTTTTATTTTTCTCCCTTCAAAAAGGAGGAAAATAGAGGTCAGAAAAGGGAAAGAGAAGGAAGAGAGAGAAACCGACAAGAGAATAGGAAAAATTTTGCGATGATCACAAAAAGTTTTTCTAAACACTTTTTAGGTAAAATGCAATCGAAATATGCACTCTAAGTTAGGCACTTACAAGAATCTAAGACTTTTAATGAATTTTACATTTGCACACTAGTCTTTAAAGATTCTTCTTCGAATTCTTCAATTATCGTCATCTTTCTTCGTTACCTTAGCTGAAATGCAGTTGATTCACTTGTTCATCATCAAAACCTTGTACTTGAAGTATCATGTACGACTTCATTGTCATAACAGGTTTGAAATTGATTTCAAAAAGCTTTTGAAACTTGAATCTGGATTGAAAATTTCAAAACTAGAGTTTTGGATCTCAAAAATGAAATGACATGAAATGATGGAAAATAATGAGAAATGATATGAAATGCCATGCGAAATGCAGACCCTGGATGAAGAATTTTAGATATTGGACCTCGATTGATAGTTATACCAGTTCAGAAGGTTGTAAACTTGATAAAAATGGGCAAAATGGTTCAAGAAATGGTTTTTGATCTCTATCATGCCCAGAGTGACACTGAAAATTGAGGTTTTAGCTGGTTTGAACTAAAACAAACTGGAATGAGCTGGCTTCTAGGGTTTCAGAACTCAAATGGGCTGACAAGACACTGACTCAACTAAACTCCTAGACTAAATTGTCAAGAAATATTGCCATTTTCAGAGAAATGGTGAGAAATGGTCACTAGAGTGAAGTGAGCTATGGACAAGAACTGACTTTGAGCTGGAACAGAGGTCAGTAATACTGAGATGAACTAAAATTGAAGCTTAAACACTAGCTCAACTGACTGGACTTAGCTTAATTTAAGCTAGAATGAGCTAAAATGGACTCCTAGACTGTGGGAAATAAATTTGAACTGAAACTGGAGCACTTGAACTCCTGGTGAGCTCAAGCTAGACTCAGAGGAATAGGATTGACTAAAAATGACTGATGCGGAGACAATTATCTTGGATTTGAGCTCATTTCTGAGGAAATTAACCCATTTTTGCAGAAATGACCAGAAATGAACATGATCTGCTCACTATGAGCTCAGGTGAGCTAGAAATGATTGACATTCTAACTGTTTTGAGTTTAAGAATAAGCTTGGTCGACTCTGACTGACATGGGTCTAGGATGTCCTAGGGGTAAAATTGTAATTTTCTAAGACAGACTCGGGGTTGAATATAAACACCCCAAATTTTTAAAAATTTTATAAATATTCTTTTTTTTTCCCTTGGCCCCATTTTCTGAGTAAATTGAGTCATTTTCACTCAAAATTCTAGTTTATTCCTCGGATTTACTGGAATCAAAGTCATTTTATATATATCTGACTCAAATTTTGGATTCGGATCCAGTTCAAATCCAAATCTGAGCGCCGTTGTCCAATTTTCAAATTAAAAGTACAAAAATACCAAAAATAGTTTTTGAATGGCTCGGACAGTCCATCTGGCATCCGTTTGGATTCACTGCTCTCTATTTCTCGATTCGAGGTTCAAAACTCAATTTTTTTTTTCAAATTCTGAATCCAAACTTGTTTTCTGAATAATTTTTCAGAGAATAGACTTGAATTCTCAAAAAACCTTTCTCTTGTAAATATTTTTAAATTTTACAAAAATATTTCAAAATAAAAAATCCTTTGTTTTCTCGTAAGTTTAGGGTTTTATTTCAAAAATACAAAAAAATGCAGAAAACACGAAAGAAAACAACAAAAAAAATCCAAAAAAAATGGAAAACATGCGAAGAGTAAGTAGTTTAAAGCTTGTTTTGCTAAAAACCTCATGATAAACCATTTTTTTTAGAACCACCTTTTTGAAAAATTAGAAAACCTGCAACGGTCTCACCGTTGCCTTGCTCTCTCTCTCTCTCTCTCTCTCTCTCTCTCTCTCGAGCCCTCTCGAAGCATCCGTCAATCACCCCTCCATCTGCTTCATCCTTCACGGATCATCCGTTGATCCCTAACCTCCTCCTTCTCGATGATTCTTCCTCCTCTATAAAAACAGGCACAGGGGAAGGGGTCAAGCATCCATTAGCCTCATCATCCATCAATCATTCCATCACGCCTCCCTTCTTCAATCGACTTCTCCTCCTCCAGCAGAAGAAGTCCTCCAAGATAAACATAAAACCTCAGCTCCCTTTTCAGAATCCCTGCAAAACCAGTTGTCTTCTTCTTCACTCTTGGTAAAAGAAATCCCCTAGAAGAACTCCAGCTGATCCATGCAGAATTACGGATCCCTGCAACACAAAGTAATCCGAACATCTGCAAAACTACAGGAGTTCAATCAATTCAATTGACTTCAGTCATCTGAAACCCCACAAAACTAAGGTAAGTCACCATTCCTCTTCCCTCGCTTTTATCGTTTGCTCATGAATTCCTTTGATTTCCATGGGTTTTAACACATGTTCATTTTTTTTTCTTTCCGCATTTTGGTTTCTAGCATTTATTTCTGTGGATTTCCGGTTTTTGAGTATCTTTCCTTACGCATTAATGATCGATGATGCCTCGCAATGGCATCACCGATTCATCCAGTTCTCGAGCTTCCATTTAATTTATGTATTTATTTTACTTATTTTTTTTCTTTGATTTCTCTAATTTTTCTTCAATCTTCCTTTGTTCTTTTTTTTTTCTCATCAATGCGCCACGGATGGTGTTAGATCGCCTATCGCAATCTCAATCCATCCCTACCGCTACATCAATGGAACTCTCAAGTTCCAACACCTTCTTTCTTTCGTTGCACTTCTCCTTGAGCTTATTCATTTATGGTTTTCAGGGTGACCGGCCTTTGAATTTTGATCGTCTGTTCATGTTTTCAATTATCCCCTGCAACCCCATCAATATGTGAAGGTTTTCTTTAGAACATCATTCTGCAAAAGCTTCCTTCCTGGTAACTATAGTCTTATATTTTCATTACGTCTCATCTTCTCCACCTCCATTATTTCATTGGCTTCTTATTTAGGATCGCTTGAATAATGTAAGATCACTACGAACAAGGCCATCTGTATTGAGTTCATACGATTCAATACCATTTGTTTTTTATCATCTTTAGTCCTGCAATTGTGATTTCATCTACAAGCATTGGCGTTCATTTTCACAATATGTGTATGTTACTTCATAGCAGCATCACCATGGCTGCATCTTTCTTTCTTTTAGGCATTCATCAATCCATTTTTTTTTCTCTCGATTTTGTTTATCAATCCTGTTTGTTATGTTCCTTCTAGCACCAGGTTTCAGTTGTGAGATTATTTTTATCTCATTTAGTTTGGGTCGATTGCTACAACAAGAGTCGTTTTATCCGATGGATGGTCTTCTGTAATGGGCCTGTTATCATTTTGCAATTTCATATAGCATTAGATTTATGATTTTTTTTCTCTTTAGAGTTGTTTTCCTGCCTCAGGCCCCTGTTATCCCCTTGTGTCAAATTATAACAGCCTCATCCATTGTTTCATGTCATGTTATGCAAGGACCTGTTGTGATCATCGCAAAATTTTTCCTCTCTTGTGGTTTCTCTCTCTTCCTTCTCTTTTCCTTTTCTAACCTTTATTTTCCTCCTTTTTAAAGGGAGAAAAATAGAAGACAGAAAAGGAGAGAGAAGAGAAAAGAAGGGAAGAGAAGAAGAGGAACTCTTTTGCGGGGTCTCACTTGACCTTGATTTGAAAATATTTAAAAAATTACTCACCTCCGTTTTGAAATATTTTGCGGGAAAAAAATGGAGAGATGGGATTCGCTCGTCGGTACAAGGTTCGACCGTTCCTGGCGCCTTTACCAGGAGTAATCGAACCAAGGATCGAATCTATGCCTTTTGCTTTGCCTAAATGTTATCTAAGAATTTATCTTAAGTCTAATATGCACAAGGAAATCATGCTTGTGCAATGCAAGGATGTATGTTCTTTTCAAAAAATGGTGTTGGAAATATCCAAGTGTTCTGAGATAAAATTGATAATGAAGTGAAGAAATGTTTGAATCTAACGTAGAACTTGAGATAGATCAGGGATTGGAAGTTCTAAGTCTTTAGAATAATCAGAAGTGGGAAAAATAAATCTTTGAATTTAAAAAATAAATGATTTAAAGCTGAGGTAAAAGGAAAAGGAATGAATTTTCAAAGTCAGAAATGGACTTTGAATTTGAATTTTAGACTTGGATTTAGGCGAGGAAATGAATATTTTGAAGCGAAATTGAATTCTAGATTTAAGGTTGGAAATCAGAATGAGATTTTAGAAAATCAAATGGTATTTAAAAATAGAAAATGGATTTAGGAAGTTCAGATGAGATCTAAAAATGGAATTGGATTTGAAATCCAAACTTGGGAATGGAATTGGATTTTAGATCCTAAGTAGAATTGGATCCAAGATTTGAAATCCAAGATGGAATTGGGTTCTGAATCCCATAATGGATTTTGAATCTCAAAACGGATTTAAGATCTGAAATCTGAGATCCAAGATAGAGTTGGACTCTGGACCCTAAGATGGAATTTGGATCTAAAGTCTGAGATCCAAAGTGGCATTGGATTCTGGATCTTAAAATGGAATTGGATCTGGAGTCTGAGATCCAAAGTAAAGTTGGGTTCTGGATTCTAAAATAGATTTGGATCTGATATCTGAGATCCAAAGAATAGAGTTGGACTCTGGACCCTAAGATGGATTTGGATCTGAAGTCTAAGATCCAAAGTGGAACTGGATTCTGGATCCTAAAATGAAATTGGATCTAAAGTCTGAGATCCAAGATGAGATTGGATTCTGGATCCGAAAAAGGATTTGGATCCAAGGTCTGGAATCCAAGATGTAATTTGGACCTGGAGTCTAAGATCCAAAAGGTAGAATTGTATTTAGAAAACTGGATCCAAGTTGATCTAATTTTGGATTTAGGCTTTGAAAGTCCAAATGGGACTTTTGAATATGGATCTGGGTTTGAAAACCAAGATTGAATTTAAGATTTAAGAAAGGATTTAAGCTTCGAGATTCAGACTCAATCTCAAACTTTGATTTTTGAATTTGAAGATAGGAAGATAAACTTGGTTTTGATTTTGAAGATGAATCAGAAACTTCAAAGTTAAATTGAACTTTGAAATTTGAATTTTTGAATTTGAATTGAGAATTTAAAGTTTGAATACCAAAATGATTTTAGAATTTCAAAGTCAAATCGGACTTTGAAATTGAGATAGAGTTGGAATTTGAAATACAAGATGATTTTGAAGTCTTCAAAGTCAAATTGGACCTTGAAATTGAATTTTTTGAATCTTTTTGAGAAATAGAGTTGAATTTGAATTTATGAATAAGATTTGATCTGAGAAATGAAGAAAAGAATCACTTGGAATTTTTGAAAAGGAATTTTGAAAATATGATGCAATTTTATTCTAAATGATGACTGATTTTAAATAGTTTTGAAATTAGATTTTGAAAAGCTATTTCATTCTTTAAATGAATTGAACTAAGATTGAAGATTTAATACATTCTTGACTATGGTCATTGAAGGTATTATATAATAATCTATATTTAAATTCAAAAAGAAGAATAAAATACATTTTGGTGCTTTTATAGAATTTAAAATGAAATTAACTCTAATATACATTGACTATAGCCATCGGTATATATATTGAATTAATTTTAAATTAAATTCTGATAAAAGAGAAAAATATTTAAGGAAAATATGATGATTTTTGAAGAGGATCCAGTATGGATCCAATGTTATTTTATAAAAGAAAAATCCTAAGTTTTGTTTACATCCTGACTATGGCTATTGATGTAAATCATCAACTTAGGATTAATTACCTTTTACGAAATGGTGCACGTGCCATTTGTATTTCACCATTGTGAGATTTTGAGAAATAAAGGAGAGATAATGAAACAAATGTTATTTATATGTTCATCCATTCTAATCTAAGACTGGAAATGTAAATATTTTCATTATATCTAGTTATTACAAATTGAGGAATACAGAGAAGTAATGGAATTCTAAGTCTAGAAAAAGGTTTCAATATTTTGGACATTTCCTGCAAAATAGAGTTAGTACTAGATGCAGGTAGGCAACAGTTTACATAACACCACTTTGAACCTAAGACGCAATTGATGAAGTACTCATGCACATATATTTTAAAATGTAATGCAAATGACAAAATATGCAATAGAATTATGTATTGGATGAATATTAGAACATACATGTAATATTCTAAAGTAATTCGGATTTGTTGAAAGATGTGAAAGAATGTTCTGAATTAATTAGGGTATGTATACTATCTAAATGGAAATATGATATCCTAAACTGCTGGGAAAGTGGAAGCTGACCTACATACCTAGTACCCTAAGTTAGTGGTAAGATGAGGTGCCAAGTGTGGTGCAATATGCCATGAGCTGGATGCAAATCCAGGTGGTGCAGTGATGTGACCATAATAAACCTCAAAGAAATGTCTCAGCAAGGTGTTGTTTGCATGATTGAGTGGTGATTGTGAGGCAGCTGTAAGTTATCACTATATACCTAAGCAAATATCAGAATGAAGATATGGCTGCAGGAAGATAGTTAACAAGGGTCGGGTATGGAACTGCACTTTTAATCAACCTACAGAGAGCTTAGTTTCACTTCTCCCTGAAATTTTGGATGTGAAGGGGTACTTGTATCTTTCTAAGTCATCATCCACAGGGAACATCCTAACCTCCTGGTGAGATCTCCTATTAGCCAGGCTAAATAAGATATAATTAAAGAGTCGATGATATCTAAAGATCTAGAGAGAGTACCGAAAAAGGGAAGTGATATATACAGATTCGGTAATGCCATCAGAGCTAAAGAAAAAAAAAATCTTTTTTTTTACTAATGCAATTAACAGAACCTTGGCAACAAAACAAGATGTTGTATTTCAAACACAAGGCATAGACATCACTATCCATTAAAAGAGAGACAAATCACCATACAACAACAACAACAACTACGCCTTCATCCCAAAACAATTGGGTCGGCGATATGAACCAACAAAGAAAATCATTATGGGTCTTCCACATGAATCCTTCTCCTCCATTCATTTCTATCCAATGCCATGTCCTCGGTGAGGTTCAAAGCATTCATATCCTTTCTTATCACCTCCATCCATGTCTTCCTAGGCCTACCCTGACCTCTTTTAACTAATATATTTTCCCATTTCTCCATCCTTCTAACTGGAGCATCATTAGGCCTTCGTCAAATATGTCCAAACCACCATAAACGATTCTCTCTCATCTTATTTTCAATGGGTGCAACGCCTACCTTCTTACGTATCTCCTCGTTCCGAATCTTATCTTTTATTGTATTTCCACACATCCATCTCAGCATACGCATCTCAGCTACACTCATTTTTTGAATATGATGTCTCTTGGCAGCCCAACATTCCGTACTATATAGTAAAGCGGTCCTAATAGTTGTCCTATAAAACTTTCCCTTCAACCGCAATGGCATTCTACGATCGCACAATACTCCAGTTGCACTCTTCCATTTCATCCACCCAACCTTTATCCTATGATTTACATCTCCATCAATTTCTCCATACTTTTGAATGATAGATCCCAAATATTTGAAAGAAACATCCACTGGTATTTCGTGCTCACCAAGCTTCACTACACTCCCATCACTACTTCGTTGCTTACTAAATCGACATTCCATGTATTCTGTCTTACTCTTACTCAACTTAAAACCTCTTGCTTCCAATGTCATAATAAATCACCATAATAAATAAAAAAAATGGAATGGAAGCAACAAGCATATCCAATTTTGAGTCAAAAATCATCCTTATGAAACGAAGAAACATTCACTCACCTCTTTTTCAGACACGCGACAACCCTTGCAGGAGAATGTAAACTTGGATAGAGGTATTGAATTCCATGAATTAGCCTGACGGGCACAACAGATTCTTCTAGGCGGAAGGAGAGCTTCTCTGGGTACAACTTTGACGATTCCTTCTTGCCTTCCCCCCCCCCCCCCCCAAGTAGAATGCAAGCAAAAAGTGAACAATGGGACTTGCCCAGGCACAGATCACTGTGCTGACTCCCACAACTTCTTCAGTATTGTTGTCAGCTTTTGTCTGTAGCCGCTGTTATGAATTACTGGCATCTCCACCAAACTTCTTGAAATCGCATGACAGACGATGGGAAACCATTTTCATTGTAAAGCTTTTCACCTCACGAAATTTCAGAGAATAACCAATCGATGGGATTGAATGAAACCATGATTATGGCTTCCAAGAGCAAATTTAGAACAGTAAATTAGATGTAATGGGTATAACTAATGAGATGATGAAGATACAGGAGGATGTGGCTAGGTGTTGGTAGGGGAAAATGTGAATGCGAATGCTGACAATACATATTACAAGCAGGGATCACATATAAATGACAATGGAAAATGGAAAGACAGAACCACAAAAAAAAAGGGGAAAAACTAATGAAAAAGCGTTATGAACAAAATGGACTACTATTAAACACAAACGATCACTGGAGATTCCTGCAACTGGAATGCTCATGTTCTTTGATTAAAGCTGGAACATAATCAAAACTTTTAACACCGACCCAGTTGATCGATTTCAATATCAGCAACCTCCACTAATTGCTGAAATTCGAAATAACCTTCAGTGACTTCACAGGATTTCAATGATCAACCACGAAACAAAAATTATTCAGATATTATTGATGCCCTGGTTATTAAAACTCTCAAGTGTTCAAAAATTAAGAAAAGTAGACTTGCAGACGTCCCGAAATCTGGTCTTGATAATTAAGACTTTTAATATTTGATTATTCCAACAATTTAGTAAGCGAGCTCTCAAATATGCAGATAGGAATCCAACATCCTTCACAAATCTGGATTCGATTTGTAGATTCGATCTGGATTTCTGATGAAATTCATACTTCCTGATTGATGTCAGATATTCCCTAGATCTGAAGTCGTTATTCACTTGATAAAGATATGACAAATAATTGCTCAGTGACCGAACAGTAAACAGAGTCGGAACTAAAGGAAAATACATGAATCCACAATGAAAGGCAAAATCCAAATATGAAGTACAAGATAATACACTGGAATATATTAATACAAATGACCGAATGTAAAATGGCAAACGGACAGAAACATAAAAAAAAAGCATGCCTACTGAAATTAGCAGGATATTGGAAACAAAATCAGATGCAGAGAAAAAAAAAATTAAGCCCTTTACATCAACAGAATGACTCAATATTTGGTTAGTGTTCAGTAAACCAAGTCTAAATCTGTTCCTAACTTGGAGTGATCCTCACAATGGACATCAAAATTCTGCAGAATGCTAGCATGAGGCCTGGTTTTATTTTGAATCAGATTCCATTTCCTTGCAAGACACCAGGTCAGTGCACAAGAGATGAACCCGATACATAGAAGAAAGGAGGAGATGGATCATACCAAAAAAAAGAAAGAAAGAAAGATGCAGATGATCGAGAATGAAACTAAATTAAAGATAGGAAGCAAATCATGTAGAAGCAAAGATAAATGGAAAATTATTCCAAAAACGTATTAAAACCAAAAGGAAATATAAAAAAATGAACTATGAAAGAAAAGAGAAAAAAAAAAGGAAATAAATGTGGGAGCTCGATCTGTTCCCTTTAATTTTGCGCGTAGGTGGCCCGACATTGCTATGAGCAAAGCGGTACCACCAGAAGTGCGCTAAATAGGGTGATGAACAGGGGAAACACAAGAAAATATTAGAAATTAGGAAGAAAAAAAGACGATTAATAAGGGAAACGAGAAGGAAAAAAAATATCATAAATCAGAGGAGAAGAGGAAGGAACCTTACCAGATTGCAAGAGTTCTGATGGAGCTTCCCTTCTATTCTCCTCTTAAGTTTCTTTTCTAATGACGAAGAGGAAAGGGGAAGGAAATCTGAAGGAGGGTTGCTGCGTGGAGGTGGATGCAAAATGAGGGGTGATGCCAGAACAGTCCGTGATGCCATCCTTTTGCTGCTGCCCAGCTTATGTAGAGTTCGAGGAAGCTTCGAGTAGGAGAGAGTTCGTTGAGCGATGTTAGGCCAGCGATGGAGGGCTGAGAGAAGGGGTTGAAGTCGTTGGTGATGAAGGGCTGAGGCCAATGGCCGTGGCGATCGAAGGTTGGCGATAGGGAAGGCGGTTCTGTGAAAGGGGTGAAAGAGATCAACGACGGATGGAGGGTTCAGGCGGCTGAGGAGGTTCGTTGAGGATCGGCGATGGATGGTGGATGGAGGCCATGGAGGCTTCAAGAAAGGGGCTATCGGGCCAGAGGGGGTTTTGGTGAGAGAGAGGGTTCGAGAGAACGGAGGGAACCCATGTAACCCTCGGCTTTGTTTTTGTTTAAAAGAAAACCTTTTATCAAAGATTTTTTTTTTTAAAAGGCCGATTCTTTTTTCAAAAGCTTTTGCAAAAGCTGTTTTTAGTAAAAAGGCTTATTCTTCAAAAAAAGAAGTTTTTCAAAACCGATCTTCGTTTCCATTTTTTTATATTTTTATTTTTTTTACTCTTTTCTTTATTTTCTACATTTTTTTGTATTTTTGGAATAAAATCCTAAAACTTACGAGAAAACAAGGAGTTAAAACTATTTTTTTTTTATTTTCGAGAAATATTTACAAAAGATGCTTTTTCTAAGAAATTTGGGTTTGATTCCTTCAAAAAATGGGTTTGGACCCAAGTTTTGAGAAAAACAATATTCGAGTTTTAAAACTCGAATCGAGGAATATAATACGATGGATCCAAACGGATACCAGACGAACTGTCTGAGCTTTTCAAAAGTTATTTTAAAAATTTCAAGAATTTGGTTTAAAAATTGGATAATGAAGCTCAAATTTTGATCTTTTATCTGGATCCGGATCCGAAATTGAGTCAGATATATAAAATGAATTTAATTTCAACAGAACTTGAGAAATAAAATGGAATTCAGATTTAAAAGTGACTCAATTACCCGAAAAATGGGGTCAGGGGCAAAAAGAGGAATATTAAAAAGATTTTGAAAAATTTGGGGTGTTTACAGATGCCCCTCTTTGCTACTAAGCTGGTAAAAAGCCGAGCTTAGTGGCAAAGATAACACTCCAAATTTTGAAAAATGCCCCAGTCAGCAGATCTGAACTGGGTGTGAAAGAATTATGGCTTTTCAAGCTTAAAGCCCTGTCCTGAATGGATTGGGGGAGACGAAATCCTCGAAAATGATATGACTGAATAGATAGAAATGAGGAAATCGTGATGGGACTTTAGGTAAAGATCCCAGAATGATGAAAGATAAGAATTTTGATCAAGTCTCATGGGTGAGACAAGATCAGCCTTTCAAGGTAAAATGACTCAGGTTTAGCCCTTAACCTGGATGGGACGAAGATATATCAAGAAAATTTGGATGGAGAAAGGAACATAGGCAGACCTCGATGGGACATTTTGAGAGAAAATGCCTCGTGAGATGAAATTCTAGCATGATCCTTTCCTGGATGGATGTACAGAGCATGGATTCCTTTGTGGGGGGAAACCATGATGGGACTTGGAGGATTACCTCGTCGGAACGAGATTCAGGTTTAACCCAAACCTGAAAGGAAGGTACCTCGTGGAGCCAGGCTTCACCCTTATCCTGAAAGGGACGACCATACAAAATCCTCGAGTGAGGAAACCGTGAGGGGACAACAAAATGCATCGCCAAAGCGAGATTCAGGTTTAGCCCTTGACCTGAGTGTGGGGAAACCATACGAATTCCTCGAATGAAGAAACCGCGGTGGGACTAGAAAGGATATCTAGTTGAAACCAGACTCAGGTTTAACCTTAACCTGAACGGAAAGATACCTCGCAAGGCGAGTTTCAGGCTTAACCCTTAACCTAAAAGGGGCGACCATACGGAATCCTCGGATGAAGAAACCATAATGGGACCTCCGAAATTTGGACAAACAAATCCAAATGGCGTTTGTGAGAAGAGAAAAACAAGGGATTCCCTAAAGCTTGGAAAGGGGCTGATCTGGGGCGTCTCATTGCTGAGACTAAATCAGCTTTCTAAAGACAGACGACCTCTCGCAAAAGGTTTGGGGTGATACCTCGAGGAGCGAGGTAACAGGTTTAATCCTTAGCCTGAATGAATACAGAATCCTCGAAGAGCGGGGAAACTGTGATGGGATCTCTAGACTTCGCACAACAAGTCTGAGAGGGGTTTGTAAAAGGATGAAAATGGGGGTCCCTAAAGCTTGAAAAGGGGTTGTTCTTGGGCGCCTCATTGCTGAGACTGAAAATAGCTTTTAACAATAGCAGACCTTTTGCAAAAAGTTCTAGTTTAACCCTTATCCTGAGTGGGAACTGTCTATGGCAGGACAGTGGGGAACACGGGGAAGTGTGCAAATCTGAGAGCATTCAGATTAGACGAAAAGAGAGGATTTTTCAGTCCTAAGGAGGGATGACGTCAGGATATGTCAAACGAACATCAAGTTCTTGCTTCATTTTGGGATAATGAGAAAATATCGCCAATAAGATGCCAAAATTGTAGTTGATTCAGAATGATTGAATTGTGCATGAAAATATCACCTCTTTCTACTTAGAGTATTAACTCCAATTGGGCTAACTCCGTAGAATCAGGAATCAAATTCAAATTTGTCGCTGTTGAGTTTCTTCAAGGAAAATATCAATTTCTTTGATATGAAAAGAGAGGAAATATCCTTAGTTTCATAAAAGCAATTGAGTGAAAGGATATTGATAAAAGAATTTCACATAGATAAAGATGATTCCTGGCAGTTTGATATCTTGGGGCTTTTCCCATGATGATCTTTTGCACTCTTTTGAGTCATGGAGCTTTCTTGGGCCTTTTGCATCATCCTTCACTTTGGAGATGTCCTGACTTTTCTCTCTTTTTCGGGGAAGGGTACGACACAAACTCCTTCATCTTGGAGATGTTCTGATCCTTCTTATTCTTTCTCAGGGATTAGGCTGATGATATTGGTTCATTGGTCAAAACTTCTAGATAGCAGAAATCAAATATCTTTTAGGGTTTGTCGGTAGGTTCATCGCACTCGCCTTCATCTCGACGGTGATCTGAACTTTCCCTGGAAGGATCCTTCACAAACTCCTTCATCTCGGAGATGATCCAAATCTTCTTTAGCCCTGGAGGTCTAGCTTGCATATTCGTCTTAATCTTGACGACAGTTGAGATATCCCTTTTGTGGATATTTGATTGCAGCTTAAATGACTGAAGAGATATGGGTTGGGTAGGTTCTTTTTTACTGCCCAGGATATTTTCAATGTCTTACTGCCAAGAGAAGGATCTTAAGAATGTGCCATAGCTATAATCAATATCAGTTTACTTATGGCTTTTCAACATCATTGAACTTTTCCTCTGCCGGTCATATCGAAGATTTTTCTTCATCCTCTTGGTTGACCAACAGAAAAAGCTTGAATTTTCTTCTTTCTTCGTAAAAAGTCTTGCTCTTTTGGAAATAATACTAAAGGTAGCTTGAGGTAATTCTTTATGCGATGAAAGCTTTGAAATCAACAAATGACTTTTGATAGCAAATTGGCAAAATATTTTTGAAATCCTTGATGAATGTAATTGCTTGATGTTGAGTTGACACGTTCGTGACAAAATTCTCCTCTTTTTTTCCCTAAAAAGAGAAATTCAGGCTTAGCCCTTACCTGAATGGGAAGTTGGAAATACTCCTCTCTTCCCTAAAGAGAAGGTGTTTGCAAAACGGAACTTTCGAAGAGAAATTAAGTTTTTGTCAAAACTCTCTATCTCTAGGCTTCTCTTAAGGAAAGGCGGCCGAAAAACAAAGTTGAGAAAGTATCACAAAAAAACGAGTCCATCACAGTCTCCCTAGAAGAGGGTCCTCTGTGAAGAGGTTGGCCAAAGATGAGAAAAACGGGGGCCACAAAAAGAAACGAGCTTCCATCAAAGCTCTCCCTGAAAAAAGGGTTCTTTTGTGTAAAGTTAATTGTTATTTTGCAAACTATTCACGAAGAAAACGAGTCCCTTCAAACTCTCCCTAGAAAAGGGTTCTTGCGAACGAAAGATGGTTGCATGCGAAAGGAACGAGCTCCCTCGAACTTCTCCCTAAAGAGGGTCTTTCGCAAGAGAAAAAGATTGATTTTGATAAAATGATAACCTGAAGGTTGAAATTTGAAAATTTAGAGCTTGAATTGTTGATGATTGGTTAGTACGAAGACTGAACCTGGAGGGCTAACTGATTAGTCAGCCAAACACTAGCACGAGCACTAGGTGTACCAGCACTGAATTTGGAAATGTACCAGCACGAGCACTGGGTTTTGAAAAACATACCAGCACGAGTACTGGATTTCGAAAAATGCCCCAGTACGAGCACTGGGTTTTAAAATGCACACCAGTACGGGCACTGGGTTTTTGAAATGCACACCAGTACGAACACTGGGTTTTCGAAAGTGCATACCAGTACGAGTACTGGTTTTTCGAAGAGGCACATCAGCACGAACACTGAGTCTTCGAAGCTGCACCAGTACGAGCACTAGATTTTCAAAAATGCACCAATACGAGCACTGGGCTTTCCCACGGAGAATTAAGAAAGATACCGACATTCGAAGATATTTGAGAATTTAAGCGAGAATGATTGTCGGTGTTTCAGGATTATCCCTTATCCTGAACGGGAAGTTCAGGTTTGTCCTTTAACCTGAAAGGAAAATAGGTAAGGAGAACTTTTGATCCAATATGAGCATTGGATCAATAGAGGAATTTTGAGTCGAAACTCGAGAAAATAAGAGTATACAAAAGCGAAAATCCGAGACGGAACCTGGTTTTTCAAATAAAAGAAAGAGTGAGAATCGAGCTTGAGAACTTGAATTCTCGATGCAATGATTGGTTCTAATACGAGCATCGGATCCAAAAAGGAAGTCTGAGTCGGAACTCAAAGCTTCCGAAATAAGGATATACAAAAGGAAAAATCTGAGTCGGAACCTATTTTTTTCAAAAATAAAAGAATAAATGAGAATAGAGTTCGAGAACTCGAACTCTCGATGCAATGATTGATCCAACACGAGCATTTGATCCATAAGGAAGTCTGAGTCGAAACTTGAGACTTCAAAAATAAGAATATTTAAAAAAAAAAAAAGAGTCCGAGTCGGAACCCGGTTTTCAAAAATAAATATAAAATGAATGAATGAGAATTGAGTTTGAAAACTTGAATTCTCGATATAACAAATTGGTTCCAATACGAGCATTGGATCCAAAAGGAAGTCCGAGTCGGAACCCATTTTTTTTCAAAAATAAAAGAATGAATGAGAATCGAGTTCGAGAACTCGAACTCTTGATGTAGTGATTGATCCAACACGAGCATTGAATCCAAAAGGAAGTCCGAGTCGGAACTCGAAACTTCAAAAATAAGAATATATATAAAAAAAGAGAGTCTGAGTCGGAACCCGGTTTTCAAAAATAAAGATAAAATGAATGAATGAGAATTGAGTTTGAAAACTCAAATTCTCGATATAACAAATTGGTTCCAATACGAGCATTGGATCCAAAAAGGAAGTCTGAGTCGGAACCCGGGACTTCAGAAATAAGAATAAAGGGAAAATCTGAGTCGGAACTCAGTTTCTCAAAAAAGTAGAAGAAATGAATGAGAATCGAGTTTGAGAACTCAAATTCAGGATGTCACAAATTGGTTCCAATACGAGCATCGGATCCAAAAGGAAGTCTGAGTCGGAACCCGAAACTTCAAAAAAAATAAGAATAAAGGGAAAATTTGAGTCGGAACCCGGTTTTTTAAAAGATAAAAAGGGGAAAAGCTGAGTCGGGGCTCGGATCTTCCAAGAATAAAATAAGATGAAAACAAAGCCTGAGTCAGAAATCAGGTGGGAGGAAAATAGCTCCTTCCCAAAAGTCGGGTTTTAGAAGGATTGACAAAAAGCATGAATAGATTCTGACGATGAGGATGGGAAACTTATTCCAGGTCCTTGACCCAAGATGGCCTAAGACCTGAATTTTATTTAGAATGGTTTTCAGGATTATCCATGGTCCTAAAGAGAGTTTGACAAAGTCTAACAAGATTGATAGAAATGGATAAAGGATAAAAGGGTTGATAAAAGGAATAAATTAATGCAGTTGACAATAAAGATTTAGTAGAAATTGACAAAAATTTGAGAGAAATTGATGATAGAAGGATTTAGGATTATCCCCTATCTTAAAAGAAAATAAAAGGGCCTCGTGGGACGAGGTTCAGGTTTTATCCCTTAACCTGAAAGGGGAATACCTCATTGAAACGAGGCATCAGGTTTATCCCTTAATCTGAAAGGGTTAAAAAATGAAGGAATAAAATTTAATAAAATTGATAAATCTTGACAAAAAATGATAAGATTGACAATAAATTGATAAAGATTTGATTAGATTGGAAAATGAAACGAATACAATTTAATAAAGATAACAAGATTAACAGAAAAGTTGATAAGATTTTTAGAAAAAGATTCGTCTGATCCTGCCTGCATATGATGAAGGAAGACAAGTATAGATCAAAATAAAATGCTCAAGTATCAAGGAGAAGTATGTGAGAATTCAATAGAAGATTATTGCTTTATTGAAAGAGACTTTTTAAGAGTATAAAAGGCTAGGATGAACAATTTAAGTGTAAAATCTCTTCAAACGTAAAGCATTAATAGGATTTGGCAGTTCTATTCTATCTGCGTTGATCAAGCGATAGGAATTGCGAGGCAATGCTTCCTTAACCACATAAGGGCCTTCCCAATTGGGTGACCACTTGCCCTTCGGTCGATGCTTGAGATGAGTTGTTGATCTGAGCACAAGATCATTAACTCGAAATCTTCTCTTAATAACTGATTTGGCGTAGTGCCTAGCTATTCTCTGCCGATAAGCTTGAGCATGCTCTGCTGCCTTGAGTCTTTTCTCATCTAACAGATCAAGCTGTACCAACCTCTGCTGCTGATACTGATCAAGCGGAAGTTCGATGAGCGATGCGAACTTGAGAGCGGGCTTCTCAACGTGAAGAGGTAATACTACCTCGGTTCCGTAGACAAGCTTTGAAGGAGTAGCATTGGTTGGGGTCCGAATGGTGGTTCGCTACGCCCAAAGTGCATCATGCATCTTTTCGTGCCAATCGCGGCCCGTTTCCACCGTTCTTTCGAGAATGCAGATTAAAATCTTGTTGGTGGCCTCTACCTGGCCATTTCCTTGAGGATAGTAAGGGGCTGAGAAGTGGTGATGAATCCTGAACTTCGAGCAGAAGGTCTTCATCCTCTCATTCTTGAAGTGGCTGCCATTGTCTGACACAATATCATGTGGGATGCCAAAGCGACAAAAAAGATTCTTATGAATAAACGAAACCATATGCGGGCCTTCTACTGTTCGCAAGGTTACAACTTCGACCCATTTGGTGAAGTATTCTGTAGCCGCGAGAAAGTATCTGTGGCCATTAGAAGCCGAAGGAGTGACCGGGCCGACCACGTCGAAGGCCCACATCAAAAAGGGCCAAGGAGAGACCACAGACTGCAAGTATGTGGCTGGCGCATGAATGGAAGGTGTGTGCATTTGACATTTGACGCACTTCCTTACAAATTGATGGCAATCCTGCTGCATGGTTTTCCAGTAATACCCTGCCTGGATAATTTGCTTGACGAGTGTTTGGTAGCCGACGTGACCACCACAAATTCCTTCGTGTGCCTCTCAGACAACTTTCATGGCTTCATCTTTATCTAAGCATCTGGCGTACTCAAAACTGAACCCACGACAGTAGAGAGTATTGGTGAGGATGAAATAACGTGCTGACATTCGCTGGATCGCATGCTGCTCCTTTCTTGGCATTTCCGATGAAAATTCACCAGTTTCAATGAAGCTTTTGATGTCTTGGTACCAAGGCTCATCTTTCTGAGTGGCTTGGTTCACTTGTTCAGTCGGAATGTAGGCAGGTTGATCAAGTCTGCCAATCTCGAAGGAACGACAAGACTCACTGTCTTTAAAAGACAAAATAGAGCCTAGATAGGTTAGGCCATCAGCTATATGATTGTATTCCCTTTTGACATGATTAAGCTGAAATTCTTCAAAGTTTCCTATGAGGGCTAAGGCAATCTTCTGATAGGGAATCAACTTTGAATCCTTGACTTGCCATTCAGCGTTAACTTGACTGACAATAAGCAATGAGTCGCCGAAGACGCGTATTCTCTTGACATCAAAGTCTTGCAAAATCTTGAGGCCTTGAATTAGAGCTTCATACTCGGCCATATTATGAGTACATTGGAAGTTGAGCTTGAGGGAATAAGGGTGCATCTCTTTTTCGAGAGTGATCAACAAGATCCCAATCCCTATACCAGACATGTTTCTGGCTCTGTCAAAGAAAAGGGTCCAAACTGGGGACTCCTGAATATTGTAGAAGCGATCATCAGGGAAATCATCTTCTGCTTTGATTTCTTCTGTCAACGGAAAGTCTGCCAACTGATCTGCGATGGACTGACCCTTGACTGACTTTTGAGAAACATACTCCAAGTCATACTGCATCAGGAGAACCTGCCATTTTGCAATCCGTCCCGTAAGGAAAGGTTGCTCAAGGATGTACTTGAGAGGATTGAGCCTTGATAGAATTTTGATTTCTGATGCTAACAGATAATGTCTCAGCTTTTGACACATCCATACTAATGCCAGACATGTCTTCTCCATCTGAGAGTATTTTTTCTCATAATCAACGAAAGTCTTGCTGATATAGTAGATGGCATGCTCTATCCGGCTGCCTTCCTCATACTGCGCAAGAAATCTGCCACAAGCATTATGGTTGATGGAAATATATAAGAGAAGTGGCTTTCTCAGTTCTGGTGGCTTCAGAACTGGTGGGTTGAGGAGATACTGCTTGATGCGCTCAAACGAGAGCTGACATTCTGGTACCCACTCAAATTTCACTTCTATTCTCAACAAATGATTGAAGGGCTCACATCTCATGGCCAAATTGGAGATGAAGCGCCGAATTGACTGAATGCGACCCTGACGGCTTCGCAGTTCTTTTAGATTGGTAGGAGGTGGTATATCGATGATCGCCTTTGCCTTGGCAGGATCCACTTCTATGCCTTTCTTGCTGATCATGTAGCCCAGCAGTTTGCCTGACTCTACCCCGAAAACACATTTCTGTGGATTGAGTCTCAACTTGTATAGAATAAGTGTGATCATCGCAAAATTTTTCCTCTCTTGGTATTTCTCTCTCTTCCTTCTCTTTTCCTTTCTGACCTCTATTTCCTCCTTTTTGAAGGGAGAAAATAAAAGACAGAAAAGAAGAGAGAAGAGAAAAGAAAGAAAGAGAAGAGAAGAGAAGAGAAGAGAAGAGAAGAGAGAGGGTTGCGGGGTCTCACTTGACCTTGATTTAAAAATATTTAGAAAATTACTCGCCTCCGTTTTGAAAATAGTGCGGGAAAATGGAGAGACGAGATTCGCTCGTCGGTACGAGGTTCGACCGTTCCTGGCGCCTTTACCAGGGGTAATCAAACCAAGGATCAAATTTATGCCTTTTGTTTTACCTAAATATTATCTAAGAATTTATTATAAATCTAGATACACAAAGAATCATGCTTGTGTAATGCAAAGATGTATGCTTCTTTTGAAAAATGATTTGGAAATCTCAAAGTTTTCTAAGATAGATTTGATAATGGAGTGAAGAAATGGTTTCTGGATGATAAAATCCAATCTTGGAATTTTAAGATAGATCAGAGAAGTTCTAAGTCTTTGAAGTAATTTAGAGTTGGAAGAATAAATCTTGATTTCTGAGAGAGAATGATTTGAAACTGAAATAAAGTTTTCAAAGTCAGAAACGGACTTAGAATCTTTAAATTTAAACTTGGGTTTAGGAAAGGAGATGAATATCTGAAATGGAATTGAACTGTGGTTTTGAAGTTTGAAATCTGAAAGAGATTTGGGAAATCTAAATAGGATTGAGAAATGGGATTGATTTGAAAGTTGGAGTTCAGGATGGATGGAATTTAAAAATAGAAATGGGTTTTAGAAGTTCATATGGGATTTTGAAAGTGGAATTTGGATTTGAAATCTAGAATTGGGAATAGAATTGAATTCTGGATCCAAGATATGGAATCCAAGATGGGATTGGATTCTGAATCCTAAAAGGGGTTTTGGATCTTTAAAATGGTTTTAGAATATGAAATCTGAGATCAAAAAAATAGAGTTGGACTCTGGACCCTAAGATGGATTTTGGCTCTGAAGTCTGAGATCCAAAGTAAGTTGAATTCAGGATCCTGAATAGAATTGGATCCAAGATCTGGAATCCAATATGGGATTGGATTCTGAATCCTAAAAATGTATCTTGGATTCGAAGTCTGAGATCCAAGATGGAATTGGATTCTGGACCCTAAAATGGAATTGGATCTGAAGTCTGAGATCCAAAGTAAAATTGGGTTCTGGATCCTAAAATGGATTTGAATCTGAAGTCTGAGATCCAAGGTGGAACTGGGTTCTGGATCCTAAAATGGAATTGGATCTGAAGTAGGAGATCCAAGATGAGATTGGATTCTGGATCTCAAATGGATTTTGGATCCAAGGTCTAGAATCCAAGATGTAATTTGGATCTGGAGTCTAAGATCCAAAAGTAGAATTGTATTTAGAAAACTGGATCCAAGTTGAGATTAAGATCTGACTTTGGATTTGGATTCTGAAAGTTCAAATGGGATTTTTGAAGATGGATCTAGGTTTTGAAAACCCAAATTAAACTTAAAACTTAGAGAAAGACTTGAATTTGGAATCAATCTCAACATTTGATTTTTGAAGGTAAATAAACTTGATTTTGAATTTGAAATCAGAAGATGAATCAGAAATTTCAAAGTTAAATTGAACTTTGAATTTGATTTTAAATTATAATTTGAATACAAAATGATTTTGAAATTTCAAAGTCAAATTGGACTTTGAATTTGAAATAGAATTGGAATTTGAAATTTAAAGAAAGATGTTCAAAAATCACTTGGGTTTTTGAAAAGAATTTTGAAAATATGATGCAATTCTATCCTAAATGATGAATGAATTTAAAGAATTTTGAAATTGGATTTTGAAAATCATATTTCGTTCTTTACATGAATTGGAATAAGATTGAAAATATAATACATCCTTGACTATGGTCATTGAATGTATTATATAATAATCTATATTTAAATTCAGGTGAAAATAAAACATATTTTTGTGCTTTTATAGAGTTTAAAATGAAATTAACTCTCAATATATCCTGACTATGGCCATTGAGATATATTTTGAGTCAATTTTAAGTTAAACTCTAATAAAAGAAGGAAATATTTGAAAATATGATGATTTTTGAAGAGGATCCAGTGTGGATCCAATGTTATTTTATAACAGATAAAAATCCTAAGTTTTGTTTACATCCTGACTATGGCCATTGAGGTAAATCATCAACTTAGGATAAATCACCTTCTATAAAATGGTGCACGTGCCATTGGTGTTTCACCATTGTGAGATTTTTGAAAAATAAAGCCAAAAATCATGAAAATAAGCAATTTATGTCATTTACAATGCTCATTCATTCTATCTAAAAGCTGGAAATGTAAATTCTCATTATGTTCTAACTTATTACAACATATAAAATTGAATTTACAATTCCAAGTAAAGATATTTTCCACATATTCCCTGCAAAATACTTAGTTAGTACAAAAACAGAGGAGAATTTGCATACATTGTATTGATTTCAAAGATGCAAATTATGAGACATTCATATACCTACCTTGTGCTTAATAACTTAATAAAATGATATTGATGATCTAAGGCATGGAAGGATAGCCATTCAATGTATTTATATGTATGTACGTATATATATAACATGGATGTTGACTAGGTGACTGGCGATGATAATTTGTTGCTGCAAGTTGTTTGGATGGCAGAAGGGCAAGATGGATGTGAATGCTAAAGTGTGTTTTGCAGAATGAGCCCCAACAATGAATATGTCGTGTAATGGTGGTATGATTGGAGTGATACTGGGCATGATACTGTGATGGTAGGGTACATGTAGAGCCACGCAGTAGTGAAGGAAAACAGTTCGGTAAGAGATGACCATTGGTTTGGTGTTAGTAAAGTGGATATGTGAAGGGTGTTGTGCAGTGGTGAATATGAAGTGAAGATTTGGTGAGTGTGGTAGCTCTGTGAGCATAACATAAGGTAAGCACAACAAACATAGCAACAGTGGATACTTCAACATTCAAAAAGAACATTTAGCCTATAAAACAACATTAAAAAGAGAACAAACCACAGTAAATGAAAATCAGCAACCAACACTTGTTTTAGTGAGATTCACCTACCAAACTTAGGCGTAACATCCAATAGGCAGTTGCTGCAATACCATAGCTGGATTGATTTTGGCCTCTCATTAGTGCCGGAGGGTGGTCATGCCTCAATATTTTGAAAAGTTTCCAGATATCCCTTCATCGATCCAGATGGCTGTCCAGTAGTTGCTGAAATGGGCAGTAGTATTCAATAATGCAATATAATCAAATTATTTAGTCATTTATTGGACACTCCTGTTCATCGGAAATGAAAATTTCCAATTATCCAGCAGTAAGAATAAAAAAAAAAAACTTCCAGGCATGCCAAAATCCAAACATTTGCTATTGAAGACTTGTTAACCTCCCCTTCCCTGGCAGATCAGCAGATAAACTGGCAATGGTCAAATACAGTTCATAAGCCTAGACTCCACTTGAAGGTCTGATCCAGATCTCGAGTTTGGGCTCACATATTCCCCTGCCTTCGGATCACCACTCCTAACCAGCACAACTGTAGACAACGCCATTGTGACATTTGATGATAGAATTCTACTCTCATCACAACATTCTAGTAACGCCCCTGCTCCTGGATTGTGAGAGCTCAGGGGAGTCACGACTCATTATTGATGCAAGGCTCCTTTGAACAGAGCCTTGATGCACATCCAACATCATTATCCAGGTAATCTTCTTCTAAATCCAAGACAGCTTGGACTTCACCTTTTCCTCTTCATACACTTCCACTATCTCAAGAGAGACCCCATCTGTTGGTGCTCCGGTGTGTCTAAAGTGAATCACCACATCGGCCGGTTGATTGGGTCGTGGCTTGCCTAGACATCCCCATGAATAAGCAAACTTAAGCATGATATAAGAAGAACTTTTGGTGCAGGGGTCTGTAACAGCAAGGCTAAGATGAAAATAACAAGACATATACTCACATTCAAGGGCCATTGTCAAGGTTTCCTTTGAGTGTGAAATGTAATGAAGTATTAAACCTCTATGGATAACAAGATAACAGAAACTAAAGGTTTGAGATACGATGTACTTATTGATGGCAAAAAACTGATTCTAATTAAGCTTGGGAAAGGATTTTAACTCCCTAATCTCCTGTTTTTTTTTACTCCAAAGGGGAATGACAAAAACGAAGAAGGGCCCGAGACTTAACTTATCAACCATATGTAACAGAGAAATGACAACAGAGAAGATGGGAATTAGCAGTATTGAAATAATTAGTTAAGGAAACTACTATATAGAATGTGAACACACGTCAGTCCCAACTTAGGATATATGTACAGATATATGAGAATAGGCAGAAGACAAAATCAACTATGCAATGCTATAAACTCATATTTACGACAAAAGATATCATAGATAACATGGTGAATAAACAAATCAATCAAACTCAAACTTACCTCTACGATCCTCTGAGTGACAAAACCTTGACAAACTCTGATGAGCGTGTGATCATAATAAAGGCATTCCCCCCCAACATTCAAACAGTAAAAAAAAAAGAAATCCATCAAGGCAGAAATCGTTCAAGGCATTTAATCACAGAGAGCATCACCGTATGTCAGGTATGATCACATGAGAAGCATAAATGATATGAGAAATGCTGAGACAGGGGTAAAAAAAAAGAATGTGAAATATAGAGATAGTGACCATAGCAGCCATCGCACTGGCATATCTGCAGACCTCATATGTTAAGAAATTAAGCAAAATGATGACGATCAACAGGATAAATTAATGCAGAGGAGATTTTCAGAAGGCATCCAATAACCTCATCATTCCTGACCTCCCCCCCCTTTTTTTTTTAAACAAGATCAGATGACAATCAGTGTAGATCCATTTACTTGATAAACCCAGGCCAGATACCGAATTTCTTCAACAATTCTGATCTAAATTTCTGTCGCAGTAGGCTGCTGGAATAGGGTGAGGCCCGTACGACGGAACAAGGTCTCCAAAGATAGCAAAATGTTCATGAATGCAGGAAATGGGATGAAATGATGTTTTAAATGAGATCGTGACAAAAAAAATGATGATAATCAATAATCGCAGCAGGAAATCAACTAGAAATGGATAATCGCAAGATAAAGCATAAAATTCGAAAATCAAATGACAACCAAGACATAATTCGATCATCAAAGAGGATTTGATATGAAAGAAAATCGAAATTGCTAAGGACACCAGGATTTAGGAGAAGCATGATGTCAAGAGAAAATTTCTGTCAGATGAACCCGGTCTGATATTGGGTCAGACCGGATGTCATTGAGGAAATCATTTCTAAAACTAAAATGAAGTTAAATTGAGAGGGGCCGATGAAACCACATAGCTGCAAGAAGGAAAGGAAAGATAAGCTGAAATATATAAAATGAAAATACAAAAAGTAATGTAAAGGATATTAGATCTAATTAGAAAACTAGAATCAAACAGATATGTAAATGTTGAAATTGCTCCTTCTGTTTGCTGTTGTACAAGAGGAGGATTGGCATTGCTATAAGCAACCCAATTCTCCTAGGGGTGCGTTAATGGAGATCAAAGACGAAAAGGGGAAAGTTTGACAGAAAGCATGAAGCGAATGAGAGGGGAAGGAGGACTTACCAAGATGTTGCAAGGGTTCTGAAAGAAGGAGTAGATCTCCCCTCTTCCACTGTAGAGGCCTTCCACCACCGGAGAAGAGGAGGGAATGATGGATTTTGAAAAAAAGAGGCGATGAGACTAATGCCAAATCGATGTGCTTCCGAGCTCTCTTGCTATTGAGGAGGATGGGAGGACCAGAAAGTATCGGGGAAGAGGAGAAAGAGCCTGGATTGTGGATGAGAAAAAGGAGTCGATACTGGAAGGAGCTGATGGGTGAAGGCGATGGATAAAAAAAAAGGATGGTTGGAATGGAGAGAAGGTGGAGGGATGAAGCGCGGTGGATTCTGAAGGAAAGAGCAAAGGGGGAAAGGGTGGAAACGGATCGTAATGGAGAATGTGAGAGGGTGAAGAAGCCATCCTTTCGGGTTTTCCTTTGCCGATTCTTAAAGAAGAGGAGGAAGAATTCAGAACGATGCTTCCATTGCGGATTGATGGAGGAGGGCGAGTTTGTTAACGATGAACGGGAGATGGAGGCTGAGAAGTGGTTGGAGGCACATGGGTGCTTCCGTAGGGCGATGGAGAGGGGCGATAGGCTGAGGGTTTCAGTGAGAGAGAGGGGAGAAGCCGTAACCCTATCCGACTCTTTTACAAAGAATGAAACCCTAAAAAAAAAAAAGTTTAAAAGGGGTCCTTCAAATTTATAAATTTTCAAGAGGAAGGCTCGTTTACCAGGTTTTTCTAAAAAGGGTTTTTCTTAAAGAAAGATTTTTTTAGGAGGTTTTCAAAAACCGATTTTTGTTTAGACATATTTTTTTCTTTTCCTTTGCATTTTCTATTTTCTTTGGTATTTTTTGGAATGAAATTTTAAAATTTACGAAAAAACGAGGACTTAAACTAATTTTTTTTGTGTTTTTGAGAAATATTTACAAAAGAAAGTTTTCAAGGCTATTTTGAAAAAAAAATCTTTTTTTTGAAAAAAAAATCTTTTTTTAAAAAAAAAAAAATGGGTTTGGACCCAGGTTTTGAGAAAATATTCGAGTTTTAAAACTCAAATCGAGAAATAAATTGCGATGGATCCAAACGGATGCCGGATGGACTGTCCGAGCTATTTAAAAATTCTTTTTGGTATTTTCTGTAATTTTATTTTAAAAGTTGGACAAAGAGACTCAGATTTGGATCTGGACAATGGATCCGGATCCAAAATCAAGTCAGACATATAAAAGGAATTTAATTTCAGTAAAATTTAAGAAATGAACTGGAATTCAGATTTAAAAGCAACTTATTTGCTCAGAAAATGAAATCAGGGGCAAAAAGGGAATATTTAAAAGATTTTGAAAAAATTGGGGTGTTCACAGATGCCCCTCTTTGCTACTAAGCCGGTTGAAAAGTCGAGCTTAGTGGCAAAAAAAACACTCTAAATTTTGAAAAATGCCCCAGTCCGCGGACCTGAACTGGGTGTGGAAGAATTGATTTTGAAAGACATGGTTTCAGGCTTAAAACCTTATCCTGAATGGCTTGGGGGAGACAAAATCCTCGAAAATGACATGACTGAAGAATAGCGGATGAGGAAATCATGATGGGACTCTTCGGTGAAGATCCAAAATGACGAAGGATAAGAATTTTGATCGAGTCTCATGGGTGAGACAAGGTCAACTTTTGGCATGACTCAGGTTTTAGCCCTTAATCTGGATGGGACGAAGATATCTTGAGACAACCTGAAATGGGGAAAGGAATATGAGTGCACCTTGATGGGACATTTTTAGGGAATGCCTCATGGGATGAAGCTCAAGCATGATCCTTTCCTGGATGGATATACAAAACATGGATTCCTCGATGGGAAGAACCATGATGGGACTGGAAGAAAACACCTCGTCGAAACAAGGGAAACTCGTTGGAATGAGATTCAGGTTTAACCAAAACCTGAAAAAGGAAGATACCTCGATGGGCGAGGTTCAAGATTAACCCTTAACCTGAAGGGGACGACCAACTAGAATCCTCAGACGAAGAGACCATGATGGGACCTTCGAAGTTTGGACGAACAAATCCGAAAGGGGTTTTGCGAAAGGAGGAAGATATGGAGTTCCCTAAAGCTTGGAAAAAGAGATGATCTTGGGCGTCTCATTGCTGAGACTAAATCAACTTTTGAAGATTGAGGATCTCTCGCAGAAGGTACAGGTTTGACCCTTAACCTGAGTGGGTATAACCATACGGATTTCTCAAAACCATGATGGGACAAGAGAGATACTTCAACTGAATGGGGTAACTCTTCTGGAAGATATAAACAATGCTAGATTGCACAAAAATGGATATTGAATATTTATTTCATTCTTAGAATATCTAGAAAATTTTGCCAATAAGATAGATTTATAGTTGACTTCAACGCTTGAAAATGTGCACATGTGTGCAAAGATATTCCCTCTTTTACCTACTGTATTTCCTCCAGCGAGGTTAACTTCTCGGTCTTAAGAGTCAAATTCAAAATTTTTAGCATTGATGATTTTCTTCAAGGGAGCTATCAATTTCCTTGATATGAGAAGAGAAGAAATATTCTCAATTTCATAAAAGCAAGTAGTGAAAAGATATTGATAAAAGATATTTTGCATAAGAAAAGATGATTTCTGGCAATTTTGGCAGTTTGATATCTGAGTGTTTTCCCATGATGATCTTCTTGCACTCTTTTTTAGTCATTGGGTTTTTCGGGCTTTTACATCATCCTTCATTTTGGAGATGTCCTGACTTTTCTCTCTTTTTCAGGGAAGGGTACATCATAAACTCCTTCATCTTGGAGATGTTTCGATCCTTCTTTTATCTCAGGGATTCTATTGATGATATTGGCTCAAAAAGTCTTTAGAGGATAGCAGAAATCAAATATCTTTTAGGGTTTGTCAGTATGTCTATCACACTCGCCTTCATCTCGACGGTGATCTGAACTTTCTCTGGAAGGATCCTTCACAAACTCCTTTATCTCGGAGATGATCCAAATCTTCTTTAGCCCCGGGGGTCTGTTCGCATATTCGTCTTCATCTTGACAACAATTGAGAGATCTCTTTTGCAGATATTTGATTGCAACTTTAAATGAAATGAGAAGACATGGATTGAGTGGATTCTTTTTATCGCTCAGGATATTTTCACTGCCTGGTTGCCAGAAAATCGTCTTTAAACATGCGTCATAGCTATGATCAGTATCAATTCGCTTTTGACTTTTCAACATCATTGAATATTTCTTTCGCTAATCATACTGAAGATATTTCTTACATCCTTTGGGTTGATCAACAGGGAAAAAATTTGAATTTTATACATTTTTCGTAAAAAGTTTCACCTTTTTTGGAAAGAATACTAAAGGTAATTTGAGGTGATTCTTTTGTGCAGTAAGATTTATTGGAATCAACAAGTATTTTTAGCAAATTGGCAAGGTTTTCGAGCATCCTTTGTGAAATAATCACTCAATATAGATTTTGATGCGACCTTTAGCTGAAACTTTTAGGAAGGAATATTTAGATTTTTGTTTTGACCGACCAGCTCGAAAGCAGGATTTTTTGGAAGTACCAACTCGAAAGCAGGATTTTGATGGAAGTACCAGCTCGAAAGCAGGATTTTGAATGGAAGTACCAACTCGAAAGCAAAATTTTTGGAAGTACCAGCTCAAAAGTAGGATTTGATTGACCGACCAGCTTGAAAGCAGGATTTTGATTGACCAACCAGCTCGAAAGTAGGATTTGTTTGACCGACCAGCTCAAAAGAAGGATTTTGATTGACTGACCAGCTCAAAAGCAGGATTTGTTTGACCAACCAGCTCGAAAGCAGAATTTTTGATGGAAGTACCAGCTCGAAAGCAGGATTTGTTTGACCGACCAGCTCGAAAGCAGGATTTGATTGACCGACCAGCTCGAAAGCAGGATTTGTTTGACCGACCAGCTCAAAAGCAGGATTTGTTTGACCAACCAGCTCGAAAGCAGGATTTGTTTGACCGACCAGATCGAAAGCATGATTTGTTTGACCGACCAGCTCGACAGCAGGATTTGATTGGTAAAAATGATTGACATTGATAAAGTTGTGACCCGAAGGCTTGAGAATGATAGATATTTGATGAAATTGTAACTCGAAGGCTTGATAATGGTAGACATTGATGAAATTGTAACCCGAAGGCTTGATAATAAAAGACATTTGATGAAATTGATAGACATTTTGATGAGAATTTAGGATATAATAAACAATGATTCAGGTTTATCCCTTAACCTGAAAGGGAAAAGAATATATTATGAAAAGATAACCTGAGACTTGAATTTAGAAGGGATAGGACAAGATTTATGATTTCTGATCTAGGATTTAGATGGACCAGCACATTTGGCTGTATGCGGTCCAATTTTCAGGATTAACCCCTTGTCCTGAATAGGAAAAAGAATAAAGTTTAAGCAGATAGAAGGAAATAGAATATTGATAAAAAATGAAGAAAATTTTGAGGATTTTTTTTTACTTTGTAAATGAATTCTCACAAGTAGCATTTGTTGCTCCTATGAGCAATCTCAGGATTATCCCTTATCCTGAGAAAAGAATTCCTCGAATGTTGAGGTTCAGGTTTATCCCTTAACCTGAAAGGGGAAAGAATAGAATTTAAGAAAATTAATATAAATTTAGAAAATCAATTTGATGTAACTTGTATTTGCAAAGAAGAATTCTCATAGGTAACATTATTGCCCCTACGAGAGGTCTCAGGATTATCCCTTATCTTGAATGGGAAAAAGAATAGAGTTTAAGAAAATTTTAGTGAAGGAAAATTGATATAAATCTAGAAAATCAATAATGATTGATAAAACTTGTATTTGCAAAAGAATTCTCATAGGTAGCATTTTTGCTCCTAAGAGGGGTTTCAGGATTATCCCTTATTCTGAATGGGAAACACCTCAAACAACGAGGGTCAAGTTTATCCCTTAACCTGAGTGGGAAAAAGAATAAAATTTATACCTCATGGGAAAGCGGCATCAGGTTTATCCCTTAACCTGAAAGGGTATGTGAAATAATAGAATTTAACCAAAAAATAAAATTGATGAAAAATCAATAAAATTGATGAAATTTAGTAAAAGGTGAAAATTTGACAAGATTGACAAAAGATAAATGAAAATTAATAAGAAATTGAGACAAGAAAAGAAAATTTATTTGATCCTGCCTGCATGTGGGAACTTTAAATTGAAAGGAGAATGTTTTAAAAGATAATTGAGAAATCACTTTGAGAAGAAAATCAACCATGAGAAGAATGATTAGCGCGAGAGCTGACCCTTAAAAAAAAAGAATCATCATGAGAGATCATCATAAGGGTTAATTTTGAAGATAATGGTTTAAAAACCCATTTTGGAAAAAAGAAAATCAACGTGATAGTTTATTTTGAAGAAGATTTGGACCAAAGTATTGAATTTTTTTTTGTGAACATGACAAAGATTTTGCAGAAATTCTCAAGATTTTTATGATTTTGAAAATCCCTCATAGGTAATATCATTTCTCTCAAGATGTCGGGATTGTCCCTGATTTTTGAAAAAGAGAATAGGAATTTGATGCGGCTTAATAGAAGCCAATGAAGAAAATACCAATTTTCAAAAATAAATACCCCATTGTGGCAAAGGAGAGAAGTATTTGATATCAAAAGATACGAAGAAAATTGACATTTCATTAATAGAAAATATTGATAACAATGACTGAAATATTTACAAGTTTGTTGACCAAAGGTCACAAAAAGACTGGGATTGAGTTGTCCGTATAAGGTGACTGAAAAGAGCGAAAGCAGAAAAATATTGTCATAGTTTGGGGAAGCTAGGATAGGATGGGTAACTACTCTTCTTTTTGATCTTCCATCAACAGCTTTTTATCAATGCAGTCTTGGACGATGTTTTTGAAAACAAAGCAGTGCTCGGTGTCGTGACCCATTGCCTAATGGAATTTGCAAAATTGATCCTTGAACCTTCCCATAGTCACAGGAGGGTCTGCTACCTTGGGAAGTTTAACCATCTCTTTTGTTGTCATATACTCAAGAACTTCTTCAAGTGATTGTTCTAAGGGGGTAAACTCACAGTCATATCCCCAACCATCATGCTTCGGCTTCCCTTGGGCTTTGATTCTAACTGGATGCTCGAGGGAGTGATGTTATTCTTCCTGCTGGTCCCATTCTCTTGACTGGAGCAATCATTTCTGCCCAAAATGCTGGTATGGTCCTTTCTACCACCTCTTTTGTTTTTGTCGTTGTTGTTGTTAGAGGAACTGGTAGAGAAGGTGAAGTTGGTTTTCTTTTTCATGTCCTGAGTGCCTCCTGCCAAGGTGATGCCATGATAGGTTCCATTCTCTAATCCCATTTCGAGCCATTTGACTCGCTCTATTAACTTGATGAAAGATTTAGACGGAGAAGTGGAGATCAAACCCTTCAGAGGTTGAGAGAAATTGTTCAAAATTATTAAGAGTGCATGCCCCTCTGATATCGGATCTTTCATCCTGTTGCAGGTAGATCTCCATCTATGAATGAAATCTTTTGCCTTTTCATTGTCATTTTGTTTTAGATTGAAAAGATGGTTGAGGGTAGGCGGAGCCTCAGTATTGAAAAAGAACCTTTCAATGAACAAGTTGATGACTTTGTCAAAGTCTCGCAGTTCAATCGGGTTGATGTGGTCGGCATACCATCTTGCTACAACTCCCTCCAGACTGCGTGGAAATCATAGGAATAAAACCCTATTGTTCTTTTTAAATCGATTGCACTCGGCGAAAAATGTAGCCAGATGAGCCTTGGGGTTACCGGTCCCATCAAACTTTATGAATTTACGAGGAAGATCTTCCCAGTTGTCATCTCCTTCTAGGCCGTCATAAAAATCTGCACCAGTGTAGATCTTTTTGCCTTTGTCTTGGGTTTGTAAGTCTTTGATTGAACGAGTCATTTCTCTTATTTTCTCATGCATTGGATCTTCTGCTGGGATCTGAAACTTGGTTTTGTTTGCTGACTCGTGCCCCTCGTTGACTTTCTTGGGCCGATACAAGGGATTGTGAAAATATGTCGGCTGCTCTTCCTCTGAGTCCTCCTCTGCTGACTCTGAAGTGTTGTCGTACTGAACTTTCCTCTTGCTGACTTTTCCCTTGGCTTTGCTTTTAGAAGATAATTTCTCAGGGTTTTCCTCAGTCTGTTCAGACATCATTTTGGCCATCACTTTCTGAAACAACTTGTATGTAGCTGAATCAACATTGTTTCTGCTTCTTGGCCGTGCTGCTTGGATGACTTGATGGAGTTCATTTCCTCTCCTTCACTGTCACTTTGTTGTGGCACTGTTTCCTTTCCAGTCCTTGTCCGAACCATGATGGAATGTCAATGTCCTCTCTGTTGGTTAAAATAGGATATTTTAGAAATTTTTGGAGGAAATTATGATAAAGGAAGAAATCAAAGTCTGATAATGAAAATATCCTATTATGAGGGATCGGGTTGTCACCAAAAATTTGTGACAACCGCATTGTTTTTCTGTGAAAAAGGATAAGAATATGAACAAATATTTAATTTTGAAAGGGACATAACCCGACAAAAAAAAAATTATCATAAAAGAGGGTAAGGGATAAAAAAAGAATTTGAAAGAGGATATAAAGGAAAAATTTGAAGAATTTGCAGGCAGGATCAAAAGAATTTTGAAGAAATTTAGGAAAAGAAGAGAAAAAAAATACACCTAGTTTTTAAAAAGAGGAAATTTTGAAATATATACCAAGGGTTTTGGAGAATATAAGGAAGATATAAAATATCATACAATCACAAATATACAAACAAAAGATGTACAAACAACATTCCCTAAAACTGACTCTATATGCAACATTTGAAATGGTTGATAGGACCTTAATCCTAACTCTAAGATTTAGATCATCTGATTTCAATCAAGGTATGTCGATATACTCAAGCCGAAGCTCGAAGTACGTGGCATAGAAATATTTCTCCAGTTCTAAGGTAATGGTTTCCCGACATCCTTGAGCACCTACCGATATACCTCGGACTATGGCCCTTAGGTACGTGGTAGGGGGGCGCGAACCCAAATAAGTGGTCCAGTTGTGAGGCTTTCTCCCGAACTATGGTTCAGTGAGACAGCCCAGCAACGTGAAGACCGAGACAACATAGGTAGGGATATTTTCAAAAACATGATCAACATGCAGATAAAACCAGAAAGCTCTAATGCAAGTCCTAAAAGGGATAGATTTAAATGAAAAGAAGCATACACTTGCATACATTGTTTGCATTCAATCCCTAGAATTGAGGAGAGTTGTATTTAAGACCTAAGTCTATGTGAACATGGAATAATCTCCTCAATATGGTCCTACCAAACCATACTTAGATCCTATATGCAATGATGTCAGCTTAGGACAGAGTCTAGGCTCCTAAGGTTTGCATGGAAATGAAGCTGACATTTGAAGAATAAAGACTTAGATGATATGAAAGCAAAGCAAAGGCATAGATTCAACCAAACGAAGACGGGTCCCTTCACGGTCGCCAAAACTGTGATCATCGCAAAATTTTTCCTCTCTTGGTATTTTTATCTCTTCCTTCTTTATTCCTTTCCAACCTCTATTTCCACCTTTTTGAAGGGAGAAAATAGAAGACAGAAAAGAAGAGAGAAGAGAAAAGAAAGAAAAAGAAGAGAAGAGAGAGAAACTCTTTTGCGGGGTCTCACTTGACCTTGATTTGAAAATATTTAGAAAATTACTCGCCTCCGTTTTGAAAATATTGCGGGAAAATGGAGAGACGGGATTCGCTCGTCGGTACGAGGTTCAACTGTTCCTGGTGCCTTTACCAGGGGTAATCAAACCAAGGATCAAATTTATGCCTTTTGTTTTACCTAAATATTATCTAAGAATTTATTATAAATCTAGATACACAAAGAATCATGCTTGTGTAATGCAAAGATGTATGCTTCTTTTGAAAAATGATTTGGAAATCTCAAAGTTTTCTAAGATAGATTTGATAATGGAGTGAAGAAATGGTTTCTGGATGATAAAATCCAATCTTGGAATTTTAAGATAGATCAGAGAAGTTCTAAGTCTTTGAAGTAATTTAGAGTTGGAAGAATAAATCTTGATTTCTGAGAGAGAATGATTTGAAACTGAAATAAAGTTTTCAAAGTCAGAAACGGACTTTGAATCTTTAAATTTAAACTTGGGTTTAGGAAAGGAGATGAATATCTGAAATGGAATTGAACTGTGGTTTTGAAGTTTGAAATCTGAAAGAGATTTGGGAAATCTAAATAGGATTGAGAAATGGGATTGATTTGAAAGTTGGAGTTCAGGATGGATGAAATTTAAAAATAGAAATGGGTTTTTAGAAGTTCAAATGGGATTTTGAAAGTGGAATTTGGATTTGAAATCTAGAATTGGGAATAGAATTGAATTCTGGATCCAAGAACTGGAATCCAAGATGGGATTGGATTCTGAATCCTAAAAGGGGTTCTGGATCTTTAAAATGGTTTTAGGATCTGAAATCTCAGATAAAAAAAATAGAGTTGGACTCTGGACCCTAAGATGGATTTTGGCCCTGAAGTCTGAGATCCAAAGTAAGTTGGATTCTGAATCCTGAATAGAATTGGATCCAACATCTGGAATCCAATATGGGATTGGATTCTGAATCCTAAAAATGTATTTTGGATTCAAAGTCTGAGATCCAAGATGGAATTGGATTCTGGACCCTAAAATAGAATTGGATCTGAAGTCTGAGATCCAAGGTGGAACTGGGTTTTGGATCCTAAAATGGAATTGGATCTAAAGTCTGAGATCCAAGATGAGATTGGATTCTGGATCTCAAATGAATTTTGGATCCAAGGTCTGGAATCCAAGATGTAATTTGGATCTGGAGTCTAAGATCCAAAAGTAGAATTCTATTTAGAAAACTGGATCCAAGTTTAGATTAAGATCTGACTTTGGATTTGGATTCTGAAAGTTCAAATGGGATTTTTGAAGATGGATCTGGGTTTTGAAAACCCAGATTAAACTTAAAACTTAGAAAAAGACTTGAATTTGGAATCAATCTCAAAATTTGATTTTTGAAGGTAAATAAACTTGATTTTGAATTTAAAATCAGAAGATGAATCAGAAATTTCAAAGTTAAATTGAACTTTGAATTTGATTTTAAATTATAATTTGAATACAAAATGATTTTGAAATTTCAAAGTCAAATTGGACTTTGAACTTGAAATAGAATTGAAATTTGAAATTTAAAGAAAGATGTTCAAAAATCACTTGGGTTTTTGAAAAGAATTTTGAAAATATGATGCAATTCTATCCTAAATGATGAATGAATTTAAAGAATTTTGAAATTGGATTTTGAAAATCATATTTCATTCTTTACATGAATTGGAATAAGATTGAAAATATAATACATCCTTGACTATGATCATTGAATGTATTATATAATAATCTATATTTAAATTCAGGTAAAGAATAAAACATATTTTTGTGCTTTTATAGAGTTTAAAATGAAATTAACTCTCAATATATCCTGACTATGGCCATTGAGATATATTTTGAGTCAATTTTAAGTTAAACTCTAATAAAAGAATGAAATATTTGAAAATATGATGATTTTTGAAGAGGATCCAATGTTATTTTATAACAGATAAAAATCCTAAGTTTTGTTTACATCCTGACTATGGCCATTGAGGTAAATCATCAACTTAGGATAAATCACATTCTATAAAATGGTGCACGTGCCATTGGTGTTTCACCATTGTGAGATTTTTGAAAAATAAAGGCAAAAAGCATGAAAATAAGCAATTTATGTCATTTACAATGCTCATTCATTCTATCTAAAAGCTGGAAATGTAAATTCTCATTATGTCCTAACTTATTACAACATATAAAATTGAATTTACAATTCTAAGTAAAGATATTTTCCACATATTCCCTGCAAAACACTTAGTACAAAAACAGAGGAGAATTTGCATACATCGTATTGATTTCAAAGATGCAAATTATGAGACATTCATATACCTACCTTGTGCTTAATAACTTAATAAAATGATATTGATGATCTAAGGCATGGAAGGATAGCCATTCAATGTATTTATATGTATGTACGTATTTACATATATATATATATATATATATATATATATATATATATATATATACACATATACGTATATATACTTACATATATATATATATAACATGGATGTAGACTAGGTGACTGGCGATGATAATTTGTTGCTGCAAGTTGTTTGGATGGCAGCAAGGCAAGATGGATGTGAATGCTAAAGTGTGTTTTGCAGAATGAGCCCCAACAATGAATATGTCGTGTAATGGTGGTATGATTGGAGTGATACTGGGCATGATACTGTGATGGTAGGGTACATGTAGAGCCACGCAGTAGTGAAGGAAAACAGTGCGGTAAGCGATGACCATTGGTTTGGTGTTAGTAAAGTGGATATGTGAAGGGTGTTGTGCAGTGGTGAAAATAAAGTGAAGATTTGGTGAGTGTGGTAGCTCTGTGAGCATAACATAAGGTAAGCACAACAAACATAGCAACAGTGGATACTTCAACATTCAAAAAGAACATTTAGCCTATAAAACAACATTAAAAAGAGAACAAACCACAGTAAATGAAAATCAGCAACCAACACTTGTTTTAGTGAAATTCACCTACCAAACTTAGGCGTAACATCCAATAGGCAGTTGCTGCAATACCATAGCTGGATTGATTCTGGCCTCTCATTAGTGTCGGAGGGTGGTCATGCCTCAATATTTTGAAAAGTTTCTGGATATCCCTTCATCGATTCAGATGGCTGTCCAGTAGTTGCTGAAATGGGCAGTAGTATTCAATAATCCAATATAATCAAATTATTTAGCCATTTGTGGGACACTCTTGTTCATCGGAAATGAAAATTTTCAAATATCCAGCAGTAAGAATAAAAAAAAAAACTTGCAGGCATGCCAAAATCCAAACTTTTGCTTTTAAAGACTTGTTAACCTCCCCTTCCCTGGCAGACCAGCAGATAAATTGGCAGGGGTCAAATACAGTTCATAAGCCTGGACTCCACTTGAAGGTCTGATCCAGATCTCGAGTTTGGGCTCACATATTCCCCTGCCTTTGGATCACCACTCCTAACCAGCACATCTGTAGACAACGCCGTTGTGACATTTGATGATAGAATTCTACTCTCATCACAACATTCTAGTAACGCCCCTGCTCCTGGACTGTGAGATCTCAGGGGAGTCACGACTCATTATTGATGCAAGGCTCCTTTGAACAGAGCATTGATGCACATCCAACATCATTATCCAGGTAATCTTCTTCTGAATCCAAGACAGCTTAGACTTCACCTTCTCCTCTTCAGACACTACCACTATCTCAAGAGAGACCCCATCTGTTGGTGCTCCGGTGTGTCTACAGTTGATCACCACATCGGATGGTTGATTGGGTCATGGCTTGCCTAGACATCCCCATGAATAAATAGACTTAAGCATGATATAAGAAGAACTTTTGGTGCAGGGGTCTGTAACAGCAAGGCTAAGATGAGAATATCAAGACATATACTCACATTCAGAGGCCATTGTCAAGGATTCCTTTGAGTGTGAAATGTAATGAAGTATTAAACCTCTATGGATAACAAGATAACAGAAACTAAAGGTTTGAGATATGATGTACTTATTGATGGCGAAAAACTGATTCTAATTAAGCCAGGGAAAGGATTTTAACTCCCTAATCTCCTGTTTTTTTTTTTACTCCAAAGGGGAATGACAAAAACGAAGAAGGGCCCGAGACTTAACTTATCAACCATATATAACAGAGAAATGACAACAGAGAAGACGGGAATTAGCAGTATTGAAATAATCAGTAAAGGAAACTACTATAAAGAATGTGGACACACGTGAGTCCCAACTTAGGATATATGTACAAATATATGAGAATAGGCAGAAGACAAAATCAACTATGCAATGCTATAAACTCATATTTACGACAATAGATATCATAGATAACATGGTGAATAAACAAATCAATCAAACTCAAACTTACCTCTACGATCCTCTGAGTGACAAAACCTTGACAAACTCTGATGAGCGTGTGATCATAATAAAGGCATTCCCCCCCAACATTCAAACAGTAAAAAAAAAAGAAATCCATCAAGGCAGAAATAGTTCAAGGCATTTAATCAAAGAGAGCATCACCGTATGTCAGGTATGATCACATGAGAAGCATAAACTATATGAGAAATGCTGAGACAGGGGTAAAAAAAAAGAATGTGAAATATAGAGATAGTGACCATAGCAGCCATCGCACTGGCATATCTACATACCTCATATGTTAAGAAATTAAGCAAAATGATGACGATCAACAGGATAAATTAATGCAGAGGAGATTTTCAGGAGGTATCCGATAAGCTCATCATTCCAAACCTCCCCCTTTTTTTTTTAAACAAGATCAGATGACAATCAATGTAGATCCATTTACTTGATAAACCCAGACCAGATACGGAATTTCTTCAACAATTCTGATGTGAATTTTTGTCGCAGTAGGCTGTTGGTATAGGGTGAGGCTCGTATGATGCAACGAGGTCTCCAAAGATAGCAAAATGTTCATGAATGCAGGAAATGGGATGAAATGATGTTCTAAATGAGATCGTGACAAAAAAAATGATGATAATCGATAATCACAGCAGGAAATCAACTAGAAATGGATAATCACAAGATAAAGCATAAAATCCGAAAATCAAATGACAACCAAGACATAATTCGATCATCAAAGAGGATTTGATATGAAAGAAAATCAAAATTGCTAAGTACACCAGGATTCAGGAGAAGCATGATGTCAAGAGAAAATTTCTGTCAGATGAACCCGGTCTGATACTGGGTCAGACCGGATGTCATTGAGGAAATCATTTCTAAAACTAAAATGAAGTTAAATTGAGAGGGGCCGATGAAACCACATAGCTACAAGAAGGAAAGGAACGATAAGCTGAAATATATAAAACGAAAATACAAAAAGTAATGTAAAGGATATTAGATCTAATTAGAAAACTAGAATCAAACGGATATGTAAATGTTGGAATTGCTCCTTCTGTTTGCTGTTGCACAAGAGGGGGATTGGCATTGCTATAAGCAACCCAATTCTCCCAGGGGTGCGTTAATGGAGATCAAAGACGAAAAGGGGAAAGGTTGACAGAAAGCTTGAAGCGAATGAGAGGGGAAGGAGGACTTACCAAGATGTTGCAAGGGTTTTGAATGAAGGAGTAGATCTCCCCTCTTCCACTGTAGAGGCCTTCCACCACCAGAGAAGAGGAGGGGATGATGGATTTTGAAAAGAAGAGGCGATGAGACTAATGCCAAATCGATGTGCTTCCGAGCTCTCTTGCTATTGAGGAAGATGGGAGGACCAGAAAGTATCGGGGAAGAGGAGAAAGAGCCTGGATTGTGGATGAGAAAAAGGAGTCGATACTAGAAGGAGTTGATGGGTGAAGGCGATGGATAAAAAAAAATGGATGGTTGGAATGGAGAGAAGGTGGAGGGATGAAGCGCGGTGGATTCTGAAGGAAAGAGCAAAGGGGGAAAGGGTGGAAACGGATCGTAATGGAGAATGTGAGAGGGTGAAGAAGCCATCCTTTCGGGTTTTCCTTTGCCGATTCTTAAAGAAGAGGAGGAAGAATTCAGAACGATGCTTCCGTTGCGGATGGATGGAGGAGGGCGAGTTTGTTAACGATGGATGGGAGATGGAGGCTGAGAAGTGGTTGGAGGCACATGGGTGCTTCCGGAGGGCGATGGAGAGGGGCGATCGGCTGAGGGTTTCAGTGAGAGAGAGGGGAGAAGCCGTAACCCTATCCGACTCTTTTACAAAGAATGAAACACTAAAAAAAAAAAAATTTTGAAGGGGTCCTTCAAATTTATAAATTTTCAAGAGGAAGGCTCGTTTACCAGTTTTTTCTAAAAAGGGTTTTTCTTAAAGAAAGATATTTTTAGAAGGAGGTTTTCAAAAACCGATTTTTGTTTAGACATATTTTTTCTTTTCCTTTGCATTTTCCATTTTCTTTGGTATTTTTTGGAATGAAATTTTAAAATTTACGAGAAAACGAGGACTTAAACTAATTTTTTTGTGTTTTTGAGAAATATTTACAAAAGAAGGTTTTCAAGGCTATTTTGAAAAAAAAATCTTTAAAAAAAAAAAAAAGTGTTTGGACGCAGGTTTTGAGAAAATATTCGAGTTTTAAAACTCAAATCGAGAAATATAACGCGATGGATCCAAACGGATGCCGGATGGACTGTCCGAGCTATTTAAAAATTCTTTTTGGTATTTTCTGTAATTTTAATTTAAAAGTTGGACAACGAGACTCAGATTTGGATCTGGACAATGGATTCGGATCCGAAATCAAGTCAGACATATAAAAAGAATTTAATTTTAGTAAAATTTAAGAAATGAACTGGAATTCAGATTTAAAAGTGACTTATTTGCTCGGAAAATGAAATTAGGGGCAAAAAGGGAATATTTAAAAGATTTTGAAAATTTTGGGGTGTTCACAATAAGTCTTTCAAAGACTTGGCCGAGAGCATCAAGATGATCCTCTCCCTCTTTTGACTTGACCAAGATGTCATCCACATAGGCGTCCATGTTCTTGTGCATCTGGTCATGGAAAATAACTGTCATTGCTCTCTAATAGGTTGCCCAGCATTCTTGAGCCCGAACGACATGACCGTATAGCAAAATGTACCCGAAGGTGTAGTAAAAGAAGTTTTGGATTGGTCACGAGCGACCAATTTAATTTGATTGTAGCCTGAGTATCCATCCATAAAGGAAAACAAGGCATGGCCTGCCGTGCTATCGATCAAAAGATCGATGTTGGGGAGTGGATAATCATCTTTTGGGGTTGCCTTGTTCAGATCCCTGAAATCAATGCAAATCCGGACTTTGCCATTCTTTTTGGGAACTACCACGATGTTCGCCAACCAGTCTGGGTATTCAATAGTCCGAATGAATCATGCTTTTAACAACTCTTCAAGTCCTTCTTTGACTTGCGGTGATACTCGGGGATCCATTTTTCTTAATTTCTGCTTGATTGGCTTGCAATCGGGTTTAAGCACAAGACGATGCTCGACCAGCTTGGGATCTAAGCCTGGAATATCCTCATAAGTCCAAGCAAAGACTTCTTGGTGCTGTTTGAGGAAATGGATGAGTTTCTCCTTCTCATCTGAACTTAAGCTGGAGCCAAATTTGAGGATTTTCGGATCGTCTTCTGAACCGATGTTGACATCTTCTGTTCGATCTTGAACCAACGGTGATGGTTCATCCTGCTTCTGAATACTGGCAAATCCTGAATCGCTGAATCGAACTCTGCTAACTCTTCGATCTGCCCTGTTACCTTGCTGATTTCTGCCCCTGCCTTTGCCTTGCAGATTCTGGCTGGTTTGGATTTATTTTGGGAGAAGTTGGTATTGATAACGAGCTTTTTGAGTGATTTAGGAGCCATGATTCGAGCAATCCTGAAAGCGCAGAGAAGGTTTTTGAGAAAAGGATAGCCTTTTGTACAGAAATAAAGAATGACAATCATAGCAAAGGATATAAACAAAGAATTTGTGTACACCAAGATGAGTAGAGTAAACAAAATTTTCATTTATTAAGTAATTTTGATATTTACATATGATTGTTGGAGGAAAGAAAGAAAATGGGGCAGATCTTTGCCCCTTACAAGATGATATTAAAAGAGAAAAGAGAAAGCAAAAAACACTGGCATTGTCTTCTTCATTGGGCTCCCTTGACGAAGGTGGTCTTTCTGCCGGATGACTAACCGATGAATCCCAAGCCTGTATTATCAATATGCCGAGCGGGGACGATCGGCTCCAGAATGTCGTCTTCATTTCTGCCCAAGCCTCTGAAGGGCTGATAATCGTGTTTCATCAGAAGATCAAACCCTCTCTTAGTTTTTGAGAATTGAGGGAAAAGAGGGTGATCTTTGAGTGGAGTGCAATCAAGGCGCCCGCCTAACTTGAAGAAGCGAGGCCCCTGCCACTGGGTTACTGCTGCCATATTTTTTGTTGGATGGATTTCTTTTAACTTCAGCATGTCCAGGCTTTCACTTAGATTGATTTCATCGACTTTTCTGATGCTCGGGATGTCGACAGTGAAAGTAAGATGGAGAATCATTGGCTGCGGGAGTCGCTCTTCCGGATCCTCTCCTGGGACTGTGGTGATCATGCCTCCCTTTGACCATTTGATGCATTGGTGAAGGGTTGAAGGAACAGCATTGGCATTGTGAATCCAAGTGCGTCCGAGCAAAAGATTGTAGGTGGGCGGCACATTGACCACGTGGAAGAGCACAGTATGCACCAAGTAGTTGATGAAAATTATGAGAAAAACCTTCCCCTTGGCTGTCTGCCCATGGTTGTCAAAACCGTAGATCGTTATGGGATCCGGGGTATATTCTTCTTCTTTCAGACCCAAAGCCTTAGCCGTCATTTCTGGACAGATATTTAGGCTGCTGCCTTCGTCAACTAGCACATGAGGGACTGTCATGCCCTTGGTTCGCACCACTATGTATAAGGCATTGTTGTGAAATGAATGAGGCTTTGGCAAATCCTCATCAGAAAAAGTGATTGGTGCGTTTGTCATGGTCTGATTGACGATTTGAGCCATGTCCTGTGGTGTTGTACTAGGCTTGACCTTGATCTTTCTGAGCAGATCTTCTAGCACTTGCTGGTGCTCTGGGGAAGCATGGGTCAAATCCAGGATAGAAATGTTGGATAAAGCAGTAATTGGCTTCTGAAATGACCCTGAAGCCTCTTCCTTTTTCGAAGTTGCCTTGACGAAGCACTTCAGAATCCTGAGGACTAGCTTGGCAATGTTTGCCGCTACTTTAGTTGATTCCTTGGTTGTTTTCTTGTTGCTGGAAAATGCAGTAATATCCACCCTCTTGGCAGAAGACCGCGCTTGGCGAAGGACCAGGACCTGATGTTGATCCTGAATGTCCTGATTGGAACATGGTTGAATGCTACCTTGCAGAGAAAATGTCTATTCTGTGATGACTGAAGTTGAATGCTTGGGAAATGGCTTGGACAAGTTTTTCGGTTGTTCTTCTTCATCCTCGATTAACAAGTTCGTGTCAATACAGTCTTGAATGATGTTCTTCAGGACAAAATAGTGCTCTGTGTATGCCCCACAGTCCGGTGAAATTTGCAGAATTTGTCAATCCATTTGCCCATAGTGACCGGAGGATCTGCCACCTTGGGGAGTTTGATCATTCCCTTCGACACCATATATTCCAAGATGTCTTCGCGGGATTGCTAAAGAGCGGTAAACTCTCGATCATAACTCCATCCCTCGTGTTTTGGCTTCTCTTGTTGCTTTGCTTCTGGCTGAGCCGCTGACTGGACGGGCTATGGCTTGACAAATTTTCTCTTCTAGGCTGTAGAATTCATTCTTTCGGCCCTAGAGTGTCTGACATTCTTGTTGCGATTCTTCTTGCTCTTCTTGCTGTTGGAGCCACTGCCATGATCTGAAAATTCTGTAGAATAGGTGACGAGCGCCTTCTTCTTTTGATCAGGATTCCCTCTGACAAAAGGATATCCTTTATATAGGCCATTGTCCAAGCCAGTCTCGAGCCATTCGGCTCTCTAAATCAACTTGATGAATGATTTGGCAGGCGATGTAGAAATGAGGTTCCTCAGAGGCTAAACAAAGTTGTTCAAGATAATCTGCAGGGCGTACTCTTCTGGGACAGGAACCTTCATTTTGTTACACATGCTTCTCCACCTGTGAATGAATTCGCTAGCTTTCTCATTCTCATTCTGTTTTAAATTGTACATATGGTTGAGGGTTGGTGACGCTTCGACATTGAACATGAAGCGCTCGATGAACAAATTAACAACTTTATCGAACTCTCGTAGTTCGATAGGATTAATGTGGTCTGCATACCACCTGGCTGCTACACCCTCTAGGCTGCGAGGAAAGCAAATAAATAATGCCCAATTGTCTTTCCTAAAACGACCGCACTCAGCATAGAAAGTGGCCAAATGAGCCTTAGGGTTGTCTGTTTCGTCAAACATGAGGAACTTGCGAGGGAGATTTTCAAGATTGTCATCCCCATCTAGGCCATTGTAAAAATCTTCAATAGAGTAAGTCTGTTTGCCTTTGCTTTTGGCCTGAATATCCTTGATGGCCCAATTCATTTCTTTCATCTGCTTATGCATCGAATCATTAGCGGGAATAGGCTTGTTTATTGATTCGGGTTCTGCAACGGTCTTTACAAACTGCGGCGGAGGATTCTGATGGTAAACAAACTCTTCTTCTTCCTCTGATTTTTCTTCGACTGATTCTGATTCCTCAGAAGTGGTGTCAAGCTGGACTTTCTTTCTGACAATCCTGACTGACTTTTTCACAGCTTTCTTCTTTGACTTGCTTTTCAAAACGACCTTCTTCTGACTGACCTCAGCTTGCTCTGCCATCATCCTGGCCATCATTTTCTGAAATAGACTGTACATGGCAGGATCGATATCATCGCCTTTGTTCTGATTCTTCCCCCTGACTGACTTGGGAGAGTTCGTTGCTTCGACTTCGTTGTCGCTGTGCTGAGGGGCAGTCTCCTTTCCAGCTCTGGTCTGAACCATTCTGACAATGCCAAGTGATTTCTGTGGAAATAAAGGAATGGTTAGAGCTCGGAGAGATTTTTGAAAAATGCAACCCTTTTAGAAAAAGACAGGAAAGAAGGAATTGATAGACAATTTAGACAAGTTATTCCATCACTAGGGATCAGGTCATCACAAATTTTGCGATAATTGTGTCACCATTTTGCGGCAACAAAAATGCGCCTTATGACCTAGGCGAGGTCATCCATCAAGATGAGAGATAACCGAAGAAGAATATAAGAAAGAAGTCTCATCACTAGGGATGAGGTCGTCACGGGGATCGTGACCATATAAAACAAAATAGAAGAATAAAATTTGGCCATAAAGAGCTTTTTATCAGAACAAAAGTTGCATTTTTATTGATGACAAAATTTAAATACAAAGAGAAGGTGGGCAGACAATTTGCCACCATTCTCGATATTCCGAAGATACATTAGTGGTTTCTCTCTCATCGCAAAAATTTTCCTCTCTTGTGGTTTCTCTCTCTTCCTTCTCTTTTCCTTTTCTAACCTTTATTTTCCTCTTTTTTGAAGGGAGAAAAATAGAAACAGAAAAGGAGAGAGAAGAGAAAAGAAGGGAAGAGAAGAAGATGAACTCTTTTGCGGGGTCTCACTTGACCTTGATTTGAAAATATTTAGAAAATTACTCACCTCCGTTTTGAAATATTTTGCGGAAAAAAAATGGAGAGACGGGATTCGCTCGTCGGTACGAGGTTCGACCGTTCCTGGCGCCTTTACCAGGGGTAATCGAACCAAGAATCGAATCTATGCCTTTTGCTTTGCCTAAATGTTATCTAAGAATTTATCCTAAGTCTAAAATGCACAAGGAAATCATGCTTGTGCAATGCAAGGATGTATGCTCTTTTCAAAAAATGGTTTTGGAAATCTCCAAGTGTTTTGAGATGAACTTGATAATGAAGTGAAGAAATGTTTGAATCTAACTTAGAACTTGAGATAGATCAGGGATTGGAAGTTCTAAGTCTTTGGAATAATCAGAACTGGGAAAAATAAATCTTTGAATTTAAAAAAAAAATGATTTAAAGCTGAGGTAAAAGGAAAAGGAATGAATTTTCAAAGTCAGAAATGGACTTTGAATCTGAATTTGAATTTTAGACTTGGATTTAGGAGAGAAAATGAATATTTTGAAGCAGAATTGAATTCTAGGTTTAAGGTTGTAAATCAGAATGAGATTTTAGAAAATCAAATGGTATTTAAAAATAGAAAATGGATTTAGGAAGTTCAGATGAGATCTAAAAATGGAATTGGATTTGAAATCCAAACTTGGGAATGGAATTGGATTCTAGATCCTAAGTAGAATTGGATCCAAGATCTGGACTCCAAGATGGAATTGGGTTCTGAATCCTAAAATGGATTTTGAATCTCAAAATGGATTTAGGATATGAAATCTGAGATCCAAGATAGAGTTGGACTCTGGACCCTAAGATGGAATTTGGATCTGAAGTCTGAGATCCAAAGTGGCATTGGATTCTGGATCTTAAAATGAAATTGGATCTGGAGTCTGAGATCCAAAGTAGAGTTGGGTTCTGGATTCTATAATGGATTTGGATCTGATATCTGAGATCCAAAGAATAGAGTTGGACTCTGGACCCTAAGATGGATTTGGATCTGAAGTCTAAGATCCAAAGTGGAACTGGATTCTGGATCCTAAAATGAAATTGGATCTAAAGTCTGAGATCCAAGATGAGATTGGATTCTGGATCCGAAAAAGGATTTGGATCCAAGGTCTGGAATCCAAGATGTAATTTGGACCTGGAGTCTAAGATCCAAAAGGTAGAATTGTATTTAGAAAACTGGATCCAAGTTGATCTAATTTTGGATTTAGGCTTTGAAAGTCCAAATGGGACTTTTGAATATGGATCTGGGTTTGAAAACCCAGATTGAATTTAAGATTTAAGAAAGGATTTAAGCTTCGAGATTCAGACTCAATCTCAAACTTTGATTTTTGAATTTGAAGATAGGAAGATAAACTTGGTTTTGATTTTGAAGATGAATCAGAAACTTCAAAGTTAAATTGAACTTTGAAATTTGAATTTTTGAATTTGAATTGAGAATTTAAAGTTTGAATACCAAAATGATTTTGGAATTTCAAAGTCAAATCGGACTTTGAAATTGAGATAGAGTTGGAATTTGAAATACAAGATGATTTTGAAGTCTTCAAAGTCAAATTGGACCTTGAAATTGAAATTTTTGAATCTTTTTGAGAAATAGAGTTGAATTTGAATTTATGAATAAGATTTGATCTGAGAAATGAAGAAAAGAATCACTTGGAATTTTTGAAAAGGAATTTTGAAAATATGATGCAATTCTATCCTAAATGATGAATGATTTTAAATAGTTTTGAAATTAGATTTTGAAAAGTTATTCCATTCTTTAAATGAATTGAAATAAGATTGAAGATATAATACATTCCTGACTATGGTCATTGAAGGTATTATATAATAATCTATATTTAAATTCAAAAAGAAGAATAAAATATATTTTGGTGCTTTTATAGAATTTAAAATGAAATTAACTCTCAATATACCCTGACTATGGCCATTGGTATATATATTGAATTAATTTTAAATTAAATTCTGATAAAAGAGAAATATTTAAGGAAAATATGATGATTTTTTAAGAGGATCAAGTGTGGATCCAATGTTATTTTATAAAAGATAAAAATCCTAAGTTTTGTTTACATCCTGACTATGGCCATTGATGTAAATCATCAACTTAGGATTAATTACCTTTTACGAAATGGTGCACGTGCCATTCGTATTTCACCATTGTGAGATTTTGAGAAATAAAGGAGAGATAATGAAACAAATGTTATTTATATGTTCATCCATTCTAATCTAAGACTGGAAATGTAAATATTTTCATTATATCTAGCTATTACAAATTGAGGAATACAAAGAAGTAATGAAATTCTAAGTCTAGAAGAAGGTTTCAATAGTTTGGACATTTCCTGCAAAACAGAGTTAGTACTAGATGCATGTAGGAAGCAGTTTACATAACACCACTTTGAACCTAAGATGCAATTGATGAAGTACTCATGCACATATATTTTAAAATGTAATGCAAATGACAAAATATGCACTAGAATTATGTATTGGATGAATATTAGAACATACATGTAATATTCTAAAGTAATTCAGATTTGTTGAAAGATGTGAAAGAATGTTCTGAATTAATTAGGGTATGTATACTATCTAAATGGAAATATGATATCCTAAACTGCTGAGAAAGTGGAAGCTGACCTACATACCTAGTACCCTAAGTTAGTGGTAAGATGAGGTGCCAAGTGTGGTGCAATATGCCATGAGTTGGATGCAAATCCAGGTGGTGCAATGATGTGACCATAATAAACCTCAAAGAAATGGCTCAGCAAGGTGTTGTTTGCATGATTGAGTGGTGATTGTGAGGCAGTTGTAAGTTATCACTATATACCTAAGCAAATATCAGAATGAAGATATGGCTGCAGGAAGATAGTTAACAAGGGTCGGGTATGGAACTGCACTTTTAATCAACCTACAAAGAGCTTAGTTTCACTTCTCCCTGAAATTTTGGATGTGAAGAGGTACTTGTATCTTTCTAAGTCGTCATCCACAGGGAACATCCTAACCTCCTGGTGAGATCTCCTATTACCCAGGCTAAATAAGATATAATTAAAGAGTCGATGATATCTAAAGATCTAGAGAGAGTACCGAAAAAGGGAAGTGATATATACAGATTCGGTAATGCCATCAGAGCTAAAGAAAAAAAAAATCTTTTTTTTTACTAATGCAATTAACAGAACCTTGGCAACAAAACAAGATGTTGTATTTCAAACACAAGGCATAGACAGCACTGTCCATTAAAAGAGAGACAGATCACCATAATAAATAAAAAAAAATGGAATGGAAGCAACAAGCATATCCAATTTTGAGTAAAAAATCATCCTTATGAAATGAAGAAACATTCACTCACCTTCTTTTCAGGACACGCGACAACCCTTGCAGGAGAATGTAAACTTGGATAGAGGTATTGAATTCCATGAATTAGCCTGACGGGCACAACAGATTCTTCTAGGCAGAAGGAGAGCTTCTCTGGGTACAACTTTGATGATTCCTTCTTGCCTTCCCCCCCCCCCCCCATGTGGAATGCAAGCAAAAAGTGAACAATGGGACTTGCCCAGGCGTCGATCACTGTGCTGACTGCTACAACTTCTTCAGTATTGTTGTCAGCTTTTGTCTGTAGCCGCTGTTATGAATTACTGGCATCTCCACCAAACTTCTTGAAATCGCATGACAGACGATGGGAAACCAGTTTCATTGTAAAGCTTTTCACCTCACAAAATTTCAAAGAATAACCAATCGATGGGATTGAATGAAACCATGATTATGGCTTCCAAGAGCAAATTCAGAACAGTAAATTAGATGTAATGGGTATAACTAATGAGATGATGAAGATGCAGGAGGATGTGGCGAGGTGTTGGTAGGGGAAAATGTGAATGCGAATGCTAACAATACATATTACAAGCAGGGATCACATATAAATGACAATGGAAAATGGAAAGACAGAACCACAAAAAAAAGGGGAAAAACTAATGAAAAAGCGTTATGAACGAAATGGACTACTATTAAACACAAACGATCACTGGAGATTCCTGCAACTGGAATGCTCATGTTCTTTGATTAAAGCTGGAACATAATCAAAACTTTTAACACCGACCCAGCTGATCGATTTCAATATCAGCAACCTCCACTAATTGCTGAAATTCACAATAACCTTCAGCGACTTCACAGGATTTCAATGATCAACCACGAATAAAAAAGTATTCAGATATTATTGATTCCCTGCTTATTAAAACTCTGAAGTGTTCAGAAATTAAGGAAAGTAGACTTGCAGACGTCCCGAAATCTGGTCTTGATAATTAAGACTTTTAATATTTGATTATTCCAGCAATTTGGTAAGCGAGCTCTCAAATATGCAAATAGGAATCCAACATCCTTCACAAATCTGGATTCGATTTGCAGATTCGATCTGGATTTCTGATGAAATTCATACTTCCTTATTGATGTCAGATATTCCCTAGATCTGAAGTCGTTATTCACTTGATAAAGAAATGACAAATAACTGCTTAGTGACCAAACAGTAAACAAAGTCAGAACTAAAGGAAAATACATGAATCCACAACGAAAGGCAAAAGCCAAATATGAAGTACAAGATAATACGCTGGAATATATTAATACAAATGACCAAATGTAAGATGGCAAACAGACAGAAACATAAAAAAAAAAGGATGCCTACTGAAATTAGCAGGATATCAGAAACAAAATCAGATGCAGAGAAAAAAAAAATTAACCCCTTTACATCAACGGAATGACTCAATATTTGGTTAGCATTCGGTAAACCAAATCTAAATTTGTTCCTAACTTGGAGTGATCCTCACAATGGACATCAAAATTCTGCAGAATGCTAGCATGAGGCCTGGTTTTATTTTGAATCAGATTTCATTTCCTTGCAAGACACCAGGTTAGTGCACAAGAGATGAACCCGATACACAGAAGAAAGGAGGAGATGGATCATACAAAAAGAAAGAAAGAAAGATGCAGATGATCGAGAATGAAACTAAATTAAAGATAGGAAGCAAATCGTGTAGAAGCAGAGATAAATGGAAAATTATGCCAAAAATGTATTAAAACCAAAAGGAAATAAAAAAAAATGAACTATGAAAGAAAAGAGAAAAAAAAGGAAATAAATGTGGGAGCTCGATCTGTTCCCTTTGATTTTGTGCGTAGGTGGCCCGACATTGCTATGAGCAAAGCGGTACCACCAGAAGTGCGCTAAATAGGGCGATGAACAGGGGAAACACAAGAAAATATTAGAAATTAGGAAGAAAAAAAGATGATTAATAAGGGAAACGAGAAGGAAAAACAATATCAGAAATCAGAGGAGAAGAGGAAGGAACCTTACCGGATTGCAAGAGTTCTGATGGAGCTTCCCTTCTATTCTCCTCTTAAGTTTCTTTTCTAATGACGAAGAGGAAAGGGGAAGGAAATCTGAAGGAGGGTTGTTGCGTGGAGGTGGATGCACAATGAGGGGTGATGCCAGAACAGTCCGTGATGCCATCCTTTTGCTGTTGCCCAGCTTATGTAGAGCTCGAGGAAGCTTCGAGTAGGGGAGAGTTCGTTGAGGATCGATGGCCAGCGATGTTAGGCCAGCGATGGAGGGCTGAAAGAAGGGGTTGAAGCCGTTGGTGATGGAGGGCTGAGGCCAATGGCCGTGGCGATCGAAGGTTGGCGATAGGGAAGGCGGTTTTGAGAAAGGGGTGAAAGAGATCAACGGCGGATGGAGGGTTTGGGCGGCTGAGGAGGTTCGTGGAGGATCGGTGATGGATGGTGGATGGAGGGTTTGGGCGGCTGAGGAGGTTCGTGGAGGATCGGTGATGGATGGTGGATGGAGGCCATGGAGGCTTCAAGAAAGGGGGTTTCGGGCCAGTGGGGGTTTCAGTGAGAGAGAGGGTTCGAGAGAACGGAGGGAACCCCTGTAACCCTCGGCTTTGTTTTTGTTAAAAAGAAAACTTTTTATCAAAGATTTTTTTTTTTTTTAAAAAGCCGATTCCTTTTCCAAAAGCTTTTGCAAAAACTGTTTTTAGTAAAAAGGCTTATTTTTCAAAAAAAGAAGTTTTTCAAAACCGATCTTCATTTCCATTTTTTAATATTTTTTATTTTTTTTTGCTCTTTTCTTCATTTTCTACATTTTTTTGTATTTTTGGAATAAAATCCTAAAACTTACAAGAAAACAAGGATTTAAAACTATTTTTTTTTTGTATTTTCGAGAAATATTTACAAAAGATGATTTTTCTAAGAAATTTGGGTTTGATTCCTTCAGAAAATGGGTTTGGACCCAAGTTTTGAGAAAAAAATATTCGAGTTTGAAAACTCAAATCGAGGAATATAATATGATGGATCCAAACGGATACCGGACGAACTGTCTGAGCTTTTCAAAAGTTATTTTGGAAATTTCAAGAATTTGGCTTAAAAATTTGGCTTTTATCTAGATCTGGATCCGAAATTGAGTCAAATATATAAAATGAATTTAATTTCAACAGAACTTGAGAAATAAAATGGAATTCAGATTTAAAAGTGACTCAATTACCCGAAAAATGGGGTCAGGGGCAAAAAGGGGAATATTAAAAAGATTTTGAAAAATTTGGGGTGTTTACACCTGTCTATATAATACTTAGAGGATCTTCATCATGCTTCCCTGAAATGTCCGTTGAGCTTTACTCATCCATGAACATCACTTGATGTCTTTTATATTTACCCATCTGATGATGTGAAGCAAATGTGTGGGTCGTATTTAGCAAGAAATGCTTTTAGGCGCCATCAGATGTCAGGTAAATGCCATCGACTCAGCACTTTTCCATACAAGTTGTGTAAAACTAAGATCTGAGAAAGACCTCCACATCACAATCCCCTCAAGATGCCTCCATGCGAAGATTTTCATATTTAGACTAGCCAGCAGATGAAGGGTTATGTTCCAACCCATTTTCTTTCATGTAATACAAAACCTGTCAAAAGCCCTCTGCACACGTACCTAGTTCCTCACCTCCTGAAGCTGGTTTGTCCTCTCAGCCAACTTTATATAGAACATACTGCCAGACAGAACCCAAACTTGGTTTGATTATCTCTGACCTAGACTTGAAAACATTCAGAAGCCTTAGCTAGGAGCAATCGCTTCTGATTGAAATCCTGCTAAAAAAAAATGGATGGTTTATATGATGAATCTGTATGGATGAATTTGAACCCAGGGTCCTCCATGGTTAACCAAACCTTCGTGATTAGTGTTTGAGTCAAGCATCCATATGACATCCCCCATTCTGCCGAAGAGGCAAGGCTTTGATGATACATTATTCAAATCAAACAGAACTTTTTTTTAGCATATCCATGGAAAAGGGGTCAGATTGAGTGCAGGTAGAAAAACTTTGTTCCTGGTATCAAGTTTGCCGAGTTGATCTGTTAGTAGTCTCTGGTGAAACTGAGGTGCTAGCTAAAGGCCACACATTTGAAGAGAGCCCAGATGTATCCCCAAAACCATTTCGGTTGTGGGAATCTTTAGTGATTAATTTTGGCATTAATCCAATTGCTACTGAGTTTCGCCGATATTCATTAGAAATAAATCTGATAATCAGCATTACTGGGGCATATTTTGCATTCATCGGCAACTATTACTAGGTACTGTTGCATCTGAGTTTTGCAGTAGAGCTTTAATGTATATTATATCTATGTTTTACATTTGAAGTTTTTTTTTAAATATGAGTTTGTTGTGTTTGTGATCATCGCAAAATTTTTTCTCTTGTGGTTTCTCTCTCTTTCTTCTCTTTTTCCTTTCTGACCTCTATTTCTCCTTTTTGAGGGGAGAAATGAAAAGACAGAAAAGAAGAGAGAAGAGAAAAGAAAAGAAGAGAGAAGATAAACTCTTTTGCGAGGTATCACTTGACCTTGATTTGAAAATATTTAGCAAATAACTCGCCTCTGTTTTGAAAATATTTCAAGAAAAAATGGAGAGGTGGGATTCGCTCGTCGGTACGAGGTTCGACCGTTTCTGGCGCCTTTACCAGAGGTAATCAAACCAAGGATCGAATTTATGCCTTTTTCTTTGCTAAAATATTACCTAAGAACTTATTCTAAGTCTAAATGCACAAAGAATCATGCTTGTGCAATGCAAGGATATATGCTCTTTTTAAAAAAAATGATTTTGGAAATCTCCAAGTTTTTCTCAGATGAATCTGATAATAGAGTGAAGAAATGGTTGAATCTAGCTTTAGAACTTGAGATAGATCAGGAAAGATATCTTGAAGTTCCAAGTCTTTGAAATAATCAGAGTTGGGAAAATAAATCTTTGATTTTAAAAAGAATGATTGAGAGATGAGTGAAAAGGAAATGAAGCTTCAAAGTCAGAAATGGACTTTGAATTTGAATTTTAAACTTGGATTTAGGAGAGGAAATGAATATTTGAAGTGGAATTGAATTCCAGATTTAAGGTTGGAAATTGGAATGGAATTTGGACTTGAGCAATCCAAATGGAATTTTTTAAAAATAGGAATAGATTTAAGAAGTTCAGATGGGATTGGAAAGTGGAATTGGATTTGAAATCCGGAAATCAAGATAGAATTGGAATCCTCAGTCTGAATCCTAAAATGGAATTTGAATTTGAAATCTGAGATCCAAGATGGAATTGGATCCGAAATTTGGAATGGAATTTTGATCCCAAATCTGAGATCCAAGATGGAATTGAATTCTGGATCCTAAATGGAATTTGGATCTGAAGTCTTAGATCCAAGATGGAATTGGATTCTGGATCCTAAAATGGGTTTTGGGTCTGAAGTCTGAGATCCAAGGTGGAACTGGATTCTGGATCCTAAAATGGAATTGGATCTGAAGTCTGAGATCCAAAGTGGAACTGGATTCTGGATCCTAAAATGGAATTGGATCTGAAGTCTGAGATCCAAAGTGGAATTGGGTTCTAAATGTAGAATTGGATTTTTGAAGTTTAAATTTAGAAGATGAATCAAGAATTTCAAAGTTTAAATGGAGCTTTGAAATTTGGGATGTTTATTTGGATTCGAATTTGAATCCTGAAGATGAATCAAGAATTTCAAAGTTGATCTGAAATTTGAATTTTGATTAGAATTTTAGAAATCAAAATTTGAATATATAAATGAATTTCAAAGTAAATTTGGACTTTGAATTTGAAGCTTTAAATTTGGAATCAGAAGATGAATCAAGTTTTTCAAAATTAAATTGAACTTTGAATTTGAATTTTTGAGATTGCTGAATTGAATTTGAATCTTGAAAATTGATTTGGTATTTCAAAGTTGATTTGATAATTGAATTTTGAATATACAAATGAATTTCAAAGTCAAATTGGACTTTGAATTTGAAGCTTAAATTTGGAATTTAGAAAATGAATCAAGAATTTCAAAGTTAAATTGAAGTTTAAATTTGATTGGAGTTTTGAATATAAAATGAATTTTAAAGTACAAAGTCAAATTGAACTTTGAAAATGAGATAGAATTGATGAGTTGAAATAGAAATTGAAGAGAGATATTCAAGATCACTTGGGGTTTTGAAAGGGAATTTTGAAAATATGATGCAATTCTATCCTATATGATGGATGAATTTAAATAATTTTGAAATTGGATTTGAAAATCATATTTCATTCTTTAAATGAATGCAAATAAGATTGGGGATATAATATATCCCTGACTATGGTCATTGGATATATTATATAACAATCATATTTAAATTCAAGTGAAGAATAAAACCGATTTTGGTGCTTTTATAGAGTTTAAAATGAAATTAACTCTCAATATATCCTGACTATGGCCATTGATATATATATATTGAGCTAATTTTAAACTAAACTCTGATAAAAGAAGAAAATATTTAAAAATATGATGATTTTTGAAGAGGGGTCTAGTGTGGATTTGGTGCTATTCCATAAAAGATAAAAATCCTAAGTCTTGTTTACATCCTGACTATGGCCATTGATGTAAATCATCAACTTAGGATTAATCACCTTTTATAAAATGGTGCACGTGCCATTCGTGGTTTACCATTGTGAGATTTTGGAAAATAAAGGCAAAAAGCATGAAAAAACAACCATTTATGACATTTACAATGCTCATTCATTCTATCTAAAAGTTGGAAATGTAAATTCTCATTTAAGACCTAACTTATTACAACATTTAAAATTGAAAGTACAACTCCCAAGTAATGACATTTTTCACATATTCCCTGCAAAACACTTGATTAGTATGAAAATAGAAGAAAATTGCACATATCATATGGATGTCAATGGTAAAATGCTCATATGCCAGGATATACATGATGAAAAGATGGAAAATGACATATATACCTATATACATATATGCATATGTATGTATATACACATATATATAGGTATATATATATGTACATATATATATATATACGACCTACATAGTGTTTTGTGAGGTAGGAGAGATGAAAACTGAGTATGCTTAGCGAATTGTGTTTGAATGATATAAAGAACGGGTGGCTGTGAGAAAGAAAAAAATGGTGGAGTGTGCACACAGTGGGTGTGCACACTGTGAGAGATATAATGCAGGTGGAATAGTGTGCACGGAGTTATGTATCTGCTATAGGAGTTGCAGGTGTTGGTTAAGAAGTGACTACAAACATTTGAAGAGATGAATAACAATGAAATGAATGCAAGAGTGTGCTGCAAATGCCGAGTTTGCAACTGGGAGACAATGGCAATGGGTAAAAGTGTGGTGGTGGATTTATGAGGAAACGTAGCTGCTGTGTACATGTGGGGTACACTGGTGGGTTGAAGTGTTAGGAAATATGACTGAGATAGAAATACAGCCATGGCTGCACCAGTAGTGCAAGAAAGTAAATGTTTCAGCAATATTGCCATGTGGTAGAAATGGGCTGGATAGATGATTAATTTGCTGCGTGTGGATGCAAGTGGCTGAGATGAATAGTATGACTTGCAGAACGATGTAAGTGTATGGTAGGTGGTAGAAGTGGGTAATGGCAAATGAAAAATGAAAGTGTGGCTGGAAACTACAGGTGATGAGTGAAATATAAGGTATTGTAGGTATAGTGTTGGAGTGCCAACCCATGGTAGTAACAAATGAGTGGACGTTGTAGGGAATAAACAGGGAATGAACAAATACTGTGAAATAAAATGCAGAATGAACAGAGGATACGATAACCAAGTGCTCTCATGTAGTGAAAATAATAATAATAAAAATAAATAAATAAAATAAAAATAAAATAAAAAGAGAAAGAAGAGATGAAAATAATACATGGTGGGATGAATCGATAATGAAATCAGATTATGATACATGGCTAAATATAAAATGGAAAATTTGACATCTAAGACATAGTAAACACTGACACATTATATATGCAGTGTTTGGATCAACTGTGATGCTTATGAGTTTGATTGCAGGATTTTTCTTTTGCGCCTTCATACAAGCCAACTCAAAAAATTTTAAGATCACCATATTACAGAATTCTCATTATGAGCTGGGTTTAATTGAGCTAATGTCGGATGGAAAGAGGATGATGATGCTATGTCAAAACAAAGAAAGGGAAAAGAAAAATCCACACATTACCATTCAACAGATTTCAAGAAGAAAAGAAAATCTAATGCTTACTAGCTATGTCAAAATAAAAGAGGATGATGTTGTATTTCTTTTTTTTCAACTTTTGATAAGTACCCCTTAGCAAAAACATGTTGTTTCTTCCTTGAAGATGTGTTTCTCATGTTGAAAATCTACGTTAATTTTTTGTTCAGTTGGCACAAAGTAAATTCATTCACGGAAATGAGAAGAAACAAGGTTTAAAAGGGATGTCGTCGGTAGTTAAGCTGTTGCTACCAGAAACAAAAATTACCTGCAATTGAGTTACAAATTCTATCATTTAATAAAGACACAGAAGAAATTTTAGAACCTGGGATTTTTCCTTTGTGTTTCTCTGTTTTTTTTTTCTGCACCATTGATTAGATTTCGCCTAATAAAGTTTATCTGCTTATCAATGTTTGCATCAAAATCTATGTAGCTTATGGATCATTGTTTTCCTCTGTTTTTCAATTGTGCTTTGTTTCATTTGTTTCTAAAAGCTCAAAAATTGATCTAGTCTCCCTGTTTTTTTTATGGCCAACAATATCTGAATTGGAACTAGAGGATTCTAGCAGAAACATAGTGGAGATCATATTCCAATCAAGTTGGTTAAAGAAGGAAAGCCCAGTTTGCAGGATAGAGAGGATTCTCAAGGTTCATAACACTCAAAAGACCATCAACAAGTTCGAAGACTATAGGGATTCAGTGAAGGCAAAAGCAAACAAGTTCACGATGAAACAGCCCAGATTAATAGCATATGGAAATGAACTGCTTAGGTTCCTCTGTACCACATTCATTTGTTCAATTGGTATTAATGGAACCTCCACTCTATGTAACTCGATTGCCAATTGCAATATATGCAATATTATTAAGAATAGATTCAAGATTGAAGGAACTGGTGGGATTTTTACGACTGCTAGCAGTGACAAAGCCCATGATTTCGTCAAAACCAGATCAAATGAGAAGAGGGCCATGTTGGTCTGCCGGGTGATTGCCGGGAGAATCAAGAAAAATCATGAAGCAATTGAGGAGGTCACCCCCTGTAGCAGGTATGACTTAGTTGCAGGTCAAGCTGGAACCTATTCAAACTTGGATGAACTTTATGTCTTTAATGCAAGGGCTATATTGCCTTGCTTTGTTGTGATATATGGAGCTTTGGACTAAATTGAATGGCTCAGTTGGGCGGAAGATGAAATATAAATCAGAGATTTAAAACCTGATAAATAAGAAATTATAGGCGATGAGCTATTAGGCAAAAAAAATGGACGATGATAAAGAGAACAAAAGAGAATAAAATGAATTATCAAAATAGTTACAGATAATTGACCATAAGCAAGAAATCAAAAAAAAAATGGGATATAAATGGATGAATCAGTGATGCCATAGCATGGCATCACCGATTTGCAAAATAGAAAGCAATCACAGAGGTCTATCCTTCTCAACATAATGTAATGAATTTATGCAGAATATACAATGGGGACCCAAAAAAAGAAAAAAGAAAATCAAATCAACATACCTATTGATCATCTAAAATTGAGTCTGATATGAACAAAAGGACTGAAGTAACAGGAGAAGATAGGAAATGGAGTCTACTATACCGTAATAAAATACAAAAGAAGAGAAATATGCTGGAATAGTGTTTTTTCCCTGTTAATCTCGCACAGGGTGGATCGATCCTGCTATATGCAGGTCGATCCTACATTTATGCTACTTAATGAAATAAAATAAGAAAAAAATGAGAAGAGCAAGATTAAATCGTAAAGGCTATATAGAAATTAAAAGGGAAAGGAGAGGGGGAGAGGGAGGGGAGTCACTTACCTCCTCCGCCCAAGGAGAGGGGAAGAATGTGATTGCGAAATGGCAAGGTGGGGGATGGATGGGCTGAAGAATCGATCCTCGATGGAATGGATGGATGAAGCTTCCAGAGGGTGTGGAGTCGATCGAGTGGGATGGAATGGAATGGATGAAGTGCTTCCCCTGTGTGCGCCCTTTTTAAAGAGGAAGAGGAGAGTTCGAGAGAGAAATTGTTGGAGATAGAGGGCCATTGAGCGGGAGAGGAGGCGATAGAGGGTGCCCGGGAGGATGGCCGTTGCAAATTTCTTTAAATTCCAAAGAAGGGGCTCTTTTTAGGATTTTTCTAAAAGGTGGTTATAAAAAGTGCTTTTCAAAAGGAGTTTTTAGAAAAAGGGGTATTTTCAAAAAGGAGGTTCTCAAAATTGTTTTTTTCTTTCTTTTCTATATTTTTATTTTTTTGTTCTTTTCAAAATTTTCTATATTTTTTTGTATTTTTGAAAACAAAACTCTTAAAACTAAGGAATTTAAACTACTTTTACTAAATTTCAAAATATTTACAAAAGAAGATTTTTTCTTAAAAGTCAGGGTTATTTTGGGGAAATTTCTTCAGAAGAATGGGTTTGGATCCAGGTTTTGAGAAAATGTTCGAGTTTTGAAACTCGAATCGAGAAATACAATGCGATGGACCCAAACAGGTGTTGGATGGACTGTCCGAGATATTTAAAAACTATTTTTGGTATTTTCTGTAATTTTAATTTAATAGTTGGACAATGAGGCTCAGATTTGGATCTTGACAATAGATCCGGATCCGAAATCGAGTCAGATATATAAAATGAATTTAATTTCAGTAAAACTTTAGAAATGAAATAGAAAAAGTGACTCAATTGCTCAGAAAATGAAATCAGGGGCAAAAAGGGAATATTTAAAAGATTTTTAAAAATTTGGGGTGTTTACAGATGCCCCTCTTTGCTACTAAGCCGGTAAAAAGCTGATCTTAGTGGCAAAGATAACCATCCAAATTTTGAAAATGCCCCAGTCAGCAGATCTGAACTGGGTGTGGAAGAATTTATTTGAAAGACGTGGCTTTTCAGGCTTAAAACCTTATCCTGAATGGCTTGGGGGAGACGAAATCCTCAAAAATGATTTGACTGAATAATAGAAATGAGGAAATCATGATGGGACTTTGGGTAAGATCTCGAAGTGATGAAAGATAAGAATTTAGATCAAGTCTCGTGGGTGAGACAAGAGCAGCTTTTGGAATGACTCAGGTTTAGCCTTTAACCTGGATGGGACGAAGATAGATCAAGATAATTTGGATGGGGAAAGGAATATAAGCGGACCTCGATGGGACATTTTTGAGAGAAATGCCTCGTGAGATGAAACTCGAGTATGACCCTTTCCTGGATGGATATACAAAACATGGATTCCTCGATGGGAAGAACCATGATGGGACTGGAAGAAAACACCACGTTAAAATGAGGAACCTCGTGAGAACGAGACTCAGGTTTAAACCCAAACCTAAAAAAGGAAGATACCTCGTGGCACAAGGTTCAGGCTTAACCCTTAACCTGAAGGGGATGACCAAATGGAATCCTTGAACGAAGACACCATGATGGGACCTTTGGAGTTTGGACGAACAAATCTGAAAGGGGTTTTTGCGAAAGGAGGAAGAAAATGGGGTTCCCTAAAGCTTTGAAAAAAAAGGATGAACTTGGGTGTCTCATTGCTGAGACTAAATCAGCTTTTGAAATTGATGACCTCTCGCAGAAAATACAGGTTTGACCCTTAACCTGAGTGGGAACAACCATACGGAATTCTCGAAACCGTGATGGGACATGAGAGATACTTCAACTGAATGAGGCGACTCTTTTGGAAGATATAAACAATGCTAGGTTGCATCAAAATGGATATTGAATATTTATTTCATTCTTGGAATATTTAGAAAATTTTGCCAATAAGATAAAATTGTAGTTGACTCAAAACGCTTTAAACATGTGTGCACGTATGTGCGAAAGATATTCCCTCTTTTACCTAGAGTATTTCCTCCAACGAGGTTAACTCTTCGGTCTTAAGAGTCAAATTCAAAATTTTAACGCTGATGATTTTTTTCAAGGAAGCTATCCATTTCCTTGATATGAGGAGAGAAAAAATACCCTTAATTTCATAAAAGCGAGTAGTGAAAAGACATTGATAAAAGGAATTTCGCATAAGAAAAGATGACTTCTGGCAACTTTGGCAGTTTGATATCTGGGTGTTTTCCCATGATGATCTTTTGCACTCTTTTTGAATCATTGGGCTTTCTCGGGCTTTTACATCATCCTTTATTTTGGAGATGTCCTTACTTTTCTCTCTTTTTCGGGGAAGGGTATGTCACAAACTCCTTCATCTTGGAGATGTTCCGATCCTTCATTTATCTCAGGGGTTATCTTGATGATATTGGATCACAAGGTCTCTAGATGATAGCAGAAATTAAATATCTTTTAGGGTTTATCAAGAGGTTCATCACACTCGCCTTCATCTCAACAGTGATCTGAACTTTTCCTGGAAGGATTCTTCATAAACTCCTTCATCTCGGAGATGATCCAAATCTTTTTTGGCCCCGGGGGTCTGCTCGCATATTCATCTTCATCTTGACGACAATTGAGAGATCCCTTTTGCGGATGTTTGATTGCAGCTTAAATGGATAAGGAGATATGGATTGAGTGGATTCTTTTTATCGCTCCGGATATTTCCACTGCCTGATTGCCAGAAAGTCCTCTTTAAACATCCACCATAGCCATGATCAATATCAGATTGCTTCTGGCTTTTCAACATCATTGAATATTTCTTTCGCTAATCATACCGAAGATATTTCTTTCATCCTTTTGGTTGATCAACAGGGAAAAGTTTTGAATTTTATCCCTTTTTCGCAAAAAGTTTCACCCTTTTGGAAAGAATACTAGAGGTAATCGGAGGTGATTCTTTTGTGCAGTAAGAATATTGGAATCAACAAATATTTTTAGCAAATTGGCAAAGTTTTCATGAATTCTGTGTGAAATAATAACTCAATATAGATTTTGATGAGACCCTGAGTTGAATCTATGATTTTGGAAATTCTGATCAGTAAAAACTGGGTCCTTTTATTTAATGGCCAGCGAAGGAGCTGAGACTTTTTATTTAATGACCAGTAAAGACTGAAACCTTTGATTTAATGACCAGTGAAAACTGGGACCTTTCATTTAATGACCAGTGAAAAACTAGGACCTTTCATTTAATGACCAGTGAAAACTGGGACCTTTCATTTAACGACCAATGAAGGAGCTGGAACCTTTCATTTAATGACCAGTGAAAAACTGGGACCTTTCATTTAATGACCAGCGAAGGAGCTGGAACCTTACATTTAACGACCAGTGAAAATTGGTACCTTTCATTTAACAACCAACGAAGGAGCTGGAACCTTTCATTTAACGACCAGTGAAAAACTGGGACCTTTCATTTAACGACCAGCGAAGGAGCTGGAACCTTTCATTTAACGACCAGCGAAGGAGCTAGAACCTTTCATTTAACGACCAAAGAAGGAGCTGGAACCTTTCATTTAACGACCAACGAAGGAGTTGAAACCTTTCATTTAACGACCAACGAAGGAGCTGGAACCTTTCATTTAATGACCAGTGAAAACTGGGACCTTTCATTTAACGACTAGCGAAGGAGCTAGAACCTTTCATTTAACGACCAGCGAAGGAGCTGGAACCTTTCATTTAATGACCAGTGAAAACTGGGACCTTTCATTTAACGACTAGTGAAAACTGAGATATTTCATTTAACGACCAGTGAAGGATCTGGAACTTTTCATTTAATGACCAGTGGAAACTGGGACATTTCATTTAACGACCAGCGAAGGAGATGAGACTTTTCATTTAACGACCAGTGGAAATTGGGACATTTCATTTAACGACCAGCGAAGGAGCTGGAACCTTTCATTCAATGATCAGTGAAAACTAGGACATTTCATTTAACGACCAGCGAAGGAGCTGGGACTTTTTATTTAACGACTAGTGAAAAACTGGGACCTTTCATTTAACGACCAACGAAGGAGTTGGGACTTTTTATTTAACGACCAGTGAAAACTGGGATATTTCATTTAACGACCAGCGAAGGAGCTGGGACTTTTTATTTAACGACCAGTGAAAACTGGGACATTTCATTTAACGACCAGCGAAGTAGCTGAGACTTTTTATTTAACGACTTGTGAAAACTGGGACATTTCATTTAACGACCAGCGAAGGAGCTGAGACTTTTTATTTAACGACCAGTGAAAACTGGGACATTTCATCTAAGGACCAGCGAAGTAGCTGGGACATTTTATTTAACGACCAGTGAAAAACTAGGACATTTCATTTAACGACCAGCAAAGGAGATGTGACTTTTTATTTAACGACTAATGAAAACTGGGACATTTCATTTAACGACCTTTGATTTAATGATTTGATTTAAGATTGAAACTTTCTGAGGGACAAATAGTACATGGACTGTGAATGAACTTGATCTTTAGACTTGAAGATTTGGAGAAGTAATCTGTGCGCGGACTAGGTTTTCCAACTGAGAGTCGGGAAGGAGACCGACATTCTTAAGATATTTAGAGATCGAAGCAGGAATGATTTTCGGGGTTTCAGGATTATCCCTTATCCTGAAGGAAAAATAGAATAGACATTTGATGAGAATTTAGAGAAAATGATTCAGGTTTATTCCTTGACCTGACGGGGAAAAAGAATAGACATTTGATGAAAATTTAGAAAAAATGATTCAGGTTTATCCCTTCACCTGAAAGGGGAAAGAATACCTCGAAGGTCGAGGTTTAGTTTTTATCCCTCAACCTGAAAGGGAGGAGGGAGATTTTTTAGGATATACTTGAGACTTGAATTTAGAAGGAATATGACAAGATTTATAATCTATGATCTATGATTTAGATGGACCAGCAGATTTAGCTGTATGTGGTCCAATTTTCAAAGTTAACCCCTTATCCTGAACAGGGAAAAGAAGGAATAAAATTTTGAGAAGATAGAAGGAGATAGAATTTAATGAGAAATTTGATAAAAATGGAGAAAGTTTGAAGAATATTGATGAAAATTTTATTTTGAAAAAGAATTCTCACAAGTAGCATTGTTGCTCCTATGAGTGATCTCAGGATTATCCCTTATGGAAAAAAGAATAAAATTTACAAAAGTGGAAAAAAGTTGAATAAATTTACAAAAACTTTGTTTTTGAAAAGTTAGCTCACAGTTAGCCTTGTTGATTCTGTGAGGGGTCTCAGAATTATCCCTTATCCTGAATGGAGAAAGAAATAGCATTTAAGGAAAATTAATGAAGAGAAATTGATATAAATTTAGAAAACCAATAAAGATTGATGAAACTTGTGTTTGCAAAAAAATTCTCGTAGGTAGCATTATTGCTCCTACGAGGGATTTCAGGATTATCCCTTATTCTGAATGGGAAAAAAAATACCTCGAATGTAGAGGTTCAGGTTCATCCCTTAACCTGAAAGGGGAAAAGAATAAAATTTATAAAAAGTGGGGAAAGATCGAATAAATTTATGACGATTTTGTTTTTGAAAAGAATGCTCACAGATAGCCTTGTTGCTTATGTGAGGGGTTTCAGGATTATCCCTTATCCTGAATGGGAACAAGAATAGAATTTAAGGAAAATTAATGACGAGAAATTGATATAAATTTAGAAAATAAAGATTGATAAAACTTGTATTTGCAAAAGAATTCTCATAGGTAGCATTATTGCTCCTACGAGAGGTCTCAGGATTATCCCTTACCCTGAATGGGAAAAAAAATAGAATTTAAAAATTTAATGAAAATTTAGAAATTCAATAAAGATTGAGGAAACTTGTATTTGCAAAAGAATTTTTGTAGGTAGCATTATTGCTCCTACGAGGGGTCTCAGGATTATCCCTTATCCTGAATGGGAGCACCTCGGACAACGAGGGTCAGGTTTATCCCTTAACCTGAGCGGGAAAAGAAGGAAAAAGAAATACCTCATGGGAAAGAGGTATTAGGTTTATCCCTTAACCTGAAAGGGTAAAAGGATAAAGAAAAAGGAATACCTCCTTGAAAAGAGGCATCAGGTTTATCCCTTAACCTGAAAGGGAAAAAGGTTGATAAAATTTAATAAAATTTGAGGAAAAGTTGATAAAACTTGATAAAATTGATGTAAACTTGATAAAAATATGAATAAACTGAATGACATTAATAAAAATAACAAGATTAACTGAAAATTTATAAGTTTTGAGAAAAATGAGTTTGTTTGATTCTGCCTGCATATGGGATCTTTAAAGTGAGAGGAGAATTTTAAAAGACAATTGAGAAATCATTTTGGGAAGAAAATTAACCACGAGAAGAATGATTAGCGCGAGAGTTGATCTTTGAGAAGGGGAATCATCATGAGAGATCATCATGAGGGTTGATTTTGAAGACAATGGTTCAAAATTTAATTTTGGAAAAGAAAACCAACGCGAGGGATGACTTTGAAGACAGTAGTTTTAAAACCCAATTTGGAAAAGGAAAATCAACATGATAGTCTATTTTGAAAAAGATTAGACCAAAATATTTGAACTTTTGGTGATCATGAAGACTTTGGCAGAAATTTTCGAGATTTTATGATTTTGAAAAATCCTCATAGGTTTTGAAAAATAGATGACAAAGATTTTAAAATTTTAAAAAAAAATATCAGGCAGAATCAAAAGATTTGAAGAAATCAGAAGAAGAAAAGAAAAATACACCTGGGTTTTAAAAACAAAGAGGAAATTTTGAATAATATATACCCAGGGTTTTGGAGAATATAAGGAAGATATAAAATATCATATAATCACAGATATAAACACAAGGATGCACAAACAACACTCCCTAAAGCTGACTCTAAATGCAATATTTGAAATGGCTGATAGGATCTTAATCCTAACTCTAAGATTTAGATCATCTGATTCCAATCAAGATATGCCGATATACTCAAGCCGAAGCTCGAAGTACGTGGCATAAAAATATTTCTCCGGTTCTAAGGTAATGGCTTCCCAACATCCTTGAACACCTACCGATATACCTCGGACTATGGCCCTTAGGTACGTGGTAGGGGGGCGCGAACCCAAATAAGTGGTCCAGTTGTGAGGCTCTCTCCCGAACTATGGTTCAGTGAGACAGCCCACCAACGTGAAGACCAAGACAATATAGGTAGGGATGTTTTCAAAAACATGTTCAACATGCAGATAAAACCAAAAAGCTCTAATGCAAGTCCTAAAAGAGACAGATTTAAATGAAAAGAAGCATACAGTTGCATACATTGTTTGCATTTAATCCCTAGAATTGAGGAGAGTTGTATTTCAGACTGTGAACACCCCAAATTTTTCAAAGTTTTGTAAAAATGTCTCTTTTGCCCCTAACCCCGTCTTCTGAGAAAATCAAGTTATTTCTTCAGATTTCTGGATTAGATTCCACATTGATATATTCAAATTCAACTCCGAGTCTGAACTCAGTATTTTTCCAAATCTGAGCCCCGTTGTCCGATTTTCAAAATAAAAGCACAAAAATACCAAAAAATGATTTTGAAAGACTCGGGCGGCTCAGCCGGCACTCTGTTGGATCCTCGACCCTATATTTCTCAATTCAAGGTTCTAAACCTTGAATATTTCTCAAAAATTCAGACATAAACCCATTTCTGAAGAAATTTTCTCAAAATAGCTTTTAAATTCTCAGAAAAATTTCCCTTTTGTAAATATTTTTGCAAAAACACAAAAATTAGTGTTAACCTTTGTTTTCTCACAAATCTTAAGATTTTTACTTAAAAATACAAAAAAATTTGAGAAATAACATAAAATTCAAAAAAAAAAAAAATTGGAAAATTTACGAGAAAAACAAAACGATTTCAAGCCTTTTTGAAAATAATTTCGCTAAAAACCTCGGGAGCCCCCTCTTTGTAAAAAACTCGAAAAGCAGAGGGGCTCCTTTGCAAAATTTCTTTTAGGGTTTTACAAACCTTCGTAAAGAAGGAAGAGGGCGAAAAGGGGCCCTCTCACTCCGGCTTCTCTCTTCTCGGCTTCCATTCACAAGCCACCGAAACCCTATCTCTCCTCCATCGCACTCCTCCATTTTTCCTCCCGAGCCACCCATCTCTAACGACCCTAAAACCCCTTCACGAACTTTCCTCTCCTCCCTTAAAAGGGCACGCAGGGCCCTTTCTTCATCATCGCACTCCTCCATTTTTCCTCCCGAGCCACCCATCTCTAACAACCCTAAAACCCCTTCACGAACCTTCCTCTCCTCCCTTAAAAGGGCACGCAGGGCCCTTTCTTCATCATCGCCTTCACCCCCGCATCCCTTTGTTTTCTTCTCCTTCCTCTTGTTTTCATCCGTTTCACCCTGCCATCGTCTCCTTTTCCTCTTACATCCACCGCTTCTCACCCCCGCACCGCTCTCTTTCCTTCAATCTCTATCATCTTTACTCCAATCTTCTGATTCTCTAGTAGTTCTAAGAGAAATTCCACAATCGGATTCCCCTTTCATCCAAAATCCCCTGCAGCAATCGGTTTGTTTTCCTGAAAGTGTGACTGTAATGGGTACTCTGAGGATGGCATGTGTCCCGAACGATTGCAGTTTCTGAGCTTGTATTCTCGCGCCATGGAACCTAACCGAGTCCAGTAATAGCCTATAAAACCATAGTTGAAGCTATCATTCGGTGGCTTACAGAGACTCCAGAACTCCAGTAAATCACAGTGAGTATTTTTTACTCCCCTTTCCCTCTTTGCATTCCGACCCCCGATTTTCCTTTATCTTTACCTAATTATTAAAGCACCATTGATGGTAGTGATTTGTTTATAACAAATCAACCCATTCCGTGCGACATCAACGGAGTGCTCGCACTCCAACAAGCTTCCTTTCCTCTTTTCTTTTTTTTAGATCCATCCTGTTAATTTCTATCTTCCGGTATTAACGATAGTTTCTGTCTTGATTTTTTATTTTATTTTTTTTTCTTTTCTTCTCTTCGGTTTTTAGATTTCAGTGTTCTTCTTTCTTTCCCTTTTGCATTGGATTTCATTTCTCATGGTTCTGAGTATATATGGTTTGGCTTGGGCATAAATACTGCATCGTTCTCTGTTGGTATAGTTCCTCTTAATCTGGTGATATCATATGGTTTTGCTGGTCAATAGCTGCAAGCGTAAGTCATTTTTTATCAGCTATTGGGAGGGGGGCAAAGCTACATAATCAGGGTATTTCTGGGAAGGTAGCATCCCCCGGATTTGAGAATGACAAATGTTTATTTCAACTAGGGCGGTCTTTTACTGCTATGTCTAATGTCAAGGTTATTCAAAGTGTTGTTTCTTTAGAGCCTTCCAACCTCAAGGAGTCGTCCGAAAAATACAGACCTTCAGGATAGCGTTTCCAAAGCTGACATAATGTTTTAGTAGGCCAAAGAGCAGAGTTGTTTGGTAAACCTGCAAAAAGTGTGACAGTGCCTCGCTATAATGGTGACCAGTATGGTAACACGTGCCTTTATGTTGTTCACCTTTCCTTTCACACACGCTCATGTGATCTTGAAGATGCTTTTAGCAGATATGGCAGGTAATTAAGTCTTCAATGGTATATAACATTGCGTATATTGAGATGTGTTTGGTTCTGCAGCTTTGTTTGTTTTACATGGTTTGAAAAAGGAAGTCCTTGATTTTCATAACTAAATGTATGTCAGAATACTGCGGCTAAGCATGTGCAAGTATCTGTATTGGTAGCCTCTGCTTCCACATATATCTTTAGCTAGATCCTGCTATCGATGATCGGGTGATCTGTGATCATCTAGCATTTCTTATGCCTTCAGTTTGGGTCCGGCTTCAGGGTGTTTTGGTTACTGCTTGAGGAAATTTAGTTTAGTCATCCTTTCTAAAGTTGTTCTTTTCTTTTTATTGTTCTGTATGCTTTTCAATTTTATGCCTTATAAAATCAAGGGTGTTTCGTCTACTGTCGCAACAGGTCTGTTGATAATCTTATACCTTGCGTGTCCATCTTTGGGGTTTCATCCCCTTATCTTGTTTGTGTCTTGCCTCTGTCTCGACATATTCTCGAGTGTCTTCTGCAAGAGATACTGCAAATAATTTACGCACATTCTGTGCGTATGGCTTTTGTCACCATACATTAAACCAATGTGCCTTTTCGTCTTTAGGTTGACTTTATCAGTCTTGCCCACTATGTGTTTGGTTCTCTTTTCTCTAATGTGTCTTATAGACATGTGGATCCTTGGTTTCTGCCCAGCTATGGTCATTTTCTTGATCATGTACCTTAGTGGGTGGTGGGGGGGTTAGCACCTTCGTCATGTCTTTTTAAGACATTTGGCCTTAAACCAAGCCAGCCTTAGTGCTTGGGTTTTGGTTCTCTACTCTCTGCTACCTTGTGATCCCTATCTATGTGAGAAGGTTGCACCCTCAGGTGGTCTTGTTTTTTTTTTTAACTTGAATGATCTTGTTGAAGGTTACTGGGCTTTTGCCTAACCTGGAGGTCTATGGTGAGAGGGTGCTCTTGGTGGAATTGGTGGCTATTCTTGCAGAATTAATAGGAGGATTTGGCGCATTCTTTCTGTAATGATGTTATTGCGTGGTTTTATGATGGCGACGATCACAAAGTAGTGTTCTGTTCATCCTCTGAGGGGAGAAGTATCATACAGTCTGGTACTTAAGTCATGATGGCTTTACTATTGCTGGCCAACGTTTCCGCGGAGTGCGAGATGTGGATTTAAAGCCTGATTTCGCCTTCATTGTAAGTATATCTGCTGCTCATGTTATTTTTATTGTTTCTTTCATTAATAGGATGAATTCTGTTTATGCTGCAAAAAGAGTTATTCACATCACAGACTGTATCTGCCTAACCTTATACCAGTTTCCCATTGATTAAGGTGAATCCAAACGTGAGCCTCTTGTGGAATTCGGTGAGATTTTATCAGATTGCAAAACTCAACATGATCTCATTTTCCTGTTTGCTGAAATTGATTCAATTCCCACTGTTTTCTAAGATCTGAATCAGCAGGTTTGCTGAAATTGATTCAATTCCCACTGTTTGCTAAGATCTGAATCAGCAGGTTTGCTGAAATTAATTCAATTTCCATTGTTTGCTAAGATCTGAATCAGCAGGTTTGCTGAAATTGATTCAATTCCCACTGTTTGCTAAGATCAAAATCAGCATGATTTGCTGAAGTTACTTCAATATTCATTATTTGCTAATATCAGAATTAGCAAGATTTGCTGAAAGTTTGATTCAATATTCATTATTTGTTGATATCAGAATCAGCAAGACTTGCTGAAAGTTTGATCAATATTTGTCATTTGAGCATGATTTGCTGAAGTTAATTCAACGTTCTCTGTTTGCTGAAGGTCCGGATCTGTAAATTCATGATCTGTTAGTTCAGATCATATTCATCATGCACCATAGTTCGAATCAGCAAACCTTTGACTTGCTGGAATTTCATTAGCTTGATGGTATCTGGACCAAACTTCTTTGGTCTGCTGATTTCTTTAGCATAGTATAGTCACTTGGTTTTGTTTGATAATTTGCCATAAATTCAAAGTTGTTAACTGATGTAATCTCATGAGGATTGATGCTATTCAATAAACAAATCAAGACTACCAAGGATATGTCACCTAAGGGTCGAGTAGCATAAACTTGAATTCATTTTCTAGTTAACAATTGGTAACTAGTTCATAACATACATTTTCTCTTAACTAGGATATCACCTATGCATTTTCTTGCTTGTCTAGTATATCAAATGTACATTCCAAATATATGTTTTTCCATCAACCATGATACTGAATTATAATTAGAGTAAGACATAGGTATAGGCATTTTGTCGTTCCCATCCACATTCAATATAATATTTTGTCCACTATCTCGTGTTAATCCAGTTTTTGCAGGAAATATATGGAAATTGCCACTTTCTAGAATTAGAGCTTCTTGTAAATTTTGATTGTAATAGTTAGGTATTAATGAGAAATTTACATTTCCTGCTTTAGGTAGAATGAATGAGCATTGTAAATATCATGAATTACTTGTTTTTCATGCATTTTTTTGCCTTTATTTCTCAAAATTCTCACAATGGTGAAACACGAATGGCACGTGCACCTTTTCATAAGAGGTAAGTTAATTCTAAGTTGATGATTTACACCAACGGCCATAGTCGGGGTGTAAACAAAACTTAGTATTTTTATCTTTTATGAAATAAACACTGGATCCGCACTGGATCCATTTTTCATTATATTTTCTTAAATATTTTCTTCTTTTATCAGAATTTAATTTAAAATTAACTCAAAATATATACCAATGGCCATAGTCAGGGTATATTGAGGGTTAATTTCATTTTGAATTCTATAAAAGCACCAAAAGGATATTTCATCCTTCACTTGAATTTAGATATGACTATTATATAATACATTCAATGACCATAGTCAGGAATGTATTATATCATTAGTCTTGTTTAAATTCATTTGAAGAATGAAATATGATTTTTAAATCCGATTTCAACTTATTCAAATTCATTCATCATATAGGGTAGAATTGCATCATATTTTCAAAATTTCTTTTTCAAAATCCCAAGTGTTTTCTTCTTCTTCATCAGATCTTATTCAAATCCAATTCTATCCCATTTTAAGATTTAAAATTTCGATTTCAAAGTCCCATTTGACTTTGAAACTCCTTTATATTCAAACTTCAAATTTCCAACTCAATTAAAAATCCAGTTTCAAAGTTCAAACTTAACTTTGAAATTATCTTCTGATTTCAAAATCAAGTTCATTCCCTTATCTTTAATCAAGGTTTGGATTTGGATCTCAAGTTTTGGGTTTTCTAAAACCCAGATTCATCTTTAAAGGTCCTATTTGGGCTTTTCATAATCCGAATCCAAAGACCAATTGTTATCATCGCAAAATTTTTAACTTTTGCAAATCAAACTGACCTTTGAAAAAGATTTTTGAAAATAACTCGCCTCCGTTTTTAAAATGCGGGAAAATTCCGTAGAATGGGACTCGCCTGTCGGTACGAGATTCAACCGTTCCTGCCACCTTTAACAGGGGTAATTGAACCAAGGATCAATCTTATGCTCTACTCTATTCAACTTGTCTAAATCATATTCTAATTTCTAAATGCACATAGAATCAGGCATGTGCTATGAATTTTCAGAAAATGCACATTTGAAAACATGATGTTTGCTTTGAATGATTGAAATATTTAGAAAATGTAAATCTTGGAAATGATATCACATGAGAAATCGTGAAATGGGATTTGAAATGTACTTCTGAGAGAAGTAAAAATCGATTTTGAGGAATCCTTGACATTTGGTGAAAATCGATTCTGAGAGACTTGGTTTCTCTGAATTCGAACTTTGAAATTGAAATTCTAACTCAGAAAATTTGAATTTGGAACTTGGGAAATATTTGAAATATCATTGGCAAATCCATATTCTTTTGAATAAGACTTAGAAAAACTTTGATTTTTCTAACTTCAAACTTTGAAATTGACTGCATAACTTGGAAAATTGAGTTTATGAACTTGAGAAATACCTGAAATATTCTTTGAAATTCAATGCCTTTGGGAAAATCGATTTTGCTATAAGACTTAGAGGATTTTGAGAAAATGAACTTCTTTGAATTGAGATTGGAATTGGCAAATGCATGAAATGAATGAATATGGATTTAAGGAATTGAGAAATACTTTTTGTATTTTTGAGAAATGCAGTGCATTTTGAAGTTAGCCTAAGAGTGTAGGCTGAATGTGGCTAATGTGAAGATCATAAATCTGAGTATCATTCATATTCTGACTATGGCCATAAATACAAATTCTACCAAGTTTATAAACTTCATAGAAGCTAGTGCATGTGCCATTCGTGTAGACCATGGTGAATTTGTAAAAATATGCATGAATCATCATCCATCACACATTAAAATTATAAAAATAAGCTATATGCAATGCAACCTAAGCTAAGCAGGAAATGTAAATTCTTATTCCAAAGTTTAATTACAAATTACATCACTATTGAAATTTAAATACATGGAAAATAAAGTCTTCAATGTACCTGCAAAACTAGAAAACTTGGTTAATGAAAATATGTTGGCTTTTCTAGATTTATCCAACAATATCAAGAAATTGTGGGATTTTGCTAGATATAAGCCCTTTTTGCCATGATTCCCTTAAATCAAAATGATAAAGTATGAAATAAAATTGAATAAATAAGGAAGATAAAATATGAAATTTCGAAATTGGGGTCCAAATGACCAAAATACCCCTAATAACAAGACTATGGCCTTGAAATTAGGGTTTTTAGAAAGATATTTTGATAAAATGCAAGTTTTGAAATTTGAATGTAATAAACTCAAACCAAATATGCTATGACATGATTAAAAATATGAAATTAGGGTTAGGGATTTCGAAATTTAGGTCAAATGACCAAATTGCCCCTGATAGCAAGACTATGGCCTTGAAATCAGGGTTTTTAGAAAGAAATTTTGGTAAAAATTTAGGTTTTATGCACTAAATGAAATCAAATGAGCACAAAATTAAACCTAAGGCATCCTAATATGATTATGAACATGATAAAACCCTAAAACCATATGCTTATGCACGAAAATCCAATAATATCACAAATTTTGTGATTTTTGCAGTGTTTTTGGATCTTTCAGGAACCCGGTTTTTGCAATTTGCTCAATTCAGCCATCCAATGGATTCCAAAATCCATAAAAATTGGTACCTGCACTTGTTATAACCCTAATATCGAATTGGAATTATAAAAATAATTTTTTGACATTAAATTAATCCGAAAATTGCATTAAACCCTAAAAATATGCTATTTTTGACCTAATTCACCAACCAGTCTCAGTCCAAGACCTGAACCAGGGGCCAAATCTCAATGGAAATTTATGAAATTTTACAGAGACTAACTAGGAAGGAAAACAGAGATTTCCCAATTTACAGATCTAAAATCGGATCTGTGGTTTGGGATTTATGACTAACACAAGTCCGATTAAGGTTTTGGTAAACCCTAACGAGTTTTAAAATTAAAAATAGATTCTCTAAAAGGGGAAAAATACTAAACAGTGATAAAAAATCCGAAACTTTCACCGAAGACAGATCTATTCAATTGGAATCCATAGCACTTTACAGATCTAAAATCGGATATAAGATAAGAGAAATATCATCACAGCAAGTTACCTTCTTGATTTTAACCACGATTTTAAAGCTTTAAAAACCCGATTTGATGTCTGATTTTTTTGACATGGTTCACGAGATCCAAAACCTCTGATTTTTCTACAGTAACTCAATAACTCATGCATGCACCACATATAAAAAAATCAGAAATAAACAATGAGTGCTTCAATCCGAAATAACATCATCTTTACTGTTCTAAACCTAGAACACACAGAAATTTAAGAAACTTGAAAAACCATGCATTAACTAATATAAATAAATAAAATAAACCATAAAACAGTAAATAAAACTTATTTCTATGCTATAGAACGTAAAACAAACATGAATAAACCATGAAAATAAATTAAAAACAGGGAATCAATGGCTGGAATTTGATATCACCTTTAAAACATAGATTTAACCCATTAAAAAGGGTAAATCATATATTTTATTGGTTAATAATGCAAAAAATCATGTTAAAATCAATTCTAATGGATTAAAATCTCTGTAAATTATCCAAAACAGGGTTAGATCACCTTCTTGGATTGTTCTTTCTGGTTCTTGATGGTTCTTGAGGTGAAACCATGGTTGATCTTCCATAAGAAGGGGTATCCAAGCCTAAATCTAGGTTTAAAGCATTAAAAAGCATTAAATAAAATAAGAAAAGTGAAGAAGTGCATACCTTGGAGTTGCAGCAATGGAGGAAGGGCTGGAGAGGAGAGAGAAGCTCCAAGAATCCAATAGGAGAGAGATGGGAAAATCGACCCCCCTTATGCCTCTATTTATAATAAAAAAATTAGGTTGAAAAATTGACAATTTTGAAAATTTTGGACTCTAAAGGGGGGGGGGCGATTTTTGGGTGGAGTTACCTATATGCCCTTAGTCTAAATTATCCTAAATAGTTCCTAATTAACCCCTAGCTAAACCTAAAAATTCCCCAAATGTGGTGCCACTTGGCATTCTCTCACATTGGGTTTTTAAAACACTTTTAAAAACCTTTAAAAACTAACTTTCAAAAATGAGTTTTTGAAAATGGTTTTGACTCTTCTAAACCTCTAACACTAACCAAGACATCAACTAACCCTAGTCTAGCCCTGACTTACTCGAATATGGCGCCACCCCGAGTGGGCCCTACTTGAGTTTTTCAAAAAGCGATTTTAAAACTTGAAATTGAAAGAGTTTTCAAAAGATTTTCAAAAGTAAACTTAAAATTAGGATTTTTGAAATGGCATAAGGTCCTAACTGAGTTAGAATTCCTCTGGATATGGTGCCAACTGAGTGGGCCCACATTGAATTTTGAACATTTTTGAAATAAACACTGAAAATGGCTTTGAAAAGGGGTTAAAATCAGTATTTGAAATTCAAGATCTTTGAAAATAGGGTCTCAAGCGAACTGGAACTCCGGGTTAGAGTCCTGAACTCTTAGGACTCCGAGATTTTAGATATTAAAAGCCAAATGAAAGAATTTTCAAAAGATTTTATCAAGAAATGATGAAATAAGTCAGAAAACCCAGTCAGGGTTAGACTCCCAACTCGACCGAACTCTAAAATAGAGTCCTGAACTAACTGGACTCTGTGGAATGACCTAAATTTCGAAAACAAACGAAAAAGATTGAGAATGGAAGTAAAACAGACTTAAAAACCAGACTTCTAACCGGATTAGGACTCTGAGACAGAGTCCTGATCGGACTGAAACTTTCAAAAATTTGAGAAATTTGATGAATAGAGGCATTCAGAAGCGACACCATCTAAATGGGTCTCATCTGTGAATTGAAATCGATTAAAGTTTGAATTTGAAAGGAATCCAGATTGTTTTCTGAGAAAATATTTCGAAATACAAAGTCCTGGGGTTGGAAAATGACAGAGTATTGAATAAAAACCCAGGTTTTGAAATTGATTTTGAAATAAAGCTTTAAAATTCAAATCTGGATTGAATGTTTTGAAATAGGAGTGCTGGATCTCGAAAATGAGATGCAATGTCATACAATGCTATGCAGAATGCGTGCAATGACATGCAATGATCTGTGATGACTTATGAAATGGACAAACACTGGATGAAGGTAAAAATTTGGTGTGTTTACATATGCCCCTCTTTGCTGCTAAGCCGGTTGAAAGCCGAGCTTAGTGGCAAAGAAAACATACCAAATTTGGACTATAAAAATGCCCCATTTAGATGAATCTGACTAGGTATGAAAGAATTAGTTCAAAGGATGATGATAGATATGAAATGAAGAATAAGGAGAAAATTTTACTTCGAAAAGAAGTGAGATTCAGGTTTTGCCCTTAACCTGGATGGGACAGAAAATACCTCGTATGGAACGAAGCTCGGGCTTAACCCTTAACCTGAAAGGGGACGATACCTCGTGGAAAAACGAGGCTCAGGCTTAACCCTCAACCTGAAAGGGGACAATACCTCATGGAAAAACGAGGCTCAGGCTTAACCCTTAACCTGAAAGGGGACGATACCTCGTGGAAAAATGAGGCTCAGGCTTAACCCTTAACTTGAAAGGGGACGATACCTCGTGGAAAAACGAGGCTCAGGCTTAACCCTTAACCTGAAAGGGGACGATATACGGAATCCTCAAATGAAGAAACCATGATGGGACCTTCGAATTCTGCACAATAAATCCGAGAGGGGTTTGCAAAAGGAAGAAAGGGGGTTCCCTAAAGCTTAAAAGGGATTGATCTTGGACGTCTCATTGCTAAGACTGAATGGCTTTTAAGACAGATGACCTTTTGCGGAAAATTCAGGTTTAACCCTTAATCTGAACGGGAACTGTCTATGGTGGGACAGTGGGGAGCACAGGGAAGTGTGCGAATCTGAGAGCCCTGGCACTCAGATCAAAACAAGAAGGGAAGGATCTTGGACAACTCCCATCATCCGATCCTAAAAGGGATAACAACAACGCCTGGATACATCAAAATAAACATCAAGTTCTCACTTCATGTCAGGATAACTTAAAAAGATTGCCAATAAGATAAAAAATTGTAGTTAATTCAAGAATGATAAGCACATATATATATGAAAAATATTCTCTCTTTTCTACCTGAAGTATTACCTCCGACTGGGCTTAACTCCGTAGAATCAAGATTCGAATTCAAATTACTTGCAATTGACTTTCTTTCAAGGAGGCTATCAATTTCATTGATATGGACGGAAAAGAATGTATTCTTGATATTGCAAGAGCTATTAGCGAAAGGATATTGATAAAATAATTTCACAAAATTAAAGAAGATTCTTGATAGATTCGGCAGTCTGATATCCTGGGATTCTTTTCTCATGATAATCTTTCTGCACTCTTTTTTGACAGAATTGGAGCTCTCTTGGATTTTTCGGGAATTACATCATCCTTCATTTTGGAGATGTCCTTGCTTTTTCTCTCTTTATTTTTTTGGAAGGGTACGTCACAAACTCCTTCATCTCAGAGATGTTCCGATCCTTCTTTTCTCTCAGGGATTATATTGACGGTTATTGGCTCATTGGTTAGGAATCTCTTGATGATAACAGAAATTAAATACCTTTTAGGGATTGTCGAGAGGTCCATCACACTCGCCTTCATCTCGACGGTGATCTGGACTTTCCCTGGAAGGATCCGTCACAAACTCCGTCATCTTGGAGATGATCCAAATCTTCTTTGGCCCCGGGGGTCGACTCGTCTAATTCGCCTTCATCTTGACGACAGTTGAGAGATCCCTTTTGCAGATATTTAATTGCAGCTTAGGTGATTGAGGGGACATGGAGATTGAGTGGATTTTTTTGTATCACCCAGGATATTTCGACTGCTTATTTTCCAAGAATGATCTTTAAAAATATGCCATTGACTGTGATCAATATCAATCATTCATGGCTTTGCAACAACATTGAATTTTCTTTGCTGGCCATATCACGGATTTATTCTTCATCCTTTTGGTTGGCCAATAGAAAGATTTTGAATTTTGAATCCTTTTTCGCAAAAGCTTTGTCACTTCGGAAGTAATACTGAAGGTATTCTGAGGTACAATTTTATGCGATAAAGATTTTGGAATCAACAACTGTTTTTTTTTATGGCAAATTGGCAAAATATTCTTGGAATCCTTGGTGAAGGAAATCATTTGAGATCTATATGACACATCCGTGGCTAGATTCTCCTCTCCTTTCCCCAAAGGAGAGACTCAGGCTTGACCCTTACCTGAACGGGTAACAAAAGATACTCCTCTCTTCCCTGAAGAGGAGGTGTTTGCAAAATGAACTTTCGAAGAGAAATAGAGTTTTCGTCAAAACTCCCTATTTCTAGGCTTCTCTTATGGAAAGGGGGCCGCTAACAGAGATTGAAAGGATATCATAGAGGAACGAGTCCATCACACTCTCCCTGGAAAAAGGGTCCTCGACGACGGGGGTGGCCTAACAAAAGACATTTAAGGCTACAAGAAGGACGAGCTTCCGTCGAAACTCTCCCTAGAAAAAGGGTTCCCTGTGTTACAACAAAGATTATTTTGCAAACTGTTCGTGAATCACGAGTCCCTTCAAACTCTCCCTAGAAAAAGGGGTTCAACGAACGAACAATAAAGACATGCGAAAAGAAACGAGCTCCCTCGAACTCTCCCTAGAAAAAGGGTCCCTCGCAAGAGAGATACTTGGCGATTGATTTTGATAGCTTTTGATAACTCAAAGAACTGCTTGATAACACGAATGACTAGAGGTCTTGACAAAATCGGCAACCCGAATGTCAGATTAACAGAATGGAACGACCCAAGAGTCTGAAACAGATTGTTTGGTTCGCAGGTCTAAAGATTGAGCCTAAACCTCAATGTGAGAGTTATGTTGCGACCAGTATGAAGACCGAACTTTTGCAAAGTACCAATACGAGCACTGTATTTTAAAAGATTACCAGTACGAGCACTGGATTTTTAAAAGATTACCAGTACGAGCACCGGACTTTAAAAGGCTACCAGTACGAGCACTGGATTTTAAAAAGTTATCAGTACGAGCACTGAATTTTAAAAGACTACCATTATGAGCACTGTATTTTAAAAGATTACCAGTACGAGCACTGGATTTTTAAAGGATACCAGTACGAGCACTGGACTTTAAAAGGTTACCAGTACGAGCACTGGATTTTAAAAGGTTATCAGTATGAGCACTGAATTTTAAAAGATTACCAGTACGAGCACTGGGTTTTCAAAAGATTACCAGTACGAGCACTGGTTTTTAACAGATTACCAGTACGAGCACTGGGTCATCAATTGACGATGACTTGGACGACTTGCCGGGGTCTCAGGATTTATCCCTTATCCTGAATGGGAAATTCAATGCAAATTGATGCAGATGAATGCGTGCAAATGCAAATGGATGCAACTGAGTGCACATGCATGCAAAATGAGAGATTTATTAGATCCTGCCTGCACACAAATTGTTTTGGATAAAAGGCAACTTTACCAAGAATGCCCCAGTATATTCTGGGGAAGAGGGGTATTTTGACCAAAGAATAATTGATCATTTATTGAAGAGAATTTTTGAAGAATACAAAAGATAGAATAGAGATTTTCTAGGTATAGAATTTCTTCAGATGTCGAGCATTAATGGGGTCGGATAGTTCTACCCCGTCTGCATTAATCAGACGATATGAATTACGGGGCAACACTTCTTTCACCACGTAGGGACCTTCCCAGTTTGGTGACCATTTGCCACGTGGACGATGCTTGAGATGAGCCGTTGATCTAAGGACCAAGTCATTAACTTGGAATCTCCTTTCGATGACTGACTTGGCATATTGCCTTGCTATCCTCTGACGATAAGACTGAGCGTGTTCTGCTGCTTTGAGTCTTTTTTCATCGAGTAATTCTAACTGTACCAATCTCTGTTGCTGATACTAATCGAGTGGTAGCTCTAAAAGAGATGCGAACTTAAGGGCGGGTTTCTGAACATGAAGAGGTAACACCACCTCAGTCCCATAAACAAGTTCTGAAGGAGTCGCATTGGTTGGGGTTCGAATGGTAGTTCGATATGCCCAAAGTGCATCATGAATTTTCTCGTGCCAATCACGACCCGTCTCAACGGTTCTTTCCAAGATGCGAATCAAACTCTTGTTGGTTGCTTCTGCCTGACCATTTCCTTGTGGATAATAAGGAGCTGAAAAATGATGATGAATTCTGAATTTTGAACAAAAGATCTTCATTCTCTCATTCTTGAAATGAGTACCATTATCTGACACGATGTCGTGCGGTATACCGAAACGACAAAGAATGTTCTTATGAATGAACGAGACTACATGTTGACCCTCCACCGTACGCAGAGTGACGGCTTCAACCCATTTGGTGAAATACTCTGTTGCGGCAAGGAAATATTTATGACCATTAGAAGCTGAAGGAGAGATGGGTCCTACGACGTCGAAGGCCCACATAGAAAATGGCCATGGATACACGACTGATTGCAAGTACGTGGCTGGCGCATGAATGGAAGGTGCGTGTATCTGACACTGAACGCACTTCTTCACAAAACGATAGCAGTCTTGCTGCATGGTTCTCCAATAGTATCCTGCCCGAATGATTTGTTTAACAAGGGTTTGGTAGCCGACATGACCACCGCAAATACCTTCATGCGCTTCTCGTATGATTTCTTTAGCTTCTTCTTCATCTAAGCACCTGGAATACTAAGAACTGAACCCACGACGATAAAGAACATTGGCAAGGATAAAATAGCGGGCGGACATATGCCGAATTGCTTTTTGCTCTTTCTTTGATAGTTCTGGTGGAAGCTCACCAGTTTCAATAAAGTTTTTGATATCTTGATACCAAGGCTTCTTTTTCTATTCCGCCTGGTTGACCTGCATTACCGGAACGAAGGCAGGTTGGTCAAGTCTACCGATTTCAAATGAGCGACAGGATTCTCCATTTCTGAAAGACATAATGGAGCCCAGGCTGGCCAAACCATCAGCTATTTGATTAAACTCTCTTTTGATATGGAAAAGCTGAAATTCATCGAAATTGTTGATAAGGGATAAAACGATCTTTTGGTAAGGGAGCAGCTTCTGATCTTTTACCTGCCATTCAGCTTTGACTTGGCTGACGACGAGCAATGAATCGCCGAAAGCATGTACCCTCTGAACATTGAAGTCTTGCAAAATTCTCATACCTTGTATTAAAGCTTCATACTCGGCCATATTATGGGTACACTGAAAATCCAGTTTCAGAGAAAAGGGAATCATCTCTTTCTCTGGTGTGATCAGCAAGATTCCGACTCCTATGCCGGCCATGTTCTTGGATCCGTCGAAAAACAGATTCCAAATTGGGGATTGTTGAACATTACAGATCCGCTCATCGGGAAAGCTATCCTCGATTCTAACATCTTCTGCTAAAGGAAAATCTGCCAATTGGTCTGCAATTGCTTGACCTTTGATAGATTGCTGAGAAACATACCCCAGATCATACTGCATTAACAGGACTTGCCACTTAGCAATCCGTCCACTAAGAAATGGTTGTTCGAGAATATACTTGAGAGGATTAAGTTTTGAGAGAATCTTGACTTCTGATGCTAACAAGTAATGTCTCAGCTTCTGACACATCCATACCAGTGCTAGGCATGTCTTCTCTATTTGAGAATATTTCTTCTCGTAGTCAATGAAAGTCTTGCTTACATAGTAAATGGCATGTTCAACCAAACTGCCTTCTTTATATTGTGCCAAGAATCCGCCACAAGCGGCTTGGTTAACTGAAACGTATAGCAAGAGAGGCTTTCCCAATTCTGGTGGCTTTAGAACGGGCGGATTAAGAAGATATTTCTTGATACGCTCAAACGATTGCTGACACTCTGGTCCCCATTCAAATTTCACTCCTTTTCTGAGTAGATGATTGAAAGGTTCACATCTCATGGCAAGGTTGGATATGAATCTCCGAATTGATTGCATACGTCCCTGAAGACTACGCAATTCCTTAAGAGTAGTTGGAGGTGGCATGTCAATGATGGCCTTTGCTTTAGCGGGATCCATTTCTATCCCCTTTTTGCTGACCAAGAAGCCTAGCAATTTGCCTGATTCAACTCCGAAGACACACTTCTGAGGGTTGAGTCTTAGCTTATAAAGAATAAGCCGCTTGAAGACTTAACTTAAGGCATCGATATGGTCTTCTTCCTCCTTGGATTTGACCAAGATGTCATCAACGTATGCATCCATGGTCTTGTGCATCTGATCATGGAAAATGGCGGCCATTGCACGCTGATAGGTTGCCCCAGCATTTTTGAGCCCAAACGGCATGACTGTATAACAGAAAGTGCCCCATGGCGTAGTGAAGGATGTTTTGGATTGGTCACGAGCGGCTAACTTGATCTGATTATATCCGAAGTATCCGTCCATGAAGGAAAACATGGCATGCCCAGCCGTGCTATCAACTAGGAGGTCAATATTTGGGAGGGGATAGTCATCCTTCGGAGTAGCTTTATTGAGATCGCGAAAGTCGATACAAATTTGCACTTTGCCATTTTTCTTGGGAACTGCAACGATATTCGCCAACCAGTCCGGATAATCTATTGCTCGAATGAATCCTGCTTTAAGCAAGTCCTCAAGTCCTTCCTTGACTTGTTGCTCGATTTGAGGATCCATTTTCCTTAACTTCTGTTTAATAGGTTTCGCATCAGGCTTCAGAACGAGTCGATGTTCCACCAATTTAGGATCTAAACCGGGCATATCTTCATAAGTCCATGCGAATACTTCTTGGTGCTGCTTGAGAAAGTCAATGAGCCTTTCCTTCTCATCTGTACTTAGGCTGGTGCCGATCTTGAGAATTTTCGGACTATCTTCTGAACCAATATTGATGTCCTCAGTCGGATCCTGGACTAGGGTCGATGGTTCATCTTGTTTCTGAATCGCTGCAAATTCTGGCAACTCTGGAAGCGACGAATCGAATTCTGCCATTTCTTCTGACTGCTTTGTGACCTTACTGTCCCCTGTTCTTGCTCGGACCCGATATATCTTTGCCGATTTCGATAGGATTGAAGGATTAATGACTAACCTTTTTATCGGTTGAGAAGACATTCTGAAATTTTGAAAAGGAATAGCTTTTAGAGAAAGCTCCTTTACTATGACATAAATTGCATGGGAATAAAAATAAGAACAAATGAATTTTGAAGACAAATTGCAGAGGAATAAGAGAAAGATGACATCCAGATAGACGAGAAACTTGATAACTTTATTGAAGACTTGAAATGAAATAAGGACATTTAAAATGAACTGAAATGGGACATTGTCCCTACAAACTGCAAAAATCAAATGAATGAAATAGAAAAGACAGATGGTAGAAAATTTTTAATGGATCCCTTTAATGAAGACAGTATTTTTGTGGGATCTTTTGCCTGTGAATCTTAGTCCTGCCCTGCGCGGATGCTGATCAGGGATCACTGGCTCTAGCCGGCCATCTCCGTTCTTGCCCAATCCTTTGAAAGGCTGATAACCATGCTTCAGTAACAGGTCAAATCCTTTCTTGGTCCTAACAAACTGCGGGAAAAGAGGATGGTCCTTGAAAGTACTGTAATCGAGACGACCCCCAATCTTAAAGAAATGTGGTCCTTGCCATTGGACCATCGCTGCTGTGTGATTTGTCTCTGATGTTGCTCCTAACTTTAGCATTTCAAGGCTTTCACTGAGAACAATTTCTTCACTTTCCCTAATGCTAGGGATATCAGCAGTATAAGTTGGCCTAGGGATCATAGGCTGAGGTAGCCTCTCTTCAGGATCTTCCCCCAAAAAAGTAGTTATCATGCCACCTTTAGACCACTTGATGCACTGATGCAGAGTGGATGGCACGGCGTTGGCATTATGAATCCATGTTCTTCCCAGTAGAAGATTATACGTTGGTGGCACGTTGACGACATGGAAAAGCACTGTATGAACAGAGTAGTTGATAAATATTTCCAAGAAGATCTTTTCCTTTGCTGTCTGTCCATGATTATCAAACCCATAAATGGTGATCGGATCCGGTGTATACTCTTCTTCTTTTATACCCAGAGCCTTGGCAGTCATTTCAGGACAAATGTTGAGGCTACTGCCTCCATCTACAAGCACGTGGGGTACAGTCATTCCCCGGGTTCGCACCACAATGTACAAGGCATTGTTATGAAATGCGTGAGGTTTTGGCAGATCCTCATCTGAGAAGGTTATGGGAGCATTGGTCATGGCCTGATTAACGATCTGAGCCATGTCTTCAGGTGTGGTGTCTGGCTTGACTTTGATCTTTCGCAGTAAATCATCCAGAACTTGCTGATGCTTAGGAGAGGCACGTGCCAACTCAAGGATAGGGATATTAGAGAGGGCAGTGATTGGTCTTTGCACCGTGTCGACCTTTTCTTCTTGTTTTCTCCCTTTTTCCGAAGTAGATTTGACAAGGTTCTTGGGTAACCATGGCATTCTTTTGGCTACCTCTGGAGATATTCTAGCGGGTTCTCTCGAAACTTTCAGCTTACTGAATGCTGAAACGAGGTCCATCTTTTGAGAACTGGACTGGGCCTTATGCAATACTAATACCTGATGTTGCACATTGATATCACTGCTAGGGCATGGTCGGATATGATCTTGTGGCTGAAAGGGATGATCAGATATCATTGCTGTTGAGTGCTGCAAGAAAGGCTGTTTTAGAATCTCCATTTTCTCATCTTCAGCCCCTTCTACTAATAGATTTTTGTCAATATAATCTTGTATGATGTTTTTGAGAACGAAACAGTTCTCGGTATCATATCCCACAGTTCGGTGGAACTTGCAGAATCTGTCCTTCATTTTTCCCATAACCACTGGCGGGTCAGCTACCCTTGGAAGCTTAATCATATCACTGCCGAGCATATATTCTAATACTGTCTCGAGGGACTGGTCTAGAGGAGTAAACTTGCGGTTATAACTCCATCCTTCCCGCTTTGGCTTTTCTTGTGGTCTTGATCTTTGTTCGAGGGTTTGTTGTGGCTGCTTATCATATTGAATAATCGACTTGCCTTTCTGATCACTTTTGTTGGGATTTGACCCTCCTGAAGCATAACTATGATTTGTTCCATTTCCTTTGTTTTGATTCTTACTGTTATTGGCAGAGTAGGTAAAATGGGCTTTCTTCTTTGATTCTTGTTGACTGTTATTCTTTGTAAACATAAAACCTTCATAAGACCCGTTCTCCATACTCAACTCGAGCCATTCGGCTCGTTCTGTTAGTTCTATGAAGCTCTTCGATGGAGATGTAGAAATTAGTCCCCTCAGGGGTGGCGAGAAGTTGCTCAGGATCAAAGATAGTGCGTGTCTTTCTGCTATTGGCTCGCACATCTTATTGCAAGCGGATCTCCATCTATGAATAAAATCCCTGGCCTTCTCGTTTTCCTTCTGCCTCAGACTGCAGAGATGACTGAGAGTCGGGAGTGCTTCAGCGTTGAATAGAAAGCGCTCAATAAATAAATTGACCACTTTGTCGAATTCTTTCAGTTCTATCGGATTAATGTGCTCTGAGTACCACTTTGCTGCGACACCTTCCAAACTGCGAGGGAAGCAGAGAAATAAGGCACGATTGTTCCTCTTGAACCTGGAACATTCTGCGAAGAATAGGGCGAGATGTGCTTTTGGGTCACCCGAACCATCAAACTTGATAAATTTCTTGGGGAGATTATCAAGATCATCATCCCCATCCAGTCCATCATAGAAGTCTTCACTTGTAAAGACTCTTTTGCCCTTGTCACGAGTTTGAAGATCCTTAACTATTTTCATCACATCTTTGAGTTGTGACTGCGTAGGGTCGTCAACAGACTGATTCTTGGATTTGTAGGCCGACCCCTGCCCCTGAGTCGACCTTTTGAATTCTTGCTTGTTTTCATACTCTTTATCAGTATCATCTGCTGATTTTGACTCATCAGACATTTCCTCATGACGATTCTGCGTTTTACTGATCTTCACATTCTTGACGGCATGACCCTTATCTTTCTGCTTAGTCTGAATTTGCTCAGTACTGGCCTCAGCTTGTTCTACCAGCATCTTGGTCATCATCTTTTTAAACATGACGTACATTTGGGGATCGATGCCATCATCCGCCTGTTGACCCTGACTCTGGACTGATCGAGGTGAGTCCATCTCTTCTTCTGAAGCTACTGAGTACGCGACGCCTTCAACTGATGTGGCTTTCTTTCTGGATCTTGTATCAACCATCGGGTATCGCAAATGTTCTCTTGGATATTACTGATGCTCTCTGCAGGGCAGAACTGATGATTAGGCTTTTGAAGGAAATTTGGTTTGGAGGAAAATATTTGTTGAGAATTTTGGTAGACAATTGAAATAATATCCCATTACTAGGGATTGAGTCGTCGCTGGGATTACGACAATTGCGTTGCTATTCTTTGCAAGATAAGTAACTGAAAATATGCCTTGTTACCTAGGCGAGGTCGTCAAACCAATGTAAAATAAAGGAATTTTTATCGAGAGGAAAAACATGATTTTATCAATAATACACTTGACAGAGGGGAGGGGGACAGACAATTTTCCACCACTCCAGATGATCAGAAGATACACGAGGACCAGGAAAAATAGTAAGACTGACAAAGGAATCTCAGCCATGTCTGGCAGAATGGTATGCTCCGGACCACTGATCTGATGCGAGATCGAATTCTGGCAGAACCCCGACTAGTGGACGAATCTCTACGCGCTTCTGCCTCTGAGAGAATTGCCTGACACACCGCTCTGGATGATAATATGCGCAGAAGAACGGGCCCAGTAGCCTGAATCGCTTGCCGTATGCATAAGTATATCTGGGAGGTGATTCCTGGCGATCAAAGTAGTCCCATACGACCTCTTCCTCTTGAAGTTTGTCGATCAAGAACCGGTATCGTGCAACTGGAAGGAGCTTCTCACCATTGTATCTGAAGAAACTGGCTTGGACTGACACATGCCGGAGGAACCAAGACTGTAAGGCATAGGTGCATCCTTCGACTAGGATCGATTCTCCGAGTGCGAAACGAGTCAACCCTCGGTATAGAAAGGCGAGTGCGGCCATGGCTATTGAGAGGCGGCTGGTCTGTCGCCTTCCCCATCTCCTTAGAAGCTGAACTATTATGATATCCATGTAATTTCGTCCGTCGGGAAAGAAAGCCAATCCCACCGTGCACAGAACCATCGCATGCTAAATTCTCTCTCGAGCTGTCTGTAGATTTCGAGCAGATCCACATATTCATTTCCATCTTCTTCAATCAGAGGCCAAGACTTGCGTCCTGTCATGCGGGCTAAGGCATCCTTAGGGTCCAGACCCTTAACATTAATCAGAAACTGTTTCTCCAATGGATCTCCAGGCTGACCGGCTGGCTCGGGCAATCCCATGATCTCTAAAAATTCATCCATCAGCACTGTCATCTCGTCCCACGGGAACCAGAAGGTAGAAGTGCTCAGATTCCACCGCTCTGCTAGTGCATGGATCAAGTTGCCGTTGACTGTCTGCTTTCCCACTGCGGACGCCAGTTTCAATCCACACTCGTCCAGATGGTCCGGAAACGTATGAGAGAAGTTCTTGAACCATGAATAATACCACCGGGGAAAGAAGGATCCGGTGCTGAGGACTCGATGTTCGGGAAGACATTGTCGCACCTCGTAGGAGATGTGACCCTCAGGGAAGACTGAATCAAGTTGACTGGATGCCATCGGACTGGAAGACATGGAAATTGGAATAAGATTTGAGAAAAATACAGGAATTTTGAGAAAAATGCAGGCAGGATAAAAATAAAGCAGGAAATTCGAGATCCAGAAGACAGGAAAGATGGGAAATCACCCGGAGTTTTGAAGAAAATGGAGGAATTTTATGAAAATCGTCCAGGGTTTAATGAAATATAAGGAAGTACTTTATAAAATGAAGTGTTTTGAAAATCGTCCAGGATTTAAAACATAGACAGTACATGGACATGGACTGGGGAATTTTGAAAAAGCGTCCAGTATTTTTAGAAAATATGACTATAACATATTCAATCATATTCTGCACAAACAAGTATGCACATACAGCATTCCCTAAAAGCTGACTTTAGATGCACAAATTTTGAAATGGCTGTGGGACCTTAATCCTAACTCTAAGGTTCAGATCATCTGTATCCAATCCAGTTATGCCTATATAGTCGAGCCAAGGCTCAATGTACGTGGCATAAAATCAATTTCTCCGGTTCTAGGTTCAAGTTTTCCAACATCCTACATCCTTGAGCACCTGCCGATATACGTTGGACTATGGCCCTTGGTACGTGGCAGGGGGGTTTTCACCCAAATAAGTGGCCCAGTTGTGAGGCTCTGTCCCGAACTATGGTTCTGGAAGAGAGCCCAGCAACGTGAAGACCGGGACAATATAGGTGGGGTGATTTTTGAAAAACATGAGCACATGCAATCAAACAGAAGGCTCTAAGTCCTAAAGAGATAGATTTTTGAAATATTTGAAGAAGCAAGCATTGTTTTCATACAATTCCTAAATTGAGGAGTGTTGTATTAGACCTAAGTCTATGTGAGCATGAATAATTCTCCTCAATATGGTCCTACCAAACCATACCTAGTCTATATGCATTCCATGTCAGCTGGGTTCAAGTCTAGGCTCCTAGGTTCACATGATATCATAAAGCAAAGCTGACCAATTGTTATTATCGCAAAATTTTTAACTTTTGCAAATCAAACTGACCTTTGAAAAAGATTTTTGAAAATAACTCGCCTCCGTTTTTAAAATGCGGGAAAATTCCGTAGAATGGGACTCGCCTGTCGGTACGAGATTCAACCGTTCCTACCACCTTTAACAGGGGTAATTGAACCAAGGATCAATCTTATGCTCTACTCTATTCAACTTGTCTAAATCATATTCTAATTTCTAAATGCACATAGAATCAGGAATGTGCTATGAATTTTCAGAAAATGCACATTTGAAAACATGATGTTTGCTTTGAATGATTGAAATATTTAGAAAATGTAAATCTTGGAAATGATATCAGATGAGAAATCGTGAAATGGGATTTGAAATGTACTTCTGAGAGAAGTAAAAATCGATTTTGAGAAATCCTTGACATTTGGTGAAAATCGATTCTTAGAGACTTGGTTTCTCTGAATTCGAACTTTGAAATTGAAATTCTAACTCAGAAAATTTGAATTTGGAATTTGGGAAATATTTGAAATATCATTGGCAAATCCATATTCTTTTGAATAAGACTTAGAAAAACTTTGATTTTTCTAACTTCAAACTTTGAAATTGACTGCATAACTTGGAAAATTGAGTTTATGAACTTGAGAAATACCTGAAATATTCTTTGAAATTCAATGCCTTTGGGAAAATCGATTTTGCTATAAGACTTAGGGGATTTTGAGAAAATGAACTTCTTTGAATTGAGATTGGAATTGGCAAATGCATGAAATGAATGAATATGGATTTAAGGAATTGAGAAATACTTTTTGTATTTTTGAGAAATGCAGTGCATTTTGAAGTTAGCCTAAGAGTGTAGGCTGAATGTGGCTAATGTGAAGATCATAAATCTGAGTATCATTCATATTCTGACTATGGCCATAAATACAAATTCCACCAAGTTTATAAACTTCATAGAAGCTAGTGCATGTGCCATTCGTGTAGACCATGGTGAATTTGTAAAAATATGCATGAATCATCATCCATCACACATTAAAATTATAAAAATAAGCTATATGCAATGCAACCTAAGCTAAGCAGGAAATGTAAATTCTTATTCCAAAGTTTAATTACAAATTATATCACTATTGAAATTTAAATACATGGGAAATAAAGTCTTCAATGTACCTGCAAAACTAGAAAACTTGGTTAATGAAAATATGTTGGCTTTTCTAGATTTATCCAACAATATTAGGAAATTGTGGGATTTTGCTAGATATAAGCCCTTTTTGCCATGATTCCCTTAAATCAAAATGATAAAGTATGAAATAAAATTGAATAAATAAGGAAGATAAAATATGAAATTTCGAAATTGGGGTCCAAATGACCAAAATACCCCTAATAACAAGACTATGGCCTTGAAATTAGGGTTTTTAGAAAGATATTTTGATAAAATGCAAGTTTTGAAATTTGAATGTAATAAACTCAAACCAAATATGCTATGACATGATTAAAAATATGAAATTAGGGTTAGGGATTTCAAAATTTAGGTCAAATGACCAAATTGCCCCTGATAGCAAGACTATGGCCTTGAAATCAGGGTTTTTAGAAAGAGATTTTGGTAAAAATTTAGGTTTTATGCACTAAATGAAATCAAATGAGCACAAAATTAAACCTAAAGCATCCTAATATGATTATAAACATGATAAAACCCTAAAACCATATGCTTATTCACGAAAATCCAATAATATCACAAATTTTGTGATTTTTGCAGTGTTTTTGGATCTTTCAGGAACCCGGTTTTGCAATTTGCTCAATTCAGCCATCAAATGGATTCCAAAATCCATAAAAATTGGTACCTGCACTTGTTATAACCCTAATATCGAATTGGAGTTATAAAAATAATTTTTTGACATTAAATTAATCAGAAAATTGCATTAAACCCTAAAAATATGCTATTTTTGACCTAATTCACCAACCAGTCTCAGTCCAAGACCTGAACCAGGGGTCAAATCTCCATGGAAATTTATGAAATTTTACAGAGACTAACTAGAAAGGAAAACAGAGATTTCCCAATTTACAGATCTAAAATCGGATCTGTGGTTTGGGATTTATGACTAACACAAGTCTGATTAGGGTTTTGGTAAACCCTAACGAGTTTTAAAATTAAAAACAGATTCTCTAAAAAGGGAAAAATACTAAACAGTGATCAAAAAATCAGAAAATTTCACAGCAGACAGATCTATTCAATGTGAATCCATAGCACTTTACAGATCTAAAATCGGATATAAGATGAGAGAAATATCATCACAGCAAGTTACCTTCTTGATTTTAACCACGATTTTAAAGCTTTAAAAACCCGATTTCATGTCTGATTTTTTTGACAGGGTTCCCGAGATCCAAAACCTCTGATTTTTCTACAGTAACTCAATAACTCATGCATTCACCACATATAAAAAAATCAGAAATAAACAATGAGTGCTTCAATCCGAAATAACATCATCTTTACTGTTCTAAACCTAGAACACACAGAAATTTAAGAAACTTGAAAAACCATGCATTAACTAATATAAATAAATAAAATAAACCATAAAACAGTAAATAAAACTTATTTCTATGCTATAGAACGTAAAACAAACATGAATAAACCATGAAAATAAATTAAAAACAGGGAATCAATGGCTGGAATTTGATATCACCTTTAAAACATAGATTTAACCCATTAAAAAGGGTAAATCATATATTTTATTGGTTAATAATGCAAAGAATCATGTTAAAATCAATTCTAATGGATTAAAATCTCTGTAAATTATCCAAAACAGGGTTAGATCACCTTCTTGGATTGTTCTTGCTGGTTCTTGATGGTTCTTGAGGTGAAACCATGGTTGATCTTCCATAAGAAGGGGTGTCCAAGCCTAAATCTAGGTTTAAAGCATTAAAAAGCATTAAATAAAATAAGAAAAGTGAAGAAGTTCATACCTTGGAGTTGCAGCAATGGAGGAAGGGCTGGAGAGGAGAGAGAAGCTCCAAGAATCCAATAGGAGAGAGATGGGAAAATCGACCCCCTTATGCCTCTATTTATAATAAAAAAATTAGGTTTAAAAATTGACAATTTTGAAAATTTTGGACTCTAAAGGGGGGGGCGATTTTTGGGTGGAGTTACCTATATGCCCTTAGTCTAAATTATCCTAAATAGTTCCTAATTAACCCCTAGCTAAACCTAAAAATCCCCCAAATGTGGTGCCACTTGGCATTCTCTCACATTGGGTTTTTAAAACACTTTTAAAAACCTTTAAAAACACTAGTTTTAAAAACTAACTTTCAAAAATGAGTTTTTCAAAATGGTTTTGACTCTTCTAAACCTCTAACACTAACCAAGACATCAACTAACCTTAGTCTAGCCCTGACTTACTCGAATATGGCGCCACCCCGAGTTGGCCCTACTTGAGTTTTTCAAAAAGCGATTTTAAAACTTGAAATTGAAGGAGTTTTCAAAAGATTTTCAAAAGTAAACTTAAAATTAGGATTTTTGAAATGGCATAAGGTCCTAACTGAGTTAGAATTCCTTTGGATATGGTGCCAACTGAGTGGGCCCACATCGAATTTTGAACATTTTTGAAATAAACACTGAAAATGGCTTTGAAAAGGGGTTAAAATCAGTATTTGAAATTCAAGATCTTTGAAAATAGGGTCTCAAGCGAACTGGAACTCCGGGTTAGAGTCCTGAACTCTTAGGACTCTGAGATTTTAGATTTTAAAAGCCAAATGAAAGAATTTTCAAAAGATTTTATCAAGAAATGATGAAATAAGTCAGAAAACCAAGTCAGGGTTAGACTCCCAACTCAACTGAACTCTAAAATAGAGTCCTGAACTAACTGGACTCTGTGAAATGACCTAAATTTCGAAAACAAACGAAAAAGATTGAGAATGGAAGTAAAACAGACTTAAAAACCAGACTTCTGACCGGATTAGGACTCTGAGACAGAGTCCTGATCGGACTGAAACTTTCAAAAATTTGAGAAATTTGATGAATAGAGGCATTCAGAAGCGACACCATCTAAATGGGTCTCATCTGTGAATTGAAATAGATTAAAGTTTGAATTTGAAAGGAATCCAGATTGTTTTCTGAGAAAATATTTCGAAATACAAAGTCCTGGGGTTGGAAAATGACAGAGTATTGAATAAAAACCCAGGTTTTGAAATTGATTTTGAAATAAAGCTTTAAAATTCAAATCTGGATTGAATGTTTTGAAATAAGAGTGCTGGATCTCGAAAATGAGATGCAATGTCATACAATGCTATGCAGAATGCGTGCAATGACATGCAATGATCTGTGATGACTTATGAAATGGACAAACACTGGATGAAGGTAAAAATTTGGTGTGTTTACACCAATCCTAATCTCAACTTGAATCCAGATTTCCAAGTATAAACTCAATTCCACTTTGGATCTCCAATTACAGATCCCAATTCCATTTAGGATCCAGAACCCAATTCTACTTTGGATCTCAGACCTCAGATCCAAATCCATTCTAAGATCCAGAACCCAATTCTACTTTGGATCTCAGACCTCAGATCCAAATCCATTCTAGGATCCAGAACCTAATTCCACTTTGGATCTCCAATTACAGATCCAAATTCCATTTAGGATCTAGAATCCAACTTTACTTTGGATCCCTGACTTCAGATCCAAATTTCATCTTGGATTCCAAATCTCGGATCCAATTCCATTCAAAACTTTAGATCCAATTCCATCTATATCCAACTTTACTTTGGATCTCCAAAACTTCAGATCCCAATTCCATTTTGGATTCCAAATCTTGAATCTGATTCCATTCAAAATTCCAAATCCAAATTCCACTTTAATTCCAAAAGCCAATTCCATTTCATTCCTGATTTCAAATCAAGTTCCCATTTCAGATCCTAAATTCAAAATTCAACTTTGAACTCTATTCAGAATCCAGATATTGGATTCGGATTTCATCTTGAAAATCCAACTTTTAAATCAATTCCATTTTTTTCAAATTTCCCAACTCTATATTTCCTTCTGATTCAATTCCATTTTCATTTTGTTCTAATTTAAAGTCCATTTATGACTTTGAAAATTCCTTTTCTCAAAACTTCAAAATTATTTTCCAAAATCCAGGTTTATTTTCCCAAGCTCTTGATTATTCTAAAAACTTAGAACTTCAAATCTTAAGTTCTAAGTTAGGAATCATTTCTTCACTTTATCAGATTTACTTGGAAATTCTTCAAAATATTTTCAAAAAGAGCATACATCTTTGCATTTGCACAAGCATGATTCATTGTGCATTTAGAATTAGAATAAATTCTTAGATTATATTTAGGCAAAGCAAAAGGCATAGATTCGACCCTTGGTTCGATTACCCCTGGTAAAGGCGCCAGGAACGGTCGAATCTCGTATCGACGAGCGGATCCCGTCTCCCAATTTTCCTGCAAATATTTCAAAAACGGAGGCGAGTTATTTCAAAATATTTTCAAAATTCAGGTCAAGTGAGACCCGCAAAAGAATTCCTCTTCTCTTCTCTTCTTTCTTTTCTCTTCTCTCTTTTCTTTTCATCTTTTATCTTTCTCCCTTCAAAAAGGAGGAAAATAAGAGGTTGGAAAGGAAAAGAGAAGGAAGAGAGAGAATATTACGAGAGGAAAAATTTTGCGATGATCACACAGACCTAGGTCTAATGTGAACATGGAATAATCTCCTCAATATGGTCCTACCAAACCATACTTAGATCCTATATGCAATGATGTCTGCTTAGGACAAAGTCTAGGCTCCTAAGGTTTGCATGGAAATGTAGTTGACATTTGTAGAATAAAGACTTAGATAATATCAAAGCAAAGCAAAAAGGCACAATTCGACCGAACGAAGACGAAGTCCCATCACGGTCGCCAAAACTGTGATCATCGCAAATTTTTTTCTCTTGTGGTTTCTCTCTCTTCCTTTTCTTTTTCCTTTCTGACCTCTATTTCTCCTTTTTGAAGGGAGAAATGAAAAGACAGAAAAGAAGAGAGAAGAGAAAAGAAAAGAAGAGAGAAGAGGAACTCTTTTGCGGGGTCCCACTTGACCTTGATTTAAAAATATTTAGCAAATAACTCGCATCCGTTTTGAAAATATTTCGGGAAAAAATGGAGAGACGGGATTCGCTCGTCGATACGAGGTTCGACCGTTCCTGGAGCCTTTACCAGGGGTAATCAAACCAATGATCGAATTTATGCCTTTTGCTTTGCTAAAATATTACCTAAGAATTTATTCTAAGTCTAAATGCACAAAGAATCATGCTTGTGCAATGCAAGGATGTATGCTCTTTTTAAAAAAAAAGATTTTGGAAATCTCCAAGTTTTTCTCAGATGAATCTGATAATAGAGTGAAGAAATGGTTGAATCTAGCTTTAGAACTTGAGATAGATCAAGAAAGATAACTTGAAGTTCTAAGTCTTTGAAATAATCAGAGTTGGGAAAATAAATCTTTGATTTTGAAAAGAATGATTGGGAGATGAGTGAAAAAGGAAATGAAGCTTCAAAGTCAGAAATGGACTTTGAATTTGAATTTTAAACTTGGATTTACGAGAGGAAATGAATATTTGAAGTGGAATTAAATTCCAGATTTAAGGTTGGAAATTGAGATGGAATTTGGACTTGAGCAATCCAAATGGAATTTTTTAAAAATAGGAATAGATTTAAGAAGTCCAGATGGGATTTGAAAGTGAAATTGGATTTGAAATCCGGAAATCATGCTAGAATTAAAATCCTCAGTCTGAATCCTAAAATGGAATTTGAATTTGAAATCTGAGATCCAAGATGGAATTGGATCCAAAATTTAGAATGGAATTTGGATCCGAAATCTGAGATCCAACATGGAATTGAATTCTGGATCCTAAATGGAATTTGGATCTGAAGTCTGAGATCCAAGATGGAATTGGATTCTAGATCCTAAAATGGGTTTTGGGTCTAAAGTCTGAGATCCAAGGTGGAACTGGATTCTGGATCCTAAAATGGAATTGGATCTGAAGTCTGAGATCCAAAGTGGAACTGGATTCTGGATCCTAAAATGGAATTGGATCTAAAGTCTGAGATCCAAAGTGGAATTGGGTTCTAGATGTAGAATTGGATTTTTGAAGTTTAAATTTAGAAGATGAATCAAGAATTTCAAAGTTTAAATGGAGCTTTGAAATTTGATATGTTTATTTGGATTCGAATTTGAATCCTGAAGATGAATCAAGAATTTCAAAGTTGATCTAAAATTTGAATTTTGATTAGAATTTTAGAAATCAAAATTTGAATATATAAATGAATTTCAAAGTCAATTTGGACTTTGAATTTTAAGCTTTGAATTTGGAATCAGAAGATGAATCAAGATTTTCAAAATTAAATTGAACTTTGAATTTGAATTTTTGAGATTGCTGAATTGAATTTGAATTTGAATTTGAATTTGAGTATGAATCTTGAAAATGGATTTGGAATTTGAAAGTTGATTTGAGAATTGAATTTTGAATATACAAATGAATTTCAAAGTCAAATTGGACTTTGAATTTGAAGCTTAAATTTGGAATTTAGAAAATGAATCAAGAATTTCAAAGTTAAATTGAACTTTGAATTTGATTGGAGTTTTGAATATAAAAAGAACTTTAAAGTTCAAAGTCAAATTGAACTTTTTGAACTTTGAAAATGAGATAGAATTGATGAGTTGAAATAGAAATTGAAGAGAGATATTCAAGATCACTTGGGGTTTTGAAAGGGAATTTTGAAAATATGATGCAATTTTATCCTATATGATGGATGAATTTAAATAATTTTGAAATTGGATTTGAAAATCATATTTCATTCTTTAAATGAATGTAAATAAGATTGGGGATATAATATATCCCTGACTATGGTCATTGGATATATTATATAACAATCATATTTAAATTCAAGTGAAGAATAAAACCTATTTTGGTGCTTTTATAGAGTTTATAATGAAATTAACTCTCAATATATCCTGACTATGTCCATTGATATATATATTGAGCTGATTTTAAACTAAACTCTGATAAAAGAAGAAAATATTTAAAAATATGATGATTTTTGAAGAGGGTCCAGTGTGGATCCGATGCTATTCTATAAAAAAGATGAAAATCCTAAGTCATGTTTACATCCTGACTATGGCCATTGATGTAAATCATAAACTTAGGATTAATCACCTTTTATAAAATGGTGCACATGCCATTCGTGGTTTACCATTGTGAGATTTTGGAAAATAAAGGCAAAAAGCATGAAAAACCAACCATTTATGACATTTACAATGCTCATTCATTCTATCTAAAAGTTGGAAATGTAAATTCTCATTTAAGACCTAACTTATTACAACATTTAAAATTGAAAGTACAACTCCCAAGTAATGACATTTTCCACATATTCCCTGCAAAACACTTGATTAGTAAAAAAATAGAAGAAAATTGCACATATCATATAGATGTCAATGGTAAAATGCTCATATGCCAGGATATACATGATGGAAAGATGGAAAATGACATATATATATACGACCTACATAATGTTTTGTGAGGTAGGAGAGATGAAAACTGAGTATGCTTAGCGAATTGTGTTTGAATGATATAAAGAACTGGTGGCTGTGAGAAAGAAAAAAATGGTGGAGTGTGCACACAGTGGGTGTGCACACTGTGAGAGATATAATGCAGGTGGAATAGTGTGCACGGAGTTATGTATCTGTTGTAGGAGCTGCAGGTGTTGGTTAAGAAGTGACTACAAACATTTGAAGAGATGAATAACAATGAAATGGATATAAGAGTGTGCTGCAAATGCCGAGTTTGCAACTGGGAGACAATGGCAATGGGTAAAAGTGTGGTGGTGGATTTATGAGGAAACATAGCTGCTGTGTACATGTGGTGTACACTGGTGGATTGAAGTGTTAGAAAATATGACTGAGATAAAAATACAGCCATGGCTGCACCTGTAGTGCAAGAAAGTAGATGTTTCAGCAGTATTGCCATGTGGTAGAAATGGGCTGGATAGATGATTAATTTGTTGTGTGTGGATGCAAGTGGCTGAGATGAATAGTATGACTTGCAGGACAATGTAAGTGTATGGCAGGTGGTAGAAGTGGGTAATGGCAAATGAAAAATGAAAGTGTGGCTGGAAACTACAGGTGATGAGTGAAATGTAAGGTGTTGTAGGTATAGTGTTGGAGTGCCAACCCATGGTAGTAACAAATGAGTGGACGTTGTAGGGAATAAACAGGGAATGAACAAATACTGTGAAATAAAATGCAGAATGAACAGAGGATACGATAACCAAGTGCTCTCATGTAGTGCAAATAATAATAATAAAAATAAATAAATAAAATAAAAATAAAATAAAAAGAGAAAGAAGAGATGAAAATAATACATGGTGGGATGAATCGATAATGAAATCAGATTATGATACATGGCTAAATATAAAATGGAAAATTTGACATCTAAGACATAGTAAACACTGACACATTATATATGCAGTGTTTGGATCAACTGTGATGCTTATGAGTTTGATTGCAGGATTTTTCTTTTGCGCCTTCATACAAGCCAACTCAAAAAATTTTAGGATCACCATATTACAGAATTCTCATTTTGAGCTGGGTTTAATTGAGCTAATGCCTGATGGAAAGAGGATGATGATGCTATGTCAAAATGAAAGAAAGGGAGAAGAAAAATCCAAACATTACCATTCAACAGATTTCAAGAAGAAAAGAGAATCTAATGCTAACTAGCTATGTCAAAATGAAAGAGGATGATGTTGTATTTCTTTTTTTTCAACTTCTGATAAGTACCCCTTAGCAAAAACATGTTGTTTCTTCCTTGAAGATGTGTTTCTCATGTTGAAAATCTAGGTTAATTTTTTGTTCAAATGGCACAGTGTAAATTCATTCAAGGAAATGAGAAGAAGCAAGGTTTAAAAGGGATGTCATCGGCAGTTAAGCTGTTGCTACCAGAAACAAAAATTACCTGCAATTGAGTTACAAATTCTATCATTTAACAAAGACACAAAAGAAATTTTAGAAGCTGGGATTTTTCCTTTGTGTTTCTCTATTTTTTTTTTCTGCACCATTGACTAAATTTCGCCTATTAAAGTTTATCTGCTTATCAATGTTTGCATCAGAAACTATGTAGCTTATGGATCATTGTTTTCCTCTGTTTTTCAATTGTGCTTTGTTTCATTTGTTTCTGAAAGCTCAAAAACTGATCTAGTCTCCCTGTTTTTTTTATGGCCAACAGTATCTGAATTGGGACCAGGGGATTCTAGCAGAAACATAGTGGAGATCATATTCCAATCAAGTTGGTTAAAGAAGGAAAGCCCAGTTTGCAGGATAGACAGGATTCTCAAGGTTCACAACACTCAAAAGACCATCAACAAGTTCGAAGACTATTGGGATTCAGTGAAGGCAAAAGCAAACAAGCTCACGAAGAAACACCCCAGATTAATAGCATGGAAATGAACTGCTCACGTTCCTCTGTACCACATTCATCTGTTCAATTGGTATTAATGGAACCTCCACTCTATGTAACTCGATTGCCAATTGCAATATATGCAATATTATTAAGAACATATTCAAGATTGAAGGAACTGGTGGGATTTGCACGACTGCTAGCAGTGGCAAAGCTCATGATTCTGTCAAAACCAGATCAAATGAGAAGAGGGCCATGTTGGTTTGTCGGGTGATTGTCGGGAGAATCAAGAAAAATCATGAAGCAATTGAGGAGGTCAACCCCTGTAGCAGGTATGACTCAGTTGCAAGTCAAGTTGGAACCTATTCAAACTTGGATGAACTTTATGTCTTTAATGGAAGGGCTATATTGCCTTGCTTTGTTGTGATATATGGAGCTTTGGACTAAATTGAATGGATCAGTTGGGCGGAAGATGAAATATAAATCAGAAATTCAAAACCTGAGAAATAGGAAATTATAGGCGATAAGCCATTAGGCACAAAAAATGGACGATGATAAAGAGAACAAAAGAGAATAAAATGAATTATCAAAATGATTACAAATAATTGACCATAAGCAAGAAATCAAAATAAAAAAAAATGGGATATAGATGGATGAATCAGTGATGCCATAGCAAGGCATCACCGATTCACAAAATAGAAGGCAATCACAGAGGTCTATCCTTCTCAACATAATGTAATGAATTTATGCAGAATATACAATGGGGAACCAAAAAAAAGAAAAAAGAAAATCAAATCAACATACCTATTGATCATCTAAAATGGAGTCTGATATGAACAAAAGGATTGAAGTAACAGGAGAAGATAGGAAATGGAGTCTACTATACCGTAATAAAATACGAAAGAAGAGAAATATGTTGGAATAGTGTTTTTTCCCTGTTAATCTCGCACAGGGTGGATCGATCCTACTATATGCAGGTCGATCCTACCTTTATGCTACTTAATGAATTAAAATAAGAAAAAAAAAAGAAAGAAGAAAAAAATGAGAAGAGCAGGATTAAATCGTAAAGGCTATACAAAAATTAAAAGGGAAAGGAGACGGGGAGAGAGAGGGGAGTCACTTACCTCCTCCGCCCAAGGAGAGGCTTCAAGGAGAGGGGAAGAATGTGATTGCGAAATGGCAAGGTGGGGGATGGATGGGCTCAAGAATTGATCCTCGATGGAATGGATGGATGAAGCTTCCAGAGGTTGTGGAGTCGATCGAGTGGGATGGAATGGAATGGATGAAGTGCTTCCTTGTGTGCGCCCTTTTTAAATAGGAAGAGGAGAGTTCGAGAGAGAAATTGTTGGAGATGGAGGGCCATCGAGCGGGAGAGGAGGCGATAGAGGGTGCCCGGGAGGATGGCCGTTGCAAATTTCTTTAAATTCCAAAGAAGGGGCTCTTTTCAGGATTTTTCTAAAAGGTGGTTATAAAAAGTGTTTTTCAAAAGGGGTTTTTAGAAAAAGGGGTATTTTCAAAAAGAAGGTTCTCAAAACTGTTTTTTTCTTTCTTTTCTATATTTTTGTTTTTTTGTTCTTTTCAAAATTTTCTATATTTTTTTGTATTTTTGAAAACAAAACTCTAAAAACTAAGGAATTTAAACTACTTTTACAAAATTTCAAAATATTTACAAACGAAGAGTTTTTCTGAAAAGTCAGGGTTATTTTGGGGAAATTTCTTCAAAAGAATGGGTTTGGATCCAAGTTTTGAGAAAATGTTTGAGTTTTGAAACTCGAATCGAGAAATACAATGCGATGGACCCAAATGGATGTTGGATGGACTGTCCGAGCTATTTAAAAACTATTTTTGGTATTTTCTATATTTTTAATTTAAAAGTTAGACAACGAGGCTCAGATTTGGATCTTGACAATGGATCCGGATCCGAAATCGAGTCAGCTATATAAAATGAATTTAATTTCAGTAAAACTTGAGAAATGAAATAGAAAAAGTGACTCAATTGCTCAGAAAATGAAATCAGGGGCAAAAATGAAATATTTAAAAGATTTTGAAAATTTTGGGGTGTTTATAGTGTTGTATCAGAGTTTGAAATTAGGATTCAACTACCATGGATGAATGTTAAGTAGTCTGTGTGCAGGTGTGAACCATATAATTGAGGGAGTTAGCCCTGAATATTGAAATGATAGTGTAGATAGTCTGTAACAAGTCGGTGTATGTCTTAGCAGTCAACGTATGTAAACATGCTGAACCAGTGTTAGCAGGAGGTAAAATTTGTGTTATCATATGTGCATTAGTCTTTGTTAGCAAGATTTGCGTCAACACAAGGTGTTAGTGTTCAGTATGTCAAGACTGTATGACCTCGCCTGTATAGTAATGAAAGAAGGAGTAGCAATGAGAGTGTGGTTATGGTAGCCAGTGAAATCCATGGAAACACCTGCAATACATACCAGCATACCGGTTAGCAGGCTGGAAACCTTTCTGAACTTTATGAAATTTCCAGAGGGCTAGAACTTGCTCAAAATCGTCAATCTCCAAGGCATACATGCTTGTCTGTCCATGCATTAATTCTATCATTTTCCCACTCTAGCCTCTCACATAACCACCAATGCATTGCTGTGGCGTTTCCTGTTATGGCTTCATCTCAAGACCAGCATCATATTCACTTCATCACTGGCAGCATCCGTGCACATCTGTCACACATCCACATCACTTGCAAATCATCACTGCGGTAGCCTTTTCAGTGCGCCCACCACCATCTTTTGCTGCAGCACTGCCTCTTCATTGCACCTTGACACAGTAACACTTGCACTTTCATACACTTCCCCAACATCATCCATTGTTTTTAACTGCATGTCATCTCACCAGAGCATCTTCACTGTGGCACCCGCCACTTCATCACCACCCTTACCTGCTATAAGTTGCATCCATATTTATGCACTTTCATAGCATACCTGTAAACTCCATCACATACATGTTTTCTTTATTAGTGCAAACACTGTGTATAGTTCACTAGTTGTTGTACTCTCATTACATATGCATTCTCATGTGCATATTTTCATTAGCTTTGGCATTGCATATGCCTTCTTATATATGTTTTCTCATTAGCATAATGCACTTGCATATGCATTTTCACATGTATTTTTCCATCAGCATATGCAATTTTAGCATCTTAGTTTCCTTATATATTTTTGTATTTTGCTTTATGCTTATCCTGTTTTGCAGGAGATACATGGCAAATGCTATTGTCCTTCATAAATTAGGAATCCTTTGAAATTTCAATCTAAAAGTTGTAATAGCCAGATACTAATGAGAATCTTTATATTTCCAGCTAGAATGAATGAGCATTGTAAATATCATAAATTACTTGTTTTCATATCATTTTCTTCTTTTACTTTCAAAAATTCACAAATGGGAACACGAATGGCACGTGCACCATTTTATAAAAGATGATTAAATCCTAAGTTGACGATTTGCATCAATGGCCATAGTCAAGGTGTGAACAAAACTTAGGATTTTCATCTTTTATGGAATAATATTGGATCCCCACCGGATCTTTTTCAAAAATCATCATATTTTCTAAACATTTACTTCCTTTATCAGAGTTTAACTTAGAACTAACTCAAAATATATATCAATGGCCATAGTCAGGATATATTGAGAGTCAATTTCATTTTAAACTCTATAAAGGCACCAAAATGTATTTTATTCTTCACTCGAATTTAAATATGATTACTATATAATACATTCAATGACCATAGTCAGGGATGTATTATATCCTCAATCTTATTTCAATTCATTTAAAGAATGAAATATGCTTTTCAAATCTAATTTCAAAATTCTTTAAATCATTTCATCATTTAGGATAGAATTACATCATATTTTTCAAAATGCTTTTCATATTATTTCAAAAATCCAAGTGAATTTTGAGATAACTCTTCAAATATCTTCTTCATTTCTCAAACTAATCTTCAATTTCCATTTCAATTCATTCTTCTATCTTATTTCAAATATTCAAATTTCAATTTCAAAGTCCAATTTGACTTTGAGATTTCAAATTCATTCTTGTATTCTAAATTCAATTTCCAATCCAAATCCAATTTCAAAGTTCAAATCAACTTTGAAAATTCAAATTCATTTTCATTTTCAGGATTCAATTTCAAATTCAATTTAACATCTCAGATCAATTTTCAAAGTTCAATTTTAACTTTGAAATTCCTTATTCATCTTCTGATTTCAAATTCAAACTTCAAAATCAAGTTTAATCTTTATCTTTAAAGTGCTATCTAAAGATTGAGTCTTGATTCTCAATTCAAAATTAAAGGTTTTGAGATTGATTCTGAATCTCAAAATTCAATTTTTCCTAAGTTTTAAATTCAAATTTGGATTTCCAAAATCCATATCCATCTTCAAAGCCCCATTTCGATTTTCAAAACCCAATTCCATCTTGGATTCTGGGTTTAGAATCCAGTTCAACCTTGGATTCATATTTCTAATTTCCACCTTAGATTCAAATTTTCAAATCCAATCCCATCTAGGATTCCAAATTTTGGATTCAACTCCATTTTTTATTTCAGACTTCGAATCCAATTCCATCTAGGACTCTAGACTTCGGATCCAACTCCATTTTGGATTCCAGACTTCAGATCCAATTCCATCTAGGACTGTAGACTTCAGATCCAACTCCATTTTGGATTTTAGACTTCGGATCCAATTCCATCTAGGATTCCAAACTTCGGATCCAACTCTATTTTGGATTCCAGACTTCAGATCCAATTCCATTTAGGATTCCAGACTTTGGATCCAATTCCATTTAGGATTCCAGACTTTGGATCCAAAATTCTATTTAGGATTCCAGATCCCGGATTCAGTTCCATCTTGGATGCCAGATTTCAGATCAAAAATCCATTTCAGATTTCAGATTAAATTTTATTCCAAATTTACGATCCAATTCCATTTTCAATTCTCATTTCCAAAACTAATCTATTTTTTTTCAAAATTTGAATTCAAATTCAATTCCTGTCTTAGGACTTGAATCCAAAATTTTCTTTTAATCGATTCTTGAAAATCGATTCAAATTCAAAATCCATTATGACTTTGAAAAATCATTCTTATTTCAAAATTCCAATTCTAAAATTCCTCTTCTCTTTATCTGCTGACTTACCTTCTAAATCCTGTTCATTCCAAGACTTGGAAATTCAAGTCTCTTCTTCCAGATCTATTTCAAAATTCTGAGTTGGATTCAAAATCTAACTTTTTCAAATCAACCCTTTGAATCATTTCTTCACTCCATTATCACATTTATTTTAGAATCACTTGGAAAATCTCAGATTTCCAAAAGTGTTTTCCCCAAAAGCATACATTTCTGCATTTGCATTGCACAAGCATGATTTTTTGTGCATTTTTAGACTTAGGATAAATTCTTAGATAATGTTTTAGTAAAGCAAAAAGGCATAAATTCGATCCTTGGTTCGATTACTCCTGGTAAAGGTGCCAGAAACGGTCGAACCTCATACCGACGAGCAAATCTCGTCTCTCCATTTTTCTCGCAAATTTTCAAAATGAAGGCGAGTGACTTTAAAAAAAAAAACATTTCTTTGGTCAAATGAGACCTTGCAAAAGGGTTCCTCGCTCTTCTTCCTTTTTCTCATTCTCTTTTCTTTTCTATCTTTCATTTTTCCTTCAAAAGGGAAATAGAGGCTAGAAAGGTGAAGAGAAAAGAAAAGAGGAACGCGAGGAAAAATTTTGCATGATCACAGATTTGGTGACCGAGATGGGACCCATCTTCATCCGGTCGAATTTGTGCCTTTTGATTTGCTTTGATATTGTCTAACTCTTTATTCTACAAATGTCAGCTTCATTTCCATGCAGACCTTAGGAGCCTAGACTCTGTCCTAGTTGACATCATTGCATATAGGATCTAAGTATGGTTTGGTAGGACCATATTGAGGAGATTATTCCATGCTCACTTAGACTTAGGTCTGAAATACAACTCTCCTCAATTCTAGGGATTGAATGCAAACAATGTATGCAAGTATATGCTTATCTTTATTTAAATTCTATCTCTTTTAGGACTTGCATTAGAGCTTTCTGGTTTTATTGCATGTTGAACATGTTTTCAAAAACATCCCTACCTATATTGTCCTGGTCTTCACATTGCAAGGCTATCTCACTGAACCATAGTTCACAAGAGAGCCTCACAACTTGACCACTTATTTAGGTTTGCGCCCCCCTACCACATACCTAAGGGCCATAGTCCGAGGTATATCGGTAGGTGCTCAAGGATGTTGGGAAGCCATTACCTTAGAACCAGAGAAATATTTCTATGTCACGTACTTCGATCTTCGGCTTGGGTATATCGACATACTTGATTGGAATCAGATGATCTGAACCATAGAGATATGATTAAGGTCCTACAAGCCATTTCAAAATATTGCATTTAGAGTCAGCCTTTAGGGAGTGCTGTTTGCGCATTCTTGTTTGTGCATCTGTGATTATGCGATGTTTTGTATTTTCTCCTATATATATCAAACTTTTTTTTCAAACCCTGGGTATGTTATTCAAAATTGCCTCTTATTTTCAGAAACCCCAGGTGTATATTTCTCCTTTACCTACATTCTTTTCTCTTTTAGATCAAAATTTTCTTTAAAACCCTGGAAAATTCTTTTAAATTCCCTCAAGTCTTTCAAAATTTCCAGGATTTATATATATTCTTCTCTTATCCAAGAGTCTATTCGTAAGTCCTACATTCTATCTAATTCTCCTCATTCTTCTTTTTACCCCAGTATCATTCTCATGGCGTCCAATTCCCTCGAGATCATGTCTTCTGTCAGATAAAGGATGGATCCCCAGATCATCGGGTTATCCAGTCCCATTCCTTCTTCCCGCGGTGGTATTATTCTTGGTTCGCCACCTTCTCACGTATGTTCCCAGACCACTTGGATGATTGTGGATTAGAGATGGCATCAGCAGCAGGCAAGCGAACCATCAACGGAGGTTTGATTTAGGCTATGGCAGAACGGTGAAATCCACGTACCTGCACATTTTGGTTTTCATGGAGAGAGATGACTCTACTAATGGATGAATTTAGTGACATCATGGGATTGCTAGAACCAGCCGATTAGCCAGATGACCCGGTCGAGCAGCAGTTCCTGATCAACGTCAAGGGGGTAGATGTTCGAGAAGCATTAGCTAGAGCAACAGGGAGCAGATCTTGGCCTCTCACTGAGATCAACGGAAGTCAGTTCATCGATCTGTTCAGACTCTATCGCAAGTATGGAGCTTACGAGGAAGTGACATCTTGTCTTGAGCAGCGAAAGACAGAATCCAGCATGTCATGGTCTTATGCACAGTGGGATTACTTCCAAGACAGTCAGAATTTCATCGATGTCAAAGTAGCCCAACTCTTTCGAAGATAGGGAAGCAAGCCGACCCATCAACTTTCAGTGTCCATGGCAGCTTTAGCCTTTCTCTACCGAGGCTTAGCTTGTTTCGCCCTTGGAGAAACCATTCTGGTAGAAGGATGCACTTATGCTCTACAGTCTTGGTTCTTGCGACACGTGCCGTCAAAAGCCAGTTCCTTCAGGTTCAACAGTAAGAAGCCGAAGACAACCATTCAGTATCGAGCTTCGATTGAGAGTCTGCATGAGGAGGAGATCCTTTGGGATTACTTCGACAGACAAGAATCGATTTCTCACTACACTTTTGCTCGTAGCAAGCGCTACAGATTGCTTGGTCCCTTCTTCTGTGTCGACTATCAGCCAGAGAGGTGTCTCAGACAGTTCTCGCAGCGACAGGTTCGTGTCAACACTCGCTTCTCGGCGGGCCACATGCCAGAATTCGATCTGCAGTCGGATCAGTGGTCTGGGGCATACCACTTAACCAAATACACTTGGGACTCCTTCATTCCTTTGTCTGTATTTCCTGGACCCAATGTATCTTCTGAATATCAAGAATGGTGGCAAACTGTCGGCCCACCGTCTCTTTGTCTTTGAATTTGTCATCAATAAAGTTCAACTTTCGTTCTATTAAAAAGCTTTTGGGCCAAATTTTATTCTTTTATTTTGTTTTATGGCATAAATGATCACGATTCTTGTGACAACCTCATCCCTAGTGATGGGACATTCCTGTGATCATCGCAAAATTTTTCCTCTCTTGTGGTTTCTCTCTCTTCCTTTCTCTTTTCCTTTCCAACCTCTATTTTCTCTTTTTTGAAGGGAGAAAATAAAAAGAAAGAAAAGAAGAGAGTAGAGGAAAAGAAGAGAAGAGAGAGAGAGAGGAACTCTTTTGCGGGGTCTCATTTGACCTTGATTTGAAAATATTTAGCAAATAACTCGCCTCCGTTTTGAAAATATTTGCGGGAAAATGGGAGACGGGATTCGCTTGTCGGTACGAGGTTCGACCTTTCCTAGCGCCTTTACCAGGGGTAATCGAACCAAGGATCAAATTTATGCCTTTTTGCTTTGCTAAATATCATCTAAGAATTTATCCTAAATCTAAATGCACAAAGAATCATGCTTGTGCAATGCAAGGATGTATGCTCTTTTTGAAAAATGATTTTGAAATCTCCAAGTGTTTCTAAGATGAATTTGATAATAGAGTGAAGAAATGATCTCTAACTTAGAACTTGAGATAGATCTAGAAAAGATATGTGAAGTTCTAAGTCTTTGAAATAATCAGAGTTGGAAAAATAAATCTTGACTTTGAAAAAAAGGATTTGAGGTTTTGAGATAAAAGGAAAACAAAGGAAGTTTTAAGTCAGAAATGGACTTTGAATTGTGAATTTTTGATCCTGGATTTAGGAGAAGAAGTGGAATATTTGAAATGGAACTGAATTCTATATTTGAAGTTTGAAATTAGAATGAGATTTGAGAAACCCAAATTGAGTTTGAAGAATAGAATTGGGTTTAAGAAATCAAGATGGGATATGAGAAATGAAATTGGTTTTTAGGAATTTGGAAATCAAGATAGACTTGGATTGGAAATCTGGCATCCTAAATGGAATTCGGATTCAGAATTTGGAATTCTAAATGGAATTTGGATCCGGAGTCTGGGATCCAAAATAAAGTTGATTTCTAGAATCCTGAATGGAATTGGATCCGAAGTCTAAGATCCAAAATGAAGTTGAATTCTGGGATCCTAAATGGAATTGGATCCGAAGTCTAAGATCCAAAATGAAGTTAAATTCTGGGATTCTAAATGGAATTGGATCCGAAGTCTGAGATGTTACGACAATGAAGTCGTACATGATACCTTAAGTACAAGGTTTTGATGATGAACAAGTGAATCAACTGCATTTCAGCTAAGGCAATGAAGAAATGTGACAAACATTGAAGAATTCGATGAAGAATCTTTGAACACTAGTGTGCAAATGTTAAATTCATTAAAAGTCTTCGATTCTTGTAAGAGCCTTACTTAGAATGCATATTTAGGTTGTATTTCAGCTAAAAAGTCTTTAGAAAAACTTTTCTAAAAGAACCCTTCATGAAATTTTTTTTAGAAAACTCTTTTCTTAAATTTTCGTGTTTATAAGTCGACCAATATACTCACCAGTCGACTAATCCTTTCGCGCCAAATTTTCTAAGCAAAATGTCATTTTTATCAAATTAGTCGACGGAAGTTTTTATCAGTCGACCGGACAGAATGTCTGTTTTCTGAAAATTTTAGCAGCAGTCGACTAATGACTTTATCAGTCGACTGGACAGAACATGTGTTTTTTGGAAATTTAGCAGCAGTCGACTAATGCTTTAATCAGTCGACTGGACAAAACGTTTGTTTTTCAGAAAAATTTAGCAGCAGTCGACTGAAAGGTTTTTCAGTCCACTGATGATATTATTAGTCGACTAACTTTTTCTCTAGTCGACTAAGTTTCAAAAGATCAGATTTTCAAACGGCTCGATAAAAAGATCAGTCGACCGACAATAACTGTTAGTCTACTAATAGCTAATTATCAGTCGACTAACTACTGTTCCAGTCGACTAATTTTGCCATTTTTTTTAAACTTTGAAAAGACGTGTCTTTTCATTTTTCAAACATTTTGATCGTTCAAAATGGACTGTTTTGACACTCTTTCATACCCTCAACGTATGGAAACTTTCAACTATAAATATGAATGCATTTTACACTAAAAAACACTGCAATTCAATCAATTTGAATCAATTACTCTTTGCTTTTCACTCATATTCATTTTCTCACTCACATGATATTTTTCACTTCAGTTTTTCACTCAGATTCCATTGAGAGACAGTGAATTCGTGAGTAGACTATTTCAACAACCTCAAAATCCAATTGTATCTCATTTGCATTCATAAGAAAGGCTCGTAGGTTGTCTTGTAAGTTGTTACTTATTTTATTTTCTGTAAAAGGAAGGACTCTTTCGTTTAAAGGAGTTGTTTGCTTTCAGTAGGTGTTTTACTGAAAGTGGGACTGAATTTGGTCTGTATGATCTTGTAGTTATACAAGGTTGATAGTGGAAATCTCAAGCGGGTTTTGCTTGGGGACTGGATGTAGGTCGTGAAAGACCGAACCAGGATAAATTATTGTGTTTTTTGTGTGTTTGCTTTGCGAATTTCAAAATCCATCAAAATTCCGCAAACAATTTTTAAAAGCACTATTCACCCCCCCTCTAGTGCTCGTTGCCTCGATCCTACTGCACTTTCATTTGGTATCACAGCAGGTTTGCTATTATTTTGATTTGACCATCATCTAGCATGGCAACAACAACATCTTAGCACAAAGAAGGTTGCTCTTCTGTTCGTCCTCCTTTCTTCAATGGAACAAACTATGGATACTGGAAAGTGAGAATGACAATATTCTTGCAATCCATGGATCTCGAAATTTGGAGAGTTGTTTCAGAAAAGTACCAAATGCCATCAACTGATTTCAGTCAATGGACCGATGAAGAAAAGAAGACTGCTTCATTTAATGCCAAGGCTATGAATGCATTGTATTGTGCCATTGACAAGGTAGAGTTCAATCACATCTCTCAATGCTCTACAACAAATGAAATCTTGCATACTCTTCTTGTGACTCACGAAGGTACGTCAAAAGTAAAGGAATCTAAAATTGCTTCTTTAGTTCATAAATTTGAATTGTTTAAAATGAAGCAAAATGAATCTATATCGGACATGGTAACAAGAATGACTGATATCACTAACACTCTGAAATCCCTTGGAAAAGAATATTCACAAGTGGATTTAGTCAGAAAAATCCTAAGGTGTTTAACTCCTGAATGGGAGAGAAAAACTACAGCTATTGAGGACGCAAATGATTTAAACACTCTCACTCTTGAAGATTTGGTTGGTAACTTAATGACATATGAAGTTCAACTTCAAGACAGACAAGAAGAAGAACCCAAGAAGAAATCTCTTGCTTTTAAGGCTACTTCTGACTCTGAAAATTCAGAAGTAGATGAAGATGAAGATATTGCCCTTATTACAAGGCAATTCAAAAGATTCATCAAAAAGGGAAGATTTCAAAGAAAGGTAAAGAAAGCGGATTCTTCCAATCCAAATGAAGTCAAGTGATTTAATTGCAAAAAGGCATAACATATAAAAAAAGATTGTCCTATTCTCAAAATCAAGCCCAAGGACCAATTTAAGAAGAAAAAGGCATTTCAAGCATGTTGGGATGATAGTGACTCATCTTCTGATAAAGAATCAAATAAAGAACTCACCAACATGTGCTTTGTAGCACAAGAAGACTCGGTAAGTCAATTTGACTATGATAATGTATTAGAAGCATTCAATGATTTATATGCTAAATTTGAGAGTCTAAGTTCAAAAAACAAAGAGTTAAAAACTCAGAATTCAACTCTTGACTCTCAAAACAAAGTGTTACTTCAAGAGATAGAAGATCTTAAGAAGGAAAACTCTTGTCAAGCATTTGAGATAAAAGAAATTGGAATTAGAACCAATCTCTAACAAAAAGAAATAACTAGTCTAAAAGAAAAATTAAATGATCTTCTTTCTATAGTGACCAAATTCACAAATGGTCAAGAGAATCTAGAAAGTCTTCTTGGTTCTCAAAGATGCTCGGTTAATAAAACTGAATTGGGATATAGCTTCTTTGATACTCAAAATAGACCAAACTATGTGGTGAAGAATCAAAGACAATATTCTCAACCATTTGTACAAAGAACTAGATTTTCTAGAAATGCATCTAATCATGGAACTTATAATGCTTATAAGCCTAAACATGATTACTCTAGAAATGCTAAATCTTTTTATAAAAAGAATATTTATTATCAAAGGAAACCAAAATCCAAATGGATATGGGTTCCTAAGACTAACTCTCATGGACCCAAAAATAGAAAGGGGTCAAATGCTTTGTCTTCTAATTTTGTTGTAGGTATACAAAATAAGGAGCAAATGGATATTGGACAGCGGTTGTTCCAAACATATGACTGGAAGGTCGGAGTTATTTTTTACCCTCCAAAATAAGGATGGAGGAACCGTCACCTTTGGTGATAATAACAAGGGAAAAGTAATAGATATTGGTAATATTGGTAATCCAAAATTTCCCTTGATAGAAAATGTTCTTTTAGTAGATGGTTTAATGCATAATTTATTATCAATTAGTCAATTATGTGATAAAGGTTTTCTTGTTTCTTTTGAACATGATTTATGCTTAATTTCTGATTTTCAATCTAAAAAGATCATTTTTAAAGGTAAAAGAAGGAACAATGTGTATGAACTTTATCTAGATGAGTTACCCACTTTTAATGAAAAATGTCTTATTGTTTCAAATGAAATTCAATGGTTATGACACAAGAGACTTGGACATGTTAACCTTAAAATTATTTTCAAGTTATCCAAGAAGGATCTTGTAAGAGGCCTACCTAGAATATCATATAAAAAAGATCACTTATGTGATGCTTGCCAAAGGGGTAAACAAATCAAGAGTTCTTTTAAAGCAAAAGATATTGTTTCAACAAAACGTCCTCTTGAACTTTTACATTTAGATCTATTTGGACCATCTAGAATTCAAAGTTTGAATGGTAGCAAGTATGCTTTTGTTATAGTAGATGATTATTCTTGATTTACATGGGTGATTTTTCTAAAAAGCAAAAATGATGCTTTTTCTGATTTTTTCAAACTTTGTAGAAGAATTACAAATGAAAAATCTACATCTATTATTAAAATTCGTAGTGATCATGGTGGTGAATATAAAAATGAATCTTTTCTAAAGTATTATGATTTACATGGTATATCTCACAACTTTGCTTTTCCTAGAGTGGCTCCACAAAATGAAGTTGTTGAAAGAAAGAATAGAACTTTTCAAGAATGTGCTAGAACCATGCTTCAAGATAAAAATTTACCAAAATACTTTTGGGCTGAAGCAATAAATACAACATGTTATGTTTTAAACCGTGTTCTTGTTCGACCAATCTTACATAAAACATGTTTTGAATTGTATTATGATCGTATACCAAAGATCTCATATTTCAAAATTTTTGGTAGTAAATGCTTCTTGTTAAATACCAAAGATAATCTTGATAAGTTTGATTCAAAATCAGATGAATCAATATTTCTTGGATATTCTTCTAGAAGTAAAGCTTATCGTATTTTTAATAAAAGAACATCTCGCATTGAAGAATCTTTACATGTTGCATTTGATTAGAATTGTGAAGAAGTTATACCTCTAAGCGAAGGAGAAGAAGTAATACTTCAAGAAGAACCTTTGATAGAAAGTACTTCTCAAGAAAATGTTCATCTTCAACCGGTTTGTAAAGAAGTTCCCAATCATCCACATGAACAAGTAATTGGAGAAATAAAGAGTGGTGTCCAAACTAGAAGGCAATTACAATATATTGCAAATATTGCTTTCATATCTAAAATAGAACCAAAGAATATCAATGAGGCTTATGATGATGAATTTTGGCTTTTGGCCATGTCTGAAGAACTTAACCAATTTACTAGGAATGATGTATGGGATCTAGTTGATAGACCAAAGGATCATCTAGTAATTAGAACAAGATGGGTCTTCCAAAATAAGCTGGACGAAAATGGCGAAGTCATTCGAAACAAAGCAAGGCTAGTAGCACAAGGCTATAATCAAGAAGAAGCTATAGATTTTGATGAAACCTATGCATCAGTGGCTCGATTGGAGTCAATTCGAATTATGCTTGCTTTTGCTAGCTACATGAATTTTAAGTTATATCAAATTGATGTTAAGAGTGCATTCTTAAATGGACACATCAATGAAGAAGTTTATGTAGAGCAACCTCCAGGCTTTGAAAATGAGAAATATCCAAAAAAAGTCTATAAATTAAAAAGAGCTTTGTACGGACTTAAACAAGCACCAAAAGCGCGGTATGAAAGACTATGAAATTTTCTAGAACAATCTGGTTTTTTCATTGGTCGGGTAGACTCCACTTTATTTATTAAAAATCTTAATTCAGATATTCTTATTGTGCAAATTTATGTTGATGACATAATATTTGGTTCTACTAATGATTCTCTTTGTAAAGAGTTTGCTAAGGCTATGCAGGAAGAGTTTGAAATGAGCTTGATGGGCGAATTAAACTACTTTCTTGGACTTCAAATAAAGCAAACTGAAGAAGGAATCTTCATTAATCAGACTAAGTATACAAAAGAACTTCTCAAGAGGTTTGGGATGGACTCATCGAAATCAAGAAGAAATCCTATGAGTATAACTACTTCTCTTGATAAAGATGAAAATGGTAAAAATGTAGATACTAAGCTCTACAGAGGTATGATCGGATCTCTATTATACTTAACTGCTAGTCGACCTGATATTATGTTTAGTGTTTGTATGTGTGTTAGATTTCAAGCTAATCCAAAGGAATCTCATTTAACTGTAGTAAAACAAATTCTTCGTTATTTGAAAGATACTTCAGATTTTGGTTTGTTTTACCCAAAATCATCTTCCTTTGATTTAGTTTCATATAGTCATGCAGATTTTGCAGAAAGTAAATCTGATCGCAAGAGTACTAGCGGAACTTGTCATTTCTTAGGAAATTCCTTAGTCTCTTCGTTTAATAAAAAGCAAAATTCAGTGTCACTCTCAACAACTGAAGCAGAATATATAACGACTAGTTTAGCATGTGCACAAGTACTATGGATGAAACAAACCTTAAAAGATTTTGGTTTGAATTACTCTACCACAACTATTTATTGTGATAACACTAGTGCTATAAATCTTTCAAAAAATCCAGTTCAACACTCAAGAACTAAGCATATTGAAGTTAGACATCATTTTTTAAGAGATTATTGAAAGTGCACTAGGATCGAGGCAACGAGCACTAGAGGGGGGGTGAATAGTGCTTTTAAAAAAATTTCTGCAGAATATAGAATGATGTTGCAAATCGAAAAGCAAACACACAAAGAACACAAGATTTTATCCTGGTTCGGTCTAACCCGACCTACATCCAGTCCCCAAGCAAAACCCGCTTGAGATTTTCACTATCAACCTTGTTAACTACAAGATCACATAGACCATAACCGGTCCCACTTTCAGTAACAATCCTACTGAAAGCAAACAACTCCTTTACACCAAGGAGTCCTTCTTTTTACAGAAAAGAAATAACAACTTATAATACAACCTATGAGCCTTCCTTTTGAATGCAAATGAGATGCAATTGGCTTTTGAGGTTGTTGAAACACTCTACTCACGAATTCACTATCTCTCAAAGTGATTTGAGTGAAAAACTGAAGTGAAAAATATCACATGAGTGAGAAAACAAATACTTGACTGAATAGGAGTGAAAAGCAATAAGTAAATGATTCAAATCAATTGAATTCTTGTTGTTTCTCTGTGTATTTGAGTGTAAAATGCACTCATATTTATAGTTAAAAGATTCCATACGTTGAGAGTATGAAAGGGTGTCAAAACAGTCCATTTTGAACAATCAAAAAGTTTGAAAAATGAAAAGACACGCCTTTGTGAAGTTTCAGGAAAACGACAAAATTAGTCGACTAAAACATCAGTTAGTCGACTAATAGTTAGTTATTAGTAGACTGACAGTTATCGTCGGTCGACTGATCTGTTAATCGAGCCATTTGAAAATCTGAACTTTTGAAACTTAGTCGACTTGAGAAAAGTTAGTCGACTGATAATATCATCAGTAGACTGAAAAACCTTTTAGTCGACTGCTGCTAAAATCTTCTGAAAAACAAACATTCTGTTCGGTCGACTGATAAAAAGCATTAGTCGACTGCTGCTAAATTTTCAGAAAACACATGTTCTGTTCAGTCGACTGATAAAACCATTAGTCGACTACTGCTAATTTTCCAGAAAACAGACATTCTGTCCAGTCGACTGATAAAATCTTCGGTCGACTAATTTGACAAGAATGACTTTTTAGAAAATATGGCGCGAAAGGATTAGTCGACTGATAAGTCTATTGGTCGACTAATAAACATGAAAATTTAAGAAAAGAGTTTTCTAAAAAGATTTTCAAAAGTGTTTCTTTTAGAAAAGTTTTTCTAAAGACTTTTAAAGTGAAATACAACCTAAATATGCATTCTAAGTAACGCTCTTACAAGAATATAAGACTTTTAATTAATTAAACATTTGCACACAAGTCTTCAAAGATTCTTCATCGAATTCTTCAATTTCTTCATAGCCTTGGCTGAAATGCAATTGATTCCACTTGCTCATCATCAAAACCTTGTACTTGAAGTATCATGTTTGGCTTCATTGTCGTAACAATCTCCCCCTTTTTGATGATGACAAACTTAATCAAGGATGAAGCATTTAGATGCATAGATGGAGATTTTACTCCCCCTATCAATATGCTGCAAAACATTAAAAGTTAGCACATTTAAAGCACATATATCACATATTGATTGGTTTGCATTTCCATTCATCATTTCTTCATGCATTTAGAAATACATTCATTTAAAGCTTTCTTTTTCTCTTAATTTTGCATTTCTCATGCAAGATCTCCTGCAATGTAATTGATATCATCTTTTTCTCAAGATCTCCTGCAATTTCAATGTAATGCTATCTTTATCTTTTTCTCCCCCTTTGTCAGAATCAAAAAGAGTAAGGGCAAAAAATAGCATAAGCAAAATAGAGATACAAGTTTAAAAATATTACAACCCATAAAGTGTGTATTTCAAAGATCAAAGATCAGAAAAGATAGTTCAAGAGGATTCCGGCGTTTCAAGATCACGGCCAGAAGATTCCGGCGTCTCCCTGTTACGGTAAGAAAATCCCGACGAAGATGGAGTCGAATGGCACTCCGAGGGTTTTTCGAAAGAGAGAGAGGCAAGAGAGAAAGAGGGGTTTTCGTTTTTAAGGGTTTCGTTTTTAAGAAAAACGAAATGGTATGATGTGAAACGATGCCTCTTTTTAAAAAAAATGGGTTTTAAAACAAATCCAAGGGGTGTCGGATCCCTTCATTTAATTTTTTTTTTTAAAAAATTTAGTCGACTAAAACTTTATCGGTCGACTAAAAAGTGCGACTTATTCTAAAAATATCATCAGTCGACTAGAAATATATCGGTCGACTAACATGGTGCGATACATTCCAAAATATAAAACACCAGTCGACTAAAATTTTATCGGTCGACTAATATAGTGCGATTTTGAGATTTTGTTCAAAAATCAGCATTTTTATAAATCCAAAAATGAGCAAATACCTAGTTCTCTCCTAATTCTCATAAAATCTTCATTTTTAAGAGGTTTAGTGAAGATATCGGCATGTTGTTCTTTAGTGGAAATAAAATTTAACGAAATATCTCTTTTTAACACATGATCTCTTAAAAAATGATGTCTAACTTCAATATGCTTAGTTCTTGAGTGCTGAATAGGATTTTTCGAAAGATTTATAGCACTAGTGTTATCACAATAAATAGTTGTTGTGGAGTAATTCAAACCAAAATCTTTTAAGGTCTGTTTCATCCAAAGTACTTGTGAACATGCTAAACTAGCCACTATATATTCTGCTTCAGTTGTTGAGAGTGATACTGAATTTTGCTTTTTACTAAACCAAGAGACTAAGGAATTTCCCAAGAAATGACAAGTTCCACTAGTACTCTTGTGATCAGATTTACTTCCTGCAAAATCTGCATCACTATATGAAACTAAATCAAAGGAAAATGATTTTGGGTAAAACAAACCGAAATCTGAAGTATCTTTCAAATAACGAAGAATTTGTTTTACTGCAGTTAAATGAGATTCCTTTGGATTAGCTTGAAATCTTGCACACATACAAACACTAAACATAATATCAGGTCGACTAGCAGTTAAGTATAATAGAGATCCGATCATACCTCTGTAGAGCTTAGTATCTACACTTTTACCATTTTCATCTTTATCAAGAGAAGTAGTTGTACTCATAGGATTCCTTCTTGATTTCGATGAGTCCATCCCAAATTTCTTGAGAAGTTCTTTTGAATACTTAGCCTGATTAATGAAGATTCCATCTTCAGTTTGCTTTATTTGTAGTCCAAGAAAGTAGTTTAATTCGCCCATCAAGCTCATTTCAAACTCTTCCTGCATAGCTTTAGCAAATTCTTTACAAAGAGAATCATTAGTAGAACCAAATATTATGTCATCAACATAAATTTGCACAATAAGAATATCTGAATTAAGATTTTTAATAAATAAAGTGGAGTCTACCCGACCAATGGAAAAACCAGATTGTTCTAGAAAGTTTTGTAGTCTTTCATACCACGCTCTTGGTGCTTGTTTGAGTCCATACAAAGATCTTTTCAATTTGTAGACTTTTTCTGGATATTTCTCATTTTCAAAGCCTGGAGGTTGCTCTACATAAACTTCTTCATTGATGTGTCCATTTAAGAATGCACTCTTAACATCAATTTGATATAACTTGAAGTTCATGTAACTAGCAAAAGCAAGCATCATTTGAATTGACTCTAATCGAGCCACTGGTGCATAAGTTTCATCAAAATCTATGCCTTCTTCTTGATTATAGCCTTGTGCTACTAGCCTTGCTTTGTTACGAATGACTTCACCATTTTCATCCAGCTTATTTCGGAAGACCCATCTTGTTCCAATTACCGGATGATCCTTTGGTCTATCAACTAGATCCCAAACATCATTCCTAGTGAATTGGTTAAGTTCTTCAGACATGGCTAAAAGCCAAAATTCATCATCACATGCCTCATTGATACTCTTTGGTTCTAATTTAGATATGAAAGCAACATTTGCAATATATTTTTCCAACTGCCTTCTAGTTTGGACACCACTCTTTATTTCACCAATAACTTGTTCATGTGGATGATTAGGAACTTCTTTCCAAACCGGTTGAAGAGGAATATTTTCTTGAGAAGTACTCTCTATCAAGGGTTCTTCTTGAAGTATTACTTCTTCTCCTTCTCTTAGAGGTATAACCTGCTCACAATTCTCATCAAATGCAACATGTAAAGATTCTTCAATACAAGATGTTCTTTTATTGAAAATACGATATGCTTTACTTCTAAAAGAATATCCAAGAAATACTGATTCATCTGATTTTGAATCAAACTTATCAAGATTATCTTTGGTATTTAACAAGAAACATTTACTACCAAAAATTTTGAAATATGAGATTTTTGGTATACGATCATAATATAATTCAAAACATGTTTTATGTAAAATTGGCCGAATAAGAACACGATTTAAGACATAACATGCTGTATTAATTGCTTCAGCCCAAAAGTATTTTGGTAAATTTTTATCTTGAAGCATGGTTCTAGCACATTCTTGCAAAGTTCTATTCTTTCTTTCAACAACTCCATTTTGTGGAGCCGCTCTAGGAAAAGCAAAGTTGTGAGATATACCATGTAAATCACAAAACTTTAGAAAAGATTCATTTTCAAATTCACCACCATAATCACTACGAATTTTAATAATAGATGTAGATTTTTCATTTGTAATTCTTCTATAAAGTTTAGAAAATTATGAAAAAGCATCATTTTTGCTTTTTAGAAAAATCACCCATGTAAACCGAGAATAATCATCTACTATAACAAAAGCATACTTGCTACCATTCAAACTTTGAATTCTAGATGGTCCAAATAGATCTAAATGTAAAAGTTCAAGAGGACGTTTTGTTGAAACTATATCTTTTGCTTTAAAAGAACTCTTGATTTGTTTACCCTTTGACAAGCATCACATAAGTGATCCTTTTTATATGGTATTCTAGGTAGGCCTCTTACAAGATCATTCTTGGATAATTTTGAAATAATTTTAAAGTTAACATGTCCAAGTCTCTTGTGCCATAACCATTGAATTTCATTTGAAACAATAAGACATTTTTCATTAAAAGAGGGTAATTCATCTAGATATAGTTCATACACATTGTTTCTTCTTTTACCTTTAAAAATGATCTTTTTAGATTAAAAATCAGAAATTAAGCATAAATGATTTTCAAAAGAAACATGAAAACCTTTATCACATAATTGACTGATAGATATTAAATTATGCATTAAACCATCTACTAAAAGAACATTTTCTATCAAGGGAAATTTTGGATTACCAATATTACCAATACCTATCACTTTTCCCTTGTTATTGTCACCAAAGGTGACGGTTCCTCCATCCTTATTTTGGAGGGTGGAAAATAACTCCGGCCTTCCAGTCATATGTTTGAAACAGCCGCTGTCTAATATCCATTTGCTCCTTATGTTGTGTACCTACAACAAAATTAGAAAACAGAGCATTTGACCCCTTTCTATTTTCGGGTCTATGAGAGTTAGTCTTAGGAACCCATATCCATTTGGATTTTGGTTTCCTTTGATAATAGATATTCTTTCTATAAAAAGATTTAGAATAAACATTTCTAGAATAATCATTTCTAGATGCATTTCTGTTAGAACTAGAAAGTTTAGTTTTATGAACAAAAGGTTGAGAATAATGTCTTTGATTTTTCACCACAAGGTTTGGTCTATTTTGAGTATCAAAGAAGCTATATCCCAATCCGGTTTTATTAACCGAGCATCTTTGAGAACCAAGAAGTTTTTCTAGATTCTCTTGACCATTTGTGAATTTGGTCACTATAGAAAGAAGATCATTTGACTTTTCTTTAAGACTAGATATTTCATTTTGTAAGAGATTGGTTCTAACTCCAATTTCTTTTATCTCAAGTGCTTGGCAAGAATTTTCCTTCTTGAGATCTTCTATTTCTTGAAGTAACACTTTATTTTGAGAGTCAAGAGTTAAATTTTCAGTTTTTAACTCTTTATTTTTAGAACTAAGACTCTTAAATTTAGCATATAAATCATTAAATGCTTCAAATAACTCATCATAGTCAAATTGACTTACCGAATCTTCTTGTGCTACAAAACACTTGTTGGCGACTTCTTCATTTGATTCTTCATCGGAAGAGGAGTCACTATCATCCCAACAGGCTTGAAATGCCTTTTTCTTCTTGAATTGGTCCTTGGGCTTGAATTTGAGAAGAGGACAATCTTTCTTGATATGTCCTGCCTTTTTGCAGTTAAAGCACTTTACTTCATTGGGAATGGAAGAATCTGCTTTCTTTGCCTTTCTTTGAAATCTTTCCTTTTTGATGAATCTTCTGAATTGCCTTGTGATGAGGGCAATATCTTCATCTTCATCTTCTTCTGAATTTTCTGAATCAGAAGTAGCCTTAAAAGCAAGAGATTTCTTCTTAGGCTCTTCTTCTTGTCTGTCTTGAAGTTGGACCTCATATGCCATTAGGTTACCAACTAAGTCTTCAAGAGTGAGAGTATTGAGATCATTTGCTTCTTCAATAGCAGTGGTTTTTCTCTCCCATTCAGGAGTTAAACACCTTAGAATCTTTTTGACTAAATCCACTTGTGAATATTCTTTTCCAAGGGATTTCAAAGTGTTAGTTATATCGGTCATTCTAGTTACCATGTCCGATATAGATTCATTTTGCTTCATTTTGAACAATTCAAATTTATGAACTAAAGAAGCAATTTTAGATTCTTTTACCTTTGACGTACCTTCGTGTGTCACGAGAAGAGTATGCCAGATTTCATTTGCTGTAGAGCATTGAGAGATGCGATTGAATTCTACCTTGTCAACGCCACAATATAATGCATTCATGGCTTTGGCATTCAGTGAAGCAGTCTTCTTTTCATCATCGGTCCATTGGCTGAAATTAGTTGATGGAGTTTGGTACTTTTCTGAAACAACTCTCCAGATATCGAGATCCATGGATTCCAAGAATATTGTCATTCTTACTTTCCAGTATCCATAGTTTGTTCCGTCGAAGAGAGGAGGACGAACAGAGGAGCTTCCTTCTTTGTGCTGAGATGTTGTAGTTGCCATGCTAGTTGATGGTCAAATCAAAGTAATAGCAAACCTGTGCTCTGATACCAAATGAAAGTGCACTAGGATCGAAGCAACGAGCACTAGAGGGGGGGTGAATAGTGCTTTTAAAAAAATTTCTGCAGAATATAGAATGATTTTGCAAATCGAAAAGCAAACACACAAAGAACACAAGATTTTATCCTGGTTCGGTCTAACCCGACCTACATCCAGTCCCCAAGCAAAACCCGCTTGAGATTTCCACTATCAACCTTGTTAACTACAAGATCACACAAACCATAACCGGTCCCACTTTCAGTAACAATCCTACTGAAAGCAAACAACTCCTTTACACCAAGGAGTCCTTCCTTTTACAGAAAAGAAATAACAACTTATAATACAACCTATGAGCCTTCCTTTTGAATGCAAATGAGATGCAATTGGCTTTTGAGGTTGTTGAAACACTCTACTCACGAATTCACTATCTCTCAAAGTGATTTGAGTGAAAAACTGAAGTGAAAAATATCACGTGAGTGAGAAAATAAATACTTGACTGAATAGGAGTGAAAAGCAATAAGTAAATGATTCAAATCAATTGAATTCTTGTTGTTTCTCTGTGTATTTGAGTGTAAAATGCACTCATATTTATAGTTAAAAGATTTCATAGGTTGAGAGTATGAAAGGATGTCAAAACAGTCCATTTTGAACAATCAAAACGTTTGAAAAATGAAAAGACACGCCTTTGTGAAGTTTCAGGAAAACGGCAAAATTAGTCGACTGAAACATCAGTTAGTCGAGTAATAGTTAGTTATTAGTAGACTGACAGTTATCGTCGGTCGACTGATCTGTTAATCGAGCCGTTTGAAAATCTGAACTTTTGAAACTTAGTCGACTTGAGAAAAGTTAGTCGACTTATAATATCATCAGTAGACTGAAAAACCTTTTAGTCGACTGCTGCTAAAATCTTTTGAAAAACAAACATTCTGTTCGGTCGACTGATAAAAAGCATTTGTCGACTGCTGCTAAATTTTCAGAAAACACATGTTCTGTTCAGTCGACTGATAAAACCATTAGTCGACTGCTGCTAATTTTCCAGAAAACAGACATTCTGTCCAGTCGACTGATAAAATCTTCGGTCGACTAATTTGACAAGAATGACTTTTTAGAAAATATGGCGCGAAAGGATTAGTCGACTGATAAGTCTATTGGTCGACTAATAAACATGAAAATTTAAGAAAAGAGTTTTCTAAAAAGATTTTCAAAAGTGTTTCTTTTAGAAAAGTTTTTCTAAAGACTTTTAAGGTGAAATACAACCTAAATATGCACTCTAAGTAAGGCTCTTACAAGAATATAAGACTTTTCATGAATTAAACATTTGCACACAAGTCTTCAAAGATTCTTTATTGAATTCTTCAATTTCTTCATAGCCTTGGCTGAAATGCAGTTGATTCCACTTGCTTATCATCAAAACCTTGTACTTGAAGTATCATGTTTGGCTTCATTGTCGTAACAATTATGTGTTAAAAGGAGATATTTCGTTAAATTTTATTTCCACTAAAGAACAACATGATGATATCTTCACTAAACCACTTAAAAATAAAGATTTTATGAGAATTAGGAGAGAACTAGGCATTTGCTCATTTTTGGATTTATAAAATGCTGATTTTTGAACAAAATCTCAAAATCGCACCTTATTAGTCGACTGATAAATTTCTAGTCGACTGATGCTTTAAAAATGTTACAGAATGAGTCACACCTTATTAGTCGACCGATAAAAATATAGTCGACTCATATTTTTTTAAATTTTTTTTTAAAGGACCCGATACCCTTTGGTTTTAATGCATCGTTTCATTTTTACGCACCTTTTCATTTTTCTTAAACGAAACCCTTTGAAAAACGAAACCCTCTCTCTCTCTCCTCTCTCTCTTCCGAAAACCCCTCGGAGAGCCGTTTGAACCTCTCATTGCCGGAATTTTCTAGCCGTGAAAGGGAGTCTCTTGACTTTTCGCCGGAATCCTCTTGCCATGACCGGTGTCTCTTCAGTCCTCGCCGGAATTTGTGGCAGCCTCCTTTCACTTGCCGTCATCCACCGCAGACTCCTCCTCGTCTCTTCCCTCTTGCCTAAAATCTATGGAGAATCGACATCCCTTTTCAGTGGGTTGTTACTGTTTATTATTTTGGCCACTACCAACGAATTTGAAGGCACATCGTTCACTTTGCACAAAGTGTTTCTGTTGCACGACGACGGATATCTTCCTCCCGCCAGACGTCTTTTGGAAGCCGACATCAACACCATCTTCAACGACTGTGTTGATCAATCATTCTCTGCAACTGCAATTTTTTTTGGGTGAATCTGTTTCAACCATGCCTCATCAGAAGACTGCATCCGCAAAAGGTTCTCCTCCTACACCTCCAACAAGACATGGATTTTCTCTCAGATTACTCCGAAATCCTCTTTTATATGATACTTTTGGATCGATTTTTGCACTTCCTATTTTACCAGGCCGAAATGTCCTCTTTCACATGTTTTCTTGTTACAAAATCAGAGAATTTTTTCTAGGTATTTCACATCTTTTTGATGCCTGTGCAGACCCCCTTCATTATCCTTTTCTGATCCACTTGTTTTACACAAATTTATAAATTGATCATGAAACTGGAGTTCTTTCCTCTCTTGTTCGCGATGTTGAAATTGAGTTTGATTCTAAAATGCTTGGACAAATTCTAGAAATTGCACCTTCAGACACTCTTTTCAATACTATTGAACTTAATGATGAAAGAATTTTTGAACAAATTCTTCTTCCCGGTGCACCTCATTGTCCTCCTTTCAAAAATACCAATCTTCAAACTCGTGCACGCATTGCTGGACGAATTCTTGCCCACAATGTTCTACCTAAAATTGGTTCTTTTGATTATTATTTCACAGGTCTTTCTACGGCTCTTTATGTCTTATTTGGAAATATTTTTGTAAATTGGGCCAACGTGTATTTTACTAATTTGTGAAAAAAAAAACCATTTCTTTCTTATGGATGTCTTCTTACTCGTATTTTCAGACATTTCAAAGTTCCCTTAACCAATGAAAAATATATTGAGCAAAAGAAGTTCTTTGATCAAACTATTTTTAAACGGATCAAAATCAAATATATGCCTCCTTTAAACTTTAATCAAACTAAACCATCTGAACCATCAATTTCTGAACCCTCACCATCTTCTGTGACACCTTCATCTCAAGCAAAACGAAAGAAATTTTCTACTAGTCAAGACAATGATGAAGTTTTGCAGCGACTGGAAGCTTTGGAGCTGCATCAACACACTTTTCGTGAAGATGTGACTCAACAACTTTCTTCGATTCAGAAAGATATTACTGCAATCAAGGACTTGCTTAACTCACTTTTCTGATCTTTGTTTTCTGTCTTTACTGAACTTTGATACTTTATGGGTTGTAATATTTTGAATTTGAATTTATATTTTGCTTATGCTATTTCTGCCCTTACTCTTTTTTATTATGACAAAGGGGGAGAAAAAGATAGAATTTGGTTGACACATGAATGAAAATTGCAGAAGAAATAGATAGAACTTGCATGAGAAATTAAGAGAAAAAGATAGCAATTGCATATTGCGTCATGACATGGAAATTACATCATGAGAAAGCATTGAAAATTGCATTTATGAAATAGTTTTAAAAATGCATGAAGTAATAATGGAAATTCAAACCAATCAATATGTGATATATGTGCTTTGAATGTACTAACTTTTAATGTTTTGCAGCATATTGATAGGGGGAGTAAAATCTCCATCTATGCATCTAAATGCTTCATCTTTGATTAAGTTTGTCATCATCAAAAAGGGGGAGATTGTTACGACAATGAAGTCGTACATGATACTTTAAGTACAAGGTTTTGATGATGAACAAGTGAATCAACTGCATTTCAGCTAAGGCAATAAAAAAATGTGACAAACATTGAAGAATTCGATGAAGAATCTTTGAAGACTAGTGTGCAAATGTTGAATTCATTAAAAGTCTTAGATTCTTGTAAGATCCTTACTTAGAGTGCATATTTAGGTTGCATTTCAGCTAAAAAGTCTTTAGAAAAACTTTTCTAAAAGAACCCTTCATGAAAATCTTTTTAGAAAACTCTTTTCTTAAATTTTCATGTTTATTAGTCGACCAATAGACTCACCAGTCGACTAATCCTTTCGCGCCAAATTTTCTAAGCAAAATGTTATTTTTATCAAATTAGTCGACCAAAGGTTTTATCAGTCGACCGGACAGAATGTCTGTTTTTCAGAAATTTTAGCAACAGTCGACTAATGACTTTATCAGTCGACTGGACAGAATATGTGTTTTCTGAAAATTTAGCAACAGTCGACTAATGCTTTTATCAGTCGACCGGACAGAACGTGTGTTTTTTAGAAAAATTTAGCAACAGTTGACTGAAAGGTTTTTCAGTCTACTGATGATATTATTAGTCGACTAACTTTTTCTCTAGTCGACTAAGCTTCAAAAGATCAGATTTTCAAACGGTTCAATAAACAGATCAGTCGACCGACAATAACTGTCAGTCTACTAATAGCTAATTATCAGTCGACTAACTACTGTTTCAGTCGACTAATTTTGCCGTTTTTTTTTTTTGAAACTTTGAAAAGGCGTGTCTTTTCATTTTTCAAACATTTTTTTGAAGCACTGCAATTCATTCAATTTGAATCAATTACTCTTTGCTTTTCACTCATATTCATTTTCGCACTCACGTGATATTTTTCACTTCAGTTTTCCACTCAAATTCCTTTAAGAGACAGTGAATTCATGAGTAGAGTATTTCAACAACCTCAAAAGCCAATTGTGTCTCATTTGCATTCATAAGAAGGGCTCGTAGGTTGTGTTGTAAGTTGTTACTTATTTTATTTTCTGTAAAAGAAAGCACTCCTTGGTTTAAAGGAGTTGTTTGCTTTCAGTAGGTGTGTTACTGAAAGTGGGACCGAATTTGGTCTTTATGATCTTGTAGTTACACAAGGTTGATAGTGGAAATCTCAAGCGAGTTTTGCTTGGGGACTGAATGTAGGTCGGGAAAGACCGAACCAGGATAAATTATTGTGTTCTTTGTGTGTTTGCTTTGCGAATTGCAAAACCCATCAAAATTCTGCAGACAATTTTTAAAAGCACTATTCACCCCCTCTAGTGCTCGTTGCCTCGATCCTACTGCACTTTCATGAGATCCAAGATGAAGTTGAATTCTGGATCTAGAATCCTAAATGGGATTTGAATTTTGAAAGTCCAAATGGGACTTTTGAAGATGGGTCTGGGTTTTGAAAACCCATATTGAATTTAAAGTTTAGGAAGAGTCAAGTTTTATGATTCAAAATCAATCTCAAACTTTGATTTTGAATTTGAAGATAAGGAAAATAAACTTGATTTTGAATCAGAAGATGAATCAAAAACTTCAAAGTTAAATTGAACTTTGGAGTTTGAATTTTGATTTGGAAATTGAAGTTTTGAATACAACATGATTTTAAAATTTCAAAGTCAATTTGGACTTTGAAATCGAATTTTGAATCTTGAAAATGAGATAGAGTTTGAATTTGAAATAGAAACTTGAAGAAAGAAATTCAAGATCACTTGGGTTTTTGAAAAAGAATTTTGAAAATATGATGCAATTCTATCCTAAATGATGAATAAATTTAAAGAATTTTGAAATTGGATTTGAAAAACATATTTCATTCTTTAAATGAGTTGAAATAAGATTGATGATATAATACATCCCTGACTGTGGTCATTGAATGTATTATATAATAATCATATTTGAATTCAGGTGAAAAATAAAACATATTTTGGTGCCTTCATAGAGTTTAAAATGAAATTAACTCTCAATATATCCTGACTATGGCCATTGATATATATTTTGAATTAATTTTAAGTTAAATTCTAATAAAGGAAGAAATATTTGAAAATATGATGATTTTTGAAAAAGGGATCTAGTGTGGATCCAGTGTTATCCCATAAAAGATGAAAATCCTAAGTTTTGTTCACATCCTGACTATGGCCATTGATGTAAATCATCAACTTAGGATTTAATCACCTTTTATAAAATGGTGCACGTGCCATTCGTGTTCCTGTTTGTGAATTTTTGAGAAATAAGGAGAAAACGATATGAAGCAAGTGATTTATGATATTTACATGCTCATATATTCTAATCTAAAAACTGGGAAATGTAAAATTTCTCATGATCATCTAACTATTACATCATTGACTTAAATAAAGAATTTCTAAGCTAAGAAAAGGATTGCATTTTCCATGTATTTCCTGCAAAAGGCGGAGTTAGCACAAGATAATAGGCAAAATATAGAAGGAGAATTGAAAAATGCTATATTAAAACTAAAGACATACCTGAAAATGTCCATTCTGCTGAAGAATGAATATTCTAAATGCCAAGCCTAAAAAAAAAATGTACATGATATACCCTATGTTTAATGAGGAAGTTCATATAATACAATGGAATAGAAGATATATATAGGATGGTGAACTGGAGACACACACACACACACACACACACACACACACACACACACACATATATATATATAGGAGTACATTGTGAGAGATGAATGCTAGTGGAAGAAGATGAGAAGAGACAAGGGATGAACAACATACTGTGAATAGTGAAGTGAAGGTGAATAAGGGATATAAGGTTTTAAAGGTTGTTGAGAAAGCGGCTACAGCAGATGGAGGTTGATGTTATTGGTGAAATATAGTGCAATTTTAAAGCACAATGCTGGAAGTTGACAGGTGATAAAGAGGTGGCTAACAGGTGCAGCGGTGTGAAGCTATGTAGGTGAGGAGGGTGAGAGTGTTGTGTGCATATGAAGGGATTAGTGTAAAATATGTGTAGATGGTGGATATGCAGCATGCCTAAGTGTTGCTGCCTATGCAAATGGAAGAATGCAGGGAGGTTGGTGAAAGTGCAATGCGCAGGAAATAGAAATGGCCGGATGGTGGAAGTGTAGAGATGGCTTTGAGAGGCTGTGCAACAGCAATGAATGGGGTGCTAAAGACTACATTACAGAATAGTGTTGTTGCTGTACAGGAAAGTGGTGGTGAGCAAAGATAAGCAGTGCCATAAGCATTGAGGTATGCAGCTGGTAGGCAAGTGAAAACAGTGTTATATGTGACAGTGAGTGGAGAAGGTGCAGCCTATGTGATTATGAATATGAAGCATATGTTCAGGTAATAATATATATATGACAAGCAATTGTAAGTGTGAAGGCTAGACAAGATATGAATGAGGTGATGTAACTGCGGTAGTGAACCTGCTGCAGGTACAACAACCGAAGGATCATGACTGGTGGCTGGGCTGCACGGATGCCGGTTATGAATGTGATGGGATGTTGCTACTGCAAACGGACTTGTAGCAGTGGAAGAAAGAAGATGTATGTTCCTGGTTTTTGCTCTCAATTGGGCATCACATCCATGACCTTATTATACACTGTGATCATCAGCGCCAATAGATCATATCAAAACCTCCATAATGCCCATCAAATCAACAAGCTGACCTAAAATTTCTTGATGTAGCTGAATATAATTCTTGAAAGAAACTGTTTTCCGCCTCATCAAGCATACAACAACCTTGCTAAGGTGTCCTGTCAATAGTGTATTATGCGAGCAATTTCGTTCTAAAAGCATATGCCTTTTTATATATAGCATGATTATCTAGCTCCTGCAACAGTTTACTAAGAACAGGAACAATTTGCAAATATATCAGAACAATAAGTATAAGCCCTGCAAAAAGGAACAATCAATGTCCAAAGCAGCAGAGTAGAGATCCCTACATAGTCAAAAAAAAAAACATGTTAAGAGATGAAAGTGAAGAGCATAAAAGCAAAGGAAAGGAAGCAAGGAAACTGCAAGACTTCCAGAATTTAATTCATGCTGGAAAGAGTTATTTTACTCACCTCCAAGCAACTAACAATACTCCCATTGCCAACAAAATGTTTCCAAAAGTTTAAAACACAGGCATTCCAAAGTATGACAAAGACAAACATGCAAAATAAAGTGGCTAATTTGACTGAGTGTCGATGACAAGCATGCATTAGTTTTTCTAATAAGGACGTGTGCACACATATTGAATTCTTCCTGATAAACCTATGTTAGCCTGGAGGCCAGTTCATCTGTCTTCCACCCAAGAGATGAACATGAAGATGATAGACAGATTGACATCCACTTGGCCCATCATTGATGACAGCCCTGAAACCATCTTGAAGACCTTCCTGTTTGACAATAACTTTGGCAGTGTATAGCAGGTAGCCAAGAATCTCGCAGTGCTAAAGAATTTTTTTTTTTTTTTGGAACACGATTTTGCATTTACTTAGAAAACCATATCAATTGACTGCTAAAGAATGAGCAAGACATTTCGGGAAACTCAGAACTCTCATAACCTTATTACCAAGATGAATAGGAAATTACCCAGGGCATAGAGGTCAGAATTAATCTTTGCCTGCCTTCAGGGTTCTGCTGAATTAAAAGCACACAGACAAAAATACATCTACACAATATAAATGTGAATGCAATGGTGCGAAAATGGTCATTCCAATGAATCAAATGCACAAAATGACATGATGTAATCAAAATTTACTAAACCAAGATACTAAAATAAATGTACAACAGAACAATCAGGGACCATGGATGAAATGGAATGCATCAACAGGCTGACAATGCACTTGAATGTACCGTAGATGAAAAATCTGAAATGTAACAAGGATATGAAACCTAATGACTGATCAATGCCATGGGTATTAATGCAGTGAGTTTAACGATGATGGTTTACGATAGATCATCAACGAGTGATACTATTATGGACCCAACCGTCTCAATAGATACCATGGATTTACAACAGGCAATTCCCCCAGTAAGTTGATTTTTCAGATCATAAATGTATGATAACACCATCGAAGAAGTGAAGCTAACATCACTATGCATAATAGGCAAAAACCAGAATTAATTTGTAGTGAAATCAACAAAACTTCAAAAGATAGAATCAACAAAACAAAAGAAAATGAAAGAGAGAAGACAAAAAAAAAAAAAAAATAGTGAAGTACGATGATGATAAAAGCCTGAGCATAAATTAGAAGGAAATGAAGGAATCACATTTAAAATTAAATGGATAATCCTGTGTTAATCTAAAGCAACAACAATGACTATGGGATTTACGAAAATGAGGACGGTGAATGTACAATAAAAGGCTAGAATAATCACCGAACGTTATTGAGACAAGAAACTAGATATAAACAGAATGTCAGAGCAAACAGAGAATCAAGTAAATACTAAAAAAAAAAAAGAGCAGAAAATGCAAACAGGAAGTCATGCATAAATGGACAATGACAAGGCAGGGAAATCAAGTTGGAATAAATATCCCATTGAAAAACTGGAGAAATTTGATAAACACAGAAAGAATTTGTCGGAATGAACATTCCCTTGATTATAGCAAATAGAGGGTTCAATCCTGCTATATGCAAGACGATCCCCTCCTTAATGCTCTTATAAGCAAATGGAAGAAAAGAAATGAAGCGGATCACAAAAAAAAAGGATCAAGACAGAGTAATACTGAAAATGAGGAAAAAAACAAAAGGATGTTTAGTAAAAAAAAAGAAGAGGAAAATGATTTCTTACCTATAGTGGGCTTCGATCTTTAGGTTGCTTGAAGAGGGTAAACACCAGAGGGTATAGATCTGCGATGGATGTTGTTCGAAGTGAAATCCACTCCAGAGAAGAGAAATCGATGCTTGGATTTAACGGAGATTGGAAATGAAAGAGTGCATCTTCTATACATGCGTGGAGGGTGATTCCTTCAGTTGATGAAAAAAAAATGATCGAAAGAAAGAGGAGAGGGGAATGAAATAATCGTGAAGAAGCAGAAAGGGGAAGGGTGAAGACGGATACAGGTGGATGAAGTGGAGAATGGATGCCCCTCTTCCTTTTGTGTGTCCTCTTTATAGAGGGAGAGGGGGTTTCTTCCATGTGCGATGCCGTTGGCAATGGAAGGTTAAGGATGGGGGAGGCTGATCGGAGGGTTGGCGATGAGGTAAGGCTTGTGAAGCCATTGGCGATGGGGAAGACTCCAGAAGGTGAGAACTCGAGATGGTGAGGAAAAGAGCGAGACAGAGAGGAGGGGTTTTGGAAGGTCTGTAAGAGGGAGAAGGCGAGAAATGAGGGTTTTGAAGGCTTTTTCAAAATTTTCCAAAAAGGGGGCTCTAAAAAGATTTTTTTCTAAAAAGTGTTTTCAAAACTCGATTTTCAAAAAGGTGCTTTAAAAAGGCTATTTTTGTGTTTTCTTTTTCAATTTTCTTATTGTTTTGTTCTTTTCTTGAAATTTTCTATATATATATATATATATATATATATATATATATATTTGTATTTTTGAAAACAAAATTCTAAAGCTATGGGATTTCTAAAAGGTTTTCAAATATTTACAAAAGAAGGCTTTTTTGAAAGTTCGAGGTTATCTTTTGGAATTTTCTTCAGAAAATGGGTTTATGTCTGGATTTTGAAGGAATATCTGAGGTTTTAAACCTCAAACCGAGGAATATAGAGTCTCGAATCCAAATGAACACTGGATTGACTATCTGAGAATTTTAGAATTTTATTTTTGGTATTTTTGTAAAATTTAATATGAAAATTGGATAGTGAGGCTCAGATTTGGATTTTAACACTGGATCGGGATCAAAGATTGAGTCAGATATATAAAATGAATTTAATTTCAATAAAACCAAAGAAATAAACTAGAATTTAGATTTAAAACTGACTCAATTACTCAGAAATTGGAATCAGGGGCAAAAAGAGAATATTTACAACATTTTGAAAAATTTGGGGTGTTCACAATTCCTTCTATTCTTCTTCAAATATCTCTTATCATGATGGACAACCTCGCCTAGGTAACAAGGCACATTTTCCGTTATCACAAAAATGGTAATGCAATTATCACAAGTTTTGTGGTGACCCGATCCCTGGTAATGGGATAACCTGTTTAATTGTCTATCAACTCCTTTGTTCTCGTCGTTTCTCAAAAGATTGTGTTTCAAAAAGCCTCTTCCTCGCTTTAACCATTCCCTTATTCTGCAGAAAGCATTGACATTGTCAGAATGGTTCAAACAAGAGCAGGAAAAGAAATGGTTGCTCAGCACAGTGATAGTGAGATCGAAAGAATGGACTCTCCCAAGTCAGTCAGAGGAGAGGGTCAGAACAAGGGAGATGATATCGATCCCGCCATATATGGTCTGTTCCAGAAAATGATGGCAAGGATGATGTCAGAACAAGCTGAGGCCAGTCTGAAGAAGGTTGTTCTTGACAGCAAATTGAAGAAGAAGGCTGTGAAAAAGCAGGTCCGGATTGTCACAAAAAAAGTCCAGCCTGACACTACTTCTGAGGAATCAGAATCAGCAGAGGAAGAGTCATAAGAGGAAGAGCAGTTTGTCTTCAGTCAAAATCCTCTGCGTCAATTCGTAAAAATCACTATAGAACCTGAATTTGTGAACAAACCCACTCCAGTTAAGGATCTAATGCACGAACAATTAAGAGAAATGACGCAGGCAATCAAAGATATCCAAGCCAAGAGCAAAGGCAAGAAAACATTGTTGAGAAACTATGTTTTGATGATACATGATAAATATGATATGCTTTCATGATGTATATATGATACATGATAAATACATGATATGCTTTCATGAGATATGATAAATATGATATGCTTTCATATGTGAAACTGAATATGTTATATTATGACTGGATATGATGTGCTATGTATTTAACGAGTATTTGATGCAAGGTTATTTCACTTAAGAAGAGTGAAGACAACTTGATCAAGTGCAACTATTTGATGCAATCATACTACTCTGAAGAAAAAGCTTGATGGGCCATACATTCATAAAGATTATCCAAGAAGATCGGCTACCTCAAGATGAAGATTTTTTTCTTCTTTAGAGTCATATGTAACAGAACCTTCAGAAGCATGCATATTTCATATTAGACTATATGCTTTGAAATCATACAAGCCATTTATTTACAAAAAGTTAAGCTTTCATAAAAGGATACGTTATGTATATTGTAGCATTTCAAAAAACACCTTTTTGAAACAAATCATTATACTTCCTACAAGCATTTATGAAAAAGACATTTTGACAAGATATAATAGCTCATGATTTCAAAAGCATTAATTATACTTTCTTACAAGCATTTATGAAAAAGACATTTTGACAAGATATAATAGCTCATGATTTTAAAAGCATTAATTGTACCTTCTAACATGCATTTATGAAAAAGACAACTTGAAAAGATATAAAAGCTAATGATTTCAAATATGAAAGAAAAAGACAAAATGAATTAATTCATAATACACAAACATTTACGTAAGAAATTTTGATTCATAATACATAAGCATTTATGTAAGAAAAGACAAATTGTGAAAAGATGTATTGGTTCATAATACATAAGCATTTATGAAGAAAAGACAAAATGTGAAAAGATGTATTGGTCCATAATACATAAGCATTTATGTAAGAAAAGACAAAATGTGAAAAAATGTATTGGTTCATAATACATAAGCATTTATGTAAGAAAAGACAAAATGCATTAGTTCATAATACACAAATTTTTACGTAAGAAATTTTGGTTCATAATACATAAACATTTATGTAAGAAAAGACAAATTATGATAAGATAATACACAAGCATTTATTTGAGAAATGACTATTTGTAATATAAGTATTACTCAAGCATTTAGTGTACTTCACAACCATTCATTTTAGAATTGATGATTTGAGAAAATAAATATTATTTTATTAAAATAAGAAATGACCTTTTATTTCTTTAAGCATTAAATGCCACCTCAAAAAGCATTTGAGAAATGACTATTTATTTATAAATAAAACCCACACTCAAGAATGTCGACTTACTTAAAGTCATCATTCCTTCTGTAAACATTAAATGATATTCCAAAAAGCTTTTAAGAAATAACCATTTATCACACTTACATACATTTATTATAAGTGACGACTTGTAAGAAAAATATTAATATACTAATATTCATTAAATTGAGTAAAGACAAAATTACATGATAGAATATATTCCAACGTTTAATGTACTACAAACCATTAAATTGAGTAAAGACAAAACTACATGATAAACTACACTTCAACGTTCAAAAATACTACAGAACATTTATTATGAGAAAAGACCTAATTCAAAGAATAACTCATTTAAAATACACCAACGAATAGTGTACTCCAAAAATACTTCGTATGGAAAGAAGACTTTTTGAAAAAGCAATATAGTACACTTATCTTTTTCACACTAAGTTGTTTTTGAAATGACCTGACTTCTCATATCCCAAAAGGACAATCATTTCAAAAAGACAACGACTAGTTTTCTAAAGACTATATATATACAAACACAACAGTGTGAAAAAAAAAACAAACTTTCAACGAGAAAAATTCCTGCTCGACACTCTGAGAAAAGAGCTTAGAAAAAGAAAGAGAAAAAGTCAAGAAAAGCTCTCAGAAAAATACAAGAGTGTGTAAGAAAAGAAAAAGATCATTCTGAGAATCTTCATACGTGCATTCATACTCTGCATATCATTCTGAAGGTTCTATAGGAAAGTGTTGTAACTTTCTGATTTTTGTTGTATCCCTTCTCTGTTTAGAGAAGTAGACCTCTGTGAAAGAGGGTGTTTCCCTTCTCTGTTGAGAGAAGTAGACCTCTGTGAAAGAGGGTGTTTTTCCTTCTCTGTTGAGAGAAGTAGACCTCTGAGGAAGAGGGTGTTTCCCTTCTCTGTTGAGAGAAGTAGACCTCTGAGGAAGAGAGTGTTTTCCTTCTCTGTTGAGAGAAGTAGACCTCTGAGGAAGAGGGTGTTGTACTATTTATCCCGTAACACGGATTTTATAGTGGAAGGCTCAAGTGTTTTACTTGGAGACTGGATGTAGGTCAGTAACTCGACCGAACCAGTATAAATCCTGTGTTTATTGTGTTGTGCCTTATTGCCTTATTTTTTATTTTATCAATCTGCATCGTATTTCACTATTCACCCCCCCTCTAGTGGAATTTCATTTGGTATCAAAGCAGGTTTTGCTGGTTTCGACATAACAAGTCTTCCGGCACAAAAATGGCATCAACCTCTTATGCTCGTGACATCGAAGGTCAACACTCATCTCGCCCTCCTTTTTTTAATGGCACTAACTATGGCTACTGGAAATGTAGAATGATCATATTTCTCAAGTCTGTAGATTTTGCTATATGGAATATCGTAGAATATCCATATTTTTCTCCTACATCAGACTACTCTTCATGGACTGATGAAGAAAGAAAAATGGCAAACTTAAATGCAAAAGCCATGAATGCTCTATACTGTGCCATAGACCAAAATGAATTTAACAGAATATCCATTTGTGATTCTGCTCATGATATTTGGCATTCTCTGGATGTTATTCATGAGGGAACAAACAAAGTAAAAGAAGCTAAGATCTCATCATTGGTTCAAAAATACGAACTTTTCAAGATGATCAAAGATGAAACCATTACTGAAATGTTCACTAGATTCACCAATATCACCAATGATCTTAAATCTGTGGGAGAAACTCATTCCCAGACTGATAAGGTAAAAAAGATCTTGAGATCTCTCACAACTGACTGGGAGAAAAAGACTACAGCTATTGAAGAAGCCCAAGATCTTTCCAAGCTTACTCTGGATGACTTAATAGGCAATCTTATGGCCTATGAAGTTCATATGAAGGGAAGAAGAACAACCTCCAAAGAAAAATCTAGCCTTCTCAGCCATTTTTGAGAATGAGGACTCAGAAAAAGAATATGAAATTGCGCTACTTACTCGAAGATTCCAGCGCGTTATGAGAAAGAACATGTTGTCCAAAAGCACAAAGATTCTAAAGAAGATATCATGTGCTATCAATGCAATAAGCCAGGTCACGTAAGACGTGACTGTCTGCTTCTAAAAAGAAAATCTAAAGTCGAAGAACCAAAGAAAAGATTCTTCAAGAAGAAGGCTCTCCATGCTCAATGGGATGATTCAGAACCATCCACCAGTGAAGAGTCAAGTGATGATGAAGCCGAAACTGCAAACATGTGCTTCATGGCAAACGAAAGCTCTGTAAGTAAAATTTATGACTTTTCCTTTAAAGAACTTCTAGATGCTTTTCAAGAACTATTTGAAGAATCTAGAAAAATGAGTCTCAAAAATAAAATTTTAAAATCTGAGAATTTGGAGCTTTCTCAAAAAAATGAAAAACTCATTGTTGAAAATTCTGTGTTGAAAAAGAAAAATTTCATGGTTACTTCTGAAATCTCATCTACTAGCTCCAAGACTAAAAATCTTCAAGTAGAAATTTCAGAATTAAAAGGTAAAACTGAAAACCTTATGAAAACGGTTTTCAAGTTTACCAAGGGAAAAGAGAACTTGGACAAACTCCTATCCTCTCAAAAATTCTCTTTTTACAAGAATGATATTGATTACTCTCATTATAATAAACCTTCTTGTTCGAATCAAAAGACCACTTTTGTCAAAGGTTCTGCTGAACCTAAATAGAAGTATTATAATTGTAATTTTATGTACTCCTCTAAGATTATAGATAAACCCAAATCAAAATGGATATGGGTTCCAAAATCTAACAAAAAGGGACCCGATCGGGTACCAAAAAGAGTTTCTACTTGATCTATTGCAGGCATTGAAAAAGAAGAACAGATGGATATTAGACAATGGATATTCAAAACATATGACAGGACATCAAGATCTTTCTGTTGTTCTTCATCATAAAGAAGGAGGAATCGTCACCTTTGGAGATAACAACAAAGGTTTGATAATTGGTATTGGCAATATTGGTAATATCGATAAACCTCTTATAAAAGACGTTCTCCTTGTTAAAGGTTTAAAACACAATCTCTTAAGCATCAGTAAAATGTGTGACATAGGATATAATGTCAGTTTTAAACATGATGCATGCCTCATAGTGGATACAAATGAAAATATTGTTTTAAAAGGTATAAAGAAAAATAATGTATATGAATTATACTTAGATAATATTACTGAACATTGTCTCATAAGCAAATAATGGCTCTCAAAATTTATGGCATATGAGAATGGGACATGTTAACTTTAAATATATCTCTAAAATGGCTAAAAATAACTTGGTTCGTGGGTTACCTAAAATACCATTTAAAAGAGACTATTTTTTGTGATGCTTATCAATTAGGAAAATTGTCAAAATCATCCTTCAAATCAAAGAATGTTGTGTCAAGTAAAAGACCTTTAGAGCTTCTCCACCTGGATCTTTTTGGTCCTTCTAGGGTAGCTAGTCTTAATCATAATAAATATGCTTTTATCATTGTTAATGATTACTCAAGATTCACTTGGGTAATATTTTTGAAAAACAAAAGTGATACGTTTTGTGAATTTGAAATTTTATTACAAAATAAAAAATCCTCTACAATTGTTAAAATTTGTAGTAACCATGGAGGAGAATTTGATAATGATCTTTTTTTAACTTGTATGGTATTTCTCATAACTTTGCCTTTCCTAGAGCTGCACATCAAAATAGTGTAGTAGAAAGAAAGAATAGAACCCTTCAAGAATCTGCTAGAACTATGCTTCAATATAACAATCTTGCTAAATATTTTTGGGATAAAATTGTTAATATTGAATGCTATATTTCAAATAGAGTACTTATTAGACCTTTGTTGAATAAAGCTCCCTATGAATTATTCTATGACAGAACTCCAAGAATATACTACTTTAAAGTCTTTGGGTGCAAATGCTTTATCCTAAACACAAAAGATAGCCTTGATAAATTTGATGATAAATCTGTTGAAGGCATATTTCTAGGATATTAGTAAAACATACAGAGTTTTCAATAAGAGTACTAATACTATTGAAGAATCTATGCATGTCAGTTTCTATTGGTCAATCTGTTTATAATAAGACTAATGATGATGATCTTGAAAGTACAGATTTTCTTTTAGATAACACAGCTGAATCTAATGAAGATGATCATCAAAGAACATTTGCTTAAATCAGAGATCATCCTCAAAAGTAGATTTTGGGAGACCTGACCAAGGGGGTTCAAACAAGAGCTCAGTTGAAACATATTGCAAATATGGCCTTCATTTCTCAACTTGAACCTAAAAAGATTGATGAAGCCATCATAGACGAGTTCTGGATGCTAGCAATGACTGAAGAACTTAACCAGTTCCAAAGAAATGATGTGTGGGATCTTGTACCAAAACCAAAAGATCATCAAATCATTGGGACATGATGGATCTTCAGAAATAAGCTGGATGAATCAGGTAATGTTGTAAGAAATAAGGCAAGGCTAGTGGCTCAAGGATACAATCAGGAGGAAGGTATTGACTTTGATAAAACATTTGCTCCTGTTGCTAAACTTGAATCTATAAGAATGTTTTTAGCATATGCAAGCTATATGGATTTTAAACTATATCGAATGAATGTTAAAAGTGCTTTTCTAAATGGTTTTATAAATGAACAAGTTTATGTAAAACAACCTCCAGGTTTTGAAAATGAACAATTTCCTGATCATGTTGTTAAACTAAAATGTGCTTTATATGGATTAAAACAAGCACCTCGTGTGTGGTACGAGACTTAAAACTTTTCTATTTTACACTCGAACTAAACACATTCAAATTAGACACCACTTTTTAAGAGAACAAGTTCTAAACAATATAATCAAACTGGAATTTATACCCACTAATAAACAATTAGCAGACATTTTCACTAAATCTTTAAAAAATGAAGACTTTGTAAGAATTAGAAGAGATTTAGGAATATGTAAATTAAGTGATTTATAAAATTAATTCATATGACTAATTAAAATATAGAAAAATGAGTCTACTCGAGTTCACCTTTATAAAATATTAAAATATAATCTTTACTTGACAAAATTCATCTTAAACAAAGCTGAATGGTAAATTCACTTTATGTCAAATCTTGGTTTCATTTACAAATTATTTTTTATCATAATCGAGTGTTTGTCTTTCTTATTATTTTTATTTTGTCTTCATCCCATTCACCACCTTTTTCAAAGTTTAAAAAAAATAATAAAATAAAAAAAAATCCATAAAAAGTCTCCTTCTCGACAAACTTGTCTTTCATCTTATCTTTTAATTATTAAATGTTCTTTTCATTAGTACCTTTAGTACCATCCTTCTCTCTCTCTCACACATACAAATTGAGCCTCCATTCTTTTCCATTCGTGATTTTGACTCCTTTAGTAGTTTAAAACTTAACTTTATTCTTTAAAAACTATGAACTTCCTCCAATCGAGTTTCTTTAAAAATATGTTTGTCAAATAAACATTAATTCATGTCAATCATAACTCTATTTTATGTCTTTCATCTCATATCAATCATGAATTTTTTCTTGTTTTTTTTATTCCTATCCTACTCGAAAATCCATATATGTCATCTCACTTTTCTTCATGTCTATTCTTATTTTTTAATCTATCATTTATCAATTCTTATTTTTTTTTTAATATATTTTTGACTCTTTCTCTTTTTGTCTCATCGTCTCTCTTACCACTATTCAAAGTCAAAGTGTGTCCTTCTCATATTTACGTATACTCATAAAAATAACAAATATGAAAACACATTAATCATGACACATTTTTTAAGTCATTCTTTTCTTTCAAAAATGTCATATCTTTCAAAGTACACATCACATATGACATATTTCCTTTCATGTCTATCCATAAAAACTATTTATATATGTGAACACCCCAAATTTTTCAAAATATTGTAAATATTCCCCTTTTTGCCCCTGACCCCACTTTCTAGGTAATTGAGTCAGTTTTAAATCTAAATTCCATTTTATTTCTCAAATTTTGCTGAAATTAGATTCATTTTATATATCTGACTCAATTTCGGATCCGGATCTAGATCAAAATCCAAATCTGAGCTTCATTATCCAATTTTTCTGATCAAATTCTAAAAATTACCAAAATAACTTTTGAAAAGATCAGACGCTTCGTCCGGTATCCGTTTGGATCCATCGTGTTATAGTCCTCAAATCGAGGTTTAAAACTCGAATATTTTCTCAAAACTTGGGTCCAAACCCATTCTTCTGAAGAAATTTCCCCAAAATGGTCTGAAATTCTCAGAAAAATACTCTTGTAAATATTTCTCAGAAAAATACAAAAAAATAGTGTTTAATCTTTGTTTTTGTGTAAAAAACTTAGATTCTGTTCCAAAAATACAAAAAAATGGAAAAATCATGCAAAAAACCAAAGAAATTAGGAAAAACTATGTGGTTTTTGAAGATTTTTGCCGAAAAACTCACCTTCAACCATCCTTTTAGAAAAACCTGAAAAGGAGGCCTTTCTTTGGAAAAACTAATTTTTGAGGTTTAAGGGTTGAGTTAGGGTTTTGAAAACCCTAACTCGCCTTCCTCCCCCAGCGGCCGCTCTCTCATCTCTTCCTCCGCAAGCCACCCATCTCCGAACCTTCATCCTCCACCTTCGATCGCTAACCTCCACCCTTCACGAAGCTTCCAGCTTCCATGGCCTCCATTGACCCCTCATCTCCAACAACCCTTCATCAACCGCTTCCCATCATCTTCATCTCCCATCTTGAACGGCATTTCTCCCTCTCGAAGTTTCTCTTTTCTCCCATAAACGGAGGCCAACAAGAGACGAAAAGGGGGGGAGGAAGAGGAGGAAGGAAGACAAACAATCCACCTTCAGCATATCTCGATTCCTCTCATCGGGCGTTCATTACTCCTGGGAAGCAAAAGGAGAGCTTCTTGGACCACTGCGCCTCTTTCCTCCTTCCTCTTCATTCCGGTTCTGAAAGGAAGCCCCATTTTGGTAAGTGTCTACCACTTTTTTTTTTCTCTGAATTCTCCATTGAATAAACAGTGAACCCTCCTCCTTCTCATGGATTTTTGTTAATTTCTCCTATTTACTTTTGATTTTATTTCGGTTCACCCAAGCACCCCCTATGCCACCGATTTGTCTATAGCAAATCGGTCCATAGCAGTGCAAAACTGACGGAGTCCCTGACTCCTACATTGATTTCTTTCTTTATTTGCGATCTAACATCGAGTTTTGCTAGTTTATATTCAAATTCTGTTGATGTTCTCATGATCGAGCCATTTGTTTTAATCCATAGCAAATTTTGTTAGAATGTAATTCTTTACTTTCGGCTTTCATTTTCTTTCGGTTATCGTTCTTCTGATATTCATCATTTTTTTTTCTTTTGTTGTTTGTTTCGATCAATTTAGAAATAATCGAATGTTAGCATTTCGTGGCTCCCTGCGTTCATGTCATGTTCTGGCGATTTATTCTCAGATTTGCATCTGACCTACCAGGGAGATCCAGGTCTGGTCTGAATGCTTAGTAGCTTCAGTGAGACTCTATGCTATGTTGGTAAGTCATTGGATCTTATCATAAATCAGTCTTTTCAACTTACATCCAATGGGCCAGAAATCCCTTATTGAACTTATAAGATTCATAACCCCAGTCCTACGATCCCTCATCAAGAGCGGGGCAGAAGGGAATAGCTTATTGGGTATGGTGCATATGAGAGAGTTCGTCTTGCTATACACAGTCACGGCAGTCCCTGCAATAAAAGGGTTGGTTTGATTGGTTTGAGATACAGTTACAGGGACATGTTTGATATAGTTCATCATCACCTTGATGAACGTAGCTGCAAATTTGATTACGAATCCCAGCTCTATATTTAAAGCCAGGTTTGCGTGAGCTTTTGAATTAAATGTTCATTCATTCAAGTTCTAGTAAATCTGAAGATTGAGCTATCCATCTCCAATATCAGTTGACTGATCGTTTTCAATCCTGCGAAAACTTAAGTACCTAAAGCCATTATTTGACCTCTTATATATTGGATTGTTTTACATATGAATTCTGGTTCGAATTTTTCTTCAAAACAACTTGGATTGTGTTGTCGAGGCGTCTGTGAGGGATGATGCCCCTGTGCCTTTATCAGAATAATTGGTTACCTGATTATCTCCAATGATCAGATCCTCACGATCTGAGAGTTTGAGTAAAGATTACTCCTGATAGATTGATAGCAATTTGAGTTTTGATCATTTGATCACTGATCCCTGACTAGAGCGATCATCGACTTGTTAAATTCTCCGGTTCAAGCAGGTACCATTCATCGAGAATTTCGGTAAGCACTATTTTGGAAATCAATTAGATGATATTCTTTTCGCTCATGAATCTTAAATCCTCATTGATTTGCCTAATACTTTCTGAGTTCCATCTTCCATTTACTAGCATTACATTCTGGAGCCCCTTTACATTTTGCGATTCCAACCACTGATTTATTGGCACTGAGTCTTTCGGCCTGACTTTTCTTTATTCCTTGTTGAATGCAGGGCTGTTATCCATCCAAGCTTTTAATCGGTAAGTTCCAATTTTAATGAAATTTATTAAAACTATCAAAGCGATCTGTAGAAGTCTGCCTGTTGTGGATTAACTTACTGCTAAGTTTTTTTTTTTTCTTTCCTTCTCTCTTCTTTCTTTATTCATTTTCTTTCCCTTTTGAGTTGCTATGTTGTGATAAAAACCAAGGCTCATTCACAGGCCTCCTGAATTATTGATTAGTCTTGATGTGCCAAGAAATATATTAAGGTGAATATATCTGCTGCCTTCTTTGATCCATTGGTTGGAATCAATGAGTTTGGCCACTCAGCTCCAAAGGGAAGCTCGCGGTCCTTCAAATGGTTGTCGGATTCTAACTAATTTGATCTCTGAGGCCCTTACAGCTAAAAGGTGTTCAGGAGACTCCTCCATGGAGCATTTGAAATTGCTTGGAAATTCTGTTTTAAAATATGTCGTCAGCTGCAATCTTTTTCTGAAATATCCAAAGAAGCATGGAGGACAATTGTCTGCTAAGTAGATTATGGGTTGCATGTAATGCAACCCTTCATAGACTGGTAACTGATTGCAAATTGCGGAATTATATTAGAGATGTTCCATTTTGATCCTCTTCATTGGCTTGCTCCTGGTCAATGTACCTTGCATCCTGTTTCTTGTAAATGTGGTGTTGATAGTTATAAAGTTCCTCTTGTGCATCTTGCTAATATTGAAAATAATGCTATAAAATTTGGTGCCATTTGTGATTGGGTGCATAGATGGTTGCACTACAAAAACCATTGCTGATGGTCTGGAGGCATTGACATGAGTTGGTATTGACCCTCAACAATCCACCTTGTTGGCTGTAAATTCCTAACACCTGCACGCCACCTGTATTTACTAGAACCCCTTTTCACAGCACCCTTTCCACTATGCACAACACCTACATATCTCAAACCCTATTTACAGCACCACATTGTCGTGCTTCTCATTTTGCCTACATTATATCCTGCATATGTCTTCACATACAACAGTTAGCCTTTCATAGAGATTTACAACAGTATCAATACACTGCTGTCAAAGTTTCTTTTTTTTTTATATATATATATCCATAGCCGTGCATGGCACTGTTATGCAGTAGTGCCAAGGCACTGCTGCGGTTTGTCTTTCATAAACCCCAACACTTAACACAGGCGTAGGGGCAATCTCCTGCTGTGTTTTCATGCTCATTTGCCACCTCCATATACTTCTGTATTTTCACCACCATCCATACCCAAATGTGTATACATATATATGTATATATATATGTATATATATAATATATATATATATATATATATATACATGCCCATATGTTTTCCCAAGTTATTGATGTACCCATATACATATATATGTATGTATATAGATATATACATATATACATCATTTCCCATCATTTCATCATGAATGAACATTTTTGACATCTATATGATATATACAATTTCCTTCTATTTTCCTCTACTAATCGAGTCTTTTGCAGGAAATATGTGGAAAATATCATCACTGGGAATTATAAATTCAATTTTGTGTATTGTAAATAGTTAGATATCAATGAGAATTTACATTTCCTGCTTTAGATAGAATAAATGAGCATTATAAATATCATAAATTGCTTATTTTCATGCATTTTTCCTTTATTTCTTAAATTCTCACATTGGTGAAACACGAATGACACGTGCACCATTTCGAAAGGGGTAAATCAATCCTAAGTTGATGATCCACATCAATGGCCATAGTCAGGGTGTGGACAAAACTTAGGATTTTTATCTTTTACGAAGTAACACTGGATCCATTTTCAAAATTCATCATATCTTCCTTAAATATCTTCTTCTTTTATCAGAATTTAACTTAGAATTAATTCAAAATATATACCAATGGCCATAGTCACGGTATATTAAGAGTTAATTTCATTTTAAATTCTATAAAAGCACCAAATGTGTTTCATTCTTCACCTGAATTTAAATATAGATTATTATATAATACATTCAATGACCATAGTCAAGGATGTATTATATCTTCAATCTTATTTTAATTCATTTAAAGAATGGAATAGCTTTTCAAAATCCAATTTCAAAAATTTAAATTCATTCATCATTTAGGATAGAACTGCATCATATTTTCAAAATTCCTTTTTCAAAAACTCCAAGTGATGTAAATATCTTCCTCAATCTATCTTCAATTCTTATAATTTTTAAATTCAATTTCATTTTCAATCTCAAAGTTCAATTTAACTTTGAGATTTCAAATTCATTTTATATTCAAATTCAAATCAGATTTCGAAGTTCAATTTGACTTTGAAATTCCAAATTCATTTATATTCAAATACCCCAAATCAAAGTTCAATTTAACTTTGAGATTCTTGATTCATTTTCTGAATTTAAATCCATTTTAGGATTCAACACTCATATCGGATCTCAGACTTCAGATCCAATTCCTCCTTTGGATCCAGAATCCAATTTCACCTTGGATCTCAGACTTCAGATCCAATTTCCTTATAGGATCCAGAATCCAATTTTACCTTGGATCTCAGACTTCAGATCCAAATCCATCTTAGGATCCAGAGTCCAACTCTATATTGGATCTCAGACTTCAGATCCAAATCCATCTTAGGATCCAGAGTCCAACTCCACATTGGATCTCAGACTTCAGATCCAAATCCATCTTAGGATCCAGAGTCCAACTCTATATTGGATCTCAGAGTTCAGATCCAAATCCATCTTAGGGTCCAGAACCCAATTTTACATCGGATCTCAAATCCCAGATCTTAAATCCATTTTAAGATCCAATTCCATTCCCAATTCTAGATTTCAAATCCAGGTCTATTTCCAGATCTCATTTGAACTCCCTAAATCCATTTCTATTCTTAAATATCATCTGATTATCTTAGATTTATTCTAAACTTAAAAATCCAAATTCAATTCCATCTCAAGTATTCATTTCCTTTCCTAAATTCAAATTCAAATTCAAATTCAAAGTCCATTTTTGACTTTGAAACTTCATTTCATTTCATTTCAAATCATTCTTTCTCATTTATTCTTCCAATCCTGATTTACTTCAAAAACTTAGAACTCCTCTGATCTATCTCAAGTTCTAAGTTAGATTAAATCATTTCTTCACTCCTTTACCAAGTTCATCTCAGAATACTTGGAAATTTCTAAATCAAATTTTCAAAAGAGCATACATCCTTACATTGCACAAGCATGATTCTTTGTGCATTTAGAGTTAGGATAAATTCTTAGATTATATTTAGGCAAAGCAAAAGGCATAGATTCGATCCTTGGTTCGATTACCCCTGGTAAAGGCGCCAGAAACGGTCGAACCTCGTACCGACGAGCGAATCCCGTCTCTCCATTTTCCTGTAATATTTTCAAAAACGGAGGTGAGTTAAATTTCTAAATATTTTCAAATCAAGGTCAAGTGTGACTGCGCAAAAGAGTTCCTCTCTCTTCTCTCTTCTTTCTTTTCTCTTCTCTCTCTCTTTTTCTTTCTTTTATTCTTCTCCCTTCAAAAGGAGGAAAATAGAGGTTAGAGAAGGAAGAGAGAGAAATCACAAGAGAGGAAAAATTTTGCGATGATCACAGTTTTGGCGACCGTGATGGGATGGCGTCTCCGTCTGGTCGAATTTGATGCCTTTGCTTTTATATAATCTGAGTCTTTATTCTAACATATGTCAGCTATATTTTCCATGCAAACCTTAGGAGCCTAGACTCTGTCCTAAGTTGACATTATTTTCATATAGGATCTAAGTATGGTTTGGTAGGACCATGTTGAGGAGATTGTCCATGTTCACATTAGACTTAGGTCTTAAATACAACTCTCCTCAATTTTAGGGATTGAATGCAAACAATGTATGCAAGTATATGCTTCTCTTCATTTTAAATCTATCTCTTTAGGACTTGCATTAGAGCCATCTGATTTCTTGCATGTTGAGCATATTTTGAAAACCTCCTTACCTATATTGTCCCGGTCTTCACGTTGCTGGGTTGTCTCACTGAACCATAGTTCGGGAGAGAGCCTCACAACTGGACCACTTATTTGGGTTCGCGCCCCCCTACCACGTACCTAAGGGCCATAGTTCGAGGTATATCGGTAGGTGCTCAAGGATGTTGGGAAGCCATTACCTTAGAACCGGAGAAATGTCTTATATACCACGTACTTCGAGCTTCGGCTTGAGTATATCGGCATACCTTGATTGGAATCAGATGATCTAAATCTTAGAGTTAGGATTAAGGTCCTACAAGCCATTTCAAATATTGCATTTAGAGTCAGCCTTTAGGGAATGCTGTGTGCACATCTTTGTTGGTATGGCTTTAGTTATGCAATGTCTCTCATATTTTCTTATATATATATATCAAACCTTTCCAAAACCCTGGGCATGTTATTCAAAATTTTCCTTATCTTCAGAAACCCCAGGTGTATTTTTATTTTCCTGATTTCTTTAAATTCTTTTCTGATCCTGCCTGCAATTTTTTTCCAATTTCTCAAAATTTACCATCTATTATTCTAATTTTTTTTTTCTTTTTTTTCTTTCTTTTCTTCTACATATCTTCTAAATCTATTTTTTTAGCAAAAATCTCTTTCATCAAGAGATGTCCTTTTAATCATATTCTAAATTGTTTATTTCTTCTCACGGGAAAATAATACGATTGTCGTGCCTCTCGTACGGGCTCAATCCCTAGTAGTGGGATATCTCTTTATCAATTTGATTTCTTCCTTTATCAAAGTTTCCTCCAAAATCTTTCTAAAAGGGTCCCATTTTGTCCTACAGAGAAAGCATTTGGTATTAACTGGTGGTTCAGACTGAGATCAGAGACCGCACCAGTTAGAAGCAAGAATTGAGAAATGGACTCTCAGAGGTTTGCCAGAGAAGGAGGTCAGGACAGCCAGAATGAAATTGATCCTGCTATATATCGGTTGTTCAAAAAGATGATGGTTGAGATATTATCCGAGCAGGCTGAAGCCAGTTTTGGAAAAGCTCCCACCAAGGAAGAGACACTTGTCACCTTCTGAATGAGCAAGCACAACGATGGCAGTGCAGAAAGTTCTAAAATCAGCAGGAATAGCAACAAAGGCAACCCGGGCAATCAAAACAACAATTTGGAGTCATCTAGGAACCAGAAGGGAAAGTTCAGCAGAAGCCAAGATGAACCACTTCAATCCAGTCCTCCACAGAAGGAGAAGAATCAGGAAAAGCTAAAACGTAAAAATTGGAGTAGTAACCGAGATTTCACAACCTTGGATGAGCCGCTGGATAAAGTTCTTGAATACATGTTGACCAAGAGATTGGTCAGGCTCCCAAAAGCCACGAGTCCTTCCACTATCTTGGAAAAATACAAGAACCAATTCTGCAAATTCCATCGAACGACAGGACATGACATTGATCATTGCTTTGTCTTCAAAACTATTATTCAAGACTGCATTGATAAGAATCTTTTCATTGAAGACGAAGAAGAAAAGTGTCCGATCCCCCTAACCAAGCACGCTCAGTCTAGCTTTCAGGAAAGGGACGGCTCTCGACAAAAACCAGGCAAGACAAAGGAGACAAAGCATGATGGCTGGAGTTACGATCGCGAGTTTTCCCCTTTAGGTCAGCCAGTCGAGGAGGTTCTTGAATACCTACTCACGGAAGATATGATCAAGCTTCCCAGAGGAGTTGATCTTTCGGTCACCATGGGAAAACAGAAAGAGTGTTTTTGCAAATTTCATCAAGTAAGGGGGCACGATGCAGAGCATTGCTTCGTCCTCAAAAACATCATACAAGATTTCATCGACAAAGAAATTTCGGTACCAGAGGAAGGAAGGGAGCAACCTGCAGTTCCAACCTAGACTCCCCCAGACCACTCGAAGAATTGATAAAGCCAAAGTTTTTGTTTGCTTTCGTCTCTTTTTGTCAGTTGTCTTGTAGGGGCTAGTCAGCCCAGTCTTCTATGAATCTTTTCCTTTTAAGGTTTTTGTAAATATTCAGTTATTATCAAAACTTTGCTTATCAAGGAAATGTCAAGTTTTTTTTTATATCTTTGATATCTAAATACTTCCTTCTTTTACCATACTGGGGCATTTAAATTCCTATTCTTTTCAGAAGGCGAGACAATCCTGACATCATTCATGAGAGAAATTATATTACCTATGAGGGTTTTTCAAAAAAATCATGAAATTTTGAAAGTCTTCATAACCAAAGAGTTCAAATATTCTTTGGTCCAACCTTCTTCAAAATCAACCCTTGTGTTGATTAAATTTTCCAAAAAATAGGTTTTAAACCAAAATCAACCCTTGTGTAGATTAAATTTTCCAAAAAATAGGTTTTAAACCATTATCAACCCTCGTGTTGATCATGTTTTCCAAAAATGGGTTTTGAACCATTATCAACCCTCAGATTGATCAGATTTTTCAAAAATAGGGTTCCTTTTTGAACCATCATCAACCCTCGTGTTGATCTTATTTTCTAAAGGTTGGTTTTTTTAAACATTATATTCAAAAGATCAAAACCTTGTGTAGGTCCTATCTTCTAAAAATTGGTTTCAAAAACATTATATTTAAAGATCAACCGTTATGTTGGTCTTGCCTTCCAAGATTTGGTTTCAAATCATTACATTCAAAGATCAACCCTTATGTTGGTCTTGCCTTCCAAGATTTAGTTTCAACTCATTATATTCAAAGATCAACCCTTGTGTTGGTCTTATCTTCTAAAATTGGTTTCAAAACGTTATATTCAAAAGATCAACCCTGGTGTTGGTCTTATCCTCCAAAAAATTAGTTTCGAAACATTATATTCAAAAGATCAACCCTTGTGTTGATCTTGTTATCAGTTTCGCACTGTTATTTTCAGAAATCAGATCTATGGTTGATCTTCTTTTTCAAAAAAGTAGATTTCAAACCATTACCTTCAAAAATTGACCCTCATGATGATCTCTCATGTTTTGAAGGATCAGTTCTCGCACTAATCATTCTTCTTGCGGTGGATTTTCTTCCCAAAAATGATTTTTCATTTAAATAAACATTTTCCTTTAAAGATCCCACGTGCAGGCAGGATCAGACAAACTCTTTTCAAAAAAATCTTCTCAATTTTTCAGTTAATCTTGTTATCTTTATTAGTTGCATTCATTTCATTCTCCAGTTTAATCAAATTTTCATCAATTTATTATTTTTGTCAAAGTTTTATCAATTTTTCATCAATTTCATTTAATTTTATCAAATTTTATTCTTCCTTTTAACCCTTTCAGGTTAAGGGATAAACCTGATGCCTCCTTCCCATGAGGTATTTCCTTTTATTCTGTACCCTTTCAGGTTAAGGGATAAACCTGACCCTCGTTGTCCGAGGTGTTACCTTTTCAGGTTAAGGGATAAACCTGACCCTCGTTGTCCGAGGTGTTTCCCGCTCAGGTTAAGGGATAAACCTAACACTCGTTGTCCGAGGTGTTCCCATTCAGGATAAGGGAAAATCCTGAGACCCCTTGTAGGAGCAATAACGCTACCTATGAGGATTCTTTTGTAAATACAAGTTTTGTCAATCTTGGTTAATTTTCTAGATTTATATCAATTTTCCTTCATTAAATTTTCTTAAATTCTATTCCTTTTCCCATTCAGGATAAGGGAAAAATCCCGAGACCCCTCGTAGGAGCCACAACGCTACCTATAAGGATTCTTTTGTAAATACAAGTTTTGTCAATCTTTGTTGATTTTCTAGATTTATATCAATTTCCCTTAATTAAATCTCTTTAAAATCTATTCTTTTCCCCATTCAGGATAAGGGATAATCCTGAGATCACTCATAGGGGCAACCATGCTACCTGTGAGAATTCTTTTTACAAAAATAAATCAATTTTCTTAAATTTTCTACATTTTTTTCAAAGTTCCATATCCTTTTGTCTTCTCAAAGTTTATTCTTTTTATATTCCCCGTCACATACCTGGTCCATCTAAATCATAGATCATAAATTCTAAATCTTGTCATATCCCTTCTAAATTCAAGTCTCAGGTTATATCTTCATAAAATCTTCTATTTTCCCCTTCAGGTTAAGGGATAAACCTGAACCATTCTTTTCCTAAATTCTCATCAAATGTCTATTTCATTTCCCCTTCAGGTTAAGGGATAAAACCTGAATCATTCTTTTCCTAAATTCTCATCAAATGTATATTCTTTTCCCCTTTCAGGTTAAGGGATAAACCTGACCCTCATTGTCCGAGGTGTACCTTTTTAGGTTAAGGGATAAACCTGACCTTCGTTGTCTGAGGTGTTCCCATTCAGGATAAGGGATAATCCTGAAACCCCTCGTAGGAGCAATAATGCTACCTATGAGAATTCTTTTGCAAATACCAATTTTATCAGTCCTTATTTTCTAAATTTATATCAATTTCTATTTTTTTTTTTTTATTCTGTTCAGGATGAGGGATAATCCTGAAACCCCTCGTAGGAGCAACAACGCTACCTGCGAGAATTCTTTTGTAAATACAAGTTTCATCAAGCTTTATTGATTTTTCAAAATTTATATCAATTTCTCTTCATTTAAATCCTATTCTTTTCCTTTTTAGGTTAAGGGATAAACATAAATTATTTCCCATAAAATTCCTCAATTCACATCAAATTCTATTCTATACTCCTTCAGGATAAAGGAAAATCCTGAAGCCATCATAAATAGATTCGAATCTTAGGCCATCTTGGGTCGAGGATCTCGAATAAATCTCTCCTCTTCATTGTCGGAATCTAGTCATGCATTTTGTCAATTCCTCTAAAATCCGACTCTTGGGTGGAAATTACCTCTTTCCTGTCTGAGTCCCGACTCAGGTTTTTGTTTTGTTTTGTTTTCATTTTTGTTTCTAAAGATCCGAGTTCCGACTCGGGTTCTTTTCTTTTTTATTTTCGACATTTGAAGTTTTGAGTTCCGACTCGGACTTCCTATCGGATTCAACGCTCGTGTTTGGACCGATCGTACCCTTGAAGATTCGAGTTTTTTAAAACTCGGGTTCTTCCATTTTTGTCATTATTTTAAAGATCCGGGTTCCGACTCGGGTTTTCCTTTTTTATATATTGTCTGAAGTTTCGAGTTCCGACTCGGACTTCCTATCGGATTCAACGCTCGTGTTGGAACTGATCGTACCCTTGAAGATTCAAGTTTTTCAAAACTCGAGTTCTTCCATTTTTTATCATTATTTTTAAAGATCCGGGTTCCGACTCGGGTTTTCCTTTTTTTTTATATATCGTCTGAAGTTTCGAGTTCCGACTCAGACTTCCTATCGGATTCAACGCTCATGTTGGAACCGATCGTACCCTTGAAGATTCGAGTTTTTCAAAACTCGGGTTCTTCCATTTTTTTTTTTACTATTTTAAAGATCCGGGTTCCGACTCGGGTTTTCCTTTTTTTTTATATATCGTCTGAAGTTTCGAGTTTCGACTCGGACTTCCTATCGGATTCAATGCTCGTGTTGGAACCGATCATACCCTTGAAGATTCGAGTTTTTCAAAACTCAGGTTCTTCCATTTTTTTTTTACTATTTTAAAGATTCGGGTTCCGACTCGGGTTTTTCCCTCTTATATATCGTTTGAAGTTTCGAGTTCCGACTCAGACTTCCTATCGGATTCAACGCTTGTGTTGGAACCGATCGTACCCTTGAAGATTCAAGTTTTTCAAAACTCGGGTTCTTCCATTTTTTTCATTATTTTAAAGATCCGGGTTCCGACTCGGGTTTTTCCCTCTTATATATCGTTTGAAGTTTCGAGTTCCGACTCGGACTTCCTATCGGATTCAAAGCTCGTGTTGGAACCGATCATACCCTTGAAGATTCGAGTTTTTAAAAACTCGGATTCCCCATTTTTATCATTTTTTAAAGATCCGGGTTCCGACTCGGGTTTTTCCTTTTTATATATATATATCATTTGAAGTCACAAGTTCCTACTTGAACTTTCTTTTGAATCCAATGCTCGTGTTGGACAAGATTGTTGGGTTGAGAATCCGAGTTTTCAAACTCGATTCTCACTCATTTCTTATATTTGAAAAACCGAGTTCCGACTTGGATTTCCGTTTTTGTATATCCTCATTTTCTCAAAGTTCCGGCTTGAACTTCCCCTTCAGGATAAGGGATAATCCTGAAGCACCGACAATCATTCTCGCTTAAATTCTCAAGTTTCTTCAAATGTCGGTCTCGTTTTCAACTCTCCATTCAAAAACCAGTACTCGTACCGGTATGCATTTTCGAAAACCAGTGCTCGTACTGGTATGCATATTTTGAAGCCCAGTGCTCGTACTGGAGTGCATTTTTTGAAAACCCAGCGCTCGTACTGGGGAATTTTTGAAATCCAGTGCTGGTGCATCTAACACTCGTGCTAGTGTCCGGCTGACTGATCAGTTAGCCCTCCCGGTTCAGTCTTTGTACTAACCAATCCTCGTCATTCAAGCTCTAAATTCTCAATTTCGACCTCCAGGTCATCATTTTATCAAAAATCAATCTTTTTCTCTTGCGAAGGACCCGCTTCAGGGAGAGTTCGAGGGAGCTCGTTCCTTTCGCATGCAGCCATCTTTCGTTCGCGATAACCCTCATCCAAGGAGAGTTTGAAGGGACTCGTTTTCTTCGCGAACAGTTTGCAAAACAACAACCAACTTTACACAAAAGAACCCTCTTTCCAGGGAGAGCTTCGACGGAAGCTCATTTCTTTTGTAGCCCTTTGTTTTTCTCATCTTTGGCCAAATTCTTTCGCAGAGGACCCTCTTCTAGGAAGAGTGTGATGGACTCGCTCCTCTGTGATACTTTCTCAACTTTGTTTTTCGGCCGCCTTTCCATAAGAGAAGCCTAGAGATAGAGAGTTTTGACGAAAACTTAATTTCTCTTCGAAAGTTCCGTTTTGCAAACACCTCCTCTTTCAGGGAAGAGAGGAGTATTTCCAACTTCCCATTCAGGTAAGGGCTTAAGCCTGAGTCTCTCTTTTTGGGGAAAAAGAGAGGAGAATTTTGTCACGGACGTGTCAATTCGATATCGAGCGATTTCTTTCATCAAGGATTTCTAGAATACGTTGTCAATTTGCTATCAAAAGTCATTGTTGATCTCAAAGTCTTCATCGTATAAAGAATTACCTCAAACTACCTTTAGTATCATCTTCAAAAAAAAGAGCAAGACTTTGGCGAAATGAGAACTAAATTCAAGCTTTTCTGTTAGTCAACCAAGAGGATGAAGAAAAATTTTCGATATGACCGGCAAAGGAGAATTCAAAGATGATGAAAAGCCATAAGTGAGCTGATATTGATCATAGCTGTGGCATATTCTTAAAAATTATTCTTCTGGCAGTAAGACAGTGGAAATATCCTGGGCAGTAAAAAGAACCTACCCAATCCATATATCCTCAGTCGCCTAAGCTGTAATCAAATATCCGCAAAAGGGATCTCTCAATTGTCGTCAAGATGAAGGCGAATTAAGCGAGTAGACCCCCGGGGCCAAAGAAGATTTGAAACATCTCCAAGATGACGGAGTTTGTGACAGATCCTTCCAGGGAAAGTTTGGATCACCGTCGAGATGAAGGCAGATGCGATGAACCTACCGACAAACCCTAAAAGATATTTGATTTTTGCTATCATTTAGAGATTTCAACCCAAGAACCAATGTCATAATTCTTGAGAAAGAAAGAAAAAGAAGGATCGGATCATCTCCAAGATGAAGGAGTTTGTGACGTACCCTTCCTTGAAAAAGAGAGAAAAGTCAGGACATCTCCAAAATAAAGGATGATGTAAAAGAACCCAGGAAAGATCCATGGTTCAAAAGAGTGCAAAAAGATCATCATGGAAAATGCCCAGGATATCAAACTGCCCGAAACTGTAAAGAATCATCTTTATCTATGCGAAATTCTTTATCAATATCTTTTCACTTAATTGCTTTTATGAAGCTAAGAATGTTTCCTCTCTTTCATATCAAGGAAATTGATATCTTCCTCGAAGAAACTCAACAGCAACAAATTTGAATTTGATTCTTGATTCTACAGAGTTAGCCCAATTGGAGCTAATACTTTAGGTAGAAAGAGGTGATATTTTCACACATGAGCACAATTCAATCATTCTGAATCAACTACAATTTTGGCATCTTATTGGCAATATTTTCTCTTATCCCAACATGAAGTGTGAACTTGATAGTCGTTTTGATGTATCCTGACGTCATCCCGCCTTAGGACTGAAAAGTCCTTTCCTTCTGCCTGATCCGAGCGTTCTCAGATCTGCACACTTCCCTGTGCTCCCCACTGTCCCACCATAGACAGTTCCCGCTCAGGATAAGGGTTAAACTTGAACTTTTTGCAAAAGGTTTGTTATTGTCAAAAGCTATTTTCAGTCTCAGCAATGAGGCACCCAAGAACAACCCCTTTTCAAGCTTTAGGGACCCCCATTTTAATCCTTTTGCAAAACCCCTCTTGGACTTGTTGTGCAAGGTCTAGAGGCCCATCACAGTTTTCCTCGCTCCTCGAGGATTCTGTGTCCATTCAGGCTAAGGATTAAACCTGTTACCTCGCTCCTCGAGGTATAAACCAAAACCTTCTGTGAGAGGTCATCTGTTTTTAGAAAGCTGATTTAGTCTCAGCAATGAGACGCCCCAGATCATCCCCTTTCCAAGCTTTAGGGAATCCCTTGTTTTTCTCTTCTCGCAAACTCCTTCCGGATTTGTTCATCCAAATTCTGAAGGTCCCATCATGGTTTCTTCATCCGAGGATCCCGTATGGTCGTCCCTTTCAGGTTAAGGGATAAGCCTGAACCTCGCTTCGCGAGGTGTCCTTTCCGTTCAGGTTATGGTTAAACCTGAGTCCCATTTCCGACTAGATATCCTTTCTAGTCCCATCACGGTTTCTTCATCCAAAAATTCCATATCATCCCCCACTCAGGTCAAGGATTAAATCTTAAATATTCTTCTGATAATATATTCCTTCCTGTCTCATCACAGTTTCTTCGTTTGAGGATTCCATATGGTCATCCCTTTCAGGATAAGGGTGAAGCCTGAACCTCATTCCGTGAGGTACCTTCCTTTCAGGTTTGGGTTAAACCTGAGCCTCGTTTTGACGAGGCAATCCTCCTGTCCCATCATGGCTTTCCCCACAAAGGAATTCGTGCTCTTTGTACATCCATCCAGGAAAGGATCATCCTTGAGTTTCATGTCACAAGGCATTTCTCTCAAAATGTCCCATCGAGGTCCATTTATATTTCCTTTCCCCCATCCAAATTATCTTGATCTATCTTCGTCCCATCCAGGTTAAAGGCTAAACCTGAGTCATTCCAAAGGGCTGATCTTGTCTCACCCATGAGACTTGATCAAAATTCTTATCTTTCACCATCCCTGGGATTTTCACCCAAAGTCCCATCACGATTTCCTCATTTCTATCATTCAGTCGTATCATTGTCGAGGATTTCATCCCCTCCCCGGGACCATTCAGGATGAGGATTTTAAGCCCAAAAAGCCATAATTCTTCCACACCCAGCTCGGATCGGCTGACTGGGGCATTTTTCAAAATTTGGAGTGTTTCTTTGACACTAAGCTCGGCTTTCAACCGGCTTAGTAGCAAAGAGGGGCATCTGTGAACACCCCAAATTTTTCAAAATATTGTAAATATTCCCCTTTTTGCCCCTGACCCCACTTTCTGGGTAATTGAGTCAGTTTTAAATCTAAATTCCATTTTATTTCTCAAATTTTGCTGAAATTAGATTCATTTTATATATCTGACTCAATTTCGGATCCAGATCTAGATCAAAATCCAAATCTGAGCTTCATTATCCAATTTTTCTGATCAAATTCTAAAAATTACCAAAATAACTTTTGAAAAGCTCAGACGCTTCGTCCGGTATCCGTTTGGATCCATCGTGTAATAGTAATCAAATCGAGGTTTAAAACTCGAATATTTTCTCAAAACTTGGGTCCAAACCCATTCTTCTGAAGAAATTTCCCCAAAAATGGTCTGAAATTCTCAGAAAAATACTCTTGTAAATATTTCTCAGAAAAATACAAAAAAATAGTGTTTAATCTTTGTTTTCGTGTAAAAAACTTAGATTCTGTTCCAAAAATACAAAAAAATGGAAAAATCATGCAAAAAACCAAAGAAATTAGGAAAAACTATGTGGTTTTTGAAGATTTTTGCCGAAAAACTCACCTTCAACCATCCTTTTAGAAAAACCTGAAAAGGAGGCCTTTCTTTGGAAAAACTAATTTTCGAGGTTTAAGGGTCGAGTTAGGGTTTTGAAAACCCTAACTCGCCTTCCTCCCCCAGCGGCCGCTCTCTCATCTCTTCCTCCGCAAGCCACCCATCTCCGAACCTTCATCCTCCACCTTCGATCGCTAACCTCCACCCTTCACGAAGCTTCCAGCTTCCATGGCCTCCATTGACCCCTCATCTCCAACAACCCTTCATCAACTGCTTCCCATCATCTTCATCTCCCATCTTGAACGGCATTTCTCCCTCTCGAAGTTTCTCTTTTCCCCTATAAAGGGAGGCCAACAAGAGACGAAAAGGGGGGGAGGAAGAGGAGGAAGGAAGACAAACAATCCACCTTCACCATATCTCGATTCCTCTCATCGGGCGTTCATTACTCCTGGGAAGCAAAAGGAGAGCTTCTTGGACCACTGCGCCTCTTTCCTCCTTCCTCTTCATTCCGGTTCTGAAAGGAAGCCCCATTTTGGTAAGTGTCTACCACTTTTTTTTTTCTCTGAATTCTCCATTGAATAAACAGTGAACCCTCCTCCTTCTCATGGATTTTTGTTAATTTCTCCTATTTACTTTTGATTTTATTTCGGTTCACCCAAGCACCCCCTATGCCACCGATTTGTCTATAGCAAATCGGTCCATAGCAGTGCAAAACTGACGGAGTCCCTGACTCCTACATTGATTTCTTTCTTTATTTGCGATCTAACATCGAGTTTTGCTAGTTTATATTCAAATTCTGTTGATGTTCTCATGATCGAGCCATTTGTTTTAATCCATAGCAAATTTTGTTAGAATGTAATTCTTTACTTTCGGCTTTCATTTTCTTTCGGTTATCGTTCTTCTGATATTCATCATTTTTTTTTCTTTTGTTGTTTGTTTCGATCAATTTAGAAATAATCGAATGTTAGCATTTCGTGGCTCCCTGCGTTCATGTCATGTTCTGGCGATTTATTCTCAGATTTGCATCTGACCTACCAGGGAGATCCAGGTCTGGTCTGAATGCTTAGTAGCTTCAGTGAGACTCTATGCTATGTTGGTAAGTCATTGGATCTTATCATAAATCAGTCTTTTCAACTTACATCCAATGGGCCAGAAATCCCTTATTGAACTTATAAGATTCATAACCCCAGTCCTACGATCCCTCATCAAGAGCGGGGCAGAAGGGAATAGCTTATTGGGTATGGTGCATATGAGAGAGTTCGTCTTGCTATACACAGTCACGGCAGTCCCTGCAATAAAAGGGTTGGTTTGATTGGTTTGAGATACAGTTACAGGGACATGTTTGATATAGTTCATCATCACCTTGATGAACGTAGCTGCAAATTTGATTACGAATCCCAGCTCTATATTTAAAGCCAGGTTTGCGTGAGCTTTTGAATTAAATGTTCATTCATTCAAGTTCTAGTAAATCTGAAGATTGAGCTATCCATCTCCAATATCAGTTGACTGATCGTTTTCAATCCTGCGAAAACTTAAGTACCTAAAGCCATTATTTGACCTCTTATATATTGGATTGTTTTACATATGAATTCTGGTTCGAATTTTTCTTCAAAACAACTTGGATTGTGTTGTCGAGGCGTCTGTGAGGGATGATGCCCCTGTGCCTTTATCAGAATAATTGGTTACCTGATTATCTCCAATGATCAGATCCTCACGATCTGAGAGTTTGAGTAAAGATTACTCCTGATAGATTGATAGCAATTTGAGTTTTGATCATTTGATCACTGATCCCTGACTAGAGCGATCATCGACTTGTTAAATTCTCCGGTTCAAGCAGGTACCATTCATCGAGAATTTCGGTAAGCACTATTTTGGAAATCAATTAGATGATATTCTTTTCGCTCATGAATCTTAAATCCTCATTGATTTGCCTAATACTTTCTGAGTTCCATCTTCCATTTACTAGCATTACATTCTGGAGCCCCTTTACATTTTGCGATTCCAACCACTGATTTATTGGCACTGAGTCTTTCGGCCTGACTTTTCTTTATTCCTTGTTGAATGCAGGGCTGTTATCCATCCAAGCTTTTAATCGGTAAGTTCCAATTTTAATGAAATTTATTAAAACTATCAAAGCGATCTGTAGAAGTCTGCCTGTTGTGGATTAACTTACTGCTAAGTTTTTTTTTTTTCTTTCCTTCTCTCTTCTTTCTTTATTCATTTTCTTTCCCTTTTGAGTTGCTATGTTGTGATAAAAACCAAGGCTCATTCACAGGCCTCCTGAATTATTGATTAGTCTTGATGTGCCAAGAAATATATTAAGGTGAATATATCTGCTGCCTTCTTTGATCCATTGGTTGGAATCAATGAGTTTGGCCACTCAGCTCCAAAGGGAAGCTCGCGGTCCTTCAAATGGTTGTCGGATTCTAACTAATTTGATCTCTGAGGCCCTTACAGCTAAAAGGTGTTCAGGAGACTCCTCCATGGAGCATTTGAAATTGCTTGGAAATTCTGTTTTAAAATATGTCGTCAGCTGCAATCTTTTTCTGAAATATCCAAAGAAGCATGGAGGACAATTGTCTGCTAAGTAGATTATGGGTTGCATGTAATGCAACCCTTCATAGACTGGTAACTGATTGCAAATTGCGGAATTATATTAGAGATGTTCCATTTTGATCCTCTTCATTGGCTTGCTCCTGGTCAATGTACCTTGCATCCTGTTTCTTGTAAATGTGGTGTTGATAGTTATAAAGTTCCTCTTGTGCATCTTGCTAATATTGAAAATGATGCTATAAAATTTGGTGCCATTTGTGATTGGGTGCATAGATGGTTGCACTACAAAAACCATTGCTGATGGTCTGGAGGCATTGACATGAGTTGGTATTGACCCTCAACAATCCACCTTGTTGGCTGTAAATTCCTAACACCTGCACGCCACCTGTATTTACTAGAACCCCTTTTCACAGCACCCTTTCCACTATGCACAACACCTACATATCTCAAACCCTATTTACAGCACCACATTGCCGTGCTTCTCATTTTGCCTACATTATATCCTGCATATGTCTTCACATACAACAGTTAGCCTTTCATAGAGATTTACAGCAGCATCAATACACTGCTGTCAAAGTTTTTTTTTTTTATATATATATCCATAGTCGTGCCTGGCACTGTTATGCAGTAGTGCAAGGCACTGCTGCGGTTTGTCTTTCATAAACCCCAACACTTAACACAGTCGCAGGGGCAATCTCCTGCTGTGTTTTCATGCTCTTTTGCCACCTCCATATACTTCTGTATTTTCACCACCATCCATACCCAAATGTGTATACATATATATGTATTTATATATATGTATATATATAATATATATATATATACATGCCCATATGTTTTCCCAAGTTATTGATGTACCCATATACATATATATGTATGTATATAGATATATACATATATACATCATTTCCCATCATTTCATCATGAATGAACATTTTTGACATTTATATGATATATACAATTTCCTTCTAGTTTTCTTTACTAATCGAGTCTTTTGCAGGAAATATGTGGAAAATATCATCACTGGGAATTATAAATTCAATTTTGTGTATTGTAAATAGTTAGATATCAATGAGAATTTACATTTCCTGCTTTAGATAGAATGAATGAGCATTATAAATATCATAAATTGCTTATTTTCATGCATTTTTCCTTTATTTCTCAAATTCTCACATTGGTGAAACACGAATGGCACGTGCACCATTTCGAAAGGGGTAAATCATTCTTAAGTTGATGATCCACATCAATGGCCATAGTCAGGGTGTGGACAAAACTTAGGATTTTTATCTTTTACGAAGTAACACTGGATCCATTTTCAAAATTCATCATATCTTCCTTAAATATCTTCTTCTTTTATCAGAATTTAACTTAGAATTAATTCAAAATATATACCAATGGCCATAGTCAGGATATATTAAGAGTTAATTTCATTTTAAATTCTATAAAAGCACCAAATGTGTTTCATTCTTCACCTGAATTTAAATATAGATTATTATATAATACATTCAATGACCATAGTCAAGGATGTATTATATCTTCAATCTTATTTTAATTCATTTAAAGAATGGAATAGCTTTTCAAAATCCAATTTCAAAAATTTAAATTCATTCATCATTTAGGATAGAACTGCATCATATTTTCAAAATTCCTTTTTCAAAAACTCCAAGTGATGTAAATATCTTCCTCAATCTATCTTCAATTTTTATCATTTTTAAATTCAATTTCATTTTCAATCTCAAAGTTCAATTTAGCTTTGAGATTTCAAATTCATTTTATATTCAAATTCAAATCAGATTTCGAAGTTCAATTTGACTTTGAAATTCCAAATTCATTTATATTCAAATACTCCAAATTAAAGTTCAATTTAACTTTGAGATTCTTGATTCATTTTCTGAATTTAAATCCATTTTAGGATTCAACACTCATATCGGATCTCAGACTTCAGATCCAATTCCTCCTTAGGATCCAGAATCCAATTTAACCTTAGATCTCAGACTTCAGATCCAATTTCCTTATAGGATCCAGAATCCAATTTCACCTTGAATCTCAGACTTCAGATCCAAATTCATCTTAGGATCCAGAGTCCAACTCTACATTGGATCTCAGACTTCAGATCCAAATCCATCTTAGGATTCAGAGTCCAACTTCACATTGGATCTCAGACTTCAGATCCAAATCCATCTTAGGATCCAGAGTCCAACTCTATATTGGATCTCAGACTTCAGATCCAAATCCATCTTAGGGTCCAGAACCCAATTTTACATCGGATCTCAAATCCCAGATCTTAAATCCATTTTAAGATCCAATTCCATTCCCAATTCTAGATTTCAAATCCAGGTCTATTTCCAGATCTCATTTGAACTCCCTAAATCCATTTCTATTCTTAAATATCATCTAATTATCTCAGATTCATTCCAAACTTAAAAATCCAAATTCAATTCCATCTCAAGTATTCATTTCCTTTCCAAAATTCAAATTCAAATTCAAAGTCCATTTTTGACTTTGAAACTTCATTTCATTTCATTTCAAATCATTCTTTCTCATTTATTCTTGCAATCATGATTTACTTCAAAAACTTAGAACTCCTCTGATCTATCTCAAGTTCTAAGTTAGATTAAGTCATTTCTTTACTCCTTTACCAAGTTCATCTCAGAATACTTGGAAATTTCTAAATCAAATTTTCAAAAGAGCATACATCCTTACATTGCACAAGCATGATTCTTTGTGCATTTAGAGTTAGGATAAATTCTTAGATTATATTTAGGCAAAGCAAAAGGCATAGATTCGATCCTTGGTTCGATTACCCCTGGTAAAGGCGCCAGGAACGGTCGAACCTCGTACCGACGAGCGAATCCCGTCTCTCCATTTTCCCGCAATATTTTCAAAAACGAAGGCGAGTTAAATTTCTAAATATTTTCAAATCAAGGTCAAGTGAGACCGCGCAAAAGAGTTCCTCTCTCTTCTCTCTCTCTTTTTCTTTCTTTTATTCTTCTCCCTTCAAAAGGAGGAAAATAGAGGTTAGAGAAAAAAGAGAGAGAAATCACAAGAGAGGAAAATTTTTGCGATGATCACAATATATTAAATAAGCAATCATGACATTTCTTTATCTCTTTCATCTCATATCACTCATTAATTATTTTTGTCCTCTTCTCTATCCATGTCTTATTTGAAAATCCATGTCTGTCATCATTCTCTTAATACACCCAACTTAAAATTTCTCATTATGTCTTTTCAGCTTGACTTTATCTCTATTCATCTCTCTCACATGAATTGAGCTCATTTCCTTCTTTACTTTGTCTCAAAATAATGGATCGCCCCATGTATTTTTTGCAATCCATTTCTTGACTTGTTGTCTTCAACTCTCAACTTGCTTCAACCTGGTCTATAATATTAACTCTTCGACTCTGATCCCTCCTTTTTGTCAATGACAAAGGGGGAGAGAAAACCTACCTCTCCTATGTAGGATAAAAACGTTTAACTCTTTATCTTATACACATGAAGTATACACAAACTTTTTTATGTTAATTCTGGTGTTTTTCTATGATTACTATTTATATGCATTTTTTATATCATATTTAAATCATCATAATATATATGACTTATTGATAGGGGGAGCATATATTGTCATCATAAAAAAGGGGGAGAATGTTGAGAAACTATGTTTTGATGATACATGATAAATATGATATGCTTTCATGATGTATATATGATACATGATAAATACATGATATGCTTTCATGAGATATGATAAATATGATATGCTTTCATATGTGAAATTGAATATGTTATATTATGACTGGATATGATGTGCTATGTATTTAACGAGTATTTGATGCAAGGTTATTTCACTTAAGAAGAGTGAAGACAACTTGATCAAGTGCAACTATTTGATGCAATCATACTACTCTGAAGAAAAAGCTTGATGGGCCATACATTCATAAAGATTATCCAAGAAGATCGGCTACCTCAAGATGAAGATTTTTTTCTTCTTTAGAGTCATATGTAACAGAACCTTCAGAAGCATGCATATTTCATATTAGACTATATGCTTTGAAATCATACAAGCCATTTATTTACAAAAAGTTAAGCTTTCATAAAATGATACGTTATGTATATTGTAGCATTTCAAAAAACACCTTTTTGAAACAAATCATTGTACTTCCTACAAGCATTTATGAAAAAGACATTTTGACAAGATATAATAGCTCATGATTTCAAAAGCATTAATTATACTTTCTTACAAGCATTTATGAAAAAGACATTTTGACAAGATATAATAGCTCATGATTTTAAAAGCATTAATTGTACCTTCTAACATGCATTTATGAAAAAGACAACTTGAAAAGATATAAAAGCTAATGATTTCAAATATGAAAGAAAAAGACAAAATGAATTAATTCATAATACACAAACATTTACGTAAGAAATTTTGATTTATAATACATAAGCATTTATGTAAGAAAAGACAAATTGTGAAAAGATGTATTGGTTCATAATACATAGGCATTTATGAAGAAAATACAAAATGTGAAAAGATGTATTGGTTCATAATACATAAGCATTTATGTAAGAAAAGACAAAATGTGAAAAGATGTATTGGTTCATAATACATAAGCATTTATGTAAGAAAAGACAAAATGCATTAGTTCATAATACACAATTTTTTACGTAAGAAATTTTGGTTCATAATACATAAACATTTATGTAAGAAAAGACAAATTATGAAAAGATAATACAAAAGCATTTTTTTGAGAAATGACTATTTGTAATATAAGTATTACTCAAGCATTTAGTGTACTTCACAACCATTCATTTTAGAATTGACGATTTGAGAAAATAAATATTATTTTATTAAAATAAGAAATGACCTTTTATTTCTTTAAGCATTAAATGCCACCTCAAAAAGCATTTGAGAAATGACTATTTATTTATAAATAAAACCCACACTCAAGAATGTCGACTTACTTAAAGTCATCATTCTTTCTGTAAACATTAAATGATATTCCAAAAAGCTTTTAAGAAATAACCATTTATAAATAAAGTACTCAACAAACATTTATCACACTTACATACATTTATTATAAGTGACTACTTGTAAGAAAAATATTAATATACTAATATTCATTAAATTGAGTAAAGACAAAATTACATGATAGAATATATTCCAACGTTCAATGTACTACAAACCATTAAATTGAGTAAAGACAAAACTACACTTCAACGTTCAAAAATACTACAGAACATTTATTATGAGAAAAGACCTAATTCAAAGAATAACTCATTTAAAATACACCAACGAATAGTGTACTCCAAAAATAGTTCGTATGGAAAGAAGACTTTTTGAAAAAGCAATATAGTACACTTATCTTTTTCACACTAAGTTGTTTTTGAAATGACCTGACTTCTCATATCCCAAAAGGACAATCATTTCAAAAAGACAACGACTAGTTTTCTAAAGACTATATATATACAAACACAACAGTGTGAAAAAAAAAACAAGCTTTCAACGAGAAAAATTCCTGCTCGACACTCTGAGAAAAGAGCTTAGAAAAAGAAAGAGAAAAAGTCAAGAAAAGCTCTCAGAAAAATACAAGAGTGTGTAAGAAAAGAAAAAGATCATTCTGAGAATCTTCATATGTGCATTCATACTCTGCATATCATTCTGAAGGTTCTATAAGAAAGTGTTGTAACTTTCTGATTTTTGTTGTATCCCTTCTCTGTTAAGAGAAGTAGACCTCTATGAAAGAGGGTGTTTCCCTTCTCTGTTGAGAGAAGTAGACCTCTGTGAAAGAGGGTGTTTTTCCTTCTCTGTTGAGAGAAGTAGACCTCTGAGGAAGAGGGTGTTTCCCTTCTCTGTTGAGAGAAGTAGACCTCTGAGGAATAGGGTGTTTCCCTTCTCTGTTGAGAGAAGTAGACCTCTGAGGAAAAGGGTGTTGTACTATTTATCCCGTAACACGGATTTTATAGTGGAAGGCTCAAGTGTTTTACTTGGGGACTGGATGTAGGTCAGTAACTCGACCGAACCAGTATAAATCCTGTGTTTATTGTGTTGTGCCTTATTGCCTTATTTTTTATTTTATCGATCTGCATCGTATTTCACTATTCACCCCCCTCTAGTAGAATTTCAAACATATTCTGGCGAAGATTTCTACAACAGCCTAGATGGGGATGACAATCTGGAAAATCTCCCTCAAAAACTCCTCAAGTTTGATGGAACAGGCAATCCCAAGGCTCATTTGACCATATTCTATGCAGAGTGCGGCCGTTTCAAGAAAGACAACAGGGTTGTTCATTTGCTTTCCTCACAACCTAGAAGGAACAACGGCCAGATGGTATGCGAACCACATTAACCCTATCAAACTATGAGAGTTCGATAAAGTAGTAAATCTTTTCATCGAGCGCTTCATGTTCAATGTTTAAGCCTCACCAACTCTCAACCAGTTATACAATCTTAAGCAGAATGAGAATGAAAGAGCTGGCGAATTCATCCACAGGTGGAGGAGCACGTGTAACAGAATGAAGGTTCCCATCCCAGAGAAACATGCACTACAAATTATTCTGAACAGCTTTGCCCAGCCTCTAAGAAATCTCATCTCTACATCTCCTGCAAAGTCATTCATTAAGTTGATTGAGAGAGCTGAATGGCTCAAAACAGGACTAGACAACGGCCTCTATGAAGGTTACCCTTTCGTTCGAGGTAACCCTGAGCAGAAGAAGAAAGCACACGTTGCTTATTCTACAGAATTTTCAAGCAGTAGCAGCAGTTCTGGCAGCAAGAAGAACCGCCGCAAAGACTTAGGAAACTCCAGCGCTGAAAGAACGAACTCTGCAGCTTAGAAAGGGAAATTCGTTAAGCCATAGCCCATCCAGCCAATACAGCAGCCTGAAGCAAGGCAGCAAGAGAAACCAAAGCATGATGAATGGAGTTTTGATCAGGAATTCACTGCTTTGGAACAATCCCGCGAGGATATCCTCGAATATATGTTATCAAAGGGGATGGTCAAACTCACCAAGGTGGCAGATCCTCCAGTGGCTATGGGAAAATGGATGAACAAATTCTGCAAATTTCATCAGACTGACGGACATGACATAGAGCATTGTTTTGTCCTCAAAAATATCATCCAGGACTGCATTGACAAGAATTTATTGATCGAGGATGAGGACGAGGAGCGGCCCAAGATCTTGTCCAAGCCTTTCGCTAAGCATTCAACTCCAGTGATCTCAGAACAAATAGTCTTTCTTTAGAACAACATTCAGTCATGCTCCAGCCAGGACATCCAGGATCAACATTAGGTCATAGTCCTACGTCAGGCACAGTCTTCCACCAAGAGGGTGGATATCACTTCGTTTTCTAGTAGCAAGAAGTCAGTAAATGAGCCAGCAAAGGTGACAACAGAGGTTGCCAAGCAAACTCCCAGGATTCCGAAGCGCTTCATCAAAGCAGCTTCAAAGAAGGATGAGACATTGGAATCAATTCAAAAACCGATCACGACATTGTCCAACATTTCCATCCTGGATTTAACTCATGCTTTCCCGGAGCATCAACAAGTGCTAGAGGATCTGTTGCGAAAGATCAAGGTCAAGCCGAGCACGACTCCACGGGATATGGCTCAGATCGTCAACCAGGCTATGACCAACGCACCAATAACATTTTCATATAAGGATTTTCCAAGGCCTCATTCATTCCACAACAATGCCTTATATATAGTGGTGCGAACCAGGGGCATGACTGTCCTTCATGTGCTTGTGGACGGAGGCAGTAGCCTCAACATCTGTCCAGAGATGACGACCAAGGCCTTGGGCCTAAAAGAAGAAGAATATACCCCAGATCCCATAACGATCTACGATTTTGACAACCACGGGCAGACTGCCAAGGGGAAAGTCTTTCTTGAAATCTTCATCAACTACTCGGTGCACACTGTATTGTTTTACGTGGTGAATGTGCCACCCACAGTCTTGGGACGCACTTGGATTCATAATGCCAATGCCATTCCTTCAAATCTTCACCAATGTATCAAATGGTCGAAGGGAGGCATGCTTACCACAGTCTTGGGAGAAGATCCGGAGGAAAGACTCCCGCAGCCAATGATTCCCCGTCCTACTTTCACTGCCGACATCCCAAGCATTCGGGAGGTCGATGAGATTAATTTGAGTGACAGTTTGGACATGCTGAAGCTGAGGGAAGTCCAGCCAATAGAGAATGTCACCGTAGTGGTCCAGTTGCAGGAACCTCGCTTCTTCAAACTGGGTTGGTGCCTTAATTGTGCTTCTTTTAAAGATCATCCTCTATTTCCTCAATTCTCGAAAGTCAAGAAGGGATTCAATCTTTTGATGAAGCATGGCTATCAGCCCTTCAAAGGTCTCGGGAAGAACGAGGACGGTATTTTGGAGCCAATCATCCCTGGTCAACATATCACTGGTGCAGGTCTGGGTTTCACAAGTCAGTTATCGGGTAGAGGAACTACCTTCGTCAAGGGAGCAAAATAAGGAGGACAATGCCAGTATTTTCTGTTCTCTCTTTCTTTTTATCATCTTGTAGGGACAACTTAGTCCAGTTTTTTCCTTTCTCTTGTCAAATCTCATGTAAATATTAAGTTGCTGTCTTCAGCTTCAATCAATCAATGAAATTTTGATTTCCTCTCCATATCTTGGTGTATATTATTCAAAACTTTACATTTTGTCTATATCGTCATTCTTTGTTTCTGTACAAAAGGTCATTTTGAATTTCTTATTTTCTCTCAAAAACCTTCTTTGCGCTTTTCAGGAGTGCCAAAATCATGGCTCCTAAATTGCTCAAAAGACTTGTTATCAATCACAATTTTTCTCAAAATAACTCCAAACCGGCTAGCATCTGCAAGGCAAAAGCAGGGGCAGAGGTCAGCAAAGTAACAGAGCAGATCGAAGAATTAGCAGAGTTCAACTCAGCAATTCAAGAATTTCCAGAATTTGCCAGTATTTAGAAGCATGATGAACTGTCGCCTTTGGTTCAAGATCCGACAAAGGATATCAATATTGGTTCAGAAGATGATCCAAAAATCCTCAAGATTGGCTCTAGTTTAAGTTCATATGAGAAGGAAAGGCTCATCCATTTTCTTAAACAACACCAAGAATTCTTTGCTTGGACTTATGAGGATATGCCAGGCTTAGATCCCAAGCTGGTCGAGCATCGTCTTGTGCTAAAACCAGATGTCAAGCCAATCAAGCAGAAATTAAGAAAAATGGATCCCCGCATAGCACCGCAAGTTAAAAAAGGACTTAAGGAATTGTTAAAGGCAGGATTCATCCGAACCATTGATTACCCGGACTGGTTGGCGAACATCGTAGTAATTCCCAAGAAGAACGGCAAAGTTCGATTTTGTATTGATTTCAGAGATCTCAACAAAGCAACCCCAAAGGATGATTATCCACTTCCCAACATCGATCTTTTGATCGACAGCACGGCAGGTCATGCCATGTTTTCCTTTATAGATGGATACTCAAGCTACAATCAGATGAAACTGGTCGCTCGTGACCAGTCAAAAGCTTCTTTTACCATGCCTTGGGGTACTTTTTGCTACACAGTCATGTTGTTTGGACTCAAAAATGCTGGGGCAATCTATCAGAGAGCAATGACAATTAATTTTCATGATCAGATGCACATGAACATGGATGCTTATGTAGATGACATCCTCATCAAATCAAAAGGAGGAGAGGATCATCTCGATGCTCTCGGCCAAGTTTTTGAAAGACTTATCCTTTACAAGTTGAGACTCAATCCGCAGAAATGTGTCTTCGGAGTAGAGTCAGGCAAACTGCTTGGTTTCATAATCAGCAAGAAAGGCATAGATGTGGATCCTGCCAAGGCAAAGGCAATCATTGATATGCGCCTCTCACCAATCTCAGAGAGCTGAGGAGCCTTCAAAGGCGCATTCAGTCAATTCGGCGTTTCATCTCCAATTTGGCCATGAGATGTGAGCCCTTCAATTACTTGTTGAGAAAAGAAGTGAAATTTGAGTGGGGACCAAAATGTCAGCTCTCGTTTGAACGCATCAAGCAGTATCTCCTCAATCCACCAGTTCTGAAGCCACCAGAACTGGGAAAGCCACTTCTCTTATACATTTCTGTCAACCAAAATGCTTGTGGCGAATTTCTTGCACAGTATGAGGAAGGCAACAGAATAGAGCATGCCATCTACTACGTAAGCAAGACTTTCATCGACTATGAGAAAAGATATTCTCAGATGGAAAAGACATGTCTGGCCTTAGTATGGATGTGTCAGAAGCTGAGACATTATCTGATGGCCTCAGAAATCAAAATTTTGTCAAGACTCAATCCTCTCAAGTACATCCTTGAATAGCCATTTCTTACTGGATGAATTGCAAATAGGGATTGGAATGGAAAAGAGAAGAGAGAGAAACACCAAGGGAGGAAAAAATTTGCGATGATCATAGTTTTGGCGGAAAGTCCTTCTGATGCAATACGACTTGGAGTACGTATCTCAGAAGTCAGTCAAAGGCTAGTCTATCGCAGATCAGTTGGTAGATTTCCCGTTGACAGAAGAGGTCAAAGTCGCATCTGTAGCATTCAAGAATCTCCAGTCTGGACCCTGTTCTTTGATGGATCCAGAAATATGTCTGGTATAGGGATCGGGATCTTATTGATCACTCCCGAAAAGGAGATGATGCCTTATTCCCTCAAGCTTAGCTTCCAATGTACTCATAACATGGTCGAGTATGAAGCTCTAATACAAGGCCTTAAGATTCTGCAAGACTTCAATGTCAAGAGAGTACATGCCTTCGGTGACTCATTGCTTGTTGCCAGTCAAGTTAATACTGAATGGCAGGTCAAAAATTCAAAATTGATTCCCTATCAGAAGATTGCCTTAGCTCTCATAGGCAGCTTTGAAGAATTTCAGCTCAATCATATCAAGAGGGAATACAATCACATAGCAGATGGCCTAGCCTGTCTGGGTTCCATTTTATCTTTTAAAGACAGTGAATCCTGTCGTTCCTTCGAGATTGGCAGACTTGATCAACCTGCCTTCATTCCAGCTGAGAAAATAAACCAAGCCATTCAGAAAGAGAAACCTTGGTACCAAGATATCAAAAACTTTATTGAAACCAGTGAATTTTTGCGAGAATGCCAAGAAATGAGCAACGTGTGATCCAACGCATGTCGGCCCGTTATTTCATCCTCGCCAATACTCTTTACCGTCATGGATTCAGTTCTCAGTACGCCAGATGCTTAGAAAGAGATGAAGCCATGAAAGTTATCCAAGAGGCACACAAGAGAATTTGTGGTGGTCACGTCGGCTACCAAACACTCGTCAAGCAAATTATTCGGGCAGGGTATTATTGAAAAATCATGCAGCAAGATTGCCATCGATTTGTGAGAAAGTGTGTCAAATGTCAAATGCACACACCTTCTATTCATGCACCAGCCGCGTACTTGCAGTCCATAATTTCTCCTTGGCATTTTTCAATGTGGGTCTTTGACGTGGTGGGTCCCATTACTCCTTCTGCTTCTAATAGCCACAGATACTTCCTCTCAGCTACAGAATACTTCACCAAATGGGTCGAAGTTGTAACTCTGCGAATAGTAGAAGGCCGACATGTAGTTTATTTCATTCATAAGAACCTTCTTTGTCGCTTTGGCGTCCCACATGATATTGTTTCAGATAACAGCAGCCATTTCAAGAATGAGAGGATGAAGACCTTCTGCTCGAAGTTCATGATTCATCACCACTTCTCAGCTCCTTATTATCCTCAAGGGAATAGCCAGGCAGAGGCCACTAACAAGATTTTGATCCGCATTCTGGAAAGAACTGTGGAGATAGGCCATGATTGGCACGATAAGATGCATGATGCACTTTGGGCTTACCGAACCACCATTCGAGCTCCAATCAATGCTACTCCCTCGGAGCTTGTCTACGTGACCGAAGTGGTATTACCTCTCCACGTTCAAAAGCCCACACTCAAGTTTGCATCACTCACTGAACTCCCGCTTGATCAGTATCAACAACAAAGGTTGGAATATCTAGATCTGCTAGACGAGAGAAGACTCAAGGCAACGGAACACGCTCAAGCTTATCGCCAGAGGATAGCTAGGCACTACGCCAAGTCAGTTATTGAAAGAAAATTATGAGTTAACGATTTGGTGCTCATATCGACAACTCATCTCAAGCATCGGCCGCGGGGCAAATGGTCACCCAATTGGGAAGGCCCTTATGTGGTTAAGGAGGCGCTGCCTTGCAATTCCTATCGTCTGATCAACGCAGATGGGGTGGAACTGCCAGATCCAATCAATGCTCTGCACCTGAAGAAATTTTATACTTAAAATGTTTGTTCTAGCCTTTTATACTCTTCAAAGAGCCTTTCAATAAAATAAATCAATTCTTCTCCATGATACTAGAGCATTTTTATTTATTTTTTATACCTCTGTCTTCCCTTCATCATGTGCAGGCAGGATTAGACAAATTCTTTGCTTCAAATTTTGTCCAATTTTCATTTGATCAGTCTTTATTTTATTAATTTTTATTCAATTTTATTAAATTTTATCCAATCCTTATTCTCTAACCCCCCCCCCCTTCAGGTTAAGGGTTAAACCTGAACCTCGTTCTTCGAGGTACGTCCCTTTCAGATTAAGGGATAAACCTGAATTATTTCTCATAAATTCTTCAATTCATATCAATCTTCATTCATTCTCCTTCGGGATAAGGGAAAATCCTAAAGTCACCATAAATAATTCAAATTTTAGACCATCTTGGGTCAAGAATCTTGAATAAATCTTCATAACCGTCGAAATCTATTCATACCTTTTATCAATCCTTCTAGAATCTGACTCCCAGTTTGGAATTATTTCCTTCCCATCTGAGTTTTGACTCAGGTTTTTTGTCTTCTTTTATTTTTTTTAAGAAGGTCCGGGTTCCGACTCGGGTCTTATATATATTTATTTTTGGGGTTGCGAGTTCCGACTCGAGCTTCATTTTTTGATCTGATGTTCGCATTGGACCAATTGTTACATCAAGAATTCAAGTTCTCAAACTCGATTTTCTTATTCATTCTTTTATTTTGAAAAACCAGGTTCCGAACTCGGGTTTTCCCTTTTGTATATATTCTTGTTTTCGGAGTTGCGAGTTTCGACTCGGGCTTTTTTTTTATCCGATGTCCGCATTGGACCAATTGTTACGTCGAGAATTCGAGTTCTCAAAAACTCGATTTTCTCATTCATTCTTTTATTTTGAAAAACTGGGTTTTGACTCGGGTTTTCCCTTTTGTATATATTCTTGTTTCCGGAGTTGCGAGTTCCGACTCAGGCTTCGTTTTTTAATCTAATGTTTGCAATGGACCAATTGTTACGTCGAGAATTCGAGTTCTCAAAAACTCGATTTTCTCATTCATTCTTTTATTTTGAAAAACCAGGTTCTGTGATCATCACAAAATTTTTCCTCTCTTGGTATTTTTCTCTCTCCTTCTCTTTTCCTTTCCAACCTCTATTTCCTCTTTTTTGAAAGGAGAAAATAAAAGACAGAAAAGAAGAGATAAGAGAAAAGAAAAGAAAGAAGAGAGAGGAACTCTTTTGCTAAGGTCTCACTTGACCTTGATTTTGAAAAAGATTTTAAAAGATTACTCGCCTCTATTTTAAAAATATTGCGAGAAAAATTGGGAGACGGGATTCGCTCGTCGGTACGAGGTTCGACCGTTCCTGGTGCCTTTACCAGGGGTAATCGAACCAAGGGTCGAATTTATGCCTTTTTGCTTTGCTAAAAGATTATCTAAGAATTTATTCTAATTCTAAATACACAAAGAATCATGCCTGTGCAATGCAAGGATGTATGCTCTTTTGAAAAGAATGATTTTGGAAATCTGAGAGTTTCCAAGAGAAAATGTGATGATGGAATGAAGATATGATTTCTGAATAGTTGAATCTAACTTAGAACTTGAGATAGATCAGGAAAAGATATTTTGGAGTTCTAAGTCTTTGAAATAATCAGAGTTTGGGAGATTAAATCTTGATTTTGAAAAGAATGATTTACAACTGAGATAAAAGGAAAAGAAAGGAAGTTTCAAAGTCAGAAATGGACTTTGGATTTGAATTCTGAACCTGGATTGAGGAGAGAAAATGAATATTTGAAATGGAATTGAATTCCAGATTCGAAATTTTGAAATCAGGATGGGATTTGAGAAATCCAAATTGAGTTTGGAAAATAGAATTGGTTTTAAGAGATCTAGATAGGATATGAAAAATGGAATTGGTTTTTGGATTTTGGGAATCAAGATAGACTTGGATTTTGAAATCTAGCATCCTAAATGGATTTAGATCCGAGGTCTAAGAATTCTAAATGGAATCTGGATCTGAAGCCAGAGATCCAAGATGGAATTGGATCTGAGATCTGAATTGGATTGGATCTGAAGTCTGAGATCCGAAATGAGATTGAAGTTCTAGAATCCTAAATGGAATTGGATCCGAAGCTCTGGAATCCAAGATGGAGTTGGATTCGAAATCTGGGATCCTAAATGGAATTTGGATCTGAAGTCTGAGATCCAAGATGGAATTGGATTCTGGATCCTAAAATGGAATTTGGTTCTGAAGTCTGAGATCCAAGATGGAGTTGCATTTGGAAATCTGGATCCAAATTGGGATTAGGTTCTAACTTTGGATTCGGGTTTTTGAAAGTCCAAATGGGACTTTTGAAGGTGGGTCTGGGTTTTGAAAACCCAGATTGAATTTAAAATTTAGGAAGAGTCAAATTTTGAGATTCAGAACCAATCTCAAAACCTTGATTTTAAATTTTGAAGATATGAAAATAAACTTGATTTTGAATTTGAAATTAGAAGATGAATCAAAAACTTCAAAGTTAAATTGAACTTTGAAGTTTTTGAATTTTTAAATTGGAAATTGAAGTTTTGAATACGAAATGGATTTGAAGTTTCAAATTCAATTTGGACTTTGAAATCAAATTTTGAATTTTGAAAATGAGATAGAATTTGAATTTGAACCTATAAATAAGGATTGATTTGAAGAAGATACTAAAAACTACTTGGATTTTTGAAAAAGAATTTTGAAAATATGATGCAATTCTATCCTAAATGATGAATGAATTTAAAGATTTTGAAATTGGATTTGAAAAAGCATATTTCATTCTTAAAATGAATTAAAATAAGATTGAAGATATAATACATTCCTGACTATGGTCATTGAATGTATTATATAATAACCTATATTTAAATTCAGGTGAAGAATAAAACATATTTTAGTGCTTTTATAGAGTTTAAGATGAAATTAACTCTCAATATATCCTGACTATGTCCATTGATATATATATATTGAATTAATTTTAAATTAAACTCTAATAAAAGAAGAAAAATATTTGAAGATATGATGATTTTTTAAGAGGATCCGGTGTTATTTCATAAAAGATAAAAATCCTAAGTTTTGTTTACATCCTTACTATGGCCATTGATGTAAATCATCAACTTAGGATTAATTACTTTTTATAAAATGGTATACGTGCCATTCGTGTTTCACCATTGCGAGATTTTGGAAAATAAAGGCAAAAAGTATGAAAACAAGCAATCTATGACATTTATAATGCTCATTCATCCTATCTAAAAGCTGGAAATGTAATATTCTCATTAATGATCTAACTATTACATTATGGTAATGGATTCTTGTGAACACCCCAAATTTTTCAAATTCTTTTAAATATTCCCTTCTTGTCCCTAAATTCATTTTTTGAGTAAATAAGTCATTTTAAATCTAAATTCTGGTTCATTTCTCAAAGTTTTATTGAAATTAAATTCATTTTATACGTTTAAATTGATTTTGGATCTGGATCTATTGCCCAGATCCAAATCTGAATCTCCTTGTTCAAATTTTAAATTAAAATTACAGAAAAATAAAAAAATAGTTTGTAAATAGCTCGGACAGTCCATCCGACATTCGTTTGGATCCATCACGTTGTATTTCTTGATTCAAGTTTTAAAACTTGAACATTTTCTCAAAAACAAGGACCCAAACCCATTTTTTAAGAAATTTTTCCCAAAATAGCCTGGAAAACCTTCTTTTGTAAATATTTCTCAAAAATACAAAAAAATTAGGGTTGAATCTTTGTTTTCTCGTAAAAATCCTAGATTTTATTCCAAAAATACAAAAAAATAGAAAAATAACACGAAAAGCAAAAAAAATCGGAAAAACTACGAGAAAAAAATAAGTAGGTTTTGAAGGTTTTTCGTCAAAAACCTCATCTTGAGCCATTTTTCAAAAATTTTAAAAGAGGGAATCCTTGTTTTGGAAATTTGAGAAAGGTCGAACGGCCATCTCCCGCGCACTCTCCCCTCTCAATTCCCACCATTGATCTTCAAACAAACTCCTTCTCCCTCAACCCTTCATCTTCAACCATCTCCCTCTCTCGAAGGCTCCTCTTCCCCTTTAAGAGGAAAGCTCGTAGAAGGAGCAAAGGGTCGTCTTCTACCCCTTCATACTGATCTTCTCCATTCCCTCTTCTTATTCTCTTCTTTTTTTTGTTTTTTTTTCCTCTGGATTCCTCTGATCTTCTCTCTCGATCAATCGGAGGAAGCTCTTTGTCTCTCAAGCCAAACAAGTAAGTGCTTCTGCTTCCCCTCTGCAATTTCTGATTTTTTTTTTTATATTTGAAGCCCCTATTAGCACACCATGGATTGGGTTGATTTGCTTATAGCAACTTCAATACACTCCCGTGCCACAGCAACGGAAGGGAATCGATCCAACACCATCTCATGTTTTTCCCATTTTTTTTTTTTTTACATTTACTTCCATACTTAAAGAGTATCCGATTGGGTATTATTCTTTTCCTTTTTTCTTTATATCTCATTCACCTTATGCATCTGTTCTCTGGTGTTAATATGAAATACTTTGCATCTCAATTAGCATTTCATGATCGCTGTTCGTATTTTCTGTGTCCTTTTATGACACTTTACTTTTTTTTTATCACCTTCTAAATCAGTAATGCGTCTCATTGATCGATCTTTACCTGCATCACGCTGTAGCATCTTTCAGCGTTAGTCATTCTCTAGGCTTTATTTTCACTATGTCAACGTAATTTGTTATATCACCTGTGCAACACCTACCTGACCTCATCAGAATGAATGATGGCCCCTGTTATATTCACCACTTCACGTTACATAATCCTGTTTTGATCGTTCATATCGTATACAGAATCAGTTTTATATATGCTTTGTTATCTCTATATATGGTCACATATAAGTTACCTTCAATAGATAAAAACCCTTGAGCCGATGAATCCTCTTCACACGCCTGGTCAATTTCAAAATTCTGTTAAGAATCAGCAGGAGGTTATACCCATTTGAGTTTTAAATCTGGATTGATCTCATTATGTCTCTATCAAACCTGGATTATCTGCATCGAGTTCATGTAATTAGTGTTTTCTGTGATCTAAGTTTCATTCTCTCAATTCTTGCTTTCTTTGATTTTAGTTATATCATTCTGTATACTCTAGATCATCCTCATATCTTCATTCCATTAGATGCTTCAAACTCCATTTTATGCACTATTTTTATTTTTATTTTTTTATTTTACCTTTCAAGTTTATATTCTACAGTGCATATAAACCCCCCTTCTTGGATTTTTGATATTCATTGGCCTCTGTATTTTGTCTTATAATGTTATACAGTTTGTTGTTTTTGTCATCCGATCTATTAGTTTGGAATTGGGCATGATGAAGCCAATAAAACCTGGTTTGGAAGAACCACAGGAGCAAGTTCATAGGATAAGAATTATTTTCTCTTCCAAAAGTGTAGAGAATCTTGAAAAAGTTTGTGCTGACCTTGTCCGGGGTGCAAATGACAAAAGGCTTAAAGTTAAAGGACCAGTAAGGATACCTACAAAAAGTGTTGCAGATGACTACTAGAAAGTCACCATGTGGTGAAGATACTAATATTTGGGACCAGTTCGGACTGTGAAAGGGTCATTGACCTTATAAACTCATCAGAGATTGTAAAGTAGATTACATCAATCCCCATTGAACCTGGTGTAGAGGCTGAACTGACTATTGCAGATCCACGGGCGATCAATTTTTTATATATATATTTTTTTTAGATTACTATATGAATTTAGTCAGGATTGAAGGATTTGAAGAGAGACACTACAGGGTTTCATTTTTTTTTCTCTTTCTCTGCCAGCAAACTGATCTTCCATCTGAAAATCTGAACTAGGAAATTAGAACTGTTGATTTTTTTTAGTTTTCAGATTTAGTTGCATTGATCTTTTTGGTTTTAGACATTTATTGTCCCTTTTTTTGGATTTATGTTTACTGTTCTGATATATCTGTAAACTGTTCCTGTTCTTACTAAATTTTTGCAGCAATCATATGATCATGCTATATACAATAAGCACATGCCTTCAGGACGAAATTGTTCGCGTAATATATTATTGACAGGATACCGTAGCAAGGTTGTTGTATGCTTGATGAAAAGGAGAACAGTTTCTTTCAAGAGTCATATTCAGCTATATCAAGAAATTTTAGGTCAAGCTTGTTGATTTGATGGGCATTATGGAGGTTCCAATATGACCTATTGGTGTCGATAATCATATTATATATAGTAAAGCCATGGAGATGGTACCCAGTTGAGAGCAAAAACCAGGAACATGCCACTTCCTTGTTTCACTATTATGAAGCTTCACTTGTGCACAGGGTTCTTCACCTGCTGTAGCAACAGCAGAGTGTACATTTTTTTTTTTTTTTAGTTTACTGTATATAAATAATACCCATCTTCAACTAAGATTCACAACACTTCAGTATACAATCACTTCAACACCACATAATGCATTCCCTGCTGTGCATAATTGTAGATCATCTCTCCAGTCCGATCCTCATTGAGAGTAACCTTCATCACTTGCACAACCAGCCGTACTTATCACACAACCATCCAGCCCCTGCCTTACACCTCCTTTCACCCATGGTAACTGCAACAGTAGTTACCACACATCATATTCATGCTTTCCACCCACATTACTATCACTGCTGCACACTACCTCTCCAGCATCCCCTGCTAACCATCACAATTATCTTTCCAGCACCTTCACCCTACAGCACCCATTACCACTACACTTTCATACCACCTACACTAGTTTTTGCAGTAAATCTTTCACTATATCACTGCCAGCACATTCCCCTGTCCCAGCCTCATTTAGCTTGCACAGCACCATCATCTCAGCATCCCTCAAATACGAGTTTTGCAGTAAACTCACAGCTGCTGTAACACCCGCCATGTTTTTCAGCTGCACCTTTATAACAGCATGAGCTTCATATCTATAGCCCTCCATGGTCATACATATGTAACGCCATCTTGATTCTCTGTTTTAGTTTCATTTTTGTATAATCACTAACATAACCATTATATCATATTTATGAATTTCCTGCACCTCCACTATGTATCTCCCACAAATACCACTCTGCTTACACCACCATCATTTTTATCCACCTATGTTTTATACGTACTACATATATATATATATATATATATATATATATATATATATATATATATATATATATATATATAAGTGTATATGTAAATATATATATGCACACCCATGTATATATATATGTATATTGGCATGCCTGTATATATATATATATATATGTAAGTATATACATACACATTATCTCTTGCCTTCTCACATTCTAAATATCTTGGCACATGAGCAATTTTTCCGTTAACCTCCGTATGATATGTGCAATGTTCTTCCATTTTCATACTAATCAAATGTTTTGCAGGAAATATGTGGAAAAGGTCATCACTTGGAATTGTATATCCAATTTTATGAGCTGTAATAAGTTAGGATTTAATGAGAATTCATATTTCCTGTTTTAGATAGAATGAATGAGCATTGTAGATATCATGAATTACTTGTTTTTCATGCATCTTTACCTTTATTTTTCAAATTCTCACATTGGTGAAACACGAATGGCACGTGCACCATTTTGTAAGAGGTAAATCAATCCTAAGTTGATGATCCACATCAATGGCCATAGTCAGGGTGCGGACAAAACTTAGGATTTTTATCTTTTATGAAATAACACCGGATCCATACTGGATCCATTTTCAAAATTCATCATATTTTCCTTAAATATTTTCTTCTTTTATTAGAATTTAACTTAAAATTAATTCAAAATATATACCAATGGCCATAGTCAGGGTATATTGAGAGTTAATTTCATTTTTAATTCTATGAAAGCACCAAATGTGTTTTATTCTTCACATGAATTTAAATATATATTATTATATAATACATTCAATGACCATAGTCAAGGATGTATTATATCTTCAATCTTATTTTAATTCATCCAAAGAATGAAATAGCTTTTCAAAATCCAATTTCAAAATTCTTTTAATTCATTCATCATTTAGGATAGAACTGCATCATATTTTCAAAATTACTTTTTTTAAAAAAAAAAAACTCCAAATAATGTAAATATCTTCTTCAATCTATCTTCAATTCTTATGAAAAACCAATTCATCCTCTTCATTTTTCAAATTCAATTCCATTTTCAATCTCAAAAGTTCAAATTTAAACTTTGAGATTTCAAAGTCATTTTTGTTCAAATTCAAATCAGATTTCAAAATTCAAATTAACTCTGAAATTCCAAATCCATTTTATATTCAAGACTCCAATCAAAACCAAAGTTCAATTTAACTTTGAGATTCTTGATTCATCTTCTGAATTTAACTCCAATTCCATCTTAGGATCCAGAATTCAAAATTTACTTTGGATCTCAGACTTCAGATCCAATTCCTCTTTAGGATCCAGAGTCCAATTCCACTTTTGGATCTCAGAATTCAGATCCAATTCTCCCTTAGGATCCAGAATCCAATTCTACATTTGGATCTTAGACTTCAGATCCAAATCCATCTTAGGATCCAGAACTCAATTCTACATTTGGATCTCAGACTTCAGATCCAATTCTCAATTAGGATCCAAAATCCGACTCTACATTGGATCTCAGACTTCAGATCCAAAATCTCCTTTAGGATCTAGAGTCCCACTCTATATTGGATCTCAGACTTCAAATCCAAAATCTCCTTTAGGATCCAGAGTCCCACTCTACATTGGATCTCAGAATTCAGATCCAAATCTCCTTTAGGATCCAGAGTCCAACTCTACATTGGATCTCAGACTTCAGATCCAAATCCATCTTAGGATCCAGAGTCCAACTCTACGTTTGGATCTCAGACTCCAAATCCACTCCACTTCAGGATCCAAAACCCAAAGTGCATCTTGGATTCCAATTCTCGGATCCCATTCTGTTTAGGATCCAGAATCCAATTCCAACTCCAGATTTCAATTCATTTTCAGATCTAATCTGGATCTCTTAAATCCATTTCTATTCTTAAATACCATTTGATTTTCTCAGTCCATTCCAAATTCAAACTTCAAAATCTAGATTCAATTCCATCTCAAGTATTCATTTTCTTTCCTAAATTCAAATTCAAAATTCAAAGTTCATTTCCGACTTTTGAAACTTCACTTTCCTTTCATTTTCAAAAGCTTCAAGTCATTCTTTCTCAAAATCAAGATTTATTCTTCTAAATTTACTTCGGAGACTTAGAACTTCTCTGATCTATCTCGAGTTCTAAGTTAGATTCAAACATTTCTTCACTCCTTTACCAAGTTCATCTTAGATTACTTGGAAATTTCCAAATCAAATTTCAAAATAGCATACATCCTTGCATTGCACAAGCATGATTCTTTGTGCATTTAGACTTAGAATAAATTCTTAGATTATATTTAGGCAAAGCAAAAGGCATAGACTCGATCCTTGGTTCGATTACCCCTGGTAAAGGCGCCAGGAACGGTCGAACCTCGTACCGACGAGCGAATCCCGTCTCTCCATTTTTTTCCCGCAATATTTTCAAAAACGGAGGCGAGTTAAATTTCTAAATATGTTTTCAAATAAAGGTCAAGTGAGACCGCGCAAAATAGTTCATCTTCTCTCTTTTCTTCCTTTCTTTTCTCTTCTCTCTTTCTTTTCTTTCTTTTATTCCACTCCCTTCAAAAAGGAGGAGAATAGAGGTTAGAAAAGGAAAAGAGAAGGAAGAGAGAGAAACCGCCAAGAGAATAGAAAAAAATTTGCGATGATCACAGTTTTGGCGACTGAGATGGGACCCGTCTTCGTCCGGTTGGATCTAGGTCTTTGCTTTGCTTTTATATAATCTAAGTCTTTATTCTAACATATGTCAGCTACATTTTTTCATGCAAACCTTAGGAAGCCTAGATTTTGTCCTAAGCTGACATCATTGCATATAGGATCTAAGTATGGTTTGGTAGGACCATATTGAGGAGATTATCCATGTTCACATTAGACTTAGGTCTTAAATACAACTCTCCTCAATTTTAGGGATTGAATGCAGACAATGTATGCAAGTGTATGCTTCTTTTCATTTAAAATCTATCTCTTTAGGACTTGCATTAGAGCCTTCTGATTTTATTTGCATGTTAATCATATTTTGAAAACAACCTTACCTATATTGTCCCGGTCTTCACGTTGTTGGGCTGTCTCACTGAACCATAGTTTGGGAGAGAGCCTCACAACTGGACCACTTATTTGGGTTCGCGCCCCCCTACCACGTACCTAAGGGCCATAGTCCGAGGTATATCGGTAGGTGCTCAAGGATGTTGGGAAGCCTCTTACCTTAGAACCGAAGAGATATCTTATATGCCACGTACTTCGAGCTTCGGCTTGAGTATATCGACGTACCTTGATTGGAATCAGATGATATAAATCTTAGAGTTAGGATTAAGGTCCTATCAGCCATTTCAAATATTGCATATAGAGTCAGCTTTAGGGAGTGTTGTTTGTGTATCCTTGCTTGTATATCTGTGATTGTATGATATATATATATATATATATCTTCTTCCTTATATTTTCCAAAACCCTGGGTATATATTTCAAAATTTCCTCTTTGTTTTAAAAACCCAGGTGTATTATTCTTTCTCTTCTTCTTCTTCCTCTAAAAATTCTTCCAAATTCTTCTGATCCTGCCTGCAAGTTCTTCAAAATTTTAAATCCTTACCATTTATTCTCAAAATTCCATTTTTCCTTTTTTTTTCCTTCTGTTTTTATATTCTTGTTTATATTTTCATAAAAATCTCTTTCCATCAAGAGATATCCTTTTCAAAATAATATTTTCTTTTCATATTTTCAGTTGGTTACTCTCCCTCGTAGAGTAAACAACGCGATTGTCACAAATTTGGTGGCGACTCAATCCCTAGTAATAGGATACAATTAAATTTTTAACCTAAATCCTTCCTCTTTGTCAAAATATCTCTAAAAGGTTTCTTTGGTCTAAAAACCTCCATTTTTCCTCCACAGAGAGTTCTGATATTTCAAAAATGGTCACTACAAGAGGGGGAAAAGAAACAATTCCTCAACTCAGCGATAGTGAGGCAGAAGAGATAAGCTCTCCTAAATCAGTCAGGGGACAGAGTCAGAGCAAGAAGGATGACATCGACCCCGCTATGTATGACATGTTCCAAAGGATGATGGCAAGGATGATGTCAGAGCAAGCCGAGGCTAAGCTGAAAGAGGCAGTTCCTAAAAGCAAGCTGAGGAAGAAGCCTGTAAAGAAGCAAGTCAGATTCATTAGAAAGAAGTTACAGCCAGACACTACTTCTGAGGAATCAGAGTCAGTCGAGGAAGAGTCAGAAGAGGAAGAGCAGATTGTCTACAAGCAGAATCCTCCGAGACAGTCTGTAAAGATAGTTGCGGAAGAGCCTGAATCTGTCAACAAGCCCAAATCTGGGGCTCCAGCAGAGGACCTGATGAGCAAGCAGATGAAGGAAATGAATCGAGCTATTAAGGATATTCAAGCCAAGGCTAAGGGCAAGCAGACCTACACCGGCGAAGATTTCTATGATGGTCTAGATGGGGACGATAACTTGGAGAATCTTCCCCGTAAGTTTCTCAAATTTGACGGAATTGACAACCCTAAAGCCCACCTGGCCACATTTTATGCAGAGTGCAGCCGTTTCAGGAAAGATAACAGGGCTTTATTCATCTGTTTTCCCCGCAGTCTGGAGGGTGTAGCAGCCAGATGGTATGCTGATCACGTGAATCCTATCGAACTACAAGAGTTCGATAAGGTAGTAAATCTGTTCATCGAGCGCTTCTTATTCAACACTGAAGCCTCACCTACATTAAATCATCTTTACAACCTGAAGCAAGGAGAGAATGAAAGAGTAGGTGATTTCATTCACAGGTGGAGAAGCACCTGTAATAAGATGAAGGTACCCATTCCTGAGGAGCACGCATTGCAAGTGATCCTCAACAATTTCTCTCAGCCCATAAGGAGCCTCATCGCCACTTCCCCGGCGAAATCCTTCATCAAGTTAATTGAGCGAGCTGAATGGCTCGAAGCAGGAATAGAAAGCGGACTGTACGAGGGCACGCCTCTGGTCAAGAATGTCCAAGACCAAAAGAAGAAGGTGCAGTTTGCTCATTCAGTTGATGCCTCCTGCAATAATCTTGGTAGTAGCAGCAAAGGAAACAAGAACAACAGTGACAATGGTCCGAGAGTAGATCAGAGCAAGGGGCAGAAGGAGAGAGCGTATAAGAACAATGACAAGCCGCTTCCAATTGGCATCCAGCAGAAATGGGATCTTCAAGAGAAGCCCAAGTACATCAAGTGGGAGAAAGATCGAGTCTTCACTCCTTTAGATCAAACCATGGAAGTAATTCTGGATTACCTGTTAAAGCATGGGATGATCAAACTCCCTAAAATAGCGGATCCTCCCGTAATCTTGGGAAAATTCAAAGATCAATTCTGCAAGTTCCATAGGGCAACGGGGCACGACACAGAGCATTGTTTCGTCCTCAAGCACATGATACAAGACTGCATTGATAGAAGTATTTTGATAGAGGACGAGGAAGAAAAGCAGCCAGCAGTCCTGACAGAACCATTCCCGGACCACTCAAAGAATTGATAAAGCCAAAGTTTTTGTTTGCTTTCGTCTCTTTTTGTCAGTTGTCTTGTAGGGGCTAGTCAGCCCAGTCTTCTATGGGTCCTTTCCTTTTTCAAGTTTTTGTAAATATTCAGTTGTTATCAAGCCTTTGCTTATCAAATGAAATGTCGATTTCCTTTATATCTTTTATATCCAATGCTTCTGTTCCCTTTGCCATACTGGGGCATTTAAATTCCTGTTCTTTTCAGAATGCGAGACAATCCTGACATCATTCATGAGAGAAATGATATTACCTATGAGGGCTTTTTCAAAAAATCATGAAATTTTTAAAATCTTCGTTATGACCAAGGAGTTCAAATATTCCTTGGTCTAACCTTTGACAAAAAATCAACCCTCGTGTTGATCATATCTTCAAAAATAAGTTTTTCAACCATTATATTGAAAGATCAACCCTTATGTTGGTCTTATCTTCCAAAATGAATTTTAAACTTTTATATTCAAAGATCAATCCTTGTGTTGATCTTATCCTTCAAAATGGATTTTAAATCTTTATATTCAAAGATCAACCTTTGTGTTGGTCTTATCTTTCAAAATGGATTTCAAATCTTTTTAGATCAACCCTTATCTTTCAAAGTGGATTTCAAAACCTTTATATTCAAAGATCAATCATTGTATTGATTTAATCTTCCAAAATGGATTTCAAATCTTTTTATTCAAAAGATCAACCCTTTGCGTTGGTCTTATCCTCCAAAATTGATCTCAAAACTTTTCAAAAATCAACCCTGGCGTTGTTCTTATCTTTTAAAATGGGTTATAAATCATCATATTCAAAGATCAATCATTGCATTGGTCTTATCTTCCAAAAATGGGTTTTAAATCATTATATTCAAAGACCAACCCCTGTGTTGGTCTTATCTTCCAAGATTGGTTTCTAAAACATTATATTCAAAGATCAACCCTTGTATTGATCTTATTATCAATTTCGAACTATTATTTTTAGAAATCAGATCTAGTATTGATCTTATTCTTCAAAATTAGGTATTCAAAACCATTGCCTTCGAAAATTAACCCTCATGATGATCTCCCATGTTTAATTTAAAGGATCAGATCTCGCACTGATCATTCTTCTTATGGTGGATTTTTCTTCCCCCAAAATGATTTCTCATTTGTCTTTTAAATAAACATTTTTTTTTTTTCAAAATCCCATACGCAGGTAGGATCAGAAAACTCCTTTTTCTCAAATCTTATAAATCTTCAGTTAATTTTGATATCTTTATCAGTTTCATTCATATATTTATCAAGTTTTACGTCAACTTTATCAAGTTTTATCAAGTTTTATCGAATTTTCCTCAATTATATTAAAATTTTCAAATCTATTACCCTTTCAGGTTAAGGGATAAACCTGATGCCTCTGTCCCATGAGGTATTTTCTAAATATTCTTTGAAGGCCCCTTTCAGGTTAAGGGATAAACCTGACCCTCGTTGTCCGAGGTGTTCCCATTCAGGATAAGGGATAATCCTGAAACCCCTTGTAGGAGCAACAACGGTACCTATGAGGATTCTTTTGTAAATACAAGTTTTGTTAATCTTTATTGATTTTCTAGATTTATATCAATTTGCCTTCGCTAAATTTTCTTAAATTTTTCTCCCATTCAGGATAAGGGAAAATCCTGAAACCCCTCGTAGGAGCAATAACGCTACCTATGAGGATTCTTTTGTAAATACAAGTTTTGTCAATCTTTGTTGTTTTTCTAGATTTATATCAATTTCCCTTCATTAAATCTCTTTAAATTCTATTCTTTTTCCCATTCAGGATAAGGGATAATCCTGAAACCCCACGTAGGAGCAATAACGCTACCTACGAGGATTCTTTTATAAATACAAGTTTTGTCAACCTTTATTGATTTATATCAATTTCTTTTCACCTTCTTAAATTCTATTCTTTTTCCTATTCAGGATAAGGGATAATCCTGAGACCCCTCAAGGGTGCAATAACGCTACCTATGGGGATTCTTTTGTAAATACAAGTTTTCGTTAACCTTCATTGATTATCTAAATTTATATCAATCTCTCTTTATTAAAATTCCTTAAATTCTTTTCCCATTCAGGATAAGGGAAAATCCTGAAACCCCTTGTAGGAGCAACAACGCTACCTATGAGGATTCTTTTGTAAATACAAGTTTTGTTAATCTTTATTGATTTTCTAGATTTATATCAATTTGCCTTCGCTAAATTTTCTTAAATTCTATTCTGTTTCCCATTCAGGATAAGGGAAAATCCTGAGACCCCTCGTAGGAGCCACAACGCTACCTATGAGGATTCTTTTGTAAATACATGTTTTGTCAATTTTTGTTAATTTTTCTAGATTTATATCAATTTCCATCAATAAATCTCTTTAAATTCTATTCTTTTTCCCATTCAGGATAAGGGATAATCCTGAAGATAACTCATAGGGGCAACCATGCTGCCTGTGAGAATTCTTTTTCACAAAAATAAAAATCAAATTTTCCTCAAATGTTCTACATTTTTTTCAAAGTTCTATATCCTTTTGTCTTCTCAAAGTTTATTCTATTTATATTCCCCGTCACATACCTGGTCCATCTAAATCATAGATCATAAATTTTAAATCTTGTCATATCTAAATTCAAGTCTCAGGTTATCTCTTCATAAAAATCTTCTATTTTCCTTTCAGGTTAAGGGATAAACCTGAATCATTCTTTTTCTAAATTCTCTTCAAAAATGTCTATTCTATTTCCCCTTCATGATAAGGGATACTGAAACCCCGGCCATTCTTCTTGCTTCAATCTCTAAATATCTTAAAATAGGCCGATCTCCTTCCCGACTCTCAGTTGGAAAACCTAGTGTTCGCATTGGGTATTTTGCTAAGTGTCCAAATCTAAAAATCAAGTTCATCAGTCCTCGTGTTGTTTGTCTCTCAGAAAGTCTCAATCTTAAATCAAGCCATTAAATAAAATGTCCCAGCTACTTCGCTGGTCGTTAAATGATTAAATGAAATGTCCCAGCTACTTCGCTGGTCGTTAAATGATTAAATGAAATGTCCCAGCTACTTCGTTGGTCGTTAAATGATTAAATGAAATGTCCCAGCTACTTCGCTGGTCGTTAAATGATTAAATGAAATGTCCCAGCTACTTCGCTGGTCGTTAAATGATTAAATGAAATGTCCCAGCTACTTCGCTGGTCGCTAAATGAAGTGTCCCAGCTACTTCGCTGGTCGCTAAATGAAATGTCCCAGCTACTTCACTGGTCGCTAAATGAAATGTCCCAGCTACTTCGCTAGTCGCTAAATGAAATGTCCCAGCTACTTCGCTGGTCGTTAAATGATTAAATGAAATGTCCCAGCTACTTCGTTGGTCGCTAAATGAAATGTACCAGCTACTTCGCTGGTCGTTAAATAAAATGTTCCAACTCCTTCGTTGGTCGTTAAATGAAATGTCCCAGTTTTCACTGGTCATTAAATGAAAGGTTCCAGCTACTTCGTTGGACATTAAATGAAATGTCTCAGTTTTCACTGGTCATTAAATGAAAGGTTCCCGCTACTTCGCTGGTCATTAAATAAAATATCTCAGTTTTGTTGTCCAAAATCATAAATTGCAACTAAGGGTCGCATCAAAATTTATATTGAGTAAATATTTCACATAGAAGTCATAAAAACTTTGCCAATTTGCTAAAAATATTTGTTGATTCCAAATATATCTTACTGCACAAAAGAATTACCTCAGATTACCTCTAGTATTTTCTTCATAAAAGGTGAAACTCTTTGTGAAAGAGAGGTAAAATTCAAATCTTTTTCCTGTTGATCAACCAAAAGGATGAAAGAAATATCCTCGGTATGATTAGTGAAATAAATATTCGATGACATTGAAAAGCCGGACGCAAATTGATATTGATCATAGCTATGATGCATGTTTAAAGACGATTTCCTGGCAATTAGACAGTGGAAATATCCTGAGCCATAAAAGAATCCACTTAATCCATATCATCTTATCCAGTTTAAAGCTGCAATCAAATATCGGCAAAAGGGATCTCTCAATTGTCGTCAAGATGAAGGCGAATTAAGCGAGTAGACCCCCGGGGCCAAAGAAGATTTGGATCATCTACCAAGATGAAGGAGTTTGTGAAGGATCCTTCCAGGGAAAGTTCAGATCACCGTCGAGATGAAGGCGAGTGTGACGGACCTACCGACAAACCCTAAATGATATTTGATTTCTGCTATCATCTAAAGACCTTTGAGCCAATACCATCATATATAATCCCTGAGAAAAAGAAGGATCGGAGCATCTCCGAGATGAAGGAGTTTGTGACGTACCCTTCCCTGAAAAAGAGAGAAAAGTCAGGACATCTCCAAAATGAAGGATGATGTAAAAACCCGAAAAGCCCAAAGACTCAAAAAAGAGTGCAAGAAGATCATCACGGGAAGACACCCAGATATCAAACTGCCGAAATTGCCAGAAGTCATCTTTTCTCATGCAAAATTCTTTTGTCAATGTCTTTTCACTACTTGTTTTTATGAAATTAAGAATATTTCTTCTCTTCTCATATCAGGGAAATGGATAGCCTCCTTGAAGAAAATCATCAGCGCTAAAATTTTGAATTTGACTCTTTAAGACCGAGAAGTTAACCTCGTTGGAGGAAATACTCTAGGTAAAAGAGGGAATATCTTTGCACACATATGCACAGTTTCAAGCATTGAAGTCAACTATAAATTTATCTTATCGGCAAAATTTTCTAGATATTATCAAAATGAAATAAGTAGTCAATATCCATTTCGATGCAACCTAGCGTTGTTCATATCTTTCAAAAGAGTTACCCCATTCAGTTGAAGTATCTCTCCTGTCCCATCACGGTTTCAAGATATCCGTATGGTTGTTCCCACTCAGATTAAGGGTCAAAACCTGTACTCCCTGCGAGAGGTCATTAAATTCAAAAAGCTGATTAAGTCTCAGCAATGAGACGTCCAAGTTCATCCATTTTTCAAAGCTTTAGGGAACCCCATTTCATTTCTCCTTTCGCAAACCCCTTTTGGATTTGTTCGTCCAAACTCCGAAGGTCCCATCATGGTCCTTCTCTCGAGGATTTCGTATGATCGTCCCCTTCAGGTTAAGGGTTAAGCCTGAACCTCGTGCCTCGAGGTATTTTTCCTTTTTCAGGTTTGGGTAAAACCTGAGTCTTGTTTCGACGAGGTGTTTTCCTCCAGTCCCATCATGGTTCTTCCCATCGAGGAATCCGTACTTTATATATCCATCCAGAATAAAATCCTACTTAAGCTTCACCTCATAAGGCGTTTTCTCAAAAATGTCCCATCAAGGTCTTCGCATATTCTTTCCTCCATTCAGGTTATCTTGAGATATCTTCGTCCCATCCAGGTTAAGGGCTAAACCTGAGTCATTCAAAAGGCTGACCTTGTCTCGCCCATGAGACGGGATCTTCACCCAGAGTCCCATCACGATTTCCTCATCCTTTACTCAATCATATCATTTTCGAGGATTTCGTCTTCCCCAAACCATTCAAAGATAAAGTTTCAAATTTGAAAAACATGCCTTTTAAATCAAATTCTTCCACACCCAGTTCAGATCTGTTGACTGGGGCATTTTTCAAAATTTGGAGTGTTTTCTTTGCCACTAAACTCGGCTTTCAACCGGTTTAGTAGCAAAGAGGGGCATCTGTGAACACCCCAAATTTTTCAAATTCTTTTAAATATTCCCTTCTTGCCCCTAAATTCATTTTTTGAGTAAATAAGTCATTTTAAATCTAAATTCTGGTTCATTTCTCAAAGTTTTATTGAAATTAAATTCATTTTATACGTTTAAATTGATTTTGGATCTGGATCTATTGCCCAGATCCAAATCTGAATCTCCTTGTTCAAATTTTAAATTAAAATTACAGAAAAATAAAAAAATAGTTTGTAAATAGCTCGGACAGTCCATCCGACATTCGTTTGGATCCATCACGTTGTATTTCTCGATTCAAGTTTTAAAACTCGAACATTTTCTCAAAAACAAGGACCCAAACCCATTTTTTAAGAATTTTTTCCCAAAATAGCCTGGAAAACCTTCTTTTGTAAATATTTCTCAAAAATACAAAAAAATTAGGGTTTAATCTTTGTTTTCTCGTAAAAATCCTAGATTTTATTCCAAAAATACAAAAAAATAGAAAAATAACACGAAAAGCAAAAAAAATTGGAAAAACTACGAGAAAAAAATAAGTAGGTTTTGAAGGTTTTTCGCCAAAAACCTCATCTTGAGCCATTTTTCAAAAATTTTAAAAGAGGGAATCCTTGTTTTGGAAATTTGAGAAAGGTCGAACGGCCATCTCCCGCGCACTCTCCCCTCTCAATTCCCACCATTGATCTTCAAACAAACTCCTTCTCCCTCAACCCTTCATCTTCAACCATCTCCCTCTCTCGAAGGCTCCTCTTCCCCTTTAAGAGGAAATCTCGTAGAAGGAGCAAAGGGTCGTCTTCTACCCCTTCATACTGATCTTCTCCATTCCCTCTTCTTATTCTCTTCTTTTTTTTGTTTTTTTTTCCTCTGGATTCCTCTGATCTTCTCTCCCGATCAATCGGAGGAAGCTCTTTGTCTCTCAAGCCAAACAAGTAAGTGCTTCTGCTTCCCCTCTGTAATTTCCGATTTTTTTTTTTATATTTGAAGCCCCTATTAGCGCACCATGGATTGGGTTGATTTGCTTATAGCAACTTCAATACACTCCCGTGCCACAGCAACGGAAGGGAATCGATCCGACACCATCTCATGTTTTTCCCGTTTTTTTTTTTTTACATTTACTTCCATGCTTAAAGAGTATCCGATTGGGTATTATTCTTTTCCTTTTTTTTTTATATCTCATTCACCTTATGCATCTGTTCTCTGGTGTTAAAATAAAATACTTTGCATCTCAATTAGCATTTCATGATCGCTGTTCGTATTTTCTGTGTCCTTTTATGACACTTTACTTTTTTTTTTATCACCTTCTAAATCAGTAATGCGTCTCATTGATCGATCCTTACCTGCATCACGCTGTAGCATCTTTTAGCGTTAGTCATTCTCTAGGCTTTATTTTCACTATGTCAACGTAATTTGTTATATCACCTGTGCAACACCTACCTGACCTCATCAGAATGAATGATGGCCACTGTTATATTCACCACTTCACGTTACATTATCCTGTTTTGATCGTTCATATTGTATACAGAATCAGTTTTATATATGCTTTGTTATCTCTATATATGGTCACATATAAGTTACCTTCAATAGATAAAAACCCTTGAGCCGATGAATCCGCTTCACACGCCTGGTCAATTTCAAAATTCTGTTAAGAATCAGCAGGAGGTTATACCCATCTGAGTTTTAAATCTGGATTGATCTCATTATGTCTCTATCAAACCTGGATTATCTGCATCGAGTTCATGTAATTAGTGTTTTCTGTGATCTAAGTTTCATTCTCTCAATTCTTGCTTTCTTTGATTTTAGTTATATCATTCTGTATACTCTAGATCATCCTCATATCTCATTCCATTAGATGCTTCAAACTCCATTTTATGCACTATTTTTATTTTTATTTTTTTATTTTACCTTTCAAGTTTATATTCTACAGTGCATATAAACCCCCCTTCTTGGATTTTTGATATTCATTGGCCTCTGTATTTTGTCTTATAATGTTATACAGTTTGTTGTTTTTGTCATCCGATCTATTAGTTTGGAATTGGGCATGATGAAGCCAATAAAACCTGGTTTGGAAGAACCACAGGAGCAAGTTCATAGGATAAGAATTATTTTCTCTTCCAAAAGTGTAGAGAATCTTGAAAAAGTTTGTGCTGACCTTGTCCGGGGTGCAAATGACAAAAGGCTTAAAGTTAAAGGACCAGTAAGGATACCTACAAAAAGTGTTGCAGATGACTACTAGAAAGTCACCATGTGGTGAAGATACTAATATTTGGGACCAGTTCGGGCTGTGAAAGGGTCATTGACCTTGTAAACTCATCAGAGATTGTAAAGTAGATTACATCAATCCCCATTGAACCTGGTGTAGAGGCTGAACTGACTATTGCAGATCCACGGGCAATCAATTTTTTATATATATATATATTTTTTTAGATTACTATATGAATTTAGTCAGGATTGAAGGATTTGAAGAGAGCCACTACAGGGTTTCATTTTTTTTTTTCTCTTTCTCTGCCAGCAAACTGATCTTCCATCTGAAAATCTGAACTAGGAAATTAGAACTGTTGATTTTTTTTAGTTTTCAGATTTAGTTGCATTGATCTTTTTGGTTTTAGACATTTATTGTCCCTTTTTTTGGATTTATGTTTACTGTTCTGATATATCTGTAAACTGTTCCTGTTCTTAGTAAATTTTTGCAGCAATCATATGATCATGCTATATACAATAAGCACATGCCTTCAGGACGAAATTGTTCGTGTAATATATTATTGACAGGATACCGTAGCAAGGTTGCTGTATGCTTGATGAAAAGGAGAATAGTTTCTTTCAAGAGTCATATTCAGCTATATCAAGAAATTTTAGGTCAAGCTTGTTGATTTGATGGGCATTATGGAGGTTCCAATATGACCTATTGGTGCCGATAATCATATTATATATAGTAAAGCCATGGAGATGGTACCTAGTTGAGAGCAAAAACCAGGAACATGCCACTTCCTTGTTTCACTATTATGAAGGTTCACTTGTGCACAGGGTTCTTCACCTGCTGTAGCTACAGCAGAGTGTACATTTTTTTTTTTTTTTTAGTTTACTGTATATAAATAATACCCATCTTCAACTAAGATTCACAACACTTCAGTATACAATCACTTCAACACCACATAATGCATTCCCTGCTGTGCATAACTGTAGATCATCTCTCTAGTCCGATCCTCATTGAGAGTAACCTTCATCACTTGCACAACCAGCCGTACTTATCACACAACCATCCAACCCCTGCCTTACACCTCCTTTCACCCATGGTAACTGCAGCAGTAGTTACCACACATCATATTCATGCTTTCCAGCCACATTACTATCACTGCTGCATACTACCTCTCCAGCATCCCCTGCTAACCATCACAATTATCTTTCCAGCACCTTCACCCTACAGCACCCATTACCACTACACTTTCATACCACCTACACTAGTTTTTGCAGTAAATCTTTCACTATATCACTGCCAGCACATTCCCCTGTCCCAGCCTCATTTAGCTTGCACAGCACCATCATCTCAGCATCCCTCAAATACGAGTTTTGCAGTAAACTCACAGCTGCTGTAACACCCTCCATGTTTTTCAGCTGCACCTTTATAACAGCATGAGCTTCATATCTATAGCCCTCCATGGTCATACATATGTAACGCCATCTTGATTCTCTGTTTTAGTTTCATTTTTGTATAATCACTGACATAACCATTATATCATATTTATGAATTTCCTGCACCTCCACTATGTATCTCCCACAAATACCACTCTGCTTACACCACCATCATTTTTATCCACCTATGTTTTATACGTACTACATATATATATATATATATATATATATATATATATATATATATATATATATATAAGTGTATATGTAAATATATATATGCACACCCATGTATATATATATGTATATTGGCATGCCTGTATATATATATATATATATATATATATATATATATATATATATATATATATATATATATATATATATATATATATATATATATATATATATATATATATATATATATATATATATATATATATATATGTAAGTATATACATACACATCATCTCTTGCCTTCTCACATTCTAAATATCTTGGCACATGAGCAATTTTTCCATTAACCTCCGTATGATATGTGCAATGTTCTTCCATTTTCATACTAATCAAATGTTTTGCAGGAAATATGTGGAAAAGGTCATCACTTGGAATTGTATATCCAATTTTATGAGCTGTAATAAGTTAGGATTTAATGAGAATTCATATTTCCTGTTTTAGATAGAATGAATGAGCATTGTAGATATCATGAGTTACTTGTTTTTCATGCATCTTTACCTTTATTTTTCAAATTCTCACATTGGTGAAACACGAATGGCACGTGCTCCATTTCGTAAGAGGTAAATCAATCCTAAGTTGATGATCCACATCAATGGCCATAGTCAGGGTGTGGACAAAACTTAGGATTTTTATCTTTTATGAAATAACACCGGATCCATACTGGATCCATTTTCAAAATTCATCATATTTTCCTTAAATATTTTCTTCTTTTATTAGAATTTAACTTAAAATTAATTCAAAATATATACGAATGGCCATAGTCAGGGTATATTGAGAGTTAATTTCATTTTTAATTCTATGAAAGCACCAAATGTGTTTTATTCTTCACCTGAATTTAAATATAGATTATTATATAATACATTCAATGACCATAGTCAAGGATGTATTATATCTTCAATCTTATTTTAATTCATCCAAAGAATGAAATAGCTTTTCAAAATCCAATTTCAAAATTCTTTTAATTCATTCATCATTTAGGATAGAACTGCATCATATTTTCAAAATTACTTTTTTTAAAAAAAAAAACTCCAAATAATGTAAATATCTTCTTCAATCTATCTTCAATTCTTATGAAAAACCAATTCATCCTCTTCATTTTTCAAATTCAATTCCATTTTCAATCTCAAAAGTTCAAATTTAAACTTTGAGATTTCAAAGTCATTTTTGTTCAAATTCAAATCAGATTTCAAAATTCAAATTAACTCTGAAATTCCAAATCCATTTTATATTCAAGACTCCAATCAAAACCAAAGTTTAATTTAACTTTGAGATTCTTGATTCATCTTCTGAATTTAACTCCAATTCCATCTTAGGATCCAGAATTCAAAATCTACTTTGGATCTCAGACTTCAGATCCAATTCCTCTTTAGGATCCAGAGTCCAATTCCACTTTTGGATCTCAGAATTCAGATCCAATTCTCCCTTAGGATCCAGAATCCAATTCTACATTTGGATCTTAGACTTCAGATCCAAATCCATCTTAGGATCCATAACTCAATTCTACATTTGGATCTCAGACTTCAGATCCAATTCTCCCTTAGGATCCAGAATTCGACTCTACATTGGATCTCAGACTTCAGATCCAAAATCTCCTTTAGGATCCAGAGTCCCACTCTACATTGGATCTCAGACTTCAGATCCAAAATCTCCTTTAGGATCCAGAGTCCCACTCTACATTGGATCTCAGAATTCAGATCCAAATCTCCTTTAGGATCTAGAGTCCAACTCTACATTGGATCTCAGACTTCAGATCCAAATCCATCTTAGGATCCAGAGTCCAACTCTACGTTTGGATCTCAGACTCCAAATCCACTCCACTTCAGGATCCAAAACCCAAAGTGCATCTTGGATTCCAAATCTCGGATCCCATTCTGTTTAGGATCCGGAATCCAATTCCAACTCCAGATTTCAATTCATTTTCAGATCTAATCTGGATCTCTTAAATCCATTTCTATTCTTAAATACCATTTGATTTTCTCAGTCCATTTCAAATTCAAACTTCAAAATCTAGATTCAATTCCATCTCAAGTATTCATTTCCTTTCCTAAATTCAAATTCAAAATTCAAAGTCCATTTCCGACTTTTGAAACTTCACTTTCCTTTCATTTTCAAAAGCTTCAAGTCATTCTTTCTCAAAATCAAGATTTATTCTTCTAAATTAACTTCGGAGACTTAGAACTTCTCTGATCTATCTCGAGTTCTAAGTTAGATTCAAACATTTCTTCACTCCTTTACCAAGTTCATCTCAGATTACTTGGAAATTTTCAAATCAAATTTCAAAACAGCATACATCCTTGAATTGCACAAGCATGATTCTTTGTGCATTTAGACTTAGAATAAATTCTTAGATTATATTTAGGCAAAGCAAAAGGCATAGACTCGATCCTTGGTTCGATTACCCCTGGTAAAGGCGCCAGGAATGGTCGAACCTCGTACCGACGAGCGAATCCCGTCTCTCCATTTTTTTCCCGCAATATTTTAAAAAAAGTTGGCGAGTTAAATTTCTAAATATGTTTTCAAATAAAGGTCAAGTGAGACCGCGCAAAATAGTTCCTCTTCTCTCTTTTCTTCCTTTATTTTCTCTTCTCTCTTTCTTTTCTTTCTTTTATTCCACTCCCTTCAAAAAGGAGGAGAATAGAGGTTAGAAAAGGAAAAGAGAAGGAAGAGAGAGAAACCGCCAAGAGAATAGAAAAAATTTTGCGATGATCACATTTCTAAAGAAAATGAGAAATATCTAACTTTAAGAAAGGAAAGTTGTGAACACCCCAAATTTTTCAAAGTTTGGTAAAAATGACCTTTTTGCCCCTGTTTTCATTTTCTGAGAAAACCAAAACTAAATTTCAAGCGTTCTTCAGATTTTTTGAATTAAATTTCATATTGGTATATTCAAAATTAATTCCGGGTCTGAATCCAATACTTTAAATCCATATTTCTTCAAAATCTGGATCCAAACCCATTTCTGAAGAAATTTTCTCAAAATAGCTTTTAATTCTCAGAAAGATTCCCTTTTGTAAATATTTTACAAAAACACCAAAAAAAAAATAGTTTTAACCTTTATTCTAAAAATGCAAAAAAAAAGGGGAAAAATAACACAAAAACCAAAAAATTGGAAAAATTATGAGAAAAACGAATGAGTTTAAACCTTTTAAGTCAATTTTGCTAAAAAATTCATTTTAAAAACACTTTTTTTTATATAAAAAACTTTTTGAAAGAGCCTCTTTTTGGAAAATCGGAAAATTTTATAAACAAAGCTTCACACACAAGCTTCATCCTTTTTCAAAAAAACCCTCTCTCGCCCGATTTTTCCCATTCTCTTCTTCACGAAACCCTCCATCGCGAAACCACCCTCTCCTTCCATCGTCGATTCCCAACTAATCTTCTTCTCAAATCTTCCTCTCCTTCTTTAAAAAGGCACGATGAGGAAACCCTAAGGGACCGCCTCTTCACCCCCGCACCCCTCTTCCCTTCACCGAAGCCTTTCTTCGTCTTCACCCCATCGCGTAGATCTTCCTCTTCTTCCTTCTCACATTTTCCCCGTTGTTCTCTTTTCCTTCTCCGTTTTATTTTTCTCTCGGCATTTATCTGGTTTTCATCCTATCTACCGAAGAAGATCGACCTAGCCATAGAGATTCAATCCAGGTAAGAACCCCTCCCATCTACTTTTCTAATCTATTCCGATTTTCTTTTTTTTTTTTTTTTTACCCTATCAACGCACCATCAAATGTGTTGGGTTGCTGGTAGCAACATCGACCTTTCTCTCATGCAACAGCAATGGAACGAATAGGTTCCAACAATCTTTTTAGTTATTTATTTTCATTTATTTTTATTATTATTATTTGTTTTCTGCTCTTAGATTCAATGATCTTATGTAATTAGTTTGAATCTTATCTTGATTTTCTCGATTGAATCGCTACTTTGATCTTGATTTTTTTTTTAGATTCCCCATTTTGATAAGGCTCGATGATCATTATCCTTCTCTTATTACCAATTCGTCAGTATATCCTCATTATTTGTAGTTGTTAATGTTAATACATAGTTAAATTTCTGAAGGATTTTCTCGTTTGTTTCGTGATATTTTCATTTTCTGTTTTTGCTCTGTTATTAATTCTTCATGTTTTATCTGTAACCGCAGCCTATTTTGTTCTTGTTCGATCCCTGTCTTGGATCATGTTTCGCCTCCTATTTTGGAATCAGTCCCTTCCTGCTTTACTAGTGTTTTGGTTTGGCTTTTATTACTGATTAATGATCTTTCGTTGGTTTTTTATTTTATTCCCTTTACAGCTTTGTATCCCTTTATTCTTCTCCAGCATATTGTGTAGATTGCAGCTCCTGTTTTAAAACCATTTTAAGTTCCTATTATATATTGTCTTATGTTAATCTTTCAGCGCTATACCCAACATTCCTGATTCATTATTATTGTTTTGTTCGAGACATTGCCTTTCTGTTATTATCTGTGAACATAGTATATCTGACTCTTGTTTTCCCAATCCTATGTGATCTCCATTTTTCTGTTTGATAGTTTTTTTTTATTGCTGCTACAGCTTCATTGTTGTTTCCAGATTCATCAAAAGTGATTCAGCATCACTATTTTTTTTATCATTCTCTGTTTATCTGCCTTTGCTCTCGGAACTGGAAATTCTGTTTATATTAGCAATTACTTTTGATCTTCGTGCTGCCTTGCCGCTAGATTTCTGATTGAACTCGATTTTCTGTTTCGTATAGACTGCCACATCATTACATATTTCAATTTATTTGCCTTTTTTTTATGCATAATGCCATTTCCTGTTCCCTTTAATGGGACTGGTCCTCCCTTTCAATCAGAATGCGTTATTTTGATAAAGTATAAGACTGGCGTGCTTGGCCTGCCTTCTCTTGAGATACTTGCAGGGGCTCTAAAGGCATGTAAACTACGAAAGGAGCGGTGAGTAGGCCTTCCTTTTCAGATCTGAAGAGCAGGGTTTAAGGAATATAATCAATAAGCATCTATGCTACAACAAGAGAGTGGTCTGAGGAATCAGTTCGCTGTTGCAGGGATCATGAAGATCATTTCATTGTTGTGGGAGTATTTTTTTATATTATTACCCTTCACCCATTGGAATATTGTATTAACATACCATCAGCATCTGGTTATTGATTTTTGGTTATATTTCTAATGATTTGATATATTGGTAGGGATGTCCCAAGTTATACAGAGCTTCGGGAAGCAAGTGGCAGTATGGGGGTGATGTTCTGATGAAACAGCAAAAACCAAGTAGGTATCCTTGTTTATTACCATCGTATGCCTTGATTTTGCAGGACACCGTTATCAGGCGACTTCCTTTTGAATATATTTGTGAATTTCCTGTATCATGTAGCAGTAACTCTCATGCTTCTCATCTCATTGAAGTTCTCCTGTAACTGTCTTGCTCTACTCTGTTTATATACCTTTGACTAATTTTGTGTTTTTCCTCATTTATCTGTTGCCTCAACATCGTGTCTTTATTTACAAATTGTTATGTATCCCAACCGTAATATAATGTGTATATAGGTTTGATATCCCTTGATTAGCATCTCTGGTTTTAGCATAGCATTCACTGTTCAGAATTTATCACACAATATCCTGCTTCAATTATATTTTGATTCTTTTTGTACATTACCTTATACATATTTGAACCACATTGATGTTTTCTTATTTGAACCATGTATATACCTTCTGCAAAGATGTTGCGTAGGTATTGAATCACATATAACCAATGTTGGTTATCCTCTCACAATCCATCATAATCATACTCAGAGTCATCTGTTTCTAGAAGTTATTAATCAAGCAAATGCCTCCAGACCATGGAATTGACCTGGCCTAATTATCAGCTTAATCTGCAAAGAGTTAGATGTTGGGTATACACTATGAACTGCTAATGGTAACTCTATTATTGAGGCTCATCCTCTTTAAGAGGAATGATCTGCTTGCTCCTAGATGTCATAATCCAATACGGAAAGTCCAATCTATTGGGTCTTTTGTTCTTATCTACCCTCCACATATCACACGGTTTGCATCATTACATTGGTCAGGATTAGGACCTTGATATTAAATTTTTGTCTCTATTCTCACATTGTAAGATGCTATGTGTGCACTACCATTATATTGTTGATCATATATCCCACTGAATATACTCACTATCAACTGCACCTCATTAGCAAGTGAGCATCGGATCCAGCAACAAAACAAAGTTTTCGATGTTAAAGCTATCAAGGTAAATTCAATCTCTCTGCTGACAGAGGTAGAGGCAGAAAATGAACATTGTCTCTCAGTTCCACCTGTATGATTGGCATTGGCAGCTATCTGCTAGCAACACCCATGCCCTTCAGCACCAGTTACTGCTGTAGAGTTTGAAACCAAAGGTAGTACATTCTACTATACTCTCTCATCTGCCTACAGCAATGCCAATGTGTTGTTGCAGTCCTTGCTTAGGCATCAGTAGAAGTGTTGATCCCCTCACCACTTCCTGTTTCAGGATAGAGTCCCAGCTCGTCATCCCTTCTCCATCTAACTGTGACCCCTTTTATATCATTAGTTACATCATCCACAACACCAAAACCTGCACAGGTTACAACAGTGCTGGCTGAGGTTTTCATTTTTAGCACTCATAGTAGTGAGGATCACTGCTATGGCTTCCATCTTTGCATTTTGAACAATGTTTAGCATTGCTGAAACCCTTCTTATGCACAATTGTCACCATACACTGCATATTCTACCATCTTCACTATCTCTGTCTTTACTTTTCATAGCACTATAGCAGCACCCCAAAAACCTGTTATCAGGCACCTTACTTCCCCATCCTTCACCATTACTGCACATAGGCCATATACATTCATTAGATAGTCACTGTTGTACCCTATATATAGCAGTGCATCCAGGAGTTACATCTCTTCAACAGATTTCATTGTATTAGTACCTAGCATTTACTTTCCCCATGTTTATCTCACTGACACTATTGTACAAAGCATACATTTTATTAGTTGTATACCTATAAATTTCCTTTTAAATTATTATTTTCATAAGTATACCTGAGTGTTTTATTAGTTAGGCTCAATATGGTGTAAACTATCTTTTACATGTATCTTTTATATGGTACTAATCCTGTTTTGAAAATATGCAGTGTTACCCTCCTTTTGAGATTAGAATCCTTGTAATTACAATTGATGTAATAGCTAGATGCTAAATGAGAATTTTAATTTCCTGCATTAGATTAGAAGGAATGAGCATTGTAAACATCATGAATTACTTGTTTTCATGCTTTTTGCCTTCATTTCTCAAAATCTCACAATGGTGAAACACGAATGGCACGTGCACCATTTCGTAAGAGGTAAATTAATCTTAAGTTGATGATTTACATCAACGACCATAGTCGGGATGTAAACAAGACTTAGTGTTTTTATCTTTTATAAAATAACACTGGATCCACACTGGATCCCCCTTTTCAAAAATCATCATGTTTTCTTTAAATATTTTTCTCTTTTATCAGAATTTAATCTAAAATCAATTCAATATATATACCAATGGCCATAGTCAGGGTATATTGAGAATTAATTTCATTTTAAATTCTATAAAAGCATAAAAATGTATTTCATTCTTCACTTGAATTTAAATGTGGTTGTTATATAATATATTCAATGACCATAGTCAGGGATATATTGTGTCTTCAACCTCATTTTTAATTCATTTAAAGAATGGAATAACTTTTCAAAAACCAAATTCAAATTCTTTAAATTCATTTCAGCATTTAGGATAGAATTGCATCATATTTTTGAAAATTCCTTTTAAAAATCCAAGTGATTGTGAACATCTCTTCTTCAAATTCCTATTTCAATTTATCAATTCTATCTCATTTCTTAAAAATTCAAACTTTGAAATCAAATTCAAAATTTAAATCCAACTTGATTCATTTTCTAAACTCCAAATTCAAGTTTCAAATTCAAAGTCCAACTTGACTTTGAAATTCATCCTCAAATCAATTTTGAAATTCCAAAAACCAAAGTTAGATCCTAATCTCAACTTGGATCCAGATTTCCAAGTATGAATTCAATTCCACTTTGGATCTTAGACTTCAGATCCACATTTTTATCTTGGATTCCAAATCTTGGATCAAATCTATTCTAGGATTCAGAATTCCACTTCTACTTTGGATCTCAGATTTCAGATCCAAATCCATTCTAGGATCCAGATCCCAATTCTACTTTGGATCTCAGATTTCAGATCCAAGTCCATTCTAGGATCCATAACCCAATTCTACTTTGGATCTCAGACTTCAGATCCAATTCCATTCTAGGATCCAAAACCCAATTCCCCTTCGGATCTCAGATCTTAGATCCAATTCCATTTAAAAATCAGAATCCAATTTCATCTTGGATCTCAGAATTCAGATCCAATTCCCACTTCGGATTCTAAATCCAGAATTCGATTTTAAATCTAAATTCTAATTTAGAATCCATACTTTGAATTCAAATTTCATTCTGAATTCCAGATTTCAAATCAACTTCCATTCTCAATTCCAAATCTAATTTCGTTTTCATCTCAGATTTCAAATCCAATTCCTATTTTTGGATTCTAAATCCAAAATTCAATTTTGAACTCTATTCAGAATCCAGACTTTGGATTCCGATTTCATCTTGAATTCCAACTTTCAAATCAATTCTATTTCTCAATTCTATTCTGATTTCTCAAATCTTATCTCAATTTCAAGCTTTATAATTGAAATTCAAATTACATCTCTATCTTGATTCAAAGTCCTAATTCAAAGTCCATTTATGACTTCGAATTTTCCTTTCTTCTTCTTTTATCTCAAACTTCAAAATCATCTCTTTCCAAATCCAGATTTATTTTTCCAAGCTCTTGATTATTCCAAAAACTTAGAACTTTAAATCTTAAGTTCTAAGTTACAAACCATTTCTTCACTCTATCATCAGATTCATCTCAGAAATACTTGGGAATTTTTCAAATCATTTTCGAAAAGAGTATACATCTTTGCACTACACAAGCATGATTCTTTGTGCATCTAGACTTAGATAATTTCTTAGCAAAACAAAAGGCATAACTTCGACCCTTGGTTCGATTACCCCTGGTAAAGGCGCCAGGAACGGTCGAACCTCGTACCGACGAGCGGATCCCGTCTCCCAGTTTTCCCGCAAAAATTTCAAAAACGGAGGCGAGTTATTTTTTAAATATTTTCAAAATTAAGGTCAAGTGAGACCCCGCAAAAGAATTCCTCTTCTCTTCTTTTCTTTCCTTTTCCCTTCTCTCTTTCTTTCTGCCCTTTTATTTTCCCCCTTCAAAAGGAGGAAATATAGGTTAGAAAAGGAAAAGAGAAGGAAGAGAAAGAATACTACGAGAGGAAAATTTTTTGCGATGATCACAGTTTTGGCGACCGTGATGGGACTCGTCTTCGTCCGGTCGAATTTAATGCATTTTCCTTTGCTCTGATATCTTCTAAGCTTTTATTCTACATATGTCAGCTTCATTTCCATGCAAACCTTAGGAGCCTAGACTCTGTCCTAAGCTGACATCATTTCATATAGGATTTAAGTATGGTTTGGTAGGACCATATTGGGGAGATTATTCCATGTTCACATTAGATTTAGGTTGAAATACAACTCTCCTCAAATTTTAGAGATTGAATGCAAAACAATGTATGCAAGTGTATGCTTCTCTTCATTTTAATCTATCTCTTTAAGACGTGCATTAGAGCCATCTGATTTCTTGCATGTTGAGCATATTTTTTGAAAACCTCCCTACCTATATTGTCCCGGTCTTCACGTTGTTGGGCTGTCTCACTGAACCATAGTTCGGGAGAGAGCCTCACAACTGGACCACCTATTTGGGTTCGCGCCCCCCTACCACGTACCTAAGAGCCATAGTCCGAGGTATATCGGTAGGTGCTCAAGGATGTTGGGAAGCCATTACTTTAGAACCGGAGGAATATTTCTATGCCATGTACTTCGAGCTTCAGCTTGAGTATATCGGTGTATCTTGATTGGAATCAGATGATCTGAACCCTAGAGTTAGGATTAAGGTCCTACAAGCCATTTTAAAATATTGCATTTAGAGTCAGCCTCTAGGGAGTGTTGTTTGTGCATCCTTGTTTGTATATCTATGATTGTATGATATTTTATATTCCCTATATTTTTCAAAACCCTGGGTATATATTATTCAAAATTTCCTATTTATTTTAAAACCCAGGTGTATTTTCCTTTTCTTCTCTTAATTTCTTCTAAATTCTTTTTAATTTTGCCTGCAATTCTTCGAAATTTTTCTTTTCTATATTATATTCCTTACCCTCATTTACAATAAAACATCTTCTGTCAAGATATGTCCTTTTCAAAATTTATCTTTATTCACATTTTACTTGTCTATCCTTTTTCAGAAAAACAGTGTGGTTGTCGCAAATTTTGTTGACAACCCGATCCCTCGTAATGGGATATTTTCATTTTTTATGATTTCCTCCCTTATTAGAATTTCTTCCTAGATCTCTTCTAAAAACCCCATTTTTGCCCTACAGAGAGAGCATTGGCATTATCAGTTGATTTGGGGCAAAGATCAAAGATTGCACTGATCTAACATCCCAGTTATAAGCAAAGAGAGTAAGGAATGGATTCTCAAAAATCTGTCAGAAAGGGAGTTCAGGACAGCAAAAGTGAGATCGATCCCGCGATATACCAATTATTCAAAAGGATGATGGTCGAAATATTGTCTGAACAAGCTGAAGCCAATTGCAGAAAAGCTCCCACAGAAGAAAAGGCACCTATCACTTTCCCCATGAATGAACACAACAACATCAGGGTAGAAAATTCCAAAGCCAGCAGGAGCAGCAATCAAGCCAACCAGGGCAGCAACTTGAGAGAGTATAAAAGCCAGATTGGGAAATATTATGAAAACTGTGATAGACCTCTTCAATACAGTCCTCAACAAAGAGGCAAGAAGCAAGAAGAACCAAAGCGTAAGGATTGGAGCAAGGATCAAGATTTCACTCCTTTAGATGAACCGCTCAACAAAATCCTTGAATACATGATGTCTAACGGATTACTCAGGCTCCCAAAAGCCGTCAGCCCTTCCACAGTCATGGAAAAATATATAGACCAGTTCTGCAGATACCATCAAGTAACAGGGCATGACACTGAGCATTGCTTCATCTTCAAGAATATCGTTCAGGATTGCCTTGATAAAAATCTTTTTGTCAAAAATGAAGGAGAAAAGCATCTGGATCTCCTAAACATGCAAGCTCAGTCCAGTTGCCAGACAGGGGTCAGTGCTCAGCAGAAGCCAAACAAGCCGAGGAAAGCAAAGCATGAAGGTTGGGGTTATGATCGTCAGCTTACCCCTCTAGGTCAGCCGATCGAAGAAGTTCTCCAATATCTGCTCGAGAAAGAAATGATCAAACTCCCAAAGCAGGATGTGTTACGACAATGAAGCCAAACATGATACTTCAAGTACAAGGTTTTGATGATGAGCAAGTGGAATCAACTGCATTTCAGCTAAGGCTATGAAGAAATTGAAGAATTCGGTGAAGAATCTTTGAAGACTTGTGTGCAAATGTTTAATTCATTAAAAGTCTTAGATTCTTGTAAGAGCCTTACTTAGAGTGCATATTTAGGTTGCATTTCACCTTAAAAGTCTTTAGAAAAACTTTTCTAAAAGAAACACTTTTGAAAATCTTTTTAGAAAACTCTTTTCTTAAATTTTCATGTTTATTAGTTGACCAATAGACTTATCAGTCGACTAATCCTTTCGCGCCATATTTTCTAAAAAGTCATTCTTGTCAAATTAGTCGACCGAAGATTTTATCAGTCGACTGGACAGAATGTCTGTTTTCTGGAAAATTAGCAGCAGTCGACTAATGGTTTTATCAGTCGACTGAACAAAACATGTGTTTTCTGAAAATTTAGCAGCAGTCGACTAATGCTTTTTATCAGTCGACCGAACAGAATGTTTGTTTTTCAGAAGATTTTAGCAGCAGTCGACTAAAAGGTTTTTCAGTCTACTAATGATATTATAGTCGACTAACTTTTCTCAAGTCGACTAAGTTTCAAAAGTTCAGATTTTCAAATGGCTTGATTAACAGATCAGTCGACCGACGATAACTGTCAGTCTACTAATAACTAACTATTAGTCGACTAACTGATGTTTCAGTCGACTAATTTTGCCGTTTTCCTGAAACTTCACAAAGGCGTGTCTTTTCATTTTTCAAACGTTTTGATCGTTGAAAATGGACTGTTTTGACACCCTTTCATACTCTTAACGTATGGAATCTTTTAACTATAAATATGAGTGCATTTTACACTCAAATACACAGAGAAACAATAAGAATTCAATTGATTTGAATCATTTACTTATTGCTTTTCACTCCTATTCAGTCAAGTATTTGTTTTCTCACTCACGTGATATTTTCACAACAGTTTTTCACTCAAATCACTTTGAGAGATAGTGAATTTGTGAGTAGAGTGTTTCAACAACCTCAAAAGCCAATTGCATCTCATTTGCATTCAAAAGGAAGGCTCATATGTTGTATTGTAAGTTGTTATTTCTTTTCTATAAAAAGGACTCCTTGGTGTAAAGGAGTTGTTTGCTTTCAGTATGATTGTTACTGAAAGTGGGACCGGTTATGGTCTGTGTGATCTTGTAGCTTACAAGGTTGATAGTGGAAAATCTCAAGCGGGTTTTGCTTGGGGACTGGATGTAGGTCGGGATAGACCGAACCAGGATAAAATCTTGTATTCTTTGTGTGTTTGCTTTTCGATTTGCAAAATCATTATATATTTCGCAGAAAGTTTTTTAAAAGCACTATTCACCCCCCCTCTAGTGCTCGTTGCCTCGATCCTAGTGCACTTTTATTTGGTATCAGAGCACAGGTTTGCTATTACTTTGATTTGACTATCAACTAGCATGGCAACTACAACATCTCAGCACAAAGAAGGAAGCTCCTCTGTTCGTCCTCCTCTCTTCGACGGTACAAACTATGGATACTAGAAAGTAAGAATGACAATATTCTTGCAATCTATGGATCTCGATATCTGGAGAGTTGTTTCAGAAAAGTACCAAACTCCATCAACTGATTTCAGCCAATGGACCGATGATGAAAAGAAGACTGCTTCACTGAATGCCAAAGCCACGAATGCATTATATTGTGGCGTTGACAAGGTAGAATTCAATCGCATCTCTCAATGCTCTACAGCAAATGAAATCTGGCATACTCTTCTCGTGACACACAAAGGTACGTCAAAGGTAAAATAATCTAAAATTGCTTCTTTAGTTCATAAATTTGAATTGTTCAAAATGAAGCAAAATGAATCTATATCGGACATGGTAACTAGAATGACCGATATAAATAACACTTTGAAATCCCTTGGAAAAGAATATTCACAAGTGGATTTAGTCAGAAAGATTCTAATGTGTTTAACTCCTGAATGGGAGAGAAAAACCACTGCTATTGAAGAAGCAAATGATCTCAATACTCCTGAATGGGAGAGTTCTTTTAAAGCAAAAGATATAGTTTCAACAAAACGTCCTCTTGAACTTTTACATTTAGATCTATTTGGACCATCTAGAATTCAAAGTTTGAATGGTAGCAAGTATGCTTTTGATATAGTAGATGATTATTCTCGGTTTGCATGGGTGATTTTTCTAAAAAGCAAAAATGATGCTTTTTTAGAATTTTCTAAACTTTGTAGAAGAATTACAAATGAAAAATCTACATCTATTATTAAAATTCGTAGTGATCATGGTGGTGAATTTGAAAATGAATCTTTTCTAAAGTTTTGTGATTTACATGGTATATCTCACAACTTTGCTTTTCCTAGAGCGGCTCCATAAAATGGAGTTGTTGAAAGAAAAAATAGAACTTTGCAAGAATGTGCTAGAACCATGCTTCAAGATAAAAATTTACCAAAATACTTTTGGGCTGAAGCAATTAATACAGCATGTTATGTCTTAAATCGTGTTCTTATTCGACCAATTTTACATAAAACATGTTTTGAATTATATTATGATCGTATACCAAAGATCTCATATTTCAAAAATTTTGGTAGTAAATGTTTCTTGTTAAATACCAAAGATAGTCTTGATAAGTTTGATTCAAAATCAGATGAATCAATATTTCTTGGATATTCTTCTAGAAGTAAAGCATATCGTATTTTCAATAAAAGAACATCTTGTATTGAAGAATCTTTACATGTTGCATTTGTTGAGAATTGTGAGCAGGTTATACCTCTAAGCAAAGAGAGAAGAAGTAATACTTCAAGAAGAACCCTTGATAGAGAGTACTTCTCAAGAAAATATTCCTCTTCAACCGGTTTGGAAAGAAGTTCCTAATCATCCACATGAACAAGTTATTGGTGAAATAAAGAGTGGTGTCCAAACTAGAAGGCAGTTGGAAAAATATATTGCAAATGTTGCTTTCATATCTAAATTAGAACCAAAGAATATCAATGAGGCATGTGATGATGAATTTTGGCTTTTAGCCATGTCTGAAGAACTTAACCAATTCACTAGGAATGATGTTTGGGATCTAGTTGATAGACCAAAGGATCATCTGGTAATTGGAACAAGATGGGTCTTCCAAAATAAGCTGGATGAAAATGGTGAAGTCATTCGTAACAAAGCAAGGCTAGTAGCACAAGGCTATAATCAAGAAGAAGGCATAGATTTTGATGAAACCTATGCACCAGTGGCTCGATTAGAGTCAATTCGAATGATGCTTGCTTTTGCTAGTTACATGAACTTCAAGTTATATCAAATTGATGTTAAGAGTGCATTCTTAAATGGACACATCAATGAAGAAGTTTATGTAGAGCAACCTTCAGGCTTTAGAAATGAGAAATATCCAGAAAAAGTCTACAAATTGAAAAGAGCTTTGTATGGACTCAAACAAGCACCAAGAGCATGGAAAAGTTTGAAATGAGCTTGATGGGCGAATTAAACTACTTCCTTGGACTACAAATAAAGCAAACTGAAGAAGGAATCTTCATCAATCAGGCTAAGTATACAAAAGAACTTCTCAAAAGATTTGGGATGGACTCATCGAAATCAAGAAGGAATCCTATGAGTACAACTACTTCTCTTTATAAAGATGAAAATGGTAAAAGTGTAGATACTAAGCTCTACAGAGGTATGATCGGATCTCTATTATACTTAACTGCTAGTCGACCTGATATTATGTTTAGTGTTTGTATGTGTGCAAGATTTCAAGCTAATCCAAAGGAATCTCATTTAACTGCAGTAAAACAAATTCTTCATTATTTGAAAGATACTTCAGATTTCGGTTTGTTTTACCCAAAATCATCTTCCTTTGATTTAGTTTCATATAGTGATGTAGATTTTGCAGGAAGTAAATCTGATCGCAAGAGTACTAGTGGAACTTGTCATTTCTTGGGAAATTCCTTAGTCTCTTGGTTTAGTAAAAAGCGAAATTCAGTATCACTCTCAACAACTGAAGCAGAATATATAACGGCTAGTTTAGCATGTTCACAAGTACTTTGGATGAAACAGACCTTAAAAGATTTTGGTTTGAATTACTCCACAACAACTATTTATTGTGATAACACTAGTGCTATAAATCTTTCGAAAAATCCTATTCAGCACTCAAGAACTAAGCATATTGAAGTTAGACATCATTTTTTAAGAGATCATGTGTTAAAAGGAGATATTTTGTTAAATTTTATTTTCACTAAAGAACAACATGCCGATATCTTCACTAAAACTCTTAAAAATGAAGATTTTATGAGAATTAGGAGAGAACTAGGTATTTGCTCGTTTTTGGATTTATAAAAATGCTGATTTTTGAACAAAATTTCAAAATCGCACTATATTAGTCGACCGATAAAATTTTAGTCGACTGGTGTTTTATATTTTGGAATGTATCGCACCATGTTAGTCGACCGATATATTTCTAGTCGACTGATGATATTTTTAGAATAAGTCGCACTTTTTAGTCGACCGATAAAGTTTTAGTCGACTAAATTTTTTTTTAAAAAAAATTTAAATGAAGGGACCCGACACCCCTTGGATTTGTTTTAAAACCCGTTTTTTTTTTTAAAAAAGAGGCATCGTTTCACTTCGTACCATTTCATTTTTATTAAAAAATGAAACCCTTAAAAACGAAAACCCCTCTTTCTCTCTTGCCTCTCTCTCTTCCGAAAAACCCTCGGAGTGCCATTCGACTCCATCTTCGCCGGGATTTTCTTACCGTAACAGGGAGACGCCAGAATCTTCTGGCCGTGATCTTGAAACGCCGGAATCCTCTTGAACTCTCTTGTCGTGACAGTGTATTGCCGGAATCCCCTTGTGGCCGACCTCTCCTCGCTGTCAGCCACCGCATCGACCTTCGTTTTTTATCGCCGGAAAGCTTTTTCCCTTTGCCGGACGTCATTTGGAAGCCGACATTTTTTTTGTTAACTTTTTTACCATGCCTCGTACGAAGTCTGCATCTGCAAAAGGTTTAGGTTCTCCTCCTCCTACACCTACTTCAAGACATGGTTTTTCACTAAGATTACTTCGCAATCCTCTTCTCTATGATACTTTTGGATCAATTTCTGCACTACCTATTTTACCAGGCCGAAATGTTCTATTTCACTTGTTTTCTCGTTACAATATAAGAGAATTATTTCCTGGTATTTCACATCTTTTTGATGCTTGTGCAGATACCCTTCACTATCCGTTTCTTATTCACTTGTTTTACACGAATTTACAAATGAATCATGAAACTGGAGTTTTGTCCTCTCTTGTTCATGATGTTGAAATCGAGTTTGATTCGAAATTACTTAGAGAAATTCTTGAAATTCCACCTTCAGACACTCTTTTTAACACTATTGAATTGAATGATGAAAGAGTTTTTTAACAAATTCTTTTTCCAGAAGCACCTCACTGCCCTCCTTTCAAAAATACTAATCTTCAAACTCGTGCACGCATTGCTGGACGAATCCTTGCCCATAATGTTCTACCCAAAACTGGTTCTTTTGATTATTATTCCACAGATCTATCTACGGCTCTTTATGTTTTATTTGGAAATATTTCTGTCAACTGGGCCAATGTATATTTTACAAACTTGTGGAAACAAAAACCATTTCTTCCTTATGGTTGTCTTTTAACCCGTATTTTTAGACATTTCAAAGCTCCTTTAACAAATGAAAAATACATTGAGCAAAAAGAGTTCTTTGATCAGACAATTTTTAAAAGAATGAAAATTTAATATCTGCCTCCTTTAAATGTTGATCAAACTGAACCATCTGATCCTAATGAACTATCTATTTCTGAACCTTCACCTTCTGCGACACCTTCATCTCATGCAAAAAGAAAGAAATTTTCAACAAATCAAGACCATGATGAAGTTATGCAGAGACTGGAAGCTTTGGAGCTGCATCAACACACTTTTCGTGAAGATGTGACTCAACAACTTGCTTCAATTCAGAAGGATGTAACTGCCATTAAGGATTTGTTAAACTCTCTTTTCTGATCTTTGATCTTTAAAATACATACTTTATGGGTTGTAATATTTTTAAACTTGTATCTCTATTTTGCTTATGCTATTTTTTGCCCTTACTCTTTTTTATTCTGACAAAGGGGAAGAAAAAGATAAAGATAGCATTACATTGAAATTGCAGGAGATTTTGAGAAAAAGATGATAGCAATTACATTGCAGGAGATCTTGCATGAGAAATGCAAAATTAAGAGAAAAAGAAAGCTTTGAATGAATGTATTTCTAAATGCATGAAGAAATGATGAATGGAAATGCAAACCAATCAATATGTGTTATATGTGCTTTAAATGTGCTAACTTTTAATGTTTTGCAACATATTTATAGGGGGAGTAAAATCTCCATCTATGCATCTAAATGCTTCATCTTTGATTAAGTTTGTCATCATAAAAAAGGGGGAGATTGTTACGACAATGAAGCTAAACATGATACTTCAAGTACAAGGTTTTGATGATGAGCAAGTGGAATCAACTGCATTTCAGCTAAGGCTATGAAGAAATTGAAGAATTCAGTGAAGAATCTTTGAAGACTTGTGTGCAAATGTTTAATTCATTAAAAGTCTTAGATTCTTGTAAGAGCCTTACTTAGAGTGCATATTTAGGTTGCATTTCACCTTAAAAGTCTTTAGAAAAACTTTTCTAAAAGAAACACTTGAAAATCTTTTTAGAAAACTCTTTTCTTAAATTTTCATGTTTATTAGTCGACCAATAGACTTATCAGTCGATTAATCCTTTCGCGCCATATTTTCTAAAAAGTCATTCTTGTCAAATTAGTCGACCGAAGATTTTATCAGTCGACTGGACAGAATGTCTGTTTTCTGGAAAATTAGCAGCAGTCGACTATTGGTTTTATCAGTCGACTGAACAGAACATGTGTTTTCTGAAAATTTAGCAGCAGTCGACTAATGCTTTTTATCAGTCGACCGAACAGAATGTTTGTTTTTCAGAAGATTTTAGCAGCAGTCGACTAAAAGGTTTTTCAGTCTACTGATGATATTATCAGTCGACTAACTTTTCTCAAATCGACTAAGTTTCAAAAGTTCAGATTTTCAAACGGCTTGATTAACAGATCAGTCGACCGACGATAACTGTCAGTCTACTAATAACTAACTATTAGTCGACTAACTGATGTTTCAGTAGACTAATTTTGTCGTTTTCCTGAAACTTCACAAAGGCGTGTCTTTTCATTTTTCAAACGTTTTGATCGTTCAAAATGGACTGTTTTGACACCCTTTCATACTCTCAACGTATGGAATCTTTTAACTATAAATATGAGTGCATTTTACACTCAAATACACAGAGAAACAACAAGAATTCAATTGATTTGAATCATTTACTTATTGCTTTTTACTCCTATTCAGTCAAGTATTTGTTTTCTCACTCACGTGATATTTTCACTTCAGTTTTTCACTCAAATCACTTTGAGAGATAGTGAATTCGTGAGTAGAGTGTTTCAACAACCTCAAAATCCAATTGCATCTCATTTGCATTCAAAAGGAAGGCTCATAGGTTGTATTGTAAGTTGTTATTTCTTTTCTGTAAAAAGAAGGACTCCTTGGTGTAAAGGAGTTGTTTGCTTTCAGTAGGATTGTTACTGAAAGTGTGACCGGTTATGGTCTGTGTGATCTTGTAGTTTACAAGGTTGATAGTGGAAAATCTCAAGCGGGTTTTGCTTGGGGACTGGATGTAGGTCGGGTTAGACCGAACCAGGATAAAATCTTGTGTTCTTTGTAAAATCATTCTATATTCCGCAGAAAGTTTTTTAAAAGCACTATTCACCCCCCCTCTAGTGCTCGTTGCCTCGATCCTAGTGCACTTTCAGGATGATCCCTCTGTCACCAAGGGGAAATGGAAAGATCACTTCTGCAAGCTTCATCGAGCAAGGGGGCATGACACGGAGCGTTGTTTCATCCTCAAAAACATTGTGCAGGATTACATTGATAAAGAGCTTCTGGTACCAGAGGAAGAAGAAGAGCAGACTGCAGTTCCGCCCGAACCATTTCCATACTACTCAGAGAGTTGAAAATACCAAGAGTTTTTTGCTTTCATCCCTTTCTGTCAGCCGCTTTGTAGGGGTAAGTCAGCCCAATCTTTGTGACCTTTTTTTTAGTATACTTGTAAATATTCAGTTCTGTTATCAAAACTTTTGCTTATCAATGAAATGTCGATTTTCTTTATATCTTTGATATTCAATACTTTCTTCTTTTTTGGGGCATTAAATTTCTTTTTCAAAATTCGGGACAATCCTGACATCATTCATGAGAGAAATGATATTACCTATGAGGGTCTTTCAAAAATCATGAAAATTTTAGTTCAAATATTTTATTACAACCTTTTTCAAAGATCAACCCTTGTGTTGATCTCATTTTCCAAAAAATTGATTTCATTACATTCAGAGATCAACCCTTGTGTTGATCATATTTATTGAAAATTGGTTTCAAACCATTGCATTCAAAGATCAACCCTTGTGTTGATCTCATTTTCCAAAATTTGATTTCATTACATTCAAACATCAACCCTTGTGTTGATCATATTCTCTAAAAAGTGGGTTTTAAATCATTACATTCAAAGATCAACCCTTGTGTTGATCACATTTTCTAAAAAGATGGTTTCGAATCATTACATTCAAAGATCAACCCTTGTGTTGATCATATTTTCTAAAAAGTTGATTTCAAATCATTGCGTTTAAAGATCAACCCTGGTGTTGATTATGTTTTCTAAAAAGTTGATTTCGAATCATTACATTCAAAGATCAACCCTTGTGTTGATCACATTTTCTAAAAAGATGGTTTTGAATCATTACATTCAAAGATCAACCCTTGTGTTGATCATATTTTCTAAAAAGTTGATTTCAAATCATTGCATTCAAAGATCAACCCTTGTGTTGATCATATTTTCTAAAAATTTATTTTGAATCATTGCATTCAAATATCAACCCTCGTGTTGATCATATTTTCTACAAATTGGTTTTCAAATCATTGCTTTAAAAACTTAACCCTCATGATGATCTCTCATGAATGATCCCCTTTCAAAGATTAGCTCTCGTGGTTAATCTTTCGTTCCAAAAAAATGATTTTCTCATCTTCTTCTCTCATTTTAAAGATCCCACATGCAGGCAGGATCAAACTCTTTTTCAAATCTTTTTTCAGTCTTTATCAATTTTATTTACCTTTATCAAATTTTATTAAATTTTATTCGTCCATTTTTATTTATTTATTTATTTTTCTTGTCAATTCTTATTTCAAAATTTTACCCTTTCAGGTTAAGGGATAAACGTGATGCCTCTTTCTCATGAGGTATTTCTTTTTTCTTCTTTTTCTTTCTTTCTCCCCCCTTCAGGTTAAGGGATAAACCTGAAACCTCATCCTACGAGGTCCTTCTTGCTTCAGGATAAGGGATAGTCCTAAATGTCTTTCTTCTTTTAAAGCTTCATTAATCTCTGCCAAATCTTTTTCTTTATCCAGTTTTATCAGTTTTATTTTCTTTTTCAAAATTTTATCAATTCTTTTCTTTATCAAGCCTTTTATTAACTTCCTTTCCCATTCTGGATAAGGGATAATCCTGAAACCCCTCATAAGCAACAACGCTACCTTTGAGAATTCTCTTACAAAAATAAAATTCCATAAAATTTCCATGATTCTTCTCTTTTGTCAAAACTTCCATCAATTTCTATCCTTCTCAGATTTTATTTCCTCCCCAGTCAAGATAAGGGGGCAATTGTGATCATCACAAAATTTTTCCTCTCTTGTGATTTCTCTCTTCCTTCTCTTTTCCTTTCTAACCTCTATTTTTCTTCTTTTTGAAGGGAAAAAAATAAAAGAGAGAAAAGAAGAGAGAAGAAAAGAAAAAAAAGAAGAGAGAAGAGGAACTCTTTTGCGGGGTCTCACTTGACCTTAATTTTGAAACTATTTGAGAAATAACTCGCCTCCGTTTTTTAAATATTTGAGGGAAAACTGGGAGACGGGATCCGCTCGTCGGTATGAGGTTCGACCGTTCCTGGCGCCTTTACCAGGGGTAATCGAACCAAGGGTCGAATTCATGCCTTTTGCTTTGCCTAAATATTATCTAAGAATTTATTCTAACTCTAAATGCACAAAGAATCATACTTGTGAAATGCAAGGATGTATGCTCTATTTGAAAGATGTTTTGAAAATTTCCAAGTATTCTGAAAAGAACTTGGTAAAAGAGTGAAGAAATGATTGAATCTAACTTAAAACTTGAGATAGATCAGAGAAGTTCTAAGTCTTTGAAATAGATCAGAGTTTGGAAGAATAGATTTTGATTTTGAGAAAGAATGATTTGAAGCTTTGAAAATGAAGTTTCAAAGTCAGAAATGGACTTTGAATTTAATCATGGATTATGAAGTTTTGAAGTGATATGGATTTTGAATCTGAGAAAATCAAATGGTATTTAAGAATAGAAATGGATTTAGGGAGTTCAAAATGAAATTTGGAAATGGACTTGGATTTGAAATCTAGAATTGGGAATGGAATTGGATCTTAAAATGGATTTAAGATCTGGGATTTGAGATCCGATGTAAAATTGGGTTCTGGATCCTAAGATGGATTTGGATCTGAAGTCTGTGATCCAATGTAGAGTTGGACTCTGGACCCTAAGATGGTTTTTTTGGATCTGAAGTCTGAGATCCAAAGTAAAATTGGATTCTAGATCTGAAGTCTGAGATCCAAAGTAGATTTGGATTCTGAATCCTAAATAGAATTTGGATCTGAAGTCTGAGATCCAAAGTAGAATTGGACTCTGGATCCTAGAATAGATTTTGGATCTGAAGTCTGAGATCCAATGTAGAATTGGACTCTGGATCCTAAGGGAGAATTGAATCTGAAGTCTGAGATCCAAAGTAGAATTGGACTATGAATCCTAGAATAGATTTTGGATCTGAAGTCTGAGATCCAATGTAGAATTGGACTCTGGATCCTAAGGGGGAATTGGATTTGAAGTCTGAGATCCGATATGAATGTTGAATCCTGGATCCTAGAATGGGTTTTGGATCTGAATTTGAGGTCCAAAAAGTGGAGATTTGTACTTGGAAATCAGGATCCAAGTTGGATTTAACTTTGGTTTTGGGTTTTGAAAAGTCTAAATAGGACTTTTAAAGATGGATCTGGGTTTTGAAAACCCAGATTGAACTTAGGAAGGTTTGGATTTTGAGATTCAGACTCAATCTCAACTTTGATTTAAAACTTGAAGAAAAACTTGATTTTGAATCAGAAACTTCAAAGTTTAATTTGAACTTTGAAATTGAATTTTGAATTTGGGTTGGAATTTTGGAGTTAGAATATGAAATGATTCTGAAATTCCAAAGTCAAATTGGACTTTGAAATTAAGATAGATTTGGAATTTGAAATAGAAATTTGAAGAAGAGATATTCACAATCACTTGGGTTTTTGAAAGGGAATTTTGAAAATATGATGCAATTCTACCCTAAATGATGAAATGAATTTGGAATTTTGAAAAGCTATCCCATTCTTTAAATGAATTAAAATGAGGTTAAAGACATAATACATCCCTGACTATGGTCATTGAATGTATTATGTAATAACTACATTTAAATTCAATTGAAGAATAAAATACATTTTTGGTGCTTTTATAGAATTTAAAATGAAATTAACTCTCAATATACCCTGACTATGGCCATTGGTATATATTTTGAGTTAATTTTAAGTTAAACTCTGATAAAAGAAGAAAATATTTAAGGAAAATATGATGAATTTTGAAAATGGATCCAGTGTGGATCTAGTGTTATTTTGTAAAAGATAAAAATGCTAAGTTTTGTCCACACCCTGACTATGGCCATTGATGTGGATCATCAACTTAGTATCAATTACCTCTTACGAAATGGTGCACGTACCAATCGTGTTGCCATTTGTGAGAATTTGAGAAATAAAGGTAAAAATGCATGAGAACAAGCAATTTATGATGTTTACAATGCTCATCCATTCTACCTAAAGTAGGAAATGTAAACTTTCATTCAAGTCTTGCTATTACAATACTTTAAAATTGAAAATACAAATCCCAATGACGATATTTCCCTGCAAAACATCATAGTTAGTATGGAAGCAAAAGAGAATTGCATATTTCAAATGAGCCAAATGCGAGGTACTCATATGCCAAAATATTTATAATGGGAAAAGTAGAAGATGATGTATACCTGTATACATACCTATGTGTAGATACATATATGTATATACATATAGGTGTATATATAAATATGACATATATCATTCTTTATGAAACAAGAAAGAGGAGAATTTGGAGGTAGTATGGATGTTACAACTGTACACACAGGTATAAGGCATCAACACAAGGATGCCACCAATGTGGCGGCAACCAACACAAGGTGCAGTGACAGATTTTCTGCAAAGCAATGGCAGAAAGGTAGGTGTTGTTCTGACTTAGTGAAGTGGTGGTGAAGGAGGGTTTTTGTGAAAAGTATACAAATGCTGGGTGATAAGGGAGTATAGGCGATCACAGTAGTGCTCAGCACTGCTGTGAGCATACAAGAGTAGCAACATGTGATAAACAAGTGGAGTGTGTGAGAGATGACAAGTGTAAACAAATGACTAGGTGCATGTATGTGTTGTATATGATTAAGTGATGAATGTAGTTGTAGATGTGCATAGTATCTACAACAGGTGGAGTGTGTGCTGGAGGTAAGGGTAGTGAGAGGGTATGAATTTAGGAAGTTACTGTGAAGATATAGTGGCTGGATAGCTACTGGTTGTGATGTAGGAAGATGTTGGTGAGAATAATGTATGGAGATAATTTCAGCCATAGAGGAAGTGTTGCAATGAGGTAACAACGAATGCTATGTTGGGGTTGGTAATAAAATGGGATGTAACCAATGGTAGTGACAGTAAATAAAGAAAAGTGGTGTACTATGCATACACTATGCATTTATGACAATGAGTATACCTAAAAGAGAGTATAGCCAACAAGGAAGGCACCTAACAAATACTAAGTAATGAGGGAAATAAAGGAACAGTGTTGTGTGAATATGCACAACAGCAGATTAATAGTATAATAAAGGTACTAGTGAAGATGGTGTGGGTTTACAATAGGTAAACATAACTGGAATTGGGTTGTAATAGTTTAAACAGAAGAAAACAAGTTATGCTGGAAGTTGGTGGAAGTGTAATAGTGGGGAAAGCAGCAAATTCTAAAGGGGTTTTGAACCTACCGTGACATGTGCAAGGGATGTGGCTACTGTACTGGTGGATGCAGAGTGGTGCAGAGAAAAATATGATGCTAAAAATATACACTAATGACATAACATATCATTAAACTAGTTTCATGCAGTAAGTAAATCAAATTGATCTTTCTAAAGAAATCAATTGATTTTATTGATGGATTCTAGCAGATGAAAGTTCTCTTATCAGATATTTCTGCATGACATACCCTAAACGATGTCATCTCGAGATATGAATTTCCAGCTTTATACCTGTGATGCTGAACAGAAGGCAAGACGCTGGTAGGGTAGCTAAGAAGACTGGTGAAGAGAGGCATACAATGGAGCTTATGGCAGTTCATTGAACTGCTTAATCATTCAACAAGGAATCCAGTAGGAATGAGTTCCTCAGAAATTTTGAGTTCCTGCACGACTACTTGGTAAGCACACAGAACGCGACCACGAGAGATCAAATTCTGTAAGGTGCTCCATCTTGCTCACTGTTTAGACACTAATAATTGGATGCATTAATACGCTTTCTTGCCAGGAACATCCTTAGCTGCTAGCCTCTCAACCAGAGAAGGATGAGAATAGAACCACATATCTACATTCAGAATTGATAGGTTTCCCCCCTGCAGTTTCACTAGCCTTGCCCGCAATGGGGAAACCAAAACCAAACTTCTTTTGCAAAAGCATCATCCTAAACCATACTTTGCCCGATCTTGCAGTTGGATAGGTTAGAAGAAAAAAAAATGAGGCAATGATGAGTTTGAAACCAGCTTGGGGGCCCTTCTTGCAAGTGCCGACTCCCCCCTAATCCATCAGGTTCTGGCACGCTTGATAACAGGATCGAGACGCCTCCTCAAGGATTTTGGATGAGGGCTTTCCGAGACATATCGATTATGAAATTCCAGGCCCTCAATGACAGGTGGGAGGTAACTTGCTCCCAATGAACACAATATAAGACATGTTGTGGCATGAGATGCTGAGTTTAACACATGTAATGGAAGATGCAATGAAGAAAGCCGATAGGGGTGCTGGGGCTGAATCCCAAACAAACAAAGGAATGCAAACAGATGATGGAAATCGAAAATGCCAAAAAAAAAAAGCTTATTTTGTGCAAATCATGATGCAGATGCAGAACCTGTGGACGATATATCAGTGATTCCATGGAAGTTGAATCAAATGGATGATGTCGTGAAACAATAGCAGAGCTATTAGCTAATGTGCAGGAAATATTTAAACAAAGCAGAGGCAATGAGAACATATTAACGATTGGTCAAAAATTCAGAAACAACAGATTATCATTAACAAGATGCTGAAGATAAGATGACCAAAAAAAAAAAGAAAAAGAAAGAAAAAGAGAATAATAATAATAAAAAAAGAAGAAGAAAATACAACGAATAATCAAGCATAATGAAATTCAAGGCAAAATTTGAACAAAACATAGTGAACTAGAGTGAATGGAATACGTTTTGATGTCCTTAGAGAAAAAAAAATCAGACGCAAAAGACAACAAGGAACAATAATGAAAGAAAGAGATAGGAAACCAGAGGTTAGTGGGAATCAATCGTAAATTAGATATCAAATGGGAGATGTGAAATGAAATTGCAAAGAATATCAAATGCATGATGCCTATATACCACGAGCTCTCTGTTATAATCGGATTCAGCCCCTCCTTTGAAGGGTATCAATTCAACACAGGGGCAATTTACACAAGTCAGTAAGAGAACAAGGCCATAAAAAAAATGAACAAACCATGGCAATTTACACAGAGTTGCGAAGGAAGAAGAGGGAGCGAACAAAATGCAAGCAACAACAAAAAACAAAAATCCAAGTAAATTTCTAAAAGGCAAAAATGATTGTCAGAATAGGGGAGTTCCTTTGTTCTTGCATAGGATGGATCAATCATGCTATATGCAGGTCGATCTCATCCTCGATGCTTTATATAAAAAAAACAAATTAAAACAGAGGAATATGATAAAACAAGGCAAATCGAAAGAAAGAAAGAAGAAAGAAAAAAAAATGGAAAGAAAACTTATGGAAAATCAAAGAGAATGCGACATACTAAAAAAAAAGGAGGGGAGGGATAGAACTATCCAATTAATCACGATAAAAGAGGGAAAGAAGAGAAGAAAAAAAAAACTATAACAGGTAAGATAAGAAAAAGAAATTGAATGTTAAGAGACGATCATTTGCCCGAAAAAAAATGTAGGAATGGGGAGCCATTCCCTTGACTGTAGCAAACAGAGGATCCACTCCTGCTATATGCAAGATAATCTCCTCTCTAATGCTCTTATAATCAAATGAAAGGAAAATGAAGCAGAAAGAAAGAAAGAAACAAATTAAGACAGAGTAGTACTGAAGATCAAGGAGAAAACAGTGTTTTAGCAAAAAAAGGAATATGATTTCTTACCTGTAATTGCAGGGGATTTGATCACTTTCTACTGAGAGGGAGAAGTAATGGTGGCTATTGTATGTCACTGCAAGATGAGATCGGTTCCGATGGTGGATGACTCCCGCTGCAAGTCTCCTTCAGAATCCAAATGAGAGAGAAAGGGATGATCATTATATGATAAAAACTGGATGATCCCCGAAGAGGATCGATGCCTCTTCTTAAAGAGAGCATCGAAGGCTCGAGAGAGGAAATGGTTGAGGATTAAGGGTGGAGAGGAAAGCCTGCTGTTGCAGATCGAACGACGGAGAGAGAAGGAAAAAGGCGCGGGAAGAGTTTGTTAAATTTTTTCCAATTTTTCAAAAAGGTGGTCCTCTTTTAGAAAGATTTTTGAAAAGTGGTTTAAGCTGAGGTTTTTAGTAAAATGGCTTCAAAAGTTTAAAAAATCATTCGTTTTCCTTGTAATTTTTTTCCAAATTTTTTGGTTTTTTAGTTTATTTTTCAATTTTTTTGTATTTTTGAAATAAAATCCTAAATTTTGTGAGAAAACAATGATTGAAACTAATTTTTTGGTGTTTTTTTTTTTGTAAAATATTTACAAAAGGGAGTTTTTCTGAGAATTAAAAGCTATTTTTGAGGAAATTTCTTCAGAAAGTGGATTTATGTCTGAATTTTTGAAAAATATTCGAGGTTTACAACCTCGAACTAAGAAATATAGGGCCGAGGATTCAACAGAGTGCCAGATGAGCCGCCCGAGCCTTTCAAAATCATTTTTTGGTAATTTTGTGATTTTATTTTGGAAATCGGACAACGGGGCTCAGATTTGGATTTAAAATACTGAGTTTAGACCCGGAGTTGAATTTGAATATATCAAAGTGGAATTTAATCCAGAAATCTGAAGAAAGACTGAAATTTAGCTTTGAAATCACTTTGATTTTCTCCAAAAAATAGAGTCAGGGGCAAAAGGGTCATTTTTACAAAACTTTGAAAAATTTAGGGTGTTCACAGATGCCCCTCTTTGCTAATAAGCCGGTTGAAAGCCGAGCTTAGTGGCAAAGATAACACTCCAAATTTTGAAAAAAATGCCCCAGTCAGCAGATCTGAACTGGGTGTGGAAGAATTATTTTGGAAATATGGCTCTTCAGGCTTAAGACCTTATTCTGAATGGTTTTGGGGAAACGAAATCCTCGAGAATGATATGATTGAGTAGAGAATGAGGAAATCGTGATAAGACTTTGGATGAAAATCCCAAAAAATGATGGAAAATCAGAATTTTGATCCGGTCTCATGGGTGAGACGAGATACTCTTTTGGAATGATTCAGGTTTAGCCCTTAACCTGAATGGGACGAAGATATATCAAAAATGAATTTGAAAATGGGGAAAGGAATACACGAGGACCTTGATGGGACATTTTTGAAAAATGCCTCGTGAGACGAAGCTCAAATAGAATCCTTTCTTGGATGGATATAACAAACATAGGTTTCTTGATGCGAAGAACCATGATGGGACTGGAAGAAAACATCTCGTTAGAACGAGGAATCTCGTTGGGACGAGTCTCAGGTTTAACTCAGACCTGCAATGAAGATACCTCACGAAGCGAGGTTCCGGGTTAACTCTTAGTCTGAATAGGAAATCTACCATACGGGTTTCTCAAATGGAGAAACCATAATGGGACCTTCGGAACTTGGACGAACAAATCCGAAAGGGGTTTTACGAGAGGAGAAAATTATAGGGTTCCCTAAAGCTTTGAAAAGGGGAAGAAATTGGGCGCCTCATTGCTGAGACTGAAATAGCTTTTAAAGTAAATGACCTCTCGCAGATGGTTCAGGTTTGACCCTTATCCTGAGTGGGGAAAATCTACCATACAGGTTTCTCAAAAAAATGGAGAAAGCATGATGGGACCTTCGGAATTTGGACGAACAAATCCGAAAGGGGTTTTTGCGAAAGGAGGAAATATAGGGTTCCCTAAAGCTTTTGAAAAGGGAGAAGAAATTGGGTGTCTCATTGCTGAGACTGAAATAGCTTTTGAAATCAAATGATCTTTCGCAGAAGGTTCAGGTTTGACCCTTATCCTGAGTGGGTCATCCATACGGAATTCTTCAATGAGAAAACCGTGATGGGACAAGAAGAGATACTTTCTTCAAAGGCAACTCTTTTGAGAAATATAAACAACTCTAGGTTGCATCAAAAATGGATATTGAATGTTTATTTCATTCTTGAAATAGCTAGAAAATTTTGCCAATAAGATAAAATCGTAGTAGATTCAAATGCTTGGAAATGTGCACGTATGTGCGAAGATATTCCCTCTTTTACCTAGAGTATTTCTTCCAATGAGGTTAACTCCTCAGTTCTAAGAGTCAGATTCAAAATTTTTAGCGCTGATGATTTTCTTCAAGGAAGCTATCCATTTCCCTGATATGAGAATAGAATAAATATTCTTAATTTCATAAAAGCAAGTAATGAAAAGATATTGATAGAAGAATTTCGCATGAGAAAAGATGACTTCTGGCAACTTTGGCAGTTTGATATCTGGGTGTTTTCCTTACGATGATCTTTTTGCACTCTTTTTGAGTCATTGAACTTTCTCAGGTTTTTTTTTTTACGTCATCCTTCACTTGGATGTATTCTGACTCTCCTCTCTTTTTCAGGGAAGGGTACGTCACAAACTCCTTCATCTTGGAGATGTTTCGATCCTTCTTTTATCTCAGGGATTATATATATGATATTGGCTCAAAAGGTCTTTTAGATGTAGCTGAAATCAAATATCTTTTAAAGTTTGTCGGTAGGCTCATCACACTCGCCTTCATCTTGACGGTGATCTAGACTTTCCCTGGAAGGGTCCTTCACAAACTCTTTCATCTCGGAGATGATCCAAATCTTCTTTGGCCCCGGGGTTCCGCTCGCATATTCGTCTTCATCTTGACGACAGTTGAGAGATCCCTTTTGCGGATATTTGATTGCAACCTTAAACGAATGAGAAGATATGGGTCGAGTGGATTCTTTCTATGGCTCGAGATATTTCCACCGCCTGATTGCCAGAAAGTCATTTTTTAAAACATGCGCCATAGCCAAGATCAATATCAATTCGCTTCTGGCTTTTCAACGTCATTGAAAATTTCTTTCATTGATCATATCGAGGACATTTCTTACATCCTTTTGGTTGATCAACAGGAAAAGATTTGAATTTTACCTCTTTTTCGCAAAAAGTTTTCACCTTTTGGAAGAAAATACTGGAGGTAATCTGAGGAAATTCTTTTTGTGCAGTAAGAATATTTAGAATCAACGAATGCTTTTAGCAAATTGGCAAAGTTTTCATGAATTCTTTGTGAAATAATCACTCAATATAGATTTTGATGAGACATTTAGATGTAATTTAAAGAAATAGTGTAAGGCTCGGACTTTAGAGAACTGGACTGATGAAATACATTAGGTTTTTGGAAATCCCGACCAGTTTATGTGAAACTGAATTTTGATAATCCCGACCAGTGGAAACACTGGATTTTAAAATCCCGACCAGTTATAAAAAAACTGGATTTGAAAATCCCGACCAGTTATAGAAACTGGATTTGAAAATCCCGACCAGTGAAAATACTGGACTTGAAAATCCCGACCAGTGAAAATACTGGATTTGAAAATCCCGACCAGTGAAAATACTGGATTTGAAAATCCCGACCAGTGAAAAGCACTGGATTTGAAAATCCTGACCAGTTATAGAAACTGGATTTGAAAATCCCGACCAGTTATAGAAACTGGATTTGAAAATGAAGGATTTAATATGATGGTTTGAAAGTGATTGAATTTGGGAGGTTATAACCCGAGAGTTGAGAGAATGATGAGATTTTGAAGATATTGCAACTAAAGGTTGGGAAAATGATAGAATTTGAAAGATTGAAGATCTTGGAAATGATAGAATTGAGGAGTCGCACCCTAAGGGTTTGATCTTTTGGAATACACAACCAGCGGGAGCTGGATCTTTTGGAATACAGGACCAACGAGATGCTGGATCCTTTGGAAATACATGACCAGCGAGATGCTGGATCTTTTTGGAAATACATGATCAGCGAGATGCTGGATCCTTTGGAAATACATGACCAATGAGTGTTGGATCCTTTTGGAAATACATGACCAGCGAGATGCTGGATCCTTTAGAAATACATGACCAATGGGTGTTGGATCTTTTTGGAAATATATGAGCTTTTGAGAGATTTAAGTCAGAACTTGAATTTAGAAGGAGAAAGGTCTTTGGTCAGAGGAATGATTTTAAAAGGTTACCGGTGTGAGAACCGGGTTTTCCAAATGAGCTCAATATATGATTGAAAAAGTTTGAGAAATAACCAGTGCGAGAACTGGGTTTTGAAGATGAGCTAGAGTTTTAAAATGAGTTTTTAGAAGATAATTCAGGATTTATCCCCTTATCCTGAACGGAGGAAATAATAAAAAGAGTACCTCATTGAAAGGAGGCATCAGGTTTATCCCTTAACCTGAAAGGGTATTCTTTAAAGATAGATGGAATTTTAATAAGATTGACGAAAATTTGTTTAAAACTTGACATAAATGAGCAGTAGCTTGATAAAAATTTGATCAAAACCCAAAAGAAAATGAAATGAAAATAAAGATCACAAGATCAATTGAGAATTAACAAAATTTGAGGAAAAGAACTTTCATCTAATCCTGCCTGCATATGATGAATAAAATGATTATAGATCAATAAAATGCCCCATTATCATGGAGAAGAATGTAAGAATTGATAGAAGATCATTGTTTTTATTGAAATGACTCTTTGAATAGTACAAAAGGCTTTAGAATGAAAATTCTAAGTATAATATTTCTTCAGATGCAGAGCGTTGATAGGATCTGGCATTTCCACCCCGTCTGCATTGATTAGACGATACGAATTGTGAGGCAAAGCTTCCTTAACCACATAAGGGCCTTCCCAATTGGGTGACCACTTGCCCCGTGGTCGATGCTTGAGATGAGCTGTCGATCTGAGCACCAAATCGTTAACTCGAAATCTTCTCTCAATGACGGACTTGGCTTAATGTCGAGCTATCCTCTGTCGATAAGCTTGAGCATGCTCTGTTGCCTTGAGCATTTTTTCATCTAGTAGATCCAACTGCACCAATCTCTGCTGCTGATACTGATCGAGTGGCAGTTCTATAATGGAAGCAAATTTGAGAGTGGGCTTCTGGACATGGAGAGGTAACACCACTTCAGTTCCGTAAACAAGTTCCCAAGGAGTGGCATTAGTCGGAGTCCTAATGGTGGTCCGGTATGCCCAAAGCGCGTCATGAATCTTCTCATGCCAGTCTCGACTTGTTTTCACAGTCCTTTTCAAAATACGAATCAAGATCTTATTGGTAGCCTCTGCTTGGCCGTTCCCTTGAGGATAATAGGGAGCTGAGAAATGATGGGAAATTCCGAATTTAGAACAAAATGTTTTCATCCTCTCATTTTTAAAGTGGGTTCCATTGTTTGAAACGATGTCATGTGGTATGCCGAAGCGACAAAGAATGTTCTTGTGAATGAAAGAAACCGCATGGCGGACTTCTACTGTGCGTAGAGTAACAGCTTCAACCTATTTTGTGAAATACTATGTCGCAGCCAGGAAGTATTTATGGCCGTTGGAAGCAGAGGGAGTAATTGGGCCTACGACGTCAAATGCCCACATAGAAAATGGCAAAGGAGAAACAACCGATTGTAAATATGTGGTCGGAGCATGAATGTAAGGTGCGTGTAATTGGCACTTGACGCACTTCTTTACAAATCTATGACAGTCTTGCTGCATGGTGTTCCAATAGTATCATGCTCGAACGATCTGCTTAATGAGAGTTTGATAGCCAACATGGCCACCACAAATCTCTTCATGCGCCTCTTGGATAGCTTCCATAGCCTCTTCTTTGTCTAAACATCTGGCATATTCAGAACTGAACCCACGGCGGTAGAGGACATTGGCCAGAATGAAATAGCGGGTGGACATGTGTTGAATTGCACGTTGCTCCCTTTTTGGCATTTCTGGTGGAAATTCACCAGTCTCAATAAAATTTTTGATATTTTGGTACCAAGGCTTCTCCTTCTAATTAACCTGGTTTACTTGCGCAATTGAATCGAAAGCGGGTTGCTCAAGTCTGCCAACTTCAAAAGAATGACAAGATTCACTACCTTTGAATGATAAAATGGAGCCCAGACTGGCTAAACCATCGGCTATCTGATTGTATTCTCTTCTTATGTGATTGAGCTGAAATTCTTCGAAGCTGTCCACAAGAGCGAGGACGATCTTCTGATATGGGATCAATTTGGAATCTTTCACTTGCCATTCAGTGTTAACTTGATTGAGAACAAGTAGTGAATCACCAAAGGCATGCACCCTTTTGACATTGAAACTTTGCAGAATTTTGAGGCCTTGTATTAAAGCTTCATACTCGGCCATGTTATGAGTGCATCGAAAACCAAGCTTGAGGGAATAAGGGATCATTTCTTTTTCGGGAGTGATTAACATGACTCCAATCCCTATGCGAGACATGTTTTTAGAGCCATCGAAGAACAAGTTCCAAACTGGAGGCTATTGGATATTGCAGATGTGCTCATCAGGAAAATCATCCTCTACTTTAATCTCTTCTGTCAGGGGGAAATCTGCCAACTGATCTGCGATCGCTTGGCCTTTAATCGACTTTTGAGAAACATACTCTAAGTCATATTGCATCAGAAGGACCTGCCACTTTGCAATCCGTCCAGTGAGAAAGGGTTGTTCCAAAATGTATCTGAGAGGATTAAGTTTTGATAGAAACTTAATTTCAGAAGCCAACAAGTAATGTCTCAACTTCTCGCACATCCAAACCAGAGCTAGACAAGTTTTCTCCATCTGAGAATACTTCTTTTCATAATCAATGAAAGTTTTGCTCACGTAGTAGATGACGTGCTCTATTAGGCTGCCTTCTTCATACTGCGCGAGGAATCCACCACAGGCATTCTGATTGACAGAAATATATAATAGGAGAGGTTTCCCCAACTTAGGCGGCTTCAAAACTGGTTGATTAAGGAGATACTGTTTGATGCGCTCAAACGAGAGCTGACATTCTGATCCCCATTCAAATTTAACTCCTTTTCTAAGCAAATGGTTGAAAGGTTCACATCTCATGGCCAAATTTGAGATGAACCTGCGAATAGACTGAATACGTCCTTGAAGGCTTCGCAGTTCCCTGAGATTAGTTGGAGGCGGCATATCAATAATGGCTTTTGCCTTAGCCGGATCCACCTCGATCCCTTTCTTGCTGATAATGAAGCCGAGTAATTTGCCAGACTCAACTCCAAAAACACATTTTTGAGGGTTAAGTCTCAACTTGAAGAGGATAAGTCTTTCAAAAACTTGACTAAGAGCATTAAGGTGATCCTCTTCTTCTTTAGACTTAACTAAAATGTCATCCACATATGCATCCATATTCTTGTGCATTTGATCGTGGAAAATAACAGTCATTGCCCTCTGATAAGTTGCCCCGGCGTTTTTTAGCCCAAATGGCATCACAGTATAGCAGAAGGTTCCCCATGGGGTAGTAAATGAAGTTTTTGACTGATCACGAATGACCAACTTGATCTGATTATATCCTGAATATTCATCCATGAAGGAAAACATGGCGTGACCTGTTGTGCTATCGATCAACAGGTCAATGTTAGGAAGTGGATAATCATCTTTCGGGGTAGCTTTATTGAGATCCCTGAAATCAATGCAGATCCGAACTTTTTCGTTCTTTTTGGGGACTGCCATGATATTTGCTAACCAATCTAGGTAATCAATAGCTCGGATAAAGCCTGCTTTTAGCAAATCTTCAAGTCCTTCCTTGACTTGCTGCTCAATTCGAGGGTCTAACTTCCTCAGTTTCTGCTTGATTGGTCTGGATTCTGGTTTTAACTTGAGTCGATGCTCAACCAGCTTGATATCCAATCCTAGCATATCTTCGTAAGTCCAGGCAAATACTTCCTGATGCTTTTCGAGGAATTGGATGAGTCTAGCTTTTTTAATTTCGCTTAGACTCGACCCGATTTTGAGAATTTTCGGATCATCTTCCGACCCAATGTTGATATCCTCAGTTGGATCTTGAACCAAAGATGAGGGTTCATCCTGCTTCTGAATATGAGCGAATTCTGGCAATTCCTGAATAGTGGAATCAAATTCAGCTGGCTCTTCGGTCTGCTCCGTTGTCTGACTGACCTCTGCTCTGTCTTTCATCTCAGAAAACCTTGCCAATTTTAGATACTTGGGATTGATAACGAATTTTGTCATTGATTCAAGAGTTAATGGTCCTGAAAATGCCAAAAAGAGGTTTTTAGGGGAACGTACAAGCCAAAACAAATTTTTGTATAAAGCAAAGAGCAATGACATAGACAAAGTATAAGAAGGAAATGATAGATGCCCGAATATGAGGAAAAAGATTGATCTTTCATTGATTGAAGCAAAGTATTTACAAGATACTGACAAAAGATGGGACTGTATTGTCCCTACAAGATTTAAACAAAGAAATGAGAACAGAAAAGCAGGAAAACTGAGGCATCATCTTTTTATTGGCTTCCTCTGACAAAAATAATCTTCTTGCTGGAATCCTGGCCGGTGAACCCCAACCCTGAACTGTCTGTATGCTGAACTGGAATGATGGGCTCTATCATATCGTCTTCATCTTTCCCCATGCCCCGGAACGACTGATATCCATGTTTGATCAACAGATCGAATCCCTTTCTTGCTTTAGAAAATTATGGAAATAAAGGATGATCTTTGAAGGAGGTGTAATTGATCCGTCCTCCTAGCTTGAAGAAACAAGGTCCCTGCCATTGGACCGTGGCTGCAACGTTCTCCTCTTTCATGACATCTTTCAGTTTTAACATCTCTAGACTATCCCTGAGATTGATTTCGTCTGCCTCCTGGATGCTGGGAATATCTGCTGTAAATGTCGGTCGAGGAATTATCGGCTGTGGCAGCCTTTCTTCAAGGTCTTCGCCCAAGATAGTAGTAATCATTCCGCCCTTGGACCACTTGATGCATTGGTGGAGGGTTGACGGAACAACATTGGCATTATGGATCCATGTTCGTCCCAACAATAAATTGTAAGTTGGTGGCACATTGACAACAAGGAATAATACCGTGTGCACTGAGTAGTTGATGAAAATCTCTAAAAAGACTTTGCCTTTTGCAGTCTGCCCGTGATTATCAAAGCCGTAGATGGTGATGGGATCAGGTACGTATTCTTCTTCTTTCAATCCCAGGGCTTTCGCTGTTATTTCTGGGCAAATATTTAAACTGCTGCCCCCATCAACAAGTACGTGTGGGACAGTCATGCCCCTGGTCCTGACCACGATGTACAGCGCATTGTTATGGAATGAATGAGGCTTTGGCAAGTCCTCATCTGAAAAGGTAATAGGCGCGCTAGTCATTGCCTGGTTTACAATTTGTGCCATGTCTTCGGGCGTGGTGTCTGGCTTCACTTTGATCTTCCTTAGTAAATCATTTAGCTTTTCCCGATGCTGGGGAGAATCGTGAGTCAACTAAAAAATAGAGATGTTAGAGAGCGCGGTAATAGGCTTCTGAAGGCTTTTGGCCCGCTCTTCTGCTGCCCCAGAGGTTTCTGCTTCCTCTGTGCAGGCTTCCTTTTTCAGAAATCTTTTTGGAAAAACTTGGGTTTTTCCGCTTTCGACTGACATATTCCTTATGTTAAAAAATGAGAGGATATCCCCTCTCTGAGATACAGGCTGATCCTGATGTAGAACCATTACCTGATTCTACAAACTTATCTCCTCGCTGGAACAACGATGTATGTGACTTTGTGGCAGGAAGGAATGTTCAGAAATGGTTGATGCTGAATGCTTCGGAAATGGGGCGGACAGGATGTCCATTTTGCCTTCTTCTTGATCCTCAATAAGGATGCTTTTATCAATGCAGTCTTGGATCAGATGCTTCAGGACGAAGCAGTATTCAGTGTCATGGCCCATTGCTCTGTGGAACTTGCAATACTGTTCCTTAAATCTTCCCATGATCACTGGCGGATCTGCGACTTTGGGAAGTTTTACCATTCTGTGAGACAGCAAGTATTCCAAAATTTTCTCCAGCAGCTGGTCGAGGGGAGTGAATTTTCGATCCCTGCTCCAGTTTATATGTTTGGGTTTTTCTTGAAGGTCCCCTTTTTGTTGAGGACTGGTCAGGAGAGGCTTGTCATTGTTTTTGAAGAACTTTCTCTTTCTTCCCCTGTTCTGCTCGGGCTTCGTGCCATTGCCGCAGCCATGCTTGCTGCTACTGCCCTGATTATCTTTAGGAACATCAGCAAAATAAGTAAAGTGTGCCTTCTTCTTTGGGTCCGAGATATTTTTGGCCAAAGCAACACCCTCGTACATCCTGTTTTCTACCCCCATCTCGAGCCATTCTGCTCACTCTGTCAGTTCGATAAAGGATTTGGAGGGGTATGGGAAGAGGAGGTTTTTTAAGGGCTGGGAGAAGTTGTTGAGAATGACTTGGAGAGCATTGTTTTCATCGCAAAATTTTTACTTTTGCAAATCAAACTGACCTTTGAAAAAGATTTTGAAAATAACACGACTCCGTTTTTAAAATGCGGGAAAATTCTGAAGAATGGGACTCGCCTGTCGGTACGAGGTTCAACCGTTCCTGCCACCTCTAACAGGGGTAATTGAACCAAGGATCAATCTTATGCTCTACTCTATTCAACTTGTCTAAATCATATTCTAATTTCTAAATGCACATAGAATCAGGCATGTGCTATGAATTTTCAGAAAATGCACATTTGCAAACATGATGTTTGCTTTGAATGATTGAAATATTTAGAAAATGTATCACATGAAAAATCGTGAATTGGGATTTGAAATATACTTATGAGAGAAATAAAAGTCGATTTTGAGGAATCTTTGACATTTGGTGAAAATCGATTCTGAGAAACTTGGTTTCTCTGAATTCAAACTTTGAAATTGAAATTCTAACTTAGAAAATTTGAATTTGGAACTTGGGAAATACTTGAAATATCCTTTGAAATTCAATGTACTTGGGAAAATCGATTTTGCTATAAGACTTAGGAGATTTTGAGAAAATGAACTTCTTTGAATTGAAATTTGAATTGGAATTGGCAAATGTAGGAAATGAATGAATATGGATTTGAGAAATACTTTTTGTATTTTTGAGAAATGCAATGCATTTTTGAAGTTAGCCTAAGAGTGTAGGCTGAATGTGGCTAATGTGAAGATCATAAATCTAAGTATCATTCGTATTCTGACTATGGCCATAAATACAAATTTTACCAAGTTTATAAACTTCATAGAAGCTAGTGCATGTGCCATTCGTGTAGACCATGGTGAATTTGTAAAAATATGCATGAATCATCATCCATCACACATTAAAATTAAAAATAAACTATATGCAATGCAACCTAATCTAACCAGGAAATATAAATTCTTATTCCAAAGTTTAATTACAAATTACATCACTATTGAAATTTAAATACATGAAAAATAAAGTCTTCAATTTACCTGCAAAACTAGAAAACTTGGTTAATGAAAATATGTTGGCTTTTCTAGATTTATCCAACAATATCAGGAAATTGTTGGATTTTGCTAGATATAAGCCTTTTTGCCATGATTCCCTTAAATCAAAATGATAAAATATGAAGAAATAATAAAGGTAAAATATGAAATTTCGAAATTAGGGTCAAAATGACCAAAATACCCCTAATAACAAGACTATGGCCTTGAAATTAGGGTTTTTAGAAAGATATTTTGATAAAATGCAAGTTTTGAAATTTGAATGGAATAAACTCAAACCAAATATGCTATGACATGATTAAAAATATGAAATTAGGGTTAGGGATTTCGAAATTTAGGTCAAATGACCAAATTGCTCCCGATAGCAAGACTATGGCCTTGAAATCAGGGTTTTTAGAAAGAGATTTTGGTAAAAATTTGGGTTTTATGACCTAAATGAAATCAAATAACTACAAAATTAAACCTAAAGTATCCTAAGATGCTTATGAACATAATAAAACCCTAAAACCATATGCTTATGCACGAAAATCCAATAATATCACAAAAACTGTGATTTTAGCAGTGTTTTTGGATCTTTCAGGAACCCGGTTTTGCCATTTGCTTAATTCAGCCATCACATGGATTCCAAAATCCATAAAAATTGGTACCTGCACTTGTTATAACCCTAATGTCGAATTGGAATTATAAAAATAATTTTTTGACATTAAATCAATCCGAAAATTGCATTAAACCCTAAAAATATGCTATTTTGACCTAATTCACCAACCAGTCTCAGTCCAAGACCTGAACCAGGGGTCAAATCTCCATGGAAATTTATGAAATTTTACAGAGACTAACTAAGAAGAAAAACAGAGATTTCCCAAATTTACAGATCGGAAAAAGCATCTCCGGTTACGGAGAAACATTTTCGGCAATCTGAGCTAACATATTTCACTTTTAACAGGGATTAAAACGGCTACTTCAGATTGAAAATACAGACATAAATAGCAATCCTAGACAAAAATATCTGAAATTTTAGTGGTGAACAGTAGACAGCAAAATAACAATACTCACTTTTTACAGATCATGAATCGTATCTGTGGTTTGGGAATTATGACTAACACAAGTCTGATTAGGGTTTTAGTAAACCCTAATAAGTTTTAAATTTAAAAACAGATTCCCTAAAAAGGGACAAATACTAAACAGTAACCAAAAAATTCGAAAATTTCACAGCAGATAGATCTACTCAATGTGAATCCATAGCACTTTACATATCTAAAATCGGATATAAGATGAGAGAAATATCATAACAGCAAGTTACCTTCTTGATTTTAACCACGATTTTAAAACTTTAAAAACCCGATTTGATGTCTGATTTTTTTGACAGGGTTCCCGAGATCCAAAACCTCTGATTTTTCTACAGTAACTCAATAACTCATGCATTCATCACATATAAAAAAATCAGAAATAAACAATGAGTACTTCAATCCGAAATAACATTATTTTTACTGTTCTAAACGTAAAACACACAGAAATTTAAGAAACTTGAAAAACCATGCATTAACTAATGTAAATCAATAAAATAAACCATAAAACAGCAAATAAAAATGATTTCTATGCTGTAGAACGTAAAACAAACATGAATAAACCATGAAAATAAAATAAAAACAGGGAATCAATGGCTGGAATTTGATATCACCTTTAAAACATAGATTTAACCCATTAAAAGGGGTAAATCATATATTTTATTGGTTAATAATGTAAAGAATCATATTAAAATTAATTCTAATGGATTAAAATCTCTGTAAATCATCCAAAACAGGGTTAGATCACCTATTTGGATCATTCTTGCTGATTCTTGATGGTTCTTGAGGTTGAATCCATGAAGATGATGGTACCAATGGCTAAATCATACTTAAAACAATGAAAAATATTAAATAAAAACTAAAAATTAAAGAAAATAATTACCTTGAGGTTGCTGCAATGGAGGAAGGGCTGAAGAGGAGAGAGAAGCTCCAAGAATCCAATAGGAGAGATGTGAAAAATCGACCCCCCTTATGCATCTATTTATAATAAAAAAATTAGGTTTAGTCTTGGATTTTTAAATTACTTTTTTGCCCTTTTTAAAACCTATCCAAAGTCATTAAGGGGGGCGATTTTTTTAGAGACTCCTAATCCTAATTAACACCTAATGACACCCCTAATTAACCCTAGAGACTCCAAATGTGGTGCCACTTGGCACTTTCCACATTTGATTTTTAAAATCTTAACTAAAACCTTTAAAAACAATAGTTTGAAATCAAGTTTTAAAAATGGGTTTTCAAAATGAATTTTGACTCTTCTAAATTTCTAAAACTAACCAAGACATCAACTAACCCTAGTCTAGCCCTGACTGACTCGAATATGGCGCCACCCCGAGTGGACCCTACTTGAGTTTTTCAAAAAGCGATTTTAAAACTTGAAATTGAAGGAGTTTTCAAAAGGATTTTCAAAGACAATCTTAAAATTAGAATTTTTGAAATGGCATAGGGTTCTAACTAGATTAGAATTCCTCTGGATATGGTGCCAACTGAGTGGGCCCACATCGAGTTTTAGAAATTTTGAAATAAACACTGAAAATGGCTTTAAAAAGGGGTTAAAATCGATATTTAAAATTCAAGATCTTTGAAAATAGGGTCTCAAGCGAACTGGAACTCCGGGTTAGAGTCCTGAACTCTTAGGACTCTGAGATTTTAGATTTTAAAAGCCAAATGAAAGAATTTTCAAAAGATTTTATCAAGAAATGATGAAATAAGTCAGAAAACACAGTCAGGGTTAGACTCCTAACTCAACCGAACTCTAAAATAGAATCCTGAACTAACTGGACTATGTAAAATGACCTAAATTTTGAAAATAATCGAAAAAGACTGAAAATGGAAGTAAAACAGACTTAAAAACCAGACTCCTGACCGGATTAGGACTCTGAGACAGAGTCCTGATCGGACTGAAACTTTCAAAAATTTGAGAAATTTGATGAATAGAGGAATTCAGAAGCGACACCACCTCAATGGGTCTCATCTGTGAACTGAAATCGATTAAAATTTGAATTTGAAATGAATCCAGATTGTTTTCTGAGAAAATATTTCGAAATATAAAGTCCTGGGGTTGGAAAATGACAAGGTATTGAATAAAAACCCAGGTTTTGAAATTGATTTTGAAATAAAGCTTTAAAATTCAAATCTGGATTGAATGTTTTGAAATAGGAGTGCTGGATCTCGAAAATGAGATGCAATGCAATGCAATGACATGCAATGCTATGCAGAATACATGCAATGACATGCAATGATCTGTAATGACTTATGAAATGGACAAACACTGGATGAGGGTGAAAATTTGGGGTGTATACAGATGCCCCTCTTTGCTGCTAAGCCGGTTGAAAGCCGAGCTTAGTGGCAAAGAAAACACACCAAATTTGGATTATAAAAATGCCCCAGTTAGATGAATCTGACTGGGTATGAAAGAATTAGTTCAAGTGATGATGATAGATATGAAATGAAGAATAAGGAGAAAAATTTACTTCAAAAAGAAATGAGATTCAGGTTTTGCCCTTAACTTGGATGGGACAGAAAATACCTCATGTAGAAACGAAGCTCAGGTTTGGCCCTTAACCTAACCGGGAAATGAAATACCTCATCAAAGTGATGCTCAGGTTTAACCCTTAACCTGATCGGGCGGAAAATGAAATACCTCATCAAAGGAGGCCTAGGTTTATACCCTTAACCTGATTGGGAAGAAAATGAAATACCTCATCAAAGGAGGCCCAGGTTTATACCCTTAACCTGATTGGGCAGAAAATGAAATACCTCATCAAAGGAGGCCCAGGTTTATACCCTTAACCTGATTGGGCAGAAAATGAAATACCTCATCAAAGGAGACCCAGGTTTATACCCTTAACCTGATTGGGCAGAAAATGAAATACCTCATCAAAGGAGGCCTAGGTTTATACCCTTAACCTGATTGGGCAGAAAATGGAATACCTCATCAAATGAGGCCCAGGTTTATACCCTTAACCTGATCGGGCTGAAAATGAACGGAATCCTTGAAAGAAGAGACCGTGATGGAACCTTCAGATTTTCGCACAATGAATCCGATAAGGGTTTTGCAAAAGGAAGGAAATTGGGGTCCCTAAAGTTTGAAAAGGGATTGATTTTGGGCGCCTCATCGCTGAGACTAATTAACTTTTGAAATTGCCTTTTGCTGAAATTGGTGGCTTAACCTCAAGCCGAAATTGGACTGTCTATGGTGGGACAGTGGGGACACAGGGAAGTGTGCGAATCTGAGAACCCAGGCGCTCAGATTATACCGAAGAAGGGAAGGAATCTTGAAAACTCCCGTAATCAAGTCCTAAAAGGGATGACAACTGATGTCAGGATGCGCCAAAGATGAACCTCAAGCTCTCGCTTTATGCCAGGATGACTAGAAAATATTGTCAAAATGTTGAAAATTGTTTGTTGATTCAAAATAATTGAAAATGATGCACTTTGTTTTGAAAGTATTCCCTCTTTTCTACCTGAAGTATTATCTCCAACTGGGCTTAACTCCGTAGAATCAAGATTCGAATTCAAATTGCTTGCGATTGGCTTTCTTTCAAGGAAGCTATCAATTTCCTTGATATGGACGGAAAAGAAAGTATTCTTGATATTGCGAGAGCTATTGGTGAAAGAATATTGATAAAAGAATTTCACAAAATTAAAGAAGATTCTTGATAGATTTGGATGTCTGATATCCTGGGATTCTTTTCTCATGATGATCTTTCTGCACTCTCTTTTTAGCAGATTGGAGCTCTCTTGGATTTTTCGGGAATTACATCATCCTTCATTTTAGAGATGTCCTGACTTGTCTCTCTCTTTTTTGGAAGGGTACATCACAAACTCCTTCATCTCAGAGATGTTCTGATCCTTCTTTTCTCTCAGGGGTTATCATGATGATTATTGGCTCATTGGTTGGGAAATCTCTTGATGATAGATAAAATCAAATATCTTTTAGGGTTTGTCGGTAGGCTCATCACACTCGCCTTCATCTCGACGGTGATCTGAACTTTCCCTGGAAGGATCCGTCACAAACTCCGTCATCTTGGAGATGATCCAAATCTTCTTTGGCCCCGGGGGTCGACTCGCTTAATTCGCCTTCATCTTGACGACAATTGAGAGATCCCTTTTGCAGATATTTAATTGCAGCTTGAGTGTTTGAGGAGATATGGAGATTGAGTGGATTTTTCTGTATCACCCAGGATATTTTGACTGCTTTATTTTTCAAGAAAGGTCTTTAAAAATGTGCCATTGACTGCGATCAATATCAATCACTTATGGCTTTGCAACAACATTGAATTCTCTTTGCTGGCCATATCGCGGATTTATTCTTCATCCTTTTGGTTGGCCAATAAAAAGATTTTGAACTTTGAATCCTTTTTCGCGAAAGCTTTGTCCTTTCGGAAGTAATACTGAGGGTATTCTGAGGTAATAATTTTGTGCAATAAAGATTTTTGAAATCAACAAATATTTAATGACAAATTGGCAAAACTTTCTTGAAATCCTTTTGTGAAAGCAAGCATTTGAAGCACAACGCAACACATCCATGACATAGATTCTCTTCTCCTTTCCCCAAAGGAGAAGATTCAGAAATTAAAATTGGGAATTACTCCTCTCTTCCCTGAAGAGGAGGTGTTTGCAAAACGAACTTTCGAAGAGAAATTAAGCTTTCGTCAAAACTTCCTAACATTAGGCTTCTCTTATGGAAAGGGGGCCGGAATTGGTGAGGTTGGTAAATTGGTCATGAAGGAACGAGTTCATCACACTCTCCCTGAAAAGAGGGTCCTTCATGATGAAATGGCCTAGTCTGAAATTATGGGGTCACAAGGAAAGCGAGTCTCCGTCGAGTCTCTCCCTATAAAAAGGGTTCCTTGTGTAAAATTTGGAATTTTGTTTTGCAAACGGTTCACAAAGACACGAGTCCCTTCAAACTCTCCCTAAAAAGGGGCTAAGTGAACGAATTGGATAGCGTGCGAAAAGAGCGAGCTCCCTCGAACTCTCCCTATAAAAAGGGTCTCTCGCAAGAGAAAATGTTTGAAATTGGTATTGGATGACCAAAAGGGTCAAATTTTGGAAATTGGAATTTTGAAATTTGATATTTGAAATTGGAAAATTGGAAATTTGGAAATTGATAATTGAAAATTGGAAATTGATTGACCCGAAGGTCGAAATTGTGAATTGGTTTACCGAGAATGACATGGGTTCTATAGGGATTCAGCCTAAGAACGACATTGGTTCAATTGAGAACGGCATTGGTCCCGTAGGGGTTCGACCTACGAACTATCAATTCCATAGAAATTCAACATAAGGATCATAGCTTAAGAAGGAATGATTCCAACTTGTGAGCTTTGACTGGACCAGGTGCTAAACTGGGTTTTTGAGGGAAGATTCGAATCAGAATTCAATTCTTCAAGGAAAACTAGATGAATTGGATTTTGAAAGACAATTCGAGTCGGAACTCGGATCTTCTAGACCAACTCGCAGGATAGTTTGAGTAGAAGTTCAAACTTGTAAAGGAAAGCTAAGCGAATTGGATTTGAAAGAAAATTCAAGTCGGAACTTGGATTTTCTAGACCAACTCTGAAGGAAAAGAAAACTCGTATCGGAACCCGAATCTTCGAAGGAAAACCAAGTCCATTATGGAAGGAAAAGAAATTCGAGTCGGAACTCGAATCCTGATGGAAAGGTAGATTAATTGGAAGGAAAGGAAATTCGAGTCGGAACTCGAATCCCAAAGGAAAACTAGATTATCTAGAAGGGAAGGAAATTCGAGTCGGAACTCGAATCCTGAAGGAGAACTAAACCGGTTAGAAGGAAAAGAAATTCGAGTCGGAACTCGAATTCCTGAAGGAAAATTAGATCAAATAGAAGTAAAGGAAACTCGAGTCGGAACTCGGATTCCAAAGGAAAACTAAACCGGTTAGAAGGGAAAGAAATTCGAGTCGGAACTCGAATTCCGAAGGAAAACTAAATCAGTGGACACTGAATTTTAAAGTGTACCAGTGTAAACACCGGATTTTGAAAATATGCCAAAACAAACATTATGTTTTGAAAAATTACCAGTACGAATACCGGGTTTTGGAAGATTACCCGTACGAGCGCTGGATTTCGGAAAATTACCAGTACGAGCACTGGATTTTGAAAGATTACCAGTACAAGCACTGGATTTTAAATGGTTACCAGTACGAGCACTGGGTTTTGAAAGTTTACCAGCACGAACACTGGATTTTGAAAGTTTACCAGCACGAACACTGGATTTTTATAAAATTACCAGCACGAACGCTGGATTCTGAAGAATTACTAATTGATTTTGATGGAAGATTTCCAGTCTTCACCTTTACGACAACTTGGACAACTGTCGGGGTCTCAGGATTTATCCCTTATCCGGAATGGGTAATCGATGCAAATGCAAATTGATGCAGATGAATGCGGATGAATGCAAATTGATGCACATGAATGCACAAGTGTGTGAAATGAGAGATTTGTTTATCCTGCTTGCATACAAGATACTTGTAGATAAAAACAAAATTTTAAAATGCCCCAGTGTAACTGGGAAAAAAAAATTTGATTATTATTGAAGAAAATTTGGAAGAATTACAAAGAATAGGGAATTGTTCAAGTATAGAATTTTTTCAAATGTCGAGCATTGATGGGATCTGGTAATTCTATTCCATCAGCATTGATGAGCCGATATGAATTGCGAGGTAGTGCCTCTTTAACAACATAAGGACCTTCCCAATTTGGCGACCATTTGCCACCCGGACGGTGCCTGAGATAAGCTGTTGATCTGAGCACTAAATCATTGACCCGAAATTTTCTCTCAATGACAGATTTTGCATATTGTCGGGCTATCCTCTGGCGATAGGATTGAGCATGCTCTGCTACTCTGAGCCTTCTTTCATCGAGCAAATCAAGTTGTACCAGTCGCTGTTGCTGATACTGATCGAGAGGTAATTCTAGAAGTGATGCAAATTTCAGAGCAGGTTTCTGAACATGTAGAGGCAGTACTACTTCAGTTCCGTAGACAAGTTCTGACGGAGTAGCATTCGTTGGAGTTCGAATGGTGGTTCTGTATGCCCATAATGCATCATGAATCTTTTCATGCCAGTCACCGCCCGTTTCTAAAGTTCGCTCCAGGATTCGAATCAGAATCTTGTTGGTGGCCTTTGCCTGACCATTCTCTTGAGGATAATAAGGAGCGGAAAAATGATGATGAATTCTGAATTTTGAGCAGAATGTCCTCATTCTCTCATTCTTGAAATGACTGCCATTATCCGACACAATATCATGCGGTATACCGAAACGGCAAAGGATATTCTTATGGATGAAAGAAACCACGTGTCGACCTTCTACTGTGCGTAGAGTGACTGCTTCTACCCATTTAGTAAAATATTTTGTTGCGGCAAGAAAATATTTATGACCATTGGAGGCTGAAGGAGTGATGGGGCCTACAACATCGAAAGCCCACATGAAAAATGGCCATGGCGAGACGACAGATTGCAAGTATGTCGTCGTTGGCGCATGAATGGAAGGCGCATGCATCTGACATTGAACGCACTTCTTCACAAAACGATAGCAATCTTGTTGCATAGTTCTCCAATAATATCCTGTTCGGATGATTTGTTTGACGAGAGTCTGATAGCCAACATGACCACCGCAAATGCCTTCATGTGCTTCTTGCACAACTTCTTTGGCTTCTTCTTCGTCCAAACATCTGGAATACTCAGAACTGAATCCACGACGATAAAGGACATCGGCAAGAATAAAATATCGAGCCGACATGCGTTGAATTGCTCGCTGCTCTCTCTTTGATAATTCTGGAGGAAATTCGCCAGTTTTAATGAAATTTTTGATATCATGATACCAAGGCTTCCTCTTCTGCTCAGCCTGGTTTATCTGCTCTACTGGGACGAAAGCGGGTTGATCAAGTCTGCCAATTTCAAATGAGCGACAAGATTCTCCACTCCTGAAAGACATGATAGATCCCAGATTAGCTAAACTGTCTGCAACTTAATTGAAATCTCTCTTGATATGAAAAAGTTGGAATTCTTCGAATTTGTTGGCAAGAGCTGAGACAATCTTCTGGTAAGGAAGTAATTTATGATCTTTCACTTGCCATTCGGCCAGAACTTGATTGACGATTAACAAAGAATCGTCATAATCATGCACTCTTTTGACATTGAAGTCCTGTAGAATTTTCAGACCTTGTATCAAAGCTTCATACTCGGCCATATTATGAGTGCACTGAAAATCCAGATTAAGAGAAAAGGGAATCATCTCCTTCTCTGGTGTGATTAGCAGAATTCCGATTCCTATGCCTGCCATATTCTTGGAACCGTCGAAGAATAAATTCCAAATTGGGGATTGTTGAATATTGCAGATCCACTCATCGGGGAAATCATCCTCAGCTTTAACATCCTCTGCTAGAGGAAAATCTGCTAATTGGTCTGCAATTGCTTGGCCTTTGATAGATTGCTGAGAGACATATTCCAAGTCGTATTGCATTAATAGGACTTGCAATTTGGCGATCCGTCCGCTGAGAAATGGTTGTTCAAGAACGTACTTGAGAGGATTTAATTTAGATAGAATCTTGACTTCAGACGCCAATAGATAATGTCTCAATTTCTGACACATCCATACCAGAGCTAGGCATGTCTTCTCTATCTGAGAGTATTTCTTCTCATAATCAATAAAGGTCTTGCTCACATAGTAAATGGCATGTTCTATCAAGCTGCCTTCTTCGTATTGCGCCAGGAATCCGCCGCAAGCAACTTGATTAACTGAAATGTATAGCAATAGGGGTTTCCCTAATTCTGGCGGCTTTAAAACAGGGGGATTGAGAAGATATTTCTTGATGCGTTCGAACGACTGCTGACACTCAGGTCCCCATTCGAACCTCACTCCTTTTCTGAGCAAATGATTGAAAGGCTCACATCTCATGGCCAAATTAGAAATGAATCGCCGAATTGATTGCATGCGTCCCTGAAGGCTACGCAATTCTTTGAGATTAGTCGGAGGCGGCATGCCAATGATAGCCTTGGCCTTAGCGGGATCCATCTCTATCCCCTTCTTGCTGACTAAGAAGCCTAGCAACTAGCCAGATTCGACTCCAAAAACACATTTTTGTGGGTTGAGTCTTAGCTTGTAAAGAATGAGCCGCTTGAAAACTTGATTGAGAGCTTCGATGTGATCTTCTTCTTCTTTGAATTTTACTAGAATATCATCAACGTATGCATCCATGATTTTGTGCATCTTATCATGGAAAATAGCAGCCATAGCACGCTGATAGGTTGCCCCAGCATTCTTGAGCCCAAAAGGCATAACCGTATAACAGAAAGTGCCCCATGGCGTGGTAAAGGATGTTTTGGATTGGTCACGAGCAGCCAACTTGATTTGATTATATCCGGAGTATCCGTCCATAAAGGAAAACATAGCATGCCCGACTGTGCTATCGACTAGGAGATCAATGTTTGGGAGCGGATAGTCATCCTTTGGAGTGGCTTTATTGAGATCACGGAAGTCGATACAGATTCGCACTTTCCCATTCTTCTTAGGAACCGCTACGATATTCGCCAACCAATCCGGGTAATCAATTGCTCGAACGAATCCTCCTTTAAGCAGATCCTCAAGTCCTTCCTTGACCTGTTGCTCGATTCGAGGATCCATTTTTCTCAACTTCTGCTTCACTGGTTTCGCCTCAGGCTTCAAAACGAGGCGATGTTCCACCAATTTCGGATCTAAACCTGGCATATCCTCATAAGTCCATGCGAATACTTCTTTATGCTGCTTGAGGAAATTAGTGAGCCTTTCTTTCTCTTCTGGGCTCAAACCACTGCCAATTTTGAGAATTCTAGGATCGTCTTCTGATCCGATATTGATATCCTCAGTCGGATCTTGAACTAAGGATGATGGTCCATCTTGCTTCTTGAACCGATGCGAATTCTGGCAGCTCCTGAAGAGCTGAATCGAACTCTGCGGATTCTTCTGACTGTTTTGCAGTTTGACCACATTCTGCTCTTATTCTGACCTGATGAATTATTGCTGATTTTGAACAAGCTTTTGGATTGAAGACGAGCTTCTTGATAGATCGGGAAGACATTCTGAAAATTGGAGGATAAATTGATTTAGGGAAATTGCTCATCATGAAATAAATTGCTTTTATTGAAAATAATTGGAAAGATAAAAGAGCAAAATAATTTCAATTTTGTGAAGATTTAATATTGAGGAGTAAAGAGACAAACGGCACCAAGATAGACAAAGGAAACTGGCAACTTTATTGAAAGATAGAATTAATCAAAATGACAATGATGAAAATGAAATGGGATATCATCCCGACAAAAGAATAGAAAAGGAAAGACAAAGGAATTCTTCTAATGCGCTCCCTTAATGAAAACAGTCCCTTTCTGAGATCTTCGGCCATTAAAGCCCAATCCGGTCCTTTTAGGGCAGTGCTGAGGAATCACTGGTTCAAGACGACCATCTTCATTTTTGCCTAGGCCTCGAAAAGGCTAGTAGTCGTGCTTCACTAATAAATCAAATCCCTTCTTAGCTTTCATAAATTGGGAGAATAGCGGATGATCCTTAAGTGTGCTGTAATCAATTTGTCCTCCAATCTTGAAGAACTGTGGACCTCCCCATCGGGTCGCAGCCACTGTATGCTCGGGTTGCTCTGTCGTCTGCATTATTCCTGAATCCTCTTCGAAGCTGACCTCTTCAATACCCCTAATGCTAGGGATATCAGTAGTGAAAGAGGGCCTGGGAACCATGGGGTGTGCTAGCCTCTGCTCCGGATCTTCGCTTAAGACTGTCGTGATCATACCACCTTTTGACCACTTGATGCACTGATGCAGAGTAGACGGTACTGCGTTTGTGTTGTGGATCCATGGTCTCCCGAGAAGCAGATTATAAGTGGGTGGCACATTGACCACGTGAAAGAGAATTGAATGGACCAAGTAGTCAATGAAGATCTCTAGAAATATTTTTCCTTTCGCTGTTTGGCCATGATTGTCGAACCCATAAATGGTGATTGGATCTGGAATGTATTCTTCTTCTTTTATGCCCAAAGCTTTGGCGGTCATTTCCGAACATATATTGAGGCTATTGCCTCCATCGATCAGCACATGAGGAACTGTCATCCCTCTGGTTCGAACCACAACATACAAGGCGTTGTTATGGAACACGTGAGGCTTAGGGAGATCCTCATCGGAGAAAGTAACTGGAGCATTAGTCATGGCCTGATTGACTATGTGGGCCATGTCTTTCGGAGTTATGCTTGGTTTCACCTTGATTTTCTGCAACAGATTATTTAATACTTGCTGATGTTTAGCGGAAGCTTGGATTAAGTCCAAAATTGAGACATTGGATAATGTTGTAATAGGCTTTACAGTGGATGTCTCGCTTTTCTTTGGGGTGGACTTAATGAGATGCTTAGGGAGCCATGGCATACTTCTGGCTACCTCGGGAGATATCCCAGCGGGCTTGTCAGATACTTTCAATTTGCCGAAAGCTGAAATAAGGTCCATCTTCTGGGCCTTGGACCGAGCCTGCTGTAATACCAGGACTTGATGCTGAGCTTGCATGTCATTTTCAGAGCACGGCCTGATATGCTCCTGTGGTTGAAACGACTGTTCGGTGATGACTACTGTAGAATAAAGAGAAAATGGCTCTTTTAGAATATCTATATTTTCATCTTCCGCACCTTCTAGCAGAAGATTTTTATCAATAAGGTCCTGAACAATATTCTTCAGAACGAAGCAATTCTCAGTATTGTGCCCCACTGTTCTGTGGAACTTGCAGAATTGGTCTTTGAATTTTCCCATAGGAACGGGAGGATCGGCCAGCCTTGGCAACTTGACCATCTCCTTGGTCAACATGTACTCGAGCACAGTCTCGAGTGATTGATCTAATGGAGTGAATTTCCTGTCATAGCTCCATCCTTCATGCTTCACTTTCTCTCGGGGTTTTGGTCCCTGCTCTAGCAGCTTGCTGAATTGCGGGATCGGCCTCCCTTTCTGATCATTCCTGTTTCAACCTCCTGCCCCATAACAGAAGTCTCTATTCTGTCCCTTGCGATGATTCCATTTATTATTACTGACAGAATTAGTGAAGTGAGTCTTCTTCCTTGACTCGTTCTGGCCGCTGTTCTTGGTGAAAGTGAAACCTTCATAGAAGCCATTCTCCATACTCAATTCGAGCCACTTGGCTCGCTCTGTTAATTCAATAAAGGTTCTGGACGGTGCGGTGGAGATGAGGCCTTTCAGTGGTTGCGAGAAGTTACTCAAAATTAGAGACAAAGCGTGCCCCTCTGATATGGGATCTCTCATTTTATTACAAGCTGACCTCCAGCGGTGGATGAAGTCTCTAGCTTTTTCATTTTCTCTCTGTTTCAGGCCACAGAGGTGGCTGAGGGTCGGGAGCGCCTCAGCATTGAACAGAAAGCGCTCAATGAACATATTTACCACCTTATCAAATTCTTTCAGCTCTATGGGGTTGATGTGCTCCGAATACCATTTAGCTGTCGTTCCCTCCAAACTGCGAGGGAAGCAAAGGAAGAGTGCTCGATTGTCACGCTTAAATCATGAACATTCAGCGAAAAACATGGCGAGATGAGCCTTAGGATCGCCAGAACCATCAAACTTGATAAATTTTCTGGGGAGATTATCCAGATTGTCGTCCCCATCTAAACCATCATAGAAGTCTTCGTTGGTGAAGACTTTCTTGCCCTTGTCGCGAGCCTGCAGATCTTTGACCATTTTCATCATGTCTTTTAGCTGTGACTGAGTAGGGTCATTAACAGACTGGTTTTTGGATTTGTAAGCTGACCCCTGACCCTGAGTCGACCTTTTGAATTCATATTTATTTTCACATTCCTTGTCAGCATCGTCAGCTGATTCTGACTCATCAGATATTTCCTCGTGACGACTCTGCCTTTTGTTGATCTTCACATTCTTGACGGCATGACCCTTATCTTTCTGTTTGGTCTGAATTTGCTCAGTACTGGCCTCGGCTTGCTCTGCCAGCATCTTGGTCATCATTTTTTTGAACATGACGTACATTTTTGGATCGATGCCATCATCCGCCTGCTGACCCTGACTCTGGATTGATCGAGGTGAGTCCATCTCTTCTTCTGAAGCTACTGAGTACGCGACGCCTTCTACTGATGTGGTTTTCTTTCTGGATCTTGTATGAACCATCGGGTATCACAAATTTTCTCTTGGGTATTGCTGATGCTCTCTGCAGAGCAGAACTGATGGTTAGGCTTCTGAAGGAAATTTGGTTTGGAGGAAAATATTTGTTGAGAATTTTGGTAGACAATTGAAATAATATCCCATTACTAGGGATTGAGTCGTCGCTGGGATTACGACAATTGTGTTGCTATTCTTTGCAAGATAAACAACTGAAAATATGCCTTGTTACCTAGGCGAGGTCGTCAAACCAAAGTGAGATGTAAAATAAAGGAATTTTATTGAGGGAAAAAACATGATTTTATCAATAATACACTTGACAGAGGGGAGGGGGACAGACAATTTTCCACCACTCCGGATAATCAGAAGATACACGAGGACCAGGAAAAATAGTGAGAGTAACAAAGGAATCCCAGCCATGTCTGACAGAATGGTATGCTCCGGACCACTGATCTGATGCAAGATCGAATTCTGGCAAAACCCCGGCTAGTGGATGAATCTGTACGCGCTTCTACCTCTGAGAGAACTGCCTGACACACCGCTCTGGATGATAATATGCGCAGAAAAATGGGCCAAGTAGCCTGAATCGCTTGCCATATGCATAAGTATATCTGGGAGGTGATTCCTGGCGATCAAAGTAGTCCCATACGACCTCTTCCTTCTGAAGGTTGTCGATCAAGAACCGGTATCGCGCAACTGGAAGAAGCTTTTCACCATCGTATCTGAAGGAACTGGCTCGGACTGGCACATGTCGGAGGAACCAAGACTGCAAGGCATAGGTGCACCCTTCGACTAAGATCGACTCTCTGAGTGCGAAACGAGTCAACCCTCGGTATAGAAAGGCGAGTGCGGCCATGCCAATGGAGAGGCGCCTGGTCTGTCGATTTCCCCATCTCCTTAGAAGCTGAACTATTCTGATATCCATGTAATTCCGTCCATCTGGAAAGAAAGCTAATCCCACCGTGCACAGAACCATCGCATGCTGAATTCTTTCTCGAGCTGTCCTGGACAACGAGCTGACTTCTACGAATGTCCCATACTGTCTGTAGATTTCGATCAGACTCATGTATTCATTTCCATCTTCTTCGATCAGTGGCCAAGACTTACGCCCTGTCATGCGAGCTAAGGCATCCTTAGGGTCTAAACCCTTAACATTAATCAGAAACTGTTTCTCCAATGGATCTCCAGGCTGACCAGCTGGCTCGGGCAATCCCATAATCTCTGAAAATTCATCCATCAGTACTGTCATCTCGCCCCACGGGAACCAGAAGGTAGAAGTGCTCGGATTCCACCGCTCTGCTAGTGCATGAATCAAGTTGTCGTTGACTGACTGCTTTCCCACTGCAGACGCCAGTTCCAATCCACACTCGTCCAGATGGTCCGGAAACATACGAGAGAAGTTCTTGAACCATGAATAATACCACCGGGGAAAGAAGGATCCGGTGCTGAGGACTCGATGTTCGGGAAGACTTTGTCGCACCTCGTAGGAGATGTGACCCTCAGGAAAGACTGAATCAAGCTGACTGGATGCCATCAGACTAGAAGACATGGAAATTGGAATAAGACTTGGAAAATACAGGAATTTTGAGGAAAATGCAGGCAGGATAAAAATAAAGCAGGAAATTCGAGATCCAGAAGACAGGAAAGATGGGAAATCACCTGGAGTTTTGAAGGAAATTAAAAGAAATTTGGAAAATCATCCAGGGTTTGATGAAATATGGAAAATGAAGTATTTGAAAAATCGTCCAAAGTTTAAAACATGGACAGTACATGGACATAGATTGGGGAATTTTGAGAAAATCGTCCAGTATTTTAGAAAATTGGAAAAAATATGGAAAATAAAAAGGAAATAACATATTCAATCAAATTCTGCATAAACAAGTATGCACAAACAACATTCCCTAAAAGCTGACTCTAGATGCACAAATTTTGAAATGGCTGTAGGATCTTAATCTTAACTCTAAGGTTCATATCAACTGTATCCAATCCAGTTATGCCTATATACTCAAGCCAAGGCTCGATGTACGTGGCATAAAATCAATTTCTCCGGTTCTAGATTCAAGTTTTCCAACATCCTTGAGCACCTGCCGATATACGTTGGACTATGGCCCTTGGTACGTGGCAGGGGGGTTTTCACCCAAATAGGTGGCCCAATTGTGAGGCTCTGTCCCGAACTATGGTTCTGGAAGAGAGCCCAGCAACGTGAAGACCGGGACAATATAGGTGGGGTGGTTTTTGAAAACATGAGCTCATGCAATCAAATCAGAAGGCTCTAAAACCTAAAGAGATAGAGATTTTGAAATATTTGAAGAAGCCAACATTGTTTTCATACAATTCCTAAATTGAGGAGTATTGTATCAGACCTAAGTCTATGTGAGCATGAATAATTCTCCTCAATATGGTCCTACCAAACCATACCTAGTCTATATGCATTCCATGTCAGCTGGGTTCAAGTCTAGGCTCCTAGGTTCACATGATATCATAAAGCAAAGCTGACATTCCAAGGAAATCGATTTGGACAATTTGAACTAAGTAGAGCATTAGATTGATCAGGCGAAAACAGGTCCCATCATGGTCGCCAAACCTGTTTTCATTGCAAAATTTTTACTTTTGCAAATCAAACTGACCTTTGAAAAAGATTTTGAAAATAACTCGCCTCCGTTTTTAAAATGCGGGAAAATTCCGAAGAATGGGACTTGCCTGTCGGTACGAGGTTCAACCGTTCCTGCCACCTTTAACAGGGGTAATTGAACCAAGGATCAATCTTATGCTCTACTCTATTCAACTTGTCTAAATCATATTCTAATTTCTAAATGCACATAGAATCAGGCATGTGCTATGAATTTTCAGAAAATGCACATTTGCAAACATGATGTTTGCTTTGAATGATTGAAATATTTAGAAAATGTATCACATGGAAAATCGTGAATTGGGATTTGAAATATACTTATGAGAGAAATAAAAGTCGATTTTGAGGAATCTTTGACATTTGGTGAAAATCGATTCTGAGAAACTTGGTTTCTCTGAATTCAAACTTTGAAATTGAAATTCTAACTTAGAAAATTTGAATTTGGAACTTGGGAAATACTTGAAATATCCTTTGAAATTCAATGTCCTTGGGAAAATCGATTTTGCTATAAGACTTAGGAGATTTTGAGAAAATGAACTTCTTTGAATTGAAATTTGAATTGGAATTGGCAAATGTAGGAAATGAATGAATATGGATTTGAGAAATACTTTTTGTATTTTTGAGAAATGCAATGCATTTTTGAAGTTAGCCTAAGAGTGTAGGCTGAATGTGGCTAATGTGAAGATCATAAATCTAAGTATCATTCGTATTCTGACTATGGCCATAAATACAAATTTTACCAAGTTTATAAATTTCATAGAAGCTAGTACATGTGCCATTCGTGTAGACCATGGTGAATTTGTATAAATATGCATGAATCATCATCCATCACACATTAAAATTAAAAATAAACTATATGCAATGCAACCTAATCTAAGCAGGAAATATAAATTCTTATTCCAAAGTTTAATTACAAATTACATCACTATTGAAATTTAAATACATGAAAAATAAAGTCTTCAATGTACCAGCAAAACTAGAAAACTTGGTTAATGAAAATATGTTGGCTTTTCTAGATTTATCCAACAATATCAGGAAATTATTAGATTTTGCTAGATATAAGCCTTTTTGCCATGATTCCCTTAAATCAAAATGATAAAATATGAAGAAATAATAAAGGTAAAATATGAAATTTCGAAATTGGGGTCAAAATGACCAAAATACCCCTAATAACAAGACTATGGCCTTCAAATTAGGGTTTTTAGAAAGATATTTTGATAAAATACAAGTTTTGAAATTTGAATGGAATAAACTCAAACCAAATATGCTATGACATGATTAAAAATATGAAATTAGGGTTAGGGATTTCGAAATTTAGGTAAAATGACCAAATTGCCCCCGATAGCAAGACTATGGCCTTGAAATCAGGGTTTTTAGAAAGAGATTTTGGTAAAAATTTGGGTTTTATGACCTAAATGAAATCAAATAACTACAAAATTAAACCTAAAGTATCCTAAGATGCTTATGAACATAATAAAACCCTAAAACCATAAGCTTATGCACGAAAATCCAATAATCACAAAAACTGTGATTTTAGCAGTGTTTTCGAATCTTTCAGGAACCCAGTTTTGCCATTTGCTTAATTCAGCCATCAAATGGATTCCAAAATCCATACAAAATTGGTACCTGCACTTTTTATAACCCTAATGTCGAATTGGAATTATAAAAATAATTTTTTGACATTAAATCAATCCAAAAATTGCATTAAACACTAAAAATATGCTATTTTTTACCTAATTCACCAACCAGTCTCAGTCCAAGACCTGAACCAGGGGTCAAAGCTCCATGGAAATTTATGAAATTGTACAGAGACTAACTAAGAATAAAAACAGAGATTTCCCAATTTACAGATCGGAAAAAGCATCTCCTGTTAGGGAGAAACCCTTCCGGCAATCTGAGCTAACATATTTCACTTTTAACAGGGATTAAAACGGCTACTTCAGATTGAAAATACAGACATAAATAGAAATACTAAACAAAAATCTCTGAAATTTTAGTGGTGAACAGTAGACATAAAAATAACAATACTCATTTTTTACATATCATGAATCGCATCTGTGGTTTGGGATTTATGACTAACACAAGTCTGATTAGGGTTTTGGTAAACTCTAATGAGTTTGAAATTTAAAAACAGATTCTCTAAAAAGGGAAAAATACTAAACAGTAACCAAAAAAACCGAAAATTTCATAGCAGACAGATCTACTCAATGTAAATCCATATCACTTTACATATCTAAAATCGGATATAAGATGAGAGAAATATCATAACAGCAAGTTACCTTCTTGATTTTAACCATGATTTTAAAACTTTAAAAACCCGATTTGATGTCTGATTTTTTTGACAGGGTTCCCGAAATCTAAAACCTCTGATTTTTCTACAGTAACTCAATAACTCATGCATGCATCACATATAAAAAAATCAGAAATAAACAATGAGTACTTTAATCCGAAATAACATTATCTTTACTGTTCTAAACCTAAAACACACAGAAATTTAAGAAACTTGAAAAACCATGCATTAACTAATGTAAATCAATAAAATAAACCATAAAACAGCAAATAAAAATTATTTCTATGCTGTAAAACGTAAAACAAACATGAATAAACCATGAAAATAAAATAAAAACAGGGAATCAATGGCTGGAATTTGATATCACCTTTAAAACATAGATTTAACCCATTAAAAGGGGTAAATCATATATTTTATTGGTTAATAATGTAAAGAATCATATTAAAATTAATTCTAATGGATTAAAATCTCTGTAAATCATCCAAAACAGGGTTAGATCACCTTCTTGGATCTTTTTTGCTGATTCTTGATGGTTCTTGAGGTTGAATCCATGGTTTAATCCATGAAGATGATGGTACCAATGGCTAAATCATGCTTAAAACAATGAAAAATATTAAATAAAAACTAAAAATTAAAGAAAATAATTACCTTGAGGTTGCTGCAATGGAGGAAGGGCTGAAGAGGAGAGAGAAGCTCCAAGAATCCAATAGGAGAGAGATGTGAAAAATCGACCCCCCTTATGCATCTATTTATAATAAAAAAATTAGGTTTAGTCTTGGATTTTCAAATTACTTTTTTACCCTTTTTAAAACCTATCCAAAGTCATTAAGGGGGGCGATTTTTTTAGAGACTCCTAATCCTAATTAACACCTAATGACACCCCTAATTAACCCTAGAGACTCCAAATGTGGTGCCACTTGGCACTTTCCACATTTGATTTTTAAAATCTTAACTAAAACCTTTAAAAACAATAGTTTGAAATCAAGTTTTAAAAATGGGTTTTCAAAATGGATTTTGACTCTTCTAAATTTCTAAAACTAACCAAGACATCAACTAACCCTAGTCTAGCCCTGACTAACTCGAATATGGCGCCACCTCGAGTGGGCCCTACTTGAGTTTTTCAAAAAGCGATTTTAAAACTTGAAATTGAAGGAGTTTTCAAAAGGATTTTCAAAGACAATCTTAAAATTAGAATTTTTGAAATGGCATAGGGTTCTAACTGGATTAGAATTCCTTTGGATATGGTGCCAACTGAGTGGGCCCACATCGAGTTTTAGAAATTTTGAAATAAACACTGAAAATGGCTTTGAAAAGGGGTTAAAATCGATATTTAAAATTCAAGATCTTTGAAAATAGGGTCTCAAGCGAACTGGAACTCCGGGTTAGAGTCCTGAACTCTTAGGACTCTGAGATTTTAGATTTTAAAAGCCAAATGAAAGAATTTTTAAAAGATTTTATCAAGAAATGATGAAATAAGTCAGAAAACACAGTCAGGGTTAGACTCCTAACTCAACCGAACTCTAAAATAGAATCCTGAACTAACTGGACTATGTAAAATGACCTAAATTTTGAAAATAATCGAAAAAGACTGAAAATGGAAGTAAAACAGACTTAAAAACCAGACTCCTGACCGGATTAGGACTCTGAGACAGAGTCCTGATCGGACTGAAACTTTCAAAAATTTGAGAAATTTGATGAATAGAGGAATTCAGAAGCGACACCACCTCAATGGGTCTCATCTGTGAACTGAAATCGATTAAAATTTGAATTTGAAATGAATCCAGATTGTTTTCTGAGAAAATATTTCGAAATATAAAGTCCTGGGGTTGGAAAATGACAGAGTATTGAATAAAAAGCCAGTTTTTGAAATTGATTTTGAAATAAAGCTTTAAAATTCAGATCTTGATTGAATGTTTTGAAATAGGAGTGCTGGATCTCGAAAATGAGATGCAATGACATGCAATGCTATGCAATGACATGCAATGCTATGCATAATACATGCAATGACATGCAATGATCTGTAATGACTTATGAAATGGACAAACACTGGATGAGGGTGAAAATTTGGGGTGTTTACAGGCATGTTCCTCAGAAATAGGGTTTCTCATTTTGTTGCAGAGACTCCTCCATTTGTGGATGAAATCCCTGGCCTTCTCGTTGAGCTCTTGCTTCAGGTTGCATAAATGGTTCAGGGTAGGTAGGGCTTCCGTGTTGAACAAGAAGCGTTCAACGAACATGTTGACAACTTTATCAAAATCCCTCAATTCGATGGGATTGACATGCTCGGCTTACCATTTGGCAGCTATCCCCTCCAGACTGCGGGGAAAACAGAAAAATAGAGCACGGTTGTCTTCGCTGAATCGGGCGCATTCCGCAAAGAACATTGCAAGGTGAGCCTTAGGATCCCCGGATCCATCAAACTTAATGAACTTTCAGGGGAGGTTCTCTAGATTGATGTCCCCTTCCAAGCCGAGGTAAAAATCCTGTCTAGTGTATGACCTTTTTCCTTTGTCCCGAACTTGCAGGTATTTGACTATCTTGGTTAAGGCCTGGATTGAATCCTCTGCGGGGGGCCCGTAGTTAGGTTTGTTTACTGACAGTGGCTCTTCCACCGGCCTCTTGGATTGTCGCAGATGTTTCGGGACGTAAATCAGCTGCTCTACTTCGGAGTTCTCTTCTGCTGATTCTGAATCTTCAGAAGTACTATCATGTTGTACTTTCTGCTTGCTGATTTTGACCGGCTTCTTTATGGGCTTCTTCTTAGCTTTGGTCTTGAAAGCTACCTTCTTGGGAACCGCCTTAGCTTGCTCGGCCATCATCTTAGTCATCATCTTTTGAAAAACCCGGTACATGGCCGGATCAACATCGCTCTCATCCCCCGAGTCATGCTTTTTGGATAATCGGGGAGAGTTCATTTCCTCTGGTTCGCTGTCACTGTGCCTTTGAGCAGCCTGCTTACCAGCCCTTGTCTGAACCATTTTCAGATGCCAAAGTTTTCCTGTAGAATAATGGGAATGGTTAGAATATGGAGAAGCTTTTTTGAAAATTATAACTTTTTAAGGGAAAAGAATGAAGGATTTCGGCAGACAATTTCAAGAGATTATCCCATTACCCGGGATTGGGTCATCACACGATTTGTGATAATTGTGTTACCATTTGATGATAACAGAGAAATGTGTCTTGTTACCTAGGCGAGGTCGTCAACCATGAGAAAAATATATTGAAGAAAAATGTGGGAGGAATGTCCCATTTACCCGGGATGAGGTCGTCACCCAAAATTTGTGGCTATTTGTGCTATAAACAAAATACAAGAAATAAAATTTTGGCCAAAAAGTAATTTTTATTGATATTAACATTCAAAGACAAAGAGAGGGTGGACAGACAGTTTGCCACCACTCTCGATATTCAGATGATATATTTGATCTAGGAAATACAGACAGAGAAATAAAGGAGTCTCAGGTATATTTAGCGACATGATATGCCCCAGACCACTAATCCGACTGCAGGTTGAATTCTGGCATGTTGCCTGTCTGGAAGCGGGTGTTAGCACGAATCTGCCGCTGCGAAACTGCCTGAGACATCGTTCTTGCTGATAATCAACACAAAAGAAAGGGCCCATCAACCTGTAGCGCTTGTCACGTGCATAGGTGTATCGAGGAACAGTCTCTCTTTTGTCAAAGAAGTCCCAAGTAATCTCCTCCTGATGCAGTTTCTCGATCAGAGCTCGACATTGGATGGTTGTCTTTGGCTGCTTACTGTTGAACCTGAAAGAACTGGCCTTCGAGGGAATGTGTCGCAGGAACCACGACTGTAGGGCGTAAGTGCATCCTTCTACCAAAATGGTCTCCACAAGAGCAAATCGAGCCAAGCCTCTGTAAAGAAAGGCTAATGCAGCCATGGAGACTGAAAGCTGACGGGTCTACATACTTCCCCATCTTTGAAAGAGCTAGGCGACTCTGATATCTATGAAATTCTGACCATCTTGGAAGAAAGCTAACCCCACTGTGCACAGGATCATGGCATGCTGAATTCTGTCTTTCGCTGCTCGAGATAGAGTGCCAACCTCTTTGTAGGCTCCGTACTTGTGATATAGTTCGAATAGGTCAATGAACTGATTCCCACAATCTCAGTGAGAGGCCAAGATCCACCCCTTTGATGTTGATCAAAAACTGCTGCTCGACAGGATCATCTGGCTGACCGGCTGGTTCGGGCAATCCCATGATATCGTTGAACTCATCCATCAGTAGGGTCATCTCTCCCCAAGGGAACCAGAATGTGCAGGTACGTGGATTCCACTGTTCTGCCATGGCCTGAATCAAAGCTCCATTGATGGTTCGCTTGCCTACCGCTGATGCCATCTCCAACCCACAGTCATCCAAGTGGTCTGGGAACATACGTGAGAAGGTGACGAACCAAGAATAATACCACCGAGGGAAGAAAGGACAAGACTGGATGACCCGTTGATCCGGGGATCCATCCTGAATCTGGTAGAAGATATGATCTCGGGGAAAGACAGCATCGAGGGAATTTGACGCCATTGAAATGATACTGGGGCAAAAGAAGAAATTGAGGAGCATCAGATAGAATACAGGACTTACGGATAGACTCTTTGAAGATACCAACCTGGAAATTTTGAAAAGGTTTGAGAAAATTTTAAAGGAATTTTCCAGGGTTTTTGAAGAAAATTTGATCTATAAGAGAAAAGAAATGTAGGTGGAGAAAAATATACACCTGGGGTTTTTGAAAATAAGGAGAAGTTTTGAATAATACACCCAGGGTTTTTGAAAAGGGTTTGATACATATATATGAAAGAATAAGAGAATTATCATACAACTAAAATTGCACAAACAAGGATGCGCATACAGCACTCCCTAAAGGCTGACTCTAAATGCAATATTTGAAATGGCTTGTAGGACCTTAATCCTAACTCTAGGGTTCAGATCATCTGATTCCAATCAAGATATGCCGATATACCCAAGCCGAAGCTTGAAGTACGTGGTATAGAAATATTTATCCGGTTCTAAGGTAATGGCTTCCCAACATCCTTGAGCACCTACCGATATACCTCGGACTATGGCCCTCAGGTACGTGGTAGGGGGGCGCGAACCCAAATAAGTGGTCCAGTTGTGAGGCTCTCTCCCGAACTATGGTTCAGTGAGACAACCCAGCAACATGAAGACCGGGACAATGTAGGTAGGGAGGTTTTCAAAATATGTTCAACATGCAAGAAATCAGATGGCTCTAATGCAAGTCCTAAAGAGATAGATTAAAATGAAGAGAAGCATACACTTGCATACATTGTTTTTGCATTCAATCCCCAGAATTGAGGAGAGTTGTATTTCACACCTAAGCCTAATGTGAACATGGAATAATCTCCTCAATATGGTCTTACCAAACCATACTTAAATCCTATATGCAATGATGTCAGCTTAGGACAAAATCTAGGCCCCTAAGGTTTGCATGGAAATATAGCTGACATTTTGAAGAATACAAACTTAGATAATGTCAAAGCAAAAGAAAAGGCATAATTCGACCGGACAGAGACGAGTCCCATCACGGTCGCCAAAACTGCGATCATCGCAAAAATTTTCCTCTCTTGTGATTTCTCTCTTCCTTCTCTTTTTCTTTCTAACCTCTATTTTCCTCCTTTTTGAAGGGAAAAAAATAAAAGAGAGAAAAGAAGAGAGAAGAAAAGAAAAAAAAGAAGAGAGAAGAGGAACTCTTTTGCGGGGTCTCACTTGACCTTAATTTTGAAACTATTTGAGAAATAACTCGCCTCCGTTTTTGAAATATTTTCGGGAAAATTGGGAGACGGGATCCGCTCGTCGATACGAGGTTCGACCGTTCCTGGCGCCTTTACCAGGGGTAATCAAACCAAGGGTCGAATTCATGCCTTTTGCTTTGCCTAAATATTGTCTAAGAATTTATTCTAACTCTAAATGCACAAAGAATCATACTTGTGAAATGCAAGGATGTATGCTCTATTTGAAAGATGTTTTGAAAATTTCCAAGTATTCTGAGAAGAACTTGGTAAAAGAGTGAAGAAATGATTGAATCTAACTTAAAACTTGAGATAGATCAGAGAAGTTCTAAGTCTTTGAAATAGATCAGAGTTTGGAAGAATAGATCTTGATTTTAAGAAAAAATGATTTGAAGCTTTGAAAATGAAGTTTCAAAATCAGAAATGGACTTTGAATTTAATCATGGATTATGAAGTTTTGAAGTGATATGGATTTTGAATCTGAGAAAATCAAATGGTATTTAAGAATAGAAATGGATTTAGGGAGTTCAAAGTGAAATCTGGAAATGGACTTGGATTTGAAATCTAGAATTGGGAATGAAATTGGATCTTAAAATGGATTTAAGATCTGGGATTTGAGATCCGATGTAAAATTGGGTTCTGGATCCTAAGATGGATTTGGATCTGAAGTTTGTGATCCAATGTAGAGTTGGACTCTGGACCCTAAGATGGTTTTTTTGATCTGAAGTCTAAGATCCAAAGTAAAGTTGAATTCTGGATCCTAGAATGGATTTGGATCTGAAGTCTGAGATCCAAAGTAGAATTGGACTCTGAATCCTAGAATAGATTTTGGATCTGAAGTCTGAGATCCAATGTAGAATTGGACTCTGGATCCTAAGGGGAAATTGGATCTGAAATCTGAGATCCAAAGTAGAATTGGACTGTGGATCCTAGAATAGATTTTGGATCTGAAGTTTGAGATCCAATGTAGAATTAGACTCTGGATCCTAAGGGGGAATTGGATCTGAAGTCTGAGATCCGATATGAATGTTGAATCCTGGATCCTAGAATGGGTTTTGGATCTAAATTTGAGGTCCAAAAAGTGGAGATTTGTACTTGGAAATCGGGATCCAAGTTGGATTTAACTTTGGTTTTGGGTTTTGAAAAGTCCAAATAGGACTTTTAAAGATGGATCTGGGTTTTGAAAACCCAGATTGAACTTAGGAAGGTTTGGATTTTGAGATTCAAAGTCAATCTCAACTTTGATTTAAAACTTGAAGAAAAACTTGATTTTGAATCAGAAGATGAATCGGAAACTTCAAAGTTTAATTTGAACTTTGAAATTGAATTTTGAATTTGGGTTGGAATTTTGGAGTTTGAATATGAAATGATTCTGAAATTCCAAAGTCAAATTGGACTTTGAAATTGAGATAGATTTGAAATTTGAAATAGAAATTTGAAGAAGAGATATTCACAATCACTTGGGTTTTTGAAAGGGAATTTTGAAAATATGATGCAATTCTACCCTAAATGATGAAATGAATTTAAAGATTTGGAATTTGGAATTTTGAAAAGTTATCCCATTCTTTAAATGAATTAAAATGAGGTTGAAGACATAATACATCCCTGACTATGGTCATTGAATGTATTATATAATAACTACATTTAAATTCAAGTGAAGAATAAAATACATTTTTGGTGCTTTTATAGAATTTAAAATGAAATTAACTCTCAATATACCCTGACTATGGCCATTGGTATATATTTTGAGTTAATTTTAAGTTAAATTATGATAAAAGAAGAAAATATTTAAGGAAAATATGATGAATTTTGAAAATGGATCCAGTGTGGATCTAGTGTTATTTTGTAAAAGATAAAAATGCTAAGTTTTGTCCACACCCTGACTATGGCCATTGATGTGGATCATCAACTTAGTATCAATTACCTCTTACGAAATGGTGCACGTGCCAATTGTGTTGCCATTTGTGAGAATTTGAGAAATAAAGGCAAAAATGCATGAGAACAAGCAATTTATGATGTTTACAATGCTCATCCATTCTACCTAAAGCAGGAAATGTAAACTTTCATTCAAGTCTTGCTATTACAATACTTTAAAATTGAAAATACAAATCCCAATGACGATATTTTCCTGCAAAACATCATAGTTAGTATGGAAGCAAAAGAGAATTGCATATTTCAAACGAGCCAAATGCGAGGTACTCATATGCCAAAATATTTATAATGGGAAAAGTAGAAGATGATGTATACCTGTATACATACCTATGTGTAGATACATATATGTATATACATATAGGTGTATATATAAATATGACATATAACATTCTTTATGAAACAAGAAAGAGGAGAATTTGGAGGTAGTATGGATGTTACAACTGTACACACAGGTATAAGACATCAACACAAGGATGCCACCAATGTGGCGGCAACCAACACAAGGTGCAGTGACAGATTTTCTGCAAAGCAATGGCAGAAAGGTAGGTGTTGTTCTGACTTAGTGAAGTGGTGGTGAAGGAGGGTTTTTGTGAAAAGTATACAAATGCTGGGTGATAAGGGAGTATAGGCGATCACAGCAGTGCTCAGCACTGCTGTGAGCATGCAAGAGTAGCAACATGTGATAAACAAGTGGAGTGTGTGAGAGATGACAAGTATAAACAAATGACTAGGTGCATGTATGTGTTGTATATGATTAAGTGATGAATGTAGTTGTAGATGTGCATAGTATCTACAACAAGTGGAGTGTGTGCTGGAGGTAAGGGTAGTGAGAGGGTATGAATGTAGGAAGTTACTGTGAAGATATAGTGGCTGGATAGCTACTGGTTGTGATGTAGGAAGATGTTGGTGAGAATAATGTATGGAGATAATTCCAGCCATAGAGGAAGTGTTGCAATGAGGTAACAACGAATGCTATGCTGGGGTTGGTAATAAAATGGGCTGTAACCAATGGTAGTGACAGTAAATAAAGAAAAGTGGTGTACTATGCATACACTATGCATTTATGACAATGAGGTATACCTAAAAGAGAGTATAGCCAACAAGGAAGGCACCTAACAAATACTAAGTAATGAGGGAAATAAAGGAACAATGTTGTGTGAATATGCACAACAGCAGATTAATAGTATAATGAAGGTACTAGTGAAGATGGTGTGGGTTTACAATAGGTAAACATAACTGGAATTGGGTTGTAACAGTTTAAACAGAAGAAAACAAGTTATGCTGGAAGTTGGTGGAAGTGTAATAGTGGGGAAAGCAGCAAATTCTAAAAGGGTTTTGAACCTACCGTGACATGTGCAAGGGATGTGGCTACTGTACTGGTGGATGCAGAGTGGTGCAGAGAAAAATATGATGCTAAAAATATACACTAATGACATAACATATCATTGAACTAGTTTCATGCAGTAAGTAAATCAAATTGATCTTTCTAATGAAATCAATTAATTTTATTGATGGATTCTAGCAGATGAAAGTTCTCTCATCAGATATTTCTGCATGACATACCGTAAATGATGTCATCTCGAGATATGAATTTCCAGCTTTATACCTGTGATGTTGAACAGAAGGCAAGACGCCGGTAGGGTAGCTAAGAAGACTGGTGAAGAGAGGCATACAATGGAGCTTATGGCAGTTCATTGAACTGCTTAATCATTCAACAAGGAATCCAGTAGGACCGAGTTCCTCAGAAAAATTGAGTTCCTGCACGACTACTTGGTAAGCACACAGAACGCGACCACGAGAGATCAAATTCTGTAAGGTGCTCCATCTTGCTCACTGTTTAGACACTAATAATTGGATGCATTAATACGCTTTCTTGCCAGGAACATCCTTAGCTGCTAGCCTCTCAACCAGAGGAGGATGAGAATAGAACCACATATCTACATTCATAATTGATAGGTTTCCCCCCTGCAGTTTCACTAGCCCTGCCCGCAATGGGGAAACCAAAACCAAACTTCTTTGCAAAAGCATCAGCCTAAACCATACTTTGCCCGATCTTGCAGTTGGATAGGTTAGAAGAAAAAAAAATGAGGCAATGATGGGTTTTAAACCAGCTTGGGGGCCCTTCTTGCAAGTGTCGACACCCCCCTAATCCATCAGGTTCTGGCACGCTTGATAACAGGATCGAGACGCCTCCTCAAAAATTTTGGATGAGGGCTTTCCGAGACATATCGATTATGAAATTCCAGGCCCTCAATGATGGGTGGGAGGTAACTTGCTCCCAATGAACACAATATAAGACATGCTGTGTAATGAAATGCTGAGTTTAACACATGTAATGGAAGATGCGATGAAGAAAGCCGATAGGGGTGCTGGGGCTGAATCCCAAACAAACAAAGGAATGCAAACAGATGATGGAAATCGAAAATGCTAAAAAAAAAAGCTTATTTGGCGCAAATCATGATGCAGATGCAGAACCTGTGGACGATATATCAGTGATTCCATGGAAGTTGAATCAAATGGATGATGTCGTGAAACAATAGCAGAGCTATTAGCTAATGTGCAGGAAATATTTAAACAAAGCAAAGGCAATGAGAACATATTAACGATGGGTCAAAAATTCAGAAACAACAGATTATCATTAACAAGATGCTGAAGATAAGATGACCAAAAAAAAAAGAAAAAGAAAGAAAAAGAGAATAATAATAATAAAAAGAAGAAGAAGAAGAAGAAAATACAACGAATAATCAAGCATAATGAAATTCAAGGCAAAATTTGAACGAAACATAGTGAACTAGAGTGAATGGAATATGTTTCGATGTCCTTAGAGAAAAAAAAATCATACGCAAAAGACAACAAGGAACAATAATGGAAGAAAGAGATAGGAAACCAGAGGTTAGTGGGAATCAATCGTAAATTAGATATCAAATGGGAGATGTGAAATGAAATTGCAAAGAATATCAAATGCATGATGCCTATATACCACGAGCTCTCTGTTATAATCGGATTCAGCCCCTCCTTTGAAGGGTATCAAATCAACACAGGGGCAATTTACACAAGTCAGTAAGAGAACAAGGCCATAAAAAAAAATGAACAAACCATGGCAATTTACACAGAGTTGCGAAGGAAGAAGAGGGAGCGAACAAAATGCAAGCAACAAAAAAAAAATCCAAGTAAATTTCTAAAAGGCAAAAATGATTGTCGGAATAAGGGAGTTCCTTTGTTCTTGCATAGGATGGATTGATCCTGCTATATGCAGGTCGATCTCATCCTCGATGCTTTATATAAAAAAAAAACAAATTAAAACAGAGGAATATGATAAAACAAGGCAAATCGAAAGAAAGAAAGAAGAAAGAAGAAAAAAATGGAAAGAAAACTTATGGAAAATCAAAGAGAATGCGACATACTAAAAAAAAAAGGAGGGGGGGGGATAGAACTATCCAATTAATCACGATAAAAGAGGGAAAGAAGAGAAGAAAAAAAAAACTATAACAGGTAAGATAAGAAAAAGAAATCGAATGTTAAGAGACGATCATTTGCCCGAAAAAAAATGTAGGAATGGGGAGGCATTCCCTTGACTGTGGCAAACAGAGGATCCACTCCTGCTATATGCAGGATAATCTCCTCTCTAATGCTCTTATAATCAAATGAAAGGAAAACGAAGCAGAGAGAAAGAAAGAAACAAATTAAGACAGAGTAGTACTGAAGATCAAGGAGAAAACGGTGTTTTAGCAAAAAAAAAGGAATATGATTTCTTACCTGTAATTGCATCACTTGCTACTGAGAGGGAGAAGTAATGGTGGCTATTGTATGTCACTGCAAGATAAGATCGGTTCCGATGGTGGATGACTCCCGCTGCAAGTCGCCTTCAGAATCCAAATGAGAGAGAAAGGGCGTACATTAAAAAAAAAAGAGTCGAAAGGGATGATCGTTATATGATAAAAAATTGATGATCCCCGAAGAGGATCGATGCCTCTTCTTAAAGAGAGCATCGAAGGCTCGAGAGAGGAAATGGTTGAGGATTAAGGGTGGAGAGGAAAGCCTGCTGTTGCAGATCGAACGACGGAGAGAGAAGGAAAAAGGCGCGGGAAGAGTTCGTTAAATTTTTTCCAATTTTTCAAAAAGGTGGTCCTCTTTTAGAAAGATTTTTGAAAAGTGGTTTAAGTTGAGGTTTTTAGTAAAATGGCTTCAAAAGTTTGAAAAATCATTCGTTTTCCTTGTAATTTTTTTCCATTTTTTTTGGTTTTTTAGTTTATTTTTCAATTTTTTGTATTTTTGAAATAAAATCCTAAATTTTGTGAGAAAACAAGGATTGAAACTAAATTTTTGGTGTTTTTTTTTTTTGTAAAATATTTACAAAAGGGAGTTTTTCTAAGAATTAAAAGCTATTTTTGAGGAAATTTCTTCAGAAAGTGGATTTATGTCCGAATTTTTGAAAAATATTCGAGGTTTACAACCTCGAACTGAGAAATATAGGGTTGAGGATCCAACAGAGTGCCGGATGAGCCGCTCGAGCCTTTCAAAATCATTTTTTGGTATTTTTGTGATTTTAATTTGGAAATCGGACAACGGGGCTCAGATTTGGATTTAAAATACCGAGTTTAGACCCGGAGTTCAATTTGAATATATCAAAGTGGAATTTAATCCAGAAATCTGAAGAAAGACTGAAATTTAGCTTTGAAATCACTTTGATTTTCTCCAAAAAATAGAGTCAGGGGCAAAAGGGTCATTTTTACAAAACTTTGAAAAATTTGGGGTGTTCACAGCAATCAGATCACATGCAAATAGATTCAGTCCTCTAAATGGTCATTCTCAATCCTAGGTCCGGTCCTCGCACTGACAAATTTACAAAACTCTATCCTTTGATTAAAAACTTTCTGTCAAAAACCTGAGTTCTCACTTGGGATTCTCTCTTTATTCTTTCGTTCGAAGTTCTGAGTTCCAACCAGGACTTCCTTTTTAATCCAATCCTCGCATTGAAAATCAATCATTTCTTTAGAAATTCGAGCTCCAGCTCGGGTTTTCCCTCTATTATTTTTTCGTTCGAAGTTCTGAGTTCCGACCAGGACTTCCTTTTGAATCCAATCCTCGCATTGGAAATCAATCATTTTCTTAAAAGATCCGAGTTCCAGCTCGGGTTTTTCCTCTATTATCTTTCGTTTGAAGTTCTGAGTTCTGACCAGGACTTCCTTTTGAATCCAATCCTCGTATTGGAAATCCATTATTTCTTTAGAAATCCGAGTTCCAGCTCAGGTTTTTCTTCTATTACCTTTCGTTCGAAGTTCTGAGTTCTGACCAGGACTTCCTTTTTAATCCAATCCTCGCATTGGAAATCCATCATTTCTTTAGAAATCCGAGTTCCAGCTCGGGTTTTTCTTCTATTATTTTTTGTTCGAAGTTCTGAGTTCCGAACAGGACTTCCTTCTGAATCCAATCCTCGCATTGGAAATCAATCATTTCTTTAGAAATCCGAGCTCCAGCTCGGGTTTTCCCTCTATTATTTTTTCGTTCGAAGTTCTGAGTTCCGACCAGGACTTCCTTCTGAATCCAATCGTCGCATTGAAAATCAATCATTTCTTTAGAAAACCGAGTTCCAGCTCAGGTTTTTCCTCTATTATCTTTCATTCGAAGTTCTGAGTTCCGACCAGGACTTCCTTCTGAATCCAATCCTCCCATTGGAAATCCATCATTTCTTTAGAAATCCAAGTTCCAACTCGGGTTTTTCTTCTATTACTTTTCATTCGAAGTTCTGACTTCCGACCAGGACTTCCTTTTGAATCTAAATCTCGCATTGGAAATCAATCATTTCTTTAGAAATCTGAGTTGCAACTCGGGTTTTTCTTCTATTATCTTTCGTTCGAAGTTCTGAGTTCCGACCAGGACTACCTTTTGAATCCAATCCTCGCAATGGAAATCAATCATTTCTTTAGAGATCCGAGTTTCAGCTCGGGTTTTTCCTCTATTATCTTTTGTTCGAAGTTCTGAGTACCGACCAGGACTTCCTTTTGAATCCAATCCTCGCATTAGAAATCCATTATTTCTTTAAAAATCCGAGTTCCAGCTCGGGTTTTTCTTCTATTATTTTTCGTTCGAAGTTCTGAGTTGCGACTAGGACTTCCTTCTGAATCCAATCCTCGCATTGAAAATCCATCATTTCTTTAGAAATCCGAGTTCCAGCTCGGGTTTTTCTTCTATTACTTTTCATTCGAAGTTCTGAGTTCCGACCAGGACTTCCTTTTGAATCCAATCCTCGCATTGGAAATCAATCATTTCTTTAGAAATCCGAGCTCCAGCTCGGGTTTTCCCTCTATTATCTTTCGTTCAAAGTTCTGAGTTCCGACCAGGACTTCCTTCTTAATCTAATCCTCATATTGGAAATCAATCATTTCTTTAGTAATCCGAGTTCCACCTCGGGTTTTTCCTCTATTATCTTTCATTCGAAGTTCTGAGTTCCGACCTGGACTTCCTTCTGAATCCAATCCTCGCATTGGAAATCCATCATTTCTTTAGAAATCCGAGTTCCACCTCGTGTTTTTCTTCTATTACTTTTCATTCGAAGTTCTGAGTTCCGACCAGGACTTCCTTTTGAATCCAATCCTCGCATTGGAAATCAATCATTTCTTCAGAAATTCGAGTTCCAGCTCGGGTTTTTCTTCAATTATCTTTCGTTTGAAGTTCTGAGTTCCGACCGGGGCTTACTTTTGAATCCAATCCTCGCATTGGAAATCAATCATTTCTTTAGAGATCTGAGTTCTAGCTCGGGTTTTTCCTCTATTATCTTTCGTTCGAAGTTCTGAGTTCCGACAAGGACTTCCTTCTGAATCCAATCCTTGCATTGGAAATCCATCATTTCCTTAGAAATTTGAGTTCCAGCTCGGGTTTTTCTTCTATTATCTTTCGTTCGAAGTTCTGAGTTCCGACCAAGACTTCCTTTTGAATCCAATCCTTGCATTGGAAATCCATCATTTCTTTAGAAATTCGAGTTCCAGCTCGGGTTCTTCTTCTATTATTTTTTGTTCGAAGTTCTGAGTTCCGACCAGGACTTCCTTCTGAATCAAATCCTCGCATTGGAAATCTATCATTTCTTTAGAAATCCGAGTTCCAGCTCGGGTTTTTCTTGTATTACTTTTCATTCGAAGTTCTGAGTTCCAACCAGGACTTCTTTTTTAATCTAATCCTCGCATTGGAAATGAATCATTTCTTTAGAAATCTGAGTTCCAGCTCAGGTTTTTCTTCTATTATCTTTTGTTCGAAGTTCTGAGTTCCGACCAGGACTTCCTTTTGAATCCAATCCTCGCATTGAAAATCCATCATTTCTTTAGAAATTCGAGTTCCAGCTCGGGTTTTTCTTCTATTATTTTTCGTTCGAAGTTCTGAGTTCCGACCAGGACTTCCTTCTGAATCCAATCCTCGCATTGGAAATCCATCATTTCTTTAGAAATCCGAGTTCCAGCTCGGGTTTTTCTTCTATTATTTTTCGTTCGAAGTTTTGAGTTCCGACCAGGACTTCCTTCTGAATCCAATCCTCGCATTGGAAATCCATCATTTCTTTAGAAATCCGAGTTCCAGCTCGGGTTTTTCTTCTATTACTTTTCATTCAAAGTTCTGAGTTCCGACCAGGACTTCCTTTTGAATCTAATCCTTGTATTGGAAATCAATCATTTCTTTAGAAATCAGAGTTCCAGCTCGAGTTTTTCTTCTATTATCTTTCGTTCGAAGTTCTGAGTTCCGACCAGGACTTCCTTTTGAATCCAATCCTCGCATTGGAAATCCATCATTTCTTTAAAAATCCGAGTTCCAGCTCGGGTTTTTCTTCTATTATTTTTCGTTCGAAGTTCTGAGTTGCGACTAGGACTTCCTTCTGAATCCAATCCTCGCATTGGAAATCCATCATTTCTTTAGAAATCCGAGTTCCAGCTCGGGTTTTTCTTCTATTACTTTTCATTCGAAGTTCTGAGTTCCGACCAGGACTTCCTTTTGAATCCAACCCTCGCATTGGAAATCAATCATTTCTTTAGAAATTCGAGTTTTCAAAACTCGGGTTTCTCTTTATCTTTTATCTGAGTCCCAGCTCGGGTTTTTCCTTTCCCCTTTCAGGCTAAGGGATAAACCTGATGCCTCTTTCCCGTGAGGTATTTCTTCTTCCTTCTATTTCTTTCCTTCTTCCCCTGTTCAGGATAAGAGAATAAATCCTTAAGACAGACGACATACTGTTAGGATGTGATGGTCCATTGAATTCAGAATTTCTCATCAAATTTGACTTTCCAAATCTAGCTCATCTTCCCAACCCAGTCCTCGCACTGGTTATTTCTCAAAATTTTCAATCATATGCTGAGCTCATTTAGAGAATCCGGTTCTCGCACCGATAACCTTCTAAATTCAGTGTTCTGATCAAATTCTTTCCTCTTTCAAAATTCCAGTTCTGACTTAAAACTGATGTATTTCCAAAAGATCCAACATCTCGCTGGTCATGTTTTTTCAAAAAGATCCAACACTCATTGGTCATGTATTTCAAACGTTCCAGCTTTAGCTGGTCAGGTATTTCAAAACATTCCAGCTTTCGTTGGTCAGGTATTTTCAAAAAATCCAACACTCGTTGGTCATGTATTTCAAACGTTCTAGCTTTCGCTGGTCAGGTATTTCAAACGTTCCATCTTTCGCTGGTCAGGTATTTCAAAAGATCAACACTCGTTGGTCATGTATTTCAAACGTTCCAGTTTTTGTTGGTCAGGTATTTCAAATGTTCCAGCTTTTTGCTGGTCAGATCCAACACTCGTTGGTCATATATTTCAAACGTTCCAGCTGTTGCTGGTCAAGTATTTCAAATGTTGTAGCTTTCTGCTGATCATGTATTTCAAACGTTCCAGCTTCTACTGGTCATGTATTTCAAAGGTTCCAGCTTTTGTTGGTCATGTATTTCCAAAAATCATAAGATTGCAACTCAAGATCTCATCAAAATTTTTGTTGAGTGATTATTTCACAAAGAATTCATGAAAACTTTGCCAATTTGCTAAAAGCATTTGTTGATTCTAAATATTCTTACTACACAAAAAGAATTTCCTCAGATTATCTCTAGTATTCTTTCCAAAAAGGTGACACTTTTTCGCGAAAAAGAGGTAAAATTCAAATCTTTTCCTGTTGATCAACCAAAAGGATGTAAGATATGTCCTCGATATGATCAGTGAAAGAAATTTTGAATGATGTTGAAAAGCCAGAAGCGAATTGATATTGATCTGGGCTATGGCGCATGTTTAAAAAATGACTTTCTGGCAATCAGACGGTGGAAATATCTTGAGCTATAAAAAGAATTCACTCAACCCATATCTTCTCATTTCGTTTAAAAGTTGCAATCAAATATCCGCAAAAGGGATCTCTCAATTGTCGTCAAGATGAAGGCGAATTAAGCGAGTAGACCCCCGGGAACAAAGAAGATTTAGATCATCTCCGAGATGAAGGAGTTTGTGAAGGATCCTTCCAGGGAAAGTTTGGATCACCGTCAAGATGAAGGCGAGTGTGATGAGCCTACCGACAAACCCTAAAAGATATTTGATTTCTGCTATCATCTAAAGACCATTTGAGCCAATATCATATGTAATCCCTGAGATAAAAAGAAGGATCGAAACATCTCCAAGATGAAGGAGTTTGTAACGTACCCTTCCCTGAAAAAGAGAGAAAAGTCAGGAACATCCAAATGAAGGATGATGAGAGAAAGGCCCGAGAAAGTGCAATGACTCAAAAAGAGTGCAAGAGGATCATCATGGGAAAACACCCAGATATTAAACTGCCAAAGTTGCCAGAAGTCATCTCTTCTTATGCAAAATTCCTTTATCAATATCTTTTCACTACTTGTTTTTATGAAATTGAGAATATTTCTTATCTTCTCATATCAGAGAAATGGATAGCTTCCTTGAAGAAAATCATCAGCACTAAAATTTTGAATTTGACTCTTAAAACCGAGGAGTTCACCTCATTTGGAGGAAATACTCTAGGTAAAAGAGGGAATATCTTCTCACATACATGCTCATTTCCAAGCATTTGAATCAGCTATAATTTTATCTTATTGGCAAAATTTTCTAGCTATTCCAAGAATGAAATAAACATTCAATACCCATTTTGATGCAACCTAGTGTTGTTTATATTTCCCAAAAGAGTTGCCTCATTCAGTTGAAGTATCTCTTCCTGTCCCATCGCGGTTTCTTCAGTCAAGGATTCCGTATGGTGTTCCCCCACTCAGGATAAGGGTCAAACCTGAACCTTTTGTGAGAGGTCATTGATTTCAAAAGCTATTTCAGTCTCAGCAATGAGACACCCAATTTCTTCCCCTTTTTTAAAGCTTTAGGGAACCCTATATTTTCCTCCTTTCGCAAAACCCCTTTCGGATTTGTTTGTCCAAATTTCGAAGGTCCCATCGTGTTTTCTCCATTTGAGAAATCCGTATGGTAGATTTTCTATTCAGACTAAGAGTTAACCCGGAACGTCGCTTCGCGAGGTATCTTCCTTTCAGGTTTGGGTTAAACCTGAGACTCGTTCCAACGAGATTCCTCGTTCTAACGAGATGTTTCCTTCCAATCCCATCATGGTTCTTCCCATCGAGGAATCCATGCTTTGTATATCCATCCAGGATAGGATCCTACTTGAGCTCCATTTCATGAGGCATTCTCCAAAATGTCCCATCAAGGTCCTCATGTATTCCTTTCCCTCATTACAAATTCATCTTGATATATTTTTGTCCCATCCAGGTTAAGGGCTAAACCTGAATCATTCCAAAAAGAGTATCTTGTCTCACCCATGAGACTTGATCAAAATTCTGATCTTCCACCATTTTCGGGATTTTCACCCAAAGTCCCATCACGATTTCCTCATCTTTTACTCAATCATATTATCTTGGAGGATTTCGTCTCCCCAAAACCATTCAGGATAAGGTTGTAAGCCTGAGAAGCCATGTTTCTAAAATAATTCTTCCACACCCAGTTCGGATCTGCTGACTAGGGCATTTTTAAAATTTGGAGTGTTATCTTTGCCACTAAACTCGGCTTTCAACCAGCTTAGTAGCAAAGAGGGGCATCTGTGAACACCCCAATTTTTTCAAAATTTGGTAAAAATGACCTTTTTGCCTCTCGTTCCATTTTTTGAGAAAACCAAAACTAAATTTCAAGCGTTCTTCAGATTTTATGAATTAAATTCCATATTGGTATATTCAAAATTAATTCCGGGTCTGAATCCAATACTTTAAATCCATATTTCCTCAAAATCCGGATCCACACCCATTTCTAAAGAAATTTTCTCAAAATAGCTTTTAATTCTCAGAAAGATTCCCTTTTGTAAATATTTTACAAAAACACCAAAAAAAAATTAGTTTTAACCTTTATTCTAAAAATGCAAAAAAAAAGGGGAAAAATAACACAAAAATCAAAAAATTGGGAAAATTATGAGAAAAACGAATGAGTTTAAACCTTTTAAGTCAATTTTGCTAAAAAAATCATTTTAAAAACACTTTTTTTTATATAAAAAACTTTTTGAAAGAGCCTCTTTTTGGAAAATCAGAAAATTTTATAAACAAAGCTTCACACACAAGCTTCGTCCTTTTTCAAAAAAACCCTCTATCGCCCGATTTTTCCCATTCTCTTCTTCACGAAACCCTCCATCGCGAAACCACCCTCTCCTTCCATCGCCGATTCCCAACTAATCTTCTTCTCAAACCTTCCTCTCCTTCTTTAAAAAGGCACGATGAGGAAACTCTAAGGGACCGCCTCTTCACCCCCGCATCCCTCTTGCCTTCACCGAAGCCTTTCGTCGTCTTCACCCCATCACGTAGATCTTTCTCTTCTTCCTTCTCGCATCTTCCCCGTTGTTCTCTTTTCCTTCTCCGTTTTATTTTTCTCTCGGCATTTATCTGGTTTTCATCCTATCTACCGAAGAAGATCGACCTAGCCATAGAGATTCAATCCAGGTAAGAACCCCTCCCATCTAGTTTTCTAATATATTCTGATTTTCTTTTCTTTTCTTTTTTACCCTATCAACGCACCATCGAATGTGTTGGGTTGCTGGTAGCAACATTGACCTTTCTCTCGTGCAACAACAATGGAACGAATAGGTTCCAACAATCTTTTTAGTTATTTATTTTCATTTATTTTTATTATTATTATTTGTTTTCTGCTCTTAGATTCAATGATCTTATGTAATTAGTTTGAATCTTATCTTGATTTTCTCGATTGAATCGCTACTTTGATCTTGATTTTTTATTTGTTTTTATTTTTTAGATTCCCCATTTTGATAAGGCTCGATGATCATTATCCTTCTCTTATTACCAAATTGTCAGTATATTCTCATTATTTGCAGTTTTTAATGTTAATACATAGTTAAATTTCTGAAGGATTTTCTCGTTTGTTTTGTGATATTTTCATTTTCTGTTTTTGCTCTGTTATTAATTCTTCATGTTTTATCTGTAACCGCAGCCTATTTTGTTCTTGTTCGATCCCTGTCTTGGATCATGTTTCACCTCCTATTTTGGAATTAGTCCCTTCCTGCTTTACTAGTGTTTTGGTTTGGCTTTGATTACTGATTAATGATCTTTCGTTGGTTTTTTATTTTATTCCCTTTACAGCTTTGTATCCCTTTATAGCTCCAGCATATTGTGTAGATTGACCTTAATGATCTTCTCCAGCATATTGTGTAGATTGCAGCTCCTGTTTTAAAACCATTTTAAGTTCCTATTATATATTGTCTTATGTTAATCTTTCAGCGCTATGCCCAACATTCCTGATTCATTATTATTATTTCGTTCGAGACATTGCCTTTCTGTTATTATCTGTGAACATAGTATATCTGACTCTTGTTTTCCCCATCCTATGCGATCTCCATTTTTCTGTTTGATAGTTTTTTTTTTTATTGCTGCTGCAGTTTCGTTGTTGTTTCCAGATTCATCAAATGTGATTCAGCATCACTATTTTTTTTTATCATTCTCTGTTTATCTACCTTTGCTCTCGGAACTGGAAATTCTGTTTATATTAGCAATTACTTTTGATCTTCGTGCTGCCTTGCCGCTAGATTTCTGATTGAACTCGATTTTTTGTTTCGTATAGACCGCCACATCATTACATATTTCAATTTATTTGCCTTTTTTTATGCATAATGCCATTTCCTGTTCCCTTTAATGGGACTGGTCCCCCCTTTCAATCAGAATGCGTTATTTTGATAAAGTATAAGACTAGCGTGCTTGGCCTGCCTTCTCTTGAGATACTTGCAGGGGCTCTAGAGGCATGTAAACTACGAAAGGAGCGGTGAGCAGGCCTTCCTTTTCAGATCTGAAGAGCAGGGTTTAAGGAATATAATCAATAAGCATCTATGCTACAACAGGAGAGTGGTCTGAGGAATCAGTTCGTTGTTGCAGGGATCATGAAGATCATTTCATTGTTGTGGGAGTATTTTTTTATATTATTACCGTTCACCCATTGGAATATTGTATTAACATACCATCAGCATCTGGTTATTGATTTTTGGTTATATTTCTAATGATTTGATATATTGGTAGGGATGTCCCAAGTTATACAGAGCTTCGGGAAGCAAGTGGCAGTATGGGGGTGATGTTCTGATGAAACAACAAAAACCAGGTAGGTATCCTTGTTTATTACCATCGTATGCCTTGATTTTGCAGAACACCATTATCAGGCGACTTCCTTTTGAATATATTTGTGAATATTTTCCGGTATCATGTAGCAGTAACTCTCATGCTTCTCATCTCATTGAAGTTCTCATGTAACTGTCTTGCTCTACTCTGTTTATATACCTTTGACTAATTTTGTCTTTTTCCTCATTTATCTGTTGCCTCAACATCGTGTCATTATTTACAAATCGTTATGTATGCCAACCGTAATATAATGTGTATATAGGTTTGATATCCCTTGATTAGCATCTCTGGTTTTAGCATAGCATTCACTATTCAGAATTTATCACACAATATCCTGCTTCAATTATATTTTGATTCTTTTTGTACATTACCTTATACATATTTGAACCACATTGATGTTTTCTTATTTGAACCATGTATATACCTTCTACAAAGATGTTGCGTAGGTATTGAATCACATATAACCAATGCTGGTTATCCTCTCACAATCCATCATAATCATACTCAGAGTCATCTGTTTCTAGAAGTTATTAATCAAGCAAATGCCTCCAGACCAAGGAATTGACCTGGCCTAATTATCAGCTTAATCTGCAAAGAGTTAGATGTTGGGTATACACTATGAACTGCTAATGGTAACTCTATTATTGAGGCTCATCCTCTTTAAGAGGAACGAACTGCTTGCTCCTAGATGTCATAATCCAATACGGAAAGTCCAATCTATTGGGTCTTTTGTTCTTATCTACCCTCCACATATCACACGGTTTGCATCATTACATTGGTCAGGATTAGGACCTTGATATTAAATTTCTGTCTCTACTCTCACACTGTAAGATGCTATATATGCACTACCATTATATTGTTGATCATATATCCCACTGAATATACTCACTATCAATTGCACCTCATTAGCAAGTGAGCATCGGATCCAGCAGCAAAACAAAGTTTTCGATGTTAAAGCTATCAAGGTAAATTCAGTCTCTCTGCTGACAGAGGTAGGGGCAGAAAATGAACATTGTCTCTTAGTTCCACCTGTATGATTGGAATTGGCAGCTATCTGCTAGCAACACCCATGCCCTTCAGCACCAGTTACTGTTGTAGAGTTTAAAACCAAAGGTAGTACATTCTACTATACTCTCTCATCTGCCTACAGCAATGCCAGTGTGTTGCTGCAGTCCTTGCTTAGACATCGGTAGAAGTGTTGATCCCCTCACCACTTCCTGTTTCAGGATAGAGTCCCAGCTCGTCATCCCTTCTCCATCTAACCGTGACCCCTTTTATATCATTAGTTACATCATCCACAACACCAAAACCTCCACAGGTTACAACAGTGTTGGCTGGGGTTTTCATTTTTAGCACTCATAGTAGTGACGACCACTGCTATGGCTTCCATCTTTGCATTTTGAACAGTTTTTAGCATTGATGAAACCCTTCTTATGCACAACTGTCACCATACACTGCATATTCCACCATCTTCACTATCTATGTCTTTACTTTTCACAGCACTATAGCAGACCCCAAAAACCTGTTATCAGGCACCTTACTTCCCCAGCCTTCACCATTACTGCACATAGGCCATATACATTCATTAGATAGTCACAGTTGTACCCTATATATAGCAGTGCATCCAGGAGTTACATCTCTTCAACAGATTTCATTGTATTAGTACCTAGCATTTACTTTCCCCATGTTTATCTCACTGACACTATTGTACAAAGCATACATTTTATTAGTTGTATACCTATAAATTTCCTTTTAAATTATTATTTTCATAAGTATACCTGAGTGTTTTATTAGTTAGGCTCAATATGGTGTAAACTATCTTCTACATGTATCTTTTATATGGTACTAATCCTGTTTTGAAAATATGCAGTGTTACCCTCCTTCTGAGATTAGAAGCCTTGTAATTACAATTGATGTAATAGCTAGATGCTAAATGAGAATTTTAATTTCCAGCATTAGATTAGAAGAAATGAGCATTGTAAACATCATGAATTACTTGTTTTTATGCTTTTTGCCTTCATTTCTCAAAATCTCACAATGGTGTAACACGAATGGCACGTGCACCATTTTGTAAGAGGTAAATTAATCTTAAGTTGATGATTTACATCAACGGCCATAGTCGGGATGTAAACAAGACTTAGTGTTTTTATCTTTTATAAAATAACACTGGATCCACACTGGATCCCCATTTTCAAAAATCATCATATTTTCTTTAAATATTTTTCTCTTTTATCAGAATTTAATCTAAAATCAATTCAATATATATACCAATGGCCATAGTCAGGGTATATTGAGAATTAATTTCATTGTAAATTCTATAAAAGCACCAAAAATGTATTTCATTCTTCACTTGAATTTAAATGTGGTTGTTATATAATATATTCAATGACCATAGTCGGGGATATATTGTGTCTTCAACCTCATTTTTAATTCATTTAAAGAATGGAATAACTTTTCAAAAACCAAATTCAAATTCTTTAAATTCATTTCATCATTTAGGATAGAATTGCATCATATTTTCGAAAATTCCTATAAAAAATCCAAGTGATTGTGAACATCTCTTCTTCAAATTCCTATTTCAATTTATCAATTCTATCTCATTTCTCAAAAATTCAAACTTTGAAATCAAATTCAAAATTTAAATCCAACTTGATTCATTTTCTAAACTCTAAATTCAAGTTTCAAATTCAAAGTCCAACTTGACTTTGAAATTCATCCTCAAATCAATTTTGAAATTTCAAAAACCAAAGTTAGATCCTAATCTCAACTTGGATTCAGATTTCCAAGTATGAATTCAATTCCACTTTGGATCTTAGACTTCAGATCCACATTTTTATCTTGGATTCCAAATCTTGGATCAAATCCATTCTAGGATTCAGAATTCCACTTCTACTTTGGATCTCATATTTCAGATCCAAATCCATTCTAGGATCCAGATCCCAATTCTACTTTGAATCTCAGATTTTAGATCCAAGTTCATTCTAGGATCCATAACCCAATTCTACTTTGGATCTCAGACTTCAGATCCAATTCCATTCTAGGATCCAGAACCCAATTCCCCTTCGGATCTTAGATCTTAGATCCAATTCCATTTAAAAATTAGAATCCAATTTCATCTTGGATCCCAGAACTCAGATCTAATTCCCACTTCGGATTCTAAATCTAGAATTCGATTTTAAATCTCAATTCTAATTTAGAATCCATACTTTGAATTCAAATTTCATTCTGAATTCCTGATTTCAAATCAACTTCCATTCTCAATTCCAAATCTAATTCTGTTTTAATCTCAGATTTCAAATCCAATTTCTATTTTTGGATTCTAAATCCAAAATTCAATTTTGAACTCTATTCAGAATCCAGACTTTGGATTCCGATTCCATCTTGAATTCCAACTTTCAAATCAATTCTATTTCTCAATTCTATTCTGATTTCTCAAATCTTATCTCAATTTCAAGCTTTATAATTGAAATTCAAATTACATCTCTATACTGATTCAAAGTCCTAATTCAAAGTCCATCTATGACTTCGAATTTTCCTTTTATCTTCTTTTATCTCAAACTTCAAAATCATCTCTTTCCAAATCCAGATTTATTTTCCCAAGCTCTTGATTATTCCAAAAACTTAGAACTTTAAATCTTAAGTTCTAAGTTAGAAACCATTTCTTCACTCTATCATCAGATTCATCTCAGAAATACTTGGGAATTTTTCAAATCATTTTCGAAAAGAGCATACATCTTTGCACTACACAAGCATGATTCTTTGTGCATCTAGACTTAGATAATTTTTTAGCAAAACAAAAGACATAAATTCGACCCTTGGTTCGATTACCCCTGGTAAAGGCGCCAGGAACGGTCGAACCTCGTACCGACGAGCGGATCCCGTCTCCCAGTTTTCCCGCAAAAATTTCAAAAACGGAGGTGAGTTATTTTTTAAATATTTTCAAAATTAAGGTCAAGTGAGACCCCGCAAAAGAATTCCTCTTCTCTTCTTTTCTTTCCTTTTCTCTTCTCTCTTTCTTTCTGCCCTTTTATTTTCTCCCATCAAAAAGGAGGAAATAGAGGTTAAAAAAGGAAAACAGAAGGAAGAGAAAGAATACTACGAGAGGAAAATTTTTTGCGATGATCACAAAAGTCTAAATTCCTCGTATATTCTTGCAAAACAGAATTAGCATGAGCAAAAGAATATATATAGAAGGGAAGCATCACATTGTTTTTGAGATGCAAGATGATGGATTGTTCATGTCTATGCTCTAAGCTAATGAAATTTTAATATATCATGAATGAGAAAAATACATGCATTGGAATGAATTGAATGAAGAAATGAATGTCTAAAGATGTATATGTAATATGCTAAAAATGGATGTTTGGGCTATATGCATAATGCTCTAAACACTACTGTTTTAGTTTTGAAGATAATCACATGATACAACCATGGATATGTTGACTTGGTCTTACTGATAGGGGAACACAACTTCACTCAGTTTCATACATGGATTATCAAGGAGAGTTCATATCACATAACATTCTAGAAATTGCGCCGGCTTGCCTTGCAATCCAAACACTTGCTAACTTCTTTTCAGCGGAACCTCAACTTGTTGCACTAGGAGTCATAGGGCTGTAGATATGATACAGTAGGTGGTTGTGAAAAGGGTGAATATAAACTGCTATATGTTATATAGCTGAAAATGTCTATGCCTAACTAATCTACAAATGATTGGTTAATCTGCAGGTATGGACATGGTATACAAGTGAGTATTGACAGAAAGGGGTATGCTGCATCTTGCAACAGTGAGACTACAACTGGGCATGAAAATGGTAGCCTAATGAAGTAATGTTGTAGCTTGGTGAAGCTGGACTGCAGGGTATGAAGGTTATACTATATGATGAATTCAACAATGCATGTGATGGTGTTGTATGGCAAATGTGGAGGTGATGACTTACTGTTAGAGGTACTATAAAGGGAGTGGAGGTTGATGGTAGATAGTGAGGTGTGATGATATTGAATGAAATGGATGCAAAATACAGCAAGCATACAGGATGTTTGTGAAGTCATAGGAAGGTGTGGACATACAGTAAAGAGTGTTGTGCTGTGAAATGATAACCATAGGTGGTGGGGTGCATATCATGGTGATTCTGGAAATGTAAATGCATGTGAGAGAATGCTGCAAAAAGCATAATGTGAGGGTGAGAATACTGAAATGTAGGGGGTAAAAATATTACACGATCAATTAATGTGTCCCCTTTAACTTTCTCGCCAGGTTGGATCTGTAAGCAGCTGCTGTTGAACTCTTGATTGTGAACCAGAAATCGCACTTGCCAGCTTAGAAAATCGCAAATACTCATTCATGGGAGAGCTTGTAGCTTGAAACTGATCATTCCTTACAATGTATCAAAATATTGGTGCAACATTCAAGAGGTAGACCATCATAATATCCCCTATTCGACTTAGAGGAGTAGTCCATAGCAAGTTGTTGAGGGCACCAATGATATGGCTACAATGGGTTTGGTATTTCCAAATCTCAATGTACTATTATCATCTTTGAAAACTAATAAGGACAAAGTTGTGTTGTCAAAGACAGATATCAAAAACACATGATCTATAAGGAAAACAACACAGCGATCACTGGGCTTCGACCTGAGCAATATATGTTTAATGGGAAGCATGATATGGTGAACGAAGATTGACACGATATCAGATAAACTTAAATGAAGGAGTAACATGAATTTTAGGAATCCAATAAAATGAATGCACAAGAGGATAAATATAACACAACAAATTTTTATATACATGTATACAACAATTCCCCCAAGTTGTTTTTTGCAGACTTTGAGAGGCTTTTGCTCAGCCTGTGAAAATGCTCCCAGTAAAACATGTCACATTAGTGATGCATTGCTGGGGGGAGGTGCTAGTAGTGTGACTTACAGATACAGGAGACTGCAGTAATTCCTGGAAAATGCAGAAAAACATGATGGCTACTGTGTTATGAGGATACAAGAGATCGTAATAGCTAATATCAGTATCCAAAAAAAAAAAATTGCCGAATGACAAGGATTCTCGTCACAACAGTGATGAGACAAGGAGCCCAAGAATACAAGAGAGACTTCTCAATGTCAATCCCCTTTCAGCAAAGCAACCAGAACTGAGGAATCGTCTCTGATTTCTCTGAGATTTGGTAATAAGTGAGCTAACTAAAAAAAATTTGCAGATGGTTTCGTTGACTACAGTGAAGCTTAGCTAATATGCTGGAGGGATGTGAAGTGGTACATAATGTAGTGTACATAATTGGGTAGGAGATGATATAACTACATAGGCTGCAGTAGATTAAAATGCTCAGGCGATGGCTGGTGGAGAGAGATTGTGGAAGTTACAGCATGAACACGATGGGTGCAAGCTAAGATCTAGAAGTGCAATTAGAAAATAAAACCAATATCAGGGATAATCAACTTCTCTTCTTCTTTTTTTTAAAAAGAAGGATTTCAAATGATGTGCCAGAGAAATAGGAAGAAATGGAGTTACATGCGCATTTTGTACCATCAAACTCTCAATTCTTATATCAATCTGAAGCTTAATCAATTGACGATGCAAGTGAAAACATATATGACAAGTTAATTCTTGCCTAAATAAAAACTGTAAAACATCACAAACATAAGAGGAATCACCGAAACCAAACTAATCAAAATCCTGGAGACAAAATGTTCCTCTCATTGCTAACAATTTTCTTAAATACCATTTCCTCTTAAATGTTCATAATCGAATCACGAATATACCTAAACAAGGAATCCACGGGTAATGGGAAATCTTATTACAATCAAGTTCCAATTGTAGAAATACATAATGGTGCTATGAAAATTTAAAACACCCAACAAGTGCATAGTGACTGCACAAAATAGGGGATCCAGATCCTTGGGTATACAACAAACATGGTGCCCGAAATCAAGGGATGATCGAAAACGCAGGCTAATTATCAAAGAATGGAACTAAAGATTGGATATAATGCAAGAACCATTGAAATTTGATATGGAAAGAAGGGAAAACAGAACTAAAAAATAATAAAGAAAAAGAAAAATATTGGAATTAATCTATTATGTTGTTGTTGCACGAAGATGGGTTGAGCATGCTATCAGCAACTCAATACCATCAAAGGTGCGTGAATGAGGATCGAAGAAAAAGCAAAAAAGAAAAGAAAAGAAAATCAATAGGCAATTTCAGAGAAAACTAAAAAGGAAGAGGGGTACTCGCCTGACTTTTGTAGTAGATTGGACCCTTTTTAAGCAACTGCCGGGGAGGCACCTTGCAGAGGGATCGTTCTTCAGCTTTATGCTAAAAACCAAGGGAAGGAGGGAGCGTGGAAACAAATATCTGATAAAGGCACCAGAGCAAATTGATGCTCTTCGATGATTCGAGAGGGGCAAACAGTCCTCGATACGTAGAAGAAGGATGCTGATGAAGAAAAAAACGATGCTGAAGAAGACCCCTGCGGTTTACTTATGTAGAAGCTGGAGGAAAGGAAGGTGTGATCATCGCAAAAATTTTCCTCTCTTGTGGTTTCTCTCTCTTCCTTCTTTTTTCCTTTTCTAACCTCTATTTTCCTCCTTTTTGAAGGAAGAAAAATAAAAGAAAGAAAAGAAAGAGAGAAGAGAAAAGAAAGAAAGAAAGAGAGAAGAGGAACTCTTTTGCGGGGTTTCACTTGACCTTGATTTGAAAATATTTAGAAAGTTACTCGCCTCCGTTTTAAAATATATTGCGGGAAAAAATGGAGAGACGGGATTCGCTCGTCGATATGAGGTTCGATCGTTCCTGCCCCCTTTACCAGGGGTAATCGAACTAAGGATCGAATCTATGCCTTTTGCTTTGCCTAAATATTATCTAAGAATTTATCCTAAGTCTAAATGCACAAAGAATCATGCTTGTACAATGCAAGGATGTATGCTCTTTTTGAAAAGATATTTTGAAAATTTCTAAGTATTCTGAGATGAATTTGATAAGGGAGTGGAGAAATGATTGAATCTAACTTCAGAACTTGAGATAGATTGGAGAAGTTCTAAGTTTTTGAAGTAAATCAGAGTTGGCAGAATAAGTCTTGATTTTGAAAAAGAATAATTTGAAGCTTTGAAAAAGAAATGAAGTTTCAAAGTCAGAAATGGACTTCGAATTTAATCATGGATTTAGGAGAAGAAGATGAAATTTTGAAGTGATATTGAATTCGAATCTTAGAATGGATCTGAGAAAATCAAATGGTATTTAAAAATGGATTTAGGAGATTCAGATTAGATCCGAAAATGGAATTGGATTCGAAACCTAGACTTGGGAATGTAATTGGATTCTGGATCCTAAAATGGATGTGGATCTAAAGTCTGAGATCCAAAGTAGAATTGAGTTCTGGATCCTAAAATGGAATTGGATTTGAAGTCTGAGATCCAAGATAGAGTTGGATTCGGGATCCTAAAGTGGAATTGGATCTGAAGTCTGAGATCCAAAGTAGAATTGGGTTCTGGATCCTAAAATGGATTTGGATCTGAAGTCTGAGATCTAAAGTGGAAGTTGAATTCTGGATCCTAAAATGAAATTGGATCTAAAGTCTGAGATCCAAGATGGAAGTTGAACTCTGGATCTAGAATCCTAAATGGGAATTGTATCCGAAACCTGGAATCCAAGATGTAATTTGGATCTAACTTTGGATTTGGAATTTCAAAATTGACTTGAGAACTCAATTTTTGAATATACAAATGAATTTCAAAGTCAAATTGGACTTTGAATTTTAAGCTTGAATCTGGAATTTAGAAGATGAATCAAGAATTTCATAGTTTAAATTGAACTTTGAGTTTGATTGGAGTTTTGAATATAAAATGAATTTCAAAGTCAAATTTGAACTTTGAAGTCTGATTTGAATTGAAAAAAAAAAGAATTTGAAATTTCAAAGTTAAATTGAACTTTGAAATCTGATTTGAATTGGAAATTTTGAATACAAAACGAATTCAAAATCTCAAAGTTAAATTGGACTTTGAGATTGAAAATGAAATATAATTGAAAATGAAAAGATGAATAGGATTTTACAAGAATTTAAGATTGATTAAAGAAGATATTAACATCACTTGGGTTTTTGAAAAAGGAATTTTGAAAATATGATGCAGTTCTATCCTAAGTGATGAATGAATTTAAAGAATTTAAAAATTGGATTTTGAAAATCATATTTCATTCTTTACATGAATTGAACTAAGATTGAAAATATAATACATCCTTGACTATGGTCATTGAATGTATTATATAATAATCTATATTTAAATTCAGGTGAAGAATAAAACATATTTTTGTGCTTTTATAGAGTTTAAAATGAAATTAACTCTCAATATACCTTGACTATGGCCATTGGTATATATTTTGAGCCAATTTTAAGTTAAACTCTAATAAAAGAAGGAAATATTTGAAAATATGATGATTTTTGAAGAGGATCCAGTGTGAATCCAATGTTATTTTATAAAAGATAACAATCCTAAGTTTTGTTTACATCCTGACTATGGCCATTGATGTAAATCATCAACTTAGGATTATTTATCTCTTATGAAATGGTGCACGTGTCATTCGTGTTTCACCATTGTGAGATTTGAAAAATAAAGGTAAAAAGCATGAAAAACAAGCAATTAATGATATTTACAATGCTCATTCATTCTATCTAAAATAAGAAATGTAAATTCTCATTAAGATCTAACTATTACAATACATGAAATGAAATTTACAACTCTTAATAATGATGTCTCCCACATATTCCCTGCAAAACAACTAGGTTAACATGAAAATAGAAGAAAAATGGCATACCCCTTATGTATATCTAAAAAAAAATGTTCATATACCAAGACATGAATGATGGAAAGATGATATATATGTTTATACATATGTATATATACAGACATATGTTATATATATAGGTATATATATATACATATATGACACGGGAGAGATAATGAGCTAATGGATTGTAGGTAATGAGGCTGGATGAAGGTGGTGGTAATGGGTCATTACAACTGGGGCATGGTTGTAAATGGGTAGCACAATGAGGGCCTTTGTATAGGTATAGGATATGTAAATAGTGATTTTGCAGCAGATAAGATGGTAAAGTGATGACATTACTGTAGGTAACAATACAGGATGGACAGGGGGCATGATACGACTATGAGCCACAGCAATACTGAGCCTTGCCACAAATGGCTGCAACAATGTGAAGTATTGTTGTAGTTGTTTACAGCCATACAGAACACTACTGTGAGTGTTTAGGTGGGAATGGATAATAGGTTACAATGATAGATTTCTGCGAGAATGGTGACAGCAATCCTGCTGAAAAGAATGGAGATAGTGCAGGTGGTTTATAACAGGGTATGCTTAGTGCTGCTGCAAACAGTAGCAGCATGATGGTGCATGGTAGGGGAAGGGCTGAAGGATGAAGAACAGGGAAAAGGATACTTATTATACAACTACAGTGATAAAATCAACATGCAGGGGATGATGTTATAATTGCAGAAGAATAAAGATGAGACAGTTATGGGTAATGATGGGGTGCTGGGTATAACAGGGTGCTGAAGGTAAAGATGCAGGGGAATGGGTATACAGCCGGGGAACGAAAGGTGCAAATGGTGGAAGATGATGATGAGCTGGCTGTTGTGAAGGTGCAGAAAATGATGATGCACAGTATGATTTGCAGGTGATGGTGTGGCTGCAGAGAGCTGAGTCGGTGACGGCTGGAGACAAGTGCAGCAGTGTTGAATAGTGTATTCAATAGATGTATGGAGTGGATACCAATGTAACAAATGAAGATGTGCAGTAATGGAAACAATGTGGTGCACCTTAAATTTTAAAACAACAAAAAGAAATCACCATGAGGCATACACCAGAAGGTTTTTTCATGGATGTATATCAACTATTATAACTGATTGATAGATTCTAGATTTATCCAACTCTGAAAACTTAAACAAGGAAATCATAACAAGATTTCAATAGTCATCATGAAAGTAGTGCTAATGAAATAACAGAGTGGCATAAATAACCATACCTGCAGGAGTATTTTAGACAACAGAAGTTTCTCTTATGAAGGGGTGAATCGGTTGGGAAGATGGTAAGTGATGTTGGAAGTGATGAATAGTATATGGATGTGCACAGCTTCATCAAAATTACACATAGCTTCATCAAAATCGTGGGCATACAGAGAGGGAAAATGAAATGAATTCATGAAAGTAACTTATGAAAAATTGCTCGGGTAGTCTCCTTATTTTGTCCATATTTCTCTGGTACTGTTGATCAGTTGAAGATCCAATAGCTTATTTCTTCTTCTGTAATAGTCTTCCAGTGGCTTGCTTTTCTGAACATATACTGAATTTTGCAAAGTTGCCTCTATTTTAGTTACTTCAGCAAGCAGCTTGGCTTGAAGTGTTTAGCTCCGCAGAATGTCTGGAGGACTTGGTAATAGCATGTTCCAGTCTTTTGGACCACAACCCCAGGATTATGTTGTCTAGAAGTAGATTGCGAGAATAGGGGTCATCAGATTCTCCTGAAGATTGCAGCGCCTGCCATCAGTTGTGAGACAACTCACTATCATCTTTTGCATTGAGGCCAGCTGTTGCACACCTTCTACTGCTGGATTTTTATATACACATGAAGCAAAGACATTTACTGTAATGCTCTGAAATATATTCAACTGGAGCAGTTTGGTTCATGAGACTCGTATGGAAAAGTGATTCAGCGTGGCTGTGATGAACGTAGATTACATCAAAGCACATCTTCTTAAAAAAAAAATTATCCATATGCTTGCTTCGTTACTGAAGGTTCCTGTGCTTCTTTCTTTGGACCAAAATGGCATGAATGCAGAAGGATGATAAAATGATGCTAAAAGATGAATGAGATGCCTGGCATGCCTGAGAAGTATCTGAAGCTAAGTTCACAATGTAAATTGTGAGCAACTATAACAAATACATTGCAATTAATGACTTAACTGAGTGCAGAGTGATTCTGCAGGGGATTAATAATTTTGGTGCATGTCCCATTCATAAATCAAACATATCAAACTAATGAATCAGCCAATCGATTGGGAAGATTACCTGACTGGATCGAGTAATCAATGGATGAACCTCCACTATGATCACAGATGAAGAGAAGAAATTTATGAAAAAAAAAAAATATAAAACATAAAAAGAAAAATCCATATGAATATTGCATCAAATAGCTAAGAATTACCATTCCAGAATTCAGCATCGCAAGGTAGCTAAAAAAAAGATGAGAATTGATCTAGAGAATCGATCAATTTTCCATGAAAAATCAGATGAATGATGATTAAGAGCTGAGTGATGCTGAAACAGCAGAAGATGCTTATTATATTTCAACTCAGGGCCAACCGGAAAACAGGTTTCACAGCTGATATTTCAACATGCGCACATTGTTGTGCTGAATGAAAGAGGATAATAAAAACAAAATATGCAAAATGAATCGATGGAGGGCTTTTGACAGCACCAAATCTGTCATGAACGGGCCTTCATCACATACAAAATCATGGAAATCCAAAAACAAATTGTAAGGAAAAGGGGAGGAAAGGAAAATAAAAATAAAATAAAGAAAAAAAGATGTTGGAATGTAACCATTCCTGATGATCTTGCAAAACGTAAGTCGATGTTACTAGATGTAAATCGACATTACGAACGATGCTTAGGAAAAACAGTAGAAAAGAAATATGAAGATGAGTTATTTTTAATTTGAGACAAAGAGATGTAAAATGTAAAAAGAAGGAAGGAAAGAAGATGATTATTTACCGTAAATGAAGTTGGCTCTGTTGTGGAGAATGCTTCCTTCAACCAATCCAGAGGAAACCCAAAAGAAGAAAAATAGAAGAAGGGGAGAAAATCGAAGAAGAGAATGTCGGGTGGAGAGGTGAATCGTGGATCCATTGAAGAAGCTCAGAGGCCTCTTCTTAAAGGGGAAATCGAGAGTTTGAGCGGGAGATCAGTTGAAGATGGAAGGCTGAGAGAAGAAGAAGTTGTTGAAGATGGAGGGTAGGAATGAGAGGGAGGAGCGCGCGGGAGATGGCCGTTTGCCATTTTCCCTTTTTCAAAAGAAAGGTCCTCTAAAAAGAACTTTTGTAAAAAAATGGTTCAAAAATGAGGTTTTTTAGCAAAAATTCAATTTTTTCAAGTTTTAAAACCATTTGCTTTCCTCAATTTTTTTGATTTTTGTATCGTTAGCCTTCACACCCAACAACAAATATGTCCATGGTTCTGAGCTATGTTTGTTCAAGGTAGAGATTGCCATTTACAGATACAAGAGTTAGCATCAAGAATCATAGTTTTTGAATAAGAAGTGCTGGCAAGCATTAGACCTTAGCAAACAATAGATGACACACACACACCTGGATATTAGATTAACTATTTATTCTATTTCGTTAATGGCAAAGAATTCAACCAGCAATGTTTAAAATTACAGCAACGAAGAGAAATAAATCAAGTACTGAGCTTCACTAACACAAACCTCATCATCCTCTGGCTTAAAGTAATGATTTAAAAGAGCCTTCCACTTTATAATGACATTTTTTTTTTGGATTAATAAGTAATTCTTCTGGAAGGCTCAATATCTGACATATGCCACGAAATGCATGAAGAAGGCGATCCCAAACAGTGCTTCAAGATGTTATTGGCAACTTCTAGTTGATTAACATATAATGACTTCTTGAGAAGTCTTGACTGGAATGTCAATCTCATAAAGGCATGGGTTACCAATAACAATCATACGAAATGTAAAGTCAGAGTATTTACCAAAAATGACTTCTTTTATTCATCTCAAACCTGAACTATAAGTCTCCGGATCCTGGCTTGAGGATGTTCTGGGGCTTAACTTGGATGCTGTGAAACAGTCTAGTGCCTATCAGTGACCAATTTTCATTGTTGCACATTGATGGAACATGAAATACTCGATTGTTAAAGGTACTCCCATCTGCTGCTATCGGCCGCTACTCTCTGTTGCATGTTGATCTTTGAACCGAATGTCAACAAATGCTAATCAATTTTAACGAATGCCAATAGATGTGAATCAGACCTAAGGCTAGCAAAGGTTAGTAAGTGTGAACAACACTCAGAACACTAGATTCAGAATTATTCAGAATATAAACACAGGTAGCAATCAGACTATTGGTAAATACAGACTATTGGCAAATATTGTATGAATATAACTCTGGAACAAAATATATATAAAAAAAATGCTTAATGTTGGATGATGTTATATGACATTAATGAAATGTAGAGGTGATATGCAAATGTACAGGTGTGACGTATGAAAGGATTCAGCAACCCATCATGCCATGGTAAGCGAAATATTACTACAAACAATGATATATAATACACAGAGAACTAAACTGGTATATAGGAAATAAATCATTCCGAAATACAGGTGATGAGGTGATTTATCTGCACTGCCAGCCACAAATTGCTTCAAACAAACTGATCTTGGTGGCGACGACTGGATTAATCTCTTGAATATCTTGTGCTTCACAGTAGCAATCACATTGATACAATGCGGTCAAACACGATGATCATGATTGGATGTCGTGCTAAGTAGCGTGCAGATGTAAATATTGACATACATATGGAATCTGTAAATTGCAGTGGATGAAAAGGAAAACAGAAAAGGGAAAATGGAAGCAATTGCATGATGCAAAATAGAAGTGTAATGGATAAGATGCAATGGGGTTACGATGTTAGATGCAGATGAGAAATCATGGTGAATTCAGGAAATTTGTGCATAACAGATACACGGAACAGGAGATCGAAAACCAAACAGTGCACCGAACCCAGAGAGAGAGACATATACAAACTGATTACCCAAAAGGGAATCGAAAACCAGGTGCAAACAGAGATCGTAATAAGAAAGGGAAGTCAGAAGTAAAACAAGCTATACATTGAGATCGTAAGTAAAGTAAAATAAAAAAAATGTCAAAATCAATTATTCCATTGATATAGCACCGTGTAAACCGATATAGCTATATGCAAATCGGGGTTACAGGATGTGCATTAACGAGATAAAACCGGGAAATCCAAGAAATTGAAGAATAACAAAGGGAAGAAAAGAGAGATTCTTACCGGATTGTAGCTTCAGTCGAGGGATGGAAGAATAGATCGCTGCTCCTGTAATTCTACTGATGACCGATCGAGGCTTTGGGTAGGCTCTGTAATCGCAGGGGTGGTCGATTGGCCTATTTCAGAAGATAGAGAGAAGGACGATTTCTTAGAATTTTTAAGGAAGGGTGACACATTTTGTATATCGTAACCGCATCTCTTGTTTGTAGATGCTTCAAAATGATCGACCTCTTGTATTCTGAGATGCAAACTCCTCTAATCGGTAAAGAAGAACCTCAGAGGAAGAAGAATGAGGGGAGAAAATTGGAAGAAAGAAAGAAGCGTGGTGGGGTGAAGGGCAATGGGGGAGAGGGAGGAGCTGCGGTTGTTTATGTAGGCAGAGGAAGACTCTAGGAGGGTGGTTCAGTTGGCGATGAACGAAGGGAGGAGGAGATGTTGTTGGTGATGAGGGGTTGAGGAAGGAAGGTCGCACATGGAGGGTTCGGGCGAGAGAGGGAGAATGCCAGAGAGAAGGTTCAAGAGTGTCCGAGAGGAGAGAGACCCTGTAACCCTCGTTTAAAACCCTAAAAGAGAAGTTTTGCAACGTGCCCCCCTTTGTTTTCAAGATTTTATAAAGAGGGGGTTTTTAATAAAATTTTGCTAAAAAAGTGCTTTTCATAAAACTCGATTTTAAAAAAGGGTGCTTTTTAAGAAGCTGTTTTTGTATTTTTTTTTTTCGATTTTCTTATTTTTTTGTTTTTTTCTTGACATTTTCTATATATTTTTTTTATTTTTGAGAATAAAACTCTAAAAAACTAAGGAATCTAAACTAATTTTGCAGATTTTCAAAATATTTTACAAAAGAAGGGTTTTTCTGAAAAATCAGGGTTATCTTGGGGAAATTTCTTCAGAAAAATGGGTTTGGACCCAAGTTTTGAGAAAAATATTCGAGTTTTCAACCTCGAATCAAGGAATATAATGCGATGGATCCAAACGGATACCGGACGAAGTGTGTGAGTCTTTCAAAAGGTTATTTTGGTAATTTTGAGAATTTGCTTAAAAATTGGATAATGAAGCTCAGATTTGGATCTTTTATCTGGATCCAAAATTGAGTCAGATATATAAAATGAATTTAATTTCCATAAAACCTGAGAAATAAAATGAAATTTAGATTTAAAAGTGACTCAATTACTCAGAAAATGGGATCAGAGGCAAAAAGGGGATATTACAAAGTTTTGAAAAATTTTGGGTGTTCACAGTTCATCACACTCGCCTTCATCTCGACGGTGATCTGAACTTTCCACGGAAGGATTTTTCACAAACTCCTTCATCTCGGAGATGATCCAAATCTTTTTTGGCCCTGAGGGTCTAGCTCGCATATTCGTCTTCATCTTGATGACAATTGAGAGATCCCTTTTGCAGATATTTGATTGCAACTTTAATGGTTGAGAAGACATGGATTGAGTGGATTCTTTTTATAGCTCAAGATATTTCCACTGCTTGATTGCCAGATAGCCGTCTTTAAACATACGCCATAGCCATGATCAATATCAATTCGCTTCTGGCTTTTCAACATCATTGCATATTTCTTTCGCTAATCATACCAAGGATATTTCTTACATCCTTTTGGTTGATCAATAGGAAAAGATTTGAATTTTACCTTTTTCGCAAAAAGTTTCACCTTTTTAGAAAGAATACTAGAGGTAATCAGAGGGGATTCTTTTGTGCAGTAAGAATATTGGAATCAACAAATATTTTTAGCAAATTGGCAAAGTTTTCGAGCATCCTTTGTGAAATAATCACTCAATATAGATTTTGATAGGACCTCGAGTTGAAATTGGGGAGGAATATTTAGATTTTTTTGTTTTGACCGACAGCTAGAAAACAGGATTTTGATGGAAGTACCAGCTAGAAAGCAGGATTTTGATAGAAGTACCAGCTTGAAAGCAGGATTTTGATGGAAGTATCAGCTCAAAAGCAGGATTTTGATGGAAGTACCAGCTCGAAAGCAAGATTTAGATGGAAGTACCAGCTCGAAAGCAGGATTTGGATGGAAGTACCAGCTCAAAAGCAGGATTTGTTTGACCGACGAGCTCGAAAGCAGGATTTTGTTTGACCGACCAGCTCGAAAGCAAGATTTTTTTGACTGACCAGCTCGAAAGCAGGATTTGATTGACCGACCAGCTCAAAAGCATGATTTTTTGACTGACTAACTCGAAAGCAGGATTTGTTTGACCGACCAGCTCGAAAGCAGGATTTGATTGACCGACCAGCTCGAAAGCAGGATTTGATTGACCGACTAGCTTGAAAGCAAAATTTTTTTGACCGACCAGCTCGAAAGCGGGATTTGTTTAACCGGCCAGCTCGAAAGCAGGATTTAATTGACCGACTATCTCGAAAGCAGGATTTTGTTGACCGACCAGCTTGAAAGCAGGATTTGATTGACCGACCAGCTCGAAAGTAAGATTTTTTGACCGACCAGCTCTAAAGCAGGATTTTATGGAATGGTAAGAATGACTAACATTGATAGAGTTGTGACTCGAAGGCTGATAATGACAGACATTAATGCAATTGTAACCCGAAGGCTTGAAAATGATAGATTTTGCTGAACTTGTAACCCGAAGGCTTGAAAAATGAGAGATATTGATGAAATTGTAACCCGAAGGTTTGACAATGGTAGACATTGATGAAATTTCAACCCAAAGGCTTGGAAATAATAGAAATTGTAACCCGAAGGCTTGATAATGAAAGACCTTTGATGAAATTGATAGACATTTGATGAGAATTTAGGAAATCATAATAAACAATGATTCAGGTTTAGCCTTTAACCTGAAAGGGAAAAGAATATCTCGAAGGCCGAGATTCAGTTTTGTCCCTCAACCTGAAAGGCTGGAGAGAGATTTTGAGGATATACTTGAGAATTGAATTTAGAAGGGATATGAAAAGATTTATGATTTATGATTTAGATGGACCAGCAGATTTAGCTGTATGTGGTCCAATTTTCAGGATTAACCCCTTATCATGAACAGGGAAAAGAAGGAATAAAATTTTGAGAAGATAGAAGGAGATAGAATTTAATGAAAGATTTGATAAAAATGGAGAAAATTTGAGAAAATTGATGAAAATTTATTTTGTAAAAGAACTCTCACAAGAAGCATTGTTATTCTTATGAGTGATCTCGGGGTTATCCCTTGTCCTGAAGAAGAATACCTCGAATGTCGAGGTTCAGGTTTATCCCTTAACCTGAAAGGGAAAAGAACAAAATTTATAAAAGTGGAAAAAACATAAGAAATTTAGTTGAAAATTTGTTTTTGAAAAGAATTTTCACAGGTAGCATTGTTGCTCCTGTGAGGGGTCTCAGGATTATCCCCCATCCTGAATGGGAACATAGAATAGAATTTAAGAAAATTGATATAAATTTAGAAAATCAATTTGATGAAACTTGTATTTGCAAAAAGAATTCTCATAGGTAGCAGTATTGCTCCTACGAGAGGTCTCAGGATTATCCCTTATCCTGAATGGGAACACCTCGGACAACGAGGGTCAGGTTTATCCCTTAACCTGAGGGGGAAAAGAATATAATTTTGGGGAAAATTAAAAGAGAAATTTATAGAAATTTACAAGAATAAAGAGAGATTGATAAAAATTGTTTTGCAAAAAGAATTCTCATAGGTAGCAATATCGATCCTACGAGGGGTCTCAGGATTATCCCTTATCCTGAATGGGAACACCTCGGACAACGAGGGTCAGGTTTATCCCTTAACGTGAGCGGGAAAGAATAAAAGGAATACCTCATGGAATAGAGGCATCAAGTTTATCCCTTAACCTGAAAGGGTAAAGAATAGAATAGAATCGACCAAAATAAAATTGATGAAAAATCAATAAAATTGATAAAATTTAATAAAAGATGAAAAATTGACAAGATTGACAAAAGATTAATGAAAATTGATAAAAAATTGAGACAAGAAAAGAATATTTATTTGATCCTGCCTGCATGTGGGATCTTTAAATTGAAAGGAGAATGTTTTAAAAGACAATTGAGAAATCATTTTGAGAAGAAAATCAACCACGAGAAGAATGATTAGTGCGAGAGCTGATCCTTGAAAAGGGGGAATCATCATGAGAGATCATCATGAGGGTTGATTTTGAAGATAATGGTTTAAAACCCATTTTGGAAAAGGGAAATCAAAGATTTGACCAAAATTTTTGAACTTTTTGGTGATCATGACGAAGATTTTGCAGAAATTTTCAAGATTTTATGATTTTGAAAATCCCTCATAGGTAAAATCATTTCTCTCATGAATGATGTCGGGATTGTCCCTGATTTTGAAAAAGAATAGAAATTTGATGCGGCTTAATAGAAGCCAATGAAGAAAATACAAATTTTCAAAAATAAATGCCCCATTGTGGCAAAGGAGAGAAGTATTTGATATCGAAAGATACGAAGAAAATTGACATTTCATTGATAGGAAATATTAATAACAACGACTGAAATATTTACAAGTTTGTTGACCAAAGGTCACAAAAGACTGGGACTGAGTTGTCCCTATAAGGTGACTGAAAGAAAGTAGAAAACCTTGGGCATGGTTCAGGAAGGCTAGAACAAGATGGTTAATCTTCTTCTTCATCTTCCACCATAAGCTTTTTATCAATGCAGTCTTGGACAATGTTTTGAAAACAAAGCAGTGCTCGGTGTCATGACCCATCGTCCGATGGAACTTGCAGAACTGATCCTTGAATATTTCCATAGTCACAGGAGGATCTGCTACCTTGGGAAGTTTAACCATCTACTTTGTTGTCATATACTCAAGAACTTCCTCAAGCGATTGCTCTAAGGGGGTAAATTCACGGTCATATCCCCAACCGTCGCGCTTCGGTTTCCCTTGGGGCTTTGATTCTAACTGGATGCTCGAGGGAGGGATGTTATTCTTCCTGCTGATCCCATTCTTTTGACTGGAGAAATCATCTTTGCCCAATATGTTGGTGTGGTTCTTTCTGCCACCCCTTTTGTTTTTGCCGCCTTTGTTGTTGGAGGAACTGGTGGAAAAGGCGAAGTCGGTTCTCTTTTTCATATCCTGACTGCTTCCTGTCAAGGTGATGCCATGGTAGGTTTTGTTCTCTAGCCCCATTTTGAGCCATTTGACTCGCTCTATTAACTTGATGAAAGATTTAGATAGAAAAGTAGAGATCAGACCCTTCAGAGGTTGAAAGAAATTGTTCAAAATTGTCGAAAGTGCATGTCCCTCTGATATCAGATCCTTCATCCTTTTGCAGGTAGATCTCCACCTATGAATGAAATCTTTTGTCGTCTCATTGTTATTTTGCTTCAGATTGAATAGGTGGTTGAGGGTAGGCGGAGCCTCAGTATTGAAAATGAACCTTTCAATGAACAGGTTGATGACTTTGTCAAAGTCTCGCAGTTCAATCGGGTTGATATGGTCAGCATATCATCTTGCTGCAATTCCCTTTTAACTGCGCGAAAAGCATAGGAATAAAGCCCTATTGTTCTTTCTGAATTGGTTGCACTCGACGAAAAATGTAGCCAGATGAGCCTTGGGGTTGTCGGTCCTGTCAAACTTTATGAATTTTCGAGGAAGATCTTCCCAGTTGTCATCCCCTTCTAAGCCGTCATAAAAGTCTGCACCAGTGTAGACCCTTTTGCCTTTGTCCTGGGATTGTAAGTCTTTGATTGCGCGGGCTACTTCCCTCAGTTGCTCATGCATCGGATCTTCTGTTGGGATCTGACATTTGGTGACTCGTGCCCCTCATTGATTTTCTTGGGCCGATACAAGGGGTTGTGAAAATATGCCGGTTGCTCTTCCTCTGAGTCTTCCTCTGCTGACTTTGAAGTGTCGTCATACTGAACTTGCTTTTTGTTGACTTTTCCCTTGGTTTTGCTTTTAGAAGTTATTTTCTCAGGGTTTTCTTCAGTCTGCTTAGCCATCATTTTGGCCATCATTTTCTGAAACAACTTGTATGTAGCTGAATCAACATTGCTTTCTGCTTCTTGGCCCTGCAGCTTGGATGACCAGATGGAGTTCATTTCCTCTCCTTCACTGTCGCTTTGCTGTGGAACTGTTTCCTTTCTAGTCTTTGTTCGAACCATGATGAAATATCAATGTTCGCTCTGTAGAATAAAAATGGGATATTTAGAAAATTTTTGGAGGAAATTATGATAAAGGAAGAAGTCGAATTGACAAAGGACATCCCATTACTAGGGATTGGGTCGTCACAGAAAATTGCGACAATCGCATTGTTTCGCTGTGAGAAAGAATAAACAATTTAGAATATGAACAAGTGCTATTTTGAGAAGGATATCTTCTCGACAAAAGAGACTTTATTTGTGAAGAATTCTTGGAATAGAATTAGAAGATACGTTGAAAATATAGGAGGAAAAAGAATTTTAAAAATAGATGGTAAAGATAAAAATTTGAAGAATTGCAGGCAAGATCAAAAGAATTGAAGAAATCAGAAGAAAAGGAAATGCACTTAGTTTTTTAAAGACAAAGGGGAAAATTGTAAATAATATATACCCAGGATTTTGGAAAATATAAGGAAGATATAAAATATCACACAATCACAGATATATAAACAAGGATGTACATACAACACTCCCTAGAGGCTGACTCTAAATGCAATATTTTGAAATGGCTGATAGGACCTTAATCCTAACTCTAATATTTAGATCATCTGATTCCAATTAAGGTATGCCAATATACTCAAGCCGAAGCTCGAAGTACGTGGCATAAATTTTTTTCTCTGGTTCTAAGGTAATGGTTTCCCAACATCCTTGAGCACCTACCGATATACCTCAGACTATGGCTCTTAGGTACGTGGTAGGGGGCCGCGAACCCAAATAAGTGGTCCAGTTGTGAGGTTCTCTCCCGCACTATGGTTCAGTGAGACAGCTCAGCAACGTGAAGACCGAGACAATATAGGTAGAGATGTTTTCAAAAACATGTTCAACATGCAGATAAAACCAGAAAGCTCTAATGCAAGTCCTAAAGAGATAGAATAAAATGAAGAGAAGCATACACTTGCATACATTGTTTACATTCAATCCCTAGAATTGAGGAGAGTTGTATTTCAGACCTAAGTCAAATGTGAATATGGAATAATCTCCTCAATATGGTCCTACCAAACCATGCTTAAATCCTATATGCTTTTATGTCAGCTTAGGACAGAGTCTAGGCTCATAAGGTTTGCATGAAAATGAAGCTGACATTTGTAGAACAAAGACTTAGATAATATCAAAGCAAAGCGAAAAGCATAGATTCAACCGGACGAAGACAAAGTCCCATCACGGTCGCCAAATCTGTGTTCATCGCAAAATTTTTCCTCTCTTGTATCTTTCTCTCTTTTCCTTCTCTTTTCCTTTTCTAACCTCTATCTTCCTCCTTTTTGAAGGAAGAAAAATAAAAGTCAGAAAAGAAGAGAGAAGTGAAAAGAAAAGAAGAGAGAGAGGAATTCTTTTGCGGGGTCTCACTTGACCTTGATTTGAAAATATTTAAAAAATTACTCGCCTCCATTTTGAAATATTTTGCGAGAAAATTGAGAGATGGGATTCGCTCGTTGGTACGAGGTTTGATCGTTCCTGGCGCCTTTACCAGGGGTAATCGAACCAAGAATCGAATTTATGCCTTTTGCTTTGCCTTAATATTATCTAAGAATTTATCCTAAGTCTAAATGCACAAAGAATCATGCTTGTGCAATGTAAGGATGTATGCTCTTTTGAAAAAATGTTTTGAAAATTTCCAAGTTTTCTGAGATGAACTTGATAATGGAGTGAAGAGATGATTTCTGAATGATTGAATCTAACTTAGGACTTGAGATAGATCAGAGAAGTTCTAGGTATTTGGAATAATCAGAGTTGGGAAAATAAATCTTTGATTTTGAAATGAATGATTGGGAGATGAGTGAAAAAGGAAATGAAGCTTCAAAGTCAGAAATGGACTTTTGAATTTGAATTTTAAACTTGGATTTAGGAGAGGAAATGAATATTTGAAGTGGAATTGAATTTTAGATTTAAGGTTGGGATTTGAAAAATCCAAATTGAGTTTGAATAGAATTGGATTTAAGAACTCTAAATGGGATGTGAAAAATGGAATTGATTTTTGGAACTTGGGACTCAAGATAAGCTTTGGATTTTTCAAATCTAGAATGGAATTTGGATCTGTGGTCCGAGATCCAAAGTGAAGTTGAATTCTGGATCCTAAATGGGATCGGATCTGAAGTCTAAGATCCAAAAAAATGAAGTTGATTACTAGGAATCCTAAATGGAATTGGATCTGAAGTCTGAGATCCCAAATGAGTTTGAATTCTAGATCCTAAAATGAGTTTTGGATCTTAAGTCTGAGATCCAAAGTGGAATTGGATTCTGGATCCTAAAATGGAATTGGATCTGAAGTCTGAGATCCAAAGTGGAATTGGGTTCTGGATCATAAATGGAGTTGGATTCTAATTTTAGAATTGGATTTCTGAAGTTTTTAAATTTAGAAGATGAATCAAAGATTTCAAAGTTTAAATTGAACTTTGAAATTGCATTTGAGATATTGAGTTGAATTTTGAATTTTGAATTTGAATCTTGAAAATGAATTTTAGAATTCCAAAGTTGAATGGAACTTTGAAATTTGATTTGAAATTTATAAATTGAATTTTTAAATATACAAATGAATTTCAAAGTCAATTTAGACTTCAAATTTGATTTTTGAATCATAAGATGGATCAGAAATCTCCAAGCTTAAATTGAACTTTGAAATTGGACTTGAATTTGGAAATGGAATTTTGAATATAAAAATTGAATTAGAAATTTCAAAGTCAAATTGGAATTTGAAATTAAAATTTAAATCTTTGAAATAAGATAGAAGAATGAATTGAAATAGAGATTCGAAGAAAGATATTTGAGATCACTTGGATTTTGGAAAAGAATTTTGAAAATATGATGTTGTTCTATCTTAAATGATGAATGAATTTAAAGAATCTTGAAATTGGATATGAAAATCTTATTTTATTCTTTAAATGAATTAAAATAAGATTGAAGATATAATACATCCTTGACTATGGTCATTGGATGTATTATATAATAATCATATTTAAATTCAAGTGAAGAATAAAACATATTTTGGTGCTTTTATAGAGTTTAAAATGAAATTAACTCTCAATATATCCTAACTATGACCATTGATATATATATATATATATTGAGTTAATTTTAAACTAAACTCTGATAAAAGAAGAAAATATTTAAAAATATGATGATATTTAGAAAGAGACCCATTATGGATCCAATGTTATTTCATAAAAGATGAAAATCCTAAGTCTTGTTCACATCCTGATTATGGCCATCGATGTAAATCATCAACTGAGGATCTAATCACCTCTTAAGAAATGGTGCACGTGCCATTCGTGCTCCCATTTGTGAAACTTTGAAATGAAGGAAAATGATGCAACAAATGATATTTATATGCTCATTCATTCTAATCTAGAACAGGAAAGGTAAATTCTCATTAAGATCTAACTTATTACAACACTTAAAATTGGAAATACAAATCCCAAGTAATGATATTTTCCACATATTTCCTGCAAAACAACTGGTTAGTATGAAAAATAGAAAAGAATTACACATATCACATGGATTTCAAAAGATGCCAATGGTAAGAGAAATTGATCATATGTCAAGACATACCTGATGAAGAGATGAAAAATAACATATATACCTATATACATACCTATATGTACATGCATGCCTATATATACATATATGAGTATATATATATATATATGTATATACATATATATGTATATTTATATATATATATATACATATATATATATATATATATATATCATATACATACATTCAATATAGGTGGATGAGAGTGATGGTGTTGTAAGCAAAATGGTGCTTATGGGAGATACATAGTGGAAGTGCAGTGGGCTACTATGTCAGCAGTAGAAATGGATAACAGCAAGTAAAAATGAAAGTGGGGGAAGTAGATGTGGCAATGGATGTGCTTAGGTGATGCTAACACAGGTGGTGGTATGTGAGCTGGAAATATATGCAGGTAGTGTGAAGTAGGTCACAACAATGTCATTGAAAATACAAGTGTGCTGGAGTACAATACAGGAAGGGAGAAAGACTGTTATGAAGAGGTGCAGGTGATTGTGAGGTATATGTTGGTGTGAAGTCAGTAGACACAGCCGTTGGAGTGTAATATGAGCTGATAGATGGAATTGCAACGGGTGTGATAAGTGGCTGCAAGTGGTGGGGTATTTGGATGACTATGCTGTGAGGATGTGGAGGTGGTGCAGAGGCAAATGGTGAAAACTGAAATTTTCTAGGTGGTGTGCAAAGGGGACATAGGGAAGGCTGTTGAACCTAATTGTGAAAAAAAAAATGTGCAGGTGTAACAGGTGGAATAGTGATGATGGAGTGCAAAATATATTAGTGCTGGTGTAGGTGTGCTGAAAACAGTTGTAGCAGATAGTGTGTGTTATGAAGTGCAGTGTTATACTGTGAAGGAGGTAGCTATGGTGCTGCTACAGCAGGTGCTGTGTGCAGGATGGTATAGGCAGTAGGGATTATGTATGGAGAGCCACAGGTTGTGATGTGAGTGTTGTGTATTTGTGGAATGTCATGCATGAATGGGGGGTGAAAATGTTGTGGCAGAAAGGTTTAATATGGTGGGAAGTGAAGAAATGATGTTGTACAGAGGGGATGGACGTAGCGTAGGTGGTAGAGTGGTTGCCTAGATGCCCAATATCCAGCTCTACCATGCCTATCAAATTTCAGAGCTAAGTATTTCATTATATCATCAAACACAAATCTTCGCCCTTGGCACCCATCAGCTTTCATAAAATCAGGGGTGCGTGGCTGAGGGTCAAACAATGCTAATAGTGAGTGAGATGGGTACACAACAAGTCACATGGATCAGCATATATAGATACATACTTTACCTTACAACAACAACAACAACATATATTCAGACACATACTTTACCTTGGTTCAGAAAATTTGGTTTTTGGACAAAAGAATCAGAGCTTTTCGCAGGTGTCTTTACATGGCGAATCAATGAATTTTAGCAATTTGAGATCAGCACAACTCTATTCAATTGACATTAATACATTGAGACATGTCATAGAGGAGGTTTTGTAATTTCACACAGCATGATATACACATAGATAAAGTATGGCTAGTGTATTACATTATACAACTATAGTAATTTAAACAAATGGTAACTTACCTGCCAGGCTGCTGGAGGAAAAATGCCTACCCTCTGGATTGACATATATACATAGGAAGTGTGGGCAGTGAGAAAGTGGATCAGGTGGTAAAAATGGTGATTGCTCGATATCCAGCAGAAGATTCTAGTAGATTGAAAGGTTGCCCTGAGAGGTAATTGTGATTGAATTAGTAGAGGAAAAATTTCCTACCCTGACAAGGTTAAGCAAAATGGCGGACCATAATATATAGTAAAGATCAAACATATTTCAACATGTACAAGTGGATGATTTAATGTCAAATCCATACCTTCAAAGGTGGTAATTATCAATAAACAAAAAAAAAAGATGAACCACTAACTCAAAAGCCTTCATTGCATCTCTGGCATAAGTTGTTAATTCTCAACATGAAATATCGATTTTAAGAAAAGAAGAAGAAAAAAATGAAAGAAAAGAAAAATAGAAATCTGACATGTAGCAGGAGACCATTTAGTGTTGAAAAGGCTATGCAATATTCATATGAGAACCGATCTCTTCTCTTTGTATTTTGATTCCTGTAAAGCATCTGAAATTTCATCAACCGATCAATGGTAAGTAAGATCTTATGCAATAGAACCATGCATGATTTCATAACAAATTGGTAAAACTAAATAATGGAGATGGAAGAGACATAGAGATTCAAAATTTAGTATAAATTTTGTAACCAATCAATTGATATATTCACGAGCATAAATCTCAAACTTCCTTTTTACAATCTAATGGTTGTTGGAGACATGATTTCACGTTGATCTTAATCATCAAAGTGAATATGTTTCTGCTCTACAGATTTTGGGAGTGTGAAGTTGTTACAAGGGGTTTGTGCCAAACTAATCGATGCAGGGATTAGTAGCAGTAAAGACTATAAACACTGTCTCCATATGACTGAGACCAGATACAGGAGAAATTTATGTTGTACAGTTGAGGAAGCAGCATTGACCTTCAAATGAACGGATGCAATAGTTAAATCATGCGAAGCCGATGAATTTTAAGCAAAACACAATGAAGGGCATTAAAATTATGTTACCTGTAGGCATGTGAATGCATCAGACAATTAGTTGTGCAGGGCTTCACCATGTGACTTTACTTCACGCTTCAGTAATATCTGATGGACTGGAGTGGATGCAGATTGATCATTCAATAGAAATTGAGGCTGCCTCAGGCTTCTCATTATTCAACAACTGTTGGTGATGGTGATGGATTATATTTCTCCACAAGATGCCGACAGTTCAGAGATATCTCAAGGTTATTTGAGCTAGGATGAAATTTTTTAACAAGCGCAGTCGCAAGATTCTTGGCAGCGAAACTAAGTGATCCAGAATCGGTTTTCTACCGATTAGGAGCAGATGAGCCCTTTTGTCAAAATTGCGATGGCAAGTTTGCTTTAGACTTCTGGAATCACGACATCAGGATTCTCTCCTTCCTTTACTGCATATCAGGGGCTTCTGATGTGTTTGTAGAACCTTCTGAGTCAATGTGTGAGATACCTGCAGAATGGCTATGGACAACCTAGAGGCAACAAGCTAAACACACAACTGATGAGGAGGCACAATATAGTGGATATTCAACAGGGGACGTGCGGCTACAAATGCAAAACATCAAATGATATAGATGCCAATAATGTACGAATGAGAATCAGCGAAATCCATTCACAGCATAGAGATCCGTCTCAAATGCGAAACCATAATGAAGATGAAGCGTCACAGAAAGAACAAACAAGAAGATGGAATGCATAGATTCAAATGAATATATTACTGGACCATAATCCGATGCCACGGTGCTGAAATCACACATCGGATCTGAATAAAATGTTGAACCAGCGTGGGATGCCCAGACTCAACAAAAAAAAAATGAAAAGTAAAGATGGATGAAATATAATGAAAATTAATGAAACTAACGTGTAAGGGGGAATTGAACCAGAGACACCGATGGAGGGCCACATACAGTCTTAAACTCAAACATTAAAACTGTGATAATGAAAACTAAAAGAGGGTATACTAGACGAGAGAAACAGGTGCTGAGATAAGTCACATATAAAAAAAAAATTGTTTGAATTAGAGAATTCTCTTGATATCGCACAGGGTGGATCGATGTTGCTATGAGCAACTCGATACTACCGAAGGTGCTTTCATGAAGTAAACGCAAGGATCAGGCTAAATCAGGAAAACAAGATAACAAAGGGAAAAAGAGGGGAGAACAAAACCTAACTACCATGGATAATCTATATTGTTGAGAAATGATAGGGAAAATCAGAATGCAATTCCTAATGTAAGCCGATCATCAACAAGGAAACAAAAATCAAGTAGGAACTAAAAATTACAATAAATGAAGGAGATTAAAAACAAAATGAACCGTGGATTAGAAATGTAATATAGACGAAACAACAAAATATAAAAGAAGACGAGAAGGAATGAAAATATGTCAGAACAGGAACATTCCTTTACTTTTGCACAGGAGCGTGTTGAAATTTTCTATAGGCAATTCAACGCAACCCATAATGCGTTGATGGGGCAAAAAAAAACCAGATAAGAAATCAGAAGAAAAGTTAGTTAGACGAAGTAAGTGGGAAAGGGGGACTCACCATAGCCTTACTGCGATCGATCTCCTTCAGCTAGCATGGCTAGGCCCCGATTGGGAAAGAAGGAAGAGATACATATTAGAAAACGAAGAAAAGGATAAGCGTCGAGAGGTTGAGAGAGGAAGGGAAGAAGGGGGGAATGGGGAGGTGAAATGCGATGAAGTGGGGTTTGCCTTTGCCGATTCTTAAAGAGGAGGAAGAATAATATGGAACCAGCTTTCATTGTAGATGGATGGAGAAGAGAAAGAGGGGTTGTTGCAGATCGATGGTCGAGGAAGGCTATGGAGGGTTTGGGCGAGAGAGGGAGAAGGCGCTGCCCCATCTGACTGCTTTACAAAGAAAAAAAAACCCTAAAAAAAAGTTTTGTAAAGAGGATCCTTCAGGTTTACAATTTTTCAAGAAGAGGGCGCGTTTCAAAAGCTATCCTCGAAAAGGGTTTTTTTAAAACCATTTTTGTAATTTTCTTTCTGTTTTGAATTTTTTTGTTGTTTTCCATAACATTTTCTATATTTTTGGCATTTTTGATATAAAATTCTAAAATCTAAGAGAAAATGAGGGATTTTAAAATTATTTTTGTAATTTTTGAGAAATATTCACAAAAGAGGAGTTTTCTGAAAAATCGAGATTATTTTGGAAAATTTCTTCAGAAAATGGGTTTTGACCCAAGTTTTTGAGAAAATATTTGAATTTTAACCTCGAATCAAAGAATACAACATGATGGATCAAAATGGATACCGGACGAACTATCTGAGCCTTTCAAAAGGTTATTTTGGTAATTTTGAGAAATTTGATAAAAAATTGGATAAGAAGCTCAGTTTTGGATTTTGACAATGGATCCGGATCCAAAATCGGGTCAGATATATAAAATGAATTTAATTTTAGTAAAATTTGAGGAATAAAATGGAATTTAGATTTAAAAATGACTCAATTATTTAGAAAATGGAATCAGGGACAAAAAGGAGATATTTTAAAAGATTTTGAAAATTTTGGGGTGTTCACAGCGAGCTGCTGGATCCTTTGAAATACATGACCAGCAAAAGCTGGATCTTTTGAGAATACATGACCAACGAGTGTTGGATCTTTTGGAAATACATGACCAACAAGTGTTGGGTCTTTTGGAAATACATGACCAACGAGTGTTGGATCTTTTGGAATACATGACCAACGAATGTTGGATCCTTTGGAATACATGACCAACGAGTGTTGGATCCTCTTGGGAATATATGACCAACGAGAGCTGGATCCTTTGAAATATATCAAATTTTGGGAAGTTCAAGTCAGAACTTGAATTTTTAGAAGGAAAGACTTTGATCAGAAGGTTGAATTTAGAAAGTTACTGGTGCAAGGACTAGATTTTCCAAATGAGTTCAATACATAATTGAAAATTTCGAGAAGTAACCAGTGCGAGGACTGGATTCTTTAAATGAGCTTAATATATTATTTTGAAAAATTTAGAGAAATAACAAGTGCAAGGACTGGGTCTTGAAGATGAGCTAGATTTTCAAAAAGAATTTAGAAATCAAAGATCCTTGGTGAAAATTAATGGACCATCATAGTTTTAACTGTATGTGGTCTGCTTTCAGGATTTATCACCTTATCCTGAATGGGAAAAATAATAAAAAGAATACCTCATTGAAAGGAGGCATCAGGTTTATACCTTAGCCTGAAAGGGTAAAAAGATTGATAAAATTTAATGATAAAATTGACCAAGAATTGCTCAAACTTAACAAAAATTTGACAATAGTTTGATGAAAATTTGATTAAATTGAGAAATGACCGAAATTAATATAGATCACACGATCCATTGAAAATTGGTAGAATTTTGAGAAAAAAGAGTTTTTGTCTAATCCTTCTTGCATATGATGAAGGAAGACAATTTTATAAATCAAAAATAAAATGCCCCAGTATCATGGAGAAGAATATGAGAATTGATAGAAGATCTTAATTTTATTGAGATGGTTCTTTGAGTAGTACAAAAGGCTTAGAATGAACATTTCAAGTATAAAACTTCTTCAGATGCAGCGCATTGACAGAATCTGGCATTTCCACCCCATCTGCGTTGATCAGACGATATGAATTGCGAGACAATGTTTCCTTAACCACATAAGGGCCTTCCCAATTGGGTGACCACTTACCCAGTGGTCGATGTTTGAGATGAGCTATCGATCTGAGCACCAAATCGTTAACTCGAAATTTTCTCTCAATGACGGACTTGGCATAGTGTCAAGCTATCCTCTGACGGTAAGCTTGAGTATGCTCTGCTGCCTTGAGCCTTTTTTCATCCAGTAGATCCAGCTGCACCAATCTCTGCTGCTGATACTGATCAAGTGACAATTTTACAAGGGAAGCAAATTTGAGAGCGGGCCTCTGGACATGGAAAGGTAACATTACTTCAGTTTCATGAACAAGTTCTGAAGGAGTGGCATTGGTCGGAGTCCGAATGGTGGTTCGGTATGCCCAAAGTGCATCATGAATTTTCTCATGCTAATCTCGACCTGTCTTCACAGTCCTTTCCAAAATGCGGATCAGAATCTTATTGGTGGCCTCTGCTTGGCCATTCCCTTGTGGATAATAGGGAGCTGAGAAATGATAACAAATTTTGAATTTAGAACAAAATGTTTTCATCCTCTTATTCTTGAAATGGCTTCTATTGTCTGACACAATGTCATGTGGTATGCCGAAGCGGCAAAGAATGTTCTTGTGAATGAAAGAAACCATATGACGACCTTCTACTGTGCGCAGAATGATAGCTTCAGCCCATTTGGTGAAATACTATGTAGTAGCTAGAAAATATTTGTGGTCATTGGAAGCAGGAGTAATCGGGCCTACGACGTCAAAAGCCCACATAGAAAATGGCCAAGGAGAAACAACTGATTGTAGATATGTGGCCGGCGTATGAATGGAAGGTGCGTGCATTTGGCACTTGACGCACTTCTTCACAAATTGATGACAATCCTGTTGCATGGTATTCCAGTAGTACCCTGTTCGGTCGATCTGCTTGACGAGAGTCTGATAGCCAACATGGCCACCACAAATCCCTTCATGTGCCTCTTGGATAATTTCCATAGCTTCTTCTTTGTCTAAACATCTGGCATAATCAGAACTGAAACCACGGAGGTAAAGGACATTGGCAAGAATGAAATAACGGGTAGACATACGCTGAATTGCACGTTGCTCCCTTTTAGGCATTTCTGGTGGAAATCCACCAGTCTCAATAAATTTTTTGATATTTTGGTACCAAGGCTTCTCTTTCTGGTTGACCTGGTTTACTTGCATGGTTAAAATGAAGGCAGGTTGCTTAAGTCTGCCAATTTCGAAAGAACGACATGATTCATTGCCTTTGAATGATAAAATGGAGCCCAAGCTAGCTAAGCCATCAACTATCTGATTGTGCTCTCTTCTAATGTGATTGAGCTGAAATTCTTTAAAGTTGTCCATAAGAGCTAGGACGATCTTCTGATAAGGGATCAATTTAGAATCTTTCACCTGCCATTCAGTGTTACCTTGACTGACAACAAGTAACGAATTGCCAAAGGCATGCACTCTCTTGACATTGAAACTTTGCAGAATTTTGAGGCCTTGTATTAGAGCTTCATACTCGGCCATATTATGAGTGCATTGGAAACCAAGCTTGAGAGAATAAGGGATCATTTCTTTTTCTGGAGTGATTAACAAAACTCCAATCCCTATGCCAGACATATTTTTAGAACCGTCGAAGAATAAGTTCCAAACTAAAGGCTGTTGGACATTGCAGATGTGCTCATCAGGAAAATCATCTTCTGCTTTAATTTCTTCTGTTAAAGAAAAATCTGCCAACTGATCTGCGATCGCTTGACCTTTAATCGACTTTTGAGAGACATACTCTAAGTCATATTTCATTAGGAGGATCTGCCACTTCGCAATCCGTCCAATGAGAAATGGTTGCTTAAGAATATATCTGAGAGGATTAAGCTTTGATAAGAATTTGATTTCAGATGCCAACAAGTAATGTCTCAATTTTTGGCACATCCACACCAGAGCTAGACAAGTCTTCTCCATCTAAGAATACTTCTTTTCATAATCAATGAAAGTTTTGCTCACATAGTAGATGGCGTGCTCTATTAAACTGCCTTCTTCATACTATGCGAGGAATCTGCCACAGGCATTTTGATTGACAGAAATATATAATAAGAGATGCTTCCCCAATTTTGGCAGCTTCAGAACTGGTGGATTAAGGAGATACTGCTTGGTGCGCTTAAAAGAGAGTTGGCATTCTGATCCCCATTCGAATTTTACTTATTTTCTTAGCAGATGATTGAAAGGTTCACATCTCATAGCCAAATTGGAGATGAATCTACGAATAGACTGAATACGCCCTTGAAGGCTTCGTAGTTCTCTAAGATTAGTTTGAGGCAGCATATCAGTAATGACTTTTGCTTTAGCTGGATCCACCTTTATTCCTTTCTTGCTGATTATAAAGCCGAGTAATTTGTCGGACTCTACTCTAAAAACACATTTCTGAGGATTAAGTCTCAATTTGTAAAGAATGAGTCTTTCAAAAACTTTACCAAGAGCATCTAGGTGATCCTCTTCTTCTTTAGATTTGACCAGAATGTCATCCACATATGCATCCATATTCTTGTGCATCTGATCGTGGAAAATAACGGCCATTGCCCTCTGATAGGTTGCCCCGGCATTTTTGAGTCCTAATGGCATGACTGTATAGCAGAAGGTTTCCCATGGTGTAGTAAATAATGTTTTTGACTGATCGCGAATGGCCAACTTGATTTGATTATAGGCCAAATATCCATCCATAAAAGAAAACATGGCATGGCCTGCTGTGCTATCGATCAAAAGATCAATATTGGGAAGTGGATAATCATCCTTCGGGGTAGCCTTATTAAGATCTCTGAAATCAATGCAAATTCAAACTTTGCCGTTCTTTTTAGGAACTGCCACAATATTTGTCAACCAATCTGGGTAATCAATGGCTCGGATGAAGCCTGCTTTTAACAAATCTTCAAGTCCTTCCTTAACTTACTACTCAATTCGAGGATCTAACTTCCTCAGTTTCTGCTTGATTGGTCTGGAATCTGGTTTCAACTTGAGTCGATGCTCAACTAGCTTGGGATTTAATTCTGGCATATCTTCATAAGTCCAGGCAAATACTTCTTGATTTTGCTTAAGGAATTGGACGAGTCTTGCCTTTTCAACTTCATTTAGACTCGAACCGATTTTGAGGATTTTCGGATCATCTTCCAAACCAATGTTGATATCCTCAGTTGGATCTTGAACCAAAGATGAGGGTTCATCCTGCTTCTGAATGTGAGCAAATTCTGGCAATTCTTGGATAGTTGAATCAAATTCTGCTAGCTCTTCGGTCTGCTTTGTTGCCTGACTGACCTCTGCTCTGACTTTTATCTTAGGAATCCTTGCCAATTTTGAATATTTAGGATTGATAATGAATTTCTTCATCGATTCAGGAGTTATGATCCTGAAAACGCCAAGAAAGGTTTTTAAAGAAAAGTATAAGCCAACAACAAGGTTTTTGTACAAAGCAAAGAATAATGGCACAGACAAAATATAAGCAAGAATGATAGATGCCTAAAATATGAAGAGAAGATTGATCTTTTCATTGATTGAAAATGAGATATTTACAAGATTGACAAAAAGATGGGACTGTGTTGTCCCTACAAGATTAACAGAAAACAATGACAGGAGGCAGGAAAACTAAGGCATCATCTTCTCATTTGTTTCCTCTAACAAAAACTTTTTTCTTACTAGAAGCTTGGTCGGTGAACCCCAACCTTGAACTGTCTGAATGCTGAACAGGAATGATAAGCTCCACTATACCGTTCTCATTTTTCCCCATGCCTTAGAATGGCTGGTATCCATGTTTTATCAGCAGATCAAATCCTTTTCTTGCTTTGAAAAATTATGGAAATAGAGGATGATCTTTGAAGGAGGTGTAGTTGATGCGTCCTTCCAACTTGAAGAAACAGGGTCCTTGCCATTGGACCATGGCTGCAATATTTTCTTTTTCCAAGACATCTTTCAGCTTCAGCATTTCTAAGCTTTCGCTGAGGTTGATTTCATCAGCTTCTCGGATGCTTGGAATATCCGCTGTAAATGTTGAACGGGGAATCATAGGCTGTGGCAGCCTCTCTTCGGGATATTTTCCCAGAATGGTGGTAATCATTCCTCCCTTGGACCATTTTATGCACTGATGGAGGGTTGATGGAACCACATTAGCATTGTGGATCCATGTTCATCCTAATAGAAGATTATCGGTGGGTGGCACATTGACGACATGGAACAAAATTGTATGTACTAAGTAATTAATGAAGATTTCCAGAAAGATCTTGCCCTTTGCAGTCTGCCCGTGATTGTCGAAGCCATAGATTGTAATAGGATCATGCACATATTCTTCTTCTTTTAATCCCAAGGCCTTCGCTGTCATCTCTGGGCAAATGTTTAGGCTGCTGCCCCCGTCAACAAGTACATGTGGGACAATCATGCCCCTGGTCCTTACCACGATGTATAGTGCATTGTTATGGAATGAATGAGGCTTTGGCAAGTCCTCATTAGAAAAGGTGATAGGCGCATTAGTCATTGCCTGGTTTACTATCTGTGCCATATCTTCTGGCGTAGTGCCTGGCTTCACCTTAATCTTCCTCAATAAATCATCTAGCATTTCTTGATGCTTGGGAGAATCATGAGTCAATTCAAGGATGGAAATGTTGGAGAGCGCTGTGATCGGCTTCTGGAGACTATTGGCCCACTCTTCGGCTGCTTTAGAGGTTTCTGCTTCCTCTGCGAAGGCTTCCTTTTTAAGGAATCTTTTTGAAAAGACTTGAGTTTTTCCGCTCTCAACTGATGCATTTATTTGGTTTAAAAACGAGAAGATGTTCATTTTCTGGGATATAGGCTGGTCCCGATGTAGAACCATTACCTGATGCTGGAGACTTATGTCCTTCTCAGAGCATGGATGTATATGGCTTTGTGGAAGAAATGAATGTTCTGAAATGGTTACAGCGGAATGGTTTGGAAATGAAGCTGATAGGATTTCCATTTTGCCTTCCTCTTCATCTTCTATGAGGATACTTTTGTCAATATAGTCTTGGATCAAGTGCTTCAAGATGAAGCAATGCTCTGTATCATGTCCCATTGCCCTGTGGAATTTACAGAACTGCTCTTTGAACTTTCCCATGATCACTGGTGGATCTGCAACTTTGGGAAGTTTAACCATCCCGTGGGACAATAGATATTCCACAACTTTTTCCAGAGGCTGGTCCAAGGGAGTAAATTTTTGATCCCAGCTCCAATTGATATGCTTAGGCTTTTCCTGATGATCACCTTTTTGTTGAGGACCGCTTAAAAGAGGCTTATCACTGTTCTTAAAGAACTTTCCTTTTCTTCCTCTGTTTTGCTCAGGCTTCATGCCACTGCTATTGCCGTTCTTGCTGCTACTGCTCTAACTATCACCTGGAGCATCGGCAAAGTACGTAAAATGTGCCTTCTTTTTCGGATCATGGACATTCTTGGCCAGAGTGACGCCTTCATACATTCCATTTTCTATTCCCATTTCGAGTCATTCTGCTCATTTTGTCAGTTCAATGAATGATTTGGATGGGTATGAAAAAATGAGGCTTTTCAAAGGCTGCGAGAAGTTGTTGAGGATAATTTAGAGGGCATGTTGTAAACACCCCAAATTTTCATCCTCATCCAATGTTTAACCATTTCATATGTAATTGCATATCACTGCATACATTTTGCATATCATTTCATCGCATTGCATAGCACTGCATGTCATCCCCTCTCATTTTCGAGATCCAATACTCCTGTTTTCAAAACATTCAATCCAGATTTGAGTTTTTTAAGCTTGCTTTCAAAATCAATTTCAAAACCTGGGTTTTTAGTCAACATTCTATCATTTTCCAACCCCAGGACCTCATATTTCGAAATATTTTCTCAGAAAACAATCTGGATTCATTTTAACTTCAAATTTCAATCGATTTCAATTCACAGATGAGGCCCATTGAGGTGGTGTTGCTTCTGGATCCTCTTATTCATCAAATTTCTCAAATTTTTGAAAGTTTCAGTCAGATCAGGACTCTGTCCCAGAGTCCTAATCCAGTCAGGAGTCTGTTCGGGGGTCTGTTTTACTCCCATTGTCAGTCTTTTTCCATTGTTTTCAAAATTTAGGTCATTTTACAGAGTCCAGTTAATTTAGGACTCTATTTTAGAGGTCGGCCGAGTTTAGGAGTCTAACCCTGACTGTGTTTTTTTGACTTATTTCGTCAATTTTTGATAAAATCTTTCGAAAATTCTTCCATTTGAATTCTAAAATCTAAAATCTCAGAATCCTAAGAGTTCAGGACTCTAACTCGGAGTTCCAGTTCGCTTGAGACCCTATTTTCAAAGATCTTGAATTTCAAATACTGATTTTAACCCCTTTTCAAATCCATTTTCAGTGTTTATTTCAAAATTCTTCAAAACTCGATGTGGGACCACTCAGTTGGCACCATATTCAGAGGAGTTCTGACTCGGTTAGAACCCTATGCCATTTCAAAAATTTTAATTTTAAGATTGCTTTTGAAAATCCTTTTGAAAACTCCTTCAATTTCAAGTTTTAAAATCGCTTTTTGAAAAAACTCAAGTAGGGCCCACTCGAGGTGGCGCCATATTCGAGTAAGTCAGGGCTAGACTAGGGTTAGTCAGTGTCTTGGTTAGTGTTAGGGGTTTAGAAGAGTCAAAAATCATTTTGAAAACTCATTTTGAAGTTTAGTTTTTAAAACTAGTGTTTTTAAAGGTTTTTAAAGGTGTTTTAAAAAAACAAATGTAGAGAATGCCAGGTGGCATCACATTTGGGGGATTTATAGGATAGTATAGGGGTTAATTAGGAAGTAATTAGGATAAACTAGGCTAGGGGTAGTTAGATAAACTCACACCAAAATCGCCCCCCCCCTTTTAGAAGTCCAAAAATTTTAAAACTCTTCATTTTTAACCTAAATTTTTTTTTTATAAATAGAAGGCCATAGGGGGTCGATTTTTCCCAGCCACCTCTTGAGCAAATCTTGGAGCTTCTCTCTCCTCTCTAGCTTTCCTCCATTGCTGCAACTCCAAGGTAAGAAATTTTATTGATTTATTGGTTTTATTTAATGCTTTTCATGAATTAAAAACTAGATTTAGCCTTGGACGCCCCTCCTTATGAAGATTCGTCCATGATTCAACCTCAAGAACCATCAAGAACGGTCCAAGAAGGTGATCTAACACTGTTTTTGGTGTTTTACAGGGATTTTAATCCGTTAAGATTGATTTTAGCATTGTTCTTTTCATTATTAACCAATAAAACATGTGATTTACCCTTTTAATGGGTTAAATCCATGTCTTTAAAGGTAAAATCAAATTCCAGCCATTGATTCCCTGATTTTTTATTTATTTAATGGTTTATTCATGCTTATTATACGTTTTACACCATAGAAATAATTTCTATTTACTGTTTTATGGTTTATTTTATTGATTTTCATTAGTTAATGCATGGTTTCTTAAGTTTCTTAGATTTTTGTGTGTTTTAGGTTTAGAACAGTAAAGATAATGTTATTTCGGATTGAAATACTTGTTGTTTAGTTCTGATTTTTTTATATGTGATACATGTATGTATAAAATAGTTACTTTAAAAACATCAGAGATTTTGGACTTCGGGAACCCTGTCAAAAAAATCAGACATCAAATCGGGTTTTTAAAGCTTTAAAATCGTTGTTAAAATCAAGAAGGTAACTTGCTGTGATGATATTTTTCTCATCCTATATCCGATTTTAGATCTGTAAAGTGCCATGGATTCACATTTGAAATTCCACTAGAGGGGGTGAATAGTGAAATACGATAAAGATCGATAAAATAAAATAATCAGGCAATAAGGCACAACACATAAAACACAGAATTTATACTGGTTCGGTCAGTACCCAGACCTACATCCAGTCCCCAAGCAAACCACTTGAGCTTTCCACTATAACATCCGAGTCACTGGATAAATAGTACAACACCCTCTTCCTCAGAGGTCTTCTTCTCTCAACAGAGAAGGACAACACCCTCTTTCACAGAGGTCTTCTTCTCTCAACAGAGAAGGGCAACACCCTCTTTCACAGAGGTCTACTTCTTTCAACAAAGAAGGAAAACAGTGAATAACAGAAAGATACAATACTTCCTATAGAACCTTCAGAAAGATATGAATGCACGAATGAAGGATTCTCAGAATGTTTTGTTTGTCACTCAGAGGATACTCTTTGTCAAAGAGCTGGACTTGACTTTTTCTCTTTTCTTTCTTTTCTCTTTCTCTTTCTTTTTCAAGGCTCTCTTTTCAAATAATGAATAGAATTTTTCTCGTTGTAAGCTCACACGTCTATTCCATTCCCTGTTGAATAGTTTATTTGAGTGTGTTTATATAGCTTTTGAAAAACTAGTCGTTGCTTTTTGAAATCGTAGCCTTTTTGAGATGTGAAATGTCATGTCATTTTCAAAAACATCTTTAGAGAAATTCGAGAATGCCTTTTTCCATAAACAGTGAAGTATGAGGTACACTAGTCGTTGTAATATTTTAGGTAATACATATTTTATGTAAAAAGTCTATTTCTTACAATAGTACATTGAACGTTGGATTGTAGTTTTGTCTTTATTCTAATTAATGATTTTGAGGTACATAAGTACTTCTTTACTTTAAATGAGTGTAAGTACAATGAGTGCTTTGAGATATATATTTGTACATAGTCATGTCAAGTGTTTTCTTTATGTTGTGTTTTTCAAAGTCTTTAGAGAGAATGAGGACTAAAAGAAAGTCGACATTCTTTGAGAAGGATATTAACAATGACTTGTTACAGGAGGTATTTAATGCTTTGTACAAAGAGAATGATGACTTCAAGTAAGTCGACATTCTATGGTTTTGTAAAAGGTAACTAGAGTCCTTTCAAAAACATATTATATTTGTATTTCTTTGTGTAGCCGATTTTATGTTTTTGTCTTCTTCTTATATTAAAAACATTTCTTTAAAGAAGGTAACTAGAGTCTTTTCAAAAACATATTATATTTGTTTTTTTCTATGTAGCCGATTTTATGTTTTTGTCTTTTTCCTACATTTTTTTTTCATGTTGTCTTGTATATAATGTAAGGTACAATTATGACAAAATATCTTTTTCATAAAGGGTTGTAAGAAGGTACAATTATTACATGACAAAATATTTTTTTCATAAAGGGTTGTAAGAAGGTACAATTATTACATGACAAAATATCTTTTTCATAAAGGGTTATAAGAAGGTAGAATTATTAGTTTTCAAAAAAAAGCTTTTTGAAACTATCGTATACTTTTATGATATAGTTTTTATGAATGAGTATGTAATATGCAATATGCATGTTCCTGAAGGTTCTGTTACATATGACTCTAAAGAAGAAAAAAGTCTTCATCTTGAGGTAGCCGATCTCTTCATTTGAACTTTAGGAATACATGGCTCATCAAGCTTTTTCTTCAAGGAGTATGATTGCACTAGTTGTACTTGAACAGGAAGTCTCCATCCTTTTTGGGTGAGATATCCTTGCATCAAATACTCGTTAGTTTTATGGCAAAACATATTCAGTCATAATATAACATTTTTCAAGAGGACATATTATCATATCATATAAAATCAAATACGACTGTGTATCATATTATGTGACATCAAAACAGAGTTTCTCAACATTCTCCCCCTTTTTTATGATGACAAAATATGCTCCCCCTGTCAAAAAGACATTATGCATAGAAATAATACTTATAAAAATATTGAAAAATGTTGAATACGAGTATGTTTCTCCAATAATGGAGACAGGTTTTTCTCCCCCTTTGTCGTAGACAAAAAGGAAGGGATCAGAGTAAGAGAGTTATTACAGACCAAAAGTATTTAAGAGTTATTACAGACAAAAAAAAAAATTTAACTCGAAGGTGGAGGAGGTTGATGTGTTCGGTCGGCATGATTCTGCTGGTGAGCTTGACGAGTCTGTTGCAACAGGGCTTGATTGCGAAGGATACGATCCTGAGAGCGTTCAATATCCATCATTGCAGAAAAGTAATCAAAGGTGGATGTTGGATCGTTTTCATCAGAGCCGGGCATGTGCAGGGACCTTAGATTGAAGGTGGTAGCATCGAGGACCTGAGAGGGACGGAGGATGACTTCGTTGTGAAGGGTTACTTTGAAGTATTTTAGGATGAGAGTTATAAAACACCCGAAAAGAAGAGGCTTGAATTTCTGGTAACGAATGAAAAGGTCGAAAAGAATGGAGGACCAGTTTATCGGAGTAGAGGAAAATATTGCATAGATAAGGAGAGAGATTTTTCGTGGAACTAATCCCTTGCGGGGAAGCTTGGGATAGATGTTGTGAAGAAGAATCTGGGCAAGTAATTGAGCATGAGGTTGGAGATTCCTCATGTGCCAAGGAAGTTGGTAGCAGTTGGTGCAGAGAAGAAATTTTCGAAGCACCGATCGTTCGATTGGTACTATGGTGTTGAGGTCTGTCCCGGTGGAAGGTAGGTTTAGAATTCTACCTAGTGAGGAAGAACGAAAGATCATCAGTTGTCCGCAAACTTTGGTGGTGATAGTTGTTTGTTCATGATTAGTGGAAAAGTTTGTATAGAATAGTCGAACTAGTTCAGGATAGTAGGCAGCTTGGGATGAAGATCCTAGTAGAGGTTTGAGTTCAGGGAGATAGTTGTCTAAGTCAAATAGCATGAAGTCGTCGAAGTTAACCAATTTACCTTCATGAATGGGGCGAGAGCATAGTAAGTTGTAATTGTGAAACAGATCTGGATACCTTAGATCTGCTGCAGTAATCACATTGTTGGAGGAGGAAGAGGCCATTGCAAGAGTTTGAAGTGGGTAATAGTTTGTAGGATGATAGATAGATACGAGTGGAATTGGTGTGTGATGAACCAATCCATTAAATAGAGGAATGAAAATAATTTTGATAGGTTTTGAATGACATTGGAAGTGAGTGATTTTTAGAATTTAGTCAAAAAAGGAAATCCATGAGTAGTAAGTTAAGAGACTTGTGATTGACAAATCAAATCAATGATGGAGGATAGTGTAGCATATTTGTGTGAGAAGGACATAGTTTTGAAAAATATAGATTTTACTATGGGTGAGTTTATCGACTAGTGAGAGAATCCATTAATAGAGTATGGGGTGTCATGTGGAACTAAAAGGAGTGAATGATTTTAAAAATAATGGCCTAATAAAACAAGTAACTTTTTACTTTATGTGGAAGTATCCTTATTCGTGAAAGAAGAGTTTTAGAATAGGACGGCCCATAGGGTATGGGTGAGAGATAATTTATATATATTGATAAGCGTGAAAGGAGAGTGAATAGACATAAAAAGATGATACGGATGTGTAGAAAAGAGAGAAAGGTTATAAAGGACAACAATCACTTGATTTAGATATGACATAAAGTAGAGTTAGATTAGCCAATAGATAAAGTTTTGCTTGAAGACAAGATTTTTATGAATCTCGATTTAAGAGAGATATAAAATGAGAGAGAGTCATGGTCACGGATGGAAGGTCACTTCATATGAGATAAAAAGAAAAAATAAAAAGGGTGGTACTTGTAGTGCTAGAAACAATAGAGGACAAGTTGTCCACAAAGGAGAGTTTAAAATATTATTTCATAAATGATGTGACAGGATGATAATAGATTATACTTAAGCTATGAAATAACCGATGATATAGTAAACGTTTTACGTGAAATATAACCACTTAAAAGGTGAAAAAATAATCACTTTGAAATTTTATAAGAGGTTTTAAGATTTTAGAGAAGTATATTGATAAAAGGTCATGATAGCTTTTTACTTAATATAAATGATTCATAATTAAGAATAATAATAAAAAATTATGAGGAATCATGTATGAAGGTCGGCTAGCTTATCGTATGAGAGGTTGTCACAAAAGGACAAAAGATATAAAAGATGAAATGAAATGAGTGATGTGATCCAAGTCATGATAGCTTTTTACTTAAGGTAAATGGTTCTTATGGATATACGTAAAAGGAGATAGGACAAGAAGTTATTATGAGAGTGTACTTGAAAGATGACAAGTTGAAAGACATAAAGAATGTGTCATGATGAATGTGTTTCTATGAGTATTGAGAGTATACGAAAATATAGTTTGACTTTGAATAGTAAAACAAACACAAAAAAACATCGATAAGAAAAAGCCTTTTTAAAATAAGATATTATCAAAAGCAATACTCTTAATAAGTGTGATTAATTTACAAGTCATTTAGTTTGCATATTCCTAGTTCTCTTCTAATACATGTGAAGTCTTCATGTTTTAATGGTTTAGTGAATATGTCTGCTAACTGTTGATTAGTGGGTATGAATTCGAGTTTAATTATGTTGTTTAAGACTTGTTCTCTTAAAAAGTGGTGTCTTATTTGAATGTGCTTAGTTCGTGAGTGTAAAATAGGATTCTTAGATAAGTTTATAGCACTAGTATTATCACAGAAAATAGTGGTATTTTCAAAATTTAGACCAAAATCTTTTAAGGTTTGTTTCATCCAGATAACTTGTGTACAGGCTAGGCTAGCAGCAATGTATTCAGCTTCAGTAGTTGATAAGGATACACAGTTTTGTTTCTTACTGAACCATGATACTAGAGAGTGCCCTAGCATATGACATGTTCCACTTGTGCTTTTTCTGTCAGATTTACTTCCAGCAAAGTCAACATCGTTGTATGAGATTAGATCAAATGTAGAGGATTTTGAATAGAATAATCCAAAATCAACTGTCTTTTAAATATCTCATTATTCTTTTTACAGCTTTAAGATGTGATTCTTTTGGATTTGACTGAAATCTAGCACACAAGCAAACACTGAACATAATATCTGGACGGCTAGCAGTTAAATAGAGAAGTGATCCTATCATACCTCGGTATACCTTTGTATCAACAGACTTATCATCTTCATCTTTGTCCAAAACAGTAGTAGTGCTCATAGGAGTAGATTTTAAAGCAGTTGAGTTCATGTTGAACCTCTTCAGAAGTTCACGAGCATACTTAGATTGATTGATGAAAACTCCATCCTTGGTTTGCATAATATGCAGTCCAAGAAAGTAGGTGAGTTTTCCCATCATACTTATCTCGAATTCTTTCTGCATGGACTTAGAAAATTCTTCACAGAGAGTGTTGTTAGTAGATCCAAAGATGATATCGTCTACATATATTTGAACAATTAGGGTATGATTATTCACTATTTTCACAAATAATGTTGAGTCTGCTTTGCCTACAGAAAAACCAGTTTTTAATAAAAAGGTTTTAAGTCTATCATACCAAGCACGAGGTGCTTGTTTTAGACCATATAAAGCACGCTTTAGTTTAAAAACATGATCTAGATATTGTTCATTTTCAAATCCTGGAGGTTGTTTTACATAAACTTCTTCATTTATAAAACCATTTAAAATGGCACTTTTAACATCCATTTGATATAATTTGAAATCCATATAGCTTGCATATGCTAAAAACATTCTAATAGATTCAAGTCTAGCAACAGGAGCAAATGTTTCATCAAAATCAATACCTTCCTCCTGGTTGTATCCTTGAGCTACTAGTTTGGCCTTGTTTCTTATAACATTACCTGTTTCGTCTAGCTTGTTTCTAAAAGTCCATCTTGTCCCAATGATTGGATGATCCTTTGGTCTAGGTACAAGATCCCAAACTTCATTCCTTTGGAATTGATTCAGTTCTTCAGTCATGGCTAGCATCCAGAACTCATCGATGATGGCTTCATCAATCTTCTTTGGTTAAAGTTGAGAAATGAATGCCATATTTGCAATTCGTTCTAGCTGAGCTCTAGTTTGAACCCCCTTTGACAGGTCTCCCAAAATCTGCTTTTGAGGATGATCTTTGATAGCGACAAATGTTCTTTGATGATCATCTTCATTAGACTTAGCTGTGTTATCTAAAAATAAATCTGTACTTTCAATATCATCATCGTTAGTTTGCTTATGAACAGATTGATCAATAGATTCACAGAAACTAACATGCATAGATTCTTCAATAGACTTAAAATGCTTATTGAAAACCCTGTATGCTTTACTATGACTTGAATATCCTAAAAATATGCCTTCAATAGATTTAGCATCAAATTTATCTAGGCTATCTTTTGTGTTTAGGATAAAGCATTTACAACCAAAGACTTTGAAATAGTCTATTCTTGGAGTTCTGTCATAGAATAGTTCATATGGAGTTTTATTTAATAGGGGTCTAATGAGAACTCTATTTGTTATGTAGCATGCAGTATTAACAGCTTCTGCCCAAAAAGATTTAGCAAGATTATTGTGTTGGAGCATAGTCCTGGCAGATTCCTGAAGGGTTCTATTCTTTCTTTCTACTACACCATTTTGAGGTGCAGCTCTAGGAAAGGCAAAGTTATGAGAAATACCATGCAAGTTACAAAAATTTTCAAAAAGTTCATTTTCAAATTCTCCTCCATGGTCACTACGGATTTTAACAATAGAACAAGATTTTTCATTTTGTAACTTTTTACATAAGATTTCAAATTGACAAAACGTGTCACTTTTGTTTTTCAAAAATATTACCCAAGTAAATCTTGAGTAGTCATCTACAATGACAAAAGCATATCTGTTATGATTAAGGCTAGCTACCGTAGAAGGACCAAATAGATCCAGGTGGAGAAGCTCTAAAGGTCTTTTACTTGAAATGACATTTTTTGATTTGAAAGATGATTTTGACAATTTTCCTAATTGACATCCATCACAAAAATAATCCTTTTTAAAAGAAATTTTGGGTAACCCACGTACTAACTTATCTTTAGCTAATTTAGACATGTATTTAGAATTGACATGACCCATTCTCATGTGCCATAGATGTTGAGTGTCATTATTAGCTATGAGGCAATGTTCTGTGATGTTTTCTAGGTATAGTTCATATATGTTATTCTTTCTTATACCTTTTAAGATGATGTTTCCATTAGTGTCAGTTATGAGGCATGCATCATGATTAAAGTTAACATTATAACCTGTGTCACACATTTGACTGATACTTAGTAGGTTATGTTTTAAGCCTTTAACAAGGAGAACGTCTTTAATAAGAGGTTTATCTATGTTACCAATATTACCAATACCAATTATCAAACCTTTGTTGTTATCTCCAAAGGTGACGGTTCCTCCTTCTTTATGATGAAGAACAACAAAATGGTCTGGATGTCCTGTCATGTGCGTTGAACATCCACTATCTAGTATCCATCTGTTCTTCTTCTTTGGAGCCTGCAAAACATTAAGTAAATATCTTTTTTGGTACCCGATCGGGTCCTTTTTTGTTAGACTTTGGAACCCATATCCATTTGGATTTGGGTTTGTCTATATCTTTAGAGGAGTTAAAAAAATTATCATTATAATACTCCTTATTTGGTTCAGATGAACCTTTCACAAACGTGGTCTTTCGATTGATACAAGAAGGTTTGTTGAAATGAGAATAGCCAATACCATTCTTGTAGAAAGAGACTTTCTGAGAGGATAAGAGTTTATCCAAGTTCTCTTTACCTTTAGTAAACTTGAAAACCGTTTTCATGAGGTTCTCAGTTTTACTTTTTAGTTCTGAAATTTCTACTTGCAGATTTTTAGTTTTGGAGCTAGTAGAAGAGATTTCAGACATAAGCATTAAGTTTTTCTTTTTCAACTCAGAGTTTTTACTACTGAGTTTTTCATTTTTCTGAGAAAGCTCTAGATTTTTAGATTTTAAGGCTTTATTTTTTAAACTCAATTTTCTAGATTCTTCAAATAATTCTTGAAAAGCATCTAGAAGTTCTTCAAAGGAAAAATCAGAAATTTCACTTACAGAGCTTTTGTTTGCCATGAAGCACATGTTTGCAGTTTCGGCTTCATCATCACTTGACTCTTCACTGATGGATGGTTCTGAATCATCCCATTGAGCGTGCAGAGCCTTTTTCTTGAAGAACCTCTTCTTTGGTTCCTTAGTCTTGGATTTTCTTTTGAGAAGGGGACAATCACGTCTCAAGTGGCCTGGTTTATTACATTGATAGCACATGGGATCTTCTTTAGGATCTTTTCTATCCTTGTGCCTGTTTGGAAGTCGGTTCCTTCTCATGAAGCGCTGGAATTTTCTGGTAAGTAGCGCAATTTCGGATTCTTTATCTGAGTCTTCATTCTCAAATAGAGCTGGGAAAGCTAGAGTTTTCTTTACTGGTTGCTCTTCTTCCCTTCTTTCTTTCATGTGGACTTCATAGGCCATAAGATTGCCTATTAAGTCGTCCAAAGTAAGCTTAGATAAATCTTGAGCTTCTTCAATAGTTGTAGTCTTTTTTTCCCAATCAGTTGTGAGAGATCTCAAGATTTTCTTCACCTTTTCTGTCTGGGAATATGTTACACCCAGAGATTTCAGATCGTTGGTGATGTTGGTGAATCTGGTGAACATCTCTGTGATGGGTTCATCTTTGTTCATTTTGAACAACTCATATTTTCTAACAAGAGATGAGATTTTGGCTTCTTTTACTTTGTTGGTTCCTTCATGAATAACCTCCAAAGAATGTCAAATGTCATATGCAGATTCACATATAGATATTCTGTTGAATTAATTCTGATCAATGGCACAATATAAGGCGTTCATAGCCTTTGCATTTAGGTTTGCCATTTTCTTTTCTTCATCAGACCATAAGTTATAGTCTGCGGATGGAGATGTGTATGGATGCTCAACAATTTTCCATACAGCAAAGTCTATGGATTTGAGAAAGACAGCCATTTTGCACTTCCAATATCCATAGTTGGAGCCATTGAAGAAAGGAGGACGAGATGCGTGTTGACCTTCAATATCACGAGCATAAGAGGTAGATGCCATCTGTGCTGGAAGACTTGTTATGTCGAAACCAGCAAACCTGCTCTGATACCAAATGAAATTCCACTAGAGGGGGGGTGAATAGTGAAATACGATAAAGATCGATAAAATAAAATAATCAGGCAATAAGGCACAACACATAAAACACAGAATTTATACTGGTTCGGTCAGTACCCAGACCTACATCCAGTCCCCAAGCAAACCACTTGAGCTTTCCACTATAACATCCGAGTCACCGGATAAATAGTACAACACCCTCTTCCTCAGAGGTCTTCTTCTCTCAACAGAGAAGGACAACATCCTTTTTCACAGTGGTCTTCTTCTCTTAACAGAGAAGGGCAACACCCTCTTTCACAGAGGTCTACTTCTTTCAACAAAGAAGGAAAACAATGAATAACAGAAAGATACAATACTTTCTATAGAACCTTCAGAAAGATATGAATGCACGAATGAAGGATTCTCAGAATGTTCTGTTTGTCACTCAGAGGATACTCTTTGTCAAAGAGCTGGACTTGACTTTTTCTTATTTCTTTCTTTTCTCTTTCTCTTTCTTTTTCAAGGCTCTCTTTTCAAATAATGAATAGAATTTTTCTCGTTGTAAGCTCACACGTCTATTCCATTCCCTGTTGAATAGTTTATTTGAGTGTGTTTATATAGCTTTTGAAAAACTAGTCGTTGCTTTTTGAAATCGTAGCCTTTTTGAGATGTGAAATGTCATGTCATTTTCAAAAACATCTTTAGAGAAATTCGAGAATGCCTTTTTCCATAAACAGTGAAGTATGGGGTACACTAGTCGTTGTAATATTTTAGGTAATACATATTTTATGTAAAAAGTCTATTTCTTACAATAGTACATTGAACGTTGGATTGTAGTTTTGTCTTTATGCTAATTAATGATTTTGAGGTACATAAGTACTTCTTTACTTTAAATGAGTGTAAGTACAATGAGTGCTTTGAGATATATATTTGTACATAGTCATGTCAAGTGTTTTCTTTATGTTGTGTTTTTCAAAGTCTTTAGAGAGAATGAAGACTAAAAGAAAGTCGACATTCTTTGAGAAGGATATTAACAATGACTTGTTACAGGAGGTATTTAATGCTTTGTACAAAGAGAATGATGACTTCAAGTAAGTCGACATTCTATGGTTTTGTAAAAGGTAACTAGAGTCCTTTCAAAAACATATTATATTTGTATTTCTTTGTGTAGCCGATTTTATGTTTTTGTCTTCTTCTTATATTAAAAACATTTCTTTAAAGAAGGTAACTAGAGTCTTTTCAAAAATATATTATATTTGTTTTTCTCTATGTAGCCGATTTTATGTTTTTGTCTTTTTCCTACATTTCTTTTTCATGTTGTTTTGTATATAGTGTAAGGTACAATTATGACAAAATATCTTTTTCATAAAGGGTTGTAAGAAGGTACAATTATTACATGACAAAATATCTTTTTCATAAAGGGTTGTAAGAAGGTACAATTATTACATGACAAAATATCTTTTTCATAAAGGGTTGTAAGAAGGTAGAATTATTAGTTTTCAAAAAGGAGCTTTTTGAAACTATCATATACTTTTATGATATAGTTTTTATGAATGAGTATGTAATATGCAATATGCATGTTCCTGAAGGTTCTGTTACATATGACTCTAAAGAAGAAAAAAGTCTTCATCTCTTCATTTGAACTTTAGGAATACATGGATCATCAAGCTTTTTCTTCAAGGAGTATGATTGCACTAGTTGTACTTGAACAGGAAGTCTCCATCCTTTTTGGGTGAAATATCCTTGCATCAAATACTCGTTAGTTTTATGGCAAAACATATTCAGTCATAATATAACATTTTTCAAGAGGACATATTATCATATCATATAAAATCAAATACGACAGTGTATCATATTATGTGACATCAAAACAGAGTTTCTCAACAACATTGATTATATCTGTCTACTGTGAAATTTTCAGAATTTTTGACCACTGTTTAGTATTTTTCCTCTGTCAGATACTCTGATTTTTAATTTAAAACTCGTTAGGGTTTACCAAAACCCGAATCAGAATTGTGTTATTCGTAAATCCCAAAATACAGATCCGATTCATGATCTGTAAAAGGTGAGTACTGTTATTTTTATAATATCTGTTCACTGTTAAAATCTTAGATATTTTGGATTAGTACTGTTATTTATCTCAGGATTTTTAATCCGATGTGTCAGTTTGGACCAAGGTTAAAATCAATATATTCAAGTCCGGATTGTCGGGTGGGGATCTCCCTGGTTTTAAAGGATTTTTTATATCTGTAAAAAGGAAAAGTTCTGTTTTTCTGTCTATTTGGTCTATGTAAAATTGCATAGATTTTCATGGAGGTTTGACCCCTGGTTCGGGTCTTGGACTGAGACTGGTTGGTGAACTAGGTCAAAAATGGCAATATTCAAAGACTTAATGCAATTTTCGGATTAATTTAATGCCAAAAAAATATTTTTATAATTCTAATTTGATATTAGGGTTATAACAAGTGCAGGTACCAATTTTGAGGATTTTTAGAATCCGTTTGATGCTTGAATGGCTTGAATTGCAAAACAGGGTACCCAAAGAATTCCAAAACACTGCAAAAAATCACAAAATTTGTGATATTCTTAGATTTTCGTGCATAAGCATATATTTTTAGGGTTTAATCATATTCATAATCATATTAGGATACTTTAGGTTAAATTTGATGTTCATTTGATTTCATTTAGTGCATAAAACCTAAGTTTTACCAAAATATTTTCTGAAAAAACCCTGATTTCAAGGCCATAGTCTTGCTATCAGGGGTAGTTTGGTCATTTGACCTCAATTTCGAAGTCCCTAACCCTATTTTTCATATTTTTAAGCATGTCATATCATATTTAGTTTAGTATATTTGCATTTGAATTTCAAAACTTGCATTTTATCAAAATATCTTTCTAAAAACCCTAATTTCAAGGCCATAGTCTTGTTATTAAGGGTATTTTGGTCATTTTGACCCCAATTTCGAAATTTCAAATTTCATTTTCATATTTATTCAATATTATTTCATATTTTATCAATTTTTATTTAAGGGAATCATGGAAAAGGCTTATATCTAGCAAAATCTAGTAATTTCTAGATATTACTGGATAAACCTAGAAAAGCCAACATATCATCACTAACAAAGTTTTCTAGTTTTGCAGGTACATTGAAGATTTTAATTTCATTTTCAATAGTGATGTAAATTAAATGTAAACTTTGGAATAAGAATTTAAATTCCTGCATAGATTAGGATTTGTATTTCATATAGTTTAAACTTTGATATATAACTGCCATGTATGCCAATTCATGCACATTTTATTAATTTACTATGTTCTACACGAATGGCACATACACTAGCTTTTATGAAGTTTATAAACTTGGTGGAATTCGTATTTATGGCCATAGTCAGAATATGAATGATACCCAGATTTATGATCTTCACATTAGCCACATTCAGCCTACACTCTTAGGCTAACTTCAAAATGCACTGCATTTCTCAAGAATACAAAAAGTATTTCTCAATTTCTCAAATCCATATTCATTCATTTCATGCATTTGCTAATTCCAATTCAAATCTCAATTCAAAGAAGTTCATTTTCTCAAAATTTTCTAAGTCATATGGAGAAATCGATTTTCTCATAATATGAAAATCTCAAAGTATGTTTCAAGTATTTTTCAAGTTCAAAATTCGAAATTTCAAGTTGTACATTCAAATTCCAAGTTTGAATTCAGAGAAACCAAGTTTTCTCAGAATCAATTTTCACAAAATCTCAAGATTTCCCCAAAAATCGATTTTTACTTTTCTCAGAAGTACATTTCAAATCCCAATTCACGATTTTCCATGTGATATCTATTATAAGTGTTTCAGTTATTCAAAGCAAACATCATGTTTTCAAATATGCGTTTTCAGAAAATTCATAGCACATGCCTGATTCTATGTGCATTTAGAAATTAGAATATGATTTAGACAAGTTGAATAGAGCAGAGCAGTAGATTGATCCTTGGTTCGATTACCCCTGTTAAAGGTGGCAGGAACGGTCGAACCTCGTACCGACAGGCGAGTCCCATTCTACGAAATTTTCCCGCATTTTAAAACGGAGGCAAGTTATTTTCAAAAACTTTTCAAAGGTCAGTTTGACTCGCAAAAGTTAAAAATTTTGCGATGATAACACATGTTCCTCAGAAATGGGATTCCTCATTTTGTTACAAATACTTCTCCATTTGTGGATGAAATCTCTGGCCTTTTCATTGGGTTCTTGCTTGAGGTTATATAGGTGATTGAGCGTGGGCAGAGCTTCTGTATTGAATAGAAAACGCTCAACAAACATATTAACAACTTTGTCAAAATTCGTCAATTCAATGGGATTGACATGCTCGGCATACCACTTGGCAGCTATCCCCTCCAAACTGCGGGAGAAGCATAAGAAGAGGGTGCGGTTATCTTCGCTGAACCTGGCGCATTCTGCGAAAAACATTGCCAGATGGGCTTTGGGATCGCCGGTTCCGTCCAACTTAATGAACTTCCAGGGGAGGTTCTCCAGATTGTTATCCCCTTCCAATCCGAGGTAAAAATCCTGCCAGGTGTATGATTTTTTTCCCTTGTCTCGGATTTGCATATCCTTGACTATCTTGGTCAGTTCCTGGATTGGATCCTCTGCAGGGGGCCCATACTTGGGTTTGCTTACTGGCACAGGCTCTTCAAGTGCCCTCTTAGACTGTCGCAGATGCTTGGGGATATACATCCTGCTCTTCTTCTTCAGAGTCCTCTTCCGCCGATTCTGAGTTCTCAGAAGTGTTGTCATGCTGTATTTTCTGTTTACTGATCTTGACAGGCTTTTTCATGGGTTTCTTCTTAATTTTGCTTTTAAAAGCTATTTTCTTTGGACCAGCCTTAGTCTGCTCAGCCATCATTTTTGACATCATTTTCTGGAATACTTTGTACATGGAAGGATCAACGTCACTTTCTTCTCCTGAGTCATGTCACCTGGACAACCTGGGAGAGTTCATTTCCTCTTTCTCGCTGTCACTGGGTTGCTGAACAGTCTGCTTACCAGCTCTAGTCTGAACCATCTTGAGATGCCAAAGTCTTCCTGCAGAATACGGGAATGGTTAGATTTTTGGAAGAAACTTTTTGAAAACCATAATTTTTTTGAGGAAAGAATGAAGGATTTTGGTAGACAATTTTAAGAGATTATCCCATTACCCGGGATTGGGTCATCACAAGACTTGTGATAATTGTGTTACCATTTTTATGATAACAGGGAAATGTGCCTTGTTACCTAGGAGAGGTCGTCAACCATGATAAAAGATATTGAAGAGAAATAGGAGGAATGTCCCATTTACCCGGGATGAGGTCGTCACCAGAATCGTGACAAATAAAAAAAATAAAATTTGGCCCAAAAAGAAAGCTTTTCAGTAGAAAAAGTAAACTTTATTGATATAAATTCAAGAACAAAGAGAGGGTGGGCAGATAGTTTGCCACCACTCTTGATATTCAGGATATACATTTGATCCAGGAAATACAGATAGAGCAACAAAAGAATCCCAAGTATATTTGGTGACATGGTATGCCCCAGACCATTGATCTGACTGCAGATTGAATTCTGGCATGTTGCCCATCGGAAAGTGAATGTTGGCGCGAACCTACCGCTGCGAAAACTGTCTGAGACATCTTTTTGGCTGATAATCAACACAGAAGAAGGGGCCAAGCAATTTGTAGCGCTTGCTGCGAGCATAAGTGTAGCGAGGAACTGATTCTTTCCTGTCGAAAAAATCCTAAACAATCTCCTCCAGATGCAGTTTCTCGATCAAAGCTCAACACTGAATGGCAGACTTCGACTGCTTACTGCTGAATCTAAAGGAACTGGCCTTTGATGGAACATGTCGCAGGAACCATGACTGCTGGGCATAAGTACATCCTTCCACTAGAATGGTCTCTCCAAGGGCAAATCGAGTCAATCCTCGGTAAAGAAAAACCAAGGCTGCCATAGAGACTGAAAGCTGACGGGTCTACTTTCTTCCCCATCTTCGAAAGAGTTGAGCAACTCTGACATCAATGAAATTCTGACCATCTTGGAAGAAAGCTAACCCCACTGTGCATAGGATCATGGCATGCTGAATTCTATCTTTTGCTGCTCGAGACAAAGTGTCAACCTCTTCATAAGCTCCATACTTGCGATAGAGTCTGAACAGGTCAATGAACTGATTCCCATCAATCTCAGTGAGAGGCCAGGATTTGCTCCCTGTTGCTTTGGCCAAAGCTTCTCGAACATCTACCCCTTTGATGTTGATCAGGAACTGTTGCTCGACAGGATCATCTGGTTGACCAGCTGGTTTGGGCAATCCCATAATATCATTGAATTCATTCATCAGTAGAGTCATCTCTCCCCATGAAAACCAAAATGTGCAGGTACGTGAATTCCACCGCTTTGCCATTGCTTGAATCAGACTTCCATTGATGGTTCGTTTGCTCACTGTCGATGCCATCTCCAACCCACAGTCATCCAAGTTGTTTGGGAACATACGTGAGATGGTGGCGAACCAGGAATAATACCACCGAGGGAAGAAAGGATGAGACTGGATGACCCGATGATCTGGGGATCCATCTTGTATCTCATAGAAGACATAATCTCTGGGAAAGACAACATTGAGAGAATTGGACGCCATTGAAAAATGATACTGGGGAAAAGAAGAATGAGGAGAATTAGATAGAATGCAAGACTTATGGATAGACTTTTGAAGAGTAGATATAAACCTGGAAATTTTTGAAAGATCGAGGAAATTTTAAAGGAATTTTCCAGGGTTTTGAAGAAAGTTTTGATCTAAAAGAGAAAAGAAATGTAGATAGAGAAAAATATACACCTGGGGTTTTTAAAAGTAAGGGAAAGTTTTGAATAATACACCTAGGGTTTTTGAAAAGGTTTGATATATATATATATATATATATATATATATATATATATATATATATATATATAAGAGAAACATCGCATAACCAAAGTTGCACAAACAAGGATGCACACATAGCACTCCCTAAAGACTAACTCTAAATGCAATATTTTGAAATGGCTTATAGGACCTTAATCCTAACTCTAAAGTTTATATCATCTGATTCCAATCAAGATACGCCGATATACTCAAACCGAAGCTCGAAGTATGTGACATAGAAATATTTCTCCGGTTCTACGGTAATGGCTTCCCAACATCCTTGAGCACCTACCGATATACCTCAGACTATGGCCCTTAGGTACGTGGTAGGGGGCGCGAACCCAAATAAGTGGTCCAGTTATGACGCTCTCTCCCGAACTATGGTTGAGTGAGACAGCCCAGCAACGTGAAGACCGGGACAATATAGGTAGGGATGTTTTCAAAAACATGCTCAATATGCGAGAAATCAGACGGCTCTAATGCAAGTCCTAAAGAGATAGATTTAAAATAAAGAGAAGCATACACTTGCATACATTGTTTTCATTCAATCCCTAGAATTAAGGAGAGTTGTATTTCAGACCTAAGTCTAATGTGAACATGGAATGATCTCCTCAATATGGTCCTACCAAACCATACTTAAATCCTATATGCAATGATGTCAGCTTAGGACAGAGTCTAGACTCCTAAGGTTTGCATGGAAATGAATATGACATTCGAAGAATAAAGACTTAGATAATATCAAAGTAAAGCAAAAGGCATAGATTTGACCAGACGAAGACGGGTCCCATCACGGTGTGATCATCGCAAAATTTTTCCTCTCTTGTGGTTTCTCTCTCTTCCTTCTCTTTTCCTTTTCTAGCCTCTATTTTCCTCCTTTTTGAGGGGAGAAAAATAAAAAGTCAGAAAAAGAAGAGAGAAGAGAAGAGAAGAAGAACAGAAGAGAAAAAGGAACTCGGTCTCACTTGACCTTAATTTGAAAATATTTAGAAAATTACTCGCCTCCATTTTGAAAATATTGCGGGAAAATTGGGAGACGAGATTCGCTCGTCGGTACAAGGTTCGACCGTTTCTGGCGCCTTTACCAGGGGTAATTGAACCAAGGATCGAATTTATGCCTTTTGCTTTGCCTAAATATTATCTAAGAATTTATTCTGAGTCTAGATGCACAAAGAATCATGCTTGTGCAATGCAAGGATGTATGCTCTTTTGGGAAAATATTTTAAAAATCTTCAAGTTTTTCTGAGATAGACTTGATAATAGAATGAAAAAAATGATTTCTGAATGATTGAATCTAACTTAGAACTTGAGATAGATCAGTGAAGTTCTAAGTCTTAGAAGTAATTTAGAGTTGGAAGAATAAATCTTGATTTTGAAAAGAGAATGATTCAAAGCTGAGATAAAAGGGAAAGAAAGGAAATTTTCAAAGTTTAGAAAATGGACTTTGAACTTAGATTTAGGAGAAGAGATAAAATTTAAAATGGAATTGAATTTAAAATTTGAAATCAGGATGAATTTGAGAAATCCAAATGGTATTTAAAAATAGAAATGGATTTAGGAAGTTCAGATGAGATCTGAAAATGGAATTGGATTTGAAATCCAGACTTGGGAATGAAATTGGATCTTAAAATGGATTTAGGATCTGAAATCTGAGATCCAAAGTAGAATTGGGTTCTGGATCCTAAAGTGGAATTGGATCTGAAGTCTGAGATCCTAAAGTAGAATTGGGTTCTGGATCCTAAAGTGGAATTGGATCTGAAGTCTAAGATTCAAAAGGGAATTGGATTCTGGATCCTAAGTGAAGATTGGATCTGAAGCCTGAGATCCAAATAGGTGGAGATTGTACTTGGAAATCTGAATCCAAGTTGGGATTAAAATCTAACTTTGGTTTTGGATTTTGAAAGTCCCAATGGGACTTTTGAAGATGGATCTGGGTTTTGAAAACCCAGATTAAATTTAAAACTTAGAAAGAGACTTGAATTTGGAATCAATCTCAAAATTTGGATTGAAGATAAGAAAATAAACTTGATTTTGAATTTGAAATCAGAAGATGAATCAGAGGTTTCAAAGTTAAATTGAACTTTGAAAATGAAATTTTGATATATTAACTTGAATTTGAATTTGAATCTTGACAATGAATTTGGAATTTCAAAGTTGATTTGAGGATTGAATTTTGAGTATACGAATGAATTTCAAAGTCAAAATTGGACTTTAAATTTGAAGTTTGAATCTGGAATTTAGAAGATGAATCAAGAATTTCAAAGTTAAATTGAACTTTGAATTTGATTGGGGTTTTGAAAAATGAATTTGAAATTTTAAAGTTGAATTGAACTTTGAAATCGAATTTTGAAAATGAGATAAAATTTGCTGAATTTGAAATAGAAATTGAAGAAAGATATAAAAGATCATTTGGGTTTTGGAAAAGAATTTTGAAAATATGATGCTACTCTATCTTAAATGATGAATGAATTTAAAGAATCTTAAAATTGGATTTTGAAAAAGCTATTCCATTCTTTACATGAATTAAAATAAGATTGAAGATATAATACATCCCTGACTATGGTCATTGAATGTATTATATAATAATCTATGTTTAAATTCAAGTGAAGAATAAAATACATTTTTTTGTGCTTTTATAGAGTTTAAAATGAAATTAACTCTCAATATACCCTGACTATGGCCATTGATATATATATTGAATTAATTTTAAACCCTGATAAAAGAGGAAAATATTTAAATAAATATGATGAGTTTTGAAAAAGATCCAATGTGGATCCAGTGTTATTTTATAAAAGATAAAAATCCTAAGTTTTGTTTGCATCCTGACTATGGCCATTGATGTAAATCATCAACTTAGGATTAATTACCTCTTACGAAATGGTGCACGTGTCATTTGTGTTTCACCGTTGTGAGATTTTGAGAAATAAAGGTAAAAAAAGCATGAAATTAAGCAATTTATAACATTTACAATGCTCATTCATTCTATCTAAAACAGGAAATATAAATTCTCATTAAAATCTAACTATTACAACACATAAAGTTGAATTTACAACTCCAAGTAATGATATTTTCCATATATTCTCTGCAAAACAACTTGATTAGTATAAAAATAGAAGGAAATTGCACATATCATATAGATGTCAATAGTAAAATACTCATATGCCAAGATATATATGATGAGAAGATAAAAAAGGACATATATACCTATATACATACATATATATACATGCATATATGTATACTCATATATATAAGTATATATATATACTCATATATATATATATATGTATATATAGGGTATATACAATAGCTTGTGAGATGGGAGATATGGTGAGGGACTATAGAAAATGTGCTGAAATGTGGGTGGTTGTGTTGACACATAAAATTGACATTAAGATACACAGGGTGTAAATATGGTGAAGTGGTATGATGGTAATAATATGCAATGAGAAGAGTAGGTGTTAATGGAGATATTACAGGGGGTTGTGCACTAGTGTAGCTGCAGCAAGGGAATGATCTTGACTCAAGTTGCTATAAACAACACTGTAGCAGTGGGCATGTACACAGAGGTGTACAAGGGTAGTGAATACACTAATGCAGCAGGGAAGACAGCAGGTGGGTGTTGTGACAATGAAATGTTGTGGTGGCATAAGGTGGTTGAAATGTTTAGGAAATATGACTGAAATAGAAATACAGCAATGGATGTACCAGTTGTGCAGGAAAATAGATGTTTTAGTATTGCCATGTGGTAAAAATGGATTGGACAATTAAGGCAGACAAGATTACCAGCCAAGAATGGATTGCAAGGAATATATAAGAAAATGATAGCATAAAAGCCATGACTGAAGATCACCCAGTTCTAGCCACTGTACAGGTTCTTAAAGAATCCACTTGGAAAGTTTTAACAGCAAGAACTATAAGCATTCCTGTTAAGACCAAAGTTCCCAACGTGTTTGTGCACTTCCAAAAAAATATTCTCAATGTCTTTGTGCACTATGTGGGCATAGGTTTTTGGTAGCACTCTGTTTGGAGATTTTCAAGCAATGTGCAGAAAAAAAAAAAGTAACATGGAAATCTGAAATCTTCCAACTATTATGCAAGTTTAGCAGTAAAGTCAATCAACATTAACATAATGAATGTACTTATTATTCAAGTTCTAGACCAAAATCTACAGTATAATTTGTGAGGTGAACTATCGTCAATAAGTAAACTCACTGCATGAACATACCTCAAGAAATAGTTTTGACACATACAAAGCAGACAAAGGTGTCTGCTCTACAACCTTCAGTACAACAGTGTTCCCACAAGCTAAAGCAGTTCCAACCTTCTAGCCATATATAAATGGAAAGTTCCAAGGAATGATTTGTCCAACCACCCTAATGGGTTCATGCAACACTTGCACATGGTGACCTCCATCAGCTTAAACAGTGAGACCATGGATTGGAAACTCGTTGCAGCACTATACCCAATGCCAAGGAATGTTTCAGATGCAGAATAATCAGGTGAGTCATCAGCTGAGCGTGGTTGCAGGAGGCAGTGCAGAACCGATCTCAAGGTATATGGCACACCATTTTGCAAAAAAACCACCAAAATTGTGAAAGAAACATAGGTTTGTAGGAAATCTAGATAATGTAAGCGCAAAGGTGCAGATGGCTATACTTGCAAATATGGGGAAATGTTATCATCGCAAAAATTTTCCCCTCCCTTGCGAGAGAGAAACGAATTTCGCGAGTCAAACTCGACCAAAGTTTTGAAATTGGTTTTGAAAATTACTCCCCTCTATTTTGAAAATTTGCGGGAAAATTCCGTGGAATGGGATCCGCCTGTCGGTACGAGATTCAACCGTTCCTGGCGCCTTTACCAGGGGTAATTGAACCAAGGATAAATTACGTGCTTTAACTTGACTCAAATATCTAAATTATGCTCTATTTTTCCTAGAATGCACAAAGAATCAGGCTTGTGCTATGGAATTTTGAAAAATGCAAGTTTGAGAAAATATGATGTTTGCTTTGGAAAATTGAAATGCATTTAGAAAAGGACTGGAAAATGCTTGAAAATGGAATTCCTGGGAAAATCATTGAATTTTATTGGAAATCAGAAATTTGCATTGGAAAGTGATTTCTCAGGAAAATTTGAACTTTAGAAAATTGATTTTGAAATTTAGAATTGCTTTTCTGAGAAAATGGATTTGAGAATTCTGAGAAAATCTAAGAAATTCATTGGAAAATGACTTTTGAAATGGAAAATGAATTCTCAGGAAAACTTGAAAATATGAGAAAATCGATTTCTGAAAACTTGGGATTTTGAAATTTGAGAATTTGAAAACATAGGAAAATCTTGATTTAAACATTGGGAAATGCTTTGAAATGTCATTTGAAAACTTAGGATTTTGAGAAAATCAGATCCTGAGAAAGACTTGGAAATTCTTGAGAAAACTGAACTTTTTTGAAATTGAAATTGGAAAATGAATTTGAAAACAATGCAATTTGAATAATATGAATGAATGAATATGAATTTGAAAAGGAAATTTCATTGAGGAATTGAGAAATCCTTTTGAAGTTTTAAAAAATGCAGTGCATTTTTGAAGTTAGCCTAAGTGTGTAGGCTGAATGTGGCTAATATGAAGATCATAAATCTTGGTTTTCTTCGTATTCTGACTATGGCCATAAATACGAATCCCACCGAGTTTATAAACTCCATAAGAGCTTGTGCACATGCCATTCGTGTAAACCATAGTGAATTTGAAATAATGTGCATGAATCATACATCACATATTGAAATTTGCATAAATTAGACTATATGCAATGCAACCCTATTCTAAGCAGAAAAGTAACTCTTATTCCAAATTATTACATTTGAGGTTACATTGAATTTAAATAAAAAATAAAAGCTAAGCCTTCTTCTTGAATGTTCCTGCAAAACTAGAAAACAAGGTTAGCACAAAAATGTAGGTTTTTCTTAATTTATCCAAAAATATGGGAAATTATCGGATATTATTCAAATATGAACCCAAATTCATACCCCCTTTGATATAAACATGATAAATAATGAATAAATTTCGAAAATAAACTTGAAAATTCGAAATTGGGGTCAAAATGACCAAAATACCCCTGATGACCTTGAAATCAGGGTTTTCTGAAAGAATTTTTGTAAATTTTGGAAATTTGAAAATCAAATGAAATAAATCAAACATAATATGATAAAATATGATGATATGAATGAAATTTTGAAGAATTATAAATTGAAATTTCGAAATTTAGGTCAAAATGACCAAAATACCCCCGATAACAAGACTATGGCCTTGAAACCAGGGTTTTCTGAAATAAATTTTGCAAAATTGAAAAATATGAAATGCAAATGAGATTAAAATTAACCCTAATATGATTCTACATGCTTATGTAGATGATAAAAACCCTAAAATGGCGAAAATATCATAAAATATCAAATTTAACCTGATTTTCGCTTCTGAATTTAAAGATAAACTAACACATAGAGCAAATGAACTTGGAATTAAACCAAATTTGGCATGGACACCTAAAATAACCCTAAAAACAGAATGGAGCTCGAAAATCTAATTTTTTTATATTTTTAAACATAAAAATTCAAATAAAAATCCTAAATTTTGTGATTTTTGCCTAAAATGTTGATTCTAAAGGAGATTTAGGATATCAAACTTCCATTAAATTTTCCAAAATTTTATGGGGTGACAGAGGACAGTACGGAAAGGATGTTTTATTTTTACACTTTCTGATTTTGACCTATGGTTGGAGCTGTACTACTCCGGCAAGTCAGATCGGAATCTGGCAACTCTAGGATTTAGTGGAAACAGACTGGTTTCGGTAGAAAACATGGGAAAAATGACAGACAGATGGAAAAAAGGCTGAAATTATAAGAAAATGTCACTGACAGATAGAGAAAGATTTGATCTTTTGAGACCATTGGGATTCGGGTTACAGTTTGAAAAAGGACACACTGTTATCAGAGACGTAAATCTCTGGAATTTCTGGACATTAGAATCTGTTAGACAGAAAAAGAACATCTGGGAAAAATACTGAAACAGATCTAAAAATTCCCAAATTTTGGGAAATGACAAGAAATAATGTTAGAAATAACTTTTGTGTTGAACGTTTTTGCAAACAAGCTACATATTGGGCGGACGTGATGCATTAGGGTCTGTCTATACCCTGACAAAAGAAAATCGATATTTTCCCAGGGGTCTGAGAAATCCAATTTTTTATAGAGATCAAACTAATTAGAAAAACCTCAAAATTTCCAGATCATTAGTAGATTCAATCATGAATCTACTGTGATTTTTGGAGAACAATCCGAATCTCCCACAAGGGTGGTGTCGGAGGTTCTTTTCTGCTAAAGCGCAAACTGGAAATTTGAAAAGACAGAAAACCCGATGTAGGGTTTGATCGGTTTTGATGGGTTCCAAAACCCGAACAAACTCAAATTTTCGGCAGTAAAACAAAGATATGTAGACCCAATTACTCTAAAATTTACAGATTTTATTGGTGCAATAAGTGACATGACATAACGTATAGACTTTGCACAAAACTGAAATTCTATGGATTCTACATCAACTACTAATAAATCTATATATAATGAATAAAATGCATAATGAAAATGCAATTTTTAAATATGAAATTATATAAAACATGAAAATCAAAACCATCACGAGGGGGGTACACAAACTCTTATGTTTGATCTTGCTGTGAAAAGGAAAAATCCAGTCCATTCATTGGACGGATTCCCTACTCCATGTAGCCTTAAGCATAACAATAAAGGAAATAAAAGAGTAAAAAAGAAAAAAAAATGAAGATCTTACCTTGGATTGGCTGAAGGTAAGCTATAGCAATGGTGTTGCTGCTAGCTTGAAGAAGATGGAGGTTTTGCTGCCATGAATGGAGGTGTTTTGGCTTGGAGGATGTTGCTGCGTTGCCAAGAAGGGTGGCTGCACCGGTGGGGAAGATGATGGACCTTGGCGGAGTTGGAGATGATGGACCAGCTGGTGTCTTGTGTGGTGGCTGCAGCTGCTACAGAGGGAGGAGTTGGAGGTGGCTGCCAAAAGTTGGTGACTGTTGTGGCTGCCGCAGTGGTAGTGGCTGCAAGGAGGTTTGCTGGAGATGGAGGTGGTGCACCGGCTGAAGGAAGACCTCTTGTGTGGTGGCTGCCGGCTGAAGCAAGGTGAAGGTGCAGCTACTATTGGTGGTTATGAAGCCTGCAAGGGCTGGGCTGAGAGGCTGCAAAGCTTGAAGATGGATGCTGGGGTAGACTGGTTGGAGATTATGGAGTGAAGCTGCAGCAAGATGGTTGAAGGGAGAGAGAGAGAGAAAGAGAGAGAGAGAGAGAGAGAGGGATTAGGAGCAGCCGTGAGGTGCTTTCTTCCTCTTTTCTTTTTTGTTGGACTTAGGGCTTAATTCCCTCCAATACTTAGGTCTTTTTAGGTTTAATGAAAAGAAAGCCAAAAAAAGTTTACGTGAATGGCTGGGCAAGAGGGAAAGGAAGGAAGGAAGAAAGAGAAGAAGGAAAGAAAGGGAAGAAAAGAAAGGAAAGAGAGAAGAAAAAGAAAAGGAAAGAAAGGAAGAAGAAAGGGAAAGAGAAAGGGAAAAAGAAAAAGGAAAGGAAGGAAAGGAGAGGGGTCTGGAGGTTTGGGTGACCACCTTGTAGGTCCCACCTCATCTCTAAAATAACATAAAATAAAAAAAATAAAAATCAATAAAAATAAAACAAACAAATAAAAAGAAACATTTTTTTAATAAAGTAGAAATGTAAATGAATGGGCCATCTCAGAGCGGGTCCAAATTCTGATTTTGAAATTCATTTTGACGATTAGAGGGGTAAAATAGTCTTTTCAGAATGTTTCCAGACGAAACGAGCTATTTTTGGCAGTTTTGAAACGAGCTCGGATTTTGAAGTTCAATACCCCGTTGCGAAGCAAATCCAGTGTAGAATTTGAAAATTTGATTTTGAAAGAAATCCAGATTGTTTTTCTCGATAAAATATTTCCAAACGAAATGAGCTATTTTTGGCAGTTTTTGAAACGAGCTCGGATTTTGAAGTTCAATACCCCGTTGCGAAGCAAATCCAATGTAGAATTTGAAAATTTGTGTTTAAAATAAATCCAGATTATTTTTTTTGAGAAAATATTTTCAAATTTAGACTTCTGGGGGTAAAAATGTCAATTTTGGAAACCCGGGGTTTGAAATTGATTTCTAAAAGCTTTTAAAAATCGATCTGGATTAAAATTTATAAAACTGGAGTTCTGGACTTCGAAAATGGAATGAAATGTGATGAAATGTTAAGAAATGCTGAGAAATGATATGAAATGATGAGAAATGACATGAAATGCTATGCGAAATGCTAACCCTGAATGAAGAATTTTGGATGTTAGACCCTGATTGACACTTGTACCACTTCAAAAAGTGTTAAAATTGACAAAATTTGCAAAAATGGTTGAAGAAATGATTTTCGAGCTCTGCCAAGCTTGAGTGACACTGGAAATTAGGGTCTGAGCTGGATTAAACTGAAATGAACTGGATTGAGCTGAGTTTTAGAACTCAAATAAACTGATCAGACACTGACTCAACTGACCTTTCCGATTAAATTTTCAAGAAAAGCTGTCATTTTTAGAGAAATGGTACGGAATGGTCACTGGAGTGAAGCGAATTATGAACCTGAACTGGGTTTGAGCTGAAACAAAGTTTACTAATACTAAGATGAACTAAAATCTAAGCTTGAACACTAGCTCAATTGGCTGAACTCAGCTCAATTTCAGCTGAAAGAGCTGAAATGGACTAAAATGGGCTCCTGGACACTTAAAAATGGTTTTGAACTGAAACTGGAGCGCTTGAACTTCTGGTGAGCTCAAGTTAGACTCTGAGAAACATGACTGACTAGGAATGACTGACTCGGAGACAATTGGTTTGGATTTGAGTGAGAAATGAGCTCATTTCTGAAGAAATGATCCCATTTTGGCAGAAATGGTCAGAAATGAAAATGGTTTGTACATTATGAGCGCAGATGAGCTTGAGACGACTGATATTCTAACTATCCTGAACTGACCAATGAGCTTGGTTGACTCTGACTAACTGGGCTCCGAGATGACCTAGGGGTAAAATGGTAATTTTCTTAATGAAAATGGGTAAAATGGTGATTTTCTAAAATTGACTCGGGGTTTGACTCCTACACTGACCTGACAGGGTTGGCCCTGCCTGAGGAGGATTGTTTGAGAATGGATGTGGAAAATTTGGGGTGTTTACAGATGCCCCTCTTTGCTACTAAGCCGGCTTGAAGACGAGCTTAGTGGCAAAGAAAAACACACCAAATTTGGGCTATAAAAATGCCCCAGTTAGAAGGATCTGACTGGTTATAAAGAGATTAGCCCTTATGAAAATGGTAGATATGAAATGGAGAATAAAGAAGAAAAATTTTACCTCAAAAGAGATGAGATTCAGGTTTTGGCCTTAACCTGGATGGGACAAGAAATACCTCATGTAGAAACGAAGCTCAGGTTTAACCCTTAACCTGACCGAGAAATGAAATACCTCATCAAAATGAGGCTCAGGTTTAACCCTTAACCTGATTGGGAAATGAAATACCTCATTAAAGGAGGCTCAGGTTTGTACCCTTATCCTAATTGGGCAGAAAATGAAATACCTCATCAAAGGAGGCTCAGGTTTGTACCCTTATCCTGATTGGGCGACGAAATACCTCATCAAAGTGAGGCTCAGGTTTAACCCTTAACCTGATCGGGAAATGAAATACTTCATCAAAGGAGGCTCAGGCTTAACCCTTAACCTGATCGGGAAATGAAATACCTCCTCAGAGGAGGTTCAGGTTTGTACCCTTATCCTGATTGGGCGAAAAATGAAATACCTCATCAAAGGAGGCTCAGGTTTGTACCCTTATCCTGATTGGGCGGAAAATGAATGGAATCCTCGAAGGAAGAAACCATGATGGAACCTTCGGATCTCCGCACAATGAGTCCGATAGGGGTTTTGCAAAAGGATGAAATTGGGGTCCCTAAAGCTTGAAAAGGGGTTTGATTTTGGGCGCCTCATTGCTGAGACTAAATAACTTTTGAAATTGATGACCTTTTGTGAGAAAATTATTGGTGGCTGTGATCATCGCAAAAAATTTTTCCTCTCATAATGTTCTCTCTCTTCCTTCTCTTTTCCTTTCCAACCTCTTATTTTCCTCCTTTTTGAAAGGAGAAAAGATAAAAGAACGGAAAGAAAGAGAGAAGAGAAAAGAAAGAAGAGAAGAGAAGAGGAACTCTTTTGCGGGTCTCACTTGACCTTAACTTTAAAAATATTTGAAATAACTCGCCTCCGTTTTTTGAAATATTTGCGAGAAAACTGGAAGACGGGATCCGCTCGTCGGTACGAGGTTCGACCGTTCCTGGCGCCTTTACCAGGGGTAATCGAACCAAGGGTCGAATTAATGCCTTTTGCTTTGCTAAGAAATTATCTAAGTGTTTATCCTAAGTCTAGATGCACAAAGAATCATTCTTGTGCAAATGCAAAGATGTATGCTCTTTTTGAAATATTTTGAAGATTTTCCAAGTGTTTCTGAGATGAATCTGATAAAGTGAAGAAATGATTTTAACTTAAAACTTAAAATTAAAGTTCTAAGTTTTAAGAATAATCAAGAGCTTGGGAATATGAATCTGGATTTGGAAAATGATCTTGAAACTTTGAGATAAGATGAATTTTCAAAGTCATAAATGGACTTTGAATCAGAATAGAAATGAAAAAAAATGGAATTGAATCAGGAGAAAAAGGTGGAATTGGAAAGTTTGAATAAAATTGAGAAATGAAATTTGATTAACAAGTTGGATTTTCAAGATGAATTCCGAATCCAATATCTGGATTCTGAATAGAGTTTCAAAGTTGAATTCTGAATTTAGGATCTGAAATGAAAACTTGATCTGGAATGAAGTGGAATTGGTTTTAAGAATTGGAATCGAGATGAAATTTGGATTTGAAACTTTGAATGGAATCGGATTTCAAGATTTTGAAATCCAAGATGATATTTGGATCCGAAATCTGAGATCCAAGATAGGGTCGGACTCTGGACCCTAAGATGGGATTGGATCTTGAGGTCTGAGATCCAATAGTAGAATTGGGTTTTGGATCCTAAAAATTGGAATTTGGATCTGAATCTGAGATCAAATGGTAGAATTAGGTTCTGGATCCTAAGAATTGGAATTTGGATCTGAATCTGAGATCCAATGGTAGAATGAGGATCTGGATCCTAAAAGAAATTTGGATCTATGATTGGAGATCCAGAGTGAAATAAGGGTTTGGGTCCCAGATAGAATTTGGATCTGTGATGGGAGATCTAAAATGGAATGGAGTTTATACTTGGAAATCTGGATCCAAGTTTGAGACTAGGATTTAGGCTTTTGAAAGTCCAACTGGGACTTTTGAATTATGGATCTGGGTTTTGAAAACCCAGATTAAGAAAAAATCTCAAATTATGATTTTCGAATAGATAAGAAGATGAACTTTTGAGAATGATTTAAGAACTTCAAAGTTTAAATGGAACTTTGAAATTGAAATTTTGAATTGAATTGGATTTTTGAAATTTCAAAATTGATTTTTTGAGAATTTTAAACTATAAATGAATTTCAAAGTCAAATTTGGACTTTGAATTTTGAAGCTTTGAATTTTGGAATGAATCAAGAATATAAAGATAGAATTTTGAAATTTCAAAGTCAAATTGGACTTTGAATTTAGATTTTAAATCTTTGAAGTAAGATAGAGGAATGAATTAAACTATAGATTGAAGAAAGATATTTGAGATCACTTGGATTTTTGAAAGAGAATTTTTAAAATATGATGCAATTCTACCGTATATGAATGAATTTGAATAAGTTTGAATTTGGAATTTGAAAAAGCTATTTCATTCTTTAAATGAATTAAAATAAGATTGAAAATATAATACATCCTTGACTATGGTCATTGAATGTATTATATGATAATCTATATTTAAATTCAAGAGAAGAATAAAATACATTTTAGTGCTTTTATAGAATTTAAAATGAGATTAACTCTCAATATACCCTGACTATGGCCATTGGTATATGTTTTGAGTTAATCCTAAGTTAAATTCTGATAAAAGAAAGAAAATATTTGGAGAAAATATGATGAATTTTGAAAGTGGATCCAGTGTTATTTTGTAAAAGATGAGAATTCTAAGTTTTGTTCACATCCCGACTATGGCCGTTGATGTAAATCGTCAACTTAGAATTAACTTACCTCTTACGAAATGGTGCACGTGCCATTCGTGTTTCACTATTGTGGGGATTTTGAAAAAATAAAGAAAAAATGCATGGAACAAACAGTTCATGGCATTCTATAATGCTCATTCATTCTACCTAAAGCAAGAAAATGTAAATTTTTATTCCAATCTAGCTATTACAACATATAAAATCAAGTTTACAACCCTAAATGATAACTTTTCCCACAGATTTCCTGCAAAACAAACGGGTTAGTAATGAAAGTAGAGGAAAGTTGTACACATCATGTAGGTGTCAATGGTGAAAATGCTCATATGCCAAGACATTTATGATGGGAAGATAGGAAATGATGTATATACTTATATACATACTTATATATATACGAGTGTATATATATATACATATACCGACATATGTATAGATTTGTATATATATATATATATATTCAACATAGATGGATGAGAGTGACGATATGGTAAGCACGATGGTGCTTTTGTGAGCAAGAAATACATGTAAGTGTTGTGAGGTAGGTCACGGCTATGTTATTGAAAATATAAGTAGGCTGGGGTATAATATAGGAAGGTGTAGGGTGCAGCCATATGAGAGGGGATGTAGTAGGTGGTGCTACAGTGTACAATCAGGGGTAGATGTCACTGTGTAGGGGTGCAACTAATGTGGCAACAGCCAGCACAAGATATTGCTGTAGGAAATGTGCAGTTTTGGGGTACAGTGGATGGTAAGGGTGATCTAATGGAAACTGATTCATCAATGAATCAGCTCCTGCTAGTGGAAGATGATGTTGATTGGTGACGGTGGTGACAACAGGGGTTGCAGTATGGGGTATATATGTCGCAGTGGTGAGAATGCAGCATAACCTAGATAATATGGCGATTGTATATGTGAAACCACAGCAGGGATGCTGTGCATGATACAGGCCTGGATGCAAATGTAATGGACATGTAACAGGTAATGACACCTAAATGGGTGTGTAACGGCTGATGATGTGAGCTAAAATTGTAAGGGCTGAGTGAGTAAGGGTAACTGTATAGGGCATATAGCAGCCCTGTGAAGACTTGTAGGAAATAAAGAAAAAACAATATCAGAATTACAAGATGACTTACCATTGAGGAATAATGAAACAAGGAAAGACACAATGTTAGCAGCATGAAACAGTATGGAATACACTCCTAATGCAGCACAGAGAGAGCAGGCATGTTACCAAATGTGATAAATGAATAATGCTGGGCAGTGAGAAAGAAGAAAAAAAATAATAAGCATCTCCAATTATCTTAACATCTAAATTAACTAACTGATTGGAGATCTTGATTTATCCAACGAGAGAACATGTACTTACCTGCTGTGGCTGCATCCATTTGAACAGAGATATATTGTGAATGCCATAAGTAGCAAGGGTAAAACAAGACACGCTAAGATGTCTGACTATCCACGAGGTGGATACCCATCCTTTGCTTACATTCAGGATCCTACCATGCATAGGTTACAGCTTTAGATAACATGGAACCGATTCTCTCAGCACCAAATTGTAGGCTTTAAGATCTCAAACTAAACATAGATGGCGTATTAGCAGTGCTTTATCAGCAACAGGGACATCTACAAAGTAGTTTTCAACAAGAACAGTCAAACCAGAGGAGGAGGACTTCAATTCTGTGTGTGTCTTAGTGAATGTCTGCAGTTGGTGAGAGTCCGAATCCAGGACAAGGGTTGGTTCATCAAATCGGATCTGAGTTACTCCAACTGCCTTCAGCAATAATTTCCTTGTACACCGGGAGGATTTTTCCCAATAGAGATGGAAGAAAGAAAGATTTATCAGCATCCTTTGCTGATTTTGACAGCAACAGATAGGAGACAGGACCAATAATAACGGGAACGATATCGACTCCAATTTCTCCACCATTCCAGCCATACTTAATCCCAACAGCAGCCATCTATTTCCAGATAGACAGCCTCAGATCCTTGGCAACCTTCTGAAGATCACTAACACTGCTCTTTCCATCCCAGAATGATTCCAATGCAAATTTGAAGAAAAAAAAAAGTTTTGGGCAAGTTCTGGACATGACTTTGAAGCCCACCAATTTGTTGTTCTCATAACTATGACTTAGCCATATGCTAGATCTTACCTAACCATCCCAGCTCTGTCGATTTAGGTAGATTACCATACAAAAATTTAGAGTCCTTTGGAAGGTTAGTCTACTAATCAGAACCTGACGAAAGCTAAATTTCTCAAAGAGGTTCAAGGGAAAAAGGCCTAGAACTCTCTTCCTGAACCGACTAATGCAACCATTCCTTTAAAACAAACCCTTCATCTTGGAAGTATTAGGATCAGAATCATGGTCAGGATCATTCCACATTGTCATCCATGCTCGCTGCTTTCTGGACAATTCAAACTTGGGTATATACCACCCCCTTTATGGAGACTCTTGGAGATTTATAATCCATGGTTACATATTTCAGCCAAGACAGAAGCAAAAAGAAGAAAGAAAAAGAAAAAAAAAATGGTAATCACAGGGCATGAAAAGTGATAGAACTAACCTGCGGCTTCCTTTTGACAGGGCATGATGTAATGACAGAAAACGAAATTGGTTACCAATAATTAACAGTATCCTGCCTTCAACCGCAACTAAGACATGCTTTCTAAAAGATACAACCTATAGAGATGAAAGAAAATTTCACTCTTAAATCGAAATTGAATAGCTACTAACACGAACCGAAGCATTGATTATGGAAAAGCAAAACATCTCAATCATCATTGTAACACAGCTGCATCATTACTTGACTATTTAATTTGGAAATGATCTCAGTCTTATCCAGCATATTTGAATCTCTAAATTGCAAGTGATAATGTGTACAAAGATGTCTATGGGTAAATGAAAGAAAACTGAGCGTGATGAGAACCACTTCTTCAGAAGCGCCAGAAACCAATATACCATCATCAAGGATGATCATCAAGGCAGTACTTAACAAAAATGTTAATGGCAGTAGATAAGATAACAAAAAAAAAAGAAAAAGAAATGAAGGCATATCAGGTGTTGGCATCGTGTTTTATGAGGACATAACTGATACATAGGGAGATACAAAAAAAAAAAAAAAAAATGTCGGGACCAGAGGATCCCTCTTCTAATATGGCACACTGAACATAGATCAGCGCTTGCTATATGCAAGACTGATATTATGATGGTGCTTCAGTGAATTGATTAAAACAGAAAAGATTAAAAGGTACGAAGAGGAAAATATAGACTAGTTAAGAGGAAAAGGGGAATAATGGGAGACTCACCGGATGATGGCAGAGATCGGAACGGGGAGTTGATCTTTCCTTCGAATGAAGCCTTGAGGGAAATTTGTCGCCGATTTCTGTAGAAATTCCAACCGAGAGAGGCAATGGCCCTTTAATGGAGTTGGCGAAGGTCCCCTTTGCTTGCAAGAATCGTAATGGCCGCTGAGGCTTTTGATCTCCTTTTCCTGATTGATGATCCACGAGATGACTGTTGGGTTGAGGCGATGGATGCACCAGAAGGAAGGCCGGTAATGGGTGATGACAAGAATGGACGCCTGAAGGTGGATAAGAAGACCGGATGATCCTGGATTGTAAGAGATGCTTGATGGGAAAAACGGATGCCAGAATGCGAATGCGTGAGGGCAAATGGATCGCAAGAACGAAAGGATGGATGATGTCCACCCCTTTCTGGGGGATTGAGTGCCTCTTCTTAAAGAGCGAGAGTGAAAGGTTCTCGAAGGTGGTTTGTTGGAAAATGGAGGAGAGAGATGAGGCGGTTTCGTGATGGAGGGTGGATGGAGGATGAGCGTGGAGATCGCACATGGGGGGGGAAACGGCCGGCCATGGAGGGAGACGAGAGGCGTGCGGCTGGAGACAGTTTCGGGAGGGGCGGCTGCGCCTCCCTCCCCCTCTTCTTCCTTACGAAGGGTAAAAGAAAAACCCTAAAAGGGTTTTTCAAAGACCCCCCCCCCCTTTCAACTCTCAAATTTTTACAAAAGAGGGCTTCGGAGGTCTTTAGCGAAAATTATTTTTCAAAAAGGCTCGAAATCATTTGTTTTTCTCAAAATCTTTCCAAATTTTTTGGTTTTTGGTGTTATTTTTCCATTTTTTTGCATTTTCAAGTAAAAATACTAAGATTTGCGATAAAACAAAGATTAAACTATTTTTTTTGTGTTTTTTGCAAAATATCTACAAAGAAAATTTTTCTGAGAATTTTAAGGCTATTTTTGGAGAAATTTCTTCAGAAAATGCGTTTGGATCCGGATTTGGAAGAAATATGGATTTAAAACACTGGATTCGGATCCGGAATTAATTTTGAATATAGCCATATGGAATTTAATTCAGAAAATCTGAAGAATTGACTGAAATTTAGCTTTGGTTTTCTCAAAAAAAATGGCACCGGGGGCAAAAGGGTCATTTTTACAAAACTTTAAAAATTTTGGGGTGTTCACAGATGCCCCTCTTTGTTACTAAGCCGGTTGGGAGCCGAGCTTAGTGGCAAAGACAACACTCCAAATTTTGAAAATGCCCCAGTTAGCAGATCTGAACTGGGTGTGGAAGAATTATTTTGAAAATATGGTTTTTCAGGCTTCAACCTTATCCTGAATGGTTTTGGGGTGACAAAATCCTTGAAGACAATGTAATCAAACAATAGAAATGAGGAAATCATGATGGGACTTTGGGTGGAAATTCCAAAATGGTGGAAGATGAGAATTTTGATCAGGTCTCGTGGGTGAGACAAGATACTCTTATCGGAATGATTCAGTTTTAGCCTTTAACCTGGATGGGACAAAAATATGTCAAAATGAATTTGAACTGAGGAAAGGAATACACGAGGACCTTGATGGGACATTTTGGAAAATGCCTCGTGAGACGAAGCTCAAGTAGGAATCCTATCCTGGATGGATATATAAAGCATGGATTCCTTGATGGGAAGAGCCATAATGAGACTGGGAGAAATCATCTCGTTAAAACGAGGAACTTTGTAGGAACAAGACTCAGGTTTAACCCAAACCTGCAAGGAAGATACCTCGCGAAGCGAGGTTCTGGGTTAACTCTTAACCTGGACAGGAAATCTACCATATGGGTTTCTCAAACGGAGAAACCATAATGGGACCTTCGAAACTTGGACGAACAAAATCCGAAAGGGATTTGCGAAAGGAGAAATATAGGGTTCTTAAAGCTTGGAAAAAGGAATAATTTTGGGTGTCTCATTTGCTGAGACTGAAATAGCTTTTTGAAATCAAATGGCCTCTCGCAGAAAATTCAGGTTTTGACCCTTAACCTGAGTGGGAACACCATACGGAATCCTTGACTGAAGAAACTGTGATGGGACAGGAAGAGATACTTCAACTGGATGAGGAAACTCTTCTGGAAGATATAAACAATGCTAGGTTGCATTAGAATAGATATCAGATGTTTATTTCACTTTTGGAATAGCTAGAAAATTTTGCCAATAAGATAAAAATTATAGCTGATTCAAATGTTTGAAAATGTGCGCGTATGTGCAAAAGATATTCCCTCTTTTACCTGGGGTATTTCCTCTAATGAGGTTAACTCCTTAGTTCTAAGAGTCAAATTCAAAATTTTAGCACTGATGATCTTCTTCAAGGAAGCTATCCATTTCCCTAATATGAGAATAGAAGAAATATTCTCAATTTCATAATAGCAAGTAATGAAAAGATATTGATAAAAGAATTTTGCATGAGAAAAGATGACTTTTGGCAACTTTGGCAGTTTGATATCTGGGTGTTTTCCCATGATGATCTTTTTGCACTCTTTTGAGTCATTGAGCTTTCTCGGTTTTTTACATCATCTTTCATTTGGATGGGTCCTGACTTTTCTTTCTTTTTCCAGGGAAGGGTACGTCACAAACTCCTTCATCTTGGAGATGTTCTGATCCTTCTTTTATCTCAGGGATTCTATTGATGACATTGGCTCAAAAGGTCTTTAGATGATAGTAGAAATCAAATATCTTTTAGGGTTTGTCGGTAGGTTCATCACACTAGCCTTCATCTCGACGGTGATCTGAACTTTCCCTGGAAGGATCCATCACAAACTCCGTCATCTTGGAGATGTTTCAAAATCTTCTTTGGCCCCAGGGGTCTACTCGCTTAATTCACCTTCATCTTGACGACAATTGAGAGATCCCTTTTGCGGATATTTGATTGCAACTTTTTAAACGAAAATGAGAAGATATGGGTTGAGTGGATTCTTTTTATAACTCAAGATATTCCCACTACCTGATTGCCAGAAAGTCATTTCTAAACATGTGCCATAGCCAAGATAAATATCAATTCGCTTCTGGCTTTTCAACATCATTGAAGATTTCTTTCATTGATCATATCGAGGACATTTCTTACATCCTTTTGGTTGATCAATAGGAAAAGATTTGAATTTTACCTCTTTTCGCAAAAAGTTTCACCTTTTGGAAAGAAATAGTAGAGGTAATCTGAGAAAAACTCTTTTTTTTTTGTGCAGTAAAAATGCTTTTAGCAAATTGGCAAAGTTTTCACGAATTCTTTGTGAGATAATCACTCAATAAAGATTTCGATGCGACCTTAGCTGTAATTTAAAGAAATGGTGTAAGAATCAGACTTTAGAAAACTGGATCGATGAAATACATTAGGTTTTGGAAATCCCGACCAGTTACAAAAACTGGATTTGAAAATCCCGACCAGTTATAAAAACTGGATTTGAAAATCCCGACCAGTTATAAAAACTGGATTTGAAATCCCGACCAGTGAAAGACACTGGATTTGAAAATCCCGACCAGTTATGAAAACTGGATTTGAAAAATCCTGACCAGTTATGAAAACTGGATTTGAAAATCCCGACCAGTTATAAAAACTGGATTTGAAAATCCCGACCAATTATAAAAACTGGATTTGAAAATCACGACCAGTTATGAAAACTGGATTTGAAAATCCCGACCAGTTATAGAAACTGGATTTGAAAATCCCGACCAGTTATGAAAACTGGATTTGAAAATCCCGACCAGTTATAGAAACTGGATTTGAAAATCCCGACCAGTTATAAAAACTGCATTTGAAAATCCCGACCAGTTATGAAAACTGGATTTGAAAATCCCGACCAGTTATAGAAACTGGATTTGAAAATCCCGACCAGTTATAAAAACTGGATTTGAAAATCCCGACCAGTTTTTTTTTTTAACTGGATTTGAAAATCCCGACCAGTTATAAAAAACTGGATTTGAAAATCCGGACCAGTTATAAAAAATAGATTTGAAAAAGGCTTTATCTGAAGGTTTGAGAGTGATGGAATTTTGGGAGATTATAGCCCGAGGGTTGAGAAAATGATGAGATTTGTTGAAGATATTGCAATCAAAGGTTGGGAAACTGATAGAATTTGAGAGATTGAAGATCTTGAAGGTTTGGGAATGATAGAATTGAGGAGTTGCACCCTAAGGGTTTGATCTTTTGGAATACACGACCAGCGGGGGCTGGATCTTTTGGAATACAGGACCAACGAGATGCTGGATCCTCTGGAAATACATGACCAACGAGATGCTGGATCTTTTGGAAATACATGACCAGCGAGATGCTGGATCCTTTGAAAATACATGATCGGCAAAAGCTGGATCTTTTGAAAATACATGAAGTTTTGGGAGATTTGAGTCAGAACTTGAATTTAGAAGGAGAAAGGTCTTTGGTCAGAAGATTGATTTTAGAAGGTTACCGGTGTGAGAACCGGATTTTCTAAATGAGCTCAATTTTGAGAAATAACCAGTGCGAGAGCTGGGTTTTGAAGATGAGCTAGATTTTCAAAATGAGTTTTTAGAAGATAATTCAGGATTTATCCCCTTATCCTGAACGGAGGAAATAAAAAAAAAAGAATACCTCATTGAAAGGAGGCATCAGGTTTATCCCTTAACCTGAAAGGGTGCATTTTAAAGATAAAGGTAGATGAAATTTTAATAAGATTGAAAAATTTGTTAAAACTTGACAGGGATGAGCATTAGCTTGATGTAAATCTGATCAAACCAAAATGAATTAAATGAAACAAAAAATAAAGACCGCAAGACTAATTAAGATTTAACAAAATTTGAGGAAAAAGAGCTTTCGTCTAATCCTCCCTGCATATGATGGAAGAAGACGATTATAAAAATGAAATAAAAATGCCCCAGTATCATGGAGAAGAATGTAAGAATTGATAGAAGATTATTGTTTTATTGAAATGACTCTTTGAATAGTACAAAAGGCTTAGAATGAACATTTCAGGTATAAAACTTTTTCAAATGCAAAGCATTAATGGGATCTGACATTTCCACTCCATCTGCATTGATTAGACGATATGAATTGCGAGGAAGTGCTTCCTTAACCACATAAGGGCCTTCCCAATTAGGTGACCACTTGCCCCGTGGTCGATGCTTGAGATGAGCTGTTGATCTGAGTACCAAATCATTAACTCGAAATTTTCTCTCAATGACAGACTTGCCATAATGTCGAGCTATCCTCTGCCGATAAGCTTGAGCGTGCTCTGCTGCTTTGAGCCTCTTTTCATCCAGTAAATCTAGCTGCACCAATCTCTGCTGCTGATACTGATCAAGTGGCAATTCTATAAGTGAAGCAAATTTGAGAGCGGGCTTTTGGATATGGAGAGGTAACACCACTTCAGTCCCGTAAACAAGTTCTGAAGGAGTGGCATTAGTCGGAGTCCGAATGGTGGTCCGATATGCCCAAAGCGCGTCATGAATTTTCTCATGCCAATCTCGACCTGTCTTCACAGTCCTTTCCAAAATACGAATCAATATCTTATTGGTAGCCTCTGCTTGGCCGTTCCCTTGAGGATAATAGGGAGCTGAGAAATGATGGGAAATTCTGAATTTAGAACAGAAGGTTTTCATCCTCTCATTTTTGAAATGGGTTCCATTGTCTGAGACAATATCATGTGGTATGCCGAAAAGGCAGAGGATGTTCTTATGAATGAAAGAAACCACATGGCGGCCTTCTACTGTGCGTAAAGTAACAGCTTCAACCCATTTCGTGAAGTACTCTGTCGCAGCCAGAAAGTATTTGTGGCCGTTGGAAGCAGAAGGGGTAATCGGGCCGACAACGTCAAAAGCCCACATAGAAAATGGCCAAGGAGAAACAACTGATTGTAGATATGCGGCCGGAGCATGAATATAAGGTGCATGCAATTGGCATTTGACACACTTCTTTACAAATCTATGACAGTCCTGCTGCATGGTATTCCAATAGTACCCTGCCCGAACGATCTGCTTGACGAGAGTCTGATAGCCAACATGGCCACCACAAATCCCTTCATGCGCCTCTTGGGTAACTTCCATAGCCTCTTCTTTGTCTAAGCACCTTGAATACTCAGAACTGAACCCACGGCGGTAAAGGACATTGGCAAGAATGAAATAACGGCTAGACATACGCTGAATCGCGCGTTGCTCCCTTTTTGGCATTTCTGGCAGAAATTTACCAGTCTCAATAAAATTTTTGATGTTTTGGTACCAAGGCTTCTCCTTCTGATTGACCTGGTTTACTTGCATAATTAAATCGAAAGCAGGTTGTTCAAGTCTGCCAACTTCAAAAGAACGACATGATTCACCACCTTTGAAGGACAGAATGGAGCCCAAACTGGCTAAACCATCGGCTATTTGATTATGCTCTCTTCTGATATGACTGAGCTGAAATTCTTCGAAGCTGTCCACAAAAGCTAAGACGATCTTTTGATACGGAATCAATTTTGGATCTTTTACTTGCCATTCAGTGTTAACTTGACTGACAACAAGTAATGAATCACCAAAGGCATGTACTCTCTTGACATTGAAATTTTGCAGAATTTTGAGGCCTTGTATTAAAGTTTCATACTCGGCCATATTATGAGTGCATTGGAAACCAAGCTTGAGAGAATAAGGGATCATTTCTTTTTCTGGAGTGATTAGCAAGACTCCAATCCCGATGCCAGACATGTTTTTAGAGCCATCGAAGAACATGTTCCAAACTGGGGGCTGTTGGATGTTACAGATGTGCTCATCAGGAAAATCATCTTCTGCTTTAATTTCTTCTGTCAAAGGGAAGTCTGCCAACTGATCTGCGATCGCTTGGCCCTTAATCGACTTTTGAGAGACATACTCTAAGTCATATTGCATTAGAAGGACTTGCCACTTCGCAATTCGTCCAGTGAGAAATGGTTGTTCTAAGATGTATTTGAGAGGATTAAGCTTCGATAGGAATTTGATTTCAGAAGCTAATAGGTAATGTCTTAATTTCTGGCACATCCAAACCAGAGCTAGACAAGTCTTCTCCATCTGAGAATACTTCTTTTCATAATCAATGAATGTTTTGCTCACGTAGTAGATGGCGTGCTCTATCAGGCTGCCTTCTTCATACTGAGCGAGGAATCCACCACAGGCATTCTGATTGACAGAAATATATAGTAGGAGAGGTTTTCCCAGCTTTGGCGGCTTCAAAACTGGTGGAATAAGGAGATACTGCTTGATGCGCTCGAACGAGAGCTGACATTCTGATCCCCATTTGAATTTAACTCCTTTTCTAAGCAAATGGTTGAAAGGCTCGCATCTCATGGCCAGATTGGAGATGAATCTGCGAATAGACTGAATATGCCCTTGAAGGCTTCACAGTTCCCTGAGATTAGTTGGAGGCGGCATGTCAATAATGGCTTTTGCCTTGGCCGGATCCACCTCGATTCCTTTCTTGCTGATGATGAAGCCGAGTAATTTGCCGGACTCAACTCCGAAAACACATTTCTGAGGGTTAAGTCTTAATTTGTAAAGAATAAGTCTTTCAAAAACTTGACTAAGAGCATCGAGAGGATCCTCTTCTTCTTTAGACTTAACCAAAATATCATCCACATATGCATCCATATTCTTGTGCATTTGATCGTGGAAAATAACGGCCATCGCCCTTTGATAGGTTGCCCCAGCATTTTTGAGTCCGAATGGCATGACTGTATAGCAAAAGGTTCCCCATGGTGTAGTAAATGAAGTCTTGGACTGATCACAAACGGCCAGCTTGATCTGATTATAACCTGAATATCCGTCCATGAAAGAAAACATGGCATGACCTGCTGTGCTATCGACCAAGAGGTCAATATTAGGAAGTGGATAATCATCTTTCGGGGTGGCTTTATTGAGATCCCTGAAATCAATGCAAATCCGAACTTTTCCGTTCTTTTTAGGGACTGCCACGATATTTGCTAACCAATCTGGATAATCAATGGCTGGATGAAGCCTGCTTTCAATAAATCTTCAAGTCCTTCCTTGACTTGTTGCTCAATTCGAGGGTCTAATTTCCTCAATTTCTGCTTGATTGGTCTGGCTTCTGGTTTCAACTTGAGTCGATGCTCAACCAGCTTGATATCCAATCCTGGCATATCTTCGTAAGTCCAGGCAAACACTTCCTGATGCTTTTTGAGGAATTGGATGAGTCTAGCTTTTTCAACTTCGCTTAGACTCGACCCGATTTTGAGAATTTTCGGATCATCTTCCGACCCAACGTTAATATCCTCAGTTGGATCTTGAACCAAGGATGAGGGTTCATCCTGCTTTTGAATGTGAGCAAATTCTGGCAATTCTTGAATGGTGGAATCAAATTCAGCTGGCTCTTCGGTCAGTTCTGCTGCCTGACTGACTTCTGCTCTGTCTTTCATCTCAGGAAACCTTGCCAATTTTAGATACTTGGGATTGATAACAAATCTTGTCATTGATTCAGGAGTTAATGGTCCTGAAAATGCCAAAAGAGGTTGTTTTTAAGAGAAAATACGAGCCAAATCAAAATTTTTGTATAAAGCAAGAGCAATGACATAGACAAAGTATAAGAGGGAAATGATGAATACTCGAAAAAGATTGATCTTTCATTGATTGAAGTAAAGTATTTACAAGATTCTGACAAAAGATGGGACTGTGTTGTCCCTACAAGATTTAAACAAAGAAATGAGGAAAAGCAGGAAAAACTAAGGCATCATCTCTTCATTGGCTTCCTTTGATAAAAACTGTCTTGTTGCTGGAATCCGGGCCGGTGAACCCCAGCCCTGAACTGTCCGCATGCCGAACTGGAATGATGGGCTCTATCATGTCGTCTTCATTTTTCCCGATGCCTCGGAATGGCTGGTATCCATGTTTTATCAGCAGATCAAATCCCTTTCTGGCTTTGGAGAACTGGGGAAATAAAGGGTGATCTCTGAAGGAGGTGTAATTGATGCGTCCTCCTAGCTTGAAGAAGCAAGGTCCCTACCATTGGACCGTGGCTGTGACGTTTTCCTCTTCCATGACATCTTTTAATTTTAGCATCTCTAGGCTATCACTAAGATTGATCTCATCTGCCTCTCGGATGCTGGGGATATCTGCTGTAAATGTGGGACGAGGAATCATAGGCTGTGGCAGCCTTTCTTCAGGGTCTTCGCCCAAAACAGTAGTAATCATTCTACCCTTAGACCACTTGATGCACTGATGGAGAGTTGATGGAACGGCATTGGCATTGTGGATCCATGTTCGTCCCAACAACAGATTGTAAGTCGGCGGCACATTGACAACATGGAATAGCACCGTGTGTACTGAGTAGTTGATAAAAATCTCTAAGAAGATCTTGCCCTTGGCCGTCTGGCCGTGATTATCGAAGCCATAGATGGTAATGGGATCGGGCACGTACTCTTCTTCTTTTAATCCCAAGGCTTTCGCTGTCATCTCTGGGCAAATATTGAGGCTGCTGCCTCCATCAACGAGTACATGCGGGACAGTCATGCCCCAGGTCCTTACCACGATGTATAATGCATTATTGTGGAATGAATGAGGCTTTGGCAAGTCCTCATCTGAAAAGGTAATAGGCGCGTTTGTCATTGCTTGATTTACAATCTGTGCCATGTCTTCGGGCGTGGTGCCCGGCTTTACTTTGATCTTTCTTAATAGATCATTGAGCTTTTCCTGATGCTGGGGAGAATCATGAGTCAACTCGAAAATGGAGATGTTGGAGAGCGCTGTAATAGGCTTCTGAATGCTTTTGGCCCGCTCTTCTGCTGCTTCTGAGGTTTCTGCTTCCTCTGTGCAGATCTCCTTTTTTACGAATCTCTTTGGAAAAACTTGGATTTTCCCATTCTCTACTGACGTGTTTCTAATGTTAAAAAATGATAGGATATCCCCTCTCTGAGATGCAGGCTGATCCTGACACAGAACCATTACCTGATGTTGCAGACTTATATCCTCTTCGGAACAAGGATGTATGTGACTCTGTGGTAGGAAGGAATGTTCAGAAACGGTTGATGTGGAATGCTTTGGAAATGGGGCGGACAGGATGTCCATTTTGCCCTCTTCTTCATCCTCGATGAGGATGCTTTTGTCGATGCAATCCTGGATCAGATGCTTCAGAACGAAGCAGTATTCGGTGTCATGGCCCATCGCTCTGTGGAACTTGCAGTACTGTTCCTTAAATCTTCCCATGAGCACTGGTGGATCTGCCACCTTGGGAAGTTTCACCATCCCGTGAGACAGCAAGTATTCCAGAATTTTTTCTAGAGGCTGGTCGAGGGGAGTAAACTTCCGATCCCTGCTCCAGTTTATATGTTTGGGTTTTTCTTGAAGGTCCCCCTTTTGTTGAGGACCGGCCGGAAGAGGCTTATCATTGTTCTTGAAGAGTTTTCCTTTCTTTCTTCTGCTCTGCTCGGGCTTTGTGCCACTGCCACTGCCCTGTTTACTGCTACTGCCCTGATCATCTCCTGGAACCTCGGCGGAGTAGGTGAAGTGTTGATGTCTTCTTTTAAATCATTGTAATTTTGAAAAGATTTTTATATGAAAAACATGTGAAAACCAGACATCAAATAATAAAAACCGGTTCTCACTAGTGGATGAGACCGGGTCGAACTCAGGGAACGGGAATATTTTGTATTCAAACACGCACGTCTAAACTATTCTTTATTGCCGAATTATTGAAATGTAAAATGTTCAGAAAAGGTAAAAACAACTAACTATTACAACAAATGAATACCCTTCGCAGAGGGCGTAAAGTGCAATATTTACAAACCCAGAATCAAATTCCTAATTCTAAACTGAAAAGTAAAAAGAAGCTTCTACTCTTCGTACTTCGTGTCACGTAATCTCTTCTGCTCCAATCTCGTGCAATCCTGCACAAGTCAAAAGGACACGAGCAGTACACGAAAGAAAAACAAAAACTAACTAAACAAAATAGACTAACTAAATACTAAGAATACGAAAGAAATCATTAACGAAATCTAATTGACTAATTACAATTGACAACTAATTCTAATTAAATCTAATAACAACTAACTAATTCCAAAAGACTTAGCTAACAGTTTACTAATAACTATTACTTAGCAAAAGTAACTAAGCTAACAAGTACACATTACTTGGCTACTTCAACAAAATTTTATACTAATCACTAATGATTTCATAAACTAACAGCTAACTGCTCAATTAACTAATAGCTAACTAATTTTTCAATTAACTAACATTAAAAGTTTCAGTGAGAACCAACAGTAACAATATGATAAAATTTCAGTGAAAATCCAGTTTTAAAATCACCACAACCTTAAAAACCAGTTTTTAAATTCAATAGATCGTGAAAACCCAATTTTACTTCAACACATTGTGAAAATAACTTTTCACGTTTGAATCACACAGATGAGATCGGCTCTTACAATAACTCAGTAAGAAGAGTAACCGGAGAACTGTGTAACCGCCGGTGAATTCTACAGGAAATAAAGTTCACGATGGAAATGGGAACTTCCGGCGGATTCAGGGATGATGATTTTTACGATCAGAGATCTACAAGACAGATCAAAGCTTGATTCCAGTAGAAGACTCAATTTTAGCCAGTAACTTGGAGGAGATTTGATGGTTAGATGATTAGGATTCCGATAATCCGATAAATCTCAGCTAATTTCAGGGAACTTCCGGCGGATTCACCTGTTTCTGCTAAATTTCACAGATGCTCAATAATGATGATTCACGATTCATACTTTTACTTTAAATCACCCTATCTGATCGAATTTTTTCAAAAACAAACACTAGAATTTCAAATATTGACGGCCTCCACCGGAGATATCAACAGCCACCGGAAATATCAACAACCACCGGAAATATCAACAACCGTGAAATGCTTCACAGTGACTCTTTCACGGCAACTCAATTGAAAATGCCTCTTTCATATTTTTCACGATAAATGTGAAGTGATCCGGCCAATATTGATTCCAGAAAAATCATTTGCAGCATTTGGATTTCCACAGCATCAAATCATTTTTGATCGGCTTGTTTCACAGTGAATCTCCGGCAGGTACAGAGCCCCGATTGATAAAGAATATTTTTGGATATCCAGGTGATGTGGATGATCCAGATCATCAAATCATTGATCAATCAAAAGCTCTCACCAAAGTTAAGCAAACAGACATCATCAAATAGTGGTATAACATCGGCGATCAGAATTAAGACACTTGTTGGAAAACAGAAATTGCAATTCAAAATGATATCCTATCTCTGATCGGTTTCGATTAAATGATCATGATAATCCTTTTCAAAAAAAATAATCCGATGATCAGAGTGCAGATGAAATTTGATTTATCAGATTCAAACACTTTATTTGGTTCACATTCAAACAAATATCATCAGGCGACAAATGATTTGGCGATACTTACTCTGTAGCATACACAGGAAAATCCAACTCGAATTCTCTCAGACAGCAGATTCGATCATAAACAAGAAAAATTCAAAACGTGATATCATCAGTGAGTATAGAGCAGTTGAATGATTTTTGGAGCTTGATCGATCAATACAAATGAATCATCCTTCAATCTATCTTTAAACTCAAACAAGGTATATGAATTAAAATGAAAACGTAATCTGCAAATAAAACTATTCCTAAAAACTAAAATCAAAATCTAATCTAAAAATCTCTGAATCAACATATGTAATAACAAGATTTGAATGAATCATGACTGCTAAAATGTAAAATCAAATGGAAATTATTCTATGATTTCATCTTATTTTGATTTTTATTTCAGATTAACTAATCTAATGAGAGATAGAAGGAGGAATTAGAGAAGGAGAAGAAGAGGAAGAAGAAGAAGAAGAAGAATCACTTACCGAACTAGAAGGGTTAGAAGAGAGGTTGAAATCCTCTATCTTGCTTCAGCCATTACCGGAATTCTCCACCGGAAAGAGGATGAGAAAAAGAGGGGAAAATAGGGAGAAGAAGAAGAAGAGGTAAGAAGAGGTGGAGAGGAAGGGGAAGAAGAGAGGGCTTGGGCAAAAGAGAGAAGACAAGCCTCTCTTCCCCCTACGTATGGTATTTATAATTTTGAAAGTTTTTCCATAAGTCCATCTTATTTCAAAGAATTCCATTTCAAAACCTCTCTTCAAAAAGTTATTTACAAAGCAACTCAAAATGACTATGTTTTAGAAAATACAAAAACTAAGTTTATTCTAAATCTAATTTTTTTATGATTTTCAAAAACTAAACTACTACAATTATGTCAAACACTAAAATATACATTAAAATGTAAAACAAAACTATTTTTCATGCATTTTCTATTCTTATATTATTTTAGCACATTTACTCGAAACTAACATAAAATTGGGTTTTTAAATCATTTTCTCATGAAATCATGCATATTTTTATATGAAAAATCCCTAAAATATATGCATGATCAAGTGTGCCTTCTTCTTTGGGTCTTGCACATTTTTGGCTAAGGCGACACCTTCATACATCCCGTTCTCTACCCCCATCTCGAGCCATTCCGCTCGCTCTGTTAGTTCAATAAAGGATTTGGAGGGATATGGGAAAAGAAGACTTTTTAGGGGTTGGGAGAAGTTATTGAGGATGACTTGAAGGGCATGTTCCTCAGAAATAGGGTTTCTGATTTTGTTGCACAGGCTTCTCCACTTGTGAATGAAATCCCTAGCCTTCTCATTGGGCTCCTGCTTCAAGTTGCACAGGCGGTTTAGGGTGGGCAGAGCTTCCGTGTTGAATAGGAAGCGTTCAACAAACATGTTGACCACCTTGTCAAAATCCCTTAGTTCGATGGGATTGACGTGCTCAGCATACCATTTGGCGGCTATTCCCTCCAAACTGCGGGGAAAACAGAGGAAGAGGGCACAATTGTCTTCGCTGAATCGGGCGCATTCCGCGAAGAACATGGCAAGGTGAGCCTTGGGGTCTCCGGATCCATCGAATTTAATGAATTTTCGGGGGAGATTCTCCAAATTGATGTCTCCTTCCAAACCAAGGTAGAAATCCTACCTGGTGTATGACCTTTTCCCTTTATCCCGGACTTGCAGGTCTTTGACAATTTTGGTCAGTGCCTGGATTGAGTCCTCTGCGAGGGCCCCATACTTGGGCTTATTTACTGACACAGGTTCTTCTACTAGTTTCTTTGATGATCGCTGATGCTTTGGGATGTAGATTAGCTGTTCTTCTTCAGAATTTTCCTCCGCTGACTCAGAATCTTCAGAAGTACTGTCACGCTGTACTTTCTGCTTGCTGATCTTAATCGGCTTTTTCATGGGCTTTTTCTTTGCTTTGCTCTTAGAAGCTGCCTTCTTGGGAGCAGCTTTGGCCTGCTCAGCCATCATCTTGGTCATCATTTTTTGAAAGATCCGATACATGGACGGATCAACGTCGCTTTCATCCCCGAAGTTATTCTTCTTGGACAATCTAGGAGAATTCATCTCCTCTGATTCGTTGTCACTGTGCTGTTGAGCAGCCCTCTTATCAGCCCTTGTCTGAACCATTTTCAGATGCCAAAGCTTTCCTGCAGAATATGGGAATGGTTAGAGTATGGAGAAGCTTTCAAAAATCATAATTTCTTTGAGAAAAAGCAAGAAATGAGGGGATTTGGTAGACAATTTCAAGAGATTATCCCATTACCCGGGATTGGGTCATCACATGATTTGTGATAATTGTGTTACCATCTTGATGATAATAGAGGAATATGCCTTGTTACCTAGGCGAGGTCGTCAACCATGATAAAATATATTGAAGAAAATGTGGAAGGAATATCCCTTTTACCCAGGATTAGGTCGTCACCAAAAATTTGTGACTTTTATTTGTGCTATAAACAAAAATACAGAAAACAACATTTTTGGCCAAAAAGTAAAATTTTATTGATATTTTTAACTTTCAAGGACAAAGAGAGGGTGGGCAGACAGTTTGCCACCACTCTCAATATTCAGATGATACATTTGGCCCAGGAAATATAGACAGAGAAATAAAGGAGTTCCAGGTATATTTAGCGACATGATATGCCCCAGACCACTGATCCGACTGCAGGTTGAATTCTGACACATTGCCTGTCGGGAAACGGGTGTTGGCACGGACCTGCCGCTGTGAAAACTGCCTCAGACATCGTTCTGGCTGATAATCGACACAAAAGAAAGGGCCCATCAACTTGTAGCGCTTGTCACGGGCATAAGTGTATCGAGGAACAGTCTCTCTTCTGTCAAAGAAATCCCAGGTGATCTCCTCCTGATGCAGCTTCTCGATCAGAGCTCGGCATTGGATGACTGTTTTTGACTGCTTATTGTTGAACCTGAAAGAACTGGCTTTCGAGGGAACGTGTCGCAGGAACCACGACTGCAGGGCGTAAGTGCATCCTTCTACCAGAATGGTCTCCCCAAGAGCAAATCGAGCCAAGCCTCTGTAAAGGAAGGCTAATGCGGCCATGGAAACTGAAAGCTGACGGGTCTGCTTATTTCCCCATCTTCGAAAGAGCTGAGCAACTCTGATATCTATGAAATTCTGACCATCTTGGAAGAAGGCTAACCCCACTATGCACAGGATCATGGCATGTTGAATTCTGTCTTTCGCTGCTCGAGACAGAGTGTTAACCTCTTTGTAGGCTCCATACTTTTGATATAGTTCGAATAGGTCGATGAACTGATTTCCACCAATTTCAGTGAGAGGCCAAGATCTGCTCCCTGTTGCTCTGGCCAAGGCTTCTCGAACGTCCACTCCTTTGATGTTGATCAAAAAATGCTGCTCGACAGGATCATCTGGCTGACCGGCTGGTTCGGGCAATCCCATAATATCATTGAATTCGTCCATCAGCAGAGTCATCTCTCCCCAGGGAAACCAGAAGGTGCAGGTACGCGGATTCCACCGTTCTACCATAGCCTGAATCAGAGCTCCATTGATGGTTCGCTTGCCTGCTGCTGATGCCATCTCCAACCCACAGTCATCCAAGTGGTCTGGAAACATACGTGAGAAGGTGGCGAACCAAGAATAATACCACCGAGGGAAGAAAGGATGAGACTGGATGACCCGCAGATCTGAAGGTCCATCCTGAATCTGATAGAAGACATGATCTTGGGGAAAGACAGCATCGAGGGAATTTGACGCCATTGAGATGATACTAGGGCAAAGAAAATAAGGGGAATTAGATAGAATGCAGGACTTATGGATAGACTCAAACCTGGAAATTTTGAGAGATTGAGGAGATTTTAAAAGAATTTTCCAGGGTTTTGAAGAAAATTTGATCTAAAAGAAAATGTAGGTAGAGAAAAATATACACCTGGGGGTTTTGAAAATAAGGGTAAGTTTTGAATAATACACCCAGGGTTTTGAAAAAGGGTTTGATATATATATATATGGGAAAGAGAATTATCATATAACTAAAGCTGCACAAACAAGGATGCGCACGTAGCACTTCCTAAAGGCTGACTCTAAATGCAATATTTGAAATGGCTTGTAGGACCTTAATCCTAACTCTAGGGTTCAGATCATCTGATTCCAATCAAGGTACGCCGATATACCCAAGCCGAAACTCGAAGTACGTGGCATAGAAATATTTCTCCGGTTCTAAGGTAATAGCTTCCCAACATCCTTGAGCACCTACCGATATACCTCGGACTATGGCCCTTAGGTACATGGTAGGGGGCGCGAACCCAAATAAATGGTCCAGTTGTGAGGCTCTCTCCCGAACTATGGTTCAGTGAGACAGCCCAGGAACGTGAAGACCGGGACAAATATAGGTAAGGAGGTTTTTAAAATATGTTCAACATGCAAGAAATCAGATGGCTCTAATGCAAGTCCTAAAGAGATAGATTAAAATGAAGAGAAGCATACACTTGCATACATTGTTCGCATTCAATCCCTAGAATTGAGGAGAGTTGTATTTCAGACCTAAGTCTAATGTGAGCATGGAATAATCTCCTCAATATGGTCCTACCAAACCATACTTAAATCCTATATGCAAATGATGTCAGCTTTAGGACAGAATCTAGGCCCCTAAGGCTTGCATGGAAAATAGAGCTGACATATAAAGGATAAAGACTTAGATAATGTCAAAGCAAAGGAAAAGGCATTAAATTCGACCGAACGAAGACGTGTCCCATCTCGGTCGCCAAACCTGTGATCATCGCAAAAAAATTTTCCTCTCATAATGTTCTCTCTCTTCCTTCTCTTTTCCTTTCCAACCTCTTATTTTCCTCCTTTTTGAAGGGAGAAAAGATAAAAGAACGGAAAGAAAGAGAGAAGAGAAAAGAAAGAAGAGAAGAGAAGAGGAACTCTTTTGCGGGTCTCACTTGACCTTAATTTTAAAAATATTTGAAATAACTCGCCTCCATTTTTGAAATATTTGCGGGAAAACTGGGAGACGGGATCCGCTCATCGGTACGAGGTTCGACCGTTCCTGGCGCCTTTACCAAGGGTAATCGAACCAAGGGTCGAATTAATGCCTTTTGCTTTGCTAAGAAATTATCTAAGTGTTTATCCTAAGTCTAGATGCACAAAGAATCATGCTTGTGCAAATGCAAAGATGTATGCTCTTTTTGAAATATTTTGAAGATTTCCCAAGTGTTTCTGAGATGAATCTGATAAAGTGAAGAAATGATTTTAACTTAGAACTTAAGATTAAAGTTCTAAGTTTTAAGAATAATCAAGAGCTTGGGAATATGAATCTGGATTTGGAAAATGATCTTGAAACTTTGAGATAAGAGGAATTTTCAAAGTCATAAATGGACTTTGAATCAGAATAGAAATGAAAAAAAATGGAATTGAATCAGGAGAAAAAGGTGGAATTGGAAAGTTTGAATAAAATTGAGAAATGAAATTTGATTAACAAGTTGGATTTTCAAGATGAAATCGGAATCCAATATCTGGATTCTGAATAGAGTTTCAAAGTTGAATTCTGAATTTAGGATCTGAAATGAAAACTTGATCTGGAATGAAGTGGAATTGGTTTTAAGAATTGGAATCAAGATGAAATTTGGATTTGAAACTTTGAATGGAATCGGATTTCAAGATTTTGAAATCCAAGATGATATTTGGATCCGAAATCTGAGATCCAAGATAGGGTCGGACTCTGGACCCTAAGATGGGATTGGATCTTGAGGTCTGAGATCCAATAGTAGAATTGGGTTCTGGATCCTAAAAATTGGAATTTGGATCTGAATCTGAGATCAAATGGTAGAATTAGGTTCTGGATCCTAAGAATTGGAATTTGGATCTGAATCTGAGATCCAATGGTAGAATGAGGATCTGGATCCTAAAAGAAATTTGGATCTATGATTGGAGATCCAGAGTGAAATAAGGGTTTGGGTCCAAGATAGAATTTGGATCTGTGATGGGAGATCTAAAATGGAATGGAGTTTATACTTGGAAATCTGGATCCAAGTTTGAGACTAGGATTTGGGCTTTTGAAAGTCCAACTGGGACTTTTGAATTATGGATCTGGGTTTTGAAAACCCAGATTAAGAAAAAATCTCAAATTATGATTTTCGAATAGATAAGAAGATGAACTTTTGAGAATGATTTAAGAACTTCAAAGTTTAAATGGAACTTTGAAATTGAATTTTTGAATTGAATTGGATTTTTGAAATTTCAAAATTGATTTTTTTAGAATTTTAAACTATAAATGAATTTCAAAGTCAAATTTGGACTTTGAATTTTGAAGCTTTGAATTTTGGAATGAATCAAGAATATAAAGATAGAATTTTGAAATTTCAAAGTCAAATTGGACTTTGAATTTAGATTTTAAATCTTTGAAGTAAGATAGAGGAATGAATTAAACTATAGATTGAAGAAAGATATTTGAGATCACTTGGATTTTTGAAAGAAAATTTTGAAAATATGATGCAATTCTACCCTATATGAATGAATTTGAATAAGTTTGAATTTGGAATTTGAAAAAGTTATTTCATTCTTTAAATGAATTAAAATAAGATTGAAAATATAATACATCCTTGACTATGGTCATTGAATGTATTATATGATAATCTATATTTAAATTCAAGAGAAGATTAAAATACATTTTAGTGCTTTTATAGAATTTAAAATGAGATTAACTCTCAATATACCCTGACTATGGCCATTGGTATATGTTTTGAGTTAATCCTAAGTTAAATTCTGATAAAAGAAAGAAAATATTTGGAGAAAATATGATGAATTTTGAAAGTGGATCCAGTGTTATTTTGTAAAAGATGAGAATTCTAAGTTTTGTTCACACCTCGACTATGGCTGTTGATGTAAATCGTCAACTTAGAATTAACTTACCTCTTACGAAATGGTGCACGTGCCATTCGTGTTTCACCATTGTGGGGATTTTGAAAAAATAAAGAAAAAATGCATGGAACAAACAATTCATGGCATTCTATAATGCTCATTCATTCTACCTAAAGCAGGAAAATGTAAATTTTTATTCCAATCTAGCTATTACAACATATAAAATCAAGTTTACAACCCTAAATGATAACTTTTCCCACAGATTTCCTGCAAAACAAACGGGTTAGTAATGAAAGTAGAGGAAAGTTGTACACATCATGTAGGTGTCAATGGTGAAAATGCTCATATGCCAAGACATTTATGATGGGAAGATAGGAAATGATGTATATACTTATATACATACTTATATATATACGAGTGTATATATATACATATACCGACATATGTATAGATTTGTATATATATATATATATATTCAACATAGATGGATGAGAGTGACGATATGGTAAGCACGATGGTGCTTTTGTGAGCAAGAAATACATGTAAGTGTTGTGAGGTAGGTCACGGCTATGTTATTGAAAATATAAGTAGGCTGGGGTATAATATAGGAAGGTGCAGGGTGCAGCCATATGAGAGGGGCTGTAGTAGGTGGTGCTACAGTGTACAATCAGGGGTAGATGTCACTGTGTAGGGGTGCAACTAATGTGGCAACAGCCAGCACAAGATATTGCTGTAGGAAATGTGCAGTTTTGGGGTACAGTGGATGGTAAGGGTGATCTAATGGAAACTGATTCATCAACGAATCAGCTCCTGCTAGTGGAAGATGATGTTGATTGGTGACGGTGGTGACAGCAGGGGTTGCAGTATGGGGTATATATGCCGCAGTGGTGAGAATGCAGCATAACCTAGATAATATGGCGATTGTATATGTGAAACCACAGCAGGGATGCTGTGCATGATACAGGCCTGGATGCAAATGTAATGGACATGTAACAGGTAATGACACCTAAATGGGTGTGTAACGGCTGATGATGTGAGCTAAAACTGTAAGGGCTGAGTGAGTAAGGGTAAGTTTATAGGGCATATAGCAGCCCTGTGAAGACTTGCAGGAAATAAAGAAAAAGCAATATCAGAATTACAAGATGACTTACCATTGAGGAATAATGAAACAAGGAAAGACACAATGTTAGCAACATGAAACAGTATGGAATACACTCCTAATGCAGCACAGAGAGAGCAGGCATGTTACCAAATGTGATAAATGAATAATGCTGGGCAGTGAGAAAGAAGAAAAAAAATAATAAGCATCTCCAATTATCTTAACATCTAAATTAACTAACTGATTGGAGATCTTAATTTATCCAACGAGAGAACATGTACTTACCTGCTGTGGCTGCATCCATTTGAACAGGGATATATTGTGAATGTCATAAGTAGCAAGGGTAAAACAAGACACGCTAAGATGTCTGACTATCCACGAGGTGGACACCCATCCTTTGCTTACATTCAGGATCCTACCATGCATAGGTTACAGCTTTAGACAACATGGAACCGATTCTCTCAGCACCAAATTGTAGGCTTTAAGATCTCAAACTAAACATAGATGGCGTATTAGCAGTGCTTTATCAGCAACAGGGACATCTACAAAGTAGTTTTCAACAAGAACAGTCAAACCAGAGGAGGAGGACTTCAATTCTGTGTGTGTCTTAGTGAATGCCTGCAGTTGGTGAGAGTCCGAATCCAGGACAAGGGTTGGTTCATCAAATCGGATCTGAGTTACTCCAACTGCCTTCAGCAATAATTTCCTTGTACACCGGGAGGATTTTTCCCAATAGAGATGGAAGAAAGAAAGATTTATCAGCATCCTTTGCTGATTTTGACAGCAACAGATAGGAGACAGGACCAATAATAACAGGAACGATATCGACTCCAATTTCTCCACCATTCCAGCCATACTTAATCCCAACAGCAGCCATCTATTTCCAGATAGACAGCCTCAGATCCTTGGCAACCTTCTGAAGATCACTAACACTGCTCTTTCCATCCCAGAATGATTCCAATGCAAATTTGAAGAAAAAAAAAAGTTTTGGGCAAGTTCTGGACATGACTTTGAAGCCCAACAATTTGTTGTTCTCATAACTATGACTTAGCCATATGCTAGATCTTACCTAACCATCCCAGCTCTGTCGATTTAGGTAGATTACCATACAAAAATTTAGAGTCCTTTGGAAGGTTAGTCTACTAATCAGAACCTGACGAAAGCTAAATTTCTCAAAGAGGTTCAAGGAAAAAAGGCCCAGAACTCTCTTCCTGAACCGACTAATGCAACCATTCCTTTAAAACAAACCCTTCATCTTGGAAGTATTAGGATCAGAATCATGGTCAGGATCATTCCACATTGTCATCCATGCTCGCTGCTTTCTGGACAATTCAAACTTGGGTATATACCACCCCCTTTATGGAGACTCTTGGAGATTTATAATCCATGGTTACAGATTTCAGCCAAGACAGAAGCAAAAAGAAGAAAGAAAAAGAAAAAAAAAATGGTAATCACAGGGCATGAAAAGTGATAGAACTAACCTGCGGCTTCCTTTTGACAGGGCATGATGTAATGACAGAAAACAAAATTGGTTACCAATAATTAACAGTAACCTGCCTGCAACCGCAACTAAGACATGCTTTCTAAAAGATACAACCTATAGAGATGAAAGAAAATTTCACTCTTAAATCGAAATTGAATAGCTACTAACACGAACCGAAGCATTGATTATGGAAAAGCAAAACATCTCAATCATCATTGTAACACAGCTGCATCATTACTTGACTATTTAATTTGGAAATGATCTCAGTCTTATCCAGCAGATTTGAATCTCTAAATTGCAAGTGATAATGTGTACAGAGATGTCCGTGGGTAAATGAAAGAAAACTGAGCGTGATGAGAACCACTTCTTCAGAAGCGCCAGAAACCAATATACCATCATCAAGGACCATCATCAAGGCAGTACTTAACAAAAATGTTAATGGCAGTAGATAAGATAACAAAAAAAAAAAGAAATGAAGGCATATCAGCTGTTGGCATCGTGTTTTATGAGGACATAACTGATACATAGGGAGATACAAAAAAAAAAAAAAAATGTCGGGACCAGAGGATCCCTCTTCTAATATGGCACACTGAACATAGATCAGCGCTTGCTATATGCAAGACTGATATTATGATGGTGCTTCAGTGAATTGATTAAAACCGAAAAGATTAAAAGGTACGAAGAGGAAAATATAGACTAGTTAAGAGGAAAAGGGGAATAATGGAAGACTCACCGGATGATGGCAGAGATCGGAACGGGGAGTTGATCTTTCCTTCGAATGAAGCCTTGAGGGAAATCTGTCGCCGATTTCTGTAGAAATTCCAACCGAGAGAGGCAATGGCCCTTTAATGGAGTTGGCGAAGGTCCCCTTTGCTTGCAAGAATCGTAATGGCCGCTGAGGCTTTTGTTCTCCTTTTCCCGATTGATGATCCACGAGATGACTGTTGGGTTGAGGCGATGGATGCACCAGAAGGAAGGCCGGTAATGGGTGATGACAAGAATGGACACCTGAAGGTGGATAAGAAGACCGGATGATCCTGGATTGTAAGAGATGCTTGATGGGAAAATGGATGCCAGAGAGCGAATGCGTGAGGGCAAATGGATCGCAAGAACGAAAGGATGGATGATGTCCACCCCTTTCTGGGGGATTGAGTGCCTCTTCTTAAAGAGCGAGAGTGAATGGTTCTCGAAGGTGGTTTGTTGGAAAATGGAGGAGAGAGATGAGGCGGTTTCGTGATGGAGGGTGGATGGAGGATGAGCGTGGAGATCGCACATGGGGGGGGGGGGGGGAAACGGCCGGCCATGGAGGGAGACGAGAGGCGTGCGGCTGGAGACAGTTTCGGGAGGGGCGGCTGCGCCTCCCTCCCCCTCTTCTTCCTTACGAAGGGTAAAAGAAAAACCCTAAAAGGGTTTTTCAAAGACCCCCCCTTTCAACTCTCAAATTTTTACAAAAGAGGGCTTCAGAGGTCTTTAGCGAAAATTATTTTTCAAAAAGGCTCGAAATCATTTGTTTTTCTCAAAATCTTTCCAATTTTTTTGGTTTTTGGTGTTATTTTTCCATTTTTTTGCATTTTCAAGTAAAAATCCTAAGATTTGCGAGAAAACAAAGATTAAAACTAATTTTTTTGTCTTTTTTGCAAAATATCTACAAAGAAAATTTTTCTAAGAATTTTAAGGCTATTTTTGGAGAAATTTCTTCAGAAAATGCGTTTGGATCCGGATTTTGAAGAAATATGGATTTAAAACACTGGATTCGGATCCGGAATTAATTTTGAATATAGCCATATGCAATTTAATTCAGAAAATCTGAAGAATTGACTGAAATTTAGCTTTGGTTTTCTCAAAAAAATGGAACCGGGGGCAAAAGGGTCATTTTTACAAAACTTTGAAAATTTTGGGGTGTTCACAGTGGCTTAACCTCAAGCCGAAATTGGACTGTCTATGGTGGGACAGTGGGGACATAGGGAAGTGTGCGAATCTGAGAGCCCATGCGCTCAGATTATACCAACAGAAGGGAAGGAATCTTGAAAACTCCCGTTATCAAGTCCTTAAAAGGGATAACAACTAATGTCATGATGCGCCAAAGATGAACCTCAAACTCTCGCTTTACGTCAGGATGGCGAGAAAATATTGTCAAAATGTTGAAAATTGTTGTTGATTCAAAATAATTGAAAGTGATGCACATTGTTTTGAAAATATTCCCTCTTTTCTACCTGAAGTATTACCTCTGACTGGGCTTAACTCCGTAGAATCAAGATTCGAATTCAAATTGCTTGTGATTGGCTTTCTTTCAAGGAAGTTATTAATTTCCTTGATATGAACGGAAAAGAGAGAATTCTTGATATTGTGAAAGCAATTGGTGAAAGAATATTGATAATAGAATTTCACAAAATTAAAGAAGATCCTTTGGCAGATTCGGCAGTCTGATATCCTGGGATTCTTTTCTCATGACGATCTTTCTGCCTACTCTTTTTTTTTTTTGGCAGAATTAGAGCTCTCTTGGGTTTTTGGAGATTACATCATCCTTCATTTTGGAGATGTCTTGACTTTTCTCTCTCTTTTTTTTTAGAAGGGTACGTCACAAACTCCTTCATCTCAGAGATGCTCCGATTCTTCTTTTCTCTCACGGATTATATTGACGGTTATTGGCTCTTTGGTTGGAAATCTCTTGATGATAGCAGAAATTAAATATCCTTTAGGGTTTGTCGGGAGGCTCATCGCAGTCGCCTTCATCTTGACGGTGCTCTGAACTTTCCCTGGAAGGATTCGTCACAAACTCCGTCATCTTGGAGATGATTCAAATCTTCTTTGGCCTCGGGGGTCTACTCGCCTAATCCGCCTTCATCTTGACGACAGTTGAGAGATCCCTTTTACAGATATTTAATTGCAGCTTTAGGTTATTGAGGAGATATAGGGATTGAATGGATTTTTCTGTATCACCCAGGATATTTCGACTGCTTTATTTTCCAAGAATGATCTTTAAAAATGTGCCATTGACTGCGATCAATACCGATCACTTATGGCTTTGCAACAATATTGAATTTCCTTTGTTGGCCATATCGGGGATTTATTCTTCATCCTTTTGGTTGGCCAATAGAAAGAATTTGAATTTTGAATCATTTTTCACAAAAGCTTTGACCTTTCGGAAATAATACTGAAGGTATTCTGAAGTAATGTTTTTGTGCAATAAAAATTTTGAAATCAACAAATATTTAATGACAAATTGGCAAAATGTTCTTGAAATCCTTGGTGAGAGCGAGCATCTGAAGCACAACGCAACGCACCCATGACAAAATTTTTCTTCTCCTTTCCCCAAAGGAGACGATTCGGAAATTGGAAATAGGAATTACTCCTCTCTTCCCTAAAGATGAGGTATTTGCAAAACGAACTTTCGAAGAGAAATTAAGCTTTCGTCAAAACTTCCTAACATTAGGCTTCTCTTATGGAAAGGGGGCCGGTAATGGTGAGGTCGGTGAATTGGTCATAAAGGAGCAAGTCCATCACACTCTCCCTGAAAAGAGGGTCCTTCACGATGAAATGGCCTAGTACGAAATTATGGTCACAAGGAAAGCGAACTTCCGTCGAAGATCTCCCTGAACTAAGGGTTCCTTGTATGAAATTAGAATTTTGTTTTGCAAACGGTTCACATAGACACGAGTCCCTTCAAACTCTCCCAGAAAAGGGGCTAGGTGAACAAAGGATAGCATGCGAAAAGAACGAGCTCCCTTGAACTCTCCCTGTAAAAAGGGTCTCTCGCAAGAGGAAATGACTGAAATTGGTATTGGGTGACCAAAAAGGTCGAAATTGGAAATTGAAATTTTGAAATTTGATATTTGAAATTGGAAATTGGAAATTGGAAATTTGGAATTTGGAAATTTGGAATTTGGAAATTGATATTTTGAAACTGGAAATTGATTGACCCGAAGGTCGAAATTGGAATCTATTGACCCAAAGGTCGAATTTGAAAATTTGACAATTGGTTGACCTGGAGGTCGAAATTGGAAATTTGGAAATTGATTGACCCGAAGGTCAAAATTAGAAATTTGGAAATTGGTTGACCTGAAGGTCGAAATTGGAATCTTGGAAATTGGGTGGCCTGAGGGCCGGAATTGGTAATTGGATGGGCCGAGGGCCGAAATTGGAAATTGGATGGTCCAATGGTCGAAACTGGTAATTGGAATTTGAACTTTGATGAATTATCAACACAAAGACTGAACTCGAGAGGTTGAGTGATATGACCAACCAAGGAGACACTAACCACGAGTGCTCAACTTTGAAAGAACACCAGCATGAATACCGGGTTTTGAAAATATGTCAACATAGACATTGGATTTTGAAAATATATCAATTCGAGCACAGGATTTTTTTTTTTTTTTTAAATGTACCAGTTCGAGCACTGGATTTTTAAAAACACACCAGTTCAAGCACTGGATTTGGAAAATGTACCAGTTCGAGCACTGGATTTTGAAAACATACCTTGTTTTTAAATTGAAATTTGAATTTTTGAAAGAGACCTATGCTATTAAAATATTTGGGAATTGTAACGAGAATGATTGTCGGGGTCTCAGGATTATCCCTTAACCTGAATGGGTAACAAACTTGATGCAAATGCATGCCAATGAATGCAGATGTATGCAAATATGAAAATGATATAAATGAGTGCACATGCGTGCAAAGTGAGAGATTTGTTTATCCTGCCTGCGTAAAGGTTATTTGTAGATAAAGACAAAGTTTTTTTTTTTTTTTAAAAATGCCCTAGTATAACTGGGAAAGGAGAATCTGATCATTATTTGAAGAAAATTTGAGGAATTACAAAGAATAATTTAAGTATAGAATTTTTTCAAATGTCGAGCATTGATGGGATCTGGTAATTCCACTCCGTCGGCATTGATGAGCCGATATGAATTACGAGGTAATGCCTCTTTGACAACATAGGGACCTTCCCAATTTGGTGACCACTTGCCACCTGGGCGGTGCTTGAGATAAGTCGTTGATCTGAGCACTAAATCATTGACTCAAAATTTTCTTTCAATGACGAATTTTGCATATTTTCTGGCTATCCTCTAACGATATGATTGAGCGTGCTCTGCTGCTCTGAGTCTTCTATCATCTAGCAAATTAAGTTGTACTAGCCACTGTTGCTGATACTGATCAAGAGGTAATTCGAGAAGTGATGCAAATTTCACAGCAGGTTTCTGAACATGTAGAGGCAATACTACTTCAGTTCCGTAGACAAGTTCTGACCGAGTAGCATTAATTGGAGTTCGAATGGTGGTTCGATACGCCCACAATGCATCATGAATCTTCTCATGCCAGTCACGGCCTGTTTCCAAAGTTCGCTCCAGGATTCGAATCAAAATCTTATTAGTGGCCTCTGCTTGGCCATTTCCTTGAGGATAATAAGGAGCGGAGAAATGATGATGGATTTTGAACTTCAAACAGAAAGTCCTCATTCTCTCATTCTTGAAATGACTACCATTATCTGACACAATATCATGTGGTATGCCAAAACGACATAGAATATTCTTGTGGATGAATGAGACCACATGTCGACCTTCTACTGTGCGTAGAGTGACTGCTTCTACCCATTTAGTAAAATATTTTGTTGCAGCAAGAAAATATTTATGGCCATTTGAAGCAGAAGGAGTAATGGGGCCAACAACATCAAAAGCCCACATAGAAAATGGCCATGGCGAGACGACAGATTGCAAATATGTCGCTGGCGCACGAATGGAAGGTGCATGCATCTGGCATTGAACGCACTTCTTCACAAAACGATAGCAATCTTGTCGCATAGTTCTCCAGTAATATCCTGCTCGGATGATTTGTTTGACAAGAGTTTGGTAGCCAACATGACCACCGCAGATACCTTCATGTGCTTCTTGCACAACTTCTTTGGCTTCTTCTTCGTCCAAACATCTGGAATATTCAGAGCTGAATCCACGACGATAAAGAACGTCAGCAAGAATAAAATATCGAGCAGACATGCGTTGAATTGCTCGTTGCTCTTTCTTTGAGGGATCTGAAGGAAATTCGCCAGTTTCAATGAAATTCTTGATGTCATAATACCAAGGCTTCTTCTTTTGCTCAGCCTGGTTTATCTGCTCTACTGGGACGAAAGCAGGTTGATCAAGTCTGCCAATTTCAAAGGAGCGACAAGATTCTCTGCTCTTGAAAGACATGATGGATCCCAGATTGGCTAAACTGTCTGCAATTTGATTAAAGTCTCTCTTGACATGAAAAAGTCGGAATTCTTCGAAATTGCTGACAAGAGCTAAGACGATCTTCTGATAAGGAAGTAATTTCTGATCCTTCACTTGCCATTCGGCTAAGACTTGATTGACGACGAGCAAAGAGTCGCCATAAGCATACACTCTTTTGACATTGAAGTCTTGTAGAATTTTCAGACCTTGTATCAAAGCTTCATACTCGGCCATATTATGAGTACACTGAAAATCTAATTTGAGAGAAAAGGGGATCATCTCCTTCTCAGGTGTGATCAACAGAATCCTGATTCCTATGCCTGCCATATTCTTGGAACCGTCAAAGAATAAATTCCAAATTGGAGATTGTTGAACATTGCAGATCCGCTCATCGGGGAAATCATCCTTGGCTTTAACATCCTCTGCCAGAGGAAAATCTGCCAATTGATCTACAATTGCTTGGCCTTTGATAGATTGCTGAGAGACATATTCCAGATCATACTGCATTAACAGAACTTGCCATTTGGCAATCCGTCCGCTGAGGAAGGGTTGCTCTAGAATGTACTTGAGAGGATTTAATTTGGATAGAATCTTGACTTCAGATGCCAACAGATAGTGTCTCAATTTCTGACACATCCAAACCAGAGCTAGACATGTCTTCTCTATTTGAGAGTATTTCTTCTCATAATCAATGAAGGTTTTGCTCACATAGTAAATGGCATGCTCTATCAGACTGCCTTTCTCGTATTGCGCCAAGAATCTGCCACAAGCCACTTGATTAACTGAAATGTATAGCAGTAGGGGTTTCCCCAATTCTGGCGGCTTTAACACAGGAGGATTGAGCAAATATTTCTTGATGCGTTCGAATGATTGCTGACACTCTGGTCCCCATTCGAATTTCACTCTTTTTCTGAGCAAATGATTGAAAGACTCACATCTCATGGCCAAATTGGATATGAATCGCCAAATTGATTGCATACGTTCCTGAAGGCTACGCAATTCTTTCAGATTAGTCGAGGGAGACATGTCAATGATAGCTTTGGCCTTAGCGGGATCAACTTCTATCCCCTTTTTACTGACTAGAAAGCCTAACAATTTGCCAGATTCGACTCCAAAAACACATTTTTGTGGATTGAGTCTTAGCTTGTAAAGAATGAGCCGCTTGAAAACTTAATTGAGAGCTTCGATGTGATCTTCCTCTTCTTTGGACTTTACCAGAATATCATCGACATAGGCATCCATGATTTTGTGCATCTGATCATGGAAAATGACGGCCATAGCACGCTGATAAGTGGCTCCATCATTCTTAAGCCTAAATGGCATGACTGTATAACAAAAAGTGCCCCAAGGAGTAGTGAAAGACGTCTTGGACTGATCACGAGCGGCCAACTTGATCTGATTATATCCGGAATATACATCCATAAAAGAGAACATAGTGTGACCTGCTGTGCTATCAATCAAAAGATCAATATTAGGAAGTGGATAATCATCCTTAGGAGTCGCTTTATTGAGATCTCCGAAGTCGATGCAAATTTGAACTTTACCATTTTTCTTGGGAACAACGACAATATTTGCTAACCAATTTGGATAGTCAATGGTTCGAATGAACCCTGCTTTGAGTAGGTCTTCCAGACCTTCCTTAACTTGTTGTTCCACTCGAGGATCCATCTTTCTCAGTTTCTGCTTAACCGGCTTGACATCTGGTTTTAGGATGAGACGATGCTCAACCAATTTGGTATCTAGACTTGGCATGTCCTCATACGTCCACGCGAACACTTCTTCATGTTGCTTGAGAAAATGGGTGAGTCTTTCTTTCTCTTTCGGGCTCAAACTGCTGCCAATCTTGAGAATTTTAGGATCGTCTTCTGATCCAATATTGATATCCTCAGTCGGATCCTGAACTAAGAATGATGGCTCATCTTGTTTCTGAATTGCTGCAAATTCTGGTAATTCTTGAAGAGCTGAATCAAATTCTGCAGGTTCTTTTGACTGCTTTGTAATCTGACTACATTCTGCTCTTATTTTAACTTGATGAATCACTGTTGGCTTCGAAAAGGCCTCTGGATTAAGAATGAGTTTCTTGATGGATCGGGAAGACATTCTGAAAATTGAAGAATAAATTGATTCAGGGAAATCACCCATCATAAAACAAATTGCTTTTATTGAGAAAATAATTGGAAAAATAAAAGAGCAAAATAATGGCAATTTTGTAAATATTTGATAATGAGAAATAAAGAGACAAATGGCATCCAGATAGACAAAGGAAATTTGCAACTTTATTGAAAGATTAAATTGAGGACAATGATTGAAATGAAACGGGATATCATTCTAAATGTGAAAATAAAAGAATAGAAATAAAAAACAAGCATATGCCCTTAGTGCGTCCCTTTGACAAAGATAGTGCCCTTCTGAGATCTTCTGCCCTTAAAGCCCAATCCGGCTCTTTGAGGATAGTGCGGAGGAATTACTGGCTTGAGACGACCATCTCCATTTTTTCTTAGGCCTTGAAAAGGCTGATAACCATGCTTTACTAACAGATCAAATCCCTTTTTGGCCTTCATAAATTGGGAGAACAATGGATGATCTTTGAATGTGCTATAGTCAATTCGTCCTCCAATCTTGAAAATCTGTGGGCCTCTCCATCGAGTCATGGCCACTATATGTACTGGTTGTTCAGCCGTCTACAGTATTTCCGAATTTTCTTCAAAGCTGACCTCATCAATGCCCTAATGCTAGGGATATCAGTAGTGAAAGTGGGCCTAGGAACCATGGGTTGTGCAAGCCTCTATTCTGGATCTTCGCCCAAGACTGTTGTGATCATTCCACCTTTTGACCATTTGACACACTGATGCAGAGTAGACGGCACAGCGTTCGTATTGTGAATCCACGGTCTCCCGAGAAGCAGATTATAGGTGGGTGGCACATTGACCACATGAAAAAGGACAGAGTGGACTGAATAGTCAATGAAAATCTCCAAGAAAATTTTTCCTTTCGCTGTCTGACCATGATTATCAAACCCGTAGATAGTGATCGGGTTCGAGATATACTCCTCTTCTTTGATGCCCAAAGCTTTGGTTGTCATTTCTGGGCATATATTGAGGTTGCTGCCTCCATCTATCAGCACATGAGGAACAATCATTCCTCTGGCTCGAATCACAACATACAAAGCGTTGTTGTGAAACACATGCGGCTTGGAAAGATCTTCATCTGAGAAAGTAATCAGAGCATTTGTCATGGCCTGATTGACTATCTGGGCCATGTCTTCAGGAGTTATGCTTGGTTTCACTTTGATTTTCCGCAACAGATCATTCAACACCTGCTGGTGTTTGGTGGAAGCTTGAGCTAAGTCCAAAATTGAGACATTGGATAATGCAGTTATCGGCTTTAGTATGGATGTCTCACTTTTCTCCGGGGCAGGCTTAATAAAGTGCTTGGGGAGCCATGACATTCTTTTAGCCACCTCAGGAGATACCCCAACGGGTTTATCAGATACTTTCATTTTACCAAAAGCTGCAATGAGATCCATTTTCTGAGCTTTGGACTGAGCTTGCTGCAGTACAAGGACCTGATGTTGGATTTGCATATCCCTTTTAGAGCATGGCCTAATATGCTCCTGCGGCTGAAAAGACTGTTGAGAGACGACCGCCGTAGAATGATGGGGATAGGGTTTCTTTAGAATATCCATATTTTCATCTTCGGCACCCTCTACAAGAAGATTCTTGTCGATGAGATCCTGAACAATATTCTTGAGAACGAAGCAGTTCTCAGTATTGTGCCCCAGTGTTCTATGAAATTTACAAAATTGATCTTTGAATTTCCCCATGGGAACAGGGGGATCAACCAACCTAGGCAGTTTGACCATCTCCTTGCTCAACATATACTCGAGCACAGTCTCGAGGGATTGGTCTAGTGGAGTGAATTTCCTGTCATAACTCCACCCTTCATGTTTTGCTTTTTCTCGGGGCTTCAGTCCCTGTTCTAATTGAAGTGGCTTATTGTATTGAAGCACTGACTTGCCTTTCTGATCGTTCTTGTTGGAACTTCCTGCCCCATAACAGAAATCTTTGTTCTGCCCCTTACGGTGGTTCCAATTATTATTCCTGACAGAATGAGTGAAATGAGTCTTCTTCTTCTGCTCAGTTTGGCCGTTGTTCTTTTCTTAGTGAAGGTGAAACCTTCATAGAAACCATTCTCCATGCTCAACTCAAGCCATTCGGCTCGCTCTGTCAGTTCAATGAATGTCCTTGATGGTGCAGTAGAGATGAGACCTCTTAGAGGCTGTGAGAAGTTACTCAGAATTAGGGACAGAGCATGTCCCTCTGATATGGGGTCCCTCATCTTGTTGCAAGCTGACCTCCCACGGTGAATGAAATCTCTGGCCTTCTCATTTTCTCTCTGTTTGAGGCCACATAGGTGACTGAGGGTGAGAAGCGCCTCAGCATTGAAGAGGAATCGCTCGATGAACATGTTCACCACTTTGTCAAATTCTTTCAGCTCGATAGGATTGACATGTTCTGAATACCATTTTGCTGTTGTTCCCTCCAGACTGCGAGGGAAACAAAGGAAAAGTACCTGGTTGTCTCGCTTGAATTTGGAGCATTCAGCGAAGAACATGGCGAGATGAGCTTTAGGATCGCCAGAACCATCAAATTTGATAAACTTTCTGGGGAGATTCTCGAGATTGTCGTCCCCATCCAAACCATCATAGAAGTCTTCGCTGGTGAAGACTTTCTTGCCCTTGTCGCGGGCCTGCAGGTCTCGAAGCATTCTGACCACATCTTTGAACTGCGGCTGGTCAGAGTCATTGACGGACTGCTCTTTGAATCTGTGGGCTGACCCCTGCCCCTGAGTAGATTTGCGAAATGCCTGATGAGTCTCAAACTCTTCATCTGAATCCTCTGTTGATCCCTCTTCATCAGTTGTATCAATATTCTAGGTAGGCTTTTTAGATATCTTCGCGGCTTTCTTGACTGTCTGACCTTTTGTCTTTTGCTTTACCTGTGTTTTCTCTGTACTGGCTTCAGCTTGCTCTGCCAGCATCTTGGTCATCATCTTCTTGAACATGGCATACATCTGAGGATCAATGTCATCCTCAACCTGCTGCCCTTGATTTTTGCCCGAGCGCGGAGAATCCATCTCTTCGTCAAAAGCTGTTGAATATGCGATGCCTTCAACTGGTGCAGTTTTCTTCCCTGACCTTGTCTGAACCATTAAATGTCACGAATGCTCTTTGCAGAGCAAGATTGAGGGTTAAGCTTTCGAAAGAGATTTTGACTGGAAGAAAGATATTTGCTGAGAATTTTGGTAGACAATTGAAAGAATATCCCATTACTAGGGATTGAGTCGTCGCTGGGATTACGAAAATTGTGTTGTCATTCCTTTGCAAAGAAAATAAACAACTGAAAAGCATGCCTTGTTACCTAGGCGAGGTCGTCAAACCAAGAATTGAAGATTTTGCAAGATTTTTATTTATTGAAAGAAAAACATGATTGCATCAATAATAAACTTGGGAAAGAGGGGGCGGACAGACAATTTGCCACCACTCTTTATAACTAGCAGAGACACGAGGACCGGGAAAAAGCGGAAGAGTAACAAAAGAGTCCCAGCCATATCTGGCAGAATGGTATGTTTCGGACCACTGTGCTGATGTAAGGTCGAACTCTGACACGACTCCTGATAGCAGCCGCATCTCTATGTGCTTCTGTCTCTGAGAAAACTGTCGAACACACCGCTCCGGATGATAGTAAGCACAGAAGAATGGACCAAGCAACTTGAATCTCTTGCCATATGCATAGGTGTATCTGGGAGGCGATAATTCTCGATCAAAATAGTCCCACACCACTACTTCTTCCTGCAGATAGTCAATCATGAATCAGTACCGCGCAACTGGAAGAAGTTCCTTGCCATTGTATCTGAACGAACTAGCTCTGGTCGGTACATGCTGAAGGAACCAAGACTGAAGAGCATAAGTACATCCCTCGACTAAGATGGACTCTCCAAGTGTGAAGCGGGTCAGTCCTCTGTATAGAAAAGCAAGCGCGACCATGGCTATCGAAAGACAGTTGGTCTGTCGACTTCCCTATCTCCTCAGAAGCTGAACTATTCTGACATCCACATAGTTCTGTCCGTCTGGAAAGAAAGCAAGTCCCACAGTGCACAAAACCATCGCATGCTGAATTCTCTCTCGAGCTGTTCTGGACAGCGAGCTGACTTCTGCAAATTCTCCATACTGTCTGTAGATCTCAATCAGGCTCACGTACTCATTCCCATTTTCTTCAATCAGTGGCCAAGACTTGCGCCCTGTCATGCGAGCTACGACATTTTTGGGGTCCAGACCCTTAACATTGATCAGAAACTGCTGCTCTAACGGATCTCCAGGCTGACCGGCTGGCTCAGGCAGTCCCATAATCTCTGAAAATTCATCCATCAGTAGTGTCATCTCGCCCCACGGGAACCAGAACGTGCAAGTGCGCGGATTCCACCGCTCTACCAGTGCATGAATCAGATTGCCGTTGACTGTCAACTTTCCCACTGCAGATGCCAATTCCAACCCGCAATCGCTCAAGTGGTCCGGAAACATACGAGAGAAGTTTTTGAACCAGACATAGTACCACCGGGGGAAGAAGGGTCCGGTGCTAAGAGATCGATGCTCAGGAAGACTTTGTCGCACCTCGTAGGAGATGTGACCCTCAGGAAAAACAGAATCGAGCTGACTGGATGCCATTGGACTGAAGGACAAGAAGATTGGAATTAGACTTTGGAAAAATACAAGAATTCTGAAAATTGTAGGCAGGATAAAATGAAAGCTGGAAATTTGAAGTCCAGAGGAACGAAAGAATGGAAAATCTCCTAGAGTTTTGAAGGAAAAGGTGGATAATTTAGAAAAATCGTCCAGGGTTTTTGAGAAAAAGGAGATATTTCATAAAAGATGAAAAATGAGGTATTTTGGAAAATTGTTCGGTATTTTGGAAAAATTGAAAAAAATATGAGAAAATAAGGTGAAAGTGAATATCATACATTCAATTACAAACAATTATGCACATACAACAATCCCTAAGAAGCCAACTCTAAATGCATTGATTTTGAAAGAGCTTTAGGATCTAATCCTAACTCTAGGCTCAGATCAACTCTGTCCAATCATGCTATGCCGATATACTCGAGCCGAGGCTCGATGTACGTGGCATAAAAATTCATCTCTGGTTCTAGGCTTGTGTTTTCCCAACATCCTTGAGCACCTGCCGATATACGTTGGACTATGGCCCTTGGTACGTGGCAGGGGGGCGTTAGCCCAAATAAGTGGCCCAGTTGTGAGGCTCTGTCCTGAACTATGGTTCTGGAAGAGAGCCCAGCAACGTGAAGACCGGGTAGACATAGGTGGGGTGGTTTTTGAAATATGATCGCATGCAAGCAAACAGAGGGCTCTAAATCCTAAAGAGATAGAATTTTGAATTTTTTTTTTTGAAGAAGCAAACATTGTTTTCATACAAGCCCTAGATTGAGGAGTGTTGTATTTCAGACCTAAGTCTAAGTGTGCATGAATAATTCTCCTCAATATGGTCCTACCAAACCATGCCTAGTCTACATGCAATCCATGTCAGCTGGGTTCAAGTCTAGACTCCTAGGTTCACATGATATCAGAAATTAAAGCTGACAGTCCATAGAACATAATTTTGATAATTGAGCTAAGTTAAAACATATAATTGATCAGGCGAAGACAGGTCCCATCACGGTCGCCAAACCTGTTATCATCGCAAAAATTTCCCCCTCCCTTGCGAGAGAGAAACGAATTTCGCGAGTCAAACTCGACCAAACTTTTGAAATTGGTTTTGAAAATTACTCGCTTCCGTTTTGAAAATTTGCGAGAAAATTCCGTGGAATGGGATCCGCCTGTCGGTACGAGATTCAACCGTTCCTGGCGCCTTTACCAGGGGTAATTGAACCAAGGATCAATTACGTGCTTTAACTTGACTCAAATATCTAAATTATGCTCTATTTTTCCTAGAATGCACAAAGAATCAGGCTTGTGCTATGGAATTTTGAAAAACGCAAGTTTGAGAAAATATGATGTTTGCTTTGGAAAATTGAAATGCATTTAGAAAAGGACTGGAAAATGCTTGAAAATGGAATTCCTGGGAAAATCATTGAATTTTATTGGAAATCAGAAATTTGCATTGGAAAGTGATTTCTCAGGAAAATTTGAACTTTAGAAAATTGATTTTGAAATTTAGAATTGCTTTTCTGAGAAAATGGATTTGAGAATTTTGAGAAAATCTAAGAAATTCATTGGAAAATGACTTTTGAAATCGAAAATGAATTCCCAAGAAAACTGGAAAATATGAGAAAATCGATTTCTGAAAACTTAGGATTTTGAAATTTGAGAATTTGAAAACATAGGAAAATCTTGATTTAAACTTGGGAAATGCTTTTGAATGTCATTTGAAAACTTAGGATTTTGAGAAAATCAGATCCTGAGAAAGACTTGGAAATTCTTGAGAAAACTGAATTTTTTTTAAATTGAAATTGGAAAATGAATTTGAAAACAATGCAATTTGAATAATATGAATGAATGAATATGAATTTGGAAAGGGAATTTCATTGAGGAATTGAGAAATCCTATTGAAGTTTTAAAAAATGCAGTGCATTTTTGAAGTTAGCCTAAGTGTGTAGGCTGAATGTGGCTAATATGAAGATCATAAATCTTGGTTTTCTTAAATCTTGGTTTTCTTCGTATTCTGACTATGGCCATAAATACGAATTCCACCGAGTTTATAAACTCCATAAGAGCTTGTGCACGTGCCATTCGTGTAAACCATAGTGAATTTGAAATAATGTGCATGAATCATACATCACATATTGAAATTTGCATAAATTAAACTATATGCAATGCAACCCTATTCTAAGCAGAAAAGTAACTCTTATTCCAAATTATTATATTTGAGGTTACATTGAATTGAAATAAAAAATAAAAGCTAAGTCTTCTTCTTGAATGTTCATGCAAAACTAGAAAACAAGGTTAGCACAAAAATATAGGTTTTTCTGAATTTATCCGAAAATATGGGAAATTATCGGATATTATTCAGATATAAACCCAAATTCATGCCCCCTTTGATATAAACATGATAAATAATGAATAAATTTCGAAAATAAACTTGAAAATTCGAAATTGGGGTCAAAATGACCAAAATACCCCTGATGACCTTGAAATCAGGGTTTTCTGAAAGAATTTTTGTAAATTTTGGAAATTTGAAAATCAAATGAAATAAATCAAACATAATATGATAAAACATGATGATATGCATGAAATTTTGAAGAATTAGAAATTGAAATTTCGAAATTTAGGTCAAAATGACCAAAAAACCCCCGATAACAAGACTATGGCCTTGAAACCAGGGTTTTCTGAAATAAATTTTGCAAAATTGAAAAATATGAAATGCAAATGAGATTGAAATTAACCCTAATATGATTCTACATGCTTATGTACATGATAAAAACCCTAAAATGGCGAAAATATCAAATTTAACCTGATTTTCGCTTCTGAATTTAAAGATAAACTAACTCATAGAGCAAATGAACTTGGAATTAAACCAAATTTGGCATGGACACCTAAAATAACCCTAAAAATAGAATGGAGCTCAAAAATCTAATTTTTTGTATTTTTAAACATAGAAATTCAAATAAAAATCCTAAATTTTGTGATTTTGCCTAAAATGTTGATTCTAAAGGAAATTTAGGATATCAAACTTCCATAAAATTTTCCCAAATTTTATGGGGTGACAGAGGACAGTACGGCAAGGATGTTTGCCTTTTACACTTTCTGGTTTTGACCTATGGTCGGAGCTGTACCACTCTGGCAAGTCGGATCGAAATCCGGCGACTCTAGGATTTAGGGGAAACAGACAGGTTTTGGTAGAAAACATGGGAAAAATGGCAGACTGATGGTAAAAAGGCTGAAATTGTGGGAAAATGTCACTGACAAACAGAGAAAGATTTTATCTTTTTACACCATTGGGATTCGGGTTACGGTTTGAAAAAGGTCACACTGTTATCAGAGACCTAAATCTCTGGAATTTCTGGACATTAGAATCTGTTAGACAGAAAACAAAAATCCAGGAAAAATACTGAAACAGATCTAAAAATTCCCAAATTTTGGGAAATAACAGAAAAAAATGTTAGGAATAACATTTGTGTTGAACGTTTGTGCAAACAAGCTACATATTGGGCGGACTTGATGCATTAAGGTCTGTCTATACCCTGACAAAAGAAAATCGATATTTTCCTAGAGGTCTGAGAAATTCGATTTTTTACAGAGATCAAAACTAATTAGAAAAACCTCAAAATTTCCAGATCATTAGTAGATTCAATCATGAATCTACTTTGATTTTTGGAGAACAATCCAAATCTCCCACGAGGGTGGTGTCAGAGGTTCTTTTTTGCTAAAGCGCAAACTGGAAATTCGAAAAGACAGAAAACCCGATGTAGGGTTTCATCGGTTTGGATGGGTTCCAAAACCTAAACAAACTCAAATTTTCTGCAGTAAAACAAAAATATGTAGACCCAATTACTCTAAAATTTACAGATTTTATTGGTGAAATAACTCACATGACATAACGTATAGACTTTGCACAAAACTGAAATTCTATGGATTCTACATCAACTACTAATAAATCTATATAAAATGAATAAAATGCATAATGAAAATGCAATTTTTAAATACGAAATTATATAAAACATGAAAATCAAAACCATCATGAGGGGGGTACACAAACTCTTATGTTTGATCTTGCTGTGAAAAGGAAAAATCCAGTCCATTCATGGGACGGATTCCCTACTCCATGTAGCCTTAAGCATAACAATAAAGGAAATAAAAAAGTAAAAAAGAAAAAAAAATGAAGATCTTACCTTGGATTGGCTGAAGGTAAGCTATAGCAATGGTGTTGCTGCTAGCTTGAAGAAGATGGAGGTTTTGCTTCCATGAATGGAGGTGTTTTGGCTTGGAGGATGTTGCTGCGTTGCCAAGAAGGGTGGCTGCACCGGTGGGGAAGATGATGGACCTTGGCGGAGCTGGAGCCGTTGATGGAGTTGGAGATGATGGACCAGCTGGTGTCTTGTGTGGTGGCTGCAGCTGCTACAGAGGGAGGAGTTGGAGGTGGCTGCCAAAAGTTGGTGACTGTTGTGGCTGCAGCAGTGGTAGTGGCTGCAAGGAGGTTTGCTGGAGATGGAGGTGGTGCACCGGCTGAAGGAAGACCTCTTGTGTGGTGGCTGCCGGCTGAAGCAAGGTGAAGGTGCAGCTACTATTGGTGGTTATGAAGGCTGCAAGGGTTGGGCTGAGAGGCTGCAAAGCTTGAAGATGGATGCTGGGGTAGACTGGTTGGAGATGAAGGATTGAAGCTGCAGCAAGATGGTTGAAGGGAGAGAGAGAGAGAGAAAGAGAGAGAGAGAGAGAGAGAGAGAGAGAGAGAGATTAGGAGCAGCCGTGAGGTGCTTTCTTCCTCTTTTCTTTTTTGTTGGACTTGGCTTAATTCCCTCCAATACTTAGGTCTTTTTAGGTTTAATGAAAAGAAAGCCAAAAAAAGTTTACGTGAATGGCTGGGCAAGAGGGAAAGGAAGGAAGAAAGAGAAGAAGGAAAGAAAGGGAAGAAAAGAAAGGAAAGAGAGAAGAAAAAGAAAAGGAAAGAAAGGAAGAAGAAAGGGAAAGATAAACGGAAAAAGAAAAAGGAAAGGAAGGAAAGGAGAGGGGGCTGGAGGTTTGGGTGACCACCTTGTCGGTCCCACCTCATCTCTAAAATAAAATAAAATAAAAAAAATAAAAATCAATAAAAACAAAACAAACAAATAAAAAGAAACATTTTTTTAATAAAGTAGAAATGTAAATGAATGGGCCATCTCAGAGCGGGTCCAAATTCTGATTTTGAAATTCATTTTGACGATTAGAGGGGTAAAATAGTCTTTTCAGAAAGTTTTCAGACAAAACGAGCTATTTTTGGCAGTTTTTGAAACGAGCTCGGATTTTGAAGTTCAATACCCCATTGCGAAGCAAATCCAGTGTAGAATTTGAAAATTTGATTTTGAAAGAAATCCAGATTGTTTTTTTCGATAAAATATTTCCAAACGAAATGAGCTATTTTTGATAGTTTTTGAAACGAGCTCGGATTTTGAAGTTCAATACCCCGTTGCGAAGCAAATCCAATGTAGAATTTGAAAATTTGTGTTTGAAATAAATCCAGATTATTTTTCTTGAGAAAATATTTCCAAATTTAGACTCTTGGGGGTAAAAATATCAATTTTGGAAACCCGGGGTTTGAAATTGATTTCTAAAAGCTTTTAAATATCGATCTGGATTAAAATTTATAAAACTGGAGTTCTGGACTTCGAAAATGAAATAAAATGTGATGAAATGTTATGAAATGCTGAGAAATGATATGAAATGATGAGAAATGACATGAAATGCTATGCAAAATGCTAACCCTGAATGAAGAATTTTGGATGTTAGACCCCGATTGACACTTGTACTAGTTCAAAAAGTGTTAAAATTGACAAAATTTACAAAAATGGTTGAAGAAATGATTTTCGAACTCTGCCAAGCTAGAGTGACACTGGAAATTAGGGTCTGAGCTTGATTAAACTGAAATGAACTGGATTGAGCTGAGTTTTAGAGTTTTAGAACTCAAATAAACTGATCAGACACTGACTCAACTGACCTTTCCGATTAAATTTTCAAGAAAAGCTACCATTTTTAGAGAAATGGTACGGAATGGTCATTGGAGTGAAGTGAATTACGAACCTGAACTGGGTTTGAGCTGAAACAAAGATTACTAATACTGAGATGAACTAAAATCTAAGCTTGAACACTAGCTCAATTGGCTGAACTCAGCTCAATTTCAGCTGAAAGAGCTTAAATGGGCTCCTGGACACTTAAAAATGGTTTTGAACTGAAACTGGAGCCCTTGAACTCCTGGTGAGCTCAAGTTAGACTCTGAGGAACATGACTGACTGGGAATGACTGACTCGGAGACAATTGGTTTGGATTTGAGTGAGAAATGAGCTCATTTCTGAAGAAATGATCCCATTTTGGCAGGAATGGTCAGAAATGAAAATGGTTTGTACATTGTGAGCTCAGATGATCTTGAGACGACTGATATTCTAACTATCCTGAACTGACCAATGAGCTTGGTTGACTCTAACTGACTGGGGTTCGGGATGACCTAGGGGTAAAATGGTAATTTTCTTAATGAAAATGGGTAAAATGGTGATTTTCTGAAACTGACTCGGGGTTTGACTCCTACACTGACCTGACAGGGTTGGCACTGCCTGAGGAGGATTGTTTGAGAATGGATGTGGAAAATTTGGGGTGTTTACAGGAAATAAAGGTGGGTTGTAGCAACAGGGGAAAGATGCAGATAAACATATTAAGCAAAGAAAATGTTCAATGAATTAAAACACTAAACCAAACTAAAAGGAAGATATCAAACACCATGGAAATGCAATGAAGAAAAAATGATTAAGATGGGTGGAATGAACCGAAAAACTGTAATTAGGAGGGTGATCTACTGTAAACCAAAACAGGAACTCTACTGTCAAAAAAGAAAAAAGCAAAAAAGAAAAATGATGACAGAACAGTAATATTTATCTTAATAGTGACTATCTATCAGTGGACCGACGATAAATTAATCAATTAAACAGCAAACCAACAATCAAACAGGTGAATGAATATGGCTGTTGTTTACAAAAGTCTGTTTTGCTATAAATCAACATGAATCAGGGGATTAGTATATACAAAAATAAAATAAGGCTGACAAGGCATAATGCAATAGAAAAGAAACAGGTAAAGTGCAGCACAGGTAGAATGAGTAATGGTGGTAGCGAACGTGACAGTGAAACTATGATGAAAGGCATGAAAGAAAAGAAAAGAAAAGAAAAGAAAAGGAAACATTGAATCAACATTGCAAAACAGGAACAAAATGGTTATATAAGTCTAATTTCGACCATGGTTTTGGAATCCAAACAATTAATTATTCTGAATTCATCTGATAAGGAAACAAAGAATTACTTACCAGAGTTCGATCTGTGCAAAACAGGAATCATAAGATCGAAATCAATCCAGACTTCCGATGGATCCCTCCCAGACAGCCCATTGAACATATTGGAGGCTTTTGGTTGCTGGATTCTTTTGATGAAATCTCTTGAGGAAAGAGATATCCATCATTGATAAGATCTTCCTATGATAAGATATCTCAAAGACCAACAAAACGTATCCTTACCTGTCAACTTTAGATAACTTTTAATCACTGAAAATTCGTTGAAGCTGCAGAAACTCAATGGCAAGGTGATCAATGCAAATGGTTCTGGGGTGGATAGTTGTGAACACCCCAAATTTTTCAAAGATTTAAAAAATGACCCTTTTTGCCCCTAACTCCATCTTCTGAGAAAATCAAAGCGATTTCAAAGCTAAATTTTAGTCATTCTTCAGATTTTCCGGATTAAAAACCTTATTGATCCATTCAAAATCGATTTCAGGTCCAAACCCAGTGTTTTAAATCCAAATTTGAATCCCGTTGTCCGATTTCCAAATTAAAATTATAAAAATACCAAAAATGGTCCTAAATGGCTTGGGCAATTCATCTGGCACTCTGTTGGATCCCCAACCCTATGTTTCTCAGTTCGAGGTTGTAAAACCTCGAATATTTCCTAAAAATCCAAACATGAATCCATTTTCAAACATTTATCCAGATTCAAAATTCAAAGTCCATTTATGACTTTGAAAATTCCTTTCTTCTCCTTTTATCTCAACTTCAGGATCATTCCTTTAGAAGTAAAGATTTATTTTCAAAACTTAGAACTTTAAATCTTAAGTTCTGAGTTTAAAAACCACTTCTTCACTCTATTTTCATCAGAAACACTTGGAAAATTTCAAATCATCTTCAAAAAGAGCATACCTCTTTGCATTCGCACAAGCATGATTCTTTGTGCATTTTAGACTTAGAATAAATTCTTAGCAAAGCAAAAGGCATGAATTCGACCCTTGGTTCGATTACCCCTGGTAAAGGCACCAGGAACGGTCGAACCTCATACCGATGAGCGAATCTCGTCTCCCAGTTTTCCCGCAAATATTTCAAAACGAAGGCGAGTTATTTTCATAAATATTTTCAAAATTAAGGTCAAGTGAGACCCCGCAAAAGAGTTCCTCTTCTCTCTTCTTTTCTTTTCTTTTCTCTTCTCTCTTTCTTTTTCGTCGTTTATTTTCTCCCCTCAAAAAGGAGGAAATAGAGGTTGGAAAGGGAAAAGAGAAGGAAGAGAGAGAATATTACGAGAGAAAATTTTTTGCGATGATCACAGTTTTAATACATTGTTTGCGTTCAATCCCTAAAATTGAGGAAAGTTGTTTTTCAGACCTAAGTCTAATGTGAGCATGAAATAATCTTCTCAATATGGTCCTACCAAACCATACTTAAATCCTATATGTAATGATGTCAGCTTAGGACAAAATCTAGGCCCCTAACGTTTGCATGGAAATGAAGCTGACATTCGAAGAATAAAGACTTAGATAATATCAAAGTAAAAGAAAAGGCATCAAATTCGACCGGACGAAGACGAGTCCCATCACGGTCGCCAAAACTGTGATCATCGCAAAAAAATTCCTCTCGTAATATTCTCTCTCTTCCTTCTCTTTTCCCTTTCCAACCTCTATTTTCTCCTTTTTGAAGGGAGAAAATAAAAGACGAAAAAGAAAGAGAGAAGAGAAAAGAAAAAAAAAGAAAAGAAGAGAAAGAGGAACTCTTTTTCGGGGTCTCACTTGACCTTAATTTGAAAACATTTGAGAAAACAACTCACCTCCGTTTTGAAATATTTGCGGAAAAACTGGGAGACGGGATTCGCTCGTCGGTACGAGGTTCGACTGTTCCTGGCGCCTTTACTAGGGGTAATTGAACCAAGGGTCGAATTTTATGCCTTTTACTTTCCTAAGAAATTATCTAAGAATTTATTCTAAGTCTAAATGCACAAAGAATCATGCTTGTGCAATGCAGAGATGCATGCTCTTTTTGAAAATGTTTTTAAAAATTTCCCAAGTGTTTCCGAGATGAATCTGATAAGGGAGTGAAGAAAATGGTTTTAGACTCAGAACTTAAGATTAAGTTCTAGGAATAATCAGAGTTTGGAAAAATAATCCAGACATTTGAAAGGAATGATTCTAAAGTTGAGTTAAAAAGAGAAGAAAGGAAATTTCAAAGTCATAAATAGACTTTGAATCAGATTAGAGATGAAAATGGAATTGAATTTTAACTTTGAAGTTTTGAAATCAAAATAAAATATGAGAAATCTAAATATATTTGAGAAATGTGATTTATTTGAAAGTTGGAATTCAAGATGGAATTTGAATCCAAAGTTTCGATTTTAAATTGAGATCAGAATTGAATTCTTGGATTTAAAATCCGAAAATAGGAATTTGGGCTTTGAATTTTGGGATGAAATGGAATTGGATTTAAGAATTGGAATTGAGAATAGAAGGGAATTTGAATCCATAGTCTGGATTCTAAATAGAGTTGAGATTTTAAAATTGATTTCCAGATTTAGAATCTGAAAATGGGAATTGGATCTGAAATCTGAAATCTGAGATAAAATTGGATTCTGAATTTTAAATGGAATTGGGTCTAAGATTTTGAAATATAAGATGGAATTCGGATCTAAAGTCTAAGATCCAAGGCGAAGTTGGATTTTGGATCCTAAGATGGATTTTGGATCTAAAATCTGAGATCCAAAGTAGAATTGGGTTTCTTGATCCTAAAAATGGATTTGGATATGAAATCTGAGATCCAAAGTAGAATTGGGTTTTTGGATCCTAAAATGGATTTTGGATCTGAAACCTGAGATCCAAGATGAGATTAGATTCTGGATCCCAGAATGGATTTTGGATCTGAAGTCTGAGATCCAAGCTGAAATTGGATTCTGGATCCTATAGATGGGTTTTGGATCTGAAATCTAAGATCCAAGATGAGATTGGGATCTGGATCATAGAATGGATTTTGGATCTGAAATCTGAGATCCAAGATGAGATTGGATTCCGAATCCTAGAATGGTACTATTGAAGATGGATCTGGGTTTTGAAAACCCAGATTTTGAATTTAAAATTTTAAGAAGAGTCAAGTTTTTGAGATTCAAAATCAATCTCAACTTTGATTTTGATTTTTGAAGATGAACTTGATTTCGAATGTGAAATCAGAAGATAACTAAGAAGTTTCAAAGTTAAATTAAACTTTTTTGAAAAAAATGGAATTGAATTGAATTTGAATATAAGATGATTTTCCTTTTGACATTCCAAAGTCAAATTGGACTTTGAAATTGAGATAGAATTTGGAATTTGAAATAGAAATTGAAGAAGAGATATTCACAATCACTTAGACTTTTGAAAAAAAAGGAATTTCTGAAAATATGATGCAATTCTATCCTAAATGATGAATGAATTCAAATAATTTTGAATTTGGATTTTCCATCTTATTTCAATTCATGTGAAGAATGAAATATGATTTTCAAAATCCAAATTCAAAATTATTTGAATTCATTCATCATTTAGGATAGAATTGCATCATATTTTCAGAAATTCCTTTTTTTTCGAAAGTCCAAGTGATTGTGAATATCTCTTCTTCAATTTCTATTTCAAATTTCAAATTCTATCTCAATTTGAAAGTCCAATTTGACTTTGGAATGTCAAAAGGAAAATCATCTTATATTCAAATTCAAAATTCAAATTCAATTTAATTCTATTTTTTTCAAAAAAGTTCAATTTAACTTTGAAACTTCTGAGTTATCTTCTGATTTCACATTCGAAATCAAGTTCATCTTCAAAAATCAAAATCAAAGTTGAGATTGATTTTGAATCTCAAAAACTTGACTCTTCTTAAAATTTTAAATTCAAAATCTGGGTTTTCAAAACCCAGATCCATCTACAATAGTACCATTGTAGGATCCAGAATCCAATCTCATCTTGGATCTCAGATTTCAGATCCAAAATCCATTCTAGGATCCAGATCCCAATCTCATCTTGGATCTCAGATTTCAGATCCAAAACCCATCTATAGGATCCAGAATCCAATTTCACCTTGGATCTCAGACTTCAAATCCAAAATCCATTCTGGGATCCAGAATCCAATCTCATCTTGGATCTCAGGTTTTAGATCCAAAATCCATTTTAGGATCCAAAAACCCAATTCTACTTTGGATCTCAGATTTCATATCCAAATCCATTTTTATGATCAAGAAACCCAATTCTACTTTGGATCTCAGATTTCAGATCCAAAATCCATCTTAGGATCCAGAATCCAACTTCGCCTTTGATCTTAGACTTTAGATCCGAATTCCATCTTATATTTCAAAATCTTGGACCCAATTCCATTTAAAATTCAGAATCCAATTTCATCTCAGATTTCAGATTTCAGATTTCAGATCCAATTCCCATTTTCGGATTCTAAATCTAGAAATCAATTTTAAAATCTCAATTCTATTTAGAATCCAGACTATGGATTCAAATTCCATTCTATTCTCAATTCCAAATCTTAAATCCAATTCCATTTCATCCCAAAATTCAAAGCCCAAATTCCCATTTTCGGATTTTAAATCCAAGAATTCAATTCTGATCTCAATTTAAAATCCGGACTTTGGATTCAAATTCCATCTTGAATTCCAACTTTCAAATAAATCCCATTTCTCAAATATATTTAGATTTCCCACATTTTATTTTGATTTCAAAACTTCAAAGTTAGAATTCAATTCCATTTTCATCTCTATTCTGATTCAAAGTCTATTTATGACTTTGAAATTTCCTTTCTTCTCCTTTTAACTCAACTTTAGAATCATTCCTTTCAAAAGTCTGGATTATTTTTCCAAACTCTGATTATTCCTAGAACTTAATCTTAAGTTCTGAGTCTAAAACCATTTTCTTCACTCCCTTATCAGATTCATCTCGGAAACACTTGGGAAATTTTCAAAAACATTTTCAAAAAGAGCATACATCTTTGCATTGCACAAGCATGATTCTTTGTGCATTTAGACTTAGAATAAATTCTTAGATAATTTCTTAGCAAAGTAAAAGGCATAAAATTCGACCCTTGGTTCGATTACCCCTGGTAAAGACGCCAGGAACGGTCGAACCTCGTACAGACGAGCGAATCGTGTCTCCCAGTTTTTCAGCAAATATTTCAAAACGGATGCGAGTTATTTTCTCAAATGTTTTCAAATTAAGGTCAAGTGAGACCCCGTAAAAGAGTTCCTCTTTCTCTTCTTTTCTTTTCTTTTCTCTTGTCTCTTTCTTTTCCGTCTATTATTTTCTCCCTTCAAAAAGGAGGAAATAGAGGTTGGAAAGGGAAAAGAGAAGGAAGAGAGAGAATATTACGAGAGGAAAATTTTTGCGATGATCACAATAGTCCAGTGTTCAAGATAGATCTGACGATCAGATTATCCAACCAAGGCTCACCCGAAACCCAATTGTAATCACTCGATACCCAAATAAACAATCAGATAACACTTTATCAATGTTCTGATAGATCAGAACTAATCTAAAACGTGATCAATGTCATGTGATGGAATAAAAGCACCCAAATGCTATGAAATAGGAAATCACAACATTAGAAAGAAAACATAAAAAATGGGAAATCAAATTCCGAGAACAAGGATAATAACATGAATCAAGGAACTAAAAAAAATCTTGAGAAAAACTGAAATGAAAGCAACAATCAGGAATCGACAAAGGAATAAGATGGGATAAAATAAAACACATAAGGTGATCGAATTTGACAACGTAAGCAGAAACTGAATAAAAATGCAGATCATTGAAACAAATAAAACATAAAACTGTGGGAACGTAAGTGTTCCTTTTGCTATAGCAATAGGGGGGGATCGGTCTTGCTATATGCAGGTCGATCCCCTGTTTTTTCCTTGTGATTAAGAGAAGAAAGTGAAGAATAGCGTAGATTAAAAGGAAGAGGTAAAAAAAAATGCAAAGAATCTAAAAAAAAAAGAGGCAGCGATTACTTACCTGAGATTGCCTTTGGTCTTTGCTTGAAAAGGGGAAACACCGATAGAAAATGTAAAGGGGAGGTGAAGACAATGGAGGAAATCGTTGAAGGAGAGAAAGAAGGGATGCGGGGGTGATAAGCGATCTGAAGGAAAGAGGAAGGGGGAAAGGGCTGAAGATGAAGGAAGGTGCGGGGGTGAAAGGCGGTCCGGTTGAAATCCCCTGCGAGCTTCTCTTAAAGAGAGAGAAGGAGGATGCGGTTGGGGGATGAACGGGAGATGGAGGGGTTGTTGGTGATGAGGTGTTGAGAAAGGGCGTGGCCATGAAGTGGAAGGTTTTGGAGTTCGAGAGAGGGGGTTTCGGCGGCCAGAGAGGGTTTTGGCGAGAGAGGGAGAAGGCGCCCTCACCCTCTTTTCCTATGAAGGGTTTTCAAAGAAAACCCTAAAAACCTATTTACGAAAGAGGCCCCATTTACTCTTGGGTTTTACAAAGAGGGGGTTTTAAAAACTTGATTTTAAAAAAGGTGTTTTCAAAAACACCGATTTTTTTTTGTTGCTTTCCTATATTTTTATTTTTTTGTTTCATTTTCTATATTTTTTGATATTTTTGGAATAAAATCCTAAAATTTACGAGAAAACAAGGATTAAACTAATTTTTTGTGTTTTTGAGAAAATATTTACAAAAGAAGGTTTTCAAGGCTATTTTGAGAAAATTTCTCCAAAAAATGGGTTTGGACCTCGGTTTTGAGAAAATATTTGAGTTTTAAACCTTGAATTGAGGAATGCAACGCGATGGATCCAGACGGATGCCGGATGGACTGTTCGAGCTATTTAAAATCTATTTTTGGTATTTTCTGTAATTTTAATTTAAAGGTTGGACAACGAGACTCAAATTTGGATCTAGACAATAGATCCGGATCCGAAATCAAGTCAGACATATAAAATGAATTTAATTTCAGTAAAACTTGAGAAATGAATTGGAATTTAGATTTAAAAGTGACTCAATTGCTCAGAAAATGATATCTGAGGCAAAAAGGACATTTTTACAAAACCTTGAAAAATTTGGGGTGTTCACACACGATCGCCAAACCTGTGATCATCGCAAAATTTTTCCTCTCTTGGTATTTCTCTCTCTCCTTCTCTTTTCATTTCCAACCTCTATTTCCTCCTTTTTGAAGGGAGAAAATAAAAGACAAAAAAGAAGAGAGAAGAGAAAAGAAAAGAAAGAAGAGAAAGGAACTCTTTTGCGAAGGTCTCACTTGACCTTGATTTTGAAAAAGATTTTAAAAAATTACTCGCCTCCGTTTTGAAAATATTACGGGAAAAATTGAGAGACAGGATTCACTCGTCAGTACGAGGTTCGACCGTTCCTGGCGTCTTTACCAGGGGTAATCGAACCAAGGGTCGAATTTATGCCTTTTTGCTTTGCTAAAAGATTATCTAAGAATTTATTCTAAGTCTAAATACACAAAGAATCATGCCTGTGCAATGCAAGGAAGTATGCTCTTTTGAAAAGAATGATTTTGGAAATCTGAGATTTTCCAAGTGAAAATGTGATGATGAAACGAAGATATGATTTCTGAATAGTTGAATCTAACTTAGAACTTGAGATAGATCAGAAAAAGATATTTTGAAGTTCTAAGTCTTTGAAATAATCAGAGTTGGGGAGAATAAATCTTGATTTTGAAAAGAATGATTTAAAGCTGAGATAAAAGAAAAAGAAAGGAAGTTTCAAAGTCAGAAATGGACTTTGGATTTGAATTTTGAACCTAGATTTAGGAGAGGAAATGAATATTTGAAATGGAATTGAATTCCAGATTCGAAATTTTGAAATCAGGATGGGATTTGAGAAATCCAAATTGAGTTCGGAAAATAGAATTGGTTTTAAAAGATCTAGATAGGATATGAAAAATGGAATTGGTTTTTGGATTTTGGGAATCAAGATAGACTTGGATTTTGAAATCTGACATCCTAAATGGATTTGGATCCGAGGTCTAAGAATTCTAAATGGAATCTGGATTTGAAGCCAGAGATCCAAGATGGAATTGGATCTGAGATCTGAATTGGATTGGATCTGAAGTCTGAGATCCAAAATGAGGTTGAAGTTCTAGAATCCTAAATGGAATTGGATCCGAAGCTCTAGAATCCAAGATGGAGTTGGATTCAAAATCTGGGATCCTAAATGGAATTTCGATCTGAAGTCTGAGATCCAAGATGAAATTGGATTCTGGATCCTAAAATGGAATTTGGATTTGAATTATGAGATTCAAGATGGAGTTGCATTTGGAAATTTGGATCCAAATTGGGAATAGGTTCTAACTTTGGATTCGGATTTTTGAAAGTCCAAATGGGACTTTTGAAGGTGGGTATGGGTTTTGAAAACCAAGATTGAATTTAAAATTTAGGAAGAGTCAAATTTTGAGATTCAAAACCAATCTCAAAACCTTGATTTTGAATTTTGAAGATAAGAAAATAAACTTGATTTTTTATTTGAAATTAGAAGATGAATCAGAAACTTCAAAGTTAAATTGAACTTTGAAGTTTTTGAATTAGAAATTGAAGTTTTGAACACGAAATGGATTTAAAATTTCAAAGTCAATTTGGACTTTGAAATCGAAATTTGAATTTTGAAAATGAGATTGAATTTGAATTTGAACCTATAAATAAGGATTGATTTGAGGAAGATACTAAAAACTACTTGGATTTTTGAAAAAGAATTTTGAAAATATGATGCAATTCTATCCTAAATGATGAATGAATTTAAAGATTTTGAAATTGGATTTGAAAAAACATATTTCATTCTTAAAATGAATTAAAATAAGATTGAAGATATAATACATTCCTGACTATAGTCATTGAATGTATTATATAATAACCTATATTTAAATTCGGGTGAAGAATAAAAATATTTTAGTGCTTTTATAGAGTTTAAGATGAAATTAACTCTCAATATATCCTGACTATGGCCATTGATATATATATTGAATTAACTTTAAATTAAACTCTAATAAAAGGAGAAAAATATTTGAAGATATGATGATTTTTGAAGAGGATCCAATGTGGATCCGGTGTTATTTCATAAAAGATAAAAATCCTAAGTTTTGTTTACATCCTGACTATGGCCATTGATGTAAATCGTCAACTTAGGATTAATTACCTTATATAAAATCGTGTACGTGCCATTCGTGTTTCACCATTGCGAGATTTTGGAAAATAAAGGCAAAAAGTATGAAAACAAGCAATCTATGACATTTATAATGCTCATTCATCCTATCTAAAAGCTGGAAATGTAATATTCTCATTAATGATCTAACTATTACATTATGGTAATGGATTCTAAAGAAAATGAGAAATATCTAACTTTAAGAAAGGAAGGTCTAAATTCCTCATATATTCCTGCAAAACAGAATTAACATGAGCAAAAGAATATATATATAAAAGGGAAGCATCACATTGTTTTTAAGATGCAAGATGATGGAATGTTCATGTCTATGCTCTAAGCTAATGAAATTTTAATATATCATGGACGAGAAAAATACATGCATTGGAATTAATTGAATGAAGAAATGAATGTCCAAAGATGCATATGTAATATGCTAAAAATGGATGTTTGGGCTATATGCATAATGCTCTAAACACTACTGTTTCGGTTTTGAAGATAATCACATGATTGTTATCGTCGCAAAAAAATTTCCTCGTCTTCCCTTCCTTGCGAAAGAGAGAGGGAAATGCTTTCACGATGTCAAACTTGATCGGATTTTGGAAATTGTTTTGAAATACTCTCCTCCGTTTTGAAAATTGCGGGAAAATCCATGGGATGGGGCTCGACCTGTCGGTACGGGGTTCGACCGTTCTTGCCACCTTTAACAGGGGTAATCGAACCAAGGACCAAAATTATGCTTGACTTAGCGAAATTATCGAAATTGTATTCTATCCTAAATGCACAGAGAATTCAGGCATGTGCTATGAGATTTTTGAAAAATGTAAAATTGGAAAATATGATGTATGCTTAGAAAACATCTGAAGTTGAAAAGTATTTCTCAGGAAAAGATGGAAATCAATCTCTCAGGAAACTCAGACGAAGAAGGTTTGAAATCTCGAGAAAATTTATAAAGATTTGGAAAATCTTGAAGAAATAAGAATCTCAGGAAAATTTTGAGGAAGTTTATAAAGACTTAGAAAAATGAGAATCTCAGGATAATTTTGAGAAAGCTTAGAAAGACTTGGGAAAATGAGAATCTCAGGATAATTTTGAGAAAGCTTAGAAAGACTTGGAAAACCATGAAAAAAATGAGAATCTCAGGAAAATGGAAGGAATTCTTGAGAAAAGATGAACATTTGAGAAGGAAAGCACTTGTTGGGAAAACTCGGACTTTGAGAATTTTCTTAGGAAAATGATAGAAAACTTATGGGAAAGTTCTTTGGAGAAAAAAATTCAAAACATAGGAAATTGAATTCCTGAGAATCTTGTCTTTGAAGTGTATGCAAATCAGCTTTTTTTATTCTTGAGAAAGATGAAAATTCCCTTTGAAAATAGATATTAAGAAAATAACTTTTAAGGAAAATCACGGGAAAACTTTGATTTGAGAAATCCAACTCCGAATATCATCATAGTTTCTTGAGAAAATCGATTCTATGAAGTGAAAATCTTTTGAGAAAATCATGAGAAAAACAAATGATGCAGATGATGTGAATGAATGAATGCACTTTTGAAAAGATTTCTGAAAAATTTATTGGAAAAATGTGGATTAGACCAAAGTAAATCCTTCACATATTCTGACTGTGGCCATGAATATATTCAGGGTTTATTTGAATTAATTCACAATATTTTGAAATCATTAGAAATATGAGGTGCATTTTCAAGATAGCCTAAGAGTGTAGGCTCAATGTGACTGGTAGAGAGATGATGGATCTGGGTCTCGTCCATATTCCGACTAGGGCCGTAAATATGGACTCCACCGAGTTCATCATCTCTCTAAGAGTTGGTGCACGTGCCATTCGTGTTCATCCACGGTGGGTTTTGAAAATTGAGATATATGCATCATAGAATCAGGATATTACTGAAATCAAACTATATGAGATGCGGCCTAATCTAAGCAGTAAAAGTAAATCTTATTCCAAGTTTTACATCGGATTGTTACATTGCATAACATAAAGTAAAAGAAAATTGAAATGGAGCCAAGGAATCAACCTCTTCTAGATTTTCCTGCAAAATGAGAGTTAGTACAAAATAAACAAGGAAATGGACATATATATATAATATATACAACGAAGAGACATATACATATATCAAAATGCTAAAATAGGTGCTAAATGTCATGTAACAATGGAGGTGTAACTATATGAGAAAATATATGGATGTTCATACATGGAAATAAGAGCACATGAAGAGATATATATATATATATATAAGTATATATCTATGTATATATATACATATATATATACATATATACGTATACATATAGATAAATATATATAGATATACATATATATATATAGATATATATATACATATAATGAGAAAATATGTACATACTAATGGAAATTACATATAATAGGTAAAACCATAAATTACAGGTATATACAGTTTCTGTAGGTGATTTCATACAACCATACTTCTCAAATTATAATGCAATTTTCAGTAAAAATGGGTATGGAGCCTCCCTATATATCCATAATGAATCACGCCAAAGATGGTTGGGAGATCACGATTGGATATAGAGATATCCGTTCATGAATATGGCCAAATATCAAGACTGCACACTTGCAGCGGAAAATGAATATGTGCAGGAAATGGGTTGTGGAAACATCATGGGCTCTTTCAAGGATATCATGAAAAGGATATGAAAAGCTTGGTGAATAGGTGAAAATGTCGTGGAAAATGATGAAATAATATGTATAATTGGTGCTGCAAATGGGGTCATATAGCAAACAAGAATTTAGCACTAAGCTAAGCAAAATTTCATAAAACCAAGGGTGATATTCCAGCCATAGCTTCATAAAACAAGGATTTTAACAGCAAGCTAGACAAAATCTCATAAATCAAATGATGGTGTTCCAACATAACTTCATAAAACAGGAATTTGAATATCAAGCTCATAAATCAAATGATGAAGTATTTACAAGAGTAAGAGAAAAGAAAAATACATGTAATAGCAAATACTCAAGAAGGGATATATATATATATAAGTATATATATACATATATATATACATATATATATACATATATACATATACACGTATACATATAGGTAGATATACAATAGATATACATATATATAGATACATATATACATATAATGAGAAGACATATATGTTTAATGGAAATTCCACATAATGGGTAAAACCAGAAAATATATGTATATACAGTTTCTGTAAGGGATTTTACACAGCCATATTTCCCAAATTACAACATATTTCGCAACAAAATCGGGTATGGAGCTTCCCTATACATCAATAACAAAACCTGTAAAAGATGGTCAAGAGATCATGCATGGATATTAAAATATCCATCCATGAAAGTGGCCGAATATCAAGACTGCACTCCTGCAGAAAAGGGAAGGGTATGGGTATAAAAGCATACTGTGAAAATGCTGTGAAAAGCCCAAGGGAGATGTGAAGATGCCACAAAAAGGGTGTCCCGTGTAATGCAACAATGATTTTAACTAACATGGTTAGATTATGTTGTCCATCAGATTAACATTCAACAGTTTGAGATATTTGCTATTTTGCAGTAGAAAATCAAATAACTCAATCAGGAACTTCCAGCTTTTTGACAAAGTATGCTTCACTATATTATTAAATGAATGATTTTCAATTATCTACAATGAAAATCAGAAACAATGATCCTTTATTCCCTATGATCAACTTAGTTTTCAGGTGGACCAACCCTTATTAACTAAATCCATGATTGCTGTTCAGCAGTGAACCGAAATTTTGGAGATAACAGAACATGATTGACAATCTTGATGATATTAAGCTATACATGGACATCAATGATATAACATCTCAAATGTATGCTAACAATGTATTATCAAAACTACCATAAACTAAACGAATTGATCTTATAAATGAGATCAATCAGCAATAACAAATGACTTCAATAGATGCACCCTCACAATGAGTGTTATGATAGAAGGCCCTCAATGATATTAGTTACAGCAATGAACTGTAGGTGCAAGATGGCAGTGAGATTTGGCAAACAAAGAAAACAAAACAAAAAAAAAAATGGGTAATATCGGCAAACTATATTTCAGGTGCATAGGTTGAGAAAAACCTTGCGTTAGATCAATCTGGATTCAATAGAATGTGAATCAGAGCAACACAAACAAACATAGATTAATCCCAGACCATTCAGGGGTATTGAATGCAATAATGGTTGTTTGCAGATTATGAAGGTGTATGCACAATGCTGAAAAAAAATAGGTAATATAAAACAAGCAATCACAGTAGAAAGAAAAAAAAAATGCAGATAGAGATTGACTAAATGATATGTATGAAAGGGTGTTACGCTAAAATGGAAAAGAGAAAATGAAATAGAAGCAAAGGAAGGGATTTCACCTTGGTTCAATAGAAGTTGTTGAAGGAGAGAGGAACAACCGTTAGAGGTGGGCCTTCTTCAAGGAAATCACAACCTTCTCAGAGAAAACGCAGACCCCTTTTGTATTGGGCCCTCTGCTGTTAGATTCAAGGAAGAGGCAGCAACCGTGCGGTTTTTGCTGAAGGGCTGAAGGGAAAGATCCACACGCTGGCTGGATGATGTTTTCTTTTGCAGGTGGGCTGAAGACGTTGGCTGGGCTGTGGGCACGTTGAGATGGCTGGGCGATGGGCAGCAGAGATGGCTGGACGATGGGCAACAGAGATGGCTGGAAGCCGAAGAAGTTGAAGACCACGTAGGCTGGGCTGAATGGTGTGCGGCAACTTCTGATGGGTTGAAGAAAGGATGAAACACAGATGTTGGAGATGGCTCCCTCTTTTGCTGGTGGGTTGAAGGAGATGCAGATGGCTGGAGATGCCCCCCTGCGGCTGGGCTGAAGAAGGTGAAAACGGCCTCCTTTCCACCTTGAGAGCCTCCTGCAAAAACCAAAAATCTCTGATTCAAATCCCCCTCTTCGTGAATGCCCTGTCCCCCTCTTTTTAAAACTTTCCCTTCTCACAAGAAAACGCAGCTCTCCCTTCCGTTACAATTTTTTTTTTGAAAACTTTTGAAATTTTTGTAACTGAATTTTGAAAACTCGCCGTTTTAGAAGCTGGACAAAATTTTAGGTTTTTAAAATCATTTTGGGTTTGTTGACCTAAGTCTTAGATAACTAAGCATTTTTAAAAACTGTTTCTAAAAAAAAATGAATAGTGATATCATAAAAAAAAAAAATTAATGATAATAATAAATGGGAGATGCCACCTCAGCCATCTTTAAAATTCTTTTGAAAATAAAGCTTTATTTTGTGTTGGCAACTTCTTTTATTTTCAATTGGGGTGCCACATGTGTGTGGGCCCACTAACTAAAAATGAATAATATTGAGAAAAAATAAAAAAAGAAAAATTGCAAATTGGCATGGACTTCGGATGGGTCCCGCTTGAGAATAAACAAATTACCTGAGAGTCTGAGTGTGATGCTAGTTCAAAGGCGGGTCCCGCTCCATTTATTTGAAGATACGAGATAAAACATTATTTGTTTTCAAGAATTTGAAAAAAATTGGTTTTTCAGGGCAAAAAATATGGATAAATGTAAAAAAATTTGTAAAGAGATTTAAAAAAGTTTTGAGATAAAATCTTTAAAATCAATATCCAAAATATCCAGATTGTTTTTCTTGAGAAAATTTTTGTAATTCAAAGTCCTGGGGTAAAATGGGAAAATTTGATAATTTTGAAAGCCCAGGTTTTTTTTTTAAAAATCAATTTAAAAAAGTTTTAAAAATCAAATCTGAATTGACAATTTTGAAAATCAAGAGTTCTAGATTTCAAAATGACATGCTATGCAGTGAAATGATGCAATGCTATGCAAAGACATGTTCTATGAAATGTCACTCTGAACCAGGAAGTGGAAATTCTAATTTCTTCTCCAGGAAAAGGATTTTGAAATTTTTCAATTTGAAGATGTCTCTGAACCTAAATATAGAAATTTTGAGGCTCAAGAATGAAATTTAGGACTTTCTGCCAGGTTCAATCTTAAAAAAATGACTATTTTGCCCTTTATTGCTTCTGAAGAACTGAAATGTGGTGATTGAGGGCGATGTCAGGGTGGTGAGTGAAAATTTGGGGTGTTTACAGATGCCCCTCTTTGCTACTAAGCTGGCTTATGGTCGAGCTTAGTGGCAAAGAAAAGCACTCCAAATTTGGGCTATATATATATATAAAAAAATGCTCCAGTTAGAAGGATCTGACTGAGTATGAAGAAGTTAGCCCGAAGAAGATGGTAGATATGAAATGGAGAATAAAGAGAAAATAGATTTGCTCAGTGAGAGCGAAGTTCAGGTTTTTGCCCTTAACTTGGATGGGACAGAAAATGCTCCATATGGAACGAAGCTCAGGCTTTGACCCTTAACCTGATCGGGCAAAAAATGGAATACCTCTTCAAGGGAGGCTCAGGTTTATACCCTTATCCTGATCGGGCGGAAAATGGATGAAATCCTCGAAAGAATAGACAATGATGGAACCTTCGGATTTTGCACAATAAATCCGACAGGGGTTTTGCAAAAGGAAGGAAAATGGGGTCCCTAAAGCTTGAAAAGGGATTGATTTTGGGCGTCTCATTGCTGAGACCAAGTTAGCTTTTGAAATTGCCTTTTGCCAGAAAATGATTGGTGGTTCGACCACGAACCGAAATGGGACTGTCTATGGTGGGACAGTGGGGACACAGGGAAGTGTGCAAATCTGAGAGTTTATGCTCTCAAAGAAGGGAAGGAATCAAGTCCTTAAGAGGGATGTAAAATTGGTGTCAGGATGTATCAAGGACAGATATCAAGCTCTCACTTCATGTCAGGATAACTAGAAAATATTGTCAAAATATTGAGAATTGTGTTGTTGATTCCAAGTTTTTGAAAATGTTGCACATTGTTGCAAAGATATTCCTTATTTTCTACCCAAAGCATTACCTCCAAACAAGGTTCACTTCGTAGAATCAAGACTTGAAATTCAAATTGCTTGCAATTGACCTTCTTCAAGGAAGCTATCAATTTCCTTGATATGAACAGGAAAGAGAATTTGATATTATGAAAGCAGTTGATGAAAGAATATTGATATTAGAATTTCACAAATTTAAAGAGGATTCTTGATAAATTTGGCAGTTTGATATCCTGGGAGCTTCTCTCATGATAATCTTGCTGCACTCTTTTGGGTTTTTGCTACAGTTTTCTTCATTTTGGAGATGTTCTGACTTTTTCCCTCTCTCTTTTTCCTCTCTTGCTCTCTTTTGAGAAGGGTACGTCACAAACTCCTTCAACTTGGAGATGTTTCGATCATTCTTTGACGATATTGGCGCATGGGTTGGTAAATCTTTGGATGATAGCTGAAATTAAATATCTTTTGGGGATTGTCGAGAGGTTCATCGCATCTGCCTTCATCTCGACAGTGCTTTGGACTTTCTCTGGAAGGATCCGTCACAAACTCCATCATCTTGGAGATGTTTCGAATCTTCTTTGGCCTCGGGGCGATCTCGCCTAATTCACCTTCATCTTGACGACAGGTGAGAAATCCCTTTTGCGAATATTCAATTGCAGCTTGAGGAGACAGGGCTTGGGTGAATGCTTTCTTTTCTAGCGCTCAGGATATTTCCACTGCCTTGTTTTACAAGAATACTCTTTAAAGATGTGCCATTTGACTGCGATCAATATCAATCATCTTATGGCTTTTCAATAACATTGAATCTTCTTTTCCGGCCATATCGAGGATTTATCCTTCATCCTTTTGGTTGGCCAATAGAAAGAATTTGAAGTTTGAATCTCTTTTCGTAAAAGCTTCACTCTCTTGGGAGTAATGTTGAAGGTGAAATAAGGTAAATATTTATGCAATAAAAATTCTGAAATCAACAAATAATTTGATTGACAAATTGACAAAGTTTTCTCGAAATCCTGGGTGAAAGAGAGCATTTGATGTCCGGCTCCACACATCTGTGACGAAAATTCTCCTCTCTTTTTCCCCAAAAAGAGAGACTCAGGCTTAGCCCTTACCTGAATGGGAAATGAGAAATACTCCTCTCTTCCCTGAAGAGGAGGTGTTTGCAAAACTGACTTTCGAAGAGAAATTAAGCTTTAGTCAAAGCTCCCTAATATTAGGCTTCTCTTATGGAAAGGGGGCCGGTAATAGTGAGGTCTGAAAATTGGGTCATAAAAGGAACGAGTCCATCACACTCTCCCTGCAAAGAGGGTCTTTCATGACGAAAAATGGCCTAGTATGAAATTGGGGGGTCACAAGAAAAACGAGTCTCCGTTGAGCCTCTCCCTTAAAAAGGGTTCCTCGTGTGAAATTGGAAATTGTTTTGCAAACGGTTCACAAAGACGCGAGTCCCTTCAAACTCTCCCTGAAAAGGGGCTAAGTGAACGAATTGGATAGCATGCGAAAATAACGAGCTCCCTCGAACTCTCCCTGAAAAGGGTATCTCGCAAGAGAAAATGATTGAAATTGGATATTGAGATTGATTGACCCAAAGGTCGAAATTGGAAATTGGAAAATTGGTTGTTGGAAATTGAATGACCCGAAGGTCGAAATTGGATGACCTGACAGTCGAAGTTGAGAATTGGTTGACCAAAGGGTCGAAATTGTGTGACTCGAAAGTCGAAATTGAGAATTGAGTGACCTAAAGGTCAAAATTTGGAAATGGATTGACCCGAAGGTTGAAAATTGGAAATTGATTGACCCGAAGGTCAAAAATTGGAAATTGATTGACCCGAGGGTCTAAAATTGGAAATTGACTGACCCGAAGGTCGAAAATTGAAAATTGATTGACCCGAAGGTCGAAAATTGGTTGACCCAAAGGTCGAAATTGTGTGACCCGAAGGTCGAAATTTGGAAATTGGGTGACCTGAGGGTCGAAAATTTGGAGAATTTCCTGATTTGAAGATTTAAATTGGAATTTGGAGGGCAAAATATCAAACGTGAGCAGTTGACAGACCCTGAGGCTCAACAAAGGAGAATGATGCGTTCGAGTCAGAGCTCGAATAAAATAAAGAGATCACGAGTCGGAACCCAGATCAACAAAAGAAAATGAAGAGCTTGAATCAGAGCTCGAATGATGTAAAGAGATCACAAGTCGGAACCCGGATCAACAAAAGAAAAATGAAGAGTTCGAGTCAAGGCTCGAGTGAATAAAGAGATCTCGAGTCGGAACCCGGACCAACAAATGAAGATGAAGAGCTCAAATCTGAGCTCGAATAAGATAATGAGATCACGAGTCAGAACCCGGATCAACAAAAGAAAATGAAGAGCTCGCCTCTGAGCTCGAGTGAATAAAGAGATCTCGAGTCGGAACCCGGATCAACAAAAGAAAATGGAGAGCTCGAATCAGAGCTCGAGTGATGTAGGGAGATCACGAGTCGGAACCCGGATCAACAAAGGAAAAATGGAAGGCTCGAATCAGAGCTCAAATGAGATAATGAGATCACGAGTCGGAACCCGGATCAACAAAAGAAAATGAAGTGCTTGAATTAGAGCTTGGATAAGATAAAAAGATCTCGAGTCAGAACCCGGATCAACAAAAGAAAATGATGAACTCAATTCAGGGTTTGAGTAAGGTAATGAGATCCCGAGTCGGAACCCGGATCAACAAAAGAAAATAAAGAGCTTGAGTCAGGGCTCGAACAAGGTATAGAGATCACGAGTCGGAACTCGGATCAACAAAAGAAGATGAAGAGCTCGAGTCAGGGCTCAAACAAGGTAATGAGATCACGAGTCGGAACTCGGATCAACAAAAGAAAATGAAGGGCTCGAGTCGAGGCTCAAGTAAATAGAGAGATCTCGAGTCGGAACTCGGATCAACAAAAGAAAAATATGGACCAACTTGAAAGTTGGAGTTTGAAAGAAAAGAAGCTTGGATCAGAATTCAGATCTTCAGAGGGGAACCCGGTTGGGGCTCAAAATTTTGCAAATTGTCGGTGCGGGAAGAGGATTCTATCTGAAGAACAAAGATGATAAACTGGAGTCAAAGATCGATGATTAGGATGAGAAATCATTCATGGCCTCAAGATTTATCCCTTTTCCTAAATGGGAAGTGAATTGGGTGCATAATTAGTGCCAATGACATGCACATGCACATGAAAATGCAAATGAAGTGCAAATGAATGGTGAGGGATTTTATTTGATCCTACCTGCATACAGAATGTTTGAAAACAAATTTTCAAAAAGATGCCCCAGTGTAATGGGAAAGAGAGAATAACAGAACAACCAAAAGAAGAATGTCACAAGTAAACGAGAAAAATTGATGATTTTATTGATGCCTTAAAAGGGATGACAACAGGAAAACAACTAGGACTATATCATTCTGACAAAAATAAATATGACAAAATGAGAAGGCATTGGCATTGGCATTGGTATTGTCATTCTTTCGAGTGATCTGGAAAAGGCTTGGTTAGGACTGCAACTCGTCCCTCTCTTTCTTCTGGCACCAAAAGCCCTTTATCGATGTAGTCCTGTATAATATTTTTGAGAACGAAGCAACATTCAGTATCGTGCCCCATTGCTCGATGAAACTTGCAGAAACAATCTTTCCCTTTCCCCATGGTGACGGGAGGATCCACAATCCTTGGAAGTTTGATCATATCCTTTGCGAGCAGATATCCAAGAATTTCTTCGATTGGCTGACCTAAAGAAGTAAACTCACGATCATAACTCCAACCATCACGCTTTATCTTCTTCGGATTGCTGGATTTCTGTTGAATGCTGACTCCTTTGACTTCTTTCTGGGAATTGGACTGAACTTGCTTGGTTAGGGCTACTGGATGTTCTTCTTCTCTGCCTCTAACAAAGAGGTTCTTATCAATACAGTCTTGCACAATGTTTTTGAGGACAAAACAATGATCAGTGTCATGCCCTATTGCTCGATGGAATTTGCAAAACTGGTTCAAGAATCTTCCCATGATGGTGGGAGGGTCTGTGGCTTTTGGGAGCCGGACTAATCCCTTGATCAACATGTATTCAAAGACTTCGTCGAGTGGCTCGTCTATAGGAGTGAAATCTCGATCGCCGCTCCAGTTTCCGCGCTTTGGCTTTCCTTGATTTTTTTCCTTTTGCTGAGGGCTGGATTGAAAAGGTCTATTCTGGATTCTAGAATACTTTCCTTTCAGATCTGTAGACTCTTCTAACTTGCTGCTCTGACTGCCTCTGTTGTGGTCTCCAATGATGCTCATAGGGATGGTGATGGACGCCTCTTCTTTAGCAGGAACTTTTCTGAAATTGGCTTCAGCTTGCTCGGATAATATCTCAATCATCATTCTTTTGAACAACCGATATATGGCGGGATCAATCTCCTCCTTGATGGCCTGAGCTCCCTCTTTGACAGACTTTATGGAATCCATTTCTCACTCACTGTCTGTAACTAATGTGCTGAAGTAGCGCGGTCTTTGATCTTGTCAGGATCACACAATTATGCCAATGCCCTCTGCAGAACCACATGGGATGTTTAGCATGATGGGAAAAAGAATTTTGAAACCAACACTCTTGAGGGAAAACAAATGATGGGATTGGAAGGACATGTCAAAAATTTTGGATAAAATTTGGAAGATATACTGGAAGATATGGAAAAGTTTTTGAAGATATAAGCAAAATTTGAAATTTCAAAAATTTGCAGGCAAGATTGGAATAAGGCTGGAAATTCGAGATCCAGTAGAATGGGAGAAGGAAAAGTCACCTGGAGTTTTGAAAGAAATGAGATATTTGAGAAAATTATCCAGAGTTTGAGAAAATAAAGGGAAAAAGATGAAAAATATGGGTATTTGAAAATATTTTTGGGAAAATGTAAGGAAATAGAGGTGATCATGCATATAATTTAGGGTTATTTTATATCAAAAATATGCATGATTTTATAAAATAATGTTTCAAAAACCCAATTTTATGTTAGTTTTCGAGTAAATGTGCTTAAATGATTTAAAAATAGAAAATGCAAGAAAAATAGTTTTATTTTACATTTTTATTCATATTTTGGTTTTCGTTACATTAATAGTAGTTTGGTTTTAGTTTTTATTAAAAGTAAAAAAAAATGGAGAAAAATAGTTTTATATTCAGTTTAAGTGTTTGTTTTTTTTAGAAAAGAAGAAAAATTATTATTAGAATAGTTTTATTTTTAGTTTATTTTTAAATAAAAAAAATAAAGAAAGAAAATTTTGTTTGTAACTTTTTGAAAATTTTTCTAATAAACCGGTTTACACGGTTTTTGACTTTGAACTGAAAAAAATTTAGTTTGAACCGGTTCAAGCCGGTTTGTTTTTTTTTTTAAATAATCACAAACCGGTTTAACCGGTTTGCAATTCTTTCAAAATTAAAACAAACAGCAACAAACCGGTGAACCGGTTTGTTTGCTGTTTAAAACCCAAAAATAAGAAAAAAACCATCGCCTCCTCCCATTCACGCCTGAAACCCCTCTTTCCCTCTATTCCCTCTCTTCTCTCCTTCCTCCACCATTGCCGGTGGCTATCCCTTTCCCTAACTTCTCCTTCTCCCTCTTTCTCTGTCTACACTCCAGCCGGTGGCAGTGGTGGAAGCTCCTCATTCCGACGACAGCGTGGTGGAGGTCGCCGCCTTCTTCCCCAATTCTTTTCTCATTTCACGGTAAGTCTTCATCTCTCTTCTTCTTCAGTTCTTTTTTTCTTCTTCAGTTCATCTTCAGTTCTTCTTCTTCTTCCTCCTCTTCTTCTTCAGAACTTCTTCTTCTTCTTCTTCTTCTTCTTCTGTAGGTTCCTTAATGAATTCCGGTTTTATTACTGTGTAATAAAAACTTAAAATACGAAAATAAAAATAAAAATTAGAAATAAAAAAGAAAAGAAAAAAATAAACCGATCATTGATTTTTCTGAATTTTTTTTCATCTGCGGATCAATTTCGTGCTGTCTTTGATTTTCTGTCGTTTTTTTTTTATTTCTTTCTCATTCCTAAAAATTCTGTTCATAGCATAATGTAGTTCCAGATTTTTTTAATTTCATTCTGTGTTTTCTTTTTCTTTCTTTCCCTGTTTTTTTCATTATAATTTTTTTGTTGTTTCATCACATTGATTTCTGTGTTGATTTCATTCGATCAGATAGCTAGATTTCTTCTATTATTGTGTTTAACTGATCATCATAATTTTTTTTACATCAGAAAAAGAGAGCACCGAAAATTTGGATTGATTTCCATCTGATGGCATGATGTTTACTGTATTTCCGGTGATGGATTGTGGTTTAATGAATTTATCCGGCGAGTGATTGTTTGAAAGTTAATTGACTGATCTATTATCAAAGTGCCAACTGAAATTTGGCTATTCCTGGTTGATCATGTGATTTCTGAAAAAGGCTGGGTTAATGAAAGAGAAATGTTGTTCAGCCATGTTGATTGATTTTGAATTGCTGGATCAAAAGTGATGAGATACTGATCTCTGGATCAGTTTGAGTGATCAATGTAACTTCAAATTTTTGAAGATCTATCTAATTTCCAGTGATCAGGAGTATAGTTTACTGAATTTTTTACATTGTTGTTTAGCTTATTTTCCTGTGATGGCTATATAGAATTTAAATCAGGATTGTGGAATGAGTATAGTAGAATAAGCTTGTTTGAATTAGTTAAGTAACTAGGAATTGTTAGAGTGATTGATTAATAAAGTAAACTAGCTTACTCAATATTAGATCATAAAACTTACTTAGTTGTAATGGATTAATTAGTTGTTTTTAATATTACTTTTAGTCTTAGAATTACTTAGTTAATTGTCATTAGGTTTATCTAGTTATTGTCATTTAGATTTCGTTTATTTTACTTTCCATTGTTTTAGTATTCTCCATTTTGCACTGTTTCTACTTTTCTCTCTTGTACTGCTCGTGTTCATTTGAATTGTGCAGGATAGCACGGGACTGGAGCGGAATTGATTACGTGACTAGAAGTTCAAAGAATGGAAGAATTTTACTTTTCAGTTTAGAATTAGGAATTTAATTGGGTTTGTAAATATTGCACTTTACGCCCTCTGCGAAGGGTATTCATTTGTTGTAATAGTTAGTTGTTTTTACTTTTCTTGAACATTTTACATTTCAAATAATTCGGCAATAAAGATTAGTTTAGATTTGTGTACTTGAATACGATATATTCCTGTTCCCTGAGTTCGACCCGGTCTCATCCACTAGTGAGAACCGGTTTTTATTATTTGATGTCTGGTTTTCACATGTTTTACATTTAAAAATCTTTTCAAAATTACAACGATTTAAAAGAAGACATCAAATTTTTGGCGCCGTTGCCGGGGAACGGCGTAATATTAGTATTTGCTTTATTGCCTAGTGTTTGTGTTGCATTTAGGTTTAGAACCACGTATGTGCATATCTTAGAGAAGAGCTTATTTTTCTGCACAGCCCACCTACTAGGACCCCCTTAGAGGTGACTGTGTACGATTGGTACCGTACACATAGATTTTATATTTCTCATGCATAATCTATGTTATGTGTAACTGCGTGGTGTTTGTTTAGTTTTTGTTGTTTTTAGTTTACTCGCTTTGTGGTTTGCGTGGTTTGGCCGCCTAGTGCGTTAGTTAAGTAGAAAACCCAAAGTTAGGACGTGTGCTACACCGGTCTACTCTAAGGTGTACGCAATGGCTGACGATCATCAATTGAATTGTCCTTTGAGGGAGTACTTCATGCCAAATATGTATACTCCCGCCTCCTGCATCACGAGACCTGATGTAGGAGCGAGCCATTTTGAGATTAAGGCCAGTGTGATTCAAATGTTACCCTCGTTTTATGGCCTTAGTAATGAGGATCCATATCGTCATCTCGACGAATTCCTTGAGATTTGCTCGACTGTGCGAATCAATAACTTTGGAGATGATGCTATGCGGTTGACTTTGTTTCCGTTCTCTCTCAAAGATAAAGCCAAGCACTGGTTAAAATCTCTTGAGACGGTTCGTATTACTACTTGGGAAGGAATGCAAAAAGAATTTTTAAAAAAATATTTCCCAATTGGTAAGACGAACCAGTTTCGTAAAGCTATAACCAGTTTTTCTCAAATTGAGGGAGAACAATTTCACGAGTCTTGAGAGAGATTGAAAGATCTTCTCCGCAAGTGTCCCCATCACCAGGTGCCTTGTTGGCAGTTGGTGCAGTATTTTTATGACGGGCTTACTGAAAAGCATCGTCAAATGGTTGATTTGTCTTGTGGGGGCACTTTTATGCTCAAAAGTGAGGACGAGGCGTGGTCTCTATTCGAGACCTTGAGTGAAAACACGATGCATCATACCTTGTCTTCACGGCTCGATAGGACTACATCTCTGTCTAGTGGTCCTAGGAAAGTTGGGATTTCCGAAGTTGGGTCCGAGTTAGAATTACGTACCAAGGTTGACCAGTTGACTAGGAAGTTAGATCAATTCCTAGCTAATTCCTCGAGAAATCCAGTAGAAAGAGTGTGCGAGCTATGTGCTAGCCCTGCACACTGTGTTGCGGATTGTCCAGCAGCCCCATTATATCCTGAATTCGTTCAGGAGAAGGTGAATGTTGCCCAAGGTTTCGCTAGATCCATGCATGATTCATTTACACCATCATATAACCCAGGTTGGCGAAACCAGTTTATTTTCCCATCCCATCAGCCCTCCCAGACACAGTATAGACCTAGTAACCCTTCACAAGGTTACTCGCATCCTATATTTCCACAAGTTCATCCCCAGTGTTGTCTACCTTCTCCTCAGAGTTCATCATTTCAAGAGAAGATGTTAGAATCCTTTTCTGATATTAAGGCCACTCTTTGTTCCCATACGCAGTCAATAGCCAAGCTAGAGACTCAAATGGGACAGTTAGCTCAGACATTGAGTAGGCAAAGCCAAGGGAACCTTCATAGTCAGTCTGTTGTCACATCCAAGGGAGAGGATTCCATGTCATTTGATTTGCAACCCACTGATTCACATCATGAGCAAGTCAAATCTGTTACATCCCTTCATAGTGGGAAGGCGTATCACTCCACTCAGGAATCGACTCATGAACCTCATATCATTTCTACTGACGAGTCGATTTCCATGATACCTCAAAAGAAGGGGCCTTACCCACATAATGCATTATCATCATATAAAGCCCCATTTTCTCAGCCTTTAGGATCACCAATCGTTTTGAGTAAGCAAGAGGTGCAGATGCAGACACCACTTGTCTGAAGTAGCATTCATTGATACTCGGTCGGTCCTAGACTCTCGATTCTTGACCAGTCTCTCAGATGAGACTAATCTCTGTTTTTCACGTCGAGAGAGTTCTGATCCTACAGTTGGAGGTAGAAGGGATGGAAACACAGTGCGTAGTGTCATATATGACACTCTTTTCTACATAGAGCCCGGTTGAGTATGACTTCATGTCCATTGATCTCATGGACGATGAAGGTTTTTCCAGGGATCCGTCTGGCTGGGGAAGTGAAACTTAGCGCTTTATGGGAGGCAACCCATATTCTGTACAGTATTACATTTGTTGTTAGGATTTGTAGATTTTATTTGGTTTTATTTTTCGTTTTTCTATCTTTTCTATGAGTTTCATGTTTTGTCCTGTATACATTGCATTTATTACATTCTTAGAACGTGTATTTTTAATTCATGTCAGGTCATTCTACTCTTTTCCCTCATTTATTTCTCTCATGTGCATTCACGTAGTTTCATATAAGCATGGGGGAGTGCCACTGGGACAGTGTCATTCAAGCATGGGGGAGGGTGTAGAGTGCACACCTTGATATTTCTGTTTACGTTCTTGCACATGTTTACACATCTCTCATGAAAAAGTAGATTTTTAAAGAAAGAGTTTGAACTTATATGAATGTTATTTCAAATCTGATGTTTTTAGAGGATTTTTAAGCCCTAGAGGAGTTTTAAGCCCCACGAATTTTTTTTCTGACATAGATCTAAAAATTATGGTTGTTTATGTGGATTTCAAAGAAATGATGATAGATACATGTTAGAATTTATTTTGAATCATAAATATGAATATGCAAGTTCTATTTTTGAAAAACTAAGCAAATGAACAAAAAGCATAAAAATGAGCTCAAAAGAAAAAAATATAGCATGTGTTAGGTTGTTTGGATAATTCCACAATCCTTAGTAGATGGAACTTAGATGTAAGTTGAAACTTTTAATTCCATTTCGAAAAGGAGAGTGGAAAACTTTGTGACCCTAAGTAACTGAGAACAAATACAAGTTGAAATATTTGACTCTCATGTTATAAAGGTGAATGAAGGAAGTCACTTTTATGTCTTAGTTGATATCTTTTGGTATGCATTGAAAAAGTATAGAAGATATTGACATTGCACAAGGCATAAAAGCAGACCACATGCAAGCTATAAGAGAAGAATGAATGCGCAAAAAGAAAAAGCGTGAAAAAAATGAAAAAATGGAGAAAAGAGCTGAAAAAGAAAGAAAAGTTCAGTGCTTAGAAGTATGATTGAGAAAACCTGTGTAGAAAACATATGAGTGAGGATAAGTAAATAATAATATGTTTTTATTGGATTTTCTAAGAATAAAACATAAATAATTGTGATATTTAGAAAAGTGAAAGAAATTCTTTTTCTGTGGTGGTATATAAAAGACTAATTATATTTCGATTGTGAAATAATAGGAAATATTTGTGAAAATAAAGTCTTTGATTATCTGCTGCTTATGAGGATGTGTAATATTTTGCATACATAACAGAGATGTTTGTGGGTAGCATCACTGCAAACCCTCACGAGACCTTACTCGTCCACTGGGGTAACCCAGGGGTTGAAACGGCTTGTTGCATAAGCTAAATGCAACCGTGATTCCTACGAAAGTGAGTTAGGTGATAGTTTGATTTTTTGCATTTTTCTAGTTTGCTCGAGCACTAGCAAAACATAAGCATGGGGGTATTTGATCATGCATATAATTTAGGGTTATTTTATATCAAAAATATGCATGATTTTATAAAATAATGTTTCAAAAACCCAATTTTATGTTAGTTTTCGAGTAAATGTGCTTAAATGTTTTAAAAATAGAAAATGCATGAAAATAGCTTTATTTTACATTTTTATGCATATTTTGGTTTTTGTTACATTAATAGTAGTTTGGTTTTAGTTTTTATTAAAAGTAAAAAAATAAAAAATAAAAAAATGGAGAAAAATAGTTTTATATTCAGTTTAAGTGTTTGTTTTTTTTAGAAAAGAAGAAAAATTATTATTAGAATAGTTTTATTTTTAGTTTATTTTTAAATAAAAAAAATAAAGAAAGAAAATTTTGTTTGTAACTTTTTGAAAATTTTTCTAATAAACCGGTTTACACGGTTTTTGACTTTGAACTGAAAAAAATTCTGTTTGAACCGGTTCAAGCCGGTTTTTTTTTTTTTTTAAATAATCACAAACCGGTTTAACCGGTTTGCAATTCTTTCAAAATTAAAACAGACAGCAACAAACCGGTGAACCGGTTTGTTTGCTGTTTAAAACCCAAAAATAAGAAAAAAACCATCGCCTCCTCCCATTCACGCCTGAAACCCCTCTTTCCCCTCTTTCCCTCTATTCCCTCTCTTCTCTCCTTCCTCCACCATTGCCGGTGGCTATCCCTTTCCCTAACTTCTCCTTCTCCCTCTTTCTCTGTCTACACTCCAGCCGGCGGCAGTGGTGGAAGCTCCTCATTCCGGCGACAGCGTGGTGGAGGTCGCCGCCTTCTTCCCCTATTCTTTTCTCATTTCACGGTAAGTCTTCATCTCTCTTCTTCTTCAGTTCTTCTTTTCTTCTTCTTCAGTTCGTCTTCAGTTCTTCTTCTTCTACCTCCTCTTCTTCTTCAGAACTTCTTCTTCTTCTTCTTCTTCTTCTTCTTCTTCTTCTTCTTCTTCTTCTGTAGGTTCCTTAATGAATTCCGGTTTTATTACTGTGTAATAAAAACTTAAAATACGAAAATAAAAATAAAAATTAGAAATCAAAAAGAAAAGAAAAAAATAAACCGATCATTGATTTTTCTGAATTTTTTTCCATCTGCGGATCAATTTCGTGCTGTCTTTGATTTTCTGTCGTTTTTTTTTTATTTCTTTCTCATTCCTAAAAATTCTGTTCATAGCATAATGTAGTTCCAGATTTTTTTAATTTCATTCTGTGTTTTCTTTTTCTTTCTTTCCCTGTTTTTTTCATTATAATTTTTTTGTTGTTTCATCACATTAATTTCTGTGTTGATTTCATTCGATCAGATAGCTAGATTTCTTCTATTGTTGTGTTTAACTGATCATCATAAATTTTTTTTTACATCAGAAAAAGAGAGCACCGAAAATTTGGATTGATTTCCATCTGATGGCATGATGTTTACTGTATTTCCGGTGATGGATTGTGGTTTAATGAATTTTCCGGCGAGTGATTGTTTGAAAGTTAATTGACTGATCTATTATCAAAGTGCCAACCGAAATTTGGCTATTCCTGGTTGATCATGTGATTTCTGAAAAAGGCTGGGTTAATGAAAGAGAAATGTTGTTCAGCCGTGTTGATTGATTTTGAATTGTTGGATCAAGAGTGATGAGATACTGATCTCTGAATCAGTTTGAGTGATCAATGTAACTTCAAATTTTTGAAGATCTATCTAATTTCCAGTGATCAGGAGTATAGTTTACTGAATTTTTTACAGTGTTGTTTAGCTCATTTTCCTGTGATGGCTGTATAGAATTTAAATCAGGATTGTGGAATGAGTATAGTAGAATAAGCTTGTTTGAATTAGTTAAGTAACTAGGAATTGTTAGAGTGATTGATTAATAAAGTAAACTAGCTTACTCAATATTAGATCATAAAACTTACTTAGTTGTAATGGATTAATTAGTTGTTTTTAATATTACTTTTAGTCTTAGAATTACTTAGTTAATTGTCATTAGGTTTATCTAGTTATTGTCATTTAGATTTCGTTTATTTTACTTTCCATTGTTTTAGTATTCTCCGTTTAGCACTGCTTCTACTTTGCTCTCTTGTACTACTCGTGTTCATTTGAATTGTGCAGGATAGAACGTGACTGGAGCGGAATTGATTACGTGACACGAAGTGCAAGAATAGAAGAATTTTACTTTTCAGTTTAGAATTAGGAATTTAATTGGGTTTGTAAATATTGCACTTTACGCCCTCTGCGAAGGGTATTCATTTGTTGTAATAGTTAGTTGTTTTTACTTTTCTTGAACATTTTACATTTCAAATAATTCGGCAATAAAGATTAGTTTAGATTTGTGTACTTGAATACGATATATTCCCGTTCCCTGAGTTCGACCCGGTCTCATCCACTAGTGAGAACCGGTTTTTATTATTTGATGTCTGGTTTTCACATGTTTTACATTTAAAAATCTTTTCAAAATTACAACAATTTAAAAGAAGACATCAAGAGGTAACATACAAACAATCACATCCTGCACAAACATTCATGCACATACAGCACTCCCTAAAAGGCTGACTCTAGATGCATTATTTTGAAAACAGCTATAGGTCCCTAATCCTAACTCTAGGTTCAGATCATCTTTGTCCAATCCAGTTATGCCGATATACCCGAACCGAAATCCGAGGTACGTGGCATATAATTTAAACTCCGGTTCTAAGGTAAGGTTTTCCAACATCCTTGAGCGCCTACCGATATACTTCGGACTGTGGCCCGCGGTACGTGGTTGGGGGGTGTTAACCCAAATAATTGGCCCAGTTGTGAGGCTCTGTCCCGAACTAGGGCTCTGGAAGAGAGCCCAGCAACGTGAAGACTGATTAATGATAGGTAATTGGGGTTTGAAAAAAATGATCACATGCAAGAAATAGATGGCTCTAAGTCCTAGAGAGATAGATTTTGAAAAATTCTTGAAGAAGCATACATTGTTTGCATTCAGATCCTAAATTGAGGAGAGTTGTATTTAGACCTAAGTCTATGTGAACATGAAAATTTCTCCTCAATATGGTCCTACCAAACCATGCCTATTCTATATGTAGTCAATGTCAGCTAGGTCAAAATCTAAGCTCTTAGGTTCGCATGATATTGAAATAAAAGAGCTGACATTTTGTGAACATAATTTCGATAATTGGAATAAGTCAAGCATAATTTAGGTCAGACAAGGACAGGTCCCATCACGGTCGCCAAATCTGTTATCGTCGCAAAATTTTTTCCCCGTCTTCCCTTCCTTGCGGAAGAGAGAGGGAAATGCTTTCGCGATGTCAAACGTGACCGGATTTTGGAAATTGTTTTGAAATACTCGCCTCCGTTTTGAAAATTGCGGGAAAATCCATGGGATGAAGCTCGACCTGTCGGTACGAGGTTCGACCGTTCCTGCCACCTTTAACAGGGGTAATCGAACCAAGGACCAAAATTATGCTTGACTTAGCGAAATTATCGAAATTGTATTCTATCCTAAATGCACAGAGAATTCAGGCATGTGCTATGAGATTTTTGAAAAATGTAAAATTGGAAAATATGATGTATGCTTAGAAAACATCTGAAGTTGAAAAGTATTTCTCAGGAAAAGATGGAAATCAATCTCTCAGGAAACTCAGACGAAGAAGGTTTGAAATCTCGAGAAAATTTATAAAGATTTGGAAAATCTTGAAGAAATGAGAATCTCAGGAAAATTTTGAGGAAGTTTATAAAGACTTAGAAAAATGAGAATCTCAGGATAATTTTGAGAAAGCTTAGAAAGACTTGGGAAAATGAGAATCTCAGGATAATTTTGAGAAAGCTTAGAAAGACTTGGAAAACCATGAAAAAAATGAGAATCTCAGGAAAATGGAAGGAATTCTTGAGAAAAGATGAACATTTGAGAAGGAAAGCACTTGTTGGGAAAACTCGGACTTTGAGAATTTTCTTAGGAAAATGATAGAAAACTTATGGGAAAGTTCTTTGGAGAAGGAAATTCAAAACATAGGAAATTGAATTCCTGAGAATCTTGTCTTTGAAGTGTCTGCAAATCAGCTTTTTTTATTCTTGAGAAAGATGAAAATTCCCTTTGAAAATAGATATTAAGAAAATAACTTTTAAGGAAAATCACGGGAAAACTTTGATTTAAGAAATCCAACTCCGAATATCATCATAGTTTCTTGAGAAAATTGATTCCATGAAGTGAAAATCTTTTGAGAAAATCATGAGAAAAATAAATGATGCAGATGATGTGAATGAATGAATGCACTTTTGAAAAGATTTCTGAAAATTTTATTGGAAAAATGTGGATTAGACCAAAGTAAATCCTTCACATATTCTGACTGTGGCCATGAATATATTCAGGGTTTATTTGAATTAATTCACAATATTTTGAAATCATTAGAAATATGAGGTGCATTTTCAAGATAGCCTAAGAGTGTAGGCTCAATGTGACTGGTAGAGAGATGATGGATCTGGGTCTCGTCCATATTCCGACTAGGGCCGTAAATATGGACTCCACCGAGTTCATCAACTCTCTAAGAGTTGGTGCACGTGCCATTCGTGTTCATCCATGGTGGGTTTTGAAAATTGAGATATATGCATCATAGAATTAGGATATTACTGAAATCAAACTATATGAGATGCAGCCTAATCTAAGCAGTAAAAGTAAATCTTATTCCAAGGTTTACATCGGATTGTTACATTGCATAACATAAAGTAAAAGAAAATTGAAATGGAGCCAAGGAATCAACCTCTTCTAGATTTTCCTGCAAAATGAGAGTTAGTACAAAATAAACAAGGAAATGGACATATATATATAATATATACAACGAAGAGACATATACATATATCAAAATGCTAAAATAGGTGCTAAATGTCATGTAACGATGGAGGTGTAACTATATGAGAAAATATATGGATGAACATACATGGAAATAAGAGCACATGAAGATATATATATATATATATATATATATATATATATATATATATATATATATATATATATATAAGTATATATCTATGTATATATATATATATATATACATATATATATATACATATATACGTATACATATAGATAAATATATATAGATATACATATATTTATATATATAGATATATATATATACATATAATGAGAAAATATGTACATACTAATGGAAATTACATATAATAGGTAAAACCAGAAATTACAGGTATATACAGTTTCTGTAGGTGATTTCATACAACCATACTTCTCAAATTATAATGCAATTTTCAGTAAAAATGGGTATGGAGCCTCCCTATATATCCATAATGAAGCACGCCAAAGATGGTTGGGAGATCACGATTGGATATAGAGATATCCGTTCATGAATATGGCAAAATATCAAGACTGCACACTTGCAGCGGAAAATGAATATGTGCAGAAAATGGGTTGTGGAAACATCATGGGCTATTTCAAGGATATCATGAAAAGGATATGAAAAGCTTGGTGAATAGGTGAAAATGTCGTGGAAAATGATGAAATAATATGTATAATTGGTGCTGCAAATGGGGTGATATAGCAAACAAGAATTTAGCACTAAGCTAAACAAAATTTCATAAAACCAAGGGTGATATTCCAGCCATAGCTTCATAAAACAGGGATTTTAACAGCAAGCTAGACAAAATCTCATAAATCAAATGATGGTTTTCCAACATAACTTCATAAAACAGGAATTTGAATATCAAGCTCATAAATCAAATGATGAAGTATTTACAAGAGTAAGAGAAAAGAAAAATACATGTAATAGCAAATACTCATGAAGGGATATATATATATATATATAAGTATATATATACATATATATATCCATATATACATATACACGTATACATATAGGTAGATATACAATAGATATACATATATATAGATACATATATACATATAATGAGAAGACATATATGTTTAATGGAAATTCCACATAATGGGTAAAACCAGAAAATATATGTATATACAGTTTCTGTAAGGGATTTTACACAGCCATATTTCCCAAATTACAACATATTTCGCAACAAAATCGGGTATGGAGCTTCCGTATACATCAATAACAAAACCTGTAAAAGATGGTCAAGAGATCATGAATGGATATTAAAATATCCATCCATGAAAATGGCCGAATATCAAGACTGCACTCCTGCAGAAAAGGGAAGGGTATGGGTATAAAAGCATACTGTGAAAATGCTGTGAAATGCACAAGGGAGATGTGAAGATGCCACAAAAAGGGTGTCCCGTGTAATGCAACAATGATTTTAGCTAACATGGTTAGATTATGTTGTCCATCAGATTAACATTCAACAGTTTGAGGAGATATTTGCTAATTTGCAGTAGAAAATCAAATAACTCAATCAGGAACTTCCAGCTTTTTGACAAAGTATGCTTCACTATATTATTAAATGAATGATTTTCAATTATCTACAATGAAAATCAGAAACAATGATCCTTTATTCCCTATGATCAACTTAATTTTCAGGTGGACCAACCCTTATTAACTAAATCCATGATTGTTGTTCAGCAGTGAACCGAAATTTTGGAGATAACAGAACATGATTGACAATCTTGATGATATTAAGCTATACATGGACATCAATGATATAACATCTCAAATGTATGCTAACAATGTATTATCAAAACTACCATAAACTAAACGAATTGATCTTATAAATGAGATCAATCAGCAATAACAAATGACTTCAATAGATGCACCCTCACAATGAGTGTTATGATAGAAGGCCCTCAATGATATTAGTTACAGCAATGAACTGTAGGTGCAAGATGGCAGTGAGATTTGGCAAACAAAGAAAACAAAACAAAAAAAAAATGGGTAATATCGGCAAACTATATTTCAGGTGCATAGGTTGAGAAAAACCTTGCGTTAGATCAATCTGGATTCAATAGAATGTGAATCAGAGCAACATAAACAAACATAGATTAATCCCAGACCATTCAGGGGTATTGAATGCAATAATGGTTGTTTGCAGATTATGAAGGTGTATGCACAATGCTGAAAAAAAATAGGTAATATAAAACAAGCAATCACAGTAGAAAGAAAAAAAAAATGCAGATAGAGATTGACTAAATGATATGTATGAAAGGGTGTTACGCTAAAATGGAAAAGAGAAAATGAAATAGAAGCAAAGGAAGGGATTTCACCTTGGTTCAATAGAAGTTGCTGAAGGAGAGAGGAACAGCCGTTAGAGGTGGGCCTTCTTCAAGGAAATCACAACCTTCTCAGAGAAAACGCAGACCCCTTTTGTATTGGGCCCTCTGCTGTTAGATTCAAGGAAGAGGCAGCAACCGTGCGGTTTCTGCTGAAGGGCTGAAGGGAAAGATCCACACGCTGGCTGGATGATGTTTTCTTTTGCAGGTGGGCTGAAGACGTTGGCTGGGCTGTGGGCACGCTGAGATGGCTGGGCGATGGGCAGCAGAGATGGCTGGACGATGGGCAACAGAGATGGCTGGAAGCCGAAGAAGTTGAAGACCACGTAGGCTGGGCTGAAGGGTGTGCGGCAACTTTTGATGGGTTGAAGAAAGGATGAAACGCAGATGTTGGAGATGGCTCCCTCTTTTGCTGGTGGGTTGAAGGAGATGCAGATGGCTGGAGATGCCCCGCTGCGGCTGGGCTCAAGAAGGTGAAAACGGCCTTCTTTCCTCCTTGAGAGCCTCCTGCAAAAACCGAAAATCTCCGATTTAAATCCCCCTCTTCGTGAATGCCCTGTCCCCCTCTTTTTAAAACATTCCCTTCTCACAAGAAAACGCAGCTCTCCCTTCCGTTACAAATTTTTTTTTTTTTAAACTTTTGAAATTTTTGTAACTGAATTTTGAAAACTCGCCGTTTTAGAAGCTGGACAAAATCTTAGGTTTTTAAAATCATTTTGTGTTTGTTGACCTAAGTCTTAGATAACTAAGCATTTTTAAAAACTGTTTCTAAAAAAAAAATGAATAGTGATATCATAAAAAAAAAAAAAAATTAATGATAATAATAAATGGGAGATGCCACCTCAGCCATCTTTAAAATTCTTTTGAAAATAAAGCTTTATTTTGTGTTGGCAACTTCTTTTATTTTCAATTGGGGTGCCACATGTGTGTGGGCCCACTAACTAAAAATGAATAATATTGAGAAAAAATAAAAAAAGAAAAATTGCAAATTGGCATGGACTTCGGATGGGTCCCGCTTGAGAATAAACAAATTACCTGAGAGTCTGAGTATGATGCTAGTTCAAAGGCGGGTCCCGCTCCATTTATTTGAAGATACGAGATAAAACATTATTTGTTTTCAAGAATTTGAAAAAAATTGGTTTTTCAGGGCAAAAAATATGGATAAATGTAAAAAAATTTGTAAAGAGATTTAAAAAAGTTTTGAGATAAAATCTTTAAAATCAATATCCAAAATATCCAGATTGTTTTTCTTGAGAAAATTTTTGTAATTCAAAGTCCTGGGGTAAAATGGGAAAATTTGATAATTTTGAAAGCCCAGGTTTTTTTTTTAAAAATCAATTTAAAAAAGTTTTAAAAATCAAATCTGAATTGACAATTTTGAAAATCAAGAGTTCTAGATCTCAAAATGACATGCTATGCAGTGAAATGATGCAATGCTATGCAAAGACATGTTCTATGAAATGTCACTCTGAACCAGGAAGTGGAAATTCTAATTTCTTCTCCAGGAAAAGGATTTTTTAATTTTTCAATTTGAAGATGTCTCTGAACCTAAATATAGAAATTTTGAGGCTCAAGAATGAAATTTAGGACTTTCTGCCAGGTTCACTCTTAAAAAAATGACTATTTTGCCCTTCATTGCTTCTGAAGAACTGAAATGTGGTGATTGAGGGCAATGTCAGGGAGGTGAGTGAAAATTTGGGGTGTTTACAATGATACAACCATGGATATGCTGACTTGGTCTTACTGATAGGGGAACAAAACTTCACTCAGTTTCATACATGGATTATCAAGGAGAGTTCATATCACATAACATTCTAGAGACTGCGTCGGCTTGCCTTGCAATCCAGACACTTGCTAACTTCTTTTCAGCTGAACCTCAACTTGTTGCACTATGAGTCATAGGGTTGTAGATATGATACAGCAGGTGACTATGAAAAGGGTGAATATAAACTGCTATATGTTATATAGCTGAAAATGTCTATGCCTAACTAATCTACAAATGACTGGTTAATCTGCAGGTATGGACATGGTATACAAGTGAGTATTGATAGAAAGGGGTATGTTGCATCTTGCAACAGTGAGAGTATAACTGGGCATGAAAATGGTAGCCTAATGAAGTAATGTTGTAGCCTGGTGAAGCTGGACTGCAGGGTATGAAGGTTATACTATATGATGAATTCGACAATGCATGTGATGGTGTTGTATGGCAAATGTGGAGGTGATGACTTACTGCTAGAGGTATTGTAAAGGGAGTGGAGGTTGATGGTAGATAGTGAGGTGTGATGATATTGGATGAAATGGACGCAAAATACAACAAGCATACAGGATGTTTGTGAAGTCATAGGAAGGTGTGGACATATAGTAAAGAGTGTTGTGCTGTGAAATGATAACCACAAGTGGTGGGGCGCATATCATGGTGATTCTGGAAATGTAAACGCATGTGAGAGAATGCTGCAAAAAGCATAATGTGAGGGTGAGAATACTGAAATGTAGGGGTTAAAAATATTACACGATCAATTAATGTGTCCCCTTTAACTTTCTCGCCAGGTTGGATCTGTAAGTAGCTGCTGTTGAACTCTTGATTGTGAACCAGAAATCACACTTGCCAGCTTAGAAAATCGCAAATGCTCATTCATGGGAGAGCTTGTAGCTTGAAACTGATCATTCCTTACAATGTATCAAAATATTGATGCAACATTCAAGAGGTAGACCATCATAATATCCCCATTCGACTTAGAGGAGTAGTCCATGGCAAGCTGCTGAGGGCACCAATGATATGGCTATAATGGGTTCGGTATTTCCAAATCTGAATGTACTATTATCATCTTTGAAAACTAATTAGGACAAAGTTGTATTGTCAAAGACAGATATCAAAAACACATGATCTATAAGGGAAACAACGCAGCGATCACTGGGCTTCGACCTGAGCAATATATGTTTAATGGGAAGCATGATATGGTGAACGGAGATTGACACTATATCAGATGAACATAAATGAAGGAGTAACATGAATTTTAGGAATCCAATAAAATGAATGCACAAGAGGATAAATATAACACAACAAATTTTTATATACATGTATACAACAATTCCCCCAAGTTGGTTTTTGCAGACTTTGAGAGGCTTTTGCTCAGTCTATGAAAATGCTCCCAGTAAAACATGTCACATTAGTGATGTATTGCTGGGGTGAGGTGCTAGTAGTGTGACTTACAGATACAGGAGACTGCAGTAATTCCTGGAAAATGCAGAAAAACACGATGGCTATTGTGTTATGAGGATACAAGAGATCGTAATAGCTAATATCAGTATCCAAAAAAAAATGCCGAATGACAAGGATTCTTGTCACAACAGTGATGAGACAAGGAGCCCAAGAATACAAGAGAGACTTCTCAATGTCATGCCTCTTTCAGCAAAGCAACCAGAACTGAGGATTCATCTCTGATTTCTCTGAGATTTGGTAATAAGTGAGCTAACTAAAAAAAAATTGCAGATGGTTTCGGTGACTATAGTGAAGCTTAGCTAATATGCTGGAGGGGTGTGAAGTGGTACATAATGTAGTGTACATAAATGGGTAGGAGATGATATAACTACATAGGCTGCAGTAGATTAAAATGCTCAGGCGATGGCTGGTGGAGAGAGATTGTGGAAGTTACAGCATAAACACGATGGGTGCAAGCTAAGATCTAGAAGTGCAATCAGAAAATAAAACCAATATCAGGGATAATCAACTTCTCTTCTTTTTTTTTTTAGAAGAAGGCTTTCAAATGATTTGCCAGAGAAACAGGAAGAAATGGAGTTACATGCATATTTTGTACCATCAAACTCTCAATTCTTATATCAATCTGAAGCTTAATCAATTGACGATGCAAGTGAAAACATATATGACAGGTTAATTCTTGCCTAAATAAAAATTGTAAAACATCACAAACATAAGAGGAATCACCGAAACCAAACTGATCAAAATCCTGGAGACAAAATGATCCCCTCATTGCTAACGATTTTCTCAAATACCATTTCCTCTTAAATGTTCATAATCGAATCGCGAATATACCTAAACAAGGAATCCACGGGTAATGGGAAATCTTATTACAATCAAGTTCCAATTGCAGAAATACATAATGGTGCTATGAAAATTTAAAACACCCAACAAGTGCTCAACGACTGCACAAAATAGGGGATCCAGATCCTTGGGTAAACAACAAACATGGTGCCCGAAAATCAAGGGATGATAAAAAACGCAGGCTAATTATCAAAGAATGGAACTAAAGATTGGATATAACGCAAGAACCATTGAAATTTGATATGGAAAGAAGGGAAAATAGAACTAAAAAATAATATAGAAAAAGAAAAATATTGGAATTAATCTATTCCGTTGCTGTTGCACTGAGATGGGTTGAGGATGCTATCAGCAGCTCAATACCATCGAAGGTGCGTGAATGATGATCGAAGAAAGAAGGAAAAAAGAAAAGTAAAGAAAATCAATAGGCAATTTCAGAGAAAACTAAGAAGGAAGAGGGGTACTCGCCTAGATTTTGTAGTGGATTGGACCCTTTCCAAGCAACTGCCGGTGAGGCACCTTGCAGAGGGATCGTTCTTCAGCTTTATGCTAAAAACCAAGGAAAGGAGGGAGCGTGGAAACAAATATCTGATAAAGGCACCAGAGCAAATGGATGCTCTTCGATGATTCGAGAGGGGCGAACAATCCTCGATACGTAGAAGAAGGATGCTGATGAAGAAAAAAATGATGCTGAAGAAGACCCCTGCGGTTTACTTATGTAGAAGCTGGAGGAAAGGAAGGCCTTCCTGTCGAAAAAGAGAAACTCCAGAGAAGAGGCATAATGGAAAAAAAAGGAAGGCGAGTCGAGGGATGGATATTGCTTATAGATGATGGATCCTCTGAAGGGGCTTGGAAAGCCTCTTCTTAAAGGGGAAATGGAATGTTCGAGAAAGGAAATCCGTTGAGGATTGAGGGTGGAGATGAAGGGGTTTGTTGAGGATGGAAGGTGGAGAACGAGAGAGGGAATGCGTGGGAGAGAAGAGCCTACAACTTTTGCAACTTTTCCTTTTTTTCAAAAAGGAGGTCTCTTTTAAAACCAATTTTCATAAAATGGTTTAAAAAGAGTTTTTTTTTTAATAAAACCAATTTAAAGATGTTTAAAACCCTTCGTCTTTTGCATAGTTTTTTCGATTTTTTAGTTTTTGTGTTGTTTTTCCATATTTTTGTATTTTTGGAATAAAATCCTAAAATTTATGAGAAATCAAAGATTTAAAACTATTTTTTTTGTAATTTTGAGAAATATTTACAAAGAGAGGTTTTCTGAGAATTCAAAGCTATTCTTTTGAAAAATTCTTCAAAAAGTGAGTTTATATCCGAGATTTGAGTAAATATTCAAGGTTTAAAACCTTGAATCTAGAAATACAGAGTTGTGGATCCAACAGGATACCAGATGGGCTGTCTGAGCCTTTCAAAATTTATTTTTGGTATTTTGAAAATTTAATTTAAAAATTTGGATAACGAGGCTCAGATTTGGGTTTTGACACTGGATCCGGATCCGGATCCGAAATTGAATTTGGATATATCAATATGGGATTTAATCCAAAAAATCTAAAGAATAACTGAAATTTAGTTTTGAAATTGCTTTGATTTTCTCAGAAAATGGGGCCAGGGGCAAAAAGGGAATATTTACAATTTTTTGAAAAATTTGGGGTGTTCACAGGTTCCGAATCGGGTTTTCCCTTTTTTATATATTCTTGTTTCCGGAGTTGCGAGTTCCGACTCGGGCTTTGTTGTTTGATCCGATGTTCGCATTGGACTAATTGTTACGTCGAGAATTCGAGTTCTCAAACTCGATTTTCTCATTCATTCTTTTATTTTGAAAAACCGGGTTCCGACTCAGGTTTTCCCTTTTGTATATATTCTTGTTTCTGGAGTTGCGAGTTCCGACTCAGGCTTCCTTTTGGATCCGATGTTCACATTGGACCAATTGTTACATCGAGAATTCAAGTTCTCAAACTCGATTTTCTCATTCATTCTTTTATTTTAAAAAACCAGGTTCCGACTCGGGTTTTTCCTTTTGTATATATTCTTATTTTCGGAGTTACGAGTTCCGACTTGGACTTCCTATCAGATTCAACGCTCGTGTTGGAATCGATCGTTCTTTTGAAAATTCGAGTTTTCAAAAACTTGATTTTCTCTTTTATCTTTTATCTTTTATCTTTTATTTTGAAAAACCGGGTTCCAACTCGGGTTTTCCCTTATATATATATTCTTATTTTCGAAGTTACGAGTTCCGACTCGGACTTCCTATCGGATTCAACGCTCGTGTTGGAACCGATCGTTCCTTTGAAAATTCGAGTTGTCAAAAACTCGATTTTCGCTTTTATCTTTTATTTTGAAAAATACGGCTTCCGACTCGGATTTTCATCCCCTTTCAGGTTAAGGGACAAACCCTAACTTCCCCTTCAGGATAAAGGATAATTCTGAAACACCGGCAATCATGCCTGCTTCAAAATATCTTAGGAGTGCCGGTCTATTCTTCAAAATCCAGTGCTCGTACTGGTGCATTTTCAAAACCCAGTACTCATACTGGTGTGTTTTTCAAAACCCAGTGCTCCTACTGGTGTGCATTTTCGAAAACCCAGTGCTCGTATTGGTGCATTTTGAAAACCCAGTGCTCGTACTGGTGTGTCTTTCAAAATCCAGTGCTCGTAATGGTGCATTTTCAAAATCCAGTGCTCGTACTGGTGTGTCTTCCAAAATCCAAGGCTCATACTGGTGCATTTTCAAAATCCAGTGCTCGTACTGGTACATTTAGCGCTCGTGCTAGTGTATGGCTGACTGCTCAGTTAGCCCTCTAGGTTCAGTCTTTGTACTAACCATTCATCAACAATTCAAGCTCTAAATTCTCAATTTTAACCTTCGCGTTATCATTTTATAGAAAATTCAATCATTTTCTCTTGTGAATGACTTTTTTCTAGGAAGAGTTCGAGAGAGCTCGTTCCTTTCGCATGCAACCATCTTTTATTCGCAAGGACCCTTTTTCAGGGAGAGTTTGAAGGGACTTGTTTCTTCGCGAACTGTTTGCAAAACAACAAACCAACTTGACACAAAGGACCCCTTTTCTGGGGAGAGCTTCGACGGAAGCCCATTTCCTTATGTGGCCCCTGGTATTTTCTCATCTTTGGCCAACCCCTTCACAGAGGACCCTCTTCTAGGGAGAGTGCGATGAACTCGTTCCTCTGTGATACTTTTTCAACTTTGTTGTCGGCCGCCTTTCTATAAGAGAAGCCTAAAGGTAGGGAGTTTTGACGAAAACTTAATTTCTCTTCGAAAGTTTCATTTTGCAAACCTCTCCTCTTTGGGGAAGAGAGGAGTATCTCCAACTCCCCATTCAGGTAAGGGCTAAGCCTGAGTCTCTCTTTTTGGGGAAAAAGAGAGGAGAATTTTGTCATGGATGTGTCGACTCGATGTCAAGCGACTCCTTTCATCAAAGATTTCTAGAATATTTTGCCAATTTGCTATCATAAACCATTGTTGATTTCAAAGCTTTCATCATACAAAGGATTACCTTGAACTACCTTCAGTATTATTTTCAAAAGGATAAGACTTTTGAGAAATAAGAACAAAATTCAAGCTTTTTCTGTTGGTCTACCAAGAGGATGAAGAAAAATCTTCGATATGACCGGCCAAGAAAAAAATTCAATGATGTTGAAAAGTCGTAAGTGAATCGATATTGATCATAGCTATGGCACATTCTTAAAGATCATTCTTTTGGCAGCAAGGCAGTGGAAATATCCTGGGCAGTAAAAAGAACCTACCCAATTCGTATCTCCTCAGTCATCTAAGTTGCAATCAAATATCCAGAAAAGGGATCTCTCAACTGTCGTCAAGATGAAGATGAATATGCGAGCTAGACCCCCGCGGCCAAAAAAGATTTGGATCATCTCCGAGATTAAGGAGTTTGTAATGGATCCTTCCAAAGAATGTTCAGATCACCGCCAAGATGAAGGCGACTGCGATGAACCTCCTGACAAACCCTAAAAGACATTTGATTTCTGCTATCATCCAGAGATTTTTGACCAATGAGCCAATATCATCAGTATAATGCCTAAGAAAAAGAATGATCAGAGCATTTCCAAGATGAAGGAGTTTGTGACGTGTTATGACAATAAAGCCATACATGATACTTCAAGTACAAGGTTTTGATGATGAGCAAGTGAAATCAACTGTATTTCAACTAAGGCAATGAAGATATTAAAGAATTCGATGAAGAATCTTTGAAGACTAGTGTGCAAATGTTTAATTCATTAAAAGTCTTAGATTCTTGTAAGAGCCTTGCTTATAGTGCATATTTAGATTGCATTTCACCTAAAAAATCTTTAAAAAAACTTTTCTAAAAGAACCCCTCATGATTTTTTTTTTAGAAAACTCTTTTCTTAAATTTTCGTGTTTATTAGTCGACCAATAGACTCACCAGTCGACTAATCCTTTCGCGCCATATTTTCTAAAAAGTCATTTTTGTCAAATTAGTTGACCAAAGGTTTTATCAGTCGACTAGACAGAGTGTCTGTTTTCCTGAAAATTAGCAACAGTCGACTAATGGTTTTATCAGTTGACTGGACAGAACATGTGTTTTCTGAAAATTTAAGCAGCAGTCGACTAATGCTTTTATCAGTCGACCAGACAGAATGTATGTTTTTCAAAAGATTTTAGCAGCAGTCGACTGAAAGATTTTTCAGTCCACTGATGATATTATCAGTCGACTAATTTTATCTCTAGTCGACTAAGTTTCAAAAGTTTAGATTTTCAAACGGCTCGATAAACAGATCAGTCGACCGACGATAACTGTCAGTCTACTAATAACTAACTATTAGTTGACTAACTACTGTTTCAGTCGACTAATTTTCCCGTTTTTCCTGAAACTTTAAAAAGGCGTGTCTTTTCATTTTTCAAACGTTTTGATCATTCAAAATGGACTGTTTTGACACCCTTTCATACCCTTGATGATGCATGAAATGCGCATCATGTTAATAAGTTTTTCATGCATTTTGTAACAAGTTTAAGGTTTTAAACCCATGTTTAGATGTATTTTGATAGTAAGGGGTTATGGTTCGAATTTCAAAAAAATCGGAGTTAAAATGAGAGAGTTATGGCTATTTCAGTGTTTGGGCATGGATTTCCAGGTGGATCGGATCCATATCCGACCCAATTAGGTTATTTGGACTTTGGATAAACCCTTAGAAAGCCCAAAACCCAACCCACACGCCTATCCATATCCAATTCAAAAAGTTTTGCAGAAAACCCCCCAGAAAGTGGCGCCTAGCAAATTTTTATTTTTTAACCTTCTTTCTGAAAAATGTCAAGATTATAAATAGTTTTTTTAGAAGAATCCTAGGCGTATTTGGCTTTGTTTGGACGCCCCCTGCAGTGCTTCTAACTCCATCAGCTCCTTCCTCTCCATCCTCTCACGTTTTGGCCATTGAAGACCGGTTCATGCTTGGTTTCCAAGCATATTTCGATCTCTCTTGTGTTTTCTCTTCATTTCTTCCTTTTTCCTTGCTGTATTTTCACCATTTTTCTGTACTTTTGCAGATGTAGCAGAGGTGGAGACTGCTAACCTTGTGTGGGAGTGCGAAACACACCAACAAGGTGAGCCGGCCCTACCTCCATCCGGTTTTCTATACCCTCCGATCGAGAATCGGCGCATACTCCATCTTCGATGGATCTCCAACGTGTAGCAGCTGCAAAGGTGTTGTTTCTTGGTGAAGTCCAGCATTCTCGAACTGTTTGGGACGTCAAGATCAAGCCACGGTCTGCTCTTTTTCATCCCCCCGGTCGTCGGATCTTCCAAGAGGTAGGTCTTCTTCTTCCTTCTCTTCTAGCTAAAACCGAATTGAGTGTTGATTTTATTTTCTTATTTTCTGAGTGTTTCTTGTTTTCTTTTTGTTTTCAACCTTAGAATAGATTTCGTGCATAGGCCATCACGTTAGCTTAGGTTTATTTGTTTGATTGATTCATTTGAATCAAGTTTTTTTAGTTTTTTCACCCTTTTCATTAAAATCGGCTAGATCTTCATCTAGCCGATTCTTCAAGTTTGTCATAGGTGTTCTTGGGTCTGTTCGACTGAAAATCCAATCATAAAATTTCAATTTGATTCATTTTATTCGTGGGATTTGATTGTGTCTTGTTTTACTTTCATTTAAAAAAAAAAGAAAAAAAATCGGCTAGATTTATTCTAGCCGATCTTTGCATTTTCGTTAAATGTGTGTGTTTAGGTTGGTAAGTCGTGTGGTTTGCTGTGTGTTTTGTATGTTAACAGCAGCATAAAGTTGTGTTAGTTCATCTCATTCTTTTAGAATAGTTCTAAATAATTGTTTTTATCATTTTGAGTTTTTGTGTTTTGAGTTTATAAAAAAAAAATTACAAAAATCGAGTTTTATTTTCTCTATGTTTTTAATAAATTCCAGCATAGTGCTGTTCATGTTTGCATTTGTGTAATTAGGAGTTCTTTTTATCATATTTTAATTTAGTTTATCAAATTGTTTGGTATTTAGTTTAATCGTTTTTTTTAGTTTGTATCATTTTTTTTTTTAGTCTTCTTCTTCCCCAAGGAGGGGCGGCAGCCATTAGAGCTCCAATTGAGCTCTAGGTCGAATTTTTTAGAAAGTCTTAATTGTAATTAGGTAGGTTAGGAAGGTGTCTAGGTTCAATGTATTAGGGTTCATTGTTTTAGCCATTTTTAGGGGTTATTTAAGTAAGTTTTGGGAATTAGGGTAGCATTTAATCCTAGAAAATCATTTTTCTATTTAATTCCTTTTATTCCCTAGGTAGTTTTAATTGCATTAAGTTAGAAAGTAGCACCATTAGGGTTGGCGATTTTTGAGAAGGAAGGTAATTAAAGTAATTGAATTTGAAAAAGTTTTGGAAAGAGTAGTTTCTTCAAAAATCGTGTAAGGCATTTAAGGGAGATTTAAATTTGGAGTTTGCATTAAAGAAGGAGTTACTATTTAGCTTTGGAAAGTGTTTTTGAACTTAATTAAACCTCCAATCTAGGCTCCATGATTTCCATAAAGAAATAAAAGCAATTCAATTCCATATTGAAAAGCAAAAATCGTGGGTTTCTAGATTGGACTTTTTATTTTTCCAAAGTGAGCTTTAAAGGCAATTAAGGAAGGTAACTCCCTCATTATGTAACGCCCCGGATTTCCAAAACGAAGCTAAGTTAAAATTTTCATGAATTTCTTTTTTTTTTTTTTTCATTGCAGCGGAACTTAGAAAAGCTTTTAGCAGCGGAATAAGACGATAATGAGTCGTCAGTTTTAGAAGACCCCGAGCACGTTGCAGGTATGTGGCCAAGCAACTCATTGACCACCAAAGTGTTCCATTTTATCGAAAACCACTTGTTTATTACAACATCACTGCTTAGAAAAGCAGTATAGGTTCAATAAAAGGAAGCAGTACAACTCTGTCTAGAGAAACCCTAGAACTCGATGCCGCCTTGCTCCGCATATCGCCACGCAGGTACAACACCTGAAAACCCCATGAAACGGGGTCAGAACCACTGATGGTCTGGTAAGCATGCAGTCATACATCCATTCAACTCAAGTACGATAATGACCACTCAGGGTCGCAATACGCAATAACGACGCTCAAGCCTCCAAGACTTAGCGTATATCGCAAGAGCCTCCGTAGGGCTATGAGTTGAACATCCGCTCGAGTCTTCATGACTTAGAGCAAGCCTTTTCAGGGCTGTAATTTGAATAGCCGCTTAAGTCTCCACGACTTAGCCATGACCTCTTCTGGGTCTCAAAGTGATGTCTAGCTCAAGTCTTCATACTTGGCACATCCGTATCCCACGCATCTAAGGACAACTCCTTGAGCTTCGCTTAGTCGTGCGGATACAACACGGGTCTTTGCCCAGTCGGTCCAGTAGTATACCGAACATGACACCTTCACAAAGGTTATGCAGGACTGACTCAACACGTCATCCACTCATACATTCAAAGCATCGTTGTACCTAGAACTAATGCATTGTTTGATAATTAACCGCTCCCGCCTTTGGTACGCAGGTAGAGCTATTGTCCGGGCATCAACGCGACGTTCTGGGGGTTGATTATTCTATGTATTTTAGATACCCCAGAGGCCTGTTGACCCTATCCATAGTAGGGCAGTGTGTTTCAACTGGGAGAATCCTACTAGGCCCATATTCGGATGCATCCTCTACTTGCAGTAGTTGGGTTCAATCCTTAGATCTTAAGGATAACCACGACCCCAAAACCCATGAGTGACTGAGGCCATCGTGGACTCTATCAGGTCCAAAGTAAAATACATGTCACTCAAGGCTGTACCATCACTGTCATTCCACAGTGAGCATAATTCCTGAAGGGGTCTGCCAGTCTTACAATTACTTGGACAGAATCTGCATGCCATTTAGGCAGCCCGTGCTTTCAGCACTACGGGAGTATGTACCCGACCCCATTCAGTCTTCCCCAACACAGTCATTACTGAGGGGGTACCCCTAACACAATCTTCAACCGCGGGGTATGTGCGACCTTAAGTCTTATTCATATGCATGCAGAACACCGCTCTTTGGCACTTCGGCCACCACGAGCATCACACCTCTTTGGGTGGAAACAACACACTCTGTCTCTTCGGCCCTTACGAGTCTGGTTGTGTAACCGTTCTCAATGAGCATGCATATGACTCGATCTAAATAGATCGGCTACTCGGCGTATTTTTACGCAACGAGTCCAAACCTAGCCAAGGCGCAACCTCTACTCCGGCTCAGCGGCCCTTACGAGCAAGGTGCCCTTGCAGGCACAAGGATACGAGCCGATCTGGCCTCGTTCCATCAACGGACATCATTATGCCGTTCCATTGGTTCCGGCAGCTCTTCTGCCGACCATTTCGTCAGCACCTCCCCTACTCTACCAGCAGTGGTGCGACGAACCCTTCTACGTTGTAGAGGGCAAACCATGAACTGGGTAGCACTCTGCTATATGTCAGAGTATCCTGCTACGTTCTTTCTGAGCTATTCATAGCTTCTTCAGAAATTTCAGCAGCACTTCCTCTCTTTTACGGAGAAAGCGTGCGTTTCTTTTATCCATTTCAGCGGCATCTCCCCTCTTTGATAGGAAATCGCCACGCTTAATTCGGGAAATGGATGTGCACCGTTGTGCGTACTTTGCATCCATCAAGGTTGCAGGAACCCTTGGCCATAGCCAGGCCATACGAAATTGACTTAGTCATTACGTAAACAGCATTTTGCCAAAAACCGAAGCCTTTCCAATAGGGGCTTCATTCGTCAAGCAGAATCATGAACGAGGAGCGGTCAAGGAATCGCATGGGCGATTTGGAGTTGATCTCCATTTGAACGCTCATTTATGCGCTATATATGTAGTATAAGCAGAAGCCTGTGCTTTATACAGCGGCGGCGTAAAGAAATGCATATACTATTGTTCAGGGTGTGTAACTGAACGAAATATTCTACATATATAACAAAGCAGAAGCCTTGGCATCGTTCGACGCGACGGCGTAAGTAAATACATTGCAGAAAGCAGGAGCCTTGGCATCGTTCGACGCGACGGCGTAAGTAAATGCATAATCAGAAGTGCAGTAATCGGAAGTGCAGAAAACAGGGAGCCTTGGCATCATACGACGCGACGGCAAAGGTAAATTACATAGCCTGTGCGATATAAGACGCGTCGGCAGAATCAACAGATATACACCTAGATCTGTATCCAACGATAGTTACGAGGCGAGCGAGTGAACACCGAAGTGTCCTAGAGGGCTCAACCAAGAACTAGGGTGAGATACTATTTTTGAAGAACGCATATACTGCGCATTCGAACATATATATCCGACGATAGTTACGAGGCGAGCGCGTGAACACCGAAGCGTCCTAGAGGGCTCAACCAAGAACTAAAGCAAGATACTACTTCAGAAAGTATATTCTATATACAAACAATCAAATACTTGAGAGAGATGGATCAACGAAGCGAACTTACTTCAAATCGTGGAAGAAACGGCTCCGAGTTGCTTCTTTGGCTTCGAGCCTTCCTTCGAGAGGTCAGACTAAGTCAGATGAAGCTGACTTAGTTGAGAAAGAGGTAGAGCAGGTCAAGCTACTCAACCTAAGTGGTTTGAACCAAACAGGGTTCGATCCAAGTCAACTGGGTTCAGCAGGTTCGAACTCAGCTCAAGTAGGCTAAGTCTAGGTTCAGAAACCCAAACCAGAATCTGGACCAAAAAGGACTTTGACTTTGACTTTAAACCCAACTAGGTTCAAGTCAAGTCAACTGGGTTTGGACCAGGTCAAGTGGGTTCAGACCTAGGTCAGGTGGGTTAGGACCAGGTCAGGCAGGCTCAGGCTAAGTCAGGCAGGCTCAGACCAGGTCAGGTGGGCTAGGCTAGGTAGGGGAGGTTTAGGAGAGAGAGAGAAGGCAAGAGAGAGAGGGGGGGTCGAAATTATGAGAAGAGAGAGAGTGGGGAGGGCTATTTATAGCCCAAGCCCACCTCCTCTTGGGTTTTTCCATGCCCCTTTTACCCCTTGGCTTCTTTTAAATTCCTGGAGGTTCCTTTTGAGGTGGGGCCCACAAGATATTTCCATAGGATATTTTGTGGGTCCCACAAGATATTTTCTGAGGAATATTTCTGTGGGTCCCACCAATATTTCTGTGGGTCCCGCAAGAATTTCGGGTTTCCGGCGATTTTTTTCCGAAAAATTCTGAGTACGCCATTTTCTTCGTATTGACGTAACTAAGAAAGTTGGCTCGTACGAATCTATTGATTTCGTTTATTTAGGAAGTTATGGCTTCCAGAGTGTTTGAGCATATATTCGCAATTCGATGAATATCCTAAGTATAACTGGCTCGCAGGAATTGATTCGTTTCGCATTCTGAGAAGAAATGCTATTTTTACCGGTAAATGCCTCATGAATTTTATTCAGATATTTTCTGAAAAATTGCGGGTCTTACATCATTACCCCCTTAAAGGAATTTCGTCCGCGAAATTCAGCTAAGAGTACAAGGTGAAGAGTTCAGGATATTTATCCCGCATATCCGATTCGGGCTCCCAAGTGCAATCATCGATTCCATGATGCTGCCACCTCACTTTAACAAGTGGAATGACCTTTGCTCTTAGCACTTGCTCCCGTCGGTCCATGATCTCCACTGGCCTTTCTTCTACCGTCATATCTTCTCGGATGTCAATGTCTTCATGTTGAATGACGTGAGAAGGATCATGAACGTACTTTCTAAGCATTGATACGTGAAATACATCATGTATTTGCGCGTATTGTGGTGGCAATGCTACTCGGTAGGCAGTCTCTCCGATCCGGCTCAAAACTTCGAAGGGACCAACGAATCTGGGGCTGAGCTTCCCCTTCTTTCCAAAACGAAACACACTCTTGGTTGGAGAGACCTTGATAAAAACCTTATCTCCAACCGAAAAAGTGAGTTCCCTACGCCGCTGATCGGCGTAGCTCTTCTGTCGACTCTGAGCAGTCAGTAGCTTCTTTCTGATCATGTGGACTTGCTCAGTATAATGCTGCAACACAATGGGCGAGTCCAAGGTTCGCTCACCCACTTCACCCCAATGGATTGGTGATCTACAGGGTCGTCCATACAAGGCTTCATACGGTGCCATCCCAATGCTAGCGTGGTGGCTATTATTATAAGCAAATTCAGCCAACGCTAGGTGGGAATCCCAATCACCTTTCCATTCCAGCATACAGGCTCTTAGCATATCTTCAAGAGTCTGTATGGTTCGTTCTGATTGCCCATCTGTTTGGGGATGGAATGCTGTACTGAACTTGAGTTTCGTCCCCAGGGCTCTCTGAAGCTGCTCCCAAAAGTGAGAGGTGAACTTCGGGTCACGATCGGATATGATCGAAATCGGCACTCCATGGAGTCTAACGATTTCTCGAATGTAGATCTCCGCCAATCGTTCAGTTGAGTATCGAGTGTTGATTGGCAGGAAGTGAGCAGACTTGGTGAGTCTGTCCACGATCACCCATATCTAATCGTGTTGTCTCTTGGATCGAGGCAATCCAACGATGAAATCCATCGTAATGCCTTCCCATTTCCATTCTGGAATCTCGATCCGTTGCATCTTTCCACCAGGGCGCTGATGTTCGATCTTAACTTGCTGGCAGATCAAACACTTCGAGACAAACGTAGCCACATCACGTTTCATACCCCTCCACCAGTACTTTCTCTGTAAATCTCTGAACATCTTCGTACCTCCAGGGTGAATGGTGTACTTGCTATTATAAGCCTCCTGGAGTACTTCCTGTCTTAGCTCAGGGTTATTTGGAACCCAAATTCTTTCTTCCATCCATATTCCTCCATCTTCTTTCAAATGGAAGAAAGTGTTATCTTTTTCAGCACGAGCTTTCAATTCCAAGTACTGGGGATCCTTGAACTGTTCGGCTACGATGCGATCGAGGAACTCAATGTGGATCGTCAAACATGACATTTGGATTCTACCTGAATCAGCCAAAAATGGCTTCCACTTGACGAAATCCTCCATCAACTTCCATTGTCCGGTTAGGCTGGCCAGAGTGCCAACAGTCTTGCGACTAAGGGCATCTGCTACAACATTCGCCTTTCCAGGGTGATAGGAAAGCGTGAATTCATAGTCTTTGAGGAATTCCAGCCATCGCCGTTGCCGCATATTGAGTTCTTTTTGAGAAAAGAGGTATTTTAGGCTTTTATGGTCCGACATGACCTCAAATTTCTCTCCATACAGGTAGTGTCGCCAGATTTTAAGCGCGAACACTACCGCGGCAAGCTCCAAGTCGTGGGTTGGATAGTTTTTCTCATGGACCCTCAACTGTCGTGATGCATAGGCGATTACTTTGCCATGCTGCATCAACACACAACCCAGACCCGTTCCTGAGGCATCGGTATATGCCACGAAGCCTCCCTGACCAGAAGGTAAGGTAAGGACAGGGGCAGTGGTAAGCCTCTGTTTGAGAACCTCAAAGCACTCCTTACACTGGTCAGTCCATTCAAACTTGACTCCCTTTTTAAGCAATTTCGTCATCGGTACGGCGATTCGGGAGAAGTCTTGTATGAACTTCCGATAATATCTGGCAAGTCCAAGGAAGCTACGGACCTCAGTGATATTTTCTGGCTGCTTCCAGTCCATCACAGCTTCCACCTTTGCAGGATCCACTGCGATTCCATCTTTTGAGATCACATGACCAAGGAACATCACTTTGTCTAGCCAGAATTCACATTTTGAAAACTTAGCATAGAGTTGGTTATCTTGAAGGGTTTTCAAGACGATTTTCAAGTGCTCCACGTGTTGTTCCTTGTTCTCAGAATATACGAGAATGTCATCAATAAAGACGATGACAAAGCTATCCAAATATGGTCTGAATATCCGGTTCATTAGATCCATAAAGGCAGCAGGCACATTAGTGAGTCCGAAAGGCATTACTACGAACTCATAATGGCCGTATCTCGTTCTGAAGGTTGTCTTGGGTATATCCTCTTCCTTTACTCTGAGCTGATGGTACCCAGACCTGAGGTCGATCTTGGAGAACACCCTCGCTGTTCTGAGCTGATCGAATAAGTCCTCAATCCGAGGCAACGGGTACTTATTTTTAACAGTTGCCTGGTTAAGCATCCGATAATCGATGCATAACCGAAGGGATCCATCCTTCTTCTTTACAAATAGTACCGGGGCTCCCCACGGTGACACACTCGGTCGGATGAACCCTTGTTCCATCAGTTCTTCCAACTGACACTTCAACTCACTGAGTTCAGCTGGCGCCATTCGATACTGGGCTTTGGATATCGGCGCTGTTCCAGGTAAGGATTGAATTCCAAATTCAACCTCACGAAGTGGCGGAAGTCCTGGCAATTCCTCAGGAAACACATCGGGAAACTCCCGCACCACTTCCAAACTCTCAAGGGGTTGGTCATTGGATTTTTCCACCGAGAGACTCAACAGGAAGGCCACACAACCCTTCCTAAGGTATTTTTGTACCTTAAGTGCTGATATGAGCCTTTTCTGTGGAACTGGTTTGGATAACCGGTACTCCATCTTAGGCAATCTGGGTCGAGATAGAATCACTCTGCCCTCGCGGCACAGAATCTTGGCATTATTCTGAGCCAACCAATTCATTCCCAGAATGACATCGTACTGTACCATATCGATCAGGATGGCATCAGTAGGCAAGTGTTGCCCTGCTATCTCAATATCCAAATTTTTCACACACCGGATACATTTGGTGCATGAACCCAACGGGTTATATACTTCGATCATTTTATCAATCGGTTGCACCGAAGCGTGGAGTTGTTCGGTGAAATCGTCAGAGATAAACGTATGAGTAGCACCACAATCAAACAAGACGTAAGCTGCATGTCCATTAACAGGTACGGTGCTATCAATCAGGTCACCATTTTCGACTTGTTCAGTCGTTACAGCATATACACGACCTGCAGCAGGCCTTTGTTCTACTCTAGGTGGAGGTCGTTGAAACTGAGAACGTTGTGATGCTGGTCGAGAGGGTCCGGCAGATCCGACACTACTCCTCTGTTCATCTGCAGCCTTCTTGGCGCAATCCCTTATAAAGTGGCCCATCTTGCCACAATACAAGCACCCACCAATGTCACGAGGACATGGCTTTCCGGGGTGGTTCATACGACACCTTGGGCAGCTGAAGTTGGACGGCTGACCATTCAGAGTTGTGTTCTGTCTTGGCCTCACGACTTGCTGAGTGTTGTTCCCTCCTTGGAACTTCTTCTTTTGAAAGGGTTGTCGTGAACCCTGGCCACTTGGGAACGTCCTTTTACGATTCCCACCATTCACTATGGGCTTCTTTGCTACGATCACTTTAGATCGTGCCCAGTCCTCTTGGATTTTTGAAGCTGCTGCTACCGCAACCTGAAAAGTCGAAGGCATGCTTGTTATCACTCGAGATCGCAGCCCTTCGCGCAGACCATTCACATATTTGTCTGCCCTTTCTTGGTCTGTTTCGAACAATCGAGAGCAGTAGCGCTCTAGATTCTGAAATTTGGTGGTATAGTCCATTAGACTCATACCGCCCTGTTCCAACTCCAGAAACTCCATCTTTTTCTTGTTTCTGGAATGCAACGGGAAGTAGTTATCCATAAAAGTCCTCCGAAAGTCAGTCCAAGGAATGACTTCGACTTGTGAGAACTGGATAAGTTTAGTGGTATCCCACCACTTCCGTGCATTGTCTTTCAACCGATACGTGCCAAAGTTAGTCTTCTTTTCCTCTGGTACTCCCAGTACTAAGAAGGCACGTTCTGTCTCTTCGATCCAACTCTCCGCGAGCTCAGGATCGGCTCTGCCAATGAAAACTGGCGGGTCAAGCTTGAGGAACTTCTCATAAGTCACTCCTCCCAGGTGCTCGTTTCGTGGTGCGACTGGTTCTGGCCTCGTTTCACGGATGGCTGTAACCAGGTTGTTGAGTGTCTCCAATAGGAATCCCTGCGTATGGGACTCCTCGCTTGGTATGGTTCTCCTTGTCGTAGGAGCCATTTATCTATGCACACACAAGCACTTGTTCTTAGTTTCTCGATGTATATGAGGAAGTAAAAGCTTTATTTACTTAATATACATCACATTTACACAAGCATCGCCTTAAACAAAACGTCATGCCGCACTGGCAGACTTTAGGCGTTGAGAAACTACATACATGAGTCTACTGACTCCAAAACATTATCAGTCTCTTTAAGACTTGGATTTCTTTGATGATGACGAACTCCAAAAGGTCCATCTATTGCCACATGGCCTTGGAGCAGGCACTACTAGCTTTAGCTTGGGCGGCACTTCCGCACTAGCAAGCGAATATTGGGGATATATGAGGGACTCCAGTCCACTTTCCCAGTCAGCAAGATCAAGACTCTGGGAGTCTGGAATAATAATCGGCGAACAGAAAGAATCCCCTCTTTTGTTCCTACCATTTAAGCTCGGCATATGTGATGCCGAATGGTAGCTTGGCGAGTAATAGACCTCCGCAGGGAAGTTCAAATCAAAATCCCTCAGCCTTGGTAATTCATCAAAAGATGTTGGGGTATGGTTGCTCCCAACACTAGAGTGATGCGGTCCACTGACACGCGAAGTCTCATCCCTGAGACCCTTTGAAGCCCGCCGACCCATATCGGCGGTACATTTCCTTTGGCATTCGTTGGCGGAATGCCCATCTTCGCCACAGTATTGGCAGTCTTGGACTTCATACGGGCATATCCACTCATCGTGCATGACCTTGCAGCGATAGCAGTATCCACGCGAGTCATGAGTTGCCATCTATACAAAGATGCACCCAGATCAGAACAAAAGTATAAAAACATATACTTACAGTGCGATATCGGGACCATGACGGATCTTGAACCAGGTTTCTCAGACTCATGCTCTGATACCAATTCTGTAACGCCCCGGATTTCCAAAACAAAGCTAAGTTAAAATTTTCATGAATTTCTTTTTTTTTTTTCATTGCAGCGGAACTTAGAAAAGCTTTTAGCAGCGGAATAAGACGATAATGAGTCGTCAGTTTTAGAAGACCCCGAGCACGTTGCAGGTATGTGGCCAAGCAACTCATTGACTACCAAAGTGTTTCATTTTATCGAAAACCACTTGTTTATTACAACATCACTGCTTAGAAAAGCAGTATAGGTTCAATAAAAGGAGGCAGTACAACTCTGTCTAGAGAAACCCTGGAACTCGATGCCGCCTTGCTCCGCATATCGCCACGCAGGTACAACACCTGAAAACCCCATGAAACGGGGTCAGAACCACTGATGGTCTGGTAAGCATGCAGTCATACATCCATTCAACTCAAGTACGATAATGACCACTCAGGGTCGCAATACGCAATAACGACGCTCAAGCCTCCAAGACTTAGCGTATATCGCAAGAGCCTCCGTAGGGCTATGAGTTGAACATCCGCTCGAGTCTTCATGACTTAGAGCAAGCCTTTTCAGGGCTGTAATTTGAATAGCCGCTTAAGTCTCCACGACTTAGCCATGACCTCTTCCGGGTCTCAAAGTGATGTCTAGCTCAAGTCTTCATACTTGGCACATCCGTATCCCACGCATCTAAGGACAACTCCTCGAGCTTCGCTTAGTCGTGCGGATACAACACGGGTCTTTGCCCAGTCGGTCCAGTAGTATACCGAACATGACACATTCACAAAGGTTATGCAGGACTGACTCAACACGTCATCCACTCATACATTCAAAGCATCGCTGTACCTAGAACTAATGCATTGTTTGATAATTAACCGCTTCCGCCTTTGGTACGCAGGTAGAGCTATTGTCCGGGCATCAACGCGACGTTCTGGGGGTTGATTATTCTATGTATTTTAGATACCCCAGAGGCCTGTTGACCCTATCCATAGTAGGGCAGTGTGTTTCAACTGGGAGAATCCTACTAGGCCCATATTCGGATGCATCCTCTACTTGCAGTAGTTGGGTTCAATCCTTAGATCTTAAGGATAACCACGACCCCAAAACCCATGAGTGACTGAGGCCATCGTGGACTCTATCAGGTCCAAAGTAAAATACATGTCACTCAAGGCTGTACCATCACTGTCATTCCACAGTGAGCATAATTCCTGAAGGGGTCTGCCAGTCTTACAATTACTTGGACAGAATCTGCATGCCATTTAGGCAGCCCGTGCTTTCAGCACTACGGGAGTATGTACCCGACCCCATTCAGTCTTCCCCAACACAGTCATTACTGAGGGGGTACCCCTAACACAATCTTCAACCGCGGGGTATGTGCGACCTTAAGTCTTATTCATATGCATGCAGAACACCGCTCTTTGGCACTTCGGCCACCACGAGCATCACACCTCTTTGGGTGGAAACAACACACTCTGTCTCTTCGGCCCTTACGAGTCTGGTTGTGTAACCGTTCTCAATGAGCATGCATATGACTCGATCTAAATAGATCGGCTACTCGGCGTATTTTTACGCAACGAGTCCAAACCTAGCCAAGGCGCAACCTCTACTCCGGCTCAGCGGCCCTTACGAGCAAGGTGCCCTTGCAGGCACAAGGATACGAGCCGATCTGGCCTCGTTCCATCAACGGACATCATTATGCCGTTCCATTGGTTCCGGCAGCTCTTCTGCCGACCATTTCGTCAGCACCTCCCCTACTCTACCAGCAGTGGTGCGACGAACCCTTCTACGTTGTAGAGGGCAAACCATGAACTGGGTAGCACTCTGCTATATGTCAGAGTATCCTGCTACGTTCTTTCTGAGCTATTCATAGCTTCTTCAGAAATTTCAGCAGCACTTCCTCTCTTTTACGGAGAAAGCGTGCGTTTCTTTTATCCATTTCAGCGGCATCTCCCCTCTTTGATAGGAAATCGCCACGCTTAATTCGGGAAATGGATGCGCACCGTTGTGCGTACTTTGCATCCATCAAGGTTGCAGGAACCCTTGGCCATAGCCAGGCCATACGAAATTGACTTAGTCATTACGTAAAGAGCATTTTGCCAAAAACCGAAGCCTTTCCAATAGGGGCTTCATTCGTCAAGCAGAATCTTGAACGAGGAGCGGTCAAGGAATCACATGGGCGATTTGGAGTTGATCTCCATTTGAACGCTCATTTATGCGCTATATATGTAGTATAAGCAGAAGCCTGTGCTTTATACAACGGCGGCGTAAAGAAATGCATATACTATTGTTCAGGGTGTGTAACTGAATGAAATATTCTACATATATAACAAAGCAGAAGCCTTGGCATCGTTCGACGCGACGGCGTAAGTAAATACATTGCAGAAAGCAGGAGCCTTGGCATCGTTCGACGCGACAGCGTAAGTAAATGCATAATCGGAAGTGCAGTAATCGGAAGTGCAGAAAACAGGGAGCCTTGGCATCATACGACGCGACGACAAAGGTAAATTACATAGCCTGTGCGATATAAGACGCGTCGGCAGAATCAGCAGATATACACCTAGATCTGTATCCAACGATAGTTACGAGGCGAGCGAGTGAACACCGAAGTGTCCTAGAGGGCTCAACCAAGAACTAGGGTGAGATACTATTTTTGAAGAACGCATATACTGCGCATTCGAACATATATATCCGACGATAGTTACGAGGCGAGCGCGTGAACACCGAAGCGTCCTAGAGGGCTCAACCAAGAACTAAAGCAAGTTACTACTTCAGAAAGTATATTCTATATACAAACAATCAAATACTTGAGAGAGATGGATCAACGAAGCGAACTTACTTCAAATCGTGGAAGAAACGGCTCCGAGTTGCTTCTTTGGCTTCGAGCCTTCCTTCGAGAGGTCAGACTAAGTCAGATGAAGCTGACTTAGTTGAGAAAGAGGTAGAGCAGGTCAAGCTACTAAACCTAAGTGGTTTGAACCAAACAGGGTTCGATCCAAGTCAACTGGGTTCAGCAGGTTCGAACTCAGCTCAAGTAGGCTAAGTCTGGGTTCAGAAACCCAAACCGGAATCTGGACCAAAAAGGACTTTGACTTTGACTTTAAACCCAACTAGGTTCAAGTCAAGTCAACTGGGTTTGGACCAGGTCAAGTGGGTTCAGACCTAGGTCAGGTGGGTTAGGACCAGGTCAGGCAGGCTCAGGCTAAGTCAGGCAGGCTCAGACCAGGTCAGGTGGGCTAGGCTAGGTAGGGGAGGTTTAGGAGAGAGAGAGAAGGCAAGAGAGAGAGGGGGGGTCGAAATTATGAGAAGAGAGAGAGTGGGGAGGGCTATTTATAGCCCAAGCCCACCTCCTCTTGGGTTTTTCCATGCCCCTTTTACCCCTTGGCTTCTTTTAAATTCCTGGAGGTTCCTTTTGAGGTGGGGCCCACAAGATATTTCCATAGGATATTTTGTGGGTCCCACAAGATATTTTCTGAGGAATATTTCTGTGGGTCCCACCAATATTTCTGTGGGTCCCGCAAGAATTTCGGGTTTCCGGCGATTTTTTTCCGAAAAATTCTGAGTACGCCATTTTCTTCGTATTGACGTAACTAAGAAAGTTGGCTCGTACGAATCTATTGATTTCGTTTAGTTAGGAAGTTATGGCTTCCAGAGTGTTTGAGCATATATTCGCAATTCGACGAATATCCTAAGTATAACTGGCTCGCAGGAATTGATTCGTTTCGCATTCTGAGAAAAAATGCTATTTTTACCGGTAAATGCCTCATGAATTTTATTCAGATATTTTCTGAAAAATTGCGGGTCTTACACATTAAGTGGGACAATTTTTGAGAATCCAAATCATTTCAAAATTTGAGCATTGGTAATTATTACTTTATTTTCCCAAGCTTCTCCATTAAAATCATTAGCTTTTAATTAAACTTAGTATAATTACTAAGTTACTAATTTAGTCGACCTAGTTAACCTAAGTCAAGACCTAGTCTAAACCTAGTGAGTCAACCGAACCTAGTTGACTAAGTCAACCCTAAACCAAGTCCAACCTAACCTAGTCAAAACCAAGCCTAGCCTAGGTCAAAGCATAGACCAAACCTAGGTTGAGTCAACTCTAGGTCAAGTCAAAGACCAAGATCTAACCCTAGTCAAGTCTTAGTCCAACCCAGGGTGAGTCAAGACCGAGCCTAGGTCGAGTCAACCTTAGTCCAAGTCAAAACCCTAGGTCAAGCCTAGTTGAGTCAAACCTAATCTCTACCTTACCCAATCCGAACCTAGTGAGTCAACCTGAACCTAGTTGACTAAGTCAACCCTAAACTGAGTCCAACCTAGTTTTAGTTAAACCTAACTTAGTCAAAACCCAAGCCTAAGTCAAGTCATAGACCAAACCGAACCCAATCCTCAGTCAACCGAACCCAACTAGTTAGGTCAAGCCTAGTCAGGTCAACATTAGTCCAAGTCAAATCCAACCTAGGCTTAGGTCAACTGAGCCTACCTAACCTAAGTCAAAACCTAGTCTAAACCCACTTGAGTCTAGTCAAGTCAAACATACCCTAAACTTGAGTCAACCGAACCTACATATTGGAAACCTAACCTAACCTAGTCAACCTAGTTGACTTAGTTAGGTGTGCCATGTGTCTAAGTCAAATCGAACCTTAGTCCAAGTCGAGTCAACCTTAGCCCGAGCGTATCTCCCCCAACCTAACTCAAACCGAGCCCAACCTAATCCAAACCGAGCTCATCCACGCCAACCTGAACTTAGTAAAGTCAAAGCCGAGCCTAGTTGAGTCAACCGAGTGAACCCTAACCCTAGCCTTTGTTCGTTAGTGGAGTAATTTCATTTAGTTGTTATTTATTTTGATTTTTTATACTAATTAGTTTAGTTATTTAATTTAGTTTTAGTGTAGAAGTGAGTGTGCGTATATTGTATTTGTTTTGTGTGTGTGAGCTGTGCTTTGTGATTGTTTTACTTGTAGTTAGTTATTATTTAACATAGTAGTTCGAATTGCATTTCCTTGAGTAGCATAGTTGCATTTGCATCGTTAGTTAACATAACTTTAGTCACAATTTGCTTATCGTATTTCGTTCGTCATGCATTTAGCATAATTGTAATATTCATCTGCATATACACTGTTATTCAGTGTCATTTAGATTGCATTAAGTCTAATTTTCATTTTATAGTGTTTAAATAGATTCATAAAGTGAATAGTGCACTCAAAGAAAAACCCGATTTTTGCCCTATCGCACAAGCGTTATTTTCTGTGTAAAAAATTCGTGTTTTTCAAACATTCTTTTTCTGTTCACTTTAGTGGCGTGTTATCTGACTGCAGACCGAATTTCAGCTCTTTCGGAGTTGATTTGGTCTGATTTTTAAGCGTTTTGCGAAAACCGCTTTTTCTGGTTTTTAAATTACAGGACTTTTGATATCCTGATTTTTTCCAGATTTGAAACGCTTATATCTGGAGTTCCAGATATTTTTTTTTCATTCTGTAAAAACTGTCAGATTTTTTAATCTGTCAGTTGCAGAACAGAACAAATTTTGGGAAAATCGGACCTCGTTTGCCCTATCAAACAGTGGTTTTCCGATAACCTGTCAGAAATCTATTTTACACTAGTTAGGGGCAGTTTCGTAATTTTCTTAGTTTCGGCATTTTAGACCTGTTTTCAGTAGTTTCTGCATTTTAGGAGCTGCATAATCATCATACAACATTAGTAGAATTAATTTAGGTAATTTTAGAATTAGTTTAGTATTTTATTTAATTATTGTTTGATAAGTAGCATTATTTTATTAATTTCGTAAAATTAGACTTAGCTTTATTTGTAGTTTTCATTCTTAGATTAAAAATACTAACTTTGTATTTCCTTCATTTTTAGGTTGAAAAGCATCTTTAGTTTCCAGGGTTATTGTCCAAGTGCGAAGAGCGAACAATTGGCAAAAAGACGGAAATACCCTTGGTGTGGAGCAGAAGACTTAGTTGCTTTTTCATTTTCATTTTAGTGATAAATTGTAGTTGTATTAGCTTTATACTTGTAGATTGACATTTGTAATTAATAAATTAAATTTTAAAAAATACTCTGATTATTTCCCGTTCCCTGAGGATTCGACCCGTACTTACCACTTTGTGGAAAGTCGGTTTTTATACTTTTGGTTGACGATTTTCCAAAGTTTTATTGAAAATAATTGTTTTAAAAAAGACCATTTCAAAATATCAACCAACCCTCAACGTATGGAAACTTTCAACTATAAATATGAGTGCATTTTCCACTCAAAAGTACTTCAATTCAATCAATTTGAATCAATTACTCTTTGCTTTTCACTCCTATTCATTCAAGTATTTGTTTTCTCACTCACTTGATATTTTCACTTTAGTTTTTCACTCAAATTCTTTTGAGAGATAGTGAATTCGTGAGTAGAGTATTTCAACAACCTCAAAAGCCAATTGCATCTCATTTGCATTCAAAAGAAAGGCTCATAGGTTGTATTGTAAGTTATTACTTATTTTTTGTAAAAGGAAGGACTCTTTGGTTTAAAGGAGTTGTTTGCTTTCAGTAGGTGTGTTACTGGAAGTGGGACCAGATTTTGTTTGTATGATCTTGTAGTTACACAAGGTTGATAGTAGAAATCTCAAGCGGGTTTTGCTTGGGGACTGGATGTAGGTTGGGAAAGACCGAACCAGGATAAATTCTGTGTTCTTTGTGTGATTGCTTTTCAAATTGCAAAATTCGTTAATATTCCGCAGACAACTTTTTAAAAGCACTATTCACTCCCCCTCTAGTGCTCATTGTCTCGATCCTACTGCACTTTCATTTGGTATCAGAGCAAGGTTTGCTATTATTTTGATTTGATCATCATCTAGCATGGCAACTACAACATCTCAGCACAAAGAAGAAAGCTCCTCTGTTCGTCCTCCTCTCTTCGACGGAACAAACTATGGATACTAGAAAGTGAGAATGATAATATTCTTGCAATCCATGAATCTCGATATTTGGAGAGTTGTTTCAGAAAAATACCAAACTCCATCGACTGATTTCAGCCAATGGACCGATGAAGAAAAGAAAACCGCTTCACTGAATGCCAAGGCGATGAATGCATTATATTGTGTCGTTGACAAGGTAGAGTTCAATCGCATCTCTCAATGCTCTACAACAAATGAAATTTGGCATACTCTTCTCGTGACTCACAAAGGTACGTCAAAGGTAAAGGAATCCAAAATTGCTTCTTTGGTTCATAAATTTGAATTGTTTAAAATGAAGCAAAATGAATCTATATCGGACATGGTAACAAGAATGACTGATACAACTAACACTCTGAAATCCCTTGGAAAAGAATATTCACAAGTGAATTTAGTCAGAAAGATCCTAAGGTGTTTAACTCCTGAATGGGAGAGAAAAACCATTGCTATTGAAGAGGCAAATAATTTAAACACTCTCACTCTTGAAGATTTGGTTGGTAACCTAATGGCATATGAAGTTCAACTTCAATACAGACAAGAAGAAGAACCCAAGAAGAAATCACTTGCTTTTAAGGCTACTTCTGACTCAGAAAATTCAGAAGAAGATGAAGATGAAGATATTGCCCTCATTACAAGGCAATTCAGAAGATTCATCAAAAAGGGAAGATTCATCAAAAGAAATGTAAAGAAAGCAGATTCTTCCAATCCAAATGAAGTCAAGTGTTTTAATTGCAAAAAGGATGGACATATCAAGAAAGATAGTTCTCTTCCCAAAATCAAGCCCAAGGACCAATTCAAGAAGAAAAAGGCATTTCAAGCATGTTGGGATGATAGTGACTCCTCTTCCGATGAAGAATCAAATGAAGAAGTCGCCAACATGTGCTTTGTAGCACAAGAAGATTCGGTAAGTCAATTTGACTATGATGAGTTATTAGAAGCATTTATTGATTTATATGCTAAATTTAAGAGTCGAGGTTCTAAAAATAAAGAGTTAAAAACTGAAAATTCAACCCTTGACTCTCAAAACAAAGCATTACTTCAAGAGATAGAAGATCTCAAGAAGGAAAACTCTTGCCAAGCATTTGAGATAAAAAAAATTGGAACAAGAACCAATCTCTTACAAAAAGAAATAATTAGTCTAAAAGAAAAATCAAATGATCTTCTTTCTATAGTGACCAAATTCACAAATGGTCAAGAGAATCTAGAAAGACTTTTTGGTTCTCAAAGATGTTCGGTTAATAAAACCGGATTGAGATATAGTTTCTTTGATACTCAAAATAGACCAAACTATGTTGTGAAAAATCAAAGACAATATTCTCAACTATTTGTTCAAAGAACTAAATTTTCTAATAGAAATGCATCTAATCATGGAACTTATAATACTTATAAGCCTAGACATGATTATTCTAGAAATGCTAAATCTTTTTATAGAAAGAATATTTATTATTAAAGGAAACCAAAATCCAAATGGATATGGGTTCCTAAGACTAACTCTCATGGACCCGAAAATAGAAAGGGGTCAAATGCTTTGTCTTCTAATTTTGTTTAGGTACACAAAATAAGGAGCAAATGGATATTGGACAGCGGTTGTTTCAAACATATGACTAGAAGGCTGGAGTTATTTTCCACCCTCCAAAATAAGGATGGAGGAACTGTCACCTTAGGTGACAATAACAAGGGAAAAGTAATAGGTATTGGTAATCCAAAATTTTCCTTGATAGAAAATGTTCTTTTAGTAGATGGTTTAATGCATAATTTATTATCTATTAGTCAATTATGTGATAAAGGTTTTCATGTTTCTTTTGAAAATGATTTATGCTTAATTTCTGATTTTCAATCTAAAAAGATCATTTTTAAAGGTAACAGAAGGAACAATGTGTATGAACTATATCTAGATGAGTTACCCACTTTTAATGAAAAATGTCTTCTTGTTTCAAATGAAATTCAATGGTTATGGCACAAGAGACATGGACATGTTAACTTTAAAATTATTTCCAAGTTATCCAAGAATGATCTTATAACAGGCCTACCTAGAATACCATATAAGAAAGATCACTTATGTGATGCTTGCCAAAAGGGTAAACAAATCAAGAGTTCTTTTAAAGCAAAAGATATAGTTTCAACAAAACGTCCTCTTGAACTTTTACATTTAGATCTATTTGGACCATCTAGAATTCAAAGTTTGAATGGTAGCAAGTATGCTTTTGTTATAATAGATGACTATTCTCGATTTACATGGGTGATTTTTCTAAAAAGCAAAAATGATGCTTTTTCGGAATTTTCTAAACTTTGTAGAAGAATTACAAATGAAAAATCTACATCTATAATTAAAATTCGTAGTGATCATGGTGGTGAATTTGAAAATGAATATTTTCTAAAGTATTGTGATTTATATGGTATATCTCACAACTTTGCTTTTCCTAGAGCGGCTCAACAAAATGAAGTTGTTGAAAGAAAGAATAGAACTTTGCAAGAATGTGCTAGAACCATGCTTCAAGATAAAAATTTACCAAAATACTTTTGGGCTGATGCAATAAATACAACATGTTATGTCTTAAACCGTGTTCTTATTCGACCAATTTTACATAAAACATGTTTTGAATTATATTATGATCGTATACCAAAGATCTCATATTTCAAAATTTTTGGTAGTAAATGTTTCTTGTTAAATACCAAAGATAATCTTGATAAGTTTGATTCAAAATCAGATGAATCAATATTTCTTGGTTATTCTTCTAGAAGTAAAGCTTATCGTATTTTCAATAAAAGAACATCTTGCATTGAAGAATCTTTACATGTTGCATTTGATGAGAATTGTGAGCAGGTTATACCTCTAAGCGAAGGAGAAGAAGTAATACTTCAAGAAGAACCTTTGATAGAGAGTACTTCTCAAAATAATGTTCCTCTTCAACCGGTTTGGAAAGAAGTTCCTAATCATCCACATGAACAAGTTATTGGAGAAATAAAAAGTGGTGTTCAAACTAGAAGGCAATTAGAAAAATATATTGCAAATGTTGCTTTCATATCTAAAATAGAACCAAAGAATATCAATGAGGCTTGTGATGATGAATTTTGGTTTTTGGCCATGTCTGAAGAACTTAACCAATTCACTAGGAATGATGTTTGGGATCTAGTTGATAGACCAAAGGATCATCCAGTAATTGGAACAAGATGGGTCTTCCGAAATAAGCTAGACAAAAATGGTGAAGTCATTCGTAACAAAGCAAGGCTAGTAGCACAAGGCTATAATCAAGAAGAAGGCATAGATTTTGATGAAACCTATGCACCAGTGACTCGATTGGAGTCAATTCGAATGATGCTTGCTTTTGCTAGTTTCATGAACTTCAAGTTATATCAAATTGATGTTAAGAGTGCATTCTTAAATAGACACATCAATGAAGAAGTTTATGTAGAGCAACCTCCAGGCTTTGAAAATGAGAAATATCCAGAAAAAGTCTACAAATTAAAAAGAGCTTTGTACGGACTTAAACAAGCACCAAGAGCGTGGTATGAAAGACTACGAATTTTTCTAGAACAATCTGGTTTTTATATTGGTCGGGTAGACTCCACTTTATTTATTAAAAATCTAAATTCAGATATTCTTATTATGCAAATTTATGTTGATGACATAATATTTGGTTCTACTAATGATTCTATTTGTAAAGAATTTGCTAAAGCTATGCAGGAAGAGTTTGAAATGAGCTTGATGGGTGAATTAAACTACTTTCTTGGACTTCAAATAAAGCAAACTGAAGAAAGAATCTTCATCAATCAGGCTAAGTATACAAAAGAACTTCTCAAGAGATTTGGGATGGACTCATCGAAAACAAGAAGGAATCTTATGAGTACAGCTACTTCTCTTGATAAAGATGAAAATGGTAAAAGTGTAGATACTAAGCTCTACAGAGGTATGATCGGATTTCTATTATACTTAACTGCTAGTCGACCTGATATTATGTTTAGTGTTTGTATGTGTGCAAGATTTCAAGCTAATCCAAAGGAATCTCATTCAGCTGTAGTAAAACAAATTCTTTGTTATTTGAAAGATAATTCAGATTTCAGTTTGTTTTACTCAAAATCATCTTCCTTTGATTTAGTTTCATATGGTGATGCAGATTTTGCAGGAAGTAAATTTGATCGCAAGAGTACTAGTGAAACTTGTCATTTCTTAGGAAATTCCTTAGTCTCTTGGTTTAGTAAAAAGCAAAATTCAGTGTCACTTTCAACAACTGAAGCAGAATATATAGCAGCTAGTTTAGCGTGTTCACAAGTATTATGGATGAAACAGACCTTAAAAGATTTTGGTTTGAATTACTCCACAACAACTATTTATTGTGATAACACTAGTGCTATAAATCTTTCTAAAAATACTGTTCAGCACTCAAGAACTAAGTATATTGAAGTTAGACATCATTTCTTAAGAGATCATGTGTTAAAAGGAGATATTTCGTTAAATTTTATTTCCACTAAAGAATAACATGCTGATATCTTCACTAAACCTCTTAAAAATGAAGATTTTATGAGAATTAGGAGAGAACTAGGTATTTGCTCATTTTTGGATTTATAAAAATGCTGATTTTTTAACAAAATCTCAAAATCGCACTATATTAGTCGACTGATAAAATTTTAGTCAACTGATGTTTTAAAATTTTAGAATGAATCGCACCATATTAGTCGACCGATATATTTCTAGTCGACTGATGTTTTAAAATTTTTAGAATGAGTCACACATTCTTAGTCGACCGATAAAGTTTTAGTCGACTAAAAATTTTTAAAAAAATTTTAAACTGAAGGGACCCGATACCCCTTGGATTTTTTAACACCCATTTTTTTTTAAGGGCATCGTTTCATTTTATTTTCACACCTTTTCGTTTTTCTTAAAAATGAAACCCTTAAAACGAAAACCCTCTTTCTCTCTCTTTCCTCTCTCTCTTCCGAAAAACCCTCGGAGTGTCGTTCGATCCTATCCTCGCCGAGATTTTCTTGTCGTGACAAGGAGACGCCGAAATCTTCTGGCCGTGATCGAGAAACGCCAGAATCCTCTTGCAGTAACTGGCGCATCTTCAAATCATGCCGGAACACTCTTGCCATGACGGTGTATCTTCAGCCATTGTCGGAATCCCCTTGTGGCAGCCTTCACACTCGCCGTCAGCCACCGTATCTTTCTCTGTTTCTGTTTCACAACGCCGGACAACATTTTCCTTTTGCCGGACGTCGTTTGGAAGCCGATATTCTTTTTGGTAAATCTATTGTTTTTAACCATGCCTCGTTCGAAGTCTGCATCTGCAAAAGGTTTAGGTTCTCCTCCTCCTACACCTTCTTCAAGACATGGATTTTCTTTCAGATTACTCTGAAATCCTCTTTTATATGATACTTTTGGATCGATTTTTGCACTACCTATTTTACCAGGCCGAAATGTACTGTTTTACCTGTTTTCTTATTACAAAACAAGAGAATTATTTCCAGGAATTTCACATATTTTTGATGCCTGTGCAGATACCCTTCATTATCCTTTTCTGATTCACTTATTTTATACAAATTTACATTTTGATCATGAAACTGGAGTTCTGTCCTCTCTTGTTCATGATGTTGAAATCGAGTTTGATTCAAAACTACTTGGAGAAATCTTAGAAATTCCATCTTCAGACACTCTTTTTAACACTGTTGAACTCAATGATGAGAGAATTTTTGAACAAATTCTTCTTCCAGATGCACCTCACTGCCCTCCTTTCAAAAATACTAATCTTCAAACTCGTGCACGCTTTGCTGGACGAATCCTTGCCCATGATGTTCTACCTAAAACTGGTTCTTTTGATTACTATCCCACAGATCTTTCTACAGCTCTTTATGTTTTATTTGAAAATATTTCTGTAAATTGGGCCAATGTGTATTTTACAAATTTGTGGAAACAAAAACCATTTCTTCCTTATGGATGTCTTCTAACTCGTATTTTTAGACATTTCAAAGTTCCTTTAACAAATGAGAAATATATTGAGCAAAAAGATTTCTTTGATCAAACAATTTTTAAAAGAATGAAAATTAAATATCTGCCTCCTTTAAATGTTGATCAAACTGAACCATCTGATCCTACTGAACCATCAATTTCTGAACCTTCACCTTCTGCGACACCTTCATCTTATGTAAAAAGAAAGAAATTTTCTACAAGTCAAGACAATGATGAAGTTTTGCAGTGACTGGAAGCCTTGGAGCTGCATCAACGCACTTTTCGTGAAGATGTGACTCAACAACTATCTTCGATTCAGAAAGAGATTACTTCAATCAAGGACTTGCTCAACTCACTTTTCTGATCTTTATGTTCTGTCTTTACTAAACTTTGATACTTTATGGGTTGTAATATTTTAAACTTGTATCTCCATTTTGCTTATGCTATTTATGCCTTTATTCTTTTTTATTATGACAAAGGGGGAGAAAAAGATAAAAGATAGCATTACATTGAAATTGCAAAAGATCTTGCATGAGAAATGCGAAATTAAGAGAAAAAGAAAGAATGGAAATGCAAACCAATCAATATGTGATATATGTGCTTTAAATATGCTAACTTTTAATGTTTTGCAGCATATTGATAGGGGGAGTAAAATCTCCATCTATTCATCTAAATGCTTCATCTTTGATTAAGTTTGTCATCATAAAAAAGGGGGAGATTGTTACGACAATAAAGTCGTACATGATACTTCAAGTACAAGGTTTTGATGATGAGCATGTGAAATCAACTGCATTTCAGCTAAGGCAATGAAGATATTGAAGAATTCGATGAAGAATCTTTGAAGACTAGTGTGCAAATGTTTAATTTATTAAAAGTCTTAGATTCTTGTAAGAGCCTTACTTAGAGTGCATATTTAGATTGCATTTCACCTAAAAAATCTTTAGAAATTTTTTTCTAAAAGAACCCCTCATGAAAATCTTTTTAGAAAACTCTTTTATTAAATTTTCGTGTTTATTAGTCGACCAATAAACTCACCAGTCGACTAATCCTTTCGCGCCATATTTTCTAAAAAGTCATTTTTGTCAAATTAGTCGACCGAAGGTTTTATCAGTCGATTGGACAGAATGTCTGTTTTCTGGAAAATTAGCAACAGTCGACTAATGGTTTTATCAGTCAACTGAACAGAACATGTGTTTTCTGAAAATTTAAGCAGCAGTAGACTAATGCTTTTATCAGTCGACCAGACAAAATGTATGTTTTTCAGAAGATTTTAGCAGCAGTCGACTGAAAGGTTTTTCAGTCTACTGATGATATTATCAATCGACTAATTTTATCTCTAGTCGACTAAGTTTCAAAAGTTTAGATTTTCAAACGGCTCCATAAACAGATCAGTCGACCGACGATAACTGTCAGTCTACTAATAACTAACTATTAGTCGACTAACTACTGTTTCAGTCGACTAATTTTGCCGTTTTTCCTGAAACTTCAAAAAGGCGTGTCTTTTCATTTTTCAAACGTTTTGATTATTCAAAATAGGCTGTTTTGACACCCTTATGTTGAAACCAAAGTGCGGAAAGAAAAAAAAATGAACATGTGTTAAAACCCATGGAAATCAAAGGAATTCACGAGCAAACGATAAAACGGAGGGAAGAGGAATGGTGACTTACCTTAGTTTTGTGGGGTTTCGGACGATAGAAGTCAATTGAATTGATTGAACTTGTAACGCCCCAAATTTCAAACTTGCGAACCTTTTCAGAAAAACAGGCAAGAGGCTAGAAATATCTCTTTCCTTCAGAGTTTTTTTATAAAATCAGCGGAAGATTTTTCTTTGATAAATCATAAGGCAAGCTGACAACTTTGGGAACGTTAGCTAAAAGAACCAAAACTGACAAGATTCAGATATCCTAAGGGAAAATCTGATACAAACCCAAGCGTCCAGGACGCGAGCTAAGAGCAGGAAAAAGAAGTCTTAAAGCCATCTTGCAATCGCGCAATCACCCGTAGTGTACCTAATCATCACCTGTACCCATAGAATGGGTTAGTTTCGCGAAAAACTAGCAGGTGCACAAGAGAGACTAACAAGAAACTGAATTAAGTACTTTTAATTCAGTAGGCTACGCAGTTTAAAGCAGATATGCAGTTAAACAGGTAAGCAATGCAAGCAGGTGAATAGTGCAAACACGTAAGTAGTGCAAACAGTGAGCAGTTCAAAGCAAGTAAGCAGTTCAAAGCAAGTAAGCAGTATAACTAACAAACGCAGTATACGATTCAATTGATCGTAGGCTGTGAACCACCACGCAACTAGCTTGTTCTCGTTCCTAGAACGAGGTCACAACATCTAATCACCATCAGGACATCGTTTGTTGCTCACTACTTCTAACAAACGCGTTGTCCTGAACAACCTTAACCTGTTCTCATCTCTCAAAGTCTTACGCGGCTAACCATCACCGGTTATGACGCACTAAGCGTCATATCTTCTCAGAAAAGCTCACCCTTCCATAGAAGGTCCAAAACATGATCGCTAACTCAAATTGCTAACGATCTGATTCTCACACCTGAGTCAAGCATGTAATCATGCTTAAACAAAAAGTCGAAACTATGAATTCATAGTTGACTATCACAAACAATCTCAGAAGGTCGTCACAGCTCACCATAACTTTTTATGGTAAGCAAAAACACAAGATCCACGTCGGATCATTTGGTCCGAGAGATATACGACCGGACAAGGAATTACCGCCCTAGAGGGTATAACTGATCTTGGACCCTACACTTCCTCACAGGAGTTCACCGTCTTTGCGGCTACCCGTTCGTGGACAGTGTACATCCTCACAGAGATCTCCCACTCTAGCCGGGTCACCTGATCTGGGAAAAGTATAACCTCACAGCGAAACCTTTGAGAGATCAGTCCCTAACAAATGTCATATCCAATGAAAATCATTGTGATACACGCATCCACACAAATGATCGCTCTCAGGGTCGATAGCCACTTATACAAACAACAAGATCAACGCCCGGATCACTTGGTCTGGGAAATGTATAACCTCACAAGGAATTCCGCCCTAGATGGTATACCTGGTCTTGGACCATACACTTCCTCACAGGAGTTCACCATCTTTGCGGCTACCCGTTCGTGGACAGTGTACCTCCTCACAGAGATCTCCCACTCTAGCCGGGTACCTGGTCTTGATCATACACACCCTCGCAGATAATCTTTTGGAGATCAGGTGCTCGACAAACACCCTACTCGGTGATACACGCATCTATACAATCGACTGCTCCGAACAGTTGACTGCTCTCGATGTCAGTAGCCACAATATGGGCACAAGCATGTATATCAGCAATATGCATCGTATCACTCCACGCAGAAGCATATAATCCTACGCATCGTATGATTGCCACAAGGAATATTGCAATCCTCAAATAGGCCCTCAAAGCATGTGTAAACGACACATGAGAACGCGCAAATATGGCAATTCAGTTGATTCTATGGGCGAAGGGTAACTAACTCTGCCCGTCAGCCAAACAAAACAACTGAATAAGACAAGCACTCATAACAATGCTCGTAAAGCATACAATTACCATAAAATGGCTCAGTCCATCGACAAGTAATTAAATTAGTTGTAAGGCATAAACCATTACATCATAAGTCATTCATAAGCAATCATATGGCGACAGTTATATCACGATATGTAAGCAGCTTATAAGACAAGCGAACACATCAATCCTAGTTGCCACTAGTTCGTAGATTACGAGCTGTATGCAATCACATCAATCATAAGAGATGCAAGCCAACAAGTGCTACGCTACAATAAGCACCAAACAGTTCGACCAAGGGATAAAGCGAGTCACATGCTAATATGTAGCAACTGGTATAATGCTATTATTATAAGCATTTAACTACTATGAGAAACTCCTTATTACTCCGCAAAGAACTGCGTAAGCAGTTTAACCAACTAGAGTAACGCTTGACAGGCGTGCACAACTTAACGAGTAGCATATTGAACTATCGAGCAAGCAAGCAAATTAGTAGTGCAGGCGAAGCAGTAGTGCAAGCGAATCAGTAGTGCAAGAGAAGCAGTAGTGCAAGCGAAGCTCACGACTCAACGACCAGTGTGAACAGACCTTATGTTTCAATAATTACGAACCTGCGGGTACGCGCAGGCAAAACGTAAAACCAACTGAGACTAGTTCGGGCGTCTGTTATTCTATGTATTTTCAATAATCCGAATAGCTAGTTGAGTTTGCTCCAAAGGGACGGCTTTAGCCGAGAGAGGATTCCTCAAAGGAGGCTGTGCCACGGATGCATCCAACTTCTGCAGAAGTGTTGAGCTAACTAATGTAGCCTCTTTTCCCTAACTTCAATGACTGGGGAGGCCGGATCGTTGCCCGTAGGGTGGTTGTTAACAACCTGTCCATTGGAGTTTGTACCGCTCTGTCCTCTCCCTTGACAGACACAAAGAAGCGAATTGGTACTCTAGGGGTTGCTTAACTAACGACTCATTCTATGCTATGGTATTTAAACCACTCGAGCATCTTGCCTGTGAAGGCGAATGTGAGGCCATTTATGTGATTACAATAGTTTGCATTTAGCGTTGTTCGAGGTCGCACGACTGTCTCATCCGATCATCGCAGTACTAGACGTGTCGTGCATGACTACAAGTACTCTAGGATGAAGGGGATATAGCTCGTCAATAGAAGCCTCAACAGGAGTGTTTCACAAAGATGTAAAGTTTATCAACTTTACTCTAGCTTTTGAAACAGCAGTACCTTGTGCCAACATGATGCATGTGATTATCTCGAATCACATCCGCTATCGAGGTATCTACATGTCTCGCATGACTCAATACCGGCCTCGATAGACGGGATACGGGTTTCTCAACAGAACACCCGCTAAGAAGTTCGCTCGAACCCCCAATTCGGGATCACTCGAGATATGCCAAAAAGGCGAGCAGAACCAGCCAGTCACATCCTTTCAAATGCTTCGATTTGGAGCAGTCTTCGATGCTTTTGCGCAGCTCTCTGAAATCTCAAGTCGACTCTGCAGGACTGCGTACACGAAGAATCAGAATCCTTGCGAGGTATCCCTCTCCTTAGACGAAGGTGTATCGCGAGCTCCCAACTGAACTCTTGTCGCAAGAGGGAGAGTGGTAAATTCCCCTTGCATCCTCCACGAGGATGCCTTTAAGGCATGCGCAAAGCGCAAGAACCTGCACGTCATCTGCAATATCAAGGCATAAACAACACATACAAAAGCAAGAGCCTAGCGCAAAACGCGACGGCAAAGTAAAGACCGTAAGTAGGGGTGCAACGCAGAACCTTTGCGCGATACGCGACGGCAAGGTAAAGGACAATGATCGCGAAACCGCGTCTTGGAGTTAAATGCGTACTCGTATAAATATATATGATATATATATATATATATATATATATATATATATATATATATATATATATATATATATATATATATATATATATATATATATATATTTAATTGTCCTTTTTAGTTAATTGAACTCAATTCAATTGTCCAAGTCTTCTGTGCAATCTTCCCCTACCTTAAGAGGTGACGGTCCTCGTATGTCAGCAGCGTAGGTAAGCACGAGCTCAAGCCATGAAGAGCGAGCAGGATCCACCGTTCAACCTGTGATGCTAAAAAGGTTAGCATGCTAAAATACAAATGAGAAGTGGATCCGGTAAGACCTGCAGTAGTACCGGACCCCGATACGAGGTTAGGCAGGTGTAAACACCCCAAATTTTCACTCACCTCCCCAACATTTCCACCAAGCATCATCATTCAGCCTCTGAAATCGCCGGAGGGCAAAATGGTCATTTTCTGAGCTCGGACCTTGCAAAAGTCTAAATTTCATCTGCAACTCTCAAAATTTCTCTATTTTAGCTCAGATGTTCAAAATTTTATTCCTGACAGGAGACAGGCATCTCCAAGTCATGGTTCAAGATTCTATTGCATAAGACATGTCATTGCATATCATTGCATGAGCATTTCATATCACTGCACTGCCCAACATGTCATTTCAAGGTCCAGAACTCTTGATTTCAAAATTTTCAATCCAGATTCGAATTTCAACTACTTTCAAAATTGATTTCAAAACCCTGGGTCTTTAAAATTATCAATTCTTCCCATTTTACCCCCAGTACTCTGAATTTCAAAATATTTCCTCAAGAAAACGATCTGGATAGTTTTCAATATGGATTTCAGACACTTCAACTCAGATTTTGCCTTTTTGTCAACAATTTCAAATATCTTCATTTTACAAAATCGTCCTACAGGGGCTAACCCTTTTCAAAATTTTTGTTTTACCAATTAGTCCAGATTTTATAAAAATTCCAAAAAGAGGTTTTACGGTCTTGTCCTTATGTCAATAAAGAAGCAATGTGGGACCCACATTGAGGTGGTATCACATAGGCTTTTCTTTTGAAAAATCTGAATTTTGAAAAACCCAAAAATATAGGAGCCTTGTCCCCTGGATTGGCGCCACTTGTCTTTTCTCTCTCCTCCCATTTATCTGCCAAGTGTCAGTGTGGGGCTACCTTAAGAAGCCGCCACATGTCATTAGACCCCCTCTTCATTCCATGCCATGTGTCAGCATCCACCATCTTCACCCTGCGCCATGTGTCATTCCAAGGTCACCATGAGATGCCATGTGTCATGTGTTGTCCTGTTCACAAAAAGTAGAGCTTGTCTCCCCTGAGGTGGCACCATTTGAATTATGTCTCCTGCAAGTGACACATGTCACTCTCTCTTTTCCTCAGGAAAAGTAGATGACACATGTCACCCTCTACTCTTCTCAGAAAAGCAAGTGACACGTGTCATTCTCTGCTCTTCTTAGAAAAAGCAAATGTCACATGTCATTCTCTGCTCTTCTCAAAAAAAGCAAATGACACATGTCATCCTCTGCTCTTCTTAGAAAAAGCAAATGACACATGTCATTCTCTGCTCTTCTCAGAAAAAGCAAATGACACATGTCATTCTCTGCTCTTCTTAGAAAAAGCAAATGACACATGTCATTTTCTGCCTCCTTCAGAAAAAGCAACAATTCAAATATTCAAACTCTAGGATGAGGTGGCGCAAATCCTGAAGTCTCCTCCCTAAATTCATTTTTTGAGATGGTGCCACGTGTCCCTTTCCCTCCTTTTCCTCCCTCTTGCCACATGTCATTGTAGGAGCCACCCTGAGGTAGTGCCACATGGCAGTCTCTCCTTTCCTCTAGAAAAAGCAGAAATTTAAATTTCAAACACTCTCTGAGGTGGCACCATCTGAATCCTCTACCTTTCCTTCTGACAAATGTCAATGTAGATGCTCTGAGGTGGCGCCACATGTCAGTCTCTCCTTTCATCAGAAAAAGTAGAATTCAAGCCCCTCTAAGGTGGCATCTTCTGCTTCCTCTGCTCCTACCTTCTGACACATGGTAGTGTGGAGCCACCCTGAGGTGGCACCACATGGCAATCTCTCCTTCTTCCAGGAAAACCAAGCTTTGAATTTCAAACTCCAAGAGGACATCCTCTGAGGTGGCGCCATTTGGGAGACTCCTGCAGAGAAAATCAATCAAGCTTTTTGAAAAATTCCAAATTCCCCTGCTGAGGTGTCTCACTCACAAAATTCTCATTTTTATTTTCTCAAAAAATCAAAATGGCATGCTTTGAGATGGCGCCACATGGAAGGTCTAGATTCACTGTCTTTGAATTTTGAAAATCTCTAAAATTTCTACAAATACCCTAGCCCATGCCCAGCTTAGGGGGAGCCCTGTTTAAGAATTGAACTTCAGAATTCCTTTTTCTTTCTTTCTTGGTTTCCTCTGGATTCACGCCCCTCTAGAGCCCATTGACAAGGTAGTCGTTCATTTTGGGAGTTCCAAAACCGCAGGAGAACACAAGGTAAGCCCCCATTCCAATCGATTTCATCATGATTTGATTCGTGTTGTCGTTTGAAGAAAGAGCTCATCCGAGGGATGGATCAAGCTATTCTCATAAAATGACATATATAAAAATATTCAATTATGCTTCCTTGATGATTTTTAGCATTCATGCATTTAGCTGGATTTAATTTGCATTTTATTTTGTTAATTTAGCATGTTTCATGAATTAATTAGGATTAATTTAACATTTATTTCAATTCTGCTCAGTTTCAGTAGTTCTCTATTTTTTTTAGTCAGTCCACACATCATTTCATGCATTTATTTTTCATTAAAAATTCTAAAAAAATCATGTAATGCGCCTTTAGGTGTCCCTAAAAATGTGCCAAAAATTCAGAGAGATTTGAATTCGTTTACTGCGGTAAACGTTCAAAAAGGTGAGTCGGGTTTTATTACTCGGGATGCGTTTTAAAATGTCTTTTCCGAATTGTAAAATCAAGATCTCCCTCATGAAAGATCCGTTTTTCGATTCTAAAAATGTTATGAACTCGGGAAAATGTCTTGTTTTTAACCTGATTTTATCAAATTTTTTGGATTTTTTTTAATATCTGAAAAAATCTGAGAGTTTGGGACACGTGTCAGAGCCTGATTTGGGTCTCTGAGATGTTGGATCTACTTAGGGCTATGGGTTCTCTTTGTGTGTTGCTCTAAATCCAAAACTGTAAAAAGTGAAAGTTATGTCCGAGATGTTCTCTATTTGAATATGAAATATTGTGATTTTTAGAATAGTGGTGTTACCTGTTTCGGATTTTTCTTGTAAGTCACCTGTTTAGTCACATTTGTCTGTTCTGTTATTTTAGGCGTAAAAATTTATATTTTTATCTGTGTTTATGTTGATCAAATACCAAAGTCATGAACATGAAAGTTGTCCCTGTAGGTGTCGTAAGTATCTCTGTTAAATATCAGAAATTGCCATGGCTGTTTTTATTTATTTAGCATTTTATGTTAGATTAGGTCGATTTTTACCTCCGTCAGAACCAAATCCCTGTTACCGAACTCACCATGGCTCAAATCCCGAGGCTGTAAAAACCAAAAATGTTTCATTTCGGGTTATTTAGCAGTCTGAAAAATAACATAAGTTTTTATGGTGTAAATCTTGCATTATCATATTAAGCATTGCATTTGGTTCGGGTCCATAGGCGAAATCCACCATTTCTAGGACTTTCTTTAAATTTTAGCATTTAAATCATATCATTTCATGATTTTTAGCATTCTGGGCTGTTTATCAGAGTAGCTAAATGCTTCATGCCGAATTTGGTGTAATTTGTAATTCATTTGATGCTCGGTTTAGCCATATCATCAAAACAGGGCCCCGCGGGACCCCGATCCAATCGAAAATCAAGCGAAATTCATTATTTTTGATGAATGATAGCATGTCAAATTCTGATTTTACAGTCCTAATGTGTTTAGCAGCAGGTCATCATATCTCATATTGCATTTCATCATCATTTGATTCAATTTGAATTTCAAAATCTCAATTTTAACAAGTTTTCCTTAAAAAAACCCTGATTTTAAAGGTATAACTTTAATATTAGGGGTATTTTGGTCATTTTTACCCCAATTCCGAATTTCAAACTATTTTCTACTAAATTCATTACATTTTCATCATTTCAAATATCAAGGAAGCATGATAATAGGGTTTATATCCAATTAAGTCCAATAATTTCATAATATTATTGGAAAATCTTGGAAAAACCCACATATTTGAGCTAACCCTATTTCAAGTTTGGCAGGGACATTCAAATGAAGGAGCTGAAGTCTGCAATTTCTATTTGTTTCATTTGTTTAGTGATGTAATAATGTAAAATTTGGAATAAGAGATTTAATTTTCTGCTTAGACTAGGATGCATATCATATAGTTTGAATTTATGCAATATCCTGTTTATGTGATGCATGCATTTTATTTCAAAAGCACTATGGATGATCACAAATGGCACGTGCACCAACTCTTAGGGAGTTGATGAACTCGATGGAGTCCATATTTACGGCCCTAGTCAGAATATGGACGAGACCCAGATCCATCATCTTTCTACTAGTCACATTGAGCCTACACTCTTAGGCTATCTTAAAATGCACATCATATTTCTAATATTTTCAAAGTATTGTGCATTAAATGAATTAAACTCTGAACATATTCATGGCCACAGTCAGAATATGTGAATGATTTATTTTGACTTAATGCACATTTTTCCAACAAATCTCTTAGAAAATCTTTCAAAGTTCATTCATTCAGTCATATCATTTGCATCATGAAATCATTGGTTTTCTCATGATCTTCTTAAGAAAACTTCCTTCTCAAAGAAATCGATTTCTCAAGAAACTCTGAGGATTTTCCAAAATCGGTTTTCCCAAGTTAAGTTTTCACAGTTTTCCATGGAAACCAGTCTTTTAAGAAACTTCTAAGTTGGATTTCCGAAATCCAAGTTTCCCTTGATTTTCCCTGGAGAATGTCATTTTCTTAAGATTTTCAAAAAGAGTTTTCCAATCTTTCTCAAGAATCAAATTTTCAAGGGTTTTAAGGCTAAGATTCCCAGGATTTCAATTTCCCAAGTTAAGTTTTCTTCTCCAATGAGTTTTCCTATAAATTTTCCATCATTTTCCTAAGAAAATTCTCAAAGTCCAAGTTTTCCTGAGAAGTGTTTCCCTTTTGGAATGTTCACCCTTTTTCTCAAGAATCCCTTCTATTTTCCCAGGATTTTCATCCATTCATGATTTTCCCACACCTTTATGAACTTTCTCGTGATTTCAAAACCCCTTTCATCTGAGTTTCCTGAGAAATTGACTTTCCCTGAGAAATATCTTTCAACTCCAAATATTTTTCAAGCATACATCATGTTTTCCTACTTCCATTTTCCAAAATCTCATAAGCACATGCCTGAATTCTCTGTGCATTTAGGATAGAACACAATTTTGATGATTCAACTAAGTCAAGCACAATTTTGGTCCTTGGTTCGATTACCCCTGTTAAAGGCGACAGGAACGGTCGAACGTCGTACCGACAGGTCGAGCCCCATCTCATGGATTTTCCCGCAATTTTCAAAATGGAGGCGAGTATTTCAAAACAATTTCCAAAATCCGGTCAAGTTTGAAGTGCAAAAGCGTTTCCCTCTCTCTCTTCCGCAAGGAAGGGAAGACGGGGAAAAATTTCTCGACGATAAGAGGTTTGGCGACCGTGATGGGTCCTGTCCTTGTCTGATTAAAATTATGCTTGACTTAGTTCAATTATTAAAATTATGTTCACAAAATGTCAGCTCTTTTACTTCTGATATCATGCAAACCTAGGAGCCTAGATTCTGACCTAGCTGACATTAACTGCATATAGACTAGGCATGGTTTGGTAGGACCAGATTGAGGAGATATTTCCATGCTCGCATAGACTTAGGTCTAAACACAACTCTCCTTAATTTAGGATCTGAATGCAAACAATGTATGCTTCTTCAAAAGATTTTCAAAATCTATCTCTTTAGGTTTTAGAGTCATCTATTTCTTGTATGTGATCATTTTTTCAAAACCTCCATCACCTATCATTACCCGGTCTTCACGTTGCTGGGCTCTCTTCCAGAACCCTAGTTCGGGACAGAGCCTCACAACTGGGCCAATTATTTGGGTTAACACCCCCCTACCACGTACCGCGGGCCACAGTCCGAAGTATATCGGTAGGTGCTCAAGGATGTTGGAAAACCTTACCCTAGAACCGGAGTTGAAATTATATGCCACGTACCTCGGATTTCGATTCGGGTATATCGGCATAACTGGATTGGACAAAGATGATCTGAACCTAGAGTTAGGATTAAGGTCCTACAACTGTTTTCAAAATGATGCATCTAGAGTCAGCCTTTTAGGGAGTGCTGAATGTGCATGAATGATTGTGCAGGATGTGATTGTATGTTACCTTTATTTCTCTCACCTTTTCCCCAAAATATTTTCCAAATATCCATATTTCTCACATTTTCCTTTATTTTCTCAAACCCTGGATAATTTTCCCAAATATCAAATTTCTTTCAAAACTCCAGGTGATTTTCTATTCTCCCGTTCTACTGGATCTTGAATTTCCAGCTGCATTTTTATCCTGCCTGCAATTTTCAAAAATCATATGTTTTCTCTCATTGGATTTTTAATCCTTTTGTCTATTCGCAAAATTCTTCACCTTATTTTCCTCATGCATACCTTGATTATTATGGTGGAAATTGTTTACCCACTTGCCTTCTTCTTATTCAAAATCCATTTGTGGAGTGTTTTTCCAAAAGATATCTCTTTCCTTCCAAAATGGTATTTTCCTCGTGGTTGACGACCTCGCCTAGGTAACAAGGCACATTTTCCGTTGTTTATTTCCCTTGCAAAAGGATGACAACACAATTGTCATAATCCTTATGACGACTCAATCCCTAGTAATGGGATACTCTTCCAATGGTCTACCATATTTTCCTCAATATTTTCCTCTAAAAATCTAAAAATTTTCCTCAAAATTTGATCCTGTCTTTGCCCTGCATAGTCCTGCAGAGAGCCTTCTTTAAATTTTATTCCCTCTTCCCAGTTACACTGGGGCATCTTTTGAAAATTTGTTTTCAAACATTCTGTATGCAGGCAGGATAAACCAATCTCTCGTTTTGCATGTATATGCACCCACTTGCATTAATTTTGCATTCATTTACATTTCATGTGCATTTGCATTTCATTTTGCATCAATTCTGCATCCATTTTTTTCCCCTTCAGGTTAAGGGATAAACCTGAGATTTCCCCTTCAGGTTAAGGGGTAAACCTGAATCATTTTCCATGATTTTCCAATTTTTATTCATATCCTCGTTCAGGATAAGGGGTTTAATCCTGAAAATCAGACCACATACATCTAAATATGATGGTCTTTTCATCCAGTCCTCAAACTGGTCATTCTCAAAACTTTCAATCCTAGCTCTCGCACTGTCGATTTTCAAAATTCAATCTTCTGATTAAAGATTTTCCTTTGCGATTCGAGCCCTAACTCGAACTTTCCTGCTTTCCTTCGAAGATTTGAGTTTTAACTCAAGTTTTCTTTCCTTCAAAATCTGAACTTCCCAATTTTCCTTTGAGATTCGAGCCCCGACTCGAACTTTCCCACTTCCCTCTGAAAATTTGAGTTTTGACTCAAAAATCTGAATTGGCCTAGTTTTTCCCTTGAAGATTTGGGTTTCGACCCGAATTTTATCTGCTTAGAAACCAAACTTCCTAGCTTTCCTTCGAAGGCTCGAGTTTCGACTCGAATCTTCCAGCTTTCCTTGTAAAACCTGAGTCTTGATTCGCTCTGTAAACACCCCAAATTTTTCAAAATCTTTTAAATATTTCATTTTTGCCCCTAAATTCATTTTTTGAGCAAATAAGTCATTTTAAATCTAAATTCCAGTTCATTTCTCAAGTCTTACTGAAATTAAATTCATTGTATATGTTTAAATTGATTTTGGACCTGGATCCATTGTCCAGATCCAAATCTGAATCTCCTTGTTCAAATTTTAAATTAAAATTATAGAAAATACCAAAAATAGCTTTTAAATAGCTCGGACAGTCCATCCGACATCTGTTTGGATCCATCAAATCACATTTCTCGATTCGAGTGTCAAAACTTGAACATTTTCTCAAAATCGGGGTCCCAACCCTCTTTTTTTGAAGAAATTTTCCCGAAATGGTCTGAAATTCTCAGGAAGATACTTTTATAAATATTCTTGTTAGAAAAATACAAAAAATTAGGGTTTAGTCTTTATTTTCTCAGATTTTTATTCCAAAAATACAAAAAAAATCAAAATTCTCAGAAAAGAACAAAAAAAATTAATAAGAAAATAAAAAATCCAAAAAATTTCAGAAACTATGTAATCTACCCTCCTTTTTAAACCTTTTTGTTAAAACCCTCTCTTGAAACCTTTTTTTGAAAACAAAAACCATTTTTTAGGAAATTTCTGAAAAGGAGCCCCCTCTTTGCAAATTGGAGAAAATGGCAACGACCCTCCTCCCGCGCATCCTCCATCACCATCTTCCTTGTTGGATGGCCCTCCATCTCTAACAATATTTGTCTCTCGAATCCTCGGCTTCTCCTTTAAAAAGAGAGCACGCAGGAGGATTAGAGATGGGTCTTCACTTTTCTTGACCTATTTCCTCCACCCCTCTTCCTCATTCCTGCTTCTCTTCAGCAAAAGGGGAAAAAGGCAGCAATCCACCCATTATCACCCCAGCACCCCTCTTCTCCTTCACGATCGTCTCCTACTTCTTTGCCTTCATCCCACCATCGTCCTTTCTTTTTCACGAAGCTTCCCCTCTTCCCCTGCATTTGATATCCTGGAGGAAAATCCACAAGAAAGCACCATTCTTCTCTTTCCTATTTCAGAATCTCTACAGCTACAGGAAGTTCGACAAGAGAGAGTAGAGGAGAATTCCTCCTTTCCCCTATAAAAGCCGCAGATAAGAGTTCTTCTCCCCTCCGATTCTCCATCACGAAGCCACGGTAAGTAGCCATTCTACCTTTTCTTCTTTGCTTTTTCTGTAAATCTGCGATCCTTCATTTTGATCCTATATTTCTTTATCTTCAATCTTCACAATTCATCACGAAGCATGGATTGTAGCGTTGATCTGCCTATGGCAGCATCAACCTACATGTTGCAACATCAAAAGGGATAATCGTATCCCAACATTTTTTTTATTTTCTCTTTCTTTCCTGTTTACTTTGTGGTTTTTAGTTCTCTCTACTTTTTTTTATGCGATTTCTGGAAGTTAATAAGTATTAATGCCAACTCCAACTCTGTTTTACATCTTAAATCCCTTGAGATATTAGCATCAGGACTCTGTTATTTTCTGCTGTTATCTGGGCCAGAATAGAATCACATTTTGAAGTGCCGGATCTGTGTTTTGCACATTCATATTTATTTATTTCTAGATTAATCGATCGATTAAGGCGTTTCCAGCAATCGATCATTGAGTTTCCTGATAGCAGAAGTATGGTTTACCTGCAAAATAATTAATCCCTTGATCGATTATCATTACCTTCGATATTTTCCTTGAAATTACAATCGATTCTAGGTTTTTTTTTTTCTTGTTTTCAAATCCAATTAACATAGATCTCTGGTAGCAATCGGAAGCCTGGATTGAAATCCAGTCAGCTGAATCTGGATACAGTGAGCCATTCGTTTGAATCCTCTGTATTTGTCAAGCTCTTCTGGATCAATGGTAAACAGCCTGTCGAAATTTTTGATCTAGCACTCATCTGTCGGAGTCCTGTAGCCATTGGAGACATCTGAATGCCATCATCATTTTTGCACTTATGCCTATTTCATCTACGCTCCTGCCCTTCCATCAATCAGAAGACAGGAAGAAGCCCCTATTGCTGGAGGCCATAGAAGAGCGTGGCAAATGGAATGCACTGTTGTCCTCACTAATATTCACAGGAATAAAGTTTAGCTTGACTTGGTTGTGATGATATTCTGTGGTAAAATCTCATGAAGTCTACCATCTGTGCTAAACGAACGGTAAGTGCTCCCTCCCTTATTGTGACCCCCCCCCATTTCCTGCTAATTTCAGTTTATTTACCTTCAATTAAGCTTATGCTGTGTAATGATCCTTTAATAGGCATGCATCCTACCTATCATTATTTATTTTGCTAGCTACCCATTCCTTAATACCACACCTTCCATCTTTATTAAGTGTCCTAATCAACTGGAGAGAGAGGTTAACTTTTTACTGTCCCCACCTTTGTGGTCTCTGGGCAACCTCACTTTCAAGAGTTGAATGCCCACACGTGGAGACCTTTTGTCTTGTAACTTCAAGGCAATTTGATTGTGCTGAGTTTTGTTTCTTGGGAATTCACCATTACAATCAGATCAATTGACACCTTCCCATTTTACGTGATGAGGTTGTATGGAGTCCTTTTCTTCTTTACATAGCTTAGGAAAAGATAAGGTCCCATTAAAAAAAAAAAAAGATTTTTTACAATTCCATCTCTAAAGGGTGAAACTGTGTCTGGAATAGATGTAGTGGTTACTGTCATCATCTCAACAACAGTTTAAGTGGTATGATGGTTACAAATTTTTTTTTTTTGATTAAGCATGGCTTCATGTTATTTTATATGGCAAGGATATCGATCTGTAATAGCTAAGAAATTGGTCTGAGGATTTGGATAAGTCATCCTGAGGTGTCCACAACAATACCTTTGTCAAAATCTCACAGTAGATTTGTTTTATTCCATTAAGTCCAGCACCCTTTCAAATTATTTTTTTTTTTTTAACAAGGATACCGTTCATTAGTTCCTGAGAAAGATATGAAGGTTTTATTGTTGAGGTTTGTATCTTACAATGCATGACTTAAAAGGGCTGGAGGATAGTCCTCTGATGGTTAAAGCTAAGTATGCAAGGACCCAATGACTGATTGTGAACAGAAAATCTGCATATCTGCAAATAATGGTTTGGATATAATGGAAGCTTACCAGGGAATCAATCAATTCCCAAAAGCTACAGGCGTGTTTCCTAAGTCTCCTGTATCAGCATACCTCTCGCAGGATCCATAGTGAGGATATCTTTGAGAAGGTGCACACTCGTTTGCTGTAAATATTTGTTTCAATTTTGTTTGTATTCCCTTATAACATCTGCATATTTCCATTCCTGTTTCTGTTTTAGCCTCATCATCATTTCCTGCTTCTTTATATATATATATATATATATATATATATATATATATATATATATATATATATATATATATATATGTATATATATACATATATACATCATGTTAGGATCACATCCCACCTTGCTACCACCACTACCCTTAACAACACCTACATTCATCTTCAACCTCAATCTTACCATCTCACAGCATCTCCCATCCTGCCCTCACCACGTCGTGGCTGTCAACAGTCCACTATCAGCTGTTCATTGCTGAAGTTACCTGTTGCAGCTTCCCTGCTACACATCACCCACCTCATTTGCTGCATTATGTTCATCTCTGCATTTGTCATCACCACCAGCAAATAATCCATATCATTATACTACAGTATTGTCATACTTTCCCATATAGGCATAGCTTCTGTGTACTCCTCATTGGCTTACTACCCATTATATTCCAGCCTTCCTACCATTGCCATCCACGGCATCACCTTCACTACTTGTGACAGCACCTACTTGCTGACACACAAAAGCATCTACTTGCTGAAGCACATGGCAGCACCTTGCTGCACTTCACCTTCCAGCATTCACTTTGTCACAGCACCTTATGCTGTCCTATCCCCAGCCACACTATGCAACTCCATTCACCCTTCACAGCATCAATCAACTTCCAGCTGTCCACACTAACACCATGTCACAACAATGTTCACCTTGCCACCATTACTCACAGTAACATAACTGTAAATATAGCAATATGAATGCCTATTGTCATCCATTAGTCATTGTGCCCACTGATTTCACAATAACAGTGCTTCATCCATTGTCACATAAGCAGCTATTTACAACATCATACCACTTCACTATACATATACCCTATGCATCTTAATATCAAACTTTATATTAGGTGCCAACACAACCACCCACATTTCAGCACATTTGCTACAGCCCCTCACTACATCTCCTATCTCACTAGCTATTGTATATGCCCTATACATATATATACATATATACATGTATATATATATATATATACATGTATACATATGAATGCATATAGGTATATATGTCATTTTCCATTTTTCCGTCATGTACATCTTGATATATGAACACTTTACCATTGACATCCATATGATATGTGTAACTTTTTTCTCTTTTCATACTAATCAAGTGTTTTGCAGGAAATATGTGGAATATATCATCATTAGGAGTTATAAATTCAATTTTGGTGTGTTGTAATAGTTAGAGCTTAATGAAAATTTATATTTTCAGTTTTAGCTAGAATGAATGAGCATTGTAGATATCATGAATTACTTGTTTTTCATGCATCTTTACCTTTATTTTTCAAATTCTCACATTGGTGAAACACGAATGGCACGTGCACCATTTCGTAAGAGGTAAATCAATCCTAAGTTGATGATCCATATCAATGGCCATAGTCAGGGTGTGGACAAAACTTAGGATTTTCATCTTTTACGAAATAACACTGGGACCCACACTGGATCCATCTTTAAAATTCATCATATTTTCCCTAAATATTTTCATCTTTTATCAGAATTTAACTTAAAATTAACTCAAAACATATACCAATGGCCATAGTCAGGGTATATTGAGAGTTCATTTCATTTTAAATTCTATAAAAGCACCAAATGTATTTTATTCTTCACCTGAATTTAAATATAGATTATTATATAATACATCCAATGACCATAGTCAAGGATACATTATATCTTCAATCTTATTTTAATTCATTTAAAGAATGGAATAGCTTTTCAAAATCCAATTTCAAAAATCTAGATTCATTCATCATTTAGGATAGAATTACATCATATTTTCAAAAATTCATTTTTCAAAAAAAAAAAAAAAACTCTAAGTAAATATCTTTCTTCAAATCTATCTTCAATCCTTATCAAATCCGATTCATTCTTTCAATTTTCAAGATTCTATTTCATTGTTAAATCTCAAAATTCAATCTAACTCTGAGATTTCAAATTCATTTTTTATTCAAATCAGATTTCAAAGTTCAATTTGACTTTGAAATTCCAAATTCATTTATATTCAAATACTCCAAATCAAATCCAAAGTTCAATTTAACTTTGAGATTCTCTTCCTCTTCTACATTTCAAAATTCAAACTTCAAATTCAAGGTCTAAATCGACTTTGAAATTCATTTATTCAAGATTCAATTCCTGAATTTCATTTTCCAAATTCAATTCAAAATTGGAAATATGGATTCATCTTCTAAATTCCAGATTCAAGCTTCGAAGTCCAATCTGACTTTAGAATTCACTTGCATATTCAAAATTCAAATTCTCAAATCAATTTTGGGAATTTCAAATCCGAAATGGGATCAACTTGGATCCAGTTTTCTAAAAACAATTCTACATTGGATCTCAAACTTCAGGTCCAATTCTCCGTTAGGATCCAGACTCTAATTTCACATTAGATCTTAGACTTCAGATCCAAATCCATCTTAGGGTCCAGAGTCCAATTCTACATTGGATCTCAGACTCCAGATCCAAAATCCCCTTTAGGATCCAGAGTCCAACTCTACTTTGGATCTCAGACTTCGGATCCAATTCCTCTTTAGGATCCAGAGTTCAACTCTACTTTGGATCTCAGACTTTGGATCCAATTCCTCTTTAGGATCCAGAGTCCAACTCTACTTTGGATCTCAGACTTCAGATCCAATTCCCCTTTAGGATCCAGACTCCAATTTCACTTTGGATCTTAGACTTCAGATCCAAATCCATGTTAGGATCCAGAGTCCAACTCTACTTTGGATCTCAGACTTCAGATCCAAATCCATGTTAGGATCTAGAATCCAATTCTACTTTGGATCTCAGACTTCAGATCCAAATCCATGTTAGGATCCATAATCCAATTCTACTTTGGATCTCAGACTTCAGATCCAAATCCATCTTAGGATCCAGAACCCAATTTTACATCGGATCTCAGATCCCAGATCTTCAGTCCATTTTAAGATCTAACTTCATTCCCAATTCTAGATTTCAAAATCCAATTCCATTTTCAGATCTCATCTGAATTCCCTAAATCAATTTCTATTCTTAAATATCATTTGAGTTCCTCAATCTATTCCAATTTAAAACTTCAAAAAATCTAAATTCAAGTATTCATTTCCTTTCCTAAAATCAAATTCAAAATTCAAAATCCATTTCTGACTTTGAAACTTTACTTCTCTTCATTTTCAAAGCTTCAAGTCATTCTTTCTCATTTATTCTCCCAACTTTGATTTACTTCAAAAACTTAGAACTCCTCTGATCTATCTCAAAAGTTCTAAAGTTAGATTCAAATCATTTCTTCACTCTCTTATCAAATCCATCTCAGAACACTTAGAAATTTTCAAAATGTCTTTCAGAAGGAGCATACATTTTGCATTGCACAAGCATGATTCTTTGTGCATTTAGAGATAGAATAAATTCTTAGATTATATTTAGGCAAAGCAAAAGGCACAGATTTGATCCTTGGTTCGATTACCCCTGGTAAAGGCGCCAGGAACGGTCAAACCTCGTACCGACGAGCGAATCCCGTCTCTCCATTTTTCCCGCAAATTTTCAAAACGGAGGCGAGTTATTTTCTAAATATGTTTTCAAATTAAGGTCAAGAGAGACCGCGCAAAATAGTTCCTCTTCTCTCTTTCTTTCTTTCTTTTCTCTTCTCTTTCTCTTTTCTTTCTTTTATTCTTCTCCCTTCAAAAAGGAGGAAAATAGAAGTTGAAAAAAGGAAAAGAGAAGGAAGAGAGAGAAACCACAAGAGAGGAAAAATTTTGCGATGATCACAGATGGTCTTTCAAAACCAGCTTTTGAGTTAGGCTTATCTTCAAAATCCAGCATTATGCCAGGACTTACCTTCAAAATTCCAACTTCGTATTGGATTTACCTTCGAAATTGAGTACCATCGTCAGGGATGTGTCAACTCGGATGTCAAGCGATCTCTTTTACTAAGGATTTCAAGAACACTTTGTCAATTTGTCAATCAATTACCTATTGATTTCATAATTTTATTGCACAAAATTTTTACCTCAGTTTACCTTCAGTATTACTTCCAAAAAGGCAAAGCTTTTGTGAAGAAGGATTCAAAATCCAAATTCTTTCTATTGGCCAACCAAAAGGATGAAGGATAAATCCTCGATATGGCCAGAAAAGAAGATTCAATGTTTTGCAAAGCCATAGATGATTGATATTGATCGCAGTCAATGGCACGTCTCTAAAGATTATTCTTGTAAAGATGAGGCAGTGGAAATATCCTGAGCGCTAGAAAATGAGAGAATTCACCCAAGCCCTGTCTCCTCAAAATCACCTAAGCTGCAATTAAATATCCACAAAAGGGATCTCTCACTTGTCGTCAAGATGAAGGCGAATTAAGCGAGTAGACCCCCGGGGCCAAAGAAGATTTGAAACATCTTCAAGATGACGGAGTTTGTGACGAATCCTTCCAGGGAAAGTCTAAAGCACTGTCGAGATGAAGGCAGATGCGATGAACCTACCGACAATCCCTAAAAGATATTTAATTTCAGCTATCCTTCAAAAATCTCCAGCCAATAAGCCAATACCGTCAAAGAAGGATCGAAACATCTCCAAGTTGAAGGAGTTTGTAACGTACCCTTCCCAAAAAGAAAAAAAGAGAGGAAAAAGAAAGAGAGAAAAGTCAGAACATCTCCAAAATGAAGGAGAATGTAGCAAAAACCCAAGAGAGCCAAAAGAGCGCAAGAAGATTATCATGAGAGAAGCTCCCAGGATATCAAACTGCCAAATTTATCAAGAATCCTCTTTAACTTTGTGAAATTCTATTATCAATATTCTTTCATCAACTGCTTTCATAATATCAAATTCTCTTTTCTATTCATATCAAGGAAATTGATAGCTTCTTAGAAGAAGGTCAATCGCAAGCAATTTGGATTCCAAATCTTGATTCTATGAAGTCAATCCTGTTTGGAGGTAATACTTCAGAAAGAAAAGAAGGAATATTTTCAATGAGCATCATTTTCAATTACTTTGAATCAGCAAAATTTTCAACATTTTGACAATATTTTCTAGCTATCCTGACGTTAAGTGAGATCTTGATGTCCATATTGATGTATCTTGACCCCTTTGAGAGATTTTCCTTTGTCGCCTTTCACGTTGTTGAAAGATTAGCCTTCTCTCCTAAAGGATGGCCTTTATCATCTTTTGCGTTGTTAAAAGATTAGCCTTCTCTTCGAAAGGATTGCCTTATCATCTTTCGCATTGTCGAAAGAATTGCCTTGTTCCTTTGGATCACCTTTATCATCTTTCGCATTGTCGAAAGAATTGTCTTGTTCCTTTGGATCGCCTTTGTCATCTTTCGTGTTGTCGAAAGAATCACCTTATTCATTGGGATTGCCTTTTGTCATCTTTCGCGTTGTCGAAAGGCTCACCTTGTTCCTTTGGATTACCTTTGTCATCTTTCGCGTTGTCGAAAGAATCGCCTTACTCCTTTGGATTGCCTTATCATCTTTCGCGTTGTCGAAAGAATCGCCTTATTCCATTGGATTGCCTTTGTCATCTTTCGTGTTGTCGAAAGAATCGCCTTGCTCCTTTGGATTGCCTTTGTCATCTTTCATGTTGTCGAAAGAATCGCCTTTTTCCTTTGGATTACCTTTGTCATCTTTCGCGTTGTCGAAAGAATCACCTTGTTCCTTTGGATTATGTTATCGTCGCAAAATTTTCCCGTCTTCCCTTCCTTGCGAAAGAGAGAGGGAAATGCTTTCGCGATTCAAACTTGACCGAATTTTGGAAAATGTTTTGAAATACTCGCCTCCGTTTTGAAAATTGCGGGAAAATCCATGGGATGGAGCTCGACCTGTCGGTACGAGGTTCGACCGTTCCTGCCGCCTTTAACAGGGGTAATCGAACCAAGGACCAAAATTGTGCTTGACTTAGTAAAATCATCGAAATGGTGTTCTATCCTAAATGCACAGAGAATTCAGGCATGTGCTATGCAATTTTGTAAAATGCAAGTTGGAAAATATGATGTATGCTTAGAAAACATTTGGAGTTGAAAAGCATTTCTCAGGAAAAAGATGGAAATCAATCTCTCAGAAAAACTCAGACGAAGAAGGTTTGAAATCTCGAGAAAGTTTATAAAGAGTTGGAAAATCTTGAAGAAGAGAGAATCTCGAGAAAATCTTGAGAAAGTTTATAAGGACTTGGAAAATCATGAAAAAAATGAGAATCTCGAGAAAATCTTGAGAAAGTTTGTCAGATTTGAAAATCATGAAGAAATGGGAATCTCAGGAAAATTTTGAGAAAGTTTAGAAAGACTTGGAAATCCATGAGGAAATAAGAATCTCGGGAAAATTTTAAGAAAGCTTGGAAAGACTTGGAAAACCATGAAGAAATGAGAATCTCAGGAAAAGTTTGAGAAAGTTATAAAGACTTGGAAAATTATGAAGAAATGAGAATCTCGGGAAAATTGGAAGGAATTCTTGAGAAAAGATGAATACTTGAAAGGAAAGAACTTCTCAGGAAAACTCGAACTTTGAGAATTTTCTTAGGAAAATGATGGAAAATTTGTAGGAAAACTCTTTGGAGAAGGAAATTCAGAACTTGGGAAATTGGAATCCTGAGAATCTGGTTTTTTGAAATATCTGAAAATCAATTTGGATTTTTTAGAAAATGAGAAACTCCTTTGAAAAGAATCTTAAGGAAATAACTTTTTAAGGAAAATCACAGGAAAACATTTGATTTGGGAAATCCAACTCCGAATATCATCATAGTCTCTTGAGAAAATCGATTCCATGAAGTGAAAATATTTTGAGAAAATCATGAGAAAAAAAAAACAAATGATTCAGATGATGTGAATGAATGAATGCACTTTTGAAAATATTTCTGAAAATTTTATTGGAAAAATGTGGATTAAGCCAAAGTAAATCCTTCATATATTCTGACTGTGGCCATGAATATATTCAGGGTTTATTTGAGTTAATTCACAATATTTTGAAAACATTGGAAATATGAGGTGCATTTTCAAGATAGCCTAAGAGTGTAGGCTCAATGTGACTGGTAGAGAGATGATGGATCTGGGTCTCGTCCATATTCCGACTAGGGCCGTAAATATGGACTCCACCGAGTTCATCAACTCTCTAAGAGTTGGTGCACGTGCCATTCGTGTTCATCCACGGTGGGTTTTGAAAATTGAGATATATACATCATAGAATCAGGATATTACTGAAATCAAACTATATGAGATGCGACCTAATCTAAGCAGTAAAAATAAATCTTATTCCAAGGTTTACATTAGATTGTTACATTGCATAACATAAAGTAACATAAAATTGAAATGGATCCAAGGAATCTGCATCTTTTAGATTTTCCTGCAAAATGAGAGTTAGTACAAAATAACCAAGGCAATGAACATATATATATAATATATACAACGAGGAGACATATACATATATCAAAATGCTAAAATAAGTGCTAAATGTCATGTAACAATGGAGGTGTAACTATATGAGAAAATATATGGATGTTCATGCATGGAAATAAGAGCACATGAAGAGATATATATATAGTTATAAGTATATATCTACGTATATATATACATATATACATATATACATATACATATAGTTAAACATATATAGATATATATATATATAGATATATATATACATATAATGAGAAAATATGTACATACCAATGGAAACTACATATAATAGGTAAATCCAGAAATTACAAGTATATACAGTTTCTGTAGGTGATTTCACACAACCATACTTCTCAAATTACAAAGTAATTTTCAATGAAAATGGGAATAGAGCTTCCCTATATATCCATAATGAAGCACACCAAAGATGGTTAGGAGATCACGATTGGATATAGAGATATCCGTTCATGAATATGGCTAAATATCAAGACTGCACACTTGCAGCAGAAAATGAATATGTGCATGAAATGGGTTGTAGAAGCATCATGGGCTATTTCAAAGATATCATGAAAAAGAGATGAAAGCTTGGTGAATAGGTGAAAATGTCATGGAAAATGATGAAATTATATGTAGAATTAGTGCTGCAAATGGAGTGATATAGTAAACAAGAATTTAGCACTAAGCTAAGCAAAATTTCATAAAACCAAGGGTGATGTTCCAGCCATAGCTTCATAAAACAGAAATTTTGAACATCAAATGAGAAAGTTCCAGCCATAACTTCATAAAACCAGAATTTTAAACATCAAGCTAAACAAAAATTTCATAAATTAAATGATGATGTATTTACAAGAGTAAGAGAAAAGAAAAATACATGTAATAGCAAATACTCATGAAGGGATATATATATATATATATATATATATAAGTATATCTATACATATATATACACATATATATATCCATATATACATATACACGTATACATATAGGTAGATATACAATAGATATATATATATATGTATAAATATATATACATGTAATGGGAAACATATACATATAAATGGAAAATTCATATAATGGGTAAAACCAGAAAATACAGATATATACATTTTCTGTAGGCAATTTTACACAGTCATATTTCACAAATTACAACATATTTCGCAACAAAATCGGGTATAGAGCTTCTCCATATATCAGTAATGAAGCACGCCAAAGAGGGCAGATAGATCATGAACGGATATGGATATATCCGTTCATGAACATAGCCGATTATCAAGACTGCATACCTGCAGAAGATGATAAATACCACACATAATGTGATGTGTAAAAAAAATTTGCATTGTGGGAACAATGGGCTGTCTTCCATAAAATTGTAACAAGGTTGTGTATATAAATGATATATCTAAGTATGGGTATGTGATTCAAATTCTGCAAGAATTTGATGAAGGTTGGTCATGGGCTTTTCATTTGCTACATCACATAATAATTGAACTCATCTGCAGCTTCCTGCATAGCTTCACCTCTCAACTTCACAAGCTTGAGTCCATCTTTGAAGCTAAAAATTTCAGCAACACAAGAGCTGTATATTTTCCCAAACTTAGACCACAGGAGACATCAAATGTATCTACTGTTTGTTGAACTCCATCGTGAGCACAGAGAATCTCAACTGCCACTAAGCTTGTAACATAGAATGCTGGCTGCAAAGACTCTTCTTAAAACTCAAGCATGATAAACAATGTTGATAGCAATATCATTGAAAAATGTTTAGTAAATGCAAGGAAAAACACAAGCATATTCCTGGAATGAAATCATGCCCAGTTCCATTGAACAAATGAATGATGAAATTATGAAAACCAACATGAATCTAGAAGCATGAGACAAGCTGGCATTAGGTGGCTGTAGATGTAATCCATCATCTATTTCCAGTAGAAACATCAAATACAGCTCTTCCTTCAAATAAATACATTAAGGAATTTTTGCTACTGTGCTGAAGATAAAGTCATAAATGGATATTCACCTTACGTTTATTCAAGCTAACCAAATGCAAATAAGATTTTTTTTTTTATTTGATAAAATTGAATGCAAGTATGAAAGAATCAGAACTTTGCATTACCTTGTAAATTCCTGCACTATATGAGCCTTGCAATCAGCCAATGAAGACAAAAAAAAAAAAAAAACCGTGCTTTACTGCTGGGCTGGAGAAATGAGCAGCAGCTCTGCAGATCTTTCGCTTCCAATGGGTTTGTAAATGGCAAGAAAAGATGGCTCTCTGCTGCTGGAACTAGTGAAGGATGAGACGACCTGTTGTATGAAGGCAATGTCAAGGCTCTGATGGCTAGATTGATCTCTGTTGTATACCCTGTTGATAGGCTGAAGAAGAGACTGCAACGTAGGGCTTATTGCTGTCTGAAGGCAACGTGAAGGAGCTAATGGCTGGATTTGAAGGAAAGAGGCAATGCTGGATCGATGCTCTTTGCATCCAACAAGCAGGGATTGATTCCCTGCTGAGGTTGAAGGAAAGAGGGAAACGCTGGCTGGATTAAAGAGGACGGACAACAGTTGGCTGGGCTTGAGACCAGAAAGAAGATGCTTCCTTTGTATGCTGGGATGGATCAAAACTTCCACGAAATCGGGAGAGGAGTCAGGGGACGGAGAAGGGGAAGGAAGAGGGCAGCTTCACGTTTGATAAGAAGACCCGTGCTGGACTGAAAGGTGAATAGTCTTCACACTGGATGGAGGAATCGCCAGCTGGATTTCTTACTGCTGGTGGGCTGAAGGAAAAAGGGCAGCAACGTTCTGCAGTGTGTAACTCTTGTAAACAACAAATGAGAGTCGTTCTTTTCTGTTGGGCGGTTCAAGCTGGCTATAGCTTCTGTTGGCTGGGCTGCAGGATGATGGCAGTCTCTTGGGTTGAAGGAAATGCTCCCCAGCTTTGTGAATCACCTGCAATAAGAACAGAAAATCCCCCAAAATCAATCGGCCCAGCCCCTTTTTCTGCTGGATCTTCTGTCGACTGAAGGATGGTGGGCTGAAGGCTGAATGAAATGAGTTGAAGAAGATGGGAATGAGCTGGGTCTTTGTTGGCTGAAGGGTGATGGCAATCGTTGCCAGGCTTGGTGGCTGGGCTGAATCAAAAAAATCGGGGAAAGCCAGCACACGTCCAGGATGAAATCCCTGCAGAAATCCCCAAAAGAAAAACCGTCAATCCCCCCCCCTTCCATCGGCTACCTCTCCCTTTCTTAAAGAATTTTGAATCCCCTTTCAAAAAGAAAACGCAGCCCCTTTCATTTATGAGGTTCCGTTACCTCATTTTTTTAAAAAAAATTTGAAATGGCCGTTTCAAGAGAGGCGCATTCCCTTTTTTTTCAAATTTTGGTTTTTATTTCCCTAAGTTTTAGGCAAAATCAAATCTATTGCTTTAGGGAAATTCGGCTGTGCCATTTAAGGCTGCCTCTTTCTAAAAAAAAATTTTTATTTAAACAAATAAAAAGAAATAAAAAAAATGAGAGGCTTTTATGGAAATGCCACCTCAACCCACTTTTAAAATCCTTTTGAAAATAAAGTTTTGTTTTGTTTTTGAAAGTCTTTTATTTTCAATTAGGGTGCCACATGTGTGTGTGCCCACTAACTTTTAAAAATAAAAAAAAAATAAAAAATAAGTAAATAAATAAATAAGTATTGAGAAATGAAAAAGACAATTTTGCAAATTGGTATGAACTCCAGGTGGGCCCCGCTTGAGAATAAACAACTTACCTGAGGGTCTGAGTATGATGCTAGTTCAAAGGCGGGTCCCGCTCCATTTATTTGAAGATGCGAGATAAAACATTATTTGTTTTTCAAGAATTTGGAAAAATTGGGTTTTCAGGGCAAAAATATGGATAAATGTAAAAACAAAATTTGTAAAGAGATTTAAAATCTTTTGCAAAAAGTTTTGAGATAAAATCTTTAAAATCAATATCCAAACATCCAGATTGTTTTCTTGAGAAAATTTTTGTAATTCAAAGTCCTGGGGGTAAAATGGGAAAGATTGGCAATTTTGAAATCCCAGGGTTTTAAAAATCAATTTGAAAAAGTTTAAAAATCAAATCTGGATGGACAATTTTGAAAATCAGAAGTTCTGGATCTCAAACTGATATGCTATGCAGTGAAATGATGCAATGCTATGCACAGACATGTTCTATGAAATGTCACTCTGAGCTTGAACTTGGAAATTCTAACTTTTTGTCTAGAAAGATGATTTTGAAATTTTGCAATTTGAAGATGTCTCTGAACCTAAATATGGAAATTTTGAGGCTCAAGAATGAAATTTTGGACTTTCTGCAAGGTTTAATCTCGAAAAGTGACCATTTTGCCCTTCATTGCTTCTGGAGAACTGAAATGTGCCAATTGAGGGCGATGTAAAGAAGGTGAGTGAAAATTTGGGGTGTTTACAGATGCCCCTCTTTGCTACTAAGCCGGCTTATGGCCGAGCTTAGTGGCAAAGAAAACACACCAAATTTGGGCTATATAAAAAAATGCCCCAGTTAGAAGGATCTGACTGGGTGTGAGGAAATTAGCCCGAGGAAAATGGTAGATATGAAGCGAAGAATGGAGAGAAAAGACTCACTCTGTGAGAGTGAAATTCAGGTTTATGCCCTTAACCTGGATGGGACAGAAATATCTCGTATGGAACAAAGCTCAGGTTTTAACCCTTGACCTGATTGGGGAATGGAATATCTCATCGAAGTGAGACTCAGGTTCGCACCCTTAACCTGATTGGGCGAAAAATGAAATACCTCTTTGAATGAGGCTCAGGTTTATACCCTTAACCTGATCGGGCGGAAAATGGAATACCTCTTTGAATGAGGCTCAGGTTTATACCCTTATCCTGATCGGGTGGAAAATGGAATACCTCTTTGAATGAGGCTCAGGTTTGTACCCTTAACCTGATCGGGCGGAAAATGGAATACCTCTTTGAATGAGGCTCAGGTTTATACCCTTATCCTGATCGGGTGGAAAATGGAATACCTCTTTGAATGAGGCTCAGGTTTATACCCTTATCCTGATCGGGTGGAAAATGGAATACCTCCTTGAATGAGGCTCAGGTTTATACCCTTATCCTGATCGGGTGGAAAATGGATGGAATCCTCGAAAGAAGAGACCATGATGGAACCTTCGGATTTTGCACAATAAATCCGACAGGGGTTTTGCAAAAGGAAAGAAAATGGGGTCCCTAAAGCTTGAAAAAGGATTGATTTTGGGTGTCTCATTGCTGAGACTAAATAGCTTTTGAAATTACCTTTTGCGACAAATGATTGTTGGTTCGACCTCGAACCGAAATGGGACTGTCTATGATGGGACAGTGGGGACACAGGGAAGTGTGCAATCTGAGAGTTCATGCTCTCAAAGAAGGGAAGGAATCAAGTCCTTCAGAGGGATTAAAATTGGTGTCAGGATGCATCGAAAACGAACATCAAGCTCTCGCTTCACGTCAGGATGACTAGAAAATATTGTCAAAATGTTGGAAATTTTGCTGTTGATTCGAAATTTTTGAAAATGTTGCACATTGTTGCAAAGATATTCTTTCTTTTCTACCCAAAGTATTACCTCCAAACAAGGTTCACTTCGTAGAATCGAGACTTGAAATCCAAATTGCTTGCAATTGACCTTCTTCAAGGAAGCTATCAATTTCCTTGATATGAACAAGAAAGAGAATTTGATATTGTGAAAGCAGTTGATGAAAGAGTATTGATAATAGAATTTCACAAGATTAAAGAGGATTCTTGATAGATTTGGCAGTTTGATATCCTGAGAGCTTCTCTCTTGATAATCTTTCTGCACTCTTTTGGACCTCTTTGGTGTTTTGGCTATATTCTCCTTCATTTTGGAGATGTTCTGACTTTCTCTCTGTCTCTTTTTCCTTTCTTGCTCTCTTTTGGGAAGGGTACGTCACAAACTCCTTCAACTTGGAGATGTTTCGATCCTTCTTTGACGATATTGGCTTCTTGGCTAGAGATCTTTGGATGATAGCTGAAATTAAATATCTTTTAGGGATTGTCGAGAGGTTCATCGCATCTGCCTTCATCTTGACAGTGCTTTGGACCTTCCCTGGAAGGATCCGTCACAAACTCCGTCATCTTGGAGATGTTTTGAATCTTCTTTGGCCCCGGAGGTCTACTCGCCTAATTCGCCTTCATCTTGACGACAGGTGAGAGATCCCTTTTGCGGATACTTAATTGCAACTTAGATGATTCTGAGGAGACAAGGCTTGGGTAAATGCTCTCTTTTCTAGCACTCAGGATATTTCCACTGCCTTGTCTTTACAAGAATAATCCTTAAAGATGTGCCATAACTGCGATCAATATCAATCATCTATGACTTTTCAATAACATTGAATCTTCTTTTCTGTCCATATCGAGGACTTATCCTTCATCCTTTTGGTTGGCCAATAGAAAGAATTTGAAGTTTGAATCCCTTTTCGCAAAAGCTTCACTCTTTTGGAAGTGATGCTGAAGGTAAATTGAGATAGAGATTAGTGCAATAAAAGATTCTGAAATCAACAATTGATTGACAAATTGACAAAATTTTCTTGAAATCCTTGGTGAAAGTGAGTATTTGAAATCCGGCTCAACACATCCATGACGAAAATTCTCCTCTCTTTTTCCCCAAAAAGAGAGACTCAGGCTTAGCCCTTACCTGAATGGGAAATGGGAAATACTCCTTTCTTCCCTAAAGAGGAGGTGTTTGCAAAACGAACTTTCGAAGAGAAATTGAGCTTTCGTCAAAGCTCCCTAATATTAGGCTTCTCTTATGGAAAGGGGGCCGATAATAGTGAGGTCTGAAAATTGGGTCATGAAAGGAACGAGTCCATCACACTCTCCCTGCAAAGAGGGTCTTTCATGACGAAGATGGCCTAGTATGAAATTGGGGGGTCACAAGAAAAGCGAGTCTCCGTCAAGCCTCTCCCTTTAAAAGGGTTTCTTGTGTGAAATTGGAAATTGTTTTGCAAACGGTTCACAAAGACGCGAGTCCCTTCAAACTCTCCCTGAAAAGGGGCTAAGTGAACGAGTTGGATAGCATGCAAAAAGAATGAGCTCCCTCGAACTCTCCCTAAAAAGGGTCTCTCGCAAGAGAAAATGATTGAAATTAGATATTGAGATTGATTGACCCAAAGGTCGAAATGGAAAATTGGTTGCTGGAAATTGAATGACCCGAAGGTCGAAATTGGATGACCTGATGGTCGGAATTGAGAATTGATTTGACCACAAAGGTCGAAATTGAGAATTGGTTGACCGAAAGGTCGAAATTGTGTGACCTGAAGGTCGAAATTGAGAATTGAGTGACCTAAAGGTCGAAATTGTGTGACCCGAAGGTCGAAATTGAGAATCAATTTGACCAGAGGTCGAAATTTGGAAATTGATTGACCCGAAGGTCGAAAATTGGAAATTGGTTGACCCGCAGGTCGAGAATTGGAAATTGGTAATTGAAATTGGGAATCAGAGGTCTAAATTGGAGAATTGCCTGATTTGAGGATTTAAATTGAAATTTGGAGAGCAAAATATCAAATTTGAGCAATTGACAGACCCTGATGATTGAAATGACTTGGATCAATAAAAGAGAATGATGAGTTCGAGTCAGAGCTCGAAAAAAAAAAAATATAAAGATTACGAGTCGGAACCCGAATCAACAGAGGAAAATAGAAGGCTCGAATCAGAGCTCCAATAAGATAATGAGATCACGAGTCGGAACCTGGATCAACAAAGGAAAATGAAGGACTCGAATTAGAGCTTGGATAAGATAAAGAGAACTCGAGTCGGAACCCGGATTAATAAAAAAAAAAAAAATGAAGAGCTCGTATATGAGCTCGAATGGATAAAGAGATCTCGAGTCGGAACCCGGATCAATAAAGAAAACGAAGAGCTTGAATGAATAGAGAGATCTCGAGTCGGAACCCGGATCAACAAGAGAAAATGAAGAGTTCGAGTCAAGGCTCGAATAAATAGAGAGATCACGAGTCGGAACCCGGATCAACAAAGAAAATGAAGAGCTCGAATGAATAGAGAGATCTCGAGTCGGAACCCGGATCAACAAGAGAAAATGAAGAGTTCGAATGAATAGAGAGATCTCGAGTCGGAACCCGGATCGACAAGAGAAAATGAAGAGTTCGAGTCAAGGCTCGAATAAAGTAGAGAGATCACGAGTCGGAACCCGGATCGACAAGAGAAAATGAAGAGTTCGAGTCAAGGCTCGAATAAAGTAGAGAGATCACGAGTCGGAACCCGGATCAACAAAGGAAAATGATTTGAATAAAAACCCGAGTCGGAACTCGGTTTTCCAAAAAGTTGAAAATGTACCAGCTTGAATACTGGATTTTGAAATAATACCAGTTCGAGTGCTGGGTTTTGGTTCAGTATTGGCAATGATCTTTGGATCATTAGGAATTGTGATGGGACTGTTTGTTGAAATCCCAATACCGACCGGATTGTTATTAATGCAAATGAATATGAGTTGATGGATATGAATGTACAAGTGCATGAAATGAGGAATTTGTTTATCCTGCCTGCATATAGAATGCTTGAAAACAAATTTTCAAAAAGATACCCCAGTGTAATGGGGGAGAGAATAATAACAAAAGAGAACAACCAAAAGAAGAATGTCATAATTAAACGAGAAAAGTTGATTTTATTGATGCCTTAAAAAGGGATGACAACTTGAAAAAGGAAAACCACTAGGACTATATCGTCCTGACAAAAATAAATATGACAAAATGAGAAGGCATTGGCATTGGCATTGTCATTCTTCAGAGTGATCTGGGAGAGGCTTGGTCAGGACTGCAACTCGTCCCTCCCTTTCTTCCGGCACCAAAAGCTCTTTGTCGATGTAGTCCTGTATAATATTTTTTAGAACGAAGCAACGTTCAGTATCGTGCCCCATTACCCGATGGAACTCGCAGAAACAATCTTTCCATTTCCCCATGGTGACGGGAGGATCCACAATCCTTGGAAGTTTGATCATATTCTTCGCGAGCAGATATCCAAGAATTTCTTCGATTGGCTGACCTAAAGGAGTAAACCCGCGATCATAACTCCAACCATCATGCTTTATCTTCTTCGGATTGCTGGATTTTTGTTGAATGCTGACTTCTTTGACTTCTTTCTGGGAATTGAACTGAACTTGCTTAGTTAGGGCTACTGGATGTTCTTCTTCTCTGCTTTCAACAAAGAGGTTCTTATCAATGTAGTCCTGCACAATGTTTTTGAAGACAAAACATCGATCAGTGTCATGCCCTACTGCCCAATGGAATTTGCAAAACTGGTTCAAGAATCTTCCCATGATGGTGGGAGGATCTGTGGCTTTTGGGAGCCTGACTAATCCCTTAACCAACATGTATTCAAGGACTTCGTCGAGTGACTTGTCTATAGGAGTGAAATCTCGATCGCCGCTCCAGTTTTCGCGCTTTGGTTTTCCTTGAATTTTTTCCTTTTGCTGAGGGCTGGATTGAAAAGGTCTATTCTGGATTCTAGAATACTTTCCTTTCAAATCTTTAGACTCTTCTAACTTGCTGCTTTGACTGCCTCTGTTTTTGTTGTTGTTGGGTTTAGAACTGGTTGCCCTGTTGTGGTGTCCAATGATGCTCATAGGGATGGTGATGGGTGCCTCTTCTTTAACAGGAACTTTTCTGAGATTGGCTTCAGCTTGCTCGGATAATATCTCCATCATCATTCTTTTGAACAAACGATATATAGCGAGATCAATCTCCTCCTTGATGGTCTGAGCTCCCTCTTTGACAGACTTTATGGAATCCATTTCTCACTCACTGTCTGTAACTAATGTGCTGAAGTAGCGCGGTCTTTGATCTCGTCAGGATCACACAACTATGCCAATGCCCTCTGCAGAACAACATGGGATGTTTTAGCATGATGGGAAAAAGAATTTTGAAAGTGACACTCTTGAGGGAAAACAAATGATGGGATCAGGTAATCTTGGAAGGAAATAACAAACAAAATTTTGGACAAAATTTGGAAGATATACCGAAAACAAGGTTCTTGAAGATATGAGCAAAATTTGAAATTTTGAAAATTTGCAGGCAGGATCGGAATAAGGCTGGAAAATCGAGATCCAGTAGAATGGTAGAATGAAAAATCACCCGGAGTTTTGAAAGAAATGGGATATTTGAGAAAATTATCCAGGGTTTTAGAAAAAGACCTTGTGGAAAATAAGGATATTTTGAAAAAGACCTAATGAGTTGAAAAACAAAGAATTGAGAAAATCATACATACAATCACATCCTGCACAAACATTTATGCACATACAGCACTCCCTAAAAGGCTGACTCTAGATGCATCAATTTTGAAAACAGCTGTAGGACCTTAATCCTAACTCTAAGTTCAGATCGTCTTTGTCCAATCCAGTTATGCCGATATACCCAAATCGAAATCCAAGGTACGTGGCATAGAGTTTCAACTCCGGTTCTAAGGTAAGGTTTTCCAACATCCTTGAGCGCCTACCGATATACTTCGGACTGTGGCCCGCGGTACGTGGTAGGGGGGTATTAACCCAAATAATTGGCCCAGTTGTGAGGCTCTGTTCCGAACTATGGTTCTGGAAGAGAGCCCAGCAACGTGAAGACCGGGTAATGATAGGTAATGGAGATTTTGAAAAAATGATCCCATGCAAGAAATAGAGGGCTCTAAATCCTAGAGAGATAGATTTTGAAAACTTTAAAGAAGCATACATTGTTTGCATTCAGATCCTAAATTGAGGAGGATTGTATTTAGACCTAAGTCTATGTGAGCATGAAAATATCTCCTCAATATGGTCCTACCAAACCATGCCTAAGCTATATGCATTCAATGTCAGCTGGGTCAGAATCTAGGCTCCTAGGCTCACATGATATTGAAAGTAAAAGAGCTGACATTTTATGAACATAATTTTGATAATTGAACTAAGTCAAGCATAATTTAGGTCAGACAAGGACAGGTCCCATCACGGTCGCCAAACCTGTTTTCGTCGCAAAAATTTTTTTTTGTTTTCCCTTCCTTGCGGAAGAGAGAGGAAATGCTTTCGCGATTCAAACTTGACCGAATTTTGGAAAATGTTTTGAAATACTCGCCTCCGTTTTGAAAATTGCGGGAAAATCCATGGGATGGAGCTCGACCTGTCGGTACGAGGTTCGACCGTTCCTGCCGCCTTTAACAGGGGTAATCGAACCAAGGACCAAAATTGTGCTTGACTTAGTAAAATCATCGAAATGGTGTTCTATCCTAAATGCACAGAGAATTCAGGCATGTGCTATGCAATTTTGTAAAATGCAAGTTGGAAAATATGATGTATGCTTAGAAAACATTTGGAGTTGAAAAGCATTTCTCAGGAAAAAGATGGAAATCAATCTCTCAGAAAAACTCAGACGAAGAAGGTTTGAAATCTCGAGAAAGTTTATAAAGAGTTGGAAAATCTTGAAGAAGAGAGAATCTCGAGAAAATCTTGAGAAAGTTTATAAGGACTTGGAAAATCATGAAAAAAATGAGAATCTCGAGAAAATCTTGAGAAAGTTTGTCAGATTTGAAAATCATGAAGAAATGGGAATCTCAGGAAAATTTTGAGAAAGTTTAGAAAGACTTGGAAATCCATGAGGAAATAAGAATCTCGGGAAAATTTTAAGAAAGCTTGGAAAGACTTGGAAAACCATGAAGAAATGAGAATCTCAGGAAAAGTTTGAGAAAGTTATAAAGACTTGGAAAATTATGAAGAAATGAGAATCTCGGGAAAATTGGAAGGAATTCTTGAGAAAAGATGAATACTTGAAAGGAAAGAACTTCTCAGGAAAACTCGAACTTTGAGAATTTTCTTAGGAAAATGATGGAAAATTTGTAGGAAAACTCTTTGGAGAAGGAAATTCAGAACTTGGGAAATTGGAATCCTGAGAATCTGGTTTTTTGAAATATCTGAAAATCAATTTGGATTTTTTAGAAAATGAGAAACTCCTTTGAAAAGAATCTTAAGGAAATAACTTTTTAAGGAAAATCACAGGAAAACATTTGATTTGGGAAATCCAACTCCGAATATCATCATAGTCTCTTGAGAAAATCGATTCCATGAAGTGAAAATATTTTGAGAAAATCATGAGAAAAAAAAAACAAATGATTCAGATGATGTGAATGAATGAATGCACTTTTGAAAATATTTCTGAAAATTTTATTGGAAAAATGTGGATTAAGCCAAAGTAAATCCTTCATATATTCTGACTGTGGCCATGAATATATTCAGGGTTTATTTGAGTTAATTCACAATATTTTGAAAACATTGGAAATATGAGGTGCATTTTCAAGATAGCCTAAGAGTGTAGGCTCAATGTGACTGGTAGAGAGATGATGGATCTGGGTCTCGTCCATATTCCGACTAGGGCCGTAAATATGGACTCCACCGAGTTCATCAACTCTCTAAGAGTTGGTGCACGTGCCATTCGTGTTCATCCACGGTGGGTTTTGAAAATTGAGATATATACATCATAGAATCAGGATATTACTGAAATCAAACTATATGAGATGCGACCTAATCTAAGCAGTAAAAATAAATCTTATTCCAAGGTTTACATTAGATTGTTACATTGCATAACATAAAGTAACATAAAATTGAAATGGATCCAAGGAATCTGCATCTTTTAGATTTTCCTGCAAAATGAGAGTTAGTACAAAATAACCAAGGCAATGAACATATATATATAATATATACAACGAGGAGACATATACATATATCAAAATGCTAAAATAAGTGCTAAATGTCATGTAACAATGGAGGTGTAACTATATGAGAAAATATATGGATGTTCATGCATGGAAATAAGAGCACATGAAGAGATATATATATAGTTATAAGTATATATCTACGTATATATATACATATATACATATATATATACATATATACATATATACATATACATATAGTTAAACATATATAGATATATATATATAGATATATATATACATATAATGAGAAAATATGTACATACCAATGGAAACTACATATAATAGGTAAATCCAGAAATTACAAGTATATACAGTTTCTGTAGGTGATTTCACACAACCATACTTCTCAAATTACAAAGTAATTTTCAATGAAAATGGGAATAGAGCTTCCCTATATATCCATAATGAAGCACACCAAAGATGGTTAGGAGATCACGATTGGATATAGAGATATCCGTTCATGAATATGGCTAAATATCAAGACTGCACACTTGCAGCAGAAAATGAATATGTGCATGAAATGGGTTGTAGAAGCATCATGGGCTATTTCAAAGATATCATGAAAAAGAGATGAAAGCTTGGTGAATAGGTGAAAATGTCATGGAAAATGATGAAATTATATGTAGAATTAGTGCTGCAAATGGAGTGATATAGTAAACAAGAATTTAGCACTAAGCTAAGCAAAATTTCATAAAACCAAGGGTGATGTTCCAGCCATAGCTTCATAAAACAGAAATTTTGAACATCAAATGAGAAAGTTCCAGCCATAACTTCATAAAACCAGAATTTTAAACATCAAGCTAAACAAAAATTTCATAAATTAAATGATGATGTATTTACAAGAGTAAGAGAAAAGAAAAATACATGTAATAGCAAATACTCATGAAGGGATATATATATATATATATATATATATAAGTATATCTATACATATATATACACATATATATATCCATATATACATATACACGTATACATATAGGTAGATATACAATAGATATATATATATATGTATAAATATATATACATGTAATGGGAAACATATACATATAAATGGAAAATTCATATAATGGGTAAAACCAGAAAATACAGATATATACATTTTCTGTAGGCAATTTTACACAGTCATATTTCACAAATTACAACATATTTCGCAACAAAATCGGGTATAGAGCTTCTCCATATATCAGTAATGAAGCACGCCAAAGAGGGCAGATAGATCATGAACGGATATGGATATATCCGTTCATGAACATAGCCGATTATCAAGACTGCATACCTGCAGAAGATGATAAATACCACACATAATGTGATGTGTAAAAAAAATTTGCATTGTGGGAACAATGGGCTGTCTTCCATAAAATTGTAACAAGGTTGTGTATATAAATGATATATCTAAGTATGGGTATGTGATTCAAATTCTGCAAGAATTTGATGAAGGTTGGTCATGGGCTTTTCATTTGCTACATCACATAATAATTGAACTCATCTGCAGCTTCCTGCATAGCTTCACCTCTCAACTTCACAAGCTTGAGTCCATCTTTGAAGCTAAAAATTTCAGCAACACAAGAGCTGTATATTTTCCCAAACTTAGACCACAGGAGACATCAAATGTATCTACTGTTTGTTGAACTCCATCGTGAGCACAGAGAATCTCAACTGCCACTAAGCTTGTAACATAGAATGCTGGCTGCAAAGACTCTTCTTAAAACTCAAGCATGATAAACAATGTTGATAGCAATATCATTGAAAAATGTTTAGTAAATGCAAGGAAAAACACAAGCATATTCCTGGAATGAAATCATGCCCAGTTCCATTGAACAAATGAATGATGAAATTATGAAAACCAACATGAATCTAGAAGCATGAGACAAGCTGGCATTAGGTGGCTGTAGATGTAATCCATCATCTATTTCCAGTAGAAACATCAAATACAGCTCTTCCTTCAAATAAATACATTAAGGAATTTTTGCTACTGTGCTGAAGATAAAGTCATAAATGGATATTCACCTTACGTTTATTCAAGCTAACCAAATGCAAATAAGATTTTTTTTTTATTTGATAAAATTGAATGCAAGTATGAAAGAATCAGAACTTTGCATTACCTTGTAAATTCCTGCACTATATGAGCCTTGCAATCAGCCAATGAAGACAAAAAAAAAAAAAAAACCGTGCTTTACTGCTGGGCTGGAGAAATGAGCAGCAGCTCTGCAGATCTTTCGCTTCCAATGGGTTTGTAAATGGCAAGAAAAGATGGCTCTCTGCTGCTGGAACTAGTGAAGGATGAGACGACCTGTTGTATGAAGGCAATGTCAAGGCTCTGATGGCTAGATTGATCTCTGTTGTATACCCTGTTGATAGGCTGAAGAAGAGACTGCAACGTAGGGCTTATTGCTGTCTGAAGGCAACGTGAAGGAGCTAATGGCTGGATTTGAAGGAAAGAGGCAATGCTGGATCGATGCTCTTTGCATCCAACAAGCAGGGATTGATTCCCTGCTGAGGTTGAAGGAAAGAGGGAAACGCTGGCTGGATTAAAGAGGACGGACAACAGTTGGCTGGGCTTGAGACCAGAAAGAAGATGCTTCCTTTGTATGCTGGGATGGATCAAAACTTCCACGAAATCGGGAGAGGAGTCAGGGGACGGAGAAGGGGAAGGAAGAGGGCAGCTTCACGTTTGATAAGAAGACCCGTGCTGGACTGAAAGGTGAATAGTCTTCACACTGGATGGAGGAATCGCCAGCTGGATTTCTTACTGCTGGTGGGCTGAAGGAAAAAGGGCAGCAACGTTCTGCAGTGTGTAACTCTTGTAAACAACAAATGAGAGTCGTTCTTTTCTGTTGGGCGGTTCAAGCTGGCTATAGCTTCTGTTGGCTGGGCTGCAGGATGATGGCAGTCTCTTGGGTTGAAGGAAATGCTCCCCAGCTTTGTGAATCACCTGCAATAAGAACAGAAAATCCCCCAAAATCAATCGGCCCAGCCCCTTTTTCTGCTGGATCTTCTGTCGACTGAAGGATGGTGGGCTGAAGGCTGAATGAAATGAGTTGAAGAAGATGGGAATGAGCTGGGTCTTTGTTGGCTGAAGGGTGATGGCAATCGTTGCCAGGCTTGGTGGCTGGGCTGAATCAAAAAAATCGGGGAAAGCCAGCACACGTCCAGGATGAAATCCCTGCAGAAATCCCCAAAAGAAAAACCGTCAATCCCCCCCCCCCCTTCCATCGGCTACCTCTCCCTTTCTTAAAGAATTTTGAATCCCCTTTCAAAAAGAAAACGCAGCCCCTTTCATTTATGAGGTTCCGTTACCTCATTTTTTTAAAAAAAATTTGAAATGGCCGTTTCAAGAGAGGCGCATTCCCTTTTTTTTCAAATTTTGGTTTTTATTTCCCTAAGTTTTAGGCAAAATCAAATCTATTGCTTTAGGGAAATTCGGCTGTGCCATTTAAGGCTGCCTCTTTCTAAAAAAATTTTTTTATTTAAACAAATAAAAAGAAATAAAAAAAATGAGAGGCTTTTATGGAAATGCCACCTCAACCCACTTTTAAAATCCTTTTGAAAATAAAGTTTTGTTTTGTTTTTGAAAGTCTTTTATTTTCAATTAGGGTGCCACATGTGTGTGTGCCCACTAACTTTTAAAAATAAAAAAAAAAATAAAAAATAAGTAAATAAATAAATAAGTATTGAGAAATGAAAAAGACAATTTTGCAAATTGGTATGAACTCCAGGTGGGCCCCGCTTGAGAATAAACAACTTACCTGAGGGTCTGAGTATGATGCTAGTTCAAAGGCGGGTCCCGCTCCATTTATTTGAAGATGCGAGATAAAACATTATTTGTTTTTCAAGAATTTGGAAAAATTGGGTTTTCAGGGCAAAAATATGGATAAATGTAAAAACAAAATTTGTAAAGAGATTTAAAATATTTTGCAAAAAGTTTTGAGATAAAATCTTTAAAATCAATATCCAAACATCCAGATTGTTTTCTTGAGAAAATTTTTGTAATTCAAAGTCCTGGGGGTAAAATGGGAAAGATTGGCAATTTTGAAATCCCAGGGTTTTAAAAATCAATTTGAAAAAGTTTAAAAATCAAATCTGGATGGACAATTTTGAAAATCAGGAGTTCTGGATCTCAAACTGATATGCTATGCAGTGAAATGATGCAATGCTATGCACAGACATGTTCTATGAAATGTCACTCTGAGCTTGAACTTGGAAATTCTAACTTTTTGTCTAGAAAGATGATTTTGAAATTTTGCAATTTGAAGATGTCTCTGAACCTAAATATGGAAATTTTGAGGCTCAAGAATGAAATTTTGGACTTTCTGCAAGGTTTAATCTCGAAAAGTGACCATTTTGCCCTTCATTGCTTCTGGAGAACTGAAATGTGCCAATTGAGGGCGATGTAAAGAAGGTGAGTGAAAATTTGGGGTGTTTACAGATTACCTTTGTCATCTTTCGCATTGTCGAAAGAATCGCCTTACTCCTTTGGATTGCCTTATCATCTTTCGCGTTGTCGAAAGAATCGCCTTATTCCATTGGATTGCCTTTGTCATCTTTCGTGTTGTCGAAAGAATCGCCTTGCTCCTTTGGATTGCCTTTGTCATCTTTCATGTTGTCAAAAGAATCACCTTATTTCTTTGGATTGCCTTTGTCATCTTTCGCATTGTCGAAAGAATCGCCTTATGCCTTTGGATTACCTTTGTCATCTTTCGCATTGTCGAAAGAATCGCCTTATGCCTTTGGATTACCTTTGTCATCTTTCGCATTGTCGAAAGAATCGCCTTATGCCTTTGGATTACCTTTGTCATCTTTCGCATTGTCGAAAGAATCGCCTTATGCCTTTGGATTACCTTTGTCATCTTTCGCATTGTCGAAAGAATCGCCTTACTCCTTTGGATTGCCGTTATCATCTTTCGTGTTGTCGAAAGAATCGCCATACTCCTTTGGATTGCCTTTATCATCTTTCGTGTTGTCGAAAGAATCGCCATATTCCTTTGGATTACCTTTATCATCTTTCATGTTGTCGAAAGAATCGCCTTATTCCTTTGGATTACCTTTGTCATCTTTCGCGTTGTCGAAAGAATCGCCTTACTCCTTTGGATTGCCTTTGTCATCTTTCGCACTGTCGAAAGAATCGCCTTATTCTTTTGGATTGCCTTTGTCATCTTTCGCGGTGTCAAAAGAATCGCCTTATTCCTTTGAATTACCTTTGTCATCTTTCGCGTTGTCGAGAGAATCGCCTTACTCCTTTGGATTGCCTTTTGTCATCTTTAGCGTTGTCGAAAGAATCGCCTTATTCCTTTGGATTGCCTTTGTCATCTTTCGCGTTGTCGAAAGAATCACCTTATTCCTTTGGATTGCCTTTGTCATCTTTCGCATTGTCGAAAGAATCGCCTTATTCCTTTGGATTGCCTTTGTCATCTTTCGCGTTGTTGAAAGAATCGCCTTATTCCTTTGGATTACCTTTGTCATCTTTCGCATTGTCGAAAGAATAGCCTTATTCCTTTGGATTGCCTTTGTCATCTTTCGCATTGTCGAAAGAATTGCCTTGTTCCTTTGGATTACCTTTGTCATCTTTCGCATTGTCGAAAGAATCACCTTGTTCCTTTGGATTACCTTTGTCATCTTTCGCGTTGTCGAAAGAATCGCCTTACTCCTTTGGATTGCCTTATCATTTTTCGCGTTGTCGAAAGAATCGCCTTATTCCATTGGATTGCCTTTGTCATCTTTCGTGTTGTCGAAAGAATCGTCTTGCTCCTTTGGATTGCCTTTGTCATCTTTCATGTTGTCGAAAGAATCACCTTATTTCTTTGGATTGCCTTTGTCATCTTTCGCATTGTCGAAAGAATCGCCTTATGCCTTTGGATTACCTTTGTCATCTTTCGCATTGTCGAAAGAATCGCCTTATGCCTTTGGATTACCTCTGACATCTTTCGCATTGTCGAAAGAATCGCCTTATGCCTTTGGATTACCTTTGTCATCTTTCGCATTGTCGAAAGAATCGCCTTATGCCTTTGGATTACCTTTGTCATCTTTCGCATTGTCGAAAGAATCGCCTTACTCCTTTGGATTGCCTTTATCATCTTTCGTGTTGTCGAAAGAATCGCCTTACTCCTTTGGATTGCCTTTATCATCTTTCGTGTTGTCGAAAGATTCGCCTTATTCCTTTGGATTACCTTTATCATCTTTCGTGTTGTCGAAAGAATCGCCTTATTCCTTTGGATTACCTTTGTCATCTTTCGCGTTGTCGAAAGAATCGCCTTACTCCTTTGGATTGCCTTTGTCATCTTTCGCACTGTCGAAAGAATCGCCTTATTCTTTTGGATTGCCTTTGTCATCTTTCGCGGTGTCAAAAGAATCGCCTTATTCCTTTGGATTACCTTTGTCATCTTTCGCGTTGTCGAAAGAATCGCCTTACTCCTTTGGATTGCCTTTTGTCATCTTTAGCGTTGTCGAAAGAATCGCCTTATTCCTTTGGATTGCCTTTGTCATCTTTCGCGTTGTCGAAAGAATCACCTTATTCCTTTGGATTGCCTTTGTCATCTTTCGCATTGTCGAAAGAATCGCCTTATTCCTTTGGATTGCCTTTGTCATCTTTCGCGTTGTTGAAAGAATCGCCTTATTCCTTTGGATTACCTTTGTCATCTTTCGCATTGTCGAAAGAATCGCCTTATTCCTTTGGATTGCCTTTGTCATCTTTCGCATTGTCGAAAGAATTGCCTTGTTCCTTTGGATTACCTTTGTCATCTTTCGCGTTGTCGAAAGAATCGCCTTGTTCCTTTAAGTCGCCTTTGTCATCTTTCGCATTGTCGAAAGAATTGCCTCTTTCCTTTGGATAACCTTTATCATCTTTCGCGTTGTCGAAAGAATCGCCTTATTCCTTTGGATTGCCTTTTGTCATCTTTCGCGTTGTTGAAAGAATCGCCTTGTTCCTTTGGATCGCCAGCGTTCATCTTTTTCATTGTCAAAAGAGTTGCCTTGTCTGTCTTTCGCGTTGCCGAAAGAGTTACCTTATTCTCGTCAAAAGATTGCCATATCCATCTTTCGCATTGTTGAAAAAGTCGTCTTACTCCTTACCTTATTCATATTTCACAATGATGAAAAATTCACCAGATCGTCTTGATCATTTTCCAAAATTGCCTCTTACAAATTCCATTTTCGTCGCCTTGTTCATCTTCAAGAAAAGTTGCCTTATTCACCTTCCAATATTCCATTTTCCGCACGATCAGGATAAGGGTATAAACCTGAGCCTCATTCAAAGAGGTATTTCATTTTCCGCCCGATCAGGTTAAGGGTACAAACCTAAGTCTCATTTTGATGAGATATTTCATTCCCCAATCAGGTTAAGGGTCAAAACCTGAGCTTCGTTCCAAACGAGGTATTTCTGTCCCATCCAGGTTAAGGGCAAAAACCTGAACTTCACTCTCATAGAGTGAATCTTTCCTCTTCATTCTCCATTTCATATCCACCATCTTCCTCGGGCTAATTTCTTTATACTCAGTTAGATCCTTCTAACTGGGGCATTTTTTTTCTATATAGCCCAAATTTGGAGTGTTTTTCTTTGCCACTAAGCTCGGCCACAAGCCGGCTTAGTAGCAAAGAGGGGCATCTGTAAACACCCCAAATTTTCACTCACCTCCCCAACATTTCCACCAAGCATCATCATTCAGCCTCTGAAATCGCCGGAGGGCAAAATGGTCATTTTCTGAGCCCGGACCTTGCAAAAGTCTAAATTTCATCTGTAACTCTCAAAATTTCTCTATTTTAGCTCAGATGTTCAAAATTTTATTCCTGACAGGAGACAGGCATCTCCAAGTCTTGGTTCAAGATTCTATTGCATAAGACATGGCATTGCATATCATTGCATGAGCATTTCATATCACTGCACTGCACAGCATGTCATTTCAAGGTCCAGAACTCTTGATTTCAAAATTTTCAATCCAGATTCGAATTTCAACTACTTTCAAAATTGATTTCAAAACCCTAGGTCTTTAAAATTATCAATTCTTCCCATTTTACCCCCAGGACTCTGAATTTCAAAATATTTCCTCAAGAAAACGATCTGGATAGTTTTCAATATGGATTTCAACCACTTCAACTCAGATTTTTCCTTTTTGTCAACAATTTCAAATATCTTCATTTTACAAAATCGTCCTACAGGGGCTAACCCTTTTCAAAATTTCTGTTTTACCAATTAGTCCAGATTTTATAAAAATTCCAAAAAGAGGTTATATTGTCTTGTCCTTATGTCAATAAAGAAGCAATGTGGGACCCACATTGAGGTGGTATCACATAGGCTTTTCTTTTGAAAAATCTGAATTTTGAAAAACCCAAAAATATAGGAGCCTTGTCCCCTGGATTGGCGCCACTTGTCTTTTCTCTCTCCTCCCATTTATTTGCCAAGTGTTAGTGTGGGGCTACCTTAAGAAGCCGCCACATGTCATTAGACCCCCTCTTCATTACATGCCATGTGTCAGCATCCACCATCTTCACCCTGCACCATGTGTCATTCCAAGGTCACCATGAGATGCCACGTGTCATGTGTTGTCCTGTTCACAAAAAGTAGAGCTTGTCTCCCCTGAGGTGGCACCATTTGAATTATGTCTCCTGCAAGTGACACATGTCACTCTCTCCTTTCCTCAGGAAAAGTAGATGACACATGTCACCCTCTACTCTTCTCAGAAAAGCAAGTGACACGTGTCATTCTCTGCTCTTCTTAGAAAAAGCAAATGACACATGTCATTCTCTGCTCTTCTCAAAAAAAGCAAATGACACATGTCATCCTCTGCTCTTCTCAGAAAAGCAAGTGACACGTGTCATTCTCTACTCTTCTTAGAAAAAGCAAATGACACATGTCATTCTCTGCTCTTCTCAGAAAAAGCAAATGACACATGTCATTTTCTGCCTCCTTCAGAAAAAGCAACAATTCAAATATTCAAACTCCAAGATGAGGTGGCGCAAATCTTAAGTCTCCTCCCTAAATTCATTTTTTGAGATGGTGCCACGTGTCCCTTTCCCTCCTTTTCCTCCCTCTTGCCACATGTCATTGTAGGAGCCACCCTGAGGTGGTGCCACATGGCAGTCTCTCCTTTCCTCTAGAAAAAGCAGAAATTTAAATTTCAAACTCTCTCTGAGGTGGCACCATCTGAATCCTCTGCCTTTCCTTCTGACACATGTCAATATAGATGCTTTGAGGTGGCGCCACATGTCAGTCTCTCCTTTCATCAGAAAAAGTAGAATTCAAACCCCTCTGAGGTGGCATCTTCTGCTTCCTCTGCTCCTACCTTCTGACACATGGCAGTGTGGAGCCACCCTGAGGTGGCGCCACATGGCAATCTCTCCTTCTTCCAGGAAAACCAAGCTTTGAATTTCAAACTCCAAGAGGACATCCTCTGAGGTGGCGCCATTTGGGAGACTCCTGCAGAGAAAATCAATCAAGCTTTTTGAAAAATTCCAAATTCCCCTGCTGAGGTGTCTCACTCACAAAATTCTCATTTTTATTTTCTCAAAAAATCAAAATGGCATGCCCTGAGATGGCTCCACATGGAAGGTCTAGATTCACTGTTATTGAATTTTGAAAATCTCCAAAATTTCTACAAATACCCTAGCCCATGCCCAGCTCAGGGGGAGCCCTGTTTGAGAATTGAACTTCAGAATTCCATTTTCTTTCTTTCTTGGTTTCCTCTGGATTCACGCCCCTATGGAGCCCATTGTCAAGGTAGTCGTTCATTTTGGGAGTTCCAAAACCGCAGGAGAACACAAGGTAAGCCCCTATTCCAATCGATTTCATCATGATTTGATTCGTGTTGTCGTTTGAAGAAAGAGCTCATCCGAGGGATGGATCAAGCTATTCTCATAAAATGACATATATAAAAATATTCAATTATGCTTCCTTGATGATTTTTAGCATTCATGCATTTAGCTAGATTTAATTTTCATTTTATTTCGTTAATTTAGCATGTTTCATGAATTAATTAGAATTAATTTAGCATTTATCGTCAATTCTGCTCAGTTTCAGTAGTGCTTTTTTTTTTCCAGTCAGTCCACACATCATTTCATGCATTTATTTTTCAATTAAAATTTTAAAAAAATCATGGAATTCGCCCTTAGGTGTCCCTAGAAATGTTCCAAAAATTCGGAGAGATTTGAATTCGTTTACTGCGGTAAACGTTCAAAACGGTGAGTCAGATTTTATTACCCGGGATGCGTTTTAAAATGTCGTTTCCGACTTGTAAAATCGAGATCTCCCTAATGAAAGATCGGATTTTCGATCTGAAAGATGTTATGAACTCGAAAAGATGTCTAGTTTTTATCCTGATTTTATCAAATTTTTTGGATGTTTTTTTAATATCTAAAAAAATCCGAGAGTTCGGGACACGTGTCAGAGCCTGATTTGGGCCTCTAAAATTTTGGATCTATTTAGGGCTATAGGTTCTCTTTTTGTGTTGCTCTAAATCCAAAACTGTAAAAAGTGAAAGTTATGTCCGAGATGTTCTCTGTTTGAATATGAAATATTGTGATTTTTAGAACAGTGGTGATACCTGTTTCAGATTTTTTTTGTCAGTCACCTGTTTGGTCACATTTGTCTGTTCTGTTATTTTAGGCGTAAAAATTTATATTTTTATCTGTGTTTATGTTGATCAAATACCAAAGTCATGAACATGAAAGTTGTCCCTGTAGGTGTCATAAGTATCTCTGTTAAATATCAGAAATTTCCATGGCTTTTTTTTATTTATTTAGCATTTTATGTTAGATTAGGTCAATTTTTACCTCCGTCAAAACCAAATCCCTGTTACCGAACTCACCATGGCTCAAATCCCGAGGCTGTAAAAACCAAAAATGTTTCATTTTGGGTCCTTTAGAAGTCTGCAAATTATCAAAAGTTTTTATGGTGTAAATATTGCATTATCATATTAAGCATTGCATTTGGTTCGGGTCCATAGGCGAAATCCACCATTTCTAGGACTTTCTTTAAATTTTAGCATTTAAATCATATCATTTCATGATTTTTAGCATTCTGGGCTGTTTATCAGAGTAGGTAGATGCTTCATACCGAATTTGGTGTAATTTGGAATTCATTTGAGGCTCGGTTTAGCCATATCATCAAAACAGGGCCCCGCGGGACCCCGGTCCAATCGAAAATCAAGCAAAATTCTTTATTTTTGATGAATGATAGCATGTCAAATTCTGATTTTACAGTCCTAATGTGTTTAGCAGCAGGTCATCATATCTCATATTGCATTTCATCATCATTTGATTCAATTTGAATTTCAAAATCTCAATTTTACCAAGTTTTCCTTCAAAAAACCCTGATTTTAAAGGTATAACTTTAATATTAGGGGTATTTTGGTCATTTTTACCCCAATTCCGAATTTCAAACTATTTTATACTAAATTCATTACATTTTCATCATTTCAAATATCAAGGAAGCATGATAATAGGGTTTATATCCAATTAAGTTCAATAATTTCATAATATTATTGGAAAATCTTGGAAAAACCCACATATTTGAGCTAACCCTATTTCAAGTTTGGCAGGGACATTCAAATGAAGGAGCTGAAGTCTGCAATTTCTATTTGTTTCATTTGTTTAGTGATGTAATAATGTAAAATTTGGAATAAGAGATTTAATTTTCTGCTTAGACTAGGATGCATATCATATAGTTTGAATTTATGCAATATCCTGTTTATGTGATGCATGCATTTTATTTCAAAAGCACTATGGATGATCACAAATGGCACGTGCACCAACTCTTAGGGAGTTGATGAACTCAGTGGAGTCCATATTTACGGCCCTAGTCGGAATATGGACGAGACCCAGATCCATCATCTTTCTACTAGTCACATTGAGCCTACACTCTTAGGCTATCTTAAAATGCACATCATATTTCTAATATTTTCAAAGTATTGTGCATTAAATGAATTAAACTCTGAACATATTCATGGCCACAGTCAGAATATGTGAAGGATTTATTTTGACTTAATGCATATTTTTCCAACAAATCTCTTAGAAAATCTTTCAAAGTTCATTCATTCAGTCATATCATTTGCATCATGAAATCATTGGTTTTCTCATGATCTTCTTAAGAAAACTTCCTTCTCAAAGAAATCGATTTCTCAAGAAACTCTGAGGATTTTCCAAAATCGGTTTTCCCAAGTTAAGTTTTCACAGTTTTCCATGGAAACCAGTCTTTTAAGAAACTTCTAAGTTGGATTTCCGAAATCCAAGTTTCCCTTGATTTTCCCTGGAGAATGTCATTTTCTTAAGATTTTCAAAAAGAGTTTTCCAATCTTTCTCAAGAATCAAATTTTCAAGGGTTTTAAGGCTAAGATTCCCAGGATTTCAATTTCCCAAGTTAAGTTTTCTTCTCCAATGAGTTTTCCTATAAATTTTCCATCATTTTCCTAAGAAAATTCTCAAAGTCCAAGTTTTCCTGAGAAGTGTTTCCCTTTTGGAATGTTCACCCTTTTTCTCAAGAATCCCTTCTATTTTCCCAGGATTTTCATCCATTCATGATTTTCCCACACCTTTATGAACTTTCTCATGATTTCAAAACCCCTTTCATCTGAGTTTCCTGAGAAATTGACTTTCCCTGAGAAATATCTTTCAACTCCAAATATTTTCCAAGCATACATCATGTTTTCCTACTTCCATTTTCCAAAATCTCATAAGCACATGCCTGAATTCTCTGTGCATTTAGGATAGAACACAATTTTGATGATTCAACTAAGTCAAGCACAATTTTGGTCCTTGGTTCGATTACCCCTGTTAAAGGCGACAGGAACGGTCGAACCTCGTACCGACAGGTCGAGCCCCATCCCATGGATTTTCCCGCAATTTTCAAAACGGAGGCGAGTATTTAAAAACAATTTCCAAAATCCGGTCAAGTTTGAAGCGCAAAAGCGTATCCCTCTCTCTCTTCCGCAAGGAAGAGAAGACGGGGAAAAATTTCGCGACGATAACAGGTTAACAGCAGGGAGCTCAACTCCCTGCAGAATGCAGAAGAGCACCAAAGGCAGCAAAGAGGGGCGATACCCCCTACCAGAAAACAAACAAGGTGCAGGGGGCAACGGTCCCCCCCAACTTTGAAGAAATGCGAGGCAGGGCCCAACGACCCTTACTGTCGAAGAACAAATGCAGGCGATAGGGGATGTCGCCCCTGTCGACGAAGGACAGGCAGGGCTCCAGCCCTTGATGACCTCCCAGAAACGACAGGCAGGCGATCCAAAAGTGTCAGGCGACAGGGTCAATGCCCCTGCCGTCCTGTCAAAAGACGTTAGGTAGGGGCCACAGCCCCTACCGGCCAACGATAACAGAGAGAGAGTGAGGGGCAGGGGCTGCAAACCCCTGCCAGTCGATCAATAACAGGCGGCAGGGGCGGCATCACCCCCTGCCAACCAGTCGGACACAGGCGACAGGAGGTGTCGCCCCTGCCAGCCTGCCGACTGAAAAGGAGAGAAGAGGACGATGGTGCAGGGAAGGGGGCTCGACCCCTCCCCTGACCAAAAGAGGCAGCAGGGAGGGCTCAACCCGCCCCTGCCGTCATGAGGCGTAGGGAGCAGGGAGGAGGGGCTCGACCCCTCCCCTGCCGTAACAGAAGCAGGGAGGGGTCGTGCCCCTCCCCTGCCGAACAGAGGGAACAGAGAGGAGGGGGCGAGCCCCTCCTCTGCCGGAAGAACCACGAAGAGGCAGGGCTCCGCCGCTGCTGAAAAATCCATAAAAAGGCAGGGGGCAAAAGCCCCTGCCGAAAAGATGGGTCGACACAGGGAGCTCCGCTCCCTGCCGGCGAAACAAGAGGGCCAGGGGGAGCAGAGCCCCCTGTCGACACGGCAAGTGACAGGGGGCTGATGCCCCTGCTGAACCAACAAGTGACAGGGGCCAGAGCCCCCTGCCAAAACAGTAAGCGACAGGGGGCAGAGCCCCCTGCCGACACTGTAAGTGACAGGGGGCTGAGCCCCCTGCCAAAACAGTAAGCGACAGGGGGCGGAGCCCCCTGCCGACACAGTAAGTGACAGGGGGCGAAGCCCCCTGCCGGCGAATGGCGACGACAGGGGGCTTTGCCCCCCTGTCAGTCGACCCAAAGAGAGAGAGGCTGGGGGGAGTCTCCCTGCCGACGACAGGGGCGCAGCCCCTTGTCGGCCGATCTCTTCCGGAGAAGAAGAAGAGGAGGCGAGAGGAAATAGGGGAGACGAAGAAGAAAAACGGACGAGGAGCGTACCTGGAAATCATCGACGACGACAGCGGCAGCGGCGGCGGCGGCGTCGGTGGCAGGTGGCTGCAGCGTCGGCGTGGTCGCAGAGGGGGGTTGTCGCAGGTGGCGGCGGGTCGGCAACGCAGAGGAGCGAGAGAGACCGAGAGGCGGTGAGGGAGAGAGACAGCGAGAGAGGAAGAAGGGGGGGGCGGGGGTTATCTTTGAAGCCCCTACCTCCCTATGTTGAAAACACGGGAGGCGGTGCCTCCATTCGGGTCCGGGTCCGGGTCCGGATCCGACCCGAATCCAAACTTAAATTTTTTTTTGGTGATTACAGAACTCCTGTAGTTCTGTAGATGTTCGAATTACGTTGTGTTGCAGGGATCCGTAATTCTGCAGGGATCGGCTGGAGTTCTTCTGGGGGATTTCTTTTACCAAGAGTGAAGAAGAAGACAACTGGTTTTGCAGGGATTCTGAAAAGAGAGCTGAGGTTTTGTGTTTATCCTGGAGGACTTCTTCTGCTGGAGGAGGAGAAGTCGATTGAAGAACAGAGGAGTGATGGAATGATCGATGGATGATGAGGCTAATGGATGCCCGACCCCTTCCCCTATGCCTGTTTTTATAGAGGAGGAATAATCATCGAGAAGGAGGAGGTTAGGGATCAATGGATGATCCGTGAAGGATGAAGCAGATGGAGGAGCGATCGATGGATGCTTCGAGACGGCTCGAGAGAGAGAGAGAGAGAGAGAGAGAGAGAGAAAAGCAACAGTGAGACCGTTGCAGGTTTTTTGATTTTTCAAAAAGGTGGTTCTAAAAAAAATGTTTTTTCATGAAAATGGTTTTCAAAAAGAGGTTTTTAGCAAAACAAGCTTTAAACTACTTACTCTTCGCATGGTTTCTAATTTTTTTGGATTTTTTTGTTGTTTTCTTTCATGTTGTCCTCATTTATTTGTATTTTTGAAATAAAACCCTAAACTTAAGAGAAAACAAAGGATTTTTTTTTAAAATATTTTTGTAAAATTTAAAAATATTTACAAGAGAAAGTTTTTTTGAGAATTCAAGGCTATTCTCTGAAAAATTCTTCTGAAAATAGGTTTGGATTCATAATTTGAGAAAATTTTCAAGTTTTGAACCTCGAATCGAGAAATATAGAGCAGTGAATCCAAACGGATGCCGGATGGACTGTTCGAGCCATTCAAAAACTATTTTTGGTATTTTTGTACTTTTAATTTGAAAATTAGACAATGGGGCTCAGATTTGGATTTGAATTGGATCCGGATCCAAAATTTGAGTCAGATATATATAAAATGACTTTGATTCCAGTAAATTTGAGGAATAAACTGAAATTTTGAGCGAAAATGACTTAATTTACTCAGAAAATGGGGCCAAGGGCAAAAAGGGAATATTTATAAAATTTTGAAAATTTTGGGGTGTTTACAGATGCCCCTCTTTGCTACTAAGCCGGTTGAAAGCCAAGCTTAGTGGCAAAGAAAATACTCTAAATTTTGAAAAATGCCCCAGTTAGCAGACCTGAACTGGGTGTGGAAGAATTTATTTGGAAAGATATGATTTTCTCAGGCTAACACCTTATTCTGAATGGTTCTGGGGGGGGACAAAATCCTCAAAAATTATATGTTTGAATAATAGAAATAAGGAAATCGTGATGGGTCCCAAAATAGTAGAAAATAAGAATTTTGATCAAGTCTCAGGGGTGAGACAAGATCGACTTTTTGAAATGAGTCAAGTTTAGCCCTTAATCTGGATGGGACGAAGATATGCCAAGAGGAATTTTTAGGTTCTACCCTAACCTGAATGTGAAAGGAATATACGAAGACCTTGATGGGACATTTTTGAGAAAAATGCCTCATGAGATAAAGCTCAAGTATGATCCTTTCTGGTTGGATATGTAAAGCATGGATTCCCTGATGGGAAAAACCGTGATGGGACTTGAAGGATTGCCTCATCGAAATGAGACTCAAGTTTTAACCCAAACCTGAACGGAAGATACCTCGTGGAGTGAGATTCAGGCTTAACCCTTAACCTAAAAGGGACGATACCTCGAGGAGCGAGGTTCAGGCTTAACCCTTATCTTGAAAGGGACGATCATACAAAATCCTCGAACAGAGAAATGGTGATGGGAAAAAAAGAAATATATCTCCAAAACGAGATTCAGGTTTTTACCCTTGACCTGAGTGGGGGAACCGTACGGAATCCTCGGATGAAGAAACCGTGATGGGACTAGAAAGGATATCTAGTCAAAACAAGATTCAGGTTTAACCCTTACTTAAATGGAAAAATACCTCGTGGAGCGAGGTTCAGGCTTAACTTTTAACTAGAAAGGGATGACAATACAGAATCCTCTGATGAAGAAACCATGATGGGACCTTCAGTGTTTTGGACGAACAAATCCGAAAGGGGTTTGCGAGAAGAGAAAAATGGGGGTTCCCTAAAGCTGAGAAAAGGGATGATCTTGGGCGCCTCATTGCTGAGACTAGACCAGCTTTTAAAAACAGACGACCTCTCGCAGAAAGTTTGGGTGATACCTCGAGGAGCGAGGTAACAGGTTTAATCCTTAGCCTGAATGGATACAGAATCCTCGAGGAGTGAGGAAGCTGTGATGGGACCTATTGACTTCGCACAACAAGTCCAAGAGGGGTTTGCAAAATGATGAAAAAAATGGGGTTCCCTAAAGCTTAAAAAGGGGTTGATAAAGGGGCGGCTCATTGCTGAGACTGAATTAGCTTTTGACAATAACAGACCTTTTGCAGAAAGTTCATATTTAACCCTTATCCTGAGCAGGAACTGTCTATGACGGGACAATGGGGAACACAGGGAAGTGTGCAGATTTGAGAGCGCTCAGATCAGACGGAAGGAGAGGACTTTCCAGTCCTAGCGAGGAATGACGTTAGGATACGTCAAAACGAACATCAAGTTCTTACTTCATGTTGGGATAACTAGAAAATATTGCCAATAAGATGCCAAAATTTGTAGTTGATTCAGAGTGATTGAATTGTGCATATGTGTGTGAAAATATCACCTCTTTCTACCTAGAGTATTAACTCCAATGGGGCTAACTCTGTAGAATCAAGAATCAAATTCAAATTTGTTGTTGTTGAGTTTATTCAAGAAAGATATCAATTTCCTTGATATGAAAAGAGAGGAAATATTCTTAGCTTCATAAAAGCAATTGGGTGAAAAAGATATTGATGGAAGAATTTCACATAGATAAAGATGATTCTTGACAATTTCGGGCAGTTTGATATCCTGGGGCTTTTCCCATGATGATCTCTTTGCACTCTTTTGAGTCATGGCGCTTTCTTGGGTTTTTGGGAGAGACTTATTACATCATCCTTCATTTTAGAGATATCCTGACTTTTCTCTCTTTTTCGGAGAAGGGTACGTCAGTGCAGTAGGATCGAGGCAACGAGCACTAGAGGGGGGGTGAATAGTGCTTTTAAAAAATTGTCTGTGGAATATTAACAAATTTTGCAATTTGAAAAGCAATCACACAAAGAACACAAAATTTATCATGGTTCGGTCTTTCCCGACCTACATCCAGTCCCCAAGCAAAACCCGCTTGAGATTTCCACTATCAACCTTGTGTAACTACAAGATCATACAGACCAAATCCGGTGCCACTTCCAGTAACACACCTACTAAAAGCAAACAACTTCTTTAAACCAAAGAGTCCTTCCTTTTATAGAAAATAAGTAATAACTTACAATACAACCTATGAGCCTTTCTTTTGAATGCAAATGAGATGCAATTGGCTTTTGAGGTTGTTGAAATACTCTACTCACGAATTCACTCTCTCAAAAGAATTTGAGTGAAAAACTAAAGTGAAAATATCAAGTGGGTGAGAAAACAAACACTTGAATGAATAGGAGTGAAAAGCAAAGAGTAATTGATTCAAATTGATTGAATTGAAGTACTTTTGAGTGGAAAATGCACTCATATTTATAGTTGAAAGTTTCCATACGCGGATCTTCATCATGCTTCCCTGAAATGTCTGTTGAGCTTTACTCATCCATGTACATCACTTGATGTCTTTTATATTTACCCATCCGATGATGTGAAGCAAATGTGTGGGTCGTATTTAGCAAGCAATGCTTTTAGGCGCCATCAGATGTCAGGTAAATGCCATCGACTCAGCACTTTCCCATACAAGTTGTGTAAAACTAAGTTTTGAGAAAGACCTCCACATCACAATCCTATCAAGATGCCTCCATGCAAAGATTTTCATATTTAGACTAGCCAGCAGATGAAGGATTATGTTCCAACCCATTTTCTTTCATGTAATACAGAACCTATCAAAAACCCTCTGCACACGCAGCTAGTTCCTCACCTCCTGAAGCTGGTTTGTCCTCTCAGCCAGCTTTATATAGAACATACTGCCAGATAGAACCCAAACTTGGTTTGATTATCTCTGACTCAGACCTGGAAACATTCAGAAGCCTTAGCTAGGAGCAATCGCTTCTGATTGAAATCCTACTAAAAAAAAAATGATGGTTTATATGATGAATCTGTATGGATGAATTTGAACCCAGGGTCCTCCATGGTTAACCAAACCTTCCTGATTAGTGTTTGAGTCAAGCATCCCAATGACATCGCCCATTCTACCGAAGAGGCAAGGCTTTGATGATACATTATTCAAATCAAACAGAACTTTTTTTAGCATATTCATGGAAAAGGGGTCAGAATGAGTGCAAGTAGAAAAACTTTGTTCCTGGTATCAAGTTTGCCGAGTTGATCTGTTAGTAGTTTCTGGTGAAACTGCAGTGCCAGCTAAAGGCCACACATTTGAAGAGAACCCAGATGTATCCCCAAAACCGTTTCGGTTGTGGGAATCTTTAGTGATTAATTTTAGCATTAATCCAATTGCTACTGAGTTTCGCCGATGTTCATTAGAAATAAATCTGATAATCAGCATTACTGGGGCATATTTTGCATTCACCGGCAACTATTACTAGGTACTGTTGCATCTGAGTTTTGTAGTAGAGCTTTAATGTATATTATATCTATGTTTTACATTTGAAGTATTTCTTTACATATGAGTTTGTTGTGTTGCATCAGAGTTTGAAATTAGGATTCAACTACCATGGATGAATGTTAAGTAGTCTGTGTGCAGATGTGAACCATATAATTGAGGGAGTTAGCCCTGAATATTGAAATGACAGTGCAGATAGTCTATAACAAGTCGGTGTATGTCTTAGCAGTCAGTGTATGTAAACATGCTGAACCAGTGTTAGCAGGAGGTAAAATTTGCGTTATCATATGTGCATTAGTCTTTGTTAGCAAGATTTGCGTCAACACAAGGTGTTAGTGTTGCGTATGTCAAGACTGTATGACCTCGCCTGTATAGTAATGAAAGATACAGTAGCAATGAGAGTGTGGTTATGGTAGCCAATGAAATCCATGGAAACACCTGCAATACATACCAACATACCGGTTAGCAGGCTGGAAACCTTTCTGAACTTTATGAAATTTGCAGAGGGCTAGAACTTGCTCAAAATCCTCAATCTCTAAGGCATACATGCTTGTCTATTGTCATCATGCAAAATTTTTATTCTCGTTCTTCTTTTCCTTCTCTTCGCCTTTCTAGCCTCTATTCCCTTTTTAAAGGGGAATAAAAAGATAGAAAAGAAGAGAGAATAAGAAAAAGAGAGAAGAGAGAGAAACTCTTTTGCAAGGTCTCATTTGACCAAGAATTTCAAAAATTGTTTAAAAATTACTCGCCTCTGTTTTGAAAATCTGCGGAAAAAATGGAGAGACAGGATTCGCTCGTCGGTACGAGGTTCGACCGTTCCTGGCACCTTTTCTAGGGGTAATCGAACCAAGGATCGAATTTATGCCTTTTGCTTTGCTAAAATATCATCTAAGAATTTATCCTAAGTCTAAATGCATAAAGAATCATGCTTATGTGAATGCAAAGATGTATGCTCTTTTGAAAAAATAATTTGAAAATTTCCATGTTTTCTAAGATGAACTTGACAATGGAGTGAAGAAATTATTCAAAGAATTGAATCTGATTTTAGATTTTGAATCCAACTCAGGATTTGAAATGGATCTTGGAAGAAGAGACTTGAATTTCCAAGTTTTGGAGTGATTCATGATTTGGAGAGATAGGTTTGTGGAGGAAGAGAAAAGGCATTTTGAAATAAGAAATGATTTTTCGAAGTAATAATGGACTTTGAATTGGGATCGATTTTCAAGAATCGACTTGAATTCAATATCTAAACAAGAATTTGATTTGGAATTTGGACTTGAGAAATAAGTTTGAATTTGAAAATTGGGAATGAAATGAGATTTGAAAATCTAGAATGAAATTTTAGGTCTGAAGTCTAATATCCTAGATGGAACTGAATCTGAGATCCGAGATGGGGTTGGATCTGGATTCTGAAATTATAAATGGAATTTGGATCCGGAGTCTGAGCCCCAAGAAAAAGTTGAATTGTGGAGTCCTAAATGGAATTGGATCCGAAGTCTAAGATCCAAGATAAAGTTGGATTCTGGATCCTAAATAGAATTGGATCCGAAGTCTGAGATCCAGGATGAAGTCGGATCTGAAATCCTAATGAAAATTGGATCCGAAGTCTGAGATCCAAGATTGGATTGGCTTCAAAATCTGGAACCTAAAAAAATGGAATTTGGATCCGAAGTCAAGGATCCAAGATGGAGTTGGATCCAGAATCTGGAATCCTAAATTGAATTGTATCCTAATTTTGGAATTGTATTTTGAAGATCCAAATGGGATTTTTGAGGATGGATCTGGGTTTTTGAAAACCCAGCTTGAATTTAAAACTTGAGACAAATTGAACTTTTTAGAATCAATCTCAAATTTTGATTATGAATTTGAGAATCAAGACTTTGAAGATAAGGAACAAACTTGATTTTTGAATTTGAAATCAGAAGATGAGTCAGAAATTTCAAAGTTTAAATTGAACTTTAAAATTGATTTTGAGATATTGTTTTAAATTTGAATTTGAGTTTGAATCTTGAAAATGATTTTGGGAGTATCAAAGTTGATTTGAACTTTGAAATTTGATTTGAACTGAAAATTGAAGTTTTGAATACAAAATGAATTTGAAATTTCAAAGTCAATTTGGACTTTGAAATCGAATTTTGAGTCTTGAAAATGAGATAGAATTTGAATTTGAATATGTAAATAAGGATTGGTTTGAGAAATGAAGAAGATACTCAAAACCACTTGGATTTTTGAAAGGGAATTTTGAGGATATGATGCAATTCTATCCTGAATGATGAATGAATTTAAAGAATTTGAAATTGTATTTTGAAAATCTTATTTCATTCTTGAAGTGAATAAAAAAATAAGATTGAAAATATGATACATTCCTGACTATGGTAATTGAATGTATCATATAATAATCATATTTAAATTCAGATGAAGAATAAAACATGTTTTGGTGCTCTTATAGAGTTCAAAATAAAATTAACTCTCAATAAATCCTGACTATGGCCATTGATATATATTTTGAGTTAACTTTAAGTTAAACCGTAATAAAAGAAGAAAATATTTAAAAGCTAGGATGATTTTTGAAAAAGGATCCAGTGTGGATCCAGTGTTATTCTATAAAAGATGAAAATTCTAAGTCTTGTTCACATCCTGACTATGACCATTGATGCAAATCATCAACTTAGGATTTAATCACCTCTTATAAAATGGTGCACGTGCCATTCGTGTGCTCATTTGTGAATTCTTGGGAAATAAGATGAAAATGATATGAAATAGATCATTTATATGCTCATACATTCTAATCTATGCTTGAAAAGATAAGATTCTCATTAATATCTGATTATTACAACTTTGAAATTGAAATCCTAATCTAAGAAGGAAATCAACATTTCTAGAGATTCCTGCAAGAAAGAAGAGTTAGCACCAAGCCAAGATAAAAGGAAATGGAAGAAATTAGACTACGAATGCGAATATAGATGGTTGTGCTAATTCTAACTTAAGATGCTACATCATGCTAAATGAAAGATGCACATGGCATATTCTGTGTTTATGAGGAAATATGCATATATACATGTATGTATATATATATATATATATATATATAGCGAAGACCTATGTGTAGGAAGGCATATGTAATGGATGAAGGCAAGAGTCCGGGGGATCTTAGATGAATCAATATAAAACATGGTAGTTCCTGATGAACCGCCATGGAAAAGAAGAGACACGGTGGTTCATGGTGAACCACTGTGAAAACATGGTGGCTATGATAGTTCTTGATGAACTACCATAGAAGAAAGGAGAACACAGTGGTTCATTGTGAACCAGTGTGAATATATAGTGGCTATGGTGGTTCTTGATGAACTACCATAGAAGAAAGAGGAACACAGTGGTTCATTGTGAACCACTGTGAATATGTAGTGGCTACGGTAGTTCTTGATGAACTACCATAGAAGAAAGGGAAACACAGTGGTTCATTGTGAACCACTGTGAATGTACAGCAGCCATGGCAGTTATTGAACAACCATAGAATAAAGGGAGTTTGATGATGGACGATTAAATGCAATCAAGGTGCTGTTGTGGAGGGATGTGAAGGTGTACAGATAATGGAGATACTGGGATATGCAGTTCATGGTAACAGTTGTGAATAGTAAGGGTTTCAGCAATGCTACTGCCCAAAATGCAAAGATGGAGACCACAACAGTGATTGTCACTGCTATGAGTGCTGAAATGACAATCACAACCAGCCCTGTAGAGATTTACAGGTGTCACAATGTAGGTGCAAAAGATACCACAGTGCAATGGGTACTGTATTCAGGAGATGCTAACGATGGTCCGAAGTGATGGTATTGAAGATGCTGTATGCAAACAAAGATATGGCAGCTAATCTTTCCAGCTACTAACCTTGTGTATAGTTTTAGTAAGATCCCTAACTACTGGGGATTGAAAAATGAGTTTTTGACAAGTGCCAGACTCATTTGCATGTTGACATCCTTCATGATGGTAAGTATCCCTCAACAAACCTCTTTATAAATGTACCTGTACTCACCATATATTTTGAAAGAGGGGATGATGCACATGGAGAAAAGCGCAGAGGAATGACCTAGGTGTTTGTGATGATGGCGTAGTACAAAGGACGCCATGGGCCTAGCCACTGTGGATATTGTAGCAGTTATAGCAGGAAGTGAAGTGGGAGTAATGTAGGTGTAAGGGTATGATACTGTAAGTAGGTACTTATGTAATAGTGACTGAAGCACTATTATTGTGAAATCAGTGGTCACAACGACTAATGGATGACAATGGGCATTCATATTGCTATGTTTGCAGTCATGTCACCGTGGGACCCGTGTGTCCAAATGATGTGCACCCATCATCCATGTAATATCACCACCTACATTGGAATAACCTACAAGTGTTGTTGCTATGATGGGTGATAATGAGAAGGTGAATCAATGAACAATATGCAGAAAATAAGATGGTGGTGATACAATAGATGTTGAGCAGTGTACATATGCAGAAATGCAGGGCATTATATGATAAGCCGCAAGAATGGCTGATGGTACAGAGATAAAATATGCAAATTTACTGAAAAGAAAAATACTATTTACAGGAAGAACTAAGTCTGGCATATAAGAAGGCCTGAGTAATTTAATCATATAAACAACTGTGACAAACAGAATCCATGAACCAAATTACCAAGAAATACCAACAATTTCTTTCAATTAAATTATAAAAGCATAATTCCATCCATGAACAACCGAAGAAATGTATCTGGAAAATGTAAAACACAATAGAAAGATATATGGTAATGGTATCACAATTTCTGCGGCATCCCCATAAGATCGTATGCCATCTTCCAGAAATTTGTATGCATGATGACAAATGGAACAAACCCTATGCAATGCAGAGTTGTGGTAACACAATAATAATTGTGGTGGACTATAGGTACTTATAACAGGAAACTCACAGGATATCACGGGCATGAATCTTCAAAAACTTAAGACAAGGGGATCCAGCAGATGTATTGGGCAAAGTTAAGCTGAATTCCTCCTTTTCTTGCAAAAAAATGTTTGATCAAGAGATAATATAAGGACAAACTTATAAGGCAATGGGTATGATTATTGAGAGGTAGCAGAGACGTCAACTGCAAATGAATCCTCAATGCCCGGACCAGTAACACGATTCCAGCTTTTTTTTTATAGTGCCAATTGCATCTGCCATCTAAAAGAGAAGCCTCTGTGTTATCATCTTGAACATCTTTGAGACAAATTTGATAACCAACCAAAGAATCATTTGATCGAGGAAAATGCTCACATAGCTCCTTTGCAACCCTTTCAGCAACTCATATTGCCTTTCGCACACCATGTGGTGGGGATAAAAAAAAAACAAAACAACCTCTGTTGATCAACTGAAAAAGAGATGAATGTAATGGAAGTATCCAACCAGATGACAGGCCACCAAAGTGATACAAAGGAGTTAATTTTATCAAATAACATGTTTATTTCTTGTCAATCCTGACAAAATATCAATGTTACACCAGCAAGGTAGCTATCATCGATGTGATGACATACCATAACATCATAGACACACAAATGGTAAGACATTAAATCAACGATCAAGTTAGGTGGGGAAATCAGATAATGAAAGGGGATTCCGATTTCAATGATGATTTCAAATATTTCTGTGGAGCCTTTTTATGATGAGACAAGAAGGCCTTCATACCAGAAATTCATATGCTAAACAAAATGCGGGGTATATACTACTAAACACCAAGTGAGCCATATACATTGATAACTTATTGCAAAAACATAAAAAAAAAGGGTGAGGGTGCTTCAGCAGATGGGTTTTTCTTTGTCATATGCAGATAACCTATTTATGAGCCACTGTATCTGGACATGCATGGGCCACCTCCAGTCATGTATAACACCCGATCACAGTGTCTTTAAAGCATGTAAAACCAGTAGAATTCTACAGCCTTAGTGGCATCATCTTGACGATGCTGGTGTTTGAATTAGTATCTTACATGGCTAATTTACACAGAACTGAAGATTCAAAAGGTATGTACCAGGATTTTGCATGAATCTTATATACATTCAAATTGCAGCTTTTTGGGTTCCACGCATGGTTAGGGGCATAACTTATAGAATCGATCCTATAGCCAAACCTTGGTGGGATCCTCCACACGAAAATGACCATCAAACTTAGTAAAGCCCACTGAGCGTGAGTCGCTTCTCAAACAGTGCATGATTTATTCATAAGACTCCAGATAAGAGCATAGATAATCATCATTTTAACAAGACCAGCATATCATTGCAACAGAACAAATAGTTTCTTATAATTCCTTATTCTTTGCATATGATTTCTAAGAAAAGAAACTAAACCTGTAACGAGAAGATCTCCATGGTTCCATGATACAAAAATGTATACATATCAAATTATAAGCATGCTAAAAGATGCTGGAGTTTAACTAAACTCCAGAAATGATGAAATCCCCATCTTCACAGACCTTTCTCTGATGCGCTTGGGGTGAAAGATATGAGTGGATTACCGGACCACTTAATAAGCAATTGATTAAGACTATATTATCATGCTGTGAAGAACCAGTTTAGGTAAAAATATAGTTAACAGGATGAACAAACCAAATCAACTAATGGAATCGGTTAATGAAAAAAAGAAAGAAAAAAAAGGAAAAAAAATGATGGAATGCCGTTATTAACTTCCTTGTCAAACTGAGTGAAACTCAACAAGATTTTGTCAAGAACATTGATATCAACATCCAGACGAGCTTGCCAAAGAAAATTTGACCAAATGTCAGCTTAAAGCTGGTGAAAGAGGTTTCTATCATTCGATTGTTGGAGTTCATTTTGATCAGCCAACTCATGATCATTTGATCGAACATCCAGAATCGTTATGCTTCCTAAGAAAATGGGAATCATAGTCCAAGACTAATGGGAAATCAAAATAAAGTAAAATGAGATCATGAGCCAAAACCGACAGACATCACAAACAAATCGAAATTGGATTAAAATAAGAATGAAGTCAGCACAAAGACTGAAATTCCAAGAAGAACGAACAAAAAGTTATAACTAATCGATGCTGAAGCGAAAAAGGCAATAACGTAAGCAAGAAATCCAAGTATTGGAATACATTGATTCCATTAGTTTAGCACATCGGTAATCTGACTTCGCTATAGGCGAATCGGTATTACCGAGAGGTGCTTCACAAAACCATATTCGAAAGAGATGTGATCGGAAAACTAAAAAAAAATTGAATATAAAGAGAGAAGGGGAAAAGACTTGTATCGTTGTTTGCAGAGTTCTGAAAGAGGGGGGGGGGAGTTCTTCCTTCTGCTACAGGCATCTTCTAATGTCGAAGAAAAGGAAGATGGGAGGAATCGTCGATTGGAGATGATCGATGGGCTTGGCTGGTGGTGGAGATCGTTCCTTGGCGAACGATGGATGTCCCTCAAAGAAGATGGATGATGTGAATAGCGGATGCCTCCATCGTTCACCCTACGCCCATTTTATAAAAGGGTAGGAAGGGTCTGGAAGAGGAGTGGCGGTTTTGCATCTACGGACTCAGGCGAATGAGGATGATCGAAGGGTTGGTGGATGGTCTGCGAGGCCGTTGGCGATGGAGGGTTTGGAGGGGATCCATGGGGAGGGATCAGGCGGTCAATGGAGGGTTTGAAGGAGAGAGTGCGACCTCCGGATGATTCGAGAAGGAGAGAGGGTGATGGAGAGAGTTTGAAACCCTAACTCGTCTTTTTAAAACCTGAGAGTAAAAATTTCCAAAAAGGGGCTGTAAACACCCCAAATTTTCACCCTCATCCAGTGTTTGTCCATTTCATAAGTCATCACAGATCATTGCATGTCATTGCACGTATTCTGCATAGCATTGCATGTCATTGCATCTCATTTTCAAGATCCAACACTCCTAATTTTAAAACATTCAATCCAGATTTGAATTTTAAAGCTTTATTTCAAAATCAATTTCAAAACCTGGGTTTTTATTCAATACTCTGTCATTTTCCAACCCCAGGACTTTATATTTCGAAATATTTTCTCAAGGAAACAATCTGGATTCATTTCAAATTCAAATTTTAATCGATTTCAATTCACAGATGAGACCCATTGAGGTGGTGTCGCTTCTGAATTCCTCTATTCATCAAATTTCTCAAATTTTTGAAAGTTTCAGTCCGATTAGGACTCTGTCTCAGAGTCCTAATCCAGTCAGGAGTCTGTTTTTAAGTCTGTTTTACTTCCATTTTCAATCTTTTCCGTTTGCTTTCAAAAGTTAGGTCATTTTACAGAGTCCAGTTAGTTCAGGACTCTATTTTAGAGTTCGGTCGAGTTAGGAGTCTAACCCTGACTGTGTTTTCTGACTTATTTCATCATTTCTTGATAAAATCTTTTGAAAATTCTTTCATTTAGCTTTTAAAATCTAAAAACTCAGAGTCCTAAGGGTTCAGGACTCTAACTCGGAGTTCCAGTTCGCTTGAGACCCTATTTTCAAAAATCTTGAATTTCAAATGTCAATTTTAACCCTTTTTCAAAGCCATTTTCAGTGTTTATTTCAAAATTTCTAAAATTCGATGTGGGCCCACTCAGTTGGCACCATATCCAGAGGAATTCTAACTCAGTTAGGACCTTATGCCATTTCAAAAATTTTAATTTTAAGATTACTTTTGAAAATCCTTTTGAAAACTCCTTCAATTTCAAGTTTTAAAATCGTTTTTTTTGAAAAACTCAAGTAGGGCCCACTTGGGGTGGCGCCATATTCGAGTAAGTCAGGGCTAGACTAGGGTTAGTTGATGTCTTGGTTAGTGTTAGAGGTTTATAAGAGTCAAAACCATTTTGAAAACTCATTTTGAAAATTAGTTTTTAAAACTAGTGTTTTTAAATGTTTTTAAAGGTGTTTTAAAAACCCAAATGTAAAAGATGCCAAGTGGCATCACATTTGGGGGTTTTCTAGGTTTAGTTAGGGGCTAATTAGGGATTAATTAGAGTCCCACCTAGGCTAGAAAACCACAAAAAATCGTTGCCTTTAGTGGATTTATTAGAAAGAGTCCTAAAAAAATGAAAAACCTCTTAATTAACCCTAATTAAGTGACTTTTTGAAAAACTATAAAAAGGGACCTAAGGGGGGCCAAAAGGGAGGGCTCTTTTCTCTCAAATTTTCGTGGCCTCTCTCTCCTCTCCAGCACCTCCACCTTCCTCCATTGCAGCTTCAAGCACCAAGGTAATATTTTTAATATTTTTTAGTTTTATTTAATACTTTTTCATGTTTTAAATCAATTTTAGCCATTGGTGTCATCCCCTTCATGGATTAAACCATGGATTCAACCTCAAGAACCATCAAGAATCAGCAAGAACACTCCAAGAAGGTGATCTAACCCTGTTTTGGATGATTTACATAGATAGATTTTAATCCATTAGAATTGATTTTAACATGATTCTTTGCATTATTAACCAATAAAATATATGATTTACCCTTTTTAATGGGTTAAATCTATGTTTTAAAGGTGATATCAAATTCCAGCCAATTATTCCTGTTTTTAATTTATTTTCATGGTTTATTCATGTTTGTTTTACATTCTATATCATAGAAATAAGTTTTATTTACTGTTTTATGGTTTATTTTATTTATTTACATTAGTTAATGCATGGTTTTTCAAGTTTCTTAAATTTCTGTGTGTTCTAGGTTTAGAACAATAAAGATGATGTTATTTCGGATTGAAGCACTCGTTGTTTATTTCTGATTTTTTTATATGTGATGCATGCAGGAGTTATTGAGTTACTGTAGAAAAATCATAGGTTTTGGATCTCGGGAACCCTGTCAAAAAAATCAGACATCAAATCGGGTTTTTAAAGCTTTAAAATCGTGGTTAAAATCAAGAAGGTAACTTGCTGTTATGATATTCTCTCATCTTATATCCGATTTTAGATCTGTAAAATGCTATGGATTCACATTGCGTAGATCTGTCGTCTGTGAAATTTTCGGATTTTTTGATCATTGTTTAGTATTTTTCCCTCTTTAGAGAATCTGTTTTTAAATTTAAAGCTCGTTAGGGTTTACCAAAACCCTAATCAGACTTGTGTTAGTCATAAATCCCAAACCACAGATCCGATTTTAGATCTGTAAAAAGTGAGTATTGTTATTTTTCTGTCTACTAGTCACCACTAAAATTTCAGAAATGTTTGTTTAGTTTTTATATTTATTCCTGTATTTTCAATCTGAAGTAGCCGTTTTAATCCCTGTTAAGAGTGATATATTTTAGCCCAGGTTGCCGGAAGGGTTTCTCCCTAACCAGAGATGATTTTTCCGATCTGTAAATTGGGAAATATCTATTTTCCTTTCTCGTTAGTCTCTGTAAAATTTCATAAATTTCTATGGAGATTTGACCCCTGATTCAGGTCTTGGATTAAGACTGGTTGGTGAATTAGGTCAAAAATAGCATATTTTTAGGGTTTAAGGCAATTTTCGGATTAATTTAATGTCAAATTTTTTTTTTTATAATTCCAATTCGACATTAGGGTTATAACAAGTGCAGGTACCAATTTTTATGGATTTTGGAATCCATTTGATGGCTGAATTAAGCAAATTGCAAAACCGGGTTCCTGAAAGATCCAAAAACACTGCTAAAATCACAGTTTTTGTGATATTGTTGGATTTTCGTGCATAGGCATATATTTTTAGGGTTTAATCATGTTCATAATCATATTAGGATGCTTTAGGTTTAATTTTGTGCTCATTTGATTGCATTTAGTGCATAAAACCTAAGTTTTTACCAAAATCTATTTCTAAAAACCCTGATTTCAAGGCCATAGTCTTGCTATCGGGGGTAATTTGGTCATTTGACCTCAATTTCGAATTCCCTAACCCTAATTTTCATATTTTTAATCATGTCATATCATATTTAGTTTGACTCATCATTATTTGTATTTCAAAACTTGCATTTTACCAAATGTCTTTCTAAAAACCCTAATTTCAAGGCCATAGTCTTGTTATTAGGGGTATTTTGGTCATTTTGACCCTAATTTCAAAATTTCATATCTTCTCTTTCATATTTATTCCATTTTATTTCATACTTTATCATTTTTATTTAAGGGAATCAAGGAAGAGGCTTATATCTAGCAAAATCCAACAATTTCCTGATATTGTTGGATAAATCTAGAAAAGCCAACATATTTTCATTAACCAAGTTTTCTAGTTTTGCAGGTACATTGAAGACTTTATTTTTCATGTATTTAAATTTCAATAGTGATGTAATTTGTAATTAAACTTTGGAATAAGAATTTACATTTCCTGCATAGATTAGGTTGCATTGCATATAGTTTATTTTTATCATGTTAATATGTGATGGATGATGATTCATGCATATTTTTGCAAATTCACCATGGTCTACACGAATGACACATGCACTAGCTTTTATGAAGTTTATAAACTTGGTGGAATTCATATTTATGGCCATAGTCAGAATATGAATGATACTTAGATTTATGATCTTCACATTAGCCACATTCAGCCTACACTCTTAGGCTAACTTCAAAATGCACTGCATTTCTCAAAAATACAAAAAGTATTTCTCAATTCCTCAAATCCATATTCATTCATTTCATGCATTTGCCAATTCCAATCTCAATTCAAAGAAGTTCATTTTTTCAAAATCCCCTAAGTCTTATAGCAAAATCGATTTTCCCAAAAGCATTGAATTTCAAAGAATATTTCAAGTGTTTTTCAAGTTCATAAACTCAATTTTCCAAGTTATGCAGTCAATTTCAAAGTTTGAAGTTAGAGAAATCAAAATTTTTCTAAGTCTTATTCAAAAATCGGTTTGCCAATGATATTTCAAGTATTTCCCAAATTCCGAATTCAAATTCCCTAAGTTAGAATTTCAATTTCAAAGTTTGAATTCAAAGAATTTCATTTTCTCAAAATTTTCTAAGTCATATAGAGAAATCGATTTTCTCAGAATATGAAAATCTCAAAGTATGTTTCAAGTATTTCTCAAGTTCAAAATTCAAAATTTCAAGTTATATTTTCAAGTTCAAAGTTTGAATTCAGAGAAACCAAGTTTCTCAGAATCGATTTTCACCAAATGTCAAGGATTCCTCAAAATCGATTTTTATTTCTAAGTATATTTCAAATCCCAATTCACGATTTTCCAAGATTTACATTTTCTAAATATTTCAATCATTCAAAGCAAACATCATGTTTTCAAAATGTGCATTTTCTGAAAATTCATAGCACATGCCTGATTCTTTGTGCATTTAGAAATTAGAATATGATTTAGACAAGTTGAATAGAGTAGAGCATAAGATTGATCCTTGGTTCAATTACCCCTGTTAAAGGTGGCAGGAACGGTTGAACCTCGTACCGATAGGTGAGTCCCATTCTACGGAATTTTCCCGCATTTTAAAAATGGAGGCGAGTTATTTTCAAAATCTTTTTCAAAGGTCAGTTTGATTTGCAAAAGTAAAAATTTTGCGATGATAACAGGTTTGGCGACCGTGATGGGACCTGTCTTTGCCTGATCAATTTAATGCTCTACTTAGTTCAATTTGTCAAAATCAATTTCCATGGAATGTCAGCTTTGCTTTATGATATCATGTGAACCTAGGAGCCTAGACTTGAACCCAGCTGACATGGAATGCATATAGACTAGGTATGGTTTGGTAGAACCATATTGAGGAGAATTATTCATGCTCACATAGACTTAGGTCTAATACAACACTCCTCAATTTAGGAATTGATTGAAAACAATGTTTGCTCCTTCAAAATTTTCAAAAAATCTATCTCTTTAGGACTTAGAGCCTTCTGTTTGATTGCATGTGCTCATGTTTTTCAAAAACCACCCCACCTATATTGTCCCGGTCTTCACGTTGCTGGGCTCTCTTCCAGAACCATAGTTCGGGACAGAGCCTCACAACTGGGCCACCTATTTGGGTGAAAACCCCCTGCCACGTACCAAGGGCCATAGTCCAACGTATATCGGCAGGTGCTCAAGGATGTTGGAAAACTTGAACCTAGAACCGGAGAAATTGATTTTATGCCACGTACATCGAGCCTTGGCTTGAGTATATAGGCATAACTGGATTGGATACAGTTGATCTGAACCTTAGAGTTAGGATTAAGGTCCTACAGCTATTTCAAAATTTGTGCATCTAGAGTCAGCTTTTAGGGAATGCTGTATGTGCATACTTGTTTATGCAGAATGTGATTGAATATGTTATAGTCATTTCCTTTTATTTTCCATATTTTCCCCAATTTTCTAAAATACTGGACGATTTTTTTAAAATTCCCCAGTCCATGTCCATGTACTGTCCATGTTTTAAATCCTGGACGATTTTCAAAATATTTCATTTTATAAAGTACTTCCTTATATTTCATTAAACCCTGGACGATTTTCATAAAGTTCCTCCATTTTCTTCAAAACTCCAGGTGATTTCCCATCTTTCCTGACTTCTGGATCTCGAATTTCCTGCTTTATTTTTATCCTGCCTGCATTTTTCTAAAAATTCCTGTATTTTCCAAGTCTTATTCCAAAATTTTCCATGTTTTCCAGTCTATTCTGATGGCATCCAGTCAGCTTGATTCAGTCTTCCCTGAGGGTCACATCTCCTACGAGGTGCGACAACGTATTCCCGAACATCGAGTCCTCAGCACCGGATCCTTCTTTCCCCGGTGGTATTATTCATGGTTCAAAAACTTCTCTCGTATGTTTCCGGACCATCTGGATGAGTGTGGATTGGAACTGGCGTCCGCGGTGGGAAAGCAGACAGTCAACGGCAATTTGATCCATGCACTAGCAGAGCGGTGGAATCCGAGCACTTCTACCTTCTGGTTCCCGTGGGGCGAGTTGATAGTACTGATAGATGAATTTTCAGAGATTATGGGATTGCCCGAGCCAGCCGGTCAGCCTGGAGATCCATTAGAGAAACAGTTTTTGATCAATGTCAAGGGTCTGGATCCCCGAGATGCTTTAGCTCGCATGACAGGACGCAAGTCTTGGCCATTGATTGAAGAAGATGGAAATGAATATGTGGATCTGCTCGAAATCTACAGACAGTATGGAACATTTGCAGAAGTCAGCTCGTTGTCCAGGACAGCTCGAGAGAGAATTCAGCGCGCAATGGTTCTGTGCACGGTGGGATTAGCTTTTTTTCCCGATGGACGGAATTACATGGACATCAGAATAGTTCAGCTTCTAAGGAGATGGGGAAGTCGACAAACCAGCCACCTCTCAATAGCCATGGCCGCACTCGCTTTTCTATACCGAGGGTTGACTCGTTTCGCACTCGGAGAGTCGATCCTAGTCGAAAGGTGCACCTATGCCTTGCAGTCTTGGTTCCTCCGACATGTGCCAGTCTGAGCCAGTTCCTTCAGATACAATGGTGAAAAGCTTCTTCCAGTTGCGCGATACCGGTTCTTGATCGACAACCTTCAGGAGGAAGAGGTCGTATGGGACTACTTTGATCGCCAGGAATCACCTCTCAGATACACTTATGCTTACGGCAAGCGATTCAGACTACTTGGCCCGTTTTTCTGCGCATACTATCATCTAGAGCGGTGTGTCAGGCAGTTCTCTCAGAGGCAGAAGCGCGTAGAGATTCGTCCACTAGCTGGGGTTCTGCCAGAATTCGATCTCGCATCAGATCAGTGGACCGGAGCATACCATTCTGCTAGACATGGCTGGGATTCCTTTGTCAGTCTTACTATTTTTCCTGGTCCTCGTGTATCTTCTGATTATCCGGAGTGGTGGAAAATTGTTTGTCCCCCTCCCCTGTGTCAAGTGTATTATTGATAAAATCATGTTTTTCCCCTCAATAAAATTCCTTTATTTTACATTTCACTTTGGTTTGACGACCTCGCCTAGGTAACAAGGCATATTTTCAGTTGTTTATCTTGCAAAAAATAGCAACGCAATTGTCGTAATCCCAGCGACGAATCAATCCCTAGTAATGGGATATTATTTCAATTGTCTACCAAAATTCTCAACAAATATTTTCCTCCAAACCAAATTTCCTTCAGAAGCCTCACCATCAGTTCTGCCCTGCAGAGAGCATCAGTTATATCCAAGAGAACATTTGCGATACCCGATGGTTGATACAAGATCCAGAAAGAAAGCCGCATCAGTTGAAGGCGTCGCATACTCAGTAGCTTCAGAAGAAGAGATGGACTCACCTCGATCAATCCAGAGTCAGGGTCAGCAGGCGAATGATGGTATCGATCCCCAAATGTACGCCATGTTCAAAAAGATGATGACCAAGATGCTGGCAGAGCAAGCTGAGGCCAGTACTGAGCAAATTCAGACCAAACAGAAAGAAAAGGGTCATGCAACCAAGAATGTGAAGACCAATAAAAAGCAGAATTGTCACGAGGAAATATCTGATGAGTCAGAATCAGCTGACGATGCTGACAAGGAATGTGAAAATAAATATGAATTTAGAAGGTCGACTCAGGGGCAGGGATCGGCCTACAAATCCAAGAATCAGTCTGTTGACGACCCTACGCAGTCACAACTGAAAGATGTGGTGAAGATGGTTAAAGATCTTCAAGCGCGTGACAAGGGTAAAAGAGTCTTTACAAGTGAAGACTTCTATGATGGACTGGATGGGGATGATGATCTTGATAATCTCCCCAAGAAATTTATCAAGTTTGATGGTTCGGGTGACCCAAAAGCACATCTCGCCCTATTCTTCGCAGAATGTTCCAGGTTCAAGAGGAACAATCGTGCCTTATTTCTCTGCTTCCCTCGCAGCTTGGAGGGTATTGCGGCAAAGTGGTATTCAGAGCATATCAACCCGATAGAGCTGAAAGAGTTCGATAAAGTGGTCAATTTATTTATTGAGCGCTTTCTATTCAATGCTGAAGCACTCCCGACTCTCAGTCATCTTTGCGGCCTCAAGCAGAAAGAAAACGAGAAGGCCCGAGATTTTATCCGCCGATGGAGGTCAGCTTGCAATAAGATGAGAGACCCGATATCAGAAGGGCATGCATTGTCACTAATCTTGAATAATTTTTCACAACCCTTGAAAGGTCTCATTTCCACGGCACCGTCAAAAACCTTCATCGAACTGACAGAACGAGCCGAGTGGCTCGAGCTAAGCATGGAAAATGGAGTTTATGAAGGCTTCATCTTTACACAAGGTAACAATCAGAGTGAGCAGAAGAAGAAGGCTCACTTCACTCTTTCTGCCAATGATAGCAAAAGCAACAAGAAAAATTATGATCACTATTCAGAGGGATCCAAGGGCCAAAAAGGAAAGTTCTCCAACAATGATAGGCCTCTTCAATCTAGTCCTCAGCATAAAGAGAAAGATCAAGAAAAGCCAAAGCGCAAGGATTGGAGTACGGATCGAAAGTTCACCCCTCTGGACCAAACACTAGAGAGTGTTCTGGAATACATGCTTGCAAAAGATATGATCTGTTTACCTAAAGCAGCTGATCCCGCAACAATCATGGGTAGATTAAAAGAAAGATTTTGCAAATTTCATCGGGCAGTAGGGCATGACACTGAGAATTGTTTCGTCCTGAAAAATATCATTCAAGATTGCATCGACAAGAATATCCTTATTGAAGATGAGGAAAATACCAGTCGACCATCCTGAGCGAGTTTTCTAAAAATTGACAATGTCGAGACTATGTCACTTTCATCATTTTGTTATTTTGAAGCGACAATGTAGTCTCAGTTCTTCTATCAATTTGTTATTTCTTTCTTCAATGCATTAATAAATTTGTCAATCTTCCTTATGGCCTGGCGTCATCTTTTATATTCTTCATTTGCAAATGTTTAAATGTCTTCTTATAAGGGGTAACATTTTTCAAAGTGCCTCTCTGATCAACCAAGAAGCTCATTGTCAGTTTTACCTCGTTATCCTCAGAGAATTCTCATCAAATATCAATTACTTATCCTTTCTTATGCCCCCATTACACTGAGGTATTACTTTGGAAATTGTCTTCAAAACATCCTGTATGCAGGCAGGATCAAACAAATCTCTCATTTTGCACGCATGTGCACCCATTTATATCATTTTACATACATTTGCATTCATTTGCATTTGCAGGCATTCATTCGCATTCATCTGCATTTGCATCAAGCTTCCTCGCTCAGGAGAAGGGGTTAATCCTGAAAACAGGCTTTGAAAAGCTAACTATGATGGTCCATTCAAATCATGAACCAAGAATTTTTATTTTCCAAATTCAAAACCCATAAGTTGAACACTTCCTTCTTAAATTGTGATCCTTAGGTTAAATCCCTATGGAATTGATAGTTCGTAGGTCGAACCCCTGCAGAGTCAATGTGATTTGTAGGTTGAACGCCTGTCAAACCAATACGGCTCATAGGTTGAACCCCTTTCGAACCAATCTCGTTCTCAAAAATTTCGATCTGTAGGTTGAAGTCCTCCTGATCCAATATTCTTTACAGTCCTTAGGTAGAACTCCTTTTGGATTGGTATTTTTTAGATATATGATTTGTAGGTTGAAGTCCTCCTGATCCACGTTCTTAGGCTGAATTCCTACAGAACCCATGTCGTTCCCAGTGAACCAATGTCGTTCTCAATTGAACCAATGTCGTTCTTAGGCTGAATCCCTATTGAACCCATGTTGTTCCCAGTGAACCAATGTCGTTCTCAATTGAACCAATGTCGTTCTTAGGCTGAATTCCTACAGAACCCATGTCGTTCCCAGTGAACCAATGCCGTTCTAAATTGAACCAATGTCGTTCGTAGGCTGAATACCTACAGAACCCATGTCGTTCCCAGTGAACCAATGTCGTTCCCAGTGAACCAATGTCGTTCTTAGGCTGAATTCCTACAGAACCTATGTTGTTCCCAGTGAACCAATGTCGTTCTCAATTGAACCAATGTCGTTCTTAGGCTGAATACCTATCAAACTCATGTTGTTCCCAGTGAACCAATGTCATTCTCAATTGAACCAATGTCATTCTTAGGATGAATCCCTACAGAACCCATGTCGTTCCCAGTGAACCAATGTCGTTCTCAATTGAACCAATGTCGTTCTTAGGGTGAATACCTATCGAACTCATGTTGTTCCCAGTGAACCAATGTCATTCTCAATTGAACCAATGTCATTCTTAGGATGAATCCCTACAGAACCCATGTCGCTTCCAGTAGACCAAATCACAATTTTGATCTCCAGGTCATCCAATATCCTATTTCCAATTTCTGAGTCTCTCCTTTGGGGAAAGGAGGGGAGAATCTAGCCACGGATGTGTCATTTAGATCTCAAGTGATTTCTTTCACCAAGGATTTCAGGAATATTTTGCCAATTTGTCATGAAAAATAGTTGTCGATCTCAAAATCTTTACTGCATAAAATTGTACCTCAGAATACCTTTAGTATTACTTCCGAAAAGACAAAGCTTTTGTGAAAAAAGATTCAAAATTCAAAATCTTTCTATTGGCCAACCAAAAGGATGAAGAATAAATCCGCGATATGGCCAGCAAAGAAAATTCAATGTTGTTGCAAAGCCATGAGTGATTGATATTGATCGCAGTCAATGGCACACTTTTTAAGATCATTCTTGGAAAATAAAAGCAGTCGAAATATCCTGAGTGATACAGAAAAATCCACTCAATCTCCATGTCTCCTCAATCACCTAAGCTGCAATTAAATATCTGCAAAAGGGATCTCTCAACTGTCGTCAAGATGAAGGCGAATTAGACGAGTCGACCCCCGGGGCCAAAGAAGATTTGGATCATCTTCAAGATGACGGAGTTTGTGACGGATCCTTCCAGGGAAAGTTCAGATCACCGTCGAGATGAAGGCGAGTGTGATGAACCTCCCGACAATCCCTAAAAGGTATTTAATTTTTTTTATCATCAAGAGATTCCCAACCAATGAGCCAATAACCGTCAATATAATCCCTGAGAGAAAAGGAGGATCGGAACATCTCTCAGATGAAGGAGTTTGTGACGTACCCTTCAAAAAAAAAATAAAGAGAGAAAAGCCAGGACATCTCCAAAATGAAGGATGATGTAATTCCCAAAAAATCCAAGAGAGCTCCAATTCTGTCAAAAAAAGAGTGCAAAAAGATCATCATGAGAAAAGAATCCCAGGATATCAGATTGCCGAATCTATCAAGAATCTTCTTTAATTTTGTGAAATTCTTTTATCAATATCCTTTCGCTAATAGCTCTCGCAATATCCAGAATACATTCTTTTCCGTCCATATCAATGAAATTGATAGCCTCCTTGAAGGAAAGTCAATTGCAAGTAATTTGAATTCGAATCTTGATTCTACGGAGTTAAGCCCAGTCGGAGGTAATACTTCAGGTAGAAAAGAGGGAATATTTTTCATATATATATGTGCTTATCATTCTTGCATTAACTACAATTTTTTTTATCTTATTGGCAATCTTTTTAAGTTATCCTGACATGAAGTGAGAACTTGATGTTTATTTTGATGTATCCAGGCGTTGTTGTTATCCCTTTTAGGATCGGATGATGGGAGTTGTCCAAGATCCTTCCCTTCTTGTTTTGATCTGAGTGTCTGGGCTCTCAGATTCGCACACTTCCCTGTGCTCCCCACTTTCCCACCATAGACAGTTCCCGTTCAGGTTAAGGGTTAAACCTGAATTTTCCGCAAAAGGTCATCTGTCTTAAAAGCCATTCAGTCTTAGCAATGAGACGTCCAAGATCAATCCCTTTTCAAGCTTTAGGGAACCCCTTTTCCTCCTTTTGCAAACCCCTAGCGGATTCATTGTGCGGAAATCCGAAGGTTCCATCACGGTCTCTTCTTTCGAGGATTCCGTCCATTTTCTGCCCAATCAGGTTAAGGGTATAAACCTGGGCCTCATTTGATGAGGTATTTCATTTTCAACCCGATCAGGTTAAGGGTACAAACCTGAGCCTCCTTTGATGAGGTATTTCATTTTCAACCCGATCAGGTTAAGGGTACAAACCTGAGCCTCCTTTGATGAGGTATTCCATTTTCTGCCCAATCAGGTTAAGGGTACAAACCTGAGCCTCCTTTGATGAGGTATTCCATTTTCTGCCCAATCAGGTTAAGGGTACAAACCTGGGCCTCCTTTGATGAGGTATTCCATTTTTTGCCCAATCAGGTTAAGGGTACAAACCTGAGCCTCCTTTGATGAGGTATTCCATTTTCTGCCCAATCAGGTTAAGGGTACAAACCTGGGCCTCCTTTGATGAGGTATTTCATTTTCTACCCGATCAGGTTAAGGGTATAAACCTGGGCCTCCTTTGATGAGGTATTCCATTCTCTGCCCAATCAGGTTAAGGGTACAAACCTGAGCCTCCTTTGATGAGGTATTTCATTTTCAACCCGATCAGGTTAAGGGTACAAACCTGAGCCTCATTTGATGAGGTATTTCATTTTCAGCCCGATCAGGTTAAGGGTACAAACCTGAGCCTCATTTGATGAGGTATTTCATTTTCAACCCGATCAGGTTAAGGGTACAAACCTGAGCCTCCTTTGATGAGGTATTCCATTTTCATGTCCCGGTCAGGTTAAGGGTCAAACCTGAGCTTCGTTTCTACACGAGGTATTTTCTGTCCCATCCAGGTTAAGGGCAAAACCTGAATCTCACTTCTTTTCGAAGTAAAATTTTCACCTTATTCTTCATTTCATATCTATCATCACTTGAACTAATTCTTTCATACCCAGTCAGATTCATCTAACTGGGGCATTTTTATGATCCAAATTTGGTGTGTTTTCTTTGCCACTAAGCTCGGCTTTCAACCGGCTTAGCAGCAAAGAGGGGCATCTGTAAACACCCCAAATTTTCACCCTCATCCAGTGTTTGTCCATTTCATAAGTCATCACAGATCATTGCATGTCATTGCACGTATTCTGCATAGCATTGCATCTCATTTTCAAGATCCAACACTCCTAATTTTAAAACATTCAATCCAGATTTGAATTTTAAAGCTTTATTTCAAAATCAATTTCAAAACCTGAGTTTTTATTCAATACTCTGTCATTTTCCAACCCCAGGACTTTATATTTCGAAATATTTTCTCAAGGAAACAATCTGGATTCATTTCAAATTCAAATTTTAATCGATTTCAATTCACAGATGAGACCCATTGAGGTGGTGTCGCTTCTGAATTCCTCTATTCATCAAATTTCTCAAATTTTTGAAAGTTTCAGTCCGATTAGGACTCTGTCTCAGAGTCCTAATCCAGTCAGGAGTCTGTTTTTAAGTCTGTTTTACTTCCATTTTCAATCTTTTCCGTTTGCTTTCAAAAGTTAGGTCATTTTACAGAGTCCAGTTTGTTCAGGACTCTATTTTAGAGTTCGGTCGAGTTAGGAGTCTAACCCTGACTGTGTTTTCTGACTTATTTCATCATTTCTTGATAAAATCTTTTGAAAATTCTTTCATTTAGCTTTTAAAATCTAAAAACTCAGAGTCCTAAGGGTTCAGGACTCTAACTCGGAGTTCCAGTTCGCTTGAGACCCTATTTTCAAAAATCTTGAATTTCAAATGTCAATTTTAACCCTTTTTCAAAGCCATTTTCAGTGTTTATTTCAAAATTTCTAAAATTCGATGTGGGCCCACTCAGTTGGCACCATATCCAGAGGAATTCTAACTCAGTTAGGACCTTATGCCATTTCAAAAATTTTAATTTTAAGATTACTTTTGAAAATCCTTTTGAAAACTCCTTCAATTTCAAGTTTTAAAATCGTTTTTTTTGAAAAACTCAAGTAGGGCCCACTTGGGGTGGCGCCATATTCGAGTAAGTCAGGGCTAGACTAGGGTTAGTTGATGTCTTGGTTAGTGTTAGAGGTTTATAAGAGTCAAAACCATTTTGAAAACTCATTTTGAAAATTAGTTTTTAAAACTAGTGTTTTTAAATGTTTTTAAAGGTGTTTTAAAAACCCAAATGTAAAAGATGCCAAGTGGCATCACATTTGGGGGTTTTCTAGGTTTAGTTAGGGGCTAATTAGGGATTAATTAGAGTCCCACCTAGGCTAGAAAACCACAAAAAATCGTTGCCTTTAGTGGATTTATTAGAAAGAGTCCTAAAAAAATGAAAAACCTCTTAATTAACCCTAATTAAGTGACTTTTTGAAAAACTATAAAAAGGGACCTAAGGGGGGCCAAAAGGGAGGGCTCTTTTCTCTCAAATTTTCGTGGCCTCTCTCTCCTCTCCAGCACCTCCACCTTCCTCCATTGCAGCTTCAAGCACCAAGGTAATATTTTTAATATTTTTTAGTTTTATTTAATACTTTTTCATGTTTTAAATCAATTTTAGCCATTGGTGTCATCCCCTTCATGGATTAAACCATGGATTCAACCTCAAGAACCATCAAGAATCAGCAAGAACACTCCAAGAAGGTGATCTAACCCTGTTTTGGATGATTTACATAGATTTTAATCCATTAGAATTGATTTTAACATGATTCTTTGCATTATTAACCAATAAAATATATGATTTACCCTTTTTAATGGGTTAAATCTATGTTTTAAAGGTGATATCAAATTCCAGCCAATTATTCCTGTTTTTAATTTATTTTCATGGTTTATTCATGTTTGTTTTACATTCTATAGCATAGAAATAAGTTTTATTTACTGCTTTATGGTTTATTTTTTTTATTTACATTAGTTAATGCATGGTTTTTCAAGTTTCTTAAATTTCTGTGTGTTCTAGGTTTAGAACAGTAAAGATGATGTTATTTCGGATTGAAGCACTTGTTTTTTATTTCTGATTTTTTTATATGTGATGCATGCAGGAGTTATTGAGTTACTGTAGAAAAATCATAGGTTTTGGATCTCGGGAACCCTGTCAAAAAAATCAGACATCAAATCGGGTTTTTAAAGCTTTAAAATCGTGGTTAAAATCAAGAAGGTAACTTGCTGTTATGATATTCTCTCATCTTATATCCGATTTTAGATCTGTAAAATGCTATGGATTCACATTGCGTAGATCTGTCGTCTGTGAAATTTTAGGATTTTTTGATCATTGTTTAGTATTTTTCCCTCTTTAGAGAATCTGTTTTTAAATTTAAAGCTCGTTAGGGTTTACCAAAACCCTAATCAGACTTGTGTTAGTCATAAATCCCAAACCACAGATCCGATTTTAGATCTGTAAAAAGTGAGTATTGTTATTTTTCTGTCTACTAGTCACCACTAAAATTTCAGAAATGTTTGTTTAGTTTTTATATTTATTCCTGTATTTTCAATCTGAAGTAGCCGTTTTAATCCCTGTTAAGAGTGATATATTTTAGCCCAGGTTGCCGGAAGGGTTTCTCCCTAACCAGAGATGATTTTTCCGATCTGTAAATTGGGAAATATCTATTTTCCTTTCTCGTTAGTCTCTGTAAAATTTCATAAATTTCTATGGAGATTTGACCCCTGATTCAGGTCTTGGATTGAGACTGGTTGGTGAATTAGGTCAAAAATAGCATATTTTTAGGGTTTAAGGCAATTTTCGGATTAATTTAATGTCAAAATTTTTTTTATAATTCCAATTCGACATTAGGGTTATAACAAGTGCAGGTACCAATTTTTATGGATTTTGGAATCCATTTGATGGCTGAATTAAGCAAATTGCAAAACCGGGTTCCTGAAAGATCCAAAAACACTGCTAAAATCACAGTTTTTGTGATATTGTTGGATTTTCGTGCATAGGCATATATTTTTAGGGTTTAATCATGTTCATAATCATATTAGGATGCTTTAGGTTTAATTTTGTGCTCATTTGATTGCATTTAGTGCATAAATTCTAAGTTTTTACCAAAATCTATTTCTAAAAACCCTGATTTCAAGGCCATAGTCTTGCTATCGGGGGTAATTTGGTCATTTGACCTCAATTTCGAATTCCCTAACCCTAATTTTTATATTTTTAATCATGTCATATCATATTTAGTTTGACTCATCATTATTTGTATTTCAAAACTTGCATTTTACCAAATGTCTTTCTAAAAACCCTAATTTCAAGGCCATAGTCTTGTTATTAGGGGTATTTTGGTCATTTTGACCCTAATTTCAAAATTTCATATCTTCTCTTTCATATTTATTCCATTTTATTTCATACTTTATCATTTTTATTTAAGGGAATCAAGGAAGAGGCTTATATCTAGCAAAATCCAACAATTTCCTGATATTGTTGGATAAATCTAGAAAAGCCAACATATTTTCATTAACCAAGTTTTCTAGTTTTGCAGGTACATTGAAGACTTTATTTTTCATGTATTTAAATTTCAATAGTGATGTAATTTGTAATTAAACTTTGGAATAAGAATTTACATTTCCTGCATAGATTAGGTTGCATTGCATATAGTTTATTTTTATCATGTTAATATGTGATGGATGATGATTCATGCATATTTTTGCAAATTCACCATGGTCTACACGAATGACACATGCACTAGCTTTTATGAAGTTTATAAACTTGGTGGAATTCATATTTATGGCCATAGTCAGAATATGAATGATACTTAGATTTATGATCTTCACATTAGCCACATTCAGCCTACACTCTTAGGCTAACTTCAAAATGCACTGCATTTCTCAAAAATACAAAAAGTATTTCTCAATTCCTCAAATCCATATTCATTCATTTCATGCATTTGCCAATTCCAATCTCAATTCAAAGAAGTTCATTTTTTCAAAATCCCCTAAGTCTTATAGCAAAATAGATTTTCCCAAAAGCATTGAATTTCAAAGAATATTTCAAGTGTTTTTCAAGTTCATAAACTCAATTTTCCAAGTTATGCAGTCAATTTCAAAGTTTGAAGTTAGAGAAATCAAAATTTTTCTAAGTCTTATTCAAAAATCGGTTTGCCAATGATATTTCAAGTATTTCCCAAATTCCGAATTCAAATTCCCTAAGTTAGAATTTCAATTTCAAAGTTTGAATTCAAAGAATTTCATTTTCTCAAAATTTTCTAAGTCATATGGAGAAATCGATTTTCTCAGAATATGAAAATCTCAAAGTATGTTTCAAGTATTTCTCAAGTTCAAAATTCAAAATTTCAAGTTATATTTTCAAGTTCAAAGTTTGAATTCAGAGAAACCAAGTTTCTCAGAATCGATTTTCACCAAATGTCAAGGATTCCTCAAAATCGATTTTTATTTCTAAGTATATTTCAAATCCCAATTCACGATTTTCCAAGATTTACATTTTCTAAATATTTCAATCATTCAAAGCAAACATCATGTTTTCAAAATGTGCATTTTCTGAAAATTCATAGCACATGCCTGATTCTTTGTGCATTTAGAAATTAGAATATGATTTAGACAAGTTGAATAGAGTAGAGCATAAGATTGATCCTTGGTTCAATTACCCCTGTTAAAGGTGGCAGGAACGGTTGAACCTCGTACCGATAGGTGAGTCCCATTCTATGGAATTTTCCCGCATTTTAAAAATGGAGGCGAGTTATTTTCAAAATCTTTTTCAAAGGTCAGTTTGATTTGCAAAAGTAAAAATTTTGCGATGATAACAGGTTTGGCGACCGTGATGGGACCTGTCTTTGCCTGATCAATTTAATGCTCTACTTAGTTCAATTTGTCAAAATCAATTTCCATGGAATGTTAGCTTTGCTTTATGATATCATGTGAACCTAGGAGCCTAGACTTGAACCCAGCTGACATGGAATGCATATAGACTAGGTATGGTTTGGTAGGACCATATTGAGGAGAATTATTCATGCTCACATAGACTTAGGTCTAATACAACACTCCTCAATTTAGGAATTGATTGAAAACAATGTTTGCTCCTTCAAAATTTTCAAAAAATCTATCTCTTTAGGACTTAGAGCCTTCTGTTTGATTGCATGTGCTCATGTTTTTCAAAAACCACCCCACCTATATTGTCCCGGTCTTCACGTTGCTGGGCTCTCTTCCAGAACCATAGTTCGGGACAGAGCCTCACAACTGGGCCACCTATTTGGGTGAAAACCCCCTGCCACGTACCAAGGGCCATAGTCCAACGTATATCGGCAGGTGCTCAAGGATGTTGGAAAACTTGAACCTAGAACCGGAGAAATTGATTTTATGCCACGTACATCGAGCCTTGGCTTGAGTATATAGGCATAACTGGATTGGATACAGTTGATCTGAACCTTAGAGTTAGGATTAAGGTCCTACAGCTATTTCAAAATTTGTGCATCTAGAGTCAGCTTTTAGGGAATGCTGTATGTGCATACTTGTTTATGCAGAATGTGATTGAATATGTTATAGTCATTTCCTTTTATTTTCCATATTTTCCCCAATTTTCTAAAATACTGGACGATTTTTTTAAAATTCCCCAGTCCATGTCCATGTACTGTCCATGTTTTAAATCCTGGACGATTTTCAAAATATTTCATTTTATAAAGTACTTCCTTATATTTCATTAAACCCTGGACGATTTTCATAAAGTTCCTCCATTTTCTTCAAAACTCCAGGTGATTTCCCATCTTTCCTGACTTCTGGATCTCGAATTTCCTGCTTTATTTTTATCCTGCCTGCATTTTTCTAAAAATTCCTGTATTTTCCAAGTCTTATTCCAAAATTTTCCATGTTTTCCAGTCTATTCTGATGGCATCCAGTCAGCTTGATTCAGTCTTCCCTGAGGGTCACATCTCCTACGAGGTGCGACAACGTATTCCCGAACATCGAGTCCTCAGCACCGGATCCTTCTTTCCCCGGTGGTATTATTCATGGTTCAAAAACTTCTCTCGTATGTTTCCGGACCATCTGGATGAGTGTGGATTGGAACTGGCGTCCGCGGTGGGAAAGCAGACAGTCAACGGCAATTTGATCCATGCACTAGCAGAGCGGTGGAATCCGAGCACTTCTACCTTCTGGTTCCCGTGGGGCGAGATGATAGTACTGATAGATGAATTTTCAGAGATTATGGGATTGCCCGAGCCAGCCGGTCAGCCTGGAGATCCATTAGAGAAACAGTTTTTGATCAATGTCAAGGGTCTGGATCCCCGAGATGCTTTAGCTCGCATGACAGGACGCAAGTCTTGGCCATTGATTAAAGAAGATGGAAATGAATATGTGGATCTGCTCGAAATCTACAGACAGTATGGAACATTTGCAGAAGTCAGCTCGTTGTCCAGGACAGCTCGAGAGAGAATTCAGCGCGCAATGGTTCTGTGCACGGTGGGATTAGCTTTTTTTCCCGATGGACGGAATTACATGGACATCAGAATAGTTCAGCTTCTAAGGAGATGGGGAAGTCGACAGACCAGCCACCTCTCAATAGCCATGGCCGCACTCGCTTTTCTATACCGAGGGTTGACTCGTTTCGCACTCGGAGAGTCGATCCTAGTCGAAAGGTGCACCTATGCCTTGCAGTCTTGGTTCCTCCGACATGTGCCAGTCTGAGCCAGTTCCTTCAGATACAATGGTGAAAAGCTTCTTCCAGTTGCGCGATACCGGTTCTTGATCGACAACCTTCAGGAGGAAGAGGTCGTATGGGACTACTTTGATCGCCAGGAATCACCTCTCAGATACACTTATGCTTACGGCAAGCGATTCAGACAACTTGGCCCGTTTTTCTGCGCATACTATCATCTAGAGCGGTGTGTCAGGCAGTTCTCTCAGAGGCAGAAGCGCGTAGAGATTCGTCCACTAGCCGGGGTTCTGCCAGAATTCGATCTCGCATCAGATCAGTGGACCGGAGCATACCATTCTGCTAGACATGGCTGGGATTCCTTTGTCAGTCTTACTATTTTTCCTGGTCCTCGTGTATCTTCTGATTATCCGGAGTGGTGGAAAATTGTCTGTCCCCCTCTCCTGTGTCAAGTGTATTATTGATAAAATCATGTTTTTCCCCTCAATAAAATTCCTTTATTTTACATTTCACTTTGGTTTGACGACCTCGCCTAGGTAACAAGGCATATTTTCAGTTGTTTATCTTGCAAAAAATAGCAACGCAATTGTCGTAATCCCAGCGACGAATCAATCCCTAGTAATGGGATATTATTTCAATTGTCTACCAAAATTCTCAACAAATATTTTCCTCCAAACCAAATTTCCTTCAGAAGCCTCACCATCAGTTCTGCCCTGCAGAGAGCATCAGTTATATCCAAGAGAACATTTGCGATACCCGATGGTTGATACAAGATCCAGAAAGAAAGCCGCATCAGTTGAAGGCGTCGCATACTCAGTAGCTTCAGAAGAAGAGATGGACTCACCTCGATCAATCCAGAGTCAGGGTCAGCAGGCGAATGATGGCATCGATCCCCAAATGTACGCCATGTTCAAAAAGATGATGACCAAGATGCTGGCAGAGCAAGCAGAGGCCATTACTGAGCAAATTCAGACCAAACAGAAAGAAAAGGGTCATGCAACCAAGAATGTGAAGACCAATAAAAAGCAGAATTGTCACGAGGAAATATCTGATGAGTCAGAATCAGCTGACGATGCTGACAAGGAATGTGAAAATAAATATGAATTCAGAAGGTCGACTCAGGGGCAGGGATCGGCCTACAAATCCAAGAATCAGTCTGTTGACGACCCTACGCAGTCACAACTGAAAGATGTGGTGAAGATGGTTAAAGATCTTCAAGCGCGTGACAAGGGTAAAAGAGTCTTTACAAGTGAAGACTTCTATGATGGACTGGATGGGGATGATGATCTTGATAATCTCCCCAAGAAATTTATCAAGTTTGGTGGTTCGGGTGACCCAAAAGCACATCTCGCCCTATTCTTCGCAGAATGTTCCAGGTTCAAGAGGAACAATCGTGCCTTATTTCTCTGCTTCCCTCGCAGCTTGGAGGGTATTGCGGCAAAGTGGTATTCAGAGCATATCAACCCGATAGAGCTGAAAGAGTTCGATAAAGTGGTCAATTTATTTATTGAGCGCTTTCTATTCAATGCTGAAGCACTCCCGACTCTCAGTCATCTTTGCGGCCTCAAGCAGAAAGAAAACGAGAAGGCCCGAGATTTTATCCGCCGATGGAGGTCAGCTTGCAATAAGATGAGAGACCCGATATCAGAAGGGCATGCATTGTCACTAATCTTGAATAATTTTTCACAACCCTTGAAAGGTCTCATTTCCACGGCACCGTCAAAAACCTTCATCGAACTGACAGAACGAGCCGAGTGGCTCGAGCTAAGCATGGAAAATGGAGTTTATGAAGGCTTCATCTTTACACAAGGTAACAATCAGAGTGAGCAGAAGAAGAAGGCTCACTTCACTCTTTCTGCCAATGATAGCAAAAGCAACAAGAAAAATTATGATCACTATTCAGAGGGATCCAAGGGCCAAAAAGGAAAGTTCTCCAACAATGATAGGCCTCTTCAATCTAGTCCTCAGCATAAAGAGAAAGATCAAGAAAAGCCAAAGCGCAAGGATTGGAGTACGGATCGAAAGTTCACCCCTCTGGACCAAACACTAGAGAGTGTTCTGGAATACATGCTTGCAAAAGATATGATCTGTTTACCTAAAGCAGCTGATCCCGCAACAATCATGGGTAGATTCAAAGAAAGATTTTGCAAATTTCATCGGGCAGTAGGGCATGACACTGAGAATTGTTTCGTCCTGAAAAATATCATTCAAGATTGCATCGACAAGAATATCCTTATTGAAGATGAGGAAAATACCAGTCGACCATCCTGAGCGAGTTTTCTAAAAATTGACAATGTCGAGACTATGTCACTTTCATCATTTTGTTATTTTGAAGCGACAATGTAGTCTCAGTTCTTCTATCAATTTGTTATTTCTTTCTTCAATGCATTAATAAATTTGTCAATCTTCCTTATGGCCTGGCGTCATCTTTTATATTCTTCATTTGCAAATGTTTAAATGTCTTCTTATAAGGGGTAACCTTTTTCAAAGTGCCTCTCTGATCAACCAAGAAGCTCATTGTCAGTTTTACCTCGTTATCCTCAGAGAATTCTCATCAAATATCAATTACTTATCCTTTCTTATGCCCCCATTACACTGAGGTATTACTTTGGAAATTGTCTTCAAAACATCCTGTATGCAGGCAGGATCAAACAAATCTCTCATTTTGCACGCATGTGCACCCATTTATATCATTTTACATACATTTGCATTCATTTGCATTTGCAGGCATTCATTCGCATTCATCTGCATTTGCATCAAGCTTCCTCACTCAGGAGAAGGGGTTAATCGTGAAAACAGGCTTTGAAAAGCTAACTATGATGGTCCATTCAAATCATGAACCAAGAATTTTTATTTTCCAAATTCAAAACCCATAAGTTGAACACTTCCTTCTTAAATTGTGATCCTTAGGTTAAATCCCTATGGAATTGATAGTTCGTAGGTCGAACCCCTGCAGAGTCAATGTGATTTGTAGGTTCAAACGCCTGTCAAACCAATACGGCTCATAGGTTGAACCCCTTTCGAACCAATCTCGTTCTCAAAAATTTCGATCTGTAGGTTGAAGTCCTCCTGATCCAATATTCTTTACAGTCCTTAGGTAGAACTCCTTTTGGATTGGTATTTTTTAGATATATGATTTGTAGGTTGAAGTCCTCCTGATCCACGTTCTTAGGCTGAATTCCTACAGAACCCATGTCGTTCCCAGTGAACCAATGTCGTTCTCAATTGAACCAATGTCGTTCTTAGGCTGAATCCCTATTGAACCCATGTTGTTCCCAGTGAACCAATGTCGTTCTCAATTGAACCAATGTCGTTCTTAGGCTGAATTCCTACAGAACCCATGTCGTTCCCAGTGAACCAATGCCGTTCTAAATTGAACCAATGTCGTTCGTAGGCTGAATACCTACAGAACCCATGTCGTTCCCAGTGAACCAATGTCGTTCTTAGGCTGAATTCCTACAGAACCTATGTTGTTCCCAGTGAACCAATGTCGTTCTCAATTGAACCAATGTCGTTCTTAGGCTGAATACCTATCAAACTCATGTTGTTCCCAGTGAACCAATGTCATTCTCAATTGAACCAATGTCATTCTTAGGATGAATCCCTACAGAACCCATGTCGTTCCCAGTGAACCAATGTCGTTCTCAATTGAACCAATGTCGTTCTTAGGGTGAATACCTATCGAACTCATGTTGTTCCCAGTGAACCAATGTCATTCTCAATTGAACCAATGTCATTCTTAGGATGAATCCCTACAGAACCCATGTCGCTTCCAGTAGACCAAATCACAATTTTGATCTCCAGGTCATCCAATATCCTATTTCCAATTTCTGAGTCTCTCCTTTGGGGAAAGGAGGGGAGAATCTAGCCACGGATGTGTCATTTAGATCTCAAGTGATTTCTTTCACCAAGGATTTCAGGAATATTTTGCCAATTTGTCATGAAAAATAGTTGTCGATCTCAAAATCTTTACTGCATAAAATTGTACCTCAGAATACCTTTAGTATTACTTCCGAAAAGACAAAGCTTTTGTGAAAAAAGATTCAAAATTCAAAATCTTTCTATTGGCCAACCAAAAGGATGAAGAATAAATCCGCGATATGGCCAGCAAAGAAAATTCAATGTTGTTGCAAAGCCATGAGTGATTGATATTGATCGCAGTCAATGGCACACTTTTTAAGATCATTCTTGGAAAATAAAAGCAGTCGAAATATCCTGAGTGATACAGAAAAATCCACTCAATCTCCATGTCTCCTCAATCACCTAAGCTGCAATTAAATATCTGCAAAAGGGATCTCTCAACTGTCGTCAAGATGAAGGCGAATTAGACGAGTCGACCCCCGGGGCCAAAGAAGATTTGGATCATCTTCAAGATGACGGAGTTTGTGACGGATCTTTCCAGGGAAAGTTCAGATCACCGTCGAGATGAAGGCGAGTGTGATGAACCTCCCGACAATCCCTAAAAGGTATTTAATTTTTTTTATCATCAAGAGATTCCCAACCAATGAGCCAATAACCGTCAATATAATCCCTCAGAGAAAAGGAGGATCGGAACATCTCTGAGATGAAGGAGTTTGTGACGTACCCTTCCAAAAAAAAATAAAGAGAGAAAAGCCAGGACATCTCCAAAATGAAGGATGATGTAATTCCCAAAAAATCCAAGAGAGCTCCAATTCTGTCAAAAAAAGAGTGCAAAAAGATCATCATGAGAAAAGAATCCCAGGATATCAGATTGCCGAATCTATCAAGAATCTTCTTTAATTTTGTGAAATTCTTTTATCAATATCCTTTCGCTAATAGCTCTCGCAATATCCAGAATACATTCTTTTCCGTCCATATCAATGAAATTGATAGCCTCCTTGAAGGAAAGTCAATTGCAAGTAATTTGAATTTGAATCTTGATTCTACGGAGTTAAGCCCAGTCGGAGGTAATACTTCAGGTAGAAAAGAGGGAATATTTTTCATATATATATGTGCTTATCATTCTTGCATTAACTACAATTTTTTTTATCTTATTGGCAATCTTTTTAAGTTATCCTGACATGAAGTGAGAACATGATGTTTATTTTGATGTATCCAGGCGTTGTTGTTATCCCTTTTAGGATCGGATGATGGGAGTTGTCCAAGATCCTTCCCTTCTTGTTTTGATCTGAGTGTCTGGGCTCTCAGATTCGCACACTTCCCTGTGCTCCCCACTGTCCCACCATAGACAGTTCCCGTTCAGGTTAAGGGTTAAACCTGAATTTTCCGCAAAAGGTCATCTGTCTTAAAAGCCATTCAGTCTTAGCAATGAGACGTCCAAGATCAATCCCTTTTCAAGCTTTAGGGAACCCCTTTTCCTCCTTTTGCAAACCCCTATCGGATTCATTGTGCGGAAATCCGAAGGTTTCATCACGGTCTCTTCTTTCGAGGATTCCGTCCATTTTCTGCCCAATCAGGTTAAGGGTATAAACCTGGGCCTCATTTGATGAGGTATTTCATTTTCAACCCGATCAGGTTAAGGGTACAAACCTGAGCCTCCTTTGATGAGGTATTCCATTTTCTGCCCAATCAGGTTAAGGGTACAAACCTGAGCCTCCTTTGATGAGGTATTTCATTTTCAACCCGATCAGGTTAAGGGTACAAACCTGAGCCTCCTTTGATGAGGTATTCCATTTTCTGCCCAATCAGGTTAAGGGTACAAACCTGAGCCTCCTTTGATGAGGTATTCCATTCTCTGCCCAATCAGGTTAAGGGTACAAACCTGAGCCTCCTTTGATGAGGTATTTCATTTTCAACCCGATCAGGTTAAGGGTACAAACCTGAGCCTCATTTGATGAGGTATTTCATTTTCAGCCCGATCAGGTTAAGGGTACAAACCTGAGCCTCATTTGATGAGGTATTTCATTTTCAACCCGATCAGGTTAAGGGTACAAACCTGAGCCTCCTTTGATGAGGTATTCCATTTTCATGTCCCGGTCAGGTTAAGGGTCAAACCTGAGCTTCGTTTCTACACGAGGTATTTTCTGTCCCATCCAGGTTAAGGGCAAAACCTGAATCTCACTTCTTTTCGAAGTAAAATTTTCACCTTATTCTTCATTTCATATCTATCATCACTTGAACTAATTCTTTCATACCCAGTCAGATTCATCTAACTGGGGCATTTTTATGATCCAAATTTGGTGTGTTTTCTTTGCCACTAAGCTCGGCTTTCAACCGGCTTAGCAGCAAAGAGGGGCATCTGTAAACACCCCAAATTTTCACCCTCATCCAGTGTTTGTCCATTTCATAAGTCATCACAGATCATTGCATGTCATTGCACGTATTCTGCATAGCATTGCATCTCATTTTCAAGATCCAACACTTCTAATTTTAAAACATTCAATCCAGATTTGAATTTTAAAGCTTTATTTCAAAATCAATTTCAAAACCTGAGTTTTTATTCAATACTCTGTCATTTTCCAACCCCAGGACTTTATATTTCGAAATATTTTCTCAAGGAAACAATCTGGATTCATTTCAAATTCAAATTTTAATCGATTTCAATTCACAGATGAGACCCATTGAGGTGGTGTCGCTTCTGAATTCCTCTATTCATCAAATTTCTCAAATTTTTGAAAGTTTCAGTCCGATTAGGACTCTGTCTCAGAGTCCTAATCCAGTCAGGAGTCTGTTTTTAAGTCTGTTTTACTTCCATTTTCAATCTTTTCCGTTTGCTTTCAAAAGTTAGGTCATTTTACAGAGTCCAGTTAGTTCAGGACTCTATTTTAGAGTTCGGTCGAGTTAGGAGTCTAACCTTGACTGTGTTTTCTGACTTATTTCATCATTTCTTGATAAAATCTTTTGAAAATTCTTTCATTTAGCTTTTAAAATCTAAAAACTCAGAGTCCTAAGGGTTCAGGACTCTAACTCGGAGTTCCAGTTCGCTTGAGACCCTATTTTCAAAAATCTTGAATTTCAAATGTCAATTTTAACCCTTTTTCAAAGCCATTTTCAGTGTTTATTTCAAAATTTCTAAAATTCGATGTGGGCCCACTCAGTTGGCACCATATCCAGAGGAATTCTAACTCAGTTAGGACCTTATGCCATTTCAAAAATTTTAATTTTAAGATTACTTTTGAAAATCCTTTTGAAAACTCCTTCAATTTCAAGTTTTAAAATCGTTTTTTTTGAAAAACTCAAGTAGGGCCCACTTGGGGTGGCGCCATATTCGAGTAAGTCAGGGCTAGACTAGGGTTAGTTGATGTCTTGGTTAGTGTTAGAGGTTTATAAGAGTCAAAACCATTTTGAAAACTCATTTTGAAAATTAGTTTTTAAAACTAGTGTTTTTAAATGTTTTTAAAGGTGTTTTAAAAACCCAAATGTAAAAGATGCCAAGTGGCATCACATTTGGGGGTTTTCTAGGTTTAGTTAGGGGCTAATTAGGGATTAATTAGAGTCCCACCTAGGCTAGAAAACCACAAAAAATCGTTGCCTTTAGTGGATTTATTAGAAAGAGTCCTAAAAAAATGAAAAACCTCTTAATTAACCCTAATTAAGTGACTTTTTGAAAAACTATAAAAAGGGACCTAAGGGGGGCCAAAAGGGAGGGCTCTTTTCTCTCAAATTTTCGTGGCCTCTCTCTCCTCTCCAGCACCTCCACCTTCCTCCATTGCAGCTTCAAGCACCAAGGTAATATTTTTAATATTTTTTAGTTTTATTTAATACTTTTTCATGTTTTAAATCAATTTTAGCCATTGGTGTCATCCCCTTCATGGATTAAACCATGGATTCAACCTCAAGAACCATCAAGAATCAGCAAGAACACTCCAAGAAGGTGATCTAAACCTGTTTTGGATGATTTACATAGATTTTAATCCATTAGAATTGATTTTAACATGATTCTTTGCATTATTAACCAATAAAATATATGATTTACCCTTTTTAATGGGTTAAATCTATGTTTTAAAGGTGATATCAAATTCCAGCCAATTATTCCTGTTTTTAATTTATTTTCATGGTTTATTCATGTTTGTTTTACATTCTATAGCATAGAAATAAGTTTTATTTACTGCTTTATGGTTTATTTTTTTTATTTACATTAGTTAATGCATGGTTTTTCAAGTTTCTTAAATTTCTGTGTGTTCTAGGTTTAGAACAATAAAGATGATGTTATTTCGGATTGAAGCACTCGTTGTTTATTTCTGATTTTTTTATATGTGATGCATGCAGGAGTTATTGAGTTACTGTAGAAAAATCATAGGTTTTGGATCTCGGGAACCCTGTCAAAAAAATCAGACATCAAATCGGGTTTTTAAAGCTTTAAAATCGTGGTTAAAATCAAGAAGGTAACTTGCTGTTATGATATTCTCTCATCTTATATCCGATTTTAGATCTGTAAAATGCTATGGATTCACATTGCGTAGATCTGTCGTCTGTGAAATTTTCGGATTTTTTAATCATTGTTTAGTATTTTTCCCCTTTTAGAGAATCTGTTTTTAAATTTAAAGCTCGTTAGGGTTTACCAAAACCCTAATCAGACTTGTGTTAGTCATAAATCCCAAACCACAGATCCGATTTTAGATCTGTAAAAAGTGAGTATTGTTATTTTTTTGTCTACTAGTCAGCACTAAAATTTCAGAAATGTTTGTTTAGTTTTTATATTTATTCCTGTATTTTCAATCTGAAGTAGCCGTTTTAATCCCTGTTAAGAGTGATATATTTTAGCCCAGGTTGCCGGAAGGGTTTCTCCCTAACCAGAGATGATTTTTCCGATCTGTAAATTGGGAAATATCTATTTTCCTTTCTCGTTAGTCTCTGTAAAATTTCATAAATTTCTATGGAGATTTGACCCCTGATTCAGGTCTTGGATTGAGACTGGTTGGTGAATTAGGTCAAAAATAGCATATTTTTAGGGTTTAAGGCAATTTTCGGATTAATTTAATGTCAAAATTTTTTTTTTATAATTCCAATTCGACATTAGGGTTATAACAAGTGCAGGTACCAATTTTTATGGATTTTGGAATCCATTTGATGGCTGAATTAAGCAAATTGCAAAACCGGGTTCCTGAAAGATCCAAAAACACTGCTAAAATCACAGTTTTTGTGATATTGTTGGATTTTCGTGCATAGGCATATATTTTTAGGGTTTAATCATGTTCATAATCATATTAGGATGCTTTAGGTTTAATTTTGTGCTCATTTGATTGCATTTAGTGCATAAAACCTAAGTTTTTACCAAAATCTATTTCTAAAAACCCTGATTTCAAGGCCATAGTCTTGCTATCGGGGGTAATTTGGTCATTTGACCTCAATTTCGAATTCCCTAACCCTAATTTTCATATTTTTAATCATGTCATATCATATTTAGTTTGACTCATCATTATTTGTATTTCAAAACTTGCATTTTACCAAATGTCTTTCTAAAAACCCTAATTTCAAGGCCATAGTCTTGTTATTAGGGGTATTTTGGTCATTTTGACCCTAATTTCAAAATTTCATATCTTCTCTTTCATATTTATTCCATTTTATTTCATACTTTATCATTTTTATTTAAGGGAATCAAGGAAGAGGCTTATATCTAGCAAAATCCAACAATTTCCTGATATTGTTGGATAAATCTAGAAAAGCCAACATATTTTCATTAACCAAGTTTTCTAGTTTTGCAGGTACATTGAAGACTTTATTTTTCATGTATTTAAATTTCAATAGTGATGTAATTTGTAATTAAACTTTGGAATAAGAATTTACATTTCCTACATAGATTAGGTTGCATTGCATATAGTTTATTTTTATCATGTTAATATGTGATGGATGATGATTCATGCATATTTTTGCAAATTCACCATGGTCTACACGAATGACACATGCACTAGCTTTTATGAAGTTTATAAACTTGGTGGAATTCATATTTATGGCCATAGTCAGAATATGAATGATACTTAGATTTATGATCTTCACATTAGCCACATTCAGCCTACACTCTTAGGCTAACTTCAAAATGCACTGCATTTCTCAAAAATACAAAAAGTATTTCTCAATTCCTCAAATCCATATTCATTCATTTCATGCATTTGCCAATTCCAATCTCAATTCAAAGAAGTTCATTTTTTCAAAATCCCCTAAGTCTTATAGCAAAATCGATTTTCCCAAAAGCATTGAATTTCAAAGAATATTTCAAGTGTTTTTCAAGTTCATAAACTCAATTTTCCAAGTTATGCAGTCAATTTCAAAGTTTGAAGTTAGAGAAATCAAAATTTTTCTAAGTCTTATTCAAAAATCGGTTTGCCAATGATATTTCAAGTATTTCCCAAATTCCGAATTCAAATTCCCTAAGTTAGAATTTCAATTTCAAAGTTTGAATTCAAAGAATTTCATTTTCTCAAAATTTTCTAAGTCATATGGAGAAATCGATTTTCTCAGAATATGAAAATCTCAAAGTATGTTTCAAGTATTTCTCAAGTTCAAAATTCAAAATTTCAAGTTATATTTTCAAGTTCAAAGTTTGAATTCAGAGAAACCAAGTTTCTCAGAATCGATTTTCACCAAATGTCAAGGATTCCTCAAAATCGATTTTTATTTCTAAGTATATTTCAAATCCCAATTCACGATTTTCCAAGATTTACATTTTCTAAATATTTCAATCATTCAAAGCAAACATCATGTTTTCAAAATGTGCATTTTCTGAAAATTCATAGCACATGCCTGATTCTTTGTGCATTTAGAAATTAGAATATGATTTAGACAAGTTGAATAGAGTAGAGCATAAGATTGATCCTTGGTTCAATTACCCCTGTTAAAGGTGGCAGGAACGGTTGAACCTCGTACCGATAGGTGAGTCCCATTCTACGGAATTTTCCCGCATTTTAAAAATGGAGGCGAGTTATTTTCAAAATCTTTTTCAAAGGTCAGTTTGATTTGCAAAAGTAAAAATTTTGCGATGATAACAGGTTTGGCGACCGTGATGGGACCTGTCTTTGCCTGATCAATTTAATGCTCTACTTAGTTCAATTTGTCAAAATCAATTTCCATGGAATGTCAGCTTTGCTTTATGATATCATGTGAACCTAGGAGCCTAGACTTGAACCCAGCTGACATGGAATGCATATAGACTAGGTATGGTTTGGTAGGACCATATTGAGGAGAATTATTCATGCTCACATAGACTTAGGTCTAATACAACACTCCTCAATTTAGGAATTGATTGAAAACAATGTTTGCTCCTTCAAAATTTTGAAAAAATCTATCTCTTTAGGACTTAGAGCCTTCTGTTTGATTGCATGTGCTCATGTTTTTAAAAAACCACCCCACCTATATTGTCCCGGTCTTCACGTTGCTGGGCTCTCTTCCAGAACCATAGTTCGGGACAGAGCCTCACAACTGGGCCACCTATTTGGGTGAAAACCCCCTGCCACGTACCAAGGGCCATAGTCCAACGTATATCGGCAGGTGCTCAAGGATGTTGGAAAACTTGAACCTAGAACCGGAGAAATTGATTTTATGCCACGTACATCGAGCCTTGGCTTGAGTATATAGGCATAACTGGATTGGATACAGTTGATCTGAACCTTAGAGTTAGGATTAAGGTCCTACAGCTATTTCAAAATTTGTGCATCTAGAGTCAGCTTTTAGGGAATGCTGTATGTGCATACTTGTTTATGCAGAATGTGATTGAATATGTTATAGTCATTTCCTTTTATTTTCCATATTTTCCCCAATTTTCTAAAATACTGGACGATTTTTTTAAAATTCCCCAGTCCATGTCCATGTACTGTCCATGTTTTAAATCCTGGACGATTTTCAAAATATTTCATTTTATAAAGTACTTCCTTATATTTCATTAAACCCTGGACGATTTTCATAAAGTTCCTCCATTTTCTTCAAAACTCCAGGTGATTTCCCATCTTTCCTGACTTCTGGATCTCGAATTTCCTGCTTTATTTTTATCCTGCCTGCATTTTTCTAAAAATTCCTGTATTTTCCAAGTCTTATTCCAAAATTTTCCATGTTTTCCAGTCTATTCTGATGGCATCCAGTCAGCTTGATTCAGTCTTCCCTGAGGGTCACATCTCCTACGAGGTGCGACAACGTATTCCCGAACATCGAGTCCTCAGCACCGGATCCTTCTTTCCCCGGTGGTATTATTCATGGTTCAAAAACTTCTCTCGTATGTTTCCGGACCATCTGGATGAGTGTGGATTGGAACTGGCGTCCGCGGTGGGAAAGCAGACAGTCAACGGCAATTTGATCCATGCACTAGCAGAGCGGTGGAATCCGAGCACTTCTACCTTCTGGTTCCCGTGGGGCGAGATGATAGTACTGATAGATGAATTTTCAGAGATTATGGGATTGCCCGAGCCAGCCGGTCAGCCTGGAGATCCATTAGAGAAACAGTTTTTGATCAATGTCAAGGGTCTGGATCCCCGAGATGCTTTAGCTCGCATGACAGGACGCAAGTCTTGGCCATTGATTGAAGAAGATGGAAATGAATATGTGGATCTGCTCGAAATCTACAGACAGTATGGAACATTTGCAGAAGTCAGCTCGTTGTCCAGGACAGCTCGAGAGAGAATTCAGCGCGCAATGGTTCTGTGCACGGTGGGATTAGCTTTTTTTCCCGATGGACGGAATTACATGGACATCAGAATAGTTCAGCTTCTAAGGAGATGGGGAAGTCGACAGACCAGCCACCTCTCAATAGCCATGGCCGCACTCGCTTTTCTATACCGAGGGTTGACTCGTTTCGCACTCGGAGAGTCGATCCTAGTCGAAAGGTGCACCTATGCCTTGCAGTCTTGGTTCCTCCGACATGTGCCAGTCTGAGCCAGTTCCTTCAGATACAATGGTGAAAAGCTTCTTCCAGTTGCGCGATACCGGTTCTTGATCGACAACCTTCAGGAGGAAGAGGTCGTATGGGACTACTTTGATCGCCAGGAATCACCTCTCAGATACACTTATGCTTACGGCAAGCGATTCAGACTACTTGGCCCGTTTTTCTGCGCATACTATCATCTAGAGCGGTGTGTCAGGCAGTTCTCTCAGAGGCAGAAGCGCGTAGAGATTCGTCCACTAGCCGGGGTTCTGCCAGAATTCGATCTCGCATCAGATCAGTGGACCGGAGCATACCATTCTGCTAGACATGGCTGGGATTCCTTTGTCAGTCTTACTATTTTTCCTGGTCCTCGTGTATCTTCTGATTATCCGGAGTGGTGGAAAATTGTCTGTCCCCCTCCCCTGTGTCAAGTGTATTATTGATAAAATCATGTTTTTCCCCTCAATAAAATTCCTTTATTTTACATTTCACTTTGGTTTGACGACCTCGCCTAGGTAACAAGGCATATTTTCAGTTGTTTATCTTGCAAAAAATAGCAACGCAATTGTCGTAATCCCAGCGACGAATCAATCCCTAGTAATGGGATATTATTTCAATTGTCTACCAAAATTCTCAACAAATATTTTCCTCCAAACCAAATTTCCTTCAGAAGCCTCACCATCAGTTCTGCCCTGCAGAGAGCATCAGTTATATCCAAGAGAACATTTGCGATACCCGATGGTTGATACAAGATCCAGAAAGAAAGCCGCATCAGTTGAAGGCGTCGCATACTCAGTAGCTTCAGAAGAAGAGATGGACTCACCTCGATCAATCCAGAGTCAGGGTCAGCAGGCGAATGATGGCATCGATCCCCAAATGTACGCCATGTTCAAAAAGATGATGACCAAGATGTTGGCAGAGCAAGCTGAGGCCAGTACTGAGCAAATTCAGACCAAACAGAAAGAAAAGGGTCATGCAACCAAGAATGTGAAGACCAATAAAAAGCAGAATTGTCACGAGAAAATATCTGATGAGTCAGAATCAGCTGACGATGCTGACAAGGAATGTGAAAATAAATATGAATTCAGAAGGTCGACTCAGGGGCAGGGATCGGCCTACAAATCCAAGAATCAGTCTGTTGACGACCCTACGCAGTCACAACTGAAAGATGTGGTGAAGATGGTTAAAGATCTTCAAGCGCGTGACAAGGGTAAAAGAGTCTTTACAAGTGAAGACTTCTATGATGGACTGGATGGGGATGATGATCTTGATAATCTCCCCAAGAAATTTATCAAGTTTGATGGTTCGGGTGACCCAAAAGCACATCTCGCCCTATTCTTCGCAGAATGTTCCAGGTTCAAGAGGAACAATCGTGCCTTATTTCTCTACTTCCCTCGCAGCTTGGAGGGTATTGCGGCAAAGTGGTATTCAGAGCATATCAACCCGATAGAGCTGAAAGAGTTCGATAAAGTGGTCAATTTATTTATTGAGCGCTTTCTATTCAATGCTGAAGCACTCCCGACTCTCAGTCATCTTTGCGGCCTCAAGCAGAAAGAAAACGAGAAGGCCCGAGATTTTATCCGCCGATGGAGGTCAGCTTGCAATAAGATGAGAGACCCGATATCAGAAGGGCATGCATTGTCACTAATCTTGAATAATTTTTCACAACCCTTGAAAGGTCTCATTTCCACGGCACCGTCAAAAACCTTCATCGAACTGACAGAACGAGCCGAGTGGCTCGAGCTAAGCATGGAAAATGGAGTTTATGAAGGCTTCATCTTTACACAAGGTAACAATCAGAGTGAGCAGAAGAAGAAGGCTCACTTCACTCTTTCTGCCAATGATAGCAAAAGCAACAAGAAAAATTATGATCACTATTCAGAGGGATCCAAGGGCCAAAAAGGAAAGTTCTCCAACAATGATAGGCCTCTTCAATCTAGTCCTCAGCATAAAGAGAAAGATCAAGAAAAGCCAAAGCGCAAGGATTGGAGTACGGATCGAAAGTTCACCCCTCTGGACCAAACACTAGAGAGTGTTCTGGAATACATGCTTGCAAAAGATATGATCTGTTTACCTAAAGCAGCTGATCCCGCAACAATCATGGGTAGATTCAAAGAAAGATTTTGCAAATTTCATCGGGCAGTAGGGCATGACACTGAGAATTGTTTCGTCCTGAAAAATATCATTCAAGATTGCATCGACAAGAATATCCTTATTGAAGATGAGGAAAATACCAGTCGACCATCCTGAGCGAGTTTTCTAAAAATTGACAATGTCGAGACTATGTCACTTTCATCATTTTGTTATTTTGAAGCGACAATGTAGTCTCAGTTCTTCTATCAATTTGTTATTTCTTTCTTCAATGCATTAATAAATTTGTCAATCTTCCTTATGGCCTGGCGTCATCTTTTATATTCTTCATTTGCAAATGTTTAAATGTCTTCTTATAAGGGGTAACCTTTTTCAAAGTGCCTCTCTGATCAACCAAGAAGCTCATTGTCAGTTTTACCTCGTTATCCTCAGAGAATTCTCATCAAATATCAATTACTTATCCTTTCTTATGCCCCCATTACACTGAGGTATTACTTTGGAAATTGTCTTCAAAACATCCTGTATGCAGGCAGGATCAAACAAATCTCTCATTTTGCACGCATGTGCACCCATTTATATCATTTTACATACATTTGCATTCATTTGCATTTGCAGGCATTCATTCGCATTCATCTGCATTTGCATCAAGCTTCCTCACTCAGGAGAAGGGGTTAATCGTGAAAACAGGCTTTGAAAAGCTAACTATGATGGTCCATTCAAATCATGAACCAAGAATTTTTATTTTCCAAATTCAAAACCCATAAGTTGAACACTTCCTTCTTAAATTGTGATCCTTAGGTTAAATCCCTATGGAATTGATAGTTCGTAGGTCGAACCCCTGCAGAGTCAATGTGATTTGTAGGTTGAACGCCTGTCAAACCAATACGGCTCATAGGTTGAACCCCTTTCGAACCAATCTCGTTCTCAAAAATTTCGATCTGTAGGTTGAAGTCCTCCTGATCCAATATTCTTTATAGTCCTTAGGTAGAACTCCTTTTGGATTGGTATTTTTTAGATATATGATTTGTAGGTTGAAGTCCTCCTGATCCACGTTCTTAGGCTGAATTCCTACAGAACCCATGTCGTTCCCAGTGAACCAATGTCGTTCTCAATTGAACCAATGTCGTTCTTAGGCTGAATCCCTATTGAACCCATGTTGTTCCCAGTGAACCAATGTCGTTCTCAATTGAACCAATGTCGTTCTTAGGCTGAATTCCTACAGAACCCATGTCGTTCCCAGTGAACCAATGCCGTTCTAAATTGAACCAATGTCGTTCGTAGGCTGAATACCTACAGAACCCATGTCGTTCCCAGTGAACCAATGTCGTTCTTAGGCTGAATTCCTACAGAACCTATGTTGTTCCCAGTGAACCAATGTCGTTCTCAATTGAACCAATGTCGTTCTTAGGCTGAATACCTATCAAACTCATGTTGTTCCCAGTGAACCAATGTCATTCTCAATTGAACCAATGTCATTCTTAGGATGAATCCCTACAGAACCCATGTCGTTCCCAGTGAACCAATGTCGTTCTCAATTGAACCAATGTCGTTCTTAGGGTGAATACCTATCGAACTCATGTTGTTCCCAGTGAACCAATGTCATTCTCAATTGAACCAATGTCATTCTTAGGATGAATCCCTACAGAACCCATGTCGCTTCCAGTAGACCAAATCACAATTTTGATCTCCAGGTCATCCAATATCCTATTTCCAATTTCTGAGTCTCTCCTTTGGGGAAAGGAGGGGAGAATCTAGCCACGGATGTGTCATTTAGATCTCAAGTGATTTCTTTCACCAAGGATTTCAGGAATATTTTGCCAATTTGTCATGAAAAATAGTTGTCGATCTCAAAATCTTTACTGCATAAAATTGTACCTCAGAATACCTTTAGTATTACTTCCGAAAAGACAAAGCTTTTGTGAAAAAAGATTCAAAATTCAAAATCTTTCTATTGGCCAACCAAAAGGATGAAGAATAAATCCGCGATATGGCCAGCAAAGAAAATTCAATGTTGTTGCAAAGCCATGAGTGATTGATATTGATCGCAGTCAATGGCACACTTTTTAAGATCATTCTTGGAAAATAAAAGCAGTCGAAATATCCTGAGTGATACAGAAAAATCCACTCAATCTCCATGTCTCCTCAATCACCTAAGCTGCAATTAAATATCTGCAAAAAGGATCTCTCAACTGTCGTCAAGATGAAGGCGAATTAGACGAGTCGACCCCCGGGGCCAAAGAAGATTTGGATCATCTTCAAGATGACGGAGTTTGTGACGGATCCTTCCAGGGAAAGTTCAGATCACCGTCGAGATGAAGGCGAGTGTGATGAACCTCCCGACAATCCCTAAAAGGTATTTAATTTTTTTTATCATCAAGAGATTCCCAACCAATGAGCCAATAACCGTCAATATAATCCCTGAGAGAAAAGGAGGATCGGAACATCTCTGAGATGAAGGAGTTTGTGACGTACCCTTCAAAAAAAAAATAAAGAGAGAAAAGCCAGGACATCTCCAAAATGAAGGATGATGTAATTCCCAAAAAATCCAAGAGAGCTCCAATTCTGTCAAAAAAAGAGTGCAAAAAGATCATCATGAGAAAAGAATCCCAGGATATCAGATTGCCGAATCTATCAAGAATCTTCTTTAATTTTGTGAAATTCTTTTATCAATATCCTTTCGCTAATAGCTCTCGCAATATCCAGAATACATTCTTTTCCGTCCATATCAATGAAATTGATAGCCTCCTTGAAGGAAAGTCAATTGCAAGTAATTTGAATTTGAATCTTGATTCTACGGAGTTAAGCCCAGTCGGAGGTAATACTTCAGGTAGAAAAGAGGGAATATTTTTCATATATATATGTGCTTATCATTCTTGCATTAACTACAATTTTTTTTATCTTATTGGCAATCTTTTTAAGTTATCCTGACATGAAGTGAGAACTTGATGTTTATTTTGATGTATCCAGGCGTTGTTGTTATCCCTTTTAGGATCGGATGATGGGAGTTGTCCAAGATCCTTCCCTTCTTGTTTTGATCTGAGTGTCTGGGCTCTCAGATTCGCACACTTCCCTGTGCTCCCCACTGTCCCACCATAGACAGTTCCCGTTCAGGTTAAGGGTTAAACCTGAATTTTCCGCAAAAGGTCATCTGTCTTAAAAGCCATTCAGTCTTAGCAATGAGACGTCCAAGATCAATCCCTTTTCAAGCTTTAGGGAACCCCTTTTCCTCCTTTTGCAAACCCCTATCGGATTCATTGTGCGGAAATCCGAAGGTTCCATCACGGTCTCTTCTTTCGAGGATTCCGTCCATTTTCTGCCCAATCAGGTTAAGGGTATAAACCTGGGCCTCATTTGTTGAGGTATTTCATTTTCAACCCGATCAGGTTAAGGGTACAAACCTGAGCCTCCTTTGATGAGGTATTCCATTTTCTGCCCAATCAGGTTAAGGGTACAAACCTGAGCCTCCTTTGATGAGGTATTTCATTTTCAACCCGATCAGGTTAAGGGTACAAACCTGAGCCTCCTTTGATGAGGTATTCCATTTTCTGCCCAATCAGGTTAAGGGTACAAACCTGAGCCTCCTTTGATGAGGTATTCCATTTTCTGCCCAATCAGGTTAAGGGTACAAACTTGGGCCTCCTTTGATGAGGTATTCCATTTTTTGCCCAATCAGGTTAAGGGTACAAACCTGAGCCTCCTTTGATGAGGTATTCCATTTTCTGCCCAATCAGGTTAAGGGTACAAACCTGGGCCTCCTTTGATGAGGTATTTCATTTTCTACCCGATCAGGTTAAGGGTATAAACCTGGGCCTCCTTTGATGAGGTATTCCATTCTCTGCCCAATCAGGTTAAGGGTACAAACCTGAGCCTCCTTTGATGAGGTATTTCATTTTCAACCCGATCAGGTTAAGGGTACAAACCTGAGCCTCATTTGATGAGGTATTTCATTTTCAGCCCGATCAGGTTAAGGGTACAAACCTGAGCCTCATTTGATGAGGTATTTCATTTTCAACCCGATCAGGTTAAGGGTACAAACCTGAGCCTCCTTTGATGAGGTATTCCATTTTCATGTCCCGTTCAGGTTAAGGGTCAAACCTGAGCTTCGTTTCTACACGAGGTATTTTCTGTCCCATCCAGGTTAAGGGCAAAACCTGAATCTCACTTCTTTTCGAAGTAAAATTTTCACCTTATTCTTCATTTCATATCTATCATCACTTGAACTAATTCTTTCATACCCAGTCAGATTCATCTAACTGGGGCATTTTTATGATCCAAATTTGGTGTGTTTTCTTTGCCACTAAGTTCGGCTTTCAACCGGCTTAGCAGCAAAGAGGGGCATCTGTAAACACCCCAAATTTTCACCCTCATCCAGTGTTTGTCCATTTCATAAGTCATCACAGATCATTGCATGTCATTGCACGTATTCTGCATAGCATTGCATCTCATTTTCAAGATCCAACACTCCTAATTTTAAAACATTCAATCCAGATTTGAATTTTAAAGCTTTATTTCAAAATCAATTTCAAAACCTGAGTTTTTATTCAATACTCTATCATTTTCCAACCCCAGGACTTTATATTTCGAAATATTTTCTCAAGGAAACAATCTGGATTCATTTCAAATTCAAATTTTAATCGATTTCAATTCACAGATGAGACCCATTGAGGTGGTGTCGCTTCTGAATTCCTCTATTCATCAAATTTCTCAAATTTTTGAAAGTTTCAGTCCGATTAGGACTCTGTCTCAGAGTCCTAATCCAGTCAGGAGTCTGTTTTTAAGTTTGTTTTACTTCCATTTTCAATCTTTTCCGTTTGCTTTCAAAATTTAGGTCAATTTACAGAGTCCAGTTAGTTCAGGACTCTATTTTAGAGTTCGGTCGAGTTAGGAGTCTAACCCTGACTGTGTTTTCTGACTTATTTCATCATTTCTTGATAAAATCTTTTGAAAATTCTTTCATTTAGCTTTTAAAATCTAAAAACTCAGAGTCCTAAGGGTTCAGGACTCTAACCCGGAGTTCCAGTTCGCTTGAGACCCTATTTTCAAAAATCTTGAATTTCAAATGTCAATTTTAACCCTTTTTCAAAGCCATTTTCAGTGTTTATTTCAAAATTTCTAAAATTCGATGTGGGCCCACTCAGTTGGCACCATATCCAGAGGAATTCTAACTCAGTTAGGACCTTATGCCATTTCAAAAATTTTAATTTTAAGATTACTTTTGAAAATCCTTTTGAAAACTCCTTCAATTTCAAGTTTTAAAATCGTTTTTTTTGAAAAACTCAAGTAGGGCCCACTTGGGGTGGCGCCATATTCGAGTAAGTCAGGGCTAGACTAGGGTTAGTTGATGTCTTGGTTAGTGTTAGAGGTTTATAAGAGTCAAAACCATTTTGAAAACTCATTTTGAAAATTAGTTTTTAAAACTAGTGTTTTTAAATGTTTTTAAAGGTGTTTTAAAAACCCAAATGTAAAAGATGCCAAGTGGCATCACATTTGGGGGTTTTCTAGGTTTAGTTAGGGGCTAATTAGGGATTAATTAGAGTCCCACCTAGGCTAGAAAACCACAAAAAATCGTTGCCTTTAGTGGATTTATTAGAAAGAGTCCTAAAAAAATGAAAAACCTCTTAATTAACCCTAATTAAGTGACTTTTTGAAAAACTATAAAAAGGGACCTAAGGGGGGCCAAAAGGGAGGGCTCTTTTCTCTCAAATTTTCGTGGCCTCTCTCTCCTCTCCAGCACCTCCACCTTCCTCCATTGCAGCTTCAAGCACCAAGGTAATATTTTTAATATTTTTTAGTTTTATTTAATACTTTTTCATGTTTTAAATCAATTTTAGCCATTGGTGTCATCCCCTTCATGGATTAAACCATGGATTCAACCTCAAGAACCATCAAGAATCAGCAAGAACACTCCAAGAAGGTGATCTAACCCTGTTTTGGATGATTTACATAGATTTTAATCCATTAGAATTGATTTTAACATGATTCTTTGCATTATTAACCAATAAAATATATGATTTACCCTTTTTAATGGGTTAAATCTATGTTTTAAAGGTGATATCAAATTCCAGCCAATTATTCCTGTTTTTAATTTATTTTCATGGTTTATTCATGTTTGTTTTACATTCTATAGCATAGAAATAAGTTTTATTTACTGCTTTATGGTTTATTTTTTTTATTTACATTAGTTAATGCATGGTTTTTCAAGTTTCTTAAATTTCTGTGTGTTCTAGGTTTAGAACAGTAAAGATGATGTTATTTCGGATTGAAGCACTTGTTTTTTATTTCTGATTTTTTTATATGTGATGCATGCATGAGTTATTGAGTTACTGTAGAAAAATCAGAGGTTTTTGATCTCGGAAACCATGTCAAAAAAATCAAACATCAAATCGGGTTTTTAAAGCTTTAAAATCATGGTTAAAATCAAGAAGGTAACTTGCTGTTATGATATTTCTCTCATCTTATATCCGATTTTAGATCTGTAAAATGCTATGGATTCACATTGAGTAGATATGTCGTCTGTGAAATTTTCGGATTTTTTGATCATTTTTAAGTATTTTTACCCTTTTAGAGAATCTATTTTTAAATTTAAAGCTCGTTAGGGTTTACCAAAACCCTAATCAGACTTGTGTTAGTCATAAATCCCAAACCACAGATCCGATTTTAGATCTGTAAAAAGTGAGTATTGTTATTTTTCTGTCTACTGTTCACCACTAAAATTTCAGAAATGTTTGTTTAGGTTTTCTATTTATTCCTGTATTTTCAATCTGAAGTAGCCGTTTTAATCCCTGTTAAGAGTGATATATTTTAGCCCAGGTTGCCGGAAGGGTTTATCCCTAACCGGAGATGATTTTTCCGATCTGTAAATTGGGAAATCTTTGTTTTCCTTTCTAGTTAGTCTCTGTACAATTTCATAAATTTCTATGGAGATTTGACCCCTGATTCAGGTCTTGGATTGAGACTGGTTGGTGAATTAGGTCAAAAATAGCATATTTTTAGGGTTTAAGGCAATTTTCGGATTAATTTAATGTCAATTTTTTTTTTTTATAATTCCAATTCGACATTAGGGTTATAACAAGTGCAGGTACCAATTTTTATGGATTTTGGAATCCATTTGATGGCTGAATTAAGCAAATTGCAAAACCGGGTTCCTGAAAGATCCAAAACACTGCTAAAATCACAGTTTTTGTGATATTGTTGGATTTTCGTGCATAGGCATATATTTTTAGGGTTTAATCATGTTCATAATCATATTAGGATGCTTTAGGTTTAATTTTGTGCTCATTTGATTGCATTTAGTGCATAAAACCTAAGTTTTTACCAAAATCTATTTCTAAAAACCCTGATTTCAAGGCCATAGTCTTGCTATCGGGGGTAATTTGGTCATTTGACCTCAATTTCGAATTCCCTAACCCTAATTTTCATATTTTTAATCATGTCATATCATATTTAGTTTGACTCATCATTATTTGTATTTCAAAACTTGCATTTTACCAAATGTCTTTCTAAAAACCCTAATTTCAAGGCCATAGTCTTGTTATTAGGGGTATTTTGGTCATTTTGACCCTAATTTCAAAATTTCATATCTTCTCTTTCATATTTATTCCATTTTATTTTATACTTTATCATTTTTATTTAAGGGAATCAAGGAAGAGGCTTATATCTAGCAAAATCCAACAATTTCCTGATATTGTTGGATAAATCTAGAAAAGCCAACATATTTTCATTAACCAAGTTTTCTAGTTTTGCAGGTACATTGAAGACTCTATTTTTCATGTATTTAAATTTCAATAGTGATGTAATTTGTAATTAAACTTTGGAATAAGAATTTACATTTCTTGCATAGATTAGGTTGCATTGCATATAGTTTATTTTTATCATGTTAATATGTGATGGATGATGATTCATGCATATTTTTGCAAATTCACCATGGTCTACACGAATGACACATGCACTAGCTTTTATGAAGTTTATAAACTTGGTGGAATTCATATTTATGGCCATAGTCAGAATATGAATGATACTTAGATTTATGATCTTCACATTAGCCACATTCAGCCTACACTCTTAGGCTAACTTCAAAATGCACTGCATTTCTCAAAAATACAAAAAGTATTTCTCAATTCCTCAAATCCATATTCATTCATTTCATGCATTTTCCAATTCCAATCTCAATTCAAAGAAGTTCATTTTTTCAAAATCCCCTAAGTCTTATAGCAAAATCGATTTTCCCAAAAGCATTGAATTTCAAAGAATATTTCAAGTGTTTTTCAAGTTCATAAACTCAATTTTCCAAGTTATGCAGTCAATTTCAAAGTTTGAAGTTAGAGAAATCAAAATTTTTCTAAGTCTTATTCAAAAATCGGTTTGCCAATGATATTTCAAGTATTTCCCAAATTCCGAATTCAAATTCCCTAAGTTAGAATTTCAATTTCAAAGTTTGAATTCAAAGAATTTCATTTTCTCAAAATTTTCTAAGTCATATGGAGAAATCGATTTTCTCAGAATATGAAAATCTCAAAGTATGTTTCAAGTATTTCTCAAGTTCAAAATTCAAAATTTCAAGTTATATTTTCAAGTTCAAAGTTTGAATTCAGAGAAACCAAGTTTCTTAGAATCGATTTTCACCAAATGTCAAGGATTCCTTAAAATCGATTTTTATTTCTCTCAGAAGTATATTTCAAATCCCAATTCACGATTTTCCAAGATTTACATTTTCTAAATATTTCAATCATTCAAAGCAAACATCATGTTTTCAAAATGTGCATTTTCTGAAAATTCATAGCACATGCCTGATTCTTTGTGCATTTAGAAATTAGAATATGATTTAGACAAGTTGAATAGAGTAGAGCATAAGATTGATCCTTGGTTCAATTACCCCTGTTAAAGGTGGCAAGAACGGTTGAACCTCGTACCGACAGGCGAGTCCCATTCTACGGAATTTTCCCGCATTTTAAAAACGGAGGCGAGTTATTTTCAAAATCTTTTTCAAAATCTTTTTCAAAATCTTTTTCAAAGGTCAGTTTGATTTGCAAAAGTAAAAATTTTGCGATGATAACAGGGGCCTTTTTAAAAAAAATTTTTTTTTTCAAAAAATGGGTTTTTAAAACCATTTTTTTTGTTCTTTTCTCGGTATTTTCTGATTTTTTTGTTATTTTGGAAATAAAACTCTAAAACCTAAGCGGTACGAGAGACCAAACTATTTTTTTGTATTTTTGAGAAATATTTACAAAAAGAGGGGTTTCCTAAAAATTTGAGTTTGACTCCTTCAGCAAATGAGTTTGGATTCAAAATTTGAGAAGATTTTCGAGTTTTTGACCTCGAATTGAGAAATATAGGGTAATGAATCCAAACGGATGCCGGATGGACTGTCTGAGCAATTCCAAAAACTATTTTTGGTATTTTTATAATTGCAATTTGAAAATCGGACAGCGAGGTTCAGATTTGGATCTTTTACCCAGATCTGGATCCGAAACTGAGTCAGATGTATAAAAATGAACTTAATTTCAATAAAATCTAAGAAATAACTGGAATTTAGATTTAAAATTGACTCGATTGCTCAGAAAATGGGGTCAGGGGCAAAAAGGGAATACTTACAACATTTTGAAAATTTTGGGGTGTTCACAGATGCCCCTCTTTGCTAGTAAGCTGGTTGAAAGCCGAGCTTAGTGGCAAAGAAACACTCCAAATTTTGAAAAATGCCCCAGTCAGCAAACCTGAACTGGGTGTGGAAGATTTATTTTGGAAAACATAGTTTTTCAAGCTAAAAACCTTATCCTGAATGGTTCTTGGAGAGACGAAATCCTCAAAAACAATATGACTAAATAGCAGGAATGAGGAAATCGTGATGGGACTTTGGGCGAAGATCCCGAAATGATGAAAGATAAGAATTTTGATCAAGTCTCATGGGTGAGACAAGATGAGCCTTTTGGAATGACTCAGGTTTTAGCCCTTAACCTGGATGGGATGAAGATAAATCAAGATAATTTGGATGGGGGAAGGAATATAAGCGGACCTCGATGGGACATTTTTTAGAGAAATGCCTCATGAGATGAAATTCAAAATATGACCCTTTCTTGGAGGGATATACATAGAGCATGGATTCCTTTGTGGGGAAAACCATGATGGGACTGGGAGGATTACCTCGTCGAAACGAGGCTCAGGTTTAACCCAAACCTGAACGGAAGATACCTCGTGGAATGAGGTTTAGGCTTAACCCTTAACCTGAAGGGGACGATACCTCAAGGAGCGAGGTTCAGACTTAACCCTTATCCTGAAAGGGGCGACCATACGAGATCCTCGAACGAAGAAACCGTGATGGGACAGGAAGAAATACATCGCCAAAACGAGATTCAGGTTTAACCTTTGACCTGAGTGGGGGAAACTGTACGGAATCCTCGGATGAAGAAACCATGATGGGACCTTCAGAATTTGGACGAACAAATCCGAAAGGGGTTTTGCGAGAAGAGAAAAATGGGGTTCCCTAAAGCTTGGAAAATGGATGATCTTGGGCGCCTCATTGTTGAGACTAAATCAGCTTTTAAAAATAGACGACCTCTCGCAAAAGGTTTGGGTGATACCTCGAGGAGCGAGGTAACAAGTCTAATCCTTAGCCTGAATGGATACAAAATCCTCGAAGGGCGAGAAAAACTGTGATGGGACCTTTAGACTTCGCACAATAAGTCCAAGAAGGGTTTGCAAAAGGATAAAAATGGGGGTCGCTAAAGCTTGAAAAGGGTTTGATCTTAGGCACCTCATTGCTGAGACTGAAAATAGCTTTTGACAATAACAAACCTTTTGCAGAAAGTTCAGGTTTAACCTTATCCTGAGCGGGAACTGTCTATGGTGGGACAGTGGGGAACGCAGGGAAGCATGCGAATCTGAGAGCGCTTAGATCAGACAGAAGGAAAGGACTTTCCAATCCTAGCGAGGGATGACGTCAGGCTACGTCAAAATGAACATCAAGTTCTTACTTCATGTTGGGATAACGAGAAAATAATGCCAATAAGATGCCAAAAATTATAGTTGATTCAGAAAGATTGAATTGTGCTCATATGTGTGAAAATATTACCTCTTTCTTCCTAGAGTATTAACTTCAATTGGGCTAACTCCGTAGAATCAAGATCAAATTCAAATTTGTTGTTGTTGAGTTTCTTCAAGGAAGATATCAATTTCCTTGGTATGAAAGGGAAGGAAATATTTTTAGCTTCATAAAAGCAATTGAATGGAAAGACATTGATAAAAGAATTTCACATAGATAAAGATGATTCCTGACAGTTTTGGGCAGCTTGATATCCTGGGTGTTTTTCCCATGATGATCTGTTTGCACTCTTTTGAGTCATGGAGCTTTCTTGGGTTCTTTTACATCATCCTTCATTTTGGAGATGTCCTGACTTTTCTCTCTTTTTCGAGGAAGGGTACGTCACAAACTCCTTCATCTTGGAGATGCTCTGATCTTTTTTTTTCAGGAATTATGCTTGATGATATTGGTTCATTGGTCAAAATCTCTAGATGATAGCATAAATCAAATATCTTTTAGGGTTTGTTGGGAGGTTTATTGTAGTCGCCTTCATCTTGGCGGTGATCTGAACGTTCCCTGGAAGGATCCGTCACAAACTCCTTCATCTCGGAAATGATCCAAATCTTCTTTGGCCTCGGAGATCTAACTCGCATATTTGTCTTCATCTTGACGACAATTGAGAGATCCCTTTTGTGGATACTTGATTGCAGCTTAGATGACTGAGGATATATGGATTGGGTAGGTTCTCTTTGTTGCCCAGGATATTTCCACTGTCTTACTGCTAGAAGAATGATCTTTAAAAATGTGCCATAGCTATGATCAATATCAGTTCACTTATGGCTTTTCAACATCTTTGAATTTTTTCCTTTGCCAGTCATATCGAAGATTTTTTTCTTCATCCTCTTGGTTGACCAACGAAAAAGCTTGAATTTAGTTCTTATTTCACAAAAGTCTTGCTCTTTTGGAAATAATACTAAAGGTAATTTGAGGTAATTCTTTATGTGATGAAAGCTTTGAGATCAACAATGGTTTTTTATAGCAAATTGGCAAAGTGTTCTAGAAATCCTAGATGAAAGAAATCGCTCGATATCGAATCGACACGTCCATGACAAAATTCTCCTCTCTTTTTCCCCAAAAAGAGAGACTCAGGCTTAGCCCTTACCTGAATGGGAAGTTGGAAATACTCCTCTCTTCCCCAAAGAGGAGGTGTTTGCAAAACAAAACTTTTGAAGAGAAATTAAGTTTTCGTCAAAATTCCCTATCCCTAGGCTTCTCTTATGGAAAGGTGGCCGAAAAACAAAGTTGAGAAAGTATCACAGAGGAACGAGTCCATCACACTCTCCCTAGAAGAGGGTCTGTGGTCATCGCAAAATTTTTCCTCTCTTTATGATTTCTCTCTCTTCCTTCTCTTTTCCTTTTCTAACCTCTATTCTCCTCCGTTTTGAAGGAAGAAGGATGAAAAGAAAAGAAAGAGAGAAGTGAAAAGAAAGAAAGAGAGAGGGGAACTGTTTTGCGCGGTCTCACTTGACCTTAATTTGAAAACATTTAGAAATTTAACTCGCCTCCGTTTCGAAAATTTGCGGGAAAAATGGGGAGACGGGATTCGCTCGTCGGTACGAGGTTCGACCGTTCCTGGCGCCTTTACCAGGGGTAATCGACCCAAGGATCGAGTCTATGCCTTTTGCTTTGCCTAAACATAATCTAAGGATTTATTCTAACTTTAAATGCACAAAGAATCATGCTTGTGCAATGCAAGAATGTTATGCTCTTTTGAAAAGAAGGTTTTAGAAATTTCCAAGTATTCTGAGATGAACTTGGTACGGGAGTGAAGAAATGTTTAAATCTCACTTAGCACTTGAGATGGATCAGAGAAGTAGATCAGAATTTTTGGAAGAAAATAAATGAGGAGGAAATGACTTGAAGCTTTGAAAATAGAAGGAGATGAAGTTTCAAAGTTTTTAAAAAACTGGATTTTGAATCTGAATTTGAATTTTAAGAAAGGAAAATGAAATGCTTGAGATGAATTTAAATTTAGATTTTGAAGTTTGAAATCTAGAATAGATCTGAGGGATCCAAATGGTATTTAAGAATAGAAATTGATTTAGGGAGTTCAGGTGAGATCTGAAAAATGGAATTGGGTTTGAAACCTGGAATTGGGAATGGGGATTGGGTTTCGGATCCTGAAATAGATTCGGATCTGAAGTCTGAGATCCAAAGTGTGATTGAATTCTGGATCCTAAGATGGATTTTTGGATCTAAAAGCTTGAGATCCAAAATAGAATTGGATTCTGGATCCTAATTGGGAGTTGGATCTGGAGTCTGAGATCCAAAAGTGAAATTGGACTCTGGATCCTAAAGAGGGATCGGATCTGGAGTCTGAGATCCAAAAGTGAAATTGGACTCTGGATCCTAAAGAGAAATTGGATCTGAAGTCTGAGATCCAATATGAGTGCTGAATTTTTAGAAAAAATAGACTTGGAATTTAATTCAAGAATTTCTAAGTCTGATTTGAGTTTGGGAAAAGGGATTTTAGACATTGAATTTTGAATATACAGATGAATCCCAAAGTCAATTTAGACCTGGGATTTGAAGCTTGAGATGAATCAAGAATCTCAAAGTTAGATTGAACTTTGAGTTTGATTGGAGTCTTTTGAAAATGAATCTTGAAATTTTAAAGTAAAATTGAACTTTGAAAATGAATTTGAATTGGAAATTTTGAACATGAAATGAATTTGAAATCTCAAAGTTAAATTAGACTCTCAGATGGAAAATGAAATAGAATTGAAAAAAAAAAGATGAACAGGATTTGAAGATTTGATTGAAGAAGATATTTACATCACTTGGAGTTTTGAAAAAGTAATTTTGAAATATGATGCAGTTCTATCCTAAATGATGAATGATTTAAAAAGAATTTTGAATTTGGATTTTGAAAAGCTATTTCATTCTTTGGATGAATTAAAATAAGATTGAGGATATAATACATCCTTGACTATGGTCATTGAATGTATTATATAATAATCTATATTTAAATTCAGGTAAAGAATAAAACACATTTGGTGCTTTTATAGAATTTAAAATGAAATTAACTCTCAACATACCCTGACTATGGCCATTGGTATGTATTTTTGAGTTGATTTTAAATTAAATTCTGATAAAAGAAGAAAATATTTAAGGAAAATATGATGAAATTTGAAAAGTGGATCCAGTGTGGATCCGGTGTTATTTTGTAAAAGATAAAAATCCTAAGTTTTGTCCACACCCTGACTATGGCCATTGATGTGGATCATCAACTTAGGATTGATTTACCTCTTACGAAATGGTGCTCGTGCCATTCGTGTTTCACCAATGTGAGATTTTGGGAAATAAAGGCAAAAATGCATGAAAAACAAATAACTCATGATATTTACAATGCTCATTCATTCTATAAAACAGGAAATGTAAATTCTCATTAAATCCTAACTTAAAAAAAAAAAAAAAAATTTGAATTTACAAACCCAAGAAATGATATTCTCCACATATTCCCTGCAAAACCGAGTTAGCATAAAAAAAAAGAAAAAATACATATGGAAAGAAAACAATACTTCCTATACAAGATGGTGAATACTCATATATCTAAAGGAAGAGTTCATGTGAGATGCGTGGGACTAAGTATATACATATAAGGGTGAATCTGTGTAACCATGCATAAAGATGTACGTGTGAAGACAACACATATACGTATATAAGTATATACATATATCTATACACATATGTACCCACATATATACATATATATAGGTATATTTATATATATAGGGAGAGAGTGAGTGCTGGTATAGTTGCATTTGCAGGAAATAGGGCAAGTATATGGCTGGTATGTAGAAGGAGGTCGGTTTAGGCTAAGTGAGGGAGTGCTTCTATGGGCTGAAGGATGATGAGATGCTGGCTATGCAACTACAGTGATAACATTAATATGCAGGGGATGATGTTGACTGGAAGCGGGAAGTTGGAAACTGCAAATATGATGGGTAAGAGATACTGCTATAAGCAACGTATGACAGTAGTGATGTACAACAGTGCAGCTAACAGGGATACAGTGTGACAATGGTTGGAATAGCAGCAACAAGAAAATGGTGATTGTGCAGATACATATGTGGCCAGATATTTCGTTAGAAATGGTGGCAATATTGTTATCATAAAATGAAGATTATTCTATGATGATACTATTTGTCACTGGGATAACACTTTATATTGAATAGTTTTGGGCCTCAAATGGTGGTGGTATCTAGTTACTTTGGAATTCATAGCCAGATTCTTAAAGGATACCAGGCTATTAGGCAACATCAAAAGGATATTAGATCCTAAATAGCAACAAGTCAGCAGGGTACTATCGATCAATGGAGGGAATCCGATTCGGGAAATCATGGCTTGTTGGTTCACGCCTGAACAGGTAGAGAAAATCTGACTAGTTCCAGTAAAGCGAAGATTCACAGGTTCGATCCTTCCAATTCAAGGGGAGCTCAATCGATACAAATCCGACATGCTGCTATTCATTGGTTCCACAAGCATCATTAATGTCCATGATTTCTATTACCCACACAGAAGACTAACAAGGCTGACAGCACAGTGATATTGACTGCTAATAAAGATTCACACTTGCTGATATTTAACTATTAATACATATCGACATGACTACTAAGCATGGACCGTTTAGTTAGTATTGGCACTAGATCACTAATACCTTCTATACTTCATGTTTACTATTCAACCTGTTAACACAGACCATACTAACTCACTTACCATCTTTAAACAAGCAATGTATGTTGTTCAATTTTAGCATTTGGAAGGTCTATCAGCTGTGACTACGTGGCGGATAGAAGGATAACATCTGATCAAAAACTTAATGTCCCATCATTTAGGCATCAGACTAATTCGATAATATGACTATCAGTGAGAGGGGCATTTATCCCAAAATAATGGTGATATGTTAGAATCCAAGCGACGTTCAGATATTCTATATCTACATTCAGATGATATGATTATCCATTTGATTTGCAGGTCCACTGACATTCTGATAGGTCAGAACCATCTCAAATTTTAGGAGATAATGTCTTGAAAACTTAGTAAATGATTTCAAATCTTAGTAGACCATGCTTCAACCAATATATCGCTGACTGGAATTCCAGGTAGTAGTCACTTACCGGAAAATGATAAACACCGATGATCAGACTTCCTCGAGCAGCTGAACAGCCTACGGACGGGAGGATGCTGGGTATGATAGTGAGACTGTTCCTACAAAAGAAAACTGAAGACGTATCAGTTTTGAATCAGAACTTACGGTCACCGATTGTTGATCCTGAATCAGCTGCTGCCGCGATCATCTAAAAAATTTTTTGTCGAGGTGACTGTCTTGGAACTACAAAATTCAGACAAGTTGGACTCTGCTGGGTGCGTCGGTCTCGTTGGAAGTTAGTGTGTCCAAATTCAAGCTCATGCTTACCACAGAAATTTCTGTATTGAGGTATCACTGAGTCTTTCTTTGACCAAGCTTGAACAACGGGATATTCCTTCTGTAGTGATTTAGACCTTGGACCGGACTGAAACTAAAACCACACTATTTCTAGAAAACCAGATATCTGGATCACTGAAGAGTGAGTGGGATATTTCAAGAAACTTGTGCCTCTTATGATTCCACAGAGTCACCCGAAAAACAGGCTTCAGAATGAATCCTCTGCCAATACCTGCAGGAAAGCTTGAGAAGGGATTCATATAATGGTGGCGAGTTTCAGATGGCATTGCCTTCAAAAGACCTCATATCATGAATGGCAGATAAGGTGTGTTCCCTCGGCCGAGGTCACAATGGTGAGAACTTCCACCGGCACGCCTCTGTCCAAAGGCTCTTGATGGCCTACCTTCTTAACACCCGAAATGTCATAGGGTGAATCGATTTTAACAAATCATCAACTCATACATCCAGGAACCATATGGAGATGCCGACAAATCTATGCAAGAACTACATGCTATATGCGATACGCAACTGAGCTTGGGCTATATTTGTAAGGACCAAGATATATATAAAATGGAAGATTAAATCTAACAAAATAGAATCTAGATGCACTGTATGAACGACTAACACTAAAGTATACCGGTATTATCGCAAGCAGAGAATTTGGGACTGAAATCATTCTACAAAAGGTAATGTAAATGCAGGGGCATAGTTGAAGTCACCAGACATGAACGAAAGTGAACAGGACATTCCAGCGAGAAGAATGTCTTGACTAATTCGGGAACCCGATCATCATCGACCCGAGTATGCTGGTGGGGGATCATGAAATGAACAAGATGGAGAGTAAACATCTATAGAGCATGACACTTAGCAAGGAGGTGCAATGTCGAGATATAATGAATGAAGGCGATGCACATAAAAAAAATGACAATCAAGATACAAAAAATTAAAACGCCTAAACCAAAAAAAAAAAAAAGGAAATATAAAATGAACGACCAGGCTAAAATTGAAAGAAAAAAAAAATGTATAAGATGAGAGATGATGTCGGAATATCAGCATTCCTTTCCTTTTGCACAAGGTGGATTGGGTTTTTGCTATATGCAATCCAATGTCACCTATAGTGCGTTAACGGAGGTAAAAATAACATAGAAATAAAGAAATTACAGGGAAGTTCAGAAAAAATGAAAGGAAGAAAGAAGCTCACCGTGAAACTTACAGGAATCCAGAGGCTGAAGAGGCACCGAGAGATGAGATTGAGGATTGATTGAACGTTGTTCGGTGGGCTTGGCTGATGGTGGAGATCGTCTTCTGGCGAAGGATGCCTCGGTTTGATGAGCGATGATCAAAAGGAGCGTGGAGAACATGCGAGTCACCGATTCGCCCCCTTCCTTTCGTTTCTTCCAGGTCTTCCTTTATAGAGGAAAGAAGAAGCTTCCAGAGAGAAAGATTCTGTTGCTGATCGATGGCCCGAGTGAGAGGGCAGTAATCGGAGGGTGGAGGAGTTCGGGAGATGGATGCTTGCGTGTTTGTTGGTGATGAACGAAGGAGGAGGGCGATGGAAGCGATCGGAGGGTTGATGGAAGCCATGGAAGCTAGAGGCTTCCTGAAGGGCTGAGAGATATTGAGAGAGGGAGAGGGAGGCGGCTCTATGGGCCTTCGTCCTCTCCTTGCAAAGGGTTCTCGAAAAAAACCCTAAAAGAAAATTTTCAACGGGCCCCCTTAAAAAAAAGATATTTTAGCAAATAGGGGGGGCTCGTTTTGGGAGTTTTTTCAAAAAGGTGGTTTTTCTTTTCAAGTTTTCCTAAAAAAGGTGGTTAAAGGTTTTTCAAAAAAAAACCACGTAGTTTTTCCTAATTCTTTTGATTTTTTGCATGATTTTTCCATTTTTTTGTATTTTTAGAATAAAAATCCTAAAGTTTGTAAGAAAACAAGGATTAAAACTAATAATAATTTTTTTATTTTTTATTTTTTCATTTATTTTTTGTATTTTTGTAAATAGAAAAACTAAGATTTAAAGTTTAAACACTAAATTTTTGTATTTTTCTAAGAAATAAAAAAATGTTTTCTCAAGAATTTCGGGCCATCTTGGGGAAAATTTCTTCAAAAAAAGGGGTTTGGACCCAGGTTTTGAGGAAATGTTTGAGTTTTAAACCTTGAATCGAGAAATACAACTTGATGGATCCAAACGGATACCGGACGAAGTGTCTGAGCTTTTCAAAAGATTATTTTGGTAATTTTGAGAATTTAATTTAAAATTGGATAATGAAGCTCAGATTTGGATTTTGATAATGGATCCGGATCCGAAATTGAGTCAGACATGGAAAATGAATTTAATTTCAACCAAATTTTGAGAAACAAAAGGGGATTTAGATTTAAAACTGACTCAATTACCCAGAAAATGGGGACAAAGGGCAGAAAGGAGATATTTACAACATTTTGAAAAATTTGGGGTGTTCACAGATGCCCCTCTTTGCTACTAAGCCGGTTGAAAGCCGAGCTTAGTGGCAAAGAAACACTCCAAATTTTGAAAAATGCCCCAGTCAGCTGATCCGAGCTGGGTGTGGAAGAATTATGGCTTTTCAGGTTTAGAGCCCTGTCCTGAATGGCTTTTGGAAGACGAAATCCTCGAAAGTGATATGAATGAATGATAGAGATGGGGAAATCGTGATGGGACTTTGGGTGATGATCCCAAATGATGAAAGATAAGAATTTAGATCAAATTTCACGGGTGAGCCAAGAGCGGCTTTTGGAATGACTCAGGTTTAGCCCTTAAATTGGATGGGACGAAGATATATGAAAATAACTTGAGTGGGAAAAGGAATATATGAGGACCTTGATGGGACATTTTTGAGAAAATGCCTCATGAGATGAAGCTAAAGTAGGATTTTATTCTAGATGGATATACAAAGCATGGATTCCTCGATGGGAAGAACCATGATGGGACTGGAGGAAAACACCTCGTCGAAACGAGACTCAGGTTTAACCCAAACCTGAAAAAGGAAAAATACCTCGAGGGGCGAGGTTCAGGCTTAACCCTTAACTTAAAGGGGACGACCAAAATGGAATCCTCGAATGAAGAAACCATGATGGGACCTTCGGAGTTTGGACGAACAAATCCGAAAGGGGTTTTGCGAAAGGAGGAAGAAAATGGGGCTCCCTAAAGCTTTGAAAAAGGGATGAACTTGGACGTCTCATTGCTGAGACCAGATCAGCTTTTGAATTTAATGACCTCTCGCAGGGAGTACAGGTTTTGACCCTTAACCTAAGTGGAAACAACCATACGGATTTCTTGAAAACCGTGATGGGACAGGAGAGATGAGACAACTTTTATGGAAAATGTAAGAGATGAAAATAAGGATATGTGAGACAAATCGATGAATAAGGTGACAGGAGATGAATCTTTCGATGGAATGAAAGATGAATAAGGCAAACCCTTTATCAAGGAGACGAATCTCTTGACAAGGCAAAAGATGGAAGAGGGCAAATCCTTTGGACAGGAGAAGGTAAAAGCGAAATATGAAGATGGTGACGAAGATGGCAATAGTAAGAAGAAGGCGAAATGTGAAATATGAAGAAGGCAATCCTTTTAACAAGGAGAAGGAAATAATGTGAAATATGAAGAAGGCAATCCTTTTAATAAGGAGACGGCAAGATGTAAAATATGAAGAAGGCTATCCTTTTAACAAGGAGAAGGCAAGATGTAAAATATGAAGAAGGCTATCATTTTAACAAGGAGAAGGCAAGATGTAAAATATGAAGAAGGCTATCCTTTTAACAAGGAGAAGGCAAGATGTAAAATATGAAGAAGGCAATCCTTTTAACAAGGAGAAGGCAAGTCTTTCGACAAAGCGAAAGACGAGGAAGGTGATTATTTAATCAAGGAGAAGGCGAGTCTCTCGACAGAGCGAAAGACGGAGAAGGCAATCCTTTTATCAAGGAGAAGGCAAGTCTCTCGACAAAGCGAAAGACGGAGAAGGTGATCATTTAATCAAGGAGAAGGCGAGTCTCTCGACAGAGCAAAAGACGGAGAAGGCAATTCTTTTATCAAGGAGAAAGCAAGTCTCTCGACAAAGCGAAAGACGGAGAAGGCAATCCTTTTATCAAGGAGAAGGCAAGTCTCTCGACAAAGCGAAAGACAGAGAAGGCAATCCTTTTATCAAAGAGAAGGCGAGTCTTTCGACAAAGCGAAAGACGGAGAAGGTGATCATTTAATCAAGGAGAAGGCGAGTCTCTCGACAGAGCGAAAGACGGAGAAGGCAATCCTTTTATCAAGGAGAAGACAAGTCTCTCAACAAAGCAAAAGACGGAGAAGGTGATCATTTAATCAAGGAGAAGGCGAGTCTCTCGACAGAGCGAAAGACGGAGAAGGCAATCCTTTTATCAAGGAGAAGGCAAGTCTCTCGACAAAGCGAAAGACGGAGAAGGCAATCCTTTTATCAAGAAGAAGGCAAGTCTCTCGACAAAGCGAAAGACGGAGAAGGCAATCCCAAGATGTATCAAAGCAGATGTCAAGTTCTTATTTCTTTATCAGGAAAGCTGGAAAATTTTGCCAAAATGATAAAATTTTCAGTTGCTTCAAGGTAATTTTAAGGTAAGCACTTTTTGAAAGATGTTCCCTTTTCCACCTAGAGTATTACCCCCAACTAGGTTAACTCTATAGAATCCAGGATCAAAGTCAAATTTAGTTGTTGGTCTTCTTCAAGGATGCTATCAATTTCCTTGATATGAAAGGAGAGGAAATATTCTTAGCTTCATAAAAGTAATTAAATGAGAAGATATTGATAGAAGAATCTCACATAGATGAAGAAGATTCTTTGCAGTTTGGGCAGTTTGATATCCTGGGCATCTTCCCATGATGATCTTTTTGCACTCTTTTGAGTCATGGGGCTTTCTTGGGCTTTTACATCATCCTTCATTTTGGAGATGTCTTGACTTTTCTCTCTTTCTTCTTTTTTTTTTGGGGGGGAGAAGGGTACGTCACAAACTCCTTCATCTTAGAGATGTTCCGATCCTTCATTTATCTCAGGGATTATATATGATGGTATTGGCTCAAAGGTACTTAGATGATAGCTGGAATCAAATATCTTTTAGGATTTGTCGGTAGGTCCATCACATCTGCCTTCATCTTGACGGTGATCCGAACTTTCCCTGGAAGGATCCGTCACAAACTCCATCATCTTGGAGATGTTTCAAATCTTCTTTAGCCCCGGGGGTCTACTCGCTTAATTCGCCTTCATCTTGACGACAATTGAGAGATCCCCTTTGCAGATATTTGATTTGCAGCTTAGCTGACTTGAGGAGACATGAATTGGGTAGGTTCTTTTCTGACTGCCCAGGATATTTCCACTGTCTTAATGCCAAAGAATAATCTTTAAGAATGTGCCATAGCTATGATCAATATCAGCTCATTTATGGCTCTTCAGCATCATTGAATATTTCCTTTACCGGTCATATCGAAGATTTTTTCTTCATCCTCTTGGTTGACCAACAAAAAATTTGGAGTTTGAGCCTTTCTTCACAGAAGCTTCACCCTTTTTGGAAGGAATACTTAAGGAGATTTGAGGAAATTCTTTATGTAATAAAAGTTTGAGATCAACAACTATTTTATGGCAATTCGGCAAGATATTCCTGAAATCCTTTGATGACGAAACCTTTGCTTAACATCAAATTTTGACACATTAGTGGGATTCTGGGGAAGAATCCAACATGAGATTGAATTCTGAAGGTAAATGTGAATTTAAAGTTCTGAAGGTAAGCTTGATATAAAACTGGATTTTGAAGGTAATCCTTTGAAAGAGTATCAGGACTCGGATTCTACAAGGAAAACAGGGAAATTCGAGTAAAACTCGAATTTTTAAAGGAAAACTGGGAGGTTCGAGTCGGGGCTCGAATCTCAAAGGAAAACTTGAAAGTTCATTTATTGAAGGCAAGAAAACTTGAGACAAAACTCAAATTTTCGAAGGGAAGCAGGAAGGTTCGAGTCAGGGCTCGAATCAAAATTTTGAAGGTTTATTTACTGAAGGCAAGAAAATTTAAAACTCAAAATTTTTTTGAAGGAAAGTTGGAAAGTTCAGGCCAGGGCCCGAATTTTAAGGGAAAACTGGAAAGGTTCAGATTTGTGAAGGAACAGAAGACTTGAGTAAAAACCCAAACCTTCGAAGGAGAACTGAAAAATTCGAGTCAAGGCTCGAATCTCAAAGGAAAGAGTAGGAAGTTCGAGTTGAAAACTCGAATCTTCAAAGGAGAGTTGATGAGAATGGATAGAAGAAGACTGGCAGAATTTAAGGAAAATCGAGGAAAGATTGTAACATGAAGGCTTGAATTTGAGACTTGAATGACCCGAAGATCGACATTGGATTTAGAGCTCTGATTTTTTGATGAAGGGTCAGTGCAAAAGACTGATCCTGAGAGACTAACTGATCGGTCAGCCAGGCACTAGCATGAGTGCTAGGCTTACCTGTATGAGTACTGAATTCTTCAAAATGCCCCAGTGTAAGTACTGGGTTTTCTGATGGAGATTTGAAGAAAAAGGGGACACCGACATTCTTTAAGATACTTGAGATTTGAGCGAGAATGATTGTCGATGTTTTCAGGATTTTCCCTTATCCTGAAAGGGGAGATGGAATAGACATTTGATGAGACTTTAGAAACGAATGATTCAGGTTTACCCCTTAACCTGAAAGGGGAGAAACATAAATTTTATAAAAATGGAGAAGAAGAAAGGAAAAAAAATTTGAAAATTTATTTTGGAAAAGAATTCTCACAGGTAGCATTGTTGCTCCTATGAGGGGTCTCAAGATTATCCCTTATCCTGAATGGGAAAAAGAATGAAATTTAAAGAGTTTTAATGAAGGAAAATTGATATAAATCTAGAAAATCAACAAAGATCGATAAAATTTGTATTTACAAAAGAATCCTCATAGGTAGCATTGTGGCTCCTACGAGGGGTTTCAGGATTTTCCCTTATCCTGAATGGGAACACCTCGGACAACGAGGGTCAGGTTTTTCCCTTAACCTGAGCGGGAAAAATAAGAATAAAGGAAATACCTCATGGGAAAGAGGCATCAGGTTTATCCCTTAACCTGAAAGGGTAAAAAGATTGATAAAATTTACTGGAAATTTAAAGAAATATTTGATAAACTTGATAAAACTTGATAAAATTGATGTAAACTTGATAAAATTGATGTAAACTTGATAAGATATGAATAAAATGAATGAAACAGATAAAAATATCAAATTTAACTGAAAATTTATAAGATTCGAGAAAAAAGAGTTTTTCTGATCCTGCCTGCATATGGGATCTTGAAAGGAAAATATTCATTTAAGGGATAAATGAGAAATCATTTTAGGGGAAGAAAATCCACCACAAGAAGAATGATCAGCGCAAGATCTGATCCTTTAAATCAAATATGAGAGATCATCATGAGGGTTAATTTTCGAAGGCAACAGTTTTGAAATCTAATTTTGAAGCAGAAGATCAACAATAGATCTGATTTCTAAAAATAACAGTTCGAAATTGATAATAAGATCAATACAAGGGTTGATCTTTTGGAGATAATGTTTAAAAATCAACCTTGGAAGATAAGATCAATCACAGGGGTTGATCTTTAAATATAATGATTTAAAACCCAATCCTGGAAGATAAGACCAACACAGGGGTTGATCTTTGAAAAGTTTTGAGATCAATTTTGGAGGATAATACCAACGCAAAGGGTTGATCTTTTGAATAAAAAGATTTGAAATCCATCTTGGAAGATAAGATCAATACAAGGATTGATCTTTGAATATAAAGGTTTTGAAATCCACTTTGAAAGATAAGGGTTGATCTATAAAGATTTGAAATCCATTTTGAAAGATAAGACCAACACAAGGGTTGATCTTTGAATATAAAGGTTTAAAATTCATTTTGGAAGATAAGACCAACACAAGGGTTGATCTTTCAATACAATGGTTTGAAAGACTTATTTTGAAGATATGATCAACACGAGGGTTTGATTTTTTTTTTTTTTTTTGTCAAAGGTTAGACCAAGGAATATTTGAATTCCTTGGTCATAACGAAGATTTTTAAAATTTCATGATTTTTGAAAAAGCCCTCATAGGTAATATCATTTCTCTCATGAATGATGTCAGGATTGGTCCCGCATTCTAAAAAGAACAGGAATTTAAATGTAATTTTAACAGAAGCTGATGAAGAGATTTTTGAAATATAGATTTTCAAAAGCAAATGCCCCTATGTGGCAGAGGAAGAAAGTATTGGGATATTTAGAGATATAAAGGAAAATTGACATTTCATTGACGAGCAAAACTGATAACAAAGAACTGAAATATTTACAAACACTTTGACCAAAAGGTCACAAAAGGACTGGGCTGACTGGCCCCCTACAAGATGACTTGGCAAAAAGGGAAAAGGTAGGAAAATTCTAACATCTTCAGTCTTCTGAGTAGCCGGGGAGAGACTTGGTCATGACGGCTAGGTCATCTTCCTCTTCATCTTCAGCAAAGAGATTCTTGTCGACGCAATCCTGAACAATATTTTTGAAGACAAAGCAGTGATCGGTGTCATGCCCCACTGCTCGATGGAACTTGCAGAACTGATTTGTGAACCTTCCCATGACCGTAGGAGGATCCGCGACTTTTGGAAGTTTAACCAATCCTTTGGCCAGCATGAATTCAAGGGCTTCTTCGAGCGTTTGCTTCAGAGGAGTGAACTCACGATCATTACTCCAACCTTCGCGCTTTATCTTTTCCTTTTGCGGAAGGTTAGACTGAGACGGCTTGTTATTCTGCTTGGAAGACTTTTCCCTTTGAGCTGCGCCATGGTTCTGACCATTCTTGCTATCATTTTTGTTTCTTCCGCTGTTATCAAGATTATTGCTAGAGATATCAGCTGCATGAGTGAACTGCGCTTTCTTTTTCTGTTCTTGGATATTTTTGGCAAGAGGCATGCCCTCGTAAAGCCCACTCTCTATTCCTGCCTCGAGCCATTCAGCTCGTTCAATCAACTTGATAAAGGATTTTGCTGAAGAAGTGGCAATGAGGCTTCTCAGGGACTGAGAGAAATTGCTGAGGATTATTTGCAATGCGTGCTCCTCTTGAATGGGAACTTTCATCTTGTTGCAGGTACTTCTCCACCTGTGGATGAACTCTCCTGCTCTTTCTGTCTCATTCTGCTTTAGGTTGTAAAGGTGATTGAGCGTAGGTGAAACCTCAGTGTTGAATAAAAAACGCTCTATGAACAAATTGACTACTTTATCGAACTCTCGTAGTTCGATAGGATTGATGTGGTCCGCATACCACCTGGCTGCTATACCCTCCAGACTGCGGGGAAAGCAAATGAACAGAGCCTTGTTGTCTTTTCTGAAACGGCTGCATTCTGCATAAAATGTGGCTAAGTGGGCTTTAGGGTTGCCAGTCCCGTCAAATTTGAGAAACTTGCGGGGAAGATTCTCCAGATTATCATCCCCATCTAGACCATCATAAAAATCTTCGCCGGTGTAGGTCAGCTTGCCCTTACCCTTGGCTTGAATGTCCTTGATTGCTCGACTCATTTCCTTCATCTGCTTGCCCTTACCCTTGGCTTGAATGTCCTTGATTGCTCGACTCATTTCCTTCATCTGCTTGCTCATCAAGTCTTCTGCTGGAGCCCCAGACTTGGGCTTGTTGAGAGATTCAGGCTCTTTCGCAACTATCTTTACAGACTGTCTCAGAGGATTCTGCTTGTAGACAATCTGCTCTTCCTCTTCCGATTCTTCCTCGACTGACTCTGATTCCTCAGAAGTAGTGTCTGGCTGCACCTTCTTTTTGATGATTCTGATTGTCTTTTTCACAGGCTTCTTCTTCAGCTTGCTTTTAGGAGCTGCCTCTTTCAGCTTGGCCTCAGCTTGCTCCGACATCATCCTTGCCATCATCTTTTGGAACATGTCATACATAGCGGGGTCGATATCATCTTTCTTGTTCTGACCCTGTCCCCTGACTGATTTAGGAGAGCTCATCTCTTCCGCCTCCCTGTCGCTGAGTTGAGGATCTGTTTCTTTTCCCCCTCTTGTAGTGACCATTTTTGAAATATTAGAACTCTCTGTGGAGGAAAAGTGGAGATTTTTAGACCAAAGAAATTTTTGGAGATATTTTGACAAAGAGGAAGGATTTAGGTTAAAAATTTAATTATATCCCATTACTAGGGATTGAGTCGCCACCAAATTTGTGACAATTGCGTTGTTTACTCTACGAGGGAGAGTAACCAACTGAAAATATGAAAAGAAAATATTATTTTTGAAAAGGATATCTCTTGATGAAAAGAGATTTTTATGAAAATATAAACAAGAATATAAAAACAGAAAAAATAAAAGGAAAAATGGAATTTTGAGAATAAATGGCAAGGATTTAAAATTTTGAAGAACTTGCAGGCAGGATCAGAAGAATTTGGAAGAATTTTTAGAGGAAGAAGAAGAAAAGGATAAAGAAAAATATACCTGGGTTTTAAAAATAAAGAGGACATTTTGAAACATATACCCAGGGTTTTGGAAAATATAAGGAAGATATAAAATATCACACAATCACAGATATACAAGCAAGGATACACAAACAGCATTCCCTAAGGCTGACTCTATATGCAATATTTAAAATGGCTGATAGGACCTTAATCCTAACTCTAAGATTTATATCATCTGATTCCGATCAAGGTACGCCGATATACTCAAGCCGAAGCTCGAAGTACGTGGCATATAAAGTATTTACTCCGGTTCTAAGGTAAAGGCTTCCCAACATCCTTGAGCACCTACCGATATACCTCGGACTATGGCCCTTAGGTACGTGGTAGGGGGGCGCGAACCCAAATAAGTGGTCCAGTTGTGAGGCTCTCTCCCGAACTATGGTTCAGTGAGACAGCCCAGCAACGTGAAGACCGGGACAATATAGGTAGGGATGTTTTCAAAATATGATCAACATGCAAAAAAAATCAGAAGGCTCTAATGCAAGTCCAAAAGAGATAGATTTAAAAAGAGAAGCATACACTTGCATACATTGTTTGCATTCAATCCCTAAAATTGAGGAGAGTTGTATTTAAGACCTAAGTCTAATGTGAACATGGATAATCTCCTCAATAAGGTCCTACCAAACCATACTTAGATCCTATATGCAATGATGTCAGCTTAGGACAAAATCTAGGCTTCCTAAGGTTTGCATGAAAAAATGTAGCTGACATATGTTAGAATAAAGACTTAGATTATATAAAAGCAAAGCAAAGGCATAGATTCAACCGGACGAAGACGGGTCCCATCACGGTCGCCAAAACTGTGGTCATCGCAAAATTTTTCCTCTCTTTATGATTTCTCTCTCTTCCTTCTCTTTTCCTTTTCTAACCTCTATTCTCCTCCCTTTTGAAGGGAGAAGGATGAAAAGAAAAGAAAGAGAGAAGTGAAAAGAAAGAAAGAAAGAGAGAGGGGAACTGTTTTGCGCGGTCTCACTTGACCTTAATTTGAAAACATTTAGAAATTTAACTCGCCTCCGTTTCGAAAATTTGCGGGAAAAATGGGGAGACGGGATTCGCTCGTCGGTACGAGGTTCGACCGTTCCTGGCGCCTTTACCAGGGGTAATCGACCCAAGGATCGAGTCTATGCCTTTTGCTTTGCCTAAACATAATCTAAGGATTTATTCTAACTTTAAATGCACAAAGAATCATGCTTGTGCAATGCAAGAATGTTATGCTCTTTTGAAAAGAAGGTTTTAGAAATTTCCAAGTATTCTGAGATGAACTTGGTACGGGAGTGAAGAAATGTTTAAATCTCACTTAGCACTTGAGATGGATCAGAGAAGTAGAACAGAATTTTTGGAAGAAAATAAATGAGGAGGAAATGACTTGAAGCTTTGAAAATAGAAGGAGATGAAGTTTCAAAGTTTTTAAAAAAATGGATTTTGAATCTGAATTTGAATTTTAGGAAAGGAAAATGAAATGCTTGAGATGAATTTAAATTTAGATTTTGAAGTTTGAAATCTAGAATAGATCTGAGGGATCCAAATGGTATTTAAGAATAGAAATTGATTTAGGGAGTTCAGGTGAGATCTGAAAAATGGAATTGGGTTTGAAACCTGGAATTGGGAATGGGGATTGGGTTTCGGATCCTGAAATAGATTCGGATCTGAAGTCTGAGATCCAAAGTGTGATTGAATTCTGGATCCTAAGATGGATTTTTGGATCTAAAAGCTTGAGATCCAAAATAGAATTGGATTCTGGATCCTAATTGGGAGTTGGATCTGGAGTCTGAGATCCAAAAGTGAAATTAGACTTTGGATCCTAAAGAGGGATTGGATCTGAAGTCTGAGATCCAAAAGTGAAATTGGACTCTGGATCCTAAAGAGAAATTGGATCTGAAGTCTGAGATCCAATATGAGTGCTGAATTTTTAGAAAAAATAGACTTGGAATTTAATTCAAGAATTTCTAAGTCTGATTTGAGTTTGGGAAAAGGGATTTTAGACATTGAATTTTGAATATACAGATGAATCCCAAAGTCAATTTAGACCTGAGATTTGAAGCTTGAGATGAATCAAGAATCTCAAAGTTAGATTGAACTTTGAGTTTGATTGGAGTCTTTTGAAAATGAATCTTGAAATTTTAAAGTAAAATTGAACTTTGAAAATGAATTTGAATTGGAAATTTTGAACATGAAATGAATTTGAAATCTCAAAGTTAAATTAGACTCTGAGATGGAAAATGAAATAGAATTGAAAAAAAAAGATGAACAGGATTTGAAGATTTGATTAAAGAAGATATTTACATCACTTGGAGTTTTGAAAAAGTAATTTTGAAATATGATGCAGTTCTATCCTAAATGATGAATGATTTAAAAAGAATTTTGAATTTGGATTTTGAAAAGCTATTTCATTCTTTGGATGAATTAAAATAAGATTGAGGATATAATACATCCTTGACTATGGTCATTGAATGTATTATATAATAATCTATATTTAAATTCAGGTAAAGAATAAAACACATTTGGTGCTTTTATAGAATTTAAAATGAAATTAACTCTCAACATACCCTGACTATGGCCATTGGTATGTATTTTTGAGTTGATTTTAAATTAAATTCTGATAAAAGAAGAAAATATTTAAGGAAAATATGATGAAATTTGAAAAGTGGATCCGGTGTTATTTTGTAAAAGATAAAAATCCTAAGTTTTGTCCACACCCTGACTATGGCCATTGATGTGGATCATCAACTTAGGATTGATTTACCTCTTACGAAATGGTGCTCGTGCCATTCGTGTTTCACCAATGTGAGATTTTGGGAAATAAAGGCAAAAATGCATGAAAAACAAATAACTCATGATATTTACAATGCTCATTCATTCTATAAAACAGGAAATGTAAATTCTCATTAAATCCTAACTTTAAAAAAAAAAAAAAAATTGAATTTACAAACCCAAGAAATGATATTCTCCACATATTCCCTGCAAAACCGAGTTAGCATAAAAAAAAAGAAAAAATACATATGGAAAGAAAACAATACTTCCTATACAAGATGGTGAATACTCATATATCTAAAGGAAGAGTGCATGTGAGATGCGTAGGACTAAGTATATACATATAAGGGTGAATCTGTGTAACCATGCATAAAGATGTACGTGTGAAGACAACACATATACGTATATAAGTATATACATATATCTATACACATATGTACCCACATATATACATATATATATAGGTATATTTATATATATAGGGAGAGAGTGAGTGATGGTATAGTTGCATTTGCAGGAAATAGGGCAAGTATATGGCTGGTAAGTAGAAGGAGGTCGGTTTAGGCTAAGTGAGGGAGTGCTTCTATGGGCTGAAGGATGATGAGATGCTGGCTATGCAACTACAGTGATAACATTAATATGCAGGGGATGATGTTGACTGGAAGCGGGAAGTTGGAAACTGCAAATATGATGGGTAAGAGATGCTGCTATAAGCAACGTATGACAGTAGTGATGTACAACAGTGCAGCTAACAGGGATACAGTGTGACAATGGTTGGAATAGCAGCAACAAGAAAATGGTGATTGTGCAGATACATATGTGGCCAGATATTTCGTTAGAAATGGTGGCAATATTGTTATCATAAAATGAAGATTATTCTATGATGATACTATTTGTCACTGGGATAACACTTTATATTGAATAGTTTTGGGCCTCAAATGGTGGTGGTATCTAGTTACTTTGGAATTCATAGCCAGATTCTTAAAGGATACCAGGCTATTGGGCAACATCAAAAGGATATTAGATCCTAAATAGCAACAAGTCAGCAGGGTACTATCGATCAATGGAGGGAATCCGATTCGGGAAATCTTGGCTTGTTGGTTCACGCCTGAACAGGTAGAGAAAATCTGACTAGTTCCAGTAAAGCGAAGATTCACAGGTTCGATCCTTCCAATTCAAGGGGAGCTCAATCGATACAAATCCGACATGCTGCTATTCATTGGTTCCACAAGCATCATTAATGTCCATGATTTCTATTACCCACACAGAAGACTAACAAGGCTGACAGCACAGTGATATTGACTGCTAATAAAGATTTACACTTGCTGATATTTAACTATTAATACATATCGACATGACTACTAAGCATGGACCGTTTAGTTAGTATTGGCACTAGATCACTAATACCTTCTATACTTCATGTTTACTATTCAACCTGTTAACACAGACCATACTAACTCACTTACCATCTTTAAACAAGCAATGTATGTTGTTCAATTTTAGCATTTGGAAGGTCTATCAGCTGTGACTACGTGGCGGATAGAAGGATAACATCTGATCAAAAACTTAATGTCCCATCATTTAGGCATCAGACTAATTCGATAATATGACTATCAGTGAGAGGGGCATTTATCCCAAAATAATGGTGATATGTTAGAATCCAAGCAACGTTCAGATATTCTATATCTACATTCAGATGATATGATTATCCATTTGATTTGCAGGTCCACTGACATTCTGATAGGTCAGAACCATCTCAAATTTTAGGAGATAATGTCTTGAAAACTTAGTAAATGATTTCAAATCTTAGTAGACCATGCTTCAACCAATATATCGCTGACTGGAATTCCAGGTAGTAGTCACTTACCGGAAAATGATAAACACCGATGATCAGACTTCCTCGAGCAGCTGAACAGCCTACGGACGGGAGGATGATGGGTATGATAGTGAGACTGTTCCTGCAAAAGAAAACTGAAGACGTATCAGTTTTGAATCAGAACTTACGGTCACCGATTGTTGATCCTGAATCAGCTGCTGCCGCGATCATCTAAAAAATTTTTTGTCGAGGTGACTGTCTTGGAACTACAAAATTCAGACAAGTTGGACTCTGCTGGGTGCGTCGGTCTCGCTGGAAGTTAGTGTGTCCAAATTCAAGCTCATGCTTACCACAGAAATTTCTGTATTGAGGTATCACTGAGTCTTTCTTTGACCAAGCTTGAACAACGGGATATTCCTTCTGTAGTGATTTAGACCTTGGACCGGACTGAAACTAAAACCACACTATTTCTAGAAAACCAGATATCTGGATCACTGAAGAGTGAGTGGGATATTTCAAGAAACTTGTGCCTCTTATGATTCCACAGAGTCACCCGAAAAACAGGCTTCAGAACGAATCCTCTACCAATACCTGCAGGAAAGCTTGAGAAGGGATTCATATAACGGTGGCGAGTTTCAGATGGCATTGCCTTCAAAAGACCTCATATCATGAATGGCAGATAAGGTTTGTTCCCCCGGCCGAGGTCACAATGGTGAGAACTTCCACCGGCACGCCTCTGTCCAAAGGCTCTTGATGGCCTACCTTCTTAACACCCGAAATGTCATAGGGTGAATCGATTTTAACAAATCATCAACTCATACATCCAGGAACCATATGGAGATGCCGACAAATCTATGCAAGAACTACATGCTATATGCGATACGCAACTGAGCTTGGGCTATATTTGTAAGGACCAAGATATATATAAAATGGAAGATTAAATCTAACAAAATAGAATCTAGATGCACTGTATGAACGACTAACACTAAAGTATACCGGTATTATCGCAAGCAGAGAATTTGGGACTGAAATCATTCTACAAAAGGTAATGTAAATGCAGGGGCATAGTTGAAGTCACCAGACATGAACGAAAGTGAACAGGACATTCCAGCGAGAAGAATGTCATGACTAATTCGGGAACCCGATCATCATCGACCCGAGTATGCTGGTGGGGGATCATGAAATGAACAAGATGGAGAGTAAACATCTATAGAGCATGACACTTAGCAGGGAGGTGCAATGTCGAGATATAATGAATGAAGGCGATGCACATAAAAAAAATGACAATCAAGATACAAAAAATTAAAACGCCTAAACCAAAAAAAAAAAAAGAAAAGGAAATATAAAATGAACGACCAGGCTAAAATTGAAAGAAAAAAAAAATGTATAAGATGAGAGATGATGTCGGAATATCAGCATTCCTTTCCTTTTGCACAAGGTGGATTGGGTTTTTGCTATATGCAATCCAATGTCACCTATAGTGCGTTAACGGAGGTAAAAATAACATAGAAATAAAGAAATTACAGGGAAGTTCAGAAAAAATGAAAGGAAGAAAGAAGCTCACCGTGAAACTTACAGGAATCCAGAGGCCGAAGAGGCACCGAGAGATGAGATTGAAGATTGATTGAACGATGTTCGGTGGGCTTGGCTGATGGTGGAGATCGTCTTCTGGCGAAGGATGCCTCGGTTTGATGAGCGATGATCAAAAGGAGCGTGGAGAACATGAGAGTCACCGATTCGCCCCCTTCCTTTCATTTCTTCCGGGTCTTCCTTTATAGAGGAAAGAAGAAGCTTCTAGAGAGAAAGGTTCCGTTGCTGGTCGATGGCCCGAGTGAGAGGGCAGTAATCGGAGGGTGGAGGAGTTCGGGAGATGGATGCATGCGTGTTTGTTGGTGATGAACGAAGGAGGAGGGCGATGGAAGTGATCAGAGGGTTGATGGAAGCCATGGAAGCTAGAGGCTTCCTGAAGGGCTGAGAGATATTGAGAGAGGGAGAGGGAGGCGGCGCTATGGGCCTTCGACCTCTCCTTGCGAAGGGTTCTCGAAAAAAACCCTAAAAGAAAATTTTCAACGGGCCCCCTTAAAAAAAAGATATTTTAGCAAATAGGGGGGGCTCGTTTTGGGAGTTTTTTCAAAAAGGTGGTTTTTCTTTTCAAGTTTTCCTAAAAAAGGTGGTTAAAGGTTTTTAAAAAAAAAACCACGTAGTTTTTCCTAATTCTTTTGATTTTTTGCATGATTTTTCCATTTTTTTGTATTTTTAGAATAAAAATCCTAAAGTTTGTAAGAAAACAAGGATTAAAACTAATAATAATTTTTTTTTTTTTTTTGTATTTTTTCATTATTTTTTTTTGTAAATAGAAAAACTAAGATTTAAAGTTTAAACACTAAATTTTTGTATTTTTCTAAGAAATAAAAAAATGTTTTCTCAAGAATTTCGGGCCATCTTGGGGAAAATTTCTTCAGAAAAAGGGGTTTGGACTCAGGTTTTGAGGAAGTGTTCGAGTTTTAAACCTCGAATCGAGAAATACAACTCGATGGATCCAAACGGATACCGGACGAAGTGTCTGAGCTTTTCAAAAGATTATTTTGGTAATTTTGAGAATTTAATTTAAAATTGGATAATGAAGCTCAGATTTGGATTTTGATAATGGATCCGGATCCGAAATTGAGTCAGACATGAAAAATGAATTTAATTTCAACCAAATTTTGAGAAACAAAAGGGGATTTAGATTTAAAACTGACTCAATTACCCAGAAAATGGGGACAAATGGCAGAAAGGGGATATTTACAACATTTTGAAAAATTTGGGGTGTTCACAGGGTCCTCTGTGAAGGGGTTGGCCGAAGATGAGAAAAATGGGGGCCACAAAAAGAAACGAGCTTTCGTCGAAGCTCTCCCTGAAAAAGGGGTTCTTTTGTGTAAAGTTGTTTGTTGTTTTGCAAACCGTTCGTGAAGAAAACGAGTCCCTTCAAACTCTCTCTGGAAGAGGGTTCTTGCGAACGAAAGATGGTTGCATGCGAAAGGAACGATTTCCTTCGAACTCTCCCTAAAGAGGGTCCTTCGCAAGAGAAAAAGATTGATTTTTGACAAAATGATAACCCGAAGGTTGAAATTGAGATTTAAAACTTGAATTGTTGATGATTGGTTAGTACCAAGACTGAACCTGGAAGGCTAACTAATCAGTCAGCCAAACAATAAAACGAGCACTAGATGTACCAGCCCGAGCGCTGGATTTGAAGATGTACCAGTACGAGCACTGGGTTTTGAAAAACATACCAGTACGAGCACTGGATTTTGAAATTGCACACCAGTACGAGCACTAGGTTTTCGAAAGTGCACACCAGTACGAGCACTGGGTTTTCGAAAGTGCACACCAGCACGAGCACTGGGTTTTCGAAAATGCACACCAGCACGAGCACTGGGTTTTGAAATTGCACACCAGTACGAGTACTGAGTTTTAAAATTGCACACCAGTACGAGCACTGGGTTTTCGAAAGTGCACACCAGCACGAGTACTGGGTTTTCGAAAAATACACACCAGCACGAGCACTGGGTTTTGAAATTGCACACTAGTACGAGCACTGGGTTTCGAAAGTATATACCAGTACGAGCACTGGATTTGCAAAATTGCATACCAGTACGAGCACTGGATTTTGAAGATGCACCAGTACGAGCATTGGTTTTTCAACATGCACCAGTACGAGCACTGGTTTTTCAATGGAGAATTTGAGGAAGAGACCGACATTCCTAAGATATTTGGAAATTGAAGCGACAATGATTGCCAGTGTTTCAGGATTATCCCTTATCCTGAAGTGGAAGTTCAGGTTTTTCCCTTAACCTGAAAGGGAAGGCAAGGAGAATTTTGGTCCAATACGAGCATTGGATCAACAAGGGGAAATTCGAGTCAAACTCGAAATCGCAAAAATGGAAGATAAAAAGGGGAAAAATCTGAGTCGGAACCCGGTTTTCCAAAAATAAAAGAATGAATGAGGAAATCAAGTTTTGAGAACTTGAATCCTCGATGAAACAAGTGGTCCAATGCGAACATTGGATTCAAAAGGAAGTCTGAATCGGAACTCGCAACTTCGGAAATAAAAATGTATATAAAAGGAGAAAATCCGAGTCGGAACCCGGTTTTTCAAAGTAAAAGAATGAATGAGAATCGAGTTTGAGAACTCAAATTCTCGACGTAACAATTGGTCCAATGCGAACATCGGATCCAAAAGGAAGCCCGAGTCAGAACTCGCAACTCCGGAAAATAATAATATATACGAAAAAGGGAAAACCCGAGTCAGAACTCGGTTTTTCAAAATAAAAGAATGAATGCTAATGAAGTTTGAGAACTCAAATTCTCGATGTAACAATTGGTCCAATGCAAACATCGGAACCAAAAGGAAGCTCGAGTCGGAACTCGCAACTCTGAAAAATAATAATATATATAAGAAGGGGAAAACCTCAGTCGGAACCCGGATTTTCAAAATAATAGTAAAAATGGAAAATTCGAGTTTTGAAAAACTCGAATCTTCAAAGGAATGATCGGTTCCAACACGAGCGTTGAATTCGATAGGAAGTTCGAGTCAGAACTCGAAACTTCAAATAATATAAAAAGGGAAAACCCGAGGCAGAACCTGGATCTTCAAAATAAAAAGTGGGAAACCCGAGTTTTAAAAAACTCGAATCTTCAAAAAGAACGATTGGTTCCAACACGAGCGTTGAATCCAATAGGAAGTTCGAGTCAGAACTCGAAACTTTGAATGATATATAAAAAAAAGAGGAAAACCTGAGTCAGAACCCGGATCTTCAAAATAAAAAGTGGAAAACCCGAGTTTTGAAAAACTCGAATCTTCAAAAGAAACGATCGGTTCCAACATGAGCGTTGAATCCGATAGGAAGTTCGAGTCGGAACTCGAAACTTCAGATGAAATAAAAAGGGGAAATCCGAGTCGGAACCCGGATTTTCAAAATAATAATAAAATGAAAACAAAAACCCTAAGTCGAAACTCAGATGGGAAGGAAATAATTCCTACCCAAGAGTCGAATTCTTGAAGGATTGACAAAAGAGCATGAATAGATTCCGACGATTATGAAGAGAAACTTATTCAAGATCCTCGACCCAAGGTGGCCTAAGATTTGAATTTTATTTATGATGGTCTCCAGGATTATCCCTTATCCTGAAGAAGAATAAAATTTGACAGAATTGATCAAAAATTGATAGAGATTGATAAAGGATAAAAAGAATTGATAAAAGGGAAGAATCAATGAAATTGATAATAAGAATTTGAAAAGGATTGGTAGAAATTTGAGAAAAAATTGATGATAAAGACTTCAGGACTATCCTTTATCCTAAAAGAAGAAGGACCTCGCGGGACGATGTTCAGGTTTATCCCTTAACCTGAAAGAAGAAGAGAATAAAGGAATACCTCATTGAAAAGAGGCATCAGGTTTGTCCCTTAACTTGAAAGGGTTTGTAAATATTGATAAAATCTTAGTAAAATTGATAAAAATTTGACAAAAATTGGTAAAATTGATAATAAACTCATGAAAATTAAAATGAATATAATTAATAAGAAAATTAAGATTAACTAAAGAACTAATAAGGTTTTTTAGAAAAAGTTTGTCTGATCCTGCCTGTGTATGATGAAGGAAGACAAGTATAGATCAAAATAAAATGCCCTAGTATCAGGGAGAAGAATGTGAGAATTCAATAGAAGATTATTGCTTTATTGAAAAAGACTTTTTGAAGAGTACAAAAGGTTAGGACAACCATTTTAAGCATACAACTTCTTCAGGTGTAGAGCATTGATAGGATCTGGCAGTTTCACCCCATCTACGTTGGTTAGACGGTAGGAATTGCGAGGCAGCACTTCCTTAACCACATAAGGGCCATCTCAATTGGGTGACCACTTGCTCCGCGGTCGTTGCTTGAGATAAGCTGTTGATCTGAGCACAAGATCATTAACTCAGAATCTTCTCTCAATAACTGACTTGGCGTAGTGCCGAGCTATCCTCTGACGATAGGCTTGAGCGTGCTCTGCTGCCTTGAGTCTCTTCTTGTCCAACAGATCAAGTTGTACCAACCTATGCTGCTAATACTAATCAAGTGGAAGTTCGATGAGTGATGCAAACTTGAATGCAGGCTTTTGAACGTGAAGAGGTAATACTACTTCCATTCCATAAACAAGCTCCGAAGGAGTAGCGTTGGTTGGGGTCCGAATGGTTGTTCGGTATGCCTAGAGCGCATCATGCATCTTCTCGTGCCAATCATAGTCTGTTTCCACAGTTCTCTCTAGAATGCAGATTAAAATCTTGTTGGTGGCTTCTGCCTGGCCATTCCCTTGAGAATAATAAGGAGCTGAGAAGTGGTGATGGATCCTGAACTTTGAGCAGAAGGTCTTCATCCTCTCATTCTTGAAATGACTGCCATTGTCCGACACAATATCATGTGGGACGCCGAAACGACAAAGAAGGTTCTTATGAATAAAAGAAACCATGTGCCGACCTTCCACTGTTCGCAAAGTTACAACTTCGACCCATTTGGTGAAGTATTTTGTAGTTGCGAGAAAGTATTTGTGGCCATTGGATGCAGAAGGAGTGATTGGACCTACCACGTCGAAGGCCCACATTGAAAAAGGCCAAGGAGAAACCACGAACTGCAAATAGGTGGCTGGCGCATGAATGGAAGGTGCGTACATCTGACACTTGATGCACTTTCTCACAAAATGATGGCAATCCTGCTGCATGGTTTTTCAATAATATCCTGCCCAGATAATCTGCTTGACGAGTGTTTGGTAGCCGACGTGACCACCACAAATTCCCTTGTGCGTCTCTCGAACAACTTCTATGGCTTCATCTTTGTCTAAGCATCTGGCATACTCAGAACTAAACCCACGACGGTAAAGAGTATTGTCAAGGATGAAATAAGTGGCTGACATGCGCTGAATCGCACGTTGCTCCTTTCTTGGCATTTCCGATGAAAATTCATCAGTTTTGATAAAGTTTTTGATGTCTTGGTACCAAGGCTTCTCCTTTTGAGTGGCTTGGTTTACTTGCTCAGCCGAAATGAAGGCAGGTTGATCAAGTCTGCCAATCTCGAATGAACGACAGGATTCACTGTCTTTGAAAGACAAAATGGAACCCAGACAGGCTACGCCATCGGCTATATGATTGTATTCCCTCTTGACATGACTGAGTTGAAATTCTTCAAAGTTGCCTATGATAGGTAAGGCAATCTTATAATATGGAATCAATTTTGAATCCTTGACTTGTCATTCAGCGTTAATTTGACTTACAACAAGCAATGAGTCGCCGAAGGCATGTACTCTCTTGACATTGAAGTCTTGCAGAATTTTGAGGCCTTGTATTAGAGCTTCATACTCGGCCATGTTGTGAGTACATTGAAAGTTGAGCTTGAGGGAATAACGGATCATCTCCTTTTCGGAAGTGATTAATAAGATCCCAATCCCAATACCAGACATATTTTTGGCTCCATCAAAGAAAAGGGTCCAAACTGGGGACTCCTGAATACTACAGATGTGATCATTGGGAAAATCATCTCCTGCCTTGATTTCTTCTGTCAACGAGAAATCTGCCAACTGATCTGCGATGGACTGACCCTTGACTGACTTCTGAGAAACATACACAAATCCTGGAAATTTTTAAAGATCAAGGAAATTTAGAAAAAGGAATTTTCAAGGTTTTTAAAGAAATTTTGACACAAAAGAGAGAAGAATGCAGATAAAGGAAGAATATATACTTGGGATTTTTGAAAATAAGGAGAAATTTTGAATAATATACCCAGGGTTTTGAAAAAGATTTGATATATATAGGAGAATACGGGGAAACACTGTACAATCACAGCTGCACAAACAAGGATGCACATACAACACTCCCTAAAAGGCTGACTCTAAATGCAATATTTGAAATGGCTTGTAGGACCTTAATCCTAACTCTATGATTCAGATAATCTGATTCCAATCAAGGTATGCCGATATACTCAAGCCGAAGCTTGAAGTACGTGGCATAGAAATATTTCTCCGGTTCTAATTTAATGGATTCCCAACATCCTTGAGCACTTACCGATATACCTCGGACTATGGCCCTTAGGTACATGGTAGGGGGGCGCGAACCCAAATAAGTGGCCCAGTTGTGAGGCTCTCTCCCGAACTATGGTTCAGTGAGACAGCCCAACAACGTGAAGACCGGGACAATATAGGTAGGGATGTTTTTCAAAAAAAAAAATATGCTCAACATGCAATAAAACCAGAAAGCTCTAATGCAAGTCCTAAAGAGATAGAATTTAAATGAAAAGAAGCATACACTTGCATACATTGTTTGCATTCAATCCCTAGAATTGAGGAGAGTTGTATTTCAGATCTAAGTCTAATGTGAGCAGGGAATAATCTCCTCAATATGGTCCTACCAAACCATACTTAGATCCTATATGCAATGTTGTAAACACCCCAAATTTTCACCTTCACCCAGTACTTACATTTCATGTGTCATTGCATATCATTGCATGCATTCGGCATACCATTTCATTGCATTGCATAGCATAGCATTGCATGTCATTACATCTCATTTTCGAGATCCAACACGCCTGTTTTGAAAATATTTAATCCAGATTCGAGTTTTTAAAACTTTTCTTTCAAAATTAATTTTAAAACCTGGGCTTTTAATCAACATTATGTCATTTGCCAACCCCCAGGATCTTATATTTTGAAGTATTTTCTCAGAAAACAATCTGGATTCATTTCAAACTCAATTTCAATTGATTTCAATTCTCAGATGAGGCCCATTTAGGTGGTGTCGCTTCTGGATTCCTTTACTTATCAAAAATCTTCAAAAATTTTAGAGTCCTAGTTGCATCAGAACTCTTTTTTCAGAGTCCAGTTGAATCAGAACTCTATTTTATTCCAGTATTCGTTATTGTTTTCACTGTTTTGACAAGTTCTTTCATTTGTTTTTTCAGAAAATACCAAAAAAAATCTAGAGTTTCAGTCCGATCAGAACTCTGTCCCAGAGTCCTAGTCCAGTCAGGAGTCTGTTTTTATTTCATTTTTATTGTTTTCAAAATTTAGGTCATTTTACAGAGTCCAGTTAATTCAGGACTCTATTTTAGAGGTCGGTCGAGTTAGGAGTCTACCCCTGACTGTGATTTTTTTGACTTATTTCGTCAGTTTTTGATAAAATCTTTCGAAAACTCTTCCATTTGAATTCTAAAATCTAAAATCTCAGAATCCTAAGAGTTCAGGACTCTAACTCGGAGTTCCAGTTCGCTTGATACCCTATTTTCAAAGATCTTGAATTTCAAATACTGATTTTAACCCCTTTTCAAAACCATTTTCAGTGTTTATTTCAAAATTCTTCAAAACTCGATGTGGGCCCACTCAGTTGGCACCATATCCAGAGGAGTTCTGACTCGGTTAGAACCCTATGCCATTTCAAAAATTCTAATTTTAAGTTTACTTTTGAAAACTCCTTCAATTTCAAGTTTTAAAATCGCTTTTTGAAAAAAATTCAAGTAGGGCCCGCTCGGGGTGGCGCCACATTTGAAGAAGTCAAGGTTAGACTAGGGTTAGTAAATGTCCTAGTTAGGTTAGGGGTTTAGAGGAGTCAAAATCAATTTTCAAAATCCATTTTATTTAAGTTTTAAACCATTGGTTTTTAAAGGTTTTAAATTCAGGTTTTAAAAACCAAATGTTGGTCCATACTAGGTGGTGTCACATTTGGACTTTTTAGGGTTTAATTAGGTATTAATTAGAGTTTAATTAGAGTTCATTTAGGGTTAGGAAACCACAAAAAATCGTTGCCCTTAGTGGATTTATTAGAAAGAGTCCTGAAAAAATGAAAAACCTCTTAATTAACCCTAATTAAGTGACTTTTTGAAAAACTATAAAAAGGGACCTAAGGGGGGTCAAAAGGGGGCTCCTTTTCTCTCAAATTTTCGTGGCTTCTCTCTCCTCTCCAGCACCTCCACCTTCCTCCATTGCAGCTTCAGCCCCAAGGTGAGTTTATTTAATATCATTTTATTATTATTTTATTAGTTTTTTATGATTTTTCAATAGATTTCACCATGGACACTCTTGTGTTCATGGATTTAACCATGAATTTCATCCAAGAACCCCAAAATCGACCCAAGAAGGTGATCTAACTCAGTTTGAGGGTGATTTCAAGGATTCTAATCCATTAGAATCGATGAGAGGTACGTTTTTCATGTTCTTAACCGACGAAACGTGAGATTTACCCGTTAAATGGGTTAAATCCATGATTTCAAAGGTGAAAGCAAATTCCAGCCATTGATTCCTGAGTTTTTATTTATTTATTTGTTTATCCATGTTTATTACACGTTTTCCAGCATATAAATAATTTTTATTTACTGTTTTATTGTTTATTTTATTGTTTTTCATTAGTTAATGCATATTTTCTCAAGTTTCTTAGATTTCTGTGTGTTTTTAGTTTAGAACAGAAAAGAGCATGCTGTTTTGGATTGAAATGTGTATTGTTAATTTCTGATTTTTTTATATGTGATGCATGCATATGTAATTGAACTACTGTAAAAAAATCAGAGATTTTGGACTTCGTGAACCCTGTCAAAAAAATCAGACATCAGGTCGGGTTTTTAAAACTTTAAAATCGTTGTTAAAATCAAGAAGGTAACTTGCTGTGATGATATTTTTCTCATCCTATATCCGATTTTAGATATGTAAAGTGCTATGGATTTATATTGATTAGATATACCTACTGTGAAATTTTCAGAATTTTTGATTACTGTTTAGTATTTTTCTTTTGTCAGAGACTCTGATTTTTAATTTAAAACTCGTTAGGGTTTACCAAAACCCTAATCAGACTTGTGTTGTTTATAAATCTCAAACCACAGATCCGACTCATTATCTGTAAAAAGTGAGTATTGTTAGTTTTCTGTCAAATGTTCACTGTTAAAATGTCAGATATTTTAAATGAGTTCTGCTATTTATCTCGGAATTTTCAATTAAAAGTATCAGTTAGGACTAAAGTTAAAATCAATATATTCAAGTCTGAATTGTCGGATGGGGATCTCCCTGGTTTTAAAAGCTTTTTCAGATATGTAAAAATGAAAAGTTGTGTTTTTCTGTCTATTTGGTCTCTGTAAAATTTCATAAATTTTCATGGAGGTTTGACCGCTGGTTCGGGTCTGGGACTGAGACTAGTTGGTGAACTAGGTCAAAAATAGCATATTTTTAGGGTTTGATGCTATTTTCGGATTAATTTAATGCCAAGAAAATATTTATATAATTCTAATTTAATATTAAGGTTATAAAAAGTGCAGGTACCAATTTTGAGGATTTTTATAATCCGTTTGATGCTTGAATGGCTTGAATTGCAAAACAGGGCACCGAAAGAATTCCAAAACACTGCAAAAATCACAAAATTTATAATATTCTTGAATTTTTGTATATAAGCATATATTTTTAGGGTTTACTCATATTCATAATCATATTAGGATACTTTAGGTTAAATTTGATGTTCATTTGATTTCATTTAGTGCATAAAACCTAAGTTTTACCAAAATATTTTCTAAAAACCCTGATTTCAAGGCCATAGTCTTGCTATCGGGGGCAATTTGGTCCTTTGACCTAAATTTCGAAATCCCTAACCCTAATTTTCATATTTTTAATCATGTCACATCATATCTAGTTTGATTTATTCTCATTTGAATTTCAAATCTTGCATTTTACCAAATATCTTTCTGAAAACCCTAATTTCAAGGCCATAGTCTTGTTATTAGGGATATTTTGGTCATTTTGACCCCAATTTCGAAATTTCATATCTTATATTCATGTTTTTTCAAGTTTAATTCATATTTTTATAATTTTGATTTAAGGGAATCATGGAAAAGACTTATATCTAGCAAAAGCCAGCAATTTCCTGATATTGCTGGATAAATCTAGAAAAGCCAACATATCATCACTAACAAAGTTTTCTATTTTTGCAGGTACATTGAAGACTTTATTTTTCATGTATTTAAATTTCAATAGTGATGTAATTTATAATTAAACTTTGGAATAAAAATTTATATTTCCTGCTTAGCTTAGGCAGCATTGCATATAGTTTATTTTTTTTTAAATAATGTTAATGTGTGATGGATGATGATTCATGCATATTCAAACTCACTATGGTCTACACGAATGGCACATACACTATCTTTTATGAAGTTTATAAACTTGGTGGAATTTGTATTTATGGCCATAGTCAGAATATGAATGATACCCAGATTTATGATCTTCACATTAGCCACATTCAGCCTACACTCTTAGGCTAACTTCAAAATGCACTGCATTTCTCAAAAATACAAAGAGATTTTCTCAATTCCTCAAAATCATATTCATTCATTTCATGAATTTCCCAATTCCAATTCAAATTCCAAATCAGAGAAATTAGTTTCTTCAAATTTTTCTAAGTCTTATTCAAAAAAATCAATTTTCTCAAAATATGGATTTGCCAATGATATTTCAAGTATTTCCCAAGTTCCAAATTCGATTTTCTAAGTTATATTTTCAATTTCAGAGTTCTGATTCAAAGAAATCAAGTTTTCCAAAGTTATATCATATTTCTTAAAGTCGATTTTCACAAAATCCTTACATTTCTTCAGAAATCGATTTTTACTTTTCTCAGAAGTACATTTCAAATCCCAATTCACGATTTTCCATGTGATATCTATTCTAAGTGTTTCAGTTATTCAAAGCAAGCATCATGTTTTCAAATGTGCATTTTTAGAAATTCATAGCACATGTCTGATTCTATGTGCATTTAGAAATTAGAATATGATTTAGACAAGTTGAATAGAGCAGAGCAGTAGATTGATCCTTGGTTCGATTACCCCTGTTAAAGGTGGCAGGAACGGTCGAACCTCGTACCGACAGGCGAGTCCCATTCTTCGGAATTATCCTGCATTTTAAAAACGGAGGTGAGTTATTTTCAAAATCTTTTTTAAAGGTCAGTTTGACTCGCAAAAAGTTAAAAAAAAATTGCGATGATAACAGGTTTGGTGACCGTGATGGGACCTGTCTTCGCCTGATCAATTTAATGCTCTACTTAGTTCAAATTGTCAAAATTGATTTCCATGGAATGTCAGCCTTGCTTTATGATATCATGTGAACCTAGGAGCCTAGACTTGAACCCAGCTGACATGGAATGCATATAGACTAGGTATGGTTTGGTAGGACCGTATTGAGGAGAATTATTCATGCTCACATAGACTTAGGTCTAATACAACACTCCTCGATTTAGGAATTGTATGAAAACAATGTTTGCTTCTTCAAATATTTCAAAATTCTATCTCTTTAGGACTTAGAGCCCTCTGTTTTCTTGCATGTGCTCATGTTTTTCAAAAATCACCCTACCTATATTGTCCCGGCCTTCACGTTGCTGGGCTCTCTTCCAGAACCATAGTTTGGGACAGAGCCTCACAACTGGGCCACCTATTTGGGTGAAACCCCCCCTGCCACGTACCAAGGGCCATAGTCCAACGTATATCGGCAGGTGCTCAAGGATGTTGGAAAACTTGAACCTAGAACCGGAGAAATTGATTTTATGGCACGTACATCGAGCCTTGGCTTGAGTATATAGGCATAACTGGATTGGATACAGTTGATCTGAACCTTAGAGTTAGGATTAAGGTCCTACAGCTATTTCAAAATTTGTGCATCTAGAGTCAGCTTTTAGGGAATGCTGTATGTGCATACTTGTTTATGCAGAATGTGATTGAATGTGTTATTTCCTTTTTATTTTCCATATTTTCCCAATTTTCTAAAATCCTGGATGATTTTTTTTAAAATCCCCAATCTATGTCCATGTACTGTCCATGTTTTAAACCTTGGACGATTTTCCAAATACTTCATTTTCCATTTATTTCTTCATATTTCATCAAACCCTGGACGATTTTCCAAATTTCCCTTAATTTCCTTCAAAACTCCAGGTGATTTCCCATCTTTCCTGTCTTCTGGATCTCGAATTCCCTACTTCATTTTATCCTGCCTGCATTTTTTTTCAAAATCTCTATATTTTCCCAAGTCTTATTCCAATCTTCCATGTTTTCCAGTCTGATGGCATCCAGTCAGCTTGATTCAGTCTTCCCTGAGGGTCATATCTCCTACGAGGTGCGGCAAAGTCTTCCTGAACATCGAGTCCTCAACACCGGATCCTTCATTCCCCGGTGGTACTATTCATGGCTCAAGAACTTCTATCGTATGTTTCCGGACCATTTGGACGATTGTGGATTGGAACTGGCGTCCGCAGCGGGAAAGCAGACAGTCAACGGCAATTTGATCCATGCACTAGCAGAACGGTGGAATCCAAGCACTTCTACCTTCTGGTTCCCGTGGGGAGAGATGACAGTACTGATAGATGAATTTTCAGAGATTATGGGATTGCCCGAGCCAGCCGGTCAGCCTGGAGATCCATTGGAGAAGCAGTTTTTAATTAATGTCAAGGGTCTGGACCCCCGAGAAGCTTTAGCTCGCATTACAGGATGCAAGTCTTGGCCATTGATAGAGGAGGATGGAAACGAATATGTGGATCTGCTCGAAATCTACAGACAGTATGGGGCATTTGCGGAGGTCAGCTCATTGTCTCGAACAACTCGAGAAAGAATCCAGCACGTGATGGTCCTATGCACTGTGGGATTAGCTTTCTTTCCCGATGGACGGAATTATATAGATATCAGAATAGTTCAGTTTCTAAGGAGATGGGGAAGTCGACAGACCAACCGCCTCTCGATAGCCATGACCGCACTCGCCTTTCTATACCGAGGGTTGACTCATTTCGCACTCGGAGAATCAATTCTAGTCGAAGGGTGCACCTACGCGTTGCAGTCTTGGTTCCTCCGGCATGTGCCAGCCCGAGCCAGTTCCTTCAGATACAATGGTAAAAAGCTTCTGCCAGTTGCGCGATACCGATTCCTGACTGACAACCTTCAGGAGGAAGAAGACGTATGGGACTACTTTGATCGTCAGGAATCACCTCCCAGATATACCTACGCTTATGGCAAGCGGTTCAGGCTACTTGGCCCGTTCTTCTGCGCATACTATCATCCAGAGCGGTGCGTCAGGCAGTTCTCTCAGAGGCAGAAGCGCGTAGAGATTCGTCTACTAGCAGGGGTTCTGCCAGAATTCGACCTCGCATCAGATCAGTGGTCCGGAGCATACCATTCTGCCAGACATGGCTGGGATTCCTTTGTCAATCTTACTATTTTTTCTGGTCCTCGTGTGTCTTTTGATTTTCTAGAGTGGTGGAAAATTGTCTGTCCCCCTCCCCTCTGTCAAGTGTATTATTAAAATCATATTTTCAATAAAGTTCCTTTAATCTTCATTTCACTTTGGTTTGACGACCTCGCCTAGGTAACAAGGCATATTCTCAGTTGTATATTTTGCAAAGAATAGCAGCGCAATTGTCGTAAACTCCAGCGACGACTCAATCCCTAGTAATGGGATATTATTTCAATTGTCTACCAAAATTCTCAACAAATATTCTTCTCCAACCAAACTTCCTTCAAAAGCCTAATCATCAGTTCTACCTTGCAGAGAGCATCAGCAACATTCAGGAGAACATTTGTGATACTCGATAGTTTATACAAGATCCGGAAAGAAAACCTCATCAATCGAAGGTGTGGCATACTCGATCGCTTCAGAAGAGGAAATGGACTCACCTCGATCAGCTAGAAGTCAGGGTCAACAAGCAAAGGATGATGTTGATCCCCAGATATATGCTATGTTCAAAGAGATGATGACCAAAATGTCGACAGAACAAGCTGAAGCTAGTACAGAAAAGATCCAGGTCAAGCAGAGGGCAAAAGGCCGGTCAACCAAGAAAGTTTTAAAACTATCCAAGAAACATATCCAACACGAGGATACATCTGATGAATCAGAATCAGTAGTTGGCACTGATGAAGAGTATGAAGTCTGGCAAGCACTTCAAAGATCCTCTCATAGACAAGGAACAACCTATAAGTTGAAAGATCAAGCAATGGATGATCCAGTCCAAATACAGCTGAAGGAAATGGCCAAGATGATTAAAGATTTGCAAGCTCATGACAAGGGAAAAAAAGGTCTTCAGGAACAAAGATTTCCATGATGGCATCACCTCCGTCAGGAATAATCAAGATTCAGAAAAGAAGACAAAACTCATCTTCTTCGTTGATGCCAATCGCAGTGATTGCAAAAATAACAAAGGCAATCATACAAGTGAGAAAGAGAAATCTTTAAAGCAGAGTGAAAATTTGAGTCAACAGAAAGAAAAGAAAAAGCATGACGGTTGGGGTTACGATCGCGAATTCACTCCTCTAGATCAACCCCTCGAAGAGGTCCTTGAATACATGCTGAGCAAAGGAATGGTTAAGCTTCCAAGAATTGCTAATCCTCGGGTCGCCCTAGGGAAATGGAAAGACCGCTTCTGCAAATTCCACCAAACAGCGGGGCACGATATTGAACATTGTTTCGTCTTTAAGAATATCGTCCAAGATTATATCGACAAGAATTTCTTTGTTAAGGATGAGAAAGAATACCAGTCGACTGCCTTTGCCAAGTCTCAGCAGAAATCAAGCACTCGGCAAGAGGTACAACATGATGATCGAAATCAGGACCGCAAGATGGCCCCTTTGGATCAAATATTTGAAAGTTTTTTGGAATACATGCTCGCAAAAGATACAGTAAGATCTCCGAAGGCTCACTTCACTCTTTCTGCCAATGATAGCAAAAGCAATAAGAAGAATCATGATCACTATTCAGAGGGATCCAAGGGCCAAAAAGAAAAGTTCTCCAACAATGATAGGCCTCTTCAATCTAGTCCTCAGCATAAAGAGAAAGATCAAGAAAAGCCAAAGCGCAAGGATTAGAGTACGGATCAAAAGTTCACCCCTTTGGACCAGACACTAGAGAGTGTTTTGGAATACATGCTCGCGAAAGATATGATCCGTTTACCTAAAGCAGCTGATCCCGCAACAATCATGGGTAGATTCAAAGGAAAATTTTGCAAATTTCATCGGGCAGTAGGACATGACACTGAGAATTGTTTTGTCCTGAAGAATATCATTCAAGATTGCATCGACAAGAATATCCTTATTGAAGATGAGGAAGATACCAGTCGACCATCCTGAGCAAGTTTTCTAAAAATTGACAATGTCGAGACTATGTCACTTTCATTATTTTGTCATCTTGAAGGAACAATGTAGTCCCAGTTCTTCTATCAATTTGTTATTTCCTTCTTCAATGCATTAATAAATTTGTCAATCTTTCTTATGGCCTGGCGTCATCTTTTATATTTCTCATTTGCAAATGTTTAAATGTCTTCTTATAAGGGGTAACCTTTTTCAAAGTGCCTCTCTGATCAACCAAGAAGCTCATTGTCAGTTTTTATCTCGTTATCCTCAGAGAATTCTCATCAAATATCAACTACTTATCCTTTCATCCAAACTCTCACTCCCCAGTTATACTGGGGCATTATTTTGAAAATTGGCTTCAAAACTTTTTGTATACAGGCAGGATCAAACAAATCTCTCATTTTGCACGCATGTGCACCCATTTACATTCATTTGCATTTGCATGCATTCATCTGCATCGATTTGCATTTGCATCGAACTCCCCATTCAGGATAAGGGATAAATCTTGAGGCCCCGACAGTCGCCCAAGTTGTCGTAAGGGTGAAGACTGAAAATTTTCCATCAAAATCCATTAGTAATTCTTCAGAATCCAGTGTTCGTGCTGGTAAACTTTCAAAATCCAGTGTTCGTGCTGGTAAACTTTCAAAACCCAGTACTCGTACTAGTAATCATTTAAAACCCAGTGCTCGTACTGGTAACCATTTAAAATCCAGTGCTCGTACTGGTAATCTTTCAAAATCCAGTGCTCATACTGGTACTCTTCCAAAATCTGATGCTCGTGCTAGTTGAACTAGTCCCAAATGTCATCTTTATACTTATCAACTTTTTTTTCCTTTAAATGTCTTGAATTGGTCTAGAGGAGTCGAGTTTTGATTCGAATCTTCTTCCAAATACAATTCAGAATTGGTCTAGAAAATCCAAGTTCCGACTTGAATTTTCTTACAAATCCAATTCGTATAATTTTCTTTCCTCTAGATTCTAGAATTGGTCTAGAAGAGTCGAGTTCCGATTCGAATCTTCTTCCAAATCCAATTCAGAATTGGTCTAGAAAATCCAAGTTCCGACTTGAATTTTCTTACAAATCCAATTCGTATAATTTTCTTTCCTCTAGATTCTAGAATTGGTCTAGAAGAGTCGAGTTCCGATTCGAATCTTCTTCCAAATCCAATTCAGAATTGGTCTAGAAAATCGAAGTTCCGACTTGAATTTTCTTATAAATCCAATTCGTATAATTTTCTTTCCTCTAGATTCTAGAATTGATCTAGAAGAGTCGAGTTCCAATTCGAATCTTCTTCCAAATCCAATTCAGAATTGGTCTAGAAAATCAGAGTTCCGACTTGAATTTTCTTTCAAATCCAATTCGCTTAGCTTTCCTTTACAAGTTTGAACTTCTACTCAAACTATCCTGCGAGTTGGTCTAGAAGATCCGAGTTCCGACTCGAATTGTCTTTCAAAATCCAATTCATCTAGTTTTCCTTGAAAAATTGAATTCCGATTCGAATCTTCCCTCAAAAACCCAGTTTAGCACCTGGTTCATTCAAAGCTCACAAGTTGAAATCATTCTTTCTTGGGCTATGATCCTTAGGTTGAATTCCTATGGAATTGATAGTTCGTATGTCGAACCCCTACGGGACCAATGCCGTTCTTAATTGAACCAATGTCATTCTTAGGCTGAATCCCTATAGAACCCATGTCATTCTCAGTAAACCAATTCACAATTTCGACCTTCGGGTCAATCAATTTCCAATTTTCAATTATCAATTTCCAATTTCCAATTTCCAATTTCCAATTTCAAATATCAAATTTCAAAATTCCAATTTCCAAAATTTGACCCTTTTGAGTCACCCAATACCCAATTTCAATTATTTTCTCTTGCGAGAGACCCTTTTTATAGGGAGAGTTCGAGGGAGCTCGCTCTTTTCGCATGCTATCCAATTCGTTCACTTAGCCCCTTTTCAGGGAGAGTTTGAAGGGACTCGTGTCTTTGTGAACCGTTTGCAAAACAAAATTCCAAATTTCACACAAGGAACCCTTTTTATAGAGAGAGACTCGACAGAGACTTGCTTTCCTTGTGGCCCCATAATTTCAGACTAGGCCATTTCATCATGAAGGACCCTCTTTTCAGGGAGAGTGTGATGAACTCGTTCCTTCATGACCAATTTACCAACCTCACCAATTCCGGCCCCCTTTCCATGAGAGAAGCCTAATGTTAGGAAGTTTTGATGAAAGCTTAATTTCTCTTCGAAAGTTCGTTTTGCAAACACCTCCTCTTTAGGGAAGAGAGGAGTAATTCCCAATTCCAATTTCTGAATCTTCGCCTTTGGGGAAAGGAGAAGAGAATTTTTGTCACGGATGTGTTGCGTTGTGCTTCGAATGCTCGCTTTCATATAGGATTTCAAGAAAATTTTGCCAATTTGTCATTAAATATTTGTTGATTTCAAAAATCTTTATTGCACAAAATTATTACTTCAGAATACCCCCGGTATTACTTCCGAAAGGGCAATGCTTTCACGAAAAAGGATTCAAAGTTCAAAATCTTTTTATTGGCCAACCAAAAGGATGAAGAATAAATCCGCGATATGGCCAGCAAAGAGAATTTAATGTTGTTGCAAAGTCATGAGTGATTGATATTGATCGCAGTCAATGGCACATTTTTAAAGACCATTCTTGAAAAATAAAGCAGTCGAAATATCCTGGGTGATACAGAAAAAAATCCACTTAATTTCCATATCTCCTCAATCACCTAAGCTGCAATTAAATATCTGCAAAAGGGATCTCTCAATTGTCGTCAAGATGAAGGCGAATTAAGCGAGTCGACCCCCGGGGCCAAAGAAGATTTGGATCATCTCCAAGATGACGGAGTTTGTGACGGATCCTTCCAGGGAAAGTTTAGATCACCGTCGAGATGAAGGCGAGTGTGATGAGCCTACCAACAAACCCTAAAAGATATTTGATTCCAGCTATCATCAAGAGATTCCCAACCAATGAGCCAATAACTATCAATATAATCCCTGAGAGAAACATCTCTGAGATGAAGGAGTTTGTGACGTACCCTTCCCCCCCAAAAAAAAAGAGAGAAAAGTCAGGACATCTCCAAAATGAAGGATGATGTAATTCCCGAAAAATCCAAGAGATCTCCAATCTGCTAAAAAAAGAGTGCAGAAAGATCATCATGAGAAAAGAATCCCAGGATATCAGACTGCCGAATCTATCAAGAATCTTCTTTAATTTTGTGAAATTCTTTTATCAATATTCTTTCACTAATAGCTCTCGCAATATCAAGAATACTTTCTTTCCCGTCCATATCAAGGAAATTGATAGCTTCCTTGAAAGAAAGTCAATCGCAAGCAATTTGAATTCGAATTTTGATTCTACAGAGTTAAGCCCAGTCGGAGGAAATACTTCAGGTAGAAAAGAGGGAATACTTTCAAAACAATGTGCATCATTTTCAATTATTTTGAATCAACAACAATTTTCAACATTTTGACAATATTTTCTAGCTATCCTAGCATGAAGCGAGAGCTTGAGGTTCATCTTTGGTACATCCTGACATCAGTTGTTATCCCTTTTTAGGACTTGATAACGGGAGTTTTCAAGATTCCTTCCCTTCTTTGGTATAATCTGAGCGCACGGGCTCTCAAATTCGCACACTTCCCTGTGTCCCCACTGTCCCACCATAGACAGTCCAATTTCGGCTTGAGCTTAAGCCACCAATTTCAGCAAAAGGCAATTTCAAAAGTTAATTAGTCTCAGCAATGAGGCGCCCAAAATCAATCCCTTTTCAAACTTTAGGGACCCCAATTTCCTTCCTTTTGCAAAACCCCTATCGGATTCATTGTGCGGAAATCCGAAGGTTCCATCACGGTCTCTTCTTTCGAGGATTTCGTCCATTTTCTGCCCAATCAGGTTAAGGATATAAACCTGGGCCTCTTTTGATGAGGTATTCCATTTTCTGCCCGATCAGGTTAAGGGTACAAACCTGAGCCTCCTTTGATGAGGTATTCCATTTTCTGCCCAATCAGGTTAAGGGTATAAACCTGGGCCTCCTTTGATGAGGTATTCCATTTTCTGCCCAATCAGGTTAAGGGTACAAACCTGAGCCTCCTTTGATGAGATATTCCACTTTCTGCCCGATCAGGTTAAGGGTATAAACCTGAGCCTCCTTTGATGAGGTATTCCATTTTCCACCCAATCAGGTCAAGGGTACAAACCTGAGCCTCCTTTGATGAGGTATTCCATTTTCTGCCCAATCAGGTCAAGGGTACAAACCTGAGCCTCACGTGATGAGGTATTTCATTGCCCTGTCAGGTTAAGGGTATAAACCTGAGCCTCCTTTGATGAGGTATTTCATTTCCCGGTCAGGATAAGGGGTTAAACCTGAGCTTCACTTTGATGAGGTATTTCATTTCCCGGTCAGGTTAAGGGTCAAACCTGAGCTTCGTTTCTACACGAGGTATTTTCTGTCCCATCCAGGTTAAGGGCAAAACCTGAATCTCACTTCTTTTTGAAGTAAAATTTTCTCCTTATTCTCCATTTCATATCTACCATCATCACTTGGATTAATTCTTTCATACCCAGTCAGACTCATTTAACTGGGGCATTTTTATGATCCAAATTTGGTGTGTTTTCTTTGACACTAAGCTCGGCTTTCAACTGGCTTAGAAGCAAAGAGGGGCATCTGTAAACACCCCAAATTTTCACCTTCATCCAGTACTTACATTTCATGTGTCATTGCATATCATTGCATGCATTCAGCATACCATTTCATTGCATTGCATGTCATTACATCTCATTTTCGAGATCCAACACTCCTGTTTTCAAAATATTTAATCCAGATTCGAGTTTTTAAAACTTTTCTTTCAAAATTAATTTTAAAACCTGGGTTTTTAATCAACATTATGTCATTTGCCAACCCCCAGGATCTTATATTTTGAAGTATTTTCTCAGAAGACAATCTCGATTCATTTCAAACTCAATTTCAGTTGATTTCAATTCTCAGATGAGGCCCATTTAGGTGGTGTCGCTTCTGGATTCATTTACTTATCAAAAATCTTCAAAAATTTTAGAGTCCTAGTTGGATCAGGACTCTTTTTCCAGAGTCCAGTTGAATCAGAACTCTATTTTATTCCAGTATTCCTTATTGTTTTCATTGTTTTGACAAGTTTTTTCATTTGTTTTTCAGAAAATACCAAAAAAAATCTAGAGTTTCAGTCCGATCAGAACTCTGTCCCAGAGTCCTAGTCCAGTCAGGAGTCTGTTTTGAAGTCTGTTTTTATTTCATTTTTATTGTTTTCAAAATTTAGGTCATTTTACAGAGTCCAGTTAATTCAGGACTCTATTTTAGAGGTCGGTCGAGTTAGGAGTCTACCCCTGACTGTGTTTTTTTTGACTTATTTCGTCAGTTTTTGATAAAATCTTTCGAAAACTCTTCCATTTGAATTCTAAAATCTAAAATCTCAGAATCCTAAGAGTTCAGGACTCTAACTCGGAGTTCCAGTTCGCTTGATACCCTATTTTCAAAGATCTTGAATTTCAAATACTGATTTTAACCCCTTTTCAAAACCATTTTCAGTGTTTATTTCAAAATTCTTCAAAACTCGATGTGCGCCCACTCAGTTGGCACCATATCCAGAGGAGGTCTGACTCGGTTAGAACCCTATTCCATTTCAAAAATTCTAATTTTAAGTTTACTTTTGAAAATCTTTTGAAAACTCCTTCAATTTCAAGTTTTAAAATCGCTTTTTGAAAAAAACTCAAGTAGGGCCCGCTCGGGGTGGCGCCACATTTGAAGAAGTCAAGGTTAGACTAGGGTTAGTAAATGTCCTAGTTAGGTTAGGGGTTTATAGGAGTCAAAATCAATTTTAAAAATCCATTTTATTTAAGTTTTAAACCATTGGTTTTTAAAGGTTTTAAATTCAGGTTTTAAGAACCAAATGTTGGTCCATACTAGGTGGTGTCACATTTGGACTTTTTAGGGTTTAATTAGGTATTAATTAGAGTTTAATTAGAGTTCATTTAGGGTTAGAAAACCACAAAAAATCGTTGCCCTTAGTGGATTTATTAGAAAGAGTCCTGAAAAAATGAAAAACCTCTTAATTAACCCTAATTAAGTGACTTTTTGAAAAACTATAAAAAGGGACCTAAGGGGGGTCAAAAGGGGGCTCCTTTTCTCTCAAATTTTCGTGGCTTCTCTCTCCTCTCCAGCACCTCCACCTTCCTCCATTGCATCTGCAGCCCCAAGGTGAGTTTATTTAATATCATTTTATTATTATTTTATTAGTTTTTTATGATTTTTCAATAGATTTCACCATGGAAACTCTTGTGTTCATGGATTTAACCATGGATTTCATCCAAGAACCCCAAAATCGACCCAAGAAGGTGATCTAACTCAGTTTGAGGGTGATTTCAAGGATTCTAATCCATTAGAATCAATGAGAGGTACGTTTTTCATGTTCTTAACCGACGAAACGTGAGATTTACCCATTAAATGGGTTAAATCCATGATTTCAAAGGTGAAAGCAAATTCCAGCCATTGATTCCTGAGTTTTTATTTATTTATTTGTTTATCCATGTTTATTACACGTTTTCCAGCATAGAAATAATTTTTATTTAATGTTTTATTGCTTATTTTATTGTTTTTCATTAGTTAATGCATATTTTCTCAAGTTTCTTAGATTTCTGTGTGTTTTTAGTTTAGAACAGAAAAGAGCATGCTGTTTCGGATTGAAATGTGTATTGTTAATTTCTGATTTTTTTATATGTGATGAATGCATATGTAATTGAACTACTGTAAAAAAAGCAGAGATTTTGGACTTCGGGAACTATGTCAAAAAAAGCAGACATCAAGTCGGGTTTTTAAAACTTTAAAATCGTTGTTAAAATCAAGAAGGTAACTTGCTGTGATGATATTTTTCTCATCTTATATCCGATTTTAGATCTGTAAAGTGCTATGGATTAATATTGATTAGATATACCTACTGTAAAATTTTCAGAATTTTTTATTACTGTTTAGTATTTTTCCTCTGTCAGAGACTCTGATTTGTAATTTAAAACTCGTTAGGGTTTACCAAAACCCTAATCAGACTTGTGTTGTTTATAAATCCCAAACCACAGATCCGATTCATGATTTGTAAAAAGTGAGTATTATTATTTTTCTGTAAAATGTTCACTGTTAAAATCTCAGATATTTTAAATGAGTTCTGCTATTTATCCTGGAATTTTCAATTGAAAGTATCAGTTAGGACCAAAGTTAAAATCAATATATTCAAGTCCGGATTGTCGGATGGGGATCTCCCTGGTTTTAAAAGCTTTTTCAGATCTGTAAAAAAGAAAAGTTTTGTTTTCCTGTTTATTTGGTCTCTGTAAAATTTCATAAATTTTCATGAAGGTTTGATCCCTGGTTCGGGTCTGGGACTGAGACTGGTTGGTGAACTAGGTCAAAAATAGCATATTTTTAGAGTTTGATGCTATTTTCGGATTAATTTAATGCCAAAAAAATATTTTTATAATTCTAATTTGATATTAGGGTTATAAAAAGTGCAGGTACCAATTTTGAGGATTTTTAGAATCCGTTTGATGCTTGAATGGCTTGAATTGCAAAACAGGGCACCCGAAGAATTCCAAAACACTGCAAAAATCACAAAATTTGTGATATTCTTGGATTTTTCTATATAAGCATATATTTTTAGGGTTTACTCATATTCATAATCATATTAGGATACTTTAGGTTAAATTTGATGTTCATTTGATTTCATTTAGTGCATAAAACCTAAGTTTTACCAAAATATTTTCTAAAAACCCTGATTTCAAGGCCATAGTCTTGCTATCGGGGGCAATTTGGTCCTTTGACCTAAATTTTGAAATCCCTAACCCTAATTTTCATATTTTTAATCATTTCACATCATATCTAGTTTGATTTATTCTCATTTGAATTTCAAAACTTGCATTTTACCAAATATCTTTCTGAAAACCCTAATATCAAGGCCATAGTCTTGTTATTAGGGATATTTTGGTCATTTTGACCCCAATTTCGAAATTTCATATCTTATATTAATGTTTATTCAAGTTTAATTCATATTTTTATAATTTTGATTTAAGGGAATCATGGAAAAGGCTTATATCTAGCAAAAGCCAGCAATTTCCTGATATTGCTGGATAAATCTAGAAAAGCCAACATATCATCACTAACAAAGTTTTCTATTTTTGCAGGTACATTGAAGACTTTATTTTTCATGTATTTAAATTTCAATAGTTATGTAATTTATAATTAAACTTTGGAATAAGAATTTACATTTCCTGCTTAGCTTAGGCAGCATTGCATATAGTTTATTTTTTTTAAAATAATGTTAATGTGTGATGGATGATGATTCATGCATATTCAAACTCACTATGGTCTACACGAATGACACATACACTAGCTTTTATGAAGTTTATAAACTTGGTGGAATTCGTATTTATGGCCATAGTCAGAATATGAATGATACCCAGATTTATGATCTTCACATTAGCCACATTCAGCCTACACTCTTAGGCTAACTTCAAAATGCACTGCATTTCTCAAAAATACAAAGAAATTTTCTCAATTCCTCAAAATCATATTCATTCATTTCATGAATTTTCCAATTCCAATTCAAATTCCAAATCAGAGAAATCAGTTTCTTCAAATTTTTCTAAGTCTTATTCAAAAAAATCGATTTTCTCAAAATATGGATTTGCCAATGATATTTCAAGTATTTCCCAAGTTCCAAATTCGATTTTCTAAGTTATATTTTCAATTTCAGAGTTCTGATTCAAAGAAATCAAGTTTTCCAAAGTTATTTCATATTTCTCAAAGTCGATTTTCACAAAATCCTTACATTTCTTCAGAAATCGATTTTTACTTTTCTCAGAAGTACATTTCAAATCCCAATTTACGATTTTCCATGTGATATCTATTCTAAGTGTTTCAGTTATTCAAAGCAAGCATCATGTTTTCAAATGTGCATTTTTAGAAATTCATAGCACATGTCTGATTCTATGTGCATTTAGAAATTAGAATATGATTTAGACAAGTTGAATAGAGCAGAGCAGTAGATTGATCCTTGGTTCAATTACCCCTGTTAAAGGTGGCAGGAACGGTCGAACCTCGTACCGACAGGCAAGTCCCATTCTTCGAAATTATCCTGCATTTTAAAAACGGAGGCGAGTTATTTTCAAAATCTTTTTTAAAGGTCAGTTTGACTCGCAAAAAGTTAAAAAAAAATTGCGATGATAACAAATGTTGTCAGCTTAGGACAGAGTCTAGGCTCCTAAGGTTTGCATGGAAATGAAGCTGACATTCGTAGAATAAAGACTTAGATAATATCAAAGCAAAGCAAAGGCATAGATTCAACCGGACGAAGACGAGGTCCCATCACGGTCGCCAACTTCAGTGATCACGCAAAATTTTTCCTCTCGTTCCTCTTTTCCTTCTGTTTGCCTTTCTAGCCTCTATTCTCTTTTCAAAGGTGTATAAAAAGATAGAAAAGAAGAGAGAATGAGAAAAAGAGAGAAGAGAGAGGAACTCTTTTGCAAGGTCTCATCTGACCAAGAATTTCAAAAATTGTTTTAAAATTACTCGCCTCCGTTTTGAAAATCTGCGGGAAAAATGGAGAGACGGGATTCCCTCGTCGGTACGAGGTTCGACCGTTACTGGCACCTTTACCAGGGGTAATCGAACCAAGGATCGAATTTATGCCTTTTGCTTTGCTAAAATATCATCTAAGAATTTATCCTAAGTCTAAATGCACAAAGAATCATGCTTATGTGAATGCAAAGATGTGTGCTCTTTTGGAAAAATGATTTGAAAATTTCAAAGTTTTTTTAGATGAACTTGACAATGGAGTGAAGAAATGATTCAAAGAATTGAATCTGATTTTAGATTTTGAATCCAACTTAGGATTTGAAATGGATCTTGGAAGAAGAGACTTGAATTTCCAAGTTTTGGAGTTATTCATGATTTGGAGAGATAGGTTTGTGGAGGAAGAGAAAAGGCATTTTGAAATAAGAAATGATTTTTCGAAGTCATAATGGACTTTGAATTGAGATCGATTTTCAAGAATCGACTTGAATTCAATATCTAAACAGGAATTTGATTTGGAATTTGGACTTGAGAAACAAATTTGAATTTGAAAATTGGGAATGAAATTAGATTTGAAAATCTAGAATGAAATTTTAGGTCTGAAGTCTAATATCCTAGATGAAACTGGATCTGAAATCCGAGATGGGGTTGGATCTGGATTTTGGAATTCTAAATGGAATTTGGATCCGGAGTCTAAGACCCAAGATAAAGTTGAATTCTGGAGTTCTAAATGGAATTGGATCTGAAGTCTAAGATCCAAGATAAAGTTGGATTTTGGATCCTAAATGGAATTGGATCCGAAGTCTAAGATCCAGGATGAAGTCGGATCTGAAATCTGGAATCGTAATGAAAATTGGATCCGAAGTCTGAGATCCAAGATTTGATTGGGTTCGAAATCTAGAACCTAAAAAAATGGAATTTGGATCCGAAGTCAAGGATCCAAGATGGAGTTGGATCCGGAATCTGGAATCCTAAATTGAATTGGATCCTAATTTTGGAATTGTATTTTGAAGATCCAAATGGGATTTTTGAGGATGGATCTGGGTTTTTGAAAACCCAGCTTGAATTTAAAACTTGAGACAAATCGAACTTTTTAGAATCAATCTCAAATTTTGATTATGAATTTGAGAATCAAGACTTTGAAGATAAGGAACAAACTTGATTTTTGAATTTGAAATCAGAAGATGAGTCAGAAATTTCAAAGTTTAAATTGAACTTTAAAATTGATTTTGAGATATTGTTTTAAATTTGAATTTGAGTTTGAATCTTGAAAATAATTTTGGAAGTATCAAAGTTGATTTAAACTTTGAAATTTGATTTGAACTGGAAATTGAAGTTTTGAATACAAAATGAATTTGAAATTTCAAAGTCAATTTGGACTTTGAAATCCAATTTTGAGTCTTGAAAATGAGATAGAATTTGAATTTGAATATGTAAATAAGGATTGGTTTGAGAAATGAAGAAGATACTCAAAACCACTTGGATTTTTGAAAGAGAATTTTGAGGATATGATGCAATTCTATCCTGAATGATGAATGCATTTAAAGAATTTGAAATTGGATTTTGAAAATTTTATTTCATTCTTGAAGTGAATAAAAAAATAAGATTGAAAATATGATACATTCCTGACTATGGTCATTGAATGTATCATATAATAATCATATTTAAAGTCAGATGAAGAATAAAATATGTTTTGGTGCACTTATAGAGTTTAAAATGAAATTAACTCTCAATATATCCTGACTATGGCCATTGATATATATTTTGAGTTAACTTTAAGTTAAACCCTAATAAAAGAAGAAAATATTTAAAAGCTAGGATGATTTTTGAAAAAGGATCTAGTGTGGATCCAGTGTTATTCTATAAAAGATGAAAATCCTAAGTCTTGTTCACATCGTGACTATGGCCATTGATGCAAATCATCAACTTAGGATTTAATCACCTCTTATAAAATGGTGCACGTGCCATTTGTGTGACCATTTGTGAATTCTTGGGAAATAAGATGAAAATGATATGAAATAGATAATTTATATGTTGATACATTCTAATCTATGCTTTAAAAGATAAGATTCTCATTAATATCTGATTATTACAACTTTGAAATTGAATTTGAAATCCTAATCTAAGAAGGAAATCAACATTTCTAGAGATTCTTGCAAGAAAGAAGAGTTAGCACCAAGCCAAGATAAAAGGAAATGGAAGAAATTAGACTACGAATGCGAATATAGATGGTTGTGCTAATTCTAACTTAAGATGCTACATCATGCTAAATGAAAGATGCACATGGCATATTCTGTGTTTATGAGGAAATATGCATATATACATATACATGTATATATATATATATATATATATATATATATATATATATATATATATATATATATATATATAGCGAAGACCTATGTGTAGGAAGGCATATGTAATGGATGAAGGCAAGAGTCCGGGGGATCTAAGATGAATCAATATAAAACATGGTAGTTCCTGATGAACCGCCATGGAAAAGAAGAGACACGGTGGTTCATGGTGAACCACTGTGAAAACATGGTGGCTATGATAGTTCTTGATGAACTACCATAGAAGAAAGGAGAACACAGTGGTTCATTGTGAACCACTGTGAATATATAGTGGCTATGGTGGTTCTTGATGAACTACCATAGAAGAAAGAGGAACACAGTGGTTCATTGTGAACCACTGTGAATATGTAGTGGCTACGGTAGTTCTTGATGAACTACCATAGAAGAAAGGGAAACACAGTGGTTCATTGTGAACCACTGTGAATGTACAGCAGCCATGGCAGTTATTGAACAACCATAGAATAAAGGGAGTTTGATGATGGACGATTAAATGCAATCAAGGTGCTGTTGTGGAGGGATGTGAAGGTGTACAGATAATGGAGATACTGGGATATGCAGTGCATGGTAACAGTTGTGAATAGTAAGGGTTTCAGCAATGCTACTGCCCAAAATGCAAAGATGGAGACCACAACAGTGATTGTCACTGCTATGAGTGCTGAAATGACAATCACAACCAGCCCTGTAGAGATTTACAGGTATCACAATGTGAGTGAAAAAGATACCACAGTGCAATGGGTACTGTATTCAGAAGATGCTAACGATGGTCCGAAGTGATGGCGGTGAAGATGTTGTATGCAAACAAAGATATGGCAGCTAATCTTTCCAGCTACTAACCCTGTGTATAGTTTTACTAAGATCCCTAACTACTGGGGATTGAAAAACGAGTTTTTGACAAGTGCCAGACTCATTTGCATGTCGACATCCTTCATGATGGTAAGTATCCCTCAACAAACCTCTTTATAACTGTACCCATACTCACCATATATTTTGAAAGAGGGGATGATGCACATGGTGAAAAGCACAGAGGAATGACGTAGGTGTTTGTGATGATGGCGTAGTACAGGGGACGCCATGGGCCTAGCCAGGGGACGCCATGGGCCTAGCCACTGTGGATATTGTAGCAGATACAACAGGAAGTGAAGTGGGAGTAATGTAGGTGTAAGGGTATGATACTGTAAGTAGGTACTTTAGTAACAGTGGCTGAAGCACTGTTATTGTGAAATCATTGGTCACAACGACTAATGGATGACAATGGGCATTCATATTGCTATGCTTGCAGTCATGTCACCGTGGGACCCGTGTGTCCAAATGATGTGCACCCATCATCCATGTAATATCGCCACCTACATTGGAATAACCTACAGGTGTTGTTGCTATGAAGGGTGATAATGAGAAGGTGAATCAATGAACAATGTGCAAAAAATAAGATGGTGGTGATGCAATAGATGCTGAGCAGTGTACATATGCAGGAATATAGGGCATTATGTGATAAGCTACAAGAATGGCTGATGGTACAGAGATAAAATATGCAAATTTACTGAAAAGAAAAATACTATTTACAGGAAGAACTAAGTCTGGCATATAAGAAGGCCTGAGTAATTTAATCATATAAACAGTTGTGACAAACAGAATCCATGAACCAAATTACCAAGAAATACCAACAATTTCTTTCAATTAAATTATAAAAGCATAATTCCATCCATGAACAGCCGAAGAAATGTATCTGGAAAATGTAAAACACAACAAAAAGATATATGGTAATGGTATGACAATTTCTGCGGCATCCCCATAAGATCGTATGCCATCTTCCTGAAATTTGTATGCATGATGACAAATGGAACAAACCCTATGCAATACAGATTTGTGGTAACACAATTATAATTGTGGTGGACTGTAGGTACTTATAACAGGAAACTCATAGGATATCACAGGGCACGAATCTTTAACAACTTAAGACAAGGGGATCCAGCCGATGTATTGGGCAAAGTTAAGCTGAATTCCTCCTTTTCCTGCAAAAAAATGCTTGATCAAGAGATAATATAAGGACAGACTTATAAGGCAATGGGTATGATTATTGAGAGGTAGCAGAGACGTCAACTGCAAATGAATCCTCAATGCCCATACCAGTAACACGATTCCAATTTCTTTTTTATAGTGCCAAATGCATCTGCCATCTAAGAGAGAAGCCTCTGTGTTATCATCTTGAGCATCTTTGAGACGAATTTGATAACCAACCAAAGAATCGTTTGATCCAGGAAAATGCTCACATAGCTCCTTTGCAACCCTTTCAGCAACTCATATTGCCTTTCGCACACCGTGTGGTGGGGATAAAAACAAAACAAAACACCCTCTGTTGATCAACTGAAAAAGAGATGAATGTAATGGAAGTATCCAACCAGATAACAGGCCACCAAAGTGATACAAAGCAGTTGATTTTATCAAATAACGTGTTTATTTCTTGTCAATCCCGACAAAATATCAATGTTACACCAGCAAGGTAGCTATCATCGATGTGATGACATACCATAACATCATAGACACACAAATGGTAAGACATTAAATCAACGATCAAGTTAGGTGGGGAAATCAGATAATGAAAGGGGATTCCGATTTCAATGATGATTTCAAATATTTCTGTGGAGCCTTTTTATGATGAGACAAGAAGGCCTTCATACCAGAAATTCATATGCTAAACAAAATGCAGGGTATATATTACTAAACACCAAGTGAGCCATATACAGTGATAACCTATTGCAAAAACATAAAATAACAAAAAAAAAGGGTGAGTGTGCCTCAGCAAATGGGTTTTTTTTTGTCATATGCAGATAACCTATTTATGAGCCACTGTATCTGGACATGCATGGGCCACCTCCAGTCATGTATAACACCCGATCACGGTGTCTTTAAAGCACATAAAACCAGTAGAATTCTATAGCCTTAGTGGTATCATCTTGACGATGCTGGTGTTTGAATTGGTATCTTACATGGCTAATTTACACAGAACTGAAGATTCAAAAGGTATGAACCAGGATTTTGCATGAATCTTATATACATTCAAATTGCAGCTTTTGGGTTCCACGCATGGTTAGGGGCATAACTTATAGAATCGATCCTATAGACAAACCTTGGTGGGATCCTCCACACGAAAATGACCATCAAACTTAGTAAAGCCCACTGAGCGTGAGTCGCTTCTCAAACAGTGCATGATTCATTCATAAGACTCCAGATAAGAGCATAGATAATCATCATTTTAACAAGACCAGCATATCATTGCAACAGAACAAATAGTTTCTTATAATTCCTTATTCTTTGCATATGATTTCTAAGAAAAGAAACTAAACCTGTAACAGGAAGATCTCCATGGTTCCATGATACAAAAATGTATACATATCAAATTATAAGCATGCCAAAAGATGCTGGAGTTTAACTGAACTCCAGAAATGATGATATCCTTGTCTTCACAGGCCTTTCTCTGATGCGCTTGGGGTGAAAGATATGCGTGGATTACCAGACCACTTAATAAGCAATTGATTGAGACTATATTATCATGCTGTGAAGAACCAGTTTAGGTAAAAATACAGTTAACAGGATAAACAAACCAAATCAACTAATGAAATCGGTTAATGGGAAAAAAAAAGGGAAAAAAATGATGGAATGTCGTTATTAACTTCCTTGTCAAACTGAGTGAAACTCAACATGATTCTGTCAACAACATTGATATCAACACCCAGACGAGCTTGCCAAAGGAAATTTTACCAAATGTCAGCTTAAAGCTGGTGAAAGAGGTTTCTATCATTCGATTGTTGGAGTTTGTTTTGATCAGCCAACGCATGATCATTTGATCGAACATCCGGAATCGTTATGCTTCCTAAGAAAACGGGAATCATAGTCCAAGACTAATGGGAAATCAAAATAAAGTAAAATGAGAGCATGAGCCAAAACTGAAAGACATCACAAACAAATCGAAATTGGATTAAAATAAGAATGAAGTCAGCACAAAGACTGAAATTCCAAGAAGAACGAACAAAAAGTTTTAACTAATCGATGCTGAAGCGAAAAAGGCAATAACGTAAGGAAGAAATCCAAGTGTTGGAATACATTGATTCCATTAGTTTAGCACATCGGTAGTCTGACTTCGCTATAGGCGAATCAGTATTACCTAGAGGTGCTTCACAAAACCATATTCGAAAGAGATGTGATCGGAAAAAAAAAAAATCGAATATAAAGGGAGAAGGGGAAAAGAGTCGTGCCGTTGTTTGCAGAGTTCTGAAAGAGGGGGGGACCGAGTTCTTCCTTCTGCTACGGGGATCTTCTAATGTCGAAGAAAAGGAAGATGGGAGGAATCGCCGATTGGAGATGATCGATGGGCTTGGCTGGTGGTGGAGATCGTTCCTTGGCGAACGATGGATGTCCCTCAAAGAAGATGGATGATGTGAATAGTGGTTGCCTTTATCGTTCACCCTACGCCCATTTTATAAAAGGATAGGAAGGGTCTGGAAGAGGAGTGGCGGTTTGGCATCGACGGACTGAGGCAAATGAGGATGATCGAAGGGTTGGTGGATGGTCTGCGAGGCCGTTGGCGATGGAGGGTTTGGAGGAGAGCCATGGGGAGGGATCGGGCGGTCGATGGAGGGTTTGAAGGAGAGAGTGCGACCTCCAGATGCTTCGAGAAGGAGAGATGGCAATGGAGAGAGTCTGAAACCCTAACTCGTCTTTTTAAAACCTGAGGGTAAAATTTTTCAAAAAGGGGCCTTTTTAAAAAAAGATTTTTTTTTCAAAAAATGGGTTTTTAAAACCATTTTTTTTGTTCTTTTCTCGGTATTTTCTATTTCTTTTGTTATTTTGAAAATAAAACTCTAAAACCTAAGCGGTACGAGAGACCAAACTATTTTTTTGTATTTTCGAGAAATATTTACAAAAAGAGGGGTTTCCTAAAAATTTGGGTTTGACTCCTTCAACAAATGAGTTTGGATTCAAAATTTGAGAAGATTTTCGAGTTTTTGACCTCAAATTGAGAAATATAGGGTAATGAATTTAAACGGATGCCGGATGGACTGTCCGAGCTATTCCAAAAACTATTTTTGGTATTTTTGTAATTACAATTTGAAAATCGGACAACGAGGTTCAGATTTGGATCTTTTACCCGGATATGGATCCGAAACTGAGTCAGATGTATAAAAATGAACTTAAATTCAATAAAATCTGAGAAATAACTAGAATTTAGATTTAAAACTGACTCAATTGCTCAGAAAATGGGGTCAGGGGCAAAAAGGGAATATTTACAACATTTTAAAAAAATTGGGGTGTTCACATCTGTCCATGCATTAATTCTATCATTTTCCCACTGTAGCCTCTCACATAACCACCAATGCATTGCTGTGGTGTTTCCTGTTATGGCTTCACCTCAAGACCAGCATCATATTCACTTCATCACTGGCAGCATACGTGCACATCTGTCACACCTCCACAACACTTGTAAATCATCACTGCGGTAGCCCTTTCAGTGCTCCCACCACCCACCACCATCTTTTGTTGCAGCACTGCCTCTTCACTGTGCCTTGATACAGTAACACTTGCACTTTCATACACTTCCCCAGCATCATCCATTGTTTTTAACTGCATGTCATCTCACCAGAGCATCTTCACTGTGGCACTCGCCACTTCATCACCACCCTTACCTGTTGTAAGTTGCATCCATATTTATGCACTTTGATAGCATACCTGTAAACTCCATCACATACATGTTTTCTTCATTAGTGCAAACACTGTGTATAGTTCACTAGTTGTTGTATTCCCATTACATATGCATTCTCATGTGCATATTTCCATTAGCTTTGGCATTACATATGCCTTCTTATATATGTTTTCTCATTAGCATAATGCACTTGCATATGCATTTTCACATGTATTTTTCCATCAGCATATGCAATTTTAGCATCTTAGTTTCCTTACATATTTTTGTATTTTACTTTATGTTCATCCTGTTTTGCAGGAGATACATGGAAAATGCTATTGTCCTTCATAAATTAGGAATCCTTTGAAATTTCAATCTAAAAGTTGTAATAGCCAGATACTAATGAGAATCTTTATATTTCCAGCTAGAATGAATGAGCATTGTAAATATCATAAATTACTTGTTTTCATATCATTTTCTTCTTTTACTTTTAAAAATTCACAAATGGGAACACGAATGTCAAGTGCACCATTTTATAAAAGATGATTAAATCCTAAGTTGACGATTTGCATCAATGGACATAGTCAAGGAGTGAACAAAACTTAAGATTTTCATCTTTTATGGATTAATATTGGATCCCCACTAGATCTTTTTAAAAAATCATCATATTTTCTAAACATTTTCTTCCTTTATCAGAGTTTAACTTAGAATTAACTCAAAATATATATCAATGGTCATAGTCAGGATATATTGAGAATCAATTTCATTTTAAACTCTATAAAGGCACCAAAATGTATTTTATTCTTCACTCGAATTTAAATATGATTACTATATAATACATTCAATGACCATAGTCAGGGATGTATTATATCATCAATCTTATTTCAATTAATTTAAAGAATGAAATATGCTTTTTAAATCTAATTTCAAAATTCTTTAAATCATTTCATCATTTACGATAGAATTACATCATATTTTTCAAAATGCTTTTCATATTATTTCAAAAATCCAAGTGAATTTTGAAATAACTCTTCAAATATCTTCTTCATTTCTCAAACCAATCTTCAATTTCTATTTCAATTCATTCTTCTATCTTATTTCAAAGATTCAAATTTCAATTTCAAAGTCCAATTTGACTTTGAGATTTCAAATTCATTCTTGTATTCTAAATTCAATTTCCAATCCAAATCCAATTTCAAAGTTCAAATCAACTTTGAAAATTCAAATTCATTTTCATTTTCAGGATTCAATTTCAAATTCAATTTAACATCTCAGATCAAATTTCAAATTTCAAATTTCAAATTTCAAAGTTCAATTTTAACTTTGAAATTCCTTATTAATCTTGTGATTTCAAATTCAAACTTCAAAATCAAGTTTATTCTTTATCTTCAAAGTGCTTTCTAAAGATTGAGTCTTGATTCTCAATTCAAAATTAAAGGTTTTGAGATTGATTTTGAATCTCAAAATTCAATTTTTCCTAAGTTTTAAATTCAAATCTGGATTTCCAAAATCCAGATCCATCTTCAAAGTCCCATTTGGATTTTCAAAATCCAATTCCATCTTAGATTCTGGGTTTAGAATCCAGTTCAACCTTGGATTCATATTTCCAATTTCCACCTTAGATTCAGATTTTCAAATCCAATCCCATCTAGGATTCCAGATTTCGGATTCAACTCCATTTTGGATTCCAGACTTCGAATCCAATTCCATCTAGGACTCTAGACTTCGGATCCAACTCCATTTTGGATTTCAGACTTCGGATCCAATTCCATCTAGGACCCTAGACTTTGGATCCAACTCCATTTTGGATTTCAGACTTCAGATCCAATTCCATCTAGGATTCCAAACTTCGGATCCAACTCCATTTTGGATTCCAGACTTTGTATCCAACTCCATTTAGGATTCCAGACTTCGGATCCAAAATTACATTTAGGATTCTAGATTCTGGATTCAGTTCCATCTTGGATCCCAGATTTCAGATCAAAAATCTATTTCAAATTTCAGATCAAATTCTATTCCAAATTTACGATCCAATTCCATTTCCAATTCTCATTTCCAAAACTAATCTATTTTTTTTCGAAATCTGAATTCAAATTCAATTCCTATCTTAGGACTTGAATCCAAAATTTCCTTTTAATCGATTCTTGAAAATCGATTCAAATTCAAAATCCATTATGACTTTGAAAAATCATTCTTATTTCAAAATTCCAATTCTAAAATTCCTCTTCTCTTCATCTGCAGACTTACCTTCCAAATCCTGATCATTCCAAGACTTGGAAATTCAAGTCTCTTCTTCCAGATCTATTTCATAATTCTGAGTTGGATTCAAAATCTAACTTTTTCAAATCAACCCTTTGAATCATTTCTTCACTCTATTATCACATTTATTTCAGAATTACTTGGAAAATCTCAGATTTCCAAAAGTGTTTTCCCCAAAAGCATACATTTCTGCATTTGCATTGCACAAGCATGATTTTTTATGCATTTTTAGACTTAGGATAAATTCTTAGATAATGTTTTAGTAAAGCAAAAAGGCATAAATTTGATCCTTGATTCGATTACCCCTGGTAAAGGCGCCAGGAACGGTCGAACCTCGTACCGACGAGCGAATCCCATCTCTCCATTTTTTCCGCAATTTTTCAAAACAGAGGTGAGTGACTTTAAAAAAAAAACATTTCTTTGGTCAAATGAGACCTTGCAAAAGGGTTCCTTTCTCTTCTTCCTTTTTCTCATTCTCTTTTCTTTTCTCTTTCATTTCCCCTTCAAAAGGGAAATAGAGGCTAGAAAGGCGAAGAGAAAAGAAAAGAGGAATGAGAGGAAAAAATTTGTATGATCACATTGAACTCCTATACTGACCTACTAGGGTTGGCATCTGCAACAAGGGTGTGTCTGAGAATGGATAAGGAAAATTTGGGGTGTTTACAGATGCCCCTCTTTGCCACTAAGCTTGTTGCTACTAAGCCAGTTTAGGGCCGAGCTTAGTGGCAAAGAAAAACACACCAAATTTGGGCCATATATAAAAAAAATGCCCCAGTTAGAAGGATCTGACTGGTTATGAGAAGATTAGCCCTGATGAAAATGGTAGGTATGAAATGAAAAATTACGAAGAAAGATTCACTTCACAGAAGCAAAGTTTAGGTTTTTTCCTTAACCTATATGGGACGGAAAATACCTCGTGTAGAAATGAGGGGTTGCGAAGAAGACGATGAAAATGATTTTCCCTAAAAGCTTTGGAAAATGGAGTGATTTGGGCATCCCATGACCGAGACTGAATAGCTTTTGAAAAATGGTTTTTTGCGAAGAATGATTCAAGTTTAACTCTTATCCTGAAAGGTAGAATGAAATACCTCATCAGAATGAGGCTTAGGTTTAACCCTTAACCTGATCAAGAAATGAACATGATAAATGTCATTTGTAGGAGGTAAATTGGAAAGTGAATAAGACAACTTTCTTGAAGAGGAGTAAGGCAACTCTTTCGACAACGTGAAAGACGAACAAGGCAAATCCTTTCAAAGAGGAATAAGGCAACTCTTTCGACAACGCGAAAGTTGAACAAGGCAATCTTTTTGAAAGGAAGTAAGGCAACTCTTTCGACAACATGAAAAACGAACAAGGAAATCTTTTCAAAGAGGAATAAGGCAACTCTTTCAACAACGCGAAAGACGAACAAGGCAATCTTTTTGAAGAGAAGTAAGGCAACTTTTTCGACAATGCGAAAGACGAACAAGGCAATCTTTTCAAAGAGGAATAAGGCAACTCTTTTGACAACGCAAAAGAGGAACAAAGCAATCTTTTTGAAGAGAAATAAGGCGACTCCTTCGACAACGTGAAAGACAAACAAGGTAATCCTTTCAAAGAGAAATAAGGCAACTCTTTCAACAACGTAAAAGATGAACAAGGCAATCTTTTTTAAGAGGAATAAGGCGACTCTTTCGACAACGCGAAAGACGAACAAGGTAATCCTTTCAAAGAGAAATAAGGTAACTCTTTCGACAACGCGAAAGATGAACAAGGCAATTCAAAGGAGCATGGCAATTCTTTTGATAACGCGAAAGATGAATAAGGCAATCCAGAGGAGCAGGATGATTCTTTCGACAACACGAAAGACGAAAAAGGTAATCTAGAGGAGCAAGGCGATTCTTTTGACAACACAAAAGACAAATAAGGTGATCCAAAGGAGCAAGGCGATTCTTTCGACAACGCGAAAGATGTATAAGGCGATCCAAAGGAGCAGGGCGATTCTTTCGACAACGTGAAAGACAAATAAGGCTATCCTTTCGGAGAGGAGAGATGCAATTCCTTCGACAATGTGAAAGACGAATAAGACTATCCTTTCGGAGAGGAGATATGCAATTCTTTCAACAACGTGAAAGACAAATAAGGCTATCCTTTCGGAGAGGAGGTGAGGCAATACTTTCAACAACATGAAAGACGAATAAGGCTAACCTTTCGGAGAGAAGGTGAGGAAAATCTTTCAACATAGTGAAAGATGATAAAGGCTACTCTCTGAAGAAGACAAAAGGTAATGCCAGAATGTGTCAAGATGGACATCGAGCTTTTTGCTTCATATCATGATAGTTAGAAAATATTGCCAAAATGATAAAAATTATAGTTGATTTAGCATAATTGAAATGTAAGCATATTTTTTTGAAAGATATTCCCTCTTATACCTAGAGTATGACCTCCAACTGGGCTCACTCTGTAGAATCCAGAATCAAAATCAATTTGCTTGTAATTGGCTTTCTTCAAGGAGGCTATCAATTTCCTTAATATGAACAGAAAAGAAAGTATTAACATTGTGAAAGCAATTGGTGAAAGGATATTGATAAAGGAATTTCACAAAATTAAAGAAGATTCTTGGCAGATTTGGCAATATGATATCCTGAATTTTTCTCATGATGATCTTTTTGCACTCTTTTTTGAGACATTAAGCTTTCTTGGGTTTTTGGTCAGAAGTTTATTACATCATCCTTCATTTTGGAGATGTCCTAACTTTTCTTTTTCTGGGAAGTGTATGTCACAAACTCCTTCAACTTGGAGATGCTTTGATCCTTCTTCTTCTTCTTTTTTGGAAGGGTATTGTTATCATCACAAATGTTTTCGCTTCCCTGCGGGGGAGAGGGAAACCATTCTGCGAGTCAAACTCAACCAAAGTTTGAAAACGGTTTTGAAAATACTCACCTCCATTTTGAAAATAGCGGGAAAATCCGTAGGATGGGGCTCGCCTGTCAGTACGAGGTTCGATCGTTCCTAACACCTTTAACAGGGGTAATCGAACCAAGGATCAAAAGTGTGCTTAACTTAGCTAAATTATCAAAATTTGTGTTCTATCCTAAATGCACGGGGAATTCAGTCATGTGCTATGAAACTTTTGTAAAATGCACATCGAAAATATGATGTATGCTTTAAAAAATATCTTGGAATGGAAAATATTGCTGAAAAAAATGGGAATCGATTTCTCACAGAAACCTTGATGAAATGTTTTTGAGAGCCTTGAGAAAATTGTGAAGGAATTTAGAAAATGAGTGAAAATCCTAAGAAAATGGAAGGAATTTTGAAAAAAATATAAACACTTGGAGAGAGACTACTTGTCGAAAAACTCCAACCTTGAAAATTGCTTTTGGAAAATTGCTGAAAATTCATAGGAAAACTCTTTTAAGAAGGGAACTCATGCCTTAGAAAATCAAACACTGGGAAATCAAACCTTGGAAAATCGAAATTCTGGGAAATCAAACCTTGAGGAATTGAAGATTTTCTTTGGAAAGTTGAGAAATGGATTCTAAGAAAGAATGTTTTCCCAGAATTTCAACTTAAATAATTTGGGAAATTGTTGGAAATTCAAGGGAAAGCTTTTCAAGAAGAGAAAGTTCAAAATTTTGAGAAAATCAAAACTCTTTAAAATTTGTAGGATATCTTTGAGAAATCGATTTTCTTGAAATGAGATTTTCTTGATTTTTATCAAAAAAATGATGCAAGTTGTCCTAGATGAATAAATGTCATTTTATGAAAAAAATTTAGGGAAATTTTGAGAAAATATGCATTTAGAAATGAATTAAGGTAAATTCATTACATATTCCGACTATGGCTGTAAATATGCTTGGAATTTAACTTAGTTAACTCTAAAATATTTTCAAAATGGAAATATGCTATGAATCTTTTTGGAAAATAGCCTAAGAGTGTAGGCTCAGTGTGGCTAATAGGAAGATGGCAAATCTGGGTCTCGTCCGTATTCTGACTATGGCTATAAATACGGACTCCACCGAGTTTGTCAACTCCCTAAGAGTTGGTGCACATGTCATTCGTGTTCATCCATGGTGATTTTCAAAGAAGAATGCATGAGTCAACATCAGGATAATATGAGAATTTAAACTATATGATATGCATCCTGATCTAAGCAGGAAAATAACTCTTATTCCAAATTTACATTTAAAATTTTACATCAATGACATAAAGATAAAAGAAAAGGCAAGCTAACAGACTAAGCTCCTCCATTTGAACGCTCTTGCAAAACTTGAAATTAGGTTAGTGCAAATATGTAGGTCTTTCCAGATTTTTTTAAAATATCCAGAAATAATAGGATTTATCTGGATATAAACCTCAATCTGATGCCTCCTTGATATGAATATGATTTGAAATCATGGAAATGTTAGAAAATAAGATAATAAAGATTTAAAATTTGGAATTGTGGTCAAAATGACCAAAATACCCTTAATAACGAGGTTATACCTTTGAAATTAGGGTTTTTGAAGGGATTTTGATAAAATTTGGGGGTTTTAAAATTCGAATGATGATGAAATTGAAGATGGAATATGATGACATGCTGATAAACATGATGGGACTATAAAATCAGAAAGAATTTTTTAGGATTTTGGCCAAAATATTGAATTTCATCTGTTTTTTGCGAGGATCGGGGTCCTACGAGAACCCTTTTTGATGATATGGCCAAACTGAATATCCAATGACTTCAAAATCATGCCAAATTCGACATGGAACATCCTATTATTCTCGAGAACAGAATGAAATAACAAAAATGCATGAAATGGTATCATCTAAGTGCAAAATTCGAATAAAGTCCTAAAATATGCAAATTTCACATGCGGGCGCGGACCAAACACGGTATTTAATGCGATAATGGAGCAATTCACCATATAAATATTTGAGACTTTGCAGAGTGCTGACAGACTGTGAACATCCCAATTTTTTCACAGTTTTGTAAAAATGACCCTTTTGCCTCTGACCCCATTTTTTAAGAAAATCAAAGCTAATTTTCAGTTATTCTTCGGATTTTCTGGATCAAATTCCATTCAAAATCGATTTCGGAGCTGAACCCGGTGCTTTAAATCCAAATCAGAGCCTTGTTGTCCGATTTCCAAAGTAAACTCACAAAAATACCAAAAAATGGTTTTGAAAGGCTCGGGCAGCTCATCCGGCACTCTGTTGGATCCCCGGCCCTATATTTCTCAGTTTGAGGTTGTAAACCTCGAATATTTCCTAAAAATCCAGACATAAATCCACTTTCTGAAGAAATTTTCTCAAAAATCGCCTTGAGTTCTCAGAAAAACTCCCTTTTGTAAATATTTTACAAAAACACAAAAAAAATAGTTTTAGTCTTTGGTTTCTCGTAAAACTTTTGGATTTTATTCTAAAAATGCAAAAAAATGGAAGAATAACATAAAAAACCAAAAAAAATTGGGAAAAGCTACAAGAAAAACAAATGATTTTTAAGCTTTTTTGAAGCCATTTTGCCAAAAACCTCACTTTTAACCACTTTATAAAATTTCCTAAAAAGGGGACCTCCTTTATGAAAAAGTGGAGATATCCAACGGCTCTTTCCCGCGCTTCCCTCTCCTCCTCTCTCCATCGTCCGATCTGCAATGACCTCCCTGTTCTTCACCTTCCATCCACAACAAACTTTCTCTCGAACCCTCTACTTCCCCTTTAAGAAGAGGTCTCTTAGCTTCTGAAATCCAGCCAGCAACTTCATCGCTTCTCTGAAAATCGTGAACCAACCTTCCCCTTTCCCTTCTTCCTTTACACTATCTTCTTCCATTTTCGGCATAATCAACTGAAGGAAACGGTGATTGCAGCAACCATCTGGAGCCCAGTCAATCCTTGAATCTTCAGTCGCGTGAGCTACGTCCCCAAGCAAGAAGATCTCTTCCAACTCCACTGAAGGAGCATCACCTCCCTCTTTTGTCCAGGTCCCTTCTTTTTTTTCTTTTTCCCTTCTTGTTATTTATAATTTTCCCTTCCTTTTCTTTTGATTTCCTCTGTTTGATAATCCCATTGACGCACCATAGATTGTGTTGAGTTGCTCATAGCAACTTCAACACTCTCCCGTGCAATAGCAAAGGAATGTCCCATTCCAACATTTCACTTACGTTTCTGTATTTCATTTCCTTTGTTATCTTGCGATTTTCTATTGTTCTGACTACGCCATCGGATTTAGCAATGCACTGTGGTTATTTTGTGCATATGGTAATCTCTGCCTTGATTTAATCTTCGCTTCTCATTAACATTATGTAAATCATATTCTCAAAACCATGAATAGTCATTCTGAAAATCTCTTCTGCAAAGCTGACTGACTAACCAACTTTGTGGCACCGTGTGCTATCATTTGGTGTAATCGACTCATTAGAAATCAGTTCTTGTCAGTCGACTCTATTGTTGTATCTGTGTCAATACCATTATCTATGCCTTCTTCATAGCACATACCCCCAACCCCACTACACTGCTGCACCTGTTAGTCATCCCTTTATCGCTCATCAACTTCCAGCACTATTGGCTCCCACATACCTTTCTGCAAACATCCACATCACTCATCTATATTTTCTGCAAATGGTACTATTCATTGTAATAGTACCCTTTGCTGCTCATGTTGCAATCACCACCTGATATACCCTACAGCAACAACTATTTATATTCACCTTGTCCAAGCCCGACCATCACCCAGCTCATTCATTTGTACCCATCACAACCTCTGTGCATATATTCCATCTCTTATCTTTTTTTTACACATACCATCTTGTCTACAACCACCCTATAGCTATATCCCTCCAGCACCTTACTGCTGCCTATCAGCCACACTAACCCCACCGCATTCATTAGCTATATCCTAGATAACCATTTTCATTACCAACTCACTCCATTGCTTCCAGTTCTGCATGATATTGCCACCATTTCCATAGTATGTATACCTTCTAGCCACAACCCACCTTTCATAAGTATCTGATCTGTCAACTTACTACCTATTTTCACAAGTGTCCTGTCAAATTCATTCCCACAGCATAGTAGCCCAAGTAATGCCCTGTCAAAGTGTGCCATTTTGTTTCCTTGCTCCAGCTCAACCCAGATAGCTGGCCTGCTACAACCTTGGTTGTGGGGTTTTTATTGCCAGATAATGGTGAAATGTGATGTGCAAGTTATTTTAGCAGTTTAAAGGGGGACAATCAATAGAATCAAGGTTAGAAATGGGTAGGCTCAATCATATTCTGCAAGACAGGAATGAAAGTCCTGGTTATCTTGAATGGCCCCAGTTGCCAGAATTACCATGCCTATGTTCATTATTGCATTCATCCTAAATATTCAGCATTATAATAGCTCACAGTTTTAGCAGGCTTGAGTTGGCCAAGTGATAATGTCATGCATCAAAGTAGACATGAGGATCATGTCATGAGCAACTGTTTAGTTAACACCCCCTAATTTTCTATTGAAATTACAATACCAACAAAGAAGAGCTAGAAGCCTATTTAAGTGAGCTCCTGTTTAGATATTCTTCCTATATAAAGAACCATCCTCTACCTATGAACTTTCACACATCTTTACATTTACCATTTCACCTGTATACATATGTATACATATATTCATACATATATACAAATCTATATACGTATATAGATATACATATATATGCATGTATATATATAAATATATGTCATTTTCATCACTTCCACACTCTTAGATCTTAAATATTTTGACATATGAGCAATTTTTCCATTAACATCCATATGACATACTAACCAAGTTTTTTTTTTCAGGGAATATGTAAAGAATGTCATTACTTGAGGGATTGTATTTGTAATTTCATGTGTTGTAATAGTTAGATCTTAAATGAGAATCTACATTTTCTGCTTTAGGTAGAATGAATGAGCATTGTAAACATCATGAATTACTTGTTTTCATGCATTTTTGCTTTTATTTCTCAAATTCTCACAAATGGCAACACGAATGGCACGTGCACCCTTTCGTAAGAGGTAATTAATCCTAAGTTGACTTACATCAATGGCCATAGTCAGGATGTAAACAAGACTTAGTATTTTTATCTTTTATAAAATAACACTGGATCCCCTTTCAAAAATCATCATATTTTTTTTAAATATTTTCCTCTTTTATCAGAATTTAATTTGAAATTAATTCAATATATATACCAATGGCCATAGTCAGGGTATATTGAGAGTTAATTTCATTTTAAATTCTATAAAAGCACAAAAAAATGTATTTTATTCTTCAATTGAATTTAAATGTGGTGATTATATAATATATTCAATGACCATAGTCAGGGATATATTATATCTTCAACCTCATTCTTAATTCATTTAAAGAATGGAATAGCTTTTTCAAAACCCAATTTCAAATCTTTTTCATTCATCATTTAGGATAGAATGACATCATATTTTCAAAATTCCCTTTTTCAAAAATCCAAGTGATTGTCTTTTCTTCAAATTCCATTTCAAATTCATCAATTCTATCTCATCTTCAAATTCCAAATTTTTGACTTTGAAATCAAATTCAAAGTTCAATTTAACTTTGAAATTCTTGATTCATTTTCTAAAATTCAAGCTTCAAAAATCCAATTTTGAAATCCATGTGTATATTCAAAATTCCATTCTCAAATCAAACTTGAAATTCCAAGATTCATTTTTCAAAATTCAAATTCAAAATCAAATTCAATTCAGATATCTCAAAATTCCATCTTTCAAAGTTCAATTTAACTTTGAAACCACTTCTGATTTCAAATTAGGTTCAAAATCATAGTTTGAGATTGATTCTAAAGCTCAAAACTTGACCCTTCTTAAACTTTAAATCTGGGTTTCCAAAACCCAGATCCATCTTCAAAAGCCCCATTTGGACTTTCAAAATCCAAATCCAAAGTTAGATCCTGATCCCGACTTGGATCCAGATTTCCAAGTACAAATCTCCACTTTTAGATCTTAGATCTCGGATCCAAAACCCATCTTAGGATCCAGAATCCAATCCCACCTTAGATCTTAGACTTTAGATCCAAATCCATTTTAGGATCCAGAACCCAATTCTACTTTGGATCTCAAACTTCAGATCCAAATCCATTTTAGGATCCAGAACCCAATTCTACTTTAGATCTCAGACTTCAGATCCAATTCCATTTAGGATATAGTATCCAATTCCATCTCAGATCCCAAATTTCAGGTTCAACTCCCATTTCGGATTCTAAATCCAGAATTCAATTTTAAATCTCAGCTCTATTTAGAATCCAGACTTTGAATTCAAATCCCATTTTGAATTCCAGATTTCAAAATCAACTTCTATTCTCAATCCCAATTCTTAAATCCAATTTTACTTCATCCCAGATTTCAAATCCAATTCCCATTTTCGGATTCTAAATCTAGAATTCAAATTTGATCTTAAATTTAGAATCCAGACTTTGGATTCAAATTCCATCTTGAATTCCAACTTTCAAATCAATCCCATTTTCTCAAATTCTATTTAGATTTCCCATATTTCATTTTGATTTCAAACTTCAAAGTTAGAATTCAATTCCATTTCATCTCTATTATGATTCAAAGTCCATTTATGACTTTGAAATTTCCTTTCTTCTCCTTTTTCAGAATCATTCCTTTCAAAGTCAAGATTTATTCTCAAACTCTGATTATTCTAAAAACTTAGAACTTTAAACCTTAAGTTCTAAAGTTAGAAATCATTTCTTCACTCCATTATCAGATTCATCTTAGAAACACTTGGGAATTTTTCAAATCATTTTCAAAAGGAGCATACATCCTTGCATTGCACAAGCATGATTCTTTGTGCATCTAGACTTAGAATAAATTCTTAGATAATTTCTTAGCAAAGCAAAAGGCATGAATTCGACCCTTGGTTCGATTACCCCTGGTAAAGGCGCCAGGAACGGTCGAACCTCGTACCGACGAGCGAATCCCGTCTCCCAATTTTCCCGCAAATATTTCAAAATGGAGGCGAGTTATTTTCTCAAATATTTTCAAATTAAGGTCAAGTGAGACCCCGCAAAAGAGTTCCTCTCTCTCTTCTTTTTCTTTTCTCTTCTCTCTTTCTTTCTGTCTTTTATTTTCTCCCTTCAAAAAAGGAGGAAATAGAGGTTGGAAAGGAAAAAGAGAAGGAAGAGAGAGAATATTACGAGAGGAAAAATTTTGTAATGATCACACAGACATAAAAATAAACAACTTTGGTTTTTACAGCCCCAGGATTTGATCTACAGTGACTTCGGTAGCATGAATCTGATTCTGATACACGCGAATTTAACAGGATTATCCACAAAATAAATAAAAAAATAGTAATATGCCACCAAATTTTCCAAAATTTTAAAAGGATACTGCTGACAAATAAACAAACGACTTTCATTTTTACAGATTCAGCATTCCACCCACTGACAGAGAAATTTAAATACAATAACTACTTCATGATTCAGAAAAATAGGAACGAGCACCAAAACTACCGATTTGTTCTAAAATTACTGAAAAGGGAATAAATCTGTTCCAAAAATGATGAAATTTTAGACCTAAACAGTGGACCTCCCGAACATGAAATTCCCCTTTTGCATCTCTGGATTTCGAGTTATACCCAGAGAGCAACAGTCGACTCAAGTAGATCCAGAGTCCTAGGAGCTTATATTAGACTTTGACACGTGCCTGTGGTTGTCAACACCCCAAAATTTTCAAAATTGTGTAAATATTCCCTTTTTGCCTTTAGTCTCCATTTTCTAAATAAATTGAGTCATCTTCAATCTAAATTCCAGTTATTTCTCGGATTTTGCTGGAATCAAATTCATTTATATAGCTGACTCGATTTTGGATCCAGATCTAGTTCAAAATCCAAAATCTGAGCCTCATCATCCAGTTTTTAAACCAAATTTATAAAAATACCAAAAATAATTTTTGAAAGGCTCAGACGGTCCATCCAGTGCCCATTTGGATCTGATACTCTGTATTTCTCGATTCAAGACCCAAAACTCGAACATTTTCTCAAAATCTTGGATCCAAACCCATTTTTTGGAAAAATTTCCAAAATTCAAACAAGAATTCTCAGAAAACACTCCTTTTGTAAATATTTTTTTCGTAAAATTAGTTTAAAACCCTTTAGTGTTCGAAATTTTTATATCAAAAACACCAAAAATATATATATATAGAAAGCGCAAAGAAAAGAAACAAAAAAACATCAAAATAGAAAAGAAAAATATGAAAAAGTGGTCGAGTAAGCCCCTCTTTATAAAAATTGTTTTTTGTGAAGCCCCTTTTAGAAAATTTCTTATAAAAGAGCCATTTCTTTGATTTTTATTAAAGTTTCTCGGATCATTTTTGAAAAAAATCTCCTCGATGTTTCTTCCCCTTTTATAAAAATGGGTATAGGGGAAGGGGTCGGGCATCGCCTCCTCACCCCAGCACCCCTCTTTTCTTCCAGAACCGCGCTTCACCCCTCCACCCTTGTCCATCGACATCACCTCCTCTCTTCTTTCCACTGCTCATTCTGTATACCGCCACTTCACCCCAGCATCACTACGGCTCTTTCATCGGATCCTTCCTCTTTCTTCCCCTTTCTTGGTATCTCTGAAGAAAGATTGGCCTTGCAATAACGCCAGCAGTCATCTACACAATAAAAGGCCTCCAGACTATTGAAGAAATCTCAGCAGAATCCCTGCAAAGCCACGAATATCAACTCAGCAATAGTGGCTTCCCCTTTTTCAAAGGATCAAATTCGCGTGTAATATCATTTCATCTCATCCGATCCGATTCTCATTATTCATCGTCATCCTCAATCGATCAAGCCACTCATCCACTGTTTCGATCTTCCCATTTCTCCCTGATTGATCGATCGAAGAAACTTCCATTCCAACCGCGGTAGCCGAAGCTGAGCTTAAAGCATAAGGTCACAGTAAATGCCATCCGCCCTCTCTCCTTCAACTTATTTTCCTTTTTTTTTTTATTAAAGCACCCAGTAATATTGATTTGCCTATGGCAAAACCGATTTACAGATGTGCGGTAGCATGAGAATGACACCATTTCCCATATTTTCTTTTATGTTATTGTTATTTTCTTGACGATTTCTTTAACTTCATAGCTCTGATATGTGTTAATTTCCTCTATTGTCTTGATTTCCTTTAAACTCTTTTGTTCTTGCTCCATTAATGCATCTACATAATATCGATCTTGCATATAGCAAGTGTCGATTTACGTAAACATGCAACATCAAGGAGGAACGAATACGTTCCAACATCTTCCTTTATTTTGTAAGTTATTTGGTTTATCCTGTTTGTACTATCAGATTCAGTAGGCTTACATAGTTCACCTGAATCCTTATTCCATTTTTTTGTTGATTCTAGATTTCTGCTTTCACTTTTTTTTACTTTTTGTGAACTTTTGATTTTCTGTGTATGTTATTGTCTTTGTTTTGGGGAATTCGATTTCCTGTTTCTATCTGGCCATTACATTTGAATTGAGCTAACATTGTAATTCCCCCTGAATTTGCATTATAACATACGGCTATGTCTTGTTGTAATATGAATTTGTGCTTTCCGTTCCTTTGAATCGTTAGTTCATTATCCTTTTCAATTTGTTGTTAATTTTGCTTATCATTATTATTTCCTATACATTTTTATTTTCATGATTAGTTTGTATTGGTCATCTGTCGTGGTATGTTGATTTTCAACTCCCCTTTTCATCGTTAACCTAGCGTACACAGCATTGTCTATACAAAGCTAGAAATCACCCTCAGGATAACACCCAATCTAATCCAGTATCAGATTGGGTCTACCCTATAGCAATCCTTCTTCACCCATAATTATGTCCCATTTATTATTTTGTGGTATCCCTTATGGAGTGTACATCCGGAAATCCAGAAGTGAAGCCCATTCCTCTAATTCATTGCTCGATTTTATGAAAATCAATTGAATCTACTGGATAAAATTCAGTTCCACGAAAAATTGCCTGAAATCACTCATAGAGATTTGCCTTGGAACTGTGAGGAGATTTTGCTAATAGAGCACACTTCTGTTGGTGACAAATTGCATTTCTGAGAAGAAAATGTTTAGGTGGTCTGTATCTTTGGAATATAGACCTCGTAAATTCATTCCATGGGAAAGTATTGCTGCATATCTGAATTCGTGTGACGAAGAGAAGTTGCAAGATAGTCAGGGTTCTGAAGGAGAAACTAACAACGTCTTTTCTTGGCCAACTTCAATGGCCACCAATGAATGGTTATGCATTTTGTGCCTTGCCTCTACCAATGAGGATGAGATTATCTGTATAAGCAAATGGTTGCTTTGAACTTTCGGCAAATCGTTAAAATGTATGGTTTGGAATTGACACGGATAGGGGTAAAAAAAAACTTTTGTTCAGAGTGGAATATATTTTTATTGGAAGATATTGTTACCTTGGTGATCATGCATATATTTTAGGGTTATTTCATATAAAAAATATACATGATTTAAAAAAAATGATTTAAAACCCAATTTTATGTTGGTTTTGAGTGAATGAGCTAAAATGAATTAAAAAATAGAAAATGCTTGAAAATTAGTGTTATGTTGCAATTTATTGAATATTTTAATGTTTGTCATTGTGAGTGCTAAAAATAAAATAAAAAACAGAGTTAAAAATAGAGTTAGTTAGATATATTTTAAAACATAAGTTGAAATGAGGTTTATTGTAGATATTTTTTTTAGAAGTAATCTTTAGATTAGAGTAGTTTAGTTAGTTTTGAGGTTTTTAGTAAATAAAAACTCTTTAAACAGTTTTTTAGATTTTTGAAAAAAATAAAACAAACCGGTTCAAACCGGTTGCTCTCTTTTAAAAATCGAAAATGGGAAAAAATGAAAACCGTCGCCCTCTTGTGCGCCAGAGCCCTCTTTCCCTAACCCTTCCGCTTCACTTCATTCTTCCCTCCTTCTTCCCCTTCTCCCTATTTCTCTCTTCTCTTTTCTGGTGGAGGATTTTTCAGTCCGGCAATGGCATGAGGGTGGAAGGCCACCTCTCTTCTAATCCCTCTCAAGTTACGGTAATTCCATCTCTCAATCATTCTTCTTCATCATCTTCTTCTTCTTCTGCTGATGCATCTTCATCTCTTCTTAATTTTTTCCTCCGTTCTTTAGTTTCATTTCTATTTTTCTTTGATTTAGTGTGAGTTATATGTTTTTTTTTAATTTAGCATCAGCTACACATTTTATGTTTTGTGCATCAATACCTCACACATTTTAATTCTGTTAGATCTGTATTTTTTATTTTCATTGCATCTTATGTTCAGAAATTCTTCATCGCATATCTTGTTTTCAGTAGATTACATTTTATCTCATTGTATTATCTGATTTCATCCTATTACATGTTTTTTTTTCATAGATCATTAGTTTAATAAAAAGTTGATTCTGATCATCGGGTCTGATCAGTTTTCTTTGCATTGAATCTGGAGAAATTGTGAAAACATAATCGTAGCATCATTCATCCGTCGGAATTTCTTTTCATTCACCAGAATTTCTTGTTTTGCCGTGAATTACTCTGCAACGGTCCAACATAGATTGATTTGTTGTTCATCAGAACAAACAGAGCTTGATATGCTACATTTCCTCTGAATCATGATACAACAGATTGATCGAATGCTTGATCTCTGGACTGAATGACTGAAGTCCGAAAATCAAATGTATGCTTCCGATCAATCAGATTCTGGCGATCAAGATTGAATCCAATTTTTTTGATCGTTTATCTGATTTCATACTGCCAGAAGTTTGGATTGACATCTGATTTCTAGTTTATCATAACCCTAATGTGCTTCAGCCGGACTCCCTTCACATTTACCTTGAAAACCTAGAATTCGACATTCTCCTGCCTGAGCTCTCTTGATCTACCGAAACTTATTTTATCCATTATTGTGAAAAGTTGATTGGATATGTGTTTCAATTCCCATCGCCATGCCTTTACTATTCTCCAGTGTGTAACGGTTTAATCGTTGAGTGAGGGAGTTCAGGAAATCGATTAATTGATTTCTGGTTTGATACCTTAAACCAAACCTATCTGTTTTTTCGGCAAGGGTGTTGTGTGGCAGAACTAGATTAATTGGATACCTGGATCCGGTTTGAGCTACTGAATTACTGATGTCTGATTGAATAGTTGGATCAGATGTTAATGATTAACTGATTTATTAGATATTACTTAGTAGGTAGATTGCTTAGTGTGTTGATAATAGGTTACTTAGTTGATTGATTAATTGATTCTTTGATATTAAAACTAGTTGTTAGTTGCTTTAAAATTACATTAAGTACTTAGGTTTAATTAGTGATTTGTCATTAGGTTTAATATAGTTAATAGTATTACTTAGTGTTTGATGTTGTTAGTAGTGATTTAAAGTAGTTAGTAGTTAACTTGCATACATTAGCATTAACATTTTATTACTTGTCATTTAGCATTTAGTAATCATTTTCATTCAACTTTGTCATCGCATGTCTTTCACATTATCTTTCCTTGTTTTAGCATTTATTTTGTATATTTGATTAGTATAGTTTCCATATCTCTATCTTGTGCTGCTCGTGTTCCTTTGAATTGTGCATGATCACACAGGAGTGGAGCTAAAGTGCATCTGTGACACGAAGTACATGAAGGTAGAAGATTTTTTTTACTTTTATTTTAGAATTTAGGAATTTAATTCTGGGTTTGTAAATATCGCTTTTTACGCCCTCTGCGAAGGGTATTCATTTATTGTAATAGTTAGTTGTTTTACTTTTCTTAAACATTTTACAATTCGGCAATAAATAATAGTTTAGATTTGTGTGCTTGAATACGAAATATTCCTGTTCCCTGAGTTCAACCCGGTCTCATCCACTAGGGAGAACCGGTTTTTATTATTTGATGTCTGGTTTCACATGTTTTACATAAACAAATCTTTTCAAAATTACAACAATTTAAAAAGAAGATATTAAATTTTTGGCGTCGTTGCCGGAGAAACGGCGTAATATTAGTATTCACTTTATTGCCTAGTGTTTGTTTGTATTTATGTTTAGAACCGCGTATGTGCATATCGTAGAGACGAGCTTACTTTTCTTCACAGCCCACCCACTAGGATTTCCTTAGAGGTGACTGTGTACGATTGGTACCATACACATAGATTTATATTTCTTTTGCATAATCCCTGTTGTGTGCAACTGCGTGGTGTTTGTTTAGTTTTCGTTGTTTTAGTTTACTCGCTTTGTGGTTTGGCTGCTAGCGCGTTAGTTAGGTAGAACTCCCAAAATTAGGATGTGTGCTACACTGGTCTACTTCAAGGTGTATGCACATGCAACAATCACTCAACCCAAGTTAATTGAGTCCTGAGTTTCTTGTTAGGAGAACTCCTCATCCTATCACCATGGCCGAAAATCGGTCGTTGTTCCGTACCCTTAAGGAGTACTTCATGCCCAATATATACACTCCCACCTCCTACATCACGAGACATGATGTAGGAGCCAATCAATTTGAAATAAAGGCCAGTATCATTCAAATGCTACCATCCTTTCATGGCCTTAGCAATGAAGACCCATATAGTCATATTGATGATTTTTTGGAGATTTGCTCGACAGTGCGGATCAACAACTTTGGAGATGACGCATTGAGGTTGACGTTGTTTCCATTCTCTCTCAAAGATAAAGCTAAGCATTGGCTAAAGGCTCTCGATATGGTTCAGATTACCACTTGGGAAGGAATGCAGTGCGAGTTCCTTAAAAAGTATTTCTCAATTGGTATGACGAATCAGTTTCGTAAAGCCATAATCAGTTTCTCGCAGATTGAGGGAGAACAATTCTACGAGACTTGGGAGAGGATGAAAGATCTTCTCCACAAGTATCCCCCAGCACCAGGTGCCTCACGGGCAACTGGTGCAGTATTTTTATGATGGCCTGACCGAGAAGGATAGGCAAATAGTTGATTTGTCGTGTGGGGGCACTGTCATGCTCAAAAGTGAGGATGAAGCATGGTCGCTTTTTGAGACATTGAGCGAGAATTTGAAGCAACATGCAACAGCCTCATGGTAAGATAGGGCTGCACCTGCACAGGATAGCACTAAGAAGGCAAACATTTTCGAGATAGGGATGAACCTTGAGTTGAGCAACAAGGTAGACCAACTATCCAAAAAATTAGATCAGTTTTTGTTGGGTCCTTCTCCTGCCATGCAGGTGTGCGCGTTGTGGGCAAGTCCTGCACACCATGTCCTCGAGTTCCCAGTTGCACCGCAGTACCCTGAATTTGTCCAAGAGCAAGCTAAGATGGCTCAAAACTTCGTTAGGCCCGCACCCAATCCATTGTCCAACAGTTATAACCTGGGCTAGCGAAACCATCCCAATTTATCATGGCGCAACTCACAGATCCAACCCCCTAACCCTTCCCAGAGTCAACCCAGTCAAGGCGGTTATGCGCCTGGATTTCAAAGATCCAGTTATCCCCCAGCCCAACCTGTTTATACTCATCCCCAGTCTCATGAGCCTTCACATAGTCAGTCCTTCGAAGACAAGATGCTACAAGCATTTTCTGATATTAAGGCGAATTTGAGCTCGCATAATCAGTCTATTGCAAAATTAGAGACTCAAATGGGGCAGCTCACCAAGGCGCTTAGCAGGCGAAGTGAGGGGACATTGCCTAGCCAGCCTATTGTCAACCCTAGGGGAAAGGAACCCATGCGTAGCTTGCATCTGACAGATACACATCAAGAGCAGGCTCAAGTAGTAACCCTTAGGAGTGGGAAGCAGTACCAAGCGACGGAGGCTGCATAAGAAAGAGAGAAGATAAGTGAGAAGCAGTTTGTCCCTAGTGTTTTACCTCAGGAAAGCAAGAAGGTTCTTCCATCTGAGACTTCACCATCCTATATTCCCAAAGCCCCCTTTTCTGAGGCGTTAGAGAGACCGAGAGCACTAGGTAAGTCCGGAATGAACATGCAAGAGATGTTTGAGATTTTCAAGCACGTCCAGATAAACATCCCCTCACTAGATGCTATCCAGCAAGTCCCTGCATATGCAAAGTTCCTCAAAGAGCTTTGTACGCAAAAAAGGAAGTTGAGGTCCCATGCACAGAAAAAGATCTATTTGACTAGGCAGGTGAGCGCAGTATTGCAACACCAAACACCACCTAAGCTCAAGGACCCAGGGACTCCTATCATCTCATGTGTCATAGGAAACATCACTGTTGGGCGTGCATTGCTCGACCTTGGAGAAAGTGTTAACATCTTGCAGGGTTTCTTCTATGACCAATTTGGATTGAAAGTGATGAAACCTACACCTATGACTCTTCAGCTTGCAGATAGATCGATCAAGGTCCCGAGAGGGATACTTGAAGATGTTTTAGTCAAGGTGGAGGATTTTTATTTCCCTGTCGACTTCGTAATATTAGATATGGAAGGAGATGATAGCCTACGACAGACCCCTATTATTCTTGGTCGCCCCTTCCTAGCTACCGCCAACACATGCATTAATTGCCGCACTGGTGCGATGGATGTGTCATTCGGAAATAGGAAGATGAGGCTGAACATTTTTCGTGCTGCTATGGGGCCTGTTGTTGAGGAGGCTTCTTTCGAGGTTGATGTCGTTCAAGACCTCGTAGAAGCAGAATATGCTTGGTTATTGAGTGATCCACCTTAGGAGGTGGATAATAAATCACTTGAAGAGGATCACCTAGGATTACTTGAGAACCAGATAGGTGATTTGAGTTGGATTAGGCACTTCGAGCAATTTAGAGGTAGACAGGATGGGAACACAGTGCGCAATGTCACAGATGACACTATTTTTCATAGAGAGCCCGATTGGGCCTGACTTCATGTCCATTGATCTCATGGATGATGAAGGTTTTTTTAGGGATCCGTCTGGCTGGGGACGTGAAACTTACTGCTTTATGGGAGGCAACCCATATTTTGTACAGTATTACATTCGCTTTTAGGATTTGTAGATTTTATTTGATTCTATTTTTCCTTTTCTATCTTTTTCTATGAGTTTCATGTTTTGTCATGTATATATTGCATTCATTACATTCATAGAACGTGCATTTATAATTCATGACAAGTTGTTTCTACTCTTTTCCCTCATTTATTTTCTCTCATGTGCATTCACATAGTTTCATATAAGCATGGGGGATTGTCACTGGGACAGTGTCATTCAAGCATGGGGAAGGGTGTAGTTTGCACACCTTGATATTTCTGTTTACGTTCTTGCACATGTTGACACATATCTCATGAAAAGTAGGTTTTTAAAGAAAGAGTTTGAACTTATATGAATGCTATTTCAAATCTGATGTTTTTAGAGGATTTTTAAGCCCCACGATTTTTTTTTTCTAACATAGGTCCAAAAATTATGGTTGTTTATGCGGATTTTGAAGAAATGATGATAGATACATGTTAGAATTTATTTTGAATCACAAATATGAATATGCACAATTCTATTTTTGAAAAACTAAGCAAATGAACAAAAGCGTAAAAAATGAGCTCAAAAAGTGAAAAGAAAGCATGCGTTAGGTTGTTTGGATAATTCCACAATTCTTAGTAGATGGGACTTAGATGTAAGTTGAAACTTTTGGATTCCATTTCGAAAAGGAAAGTGGAAAACTTCATGATCATAAGTAGCTGAGAACAGATACAAGTTGAAGTGTTTGACTCTCACGTTGCAAAAGGTGAATCAAAGAAGTCACTTTTATGTCTTAGTTGATATCTTTTGGGTATGCATTGAAAAAGTATAGAAGATATTGACATTGCACAAGGCATAAAAGCAGACCACATGCAAGCTATAAGAGAAGAATGAATGCGCAAAAAGAAAGAAGTGTGAAAAAAGAAAAAAAGAAAAGAAAGAAAAGAGCTTAAAAAGAAAGAAAAAAAGTTCAGTGCTTAGAAGTGTAATTGAGAAAACCTGTGCAGAAAACATACGAGTGAGGATAAGTAAATAATAACTTGTTTTTATTGGATTTTCCAAGAATAAAACATAAATAATTATGATATTTAGAAAAGTGAAAGAAATTCTTTTTCTTTGGTGGTATATAAAAGACTCTAATTATGTTTTGATTTTTTTTGTAACATGAAATATTTGTGAAAACAAAGTCTTTAATTACCTACTACTTATGAGGATATGTAATATTATGCATACATGACAGAGATGTTTGTGGGTAGCATCACTGCAAACCCTCACGAGACCTTACTCGTCCACTGGGGTGACCCAGGGGTTGAAAGGGCTTGTTGCATGAGCCAAATGCAATCGTGATTTCTACGAAAGTGAGTTAGATGATAGTTTTCATTTCATGCATTTTTCTAGTTTGCTTGAGGACTAGCAAAACATAAGCATGGAGGTATTTGATCATGCATATATTTTAGGGTTATTTCATATAAAACATATGCATGATTTCATAAAAAAATGATTTAAAACCCAATTTTATGCTGGTTTTGAGTGAATGAGCTGAAATGAATTAAAAAATAGAAAATGCTTGAAAATTAGTGTTATTTTGAAATTTAATGAATATTTTAATGTTTGTCATTGTGAGTCCTAAAAATAAAATAAAAATTAGAGTTAAAAATAGAGTTAGTTAGATATATTTTAAAACATAAGTTGAAATGAGGTTTATTGTAAATATTTTTTTTAGAAGTAATCTTTAGATTAGAGTAGTTTAGTTAGTTTTGAGGTTTTTAGTAAATAAAAACTCTTTAAACAGTTTTTTAGATTTTTGAAAAAAATAAAACAAACTGGTTCAAACCGGTTTACTCTCTTTTAAAAATCAAAAATGGGAAAAAATGAAAATCGTCTCCCTCTTGTGCGCCAGAGCCCTCTTTCCCTAACCCTTCCCCTCCACTTCATTCTTACCTCCTTTTTCCCCTTCTCCCTATTTCTCTCTTCTCTTTTCTGGTGGACGATTTTTCAGTCCGGCAATGGCATGAGGGTGGAAGGCCACCTCTCTTCTAATCCCTCTCAAGTTACGGTAAGTCCATCTCTCAATCATTCTTTTTCATCATCTTCTTCTTCTTCTGCTGATGCATCTTCATCTCTTCTTAATTTTTTCCTCCGTTCTTTTTCCCCTTCGTTCTTTAGTTTCATTTCTGTTTTTCTTTGATTCAGTGTGAGTTATATGTTTTTTTATAATTCAGCATCAGCTAGACATTTTATGTTTTGTGCATCAATACCTCACGCATTTTAATTCTGTTAGATCTATATTTTTTATTTTCATTGCATCTTATGTTCAAAAATTCTTCATCGCATATCTTGTTTTCAGTAGATTACATTTTATCTCATTGTATTATCTGATTTCATCCTATTACATGTTTTTTTTTCATAGATCATTAGTTTAATAAAAAGTTGATTGTGATCATTGGGTCTGATCAGTTTTCTTTGCATTAAATCTAGAGAAATTGTGAAAACATAATCGTAGCATCATTCATTCGCCGGAATTTCTCTTCATTCACCAGAATTTCTTGTTTTGCCGTGAATTACTCTGCAATGGTCCAAAATAGATTGATCTGTTGTTCATCAGAACAAGCAGAGCTTAATATGCTACATTTCCTTTGAATCATGATACAACAGATTGATCGAATGCTTGATCTCTGAACTGAATGACTGAAGTCCGAAAATCAAATGTATGCTTCCGATCAATCAGATTTCGGCGATCAAGATTGAATCCATTTTTTTTTATCGTTTATCTGATTTCAATCTGCCAGAAGTTTGGATTCACATCTGATTTCTAGTTTATCATAACCCTGATCTGCTTCAGCCGGACTCCCTACACATTTACCTTGAAAACCAGGAATCCGGCATTCTCCTGCCTGAGCTCTCTTGATCTGCTGGAACTTATTTTACCCATTGTTGTGAAAAGTTGATCGAATATGTGTTTCAATTCCCATTGTCGTGCCTTTACTATTCTCTAGTGTGTAATTGTTTAATCGTTGAGTGAGGGAGTTCAGGAAATCGATTAATTGATTTTTGGTTTGATACCATAAGCCAAACCTATCTGTTTTTTCGGCAAGGGTGTTGTGTGGCTGAACCAAATTAATTGGATACCTGGATCCGGTTTGAGCTACTGAATTACTGATGTCTGATTAAATGGTTGGATCAGATGTTAATGATTAGCTGATTTCTTAGATATTACTTCGTAGGTAGATTGCTTAGTGTGTTGATAATAGGTTACTTAGTTGATTGATTAATTGATTCTTTGATATTAAAACTAGTTGTTAGTTGCTTTGAAATTACATTAAGTACTTAGGTTTAATTAGTGATTTGTCATTAGGTTTAATATAGTTAATAGTATTACTTAGTGTTTGATGTTGTTAGTAGTGATTTAAAGTAGTTAGTAGTTAACTTGCATACATTAGCATTAACATTTTATTACTTGTCATTTAGCATTTAGTAATCATTTTCATTCAACTTTGTCATCGCATGTCTTTCACATTATCTTTCCTTGTTTTAGCATTTATTTTGTATATTTGATTAGTATAGTTTCCATATCTCTCTCTTGTGTTGCTCGTGTTCCTTTGAATTGTGCATGATCGCACAGGAGTGGAGCTAAAGTGCATCTGTGACACGAAGTACATGAAGCTAAAAGATTTTTTTTACTTTTATTTTAGAATTTAGGAATTTAATTCTAGGTTTGTAAATATCGCTTTTTACGCCCTCTGCGAAGGGTATTCATTTGTTGTAATAGTTAGTTGTTTTACTTTTCTCAAACATTTTACAATACGGCAATAAATAATAGTTTAGATTTGTGTGCTTGAATACAAAATATTCCCGTTCCTTGAGTTCGACCCGGTCTCATCCACTAGTGAGAACCGGTTTTTATTATTTGATGTCTGGTTTCACATGTTTTACATATAAAAACTTTTCAAAATTACAACGATTTAAAAAGAAGACATTAAATTTTTGGCGCCGTTGCCGAGGGAAGGGCGTAATATTAGTATTCACTTTATTGCCTAGTGTTTGTTTGCATTTAGGTTTAGAACCACGTATGTGCATATCGTAGAGACGATCTTTCTTTTCTGCACAGCCCACCCACTAGGATTCCCTTAGAGGTGACTCTGTACGATTGGTACCGTACACATAGATTTCTATTTCTTTTGCATAATCCTTGTTGTGTGCAACTGCGTGGTGTTTGTTTAGTTTTTGTTGTTTTAGTTTACTCGCTTTGTGGTTTGTGTGGTTTGGCCGCTAGCGCGTTAGTTCGGTAGAAAACCCAAAATTAGGACGTGTGCTACACCGGTCTACTTCAAGGTGTATGCACAGGCAACGATCACTCGACCCGAGTTAATTGAGTCCCGAGTTTCTTGTTCGGAGAACTCCTCATCCTATCACAATGGCCGAAAATCGGTCGTTGTTCCGTACCCTTAAGGAGTACTTCATGCCCACCATATACACTCCCACCTCCTGCATCATGAGACTTGATGTATGTGCCAATCAATTTGAAATAAAGACCAGTATCATTCAAATGCTACCATCCTTTCATGGCCTTAGCAACGAAGACCCATATAGTCATATTGATGATTTTTTGGAGATCTGCTCGACAGTGCGGATCAACAACTTTGGAGATGACGCATTGAGGTTGACGTTGTTTCCATTCTCTCTCAAAGATAAAGCTAAGCATTGGCTAAAGGCTCTCGATACGATTCAGATTACCACTTGGGAAGGAATGCAGCGCGAGTTTCTTAAAAAGTACTTCCCAATTAGTAAGACGAATCAGTTTCGTAAAGTCATAATCAATTTCTCGCAGATTGAGGGAGAACAATTCTACGAGACTTGGGAGAGGATGAAAGATCTTCTCCACAAGTGTCCCCACCACCAGGTGCCTCACTGTCAACTAGTGCAATATTTTTACGATGCCCTGACCGAGAAGGATAGGCAAATAGTGGATTCATCGTGTGGGGGCACTTTCATGCTCAAAAGTGAGGATGAAGCATGGTCGCTTTTTGAGACATTAAGCGAGAATTTGATGCACTATGCAACAGCCTCACGATTCGATAGGGTTGCACCTACACATGATAGCATTAAGAAGGCAAGCATTTTCGAGATAGGGATGAACCTTGAGTTCAGCAACAAGGTAGACCAACTGTCCAAAAAATTAGATCAGTTTTTGTTGGGTCCTTCTTCTGCCATGCAGGTGTGCGCGTTGTGTACAAGTCCTGCACACCATGTCCTCGAGTGCCCAGTTGCGATGCAGTACCCTAAGTTTGTCCAAGAGCAAGCTCAGATGGCTCAAAACTTCGCTAGGCCTGCACCCAATCCAATGTCCAACACTTATAACCCGGGCTGGCGAAACCATCACAATTTATCATGGCGCAACTCACAGATCCAACCCCCTAACCCTTCTCAGAGTCAACCCAGTCAAGGCGGTTATGCGCCTGGATTTCAGAGATCCAGTTATCCCCCAGCCCAACCTGTTTATACTCATCCCCAGTCTCATGAGCCTTCACATAGTCAGTCCTTCGAAGACAAGATGCTACAAGCATTTTCTGATATTAAGGCGAATTTGAGCTCGCATAACCAGTCTATTGCAAAATTAGAGACTCAAATGGGGCAGCTCGCCGAGGCGCTTAGCATGCGAAGTGAGGGGACACTGCCTAGCCAGCCTATTGTCAACCCTAGGGGAAAGGAACCCATGCGTAGCTTGCATCTGACAGATACACATCAAGAGCAGGCTCAAGTAGTAACCCTTAGGAGTGGGAAGCAGTACCAAGCGACGGAGGCTGCATAAGAAAGAGAGAAGATAAGTGAGAAGCAGTTTGTCCCTAGTGTTTTACCTCAGGAAAGCAAGAAGGTTCTTCCATCTGAGACTTCACCATCCTACATTCCCAAAGCCCCTTTTCCTGAGGCGTTAGAGAGACCGAGAGCACTAGGTAAGTCTGGAGTGAACATGCAAGAGATGCTTGAGATATTCAAGCACGTCCAGATAAACATCCCCTTACTAGATGCTATCCAGCAAGTCCCTGCAAATGCAAAGTTTCTCAAAGAGCTTTGTACGCAGAAAAGGAAGTTGAGGTCTCATGCACAGAAAAAGATCTATTTGACTAGGCAGGTGAGCGCAATATTGCAAAACTAAACACCACCTAAGCTGAAGGACCTAGGGACTCCTATCATCTCATGTGTTATAGGAAACATCACTGTTGGGCGTGCATTGCTCGACCTTGGAGCAAGTGTTAACATCTTGTCGGGTTTCTTTTATGACCAATTTGGATTGAAAGAGATGAAACCTACACCTATGACTCTTCAGCTTGCGGATAGATCGATCAAGGTCCCGAGAGGGATACTTGAAGATGTTTTAGTTAAGGTGGAGGATTTTTATTTCCCTGTCGACTTCGTAATATTAGATATGGAAGGAGCTGGTAGCCTACAACAAAATCCTATTATTCTTGGTCTCCCCTTCCTAGCTACCACCAACGCGTGCATTAATTGCCACACTGGTGCGATGGATGTGTCATTCACAAATAGGAATATAAGGTTGAACATTTTTCGTGCTGCTATGGGGCCTGTTGTTGAGGAGGCTTCTTTTGAGGTTGATGTCGTTCAAGACCTCGTAGAAGCAGAATATGCTTGGTTATTGAGTGATCGACCTCAAGAGGAGGATAATGAATCACTCGAAGAGGATCACCTAGAATTACTTGAGAATTAGATAGGTGATTTGAGTTGGATCAGGCACTTCGAGCCATTTAGAGGTAGACAGGATGGGAACACAGTGCGCAATGTCATAGATGACACTATTTTTCATAGAGAGTCCGATTGGGCCTGACTTCATGTCCATTGATCTCATGGATGATGAAGGTTTTTTTAGGGATCCGTCTGGCTGGGGATGTGAAACTTACTGCTTTATGGGAGGCAACCCATATTCTGTACAATATTACATTCGCTTTTAGGATTTGTAGATTTTATTTGGTTCTATTTTTCCTTTTCTATCTTTTTCTATGAGTTTCATGTTTTGTCATGTATATATTGCATTCATTACATTCATAGAACGTGCATTTATAATTCATGACAAGTTATTTCTACTCTTTTCCCTCATTTATTTCCTCTCATGTGCATTCACATAGTTTCATATAAGCATGGGGGAGTGTCACTGGGACAGTGTCATTCAAGCATGGGGGAGGGTGTAGTTTGCACACCTTGATATTTCTGTTTACGTTCTTGCACATGTTTACACATATCTCTTGAAAAGTAGGTTTTTAAAGAAAGAGTTTGAACTTATATGAATGTTATTTCAAATCTGATGTTTTTAGAGGATTTTTAAGCCCCGTGATTTTTTTTTTCTAACATAGGTCTAAAAATTATGGTTGTTTATGCAGATTTCAATGAACTGATGATAGATACATGTTAGAATTTATTTTGAATCGCAAATATGAATATGCACAGTTCTATTTTTGAAAAAGTAAGCAAATGAACAAAAGCGTAAAAAATGAACTCAAAAAGTGAAAAGAAAGCATGCGTTAGGTTGTTTGGATAATTCCACAATCCTTAGTAGATGGGACTTAGATGTAAGTTGAAACTTTTGAATTTCATTTCGAAAAGGAAAGTGGAAAACTTCGTGATCCTAAGTAGCTGAGAACAGATACAAGTTGAAGTGTTTGACTCTCACGTTGCAAAAGGTGAATGAAGGAAGTCACTTTTATGTCTTAGTTGATATCTTTTGGGTATGCATTAAAAAAGTATAGAAGATATTGACATTGCACAAGGCATAAAAGCAGACCACACGCAAGCTATAAGAGAATAATGAATGCGCAAAAAGAAAGAAGTGTGAAAAAAGAAAAAAAGAAAAGAAAGAAAAGAGCTTAAAAAGACAGAAAAAAAGTTCGGTGCTTAGAAGTGTGTGATCATCGCAAAAAATTTCCTCTCTTGTGGTTTCTCTCTCTTCCTTCTCTTTTCCTTTTCTAACCTCTATTTTCCTCCTTTTTGAAGGGAGAAAAATAAAAAGACAGAAAAGAAGAGAAAAGAAAAAAGAAAAGAAAAAGAGAAGAGGAACTCTTTTGCGCGATCTCACTTGACCTTGATTTGAAAATATTTAGAAAATTACTCGCCTCCGTTTTGAAAATATTGCAAGAAAAATTGGAGAGACGGGATTCGCTCGTTGATACGAGGTTCGACCGTTCCTGGCGCCTTTACCAGGGGTAATCAAACCAAGGATCGAATTTATGCCTTTTGCTTTGCCTAAGTATCATCTAAGAATTTATTCTAAATCTAAATGCACAAAGAATCATGCTTGTGCAATGCGAGAATGTATGCTCTTTTGAAAGATGATTTGAAAAATCCCCAAGTGCTTGATAATGGAGTGAAGAAATGGTCTCTGGATGATAAAATCTAACTTAGAACTTGAGATAGATCAGAGAAGTTCTAAGTCTTTGAAATGATCAGAGTTGGGAAAATAAATCTTTTGATTTGAGGAAGAATGGTTTGAAGATGAGATAAAAAAAAGGAAAGAAATTCCAAAGTCAGAAAATAGACTTTGAACTTAGATTTAGGAGAAGAGATAAAACTTGTAATGAAATTTGAATCTAAATGATGACTTTGAATGGTATTTAGAAATAAAGTGAATTTAGGAAGTTCAGATGAGATCTAAAAATGGAATTGGATTTGAAATCTAGAATTGGGAATGGAATTGGATCTTAAAAATGGATTTAAGATCTGAAATCTGAGATCCAATGTAGAATTGGGTTTTGGATCCTAAAATGGATTTGGATCTGAAGTCTGAGACCCAAAGGTGGAATAGGATTCTGGATCTTAAAATGGAATTGGATCTGAAGTCTGAGATCCAAGGTAGAATTTGGTTCTGGATCCTAAAATGGAATTGGATCTTAAGTTTGAGATCCAAAAGTGGAGATTATACTTGGAAATCTGGGTCCAAGTTGGAATTAAGATCTAACTTTGGATTTTGGAATTTCAAAATTGACTTGAGAATTGAATTTTGAATATACAAATGAATTTCAAAAGTCAAATTGGACTTCGAATTCGAAGCTTGGATTTGGAATTTCAAAGTTTAATTTGAACTTTGAAGTTTGATTTATATGAGAAATTTTGAAGTTTTGAAATGAATTTTGAAACTTCAAAGTCAAATTGGACTTTGAAATCGAGAATTTGAATCTTGAAAATGAGATAGAATTGAATTTGAATCTATAGAATAGAATTGATTTGAGAAATGAAGAAAGATACTCAAAATCACTTGGAGCTTTTGAAAAAAAGAAATTTTGAAAATATGATGTGATTCTATACTAAATGATGAATGAATCTAAAGGATTTAAAATTGTATTTTTGAAAAGCTATTCCATTCCTTAAATGAATTAAAACAAGATTGAAGATATAATACATCCTTGACTATGGTCATTGAATGTATTATATAATAATCTATATTTAAATTCAGGTGAAGAATGAGAGATATTTTTTGTGCTTTTATAGAGTTTAAAATGAAATTAACTCTCAATATACCCTGACTATGGCCATTGGTATATATATTGAAATAATTTTAAATAAAACTCTAATAAAAGAGGAAAAAATTTAAAGAAAATATGATGAATTTTGGAAAGGGTCCAGTGTGGATCCAGTGTTATTTTATAAAAGATAAAAATCCTAAGTCTTGTTCACATCCTGACTATGGCCATTGATGTGAATCATTAACTTAGGATTAATTACCTTTTATAAAATGGTGCATATGCCATTCATGTTCCACCATTTGTGAATTTTAAAAAAAAAACAAAAGAAGTGATGTGAAAGCAAGCAATTCATAATATTTACAATGCTCATTCATTCTAATCTATGCTTGAAAAGATAAAGTTCTTTTTAATATCTAACTATTACATCTTGAATGGAACTTTAAAATTTGTAGAAAGCCTAAGAAGGAATTTCAAAATTCTACACCTTCCCTGCAAAAATAGAATTAGCAAAATATAATGGATACATGAAAGAAATTTACAAAAATATCATTCTGAACCTAGAATGCAACTAATGGAATGCACATGCATATATTTTATATTTAATGAGAAAACATGCACATGTATCTAAATGTAACATTTATGCTAAATGAAAAACATATATGACGTATTGGACATATGAAAAATGCAAAGTCATCTATGTAGATGACTGAGAATGATTTTAGTGAAGTCACAGGTATTCGCGGAGATATGAACATAGGTGTAGACAAGTGTATGGTATGAAGTCACAGGATGGCACAAGAATGTTGCATCATAACTAGTGTATGCATTCTAATATAGGCTAATCACTACTATCATATGCCTACTAAATACTATCTACTATGCAGGGTTTTATGAAGATGTTACAAAAAGTAGATTGAATGCAGATGGTAAACATGGTGGCAAAGTGTTGTTGGGAAAATGGAGTTGAAGTAGGTCACTATAATGGATGTCAAGTGGATGATACTAAGTATTATGAAAGGGAAAATTCATAAATGGAGATGTAGTGTGTGTTGGATGATATAGCTATCAAACAGGGGTTTTTACTACTGTTGTTGGGTAAGTGGCTGAAGAGTTCTGACAACAAGGTGGGGAGATATAGTGGTGTTGTGGATGGATAGTATGAAGCTTGTGTAAACTACAACAAGTAGAATGCATGGTTATGATGCTGCATCAACGCAGGGAAAGGATGTATATGAAGAGTGGAGATGAGCTGAGTAATGATGGTATGTTTTGTAGATGGTAGGAAGTATTGATGATGCACTGGATATACATAGGAAGAAGTTGCTAGCAGGTAATGACATAGAACGGGTATTAAAGGGGCAAGGAGGAAGCAGGGGAATGCTGGAAATCAGGGGAAGGCAGGTGATAAGACAGTGATGGCTACAAATGCAACACAGGGCTATGCACATGATATATGCAGCAACGAGGGGGGTAGAGAAGGTAGGTGATGAAATGATGCTGAAAGTATTGCTGGAAGTGGTGATGATATACCCATATAATGTACACAGGTGTTGTGCTTTACAAGGTTGAAGTACCATATACCGCTGAAGTGGGTACAGAGGGTGTGCTGAAGCTGGAAGTGGGGTTGTAAGTGATAGGCGACATTGTGATGACAGATGATAGAATGACTGGAGCGAGTTGCCAGCTACAAATTGATTCCTGTTCAACTGGTTTTGATGATAGGGATCGAAAGATACCTTGCCATACTGAGAGCTTCAGCACATACCAGACACCTACTGATAATATTTAGAAAATCATGACAGCAACTCACTTTAGCCTTTTCAAAGGCTGTACCACTACCTTCTGTGGCTGTGGTTTCAGCGAACATAGTACCAGGACAACCCAACATATCACTCTCCATGAATAGAAGGCTATGCACTCGGATCAGTTCGAAGGTGGCACCTTAGTGCAGGAGATTAGATTTAATAAAATCAATGCCACTAACAACAGATGAAATGATGTGGAAGCACAATGGATAGATGCAGCAAGTGCTAAGTATTGGTGAATGAGTGAAGTGTGAGACATTTGAATGTGTATAGGAAAACACAAGGTGTTTATGCATATGATGGAGTATATACCAGAATGTATATATATATATATAAACGCAGAAAAATCGATGAATCTAAAACAGGTGCACCAGGATATTTACAAGACAGGAAAGATTGTTATCAACAAACATACTTCCCTAACAAAATCGAAGTATTGAAAGATTTGTATTTGAGAGAAATAGGGAAATTTTACAGTAGGACATACCTGAATTTACAGTAGGACATACCGTGATCCTGATGCGAACAACGACCATCTTCAGAATTAAGATAGATCAATGGAATGTTCAATGATTTCTCAGCGGGTCTTTTGCAATACTCTTCGGCCCATTCACTGACTCTCATTACCTTTGATTTGATTGCTTCAAGGGATAAATCACATATACAGGCAGATCTTTTGATGTATGATAACACAGATTCTCAAAGTAAAAGAGCCTCAAGTCTCACTTAGAGAATTAATTACAGAACTAATGAGTAAATGGAAGCACCCTGTATGCATGTTAACAGCAATTCATTGTAGTTGTCTCTCAGCAGGTATAGCTTACCACAACTCTCCTGGGGATTATGCCATATCATAATTTACATATTTCCTTCCCACAGCTTGGGACGTCTGAAGCAGACACCTCTGCTGAAGAGAAAGGGAACCTTACCCTGGCTGGAATCAGAGTGTTTGAACATAGAAGCAGTGTAACAGAGATTCTGAAATAATAAAAAAAAAAGAAAAAAAAATGTGGGGAGCATGTGCTACAGGTGTGGGCAAATGGCATACTTACAGCAAATGTAATACAAAATGGATGTTTAAGAGGATGAACCGACCCCTGGGGATGGAAGATAACCAATGGGACTTGGTTTTTATAACTCAAGCAACCCACGAATTGCTCCTTTGTCCAGCCATTCACTATGCCATTGTTAACAACATGCTCTTATGATACAGGGAGATCATTTAGATGCCAATTTCACCGAACATCTGCAGAGTCCAATTAATACTTCTGAATGTCAAAATCATTTCCATGCCCAAAATGAAAGGAATATGATGAAGAAAGGGGCTACATTCAAATGAAAATTTCCACTGAAACAACTTGTATATTGGAAGACTTTAATGCATTACCTGCAACCGATTCCTTTGCTGAAAAAAGAATTAATATACATGCACTAGGAAGATACATTTACCCATTTTGCTGTCAAACGAACCTTCTGTAATGACATTATAGGCAACAATATTGGATTTTCACACCTCTGCTTGCTGCCTCCATGAACGTATCAAACACCCACCTCAGATCACCTTTGTTATATATAAATCGTTGATTTTAGAGAACACGGTGTTGTCCTATCATGAACAAGCCCTGGAAAATTACATCATTAAGGGGCTTCACCACGTTATGCAGATAGTTTTTCTGCATATACGATCCTTTGGGCTTTTGTATAGGCCAAGCATTATGATGCTTATTGGTGTTGGAGAGTGTTCGATTGAGGCTTCCTCCATCAAAACCCAATCTGACGCTGGAATCGAACCAGAGATCGAGTTTTGGATTTAGCACCCAGTTTATTTTTTTTGTAACAGGTTTGGTCTGAGGCTTATGTCTTCAACCAACGAATGGGAGTGAGATCAAGACATAACATGATGATGCAGAGGAATTAAAAATGGAAAAACGAGAAATTTAGATCACATGAGGGTGGTAAAAAGGGGCTACAAATTTAAAAGAAGAAAACACAAACCAAAGGAAACAGAAAAAAAAAAAAAGAAGAAGAAAACTACATTAGATCCGATGAATAAATTGCAATCATGCTTTGAATCAAGACACCTATTAAGATAAAAGTAAGGCATGAAAATACGATGGCCAATTTTGACATTACTGAAGTCAAAACAATGGCGACCCTTAGTGAAAATGCGATGAACAAAATCTCAGGAACGGAAGGAAATGAACTAAAATAAAATACTGGAAAAAAAAAGACAAAGACAGTAGAATGTGTAAAGCATAATTTACAATCCGATGATCAAGTATATTTGAACAATATATCCAGGATTTTACACAGAAAATTAATGGAAGAATAATACACATATGGTTTGTTGTAGCTCCAAATGTAGTAAGCCTTTTAGGAGCAATGTCACTATAGCAACATGTACCATTGAGGCTGCGATAAGCAGATCAATGGTATGGGGTTGCTTCTGATGAACAGAATAAAATAAGCAGAGGGTAGAAATTGTGAGAGAAAGAAAGAAAAAAAAAAAGTGATAATATGAAGCTCCTATGGAAAATCAAGATAAAAGAAAAGGAAGGGAAACTTATGAAAATTAGGAACGAATACGATAGGCAACAAGACATGGAAGGGAGGGGCGGTCATTTATCTGATTCACTTGGAATCCTGGAGGAGAGGGGAAATTCCTCATCCGTTCTACCTTGGAAATTTACTTGTCCAATCTTCGATTAAGGGAAGGGAAGCGAGGCTCTGCGATCCGGTTGAAGAGTGTCGGCTTCCTGTAGAGGAGATACTGTGAGGAGACATGGATGACAGTCGCATGAGAAAGGGGTACCAGAGAAAAACGACTGAAAGGAAAATCAAGAAGAATATGATGGGAGGGTGAAAAACGGATCGATGGAGGTGAAGGAAGGTGCGGGGTGGGAAGCGATCGTGAAGAAGGAAGGAAGGTGCTGGGGTGGGAAGAAGTAGTGGGATTTAGGATTTCTTGAGTCCCCTTTTAAGGAGGAACAGGGAAGGTTCGGGAGAAAATCCGTTGGGGATCAAGGGTAGAGGACGAAGAGGGTTCAGAGATGGAGGGAGATCGGGTGGTTAAATGGAGAGTCCAAGCGAGAGGGAGGAAGGCCCCTTGGTCGGTAATGGAGGAGAAAGAAAGAAAGGGAGAGAGGGGCCACGAAGAGAGTCGGCCAGCCGACCCTTTGTGAAAATTCTCAAAACCCTAAAAAATATTCGTAACAAAGGGGGGCTCTTTCAAAAAGAATTTTCGTAAAAAGGGTTTTCAAAATGAGGTTTTTAGCAAAAATTGATTTTTAAAAGCTTTAAACTCATTTGTTTTTCTCGTAATTTTTACATTTTTTTTGAATTTTGTGTTATTTCTCAATTTTTTTTGTATTTTTTAGAATAAAATCCTAAAGTTTGTGAGAAAACAAAGATTAAAACTAGTTTTTTGTGTTTTTTGCAAAAAATATTTACAAAAGGGAATTTTTCTGAGAATTTAAAAACTATTTTGAGAAAATTTCTTCAGAAATGGGTTTGGATCCGGATTTTGAGGAAATATGGATTTAAAGTACTGGATTCAGATTCGAAATTAATTTTGAATATACCAATATGGAATTTAATTCAGAAAATCTGAAGAATGACTGAAATTTAGCTTTGAAATTGCTTTGATTTTCTCATAAAAATGGGGTCAGGGGCAAAAGGATCATTTTTACAAAACTTTGAAAAATTTGGGGTGTTCACAAAGTGTAATTGAGAAAATTTGTGCATAAAACATATGAGTGAGGATAAGTAAATAATAACTTGTTTTTATTGGATTTTCCAAGAATAAAACATAAATAATTATGATATTTAGAAAAGTGAAAGAAATTCTTTTTCTTTGGTGGAATATAAAAGACTCTAATTATGTTTTGATTTTTTTTGTAACATGAAATATTTGTGAAAACAAAGTCTTTAATTACCTACTACTTATGAGGATGTGTAATATTATGCATACATGATAGAGATGTTTGTGGGTAGCATCACTGCAAACCCTCACGAGACCTTACTCGTCCATTGGGGTAACCCAGGGGTTGAAAGGGCTTATTGCATGAGCCAAATGCAACTGTGATTCCTACGAAAGTGAGTTAGATGATAGTTTTCATTTCATGCATTTTTCTAGTTTGCTCGAGGACTAGCAAAACATAAGCATGGAGGTATTTGATCATGCATATATTTTAGGGTTATTTCATATAAAAAATAAGCATGATTTCATAAAAAAATGATTTAAAACCCAATTTTATGCTGGTTTTGAGTGAATGAGCTAAAATGAATTAAAAAATAGAAAATGCTTGAAAATTAGTGTTATTTTGCAATTTAATGAATATTTTAATGTTTGTCTTTGTGAGTCCTAAAAATAAAATAAAAATTAGAGTTAAAAATAGAGTTAGTTAGATATATTTTAAAACATAAGTTGAAATGAGGTTTATTGTAAATATTTTTTTTAGAAGTAATCTTTAGATTAGAATAGTTTAGTTAGTTTTGAGGTTTTTAGTAAATAAAAACTCTTTAAACAATTTTTTAGATTTTTGAAAAAAATAAAACAAACCGGTTCAAACCGGTTTGCTCTCTTTTAAAAATCGAAAATGGGAAAAAATGAAAACCGTCTCCCTCTTGTGCGCCAGAGCACTCTTTCCCTAACCCTTCCCCTCCACTTCATTCTTCCCTCCTTCTTCCCCTTCTCCCTATTTCTCTCTTCTCTTTTCTGGTGGAGGATTTTTCAGTCCGGCAATGGCGTGAGGGTGGAAGGCCACCTCTCTTCTAATCCCTCTCAAGTTACGGTAAGTCCATCTCTCAATCATTCTTCTTCATCATCTTCTTCTTCATCTGCTGATGCATCTTCATCTCTTCTTAATTTTTTCCTCCGTTCTTTTTCCCCTTCGTTCTTTAGTTTCATTTCTGTTTTTCTTTGATTCAGTGTGAGTTATATGTTTTTTTTTAATTCAGCATCAGCTAGACATTTTATGTTTTGTGCATCAATACCTCCCACATTTTAAATTTGTTAGATCTGTATTTTTTATTTTCATTGCATCTTATGTTAAGAAATTCTTCATCGCATATCTTGTTTTCAGTAGATTACATTTTATCTCATTGTATTATCTGATTTCATCCTATTACATGTTTTTTTTTCATAGATCATTAGTTTAATAAAAAGTTTATTGTGATCATCGGGTCTGATCAGTTTTCTTTGCACTGAATCAGAAGAAATTGTGAAAACATAATCTTAGCATCATTCATCCACCGGAATTTCTCTTCATTCACCAGAATTTCTTGTTTTGCCGTGAATTACTCTGCAACGGTCCAACATAGATTGATTTGTTGTTCATCAGAACAAACAGAGCTTGATATGCTACATTTCCTCTGAATCATGATACAACAGATTAATCGAATGCTTGATCTCTGGACTGAATGACTGAAGTCCGAAAATCAAATGTATGCTTCCGATCAATCAGATTTCGGCGATCAAGATTGAATCCAATTTATTTGATCGTTTATCTGATTTCAATCAGCCAGAAGTTTGGATTGACATCTGATTTCTAGTTTATCATAACCCTGATCTGCTTCAGTCGGACTCCCTTCACATTTACCTTGAAAACCATGAAATTCCACTAGAGGGGGGGTGAATAGTGAAATACGATAAAGATCGATAAAATAAAATAATCAGGAATAAGGCACAAGACATAAAACACAAAATTTATACTGGTTCGGTCAATACCCAGACGTACATCCAGTCCCCAAGCAAACCACTTGAGCTTTCCACTATAACATCTGAGTCACCGGATAAATAGTACAACACCCTCTTCCTCAGAGGTCTTCTTCTCTCAACAGAGAAGGGGCACACTCTCTTCCACAGAGGTCTTCTTCTCTCAACAGAGAAGGACAACACCCTCTTTCACAGAGGTCTTCTTCTCTCAACAGAGAAGGGCACAACCTCTTACACAGAGGTCTACTTCTTTCAACAAAGAAGGAATACAGTGAATAACAGAAAGTTACAATACTTCCTATAGAACCTTCAGAATGATATGAATGCACGAATGAAGGGTTCTCAGATGTTCTGTTTGTCACTCAGAAGATACTCTTTGTCAAAGAGCTATACTTGACTTTTTCTCTTTTCTTTCTTTTCTTTTTCTCTTTTTTTTTCAAGGCTCTCTTTTCAAATGATGAATAGGAATTTTTCTCGTTGTAAGCTCACACGTCCATTCCATGTTGAATAGTTTATTTGAGTGTGTTTATATAGCTTTTTTAAAAAAGTAGTCGTTACATTTTGAAATCGTAGCCTTTTTGAAATGTGAAATGTTATGTCATTTCAAAAACATCTTTAGAGAAATTCGAGAAAGCCTTTTTCCATAAAAGTAAAATATAGGGTACACTAGTCGTTGTAATTTTTTAGGTAATACATATTTTATGTAAAAAGTCTATTTCTTACAATAGTACATTGAACGTTGGATTGTAGTTTTGTCTTTATTCTAATTAATGATTTGAGGTACATAAGTACTTCTTTACTTTAAATGAGTGTAAGTACACTGAGTGTTTTGAGATATTTATTTGTACATAGTCATGTCAAGTGTTTTCTTTATGTTGTGTTTTTCAAAGTCTTCAGAGAGAATGAGGACTACAAGAAAGTCGACATTCTTGAGAAGGATATTTAACAAGGATTTCTTACAGGAGGTATTTAATGCTATACAAAGAGAATGATGACTTCAAGTAAGTCGACATTCTATGGGTTTGTAAAAAGGTAACTAGAGTCTTTTCAAAACCTTTATTATATTTGTTTTCTTTGTGTAGCCGATTTTCATGTTTTGTCTTTTACCCATATTTGAAATCATTTCTTTAAAGAAGGTAACTATAGTCTTTTCAACAACATATTATATTTGTTTTTCTTTATGTAGCCGATTTCATGTTTTGTCTTTTTCCTACATTTCTTTTCATGTTGTCTTGTATATGATGTAAGGTACAATTATTACATTTTGAAATCATGTCAAAATACCTTTTTCATAAAGGGTTGTAAGAAGGTACAATTATTATTTTTCAAAAAGGAGCTTTTTGAAACTATCGTATACTTTTATGATATAGCTTTTATGAATGAGTATGTAATATGCAATATGCATGTTCCTGAAGGTTCTGTTACATATGACTCTAAAGAAGAAAAAAATCTTCATCTTGAGGTAGCCGATCTCTTCAGTTGATCTTTAGGAATGCATGGCTCATCAAGCTTTTTCTTTAAGGAGTATGATTGCACTAGTTGTACTTGAACAGGAAGTCTCCATCCTTTTTGGGTGAGATATCCTTGCATCAAATACTCGTTAGATTTATGGCAAAACATATTCAGTCATAATATAACATTTTTCAAGAGGACATATTATCATATCATATAAAATCAAATACGACAGTGTATCATATTATGTGACATCAAAACAGAGTTTCTCAACATTCTCCCCCTTTTTGATAATGACAAAATATGCTCTCCCTGTCAAAAAGACATTATGCATAGAAATAATAATATGATAAAATATTGAAAAATGTTTAAAGAGAGTATTTCTCCAATAGTGGAGACAGGTTTTCTCCCCCTTTGTCATAGACAAAAAAGAAGGGATCAGAGTAAGAGAGTTATTACAGACCAATAATAAATATTACAGTAAAAAAAAAGTTTATTCCGAAGGTGGAGTAGGATGTGTTTGGTTGACTTGATCCGACTGGAGGGTCCGTAGAGTTTGCTGCAACGAGGCTTGACGGCGAAGAATACGATCCTGAGAGTGCTGGACATCCATCAGAGCAGGGAAGTAATTGAAGGTGGATGTTGGATCTTCTTCATCAAAGCCGGGCATGTGCAGGGACCTTAGATTGAAGGTGGTAGCATCGAGGACGTGAGAGGGATGGAGGATGACTTCGTTGTGAAGGGGTACTTTGAAGTATTTGAGAATGGGAGTTATGAAACACCCGAAAAGAAGAGGCTTGAATTTCTGATAACGAATAAAAAGGTTGAAAAGAATGGAGGACCAGTTTATCGGAGTAGAGGAGAAAATGGCGTAGATAAGGAGAGAGATTTTTCGTGGAACTAATCCCTTGCGGGGAAGATTGGGATAGATGTTGTGGAGAAGAATCTGGGCAAGTAATTGAGCATGAGGTTAGAGATTCCTCATGTGCCAGGGAAGTTGGTAGCAGTTGGTGCAGAGAAAATTTTTTCGAAGTACCGATCGTTCGATTGGTACTATGCTGTTGAGGTCGGTGGCGGTGGAAGGTAGGTTTAGAATTCTACCTAGGTCGGAAGCATCGAAAAACATCAGCTTTCCTCGGACTTTACTGGTGATTGTAGTTTGTTCATGATCAGTAGAAAAGTTTGTATAGAATAGTCGAACTAGTTCAGGATAATAGACAGTTTGGGATGAAGATCCTAGTAGATGTTTGAGTTCGGGGAGATAGTTCTCTAGGTCAAATATCATGAAATCTTCATAGTGAACTAATTTTCCTTCATGAATGGGTCGAGAACAAAGGGAGTTGTAGAAGTGAAAAATATCTGGATACCTAAGATCTGCAGCAGTGATTGCAGAGGTTGAAGAGGAAGCCATTGCAAAAGGAAGTTGAGAGAAAATAAGGAAATTGGAATGGTATGTATGAAGATAGTGAGCTACGAGTGGTATTGGTGAGGAATGAACCAATCGATTAAATAGAAGAGAGAAAATAATTGTGACAATAATTGAATGACAAAGGAAGTAAATGATTTTTGGATTATAGTTTGAATAAGGAAATTCGTGAGTTGTAAGTTAAGGGGCTTGTGAATGACAAATCAAATCAATGGTGGAAGATAGTGTATCATATTGGTATGTAAGTTAAGAAGGACATAGATTTGAACAAATATACTATAGGAGAGTGTATCGAGTAGTGAGAAATGTTATGAATGGAGTATGGAGTGACATATTGAAGAGAGTGAAGAAAATAATGGCCTAATAAAACAAACAACTTTTACTACATGATATTACTAGATATGGAAGCATTCCAAATTCGTGAAGAGTGATTTTGGAATAAGATAAACAAAGATGAGAGAGTGAGAGGCAATAATTTGTTATTTAATACATATATATTTTGATATGTGTGGAAAAAGAATGACTAGACATAAAGAAGGGTGATACGGATATGTGGTTTGAAAGATATGACATTTTGGAAAGAAAAGAATGCCTTAAAAAAATGTGCCATGATTAATGTGTCTTCACATTTGTGATTTCTATGAGTATACGTAAAGATGAGAGAGACACACTTTGACTATGAATAGTGATGAGACAAAAAGATATTTATGAATGAAGAGTAATAATAGCTTATATAAGAAATATTTTTATGGATATGTGTGGAAGGAGTGAGAGTAGTTGTAACGCCCCGGATTTCCAAAACAAAGCTAAGTTAAAATTTTCATGAATTTCTTTTTTTTTTCTTTGCAGCGGAACTTAGAAAAGCTTTTAGCAGCGGAATAAGACGATAATGAGTCGTCGGTTTTAAAAAACTCTGAGCACGTTGCAGGTATGTGGCCAAGCAACTCATTGACCACCAAAGTGTTCCATTTTATCGAAAGCACATGTTTATTACAACACTACTGCTTAGAAAAGCAGTGAAGGTTCAATAAAAAGAAACAGTACAATTCTGTCTAGAGAAACCCTGGAACTCGATGCCGCCTTGCTTCGCATATCGCCACGCAGGTTCAACACCTGAAATCCCCATTAAACGGGGTCAGAACCACTGATGGTCTGGTAAGTAGGCAAACACCTATCTATTCAACTCAAGTAAATGCATAGACCACTCAGGGTCGCAGTTCGTAATACGACGCTCAAGCCTCCATGACTTAGCGTATATCGCAAAAGCCTCCTCAGGGCTATGAGTTGAACATCCACGCAAGTCTTCATGACTTCGCATAAGCCTCTTCAGGGCTGTGAGTTAGAATAACCGCTTAAGTCTCTACGACTTAGCCTTGACTTCCTCAGAGTCACGAATGGATGTCTAGCTCAAGCCTTTATGCTTGGCACATCCGTATCCTACGAATCTAAGGGCAGCTTTCTGAGCTTCACTTAGTCGTACGGATATCAATGGGGTTCTTTCCCAATCGGTACAGTAGTATACCGACCATGACACCTTCACAAAGGTTATGCAGGACTGACTCAACAACGTCATCCACTCATACATTTAAAGTAGCGTTGTACCTAAGCTAATGCTTTGTTTTGATAATTGCACCTCCCCGTGGGCTTAGGGGACTCATATCTGGGCGACAACGCGACGATCTGGGGGTTGATTATTCTATGTATTTTAGATACCCCAGAGGCCTGTTGACCCCATCCCCCTAGTAGGACGGTACAGTATACCGGAAGAGATCCTTACTAGGTATCCGAATGCATTCTTCTACTGTAGTAGTTGGGTTCAATCCTTAGATATTTAAGGATAACCACGACCTCCATACCTCTGAGTGACGAAGGCCATCAATGAACTCTATCAGGTTCGGGTGAAATATATGTCACTCAAGGCTGCGCCATCACCGTCTTCCTCGGTGATAAATTCTGAAAGGGGTCTGCCGGTCTTATAATTACTTGACGAACATTGCATGCCTATAGGGCAGCCTTTGAGAAGTATGTACCCGACCCCAATCAACCACACGGTTTTCACCGTGGAACAAATGTTTTATTCATATGCATGCTTAACTCTGCTCTCGGCACTTCGGCCTTGACGAGCGCTTCACCTCTTTCGGTGGAAACAACACACTCCTGCTCAGCGGCCCTTACGAGTCTGGTTGTCTGATAATTCTCAATGAGCATGCACATGACTCGATCTCTACGGATCGGCTACTCGGCGTATTTTTACGCAACGAGCTCAGGACCTCGTCAAGGTGCTACCACTACTTTGGCGCAACGGCCCTAATAAGTATGGTGCCCTTGTAGGTGCCAGGGAGACGAGTCATTCTGACATCATTCCAACAAAGGACATCATTGTGCCACTTAACTAGTTCTGGCAGCTCTTCTGCCAACCATTCTGTCAACACCTTCTCTGCTCTACCGGCAGTGGTGCGACGAACCTTTCTACATCGTAGAAGGCGTTCCATAACTGGGTAGCACTTCTGCTACGTTCTTTCTGAGCCATTCTTTAGCTCCTTCAGGAATTTCAGCAGCACTTCCTCTCTTTAACGGGGAAAGCGTGCATTTTCCTTTATCCATTTCAGCGGCATCTCCCCTCTTTGGTTTAAAATCGCTACGCTTAACTCGGGAAATGGATGCGCACCGTTGTGCGTACTTTGCATCCATCAAGGTTGCAGGAACCTTGGGCCATAGCCAGGCCATACGTAAATGATTTAGTCTTTACGTAAAGAGCATTTTGCCAAAAAGCTGAAGCCTTTCCAATAGGGGCTTCATTCGTCAAGCAGAATCTTGAACGAGGAGCAATCAGGGAATCGCATTGGCGATTTGGAGTTTGTTCTTCATTTGAACGCTCATTTATGCGCTATATATGTAGTATAAGCAGAAGCTTGTGCTTTATACAGCGGCGGCGTAAAGAAATGCATATACTATTGTTCAGGGTGTGTAACTGAACGAAATATTCTACATATATAACAAAACAGGAGCCTTGGCATCGTTCGACGCGACGGCGTAAGTAAATACATTGCAGAAAGCAGGAGCCTTGGCATCGTTCGACGCGACGGCGTAAGTAAATGCATAATCGGAAGTGCTTTAATCGGAAGTACAGAAAGCAGGGAGCCTTGGCATCATACGACGCGACGGCAAAGGTAAATTACATAGCCTGTGCGATATAAGACGCGTCGGCAGAATCAGCAGATATACACCTAGATCTGTATCCAATGATAGTTACGAGGCGAGCGAGTGAACACCGAAGTGTCCTAGAGGGCTCAACCAAGAACTAGGGTGAGATACTATTTTGAAGAACGCATATACTGCGTATTCGAACATATATATCCGACGATAGTTACGAGGCGAGCGCGTGAACACCGAAGCGTCCTAGAGGGCTCAACCAAGAACTAAAGCAAAATACTACTTCAGAAAGTATATGCTATATACAAACAATCAAATACTTGAGAGAGATGGTTTAATGAAGCGAACTTACTTCAAATCGTGGAAGAAATGACTCTGGGTTGCTTCATTGGCTTTGAGCCTTCCTTCGAGAGGTCAGACTAAGTCAGATGAAGCTGACTTAGTTGAGAAAGAGGTAGAGTAGGTCAAGCTACTCAACCTAAGTGGTTTGAACCAAACAGGGTTCGGTCCAAGTCAACTTTGGTTCAGCAGGTTCGAACTCAACCCAAGTAGGCTAAGTCTGGGTTCAGAAATCCAAACCAAAAGCTGGACCAAAAAGGATTTTGACTTTGACTTCAAACCCAACTAGGTTCAAGTCAAGTCAACTGGGTTTGAGCTAGGTCAGGTGGGTTCAGACCTAGGTCAGGTGGGTTAGGACCAGGTCAGGCAGGCTCAGGCTAAGTCAGGCAGGCTCAGACCAGGTCAGGTGGGCTCAGGTGGGCTAGGCTAGGTAGGGGAGGTTTGGAAAAGGAGGAGAGAGAGAGGGCTAGACGATTTTTCAAAGGAGGGGGGCTCCTCTATTTATAGATTCTGAAACTTGAGCCCCAAGTTTCAGAATTTCCATTTTAGTCCATAGCTTTTTCAGAAATTCTCTTTGATCTTATCTAGTTGACTGTTTGATCTTATCTATCTGACTGTTTGATCTTATCCATCTGAGATATTTCCATGAGATATTTTCGTGGGTCCCACCGGATATTTTCTGAAGAATATTTCTGTGGGTCCCACCAACATTTTCGTGGGTCCCACAAAAAAGTTGAGTTTTCGGCATTTTTTTTCCGAAAAATTCTGAGTAGGCCATTATCTTCGTATTGATGCAACTAAGAAAGTTGGCTCGCATGAATCTCTTGATTTCGAGCAGGGAGGAAGTTATGATCTCCAGAGCGTTTGAGCATATATTCGTGAAGATACGAATATCCTAAGTATATTTGGATCGCAGGAATCAGTTCGATTCGCTTTATGTTAAAAACGCTATTTTTCACTGGAAAAATGCCTCAGGAATTTATTCAGAGTTATGTGAAAAATTGCGGGTCTTACATCATTACCCCCTTAAAGGAATTTCGTCCGCGAAATTCAGTTAAGAGTACTAAGTGCGAAACTCGGGATATTTCTCCCATATGTTAGATTCATAATTTTATTCACTTAGTTCAACATGGTATTTATTCCAATCATAACCTCATATCATAATTCATGATCGATGAGGTATGCTTCTCATATCTGAGTTTAAATTACGCTACAACCACGGTAGTTTTATTGAATCAATGTTCTTCCAACCGGCTATCAACATAGCCATCTTGTGTAACTATTTCATACACACAGATCATTCTTCTAGAGATTAACCATATTGGAATAAGTCCCCTGTCAGACTACCTGGTATTGGAAACGTACCTCCTCACAGGTTCGCCCTCGTCAGACTTACCTGATATTGGATCAGTACACCCTCACAGAATCATACTAACCAAGCTACTGGTTTTGGAACATATACACTCGCACGGAGTTGTATACCCTCACAGGCTCACTCTGGCTAGCCAATCTGATCTTGAATATGTAAAACCTCACAGGACTCTCTTCTTGGGAACAATTCCTCGATGGTTTATTTTATTAAGTGACTTTTAGCGTTTATAATTACGCAAACTTAATTTTCCAATCATGGGGTCTATAGCCATCAATTTCTGGGTATAAGCACTTTAAAATTTAATTTAACAAATCCAACATTACTTTAGAGAGCAAGGATACATATTGATCCAGATGACCGTACAGAAGGTCATAAGCCACTTGTCTCAAGTATTCATTGGATCTTGTCTTTCGATAGCTTTTTACCCATTACAACTCTATCTATCAAGGTATTCAGATTCCTTGATACGATCATTATCCGTGAGTTGTTCGGCTGTCACCGCATAAACACGACCTGCCACAGGTTTCTGCTCTATCATGGGTAGTGACAGTTGTTGTTGTTGTATTTGTTGAGAGGGTCCTCCAGATCCCATATTTCTCTGTTGAAGATCTGAGGCCTTCTTGCGACATTCTCTCACACGATGCCCTGGTTTGCCGCAATACAGGAAACCTCCCGTATCGCGAGGACAAACCCCTCCGGGATGATCTGAGCTACACCTCGGGCATCGAAAATTAGACTATCGGTAGGGCTGATTGGCTTCTACCATCTGCAATGGCCACTCGGCCGGTGGAGTGAAATTCTTTTCCTGAAAATCTCTTTTATACAAAGGTGGTTGCGATTCTTGGCCACCTGGGAACGTCCTCTTATTGTTCCGACCATCAACTACAGCCCTCTTTGCTATGGTCACCTTAGATCGCGCACAATCCTCGCTAATCTTTGAAGATGCTGCCACAGCAGCTTGAAAAGTTGAGGGCATGCTTGTTATCACACGAGATCGCAACCCTCCTTGTAATCCATTTATGTATTTATCGGCCCTTTCTTGATCGGTGTCGAATAATCGGAAGCAATAGGGCTCTAGATTCTGAAACTTGGTAGTATAGTCGATGAGACTCATACCACCCTGCTCTAGTTCCAAAAATTCCATCTTTTTCTTATTTCTGGAGTGCAACGGGAAGTAGTTATCCAAAAATGCTCTCCGAAAATCATTCCAAGGAATGACTTCGTGATGTGAGAACTGGATAATCCTAGTGGTATCCCACCACTTTTGGGCATTATTCTTCAGCCTATATGTGCCGAAGTTAGTCTTTCTATCCTCTGGTACTCCCAATACTAGGAATGCACGCTCTGTTTCCTCGATCCAGCTTTCTGCGAACTCTTGATCGGCCCTGCCAACGAAAAGTGGTGGGTCGAGTTTGAGGAACTTCTCATAAGTTATTCCTCCAAGGTTCTCGTTGCGAGGCGGGGCTGGTGCTTGCCTTGATTCGCGAATGGCAGACACAAGTCTGTTGAGTGTCTCTAGCAGGAAGCCCTGTGTATGGGACTCCTCGCTCGGCATGGTTCTCCTCATCCTAGGAGTCATTTATCTATTCACGCAAATATACCAAAATCAGAGAAAGTATAAGATTTATACTTACAGTGCGATACCGCAAACACGACGGATCTTGAACCAGGTTTCTCAGACTCATGCTTTGATACCAATTCTGTAACGCCCCGGATTTCCAAAACAAAGCTAAGTTAAAATTTTCATGAATTTCTTTTTTTTTTTCTTTGCAGCGGAACTTAGAAAAGCTTTTAGCAGTGGAATAAGACGATAATGAGTCGTCGGTTTTAAAAAACTCCGAGCACGTTGCAGGTATGTGGCCAAGCAACTCATTGACCACCAAAGTGTTTTATTTTATCGAAAGCACATGTTTATTACAACACTACTGCTTAGAAAAGCAGTGAAGGTTCAATAAAAAGAAACAGTACAATTCTGTCTAGAGAAACCCTGGAACTCGATGCCGCCTTGCTTCGCATATCGCCACGCAGGTTCAACACCTGAAATCCCCATTAAACGGGGTCAGAACCACTGATGGTCTGGTAAGTAGGCAAACACCTATCTATTCAACTCAAGTAAATGCATAGACCACTCAGGGTCGCAGTTCGTAATACGACGCTCAAGCCTCCATGACTTAGCGTATATCGCAAAAGCCTCCTCAGGGCTATGAGTTGAACATCCACGCAAGTCTTCATGACTTCGCGTAAGCCTCTTCAGGGCTGTGAGTTAGAATAACCGCTTAAGTCTCTACGACTTAGCCTTGATTTCCTCAGAGTCACGAATGGATGTCTAGCTCAAGCCTTTATGCTTGGCACATCCGTATCCTATGAATCTAAGGACAGCTTTCTGAGCTTCACTTAGTCGTACGGATATCAATGGGGTTCTTTCCCAATCGGTACAGTAGTATACCGACCATGACACCTTCACAAAGGTTATGCAGGACTGACTCAACAACGTCATCCACTTATACATTCAAAGTAGCGTTGTACCTAAGTTAATGCTTTGTTTCGATAATTGCACCTCCCCCTGGGCTTAGGGGACTCATATCTGGGCGACAACGCGACGATCTGGGGGTTGATTATTCTATATATTTTAGATACCCCAGAGGCCTGTTGACCCAATCCCCCTAGTAGGACGGTACAACATACCGAAAGAGATCCTTACTAGGTATCCGAATGCATTCTTCTACTGTAGTAGTTGGGTTCAATCCTTAGATATTTAAGGATAACCACGACCTCCATACCTCTGAGTGACGAAGGCCATCAATGAACTCTATCAGGTTCGGGTGAAATATATGTCACTCAAGGTTGCGCCATCACCGTCTTCCTCGGTGAGAAATTCTGAAAGGGGCCTGCCGGTCTTACAATTACTTGACGAACATTGCATGCCTATAGGGCAGCCTTTGAGAAGTATGTACCCGACCCCAATCAACCACACGGTTTTCACCGTGGAACAAAGGTTTTATTCATATGCATACTTAACTCTGCTCTCGGCACTTCGGCCTTGACGAGCGCTTCACCTCTTTCGGTGGAAACAACACACTCCGGCTCAGCGGCCCTTACGAGTCTGGTTGTCTGATAATTCTTAATGAGCATGCACATGACTCGATCTCTACGGATCGGCTACTCGGCGTATTTTTACGCAACGAGCTCAGGACCTTGTCATGGTGCTACCACTACTTTGGAGCAACGGCCCTTACAAGTATGGTGCCCTTGCAGGTGCCAGGGAGACGAGTCATTCTGACATCGTTCCAACAAAGGACATCATTGTGCCACTTAACTGGTTCTGGCAGCTCTTCTGCCAACCATTCTGTCAACACCTTCTCTGCTCTACCGGCAGTGGTGCGACGAACCTTTCTACATCGTAGAAGGCGTTCCATAACTGGGTAGCACTTCTGCTACGTTCTTTTTGAGCCATTCTTTAGCTCCTTCAGGAATTTCAGCAGCACTTCCTCTCTTTAACGGAGAAAGCGTGCGTTTTCTTTTATCCATTTCAGCAGCATCTCCCCTCTTTGGTTTGAAATCGCTACGCTTAACTCGGGAAATGGATGCGCACCGTTGTGCGTACTTTACATCCATCAAGGTTGCAGGAACCTTAGGCCATAGCCAGGCCATACGTAATTGATTTAGTCTTTACGTAAAGAGCATTTTGCCAAAAAGCTGAAGCCTTTCCAATAGGGGCTTCATTCGTCAAGCAGAATCTTGAACAAGGAGCGATCAGGGAATCGCATTGGCGATTTGGAGTTTGTTCTTCATTTGAACGCTCATTTATGCGTTATATATGTAGTATAAGCAGAAGCCTGTGCTTTATACAGCGGTGGCGTAAAGAAATGCATATACTATTGTTCAGGGTGTGTAACTGAACGAAATATTCTACATATATAACAAAACAGGAGCCTTGCATCGTTCGACGCGACGACGTAAGTAAATACATTGCAGAAAGCAGGAGCCTTGGCATTGTTCGACGCGACGGCGTAAGTAAATGCATAATCGGAAGTGCTTTAATCGGAAGTACAGAAAGCAAGGAGCCTTGGCATCATACGATGCGACGGCAAAGGTAAATTACATAGCCTGTGCGATATAAGACGCGTCGGCAGAATCAGCAGATATACACCTAGATCTGTATCCAACGATAGTTATGAGGCGAGCGAGTGAACACCGAAGTGTCCTAGAGGGCTCAACCAAGAACTAGGGTGAGATACTATTTAGAAGAACGCATATACTGCGTATTCGAACATATATATCCGACGATAGTTACGAGGCGAGCGCGTGAACACCGAAGCGTCCTAGAGGGCTCAACCAAGAACTAAAGCAAGATACTACTTCAGAAAGTATATGCTATATACAAACAATCAAATACTTGAGAGAGATGGTTTAATGAAGCGAACTTACTTCAAATCGTGGAAGAAACGACTCTGGGTTGTGTGATCATCGCAAAATTTTTCCTATTCTCTTGTGGTTTCTCTCTCTTCCTTCTCTTTTCCTTTTCTAACCTCTATTCTCCTCCTTTTTGAAGGGAGAAGAATAAAAGAAATAAAAGAGAAAGAGAAGAGAAAAGAAAGAAAGAAAGAGAGAAGAGGAACTATTTTGCGCGGTCTCACTTGACCTTAAATTTGAAAGTATTTTGAAATAACTCGCCTCCGTTTTTGAAATATTTGTGGGAAAATCGGGAGACGGGATCCGCTCGTCGGTACGAGGTTCGGCCGTTCCTGGCGCCTTTACCAGGGGTAATCGAACCAAGGGTCGAATTAATGCCTTTTTGCTTTGCTAAGAAATTATCTAAGTGTTTATCCTAAGTCTAGATGCACAATGAATCATGCTTGTGCAAATGCAAAGATGTATGCTCCTTTTGAAAATGTTTTGAAGAATTTCCAAGTGAAATTGATAAAGTGAAGAAATAATTCCTAACTTAGAACTTAAGATTAAAGTTCTAAGTTTTAGAATATTCAAGAGCTTGGAATATGAATCTGGAATTTTGAAATTGATTTTGAAGTTTTGAGATAAAAGGAATTTTCAAAGTCATAAATGGACTCTGAATTAGAAAAAAAATGGAATTGAATCAGAAGGAATTGTTTTAAAAGTTGGATTTTCAAGATGAAATTTGAGTCTAAGATAAGGTTCAAAGTTGAATTTTTGGATTTAGGATCCGAAATGGGAACTTGATCTTGAAATCTGAATGAAGTGGAATTGGTTTGAGAAGTTGATTTAAAATATGGGATTCAAGATGGGATTTGAATCTGGAATTTTTGGAATGGAATTGGATTCAAGGTTTTGAATCCAAGATTGTTTTTGGATATGAAAATAGAGTTGGACTCTGGATCCTAATATGGAATTGGATATGAAGTTTGAGATCCAAAGTAGAATTGGATCCTGGATCCTAAGATGGAATTGGATCTGAAATCTGAGATCCACAATAGAATTGGGTTCTGGATCCTAGAATGGATTTGGATCTGAAGTCTGAGATCCAAAGTAGAGTTGGGTTCTAGACCCTAAGATGGAATTTGGACCAGAAGTCTAAGATCCAAAGTGAAATCGGAGTCTAGATTCTGAAGGAGAACTGGATCTGAAATCTGAGATCCAAAGTGTGATTGAATTTTGGATCCTAAAGAGAAATTGGATCTGAAGTCTGAGATCCAATATGAGTGCTGAATTTTAGAAAAAAAAAAATAGACTTGGAGTTAATTCAAGAATTTCTAAGTCTGATTTGAATTTGGGAAAAGGGAATTTTTAGAAGTTGAATGTTGAATATACAGATGAATCCTAAGTCAATTTAGTCCTGGGATTTGAAGTTTGAAATGAATCAAGAATCTCAAAGTTTAAGATTGAACCTTTTGAAAAAGAATTTGAATTTTCAAAGTAAAATTGAACTTTGAAAATGATTTGGGATTTTTGAATATGGAATGAAATTGAAATCTCAAAGTTAAATTGGACTCTAAGATGGAAAATGAAATAGAATTTGAAAAAGATGAACAGGATTTGAAGATTTGATTGAAGAAGATATTTACATCACTTGGAGTTTTGAAAAAGTAATTTTGAAATATGATGCAGTTCTATCTAAATGATGAATGAATTAAAATTTTCGAAATTAGATTTCGAAAAGCTATTTCATTCTTCAAATGAATTAAAATAAGATTGAAGATATAATACATTCTCGACTATGGTCATTGAATGTATTATATAATAATCTATATTTAAATTCAGGTGAAGAATAAAACACATTTGGTGCTTTTATAGAATTTAAAATGAAATTAACTCTCAATATACCCTGACTATGGCCATTGGTATATATTTTGAATTAATTTTAAGTTAAATTCTAATAAAAGAAGATATTTAAGGAAAATATGATGAATTTTGAAAACGGATCCAGTATGGGTCCAGTGTTATTTCGTAAAAGATAAAAATCCTAAGTTTTGTCCATACCCTGACTATGGCCATTGATATGGATCATCAACTTAGGATTAATTTACCTCTTACGAAATGGTGCACGTGCCATCCGTGTTTCACCATTGTGAGATTTTGAGGAATAAAGGAAAAATGCATGAAGAACAAGTAATTCATGATATCTATAATGCTCATTCATTCTATCTAAAGCAGGAATATAACTTTCTCATGGATATCTAACTATTACAATGTTTTGAGTTTGACTCAAGATTACAAGAGTTATTGATTCTAAGCAAAGAGAATAACAATTATTATAAATTTCCTACAAAGAAGATGAATTAGCATGATATGATAAAAATACAATAGGATATGCATATATACTTGGGAGAATGGAATATATGCAAGATCATGATAAGGTCTAACATGTTAGCAAAATGGGAGAAATATATCATTGTTATACACAGACTAATCATCAGGTATATGCTATGAATGAGAAGCCATCAGCAAATCAAACAAATGTTTATGATAGCTGATATGTTTAGGGGAAAAAAAAATGATGAAATGAAGACACTGTTGAAGGCATGTTATTGTACAGGTAATATTGAACCAAATCACCATTTACTACAAAATGTATATACAGAGTAGAATATAACCAAAAAATGATTTAATGTAGCAAAAAGGTACATGGGTATTGTACAGAGAAATGTTTTAAATGCACAAATGGTGAAAATGAGGGAATTTGTTGAAGATACATGGGAAGATGGGAGGACCATGACAGTGTGTGGGCACTGTTATAGCTGTATGCCAATCACAGCAGTGCCGAACACTGTGAAAAAAAAAAAAAAGGCTTACAACAGTGTCGGGCACTGCTGCAAATATGCAAATACTTACAGCAGTGTCAGGCACTGTTGTGTTCCTGCGAACAGCTTACAGCAGTGCTGGGCACTACTGTGTATAAGCAAACAGCTTACAGCGATGCTAGGCACCGCTGTGTATATGCAAACGACTTACAGCAGTGCTAGGCACTGCTGTATACATTACGATTTTTTTTTTTTTTACTGCCCCATTCTTATTTCTGTTTATCCCCTGGCATAATCGAGTGGAACCAAACTTATACCAATAGTAGCTATGAAGTCAAGGCTTTCATCAAGATCTCTATTTGAAGAGATTAGTTTCTGTAGGAAAGAAAGAAAAAAAAAATTTATTTCATGTCACTAGAGGCATTTTGCTGTTCATAAACTAGAGGTGAAAAGATAGGTTGAATGGAATTGTTGCCCTTGGCCTTACAATGAACACAGAACATGCTATGTGAAGATTTCTCAGGTAATATTACATGGTAGAAACAAAGAGGTGTGGGTCATTCTTTTGCTAAAAAAAAAATGGCCCGAACGATACAGGTCATATAATGAATGATCCTGGGTATTATTTATATGAATTGAGCCCTGTAGATGGGCATATGCAGACGTTATGGGACAAATTTCCCATATGGTTCAGAGCAACCTTAAAAGAAGATTTGCTTAAAGGGGTTTTGGGTTCAATAGAAACTTCAGGACGTGGCTTCTTCACAAATTTCCCAGGCTCACGCTATCAGCACTGGTCAGGCTGAGTAGCTTAACCATCTTTTCTGCCTTTTGAGCCATAAGGTGGTACTGGCTTAGTCATGTGAGTTTCCCTAACAGTCGATACTCCAACAGTTTGCTTTGAACACACTATGATCATGGATCTTTGCTGTAAGTATGATGTAATGATATGAAAGACAATAGGCAAATGAATGATTATATGCAAGACTCACCACGATACCATCTACAGTGATACTGACCCCAACATAAGGGACGGATGGAGATGCTGAAATGGGAATAAGCTGCGGAGAAAAGGAGCATACGAGAGTAATACTACATCCGAAATGCCTATCTTATGAAATGTCAATTATGATCATCTAACATAATATTCAAAATGAACTAAAATCTGAGATTTGTCTATGTTGCAGAAAAACATGAATCAGAGACTACTCAGATAATTCCAAATAACGTGAGATGGAATGACTTCCATGGGACTTACCGATTCGGATGATTGCTGGTGATGAGTGATGCTTTACTCAAACGAGAGATCAAACCTGAGGGTGTTAATGAGTTAGGGAGCTCCACAGCAAATAACAAATAGGGAATTTGGCAGAGTTTGAGCCATACCTGGGGCTTTTGCATTGCTGATCCAATTCCCAGATTACATTAAAACAATAATTCCCAGTATTGAGAAAAAAATGAGAGGGAACAGACAAATGATATCCTTAATGCACAAATACTCAAATACAGATACAGGGTGAACGCAATGCTGATATATCTACTTGAATACTTACTGCAGGAGATTTAAAACGAGGATGATTAAATTAAAAACTCCTGAATAAAATATATAGGTGATGAATCAACATAATGGGCATAAAATATAGATACAACCACCAACCGGAGATGAGATGGAAAGGAAATAACAAACTAAGGAGAAGGTACTTCTGAATCTCTCATTTGCAAAATATGTTCTCAGAAGATGAAATCGCTAGAATGAGCGATATCTTTCTGTCATTAATTATAAAAATATAACTTCAGAGAATGCCTTTCGTTTAAATGAGGTTAATCGCTTCACATTGCGAATTTACAGAAGTAGAGAAACATATAACAAAGAGTAATGCGGGAAGATAAACAGGATGGGGAAGAAAAGATCGAAGAGGAAGGGAAGGAAAACAAACAAAACAAAGCAAAAACGAAAAGAAAGAAAGGAACAGAAAAAGAAAAAGAAAAAAAAAATGAAATAGGGAAAAAAATACTGCAGATTGCAAAAAGGAGCATAAGTTTTAAAGAGACTTGTATTCATCTAAACTGAACAAATATGATAAGAGTAATCATAAATTTGAAATCAAAGTGTTGGAACCACTCATTCCATTGATATTGCATACAAGGAAGGGTTGATATTGCTATAGGCAAATCAACCCTTTTCATAGTGCGTCAATGAGGCGATAAAACAGGAGAAATCTAAAGAAAAAGAAAAATAAGAGGACAACCGAGGATAGAGGAGGTGCGGAGACTCACCGAAGATTCTACAGGGATGGTTGATCTTTTTACAGATCACTTTATACCGCACGGTGGGAAAGGGGCTTTTCTTCTTCCAGGGAGACTTTAAGAGAAGGAGAAAACTGAGGAATGGATGATCTTCTGCTGCCTTTGCTGGGAGTTGAAGGTCTTTTCCTTAAAAGGGCGGTCTGGAGAAGATGACCAGGCGGATGATCGGATGCGAAAAATGGATAGCTCGACGGGAGATAGATCCTCTTCCTTTTCCTCCTTTTGCCCTTTTTATAGAGAGGAATCGAAATAACTCGAAGCTAGGCGATGGTTGGCGATCAAGGGTTAAGGAAGGTTGCACATGGGGCTGCCGAAGGAAGCTTCGTGAAGGTGGGGGGGGGGAAGTTGAAGATGAAGGGCAGGTGAGGGAGGTGCGGCAAGCTGTTGGTGATGGAGGGCTCAGACCAAGAGTCGTGGTGATCGAAGGAAGGCGTGCGAGGCCGTTGGCCCTGGAAGCCTCTGGAGATCAACGGGGATCTAGGGCTGAGGAAAAAGATGGCGGAAATCGGATGGCTGGAGGATGAAGGATGCACATGGGGGTGGTCGGCCATGGAGGGAGAGAGAGAGAAAGTGAGGGGGGCGAGAGAGGAAGGCGAGTTACGGTTTTCAAAAACCCTAACTCGACCTTTAAATCTTAAAAAGTTAGTTTTTCCAAAAGAAAACCTTCTTTTCAAGTTTTTCTAAAAAGATGGTTAAAGATGAGTTTTTCGACAAAAATCTTTGAAATCCACGCAGTCTTTCTAATTTTTTTTGGTTTTTTTTTTTTTGCATGATTTTTCCATTTTTTTTTTTGTATTTTTGTAATAGAAAAACTAAGATTTAAAGTTTAAACACTAAATTTTTGTACTTTTCTAAGAAATATTAAAAAGATGTTTTTCTCAAGAATTTCGGGCCATCTTGGGGAAAATTTCTTCAGAAAAAGGGGTTTTGGACCCAGGTTTTGAGGAAATGTTCGAGTTTTAAACCTCGAATCGAGAAATACAACTCGATGGATCCAAACGGATACTGGACGAAGTGTCTGAGCTTTTCAAAAGATTATTTTGGTAATTTTGAGAATTTAATTTAAAATTGGATAATGAAGCTCAGATTTTGATTTTGATAATGGATCCGGATCCGAAATTGAGTCAGGTATGGAAAATGAATTTAATTTCAACCAAATTTTGAGAAATAAAAGGGGATTTAGATTTAAAACTGACTCAATTACCCCGAAAATGGGGACAAAGGGCAGAAAAGGGGATATTTACAACATTTTGAAAAAATTGGGGTGTTCACAGATGCCTCTCTTTGCTACTAAGCCGGTTGAAAGCTGAGCTTAGTGGCAAAGAAACACTCCAAATTTTGAAAAATGCCCCAGTCAGCTGATCCGAGCTGGGTGTGGGAGACTTATTTTGAAAACACGGTTCTTTGGGCTGGAAGCCTTACCTTGAATGGTCCTGGGAGGATAAAATCCTCGACAATGATACGACTGAATGATAGAAATGAGGAAATCGTGATGGGACTTTGGGTGAAAAATTCCAGGGATGGTGAGAGATAAGAATTTTGATCAGGTCTCATGGGTGAGACAAGATCAGCCCTTTGGAATGACTCAGGTTTTAGCCCTTAACCTGGATGGGGTAAAGATAGATCAAGATAATTTGGATGGGGAAAGGAATATATGAGGACTTTGATGGGACATTTATGAGAGAAATGCCTCATGCGACGAAACTCAAGGACGATCCTTTCCTGGATGGATGTACAAAGAGCGCAGATTCCTTTGTGGGGAAAACTATGATGGGATGGGAAGGCTTACCTCGTCTAAACGAGGCTCAGGTTTAACCCAAACCTGAAAGGAAGGTACCTCGCGAAGCGAGGTTCAGGCTTCACCCTTATCCTGAGAGGGACAACCATACAGAATCTTCGAGTGAAGAAACCGTGATGGGACAACAAATGCATTGCCGAAGCGAGATTCAGGTTTAACCCTTGACCTGAGTGGGAGATGACGCGGAATCTTCGAATGGAAAAACCGTGGTGGGACTAGAAAAGATATCTAGTCGGAAATGGGACTCAGGCTTAACCCTAACCTGAACGGAAGGTACCTCGTGAAGTGAGGTTTAGGCTTAACCCTTAACCTGAAAGGGATGATCATACGGAATCCTCGGATGAAGAAACCATGATGGAACCTTCAGAATTTGGATGAACAAATCCGAAAGGGGTCTCCGAGAAGAGAAAATCAAGGGATTCCCTAAAGCTTGGAAAAGGGATGATCTTGGGCGCCTCATTGCTGAGACTAAAATCAGCTTTCAAAAACAGACGACCTCTCGCAGAAGGTTTGGGTTTGTACCTCGAGGGGCGAGGTAACGGGTTTAATCCTTAGCCTGAATGGACATAGAATCCTCGAGGAGCGAGGGAAACTGTGATGGGCCTCTAGACTTTTGCACAACAAGTCCACGAGGGGTTTTTGCAAAAGAATGAAAATGGGGGTCCCTAAAGCTTGAAAAGGGGTTGTTCTTGGGCGCCTCATTGCTGAGACTGAAAATAGCTTTTGACAATAACAGATCTTTTGCAAAAAGTTCAGGTTTAACGCTTATCCTGAGTGGGAACTGTCTATGGCGGGACAGTGGGGAGCACAGGGAAGTGTGCGAATCTGAGAGCGCTCAGATCAGACGGAAGGAAAGGACTTTTCAGTCCTAAGGAGGGATGACGTCAGGATACGTCAAAACGATCTCAAGTTCACACTTCATGTTGGGATAATTAGAAAATATTGCCAATAAAATGCCAAAAATTGTAGTTGATTCAGAATGATTGAATTGTGCTCATGTGTGAAGATATCACCTCTTTCTACCTAGAGTATTAGTTTCAATTGGGCTAACTCTGTAGATTTTGAGATCTAAAATTCAAATTTGTTGCTGTTGAGTTTCCTCAAGGAAGATATCAATTTCCCTAATATGAAAAGAAGAGGAAACATTCTTAGCTTCATAAAAGCAATTAAGTGAAAAGACATTGATAAAGAATTTCACATAGATAAAGATGATTCTTGACAGTTTCGGGCAGTTTGATATCCTGGGCATTTCCCATGATGATCTGTTTGCACTCTTTTTGAACCATGGATCTTTTCTGGGTTCTTTTAAGTCCTCTTTCATTTTGGAGATGTCCTGACTTTTCTCTCTTTTTCAAGGAAGGGTACGTCACAAACTCCTTCATCTTGGAGATGTTCTGATCCTTCTTTTTTCTTTCTGAGGAATTTTGACATTGGTCCTTGGGTTGAAATCTCTAAATGATAGCAGAAATCAAATTCTTTTAGGGTTTGTCGGTAGGTCCTTCGCATCCGCCTTCATCTCGACGGTGATCCGAACTTTCCCTGAAAGGATCTGTCGCAAACTCCGTCATCTTGGAGATGTTTCAAATCTTCTTTGGCCCCGGGGGTCCACTCGCTTAATTCGCCTTCATCTTGACGACAATTGAGAGATCCCTTTTGCGGATATTTGATTGCAGCTTAACCTGGATGACTGAGGATATATGGATTGGGTAGGTTCTTTTTACTGCCCAGGATATTTCCACTGTCTTACTGCAAAAGAATACTCTTTAAGCATGCACCATAGCTATGATCAATATCAGCTCACTCATGGCTTTTCATCATCATTGAATTTTCCTCTGCCGATCATATCGAAGATTTTTCTTCATCCTCTAGGTTGACCAACAGAATAAGCTTGAATTTAGCTCTTATTTCGCAAGAGTCTTGCTCTTTTGAAAATGATACTGAAGGTAGCTTGAGATAATTCTTTGTGCGATGAAAATTTTGAGATCAACAATGACTTTTGATAGCAAATCGGCAACGTATTCTATAAATCCTTGACGAAGGTCGCTTGATATCGAGTCGACACATCCATGACAAAATTCTCCTCTCTTTTTCCCCAAAAAGAGAGACTCAGGCTTAAGCCCTTACCTGAATGGGAAGTTGGAAATACTCCTCTCTTCCCTGAAAGAGGAGGTGTTTGCAAAACGGAACTTTCGAAGAGAAATTAAGTTTTCGTCAAAACTCCCTATCTCTAGGCTTCTCTTATGGAAAGGCGGCCGAAAACAAAGTTGAGAAAGTATCACAAAGGAACGAGTCCATCACACTCTCCCTAGAAGAGGGTCCTCTGTGAAGAGGTTGGCCAAAGATGATAAAAACAGGGGCCACAAAAGAAACGAGCTTCCGTCGAAGCTCTCCCTGGAAAAAAGGTTCTATTGTGTAAAGTTGGTTGTCGTTTTGCAAACTGTTCGCGAAGAAAACGAGTCCCTTCAAACTCTCCCTGGAAGAGGGTCCTTGCGAACGAAAGATGGTTGCATGCGAAAAGAACGAGCTCCCTCGAACTCTCCCTGAAGAGGGTCCTTCGCAAGAAAAGTTTGATTTTTGATGAAATGATAACCCGAAGGTTGAAATTGAGAATTTATAGTTTGAAATGATGATGTTTGGTTAGCACAAAGGCTGAACCTGGATGGCTGACTGATTAGTCAGCCCAACACTAGCACGAGCGCTAGATGTACCAGCACGAGCACTGGATTTCAAAAAGAAAGCCCCAGTACGAGTGCTGGGTTTTGAAAAACGCACACCAGTATGAGCACTGGATGGTTTAATAGGAGAATTTGAAAATGAGACCGACATTCAAAGATACTTGAGAATTAAGCGAGAATGATTGCCAGTATTTCAGGATTATCCCTTATCCTGAAGGGGAAATAGAATGGACATTTTAATGCAAATTTAGGGGAAATGAAAAATCTTAGTCGGAACTCGGTTTTTTCAAATATAAGAAATGAGTGAGAATTGAGTTTGAAAACTCGAATTCTCAACACGAGCATCGGATTCAAAGGGAAGTTCAAGTCAGGACTTGAGACTTCAAAAATAAGAATATACAAAAAGGGAAAATCCGAGTCGGAACCCGGTTTTTAAATACAAGACAGAAAGTGAGAATCGGGTTCGAAGACTCGAATTCTCAAAACAAAGAGTTATCCAACACGAGCGTTGGATTCAAAAGAAAGTTCAAGTCGGAACTTGAGACTTCAAAAATAAGAATATACAAAAAGGAAAATCCGAGTCGGAACCCGGTTTTAATATACAAGAAAGAAAGTGAGAATCGGGTTCGAAAACTCGAATTCTCAAAACAAAGAAGTATCCAACACGAGTGTTGGATTCAAAAGGAAGTTCAAGTCGGAACTTGAGACTTCAAAAATAAGAATATACAAAAAGAAAAATCCGAGTCAGAACCCGGTTTTTAAATACAAGAAAGAAAGTGAGAATCGGGTTCGAAAACTCGAATTCTCAAAACAAAGAATTATCCAACACGAGTGTTGGATTCAAAAGGAAGTTCAAGTCGGAACTTGAGACTTCAAAAATAAGAATATACAAAAGGGAAAATCCGAGTCGGAACCCGATTTTTAAATACAAGACAGAAAGTGAGAATCGGGTTCGAAAACTCGAATTCTCAAAACAAAGAATTATCCAACACGAGCATTGGATTCAAAAGGAAGTTCAAGTCGGAACTTGAGACTTCAAAAATAAGAATATACAAAAAAGAAAAATCCGAGTCGGAACCCAGATGAGAAGGAGATAATTCCTACCCAAGAGTCGAATTTGAAAGGATTGACAAAAAGCATGAATAGATCTCGCCGATTACAAAGATTTATTCAAGACTCTTGACCCAAGATGGTCTGAACTTTGATTACTTCAGGATTTTCCCTTATCCTGGGGAAGAATGAATAAAAGATTGATATGGATTGAAGAGTTTATGGGAAGTAGTTCAGGTTTTTTCCCTTAACCTGAAAGGGATGTAAAATAAAAGATCGATAAAATTTAAAAGTTTGATAAAAACTTGATAAAAACTTGACAAAATGAACAAATCGATGAAAATTCAATTAAATTGGATAATGAAATAGATGCCAAATAAAAATAGATCAACTGAAAAATTGACAAGTTTTTCAGAAAAAGAGTTCGTCTAATCCTGCCTGCATATGACGAAGGAAGATGCGTATAGATCAAAAATAAAAATGCCCCAGTATCAGGGAGAAGATATGAGAATTTAATAGAAAAATCGTCGCTTTATTGAGAGAGATTTTTTTGAAGAGTACAAAAGGCTAGAAATTTAAGTGTAAAATCTCTTTAAATGTAAAGCATTAATAGGATCTGACAATTCCGCTTCGTCTGCATTGATCAGACGATAGGAATTACGGGGCAATGCTTCCTTAACCACATAAGGGCCTTCCCAATTGGCTGACCACTTGCCCTTTGGCCGATGCTTGAGATGAGCTGTTGATCTGAGCACAAGATCATTGACTCGAAATCTTCTCTCAATAACGGATTTTGCATAGTGCCTAGCTATCCTCTGACGATAGGCCTGAGCGTGCTCTGCTGCCTTGAGTCTTTTCTCGTCCAGTAGATCAAGCTGTATCATCATCTGCTGTTGATACTGATCAAGTGGAAGTTCAATGAGCGACGCAAACTTGAGTGCGGGCTTCTGAACATGTAGAGGTAACACTACCTCCGTCCCATAAACAAGCTCTGAAGGCGTAGCATTGGTTGGGGTCCGAATGGTGGTTCGGTATGCCCAGAGTGCGTCGTACATCTTCTCGTGCCAATCACGGCCCGTTTCCACCATTCTTTCCAGAATGCGGATCAAAATCTTGTTGGTGGCCTCAGCCTGGCCATTCCCTTGGGGATAGTAAGGAGCCAAGAAGTGATGATGAATCCCAAATTTTGAGCAGAAGGATTTCATCTTCTCATTCTTGAAATGACTGCCATTGTCAGACACAATATCATGTGGGACGTCGAAGCGACAGAGAAGATTTTTATGAATAAATGAAACCACATGCCGGCCTTCTACTGTTCGCAGAGTCACAACCTCGACCCATTTGGTGAAGTATTCTGTAGCCGCGAGAAAGTATTTGTGGCCATTTGATGCAGAAGGAGTGATCGGACCAACTACGTCGAAGGCCCACATCGAAAAGGGCCAAGGAGAGACCACAGATTGCAAGTATGCAGCGGGCGCATGAATGGAAGGCGCGTGCATCTGACACTTGACGCATTTCCTTACAAATTGATGGCAATCTTGTTGCATGGTTTTCCAATAATATCCTGCGCGGATAATCTGCTTGACGAGTGTTTGGTAGCCGACGTGGCCACCACAAATTCCTTCGTGTGCCTCTTGGATAACTTCCATGGCTTCGTCTTTGTCTAAGCATCTGGCATACTCAGAACTGAACCCACGACGGTAGAGAGTATTGGCAAGGATAAAATAGCGGACTGACATGCGTTGAATCGCATGTTGCTCCTTTCTTGCATTTCTGCTGGAAACTCACCGGTTTCAATAAAGCTTTTGATGCCTTGATACCAAGGCTTTTCCTTCTGAGCGGCCTGGTTCACTTGCTCAACTGGAATGTAGGCAGGTTGATCAAGTCCGCCGATTTCGAAGGAACGACAGGATTCACTGTCTTTAAAAGAAAAAATAGAGCCCAAGCAGGCTAAACCATCGGCTATGTGATTGTATTCCCTCTTGACATGATTGAGCTGAAATTCTTCAAAGTTGCCTATGAGAGCTAAGGCAATCTTCTGATAAGGGATTAACTTTGAATCCTTGACTTGCCATTCAGCATTAACTTGGCTGATAACAAGTAATGAGTCGCTGAAGGCGTGTACTCTTTTGACATCAAAGCTTTGCAAAATTTTGAGGCCTTGTATTAGAGCTTCATACTCAGCCATGTTGTGAGTACATTAGAAATTGAGCTTGAGGGAATAAGGGAGCATCTCCTTTTCAGGAGTGATTAACAAGATCCCAATTACTATACCAGACATATTTCTGGCTCCATCAAAGAATAGAGTCCAGAGTGGAGATTCCTGAATACTGTAGATGCGATCGTCAGGAAAATCATCTTCTGCTTTGATTTCTTCTGTCAACGGGAAATCTGCTAACTGATCTGCGATGGACTGACCCTTGACCGATTTCTGAGAAACGTACTCCAAATCATACTGCATCAGGAGGACTTGCCATTTCGCAATCCGTCCTGTAAGAAAAGGCTGCTCAAGGATGTATTTGAGAGGGTTGAGTCTTGACAGGATCTTGATTTCTGATGCCATTAGATAATGTCTGAGCTTCTGACACATCCACACTAAGGCTAGACATGTCTTTTCCATCTGAGAATATCTCTTCTCGTAATCGATGAAGGTCTTGCTGATGTAGTAGATGGCATGCTCTATCCGGCTGCCTTCCTCATACTGCCCAAGAAATCCGCCACAAGCATTGTGGTTGACAGAAATATATAAGAGCAACGGCTTTCCAAGTTTGGGTGGCTTCAGAACTGGTGGATTGAGAAGATACTGTTTTATGCGCTCAAATGAGAGCTGACATTCTGGTCCCCATTCAAATTTCACTTCTTTTCTTAGCAAGTGATTGAAGGGCTCGCATCTCATGGCCAAATTTGAGATGAAACGTCGAATAGACTGAATGCGCCCCTGAAGGCTCCTTAATTCTTTGAGATTGGTGGGAGGCGGCATGTCGATGATTGCCTTTGCTTTGGCCGGATCCACCTCTATGCCTTTCTTGCTGATCATGTAGCCAAGCAGCTTGCCTGACTCTACTCCGAAGACACATTTCTGCGGATTGAGTCTTAACTTGTAGAGAATAAGTCTTTCAAAGACTTTGCTGAGAGCATCAAGATGATCCTCGCCTTCTTTAGATTTGACCAGGATGTCATCCACGTAGGCATCCATGTTCTTGTGCATCTGATCATGAAAGATCACTGCCATAACCCTCTGATAGGTTGCCCCGGCATTCTTGAGTCCAAACGGCATGACTGTATAGCAAAAGGTACCCCAAGGCGTGGTAAAAGAAGTTTTGGATTGGTCACGAGCAGCCAATTTGATTTGATTGTAGCCCGAGTATCCATCCATGAAGGAGAACATGGCATGGCCTGCCGTGCTATCGATCAGAAGATCGATGTTGGGGAGTGGATAATCATCTTTTGGGGTTGCTTTGTTCAGATCTCAGAAATCGATGCAGATTCGAACTTTGCCATTCTTTTTGGGGACTGCCACAATGTTCGCCAACCAATCTGGGTATTCGATGGTCCGAATGAACCCTGCTTTTAATAACTCTTCAAGCCCTTCTTTAACTTGTGGTGCCACTCGAGGATCCATTTTTCTTAGTTTTTGCTTGATTGGTTTGCAATCTGGCTTTAACACAAGGCGATGCTCGACTAACTTGGAGTCTAAACCTGGCATATCCTCATAAGTCCAAGCGAAGACTTCCTGATGCTGTTTGAGGAAGTAGATGAGCCTTTCCTTCTCATCAAAACTTAGACTGGAACCAATTTTGAGGATTCTTGGATCACCTTCTGAACCAATATTGACATCCTCTGTTGGATCCTGAACCAATGGCGATGGTTCATCCTGCTTCTGAATGCTGGCAAATTCTGGCAAATCTTGAATCGTTGAGTCGAATTCTGCCAACCCCTCAATCCGCTCTGTCATTCTGCTGACTTCTGCCCCTGCCTTCGCTTTGCACGCTTTGGCTGGTTTATTTTGAAAAAGGTTGGCATTGATAACGAGCTTTTTGAATGATTTAGGAGCCATGATCACGGCAGTCCTGTAAGTAAAAAGGAGGTTTTTGAGAAAAAGGGGAAATATCTGAAAAATAGCCTTTTGTACAGAGATAGAGAATGTCAACATAGATAAGGGTATAAACAGAGAATTTGTGTACACCAAGATGAACAGAGCAAACAAACTTTTCATAGATTAAGTAGACTTTGATATTTACAAGCGACTGTTTGAGACAAGGAAAGAAATTGGGGCGGATCTTGCCCTTACAAGATGACAAAAAGGAAAGAGAACAGAAAACACTGGCATTGTCTTCATTACTGAGCTCCCTTGACGAAGATGGTCTTTCTGCCAGATGACTGACCTGTGAAACCCAAGCCCGTGCCGGTGACATGCTGAATAGGGATGATCGGCTCCAGGATGCCGTCTTCATCTTTGCCTAGGCCCCTGAAAGGCTGATATTCGTGCTTCATTAGGAGATCAAATCCTTTCCTTGATTTGGAGAATCGAGGAAACAAAGGATGATCTCTAAATGAGGTGCAATCGAGGCGTCCTCCTAGCTTGAAGAAGCGAGGTCCCTGCCACTGAACAACTGCGGTGACATTTTCTGTTGGCTGGATTTCCTTCAGATTCAGCATATCCAGGCTTTCACTCAGATCAATCTCTTCGGCTTCCCGGATGCTCGGGATGTCGGCAGTGAAAGTGGGACGGGGAATCATCGGCTGCAGGAGTCGTTCTTCTGGATCCTCTCCTAGGACCGTGGTGATCATGCCTCCCTTCGACCACTTGATACACTGGTGCAGGGTTGATGGGACTGCATTGGCATTGTGAATCCAAGTGCGTCCGAGGAGCAGATTGTATGTTGGTGGTACATTGACCACATGGAAGAGTACAGTATGCACTGAATAGTTGATGAAAATCTCGAGAAATATCTTCCCCTTGGCTGTCTGCCCGTGGTTATCAAAACCGTAGATAGTGATCGGATCTGGGGTGTATTCCTCTTCCTTTAGGCCCAATGCCTTGGCTGTCATCTCTGGACAGATATTGAGGCTGCTGCCTCCATCAACGAGCACATGAGGGACTGTCATGCCTCTGGTCCGCACTACTATGTATAGGGCGTTGTTGTGAAATGAATGAGGCTTTGGCAAATCCTCATCAGAAAAAGTGATTGGTGCATTCGTCATGGCCTGATTGACGATCTGAGCCATATCTTGCGGGGTTGTGCTAGGCTTGACTTTGATCTTTCTAAGAAGATCTTCTAGCACTTGTTGGTGCTCAGATGAAGCGTGAGTCAGGTCCAGGATAGAGATGTTGGATAATGCAGTAATCGGCTTCTGAACTGACCCTGAAGCCTCTTCTCTCTTTGAAGCTGCCTTGATAAAGCGCTTCGGGATCCTGGGGACTACTTTGGCAGTTCCTGTTGCTGCCTTTGTTGATTCATTGGAAAATGGGGTGACATCCGCCCTCTTGACGGATGACTGTGCCTGGCGAAGGACTAGGACCTGATGTTGATCCTGAATGTTTTGCCTAGAACATGGTTGGATACTGTCTTGTAAAGAGAATGCTTGCTCTAAGATGACCGAAGTTGAATGCTTAGGGAACGATTTGGATAAGACTTCTGGCTGCTGCTCATCCTCCTCCCCAATTAACATGTTCTTGTCAATACAATCTTGAATGATGTTTTTGAGGACAAAACAGTGCTCGGTGTCATGTCCAACAGTCCGATGGAATTTGCAAAATTTATCAGTCCATTTACCCATAGCGACAGGAGGATCGGCCACCTTGGGAAGTTTGACCATTTCTTTCGACATCATATATTCTAAGATGTCTTCGCGGGACTGCTCTAATGCTGAAAATTCCCGATCATAACTCCAACCTTCGTGCTTCGGCTTTTCTGGCTGCTTCGCTTCTGGCTAGGGCGCTGGTTGGATGGGCTTAACAAATTTTCCTTTCTGGGCTGCCAAGTTTGCCCTTTCGGCACTGAGATGTCCTGAATTCTTGCTGCGGCCCTTCTTGTTCTTCTTTCTGCCGGAATTACTGCTGCCCTGATCTGTCAATTCTGCGGTATAGGCGACGTGCGCCTTTCTCTTTTGATCAGGATTTCCTCTGACAAAAGGATAACCTTCGTATAGACCATTGTCTAGGCCGGTCTCGAGCCACTCGGCTCTTTCAATTAATTTGATGAATGACTTGGTAGGTGAAGTGGAAATGAGGTTCCTCAAAGGCTGAGCGAAATTATTCAGAATAATCTGCAGGGCGTGCTCCTCCGGGATGGGGACCTTCATTCTGTTACAGGTGCTCCTCCACCTGTGGATGAACTCACTGGCTTTCTCATTCTCCATCTGTTTTAAATTGTACAGATGATTGAGGGTTGGTGAGGCTTCAACATTGAACATGAAGCGCTCAATGAATAAGTTGACAACTTTATCGAACTCTCGTAGTTCGATAGGATTAATGTGGTCTGCATACCACCTGGCCGCTACCCCTTCAAGGCTGCGAGGAAAGCATATGAATAACGCCCGATTATCTTTTCTGAAGCAGCCGCAGTCGGCATAAAAGGTGGCCAAATGAGCCTTGGGGTTACTGGTTCCATCAAATTTAAGAAACTTTCGAGGGAGATTCTCTAGATTGTCATCCCCGTCCAGACCATGGTAAAAATCTTCACCGGAGTAGGTCTGCTTGCCTTTACTTTTAGCCTGAATATCCTTGATGGCCCTATTCATTTCTTTCATCTGCTCTTGCATCGGATCATTAACCGGAACGGGCTTGTTGATTGATTCGGGCTCTGCAGCGGTCTTTGCAAACTGCGGTGGAGGATTCTGATAGACAAGCTGCTCTTCCTCTTCCGATTCCTCAACTGATTCTGCTTCTCTAGAAGCGGTGTCGGGCTGTACTTGCTTTCTAACAATCCTGACTGGCTTCTTTACAACCTTCTTCTTTGGCTTGCTCTTTGGAACAGCTTCTTTCTGACTGGCCTCGGCCTGTTCAGCCATCATTTTGGTCATCATTCTTTTAAACAGATTATACATGGCTGGATCAATATCATCTGTTTGATTCTGTCCTCTAACCGATTTGGGAGAATCCATCCTTTCGGCCTCGTTGTCGCTGTGTTGAGGGACTGTTTCTTTTCCTGCTCTTGTTACAACCATAATGCAAATGCCAGTGATTTCCTGTGAAGGTGAAAAGAATACTTAGGGTTCGGAGGAAATTTTTGAAAATGTGATTTTTTAAAAAAAAGCATGAGGGAAGGAATTGGCAAATTAATGATTGCATTATCCTTTTATGGTGACAAAATGCACCTTATGACCCAGGCGAGAATAGACAAAAAGGAATCTCATTGTTGGGGATGAATCCATAACCATATAACATAAAATAAGATTCGGCAAAAAGGCTTTTTATCAGAATAAAAGCTTGCATTTTCATTGATGATGAAATTTTAAATACAAAGAGAAGGTGGGCAGACAGTTTGCCACCATTCTTGATACTCTGATGATACATTAGGACCAGGAAATATAGACAAAGGAATAAAGGAGTCCCAAGTGTATTTGGCGACGTGGTATGCTCCAGACCACTGATCTGACCGTAGATCGAACTCTGGCATGCGCCCTGTCGGGAAGCGAGTGTTGGCACGAACCTGCCGCTGCAAAAACTGTCTGAGGCATCTCTCTGGCTGACAGTCTACGCAAAAGAATGGGCCGAGCAGTTTGTAGCGCTTGTCACGAGCATAGGTGTAGCGAGGAATGGTCTCTCTTCTGTCGAAGAAGTCCCAAACGATTTCCTCCTGATGCAGTTTTTCGATCAAAACTCGGCACTGAATGGCTGACTTCGGCTGCTTGCTGCTGAATCTGAAAGAACTGGCTTTTGTTGGCACATGTCGCAGGAACCATGACTGCAAGGCATACGTGCATCCTTCCACCAGAATGGTCTCTCCGAGGGCGAAACGCGCTAATCCTCTGTAGAGAAAAGCTAGAGCTGCCATGGATATTGAAAGCTGACGGGTCTGCTTGCTTCCCCATCTTCGAAAAAGTTGGGCAACTCTGATATCGATGAAATTCTGACCATCCTGAAAGAATGCCATCCCCACTGTGCATAGGACCATGGCATGCTGGATCCTTTCTTTCGTTGTCCGAGATAAGGTATCGACTTCTTCGTAGGCCCCATATTTGTTGTAGAGGTCGAATAGGTCGATGAACTGATTTCCGCTGATCTCTGTGAGAGGCCAGGATCTGCTCCCTGTAGCTCTTGCCAATGCTTCTCGAACATCTACCCCTTTGACATTGATCAAAAATTACTGCTCGACGGGATCATCTGGCTGACCAGCTGGTTCTGGCAATCCCATGATATCATTGAACTCGTCCATTAGCATAGTGTCTTCGTCGCGAAATTTTTCCCTCGTCTCCCCTTCCTTGCGGAAGAGAAAAAGAGAGAAATGCTTTCGCGCCTCAAACTTTGACCGGATTTTGGAAATTGTTTTGAAATACTCGCCTCCGTTTTTGAAAATTGCGGGAAAATCCATGGGATGGGGCTCGACCTGTCGGTACGAGGTTCGACCGTTCCTGCCGCCTTTAACAGGGGTAATCGAACCAAGGACCAAAACTATGCTTGACTTAGCGAAATTATCAAAGTTATGTTCTATCCTAAATGCACAGAGAATTCAGGCATGTGCTATGAGATTTTGGAAAATGCAGCTTGGGAAAACATGATGTATGCTTGGAAAATATTTGGAGTTGAAAAGATTCTCTCAGGAAAGAGGTCAATTTCTCAGGAAACTCAGATAAAAAGGGGTTTTTGAAAACATGAGAAAGCTTATAAAGATGTGGAAAATTCAGAAATAGTTGAAAATCTTGGGAAAATGGAAGTGATTCTTGAGAGAAGATGAACCTTTTGAAAAGGGAAACACTTCTTAGGAAAACTTGGACTTTGAGAGTTTTCTTGGGAAAATGATAGAAGATTTATAGGAAAACTCATTGGAGAAGGAAATTCAAAACTTGGGGAATCGAAATCCTGGGAATTTTACCTTTTGAAATACTTGGAAATCGATTTTGGATCTTGAAGAAAGATTGGAAAACTCTTTTGAATATCTTAAGAAAATATCATTTTCCTGGGAAAACTGTGGAAAAACTTGTCTTTAGAAAACCGATTTTGAAAAATCCTTAGAATTTCTTGAGAAATCGATTTCTTGAGAAATCGATTTCTTGAGAATGAAGTTTTCTTGAGAAAATCTTGAGAAAATCAATGATTTCATGATGTAAATGTCATGAGTGAATGAATGCACTTTGAAAAGATTTTCTAAGAGATTTGTTGGAAAAATGTGCATTAAGTCAAGATAAATCCTTCACATATCCTGACTGTGGCCATGAATATGTTTAGAATTTAGTTGATTTGATGCACATGATTTTAAAAACTTTGGAAATATGATGTGCATTTTAAGATAGCCTAAGAGTGTAGGCTCAATGTGACTAGTAGAAAGATGACGGATCTGGGTCTCGTCCATATTCCGACTAGGGCCGTAAATATGGATCCCACCGAGTCCATCAACTCCCTAAGAGTTGGTGCACGTGCCATTCGTGAACATCCATAGTGCTTTTGAAATAAAATGCATGAATCATATAATCAGGATATTGCATAAAATCAAACTATATGATATGCATCCTAGTCTAAGCAGGAAATTAAATCTCTTATTCCAAAATTTACATTATTACATCATTAAATAAAGGAAATAAAAGAAATTTGCAGACTTCAGCTCCTTCTTTTGAATGTCCCTGCCAAACTTGAAATAAGGTTAGCTCAAATATGTGGGTTTTTCCAAAATTTTCCAATAATATTATGAAATTATTGGATTTAATTGGATATAAACCCTATTCTCATGCTCCCTTGATATTTTGAAATGATGAAAATGCTAGAAATTCAGTGAAAAACAATTTGAAATTCGGAATTGAGGTTAAAATAACCAAAATACCCCTAAAATTAAAGCTACATCTTTAAAATCAGGGTTTTTTGAAGGAAAACTTGGTAAAATTGAGATTTTGAAATTCAAATTGAATCAAATGATGATGAAATTCAGTAAGAGACATGATGACATGCTGCTAAACACATTATGACTGTAAAATCAGAATTTGGTGTATTGCAATTTATCCAAAATAACGAATTTCGCTTGTTTTTCGCTTGGATCTGGGTCCTGCGGAACCCTGTTTTGGTATTATGGATGATCCGAACCTCAAATGGATTCCAAATTACACCAAATTCGGTATGAAGCATCTAAACACTTTGATAAACAACCTAGAATGCTAAAACTCATGAAATGATATGATTTAAATGCCAAAATTCAAAGAAAGTCCTAAAATGATGGATTTTGCCTATGGATCTGAACCAAATGCAATGCCTAATATGATAATGCAAGATTTACACAATGGAAACTTCTGATATTTTGCAGACTGCTAAAAGACCCGAAATGGAACATTTTTGGTTTTTACAGCCTCGGGATTTGAGCCATGGTGAGTTCAATAACAGGGATTTAGTTCTGACAGAGGTAAAAATCACCCTAATCTGATGTAAAATGCCAAACAAATATAAAACAGCCATGGAAATTTATGAAATTAATCAGAGCTATGAACGACACCTACATGAACAACTTTTATGTTTATGACTTCGGCATTTGATCAACAGAAACACAGAGAAAAATATAACTATTTCTGCCTAAACTAACAGAACAGACAAATGTAGCAAAACAGTGGACTGACGAGAAAAATCCGAATCAGGGGTCAAAACTGTTCTAAAAATTACAGGCTTTTAGATGCAAACAGAGGACATCTCGGACACCACTTTCACTTTTTACAGTTTCGTATTTTGAGAAACACACAAAGAGAAACCATAGCCCTAAGTCGATCCAAGATCTCAGAGGCCTAAATTAGGCTCTGACACGTGTCCCGGACTCTCGGATTTTTGTCAGTCATAAAAAAAATCAGAAAATCTGAAAAAATCATATTACAAACTAGACATTCTCCTGAGTTCAGGGCATTTTTCGGATCGAAAATCGGACCTCCCAGAAGGGAGAACTCGATTTTACAAGTCGGCAAATGGTTTTCAAAACGCATCCCGGGTTACAAAACCCGACTTACCATTTTGGATGTTTACCGCAGTAAACAAATTCAAATGGCTCCGAATTTTTGGCAAAATTTCAGGGACACCTAAGGGCGCATTCCGTGATTTTTTTGGGATTTTTAATAAAACATAAATGCATGAAATGACGTGTGGACTGACTGACAAAAACAGAGACTTACTGAAAATAAGCAGAATTGAAAAAAAAGGCTAAATTAATCCTAATTAATTCATGAAATATGCTAAATGAATGAAATAAAATGCAAATTAAATCTAGATAAATGCATGAATGATAAAAATCATCAAGGAAGCATAATTGAATATTTTTATGTATGTCGTTTTATGAGAATAGCTCAATCCATCTCTCGGATGAGCTCTTTCTTCAAACGACTCCCGAATCGAATTATGAAATCCAATCAACGGGAAAAGAAGTGCACCTTGTTTCGTTACGCAGCGTAGGTGCTCTTGAAAGGGGCAGCTACCACGAGCTTCCTTCGTTCTTCACTCCGGGCTTCGGATGGTCCACCAAAATCGAGCTCCGTTGGAATTGGACTGGCCACAGCACGAGCTCTACTCCACCTTCTTCAATGTGCCAAAGGGGGCACGATTTCCAAGGTTCAAAATCAGATGTTAGGAAGGCTAGGTTGGATTTTCCAAGTTCACAAGAGCTAAAAAAATGATCTCCCTTAGGCTGGGCGTGAACCCTTGTTTTTATAACTTTTCTGAAAAAATTTGAAATTCAAACAGGCTGGATCTGAGCCCTCCATGTGGCGCCATCTCAGGGGGTGCCATCTGGGGGTTTTGAAATTCGAATTTGCCTTTTGCAGGGAGCCCTCAGATGGCGCCACCTCAAAAGGCTATTTTGATTTTTTTGAGAAAATAAAAATGGAAATTTTTGTGGTTGAGACACCTCAGCAGGGGGAATTTGGAATTTTTCAAAAGTTTGCTTGATTCTCTCTGCAGGGAACTCCCAGAAGGCGCCACCTCAGAGGATGCTCTCTTAGAATTTGAAATTCAAACTCACCTTTTGTAGGGAGTCCTCAGGTGGCGCCACCTCATGGTGGGCTACCTTTATTAAAAATAAAATAAAAATGAAAAATGGAGCCAAGTGGAGTCCTGGAATGGTGCCACCTCAAAAGGTGTTTGACACATGTCAGAAGGACAGAGCAGTGGGCTCAGAAGGCGCCACCTCAGAGGAATTTGAATTTTGCTTTTTCTGGTGAAAGGAGATCTGGACATGTGGAGGACAAGTGTCAGCTGTCTGGAGAGGCTTTCTCAAATGGCGCCACCTCAGGGGGAAGTTTGAAATTCAAATGGAGGTTGGCTCTGGAGGAATGGAGGATGGACATGTGGCGCCACCTCAGGGTGGCTCCTACAATGCCATGTGGCAAGAGGGAAAAAAAAGAGGGAAGGGACATGTGGCGCTCTCATAGGCCATCTGGGAAATCAGAGCTCTGGATTTTCGCCACCTAGTGCCCTGTTTGAATTTTAAATGGTTTTGCTTTTTCTGAAGAAGGCCAGGAGTGACATGTGTCTCCTACTTTTCTGAAAGAGGTAGGGAGAAGACATGTGTCCTCTACTTTTTCTGAAAGAAGCAGAGGGTGACACGTGGCAGAGGGGAGAGAAGGTGGGCCAAGCCATGTGGCGCCATCTCAGACAGGATGAAAAAGGTAGGAGTTCTTGATTTTCGCCACCTATGGGAATTTTTGAATATTTGAATTCTAGCTTTTCTGAAGAAAGCAGAAAATGACACATGGCACTTGCTTTTTCTGAGGAAATGAGAGCTTGCCATGTGTCCTCTGCAGGAGACACTCCAGATGGCGCCACCTCAGAGGAGACAAGCCTACCTTTTCTGTAGGAATTTAGGAGTGACACATGTTTCCTACTTTTCTAAAAAAAATAGGGAGAAGACATGTGTCAGGCTACTTTTCTAGAAGGAAGGAGGGGTTGACACGTGTCCCCTGCAGGAGACACACTTCAAGTGGCGCCACCTCAGAGGAGACAAACTCCACTTTTTCTAGACAGGACAACCTATGACACTTGGCATCTCCTGGTAGTCTTTGAAATGACACATGGCGCAGGATGGATAGGGTGACACATGGCAGATAAAGGGGATGACATGTGGCGGCTTCTGAAGGTAGCCCCACACTGACACTTGGCATGGAAATGGGAGGAGAGAGAAATGACAAGTGGCGCCAATCCAGGGGACAAGGCTCCTATATTTTTGGGTTTTTCAAAATTCAAATTTTCAGAAGGGGAGCTTGTGTGACACCACCTCAGTGTGGGTCCCACATTGCTTCTTTATTGAAATAAGGATAAAACAACTTCTTTTTGGAATTTTCATAAAATCTGGACTAATGGGAAAAACAGGAATTTTGGAAAGAGTTGACCCTTGTAGGGCGATTTTGTAAAAGAAAGATATTTGAAATTGTCAAAAAGGGCAAAATCTGAGGTGAAGTGACTCAAATCCATATTGAAAACTATCCAGATGGTTTTCCTGAGGAAATATTTTGAAATTCAGAGTCCTGGGGGTAAAATGGGAAAAATTGATAATTTTGAAGACCCAGGGTTTTGAAATCAATTTTAAAAAGAGTTGAAATTCTAATCTGGATTGAAAATTTTGAAATCAAGAGTTCTGGACCTCGAAATGACATGCTGTGCAGTGCAGTGATTTGAAATGCTCATGCAATGATATGTAATGTCATGTCTTATGAAATGCAATCTTGAATCAAGACTTGGAGATGTCTGTCTCCTGTCAGGAGTAAAATTTTGAACATCTGAGCTAAAATTAGAGAAATTTTGAGAGTTGCAGATGAAATTTGGACTTTTGCAAGGTCCGGGCTCAGAAAATGACCATTTTGCCCTTTAGCGATTTCAGAGGCTGGATGTTGATGCTTGGTGGAAATGTTGGGGGAGTGAGTGAAAATTTGGGGTGTTTACAGATGCCCCTCTTTGCTGCTAAGCCGGCTCATGGCCGAGCTTAGTGGCAAAGAAAACACACCAAATTTGGGCTATACGAAAAAAATGCCCCAGTTAGAAGGATCTGACTGGGTGTGAAGAAATTAGCCCGAGGAAGATGGTAGATATGAAGCGGAGGATGAAGAGAAAAGACTCACTCTATGAGAGTGAAATTCAGGTTTATGCCCTTGACCTGGATGGGACAAAAATACCTCGCATGGAACGAAGCTCAGGTTTGACCCTTAACCTGATGGGACAGAAATACCTCGCATGGAACGAAGCTCAGGTTTTGACCCTTGACCTGATTGGGAATGAAATATCTCATTGAAATGAGATTCAGGTTTATACCCTTGACCTGATCGGGCGGAAGATGAAATACCTCTTTGATTGAGGCTCAGGTTTGTACCCTTATCCTGATCGGGCGGAAAATGAAATACCTCTTTGAGTGAGGCTCAGGTTTGTACCCTTATCCTGATCGGGTGGAAAATGAAATACCTCTTTGATTGAGGCTCAGGTTTGTACCCTTATCCTGATCGGGCGAAAGATGAAATACCTCTTTGATTGAGGCTCAGGTTTGTACCCTTATCCTGATCGGGCGGAAAATGGAATACCTCTTTGAATGAGGCTCAGGTTTGTACCCTTATCCTGATCGGGCGGAAAATGGAATACCTCTTTGATTGAGGCTCAGGTTTGTACCCTTATCCTGATCAGAGGGAAAATGAAATACCTCTTTGGATGAGGCTCAGGTTTGTACCCTTATCCTGATCGGGCGGAAGATGAAATACCTCTTTGAATGAGGCTCAGGTTTGTACCCTTATCCTGATCGGGCGGAAAATGGAATGGAATCCTCGAAGGAAGAGACCATGATGGAACCTTTGGATTTTGCACAATAAATCCAATAGGGTTTTTGCAAAAGGAAGAAAAATGGGGTCCCTAAAGCTTGAAAAGGGATTGGTTTTGGGCGTCTCATTGCTGAGACTAAAATTAGCTTTTGAAATTGCCTTTTGCGGGAAATGATTGGTGGTTCGACCTCGAACCGAAATGGGACTGTCTATGGTGGGACAGTGGGGACACAGGGAAGTGTGCAAATTTGAGAGTTCATGCTCTCAAAGAAGGGAAGGAATCAAGTCCTTAGGAGGGATTTAAATTGGGGTCAGGATGCATCGAAAACGGACATCAAGCTCTCACTTCATATCAGAATAGCTAGAAAATATTGTCAAAATGTTGGAAATTTTGCTGTTGATTCAAAATATTTGAAAATGTTGCACATTTTTGCAAAGATATTCTTTCTTTTCTACCTGAAGCATTACCTCCAAACAGGGTTCACTTCGTAGAATCGAGATTTGAAACCCAAATTGCTCGCAATTGACCTTCTTCAAGGAAGTTATCAATTTCCTTGATATGAACAAGAAAGAGAATTTGATATTATGAAAGCAATTGATGAAAGAATACTGATAATAGAATGTCACAAAGTTAAAGAGGATTCTTGATAAATTTGGCAGTTTGATATCCTGAGAGCTTCTCTCTTGATAGTCTTTCTGCACTTTTTTTTTTTTTGCTCTCTGGGTTTTTTCTACATTCTCCTTTATTTTGGAGATATTCTTACTTTTTCTCTCTTTCTTTTTCCTCTCTTTCTCTCTTTTGGGAAGGGTACGTCACAAACTCCTTCATCTTGGAGATGTTTCGATCCTTCTTGGGCGATGGGTTTGGAGATCTTTTGGTGACAGCTGAAATTAAATATCTTTTAGGGATTGTCGAGAGGTTCATCGCATCTGCCTTCATCTCGACAGTGCTTTGGACTTTCCCTAGAAGGATCCGTCACAAACTCCGTCATCTTGGAGATGTTTGGAATCTTCTTTGGCCCCGGGGGTCTACTCGCCTAATTCGCCTTCATCTTGACGACAGGTGAGAGATCCCTTTTGCGGATATTTAATTGCAGCTTAGGTGATTTTGAGGAAACGGGACTTGGGTAAATTCTCTCTTTTCTAGCACTCAGGATATTTCCACTGCCTTGTCTTTACAAGAATAATCCTTAAAGATGTGCCATAACTGCGATCAATATCAATCATCTACGACTTTTCAATAACATTGAATCTTCTTTTCTGGCCATATCGAGGACTTATCCTTCAACCTTTTGGTTGGCCAATAGAAAGAATTTGAGTTTTGAATCTCTTTTCGCAAAAGCTTCACTCTTTTGGAAGCGATGCTGAAGGTAAATTAAGATAGAGATTAGTGCAATAAAGATTCTGAAATCAACAATTGATTGACAAATTGACAGAATTTTCTTGAAATCCTTGGTGAAAGTGAGTATTTGAAGTCCGGTTCAACACATCCATGACGAAAATTCTCCTCTCTTTTTCCCCAAAAAGAGAGACTCAGGCTTGGCCCTTACCTGAATGGGAAATGGGAAATACTCCTCTCTTCCCTGAAGAGGAGGTGTTTGCAAAACGAACTTTCGAAGAGAAATTGAGCTTTCGTCAAAGCTCCCTAATATTAGGCTTCTCTTATGGAAAGGGGGCCGAAAATAGTGAGGTCTGTAAATTGGGTCATGAGAAGAACGAGTCCATCACACTCTCCCTGCAAAGAGGGTCTTTCATGACGAAAATGGCCTAGTATGAAATTGGGGGGGGGTCACAAGGAAACGAGTCTCCGTCGAGTCTCTCCCTTAAAAAGGGTTTCTTGTGTGAAATTGGAAATTGTTTTGCAAACGGTTCACAAAGACGCGAGTCCCTTCAAACTCTCCCTAGAAAGGGGCTAAGTGAACGGATTGGATAGCATGCGAAAAGAACGAGCTCCCTCGAACTCTCCCTAAAAAGGGTCTCTCGCAAGAGAAAATGATTGAAATTGGATATTGAGATTGATTGACCCGAAGGTCGAATCTGGAAATTGGAAAATTGGTTGTTGAAAATTGTATGACCCGAAGGTCGAAATTGGATGACCTGATGGTCGGAATTGAGAATTGATTGACCGAAAGGTCAAAATTGTGTGACCTGAAGGTCGAAATTGAGAATTGAGTGACCTAAAGGTCGAAATTGGAAATTGGGTAACCAAAAAGGTCAAAATTTGGAAATTGATTGACCTAAAGGTCGAAAATTTGGAAATAGATTGACCCGAAGGTCGAAAATTGGAAATGGATTGACCCGAGGGTCGAAATTTGGAAATTTAGTGACCCGAAGGTCGAAATTGGAAATTGAGTGACCCGAAGGTCGAAATTGGAAATTGAGTGACCCGAAGGTCAAAATTTTGAGAATTGAGTGACCCGAAGGTCGAAATTGCATGATCTGGAGTCAAAATTGAGAATTTGGTAATTGGAATTGAGAATTGGAATTTGAAATTGAAAATTGGGTGACCCTGGGGTCAAAATTGGGAATTGATTGATCCAAAAGATTTGAATTGAGAATTTGGAGGGCAAAATATCAAATTTGAGCAATTGACAGACCCTGATGATCGAAATGACTTGGATCAATAAAGGAGAATGATGAGTTCGAGTCAGAGCTCGAATAAAATATTGAGATCACGAGTCGGAACCCGGATCAACAAAAGAAAATGGAAGGCTCGAATCAGAGCACAAATAAGATAATGAGATCACGAGTCGGAACCCAAATCAACAGAAAAAAATGAAGAGCTCGAATATGAGCTCGAATGAAGATAAAAAGATCATGAGTCGGAACTCGGATCAATAAAGAAAACGAAGAGCTTGAGTCAAGGCTCGAGTAAGATAATGAGATCACGAGTCGGAACCCGGATCAACAAAGAAAATGAGGAGTTCGAGTCGAGGCTCGAATAAAGTAGAGAGATCACGAGTCGGAACCCGGATCAACAAAGGAAAATGAAGAGTTCGAGTCGAGGCTCGAATAAAGTAGAGAGATCACGAGTCGGAACCCGGATCAACAAAGGAAAATGAAGAGTTCGAGTCGAGGCTCGAATAAAGTAGAGAGATCACGAGTCGGAACCCGGATCAACAAAGGAAAATGATTTGAATAAAGACACGAGTCGGAACTCGGTTTTCCAAAAAGTTGAAAATGTACCAGCTTGAATACTGGATTTTGAAATAATACCAGTTTGAGTGCTGGGTTTTGGTTCAGTATTGGCGATGATCTTTGGATCATTAGGAATTATGATGGGACTGTTTGTTGAAATCCCAATACCGACCGGATTGTGATTAATGCAATTGAATGCAAATGAATATGAGTTGATGCATATGAATGCATATGAATGCACATGTGCATGAAATGAGGAATTTGTTTATCCTGCCTGCATATAGAACAAAATTTTAAAATGCCCCAGTGTAACTGAGAAAGAAAGTTGGATCATTATTTAAAGGAAACAGGAAGGATTACAAGAGAAGGATAAATGTTTCAAGTATAAAACTTTTTCAAGTGTCGAGCATTAATAGGATCTGGCAATTCTACTCCATCGGCATTGATGAGCCGATATGAGTTGCGGGGTAATGCTTCTTTGACAACATAGGGACCTTCCCAATTTGGCGACCATTTGCCGCCGGGACGATGCTTGAGATAAGTTGTGGATCGAAGTACTAAATCATTGACTTTGAATCTTCTTTCGATGATAGACTTCGCATATTGCCTGGCTACTCTCTGGCGATAGGATTGAGCATGCTCTGCTGCTTTTAGCCTTCTCTCGTCGAGTAAGTCTAGCTGCACTAGTCGCTGCTGCTGGTATTGATCAAGAGGTAATTGCAGAAGTGAAGCAAATTTTAAAGCGGGCTTCTGAACATGTAGCGGCAATACTACTTCTGTCCCATAGACCAGCTCTGATGGAGTAGCATTCGTTGGTGTACGAATGGTGGTCCGATAGGCCCACAATGCATCGTGGATCTTCTCATGCCAGTCACGGCCTGTTTCCACAATTCGCTCCAAAATACGAATTAAAATCTTGTTGGTGGCCTCTGCCTGACCATTCCCTTGAGGATAATATGGAGCGGAGAAATGATGATAGATCTTGAATTTTGAGCAGAATGTCTTCATTCTTTCATTCTTGAAATGACTGCCATTGTCTGACACAATGTCATGTGGGATGCCGAAACGGCAAAGGATGTTCTTGTGAATAAAAGAGACCACATGACGGCCTTCTACTGTGCGAAGAGTGATGGCTTCTACCCACTTGGTGAAATATTCCGTTGCGGCAAGGAAGTATTTGTGGCCATTTGAAGCTGAAGGAGTGATGGGACCTACGACATCGAAGGCCCACATGGAGAATGGCCATGGGGAGACAACATATTGTAAATAAGTTGCCGGAGCATGAATAGAAGGTGCGTGTATCTGGCATTGCACACACTTCTTCACATAATGATAGCAGTCTTGTTGCATAGTCTTCCAGTAGTGACCTGCTCTGATGATTTGCTTGACAAGGGTTTGGTAACCGACGTGGCCACCACAAATGCCTTCGTGTGCTTCCCGCACGACTTCTTTGGCTTCGTCTTCATCTAAACATCTGGAATACTCTGAACTGAATCCACGACGATAGAGGACATTGGCCAAAATGAAGTATCGAGTAGACATACGCTGGATTGCTCGCTGCTCTTTCTTTGAGAGTTCTGGAGGAAATTCACCAGTTTCTATGAAAGTTTTGATGTTGTAATACCAAGGCTTCTTCCTTTGCTCAGCTTGGTTTACTCGTTCCGATGGAGGGAAAGCAGGTTGGTCAAGTCTGCCAATTTCAAAAGAGCGACAAGATTCTCCATTCTTGAATGCCATAATGGAGCCTAAACTGGCTAGACTATCAGCCACTTGATTAAAATCTCTCTTGACATGAAAGAGCTGGAATTCTTCAAACTTGCTGACGAGAGCTGAAACAATTTTCTGATAGGGAAATAACTTCTGATCTTTGACCTGCCATTCGGCTCGAACTTGATTGACAACAAGTAATGAGTCACCGTAGGCATGTACTCTCTTGACATTGAAGTCTGATAGAATCTTTAGACCTTGAATCAGGGCTTCATATTCAGCCATATTATGAGTACATTGAAAGTCTAATTTGAGAGAAAATGGAATCATCTCCTTCTCAGGAGTGATTAATAAAATTCCGATGCCTATTCCCGCCATATTCTTAGAACCATCGAAGAATAAATTCCAGACTGGAGATTGCTGGATATTGCAAATTTGCTCATCAGAGAAGTCATCTTCGGCTTTTACTTCTTCGGCCAGGGGGAAATCCGCCAATTGATCTGCAATTGCTTGGCCTTTGATTGATTGCTGCGAGACATATTCTAAGTCATACTGCATCAGTAAGACTTGCCATTTTGCGACTCGTCCGCTGAGGAAAGGTTGTTCTAAGATATACTTGAGGGGATTGAGTTTAGACAAAATTTTGATCTCTGATGCTAACAGGTAGTGTCTTAGCTTCTGACACATCCATACCAGAGCTAGGCAGGTCTTCTCTATTTGAGAGTATCTCTTCTCATAATCTATGAAAGTCTTACTCACATAATAAATGGCGTGTTCTATCAGGCTGCCTTCTTTGTATTGTGCCAAGAATCCACCGCATGCGACTTGATTGACTGAGATGTATAATAAAAGAGGTTTTCCCAATTCTGGCGGCTTCAGGATGGGAGGATTAAGAAGATACTTCTTGATTCGATCAAATGATTGCTGGCACTCTGGTCCCCATTCGAACTTCACTCCTTTTCTGAGTAAGTGGTTGAAGGGCTCACATCTCATCGCCAAGTTGGAAATGAATCGTCGGATTGACTGCATACGTCCTTGAAGGCTACATAGTTCTTTGAGATTCTTCGGGGGTGGCATATCAATAATAGCCTTTGCTTTGGCTGGGTCAACTTCAATTCTCTTTTTGCTGACCAGAAAACCCAACAGTTTGCCTGATTCGACTCCAAAGACACACTTTTGCGGGTTAAGCCTTAACTTGTAAAGGATGAGTCGCTTAAAGACTTGATCAAGAGCTTCAAGGTGATATTCTTCCTCTTTAGATTTCACGAGAATGTCGTCAACATACGCATCCATGATTTTGCGCATTTGATCGTGAAAGATAACAGCCATTGCTCTTTGATATGTTGCTCCAGCATTCTTGAGCCCAAAAGGCATAACTGTATAACAGAAAGTGCCCCAAGGCGTAGTGAAGGAAGTTTTTGATTGGTCGCGGGCGGCCAACTTAATCTGATTGTAGCCGGAATATCCGTCCATGAAAGAGAACATGGCATGTCCTGCCGTGCTATCGACTAGAAGATCGATGCTTGGAAGTGGATAGTCATCCTTCGGAGTAGCCTTATTGAGGTCTCTGAAGTCTATGCAGATCCTTACTTTGCCGCTTTTCTTTGGGACAACGACGATATTGGCTAACCAATCTGGGTAGTCAATAGCTCGAATAAATCCTGCTTTGAGCAGATCTTCAAGTCCTTCCTTGACTTGTTGTTCAATTCTGGGATCCATTTTTCTCAGCTTCTGCTTGACTGGCTTAGCATTCGGCTTCAAGACGAGTCGGTGTTCAACCAATTTGGGGTCTAAGCCCGGCATGTCTTCATATGTCCACGCGAACACTTCTTCATGCTGCTTGAGAAAATCTGTAAGCCTTTTCTTTTCTTCCGGATTCAGACTGGTTCCGATCTGGAGAATTTTTGGATCTTCCTCTGAACCGATATTGACACTTTCAGTTGGATCTTGTACTAGAGGAGATGGTTCATCTTGCTTCTGAACTGCGGCGAACTCCGGTAATTCCTGAAGAGACTGATCATATTCTGCACAATCATATGACTGCTTTGCAATCTTATCATTTCCGGTGCTTGCTTTGATTCTGTGAATTGCTGTCGACTTCTTAAAGACTGTGGGATTGAGAACGAGCTTCTTGATTGTCCGAGAAGTCATTCTGAAATTTTGGAGAAGAAATTTGGTTCAGACAAATCAGCCTATAGTGAGACAAGCACTCATTTGAAGAGAACCATACATAAAATGGCATTGAATTATAAAATGATGAGACAGACAGAAAGGGAGTAGATGGCATTCGGATAGACAAAGAAACTTGGAATTTTATTGATTGAATTGATCAATGACATTGGTAAAATGAGACATTTATTTGGATAAGAATAGAAGGAAAATAACAAATGGTCTTCATTGTGCCCCCTTGACAAAAACAGTCTTCTTTGACGAGCTTCCGCCGGCAAATCCTAGTCCTGCTCTGTGGGGACGATGCTTCTGAATCATTGGCTCGATGCGGCCGTCCTTGTTCTTGCCGAGTCCCTTGAAGGGTTGATAACCATGTTTTAGAAGCAAATCAAATCCCTTTCTTGACTTCATGAATTGCGGAAACAAGGGATGATCCTTAATGGTGCCGTAGTCGATTCGACCTCCAACCTTGAAGAATTGAGGACCTTTCCATCGGGTCATGGCTACTGTGTGCAGAGATGGCTCTGATGGGATGCCTGAAGTATTTCTCGATTCTCTCCGAGATTGATCTCTTTACTTTCCCTGATGCTGGGAATATCTGCATTGAATGATGGCCGAGGAATCATGGGCTGCGGGAGCCTTTCTTCTGGGTCTTCTCCCAGTATTGTGGTTATCATTCCACCCTTTGACCACTTCACACATTGATGGAGGGTGGAAGGCACTGCATTAGCATTGTGAATCCACATCCTACCGAGCAGCAAGTTGTAGGTTGGTGGTACATTAACCACATGGAAAAGGACGGAGTGCACCGAATAGTTGATAAACACCTCCAGAAATATCTTGCCCTTGGCCGTTTGACCATGATTGTCAAACCCATAGATAGTGATGGGATCCGGAATATATTCTTCGTCCTTGATCCCTAAGGCCTTTGCGGTCATTTCGGGACATATGTTGAGGCTACTGCCTCCATCGACCAGCACATGGGGAACCGTCATTCCTCTGACCCGAACGACGATGTACAAGGCATTATTATGAAAGGAATGAGGCTTTGGAAGGTCCTCATCTGAGAAGGTAATTGGTGCATTGGTCATGGCGGAGTTCACAATCTGTGCCATGTCTTCAGGAGTGGTACTGGGTTTAACCTTGATTTTCCTGAGCAGATCATCCAGTACTTGTCGGTGCTTGCTAGAATTCTTGGCCAAGTCAAGGATGGAGACATTGGATAAAGCAGTCAGAGGCTTCTGACTTGAATTCTCTGGCTTTGGTCTAACGATTTGCTTGAAGAAGTCAGGAGTTCCTTTGATTTGGAAACTGACTTCACAGGTGCTTCTGCAACTTTCATTTTACTGAATGCTGAAATTAAGTCCATCTTCTTAGAATCTGGAGCTGCTTGTCGTAGCACCGTCACCTGATGTTGAACTTGGAGATCTTGCGCAGAACATGGCTTGATATGCTCATGCGGTAGAAATGGTTGTGCAGACACTACTGCTGTGGTGTGCGAAGGGAAGGGGTGGTTGAGAATGTCCATTTTCTCTTCTTCTTCTCCTTCTACCAATAGATTCTTTTCAATGAGATCTTGCACGATGTTTTTGAGAACAAAGCAGTTTTCGGTATTGTGTCCCACTGTCCTGTGGAACTTGCAGAACTGATCTTTCCATTTCCCCATGGGCACAGGGGGATCGGCCAATCTGGGCAATTTGACCATCTCTTTCGATAGCATGTACTCGAGCACATCCTCGAGTGATTGGTCAAGAAGAGTAAACTTTCTGTCGTAACTCCATCCTTCATGTTTGGTCTTCTCACGCAGTTTCGGCCCTTGATCCTGCTGAGGAGGCTTGCTGTACTGAGGAGCAGGCTTTGCTTTCTGATCTTTGTGGTTCGAACTGCCTGAGCTGTAGCAGTAATCTTTCTTCTGCCCTTTGTATCGTTTTTGGCCTTTGTTGCTGTTGTTGGCAGAATAAGTAAAGTGAGCTTTCTTCTTCTGCTCACCATGGGAGTTGTTCTTGGAAAAGGTGAAGCCTTCATAGACTCCATTTTCCACACTCAGCTCGAGCCATTCGGCTCGTTCAGTCAGCTCAATGAAGGTCCTGGACGGCGCTGTGGAAATTAATCCTCTTAACGGCTGCGAGAAATTGTTGAGGATTAAGGACAATGCATGCCTTTCCGAGATAGGATCTCTCATCTTATTACAGGCTGATCTCCACCTGTGGATGAAGTCCCGTGCTTTTTCATTCTCGTTCTGTCTCAAATTGCAGAGATGACTTAATGTAGGCAGCGCTTCTGTGTTGAACAAGAAGCGTTCAATGAATAGATTTACAACTTTGTCGAACTCCTTGAGCTCGATGGGGTTGATATGCTCAGCATACCACTTGGCTGCAACTCCTTCCAAGCTGCGGGGGAAGCATAGAAACAATGCTCGGTTATCCTTTCTGAACCTCGAGCATTCTGCGAAGAAGGTGGCGAGATGAGCTTTTGGGTCGCCGGAACCATCGAACTTGATGAATTTACGGGGGAGATTATCTAGATCGTCATCTCCTTCTAAGCCGTCATAAAAGTCCTCGCTGGTGAAGACTTTCTTGCCCTTGTCGCGGGCTTGCAGATCCTTGACAACTCGGGCCATTTCCTTAAACTGCACTTGCAAAGGCTCTTCTTTATCTCTGCCTTTTGACCTGCGGCTCTTACTTTGGCCATGCTTCTGAAATGCCGGAGGCACCTCATATTCTTCATCTGTATCTTCAGTGGAATCTGATTCATCTGAAATCTCTTCTGGCTGGATTTGCTTCTTGGGAGCCTTCTTACTCCTGCGACCATGGAACCTTTCTCTGAATGGGTTCCTTTCTGAGCTGGTCCCGGGCTGCTCATTCATCATCTTATTCATCATTTTTCTGAACATGGCATACATTTGAGGGTCTATGCCATCGTCTTCTTGCTGCTGCTCTCGACTCTTCTCAGATCGAGGGGAACTCATCTCTTCTTCCGAGGCTGACGAGTACTGGGATGCTGTGGTTCTTTTGCCTGATCTTGTCTCAACCATCAAATGATATGGATGCTCTCTACAGGGCAAAAGACCTGATTAGATTTTGAGGGAATTAGCTTTTGGAAGAAATATTTGCTGAAAATATGGTAGACAATTTGGAAAAGATGTCCCATTACTAGGGACTGAGTCGTCGTGGGAATCACGACAATTGTGTTGTCATTCCTTCTGCAAAAGAAATAAACAACGAAAATGTGCCTTGTTACCTAGGCGAGGTCGTCAAACCACAATGGAACGAAATAGAATTTTATTAAAATGAGAAGAATAAGATTTTATTGATCTTGACAAAGAGGTGAGGGACAAACAATTTGCCACCATTCATGATAGTCGGCAGACACTCTAGGACCTGGAAAGATTTTAAGAGAGACAAAGGAATCCCAGCCGTAGCGGGCAGAATGATATGCCCCGGACCATTGTGCGGAAGTGAGATCAAACTCTGCCATAACTCCTGATAACAGTCGGGCTTCGACATACTGCTGCCTCTGGGAGAACTGCCGAACACATCTCTCTGGTTGGTAGTAAGTGCAGAAGAATGGTCCCAGCAACTTGAACCGCTTGCCATAAGCGTAGGTATATCTGGGAGGAGATATTTGCCGATCAAAATAGTCCCAAACAACGTCATCCTCTTGAATGTTGTTGATCATAGACCGGTACTGCGCCACTGGGAGGAGTTCTTGACCATTGTATCTGAAAGAGCTTGCTCGGGTTGGAACATGCTGGAAAAACCAGGACTGAAGTGCGTAGATGCATCCTTCAACTAAAATGGACTCTCCAAGTGAGAATCGAGTCAGACCTCGATAAAGGAAGGCGAGCGCTGCCATGGCTATGGAGAGGCGATTGGTTTGCCGACTTCCCCATCTTCTCATAAGCTGGATTATCCTAATGTCCATGTAGTTCTGTCCATCTGGGAAAAGGGACAGTCCTACGGTGCATAGAACCATTGCATTCTAAATCTTTTCTTTAGCTGTTCTTGATAGCGAGCTGACTTCGACGAAGGTCCCGTACTGGCGGTACAACTCAAGTAGGTCAACATATTCATCTCCTTCTAACTGGATCCGGGGCCAAGATCGGCGGCCTGTCATACAGGCTAAGGAGTCTCGCGGGTCCAAACCCTTGACATTGATAAGGAATTGATGCTCTAATGGGTCGCTTGGTCGACCAGCCGGTTCTGGCAACCCCATGATTTCTGAAAATTCATCCATTAAAACAGTCATTTCTCCCCACGGGAACCAGAAGGTACACGTCCGAGGATTCCATCGCTCCGCCATTGCATGGATCAGGTTGCCATTGATGGTCTGCTTTCCGACTGCTGATGCCAGCTCTAATCCGCACGCGCTCAAATGGTCCGGGAACATTCGGGAAAAGCTCTTTAACCAGGAATAATACCACCGGGGAATGAAAGTTTCGGTGCTAAGAGCTCGATGTTCAGGACGACCTTGTCGCACCTCGAAGGAGATGTGACCTTCAGGAAAGATAGGATCGACTTGACTGGATGCCATCGAACTGAAAACAGAGAAAGACTCAGAATGAGACTTAGGAAAATGTGAGAAATTTTGAAAAAAATTTTGCAGGCAGGATAAAAATGCAGCTAGAAATTCGAGATCCAGTAGAAAGGTAGAATGTAAAATCGCCTGGAGTTTTGAAAGAAATGGGATATTTGAAAAAATCATCCAGGGTTTGAGAAAACATCTTGTGGAAAATAAGGATATTTGGAAAAGACCTAATGAGTTGAAAAACATTGGGAAATATAAAGAATTGAGAAAATCATACATACAATCACATCCTGCACAAACATTTATGCACATTCAGCACTCCCTAAAAGGCTGACTCTAGATGCATCAATTTGAAAATAGCTGTAGGACCTTAATCCTAACTCTAATTTCAGATCATCTTTGTCCAATCCAGTTATGCCGATATACCCGAACTGAAATCCGAGGTACGTGGCATAGAATTTCAACTCCGGTTCTAAGGTAAGGTTTTCCAACATCCTTGAGCGCCTACCGATATACTTCGGACTGTGGCCCGCGGTACGTGGTAGGGGGGTGTTAACCCAAATAGTTGGCCCAGTTGTGAGGCTCTGTCCCGAACTATGGTTCTGGAAGAGAGCCCAGCAACGTGAAGACCGGGACAATATAGGTAAGGGAGGTTTTGAAAAAATGAGCACATGCAAGAAATAGATGGCTCTAAGTCCTAGAGAGATAGACTTTTGAAAATCTTTGAAGAAGCATACATTGTTTGCATTCAGATCCTAAATTGAGGAGAGTTTTATTTAGACCTAAGTCTATGTGAGCATGAAAATTTCTCCTCAATCTGGTCCTACCAAACCATGCCTAGTCTATATGCAGTCAATGTCAGCTAGGTCAGAATCTAGGCTCCTAGGCTCACATGATATTGAAAGTAAAAGAGCTGACATTTTGTGAACATAATTTCGATAATTGAACTAAGTCAAGCATAATTTAAGTCAGACAAGGACAGGTCCCATCACGGTCGCCAAACCTGTCTTCGTCGCGAAATTTTTCCCCCGTCTCCCCTTCCTTGCGGAAGAGAAAAAGAGAGAAATGCTTTCGCGCCTCAAACTTTGACCGGATTTTGGAAATTGTTTTGAAATACTCGCCTCCGTTTTTGAAAATTGCGGGAAAATCCATGGGATGGGGCTCGACCTGTCGGTACGAGGTTCGACCGTTCCTGCCGCCTTTAACAGGGGTAATCGAACCAAGGACCAAAACTATGCTTGACTTAGCGAAATTATCAAAGTTATGTTCTATCCTAAATGCACAGAGAATTCAGGCATGTGCTATGAGATTTTGGAAAATGCAGCTTGGGAAAACATGATGTATGCTTGGAAAATATTTGGAGTTGAAAAGATTCTCTCAGGAAAGAGGTCAATTTCTCAGGAAACTCAGATAAAAAGGGGTTTTGAAAACATGAGAAAGCTTATAAAGATGTGGAAAATTCAGAAATAGTTGAAAATCTTGGGAAAATGGAAGTGATTCTTGAGAGAAGATGAACCTTTTGAAAAGGGAAACACTTCTTAGGAAAACTTGGACTTTGAGAGTTTTCTTGGGAAAATGATAGAAGATTTATAGGAAAACTCATTGGAGAAGGAAATTCAAAACTTGGGGAATCGAAATCCTGGGAATTTTACCTTTTGAAATACTTGGAAATCGATTTTGGATCTTGAAGAAAGATTGGAAAACTCTTTTGAATATCTTAAGAAAATATCATTTTCCTGGGAAAACTGTGGAAAAACTTGTCTTTAGAAAACCGATTTTGAAAAATCCTTAGAATTTCTTGAGAAATCGATTTCTTGAGAATGAAGTTTTCTTGAGAAAATCTTGAGAAAATCAATGATTTCATGATGTAAATGTCATGAGTGAATGAATGCACTTTGAAAAGATTTTCTAAGAGATTTGTTGGAAAAATGTGCATTAAGTCAAGATAAATCCTTCACATATCCTGACTGTGGCCATGAATATGTTCAGAATTTAGTTGATTTGATGCACATGATTTTAAAAACTTTGGAAATATGATGTGCATTTTAAGATAGCCTAAGAGTGTAGGCTCAATGTGACTAGTAGAAAGATGACGGATCTGGGTCTCGTCCATATTCCGACTAGGGCCGTAAATACGGATCCCACCGAGTCCATCAACTCCCTAAGAGTTGGTGCACGTGCCATTCGTGAACATCCATAGTGCTTTTGAAATAAAATGCATGAATCATATAATCAGGATATTGCATAAAATCAAACTATATGATATGCATCCTAGTCTAAGCAGGAAATTAAATCTCTTATTCCAAAATTTACATTATTACATCATTAAATAAAGGAAATAAAAGAAATTTGCAGACTTCAGCTCCTTCTTTTGAATGTCCCTGCCAAACTTGAAATAAGGTTAGCTCAAATATGTGGGTTTTTCCAAAATTTTCCAATAATATTATGAAATTATTGGATTTAATTGGATATAAACCCTATTCTCATGCTCCCTTGATATTTTGAAATGATGAAAATGCTAGAAATTCAGTGAAAAACAATTTGAAATTCGGAATTGAGGTTAAAATAACCAAAATACCCCTAAAATTAAAGCTACATCTTTAAAATCAGGGTTTTTTGAAGGAAAACTTGGTAAAATTGAGATTTTGAAATTCAAATTGAATCAAATGATGATGAAATTCAGTAAGAGACATGATGACATGCTGCTAAACACATTATGACTGTAAAATCAGAATTTGGTGTATTGCAATTTATCCAAAATAACGAATTTCGCTTGTTTTTCGCTTGGATCTGGGTCCTGCGGAACCCTGTTTTGGTATTATGGATGATCCGAACCTCAAATGGATTCCAAATTACACCAAATTCGGTATGAAGCATCTAAACACTTTGATAAACAACCTAGAATGCTAAAACTCATGAAATGATATGATTTAAATGCCAAAATTCAAAGAAAGTCCTAAAATGATGGATTTTGCCTATGGATCTGAACCAAATGCAATGCCTAATATGATAATGCAAGATTTACACAATGGAAACTTCTGATATTTTGCAGACTGCTAAAAGACCCGAAATGGAACATTTTTGGTTTTTACAGCCTCGGGATTTGAGCCATGGTGAGTTCAATAACAGGGATTTAGTTCTGACAGAGGTAAAAATCACCCTAATCTGATGTAAAATGCCAAACAAATATAAAACAGCCATGGAAATTTATGAAATTAATCAGAGCTATGAACGACACCTACATGAACAACTTTTATGTTTATGACTTCGGCATTTGATCAACAGAAACACAGAGAAAAATATAACTATTTCTGCCTAAACTAACAGAACAGACAAATGTAGCAAAACAGTGGACTGACGAGAAAAATCCGAATCAGGGGTCAAAACTGTTCTAAAAATTACAGGCTTTTAGATTCAAACAGAGGACATCTCGGACACCACTTTCACTTTTTACAGTTTCGTATTTTGAGAAACACACAAAGAGAAACCATAGCCCTAAGTCGATCCAAGATCTCAGAGGCCTAAATTAGGCTCTGACACGTGTCCCGGACTCTCGGATTTTTGTCAGTCATAAAAAAAATCAGAAAATCTGAAAAAATCATATTACAAACTAGACATTCTCCTGAGTTCAGGGCATTTTTCGGATCGAAAATCGGACCTCCCAGAAGGGATAACGCGATTTTACAAGTCGGCAAATGGTTTTCAAAACGCATCCCGGGTTACAAAACCCGACTTACCATTTTGGATGTTTACCGCAGTAAACAAATTCAAATGGCTCCGAATTTTTGGCAAAATTTCAGGGACACCTAATGGCGCATTCCGTGATTTTTTTGGGATTTTTAATAAAAAATAAATGCATGAAATGACGTGTGGACTGACTGACAAAAACAGAGACTTACTGAAAATAAGCAGAATTGAAAAAAAAAGGCTAAATTAATCCTAATTAATTCATGAAATATGCTAAATGAATGAAATAAAATGCAAATTAAATCTAGATAAATGCATGAATGATAAAAATCATCAAGGAAGCATAATTGAATATTTTTATGTATGTCGTTTTATGAGAATAGCTCAATCCATCTCTCGGATGAGCTCTTTCTTCAAACGACTCCCGAATCGAATTATGAAATCCAATCAACGGGAAAAGAAGTGCACCTTGTTTCGTTACGCAGCGTAGGTGCTCTTGAAAGGGGCAGCTACCACGAGCTTCCTTCGTTCTTCACTCCGGGCTTTGGATGGTCCACCAAAATTGAGCTCCGTTGGAATTGGACTGGCCACAGCACGAGCTCTACTCCACCTTCTTCAATGTGCCAAAGGGGGCACGATTTCCAAGGTTCAAAATCAGATGTTAGGAAGGCTAGGTTGGATTTTCCAAGTTCACAAGAGCTAAAAAAATGATCTCCCTTAGGCTGGGCGTGAACCCTTGTTTTTATAACTTTTCTGAAAAAAATTGAAATTCAAACAGGCTGGATCTGAGCCCTCCATGTGGCGCCATCTCAGGGGATGCCATCTGGGGGTTTTGAAATTCGAATTTGCCTTTTGCAGGGAGCCCTCAGATGGCGCCACCTCAAAAGGCTATTTTGATTTTTTTGAGAAAATAAAAATGGAAATTTTTGTGGTTGAGACACCTCAGCAGGGGGAATTTGAAATTTTTCAAAAGTTTGCTTGATTCTCTCTGCAGGGAACTCCCAGAAGGCGCCACCTCAGAGGGTGCTCTCTTGGAATTTGAAATTCAAACTCACCTTTTGTAGGGAGTCCTCAGGTGGCGCCACCTCATGGTGGGCTACCTTTATTAAAAATAAAATAAAAATGAAAAATGGAGCCAAGTGGAGTCCTGGAATGGTGCCACCTCAAAAGGTGTTTGACACATGTCAGAAGGACAGAGCAGTGGGCTCAGAAGGCGCCACCTCAGAGGAATTTGAATTTTGCTTTTTCTGGTGAAAGGAGATCTGGACATGTGGAGGACAAGTGTCAGCTGTCTGGAGAGGCTTTCTTAAATGGCGCCACCTCAGGGGGAAGTTTGAAATTCAAATGGAGGTTGGCTCTGGTGGAATGGAGGATGGACATGTGGCGCCACCTCAGGGTGGCTCCTACAATGCCATGTGGCAAGAGGGAAAAAAAAGAGGGAAGGGACATGTGGCGCTCTCATAGGCCATCTGGGAAATCAGAGCTCTGGATTTTCGCCACCTAGTGCCCTGTTTGAATTTTAAATGGTTTTGCTTTTTCTGAAGAAGGCCAGGAGTGACATGTGTCTCCTACTTTTCTGAAAGAGGTAGGGAGAAGACATGTGTCCTCTACTTTTTCTGAAAGAAGCAGAGGGTGACACGTGGCAGAGGGGAGAGAAGGTGGGCCAAGCCATGTGGCGCCATCTCAGACAGGATGAAAAAGGTAGGAGTTCTTGATTTTCGCCACCTATGGGAATTTTTGAATATTTGAATTCTAGCTTTTCTGAAGAAAGCAGAAAATGACACATGGCACTTGCTTTTTCTGAGGAAATGAGAGCTTGCCATGTGTCCTCTGCAGGAGACACTCCAGATGGCGCCACCTCAGAGGAGACAAGCCTACCTTTTCTGTAGGAATTTAGGAGTGACACATGTTTCCTACTTTTCTAAAAAAAATAGGGAGAAGACATGTGTCAGGCTACTTTTCTAGAAGGAAGGAGGGGTTGACACGTGTCCCCTGCAGGAGACACACTTCAAGTGGCGCCACCTCAGAGGAGACAAACTCCACTTTTTCTAGACAGGACAACCTATGACACTTGGCATCTCCTGGTAGTCTTTGAAATGACACATGGCGCAGGATGGATAGGGTGACACATGGCAGATAAAGGGGATGACATGTGGCGGCTTCTGAAGGTAGCCCCACACTGACACTTGGCATGGAAATGGGAGGAGAGAGAAATGACAAGTGGCGCCAATCCAGGGGACAAGGCTCCTATATTTTTGGGTTTTTCAAAATTCAAATTTTCAGAAGGGGAGCTTGTGTGACACCACCTCAGTGTGGGTCCCACATTGCTTCTTTATTGAAATAAGGATAAAACAACAACTTCTTTTTGGAATTTTCATAAAATCTGGACTAATGGGAAAAACAGGAATTTTGGAAAGAGTTGACCCTTGTAGGGCGATTTTGTAAAAGAAAGATATTTGAAATTGTCAAAAAGGGCAAAATCTGAGGTGAAGTGACTCAAATCCATATTGAAAACTATCCAGATGGTTTTCCTGAGGAAATATTTTGAAATTCAGAGTCCTGGGGGTAAAATGGGAAAAATTGATAATTTTGAAGACCCAGGGTTTTGAAATCAATTTTAAAAAGAGTTGAAATTCTAATCTGGATTGAAAATTTTGAAATCAAGAGTTCTGGACCTCGAAATGACATGCTGTGCAGTGCAGTGATTTGAAATGCTCATGCAATGATATGTAATGTCATGTCTTATGAAATGCAATCTTGAATCAAGACTTGGAGATGTCTGTCTCCTGTCAGGAGTAAAATTTTGAACATCTGAGCTAAAATTAGAGAAATTTTGAGAGTTGCAGATGAAATTTGGACTTTTGCAAGGTCCGGGCTCAGAAAATGACCATTTTGCCCTCCAGCGATTTCAGAGGCTGGATGTTGATGCTTGGTGAAAATGTTGGGGGAGTGAGTGAAAATTTGGGGTGTTTACACATAGTCATCTCTCCCCACGGAAACCAAAACATGCAGGTACGCGGGTTCCATCGCTCTGACATAGCTTGAATCATACTGCCGTTGATGGTTCGCTTGCCAACTGCCGATGCCATCTCCAATCCACAATCATCCAAGTGGTCTGGGAACATACGCGAGAAGGCGGTGAACCAAGAATAGTACCACCGAGGGAAGAAGGTACGAGACTGGATGACCCGATGATCTGGGGTTCCATCTCTTATTTGATAGAAGACATGATCCCAAGGAAAGATAGCATCGGGAGATTCTGATGCCATCGGAGTGATACTGTAGCAAAAGGAAGAGAGTCAGATAGAATGCAGGACTTACGGATAGAGTTTTCGATGAAAGAAAGGGACAAACATTAATCCTGGAAATTTTGAAAAGAACAGGAGATTCGAAAAAGACTTTCCAGGGTTTTTAAGAAAAATTTTGACATACAAAAGGGAAAAAGAGAAATATAGGCAAAGGGAAGAATATGCACCTATGGTTTTTGAAAAATAGAGGAAGTTTTAAATAGTACACCCAGGGTTTTTAAAAGAGGTCGATATAGGAGAACACAAGGAAAACATCGCATAATCATAGCTGCACAAACAAGGATGCGCACACAGCACTCCCTAAAGTCTGACTCTATATGCAATATTTGAAAATAGCTTGTAGAACCTTAATCCTAACTCTATGGTTTAGATCATTTGATTCCAATCAAGGTGTGCCGATATACTCAAGCCGAAGCTCGAAGTACGTGTCATATAAAGTATTTACTCCGGTTCTAAGGTAAAGGCTTCCCAACATCCTTGAGAACCTACCGATATACCTCGGACTATGGCCCTTAGGTACGTGGTAGGGGGGCGCGAACCCAAATAAGTGGTCCAGTTGTGAGGCTCTCTCCCAAACTATGGTTCAGTGAGACAGCCCAGCAACGTGAAGACCGGGACAATATAGGTATGGATGTTTTTCAAAAATATGATTTAACATGCAATAAAATCAGAAGGCTCTAATGCAAGTCCTAAAGAGATAGATTTAAATAAAAAGAAGCATACATTTGCATACATTGTTTACATTCAATCCCTAAAATTGAGGAGAGTTGTATTTAAGACCTAAGTCTAACGTGAACATGGAATAACCTCTTCAATATGGTCCTACCAAACCATACTTAGATCCTATATGCAATGATGTCAGCTTAGGACAAAATCTAGGCTTCCTAAGGTTTGCATAAAAAAAATAGCTGACATATGTTAGAATAAAGACTTATAAAATATTAAAGCAAAGCAAAGGCATAGATCCAACCGGACGAAGACGAGTCCCATCACGGTCGCCAAACCTGTGATCATCGTAAAATTTTTCCTATTCTCTTGTGGTTTCTCTCTCTTCCTTCTCTTTTCCTTTTCTAACCTCTATTCTCCTCCTTTTTGAAGGGAGAAGAATAAAAGAAAGAAAAGAGAAAGAGAAGAGAAAAGAAAGAAAGAAAGAGAGAAGATGAACTATTTTGCGCGGTCTCACTTGACCTTAATTTTGAAAGTATTTTGAAATAACTCGCCTCCGTTTTTGAAATATTTGCGGGAAAATCAGGAGACGGGATCCGCTCGTCGGTACGAGGTTCGGCCGTTCCTGGCGCCTTTACCAGGGGTAATCGAACCAAGGGTCGAATTAATGTCTTTTTGCTTTGCTAAGAAATTATCTAAGTGTTTATCCTAAGTCTAGATGCACAATGAATCATGCTTGTGCAAATGCAAAGATGTATGCTCCTTTTGAAAATGTTTTGAAGAATTTCCAAGTGAAATTGATAAAGTGAAGAAATAATTCCTAACTTAGAACTTAAGATTAAAGTTCTAAGTTTTAGAATATTCAAGAGCTTGGAATATGAATCTGGAATTTTGAAATTGATTTTGAAGTTTTGAGATAAAAGGAATTTTCAAAGTCATAAATGGACTCTGAATTAGAAAAAAAATGGAATTGAATCAGAAGGAATTGTTTTAAAAGTTGGATTTTCAAGATGAAATTTGAGTCTAAGATAAGGTTCAAAGTTGAATTTTTGGATTTAGGATCCGAAATGGGAACTTGATCTTGAAATCTGAATGAAGTGGAATTGGTTTGAGAAGTTGATTTAAAATATGGGATTCAAGATGGGATTTGAATCTGGAATTTTTGGAATGGAATTGGATTCAAGGTTTTGAATCCAAGATGGTTTTTGGATATGAAAATAGAGTTGGCCTCTGGATCCTAATATGGAATTGGATCTGAAGTTTGAGATCCAAAGTAGAATTGGATCCTGGATCCTAAGATGGAATTGGATCTGAAATCTGAGATCCACAATAGAATTGGATTCTGGATCCTAGAATGGATTTGGATATGAAGTCTGAGATCCAAAGTAGAGTTGGGTTCTAGACCCTAAGATGGAATTTGGACCAGAAGTCTAAGATCCAAAGTGAAATCGGAGTCTAGATTCTGAAGGAGAACTGGATCTGAAATCTGAGATCCAAAGTGTGATTGAATTCTGGATCCTAAAGAGAAATTGGATCTGAAGTCTGAGATCCAATATGAGTGCTGAATTTTAGAAAAAAAAAAAATAGACTTGGAGTTAATTCAAGAATTTCTAAGTCTGATTTGAATTTGGGAAAAGGGAATTTTTAGAAGTTGAATGTTGAATATACAGATGAATCCTAAGTCAATTTAGTCCTAGGATTTGAAGTTTGAAATGAATCAAGAATCTCAAAGTTTAAGATTGAACCTTTTGATTGGAGCTTTTGAAAAAGAATTTGAATTTTCAAAGTAAAATTGAACTTTGAAAATGATTTGGGATTTTTGAATATGGAATGAAATTGAAATCTCAAAGTTAAATTGGACTCTGAGATGGAAAATGAAATAGAATTTGAAAAAGATGAACAGGATTTGAAGATTTGATTGAAGAAGATATTTACATCACTTAGAGTTTTGAAAAAGTAATTTTGAAATATGATGCAGTTCTATCTAAATGATGAATGAATTAAAATTTTCGAAATTAGATTTCGAAAAGCTATTTCATTCTTCAAATGAATTAAAATAAGATTGAAGATATAATACATTCTCGACTATGGTCATTGAATGTATTATATAATAATCTATATTTAAATTCAGGTGAAGAATAAAACACATTTGGTGCTTTTATAGAATTTAAAATGAAATTAACTCTCAATATACCCTGACTATGGCCATTGGTATATATTTTGAATTAATTTTAAGTTAAATTCTAATAAAAGAAGAAGATATTTAAGGAAAATATGATGAATTTTGAAAACGGATCCAGTATGGGTCCAGTGTTATTTCGTAAAAGATAAAAATCCTAAGTTTTGTCAATACCCTGACTATGGCCATTGATATGGATCATCAACTTAGGATTAATTTACCTCTTACGAAATGGTGCACGTGCCATCCGTGTTTCACCATTGTGAGATTTTGAGGAATAAAGGAAAAATGCATGAAGAACAAGTAATTCATGATATCTACAATGCTCATTCATTCTATCTAAAGCAGGAATATAACTTTCTCATGGATATCTAACTATTACAATGTTTTGAGTTTGACTCAAGATTACAAGAGTTATTGATTCTAAGCAAAGAGAATAACAATTCTTATAAATTTCCTACAAAGAAGATGAATTAGCATGATATGATAAAAATACAATGGGATATGCATATATACTTGGGAGAATGGAATATATGCAAGATCATGATAAGGTCTAACATGTCAGCAAAATGGGAGAAATATATCATTGTTATACACAGACTAATCATCGGGTATATGCTATGAATGAGAAGCCATCAGCAAATCAAACGAATGTTTATGATAGCTGATATGTTTAGGGGAAAAAAAAATGATGAAATGAAGACACTGTTGAAGGCATGTTATTGTACAGGTAATATTGAACCAAATCACCATTTACTACAAAATGTATATACAGAGTAGAATATAACCAAAAAATGATTTAATGTAGCAAAAAGGTACATGGGTATTGTACAGAGAAATGTTTTAAATGCACAAATGGTGAAAATGAGGGAATTTGTTGAAGATACATGGGAAGATGGGAGGACCATGACAATGTGTGGGCACTGTTATAGCTGTATGCCAATCACAGCAGTGCCGAACACTGTGAAAAAAAATAAAAAAAATAAAAAAAAAGGCTTACAACAGTGTCGGGCACTGCTGAAATATGCAAATACTTACAGCAGTGTCAGGCACTGTTGTGTTCCTGCGAACAGCTTACAGCAGTGCTGGGCACTACTGTGTATAAGCAAACAACTTACAGCGATGCTAGGCACCGCTGTGTATATGCAAACGACTTACAGCAGTGCTAGGCACTGCTGTATACATTACGATTTTTTTTTTACTGCCCCATTCTTATTTCTGTTTATCCCCTGGCATAATCGAGTGGAACCAAACTTATACCAATAGTAGATATGAAGTCAAGGCTTTCATCAAGATCTCTATTTGAAGAGATTAGTTTCTGTAGGAAAGAAAGAAAAAAAAAAAATTTTTCATGTCACTAGAGGCATTTTGCTGTTCATAAACTAGAGGTGAAAAGATAGGTTGAATGGAATTGTTGCCCTTGGCCTTACAATGAACACAGAACATGCTATGTGAAGATTTCTCAGGTAATATTACATGGTAGAAACAAAGAGGTGTGGGTCATTCTTTTGCTAAAAAAAAAATGGCCCGAACGATACGGGTCATATAATGAATGATCCTGGGTATTATTCATATGAATTGAGCCCTGTAGATGGGCATATGCAGACATTATGGGACAAATTTCCCATATGGTTCAGAGCAACCTTAAAAGAAGATTTGCTTAAAGGGGTTTTGGGTTCAATAGAAACTTCAGGACGTGGCTTCTTCACAAATTTCCCAGGCTCACGCTATCAGCACTGGTCAGGCTGAGTAGCTTAACCATCTTTTCTGCCTTTTGAGCCATAAGGTGGTACTGGCTTAGTCATGCGAGTTTCCCTAACAGTCGATACTCCAACAGTTTGCTTTGAACACACTATGATCATGGATCTTTGCTGTAAGTATGATGTAATGATATGAAAGACAATAGGCAAATGAATGATTATATGCAAGACTCACCACGATACCATCTACAGTGATACTGACCCCAACATAAGGGACGGATGGAGATGCTGAAATGGGAATAAGCTGCGGAGAAAAGGAGCATACGGGAGTAATACTATATTCGAAATGCCTATCTTATGAAATGTCAATTATGATCATCTAACATAATATTCAAAATGAACTAAAATCAGAGATTTGTCTATGTTGCAGAAAAACATGAATCAGAGACTACTCAGATAATTCCAAATAACGTGAGATGGAATGACTTCCATGGGACTTACCGATTCGGATGATTGCTGGTGATGAGTGATGCTTTACTCAAACGAGAGATCAAACCTGAGGGTGTTAATGAGTTAGGGAGCTCCACAGCAAATAACAAATAGGGAATTTGGCAGAGTTTGAGCCATACCTGGGGCTTTTGCATTGTTGATCCAATTCCCAGATTACATTAAAACAATAATTCCCAGTATTGAGAAAAAAATGAGAGGGAACAAACAAATGATATCCTTAATGCACAAATACTCAAATACAGATACAGGGTGAACGCAATGCTGATATATCTACTTGAATACTTAATGCAGGAGATTTAAAACGAGGATGATTAAATTAAAAACTCCTGAATAAAATATATAGGTGATGAATCAACATAATGGGCATAAAATATAGATACAACCACCAACCGGAGATGAGATGGAAAGGAAATAACAAACTAAGGAGAAGGTACTTCTGAATCTCTCATTTGCAAAATATGTTCTCAGAAGATGAAATCGCTAGAATGAGCGATATCTTTCTGTCATTAATTGCAAAAATATAACTTCAGAGAACGCCTTTCGTTAAAATGATGTTAATCGCTTCACATTGCGAATTTACAGAAGTAGAGAAACATATAACAGAGAGTAATGCGGGAAGATAAACAGGATGGGGAAGAAAAGATCGAAGAGGAAGGGAAGGAAAACAAACAAAACAAAGCAAAAACGAAAAGAAAGAAAGGAACAGAAAAAGAAAAAAAAAATGAAATAGGGAAAAAAATACTGCAGATTGCAAAAAGGAGCATAAGTTTTAAAGAGACTTGTATTCATCTAAACTGAACAAATATGATAAGAGTAATCATAAATTTGAAATCAAAGTGTTGGAACCACTCGTTCCATTGATATTGCATACAAGGAAGGGTTGATATTGCTATAGGCAAATCAACCCTTTTCATAGTGTGTCAATGAGGCGATAAAACAGGAGAAATCTAAAGAAAAAGAAAAAGAAAAATAAGAGGACAACCGAGGATAGAGGAGGTGCGGAGACTCACCGAAGATTCTGCAGGGATGGTTGATCTTTTTACAGATCACTTTATACCGCATGGTGGGAAAGGGGCTTTTCTTCTTCCAGGGAGACTTTAAGAGAAGGAGAAAACTGAGGAATGGATGATCTTCTGCTGCCTTTGCTGGGAGCTGAAGGTCTTTTCCTTAAAAGGGCGGTCTGGAGAAGATGACCAGGCGGATGATCGGATGCGAAAAATGGATAGCTCGACGGGAGATAGATCCTCTTCCTTTTCCTCCTTTTGCCCTTTTTATAGAGAGGAATCAAAATAACTCGAAGCTAGGCGATGGTTGGCGATCGAGGGTTGAGGAAGGTTGCACATGGGGCTGCCGAAGGAAGCTTCGTGAAGGTGGGGGGGGAAGTTGAAGATGAAGGGCAGGTGAGGGAGGTGCGGCAAGCTGTTGGTGATGGAGGGCTCAGACCAAGAGCCGTGGTGATCGAAGGAAGGCGTGCGAGGCCGTTGGCCCTGGAAGCCTCTGGAGATCAACGGGGATCTAGGGCTGAGGAAAAAGATGGCGGAAATCGGATGGCTGGAGGATGAAGGATGCACATGGGGGTGGTCGGCCATGGAGAGAGAGAGAGAGAAAGTGAGGGGGGCGAGAGAGGAAGGCGAGTTAGGGTTTTCAAAAATCCTAACTCGACCTTTAAATCTTAAAAAGTTAGTTTTTCCAAAAGAAAACCTTCTTTTCAAGTTTTTCTAAAAAGATGGTTAAAGATGAGTTTTTCGACAAAAATCTTTGAAATCCACGCAGTCTTTCTAATTTTTTTTGGTTTTTTTTTTTTTGCATGATTTTTCCATTTTTTTTTTTGTATTTTTGTAATAGAAAAACTAAGATTTAAAGTTTAAACACTAAATTTTTGTACTTTTCTAAGAAATATTAAAAAGATGTTTTTCTCAAGAATTTCGGGCCATCTTGGGGAAAATTTCTTCAGAAAAAGGGGTTTTGGACCCAGGTTTTGAGGAAATGTTCGAGTTTTAAACCTCGAATCGAGAAATACAACTCGATGGATCCAAACGGATACTGGATGAAGTGTCTGAGCTTTTCAAAAGATTATTTTGGTAATTTTGAGAATTTAATTTAAAATTGGATAATGAAGCTCAGATTCTGATTTTGATAATGGATCCGGATCCGAAATTGAGTCAGGTATGGAAAATGAATTTAATTTCAACCAAATTTTGAGAAACAAAAGGGGATTTAGATTTAAAACTGACTCAATTACCCCGAAAATGGGGACAAAGGGCAGAAAAGGGGATATTTACAACATTTTGAAAAATTTGGGGTGTTCACAGGTTGCTTCGTTGGCTTTGAGCCTTCCTTCGAGAGGTCAGACTAAGTCAGATGATGCTGACTTAGTTGAGAAAGAGGTAGAGTAGGTCAAGCTACTCAACCTAAGTGGTTTGAACCAAACAGGGTTCGGTCCAAGTGAACTGGGTTCAGCAGGTTCGAACTCAACCCAAGTAGGCTAAGTCTGGGTTCAGAAATCCAAACCAAAAGCTGGACCAAAAAGGACTTTGACTTTGACTTTGACTTCAAACCCAACTAGGTTCAAGTCAAGTCAACTGGGTTTGAGCTAGGTCAGGTGGGTTCAGACCTAGGTCAGGTGGGTTAGGACCAGGTCAGGCAGGCTCAGGCCAAGTCAGGCAGGCTCAGACCAGGTCAGGTGGGCTAGGCTAGGTAGGGGAGGTTTGGAAAAGGAGGAGAGAGAGAGGGCTAGACGATTTTTCAAAAGAGGGGGGCTCCTCTATTTATAGATTCTGAAACTTGAGCCCCAAGTTTCAGAATTTCCATTTTAGTCCATAGCTTTTTCAGAAATTCTCTTTGATCTTATCCATTTGACTATTTGATCTTATCCATCTGACTGTTTGATCTTATCCATCTGAGATATTTCCATGAGATATTTTTGTGGGTCCCACCGGATATTTTCTGAAGAATATTTCTGTGGGTCCCACCAACATTTTCGTGGGTCCCACAAAAAAGTTGAGTTTTCGGCATTTTTTTCTGAAAAATTCTGAGTAGGCCATTATCTTCGTATTGATGCAACTAAGAAAGTTGGCTCGCATAAATCTCTTGATTTCGAGCAGGGAGGAAGTTATGATGTCCAGAGCGTTTGAGCATATATTCGTGAAGATACGAATATCCTAAGTATATTTGGATCGCAGGAATCAGTTCTATTCGCTTTATGTTAAAAACACTATTTTTCACTGGAAAAATGCCTCAGGAATTTATTCAGAGTTATGTGAAAAATTGCGGGTCTTACATCATTACCCCCTTAAAGGAATTTCGTCCACGAAATTCAGTTAAGAGTACTAAGTGCGTAACTCGGGATATTTCCCCCATATGTTAGATTCATAATTTTATTCACTTCGTTCAACATGGTATTTATTCCAATCATAACCTCATATCATAATTCATGATTGATGAGGTATGCTTCTCATATCTGAGTTTAAATTACGCTACAACCACGGTAGTTTTATTGAATCAATGTTAATCCAACCGGCTATCAACATAGCCATCTTGTGTAACTATTTTATACACACAGATCATTCTTCTAGAGATTAACCATATTGGAATAAGTCCCCTGTCAGACTACCTGGCATTGGAAACGTATCTCCTCACAGGTTCGCCCTCGTCAGACTTACCTGATATTGGATCAGTACACCCTCACAGAATCATACTAACCAAGCTACTGGTTTTGGAACATATACACTCGCACGGAGTTGTATACCCTCACAGGCTCACTCTGGCTAGTCGATCTGATCTTGAATATGTAAAACCTCACAGGACTCTCTTCTTGGGAACAATTCCTCGATGGTTTATTTTATTAAGTGACTTTTAGCGTTTATAATTACGCAAACTTAATTTCCCAATCATGGGGTCTATAGCCATCAATTTCTGGGTATAAGCACTTTAAAATTTTATTTAACAAATCCAACATTACTTTAGAGAGCAAGGATACATATAGATCCAGATGACCGTACACAAGGTCATAAGCCACTTGTCTCAAGTATTCATTGGATCTTGTCTTTCGATAGCTTTTTACCCATTACAACTCTATCTATCAAGGTATTCAGATTCCTTGATACGATCATTATCCGTGAGTTGTTCGGCTGTCACCGCATAAACACGACCTGCCACAGGTTTCTGCTCTATCCTGGGTAGTGGCAGTTGTTGTTGTTGTATTTGTTGAGAGGGTCCTCCAGATCCCATATTTCTCTGTTGAAGATCTGAGGCCTTCTTGCGACATTCTCTCACACGATGCCCTGGTTTGCCGCAATACAGGCAACCTCCCGTATCGCGAGGACAAACCCCTCCGGGATGATCTGAGCTATACCTCGAGCATCAAAAATTAGACTGTCAGTATGGCTGATTGGCTTCTACCATCTGCAATGGCCGCTCGGCCGGTGGAGTGAAATTCTTTTCCTGAAAATCTCTTTTATACAAAGGTGGTTGCGATTCTTGGCCACCTGGGAACGTCCTCTTATTGTTCCGACCATCAACTACGGCCCTCTTTGCTATGGTCACCTTAGATCGCGCACAATCCTCGCTAATCTTTGAAGATGCTGCCACAACAGCTTGAAAAGTTGAGGGCATGCTTGTTATCACACGAGATCGCAACCCTCCTTGCAATCCATTTATGTATTTATCGGCCCTTTCTTGATCGGTGTCGAATAATCGGGAGCAATAGCGCTCTAGATTCTGAAACTTGGTAGTATAGTCGATGAGACTCATACCACCCTGCTCTAGTTCCAAAAATTCCATCTTTTTCTTATTTCTGGAGTGCAACGGGAAGTAGTTATCCAAAAATGATCTCCGAAAATCATTCCAAGGAATGACTTCGTGAAGTGAGAACTGGATAATCCTAGTGGTATCCCACCACTTTCGGGCATTATCCTTCAGCCTATATGTGTCGAAGTTAGTCTTTCTATCCTCTGGTACTCCCAATACTAGGAATGCACGCTCTGTTTCCTCGATCCAGCTTTCTGCGAGCTCTTGATCGGCCCTGCCAACGAAAATTGGTGGGTCGAGTTTGAGGAACATCTCATAAGTTATTCCTCCAAGGTTCTCGTTGCGAGGCGGGGCTGGTGCTTGCCTTGATTCGCGAATGGCAGACACAAGCCTGTTGAGTGTCTTTAGCAGGAAGCCCTGTGTATGGGACTCCTCGCTCGGCATGGTTCTCCTCGTCCTAGGAGCCATTTATCTATTCACGCAAATATACCAAAATCAGAGAAAGTATAAGATTTATACTTGCAGTGCGATACCGAAAACACGACGGATCTTGAACCAGGTTTCTCAGACTCATGCTTTGATACCAATTCTGTAACGCCTCGGATTTCCAAAACAAAGCTAAGTTAAATTTTTCATGAATTTCTTTTTTTTTTCTTTGTAGCGAAACTTAGAAAAGCTTTTAGCAGCGGAATAAGACGATAATGAGTCGTCGGTTTTAAAAAACTCTGAGCACGTTGCAGGTATGTGGCCAAGCAACTCATTGACCACCAAAGTGTTCCATTTTATCGAAAGCACATGTTTATTACAACACTACTGCTTAGAAAAGCAGTGAAGGTTCAATAAAAAGAAACAGTACAATTCTGTCTAGAGAAACCCTGGAACTCGATGCCGCCTTGCTCCGCATATCGCCACGCAGGTTCAACACCTGAAATCCCCATTAAACGGGGTCAGAACCACTGAGGGTCTGGTAAGTAGGCAAACACCTATCTATTCAACTCAAGTAAATGCATAGACCACTCAGGGTCGCAGTTCGTAATACGACGCTCAAGCCTCCATGACTTAGCGTATATCGCAAAAGCCTCCTCAGGGCTATGAGTTGAACATCCACGCAAGTCTTCATGACTTCGCGTAAGCCTCTTCAGGGTTGTGAGTTAGAATAACCGCTTAAGTCTCTACGACTTAGCCTTGACTTCCTCAGAGTCACGAATGGATGTCTAGCTCAAGCCTTTATGCTTGACACATCCGTATCCTAAGAATCTAAGGACAGCTTTCTGAGCTTCACTTAGTCGTACGGATATCAATGGGGTTCTTTCCCAATCGGTACAGTAGTATACCGACCATGACACCTTCACAAAGGTTATGCAGGATTGACTCAACAACGTCATCCACTCATACATTCAAAGTAGCGTTGTACCTAAGCTAATGCTTTGTTTCGATAATTGCACCTCCCCCTGGGCTTAGGGGACTCATATCTCGGCGACAACGCGATGATCTGGGGGTTGATTATTCTATGTATTTTAGATACCCCAGAGGCCTGTTGACCCCATTCCCCTAGTAGGACGGTACAACATACCGGAAGAGATCCTTACTAGGTATCCGAATGCATTCTTCTACTGTAGTAGTTGGGTTCAATCCTTAGATATTTAAGGATAACCACGACCTCCATACCTCTGAGTGACGAAGGCCATCAATGAACTCTATCAGGTTCGGGTGAAATATATGTCACTCAAGGCTGCGCCATCACCGTCTTCCTCGGTGAGAAATTCTGAAAGGGGCCTGCCGGTCTTACAATTACTTGACGAACATTGCATGCTTATAGGGCAGCCTTTGAGAAGTATGTACCCAACCCCAATCAACCACACGGTTTTCACCGTGGAACAAAGGTTTTATTCATATGCATGCTTAACTCTGCTCTCGGCACTTCGGCCTTGACGAGCGCTTCACCTCTTTCGGTGGAAACAACACACTCCGGCTCAGCGGCCCTTACGAGTCTGGTTGTCTGATAATTCTCAATGAGCATGCACATGACTCGATCTCTACGGATCGGCTACTCGGCGTATTTTTACGCAACGAGCTCAGGACCTCGTTAAGGTGCTACCACTGCTTTGGCGCAACGGCCCTTACAAGTATGGTGCCCTTGCAGGTGCCAGGGAGACGAGTCATTCTGACATCGTTCCAACAAAGGACATCATTGTGCCACTTAACTGGTTCTGGCAGCTCTTCTGCCAACCATTCTGTCAACACCTTCTCTGCTCTACCGGCAGTGGTGCGATAAACCTTTCTTCATCGTAGAAGGCGTTCCATAACTGGGTAGCACTTCTGCTACGTTCTTTCTGAGCCATTCTTTAGCTCCTTCAGGAATTTCAGCAGCACTTCCTCTCTTTAACGGAGAAAGCGTGCATTTTTTTTTATCCATTTCAGCGGCATCTCCCCTCTTTGGTTTGAAATCGCTACGCTTAACTCGGGAAATGGATGCGTACCGTTGTGCGTACTTTGCATCCATCAAGGTTGCAGGAACCTTGGGCCATAGCCAGGCCATACGTAATTGATTTAGTCTTTACGTAAAGAGCATTTTGCCAAGAAGCTGAAGCCTTTCCAATAGGAGCTTCATTCGTCAAGCAGAATCTTGAATGAGGAGCGATCAAGGAATCACATTGGCGATTTGGAGTTTGTTCTCCATTTGAACGCTCATTTATGCGCTATATATGTAGTATAAGCAGAAGCCTATGCTTTATACAGCGGCGGCGTAAAGAAATGCATATACTATTGTTCAGGGTGTGTAACTGAATGAAATATTCTACATATATAACAAAACAGGAGCCTTGGCATCGTTCGACGCGACGGCGTAAGTAAATACATTGCAGAAAGCAGAAGCCTTGGCATCGTTCGACGCGACGGTGTAAGTAAATGCATAATCAGAAGTGCTTTAATCGGAAGTACAGAAAGCAGGGAGCCTTGGCATCATACGACGCGACGGCAAAGGTAAATTACATAGCCTGTGCGATATAAAACGCGTCGGCAGAATTAGCAGATATACACCTAGATCTGTATCCAACGATAGTTACGAGGCAAGCAAGTGAACACCGAAGTGTCCTAGAGGGCTCAACCAAGAACTAGGGTGAGATACTATTTTGAAGAACGCATATACTGCGTATTCAAACATATATATCCGACGATAGTTACGAGGCGAGCGCGTGAACACCGAAGCGTCCTATAGGGCTCAACCAAGAACTAAAGCAAGATACTACTTCAGAAAGTATATGCTATATACAAACAATCAAATACTTGAGAGAGATGGTTTAATGAAGCGAACTTACTTAAAATCGTGGAAGAAACGACTCTGGGTTGCTTCGTTGGCTTTGAGCCTTCCTTCGAGAGGTCAGACTAAGTCAGATGAAGCTGACTTAGTTGAGAAAGAGGTAGAGTAGGTCAAGCTACTCAACCTAAGTGGTTTGAACCAAACAGGGTTCGGTCCAAGTCAACTGGGTTCAGCAGGTTCGAACTCAACCCAAGTAGGCTAAGTCTGGGTTCAGAAATCCAAACCAAAAGCTGGACCAAAAAGGACTTTGACTTTGACTTCAAACCCAACTAGGTTCAAGTCAAGTCAACTGGGTTTGAGCTAGGTCAGGTGGGTTCAGACCTAGGTCAGGTGGGTTAGGACCAGGTCAGGCAGGCTCAGGCCAAGTCAGGCAGGCTCAGACAAGGTCAGGTGGGCTATGCTAGGTAGGTGAGGTTTGGAAAAGGAGGAGAGAGAGAGGGCTAGACGATTTTTCAAAGGAGGGGGGCTCCTCTATTTATAGATTCTGAAACTTGAGCCCCAAGTTTCAGAATTTCCATTTTAGTCCATAGCTTTTTCAGAAATTCTCTTTGATCTTATCCATTTGACTGTTTGATCTTATCCATCTGACTGTTTGATCTTATCCATCTGAGATATTTCCATGAGATATTTTCGTGGGTCCCACCGGATATTTTCTGAAGAATATTTCTGTGGGTCCCACCAACATTTTCGTGGGTCCCACAAAAAAGTTGAGTTTTCGGCATTTTTTTCCGAAAAATTCTGAGTAGGCCATTATCTTCGTATTGATGCAACTAAGAAAGTTGGCTCGCATGAATCTCTTGATTTCGAGCAGGGAGGAAGTTATGATCTCCAGAGCGTTTGAGCATATATTCGTGAAGATACGAATATCCTAAGTATATTTGGATCGCAGGAATCAGTTCGATTCGCTTTATGTTAAAAACGTTATTTTTCACTGGAAAAATGCCTCAGGAATTTATTCAGAGTTATGTGAAAAATTGCGGGTCTTACAGTAGTCATAGAGAAAAGTGAGATGACATATATGGATTTTCGAGTAGGATAAGAAGTAATAAAAAATCATGATTGATAAAAGACATAAAGTTATGATTGACATGAATTATTGTTTATTTGATAAACATATTTTTAAAGAAACTCGATTTGAGGAAGTTCATAGAGAATAAAGTTAAGTTTTAAAAGGAGTCACAAACTCGGTTTGACAAGAATGGAGACTCAATTTGTATGAGAGAGAGAAAGTACTAAAGGTACTCAAGAGAATAAAAATAAAAGACAAGATTTTAATGGGTCTCGATTGGAGAGAAATATATGAGAGAGTCATGGTCACGGATGAAAAGGAGCTTCGTATAATGTAGAGAGAGAGAGAGAATAACGTACTAATGGGTGGAGTACAAGTGTTTTTACAATACTTTTTGTAAAAGATGTAGAATATGAAGAGATGATAATAGATAGTTCTTTAGGCTATGATATAAAGGATGATATAGTAAAAATTTACGTGAGATATAATAGAGTGTACGTAATATATGAGATATCAAATGATATAGTGAAAAGTTTACGTGAGAACATAGTAACTAGATCTTTAGAAGAAGGTAAAAAAATAATCATCCGATTTTAACTAAAAATTTGAAAGGCAAGATTTTTCATAAACTAATTATGTTATTATGTTGAAGGTGAATCAATTTATCGTAAGAGAAGTTTTCACAAAAGGACAAAAATAATAAAGGAGTTATGAGATGAGTGATGTGAACAATGTCATGATAGCTTTTAATATAATTAGTTTTTATGGATATGAGTGAAAGGAGATAGGACAAGGAGTCATAATGGATGTGTACTTGAAAGATGACAAGTTGAAAGACAAAAAAAATGTGTCTTATAAGAGTTTTTAGAGTATACGTGAATATGGAAACCTAGTTTGACTAACAAAAATCGATAAAAAAAACTTTTAGAATAAGATTTTAACAAAACTCATAAGAAGTATTATAAGTATGATTAATTTATAAGTCACTTAGTTTGCATATTCCTAGTTCTCTTCTAATTCGTGTAAAGTCTTCATGTTTCAATGGTTTAGTGAATATGTCTGCTAACTGTTGATTAGTGGGTATGAATTCGAGTTTAATTATGTTGTTTAAGACTTGTTCTCTTAAGAAGTGGTGTCTTATTTGAATGTGCTTAGTTCGTGAATGTAAAATAGGATTCTTAGATAAGTTTATAGCACTCGTATTATCACAGAAAATAGTTGTATTTTCAAAATTTAAACCAAAATCTTTTAAGGTTTGTTTCATCCAGATAACTTGTGTACAGGCTAGGCTAGCCGCAATGTATTCGGCTTCAGTAGTTGATAAGGATACACAATTTTGTTTCTTACTGAACCATGATACAAGAGAGTGCCCTAGCATATGACATGTTCCACTTGTGCTTTTTCTGTCAGATTTACTTCCAGCAAAGTCAGCATCGCTGTATGAGATTAAATCAAATGTAGAGGATTTTAAATAGAATAATCCAAAATCAATTGTGTCTTTTAAATATCTTATTATTCTTTTTACAGCCTTAAGATGTGATTCTTTTGGATTTGACTGAAATCTAGCACACAAGCAAACACTGAACATAATATCTGGACGGTTAGCAGTTAAATAGAGAAGTGATCCTATCATACCTCGGTATACCTTTGTATCAACAAACTTACCATCTTCATCTTTGTCCAAAACAGTAGTAGTGCTCATAGGAGTAGTTTTTGAAGCAGTTGAGTTCATGTTGAACCTCTTCAGAAGTTCATGAGCATACTTAGATTGATTGATGAAAACTCCATCTTTGGTTTGCTTAATATGCAGTCCAAGAAAGTAGGTGAGTTCTCCCATCATACTCATTTCAAATTCTTTCTGCATGGACTTAGAGAATTCTTCACAAAGAGTGTTGTTAGAAGATCCAAAGATGATATCGTCTACATATATTTGAACAATTAGGGTATGATTATTCACTATTTTAACAAATAATGTAGAGTCTGCTTTGCCTACAGAAAAACCAATTTTTAACAAAAAGGTTTTAAGTCTATCATACCAAGCACGAGGTGCTTGTTTTAAACCATACAAAGCACGTTTGAGTTTGAAAACATGATCTGGATATTGTTCATTTTCAAATCTTGGAGGTTGTTTTACATAAACTTCTTCATTTATAAAACCATTTAGAAAAGCACTTTTAACGTCCATTTGATATAATTTGAAATCCATATAGCTTGCATATGCTAAAAATATCTTAATAGATTCAAGTTTAGCAACAGGAGCAAATGTTTCATCAAAATCAATACCTTCCTCCTGGTTGTATCCTTGAGCTACTAGTCTTGCCTTGTTTCTTATAACATTACCTGTTTCATCTAGCTTGTTTCTGAAGATCCATCTTGTCCCAATGATCTGATGATCCTTTGGTCTTGGTACAAGATCCCAAACTTCATTCCTTTGGAATTGATTCAGTTCTTCAGTCATGGCTAGCATCCAGAACTCATCGATGATGGCTTCATCAATCTTCTTTGGTTCAAGTTGAGAAATGAATGCCATATTTGTAATTCGTTCAAGCTGAGCTCTAGTCTGAACCCCCTTTGTCAGTTCTTCCAAAATCTGCTTTTGAGGATGATCTTTGATATCGACAAATGTTCTTTGATGATCATCTTCATTAGACTTAGCTGTGTTATCTAAAAATAAATCTGTACTTTCAACATCATCATCGTTAGTTTTCTTATGAACAGATTGATCAATAGATTCACATAAACTAACATGCATAGATTCTTCAATAGTATTAGAACTCTTATTGAAAACTCTGTATGCTTTACTATGACTTGAATATCCTAAGAATATGCCTTCAACGGATTTAGCATCAAATTTATCCAGGCTATCTTTTGTGTTTAGGATAAAGCATTTACAACCAAAGACTTTGAAATAGTCTATTCTTTGAGTTCTGTCATAGAATAGTTCATATGGAGTTTTATTTAATAAGGGTTTAATGAGAACTCTATTTGTTATGTAGCATGCAGTATTAACAGCTTCTGCCCAAAAGGATTTAGCAAGATTATTGTGTTGGAGCATAGTTCTAGCAGATTCCTGAAGGGTTCTATTCTTTCTTTCTACTACACCATTTTGAGGTGCAGCTCTAGGAAAGGCAAAGTTATGAGAAATACCATGCAAGTTACAAAATTTTTTAAAAAGCTCATTTTCAAATTCTCCTCCATGGTCACTACGGATTTTAACAATAGAACAAGATTTTTCATTTTGTAATTTTTTGCATAAAATTTCAAATTGACAAAACGTATCACTTTTATTTTTCAAAAATGTCACCCAAGTAAATCTTGAGTAGTCATCTACAATGACAAAAACGTATTTATTGTGATTATGACTAGCTATCATAGAAGGACCAAAAAGATCCAGGTGGAGAAGTTCTAAAGGTCTTTTGCTTGAAATGATATTTTTTGATTTGAAAGATGATTTTGACAGTTTTCCTAATTGACATGCATCACAAAAATAATCTTTTTTAAAAGATATTTTGGGTAACCCACATACTAACTTATCTTTAGCTAATTTAGACATGTATTTAGAATTGACATGACCCATTCTCATGTGCCATAGATGTTGAGAGTCATTATTAGCTATGAGGCAATGTTATGTGATGTTTTCTAGGTATAGTTCATATATATTATTTTTTCTTATACCTTTTAAGATAATATTTTCGTTGGTGTCTGCTATAAGACAAGCATTATGATTAAAGCTAACATTATAACCTGTATCACACATTTGACTAATACTTAAAAGGTTATGTTTTAAGCCTTTAACCAGGAGAACGTCTTTGATAAGAGGTTTATCTATATTTCCAATATTAGCAATACCTATTATCAAACCTTTGTTGTTATCTCCAAAGGTGACAGTTCCTCCTTCCTTTTTATGAAGAACAGCAAAGAGGTCTGAATGTCCAGTCATGTGTTTTGAACATCCACTGTCTAGAATCCATCTGTTCTTCTTATTTGGAGCCTGCAAATCATCAAGTAAAATTTCTTTTTGGTACCCAATCGGGTCCCTTTTTGTTAGACCTTGGAACCCATATCCATTTGGATTTGGGTTTGTCTACAACCTTAGAGGAGTTAAAAGAATTAACATTATAATACTCCTTATTTGGTTCAGACGAACTTTTCATAAAAGTGGTCTTTTGATTCATACAAGAAGGCTTGTTGAAATGAGAGTAGCCAATACCATTCTTGTAGAAAGAGACTTTTTGAGAAGATAGGAGTTTGTCCAAGTTCTCTTTTCCTTTGGTAAACTTGAAAACCGTTTTCATAAGGTTTTCAGTTTTACTTTTTAATTCTGAAATTTCTACTTGCAGATTTTTAGTCTTGAAGCTAGTAGATAAGATTTCAGAAGTAATACGAAGATTTTTCTTTTTTAACTCAGAGTTTTCACTATTGAGTTTTTCATTTTTCTGGGAAAGCTCTAAATTTTCAGATTTTAAAGTTTTATTTTTGAAGCTTAATTTTCTAGATTCTTTAAATAGTTCTTGAAAAGCATCTAGAAGATCTTCAAAGGAAAAATCAGAAATTTCACTTATAAAGCTTTCGTTTGTTATGAAGCACATGTTTGCAGTTTCGGCTTCATCATCACTTGACTCTTCACTGGTGGATGGTTCTGAGTCATCCCATTGAGCATGCTGAGCCTTTTTCTTGAAGAACCTCTTCTTTGGTTCCTCGGTCTTGGACTTTCTTTTGAGAAGGGGACAGTCACGCCTCAAGTGACCTGGCTTATTACACTGATAGCACATGGGATCTTCCTTAGGATCTTTTCTTTCCTTGTGCTTGTTTGGAAGCCGGTTCCTTCTCATGAAGCGCTGGAATTTTCTGGTTAGTAGCGCAATTTCAGATTCTTTATCTGAGTCTTCATTCTCAGATAGAGCTGGGAAGGCTAGAGTTTTCTTTATTGGTTGTTCTTCTTCCCTTCTTTCTTTCATGTGGACTTCATAGGCCATAAAATTGCCTATTAAGTCATCCAGAGTTAGCTTAGATAAATCTTGAGCTTCTTCAATAGCTGTAGTCTTTTTCTCCCAATCAGTTGTGAGAGATCTCAAGATTTTCTTCACCTTTTCTGTCTGAGAATATGTTACACCCAGAGATTTCAGATCGTTGGTGATGTTGGTGAATCTGGTAAACATCTCTGTGATGGGTTCATCTTTGTTCATTTTGAACAACTCATATTTTCTGACAAGAGATGAGATTTTGGCTTCTTTTACTTTGTTGGTTCCTTCATGAATAACCTCCAAAGAATGCCAAATATCATATGCAGATTCACATATAGATATTCTATTGAATTCGTTCTGATCAATGGCACAATATAAGGAATTTATAGCCTTTGCATTTAGGTTTGCCATTTTCTTTTCTTCATCAGACTATAAGTTATAGTATGCGGATGGAGATGTGTATGGATGCTCAACAATTTTCCATACAGCAAAATCTATGGATTTGAGAAATATAGCCATTATGCACTTTCAGTATCCATAGTTGGAGCCATTGAAGAAAGGAGGACGAGATGCGTGTTGACCTTCAATATCACGAGCATAAGAGGTAGATGCCATTTGTGCTGGAAGACTTGTTATGTCGAAACCAGCAAACCTGAGCTGATACCAAATGAAATTCCACTAGAGGGGGGGTGAATAGTGAAATACGATAAAGATCGATAAAATAAAATAATCAGGCAATAAGGCACAACACATAAAACACAGAATTTATACTGGTTCGGTCAATACCCAGACCTACATCCAGTCCCCAAGCAAACCACTTGAGCTTTCCACTATAACATCCTCTTCCTCAGAGGTCTTCTTCTCTCAACAGAGAAGGGGCACACCCTATTCCACAGAGGTCTTCTTCTCTCAACAGAGAAGGGCACACCCTCTTACACAGAGGTCTACTTCTTTCAACAAAGAAGGAATACAGTGAATAACAAAAAGTTACAATACTTCCTATAGAACCTTCAGAATGATATGAATGCACGAATGAAGGGTTCTCAGAATGTTTTGTTTGTCACTCAGAAGATACTCTTTGTCAAAGAGCTATACTTGACTTTTTCTCTTTTCTTTCTTTTATTTTTCTCTTTCTTTTTCAAGGCTCTCTTTTCAAATGATGAATAGGAATTTTTCTCGTTGTAAGCTCACACGTCCATTCCATGTTGAATAGTTTGTTTGAGTGTGTTTATATAGCTTTTTTAAAAAAGTAGTTACATTTTGAAATCGTAGCCTTTTTGAAATGTGAAATGTTATGTCATTTCAAAAACATCTTTAGAGAAATTCGAGAAAGCCTTTTTCCATAAAAGTAAAATATAGGGTACACTAGTCGTTGTAATTTTTTAGGTAATACATATTTTATGTAAAAAGTCTATTTCTTACAATAGTACATTGAACGTTGGATTGTAGTTTTGTCTTTATTCTAATTAATGATTTGAGGTACATAAGTACTTCTTTACTTTAAATGAGTGTAAGTACACTGAGTGTTTTGAGATATTTATTTGTACATAGTCATGTCAAGTGTTTTCTTTATGTTGTGTTTTTCAAAGTCTTCAGAGAGAATGAGGACTACAAGAAAGTCGACATTCTTGAGAAGGATATTTAACAAGGATTTCTTACAGGAGGTATTTAATGCTATACAAAGAGAATGATGACTTCAAGTAAGTCGACATTCTATGTGTTTGTAAAAAGGTAACTAGAGTCTTTTCAAAACCTTTATTATATTTGTTTTCTTTGTGTAGCCGATTTTCATGTTTTGTCTTTTACCCATATTTGAAATCATTTCTTTAAAGAAGGTAACTAGAGTCTTTTCAACAACATATTATATTTGTTTTTCTTTATGTAGCCGATTTCATGTTTTGTCTTTTTCCTACATTTCTTTTCATGTTGTCTTGTATATGATGTAAGGTATAATTATTACATTTTGAAATCATGTCAAAATACCTTTTTCATAAAGGGTTGTAAGAACGTACAATTATTATTTTTCAAAAAGGAGCTTTTTCAAACTATCGTATACTTTTATGATATAGCTTTTATGAATGAGTATGTAATATGCAATATGCATGTTCCTGAAGGTTCTGTTACATATGACTCTAAAGAAGAAAAAAATCTTCATCTTGAGGTAGCCGATCTCTTCAGTTGATCTTTAGGAATGCATGGCTCATCAAGCTTTTTCTTCAAGGAGTATGATTGCACTAGTTGTACTTGAACAGGAAGTCTCCATCCTTTTTGGGTGAGATATCCTTGCATCAAATACTCGTTAGATTTATGGCAAAACATATTCAGTCATAATATAACATTTTTCAAGAGGACATATTATCATATCATATAAAATCAAATACGACAGTGTATCATATTATGTGACATCAAAACAGAGTTTCTCAACAAACCAGGAATCCGACATTCTCCTTCCTGAGCTCTCTTGATCTGCCGAAACTTAATTTACCCATAGCTGTGAAAAGTTGATCGAATATGTGTTTCAATTCCCATTGCTGTGCATTTACTATTCTCTAGTGTGTAACTATTTAATCGTTGAGTGAGGGAGTTCAGGAAATCGATTAATTGATTTCTGGTTTGATACCTTAAGCCAAACCTATATGTTTTTTCGGCAAGGGTGTTGTGTGGCTGAACCAGATTAATTGGATACCTGGATCCGGTTTGAGCTACTGAATTACTGATGTCTGATTGAATGGTTGGATCAGATGTTAATGATTAGCTGATTTCTTAGATATTACTTCGTAGGTAGATTGCTTAGTGTGTTGATAATAGGTTACTTAGTTGATTGATTAATTGATTCTTTGATATTAAAACTAGTTGTTAGTTGCTTTGAAATTACATTAAGTACTTAGGTTTAATTAGTGATTTGTCATTAGGTTTAATATAGTTAATAGTATTACTTAGTGTTTGATGTTGTTAGTAGTGATTTAAAGTAGTTAGTAGTTAACTTGCATACATTAGCATTAACATTTTATTACTTGTCATTTAGCATTTAGTAATCATTTTCATTCAACTTTGTCATCGCATGTCTTTCACATTATCTTTCCTTGTTTTAGCATTTATTTTGTATATTTGATTAGTATACTTTCCATATCTCTCTCTTGTGCTGCTCGTGTTCCTTTGAATTGTGCAGGATCTCACAAGAGTGGAGCTAAAGTGCATCTGTGACATGAAGTACATGAAGATAGAAGATTTCTTTTACTTTTATTTTAGAATTTAGGAATTTAATTCTGGGTTTGTAAATATCGCTTTTTACGCCCTCTGCGAAGGGTATTAATTTGTTGTAATAGTTAGTTGTTTTACTTTTCTCAAACATTTTACAATACGGCAATAAATAATAGTTTAGATTTGTGTGCTTGAACACGAAATATTCTCGTTCCCTGAGTTCGACCCGGTCTCATCCACTAGTGAGAACCGGTTTTTATTATTTGATGTCTGGTTTCACATGTTTTACATATAAAAATCTTTTCAAAATTACAATGATTTAAAAAGAAGACATTACTTGGCTTTTGATAAACTGCTGCTCGGTGTTAGGAAGCTTTTGGGTCCTATAAAATCGTACTATTCATTATGGTCCGATGGTTCATTTGATGGACCATGGAAAATTTTGGTGCAACAGATTTATAGAGGCATCAACAATTTCCCTATTGTGTACTCAGATTTTGAAGGTAGGAAATGGGCTTCCCATTCTGAAGTTTTATCCATGACAAGGAATTTGCCAAGAGTGAAGCGCTTTATGGGGCCCTCATACTCTTAGGGACGCAGTTGTTCGTTTGCCAAATTCCCTCGTTGATGGGCTATTCAAATACGATGCTGGGATTCATCAGCCATTAGCTTGTTCCAGCAGTGTGTGGAGATTTCTTTGTCAAAGTATCTGGAGACTCATCACAACCCCATGTCCATCATAATACACTGGTTGTTCCAGATTTAGGGATGACCTACTGAAAGTAAAGATCAAAATCTGATTCGCTTCCTCGGAAAAGGGGATATTTCAGATACTGGACTCCAAAAATCAGGATGCTCTTAGGAGAACTTTCCAATACTAAAGCTGAGAGAGAATCTAAACTAAAAAGCATCTTACAGATCAATCATCCGCTTCTGTGAGCATCATCTCAAGCTACGACAGTTGGTCTCTGTAATTGCAGAACCGGATGCTTTGTCAAGTTTAGCAGTTGCAAGTGACTATTATGAAGGGCCAACCTGTAGGCCCACCATCCTTGGTATCTCATGTTTGAAAGGGGACTCCAAGCCTTTCTGGTAAATGTTTGGGACATCCTATCTTAAAAAGTGATTCAATAGGCAAGGGATCTTTTGTTCCCAATGATGCAAATATTGGTGGAGCTGAAAATGCTAGTTGTATCCTTCTCATTGGTCCCAACATGGGGGGGGGGGATAAATCAACTTTTCTATGCCAGATTTGTCTGGCTGTGATTTTGGCACAGAGTGGAGCACATGTTTCTGAAGAACGCTTTCAGCTGTCACCTGTTGATCGAATTTTTGTTCAAATGGGTTCTAAGGATCACATTGTGTGAACACCCCAAATTTTTCAAAATCTTTTAAATATTACCTTATTGCCCCTAAATTCATTTTTTGAGCAAATGGGTCATTTCAAATCTAAATTTCAGTTCATTTCTCAAGTATTATTGAAATTAAATTCATTTCATATGTTTAAATTGATTTCGGATCTGGATCCATTGTCCAGATCCAAATCTGAGTCTCCTTGTTCAAATTTTAAATTAAAAATATAGAAAATACCAAAAATGGTCTTTAAATAGCTCGGACAGTCCATTCGACATCCGTTTGGATCCATCACATTGTATTTCTCGATTCAAGTGTCAAAACTCGAACATTTTCTCAAAACCTGGGTCCAAACCCATTCTTCTGAAGAAATTTCCCCGAAATGGTCGGAAATTCTCAGAAAAATACTCTTGTAAATATTTCTCAGAAAAATACAAAAAAATTAGTGTCTAATCTTTGTTTTCTCGTAAAATCTTAGATTTTCATTCCGAAAATACAAAAAAATAATAAAAATATTGAGAAAAAAACGAAAAATTTCAGAAATAAATAAAGTAAATTGCAAAAAGATTGGTTTTTGAAAACCCATTTTAGAAAAAAAAAAAGACTTTTTAAAGAAGCCCTTTTTTGGAAAAAGCTTATTTTCGATGTTAAGAGTCGAGTTAGGGTTTTGAAAACCCTAACTCTCGCTCTTCTCCTCCCTCAGCCGCCGCTCTCCTTCCCTCTCCATGGCGCTCTCCCCTCTCGCAGAACGGCCTTCCCATCTTCAAACCTTCGATCCCCATGGGACCTCCCTCCACCCTTCATCTTCAACCGAATCCCTCCTTCTCCTCTTTAAAAGAAGCACGAAGGGGAAGGATTGGGGACCCGTCTTCACCTCCCCACCTTCCTCTGCTTCACAAGACCGCCTTCACCCCTCCCCTTTCCTGTACATTTCTCTTCTTCTACTTCACGATCCGTTTTTCACCCCTCCATTTGCTCTTCTCGCATCTTCTTCTCCCTCTTCTTTCTTCCCTGGACTCCCGTGATTTCTTATTCTAGTCAGCTGGAGGAAGCCGACCCCCTACAACGCCAAGGCTAAGGTAAGTGATATTTCCCTTCCTTTTCTTTTTTTTTTGGTTTTGTTTTCCTATTCCATCTTATTTTTTGATTTCTCCTTTTCTTTCCCTTTTAATCAAAGCACCCGCGTAGAAATGATTTGTTTACAACAAGATCAACCTACGTACGTGCAACACTGACGGAATCTCCGATTCCCACATCTGATTTCCTGTTTCTTTCCCTTTTTTTTTCCTTTCTTTTACACATTTTTTTTGTTCTAATAACGCTGGATCATATTTCGTCCACTTCAGTTGATTATATCTCTTTCTTGCCTTGAATTCCATTGTATTAGATCGTTCATTGTATTTTTTTTTGTGGTTATATTGTCTTCCTTTCTTTTATTTTATGTTGTCGGTTTTCCTTACAGTGGAACCCTGTATCTCTATTATGTTCTGTTTTTCTGTATGGATACATCTGATCTGAAGGTACATTTCATGTTCTAACGGTTTATACTTCATCATTGTTCAAGTATGGCTTATATTATCCTCGTCCTAACCCCTGTTTCAGGTTTCCTATAAAAAAAAAAGAAAAAGAAAAAGAGAAAGAGAAAGAGGGGTTATGATCTGATAAAACCTTCCAATAAATCAATTTTGTTGTTCACTGTTTCAGTAATCTCTAGATTTATTTTGGTATTAGCATATATTGCAATAATGCTGAAGAAATTTTCATTCAAATCATTCCTGTTTACCGCTATATTATTTAGTATGATCTATGTGTTGTATAGCATGCCACCGACGCCAAAAGAAACGTTAGGGATTCTCACATCCCTATCCTGGCCCCTCTGCCTATTAAGTTCGTTGTCTTCCTTGTCCATTTGGCTACCATCCCCATTACAGAAACCGGCATTAACTCAGCTAGGAGTCTTGGAGCTGCCAGCATCTTCAACAAAACCTCACGCCTGGCATGACTATTGGGTTTTCTGGTTTGGCCCCTTCATTGGCGATGCCCTTGCTGCTATCTACCACCAAAATTATAATCAAAACCAAGTTGTTGCCATTGATCTTATTAATTCCAGCATTCTCTCTTCTGCTATGTAATAGCTCTGTGCCTCTCTATCTTCACAATCCCTTCCACATATATATGTTGATTTTCGTGGTTTTAATCTTAGCTCCTTGACTGTGCATTTGCTTCAGATTGTTTAAATGGCCTGTTACAAATTGGTTTCCTGTTTCTCTACATCTTCTTTACTAAATTCAGGTGAGATGGGTAATATAACATCATTTTTTTTTTCTTTTCACCACTAAGTGAATTTTCAGTTCTCTGTTATGGAATTTTCCCTGTTGCAATTTTTCATTCAGGCCTATGTATTCACTTACATAGTCATTGTCGTATTTATCTGCAGCACCAGGTTCGTCCCTCTCATTTCACTAGCTTGCTGCATCCATTTTAGGTATAGCTCACATCATATATATGTTGTTTCTTTTATATGCACAGTATCCATAATATGAGCCACCATCCTTTGTATATGAATATCTGGGCATTACTCATCGGTATTCTGAGCATACATCATATCATTTTGTTTGCCTTGACTGAAAACATCCAAATACCCTATAACATGGAGGTCTACTGTTAGTAATATGTTGTATCCATGGTATTAAGGATTTTGGAATTGGGACCGACCCAATTATGACTATTGATCCTCATGTCTCTGATTGAAGCAATATACTCACACTAAATACAGTGGCAAATGAAGTTGCAAGGATATTTTCCCTGCTCAGCAATGTGTTGACAACAGTGACTCAACTATTGTATGAATTCAGCATGTTGAAGGTGATTGGCCATGTAAAGCCAAAGGAGAAAATCAATTGCTATTAGTGTTCTTGTGTCATAATGTACATGCTTTAATACAGTGGCAGCAATCAAGGGAAGGATGGTATATCGACGGATTTCGCAAGGTTTGTTAGTTATAAAGAACTAATGGCTGAGCTGGACCATTGGTGTAATTTCTAAATTTGGTGATCCATGTTCTCGTATCCTGCAAAATGATATGTTCTCTGAAATGAATCTATAAGGTATGTATTTCTTCTTCTTCCCTTTTTGCAAAACTCTGGAAATATCTGTCAAGATGATATCTAAGTTGAAATGTGTCTTGTTGGAAGTTCATAACCCAAACGCAGGTGCTGAACCTTACAGGTATTATTAGAACCCAAAGTTTGGTGTTTAAAGTCTTAGGGTGCTGATGCAGTAAAAACTAAACAGTATTGATAAATTGGTTGATGCAAGGGCCAAGAAATTTTAGCCTTGGATTGCAGGTTAGTAATTTTTACATTGAAATTGTTTGTATATCAGAAATTTTGGTTTCTGTTTAAGTTTCTCTGAGGTTCTGATTTCTTGCTTTATTAAGTTTTAGCTCAGAAAGTTTTGGCTCCTCTGGTTTATTGAATGGCCGGTATGACTGTAAGCCCAATAACTGCAATATTGTTGTTTATCCATAGCCAATAATCTGCTTTTATGTGTAATTTCTGTTCTTCCATGGCAGCGCATAAGTTCGGTGTGTCTATGGGAGTAAAACACTGCTATATCTTGCTTCTTTCATTTCAAGAGACTGCAACTTTGTAAAAAAACAAAAAAAGAGAGAGAACTGCCTAGTTTTAAATTATTGGGACTAACTGTTAAGTAACTCGAACCATAGAACGCAATGAAGGTGCCGTTTCTTTCTACATGGCGACTGTCAGTGAAGCATTTGCATATTGTTGTGTTCATATTTTGTTGTCTCAAGCTGTTGGAAACATGAAATATCCAGGAGACATCTATTTCTTTTTCATCAACTGTGCTTGTTACTTGGAAAAGGAGATATGATAAGAACAACTAGCTGGAACATCCAATCCTATGAAGTTTCCTTCTTCTGGAAACATTGTTGATAAAACACCTTCCTCTGTTGTAATGTCGTGCCCAGCCACATTCCCACCTGTCATTCATTCGCCTAACACCTTATGTGTTGGGACTCATGTCCTTTAGCAGCAACCAAATGAGTCACTGTGGCTCCTTGAAGTATATGGCAGTTCAAAGAACTGTTGTGTTTTGTACCTTTCACAACAACTTCAAGAGTTGCTATGTTATTTCAGGTTGTACAACAGTGCCTAGAATTGTCTCAATTCTTGAGTTGTCGTCATATCCTTGGTTGCATTGTATTTGAAAGAACTGTTGTAACTAGTGTCTCCTTCATAGCAACTCAACAGATTGCTGTGATCGCCATGCTTGCATAACACATTTCGAAGATGGCATCATTCACTTATAACTTTCACCATTTACAACCCCCCCCCCCAAAAAAAAAAAAGAAAAAGCCTTTAAGATAATTCACAATAGCTGTATACCCAACCTGTAGCAACATCTTATGGTTGTCACCATCATAAAACCTTCACCTTAGCATTACTATCTATGCCACCAACCCTCTTGATATTCATAACAATGTAGCAGCCCATGTTATACCCCATTACCACAGCACCCGCCTGCTGTCCTCCCTGCTGCATCAGCATATACATACCTAGCCAATACAATAGCTGCCTACATTCCCTACCATTTCCTAGATATTTAATTATATTATGTGTATAGTTGGTATGTTTCATATACATGGCATATAAGCCATATGTATATATATTATGTATATGTATATACACGTACATACGTGTACATATACACATATACATGTGTATATATAGGCGTATATCACTTTCCATATGTCCATATAAATAGCGCATCTTTGAAATCAAGGTGATGTTTTATTCTACTAACCAAGTGTTTTGCAGGGAATACTGGAGAATGTCATTATTGAGGATAGTAAATATTGTAATAAGTTAGATTTTAACAAAAAATTACATTTCCTGTTCTGGATTAGCATGAATGAGCATATAAATATCATCAATCACTTGTTCTCATGTCATTTTCATCTTACTTCTCAAAATCTCACATTGGTGAAACACGAATGGCACGTGCACCATTTTGTAAGAGGTAAATCAATCCTAAGTTGATGATCCACATCAATGGCCATAGTCAGGGTATGGACAAAACTTAGTCAATGATCCACACTAGATCCGTTTTCAAAATTCATCATATTTTCCTTAAATATTTTCTCCTTTTATCAGAATTTAACTTAGAATTAACTCAAAACATATACCAATGGCCATAGTCAGGGTATATTGAGAGTTCATTTCGTTTTAAATTCTATAAAAGCACCAAATGTATTTCAATCTTCTCTTGAATCTAAATATAGATTATTATATAATACATTCAATGACCATAGTCAAGGATGGATTATATCTTCAATCTTATTTTTATTCATTTAAAGAATAGAATAGCTTTTCAAAATCCAATTTCAAAAATTTAAATTCATTCATCATTTAGGATAGAATTGCATCATATTTTTAAAATTCTTTTTCATAAATCCGAGTGATTCTTTCCTTCATTTCTCAGATCAAATCCTATTCATAAATTCAAATTCAACTCTATTTCTCAAAAGGATTCAAGAATTCAATTTCAAGGTCCCATTTGACTTTGAAAGCTTTAGAATCGGCTTATATCCAAAATTCAAATTCTAACTTCAAATTCAAAGTCCAAATTGACTTTGAAATTCATTTTATATTCAAAACTCCAATCAAATTCAAAGTTCAATTTAACTTTGAAATTCTTGACTCCAGATTCAAGCTTCAAATTCAAAGTCCAATTTGACTTTGAAATTCATTTGTATATTCAAAATTCAATTCTCAAATCAATTTTGGAAATTCCAAAATCCAAAGTTAGATCCTAAATCCAACTTGGATCCGGATTTCCAAGTACAAATCCCCACTTTTTTTGGATCTCAAATTCAGATCTAAATTCATTTTAGGATCCAGGATTCAACACTCATATTGGATCTTAGACTTCAGATCCGATTCCTCCTTAGGATCCAGACTGCAATTTCACTTTTGGATCTTAGACTTCAGATCTAATTTCCTTATAGGATCCAGAATCCCATTTCACATTTGGATCTCACACTTCAGATCCAATTCCATTCCTTAGGATCCAGAACCCAATTCTACATTTGGATCTCAGACTTTAGATCCAAATCCATCTTAGGATCCAGAACCCAATTTTATATCGGATCTCAGATCTTAAATCCATTTTTAGATCCAATTTCATTCCCAATTCTAGATTTCGAATCCAATTCCCTTTTCAAATCTCATCTGAATTCCATAAATCCACATCTATTTTAGATCCAGTTTAAAGATCCAATTCCATTTCATTTCCAGATTCCAAATCTAAAACCACTTACAAATCATATCTGGATTTCTTAAATTCATTTCTACACCATTTAGATTTCTCAGATCCATTCTAAATTTAAGATTTCCAATTTCAAAATCTAAATTCAATCCCATCTCAAGTATTCATTTCCTTTCTTAAATTCAAGTTCAAATTCAAAGTTCATTTCCAACTTTGAAATTTCATTTCCTTTCATTTTCAAAAGCTTCAAGTCATTCTCAAAATCAAGATTTATTCTTCCAAATCCTAATTTACTTCAAAAACTTAGAATTTCTCTGATCTATCTCAAGCTCTAAGTTAAATTCAATCATTTTCTTTACTCCCTTATCAAATTCATCTCAGAAGCACTTGGATATTTCCAAATCATCTTTCAAAAAGAGCATACATCCTTGCATTGCACAAGCATGATTCTTTGTGCATTTTTGACTTAGGATAAATTCTTAGATTGTACTTAGGCAAAGCAAAAGGCATAAATTCGATCCTTGGTTCGATTACCCCTGGTAAAGGCGTCAGGAACGGTCGAACCTCGTACCGACGAGCGAATCTCGTCTCTCCATCTTTTTCCCGCAAATTTTCAAAACGGAGGCGAGTTATTTTCTAAATATTTTTCAAATCAAGGTCAAGTGAGACCGCGCAAAATGGTTCATCTTCTCTCTTTCTTTCTCTTCTTTTTCTTTTCTCTCTTTCTTTTCTTTTCTTTTTCTCCCTTCAAAAAGGAGGAAAATAGAGGTTAGAAAAGGAAAAGAGAAGGAAGAGAGAGAAACCAACAAGAGAGGAAAATTTTTGCGATGATCACACATTGTTGTAGGACAAAGTACATTTCTTACAGAACTGTTTGAGACTACCACTATGTTGTTATCTGCCACTCGTATATCTTTAGTAGCATTAGATGAACTTGGTCGAGAAACATCAACTTCAGATGGTCAGGTGATTGTGTAAGTGCAAATTCTGATTTTCTTTACCTGTCACTGCTTAATGATTTTGTGTTGATTTAGTTCTCCAAAGTTTGCTTCAGATCAGTATTATTGGCACTTCTCTTCCCTTGTTTTTAAATATTGATGTTCTGAAGGGAGTTTGTTTTAAATTATCTTGCCCACAAGATAGGATGTCGAGGCATATTTTCTACTCATGCTATCTTCATTCCACCTTATACACCCCCACTTCCATCCGTTCTCACTCGAGACCACCCAGATGGTGAGCTTTGAAGGGTTCAACCTTGTTCTTATAAGGTGATATCGACAATATGCAAGATGTCAAGTTGGATCTAGACATAAGCAGGCCTCCCAGGACACGATTCTAGAATGAAGTTGTAGATGTCTATGATTTTTTTTCTTGTTGGGTCATGTAGGCGTGCATTTCTATCAAGTGTTTGTTCACCTACAACCCTTATTACAGATAAGGCGCTTGAAATGGTTGTCCTGGATGTCTGAAATAAAAAAATATGCTCAAATCAAACATCGATGCCCTAGCTGAGACTTTGCAATGGTTAGTTTCTACTTTGGACCATTATATATCAAGAACGGATTCATTGCCAGTTGAAACATTCTGAAATGGCAGACGGTAATGTTCAACTCAAGGCTGCTTGCGAATAATCGATCCCTGAACAGTGTATGCAACACTGCAGTAGCTATATTCAGACAGGCCTATGTATCGACTTTGATCATATTGTTCATATTGAATCTCTTCTCGCTGGCAAGGCAGCTTTGCAAAAGAGTCTGATAGAAGAAGGCAAACTTGGATTTCGATTATTCAAAAATCTGATAGCTCTTGCAGTCGGTGGATCTGGATGGTAGCTAAGAGTCAATTCTGTTCAGTAGCTGGGCTTAGCTAATTTTCGTCTAGAATCTCCCAATGGTGAAAAGCTCGAGGTTAGTGATCCAAACTCTGAGGATTGCAATGACATTGTTATCTTTCCATATAGGCAATCTCATTCTGTTTGATTTAGTATACTGTAACATAGATTTATTGATTTTACACTTTGTTCAGGAAGTACTTCCTCTTTCAGTTTCATACCTATCAATCATCTTATGAATTTTGTAATCTTTTTCTTCTTTACTGTACATGCTTGCCTTTACATTTTGTTGTAGTCTTACACTTTGATATACTGTGTATTCCTTTTCTTTTCTTTCTAGGCTAACTGTCGCATATCCATAAGAAAAAAAAGGGTATAGAGACAGTGCGAAAGTCATTGATTGCATCGTGAAATAAATGAAATTTAGGAAAGTAAAGGATTTTTCTTTTTCTAGGTCTCAGGTTATTAATATATAGTGCTGACAGGCCTACACGTACAGGGGAATCTGGATCCTAACCATCCCTGAGAACCACAGTGGGTACTGATCGGAGCCAAAGGAGAGTTGGCTTATTCATGAAATAACACTGCTAATAGTCCATCATTTCATTATTGATAAGGAGAACCCCTGTAACCTCATTTCGTATATTCATATCATCATTCCACTTTGGGTAATATTGCTAGGGAAAAGAGTGGGGCAACCTCCTTCCAGACCCATTAGGACCACACTGTTGTAGCCCTATTTGTAGTAACCACTCCAACCCTTACCACCACTTTATCACACCCATCTTTCTGCAACAACCAGCTGCCAACCACCAAACCCTATAACACCTATGTTGCCCAACATGCACTTGTTAGTCATTCTTTCATAGCCATCAGTTCTTATAACAGCTCCTCTACCTGAAATCACCCTTCAACATATACCTTTTGTAATACTTACCTGCATGGCATCGGTTGGGGTAGCTCCCCCATTAGTTTCAATTTATTGATTTAATTCCTTTAATCTCAACATAGTTTCCTTTTGGGTTGATTAAGGATTACATAACTATGCTTAGCAATATGGATTACCTCCGTTACGAACTAGTCATATCATCCAACCTGTTTTAATTTGGCAAGGCACTTTCATTAGCATCTTTATAAATATGATTCAGTCATCATTCCATATGTATATCTCATGATATCATTTAGGCATCTCATATGCTTTGTAACATGCATTCTCTTATCAGCTCAATGCATCTCATGTGTATTTTAACTCCCCCCCTCTTCCTTTTACTTAGCATACCATAAATACATTCCAATGTATGTTTCCTCATCGACATAATGCTTAGCATATGCATTTTCCCATCATCGTGTGCATTCTAATTCAATACAGCCCCTTAGTCTTTCCTTTTTTATATCGGGTCTTGCCTTATACTAACTCTATTTTGCAGGAAAGATATAATTCATCAAATTCCTTCTTAGATTAGGGTTTTTGGAACTTCAAAAATTCAAATTCCAATAATTGTAATAGTTAGATATCAATTCCAGCTTTTAGATAGAATGAATGAGCATTATAAATATCATAGATTGCTTGTTTCATGATATTTTCCTCTTTTTTTTCAAAAATTCACGAATGGGAACACGAATGGCACGTGCACCATTCTAATAAAAGGTGATTAAATCCTAAGTTGATGATTTGCAACAATGGCCATAATCAGGGTGTGAACAAAACTTGGGGTTTTTATTTTTTATGGAATAACATTGGATCCAGACTGGATCTTTTTAAAAAATCATCATATTAAATTTTTTTTTCCTTTATCAGAGTTTAATTTAAAATTAACTCAAGATATATCAATGGCCATAGTCAGAATATATTGAGAGTTAATTTCATTTTAAACTCTATAAAGGCACCAAAATGTATTTTATTCTTTACTTGAATTTAAATATGATTACTACTATATAATACATTCAATGACCATAGTCAGGGATGTATCATATCTTCAAACTTATTTCAATTCATTTAAAGAATGAAATATGCTTTTCAAATTTAATTTCAAATTCTTTAATTCATTTCATCATTTAGGATAGAATTGCATCATATTTTCAAAATTCTTTTGTTCAAAATCCAAGTGATTTTGAGATATATCTTCAAATACCTTCTTCATTTATCAAATCAATTCTTATTTGTAAATTCAAACTCATCTTCTCAATTCTATCTTATCTCAAAATTCAAATTCAAAGTCCAATTTGACTTTAAAATTTCAAATTCATTTTATATTCCAAATTCAAATCAAATTTCAAAGTTCAGTTCAACTTTGAAATTCCAAATTCATTTTTAGAATTCAATTGCAAATTCAATTTCAAATTCAATTTAACATCTCCTGATTTTCAAAATTCAAAGTTTAAATTCAAATTTATTCTTTATTTTTCCAAAAATCTTCAAAATTCTATCTAGAAATTGAGTCTTGATTCTCAATTCAAAATCCAAGTGTGAACACCCCAAATTTTTCAAAAATTTATAAAAATGACCTTTTTGCCCCTGGTTTCATTTTTCTGAGAAAACCAAAGCTAAATTTTGATCATTCTTTAAATTTTCTGAATTAAAATCCATATTGATATATTCAAAATCAACCTCGGATCCGAATCCAGTACTTTAAATCCATATTTCCTCAAAATCTGGATCAAAACCCATTTTTTAAGAAATTTTCTCAAAATAGCTTTTAAATTCTCAGAAAAATTCCCTCTTATAAATATTTTTGCAAAAACACAAAAAAAAAATAGTTTTAATCTTTGTTTTCTCACAAAATTTAGGATTTTATTCTAAAAATACAAAAAAATAGAAAAATAACATAAAAAAAAAACAAAAAAAATGGAAAAACTACAAGAAAAGCAAATGATTCTCAAGGTTTTAAGAAGCTTCTTGCTGAAAACCTCAATTTTTTGAGCTATTTTACAAAAATTTCTTTTTAAGGGGAGCCTCTTTTAGGAAATATCACAAAAAGCCAACGGAATCTTCCCACACGTTTTCATCTCCTCTCTCGATCGTTGATCTTCAGACAGCCTCCCCTCCCCTCAACCATCGATCCTTAACGGCCTCCTCTCTCGAGCCTTCCACGCCCTCCTTAAGAAGAGACCTCGATCCCTTTTGGGGATCATCCATTTTTTTTGGCTAACATCCATTTTTGTTTTCCTGGACATCCATTTGCAATCCATCGAACTCGTCTCTCACAATCCATGAACTTCTGTTGATCGACATTTTCTTCTGAGGGGGATATCCATCAATTTCATCCATTATCTTCCTTGAGATCGATTTTCCTTAGCCTTCAGATCCATTGTCTACCTATCTCATCCATCTTCACGCAACAATTCTCCTCCAGCAATACAAGCAAACCAAACAGGCCAGATTCCTCCTTCATCTATCTGAAAAGGCAGTCCCTATAACGGAAACTCCACCGAGGTAAGCATTTCTGCTCATCCCCGTATTTCCTCCTTTTATCTTTTTCTTAAGTTCTCTTTTAAGGATTCCAGAGTTTCAATTTTCATTCATTTTTTTTAGTAAAAGCACCCCTGCAACATTGATTTGCTGATAAGCCAAATCGATTTGCAGCTATGCGATAGCAATGCAATGGTAAATTCCAACATATTTTTCATATTTGCGATTTCATTTTTTTTTAGACTAATTAGGCATTTGGTTTGATTATCCCACTTTTTATTTGCATCGAAGTTTTGTTTCTGTTCTAACAATCAACTCACATTGCGATTCCCGATTATCTGCTTGTTTGTATTCTAATTTCTGATTTCGCTCTTGCATCATTATCGTTTTGTTTAGATATTTTGATGCCCAGCCTCCAGCTTAATATTGCCTCTTGCCTGCATTATTTTTTTTCGTTTCTTTTGTTTTCTTATTTCTGGGATCTTATTGACGCATTCTCCATGATGCTGATTTGCATATAGCAAAATCAGTCTATAGAAAAGCAATATCAATGGCATCATCAATTCTGATATCATTTGTTCTCTTGGCTAAAAAGAATTTTTTATGCTTAGGCAGATTTGGATGTTAATATGTCTGGTTTTGGTTTTCATACCTTATTTCCCTTTTTCTCATTTTCGATTTTTCCTTCATCTTTTGATGTCTACATTGGATTCAGCACTTAATCTCCCACGCTCAGCATAGCATAGCACTGCATTTTTTTTTTGTGTTCTTGCATTTCCTGTAAATGCATCGCACGACTCACCTAGACCTCACCGTGAATCGAGTGTGATTCATGGAAGGATCTGCCGCAAGAATCGCTGTATGCTCGATCCTCTATGGATTATGTTCAATTAGCCTCCAAGAGCGACATTATTTGAGACGTCTAGTTTAATTCATCAGAAAATCTCACTAGATTTTGCCATAAATTCGTAAATAGAGAGGATCTGCCTCTGGTCCATGCATTTCTTGTATTTTCCTTTTTCAATTTCTTTTGCTACATCATGTTTTATACATCACCTATATTCCTCTGCATTCATTATGTCACGATTATTCATCACTTTCGTCTCGTATTATGCTTTTCTGTTAAAATTTTGTTGGATATCTTCGCATCCCTGTTTCAAATTATCCCCACCGAGGAAAGGGTAGACATCCTATATTACAGGATACAATGTACATAAAAAAAAAAGAGGGAAAGGGGGATACTGGAAGCATCCCCAGAAAGGAGTCTGGTCATTCCCTGCAACTACTCTTGTAAAGAGGATGACGAATGTGATACCATGTACATTCAGACAGAATGTTGATCATCTTTATGTCACAGGCTGCCAACAAACATGGGGGTGTGGATACCGCCATGGAAACCTTTAAGGTTGTAAGGTCATTTCCAATTGGAACAATGCAAGAGTTTCTTCCGGGTATGATTGAGATAACATCCAAGTTGTTCTCTAATAAAGGGATGATTTTGCCAAGGTTCTTCAGTTCGGATGCTTTTCAGAAGGCGAGTGGTGGTGGGAAGATTAAAAGATTTTGCAAGGCATTTCTATGAGTTACAATGGGTAAAAACCACCATCAGAATCTTAGCCAACAAAGGAATCAACGTCTATTGCCTACCAAGCTATTCTACAGGCAATAGTAAATTCCAAAGTCATTGCTTGATATTCTATCAGCTAAGGTTAAATACGAGTGCAGGTCAAGAAGTGTTCAAAGAATGGTTTCCAATCTTGTTGCTGAAAGTGAAACTAATGCTAGCGTGATTCACCCTCCCTAAAGAAAAAAAAAATATCAATGGTGGTGAGCTTGCTGGATGTGAGTTATATGTCTTAGTGATATAATTCGTACATGACCACCTTGTGGTAGCTCTTTGAATCCAGGATTTTTTTTTTTATATTTGATTGTGTTCCACTGCAAACACAATGCTTCAGCATCCATTTATTGCTATTGTCCACCTTCACTCACGCAGCATCATTTCTTCACTTACCACAGTACTGCACCAGCATCCCACACACCTGTCATAACACAAAAACTTCTTCACATGTTACCTGTCAAATACACCATTTATCACTTAATATACTCAGCATTTTTTTTTCTGCAAAACTCCCATTACACTAACATCTTCTGCCACATTAATACTCCATCTTGCATTTTCACAGCACACACTACTCACTCATATTGCACGTCCCTTGTGGTTTCATTTAGTGGTTCCTCACCATTCCAACTCACTGTTGTAGATTGCCACTCCATTCCAGTCCTCCATACTTCACATTCACATACTCCAATACTACCCACACCTCCACAGGCTGTAACAGTATTAGCTATGGTTTTCATGTTAGCATTCACAGCAAGGACAACCACTCCTGTAGCCACCATCTTTGCATTTTTTTTTAGCTTTGTTGAAACCTTTGTTACATACCACTGTCCACCATTGTACATTATTGCTGCCCATTACATTCACTTTGCCACTACATGTTCATATCTTCTGCCACATCACCAAATCCCTCATCCTTGAATCCAGCCTCCACTTATGTATAGCTCGCTGTTAGCACTGTCACACCTACACAGCCCCTTCACATTCAGCATCTTCCACTGTATACCAGTCCACACACACCTGCTGTGAGTACCTCTTTAGCATATGAAAGCCAAACAGTCAAAAGCTTGGATTGGGTCTCAATTTTTTTTAAAAGTTGATGAAACCTCACACAATATTGTATGTCACTGTATCCATGTTAAATCTATAATCCATCAACAGGCCGCCACATTGGCGTGACCTGGAGCTTGATCCTGTTTGTGTAAAGCACTCTATTAATACTGGCCTTCTATTGCATACCAAATCTTCACTCGGTTGTGAGCTCTTCATAGTGGCTCACGATGGTTGTAGCTCATGGCACCCATCTTTCATAAACCATGGTGTTTGTCACAATATAAAGGTTGATCAATCTGGTACCTCTTCCACCTACCATCCATAGCAATCATTTGCTTTTAGCCCAGCTGCAACACTACAGTACCAGTGGACTGCTTTTCCACCTGCATATATTAACATATCAATGTTCATAATTACCTCTGGAAATCATATGTAGAAATCGATAGATAAATAAATCTATTATGATATCCTTCTCATAAGCTATTGATATATACACATCTACCTATCTATATACACCCATATGTATATATATGTACATATATATTTATATATATGCCATTTTCCATCCTTTTTACCATACATATATTTTCATGATTTGATTTCCATATATGTATAACTTTCCTTTTCTTTTCATTACTAACCTGGTTGTTTTGCAGGAAATATGGAAAAGATATCATTACTTGGGATTGTAAATTTGATTCTACATGTTGTAATAGCTAGATTTGAATGAAAGTTTACATTTTCCTGCTTTAGCTAGAATGAATGAGCATTACAAACATCATGAATTGCTTGTTTTCATGTATTTTTGCCTTTGTTTCTCAAAATTCTCACAATGGTGAAACACGAATGGCACGTGCACCATTTCGTAAGAGGTAATTGATACTAAGTTGATGATCCACATCAATGGCCATAGTCAGGGTGTGGACAAAACTTAGCATTTTTATCTTTTACAAAATAACAAATTGGATCCACACTAGATCCATTTTCAAAATTCATCATATTTTCCATAAATATTTTCTTCTTTTATCAGAATTTAACTTAAAATTAACCCAAAATATATACCAATGGCCATAGTCAGGGTATATTGAGGGTTAATTTCATTTTAAATTCTATAAAAGCACCAAAAAGGTATTTTATCCTTCATTTGAATTTAGATATGACTATTGTATAATACATTCAATGACCATAGTCAGGAGTGTATTATATCATTAGCCTTATTTAGATTCATTTGAAGAATGAAATATAATTCTCAAATCCAATTTCAACTTATTCAAATTCATTCATCATATAGGATAGAATTGCATCATATTTTCAAAATTTCCTTTTCAAAATTCCAAGTGATTCTTCTTCTTTTCTCAGATCAAAATTCAAATCCAATTCTATCTCACTTCAAGATTCAAGAATTCAATTTCAAAGTCCAATTTGACTTTGAAATTCCAAAATCATTTTTTATATTCAAACTTCCAATCCAAATACAAAAGCCACTTTCAAAGTTCAATTTAACTTTGAAGTTATCTTCTGATCCTCTTATCTTCAATCAAGGTTTGGATTTGAATCTCAAAAAAACTTGAAATTTTAAATTCGATCAGGGTTTTCAAAACCCAGATCCATCATTAAAGGTCCCACTTTGGACTTTTTCAGAATCCAAATCCAAAGTTTAAGCTCTAATCCCAACTTGGATCCAGATTTCCAAGTATGAATTCAATTCCACTTTAAATCTTAGACTTCATATCTACATTTCATCTTGGATTCCAAATCTTGGATCAAATCCATTCTAGGATCCAAAATTCCACCTCTACTTTGGATCTCAAATTCAGATCCAAACTCTACTTTAGGATCCAGAATCTAATCAACATTGGATCTCAGATTACAGATCCAAAGCCCATTTAGGATCCAGAACCCAATTCTACTTTGGATCTCAGGCTTCAGATCCAAATCCATTCTAGGATACAGAACCCAATTCTACTTTGGATCTCAGGCTTCAGATCCAAATCCATTTAGGATCCAGAATCCAACTTTACTTTGGATCTCAGACATCAAATCCAAATCCATCTTAGGATCCAGAACCCAATTCTACTTTGGATCTCAGACTTCAGATCCAATTCCATCTTAGGATCCAGAGTCCAACCCTATCTTGGATCTCAGATTTCAGATCCAAATACCATCTTGGATTCCAAATGTTGAATCCAATTCCATTCAAAATTTCTGATCCAAATTTCATTTTGATTCCAATCCTTAAAACCAATTTCATTTCATTCCAGATTTCAAATCAAGTTCCCATTTCAGATCCTAAATCCCAAAAATTCAACTTTGAACCCTATTTAGAATCCAAATCTTGGATTCAGATTTCATCTTGAAATTCCAACTCTATCCTATTTTCAAATCTATTTTCCACATTTTCCTTCTAAAAATCAAAATTTCAAAGATAGGATTCAATTCCATTCCAAATATTCATCCAAGTTTAAATTTCTAATTCACAGCCCATTTATGACTTTGAAATTTTCTTTTTTCTCTTTTTTCTCAGTTTCAAAGATCAAATCCAGATTCATATTCCCAAGCTCTTGATTATTCTAAAAACTTAGAACTTTAATCTTAAGTTCTAAGTTAGAAATCATTTCTTCACTTTATCAGATTCATCTCAGAAACACCTGGGAATTCTTCAAAACATTTTCAAAAAGAGCATACATCTTTGCATTTGCACAAGCATGATTCTTTGTGCATTTAGACTTAGGATAAGTTCTTAGATAAATCCTTAGCAAAATAAAAGGCATAAAATTCGACCCTTGGTTCGATTACCCCTGGTAAAGGCGCCAGGAACGGTCGAACCTCGTACCGATGAGCGGATCCCGTCTCCCAGTTTTCCCGCAAATATTTCAAAAACGGAGGCGAGTTATTTTCAAATATTTTCAAAATTAAGGTCAAGTGAGACCCGCAAAAGAATTCCTCTTCTTCTTTTCTCTTCTTTTCTCTTCCCTTTTTCTTTCCGTCTTTTATTTTCTCCCTTCAAAAAGGAGGAAATAGAGGTTGGAAAGGAAAAGAGAAGGAAGAGAGAGAAATACACAAGAGAAAAAAAAATTTGCGATGATCACAGGTTTGGTGACCGTGATGGGACCCCGTCTTCGTCCGGTCGAATTTAATGCTTTGCCTTTGCTTTGATGTTTTCTAAGTTTTTATTCTATATATGTCAGCTTCATTTCCATGCAAACCTTAGGGGCCTAGATTTTATCCTAAGCTGACATCATTGCATATAGGATTTAAGTATGGTTTGGTAGGACCATATTGAGGAGATTATTCCATGCTCACATTAGACTTAGGTCTGAAATACAACTCTCCTCAATTTTAGGGATTGAATGCAAAACAATGTATGCAAGTGTATGCTTCTCTTCATTTTAATCTATCTCTTTAGGACTTGCATTAGAGACATCTGATTTCTTGCATGTTGAGCATATTTTGAAAACCTCCTTACCTACATTGTCCCGGTCTTCACGTAGCTGGGCTGTCTCACTGAACCATAGTTCGGGAGAGAGCCTCACAACTGGACCACTTATTTGGGTTTGCGCCCCCCTACCACGTACCTAAGGGCCATAGTCCGAGGTATATCGGTAGGCGCTCAAGGATGTTGGGAAGCCATTACCATAGAACTGGAGAAATATTTCTATGCCACGTACTTTGAGCTTCGGCTCGGGTATATCGGCGTATCTTGATTGGAATCAGATGATCTAAACCCTAGAGTTAGGATTAAGGTCCTACAAGCCATTTCAAATATTGCATTTAGAGTCAGCCTTTAGGGAGTGCTGTGTGCGCATCCTTGTTTGTGCAGCTTTAGTTGTATGATAATTCTCTTATTCTCCCATATATATGTATCAAACCCTTTTCAAAACCCTGGGTATATTATTCATAACTTACCCTTATTTTCAAAAACCCCAAGTAAATATTTCTCTCTACCTATATTTCTTTTCTCTTTTAGATCAAATTTTCTTCAAAACCCTGAAAAATCCCTTTAAAAATTTTATCAACCTTTTAAAATCTCCAGGTTTGATTCTTCAAGGGTCTATCCATAAGTCCTGCATTCTATCTAATTCTTCTTATTTCTTCTTTACCCCAGTATCACTTCAATGGTGTCAAATTCCCTCGATGCTGTCTTTCCCTGAGATCATGTCATCTATCAGATTCAGGATGGATCCCCGAATCTGCGGGTCATCCAGTCTCGACCTTTCTTCCCTCGGTGGTATTATTCTTGGTTCGCCACCTTCTCACGTATGTTCCCAGACCACTTGGATGACTGTGGGTTGAAGATGGCATCAGCGGTAGGCAAGCGAACCATCAATGGAGCTTTGATTCAAGCTATGGCAGAATGGTGGAATCCACGTACCTGCACATTCTGGTTTCCATGGGGAGAGATGACTCTACTGATGGATGAGTTCAATGATATTATGGGATTGCCCGAACCAGCTGGTCAGCCAGATGATCCTGTCGAGCAGCAGTTTTTGATCAACATCAAAGGGGTGGATGTTCGAGAAGCCTTGGCCAGAGCAACAGGAAGCAGATCCTGGCCCCTTATTGAGATTGGTGGGAATCAGTTCATCAACCTGTTCGAACTATATCAAAAGTACGGATCCTACAAAGAGGTTGGCACTCTGTCTCGAGCAGCGAAAGACAAAATTCAGCATGCCATGATCCTGTGCACAGTGGGGTTAGGTTTCTTCCAAGATGGCCAAAATTTTATAGATATAAGAGTTGCTCAGCTCTTTCGAAGATGGGGAAGCAAGTAGACCCGTCAGCTATCAGTCTCCATGGCCGCTTTAGCCTTTCTTTACATCCGTGACCATGACTCTCTCATATATTTTATATCTATCTTAAATCGAGATTCATAAAAGTCTTGTCTTCAAGCAAAACTTTATCTATTGGCTAATCTAACTCTACTTTATGTCATATCTAAATTAAGTGATTGTTGTCCTTTATAACCTTTCTCATTTTTCTACATATCCGTATCATCTTTTTATGTCTATTCACTCTCCTTTCACGCTTATCAATATATATACTTCTTAAATAAAAATTATTATTGCCTCTCACTCATACCCCATGGGTTGTCCTATTCCAAACTCTCCTTTCACGAATTAGGAATACTTCCACATAAAGTAAAATCATGTAGAAAAAGTTGTTTGTTTTATTAGGCCATTATTTTCTTCACTCTATAACTATTCTTTTAAACTTTTTGAATTATTCACTCTCTCAAGTTTAAAACATGACACCCCATACTCTATTAATGACTTGTCTCACTAGTCGATAAACTCACCCATAGTAAAATTCATACATATATATACAAATTTGTTCAAATCTATGTCCTTCTTAAAATACACACCAATATAATACACTATCTTCCACCATTGATTTGATTTGTCATTCACTAGCCCCTTAACTTACAACTCACGAATTTCCTTATTCAAACTACAATCCAAAAATCCTTCACTTCCATTGTCATTCAAATTATTGTCACAATTATTTTCTCTTTTCTATTTAATCGATTGGTTCATTCCTCACCAATACCACTCGTAGCTCACTATCTTCAAACTCATCCTTCTCACCACTCCTTTTGCAATGGCTTCTTCCTCCAACTCTGCAATCACTGCCGCAGATCTAAGGTATCCCGATCTCTTTCATGACTACAACCTACTTTGCTCTTGACCCATTCATGAAGGAAAATTAGTTCACTATGAAGACTTCATGCTATTTGACCTAGACAACTATCTCCCCGAACTCAAACATCTACTAGGATCTTCATCCCACGCTGCCTATTATCCTGAACTAGTTCGACTATTCTATACAAACTTTTCTACTGATCATGAACAAACTACAATCACCAGTAAAGTTCGAGGAAAGCTGATGTTTTTCGATGCTTCCGACCTAGGTAGAATTCTAAACCTACCTTCCACCGTCACCGACCTCAACAACATAGTACCAATCGAACGATTGGTTCTTCGAAAAATACTTCTCTGCACCAACTGCTACCAACTTCCCTGGCACATGAGGAATCTCCAACCTCATGCTCAATTACTTGCCCAGATTCTTCTCCACAACATCTATCCCAAGCTTCCTCGCAAGGGATTAGTTCCACGAAAAATCTCTCTTCTTATCTACGCAATTTTTTCTTCTACTCCAATAAACCGGTCCTCCATTCTTTTCGACTTTTTTATTCGTTATCAAAAATTCAAGCCTCTTCTTTTTTGGTGTTTCATAACTCCCATTCTCAAATACTTCAAAGTACCCCTTCACAACGAAGTTATCCTCCATCCCTCTTAGGTCCTTGATGCTACCACCTTCAATCTAAGGTCCCTGCACATGCCCGACTCTGATGAAGAAGATCCAACATCCACCTTCAATTACTTCCCTGCTCTGATGGATGTCCAGCGCTCTCAGGATCGTATTCTTCGCCGTCAAGCCTCGTTGCAGCAAACTCTACAAACCCTCCAGTCGGATCAAGTTAACCGAACACATCAACATCCTCCACCTTCGGGATAAACTTTTTTTTGGTCTGTAATAACTTTTAATTACTTTTGGTCTGTAATAACTCTCTTACTCTGATACCTTCCTTTTTGTCTATGACAAAGGGGGAGAAAACCTGTCTCCATTATTGGAGAAATACTCTCTTTAAACATTTTTCAATATTTTATCATATTATTATTTCTATGCATAATGTCTTTTTGACAGGGGGAGCATATTTTGTCATCATCAAAAAGGGGGAGAATGTTGAGAAACTCTGTTTTGATGTCACATAATATGATACACTGTCGTATTTGATTTTATATGATATGATAATATGTCCTCTTGAAAAATGTTATATTATGACTGAATATGTTTTGCCATAAATCTAACGAGTATTTGATGCAAGGATATCTCACCCAAAAAGGATGGAGACTTCCTGTTCAAGTACAACTAGTGCAATCATACTCCTTGAAGAAAAAGCTTGATGAGCCATGCATTCCTAAAGTTCAACTGAAGAGATCGGCTACCTCAAGATGAAGATTTTTTTCTTCTTTAGAGTCATATGTAACAGAACCTTCAAGAACATGCATATTGCATATTACATACTCATTCATAAAAACTATATCATAAAAGTATACGATAGTTTCAAAAAGCTTCTTTTTGAAAACTAATAATTGTACCTCCTTACAACCATTTATGAAAAAGGTAGTTTTGACATGATTTCAAAATGTAATAATTATACCTTACATCATATACAAGACAACATGAAAAGAAATGTAGGAAAAAGACAAAACATAAAATCGGCTATATAAAGAAAACATATATAATATGTTTTGAAAAGACTCTAGTTACCTTCTTTAAAGAAATGTTTTTAAATATGGGAAAAAGACAAAAACATGAAATCGGCTACATAAAGAAAACAAATATAATATGTTTTGAAAAGACTCTAGTTACCTTCTTTAAAGAAATAATTTTAAAATATGGGTAAAAGACAAAACATGAAAATCGGCTACACAAAGAAAACAAATATAAATTATTTTGATAAAGACTCTAGTTACCTTTTTACAAACCCATAGAATGTAGACTTACTTGAAGTCATCATTCTCTTTGTACAAGCATTAAATACCTCCTGTAAGAAATCCTTGTTAATATCCTTCTCAAGAATGTCGACTTTCTTGTAGTCCTCATTCTCTCTGAAGACTTTGAAAAACACAACATAAAGAAAACACTTAACATGACTATGTACAAATAAATATCTCAAAGCACTCATTGTACTTACACTCATTTAAGGTAAAGAAGTACTTATGTACCTCAAATCATTAATTAGAATAAAGACAAAACTACAAATCCAACGTTCAATGTACTATTGTAAGAAATAGACTTTTTACATAAAATATGTATTACCTAAAATAATACGACTAAGTGTACCCTATATTTTACTTTTATGGAAAAAGGCATTCTCGAATTTCTCTAAAAGATGTTTTTGAAATGACATAACATTTCATATTTCAAAAAGGCTACGATTTCAAAATGTAACGACTACTTTTTTAAAGCTATATAAACACACTCAAATAAACTATTCAACAAGAGGAATGGAATAGATGTGTGAGCTTACAATGAGAAAAATCCTATTCATTATTTGAAAAGAGAGCCTTGAAAAAGAAAAGAAAGAAAAGAGAAAAAGTCAAGCATAGCTCTTTGACAGAGAGTATCTTCTGAGTGAAAAACAGAACATTCTGAGAATCCTTCATTCGTGCATTCATATCATTCTGAAGGTTCTATAGGAAGTATTGTAACTTTCTGTTATTCACTGTATTCCTTCTTTGTTGAAAGAAGTAGACCTCTGAGAAAGAGGGTGTTGTCCTTCTCTGTTGAGAGAAGAAGACCTCTGTGGAAGAGGGTGTGCCCCTTCTCTGTTGAGAGAAGAAGACCTCTGAGGAAGAGGGTGTTGTACTATTTATCCGGTGACTCGGATGTTATAGTGGAAAGCTCAAGTGGTTTGCTTGGGGACTTGATGTAGGTCTGGATATTGACCGAACCAGTATAAATTATGTGTTTTATGTGTTGTGCTTTATTGCCTGATTATTTTATTTTATCGATCTTTATCATATTTCACTATTCACCCTCCCTCTAGTGGAATTTCATTTGGTATCAGAGCAGGTTTGCTGGTTTTGACATAACAAGTCTTCCAGCACAAATGGCATCTACCTCTTATGCTCGTGATATTGAAGGTCAACACGCATCTCGTCCTCCTTTCTTCAATGGCTCCAACTATGGATACTGGAAGTGCAGAATGGCTATATTTCTCAAATCCATAGATTTTGCTGTATGGAAAATTGTTGAGCATCCATACACATCTCCATCCGCAGACTATAACTTATGGTCTGATGAAGAAAAGAAAATGACAAACCTAAATGCAAAGGCTATGAATGCCTTATATTGTGCCATTGATCAGAACGAATTCAATAGAATATCTATATGTGAATCTGCATATGACATTTGGCATTCTTTGGAGGTTATTCATGAAGGAACCAACAAAGTAAAAGAAGCCAAAATCTCATCTCTTGTTAGAAAATATGAGTTGTTCAAAATGAACAAAGATGAACCCATCACAGAGATGTTTACCAGATTCACCAACATCACCAACGATCTGAAATCTCTGGGTGTAACATATTCCCAGACAGAAAAGGTGAAGAAAATCTTGAGATCTCTCACAACTGATTGGGAGAAGAAGACTACAACTATTGAAGAAGCTCAAGATTTATCTAAGCTTACTTTGGACGACTTAATAGGCAATCTTATGGCCTATGAAGTCCACATGAAAGAAAGAAGGGAAGAAGAGCAACCAATAAAGAAAACTCTAGCTTTCCCAGCTCTATCTGAGAATGAAGACTCAGATAAAGAATCCGAAATTGCGCTACTTACCAGAAAATTCTAGCGCTTTATGAGAAGGAACCGGCTTCCAAACAGGCACAAGGAAAGAAAAGATCCTAAGGAAGATCCCATGTGCTATCAGTGTAATAAACCAGGTCACTTAAGGCGTGACTGTCCCCTTCTCAAAAGAAAATCCAAGACCGAGGAACCAAAGAAGAGGTTCTTCAAGAAAAAGGCTCTGCATGCTCAATGGGATGATTCAGAACCATCCACCAGTGAAGAGTCAAGTGATGATGAAGTCGAAACTGCAAATATGTGCTTTATGGCAAACGAAAGTTCGGTAAGTGAAATCTCTGATTTTTCCGTTGAAGAACTTCTAGATGCTTTTCAAGAACTATTTGAAGAATCTAGAAAATTGAGTTTAAAAAAAAAAGCTTTAAAATCTGAAAATCTAGAGCTTTCCTAGAAAAATGAAAAACTCAGCAGTGAAAATTTTGAGTTGAAAAAGAAAAACTTAATGCTTATGTCTGAAATCTCTTCTACTAGATCCAAAACTAAAAATCTGCAAGTAGAAATTTCAGAACTAAAAAGTAAAACTGAGAACCTCATGAAAACGGTTTTCAAGTTTACTAAAGGTAAAGAGAACTTGGATAAACTCTTATCCTCTCAGAAAGTCTCTTTCTACAAGAATGGTATTGGCTACTCTCATTTCAACAAGCCTTCTTGTATGAATCAAAGGACCACGTTTGTGAAAAGTTCGTCTGAACCAAATAAGGAGTATTATAATTCTTTTAACTCCTCTAAGGTTGTAGACAAACCCAAATCCAAATGGATATGGGTTCCAAGGTCTAACAAAAAGGGACCCGATTGGGTACCAAAAAGAAATTTTACTTGATGATTTGCAGGCTCCAAATAAGAAGAACAGATGAATTCTAGACAGTGGATGTTCAAAACACATGACAGGACATTCAGACCTTTTTGCTGTTCTTCATCATAAAGAAGGAGGAACCGTCACCTTTGGAGATAACAACAAAGGTTTGATAATTGGCATTGGTAATATTGATAACATAGATAGACCTCTTATCAAAGACGTTCTCCTTATTAAAGGCTTAAAACATAGCCTACTAAGTATCAGTCAAATGTGTGACACAGGTTATAATGTTAGCTTTAATCATGATGCATGCCTCATAGTAGACACCAACGAAAACATCATCTTAAAAGGTATAAGAAAGAATAATATATATGAACTATACCTAGAAAACATCACAGAACATTGCCTTATAGCTAATAATGACTCTCAACATTTATGACATATGAGAATGGGTCATGTAAATTCTAAGTACATGTCTAAATTAGCTAAAAATAAGCTAGTACGTGGGTTACCCAAAATATCTTTTAAAAAGGATTATTTTTGTGATGCATGTAAATTAGGAAAACTGTCCAAATCATCTTTTAAATCAAAAAATATCATTTCTAGCAAAAGACCTCTAGAGCTTCTCCACCTGGATCTTTTTGGTCCTTCTAGGGTAGTTAGTCATAATCACAATAAATACGTTTTTGTCATTGTAGATGACTACTCAAGATTTACTTGGGTGATATTTTTGAAAAACAAAAGTGATACGTTTTTTCAATTTGAAATTTTATGTAAAAAATTACAAAATGAAAAATCTTGTTCTATTGTTAAAATTCGTAGTGACCATGGAGGAGAATTTGAAAATGAACTTTTTGAAAATTTTTGTAACTTGCATGGTATTTCTCATAACTTTGTCTTTCCTAGAGCTGCACCTCAAAATGGTGTAGTAGAAAGAAAGAATAGAACCCTTCAGGAATCTGCTAGAACTATGCTCCAACACAATAATCTTGCTAAATCTTTTTGGGCAGAAGCTATTAATACTGCATGCTACATAACAAATAGAGTTCTCATTAGACCCTTATTAAATAAAACTTCATATGAACTATTCTATGACAGAACTGCAAGAATAGACTATTTCAAGATCTTTGGTTGTAAATGCTTTATCCTAAACACAAAAGATAGCCTAGATAAATTTGATGCTAAATCTATTGAAGGCATATTTTTAGGATATTCAAGTCATAGTAAAGCATACAGGGTTTTCAATAAGCATTCTAAGTCTATTGAAGAATCTATGCATGTTAGTTTCTGTGAATCTATTGATCAATCTGTTCATAAGCAAACTAACGATGATGATGTTGAAAGTACAAATTTATTTTTAGATAACACAGCTAAGTCTAATGAAGATGATCATCAAAGAACATTTGTCGATATCAAAGATCATCCTCAAAAGCAGATTTTGGGAGAACTGACAAAGGGGGTTCAGACTAGAGCTCAGTTAGAACGAATTGCAAATATGACATTCATTTCTCAATTTGAACCAAAGAAGATTGATGAAGCCATCATCGATGCGTTCTGGATGCTAGCCATGACTGAAGAACTGAATCAATTCCAAAGGAATGAAGTTTGGGATCTTGTACCTAGACCAAAGAATCATCCGATCATTGGGACAAGATGGATCTTCAGAAACAAGCTAGACGAAACAGGTAATGTTATAAGAAACAAGGCCAGACTAGTAGCTCAAGGATACAACCAGGAGGAAGGTATTGACTTTGATGAAACATTTGCTCCTGTTGCTAGACTTGAATCTATTAGAATGTTTTTAGCATATGCAAGCTATATGGATTTCAAATTATATCAAATGGATGTTAAAAGTGCATTTCTGAATGGATTTATAAATGAAGAAGTTTATGTGAAACAACCTCCAGGATTTGAAAATGAACAATATCCAGATCATGTTTTTAAACTCAAACGTGCTTTGTATGGTTTAAAACAAGCACCTTGTGCTTGGTATGATAGACTTAAAACCTTTTTGTTAAAAACTGGTTTTTCTGTAGGCAAAGCAGACTCTACATTATTCGTTAAAATAGTGAATAATCATACCCTAATTGTTCAAATATATGTAGACAATATCATCTTTGGATCTTCTAACAGCACTCTTTGTGAAGAATTTTCTAAGTCCATGCAGAAAGAATTTGAAATGAGTATGATGGGAGAACTCACCTACTTTCTTGGGATGCATATTAAGCAAACCAAGGATGAAGTTTTTATCAATCAATCTAAGTATGCTCGTGAATTTCTGAAGAGGTTCAACATGAACTCAACTGCTTCAAAATCTACTCCTATGAGCACTACTACTGTTTTGGACAAAGATGAAGATGGTAAGTCTGTTGATACAAAGGTATACCGAGGTATGATAGGATCACTTCTATATTTAACTGCTAGCCGTCCAGATATTATGTTCAGTGTTTCCTTGTGTGCTAGATTTCAGTCAAATCCAAAAGAATCACATCTTAAAGCTGTAAAAAGAATAATGAGATATTTAAAAGACATAGTTGATTTTGGATTATTCTATTCAAAATCCTCTACATTTGATCTAATCTCATACAGCGATGCTGACTTTGCTGGAAGTAAATCTGATAGAAAAAGCACAAGTGGAACATGTCATATGCTAGGACACTCTCTAGTATCATGGTTCAGTAAGAAAAAAAACTGTGTATCTTTATCAACTACTGAAGCTGAATACATGCTGCTAGCCTAGCCTGTACCCAAGTTATCTGGATGAAACAAACCTTAAAAGATTTTGGTTTAAATTTTGAAAATACAACTATTTTCTGTGACAATACTAGTGCTATAAACTTATCTAAGAATCCCATTTTACACTCACGAACTAAGCACATTCAAATAAGACATCACTTCTTAAGAGAACAAGTCTTAAACAACATTATTAAACTCGAATTTATACCCACTAATCAACAGTTAGCAGACATATTCACTAAACCATTAAAACATGAAGACTTCACACGTATTAGAAGAGAACTAGGAATATGCAAACTAAGTGACTTATAAATTAATCACACTTATTAAGATTATTGCTTTTGATAAAATCTTATTTTAAAAGGCTTTTTCTTATCGATTTTTTTTTACTATTCAAAGTCAAACTATGTTTTCATATTTTCGTATACTCTCAATACTCATAGAAACACATTCATCATGACACATTCTTTATGTCTTTCAACTTGTCATCTTTCAAGTACACTCTCATAATGACTTCTTGTCCTATCTCCTTTTACGTATATCCATAAGAACCATTTACTTTAAGTAAAAAGCTATCATGACTTGGATCACATCACTCATTTCATTACACCTTTTATATCTTTTGTCTTTTTGTGACAACCTCTCATACGATAAGCTAGCCGACCTCCAAACATGATTCCTCATAATTTTGATTATTATTCTTAATTAATTATATTCATGTGATATATTTTCTTTCATGACCTTGTATCAATATACTTCTCTAAAATCTTAAAACCTCTTATAAAAATTCAAAGTGATTATTATTTTTGTATCACCTTTTAAGTGGTTATATTTCACGTAAACTTTTACTATATCATCGGTTATTTCATAGCTTAAGTATAATCTATTATCATCCTGACACATCCTTTATGAAATTTTAAACTCTCCTTTTTCGACAACTTGTCCTCTATTATTTTTAGTACTACTAGTACCACCCTTTTATTTCCTCTTTCTCGCTTTATCTCATATGAAGTGACTTTCCATCCGTGACCATGACTCTCTCATATATTTTATATCTCTCTTAAATCGAGATTCATAAAAGTCTTGTCTTCAAGCAAAACTTTATCTATTGGCTAATCTAACTCTACTTTATGTCATATCTAAATCAAGTGATTGTTGTCCTTTATAACCTTTCTCATTTTTCTACATATCCGTATCATCTTTTTATGTCTATTCACTCTCCTTTCACGCTTATCAATATATATACTTCTTAAATAAAAATTATTATTGCCTCTCACTCATACCTGTAAACACCCCAAATTTTCACTCACCTCCCCGACGGTTCCACCAAGCATCATCATTCAACCTCTGGGATCGCCAGAGGGCAAAATGGTCATTTTCTGAGCATGGAACCTGCAAAATTTCAGATTGCATCTACAACTCTCAATTTTTTTCTATTTTTATCTCAGATGTTCAAAATTTTACTCCTGACAGGAGACAGACATCTCCAAAGTCTTGGTTCAAGATTCTATTGCATAAGACATGACATTGCATATCATTGCATGAGCATTTCAAATCACTGCACTGCACAACATGTCATTTCGAGGTCCAGAACTCTTGATTTCAAAATTTTCAATCCAGATTAGAATTTCAACTCTTTTCAAAATTGATTTCAAAACCCTGGGTCTTCAAAATTATCAATTCTTCCCATTTTACCCCCAGGACTCTGAATTTCAAAATATTTTCTCAGGAAAATGATCTGGATAGTTTTCAATATGGATTTCAGCCACTTCACCTCAGATTTTGCCCTTTTGACAATTTCAAATATCTTCCTTTTACAAAATTGCCCTACAGGGACCAACTCTTTCCAAAAATTCCTGTTTTACCAATTAGTCCAGATTTTATGAAAATTCCAAAAAGAAGTTGTTGTTTTATCCTTATTTCAGTAAAGAAGCAATGTGGGACCCACACTGAGGTGGTGTCACACAAGCTTTTCTTTTGAAAATTTGAATTTTGAAAAACCCAAAAATATAGGAGCCTTGTCCCCTGGATTGGTGCCACTTGTCTTTTCTCTCTCCTCCCATTTCCATGCCAAGTGTCAGTGTGTGGCTACCCTAAGAAGCCACCACATGTCATCCCATTTATCTGCCATGTGTCACCCTATCCATCCTGCGCCATGTGTCATTCCAAGATTACCAGGAGATGCCAAGTGTCATAGGTTGTTCTGTCTAGAAAAAGTGGAGCTTGTCTCCTCTGAGGTGGCGCCACTTGAAGTGTGTCTCCTGCAGGGGACACGTGTCAACCTCTCCCTCCTTCTAGAAAAGTAGCCTGACACATGTCTCTTCCTACTTTTCTCAGAAAAGTAGGAGACACGTGTAATTCCTAAATTCCTCCAGAAAAGGTAGGCTTGTCTCCTCTGAGGTGGCGCCATTTGGAGTGTGTCTCCTGCAGAGGACACATGTCAATCTCTCATTTCCTCAGAAAAAGCAAATGCCATGTGTCATCCTCTACTCTTTTTAGAAAAAGCAGGTGACACATGTCATTCTCTGCTCTTCTCAGAAAAAGTAGATGCCACGTGTCATTTCCTACTCTCTTCAGAAAAGCTAGAATTCAAATATTCAAATCTCCTCATAGGTGGCGCAGATCCTGAACTTCACCTTTTCCATGTTGTCTGAGATGGCGCCACATGGCTTGGCCCTCCTTCTCTCCCCTCTGCCACGTGTCATTCTCTGCTTCTTTCAAAAAAAGCAGGTGACACATGTCTCATTTTACCTCCTTCAGAAAAAGTAGAGGACACATGTCTTCTCCCTACTTTTCTCAGAAAAGTAGGAGACACATGTCACTCCTGGCTTTCTTCAGAAAAAGCAAACCATTCAAAAATTCAAACAAGGCCTAGGTGGCGCAAATCCTGAGCTCTGATTTTTCCAGATGGCCTATGAGGGCGCCACATGTCCCTTGCCTATCCCTCCTGCCACATGGCATTGTAGGAGCCACCCTAAGGTGGCGCCACATGTCCACCCCCCATTCCTCCAGGGCCAACCTCCATTTAAAATTCAAATCCCCCATGAGGTGGCGCCATCTGAAGAACCTCCTCCAGCAGGCTGACACTTATCAGGTATGGAACCATCCTGGACTGCCACATGTCCAGATCTCCTTTCATCAGAAAAAGTAGAATTCAAACTCCTCTGAGGTGGCGCCTTCTGAGCCCACTGCTCTGTTCTTCTGACATGTGTCAAACACCTTTTGAGGTGGCACCATTCCAGAACTCCCACTTGGCTTCATTTGTATTTTTCATTTTATTTTTAATAAAAGGAGCCCACCATGAGGTGGCGCCACCTGAGGACTCCCTACAAAAGGTGATTTTGAAATTCAAACTCCAAGAGAGCACCCTCTGAGGTGGCGCCATCTGGGAGCTTCCTGCAGAGAAAATCAAGCAAACCAAATTTTGAAAAATTTCAAATCCTGCTGAGGTGTCTCACCCACAAAATTCTCATTTTTTATTTTCTCAAAAATCAAAATAGCACCCCTGAGATGGCGCCACATGGAGGGCTCAGATTGAGCCTGTTTGAAATTCGAATTTTTTTCAGAAAGTTTATAAAAACAAGGCTCCACGCCCAGCAGAGGGGAGACCATTTTTTTGAGAGAAGACCATCTTTTGAGAACTCTTGTTGGACTTGAAAATTCGACCTATCCTCTTGAGAATCCGATTTTTGCACTTTGGAATTCACGCCCCCTGTGGCTCAGTGAAGAAGACGGTGGGTCGATTTTGGTGAACCATCCGAAGCCCGGAGCGAAGGACGAACGAAGCTCGTGATAGCCGCCCCTTTCAAGAGCTCCTACGCTGCCTAACGAAACAAGGTGCACCTCTTTTTCGCTTGATTTGATGTCATAGTTTGATTCGAGAGTCGTTTGAAGAAAGAGCTCATCCGAGAGATGGATTGAGCTATTCTCATAAAACGACATACATAAAAATACTCAATTATGCTTATTTGATGATTTTTAACATTCATGCATTTAGCTAGGTTTAATTTGCATTTTATTTCATTCATTTAGCATATTTCATGAATTAATTAGGATTAATTTAGCATTTATTTCAATTCTGCTCATTTTCAGTAGGTCTCTGTTTTTGTCAGTCAGTCCACACGTCATTTCATGCATTTATTTTTTATTAAAAATCTCACAAAACTCACAGAATGCGACCTTAGATGTCCCTAAAATTGTGCCAAAAATTTGGAAGCATTTGAATTTGTTTACTGTGGTAAACATTCAAAATGGCAAGTCAGGTTTTGTTACCCGGGAGGCATTTTGAAAATCATTTGCCGATTTGTAAAATCGAGATCGCCCTCATGGGATAATTGATTTTCGATCCGAAAGATGTTCTGAACTCGGGAGAATGTCTAGTCTTTAACCTGATTTTCTCATAGTTTTATGATTTTTTTTTATATCTGAAAAAAATCCGAAAGGTCGGGACACGTGTCAGAGCCTGATTTGGGCCTCTGAGATCTTGGATCCACTTAGGGCTATGGTTTCTCTTTGTGTGTTGCTCCAAATCCAAAACTGTAAAAAGTGAAAGTTATGTCCGAGGTATCTTCTGTTTTCATATGAAAGCCTGTGATTTTTAGAATAGTGTTGATACATTCTTCGGATTTTTCTTGTCAGTCCCCTGTTTGGTCACATTGGTCTGTTCTGTCAATTTAGGAACACAAAGTTATATTTTTATCCATGTTTATGTTGATCAAATGCCGAAGTCATGAACATGAAAGTTGTTCAGGTAAGTGTTGTGAGTCGCTCTGATTAATGTCATAAATTTCTATGTCTGTTTTATATTTTTTTAGCATTTTACATCAGATTAGGGTGATTTTACCTCTGTCAGAACTAAATCTCTGTTATTGAACTCACCATGGCTCAAATCCCATAGCTGTAAAAACCAAAAATGTTCCCTTTTGGGTCCTTTAACAGTATGCAAAATATCAGAAGTTTTCATGGTGTAAATCTTGCATTATCATATTAAGCATTGCATTTGGTTCGGATCCATATGCAAAATCCACCATTTTAGGAGTTTCTTTAAATTTTAGCATTTAAATCATATCATTTCGTGATTTTTAGCATTCTAGGCTGTTTATCAGAGTAAGTAGATGCTTCATACTGAATTTGGTGCAATTTAGAATCCATTTGAGGTTCGGATTAGCCATAATACCAAAACAGGGTCCCGCAGGACCCGGATCCAAGTGAAAACAAGCGAAATTTGTTATTTTGGATAAATTGCAAAATGTCAAATTCTGATTTTACAGTCCTAATGTGTTTAGCAGCATGTAATCATGTCTCTTACTGCATTTCATCATCATTTGATTCAATTTGAATTTCGAAATCTCAATTTTACCAATTTTTCCTTCAAAAAATCCTGATTTTAAAGGTATAACTTTGATTTTAGGGGTATTTTGGTCATTTTAACCCCAATTCCGAATTTCAAACTATTTTCTACTGAATTTCTTGCATTTTCATCATTTCAAATATCAAGGAAATATGAGAATAGGGTTTATATCCAATTAAATCCAATAATTTCATAATATTATTAGAAAATCTTGGAAAAACCCACATATTTGAGCTAACCTTATTCTAAGTTTGGCAGGGACATTCAAATGAAGGAGCTGAAGTCTGCAATTTCCTTTTATTTCATTTATTTAGTGATGTAATAATGAAAATTTTGGAATAAGATATTTAATTTCCTGCTTAGACTAGGATGCATATCATATAGTTTGAATTTATGCAATATCCTGCTTATATGATTCATGCATTGTTATTTCAAAAGCACTATGGATGTTCACGAATGCCACGTACACCAACTCTTAGGGAGTTGATGAACTCGGTGGAATCCATATTTACGGCCCTAGTCGGAATATGGATGAGACCCAGATCCATCATCTTTCTACTAGTCACATTGAGCCTACACTCTTAGGCTTATCTTGAAAAGGCACATCATATTTCTAAATTTTTCAAAATCTTGTGTATTAAATCAATTAAACTCTGAACATATTTATGACCACAGTCAGGATATGTGAAGGATTTATTTTGACTTAATGCACATTTTCCAACAAATTTCTTAGAAAACCTTTCAAAGTGCATTCTTTCATTCATATCATTTGCATCATGAAATCATTGGTTTTCTTATGATTTTCTTAAGAAAATTTCATTCTCAAGAAATCGATTTCTCAAGAAACTCTAAGAATTTTTCAAAATTGGTTTTCTCAAGCCAAGTTTTTTCACAGTTTTCCATGGGAAAAGGTCATTTTCCCAAGATTTTCAAGAGAAGTCTCTCACCTTTCTCAAAGTCAAAATCGATTTCTAAGTATTTCAAGGTTAAGATTCTCAGGTTTTCAACTTCCCAAGTTTCAATTTTCCTTTTCCACAAGGGCTTTCCAATGAATTTCCATCATTTTCCTAAGAAAACTCTCAAAGTCCAAGTTTTCCTAAGAAGTGTTTCCTTTTTCAAATGTTCACCTTTTTTTTTCTCTCAAGAATCACTTCTATTTTCCCAAGATTTTCAACTATTCTGATTTTCCCACATCTTTATGAACTTTCCCGTGATTTCAAAAACCCTTTTTCACATGAGTTTTCCTGAGAAATCAATTTCCATCTTTCTCCTTAGAAATATTTTCCAATCCCAAAGCATTTTCCAAGCATACATCATGTTTTCCCAAGCTGCATTTTCCAAAATCTCATAGCACATGCCTGAATTCTCTGTGCATATAGGGTAGAACACGATTTTGATGATTTAACTAAGTCAAGCACAATTTTGGTCCTTGGTTCGATTACCCCTGTTAAAGGCGGCAGGAACGGTCGAACCTCGTACCGATAGGTCGAGCCCCATCCCATGGATTTTCCCGCAATTTTCAAAATGGAGGCGAGTATTTCAAAACAAATTCCAAAAACCGGTCAAGTTTGAAGCGCAAAAGCGTTTCTCCCTCTCTCTTCCGCAAGGAAGGGAAGACGGGGAAAATTTTCGCGATGATAACAGGTTTGGCGACCGTGATGGGACCTGTCCTTGTCTGGTCAAAAGTGTGCTTGACTTAGTTCAATTATCGAAATTATGTTCACAAAATGTCAGCTCTTTTACTTTCAATATCATGTGAGCCTAGGAGCCTAGATTCTGACCTAGCTGACATTGACTGCATATAGCTTAGGCATGGTTTGGTAGGACCAGATTGAGGAGAAATTTTCATGCTCATATAGACTTAGGTCTAGATACAACTCTCCTCAATTTAGGATCTGAATGCAAACAATGTATGCTTCTTCAAAGATTTTCAAAAGTCTATCTCTCTAGGATTTAGAGCCCTCTATTTCTTGCATGTGATTATTTTTCAAAACCTCAATTACCTATTATTACCCAATCTTCATGTTGTTGGGCTCTCTTCCAGAACCCTAGTTCGGGACAAAGCCTCACAACTGGGCCAATTATTTGGGTTAACACCCCCCTACCACGTACCGCGGGCCACAGTCCGAAGTATATCGGTAGGCGCTCAAGGATGTTGGAAAACCTTACCTTAGAACCGGAGTTGAAATTCTATGCCACGTACCTCGGATTTCGGTTCGAGTATATCGGCATAACTGGATTGGACAAAGATGATCTGAACCTAGAGTTAGGATTAAGGTCCTACAACTGTTTTCAAATTGATGCATCTAGAGTCAGCCTTTAGGGAGTGCTGAATGTGCATAAATGTTTGTGCAGGATGTGATTGTATGTATGATTTTCTCAATTCTTTGTGTTTCCCAATGTTTTTCAACTCATTAGGTCTTTTCCAAATATCCTTATTTTCCACAAGGTCTTTTTCTCAAACCCTGGATAATTTTCTCAAATATCCCATTTCTTTCAAAACTCCAAGTGATTTTTTTTCATTCTACCATTCTACTGGATCTCGAATCTCCAGCTACATTTTATATCCTGCCTGCAAAATTTTTCAAAAAAAAAAAAAAAAAATCCCCACATTTCCCTAAGTCTCATTCTGAGTCTTTCTCTGTTTTCAGTTCGATGGCATCCAGTCAAGTCGATCCTATCTTTCCTAAAGGTCACATCTCCTTCGAGGTGTGACAAGGTCGTCCTGAACATCGAGCCCTTAGCACCGGAACTTTCATTCCCCGGTGGTATTATTCCTGGCTAAAGAGCTTTTCCCGAATGTTCCCGGACCATTTGAGCGAGTGTGGATTAGAGCTGGCATCAGCAGTCGGAAAGTAGACCATCAATGGCAACCTAATTCATGCAATGGCGGAGCGATGGAATCCTCGAACGTGTACCTTCTGGTTCCCATGGGGAGAGATGACCGTTTTAATGGATGAATTTTCAAAAATCATGGGATTGCCAGAACCAGCCGGTCAGCCAAGCGATCCATTAGAGCATCAATTCCTTATCAATATCAAGGGTTTGGACCCCCGAGACTCCTTAGCTCATATGACAGGCCACCGATCCTGGCCCCTGATCCAGTTGGAAGGAAATGAATATGTTGACCTACTTGAGTTGTACCGCCAGTACGGGACCTTCGTTGAAGTCAGCTCGCTATCCAGAAAAGCTAAAGAAAGGATCCAGAATGCGATGGTCCTGTGCACTGTAGGATTATACCTCTTCCCAGATGGACAAAACTACATGGACATCAGGATAATCCAACTTATGAGAAGATGGAGAAGTCGGCAAACCAATCGCCTCTCCATAGCCATGGCAGCGCTCGTCTTTCTATATCGAGGTCTGACTTGATTCTCGCTTGGAGAATCCATTTTAGTTGAAGGTTGCATCTACGCACTTCAATCCTGGTTCTTCCGGCATGTTCCAGCCCGAGCAAACTCTTTTAGATACAATGGACAAGAACTCCTTCCAGTGGCGCAGTACCGAACCATGATCAACAACATTCAAGAAGATGACGTTGTTTGGGACTATTTTGATCGGCAACTGTCTCCTCCCCGATATACGTATGCTTATGACAAGCGATTCAAGTTGCTGGGACCTTTCTTCTGCACTTATTACCAACCAGAGAGATGTGTTCGGCAGTTCTCTCAAAGGCAGCAGTACGTTGAAGCCCGCTTGTTATCAGGAGTTATGGCAGAGTTTGATCTCACTTCCGCACAATGGTCCGGAGCATATCATTCTGCCCGCTACAGCTGGGATTCTTTTGTTTCTCTTAAAATCTTTCCTGGTCCTAGAGTGTCTGCCGACTATCGTGAATGGTGGCAAATCGTCTGTCCTCCACCTCTTTGTCAAGATCAATAAAATCTTATTCTTCTCATTTTAATAAAATTCTCTTTCTTCCTATTGTGGTTTGACGACCTCGACTAGGTAACAAGGCATATTTCTATTGTTTATTTCTCTTGTAAAAAGAATAACAACACAATTGTCGTGATTCCCGCGATGACTCAGTAATGGGATATCTTTTCCAAATTGTCTACCATATTTTCAGCAAATATTTCTTCCAAAAGCTAATTTCTTCATAATCTAATCAGGTCTTTGCCCTGCAGAGAGCATCCATATCATTTGATGGTTGAGACAAGATCAGGCAAAAGAACCACGGCATTTGATGTCTTCTTTTAAATCGTTGTAATTTTGAAAAGATTTTTATATGAAAAACATGTGAAAACCAGACATCAAATAATAAAAACCGGTTCTCACTAGTGGATGAGACCGGGTCGAACTCAGGGAACGGGAATATTTCGTATTCAAGTACACAAATCTACACTATTCTTTATTGCTGAATTATTGAAATGTAAAAATGTTCAGAAAATGTAAAAACAACTAACTATTACAACAAATGAATACCCTTCGCAGAGGGCGTAAAGTGCAATATTTACAAACCCAATTAAAATTCTAAGTCTAAACTGAAAAGTAAAAATCTTCTATCTTCGTACTTCATGTCACGTATTCTCTTCTGCTCCAATCTCGTGCAATCCTGCACAAGTCAAACGAAACACAAGCAGTACCAGAGAAAGGAGAAATAGAATGTACTAAAATATACTACTAATCGCTAAGAATACGAAAGAAATCATTAAAGAAATCTAAATGACAATTTTAATTGCAAATGATATAATTTTTTTATTTTTATTGAGTCTAGCTAACTACTTGCAACTATTTTTAATATCAAAGAATCAATCAATCAACTAAGTAGCCTAATATCAAAATACTAAGTAAGCTAAGTACTAAGTAATATCTAAAAAATCAGCTTAATCCTTATCATCAGATAATTCGATATCTCAAACTGAATCCAGATATCCAATTAAATCGGTCCAGCATCATATCATTCTTGCCGGAAAAACGAATAGCAAAGTGATAATTCTGATAGACTGAAATTTCTCAAAATATTTAATCAATTGAAAAGTTCAGTTGTCAATTACAGGAAATCAAAAATGTTGATTCCAGTTATCAGGCAATTAATCAAATACGATGATACTTCAATCAAACTAAATCCAATCAATTAAGCAATACTCAATCAGTTTATGGATTCAGAGATAGTTCCGGCAATTCAAGAAGGCTCAGGTTTTCATTGCAAATGTGAAGAGAGTTCGGCTAAAAACAGATCAGATGTATTAAAAACTAGAAATCAGATATTAATCTGAACTTCTAGCTGATTGAAATCAGATAACCGAACAAAAATTGGATTCAATCTTGATCGCCGGAAAAATTATCGCCGGAAATAAAACACAGACATCAATCTAGGTGATCGATCAAAATTTTTAGAGCATAGTATTGTAATCCGGTGACATTATGGATTTCAGACTATCAATTTCGAATCAAAGTTCATTTAACTACAGCATCAATTACAAAAATCAAAGATCGGAAAAAAATTGGAAACAGAAATGATCGAGTAAACAAAACTTTTTTTCTTTCTGTTTTGATTTCAACTCCTTTTTTTTTTTTTTTAGTTTTTACTACACAACATTACAAACGGAATTCATTCAGGAACCTGCAGAAGAAGAAGAAGAAGAAGAAGAAGAAGAAGAAGAAGAAGAAGAAGAAGAAGGAGTTCTGAACACTTACCATGAAATGAAGAAATCGGAGAGAAGAGGTGGCGGCCTCCTCCACCACCGCTGTCACCGGACTGAAGCTCCACCACTGCTGCCGGCTGGAATGTAGATAGAGAAAGAGGGAGAAGGGGAAGGTAGGAAAAGAAGTGGCCGGTGTTGGTGGAGGAGGGTGAGAACAAAGGGAAAGAGAGGGAAAGAGGGGAAAACAAGAGGGCTTCAGCCGTATGGGGGAGGCGCCTTTCCGCTCCCTGTTTTTGGGGTTTTTAAAAGTAACGAACCGGCTGGAACCGGTTTGAAACAAATGCAAACCGGTTCAAGCCGGTTTGTTTATTTATTTTTTTTAAAAGCAAACCGGGTGAACCGGTTTGTGTTTATTTTTGCAATTTTCAAAAATCAAAAACTATATAAAATTTTCAAAGATTTAAAAACAAAACTTATTTATGAAGAACTAAAAAAAACTATTGTAAATTTTTTTTCTCTTTTAAAAAAAAACAAACACTTAAAATGAAAAAATATTTTTCTATATTATTATTTTTTTATTTCATTTTTAATTGCAAACTAAAACTAAACTACTATGAATATAACAAAAACTAAAATATGTATAAAAATGTAAAAATAAAACTATTTTTCATGCATTTTCTATTTTTAAATCATTTTAGCACATTTACTCAAAAACTAACATAAAATTGGGTTTTTGAAACATTATTTCATAAAATCATGCATATTTAAATGTTAATAAACCCTGAATTATATGCATGATCAAATACCCCCATGCTTATGTTTTGCTAGTCCTCGAGCAAACTAGAAAAATGCAAGAAATCAAACTATCACCTAACTCACTTTCGTAGGAATCACGATTGCATTTAGCTCATGCAACAAGCCCTTTCACCCCCTGGGTTACCCCAGTGGACGAGTAAGGTCTCGTGAGGGTTTGCAGTGATGCTACCCACAAACATCTCTGTCATGTGTGCATAATATTACACATCCTCATAAGCAGTAGGTAATTAAAGACTTTATTTTCACAAATATTTCCTATTATTTCAAAATCGAAATATAATTAGAGTCTTTTATGCACTACCACAGAAAAAGAATTTCTTTCACTTTTCTAAATATCACAGTTATTTATGTTTTATTCTTAGAAAATCCAATAAAAACATATTATTATTTACTTATCCTCACTCATATGTTTTCTACACAGGTTTTCTCAATCATACTTCTAAGCATTGAACTTTTCTTTCTTTTTAAGCTCTTTTCTCTCTTTTTTTTCTTTTCACGCTTTTTCTTTTTGCGCACTTATTTTTCTCATATAGCTTGCGTGTGGTCTGCTTTTATGCCTTGTGCAATGTCAATATCTTCTATACTTTTTCAATACATACCAAAAGATATCAACTAAGACATAAAAGTGACTTCCTTCATTCACCTTTATAACATGAGAGTCAAATATTTCAACTTGTATCTGTTCTCAGTTACTTAGGATCATGAAGTTTTCCACTCTCCTTTTCGAAAATGGAATTAAAAGTTTCAACTTACATCTAAGTTCCATCTACTAAGGATTGTGAAATTATCCAAACAACCTAACACATGCTATATTTTTTTCTTTTGAGCTCATTTTTTACGCTTTTGTTCATTTGCTTAGTTTTTCAAAAATAAAACTGTGCATATTCATATTTATGATTCAAAATAAACTTTAACATGTATCTATCATCATTTCCTCGAAATTCGCATACACAACCATAATTTTTAGATCTATGTCAGAAAAAAAATTTCGTGGGGCTTAAAAATCCTCTAAAAACATCAGATTTGAAATAACATTCATATAAGTTCAAACTCTTTCTTTAAAAATCTACTTTTTATGAGAGATGTGTAAACATGTGCAAGAACGTAAACATAAATATCAAGGTGTGCACTCTACACCTTACCCCATGCTTGAATGACACTGTCCCAGTGGCACTCCCCCATGCTTATATGAAACTAAGTGAATGCACATGAGAGAAATAAATGAGGGAAAAGAGTAGAATGACCTGAGATGAATTAAAAATACATGTTCTATGAATGTAATAAATGCAATGTATACATGACAAAACACAAAACTCATGAATGAAACAAAAAGAACCTGAAAAACTCATGAAAAAGTACAAGCAAAATAAAATCTATAAATTCTAAGCAAATCTAATAATATACAAGATATGGGTTGCCTCCCATAAAGCGCTAAGTTTCACGTCCCCAGCCAGACGGATCCCTAGAAAAATCCTTCATCGTCCATGAGATCAATGGACATGAAGTCAGACTCAACCAGGCTCTATGAAGAAAAGAGTGTCATCTGTGACACTACGCACTGTGTTTCCATCCCGTCTACCTCTAACTATATGATCATAACTCTCTCGACGTGAAGAACAGAGATTAGTCTCATCTGAGAGACTGGTCAAGAATCGAGAGTCTAGGACCGACCGAGTACCAATGAATGCAACTTCAGACAAGTGGTGAATATGATCAGGCTTGACTTGATCAAGCACCTTCTGCATCTGTACCTCTTGCTTACTAAAAATTGGTGATCCTAAAGGCTGAGAAAATGGGGCTTTATATGATGAAAATGTATTTTGTGAGTAAGGCCCCTTCTGTTGTGGTATCATGGAGATCGACTCGTTAGTAGAAATGATATGGGGTTCATGAGTCGATTCCTGAGTAGGGTGACACGCCTTCCCATACTGAAGAGATGTAACAGATTTGACTTGCTCATGATGTGAAGTAGTGGGTTGCAAGTCAAATAACATGGAATCCTCTCCCTTGGATGTGACAACAGACTGACTATGAAGGTTCCCCTGACTTTGTCTACTCAATGTCTGAGCTAACTGTCCCATTTGAGTTTCTAGCTTGGCTATTGACTGCGTATGGGAACAAAGAGTTGCCTTGATATCAGAAAAAGCTTCTAACATCTTCTCTTGAAATGATGAACTTGGAATGGGCTCCTGAGGAGAAGGTAGACAATATTGGGAATGAACCTGTGGAAATATAGGATGCGAGTAACCTTGTGAAGGGTTACTGGGTCTATACTGTGTCTGGGAGGGCTGATGGGATGGGGAAATAGACTGGTTTCGCCAACCTGGGTTATATGATGATGTAAATGAATCGGACATGGGTTTAGCAAAACCTTGGGCAGCATTCACCTTCTCCTGAACGAATTCAGGATATAATGGCGCTGCCGGACAATCCGCAACACAGTGTGCAGGGCTAGCACATATCTCGCACACTCTTTCTACTGGATTTCTCAAAGAATTGGCTAGGAATTGATCTAACTTCCTAGTCAATTGGTCAACCTTGGTACGCAATTCTAATTCGGACCCAAATTCGGAAATCCCAACTTTCCTAGGACCACTAGACAGAGATGTAGTCCTATCGAGCCGTGAAGACAAGGTATGATGCATCATGTTTTCACTCAAGGTCTCAAATAGAGACCACGCCTCGTCCTCACTTTTGAGCATAAAAGTGCCCCCACAAGACGAATCAACCATTTGACGATGCTTTTCAGTAAGCCCGTCATAAAAATACTGCACCAACTGCCAACGAGGCACCTGGTGATGGGGACACTTGCGGAGAAGATCTTTCAATCTCTCCCAAGACTCGTGAAATTGTTCTCCCTCAATTTGAGAAAAACTGGTTATAGCTTTACGAAACTGATTCGTTTTACCAATTGGGAAATATTTTTTTAAAAATTCTTTTTGCATTCCTTCCCAAGTAGTAATACGAACCGTTTCAAGAGATTTTAACCAGTGCTTGGCTTTATCTTTGAGAGAGAATGGAAACAAAGTTAACCTCATAGCGTCGTCTCCAAAATTATTGATTCGCACAGTCGAGCAAATCTCAAGGAATTCGTCGAGATGACGATATGGGTCTTCATTGCTAAGGCCATAAAACGAAGGTAACATTTGAATCACACTGGCCTTAATCTCAAAATGGCTCGCTCCTACATCAGGTCTCGTGATGCAGGAGGTGGGAGTATACGTATTTGGCATGAAGTACTCCCTTAAAGGACGGATCAATTGATGATCGTCAGCCATTGCGTACACCTTGGAGTAGACCGGTGTAGCACACGTCCTAACTTTGGGTTTTCTACCTAACTAACGCACTAAGCGGCCAAACCACGCAAACCACAAAGCGAGTGAACTAAAAACAACAAAAACTAAACAAACACCACGCAGTTACACATAACAGAGATTATGCATGAGAAATATAAAATCTATGTGTACGGTACCAATCGTACACAGTCACCTCTAAGGGGGTCCTAGTAGGTGGGCTGTGCAGAAAAATAAGCTCTTCTCTAAGATATGCACATATGTGGTTCTAAACCTAAATGCACACACAAACACTAGGCAATAAAGTGAATACTAATATTACGTCGTTCCCCAGCAACGGCGACAAAAATTTGATGTCTTCTTTTAAATCGTTGTAATTTTGAAAAGATTTTTATATGAAAAACATGTGAAAACCAGACATCAAATAATAAAAACCGGTTCTCACTAGTGGATGAGACCGGGTCGAACTCAGGGAACGGAAATATTTCGTATTCAAGTACACAAATCTACACTATTCTTTATTGCCGAATTATTGAAATGTAAAAATGTTCAGAAAATGTAAAAAAACTAACTATTACAACAAATGAATACCCTTCGCAGAGGGCGTAAAGTGCAATATTTACAAACCCAATTAAAATTCTAAGTCTAAACTGAAAAGTAAAAATCTTCTATCTTCGTACTTCATGTCACGTATTCTCTTTTGCTCCAATCTCGTGCAATCCTGCACAAGTCAAACGAAACACAAGCAGTACCAGAGAAAGAAGAAATAGAATGTACTAAAATATACTACTAATCGCTAAGAATACGAAAGAAATCATTAAAGAAATCTAAATGACAATTTTAATTGCAAATGATATAATTTTTTTATTTTTATTGAGTCTAGCTAACTACTTGCAACTATTTTTAATATCAAAGAATCAATCAATCAACTAAGTAACCTAATATCAAAATACTAAGTAAGCTAAGTACTAAGTAATATCTAAAAAATCAGCTTAATCCTTATCATCAGATAATTCGATATCTCAAACTGAATCCAGATATCCAATTAAATCGGTCCAGCATCATATCATTCTTGCCGGAAAAACGAATAGCAAAGTGATAATTCTGATAGACTGAAATTTCTCAAAATATTTAATCAATTGAAAAGTTCAGTTGTCAATTACAGGAAATCAAAAATGTTGATTCCAGTTATCAGGCAATTAATCAAATACGATGATACTTCAATCAAACTAAATCCAATCAATTAAGCAATACTCAATCAGTTTATGGATTCAGAGATAGTTCCGGCAATTCAAGAAGGCTCAGGTTTTCATTGCAAATGTGAAGAGAGTTCGGCTAAAAACAGATCAGATGTATTAAAAACTAGAAATCAGATATTAATCTGAACTTCTAGCTGATTGAAATCAGGTAACCGAACAAAAATTGGATTCAATCTTGATCGCCGGAAAAATTATCGCCGGAAATAAAACACAGACATCAATCTAGGTGATCGATCAAAATTTTTAGAGCATAGTATTGTAATCCGGTGACATTATGGATTTCAGACTATCAATTTCGAATCAAAGTTCATTTAACTACAGCATCAATTACAAAAATCAAAGATCGGAAAAAAATTGGAAACAGAAATGATCGAGTAAACAAAACTTTTTTTCTTTCTGTTTTGATTTCAACTCCTTTTTTTTTTTTTTTAGTTTTTACTACACAGCATTACAAACGGAATTCATTCAGGAACCTGCAGAAGAAGAAGAAGAAGAAGAAGAAGAAGAAGAAGAAGAAGGAGTTCTGAACACTTACCGTGAAATAAAGAAATCGGAGAGAAGAGGTGGCGGCCTCCTCCACCACCGCTGTCACCAGACTGAAGCTCCACCACTGCTGCCGGCTGGAATGTAGACAGAGAAAGAGGGAGAAGGGGAAGGTAGGAAAAGAAGTGGCCGGTGTTGGTGGAGGAGGGTGAGAACAGAGGGAAAGAGAGGGAAAGAGGGGAAAACAAGAGGGCTTCAGCCGTATGGGGGAGGCGCCTTTCCGCTCCCTGTTTTTGGGGTTTTTAAAAGTAACGAACCGGCTGGAACCGGTTTGAAACAAATGCAAACCGGTTCAAGCCGGTTTGTTTATTTATTTTTTTTAAAAGCAAACCGGGTGAACCGGTTTGTGTTTATTTTTGCAATTTTCAAAAATCAAAAACTATATAAAATTTTCAAAGATTTAAAAACAAAACTTATTTATGAAGAACTAAAAAAAACTATTCTAAATTTTTTTTCTCTTTTAAAAAAAAACAAACACTTAAAATGAAAAAATATTTTTCTATATTATTATTTTTTTATTTCATTTTTAATTGCAAACTAAAACTAAACTACTATGAATATAACAAAAACTAAAATATGTATAAAAATGTAAAAATAAAACTATTTTTCATGCATTTTCTATTTTTAAATCATTTTAGCACATTTACTCAAAAACTAACATAAAATTGGGTTTTTGAAACATTATTTTATAAAATCATGCATATTTAAATGTTAATAAACCCTGAATTATATGCATGATCAGCATCCCAGTACTCGTCTGCCTCGGAAGAAGAAATGGGTTCCCCTCGATCCGAGAAGAGTCAAGAGCAGCAGCTAGAAGATGACGGCATAGACCCTCAAATGTGTGCCATGTTCAGAAAAATGATGAATGAACAGCCCGGGACCAGTTCAGAAAGGGATCCATTTAGAGAAAAGTTCCATGGTCGCAGGAGTAAGAAGGCTCCCAAGAAGCGGATCCAGCCAGAGGAAATCTCAGATGAATCAGACTCCATTGAAGATACAGATGAAGAATATGAGGTGCCTCCGGCATTTCAAAAGCGTGGCCAAAGTAACAGTCGCAAATCAAAGAGCAGAGAGGCAGAAGAGCCTTTGCAAGCGCAGTTCAAGGAAATGACCCGAGTTGTCAAGGATCTGCAAGCTCGCGACAAGGGCAAGAAAGTCTTCACCAGTGAGGACTTCTATGACGGCTTAGAAGGGGATGATGATCTGGAGAATCTTCCCCGAAAATTCATCAAGTTCGATGGTTCTGGCGACCCAAAAGCGCATCTCTCCACGTTCTTTGCCGAATGCTCTCGGTTCAAAAGGGACAACCGAGCATTGTTTCTATGCTTCCCCCGCAGCTTGGAAGGAGTTGCAGCCAAGTGGTATGCTGAGCATATCAACCCCATCGAGCTCAAGGAGTTCGACAAAGTTGTGAATCTCTTTATTGAACGCTTCTTGTTCAACACAGAAGCGCTGCCTACACTGACTCATCTCTGCAATTTAAGGCAGAATGAGAATGAAAAAGCACGGGACTTCATTCACAGATGGAGATCAGCCTGTAATAAGATGAGAGATCTTATCTCGGAAAGGCATGCATTGTCCCTAATCCTCAACAATTTTTCGCAGCCGTTTAGAGGATTGATCTCCACAGCACCATCCAGGACCTTCATTGAGTTGACTGAACGAGCCGAATGGTTCGAACTAAGTGTGGAAAATGGAATCTATGAAAGCTTTACCTTTTCCAAGAACAACTCCCAAGGTGAGCAGAAAAAAAAAGCTCACTTCACTTATTCTGCCAGCAACAGCAACAAAGGCCAAAATCGATACAAAGGGCAGAAGAAAGATTACTGCTACGGCACAGGCAGTTCGAACAACAAGGATCAGAAAGCAAAGCCTGCTCCTCAGTACAGCAAGCCTCCTCAGCAGGATCAAGGGCCAAAACTGTGTGAGAAGACCAAACATGAAGGATGGAGCTACGACAGAAAGTTTACTCCTCTTGACCAATCACTCGAAGATGTGCACGAGTACATGCTATCAAAAGAGATGGTTAAGTTGCCCAGATTGGCCGATCCCCCTGTGCCCATGGGGAAATGGAAAGATCAGTTCTGCGAATTCCACAGGACAGTGGGACACAACACCGAGAACTGCTTTGTTCTCAAAAACATCGTGCAAGACCTCATTGAAAAAAATCTTTTAGTGGAAGGAGAAGAAGAAGAGAAGATGGATATTCTCAATCAGCCATTTCCTCCACACACCACAACAGTAGTGTCGGCACAACCATTCTTACCACATGAGCACATCAAGCCATGTTCTGCACAAGACCTACAAGTTCAGCACCAGGTATCGGTACTACGACAAGCAGCTCCAGATTCCAAGAAGATGGACTTAATTTCAGCATTCGGCAAAATAAAAGTTTCTGAAGCACCTGTGAAGTCAGTCCCCAAATCAAAAGGGAACTCCTGACTTCCTCAAGCAAATCATCAAACCTAGGCAGGAGAATTCAAGACAGAAGCCTCTGACCGCTTTATCCAATGTCTCCATCCTTGACTTGGCCAAGAATTCTAGCAAGTACTGGATGATTTACTCAGGAAAATCAAGGTTAAGCCCAATACCACTCCTGAAGACATGGCACAGATTGTGAACTCCGCCATGACCAATGCACCAATTACCTTTGATGATGCATGAAATGCACATCATGTAAACAAGTTTTTCATGCATTTTGTATAAAGTTTAAGGTTTTAAACCCATGTTTAGAGGTGTTTTGATAGTAAGGGGCTATGGTTCGAATTTCAGAAAAATCGGAGTTAAAATGAGAGAGTTATGGCTATTTTAGTGTTTGGGCATGTATTTCGAGGTGGATCGGATCCATATTCGACCCAATTAGGTCAATTGGACCTTGGATCAACTCTTAGAAAGCCCAAAACCCAACCCACACGCCTATCCATATCCATTTCAAAAAGTTTTTCTGAAAACCCTTTAGAAAGAGGCGCCTAGAAAATATATTTTTTATAACAGTGTTTTTGCAAATTCCAAAAAGTATAAATATACTTTTTAGAGAAGCCCTAGGCGTCTTTGGCTGTGTTTGGACGCCCCCTACAGTGAATCTACAGCAGCAGCTCCTTCCTCTCCATCTCCCCCCATGTGTTGGCCATTGAAGACCGATCTATGCTTGATTTTCAAGCATAGTTTCGAGCTTTCTTTTGTTTCTTTTCATTTCTTTCTTGTTCCTTGCTGTAGTATTCACCATTTTTCTGTATTTTTGCAGGTGTAGCAGAGGTGGAGACCATTAACCTTGGGCGGGAGTGCGCAACACACCACCAAGGTGAGCCGGCCCTACCTCCATCCGGCTTTCTACACCCTCCGATCGAGAATCGGCTCACATTCCATCGTCGGTGGATCTCCAACGTGTAGCAGCTGCAAAAGGTACCAATTTTGGTGAAGTACAGCATTCTCGAACTGTATAGGACATCCATCTCCAGCCACGGTCCGCTCTTCTTCATCCCCCCGGTCGTCGGATCTTCCAAAAGGTAGGTCTTCTTCTTCCTTCTCTTCTAGATAAAACCGAAAGTGAGTGTTGGTTTTCTCTTCTTTATTTTCTGAGTGTTTCTTGTTTTCTTCTTGTTTTCAACCTTAGAATAGAGTTCGTGCATAGGCCAGCACGTTAGCTTAGTTTATTTATTTGATTGATTCATTGGAATCGAGTTTTTCTTGATTTTTCATCCTTTTTATAAAAAACGGCTAGATCTTCATCTAGCCGATTCTTCAAGTTTGTCATAAGTGTTCTTGGTGTTGTTCTACAAAAAATCCAATAAAGAAAGTGTTCATTTTGATTCATCTTAGTCGGTTTTGTGTGTGGGTTGCATTTGATTTTAATTGAAAAGAAAAATCCAAAAATCGGCTAGACTTATTCTAGCCGATTCTTGATTTTTACAAAAATATTTTTCTGTTTTGATATTGTTGTTTTGTCCAGCATGTGTATTGTGTTGTTTTGCTGAAAATCTCATTAGGAAATTTCATTTTAGTTCATTTTATTCGTGGGTTGTGTTTGTGTTTTGTTTTGATTGTATTTTTGAAAAAGAAAAAAAAAATCGGCTAGGATTGTTCTAGCCGATCTTTGTATTTTTGTTAATGTGTGTGTTGATGTTGGTAAACCGTGTGTTTGCTGTGTGTTTTAGGTGTTAACACCATTATAAAGTTGTGTTAATTCATTTAATTCGTTTAGGACAATTCTAAATAATCGTTTTTAGCATTTTGTGTTTTTTGTTTTGAATCTATTGAAAAACAAAAATTACAAGAGTCGAATTTTTATTTTTCTTTACGTTTTTAAATAAACTCCAGCATAATGCTGTTCATGTTTGCATTTAGGGGAGTTAGGAGTTGTTTTCATCATATTTTAATATAGTTCTATCAAAATAAGATTCTTTAGTAAGTCATTTTTTTTTTAGTTTAAGATTTTTTTTTTTTATTCTTTTCATTTTTTTAGTCTTCTTCTTCCCCAAGGAGGGGCGGCCGCCATTAGAGCTCCCCTTGAGCTCTTGGTTGAATTTTTAGAAATTATTAATTGTCATTAATTGAGTTAGGAAGGTGTCTAGGTTCAATGTATTAGGGTTTTCTTTCTTAGCCGTTTTTAGGGGTTAATTAAGTAGGTTTTGGGAATTAGGTTAGCATTAACTCCTAGGAAATCGTTTTTTATTTAATTCCTTTTATTCCCTAGGTAGAATTAATTATATTAGTTTATAAAGTAGCCCTTTTAGAGGTTGGCGATTTTTGAGAAATGAGGCATTTAAGGAAAATTAGAATTTTGAATGGGTATTAAAGAAGGAGTTACTCCTTAACTTTGGAAAGTGTTTTTGGCATTAAACAAAAATTCCAATCTAGGCTACACGATTTCCATAGAGTATTAAAAGTATTTTAATTCCATCTTGAAAAGCAAAAATTATGTATTTTTAGATTGGTCTTTCCATTTTTCCAAAAGGAGCTTTAAAGGCAATTAAGGAGTGTAACTCCCTCTTTAAATGGGGTGATTTTTGAGAATCCAAAGCATTTCAAAATTTGGAATTTGGTAATTATTACATTCCTTTTTCAACCTTCTCCATTAAAATCGTGAACTTTGGATTAATTGTAGCTTAATTAGGAGGTTACTACTTTAGTCTAGACCTAACCTAGTCAAACCGAGGTAGGTCGAGTCAACCCCTAGTCTACACCCCCTTTGAGTCTAGTCAAAACCTAGCCTAGCCTAAGTCAAAGCCTAAACCACACCTAAGTCGAGTCTAAGACCAAAGCCCAACCTTAGTCAAGCTTAGTGGAGTCAACCCTAACCCTAGATTGAGTCACACTACAACAGAGCAGTAGATTAGCGACGACCACCTTTCGTCGCTAATCCGTCGCTAATCCGTCGCTAACCATGTTAGCGACGGATTAGCGACAACGCGGCGACAGTATGCTTACGTCGCGAATATTTCGACGCTAACTGGCGACGGAATTATTCCGTCGCCAAGTCCGTCGCTAATTGCGACGGAATAACGAGCGCTATATTCCGTCGCCAATCCGCCGGTACTAAACGGCGACCACGGCGTGGCGACGGATTTAATTCCGTCGCTAAGCCGTCGCTAGATTAATATGAATAGCGACGGAATCATCCGTCGCTAATCCGTCGCAAAAACGAAAAAAAATCAAAAAAAATTTATTTAAAAATTAATTACGGAGAACTGTACAATGTATATTTCCTGTACAATTTATATTTCCTGTAAATAAAAAACAAACCACACAAAAAAATTCATATAACAAGTATCTATAATAATTAATCGTTCCACCTTAAAACTAAAAAGTTTAATTATTTACAATTCAACAATTACAATTAGGAAAAATAAAAAAAATAGAACTTCTTCAACACAGTCCTCTAATCATCGCCAAGATTTTGTGCGTCTTCTTGTTCATTGTCTTTATCTGTCCCTTCAGCTCCACTACCCTGATTATCGCTAGCAGCCTACACAAGAAAAGAACAGTCAGTATTGATAAACAAAATATAATGAAATAAATTACACACTATATGTGATTCTATCATGTGCTCATGTGTGATCTAAGGCAATAAAAAAACTCTATATGTGATTCTATCATGCTCATATGTGTGCTAAGGCAGTCAAAAAATTGAATATGTGATTATAGCATGTTCATATGTGTTCTAAGGCATATAAAAAAACTCTATATGTGATTCTACCATGCTCAGATGTGCTTTAAGGCAAGCAAAAAACTATATATGTGATTCGATCATGCTCGTATGTGTGCTAAGGCAGTAAAAAAATTGAATATGTGAATATAGCATGCTCATATGTGCTCTAAGGCAGGCAAAGCCAAAAATTTTATATGTGATTCTATCATAAATGATATATAACATGTTCATATGTGTTCTAAGGCAGTTAAAAAACTCTATATGTTATTATAGCATGTTCATATGTGTGCTAAGGCAGTCAAAAAACAGAATATGTGATTATAATATGCTCATATGTGTTCTTAGGCAGTAAAAAAACTGAATATGTGATTATAGCATGCTTATGTGTTCTAATGCAATCAAAAAAACTTTATATGTGATTCTATCATGCTCATATGTGCTCTAAGACAGACAAAAAGTTAAATATATATATATGTGATTCTATCATGCTCATATGTGTGCTAAGGCAGTAAAAAAATTGAATATGTGATTATAGCATGTTCATATGTGTTCTAAGGCATCTAGAAAAACTCTATATGTGATTCTACCATGCTCAGATGTGCTTTAAGATAGTCAAAAAAACTATATATGTGATTATACCTGAGAGGGACCTGGAATCGAAGATCCCCTATCCTGAACAGCGGCCTTGATCTCATTTCGGAGAAAGGGGGCGACGGTGTATTGGAAGTAGTTATTCAGTGATTCATTAATGATCTCGCGTACATCATCACCGGAAAGAATAGTCGGCTGCTTGGAGCTTATGTCGGCGCAAGAAGTTGGTGAGCCGTAACTGGAAGAACCAATAACTGGTGAAGTGTTCATATTACTCCCAAACCCGAACACGCGACCTTTTTTGGGTTCACCTGCTGCAGTCACCCATGCTGTAGGATCAAATGATGGATGCTGAGTAGCGTCTTCACCATATCGCTCTACCATTTGTTGCTCATATGCCTCCTACAAAATAATGTTTAAAGTATTCATTAATAATTAATGATAACATTATGATGACTTGCATATATATTGCAATGATTATTAATAGAATTAATACATACCGTTGTCGTTCTCGCCTTCTCTGATACGAAGACTCCCGTGGTCTTCCGTTTATGTGTTTCTACAAACACATCCTTATATGGTACACTGCCTCCTTTTTCTGCTTCCTGCGAAGTTAAATGACAAAAGATTTAGTACACAAATTTGCAACTATACTTATAAAATTAATATTATATATTGATGAGTTACCATTTTCTTTAGGTGGCTCCCAAATGTCTTAGATCCACCTGTGTGTAGATGGGCTTCGGGCATCTTCGATCGATTTTGTGAAGCCTTCGCAGAGCGATTTTTAAATGCATCTCCCGCCCACATATCGCACATTTCATCCCAGTAATCTCTCCTGATAGTAATAGGACCATGGCCCTTCCACAGTAATGGATCATCTACTACGCCAGATGCTTTTTTTGCTGCAGTCTTCATAGTGTGCAGCATGTCTGCAAATCGATTGGCAGCCACCTTCTGCCACACCTTCCTTGCATCATTTTCTTCCACCGTAGTTGCAAAGCGATTCGAAGCCTACAAATATTTTCAGAAAGTTAGTAGACATTGCTTAAATAAATTAAATATGAAACACATTAACTATGAGGAACAACTGTATACCATGAATGAGGACCACAATCTGTCTAATACCTCCTTTGGGTACTCTTTCCATTGAGCAACTGGTCCTGGTAGATGTTGAAGAAGTGAATTCCTAATCTCCCGTACTACTTCTTGTGGCTCAAACCTCGTGCTGCACATGAATTGTTACACAGTAAATATCAATATAAAATATTTAAAAGATATGCAATAATTGAAAACAAAATACTTACGGTCGATTATCGATATACACTATTCGAATGAGTCTTCTTGTGCCAGCCTGTGAAGACCCTGTTTCCTGTGTTGGCTGTTGACTTGTGCGATCAACTGGTGTAGGTGGGTCGTATACAGGCGCAACATCATCTGTAAAAAAATACACACCAAGTTCTCAGAATGTGCATTTGAACTAATCAAGCATCTAATTAGTTATATGATATACCTATAACAGGAGCCCGTGAAGATGAAGGTTGAGCCTGGCTACTACTGGATGAGCGACCACTATAACCTCCACGAACCATATTCTAACAAATAACATATGTCATACAATACATTCAAATAATTCACATCAAGTATTACAATGCATTCAAGTCATTCACATCAAGCATTGCAATGCATTCAAATAATTCAAATCATTGACATCAAGTATTGCACTAATTCAAATCATTCGTTAATTGCATAAATTATAATACATTCAGATAAATTACAATGCATTCGAATCATTCGTATCAAGTATTACAATACATTGAAATAAAATTTTTAATCATTCACACCAAGTATTGCAATACAACTCACATCAAGTATTACAATGCATTTAAATAGAGGTTTGTAGTATAAGATTTTTTTCACTAGCTTGAGAATTCTTCCTCGTCACTAGTTTGACTTTCTTCTTCTTCTTCTTCTTCTTCTTCTTCTTCTTCTTCTTCATTGTTTGCCCATCCACTTGGTACATCATTTGGATCACATTCCTCTATGAATGTTTCATCAGCCAATGGAGATATGACATGCATATCATGCGCAACATCGTGACCATAAGCGAAGTCACAGACATCATCTGATTGATAGTAATCACTGTCTTCAGCTAACTCATCTTCTTGTAACTGATCATACTCGGGGTATAGTTTGGATTTCACCTTGCAAACTGCCCACCATTCATTTCTATCTGACTTTTTTATACTCGGATATGAAGTATAATAAACTTGTTGAGCTTGCGAGGCTAATATGAATGGTTCATATGTTCCAAACCTGGATTTATGATTCACCTCCACAATGCCTGAAGCTTTGTCGAGTCTTGTTGCAGTTGGATCAAACCAATGACACTTGAATACCGTAACCCTGTTATTCATGCCTAAGTAAGTCAACTCCATTATTTCCTCTATAACACCGTAGTAATCATGTTCATTTTCACCGTAGCTGCTACCCTTGACACACACGCCACTATTTATCGTTGATTTGTTTATACCGTAGTCTTTTGTATGGAATCGATAACCATTTACGATATACCCGTTGTAGCATTGCACAACTTTGGTCAGACCATTTTCTAAATCACATATTCCTTGATCTTTAACATCACCATGGCGAACCTACGCACAGACATAAACAATTATTGTGATCACGATCAATTAAGTAACTTAGTGTTGTTTATAAGTACAAAATTTATGTTAGCTTCTTTACCAACTGTTTCAACCACTCCACAAACTTAGTTTCACGTTCTTTTTGTACTTCTGCATTAGTGAGATGTAAAACTTTGCTTTGCAACTCCAGATCAAATCGTCTGCAAACCACAAATACTTATATTACCGAGCCATGTATCCACATATAGAACATAAAAGGATTTATAATTGAGTTGCATATACATATACTTACTCGATGTATGGGTCGATCGCTGAACAATTAAAAAGAATATAGATGTGTGCTGCATCTTGCTCTCGATCTGTCAATAGCCTTGATCGGCAACTACCAAATGCATGCCCAAGTCGTTGAAATATCGACAGCTTGTCAGCTACAGTTACTTGTTCTCCATCATCGTTACGGGGCGGGCATGTGTAACGTGTTGAAATATGAGGTTCGAAGTACATAGATGAGAAATTTGAAATCTCTTCTAAAGTGTACGCCTCACAAATAGAGCCTTCTACTCTTGCTTTATTACGAACCTTTTTTTTTAGGTCGAACATGCATCTGACAAGAATATACATTTCAAATTTTAAATATCTGTCATTAAAGAGACAAATATAAAAAAACATATACCTTTCAAATGGGTACATCCATCGATATTGCACAGGGCCACCAACCCTTAGTTCATATGGCAGATGTATGATCAAATGTTCCATAACATCGAAAAATGCTGGCGTAAATATCTTTTCTAACAGACAAACAGTGGTGATGACAGAGTCCTCGAGATTCTTTACATCTGATACAATGACCTCCGATGCGCACAATGTTCTGAAAAATCCGCTCAACTCAGACAATACCCCCCATATAGGTTTGTCTAACATATCATGGAATGCTAGGGGTATCAATCGTTGCATAAAGATATGACAATCATGGCTCTTCAATCCATATAACTGTCCATCGTCAATCTTCACAGCCCGAGCAATGTTAGAGACATATCCATCTGGAAATCTCAGTTGTCTCAACCATTGACATACATGTTTTATTTGATCAGGTCCGAGCACGTACTTCGCCTTTGGTTTCAGTACTTTGCCATTATACTCTTTGAGTTCCAATTCTGGTCTTTTACATATTAATTTTAAATCCATACGGGCCTTCGGATTATCCTTCGTTTTTCCTTTAATATTCATTACTGTATTGAACACATTATCAAACACATTTTTCTCTACATGCATCACATCCAAATTATGTCGTATCAATAGGGTCGGCCAATACGGTAGTTCCCAAAAAATAGATTTTTTCGTCCAATTGTGTTCCTTCCCAAATCCACGGAAGGGTGTAGGACTGCGGGCATCTGTTAATACATCTGGAAAGTATCGCAATCTTCTTAAAATCTCTATGCCAGACAATCTTGAGGATGGACCTTCCATTTCAGTTGTGCCTGCTGTAAATGCAATCTTTTGACGTCGGAACGGATGATCGCTGGGTAGAAATCGACGATGGCAATCAAACCAGCAAGGCTTCCTTCCATGCCTCAATCTAAAAGCTTTGGAATCCTCCATGCAGTACGGACAAGCCAACCTCCCATGTCTGCTCCAACCAGATAACATACCATATGCAGGGAAGTCACTGATTGTCCATAGAACAGCGGCCTTCATGTTGAAATTTTGTTTTTTGTGGGCATCATACGTGGTAACACCGTCATCCCACAGTACTTTTAATTCATCAATCAATGGCCTTAGATATACATCAAGATTTTGGCCAGGTGAGGTCGGACCAGGGATCAACAGAGACAAGAAAAGATTTGGACGTTTCATACACAAGCTTGGTGGAAGGTTGTATGGAGTTACAAATACTGGCCAGCATGAGTATGGAGTTGATCTACCCCCAAATGGATTAAATCCATCTGTACATAGACCGAGTCTAACATTTCGCACTTCCATTGCGAAGTTCTGATGAGTACGATCAAAGTGCTTCCAAGCTTCAGCGTCAACAGGATGCGTGATCTTGTTTTCATCGTGTCGAACTTTATTTGCATGCCATCTCATGTGTTTAGCTGTCTTTGAAGACATATACAATCGCTGCAATCTAGGAGTGATAGGAAAGTAGCGGAGCGACTTGTATGAAACTTCCTTTGATCTCGTGCTACCATTGCCTCTTGTCTTTGGCTTGAACCGAGGATGCCCACATGACGGGCATGATATGTCGTTTTCCTGCTCCTTGAAATACAACATGCAGTGATTTGGACAAGCATCAATCTTTTTGTAACCCATACCTAGAGCGTTGACCATAACTTTCGCACGATAGAAATTTTGTGGCAATTTCTCATCTTTAGGCAACATACTCTTCACAATCATGCACAAACGGTCAAAACATGATTGACTCAAATTATACTCGGACTTCAAATTCATTAGTTGAAGAACTGCAGACAAGATAGTGTGACTCTCACAACCGTTCCAAAGTGGCTCATCAGCATCTCTAAGTAAATCATAAAATCTACTAGCTGCATCGTTTGGTGATTCTTCATCTACGACAGTTCTTACATCACTAGAACTCATAGCAGAACCCAGTTCTGTTCCTGCAGCATCAAATATCAAATTCGTATATGGATTATCGTGCACCACATTCACCCGTGCATCAAAATCGTTTCTAAATTCTTCTCCATGAAACGTCCAGTTCTGATAATCACTCACAAAACCCTTCCTGTATAGGTGATGTCTAACGCCATGAGGTTCTACAAATCGATTATTCTTACAAATCTTGCAGGGACACCTAATCCGACCTGTGGGATCTACCGTACTGACACTTGCCGTTGCAAATTCAATAAAACTGTCGACACCATCCATATATTCATGCGATAACTCATTGTCTACTATCCTACGGTACATCCATTCACGGTTTGCAGTCATTCTGTCGTATGATGTTACGAATAGTATCCTAACCAGTTAAAAGAGAACCATCAGAATACTATGATGAAGAAAATATCAAATTTATCATGCAATATATGATGTCATACAATCACAAGAATTATGATGCATGCATTGATAACTTAATATTTTCATGTGCAAACTATTCATGACACGATACATTCATTTGAAGCATGCTTTCAGTATACAATTTCACATGGAAGACATAATCAAATTGAAAGTAACTACATGTAAGCATGGATACAATCACATCAAACATTGCAATACATCGAAATAATTCATATCAAACAAATATCAAACATGTACCTGCAGCAAACACACTTCAATATCCCACTAACTACTACCATGCATAGCATGGACTCCGTACTCCAAAAATAAGAACACTTCCATATTCATACATTAAAATCATGCTCAGCATGATCTCCGAACTCCAACAAAGTAGTCATAGATATCAACAACTAAGTGAGTGTGTGAACAATAAAGTGTTATATTCAATAAATTAAATAACATGTGATGCGCTTGCATCACTTACTCACCACGGGTATTTACCCGATTTGCATTGTTTTTGTCACTTACTTACCACGGGTGGCGGGGCACAAGCAAGTTCTGTTGAGAAATCTGCAAAAAAAAATGATGTTTTAAAATGAAGTCACCATGAAATTATTCGACCATATTAAATCATAAAACCTTAAAATACAAGAAAATAAATTATAAATAAACCAAAACATCATAAACTATAAGAAAAATAAACCATAAAATTAAATAAAAAAGCCACAATTTAAACCTTAATCAAACAAGGAAAAAACCTGCCAAAATCAAATACAAAAAAATCCTTCATCAAATTAACTAAAAAGTATTAATTAAAAAAATGTGATTTAAATCCCTAATTATAGAAAATAAAAATAAAAACTCTAAATAAATAAAAAAAACCTAATCAAATTAACTATAAAAGCCTTAATTAAAAAATTTTGATTTAAAGTCCTAACCAAATTAACTAAAAATCCTTAATTAAAAAAATTATGATTCAAATCCCTAATCATAGAAAATAAAAATAAAAGCTCTAATCAAATCCAAGAAAACCCTAATCAAATTAACTATAAAATGCCCTAATTTTTAAATTTTGATTCAAAGCCCTAATAAAACAAAATCAAATAAAAAACCCTAATTAAATTAACTACAAATAGCCTTAATTTAAGAAATTTGATTCAATTGCTTAATAAATGAAAATCAAAATAAAAAATCCTAATCAATGAAAATCAAAGAAAACTAAACAATAAAAATAAAATAAAAACCCTAATTTCTGAAAAAAGAAAAAAAAGAGCAAGAAACCAGGGGGTCGACCCCCGGCCGGACACGGCAGGGGGTCGACCCCCGGCCGGACATCAAAAGGGGTTGACCCCCTGCCGGACAAGGCAGGGGGTTGACCCCTGGCCGGAGACGGCAAGGGGGTCGACCCCGGCCGGACAAGGCAGGGGGTTGACCCCCTGCCGGACATCAAAAGGGGTTGACCCCCTGCCGGGGTTGACCCCCTGCCGGACACGGCGGGGGGTCGACCCCCGGCCGGACATGGCGGGGGGTCGACCCCCCCCCCCCCCCGGCCGGACACGGCAGGGGGTCGACCCCCTACCAGGGTTGACCCCCGGCCGGACACGGCAGAGGGTCGACCACCTACCGGGGTCGACCGCCTGGCAGAGTCGACCCCCTGCCGGAAAACGCAGGGGGTCGACCGCCTGGCAGAGTCGACCCCCTGCCGGAAAACGCAGGGGGTCGACCGCCTGGCAGAGTCGACCCCCTGCCGGAAAAAGCAGGGGGTCGACCTCCAATCCATTTACGTACCTGCGGTTGCTCCGGGCAGCGACGGCGGCAGCGGAAGGTTGACGGAAGGAAGAGGGCGGCAGGAGGGAGAGGGCGGCGGGCGGGAGCAGCGAAAGGAGAAAGGAAAAAGAGGGCTGGGATTAGGGGTAATGCGACATATAGCGACGGCTTAGCGACGGATTAATTCCGTCGCTAAGCCATCGTAATTCAAAAACAAAAAAGGCGACAGAAAATATTTCGTCGCCTAGGCCGTCGCTATGTTGCGACGGAATCTTAGCCGTCGCAATTCCGTCGCTAACTGTCGTATTTATTGCGACAAAACATTCTCTCGCAAAATCCGTCGCTACTTAGCGACGGATTTTGCGAGGGAATGTTTTCTGTCGCTAGTTTCGTAAAATTCTACAAATATAGCGATGGATTCATTTCTCTCGTTAATCTGTCGCTAAGTAGCGACGATATAACTCCGTCGCTAAATTCCGTCGCTAATCAACTATTTTTTTGTAGTGTCAAACCTAGTTCAACCCACTTGAGCCTAGTCAAATCAACCTTAGTTTGAGTCAACCGAGCTTACCTTACCCCAAACCTAAGTTGAGTCAAGCTTAGTTGAACCTAAACCAACTTGAACCTAGTTGACTAAGTCAACCCTAAACCGAGTTCAACCTAGTCTTAATAAGCCCAAGTCCAAGACCTAGACCGAGCCCAAGTCAAAGTCAAAACAAACCCAAGGTCGAGTCAACCTTTACCTAGTCAACCCAACCTTAGCTAAACCTAGCCGAGTCTACCTAAGTCAACCGAACCCAACTAGTTAGGTCAAACCTAAACCAAGTCCATACTAGTCCGAGTCGAGTCAAACATAGTTCGAACCTACCTAATCCAAACCGAGTTCTCCCAAACCAACCCGAACCTATCTAAGTCAAAACCGAGCCTAATTGAGTCAATAGAGTGAGTCCTAACCCTAACCTTTGTTCTTTAGTGAAGTAGGTTCATTTAGTATTATTTCTTTTGATTTTTATACTAATTAGTTTATTTATCTAATTTAGTTTTAGTGTAGAAGTGTGTGTACGTGTATCGTATTTGTTTAGTATGTGTGAAATGTGCTTTGTGATGGTTTGAATGATAGTTAGATATTCGTTAACTTATTAGGCATATTGCATTTTATCGATTAGTATAGTTGCATTTGCATTGTTATTTAACGTAGTTCTAGTCATAATTTGCTTATCGTGTTTTGCTAGTCGTACATTTAGCATATTCGTAATAGTCATCTGCATATACACTGTTATACAGTGTCATTTAGATTGCATTAGGTTGATTTGTTTTTTTTTTTAGAGTGTTAAAATAGATTCTTAAAGTGAATAGTGCACTCAAATAAAAACCAGATTTTTGCCCTGTCGCATTAGCATTATTTTCTGTGCAAAAACTCTATGTTTTCCAAATTTTTTTATTCTATTCACTTTATTGACGTGTTATTTAACTGCAGACCAAATTTCAGCTCATTCGGAGTTGATTTGGTCTGATTTTTAAGCGTTTTGCGAAAACTGCTTTTTCTGGATTTCAAATTACAGGACTGTCGATATCCTGATTTTTCCCAGATTTGAAACGCTTATATATGGAGTTACAGATACTGTTTTTCAATTCTGTAAAAACTGTCAGTTTGTTTAATCTGTCAGTTGCAGAACAGAACAAATTTCGGGAAAATCGGATCTCGTTTGCCCTGTCAAACAGTAGTTTTCCGATAACCTGTCAGAATGCTATTTTACACTAGTTAGGGGTAGTTTCGTAATTTTCTTAGTTTCGGCAATTTAGACTTGTTTTCAGTAGTTTCTGCATTTTAGGAGTTGCATAATCATCATACAGCATTAGTAGAATTAATTTGGTTAATTTTAGAATTAATGTAGTATTTTCTTTAATTTTTGTTTGATAAATAGCATTTGCTTTATTATTTTCGTAAAAGTAGAATTAGTTTTATTTATTGTTTGCATTATTAAAATAGCATACTAACTTTGTATTTTTCTGCATTTTTAGGTTGTAAAGTATACTTAGTTTCCAGGGTTATTTTTCAAGTGTGAGGAGTGAATAATTGGCGAAAAGACGGAAATACCCTTGGTGTGGAGCAGAAGACTGATTGCTTGTTTATTTTCATTTTAGTAATTAATTGTAGTTGTATTGACTTTATAATTGTAGATTGACATTTGACATTAATAAATTAAATTTTCTAGAAATATCGTGGTTAATTCTTGTTCCCTGAGGATTCGACCCGTACTTACCACTTTGTGGAAAGTCGGTTTTTATATTTTTGGTTGACGATTTTCCAAAGTCTTATTGAAAATAATTGTTTTAAAAAGAGCATTCTAAAATATCAACCAAATTTTGGCGCCGTTGCCGGGGAACGGCGAATTAATTACTTTATTTCTTAGAGTTTGATTTATTAATTGGTTTTAGTTAATTAGTTGTTTTATTTTTAGTTAGTAGGATTAGTAAGTGAATATAGGATTAACATAGTTAGTAAATATAGGATTCACGTTCTGTTCTTTCTAGGATTCACTTGAAATTCATTCTGCAATGAGCGATTAGACAGGTGGGTTTTAGAAAAACTTAGTTTGTGATTTCCTGTATTTATCTTTTCAGTACTTTAGAGTAGTTTAATTTGTTATTTCATTTACTTAGTTAGATCATTCTGACATAATTAGTTTAGTATATTTGTTTAGTAGTTATTTATTTTGTGTTATTTATATTTAGTACCTGTGTTAGTTAAATTTTTTTTTTATAGATTTAGGTTGTTTGCTTACATCTGGTCTTAGTACCAGTGTATGCAGGGTCGACGAGGTCTAGGAACCCCATTACACCCATTTGTTGACAACCCAGAGAGAATTTTACATTCTCATCGAAGTTCGGCAACAATGGCTGACATGGATCCTCCACCTCCACCCCCAGTTCTTTCACGCCCTCTACGGGAATACTTCATTCCCACAGATTATGTTCAGGCATCCTGCATTCGGAGACCCGATGTAGGAGCGCCTCATTACGAGATTAAGGCCAGCATTATTCAGATGCTTCCATCCTTTTATGGCCTTAGTCATGAGGATCCCTACCGACATTTAGATGAATTCCTCGAAATCTGTTCTACTGTTAAGATACAGAATTTCGATGATGATGCTTTAAGGTTGACTCTATTCCCCTTTTCATTGAAGGACAAAGCCAAGTATTGGCTAAAGTCCTTAGATTCTGTAGAAATAGAGTCATGGGATCAATTGCAACAGGAGTTTCTTCGGAAATATTTTCCCATTGGTCGTACGAACCAATATCGTAGAGCTATCACTAGCTTTTCAGAGCTAGATGGTGAGCGCTTTCATGAGACCTGGGAGAGAATGAAGGATCTCCTCAGGAAATGTCCCCATCATCAGGTGCCGAAATGGCAACTGGTGCAGAGCTTCTACGATGGATTGTCTGACAAGAATCGTCAGATGATCGACTCTTCATGTGGAGGGACATTCATGCTGAAGAGCGATGACGAAGCATGGAGGCTATTTGATACATTGGCTGAGAATTCACTCCACCATGCTTCGAGCTCTCATTCTGATAGAGCCACACCCAACATTCAGAAGAAAGCTGGTGTTCTTGAAGTTGGTCCATCTACTGCACTACAGTGCAAGGTAGACATGATTGCTCAGAAGCTGGACCAGCTTCTCTCAGGACCATCCACTACACAGCAGGTGTGTACTCTTTGTGCCAGTCCGGCACACGAGATCACTGAGTGCCCTTCGGCAGCTCAGTACCCTGAATTTGTTCAAGAACAAGTTCAGGCAGCTCAGGGTTACGTCAGACCGCCAAATAACCCATTTTCATCGACATATAATCCGGGTTGGCGTAACCATCCCAATTTTTTATGGAAGAATCCACAGTCTTCCATGCAGATGCCTACATCCTCTCAGCCAGTTCGGCAGCCATCTTTTACTCAGTCATTTCAAAGACCGAACTATTCTCAGTCTTCTTCTTCTGTCACTCCCCCGATTCAGCAGGAGTCTGCCCCGCAGATATCTTTTGAGGAGAGACTTCTCTAGGCATTCCAAGAGGTGAAAACCTCTAATCAGAACGCCTTCGAGAAGTGTAGTCAGATTTTGAGTTCGCATACGCAGTCCATTGCAAAGTTAGAATCGCAAATGGGACAGTTAGCTGAGGCTATTAGTAGGAGACCCGAGGGTACATTGCCGAGTCAGACTGTCATGAACCCGAAGGGCAAGGACCAGATGACTGGAGGCCTATTTCATACTGAGACACAGCAGCAGGCCAAATCGGTTATGGCCCTGAGGAGTGGACATGAGTATCATGTCGAGAGTAGAGAGTGAGAGAGTAGAGAGAGGATAGAGGATCCAGAGACCATTGTTTCACCTACGTCGGCTCAATCATCATCCCCATCCCCATCATCACCTTCACCATCTTCATCATCTTCATCCTCAGAGAAGAAGAAGAAGGATAGGAGTGAGCCTTCTCACAAAGAGGAGGAGCCAACAGAGTATATTCCCCCACCACCCTATCCCAAAGCATTAGAGTCTCCTGGTTATAGAGAGAAGCAAGGTGCGAAGATCCAGGACATGCTTGACATCTTCAAGCATGTGCAGATCAACCTACCTTTGCTCGATGCGATTCAGCAGGTGCCGGCATATGCCAAATTCCTGAAGGAACTATGTACGCAGAAGCGTAAATCTAGAGAGCGAGTTCCTAACAGGGTCCATCTGACTGAGCAGGTGAGTTCAGTACTTCAGCATCAGACACCACCAAAGCTCAAGGACCCTGGAGCCCCTATCATTGCATGTACTATAGGGAACATCCGGATAGAACGCGCATTGCTCGATCTTGGAGCAAGCGTGAACATTCTGCCCGGATATTTCTTTGATTCTTTCGGGCTAGGAGAGATGAGATCGACTCCGATTACACTGCAGCTGGCAGATCGTTCCGTCAAGGTACAGAGAGGTGTCTTGGAGGACGTGCTAGTTAAGGTGGATGACTTTTATTTTCCAGTTGATTTCATTATTTTTGATATGGAAGGAGTGGATAGCCAGCACCAGACTCCGATTATTTTAGGTAGACCATTCTTGGCAACTGCCAATGCGTGTATCAACTGCAGGACCGGAGCCATGGATCTCTCATTCGGCAATCGAAAAGTCAAGCTGAATATTTTCAATGCCGCGATGGGACCAGCAGGAGACATGGACTGCTTTCATGTAGACATTGCTCATGAGTTAGTGGAGGAGCAGCCCGAGTTGTACATTACTGAGGATTCTTTAGATCTGTACCATATAGATAAGAATAGTAGTGTAGAGAGTGTAGATGTGTCTAGGGTGTCGTCAGAGAGACCACCTTGGGGAGCGGTCAGGGAGCCTCTTCCACCACTTGCTGAGACCCCCGTCAAATCTTCGATTGAGTCACCTCCGAAACTTGAGTTGAAACCCTTACCGGATTCACTCAAGTATGCATACCTCGGAGATGATGAAACTCTGCCTGTGATCATCTCATCCTTGCTCACTGAGGAGCAAGAACAGAGACTGCTGACTATTCTTCGAGAGCACAAGGCAGCGATTGGCTGGGGAGTTGCTGATCTGAAGGGGATTGATCCTTCATTCTGCATGCATAGGATCCATTGTGATGAGGAAGTCAAGCCATTTAGGGATATGCAGAGAAGGCTAAATCCCAACATGAAGGAAGTGGTGAAGAAAGAGGTGGTGAAGTGGTTGGATGCCAGAATCATTTACCCTATTTCTGATAGTCAGTGGGTCAGTCCGATTCAGGTTGTGCTGAAGAAGTCAGGACTCACTGTGGTTGAGAACGAGAAGGGTGAGAGAATTCCGATGAGGACCACTACAGGATGGCGAGTCTGTATCGATTATAGGAAACTGAATGTGGCAACTAGGAAAGATCATTTCCCATTGCCATTCATTGATCAGATCTTAGAGAGACTCGCAGGGCAGAGCTACTACTGCTTTCTAGACGGATATTCAGGATACAATCAGGTAGTTGTCCATTCTGACGACCAAGAGAAGACCACGTTTACATGTCCTTATGGCACCTTCGCGTTTAGACGTATGCCGTTTGGGCTCTGTAATGCCCCAGCTACTTTTCAGAGGTGCATGCTTGCTATCTTCTCGGACATGATTGATGATGTGATGGAAGTTTTTATGGACGACTTTTCAGTGTATGGCTCTTCTTTTAAAAATTGCCTCCAAAAACTTGCTCGAGTACTAAGTAGGTGTGCAAAGACCAATCTCATTCTGAGTTGGGAAAAGAGCCATTTTATGGTCCAGGAGGGGATTGTGCTAGGACACATTGTGTCCAAGCGTGGTATTGTGGTTGACAGAGCGAAGGTGGAATCCATTTCCCGTTTGACTCCACCCACCTCTGTGAGGCAGATTCGATCATTTTTAGGGCATGCGGGTTTTTACAGGCGGTTCATAAAAGATTTCAGCAAAATCTCTTGACCGCTTTGCACGTTATTAGAGAAAGACCAGCCCTTTGTTTTTGGTGAGGATTGTATGAAGGCCTTTGAGATTCTCAAAGAGGCCTTGATTACTGCACCTATTTTGAGACCTCCAGATTGGACTCTCCCATTTGAGATTATGTGCGATGCATCTGATTATGCTATGGGGGCCATTTTAGGACAACGCATTGATAGGAAGCCCTATGTGATCTACTATGCGAGTAGAACTCTGTCTAATGCTCAGATGAATTATACTACGACAGAGAAGGAACTACTTGCGGTAGTTTTCGCATTGGATAAATTCAGGTCCTATTTACTCGGTTCGAAGGTGGTTGTCTATTTTGACCATTCTGCATTGAAATATTTGTTGAATAAGAAAGACACCAAACCGAAATTGATTCATTGGGTCCTACTACTACAGGAGTTTGATCTCGAGATTCGAGATAAGAAGGGAAGCGAGAATGTAGTAGCAGACCATCTTTTCAGACTGATCGTGGAAACCACGCAGGATCAGAGGCCGATCAACGATTCTTTCCCCGACGAGCAGATCATGTCAGTCAGTACATCGCAGTTACCCTGGTTTGCAGATATTGTGAACTATCTGGTTTCGAGGCAGATACCTGAGCATTGGAACAAGAATGAGCGTGAGAGGTTCCTATCTCAGGTGAGGCACTATTATTGGGATGAACCAGAGTTGTTCAAATACTGTGCAGACCAGATCATTAGGAGTGTGTTCCAAAGGAGGAGTACCAGTCCATTCTGAATTTTTCCCATTCATTAGCCTGTGGAGGGCATTTTAGTAGTAGGAAGACGGCTGCAAAGGTTTTGCAGTCAGGATTTTATTGGCCCACACTCCACAGGGATGCTCATGAGTTCTGTAGGCGATGCCTGCGATGTCAGCAGATTGGGAACATGTCCAAGAGGGACATGATGCCCTTGCTTCCGATTTTGATAGTCGAGATTTTTGATGTTTGGGGCATTGATTTTATGGGACCATTTCCGCCTTCCTTCAGAATTTTATACATTCTGGTGGCGGTTGATTATGTGTCCAAGTGGGTCGAGGCTGTGGCAACCAAGACCAACGATCACAGAGTAGTGCTTAAGTTCATTAAGCACAATATTTTCAGTCGTTTTGGGGTGCCACGTGCGATGATTAGCGATGGTGGCAAGCATTTTAGGAATATACAGATAGCTTCTCTGTTGAGAAGATATTCTGTCAATCATAGATTCACCACTCCATATCATCCGCAGACTAGTGGACAGGTTGAAGTGTCCAATAGGGAGATTAAGCGAATTTTAGAAAAGACAGTTCGTCCGGACCGCAAGGATTGGTCCCAGCGCTTAGATGATGCACTTTGGGCATATAGAACTGCATTTAAGACTCCCATTGGCATGTCCCCGTATCGCCTTGTATTCGGGAAAGCATGCCATCTTCCTGTCGAGCTAGAGCATAGAGCGTACTGGGCTATCAAGAAATTGAATTTTGACCTCACCCAGGCTGGCAAAGAGAGAGCACTGCAGCTTTCAGAACTAGAGGAACTCAGGAATGATGCATATGAGAATGCCAAATTATACAAAGCTCGCACAAAAGCATTTCATGATAAGCATATTGTCAGAAAAGTGTTTGAGCCAGATCAGAAAGTGTGGCTATACAATTCTCGTTTACATTTATTCCCAGGGAAGTTAAGATCGAGATGGACAGGTCCGTACATCGTGAAAGAAGTATTTCCCCATGGAGCAGTGACATTATTCGATCCTATGACCCAAGGTACATTCAAGGTAAATGGGCAAAGACTGAAGCCATTCATTTCAGATGCCTTACAGGATGGTGAGTGTGAGATAGTACATCTCACGAAGGCATGAGGATTCGACCAGAGGGATGTATCATATGTACATTATTTATTTTTCATTTTAGTGTTTTTATTTCATTTCACATGTGCTAATTTGTGTTTTGATGTATGCAGGATGAACTTAACATTTAGTGTATCAATTACCAGGTATAGAGAAGAGCTTTCAAAGAATTCAAGGATCAGAGGAAAATCAACTTCAGAAGCTCAGAGCAAATCAGGTTGTATCTATCCTTTCTCCCATATTTTTGTTAGTGTCTTTTAGTGTGCATTTGCATTACATTTTTATTCATTTTGTATGCCACTAGGGACAGTGTCATTCAAGCATGGGGGGGTGGTTTAGATGCATGCACACAAAAATTTCAAAATTTTTTGTATGACTGGTAATCAAAGTAGGCATTTGAGAACAAAGTGTAGCATATATGATTGTTTTTGACATAATCTAACAGTTTATAAATTTTTAAGCCCCATAAAAATTTTATTTTCTAAACTGAGTCAAATAGAGTAGTTGTTTATGAGATAATTCAAAGAAAAAATAGTATTTGATTGTTAGAAAATTTTGAATCACTTTAGTATAAGTATGCACAGTATGTTTTGTGAAAGAATAAGCAATGGAAAGATATGTTTGAAAAATGAGTTTAAAAGAATAGAGCTACGTTTAGTTGTTGATGTCTTCGTGAATCCTAGTAGTGGAACTCAGACACGAGATGAAGTGTTTGAGTATCTTAACGAAAAGGATAACGAAGGAGATCATCTTCTTGACTAAGTCGATATCTGTGGCCTTTGTAGTTCGAGTAAGTAGAATCTGAAGGGTGTTTTACACCTGGTGCCCCAAAGCCAGCTGGTTTGGGAGCCACCAGTTCGAAAGCTTGTTACATGGACTGCATAGAAAGCCTAAGAGATAGAGACATTGCACATGACGAGAGGAAGACTATACGTAAACTATTAGAATAGAAGGTCTAGTGACTCGAGCAATTAAGTCCGAGGGATACTTTGTATCTAGTGCCCTAAGGTCGGCCGACTTGGGGATCACTGACCCAAAGCTCGCTACACGGGTCACGAAAACTGACTATTTGAAATAGTGCTCATATGAGAAGAATGCGCAAGAGATCAAAAGTTGAAAAAAAAGTGAAAATGAAAGAAAAAAAAAAAGGTGCTGAATGAGAAAATTTTCATTGCTTAAGCATATATGTGTATTACTGTGCAGAAAATATACAAGTGAGAATAAATGAGTAAAACATGAGAATACTTGACTTTCAGAGAAAAATCATGAACTAGCTACAATATTCGAAAAGTGAAGAAAAAGAATTTTTACTGTGGTGGCATGAGATTTTTAAACTTGTTTTGAGAATGTCAATTACATGAAATATTTATTACAACTGCATTCTTAAGAGCCTAATATTTTTGAAAAATCATCCTCGCACTTCATTGATGTTTGTGGGTAGCATCTCGGCAAACCCTCACGAGACCTTACTCGTCCACTAGTGTAAGCTAGGGGTTTAAAGGGCTTGTTGCATATGCTAAATGCAACCGTGATTCCTACGAAAGTGAGTTAGTATTATGCATTCATGCCCCTTTGAGTCTAGTCAAAACCTAGCCTAGCCTAAGTCAAAGCCTAAACCACACCTAGGTCGAGTCTAAGACCAAAGCCCAACCTTAGTCAAGCTTAGTGGAGTCAACCCTAACCCTAGATTGAGTCAAACCTAGTTCAACCCACTTGAGCCTAGTCAAATCAACCTTAGTTTGAGTCAACCGAGCTTACCTTACCCCAAACCTAAGTTGAGTCAAGCTTAGTTGAACCTAAACCAACTTGAACCTAGTTGACTAAGTCAACCCTAAACCGAGTTCAACCTAGTCTTAATAAGCCCAAGTCCAAGACCTAGACCGAGCCCAAGTCAAAGTCAAAACAAACCCAAGGTCGAGTCAACCTTTACCTAGTCAACCCAACCTTAGCTAAACCTAGCCGAGTCTACCTAAGTCAACCGAACCCAACTAGTTAGGTCAAACCTAAACCAAGTCCATACTAGTCCGAGTCGAGTCAAACATAGTTCGAACCTACCTAATCCAAACCGAGTTCTCCCAAACCAACCCGAACCTGTCTAAGTCAAAACCGAGCCTAATTGAGTCAATAGAGTGAGTCCTAACCCTAACCTTTGTTCTTTAGTGAAGTAGGTTCATTTAGTATTATTTCTTTTGATTTTTATACGAATTAGTTTATTTATCTAATTTAGTTTTAGTGTAGAAGTGTGTGTACGTGTATCGTATTTGTTTAGTATGTGTGAAATGTGCTTTGTGATGGTTTGAATGATAGTTAGATATTCGTTAACTTATTAGGCATATTGCATTTTATCGATTAGCATAGTTGCATTTGCATTGTTATTTAACGTAGTTCTAGTCATAATTTGCTTATCGTGTTTTGCTCGTCGTACATTTAGCATATTCGTAATAGTCATCTGCATATACACTGTTATACAGTGTCATTTAGATTGCATTAGGTTGATTTGTTTTTTTTTTAGAGTGTTAAAATAGATTCTTAAAGTGAATAGTGCACTCAAATAAAAACCAGATTTTTGCCCTGTCGCATTAGCATTATTTTCTGTGCAAAAACTCTGTGTTTTCCAAATTTTTTTCTTCTATTCACTTTATTGACGTGTTATTTAACTGCAGACCAAATTTCAGCTCATTCGGAGTTGATTTGGTCTGATTTTTAAGCGTTTTGCGAAAACCGCTTTTTCTGGATTTCAAATTACAGGACTGTCGATATCCTAATTTTTCCCAGATTTGAAACGCTTATATCTGGAGTTCCAGATACTGTTTTTCAATTCTGTAAAAACTGTCAGTTTTTTTAATCTGTCAGTTGCAGAACAGAACAAATTTTGGGAAAATCGGACCTTGTTTGCCCTATCAAACAGTAGTTTTCCGATAACCTGTCAGAATGCTATTTTACACTAGTTAGGGGTAGTTTCGTAATTTTCTTAGTTTCGGCAATTTAGACTTGTTTTCAGTAGTTTCTGCATTTTAGGAGTTGCATAATCATCATACAGCATTAGTAGAATTAATTTGGTTAATTTTAGAATTAATTTAGTATTTTCTTTAATTTTTGTTTGATAAATAGCATTTGCTTTATTATTTTCGTAAAAGTAGAATTAGTTTTATTTATTGTTTGCATTATTAAAATAGCATACTAACTTTGTATTTTTCTGCATTTTTAGGTTGTAAAGTATACTTAGTTTCCAGGGTTATTTTTCAAGTGTGAGGAGCGAATAATTGGCGAAAAGACGGAAATACCCTTGGTGTGGAGCAGAAGACTGATTGCTTGTTTATTTTCATTTTAGTAATTAATTGTAGTTGTATTGACTTTATAATTGTAGATTGACATTTGACATTAATAAATTAAATTTTCTAGAAATATCGTGGTTAATTCTTGTTCCCTGAGGATTCGACCCGTACTTACCACTTTGTGGAAAGTCGGTTTTTATATTTTTGGTTGACGATTTTCCAAAGTCTTATTGAAAATAATTGTTTTAAAAAGAGCATTCTAAAATATCAACCAACCTTCTCGGATGAGGACCTTCCAAAGCCTCATTCCTTTCACAATAATGCTCTTTACATCGTCGTTCGAGTCAAAGGAATGACAGTACCGCTTGTGCTAGTCGATGGAGGCAGTAGCCTCAATATTTGCCTTGAGATGATCGCAAAAGCATTAGGGATCAAGGATGAAGAATATATTCTAGATCCCATCACAATCTATGGATTTGACAACCATGGTCAAACGGCAAAAGGGAAGATATTCCTGGAGGTGTTCATCAACTATTCAGTGCATTCAGTGCTTTTCCACGTGGTTAATGTACCACCAACCTACAACTTGCTGCTCGGAAGGACATGGATTCACAATGCAAATGCAGTGCCTTCCACCCTACATCAATGTGTGAAGTGGTGAAAAGGTGGAATGATTTCCACAATACTGGGAGAAGACCCAGAAGAAAGGCTCCCGCAGCCCATGATTCCCCAGCCATCATTCAATGCAGATATTCCCAGCATCAGGGAAAGTGAAGAGATCAGTCACGGAGAAAATCAAGAAATACTCCAGGCATCCTCAGAACTATCTCCGCACACAGTAGCCACAACCCGATGGAAAGGTCCTCAATTCTTCAAGGTTGGAGGCCGAATCGACTACAGCACCATTAAGGATCACCCATTGTTTCCACAATTCATGAAGTCAAGAAAGGGATTTGAGTTACTCCTGAAGCTTGGCTATCAACCCTTCAAGGGACTCGGCAAGAACGAAGATGGCCGCATCGAGCCAATGATCCAAAAACATCGTCCCCACAGAGCAGGACTAGGGTTTGCCGGCGCAAGCTCGTGAAAGGAGACTGTTTTTGTCAAAGGGGCACAATGAAGACCATTTGTTAATTCTTTTCCAAATAAATGTCTCATTTTATCGATGTCATTGATAAATCAATAAAATTCCAAGTTTCTTTGTCTATCCGGATGCCATCTACTCCCTTTCTGTCTGTCTCATCATTTTATAATTCAATGTCATTTTATGCATGGTTCTCTTCAAATGATTGCTTGTCTTACTATAGGCTGATTTGTTTGAACCAGATTTCTTCTCCAAAATTTCAGAATGACTTCTTGGACAATCAAGAAGCTCGTTCTCAATCCCAAGGCCTTTCAGAAGTCGACAACAATTCACAGAATCAAAGCAAGCACCGGAAATGATAAGATTGCAAAGCAGTCAGATGATTGTGCAGAATACGATCAGTCTCTTCAGGAATTACCAGAGTTCGCCGCTGTTCAGAAGCAAGATGAACCATCTCCTCTAGTACAAGATCCAACTGAAGGTGTCAATATCGGTTCAGAGGAAGATCCCAAAATTCTCCAGATCGGAACCAGTCTGAGTCCGGAAGAAAAGAAAAGGCTTACAGATTTTCTCAAGCAGCATGAAGAAGTGTTCGCATGGACATATGAAGACATGCCAGGCTTAGACCCCAAATTAGTCGAACACCGTCTTGTCTTAAAGCCGGATGCTAAGCCAGTCAAGCAGAAGCTGAGAAAAATGGATCCCAGAATAGAACAACAAGTCAAAGAAGGACTTGAAGATTTGCTCAAAGCAGGATTTATCTGAGCTATTGACTACCCAGATTCGTTAGCCAATATCGTCGTTGTCCCAAAGAAAAATGGCAAAGTGAGGATTTGCATAGACTTCAGAGACCTCAATAAGGCAACTCTGAAGGATGACTATCCACTTCCAAGCATCGATCTTCTAGTTGATAGCACGGCAGGACATGCCATGTTCTCTTTCATGGACGGATATTTCGGCTACAATCAGATTAAGTTGGCCGCCCGCGACCAATCAAAAACTTCCTTTACTACGCCTTGGGGCACTTTCTGCTATACAGTTATGCCTTTTGGGCTCAAGAATGCTGGAGCAACGTATCAACAGGCAATGGTGTCATCTTTCACGATCAGATGCGCAAAATCATGGATGCGTATGTTGATGATATTCTCGTGAAATCTAAAGAGGAAGAAGATCACCTCGAAGCACTTGATCAAGTCTTTAAGAGACTCATTCTTTACAACTTAAGGCTTAACCCGCAAAAATGTGTCTTTGGAGTCGAATCAGGCAAACTGTTGGGTTTTCTGGTCAGCAAAAAGGGAATTGAAGTTGACCCAGCCAAAGCAAAGGCTATCATTGATATGCCACCCCCGAAGAATCTCAAAGTACTACGTAGCCTTCAAGGAGGTATGCAGTCAATCCGGCGATTCATTTCCAATTTGGCGATGAGATGTGAGCCCTTCAACCACTTACTCAGAAAAGGAGTGAAGTTCGAATGGGGGCCAGAATGCCAGCAATTGTTCGATCGAATCAAGAAGTATCTTCTTAATCCTCCCATCTTGAAGCCGCCAGAATTGGGAAAACCTCTTTTATTATACATCTCAGTTAATCAAGTCGCATGGGGTGGATTCTTGGCATAATACAAAGAAGGCAGCCTTATAGAACACGCCATTTATTACGTGAGTAAGACTTTCATAGATTATGAAAAGAGATACTCTCAAATAGAGAAGACCTGCCTAGCTCTGGTATGGATGTGTCAGAAGCTAAGACACTACCTGTTGGCATCAGAGGTCAAAATCCTGTCTAAACTCAATCCCCTCAAATACATCTTAGAGCAGCCTTTCCTCAGCGGACGAGTCGCAAAATGGGAAGTCTTACTAATGCAGTATGACTTAGAATATGACTCGCAGCAATCAATCAAAGGCCAAGCAATTGCAGATCAATTGGCGGATTTTCCTCTGGCCGAAGAAGTGAAAGTCAAAGATGACTTCTCTGATGAGCAAATTTGCAATATCCAGCAATTTCCAGTCTGGAATTTATTTTTTGATGGTTCTAAGAATATGGCGGGAATAGGCATCGGAATCCTATTAATCACTCCAGAAAAAGAGATGATTCCGTTTTCTCTCAAGTTAGATTTTCAATGTACCCACAATATGGCTGAATATGAAGCCCTGATTCAAGGTCTAAGGATTCTATTAGACTTCAATGTCAAGAGAGTGCATGCCTATGGCGACTCATTACTCGTTGTTAATCAAGTTCGAGCCGAATGGCAGGTCAAAGATCAGAAGTTATTTCCCTATCAGAAAATTGTTTCAGCGCTTGTCCGCAATTTTGAAGAATTTCAGTTATTCCACATCAAGAGAGATTTCAATCAAGTGGCCGATAGCCTAGCCAGTTTAGGCTCCATTATGACATTCAGAAATGGAGAATCTTGTCGCTCTTTTGAAATTGGCAGACTTGACCAACCTGCCTTCATTCCAGCGGAACAGGTAAACCAGGCTGAGCAAAGGAAGAAGCCTTGGTATTACAATATCAAAACTTTCATAGAAACTGGTGAATTTCCTCCAGAACTCTCAAAGAAAGAGCAACGAGCAATCCAGCGTATGTCTACTCGATACTTCATTTTGGCCAATGTCCTCTATCGTCGTGGATTCAGTTCAGAGTATTCCAGATGTTTAGATGAAGACGAAGCCAAAGAAGTCGTGCGAGAAGCACACGAAGGCATTTGTGGCGGCCACGTCGGCTACCAAACCCTTGTCAAGCAAATCATAAGAGCAGGGTACTACTGGAAGACTATGCAACAAGACTGTTATCATTATGTGAAGAAGTGTGTACAATGTCAGATACACGCACCTTCTATCCATGCGCCAGCAACATATTTACAATCCGTTGTTTCTCCATGGCCATTCTCCATGTGGGCCTTCGATGTCGTAGGTCCCATCACTCCTTCAGCTTCAAATGGCCACAAATACTTCCTTGCCGCAACAGAATATTTCACCAAGTGGGTAGAAGCCATCAGTCTCCGCACAGTAGAAGGCCGACACGTGGTCTCTTTTATTCACAAGAACATCCTTTGCCGTTTTGGCATCCCACATGACATTGTGTCAGACAATGGCAGTCATTTCAAGAATGAAAAAATGAAGACATTTTGCTCAAAATTCAAGATCTGTCACCATTTTTCCGCTCTATATTATCCTCAAGGGAATGGTCAGGCAGAGGCCACCAACAAGATTTTAATTCGTATCTTGGAGCGAACTGTGGAAACAGGCCGTGACTGGCATGAGAAGATCCACGATGCACTATGGGCCTACCGAACCACTATTCGCACTCCAACGAATGCTACTCCATCAGAACTGGTCTATGGAACAGAAGTAGTATTGTTGCTACATGTTCAGAAGCCCGCTTTGAAATTCGCATCGCTTCTGCAATTACCTCTTGATCAATATCAGCAACAACGACTAGTACAGTTAGACTTGCTCGATGAGAGAAGGCTAAAAGCAGCAGAACACGCTCAATCCTATCGCCAGAGAGTAGCCAGGCAATATGCGAAATCTATCATCGAAAGAAGATTCAAAGTCAATGATTTAGTACTTCGATCCACAGCTTATCTCAAGCATCGTCCCGGCGGCAAATGGTCGCCAAATTGGGAAGGTCCCTATGTTGTCAAAGAAGCATTACCCCGCAACTCATATCGGCTCATCAATGCTGATGGGGTAGAATTGCCAGATCCTATTAATGCTCGACACTTGAAAAAGTTTTATACTTGAAACATTTATTCTCCTCTTGTAATCCTTCCTATTTTCTTCAAATAATGATCAAACTTTTTTTCTCAGTTACACTGGGGCATTTTTAAAATTTTGCTCTGTATGTTGGCAGGATAAACAAATTCCTCATTTCACGCACTTGTGTATTCATGTGCATCAATTCATATTCAGTTGCATCCAACTGCATTAACAACAATCTGGTCAGTATTGGGATTTCAACAAACAGTCTCATCACAATTCCTAATTATTCAAAATTGAAAGGTCATCATCCATACTGAACCAAAACCCAGCACTCGAACTGGTATTATTTCAAAATCCAGTATTCAAACTGGTACATTTTCAAAATCCCAAAACCGAGTTCCGACTCAGGTTTTTTATTCAAATCATTTTCTTTTGTTGATCCGAGTTCCGACTCGTGATCTCTTTATCTTACTCGAACTCTGATTCGAGCTCTTCTTTTTCTTTTGTTAATCCGGGTTCCGACTCGAGATCTCTTTATTCAGTCAAGCTCAGATTCGAGCTTGTCATTTCTCTGTTGATCAGGGTTCCGACTCGTGATCTCATTACATCATTCGAGCTCTTCATTTTCTTTTGTTGATCCGGGTTCCGACTCGTGATCTCTGTATTTTATTCGAATTCTGACACGAACTCATCATTCTCCTTTGTTGAGCCTCATGGTCTGTCAATTGCTCAAATTTGATATTTTGCTCTCCAAAATCCAATTTAAATCTTCAAATCAGGCAATTCTCCAATTTCGACCTCTGGGTCACCCAATTTCCAATTCTTAATCTCAATTTCCAATTTCCAATTTTCGACCTTCGGGTCAATCAATTTCCAAATTTCGACCTTTAGGTCAATCAATTCTCAATTTCGACCTTCGGGTCACACAATTTCGACCTTTCGGTCAACCAATTCTCAATTCCGACCTTTTTGGTCAAATCAATTCTCAATTTCGACCGTCAGGTCATCCAAATTTGTGACCTTCGGGTCATTCAATTTCCAGCAACCAATTTTCCAATTTCCAATTTCGACCTTTGGGTCAATCAATATCAATATCCAATTTCAATCATTTTCTCTTGCGAGAGACCCTTTTAGGGAGAGTTCGAGGGAGCTCGTTCTTTTCGCATGCTATCCAATTTGTTCACTTAGCTCCTTTTTAGGGAGAGTTTGAAGGGACTCACGTCTTTGTGAACCGTTTGCAAAACAATTTCCAATTTCACACGAGGAACCCTTTTTAAGGGAGAGGCTCGACGGAGACTCGCTTTTCTTGTGACCCCCCAATTTCATACTAGGCCATCTTCATCATGAAGGACCCTCTTTGCAGGGAGAGTGTGATGGACCCGTTCCTTTCATGACCCAATTTTCTGACCTCACTATTATCGGCCCCCTTTCCATAAGAGAAGCCTAATATTAGGGAGCTTTGACGAAAGCTCAATTTCTCTTCGAAAGTTCGTTTTGCAAACACCTCCTCTTCAGGGAAGAGAGGAGTATTTCCCAATTCCCATTCAGGTAAGGGCTAAGCCTGAGTCTCTCTTTTTGGGGAAAAAGAGAGGAGAATTTTCGTCACGGATGTGTTGAGCCAGATTTCAAATACTCACTTTCACTAGGGATTTCAAGAAAATTTTGTCAAATTGTCAATCAAATTATTTGTTGATTTCAGAATATTTATTGCACTAATCTCTATCTCAATTTACCTTCAGCATCACTTCCAAAAGAGTGAAGCTTTTGCGAAAAGAGATTCAAAACTCAAATTCTTTCTATTGGCCAACCAAAAGGATGAAGGATAAATCCTCAATATGGCCAGAAAAGAAGATTTAATGTTATTGAAAAGCCGTAGATGATCGATATTGATCGCAGTCAATGGCGCATCTTTAAAGGCTATTCTTGTAAGGACGAGGCAGTGGAAATATCTTGAGTGCTAGAAAAGAGAGAATTCACCCAAACCCTGTCTCCTCAGAATCACCTAAGCTGCAATTAAATATCCGCAAAAGGGATCTCTCACCTGTCGTCAAGATGAAGGCGAATTAGGCGAGTAGAACCCCGAGGCCAAAGAAGATTCGAAACATCTCCAAGATGACGGAGTTTGTGACGGATCCTTCCAGGGAAGGTCCAAAGCACTGTCAAGATGAAGGCAGATGCGATGAACCCCTCGACAATCCCTAAAAGGTATTTAATTTCAGCTAAAGATCTTCCAGCCAATGAGCGAATATCATCAAAATAACTCATAAACCAATATCATCAAAGGAGGATCGAAACATCTCCAAGTTGAAGGAGTTTGTGACGTACCCTTTTTCCAAAAGAGAGAAAGAGAGGGAAAAAAAAGAGAGAAAAAGTCAGAACATCTCCAAAATGAAGGAGAATATAGCCAAAACACCAAAGACCCAAAAGAGTGCAGAAAGATTATCAAGAGAGAAGCTCTCAGGATATCAAACTACCAGATCTATCAAGAATCCTCTTTAATCCTGTGAAATTCTATTATCAATACTCTTTCATCAATTGCTTTCATAATATCAAATTCTCTTTCCTGCTCATATCAAGGAAATTGATAACTTCCTTGAAGAAGGTCAATTGCGAGCAATTTGGATTTCAAGTCTCGATTCTACAAAGTGAACCTTGTTTGGAGGTAATGCTTTGGGTAGAAAAGAAAGAATATCTTTGCAACCATGTGCAACATTTTCAAATACTTTGGATCAACAACAAAATTCTCAACATTTTGACAATATTTTCTAGCTATCTTGACATGAAGTGAGAACTTGATGCCCGTCTTTGATACATCCTAACACCAATTTTAAATCCCTCTTAAGGACTTGATTCCTTCCCTTCTTTGAGAGCATGAACTCTCAGAATTGCACACTTCCCTGTGTCCCCACTGTCCCACCATAGACAGTCCCATTTCGGTTCGAGGTCGAACCACCAATCATTTCCCGCAAAAGGCAATTTCAAAAGTTGATTTTAGTCTTAGCAATGAGACGCCCAAAATCAATCCCTTTTCAAGCTTTAGGAACCCCATTTTCCTTCCTTTTGCAAAAACCCTATTGGATTTATTGTGCAAAATCCAAAGGTTCCATCATGGTCTCTTCCTTCGAGGATTCCATCCGTTTTCCGCCCGATCAGGATAAGGGTACAAACCTGAGCCTCCTTTGATGAGGTATTCCATTTTTTCGCCCGATCAGGATAAGGGTATAAACCTGAGCCTCCATCGACGAGGTATTCCATTTTCCGCCCGATCAGGATAAGGGTACAAACCTGAGCCTCCATCGACGAGGTATTCCATTTTCCGCCCGATCAGGATAAGGGTACAAACCTAAGCCTCAATCAAAGAGGCATTTCATTTTCCGCCCGATCAGGTTAAGGGTACAAACCTGAGTCTCATGTTGTGAGATATTCCATCCCCAATCAGGTTAAGGGCCAAACCTGAGCTTCGTTCCATACGAGATATTTCTGTCCCATCCAGGTTAAGGACATAAAACCTGAATTTCGCTCTCACAGAGTGAGTCTTTTCTCTCCATTCTTCACTTCATATCTACCATCTTCCTCGGGCTAATTTCTTCACACCCAGTCAGATCCTTCTAACTGGGGCATTTTTTATGTATAGCCCAAATTTGGTGTGTTTTTCTTTGCCACTAAGCTCGGCCATGAGCCGGCTTAGTAGCAAAGAGGGGCATCTGTAAACACCCCAAATTTTCACTCACCTCCCCGACAGTTCCACCAAGCATCATCATTCAACCTCTGGGATCGCTAGAGGGCAAAATGGTCATTTTCTGAACATGGAATCTGCAAAATTTCAGATTGCATCTACAACTCTCAATTTTTTTTTCTATTTTTATCTCAGATGTTCAAAATTTTACTCCTGACAGGAGACAGACATCTCCAAAGTCTTGGTTCAAGATTCTATTGCATAAGACATGACATTGCATATCATTGCATGAGCATTTCAAATCACTGCACTGCACAGCATGTCATTTCGAGGTCCAGAACTCTTGATTTCAAAATTTTCAATCCAGATTAGAATTTCAACTCTTTTCAAAATTGATTTAAAAACCCTGGATCTTCAAAATTATCAATTCTTCTCATTTTACCCCCAGGACTCTGAATTTCAAAATATTTTATCAGGAAAACGATCTGGATAGTTTTCAATATGGATTTCAGCCACTTCACCTCAGATTTTGCCCTTTTGACAATTTCAAATATCTTCCTTTTACAAAATTGCCCTACAGGGACCAACTCTTTCCAAAAAATCCTGTTTTACAAATTAGTCCAGATTTTATGAAAATTCCAAAAAGAAGTTGTTGTTTTATCCTTATTTCAGTAAAGAAGCAATGTGGGACCCACACTGAGGTGGTGTCACACAAGCTTTTCTTTTGAAAATTTGAATTTTGAAAAACCCAAAAATATAGGAGCCTTGTCCCCTGGATTGGTGCCACTTGTCTTTTCTCTCTCCTCCCATTTCCATGCCAAGTGTCAGTGTGGGGCTACCCTAAGAAGCCACCACATGTCATCCCATTTATCTGCCATGTGTCACCCTATCCATCCTGCGCCATGTGTCATTCCAAGATTACCAGGAGATGCCAAGTGTCATAGGTTGTTCTGTCTAGAAAAAGTGGAGCTTGTCTCCTCTGAGGTGGCGCCACTTGAAGTGTGTCTCCTGCAGGGGACACGTGTCAACCTCTCCCTCCTTCTAGAAAAGTAGCCTGACACATGTCTCTTCCTACTTTTCTCAGAAAAGTAGGAGACACATGTCACTCCTAAATTCCTCCAGAAAAGGTAGGCTTGTCTCCTCTGAGGTGGCGCCATTTGGAGTGTGTCTCCTGCAGAGGACACATGTCAATCTCTCATTTCCTCAAAAAAAGCAAATGCCATGTGTCATCCTCTACTCTTTTCAGAAAAAGCAGGTGACACATGTCATTCTCTGCTCTTCTCAGAAAAAGTAGATGCCACGTGTCATTTCCTACTCTCTTCAGAAAAGCTAGAATTCAAATATTCAAATCTCCTCATAGGTGGCGCAGATCCTGAACTTCACCTTTTCCATGTTGTCTGAGATGGCGCCACATGGCTTGGCCCTCCTTCTCTCCCCTCTGCCACGTGTCATTCTCTGCTTCTTTCAGAAAAAGCAGGTGACACATGTCTCCTTCTACCTCCTTCAGAAAAAGTAGAGGACACATGTCTTCTCCCTACTTTTCTCAAAAAAGTAGGAGACACTTGTCACTCCTGGCTTTCTTCAGAAAAAGCAAACCATTCAAAAATTCAAACAAGGCCTAGGTGGCGCAAATCCTGAGCTCTGATTTTTCCAGATGGCCTATGAGGGCGCCACATGTCCCTTGCCTATCCCTCCTGCCACATGGCATTGTAGGGGCCACCCTGAGGTGGCGCCACATGTCCACCCCCCATTCCTCCAGGGCCAACCTCCATTTAAAATTCAAATCCCCCATGAGGTGGCGCCATCTGAAGAACCTCCTCCAGCAGGCTGACACTTGTCAGGTATGGAACCATCCTGGACTGCCACATGTCCAGATCTCCTTTCATCAGAAAAAGTAGAATTCAAACTCCTCTGAGGTGGCGCCTTCTGAGCCCACTGCTCTATTCTTCTGACATGTGTCAAACACCTTTTGAGGTGGCACCATTCCAGAACTCCCACTTGGCTTCATTTGTATTTTTCATTTTATTTTTAATAAAAGGGCCCACCATGAGGTGGCGCTACCTGAGGACTTTCTACAAAAGGTGATTTTGAAATTCAAACTCCAAGAGAGCACCCTCTGAGGTGGCGCCATCTGGGAGCTTCTTGCAGAGAAAATCAAGCAAACCAAATTTTGAAAAATTTCAAATCCTGCTGAGGTGTCTCACTCACAAAATTCTCATTTTTTATTTTCTCAAAAATCAAAATAGCACCCCTGAGATGGCGCCACATGGAGGGCTCAGATTGAGCCTGTTTGAAATTCGATTTTTTTTCAAAAAGTTTATAAAAACAAGGCTCCACGCCCAGCAGAGGGGAGACCATTTTTTTGAGAGAAGACCATCTTTTGAGAACTCTTGTTGGACTTGAAAATTCGACCTATCCTCTTGAGAATCCGATTTTTGCACTTTGGAATTCACGCCCCCTGTGGCTCAGTGAAGAAGACGGTGGGTCAATTTTGGTGAACCATCCGAAGCCCGGAGCGAAGGACGAACAAAGCTCGTGACAGCCGCCCCTTTTAAGAGCTCCTACGCTGCCTAACGAAACAAGGTGCACCTCTTTTTCGCTTGATTTGATGTCATAGTTCGATTCGAGAGTCGTTTGAAGAAAGAGCTCATCCGAGAGATGGATTGAGCTATTCTCATAAAACGACATACATAAAAATACTCAATTATGCTTCTTTGATGATTTTTAACATTCATGCATTTAGCTAGGTTTAATTTGCATTTTATTTCATTCATTTAGCATATTACATGAATTAATTAGGATTAATTTAGCATTTATTTCAATTCTGCTCATTTTCAGTAGGTCTTTGTTTTTGTCAGTCAGTCCACACGTCATTTCATGCATTTATTTTTTATTAAAAATCTCAAAAAAATCACGGAATGCGCCCTTAGGTGTCCGAAAAATTGTGCCAAAAATTCGAAAGCATTTGAATTTGTTTACTGCAGTAAACATTCAAAATGGCAAGTCGGGTTTTGTTACCCGGGAGGCGTTTTGAAAATCATTTGCCGATTTGTAAAATCGAGATCGCCCTCATGGGATAATTGATTTTCGATCCGAAAGATGTTCTGAACTCGAGAGAATGTCTAGTTTTTAACCTGATGTTTTCAGAGTTTTATGATTTTTATTTATGTCTGACAAAAATCTGAGAGGTCGGGACACGTGTCAGAGCCTGATTTAGGCCTCTGAGATCTTGGATCGACTTAGGGATATGGTTTCTATTTGTGTGTTGCTACAAATCCAAAACTGTAAAAAGTGAAGGTTATGGCCGAGGTGTCCTCTGTTTGCATATGAAAGCCTGTGATTTTTAGAATAGTGTTGATACCTGCTTCGGATTTTTCTTGTCAGTCCTCTGTTTAGTCACATTGGTCTGTTTTGTCAATTTAGGAACACAAAGTTATATTTTTATCCATGTTTATGTTGATCAAATGCCGAAGTCATAAACATGAAAGTTGTTCAGGTAGATGTCGTGAGTCGCTCTGATTAATTGCATAAATTTCTATGGCTGTTTTATATTTTTTTAGCATTTTAAATCAGATTAGGGTGATTTTACCTCTGTCAGAACTAAATCTCTGTTATTGAACTAACCATGGCTCAAATTCCAAGGATGTAAAAACCAAAAATGTTCCCTTTCGGGTCCTTTAACAGTATGCAAAATATCAGAATTTTTCATGGTGTAAATCTTGCATTATCATATTAAGCATTGCATTTGGTTCGGATCCATAGGCAAAATCCACCATTTTAGGACTTTCTTTAATTTTTAGCATTTAATTCATATCATTTCGTGATTTTTAGCATTCTAGGCTGTTTATCAGAGTAAGTAGATGCTTCATACCGAATTTGGTGCAATTTGGAATCCATTTGAGGTTCGGATTAGCCATAATACCAAAATAGGGTCCCCCAGGACCCGGATCCAAGTGAAAAACCAGCGAAATTCGTTATTTTGGATAAATTGCAAAATGTCAAATTCTGATTTTACAGTCCTAATGTGTTTAGCAGCATGTAATCATGTCTCTTACTGCATTTCATCATCATTTGATTCAATTTGAATTTCGAAATCTCAATTTTACCAATTTTTCCTTCAAAAAACCCTGATTTTAAAGGTATAACTTTGATTTTAGGGGTATTTTGGTCATTTTAACCCCAATTCCGAATTTCAAACTATTTTCTACTGAATTTCTTGCATTTTCATCATTTCAAATATCAAGGAAGCATGAGTGAAGGGCAATGTAGAGGTGATAACAGGTGATGGTTAGTGTAATGAAGGTAAGTACTAATGGTGGAAATGGTGCAGGAGTTTGCTGTAATGGCAGCATGTGGATACCTAAGTAAGGTCATGCTATATGAGGCATGTCTATGGATGAAGTAGATGTGATTTAAGGCAATTATAGAAGATGGGACTGTGGCTAAAGGGCAATCATAATGTAAGGGTTACAGTAGCTAATGGGTAATTTTTCTATACAAATGTAATTTAGCTAATTGACTGAGAACTTAGGAGATGTAAAACAGGAAATATAAAAATAAAGCAAGAAATTCAGACAATATTTGAAAGAAGGGGCAGAAAATAGACATGTGCAGGGAGTGAATGAGTGAATGGAAATGCTTTGACAAGTGAGGGATGACATGATGAGAAGTGATGTTGCTGTAACAATGTGCTACTGAATTGTATGTTAGATGGTAATGTATCTAATAAGATGCAGTTACTAGAATTTTCTATGAAATGGTGACAGGTATGAATGGTGGTTCGAACCGAGAGGAGTTAGAAACATAGCACTGGAAAGGTGATAGGTGAAAGGGGAAAGGTGGAGTAAACACATTATGTAACTACAAAAACTGTGATCCACTGTGAAGAATTTACAGCAGATTGTAAGTTGGCATTGAAGATGTATGAAAGCATAAGTGAAGTGCAGGGATGGTGACTATAGTATGGGTGTTGGAAATAAAAGGTGGTGCTGTAATGCATGGAAATTGTAGTGATTGAGTCGGAATATAGAGATGAAAATTATATGAATGATGATAAGCAGTAGAGAGGTGTTAAAGCACGTTATAAATGATATTGCAGGCATTCGGTGTGTGCGGATGCTGTGTGGGGGAAGGAAGCGAATGGGAAGATACAGATTCATTTATGAATGAAGACTAGCAACAAGATGATATGCCTGATTTAACATTGATGCAATGTGGAAATGATCTGAATAAGAAAAGGAAAAAAAGGTGACCGTGAATGACTATACTCAGATGCAAGACTATACATTATCTAAATTTTACAATCATGTCATGATCATAAATTCCACCCTGCCTAATCAATATGAATACATTTTGCCTAAGTAGTTCGCCTTCAGCAGGTTGAGGCCTCACAGCTAACGCTGCCATTACCTGATTTTACACAGCAGGCAATATACAATGGAATATGCAAATTGCAAGGAATGAGGAAAACAGGTATGGCAAGGAGATGCAAAAATTTGAATGACATGGTATCAAGTAATTCAGCTAAAACGCAGATGGTGTTGCATGATTATCATAATGATTTGCAGTTGGAGAATAGAGCATGGATAAAACAAAAAAAAATACAGAATGTAATACAGACAAGAACAATTTGTAGAGAAACTTACAGTTTGTACTCCTCTCTTGCATGGAACTAAAATCGGACTTATCAATATCCTTAAAATCCTTAATCCTCTGAAATTTTCTCTTGTTCATATCATCGCTAGGTCCCAGTACTTTGTTTGTCGAATGCCTATATTTGTTAGAATTGAGAGGCACACCAAAAGACTCTCTCATTCTGACATAGTTTCAGCAAACGAGGACATCTATTGATCTGTTTATAACAATGAGTGTTCAAGGGACAAGGTTTCAGCAGAACCAAATTACCTGAAAGCAACAAGATAAAGGATATACGTGTGTGGGTACACAACTCCTTCAGAAGCAAGGTTACCCAGAGACCACAAAGGTGCAGACAATAACAAAAAAAATTACCCTCTCCTTCCAGTTGGTTTGGAAACCAAACAAGGATAGAGTGTGTTGTATCAAGGAAATCCAACAGGTAGCTAGTAAAGTGAATAATAATAGATAAGATACAAGACTATTTGAAGATCATTGCAAAGCATAACTTAATCGAAAGAAAATAACCAGAAATTAGCAGGAAATCAAACCACAATACATACAAAAAAAAAAAGGGAAAATCATAAGTGTCAGCCGATTATCCACAGAGAAATAACAATTAGATATGAACAAAAAAAAAAAAAATTACCACAATTGAAAAAGAAAAGGAGAGCACAAAATTTGAAGGCAACATAAACCATAGACTGGGATATAATATTGAACGAAATGGCAAAACGAAGGAGAGAAAAAAAAATGAGAAGGAAGGACGTAATGTAAGAAATGTAAACTGCCTCAGGGAAGAATTCTAAACATGAGGATTTAATTGCAGAATATGATTCAAAATATTAGAAACAGAATAAAAACAATGCCACTTCAAACCTAACTTATGATCAGTCAGCATAACGCAAGTCGCCTTGTAACAGGGAATCGGGTTAACAACCTTTACAGCAAAAGGATGATCATGTTTCGTAAAACCAAAAAAATTGGAGGCCAACAAGAAATAACGAACAGAAAAGGGTAAAACGATTTTTAACATGGCATTGGAAACCGGCATTAATGGAGAGACCAAGGGTGAATCAGACATCATATGAGATCTAGGGATTTGGATATGCGGAGAAAACCAAATGCAAGACGCTAATATGCAATGGATCTTCTATTAGAATCGGATTCAAACCCCCTTACAGGACACCAGGTCAGCGCAGGGTGATGAAATCATCTTCAAACGCTCCAATGTGCAGAAGAAAAGAGAAATGAAAACTAAAATAGTACAAGAATAATCCCATTGTTCGATGATGAATTAAAATACAAACGAATAACCATGACTAGTTATGCAGGACTACGAGAAGAAAGAAAAAAAAAATAGAGAAATGAAGTGCAAGCGAGACATTAAAACACAAAGTGAAACAGAAAAAAACATACATATGGTGAAACATAAGCTGGGCATTCAAGATGCATAAGGATCAAAAAAATAAAAAAAAAAATGTAGGAATTCTAGGATTTCGTTGCTGTAGCAACAGGTGGGTCGACACTGCTATATGCAGGTCGCCCCTACCTTTTATGCCTTATGATGGGAAATAACAGATAAAATGAAGAAAAGTAAGATTAAAATAGAGAAATATTGTAAAAAAAAGGGGAAAAGATGATCGCTTACCTTGGCCCTTTATTGCAGGACTCACCTGAATTACTGGGGCTGAACGAAGATATGGTGGAGAAAAGAAAAGCAAGAGGAAGATGGGAAAGAGGAGAAGAGGAAATGAAGAAGGATCGTATACATAGGATGGTGGACGGGTGAGGACGGATCCAATGAAGGAGTCCAGGGCTTTGTTAAATAGGAGAGGAAGGTCTGAGAAGAGATCGGTTGGAGATGGGTGGCCGAAGAGGAGGGTTTGGCGATGAAGGGCCGAAGATGGGGATGACGGTTGCTGCAGATGGAGGGGCTCACACATGGGGGCGTGCGACGAGGGTTCGGCTGGAGGTTGTTGGAAAAGTGGAAGAAGGGAAGTCGGCAAAGGGGGGAAAATGGCGAGAGTCAGGGAGAAGGCGCTCCTCCCCTGGAGTTCTTTACGAAAAGGAAACCCTAAAAATTATTTTTGAAAAAGGCCCCTGTTATTTCAAAATTTTACAAAGAGGGGGTTTCTTAATATATTTTGCCTAAAAGGTGTTTTTATAAAACCCGAATTTTTAAAAAAAGTGTTTCCAAAAGAAAAGATTATTTTGCAAAATGATGGTTTTCAAAAGAGGTTTTTCAAAAACTAATTCTTTGTTTCTTTTCTTATTTTGCATTTTCCATTTTTTTGTATTTTTGTAATAGAAAAACTAAGATTTAAAGTTTAAACACTAAATTTTTGTATTTTTCTAAGAAATATTTTAAAAAAATGTTTTCTCGAGAATTTCGGGCCATCTTGGAGAAAATTTCTTCAGAAAAAGGGGTTTGGACCCAGGTTTTGAGGAAATGTTCGAGTTTTGACACTCGAATCGAGAAATACAATGTGATGGATCCAGACGGATGTCGGACGGACTGTCTGAGCTACTTGAAAACTATTTTTGGTATTTTCTTAAAAATTGGATAATGAGACTCAATTTTGGATCTGGACAATGGATCCGGATCTAAAATTAATTTAAATATATAAAATGAATTTAATTTCAGTAAAGCTTGAGAAAAGAACTGGAATTTAGATTTTAAAATGACTCGTTTGCTCAAAAGATGAATTTAGGGGCAAGAAGGGAATATTTAAAAGATTTTAAAAAAAAATTGGGGTGTTCACAGATGCCCCTCTTTGCTACTAAGTCGGTTGAAAGCCGAGCTTAGTGGCAAAGAAAACACTCCAAATTTTGAAAAATGCCCCAGTCAGCAGATCTGAACTGGGTGTGGAAGAATTTGATTTAAAAGACATGGTTGTTAAGATTTAAAACTTTATCCTTGAATGGCTTTTGGAAGACGAAGTCCTCGAAAGTGATACGACTGAGTAGAAAATGAGGAAATCGTGATGGGACTTTGGGTGATGATCCCTCAATGATAGGAGTTTCGATCTAGTCTCGTGGGTGAGACAAGATCAGCTTTTTGAGTGACTCAGGTTTAGCCCTTAACCTGGATGGGACAGAGATATATCAAGATAATCTGAATAGGGAAAGGAATATGTGAGGACGTTGATGGGACATTTTTGAGAAAACGCCTCATGAGATCAAGCTCAAGTAGGATTTTATTCCGAATGGATATACAAAGCATGGATTCCTCGATGGGAAGAACCATGATGGGACTGAAGGAAAACACCTCGTTGAAACGAGGGAAACTCGTTGGAACGAGATTCAGGTTTAACCACAACCTGAAGGGGACGACCATATGAAATCTCGAGTGAAGAGACCATGATGGGACCTTCGGAATTTGGACGAACAAATCCGACAGGGGTTTGCGAAAGGAGAAAGGAAATGGGGTTCCCTAAAGCTTGAAAAAGGGATGAACTTTGGGCATCTCATTGCTGAGACTAAATCAGCTTTTGAATTTAATGACCTCTCGCAGGGAGTACAGGTTTTGACCCTTAACCTGAGTGGGAACAACCATACGAAATTTCTCAAAAACCGTGATGGGACAGGAGAGACACTTCAATTGAATGAAGCAATTCTTCCAGGGAAAACAACGTTAGGTTGCACCAAAATGGATATTGAGTATTTATTTTATTCTTCAGAATATCTAGAAAATTTTGCCAATAAGATAAATTTATAGTTGACTTCAACGCTTGAAAGTGTGTATATGTGTGCAAAGATATTCCCTCTTTTACCCAGAGTATTTTCCTCAACGAGGTTAACTTCTCGGTCTTTAAGAGTCAAATTCAAAAACTTCAGCGCTGATGATTTTCTTCAAGGAAGCTATCCATTTCCTTGATATGAGAAGAGAAGATATATTCTTAATTTCATAAAAACAAGTGGTGAAGAGATATTGATAAAAGAATTTTGCATGAGAAAATATGACTTCTGGCAATTTCGGCAGTTTGATATCTGGGTGTTTTTCCCATGATGATCTTCTTGCACTCTTTTTGAGTCATTGGGCTTTTCGGGCTTTTTTATCATCCTTCATTTTGGATGTTCCTGACTTTTCTCTCTTTTTCAGGGAACGGTACGTCACAAACTCCTTCATCTTGAAGATGTTTCGATCCTTCATTTTCTCAGGGATTATATATGATATTGGCTCAAAAGTCTTTAGATGATAGCTGGAATCAAATATCATTTAGGGTTTGTCGGTAGGTCCATCACACTTGCCTTCATCTCGACGGTGATCTGAACTTTCCCTGGAAGGATCCTTCACAAACTCCTTCATCTTGGTAGATGATCCAAATCTTCTTTGGCCCCGGGGGTCTACTCGCTTAATTCGCCTTCATCTTGACGACAATTGAGAGATCCCTTTTGCAGATATTTGATTGCAGCTTTAAAATCGATAAGAAGATATGAATTGAGTGGATTCTTTTTTATCGCTCAGGATATTTCCACTGCCTAATTGCCAGAAAGTCATTTTAAAACATGCGTCATAACTATGATCAATATCAATTCGCTTCCGGCTTTTCAACATCATTGAATATTTATTTCACTAATCATACCAAGGATATTTCTTTCATCCTTTTGGTTGATCAACAGGAAAAAGATTTGAATTTTACCTCTTTTTCGCAAAGAGTTTCACCTTTTATGAAGAAAATACTAGAGGTAATCCGAGGTAATTCTTTTGTGCAATAAGATTTATTTGGAATCAACAAATATTTTTAGCAGATTGGCAAAGCTTTCATGACTTCTATGTGAAATATTTACTCAATATAGATTTTGATGCGACCTTTAGTTGTAATTTATGATTTTGGACATTCTGATCAGTAAAACTGTTTCCTTTCATTTAACGACCAGCGAAGGAGCTGGAACCTTTCATTTAATGACCAGTGAAAACTGGGACATTTCATTTAACGACCAACGAAGGAGTTGGAACATTTTATTTAACGACCAGCGAAGTAGCTGGGACATTTCATTTAGCGACCAGCGAAGTAGATGGAACATTTCATTTAGCGACCAGCGAAGTAACTGGAATCATTTCATTTAGCGACCAGCGAAGTAGCTGGAACATTTCATTTAGCGACCAGCGAAGTAGCAGGAACATTTCATTTAATCATTTAACGACCAACGAAGTAGCTGGGACATTTCATTTAATCATTTAACGACCAGCGAAGTAGCTGGGACATTTCATTTAATCATTTAACGACCAGCGGAGTAGCTGGGACATTGTAAACACCCCAAATTTTCACACTCATCTAGTGTTTGTCCATTTCATAAGTAATTGCATATCACTGCATACATTTTGCATATCATTTCATCGCATTGCATCTCATTCTTGAGATCCAGCACTCCAGCTTTCAAAACATTCAATCCAGATTTGAATTTTAAAGCTTTTATTCCAAAATCAATTTCAAAACCTGGGTTTTTATTCAATACTTTGTCATTTTCCAACCCCAGGACTTTATATTTCGAAATATTTTCTCAAGGAAACAATCTGGATTCATTTCAAATTCAAATTTTAATCGATTTCAATTCACAGATGAGACCCATTGAGGTGGTGTCGCTTCTGAATTCCTCTATTCATCAAGTTTCTCAAAATTTTGAAAGTTTCAGTCCGATCAGGACTCTGTCTCAGAGTCCTGATCTGGTCAGGAGTCTGTATTGAAGTCTGTTTTACTTCCATTTTTAATCTTTTTCGTTTGTTTTCGAAATTTAGGTCATTTTACAGAGTCCAGTTAGTTCAGGATTCTATTTTAGAGTTCGATCGAGTTAGGAATCTAACCCTGACTGTGTTTTCTGACTTATTTCATCATTTCTTGATAAAATCTTTTGAAAATTCTTTCATTTGGCTTTTAAAATCTAAAATCTCAGAGTCCTAAGAGTTCATGACTCTAACTCGGAGTTCCAGTTCGCTTGAGACCCTATTTTCAAAGATCTTGAAGTTCAAATACTGATTTTAACCCCTTTTTAAAGCCATTTTCAGTGTTATTTCAAAAATGTTCAAAATTCGATGTGGGCCCACTCAGTTGGCACCATATCCAGAGGATTTCTAACTCAGTTAGGACCTTATGCCATTTCAAAAATCCTAATTTTAAGTTTACTTTTGAAAATCTTTTGAAAACTCCTTCAATTTCAAGTTTTAAAATCGCTTTTTGAAAAACTCAAGTAGGGCCCACTCGGGGTGGCGCCATATTCGAGTAAGTCAGGGCTAGACTAGGGTTAGTTGATGTCTTGGTTAGTGTTAGAGGTTTAGAAGAGTCAAAACCATTTTGAAAAACTCATTTTTGAAAGTTAGTTTTTAAAACTAGTATTTTTAAAGGTTTTTAAAGGAGTTTTAAAAACCCAATGTGAGAAAATGCCAAGTGGCATTACATTTGGGGATTTTTTAGGAGAGTCTAGGGGTTAATTAGGTATTAAATAGGATAATTTAGGCTAGGGGTAGGATAGTCTTTACACCCCAAAATCGCCCCCCTTAGAAGAGTCCAATTTTTTTAAAACATTTAATTTTTAACCTAAATTTTTTTTTATAAATAGAAGGCTATAGGGGGTCGATTTTCCGAATTGGCTTTCCTTTGGATTCTTGGAGCTTCTCTCTCCTCTCCAGCTCTTCCTCCATTGCAGCAACCTCAAGGTAACTATTTTCTCTAATTTTTAGTTTTTATTTAATGTTTTTCATTGTTTTAAACATGATTTAGCCATTGGTACTATCATCTTCATGGATTAAACCATGGATTCAACCTCAAGAACCAGCAAGAACGATCCAAGAAGGTGATCTAACCCTGTTTTGGATGATTTACAGAGATTTTAATCCATTAGAATTGATTTTAATATGATTCTTTACATTATTAACCAATAAAATATATGATTTACCCTTTTTATGGGTTAAATCTATGTTTTAAAGGTGATATCAAATTCCAGCCATTGATTCCCTGTTTTTATTTTATTTTCATGGTTTATTTATGTTTTTTTTACGTTCTATAGCATAGAAATAATTTTTATTTACTGTTTTATGGTTTATTTTATTTATTTACATTAGTTAATGCATGGTTTTTTTAAGTTTCTTAAATTTCTGTGTGTTTTAGGTTTAGAACAGTAAAGATAATGTTATTTCGGATTGAAGTTCTCATTGTTTATTTCTGATTTTTTTATATGTGGTGAATGCATGAGTTATTGAGTTACTGTAGAAAAATCAGAGGTTTTGGATCTCGGGAACTCTGTCAAAAAAATCAGACATAAAATCTGGTTTTTAAAGCTTTAAAATCGTGGTTAAAATCAAGAAGGTAACTTTCTGTGATGATATTTCTCTCATCTTATATCCGATTTTAGATCTGTAAAGTGATATGGATTCACATTGAATAAATCTGTTTTCTGTGAATTTTTAGGATTTTTTGACCACTGTTTAATATTTTTCCCTTTTCAGAGAATCTGTGGTTAAATTTAAAACTCGTTAGGGTTTACCAAAACCCTAATCAGACTTGTGTTAGTCATAAATCCCAAACCACAGATCCGATTTTAGATCTGTAAAAAGTGAGGATTGTTATTTTTCTATCTACTATTCACCAGTAAAATTTCAGAGACGTTTGTTTAGAATTGCTATTTATGTCTGTATTTTCAATCTGGAATAGTTGTTTTAATCCCTGTTAAGAGTGATATATTTTAGCTCAGATTGCTGGAAAGGTTTCTCACTAACCGGAGATGATTTTCCCAATATGTAAATTGAGAAATCTTTGTTTTCCTTCCTAGTTAGTCTCTGTAAAATTTCACAAATTTCCATGGAGATTTGACCCCTGGTTCAGGTCTTGGACTGAAACTGGTTGGTGAATTAGGTCAAAAATAGTATATTTTTAGGGTTTAATGCAATTTTCGGATTAATTTAATGTCAAAAAATTATTTTTATAATTCCAATTCGACATTAGTGTTATAACAAGTGAAGGTACCAATTTTTATGGATTTTGGAATCCATTTGATGGCTGAATTAAGCAAATTGCAAAACCGGGTTCCTGAAAGATCCAAAAACACTGCAAAAATCACAAAATTTGTGATATTGTTGGATTTTCGTGCATAGGCATATATTTTTAGGGTTTAATCATGTTCATAATCATATTAGGATGCTTTAGGTTTAATTTGATGCTCATTTGATTTCATTTGGTGCATAAAACCTAAGTTTTTACCAAAATCTATTTCTAAAAACCCTGATTTCAAGGCCATAGTCTTGCTATCGGGGGCAATTTGGTCATTTGACCTAAATTTCGAAATCCCTAACCCTAATTTCATATTTTTAATCATGTCATAGCATATTTGGTTTGAGTTTATTCCATTCAAATTTCAAAACTTGCATTTTATCAAAATATCTTTCTAAAAACCCTAATTTCAAGGCCATAGTTTTGTTATTAGGTGTATTTTGGTCATTTGGACCCCAATTTCGAAATTTCAAATATTATCTTCCTTATTTATTCCATTTTATTTCATACTTTATCACTTTTGATTTAAGGGAATCAAGGAAAAGGCTTATATCTAGCAAAATCCAGTAATTTCTAGATATTACTGGATAAATCTAGAAAAGCCAACATATTTTCATTAACCAAGTTTTCTAGTTTTGCAGGTACATTGAAGACTTTATTTTTCATGTATTTAAATTTCAATAGTGATGTAATTTGTAATTAAACTTTGGAATAAGAATTTACATTTCCTGCTTAGCTTAGGTTGCATTGCATATAGTTTATTTTTATAATTTTAATGTGTGATGGATGATGATTCATGCATATTTTTACAAATTCACCATGGTCTACACGAATGACACATGCACTAGCTTCTATGAAGTTTATAAACTTGGTGGAATTTGTATTTATGGCCATAGTCAGAATATGAATGATACTTAGATTTATGATCTTCACATTAGCCACATTCAGCCTACACTCTTAGGCTAACTTCAAAATGCACTGCATTTTTCAAAAATACAAAAAGTATTTCTCAATTCCTCAAAGCCATATTCATTCATTTCATGCATTTGCCAATTCCAATTCAAATTTCACTTCAAAGAAGTTCATTTTCTCAAAATCTCCTAAGTCTTATAGCAAAATCGATTTTCCCAAAGACATTGAATTTCAAAGGATATTTCAAGTATTTCCCAAGTTCCAAATTCAAATTTTCTAAGTTAGAATTTCAATTTTCAAGTTTGAATTCAGAGAAACCAAGTCTCTCAGAATCGATTTTCACCAAATGTCAAGGATTCCTCAAAATCGATTTTTATTTCTCTCAGAAGTATATTTCAAATCCCATTTCACGATTTCTCATGTGATATCATTTCCAAGATTTACATTTTCTAAATATTTCAATCATTCAAAGCAAACATCATGTTTTCAAATGTGCATTTTCTGAAAATTCATAGCACATGTCTGATTCTTTGTGCATTTAGAAATTAGAATATGATTTAGACAAGTTGAATAGAGTAGAGCATAAGATTGATCCTTGGTTCAATTACCCCTGTTAAAGGTGGCAGGAACGGTTGAACCTCGTACCGACAGGCGAGTCCCATTCTACGGAATTTTCCCGCATTTTAAAAACGGAGGTGAGTTATTTTCAAAATCTTTTTCAAAGGTCAGTTTGATTTGCAAAAGCAAAAGTAAAAATTTTGCGATGATAACAGGTTTGGCGACCGAGATGGGACCTGTCTTTGCCTGATCAATTTAATGCTCTACTTAGTTCAAGTTGTCAAAATCGATTTCCATGGAATGTCAGCTTTTAATTTATGCTATCATGTGAACCTAGGAGCCTAGACTTGAACCCAGCTGACTTGGAATGCATATAGACTAGGTATGGTTTGGTAGGACCATATTGAGGAGAATTATTCATGCTCACATAGACTTAGGTCTAATACAACACTCCTCAATTTAGGAATTGTATGAAAACAATGATTGCTTCTTCAAATATTTCAAAAATCTATCTCTTTAGACTTAGAGCCTTCTATTTGCCTGCATGTGCTCATGTTTTCAAAAAACCACCCCACCTATATTGTCCCGGTCTTCACGTTGATGGGCTCTCTTCCAGAAACATAGTTCGGGACAGAGCCTCACAACTGGGCCACTTATTTGGGTGAAAACCCCCCTGCCACGTACCAAGGTCCATAGTCCAACGTATATCGGCAGGTGCTCAAGGATGTTGGAAAACTTGAACCTAGAACCGGAGAAATTGATTTTATGCCACGTACATCGAGCCTTGGCTTGAGTATATAGGCATAACTGGATTGGATACAGATGATCTGAGCCTTAGAGTTAGGATTAAGGTCCTACAGCCATTTCAAAATTTGTGCATCTAGAGTCAGCTTTTAGGGAATGCTGTATGTGCATACTTGTTTGTGCAGAATGTGATTGAATATGTTATAGTCATTTCCTTTTATTTTTCATATTTTCCCAATTTTCTAAAATACTGGACGATTTTCTCAAAATTCCCCAATCTATGTCCATGTACTGTCCATGTTTTAAAACCTTGGACGATTTTTCAAATACTTCATTTTCCATTTTTCATCAAACCCTGGACGATTTTCCAAATTTCCCTTAATTTCCTCAAAACTCCAGGTGATTTCCCATCTTTCCTGTCTTCTGGATCTCGAATTTCCTGCTTTATTTTTATCCTGCCAGCATTTTTCTCAAAATTCCTGTATTTTCAAAGTCTTATTCCAATTTTCCATGTCTTCCAGTCCGATGGCATCCAGTCAGCTTGATTCAGTCTTCCCTGAGGGTCACATCTCCTACGAGGTGCGACAACGTCTTCCCGAACATCGAGTCCTCAGCACCGGATCCTTCTTTCCCCGGTGGTATTATTCATGGTTCAAAAACTTCTCTCGTATGTTTCCGGACCATCTGGATGAGTGTGGATTGGAACTGGCGTCCGCAGTGAGAAAGCAGACAGTCAATGGCAACTTGATCCATGCACTAGCAGAGCGGTGGAATCCGAGCACTTCTACCTTCTGGTTCCCGTGGGGAGAGATGACAGTACTGATAAATGAATTTTCAGAGATTATGGGATTGCCCGAGCCAGCCGGTCAGCCTGGAGATCCATTAGAGAAACAGTTTTTGATCAATGTCAAGGGTCTGGATCCCCGAGATGCTTTAGCTCGCATGACAGGACGCAAGTCTTGGCCTCTGATTGAAGAAGATGGAAATGAATATGTGGATCTGCTCGAAATCTACAGACAGCATGGGGCATTTGTGGAAGTCAGTTCACTGTCCAGAACAGCTCAAGAGAGAATTCAGCACGCGATGGTTCTGTGCACGGTGGGATTAGCTTTCTTTCCCGATGGACGGAATTACATGGACATTAGAATAGTTCAGCTTCTAAGGAGATGGGGAAGTCGACAGACCAGCCGCCTCTCAATAGCCATGGCCGCACTCGCCTTTCTATACCGAGGGTTGACTCGTTTCGCACTCGGAGAATCGATTCTAGTCGAAGGGTGCACCTATGCCTTGCAGTCTTAGTTCCTCCGGCATGTGCCAGTCCGAGCCAGTTCATTCAGATACAATGGAGAGAAGCTTCTTCCAATTGCACGATACCGGTTCTTGATCGACAACCTTCAGGAGGAAGAGGTCGTATGGGACTACTTTGATCGCCAGGAATCACCTCCCAGATATACTTATGCATACGGCAAGCGATTCAGGCTACTTGGCCCGTTTTTCTGCGCATACTATCACCCAGAGCGGTGTGTCAGGCAGTTCTCTCAAAGGCAGAAGCGCGTAGAGATTCATCCACTAGCCGGGGTTCTGCCAGAATTCGATCTCACATCAGATCAGTGGTCCGAAGCATACCATTCTGCCAGACATGGTTGGGATTCCTTTGTCAGTCTTACTATTTTTCTTGGTCCTCGTGTATCTTCTGATTATCTGGAGTGGTGGAAAATTGTCTGTCCCCCTCCCCTCTGTCAAGTGTATTATTGATAAAATCATGTTTTTCCTCTCAATAAAATTCCTTTATTTTACATTTCACTTTGGTTTGACGACCTCGCCTAGGTAACAAGGCATATTTCCAATTGTTTATTTTGCCAAGAATAGCAACGCAATTGTCATAATCCCAGCGACGACTCAATCCCTAGTAATGGGATATTATTTTAATTGTCTACCAAAATTCTCAACAAATATTTTCCTCCAAACCAAATTTCCTTCAGAAGCCTAACCATCAGTTCTACCCTGCAGAGAGCATCAGTAATATCCAAGAGAACATTTGCGATACCCGATGGTTGATACAAGATCCAGAAAGAAAGCCGCATCAGTTGAAGGCGTCGCGTACTCAGTAGCTTCAGAAGAAGAGATGGACTCACCTCGATCCATCCAGAGTCAGGGTCAGCAGGCGGATGATGGCATCGATCCCCAAATGTACGTCATATTCAAAAAAATGATGACCAAGATGCTGGCAGAGCAAGCTGAGGCCAGTACTGAGCAAATTCAGACCAGACAGAAAGATAAGGGTCATGCCGTCAAGAATGTGAAGATCAGCAAAAAGCAGAGTCGTCACGAGGAAATATCTGATGAGTCAGAATCAGCTGACGATGCTGACAAGGAATGTGAAAATAAATATGAATTCAGAAGGTCGACTCAGGGTCAGGGGTCAGCTTACAAATCCAAGAATCAGTCTGTTGACGACCCTACGCAGTCACAACTGAAAGATGTGATGAAAATGGTTTAGGATCTGCAGGCCCGCGACAAGGGCAAGAAAATCTTCACCAGCGAAGACTTCTATGATGGATTGGATGGGGATGATGATCTCGATAACCTCCCCAAGAAATTCATTAAGTTTGATGGTTCGGGTGACCCAAAGGCGCACCTCGCCATTTTCTTTGCAGAGTGTTCCAAGTTCAGGAGGAATAATAGAGCCTTATTTCTTTGTTTCCCTCGCAGTTTGGAGGGTATTGCAGCAAAATGGTATTCAGAGCATGTTAATCCCATAGAGCTGAAAGAGTTTGATAAAGTGGTCAATTTGTTTATTGAGCGCTTTTTATTCAACGCTGAGGCACTCCCGACCCTCAGCCACCTCTGTGGCCTGAAACAGAGAGAAAATGAAAAGGCCCGAGATTTTATCCACCGCTGGAGGTCAGCTTGTAATAAAATGAGAGATCCCATATCAGAGGGGCATGCTTTGTCCTTAATTCTAAGCAATTTCTCGCAGCCTCTGAAAGGCCTCATCTCCACCGCACCATACAGAACCTTTATTGAATTAACAGAGCGAGCCGAATGGCTCGAATTAAGTCTGGAGAATGGCTTCTATGAAGGTTTCACTTTCACCAAGAACAGCGGCCAGAACGAGTCAAAGAAGAAGACTCACTTTACTAATTCCGTCAATAATAATAAATGGAATCATCGCAAGGGGCAGAATAGAGACTTCTGTTATGGGGCAGGAGGTTCAAACAGGAATGATCAGAAAGGGAAGTCGATCCCGCAATTCAATAAGCCGCTTCAGCTGGAGCATGGACCAAAACCCCGAGAAAAAGTGAAGCATGAAGGATGGAGCTATGACAGGAAATTTACTCCATTAGATCAATCACTCGAGACTGTGCTCGAGTACATGTTGACCAAGGAGATGGTCAAGTTGCCAAGGCTGGCCGATCCTCCCGTTCCTATGGGAAAATTCAAAGACCAATTCTGCAAGTTCCACAGAACAGTGGGGCACAATACTGAGAACTGCTTTGTTCTGAAGAATATTGTTCAGGACCTTATTGATAAAAATCTTCTGGTAGAAGGCGCGGAAGATGAAAATATAGATATTCTAAAAGAGCCATTTCCTCGTCATTCTACAGTAGTCATCACCGAACAGTCGTTTCAACCACAGGAGCATATCAGGCCATGCTCTGAAAATGACATGCAAGCTCAACATCAAGTCCTGGTATTGCAGCAGGCTCGGTCCAAGGCCCAGAAGATGGACCTTATTTCAGCTTTCGGCAAATTGAAAGTGTCTGACAAGTCCGCTGGGATATCTCCCGAGGTAGCCAGAAGTATGCCATGGCTCCCTAAGCATCTCATTAAGTCCACCACAAAGAAAAGCGAGACATCAACTCTAAAGCCTATTACAGCATTATCAAATGTCTCAATTTTGGACTTAACTCAAGCCTCCACCAAGCATCAGCAGGTGTTGAATGATCTGCTACAAAAAATCAAGGTGAAACCAAGCACAACTCCTGAAGACATGGCCCATATAGTCAATCAGGCCATGACTAATGCTCCAGTTACTTTCTCCGATGAGGATCTCCCTAAACCTCATGTATTTCACAACAATGCCTTGTATGTTGTGGTTCGAACCAGAGGAATGACAGTTCCTCATGTGCTGATCGATAGAGGCAGCAGCCTCAATATATGTCCGGAAATGACCGCCAAAGCTTTGGGCATAAAAGAAGAAGAATACATTCCAGATCCAATCACCATTTATGGGTTTGACAATCATGGCCAAACAGCGAAAGGAAAAATATTCCTAGAGATCTTCATTGACTACTCGGTCCATTCAATTCTCTTTCACGTGGTCAATGTGCCGCCCACTTATAATCTACTTCTCGGGAGACCATGGATCCACAACACAAATGCAGTACCGTCTACTCTGCATCAATGCATCAAGTGGTCAAAAGGTGGTATGATCACGACAGTCTTAGGCGAAGATCCGGAGCAGAGGCTAGCACAGCCCATGGTTCCCAGGCCCTCTTTCACTACTGATATCCCTAGCATTAGGGGTATTGAAGAGGTCAGCTTCGAAGAGGATTCAGGAATAATGCAGACGGCAGAGCAGCCCGAGCATACAGTGGCTGCGACCCGATGGGGAGGTCCACAGTTCTTCAAGATTGGAGGACGAATTGATTACAGCACTCTTAAGGGTCATCCCCTATTCTCCCAATTTATGAAGGCTAAAAAAGGATTTGATTTACTAGTAAAGCATGGCTACCAGCCTTTTCGAGGCCTAGGCAAAAATGAAGATGGTCGTCTTGAACCAGTGATTCCTCAGCACTGCCCTAAAAGAGCCAGATTGGGCTTTAATGGTCGAAGGTCTCAGAAAGGGACTGTTTTCATTAAAGGAGCACATTAGAAGAATTCCTTTGTCTTTCTTTCTCTATTCTGTTATCGGGATGATATCCCATTTCATTTTCGTCATTGTCATTTTGATTAATTCTATCTTTCAATAAAGTTGCCAGTTTCCTTTGTCTATCTTGGTACCATTTGTCTCTTTATTCCTCAGTATTAAATCTCCACAAAATTGAAATCATTTTGCTCTTTTATCTTTCCAATTATTTTCACTAAAAGCAATTTATTTCATGATGAGCAATTTTCCTAAATCAATTTATCCTCCAATTTTCAGAATGTCTTCCCGATCTATCAAGAAGCTCGTCTTTAATCCAAAAGCTTGTTCGAAATCAACAGTAATTCATCAGGTCAGAATAAGAGCAGAATGTAGTCAAACTGCAAAGCAGTCAGAAGAACCCGCAGAGTTCGATTCAGCTCTTCAGGAACTGCCAGAATTTGCATTGATTCAGAGGCAAGATGAGCCATCATCCTTGGTTCAAGATCCGACTGAGAATATCAATATCGGATCAGAAGATGATCCTAGAATTCTCAAAATTGGCAGTGGCTTGAGCCCAGGAGAGAAAGAAAGGATCACTAATTTCCTCAAGCAGCATGAAGAAGTATTCGCATGGACTTATGAGGATATGCCAGGTTTAGATCCGAAATTGGTGGAACATCGCCTCGTTTTGAAGCCTGAGGCAAAACCAGTCAAGCAGAAGTTGAGATAAATGGATCCTCGAATCAAGCAACAGGTCAAGGAAGGACTTGAAGATCTGCTTAAAGCAGGATTCATTCGAGCAATTGATTACCCGGATTGGTTGGCGAATATCGTAGCAGTTCCTAAGAAGAATGGGAAAGTGCGAATCTGTATCGACTTCCGTGATCTCAATAAAGCCACTCCGAAGGATGACTATCCGCTCCCAAACATTGATCTCCTAGTCGATAGCACAGCCGGGCATGCTATGTTTTCCTTTATGGACGGATACTCCGGATATAATCAAATCAAGTTGGCCGCTCGTGACCAATCCAAAACATCCTTTACCACGCCATGGGGCACTTTCTGTTATACAGTCATGCCTTTTGGGCTCAAGAATGCTGGAGCCACTTATCAGCGCGCTATGGCCGTTATATTCCATGATCAGATGCACAAAATCATGGATGCATATGTTGATGATATTCTAGTAAAATCCAAAGAAGAGGAAGATCACATCGAAGCTCTCAATCAAGTTTTCAAGCGGCTCATTCTTTACAAGCTAAGACTCAATCCACAAAAATGTGTTTTTGGAGTCGAATCTGACAAGTTGCTAGGCTTCTTAGTCAGCAAGAAGGGGATAGAGATGGATCCTGCTAAGGCCAAGGCTATCATTGGCATGCCGCCTCTGACTAATCTCAAAGAATTGCGTAGCCTTCAAGGACGCATGCAATCAATTCGGCGATTCATTTCTAATTTGGCCATGAGATGTGAGCCTTTCAATCATTTGCTCAGAAAAGGAGTGAAGTTTGAATGGGGACCAGAGTGTCAGCAATCGTTCGAACGCATCAAGAAATATCTTCTCAATCCTCTTGTTTTAAAGCCGCCAGAATTAGGGAAACCCCTATTGCTATACATTTCAGTTAATCAAGTTGCTTGCGGTGGATTCTTGGCACAATACGAAGAAGGCAGCTTGATAGAACATGCCATTTACTATGTGAGCAAGACCTTTATTGATTACGAGAAGAAATACTCTCAGATAGAGAAGACATGTTTAGCTCTGGTATGGATGTGTCAGAAATTGAGACATTATCTATTGGCGTCTGAAGTCAAGATTCTATCTAAATTAAATCCTCTCAAGTACGTTCTTAAACAACCATTTCTCAGCGGACGGATCGCCAAATGGCAAGTCCTGTTAATGCAATACGACTTGCAATATGTCTCTCAGCAATCTATCAAAGGCCAAGCAATTGCAGACCAATTAGCAGATTTTCCTCTAGCAGAGGATGTTAAAGCTGAGGATGATTTCCCCGATGAGCGGATCTGTAATATTCAACAATCCCCAATTTGGAATTTATTCTTCGACGGTTCCAAGAATATGGCAGGCATTGGAATCAGAATTCTGCTAATTACACCAGAGAAGGAGATGATTTCCTTTTCTCTTAAACTGGATTTTCAGTGCACTCATAATATGGCCGAGTATGAAGCTTTGATACAAGGTCTGAAAATTCTACAGGATTTCAATGTCAAAAGAGTGCATGCTTATGGCGATTCTTTGTTAATCGTCAATCAAGTTCTGGCCGTATGGCAAGTGAAAGATCAGAAATTACTTCCTTACCAGAAGATTGTCTCAGCTCTTGCCAACAAATTCGAAGAATTCCAACTTTACCATATCAAGAGAGATTTCAATCAAGTTGCAGACAGTTTAGCTAATCTGGGATCCATCATGTCTTTCAGGAGTGGAGAATCTTGTCGCTCATTTGAAATTGGCAGACTTGATCAACCCGCTTTCGTCCCAATAGAGCAGATAAACCAGGCTGAGTAGAAGAAGAAGCCTTGGTATCATGATATCAAGAATCTCATTAAAACTGGCGAATTTCCTCCAGAATTATCAAAGAGAGAGCAACGAGCAATTCAACGCATGTCTGCTCGATATTTTATTCTTGCCGACGTCCTTTATCGTCGTGGATTCAGTTATGAATATTCCAGATGTTTGGACGAAGAAGAAGCCAAAGAAGTCGTGCAAGAAGCACATGAAGGCATTTGCGGTGGCCATGTTGGCTATCAGACTCTCGTCAAACAAATCATCCGAGCAGGATATTATTGGAGAACTATGCAACAAGATTGCTATCGTTTTGTAAAGAAGTGCGTTCAATGTCAGATTCATGCGGCTTCCATTCATGCGCCAGCGACATACTTGCAATCTGTCGTCTCGCCATGGCCATTTTCCATGTGGGCTTTCGATGTTGTAGGCCCCATCACTCCTTCAGCCTCCAATGGTCATAAATATTTTCTTGCCGCAACAGAATATTTTACTAAATGGGTAGAAGCAGTCACTCTACGCACAGTAGAAGGTCGGCATGTGGTTTCTTTCATCCATAAGAATATCCTTTGCCACTTTGGTATACCGCATGATATTGTGTCGGATAATGACAGTCATTTCAAGAATGAGAGAATGAGGACATTCTGCTCAAAATTCAGAATTCATCATCATTTTTCTGCTCCTTATTATCCTCAAGGGAATGGTCAGGCAGAGGCCACCAACAAGATTCTGATTCGAATCCTGGAGCGAACTTTAGAAACGGGCCGTGACTGGCATGAAAAGATTCATGACGCATTATGGGCATACAGAACCACCATTCGAACTCCAACGAATGCTACTCCGTCAGAACTTATCTACGGAACTGAAGTAGTACTGCCTCTACATGTTCAGAAACCTGCTCTGAAATTTGCATCACTTCTAGAATTACTTCTTGATCAGTATCAGCAACAGCGACTGGTACAGCTTGATTTGCTTGATGAAAGAAGGCTCAGAGCAGCAGAGCATGCTCAATCCTATCGCCAGAGGATAGCCCGACAATATGCAAAATCTGTCATTGAGAGAAAATTTTGGGTCAATGATCTAGTGCTCAGATCAACAACTTATCTCAGGCATCGCCCGGGTGGCAAATGGTCGCCAAATTGGGAAGGTCCTTATGTTGTCAAAGAGGCACTACCTCACAATTCATATCGACTCATCAATGCTCGACATTTGAAAAAATTCTATACTTGAACAATTCTCTATTCTTTGTAATCCTTCCAAATTTTCTTCAATAATGATCAAAATTCTTTTCCCAGTTACACTGGGGCATTTTAAAATTTTGTTTTTATCTACAAATATTCCGTATGCAGGCAGGATAAACAAATCTCTCATTTCACGCACTTGTGCACGCCTGTGCACCCATTTACATTCATTTGCATTTGCGTGCATTCATTCGCATTCGTCTGCATCAATTTGCATTAGCATCGATTACCCATTCAGGATAAGGGATAAATCCTGAGACCCCGACAGTTGTCCGAGTCGTCGTGAGGGTGAAGACTGAAAATTTTCTATCAAAATCAATTAGTAATTCTTCAGAATCCAGTGTTCGGGCTGGTAAACTTTCAAAAATCCAGTGTTCGGGCTGGTAAACTTTCAAAAATCCAGTGTTCGGGCTGGTAAACTTTCAAAAATCCAGTGTTCGTGCTGGTAAACTTTCAAAATCCAGTGTTCGTGTTGGTAAATTTCCAAAACCCAGCGCTCGTACTGGTAACCATTTAAAATCTAGCGCTCGTACTGGTAACCATTTAAAATCCAGCGCTCGTACTGGTAACCTTTTAAAATCTAGCGCTCGTACTGGAAATCTTTCAAAATCCAGTGCTCGTACTGGTAATCTTCCAAAATCCAGTATCCAAACTGGTACATTTTTAAACCAGTATGCATACAGGTATCTTTTCAAAATCGAGCACTCGTGTCATGTCAGTCGACCTCTTGAGTTCAGTCCTCGTGCTGATCACTCATCAAATTCCCAATTTCCAAATTTCCAAATTTCCAATTTCCAATTTCCAAATTTCCAAATTTCTAATTTCCAATTTTCCAATTTCAAATATCAAATTTCAAAATTCCAATTTCCAAAATTTGACCCTTTTGAGTCACCCAATACCCAATTTCAATTATTTTCTCTTGCGAGAGACCCTTTGTATAGGGAGAGTTCGAGGGAGCTCGCTCTTTTCGCATGCTATCCAATTCGTTCACTTAGCCCCTTTTTAGGGAGAGTTTGAAGGGACTCGTGTCTTTGTGAACCGTTTGTAAAACAAAATTCCAAATTTCACACAAGGAACCCTTTTTATAGGGAGAGACTCGACAGAGACTCGCTTTCCTTGTGGCCCCATAATTTCAGACTAGGCCATTTCATCATGAAGGACCCTCTTTTCAGGGAGAGTGTGATGAACTCGTTCCTTCATGACCAATTTACCAACCTCACCAATTCCGGCCCCCTTTCCATAAGAGAAGCCTAATGTTAGGGAGTTTTGACGAAAGCTTAATTTCTCTTAGAAAGTTCGTTTTGCAAACACCTCCTCTTCAGGGAAGAGAGGAGTAATTCCCAATTCTAATTTCTGAATCTTCTCCTTTGGGGAAAGGAGAAGAGAATTTTTGTCATGGATGTGTTGCGTTGTGCTTCAAATGCTCGCTTTCACAAAAGGATTTCAAGAAAGTTTTGCCAATTTGTCACTAAATATTTGTTGATTTCAAAAATCTTTATTGCACAAAATTATTACCTCAGAATACCCTCAGTATTACTTCCGAAAGGACAAAGCTTTCGCGAAAAAGGATTCAAAGTTCAAAATCTTTCTATTGGCCAACCAAAAGGATGAAGAATAAATCCGCGATATGGCTAGCAAAGAGAATTCAATGTTGTTGCAAAGCCATGAGTGATTGATATTGATCGCAGTCAATGGCACATTTTTAAAGACCATTCTTGAAAAATAAAGCAGTCGAAATATCCTGGGTGATACAGAAAAATCCACTCAATTTCCATATCTCCTCAATCACCTAAGCTGCAATTAAATATCTGCAAAAGGGATCTCTCAATTGTCGTCAAGATGAAGGCGAATTAAGCGAGTCGACCCCCGGGGCTAAAGAAGATTTGGATCATCTCCAAGATGACGGAGTTTGTGACGGATCCTTCCAGGGAAAGTTCAGATCACCGTCAAGATGAAGGCGAGTGTGATGAGCCTACCGACAAACCCTAAAAGATATTTGATTCCAGCTATCATCAAGAGATCCCCTACCAAAGAGCCAATAACTATCAAGATAATCCCTGAGAGAAAAGAAGGATCGGAACATCTCTGAGATGAAGGAGTTTGTGACGTACCCTTCCCCCCCAAAAAAAAAGAGAGAAAAGTCAGGACATCTCCAAAATGAAGGATGAGGTAATTCCCAAAAAAATCCAAGAGAGCTTCAATCTGCTAAAAAAAAAGAGTGCAGAAAGATCATCATGAGAAAAGAATCCCAGGATATCAGACTGCCAAATCTATCAAGAATCTTCTTTAATTTTGTGAAATTCTTTTATCAATGTTCTTTCACCAATAGCCCTCGCAATATCAAGAATACTTTCTTTTCTGTCCATATCAAGGAAATTGATAGCTTCCTTGAAAGAAAGTCAATCGCAAGCAATTTGAATTCGAATCTTGATTCTACGGAGTTAAACCCAGTCGAAGGTAATACTTCAGGTAGAAAAGAGGGAATACTTTCAAAACAAAGTGCATCATTTTCAATTATTTTGAATCAACAATTTTCAACATTTTGACAATATTTTCTAGCTATCCTGGCGTGAAGCGAGAGCTTGAGGTTCATCTTTGGCACATCCTGACATCAATTGTTATCCCTTTTAGGACTTGATAACGGGAGTTTTCAAGATTCCTTCCCTTCTTTGGTATAATCTGAGCGCACGGGCTCTCAGATTCGCACACTTCCATGTATCCCCACTGTCCCACCATAGACAGTCCAATTTTGGCTTGAGGTTAAGCCACCAATTTCAGCAAAAGGCAATTTCAAAAGTTAATTAGTCTCAGCAATGAGGCGCCCAAAATCAATCCCTTTTCAAACTTTAGGGACCCCAATTTCCTTTCTTTTGCAAAACCCCTATCGGACTCATTGTGCGGAAATCTGAAGGTTCCATCACGGTCTCTTCTTTCGAGGATTCCATCCATTTTCTGCCCAATCAGGTTAAGGGTATAAACCTGAGCCTCATTTGATGAGGTATTCCATTTTCTGCCCAATCAGGATAAGGGTATAAACCTGGGCCTCCTTTGATGAGGTATTCCATTTTTCAACCCGATCAGGTTAAGGGTACAAACCTGGGCCTCCTTTGATGAGGTATTCCATTTTCTGCCCGATCAGGTTAAGGGTATAAACCTGAGCCTCCTTTGATGAGGTATTCCATTTTCTGCCCGATCAGGATAAGGGTATAAACCTGAGCCTCCTTTGATGAGGTATTCCATTTTTCTGCCCGATCAGGATAAGGGTACAAACCTGGGTCTCCTTTGATGAGGTATTCCATTTTCTGCCCAATCAGGTTAAGGGTATAAACCTGGGCCTCCTTTGATGAGGTATTCCATTTTACACCCAATCAGGTTAAGGGTATAAACCTGGGCCTCCTTTGATGAGGTATTTCATTTTCCGTCCGATCAGGTTAAGGGTATAAACCTGGGCCTCCTTTGATGAGGTATTTCATTTTCCGCCCGATCAGGTTAAGGGTACAAACCTGAGCCTCCTTTGATGAGGTATTTCATTTTCCGCCCGATCAGGATAAGGGTACAAACCTGAGCCTCCTTTGATGAGGTATTTCATTTTCCGCCCAATCAGGTTAAGGGTATAAACCTGAGCCTCCTTTGATGAGGTATTCCATTTTCATTTCCCGGTCAGGTTAAGGGTTAAACCTGAGCCTCGTTTCTACACGAGGTATTCTCTGTCCCATCCAGGTTAAGGGCAAAACCTGAATCTCACTTCATTTTGAAGTAAAATTTTCTCCTTATTCTCCATTTCATATCTATCATCATTACTTGGATTAATTCCTTCATACCCAGTTAGATTTATCTAACTGGGGCATTTTTATGGTTCAAATTTGGCGTGTTTTCTTTGCCACTAAGCTCGGCTTTCAACCGGCTTAGCAGCAAAGAGGGGCATCTGTAAACACTCCAAATTTTCACACTCATCTAGTGTTTGTCCATTTCATAAGTAATTGCATATCACTGCATACATTTTGCATATCATTTCATCGCATTGCATGACATTGCATCTCATTCTTGAGATCCAGCACTCCAACTTTCAAACAATTCAATCCAGATTTGAATTTTAAAGCTTTTATTCCAAAATCAATTTCAAAACCTGGGTTTTTATTCAATACTCTGTCATTTTCCAACCCCAGGACTTTATATTTCGAAATATTTTCTCAAGGAAACAATCTGGATTCATTTCAAATTCAAATTTTAATCGATTTCAATTCACAGATGAGACCCATTGAGCTGGTGTCGCTTCTGAATTCCTCTATTCATCAACTTTCTCAAAATTTTGAAAGTTTCAGTCCGATCAGGACTCTGTCTCAGAGTCCTGATCCGGTCAGGAGTCTGTATTGAAGTCTGTTTTACTTCCATTTTTAATCTTTTTCGTTTGTTTTCGAAATTTAGGTCATTTTACAGAGTCCAGTTAGTTCAGGATTCTATTTTAGAGTTCGGTCGAGTTAGGAATCTAACCCTGACTGTGTTTTCTGACTTATTTCATCATTTCTTGATAAAATCTTTTGAAAATTCTTTCATTTGGCTTTTAAAATCTAAAATCTCAGAGTCCTAAGAGTTCAGGACTCTAACTCGGAGTTTCAGTTCGCTTGAGACCCTATTTTCAAAGATCTTGAAGTTCAAATACTGATTTTAACCCCTTTTTAAAGTCATTTTCAGTGTTATTTCAAAAATGTTCAAAATTCGATGTGGGCCCACTCAGTTGGCACCATATCCAGAGGAATTCTAACTCAGTTAGGACCTTATGCCATTTCAAAAATCCTAATTTTAAGTTTACTTTTGAAAATCTTTTGAAAACTCCTTCAATTTCAAGTTTTAAAATCGCTTTTTGAAAAACTCAAGTAGGGCCCACTCGGGGTGGCGCCATATTCGAGTAGGTCAGGGCTAGACTAGGGTTAGTTGATGTCTTGGTTAGTGTTAGAGGTTTAGAAGAGTCAAAACCATTTTGAAAAACTCATTTTTGAAAGTTAGTTTTTAAAACTAGTATTTTTAAAGGAGTTTTAAAAACCCAATGTGAGAAAATGCCAAGTGGCATTACATTTGGGGATTTTTTAGGAGAGTCTAGGGGTTAATTAGGTATTAAATAGGATAATTTAGGCTAGGGGTAGGATAGTATTTACACCCCAAAATCGCCCCCCTTAGAAGAGTCCAATTTTTTTAAAACATTTAATTTTTAACCTAAATTTTTTTTTATAAATAGAAGGCTATAGGGGATCGATTTTCCGAATTGGCTTTCCTTTGGATTCTTGGAGCTTCTCTCTCCTCTCCATCCCTTCCTCCATTGCAGCAACCTCAAGGTAACTATTTTCTCTAATTTTTAGTTTTTATTTAATGTTTTTCATTGTTTTAAACATGATTTAGCCATTGGTACCATCATCTTCATGGATTAAACCATGGATTCAACCTCAAGAACCATCAAGAACCAGCAAGAACGATCCAAGAAGGTGATCTAACCCTGTTTTGGATGATTTACAGAGATTTTAATCCATTAGAATTGATTTTAATATGATTATTTACATTATTAACCAATAAAATATATGATTTACCCTTTTTATGGGTTAAATCTATATTTTAAAGGTGATATCAAATTCCAGCCATTGATTCCCTGTTTTTATTTTATTTTCATGGTTTATTTATGTTTTTTTTACGTTCTATAGCATAGAAATAATTTTTATTTACTGTTTTATGGTTTATTTTATTTATTTACATTAGTTAATGCATGGTTTTTTTAAGTTTCTTAAATTTCTGTGTGTTTTAGGGTTAGAACAGTAAAGATAATGTTATTTCGGATTGAAGTTCTCATTGTTTATTTCTGATTTTTTTATATGTGGTGCATGCATGAGTTATTGAGTTACTGTAGAAAAATCAGAGGTTTTGGATATCGGGAACCCTGTCAAAAAAATCAGACATAAAATCTGGTTTTTAAAGCTTTAAAATCGTGGTTAAAATAAAAAAGGTAACTTGCTGTGATGATATTTCTCTCATCTTATATCCGATTTTAGATCTGTAAAGTGATATGGATTGACATTGAATAGATCTGTCTTCGGTGAATTTTTAGAATTTTTTGACCACTGTTTATTATTTTTCCCTTTTCAGAGAATCTGTGGTTAAATTTAAAACTCGTTAGGGTTTACCAAAACCCTAATCAGACTTGTGTTAGTCATAAATCCCAAACCACAGATCCGATTTTAGATCTGTAAAAAGTGAGGATTGTTATTTTTCTATCTACTATTCACCATTAAAAGTTCAGAGACTTTTGTTTAGAATTGCTATTTATGTCTGTATTTTCAATCTGGAATAGTTGTTTTAATCCCTGTTAAGAGTGATATATTTTAGCTCAGATTGCCGGAAGGGTTTCTCACTAACCAGAGATGATTTTCCCGATCTGTAAATTGAGAAATCTTTGTTTTCCTTCCTATTTAGTCTCTGTAAAATTTCACAAATTTCCATGGAGATTTGACCCCTGGTTCAGGTCTTGGACTGAAACTGGTTGGTGAATTAGGTCAAAAATAGTATATTTTTAGGGTTTAATGCAATTTTCGGATTAATTTAATGTCAAAAAATTATTTTTATAATTCCAATTCGACATTAGGGTTATAAAAAGTGCAGGTACCAATTTTTATGGATTTTGGAATCCATTTGATGGCTGAATTAAGCAAATTGCAAAACCGGGTTCTTGAAAGATCCAAAAACACTGCAAAAATCACAAAATTTGTGATATTGTTGGATTTTCGTGCATAGGCATATATTTTTAGGGTTTAATCATGTTTATAATCATATTAGGATGCTTTAGGTTTAATTTGATGCTCATTTGATTTCATTTGGTGCATAAAACCTAAGTTTTTACCAAAATCTATTTCTAAAAACCCTGATTTCAAGGCCATAGTCTTGCTATCGGGGGCAATTTGGTCATTTGACCTAAATTTCGAAATCCCTAACCCTAATTTCATATTTTTAATCATGTCATAGCATATTTGGTTTGAGTTTATTCCATTCAAATTTCAAAACTTGCATTTTATCAAAATATCTTTCTAAAAACCCTAATTTCAAGGCCATAGTTTTGTTATTAGGTGTATTTTGGTCATTTGGACCCCAATTTCGAAATTTCAAATATTATCTTCCTTATTTATTCCATTTTATTTCATACTTTATCACTTTTGATTTAAGGGAATCAAGGAAAAGGCTTATATCTAGCAAAATCCAGTAATTTCTAGATATTACTGGATAAATCTAGAAAAGCCAACATATTTTCATTAACCAAGTTTTCTAGTTTTGCAGGTACATTGAAGACTTTATTTTTCATGTATTTAAATTTCAATAGTGATGTAATTTGTAATTAAACTTTGGAATAAGAATTTACATTTCCTGCTTAGCTTAGGTTGCATTGCATATAGTTTATTTTTATAATTTTAATGTGTGATGGATGATGATTCATGCATATTTTTACAAATTCACCATGGTCTACACGAATGGCACATGCACTAGCTTCTATGAAGTTTATAAACTTGGTGGAATTTGTATTTATGGCCATAGTCAGAATATGAATGATACTTAGATTTATGATCTTCACATTAGCCACATTCAGCCTACACTCTTAGGCTAACTTCAAAATGCACTGCATTTTTCGAAAATACAGAAAGTATTTCTCAATTCCTCAAAGCCATATTCATTCATTTCATGCATTTGCCAATTCCAATTCAAATTTCACTTCAAAGAAGTTCATTTTCTCAAAATCTCCTAAGTCTTATAGCAAAATCGATTTTCCCAAAGACATTGAATTTCAAAGGATATTTCAAGTATTTCCCAAGTTCCAAATTCAAATTTTCTAAGTTAGAATTTCAATTTCCAAGTTTGAATTCATAGAAACCAAGTCTCTCAGAATCGATTTTCACCAAATGTCAAGGATTCCTCAAAATCGATTTTTATTTCTCTCAGAAGTATATTTCAAATCCCATTTCACGATTTCTCATGTGATATCATTTCCAAGATTTACATTTTCTAAATATTTCAATCATTCAAAGCAAACATCATGTTTTCAAATGTGCATTTTCTGAAAATTCATAGCACATGCCTGATTCTTTGTGCATTTAGAAATTAGAATATGATTTAGACAAGTTGAATAGAGTAGAGCATAAGATTGATCCTTGGTTCAATTACCCCTGTTAAAGGTGGCAGGAACGGTTGAACCTCGTACCGACAGGCGAGTCCCATTCTACGAAATTTTCCCGCATTTTAAAAACGGAGGCGAGTTATTTTCAAAATCTTTTTCAAAGGTCAGTTTGATTTGCAAAAGCAAAAGTAAAAATTTTGTGATGATAACAGACATTTCATTTAATCATTTAACGACCAACGAAGTAGCTGGGACATTTCATTTAATCATTTAACGACCAACGAAGTAGTTGGGACTTTTCATTTAATGACTTGATTTAAGATTGAGGCTTTTGAAAGACAACCAGTACGAGGACTGAACTTGATCTTTAGATTTAAAATCTTTAGCAAAATAACCAGTGCGAGCACTAGGATTTCCAACTGAGAGTCGGGAAGGAGATCGGCCTATTTAAGATATTTAGAGATCGAAGCAAGAAGAATGGCCGGGGTTTCAAGATTATCCTATATCCTGAAGGGGAAATAAAAGATTTTATGAAGAGATAACCTGATACTGGAATTTAGAAGGGGTATGACAAGATTTAGAATTTATAATCTATGATTTAGATGGACCAGGTATGTGACGGGGAATATAAAAAGAATAAACTTTGAGAAGACAAAAGGATATAGAACTTTGAAAAAAAATGTAGAACATTTGAGAAAATTGATTTATTTTTGTAAAAAGAATTCTCACAGGTAGCATGGTTTCCCCTATGAGTGATCTCAGGATTATCCCTTGTCCTGAAATGGGAAGAAGAATAGAATTTAAAGAGAAATTGATATAAATTTAGAAATCAATAAAGATCGATAAAAACTTGTATTTGCAAAACGAATTCTCATAGTTAGCATTGTTGCCCCTACGAGAGGTCTCAGGATTATCCCTTATCCTGAATGGGAAAAAGCATAAAATTTAAGAAAATTTAATGAAGGAAAATTGATATAAATCTACAAAGAATCAATAAAGATTGGCAAAACTTGTATTTACAAAAGAATCCTCATAGGTAGCGTTATTGCTCCTACGAGGGGTCTCAGGATTATCCCTTATCCTGAATGGGAAAAAGAATAAAATTTAAAAAAATTTAATGAAGGGAAATTGATATAAATCTAGAAACTCAATAAAGATTGATAAAACTTGTATTTACAAAAGAATCCTCATAGGTAGCGTTATTGCTCCTACAAGGGGTCTCAGGATTTTCCCTTATCCTGAATGGGAGAGAGAATAGAATTTTAAAAAATTTAGTGAAGGCAAATATAAATCTAGAAAATCAATAAAGATTAACAAAACTTGTATTTACAAAAGAATCCTCATAGGTAGCGTTGTTGCTCCTACAAGGGGTCTCAGGATTTTCCCTTATCCTGAATGGGAAAGAGAATAGAATTTAAGAAAATTTAGTGAAGGCAAATTGATATAAATCTAGAAAATCAATAAAGATTAACAAAACTTGTATTTACAAAAGAATCCTCATAGGTAGCGTTGTTGCTCCTACAAGGGGTTTCAGGATTTTCCCTTATCCTAAATGGGAGAGAGAATAGAATTTAAGAAAATTTAATGAAGGGGAAATGATATAAATCTAGAAAATCAATAAAGATTGGCAAAACTTGTATTTACGAAAGAATCCTCATAGGTAGCATTGTGGCTCCTACGAGGGGTTTCAGGATTATCCCTTATCCTGAATGGGAAAACCTCGGACAACGAGGGTTAGGTTTATCCCTTAACCTGAAAGGGTACACCTCGGACAACGAGGGTCAGGTTTATCCCTTAACCTGAAAGGGGTAAAGATTTAGAAAATACCTCATGGGAAGGAGGCATCAGGTTTATCCCTTAACCTGAAAGGGTACACCTCGGACAACGAGGGTCAGGTTTATCCCTTAACCTGAAAGGGTATAAAGATTGATAAAATTTAATGGAATTCGAGAAAATATTTGATAAACTTGATAAAACTTGATAAAATTGATATAAACTTGACAAAAATATGAATAAAACGAATGAAACTGATAAAAATATAAAATTTAACTGAAATTTTATGAGATTTAAGAGGAAAAGGAGTTTTTCTGATCCTGCCTGCATATGGGATCTTGAAAGGAAAATGTTCATTTAAAGGTAAATGAGAAATCATTTTGGGGGAAGAAAAATCCACCACAAGAAGAATGATCAGCGCGAGATCTGATCCTTTAAATCAAACATGAGAGATTATCATGAGGGTTAATTTTCGAAGGCAACAGTTTTGAAATCTAATTTTGAAGCAGAAGATCAACAATAGATCTGATTTCTAAAAATAACAGTTTGAAATTGATAATAATAAGATCAATACAAGGGTTGATCTTTTGAAGATAATGTTTTAGAAACCAATCTTGGAAGATAAGACCAACACAGGGGTTGGTCTTTGAATATAATGATTTAAAACCCATTTTTGGAAGATAAGACCAATGCAATGATTAATCTTTGAATATGATGATTTATAACCCATTTTAAAAGATAAGCACAATGCCAGGGTTGATTTTTGAAAAGTTTTGAGATCAATTTTGGAGGATAAGACCAACACAAGAGTTGAACTTTTGAATAAAAAGATTTGAAATCTATTTTGGAAGAGAAGATCAATACAAGGATTGATCTCTGAATATAAAGGTTTTGAAATCCACTTTGAAAGATAAGGGTTGATCTATAAAGATTTGAAATCCATTTCGAAAGATAAGACCAACACAGGGGTTGATCTTTGAAAAGATTTAAAATCCATTTTGAAAGATAAGATCAACACAAGGATTGATCTTTGAATATAAAGGTTTGAAATTCATTTTGGAAGATAAGACCAACACAAGGATTGATCTTTCAATATAATGGTTTGAAAGACTTATTTTTGAAGATATGATCAACACGAGGGTTGATTTTTTGTCAAAGGTTAGACCAAAGAATATTTGAACTCCTTGGTCATAATGAAGATTTTTAAAATTTCATGATTTTTGAAAAAGCCCTCATAAGTAATATCATTTCTCTCATGAATGATGTCAGGATTGTCTCGCATTCTGAAAGGAACAGGAATTTAAATGCCCCTGTATGGCAAAGGAAAAAGAAGCAAAAAGATATAAAGGAAATTGACATTTCATTTGATAAGCAAAAGTTTGATAACAACCGAATATTTACAAGAACTTAAAAAGGAAAAGACTCATAGAAGACTGGGCTAACTAGCCCCTACAAGACAACTAACAAAAAGAGACGAAAGCAAACAAGAACTTTGGCTTTATCAGTTCTTTGAGTGGTCCGGGAATGGTTCTGTCAGGACTGCTGGCTGCTTTTCTTCCTCGTCCTCTATCAGAATACTTCTATCGATGCAGTCTTGTATCATGTGCTTGAGGACGAAGCAGTGCTCTGTGTCATGCCCCGTTGCTCTATGGAACTTGCAGAACTGATCTTTGAATTTTCCCAAGATTACGGGAGGATCCGCTATTTTAGGGAGTTTGATCATCCCATGCTTTAAAAGGTAATCCAGAATTACTTCCATAGTTTGATCTAAAGGAGTGAAGACTCGATCTTTCTCCCACTTGATGTACTTGGGCTTCTCTTGAAGATCCCCTTTCTGCTGGATGCCAATTGGAAGTGGCTTATCATTGTTTTTAAAGGATCTCTCCTTCTGTCCCTTGCTCTGATCTACTCTCGGACCGCTGCCACCGTTGTTCTTGTTTCCTTTGCTGTTGTTGCCAAGGTTATTGCAGGAGGCATCAACTAAATGAGCGAATTGCGCCTTCTTCTTCTGGTCTTGGACATTCTTGACTAGAGGTGTGCCCTCGTAAAGCCCACTTTCTATCCCTGCTTCGAGCCATTCAGCTCGCTCGATCAACTTGATGAAGGATTTTGCCGGGGAAGTGGCGATGAGGCTCCTTATAGGCTGAGAGAAATTGTTGAGGATCACCTGCAATGCGTGTTCCTCAGGAATGGGTACCTTCATCTTATTACAGGTGCTTCTCCACCTGTGAATGAAATCACCTGCTCTTTCATTCTCTCCTTGCTTCAGGTTGTAAAGATGATTTAATGTAGGTGAGGCTTCTGTGTTGAATAAGAAGCGCTCGATGAACAAATTTGCTACCTTATCGAACTCTTGTAGTTCGATAGGATTCACATGATCAACATACCATCTAGCTGCTACACCCTCCAAACTGCGGGGAAAACAGATGAACAGAGCCCTGTTATCTTTCCTAAAACGACTGCACTCTGCATAAAATGTGGCCAAGTGGGATTTAGGGTTGCCAGTCCCATCAAATTTGAGAAACTTGCGAGGAAGATTCTCTAGGTTATTGTCCCCATCTAGACCATCGTAAAAATCTTCGTCAGTGTAGATCTGCTTGCCCTTACCCTTGGCTTGAATGTCCTTAATCGCTCGATTCATCTCCTTCATCTGTTTACTCATCAGGTCCTCTGCTGGAGCCCCAGACTTGGGCTTGTTGACAGATTCAGGCTCTTCCGCAACTATCTTTACAGACTGTCTCGGAGGATTCTGCTTGTAGACAATCTGCTCTTCCTCTTCTGACTCTTCCTCGACTGACTCTGATTCCTCAGAAGCAGTGTCTGGCTGCACCTTCTTTCTAATGATTCTGACTTGCTTCTTTACAGGCTTCTTCCTCAGCTTGCTTTTAGGAACAGTCTCTTTCAGCTTAGCATCGGCTTGCTCTGACATCATCCTTGCCATCATCTTTTGGAACATGTCATACATAGCGGGGTCGATGTCATCCTTCTTGTCATGACTCTGTACCCTGACTGATTTAGGAGAGCTTATCTCTTCTGCCTCACTGTCGCTGAGTTGAGGAACTGTTTCTTTTCCTCTTCTTGTCGTAACCATTTTTAAAATATCAGAGCTCCCTCTGCGGAGAAAAGAGGAGGTTTTTTAGACCAAAGAAACTACTTGGAGAAATTTTTGATAAGAGAGAGGATTTAGGTTGAAAATCTAAAAAATTGTATCCCATTACTAGGGATTGAGTCGTTACAAAATTTGTGACAATTGCGTTGTTTACTCCACGAGGGAGAGTAATCAACTAAAATATGAAAGAAAATACCATTTTGAAAATGGATATCTCTTGACGGAAAGAGATTTTTATGAAAATATAAACAAGAATATAAAATCAAAAGAAAATAATAGAATAAATGAAATTTGAGGTAAATGGTAAAGATTTAAATTTTGAAGAACTTGCAGGCAGGATCAGAAGAATTTTTTGAAGAATTTTTTAGAAGAAAAAGGATAAAGAAAAATACACCTGGGTTTTAGAAATAAAGAGGACATTTTGAATCATATATCCAGGGTTTTGGAAAATATAAGGAAGATATAAAAGATCACACAATCACAGATATACAAGCAAGGATATACAAACAACACTCCCTAAAGCTGACTCTATATGCAATATTTGAAATGACTGATAGGACCCTAATCCTAACTCTAAGATTTATATCATCTGATTCCAATCAAGATTCGTCGATATACTCAAGCCGAAGCTCGAAGTACGTGGCATATAAGATATCTCTTCGATTCTAAGGTAATGGCTTCCCAACATCCTTGAGCACCTACCGATATACCTCGGACTATGGCCCTTAGGTACGTGGTAGGGGGGCGCGAACCCAAATAAGTGGTCCAGTTGTGAGGCTCTCTCCCGAACTATGGTTCAGTGAGACAGCTCAGCAACGTGAAGACCGGGACAATATAGGTAAGGAGGTTTTTGAAAACATGTTCAACATGCAGATAAAGCCAGAAGGTTCTAATGCAAGTCCTAAAGAGATAGATTTAAATAAAAAGAAGCATACACTTGCATACATTGTTTTGCATTCAATCCCTAAAAATTGAGGAGAGTTATATTTAAAACCTAAGTCTAATGTGAACATGAAATAATCTCCTCAATATGGTCCTACCAAACCATACTTAGGTCCTATATGCAATGATGTCAGCTTAGGACATAGTCTAGGCTCCTAAGGTTTGCATGGAAATGTAGCTGACATATGTTAGAAAAAAGACTTAGATTATATAAAAGCAAAGCAAAGGCATAGATCCAACCGGACGAAGACGGGTCCCATCACGGTCGCCAAAACTGTGATCATCGCAAAAATTTTCCTCTCTTTATGGTTTCTCTCTCTTCCTTCTCTTTTCCTTTTCTAACCTCTATTCTCCTCCTTTTTGAAGGGAGAAGGATAAAAGAAAGAAAAGAAAGAGAGAAGAGAAAAGAAAGAAAGAAAGAGAGAGAAGAGGAACTATTTTGCGGGTTTTCACTTGACCTTTATTTGAAAAATATTTAGGAAATAACTCGCCTCCGTTTTGAAAATTTGCGGGAAAAATGGAGAGACGGGATTCGACCGTTCCTGGCGCCTTTACCAGGGGTAATCGAACCAAGGATCGAATCTATGCCTTTTGCTTTGCCTAAATATAACCTAAGAATTCATTCTAACTCTAAATGCACAAAGAATCATGCTTGTGCAATGCAAGGATGTATGCTCTTCTTGAAAGATGTTTTGAAAATTTTCCAAGTTTATCTGAGATGAACTTAGTAAGAGGGTGAAGAAATGTTTGAATCTAACTTTAGAACTTGAGATAGATCAGAGAAGTTCTAAGTTTTTGAAGTAAATCAGAGTTGAAAGAATAAATCTTGATTTTGAAAAAGAATGATTTAAAGCTTTGAAAATGAAAGGGAATGAAGTTTCAAAGTCAGAAATGGACTTTAAATTTAATCATGAATTTAGGAGAAGAAGATAAAGAAATTTTGAAGTGATATTGAATTTGAATCTTAAAATGGATCTGAGAAAGTCAAATGGTATAGAAATGAATTTAAGAAATCCAGATATGATCTGTAAGTGGATTTAGATTTGAAATCTGGAAGTGAAATGGAATTGGTTTTGAAAGTTGGAATTGAAAATAGAACTTGATTTGAAATCTAGATTCCAAGATGGAATTCAAAGTCTAAATCTTTGAATCTGAAATCTAAATTGGATCTGAAATTTAAAATGGATATTGGATTTGAGAACCAAGACGAAATTGAATTCTGGATCCTAAAATGGGTTTGGATCTGAAGTCCGAGATCTAAAGTGGAATTGGATTCTAGATCCTAAAATGGATTTGGATATGAAGTCTGAGATCCAAAGTAGCATTGGATTCTGGGCCCTAGGATGGAATTGGATCTGAAGTCTGAGATCCAAAGTAGAATTGGGTTCTGGATCCTAAAGGGGAATTGGATCTGAAGTCTGAGATCCGATATAAATGTTGAATCCTGGATCTTAAAGAGGAATTGGAGTTGTTAAGAACTTTCAAGTTTAAATTGAACTTGGAAAATGAAATTTAGAATTTTGAATATACAAATGAACTTCAAAGTCAAATTGGACTTTGAATTTTGGGGCTTGAATTTGGAATTTTTAGAAAATGAGTCAAGAATCTCAAAGTTAAATTGAACTTTGAGTTTGGTTGGAGTTTTGAATATAAAAAATGAATCTGGAATTTCAAAGTCGAATTGAACTTTGAAATCTGATTTGAATTTGAATTTGAATATAAAATGAATTTGAAATATTGAAGTTAAATTGAACTTTGAGATTAAAAAAAAATAGAATTTTGAAAAATGGAAGGATGAATCGGATTTGATATGGATTGAAGATAGATTGAGGAAGATATTCACATCACTTGGAAGAGAAATTTTTGAAGACATGATGCAATTCTATCCTAAATGATGAATGAATTTGAAGAATTTGAATTTGGATTTTTGAAAAGCTATTCCATTCTTTAGATGAATTAAAATAAGATTGAAGATATAATACATCCTTGACTATGGTCATTGAATGTATTATATAATAATCTATATTTAAATTCAGGTGAAGAATGAAATACATTTGGTGCTTTTATAGAATTTAAAATGAAATTAACTCTCAATATACCCTGACTATGGCCATTGGTATGTATTTTGAGTTAATTTTAAGTTAAATTCTGATAAAAGAAGAAAATATTTAAAATATGCTGATTTTAGAAAGAGATCCAGTGTGGATCTAATGTTATTCCATAAAAGATGAAAATCCTAAGTTTTGTTCACATCCTGACTATGGCCATTGATGTAAATCATCAACTTAGGATTTAATCACCTCCTATTAGAATGGTGCACGTGCCATTCGTGTTCTCATTCGTGATTTTTTTTGAAATAAAAGGGAAAATGATATGAAAATGAGCAATTCTTAAGATGCATGCTCATACATTCTAATCTAGGGCTGGAAACGTAAAATTTTCATTCATTATCTAAGTTATTACAATTTGAAATGAAATTGACACCACAAGTTCCTAATTTAATGAGAAAGATTGCCTTTTTCTACCTGATTCCTGCAAAAACTCAAGTTAGGACAAGGTAAAAGAAATATAGAGACAAATATCATATTGGATTGGAAATGTAAATAATGGAAATGCTCATGCCTATGCTTCAAGCTAATGAATTTCTAATATGTCATAAATGAGGAAGCATATATATTGGAGTATATTGAAATGATGAAACGAATACCCTATATGATATGTCATGATAAAATGTAAAGGTAACATACATATGATATGCAGGGGAAGACACAGCAGGAGATGGGCTGGAGATACAACCAATGAATGCTAAATGATGGGGATATGAATGGTAATGAAGATGAGGATATGATGTGGGAAAGTGCTATACTGTGATACAGGTGGTATTGTGCTGGGGCTGAGTGAAGGGCAATGTAGAGGTGATAATAGGTGATGGTTAGTGTAATGGAGAAGGTAAGTACTAATGGTGGAAATGGTGCAGGAGTTTGCTGTAATGGCAGCATGTGGATACCTAAGTAAGGTCATGCTATATGAGGCATGTCTATGGATGAAGTAGATGTGATTTAAGGCAATTATAGAAGATGGGACTGTGGCTAAAGGGCAATCATAATATAAGGGTTACAGCGTTTAATGGGTAATTTTTCTATACAAATATAATTTAGCTAATTGACTGAGAACTTAGGAGATGTAAAACAGGAAATATAAAAATAAAGCAAGAAATTCAGACAATATTTGAAAGAAGGGGCAGAAAATAGACATGTGCAGGGAGTGAATGAGTGAATGGAAATGCTTTGACAAGTGAGGGATGACATGATGAGAAGTGATGTTGCTGTAACAATGTGCTACTGAATTGTATGTTAGATGGTAATGTATCTAATAAGATGCAGTTACTGGAATTTTCTATGAAATGGTGACAGGTATGAATGGTGGTTCGAACCGAGAGGAGTTAGAAACATAGCAGCTGGAAAGGTGATAGGTGAAAGGGGAAAGGTGGAGTAAACACATTATGTAACTACAGAAACTGTGATCCACTGTGAAGAATTTACAGCAGATTGTAAGTTGGCATTGAAGATGTATGAAGGCATAAGTGAAGTGCAGGGATGGTGACTATAGTATGGGTGTTGGAAATAAAAGGTGGTGCTGTAATGCATGGAAATTGTAGTGATTGAGTCGGAATATAGAGATGCAAATTATATGAATGATGATAAGCAGTAGAGAGGTGTTAAAGCACGTTATAAATGATATTGCAGGCATTCGGTGTGTGCGGATGCTGTGTGGGGGAAGGAAGCGAATGGGAAGATATAGATTCATTTATGAATGAAGACTAGCAACAAGATGATATGCCTGATTTAACATTGATGCAATGTGGAAATGATCTGAATAAGAAAAGGAAAAAAAGGTGACCGTGAATGACTATACTCAGATGCAAGGCTATACATTATCTAAAATTTTACAATCATGTCATGATCATAAATTCCACCCTGCCTAATCAATATGAATACATTTTGCCTAAGTAGTTCGCCTTCAGCAGGTTGAGGCCTCACAGCTAACGCTGCCATTACCTGATTTTACACAGCAAGCAATATACAATGGAATATGCAAATTGCAAGGAATGAGGGAAGCAGGTATGGCAGGGAGATGCAAAAATTTGAATGATATGGTATCAAGTAATTCAGCTAAAACGCAGATGGTGTTGCATGATTATCATAATGATTTGCAGCTGGAGAATAGAGCATGGATAAAAAAAAAAAAATACAGAATGTAATACAGACAAGAACAATTTGTAGAGAAACTTACAGTTTGTACTCCTCTCTTGCATGGAACTAAAATCGGACTTATCAATATCCTTAAAATCCTTAATCCTCTGAAATTTTCTCTTGTTCATATCATCGCTTGGTCTCAGTACTTTGTTTGTCGAATGCCTATATTTGTTAGAATTGAGAGGCACACCAAAAGACTCTCTCATTCTGACATAGTTTCAGCAAACGAGGACATCTATTGATCTGTTTATAACAATGAGTGTTCAAGGGACAAGGTTTCAGCAGAACCAAATTACCTAAAAGCAACAAGATAAAGGATATACATGTGTGGGTACACAACTCCTTCAGAAGCAAGGTTACCCAGAGACCACAAAGGTGCAGACAATAACAAAAAAAATTACCCTCTCCTTCCAGTTGGTTTGGAAACCAAACAAGGATAGAGTGTGTTGTATCAAGGAAATCCAACAGGTAGCTAGTAAAGTGAATAATAATAGATAAGATACAAGACTATTTGAAGATCATTGCAAAGCATAACTTAATCGAAAGAAAATAACCAGAAATTAGCAGGAAATCAAACCACAATACATACAGAAAAAAAAGGGGAAAATCATAAGTTTCAGCCGATTATCCACAGAGAAATAACAATTAGATATGAAAAAAAAAAAAATTACCACAATTGAAAAAGAAAAGGAGAGCACAAAATTTGAAGGCAACATAAACCATAGACTGGGATGTAATATTGAACGAAATGGCAAAACGAAGGAGAGAAAAAAAAAAATGAGAAGGAAGGACGTAATGTAAGAAATGTAAACTGCCTCAGGGAAGAATTCTAAACATCAGGATTTAATTGCAGAATATGATTCAAAATATTAGAAACAGAATAAAAACAATGCCACTTCAAACCTAACTTATGATCAGTCAGCATAACGCAGGTCGCCTTGTAACAGGGGATCGGGTTAACAACCTTTACAACAAAAGGATGATCATGTTTCGTAAAACCAAAAAAAATGGAGGCCAACAAGAAATAACGAAAAGAAAAGGGTAAAACGATTTTTAACATGGCATTGGAAACCGGCATTAATGGAGAGACCAAGGGTGAATCAGACATCATATGAGATCCAGGGATTTGGATATGCGGAGAAAACCAAATGCAAGACGCTGATATGCAATGGATCTTCTATTAGAATCGGATTCAAACCCCCTTACAGGACACCAGGTCAGCGCAGGGTGATGAAATCATCTTCAAACGCTCCAATGTGCAGAAGAAAAGAGAAATGAAAACTAAAATAGTACAAGAATAATCCCATTGTTCGATGATGAATTAAAATACAAACGAATAACCATGACTAGTTATGCAGGACTACGAGAAGAAAGAAAAAAAAAATAGAGAAATGAAGTGCAAGCGAGACATTAAAACACAAAGTGAAACAGAAAAAAACATACATATGGTGAAACATAAGATGGGCATTCAAGATGCATAAGGATCAAAAAAATAAAAAAAATTGTAGGAATTCTAGGATTTCGTTGCTGTAGCAACAGGTGGGTCGACACTGCTATATGCAGGTCGCCCCTACCTTTTATGCCTTATGATGGGAAATAACAGATAAAATGAAGAAAAGTAAGATTAAAATAGAGAAATATTGTAAAAGAAAGGGGGAAAGATGATCGCTTACCTTGGCCCTTTATTGCAGAACTCACCTGAATTACTGGGGCTGAACGAAGATATGGTGGAGAAAAGAAAAGCAAGAGGAAGATGGGAAAGAGGAGAAGAGGAAATGAAGAAGGATCGTATACATAGGATGGTGGAGGGGTGAGGACGGATCCAATGAAGGAGTCCAGGGCTTTGTTAAATAGGAGAGGAAGGTCTGAGAAGAGATCGGTTGGAGATGGGTGGCCGAAGAGGAGGGTTTGGCGATGAAGGGCCGAAGATGGGGATGACGGTTGCTGCAGATGGAGGGGCTCACACATGGGGGCGTGCGACGAGGGTTCGGCTGGAGGTTGTTGGAAAAGTGGAAGAAGGGAAGTCGGCAAAGGGGGGAAAATGGCGAGAGTCAGGGAGAAGGCGCTCCTCCCCTGGAGTTCTTTACGAAAAGGAAACCCTAAAAATTATTTTTGAAAAAGGCCCCTGTTATTTCAAAATTTTACAAAGAGGGGGTTTCTTAATATATTTTGCCTAAAAGGTGTTTTTATAAAACCCGAATTTTTAAAAAAAGTGTTTCCAAAAGAAAAGATTATTTTGCAAAATGATGGTTTTCAAAAGAGGTTTTTCAAAAACTAATTCTTTGTTTCTTTTCTTATTTTGCATTTTCCATTTTTTTGTATTTTTGTAATAGAAAAACTAAGATTTAAAGTTTAAACACTAAATTTTTGTATTTTTCTAAGAAATATTTAAAAAAAATGTTTTCTCGAGAATTTCGGGCCATCTTGGAGAAAATTTCTTCAGAAAAAGGGGTTTGGACCCAGGTTTTGAGGAAATGTTCGAGTTTTAACACTCGAATCGAGAAATACAATGTGATGGATCCAGACGGATGTCGGACGGACTGTCCGAGCTACTTGAAAACTATTTTTGGTATTTTCTTAAAAATTGGATAATGAGACTCAATTTTGGATCTGGACAATGGATCCGGATCTAAAATTAATTTAAATATATAAAATGAATTTAATTTCAGTAAAGCTTGAGAAAAGAACTGGAATTTAGATTTTAAAATGACTCATTTGCTCAAAAGATGAATTTAGGGGCAAGAAGGGAATATTTAAAAGATTTTAAAAAAAAATTGGGGTGTTCACAGCTCTTCACCTTAAGAGTATCACGCGGTCTTTGCAAAGGTGAGAATATAATTGTACATAGGATTTAGCTGAACTTCATCATATTCAACATGCCCATGAATTCCTGTACATGCTTTATCTCCTACACAACACATGTGAAATCACAAAGTATCACTTGAGCATATAGGAAGAGAATTTTTTTTTTTAGGATCCCAAAAGGCATTGTGTCATCTGGGTATCTTATGTCAACGTGATCCATTCACAGGGGATCCTCTGAAGATAAACTGGCCTAAGGCAATTCCACCATCAGGATTTCCTTTTCCTTGAGATAGAATTCCAAGGGTTGCCCATATACCATTTGAATAGGATCACCTTTCTAACCCTTCTGAAATTGGAGAAGCATCTCCAAGGAATATAGTTCAATTTGCTTTATCATAAAAATAGGAGAGAAAGACTCTCTCCTAGAAACAATCGATGTCAGCAGTTTGGAGCTCTTGATTTCACAAAGAACAAAAAAAAAAAAAGGGGAACTGTCCTCTGTCAACAGTTTCGTGCTTGTCCTCCATGAAAAATCCCTCAAAAGAACAATTGGCATAGGATTATTACAAGCATTGGGAAGGAGCATTTCTAAAATCAATAAACCTGAAGCAGGCCTTGAGAGGGTTATACCTCTCTCAGATTTCAAGACTGACTTCCATGAGAAGGAAACCAAAATCCACAGTGCTATCCCATTTATCTGAAACCGCTACTGCTAAAAGATAGTGTGGGGCAGCTATTTATCGAGGCAGATGAACCTACTCATTCCAGAAATTTTAAAGAATTGACTATGTTTGTAGGGAATTGCAATGTACATACTTATGGGATACCGGTAAGGACTCCGGTAAAGACAGTAGGAAGGAGCTCCCTGTTATTTTTGATATGGGAAATTTGAATTATTTGATTCAAATCTTCATTTCTACAAAGGATCCCATGTTTTTTTTCTTTTTCTTTTTATTATTATTATGTCGTCTGGGCTGTGGCAACTAACCTTTTTGACAATGCAATACAGGCAGCTATTCCAGTTTTGATGTCTTTTGGGAAATTGTACTGATGGGTTGTGAATCTTGAGATACGTGCTTCATCCATGATCTGTAGTTTGTAACTAAAAGGCCTTATCAATTGCCCCATAAAAAATAAAAAAAAAACAAAAGGCTGAACCACTATGAACAGTGGCTAAAATTCTGCAGAGCCGAATGAGCTGGCCAATCTGTTTTCTCTGAAGAATCAGGTTGGAGAGGGTATTAATATCCTCTCAGTTTGCTGTTAAAGAAAAAAAAAAAAAACTTTGCAGGGCTTACAAAAGTTGCTCCGTGACATTGAAGAGATTGATACATACTCCATCCTCCAACATCTCAATACATTCTCACTGTATGCCTATTGCAGTAATTTTTGTTTGCTAGAAATATTTGCCGTTTTCATTAAGTATTCTCATATGTCTTTGACATTTTTTTTCTTTTCCTAGCAGGTTTAGCCCTTTTCCACTTATTATGTCACCCACTACCTTCACCATTTGCTTATGCACATGTATATATCCACCAGTTGTAGTTTCTTTATAAAGCACACAACATTCATTACTTCATTGGCCTCTGCTACAGTATCGTTGATAGTAGCATGAATGTGTCCATACATTGTAACATCACCCGCTGCAACAACATCCCACATCTTACAACTGTCCATTATATATCATACAGCCGCCTCACTAAGTTTGGGGCCAATGCACGTCCCATTTCCCTCTTTTTGTTTGTACTCCCAATTGCTTAAAGCCTTACTGATATGTATACTCTGTTAGGTTTCATTCTGTATACCTGGGTTTTATCATCTGCACATTCCACCACCCACTGTGAGTAACACTGTCATTAAGTACCATCCCAATAGCACATCCTCCTTAACCTTTCCCCTGCACTTCACACCATATTACCATTCACATCCATTGACTTTTATCCCATACTATTCAGTCACCACACCCCTTTCGTTCAGCATGAACATTTTAGGTAAATATAAACAGGCATTAAGCCTCATGCTTGAGTAATTCATGAGCAATCTTTCCTTTAATATACATAGGTATTTCAAATCTCCATCTTGTCCAGCATATTATGTGAATAACCTAAGGTCCATTTTTATCAACTTAGATACGGTCTTGTCTACACTTTACCTCTTTATGTATGTTATGCTTTATTTTGCAAGGGACATATAGGAGATGCTATTTTTTTTTTTTTTTTTAGAAACTGTAAATTCAAATCTTAGCAATGTAATAGCTAGGTGCTAATGAGAATATTTATATTTATAGCTCTTAGATAGAATGAATGAGCATTGTAAACATCATGAATTATTTGTTCTTTATGCATTTTTCCTTTATTTCTCAAAATCTCACAATGGTGAAACACGAATGGCACGTGCACCATTTCGTAAGAGGTAAATTAATCCTAAGTTGATGATCCATATCAATGGCCATAGTCAGGGTGTGGACAAAATTTAGTATTTTTATCTTTTACGAAATAACACTGGATCCACACTGGATCCGTTTTCAAAATTCATCATATTTTCCTTAAATATCTTCTTCTTTTATTAGAATTTAACTTAAAATTAATTCAAAATATATACCAATGGCCATAGTCAGGGTATATTGAGAGTTAATTTCATTTTAAATTATATAAAAGCACCAAATGTATTTTATTCTTTACCTGAATTTAAATATAGATTATTATATAATACATTCAATGACCATAGTCAGGGATGTACTATATCTTCAATCTTATTTTAATTCATTTCAAAGAATAAGATAGCTTTTCAAAATCCAATTTCAAAAATTTAAATTCATCCATCATGTAAGATAGAATTGCATCATATTTTCAAAATTCCTTTTCAAAAACTCCAAGTGATATTAATATCTTCTTCAATCAATCTTCAATATCTGTAAATCCAATTCATCCTTTCAATTTTTCAAATTCTATTTCATTTTTCAAATCTCAAAGTTCAAATTAAACTTTGAGATTTCAAATTCATTTTATATTCAAGATCAAATCAGATTTCAAGGTTCAATTTGACTTTGAAACTCCAACTCAAAGTTCAAAATTAACTTTGAGGTCCTTGATTCACCTTCTAAAAATCGAATTCAAGTCCCAAATTCAAAGTCCAATTTGACTTGGAAATTCATTTTATTCAAATTTGGGAACTCTTCATTCACCTTCTGAATTTAACTCCAAGTCTACTTTTAGGATCCATGATTCAACACTACATTGGATCTCAGACTTCAGATCCAAACCTATTTTAGGATCCAGAGTCCAACTCCATTTTAGATCTCAGACTTCAGATCCAAATCCATTTTAGGATCCAGAACCTAATTCTATACTTGGATCTCAGATTTCAGATCCAAGTCCATTCTAGGACCCAGAACCCAATTATACTTCGGATCTCAGACTTCAGATCCAATTCCTCTTTAGGATCCAGAATCCAACTTCACTTTGGATCTTAGACTTCAGATCCAAATCCATTTTTATGATCCAGATTTCAACTCTACATTGGATCTCAGACTTCAGATCCAAACCTATTTTAGGATCCAGAACTCAATTTCACTTTTGGATCTCAGCTTTCAGATCCAAAATCCATTTTAGGATCCAAAATCCAAACTTCTACTTTGGATTTCCGATTTCAGGTCCAAAATTCCATCTTGGATTCCAAATCTTGGATCCAATTCCATTCAAAAACTTCAGATCCAAATCCATTCTAGGATCCAGAACCTAATTCTACTTTGGATCTTAGACTTCAGATCCACTTCATTTTAGGATCCAGAATCCAAGTCCATCTTGGATTCCAAAGCTCGGATCCCATTCTGTCTAGGATCCGGAATCTTACTCCAATTCTAGATTTCAATTCCATTTTTGGATCTAATCTGAATCTCTTAAATCCATTTCTATTCTTAAATACCATTTGATTTTCTCAGTCCTTTCCAAAATTCAAAACTTTAAAATCTAAATTCAATTCCATTTCAAGTATTCACTTCCTTTTCTAAGTTCAAAATCAAATTCAAAGTCTATTTCTGACTTTGAAATTTCATTTTTCATTTTCAAAACTTCAAATCATTCTTTCCCATTTACTTCTTCCAACCCTGATTTACTTCAAAAACTTAGAACTTCTCTAATCTGTCTCAAGTTCTAAAAGTTAGATTCAACCATTTCTTCACTCTATTATCAAGTTCATCTCAGAATACTTAGAAATTTTCAAAACATCTTTCAAAAGGAGCATACATTCTTGCATTGCACAAGCATGATTCTTTGTGCATTTAGAATTAGAATAAATTCTTAGATTATATTTAGGCAAAGCAAACGGCATAGATTCGATCCTTGGTTCGATTACCCCTGGTAAAGGCGCCAGGAACGGTCGAACCTCGTACCGACGAGCGAATCCCGTCTCCCCATTTTCCCGCAATATTTTCAAAAACGGAGGCGAGTTACTTTCTAAATATTTTCAAATCAAGGTCAAGTGAGACCGTGCAAAAGAATTCCTCTTCTCTCTTTCTTTCTTTCTTTTCTCTTCTCTTTCTCTTTTCTTTCTTTTATTCTTCTCCCTTCAAAAAGGAGGAAAATAAAGGTTAGAAAAGGAAAAGAGAAGGAAGAGAGAGAAACCACAAGAGAGGAAAAATTTTGCGATGATCACAATATTGTAGTAAGGACCCGGGGCATGACTGTCCCGCACGTACTTGATGGGGGCAGCAGTTTAAATATTTGCTCAGAAATGACAGCGAAAGCCCTGGGATTGAAGGAAGAAGAATATGTGCCTGATCCCATTACCATCTACGGTTTTGACAATCACGGGCAAACTGCCAAAGGCAAGATCTTTTTGGAAATCTTCATCAACTACTCAGTACACACCGTCTTATTCAATGACGTCAATGTGCCGCCAACTTACAATCTTCTGTTGGGACGAACATGGATCCACAATGCCAATGTTGTTCCATCAACTCTCCACCAGTGCATCAAGTGGTCCAAAGGTAGAATGATCACTACCATTTTGGGCGAAGACCCTGAAGAGAGGTTGCCGCAACCTATGATTCCTCGTCCGACATTTACAGCAGATATTCCCAGCATCTGGGAGGCAGAGGAAATCAATCTCAGTGACAGCCTAGAGATGCTGAAATTAAAAGATGTCATGGACGAAGAGAATGTCACAGCTACGGTCCAATGGCAGGGACCTTGTTTCTTCAAGCTAGGAGGACGCATTAATTACACCTCCTTCAAAGATCATCCCTTATTTCCTCAGTTTTCTAAAGCAAGAAAGGGATTCGATCTGTTGATCAAACATGGATATCAGCCATCCCGAGGCATGGGGAAAGATGAAGACGACATGATGGAGCCCATCATTCCAGTTTGGCATGCAGACAGTTCAGGGTTGGGATTCACCTACCAAGATTCCAGCAAGAAGACTATTTTTGTCAGAGGAAGCCAATGAAGAGATGATGCCTTAGTTTTTCCTGCTTTTCTGTTCTCATTTTTTTGTTTAAATCTTGTAGGGACAATACAGTCCCATCTTTTTGTCAGTCTTGTAAATACTTTACTTCAATCAATGAAAGATCAAGCTTTTTCTTCATATTCGGGCATCTATCATTTCCTTCTTATACTTTTTCTATGTCATTGCTCTTTGCTTTCTACAAAAATTTGTTTTGGCTTGTACGTTCCCCTAAAAACCTCTTTTTGGCACTTTCAGGACCATTAACTCCTGAATCAATGACAAAATTCGTTATCAATCCCAAGTATCTAAAATTGGCAAGGTTTCCTGAGATGAAAGACGAAGCAGAGGTCAGTCAGGCAGCAAAGCAGACTGAAGAGCTAGCTGAATTTGATTCCACCATTCAGGAATTGCCAGAATTTGCTCACATTCAGAAGCAGGATGAACCCTCATCTTTGGTTCAAGATCCAACTAAGGATATCAACATTGGGTAGGAAGATGATCCGAAAATTCTCAAAATCGGGTCAAGTCTAAGCAAAATTGAAAAAGTTAGACTCATCCAATTCCTCGAAAAGCATCAGGAAGTATTTGCCTGGACTTATGAAGATATGCCAGGATTGGATATCAAGCTAGTTGAGCATCGACTCAAGTTGAAACCAGAAGCCAGACCAATCAAGCAGAAACTGAGGAAGTTAGACCCTCAAATTGAGCAGCAAGTCAAGGAAGGACTTGAAGATTTGCTAAAAGCAGGCTTTATCCGAGCTATTGATTACCCAGATTGGTTAGCAAATACCGTGGCAGTCCCTAAAAAGAACGGAAAAGTTCGGATTTGCATCGATTTCAGGGATCTCAATAAGGCCACCCCGAAAGATGATTATCCACTTCCTAACATTGACCTGTTGATCGATAGCACAGCAGGTCATGCCATGTTTTTCTTCATGGATGGGTATTCAGGGTATAATCAAATCAAGCTGGCCGTTCGTGATCAGTCCAAAACTTCATTTACTACACCGTGGGGTACCTTTTGCTATACTGTGATGCCATTTGGGCTCAAAAATGTCGGGGCAACCTATCAAAGGGCGATGGCCGTTATTTTCCACGATCAAATGCACAAAAATATGGATGCATATGTGGATGACATTCTGGTTAAGTCTAAAGAAGAAGATGATCATCTTGATGCTCTTAGTCAAGTTTTTTAAAGACTTATTCTTTACAAATTAAGACTTAATCCTCAGAAATGTGTTTTCGGGGTTGAATCCGGCAAATTGCTCGGCTTCCTCATCAGCAAGAAAGGAATCGAGGTAGACCCAGCCAAGGCAAAAGCCATTATTGATATGCCGCCTCCAACTAATCTTAGGAAACTGCGAAGCCTTCAAGGGCGTATTCAGTCTATTCGCAGGTTCATCTCAAATTTGGCTATGAGATGCGAGCCTTTCAACCATTTGCTAAGAAAAAGAGTTAAATTTGAATGGGGATCAGAATGTCAGCTCTCGTTTGAGCGCATCAAACAGTATCTCCTTAATCCACCAGTTTTGACGCCGCCTAAGCTGGGAAAGCCTCTCTTGCTATATATTTCAGTCAATCAGAATGCCTGTGGTGGATTCCTCGTGCAGTATGAAGAAGGCAGCCTGATAGAGCACGCCATCTACTATGTTAGCAAAACTTTCATTGATTATGAAAAGAAGTATTCTCAGATGGAGAAAACTTGTCTGGCTCTGGTTTGGATGTGCCAGAAATTGAGACATTACCTATTGGCTTCTGAAATCAAGTTTCTATCAAAACTTAATCCTCTCAGATATATTTTAGAACAACCATTTCTCACTGGACGGATTGCGAAGTGGCAAGTCCTCCTAATGCAATATGACTTAGAGTATGTCTCTCAAAAGTCGATTAAAGGCCAAGCGATCGCAGATCAGTTGGCAGTTTTCCCCATGACTAAAGAAATTAAAGCAGAGGATGATTTTCCTGATGAGCACATCTGTAACATCCAACAGCCCCCAGTTTGGAACTTGTTCATCGATGGATCTAAAAACATGTCTAGCATAGGAATTGGAGTCTTGCTAATCACTCCAGAAAAAGAAATGATCCCTTATTCCTTCAAGTTTGGTTTTCAATGCACTCATAACATGGCCGAGTATGAAGCTTTAATACAAGGCCTCAAAATTCTGCAAAGTTTCAATGTCAAGAGACTGCATGCTTTTGGCGATTCACTACTTGTTGTCAGTCAAGTTAACACTGAATGGCAAGTGACAGATTCTAAATTGATTCCGTATCAGAAGATCGTCTTAGCTCTTGTGGACAGCTTCGAAGAATTTCAGCTCAGTCACATCAGAAGAGAGCATAATCAGATAGCTGATGGTTTAGCCAGTCTGGGCTCCATTCTATCCTTCAAGGGTGGTGAGTAATGTCGCTCTTTCGAAGTTGGCAGACTTGAGCAACCTGCTTTCGATTCAATTATGCAAGTAAACCAGGTTAATCAGAAGGAGAAACCTTGGTATCAAGATATCAAAAATTTCATTGAGACTGGTGAATTTCCACCAAAAATGTCAAAAAGGGAGCAACGTGCGATTCAACGTACGTCTACCTGTTATTTCATTCTCGCCAATGTCCTTTACCGCCGTGGTTTCAGTTCTGAATATGCCAGATGTTTAGACAAAGAAGAAGCTATGGAAGTTATCCAAGAGGCGCATGAAGGGATTTGTGGTGGCCATGTCGGCTATCAAACTCTCGTCAAGCAGATCGTTCGAGCAGGGTACTATTGGAATACCATGCAGCAGGACTGTCATCGATTTGTGAGGAAATGCGTCAAGTGTCAATTGCACGCGCCTTACATTCATGCACCGACCACATATCTACAATCAGTTGTTTCTCTTTGGCCATTTTCTATGTGGGCTTTCGACGACGTCGGCCCAATTACCCCTTCTGCTTCCAACGGCCACAAATACTTCCTGGCTGCGACAGAGTATTTCACAAAATGGGTTAAAGTTGTTACTCTACGCACTGTAGAAGGCCGCCATGTGGTTTCTTTCATTCACAAGAATATCCTTTGCCGCTTTGGCATACCACATGACATTGTTTTAGACAATGGAACCCATTTTAAAAATGAGAGGATGAAGACATTTTGTTCTAAATTCAGAATTTCCCATCATTTCTCAGCTCCCTATTATCCTCAAGGGAACGGCCAAGCAGAAGCCACCAATAAAATCTTGATCCGTATTTTGGAAAGGACTGTGAAAACAGGTCGAGATTGGCATGAGCAAATTCATGACGCACTTTGGGCATATCGGACCACCATTCGGACCCCGACTAATGCCACTCCTTCAAAACTTGTTTACGGAACTGAAGTAGTGTTGCCTCTCCATATCCAGAAGCCCGCCCTCAAATTTGTTTCTCTTATAGAATTGTCACTCGATCAGTATCAGCAGCAGAGATTGGTACAGCTGGATCTACTGGATGAAAAGAAGCTCAAAGCAGCAGAGCACGCTCAAGCTTATCGGCAGAGGATAGCTCGACACTATGCCAAGTCCGTCATTGAGAGAAAATTTTGAGTTAACGATTTGGTACTCAGATCAACGGCTCATCTCAAGCATCGACCACGGGGCAAGTGGTCACCCAATTGGGAAGGCCCTTATATGGTTAAGGAAGCACTTCCTCGCAATTCATATCGTTTAATCAATGCAGACGGAGTGGAAATGCCAGACCCTATCAACGCTCTGCATCTGAAGAAGTTTTACACCTGAAATGTTCATTCTAAAGCCTTTGTACTCTTCAAAGAGCCATTTTCAATAAAATAATGATCTTCTATCAATTCTTACATTCCTCTCCATGATACTGGGGCATTTTATTTTAATCCATGATCATCTTCTTTCATCATATGTAGGCAGGATTAGACAAAAGCTCTTTTTCTCAAATTTTGTTAATTCTCATTTGATCTTATGACCTTTATTTTCATTTCATTTGATTTACTTTTTGGTTTGAGCAAATTTTCTTCAAGCTATTGCTCATTTATGTCAAGTTTTAAACAAATTCTCGTCAATCTTATTAAAATTTTCATCTACCTTTATCTTTAAAATGACCCCTTCAGGTTAAGGGATAAACCTGATGCCTTCTGTCAATAAGGTATTCTCTTTTTATTTCCCCCGTTCAGGACAAGGGGACAAAATCCTGAAAGTCGACCACATGCAAATAAACTATGATGGTCCATTAATTTTTACCAAAGAATCTTTATTTTCTCAAAAATTCACTTTGTTTAGCTCATCTTTACAACCCAGTCCTCGCACTAGGGTATTTCCCAAAATCTTCAATCATATATTGAGCTCATTTGGAGGATCCGATCCTCGCACCAATAACTTTCTACATTCAATCTTTTGATCAAAATCGTTTCTTCTACAAAATTCAAGTTCTGATTTAAAATCTCCCAAAAGCTGATGTATTTCAAACGTCCCAGTGTTACTGGTCAGGTATTTCAAACGTCACAGTTTTTACTGGTCAGGTACTTCAAAACGTTCCAGCTTTTTACTAGTCAGGTATTTCCGAAAAGATCCAACACTTGTTGGTCATATATTTCCAACGTTCTAGCTTCTCGCTGGTCAGGTATTTCAAACGTCCCAGCTTTTGCTGGTCAGGTATTTCAAACGTCCCAGCTTTTGCTGGTCAGGTATTTCAAACGTTCCAGCTCCTTGCTGGTCATGTATTTCAAACGTTCCAGCTTTTTGCTGGTCAGACCCAACACTCGTTGGTTATGTATTTTAAACGTTCCAGCTTCTTGCTGGTCAGGTATTTCAAACGTCCCAGCTTTTGCTGGTCAGGTATTTCAAAAGATCCAACACTCGTTAAGATTTCATCGAGAGGCTGTTCAAGAGGAATAAACTCGCGATCGTTACCCCAACCATCCCGCTTTATCTTTTCTTTTTGTTAACCCAATTTTTCATTCTGCTTTGAAGACTTTTCGTTCTGGCTTGTATGGTTGCTTTTGCTATTTTTGTTGTCACTGCGGCCGACATTGGAGGAGAAGGTGAAATTTGTCTTCTTCTTTGAATCTTGATTATTTTTTACGAGGGTATGCCATCATAGACTCCGTTCTCCATTCCCATCTCGAGCCACTCAGCTCATTCAATAAGCTCAATAAAAGATTTGGAAGGCGAGGTGGAGATAAGACTTCTCAAGGGCTGTGAGAAGTTCAGAATAATCTGGAGTGTGTGCTCCGTTGAGATGGGATTTTTCATTTTATTGCAAGTGCCCCTCTATCTGCGAATGAAATTTTTGGCTTTCTCATTATCTCTTTGCTTTGTATTGTAGAGATGGCTGAGCGTTGGCAGCGTTTCGGTGTTGAAAAAGAATCGTTCAATGAACAAGTTGACCACCTTATCGAACTCTTATAGCTCGATTGGATTGATATGCACGGAGTACCACTTGGCGGTAGTGCATTCCAGGCTGCGAGGAAAACATCTAAACAAAGCACGATTGTCTCTCTTGAATCGATTGAATTCTGCAAAGAACATAGCCAGATGAGACTTGGGATCGCCAGTCTCATCAAATTTGACAAATTTACGGAGGAGATCCTCCAGACTGTCATTCCCTTATGTAAACACCCCAAATTTTCACCCTCATCCAGTACTTACATTTCATGTCACTGAATGCATTCGACATATCATTTCATTGCATTGCATGTCATTGCATCTCATTATCGAGATCCAGAACTCTTGTTTTCAAAATATTAAATCCAGATTCGAGCTTTTAAAACTTTTCTTTCAAAGTCAATTTCAAAACCTGGGTTTTGAATCGACATTCTACCATTTGTCAAACCCCAGGATCTTATATTTCGAAATGTTTTCCTCATAAAACAATCTTGATTCATTTTAAACTCAATTTTAATTGATTTCAATTCTCAGATGAGGCCCATTTAGATGGTGTTGCTTCTAGATTCCTTTATTTATCAAAAATCTCAAAAATTTTGGAGTCCTAGTTGGACCAGGACTCTGTATTTTCATTTTTTTGAATCTTTTTTAACCTTTTTAAAACACCATTCTGATTTTAAACCAGCTGTGGTCATATCCTTGCCCATTCTCGTTATTTTTGTCCAAAATTTCAGAATCTCAGTCCAATCAGGACTCTTTTTCTAGAATCCTAGTTAAATCAGGACTCTTTTTCTAGAGTCCTAGTCGGATCAGAACTCTATTTTTTACTACCCTTTTTACCTGTTTTTGAGAAAACCTATCAAAATCCTTTGTTTTTGGCCAAAATTCTAGAGTCACAGTCGAATTAGGACTCTTTCTCAGAGTCCTAATCAAATTAGGACTCTATCTTTCATCATTATTCTTACCTATTTTTAATCAAATCTTTCAAAATCTTGCAAAGAGAAGTTAAAAACTCAGAGTTTTGGTTGAACCAGGACTCTATTTGAAGAGTCCTAGTTGGATCAAGACTCTGACCCTCATTTCAATTTTGAGAGAATCTTTCGAAAATCTTTTTATTTATCCTTTCAGGAATCAAAATTGTTATACCTTTATCATAAAATTTCAAAATTCTGAGGTTTTATCCCAGAGTCCTGATCCAATCAGGACTCTATCCAAAGTTCGTTTTCTCACTTCATTTTCACTGATTTTCAAAAGCTTTGTTTAAATCTCATCACTTGCTTCTCAGAAAACCAAAAAATAATCAGAGTCCTAGTCGAATTAGGACTCTTTTTCAGAGTCCTAATCAGATCAGGACTCTAAACCAAACTTCAATTCTATCTTGTTTTACTTGTTTTTCAAAATCCCCTCAGTTGTTTCTCAGAAAATTCAAAAATTCTGAGAGTCTTAATCCAATTAGGACTCTGTCCCCAGAGTCCCAATTGGATAAGGACTTTGTTTTATTTCAATATTTGTTATTGTTTTCACTGTTTTCACAAGTTCTTTCATCTGTTTTTCAGAAAATACCAAAAAAAATCTAGAGTTTCAGTCCGATCAGGACTCTGTCCCAAAGTCCTAATCCAGTCAAAAATCTCTTCTAGAGTCTGTTTTTACTTTCATTTTTACTCTTTTCCATTTGTTTTCAAAAATTAGTTCACTTTGCAGAGTCCCAGTTGATTCAGGACCCTATTTCAGAGTTCTGATTGAGTTAGGACTCTAACCCTGACTGTATTTTCTAAATTATTTTACCATTTTTGATAAAATCTTTCAAAAACTCCTTCATTTGGATTTTAAAATTTAAAATTTCAGAGTCCTAATTGATTCAGGACTCTAGCTTAGAGTTTCAGTTCACTTAGAACTCTATTTTCAAAACTTTGAATTTCAACTGTTGATTTTAACCCTTTTTTTAAAGCCATTTTTAGTATTTATTTCAAAATTTTCAAAACTTCGATGCCCCCCCCCCTCAATTGGCGTCATATCCAGAGAAGTTTTGTCTCAGTCAAGACTCTGTACCATTTCAAAACTTTCAATCTCAAAGTCTACTTTTGAATCTCTTTTGAAAAACCTCTCATTTTCAAGTTTTAAAATCGTTTTTTAAAATTCAAGTGAGGCCCACTCGGGGTGGCACCACATTTGAAGAAGTCAAAGTTAAACTAGGGTTAGTCAATGTCCTAGTTAGGTTAGGGGTTTAGAGGAGTCAAAAGCAATTTTGAAAATCTATTTTATTTAAGTTTTAAACCATTGGTTTTTAAAGGTTTTAAATTCAAGTTTTAAAAACCAAATGTGGGTCCATACTAGGTGGTGCCACATTTGGACTTTCTAGGGTTTAATTAGGTGTTAGTTAAGGTTTAGTTAGAGTTCATTTAGGTTAGAAGACTCTAGGAAAATCATTGCCCTTAGTGGATTGATTAGAAAGAGTCCTGAAAAAAAGAAAAACCTCTTAATTAACCCTAATTAAGTGACTTTTTAAAAACCTATAAAAGGGGGACTTCGAGAGGTCAAAGAGAGTCTCTTTTCTCTCCCCAATTTCATGGCCTCTCTCTCTCCTCTCTACATCCCTCTCCTTCCTCCTTGCAGCTGCATCCATCCAAGGTATATTTTTTTTTATGCTTTTATTAATTTTTTTCCTTATTTTATCATGATTTCACCATGGGAGTCTTTGGTTTCATAGATTTAACCATGGAATCCATCCAAGAACATCAAGTTTGGTCTGAGAAGATGATCTAACCTTGTTTAGTGCTGTATTTTGAGATTCTAATCCATTAGAATCGTTTACATTATCGTTTTTCATGTTCTTAACCAAAGAAACATGAGATTTATCCGTTAAATGGATTAAATCCATGTTTTCAAAGGTGAAAATAATTTCAGCCATGAATTCTCTGTATTTTATTTATTTTTTTATCATATTAATGTTCATTGCATGTGTTCCAACATTAAATTTAATTTCGTTTTGCTGTTATGTATTTTTTTATTGTTTTTCATTGTTAAATCATGTTTTTTTAATGTTTTATTAAATTTTCATGTGTTTTGATTCTAGATCTGTGAAAATTATGTTAATTTATATTTAAATATTTGTTAGAAATTGCTGATTTTTTTATATGTAATACATGATTATGTTATTGAGTTTTTGTAAAAAAATCAGATTTTTGGGATTCGAGAACCCTGTTAATAAAATACAAAGTCAAATCGGGATTTCTGTTGGTTAAAATCGTTGTTCAAATTTAAGCATAACTTGTAGATGCATTATTTCTTTCATCCAATATCCGATTCAAGATCTGTAAAGTGCAGTGGCTTTATGTTAATGTCATATATTTACTTTAAAGTTTTCATAATTTTTTGTCACTGTTTGGTATTTTTCCTATGTCAAAAAGTCGGATCTATGTTTTAAAACTCGTTATGATTTACTAAAACTCTAATCCAACTTATATTGATCATAGATCTTTAACCGTAGATCTGATTCATGATCTATAAAAAAGGAAGCTATTTATTTTTCTGTCTATTATTCACTACTGAAATATCATTTTTTTTATGAAGTATGCTATTTTTCCCTATATTTTCAACCGAAAGGGCCTGTTTTAATCAATTTTATATTCATTAAATTTAAGTCCAGATTGCTGGAACAATATCTCCCTAACCAAAGATGATTTTTCCGATATAAAAAAAGGAGATTCTTTGTTTATTTGTATACTATTTCTTTGTAAAATTTCAAAAATTTCCATGGTGAAGTGACCCCTGATTTGGGTTTGACACTGAAACTGGTACATGACCGCGGGTAAAAATAGCATATTTTAGAGTTTTAATGCAATTTTTGAATTGGAATAATATCAAAAATATATTTTTATGATTCCAATCTTATTTTAGGGTGATAACAAGTGTACGTGCCAATTTGTATCAATTTTGGAACCCATTTGATGCTTAGACGAGCCAACTTGCAAGACAGGGTCCGCAGGATCCCAAAACACTACCAAAATCATGATTTTTGTGATATTTTTGGTTTTTTATGCATAAGTTCATGATTCTAGGGTTTGTTCATGTTTATAATCATGTTAGAATACTTCATGGTCGATTTTATTGTTATTTGATTTTATTTAAATCCTAAACCCAAAGTTTTTACCAAAATATTTTCTGAAAACCCTGATTTCAAGGCCATAGTCTTGCTATGGGGGGCAATTTGGTCATTTGACCTCAATTTTGAAATTCCAAACTTTGGTTTTTCTCATTTTTAATCATATCATATTATCTTTGGTTCAATTTATCCTCATTTGAATTTCAAAAGTTGTATTTTACAAAATATCTTTCTGAAAACCCTAATTTCAAGGCCATAGTCTTGCTATCGGGGGCATTTTGGTCATTTTGATCCCAATTTCGAATTTTCAAATCCCATTTCTATTATTTCTTCAACTTTATTTCTTATCTTATTATGTTTTATCTCAGGGAATTATGGAAAAAGACTTATATCTAGCAAAATCCAGTAATTTTCAGATATTACTGGATAAATTTAGAAAAGCCAACATATCTTCACTAACAAGTTTTCTAGTTTTGCAGGGATATTGAAGACTTTATTTTCTGTATTTAAATTCAATTAGTAATATAAATTAAATGTAAACTTTGGAATAAGAATTTCAATTTATGCTTAGACTAGGATTTGCATTGCATATAGTTTAATTCTGCAAATTTTAATATCTGATGAATGCATCATTCATGCATATTTTTTACAAATTCACCATGGTCTACACGAATGGCACGTGCACAAGCTCTTAGGGAGTTGACAAACTCGGTGGAATTCGTATTTATGGCCATAGTCAGAATATGAATGAGACCCAGATTTGTGATCTTCGTATTAGCCACATTCAACGTACACTCTTAGGCTAACTTCAAAATGCACTGCATTTCTCAAAATACAAAAGGATTTTCTCAATTCCTCAAAAAAATATCTTTCAAATCCATATTCATTCATTTCATTCAATTTATAAATTCTAATTCCAATTTAGAGAAATCGATTTTCTCAAAAATTTCTAAGTCTTACCCAGGAATTGATTTTCTCAAAACTCTGAGCTTTCAAATGGTATTTCAAGTATTTTTCAACTTCAAATCACAATTTTCCAAGTTATATATTCAATTTCAAAGTTTAAATTTAGAAAAATCAAGTTTTCCAAAGTTACTTGAAATTCCTCGAAAATTCATTTTCACAAAACACTTGGATTCTTCAGAAATCAATTTTCATTTTCCCCAAAAATATTCTTTCACCATGATTCACGATTTTCCAAGTGACATCTTTTCCAAGAATTTTCCAAGTATTTCAAATCTCAGAAGCAAACATGTTTTCAAATCTGCATTTTTCAGAAAATTCATAGCACATGCCTGATTCTTTGTGCATTTAGGAAATAAAACACAATTTACACAAGTTGAGCAAAGCTAAGCACACTTTTGATCCTTGGTTCAATTACCCCTAGTAAAGGTGCCAGGAACGGTTGAACCTCGTACCGACAGGCGAGTCCCATTCTTCATAATTATCCCGCATTTTAAAACGGAGGCGAGTTATTTTCAAAATCTTTTTCAAAGGTCAGTTTGACTTGCAAAAGTAAAAATTTTGCGATGATAACACCTTCCAAACCATCATAGAAATCCTCACTCGTGAAGACCTTCTTGCCTTTATCACGAACCTGCAGATCTTTGACTATCTTGACCATTTCCCTCAGTTGTGACTGAATGGGGTCATCCACAGACTGGCCTTTTAGTTTATTGGTTGACCCCTGCCCCTGAGTCAACTTCTGAAAAGCTTGTTGAGCCTCACATTCTTCATCGGTGTCGCCTCTTGACTCAGTTTCTTCTGAAGTATCCTCATGCTGAATATGCTTCTTGGATATATTATCGGCTTCTTGACTATCCGGCTTTTGACCTTCTTCTTGCTAGAAATCTTTTCTAAACTGGCCCCTGCTTGCTCTGCCATCATCTTGCTCATCATTTTATGAAATAATGAGTACATTTGTGGATCAACATCCTAATTGGCTTGTTGGTTCTGGTTCCTGGCAGATCGCGGAGAATCCATTTCTTGCTCGCTTCTACTGCTAGGGAAGTGAAGTGACGTTGTTTTCTTCCTGGATCTGGTCTAAATCACTCCACAATGCCAAAATTCTTTGTCGGACAAAGAGATGATCAGAGTGATGGAAAAATTCTTGAAGGCAATGACTTTGAGAATAGAAGAAAAACAACGAAGATTTGAAGTTAGGTTGACAATTTGAAGGATATCCCTTTACGAGAGATTGAGTCATCACTGAGATCGCGATAATTACTTTGTTATTTCGTGAGAGGAAATAAACAACCGAGATATGCCTTGTTACCTAGGCAAGGTCGTCAACCAGAAAGAAAAGGACATTTTTGAAGGAATATAACAATAATAGAGGTAATACATAATTGGTAATGAGTTTCTTTGTGAACTTTGGAGATTATCTGAGAAGGAAGGCAAGAAGAATTTTTCAAGGAAAATTATTCATCACAAAAGACATATTGCATGAGAGTTCAGAAAATAACATTATAAAGAAAGTGACACCCAAATATAAAAAAAATTGATGATTTCATTGATGTCTTGGAGAAAGGATGACAAATTTATGAAAAACAACTCAGGACTACATTATTCTTATGACGAAGAAGCAAAAAGCAGAAATGATAGAAATGAGAGAGCATTGGCATTGTCATTTTCATGAATGATCAGGAAAAGGTTCGGTCAGAACGGCTGACTGATCTTCTTCTTCAACGAGGAGATTCTTGTCAACGGAGTCTTGAACGATATTTTTGAAGATGAAGCATCACTCAATGTAAACATTCCAAATTTTCAACCTCATCCAGTGTTTATATATTTCATGTGTCATTGCATATCATTGCATGCATTCGGCATACCATTTCATTGCATTGCATGTCATTACATCTCATTTTCGAGATCCAACACTCCTGTTTTCAAAATATTTAATCCAGATTTGGGTTTTCAAACTTTTCTTTCAAAATCAATTTTAAAACCTGGGTTTTTAATCAACATTATGTCATTTGCCAACCCACATGACCTTATATTTTGAAGCGTTTTCTCATAAAACAATCTAGATTCATTTCAAACTCAATTTTAATTGATTTCAATTCTCAGATGAGGCCCATTTAGGTGGGGTCGCTTCTGGATTTCTTCATTTATCAAAAATCTCAAAATTTTTAGAGTCCTAGTGGGATCAGGACTCTGTATTTTCATCTGTTTGAATCTTTTTGAACCTTTTTTAAAACACCATTTTGATTTTAAACCAGTTATGGTCATATCTCTTGTCTGTTTCTTCCGTTTTGGCCAAAATCTTAGAGTCCTAGTTGGATCAGGACTCTTTTTCCAGAGTCCCAATCGGATCAGAACTCTACTTTTTACTACCTTTTCTACCTGTTTTGGAGAAAACCTTTCAAAATCTAGCATTTTGGCCAAAATCCCAGAGTCTTAGTTGGATTAGGACTCTTCTTTAAGAATCCCAGTCGGATTAGGACTCTTCTTCAGAGCTCCAGTCGGACTAGGACTCTGTCTTTTGTTACAATTTTTACCTGTTTTTAACCAAAACTTTCAAAATGAGTCAAAAAGTCAGAGTTTATGTCAAAATAGGACTCTGTTCAGAGAGTCCTAGTTGGATCAGGACTCTGATCCTGATTTCAATTTTGAGAGAATCTTTCAAAAATCTTTCCATCTACCAAAACTATTATACTTTTATCAAAGAATTTCAAAATTCTGAGGTTTTAGCCCAGAGTCCTAATCAAATCAGGACTCTACCCCAGAGTCCTGATCGAATCAGGACTCTATCCAAAGTTCATTTTCTCACTTCATTTTCACTGGTTTTCAAAAGCTTTGCTTAAAATTCATCATTTGCTTACTAGAAAAACCAAAATTCTTAGAGTTCTGATTGAATCGGGACTCTTTCTCAGAGTCCTAGTTCAATTAGGACTTTGTCCCCAGAGTCTCAGTTGAATTAGAACTCTGTTTTATTCCAATATTTGTTATTGTTTTCACTGTTTTCACAAGTTCTTTCAACTATTTTTCAGAAAATACCGAAAAAATTCTAGAGTTTCAGTCTGATCAGGACTCTGTCCTAGAGTCCTAATCCTGTCAGGAGTCTGTTTTAAAGTCTGTTTTTACTTTCATTTTCATTTATTTTAATTTGTTTTTCAAAAATTAGGTCATTTTGTAGAGTCCAGTTAATTCAGGACTCTATTTCAGAGTTCTGATTGAGTTAGGAGTCTAACCCTGACTCTATTTTCTGACTTATTTCATCATTTTTGATAAAATCTTTTCAAAACTCCTTTGTTTGGCTTTTAAAATCCAAAATCTCAGAGTCCTAAAGTTTTAGGACTCTAACCCGGAGTTCCAGTTCGCTGGAGACTCTATTTTCAAAAATTATGAATTTCAACTATTGATTCTAACCCCTTTTCAAAGTCATTTTTAGTGTTTATTTCAAATTTTTCAAAACCTGATGTGGGCCTACTCAGTTGGCGCCAAATCCTGAGGAGTTCTAACCTAGTTAGAACTCTATGCCATTTCAAAACTTTTAATTTCAAGTTTACTTTTGAAGATCTTTTGAAAATTCTCTCAATTTCAAGCTTTAAAATCAATTTTGAAAATTCAAGTGGGGCCCACTCAAGGTGGCACCACATTTGTAAAAGTCAGGGTTAGACTAGGATTAGTCAATGTCCTACCTAGGTTAGATGTCTAGGTGAGTCAAAATTTAATTTAAAAAAACCCCTATCTTCACTCTAGTTTCTAACTTTGATTTTAAAGTTTTAAAAAATTAGGTTTTTTTGAAAAACCCAAATGGCGCCACATTTGGGGTCTTTAGGTCAATTAGAGGTCTAATTAGTAGTCTTAGGTTAGTTAGGGGTTTAATTATGAGGGTTAAGAGTCAAATTCAATTAGGAAAAATCGCCCCCCACTAATTGTTTGAGATAGGTTTTTAAAAGGGACAAAATTGGAATTAATTAGCCTTTTTTTAACCTATTTTTTTCTATTTAAAGAGGCTAGAGAGGAGATCGACCCCTAAGGCTTTCTTAGCCATTTCTTGGACCTTTTCTCTCCTCCCAGCTGCTCCCTCCATTGCTGCACCATCCAAGGTAGGATTCCTTAGTATTTTTTGATAGTTTTATTATTTTTTTATGATTTTTCAATAGATTTAGCCATTGGCGCCATCTCCTTCATGGATTAAACCATGGATTCAACCTCAAGAACCTCAAAAATGGTTCAATAAGATGATCTAACCCTGTTTTATTGTTTTTTCAGGGATTCTAATCTGTTAGAATCGATTATAGCATTGATTTTCATGTTCTTAACCATGAAAACATGTGATTTACCCGTTAAATGGGTTAAATCCATGATTTCAAAGGTAAAATCAAATTTCAGCCATGGATTCCCTGTGTTTTATTTTTTATTTTTACATATTCATGTTTATTACACATGTTCCAGCATAGAAATTAGTTTTGTTTTACTGTTTAAGTATTTTTTTATTGTTTTCATTGATTCAAGCATGTTTTATTGAGTTTTATTAAATTTCTGTGTTTTAAGCTTAGATCAATAAAGAGCATGTTAGTTCGTATTCAAATACTCACTGTAAATTTCTGATTTTTTTATATGTGATACACGGATATGTCAGTGAACTAATGTAAAAAAATCAAGTGTTTTGGGATTCAGAAACCCTATGAGAAAAATAAAATATTAAAACATGATTTTAAATCATTTAGAATCGTTATTGAAATTCATAGGCGACTTGCAGTTGTGTTATTTCTCTCATCTGATATTTGATTTGAGATCCGTAAAGTGAAGTGAATTTATGTTGATGTGAACTATTTAGTGTGAAATTTTGATAATTTTTTGTCTCTGTTTAGTATTTTTCCTCTGTCAGAGAGTCGGATTTTAAATTTAAAACTCGTTAGGGTTTACCAAAACCCTAATCAGAATTGTAATGATCATAGATCTCAAACCGTAGATTCGAATCATAATCTGTAAAAAAGGAAGTTTATTATTTTCATGTCTACTGCTCACTTCTGAAATCTCAATAATTTTGTATGAAGTTTGCTATTTGTTTCTGTATTTTCAACCGGAAGTATCTCTTTTAACCAATGTTAGATTCGTTATATTTAAGTCCAGATTGCCGGAAGGGTTTCTCCCTCATAGAAGATGGTTTTTACGATCTTTAAAATGGAAAATTTTTGTTTTTTTGTCTAGTTTACCTCTGTAAAATTTAAGAAATTTTCATGGTGAGTTGACTCCTGATTCGGGTCTAACACTGAAATTGGTCTGTGACCATGGGTTAAAATAGCTTATTTTAGGGTTTTAATGCAATTTTCGAATTGGAATAATGTTAAAAATACAATTTTATGATTCCAATATGGTTTTAGGGTTATAAAAAGTGAAGGTGTAGATTTTTATGAATTTTGGAATCTATTTGATGCTTGAATGGATCAAATTACAAAACAGGGTACTTGTAGGATCTAGAAACACTGCCAAAATTGTGATTTTTGTGATATTTATTGATTTTCGTGTATAAGTTCATGTTTTTAGGGTTTAGTTTTGTTTAGAATCATATTAGGATGCTTCATGATTAATTTGTGCTTATTTGACTTCATTTAAACCCTAAACCCAAAGTTTTTACCAAAATTTATTTTAGAAAACCCTGATTTCAAGACCATAGTCTTGCTATTAGAGGTATTTTGGTCATTTGACCTAAATTTCGAAATCCTAAACCTTAGTTTTCATATTTTTAATCATATCATATCATTTTTTATTCAATTTATCCTTATTTGAATTTTAAAACTTGCATTTTACAAAATATATTTCTGAAAACCTTGGTTTTAAGGCCATAGTCTTGCTATTAAGGGTATTTTGGTCATTTTGACCCCAATTTCAAAATTTTAAATATCATTTTCATATTTATTCAATTTTATTTCATTATTTATTATGTTTATCTCAAGAAATCATGGAAAAAGGCTTATATCTAGCAAAATCCAGTAATTTCTAGATATTACTGGATAAATCTAAAAAAGCCAACATATCTTCACTAACAAGTTTTCTAGTTTTGCAGGGATATTGAAGACTTTACTTTCCTTTAACTTTCTGTATTTAAATTCAATTAGTGATGTAAATTAAATGTAAAATTTGGAATAAGAATTTTCATTCCTGCATAGAATAGGATGCATTGCATATAGTTTTAAATTTTGATATATAACTGCTATGTTTGTCATTCATGCACATTCTTTATAAATCCACCATTGTCTACACGAATGGCACGTGCACTAGATCTTATGGAGTTGACAAACTCGGTGGAATTCGTATTTATGGCCATAGTCAGAATACGAATGAGACCCAGATTTGTGATCTTCGTATTAGCCACATTCAGCCTAAACTCTTAGGCTAACTTCAAAATGCACTGCATTTCTCAAAAATACAAAAGGATTTTCTCAATTCCTCAAAATCACGACTTTCAAATCCATATTCATTCATTTCATTCAATTTACAAATCCCAATTCCAATTCCGAGAAATTGATTTTCTCAAAACTCTGAGCTTTCAAATGATATTTCAAGTATTTATCAAGTTCAAATCATGATTTTCCAAGTTATATATTCAATTTTAAAGTCTGAATTCATAGAAATTAAGTTTTTCCAAAGTTACTTGAAATTCCTCATAAATTCATTTTTACAAAACACTTGGATTCTTCAGAAATCAATTTTCATTTTCCTCAGAAATATTCTTTCACCAAGATTCACGATTTTCAAAGTGACATCTTATCCAAGAATTTTCCAAGTATTTCAAATCTCAAAGCAAACATCATGTTTTCAAATCTGCATTTTTCAGAAAATTCATAGCACATGCCTGATTCTTTGTGCATTTAGGAAATAGAACACGATTTAGACAAGTTGAACAAAGCTAAGCACACTTTTGATCCTTGGTTTAATTACTCCTGGTAAAGGCGCCAGGAACGGTTAAACCTCGTACCGACAGGCGAGTCTCATTCTTTGGAATTATCCCGCATTTTAAATACGGAGGCGAGTTATTTTCAAAATCTTTTTCAAAGGTCAGTTTGACTTGCAAAAGTAAAATTTTGCGATGATAACACTCAGTATTGTGCCCCATAGCTCGATGGAATTTGCAGAAGCGATCTTTCTATTTCCCTAGGGTGACCAGACGATTAACAATTCTTGGAAGTTTAACCATTCCTTTGCTCAGCATGCATTCGAGGATCCTTTCGAGGGGCTGATCTAGAAGAGTGAACTTGCGGTCATGACCCCAACCTTCATGCTTTGGCTTCTTTTGAGTGCTTGCTTTCTGATGGGAGCAGGATTGAAAGCGTTTGGCCAGGACAGTCGATTGGTCTGCTGTTTTGTTTTCCCTTAGAATATTCTTATCAATGCAATCCTGGACGATGTTCTTGAGGATGAAACAATTTTATGTATCGTGTCCTATTGCACGGTGAAACTTGCAAAATTGTTCTTTGAATCTACCCATGATTGTCGGGGGATCAACGACTTTTGGTAAATGAACCATGCCTAAATTTTTGAGAAAATCTATTTCTCTGAACTAGAATTGGAATTTGCGAATTGAATGAAATGAATGAATATGGATTTGAAAATCACGGTTTTGAAAAATTGAGAAAATCTTTTTATATTTTTGAGAAATACAGTGCGTTTTGAAGTTAGCCTAAGAGTGTAGGTTGAATGTGGCTAATACGAAGATCACAAATCTGGGTCTCATTTGTATTCTGACTATGGCCATAAATACAAATTCCACCAAGTTTGTCAACTCTCTACGAGCTTGTGCACGTGTCATTCGTGTCACCCATAGTGGATTTGGAAAAATATCATGAATCTTACATCAGATATTGAAATTGTACGAAAGCAAACAATATGCAATGCATCCTATTCTATATAGAAATGTAACTCTTATTTCAAATTTACATTTGCTTTTTACATTGAATTGAAATAAAAGAAAAATAAATGAAATTTTCCATCTGAATATCCCTGCAAAACTAGAAAATGGGGTTAGCACATAAATGTAGGTTTTTCTAGATTTACCCAACAATATTGGAAAATTATCAGATTTTATCCAGATATAAACCCTGATTCATACCTCCCTATATAAACATAAGAAATATATGATGAAAATGGATTGAAAATATGAAAATGGGATGAAAATGATCAAAATGCCCCTGATAGCAAGACTATGGCCTTGAAATCAGGATTTTTGGAAAGTAATTTTGTAAAAATTAGAATTTTGAAATTCAAATGAATGCAAATAAAGTTAAAATCAAACATAATATAATATGTGATGATTATATGTATGCTAAAACTTTAAAAATGCAAAAATATCATAAAAACATTGAATTTTGCTTGATTTTTGCTTGATTTTTGCTTTTATTTTTGCAATTTAACAAACATACATGGTAAATGAATTCCAAATTACATCAAATTCATCATGGACACCTATATTAGTACTAATAATGGAATAGAATATGAAAACTAATTTTTTTGGCATTATTCAATATGGAAATTAATAAAGAAAATGTAAAAATGCATGATTTTCCCTTTTAGCCTAGACCTATCCTAATGACAGTATAGTTTTGAGTACTAACCTACCATAGAAATTCACCAAATTTTATGGGGTGACAAAGGACAGTTAGGCAATGATTTTTGCCTTTTTTGGATTTAGTATTCAGCCTATGGTCGGAGAATTACAACTCCGGCAAGATGGATCAGAATCCAATGAGTTTGGGATTGAAGGCAAACTGACAAGTCTTCACAAAAATTAGGGTAAAAATAGCAAACCATGACCAAAAGATTTGAAATTTTAGGAGGATCTCACTGACAAACAGAGAATTAGATTCTCTTTTTATAGTTTTGGCATCCAACTTATGGTTACAGAAGACACATTGAATTAACGGACCCCTAATTCTAATAAGCTGATTAAGGTCGGTCCGGCCCTGACAAGCCTGTAACAGGCATTTCACAGTGGTCTGCAAAACCCAAATTTTGATGGATAGCAAACTTTTTTAGAAAAATCTCATAAAACCCATTAAAATAGTAGATTCCTCCATGGATCCACTGTATTTTTTAGAGGGTGAATTGGATCTTCCATGAGGGAAATCCAAAATCCACAAATCTGCTATAGAGAGATTTAGTATTTTCACAGGGTTTAAAACCCGATTTGGTTTTGGATTTTAAAATAAGGTTGTATACATCAAATCATTTTGGGTTTTGGGCAGGAGATCACAGACAAATGGTGGTATTCTCAACCAAATTTTCAGGATTTATTGACAAAAATTTAAACATGAAATTATAATTGGACTACACGCCTAAACTGAAAGCATGATATGGTTTCAATGAAATTAACTAAATGACACAAAACGATTAAGATAAGGTTAAATACAATATCTAAAAGATGAAACCTATCATAAAATGACAAGAAAATAATCAAGGAGGTGGAATTTGAACTTCATATATGCCGTTTGCAAAAGAGGAGGGATCCAATCCACTTTTCGGATGGATCGCCCCACTTTTATAGCATTTTCATGAGAAATCAAAAATTTCACATCATGACAAATAAGGAATATGATTTCCAAGATATGTGAATCCAGTTTTAAACTGGATTCACAGGCTATGTTCAAAGAAAAACACGAGGAAAGAATTTTACCTTGGGTTTGCACTTGGATATGGTTGAAGGAGGGTTGTTTCAAGGCCCAAGGCAGAAGGTAGGTGGAGTTGTAGTTGTATGAGGTTGCACTAGCTTGAGGATGCTGCAATGGGTGGTAGCCTTGAAGGTTGAAGGTGAAGGCAATGATGGCTTGGTGTTGTTGGGCGCCGCCTGGAGGTAACTGCTTCAACTGGAGGGTCTGCATCAAGGAAAAGCCTTGGGGCTTTGCTGCAACAGTGGGAGATGGCTGGAACAAGGCTGCAGCCGTTTGAAGGTTGAAGCTCAAGATGGCACTGAAGGTGTTGTAGGCTGTAAGGAAGAGGTGGTAGAGCTGCTACCAAGGCAATTCAAAGATGGTTGGAGATGGTGGAGGTTGCTGCTACACGCTTGAAGGTTGTTGTGTAAGGAGAGAGCCAGAGGGAGAGAGAGGGAGTTAGGTTATGCGTGAGCTCAATGAGAGCGAGGCCAATGTCTCAACCGTGTATTCCCTGGAGATTTGAAAAGAGGGGAAGGCAATAAAAAGGAAGGAAGAAAGGGAGGGAAAGAAAGAAGGAAAGAAAGGAAGGAAGGGAAAGAAGAAGGAAAGAAGAGGAAGAAGAAAGGAAATAAAGAAAGGGAAGAGGAAGGGAAGGAAAGAAGAAAAAGGGAGATGGGGTTGGCAGCATAGAGGAAGAGGGAAAAGAGGAAGGAAGAAAGAAAGGAAAGAAAAAGGAAGAAAGAAGAAGAAGAAGGAAAGAAAAAGAGAAGGAAGAGAAGAGGAAAGGAAGGAAAAATGAGAGGAAGAATGGAAAGAAAATGGAGAAGAAGAGGGAAGAGAGAGGGGGTCGACCCCCTTGTGGGCCCCACCTCTCTAGGCTAAATAATATAAAACATAAAAATAAAGAAAATGGAAAAAGAAGGGAAGAAATGGGGAAAGAAAAGATATTTTTTTTTATTGAAAATTTTGAGTATGGCACCATCTTGGAATGGGCCTGCTCATTATTTTGAAAATGATAAAATAAAAGGGAATGTGTGGTGCCACTTTGGGGTGGGCCCCACACGGTTTTTCAGAAAAGCTTTTGCATTTTTGAAATAAAATTCAGAACTTGAAGTTCCATCTCCCTTTGCAGAATATATTCAGTTTGAAAATTTGAAAATCAAGTTTGAAAGGAATCCAAATTGTTTTTCTCGCAAAATATTTCCAAATTTAGAGTCCTGGGGGTAAAAATTTTAATTAAAAAACCCAAGGTTTGAAATTGATTTCGAAAAGCTTTTGAAACTCGAATCTAGATTGGAATTTTCAAAACTGGAGTTCTGGATCTCGAAAATGACATGAAATGAAATGTGAAATGACATGGAATGATGGAAAATGATGAGAAATGATATGAAATGTCATGCGAAATGCAGACCCTGGATGAAAAATTTTAGATATTGGACCCCGATTGACAGTTGTATGTGAACACCCCAAATTTTTCAAAGTTTTGTACTGACCCCCATTTTTTGAATAAATTGAGTCAGTTCCAATCTAAATTCCAGTTATTTCTTGGATTATACTGAAATCAAATCCATTTTCTATATCTAACTCGATTTTGGATCCAGATCCAATATCAAAATTCAAATCTGAGCTTCGTTATCCAATTTTCAAATTGAAATTACAAAAATACCAAAAATAATTTTTGAAAAGCTCAGACAGTCCATCCGGTATCCATTTGGATCCACTGCTTTGTATTTCTCATTTCGAGATCTAAAACTCAAACATCTTTTCAAAACTCTGATCCAAACCCATTTTCTGAGAAAATTTCCAAGGCTTAAGCCCAAATTCTCAAAAAAACCCTCTTTCGTAAATATTTCTCAAAAATACAAAAATAGTTTTAAAATTCTTTATTTTCCCATGTTTTTTAGAGTTTTTATTTCAAAAACACAAAAAAATAGAAAATATAAAGAAAAAGAACAAAAAAATAGAAAAAGAAAAGAAAATTCAGAAAGATACAGCTTAGGACCCTCTTTTAAACATTTTTCGTAAATTAGAACCCCATTTAGAAAAAAATTTACAAAAGAGCCACTGTTTGAAAAACTTCAAAACAGGGGGGATCAAATTCATAAAAGGCCTAATGGCCTCGCGTTATAAAGAGAGGTCGTAGGGGAAGGGGTCCTCCATCTGTTTCCACCCCATCATTGCTTCACGCATCGTCTGCCTCTCTCTCAGATCGCCTCTTCACCTCTCCCCTCTCGATCAAGTCTCCTCTTCCCCCTCTTCTTCTCCTTCTCCATCGGAAAAGGAATTTAAGAAGAAGGCATAAGGGAAGCTCCTTCCGACTCTTGCAACGCAGAGCGATCAGATCGATCATTTCCCCAGTAACTCGAATTGCAAGCATTCCTCTCTTCTCCCGATCTCTGTTGATCAAAGGTAAGTACCATCGTCTTTTTCCTTCACTGTTTCATAATTTTTTTTTCTTCACGATCAATACGATTTTGTTTTAATTGTCATATTGCATCGGTTATCCTCTTTATCCCTTATTTCTTCCTGTATCATTTATTATGAAGCATAGTACGTAGTGTCGATCTGCATATAGCAGTGTCGACCTACGTTTTGCAACATCAGCAGGAATAGTTACATTCCGACATTTTTTATTTCTTTTCTTTGCTTCACAATTTATTCATGGATTTCTTTGACTTTCACAGATTTTAGACACCTGTTTACAATTCAGTTTTCTGCTTTCGTTTTCATTGTCTGTTTATGTACGATTTCTTGTCTGCATTTTTATCTTCCCATGTTTATTTTGATTTCTAATTCACCTTGGATTCTCGGTTTCATGTTGTACATACTGGTAACCGGGGATGCCTCGCAATGGCATCACCGATTCACCTGGATTTTGTATTCCGATTCGTTTTCAGGTTTATTTTATTATTATTTTTTTTTTGGTTTCCTCTCTGGTTTTCAGTTCCTTGTTTACATCTTAATTTCCCTTCCTATTTCTGATTTCTTGTTTACGTTTTGATCTACCTTGTGGTGTTCGGTTTCCTGTTTTATTTTTTATTTTTTTTTTCGATTATCTGCTCAATGTCACCTATTCCCTCTATTCCAGATGGTGCTTGCATTACTGCATTGGCGCCGATTACGACAGTAGAAGTGTCATTCAACTTGATATTCCTAACAGTCATTGTGTTTGGGATTTTCACCTGTGCATTACATCCTATTGCATTGTTGTTTATAGTTCATCTGTATTTTCCTTTCTTTTCTTTGCATAATGTTCACAAGTGTCATCGCAGTTCCTAACCACATGCTATGATGTTGGATTTCACCTATTGGTATCATATCACCCGCCCTACAATTCCAGCATATCATTTACATCTTGGCATTTTGTTCTGATTTGTCATCGTCATATCCCCTGCTGATTTTGCATCTCATATTACAAGTGTTCCCCTATTCCCCTGTATATTTCCTGTAATTGCATACCATTCATTTCCTTTTTCTTTTTCTTTTTTTTGTTGTTTCGTAATAAAGTTATTGTTAGATAATTTGACTCGTTAATGTTGGATTGGCACGGCTAAGCTGACGCTAGTGAATACTATATTGGTCATGTGGTAACCTTCCCTTTTTTTTTCTTAAAATCAATCTACAGATCTGTTGGTTTCATATTTAAATGTCCCTATGCCTCTTGATGTTGGGCATGAATCAAAAAGCTGGTAACAAGGGGGAGGGGGAACCTCTTTTAGGGTCGAAATCAAACTTTATTAATCCTTCTGTGTTTGTGAATCATTTCTAGAATCCTGAGGGTGTTGCATACTGTTCAGAACCAATTTGTTATATCTGAACAGTCCTTTTGCATGGATTAAGTTGTTAAATTATTGTAATTGGGTAGGAGTCATTTATTTGCTTTATTTACTGTTTGAGGCTTACGCTGCGTAGTATTTTCATTAAACCTTGTATATATTGATCGATCTTTGTTACGTATGTCATTGCGTTAGCATATCAATTTGTATATCACTTATCACACCCTCTCCTGCACTTGCACTTACTCCCTTCACACTCATCATTTATACCTTGTATAATAATCTCCCTGTCATACCTACATCACACTCTCTATTAAACTTACGTGAAGCTGTTGTTCAAAAACTCAGAGAATAACTCTCAAAGTTTTTTTTCATCTCCCATGTTATCATCCACATTCCTCCAATATGCATTTACATCTTGGCATTTATCAGTTACTTCCCTTAAATGTTGCTCAAATCTACTCTTCCAACTCAAGTTGACCCCTTTAATCCAAAAGCTTGTTGTTCTTTGAAGTCACAGTTCCCTTAAGAGGCTTTCAAAAAATCACAACAGAAGATGTTATATTTTCTCCTGCTCAATCTGGTCCTTGTGCTACATCCAGTCAAGCCACAAATGAATGGGTGTGCTTTTTGAAATCAGTTCAGGTGAAGTGATCAGAAGTCTCTTCTGTATTGAAAATAATGACTCATTAATTGATGCATCAGTTTATGCTCCGGATTGTTTTAGTTTCTTGAAATGCAGAGTGAGTCCTATAGAATGTATCCGGATGAATCAATTGGATTCTTGATATGTTCTCTTTGAATCAGAAACTCTGAATGGCCTAGCTCTGTGGAGTTTGATAAGGTGAATGGAAAGATTCTGATTTATTCAGCCCAAGATGTGATATACAAGGTTTTGGTTTGAGGAATTACTCCCTCCTCTACGCAATACCTGACAGAGACATTCAGAAAATCGAAAACAGTTTAGAAAGGTCGATTTCATTGAGCAGTTCAATGAGAAACTCCTGGTTAAGCAAGAAAGTGAAAATTTGCAGATTTTGGATGTAAGAGATTCAATAGAAGCTATCCAGGTAAAGTATTGTAAAAACCGAAAATTTTCACCCTCATCCAGTGTTTACATTTCATGTGTCATTGCATATCACTTCATGCATTCGACATATCTTTTCATTGCATTGCATAGCATTGCATCTCATCATCGAGATCCAACACTCTTGTTTTCAAAATATTGGATTCAGATTCGAGTTTTTAAAACTTTTCTTTCGAAATCAATTTCAAAACCTGGGTTTTAAATTGACATTTTTGCCATTTGCCAACTCTCAGGTCTCATATTTTGAAATGTTTTCCTCAGAAAATAATCTGGATTCATTTGAAACTCGATTTCAATTCTCAGACGAGACCCATTCAGGTGGTGTTGCTTCTGGATTCCTTTATTTATTAAAAATCTCAAAAATTTCAGAATCCTAGTTGGATCAGGACTCTATATTTTCATTTTTTTGAACCTTTTTAAAACTCCATTCTAATTTTAAACCAGTTGTGGTGATATCCTTGCACATTTCTATCATTCTGGTCAAAATTTTAGAGTCCTAGTTGGATCAGGACTCTTTTTCCAGAGTCCTAGTTGGATCAGAACTCTACCTTTTACTACCCCTTTTACCTGTTTTTGAGAATAACTATCAAAATCCTTTGTTTTTGGCCAAAATTCTAGAGTCTCAGTCGAATTAGGACTCTTTCTCAGAGTTCTAATTAAATGAGGACTCTATCTCGATTTCATTCGCTACTCCTGTTTTCACTTGTTTTTAAAACCTTCTCATTTGATTTTCAAAATCTTCCATTTTTAGCTGAAATTCTAGAGTCCTGACCAGATTAGGACTCTTTCTGAGAGACCTAATCGAATCAGGACTCTATCTTTCGTTGGTATTCTGCCTATCTTTAATCAAATCTTTCAAAATTCGTCAAAATGAGCCAAAAACTTAGAGTTTTGGTTGAACCAGGACTCTGTTCGAAGAGTCCCAGTTGGATCAGGACTCTGACCCTGATTTCAATTTTGCGAGAATCTTTCTAAAATTTTAAATTGTTGCATTTCTATCACGGAGTTTTAAAATTTTGGGATTTTACCCTAGAGTCCTGATCAAATCAGGGCTCTATCCAGAGCTTATTTTCTCATTTCATTTTCACTAGTTTTCAAAAGTTCTGTTTAAACCTCATCATTTGCTTCTCAAAAAAAAAAAAATCGGAGTTCTAGTCAAATTAGGACTCTTCCTCAGAGTCCTAGTCAGATCAGGACTCTGAAACAAACTTTAATTTTATCTTATTTTCACCTATTTTTCAAGATTCCCTCATTTATTTTCTCAGAAAATCCAAAAATCTGAGAGTTCTAGTTTGATTAGGACTCTGTCCTAGTTGGATCAGAACTCTGTTTGATTTCAATACTTGTTATTTTCACTATTTTTACTGTTCTTTCATTTGTTTTTCAGAAAATACCAAAAAGATCTAGAGTTTCGGTCTGATCAGGACTCTATCTTAGATTCTTAATCAGGTTAAGGGTTAAGCCTGAGCCTCGTTTTTCCATGAAGTATCGTCCCCTTTCAGGTTAAGGGTTAAGCCTGAACCTCATTTTTCCACGAGGTATCATCCCCTTTCAGGTTAAGGGTTAAGACTGAGCCTCATTTTTCCACGAGGTATCGTCCCCTTTCAGGTAAAGGGTTAAGCCTGAGCCTCGTTTTTTCACGAGGTATCGTCCCCTTTCAGGTTAAGGGTTATACATGAGCCTCGTTTTTCCACGAGGTATTGTCCCCTTTCAGGTTAAGGGTTAAGCCTGAGCCTCATTTTTCCACGAGGTATTGTCTTCTTTCAGGTTAAGGGTTAAGCCTGAGCCTTATTTTTCCACGAGGTATCGTCCCCTTTCAGGTTAAGAGTTAAGCCTGAACCTCGTTTTTCCATGAGGTATCGTCCCCTTTCAGGTTAAGGGTTAAGCTTGAACCTTGTTTTTTCACGAGGTATAGTCCCCTTTTGGGTTAAGGGTTAAGCTTGAACCTCGTTTTTCCACGAGGTATTGTCTCCGATCAGGTCAAGGGGTTAAACCTGAGCCTCATTCTTATGAGGTATTTCCTTTCCCGTCCCATCCAGGTTAAGGGCTAAGCCTGGGCCTCATTTTGATGAGGTGAATCTTCTTCTTCGTTCTCTATTCCTTATCTATCGTCATCATCTAAATTAATTCTTTCACACCCAGCCAGATTTTTCTAACTGGGGCATGTTTATAGTCCAAATTTGGTGTGTTTTTCTTTTCCACTAAGCTCGGCTTACAACCGACTTAGTAGCAAAGAGGGGCATCTGTAAACACCCCAAATTTTCACCCTCATCCAGTGTTTATATATTTCATGTGTCATTGCATATCATTGCATGCATTCGGCATACCATTTCATTGCATTGCATGGCATTGCATGTCATTATATCTCATTTTCAAGATCCAACACTCATGTTTTCAAAATTAATCCATATTTGGGTTTTCAAACTTTTCTTTCAAAATCAATTTTAAAACCTGGGTTTTTAATCAACATTATGTCATTTGCCAACCCCCAGGACCTTATATTTTGAAGTGTTTTCTCATAAAACAATCTCAATTCATTTCAAACTCAATTTCAATTGATTTCAATTCTCAGATGAGGCCCATTTAGGTGGTGTCACTTCTGGATTCCTTTATTTATCAAAAATCTCAAAAATTTTAGAGTCCTAGTAGGATCAGAACTCTGTATTTTCATCTGTTTGAAGCTTTAAAACACCATTTTGATTTTAAACCAGTTATGGTCATATCCCTTGTCCGTTTCCTCCGTTTTGGCCAAAATCTTAGAGTCCTAGTTGGATTAGGACTCTTTTTTCTAGAGTCCCAGTCGGATCAGAACTCTACTTTTTATTACCTGTTTTGGAGAAAACCTTTCAAAATCTACCATTTTGGCCAAAATCCCAGAGTCCTAGTTGGATTAGGACTCTTCTTTAAGAATCCCAGTCGGATTAGGACTCTTCTTCAGAGCTCCAGTCGGACTAGGACTCTGTCTTTTGTCACAATTTTTACCTGTTTTTAACCAAATCTTTCAAAATGAGTCAAAAAGTCAGAGTTTATGTCAAAATAGGACTCTGTTCAGAGAGTCCTAGTTGGATCAGGACTCTGATCCTGATTTCAATTTTGAGAGAATCGTTCAAAAATATTTCCATCTACCAAAACTATTATACTTTTATCAAAGAATTTCAAAATTCAGAGGTTTTAGCCCAGAGTTCTGATCAAATCAGGACTCTACCCCAGAGTCCTAATCGAATCAGGACTCTATCCAAAGTTCATTTTCACTGGTTTTTAAAAGCTTTGCTTAAAATTCATCATTTGCTTACAAGAAAAACCAAAATTCTTAGAGTTCTGATTGAATCAGGACTCTTTCTTAGAGTCCTAATTAGATCAGGACTCTAAACCAAAACTTCAATTTTATACTGTTTTCAACTGTTTTTCAAAATTCTCTTATTTGTTTTCTCAGAAAATCCAAAAATCTTAGAGTCCTAGTTCAATTAGGACTCTGTCCTCAGAGTCTCAGTTGAATCAGAACTCTGTTTTATTCCAATATTTGTTATTGTTTTCACTGTTTTCACAAGTTCTTTCATCTGTTTTTCAGAAAATACCAAAAAAATTCTAGAGTTTCAGTCCGATCTGGACTTTGTCCGAGAGTCCTAATCTAGTCAGGAGTCTGTTTTTACTTTCATTTTCATTTTTTTTCAAAAATTAGGTCATTTGGTAGAGTCCAGTTAATTCAGGACTCTATTTTAGAGTTCTGATTGAGTTAGGAATCTAACCTTGACTCTATTTTCTGACTTATTTCATCATTTTTGATAAAATATTTTCAAAAACTCCTTCATTTGACTTTTAAAATCCAAAATCTCAAAGTCCTAAAATTTCAGGACTCTAACCCGGAGTTCCAGTTCGCTGGAGACTCTATTTTCAAAAATTCTGAATTCTAACTATTGATTCTAACCCCTTTTCAAAGTCATTTTCAGTGTTTATTTCAAATTTTTCGAAACCTGATTTGGGCCCACTCAGTTGGAACCATATCTTGAGAAGTTCTAACCCAGTTAGAACTCTATGCCATTTCAAAACTTTTAATTTCAAGTTTACTTTTGAAGATCTTTTGAAAATTCTCTCAATTTCAAGCTTTAAAATCGTTTTTAAAATATCAAGTGGGGCCCACTCAAGGTAGCACCATATTTGTAAAAGTCAGGGTTAGACTAGGATTAGTCAATGTCCTACCTAGGTTAGATGTCTAGGTGAGTCAAAATTTAATTTTAAAAAACCCCTATCTTCACTCTAGTTTCTAACTTTGATTTTAAAGTTTTAAAAAATAGGTTTTTTTGAAAAACCCAAATGGCGCCACATTTGGGGTCTTTAGGTCAATTAGAGGTCTAATTAGTAGTCTTAGGTTAGTTAGGGGCTTAATTAGGAAGGTCAAGAGTCAAATTCAATTAGGAACCCCCCCCCCCCCCCCTCCACTAATTGTTTGAGATAGGTTTTTAAAAGGGACAAAATTTGAATTAATTAGCCTTTTTTTTAACCTAATTTTTTCTATTTAAAGAGGCTAGAGGGGAGGTTGACCCCTAAGGCTTTCTTAGTAGTTTCTTGGACCTTCTCTCTCCTCCCAGCTGCTCCCTCCATTGCTGCACCATCCAAGGTAGGATTCCTTAGTAATTTTTGATAGTTTTTATTATTTTTTTTATGATTTTTCAATAGATTTAGCCATTGGCGCCATCTCCTTCATGGATTAAACCATGGATTCAACCTCAAGAACCTCAAGAATGGTTCAAGAAGATGATCTAACCTTGTTTTGCTGTTTTTCTAGGGATTCTAATCCGTTAGAATCGATTATAGCATTGATTTTCATGTTCTTAACCATGAAAATATGTGATTTACCTGCTAAATGGGTTGAATCCATGATTTCAAAGGTAAAATCAAACTCCAGCCATGGATTCCCTGTGTTTTTTTTTTTGTTTACATATTCATGTTTATTACACATGTTTCAGCATAGAAATTAGTTTTGTTTTACTGTTTAAGTATTTTTTTATTGTTTTCATTGATTCAAGCATGTTTTATTGAGTTTTATTAAATTTCTGTGTGTTTTAAGCTTAGATCAATAAAGAGCATGTTAGTTCGTATTGAAATACTCACTGTAAATTTCTGATTTTTTTATATGTGATACAAAGATATGTCAGTCAACTACTGTAAACAAATTAGGTGTTTTGGGATTCGGGAACTCTGTCAGAAAAATAAAAGATTAAAACGTGATTTTAAATCGATTAGAATTGTTATTGAAATTCATAGATGACTTGCAGTTGTGTTATTTCTCTCATCTGATATTTGATTTGAGATCCGTAAAGTGAAGTGGATTCTTGTTAATGTGAACTATTTACTGTAAAATTTTTATAATTTTTTGCCTCTGTTTAGTATTTTTCTTTTGTCAGAGAGTCAGATTTTAAATTTAAAACTCATTAGGGTTTACCAAAACCCTAATAAGAATTGTAATGATCATAGATCTCAAACAGTAGATCTGAATCATAATATGTAAAAACAAAAGTTTATTAGTTTTATGTCTATTGTTCACTTCTGAATATTCAAGATTTTTTTATGAATGTTTCTATTTGTTTCTGTATTTTCAACCGAAAGTATCTGTTTTAACCAATGTTAGATTCGTTATATTTAAGTCCAGATTGCCGGAAGGGTTTCTCCCTCATCAGAGATGGTTTTTCCGATCTGTAAAATGATTTTTTTTTGTTTTTCTGTCTAGTTTACCTCTGTAAAATTTCAGGAGTTTTCATGGTGAGTTGGCCCCTGATTCGGGTCAAACAGTGAAATGGGTCTGTGACCATGGGTTAAAATAGCTTATTTTAGGGTTTTAATGCAATTTTTGAATTGGAATAATGTTAAAAATATAATTTTATGATTCCAATATGGTTTTATAGTTATAACAAGTACAGATGTCGATTTTTATGAATTTTAGAATCCATTTGATGCTTGAATGGATCAAATTGCAAAACAGGGTACCTGCAGGATCCAGAAACACTGCCAAAATTGTGATTTTTGTGATATTTATTGATTTTCGTGTATAAGTTCATGTTTTTAGGGTTTAGTTATGTTTAGAATCATATTAGGATGCTTTATGATTAATTTTGTGCTTATTTGACTTCATTTAAACCCTAACCCAAAGTTTTTACCAAAATTTATTTTAGAAAACCCTGATTTCAAGGCCATAGTCTTGCTATCAGAGGTATTTTGGTCATTTGACCTAAATTTCGAAATCCTAAACCTTAGTTTTTATATTTTTAATCATATCATATCATATCATATCATTTTTGGTTCAATTTATCCTTATTTGAATTTTAAAACTTGCATTTTATAAAATATCTTTCTAAAAAACCTGATTTCAAGGCCATAGTCTTGCTATTAGGGGTATTTTAGTCATTTTGACCTCAATTTCGAAATTTTAAATATCATTTTCACATTTATTCAATTTTATTTCATATTTTGTTATGTTTATCTCAGGGGATCATGGAAAAAGGCTTATATCTAGCAAAATCCAGTAATTTATAGATATTACTGGATAAATCTAGAAAAGCCAACATATCTTTACTAACAAGTTTTCTAGTTTTGTAGGGATATTGAAGACTTTACTTTCCTTTAATTTTATGTATTTAAATTCAATTAGTGATGTAAATTAAATGTAAAATTTGGAATAAGAATTTTCATTCCTCCATAGAATAGGATGCATTGCATATAGTTTTAAATTTTGATATATAACTGCTATGTTTGTCATTCATACACTTTCTTTATAAATCCACCATGGTCTACACGAATGGCACGTGCACTAGATCTTATGAAGTTGACAAACTCGGTGGAATTCGTATTTATGGCCATAGTCAGAATACGAATGAGACCCAGATTTGTGATCTTCGTATTAGCCACATTCAGCCTAAACTCTTAGGCTAACTTCAAAATGCACTGCATTTCTCAAAAATACAAAAGGATTTTCTCAATTCCTCAAAATCACGACTTTCAAATCCATATTCATTCATTTTATTCAATTTACAAATCCCAATTCCAATTCCGAGAAATCGATTTTCTCAAAATTTTCTAAGTCTTACTCAGAAATTGGTTTTCTCAAAACTCTGATCTTTCAAATAATATTTCAAGTATTTATCAAGTTTAAATCATGATTTTCCAAGTTATATATTCAATTTCAAAGTCTAAATTCATAGAAATCAAGTTTTTCCAAAGTTACTTGAAATTCCTCAGAAATCCATTTTTACAAAACACTTGGATTCTTCAGAAATGAATTTTCATTTTCCTCAGAAATATTCTTTCACCATGATTCACGATTTTTAAAGTGACATCTTTTCCAAGAATTTTCCAAGTATTTCAAATCTCAAAGCAAACATCATGTTTTCAAATCTCCATTTTTCAGAAAATTCATAGCACATGCCTGATTCTTTGTGCATTTAGGAAATAGAACACGATTTAGACAAGTTGAGCAAAGCTAAGCACACTTTTGATCCTTGGTTCAATTACTCCTGGTAAAGGCGCCAGGAACGGTTGAACCTCGTACAGACAGGCGAGTCCCATTCTTCGGAATTTTCCCGCATTTTAAAAACGGAGGCGAGTTATTTTAAAAAAAAAAATCAAAGGTCAGTTTGACTTGCAAAAGTAAAATTTTGCGATGATAACAGGTTTGGCGACCGTGATGGGATCTGTCTTCGCCTGATCAATTGTGTGCTTAACTTAGTTTAAATTGTCAAAATCGTGTTCCATAGATTGTCAGCTTTTATTTCATGATATCATGTGAACCTAGGAGCCTAGACTTGAACCCAACTGATATAGATTGCATGTAGACTAGGCATGGTTTGGTAGGACCATATTGAGGAGAATTATTCATCCTCACATAGACTTAGGTCTAATACAACACTCCTCAATCTAGGATTTGTATGAAAACAATGTTTGCTTCTTCAAAATTTTTAAAATCTCTATCTCTTTAGGTTTTAGAGCCTTCTGATTTTCTTGCATGTGATCATGTTTTCAAAAACCACCCCACCTATCTTTACCTGGTCTTCACGTTGTTGGGCTTTCTTCCAGAACCATAGTTCGGGATAAAGCCCCACAACTGGGCCACCTATTTGGGTGAAAACCCCCCTGCCATGTACCAAGGGCCATAGTTCAACGTATATCGGCAGGTGCTCAAGAATGTTGGAAAACTTGAACCTAGAACCGAAGAAATTGATTTTATGCCACGTACATCGGGCTTCGGCTCGAGTATATAGGAATAGCATGATTGGACACAGATGATCTGAACCCTGGAGTTAGGATTAAGGTCCTACAACTATTTCGAAACTTGTGCATCTAGAGTCAGCTTTTAGGGAATGTTGTATGTGCATACTTGATTGTACAGGATGTGATTGAATGTCAGTTTCTTTAATTACATTTTTCCATAAGTTTTTCTAAAAATACTGGACGATTTTCAAAAATCCCTAAATTTTTCCATCTGTTTTCATATACTGTCTGATTTATTCAAACCCTAGATGATTTTTTTCAAATTCTCCTCTATTTTTCTTCAAAACTTCAGGTGATTTTTCATCCCTTCGTTCTTCTGGATCTCGAATTTCCTGCTTCATTTTTATCTTGCCTGCATGTTTTTCAAAATCCTTATATTTTCCTAAGTTTTATTCCAATTTTCCATGTTTTCCAGTCCGATGGCATCCAGTCAACTTGATTCGGTCTTTCCTGAGGATCACATCTCTTACGAGGTGCGACAAGGTCTTCCTGAACATCGAGTCCTCAACACCGGATCCTTCCTTCCTCGGTAGTATTTTTCATGGCTCAAGAACTTTTCTCGTATGTTTCCGGACCATTTGGATGATTGTGGATTGGAACTGGCATCCGTAGTGGGAAAGCAGACAATTAACAACAATTTGATCCACGCACTGGCATAACGGTGGAATCTGAGCACTAGTACCTTCTGGTTTTCATGGGGGGAAATGACTTTGTTGATGGACGAATTCTTAGAGATTATGGGATTACCTGAACCAGCTGGTCAGCCAGGAGATCCATTGGAGAAACAATTTTTTATCAATGTCAAAGGTCTAGATCCCCGAGACGCTTTAGCTCGCATGACAGGATGCAAGTCTTGGCCATTGATTAAGGAGAATGGAAACGAATATGTGGACCTGCTCGAAATTTACAGACAGTATGGGACATTTATGGAAGTCAGTTCCTTATCTCGAACAACCCGAGAGAGAATCCAGCATAAAATGGTCTTATGCACTGTGGGATTAGCTCTCTTTCCATATGGACGGAATTACATGGATATCAGGATAGTTCAACTTTTATGAAGGTGGGGAAGTTGACAGACCAGCCGCCTCTCTATAGCCATGGCCGCACTTGCTTTTCTGTACCGAGGGTTGACCCGTTTCACACTCGAAGAATCAATTCTAGTCGAAGGGTGAACTTATGCATTGCAATCTTGGTTCCTCTGGCATATGCCAGCCCGAGCCAGTTCATTCAGATACAATGGTGAAAAACTTATTCCAGTTGCGTGATACCGGTTTTTAATCGACAACCTTCAAGAGGACGAAGTCGTATGGGACTACTTTGATCGTCAGGAATCACCTCCCAGATATACTTACGCATACGACAAGCGGATCAGACTATTTGGGCCATTCTTCTGCGTATACTACCATCCAGAGCGGTGTGTCAGACAGTTCTCTCAGAGACAGAAGCGCATAGAAATTCGTCTACTATCAGGGATCTTGCCAGAGTTCGATCTCACATCAGATCAGTGGTCCAGAGCATACCATTCTGCCAGACATGGCTGGAATTCTTTTGTTACTCTCACTATTTTTCTTGGTCCTCGAGTGTTCAATGATTATTAGGAGTGATGGAAAATTGTTTGACCCGCTCCCTTTTGTCAAGTTTATTATTAATAAAATCATGTTTTTCCTTCAATAAAATTCCTTTAATTTTCATCCTATCTTGGTTTGACGACCACGCCTAGGTAACAAGGCGTATTTTCAGTTGTTTATTTTGCAAAGAATAGCAGCGCAATTGTCGTGACTCCAGCGATGACTCAGTCCCTAGTAATGGGACATCCTTTAAATTGTCTACTAGATATTCAACAAATACTTCCTATTCAAAACCATTTTCAGTAGCTAATCCTCAGTTTTGCCCTGCAGAGAGCACTTGCATCCTTACATGGTTCAGACGAGGTCCAACCGGATTCTTCTTTCCCCGGTGGTACTATTTATGGTTCAAGAATTTCTCTCGTATGTTTCCGGACCACTTGGACGATTGTGGGTTAGAACTGGCGTCCGCAGTGGGAAAACAGACAGTCAACGACAACTTGATCCATGCACTAGCAAAATGGTGGAATCCGAGCACTTCTACCTTCTGGTTCCCGTGGGGCGAGATGACGGTGCTGATAGATGAATTTTCAGAGATTATGGGATTGCCTGAGCCAGCCGGTCAGCCCGGAGATCCATTGGAGAAACAGTTTCTGATTAATGTTAAGGGTCTGGACCCTAAGGATGCCTTAGCTCGCATGACAGGACGCAAGTCTTGGCCTCTGATTGAAGAAGATGGAAACGAATATGTGGACCTGCTCGAAATCTACAGACAGTATGGGACCTTTGTGGAAGTCAGCTCGTTGTCCAGGACAGCTCGAGAGAGAATTCAGCACGCGATGGTTCTGTGCACGGTGGGATTAGCTTTCTTTCCTGATTGACGGAATTACATGGATATCAAAATAGTTCAGCTTCTAAGGAGATGGGGAAGTCGACAGACCAGCCACCTCTCGATAGCCATGGCTGCACTTGCTTTTCTATACCGAGGGTTGACCCGTTTCGCACTCGGAGAGTCGATCCTAGTCGAAGGGTGCACCTATGCCTTGCAGTCTTGATTCCTCCGGCATGTGCCCGCCCGAGCCAGTTCATTCAGATACAATGGAGAGAAGCTTCTTCCAGTTACGCGATACCGGTTCCTGATCGACAACCTTCAGGAGGAAGAAGTTGTATGGGATTACTTTGATCGTCAGGAATCACCTCCCAGATATACTTATGCATATGGCAAGCGATTCAGGCTACTTGGTCCCTTTTTCTGCGCATACTATCATCCAGAGCGGTGCGTCAGGCAGTTCTCTCAGAGGCAGAAGCGCGTAGAGATTCGTCCACTATCAGGGGTTCTGCCAGAATTCGATCTCACATCAGATCAGTGGTCCGGAGCATACCATTCTGCCAGGCATGGCTGGGATTCCTTTGTCAGTCTTACTATTTTTCCTGGTCCTCGCGTATATTCTGATTATCCGAAGTGGTGGAAAATTGTCTGTCCCCCTCTCCTCTGTCAAGTGTATTATTGATAAAATCATGTTTTTCCCCTCAATAAAATTCCTTTATTTTACATTTCACTTTGGTTTGACAACCTCGCCTAGGTAACAAGGCATATTTCCAGTTGTTTATTTTGCAAAGAATAGCAGCGCAATTGTCGTAACTCCAGCGACGACTCAATCCCTAGTGATGGGATATTATTTCAATTGTCTACCAAAATTCTCAATAAATATTTTCCTCCAACCAAACTTCCTTCAGAAGCCTAACCATCAGTTCTACCTTGCAGAGAGCATCAGCAATATCCAAGAGAACATTTGTGATACCCGATGGTTCATACAAGATCCGGAAAGAAAACCTCATCAATCGAAGGTGTGGCATACTCGATCGCTTCGGAAGAAGAGATGGACTCCCCCCGATCAGCTAAAAATTAGGGGCAGCAGGTTGAGGATGACATTGATCCTCAAATGTACGTCATGTTCAAGAAAATGATGACCAAGATGCTGGCAGAGCAAGTTGAGGCCAGTACTGAGCAAATTCAGACCAAACAGAAAGATAAGGGTCATACCGTCAAGAATATCAGCAAAAAGCAGAGTCGTCACGAGGAAATGTCTGATGAATCAGAATCAGCTGACGATGCTGACAAGGAATGTGAAAATAAACATGAATTCAAAAGGTCAATTCAGGGCGAGGGGTCGGCTTACAAATCCAAAAATCAGTCTGTTGATGACCCTACTCAGACACAGCTAAAAGACATGATGAAAATGGTCAAAGATCTGCAGGCCCGCGACAAGGGCAAGAAAGTCTTCACCAGCGAAGACTTCTATGATGGTTTAGATGGGGACGACAATTTGGATAATCTCCCCAGAAAATTTATCAAGTTTGATGGTTCTGGCGACCCTAAGGCTCATCTCGCCATGTTTTTCGCTGAATGTTCACGATTCAAGCGTGACAATCGGGCACTCTTCCTTTGCTTCCCTCGCAGTCTGGAGGGAACGACAGCTAAGTGGTACTCGGAGCACATCAACCCCATAGAGCTGAAAGAATTTGATAAGGTGGTGAATATGTTCATTGAGCGCTTTCTGTTCAATGCTGAGGTGCTCCCGACCCTCAGCCACCTCTGTGGCCTGAAACAGAGAGAAAATGAAAAGGCCCGAGATTTTATCCACCGCTGGAGGTCAGCTTGCAACAAGATGAGAGACCCCATATCAGAAGGGCATGCTTTTTCCTTGATTCTAGGCAATTTCTCCCAGCCTCTAAAAGGCCTCATCTCCACCGCACCATCCAGAACCTTTATAGAGTTAACAGAACGAGCCGAATGGCTCGAATTGAGTATGGAGAATGACTTCTATGAAAGTTTCACTTTCACCAAGAACAGCAGTCAGAATGAGTCGAAAAAAAAAGACTCATTTCACTAATTCTGTCAGTAATAATAAATGGAATCATCGCAAGGGACAGAATAGAGACTTCTGTTATGGGGCAGGAGGTTCAAACAGGAATGATCAGAAAGGGAAGCCGATCCCGCAATTCAGCAAGCCGCTTCAACTAGAGCAGGGACCAAAACCCCGAGAGAAAGTGAAGCACGAAGGATGGAGCTATGAGAGGAAGTTCACTCCATTGGATCAATCACTCGAGACTGTGCTCGAGTACCTGTTGACCAAAGAGATGGTCAAATTGCCCAGGCTGGTCGATCCTTCCGCTCCTATGGGAAAATTCAAAGACCAATTCTGCAAATTTCATCGAACAGTGGGGCACAACACTGAGAATTGCTTCGTTCTGAAGAACATTGTTCAAGACCTTATTGATAAAAATCTTCTGGTAGAAGGTGCGAAAGATGAAAATATAGATATTCTAAAAGAGCCATTTCCTCGTCATTCTACAATAGTCATTACCGAACAGTTGTTTCAACCACAGGAGCATATCAGGCCGTGCTCTGAAAATGACATGCAAGCTCAGCATCAAGTCCTGGTATTGTAGCAGGCTCGGTCCAAGGCCCAGAAGATGGACCTTATTTCAGCTTTCGGCAAATTGAAAGTATCTGACAAGCCCGCTGGGATATCTCCCGAGGTAGCCAGAAGTATGCCATGGCTCCCTAAGCATCTCATTAAGTCCACCCCAAAGAAAAGCGGGACATCCACTCTAAAGCCTATTACAGCATTATCCAATGTCTCAATTTTGGACTAAACCCAAGCTTCCGCGAAACATCAGCAAGTATTAAATAATCTGTTGCAGAAAATCAAGGTGAAACCAAGCATAACTCCGGAAGACATGGCCCACATAGTCAATCAGGCCATGACTAATGCTCCAGTTACTTTCTCCGATGAGGATCTCCCTAAACCTCATGTATTTCACAACAATGCCTTGTATGTTGTGGTTCGAACCAGAGGGATGACAGTTCCTCATGTGCTGATCGACGGAGGCAGCAGCCTCAATATATGTCCGGAAATGACCGCCAAAGCTTTGGGCATTAAAGGAGAAGAATACATTTCGGATCTGATCACCATTTATGGATTCGACAATCATGGCCAAACAGCGAAAGGAAAAATCTTCCTGGAGATCTTCATTGACTACTCGGTCCATTCAATTCTCTTTCACGTGGTCAATGTGCCGCCCACTTATAATCTACTTCTCGGGAGACCATGGATCCACAACACAAACGCAGTACCGTCTACTCTGCATCAGTGCATCAAGTGGTCAAAAGGTGGTATGATCACGACAGTCTTAGGCGAAGATCCGGAGCAGAGGCTAGCACAGCCCATGGTTCCCAGGCCCTCTTTCACTACTGATATCCCTAGCATTAGGGGTATTGAAGAGGTCAGCTTCGAAGAGGATTTAGGAATAATGCAAACGGTAGAGCAACCCGAGCATACAGTGGCTGCGACCCGATGGGGAGGTCCACAGTTCTTCAAGATTGGGGGACAAATTGATTACAGCACACTTAAGGGTCATCCTTTATTCTCCCAATTTATGAAGGCTAAAAAGGGATTTGATTTACTAGTAAAGTATGGCTACCCGCCTTTCCAAGGCTTAGGCAAAAATGAAGATGGTCGTCTTGAACCAGTGATTCCTCAGCACTGCCCTAAAAGGGCCGGATTGGGCTTTAATGACCGAAGATCTCAGAAAGGGACTGTTTTCATTAAGGGAGCGCATTAGAAGAATTCCTGTGTCTTTCATTTTCTATTCTTTTGTCGGGATGATATCCCATTTCATTTTCATCATTGTCATTTTGATTAATTCTATCTTTCAATAAAGTTGTCAGTTTCCTTTGTCTATCTTGGTGCCATTTGTCTATTTACTCCTCAGTATTAAATCTTTACAAAATTGAAATCATTTTGCTCTTTTATATTTCCAATTATTTTCAATAAAAGCAATTTATTTCATGATGAGCAATTTCCCTAAATCAATTTATCCTCCAATTTTCAGAATGTCTTCCCGATCTATCAAGAAGCTCATCTTTAATCCAAAAGCTTGTTCGAAATCAGCAATAATTCATCAGGTCAGAATAAGAACAGAATGTAGTCAAACTGCAAAGCAGTCAGGAGAATCCGCAGAGTTCGATTCAGCTCTTTAGGAACTGCCATAATTTGCATCGGTTCAGAAGCAAGATGAGCCATCATCCTTCATTCAAGATCCGACTGAGGATATCAATATCGGATCAGAAGACAATCCTAGAATTCTCAAGATTGGCAGTGGTTTGAGCCCAGGAGAGAAAGAAAGGCTCACTAATTTTCTCAAGCAGCATGAAGAAGTATTCGCATGGACTTATGAGGATATGCCAGGTTTAGATCCGAAATTGGTGGAACATCGCCTCGTTTTGAAGCCTGAGGCGAAACCAGTCAAACAGAAGTTGAGAAAAATGGATCCTTGAATCGAGCAACAGGTCAAGGAAGGACTTGAGGATCTGCTTAAAGCAGGATTCATTCGAGCAATTGATTACCCGGATTGGTTGGCGAATATCGTAGTAGTTCCTAAGAAGAATGGGAAAGTGTGAATCTGTATCGACTTCCGTGATCTCAATAAAGCCACTCCAAAGGATGACTATCCGCTCCCAAACATTAATCTCCTAGTCGATAGCACAGTCGGGCATGCTATGTTCTCCTTTATGGACGGATACTTCGGATATAATCAAATCAAGTTGGCCGCTCGTGACCAATCCAAAACATCCTTTATCACGCCATGGGGCACTTTCTGTTACACGGTTATGCGTTTTGGGCTTAAGAATGCTGGAGCCACTTATCAGCGCGCTATGGCCGTTATATTCCATGATCAGATACACAAGACTATGGATGCATATGTCGATGATATTCTGGTGAAATCCAAAGAAGAGGAAGATCACATCGAAGCTCTTAATCAAGTTTTCAAGCGACTCATTCTTTACAAGCTAAGACTCAATCCACAAAAAATGTGTCTTTGGAGTCAAATCAGGCAAGTTGCTAGGCTTCTTGGTCAGCAAGAAGGGGATAAAAATGGATCCCGCTAAGGCCAAAGCTATCATTGGCATGCCACCCCCGACTAATCTCAAAGAATTGCATAGCCTTCAAGGACGCATGCAATCAATTCGGCGATGTAAACACCCCAAATTTTCACCCTCATCCAGTGTTTGTTCATTTCATAAGTCATTACAGATCATTGCATGTCATTGCATGTCATTGCATGTATTCTACATAACATTGCATGTCATTGCATAGCATTGCATGTCATTGCATCTCATTTTCGAGATCCAGCACTCCTATTCCAAAACATTCAATCCAGATTTGAATTTTAAAGCTTTATTTCAAAATCAATTTCAAAACCTGGGTTTTTATTCAATACTCTGTCATTTTCCAACCCCGGGACTTTATATTTTGAAATATTTTCTCAGAAAACAATCTGGATTCATTTCAAATTCAAATTTTAATCGATTTCAATTCACAGATGAGACCCATTGAGGTGGTGTCGCTTCTGAATTCCTCTATTCATCAAATTTCTCAAATTTTTGAAAGTTTCAGTCCGATCAGGACTCTGTCTCAGAGTCGTAATCCGGTCAAGAGTCTGGTTTTTAAGTCTGTTTTACTTCCATTTTCAGTCTTTTTCGATTATTTTCAAAATTTAGGTCATTTTACATAGTCCAGTTAGTTCAGGATTCTATTTTAGAGTTCAGTTGAGTTAGGAGTCTAACCCTGACTGTGTTTTCTGACTTATTTCATCATAAAATCTTTTGAAAATTCTTTCATTTGGCTTTTAAAATCTAAAATCTCAGAGTCCTAAGAGTTCAGGACTCTAACCCGGAGTTCCAGTTTGCTTGAGACCCTATTTTAAAAGATCTTGAATTTCAAATATCGATTTTAACCCCTTTTCAAAGCCATTTTCAGTGTTTATTTCAAAATTTCTAAAACTCGATGTGGGCCCACTCAGTTGGCACCATATTCAGAGGAATTCTAATTCAGTTAGAAACCTATGCCATTTCAAAAATTCTAATTTTAAGATTACTTTTGAAAATCCTTTTGAAAACTACTTCAATTTCAAGTTTTAAAATCATCTTTTTGTAAAAACTCAAGTAGGGCCCACTCGGGGTGGTGCCATATTCGAGTCAGTCAGGGCTAGACTAGGGTTAGTTGATGTCTTGGTTAGTGTTAGAGGTTTAGAAGAGTCAAAACCATTTTGAAAAACTCATTTTTGAAAGTTAGTTTTTAAAACTAGTGTTTTTAAAGGTTTTTAAAGGTGTTTTAAAAACTCAATGTGAGAAAATGCCAAGTGGCACCACATTTGGGGATTTTCTAGGTTTATCTAGGGGCTAATTAGGACTTAATTAGGATAATCTAGGCTAGGGTTAGTTAGGTAAACTCACACCAAAATCGCCCCCCTTAGAGAGTCCAAGATTTTTAAAAGTGTTAAAATTTAAACCTAATTTTTTTATTATAAATAGATGCATAAGGGGGGGTCAATTTTTCCCATCTCTCTCCTATTGGATTCTTGGAGCTTCTCTCTCCTCTTCAGCCCTTCCTCCATTGCAGCAACCTCAAGGTAATTATTTTCTTTAATTTTTAGTTTTTATTTAATATTTTTCATTGTTTTAAGCATGATTTAGCCATTGGCACCATCACCTTCATGGATTAAACCATGGATTAAACCTCAAGAACCATCAAGAATCAGCAAGAACGATCCAAGAAGGTGATCTAACCCTGTTTTGGATGATTTACAGGGATTTTAATCCATTACAATTGATTTTAATATGATTCTTTACATTATTAACCAATAAAATATATGATTTACCCTTTTAATGGGTTAAATCTATGTTTTAAAGGTGATATCAAATTCCAGCCATTGATTCCCTGTTTTTATTTTATTTTCATGGTTTATTCATGTTTGTTTTACATTCTACAACATAGAAATAATTTTTATTTGCTGTTTTATGGTTTATTTTATTGATTTACATTAGTTAATGCATGGTTTTCCAAGTTTCTTAAATTTCTGTGTGTTTTAGGTTTAGAACAGTAAAGATAATGTTATTTCGGATTGAAGTACTCATTGTTTATTTCTGATTTTTTTATATGTGATGCATGCATGAGTTATTGAGTTACTGTAAAAAAATCAGAGGTTTTGTATATCGGGAACCCTGTCAAAAAAATCAGACATCAAACCGGGTTTTTAAAGCTTTAAAATCGTGGTCAAAATCAAGAAGGTAACTTGCTGTGATGATATTTCTCTCATCTTATATCAGATTTTAGATCTGTAAAGTGCTATGGATTCACATTGAGTAGATCTGTCTTCTGTGAAATTTTCGGATTTTTTTATTATTGTTTAGTATTTTTCCTCTCTCAGAGAATCTGTTTTTAAATTTAGAACTCGTTAGGGTTTACCAAAACCCTAATCAGACTTGCGTTAGCCATAAATCCCAAACCACAGATCCGATTCATGATCTGTAAAAAGTGAGTATTATTATTTTTCTGTCTACTGTTTACCACTAAAATTTCAGATATTTGTGTTTCGTATTGCTATTTATGCCTGTATTTTAAATTTGAAATAGCCGTTTTAATCCCTGTTAAAAGTGATATATTTTAGCTCAGATTGCCGGAAGAGTTTCTCCCTAACCGAAGATGAGTTTTCTGATCTGTAAATTGGGAAATCTCTGTTTTCCTTCCTAGTTAGTCTCTGTAAAATTTCATAAATGTCCATTGAAATTTGACCCCTGGTTAGGGTCTTGGACTGAGACTGGTTGGTGAACAAGGTCAAAAATAGCATGTTTTTAGGGTTTAATGCAATTTTCAGATTAATTTAATGTCAAAAAAATATTTTTATAATTTTAATTTGATATTAGGGTTATAAAAAGTGTAGGTACCGAATTTGATGAATTTTGGAATCCATTTGATGTCTAAATTAATATAATTGCAAAACAGGGCACCCGAAGAATTCCAAAACACTGCAAAAATCCCAAAATTTGTGATATTCTTGAATTTTCGTGCATAAGCATATATTTTTAGGGTTTAATCATGTTCATAATCATATTAGGATGCTTTAGGTTTAATTTTGTGCTCATTTGATTTCATTTAGTGCATAAAACCTAAGTTTTTACCAAAATCTATTTCTAAAAACCCTGATTTCAAGGCCATAGTCTTGCTATCGGGGGCAATTTGGTCATTTGACCTAAATTTCGAAATCCCTAACCCTAATTTTCATATTTTTAAGCATGTCACATCATATTTAGCTTAGTTTATTCCATTCAAATTTCAAAACTTGTATTTTATCAAAATATCTTTCTAAAAACCCTAATTTCAAGGCCATAGTCTTGTTATTAGGGGTATTTTGGTCATTTTGACACCAATTTCGAAATTTCATATCTTTTTTTCCTTATTTATTCAATTTTAGTTCATACTTTATCATTTTGATTTAAGGGAATCATGGTAAAAAGGCTTATATCTAGCAAAATCCCACAATTCCCTGATATTATTGGATAAATCTAGAAAAGCCAACATATTTTCATTAACCAAGTTTTCTAGTTTTGCAGGTACATTGAAGACTTTATTTTTCATGTATTTAAATTTAAATAGTGATGTAATTTGTAATTAAACTTTGGAATAAGAATTTACATTTCCTGCTTAGTTTAGGTTGCATTGCATATAGTTTATTTTTATAATTTTAATGTGTGATGGATGATGATTCATGCATATTTTTATAAATTCACCATGGTCTACACGAATGGCACATGCACTAGCTTCTATGAAGTTTATAAACTTGGTAAAATTTGTATTTATGGCCATAGTCAGAATACGAATGATACTTAGATTTATGATCTTCACATTAGCCACATTCAGCCTACACTCTTAGGCTAACTTCAAAATGCACTGCATTTCTCAAAAATACAAAAAGTATTTCTCAATTCCTCAAATCCATATTCATTCATTTCATGCATTTGCCGATTCCAATCTCAATTCAAAGAAGTTCATTTTCTCAAAATCTCCCAAGTCTTATAGCAAAATCGATTTTCCCAAAAGCATTGAATTTCAAAGAATATTTCAAGTGTTTCTCAAGTTCATAAACTCAATTTTCCAAAGTTATACAGTCAATTTCAAAGTTTGAAGTTAGAATTTTTCTAAGTCTTATTCAGAAGAATATGGATTTGCCAATGATATTTCAAGTGTTTCCCAAGTTCCAAATTCAAATTTTCTAAGTTAGAATTTCAATTTCCAAGTTTGAATTCAGAGAAACCAAGTCTCTCAGAATTGATTTTCACCAAATGTCAAGGATTCCTCAAAATCGATTTTTATTTCTCTCAGAAGTATATTTGAAATCCCAATTCACGATTTTCCAAGATTTACATTTTATATTTCAATCGTTCAAAGCAAACATCATGTTTTCAAATGTGCATTTTCTGAAAATTCATAGCACATGCCTGATTCTTTGTGCATTTAGAAATTAGAATATGATTTAGACAAGTTGAATAGAGTAGAGCATAAGATTGATCCTTGGTTCAATTACCCCTGTTAAAGGTGGCAGGAACGGTTGAACCTCGTACCGACACGCGAGTCCCATTCTACGGAATTTTCCCGCATTTTAAAAACGGAGGCGAGTTATTTTCAAAATCTTTTTCAAAGGTCAGTTTGACTCGCAAAAGTTAAAAATTTTTGCGATGATAACAGGTTTGGCGACCGTGATGGGACCTGTCTTTGCCTGATCAATCTAATGCTCTACTTAGTTCAAATTGTCAAAATCGATTTCCATGGAATGTCAGCTTTTAATTTATGCTATCATGTGAACCTAGGTGCCTAGACTTGAACCCAGCTGACATGGAATGCATATAGACTAGGTATGGTTTGGTAGGACCATATTGAGGAGAATTATTCATGCTCACATAGACTTAGGTCTAATACAACACTCCTCAATTTAGGAATTGTATGAAAACAATGCTTGCTTCTTCAAATATTTCAAAAATCTATCTCTTTAGGACTTAGAGCCTTCTATTTGATTGCATGTGCTCATGTTTTTTCAAAAATCACCCCACCTATATTGTCCCGGTCTTCACGTTGCTGGGCTCTCTTCCAGAACCATAGTTCGGGACAGAGCCTCACAACTGGGCCACTTATTTGGGTGAAAACCCCCCTGCCACGTACCAAGGGCCATAGTCCAACGTATATCGGCAGGTGCTCAAGGATGTTGGAAAACTTGAACCTAAAACCGGAGGAATTGATTTTATGCCACGTACATTGAGCCTTGGCTTGGGTATATAGGCATAACTGGATTGGATATAGATGATCTCAGCCTTAGAGTTAGGATTAAGGTCCCACAGCCATTTCAAAATTTGTGCATCTAGAGTCAGCTTTTAGGGAATGCTGTTTGTGCATACTTGTTTATGCAAAATTTGATTGAATATGTTATTTCCTTTTCCATATTTTTCCCAATTTTCTAAAATACTGGACGATTTTCTCAAAATTCCCCAATCCATGTCCATGTACTGTCCATGTTTTAAACCTTGGACGATTTTCCAAAATACTTCATTCTCCATTTATTTCTTCATATTTCATCAAACTCTGGACGATTTTCCAAATTTCCCTTAATTTCCTTCAAAACTCCAGGTGATTTCCCATCTTTCCTTTCTTCTGGATCTCGAATTTCCTGCTTTATTTTTATGCTGCCTGCATTTTTTTCAAATTTCCTGTATTTTCCCAAGTCTTATTCCAATTTCCATGTCTTCCAGTCCGATGGCATCCAGTCAGCTTGATTCAGTCTTCCCTGAGGGTCACATCTCCTACGAGGTGCGACAAAGTCTTCCCGAACATCGAGTCCTCAGCACCGAATCCTTCTTTCCCCAGTGGTATTATTCATGGTTCAAGAACTTCTCTCGTATGTTTCCGGACCATCTGGACGAGTGTGGATTGGAACTGGCGTCCGCAGTGGGAAAGCAGACAGTCAACGACAACTTGATCCATGCATTAGCAGAACGGTGGAATCCGAGCACTTCTACCTTCTGGTTCCCGTGGGGCGAGATGACAGTACTCATGGATGAATTTTCAGAGATTATGGGATTGCCCGAGCCTGCCGGTCAGCCTGGAGATCCATTGGAGAAGCAGTTTCTGATTAATGTCAAGGGTCTGGACCCTAAGGATGCCTTAGCTTGCATGACAGGACGCAAGTCTTGGCCATTGATAGAGGAGGATGGAAACGAATATGTGGACCTGCTCGAAATCTACAGACAGTATGGGATATTCATAAAAGTCAGCTCGTTGTCCAGGACAGCTCGAGAAAGAATTCAGCATGCGATGGTTCTGTGCACGGTGGGATTGGCTTTCTTTCCCGATGGACGGAATTATATGGATATCAGAATAGTTTAGCTTTTAAGGAGGTTGGGAAGTCGACAGACCAGCCGCCTCTCGATAGCCATGGCCACACTCGCCTTTCTATACCGAGGGTTGAGTCGTTTCGCACTCGGAGAGTCGATCCTAGTCGAAGGGTGCACCTACGCCTTGCAGTCTTGGTTCCTCCGGCATGTGCCCGCCCGAGCCAGTTCATTCAGATACAATGGTGAAAAGCTTCTTCCAGTTGCGCGATACCGATTCTTGATCGACAACCTTCAGAAGGAAGAAGTCGTATGGGACTACTTTGATCGTCAGGAATCACCTCCCAGATATACTTATGCATATGGCAAGCGATTCAGGCTACTTGGCCCATTCTTCTGCGCATACTATCATCCAGAACGGTGTGTCAGGCAGTTCTCTCAGAGGCAGAAGTGCGTAGAGATTCATCCACTAGCAGGGGTTCTGCCAGAATTCGACCTCGCATCAGATCAGTGGTCCAGAGCATACCATTCTGCCAGACATGGCTGGGATTCCTTCGTCAATCTTACTATTTTTCCTGGTCCTCGAGTGTCCTCTGATTATCTAGAGTGGTGGAAAATTGTTTGTCTCCCTCCCCTCTGTCAAGAGTATTATTGATAAAATCATGTTTTTCCCCTCAATAAAATTCCTTTATTTTACATCTCATCTTGGTTTGACGACCTCGCCTAGGTAACAAGGCATATTTCCAGTTGTTTATTTTGTAAAGAATAGCAGCGCAATTATCGTAATTCCAGCGACGACTCAATCCCTAGTAATGGGATACTCTTTCAATTGTCTACCAAAATTCTCAACAAATATTTTCCTCCAACCAAATTTCCTTCAGAAGCCTAACCATCAGTTTTGCCCTGCAGAGAGAGCATTAATAACATTCAAAAGAGCATTCGTGATACTCAGTGGTTCAGACAAGGTCCGGAAAGAAAACTGCATCAATAGAAGGTGTGGCATACTCGATCGCTTCAGAAGAGGAAATGGACTCACTCCGATCAGTCAGAAGTCAGAGTCAGCAAGCGGATGATGGCATCGATCCCCGAATGTATGTTATGTTCAAAGAAATGATGACCAAGATGCTGGCAGAACAAACTGAAACTAATATAGAAGAGACTCGGGTTAAGCAGAAGGCAAAAGACCAGGCAGTCAAGAAAGTTCTGAAGCTATCCAAGAAACATATCCAACAGGAAGATACATCGTATGAATCAGGATCGGTAGGTAACATCGATGAAGAGTATGAAGTTCAGCAAGCATTTCAAAGATCCCCTCATAGACAAGGGACAACCTATAAATTAAAAAATCAAGCAATGGATGATCCAATCCAAATACAACTGAATGAAATGGCAAAGAAGATTAAAGATTTGGAAGCCCGCGACAAGGGCAAGAAGGTCTTCACGGGCAAAGATTTCTACAAGAGCATCACTCCCCTCAGGAATAATCAAGATTCAAAAAAGACAAATTCTGTCAAGGCCCACCGCGAGGGGTGCAAGGATAACAAAGGCAATCACACAAGTCAGAAAGAGAAATCTTTAAAGCAGAGTGGAAAATTGAGTCAGCAGAAAGAAAAGATAAAGCAGGACGGTTGGGATTGCAATCGCCAGTTTACTCCTCTCGAGCAGCCTCTCGACGAAATCCTTGAATATATGTTGGCCAAGGAATTGGTAAAACTCCCAAGAGTCACAAATCCTCCCACAGTCATGGGAAAATTCAGGGATCAATTCTGTAAATTTCATAGGGCAGTAGGACATGATACCGACCATTGTTTCGTCTTCAAGAACATTGTCCAAGATCATATCGACAAGAATTTCTTCGTTGAGAATAAGAAAGAATACCAATCGACTGTCTTATCCAAGTCTCAGCAGAAATCAAACACTCGACAAGAGGTGCAGTGTGATGATCCGAACCAGGATCGCAAGATAGCCCCATTGGATCAAATATTTGATACTTTTCTGAAATACATGCTTACAAAAGATACAGTCGGATCTCTGAAGTCTCATTTCACTCTCTCTGCCAATGATAGCAAAAGCAACAAGAAAGATTATGATCATCCTTCAGAGGGATCCAAGGGCCAAAAAGGAAAGTTCTCCAACAATGATAAGCCTCTCCAATCTAGTCCTCAGCATAAAGGGAAAGATCAAGAAAAGCCAAAGCACAAGGATTGGAATACGGATCGAAAGTTCACCCCTCTAGATCAGACACTAGAGAATGTTCTGAAATACATGCTCGCAAAAGATATGATCCGTTTACCTAAAGTAGCTGATCCCGCAACAGCCATGGGAAGGTTTAAAGATCAGTTCTGCGAATTTCATCGGGCAATGGGTCACGATACCGAGCATTGTTTTGTCCTTAAAAATATTGTTCAAGACGGCATTGACAAGAATCTCCTCGTTGGAAATGAAAAGGAGGACCATTCATCTTGATCATGTTTCTCCCCAATCATTCAAAAGTTGATAACACTAGTGCTTTCCCAATTTCTCATCTTGCTTTTATTATTTCAAAGGGATGATGTAATCACGTCTGTCTTTCCCTTATTTGTTACTTTTCCTTCAATACATCAATAAAATTTCAATTTTTCTCGCAAGCTCGGTGCCATTTTTTTTTTTTTTTTTATTCTCCTCGGCAAAATGTTCTTTTATGAGGAATAACCTCTTCCGAGTCTCTTCTGAATCAATTAAAAGCCAGTTGCTGTGTCACCTTCGGAGAGCGCTCTTCGAACATCAATCATTTATCCTTTTGTTCAAATTCTTCTTTCCCAGTTACACTGGGGCATTTTTAAATTTTTATTTTATCTTCAAAACTTTCTGTATGCAGGCAGAATCAAACAAATCTCTCATTTTGCACGCATGTGCACCCATTTACATTCATTTGCATTTGCATGCATTCATTCGCATTCATCTGCATCAATTTGCATTTGCATCGATTACCCATTCAGGATAAGGGATAAATCCTGAGACCCCGACAGTTGTCCAAGTCGTCGTGAGGGTGAAGACTGAAAATTTTCCATCAAAATCAATTAGTAATTCTTCAGAATCCAGTGTTGTGCTGGTAATTTTTCAAAAATCCAGTGTTCGTGCTGGTAAATTTCCAAAACCCAGTGCTCGTACTGGTAACCATTTAAAATCCAGCGCTCGTACTAGTAACCTTTTAAAATCCAGTGCTCCTACTGGTAACCTTCCAAAATCCAGCGCTCATACTGGTAATCTTCCAAAACCCGGTATTCGTACTGGTAATTTTTCAAAACATAATGCTTGTATTGGCACATTTTCAAAATCCGGTGTTTGCACTGGTACACTTTAAAATTCAGTGTCCACTAATTTAGTTTTCCTTTGGGATTCGAGTTCCAACTTAAATTTCCTTTCCTTATAATTGATCTAGTTTTCCGTCAGGAATTCGAGTTCCGACTCGAATTTCTTTTCCATTCTAACCGGTTTAGTTTTCCTTTGAGATTTGAGTTCCGACTTGAATTTCCTTTCCTTCCACACCGGTTTAAGTTTGCCTTTGGGATTCGAGTTCCGACTCGAATCTTCTTTCCTTCTGGTTAACCTAGTTTTCCTTTGAGATTCGAGTTCCGACTCGAATTTCCTTTCCTTCCACACCGGTTTAAGTTTGCCTTTGGGATTCGAGTTCCGACTCGAATCTTCTTTCCTTCTGGTTAACCTAGTTTTTCTTTGAGATTCGAGTTCCGACTCGAATCTTCTTTCCTTCTGGTTAACCTAGTTTTCCTTCGGAATTCGAGTTCCGACTCGAATTTCCTTTCCTTCCACACCGGTTTAAGTTTTCCTGCGGGATTCGAGTTCCGACTTGAATCCTCTTTCCTTTTGGTTAACCTAGTTTTCCTCCGAAATTCGAGTTCCGACTCGAACTTCCTTTCCTTCCAACCGGTCTAGTTTTCCTTCGGGATTCGAGTTCCGACTCGAATCTTCTTTCCTTCTAGTTAATCTAGTTTTCCTCCAGAATTCGAGTTCCGACTCGAATTTTCTTTCCTTCTAACTGGTTTAGTTTTCCTTCGAGATTCGAGTTCCGACTCAAATCTTCTTTCCTTCTAGTTGATCCAGTTTGCCTTTGGGATTCGGGTTCCGACTCGAATTTCTTTTCCTTCCAAATTGATCTACCTTTTCTTCAGGATTCGAGTTCTGACTCGAATTTCTTCTCCTTCCATGGTGGGTCTAGTTTTCCTTCAAAGATTCGGGTTCCGATCCGAGTTTTCCTTTCCTTCAGAGCTGGTCTAGAAGATTCGAGTTCCGACTCGAATTCTCTTTCAAAATCCAATTCATCTAGTTTTCCTTGAAGAGTTAAATTCCGATTCGAATCTTCCCTCAAAAACCCAGTTTAGCACCTAGTCCATTCAAAGTTCACAAGTTGGAATCATTCCTTCTTAAACTATGATCCTTAGGTTAAATCCCTATGGAATAGATAGTTCGTAGGTCGAATCCCTACAGAACCCATGTCGTTCCCAGTGAACCAATGCCGTTCTCAATTGAACCAATGTCGTTATTAGGCTAAATCCCTATAGAACCCATGTCATTCTCATTAAACCAATTCACAATTTCGACTTTTTTTAGCCAATCAATTCCCAAATTTCCAATTTCCAATTTCCAATTTCCAATTTCCAATTTCCAATTTCCAATTTCCAATTTCCAATTTCCAATTTCCAATTTCCAATTTCAAATATCAAATTTCAAAATTTCAATTTCCAAATTTCGACCTTTTGGTCACCTAATACCCAATTCCAAAAAATTTTCTCTTGCGAGAGACCCTTTGTATAGGGAGACTTCGAGGGAGCTCGCTCTTTTCGCATGCTATCCAATTCGTTCACTTAGCCCCTTTTCAGGGAGAGTTTGAAGGGACTCGTGTCTTTGTGAACCGTTTGCAAAACAAAATTCCAAATTTCACACAAGGAACCCTTTTTATAGGGAGAGACTCGACGGAGACTTGCTTTCCTTGTGGCCCCCCAAATTTCAGACTAGGCCATTTCATCATGAAGGACCCTCTTTTCAGGGAGAGTGTGATGAACTCGTTCTTTCATGACCAATTTACCAACCTCACCAATTCCGACCCCCTTTCCATAAGAGAAGCCTAATGTTAGGAAGTTTTGACGAAAGCTTAATTTCTCTTCGAAAGTTCGTTTTGCAAACACCTCCTCTTCAGGGAAGAGAGGAGTAATTCCCAATTCTAATTTCTGAATCTTCTCCTTTGGGGAAAGGAGAAGAGAATTTATGTCATGGATGTGTTGCGTTATGCTTCAAATGCTCACTTTCACAAAAGGATTTCCAGAAAATTTTGCCAATTTGTCATTAAATATTTGTTGATTTCAAAAAATCTTTATTGCACAAAATTATTACTTCAGAATACCTCCACTATTACTTCCGAAAGGGCAATGCTTTCATGAAAAAGGATTCAAAGTTCAAAATCTTTTTATTGGCCAACCAAAAGGATGAAGAATAAATCCGCGATATGGCCAGCAAAGAGAATTCAATGTTGTTGCAAAGCCATGAGTGATTGATATTGATCGCACTCAATGGCACATTCTTAAAGACCATTCTTGAAAAATAAAGCAGTCGAAATATCCTGGGTGATACGAAAAAATCCACTCAATTTTCATATCTCCTCAATCACCTAAGCTGCAATTAAATATCTGCAAAAGGGATCTCTCAATTGTCGCCAAGATGAAGGCGAATTAAGCGAGTCGACCCCCGGGGCCAAAGAAGATTTGGATCATCTCCAAGATGACGGAGTTTGTGACGGATCCTTCCAGGGAAAGTTCAGATCACCGTCGAGATGAAGGCAAGTGTGATGAGCCTACCGACAAACCCTAAAAGATATTTGATTTTAGCTATCATCAAGAGATTCCCAACCAATGAGTCAATAACTATCAAGATAATCCCTGAGAGAAAAGAAGGATCGGAACATCTCTGAGATGAAGGAGTTTGTGACGTACCCTTCCCAAGAAAAAAAAAGAGAGAAAAGTCAGGACATCTCCAAAATGAAGGATGATGCAATTCCCGAAAAATCCAAGAGAGCTCCAATCTGCTAAAAAGAGAGTGCAGAAAGATCATCATGAGAAAAGAATCCCAGGATATCAGACTTCCAAATCTATCAAGAATCTTCTTTAATTTTGTGAAATTCTTTTATCAATATTCTTTCACCAATAGCCCTCGCAATATCAAGAATACTTTCTTTTCCATCCATATCAAGGAAATTGATAGCTTCCTTGAAAGAAAGCCAATCGCAAGCAATTTGAATTCGAATCTTGATTCTACGGAGTTAAGCCCAGTCGGAGGGAATACTTTCAAAACAAAGTGCATCATTTTCAATTATTTTGAATCAACAACAATTTTCAACATTTTGATAATATTTTCTAGTTATCCTGGCATGAAGCGAGAGCTTGAGGTTCATCTTTGGTGCATCCTGACATCAGTTGTTATCCCTTTTAGGACTTGATTACGGGAGTTTTCAAGATTCCTTCCCTTCTTTGGTATAATCTGAGCGCACGGGCTCTCAGATTCGCACACTTCCCTGTGTCCCCACTGTCCCACCATAGACAGTCCAATTTCGGCTTGAGGTTAAGCTACCAATTTCAGCAAAAGGCAATTTCAAAAGTTAATTAGTCTCAGCAATGAGGCGCCCAAAATCAATCCCTTTTCAAACTTTAGGGACCCCAATTTCCTTCCTTTTGCAAAACCCCTATCGAATTCATTGTGCAGAAATCCGAAGGCTTCATCACGGTCTCTTCTTTCGAGGATTCCGTCCATTTTCTGCCCAATTAGGTTAAGGGTATAAACCTGAGCCTCATTTGATGAGGTATTCCATTTTCTGCCCAATCAGGTTAAGGGTATAAACCTGAGCCTCATTTGATGAGGTATTCCATTTTCTGCCCAATCAGGTTAAGGGTATAAACCTGAGCCTCATTTGATGAGGTATTCCATTTTCTGCCCAATCAGGTTAAGGGTATAAACCTAAGCCTCATTTGATGAGGTATTTCATTTTCTGTCCGATCAGGATAAGGGTATAAACCTGAGCCTCATTTGATGAGGTATTCCATTTTCTGCCCAATCAGGTTAAGGGTATAAACCTGAGCCTCATTTGATGAGGTATTCCATTTTCTGCCCAATCAGGTTAAGGGTATAAACCTGAGCCTCATTTGATGAGGTATTTCATTTTCTGCCCAATCAGGTTAAGGGTATAAACCTGGGCCTCCTTTGATGAGGTATTTCATTTTCCGCCCGGTCAGGTTAAGGGTCAAACCTGAGCTTCGTTTCTACACGAGGTATTTTCTGTCCCATCCAGGTTAAGGGCAAAACCTGAATCTCACTTCTTTTCGAAGTAAAATTTTCTCCTTATTCTTCATTTCATATCTATCATCATCACTTGAACTAATTCTTTCATACCCAGTTAGATTCATCTAACTCGGGCATTTTTATAAACCAAATTTGGTGTGTTTTCTTTGCCACTAAGCTCGGCTTTCAACCGGCTTAGCAGCAAAGAGGGGCATCTGTAAACACCCCAAATTTTCACCCTCATCCAGTGTTTGTCCATTTCATAAGTCATTACAGATCATTGCATGTCATTGCATGTATTCTGCATAGCATTGCATGTCATTGCATCTCATTTTCGAGATCCAGCACTCCTATTCCAAAACATTCAATCCAGATTTGAATTTTAAAGCTTTATTTCAAATCAATTTCAAAACCTGGGTTTTTATTCAATACTCTGTCATTTTCCAACCCCAGGACTTTATATTTCGAAATATTTTCTCAGAAAACAATCTGGATTCATTTCAAATTCAAATTTTAATCGATTTCAATTCACAGATGAGACCCATTGAGGTGGTGTCGCTTCTGAATTCCTCTATTCATCAAATTTCTCAAATTTTTGAAAGTTTTAGTCCGATCAGGACTCTGTCTCAGAGTCCTAATCCAGTCAGGAGTCTTGTTTTTAAGTATGTTTTACTTCCATTTTCAGTCTTTTTCGATTATTTTCAAAATTTAGGTCATTTTACATAGTCCAGTTAGTTCAGGATTCTATTTTAGAGTTCGGTTGAGTTAGGAGTCTAACCCTGACTGTGTTTTCTGACTTATTTCATCATAAAATCATTTGAAAATTCTTTCATTTGGCTTTTAAAATCTAAAATCTCAGAGTCCTAAGAGTTCAGAACTCTAACTCGGAGTTCCAGTTCGCTTGAGACCCTATTTTCAAAGATCTTGAATTTCAAATATTGATTTTAACCCCTTTTCAAAGCCATTTTCAGTGTTTATTTCAAAATTTCTAAAACTCGATGTGGGCCCACTCAGTTGGCACCATATCCAGAGGAATTCTAATTCAGTTAGAACCCTATGCCATTTCAAAAATTCTAATTTTAAGATTACTTTTGAAAATTCTTTTGAAAACTCCTTCAATTTCAAGTTTTAAAATCATCTTTTTGTAAAAACTCAAGTAGGGCCCACTCGGGGTGGTGCCATATTCGAGTCAGTCAGGGCTAGACTAGGGTTAGTTGATGTATTGGTTAGTGTTAGAGGTTTAGAAGAGTCAAAACCATTTTGAAAAACTCATTTTTGAAAGTTAGTTTTTAAAACTAGTGTTTTTAAAGGTTTTTAAAGGTGTTTTAAAAACTCAATGTGAGAAAATGCCAAGTGGCACCACATTTGGGGATTTTCTAGGTTTAGCTAGGGGCTAATTAGGACTTAATTAGGATAATCTAGTCTAGGGTTAGTTAGGTAAACTCACACCAAAATCGCCCCCCTTAGAGAGTCCAAGATTTTCAAAAGTGTTAAAATTTAAACCTAATTTTTTTATTATAAATAGATGCATAAGGGGGGGTCGATTTTTCCCATCTCTCTCCTATTGGATTCTTGGAGCTTCTCTCTCCTCTTCAGCCCTTCCTCCATTGCAGCAACCTCAAGGTAATTATTTTCTTTAATTTTTAGTTTTTATTTAATATTTTTCATTGTTTTAAGCATGATTTAGCCATTGGCACCATCACCTTCATGGATTAAACCATGGATTAAACCTCAAGAACCATCAAGAATCAGCAAGAACGATCCAAGAAGGTGATCTAACCCTGTTTTGGATGATTCACAGGGATTTTAATCCATTACAATTGATTTTAATATGATTCTTTACATTATTAACCAATAAAATATATGATTTACCCTTTTAATGGGTTAAATCTATATTTTAAAGGTGATATCAAATTCCAGCCATTGATTCCCTGTTTTTATTTTATTTTCATGGTTTATTCATGTTTGTTTTACGTTCTACAGCATAGAAATAATTTTTATTTGCTGTTTTATGGTTTATTTTATTGATTTACATTAATTAATGCATGGTTTTCCAAGTTTCTTAAATTTCTGTGTGTTTTAGGTTTAGAACAGTAAAGATAATGTTATTTCGGATTGAAGTACTCATTGTTTATTTCTGATGTTTTTATATGTGATGCATGCATGAGTTATTGAGTTACTGTAAAAAAATAAGAGGTTTTGTATATCGGGAACCCTGTCAAAAAAATCAGACATCAAACCGAGTTTTTAAAGCTTTAAAATCGTGGTCAAAATCAAGAAGGTAACTTGCTGTGATGATATTTCTCTCATCTTATATCAGATTTTAGATCTGTAAAGTGCTATGGATTCACATTGAGTAGATCCGTCTTCTGTGAAATTTTCGGATTTTTTTATTATTGTTTAGTATTTTTCCTCTCTCAGAGAATCTGTTTTTAAATTTAGAACTCGTTAGGGTTTACCAAAACCCTAATCAGACTTGCGTTAGCCATAAATCCCAAACCACAGATCCTATTCATGATCTGTAAAAAGTGAGTATTATTATTTTTTTGTCTACTGTTTACCACTAAAATTTCAGATATTTGTGTTTCGGATTGCTATTTATGCCTGTATTTTAAATCTGAAATAGCCGTTTTAATCCCTGTTAAAAGTGATATATTTTAGCTCAGATTGCCGGAAGGGTTTCTCCCTAACCGGAGATGCGTTTTCCGATCTGTAAATTGGGAAATCTCTGTTTTCCTTCCTAGTTAGTCTCTGTAAAATTTCATAAATGTCCATTGAGATTTGACCCCTGGTTAGGGTCTTGGACTGAGACTGGTTGGTGAACTAGGTCAAAAATAGCATGTTTTTAGGGTTTAATGCAATTTTCAGATTAATTTAATGTCAAAAAAATATTTTTATAATTCTAATTTGATATTAGGGTTATAAAAAGTGCAGGTACCGAATTTGATGAATTTTGGAATCAATTTGATGTCTAAATTAATATAATTGCAAAACAGGGCACCCGAAGAATTCCAAAACACTGCAAAAATCCCAAAATTTGTGATATTCTTGAATTTTCGTCCATAAGCATATATTTTTAGGGTTTAATCATGTTCATAATCATATTAGGATGCTTTAGGTTTAATTTTGTGCTCATTTGATTTCATTTAGTGCATAAAACCTAAGTTTTTACCAAAATCTATTTCTAAAAACCCTGATTTCAAGGCCATAGTCTTGCTATCGGGGGCAATTTGGTCATTTGACCTAAATTTCGAAATCCCTAACCCTAATTTTCATATTTTTAAGCATGTCACATCATATTTAGCTTAGTTTATTCCATTCAAATTTCAAAACTTGTATTTTATCAAAATATCTTTCTAAAAACCCTAATTTCAAGGCCATAGTCTTGTTATTAGGGGTATTTTGGTCATTTTGACACCAATTTCGAAATTTCATATCTTCTTCTCCTTATTTATTCAATTTTAGTTCATACTTTATCATTTTGATTTAAGGGAATCATGGTAAAAAGGCTTATATCTAGCAAAATCCCACAATTCCCTGATATTATTGGATAAATCTAGAAAAGCCAACATATTTTCATTAACCAAGTTTTCTAGTTTTGCAGGTACATTGAAGACTTTATTTTTCATGTATTTAAATTTAAATAGTGATGTAATTTGTAATTAAACTTTGGAATAAGAATTTACATTTCCTGCTTAGTGTAGGTTGCATTGCATATAGTTTATTTTTATAATTTTAATGTGTGATGGATGATGATTCATGCATATTTTTACAAATTCACCATGGTCTACACGAATGGCACGTGCACTAGCTTCTATGAAGTTTATAAACTTGGTAAAATTTGTATTTATGGCCATAGTCAGAATACGAATGATACTTAGATTTATGATCTTCACATTAGCCACATTCAGCCTACACTCTTAGGCTAACTTCAAAATGCACTGCATTTCTCAAAAATACAAAATGTATTTCTCAATTCCTCAAATCCATATTCATTCATTTCATGCATTTGTCAATTCCAATCTCAATTCAAAGAAGTTCATTTTCTCAAAATCTCCCAAGTCTTATAGCAAAATCGATTTTCCCAAAAGCATTGAATTTCAAAGAATATTTCAAGTGTTTCTCAAGTTCATAAACTCAATTTTCCAAAGTTATACAGTCAATTTCAAAGTTTGAAGTTAGAATTTTTCTAAGTCTTATTCAGAAGAATATGGATTTGCCAATGATATTTCAAGTATTTCCCAAGTTCCAAATTCAAATTTTCTAAGTTAGAATTTCAATTTCCAAGTTTGAATTCAGAGAAACCAAGTCTCTCAGAATCGATTTTCACCAAATGTCAAGGATTCCTCAAAATCGATTTTTATTTCTCTCAGAAGTATATTTGAAATCCCAATTCACGATTTTCCAAGATTTACATTTTATATTTCAATCGTTCAAAGCAAACATCATGTTTTCAAATGTGCATTTTCTGAAAATTCATAGCACATGCCTGATTCTTTGTGCATTTAGAAATTAGAATATGATTTAGACAAGTTGAATAGAGTAGAGCATAAGATTGATCCTTGGTTTAATTACCCCTGTTAAAGGTGGCAGGAACGGTTGAACCTCGTACCGACAGGCGAGTCCCATTCTATGGAATTTTCCCGCATTTTAAAAACGGAGGCGAGTTATTTTCAAAATCTTTTTCAAAGGTCAGTTTGACTCGCAAAAGTTAAAAATTTTTGCGATGATAACAAACGATTCATTTCTAATTTGGCCATGAGATGTGAGCCTTTCAATCGTTTGCTCAGAAAAGGAGTGAGGTTCGAATGGGGACCAAAGTGTCAGCAGTCGTTCGAACGCATCAAGAAATATCTTCTCAATCCTCCTGTTTTAAAGCCGCCAGAATTAAGGAACCCCCTATTGCTATACATTTCAGTTAATCAAGTTGCTTGCGGCGGATTCTTGGCGCAATACAAAGAAGGCAGCTTGATAGAACATGCCATTTACTATGTGAGCAAGACTTTTATTGATTATGAGAAGAAATACTCTCAGATAGAGAAGACATGCCTAGCTCTGGTATGGATGTGTCAGAAATTGCGACATTATCTATTGGCGTCTGAAGTCAAGATTCTATCTAAATTAAATCCTCTCAAGTACGTTCTTGAACAACCATTTCTCAGCGGACGAATCGCCAAATGGCAAGTCCTATTAATGCAATACGACTTGGAATATGTCTCTCAGCAATCTATCAAAGGCCAAGCAATTGCAGACCAATTAGCAGATTTTCCTCTAGCAGAGGATGTTAAAGCTGAGGATGATTTCCCCGATGAGCAGATCTGCAATATTCAACAATCCCCAATTTGGAATTTATTCTTCGACGGTTCCAAGAATATGGCAGGCATAGGAATCAGAATTCTGCTAATCACACCAGAGAAAGAGATGATTCCCTTTTCTCTCAAACTGGATTTTCAGTGCACTCACAATATGGCCGAGTATGAAGCTTTGATACAAGGTCTGAAAATTCTACAGGATTTCAATGTCAAAAGAGTGCATGCTTATGACGACTCCTTGCTCGTCGTCAATCAAGTCCTAGTCGAATGGCAAGTAAAAGATCAGAAATTACTTCCTTTTCAGAAGATTGTCTCAGCTCTTGCCAACAAATTCGAAGAATTCCAACTTTTCCATATCAAGAGAGATTTCAATCAAGTTGCAGACAGTTTAGCTAATCTGGGATCCATCATGTCTTTCAGGAGTAGAGAATCTTGTCGCTCATTTGAAATTGGCAGACTTAATCAACCCGCTTTCGTCTCAGTAGAGCAGATAAACCAGGCTGAGCAGAAGAAGAAGCCTTGGTATCATGATATCAAGAATTTCATTAAAACTGGCGAATTTCCTCCAGAATTATCAAAGAGAGAGCAACGAGCAATTCAACGCATGTCTGCTCGATATTTTATTCTTGCTGACGTCCTTTATCGTCGTGGATTCAGTTCTGAGTATTCCAGATGTTTGGACGAAGAAGAAGCCAAAGAAGTTGTGCAAGAAGCACATGAAGGCATTTGCGGTGGTCATGTTGGCTATCAGACTCTCGTCAAACAAATCATCCGAGCAGGATATTATTGGAGAACTATGCAACAAGATTGCTATCGTTTTGTGAAGAAGTGCGTTCAATGTCAGATGCATGCGCCTTCCATACATGTGCCAGTGACATACTTGCAATCTGTCATCTCGCCATGGCCATTTTCCATGTGGGCTTTCGATGTTATAGGCCCCATCACTCCTTCAGCCTCCAATGGTCATATATATTTTCTTGCCACAACAGAATACTTTACTAAATGGGTAGAAGCAGTCACTCTACGCACAGTAGAAGGTCGACACGTGGTTTCTTTCATCCATAAGAATATCCTTTGTCGTTTCGGTATACCGCATGATATTGTGTCGGATAATGGCAGTCATTTCAAGAATGAGAGAATGAGGACATTCTGCTCAAAGTTCAAAATTCATCATCATTTTTCCACTCCTTATTATCCTCAAGGGAATGGTCAGGCAGAGGCCACCAACAAGATTCTGATTCGAATCCTGGAGCGAACTTTAGAAACGGGCCGTGACTGGCATGAAAAGATTCATGATGCATTATGGGCATACAGAACCACCATTCGAACTCCAACGAATGTTACTCCGTCAGAACTTGTCGACGGAACTGAAGTAGTACTGCCTCTACATGTTCAGAAACCTGCTCTGAAATTTGCATCACTTCTAGAATTACCTCTTGATCAGTATCAGCAACAGCGACTGGTACAGCTTGATTTGCTCGATGAAAGAAGGCTTAGAGCAGCAGAGCATGCTCAATCCTATCGCCAGAGGATAGCCCGACAATATGCAAAATCTGTCATTGAGAGAAAATTTCGGGTCAATGATCTAGTGCTCAGATCAACAGCTTATCTCAGGCACCGCCCGGGTGGCAAATGGGCGCCAAATTGGGAAGGTCCTTATGTTGTCAAAGAGGCACTACCTCGCAATTCATATCGGCTCATCAATACTGATGGAATAGAATTACCAGATCCCATCAATGCTCGACATTTGAAAATTTTCTATACTTGAACAATTCCCTATTCTTTGTAATTCTTCCAAATTTTCTTCAATAATAATCAAAATTCTTTTTCCCAGTTACACTGGGGCATTTTAAAATTTTGTTTTTATCTACAAATATCCTGTATGCAAACAGGATAAACAAATCTCTCATTTCACGCACTTATGCATTCATGTGCATCAATTTGCATTCATTTGCATATAATCGCATTAATAACGATCTGGTCAGTATTGAGATTTCAACTATCAATCCCATCACAATTCCTAACGATTCAAGATTGAAAGACAATCACCAGAACTGAACTAAAATCCAGTATCCAAACTGGTACATTTTTAAACCGGTATGCATACCGGTATCCTTTCAAAATCGAGCACTCATGTTAGTGTTCCACTGAATGGTCATGTCAGTCGACCTCTTGAGTTCAGTCTTCGTGCTGATCACTCATCCAATTCCCAAATTTCTAATTTCTAATTTCCAAATATCAATTTCCAAATTCCAAAATTTCTAATTTTCAATTTCCAAATATCAATTTCCAAATTCCAAAATTCCAAATTTCTAATTTCCAATTTCCAAATATCAATTTCCAAATTCCAAAATTCCAAATTTCTAATTTCCAATTTCTAAATATCAATTTCTAATTTCCAATTTCTAAATATCAATTTCCAAATTCCAAAATTTCTAATTTCCAATTTCCAAATATCAATTTCCAAATTCCAAAATTCCAAAATTCCCAATTTCTAATTTCCAATTTCCAAATATCAAATTCCAAACTTCCAATTTCTAATTTCTAATTTCAAATAGCAAAATTCCAATTTCAAAAATTCAAAATTCAAAATTCCAAATTTCGACCTTTTGGTCACCCAATACCCAATTCAAAAAAAAAAAAATTTCTCTTGCGAGAGACCCTTTTTATAGGGAGAGTTCGAGGGAGCTCACTCTTTTCGCATGCTATCCAATTCATTCACTTAGCCCCTTTTCAGGGAGAGTTTGAAGGGACTCGTGTCTTTGTGAACCGTTTGCAAAACAAAATTCCAAATTTCACACAAGGAACACTTTTTATAGGGAGAGACTCGATGGAGACTTGCTTTCCTTGTGGCCCCATAATTTCAGACTAGGCCATTTCATCATGAAGGACCTTCTTTTCAGGGAGAGTGTGATGAACTCGTTCCTTCATGACCAATTTACCAACCTCACCAATTCCGGCCCCCTTTCCATAAGAGAAGCCTAATGTTAGGAAGTTTTGACGAAAGCTTAATTTTTCTTCGAAAGTTCGTTTTGCAAACACCTCCTCTTTAGGGAAGAGAGGAGTAATTCCCAAATTCCAATTTTTGAATCTTCTCCTTTGGGGAAAGGAGAAGAGAATTTTTGTCATGGATGTGTTGCGTTGTGCTTCAAATGCTCGATTTCACAAAAGGATTTCAAGAAAATTTTGCCAATTTGTCATTAAATATTTGTTGATTTCAAAAATCTTTATTGCACAAAATTATTACTTCAGAATACCTCCACTATTACTTACGAAAGGGCAATGCTTTCATGAAAAAGGATTCAAAGTTCAAAATCTTTTTATTGGCCAACCAAAAGGATGAAGAATAAATCCGCGATATGGCCAGCAAAGAGAATTCAATGTTGTTGCAAAGCCATGAGTGATTGATATTGATCGCAGTCAATGGCACACTTTTAAAGACCATTCTTGAAAAATAAAGCAGTCGAAATACCCTGGGTGATACAGAAAAATCCACTCAATTTTCATATCTCCTCAATCACCTAAGCTGCAATTAAATATCTGCAAAAGGGATCTCTCAATTGTCGTCAAGATGAAGGCGAATTAAGTGAGTCGACCCTCGGGGCCAAAGAAGATTTGGATCATCTCCAAGATGACGGAGTTTGTGACGGATCCTTCCAGGGAAAGTTCAGATCACCGTCGAGATGAAGGCGAGTGTGATGAGCCTACCGACAAACCCTAAAAGATATTTAATTTTTGCTATCATCAAGAGATTCCCAACCAATGAGCCAATAATCATCATGATAACCCCTGAGAGAAAAGAAGGATCAGAACATCTCTGAGATGAAGGAGTTTGTGATGTACCCTTCCAAAAAAAAAAAGAGAGAGACAAGTCAGGACATCTCCAAAATAAAGGAGGATGTAATTCCCGAAAAATCCAAGAGAGCTCCAATCTGCTAAAAAAAAAGTGCAGAAAGATCATCATGAGAAAAGAATCCCAGGATATCAGACTGCCAAATCTATCAAGAATCTTCTTTAATTTTGTGAAATTCTTTTATCAATATTCTTTCACCAATAGCTCTCGCAATATCAAGAATACTTTCTTTTCCGTCCATATCAAGGAAATTGATAGCTTCCTTGAAAGAAAGTCAATCGCAAGCAATTTGAATTCGAATTTTGATTCTACAGAGTTAAGCTCAGTCAGAGGTAATACTTCAGGTAGAAAAGAGGGAATACTTTTAAAACAATGTGCATCACTTTCAATTATTTTGAATCAACAACAATTTTCAACATTTTGACAATATTTTCTAGCTATCCTGACATAAAGCGAGAGCTTGAGGTTCATCTTTGGCGCATCCTGACACCATCCCTTTTAGGACTTGATAACGGGAGTTTTCAAGATTCCTTCCCTTCTTTTGTATAATCTGAGCGCACGGGCTCTCAAATTCGCACACTTCCCTGTGTCCCCACTGTCCCACCATAGATAGTCCAATTTCGGCTTGAGGTTAAGCCACCAATTCCAGCAAAAGGCAATTTCAAAAGTTAATTAGTCTCAGCAATGAGATGCCCAAAATCAATCCCTTTTCAAACTTTAGGGACCCCAATTTCCTTCCTTTTGCAAAACCCCTATCGGATTCATTGTGCGGAAATCCGAAGGTTCCATCACGGTCTCTTTTTTTTTAGGGTTCCGTCCATTTTCTGCCCAATCAGGTTAAGGGTACAAACCTGAGCCTCACGTGATGAGGTATTTCATTTCCCAATCAGGTTAAAGGTTAAGCCTGAGCTTCGTTCCATAGGAGGTATTTCCCGTCCCATCCAGGTTAAGGGCAAAACCTGAATCTCACTTCTTTTGAAATAAAATTTTCTACTTATTTTCCATTTCATATCTACCATCATCACTTGAACTAATTCTTTCATACCCAGTCAAATTTATCTAACTGGGGCATTTTTATGGTTCAAATTTGGTGTGTTTTCTTTGCCACTAAGCTCGGCTTCTAACCGGCTTAGTAGCAAAGAGGTGCATCTGTAAACACCCCAAATTTTCACCCTCATCCAGTGTTTGTCCATTTCATATGTCATTGCATATCATTACATGTATTCTGCATATCATTTAATCGCATTGCATAGCATTGCATGTCGTTGCATGTCATTGCATTTCATTTTCGAGATCTAGCACTTCTATTTCAAAACATTCAATCCAGATTTGAATTTTAAAGCTTTTATTTCAAAATCAATTTTAAAACCTGGGTTTTTATTCAATACTCTGTCATTTTCCAACCCCAGGACTTTATATTTCAAAATATTTTCTCAAGGAAACAATCTGGATTCATTTCAAATTCAAATTTTAATCGATTTCAATTCACAGATGAGACCCATTGAGGTGGTGTCGATTCTGAATTCCTCTATTCATCAAATTTCTTAAATTTTTGAAAGTTTCAGTCCGATCAGGACTCTATCTCAGAGTCCTAATCCGGTTAGAAGTCTGTTTTGAAATCTGTTTTACTTCTAGTTTCAGTCTTTTTCGATTATTGTCAAAATTTAGGTCATTTTACAGAGTCTAGTTAGTTCAAAACTCTATTTTAGAGTTCGGTCGAGTTAGGAGTCTAACCCTGACTGTGTTTTCTGACTTATTTCATCATTTCTTGGTAAAATCTTTCAAAAAATTTTTACATTTGAATTCTAAAATTTAAAATCTCAGAGTTCTAAGAGTTCAGGACTCTAACTCAGAGTTCCAGTTCGCTTGAGACCCTATTTTCAAAGATCTTGAAGTTCAAATATCGATTTTAACCCTTTTTCAAAGCCATTTTCAGTGTTTATTTCAAAATTTCCAAAACTCGATGTGGGCCCACTCAGTTGGCACCATATCCAGAGGAATTCTAATTCAGTTAGAACCCTATGCCATTTCAAAAATTCTAATTTTAAGATTACTTTTGAAAATCCTTTTGAAAACTCCTTCAATTTCAAGTTTTAAAATCATCTTTTTGTAAAAACTCAAGTAGGGCCCACTCGGGGTGGCGCCATATTCGAGTAAGTTAGGGCTAGACTAGGGTTAGTCAGTGTCTTGGTTAGTGTTAGAGGTTTAGAAGAGTCAAAATTCATTTTAAAAACTCATTTTGAAGTTTAGTTTTTAAAACTAGTGTTTTTAAAGGTTTTTAAAAGGTGTTTTAAAATTCAAATGTTAAAAATGCCAAGTGGCATTACATTTGGGGATTTTTTAGGAGAGTCTAGGGGTTAATTAGGTATTAAATAGGATAATTTAGGCTAGGGGTAGGATAGTCTTTACACCCCAAAATCGTCCCCCTTAGAGAGTCCAAAAATTTTAGAAAACTTGATTTTTTAACCTAAACAAATTTTCTTTATAAAGAGGCCCCATGGGGGATGATTTTTCCAGCCACCTCCTATTGAATTCTTGGAGCTTCTCTCTCCTTTCCAGCCTTTCTCCATTGCTGCAACTCCAAGGTAAATAATTTCTTCAATTTTTAATATTTTATTTAGTGTTTTTAATGATTTAAACCTAGATCTAGGCTTGGACACCCCTCCTTATGAAGATCCAACCATGGTTTCACCTCAAGAACCATCAAGAATCAGCAAGAACGATCCAAGAAGGTGATCTAACCCTGTTTTGGATGATTTACAGGGATTTTAATCCATTAGAATTGATTTTAATATGATTCTTTACACTATTAACCAATAAAATATATGATTTACTCTTTTAATGGGTTAAATCTATGTTTTAAAGGTGATATCAAATTCCAACCATTGATTCCCTGTTTTTATTTTATTTTCATGGTTTATTCATGTTTGTTTTACGTTCTATAGCATAGAAATAATTTTTATTTACTGTTTTATGGTTTATTTTATTGATTTACATTAGTTAATGCATGGTTTTTCAAGTTTCTTAAATTTCTGTGTGTTTTAGGTTTAGAACAGTAAAGATAATGTTATTTCGGATTGAAGTACTCATTTTTTATTTATGATTTTTTTATATGTGATGCATGAATGAGTTATTGAGTTACTGTAGAAAAATCAAAGGGTTTGAATATCGGGAACTCTTTCAAAAAAATCAGACATCAAACCGGGTGTTTAAAGCTTTAAAATCGTGGTTAAAATCAAGAAGGTAACTTGCTGTGATGATAATTCTCTCATCTTATATCAGATTTTAAATCTGTAAAGTGCTATGGATTCACATTGAGTAGATCTATCTGCTGTGAAATTTTCGGATTTTTTAATCACTGTTTAGTATTTTTACCCTTTCAGAGAATCTGTTTTTAAATTTAAAACTCGTTAGGGTTTACCAAAACCCTAATCAGACTTGTGTTAGTCATAAATCCCAAACCACAGATCCGATTCATGATCTGTAAAAAGTGAGTATTGTTATTTTTCTGTCTAATGTTCACTACTAAAATTTCAGAGATTTTTGTTTAAGATTTCTATTTATGTCGGTATTTTCAATCTGAAGTAGCCGTTTTAATCCCTGTTAAAAGTGATATATTTTAGCTCAGATTGCCGGAAGGGTTTCTCCCTAACCGGAGATGCTTTTTCCAATCTGTAAATTGGGAAATCTCTGTTTTTATTCTTAGTTAGTCTCTGTAAAATTTCATAAATTTTCATGGAGATTTGACCCCTGGTTCAGGTCTTGGATTGAAACTGGTTGGTGAATTAGGTCAAAAATAGCATATTTTTAGGGTTTAATGCAATTTTCGGATTAATTCAATGTCAAAAAATTATTTTTATAATTCCAGTTCTACATTAGGGTTATAACAAGTGCAGGTACCAATTTTTATGGATTTTGGAATCCATTTGATCTCTGAATTAAGCAAATTGCAAAACCGGGTTCCTGAAAGATCCAAAAACACTGCTAAAATCACAGTTTTTGTGATATTATTGGATTTTCGTGCATAAGCATATACTTTTAGGGTTTAATCATGTTTATAATCATATTAGGATGCTTTAGGTTTAATTTGATGCTCATTTGATTTCATTTAGTGCATAAAACCTAAGTTTTTACCAAAATCTATTTCAGAAAACCCTAATTTCAAGGCCATAGTCTTGCTATCGGGGGCAATTTGGTCATTTGACCTCAATTTCAAAATCCTTAACCCTAATTTCCATATTTTTAATCATGTCACATCATATTTAGCTTAGCTTATTCTATTCAAATTTCAAAACTTGCATTTTATCCAAATATCTTTCTAAAAAACCCTAATTTCAAGGCCGTAGTCTTGTTATTAGGGGTATTTTGGTCATTTGGACCCCAATTTCGAAATTTCATATCTTATCTTCCTTATTTATTCCATTTTATTTCATACTTTATCATTTTTATTTAAGAGAATCAAGGAAAAGGCTTATATCTAGCAAAATCCAGTAATTTCTAGATATTACTGGATAAATCTAGAAAAGCCAACATATTTTCATTAACCAAGTTTTCTAGTTTTGCAGGTACATTGAAGACTTTATTTTTCATGTATTTAAATTTCAATAGTGATGTAACTTGTAATTAAACTTTGGAATAAGAATTTACATTTCCTGCTTAGCTTAGGCAGCATTGCATATAGCTTATTTTTTTTTATAATGTTAATGTGTGATGGATGATGATTCATGCATATTTTTATAAATTCACCATGGTCTACACGAATGGCACATACACTAGCTTCTATGAAGTTTATAAACTTGGTGGAATTTGTATTTATGGCCATAGTCAGAATACGAATGATACTCAGATTTATAATCTTCACATTAGCCACATTCAGCCTACACTCTTAGGCTAACTTCAAAAATGCACTGCATTTCTCAAAAATACAAAAAGTATTTCTCAATTCCTCAAATCCATATTCATTCATTTCATGCATTTGCCAATTCCAATTCAAATCTCAATTCCAAGAAGTTCATTTCCTCAAAATCTCCCAAGTCTTATAGCAAAATCGATTTTCCCAAAAGCATTGAATTTCAAAGAATATTTCAAGTGTTTTTCAAGTTCATAAACTCAATTTTCCAAAGTTATGCAGTCGATTTCAAAGTTTGAAGTTAGAATTTTTCTAAGTCTTATTCAAAAGAATATGGATTTGCCAATGATATTTCAAATATTTCCCAAGTTCCAAATTCAAATTTTCTAAGTTAGAATTTTAATTTCAAAGTTTGAATTCAGAGAAACCAAGTTTCTCAGAATCAATTTTCACCAAATGTCAAGGATTCCTCAAAATCGATTTTTATTTCTCTCAGAAGTACATTTCAAATCCCAATTCACGATTTTCCAAGATTTACATTTTCTAAATATTTCAATCATTCAAAGCAAACATCATGTTTTCAAAATGTGCATTTTCTGAAAATTCATAGCACATGCCTGATTCTATGTGCATTTAGAAATTAGAATATGATTTAGACAAGTTGAATAGAGTAGAGCATAAGATTGATCCTTGGTTCAATTAACCCTATTAAAGGTGGCAGGAACGGTTGAACCTCGTACCGACAGGCGAGCCCCATTCTACAGAATTTTTCCGCATTTTTAAAACGGAGGCGAGTTATTTTCAAAATCTTTTTCAAAGGTCAGTTTGATTTGCAAAAGGTTAAAAATTTTGCGATGATAACACATTCATATCATTCTGAAGGTTCTATAGGAACTATTGTAACTTTCTGTTAATCATTGTATTCCTTCTTTGTTGAAAGAAGTAGACCTCTGTGGAAGAGGGTGTGCCTCTTCTGTGTTGAGAGAAAAAGACCTCTGTGAAAGAGGGTGTTGTCCTTCTCTGCTGAGAGAAGAAGACCTCTGTGAAAGAGGGTGGGTTCCCCTTCTCTGTTGAGAGAAGAAGACCTCTGAGGAAGAGGGTGTTGTACTATTTATCCGATAACTCGGATGTTATAGTGAAAGGCTCAATTGTTTTGCTTGGGGACTGGATGTAGGTCAGTGACTCGACCAAACCAGTATAAATCCTGTGTTTTATATGTTGTTCCTTATTGCATTTAATTTTTAATTTATCGATCTATTTCATATTTCACTATTCACCCCCCCCTCTAGTGGAATTTCATTTGATATCAAAGCAGGTTTGCTGGTTTCGACATAACAAGTCTTCCAGCACTTATGGCATCAACCTCTTATGCTCGTGATATTGAAGGTCAACACGCATCTCGTCCTCCTTTCTTCAACAGCTCCAACTATGGATACTGAAAATGCAGAATGACTATATTTTTAAAGTCCATAGATTTTGCAGTATAAAAAATTGTTGAACATCCATACACATCTTCATCCTTAGACTATAGCTTATGGTCTGATGAAGAAAAAAAGATGGCCAATCTAAATGAAAAGGCTATGAATGTTTTGTATTGTGCCATTGATCAAAATGAATTCAACAGAATATCTATTTGTGAATCTGCTCATGATATTTAGCATTCTCTGGAGGTTATTCATGAAGGAACCAACAAAGTGAAAGAAGCCAAAATCTCATCTCTAGTTCGAAAATATGAGTTGTTCAAAATAAACAAAGATGAACCCATCACAGAGATGTTTACAAGATTCACCAACATCACCAACGACCTGAAATCTCTGGGAGAAACCTATTCCCAGACAGATAAGGTGAAGAAAATCTTGAGATCTCTCACAACTAATTGGGAGAAAAAGACAACAGCAATTAAAGAAGCTCAAGATTTATCCAAGCTTACCCTGGATGACTTAATAGGCAATCTTATGGCCTATGAAGTCCATATGAAGGAAAGAAGGGAAGAGGAACAACCTACAAAGAAAACTCTGGCCTTCCCAGCTCTTTCTGAGAATGAGGACTCAGAAAAAGAATCTAAAATTACGCTACTCACCAGAAAATTCCAGCGCTTCATGAGAAAGAACCGGCTTCCAAATAAGCACAAGGAAAGAAAAGACTCTAAAGAAGATTCTATGTGCTATCAGTGTAATAAGCCAGGACACATGAGACGTGACTGCCCTCTTCTAAAAAAAAATCCAAAAACGAGGAACCAAAGAAAAGGTTCTTCAAGAAAAAGGCTCTGCATGCTCAATGGGATGATTCAGAACCATCCACAAGTGAAGAGTCAAGTGATGATGAAGTTAAAATCGCCAACATGTGCTTCATGGCATAAAGATCTGTAAGTGAAACTCTCAATTTTTCTTTCAAAGATCTTCAAAATGCTTTTCAAGAACTTTTTAAAGAATCAAGAAAAACGATTCTCAAAAATAAAAATTTGAAATCTGAAAATCTAGAGCTTATGCAGAAAAATGAAAAACTCAATATTGAAATTTCTGAGTTGAAAAAGAAAAATTTTATGATTACTTCTGAAATCTCCTCTACTAGCTCCAAGACTAAAAATCTTCAAGTAGAAATTTCAGAATTAAAAAGTAAAACTGAAAACCTTATGAAAACGGTTTTCAAGTTTACCAAAGGAAAAGAGAACCTGGATAAACTCCTATCCTCTCAAAAATCCTCTTTCTACAAGAATGGTATTGGTTATTCGCACATGAATAAACCTTCTTGTATAAATAAAAAGACTGTTTTCATCAAAGGTTTTGTTGAACCTAAGCAAGAGCATTACAACCTTCATACTTTGTACTCCTCTAAAGTTATAGACAAACCCAAATCAAAATGGATATGGGTTCCTAAGTCTAACAAAAAGGGACCCGATTGGGTACCACAAATAATTTTTACTTAATATTTTGCAGGCTCCAAAGAAGAAGAACAACTGGATACTTGACAGTGGATGTTCAAAACATATGACAGGACATCCAGATCTTTTTGTTGTTCTTCATCATAAAGAAGGAGAAACTGTCACCTTTGGAGATAACAATAAAGGTTTGATAATTGGTATTGGTAATATTGATAAACCTCTTATCAAAGATGTTCTCCTTGTTAAAGGCTTAAAACATAACCTCTTAAGTATAAGTCAAATATGTGACACAGGTTATAATGTCAGCTTTAAACATGATGCATGCCTTATAGCAGACACCAACGAAAATATCATTTTAAAAGGTATAAGAAGAAATAATATATATGAATTATACCTATAAAACATTTCTGAACATTGCCTTATAGCTAATAATGACACTCAACATTTATGGCACATGAGAATGGGTCATGTCAACTCAAAATACATGTCTAAATTAGCTAAAAATAATTTAGTACGTGGGTTACCTAAAATGACATCTAAAAAGGACTATTTTTGTGATGCATGTCAACTAGGAAAATTGTCAAAATCATCATTCAAGTCAAAGAATATTGTTTCAAGTAAAAGACCTTTAGAGCTTCTCCACCTGGATCTTTTTTCTCCTTCTAGAGTAGCTAGTCTTAATCATAATAAATATGTTTTTTTCATTGTAGATGATTACTCAAGATTTACTTGGGTAATATTTTTTAAAAACAAAAGTGATACGTTTTGTGAATTTGAAATTTTATGTACAAAGTTAAAAAATGAAAAATCTTGTTCTATTATAAAAATTCGTAGTGACCATGGAGGAGAATTCGATAATGATCTTTTGTAAATTTTTGTAACTTGCATGGTATTTCTCATAACTTTGTCTTTCCTAGAGCTGCACCCCAAAATGGTGTAGTAGAAAGAAAGAATAGAACCCTTCAGGAATCTGCTAGAACTATGCTCCAACATAATAACCTTGCTAAATACTTTTGGACAGAAGTTGTTAATACTGCATGCTATATATCAAATAGAGTTCTTATTAGGCCCTTATTAAATAAAACTTCTTATGAATTATTCTATGACAGAACTCCAAGGATAGACTACTTTAAAGTCTTTGGGTGTAAATGCTTTATCCTTAACACAAAAGATAGCCTTGATAAATTTGATGCTAAATCTGTTGAAGGCATATTCTTAGGATATTTAAGTCATAGTAAAGCATACAGAGTATTTAATAAGAGTTCAAATACTATTAAAGAATCTATGCATGTCAGTTTTTGTGAATCTATTGATCAATCTGTTCATAAGCAGACTAACGATGATGATGTTGAAAGTACAGATTTATTCTTAGATAACACAGCTAAACCCAATGAAGATGATCTTCAAAGAACATTTGCCGAAATCAGAGATCATCCTCAAAAGCAAATTTTGGGAGACCTGACCAAGGGGGTTCAAACTAGAGCTCAACTGGAACGGATTGTAAACATGGCATTCATTTCTCAACTTGAACCAAAGAAGATTGATGAAGCCATCATCGATGAGTTCTGGATGCTAGCCATAACTGAAGAACTGAATCAATTCCAAAGAAACAATGTTTGGGATCTTGTACCAAGACCAAAAGATCATCAGATCATTGGGACAAGATGGATCTTCAGAAACAAGCTAGATGAAACAGGTAATGTTATAAGAAACAAGGCAAGACTAGTAGCTCAAGGATACAACCAGGAGGAAGGTGTTGATTTTGATGAAACATTTGCTCCTGTTGCTAGACTTGAATCTATTAGAATGTTTTTAGCATATGCAAGCTATATGGATTTCAAACTATATCAAATGGATGTCAAAAGTGCATTTCTAAATGGTTTTATAAATGAAGAAGTATATATAAAACAACCTCCAGGCTTTGAAAATGAACAATTTTCAAATCATGTTTTCAAACTAAAACGTGCCTTATATGGATTAAAACAAGCACATCGTGCTTGGTATGACAAACTTAAAACCTTTTTATTAAAAACTGGTTTTTCTGTAGGGAAAGCAGATTCTACTCTTTTTGTGAAAATAGTGAATAATCATACCCTAATTGTTCAAATTTATGTGGACGATATCATCTTTAGATCTACTAACAACACTCTCTGTGAAGATTTTTCTAAGTCCATGCAGAAAGAATTTGAAATGAGTATGATGGGAGAACTCACCTACTTTCTTGGACTGCATATTAAGCAAACCAAGGATGGAGTCTTCATCAACCAATCTAAATATGCTCATGAACTTCTGAAGAGGTCCAACATGAACTCAATTACTTAAAAAACTACTCCTATGAGCACAACAACTGTATTGGACATAGATGAAGATGGTAAGGTTGTGGATACAAAGTTATACAGAGGTATGATAGAATCACTACTTTATTTAACTGCTAGTCATCTAGATATCATGTTCAGTGTTTTCCTGTGTGCTAGATTTCAGTCAAATCCAAAAGAATCACATTTTAAAGCTGTAAAAAATATAATAAAATATCTAAAAGACAGTTGATTTTGGGTTATTTTATTCAAAATCATCTACATTTGATTTAATCTCATACAGTGATGCTGACTTTGTTGAAAGTAAATCTGACAGAAAAAACACAAGTGGAACATGTCATATGCTAGGGCACTCACTAGTTTCATGGTTCAGTAAGAAACAAAACTGTGTATCATTATCAACTACTGAAGCTGAATACATAGCTGCTAGCCTAGCATGTACACAGGTCATCTGGATGAAACAAACTTTGAAAGATTTTGGTTTGAAATTCGAAAATACAACTATTTTATGTGATAACATAAGTGCTATAAATTTATCAAAAAATCCTATTTTACACTCTCAAACTAAACACATTCAAATTAGACACCACTTTTTAAGAGAACAAGTCTTAAACAATATAATCAAACTGGAATTTATACCCACTAATAAACAATTAGCAGACATTTTCACTAAACCTTTAAAAAATGAAGACTTTATAAGAATTAGGAGAGAATTAGGGATATGTAAATTAAGTGATTTATAAAATTAATTCATATGACAAATTAAAATATAGAAAGATTAGTCTACTCGAGTTCACCTTTACAAAATATTAAAATATAATCTATACTTGACAAAATTTATCTTAACCAAAGAATAACAAGTAAAAACGATAAAAACACTTTATGTGAAATCTTGTTTTACAAATTTATGTCATAATCGAATGTTTGCATTTCTTACTATTTTTTATTTTATCATCATTCCATTCACCACCTTTTTCAAAGATAAGGTCTTTCATATTTCACGTACATCATAAAGTTTTACTATTTAATTTAATGTTTTATGACATCTTTTAGTATAATCTACTTTTTGTCTTATCATCTTTCACATTTTTTTATAAAAAACTATTATAAGGACTCATTCTCGACAACTTGTCCTTCATTTTTTTAATTATCATATGTTCTTTTCATTAGTACCATCCTTTTTTCTCTTTCTCTATCATACGAATTGAGCCTCCATCCGTGACTTTGACTCCTTTACATATTTTAATTAATCTTTTTCAAAAACTATGGACTCCCTCCAATCGAGTTTCTCTACAAACCATGTTCTTTAAACAAACATCAATTCATGTCAATCATGACATTGCTTTATGTCACTCATCTCATATCAAGCATTTTTTTCCCTTTTTTGTCCACTCTTATCTCACTCAAAATTCGTATATGGCATCACCCTTTCTTTATGTCTACTCTTACTCCTTCCATGCATATCCATAAAAATACTTCTTATATAAGAAATCATTACTCCTCACTCATGTTTCTTTTGTCTTCTAAATTCATCTTTCACAAATTTAGAATACTTTCTCATAAAGTAAAAAGACTATTTAAAGTTGTTTTATTAGGCCATTATTCATCTCACATGATATGGCTCTATGATACTCCTGCACCTTCTTTTCACGAATTGCCTTTACTCATTACAACATCCCGTGGATATCTTAAAAATCTATGAATCCTTATCAAAGAACACTCCTCTTTAGGCTTACTCTTTCATCCTATCTTATTCACCAATTTTTTACTACTTCCAAAAAAAAAACACTCCATACTCAAGTTTTGTCACACATCACAACTTCGATAGACTCTCACACTATAAAATTTCCTTAAGTAGAAAAATAATGTTTAAAATTATTTTATCAACACTATCTTCCAAATAATGATTTGATCTATCATTCACAAGAGCTTTAAGTTACAACTCACGCATTCTCTTTTCAACTAAAATCTAAAATTCAAATGTCACTCACTTCTTATCATAATTATTTTCTTCTTTCTATTTAATAGATTGATTCATCCCTCACAAATTTACTCGAAAATCTCTATCATCCTTCAAGCCTTTACCCTCTCCAAGTCCTTATTTTCTTTCAAAAGCTTTCATTCGCTCAAAACCTTTGGAAATGGCCTCCTCTTCACGATCATCCGATATCAACATGATTGAAGCATCGGATTTGAGATTTCCAGATCTCATTCACCTTTTTCATTCCATAAACTCCATGCCTATTCAAACCGGCAAGTTAGTACACCTTGAAGCTTTTCCATCATTCGACCTACAAACTTCCCTTTCAGAATTTATTCATGTTCTAGCCTCTCCCCAATCTATGACCATTTATCCACATCTTATCAAAGTTTTCTACTGTGATCATCACAAAATTTTTCCTCTCTTGTGGTTTCTCTCTCTTCCTTCTCTTTTCCTTTTCTAACCTCTATTTTTCTCCTTCTTGAAGGGAGAAGAATAAAAGACAGAAAAATAAAGAGAGAAGAGAAAGAGAGAAGAGGAACTGCTTTTGCGGGGTCTCACTTGACCTGGATTTGAAAATATTTAGAATTTTAACTCACCTCCTTTTTGAAAATTTGTGAAAAAAAATGGAGACACGGGATTTGCTCGTCGATACGAGGTTTGACCGTTCCTGGCGCCTTTACCAGGGGTAATCAAACCAAGGATCGAATTTATGCCTTTTGCTTTGCCCAAATATTATCTAAGAATTTATTATAAATCTAAATGCACAAAGAATCATGCTTGTGCAATGCAAAGATGTATGCTCTTTTCAAAAAAAATGGTTTTGAAAATCTCCAAGTATTCTGAGATGAACTTGATAGTGGAGTGAAGAAATGATTGAATCTAACTTAGAACTTGAGAGAGATCATAGAAGTTCTAAGTCTTTGAAGTAATCAGAGTTGGAAGAATAAATCTTGATTTTGATAGAGAATGATTTGAAGCTGAGATGATTTTTTTTTTAAAGTCAGAAATTGACTTTGAATTTGAATTTTAAATTTGGTTTTAAGAGAAGGATATGAGATTTAAAGTAGAATTCGAGATTTAAAGTTTGAAATCAAGATGGATTTGAGAAATCCAAATGGTATATAAAAAAAATAGAAATGGATTTTTAGATGAGATCTGAAAATGGAATTTGGATTTGAAATCCAGACTTGGGAATAGAATCGGATTCTGGATCCTGAATAGAATCGAATCTAAGATCCGGAATCCAAGATGGGATTAGATTCTGAATCCTAAAACGGATTTTGGATCTTAAAATGGGTTCAGGATCTGAAATCTGAGATCCAAGATAGAGTTGGATTCTGGATCTTAAGATGGATTTTGGATCTGAAGTTTGAGATCCAAAAGTGGAATTGGATTCTGGATCCTAAAATGGACTTGGATCTTGAAGTCTGAGATCCAATGTAGAATTTGGATTCTGGATCCTAAAATAGATTTGGATCTGAGCTCTAAGATCTAAAAGTAGATGTTGTATTTAGAAATCTGGATCCAGGTTGATCTGACGTTGGATTTGGATTCTGGAAGTCCAAATGGGACTTTTAAGGATGGATCTGGGTTTTGAAAACCCAGATTTAAATTTAAAACTTAGAAAAAGACTTGAATTTGGAATCAATCTCAAAACTTGGATTTTGAAAACGAGAAGATAAACATGATTTTGAATTTGAAATCAGAAGATGAATCAGAGGTTTCAAAGTTAAATTGAACTTTAAAAATGGAATTTTGAGATATTGAATTGAATTTGAATTTGAATCTTGACAATGAATTTGGAATTTGATTTGAAAATTGAATTTTGAGTATACAAGTGAATTTCAAAGGCAAATTGGACTTCGAATTTAAAGTTAGAATCTGAAAATGATATTTGAATTTACAAGAGTTGAAAATTGATTTGAGAAGTGAAGAAGATATCTGAAGGAAATCACTTGGAAAAAAGAAATTTGAAAATATGATGCAATTCTATTCTAAATGATGAATGAATTTAAAGAATTTTTGAAATTGGATTTTGAAAAGCTATTTCATTCTTTAAATGAATTAAAATAAGATTAAAGATATAATACATCCCTGACTATGGTCATTGAATGTATTATATAATAATCTATATTTAAATTCAAAAGAAGAATAAAATACATTTTTTGTGCTTTTATAGAATTTAAAATGAAATTAACTCTCAATATACCCTGACTATGGCCATTGGTATATATATTGAATTAATTTTAAATTAAAATCTGATAAAAGAGAAAAATATTTAAGGAAAATATGATGAATTTTGAAAAGGATCCAGTGTGGATCCAGTGTTATTTTATAAAAGATAAAAAATCCTAAGTTTTGTTTACATCCTGACTATGGCCATTGATGTAAATCATCAACTTAGGATTTAATTACCTCTTACGAAATGGTGCACGTGCCATTCGTGTTTCACCATCGTGAGATTTTGGAAAAATAGAGGGAAAACAAGAGAACAAGCAAACTATGATTTTACAATGTTCATTCATTCTAATCTAAAAGTTGGGAATGTAAATTCTCATTAAGACCTAATTTATTACAATATACAAAATTGATTTTACAACTCCAAGTAATGACCTTTTCCATATATTCCCTACAAGATAGAATTTAGCACAAAAGGACATAAGTGACTATTCCAAACCTTACATGAGATACTTTATCCATATTCAAATGAGAAAGGAATGTGTCCTACCCTGCATTGGTTAGAAAATGTATATATATATATAATGTATATATATATATATATGTATATATATATATATATGTATATATATATATATGTATGTATATAGGTATATACATATATGTGTATATATATATAGATACTGCCAAGGTTTAAATGGAAATCTGATTCAATGAGTGAAAGCAAGGGCTGAGATAGTCTAAGATGGAACATTGTGAAATATGATGGTCATAACAGTTTGTCATGAACCACTGTGGGAAATCACAATTCTATGGCAGTTCTTTTGGTGACTTGCCATGAGGAAATTTTGCTAAAGGAAGAAATTTTTTATCCTGTGGTGCTATTCAAAGGAGCAGGTTGGAGGTGTAATGTCGTTGGTGGTAAACAACAGGAGTACAACAATGTTGACAGGGCTTGGTCATGGAGGCAAGTGTAGTCTCGCCGTGAATCAGTAGCATGATACCATGTGGTGGAAGCTGCCAGGTTTGCAGTAAATAGGTGAAGTGGAATGATGAAAAACAGGGGTTGTGCTAGACAAATGTTGTGGCCAGCATAGTCAATGCATGGACATATCGGGCTGTAACATACAACAACCAGGTGGGTGAGAGTTGGATATACTATCAAGGTGGAAGGATGTGATTTACAGATGGTATATGGTATGCTGATATGTGAATGATAGGTAAGTGGGAAGTGCCACTACGGGAAAAGGAAAATCATACAGGGTGGGGAACTTCGTTTTTGCAGAAGACTGGAGAGTGAAACCTGTAATACAAAAGAAAAGAGTTAGTGTTCCAAAGTCACAAATGGCATAGTATGTTAAATCGTACAAGACAATTCCTTCTGTGAGTCAATTCCCCGCGAAGCTGGGGTTAGGGATTTTCGACCCCTTTTGCCCTGTAACAGCTTCTTCAAATCCAACGGGAAGTTTTCTTTGGGGCTCGACTCAAGTTAAATAGCCAACAGATGATTTCCTTCAGAATTCAACCGAGTCACCCTCTTTACCAGGAATAGATGGAAAAAGGTCCGATGAATAACCAGCAGCTCACCTCAAAAGATCCAGCAGACATATTGGATCATAGTGATACGAATTCAATAGGTGGTTTCCTTCGGCATTTCAATTTCGAGTTCGAGGCCACTTTGAACACCTCTCCCCTTTTTTTTTAGTAAAATTAAAGAAAACAGAAGTACACTGAGATGGATATTTCTTCTTTGCTATTTACTAACTTTCTGTAGCAACATCTCAATGGATAATTGTCACCAACCTGTTAATATTTAGCATGCTTTTGTGATGGATATGACTTGGTACATTAACAAAACTGATAAGCACTAACGGATATCATAAATGATGAAAATATGAATGGAAACAACATGCTGATATATCAAAAGTATGTTGAAATACAGTTGTGAATAGAGATGATGGTGAGGTGTGACAGGTTATATGTGCCATAGGTAAATAATAAAAAGAAAGAAAGAGAAAAAAGAAAAAGAAAATGACAATGACAAAGGTGATAAGACAAAGATGGAATTTATTCACAGGCCATGGAGCTTCTCTCTTGTTAATCCCTATTAACCCACTCAGATGCACAGAGTGATCTTACCTTCAACTCCTCCACCCCTGTTGGTCTTGATCTCCACAATGTTTGAAGATCAATGGTCCCCTTTGATGGGAAATCAAACCGGGAAAACTCAGATAATCATATAGGTATATCAAATTTTTGCTAAGCTCAATCGACTCAGTTTGGTGGATTTCAACTGAACTCATCAAAACTTGGTTAGAAAACTCATGAAACTTGATAGAATTTGGTTGAAATAGTAATGGAGCTTCAGTAAAATAGACAACAGAAACTGCAATTAATATTTATCAATGAAACTCAATTAACTTGGCAGCTGCAATTAATGAAATTATGGTGAGAAATCAACTTTGCAAGATAACAGTTTAAAGACAAACGATGATCCATACAATGGACTATGCAAAAATGGGGATATATGGTGAGAGGATATTCAATAACCCTCGCAACAGTTGGCTCCATGAATATGATTCAAGCGTGAATTTAATGAATTCTCGTGCCACCTTTGAAAGTAAACAATGATTTATGCAGAAATTTCAGAAACATCGCGGTGAATTTGCTATTTATGAATATGTTACACAATGAACATCCATAATAAATTTGAGGTCTCTTCAAACAAGAGGAGATCATCATACTATAAACGCTAAAGTAGCCATAATTATGGAAGATATCGAGTGGATGGAACAAGAGAGAGCTTAATCACGAGCTTCGACAACAAACCTCTCTTACTCATTTTTTTTTGATGTGGCAGCAAATACCCGAATAGTTCTTACTGGAAATCAATTATTGACCATCAGTGTTCAGAAATCAACACCTCAGAGAAGATCTCAATGGCATTTATCTGATCACCCGATACCGGTGATTAAGTTCTCAGCCACTTTTATTACTTTCTTTAACCATTTTGATGGTTGACGATTCTCAGAGATTGCTTTGGTCCGGAAAAGAATGATTTAGAGCCAGGGGATTTGAGACAACTGATTTTCAAATATACATTTCTTCTTCTTTTTTTTAGAATTGAGAAAGGAGATTAAGCTCCTTCTGGGCATGACAGACGACCAAAAACCAGAGATCCGATGGTGCATGTGTAGTAAGTGGATACAAGATGAAATGCTGCCATGATCATCATGAAGGAAATGTACGTGAAAACGATCTCAATGGGAAAAAAAATGACTCAGGATACGATAAGCTATTAAAAGAAAGGCGTAATCAACAAAACAAACAAGGGACGGGGAACAGACTATTCATAACAGGGTAATGAATCAAAATATGTCGAATAACAGGAAGAGGGTAAACCCGACAGATAACCTAACGATGGAAAATATGCTCATGCACAGCAGAATAACCACGAAGAGGAAAAAGAAAAAAAAAACAAAAAATGTATAGGAACAGGATTTGTTCCCTTTTATTTTAGCACGAGAGAAGAGATCGATAATGCTATATGCAATCCGATCCTCAGCTCGATGGTGCGTCAAATGGGGAAAACAAAAAAAAAAGAAAACAAATAGACCAAGCAATAAGTGCAAAGAAAACAGCATAAATGAAGGATATAGATGGCTTACCTTATTACTATAAGGGTCAGGAGGGGGCTTTTGTTTCACGGATGTCTGAGGGCGTCTGGTGACAAAGATTGTTCTTTGGCCGATGAGAGACGCCCGATGTGAAGTGAATCAAAAGAGGAATGGATGTTGATGAAGAAAACTTGGCATCGAAGAAGATTTCTGCAGTTTGCTTATGCCAAGACTGGAGGAAAGGAAAACTTTCCCATCAATCGGAAGGAAACGGATTGCAAGAGTTCTGATGGGGCTTCCCTTCTACTCTCCTCTTAAATTCCTTCTCTGATAACGGAAAAAAAAGGGAAGAAAATCCAAAGGGTTGCTGCATGATGATGAAGGAGAAACGAGGGGCGATTCCAGAATAGTTTGTGATGCCATCCTTTTGTTGTTGCCCAGTTTATATAGAGTCTGAGGAAGCTTCGAGCAGGGGAGAGTTTGTTGAGGATCGACGGCCAGCGATGGAGGAAAGGGGGGCGTCAAGCCAGCGATAGAGGGTTGAGAGACAGGGTTGAAGCCGTTGGTGATGGACGAAGGAAGGAGGCCATGGAGGATCGGCGATGGATGGTGGATGGAGGCCATGGGAGCTTCGAGAAAGGGGGTTTCGGGCCAGAGAGAAGGGAGATGGGCCGAGAGAGGTTGAGAGAGGTTTCGAGAGGGTTCTCGAAACCCTCAGGTTTTTGTTAAAAAAAAAAATGAACTTTGGTTTTTAAAAGATTTTCAAAAGAGCTCCCTTTTTTTTTTTTAAAGTTCTTCAAAAGAAGGTTTTTTTTTTTAGAAAATGTTTTCAAAAAGAAAGTTTTCAACAATATATTTTTTTTATTGTTTTTTTTTCTTTTCTATATAATTTTTTTTTTGATATCTTTGGAATAAAATCCTAAAATTTATGAGAAAACGAGGATTTAAACTAATTTTTTGTATTTTTGGGAAATATTTACAAAAGAAGGTTTTCAAGGCTATTTTGGGAAAATTTCTTCAGAAAATGGGTTTTTTTTATCCAAGTTTTGAGAAAATATCCGAGTTTTAGACCTCGAATCGAAGAATATAACACGATGGATCAAAACGAATACCGGATGAATCGTCTGAGCCTTTTAAAAGGTTATTTTGGTAATTTTGAGAATTTGATTTAAAGATTGGACAACGAAGCTCCGATCTGGATCTTTTATCTGGATCTGTATCCGAAATTGAGGCAAATATACAAAATGACTTTAATTTCAGAAAACTTGAGAAATAAAATGGAATTTAGATTTAAAAGTGACTCAATTACCCAGAAAATGAAAAAAAAAAAGGCAAAAGGAAATATTGATAATCTTTTTTGAAAAATTTGAGGTGTTCACAGATGCCCCTCTTTGCTACTAAGCCGGTTGAAAGCCGAGCTTAGTGGCAAAGAAAACACTCCAAATTTTGAAAAATGTTCCAGTCAGCAGATCCGAACTAAGTGTGGAAGAATTATTTTGAAAAACATGACTTTTCAGACTTGAAACCTTATCCTGAATGGTGTTGGGGGGACGAAATTCTCGACACTGATACGACTGGATGATAGAGATGAGGAAATCGTGATGGGACTTTGGGCGAAGATCCCAAAAATGGTGAAAGATAAAAATTTTGATCAAGTCTCGTGGGTGAGACAAGATCAATATTTTGGAATGACTCAGGTTTAGCCCTTAACCTGGATGGGACGAAGATATATCAAGATGATTCGGATGGGGAAAGGAATATAGGCAGGCTTTGATGGGACATTTGAGAGAAATGCCTCGTGAGATGAAATCCCAGTATGATCTTTTCCTGGATGGATGTACAGAGCATGAATTCCTTTGTGGGGAACAACCATGATGGGACGGGAGGATTACCTCGTCGAAACGAGGTTCATGTTTAACTTAAACCTGAACGGAAGGTACCTCGTAGAACGAGGCTTTGGTTTAACCCTTAACCTAAAGGGGACGACCATACGGAATCCTTGAACGAGGAAGCCGTGATGGGACAAACGAAGTGCATCGCCAAAGCGAGATTCAGGTTTAACCCTTGACTTGAGTGGGGGGAATCGCACGAAATCCTCAAATGAAGAAGCCGTAGTGGGACTAGAGAGGACATCTAGTCGAAATGAGACTCAGGTTTAACCCTAACCTGAATGGAAAGATACCTCGCAGAGCGAGGTTCAGGCTTAACCCTTGTCCTGAAAGGGACGATCATATGGAATCCTCGGATGAAAAAACCATAATGGGACCTTCGGAATTTAGACGAACAAATCCAAAAGGGGTTTTGCGAGAAGAAAAAAACAAGGGATTCCCTAAAGCTTGGAAAGGGGATGATCTGGGGCGTCTCATTGCTGAGACGAAACCAGCTTTCTAAAAACAGACGACCTCTCGCAGAAGGTTTGGGAGATACCTTGAGGAGCGAGGTAACAGGTTTAATCCTTAGCTTGAATGGATACAGAATCCTCGAAGAGCGGGGAAACTGTGATGGGACCTCCAAACTTCGCACAACAAGTCCGAGAGGGGTTTGCAAAAGGATGAAAAATGGGGGTCCCTAAAGCTTGAAAAGGGGTTGTTCTTGGGTGCCTCATTGCTGAGACTGAAAATAGTTTTTGACAATAACAGACCTTTTGCAGAAAGTTCAGGTTTAACCCTTATCCTGAGCGGGAACTGTCTATAGCGGGACAGTGGGGAAAATAGGGAAGTGTGCAGATCCGAGAACGCTCAGATTAGACGGAAGGAAAGGACTTTTCAGTCCTAAGGAGGGATGACATCAGGATACGTCAGAACGAACATCAAGTTTTTGCTTCATGTTGGGATAATGAGAAAATATTGCCTATAAGATGTCAAAAATTGTAGTTGATTCAAAATGACTGAATTGTGCATGTATGTGTGAAAGTATCACCTCTTTCTACCTAGAGTATTAACTCCAATGGGGCTAACTCTGTAGAATCAATAATCAAACTCAAATTTGTTACTGTTGAGTTTCTTTAAGAAAGATATCAATTTCCTTGATATGAAAAGAAAGGAAACATTCTCAGATTCATAAAAGCAATTGAGTGAAAAGACATTGATAAAAGAATTTCACACAGATAAAGATGATTCCTGGCAATTTCGGGCAGTTTGATATCCTGGGCATTTCCCATGATGATCTTTTTGCACTCTTTTGAGTCATGGAGCTTTCTTGGGCTTTTACATCATCCTTCATTTTGGAGATGTCCTGACTTTTCTCTCTTTTTTTGGGGAAGGGTACGTCACAAACTCCTTCATCTTGGAGATGTTTCGATCCTTCTTTTTTTTCTTTCTCAGGAATTAGGCTTGATAATATAGGTTCATTGGTCAAAATTCTCTAGATGATAGCAGAAATCAAATATCTTTTAGGGTTTGTCGGTAGGTTCATCGCACTCGCCTTCATCTCGACGGTGATCTGAACTTTCCCTGGAAGGATCCTTCACAAACTCCTTCATCTTGGAGATGATCCAAATCTTCTTTGGCCCCGGGGGTCTAGCTCGCATATTCGTCTTCATCTTGACGACAATTAAGAGATCCCTTTTGTGGATATTTGATTATTGCTTGGATGACTGAGGAGATATGGATTGGATAGGTTCTTTTTTTTTTACTGCCCAGGATATTTCCACTGTTTTACTTCCAAAAGAATGACCTTTAAGAATGTGCCATAGCTATAATCAATATCAATTCGCTTATGGCTTTTCAACATCATTGAATTTTTTCTTTGCTGGTCGTATCGAAGATTTTTCTTCATTCTCTTGGTTGACCAACAGAAAAAGCTTGAATTCAGTTCTTATTTTGCAAAAGTCTTTGCTCTTTTGGAAATAATACTAAAGGTAGTTTGAGGTAATTTTCTGTGAAAGCTTTAAGGTCAACAGTGACTTTTGATAGCAAATTGGCAAAAGATTCTTGAAATCCTTAATGAAAGAGATTACTTGATATCGGATTGACATGTCCATAACAAAATTCTCCTCTCTTTTTCCCTAAAAAGAGAGACTCAGACTTAGCCCTTACCTGAATGGGATTTTGGAAATACTCCTCTCTTCCCCAAAGTGTTACGACAATGAAGCCATACATGATACTTCAAGTACAAGGTTTTGATGATGAGCAAGTGGAATCAACTGCATTTCAGCTAAGGCTATGAAGAAAGTGAAGAATTCAGTGAAGAATCTTTGAAGACTTGTGTTTAAATGTTTAATTCATTAAAAGTCCTAGATTCTTGTAAGAGCCTTAATTAGAGTGCATATTTAGGTTGCATTTCACCTTAAAAGTCTTTAGAAAAAACTTTTCTAAAAGAAACACTTTTGAAAATCTTTTTAGAAAACTCTTTTCTTAAATTTTCATGTTTATTAGTCGACCAATAGACTTATCAGTCGATTAATCCTTTCGCGCCATATTTTCTAAAAAGTCATTCTTGTCAAATTAGTCGACCGAAGATTTTATCAGTCAACTGGACAGAATGTCTGTTTTCTGGTAAATTAGCAGCAGTCGACTAATGTTTTATCAGTCTACTGAACAGAACATGTGTTTTCTGAAAATTTAGCAGCAGTCGACTAATGCTTTTTATTAGTCGACCGAACAGAATGTTTGTTTTTCAGAAGATTTTAGCAGCAGTCGACTAAAAGGTTTTTCAGTCTACTGATGATATTATCAGTCGACTAACTTTTCTCAAGTCGACTAAGTTTCAAAAGTTCAGATTTTCAAACAGCTCGATTAACAGATCAGTCGACCGACGATAACTGTCAGTCTACTAATAACTAACTATTAGTCGACTAACTGATGTTTCGGTCGACTAATTTTGTCGTTTTCCTGAAACTTTACAAAGGCGTGTCTTTTTATTTTTCAAACATTTTGATCGTTCAAAATGGACTGTTTTGACACCCTTTCATACTCTCAACGTATGGAATCTTTTAACTATAAATATGAGTGCATTTTACACTCAAATACACAAAGAAACAACAAGAATTCAATTGATTTGAATCATTTACTTATTGCTTTTCACTCCTATTCAGTCAAGTATTTGTTTTCTCACTCACGTGATATTTTCACTTCAGTTTTTCACTCAAATCACTTTGAGAGATAGTGAATTCGTGAGTAGAGTGTTTCAACAACCTCAAAATCCAATTGCATCTCATTTGCATTCAAAAGGAAGGCTCATAGGTTGTATTGTAAGTTGTTATTTCTTTTCTGTAAAAAGAAGGACTCCTTGGTGTAAAGGAGTTGTTTGCTTTCAGTAGGATTGTTACTGAAAGTGGGACCGGTTATGGTCTGTGTGATCTTGTAGTTTACAAGGTTGATAGTGGAAAATCTCAAGCGGGTTTTGCTTGGGGACTGGATGTAGGTCGGGTTAGACCGAACCAGGATAAAATCTTGTGTTCTTTGTGTGTTTGCTTTTCGATTTGCAAAATCATTCTATATTCCGCAGAATTTTTTTTAAAAGCACTATTCACCCCCCCTCTAGTGCTCGTTGTCTCGATCCTAGTGCACTTTCATTTGGTATCAGAGCACAGGTTTGCTATTACTTTGATTTGACCATCGTCTAGCATGGCAACTACAACATCTCAGCACAAAGAAGGAAGCTCCTCTGTTCGTCCTCCTCTCTTTGACGGAACAAACTATGGATACTAGAAAGTAAGAATGACAATATTCTTGCAATCCATGGATCTCGATATCTGGAGAGTTGTTTCAGAAAAGTACCAAACTCCATCAACTGATTTCAGCCAATGGACCGATGATGAAAAGAAGACTGCTTCACTGAATGCCAAAGCCATGAATGCATTATATTGTGGCGTTGACAAGGTAGAATTCAATCGCATCTCTCAATGCTCTACAGCAAATGAAATCTGGCATACTCTTCTCGTGACACACGAAGGTACGTCAAAGGTAAAAGAATCTAAAATTGCTTCTTTAGTTCATAAATTTGAATTGTTCAAAATAAAGCAAAATGAATCTATATCGGACATGGTAACTAGAATGACCGATATAACTAACACTTTGAAATCCCTTGGAAAAAAATATTCACAAGTGGATTTAGTCAGAAAGATTCTAAGGTGTTTAACTCCTGAATGGGAGAGAAAAACCACTGCTATTGAAGAAGCAAATGATCTCAATACTCTCACTCTTGAAGACTTAGTTGGTAACCTAATGGCATATGAGGTCCAACTTCAAGACAGACAAGAAGAAGAGCCTAAGAAGAAATCTCTTGCTTTTAAGGCTACTTCTGACTCAGAAAATTCTGAAGAAGATGAAGATGAAGATGAAGATATTGCCCTCATCACAAGGCAATTCAGAAGATTCATCAAAAAGGGAAGATTTCAAATAAAGGTAAAGAAAGCAGATTCTTCCATTCCCAATGAAGTAAAGTGCTTTAACTGCAAAAAGGCAGGACATATCAAGAAAGATTGTCCTCTTCTCAAATTCAAGCCAAAGGACCAATTCAAAAAGAAAAAGGCATTTCAAGCCTGTTGGGATGATAGTGACTTCTCTTCCGATGAAGAATCAAATGAAGAAGTCGCCAACATGTGTTTTGTAGCACAAGAAAATTTGGTAAGTCAATTTGACTATGATGAGTTATTTGAAGCATTTAATGATTTATATGCTAAATTTAAGAGTCTTAGTTCTAAAAATAAAGAGTTAAAAACTGAAAATTTAACTCTTGACTCTCAAAATAAAGTGTTACTTCAAGAAATAGAAGATCTCAAGAAGGAAAATTCTTGCCAAGCACTTGAGATAAAAGAAATTGGAGTTAGAACCAATCTCTTACAAAAAGAAATATCTAGTCTTAAAGAAAAGTCAAATGATCTTCTTTCTATAGTGACCAAATTCACAAATGGTCAAGAGAATCTAGAAAAACTTCTTGGTTCTCAAAGGTGCTCGGTTAATAAAACCGGATTGGGATATAGCTTCTTTGATACTCAAAATAGACCAAACTATGTGGTGAAAAATCAAAGACATTATTCTCAACCTTTTGTTCATAAAACTAAACTTTCTAGTTCTAATAGAAATGCATCTAGATATGATTATTCTAGACATGTTTATTCTAAATCCTCTTATATAAAGAATATTTATTATCAAAGGAAACCAAAATCCAAATGGATATGGGTTCCTAAGACTAACTCTCATGGACCCGAAAATAGAAAGGGGTCAAATGCTCTATTTTCTGATTTTGTTGTAGGTACACAACATAAGGAGCAAATGGATATTGGACAGCGGCTGTTCCAAACATATGACTGGAAGGCCGGAGTTATTTTCCACCCTCCAAAATAGGGATGGAGGAACCGTCACCTTTGGTGACAATAACAAGGGAAAGGTGATAGGTATTGGTAATATTGGTAATCCAAAATTTCCCTTGATAGAAAATGTTCTTTTAGTAGATGGTTTAATGCATAATTTAATATCTATCAGTCAATTATGTGATAAAGGTTTTTATGTTTCTTTTGAAAATGATTTATGTTTAATTTCTGATTTTCAATCTAAAAAGATCATTTTTAAAGGTAAAAGAAGAAACAATGTGTATGAACTATATCTAGATGAATTACCCTCTTTTAATGAAAAATGTCTTATTGTTTCAAATGAAATTCAATGGTTATGGCACAAGAGACTTGGACATGTTAACTTTAAAATTATTTCAAAATTATCCAAGAATGATCTTGTAAGAGGCCTACCTAGAATACCATATAAAAAGGATCACTTATGTGATGCTTGTCAAAGGGGTAAACAAATCAAGAGTTCTTTTAAAGCAAAAGATATAGTTTCAACAAAACGTCCTCTTGAACTTTTACATTTAGATCTATTTGGACCATCTAGAATTCAAAGTTTGAATGGTAGCAAGTATGCTTTTGTTATAGTAGATGATTATTCTCGGTTTACATGGGTGATTTTTCTAAAAAGCAAAAATGATGCTTTTTCAGAATTTTCTAAACTTTGTAGAAGAATTACAAATGAAAAATCAACATCTATTATTAAAATTCGTAGTGATCATGGTGGTGAATTTGAAAATGAATCTTTTCTAAAGTTTTGTGATTTACATGGTATATCTCACAACTTTGCTTTTCCTAGAGCGGCTCCACAAAATGGAGTTGTTGAAAGAAAGAATAGAACTTTGCAAGAATGTGCTAGAACCATGCTTCAAGATAAAAATTTACCAAAATACTTTTGGGCTGAAGCAATTAATACAACATGTTATGTCTTAAATCGTGTTCTTATTCGACCAATTTTACATAAAACATGTTTTGAATTATATTATGATCGTATACCAAAGATCTCATATTTCAAAATTTTTGGTAGTAAATGTTTCTTGTTAAATACCAAAGATAATATTGATAAGTTTGATTCAAAATCAGATGAATCAATATTTCTTGGATATTCTTCTAGAAGTAAAGCATATCGTATTTTCAATAAAAGAACATCTTGTATTGAAGAATCTTTACATGTTGCATTTGATGAGAATTGTGAGCAGGTTATACCTCTAAGTGAAGGAAAAGAAGTAATACTTCAAGAAGAACCCTTGATAGAGAGTACTTCTCAAGAAAATATTCCTCTTCAACCGGTTTGGAAAGAAGTTCCTAATCATCCACATGAACAAGTTATTGGTGAAATAAAGAGTGGTGTCCAAACTAGAAGGCAGTTGGAAAAATATATTGCAGATGTTGCTTTCATATCTAAATTAGAACCAAAGAATATCAATGAGGCATGTGATGATGAATTTTGGATTTTAGCCATGTCTGAAGAACTTAACCAATTCACTAGGAATGATGTTTGGGATCTAGTTGATAGACCAAAGGATCATTCAGTAATTGGAACAAGATGGGTCTTCCGAAATAAGCTGGATGAAAATGGTGAAGTCATTCGTAACAAAGCAAGGCTAGTAGCACAAGGCTATAATCAAGAAGAAGGCATAGATTTTGATGAAACCTATGCACCAGTGGCTCGATTAGAGTCAATTCGAATGATGCTTGCTTTTGCTAGTTACCTGAACTTCAAGTTATATCAAATTGATGTTAAGAGTGCATTCTTAAATGGACACATCAATGAAGAAGTTTATGTAGAGCAACCTCCAAGCTTTGAAAATGAGAAATATCCAGAAAAAGTCTGCAAATTGAAAAGAGCTTTGTATGGACTCAAACAAGCACCAAGAGCGTGGTATGAAAGACTACGAAACTTTCTAGAACAATCTGGTTTTTCCATTGGTCGGGTAGACTCCACTTTATTTATTAAACATTTTAATTCAGATATTCTTATTGTACAAATTTATGTTGATGACATAATATTTGGTTCTACTAATGATTCTCTTTGTAAAGAATTTGCTAAAGCTATGCAGGAAGAGTTTGAAATGAGCTTGATGGGCGAATTAAACTACTTCCTTGGACTTCAAATAAAGCAAACTGAAGAAGGAATCTTCATCAATCAGGCTAAGTATACAAAAGAACTTCTCAAGAGATTTGGGATGGACTCATCGAAATCAAGAAGGAATCCTATGAGTACAACTACTTCTCTTGATAAAGATGAAAATGGTAAAAGTGTAGATACTAAGCTCTACAGAGGTATAATCGGATCTCTATTATACTTAACTGCTAGTCGACCTGATATTATGTTTAGTGTTTGTATGTGTGCAAGATTTCAAGCTAATCCAAAGGAATCTCATTTAACTGCAGTAAAACAAATTCTTCGTTATTTGAAAGATACTTCAGATTTCGGTTTGTTTTACCCAAAATCATCTTCCTTTGATTTAGTTTCATATAGTGATGCAGATTTTGCAGGAAGTAAATCTGATCGCAAGAGTACTAGTGGAACTTGTCATTTCTTGGGAAATTCCTTAGTCTCTTGGTTTAGTAAAAAGCAAAATTCAGTATCACTCTCAACAACTGAAGCAGAATATATAGCGGCTAGTTTAGCATGTTCACAAGTACTTTGGATGAAATGGACCTTAAAAGATTTTGGTTTGAATTACTCCACAACAACTATTTATTGTGATAACACTAGTGCTATAAATCTTTCGAAAATCCTATTCAGCACTCAAGAACTAAGCATATTGAAGTTAGACATCATTTTTTAAGAGATCATGTGTTAAAAGGAGATATTTCGTTAAATTTTATTTCCACTAAAGAAGAACATGCCGATATCTTCACTAAACCTCTTAAAAATGAAGATTTTATGAGAATTAGGAAAGAACTAGGTATTTGCTCATTTTTTTATTTATAAAAATGTTGATTTTTGAACAAAATCTCAAAATCGCACTATATTAGTCGACCGATAAAATTCTAGTCGACTGGTGTTTTATATTTTGAAATGTATCGCACCATGTTAGTCGACCGATATATTTCTAGTCGACTGATGATATTTTTAGAATAAGTCGCACTTTTTAGTCGACCGATAAAGTTTTAGTCGACTAAATTTTTTTTTTTTTAAAAAAAAAAAAATTAAATGAAGGGACCCGACACCCCTTGGATTTGTTTTAAAACCCATTTTTTTTTAAAAAGAGGCATCGTTTCACTTTGTACCATTTCATTTTTCTTAAAAACGAAACCCTTAAAAACGAAAACCCCTCTTTCTCTCTTGCCTCTCTCTCTTCCGAAAAACCCTCAGAGTGCCATTCGACTCCATCTTCGCCGGGATTTTCTTATCGTAATAGGGAGACGCCGGAATCTTCTGGCCGTGATCTTAAAACGCCGGAATCCTCTTGCAGTGACTGGCGCATCTTCAAAAAATGCCGGAACTCTCTTGCCGTGACAGTGTATTGCCGGAATCTCCTTGTGGCCGACCTCTCCTCGCCGTCAGCCACCGCATCGACCTTCGTTTTTTATCGCCGGAAAGCTTTTTCCCTTTGCCGGACGTCATTTGGAAGCCGACATTTTTTTTTGGTAACTTTTTTACCATGCCTCGTACGAAGTCTGCATCTGCAAAAGGTTTAGGTTCTCCTCCTCCTACATTTATTTCAAGACATGGTTTTTCACTAAGATTACTTCGCAATCCTCTTCTCTATGATACTTTTGGATCAATTTCTGCACTACCTATTTTACCAGGCCGAAATGTTCTATTTCACTTGTTTTCTCGTTACAATATAAGAGAATTATTTCCTGGTATTTCACATCTTTTTGATGCTTGTGCAGATACCCTTCACTATCCGTTTCTTATTCACTTGTTTTACACAAATTTACAAATGAATCATGAAACTGGAGTTTTGTCCTCTCTTGTTCGTGATGTTGAAATCGAGTTTGATTCTAAATTACTTGGAAAAATTCTTGAAATTCCACCTTCAGACACTCTTTTCAACACTATTGAATTGAATGATGAAAGAGTTTTTGAACAAATTCTTCTTCCAAAAGCACCTCACTGCCCTCCTTTCAAAAATACTAATCTTCAAACTCGTGCACGCATTGCTGGACGAATCCTTGCCCACAATGTTCTACCCAAAACTGGTTCTTTTGATTGTTATTCCACAGATCTATCTACGGCTCTTTATGTTTTATTTGGAAATATTTCTGTCAACTGGGCCAATGTGTATTTTACAAACTTGTGGAAACAAAAACCATTTCTTCCTTATGGTTGTCTTTTAACTCGTATTTTTAGACATTTCAAAGTTCCTTTAACAAATGAAAAATACATTGAGCAAAAAGAGTTCTTTGATCAAACAATTTTTAAAAGAATGAAAATTAAATATATGCCTCCTTTAAATGTTGATCAAACTGAACCATCTTATCCTAATGAACCATCTATTTCTGAACCTTCACCTTCTGCGACACCTTCATCTCATGCAAAAAGAAAGAAATTTTCAACAAATCAAGACCATGATGAAGTTATGCAGAGACTGGAAGCTTTGGAGCTGCATCGACACACTTTTCGTGAAGATGTGACTCAACAACTTGCTTCAATTCAGAAGGATGTAACTGCCATTAAGGATTTGCTAAACTCTCTTTTCTGATCTTTGATCTTTGAAATACATACTTTATGGGTTGTAATATTTTTAAACTTGTATCTCTATTTTGCTTATGCTATTTTTTGCCCTTACTCTTTTTGATTCTGACAAAGGAGAAGAAAAAGATAAAGATAGCATTACATTGAAATTGCAGGAGATCTTGAGAAAAAGGTGATAGCAATTACATTGCAGGAGATCTTGCATGAGAAATGCAAAATTAAGAGAAAAAGAAAGCTTTGAATGAATGTATTTCTAAATGCATGAAGAAATGATGAATGGAAATGCAAACCAATCAATATGTGATATATGTGCTTTAAATGTGCTAACTTTTAATGTTTTGCAGCATATTGATAGGGGGAGTAAAATCTCCATCTATGCATCTAAATGCTTCATCTTTGATTAAGTTTGTCATCATCAAAAAGGGGGAGATTGTTACGACAATGAAGCCATACATGATACTTCAAGTACAAGGTTTTGATGATGAGCAAGTGGAATCAACTGCATTTCAGCTAAGGCTATGAAGAAATTGAAGAATTCAGTGAAGAATCTTTGAAGACTTGTGTGCAAATGTTTAATTCATTAAAAGTCTTAGATTCTTGTAAGAGCCTTACTTAGAGTGCATATTTAGGTTGCATTTCACCTTAAAAGTCTTTAGAAAAACTTTTCTAAAAGAAACACTTTTGAAAATCTTTTTAGAAAACTCTTTTCTTAAATTTTCATGTTTATTAGTCGACCAATAGACTTATCAGTCGACTAATCCTTTCGCGCCATATTTTCTAAAAAGTCATTCTTGTCAAATTAGTCGACCGAATGTTTTATCAGTCGATTGGACAGAATGTCTGTTTTCTGGTAAATTAGCAGCAGTCGACTAATGTTTTATCAGTCGACTGAACAGAACATGTGTTTTCAGAAAATTTAGCAGCAGTCGACTAATGCTTTTTATCAGTCGACCGAACAGAATGTTTGTTTTTCAGAAGATTTTAGCAGCAGTCGACTAAAAGGTTTTTCAGTCTACTGATGATATTATCAGTCGACTAACTTTTCTCAAGTCGACTAAGTTTCAAAAGTTCAAATTTTCAAACGGCTCGATTAACAGATCAGTCAACCGACGATAACTGTCAGTCTACTAATAACTAACTATTAGTCGACTAACTGATGTTTCAGTCGACTAATTTTGTCGTTTTCCTGAAACTTCACAAAGGCGTGTCTTTTCATTTTTTAAACGTTTTGATTGTTCAAAATGGACTGTTTTGACACCCTTTCATACTCTCAATGTATGGAATCTTTTAACTATAAATATGAGTGCATTTTACACTCAAATACATAGAGAAACAACAAGAATTCAATTTATTTGAATCATTTACTTATTGCTTTTCACTCCTATTCAGTCAAGTATTTTTTTTCTCACTCACGTGATATTTTCACTTCAGTTTTTCACTCAAATCACTTTGAGAGATAGTGAATTCGTGAGTAGAGTGTTTCAACAACCTCAAAAGCCAATTGCATCTCATTTGCATTCAAAAGGAAGGCTCATAGGTTGTATTGTAAGTTGTTATTTCTTTTCTGTAAAAAGAAGGACTCCTTGGTGTAAAGGAGTTGTTTGCTTTCAGTAGGATTGTTACTGAAAGTGGGACCGGTTATGGTCTATGTGATCTTGTAGTTTACAAGGTTGATAATGGAAAATCGCAAGCGGGTTTTGCTTGGGGACTGGATTTAGGTCGGGTTAGACCGAACCAGGATAAAATCTTGTGTTCTTTGTGTGTTTGCTTTTCGATTTGCAAAATCATTCTATATTCCGCAGAAATTTTTTTAAAAGCACTATTCACCCCCCCTCTAGTGCTCGTTGCCTCAATCCTAGTGCACTTTCACAAAGAGGAGGTGTTTGCAAAACGAAACTTTCAAAGAGAAATTAAGTTTTCGTCAAAACTCCCTATCTCTAGGCTTCTCTTATGGAAAGGTGGCCGAAAAACAAAGTTGAGAAAGTATCACAGAGGAGCGAGTTCATCACACTCTCCCTAGAAGAGGGTCCTCTGTGAAGGGGTTGGCCAAAGATGAGAAAACAGGGGCCACAAAAATAAACGAGCTTCCGTCGAAGCTCTCCCTGGAAAAAGGGTTCTTTTGTGTAAAGTTGGTTGTTGTTTTGCAAACTATTCACGAAGAAAACGAGTCCCTTCAAACTCTGCCTGGGAAGAGGGTTCTTGCGAATGAAAGATGGTTGCATGCAAAAGGAACGAGCTCCCTCAAACTCTCTCTGAAGAGGGTCCTTCGCAAAAGATTGATTTTTGAAAAAAATTGATAACCCGAAAGTTGAAATTGATAATTTAGAGCTTGAATGATGATGATTGGTTAGTACAAAGACTGAACTTGGAGGGCTAACTGATTAGTCAGCCAAACACTAGCACGAGTGCTAGATGTACCAGCACGAGCACTGGATTTGAAGATGTACCAGCACGAGCACGGGGTTTTGAAAAACTCACCAGCACGAGCACTGAATTTCAAAAATGCCCCAGTACGAGCGTTGGGTTTTCGAATTTTCAAACCAGTACGAGCATTGGTTTTTTAAAATGCATACCAGTACGAGCACTGGTTTTCGAATGGAAAGTTGAAAACGAGACCGACATTCGAAGGTACTTGAGAATTTAAGCGAGAATGATTGTCGGTGTTTCAGGATTATCCCTTATCCTAAAGGGGAAATTAAGGAGAATTTTGGTCCAATACGAGCATTGGATCAACAGGAAAGTTCGAGTCGAAACTCGAAGCTTCAGAAATAAGAATACACAAAAGGAAAAAAAATCTGAGTCGGAACCCGGTCTTTCAAAAATAAAAAGAATGAATGAGAGTCGAGTTTTTAGAACTCGAATTCTCGACATAATAATTGGTTCCAATACGAGCATTGGATCAAAAGGGAAGTTCGAGTCGAAACTCGAAGCTTTAGAAATAAGAATACACAAAAGGGAAAATCCGAGTTGGAACCCGGTCTTTCAAAAATAAAAAGAATGAATGAGAGTCGAGTTTTTAGAACTCGAATTCTCGACATAATAATTGGTTCCAATACGAGCATTGAATCAAAAGGGAAGTTCGAGTCAGAACTCGAAGCTTCAGAAATAAGAATATACAAGAGGGAGAAACCTGAGTCGGAACCCGATCTTTCAAAAATAGAAGAATGAAAGAATGAGAATCGAGTTTGAGAACTTGAATTCTCGACGTAGCAATTGGTTCCAATATAAGCATCGGATCCAAAGGGAAGTTCGAGTTGGAACCCAGAGCTTCAGAAATAAGAATATGCGAAAAGGGAAAATCCGAGTCGGAACCCGGTCTTTCAAAAGATAAAAAGGAGAAAATCTGAGTCGGGGCTCGGATCTTCCGAAAATAAAATAAGATGAAAACAAAGCCTGAGTCGGAACTCAGGTGGGAGGAAAATAGCTCCTTCCCAAAAGTCGGGTTTTTAGAAGGATTGACAAAAAGCATGAATAGATTCTGACGATGAGGATGAGAAACTTATTCAAGGTCTTTGACCCAAGATGGCCTAAGACCGAAATTTTATTTTAGAATGGTTTTCAGGATCATCCCTGGTCCTGAAGAGAATTTGACAAAGTCTAACAAGATTGATAGAAAAGGATAAAAGGGTTGATAAAAGGAATAAATTAATGCAGTTGACAATAAAGATTTAGTAGAAATTGACGGAAATTTGAGAGAAATTGATGATAGAAGGATTTAGGATTATCCTCTGTCTTGAAAGAAAATAAAAGGGGTCTCGCAGGGTGAGGTTCAGGTTTTATCCCTTAACCTGAGAGGGAAGTACCTCATTGAAACGAGGCATCAGGTTTGTCCCTTAACCTGAAAGGGTTAAAAGTAAAGAAATAAAATTTAATAATTGATAAAACTTGACAAAATTGATAGAATTGACAGTAAGTTGATAAAAAAATTGATTAGATTGGAAAATGAAATAAATGCAATTTAATAAAGATAACAAGATTAATGGAAAAGTTGGTAAGATTTTTTTAGAAAAGATTAGTCTGATTCTACCTGCATATGATGAAGGAAGACAAGTATAGATCAAAATAAAATGCCCCAGTATCATGGAGAAGTATGTGAGAATTCAATAGGAGATTATTGCTTTATTGAAAGACTTTTGAAGAGTACAAAAGGCTATGATGAACAATTCATGTGTAAAATCTCTTCAATGTAAAGCATTAATAAGATCTGGCAGTTCCACTCCATCTGCGTTGATCAGGCGATAGGCATTGCGAGGCAATGCTTCTTTAACCACATAAGGGCCTTCCCAATTGGGTGACCACTTGCCCTTCGGTCGGTGCTTGAGATGAGCTGTCGATCTGAGCACAAGATCATTGACTCGGAATCTTCTCTCAATAACTGATTTGGCGTAGTGTCGAGCTATCCTTTGACGATAGGCCTGAGCGTGCTCTGCCGCATTGAGTCTTCTCTCATCTAACAGATCAAGTTGTACCAACCTCTGCTGTTGATACTGATCAAGCGGAAGTTCGATGAGTGATGCGAACTTGACTGCGGGCTTCTGAACGTGAAGAGGTAATACTACCTCGGTTCCGTAGACAAGCTCTAAAGGAGTAGCATTGGTTGGGGTCCGAATGGTGGTTCGGTACGCCCAAAGTGCATCATGCATCTTCTCGTGCCAATTGTGGCCTGTTTTCACTGTTCTTTAAAGAATGCGGATTAAAATCTTGTTGGTGGCCTCTGTCTGACCATTTCCTTGAGGATAATAAGGAGCTGAGAAGTGGTGATGAATCCTGAACTTCGAGCAGAAGGTCTTCATCCTCTCATTCTTGAAGTGGCTGCCATTGTCTGACACAATATCATGTGGGACGCCAAAGCGACAAAGAAGATTCTTATGAATAAACGAGACCACATGCCGGCCTTCTACTGTCCGCAGAGTTACAACTTCGACCCATTTGGTGAAATATTTTGTAGCTGCAAGGAAATATCGGTGGCCATTAGAAGCCGAAGGGGTGATGGGGCCTACCACGTCGAAGGCCCACATCGAAAAGGGCCATGGAGAAACCACAGACTGCAAGTATGCGGCTGGCGCATGAATGGAAGGTGCGTGCATCTGACATTTGACGCACTTTCTTACAAATTGATGGCAATCCTGCTGCATGGTCTTCCAATAATACCCTGCCCGGATAATTTGCTTGACGAGTGTTTGGTAGCCGACGTGACCACCACAAATTCCCTCGTGTGCCTCTCGGACAACTTCTATGGCTTCATCCTTCTCTAAGCATCTGGCGTACTCAGAACTGAACCCACGACGATAGAGAGTATTGGCGAGGATAAAATAACGTGCTGACATGCGTTGGATTGCATGTTGCTCTTTTCTTGGCATTTCTGATGGAAATTCACCGATTTCGATGAAATTTTTGATGTCTTGATACCAAGGCTTCTCTTTCTGAGTGGCTTGGTTCACTTGCTCAGCTGGAATGTAGGCAGGTTGGTCAAGTCTATCAATCTCGAAGGAACGACAGGACTCACTGTCTTTGAACCACAAGATGGAGCCTAAACAGGCCAGGCCATCTGCTATATGATTGTATTTCCTCTTGACATGGTTGAGCTGAAATTCCTCAAAGTTGTCTATGAGAGCTAAGGCAATCTTCTGATAAGGGATCAACTTTGAATCCTTCACTTGCCATTCAGCATTAACTTGGCTAACAACAAGCAATGAGTTGCCAAAGGCATGTACTCTTTCGACATTGAAATCTTGCAAAATCTTGAGGCCTTGTATTAGAGCTTCATACTCGGCCATGTTGTGAGTACATTGAAAGTTGAGCTTGAGGGAATAAGGCATCATCTCCTTTTCGGGAGTGATCAACAAGATCCCAATCCCTATGCTGGACATGTTTCTGGCTCCATCAAAGAATAGGGTCCAAACTGGGGACTCCTGAACACTGCAGATGCGATCATCAGAAAAATCATCTTCCGCTTTGATCTCTTCTGTCAACGAAAAATCTGCCAACTGGTCTGCAATGGACTGGCCTTTGACTGACTTCTAAGAAACATACTCCAAGTCGTACTGCATCAGGAGGACTTGCCATTTTGCAATCCGTACAGTGAGGAAAGGCTGCTCAAGGATGTACTTGAGAGGATTGAGCCTTGATAAAATCTTGATTTCCGAAGCTAAAAGATAATGTCTCAGCTTTTGACACATCCATGCTAAGGCTCGACACATCTTCTCCATCTGAGAGTATCTTTTCTCATAATCGATGAAGGTTTTGCTGATATAGTAGATGGCATGCTCTATCCTGCTGCCTTCCTCATACTGCGCAAGAAATCCGCCACAGAAATTATGGTTGACGGAAATATATAAAAGGAGTGGCTTTCCGAGTTCTGGTGGCTTTAGAACAGGTGGATTGAGAAGATATTGCTTGATGCGCTCAAATGAGAGCTGACATTCTGGTCCCCACTCAAATTTCACTTCTTTTCTCAACAAGTGATTGAAGGGTTCGCATCTCATGGCCAAATTGGAAATGAAGCGCCGAATCGACTGAATGCGACCTTGAAGGCTTCGCAATTCTTTGAGATTGGTAGGAGGCGACATATCAATGATCGCCTTTGCCTTGGCAGGATCCACCTCTATGTCTTTCTTGCTGATCATGTAGCTCAGCAGTTTGCCTGACTCTACCCCGAAGACACACTTCTGTGGATTGAGTCTCAATTTGTAGAGAATAAGTCTTTCAAAGACTTGGCCGAGAGCATCAAGATGATCCTCTCCTTTTTTGGACTTAACCAGGATGTCATCAACATAGGCATTCATATTCTTGTGCATCTGGTCATGAAAGATAACTGTCATTGCTCTCTGATAGGTTGCCCCAGCATTCTTGAGCCCAAACTGCATGACTGTATAGCAAAAAGTACCCCAAAGCATGGTAAAAGACGTTTTGGATTGGTCACGAGCGGCCAATTTGATTTGATTGTAGCCTGAATACCCATCCATAAAGGAAAACATGGCATGGTCTGTCGTGCTATCGATCAAAAGATCAATGTTGCGGAGTGGATAATCATCTTTTGGGGTGGCCTTGTTCAGATCTCTGAAATCAATACAAATTCGGACTTTGCCACTCTTCTTGGGAACTGCCACGACGTTTGCCAACCAATCTGGATACTCAATAGTCCGGATGAACACTGCTTTTAGCAACTCCTCAAGCCCTTCTTTAACTTGCGGTGCTACTCGGGGATCCATCTTCCTCAGTTTCTGCTTGATTGGTTTGCAATTTGGCTTCAGCGTGAGACGATGCTCGACCAGTTTGGGATCTAAGCTTGGCATATCCTCATAAGTCCAAGCAAAGACTTCCTGATGCTGCTTGAGAAAAAGGATGAGCCTTTCCTTCTCATCTGAACTCAGAATGGAACCAATTTTGAGGATTTTTGGATCATCTTCCGAACTGATGTTGACATCCTCTGTTGGATCTTGAACCAACGGTGATGGTTCGTCTTGCTCCTGAATACTGGCAAATTCTAGCAATTCTTGAATCATTGAGTCGAACTCTGCTAACTCTTTGATCTGCCCCGTTATCTTGTTGACTTCTGCCCCTGCTTTTGCCTTGCAAATTCTGGCGAGTTTGGATTTATTTTGGGAAAAGTTGATATTGATAACGAGTTTTTTGAGCGATTTAGAAGCCATGATTCTAGCAATCCTGAAAGCGCAGGGAAGGTTTTTGAGAAAAGGATAAAAGGTTTGAAAATAGCCTTTTGTACAAAAATAAAGAATGACAATCATAGCAAGGGATATAAACAAAGAATTTGTGTACGCCAAGATGAGTAGAGTAAACAAAATTTTCATTGATCAAGTAATTGTGATATTTACAGAGGATTGTTGAAGGAAAGAAAGAAATCGGGGCGGATCTTTGCCCTTTACAAGATGACATCGAAAAAAAAGAAAAGAGAAAGCAGAAAACACTGGCATTGTCTTCTTCACTGGGCTCCTTTGACGAAGGTGGTCTTCCTGCCAGACGACTGACCGGTGAATCCCAAGCCTGTATTGTCAATATGCCGAGCGGGGACGATCGGCTCCAGAATGCCGTCTTCATTTCTTCCGAGGCCCTTGAAGGGCTGATACCCGTGTTTCATCAGAAGATCAAACCCTCTCTTAGTTTTTGAGAACTGAGGAAAAAGAGGGTGATCTTTGAGTGAAGTGCAATCAAGGCGCCCGCCTAACTTGAAGAAGCGAGGTCCCTACCACTGGGTTACTGCTGCCACATTTTCTGTTGGCTGGATTTCTTTTAATTTCAGCATGTCCAGGCTTTCACTCAGATTGATTTCATCGACTTCCCTGATGCTCGGGATGTCAGCAGTCAAAGTAGGACGGGGGATCATTGGCTGTGGGAGTCACTCTTTCGGATCCTCTCCTAGGATCGTGGTAATCATACCTCTCTTCGACCACTTGATGCATTGGTGAAGGGTTGAAGGGATAGCATTGGAGTTGTGGATCCAAGTGCGCCCAAGCAACAGATTGTACGTAGGTGGCATATTCACCACGTGGAAAAGGACAGTATGCACTGAATAATTGATGAAGATTTCGAGAAATATCTTCCCCTTGGCTGTCTGCCCATGGTTGTCGAAACCATAGATCGTGATCGGATCTGGGGTATATTCCTCTTCCTTCAGACCGAAAGCCTTAGCCATCATTTCTGGACAGATATTTAGGTTGCTGCCTCCGTCCACTAGCACATGAGGGACTGTCATGCCCCTGGTCCGCACCACTATATATAAGGCGTTGTTGTGAAATGAATGAGGCTTCGGCAAATCCTCATCAGAAAAAGTGATTGGTGCGTTTGTCATGGCCTGATTGACGATTTGAGCCATGTCTTGCAGTGTTGTGCTAGGCTTGACCTTGATCTTTTTGAGCAGATCTTCTAGCACTTGCTGATGCTCTGGGGAAGCATGGGTCAGATCCAGGATAGAAATGTTGGATAAAGCAGTAATTGGCTTCTGAATTGACCCTGAAGCCTCTTCTTTCTTCAAAGCTACCTTGACGAAGCGCTTCGGAATCCTGGGAACTGGCTTGACAATGTCTGTCGTTACTTTTGTTGATTTCTTGTTGCTGGAAAATGCAGTAATATCCACCCTCTTGGCGGAAGACTGCGCTTGACGAAGGACCAAGACCTGATGTTGATCCTGAATGTCCTGATTGGAACATGGTTGAATGCTACCTTGCAGAGAAAATGTTTGTTCTATGATGACTGAAGCTGAATGCTTGGGAAATGGTTTGGACAAGATTTCCGGTTGTTGCTCATCCTCATCCTCGATTAATAAATTTTTGTCAATACAGTCCTGAATAATGTTTTTCAGGACAAAACAATGCTCGGTGTCATGTCCGACAGTCCGGTGAAACTTGCAAAATTTATCAATTCATTTTCCCATAGCAACGGGAGAATCTGCCACCTTGGAGAGTTTTATTATTCCCTTTGACATCATATATTCCAAGATGTCTTCGTGGGACTGCTCTAGAGCTGTAAACTCTCGATCATAACTCCATCCCTCGTGTTTAGGCTTTTCTGACTGCGACGCTGATTGGACAGACTGTGGCTTAACAAATTTTCCCTTCTGGGCTGCTGAGTTTGTCCTTTCGGCCCTGGAGTGCCCTAAATTCTTGTAGCGGTTCTGCTTATTTTTCTTGCCGCTAGAGCTACTGCCATCTCCTGAAAATTCTGTAGAATAGGCAACGTGTGCCTTCTTCTTGTGATCAGGATTCCCTCTGACAAAAGGATATCCCTTATACAGGCCATTGTTCAAGCCGGTTTCAAGCCACTCGGCTCTCTCAATCAATTTGATGAATGATTTGGCAGGCGACGTAGAAATGAGGTTCCTCAGAGGCTGAGCAAAGTTGTTCAAAATAATCTATAAGCGTACTCTTCTGGGACGGGAACCTTCATTCTGTTACAGGTGCTCCTCCACCTGTGGATGAATTCGCTAGCTTTCTCATTCTCATTCTGTTTCAGATTATACAAATGATTAAGAGTTGGTGAGGCTTCAACATTGAACATGAAGCGCTCAATGAACAAGTTAACAACTTTATCGAACTCTCGTAGTTCGATAGGATTAATGTGGTATGCATACCACCTGGCCGCTACACCCTCTAGGCTGCAAGGAAAGCAAATGAATAATGCTCGGTTGTCTTTCCTGAAACGGCCGCACTCAGCATAGAAAGTGGCCAAATAAGCCTTAGGGTTGCCTGTTCCATCAAATTTGAGGAACTTCCGAGGGATATTTTCCAGATTGTCATCCCCATCTAGGCCATTGTAAAAATCCTCACCAGAGTAAGTCTGTTTACCTTTGCTTTTGGCCTGAATATCTTTGATGTCCCGATTCATTTCTTTCATCCGCTCTTGCATCAGATCATTAGCCAGAATAGGTTTGTTTATTGATTCGGGTTCTGCAGCGGTCTTTACAGACTGCGGCAGAGGGTTTTAATGGTAAACAAATTGTTCTTCCTCTTCTGATTCTTCCTCAGCTGATTCTGTTTCTTCAGAAGTGGTGTCTGACTGTACTTTCTTTCTGATGATCCTGACTAGTTTTTTCGCAACCTTCTTTTTCGGTTTGCTCTTTGGAACGACCTTTTTCTGACTGGCCTCAGCCTGTTCTGACATCATTCTGGTCATCATTCTTTTAAACAGGTTGTACATGGCAGGATCTATATCATCGGTTTGGTTCTGATTCTGCCCTCTGACTGACTTAGGAGAGTTTATTGCATCGGCTTCGTTGTCGTTGTGCTGAGGAGCAGTCTCTTTTCTAGCTCTGGTCTGAATCATCTTGCTAATGCCAATGATTTCTGTCGAAATGAAGGAATGGTTAGAGCTCGGAGGAGTTTTTTTTAAAACATGATCTTTTTGAGAAAAGGACAAGGAGGAATTGATAGACAATTTAGACAAGTTATCCCATCACCAGGGATCGGGTCATCACAAATTTTGTGATAATTGTGTCACCATTTTGTGATAACGGAAAAATATGCCTTGTTACCTAAGCGAGGTCGTCCATCATGATAAGAGATAATTTGAAGAAGAATATAAGGCAAAGTCTCATCACTAGGGATGAGGTCATCACGGGGATCGTGACCACATAAAACGAAAATAAAAGAATAAAATTTTGGCCACAAAGAGCTTTTTAACAGAACATAAAGTTGCATTTTTATTGATGATAAGATTTAAATACAAAGGGAAGGTGGGCAGACAGTTTGCCACCATTCTCGATATTCCAAAGATACATTAGAATCAGAAAACATGGACAAAGGAATAAAGGAGTCCCAAGTGTATTTGGTTACATGGTATGCCCCAGACCACTAATCCGACTGTAGATCGAACTCTGGCATATGGCCCGTCGGGAAGTGAGTGTTGACACAAACCTGCCGCTGCGAGAACTGTCTAAGACACCTTTCTGGCTGATAGTCAACACAAAAGAAAGAGCCAAGCAATCTGTAACGCTTGCTACGAGCATAAGTGTAGCGAAGAACTGATTCTCGTCTGTCAAAGTAATCCTAGAGGATCTCTTTCTGGTGCAGACTCTTGATCAAGGCTCGATACTGAACAACAGACTTCGGCTTCTTGCTGCTGAATCTGAAAGAACTGGCCTTTGATGGAACATATCGCAGGAACCAAGACTGTAAGGCATATGTGCATCCTTCCACCAGAATGGTTTCCCCGAGGGCAAAACGAGCTATGCCTCTGTAGAGAAAGGCTAGAGCTGCCTTGGATACTGAAAGCTGACAAGTCTGTTTGCTTCCCCATCTTTGAAAAAGCTGGGCGACTCTAACATCGATGAAATTCTGACCGTCTTGAAAGAATGTTAATCCTACTGTGCATAGGATCATGGCATGCTGGATTCTTTCTTTCGCTGCTCGAGACAAGGTGTCAACTTTCTCGTAGGCTCCATACTTGCGATAGAGTCCGAACAGATCGATGAACCGACTCCCATTGATCTCAGTGAGAGGCCAAGATCTGCTCCCTGTAGCTCTGGATAATGCTTCTCGAATATTTATCCCCTTGACATTGATCAGGAACTGCTGCTCGACCGCATCATCTGGCTGACCAGCTGGCTCTGGCAATCCCATGATGTCACTAAATTCATCCATTAGCAGAGTCATTTCTCCCCATGGAAACCAAAATGTGCAGGTACGTGGATTCCACCGTTCTTCTATATCTTGAATCAGACTGTCGTTGATGGTTCGCTTGCCAACTGTCGATGCCATTTTCAATCCACAATCATCTAAGTGGTATGGGAACATACGCGAGAAGGTGGCGAACCAGGAATAATACCACTTTGGGAAGAAGGACTGAGACTGGATGACCCGATGATCCGGGGTTTCATCCCTTATTTGATAGAAGACATGATCTCTGAGAAAGACAACATCGGAGGAATCGGACACCATCGGAATGATACTGAGGCAAAGAAGAAGAGAATTAAATAGAATGCAGGACTTACGGACAGACTTTTGATAAAAGAAGAAGATAGACATAAATCCTGGAAATTTTGAAAGATCAAGGGATTTAGAAAAAAAAATCCAGGTTTTTAAGGAAAAATTGACAAAAGAGAAAAGGAATGTTGGAAAAAGGAAAAATATATATCTGGGGTTTTTGAAAATAAGGGGAAATTTTGAATAATATACCCAGGATTTTGAGAAGGTTCGATATATATAGGAGAATACAAGGAAACATCGCACAATCAGAGCTGCACAATCAAAGATGCGTACACAGCACTCCCTAAAAGGCTGATTCTAAATGCAATATTTTGAAATGGCTTGTAGGACCTTAATCCTAACTCTAAGGTTCAGATCATCTGATTCCAATCAAGGTATGCCGATATACTTAAGCCGAAGCTTGAAGTACATGGCATAGAAATAATTCTCTGGTTCTAAGGTAAGGGATTCCCAACATCCTTAAGCGCCTACCGATATACCTCGGACTATGGCTCTTAGGTACGTGGTAGGGGGGCGCGAACCCAAATAAGTGGCCCAGTTGTGAGGCTCTCTCCCGAACTATGGTTCAGTGAGACAGCTTAGCAACGTGAAGACCGGGACAATATAGGTAGGGATGTTTTCAAAAATATGTTCAACATGCAATAAAACCAGAAAGTCCTAAAGAGATAGATTTAAATGAAAAGAAGCATACACTTGCATACATTATTTACATTCAATCCCTAAAATTGAGGCGAGTTGTATTTCAAACCTAATTCTAATGTGAACATGGAATAATCTCCTCAATATGGTCCTACCAAACCATACTTAGATCCTATATGCAATGATGTCAGCTTAGGACAGAGTCTTAGGCTCCTAAGGTTTGCATGGAAATGAAGCTGACATAGAAGAATAAAGACTTAGAAAATATTAAAGCAAAGCAAAGGCATAGATTTAATCGGACGAAGACAGGTCCCATCTCGGTCGCCAAAATCTGTGATCATCGAAAAAATTTTCCTCTCTTGTGGTTTCTCTCTCTTCCTTCACTTTTCCTTTTCTAACCTCTATTTTCCTCCTTCTTGAAGGGAGAAGAATAAAAGACAAAAAAGAAACAGAGAAGAGAAAAAGAGAAGAGGAACTGCTTTTGCGGGGTCTCATTTGACCTGGATTTGAAAATATTTAGAATTTTAACTCGCCTCCATTTTGAAAATTTGTGAAAAAAAATGGAGACACGGGATTCGCTCGTCGGTACGAGGTTTGACCGTTCCTGGCGCCTTTACCAGGGGTAATCAAACCAAGGATTGAATTTATGCCTTTTGCTTTGCCCAAATATTATCTAAGAATTTATTCTAAATATAATTGCACAAAGAATCATGCTTATACAATGCAAAGATGTATGCTCTTTTCAAAAAAAATGGTTTTGAAAATCTCCAAGTATTTTGAGATGAACTTGATAGTGGAGTGAAGAAATGATTGAATCTAACTTAGAACTTGAGATAGATCAGAGAAGTTCTAAGTCTTTGAAGTAATCAGAGTTGGAAGAATAAATCTTGATTCTGATAGAGAATGATTTAAAGCTGAGATGAATTTTTTTTTTAAAGTCAGAAATTGACTTTGAATTTGAATTTGAATTTTGAATCTGGTTTTAAGAAAAGGATATGAGATTTAAAGTAGAATTCTAGATTTAAAGTTTGAAATCGAGATGGATTTGAGAAATCCAAATGGTATATAAAAAAAATAAATAAATAAATAAATAAATAAATAGAAATGGATTTTTAAATGAAATCTGAAAATGGAATTTGGATTTGAAATCCAGACGAATGGAATCGGATTCTGGATCCTGAATAGAATCGGATCTAAGATCCGAAATCCAAGATGGGATTAGATTTTGAATCCTAAAACGGATTTTGGATCTTAAAATGGGTTCAGGATCTGAAATCTGAGATCCAAGATAGAGTTGGATTTTGGATCCTAAGATGGATTTTGGATCTGAAGTCTGAGATCCAAAAGTGGAATTTGATTCTGGATCCTAAAATGGACTTGGATCTTGAAGTCCGCGATCCAATGTAGAATTTGGATTCTGGATCCTAAAATAGATTTGGATCTGAGGTCTGAGATCTAAAAGTAGAGGTTGTATTCAGAAATCTAGATCCAGGTTGATCTGACTTTGGATTTGGATTTGGATTCTGAAAGTCCAAATGGGACTTTTAAGGATGGATCTGGGTTTTGAAAACCCAGATTTAAATTTAAAACTTAGAAAAAGACTTGAATTTGGAATCAATCTCAAAACTTGGATTTTGAAGACGAGAAGATAAACTTGATTTTGAATTTGTAATCAGAAGATGAATCAGAGGTTTCAAAGTTAAATTGAACTTTAAAAAAGGAATTTTGAGATATTGAATTGAATTTGAATTTGAATCTTGACAATGAATTTGGAATTTGATTTGAAAATTGAATTTTGAGTATACAAGTGAATTTCAAAGTCAAATTGGACTTCGAATTTAAAGTTAGAATCTGAAAATGATATTTGAATTTACAAGAGTTGAAAATTGATTTGAGAAGTGAAGAAGATATCTGAAGGAAATCACTTGGAAAAAAGAAATTTGAAAATATGATGCAATTCTATTCTAAATGATGAATGAATTTAAAGAATTTTTGAAATTGGATTTTGAAAAGCTATTTCATTCTTTAAATGAATTAAAATAAGATTAAAGATATAATACATCCCTGACTATGGTCATTGAATGTATTATATAATAATCTATATTTAAATTCAAAAGAAGAATAAAATACATTTTTGGTGCTTTTATAGAATTTAAAATGAAATTAACTCTCAATATACCCTGACTATGGCCATTGGTATATATATTGAATTAATTTTAAATTAAAATCTGATAAAAGAGAAAAATATTTAAGGAAAATATGATGAATTTTGAAAAGGATCCAGTGTGGATCCAGTGTTATTTTATAAAAGATAAAAAATCCTAAGTTTTGTTTACATTCTGACTATGGCCATTGATGTAAATCATCAACTTAGGATTTAATTACCTCTTACGAAATGGTGCACGTGCCATTCGTGTTTCACCATCGTGAGATTTTGGAAAAATAGAGGGAAAACATGAGAACAAGCAACCTATGATTTTACAATGCTCATTCATTCTAATCTAAAAGCTGGGAATGTAAATTCTCATTAAGACCTAATTTATTACAATATACAAAATTGATTTTACAACTCCAAGTAATGACCCTTTCCATATATTCCCTGCAAGATAGAATTTAGCACAAAAGGACATAAGTGACTATTCCAAACCTTACATGAGATACTTTATCCATATTTGAATGAGAAAGGTATGTGTCCTACCCTACATTGGTTAGAAAATGTATATATATATATATAATGTATATATATATAGGTATATACATATATGTGTATATATATATAGATACTGCCAAGGTTTAAATGGAAATCTGATGCAATGAGTGAAAGCAAGGGCTCAGATAGTCTAAGATGGACCATTGTGAAATATGATGGCCATAACAGTTTGTGATGAACCACTGTGGGAAAACACAATTCTATGGCAGTTCTTTTGGTGACTTGCCAGGAGGAAATTTTGCTAAAGGAAGAAATTTTTGATCCTGTGGTGCTATTCAAAGGAGCAGATTGGAGGTGTAATGTCGTTGGTGGTAAACAGCAGGAGTATAGCAATGTTGACCGGGCTTGGTCATGGAGGCAAGTGTAGTCTCGCCGTGAATCAGTAGCATGATACCATGTGGTGGAAGCTGCCAGGTTTGCAGTAAATAGATGAAGTGGAATGATGAAAAACAGGGGTTGTGCTAGACGAATGTTGTGGCCAGCATAGTCAATGCATGGACATATCGGGTTGTAACATACAACAACCAGGTGGGTGAGAGTTGGATATACTATCAAGGTGGAAGGATGTGATTTACTGATGGTATATGGTATGCTGATATGTGAATGATAGGTAAGTGGGAAGTGCCACTATGGTAAATCTGCAACAGACATAACAGTAGGAGAATCCTAACTGGTGGCTGGGCTGCAAGGGTATGTAGGGAAAATAATCATCAAAACTAAAAAAAAAACTTTCCTAACAAACATAGGCCATGTCTGCCATCGGCTCTAGCTTCAGCTTTTAAAATAGCGATAGGAAATAAATACAGAACACATATTTCCATAGAGAGCCGGACTCAGATGTTAAAATATATATATATATAAAGATCCAACTTCATCAACAATCACACACATGTTGTGAAGAAATAAGATTCAGACCTTAAGTAGTCAGAGAGTGTAAACAAACTGGAGTCCAACAATGCTCGTCATAATGACCCTCAAAGAGCATTAAGCAAAGAGTGGCAAACACCAATCCAGTAGAACCAGATATAAGCAGCATATAATTATTTGTATGTAAAGATTGGTTCAAAGAAATTCCTATAAGGACAAGAACTGAAGCAATAGCCAATGATGAGTAAGACAAAACAACCAGTGGTTTATCCTCTCTTTAAGGTCCTGAAAAGTATGCAGTTTTAATAAATGGTGTTGATGCACTAATCTTATTTACCAGATGTTTAAGTCATGGCTAAAATATAACCCACAAGGGTCATTTTGCTATAACCCAAGCCTGAAAAATGTTTAGCTGCCAGCATAACCATGCTTATGGAAACATCATTTTGTAATAAACGCAGATCTTGGGATAATGTTTTAACTTTTGAGGTCAAATACATCTTGTATGCTATTGATTTACTTTTGAAACAATACATTCTACACCACAGAATATAGAATTCACCGATGCAATCAGGAGGTACCAAAGATGCAGGATCATTCATGTTTTCCTCCTCCTCTATTCTTTTCAGCAATATTTATCACTTCATGGCATCTTGGTCCCTTGTGCCCCTTTGATTTCCTCATCTCTTTTAATAACAGATTTTTTTGAATGTCACTTCTTATCAACACAGGGAACCACACGATTACCTAATTCACGAACCCAACTACAGGGTTCCTTGTTCCAGCTGATGGAGGTATAGCAATAACGATATTATGGGAAACCAATATTGAAACTAAAGCCTGTGTTCATGCTATAGCAAAGCATGCACACATACTTATATTGAGTTTCTGATAAAGAGAGGTATACACTATGATTCTGCATAGGGAAATAATTTAGGCACACAACCACAAAACTGCAGTGAGACAGAGAAGATAATACATATGGCTGTTGGGTAAAATGGCAAATGCAAGACATGGAAAATAATATCAGTAGAATTATATATTCCTGGATTGTTAAGAGCAGATCCCATCACGGGTGAAAAAAAAAAAGGTAATCTCTCTATCACATAAAGAACTAGAGGAATCAAACAGCAATAATAACCAATAATCAAAGGTTAACGGGAAAAGGAAAATCATACAGGGTGGGGAACTTCATTTTTGCAGAAGACTGGAGAGTGAAACCTGTAATACAAAAGAAAAGAGTTAGTGTTCCAAAGTCACAGATGGCATAGTATGTTAAATCGTACAAGACAATTCCTTCTGTGAGTCAATTCCCCGCGAAGCTGGGGTTAGGGATTTTCGACCCCTTTTGCTTTGTAACAGCTTCTTCAAATCCAACGGGAAGTTTTCTTTGGAGCTCGACTCAAGTTAAAATGCCAACAGATGATTTCCTTCAGAATTCAACCGATTCACCCTCTTCACCAGGGATAGATGGAAAAAGGTCCGATGAATAACCAGCAGCTCACCTCAAAAGATCCAACAGACATATTGGATCATAGTGATACGAATTCAATAGGTGGTTTCCTTCGGCATTTCGATTTCGAGTTCGAGGCCACTTTGAACACCTCTCCCCTTTTTTTTTAGTAAAATTAAAGAAAACAAAAGTACACTGAGATGGATATTTCTTCTTTGCTATTTACTAACTTTCTATAGCAACATCTCAATGGCTAATTGTCACCAACCTGTTAATATTTAGCATGCTTTTGTGATGGATATGACTTGGTACATTAACAAAACTGATAAGCACTAACGGATATCATAAATGACGAAAATATGAATGGAAACAACATGTTGATATATCAAAAGTATGTTGAAATACAGTTGTGAATAGAGATGATGGTGAGGTGTGACAGGTTATATGTGCCATAGGTAAATAATAAAAAAAAAGAAAGAGAAAAAAAAGAAAAGAAAATGACAATGACAAAGGTGATAAGACAAAGATGGAATTTAGTCATAGGCCATGGAGCTTCTCTCTTGTTAATCCCTATTAACCCACTCAGATGCACAGGGTGATCTTACCTTCAACTCCCCCACCCCTGTTGGTCTTGATCTCCACAATGTCTGAAGATCAATGGTCCCCTTTGATGGGAAATCAAACTGGGAAAACTCAGATAATCATATAGGTATATCAAATTTTTGCTAAGCTCAATCGACTCAGTTTGGTGGATTTCAACTGAACTCATCAAAACTTGGTTAGAAAATTCATGAAACTTGATAGAATTTGGTTGAAATAGTAATGGAGCTTCAGTAAAACAGACAACAGAAACTGCAATTAATATTTATCAATGAAACTCAATTAACTCGGCAGCTGCAATTAATGAAATTATGGTGAGAAATCAACTTTGCAATATAACAGTTTAAAGACAAACGATGATCCATACAATGGACTATGCAGAAATGGGGATATATGGTGAGAGGATATTCAATAACCCTCGCAACAGTTGGCTCCATGAATATGATTCAAGCGTGAATTCAATGAATTCTCGTGCCACCTTTGAAAGTAAACAGTGATTTATGCAGAACTTTCAGAAACATCGCGGTGAATTTGCTATTTATGAATATGTTACTGTGAACACCCCAAATTTTTCAAAAGTTTGTAAATATTCCCTTTTTGTCTTTTATCTTCATTTTCTAGGTAATTGAGTCACTTTTAAATATAAATCCCATTTTATTCCTCAAGTTTTCTGAAATTAAATTCATTTTGTATATCTGACTCAATTTCGGATCCGGATCCAGATAAAAGATCCAAATCTGAGCTTCGTTGTCCAATGTTTAAAATCAAATTCTCAAAATTTCCAAACTAAGTTTTTGAAAAGCTCAGACAGTTCATCCGGTATCCGTTTGGATCCATCGAATTGTATTTCTCAATTCGAGGTTTAAAACTCTAACATTTTCTCAAAACTTGGGTCCAAACCCATCCTTCTGAAGAAATTTCCCCGAAATGGCCTGGAATTCTCGGAAAAACACTTTTATAAATATTTCTTAGAAAAATACAAAAAAATTAGTGTTTAATCTTTGTTTTCTCGTAAAACTTTAGGAATTTATTTCAAAAAATACAAAAAAAATGGAAAATACAAATAGAAAAGAAACAAAAAAATTGGTTGTGAAAAACCACTTTTAAAAAAACCATTCTTTTGCAAAAACCTTTTGAAAAACACCCTTTTGAAAAATCGGGTTTTTGAGAAAACTTCTTTTGCAAAAAAATTTATTAGGGAGCCCCCTCTTTGCAAAAACTTGAAAATAAAGGGGCCCCCTTTGAACTCATTTTTTTAGGGTTTCGGTAAAAACCCTTCGCAAGAGGATTGAATAGGAGGACCTTCTCCTTCTCGCGGGTGATCCATGGTGCCTTTCTCCTCCCTCGTCCATCACCAACAAACTCACTCTCCTCCACCCATCTTCAACCAATTTCTTCCCGAACCCTCCTCCTTCTCTTTAAAAGAACCTCTCCATCCTCCTCTAAGACCCCCGCTTCTTCACCACCGCACCCCTCTCCTCTTCTTCTTCCCTCTAATTTATTTGTTTTTTTTTTCCTTTGGCTTAAGAAAGGCGATCATTCCGGCAGCAGAGTTACAGATAAGTGACCATCTTCCTTTATTTTTTTTTCCTTTTTGTAAGCCTTCCTTTCCGTTGGTTTTTAGCATTTCCCTGTTCTGATTTTTATTCCTCTTCATATCTTTTCTGTTATTACAAAGCAAAATGATGGAATCGACCGCCAATATATGTCGGATCGATCCATCCATTGCAACATCAACGGAATCCATCGATTCCAACACCTAATTTCTTCTTTCCCTTTTTTTTCCTTTTAATATGTCTCTTGTATTTGATCTCTTGTTTTAATGGCATCGGATTACTAGTAGCTCGTTCCATTTTATCGTATTCCTGCCTTAAATTTCATTGCACCAGATGATTCATTATATTTTATTTTGTTTATTTTGTTTTTTTTTTTCTTTTTTTTTTCTCTTGCATCTGATTTCCAGTTTTCCTTTTAGTAAATAGATTTTGTATTCAATCACCTATTGGTATTCAGATTACTGTTTCGTTGATTTTTAAAATTCTGCTTTGATTCTGATGGCCTGAAAGTCATAGTGAGCTTGCGTTCCCGATTCACATTGAACTCCTTATTTTATAATTGATGGTTCGTCTGGAAATTCATTCATCGCATTCCCCTTTATTCCCTATTTTTTTTTTAGTTACCTTTTTAATCTTTCTGTTGATAGCATTTTACTGTATTTGATTTCATTGAACACTTACTGTTTTGGTTATCATCCTGATCTAAGTGCTCTGTTGATTTCATTCTTCTTTTTTATTATTCGATCTTTTGATATCCATTCATTTCTTCCAGTATATGTCATCTCTTTTGTCACCCGTGTTGTCCTTGGCAATCGGGGAAACATGGCTACAACGAAGGTTGTGTAGCATCTGTGGAGCCATTTCAGCATCCGTGGGTACCAGCCTCTTAATACATCCACTTACTGGAATCGGGCCTTTCTTGGTCCAGCAAGATTGTTGGCAATATGTCCGGAAATTCACCTTGCAGTTTCAGTGCAGATGCCGATAGTTTCAGTGCCCTGAACGAGCATTTCAATATTCCCCACCTCACCTTGTGTTAATCCCCTATATCCTCATTCATATTTTTACATGCTGATATGGGTTCATTTATATTCAGGTTGTAGTAGCTGATTAGTATCTTTTGCTCATTTACCTCATCTGCATTAGTGTGTCCTATTTCATATGTTTAAAATAGACTTTGCCATCTTTTCTTTTTACCTTAAGTGGTGAGACTAATCTGGATTATTGTTTGAAGAGTCATACCCGGAATGGCTATAATAAACCCTACATACTACGTCCAGCATTTCCTCTTCTGATTGTTAAGCATATTATGCCTTTTGTAAGTCCGTTGGTGATGATATTTGATAAGCCCTGCATATCAACCATTAGTAATTCTTTAGTTTGCATATTTGGGAAATGAGTAATTCACCATCATTCAAGAAGAATTGAGTGCTTTACTTTGGGGTCGGAGTTTCAAACAAGGTTTTACTGATGTAAAAGGGAAGGTAACGGTGTGTACCCAAACTTCTATACAGATTTTACAGTATATTGATCATGTCAGTGTATCCTTGAAAGCTCAGGTTGCGGGAGAGTAAGTTTTGCTTCTGACTTTTCCAATACCTCCACCTCCCTTCGGGAATTTATATTTAATATTGTGTGATTTTTTATTTCAGGACCATTGCTTATATGTCTTTTTCGAGTTGCAGGTTTGCAGGTGTTATGGCATATTAAAGATTATAGTGATGTAGGAATTAAAGAGCATTTGTTGCCATTGATCGATCTCTGCGGATAGAGATGAATACAGGTTCCACGTCACAAAATCCTGAGCTATAATGTTGGCGTAGTCATTGAGCAAAAATCGAGCAACATATAGGGGACCTATTGGTCTGCCCGTGATTCACCTATGCTTTGTGGGGGAGTCAGGAGGAGAAGGAATGTCAGTTAGTACATTCCATTCACCATTGCCTTAAAAAGATTCCAGACATGGATAAGGCATGTTCCATTGAAGAGAACAACCATATTTTGCACCAAAGAAGCATCAACCTCAATACAGCTGATAGAAGTGACATTGCAGCCACAGGTTTTATGTATCATTAAACAAGAACTACAGTACTTCATCATTGCTACTAAATATCACGATAATTGAGAGTTGTTCAGGTAATTCTGGTTTTAACTGAAGGGCTTTGGATCTTCAATATCTGATGGTGCTTTGTCTATTCCATCCAGTATATATCTCCTGTTTACTGCATTCTTAATAAATTAATGACTCATGATATCTTCTTTCATACACAGGAGGTGTCTCTGTGTAATATAACTTTATTCTTGTTCACCATCACATTTTTTTTACTGTAATATTAAAATTTCACCAAATACCATATTGATCGGTGCCCCTGCTGATGATGCAATGATTTTCAGCATATTTGATGAATCAACTGTTTCTATATTTAGATTTGTTTCTGCAAACATCAGTATCTCTGTGTATGCTATGATCGGTAATTTGATAATTCAGGTTTGTTAGGCTATGTTGGAAAATTCTAGATTTGTTTAAGGTTAAGTGGCCTCATATGATGTTGTTGTTAAACTCTTTAAATCGGTGCTTAATGCCAATTGGTAGCAACCTGGTCACGACCGGGGAGCAAAGTTTCTTATTCTCACGAATTCTGTTCTTAGAAATCTAAGCACCAGCTTCAATTGTAATACAGTTATCTTTGGTTGTTGGCAACCTCTGTTACAGATTAAATTCTCATGTATTCTAGCATTTCCAAAATGAAGAGTCTGTCTTCATGGGAGCTCAGTGTGCAACAAATAGCCGTGATAAGGTAACAAAGGCATGTCTCCACCTGTTAAGCTAGAGCTGACATTTGCCCAAAGAAATTCAGAGGGTATACCTGTAGAATTCAAGGTGACATTGACAACAATCGTTCGGATGATGGCTATGAAAATAGTTCCAACAACTTCAAGATGGTGTTGTTTCCAGCTCATCCAGGTGATGATTCTTGTCAATTGTTCAGCCATCATGGAAACAGAGGTTAGTACCTCATTCGATCCCCTGCACATTTTTGCTTTCCACTATTTCTGCAATTGCCTGCATATCATAGTACATATTCAATGCTTTGCTCATATTTCATTATAGCATGCCAGCATTTCAATTTCAGCTATATAGCATATTAGAGTCGTTAGTTGAATACAGCATCTCATGACTTAGTGTTAGCAAAACCATATTGTGCATCACCATTTTTTTGCACCTTCATAACAGCCAACTCACCATCATCTTCCACTACTACTGTCACATATCTACACTCCAACATCACCACAGCAGCAGTATATACAGCCCATAATATATTCAAAATGGGAGTTTCCCAAGCCTGAGATCACCTCAATATGAACAAGCAGCTCACTTGCAGGACATGCACACAAAGCAAATCCTATCTGGGGTAGTCAGGTGGAAAAATTGAATCAACAACAGCAGAATTTTGTCTGTAGGGCAACCCTACAGAAATTTTCACCATACTTACAATATATATCACTTTGCACTTTCCCTCATGTTATACATATATCATTCTTACCTTACCTTTTAGCATTTAGACACCTCTCTCATCACCCTTTTCATTTTCATGTATCACATAATGTGTGTGTGTGTATATATATATATATATATATATATATATATATATATATATATATATATATATATATATATATGTGATTTTCCATTCATAGCAGTTCTTCCTTCATTGTCCATATGATGTATCAATGTCTTCACCATCCACTTAGGATTAGCTTTATGCATACATGATCATATGTTTCCTTTGGACCTAAGTATTAAGCCATATAGGCATCCTCACATGCATAGCACATAAGTGTATATATGAACCCTTTTATCATTCCCATCTTTAGATTCAACACAAATTTTGCAGGTTTTCTTCCATGAGCTTTTTTGTGCTAACTCTTGTTTTGCAGGACCTCTCCCTTGGCTTAGAAGCTTTGACATTTTCAAATTCAATTCAAATAATGTAACAGATAGAGCATAATGAAAATTCTATGTTTTCAGTCTTAGATAGAATGAATGAGCATTGTAAATATCATGAAGTGCTTATTTTCATGCTCTTTACCTTTATTTTCTAAAATCTCACAAATGGGAACACGAATGGCACATGCACCATTCCATAAGAGGTGATTAAATCCTAAGTTGATGATTTACATCAATGGCCATAGTCAGGATGTAAACAAGACTTAGGATTTTCATCTTTTATGAAATAACATTGGATCTACACTGGATCCTCTTAAAAAATCATCATATTTTCAAATATTTCTTCATTTATTAGGGTTTAACTTAAAATTAACTCAATATATATACCAATGGCCATAGTCAGGGTATATTGAGAGTTAATTTCACTTTAAACTCTATAAAAGCACAAAAATATGTTTTATTCTTCACCTGAATTTAAAATATAGATTATTATATAATACATTCAATGACCATAGTCAAGGATGTATTATATTTTCAATCTTATTTCAATTCATGTAAAGAATGAAATACGATTTTCAAAATCCAATTTCAAAATTTAAAATTCATTCATCATTTAGGATAGAAATGCATCATATTTTCAAAAATTCCTTTTTCAAAACTCCAAATGATGTAAATATCTTCTTCAATCAATCCTCAATTCATATAAAATCCAATTCATCCTTTCATTTTCAAATTCTACTTCATTGTTTTCAATCTCAAAGTTCAAATTAACTTTGAGATTTCAAAATCACTTTATATTTAAATTCAAAAGTTCCAAATTTATTTTTTATTCAAAACTCCAATCAAATTCAAAGTTCAATCTAACTTTGAGATTCTTGATTCATTTTCTGAATTCCAAATTCAAAACTCCAAAATCAAAGTCCAATTTGACTTTAAAATTCCTTTATTCTCAAACCAATTTTTGAAATTCCAAATCCAAAATTAGATCCAAATTGTATCTTGGATTCCAGATTTCGGATCCAATTCCCATTTAGGATTCTAGATCCAAAATCCAACTTCACATTGGATCTTAGACTTCAGATCCACTCCATTTTAGGATCCAGAATCAAATTCTATATTGGATCTCAGACTTCAAGATCCAAGTCCATCTTAGGGTCGAGAATCCAATTCTATCTTGGATCTCAGACCTTAGATCCAAAACCCATCTTAGGATCCAGAGTCCAACTCCACATTGGATCTCAGACTTTAGATCCAAAATCCATTTTAGGGTCCAGAATCCAATTCCACCTTTGGGTCTCAGACTTCATATCCAAATCCATTTTAGGATGCAGAACCCAATTCTACATTGGATCTCAGATTTCAGATCTTAAATCCATTTTAAGATCCAATTTCATTCCCAATTCTAGGTTTCAAATCCAATTCCATTTTCAGATCTCATCTCAACTTCATAAATCCATTTCTATTTTTAAATACCATTTGATTTTCTCAGATTCATTCTAAGATTCAAATTCAATATCACTTCAAAATTTCATCTTCTTTTCCTAAATCTATGATTAAATTCAAAGTCCATTTCTGACTTTGAAACTTCATTTCCTTTTATTTCAAAGCTTCAAATCATTCTTTCTCAAAATCAAGATTTATTCTTCCAACTCTGATTTACTTCAAAGACTTAGAACTTCTCTGATCTATCTCAAGTTCTAAGTTAGATTCAATCACTTCTTCACTCCCTTATCGAGTTCATCTCAGAATACTTGGAAATTTTCAAAATATCTTTCAAAAAGAGCATACATCCTTGCATTGCACAAGCATGATTCTTTGTGCATTTAGATCTTTAGAATAAATTCTTAGATAATATTTAGGCAAAGCAAAAAGGCATAGATTCGATCCTTGGTTCGATTACCCCTAGTAAAGGCGCCAAGAACGGTCGAACCTCGTACCGACGAGCGAATCCCGTCTCTCCATTTTCCCGCAATATATTTCAAAACGGAGGCAAGTAATTTTCTAAATATTTTCAAATCAAGGTCAAGTGAAACCCCGCAAAAGAGTTCCTCTTCTCTCTTCTTTCTTTTCTCTTCTCTTCTCTCTTCTTTTTCTGTCTTTTATTTTTCTCCCTTCAAAAAGGAGGAAAATAGAGGTTTGAAAAGGAAAAGAAGAGGAAGAGAGAGAAACCACAAGAGAGGAAAAATTTTGCGATGATCACAGTTTTGGCAACCGAGATGGGACCCGTCTTCGTCCGGTTGAATCTATGCCTTTTGCTTTGCCTTAATATTTTCTAAGTCTTTATTCTTCTATGTCAGCTTCATTTCCATGCAAACCTTAGGAGCCTAGACTCTGTCCTAAGCTGACATCATTGCATATAGGATCTAAGTATGGTTTGGTAGGACCATATTGAGAAGATTATTCCATGTTCACATTAGACTTAGGTTTTAAATACAACTCTCCTCAATTTTAGGGATTGAATGCAAACAATGTATGCAAGTGTATGCTTCTTTTCATTTAAATCTATCTCTTTAGGACTTGCATTAGCGCTTTCTGATTTTATTGCATCTTGATCATGTTTTTGAAAACATCCATACCTATATTGTCTCGGTCTTCACGTTGTTGGGTTGTCTCACTGAACCATAGTTCGGGAGAGAGCCTCACAACTGGACCACTTATTTGGGTTCGCGCCCCCCTACCATGTACCTAAGGGCCATAGTCCGAGGTATATCGGTAGGTGCTCAAGGATGTTGGGAAGCCATTACCTTAGAACTAAAGAGATATCTTTATATGCCACATACTTCGAGCTTCGGCTTGAGTATATCGGCGTACCTTGATCGGAATCAGATGATATAAATCTTAGAGTTAGGATTAAGGTCCTATCAGCCATTTCAAATATTGCATATAGAGTCAGCTTTAGGGAGTGCTGTTTGCGCATCCTTGCTTGTATATCTGTGATTGTGTGATATTTTATATCTTCCTTATATTTTCAAAAACCTTGGGTATATATATTATTCACAATTTCCTCTTTTAAAAACTCAGGTGTATTGCCTTTTTCTTTCTGATTTCTTTAAAATCTTTTTGATCCTGCCTGCTATTTTTTAAAAAAATTTCCTTGTCATCTATTTTCAAAATTTGTTTTCCTCCATCATGAGAGAAATGATATTGCCTATGAGGATTTTCAAAACCATAAAATTTCTGCAAAAGTCTTCAAAAGGTTCAAATATTTTGATCTAAAATCCCTTTTAAATAAACTAACATGTTGATTTTCCTTTTCCAAATTAGCTTTTGAAAAACCATTTGTCTTCAAAATCATCACCTCATGTTTGTTTTCTCTTTCAAAATTGGTTTTTAAAACCACTATTTTCGAAATCAAACCTCATGATGATCTCTTATGATGATTCCCTTTTTAAAGGATCAGATCTTGCACTGATCATTCTTATTGCGGTGGATTTTCTTTCCCAAAATGATTTCTCGCTTATCTTTTAAATAAACATTTTTTTTCCTTTCAAGATCCCATATGCAGGCAAGATCAGAAAAAATCCCTTTTCTCTTAAATCTTATAAATTTTCAGTTAATTTGGATATCTTTATCAGTTTCATTCATTTTATTCATATTTTTATCAAGTTTACATCAATTTTATCAAGTTTTATCAAGTTTTTCCCTCAATTATGTTAAATTTTATCAAATCTTCTATTACCCTTTCAGGTTAAGGGATAAATCTGATGCCTCTTTCCCATGAGGTATTTTTCTAAATCTTGTTTCCCCTCAGGTTAAGGGATAAACCTGACCCTCGTTGTCCGAGGTGTGTTCCCCCTCAGGTTAAGGGATAAACCTGACCCTTGTTGTCCGAGGTGTTTTCCCATTCAGGATAAGGGATAATCCTGAGACCCCTCGTAGGAGTAATAACGCTACCTATGAGGATTCTTTTGTAAATACAACTTTTGCCAATCTTTATTGATTTTCTATATTTTTATCAATTTTCCTTCATTTAATTTTCTTAAATTCTATTCTTTTTCCCATTCAGGATAAGGGATAATCCTGAGACCCCTCATAGGAGCACCATTGCTACCTGTGAGAATTCTTTTCCAAAATAAATTCTCAATAAATTTCTTTAATTCTTCTCCATTTTTATAAATTTTATTCTTCTTCAGGTTAAGGGATAAACCTGAATTATTTCCCATAAATTCTTCAATCCACATCAAATTTTGTTCTATATTCCCTCAGGATAGGGGGAAATCTTAAAGCCATCATAAATAAATTTGGATCTTAGGCCACCTTTGGTCAAGGATCTCGAATGAATCTCTCATCTTCATCGTCAAAATCTAATCATGCTTTTGCCAATCCTTTAAGTTCCGACTCCCAGATTGGAATCGTTTCCCACCCATCTGAGTTCTGACTCAGGATTTCATTTTCCATTTTATCATTATTTTTCTTAAAACCAGGTTCCGACTCAGATTTCTCTCTTTGTATATTCTTATTTCTGAAGTCTCAAGTTTCGACTTGAACTTTCTTTTGAATTCAATGCTCGTATGGGACAAATTGTTGTGTTGAGAATTCGAGTTTTCAAACTCAATTCTCACTCATTTCTTATGTTTAAAAAACCGGGTTCCGACTCGGATTTTTCTCTTTGTATATTCTTATTTCTGAAGTCTCAAGTTTCGACTTGAACTTCCTTTTGAATCTAATGCTCGTATTGGACAAATTGTTGTGTTGAAAATTCGAGTTTTCAAACTCAATTCTCACTCATTTCTTATGTTTAAAAAAATGGGTTCTGACTCGGATTTTTCTCTTTGTATATTCTTATTTCTGAAGCTTCAAGTTCCGACTTGAACTTCCTTTTGAATCCAATGCTCGTGTTGGACAAGTCGTTGTGTCGAGAATTCGAGTTTTCAAACTCAATTCTCACTCATTTCTTATGTTTAAAAAAATGGGTTCTGACTCAGATTTTTCTCTTTGTATATTCTTATTTCTGAAGCTTCAAGTTCCGACTTGAACTTCCTTTTGAATCCAATGCTCGTGTTGGACAAGTCGTTGTGTCGAGAATTCGAGTTTTCAAACTCAATTCTCACTCATTTCTTACGTTTGGAAACCGGGTTCCGACTCGGATTTTTCTCTTTATATATTCTTATTTCTAAAGCTTCAAGTTCCGACTTGAACTTTCTTTTGAATCCAATGCTCGTGTTGGACAAGTCGTTGTGTCGAGAATTTGAGTTTTCAAACTCAATTCTCACTCACTTCTTACGTTTGGAAACCGGGTTCCGACTCGGATTTTTCTCTTTGTATATTCCTATTTCTGAAGTCTCAAGTTCCGACTTAAACTTCCTTTTGAATCCAATGCTCATGTTGGATAAATCGTGGTGTCGAGAATTTGAGTCCTCAAAAACTCGATCCTCACTCATTTCTTATATTTGAAAAACTGAGTCCCGACTTGGATTTTCGCTTTTGTATATCCTCATTTTCTTAAAGTTCCGGCTTGAATTTCCCCTGTCGATCTAATGCTCGCATTTGGATCGAAGTTCTCCTTGAACTTTCCCTTTCAGGTTAAGGGACAAAACCTGAACTTCCCCCTTCAGGATAAGGGATAATCTTGAAACACCGATAATCATTCTCGCTTAAATTCTCAAGTATTTTCGAATGTCGGTCTCGTTTTCAACTCTCCATTCGAAAACCAGTGCTGGTATGCATTCTTTTTCGAAAACACAGTGCTCGTGTTGGTATGCATTTTTTCGAAAACCCAATACTCGTGCTGGGGTGCATTTTTCGAAAACCCAGTGCTCGTGCTGGGGTGCATTTTTCGAAAACTCAGTGCTCGTGCTGGTGTGCATTTTTCAAAAACCAGCACTCGTACTGGTATGCACTTCGAAAACACAGTGCTCACACTGATATGCGTTCTCGAAACCCAACGCTCGTACTGGGGCATTTTTCGAAATTCGGTGCTCGTACTGGTATGTTTTTCAAATCCAGCGCTCGTGCTGGTACATCTAGCGCTCGTACTAGTGTTTGGCTGACTGATCAGTTAGCCCTCCTGGTTCAGTCTTTGTACTAGCCAATCATCATCATTCAAGTTCTAAATTCTCAATTTCAACCTTTGGGTTATCATTTTATCAAAAAATCAATCTTTTTCTCTTGCGAATGACCCTCTTCAGGGAGAGTTCGAGGGAACTCGTTCCTTTCGCATGCAACCATCTTTTGTTCGCAAGAACCCTTTTCCAGGGAGAGTTTGAAGGGACTCGTTTTCTTCGCGAACAGTTTGCAAAACAACAACCAACTTTACACAAAAGAACCCTTTTTTTTTTAGGGAGAGCTTCGACGGAAGCTTGTTTCTTTTTGTGGCCCCCATTTTTCTCATCTTTGGCCAACCCCTTCACAGAGGACCCTCTTCTAGGGAGAGTGTGAGGGACTCGTTCCTCTGCGATACTTTCTCAACTTTGTTTTTCGACCGCCTTTCCATAAGAGAAGCCTAGAGATAGGGAGTTTTGACGAAAGCTTAATTTCTCTTCGAAAGTTCTGTTTTGCAAACACCTCCTCTTTCAGGGAAGAGAGGAGTATTTCCAACTTCCCATTCAGGTAAGGGCTTAAGCCTGAATCTCTCTTTTTGGGGAAAAAGAGAGGAGAATTTGGTCACGAACGTGTCAATTCGATATCAAGTAATCTCTTTTGTTAAGGATTTCAAGAATATTTTTGCCAATTTGCTATCAAAAGTCATTTGTTGATCTCAAAGCTTTCATCGCACAAAAGAAATATCTCAAACTACCTCTAGTATTATTTTCAAAAGAGCAAGACTTTTGCGAAATAAGAACTGAATTCAGGCTTTTTCTGTTGGTCAACCAAGAGGATGAAGAAAAATCTTTGATATGACCAGCAAAGGAAAAAATCAATGATGTTGAAAAGCCATAAGTGAATCAATATTGATCATAGCTATGGCACATTCTTAAAGATCATTTCTTTCGGCAGTAAGACAGTGGAGATATCCTGGGCAGTCAAAAAAAAGGACCTACCCAATCCATATATATCCTCAGTCCTTCAAAGCTGCAATTAAATATCCGCAAAAGGGATCTCTCAATTGTCGTCAAGATGAAGGCAAATTAAGCGAGTAGACCCTCGGGGCCAAAGAAGATTTGAAACATCTCCAAGATGACAGAGTTTGTGACGGATCCTTCCAGGAAAAGTTCGGATCACTGTCTAGATGAAGGCGGACGCGATGAACCTACCAACAAACCTTAAAAGATATTTGATTTCTGCTATAATCTAAAAGACCTTTTAGAACTGATGTCATCAAGCCTAAATCCCTGAGATAAAAGAAGGATCGGAGCATCTCCAAGATGAAGGAGTTTGTGACGTACCCTTCCCCGAAAAAGCGAGAAAAGTCAGGACATCTCCAAAATGAAGGATGATGTAAAAAGCCCAAGAAAGCTCCATGACTCAAAAGAGTGCAAAAAGATCATCATGGGAAATGCTCAAGATATCAAACTGCCCAAAAACTGCCAGGAATCATCTTTATCTATGTGAAATTCTTTATCAATATTTTTTCACTCAATTTGCTTTTATGAAGCCAAGAATGTTTCCTTTCCTTTCATATCAAAGAAATTGATATCTTCCTTGAAGAAACTCAACAACAATAAATTTGAATTTGATCATTGATTCTGCAGAGTTAGCCCAATTGGAGTTAATACTCTAGGTAGAAAGAGGTGACATTCTCACACATATGCAAAAATTCAATCATTTTGGATCAAACTACAATTTTTTGGCATCTTATTGGCAATATTTTCTCATTATCCTAACATGAAGCAAAAACTTGATATTCGTTTTGACGTATCCTGACGTCATCCCTCCTTAGGACTGGAAAGACTTTTCCTTTCGTCTGATCTGAGTGCTCTCGGATCTGCACATTTCCCTGTGTTCCCCACTATCCCACCATAGACAGTTCCTGCTCAGGATAAGGGTTAAACGTGAACTTTTTGCAAAAAGGTCTGTTATTGTCAAAAGTTATTTTCAGTCTCAGCAATGAGGCTTCCAAGAATAACCCCTTTTCAAGCTTTAGGGACCCCCATTTTCATCCTTTTGCAAACCCCTCTCGGACTTGTTGTGCAAAGTCTAGAGGTCCCATCGCAGTTTCCCCGCTCTTCGAGGATCCTGTATCCATTCAGGCTAAGGATTAAACATGTTACCTCGCTCCTCGAGGTATAACCCAAAACCTTCTGCGAGCGGTTGTCTGTTTTTAGAAAGTTGATTTAGTCTCAGCAATGAGACGCCCCAGATCATCCCCTTTCCAAGCTTTAGGGAATTCCTTGTTTTTCTCTTCTCGTAAACCCCTTATGGATTTGTTCGTCTAAATTCCAAAGGTCCCATTATGGTTTCTTCATCCAAGGATTCCATATGGTCGTCCCTTTCAGGATAAGGGTAAGGCCTGAGCCTCGTTCTACGAGGTATCTTCCTTTCAGGTTTGGATTAAACCTGAACATCGTTTCGACGAGGTAATCCTCCCGTCCCATCATGGTTTTCCCCGCAAAGAAATCCATACTCTTTTTATATTCATCCAGGAAAGGATCATGCTTGAAGTTCATCTCACGAGGCATTCTCTCAAAATGTCCCATCGAGGTCCGCTTATGTTCCTTTCCTCATCCAAATTTTCTTGATATATCTTTGTCCCATCCTGGTTAAGGGCTAAAACATGAGTCGTTCCAAAAGGTTGATCTTGTTTCATCCATGAAACTTGATCAGAATTCTTATCTTTCATCATTTCGGGATTTTTTCCCAAAGTCCCATCACGATTTCCTCATTTCTATCTATTCAGTCATATCATTTTCGAGGATTTCGTCTCCCTCAAGCCATTTAGGGCAAGGCTTTAAGCCTGAAAAGCCATAATTCTTCCACACCTAGTTCAGATCTGCTGACTGGGGCATTTTTCAAAATTTGGAGTGTTATCTTTGCCACTAAGCTCGACTTCTTACCGGCTTAGTAGCAAAGAGGGACATCTGTGAACACCCCAAATTTTTCAAAAGTTTATAAATATTCCCTTTTTGCCCTTTATCTTCATTTTCTGGGTAATTGAGTCACTTTTAAATATAAATCCCATTTTATTCATCAAGTTTTCTGAAATTAAATTCATTTTGTATATCTGACTCAATTTCGGATCCGGATCCAGATAAAAGATCCAAATCTGAGCTTCGTTGTCCAATGTTTAAAATCCAATTCACGAAATTTCCAAACTAACTTTTTGAAAAGCTCAGACAGTTCATCCGGTATCCGTTTGGATCCATCGAATTGTATTTCTCAATTCAAGGTTTAAAACTCTAACATTTTCTCAAAACTTGGGTCCAAACCCATTCTTCTGGAGAAATTTCCCCGAAATGGCCTGGAATTTTTGGAAAAAGACTTTTGTAAATATTTCTCAGAAAATTACAAAAAAAATAGTGTTTAATCTTTGTTTTCCCGTAAAACTTTAGGATTTTTTTTCAAAAAATACAAAAAAATGGAAAATACAAATAGAAAAGAAACAAAAAAGTTGGTTGTGAAAAACCACTTTTAAAAAAACCATTCTTTTGCAAAAACCTTTTGAAAAACACCCTTTTGAAAAATCGGGTTTTTGAGAAAACTTCTTTTGCAAAAAAATTTATTAGGGAGCCCCCTCTTTGCAAAAACTTGAAAATAAAGGGGCCCCCTTTGAACTCGTTTTTTTAGGGTTTCGGTAAAAACCCTTCGCAAGAGGATTGAATAGGAGGACCTTCTCCTTTTCGCGGGAGATCCATGGCGCCTTTCCCCTCCCTCGTCCATCACCAACAAACTCACTCTCCTTGTAACGCCCCGGATATCCAAAACAAAGCTAAGTTAAAATTTTCATGAATTTCTTTTTTTTTTTCTTTGCAGCGGAACTTAGAAAGCTTTTAGCAGCGGAATAAGACGATAATGAGTCGTCGGTTTTAGAAAACTCCGAGCACGTTGCAGGTATGTGGCCAAGCAACTCATTGACCACCAAAGTGTTCCATTTTATCGAAAGCACATGTTTATTACAACACTACTGCTTAGAAAAGCAGTGAAGGTTCAATAAAAAAGAAGCAGTACAACTCTGTCTAGAGAAACCCTAGAACTCGATGCCGCCTTGCTCCGCATATCGCCACGCAGGTTCAACACTTGAAATCCCCATAAAACGGGGTCAGAACCACTGATGGTCTGGTAAGTAGGCAAACACCTATCTATTCAACTCAAGTAAATGCATAGACCACTCAGGGTCGCAGTTCGTAATACGACGCTCAAGCCTCCATGACTTAGCGTATATCGCAAAAGCCTCATCAGGGCTATGAGTTGAACATCCACGCAAGTCGTCATGACTTCGCATAAGCCTCTTCAGGGCTGTGAGTTAGAATAACCTTTTAAGTCTCTACGACTTAGCCTTGACTTTCTCAGAGTCACGAATGGATGTCTAGCTCAAGCCTTTATGCTTGGCACATCCGTATCCTACGAATCTAAGGACAGTTCTCTGAGCTTCACTTAGTCGTACGGATATCAATGGGGTTCTTTCCCAATCGGTCCAGTAGTATACCGACCATGACACCTTCACAAAGGTTATGCAGGACTGACTCAACAACGTCATCCACTCATACATTCAAAGTAGCGTTGTACCTAAGCTAATGCTTTGTTTCGATAATTGCACCTCCCCCTGGGCTTAGGGGACTCATATCTGGGCGACAACGCGACGATCTGGGGGTTGATTATTCTATGTATTTTAGATACCCCAGAGGCCTGTTGACCCCATCCCCCTAGTAGGACGGTACAGCATACCGGAAGAGATCCTTACTAGGTATCCGAATGCATTCTGCTACTGCAGTAGTTGGGTTCAATCCTTAGATATTTAAAGATAACCACGACCTCCATACCTCTAAGTGACGAAGGCCATCAATGAACTTTATCAGGTTCGGGTGAAATATATGTCACTCAAGGCTGCGCCATCACCGTCTTCCTCGGTGAGAAATTCTGAAAGGGGCCTGTCGGTCTTACAATTACTTGACGAACATTGCATGCCTATAGGGCAGCCTTTGAGAAGTATGTACCCGACCCCAATCAACCACACGGTTTTCACCGTGGAACAAAGGTTTTATTCATATGCATGCTTAACTCTGCTCTCGGCACTTCGGCCTTGACGAGCACTTCACCTCTTTCGGTGGAAACAACACACTCCGGCTCAGCGGCCCTTACGAGTCTGGTTGTCTGATAATTCTTAATGAGCATGCACATGACTCGATCTCTACGGATCGGCTACTCGGCGTATCTTTACGCAACGAGCTCAGGACCTTGTCAAGGCGCTACCACTACTTTGGCGCAACGGCTCTTACAAGTATGATGCCCTTGCAGGTGTCAGGGAGACGAGTCATTCTGACATCGTTCCAACAAGGGACATCATTGTGCCACTTAACTGGTTCTGGCAGCTCTTCTGCCAACCATTCTGTCGACACCTTCTCTGCTCTACCGGCAGTGGTGCGACGAACCTCTCTACATCGTAGAAAGCGTTCCATAAACTGGGTAGCACTTCTGCTACGTTCTTTCTGAGCTATTCTTAGCCCTTCAGGAATTTTAGCAGCACTTCCTCTCTTTAACAGAGAAAGCGTGCGTTTTCTTTTATCCATTTCAGCGGCATCTCCCCTCTTTGGTGGGAAATCGCTACGCTTAACTCGGGAAATGGATGCGCACCGTTGTACGTACTTTGCATCCATCAAGGTTACAGGAACCTTGGGCCATAGCCAGGCCATACGTAATTGATTTAGTCTTTACGTAAAGAGCATTTTGCCAAAAGGCGAAGCCTTTCCAATAGGGGCTTCATTCGTCAAGCAGAATCTTGCACGAGGAGCGGTAAGGGAATCGCATTGGCGATTTGATCTCCATTTGAACGCTCACTTACGCGCCATATATGTAATATAAGCAGAAGCCTTTGCTTTATACAGCGGCGGCGTAAAGAAAATGCATATACTATTGTTCAGGGTGTGTAACTAAACGAAATATTCTACATATATAATAAAACAGGAGCCTTGGCATCGTTCGACGCGACGGCGTAAGTAAATACATTGCAGAAAGCAGGAGCCTTGGCATCGTTCGACGCGACGGCGTAAGTAAATGCATAATCGGAAGTGCTTTAATCGGAAGTACAGAAAGCAGGGAACCTTGGCATCATACGACGCGACGGCAAAGGTAAATTACATAGCCTGTGCGATATAAGACGCGTCGGCAGAATCAGCAGATATACACCTAGATCTGTATCCAACGATAGTTACGAGGCGAGCGAGTGAACACCGAAGTGTCCTAGAGGGCTCAACCAAGAACTAGGGTGAGATACTATTTTGAAGAACGCATATACTGCGTATTCGAACATATATATCCGATGATAGTTACGAGGCGAGCGCGTGAACACCGAAGTGTCCTAAAGGGCTCAACCAAGAACTAAAGCAAGATACTACTTCAGAAAGTATATGCTATATACAAACAATCAAATACTTGAGAGAGATGGTTTAATGAAGCGAACTTACTTCAATTTGCGGAAGAAACGTCTCCCGAATGATCCAACGCTTTGAACAAGCTTCGATCCTTCCGTCAAGAGGTCACACTAGGTCAGATGAAGTCGACCTAGTTGAGAAAGAGGTAAAGCAGGTCAAGCTGCTTAACCTAAGTGGTTTGAACCAAACTGGGTTCGGTCCAAGTCAACTGGGTTCAACAGGTTCGAACTCAACTCAAGTAGGCTAAGTCTGGGTTCAGAAATCCAAACCAAAAGTTGGACCAAAAGGGACTTTGACTTTGACTTCCAACCCAACTAGGTTCAAGTCAAGTCAACTGGGTTTGAGCTAGGTCAGGTGGGTTCAGACCTAGGTCAGGTGGGTTAGGACCAGGTCAGGCAGGCTCAGGCTAAGTCAGGCAGGCTCAGACCAAGCCAAGTAGGCTCAGACCTACTGGGGGAGGTTTCAGGAGAGAGAAAAGGCAAAGGAGAGGAGGGGTTGGCGATTTTTTCAAAGGGGGGTCTCCTCCTTTTATAGGTGAGGTTGCTTAGCCCCTAAGCAACCCCAATGACCAAAATACCCTTGGCCTTTTTCAGAAATCCAGCTTGATCTTATCCATCTGACTGTTTGATCTTATCTAGAAGGAATATTCCATGGAATATTTCCTGGAAGGTTCTGGAATATTCTAGAATATTCTAGAATATTTTCTGAGGAATATTTCTGTGGGTCCCACCAATATTTTTGCGGGTCCCGCAAAAAAGTTGAGTTTTCGGCATTTTTTTCCGAAAAATTCTAAGTAGGCCATTATCTTCGTATTGATGCAACTAAAAAAGTTGGCTCGCAGGAATCGTTTGATTTTATTCAGGTAGGAAGTTATGGCTTCCAGAGTGTTTGAGCATATATTCGTGAAGATACGAATATCCTAAGTATATTTGGATCGCAGGAATCAGTTTGATTCGCTTTACGATAAAAACGCTATTTTTCACTGGAAAAATGCCTCAGGAATTCATTCAGAGTTATCTGAAAAATTGCGGGTCTTACACTCCTCCACCCATCTTCAACCAATTTCTTCCCGAACCCTCCTCCTTCTCTTTAAAAGAACCTCTCCATCCTCCTCTCAGACCCCCGCTTCTTTACCACCGCACCCCTCTCCTCTTCTTCTTCCCTCTGATTTATTTGTTTTTTTTTTTCCTTTGGCTTAAGAAAGCCGACCATTCCGGCAGCAGAGTTACAGATAAGTGACCATCTTCCTTTACTTTTTTTCCTTTTTGTAAGCCTTCCTTTCCGTTGGTTTTTAGCATTTCCTTGTTCTGATTTTTATTCCTCTTCATATCTTTTCTGTTATTACAAAGCAAAATGATGGAATCGACCGGCAATATATGCCGGATCGATCCATCCATTGCAACATTAACGGAATCCATCGATTCCAACACCTAATTTCTTCTTTCCCTTTTTTTTTCTTTTAATATGTCTCTTGTATTTGATCTTTTGTTTTAATGGCATCGGAATACTAGTAGCTCGTTCCATTTTATCGTATTCTTGCCTTAAATATCATTGCACCAGATGATTCATTATATTTTATTTTGTTTATTTTGTTTATTTTTTTTTCTTTTTTTTTCTATTGCATCTGATTTCCAGTTTTCCTTTTAGTAAATGGATTTTGTATTCAATCACCTATTGGTATTCAGATTACTGTTTCGTTGATTTTTAAAATTCTGCTTTGATTCTGATGGCCTGAAAGTCATAGTGAGCTTGCGTTCCCGATTCACATTGAACTCCTTATTTTATAATTGATGGTTCGTCTGGAAATTCATTCATCGCATTCCCCTTTATTCCCTATTTTTTTTTTAGTTACCTTTTTAATCTTTCTGTTGATAGCATTTTATTGTATTTGATTTCATTGAACACTTACTGTATTGGTTATCATCCTGATCTAAGTGCTCTGTTGATTTCATTCTTTTTTTTTATTATTCGATCTTTTGATATCCATTCATTTCTTCCAGTATATGTCATCTCTTTTGTCACCCATGTTGTCCCTGGCAATCGGGGAAACATGGCTACAACGAAGGTTGTGTAGCATTTGTGGAGCCATTTTAGCATCCGTGGGTACCAGCCTCTTAATACATCCACGCACTGGAATCGAGCCTTTCTTGGTCCAGCAAGATTGCTGGCAATATGTCTGAAAATTCGCCTCACAGTTTCAGTGCAGATGCCGATAGTTTTAGTGCCCTGAACGAGCATTTCAATATTCCCCACCTCACCTTGTGTTAATCCCCTATAACCTCATTAATATTTTTACATGCTGATATGGGTTCATTTATATTCAGGTTGTAGTAGTTGATTAGTATCTTTTGCTTATTTACCTCATCTGCATTAGTGTGTCCTATTTCATATGTTTAAAATAGACTTTGCCATCTTTTCTTTTTACCTTAAGTGGTGAGACTAATCTGGATTATTGTTTGAAGAGTCATACCCGGAATGGCTATAATAAACCCTACATACTACGTCCAGCATTTCCTCTTCTGATTGTTAAGCATATTATGCCTTTTGTAAGTCCGTTGGTGAAGATATTTGATAAGCCCTGCATATCAACCATTAGTAATTCTTTAGTTTGCGCATTTGGGAAATGAGTAATTCACCATCATTCAAGAAGAATCGAGTGCTTTACTTTGGGGTCGGAGTTTCAAACAAGGTTTTGCTGATGTAAAAGGGAAGGTAACGGTGCGTACCCAGAATTCTATACAGATTTTACAGTATATTGATCATGTCAGTGTATCCTTGAAAGCTCAGGTTGCGGGAGAGTAAGTTTTGCTTCTGACTTTTCCAATACCTCCACCTCCCTTTGGGAATTTATATTTAATATTGTGTGATTTTTTATTTCAGGACCATTGCTTATATGTCTTTTTCGAGTTGCATGTTTGTAGGTGTTATGGCATATTAAAGATTATAGTGATGTAGGAATTAAAGAGCATTTGTTGCCATTGATCGATCTATGCTGATAGAGATGAATACAGGTTCCACGTCACAAAATCCTGAGCTATAATGTTGGCATAGTCATTAAGCAAAAATAGAGCAGCATATAGGGGACCTATTGGTCTGCCCGTGATTCACCTATGCTTTGTAGGGGAGTCAGGAGGAGAAGGAATGTCAGTTAGTACATTCCATTCACCATTGCCTTAAAAAGATTCCAGACAAGGATAAGGCATGTTCCATTGAAGAGAACAACCATATTCTGCACCAAAGAAGCATCAACCTTAATACAGCTGATAGAAGTGACATTGCAGCCACAGGTTTTATGTATCATTAAACAAGAACTACAGTACTTCATCATTGCTACTAAATATCACGATAATTGAGAGTTGTTCAGGTAATTCTGGTTTTAACTGAAGGGCTTTGGATCTTCAATATCTGATGGTGCTTTGTCTATTCCATCCAGTATATATCTCCTGTTTACTGCATTCTTAATAAATTAATGACTCATGATATCTTCTTTCATACACAGGAGGTGTCTCTGTGTAATATAACTTTATTCTTGTTCACCATCACATTTTTTTTACTGTAATATTAAAATTTCACCAGATACCATATTGATCGGTGCCCCTGCTGATGATGCAATGATTTTCAGCATATTCGATGAATCAACTGTTCCTATATTTAGATTTGTTTCTGCAAACATCAGTATCTCTGTGTATGCTATGATCGGTAATTTGATAATTCAGGTTTGTTAGGCTATGTTGGAAAATTCCAGATCTGTTTAAGGTTAAGTGGCCTCATATGATGTTGTTGTTAAACTCTTTAAATCGGTGCTTAATGCCAATTGGTAGCAACCTGGTCACGACCGGGGAGCGAAGTTTCTTATTCTCACGAATTTTGTCCTTAGAAATCTAAGCACCAACTTCAATTGTAATACAGTTATCTTTGGTTGTTGGCAACCAGTTCTGTTACAGATTAAATTCTCATATATTCTAACATTTCCAAAATGAAGAGTTTGTCTTCATGGGAGCTCAGTGTGCAACAAATAGCCGTGATAAGGTAACAAAGGCACGTCTCCACCTGTTAAGCTAGAGCTGACATTTGCTCAAAGAAATTCAGAGGGTATACCTGTAGAATTCAAGGTGACATTGACAACAATCGTTCGGATGATGGCTATGAAAATAGTTCCAACAACTTCAAGATGGTGTTGTCTCCAGCTCGTCCAGGTGATGATTCCTGTCAACTGTTCAGCCATCTTGGAAACAGAGGTTAGTACCCCATTTGATCCCCTGCACATTTTCGCTTTCCACTATTTCTGCAATTGCCTGCATATCATAGTACATATTCAATGCTTTGTTCATATTTCATTATAGCATGCCAGCATTTCAATTTCAGCTATATAGCATATTAGAGTCGTTAGTTGAATACAGCATCTCATGACTTAGTGTTAGCAAAACCATATTGTGCATCACCATTTTTTTGCACCTTCATAACAGCCAGCTCACCATCATCTTCCACTACTACTGTCACATATCTACACTCCAACATCACCACAGCAGCAGTATATACAGCCCATAATATATTCAAAATGGGAGTTTCCCAAGCCTGAGATCACCTCAATATGAACAAGCATCTCACTTGCAATACATGCACATAAAACAAATCCTATCTGGGGCAGTCAGGTGGAAAAATTGAATCAACAACAGCAGAATTTCGTCTGTAGGGCAACCCTACAGAAATTTTCACCATACTTACAATATATATCATTCTTACCTTACCTTTTAGCATTTAGACACCTCTCTTATCACCCTTTTCATTTTCATGTATATATATATATATATATATATATGTATATATGTGATTTTCCATTCATAGCAGTTCTTCCTTCATTGTCCATATGATGTATCAATGTCTTCACCATTCACTTAGGATTAGCTTTATACATACATGATCGTATGTTTCCTTTGGACCTAAGTATTAAGCCATATAGGCATCCTCACATGCATAGCACATAGGTGTATATATGAACCCTTTTATCATTCCCATCTTTAGATTCAACACAAATTTTGCAGGTTTTCTTCCATGAGCTTCTTTGTGCTAACTCTTGTTTTGCAGGACCTCTCCCTTGGCTTAGAAGCTTTGACATTTTCAAATTCAATTCAAATAATGTAACAGATAGAGCATAATGAAAATTCTATGTTTTCAGTCTTAGATAGCATGAATGAGCATTGTAAATATCATGAATTGCTTATTTTCATGCTTTTTACCTTTATTTTCTAAAATCTCACAAATGGGAACACGAATGGCACGTGCACCATTCCATAAGAGGTGATTAAATCCTAAGTTGATGATTTACATCAATGGCCATAGTCAAGATGTAAACAAGACTTAGGATTTTCATCTTTTATGAAATAACATTGGATCTACACTGGATCTTTGTTATCGTCGCGAAATTTTTCCCGTCTTCCCTTCCTTGCTGAAGAGAGAGAGGAAAATGCTTTTGCGATTCAAACTTGACCGGATTTTGGAAAATGGTTTTGAAATACTCGCCTCCATTTTTTAAAATTGCGAGAAAATCCATGGGATGGGGCTCGACCTGTCGGTATGAGGTTTGACCGTTCCTACCACCTTCAACAGGGGTAATCAAACCAAGGACCAAAATTGTGCTTGACTTGGTTAAATCATCAAAATTGTGTTCTATCCTAAATGCACAGAGAATTCAGGCATGTGCTATGAGATTTTGGAAAATGTAAGTTGGAAAAACATGATATATACTTGGAAGATATTCGGAGTTGAAAGATATTTCTCAGGGGAAAGGTGAAAGTCAATTTCTCAGGAAACTCAGATGAAAAGGGTTTTGAAATCACGAGAAAGTTCATAAAGATGTGGAAAAATCATGAATAGTTGAAAATTCTGGTAAAATAGAAGTGATTCTTGAGAAAAGGTGAACATTTGAAAAGGGAAACACTTCTCAGGAAAACTCAAACTTTGAGAATTTTCTTAGAAAAATGATGGAAAATTTATAGGAAAACTCATTGGAGAAGAAAACTGAACTTGGGAAATTGAAATCCTGAGAATCTTACCCTTGAAATACTTGGAAATCGATTTTGATCTTTGAGAAAGGTGAGAGACTTCTTTTTGAAAATCTTGGGAAAATAACCTTTTCCATGGAAAACTGTAGAAAAACTTGACTTGGGAAAACCGAATTTTGAATATTCTTAGAGTTTCTTGAGAAATCGATTTTCTTGAGAATGAAATTTTCTTAAGAAAATCATGAGAAAACCAATGATTTCATGATGCAAATGATATGAGTGAATGAATGCATTTTGGAAGATTTTCTAAGAAATTTGTTGGAAAAATGTGTATTAAGTCAAAATAAATCCTTCACATATCCTGACTGTGACCATGAATATGTTCAAAGTTTAATTGATTTAATGCAGAATACTTTGAAAATATTAGAAATATGATATGCATTTTAAGATAGCCTAAGAGTGTAGGCTCAATGTGACTAGTAGAAAGATGATGGATTTGGGTCTCGTCCATATTCCGACTAAGGCCGTAAATATGGATTCCACCGAGTTCATCAACTCCCTAAGAGTTGGTGTACGTGTCATTCGTGTAGACCATAGTGCTTTTGAAATAATGTGCATGAATCACATAAACATGATATTGCAGGAATTTAAACTATATGATATGCATCCTAGTCTAAGCAGAAAATTAAATCTCTTATTCCAAAATTTACATTATTACATCACTAAATAAATGAAATAAAAGAAATTGCAGACTCTAGCTCCTTCTTTTGAATGTCCCTATCAAACTTGAAATAAGGTTAGCTCAAATATGTGGGTTTTTCCAAGATTTTCCAATAATATTGTGAAATTATTGGACTTAATTGGATATAAACCCTATTTTCATGCTTCCTTGATATTTGAAATAATATAAATGCAAGAAACTTAGTAGAAAATAGTTTGAAATTCAAAATTGTGGTCAAAATGACCAAAATACCCCTAATTATAAAGTTACACCTTTAAAATCAGGGTTTTTTGAAGGAAAACTTAGTAAAATTGAGATTTTGAAATTCAAATTGAATCAAATGATGATGAAATGCATGATGACATGCTGCTAAACACATTAGGACTGTAAAATCAGAATTTGACATTTTGCAATTTATCCAAAATAACGAATTTCGCTTGTTTTTCGATTGGATCTGGGTCCCGCGGGGCCCTATTTTGATGATATGGCTAAATCAAGCCTCAAATGAATTCCAAATTACACCAAATTCGGTATGAAGCATCTACCTACTCTGATAAACAGCCTAAAATGCTAAAAATCACAAAATGATATGATTTAAATGCCAAATTTTAAAGAAAGTTCTAAAAATGGTGGATTTCGCCTATGGACCCGAACCAAATGCAATGCTTAATATGATAATGTAACATTTACACCATAAAAACTTCTTAAATTTTTCCAACTACTAAAGGACCCGAAATGGAACATTTTTTGTTTTTACAGCCTCGAGATTTGTGCCATGGTGAGTTCGGTAACAGGGATTTGGTTCTGCAGAGGTAAAATTAACCTAATATGATATAAAATGCTAAACAAAATAGAAAACAGCCATGAGAATTTCTGATATTTAACAAAGCTACTCACGACACCTACAGGGATAACTTTCATGTTCATGACTTTGGCATTTGATCAATAGACATATGGATAAAAATATAACTTTTCATTCCTAAATCGACAGAACAGACAAATGTGACCAAACAGGTGACTGACAAGAAAAATCCGAAACAGATATCACAACTGTTTTAAAAATCACAGGATTTCAGATGCAAACATAGAACATCTCCGACATAACATTCACTTTTTACAGATTTGGATTTGAAGCAATACCCAAAGAGAACCCATCGACCTAAGTCGATCCAAAATCTCAGAAGCCCAAATCAGGCTCTGACACGTGTCCCAAACTCTTGGAATTTTTTCAGACATTAAAAAAAATCCAAAACCTCTTAGAAAATCATGTTAAAAACTAGACAGCCTCCCGAGATCCGAACATCTTTCTTACTGAAAATCGGATATCCCATGAGGGCGATCTCGATTTTACAAGTCGGAAAATACATTTTAAAATGCATCCAAGGTAACAAAACCCGACTTTCCATTTTGAATGTTTACCATGGTAAACAAATTCAAATGCTTCCGAATTTTTGGCACATTTCTAGGGACATCTAAAGGCGCATTCAATGATTTTTTTGGATTTGTTTATGAAAAATAAATGCATGAAATGACGTGTGGACTGACTGACAATAATAGAGAGCTACTGAAATTGAGCAGAATTGGAATAAATACCTAATTAAACCTAATTAACCTAAGAAACATGCTAAATTAACGAAATAAAATATAAATTAAATTTAACTAAATGCATGAATGCTAGAAATCATCAAGGAAGCATAATTATATTTTTTTATATATGTCGTTTTATCAGAATAGCTCAATTCATCCCTCGAATGAGCTCTTTCTTCAAACGACAACACGAATCAAACCAAAGGCTTTATCATGGTGAAATCAATAGGAATGGAGGCTTACCTTGTGTTCTCCAGCGGTTTTGGAACTCTCGAAAAGAGCGGCTACCATGATAAGGGGTTCCAGAGGGGCGTGAATCCAAAGGACACCAAGAAAGAAAAAAAATGGAATTATGAAGTTCAATTCTCAAACAGGGCTCCCTCTGAGCTGGGCATGGGCTAGGGTATTTATAGAAATTTTGGAGATTTTCAAAATTCAAAGACAGTGAATCTAGACCTTTCATGTGGCGCCATCTCAGGGCATGCCATTTTGATTTTTTTGAGAAAATAAAAATGAGAATTTTGTGAGTGAGACACCTCAGCAGGGGAATTTGGAATTTTTCAAAAAGCTTGCTTGATTTTCTCTACAGGAGTCTCCCAAATGGCGCCACCGCAGAGGATGTCCTCTTGGAGTTTGAAATTCAAAGCTTGGTTTTCCTGGAAGAAGGAGAGATTTCCATGTGGCGCCACCTCAGGGTGGCTCCACACTGCCATGTGTCAGAAGGTAGGAGCAGAGGAAGCAGAAGATGCCACCTCAGAGGGGTTTGAATTCTACTTTTTCTGATGAAAGGAGAGACTGACATGTGGCGCCACCTTAGGGTGGTTCCACACTACCATGTGGCAGAAGAACAGGACTGGAAGAAGCAGAATGCGCCACCTCAGAGAGGGATTTGAATTTCAAATGGAGGTTGGCCCTGGAGGAATGGAGGATGGACATGTGGCAGTTCCTCAGAGTGGCTCCTACAATGCCATGTGGCAAGAGGGAGGAAAAGGAGGGAAAGGGACATGTGGCACCATCTCAAAAAATGAATTTAGGGAGGAGACTTCAAGATTTGCGCCACCTCAGCGTGGAGTTTGAATATTTGAATTGTTGCTTTTTCTGAAGGAGGCAGAAAATGACATGTGTCCTCTACTTTTTCTGAGAAGAGCAGAGAATGACATGTGTCAGTCTGCTTTTTCTGAGAAGAGCTAAGAATGACATATGTCATTTGCTTTTTCTAAGAAGAGCAAAGAATGACATGTGTCAGTCTGCTTTTCTGAGAAGAGCAGAGAATGACATGTGTCATTTGCTTTTTCTAAGAAGAGCAGAGAATGACATGTGTCAGTCTGCTTTTTCTGAGAAGAGCAGAGAATGACATGTGTCATTTGCTTTTTCTAAGAAGAGCAGAGAATGACACGTGTCTCCTGCTGCAGGAGAGAATACCTCAGATGGCGCCACCTCAGAAGGAGACAACTCTACTTTTTCTGGAGGAAGCTAGGAGTGACACGTGTCCTCTGCAGGAGACACACTTCAAATGGCGCCACCTCAGAGGAGACAAGCTTTACTTTTTCTGGACAGGACAACACATGACACTTGGCATCTTAGTGTGATCTTTGGAATGACACATGGCGCAGGGTGGAGATGGTGGATACTGACACATGGCATGGAATGACATGTGGCGGCTTCTTAAGGTAGCCGCACACTGACACTTGGCAGATAAATAGGAGGAGAGAGAATAGACAAGTGGCGCCAATCCAGGGGACAAGGCTCCTATATTTTTGGGTTTTTCAAAATTCAGGTTTTTCAAAAGAAAAACCTATGTGGCACCACCTCAGTGTGGGTCCCACATTGCTTCTTTATTGAAATAAGGATAAAACAACAACTTCTTTTTGGAATTTTCATAAAATCTGGACTAATTGGTAAAACATAAATTTTTGGAAAGAGTTGGCCCCTTTAGGGCGATTTTGTAAAAGAATGATAGTTGAAATAGTTTGACAAAAGGGCAAAATCTCAGATAAAATTTATTGAAAATTATCCAGATTGTTTTCCTGAGGAAATATTTTGAAATTCAGAGCCCTGGGGGTAAAATGGGAAGAATTGATAATTTTGAAGACCCAAGGTTTTGAAATCAATTTTGAAAAGGGTTGAAATTCAAATCTGGATTGAAAATTTTGAAATCGAGAGTTCTGGATCTCGAAATGACATGCTGTGCAGTGCAGTGATATGAGATGCTCATGCAATGATATGCAATGCCATGTCTTATGACATGTAATCCTGAACCGGGCTTTGGAGATTCCCGTCTCCTGTCAGGAGTAGAATCTTGAACATCTGAGCTGAAATAGAGAAATTTTGAGAGTTGCAGATGAAATTTATACTTTTGCAAGTTCTGAGCCAAAAAATGACCATTTTGCCCTCTGGCGATCTCTGGAGAGGAGTTGTGATGTTTGGTGGAAATGTCGGGGAGGTGAGTGAAAATTTGGGGTGTTTACAGATGCCCCTCTTTGCTACTAAGTCGGCTTGTGGCCGAGCTTAGTGGCAAAGAAAAACACACCAAATTTGGGCTATGTATATAAAAAAATGCCTCAGAAGGATCTAACTGAGTATGAAGAAATTGGCCCTGATGAAGATGGTAGATATGAAATGAAGAATGAAGAAAGATTCACTCTGCGAGAGTGAAGTTTAGGTTTTTGCCCTTAATCTGGATGGGACAGAAATACCTCGCATGGAACGAAGCTCAGGTTTGAACCCTTGACCTGATTGGGGAATGCAATATCTCATTGAAATGAGATTCAGGTTTGTACCCTTATCCTGATCGGGCGGAAAATAAAATACCTCTTTGAATGAGGCTCATGTTTGTACCCTTATCCTGATTGGGCGGAAAATGAAATACCTCTTTGAATGAGGCTCAGGTTTGTACCCTTATCCTGATCGGACGGAAAATGAAATATTTGGAAGGTGAATAAGACAACTTTTCTTGAAGAGGAACGAGGTGACGGAAATGGAATTGTAAGAGGCAATTTTGGAAGATGATCAAAACGATCATTGTGAAATATGAATAAGGTAAGGAGTAAGACGACTCTTTCGACAATGCGAAAGATGGATATGGCAATCTTTTGACAAGAATAAGGTAACTCTTTTGGCAACGCGAAAGACAGACAAGGCAAACTCTTTCAGAGAAGAGTAAAGCAACTCTTTTGACAATGCAAAGGATGAATAAGGCAATTTTTCCAACGAGGAATAAGGCAACTCTTTCGGCAATGCAAAAGATGAACGCATGCGATCCAAAGGAACAAGGCGATTCTTTCGACAACGCGACAGATGACAAAAGGTAATGTGAAGGAACAAAGCAATTCTTTCGACAACACGAAAGATGATAAAGGCAATCCAAAGGAGCAAGGCGATCCTTTCGACAACGCGACAGATGACAAAAGGCAATCCAAAAGAACAAGGCGATTCTTTCGACAACGCGAAAGATGACAAAGGTAATCCAAAGGAGTAAGGCAATTCTTTCGACAACACGAAAGATGATAAGGTGATCCAAAGGAGCAAGGCGATTCTTTCGACAACGCGAAAGATGACAAAAGGAAATCAAAAGGAATAAGGTGATTCTTTCGACAATGCGAAAGATGACAAAAGGCAATCCAAAGGAATAAGGCGATTCTTTCGACAATGCGACAGATGACAAAACGCAATCCAAAGGAACAAGGCGATTCTTTTGACAACACGAAAGATGACAAAGGTAATCCAAAGGAATAAGGCGATTCTTTCGACAATGCGAAAGATGACAAAAGGTAATCCAAAGGAACAAGGTGATTCTTTCGACAACGCGAAAGATGACAAAGGCAATCCAAAGGAATAAGGTAATTCTTTCGACAATGCGAAAGATGACAAAGGTAATCCAAAGGAACAAGGTGATTCTTTCGACAATGCGAAAGATGATAAGGCGATCCAAAGGAACAAGGCGATTCTTTCGACAATGCGAAAGATGACAAAAGGCAATCCAAAGGAGAAAGGCGATTCTTTCGACAACGCGAAAGATGATAAGGCGATCCAAAGGAGTAAGGCGATTCTTTCGACAATGCGAAAGATGAATAAGGTGATCCAAAGGAACAAGGCAATTCTTTCGACAATGCGAAAGATGACAAAGGCGACTTAAAGGAACAAGGCGATTCTTTCGACAATGCGGAAGATGACAAAGGTAATCCAAAGGAACAAGGTGATTCTTTCGACAACGCGAAAGATGACAAAGGCGACTTAAAACATAAATTTTTGGAAAGAGTTGGCCCCTTTAGGGCGATTTTGTAAAAGAATGATAGTTGAAATAGTTTGACAAAAGGGCAAAATCTGAGATGAAATTTATTGAAAATTATCCAGATTGTTTTCCTGAGGAAATATTTTGAAATTCAGAGCCCTGGGGGTAAAATGGGAAGAATTGATAATTTTGAAGACCCAAGGTTTTGAAATCAATTTTGAAAAGGGTTGAAATTCAAATCTGGATTGAAAATTTTGAAATCGAGAGTTCTGGATCTCGAAATGACATGCTGTGCAGTGCAGTGATATGAGATGCTCATGCAATGATATGCAATGCCATGTCTTATGACATGTAATCCTGAACCGGGCTTTGGAGATTCCCGTCTCTTGTCAGGAGTAGAATCTTGAACATCTGAGCTGAAATAGAGAAATTTAGAGAGTTGCAGATGAAATTTATACTTTTGCAAGTTCTGAGCCAAACAATGACCATTTTGCCCTCTGGCGATCTCTGGAAAGGAGTTGTGATGTCTGGTGGAAATGTCGGGGAGGTGAGTGAAAATTTGGGGTGTTTACAGATGCCCCTCTTTGCTACTAAGTCGGCTTGTGGCCGAGCTTAGTGGCAAAGAAAAACACACCAAATTTGGGCTATGTATATAAAAAAATGCCTCAGTTAGAAGGATCTAACTGATAATGAAGAAATTGGCCCTGATGAAGATGGTAGATATGAAATGAAGAATGAAGAAATATTCACTCTGCGAGAGTGAAGTTTAGGTTTTTGCCCTTAACCTGGATGGGACAGAAATACCTCGCATGGAACGAAGCTCAGGTTTGAACCCTTGACCTGATTGGGGAATGCAATATTTCATTGAAATGAGATTCAGGTTTGTACCCTTATCCTGATCGGGCGGAAAATGAAATACCTCTTTGAATGAGGCTCATGTTTGTACCCTTATCCTGATTGGGCGGAAAATGAAATACCTCTTTGAATGAGGCTCAGGTTTGTACCCTTATCCTGATCGGACGGAAAATGAAATATTTGGAAGGTGAATAAGACAACTTTTCTTGAAGAGGAACGAGGTGACGGAAATGGAATTGTAAGAGGCAATTTTGGAAGATGATCAAAACGATCATTGTGAAATATGAATAAGGTAAGGAGTAAGACGACTCTTTCGACAATGCGAAAGATGGATATGGCAATCTTTTGACAAGAATAAGGTAACTCTTTTGGCAACGCGAAAGACAGACAAGGCAAACTCTTTCAGAGAAGAGTAAAGCAACTCTTTTGACAATGCAAAGGATGAATAAGGCAATTTTTCCAACGAGGAATAAGGCAACTCTTTCGGCAATGCAAAAGATGAACGCATGCGATCCAAAGGAACAAGGCGATTCTTTCGACAACGCGACAGATGACAAAAGGTAATGTGAAGGAACAAAGCAATTCTTTCGACAACACGAAAGATGATAAAGGCAATCCAAAGGAGCAAGGCGATCCTTTCGACAACGCGACAGATGACAAAAGGCAATCCAAAAGAACAAGGCGATTCTTTCGACAACGCGAAAGATGACAAAGGTAATCCAAAGGAGTAAGGCAATTCTTTCGACAACACGAAAGATGATAAGGTGATCCAAAGGAGCAAGGCGATTCTTTCGACAACGCGAAAGATGACAAAAGGAAATCAAAAGGAATAAGGTGATTCTTTCGACAATGCGAAAGATGACAAAAGGCAATCCAAAGGAATAAGGCGATTCTTTCGACAATGCGACAGATGACAAAACGCAATCCAAAGGAACAAGGCGATTCTTTTGACAACACGAAAGATGACAAAGGTAATCCAAAGGAATAAGGCGATTCTTTCGACAATGCGAAAGATGACAAAAGGTAATCCAAAGGAACAAGGTGATTCTTTCGACAACGCGAAAGATGACAAAGGCAATCCAAAGGAATAAGGTAATTCTTTCGACAATGCGAAAGATGACAAAGGTAATCCAAAGGAACAAGGTGATTCTTTCGACAATGCGAAAGATGATAAGGCGATCCAAAGGAACAAGGCGATTCTTTCGACAATGCGAAAGATGACAAAAGGCAATCCAAAGGAGAAAGGCGATTCTTTCGACAACGCGAAAGATGATAAGGCGATCCAAAGGAGTAAGGCGATTCTTTCGACAATGCGAAAGATGAATAAGGTGATCCAAAGGAACAAGGCAATTCTTTCGACAATGCGAAAGATGACAAAGGCGACTTAAAGGAACAAGGCGATTCTTTCGACAATGCGGAAGATGACAAAGGTAATCCAAAGGAACAAGGTGATTCTTTCGACAACGCGAAAGATGACAAAGGCGACTTAAAACATAAATTTTTGGAAAGAGTTGGCCCCTTTAGGGCGATTTTGTAAAAGAATGATAGTTGAAATAGTTTGACAAAAGGGCAAAATCTGAGATGAAATTTATTGAAAATTATCCAGATTGTTTTCCTGAGGAAATATTTTGAAATTCAGAGCCCTGGGGGTAAAATGGGAAGAATTGATAATTTTGAAGACCCAAGGTTTTGAAATCAATTTTGAAAAGGGTTGAAATTCAAATCTGGATTGAAAATTTTGAAATCGAGAGTTCTGGATCTCGAAATGACATGCTGTGCAGTGCAGTGATATGAGATGCTCATGCAATGATATGCAATGCCATGTCTTATGACATGTAATCCTGAACCGGGCTTTGGAGATTCCCGTCTCTTGTCAGGAGTAGAATCTTGAACATCTGAGCTGAAATAGAGAAATTTAGAGAGTTGCAGATGAAATTTATACTTTTGCAAGTTCTGAGCCAAACAATGACCATTTTGCCCTCTGGCGATCTCTGGAAAGGAGTTGTGATGTCTGGTGGAAATGTCGGGGAGGTGAGTGAAAATTTGGGGTGTTTACAGATGCCCCTCTTTGCTACTAAGTCGGCTTGTGGCCGAGCTTAGTGGCAAAGAAAAACACACCAAATTTGGGCTATGTATATAAAAAAATGCCTCAGTTAGAAGGATCTAACTGATAATGAAGAAATTGGCCCTGATGAAGATGGTAGATATGAAATGAAGAATGAAGAAATATTCACTCTGCGAGAGTGAAGTTTAGGTTTTTGCCCTTAACCTGGATGGGACAGAAATACCTCGCATGGAACGAAGCTCAGGTTTGAACCCTTGACCTGATTGGGGAATGCAATATTTCATTGAAATGAGATTCAGGTTTGTACCCTTATCCTGATCGGGCGGAAAATGAAATACCTCTTTGAATGAGGCTCATGTTTGTACCCTTATCCTGATTGGGCGGAAAATGAAATACCTCTTTGAATGAGGCTCAGGTTTGTACCCTTATCCTGATCGGACGGAAAATGAAATATTTGGAAGGTGAATAAGACAACTTTTCTTGAAGAGGAACGAGGTGACGGAAATGGAATTGTAAGAGGCAATTTTGGAAGATGATCAAAACGATCATTGTGAAATATGAATAAGGTAAGGAGTAAGACGACTCTTTCGACAATGCGAAAGATGGATATGGCAATCTTTTGACAAGAATAAGGTAACTCTTTTGGCAACGCGAAAGACAGACAAGGCAAACTCTTTCAGAGAAGAGTAAAGCAACTCTTTTGACAATGCAAAGGATGAATAAGGCAATTTTTCCAACGAGGAATAAGGCAACTCTTTCGGCAATGCAAAAGATGAACGCATGCGATCCAAAGGAACAAGGCGATTCTTTCGACAACGCGACAGATGACAAAAGGTAATGTGAAGGAACAAAGCAATTCTTTCGACAACACGAAAGATGATAAAGGCAATCCAAAGGAGCAAGGCGATCCTTTCGACAACGCGACAGATGACAAAAGGCAATCCAAAAGAACAAGGCGATTCTTTCGACAACGCGAAAGATGACAAAGGTAATCCAAAGGAGTAAGGCAATTCTTTCGACAACACGAAAGATGATAAGGTGATCCAAAGGAGCAAGGCGATTCTTTCGACAACGCGAAAGATGACAAAAGGAAATCAAAAGGAATAAGGTGATTCTTTCGACAATGCGAAAGATGACAAAAGGCAATCCAAAGGAATAAGGCGATTCTTTCGACAATGCGACAGATGACAAAACGCAATCCAAAGGAACAAGGCGATTCTTTTGACAACACGAAAGATGACAAAGGTAATCCAAAGGAATAAGGCGATTCTTTCGACAATGCGAAAGATGACAAAAGGTAATCCAAAGGAACAAGGTGATTCTTTCGACAACGCGAAAGATGACAAAGGCAATCCAAAGGAATAAGGTAATTCTTTCGACAATGCGAAAGATGACAAAGGTAATCCAAAGGAACAAGGTGATTCTTTCGACAATGCGAAAGATGATAAGGCGATCCAAAGGAACAAGGCGATTCTTTCGACAATGCGAAAGATGACAAAAGGCAATCCAAAGGAGAAAGGCGATTCTTTCGACAACGCGAAAGATGATAAGGCGATCCAAAGGAGTAAGGCGATTCTTTCGACAATGCGAAAGATGAATAAGGTGATCCAAAGGAACAAGGCAATTCTTTCGACAATGCGAAAGATGACAAAGGCGACTTAAAGGAACAAGGCGATTCTTTCGACAATGCGGAAGATGACAAAGGTAATCCAAAGGAACAAGGTGATTCTTTCGACAACGCGAAAGATGACAAAGGCGACTTAAAACATAAATTTTTGGAAAGAGTTGGCCCCTTTAGGGCGATTTTGTAAAAGAATGATAGTTGAAATAGTTTGACAAAAGGGCAAAATCTGAGATGAAATTTATTGAAAATTATCCAGATTGTTTTCCTGAGGAAATATTTTGAAATTCAGAGCCCTGGGGGTAAAATGGGAAGAATTGATAATTTTGAAGACCCAAGGTTTTGAAATCAATTTTGAAAAGGGTTGAAATTCAAATCTGGATTGAAAATTTTGAAATCGAGAGTTCTGGATCTCGAAATGACATGCTGTGCAGTGCAGTGATATGAGATGCTCATGCAATGATATGCAATGCCATGTCTTATGACATGTAATCCTGAACCGGGCTTTGGAGATTCCCGTCTCTTGTCAGGAGTAGAATCTTGAACATCTGAGCTGAAATAGAGAAATTTAGAGAGTTGCAGATGAAATTTATACTTTTGCAAGTTCTGAGCCAAACAATGACCATTTTGCCCTCTGGCGATCTCTGGAAAGGAGTTGTGATGTCTGGTGGAAATGTCGGGGAGGTGAGTGAAAATTTGGGGTGTTTACAGATGCCCCTCTTTGCTACTAAGTCGGCTTGTGGCCGAGCTTAGTGGCAAAGAAAAACACACCAAATTTGGGCTATGTATATAAAAAAATGCCTCAGTTAGAAGGATCTAACTGATAATGAAGAAATTGGCCCTGATGAAGATGGTAGATATGAAATGAAGAATGAAGAAATATTCACTCTGCGAGAGTGAAGTTTAGGTTTTTGCCCTTAACCTGGATGGGACAGAAATACCTCGCATGGAACGAAGCTCAGGTTTGAACCCTTGACCTGATTGGGGAATGCAATATTTCATTGAAATGAGATTCAGGTTTGTACCCTTATCCTGATCGGGCGGAAAATGAAATACCTCTTTGAATGAGGCTCATGTTTGTACCCTTATCCTGATTGGGCGGAAAATGAAATACCTCTTTGAATGAGGCTCAGGTTTGTACCCTTATCCTGATCGGACGGAAAATGAAATATTTGGAAGGTGAATAAGACAACTTTTCTTGAAGAGGAACGAGGTGACGGAAATGGAATTGTAAGAGGCAATTTTGGAAGATGATCAAAACGATCATTGTGAAATATGAATAAGGTAAGGAGTAAGACGACTCTTTCGACAATGCGAAAGATGGATATGGCAATCTTTTGACAAGAATAAGGTAACTCTTTTGGCAACGCGAAAGACAGACAAGGCAAACTCTTTCAGAGAAGAGTAAAGCAACTCTTTTGACAATGCAAAGGATGAATAAGGCAATTTTTCCAACGAGGAATAAGGCAACTCTTTCGGCAATGCAAAAGATGAACGCATGCGATCCAAAGGAACAAGGCGATTCTTTCGACAACGCGACAGATGACAAAAGGTAATGTGAAGGAACAAAGCAATTCTTTCGACAACACGAAAGATGATAAAGGCAATCCAAAGGAGCAAGGCGATCCTTTCGACAACGCGACAGATGACAAAAGGCAATCCAAAAGAACAAGGCGATTCTTTCGACAACGCGAAAGATGACAAAGGTAATCCAAAGGAGTAAGGCAATTCTTTCGACAACACGAAAGATGATAAGGTGATCCAAAGGAGCAAGGCGATTCTTTCGACAACGCGAAAGATGACAAAAGGAAATCAAAAGGAATAAGGTGATTCTTTCGACAATGCGAAAGATGACAAAAGGCAATCCAAAGGAATAAGGCGATTCTTTCGACAATGCGACAGATGACAAAACGCAATCCAAAGGAACAAGGCGATTCTTTTGACAACACGAAAGATGACAAAGGTAATCCAAAGGAATAAGGCGATTCTTTCGACAATGCGAAAGATGACAAAAGGTAATCCAAAGGAACAAGGTGATTCTTTCGACAACGCGAAAGATGACAAAGGCAATCCAAAGGAATAAGGTAATTCTTTCGACAATGCGAAAGATGACAAAGGTAATCCAAAGGAACAAGGTGATTCTTTCGACAATGCGAAAGATGATAAGGCGATCCAAAGGAACAAGGCGATTCTTTCGACAATGCGAAAGATGACAAAAGGCAATCCAAAGGAGAAAGGCGATTCTTTCGACAACGCGAAAGATGATAAGGCGATCCAAAGGAGTAAGGCGATTCTTTCGACAATGCGAAAGATGAATAAGGTGATCCAAAGGAACAAGGCAATTCTTTCGACAATGCGAAAGATGACAAAGGCGACTTAAAGGAACAAGGCGATTCTTTCGACAATGCGGAAGATGACAAAGGTAATCCAAAGGAACAAGGTGATTCTTTCGACAACGCGAAAGATGACAAAGGCGACTTAAAACATAAATTTTTGGAAAGAGTTGGCCCCTTTAGGGCGATTTTGTAAAAGAATGATAGTTGAAATAGTTTGACAAAAGGGCAAAATCTGAGATGAAATTTATTGAAAATTATCCAGATTGTTTTCCTGAGGAAATATTTTGAAATTCAGAGCCCTGGGGGTAAAATGGGAAGAATTGATAATTTTGAAGACCCAAGGTTTTGAAATCAATTTTGAAAAGGGTTGAAATTCAAATCTGGATTGAAAATTTTGAAATCGAGAGTTCTGGATCTCGAAATGACATGCTGTGCAGTGCAGTGATATGAGATGCTCATGCAATGATATGCAATGCCATGTCTTATGACATGTAATCCTGAACCGGGCTTTGGAGATTCCCGTCTCTTGTCAGGAGTAGAATCTTGAACATCTGAGCTGAAATAGAGAAATTTAGAGAGTTGCAGATGAAATTTATACTTTTGCAAGTTCTGAGCCAAACAATGACCATTTTGCCCTCTGGCGATCTCTGGAAAGGAGTTGTGATGTCTGGTGGAAATGTCGGGGAGGTGAGTGAAAATTTGGGGTGTTTACAGATGCCCCTCTTTGCTACTAAGTCGGCTTGTGGCCGAGCTTAGTGGCAAAGAAAAACACACCAAATTTGGGCTATGTATATAAAAAAATGCCTCAGTTAGAAGGATCTAACTGATAATGAAGAAATTGGCCCTGATGAAGATGGTAGATATGAAATGAAGAATGAAGAAATATTCACTCTGCGAGAGTGAAGTTTAGGTTTTTGCCCTTAACCTGGATGGGACAGAAATACCTCGCATGGAACGAAGCTCAGGTTTGAACCCTTGACCTGATTGGGGAATGCAATATTTCATTGAAATGAGATTCAGGTTTGTACCCTTATCCTGATCGGGCGGAAAATGAAATACCTCTTTGAATGAGGCTCATGTTTGTACCCTTATCCTGATTGGGCGGAAAATGAAATACCTCTTTGAATGAGGCTCAGGTTTGTACCCTTATCCTGATCGGACGGAAAATGAAATATTTGGAAGGTGAATAAGACAACTTTTCTTGAAGAGGAACGAGGTGACGGAAATGGAATTGTAAGAGGCAATTTTGGAAGATGATCAAAACGATCATTGTGAAATATGAATAAGGTAAGGAGTAAGACGACTCTTTCGACAATGCGAAAGATGGATATGGCAATCTTTTGACAAGAATAAGGTAACTCTTTTGGCAACGCGAAAGACAGACAAGGCAAACTCTTTCAGAGAAGAGTAAAGCAACTCTTTTGACAATGCAAAGGATGAATAAGGCAATTTTTCCAACGAGGAATAAGGCAACTCTTTCGGCAATGCAAAAGATGAACGCATGCGATCCAAAGGAACAAGGCGATTCTTTCGACAACGCGACAGATGACAAAAGGTAATGTGAAGGAACAAAGCAATTCTTTCGACAACACGAAAGATGATAAAGGCAATCCAAAGGAGCAAGGCGATCCTTTCGACAACGCGACAGATGACAAAAGGCAATCCAAAAGAACAAGGCGATTCTTTCGACAACGCGAAAGATGACAAAGGTAATCCAAAGGAGTAAGGCAATTCTTTCGACAACACGAAAGATGATAAGGTGATCCAAAGGAGCAAGGCGATTCTTTCGACAACGCGAAAGATGACAAAAGGAAATCAAAAGGAATAAGGTGATTCTTTCGACAATGCGAAAGATGACAAAAGGCAATCCAAAGGAATAAGGCGATTCTTTCGACAATGCGACAGATGACAAAACGCAATCCAAAGGAACAAGGCGATTCTTTTGACAACACGAAAGATGACAAAGGTAATCCAAAGGAATAAGGCGATTCTTTCGACAATGCGAAAGATGACAAAAGGTAATCCAAAGGAACAAGGTGATTCTTTCGACAACGCGAAAGATGACAAAGGCAATCCAAAGGAATAAGGTAATTCTTTCGACAATGCGAAAGATGACAAAGGTAATCCAAAGGAACAAGGTGATTCTTTCGACAATGCGAAAGATGATAAGGCGATCCAAAGGAACAAGGCGATTCTTTCGACAATGCGAAAGATGACAAAAGGCAATCCAAAGGAGAAAGGCGATTCTTTCGACAACGCGAAAGATGATAAGGCGATCCAAAGGAGTAAGGCGATTCTTTCGACAATGCGAAAGATGAATAAGGTGATCCAAAGGAACAAGGCAATTCTTTCGACAATGCGAAAGATGACAAAGGCGACTTAAAGGAACAAGGCGATTCTTTCGACAATGCGGAAGATGACAAAGGTAATCCAAAGGAACAAGGTGATTCTTTCGACAACGCGAAAGATGACAAAGGCGACTTAAAACATAAATTTTTGGAAAGAGTTGGCCCCTTTAGGGCGATTTTGTAAAAGAATGATAGTTGAAATAGTTTGACAAAAGGGCAAAATCTGAGATGAAATTTATTGAAAATTATCCAGATTGTTTTCCTGAGGAAATATTTTGAAATTCAGAGCCCTGGGGGTAAAATGGGAAGAATTGATAATTTTGAAGACCCAAGGTTTTGAAATCAATTTTGAAAAGGGTTGAAATTCAAATCTGGATTGAAAATTTTGAAATCGAGAGTTCTGGATCTCGAAATGACATGCTGTGCAGTGCAGTGATATGAGATGCTCATGCAATGATATGCAATGCCATGTCTTATGACATGTAATCCTGAACCGGGCTTTGGAGATTCCCGTCTCTTGTCAGGAGTAGAATCTTGAACATCTGAGCTGAAATAGAGAAATTTAGAGAGTTGCAGATGAAATTTATACTTTTGCAAGTTCTGAGCCAAACAATGACCATTTTGCCCTCTGGCGATCTCTGGAAAGGAGTTGTGATGTCTGGTGGAAATGTCGGGGAGGTGAGTGAAAATTTGGGGTGTTTACAGATGCCCCTCTTTGCTACTAAGTCGGCTTGTGGCCGAGCTTAGTGGCAAAGAAAAACACACCAAATTTGGGCTATGTATATAAAAAAATGCCTCAGTTAGAAGGATCTAACTGATAATGAAGAAATTGGCCCTGATGAAGATGGTAGATATGAAATGAAGAATGAAGAAATATTCACTCTGCGAGAGTGAAGTTTAGGTTTTTGCCCTTAACCTGGATGGGACAGAAATACCTCGCATGGAACGAAGCTCAGGTTTGAACCCTTGACCTGATTGGGGAATGCAATATTTCATTGAAATGAGATTCAGGTTTGTACCCTTATCCTGATCGGGCGGAAAATGAAATACCTCTTTGAATGAGGCTCATGTTTGTACCCTTATCCTGATTGGGCGGAAAATGAAATACCTCTTTGAATGAGGCTCAGGTTTGTACCCTTATCCTGATCGGACGGAAAATGAAATATTTGGAAGGTGAATAAGACAACTTTTCTTGAAGAGGAACGAGGTGACGGAAATGGAATTGTAAGAGGCAATTTTGGAAGATGATCAAAACGATCATTGTGAAATATGAATAAGGTAAGGAGTAAGACGACTCTTTCGACAATGCGAAAGATGGATATGGCAATCTTTTGACAAGAATAAGGTAACTCTTTTGGCAACGCGAAAGACAGACAAGGCAAACTCTTTCAGAGAAGAGTAAAGCAACTCTTTTGACAATGCAAAGGATGAATAAGGCAATTTTTCCAACGAGGAATAAGGCAACTCTTTCGGAAATGCAAAAGATGAACGCAGACGATCCAAAGGAACAAGGCGATTCTTTCGACAACGCGACAGATGACAAAAGGTAATCTGAAGGAACAAAGCAATTCTTTCGACAACACGAAAGATGATAAAGGCAATCCAAAGGAGCAAGGCGATCCTTTCGACAACGCGACAGATGACAAAAGGCAATCCAAAGGAACAAGGCGATTCTTTCGACAACGCGAAAGATGACAAAGGTAATCCAAAGGAGTAAGGCAATTCTTTCAACAACACGAAAGATGATAAGGTGATCCAAAGGAGCAAGGCGATTCTTTCGACAATGCGAAAGATGACAAAAGGAAATCAAAAGGAATAAGGTGATTCTTTCGACAATGCGAAAGATGACAAAAGGCAATCCAAAGGAATAAGGCGATTCTTTCGACAATGCGACAGATGACAAAACGCAATCCAAAGGAACAAGGCGATTCTTTTGACAACACGAAAGATGACAAAGGTAATCCAAAGGAATAAGGCGATTCTTTCGACAATGCGAAAGATGACAAAAGGTAATCCAAAGGAACAAGGTGATTCTTTCGACAATGCGAAAGATGACAAAGGCAATCCAAAGGAATAAGGTAATTCTTTCGACAACGCGAAAGATGACAAAGGTAATCCAAAGGAACAAGGTGATTCTTTCGACAATGCGAAAGATGATAAGGCGATCCAAAGGAACAAGGCGATTCTTTCGACAATGCGAAAGATGACAAAAGGCAATCCAAAGGAGAAAGGCGATTCTTTCGACAACGCGAAAGATGATAAGGCGATCCAAAGGAGTAAGGCGATTCTTTCGACAATGCGAAAGATGAATAAGGTGATCCAAAGGAACAAGGCAATTCTTTCGACAATGCGAAAGATGACAAAGGCGACTTAAAGGAACAAGGCGATTCTTTCGACAATGCGGAAGATGACAAAGGTAATCCAAAGGAACAAGGTGATTCTTTCGACAACGCGAAAGATGATAAAGGCGACTTAAAGAAACAAGGTGATTCTTTCGACAATGCGAAAGATGATAAAAGATATCCTTTCGGAGAGAAGGCTAATCTTTCAACAACACAAAAGATGATAAAGGCAATCCTTTAGGAGAGAAGGCTAATCTTTCAACAACGTGAAAGATGATAAAGGCAATTCTTTCGGAGAGAAGGCTAATCTTTCAACAACGTGAAAGATGACAAAGGAAAATCTCTTGAAGGGGTCGAGATGCATCAATATGGACATCAAGCTCTCACTTAACGTCAGGATAGCTAGAAAATATTGTCAAAATGTTGAAAATTTATTGTTGATTCAAAGTAATTGAAAATGATGCTCATTGTTGTGAAAATATTTCTTCTCTTCTACCTGAAGTATTACCTCCAAACAAGATTGACTTCATAGAATCAAGATTTTGAATCCAAATTGCTTGCGATTGACCTTCTTCAAAGATTATCAATTTCCTTGATATGAACAGGAAAGTGAGATTTAATATTATGAAAGCAATTGATGAAAGAGTATTGATAATAGAATTTCACAAATTTAAAGAAGATTCTTGATAGATTTGGCAGTTTGATATCCTGGGAGCTTCTCTCATGATAATCTTTCTGCACTCTTTTGGGCTTCGGGAGAGTTTATTACATCATCCTTTATTTTGGAGATGTCCTAACTTTTCTCTCTTTCTTTTTCATCTCTTGCTCTCTTTTGGGAAGGGTACGTTACAAACTCCTTCAACTTGGAGATGTTTCGATCCTTCTTTGGACAATATTGGCTCATGGGTTAGAGATCTTTGGGTGATAGCGGAAATTAACTATCTTTTAGGGATTGTCGGGAGGTTCATCGCATCTGCCTTCATCTCGACAGTGCGTTGGACTTTCCCTGGAAGGATTCGTCACAAACTCCATCATCTTGGAGATGTTTCAAATCTTCTTTGGCCCTGGGGGTCTACTCGCTTAATTCGCCTTCATCTTGACGACAAGTGAGAGATCCCTTTTGTGGATATTTAATTGCAGCTTAGGTGGTTTTGAGGAGACAGGGCTTGGATGAATTCTCTCTTTTCTAGCGCTCAGGATATTTCCACTGCCTCATCTTCACAAGAATGGTCTTTAAAAATATGCCATTGACTGCGATCAATATCAATCATCTATGGCTTTTCAATAACATTGAATCTTCTTTTCTGGCCATATCGAGGATTTATCCTTCATCCTTTTGGTTGGCCAATAAAAGGAATTTGAATTTTGAATCTCTTTTCGCAAAAGCTTCACTCTTTTGGAAGTAATGCTAAAGGTAAACTGAGGTAAAAAAGTGTGCAATAAGATTTTGAAATCAACAGGTAATTGATAAATTGACAAAATATTCTTGAAATCCTTGATGAAAGTGAGCATTTGAGGTCCGGCTTAACGCATCCGTGACGAAAATTATCCTCTCCTTTCCCCAAAGGAGGCGACTATCAGTTCACTGAGAACAATATCAGATTGGTTAAGGACGACCATCGGTTCGTTGGAAACAATATCAGTTCAATTAAGAACGACCATCGGTTCACTGGGAACAATATCAGTTCAATTAAGAACGACCATCGGTTCACTGGGAACAATATCAGTTTGATTAAGAACGACCATCGGTTCACTGGAAAAAATATCAGTTCGATTAAGAACGACCATCCGTTCGCTGGGAACAATATCAGTTCAATTAAGAACGACTATTAGTTCACTTGGGAACAATATCAGTTCGATGAAGAACGACTATCTTTTCACTAAGAACAATATCAGTTCGATGAAGAACGACTATCTTTTCACTAAGAACAATATCAGTTCAATGAAGAACGACTATCAGTTCACTTGGGAACACTATCAGTTCAATGAAGAACGACTATCAGTTCGCTTGGAACACTTATTAGTTCAATGAAGAACGATTATCAGTTCACTTGGAACACTATCAGTTCAATGAAGAACGACTATCAGTTCATTTGGGAACACTATCAGTTCACTTGGAACACTATCAGTTCAATGAAGAATGACTATCAGTTCACTTGGGAACACTATCAGTTCACTTGGAACACTATCAGTTCAACGAAGAACGACTATCAGTTCACTTGGGAACACTATCAGTTCAATGAAGAACAACTATTAGTTCACTTGGGAACACTATCAGTTCAATGAAGAACGAGGACCATTATAGAGAGTTTGATTGCTTCTATGAATGGTTTCAGGATTATCCCCTTATCCTGAATAGGGAATGGAAATTGGATGACCTGGCGGTCGAAATTGAGAATTTTGGTAATTTGAAAATTGAAAATTGGATGACCCGAAGGTCGAAATCGAAGAATTGGATGACCCGAGAGTCGAAATTGGAATTTGGTGGGCAAAATATCAAATTTGAGCAATTGACAGACCCTAAGGATTGAAATGACTTGGATTAACAAAGGAAAATAATGAGTTCGAGTCAGAGCTCCAATAAAATACAGAGATCACGAGTCGGAACCCGGATCAACAAAAGAAAATGAAGAGCTCGAATCAGAGCTTGAATGATATAGAGAGATCACAAGTCGGAACCCGGATCAACAAAAGACAATGAAGAGCTCGAATCTGAGCTCGAATGAATAAAGAGATCTCAAGTCGGAACCCGGATCAACAAAAGAAAATGAAGAGCTCGAATTTGAGCTTGAATGAATAAAGAGATCTCGAGTCGGAACCCGGATCAACAAAAGAAAATAAAGAGCTCGAATCTGAGCTCGAATGAAGTAATGAGATCACGAGTCGGAACTCGGATCAACAGAGAAAAATGAGGAGCTCGAGTTAGAGCTCGAATAAGGTAGAGAGATCACGAGTCGGAACTCGGATCAACAGAGAAAAATGAAGAGCTCGAGTTACAGCTCGAATAAATAAAGAGATCTCGAGTCGGAACCCAGATCAACAAAAGAAAAATATGGACCAACTTGAAAGTTGGAGTTTGAAAGAAAAGGAGCTTGGATCAGAATTCAGATCTTCAGAGGAGAACCCGGTTAGGGGATCAAAATTTTGCAAATTGTCAGTGCGGGGACTGGATTGAAAGTTTTGAGAATGGCCAGTTCGAGGACTGGATTATTTGACTTGCAATGAAAAAGACCATCATATTTAGATGTATGTGGTCTGATTTTTAGGATTAACCCCTTATCCTGAACGGGGATATGAATAGAAATTGGAAAATCATGGAAAATGATTCAGGTTTATCCCTTAACCTGAAGGGGAAAAAAAATGGATGCAGATTTAATGCAAAATGAAATGCAAATGCACATGAAATGTAAATGAATGCAAAATTAATGCAAGTGGGTGCATATACATGCAAAATGAGAGATTGGTTTATCCTGCCTGCATACAGAATGTTTGAAAACGAATTTTCAAAAGATGCCCTAGTGTAACTGGGAAGAGGGAATAAAATTTAAAGAAGGCTCTCTGCAGGACTCTGCAGGGCAAAGACAGGATCAAATTTTGAGAAAAAATTTTGGATTTTGAGAAAAATATGGTAGACCATTGGGAGATTATCCCATTACTAGGGATTGAGTCATCGTAAGGATTACGACAATTGTGTTGTCATCCTTTTGCAAGGGAAATAAACAACGGAAAATGTGCCTTGTTACCTAGGCGAGGTCGTCAACCACGAGGAAAACACCATTTTGAAGGAAAGAGATATTTGGAAAACAATCCGCAAACGGATTTAGAGTAAGGAGAAGGCAAAAGAAAAGATGGATAAACAATTTTCATTTCAATAATCAAGGTATGCATGAGGAAAATAAGATGAAGAATTTTGCAAATAGACAAAAGGATTGAAAATCCAATGAGAGAAAACATATGATTTTTGAAAATTGCAGGCAGGATGAAAATGCAGCTGGAAATTCGAGATCCAGTAGAACGGGAGAATGGAAAAATCACCTGGAGTTTTGTAAGAAATTGGATACTTGGGAAAATCATCCAGGGTTTGAGAAAATAAAGGAAAAAGATGAGAATATGGATATTTGAAAATATTTTGGGAAAATATGAGAGAAATAAAAGTAGTATACAAACAATCTTGCACAAACATTTATGCACATACAACACTCCCTAGAAGGCTGACTCTAGATGCATCATTTTGAAAAACAGTTGTAGGACCCTAATCCTAACTCTAGGTTCAAATCATCTTTGTCCAATCCAGTTATGTCGATATACCCGAATCGAAATCCGAGGTACGTGGCATATAATCTCAACTCCGGTTCTAAGGAAAGATTTTCCAACATCTTTGAGCTCCTACCGATATACTTCGAACTGTGGCCCGCGGTACGTAGTAGGGGGGTGTTAACCCAAATAATTGGCCCAGTTGTGAGGCTCTGTCCCGAACTAGGGTTTTGGAAGAGAGCCCAGCAACGTGAAGACCGGGTAATGATAGGTAATGAAGATTTTGAAAAATGATCACATGCAAAAAATAGAGGGCTTTAAATCCTAGAGAGATAGATTTTGAAAACTTTGAAGAAGCATACATTGTTTGCATTCAGATCCTAAATTGAGGAGAGTTGTATTTAAACCTAATTCTATGTGAGCATGAAAATATCTCCTCAATTTGGTCCTACCAAACCATGCCTAAGCTATATGCAGTCAATGTCAGCTAGGTCAGAATCTAGGCTCCTAGGTTCGCATGATAGCAAAAGTAAAGAGCTGACATTTTGTGAACATAATTTCGATAATTGAACTAAGTCAAGCAAAATTTAGGTCAGACAAGGACAGGTCCCATCACGGTCGCCAAACCTGTTATCGTCGCGAAATTTTTCCCGTCTTCCTTTCCTTGCGGAAGAGAGAGAGGAAAATGCTTTCGCAATTCAAACTTGACCGGATTTTGGAAAATGGTTTTGAAATACTCGCCTCCGTTTTTTAAAATTGCGAAAAAATCCATGGGATGGGGCTCGACCTATCGGTACGAGGTTTGACCGTTCCTGCCGCCTTCAACAGGGGTAATCAAACCAAGGACCAAAATTGTGCTTGACTTGGTTAAATCATCAGAATCGTGTTCTATCCTAAATGCACAGAGAATTCAGGCATGTGCTATGAGATTTTGGAAAATGTAAGTTGGAAAAACATGATGTATACTTGGAAGATATTCGGAGTTGAAAGATATTTCTCAGGGGAAAGGTGAAAGTCAATTTCTCAGGAAACTCAGATGAAAAGTGTTTTGAAATCACGAGAAAGTTCATAAAAATGTGAGAAAATCATGAATAGTTGAAAATTTTGGTAAAATAGAAGTGATTCTTGAGAAAAGGTGAACATTTGAAAAGGGAAACACTTCTCAGGAAAACTCGAACTTTGAGAATTTTCTTAGGAAAATGATGGAAAATTTATAGGAAAACTCATTGGAGAAGAAAACTGAACTTGGGAAATTGAAATCCTGGGAATCTTACCCTTGAAATACTTGGAAATCAATTTTGATCTTTGAGAAAGGTGAGAGACTTCTTTTTGAAAATCTTGGGAAAATAACCTTTTCCATGGAAAACTGTGGAAAAACTTGACTTGGGAAAACCGATTTTTGAAAATTCTTAGAGTTTTATGAGAAATCGATTTTCTTGATAATGAAATTTTCTTAAGAAAATCATGAGAAAACCAATGATTTCATGATGCAAATGATATGAGTGAATGAATGCATTTTGGAAGATTTTCTAAGAAATTTGTTGGAAAAATGTGTATTAAGTCAAAAATAAATCCTTCACATATCCTGACTGTGGTCATGAATATGTTCAGAGTTTAATTGATTTAATGCACAATACTTTGAAAATATTAGAAATATGATGTGCATTTTAAGATAGCCTAAGAGTGTAGGCTCAATGTGACTAGTAGAAAGATGATGGATCTGGTCTCATCCATATTCCGACTAGGGCCGTAAATATGGATTCCACCGAGTTCATCAACTCCCTAAGAGTTGGTGTACGTGCCATTCGTGTAGACCATAGTGCTTTTGAAATAATGTGCATGAATCACATAAACATGATATTACAGGAATTTAAACTATATGATATGCATCCTAGTCTAAGCAGAAAATTAAATCTCTTATTCCAAAATTTACATTATTACATCACTTTATAAATGAAATAAAAGAAATTGCAGACTCTAGCTCCTTCTTTTGAATGTCCCTGCCAAACTTGAAATAAGGTTAGCTCAAATATGTGGGTTTTTCCAAGATTTTCCAATAATATTGTGAAATTATTGGACTTAATTGGATATAAACCCTATTTTCATGCTTCCTTGATATTTGAAATGATATAAATGCAGGAAACTTAGTAGAAAATAGTTTGAAATTCAAAATTGTGGTCAAAATGACCAAAATACCCCTAATTATAAAGTTACACCTTTAAAATCAGGGTTTTTTGAAGGAAAACTTAGTAAAATTGAGATTTTGAAATTCAAATTGAATCAAATGATGATGAAATGCATGATGAGGCATGATGACATGCTGTTAAACACATTAGGACTGTAAAATCAGAATTTTACATTTTGCAATTTATCCAAAATAACGAATTTCGCTTGTTTTTCGATTGGATCCGGGTCCCGCGGGGCCCTATTTTGATGATATGGCTAAATCAAGCCTCAAATGAATTCCAAATTACACCAAATTCGGTATGAATCATGTACCTACTCTGATAAACAGCCTAAAATGCTAAAAATCACAAAATGATATGATTTAAATGCTAAATTTTAAAGAAAGTCCTAAAAATGGTGGATTTCGCCTATGGACCCGAACCAAATGCAATGCTTAATATGATAATGTAACATTTACACCATAAAAACTTCTGAAATTTTGCCGACTACTAAAGGACTTGAAATAGAACATTTTTGGTTTTTACAGCCTCGGGATTTGAGCCATGGTGAGTTCGGTAACAGGGATTTGGTTCTGATAGAGGTAAAATCAACCTAATCTGATATAAAATGCTAAACAAAATAAAAAACAGCCATGGAAATTTCTCATATTTAACAGAGCTACTCAAGACACCTACAGGGACAACTTTCATGTTCATGACTTTGGCATTTGATCAACAGACACATGGATAAAAATATAATTTTTCATTCTTAAATTGACAGAACAGACAAATGTGACCAAACAGGTGACTGACAAGACAAATCCGAAACAGATATCACACCTGTTCTAAAAATCACAGGATTTCAGATGCAAACAGAGGACATCTCCGACATAACATTTACTTTTTACAGATTTGGATTTGGAGCAATACCCAAAGAGAACCCATCGACCTAAGTCGATCCAAAATCTCAGAGGCCCAAATCAGGCTCTGACACGTGTCCCAAACTCTCAGATTTTTTTCAGACATTAAAAAAAATCCGAAAACTCTTAGAAAATCATGTTAAAAACTAGACAGACTCCCGAGCTCCGAACATCTTTCTTACCGAAAATCAGATCTCCCATGAGGGCGATCTCGATTTTACAAGTCGGAAAATACATTTTAAAACGCATCCAGGGTAACAAAACTCGACTTGCCATTTTGAATGTTTACCATGGTAAAAAAATTTAAATGCTTCCGAATTTTTGGCACATTTCTAGGGACATCTAAAGGCGCATTCAATGATTTTTTTGGATTTGTTTATGAAAAATAATTGCATGAAATGATGTGTGGACTGACTGACAAAAATAGAGAGCTACTGAAATTGAGCAGAATTGGAATAAATACCTAATTAAACCTAATTAACCTAAGAAACATGCTAAATTAACGAAATAAAATATAAATTAAATTTAACTAAATGCATGAATGATAGAAATCATCAAGGAAGCATAATTATATTTTTTTATATATGTCGTTTTATGAGAATAGCTCAATCCAACCCTCGAATGAGCTCTTTCTTCAAACGACAACACGAATCAAACCAAAGGCATTATCATGGTGAAATCAATAGGAATGGAGGCTTACCTTGTGTTCTCCAGCAGTTTTGGAACTCTCGAAAAGAGCGGCTATCTTGATAAGGGGTTCCAGAGGGGTGTGAATCCAAAGGACACCAAGAAAGAAAAAAAATGGAATTATGAAGTTCAATTCTCAAACAGGGCTCCCTCTGAGCTGGGCATGGGCTAGGGTATTTATAGAAATTTTGGAGATTTTCAAAATTCAAAGACAGTGAATCTAGACCTTTCATGTGGCGCCATCTCAGGGCATGCCATTTTGATTTTTTTGAGAAAATAAAAATGAGAATTTTGTGAGTGAGACACCTCAGCAGGGGAATTTGGAATTTTTCAAAAAGCTTGCTTGATTTTCTCTACAGGAGTCTCCCAAATGGCGCCACCGCAGAGGATGTCCTCTTGGAGTTTGAAATTCAAAGCTTGGTTTTCCTGGAAGAAGGAGAGATTTCCATGTGGCGCCACCTCAGGGTGGCTCCACACTGCCATGTGTCAGAAGGTAGGAGCAGAGGAAGCAGAAGATGCCACCTCAGAGGGGTTTGAATTCTACTTTTTCTGATGAAAGGAGAGACTGACATGTGGCGCCACCTTAGGGTGGTTCCACACTACCATGTGGCAGAAGAACAGGACTGGAAGAAGCAGAATGCGCCACCTCAGAGAGGGATTTGAATTTCAAATGGAGGTTGGCCCTGGAGGAATGGAGGATGGACATGTGGCAGTTCCTCAGAGTGGCTCCTACAATGCCATGTGGCAAGAGGGAGGAAAAGGAGGGAAAGGGACATGTGGCACCATCTCAAAAAATGAATTTAGGGAGGAGACTTCAAGATTTGCGCCACCTCAGCGTGGAGTTTGAATATTTGAATTGTTGCTTTTTCTGAAGGAGGCAGAAAATGACATGTGTCCTCTACTTTTTCTGAGAAGAGCAGAGAATGACATGTGTCAGTCTGCTTTTTCTGAGAAGAGCTGAGAATGACATATGTCATTTGCTTTTTCTAAGAAGAGCAGAGAATGACATGTGTCAGTCTGCTTTTCTGAGAAGAGCAGAGAATGACATGTGTCATTTGCTTTTTCTAAGAAGAGCAGAGAATGACATGTGTCAGTCTGCTTTTTCTGAGAAGAGCAGAGAATGACATGTGTCATTTGCTTTTTCTAAGAAGAGCAGAGAATGACATGTGTCAGTCTGCTTTTTCTGAGAAGAGCAGAGAATGACATGTGTCATTTGCTTTTTCTAAGAAGAGCAGAGAATGACACATGTCACCTGCTGCAGGAGAGAATACCTCAGATGGCGCCACCTCAGAAGGAGACAACTCTACTTTTTCTGGAGGAAGCTAGGAGTGACACGTGTCCTCTGCAGGAGACACACTTCAAATGGTGCCACCTCAGAGGAGACAAGCTTTACTTTTTCTGGACAGGACAACACATGACACTTGGCATCTTAGTGTGATCTTTGGAATGACACATGGCACAGGGTGGAGATGGTGGATACTGACACATGGCATGGAATGACATGTGGCGGCTTCTTAAGGTAGCCGCACACTGACACTTGGCAGATAAATAGGAGGAGAGAGAAAAGACAAGTGGCGCCAATCCAGGGGACAAGGCTCCTATATTTTTGGGTTTTTCAAAATTCAGGTTTTTCAAAAGAAAAACCTATGTGACACCACCTCAGTGTGGGTCCCACATTGCTTCTTTATTGAAATAAGGATAAAACAACAACTTCTTTTTGGAATTTTCATAAAATCTGGACTAATTGGTAAAACATAAATTTTTGGAAAGAGTTGGCCCCTGTAGTGCGATTTTGTAAAAGAATGATAGTTGAAATAGTTTGACAAAAGGGCAAAATCTGAGATGAAATTTATTGAAAATTATCCAGATTGTTTTCCTGAGGAAATATTTTGAAATTCAGAGCCTTGGGGGTAAAATGGGAAGAATTGATAATTTTGAAGACCCAGGGTTTTGAAATCAATTTTGAAAAGGGTTGAAATTTAAATCTGGATTGAAAATTTTGAAATCGAGAGTTCTGGATCTCGAAATGACATGTTGTGCAGTGCAGTGATATGAGATGCTCATGCAATGATATGCAATGCCATATCTTATGACATGTAATCCTGAACCGGGCTTTGAAGATTCCCGTCTCCTGTCAGGAGTAGAATCTTGAACATCTGAGCTGAAATAGAGAAATTTTGAGAGTTGCAGATGAAATTTTTACTTTTGCAAGTTCTGAGCTCAAAAAATGACCATTTTTCCCTATGGCGATCTCCGGAGAGGAGTTATGATGTTTGATGGAAATGTCGAGGAGGTGAGTGAAAATTTGGGGTGATTACAATCCTCTTAAAAAATCATCATATTTTTAAATATTTCTTCTTTTATTAGGGTTTAACTTAAAATTAACTCAATATATATACCAATGGCCATAGTCAGGGTATATTGAGAGTTAATTTCACTTTAAACTCTATAAAAGCACAAAAATATGTTTTATTCTTCACTTGAATTTAAAATATAGATTATTATATAATACATTCAATGACCATAGTCAAGGATGTATTATATTTTCAATATTATTTCAATTCATGTAAAGAATGAAATATGATTTTCAAAATCCAATTTCAAAATTTAAAATTCATTTATCCTTTAGGATAGAACTGCATCATATTTTCAAAAATTTCTTTTTCAAAACTCCAAATGTTGTAAATATCTTCTTCAATCAATCCTCAATTCTTATAAAATCCAATTCATCCTTTCATTTTCAAATTCTATTTCTTTTTTTTCAATCTCAAAGTTCAAATTAACTTTGAGATTTCAAATTCACTTTATATTTAAATTCAAAAGTTCCAAATTTATTTTTTATTCAAAACTCCAATCAAATTCAAAGTTCAATCTAACTTTGAGATTCTTGATTCATTTTTTGAAATCCAAATTCAAAGCTCCAAAATCAAAGTCCAATTTGACTTTGAAATTCCTTCATTCTCAAACCAATTTTTGAAATTCCAAATCCAAAATTAGATCCAAATTACATCTTGGATTCCATATTTCGGATCTAATTCCCATTTAGGATTCTAGATCCAAAATCCAACTTCACATTGGATCTTAGACTTCAGATCCACTCCATTTTAGGATTCAGAATCCAATTCTACATTGGATCTCAGACTTCAAGATCCAAGTCCATCTTAGGGTCCCGAATCCAATTCTATCTTGGATCTCAGACCTTAGATCCAAAACCCATCTTAGGATCCAGAGTCCAACTCCACATTGGATCTCAGACTTCAGATCCAAAATTCATTTTAAGGTCCAGAATCCAATTACACCTGTGGGTCTCAGACTTCAGATCCAAATCCATTTTAGGATCCAGAACCCAATTCTACATTGGATCTCAGATTTCAGATCTTAAATCCATTTTAAGATCCAATTCTAGATTTCAAATCCAATTCCATTTTCAGATCTCATCTCAACTTCCTAAATCCATTTCTATTTTTAAATACCATTTGATTTTCTCAGATCCATTCTAAGATTCAAATTCAATATCACTTCAAAATTTCATCTTCTTTTCCTAAATCCATGATTAAATTCAAAGTCCATTTCTCACTTTGAAACTTCATTTCCTTTTATTTCAAAGCTTCAAATCATTCTTTCTCAAAATCAAGATTTATTCTTCCAACTCTGATTTACTTTAAAGACTTAGAACTTCTCTGATCTATCTCAAGTTCTAAGTTAGATTCAATCACTTCTTCACTCCCTTATCGAGTTCATCTCAGAATACTTGGAAATTTTCAAAATATCTTTCAAAAAAAGCATACATCCTTGCATTGCACAAGCATGATTCTTTGTGCATTTAGATCTTTAGAATAAATTCTTAGATAATATTTAGGCAAAGCAAAAAGGCATAGATTCGATCCTTGGTTCGATTACCCCTAGTAAAGGCGCCAGGAACGGTCAAACCTCGTACCGATGAGCGAATCTCGTCTCTCCATTTTTCCGCAATATATTTCAAAACGGAGGTGAGTAATTTTCTAAATATTTTCAAATCAAGGTCAAGTGAAACCCCGCAAAAGAGTTCCTCTTCTCTCTTCTTTCTTTTCGCTTCTTTCTTTTCTCTTCTCTTCTCTCTTCTTTTTCTGTCATTTATTTTTCTCCCTTCAAAAAGGAGGAAAATAGAGGTTGGAAAAGGAAAAGAAGAGGAAGAGAGAGAAACCACAAGAGAGGAAAATTTTTGCGATGATCACAGTTACACAATGAACATCCATAATAAATTTGAGGTCTCTTCAAACAAGAGGAGATCATCATACTGTAAACGCTAAAGTAGCCACAATTATGGAAGATATCGAGTGGATGAAACAAGAGAGAGCTTAATCATGAGCTTCGACAACTAACCTCTCTTACTCATTTTTTTTTTGATGTGGCAGCAAATACCCGAATAGTTCTTACTAGAAATCGATTATTGACCATCAGTGTTCAGAAATCAACACCTCAGAGAAGATCTCAATGGCATTTATCTGATCACCTGATACCGGTGATTAAGTTCTCAGCCACCTTTATTACTTTCTTTAACCATTTTGATGGTTGACGATGCTCAGAGATTGCCTTGGTCCGGAAAAGAATGATTTAGAGCCAGGGGATTTGAGAGCACTGATTTTCAAATATACATTTCTTCATTTTTTTTTTTGAATTGAGAAAGGAGATTAAGCTCCTTCTGGGCATGACAGACGACCAAAAACCAGAGATCTGATGGTGCATGTGTAGTAAGTGGATACAAGATGAAATGCTACCATGATCATCATGATGGAAATGTACGTGAAAACGATCTCAATGGGAAAAAAAATGACTCAGAATACGATAAGCTATTAAAAGAAAGGTGTAATCAACAAAACAAACAAGGGACGAAGAACAGACTATTCATAACAGGGTAATGAATCAAAATATGTCGAATAACAGGAAGAGGGTAAACCCAATAGATAATCTAACGATGGAAAATATGCTCATGCACAGCAGAATAACCACGAAGAGGAAAAAGAAAAAAAAACAAAAAATGTATAGGAACGGGATTTGTTCCCTTTTATTTTAGCACGAGAGAAGGGATCGATAATGCTATATGCAATCCGATCCTCAGCTTGATGGTGCGTCAAATGGGGAAAACGAAAACAAAGAAAACAAAGAGACCAAGCAATAAGTGTAGAGAAAACAGCAGAAATGAAGGATATAGATGGCTTACCTGATTACTATAAGGGTCAGGAGGGGGCTTTTGTTTCATGGATGTCTGAGGGCGTCTGGTGACGGAGATTGTTCTTTGGCCGATGAGAGACGCCCGATGTGAAGTGAATCAAAAGAGGAATGGATGTTGATGAAGAAAACCTGGCATCGAAGAAGATTTCTGCAGTTTGCTTGTGCCGAGACTGGAGGAAAGGAAGACTTTCCTGTCGATCGGAAGGAAACGGATTGCAAGAGTCCTGATGGGGCTTCCCTTCTACTCTCCTCTTAAATTCCTTCTCTGATAACAAAAAAAAAGGGGGAAGAAAATCCGGAGGGTTGTTGCGTGATGATGGAGGAGAAATGAGGGGCGATTCCAGAATAGTTTGTGATGCCATCCTTTTGCTGCTGCCCAGTTTATATAGAGTCTGAGGAAGCTTCGAGCAGGGGAGAGTTTGTTAAGGATCGACGGCCAGCAATGGAGGAAAGTGGGGTGTCAGGCCAGCGATAGAGGGTTGAGAGACAGGGTTGAAGTCGTTGGTGATAGACGAAGGAAGGAGGCCATGGAGGATCGGCGATGGATGGTGGATGGAGGCCATGGGATCTTCAAGAAAGGGGGTTTCGGGCAAGAGAGAAGGGAGATGGGCCGAGAGAGGTTTCGAGAGGGTTCTCGAAACCCTCAGGTTTTTGTTAAAAAAAAAATGAACTTCGGTTTTTAAAAGATTTTCAAAAGAGCTCCCCTTTTTTTTTTTTTTAAAAAGTTCTTCAAAAGAAGATTTTTTTTTTTAGAAAATGTTTTCAAAAAGAAAGTTTTCAACAATATATTTTTTTTATTATTTTTTTTTCTTTTCTATATAATTTTTTTTTTATATTTTTAGAATAAAATCCTAAAATTTACGAGAAAATGAGGATTTAAACTAATTTTTTTGTATTTTGGGGAAATATTTACAAAAGAAGGCTTTCAAGGCTATTTTGGGAAAATTTCTTTAGAAAATGGTTTTTTTTTATCCAAGTTTTGAGAAAATATCCGAGTTTTAGACCTCAAATCGAAGAATATAACACGATGGATCAAAACGGATACCGGATGAATCGTCTAAGCCTTTTAAAAGGTTATTTTGGTAATTTTGAGAATTTGATTTAAAGATTGGACAACGAAGCTCAGATCTGGATCTTTTATCTGGATCCGTATCCGAAATTGAGGCAAATATACAAAATGACTTTAATTTCAGAAAACTTGAGAAATAAAATGGAATTTAGATTTAAAAGTGACTCAATTACCCAGAAAATGAAAGAAAAAAAAAGGCAAAAGAAAATATTTACAATCTTTTTTGAAAAATTTGGGGTGTTTGCATCTACACAAATCTTTCAGTCGACCACGGCCACTCCACTATCACTTCCATGGTTCATGGAAAAGTCATCTCCTTCAACATTTCTCAGTTAGGCTGCATTCTCAATATCTCTTCCTACGACATTGAGCTCCCTAACATAGTTCCTATCGACCGAACTGTGTTTAAGAAAATCCTCCTCTCCACTCGCTCAACCCATTTTTTTTGGCATATAAGCAACTTGAAGCCTCATGCTCTGTTGTTGTCACAGATCCTTTCTTCCAACGTAGTCCCTAAGTCGCCCTCTAAGGGATTTATTGCCAATGAAATCTCACTCCTTCTCTATGCAATTTTTTGTGTCTTTCCAATAAACTGGTTGAGTGTCATCTTTAATAACATGATTAACTTTCGATCTTTTCGCTCTCTTCCTTTCGGGTACTTCATCACCCTTATTCTTCAATACTTCCAAATACCTCTTGAAACCAATGTCGTCTACTACTCCAACCACACTTTTGATGACTCCTCCCTCCCTGAGGAAGAGTCCCCTCAACTCAACTCTTACAACGAAGGCCATCAAGAAGCATATCCAAAAGCAACTTCTGAACTCGACATCTTCTCAGAAATTGTTGATGTACAGAACACCCAGGATCTCCTTCTGAAGAGTCAAGCATCTCTGCATCAAGCCTTCGAATCCCTGAAAATCGGCCAAGATGCATTGCTTTGGAAGTTTCACCCCTCATCTGACTTAGAATGAACTTTTTTATTCATTGGTCTGTAATAACTTTTTATACTCTGATCCCCTCCTTTTTGTCCATGACAAAGGGGGAGAAAAACCTGTCTCTAATATTGGAGAAAAATACTCTGACACTTTCTATATTTTTTATGCATTTTTATGATATTATTATTACTATGCATAATGGCTTTTTGACAGGGGGAGCATATTTTGTCATCATCAAAAAGGGGGAGAATGTTGAGAAACTATATTTTGATGACACACAATATGATACACTATCATATTTGATTTAAATTGATAATATGTCTTCATGAATAATGTTATATTATGACTGGATATGATTTGTCATGTATTTAACGAGTATTTGATGCAAGGATATTTCACCCAAAAAGGATGAAGACCTTCTGCTCAAGTATAACCTTCGGTACAATCATACTCTCTGAAGAAAAAGCTTGATGGGTCATTCATTCTTAAAGATCATCTAAAGAGATTGGCTACTTCAATATGAAGATTTTTTTCTTTAGAGTCATATGTAACAGAACCTTCAGAAGCATGCATATTGCATATTACATGCTTTATCATACAAGCCACTCATTCACAAAAGCTATGTTTCATAAAAGCATACTATATTTTCAAAAAGCACCTTTTTTGAAAATTAATCATTGTACCTTCTATCATGCATAAGACAACTTGAAAAGAAATAAAAAGTAATGATTTCAAGTATGTAAGGAAAAGACAAACATAAAAATCGGCTAGTTGCACTAACAAAGAAAACTAATATTATTATAATATGTTTAGAAAAGACTTTAGTTACTTTATACAACTCAAGAATGTCGACTTACTTAAAGTCATCATTCTTTCTGTAAAACATTAAATACCACCTTTTAGAAATGACTATCTTAACCCCACTCAAGAATGTTGACTTGCTTAAAGTCTTCATTCTCTCTGTAGACATTAAATAACACATCATAAAGGATTTTGAGATATGACCATTTACAAAATAAAGAACTAAAAAGCATTTATTGTACTTACATACATTTAAGTCAAGAAGTGACGATTTCTAATAAAATACTAATGTACTACAAATCATTAATTTGAATAAAGACAAAACTACATGATGATTTACAAACCAACATTCAATGTACTACAAGTCATTTAATAGACCTTTTACAAAACATATCACACCTAAAATACTACAACGAATAGTCTACTCCAAAGTATTACACTTATGGAAAGAAGACCTTTTCGAAAAAGCAATATAGTACACAAAGGTGTTTTTGAAATGACTTGACATCTCAAAAAGATAATCATTTCAAAAAGACAATGACTATTTTTTGAAGTCTATATAAACACAAACAAATTAGTTTTCAAACAAGGATATGTGAGCTTACAACGAGAAAAATTCCTATTCGATATTTAAAAGAGAGCCTAGAAAAAGAAAGAGAAAAAGTCAAGAATAGCTCTTTGACAAAGAGTATCTTCTGAGTGAAAATAACAGAACATTCTGAGAATCCTTCATTTGTGCATTCATATCATTCTGAAGGTTCTATAGGAAGTATTGTAACTTTATGTTAATCAATGTATTCCTTCTTTGTTGAAAGAAGTAGACCTCTGTGAAAGAGGGTGTGCCCCTTCTCTTTTGAGAGAAGAAGACCTCTATGAAAGAGGGTGTTGTCTTTCTCTGTTGAGAGAAGAAGACCTCTATGAAAGAGGGTGTGTTCCCCTTCTCTGTTGAGAGAAGACCTCTGAGGAAGAGGGTGTTGTACTATTTATCCGGTAACTCGGATGTTATAGTGAAAGGCTCAAGTGTTTTGCTTGGGGACTGGATGTAGGTCAGTGACTCGACTGAACCAATATAAATCATGTGTTTTATGTGTTGTGCCTTATCATATTTAATTTATCGATCTATTTCATATTTCACTATTCAGCCCCCCCCCCCCCCTCTAGTGGAATTTCAGAACTATGGTTCAGTGAGATAGCCCAGCAACGTGAAGACCGGGACAATATAGGTAGGGAGGTTTTCAAAAATATGTTCAACATGCAACAAAATCAGATGTCTCTAATGCAAGTTCTAAAGAGATAGATTAAAATGAAAAGAAACATACACTTGCATATATTGTTTTGCATTCAATCCCTAGAATTGAGGAGAGTTGTATTTCAGACCTAAGTCTAATGTGAACATGGAATAATCTCCTCAATATGGTCCTACCAAACCATACTTAGATCCTATATGCAATGATGTAAGTTGGGACATAGTCTAGGCTCCTAAGTTTTGCATGGAAATGAAGCTGACATTTGTAGAATAAAGACTTAGATAAGATTAAAGCAAATCAAAGGCATAGATTCAACCGGACGAAGACGAAGTCCCATCTCGGTCGCCAAAACTGTGATCATTGCAAAATTTTTCCTTTCTTGGTATTTCTCTCTCTTCCTTCTATTTTCCTTTCTAGCCTCTATTTCCTCCTTTTTGAAGGGAGAAAATAAAAGGCAGAAAAGAAAAGAGAAGAGAAAAAAGAAAAAAAAGAAGAAAGAGAGGAAATCTTCTGCGAAGGTCTCACTTGACCTTAGTTTTTGAAAAGATTTTAAAAGATTACTCGCCTCCATTTTTTTAAATATTTGCGGGAAAATTGGGAGACAGGATTCGCTCGTCGGTACGATGTTCGACCGTTCCTGGCGCCTTTACCAGGGGTAATCAAACCAAGGATCGAATTTATGCCTTTTTTTGCTTTGCCAAAAGATTATCTAAGAATTCATTCTAAGTCTAAATGCACACAGAATCATGCTTGTACAATGCAAGGGTGTATGCTCTTTTTGCGAAAATGATTCGAAAATTTTCAGGTTTTCTGAGATGGACTTGATAATGGAGTGAAGGAATGGTTGAATCTAACTTCAGATTTTTGAGATTTTAAGTTCTAAGTATTTGAAATAATCAGAGTTTGGGAAGATAGATCTGGATTTTGAAAAAGAATGATTTGAAGCTGAGATAAAAGGAAAAGAAACGAAGTTTCAAAGTCAGAAATGGACTTTGAATTAGAATTTTGAACTCGGATGAATGTTTGAAATGAATTTGAATTCCCACTTTGAAGTTTGAAATCGAAATAAGATTTAAGAAAATCCAAATAGAATTGGGTTTAAGAGAAATGGAATTGGTTTTTGGGATTTGAAAATCAAGATAAACTTGGATTTGAAATCAGACATCTTAAGTGGATTTGGACCCGAAGTCTGAGATCCAAGAGGAAGTTGAATTCTGGATTTAGAATCCTAAATGAAAATTGGGTCTGAAATCTGAGATCCAATGGTGAAGTTGAATTTTGGATCCTAAATGGATTTTAGATCTGAAGTCTAAGATCCAAGATGGAATTGAATTATAGATCCTAAATGGAATTTGGATCTGAAGTCTGAGATCCAAGATGGCATTGGGTTCTAACTTTGGATTTGGATTTTGAAAGTCCAAATGGGACTTTTGAAGATGGGTCTGGGTTTCGAGAACCCATATTGAATTTAAAATTCAAAATCAATCTCAAACTGTGATTTTGAATTTGAAGATAAGAAAATAAACTTGATTTTGAATCAGAAGATGAATCAGAAACTTCAAAGTTAAATTAAACTTTGAAGTTTTGTATTTTGATTTTGGATTGGAAATTTAAAGTTTTGAATACAAAATAATTTTTCAAAGTCAAATTGGACTTTGAAATTGAATCGTGAAATGAGGTAGAATTGAATTTGAATCTATAAATAAGAGTTGATTTGAAGAAGATGAAGAAAATACTCAAAATCACTTGGAGTTTTGAAAGAGAATTTTGAAGATATGATGCAATTCTATCCTATATGATGAATGAATCTAAAGAATGTGAAATTGGATTTTAAAAATCATATTTTATTTTTTAAATGAATTAGAAATAAGATTAAAGATATAATACATCCCTGGCTATGGTCATTGAATGTATTATATAATAATCGTATTCAAATTCAAGTGAAGAATAAAATACATTTTGGTGCTTTTATAGAGTTTAAAATGAAATTAACTCTCAATATATCCTGACTATGGCCATTGATATATGTATTGAATTAATTTTAAACTAAACTCTGATAAAAGAGGACAATATTCAAAGAAAATATGATGAATTTTGAAAAAGATCCAGTGTTATTCCATAAAAGATGAAAATCCTAAGTCTTGTTCACATCCTGACTATGGCCATTGATGTAAATCATCAACTTAGGATTTAATCACCTCTTATGGAACGGTGCACATGCCATTCATGTTTCACCATTTCTGTAGTTTTGAGAAAGAGGAAAATGTCATGAAATCAAGCAATTCTAGAATATATGTACATGCTCATGCATTCTATTCTAAGACAAAGAATGTGAATTTTCATTGTATCTAGCTATTACAATCATTGAAAGGAGATTTGAGATGATTGAATTCTAATCTAAGGGAGGAAATCAACATTATCCATATATCCCTGCAAAACAGAGTTAGTATAAGCAATTCAAGAAAATGTCATATTGAAGGATTAGCATGTACATATATGTATATATATATATATATATATATATATATATATATATATATATATATATATATATTATTTATTTATTTATTTATTTATTTATTTATATATATATATGCATCTAAGAGTTAAATGAGAGTAGACATATTTACAGTATAAGAGTAACATCCTAAGTTTTTATGAAAATTGAATGTGACAATGTAAGTGTAATACACTAAATTAATGGGATAAGGTATGTGCAACAACTAGATGTCGTACATAGGCTAATTAGGAGAATGCATAGATAATATTCTGAATCGATGAAGAGATTTAAAATGCATGCATATATACTCTCTAAATATGCCTAGTTTAAGGAGAGAATGCCCCTGTACTGGTAACATTGGGAAAACGTATTGGGACAAATGAAATGTGCTATCTTGTGAAATACAGGTGATGCCTGTAGTGTAGTGTGATGAATGGAAAATGGAAAGAAAATGTTGAATAACCAGTGCAGCTACTATAATGATGGGAGATGGATATGATAATACTAAGGCTAGTGTAAACACACCAAATTTTTACCTTCATCCAGTGTTTGTCCATTTCATAAGTCATTACAGATCATTGCATGTCATTGCATGTATTCTGCATAGCATTGCATGTCATTGCATAGCATTGCATGTCATTGCATCTCATTTTTGAGATCCAGCACTCCTATTTCAAAACAATCAATCCAGATTTGAATTTTAAAGCTTTATTTCAAAATCAATTTCAAAACCTGGGTTTTTATTCAATACTCTGTCATTTTCCAACCCCAGGACTTTATATTTCGAAATATTTTCTCAAGGAAACAATCTGGATTCATTTCAAATTCAAATTTTAATCGATTTCAAGTCACAGATGAGACCCATTGAGGTGGTGTCGCTTCTGAATTCCTCTATTCATCAAATTTCTCAAAATTTTGAAAGTTTCAGTCCGATCAGGACTCTGTCTCAGAGTCCTGATCCGGTCAGGAGTCTGTTTTGAGGTCAGTTTTACTTCCATTTTCAATCTTTTTCGTTTGTTTTCGAAATTTAGGTCATTTCACAGAGTCCAGTTAGTTCAGGACTCTATTTTAGAGTTCGGTCGAGTTGGGAGTCTAACCCTGACTGTGTTTTCTGACTTATTTCATCATTTCTTGATAAAATCTTTTGAAAATTCTTTCATTTGGCTTTTAAAATCTAAAATCTCAGAGTCCTAAGAGTTCAGGACTCTAACTCGGAGTTTCAGTTCGCTTGAGACCCTATTTTCAAAGATCTTGAATTTCAAATACTGATTTTAACCCCTTTTCAAAGCCATTTTCAGTGTTTTTTTCAAAAATGTTCAAAATTCGATGTGGGCCCACTCAGTTGGCACCATATCCAGAGGAATTCTAACTCAGTTAGGACCTTATGCCATTTCAAAAATCCTAATTTTAAGTTTACTTTTGAAAATCTTTTGAAAACTCCTTCAATTTCAAGTTTTAAAATCGCTTTTTGAAAAACTCAAGTAGGGCCCACTCGGGGTGGCGCCATATTCGAGTAAGTCAGGGCTAGACTAGGGTGAGTTGATGTCTTGGTTAGTGTTAGAGGTTTAGAAGAGTCAAAACCATTTTGAAAAACTCATTTTGAAAGTTAGTTTTTAAAACTAGTGTTTTTAAAGGTTTTTAAAGGTGTTTTAAAAAGCCAAATGTAGAAAATGCCAAGTGGCATTACATTTGGGGATTTTTTAGGAAAGTCTAGGGGTTAATTAGGCATTAGTGTAGATAATTTAGGCTAGGGGTAGTTAGGTCTTTCCACCCAAAAATCGCCCCCCCTTAGAAGAGTCTAATTTTTTTAAAACATTTGATTTTTAACCTAAAATTTTTTTATAAATAGAAGGCCATAGGGGGTCGATTTTCCCAGCTCTCTCCTATTGAGTTCTTGGAGATTCTCTCTCTTCTCCAGCCCTTCCTCCATTGCAGCAGCCTCAAGGTAATGTTTTTCTTTAATTTTTAGTTTTTATTTAATGTTTTTCATTGTTTTAAGCATGATTTAGCCATTGGCACCATCATCTTCATGGATTAAACCATGGATTTGACCTCAAGAACCAGCAAGAACGGTCCAAGAAGGTGATCTAACCCTGTTTTGGATGATTTACAGAGATTTTAATCCATTAGAATTGATTTTAACATGATTCTTTGCATTATTAACCAATAAAATATATGATTTACCCTTTTTAATGGGTTAAATCTATGTTTTAAAGGTGATATCAAATTCCAGCCATTGATTCCCTGTTTTTAATTTATTTTCATGGTTTATTCATGTTTGTTTTACGTTCTATAGCATAGAAATAAGTTTTATTTACTGTTTTATGGTTTATTTTATTTATTTACATTAGTTAATGCATGGTTTTTCAAGTTTCTTAAATTTTTGTGTGTTCTAGGTTTAGAACAGTAAAGATGATGTTATTTCGGATTGAATCACTCATTGTTTATTTTTTATTTTTTTATATGTGATGCATGCATGAGTTATTGAGTTACTGTAGAAAAATCAGAGGTTTTGGATTTCGGGAACTCTGTCAAAAAAATCAGACATCAAATCGGGTTTTTAAAGCTTTAAAATCGTGGTTAAAATCAAGAAGGTAACTTGATGTGATGATATTTCTCTCATCTTATATCCGATTTTAGATCTTTAAAGTGCTATGGATCCACATTGAATAGATCTGTCTTTTGTGAATTTTGCGGATTTTTCGACCACTGTTTAGTATTTTTCCCTTTTCAGAGAATCTGTTGTTAAATTTAAAACTCGTTAGGGTTTACCAAAACCCTAGTTAGACTTGTGTTAGTCATAAATCCCAAACCACAGATCCAATTTTAGATCTGTAAAAAATGAGTATTATTATTTTTCTGTCTAATATTCACCACTAAAATTTCAAAGATTTTTGTTTATAATTGCTATTTATGTCTGTATTTTCAATCTGGAATAGCCGTTTTAATCCCTGTTAAAAGTGATATATTTTAGCTCAGATTGCCGGAAGGGTTTCTCCCTAACCGGAGATGATTTTTCCAATATGTAAATTGGGAAATCTCTATTTTTCTTCCTAGTTAGTCTCTGTAAAATCTCATAAATTTCCATGGAGATTTGACCCCTGATTCAGGTCTTGGATTGAAACTGGTTGGTGAACTATGTCAAAAATAGCATATTTTTAGGGTTTAATGCAATTTTCGGATTAATTTAATGTCAAAAAATTATTTTTATAATTCCAATTCGATATTAGGGTTATAAAAAGTGCAGGTACCAATTTTAATGGATTTTGGAATCCATTTGATGGCTGAATTGAGCAAATTGCAAAAGCGGGTTCCTGAAAGATCCAAAAACACTGCTAAAATCACAGTTTTTGTGATATTGTTGGATTTTCGTGCATAGGCATATATTTTTAGGGTTTTATTATGTTCATAATCATATTAGGATGCTTTAGGTTTAATTTGATGCTCATTTGATTTCATTTAGTGCATAAAACCTAAGTTTTTACCAAAATCTATTTCAGAAAACCCTGATTTCAAGGCCATAGTCTTGCTATCGGGAGCAATTTGGTCATTTGACCTAAATTTCGAAATCCCTAACTCTAATTTCATATTTTTAATCATGTCATAGCATATTTGGTTTGAGTTTATTTCATTCAAATTTCAAAATTTGCATTTTATCAAAATATCTTTCTAAAAACCCTAATTTCAAGGCCATAGTTTGTTATTAGGGGTATTTTGGTCATTTTGACCCCAATTTCGAAATTCCATATCTTCTCTTTCATATTTATTCAATTTTATTTCATATTTTATCATTTTTATTTAAGGGAATCAAGGAAAAGGCTTATATCTAGCAAAATCCAGTAATTTCTAGATATTACTGGATAAATCTAGAAAAGCCAACATATTTTCATTAACCAAGTTTTCTAGTTTTGCAGGTACATTGAAGACTTTATTTTCCATGTATTTAAATTTCAATAATGATGTAATTTGTAATCAAACTTTGGAATAAGAATTTACATTTCCTGCTTAGCTTAGGTTGCATTGCATATAGCTTATTTTTATAATTTTAATGTGTGATGGATGATGATTTATGCATATTTTTACAAATTCACCATGGTCTACACGAATGGCACATGCACTAGCTTCTATGAAGTTTATAAACTTGGTGGAATTTGTATTTATGGCCATAGTCAGAATATGAATGATACTTAGATTTATGATCTTCACATTGGCCACATTCAGCCTACACTCTTAGGCTAACTTCAAAATGCACTGCATTTCTCAAAAATACAAAAAGTATTTCTCAATTCCTCAAATCCATTCATTTCATGCATTTGCCAATTCCAATCTCAATTCAAAGAAGTTCATTTTTTTTAAAATCCCCTAAGTCTTATAGCAAAATCGATTTTCCCAAAAGCATTGAATTTCAAAGAATATTTCAAGTGTTTTTTCAAGTTCATAAACTCAATTTTCCAAGTTATGCATTCAATTTCAAAGTTTGAATTCAGAGAAATCAAGTCTCTCAGAGTCGATTTCACCAAATGTCAAGGATTTCTCAAAATCGATTTTTATTTCTCTCAAAAGTATATTCCAAGTCCTAATTCACGATTTTTCATGTGATATCATTTCCAAGATTTACATTTTCTAAATATTTCAATCATTCAAAGCAAACATCATGTTTTCAAATGTGCATTTTTCTGAAAATTCATAGCACATGCCTGATTCTATGTGCATTTAGAAATTAGAATATGATTTAGACAAGTTGAATAGAGTAGAGCATAAGATTGATCCTTGGTTCAATTACCCCTGTTAAAGGTGGCAGGAACGGTTGAACCTCGTACCGACAGGCGAGTCCCATTCTACGGAATTTTCCCGCATTTTAAAACGGAGGCGAGTTATTTTCAAAAATCTTTTTCAAAGGTCAGTTTGATTTGCAAAAGTAAAATTTTGCGATGATAACAGGTTTGGCGACCGAGATGGGACCTGTCTTTGCCTGATCAATCTAATGCTCTACTTAGTTCAAATTGTCAAAATCGATTTCCATGGAATGTCAGCTTTGCTTTATGATATCATGTGAACCTAGGAGCCTATACTTGAACCCAGCTGACATGGAATGCATATAGACTAGGTATGGTTTGGTAGGACCATATTGAGGAGAATTATTCATGCTCACATAGACTTAGGTCTAATACAACACTCCTCAATTTAGGAATTGTATGAAAACAATGCTTGCTTCTTCAAATATTTCAAAAATCTATCTCTTTAGGAATTAGAGCCTTCTGTTTGATTGCATGTGCTCATGTTTTTCAAAAATCACCCCACCTATATTGTCCCGGTCTTCACGTTGCTGGGCTCTCTTCCAGAACCATAGTTCGGGACAGAGCCTCGCAACTGGGCCACTTATTTGGGTGAAAACCCCCCTGCCACGTACCAAGGGCCATAGTCCAACGTATATCGGCAGGTGCTCAAGGATGTTGGAAAACTTGAACCTAGAACCGGAGAAATTGATTTTATGCCACGTACATCGAGCCTTGGCTTGAGTATATAGGCATAACTGGATTGGACACAGATGATCTGAACCTTAGAGTTAGGATTAAGGTCCCACAGCCATTTCAAAATTTGTACATCTAAAGTTAGCTTTTAGGGAATGATGTATGTGCATACTTGTTTGTGCAGAATGTGATTGAATATGTTATAGTCATATTTTCTAAAAATACTGGACGATTTTTCAAAATTCCCCAGTCCATGTCCATGTACTGTCTATGTTTTAAATCCTGGACGATTTTCAAAACACTTCATTTTATAAAGTACTTCCTTATATTTCATTAAACCCTGGACGATTTTCATAAAATTTCTCCATTTTCTTCAAAACTCCAGGTGATTTCCCATCTTTCCTGTCTTCTGGATCTCGAATTTCCTGCTTTATTTTTATCCTGCCTGCATTTTTCTCAAAATTCCTGTATTTTTCTCAAATCTTATTCCAATTTCCATGTCTTCCAGTCCGATGGCATCCAGTCAGCTTGATTCAGTCTTCCCTGACGGTCACATCTCCTACGAGGTGCGACAACGTCTTCCCGAACATTGAGTCCTCAGCACCGGATCCTTCTTTCCCCGGTGGTATTATTCATGGTTCAAGAACTTCTCTCGTATGTTTTCGGACCATCTGGACGAGTGTGGATTGGAACTGGCGTCCGCAGTGGGAAAGCAGACAGTCAACGGCAACTTGATTCATGCACTAGCAGAGCGGTGGAATCCGAGCACTTCTACCTTCTGGTTCCCGTGGGGCGAGATGACAGTACTGATGGATGAATTTTCAGAGATTATGGGATTGCCCGAGCCAGCCGGTCAGCCTGGAGATCCATTGGAGAAACAATTTCTGATTAATGTTAAGGGTCTGGACCCTAAGGATGCCTTAGCCCGCATGACAGGATGCAAGTCTTGGCCTCTGATTGAAGAAGATGGAAATGAATATGTGGATTTGCTCGAAATCTACAGACAGCATGGGACATTTGTGGAAGTCAGTTCGTTGTCTAGGACAGCTCGAGAGAGAATTCAGCATGCGATGGTTCTGTGCACGGTGGGATTGGCTTTCTTTCCCGACGGACGAAATTACATGGATATCAGAATAGTTCAGCTTCTAAGGAGATGGGGAAGTCGACAGACCAGCCGCCTCTCCATTGTCATGGCCGCACTCGCCTTTCTATACCGAGGGTTGACCCGTTTCACACTCGGAGAATCCATTCTAGTCGAAGGGTGCACCTATGCATTACAATCTTGGTTCCTCCAGCATGTGCCAGCCCGAGCCAGTTCATTCAGATATAATGGTGAAAAGCTTCTTCTAGTTGCTCGATACCGATTCTTGATCGACAGCCTTCAGGAGGAAGAGGTCGTATGGGACTACTTTGATCGTCAAGAATCACCTCCCAGATACACTTATGCATACGGCAAGCGATTCAGGCTACTGCGCCCGTTCTTCTGCGCATATTATCATCCAGAGCGGTGTGTCAGGCAATTCTCTCAGAGGCAGAAGCGCGTAGAGATTCGTCCACTAGTCGGGGTGCTGCCAGAATTCGATCTCGCATCAGATCAGTGGTCCAGAGCATACCATTCTGCCAGACCTGGCTGGGATTCTTTTGTCAGTCTTACTATTTTTCCTGGTCCTCATGTGTCTTCTGATTATCCGGAGTGGTGGAAAATTGTTTGTCCCCCTCCCCTCTGTCAAGTGTATTATTGATAAAATCATGTTTTTCCTCTCAATAAAATTCCTTTATTTTATATCTCACATTGGTTTGACGACCTCGCCTAGGTAACAAGGCATATTTCCAGTTGTTTATTTTGCAAAGAATGGCAGCGCAATTGTCGTAATTCCAGCGATGACTCAATCCCTAGTAATGGGATACTCTTTCAATTGTCTACCAAAATTCTCAACAAATATTTTCCTTCAACCAAATTTCCTTCAAAAGCCTAATCATCAGTTCTACCTTGCAGAGAGCATCAGTAACATTCAGAAGAGGAAATGGACTCACCCCGATCAGTCAGAAGTCAAGGTCAGCAAGCAGAGGATGATGTTGATCCTCAGATATATGTTATGTTCAAAGAAATGATGACCAAGATGCTGGCAGAACAAACTGAAACTAGTACAGAAAAGATCCAGGTCAAGCAGAGGGCAAAAGGCCGGTCAGCCAAGAAAGTTTTAAAACTATCCAAGAAATATATCCAACGCAAGGATACATCGGATGAATCAGGATCGGTAGGTAACACCGATGAAGAGTATGAAGTTCAGCAAGCATTTCAAAGATCCCCTCATAGACAAGGGACAGCCTATAAATTGAAAAATCAAGCAATGGATGATCCAATCCAAATACAACTGAAGGAAATGGCAAAGAAGATTAAAGATTTGCAAGCTCATGACAAGGGAAAGAAGGTCTTCAGGAGCAAAGATTTCCATGATGGCATCACCTCCGTTAGGGATAATCAAGATTCAGAAAAGAAGACAAAACTCACCTTCTTCTTTGATGTCAATCGCAGTGATTGCAAAAATAACAAAGGCAATCATACAAGTCAGAAAGAGAAATCTTTAAAGCAGAGTGAAAAATTGAGTCAACAGAAAGAGAAGAAAAAGCATGACGGTTGGGGTTACGATCGCGAATTCACTCCTCTAGATCAGCCCCTCGAAGAGGTCCTTGAATACATGCTGAGCAAAGGAATGGTTAAGCTTCCAAGAATTGCTAATCCTCTGGTCGCCCCAGGGAAATGGAAAGACCACTTCTGCAAATTCCACCAAACAACGGGGCACGATATTAAACATTGTTTCATCTTTAAGAATATCGTCCAAGATTATATCGACAAGAATTTCTTTGTTAAGGGTGAGAAAGAATACCAGTCGACTGTCTTTGCTAAGTCTCAGCAGAAATCAAGCACTCGGCAAGAGGTACAACATGATGATCGAAATCAGGACTGCAAGATGGCCCCTTTGGATCAAATATTTGAAAGTTTTTTGGAATACATGCTCGCGAAAGATACAGTAAGATCTCTGAAGGCTCACTTCACTCTTTTTGCCAATGATAGCAAAAGCAATAAGAAGAATCATGATCACTATTCAGAGGGATCCAAGGGCCAAAAAGGAAAATTCTCCAACAATGATAGGCCTCTTCAATCTAGTCCTCAGCATAAAGAGAAAGATCAAGAAAAGCCAAAGCACAAGGATTGGAGTACGGATCGAAAGTTCACCCCTTTGGACCAGACACTAGAGAGTGTTCTGGAATACATGCTCGCGAAAGATATGATCCGTTTACCTAAAGCAGTTGATCCTGCAACAATCATGGGCAGATTCAAAGAAAAATTTTGCAAATTTCATCGGGCAGTGGGACATGACACTGAGAATTGTTTCATCCTGAAGAATATCATTCAAGATTGCATCGACAAGAATATCCTTATTGAAGATGAGAAAAATACCAGTCGACCATCCTGAGCAAGTTTCTAAAAAATTGACAATGTCAAGACTATGTCACTTTCATCGTTTTATCATTTTAAACGGGACAATGCAGTCCCAGTTCTTCTCTCAATTTGTCATTTTCCTTCAATGCATCAATAAAGTGGATTACTTTTCCTGCAAGCACCGGTGCCACCTTTTATTCTCCTTCTCTATAAAATATTCTTTTATGAGGAATGACCTCTTCAGAGTCTCTTCTGAATCAATCAAAAGCCAGTTGTCGTGCCACCTTCAGAGAGCGTTCTTCGAACATCAATCATTTATCCTTTTGTTCAAAATCTTCTTCCCCCATTACACTGGGGCATTATTTTGAAAATTGGCTTCAAAACTCTCTGTATGCAGGCAGGATCAAATAAATCTCTCATTTTGCATGCATGCGCATCCATTTACATCATTTTGCATTCATTTGCATTTACATGCATTCATTCGCATTCATCTACATTCGTCCGCATCAATTTGCATTGAACCACCCATTCAGGATAAGGGATAAATCCTGAGACCCCGGCAAGTCATCCAAGTCATCGTCAATTGATGACCCTTCAAAACCCAGTGCTCGTACTGGTAATCCTTTAAAACCCAGTGCTCGTACTGGTAACCTTTTAAGACTCAGTGCTCGTACTAGTAACCTTTTAAAACCCAATGCTCGATCTGGTAATCCATTAAAACCCAGTGCTCGTACTGGTAATCTTTTAAAACCCAGTGCTCGTACTGGTAATCTTTTAAAACACAGTGCTCGTACTGGTAACCTTTTAAAACCCAGTGTTCGTACTGGTAATCTTCCAAAATCCAGTGCTTGTACTAGTACTCATCCAAAATCTGATGCTCGTACTAGTTGAACTAGTCTCAAATGTCATCTTTATACTTATCAACTTTTCTTTCCTTTAAATGTCTTGAATTGGTCTAGAAGATTCGAGTTCTGATTCGAATCTTCTTCCAAATCCAATTCAGAATTGGTCTAGAAAATCCAAGTCCCGACTTGAATTTTCTTACAAATCCAATTCGTATAATTTTCTTTGCTCTAGATTCTAGAATTGGTCTAGAAGAGTCGAGTTCCGATTCGAATCTTCTTCCAAATCCAATTCAGAATTGGTCTAGAAAATCCAAGTCCCGACTTGAATTTTCTTACAAATCCAATTCGTATAATTTTCTTTCCTCTAGATTCTAGAATTGGTCTAGAAGAGTCGAGTTCCGATTCGAATCTTCTTCCAAATCCAATTCAGAATTGGTCTAGAAAATCCAAGTCCCGACTTGAATTTTCTTACAAATCCAATTTGTATAATTTTCTTTCCTCTAGATTCTAGAATTGGTCTAGAAGAGTCGAGTTCCGATTCGAATCTTCTTCCAAATCCAATTCAGAATTGGTCTAGAAAATCCAAGTCCCGACTTGAATTTTTTTACAAATCCAATTCGTATAATTTTCTTTCCTCTAGATTCTAGAATTGGTCTAGAAGAGTCGAGTTTCGATTCGAATCTTCTTCCAAATCCAATTCAGAATTGGTCTAGAAAATCAAAGTCCCGACTTGAATTTTCTTACAAATTCAATTCGTATAATTTTCTTTCCTCTAGATTCTAGAATTGGTCTAGAAGAGTCGAGTTCCGATTCGAATCTTCTTCCAAATCCAATTCAGAATTGGTCTAGAAAAATCAAAGTTCCGACTTGAATTTTCTTACAAATCCAATTCGCTTGGTTTTTCTTTAAAAGTTCGAACTTCTACTCAAACTTTCCTGCAAATTTGGCAATTGGTCTAGAAGATCCGAGTTTCGACCCGAACCCTCCTTCAAAATCCAATTCATCTAGTTTTTCTTTAGAGACTTGAATTTCGATCTTCCCTCAAACCCAGTTTAGCACCTGGTCCATTCAAAGCTCACAAGTTGGAATCATTCCTTCTTAAGCTATGATCCTTAAGTTGAATTCCTATGGAATTGATAATTCGTAGGTCGAACCCCTGCGAAACCAATGTCGTTCTTAGGCTGAATCCCCATCAAACCCATGTCATTCCCAATTTCGACCCTTTTGGGTCACCCAATACCAATTTCAATCATCTTCTCTTGCGAGGGACCCTTTTTCCAGGGAGAGTTCGAGGGAGCTCATTCTTTTTCGCATGTCTTTATTGTACGTTTGTTGAACCCCTTTTTCTAGGGAGAGTTTGAAGGGACTCATGATTCACGAACAGTTTGCAAAACAATCTTTATTGTCACACAAGGAACCCTTTTTCCAAGGAGAGTTTTGACAGAAGCTCGTCCTCCTTGTAACCCTAAATGTCCTTTGTTAGGCCACCCCCGTCGTCGAGGACCCTTTTTCCAGGGAGAGTGTGATGGACTCGTTCCTCTATGATATCCTTTCAATCTTTGTTAGCGGCCCCCTTTCCATAAGAGAAGCCTAGAAATAGGGAGTTTTGACGAAAACTCTATTTCTCTTCGAAAGTTCGTTTTGCAAACACCTCCTCTTCAGGGAAGAGAGGAGTATCTTTTGTTACCCGTTCAGGTAAGGGTTAAGCCTGAGTCTCTCCTTTGGGGAAAGGAGAGGAGAATCTAGCCACGGATGTGTCATTTAGATCTCAAGTGATTTCTTTCACCAAGGATTTCAGGAATATTTTGCCAATTTGTCATGAAAAATAGTTGTTGATCTCAAAATCTTTACTGCATAAAATTGTACCTCAGAATACCTTTAGTATTACTTCCGAAAGGACAAAGCTTTTGTGAAAAAGGATTCAACAACAACTACGCCTTCATCCCAAAACAATTGGGGTCAGCGATATGAACCAAAAAAGAAATTCATTTTGGTCAAAATTCAAAATCTTTCTATTGGCCAACCAAAAGGATGAAGAATAAATCCGCGATATGGCCAGCAAAGAAAATTCAATGTTGTTGCAAAGCCAGAAGTGACTGATATTGATCACAGTCAATGGCATATTTTTAAAGATCATTCTTGGAAAATAAGCAGTCGAAATATCCTGGGTGATACAGAAAAATCCACTTAATCTCCATGTCCCCTCAATCACCTAAGCTGCAATTAAATATCTGCAAAAGGGATCTCTCAACTGTCGTCAAGATGAAGGCGAATTAGACGAGTCGACCCCCGGGGCCAAAGAAGATTTGGATCATCTCCAAGATGACGGAGTTTGTGACGGATCCTTCCAGGGAAAGTCCAGATCACCGTCGAGATGAAGGCGAGTGTGATGGACCTCCCGACAATCCCTAAAAGGTATTTAATTTCCGCTATCATCAAGAGACTTCCAACCAATGAGCCAATAACCGTCAATATAATCTCTGAGAGAGAAGAAGGATCGGAACATCTCTGAGATGAAGGAGTTTGTGACGTACCCTTCCAAAAAAAAATAAAGAGAGAAAAAGCTAGGACATCTCCAAAATGAAGGATGATGTAATTCCCGAAAAATCCAAGAGAGCTCCAATTCTGTCAAAAAAAAAAAAGAGTGCAGAAAGATCATCATGAGAAAAGAATCCCAGGATATTAGACTGCCGAATCTATCAAGAATCTTCTTTAATTTTGTGAAATTCTTTTATCAATATCCTTTCGCTAATAGCTCTCGCAATATCAAGAATACATTCTTTTCCGTCCATATCAATGAAATTGATAGCATCCTTGAAAGAAAGTCAATCGCAAGCAATTTGAATTCGAATCTTGATTCTACGGAGTTAAGCCCAGTCGGAGGTAATACTTCAGGTAGAAAAGAGGGAATATTTTTCATATATATATGTGCTTATCATTCTTGAATTAACTACAATTTTTTATCTTATTGGCAATCTTTTTAAGTTATCCTGACATGAAGTGAGAACTTGATGTTTATTTTGATGTATCCAGGCGTTGTTGTTATCCCTTTTAGGATCGGATGATGGGAGTTGTCCAAGATCCTTCCCTTCTTGTTTTGATCTGAGTGCCTGGGCTCTCAGATTCGCACACTTCCCTGTGCTCCCCACTGTCCCACCATAGACAGTTCCTGTTCAGGTTAAGGGTTAAACCTGAATTTTCCGCAAAAGGTCATCTGTCTTAAAAGCCATTCAGTCTTAGCAATGAAACGTCCAAGATTAATCCCTTTTCAAGCTTTAGGGAACCCCCTTTCTTCCTTTTGCAAACCCCTCTCGGATTTATTATGCAGAATTCGAAGGTCCCATCATGGTTTCTTCATTTGAGGATTCCGTATATCGTCCCCTTTCAGGTTAAGGGTTAAGCCTGAGCCTCGTTTTTCCACGAGGTATCGTCCCCTTTCAGGTTAAGGGTTAAGCCTGAGCTTCGTTCCATACGAGGTATTTCCTGTCCCATCCAGGTTAAGGGCAAAACCTGAATCTCACTTCTTTTCGAAGTAAAATTTTCTCCTTATTCTTCATTTCATATCTATCATCATCCTTTGAACTAATTCTTTCATACCCAGTCAGATTCATCTAACTGGGGCATTTTTATAGTCCAAATTTGGTATGTTTTCTTTGCCACTAAGCTCGGCTTTCAACCGGCTTAGCAGCAAAGAGGGGCATCTGTAAACATACCAAATTTTTACCTTCATCCAGTGTTTGTCCATTTCATAAGTCATTACAGATCATTGCATGTCATTGCATGTATTCTGCATAGCATTGCATGTCATTGCATAGCATTGCATGTCATTGCATCTCATTTTTGAGATCCAGCACTCCTATATCAAAACAATCAATCCAGATTTGAATTTTAAAGCTTTATTTCAAAATCAATTTCAAAACCTGGGTTTTTATTCAATACTCTGTCATTTTCCAACCCCAGGACTTTATATTTCGAAATATTTTCTCAAGGAAACAATCTGGATTCATTTCAAATTCAATATTTAATCGATTTCAAGTCACAGATGAGACCCATTGAGGTGGTGTCGCTTCTAAATTCCTCTATTCATCAAATTTCTCAAAATTTTGAAAGTTTCAGTTCGATCAGGACTCTGTCTCAGAGTCCTGATCTGGTCAGGAGTCTGTTTTGAGGTCAGTTTTACTTCCATTTTCAATCTTTTTTGTTTGTTTTCGAAATTTAGGTCATTTCACAGAGTCCAGTTAGTTCAGGACTCTATTTTAGAGTTCAGTCGAGTTGGGAGTCTAACCCTGACTGTGTTTTCTGACTTATTTCATCATTTCTTGATAAAATCTTTTGAAAATTCTTTCATTTGGCTTTTAAAATCTAAAATCTCAGAGTCCTAAGAGTTCAGGACTCTAACCCGGAGTTCCAGTTCGCTTGAGACCCTATTTTCAAAGATCTTGAATTTCAAATACTGATTTTAACCCCTTTTCAAAGCCATTTTCACTGTTTTTTTCAAAAATGTTCAAAATTCGATGTGGGCCCACTCAGTTGGCACCATATCCAGAGGAATTCTAACTCAGTTAGGACCTTATGCCATTTCAAAAATCCTAATTTTAAGTTTACTTTTGAAAATTTTTTGAAAACTCCTTCAATTTCAAGTTTTAAAATCGCTTTTTGAAAAACTCAAGTAGGGCCCACTCGGGGTGGCGCCATATTCGAGTAAGTCAGGGCTAGACTAGGGTTAGTTGATGTCTTGGTTAGTGTTAGAGGTTTAGAAGAGTCAAAACCATTTTGAAAAACTCATTTTGAAAGTTAGTTTTTAAAACTAGTGTTTTTAAAGGTTTTTAAAGGTGTTTTAAAAAGCCAAATGTAGAAAATGCCAAGTGGCATTACATTTGGGGATTTTTTAGGAAAGTCTAGGGGTTAATTAGGCATTAGTTTAGATAATTTAGGCTAGGGGTAGTTAGGTCTTTCCACCCAAAAATCGCCCCCCCTTAGAAGAGTCCAATTTTTTTAAAACATTTGATTTTTAACCTAAAATTTTTTTCTAAATAGAAGGCCATAGGGGGTCGATTTTCCCAGCTCTCTCCTATTGAGTTCTTGGAGCTTCTCTCTCTTCTCCAGCCCTTCCTCCATTGCAGCAGCCTCAAGGTAATGTTTTTCTTTAATTTTTAGTTTTTATTTAATGTTTTTCATTGTTTTAAGCATGATTTAGCCATTGGCACCATCATCTTCATGGATTAAACCATGGATTTGACCTCAAGAACCAGCAAGAACGGTCCAAGAAGGTGATCTAACCCTGTTTTGGATGATTTACAGAGATTTTAATCCATTAGAATTGATTTTAACATGATTCTTTGCATTATTAACCAATAAAATATATGATTTACCCTTTTTAATGGGTTAAATCTATGTTTTAAAGGTGATATCAAATTCCAGCCATTGATTCCCTGTTTTTAATTTATTTTCATGGTTTATTCATGTTTGTTTTACGTTCTATAGCATAGAAATAAGTTTTATTTACTGTTTTATGGTTTATTTTATTTATTTACATTAGTTAATGCATGGTTTTTCAAGTTTCTTAAATTTCTGTGTGTTCTAGGTTTAGAACAGTAAAGATGATGTTATTTCGGATTGAAGCACGCATTGTTTATTTCTGATTTTTTTATATGTGATGCATGCATGCGTTATAGAGTTACTGTAGAAAAATCAGAGGTTTTGGATTTCGGGAACTCTGTCAAAAAAATCAGACATCAAATCGAGTTTTTAAAGCTTTAAAATCGTGGTTAAAATCAAGAAGGTAACTTGCTGTGATGATATTTCTCTCATCTTATATTCGATTTTAGATCTGTAAAGTGATATGGATTCACATTAAATAGATCTGTCTTATGTGAATTTTTCGGATTTTTTGACCACTGTTTAGTATTTTTCCCTTTTCAGAGAATCTGTTGTTAAATTTAAAACTCGTTAGGGTTTACCAAAACCCTAGTTAGACTTGTGTTAGTCATAAATCCCAAACCACAGATCCAATTTTAGATCTGTAAAAAGTGAGTATTTTTATTTTTCTGTCTACTGTTCACCACTAAAATGGCAGAGATTTTTGGTTAGAATTGCTATTTATGTCTGTATTTTCAATCTGGAATAGCCGTTTTAATCCCTGTTAAAAGTGATATATTTTAGCTCAGATTGCCGGAAGGGTTTCTCCCTAACCGGAGATGATTTTTCCGATCTGTAAATTGGGAAATCTCTATTTTTCTTCCTATTTAGTCTCTGTAAAATATCATAAATTTCCATGGAGATTTGACCCCTGATTCAGGTGTTGGATTAAAACTGGTTGGTGAACTAGGTCAAAAATAGCATATTTTTAGGGTTTAATGCAATTTTCGGATTAATTTAATGTCAAAAAATTATTTTTATAATTCCAATTCGATATTAGGGTTATAACAAGTGCAGGTACCAATTTTTATGGATTTTGGAATTCATTTGATGGCTGAATTGAGCAAATTGCAAAACCGGGTTCCTGAAAGATCCAAAAACACTGCTAAAATCACAGTTTTTGTGATATTGTTGGATTTTCGTGCATAGGCATATATTTTTAGGGTTTTGTTATGTTCATAATCATATTAGGATGCTTTAGGTTTAATTTGATGCTCATTTGATTTCATTTAGTGCATAAAACCTAAGTTTTTACCAAAATCTATTTCAGAAAACCCTGATTTCAAGGCCATAGTCTTGCTATCGGGGGCAATTTGGTCATTTGACCTAAATTTCGAAATCCCTAACCCTAATTTCATATTTTTAATCATGTCATAGCATATTTGGTTTGAGTTTATTTCATTCAAATTTCAAAATTTGCATTTTATCAAAATATCTTTCTAAAAACCCTAATTTCAAGGCCATAGTCTTGTTATTAGGGGTATTTTGGTCATTTTGACCCCAATTTCGAAATTCCATATCTTCTCTTTCATATTTTTTCAATTTTATTTCATATTTTATCATTTTTATTTAAGGGAATCAAGGAAAATGCTTATATCTAGCAAAATCCAGTAATTTCTAGATATTACTGGATAAATCTAGAAAAGCCAACATATTTTTATTAACCAAGTTTTCTAGTTTTGCAGGTACATTGAAGACTTTATTTTCCATGTATTTAAATTTCAATAGTGATGTAATTTGTAATTAAACTTTGGAATAAGAATTTACATTTCCTGCTTAGCTTAGGTTGCATTGCATATAGCTTATTTTTATAATTTTAATGTGTGATGGATGATGATTTATGCATATTTTTACAAATTCACCATGGTCTACACGAATGGCACATGCACTAGCTTCTATGAAGTTTATAAACTTGGTGGAATTTGTATTTATGGCCATAGTCAGAATATGAATGATACTTAGATTTATGATCTTCACATTGGCCACATTCAGCCTACACTCTTAGGCTAACTTCAAAATGCACTGCATTTCTCAAAAATACAAAAAGTATTTCTCAATTCCTCAAATCCATTCATTTCATGCATTTGCCAATTCCAATCTCAATTCAAAGAAGTTCATTTTTTTTAAAATCCCCTAAGTCTTATAGCAAAATCGATTTTCCCAAAAGCATTGAATTTCAAAGAATATTTCAAGTGTTTTTTCAAGTTCATAAACTCAATTTTCCAAGTTATGCATTCAATTTCAAAGTTTGAATTCAGAGAAATCAAGTCTCTCAGAGTCGATTTCACCAAATGTCAAGGATTTCTCAAAATCGATTTTTATTTCTCTCAGAAGTATATTCCAAGTCCTAATTCACGATTTTTCATGTGATATCATTTCCAAGATTTACATTTTCTAAATATTTCAATCATTCAAAGCAAACATCATGTTTTCAAATGTGCATTTTTCTGAAAATTCATAGCACATGCCTGATTCTATGTGCATTTAGAAATTAGAATATGATTTAGACAAGTTGAATAGAGTAGAGCATAAGATTGATCCTTGGTTCAATTACCCCTATTAAAGGTGGCAGGAACGGTTGAACCTCGTACCTACAGGCGAGTCCCATTCTACGGAATTTTCCCGCATTTTAAAACGGAGGCGAGTTATTTTCAAAAATCTTTTTCAAAGGTCAGTTTGATTTGCAAAAGTAAAATTTTGCGATGATAACAGCTAGTAGCAGAGAAATGGTTGGGAATGAGTATATACTGTGAAGGAATTGATGTTGTTGGTAGGTGGAGCTGAAACTGGGAATGAAGGCTGGGAGGTGGATTGTAAGGTGATGGAAGTAGAAGGTAAGTGGCGGTGATAATGAATTTATTGTTGCAGGTTATTTGGGTGGCTACAATGAAGACTGATAGGTATGGGTGGTCTGGTAGGTGCAGGGGTGCAACAGATAAAGGTGACAAGTGCATGCATGTGTATGCTGCAATGTGAAGGAGGTGGTGTTGTAGCAGTGTAGTGAGGTGTGAATGTGATGCTAAGGAGCACATGTGCAGCAGAAATATGCAATGTGAGTGTAATTGCAGGAGAAGGTGATGTGCTACGTAGTGCAACAAGTGAAGTGCTTTGCTAATATGGGACAACAAAAATGTTATTGGGAAGGATACATGAAATGGTATGTTGGTTAACACATGAAATGAAGATGTTATATACACAGACCCAACAGGATAAGTGGTGAAGTAGAGATGTGAAAAAGGTGTACATGGGGGTGGGGAAATGCACAGTAATGTTGTGCACTTGTGAAATGCAACAGGAAATGTGATGGTGTGAAGGTGGTAGGTGATTAGTGTAGTTGCTATGGGATACAAGGAAGATAGGTAGATGAAATGGTGGATGTGAAGAAAGTGTAAGGCACAACAATACCAGTAGAAGTGGACAGTGCATTTAGAAAGTGCTGGGAAGAAGAAATGCAGCAGATGGGACACGGTGAGGTGGATGTTGTGAAGAGGTAAATTACAGCTGGAAAGTTATGTAATGAATGAATGAATTGGTGAGGGCATGTGCTGGAAATGGGAGTGAAGGCATCACTAGAGAATGACCTCATGCCTACTCCTGTAAGCACGGTGATGTTGCTGCAAATAGCATTGTAGCATGATGCAACAATGAATCCAACAGATGAGTGAGTATTGATAGTGTTGTGGTGGGACAGGTTGAGACATGATCATTTCTCACTACGTATAAAACAAATTTTCAGGACCATCTAAGACAGACAGACATTGAATTGACCTATGTTAGATTACATGAATTAATGAAATTAAAATCAGACTAGATGGATTTTACCATCCAATTTTTAGTAAATGCTTTCTTAGGGTGCAAAGAGATCAGTACACACAGTACCATGACATACTCAAATCGGAATTCTTTATACAAATAGTAAAACTGAATTGCTGACATATTTGAGCTAGTTCAGTCTTTCACCCCTACAACCCCAATAACATCCACCACAGGACTCCGAAATTGCTGACAGCAAACAACCTGTACATGTGCTCCCTCCAATATTTGATATTTAACTCATCATATACATTTTTTTTATGGCTGATCCATCTTTTCTTTCATTTTCTTTTGACGTGCCACTTAAATCACCTAGATTACCCTCCAGTGCACGCCAAACACAATCACAACTACTCACAGTGAAAGGATCAAACCCAGCAACAAGATCTCTACTCATGAGCTGAACCTCACAAAGGTCTATCACCAGCCCTATATCACTTGAAAACTCACAGTGAAAGGATCAAGCCAGCAACACGATCTCTACTCACGGGCTGAACCTCACAAAGGTTTGTCACCAGCCCTATATCACTTGAAAACTCACAGTGAAAGGATCAAGCCAGCAACACGATCTCTACTCATGAGCTAAACCTCAAAGGTTTGTCACCAGCCCTATATCACTTGAAAACTCACAGTGAAAGGATCAAGCCAGCAACCCAAACCTCTACTCACGAGCTGAACCTCACAAAGGTTTATCACCAGCCCTACATCACTTCTACGTCAATGCCAAATATGGACCCACCATTCGGTGGAAAAAATTTGGATGGGCTAAACGGGTCTAAACCCATTAATTAACCATATTTCCCCACCTTAACACCCTCTAAATAGTCATACAAATCTCAGATTTCCAGTAAATGCACCAAAATAAAATTAAGTTAGGCAATGATGCTCCAAACCCTAGGTAGAGAATTTGATCTCTAATGCCCAAAATTTTGCAGAAAATGAAACTGACAAACTTTCCGTTTTAAGAACATCAAGGTTTACGATTACAAGGAAAGGGTAAGCTATAAGCAACACAATAAATCATGATAAACATGGATAGAACAAATTGTTTCTAATAGCATGCCCGTGAACAAGCAATTCTGCAGAACCCAGAAAATTCTGATTCAAGAAGGAAAGCATACCTGTTAGTGCTACTTCTGTCCCGTGAACACCAAATCACTGTGCTATTACAAGCCTAAAACAACTCAATATGGTAAGTATGCAATATCATGGCCATACTCCATCCCTCTGGCGCAGAATGGTTAAATGTGTTCTGTTATGCACCATCATTATGTGATTTGACAATAAAATCAACAAGATCTATGTTCGTATTTACTATCTCGATGATAACATTTTGGTGGTTCTGTTGCTTGATTTAGTATTTACATATCCAATTTACCAAGGCCTGAAAAAAAAAAAAAAAAAAACCTAGATTAAGCATAAATTTCATATACATTCAAGTTGTAGATTTCAGTCTAATATATAACTAGAGGCATAACATGCAGATCGACCATATAACCAAACCATGCCACTACACACAACTGTAATAGGATCTAAAAAGAGACAACCAATAAATAAACTCAATTAAACTACAAAATGTGAAAGGTTTCTCAATCAATATATGGTTCATTCGTGGGACTCACATAAGAAAATAGATGATCATTATATTGATAACACAAGGGATAAAGACCATCATGTTACTGCAACAGGAAAATGAATCAAATAGTCCCTAATAATCCCCTGTTCCCTAAATGTACTTTCAAGAGAGAATGAAAAGATCAAACCAGCAACACAAACCTCCACTCATGAGCTGATCCTCACACAGGTGAAACTTACCCAATAACTCGAATTCTGCAATTAGTTTATCACAATAAGGTAGATCAATGAATTACTCTTAGTAATAAGCTGATTTGCAGTAAATCGATCTCTGCGACTGGAATTCTGCAAATTGTTTTTAGTAACATTTATGAATGAATCTCAAATAGCATCAGCGAGTTTACTTTAGCAGTATTAACAAATTGATTCCAGTCAATACATCAAGGCGCTTGTGTAATGACATGGTATGTAATACATAGTGAATTATGAAGTGCTGCAATTGGGGACTTTTGAAGATGATTATGATAATGATAATGACAGGCTAATGCTAATACTCAAAAGTGGATCACATGCTAGCAAACGTATAACAGTTCATATTAAATAACCTCCTAAGCACATTCATTGCTAATGCATCTGCAAACTATGATTTTGAAATAACAGGCAGCTTATACACAGATTATGAAAGAAAATATGTGCAGGGGAATAAGGGACAAACAAATATTAATATTGGGATCTAAGAAGGCCAATATGCCAGCAAGGGTGAATCCACCAAATACATAAGCTAAAAAAATGCTTTTAGATATCATGTGGTAAGACAAAGGAAAGAAAAGGGATAAACTGCTTAACGGAGAATCAAAGATCAGTGATGCCCATTATTCCTGTAATGGCGACTTCAACATTGCAAACCCCATATTGAGACATGGGGCCATGGGTGTTATCATCGCAAAATTTTTCCCCTCCCTTGCGAGAGAGAAACGAATTTCGCGAGTCAAACTCGACCAAAGTTTTGAAAATTGTTTTGAAAATTTACTCGCCTCCGTTTTGAAAATTTGCGGGAAAATTCCATGGAATGGGATCCGCCTGTCGGTACGAGGTTCAACTGTTCCTGGCGCCTTTATCAGGGGTAATTGAACCAAGGACCAATTATGTGCTTTAACTTGACTCAAATATCTAAATTATACTCTATTTTTCCTAGAATGCACAAAGAATCAGGCTTGTGCTATGGAATTTTGAAAAATGCAAGTTTGAGAAAATATGATGTTTGCTTTGGAAAATTGAAATGTGCTTGAAAATTGATTGAAAAAGTACTTGAAAATTGAATTCCCGGGAAAATCATTGAAATTCATTGGAAATCAGAAATTTGCATTGGAAAGTGATTTCTCAGGAAAATTTGAACTTTAGAAAAACGATTTTGAAATTTGGAATTGCTTTTCTGAGAAAATGGATTTGAGAATTCTGAGAAAATCTAAGAAATTCATTGGAAAATGACTTTTGAAATGGAAAATGAATTCTCAAGAAAACTGGAAAATCTGAGAAAATCGATTTCTGAAAACTTGGGATTTTGAAATTTGAGAATTTGAAAACATAGGAAAATCTTGATTTGAACTTGGGAAATGCTTTGAAATGTCATTTGAAAACTTAGGATTTTGAGAAAATCAGATCCTGAGAAAGACTTGGAAATTTTTGAGAAAACTAATTTTTTTTTTTAATTTAAATTGAAAAATGAATTTGAAAACAATGCAATTTGAATAATATGAATGAATGAATATGAATTTGAAAAGGGAATTTCATTGAGGAATTGGGAAATCCTTTTAAAACTTTAAAAAAATGCAGTGCATTTTGAAGTTAGCCTAAGTGTGTAGGCTGAATGTGGCTAATACGAAGATCATAAATCTTGGTTTTCTTCGTATTCTGACTATGGCCATAAATACGAATCCCACCGAGTTTATAAACTCCATAAAAGCTTGTGCACGTGTCATTCGTGTAAACCATAGTGAATTTGAAATAATGTGCATGAATCATACATCACATATTAAAATTTTGCAGAAATTAAACTATATGCAATGCAACCCTATTCTAAGCAGAAATGTAACTCTTATTCCAAATATTACATTGATTTTTTACATTGAATTGAAATAAAAGAAATAAAATGGCTAAGTCTTCTTCTTGAATGTTCCTGCAAAACTGGAAAATAAAGTTAGCACAAAAATGTAGGTTTTTCTGAATTTATCCGAAAATATGAAAAATTATCGGATATTATTCAGATATAAACCCAAATTCATACCCCCCTTTGATATAAACATAATAAATAATGAATAAATTTTGAAAATAAACTTGAAAATTCGAAATTGGGGTTCAAAATGACCAAAATACCCCTGATGACCTTGAAATCAGGGTTTTATGAAAGAATTTTTTTGTAAATTTTGGAATTTTGAAAATCAAATGAAATAAATCAAACATAATATGATAAAATATGATGATATGCATGAAATTTTGGAGAATTAGAAATTGAAATTTCGAAATTTAGGTCAAAATGACCAAAATACCCCTGATAACAAGACTATGGCCTTGAAACCAGGGTTTTCTGAAATAAATTTTGCAAAATTGAAAAATATGAAATGCAAAGGAGATTAAAATTAACCCTAATATGATTCTACATGCTTATGTACATGATAAAAACCCTAAAATGGCGAAAATATCATAAAATATCGAATTTAACCTGATTTTCGTTTGATTTTCGCTTCTGAATTTAAAGATAAACTAACACATGGAGCAAATGAACTTGGAATTAAACCAAATTTGGCATGGACACCTAAAATAACCCTAAAAACGGAATGGAGCTTGAAAATCTATTTTTTGTATTTTTAAATATGAAAATTCAAATAAAAACCCTAAATTTTATGATTTTTGCCTAAAATATTGATTCTAAAGAGGATTTAGGATATCAAATTTCCATACAAATTTCCCAAATTTTATGGGGGGACAGAGGACAGTAGGGAAAGGATTTTTTCCTTTTACACTTTCTGGTTTTGACCTATGGTCGGAGCTGTACCACTCTGGCAAGTCGGATCGGAATCCGGCGACTCTAGTAAATGAAGGAAACAGATAGGTTTTGGTAGAAAATATGGGAAAAAATGGCAGACAGATTCAAAAATAGCTGAAATTGTGGTAAAATGTCTCTGACAAACATAGGAATATTTTATATTTTAACACCATTGGGATTAGGGTTACGGTTTGGAAAAGGCCACACTATTATCAGAGACCTAAATCTCTGGAATTTCTGGACATTGGAATCTGTTAGACAGAAAAAGAAAATCCGAGAAAAATAATGAAACAGATCCAAAAATCTCCAAATTTTGGGAAATGATAGGGAAATATGTTAGGAAAAACTTTCATGTTTAAAGTTTTTTCATACGAATTACAGATTGTATGGACTTGGTGCATTAAGGTATATCTATACCCTGACAAAAGAAAATCGATATTTTCCCAGGGGTCTGAGAAATCCGATTTTTTACAGAGGACAAAACTAATTGGAAAAAACTCAAAATTTCCAGATCATTAGTAGATTCAATCATGAATCTACTGTGATTTTTAGAGAATGATTCAAATCCCACACAAGTGTGAATCCGAAGGTTTTTGTCTGCTAAAGCAGGAATTGAAATTTTTGGATGACAGAAAACTATATTTAGGGTTTTATTTTTTTGATAGGGTTCCGAAACTCAAACGGATCTAGATTTTTAATATGAGATCATGGACAAATAAATATAACTATAAATATTTTTTTTTGGATTTTTTTGAAACGAAAATCTATGTAAAATAATGACTGCAACTTATGCTGAAATTAACATCTACAAGTTTTAATACGAATCTTAAGGACATCAAATAAACTACTAATAAAACAATAAAACTAAATTAATGAGATGCCTAAAATGCATATTTAACATAAAAATAATGTTTAAAATGAAGAAAAACAGGGATATACGAAGTTGACTTGATATTGGCTATTGATGGGAAAGGATCCGATCCATAGATCGGACGGATCCTTTTCCTCGATATAGCCTCATAACATGAGACAATCAAAACGTTAACCTATAGATTTAGCATAAAATAATGATGATAGGGGTCTTACCTTGGGATCTTGATGCACGTTGGAGACGTAGCTGCAACTTGGAGGTGACTGAAGCTAGATCAAAGGGGTTGCTCCTTGCTGCAGGAACCGTAAGATGGTACGGTGCCCTTTGTTAGGCGTCCTTTGCCACAAAGAAGATGCAGCTGCTGGAACGGTTGTGGGCTGATGACTTTGGAATAGTGGAAGGTTGCTGCAAGGACTTTGTTTCTGTGAAAGACTGGACAGGTGGCTGGAGGTTGAGGTTACCGGCTGGAGTTGATGTGGCTGGACCGGTTACCACCTTGGGTGGTGGTTGAAGCAATGGAGAAGGCTTGGCTGGAAGTAGAAGGAGTTGATGATGCACCGGCTGGTATGCTGCTGAAGGAGGCTGCAACTGGATGTGGCTACCCTTAGTGAAGGTGGAAGATGGCTTCCAAAGAGAGAGAGAGAGAGAGAGAGAGAGAGAGAGAGAGAGAGATCGGAGAGGAGCAGCCGTAGCTTCCTCCTTTGTTTTCTTTTTTTTGGTTTTCTTAACTTAGGGAAAGATCCTATCTTTCCCTAAGTTTTAGTTTTAATTAGAGAAGGAAAAGGAAAGGGCCTCTACGTGAATGGCTGGGCAAGAGGGAAAAGAAGGGAGGAAGGAAGGGAAGAAGGAAAGAAGAGGAAGAAGAAAAAGAAAGAAAAGGGAAAAACAAAGGAAAGAAAGAAAAGGAGGGAAAAAGGAAAAAGGAAAAAAAAATGAGAAAATGAAAAGTGGGGCTGGAGGCTTGGGTGACCACCTTGTGGGTCCCACCTCCTCTCTAAAAAAATAAAAATATAAAATAAATAAAAATAATAAAAAAAACAAAAATAAATAAATAAAAAGAAGCATCTTTTTTTTTTTTTAATAAAATAAAAATGCAAATGAATGGGCCATCTCAGAGCGGGTCCAAATTTCAATTTTGAAATTCATTTTGAAGATTAGAGGGGTAAAATAGTCTTTTCAGAAGGTTTCCAAACGAAACGAGCTATTTTTGGCAGTTTTTTTAAACGAGCTCGGATTTTGAAGTTCAATACCCCGTTGCGAAGCAAATCCAGTGTAGAATTTGAAAATGTAATTTTGAAAGAAATCCAGATTGTTTTTCTCAAGAAAATATTTCCAAACGAAATGAGCTATTTTTGGCAGTTTTTGAAACGAGCTTAGATTTTGAAGTTTAATAGCTCGTTGCAAAGCAAATCGAGTGTAGAATTTGAAAATTTTGAGTTTGAAATAAATCCAGATTATTGTTCTTGAGAAAATATTTCCAAATTTAGACTCCCGGGGGTAAAAATGTCAATTTTGGAAACCCGGGGTTTGAAATTGATTTTTAAAAAGTTTTTAAAACTCAATCTGGATTGAAATTTATAAAACTGGAGTTCTGGACTTCGAAAATGGAATGAAATGTGATGAAATGTTATGAAATGCTAAGAAATGATATGAAATTATGAGAAATGACATGAAATGCTATGCAAAATGCTAACCCTGAATGAAGAATTTTGGATATTAGACCCCGATTGACAGTTGTACCAGTTCAAAAAGCATAAAAACTGATAAAATTTGCAAAATGGTTGAAGAAATGATTTTCGAGCTCTGCCAAGCTAGAGTGACACTGGAAATTAGGGTTTGAGCTAGATTAAACTGAAATGAACTGGATTGAGCTGGGTTTTAGAGTTTCAGAACTCAAATGAACTGACTAGGCACTGACTCAACTGACCTTTCCGACTGAATTTTCAAGAAAAGCAATCATTTTTAGAGAAATGATATGGAATGATCATTGGAATGAAGTGAATTACGAACCTGAACTGGGTTTGAGCTGAAACAAAGGTCAGTAATACTGAGATGAACTAAAATCGAGGCTCAAATACTGGCTCAACTGACTAAACTCGGCTCAGTTTCAGCTGAAAGAGCTGAAACAGACTAAAATGGGCTCCTGGACACTTGGAAATGGTTTTGAACTGAAACTGGAGCGCTTGAACTCCTGGTGAGCTCAAGTTAGACTCTGGGGAACATGACTGACTGTAAATGACTGACTTGGAGACAATTGGCTTGGATTTGAGTGAGAAATAAGCTCATTTCTGAAGAAATGATCCCATTTTGGCAGGAATGGTCAGAAATGAAAATGGTTTATTCATTATGAGCTCAGATGTGCTTGAGATGACTGATATTCTAACTGTCTTGAACTGACCAATGAGCTTGGTTGACTCCGACTGACTGGGGTCCGGGATGACCTAGGGGTAAAATGGTAATTTTCCTAATGAAAAATGGGTAAAATGTTGATTTTCTGAAACTGACTCGGGGTTTGACTCCTACACTGACCTAACAGGGTTGGCACTACACAAGGAGGGTTGTTTGAGAATGGATGAGGAAAATTTGGGGTGTTTACAATGGGTTAAAGTTTTGCTCATACACGCCCTTTTCAATTTCTGTTACGAGCATTATCAAGCACATGTGAGAGAACAAGGGAGTTTGATGTTTTTCCACAATCATATGATTGTTCACCACGGTTCAAAGGAAACTATTACAGAAAACAGAACGAAAGGAAATCATGATGCAGATTAATTGTAGGAAAGGAATTCCACCATCATCAACGGGTCTTGAATCAACACAAAGGGGTTCGTAGCAGCGTATGAAGAGTTCTGGCAGATGGATAACAACTGATGCAGAGGGCTTTTTACTTTAGAAAAAAAAGGAAAATCTAGTGAGCAAGGTAACTATCATTACAGAAAGAAAATATGAAATCAATTGACGACTCATACAAGATGAATTCGATCTGATATTGGATCAGATCGGAGATCAGTGTGGGAGCCGTTCCAAATGTAAAACGTGGGCAGAATTGGATAAACAGAAAATACAACACATTATGAAGCTCAAAATAGGATTTAAAATATCAAGAACAAATGATAACGAAATGCAGTTGGGCCAGAACGCAGCAAAAAAAATAAAACAACGAAATCAGCATTATCAAAGTAAAGATTCGAAGGTATATAACCAATTACGACTAGCAGAAAAGCAAGACAAAGAAAAAAAAATTCAAAATCCAAGTCTATTCCTCACGATGGGATCTAGATTCTGATGTAAACAAGGAATTGAGGTAACAAGCGAAAACCAGAGATAAATCTACTATAAGTTGGAATAAAACAGTAAAACAACATAAAAAAAAATAGAAAAAAATGAAGAAACTATGTTGAAATTGCAGTTCCATTCGTTGTAGCACAAGGATGTATTGGGGTTTGCTACAGGCAACCCAATAACATCCATGGTGCATTGATGGTGATAAAGCCAAAAGAAATGACGAAGATTAGAATCAGAGGGAGAAGAAATTTTTACCTGATTTTGCAAGAGTTATGAAGGAGGAAGGAAGGGAAGAGGGGTATACAGAAGAGGCAATTTTGCTTTATAAGGTTGCAGAGATGTTTCTCCTGTGTATTGCTACAGGGGATTGATTTTCTTTAGATGAATCGATTGCTGTTGCAGGGGGTTGATTGACCTCCTTCGGTGGAATGGGTAGAACTAGAGGAAAGCTAAAGAAAAAGGGGAAATCAAGAAGAAGGAAGAGAACATGGTGAGGTGATAACAAATGATCGAATGGGGCTTCCTGCGTGCTCTTTTTAAAGAGGAAAAGGAGAAGGTTTGAGAAGGTAGTCGGTTGGAGATGAGCGGAGGAGGAGGAGGGTTTCGGTGATGGAGGAAGGCCTGCGAGGCCGTTGGTGATCGAGGGTCGCGGGGAAGCAGAGGGAGGATGGGTGTATCTGCGAAAGGGAGAAAGCGAGAGAGAGGGTCTGAAAAACCCTAACTCGGCTTTCTGAGGGTTGTAAAGGAGTGTTTTTCCAAAATTTTCCAAAAAGGGTCTTTTTAAACAAATTTTTCTCAAAACAAGTTTTTTTAAAGTCATTTTTCTGCAATTTTTACTATTCTGGTTTTTCTTTTTGTTCAATTCTTGAAATTTTATTTTTCGTATATTTTTTTTTTAAATAAAAATTCTAGGACTAGGCAAAAAGAGAGATTAAAACTATTTTGAGAAATATTTACAAAAGAGGGGTTTTGAGGGAAACGAGACCCGATGGAGGTTTTTGAAGCATTAAAAAAATTGCTTTTTAGAACTTTATGACTTTTCTAAAATGAGGTTTTTATGAAAATGCAGGATTTATTTTAGAACACGCAGTTCAAAACGGATTTGGATCCTAGATTGGGTTTGAATCCCAGATTATGATTGGATCTAGACAAAAATATCTGATAAAATTCAAGAATTGAACAAGAGATCCGGAACCAAAATTGGATCCGGATATCCGATTTGGATCAGAATTTGGGTCAGAAAGAAAAATGAGTCTGGATTCTAGTGAATTCGAGAAATGAATGGAATTTTTGTTAAAAATTGACCCAATTATTTAGGTGACGGAGGTCAGGGGCAAAAGGGGAATTTTTTGGAAAATTTGGGGTGTTCACAAACGCCACCTCCCATTACCTTGTGGATCCCCTGCACCACACGACCTATAGTCAGCAGAAAAGGGGTTGATTCTCTGTTGCTGGGCTGGAGGAAGATGGGGAACAAGCCTTGTTGGATCCCCTGCACCGAATGACTCTTGTAGACAGCCGATAAGGGTCGTTCTCTACTGGTGGGCTGAAGGAAATAGGCAGCAGCCTGCTGGATCTCCTACACCAAGTGAAATGTCATACAGCCAACCAAGAATTGAAAGGCTTGAAGCTCTTCACGCTGGATGGAGGAAATGGCATCCAAAAAGGGGAAAAGCTCCACGCTGAGAGGAGGGCACCTGTGATAAAACCAAAGGGGTGAAAAATCAATCGGCCTCCTCTTTTCCTTCCCAAAACCTCTCTTTTTAAAGATTTTCTGCTCCTTCTATCAAAAGATCGGAGCTTCTGCTTTGAGGTTTCGTTACAATTTTTTGAAAATTTTGAAAATGAAAATTAATTGGTTTTGAAAATCCGTCGTTTTGGAGGGGGAGGAAATCTTAGGTCTTTTAAAAATTTTGGGTAAATTTGCTTAAGGTTTAGATAAAATGAGCCTTTTAGGAAAGTTTGGTTGTCGCGACATCTAAGGTTGTTAAAAAAAAAACAAATAGTGAAACGAAAATGGGAGGTTTTTAGGGAAATGCCACCTCAGCCAGCTTTTAAAATCCTTTTGAAAATAAAGTTTTATTTTTTTTGGCAAATCTCTTATTTTCAAGTGGGTCGCCACCCATGTGTGGGCCCACTGACTATTTTATAAGATAAATAATATTGAAAAGAATTAAAAAGAGGAATTTGCAAATTGGTACCATCTCCACGTGGGCCCCGCTTGAGAATAAGAAACATACCGGAGAATTTGAGTGTGATATTAGTTCAAGGCGGGTCTCACACCATTTATTTGAAAATAAAAAGCAAAAGAAATAACTTTTTATTGGGATTTTCATAATACAAAATAAAATTTGGTATGTTTTCAAGAATTTGGAAAAAAATGGTTTTTCAGGGCAAAATATGTATAAAGAAAATTTTAAAATTGTGTCCTTTGACGAAATTTGAAAATCAATATCAAAACATCCAAATTTTTTTCCTGAGAAAAACTTTTGTAATTCAAAGTCTTGGGGGTAGAATGGGAAGAATTTGCAATTTTGAAGACCCAGGGTTTTAAAATCAATTTTAAAAAAAAATGTTAAAACTCGAACCTGGATTGAGGATTTTGAAATCGAGAGTTATGGACCTCGAAATGACATGTTGTGTAGTGAAATGATATGAAATGTTCATGCAATGCTATGCAAAGACATGTCCCATGAAGTGCCATTCTGACTCAGAAATTGGAAATTCTAGCTTTTTGTCGAGAATAGGATTTTGAAAATTTGCAGTTGAAAATATTTCTGAGCCTAAATATAGAAATTTCGAGACTTAGGAATGAAAATTTGGACTTTCTGCAAGGTCCCATCTCATAAAAAGACCATTTTTTCATTGATTTCAGAGAACTGAAATATGATGATTGATGGAGATGTCAGGGAGGTGAGTGAAAATTTGGGGTGTTTACAGATGCCCCTCTTTGCTACTAAGGCGGCTTGTGGCCGAGCTTAGTGGCAAAGAAAAAAAACCACACCAAATTTTAGCTATATAAAATGCCTCAGTTAGAAGGATCTGGCTGGGTATAGAGGTATTAGCCTGGTGAAGATGGTAGATATGAAATGGAGAATTAAGAGAGATTGATTTGCTCTGTGGTGGTGAATTTCAGGTTTTTGTCCTTAACCTGGATGGGACAGAAAATACCTCGTATGGAACGAAGCTCAGGTTTGACCCTTCACCTAATTGAGGAACGAAATAACTCCTCAAAATGAGGCGCAGGTTTGTACCCTTATCCTGATCGGGCGGAAAATGAAATACCTCTTTGAATGAGGCTCAAGTTTATACCCTTATCCTGATTGGGCGGAAAATAAAATACCACTTTGAATGAGGCTCAGGTTTATACCCTTATCCTGATTGAGCAGAAAATGAAATACATCTTTGAATGAGGCACAGGTTTATACTCTTATCCTGATCAGGCAAAAAATGAAATACCTCATCAAAGGAGGCTCAGGTTTGTACCCTTATCCTGATTGGGCGGAAAATGAAATACCTCTTTGAATGAGGCTCAGGTTTATACCCTTATCCTGATCGGGTGAAAAATGAAATACCTCTTTGAATGAGACTCAGGTTTATACCCTTATCCTGATCAGGCGGAAAAATGAAATACCTTTTTGAATGAAGCTCAAGTTTATACCCTTATCCTGATCGGGCGGAAAATGAAATACCTCTTTGAATGAGGCTCAGGTTTATACCCTTATTCTGATCGGGCGGAAAATGAATGGAATCCTCAAAGGAAGAGACCATGATGGAACCTTCGGATTTTGCACAATAAATTCGACAAGGGTTTTGCAAAAGGAAGGAAAATGGGGTCCCTAAAGCTTGAAAAGGGATTGATCTTGGGTGCCTCGTTTCTGAGACTAAATTAGCTTTTGAATTGGCCTTTTGCGAGAAAATGGTTGGTGGTTCGACCTCGAACCGAAATGGGACTGTCTATGGTTGGACAGTGGGACACAGGGAAGTGTGCGAATCTGAGAGCTCACGCTCTCAAATTATAAAAAGAAGGGAATGAATCAAGTCCTAAAGAGGGATTTAAAAATTGGTGTCAGGAAGTATCAAAAACGGACATCGAGCTCTTACTCCACGTCAGAATAGCTAGAAAATATTATCAAAATGTTGAGAATTTTGTTGTTGATTCAAAGCATTTTGAAAATGATGCATATTGTTGAAAAAAATATTCCTTCTTTTCTACCTGAAGTATTACCTCCAAAAGAGATTCACTTCATAGAATCAAGATTTGGAATCCAAATTGCTTGCAATTGACTTTCTTCGAGGAAGCTATCAATTTCCTTGATATGAACAAGAAAGAGAATTTGATATTATGAAAGCAATCGATGAAAGGATATTGATAATAGAATTTTACAAATTTAAAGAAGATTTTTGATAGATTTGGCAGCTTGATATCCTGGGAGCTTCTCTCATGATAATCTTTTTGCACTCTTTTGGGCTCTTTTGGATTTCGGGAGAGTTTATTACATCATCCTTTATTTTGGAGATGTCCTGACTTTTTCTCTCTTTCTTTTCCCTCTCTTTCTCTCTTTTGGAAGGGTACGTCACAAACTCCTTCAACTTGGAGATGTTTCGATCCTTCTTTGCCTCGGGGGTCATGTTGATGATATTGGCTCATTGGCTGGAGATCTTTGGATGATAGCGGAAATTAAATATTTTTTAGGGATTGTCGGGTGGTTCATCGCATCTGCCTTCATCTCGACAGTGCTTTAGACTTTCCCTAGAAGAATCTGTCACAAACGCCGTCATCTTGGAGATGTTTCAAATCTTCTTTGGTTCCGGGGGTCTACTCGCTTAATTCGCCTTCATCTTGACGACAATTGAGAAATCCCTTTTGCGGATATTTAATTGCAGCTTATGTGATTTTGAGGAGACAAGGCTTGGGTGAATTCTCTCTTTTTCTAGGGCTCAGGATATTTTCACTGCCTCATCTTTACAAGAATAATCTTTAGAGATGTGTTATAACTGCGATCAATATCAATCATTTATGGCTTTGCAATAACATTGAATCTTCTTTTCTAGCCATATCGAGGATTTATCCTTCATCCTTTTGGTTGGCCCATGAAAAGAATTTGAATTTTGAATCTTTCTTCTCAGAAGCTTCACTCTTTTAGAAGTAATGTTGAAGGTACTTGGAGGTAAGGAATTATGCAATAAAGATTCTGAAATCAGCAAATAATTTGATTGACAAATTGACAAAATTTTCTTGAAATCCTTGGTGAAAGAGAGCATTTGAGGTCCGGCTCAATACATCCGTGACGAAAAAACTCCTCTCTTTTTCCCCAAAAAGAGAGACTCAGGCTTAGCCCTTACCTGAATGGGAAATTGAAATTACTCCTCTCTTCCCTGAAGATGAGGTGTTTGCAAAACGAACTTTCGAAGAGAAATTAAGCTTTCGTCAAAGCTCCCTAATATTAGGCTTCTCTTATGGAAAGGGGGCCGATAGTGTGAGGTCAGAAAATTGGGTCATGAAAGGAACGAGTCCACCACACTCTCCCTAAAAAAGAGGGTCCTCCATGACAAAATGGCCTAGTATGAAAATTGGGGAGCCACAAGAAAAGCGAGTCTCCGTCGAGCCTCTCCCTATAAAAGGGTTCTTTGTGTGAAATTGGAAATTGTTTTGCAAACGGTTCACAAAGACGCGAGTCCCTTCAAACTCTCCCTAAAAAGGGGCTAGGTGAACGAATTAGATAGCATGCGAAAAGAACGAGCTTCCTCGAACTCTCCCTATAAAAAGGGTCTTTCGCAAGAGAAAATGATTAAAATTGGATATTGGGATTGATTGACTGTTATCATAACAAAATTTTTTCCCTCCCTTGCGAGAGAAAAATGAATTTCGCGAGTTAAACTCGACCAAAGTTTTGAAAATGATTTTTGAAAATTAACTCGCCTCTGTTTTGAAAATTTGCGGAAAAATTCCGTGGAATGAGATCCGTCTGTCGGTACGAGGTTCAACCGTTCCTGGCGCCTTTACCAGGGGTAATTGAACCAAGGACCAATTATGTGCTTTAACTCGACTCAAATAGCTAAATTATGCTCTATTTTTCCTAGAATGCACAAAGAATCAGGCTTGTGCTATGAAATTTTGAAAATAATGCAAGTTTGAGAAAATATGATGTTTGCTTTGGAAAATTGAAATATGCTGGAAAATGATTGGAAAAGTGCTGGAAATGGAATCCCTGGGAAAATCATTGAATTTCATTGGAAATCAGAAATTTGATTGGAAAATGAATTCTTAGTAAAACTTGAATCTTGGGGAAAATCAATTTTTGAAATTTGGAATTTCTTTTCTAAGAAAATGGATTTGAGAATTCTGAGGAAATCTAAGAAATTCATTGGAAAATGACTTTTGAAATGAAAAATGGATTCTCAGGAAACTGGGTTCTCAGGAAAGTGGGAAATCTGAGAAAATCAATTTCTGAAAACTTGGGATTTTGAATGTTGAGAATTTTAAAACATTGGAAAATCTTGGTTTGAACTTAGGAAATGCTTTGAGATCTCTTTTGAAAACTTAGGATTTTGAGAAAATCAAATCCTGAGAAAGACTTGGAAATTCTTGAGAAAACTGAATTTTCTGAAATTGAAATTGGAAAATGAATTTGAAAATAATGCAATTTGAATGATATGAATGAATGAATATGAATTTGAAAATGGAATTTCATTGAGGAATTGGGAAATCCTTTTAAAACTTTGAGAAATGCAGTGCATTTTGAAGTTAGCCTAAGAGTGTAGGTTGAATGTGGTTGATATAAAGATCATAAATCTTGGTTTTCTTCGTATTCTAACTATGGCCATAAATATGAATCCCACCGAGTTTATAAACTCCATAAAAGCTTGTACACGTGCCATTCGTGTAAACCATAGTGGATTTGAAATAAATGCACATGGATCATACATCAGATATTGGAATTTTGCAGAAATTAAACTATATGCAATGCAACCCTATTCTAAGCAGAAAAGTAACTCTTATTCCAAATATTACATTGATTTTTACATTGAATTGAAATAAAAAAAATAAAAGCTAAATCTTCTTCTTGAATGTTTTTGCAAAACTAGAAAACAAGGTTAGCACAAAAATGTAGGTTTTTCTGAATTTATCCGAAAATATGGGAAATTATCGGATATTATTCAGAGATAAACCCAAAATCATACCCCCTTTGATATAAACATGATAAATAATGAATAAATTTCGAAAATAAACTTGAAAATTCGAAATTGAGGTCAAAATGACCAAAATGCCCCTGATGACCTTGAAATCAGGGTTTTCTGAAAGAAATTTTATAAATTTTAGAATTTTTAAAATTAAATGAAATAAATCAAATAAAATATGATGAAATATGATGATATGCATGAAAATTTATGAAATTAAAGATTGAAATTTCGAAATTTAGGTCAAAATGACCAAAATACCCCTCATAACCAGACTATGGCCTTGAAACCAGGGTTTTTTGAAATAAATTTTGCAAAAATGGAAAATATGAAATGCAAATGAGATTTAAATTAACCCTAATATTATTCTACATGCTAATTTACATGAATAAAACCCTAAAATGGCGAAAATATAAAATTTAATCTGATTTTCGCTTGATTTTCGCTTCTGAATTTAAAGATAAACTAACAAATAGAGCAAATGAATTTGGAATTAAGCCAAATTTGGCATGGACACTTAAAATATCCCTAAAAATAGAATGGATCTCGAAAATCTATTTTTTTGTATTTTTAAATATCGAAATTCAAGTAAAAACCCTAAATTTTGTGATTTTTGCCTAAAATGTTGATTCTAAAGGAGATTTATGATATCAAACTTCCATAAAAATTTCCCAAATTTTATGGGGTGACATAGGACAATAAGGCAAGGATTTTTTCCTTTTACACTTTCTGGTTTTGACCTATGGTCGGAGCTGTGCCACTCCGGCAAGTCGGATCGGAATCCGGCGACTCTAGGATTTGAGGGAAACAGAAAGGTTTTGGTAGAAAATATGGGGAAACTAGTAAACAGATGGGAAAAAGGCTGAAATTGTGGGAAACTGTTTCTGACAAATAGATGGAAATTTTGTCTTTTTACAGAACTGGGATTCGGGTTACGGTTTGGAAAAGGGCACGCTGTTATCAGAGACCTAAATCTCTGGAATTTCGGGATTTTGAAATCTATCAGACAGAAAAAACAATTTTGGAAAAAATAATGAAACAGTTTCAAAAATCCCCAAATTTTGGAAAATGACAGAAAAACATGTTAGGAACAACTTTTGTGCTGAAAGTTTTTGCAGACAAGTTGCTGATTGATAGGACTTAGTGCATTTAGGTCTGTCTATACCCTGACAAAGGAAAATCGAGAGTTTCTCAGAGGTCTGGGAAATCCGATTTTTGACAGAGGTCAAAACAAATTAGAAAAATCTCAAAATCTACAGATCATTAGTATATTCAATTATGAATCCACTGTGATTTTTTTAAAGAAAAACAGATCGTCCATTGAGGCGATTTTGGGTCAACAACCCTACTAAATGGGAATCTGGAATCTCCAGAGGGTTTAAAACCCTATCTAGAGTTTGGATTTATTAGATAGAGTTATTAAACTCAAATTGATCCGAATTTTTGCAGAGAAACGAAAACTAAACATAGGCATCTACCATAAAAATTTAACAATTTATAAACAAAAAAATCAAATATAAAATTATAACTGAACTACATGCATGGATCTACATTCTATAGACTATCAATCGAATATTAATAAAGCTAAACTTAATGAATGCAATAAGCATGGAATCTACATAAATATAATGATGCAATTAAAAAAAATGATCAAGGGTACGACTTGGTCTTAGTATTGGCCATTGTAAGGAGGGACTCAATCCATCGGAGGAATGAATCGACTCTTTACGTAGCCTTTTACCATGACACAATAAGAATAATAATAAAAACAAAACTATCTGTAGGTTAATAAAAAAGAAGAATAGGAACCTTACCTTAGGGATCCAGCTACCACAATTGAGGATGAAGTCTGCTTGTTGTTGACGTTGGCTACCAAGAAGATGGCTGAAGGAGTTGCTTCAAAGTATGGGCTGGACCGGCTGGAGCAAGAGTTGCAGGAGATGGTGTTGTGTTGATGCGGCTGCAAAGGAGGAAACTGGTGACGGCTGATCACCAAGGGCTGCTACACCAACTGGTTCCAATGGAGAGCTGCTGGGGATGATGAGCTGGTAGTGGTGTTGAAGGAAGAAGGTGGTTGTGTTGTTGGTTTTGAACGGCTGCTGCAGTTAGTGGTGGCAATGGCTGCTTAGGCTGGAGTTGAGGATTCCCTTGTGGTGGCTGCAGCTGCTACAAAGGGAGGAGGAGCCAACTGCAACAAGGAGGGTGATGTGCCGGCTGAAAGAGGGAGCTTGGAGGTGCTTCAAAGTGGCTTCAATGGCTGGGAGTTGCAGCCAAGGATAGCTGCAGCCAAAAGAGAGAGAGAGAGAGAGAGAGTTAGAGGAAGACGTGTAGAAGATGGCAGCCGTAACCTTTTTTTTTCTTTTGTCTTGAACATAGGTTTTGACATAATCAAAACCTAAGTTTTTAATAGTATGCAATGAGCCATCCCTCTATGGCTGTACGTGAATAGCTGGGAAAGAGGGAAAGGAAGGAAGGAAGAAAGGCAAGAAGGAAAGAAAGAAGGAAGAAGAAAAGGAAGAAAAAGAAAGAAAAGGGAAAAACAAAGGAAAGAAAGAAAAGGAGGGAAAAAGGAAAAGGGAAAAAAAATGGAAAGTGGGGCTGGAGGCTTGGGTGACCACCTTGTGGGTCCCACCTCTCTAAAATGCAAAATAAATAATAAAAAAAACAAAAATGAACAAAAAAAAAAGAAAATTGAAAGGAATAAAAGAATATTTTTTTTTAATAAAACAGAAATGTAAATGAGTGGGCCATCTCAAAGCAGGTCCAAATTCCACTTTTGAAATTCATTTTGATGATTAGAGGGGTAAAATAGTCTTTTCAGAAAATTTCTACACAAAACGAGCTATTTTTGGCAGTTTTTGAAATGAGCTCGGATTTTGAAGTTCAATACTCCGTTGTGAAGCAAATCCAATGTAGAATTTAAAAATTTGATTTTGAAAGAAATCCAGATTGTTTTTCTCGAGAAAATACTTCCAAATTTATTTCCAGACAAAATGAGCTATTTTTTGCAGTTTTTTGAAACAAGCTCGGATTTTGAAGTTCAATACCCCGTTGCGAAGCAAATCCAATGTACAATTCAAAATTTTGAGTTTGAAATAAATCCACATTATTTTTTTCGAGAAAATATTTCCAAATTTAGACTCCCGAGGGTAAAAAATTCAATTTTGGAAACCCGGAGTTTGAAATTGATTTATGAAAGCTTTTGAAACTTGATCTGGATTGAAATTTATAAAACTGGAGTTCTGGACTTCGAAAATGAAATGAAAAGTGATGAAATGTTATGAAATGCTAAGAAATGATGAGAAATGACATGCAAAATGCAGACCCTGAATGAAGAATTTTGGATGTTAGACCCCGATTGACAGTTGTACCAGTTGAAAAAGCATTAAAATTGATAAAATTTGCAAAATAGCTCAAGAAATGGTTTTCGGGACTCTATTGGGTTAGAGTGACACTGAAAATTAGGGTTTGATCTGGACTGAACTCAGATGAGTTGGATTGAGCTGGGTTTTAGAGTTTCAGAACTCCAATGAGCTGACAATGATATTGACTCAACTGACCTTTCCGACTGAATTTTCAAGAAAAGCTGTCATTTTTAGAGAAATGGTACGGAATGGTCATTGGATTGAAGTGAATTACGAACCAGAGCTGGGTTTGAGCTAGAACAAAAGTTAGTAATACTGACATGAACTAAAATCAAAGCTTGAGCACTAGCTCAATTGACTGAACTTAGCTCAATTTCAGTTGAAAGAGCTGAAATGGACTAAAATGGGCTCCTGGACACTTAGAAATGATTTTGAACTGAAACGGGAGCACTCGAACTTCTGGTGAGCTCAAGTTAGACTCTAGAGAATATGACTGACTATGAATGACTCACTCAGAGACAATTGGCTTGGATTTGAGTGAGAAATGAGCTTATTTCTAAAGAAATGATCCCATTTTGGCAGGAATTGTCAGAAATGAAAATGGTCTTCTCACTGTGAGCTCAAATGAGCTTTGGAATGACTGATATTCTAAATGTTTTGAACTGACCAGTGAGCTTTGTTGACTCCGACTGACTAGGGTCCGGGATGACCTAGGAGTAAAATGGTAATTTTCCTAGTGAAAATGGGTAAAATGATGATTTTCTGAAACTGACTCGGGGTTTGACTCCTACACTGACCTAACAGGGTTGGCACTGCACGAGGAGGGTTGTTTGAGAATGGATGAGGAAAATTTGGGGTGTTTACAGATGCCCCTCTTTGCTACTAAGCCGGCTTGAAGACGAGCTTAGTGGCAAAGAAAAACACACCAAATTTTGGCCATAAAAATGCCCCAGTTTGAAGGATCTGACTGGGTATGAAGAAATTAGCCCTGATGAAAATGGTAGATATGAAGTGAAGAATAAAAAAGAAAATTTTACTTCAAAAGGAAGTGAGATTCAGGTTTTGCCCTTAACCTGGATGGGACGAAAATACCTCGTGTAGAAACGAAGCTCAGGTTTGACCCTTAACCTGACCGGGGAATGAAATACCTCATCAAAGGCGGCTCAGGTTTGTACCCTTATCCTGATTGGGAGGAAAATGAATGGAATCCTCGAAGGAAGAAACCATGATGGAACCTTCAGATTTCCGCACAATGAATCCGATAGGGGTTTTGCAAAAGGATGAAATTGGGGTCTCTAAAGCTTGAAAAGGGGTTTGATTTTGGGCGCCTCATTGCTGAGACTAAATAACTTTTGAAATTGGTAATCTTTTGCGAGGAAATGATTGGTGGCTTAACCTCAAGCCAAAATTGGACTGTCTATGGTGGGACAGTGGGGACACAGGGAAGTGTGCGAATCTGAGAGCCCAGGCGCTCAAATTATACCAACAAAAGGGAAGGAACCTTGAAAACTTCCGTTATCAAGTCCTTAAAAGGGATAACAACTGATGTCAGGATGCGCCAAAGATGAACCTCAAGCTCTCGCTTCACGCCAGGATAGCTAGAAAATATTGTCAAAATGTTGAAAATTATTGTTGAATCAAAATAATTTAAAATGATGCACATTGTTTTGATAATATTCCCTCTTTTCTACCTGAAGTATTACCTCCGACTGGGCTTAACTTCGTAGAATCAAGATTCGAATTCAAATTTCTTGTAATTGACTTTCTTTCAAGGAGGCTATCAATTTCCTTGATATAAATAGAAAAGAGAGTATTCTTGATATTGTGAAAGCAATTGGTGAAGGAATATTGATAATAGAATTTCACAAATTTTAAAGAAGATTCTTGACAGATTCCGCAGTCTGATATCATGGGATTATTTTCTCATGATGATTTTTCTGCCCACTTTTTTTTTCTTTTTTGGCAGAATTAGAGCTCTCTTAGGCTTTTGGGGATTTTATTACATCATCCTTCATTTTGGAGATGTTCTGACTTTTCTCTCTCTTTTTTCTTTTTTTTTTTGAAGGGTACGTCACAAACTCCTTCATCTTGGAGATGTTTCGATCCTTCTTTTTCTCTCAGGGATTATATTGACGGTTATTGGCTCATTGGTTGGAAATCTCTTGATGATAGCGGAAATTAAATATCTTTTAGGGTTTGTCGGGAGGCTCATCGCAGTCGCCTTCATCTTGACGGTGCTCTGAACTTTCTCTAGAAGGATCTGTCACAAACTCCGTCATCTTGGAGATGATTCAAATCTTCTTTGGCCCCGGGGGTCTACTCGCCTAATTTGCCTTCATCTTGACGACAATTGAGAGATCCCTTTTGCAGATATTTAATTGTAGCTTAGGTGATTGAGGAGATATAGGGATTTAATGGATTTTTCTGTATCACCCAGAATATTTCGACTGCTTTATTTTTCAAGAATGATCTTTAAAAATGTGCCATTGACTGTGATCAATACTGATCACTTATGGCTTTGCAACAACATTGAATTTCCTTTTGCTGGCCATATCGAGGATTTATTCTTCATCCTTTTGGTTGGCCAATAGAAAAAATTTGAATTTTGGATCCTTTTTCACGAAAGCTTTGACCTTTCGGAAATAATACTGAAGGTATTCTGAGGTAATGTTTTTGTGCAATAAAAATTTTGAAATCAACAAATATTCAATGACAAATTGGCAAGATTTTCTTGAAATCCTTTGTGGAAGCGAGTATTTGAAGCACAACGCAACGCATCCGTGACAGAAATTTTCTTCTCCTTTCCCCAAAGGAGAAGATTCAGAAATGGGAAATAGAAATTACTCCTCTCTTCCCTGAAGAGGAGGTGTTTGCAAAATGAACTTTCGAAGAGAAATTAAGCTTTCGTCAAAACTTCCTAAGATTAGGCTTCCTTTATGGAAAGGGGGCAAGTAATGGTGAGGTCGGTGAATTGGTCATGAAGGAACGAGTCCATCACACTCTCCCTGAAAAAAGGGTCCTTCACGATGAAATGGTCTAGTACGAAATTATGGTCACAAGGAAAGCGAACTTCCGTCGAAGCTCTCCCTGAACTAAGGGTTCCTTGTATGAAATTGGAATTTTGTTTTGCAAATGGTTCACAAAGACATGAGTCCCTTCAAACTCTCCTTGAAAAGGGGCTAGGTGAACAAAGGATAGCATGCGAAAAGAACGAGCTCCCTTGAACTCTCCTTGTACAAAGGGTCTCTCGCAAGAGGAAATGATTGGAATTGGTATTGGGTGACCAAAAGGGTCGAAATTGGAAATAGAAATTTTGAAATTTTGAAATTTGAAATTTGAAATTGGAAATTGGAAATTTAGAATTTGGAAATTGATATTTGGAAATTGGAAATTGATTGACCCGAAGGTCAAAATTGGAATCGATTGACCCAAAGGTTGAATTTGAAAATTTGACAATTGGTTGACCTAGAGATCGAAATTGGAAATTTGGAAATTGATTGACCCGAAGGCCGAAATTAGAAATTTGGAAATTGGTTGACCCGGAGGTCTAAAATTGGTAATTGGGTGGCCCAAGGGCCAAAATTGGAATTGGAAATTGGAAATTGGAAATTGGAAATTTTGAAATTGGAAATTGGAAATTGGAAATTTTGAAATTGATTGACCCGAAGGTCGAAATTGGAAATTTGGAAATTGATTGACCTGAAAGTCAAAATTGAGAATTGGCTTACTGGGAAAAATATGTGTTCAATAGGAATTCAGCGTAAGAACAACATTGGTTCTGTTGAGAACGATATTGGTTCACTGGGAACGACATGGGTTCAATAGGGATTCAACCTAAGAACTATCAATTCCATAGGAATTTAACCTAGGGATCACATCGGTTCAACAGGGGTTCGACCTACAAACTATCAATTAAATAGGAATTTAACCTAGGGATCACAGTCTAAGAAGAAAGGATTCAACTTGTGAGCTTTGAATGAATCAGGTGCTAAACTGGGTTTTAAGGGAAGATTCGAATCAGAATTTAAATCTTCAAGGAAAAACTAAATGAATTTGGTTTTGAAAGAAAATTCGAGTTGGAACTCTAAGTTTCTAGACCAATTCTAGACATTTGAATTGGATTTGGAAGAAAATTCGAGTCGGAACTCTAATTTTCTAAACCAATTCAGAAGGAAAAGAAAATTCTGGTCAGAACTCGAATCTTTGAAGGAAAACTGGATCCATTGGAAGGAAAGAAAACTTGAGTCGGAACTCAAATCCTGAAGGAAAACTAGACCGGTTAGAAGAAAAGGAAATTCGAGTCAGAACTCGAATCCCGAGGAAAAACTAGACTAATTAGAAGGAAAGAAAATTCGAGTCGGAACTCAAATCCCGAAGGAAAACTAGACCAGTTAGAAGGAAAGAAAATTCGAGTCGGAACTCGAATCCCAAAGGAAATGACTAATTAGAAGGAAAGAAAATTCGAGTCGGAACTCGAATCCCGAAGGAAAACTAGACCGGTTAGAAGGAAAGAAAATTCGAGTCGGAACTCGAATCCCAAAGGAAAACTAGACCGGTTAGAAGGAAAGAAAATTCGAGTCGGAACTCGAATCCCGAAGGAAAACTAGACCGGTTAGAAGGAAAAGAAATTCAAGTCGAAACTCGAATCCCGAAGAAAAACTAGACTAGCATGAATTAGGTTTGAAAACATTAACCAGTAAACCAGATTTAGAAAGTTTGACCAATAAAAATTGGATTTTGAAAGTCCGACCAATAACAATTGGATTTTGAAAGATGTACCAGTGTGAATACCGGATTTTGGAAATGAACCAGTATAAGTACTGGATTTTGAAAATGGATCAGTACGAATACTGTTTTTTGAAGAATTACCAGCACGAATACTGGATTTTGAAGATTTACCAGCACAAACACAGGATTTAGAAAATTTTACCAGCACGAACACTGGATTTTGAAAATTTACATGCACGAACACTAGATTTAGAAAATTTTACCAGCACGAACACTGGTTTTTGAAAATCTTACCAGCACAAACACTAGATTTTTGAAAATTTACCCAACTGATTCTGATGAGAGATTTTTAATCTTCATCCTCACGATGACTTAGACAACTGTCGAGGTCTCAGGATTTATCCTTTATCCTGAATGGGTAGTTCAGGTTTATCCCTTAACCTGAAGGGGAAATGAATTTGATGCAAATGAATGTAAATGAATGCAAATGAATGCATGTAAATGCAAATGAATGCAAATGTATGCAAAATGATGTAAATGAATGCACATGCATGCAAAATAAGAGATTTGTTTGATCCTGCCTGCATACAGGATGTTTTGAAGACAATTTTCAAAATAATGCTCCAGTATAACTGGGGAGTGAGAAGTTGGATGAAAGGATATGTAATTGATATTTGAAGAATGCTTTCTGACTTTGGATTGATTCTGGGACTCTGAAGAGGGTCATTCCTCATGAAAGAACATTTTGCAAAGAAGGAGAATAAAAGGTGACATCAAGTTTATGAGGAAAATGGGTAATTTATTCAATCATTGAAGAGAAATAACAAGTTGGTAAGAAAACTGGGACTGTATTGTTCTTTTAAAATGACCAAAAGCAAAATGATTAAAGATGACATAGCCTTGACATTATCAGTTTCTTGGAAAACTTGATCAGGATGGTCAATTGGTATCTTCCTCATTTTCAACAAGGATCTTGTCGATGCGATCTTGAATGATGTTCTTCATGATGAAACAATTCTCAGTGTCATGCCCTACTGCCCAATAAAATTTACAGAATTTTTCTTTGAATCTGCCATGACTGTTGCAGGATCAGCTATTTTAGGTAAACGGATCATATCTTTTGTGAGCATGTATTCCAGAACACTCTCTAGTGTCTGATCTAGAGGGGTGAACTTTCGATCCTTTCTCCAATCCTTGTGCTTTGGCTTTTCTGGACCTTTCTCTTTATGTTGAGGACTAGATTGAAGAGGCTTATCATTGTTGGAGAACTTTCCTTTTTGGCTCTTAGATCCCTCTGAATAGTTATCATGATTGCAATCATCGGCAGAATGACTAAAGTGAGCCTCTGGAGATCCGACCATATCTTTTGTGAGCATGTATTCCAGGAAACTCTCGAGTATTTGATCCAATGGGGCCATCTTGCGGTCCTGGTTCCGACCGTCATGTTGTACTTTTTGCTGATTGCTTGACTTCTGTTGAGACTTGGTTGAGATAGTTGACCAATATTCTTTCTCATTCTCAACGAAGAAATTCTTGTCGATATAATCTTGGACAATGTTCTTGAAGACAAAACAGTGGTCGGTATCATTCCCTACCGCCCGATGGAATTTGCAAAACTGGTTCATAAATCTTCCCATGATTGTGGGAGGATTTGTGACTTTTGGGAGTTTTACCAATTCTTTGGCCAACATATATTCAAGGATTTCATCGAGAGACTGCTCGAGAGGAGTAAACTGGCGATCGTAACCCCAGTCGTCCCGCTTTATCTTTTCATTCTGTTGACTCAATTTTCCACTCTGCTTAAAATATTTCTCTTTCTGACTTGTATGATTGCCTTTGCTATCTTTGCAATCATCACGGTTGGCATTAACGAAGAAGGCGGAGTTCATCTTCTTTTTTGGACCTTGATTATTCCTGACAGGAGTGATGCCTTCGTAGAGGTTTTTCCTTGCGAAAACCTTCTTGCCCTTGTCACGGTCTTGCAAATTTTTAATCACCTCAGCCATTTTCTTCAACTGCACTTGGACTCGATCATCCATTGCTTGACTCTTCAATTTATAGGCTATCCCTTGTCTATGGGGGGATCTTTGAAATGCTTATTGAGCTTCATATTCTTCATCAGTGTCCTCTACTGATTTCCCTTCATTTGTTGTATCAGCATCCTGAATAGGCTTCTTAGACAACTTCAAAACACTTTTGACTACCTGGCCCTTTGCCTTCTGCTTGACTTGGGTCTTCTTTGCACTGGCTTCAGCTTGTTCTTCCAGCATCTTGCTCATCATCTTTTTGAACATGGCATATATCTGAGGATCCATGTCATCCTCAACCTGCAGCCCTTGATTTTTGCCCGAGCGCGGGGAATCCATCTCTTCGTCCGAGGCTGTTGAATATGTGATGCCTTCGAGTGGTGCAGTTTTCTTCCCTGACCTTATCTAAACCATCAAATATCACGAATGCTCTCTGCAAGGCAAAATTGATGATTAGGCTTTTGAAAGAGATTTTGATTGGAAGAGAATACTTGCTGAGAATTTTGGTAGACAATTGAAAAAATATCCCATTACTAGGGATTGAGTCGTCGTTGGGATTACGATAATTGCGTTGTCATTTCTTTGCAAATAAAATAAACAACTGAAAATTATGCCTTGTTACCTAGGCGAGGTCGTCAAACCAGGAATTGAAGAATTTGCAAGATTTTTATTTATTGAAAGGAAAACATGATTGTATCAATAATAAACTTGGGAAAGAGGGGGCGGACAAACAATTTGCCACCACTCTTTATAACTAGCAGAGACACGAGGGCCGGGAAAAAGTGGAAGAGTAACAAAAGAGTCTCAGTCATATCTGGTATAATGGTATATTTCGGACCACTGCGCTGATGTAAGGTCGAATTCTGGCATGACTCCTGATAGCAGCCGCATCTCTATGTGCTTCTGTCTCTGAGAAAACTGTCGGACACACCGCTCTGGATGATAATAGGCGCAGAAGAATGGACCAAGCAGCTTGAATCTCTTGCCATATGCATAGGTGTATCTGGGAGGCGATAATTTTTTATCAAAATAGTCTCATACCACTTCTTCTTCCTGCAGATAATCGATCATGAATCGGTACCGCCCAACTGGAAGAAGTTCCTTGCCGTTGTATCTGAACGAACTAGCTCTGGTCGGCACATGCTGAAGGAACCAAGACTGAAGAGCATAGGTACATCCCTCGACTAGGATGGACTCTCCAAGTGTGAAGCGGGTCAGTCCTCTGTATAGAAAAGCAAGCAGGGCCATGGCTATCGAGAGTCTGTCGACTTCCCCATCTTCTCAAAAGCTGAACTATTCTGACATAATTTTGTCCATCTGGAAAGAAAGCAAGTCCCACAGTACACAAAACCATCGCATGCTGAATTCTTTCTCGAGCTGTCCTGGACAACGAGCTGAGTTCTGTGAATTCTCCATACTGTTGGTAGATCTCGATCAGTTTTATATATTCATTTCCATTTTCCTCAATCAGTGGCCAAGACTTACGCCTTGTCATGCGAGCCACGACATCTTTAGGGTCCACACCCTTGACATTGATCAAGAACTGTTGCTCTAACGGATCTCCAGGCTGACTAGTTGGCTCAGGCAGTCCCATGATCTCTGAAAATTCATCCATCAGTAGTGTCATCTCGCCCCATGAAAACCAGAACGTGCAGGTATGTAGATTCCATCGCTCTGCCAGCGCATGGATCAGATTGCTGTTGACTGTCAACTTCCCCACTGCAGATGACAGTTCCAACCCGCAATCGCTCAAGTGGTCCGGAAACATACAAGAGAAGTTTTTGAACCAAATGTAGTATCACCGGGGGAAGAAGGGTCCAGTGCTGAGAGCTTGATGCTCGGGAAGAATTTGTCGCACCTCGTAGGAGATGTGACCCTCAGGAAAAACAGAATCAAGCTGACTGGATGCCATTGAAGTGAAAGATAGGAAGATTGGAATTAGACTTTGGAAAAATACAAGAATTTTGAAAATTGCAGGCAGGATAAAGTGAAATGCTGAAAATTCGAAGTCCAGAGGAACGAAAGAATGAAAAATCACCTGGAGTTTTGAAGAAAAAGTGGATAATTTGGGAAAAATTATCCAGGGTTTTTGAGAAAAAGGAGATATTTCATAAAAGATGAAAAATGAGGTATTTTAGAAAATTGTTTGGTATTTTGAAAAAATTGGGAAAAATATGAGAAAATAAGGCGAAAATAAATATCATACATTCAATTACAAACAATTATGCACATACAGCAATCCCTAAGAAGCTGACTCTAAATGCATCAATTTTGAAAGAGCTTTAGGACCCTAATCCTGACTCTAAGCTCAGATCAACTGTGCCCAATCATGCTATGTTGATATACTCGAGCCGAGGCTCGATGTACGTGGCATAAAAATTCATCTCCGGTTCTAGGCTTGTGTTTTCCCAACATCCTTGAGTGTATGTCGATATACGTTGGACTATGGCCCTTGGTACGTGGCAGGGGGGCGTTAGCCCAAATAAGTGGCCCAATTGTGAGGCTTTGTCCCGAACTATGGTTCTGGAAGAGAGCCCAGCAACGTAAAGACCGGGTAGACATAGGTGAAGTGGTTTTTGAAATATGATCACATGCAAGCAAACAGAGGGCTCTAAAACCTAAAGAGATAGAGATTTTGAAATTTTTTGAAGAAGCAAGCATTGTTTTCATACAAATCCTAGATTGAGAAGTGTTGTATTTCAAACCTAAGTCTAAGTGTGCATGCATAATTCTCCTCAATATGGTCCTACCAAACCATGCCTAGTCTACATGCAATCCATGTCAGCTGGGTTCAAGTTTAGGCACCTAGGTTCACATGATATCAGAAATTAAAGTTGACATTCCATAGAACATAATTTTGATAATTGAGCTAAGTTAAAGCATATAATTGATCAGGCGAAGACAGGTCCCATCACGGTCGCCAAACCTGTTATCATCGCAAAATTTTTCCCCTCCCTTGCGAGAGAGAAACGAATTTCGCGAGTCAAACTCGATCAAAGTTTTGAAAATGGTTTTTGAAAATTAACTCGCCTCCGTTTTGAAAATTTGCGGGAAAATTCTGTGGAATGAGATCCGTCTGTCGGTACGAGGTTCAACCGTTCCTGGCGCCTTTACTAGGGGTAATTGAACCAAGGACCAATTATGTGCTTTAACTCGACTCAAATAGCTAAATTATGCTCTATTTTTCCTAGAATGCACAAAGAATCAGGCTTGTGCTATGAAATTTTGAAAATAATGCAAGTTTGAGAAAATATGATGTTTGCTTTGGAAAATTGAAATATGCTGGAAAATGATTGGAAAAGTGCTGGAAATGGAATCCCTGGGAAAATCATTCAATTTCATTGGAAATCAGAAATTTGATTGGAAAATGAATTCTTAGTAAAACTTGAATCTTGGGGGAAATCGATTTTTGAAATTTGGAATTTCTTTTCTAAGAAAATGGATTTGAGAATTCTGAGGAAATCTAAGAAATTCATTGGAAATGACTTTTGAAATGAAAAATGGATTCTCAGGAAACTGGGTTCTCAGGAAAGTGGGAAATCTGAGAAAATCAATTTCTGAAAACTTGGGATTTCGAATGTTGAGAATTTTAAAACATTGAAAAATCTTGGTTTGAACTTAGGAAATGCTTTGAGATCTCTTTTGAAAACTTAGGATTTTGAGAAAATCAAATCCTGAGAAAGACTTGGAAATTCTTGAGAAAACTGAATTTTCTGAAATTGAAATTGGAAAATGAATTTGAAAATAATGCAATTTGAATGATATGAATGAATGAATATGAATTTGAAAAGGGAATTTCATTGAGGAATTGGAAAATCCTTTTAAAACTTTGAGAAATGCAGTGCATTTTAAAGTTAGCCTAAGAGTGTAGGCTGAATGTGGCTGATATAAAGATCATAAATCTTGGTTTTCTTCGTATTCTAACTATGGCCATAAATACGAATCCCACCGAATTTATAAACTCCATAAAAGCTTGTGCACGTGCCATTCGTGTAAACCATAATGGATTTGAAATAAATGCACATGGATCATACATCAGATATTGGAATTTTGCAGAAATTAAACTATATGCAATGCAACCCTATTCTAAACAAAAAAGTAACTCTTATTCCAAATATTACATTGATTTTTACATTGAATTGAAATAAAAGAAATAAAAGCTAAATCTTCTTCTTGAATGTTCTTGCAAAACTAGAAAACAAGGTTAGCACAAAAATGTAGGTTTTTCTGAATTTATCCGAAAATATGGGCAATTATCGGATATTATTCAGATATAAACCCAAAATCATACCCCCTTTGATATAAACATGATAAATAATGAATAAATTTCAAAAATAAACTTGAAAATTCGAAATTGAGGTCAAAATGACCAAAATACCCCTGATGACCTTGAAATTAGGGTTTTCTAAAAGAAATTTTATAAATTTTGGAATTTTGAAAATCAAATGAAATAAATCAAATAAAATATGATGCAATATGATGATATGCATGAAAATTTATGAAATTAAAGATTGAAATTTCGAAATTTAGGTCAAAATGACCAAAATACCCCTGATAACCAGACTATGGCTTGAAACCAGGGTTTTCTGAAATAAATTTTGCAAAAATGGAAAATATGAAATGAAAATGAGATTTAAATTAACCCTAATATGATTCTACATACTAATTTACATGAATAAAACCCTAAAATGGCAAAAATATCAAATTTAACTTGATTTTCGCCTGATTTTCGCTTCCGAATTTAAAGATAAACTAACACATAGAGCAAATGAATTTGGAATTAAGCCAAATTTGCAATGGACACCTAAAATATCCCTAAAAACATAATGGAACTCGAAAATATAATTTTTTATATTTTTAAATATGGAAATTCAAGTAAAAACCCTAAATTTTGTGATTTTTGCCTAAAATGTTGATTCTAAAGGAGATTTATGATATCAAACTTCCATAACAATTTCTCAGATTTTATGGGGTGACATAGGACAGTAAGGCAAGGATTTTTGCCTTTTACACTTTCTAGTTTTGACCTATGGTCGGAGCTGTGCCACTCCGGCAAGTCGGATCGGAATCCGACGACTCTAGGATTTGGGGGAAACAGACAGGTTTCGGTAGAAAATATGGGGAAATAGTAAACAGAGGGAAAAAAACTGAAATTGTGGGAAAATGTCCCTGACAAATAGATGAAAATTTTTTATTTTTACAGAACTGAGATTCGGGTTACGGTTTGGAAAAGGGCACGCTGTTATCAGAGACCTAAATCTCTGAAATTTCGGGATATTGAAATCTGTCAGACAGAAAAAACAATTTCAGAACAAATACTGAAACAGTTCCAAAAATCTCCAAATTTTGGGCAATAACAGGAAAACATGTTAGAAACAACTTTTGTGTTGAAAGTTTTTGCAGACGAGCTACTGATTGATAGGACTTAGTGAATTTAGGTCTGTCTATACCCTGACAAAGGAAAATCGAGAGTTTCTCAGAGGTTTGGAAAATCCGATTTTTAACAGAGGTCAAAACAAATTAGAAAAATCTCAAAATCTGCAGATCATTAGTATATTCAATTATGAATCCACTATGATTTTTTTAAAGAAAAACATATTGTCCATAGAGGCAATTTTGGGTCGACAACCCTGCTAAATGGGAATCTGGAATCTCCAGAGGGTTTAAAACCCGATCTAGAGTTTGGATTTATTAGATAGAGTTATTAAACTCAAATTGATCCAAATTTTTGCAAAGAAACGAAAACTAAACATAGGCATCTACCATAAAAATTTCAAGATTTATAAACAAAAAAATCAAATATAAAATTATAACTGAACTACATGCATGGATCTACATTCTATAGACTATCAATCGAATATTAATAAAGCTAAACTTAATGAATGCAATAAGCATGGAATCTACATAAATATAATGATGCAATTAAAAAAAACATGATGAAGGGTACGACTTGGTCTTAGTATTGGCCATTGTAAGGAGGGACTCAATCCATCGGAGGGATGAATCGCCTCTTTACGTAGCCTTTTACCATGACACAATAAGAATAATAATAAAAAAACTATTTGTAGGTTAATAAAAAAGAAGAATAGGAACCTTACCTTAGGGATCCAGATACCACAATTGAGGATGAAGTCTGCTTGTTGTTGACGTTGGCTACCAAGAAGATGGCTGAAGGAGTTGCTTCAAAGTAGGGGTTGGACCGGCTGGAGCAAGAGTTGCAGGAGATGGTGTTGTGTTGATGCGGCTGCAAAGGAGGAAACTGGTGATGGCTGATCACCAAGGGCTGCTACACCAACTGGTTCCAATGGAGAGCTGTTGGGGATGATGGGCTGGTAGTGGTGTTGAAGGAAGAAGGTGGTTGTGCTGTTGGCTTTGAACGGCTGCTGCAGTTAGTGGTGGCAATGGCTGCTTAGGCTGGAGTTGAGGATTCCCTTGTGGTGGCTGCAGCTGCTACAAAGGGAGGAGGAGCCAACTGCAACAAGGAGGGTGATGTGCCAACTGAAAGAGGGAGCTTGGAGGTGCTTCAAAGTGGCTTCAATGGCTGGGAGTTGCAGCCAAGGATAGCTGTAGCCAAGAGAGAGAGAGAGAGAGAGAGAGAGAGAGAGAGAGAGAGAGAGAGAGAGTTAGAGGAAGACGTGTAGAAGATGACAGCCGTAACCTTTTTTTTTCTTGTCTTGAACTTAGGTTTTGACATAATCAAAACCTAAGTTTTTAATAGTATGCAATGAGCCATCCCTCTATAGCTGCACGTGAATAGCTTGGAAAGAGGGAAAGGAAGAAAGGGAAGAAGGAAAGAAAGAAGGAAGAAGAAAAGGACGAAAAAGAAAGAAAAGGGAAAAAGAAAGGAAAGAAAGAAAAGGAGGGAAAAAGGAAAAGGGAAAGAAAAATGAGAAAAAAAAAATGGAAAGTGGGGCTGGAGGCTTGGGTGACCACCTTGTGGGTCCCACCTCTCTAAAATGCAAAATAAATAATAAAAAAAAACAAAAACGAACAAATAAAAAGAAAATTGAAAGGAATAAAAGAATATTTTTTTTTAATAAAACAGAAATGTAATTGAGTGGGCCATCTCAGAGCGGGTCCAAATTCCACTTTTGAAATTCATTTTGACGATTAGAGGGATAAATAGTCTTTTAAGAAAATTTCCACACGAAACGAGCTATTTTTGGCAGTTTTTGAAACGAGCTCGGATTTCGAAGTTCAATACTCCGTTGCGAAGCAAATCCAGTGTAGAATTTAAAATTTTGATTTTGAAAGAAATCCAGATTGTTTTTCTCGAGAAAATACTTCCAAATTTATTTCTAGACAAAACAAGCTATTTTTGGCAGTTTTTTAAAACGAGCTCGGATTTTGAAGTTCAATACCCCGTTGCGAAGCAAATCCAATGTAGAATTCAAAATTTTGAGTTTGAAATAAATCCAGATTATTTTTTTTGAGAAAATATTTCCAAATTTAGACTCTCGGGGGTAAAAATTTCAATTTTGGAAACCCGGGGTTTGAAATTGATTTCTGAAAGCTTTTGAAACTTGATCTTGATTGAAATTTATAAAACTGGAGTTCTGGACTTCGAAAATGAAATGAAATGTGATGAAATGTTATGAAATGCTAAGAAATGATATGAAATGATGAGAAATGACATGCGAAATGCAGACCCTGAATGAAGAATTTTGGATGTTAGACCCCGATTGACAGTTGTACCAGTTCAAAAAGCATTAAAATTGATAAAATTTGCAAAATAGCTCAAGAAATGGTTTTCGGGACTCTACTGGGTTAGAGTGACACTGAAAATTAGGGTTTGAGCTGGACTGAACTGAGATGAGTTGGATTGAGCTGGGTTTTAGAGTTTCAAAACTCCAATGAGCTGACAATGATATTGACTTAACTAACCTTTCCGACTGAATTTTCAAGAAAAGTTGTCATTTTTAGAGAAATGGTACGGAATGGTCATTGGATTGAAGTGAATTACAAACCAGAGCTGGGTTTGAGCTAGAACAAAAGTCAGTAATACTGACATGAACTAAAATCAAAGCTTGAACACTAGCTCAATTGACTGAACTTAGCTCAATTTCAGCTGAAAGAGCTGAAATGGACTAAAATGGGCTCCTAGACACTTAGAAATGATTTTGAACTGAAACGGGAGCACTCGAACTTATGGTGAGCTCAAGTTAGACTCTAGGGAATATGACTGACTCAGAGACAATTGGCTTGGATTTGAGTGAGAAATGAGCTTATTTTTGAAGAAATGATCTCATTTTGGCAGGAATTGTCAGAAATGAAAATGGTCTTCTCACTGTGAGCTCAAATGAGCTTTGGAATGACTGATATTCTAAATGTTTTGAACTGACCAGTGAGCTTTGTTGACTCCGACTGACTAGGGTCTGGGATGACCTAGGAGTAAAATGGTAATTTTCTTAGTGAAAATGGGTAAAATAATGATTTTCTAAAACTTACTCGGGGTTTGACTCCTACACTGACCTAACAGGGTTGGCACTGCACGAGAAGGGTTGTTTGAGAATGGATGAGGAAAATTTGGGGTGTTTACATTGACCCAAAGGTCGAAATTGGAAATTCAGAAACTGATTGTTGGAAATTGGGTGACCCGGAGGTCGAAATTGGATGACCTAACGGTCGAAATTGAAAATTGGTTGACCAAAAGGTCGAAATTGTGTGACCCGGAGGTCGAAATTGAGAATTGAGTGACCCGAAGGTCAAAATTGGAAATTGAATTTGAAAAATTGGAAATTGGGTGACCCGAAGGTCAAAATTGAAGAATTTATTGACCCGAGGGTCGAAATAGGAGAATTGAATGACCTGAGGGTCGAGATTGGAAATTGGTGGGCAAAAGGTCAAATTTGAGAAATTGACTTACCCTGTGGATCAAAATAACTTGGATCAATATAGGAGAAAAGTTTGAGTCAGAGCTCGAATAAGGTAAAGAGATCATGAGTCGAAACTCGGATCAACAAAGGAAAATGAAGAGCTCGAATCAGAGCTCCTTATTAAAGAGATCACGAGTCGGAACTCGGATCAACAAAGGAAAATGAAGAGCTCGAATCAGAGCTCGAATAAGGTAAAGGGATCACGAGTTGGAACTCGGATCAACAAAGGAAAAATGATTTGAAGGAAAACCCGAGTCAGAACTCGAGTTTTGAAAGAAAAAGTGATTTGAAGGAAAACCCGAGTCGGAACTCGGATCTTCAAAGGAAAAATAATTTAAAGGAAAACCCGAGTTGGAACTCGATTTTTCGAAAAATAATTTGAAGGAAAACCCGAGTCAGAACTCGATTTTTCAAAGGAAAAATAATTTGACAGAAAACCCGAGTCGGAACTCGGTTTTTCAAAGAAAAAATAATTTTGACTGAAAACCCGAGTCGGAACTCAGTTTTTCAAAGGAAAAATAATTTTGACGAAGAACCCGAGTCAGAACTCGGATCTTCAAAGAAAAAATAATTTAAAGGAAAACCCGAGTCGGAACTCGGATCTTCAAAGGAAAAAAAATAATTTAAAGGAAAACCCGAGTCGGAACTCGGATTTTCAAAGGAAAAATAATTTAAAGGAAATCCCGAGTCGGAACTCGATTTTCCAAAGGAAAAATAATTTGAGAGAAAACCCGAGTCGGAACTCGGTTTTTCAAAGGAAAATAATTTGAAGAAAAACCCAAGTCGGAACTCGGTTTTTCAAAGGAAAAATAATTTGAAGGAAAAAACCCGAGTCGGAACTCGGATCTTCAAAGAAAAATAATTTGAGGGAAAACTCGAGTCGGAACTCGGATCTTCAAAGGAAAATAATTAAAAGGAAAACCCGAGTCGAAACTCGAATCTTTAAAGGAAAATAATTTAAAGGAAAACCCGAGTCGGAACTCAGATCTTCAAAGGAAAAATAATTAAACCAACTTGAGAGTTGGATTTTGAAAAGGAAGAAATCTGAGTCGGAACTCGAATTTCTAAAAGAAAAATGGACCAACCTGAGAGTTGGGTTTGTAAGAAAAAGAAGTCTGAATCGGAATTCAGATCTTCAGAGGAGAATCCGATTAGAGGATCAAAATTTTGCAAATTGTCAGTGCGGGGACTGGATTTTGGAAAGAGGATTCTATTTGAAGAATTTTGAGGAAAATTGACAGAGATTGCAAACTACAGTTAGAGATTGATGAGAAATCATTCATAGTCTCAGGATTTATCCCTTATCCTGAACGGGAATATGAATTGAGTGCAAAATAAATGCAAATGAAATGCAAATGCACATGAAATGCAAATGAAGTGCAAATGAATGGTGAGGGATTTTATTTGATCCTGCCTGCATACAGAATGTTTGAAAATAAATTTTCAAAAAGATGCCCTAGTGTAATGGGGAAGAGAGAATAATATTAAAAGAGGGCTCTTGAGAAGAAACAGAACGACAAACGAAGAACATCATAGTTAAATGAGAAAAGTTTGTGATTTTATTGATGCCTTAAAAGGGATGACAACTTAAAAAAGGAAAACAACTAGGACTATATCGTTCTGAAAAAAGTAAATATGACAAAAATGAGAAGGCATTGGCATTGGCATTCTTTCGAGTGATTTGGGAAAGGCTTGGTCAGGACTGCAAGTTTTCCTTCTCTTTCTACTGGCACCAAAAACTCTTTATTGATATAGTCTTGTATAATGTTTTTGACAACAAAACAACGTTCAGTATCGTGCCCCATTGCATGATGGAATTTGCAGAAACAATCTTTCCATTTCCCCATGGTGACGGGAGGATCAACAATCCTTGGAAGTTTGATCATATTCTTTTTGAGCAGATATCCAAAAATTTCTTCGATTGGCTGACCTAGAGGAGTAAACTCGCGATCATAACCCCAACCATCATGTTTTATCTTCTTCGGATTGCTTGATTTCTGTTGAGTGGTGACTTCTTTGATTTCTTTCTGGGAACTGGACTGAACTTGCTTGGTTAAGGTTACTGGATGTTCTTCTTCTTTGTCTTCAACAAAGAGGTTCTTATCAATGTAGTCTTGCACAATGTTTTTGAAGACGAAACAACGATCAGTGGCATGCCCTACCGCCCGATGGAATTTGCAGAACTGGTTCGCGAATCTTCCCATGATGGGGGGAGAATCCGTGGCTTTTTGGAGCCTGACTAATCCCTTAATCAACATATATTCAAGGACTTTGCCGAGTGGCTCGTCTATAGGAGTGAAATCTCGATCACCGCTCCAGTTTCCGCGCTTTGGTTTTCCTTGATTTTTTTCCTTTTGCTGAGGGCTGGATTGAAAAGGTTTATCCTGGATTCTAGAATACTTTCCTTTCCGATCCTTAGACTTTTCTAAACTGCTGCTTTGATTGCCTCTATTTTTGTTGTTGCTGGGTTTAGAACTTTTTGCGCTGTTGTGGTCGCCAATGATGCTCATAGGGATGGTGATAGATGTCTCTTCTTTAACAGGAACTTTTCCGAAATTGGCTTCAGCTTGCTCGGATAATATCTCGATCATCATTTTTTTGAACAACCGATATATAGAGGGATCGATTTCATCCTTGCTGGTCTGAGCTCCCTCTTTGACAGACTTTATGGGATCCATTTCTTACTCACTGCCTATAACTAATATACCGAAGTAGCGTGGTCTTTGATCTCGTCTGAATCACACAACCATGCCAATGCCTTCTGCAAAACAAAATGGGATGTTTAGCATGATGGAAAAAATAATTTTGAAAGCAACAATCTTGAGAGAAAAAAACAAATGATGAGATCAGGTTGGCAATCTTGGAAGGAGATGACAAACGAAAAAAAAATGGATAAAATTTGGAAGATATACTGGAAAAGGTTTTTTTTTTGTTTTTTTGAAGATATAAGCAAAATTTGAAATTTCAAAAATTTTTAGGCAGGATTGGAATAAGGCTAGAAATTCGAGATCCAGTAGAATGGAAGAATGGAAAATCACGTGGAGTTTTGAAAGAAATTGGATATTTGAGAAAATCATCCAGGGTTTGAGAAAATAAAGGAAAAAGATGAGAATACGGATATTTGAAAAATATTTTTGGGGAAAATATGAGAGAAATAAAGGTAATACAAACAGTCACATCATGCATAAACATTTATGCACATACAGCACTTCCTAAAAGGCTGACTCTAGATGCATCATTTTGAAAACAGTTGTAGGATCCTAATCCTAACTCTAGGTTCAGATCATCTTTATCCAATCCAATTATGCCGATATACCCGAATCGAAATCCGAGGTACATGGCATATAATTTCAACTCTGGTTCTAAGGTAAGGTTTTTCAACATCCTTAAGCGCCTACTGATATACTTCGGACTGTGGTTCGCGGTACGTGGTAGGGGGGCGTTAACCCAAATAAGTGGCCCAGTTGTGAGGCTCTGTCCCGAACTAGGGTTCTGGAAGAGAGCCCAACAACGTGAAGACTGGGTAAAGATAGGTAAGGGAGGTTTAAAAAAATAATCACATGCAAGAAATAGAGGGCTCTAAGTCCTAGAGAGATAGCTTTTGAAAACTTTTGAAGAAGCATACATTGTTTGCATTCAGATCCTAAATTAAGGAGAGTTGTATTTAGACCTAAGTCTATGTGAGCATGAAAGTATCTTCTCAATATAGTCCTACCAAACCATGCCTAGTCTATATGCAATCAATGTCAGTAAGTCAAAATCTAGGCTCCTAGGTTCGCATGATATCAGAAAGCAAAAAGAGCTAACATTTTGAGAACACAGTTTCGATAATTGAACTAAGCCAAGCACACTTTTGATCAGACAAGGACAGGTCCCATCTCGGTCGCCAAACCTATTATCGTCGCAAAAAATTTCCGTCTTCCCTTCCCTTGCGGGAGCGAGAGGAAAATGCTTTCGCGAGTCAAACTTTGACCAGAGTTTTGGAAATTGCTTTGAAATACTCACCTCAATTTTTTAAAATAGCGGGAAAATCCATGGGATGAGGCTCGACCTGTCAGTACGAGGTTCGACCGTTCCTGGCGCCTTTAACAGGGGTAATCGAACCAAGGACCAAAAGTGTGTTTGACTTAGTTAAATCATTGAAATTGTGTTTTATCCTAAATGCACAAAGAATTCAGGCATGTGCTATGTAATTTGGTAAAATGCAAGTTGGAAAACATGATGTATGTTCAGAAAATGCTTTGGAGTTGAAAAATATTTCTCAGGAAAAAGATGGAAATCAATCTCTTAGGAAAACTCCGATAAAAGGATTTGAAATCTCAAGAAAGTTTATGAGGATGTGAGAAAATCCTAAGAAAATGGAGAGAATTCTCGAGAAAAGACTTGAAGAGGAACTATATGTCAAGGAAAATTTGAACTTTGAAAACTTTCTTTGGAAATGACTAAAATTCATTGGAAAACTCTTTGAAGAAGGAAAATCAAGACTCGAAAAACTGAAATCCTGAGAATATTGACCTTGAAATATTTAAAAATCGATTTTGATTCTTGAGAAATTCCTTTTGAAAATGAATCTTAAGAAAATAACATTTTCCAGGGAAAATCAAGGGAAAACTTGACTTAGGAAATCCAACTTCGAAAATTTTCAGAGTTTCTTGAGGAATCGATTTCCATGGAGTGAAATTTTTTTGAGAAAATCATGCGAAAAGCAGATGATGCCATGATGCAGATGATTTGAATGTATGAATGCACTTCGGAAAAGATATCCGGAAAGATTTTCTGAGAAATTTGTTGGAAAAATGTGTATTAAGCCAAAATGAATTCTTCACATATTCTGACTGTGGCCATGAATATGTTCAGAGTTTAATTGATTTAATTCACAATATTTTGCAAAATTGGAAATATGATGTGACATTTGGAAGATAGCCTAAGAGTGTAGGCTCTGTGTGACTAGTAGAAAGATGTTGAATCTGGGTCTCGTCCATATTCCGACTAGGGCCGTAAATATGGACTCCACCGAGTTCATCAACTCTCTAAGAGTTGGTGCACGTGCCATTCGTGTTCATCCACAGTGATTTTGAAATAAAATGCATGAACCACATAATCAGGATAATGCAGGAATTCAAACTATATGAAATGCATCTTAATCTAAGCAGAAAAATAAATATTATTCCAAAGTTTACATTTGATTGTTACATTGCTGACAAAAAGCTAAGAAAAAAATGTATGAAACCAAGGAATCAACATCTTCCAGATATTCCCTGCAAATGAGAATTAGTACGAGAAATTCGGCATACAAAAGAGAGATTTGCAAATTTCACATTAATGACAATACCTAAGTAATTACACTTGGATTATACTGAAATATACAATACAATGGCTAAAACATGACTAAAATGCCTATGATAATATCTAGGCAACATGCTTAAACTTAAATGAGAAATATATACATATATCTCTAAATGCTTAAATTTATGCCAAATGAAATGTGGTAATGGAGATGTATTTACAGGAGAAAATATCTACACAAATGTTCATATATGAAAACAAGTGTACCTGAAGAGATCCACACACACACACACACACACACACACACACACACACATATATATATATATATATATATATGTATATATATAGATATATATATATGTGCTTATAATGAGAAAATATGCATAGTAATTGAATTTCCATATATAATGGGTAAATGCAAGTTAGAAATATGCAAATGGGTTGTGGGATATGTTAATATGTAACTAGATTTAGTGAGATACTGATTTAATGAAAAGTATATACATGCAGGAAAGGATAATACACAGGTGCATGATATAAGATATCTAAGAAATGATGGTAGACAAACACTAAAATTGAAACAAAATGTAGAAAACGACAGTTGATAAATGCAGATGTGACAATGTGTTAATGTAAAGAAAAAGTGAAAAGAAAACCTAAGTATGAATGCAGAGATGAGGGAAATGTAATTTTGCAAAAACAGACATGCTATAATAAGTGTGCACAATGACATAAAATGTTGAAATTAAAATGGGTATGGGATACGGCTGGTGATATGCAAAAATAAAGGCATTAGTTGCTATGGAAGGCACATGAAAATCAATGCATATGTGCAGTAAATGAAAGGCTATATGTATGGACAAATGTTATAAAGTTGCAGGGAAATTGACCATGACAGGTACAACAATGAGAGACGACTTTGGGGATAGCAAGTGGGTAGAGGTGCGACAAATGACTGTGCAAAACTGATATATCCTAACCTACAAAAATTTTGTACTGAAGGTACATAGCTATGACAGTATATAATTCAGCAAATACACATATTAATAGGAATGGTTTTAGCAAAGAGTTAATATAAAACAGTAATGTGATCTTGCAGAAAATATAGAATTTCATATCAATCACAGAAAAAAAAATTCGTTTGTCCAGACAATGGCTGACGTCATCAGCCCTATGATTTTATCAAAGGTAGACATGCTGTCGTGTGGGAGATATACAATAACGAGACTACTGTGGAACACTTAAATGACCGATAAACATCACTCCAATGGGTTGTTGAGCACCCATTACTTCGTGCAAAACCGATTGCTTTCCTCTATTATGATCTACACATATAGGTAACATACAAACTCCATTAAACCCAGCTGAATTTCAGACTTGTTGTTGACTAGTTGATTTCCAGCAGTTTAGGGATCATGATATCAACAAAATCTACTTGCTAAAACTCAGTAATAAAAGAGGGAAAATGAATTTCCTTTTAGCAGCTAGTGTAGAAACATTAACATATAACAATAGAATATGAATACAAATGCACAAAAGGGCAATGTCAACAGTTGTACAGCAGCAAAAGAAAAGGCATAAGATGGAAATGTAACAAAAATAAAGCAATAGGATAAATTACACATGGTGTTGAAACTGCTAACTATTGGAGAATATACAGGTGATCAAGGTAGAGGTGTGAAATCACAAATACAGGGTATATATAAAAAAAATCTGGAATATAATGAGTGCAGGAACTAATCATGATAACCTGCATATGATCTTTCATAATGCAATGCAACAAAATACCACTTAAGCTCATAAGATCAGTTTTACCTAAGCTCAATTCAATCAGCCAAAACTGGAACCTACTGAAGTTAGAAAACAATGTAGAATGGATACAATAACCAGTAGATATATCAAGGAAAAGGGTTGCTTGCCTGAAATGATAATGTAGTGATAAATATATAAGATACCTATATACCCATGGATATATTACAAACAAAATGTACAGGGGAAAGATAAACTATTTCTGAATATTAATGTGAGATAATGGCATGTATACAACTGGTGGCCTGGAAGCTAAACGAATGTGTATGATGACACGAAAGTGTTAAAAAAATAAAAGAAATGGCAAATAATGTGTAGTAGTGGAGTTTTGTCATGAGAATATGTAATAACGATGCAAATGAGGTGACAATATGCAGAGCCTATGTCATACAGCTTCTGCTATTTGTTTTATAAGTGCAGGAAAATGATTTACATCAATCTGTTATTTCATTTCCAGATCCAGTTACTACGATTGCTGCAATGGATATGTAAGTAGCAGGACATGAACACATAGGCTACAGGAAACATAGGTTACAGGAAATTAATAAACGAAATGTATGTAACGATAGATATGATGCAGCTAAAATGCACGACAAAAGAGAGAAAGACTAATAACCATGGCTGAATGTGTGTAGGCTACTGAAATGGGGGTTCAGTCCATGAAAAGGATGAACCGTCTCATCCATTTAGCCTGCATATGAAAGCTTTCCAAATGTCCATTTCAAAACCCATCTACTATGCTGAAACGAAGCCATAGATGGATCTTTATCTTATATTGATTCCAGCTAACAAATTACAACAAGATTTGATTTAATGAAACTTTAAAAGAAAAAAAGAACATAACGCCACCTCCTATTACCTTGTGGATCCCTTGCACCACACGACCTATAGCCAGCAGAAAAAGGTTGATTCTCTATTGCTGGGCTAAAGGAAGATGGGGAACAAGCCTTGCTGGATCCCCTGCACCGAATGACTCTTGTAGACAGCCGATATGGGTCGTTCTCTGCTGTTGGGCTGAAGGAAATGGGCAGCAGCCTGCTGGATCTCCTACACCAAGTGAAATGTCATACAGCCAACCAAGAATTGAAAGGCTTGAAGCTCTTCACGCTGGATGGAGGAAATGACATCCAAAAAGGGGAAAAGCTCCACGCTGAGAGGAGGGCACCTACGATAAAACCAAATGGGTGAAAAATCAATCGGCCACCTCTTTTCCTTCCCAAAATCCCTCTTTTTAAAGATTTTCAGCTCCTTCTATCAAAAGATCGGAGCTTCCCCTTTGAGGTTCTGTTACATTTTTTTGAAAATTTTGAAAATGAAAATTAATTGGTTTTGAAAATCCGTCGTTTTGGAGGGGGACGAAATCTTAGGTCTTTTAAAAATTTTGGGTTCATTTGCTTAAGGTTTAGGTAAAATGAGCCTTTTAGGAAAGTTTGGTTGTCGCGACATCTAAGGTTGTTAAAAAAAAAACAAATAGTGAAACGAAAATGGGAGGTTTATAGGGAAATGCCACCTCAGCCAGCTTTTGAAATCCTTTTGAAAATAAAGTTTTATTTTTTTTGGCAAATCTCTTATTTTCAAGTGGGGCGCCACCCATGTGTTGGCCCACTGACTATTTTATAAGATAAATAATATTAAAAAGAATTAAAAAGAGGAATTTGCAAATTGGTACCATCTCCAAGTGGGCCCCGCTTGAGAATAAGAAACATACGTGAGAATTTGAGTGTGATGCTAGTTCAAGGCGGGTCTCACACCATTTATTTGAAAATAAAAAGCAAAAGAAATAACTTGTTTTTTGGGATTTTCATATTACGAAATAAAATTTGGTTTGTTTTCAAGAATTTGGAAAAAAATGGTTTTTCAGGGCAAAATATGTATAAAGAAAATTTTAAAATTGTGTCTTCTGACAAAATTTGAAAATCAATATCAAAACATCCAAATTGTTTTCTTGAGAAAAACTTTTGTAATTCAGAGTTCTGGGGGTAGAATGGGAAGAATTTGCAATTTTGAAGACCCAGGGTTTTGAAATCAATTTTAAAAAAAATGTTAAAACTCGAACCTGGATTGAGAATTTTGAAATCGAGAGTTCTGGACCTCGAAATGACATGTTGTGCAGTGAAATGATATGAAATGTTCATGCAATGCTATGCAAAGACATGTCCCATGAAGTGCCATTCTGACTCAAAAATTGGAAATTCTAGCTTTTTGTCGAGAATAGGATTTTGAAAATTTGCGGTTGAAAATATTTCTGAGCCTAAATATAGAAATTTCGAGACTTAGGAATGAAATTTTGGACTTTCTGCAAGGTCCCATCTCATAAAAAGACCATTTTGCCCCTTCATTGATTTCGGAGAACTGAAATGTGATGATTGATGGAGATGTCAGGGAGGTGAGTGAAAATTTGGGGTGTTTACAGATGACAGGAAGTAGCAACGTACACTGTAAGATGAATCCTACCATATTCGGCAAGCCCATCACTTCTCCACTTTCTCAACAGTGTGGAAGAAACATGAATCAGGTTTACACAGCAAATAACAAACTCAATGCAACTCATTGAAGAATCGGTGGACTTGGCTGTCAATGAATTAAGATCATTGCATATAAAAGTCTCTAAACTTTGTTTATTTAGATATTAACTTGTCCTTCCATGACCTCCTACTGGGATAGCCTTCGAGGGGTCTTCACACCATAATCTAGGATAGTTGTTTTCAGCAGGAATAGATTAAAGAAGTCTGTTCTCTCCAAACATGTAGGACGTTTTTCTCCAAAAATATTTAGTTTATCTTCAATTTCTTTTCTTCTTCTTTTTTTTTTTAGAAAGAGAAACTTTTGCTTTTGACAAGTATACTGAGTAAAGCGAAATACAATATTGCAGTACATAAAATTTACAGACTATTAAACAGGATAAATCATGATGTCCAATGCCCATAAATTTATCCAAGACGGCTTGTCTCAAACCATAAAGCTTGGAAAATAGAAGCTCTATAAATCCAACAACTAGGTGTATATGATTCCACAAAAAAAATACGAAAAGGATGAGCAACATTATATAGTAACACCTATGGCTACATGGACTAACTTTTAAGCGACTTCTAGACAACAGAACTTTTGAGTTCAGAAAGAAAAATCTTCTTAAATGACACCCGGATTAGATCCAACTTACCATCATCTTACTGATAATACATGAGTTGCTGACTTGTGGTTACATTTTGAAATCCACCATCATAGACTACTTGACTGACCTCAATACCCATTCCTATTGCCACTTGCTTCAGAACATGCTGACATACGGATAAAACAGTGAACCATAAAAGGGGTACAGCGATTCCCATGACGATTAGCCATCAGAGCTTAGAAACTTTGAAATTTGATTCAGGGAATCCCAGCGTTAGGATGACCACAGCAATCTCATGACACACACAAAACATACACAAAGAATAACATGAATCTGATGATCAGAACAACCATGTGTGATGAAGCACACATGTAATTAGAATGTGCAAAATATTTTGAACAAGAGAAAATGGAATACAATCGAATGTTGTCAAAGTAAGAAAAATCAAATGTAAAACAAGAAATTGGATGAAGCATAGAAATCAAGGGAAATAATCATAGAAAAATCAAATGAAAGCAGGAAACAGAAAAGGAAAATCGTAATCAGATATATCTATATGTTACAGAGATGAAATCAAAACAAATGATAGAAATAAATGTCAGATAGCAGCAAATGGAAAGTTTTACAAAATAAGAAGAAGGATTGCCAGAGGAGACGCTGTAGTCGACTCGAAATCGAAAAGATATACAAAATTGTAATGCTAGAAACGAAATGTAAAATAAACAAAAGAACAGATGCTAAACAGCAAAAAAAAAATGAAAGAAAATGAGAAAGATTGTTGGAATTAGGATATTTCGGTTGATGTTGCACATCCGTGATCCTAATTTGCTATATACAAATCGGCATCATGAGATGGGGTGCGTTAATGTGATAAAACAGGGAAAAATCCAAAAGAAAATGTATATGTAAGAAAAGGAATATAGAAAACAACAGAGAGGAGAAGGAAGGAAAAGAAAACTAAAAGATAAGACCAGAATAACGAAGGAAAACGCAATAAAGGGAAAATTTGCTGAAGATAAAAAAAGAAAGGAGAAGCGTTTACTTACCTGTAATTGTAGGGAGGAGGGAGGTCGATCGACTTCCTGTAGCTTCGCAGGGGGGAAGTCGGTCCTTCTTGCTAATTGGGGAAGATCAGTAGAAGAGGGGAAGAAGGGGTGAAGAAGCGGTTCAAGAAGAAGGAAAAAGGTGCGGGGGTGAGAGGCGGTGAAGATCGAGAGTCCCCTGCATGCTTCTCTTAAAGGGGAAGAAGGAAGGTTCGAGAGAGAGGGGTTCAGTTGAGGATTGAGGGTTGAGGAAGAGGCAATCCCCAATCAAAGGGTGGATTGTGCGAGAGGGGAAGCGATGGAGATTAGAGGGGCCATTGGTGATGAAGGGTGATCTGCGAAGAGGACAGGCCGTTGGAAATCAAAGGTTGAGATTAAGGATGAAGGTGGATGGTCGGGCGATGGAGGTGTGTGATGGCGAAGTCCTACGAGAGAGGAAGGATGGAAGCTTCTAGGGGGTTCGGGATTGTGTGAGAGAGAGTGAGAGGGAGAGAGACTCTGTAACCCTAAAAAGCATTTTTTTCTTTCGTTAAAACCCTCCCGTTTTTTAAAGATTTTCAAAAGGGCGGTTGTTTTTAAAAGAGTTTTCTCAAAAGAGGGTTTTAACTAACAGAAATTTCCAAAAGGGGGTTTCTAAACTATTTTTTTGTATTTTTCTTTTCTATTTTGATTTTTTTGCTCTTTTTTTTTGTATTTTCTATTTTTTTGGTGTTTTTGAAATAGAAATTCTAAAACTAAGGGATTTTTAAACTAAATTTACAAATATTTACAAAAGAAGGGTTTTCTTGAGAAATCGAGGTTGTTTTTGTAAAAGTTCTTCAGAAAATGGGTTTGGGTCCAGATTTTGAAGAAATATTCGAGTTTTGAACCTCGAATCGCGAAATATAATGCGATGGATCCAAACGGATATCGGACGAACTGTCTGAGCCTTTCAAAAAGTTATTTTGATAATTTTGAGAATTTGGTTTAAAATTGGATGACAAAACTCAGATTTAGATTCTGATATTGGATCCGGATCCGAAATCGAGTTAAATATATAAAATGAATTTGATTTTAGCAAAATTTGAGAAATAAAATGGAATTTAGATTTAAAAGTGACTCAATTACTCATAAAATGGGGTCAGGGGCGAAAAGGGCATATTTACAAAATTCTTCTTTTTCTTTCCTTTCTTCTTCTTCTTCTTTCTTCCTTTTCTTCTTCTTCCTTCCCTTTCTTTCCCTCTTTCTCATTCACGTACCCCCTTCTTCCCTCTTCCTTTCATTCCTTTTTTTTTTCCTCTTCTTTTTTCCTTTTTCCTCTTCTTCCTTTCTTTCCTTCTTTCTTTCCCTCCTTTCTTCCTTGCTCGCTTTCTAAAAAACCCATCATACGGCTGCCCATGGGCTCCTCTTCCTTTCACGTCTCTCCCTTAGCCTTTCATTCACTCCCTTTTCATTATCCCCTAAAAAACCTAAGTTCTGGAGATTTTTTCCCCTAAGTTCACACAGCCCTCTCTCTCTCTCTCTCTCTCTCTCTCTCTCTCTCTCTCTCTCTCTCTCTCTCTCTCTCTCTCTCCATCACACGGCTGGCTGAGGACTCCTATTTCATTTTGACTTCTTTCTCCCCATTCCAGCCTCTCATTCTCTCTCTCCCAAGGCATTACACATCTAGCCTTCTCCATTCAACCTTCAATCAGTTCCAGCCTTCAAGCACCAGTTCAAGCAGCCTTACTTCAACCTCCAATGTCTTCCATTTTGCTACAGCCTTTACTTGGGAGCAACCACAACCAGACCCTGCAGCAGTCGTCTAGCATCCTCATCCTTGCAGCCACAATCACCAACCTCTAGCAATATTGGTGTCGCCTCTAGCCATGTCTCCAAGACCATCTTCGGCTGATCCAGCCACCATAGCCCACCTTCAGCCATCACAAGTGATTCCAAGGTAAAACTTCTCCTTTATGAATTTTTCTTAGAATGTGAGCCTTAAGCTGGTTCAAAAATCGAATCTGGTATGGTTGAGAAATACATTTTTTTTCGATTCTATGATCTTGGTTCCTTGTAGTTAGTGTTGTGAAAGTGCAAGGATCCGTCCAACAGATGGATGGGATCCTTCCCCCACCACAGCGATATTGATATGATTCATATACCTCTCTGATTGTTTTGCATGTACTATTAATTTCATGTAGGTTTTAGGTTATAGCATTTCCTTTTATTGTTTATTACACTTAGGATAATTTTATTAAAGTTTTATAGTTACTTTTCAAAATTTAGTTTCTTGCGCACAGGCCAATCATCATTTTATGCATAATTTTTCACCAATAAATCATGGTATTTTTATTGTGAATGAATATATGTGTATTTGATTCCCTTCAAAAAACTTGGTTTAATTTGAGTTCTGGAGCCCCATCCTAAAAATGAAACTCCAGGTCGGGTTTTTAAGCTTCTGGAAATTCCAGACTTCCTTTTAGTAGAATTGTCGGTCTGAGATCTCCTAGATGGATGATCTGAATCCTCCTCAAAAAAATACAGTGGATCCCTGTTAGAATTTATTGTTTTCCAGTATTTTCCTAGATTTTTCTAAGGATATTTGGTTCCTGCAAAAAAAATGAATTTTACAGACCTCTGTGAAAATCTCGATTTCTCTTTGTCAGGGTCTAGACCAACCCTAATCCACTGTGATGTTTTAATATGTAGGTAGGATGTCACAACTTTCAACATAAGAATTGTTCCTCATTATTCCCTTTGCCATTTCCCAAAATTTGAGAATTTTAGGAGCATCCTACGTATTTTTTTGGAATTAAACTCTCTGTCTATCAAATTTCAGTGTCTGAGAATTATAGAGATTTAGATCTCTTATAATCCTCTGCTCCTTTCCAAACCATAGCTCGAATCCTAATACTGTAAAAATAGGAATTTTTTCTTTGTTTATCAGGGTCATTCTCTAAAAATTTCAATCATTTTCTCCACTGTTTGCTATTTTTACTATAAATTTTCCCGAAACCTGTCTGTCTGCCCTAAGTCCTAGAGTCGCCGGATTCCGATCCAACTTGTTGTAGCTGTCAAGCTCTGACCATAGGTCAAAACCAGAATCTGTGAAAGGAAAAAATATTTTCCTAACTGTCCTCTGTCACCCCATAAAATTTGGGGAATTTCTATGGTAGTTTAGTCCCCAAAATTAAGTTTAGATTTAGAATTTTAGGCAAAATCTTGATTTTTTAGGATTTTTGGTTAATTTCCATATTAAACAAATATTAAAAATATAGATTTTCAAGTTCCATTCTGTTTTTAGCGTTAGTCTAGGTGTCCATGCCAAATTTGGCTCAATTCTAAGTTTATTTACCTTATGTGATAGTTAATCTTTAAATTCAAAGGCGAAAATCAAGTTAAATTCGATATTTTGTGATATTTTTGTCATTTTAGGGTTTTCATCATGTGAATAAGCATAGCACATCATATTATGGTTAATTTCAATATCATTTGCATTTCATATTTCAACTTTTTACAAAATTTATTTCAAAAAACCCTGGCTTCAAGGTCATAGTCATGTTATTAGGGGCATTTTGGTCATTTTGACCTCAATTTCGAAATTCCAACCTTTAATTTTCAAAATTTTCATGCATATCATCATACTGCATCATATTATGTTTAATTTTATTTCATTTGATTTTCAAGTTTCTAAATTTTACAAAAATTCTTTTAGAAAACCCTGATTTCAAGGTCATTAGGGGTATTTTGGTCATTTTTACTCTAATTTCGAATTTCTAAGTTTATTTTCAAATTTTAGTACTTATTTCTCATGTTTATATCAAAGGGGGTATGAATTAGGGTTTATATCTGAATAATATCCGATAATTTCCAATATTTTTGGATAAATCCAGATAAACCTACATTTCTGTGCTAACATGTTTTTCAGTTTTGCAGGAATATCTAAGAAGATGACTTTTATTTTTTCTTTATTTCAATTCAATATAATATCAAAGTTGTAATATGATGTCTTCTTTTAAATCGTTGTAAATTTTGAAAAGATTTTTATATGAAAAACATGTGAAAACCAGACATCAAATAATAAAAACCGGTTCTCACTAGTGGATGAGACCGGGTCGAACTCAGGGAACGGGAATATATCGTATTCAAACACACAAATCTAAACTAATCTTTATTGTCGAATTATTTGAAATGTAAAATGTTCAAGAAAAGTAAAAACAACTAACTATTACAACAAATGAATACCCTTCACAGAGGGCGTAAAGTGCAATATTTACAACCCAATTAAATTCCTAATTCTAAAAATAAAAGCAAAAAGAAGCTTTATTCTTCGTACTTCGTGTCATGTGATCTCTTTCGCTCCACTTCTGTGCTATCCTGCACAATTCAAAGGAACACGAGCAGTACCAGAGATAGAAGTAAAAATTATACTAAACTAACTAAATGCTAATTACGAAAGCAGGTGAAAGCACAATAGAAAATTAATGAAGGACAATGACAAAAAAAAAATTACATGAAATCACTGAATGAAAAAGACAAGAATTTTAACACATGAACAAACTGGAATGTAAGAGTAAACAGGAACTCAGAATTGCAAGAAAAACTGGAAATTACTTAATTGAAAAACAGAAACAAAACAAGGAATTATCAATGATACTACTACAAATTATACTAAAAATCAAAACAGAGGTAAATCTATACTAAAAATCAAAACACAAAGCATGTAGGAATAAACAAGCAAGACATAACAACCAAGACATATAATGCAATAGAAACAACTAGAAAATGACTAGAAAGCATCAAGAACTACAAAACAGGAATTTTAAAAACAGCAATAACATTGAATAAAAGCAAGAAATTAACAATTGCAAAAATTGGAAATGACTTGAAATGAAAAAATTCAGAGAATCAAATCTGGAAATGACGAATAAGACCAGAAAACTACTAAAAAAAATAGAAAATCAATTAAACAAATAAAAACAAGAATTATAAAACTAAACGAACAGTATTTTGAATGCAAGAAAAGAAAACATGAAAATTAAAACAAGAAATTAAAGACAGAAATTAAAAACATGAACAATTTAGCAATAAAATAAAAAAAAAAATTTGAAAACTATGCCTAATGTAAACATTAAAGCAAACAATCAATATTATGTAAATCTGAACATGAACAGTGCAGAAAAGCAACAAAACAGAAATAACAAAAACAAAAATTAACAAAAACCGATAACATAAGAAATGAAATAATGCACATCAAACAAAACAGAAATTAAAACATCTATCGATTCTATATACTGTTTTTATTTCCATTTTCTCGGTTTTTTTTTTTTAATCTGTTTTACATAGCATTAATGGAAGAAGGAGAAAAGAAAAATATTAAGATCGGAAGAAGAAGAGGAAGAAGAAAAAATTGGAAGAAGAGGAAACTGAAGAAAATCAGAAAACGAAGAAGAAGATCTGAAGATGAAAGAAAAAGAAGAAGCTGCAGAAGAAGAAGAAGATGCAGAGAATGAAGAAGAAGAAGAACTGAAGAAATCGGAAGAAGATGAAATTGAAAAAAATCGGCTGAAGAAAAAGAAGAAGAAGATAAAATCAGAAAAAAATAGATCGGCTGAAGAAAAGAAGAAGAAGAAGAAGAAGAAGAAGAAGAGATTGGAGGAAGAAGAGGAAGATTTTGGAAAAACTTACCGTGAACAGAGGAAGGATTAGGGAAGAAGTGGCCTCCACCACGCACGCCGCCGCCGGACTGAGTATCTCCACTGCCGGATTGAAGAAGATGATAAGGAGGAAGAAGAAATAGAGGAAGAAGAAGGGGTAATGGGGAATCCGGCAATGGATATATGGGAAAAGAGAAGAACCAGAGGGGGAAAGAGAGGGTTTGGCGTACAGGGTGAAGACGCCCAAAAAAATTTCGTTTTTTTGTTTTTAAAAACAAAGAACCGGCTGGAACCGGTTTGAAACAGAATTTAAAAAAAAACATAAACCGGTTCAAGCCGGTTTGGTTATTAGTTTTTTTTCAAAAACAAACCGTGTAAACCGGTTTGTTACAGATTTTGTTTTTTTTTTTTTGTTTTTTTTTTTTTCAATTTTCAAAAATTACAAACCATGTAATGGTTTGTTTTTATTATTTTTATTTTCAAAAATCTACCCTAAACTATTTAAAAGTTTTTATTTCCTAAAAACTAAAATCCTCATTTGATTATTATTATTTTATTATTATTTATTTTATTTTTTATTTTTTTTAAATATAACTCTTCTAATCTATATATTTAATATTTTTTCTTTTCTTTTCTATAAAGAAAACCAAAATGATTTAACTAAATTGCAAAATGAAACTATGTTTCTCTATTTTCTTTATTTTTTTAATTTTTTTATTACAACTAAAACTACTACGTAAATACAAACATTAAAATATGTACTAAAATGCAAAATAAAGCTACTTTTTCAAGCATTTTCTAATTTTCAATCATTTTAGCTCATTTACTCAAAAACTAACATAAAATAGGGTTTTTGAAACATTATTTTATAAAATCATGCATATTTTAATGTTAATTAACCCTGAATTATATGCATGATCAAATACCCCCATGCTTATGTTTTGCTAGTCCTCGAGCAAACTAGACAAATGCAAGAAATCAAACTATCACCTAACTCACTTTCGTAGGAATCACGATTGCATTTAGCTCATGCAACAAGCCCTTTCAACCCCTGGGTTACCCCAGTGGACGAGTAAGGTCTCGTGAGGGTTTGCAGTGATGTTGCCCACAAACATCTCTGTCATGTATGCAAAATATTACACATCATCACAATCAGTAGGTAATCAAAGACTTTATTTTCACAAATATTTCCTATTATTTCAAAATCAAAACATAATTAGAGTCTTTTATATACCACCACAGAAAAGAATTTCTTTCACTTTTCTAAATATCACAATTATTTATGTTTTATTCTTAGAAAATCCAATAAAAACATATTATTATTTACTTATCCTCACTCATATGTTTTCTGCACAGGTTTTCTCAATCACACTTCTAAGCACTGAACTTTTCTTTCTTTTTAAGCTCTTTTCTCTCTTTTTTTTTCACTTTTCTTGATTTTTTTTCATTTTTTTTTCACGCTTTTTCTTTTTTGCGCACTTATTTTTTTTCTTATAGCTTGCGTGTGGTCTGCTTTTATGCCTTGTGCAATGTCAATATCTTTTATACTTTTTCAATATATATCAAAAGATATCAACTAAGACATAAAAGTGACTTCCTTCATTCACCCTTATAACATGAGAGTCAAACATTTCAACTTGTATCTGTTCTCAGCTACTTAGGATCACGAAGTTTTCCACTCTCCTTTTCTAAATGGAATTAAAAGTTTCAACTTACATCTAAGTTCCATCTACTAAGGATTGTGAAATTATTCAAACAACCTAACGCATGCTATTTTCACTTTTTGAGCTCATTTTTATGCTTTTGTTCATTTGCTTAGTTTTTCAAAAATAAAACTGTGCATATTCATATTTATGATTCAAAATAAATTCTAACATGTATCTATCATCATTTCTTTGAAATCCACATAAACAACCATAATTTTTAGATCTATGTCAGAAAAAAATTTTCGTGGGGCTTAAAAATCCTCTAAAAAACATCAGATTTGAAATAACATTCATATAAGTTCAAACTCTTTCTTTAAAAATCTACTTTTCATGAGATATGTGTAAACATGTGCAAGAACGTAAACAGAAATATCAAGGTGTGCACTCTACACCCTCCCCCATGCTTGAATGACACTGTCCCAGTGGCACTCCCCCATGCTTGAATGAAACTAAGTGAATGCACATGAGAGAAATAAATGAGGGAAAGGAGTAGAATGACCTGACATGAAAAAATGCACGTTCTATGAATGTAATGAATGCAATATATACATGACAAAACATGAAACTCATGAAAAAAATAGAAAACGAAAAATAAAACCAAATGAAATCTACAAAGCGTAACAACAAATGTAAAACTGTACAGAATATGGGTTGCCTCCCATAAAGCGCTAAGTTTCACGTCCCCAGCCAGACTGATCCCTAGAAAAATCCTTCATCGTCCATGAGATCAATGGACATGAAGTAAGACTCAACCGGGCTCTATAAAGAAAAGAGTGTCATCTGTGACACTACGCACTGTGTTTCCATCCCTTCTACCTCCAAATGTAGCACCATGACTCTCTTGACATGAAGAACAGAGATTAGTCTCATCTGAGAGACTGGTCAAGAAATGAGAGTCCAGGACCGACCGACTATCAATGAATGCAACTTCAGACAAGTGGTGAATATGATCAGGCTTGACTTGCTCAAGCACCTTCTGCATCTGTACCTCTTGCTTACTAAAAATTGGTGATCCTAAAGGCTGAGAAAATGGGGTTTTATATGAAGACTGTAACAACTGAGGGCCTTGCCCCTTCTGCTGAGATAATATGGACTCGTCAGTAGAAGTGATATGGGGCTCATGAGTCGATTGCTGAATGGAGTGACACGCCTTCCCATACTGAAGGGATGTAACAGATTCGACTTGCTTATGATGTGAATCAGTAGGTTGCAAGTCAAATGACATGGAATCCTCTCCCTTTGAGACAACAGACTCACTATAAAGGTTCCCCTGGCTTTGCCTAGTGAAAGTCTTAACCAACTGTCCCATTTGAGTCTCTAGCTTGGCTATTGACTGCGTATGAGAACTCAAAACTTGTAATATCCTATCTTGGAAGGATTGACTAAATGAAGGCTCATGAGGATGGGGTTGAGTATAAGTATTTTGGGCTGGGGGATGAACCTGTGGAAAAATAGGATGCGAGTAACCTTGTAAAGGGTTACTGGGTCTATACTGTGTCTAGGAGGGCTGATGGGATAGGGGAATGGATTGGTTTCGCCAACCTGTGTTATATGAAGATGTAAATGAATCGGTCATGGGTTTAGCGAAACCTTGGGCAACATTCACTTGTTCCTGAACGAATTCAGGATATAATGGCGCTGCCGGACAATCTGAAACACAGTGTGCAGGGCTAGCACATATCTCGCACACTCTTTCTATTGGATTTCTCGAAGAATTGGCTAGGAATTGATCTAACTTCCTAGTCAATTGGTCAACCTTGGTACGCAATTCTAATTCGGACCCAACTTCGGAAATCCCAACCTTCCTAGGACCACTAGGCAGAGATGTAGTCCTATCGAGCCGTGAAGACAAATTATGATGCATCGTGTTTTCACTCAAGGTCTCAAATAGAGACCACGCCTCATCTTCACTCTTGAGCATAAAAGTGCCCCCACAAGACGAATCAACCATTTGACGATGCTTTTCAGTAAGCCCGTCATAAAAATACTGCACCAACTGCCAACGAGGCACCTGGTGATGGGGACACTTGCGGAGAAGATCTTTCAATCTCTCCCAAGACTCGTGAAATTGTTCTCCCTCAATTTGAGAAAAACTGGTTATAGCTTTACGAAACTGATTTGTTTTACTAATTGGGAAATATTTTTTTTAAAATTCTTTTTGCATTCCTTCCCAAGTAGTAATACGAACCGTCTCAAGAGATTTTAACCAGTGCTTGGCTTTATCTTTGAGAGAGAACGGAAACAAAGTTAACCTCATAGCGTCGTCTCCAAAATTATTGATTCGCACAGTCGAACAAATCTCAAGGAATTCGTCGAGATGACGATATGGGTCCTCATTGCTAAGGCCATAAAACGAAGGTAACATTTGAATCACACTGGCCTTAATCTCAAAATGGCTCGCTCCTACATCAGGTCTCGTGATGCAGGAGGCAGGAGTATACGTATTTGGCATGAAGTACTCCCTCAAAGGATGGATCAATTGATGAGCGTCAGCCATTGCTTACACCTTAGAGTAGACCGGTGTAGCACACGTCCTAACTTTGGTTTTCTACCTAACTAACGCACTAAGCGGCCAAACCACGCAAACCACAAAGCGAGTTAACTAAAAACAACAAAAACTAAACAAACACCACGCAGTTACAAATAAAAGAGATTATGCATAGAAATATAAAATCTATGTGTACGGTACCAATCGTACACAGTCACCTCTAAGGGAATCCTAATAGGTGGGCTGTGCAGAAAAGTAAGCTCGTCTCTAAGATATGCACATACGTGGTTCTAAACCTAAATGCACACAAACACTAGGCAATAAAGCGAATACTAATATTACGCCGTTCCCCGGCAATGGCGCCAAAAATTTGATGTCTTCTTTTAAATCGTTGTAAATTTTGAAAAGATTTTTATATGAAAAACATGTGAAAACCAGACATCAAATAATAAAAACCGGTTCTCACTAGTGGATGAGACCGGGTCGAACTCAGGGAACGGGAATATATCGTATTCAAACACACAAATCTAAACTAATCTTTATTGCCGAATTATTTGAAATGTAAAATGTTCAAGAAAAGTAAAAACAACTAACTATTACAACAAATGAATACCCTTCACAGAGGGCGTAAAGTGCAATATTTACAACCCAATTAAATTCCTAATTCTAAAAATAAAAGCAAAAAGAAGCTTTATTCTTCGTACTTCGTGTCATGTGATCTCTTTCGCTCCACTTCTGTGCTATCCTGCACAATTCAAAGGAACACGAGCAGTACCAGAGATAGAAGTAAAAATTATACTAAACTAACTAAATGCTAATTACGAAAGCAGGTGAAAGCACAATAGAAAATTAATGAAGGACAATGACAAAAAAAAAATTACATGAAATCACTGAATGAAAAAGACAAGAATTTTAACACATGAACAAACTGGAATGTAAGAGTAAACAGGAACTCAGAATTGCAAGAAAAACTGGAAATTACTTAATTGAAAAACAGAAACAAAACAAGGAATTATCAATGATACTACTACAAATTATACTAAAAATCAAAACAGAGGTAAATCTATACTAAAAATCAAAACACAAAGCATGTAGGAATAAACAAGCAAGACATAACAACCAAGACATATAATGCAATAGAAACAACTAGAAAATGACTAGAAAGCATCAAGAACTACAAAACAGGAATTTTAAAAACAGCAATAACATTGAATAAAAGCAAGAAATTAACAATTGCAAAAATTGGAAATGACTTGAAATGAAAAAATTCAGAGAATCAAATCTGGAAATGACGAATAAGACCAGGAAACTACTAAAAAAAATAGAAAATCAATTAAACAAATAAAAACAAGAATTATAAAACTAAACGAACAGTATTTTGAATGCAAGAAAAGAAAACATGAAAATTAAAACAAGAAATTAAAGACAGAAATTAAAAACATGAACAATTTAGCAATAAAATAAAAAAAAAATTTGAAAACTATGCCTAATGTAAACATTAAAGCAAACAATCAATATTATGTAAATCTGAACATGAACAGTGCAGAAAAGCAACAAAACAGAAATAACAAAAACAAAAATTAACAAAAACCGATAACATAAGAAATGAAATAATGCACATCAAACAAAACAGAAATTAAAACATCTATCGATTCTATATACTGTTTTTATTTCCATTTTCTCGGTTTTTTTTTTTTTAATCTGTTTTACATAGCATTAATGGAAGAAGGAGAAAAGAAAAATATTAAGATCGGAAGAAGAAGAGGAAGAAGAAAAAATTGGAAGAAGAGGAAACTGAAGAAAATCAGAAAACGAAGAAGAAGATCTGAAGATGAAAGAAAAAGAAGCTGCAGAAGAAGAAGAAGATGCAGAGAATGAAGAAGAAGAAGAACTGAAGAAATCGGAAGAAGATGAAATTGAAAAAAATCGGCTGAAGAATAAGAAGAAGAAGATAAAATCAGAAAAAAATAGATCGGCTGAAGAAAAGAAGAAGAAGAAGAAGAAGAGATTGGAGGAAGAAGAGGAAGATTTTGGAAAAACTTACCGTGAACAGAGGAAGGATTAGGGAAGAAGTGGCCTCCACCACGCACGCCGCCGCCGGACTGAGTATCTCCACTGCCGGATTGAAGAAGATGATAAGGAGGAAGAAGAAATAGAGGAAGAAGAAGGGGTAATGGGGAATCCGGCAATGGATATATGGGAAAAGAGAAGAACCAGAGGGGGAAAGAGAGGGTTTGGCGTACAGGGTGAAGACGCCCAAAAAAATTTCGTTTTTTGGTTTTTAAAAACAAAGAACCGGCTGGAACCGGTTTGAAACAGAATTTAAAAAAAAACATAAACCGGTTCAAGCCGGTTTGGTTATTAGTTTTTTTTCAAAAACAAACCGTGTAAACCGGTTTGTTACAGATTTTGTTTTTTTTTTTTCAATTTTCAAAAATTACAAACCATGTAATGGTTTGTTTTTATTATTTTTATTTTCAAAAATCTACCCTAAACTATTTAAAAGTTTTTATTTCCTAAAACCTAAAAACCTCATTTGATTATTATTATTTTATTATTATTTATTTTATTTTATTTTTTTTTAAATATAACTCTTATAATCTATATATTTAATATTTTTTCTTTTCTTTTCTATAAAGAAAACCAAAATGATTTAACTAAATTGCAAAATGAAACTATGTTTCTCTATTTTCTTTATTTTTTTAATTTTTTTATTACAACTAAAACTACTACGTAAATACAAACATTAAAATATGTACTAAAATGCAAAATAAAGCTACTTTTTCAAGCATTTTCTAATTTTCAATCATTTTAGCTCATTTACTCAAAAACTAACATAAAATAGGGTTTTTGAAACATTATTTTATAAAATCATGCATATTTTAATGTTAATTAACCCTGAATTATATGCATGATCATAATATTTGGAATAAGATTTATATTTTCTGCTTAGAATAGCACTGCTTTGCATATAGTTTAATTTCTGCAAATTTCAATATCTGATGTATCATTCATGCACATTTTTCTAAATCCACTATGGTTGACACGAATGACACGTGCACAAGATCATAGGGAGTTCACAAACGTGGTGGGATTCGTATTTATGGCCATAGTCAGAATACGAAGAAAACCCAGATTTGTGATCTTCGTATTAGCCACATTCAGCCTACATTCTTAGGCTAACTTCAAAAATGCACTGCATTTCTCATAATTTCAAAAGGATTTTCCCAATTCGTCAAAGAATTTTTTTTCAAATCCATATTCATTCATTCAATTTGCATTATTTTCAAACTCATTTTCCAATTTCAATTCAAAGAAATCGATTTTCTCAAAATCTTCTAAGTCTTTCTCAAGACTTGATTTTCTCAAAAACTCTGAGTTTTCAAATGAGATTCCAAGTATTTTCCAAGTTCAAATCATGATTTCTCAATATTTCTACATTCTCAATATTATTTTCAAATCCCAAAATCAATTTTCTCAAGGACTTTGAGTTATCTCTGAAACTGGTTTTCCCAGAATTCTCAAATCCATTTTAGAAATTGATTTTCTCAGAAAAAGCATTTCAAATCCAAATTTCAAAAATCAATTTTCTCAAAGATCTAATTTTTCTGAGAATCTATTTTCCATTTCAAAGATCATTTTCAGATAAAATTCATGATTTTCCAAGCAAACATCATATTTCTCAAACTTACATCTTTTCAAAATTCCATAGCACATGCTTGATTCTTTGTGCATTTTAGGAAAATATTGCATGATTTAGATAATTAAACTTAGTCAAAGCACACATTTGATCTTTGGTTCAATTAGCCCTGGTAAAGGCGCCAGGAACGGTTGAACCTCGTACCGACAGGCGGATCCCATTCCACAGAATTTTCTCGCAAATTTTTAAAACGGAGGCGAGTAATTTTCAAAACCCATTTTCAAAACTTTGGTCAAGTTCGACTCACAGAATCGTTTTCTCTCTCTCGCAGAGGGAGGAAAAAAGTTTTGCGATGATAACATACATGAGTTCGATCTCGAGATTCGAGATAAGAAGGGAAGCGAGAATGTAGTAGCAGACCATCTTTCCAGACTGGTCGTAGATTCTACTCTGGATCAGAGGCCGATCAGTGATTCTTTCCCCAGTGAGCAAATTATGGTCGTTGGAACATCGTAGTTACCTTGGTTCGCGGATATTGTGAACTATTTGGTTCCAAGACAGATTCTTGTGCATTGGAATAAGAATGAGCGAGAGCGATTCTTAGCACAGGTGAGGCAGTATTATTGGGATGAACCAGAGTTGTTAAGATATTGCGCAGACCAGATCATTAGGAGGTGCATTTCGGAGAAAGAGTATGAGTCCATTCTCAGTTTTTGTCATTCGCTAGCCTGTGGAGGGCACTTTAGCAGTAGGAAGACAGCTGCAAAAGTTTTGCAGTCTGGATTTTTTTGTCCCACACTCCATAGAGACGCGCATGAGTTCTGCAGAAAGTGTCTTCGATGTCAGCAGACAGGGAACATGTCCAAGAGGGACATGATGCCCTTGCTCCCGATTCTCATTGTTGAGATTTTTGATGTTTGGGGCATAGGTTTTATGGGCTCATTCTCGCCATCATTTGGCAATTTATACATCTTAATGGCGGTTGATTACGTGTCCAAGTAGGTCGAGGTTGTGGCAACGAAGACCAACGATCATCGAGTCATGCTTAAGTTCATTAAGCACAATATTTTTAGTTGTTTTGGGGTGCCATGCGCGATGATAAGTGATGGTGGAAAACATTTCAAAAATGTACAGGTAGCTTTTCTTTTAAGAAAATACTCTGTCAATCATCGTTTCACTACTCCCTTTCATCCGCAGACCAGTGGACAGGTTGAGGTTTCTAATAGGGAAATCAAGCGAATCTTAGAGAAGACAGTCTGCCCGGATCGCAAGGATTGGTCCCAACGCTTAGATGATGCTCTTTGTGTGACGCCCCAAACCCCGACCTTGTAAAAACCTTTAGTTTTTTAGCAAAAAAAAATGTTTTGAATGATAATTAGTTTGAAACTCGACCAGCAAAAGTACAGAAGAGAAACATGGGTAAAACAAAGGCCGCAAGTCTGAGCGAGCCACAGTAAGGAAAAACAAACCACGAGTCAACCAAAATACATTTCATTACCATAATGTTTACAATATTACAAAATGAGACTTGGTATAAAAAGGAACAGTCTCTCAAAAGAGAGGAAAAATCCCTCAAAATCCCAAAACCAGAAGAAGCCAGGATCCGCTGCTAAGTGTGGGTCTCAAGCTTCCTACTGTACATTGTCGCATCACGCTACGTCTACTCGTCACCTGTATTCCCATAAAACGGGGTCAGTACTCTTGCGAGTTGGTGAGACAAACCATCCATACATTATTATTTTTATGGAAAAGCAAAAGGTAAACAGCATGCCACAGATATACTAAGCAACAGGCTACCACTAGCATGATGGAACAGTTAGAAACATTTAAATAACAGTACATGTGTGTGTCAAGTAAGTGCAAGTGCTATAAGACTGTACAACTATGAAGAAGTAACAAGTGCAGGTACAGAACAACAAAACTAAAACTAAGCAGTAGGGTGCAACAACTACAAAAGTACAAGCAATGCTAAAGTAATAAGTAACAACTACAGTATGTCAGTCTGTTTGGTTAGTCTTTATGTTCTTCTTTTTTAACTTTCTTCGGGTACGCGAAGGAAAGACCCTCGAGTTATGTGAGACATGCACATGGCGTCTGTTATTCAATTTCTAGTGTGGTAACCGGGGATGCTACAGATCGAGAAAACCACCTGTGGGTAGCACGCAGCTAGGAGAAACCTCTCACAGGGGCAAAGGATTGCAATTCGTACTACAGCAGTAGCAGAGGTCCCTGAAGAGGGTAACCTCGACCTCCCTAACTCCGAGTGACTAGAGGTCAGAGGGCACTTTAGCTCCTCAAAGAACAGGTCGTAGTAACGACATGTCACTCGGGGCTGTACCATCCACCCTCTCCCTGGGTGGCCAAATTTGTGAATGGGGCGCAGCAGGTTTATCTTATTTAGGCTTAGTTATCAAGTCATACATCCTCCCGAGGTAAACTATGACTCGTGGTCCCCATGGGGTACGCAAATGAGGACTTGGCCTGCCCATTCACGTGCTCAGCCTCACCCAACCACAAGAGCTCATCGCCTATGAAGACGATTCCAACACCATTTTCATTTTATGCCTAGGGTAACACAACACGTGAGCACTCCCTCTTATATATATAAGATGGCACAAACCACTAATTTTGAGCGACACAAGGCTCAGAATGCATATACGATGCTCACTGTATAAGCGAGGAGTGACCAGGGCTTGGAATACGTATTTTCCCAAATACACGTAGTCCAACCCTCACATTACAGCAAATCTCGCATAGTGAAGCCTTCGGCAAAGGACCATCGTGAAGTCGACACCCAAACGTGTCGAGAGCGAGATCTAACTCAATCCCATTTGAATGAGAATTACATTGTCGCTCCAAAAACATAGTCGCGCTTTGCTCGCGCAATCGGGGCACAAAAGCACAAATCGCCAGAAATGTCCGACGAAAACAAGCGAGGTATACGCAAATGTGTACCGTGACGTAAGCCACAATCCAATCACCTCGCTGACAGGGTGGTCAATGGGGTGTGAGCATCCTAAGTCCACGATCGCAACGATATCGTTGCTTGCAAGCAAAACAAATCCAACCTTTCTCGTTATAGCTTGGTGGACACATAGGGGCGGTTACCGCCACCGGTGAGGTTCCGCGAAAAACTCGATGGGTTACTACAACCCATCCCAGGCCCACAAGTGGTGCAGACCATGAGCCGGGGGTCCAGCTCAAAGCTTCCCCAAAGTAGGAAGGTTGTCGGGTGCCTTAGCGCCCGATGCCGGTCTTGGCGCCTAAGGGAAAACAGGACCCATAGAGGCCTGCTGCCGACGGGACACCTGGCCCCACAACTACCATGGTCTGCACCCTATGTGTAGACCATGTGCTGCTAGGTTTCAGCACTGGCCAGGGCCAGTACCGAGCTCACTCGGGTGCATCTGCACCCGGCTAGGCAACCAGGGAACCCCATAGTGGGCTCGGCGATGCTGGGCCCAGACCACCCTGTTGGTCTGGTCCAACAAGGATCAGACCCAGCTAGGGTCACGGGAGAGCCCCTGGTATGAACCCAGGGGGTTTGGACCAGGGTGTTGGGCTAAGCCCACACCCGCGTGGGGTCCGGCTAGCCCAGAACACCCGACTAGGCAGGGCAACAAGGGGGCGGGGTCTGGGCCCTATGGGGCCAGTCCCTATCGAAACAAGTAGGGGTAGGGCAGCACCATGGGTCGTGTGTTGAGCCCAGGCCCCCGTTTGGTCTCCTAGAGGAGTCCAGACCGGCCTGCACCCGCACCCAAGGGTGCGCCCAAGGTGCTTGTCACCTTGCAGGGCGGTGCTGACCAGCCTGCATGGCCTGGACCATGCAAGTCCAGACCATGCAAGGACACGGACTGACGACCAGACACAGACCTTAGGTCTGTGGTCCTGGTCTAACCCTACCATGGGTCCAGACTGGGCCACTCGTTGGCCGGCGCCCGCACCAAGTGGGTGCGCCAAGGGAAAAACCCGGGTTCTAAGGGCACCCAGTCCCGTGCTGCCTCTTGGCAGACCAATAAAGGGGAAAGAAGGGGCTATGCAGTCCCCTTTGGTTCGAGTCTTGTAGGGATTCGGACCATGGCTGCAGCCCTTCCCACGCAACCCGAACACCCCAATATATATATACTTATATATAAATATATATATAACTATATATATTCCAAAAAAATGCAGCCGAAAGGCTGCCATTTTCCGGCAATCTACAGGCTGCTCCGGCAAAAATGCCAAACACAAAACTCGTAGAGAGTTTTGTTAACCATATACAGCTTCCAAGAAATCTCCATTCCGATATACGGTCCAGGAGATATTGTTGAAAAAACAGGTGTCTGTCGGGACGTTCCTGGGTTGCTGATGAAGAAACTTGTCTGCCAAAGACAAGGTTTTTTGTTAGCCTTGCAAGCCGAACCAGGCAAAATGCTTAACTATTGAATTATATAGATCTGTTAGAGCTTTCCGAAATGCCCAAGAACTTTTCAATCCAACACATATCCAGGGAGATATGCTTGTTTTGACGAAGGGTTCCCTGACAACTCGAAAAAATGAGAAAGTAACATTTTTTTTTTGAACATCCAAACTGAAAACTCAAGCCATAGAGGATAAGTATTGTGATTAAAGCAAAAGCATGGAACTCATGCATTTCCATTGAGAATACAATGGCTTGAAGCCATTACGAGCCGGTATGCACCTTGCAAGTGCATCCCGGTTCGTCCATGAGCATGAAACCTATGCTCAAACCATAAAGACAAGAATACAAGGGAAGGTTTACTCATCTTGGGAAGGAGGAGCTGCTTCTCAGCTGGAGGGGAGCCACCACCCTGCTACATGAAGGAGGAAGGAATGGAGAAGAGAGGAGAAGGAGAGAGAAGAAGGGAGAGGGTGTCGACCCTCTCTCTTCCCTCTTTTTCCACTTAAAAAGAAGAAGGAGGTGATGGAGGGTGGGGAGAGAGAGGAGACAAGATGGAGGGTCTCCCTCCCCCACGCCCCTCCCTATGATGCTAGGTCAATGGGGGGGTCAAGGGTAGCCCCAACCACCCCCCTCCAACCACTCCCCTTGATTCAAGGGGAGTGGTTGGCCTTGACCTCTCAAGGCCAAGGTCAACCTATTAAAAAAATGATTTTTTTTTCAAACTTCAAAATTTTTTTTTTTTTTGAAATGGGTAGGGGCTACCCCCTAAGGGGAGCCCAGCCTATCCCATTTTGAAAAAAAATGTGGGCTGAGCCCACCCACTTTTAGAATTTCCAAATAAAAACTTCAAAGTTTGCATTTTGCAAACTTTTCAAAAATGCTTTTTAAAAAGGAGTTTTTTGCAAATTCTTTCTCACCTATTCTTAAAATGGCATTGGATGAGGTGGATCCCATGTCAACCAGTTTTTAAAATCCCCAAATCCAACCTCCATAAAATTCTTTTTAAAACAACCCCTTTTTGTTTTACAAAAATTGCAATATACTTTATGAAAAACCCGATTTACGTATAGTTTAAAAGGGATATGTTTAATTTAATTCAAATATTTTATTTCCAATTTATTTTACGTAAATTAAGACCTAATTTTTTATAATATATATTTAAATTTCCAATCCTGATGAAATTGGGCCTCGATACAACTCATAATTACCGATATACCCTTTTTCGACAAAACACATGAAATAACGAGATATTTTTCTCGTTTAGGTTCCAAATTCAGAGTGAACCCACTACAATATGTTATAAATCAAATCTAAGAGTATGGGACCTTAGAGTGCTAGGGTTGTCCTTCGTTGCTTAGAAATTCAAAATTTATGCGATTAAGACTTCGTATTGCTACTTTAGCGTAATTACGAGAAAAGTTCTTGCGACAAAGCAAGAGACAAAGGATACTGAAGTAAATTTCAATACAAAATATCTTAGAAATATCATGGTTCTTACACTTTGGGCATATAGGACTGCGTTTAAAACCCCTATTGGCATGTTCCCATATCGTCTGGTCTTCGGGAAAGCGTGTCACCTCCCTGTCGAGTTGGAACACAGGACTTACTGGGCAATCAAAAAGTTTAACTTCGATATCACTCAAGCTGGCAAAGAGCGATCATTGCAACTCACTAAGCTAGAAGAGCTCAGGAATGATGCATACGAGAATGCCAAGTTATATAAAGCTCGCACTAAGGCCTTTCACGATAAGCACATTATCAGAAAAGCGTTTCAGCCGGATCAGAAAGTTTGGTTGTTCAATTCATGTTTGCATATGTTCTCAGGTAAATTAAGGTCAAGATGGGATGGACCTTACATTGTGAGAGAAGTGTTTCTGCACGGGGCAGTGACATTATTTGACCCACGTACCAGAGGCACATTCAAGGTAAATGGGCAAAGACTGAAGCCCTATATTTCAGATACCTTACAGGCCGGTGAGTGCGAGGTCTGGGATCTCGAAAAAGAATAGGGTCTGAGCGGAAAAATGTATCATATGTAGATAGTAGAATTAGGTTTTTCAGTTTTAGCATTTATTTTTGTTCAGTCATTTGATTTCATATGAGCTTACAATTGCTTTGATTCATGCAGGTTTATCTAACATTCAATGTGTGAGTATAGGTTACCAGATTCAGGACACGGCCTTCAAAGCAGATAATTGGCAAGGTCAACTAAAAACTAAGCATCGGTGTATGCTTAGTGGTGGAGCATGATCCAGTCAAGAATCAGCTCAAAGAGGCCCCCGCATATCAGGTTGTATCTATCCATTCTCCTGTCTTGATTTCAAATTCTTTAGTGTGCATCTACATTGCAGTTTTATATCTCTGCATGCCACTAGAGACAGTGTCATTCAAGCATGGGGGGGTGGTTAGTAGATACACACTATTTCGTCATGTTTATCATGTTTCAGTAGCTAAAACTCATAAATTAGGTGTTTTAAAAAAAATTAACATATATGAATGTTTTTGACATAATCTGACATGTTATAAATTTTTAGAAGCCCCATGAGGAAATTTTTTTCTGAACAAAGCTAAAAAGAGTGAGTATTTATGTGAAGTTAAAAAAAAAAAGACTGCATTTGAATGTGAAAAGATAATTTTGAATCACAAAGTATAAGAATGCACACTTTGAAATAAACTACTAGGTAAAAGAAAAATATAAAGAAAAAGCTCGAGCTCAAATGAAAAGAGCCTGCGTTAGGTTGTTTGGATGATTTCATAATCCTGAGTAAGATGAGTTCAGACGCTAGTTAAAGCATTTGAATTCCACCCAAAAAGGAAAGTGAAAACTTCATGAGCCTTAGAAGCTGAGATCAGACACAAGTTGAAGTGTCTGAACCTTATGTCGAAGGGGTAAAGGAAGGAAGTAACTTGTGTGCCTAGTTAACGCCCTTGACATACAGATAGTGGTATAAGAAGGCATTAACATTGCACAAGGCACAAAAGCAGACCACACGCAAGCTATCAAATGAAAAGAAAAGAATAGAATCTGAAAGATTGGAAAAATTGAAAATCCAATGAAAAAGAAAATGAGAGTTTATTGAAAAAAAAATCATTGCTTAGAAGTAGAGTGAAAGACTATGCAGAAAAAGATACAAGTGATGAAAAATGAACAATAGCATGATAATACATGATTTTCTGAGAAACCATCATAGATAAATGTGATTCTTAGAAGAGTGAAAGGAAAATTTTTATCGTGGAGGCATAAAATCCCTAATTAGGTTCTGAGAAGTGAAAAATTACATGAAATGTCTGCTAAGATTGATTTCTGGAATTGCCTAGCATTTTAGAAGAAATTTTTGAAATTTTGCATGATTTTTTATGTTTGTGGGTAGCATCTCTGCATACCTTCACGAGACGTTGCTCGTCCACTGGGGGTAACCCAGGGGTTTAAAGGGCTTGTTGCATGAGCTAAATGCAACTGTGATTCCTACGAAAGTGAGTTAGTTACTTAATAAAGTTGGCATGCTATTTGGGTAGTTGGTTCTTCATTGTCAGGGTAGTGCAAATTGCTAGGGACTAGCAATCATTCTAGCATGGGGGTATTTGATGAAGCATGAATTACTCATCAAAGATTATATTAGAATCATGCATTAAATGCATCATTTATAGGTTTAGAACTCACACTTAGATGCATATAGATGTCATTGAGCTACGGTTCAAATTTCGTTCGAATCGGACTTGAAACGAGAGAGATATTGCATTTTTAGTGAAACGGGTCTGACCTCGAGGCGATACGGGTCAAAACGGATCCAAATGGCCATTCTGGGCCTTGGATCTGGGAAAAATATCCAAGATCCACCCCATATCAGCCCCAAACTCAATTTTTAAAAGTATCTGCTAAAAAACTCTCCAAAATAGGCACCCAGCTAAAAAGTCTGTTTTAATCTCTTTTCTAGAATTTCCAGAAAAGAGGGTTTAGCCTATAAAAATGATTTTTAAAAACCCTAAACTGGGTTTTTCATAGGGATTTGCGCCCCCAAGCTCTGATTCTCCCTCTTTCACGAGTTCTCCTCCCAGCCAACATGCCTCACCCCTTCTTCCTTGGGTTCTCCATGGCTTCCATGGCATCTTTACCCTAATTGCCCCTCTCTTCCCCAGATTTATTTCTCTTTTCTTCACATCTTCCATTGCTTTGCTTCTTTGCTGTGTAATAACCTATTTTGTTGATGTTTTGCAGGTGTGGGAACGAGATGGAGGCATCTACCACGGCTGGGGTGGTTCTGCCCCACCAAGGTAGGCCGGCTCCACCTCCATCCGGCCCTCTTTCCACCTAAGGCACTCGGTTCTTGCATCCACTGATCGATGCACTTCCATCCTTCACACTACAGCAAAGCACAGCAAGGGCAGCATGTTAGCAGCACCACCGAAGGCCTGGAGGCGCAATTTCTGTGTTCAATCCGCTCCCCACTACCCCTCCATTCGTTGGTCATCCCCTTTTGATTGGTATGTCTTTCTTTTCCCTTTCTTTTAGCATAAAACCCATATATCTTGTCTTGTCTTCTCTTTAGTGCATGCGTTTTTTGTGGATTCTAGCCTTAGTATAAATGAATGTGTGCTGAGACCAGCACTTTAAGTCACGTATAATATTGAACTTGCTATTTGTTTTGGGTTTTAGCAGTTTGTTGATTCAAATTCTATTTTGAACCAAAACCGGCTAGAGTATTGCTAGTCGGTGATGGTTCAATCAGTATAGGGATTAATTCTGGTTATTAGGCATAAAGTAGTTAAAATCTAAGTAGGGTATTAGGTTTGATTCTTGTGGCTAAGGTAGATCGAGCAAATGTCCTAGCATTTTGTGGGTATTGGCCCCAATCCTACATCTATCTCAAGTTCTAAGTTAGAGACCATTTTCTTCACTCTATTATCAAATTCACCTCAAAAATACTTGGAGATTTCAAAAATCATTTTTCGAAAAGAGCATACATCCTTGCATTGCACAAGCATGATTCTTTGTGCATTTAGATTTAGAATAAATTCTTAGATAATATTTAGGCAAAACAAAAAGGCATAAATTCGATCCTTGGTTCGATTACCCCTGGTAAAGGCGCCAGGAACGGTCGAACCTCGTACCGACGAGCGAATCCCGTCTCCCAAATTTTCCCACAAATATTTCAAAACAGAAGCGAGTAATTTTTCTAAATATTTTCAAATTAAGGTCAAGTGAGACCCCGCAAAAGAGTTTCTCTTATCTCTTCTTTTCTTTTCTCTTCTCTCTTCTTTTCTACCTTTTCATTCCTCCCCTCAAAAAGGAGAAATAGAGGTCAGAAAGGAAAAAGAGAAGGAAGAGAGAGAAACACCAAGAGAGGAAAAATTTTGCGATGATCACAGTTTTGGCGACCGTGATGGGACTTCATCTTCGTCTGGTTGAATCTATGCCTTTGCTTTGCTTTGATATTTTCTAAGTCTTTATTCTTTCAATGTCAGCTTCATTTCCATGCAAACTTTAGGAGCCTAGACTCTGTCCAAAGCTGACATCATTGCATATAGGATCTAAGTATGGTTTGGTAGGACCATATTGAGGAGATTATTCCATGCTCACATTAGACTTGGGTCTAAAATACAACTCTCCTCAATTCTAGGGATTGAATGCAAACAATGTATGCAAGTGTATGCTAATATTCATTTAAATTCTATTGCTTCTAGGACTTGCATTAGAGCCTTCGAGTTTTTATTGTATGTTGAACATGTTTTTGAAAACATCCCTACCTATATTATCTCGGTCTTCATGTTATTGGGCTGTCTCACTGAACCATAGTTCGGGAGAGAGCCTCATAACTGGACCACTTATTTGGGTTCGCGCCCCCTACCACGTACCTAAGGGCCATAGTCTGAGGTATATCGATAGGTGCTCAAGGATGTTGGGATGCCATTACCTTAGAACTGGAGAAATATTTTTATGCCACGTACTTCGAGCTTCGGCTTGAGTATATCAGCATACCTGGATTGGAATCAGATAATCTAAATCATAGAGTTAGGATTAAGGTCCTATCAGCCATTTCAAATATTGCATTTAGAGTCAGCTTTAGGGAATGTTGTTTTTGCATCCTTGTTTGTACATCTGTGATTGTATGATATTTTATATCTTCCTTATATTTTCCAAAACCCTGGGTATATATTATTCAAAATTTCCTCTTTGTTTTCAAGAACCCAGGGGTATTTGTCATTTTCTTCTCCTGATTTATTCAAATCTTTTTTATCCTGCCTGCTATTTTTCAAAATTTTAAAATCCTTGTCATCTATTTTTCAAAATTTGTTTTCCTCCTTCATGAGAGAAATGATATTACCTATGAGGATTTTTCAAAATCATAAAATCTCGAAAATTTCTGCCAAAGTCTTCATGATCACCAAAAGTTCAAATATTTTGGTCTAATCTTTTTCAAAATAAACTATCACGTTGATTTTTCTTTTCCAAATTGGGTTTTAAAACTATTGTCTTCAAAGTCATCCCTCGCGTTGGTTTTCTTTTCCAAAATTAAATTTTGAACCATTGTCTTCAAAATCAACCCTCATGATGATTCCCCTTTTCAAAGATCAGCTCTCGCGCTAATCATTCTTCTCGTGGTTGATTTTCTTTCCAAAATGATTTCTCAATTGTCTTTTAAAATTCTCCTCTCACTTTAAAGATCACATATGCAGGCAGGATCAGGCAAAACTCTTTTCTAAAAATCTTATCAAATTTTCAGTTAATCTTGTTATCTTTATTACATTGCATTCATTTCATTTTCCAATTTAATCAATTTTTTTCGTCAATTTATTATCCATTTTTATCAACTTTTGTCAAGTTTTATCAATTTTCCGTCAAATTTTATTAAAATTTTATCAATTTTTTCACAAATCCTTTCAGGTTAAGGGATAAACCTGATGCCTCTTTTCAATGAGGTATTCTTTTATTCATTTTCCCGCTCAGGTTAAGGGATAAAACCTGACCCTCGTTGTCTGAGGTGTTCCCATTCAGGATAAGAGATAATCCTGAAGCCTCTCGTAGGAGCAATAAGGCTACCTATGAGAAATTCTTTTGTAAAGACAATTTTTCAATCTTTCTCGATTTTGTAAATGTCTATCAAATTCTCTTTATTAATTTTTCCCAAAATTTCTATTCTTTCACAAACCCTTTCAGGTTAAGGGATAAACCTGATGCCTCTTCTCAATGAGGTATTCTTTTATTACTTTTACCCTTTCAGGTTAAGGGATAAACCTGACCCTCGTTGTTTGAGGTGTTCCCATTCAGGATAAGGGATAATCCTGAGACCCCTCGTAGGAGCAATAATGCCACCTACGAGAATTCATTTGCAAATACAAGTTTTCTCAATCTTTATTTTCTAAATTTATATCAATTTCTCTTCATTAATTTTCCTTAAAACTCTATTCTTTTCCCATTCAGGATAAGGGATAATCCTGAGATCCCCTCACAGAAGCAACAAGGCTACCTGTGAGAATTCTTTTCAAAAACAAAATTTTCATAAATTTATTCAAATTTTCTCCAGTTTTGTAAATTTTATTTTTTTCCCCTTTCAGGTTAAGGGATAAACCTGAACCTCGGCCTTCGAGGTATTCTTTTTCCCATTCAGGATAAGGGATAATCCTGAAATCACTCATAGAAGCAACAATGCTACTCGTGAGAATTCTTTTACAAAATAAATCAATTTCCTCAAATTTTCTCCATTTTTTATTAATCTTCCATCAAGTTCTATCTCCTCAAATTTTATTCTTTCTTTTCCCCGTTCAGGATAAGGGGTTAATCTTGAAAATTGGACCGCATACAGCTAATTGTGTTGGTTCATCTAAATCATAGATCATAAATCATAAATCATAAATCATAAATCATAAATCATAAATCTTGCCATATCCCCTCTAAATTCAAATCTCCGATTATCTCTTTCACAAAATCTTCTATTTCTCCTTCAGGTTAAGGGATAAAACCTGAATCATGTTTTTTTCTAAATTCTCATCAAGTGTTACTTGGCTTGGTTGATGAAGATTTCTTTTTTAGTTTGCTTTATTTGAAGTCCAAGGAAGTAGTTCAATTCGCCCATCAAGCTCATTTTAAACTCTTCATGCATAGCTTTAGCGAATTCTTTACAAAAAAGAATCATTAGTAAAACCAAATATTATGTTATCAACATAAATTTGCACAATAAGAATATCTGAATCTAGATTTTTAATAAATAAAGTGAAGTCTACCCAACCAATGGAAAAACCAGATTGTTTTAAAAAAATTTGTAGTCTTTCATGCCACGCTCTTGGTGCTTGTTTGAGTCCGTACAAAGCTCTTTTTAATTTATAGACTTTTACTGGATATTTCTCATTTTCAAAGCCTGGAGGTTGCTCTACATAAACTTCTTCATTGATGTGTCCATTTAAGAATGCACTCTTAACATCAATTTGATATAACTTGAAGTTCAGGTAACTAGCAAAAGCAAGCATCATTCGAATTGACTCTAATCGAGCCACTGGTGCATAGGTTCCTCCATCCTTACTTTTGAGGGTGGAAAATAACTCTGACCTTCCAGTCATATGTTTGGAACAACCGTTGTCCAAGATCCATTTACTCTTTATTTTGTGTACCTACAACAAAATTGAAAGACAAAGCATTTGACCCCTTTTTATTTTCGGGTCTATGAGCGTTAGTCTTAAAAACCCATATCCATTTGGATTTCAGTTTTCTTTGAGAATAAATATTCTTTCTATAAAAAGATTTAGCATTTCTAGAATAATCATGTCTAGGCTTATAAGCTTTATAAGTACCATGATTAGATGCATTTTTATTATGACTAAAAAAATAAGTTCTTCGAACCAATGATTGAGAATTTTGACTTTGATTCTTTACCACATAATTTAGTCTATTTTGAGTATCAAAGAAACTATATCTCAATCCGGTTTTATTAACCGAGCATCTTTGAGAACCAATAAGTCTTTCTAGATTTTCTTGTCCATTAGTGAACTTGGTCACTATAGAAAGAAGATCGTTTGATTTTTCTTTCAGACTTGATATTTCTTTTTGTAAGATATTGGTTTTAATGCCAATTTCTTTTATCTCAGATGCTTGACAAGAATTTTCCTTCTTGAGATCTTCAATCTCTTGAAGTAACGCTTTGTTTTGAGAGTCAAGAGTTGAATTTTCAGTTTTTAACTCTTTGTTTTTAGAACTTAGACTCTTAAATTTAGCATATAAATCATTAAGTGCTTCTAATAAATCATCATACTCAAATTGACTTACCGAGTCTTATTGTGTTATAAAGCACATATTGGTGACTTCTTCATTTGATTCTTCATCGAAAGAGGAGTCACTATCATCCCAACTTGCTTGAAATGCCTTTTTCTTCTTGAATAGGTCTTTAGTCTTGATTTTGAGAAGAGGGCAAGATTTCTTGATGTGTCCTGCCTTTTTGTAGTTAAAGCACTTGACTTCATTAGGATTGGAAGAATCAGTTTTCTTTACCTTCCTTTGAAATCTTCTCTTTTTTATGAATCTTTTGAATTGCCTTGTGATGAGGGCAATATCTTCATCTTCTTCTGAATCTTCAGAATAAGAAACGGCCTTGAAAGCAAGCAATTTCTTCTTGGGTTCTTCTTCTTGTCTATCATGAAGTTGGACTTCATATGCCATTAAGTTGCCAACCAAATCTTCAAGAGAAAGGGTGTTCAAATCATTTGCTTCCTCTATTGCTGTGGTTTTTCTCTCCCATTCAGGAATTAAACACCTTAGGATTTTTCTAACTAAATCCACTTGCGAATATTCTTTTCCAAGGGATTTTAGAGTATTAGTAATATCGGTCATTCTTGTTACCATGTCCGATATAGACACATTTTGCTTCATTTTAAACAATTCAAATTTATGAACTAAAGAAGCAATCTTAGATTCATTTACCTTTAATGTACATTCATGAGTAACGAGAAGAGTATGCCAAATTTTCTTTGCTATATAACATTGAGAGATGTAACTGAACTCTACCTTGTCAATGGCACAATATAGCGCATTCATAGCTTTGGCATTGAGTGAAGCAGTCTTTTTTGCTTTGGCTAAAATCAGTTGATAGTGCTTGGTACTTTTCTGAAACAACTTTCCAAATTTTGAGATCCATAGATTGTAAGAATATTGTCATTCTTACTTTTCAATAGCCATAATTTGTTCCATCAAAAAGAGGAGGATGAACTGAGAAGCATCCTTCTTTGTGCTGAGAAGATGATAGTGTTGCCATGCTAGATGATGGTAAAATCATGATATAGCAAACCTTGCTCTAATACCAAATGAAAGTGTTGTAGGATCGAGGCAACGAGCACTAGAGGGGGGGGTGACTAGTGCTTTTAAAAAACGTCTTTGGAATTTTGAAGGATTTTGAGATTTGCAAAACAATCACACAAAGAACACAAGAATTTATCATGATTCGGTCTTCCAAACCTACATCCAGTCCCCAAGCAAAACCCGCTTGAGATTTTCACTATCAACCCTGTGTAACCACAAGAACATACAGACCAAATCCGGTCTAACTTTCAGTAACAATCCTACCAAAAGCAAACAACTCTTTTAAACCAAGGAGTCATTTCCTTTTACAGAAAAATATAAGTAAGCAAACTTACAATCAACCTACAAGCCTTTCTTATAAATGCAGATGAAATGCAATTGACTTTTAAGGTTGTTGAAATACTCAACTCACGAATTCACTATCTCTCAAAAGAATTTGAGTGAAAAACTGGAGTGAAAATATCAAGTGAGTGAGAAAACAAATACTTGAATGAATAGGAGTGAAAAGCAAAGAATTTGATCTTTGTAATTTAATGTAATTCGATTGGATTCGATGTTTTTTAGTGTGGAATGCACTCATTTATAGTTGAAAGATTTTGTACGTTGAGGGTATGAAGGGGTGTCAAAACATTCACTTTTGAACGGTCAATTTGTTTGAAAAATGAAAAGATATACCTTTTAAAAGTTACAGAAAAATGGCAATATTAGTCGACTGGAACAGTAGTTAGTCGACTGAAATCAAATATTAGCAGACTGACAGTTATCGTTAGTCGACTACTGTGTTTAACAGAGCCGTTTTAAAATCTGGAGTTTGAAACTTAGTCGACAAAAGAAAAGTTAGTCGACTGATGAAAATCATCAATAGACAGAAAAACCTTTCAGTCGACTACTGTTAAATTTTTTTGAAAACAAACATTTTGTCTGGTCGACTAAGAAAACCTCCAGTCGACTGCTGCTAAATTTTCAAGAAATCAAACATTTTTTCTGGTCAACTAAGAGTCAATTAGTCGACTAATTCAGAAAGTTGATGTTTTTGCTTTAAAAAATTGGCGCGAAAAAGTTGGTTGATTGGTGAGTCTGTTGGTCGACTAATAAACATGAAAAAATAAGTAAAGAGTTTTCTAAAACGATTTTCAAAAAGGGCCCTTTTAGAAAAGTTTTTTTAAAGATTTTTTAGGTGAAATGCAATTGAAATATGCACTTTAAGTAAGGCTCTTACAAGAATCTAAGACATTTAACTAAATTTACATTTGCACTTATGTCTTCAAACATTCTTCATTGAGTTATTCAATTCTTGTCATATTTTTTCATTGCCTTAGCTGAAATACAGTTGATTCACTTGTTCATCATCAAAATCTAGTTCTGGAAATATCATATACGACTTCGTTGTCATAAAACCCGGAACCCTACAGTCATCTAGCGGCTAAGGTGTTATCCGACTGGAACAAAAGGGCACCCAGGCCTATCCCGAATGGACACAGACCTGGGGCAGCTAGGTCTGGGCAATTCCAGAGGTGCTGGGTTGCACCAGACCGTACCAAGGTTGCACCCAACTCGGTCCAGCAGAGTTGGTGCACCTGCCAAAGGACTGGAACCCAACTATGGTGAATCGTCTGAACAGAAAAACGAATAGGTCTTGTCTGACTGGACAAAACTGAAGGCTAGCTGGACTAGGCTAACGGACCAGGTCTGAACCATGTGTTCAGACTCTGGTCAAGGCCATCAAACAACCACAAATAGAAAAAAAAATGGACAAGCCGAAAGCCTCAACTGCATATATATATATATATATATATATATATATATATATATATATATATATATATATATATATATATATATATATATTTAAACCATGTGTGTACTCTCGGAATGCATCTCATCTAGGTACTACAAAATGAAAATAAGGAACAACATGTATTTAATCCGTTGAATCCACCATGCAACTCAAAATACATGCATTGTGGGATTCGGTTTCACATTTAAAGGAAGAAAGCACAATATCACATTTTTTTTTTATAAAAGAAGTGCAAATGGAAAAGGAGAATATAATCTCACTTTGCTTTCTTCCAAAAAAGAGGAGGAACGATCTTCACTTGGCTGGTAGTGTAGGGGAGAGTCCCTTTCAGTACCACCCCCTACACTAGAGCTCAAGGAAGCTCTAATGGAGGTCACGGCTGGGAGAAGGAGAGAAGAGGGAGAGAGAGAGAGAGAAGAGAAATTCGCCCTCATTTTCTCTCTCTTTCCCTTTCAAGACCTTAAGTAGGTAGGGTTAACTTGATGAATGGATGAGATTAATCCTCAGAAAAGGGAGGGCTGAGATGGGTTGCACACCCATCTAGGCCATGTCATAGTTGTGGTTTCTAAAACACACACCTCCCACACCCCCTATGAGATACACACATTTGAATTTTCTTAAAACTCTTTAAAAAATACCATTAAATAAAGCCCCTTTTGCCCTTCTTGGTTTTAAAGCTTATCAAAATGTGTCCCTGGGTTGCCCCCCCCCCCTGTGGCCAATAGGATTACACCATTTTTAAGCATTAAAATATATTTAAAAAATGCCATGGGGCTGCCGCCCACATGGCCAATTTGATTTCACCCTTTTCAAAACTTACCTTTTTATTACCAATGAGCTACCGCCCAACTTGGTCAAACTCCCTAGCTGGTTAAACACACCCAACTAGGGTCTAGGTCCGAGCTCTCCGGGTTGAGCCCAACCAAACCACGATCCGATCTTGCTATACTAAAATTTTATATAGAGTTATATCTTTTTTTTTTAAAAGGGTTTATCTAAACTCTGGTAAGACTTACAAAATTTTCAAACCTCAATCCCTTATTGAATTACGTAAAATGAAAGGGTTTAGATTGTTTAGAGGTCTCGTTGATGAAATTTAATTATTTATATGCTTTTGAACAAAAACTTAGGTATATTTACAAAGAATATATATATATATATATATATATATATATATATATATATATATATATATATATATATATATATATATATATATATATATATATATATACTTTCGCTTTAGGGTTTCTGATATACTTTTACACGTATATATATCTATATATGAATATGCACACACAGACATATGCATATGCATATACATATTTATGTATGAATACATAGATAATTGCATTATGAAATTTCATCTTCTATTGGATAATTCCTCAGAAAATTCTCGGGTCTTATATCCTACCCTCCTTAAAAAGGATTTTGTCCGCGAAATCACAAACATCAAACAACAAAAAGGTCGGGATAGTTTTTCCCTCATACTCGCTTTAGGCTCCCATGCACATTCTTCTATGCTATGGTGTTGTCAACACACTTTGACCAACAGAATGATCTTAATACGCAAAACTTGATCTTGATGATCAACGGTCTTGACAGGTTTCTCGTTCATTGTCATGATTTCTCTTTCGATGGAGCCTAATCAGCATAAATTGAATCTCCAATAGCCTTCTTCGGACAGAACTTAGCGATATGCCTTGGCTGCTCACACTTGAAACACTTGCCATTATAGAGAGGGCAAACTTTGAAGAGATGATCTTCATTGCATCGTCGACACAGTTGTTGGACATTTGGTTGTTGCGATTGCCTTTGTTGTTGGCGGTTGATGTCTTCTTTTAAATTGTTGTAATTTTGAAAAGATTTTTAAATGAAAAACATGTGAAAACCATACATCAAATAATAAAAAACGGTTCTCACTAGTGGATGAGACCGGGTCGAACTCAGAGAACGGGAATATTTCGTATTCAAGCACACAAATCTAAACTATTCTTTATTGCCAAATTATTAAAATGTAAAATGTATGAGAAAAGTAAAACAACTAACTATTACAACAAATGAATACCCTTCGCAGAGGGCGTAAAAAGCAATATTTACAAACCCTTAATTAAATTCCTAATTCTAAACTGAAAATAACAACTTCTACTCTTGTGCTTCCCGTGTCACGTAATCGCTTCCACTCCACTCCTGTGCTATTCTGCACAAATCCAAAGAACACGAGCAGTACACGAGAGAGATGTAGAAACTATACTAAACAAAATATACTAACTAAATGCTAAGAATACAAAAGAAATCATTAGAGAAATCTAAATGACAATTTTAAATGCAAATGATTTTTTTTTATTAAATCTAGCTAACTAATTACAAAGTAATTAACAATGTTGATTATCTTCCTTAACTAAACTATTTTTAATAGCAAAATGACTAGCAACTATTTTTAATATCAAAGAATGAGTTAATCAATTAACTAAGTGATCTAATATCAAAACACTAAGTAATCTAAGTGCTAAGTAATATCTAAAAATTAACTAAGTAATCTAATATCAAAACACTAAGTAATCTAAGTACTAAGTAATATCTAAAAAAAATCAGCAAAGCATTATCATCCGATAATTCGATATCTCAAACCGGATCCGGATATCCAATTAACTGGTCCAGTACCACATCACTCTTGCCGAAAAAAACAGATAACAAAGAGATAATTCTGATAGACTGAAATTGTTCAAAATATCTGATCAACTGAAAAATTCATTTGTCAATCCAGAAATCACATTGTCAATCATATGAAATCAAACGTGTGGATTCAAGATATCAGGCAATTGATCAAACAGAAATCAAATAATCGCTCATTCAATATCGGAGGTCAGTCGATTAACACAGCCTTTGTCGGAAATCAATAAATCCAGTGCATAATGTCGATAGAATAGAGATGAAGTTCAGGTGGATTTAGGCTGCCGGATAATAAGGTTCAGATGGATATGAGGTTGCCGGAGATATCAGTAGATAACCATTGATAAGACTGGGAACTTAGTAAATCGGTGATCAATCAAGCCGAAAAACTTAGAAAATCGATCAAAAGATCGATCAGATCTTGTTCCACCATGAAACAGATTTTCACTGTAAAAAAAAAATTCGGCGAGTAAATATCAAAATTAGCAGATGATTCCAGCTTCTGTGAAATGGATTTCGGCCAGTAAATATCCAAATCAGAAGATGATTATAGCATATCCAGTTGATCTAGATGATCCAAATCATTGCTGAAAAACGGTATATAGCTCTCACCGGAGATCAGAAATCACAACACTTGCCGGAGAACAGAGATTGCATTTCAATTTGATATTCGATCTCTGATCGGTTCCAATTGAATGATCACAATAATCCTCTTCTCAAACAAAAACTAATCCAATGATCAGAATTCCATTACTCTGGCTCAGATGCTTAAGTTATCCTAAAATGTTCACTGGATTTCAACTCAGATCCAGTCGGATAACGAATTCACGGCTACTGGAAATTTAAAAATTTAATTGAAAAGAAAATATGCAGAAAAATTCAAATGCTAATGCTAATATGATGAATTCAAAATGCACAATGAAATCAAAATCAAACATTACACCTACGAATTACAAGAAATTAGACTAAAGAAACAGAAGAAGAAGAAGTTGCAGAAAAACTTATTGTAACTTGAGAGGGATTAGAAGAGAGCGGACTCCTCCCGTACGCCGCCACCGGATTGAGAAGAACCTCCACCGGAAAAGAGAAGAGAGAAATAGGGAGAAAGAGAAGTAAGGTCAAAAAGAGGTGGAGGGGAAAGGTTAGGAGAGAGGGAGAAGGCGCACAGGTGAAGACAGTTTTGAAAAATCCCCTTTCGTGAGTTTTTAAAGCACTCGGCTGAGTTTTGAAATTTTTGAAATTCTAAAAAAATACTTTCTAAGAGTTATTTACAAAATGCCTCATTTGACTATTTTTTCTAAAAATATATATATAACTATTCTAATATGTATATTTAATAAAAAAAAATCTTCTTTTCTATAAAGAAAACCAAAATGATTTAACTAAATTGCAAAATGAAGCTATGTTTCTCTATTTTCTGTATTTTTTTTAATTTTTTATTAACAACTAAAACTACTACGAAAATACAAACATTAAAATATGTACTAAAATGCAAAATAAAGCTACTTTTTCAAGCATTTTCTAATTTTCAATCCTTTTAGCTCATTTACTGAAAACTAACATAAAATTGGGTTTTTGAAATATTTTTTCATAAAATCATGCATATTTTAATGTTAATTAACTCTGAAATATATGCATGATCAAATACCCCCATGCTTATGTTTTGCTAGTCCTCGAGCAAACTAGAAAAATGCAAGAAATCAAACTATCACCTAACTCACTTTCGTAGGAATCGCGGTTGCATTTAGCTCATGCAACAAGCCTTTTCAACCCCTGGGTTACCCCAGTGGACGAGTAAGGTCTCGTGAGGGTTTGCAGTGATGCTACCCACAAACATCTCTGTCATGTATGCAAAATATTACACATCCTCATAAGCAGTAGATAATTAAAGACTTTATTTTCACAAATATTTTCTGTTATTTCAAAATCAAAACATAATTAGAGTCTTTTATATACCACCACAGAAAAAGAATTTCTTTCACTTTTCTAAATATCACAATTATTTATGTTTTATTCTTGGAAAATCCAAAAAATATGTTATTATTTACTTATCCTCACTCATATATTTTCTGCACAGGTTTTCTCAATCACACTTCTAAGCACTGAACTTTTCTTTCTTTTTAAGCTCTTTTCTTGATTTTTTTCATTTTTCACGTTTTTTTCTTTTTGCGCATTCATTCTTCTCTTATAGCTTGTGTGTGGTATGCTTTTATGCCTTGTGCAATGTCAATATCTTCTATACTTTTTCAATACATACCAAAAGATATCAACTAAGACATACAAGTGACTTCCTTCATTCACCTCTGCAACGTGAGAGTCAAACATTTCAACTTGTATCTGTTCTCAGCTACTTAGGATCACGAAGTTTTCCATTATCCTTTTCGAAATGAAATTCAAAAGTTTCAACTTACATCTAAGTCCCATCTACTAAGGATTGTGGAATTATCCAAACAACCTAATGCATGCTCTTTTTCACTTTTTGAGCTCTTTTTTACGTTTTTGTCCATTTGCTTAGTTTTTCAAAAAAAAATAGAACTATACATATTCATATTTATGATTCAAAATAAATTCTAACATGTATCTATCATCATTTCTTCGAAATCCGCATAAACAACCATAATTTTTAGATCCATGTCAGAAAAAAAAAATCATGGGACTTAAAAATCCTCTAAAAACATCATATTTGAAATAACATTCATATAAGTTCAAACTCTTTCTTTAAAAATCTACTTTTTATGAGAGATGTGTAAACATGTGCAAGAACGTAAACAAAAATATCAAGGTGTGCAAACTACACCCTCCCCCATGCTTGAATGACACTGTCCCAGTGGCACTCCCCCATGCTTATATGAAACTAAGTGAATGCACATGAGAGGAAATAAATTAGGGAAAAGAGTAAAATGACCTGACGTGAATTAAAAATGCACATTCTATGAATGTAATGAATGCAATGTATACATGACAAAACATGAAAAACTCATAGAAAGAGATAGAAAATGAAAAATAAAACCAAATAAAATCTATAAATCCTAAAAATGAATGTAATACTGTACAAAATGGGTTGCCTCCCATAAAGCGCTAAGTTTGACGTCCCCAGCCAGACGGATCCCTGGAAAAACCTTCATCGTCCATGAGATCAATAGACATGAAGTCAGGCTCAATCGGGCTCTCTATGAAAAATAGTGTCATATGTGACACTGTGCACTATGTTCTCATCTTGTCTACCTCTAAATGGCTCGAAGTGCCCGGTCCAATTCAAATCACCTATCTGATTTTCAAGCAATTCTAGGTGATCCTCTTCGAGTGATTCATTATCCTCCTCCTAAGGTGGATCACTCAATAACCAAGCATATTCTGCTTCTACGAGGTCTTAAACGACATCAACCTCGAAAGAAGCCTCCTCAACAGCAGGCCCCATAGCAACACGAAAAATGTTCAGCCTCAGCTTCCTATTTTTGAATGATACATCCATCGCACCAGTGCGGCAATTAATGCACGCGTTGGCGGTAGCTAGGAAGGGGCGACCAAGAATAATAGGGGTCTGTCGTAGACTATCATCTTCCTCCATATCTAATATCACGAAGTCGACAGGGAAATAACAGTCCTCCACCTTGACTAAAATATCTTCAAGTATCCCTCTCGGGACCTTGATCGATCTATCTGCAAGCTGAAGAGTCATAGGTGTAGGTTTCATCTCTTTCAATCCAAATTGGTCATAGAAGAAACCCGGCAAGATGTTAACACTTGCCCCAAGGTTGAGCAATGCACGCCCAACAGTGATGTTTCCTATGACACATGAGATGATAGGAGTCCCTGGGTCCTTGAGCTTAGGTGGAGTTTGGTGTTGCAATACTGCGCTCACCTGCCCATTCAAATAAATCTTTTTCTACACATGGGACTTCGACTTTCTTTTCTGCGTACAAAGCTCTTTGAGGAACTTTGCATATGCAGGGACTTGCTGAATAGCATCTAGTAAGGGAATGTTTATCTGGACATGCTTGAATATCTCAAGCATCTCTTGCATGTTCACTCCAGACTTACCTAGTGCTCTCGGTCTCTCTAACGCCTCAGAAAAGGGGGCTTTGGGAATGTAGGATGGTGAAGGCTCAGATGGAAGAACCTTCTCGCTTTACTGAGGTAAAACACTAGGGACAGACTGCTTCTCACTTATCTTCTCTCTTTCTTCTACAGCCTCCCTCGCTTGGTACTGCTTCCCACTCCTAAGGGTTACTACTTGAGCCTGCTTTTGATGTGTATCTGTCAGATGCAAGCTACGCATGGGTACCTTTTCCCTAGGGTTGACAATAGGCTGACTAGGCAGTGTCCCCTCACTTCGCCTGCTAAGCGCCTCAGCGAGCTGCCCCATTTGAGTCTCTAATTTTGCAATAGACTGATTATGCGAGCTCAAATTTGCCTTAATATCAAAAAATGCTTATAGCATCTTGTTCTTGAAGGACTGACTATGCGAAGGCTCATGAGACTGGGGATGAGTATAAACAGGTTGGGCTGGGGGATAACTGGATCTCTGAAATCCAGGCGCATAACCGCCTTGACTGGGTTGACTCTGGGAAGGGTTAGGGGGTTGGATCTGTGAGGTGCGACATGAAAAATTGGAATGGTTTCACCAGCCCGGGTTATAAGTGTTGGCAAATGGATTGGGTACGGGCCTAGCGAAGTTTTGAGCCATCTGAGCTTGCTCTTGGACAAACTCAGGGTACTGCGGTGCAACTGGGCACTCGAGGACATGGTGTGCAGGACTCGCACACAACGCGCACACCTGCATGGCAGGAGAGGGACCCAACAAAAACTGATCTAATTTCTAGGACAGTTGGGCTACCTTGTTGCTCAACTCAAGGTTTATCCCTATTTCAAAAATACCTGCCTTCTTAGTACTATCTTGTGCAGGTGTAGCCCTATCAAACCGTGAAGTTGTCGCATGGTGCATCGAATTTTCGCTCAATGTCTCAAAAAGCGACCACGCTTCATCCTCACTTTTTAGCATAAAAGTGCCCCCATATGACGAATCCACTATTTGCCTGTCCTTCTCGGTCAGGCCATCGTAAAAATACTACACCAGTTGCCAGCGAGGCACCTGGTGGTGGGGACACTTGCGAAGAAGATCTTTCATCCTCTCCCAAGTCTCGTAGAATTGTTCTCCCTTAATCTGCGAGAAACTGATTATGGCTTTACGAAATTGATTCGTCTTACCAATTAGGAAGTACTTTTTAAGGAACTCGTGTTGCATTCCTTCCCAAGTGGTAATTTAAACCGTATCGAGAGCCTTTAGCCAATGCTTAGCTTTATCTTTGAGAGAGAATGGAAACAACGTCAACCTCAATGTGTCATCTCCAAAGTTGTTGATCCGCACTATCGAGCAGATCTCTAGAAAATCATCAAGATGACTATATGGGTCTTCATTGCTAAGGCCATGAAAGGATGGTAGCATTTGAATGATACTGGCCTTTATTTCAAATTGATTGGCTCCTATATCAGGTCTCGTGATGTAGGAGGTGGGAGTGTATATGGTGGGCATGAAGTACTCCTTAAGGGTATGGAACAACGGCCAATTTTTGGCCATGGTGATAGGATGAGGAGTTCTCCTAACAAGAAACTCGGGAGTCAATTAACTCGGGTCGAGTGATCGTTGCCCGTGCATACACCTCGAAGTAGACCGGTGTAGCACACGTCCTAATTTTTGGGTTTTCTATCTAACTAACGCGCTAGCGGCCAAACCACACAAACCACAAAGCGAGTAAACTAAAACAACGAAAACTAAACAAACACCATGCAGTTGCACACATCAAGGATTATGCAAACGAGATAGAAATCTATGTGTACGGTACCAATCGTACACAGTCACCTCTAAGGGAATCCTAGTGAGTGGGTTGTGTAGAAAAGTAAGCTCGTCTCTACGATATGCACATACGTGGTTCTAAACCTAAATGCAAGCAAACACTAGGCAATAAAGTGAATACTAGTATTTCGCCATTCCCCGGCAATGGCGCCAAAAATTTGATGTCTTCTTTTAAATCGTTGTAATTTTGAAAAGATTTTTAAATGAAAAACATGTGAAAACCAGACATCAAATAATAAAAAACGGTTCTCACTAGTGGATGAGACCGGGTCGAACTCAGGGAACGAGAATATTTCGTATTCAAGCACACAAATCTAAACTATTCTTTATTGCCAAATTATTAAAATGTAAAATATATGAGAAAAGTAAAACAACTAACTATTACAACAAATGAATACCCTTCGCAGAGGGCGTAAAAAGCAATATTTACAAACCCCTAATTAAATTCCTAATTCTAAACTGAAAATAACAACTTCTACTCTTGTGCTTCCCGTGTCACATAATCGCTTCCACTCCACTCCTGTGCTATTCTGCACAAATCCAAAGAACACGAACATTACACGAGAGAGATGTAGAAACTATACTAAACAAAATATACTAACTAAATGCTAAGAATACGAAAGAAATCATTAAAGAAATCCAAATGACAATTTTAAATGCAAATGACTTTTTTTTATTAAATCTAGCTAACTAATTACAAAGTAATTAACAATGCAGATTATCTTCCTTAACTAAACTATTTTTAATAGCAAAATGACTAGCAACTATTTTTAATATCAAAGAATGAGTTAATCAATTAACTAAGTGATCTAATATCAAAACACTAAGTAATCTAAGTACTAAGTAATATCTAAAAATTAACTAAGTAATCTAATATTAAAACACTAAGTAATCTAAGTACTAAGTAATATCTAAAAAAATCAGCAAAGCATTATCATCCGATAATTCGATATCTCAAACCGGATCCGGATATCCAATTAACTGGTCCAGTACCACATCACTCTTGCCGAAAAAATAGATAACAAAGGGATAATTCTGATAGACTGAAATTGTTCAAAATATCTGATCAACTGAAAAATTCATTTGTCAATCCAGAAATCACATTGTCAATAATATGAAATCAAATGTGTGGATTCAAGATATCAGGCAATTGATCAAACAGAAATCAAATAATCGCTCATTCAATACCAGAGGTCAGTCGATTAACACAGCCTTTGCCAGAAATCAATAAATCCAGTGCATAATGTCGATAGAACAGAGATGAAGTTCAGGTGGATTTAGGCTGCCGGATAATGAGGTTCAGGTGGATATGAGGTTGTCGGAGATATCAATAGATAACCATTGATCAGACTGGGAACTTAGTAAATCGGTGATCAATCAAGCCAAACAACTTAGAAAATCGATTAAAAGATCGATCAGATCTTGTTCCACCGTGAAACAGATTTTCACTGTAAAAAAAAATTCTGGCGAGTAAATATCAAAATTAGCAGATGATTCCAGCTTCCGTGAAATGGATTCCAGCCAGTAAATATCCAAATCAGAAGATGATTACAGCATATCCAGATGATCTAGATGATCCAGATCATTGCCGAAAAACGGTATATAGCTCTCACCGGAGATTAGAAATCACAACACTTGCCGGAGAACACAGATTGTATTTCAATTTGATATTCGATCTCTGATCGGTTCCAATTGAATGATCACAATAATTTTGCATTTTAGTACATATTTTAATGTTTGTATTTACGTAGTAGTTTTAGTTGTTAATAAAAAATTTAAAAAAATAGAGAAAATAGAGAAACATAGCTTCATTTTGCAATTTAGTTAAATCATTTTGGTTTTCTTTATAGAAAAGAAGAATTTTTTTTTATTAAATATACATATTAGAATAGTTATATATTTTTTTTAGAAAAAAATAGTCAAATGAGGCATTTTGTAAATAACTCTTAGAAAGTATTTTTTTAGAATTTCAAAAATTTCAAAACTCAACCGAGTGCTTTAAAAACTCACGAAAGGGGATTTTTCAAAACTGTCTTCACCTGTGCGCCTTTTCCCTCTCTCCTAACCTTTCCCCTCCACCTCTTCTTGACCTTACTTCTCTTTCTCCCTATTTCTCTCTTCTCTTTTCCGGTGGAGGTTCTTCTCAGTCCGGTGGCGGCGTACGAGAGGAGTCCGCTCTCTTCTAATCCCTCTCAAGTTACGGTAAGTTTTTTTGCAACTTCTTCTTCTTCTTCTTCTTCTTCTTCTTCTTCTTCTTCTTCTTTTTCTGTTTCTTTAGTCTAATTTCTTGTAATTCGTAGGTGTAATGTTTGATTTTGATTTCATTGTGCATTTTGAATTCATCATATTAGCATTAGCATTAGCATCTGGATTTTTCTGCATATTTTCTTTTCAATTAAATTTTCAAATTTCTAGTAGCCGTGAATTCTGTATCCAACTGGATCTGAGTTGAAATCCAGTGAACATTTTAGGATAACTCAGGCATCTGAGCCAGAGTAATGGAATTCTGATCATTGGATTAGTTTTTGTTTGAGAAGAGGATTATCGTGATCATTCAATTGGAACCGATCAGAGATCGAATATCAAATTGCAGACATGGATACATGAGATAGAACGTATTTTTCGTGTTCTGAATGTCCCAGAGGAACAAAAAGTGAACTTCGGTACCTATCGTTTGAAGGACCATGCTGAGAAGTGGTGGGACACAATCTCTACGATTAAGTTCCAAGACGAGAATGTTACGTGGGATGAATTTGTAGAGGTTTTTAACTCTGCATATTTTCCTAAGCATGAACAAAGTAAGAAGATGCAAGAATTTTTAGACCTACAACAAGGGACTACAACCCTGGCAGACTACATCATCAAGTTTCATTATCTGGAGTGATATTGCCCAAATGTTTACGTCACAAAAAATGATCGAGCATTGAAGTTCACTCGTAGGTTGAAGCCAACTCTGAGAACCAAAGTGCTCACTAGCGGACCAAAATCACTCAATGAGGCCATCGAGGTAGCGACACTGTTGGAAGAAGACTGGATCGAGGAGCAAAAGAACCAGTGGAATGAAACCGGATCACAGACCAAGATTTATGTGCGTACTAGTGAGAAGAATCCTAGTGGAAAGAAGATCACACCACCTACTAAAAAGCAAAAGCATCAAGAAGGCTACCAGGACCGCGCTGATCATGCATATATTTCAGGGTTAATTAACAATAAAATATGCATGATTTTATGAAAAAATGTTTCAAAAACCCAATTTTATGTTAGTTTTCAGTAAATGAGCTAAAAGAATTGAAAATTAGAAAATGCTTGAAAAAGTAGCTTTATTTTGCATTTTAGTACATATTTTAATGTTTGTATTTACGTAGTAGTTTTCCGTCTTACCCTCAAAAGCAAAAGGATCCATTTCCATAAAGCACTTGTAGGTGATCGTACCTATGTTCTCCCTATCTTGGCCCACATGTTGGAGATTTACACCTATCTGTTGCATCGCAACCACTTGTTGCACAATCTCAGCAAGGTTGTTCACAGTGTCCATGATATCGCTACACCTGGCCTCCCATGCCATCTATCAGGATAAAAACATATAATAATAATTAATCAATAGGTTTCACAACCATGCTTGCTGAGTAATAACCATAGCAATCTTTCAAAAGTCTCGAGTGTACTATGCATAATTCAAGCAGTGCCACATCATAATTTAAGTGTGTAATATCCTAATCTATATACATGTTCTTCGAATGACTTCAAGCGACACCACATAAGGCCGCTATCGTCAGAAAATCATCATTCTAGACAACCATCATTAGAGAATTGCCACTCTAACGCACTATCCGGAGAATCACCACTCTGATCTCATAAATATCGAGCCACCAGTCAAAAGACATCGTTAGGAAACCACCATCCTAACGGCATTGCTGAAGAATCACCACTCCAGCCACTTCATTAGAGCATCACCACCTCAAATGACATCGTTAGAGAATCACCACCCTAACGACATTGTTGAAGAATCATCATTTCAACAGCATCATTAGAGAATCACCATTCTAATGGCATCGTTAGAGAATCACCACTCTAACGGCATTGTTGAAGAATCACCACTTTAACAACATCATTAGAGAATCACCACCCTAATGGCATCGTCAGAGAATCACCACTCTAACAGCATTGCTGAGAAATCACCACCCCAATAGCATCATTAGAGCATCACCACCCTAATGGCAACGTTAGAGAATCACCACCCTAACGGTATCGTTGAAGAGTCATCACTTCAACCATTTCATTAGAAGATCACCATTCTAATGACATCGTTAGAGAATCACCACTCTAACAACATTGCTGGAGAATCACCACTCCAACAACCTTGATTAGAGAATCATCACCCTAACAGCATCATCAGAGAATCACCACCCTAATGGCATCATCAGAGAATCATCACTCTAACGGTATTGCTGGGGAGCCACCACTCCAACAACCTTCATTAGAGAATCATCACTCTAATGGCATCATTAGAGAATCACCACCCTAACGGCATCGTCAGAGAATCATCACTCTAACGGCATCGCTGGCATCACCAGGAATCATCACCCTAGCCAATCTCATCACACCACGAGCCTCTCAGACCGTGGCTGGGAACAAAAACTCCCACAACGCTTTTCTCAAAAACAATGCCACCATGAAGATCAGCATTATGTTGTCCCTGTCTGCGACCCTCTCAGGAGTCGACTGCCATCATCGACAACTCATAAGCAGTTTGCTAAGTGCATAACTTTATGTATGTTCTCATCACCAAGAACAACTGGGGATCTACAGTTTCCTCCAACGAAAAATTCCAAGGTCCAACTGGCACAGACAAGGCTTTAGCCTTCTGTCCGAAAGATCACTTCCAAAAATACCCTCATCAATGATAGGGTCATGAACATCTCCAACGAAGTTAGAAAACAACGGGAAACACTAACTTAGAGTCTCATCAGACGACCATTATCAAAACAATATCGTTTCCAACACGATTGGTGTAATAGTTTTGATTGTCATTACGATTCATCAATCATCTCCACTCTAGTAATGTGGAATGAGGAAGTGAAGTTGGTGTGTAATAATGAGAAATTGGTGAAATACACAAATAGTCTCTGGGTTTAGATCAAGAACTTCAACCCTCACAGGAGTTGCAACGAACTAGCTTGGGAAACCACATCCTCAAGCGTAACAACGTTACCATTTCCAAAACTATACACCATACTTCAACTAGCACTCAATTACTAAGTGTCCTCTCATACCACAATAGGTGCATAAACTCAGTTCATGGGGACCAATTCACCCCACGTGATCTATCTTACATCTCGCACAAGAAAGTGCTTCATTCACAAACACTTGCATGCTTCGCTTAACAGTCTGAATCACTTGGTTCAGACTCTCGATGCCTTGAGTCAAATCATGCAAGGCTTTAAGCAAAAGGTTGTGTCTCGCATCCAATAATAATCGATAAAACACACATATTTATCTAACTATGCATGTATAAGCAACCAAACAACAATCAATAAAATCTACTAAGTCGGATATACTTACAGTGCAATGGTCTATGCGTGCAGAGTCTTGAACCACACTTCTAAAACACGGCTCTGATACTAGTTCTATAATGCCCCAAAATCTCAACTTGGAAAATCCTTAGATTTTGTGAGTAAACTTTTTTTTTTTAAATATTGCGTAAGCAGAAAAATATAAGGGAAAATAGTTGGAAATTCTGAGCGGGTTACAGGATGAATCAACAAGTAGAAACAACACATTTCAATACAATTGATTTACAAAATATGAGACCAATAGGTATACATTATTTCACTTTACAAGGTGTCTCCCAGACAAGGGATTTCCCAAAACCAAATTACCAAGTTCTAGAGTGTGGGTTCAATTCTCGCAACACATCGAGCCCCATCGCACAACCTGTTAATCACCTGTATCTCCATAAAATGGAGTTAGTACTCTTGCAAGTTGGTGAGAGAATATCCATAATTATCCATTCATGAAAAACATAAGCATTCATATCATAACGTGAAACAATTAATATAGATAATAAAGACAATAGCATAAGTGAATCCAACATGATGGAGAAGTTAGAATATTGCAATGAATAAACAAGTGTAATTGTAACAAGTAAAGAAGCAGTAAGGGATAATGCTAAGCAATAAGCGACAGTGTCAAGCACTAACATACTTAGACAGTAACATTGGACATTTAAACGAGTGAGTAAGGAAGATACAACTCTAGCAACATAATCAAAGTTAAGCAGTAGAATTGTTATCAAGTGATTTGCATGATTATGTAATTAACATTGGCATTCATCGGCAACAGTGAATATTTCATTAATTATAACTAAGAGCAGGGACATACAACCTTAAATCACAGAGTTAATACTAAGTATTGAATAACATCATTATATAACAAATATGCATCTAGGTACATAACCAAGTGTATTTGAGCATTTAAGCCATTAAACTATTATATAAATAAGCAATTGAACAATTAAGCAATTGAGCAAGTAGCAAATTAGGTAATTAACTACGACAGAAACCATCAAACCCTTAAGTTAGCAGCTAACGCATTAGTTTAATTACATTATCTTGATTACCCTCTTTGAGTATGCAAAGAAATTTCACATTTTACAAGAAATATCATCGATGTCTGTTATTTCAACTTATGTGAATGTGCAAACAAGTGATTTATCTTAATTATGCTTATATAGCAACTTTTCCTCCTTACGAGGTACTTAGACCCATCCGGCCTTGTGTTCCCCATAGGGCAACACGATCAACATGTTGAGGTCACATTCGTACATTTACGTGCTCTAGCAAAACAAGCCAAGAGGAGTACTTCGTCGATGAAGGCGATAACAATCAATTGACATTCTTAAACAAGTGAGATCGACTCATGAGGTGGGTTCATTGCCCACACGTAACTTGACATGAAGTTTAACCTTCAACAAAGTCTCAAAGACAAGTATACCCCTACAATGTGCCTCAAGTCCCCTTTGTACTTACGGGACGAAACAAGTGTCAAGGGTGAATCATGTGTCTAATATAAATGTACACAAAAACATTTCAAGCGTTTATTAACTGCTAAGAAACATTATTGAATATAAGACACTTGAATTATAGACATAATTCATTCAATTTCTCTAAGTTCGGTGACATGATGTGCAAGTGGAAAGTATTTGTTCTTGCCCTAGCATTGATATTTTCATGTCACATTATATTCATTTAAATACTTGAAATTATGTCAAGAGGTGCGACAAGCGCACGTGAACTATCAATAAGCATGTTGGCATTCACTATCATTCATAAGACATGTTAAGTAACTTACGAAACTTGAATCAACATCCTTATAATGTAACTATGTCATGTAAGGTGCTTCATTAAGCATAATTCAAAAACATTATAATGTTTGAATATCCTGGATACGATGGAAATTCACAACCATGTCAAGTATTGCATACGTGTTAAGACATAGTCAAACTTGTTGCAAAAAGTGCGCTAATTCATTAATACCATTCTACTGCCCTTACAAGAGCCATGTGCATGTGAAAGTATTTCAATTCCATCAAGCATGTACTTTCGATAAAAAATGCAAATTTTACCATCTAAGCATGTCACATGCTTCATATCGAGATCATGCCAATATGTGCAAGAGTGGAGTGTACTTTAGCAACAAAAATTCGTTTGCACAAAAAACCATAACTATCATTTATGATTTTTGAATCATTCCATCACGCATATTGTGAAAAACTTATGTGTTTGGACATCATGGTTAACATTGTAAAGTTCACAATCGTGCTTAGGTAAGTGTCTTGATTCCATAGACGTGCTTTAAAACATCTCTTAAATGTATTCTACATGAATTACGTCAACTAAGCATGCCATAAGTGTCTCGCATCAAGATCGTACCACAATGTGGAGCATAATTTAGCAAACATCTTGTTGCACAAATAACCATAGAATTGCTTTGAAAGAGATCTTTGGCACATATTACGATGTATATCTCATGTGCTAAGGTGAGATGCCAAAGTATGGCAGTACGCACGGTGCCACCACGATGGTTGGAGGGTCAATCAGATCCTTCGTCTACGTAGCGCGCATAAGGACAGTTGGTACTACATAACCTAGTGGTTGCGGCAAGCGAGTGCAGCCAACAACAAAAAAAAAACCATAGGCACCTGGCAGCAAACTCGTGCTGCCACCGCACACCACTCGGCTAAAGGTGGGCAGCAACAAGCTGCAGACACAACACAAATTCCTAGCAGGGAAAAGGGGCAGCAAGTAAGTGTTGCCATGCGGGAGCATGGAACGGGAAAAGTTTGCAGCAAAGGACTTGTTGGAGTCACAGGTACCAAGCCCACGACTGTGTCCATACTCAGCCTGGTCTGGCCTGCCATGCAGGCTCAGACCCGCCGACCAAGGCTACGGGGTGAAACACAGCAAGACTGCATCTTATTGGGGTGCGGTTTGCTGAACCGGTTGGGGGCTGACCTAGGAGGGGACCAGACCAAGGTCTGGTCACAGGGGTGCATCAGACCTGGTTTGAATCGAGTGGTTCAGACCACGACTGGGATGCACAACCCAGCCCCGAGACCCAAGCGAGGGTCCATGAAAGTTCGCAAGAGCAAACAGCCCTGAAGAACAAGTGCATACCTGCTCTTCTTTGCCATAGAAACATCCGTTAAAATTTATTGTTTTACAAAACCCCATTTCCCTCTTTTTTTTTATAGGCAGGTCCATGACTGAGCAAACCCAGAGTGCTGGGTTGCTCCAAGGTCCGGCTAGACTGCACCCAACTTGGACCAGCCGAGTGGGGCGCACCTGATACCCTACAGTCATCTAGCGGCTAAGGTGCTAGCCGGCTGGAACAAAAGGGCGCCCAGGCCTGTCCAGAATGGACAAAGACCTAGGGTAGGTAGGTAGGTCTGGGCAATTCCAGAGGTGTTGGGTTGCACCAGACCGTACCAAGGCTGCACCCAACTCGGTCTAGCCGAGTTAGTGCGCCTGCCAAAGGACTGGCCCCCAACTATGGTGAATCGTCTGAACATAAAAACGAATATACCAAAGGCTAGCTGGACTGGGCTAATGGACCAGGTCTGAACCATGCGTTCAGACCCTGGTCAGAGCCATCAAACAACCACAAACAGAAAAAAAAATGAACCAACTGAAAGCCTTAATTGCATATATATATATATATATATATATATATATATATATATATATATATATATATATATATATATTGAAACCGTGTGTGTGTGTGCTCCCTGAATGCATCTCATCTAGGTACTACAAAATGAAAATAAGGAACAACAACATGTATCTAATCCGCTAAATCCACCATGCAACTCAAAATACATGCATTGTGGGATTCAGTTTCACGTTTAAAGGAAGAAAGCACAATATCACATTTTTTTTTGACAAAAGAAGTGCAAATGGAAAAGGAGAATATAATCTCACCTTGCTTTCTTCCAAAAAAGAAGAGGAACGATCTTCACTTGGCTGGTAGTGTAGGGGAGAGTCCCTTTCGGTACCACCCCCTACACTAGAGCTCAAGGAAGCTCTAATGGAGGTCACGACTGGGAGAAGGAGAGGAGAGGGAGAGAGAGAGAGAGAGAAGAGAAATTCGCCCCCATTTTCTCTCTTTCCCTTTCAAGACCTTAAGTAGGTAGGGTTAACTTGATGAGCGGATCAGATTAATCCTCAGAAAAGGGAGGGCTGAGATGGGTTGCACACCCATCTAGGCCATGGCATAGTTGTGGTTTCTCAAACACACCTTCCACGACCCCTATGAGATACAAGCATTTGAATTTTCTTAAAACTCTTTCAAAAATGTCATTAAATAAAGCCCTTTTTGCCCTTCTTGGTTTTAAAGCTTTTCAAAAAGTGTCCCTGGGCTGCCCCCTCCCCCGTGGCCAATAGGATTGCACCATTTTTTATCATTGAAATATCTTTTAGAAATGCCATGGGGTTGCCGCCCACATGGCCAATCAGATTTCACCCTTTTTAAAACTTATCTTTTTATTACCAAGGGGCCACCACCCAGCTTGGTCAAACCCCTTAGCTGGTCAAACACGCCCAGCTAGGGTCTAGGTTTGAGCTCTCCGGGTTGAGCCCAACCAAACCACGATCCGATCTTGCTATACTAAAATTTTATATAGAGTTATATCTTCTTTTTTTTGAAAAAGGGTTTATCTAAACTCCGGTAAGACTTAAGAATTTCTCAAACCTCAATCCCTTGTCAAATTACGTAAAATGAAAGTGTTTAGATCGTTTAGAGGTCTCGTTAATGAAATTCAATTAATTATATGCTTTTGAACAAAAACTTAGGTATATTTACAATGAATATATATATATATATATATATATATACACTTTCGCTTTAGGGTTTCCAATATACATTTACACGTATATATATATCTATATATGAATGTGCACACATAGACATATGCATATACATATTTATGTATGAATACATAGACAATTGCATTATGAAATTTCATCTTCTATTGGATAATTCCTCAGAAAATTCTCGGGTCTTACATAGTTAGTCGTCGATTTTAAAAGATGTTGAGCAAGTCATAGGTATGTAGCCAAACACTCATTGGCCATTAAAGTATTTCATTTATGGATACCATAACGAGTTATTTATTACAAACAACACTACTTGGTAAAACAATATTCTATAAAACGGGTTTTATAAATGAAATGTCCAGCACAGTCTGGAGAAATCCTAGAACTCGATGCCACCCTGCTCTGCATATCACATCGCAAGTTCAGTACATGTATCCTCCATAAAACGGGGTCAGAACCATCGTTAAGTATAAAGCTTAAAAACACATTGAATCTCTTTAGGCCGTAGCAAGTCTCCACGACTTAGCGTATAAACACGAAAAACCTCTTTAGGGCTGCAGTTAGAATATCATAGCTCAAGTATCTACAACTTAATATATAAACACCAAAAAAACCTCTTCAGGGCCGCAATTGAAATATCGTAGCTCAAATCTCCGTGACTTAGCATATCAGTATCCCACAAATCAAAGCAAAAGCTCATTGAGCTTAGCTTAGCCATGTGGATACAACGTGGGTCCTTTGCTCTATCAGTCCAGCAATATACCATATCAATACCTTTCACAAGGTTATACATGAGTAATACTAACGCACATTCATTCATTCATCGTTGTACTTGTAACTAATGCATTGTTTCGATATTTACTCGTTCACCTCGTGGTAGGCGAGAGAACTTAACTTTGGCATCAAACAAAGTCATCTGAGGGTTCATTAAGCTATGCATTTTGTATACTCTAGAGGCCTGAGTAACATTGTCCGTAGTGGGGCGACCGTTTTCATGCTGGAAGACCCCCACCAAGTCGTTTCGGATGCATCATTTTACTGCAGTAGTGAAATTCAATCCCTAGATCTTAAGGATAACCCGACCTCCTAGTGACGGAAGGTCACCTAAATTATTTGGTTCATAACATCATAGAGGTTACTCATGGTGATACCATCACCATCATGCCACGGTAAACTCAAGTCTTGAAGGGGTTCAATTGTGTAATCTTTCTTATTAGGACATCAAGTGCCACATAGGCAATTCCTATGTGGTCTAGAGACTAGCGTTATGTTTTATTCATATGCATGCAGGACCTCACTCTTGACATCTATGACCCTCACGAACGCTTCACCCCTTGCGGGTGGACAACCAACTCTCGCACAACGGCCCTTACGAGTCTTGTTGTAGTACAATATTTCGTATGGACATGCATAGCTAACAATCACTTTAGATCAACATATATAACTGTATCGAGCACTTACCTAACAAAAAGTAACGGCTACTCTGATGTATCGACCCTTACGAGTATGGTGCCTTTGAAGGCGAACATGGAATGAACCATCCAGGCAAAGTTCTGACAAATGGGGTATCATCGTGCCATTCATACTAGCTTAGACAAGTATTTTGCAGAAATTTCAACAACACTTCCTTTGTTTGACGGAGAAAGCATGACATTCCTTTTTACTATGAAAGCTAACTTGTCAAAAATTTTAGCAGCACCTCTTCTGTTTGACGGAGAAAGCGTTACGCTCTTTTAAGCTCGATGAGCATCTTTCCAAAAAAATTGGCAGCACCTCCTCTCTTTGACGAAGAAAGCATTTTGTGCTTTTAAGTTCGGTGAACATCTTTTTAAAAAAAATAGGCAGCACCTCTCTTTGACGGAGAAAGCACTATGCTCATTTAGTGGTATATGTGCATCATTATTCATACTTTATATCTACCATGGTTTATTAGAAACCCATGCCTTAGTTAGGCCATACGCTAGTGACTTAGATGTTTATGTAAAAGCGATTTTGCACAAATTGTGAAACCTTTTCAATAGGGGGTTCTTTTCCAAACAACATCTTGAATGAGGAAGGGTATTTGAAATCGCTTTGGCGATAGGGAGCAGTCTTCATTTGTACGCTTATTTCTACGCAGCTATATTTACTAAAAGCAGGAGCCTGCGCATATGACAACACGACGATAATGTAAAAAGCATATGTAAGGCACAACAGGTGAAACCCAACTAAATAACTTGCGAAAAAGCAAGAGCCTTGGAACAGTTCAACACAACGACAATACTAAATGCATAAACAAAGTACATATATATTACAAAAAGTAAGAGTCTTGGCACCGTTCAACGTAATGACAATACAAAATGCATAAGCAAAGTACATATATGTTGCTTAAAGTAGGAGCCTTGACACCGTTCGGCATGACGATAATACAAAATGCATAAGTAAAGTACATATTTATAAAAAGCAGGAGCCTTGGCACCATACAACGTGACGACAAGACAAAATGCATAAGCAAAGCATCTATAGAGAAAAGCTTGAGTCTTGGTATTATTCGGTACGCAAACCTACCAAGGATCAGTGACGGTGGTACAATGAGGCATTGAGGCACTCTTAGGTTGTGGTTGACACGTCTTTACGTCCAGTACAATCACAACCAAGAGTATCTTTTGCAGAACTCAACAGTGTGGCGATACAGTGAGGTTTAGACCAAAATTGTATTAGACCTAGTTTAGGTCCAACTGAGTTTGAAACTACCTCAAGTGGGCTAGGCTAGGTTAGATGAATTAGACCTAGTCAAGAAAATGGTAGAGTAGGCCAAGCAGTCAGGGCTAAGGGATTTTGTCTCAACTAGGTTCAGTCTAGGTCAGGTGGGTCCTGAAATTCCACTAGAGGGGGGGTGAATAGTGAAATTCGATGCAGATCGATAAAATAAAAAATAAGGCAACAAGGCACAACACAATAAACACAAGATTTATACTGGTTCGGCCGAGTTACTGATCTACATCCAGTCCCCAAGTAAAACACTTGAGCCTTCCACTATAAAATCCGTGTTACGGGATAAATAGTACAACACCCTCTTCCTCAGAGGTCTACTTCTCTCAACAGAGAAGGGAAACACCCTCTTCCTCAGAGGTCTACTTCTCTCAACAGAGAAGGGAAACACCCTCTTTCTCAGAGGTCTACTTCTCTCAACAGAGAAGGGAAACACCCTCTTTCCCAGAGGTCTACTTCTCTCAACAGAGAAGGAATACAACAGAAATCAGAAAGTTACAACACTTTCCTATAGAACCTTCAGAATGATATGTAGAGTATGAATGCACGTATGAAGATTCTCAGAATGATCTTTTTCTTTTCTTACACACTCTTGTATTTTTCTGAGAGCTTTTCTTGACCTTTTCTCTTTCTTTTTCTCTTTCTTTTTCTAAGCTCTTTTCTCAGAGTGTCGAGCAAGAATTTTTCTCGTTGAAAGCTTGCTTTTGTTTTCACACTGTTGTGTTTGTATATATATAGTTTTTAGAAAACTAGTCGTTGTCTTTTTGAAATGATTGTCCTTTTGGGATATGAGAAGTCAGATAATTTCAAAAACAACTTAGTGTGAAAAAGATAAGTGTACTATATTGCTTTTTCAAAAAGTCTTCTTTCCATACGAAGCATTTTTGGAGTACACTATTCGTTGGTGTATTTTAAATGAGTTATTCTTTGTATTAGGTCTTTTCTCATAATAAATGTTCTGTAGTATTTTTGAACGTTGAAGTGTAGTTTATCATGTAGTTTTGTCTTTACTCAATTTAATGGTTTGTAGTACATTGAACGTTGGAATATATTCTATCATGTAATTTTGTCTTTACTCAATTTAATGAATATTAGTATATTAATATTTTTCTTACAAGTCATCACTTATAATAAATGTATGTAAGTGTGATAAATGTTTGTTGAGTACTTTATTTATAAATGGTCATTTCTTAAAAGCTTTTTGGAATAACATTTAATGTTTACAGAAAGAATGATGACTTTAAGTAAGTCGACATTCTTGAGTGTGGGTTTTATTTATAAATAAATAGTCATTTCTCAAATGCTTTTTGAGGTGGCATTTAATGCTTATAGAAAGAATGATGACTTTAAGTAAGTCGACATTCTTGAGTGTGGGTTTTATTTATAAATAAATAGTCATTTCTCAAATGCTTTTTGAGGTGTCATTTAATGCTTAAAGAAATAAATGGTCATTTCTTATTTTAATAAAATAATATTTATTTTCTCAAATCGTCAATTCTAAAATGAATGGTTGTAAAGTACACTAAATGTTTGAGTAATACTTATATTACAAATAGTCATTTCTCAAATAAATGCTTGTGTATTATCTTTTCATAATTTGTCTTTTCTTACATAAATGTTTATGTATTATGAACCAAAATTTCTTACGTAAAAATTTGTGTATTATGAACTAATGCATTTTGTCTTTTCTTACATAAATGCTTATGTATTATGAACCAATACATCTTTTCACATTTTGTCTTTTCTTACATAAATGCTTATGTATTATGAACCAATACATCTTTTCACATTTTGTCTTTTCTTCATAAATGCTTATATATTATGAACCAATACATCTTTTCACAATTTGTCTTTTCTTACATAAATGCTTATGTATTATGAACCAATACATCTTTTTCATAAATGCTTGTAGGGAGTACAATGATTTGTTTCAAAAAGGTGTTTTTGAAATGCTATAATATACATAACGTATCCTTTTATGAAAGCTTAACTTTTTGTAAATAAATGGCTTGTATGATTTCAAAGCATATAGTCTAATATGAAATATGCATGCTTCTGAAGGTTCTGTTACATATGACTCTAAAGAAGAAAAAAATCTTCATCTTGAGGTAGCCGATCTTCTTGGATAATCTTTATGAATGTATGGCCCATCAAGCTTTTTCTTCAAAGTAGTATGATTGCATCAAATAGTTGCACTTGATCAAGTTGCCTTCACTCTTCTTAAGTGAAATAACCTTGCATCAAATACTCGTTAAATACATAGCATATCATATCCAGTCATAATATAACATATTCAGTTTCACATATGAAAGCATATCATATTTATCATATCTCATGAAAGCATATCATGTATTTATCATGTATCATATATATGCATCATGAAAGCATATCATATTTATCATGTATCATCAAAACATAGTTTCTCAACAGGTCCAAGCTCAACTCAAGTAGGCTCAGTCTAGGTCAAGTGAGTCCAAGCTCACCTCAAGTAGGCTCAGTCTATGTTAAGTGGGTTTGACCTAGGCTAAGACTAAGATAAGAGAAGAGAGAGAAAAGTTAGCATAGTAGGTCAAGTTGACTTGACCAAACTGGGCTCAACCTAGGCTAGTCAGTTCCAAGTTCACTGCAAGTGAGCCTAGTATAGGCTAGAACCAAGAGAGAGGAGAGAGGGGAGAAATGCTAGAGAGAAAAAGAGGAGAGAGGGCGGGGGGGGAGACAATTTCTAAGAGGGTCACTTCTTATTTATAGGCCAAAAATATGGATCCTGGATCTACACGGGGTCTGGTTCTGATCTAAATGCACACTTGATCTAAAATTCAAACTTAGTGACAAAGTAACTAAATAACATTCATGTCCTTATGGGGACCACTTAATAATTCCATGGGATATTTATGTGGGGGCCATAATATATTTTTGGTAAGATATTTTTGTGGGAGTTCATGTATTTTTGAAGTTTCGTCGATATTTTTTGTGAAAAAATATAAGTACATAAATTTTTTTTATCGATGAGACGAAGCGGATTGGCTCGTTGAAATCTCCTAATTTTGTTTAGGGAGAGAGTTATGGCTCCTTGAGTGTTTGAGTATATATCCTTGAGGATATATACGTTCTAAGTATAATTGGCTCGTTGAAATTTATTTATTTTGTATTTCGAGTCAATAGGATAATTTTACATAAAACACATCTTAATTTTATTCATAATTTTTACTAAAAAGTTGCATGTCTTACAGATGAAGTGTTTCACTAAGTCAGCAAAATCGAAACTTGACCCTTTATGCTATGAGCTACATGATGTTTTTATGGAAAATGACTGTACTATATGTAAAAAATGTGATGCATTTTTTAAAATGCCCTACAATTTTTATCATATATTCAAAATCTCAAATATTTGAATTTAACAAATAATTTGTGTAAGAAAGTATAAATAAACATATATAAAAATAAAATCTAATGGGTTTTATATGATATTTATCTTTTCTGTCTAATTATCGATTGTGAAGTTTGCTCATTATTCACAGCTAAATTGTTATGCTCTAACTCTTGAGTAGGTACCCCAGAATCATTTATGATGTCTAGAAGGGCACTATCATCTTCAAGATAAAAAATACTTTCTTTGGTTTCTAGGAACTCTACTTCTTTACTCTCTATAAATTATTTTTCAGGATTATATAGGCAATATCTCTTTGATCCTTTTGGGTATCCCATGAATATGCATTTGACAGTCTTGCTATCTAAATTGCCTCTTATCTGACTAAGAATCAATATATGAGCAGGTGACCTCCACTTTCGCAAATGACTCAAATCTAACTTCCTGTCAATCCATAATTCATTGGGTGTAAGCTCTATAGCCTTAGAATGAACCTTATTTAAATCTATACAATAATTCAATCATTATGTATTTACACAGTCAAGGTTGACTAATCATTCATATTTATGCATGCACAATTTAATAAAAAATAAAATGCATTCAATTAACATGCATATTAGTCCAATTTTTAATTTAAGCATTAATAAACAAGTTGCACAAAGTAAAACTCAACTAGTTACCAACACATGTTATACTGTGCAATTCGGATACCTGTTAACCTGATTTTAGAAAACCCACAAAAAATCACAGGAACTAAAATTTTCTCTCACAAGTTTATTGAGACTGCCCCAACATCTTAGGAACACAGTCCAAGAAACAAAATTGCAAAGTCAATAGTAATAAAATCAAGAAAATTCTGGGACTAAATACTATTTAGAAAAAATATGAGACAGACCTTGACGAAAAACTCGTGAGAAATTGAATATATCACGAGCAATTGTAGTTTTTAACTTTTGAGTAATTTCTCACAATATTTTCATAAATCTTGCAAGATTTGTCACTATTTTCCTTGGGTCCATGTGAAATAGTATCAAAGTCAAGTTCTTCTCAGATGCAACATCTTCTAATCAAACCTCATCGAGAAAAAAAGGAGTAATCCAAAATATGTTTTTATCATCTAGTAAAGTATCCTGATGAACCTTGAGTCCAATGTAGTTCATTCTTATGGTTTTGAATCTTGAAATAAACCTGCAATTGAATCTAGCTAGATTTCATAATCACAACTCATCACCAAGCCCAACTCAGATATGTAATTGGGTTTGGTGTATGTCACAGGAACACACCATTTTGGTGGTTTGTCCCTAGTGACACAAGTGGACATGCTCGGACATGTGGACACTTACATGTACAAATAATATTTTAACATTATTTTAAATGTTTTAATGTTTGAAGGTATTATTTAAAATAAAAATACATTTTTAACCTTAAAATATCGAAATTTAGTTTTTATTGACTTAAAATTTAAAATTTTCCTGTCCTTGTGTCTTATTTTCTAAAAAATGTTCGAACTTGCGAGCTGAATCTGCATCTCACGTCCTCGTGTCCACGTGTATTTGTAACATAAGGTTTGGTAGAGCTTATTGAACGTGAAGAATGGTTGGGTTCAGTAGGGTATCCGGTCCAAATGGCAAGCGTTTTACATAACTAATGTGACCAAGAGCGTCTTGCTCAAGCAGGGCTCCGTTTAGGGACCGAGGTGGGTCCGAGTCAACACTAACTTGACTTTCACTTGGTTCGGATGGTCGGCCACCTTCCTCCTCATCATGAAAGAAATAACACTTTCCGGAAAAAAACAAAAAATAAAAATCTTTCGTTCTCATTTAACAATTTATGACCGTCCGATCGGAATCGGACGGACAGGGCCTGCTCGTCATTCCCTCCCCGCTATTGGACCGTCCAGGCAGTTAAGAACTTTGCCGTTTAATGTTTGTTGAGATATTTTTGTTACCGTTCCTCTCTCTCTCTCTCTAAAAAAGAGGAACGGTTCTGCCATTCTTCTGAACCCTCGACAGGCCTCTCTCTCTCTCACCGCCTATCGGCTCTTTCTTCTCCTTCGTCGAGGGATATTCTTCATTTCTAGAGAGAGAAAGAGCGAGGTAAGGAAAAAACGCGTTCTTTCTTGTCAGATATTCGGATTTCGACGCAAATCGTGGAAAATTTAGCGATTTATTGGATGGATCTACGGTACTGATGCCAGACGACGTAGATCTGTAAATATTTTCGAAGGTGGGTCTCCATCGGCGCATAAAAATCTCGTTTTTTCTTTCTTTCGTTCTTTACTTCTTTGCGTTGTTTCAATTTTTGGGGTGTTTCTTTCGGTGTTGATGGTGATATGGATGGATTCTCGTTAGGGTTGGGGCAAATGTTGACGGATCTGGGAATAAAGCCTAATCGGGTGAACGTGGACGATGAATTGGGGAAGGAGCTCGATCTCATCCTACGAAACCATCACGAGATCGAAGATCGGGACTGTGAACGGGATTTGCTGCCTTACCGGAGTGGCAGCGCCCCGCCGACCGTCGAGGGTTCGTTTTCGGCGACGGACGGCCTCCTGGGCAATGCCAATCCCAGCGAAGATGAATTGCGGATGGATCCGGCGTATCTCTCCTACTATTACTCGAATGGAAATTTGAATCCGAGGCTCCCGCATCCCGCACTATCGAGGGAGGATTGGCGTGTGACGCAGAGGTTCCAGGCAGGGAGCTCGTCCTTAGGTCGGATTGGGGACAGGAAGAAGGTGGGGGTGGTAGGTGAAGTGGGGAGCAAGTCATTATTTTCATTGCAGCCAGGGACGGCGGCACAGAAGGGGGATGAAAGGGCCAAGCTTGCGCACAGGAGTCTGGCACGTCAACCTTCGTCAGAGTGGATCGAGAGAGGAGCAGATGGTCTGATTGGGTTGTCGGGTGTGGGGCTGGGAGCTAGGAGGAAAAGCCTCGCTGATATCGTTCAGGTAATTTTTAGCTTTCCCTCGGTCAATGGCTGCTTCAAAATTGTTTTCATCTTTGGATTATTTAATTGTCCACCCTCCATCTTCTCTTTCTTGTCAATTTAGTTGGTGTTGGTGGTTTTACTTTCTAATTAACTCGTGGTTCTTTTTTTATCAATTTCTGTTTAATTTCTTGTTATTTTTCCTTCATCATCATCTCGGACACGGACACATTAAGTGGACCAATGATGACTAACTTTTCCCGCCTTGCTGTTTGACTGTTATATCGGTCTGGGACTAGGCTCAATAAGTGGTGAATTCGAAGGTTGAATGCAATGCAATTATTTCCAAGACCATTCATCCTGATAGTTTGGAACTTAGACTCAATGGTGTCTGGTAATCCGAATATTCAGATGCTCAACTTTGCAACCAAGGCTGTGATTCATTTCTTCAAATAGGAATTGCACAATCCTCCATGGTTAGGATGAAAACAAGGAAGCACTCTCTGGTAATGGTGCGCAAGGACCAAATTTGTCTTGCACTGTGAAAAAGGGCTCGTATAAAAGTCGTGTGGTACCTTTATTAGAATGACAACTAGTTCTGTTGTGGTGCTAATGGTGGTTCTTATTGATGGTGTGCTTGGCTGCTGACCTCCTTACCATGTGCCCTTCTTGGTTTTCTAATAATATAAGGTGGCATAATGACCTTTAGATGTTCTTGTTGCTATCTGATTTGATGAAACCTTCAGTCCTGTTGTTAGAATGGGGACAATTTGTGTTATCCTTTCTCTTGTTGTTACTTTTGGTTGGTAGTTGTATCAACTTGATGTGAAGAACACTTTCTTCATGGAGAATTATATAAAGAAGTATATATGGAGCATCCTCACGGTTATCTCGAAGGTGATGTTGTAAAGACAACCTTGAGATTAAGAAAGGCTATCTATGGGCTCAAGCAGGTTTCAGGGTATGTTTTGAAACATTTAGGACACCAATTAGGTCTATTGGCTTCACACATAGTCAATGCAATTATTCTTTATTCATCCACATTGATGATTGTGACATGACATTGATTCTTGTCTATTTTAACAACATAATCATAACATGGAGCAATCACTCACACATTCAAGATCTCAAGATCTTGTATCGCAAGTTTTACATGAAAGATCTTGGTGTTCTCAAGTATTTTCTTGGAAAGACATCCAATTCTTTATTTTTTTCACAGAATAAATATGCTCGGGATCTTTTGCAACACAAAAGTATGGCAAAATGTAAGCCTTCTAAAACGCCAATGGCATTAAATACAAAATTGCATGAAGATAGCGAGAGTGATAAATTGTTGGACTCCTCAGAGAGATTCAGAAGCATAGTAGGGGCACTTCAATACCTTACTTTTACAAGACTAGATCTGGCCTATGCCGTTAACCAGTATCACAATTCATGCATGCTCATAGGCAAAATCATATGGATGCTGTGAAAAGAATTCTTAGATACATCAGATGCACAATTACTGATGGTCTTGTATACTCCAAGCCGACAAATCATACATATCCGATGAACCTTATGGTGATTGCATATTTAGACGTAGATTGGGCTGGTGATCCCTCCACAAAAGGTCAGTTACAAGGTATGGAGTATTTTTAGGAAGCCATTTGTTTGCATGATCCAATAAGAGACAAAGTGTAACGCCCCAAAATCCAGGACTTGTAACTTTTTATGAAAAGTTTGAAAGCGTTGAAATCAATCATTTATCAGAGTTTGAAATAGAAGTTCAGCGGGAAAATTTTGTTTGAAATAGCAAGTCAAGGGACCTTAGGCGCATTACAACACAAACTTTCTTTTGCACAATGGATTTGCAACACTGCATATTTAGGAAATCAAATAGATTATGAAAATGCAATTTTTATTTAATAGTTTAAGACTTGTGCAAAGAAGAGATTTTCAGGAAAACTTTTATGCAAATTTACTGAAATGTCCTCAGGAGCGAAACTTTTAGGCAATGGTTCCCTCACTTTGTTGGACGGGTGGGGGTAAAGAAGTTAGTCCAAGACCATAAAATTAGGTTAGCCACTTGGAACATAGGATCTTTAACTGGTAAGTTGGTAGAGTTAGTAGATGTTATGTGTAGGAGAAAGATTGATATTTTATGTCTACAAGAGACCAAATGGGTAGGTGAGAAAGTAAAAGTGATAGAACCTTGGGGATATAAGATTTGGTATACAGGAATAAATAGGAATAAGAATGGAGTAGGGATTGTTATGAGTCGTGAGTGTATAGATAATGTAGTTGAGGTCCGTAGGAAGGATGATAGGATTTTACTTATTAAATTAGTATTAGGTTTGAATATTATTAATATTATTAGTGTTTATGCACCTTAAGTAGGTTTAGATGATTCCATTAAGCGTCAATTTTGGGAAGATTTAGATGGAGTAGTACAAGGGATATCTTATGGAGAAAGGATTTTCATCGGCGGTAACCTTAATGGGCATGTAGGCATTAGTAGGGATGGATTTGAGAGTATCCATGGAGGCTATGGTATAGGAGAAAGAAACAAAAGTGGAGAAAGAATTTTAGATTTTGGTTTGTCCTATGATATGATCTTAGCAAACACTTGGTTTAGGAAGAGGGAGTCTCACCTATTAACATTTAAAAGTGGGGTTAATACGAGTCAGATAGATTTTTTCCTACTTAGAAAGAGTGATAGGGGTTGTTGCATCGATTGTAAGGTTATACCGGGAGAAAGTGTAGCTACACAACATAGAGTCTTAATTTTAGATCTTAGAATTAGACAATGCCGCAAAAGGGATAGACATAGGATAGATCCTAGAATTAAGTGGTGGGCACTGAAAGGAGCTAAACAAGGAATGTTTGTAGAGCAGGTAGTTAAGGAAGCTGACTGGTGTCTCGAGGAAGATTCAGAATCAATGTGGAATAAGATAATGGGTGGCATGAGAAAGGTGGCTAAGGAGGTATTGGGTGAGTCTAAAGGCGGTGCACCGCTAGGTAAGGATACATCGTGGTGGAACGAGGATGTCAAATTAGCTATTAAGGTTAAAAGAGAGTGTTATAGAAATCTAAGTAAGAGTCGTGATAATGAGAATTTGGAGAAGTATATGATAGCAAAGAAAGAAGCTAAAAAAGTAGTTCGGAACGCGAGGGATAAGGTATATAAGGAGGTTTATGACAAGTTGGATACCAAAGAGGGCGAGAAGGATATTTATAGGCTTGCAAAGATGAGAGATAGTAAATCGAGGGATCTGGGTATGGTTAGATGTATCAAAGATGAAACGCAAAGGGTTTTAGTCAAAGATGAGGAGATTAAGGAGAGATGGAAAAATTATTTTGATAAGCTATTTAATGAAAGTCATGCTCAAGATCTTGGAGACTTCTCCATTCCTTTTCATGAGATGAATCGTGACTTCATGTGCAAGATTCAAAAGAAAGAAATTGCAGAGGCTTTGAAGAAAATGAAATCAAGAAGGGCAGTTGGCCCAGATGGTATACCTATCGAGGCTTGGAAATGCTTGGGAGAGAATGGTTTATAATGATTGACAAATCTTTTTAAGAAGATTTGGCGAACAAATAAGATGTCTAATGAGTGGAGGAAGAGTACTTTGGTGCCTCTATATAAGAATAAGGGTGATATATAAGATTGCACAAACTATCGTGGTATAAAACTCATGAGTCATACTATGAAACTTTGGGAGAGGGTGATTGAGTCTAGGTTGAGGAAGGTTGTCATGATATCGGAGAATCAATTTGGTTTTATGCCTGGAAGATCAACTATAGAAGCTATACATCTTCTTAGACAACTTATTGAGAGAAATAGAGAGAGGAACAAAGATTTGCATATGGTTTTTATTAATTTGGAAAAGGCATACGATAGAGTACCTAGGGACGTTCTCTGGTGGACAATGATGAAGAAAGGTGTTTCTCTCAAGTACATTAGTATAATTAAGGATATGTATGAAGGAGTAGTTACCAATGTCCGCACTTGTGGAGGGGTGACAACCAATTTTCCTATAACGGTTGGGTTACATCAAGGATCTGCTTTAAGCCCTTTCCTATTTTCTATAGTGATGGATGAGCTTACGAGATCAATTCAAGAAAATGTGTCGTGGTGTATGTTGTTTGTTGATGATATTGTTTTGATTGATGAGTCTAGAGCCGGGGTTAATGCTAAGTTAGAATTATGGAGACAAACATTAGAAGCAAGAGGTTTTAAGTTGAGTAAGAGTAAAACAGAATACATGGAATGTCGGTTTAGTAAGCAATGAAGTAGTGATGGGAGTGTAGTGAAGCTTGGTGAGCAAGAAATACCGGTGGATGATTGTTTCAAATAATTTGGGATCTATCATTCAAAAGTATGAAGAAATTGATGGAGATGTAAATCATAGGATAAAGGTTGGGTGGATGAAATGGAAAAGTGCAACTGGAGTGTTGTGCGATCGTAGAATGCCATTGCGGTTGAAGAGAAAGTTTTATAAGACGACTATTAGGCCCGCTTTACTATATGGTACAGAATGTTGGGCTGCCAAGAGACATCATATTCAAAAAATGAGTGTAGCTGAGATGCGTATGCTGAGATGGATGTGTGAAAATACAATAAAAGATAAGATTCAGAACGAGGAGATACGTAAGAAGGTAGGCGTTGCACCCATTGAAAATAAGATGAGAGAGAATCGTTTACGGTGGTTTGGACATATTCGGCGAAGGCCTAATGAGATGCTCCAGTTAGAAGGATGGAGAAATGGGAAAATATATTAGTTAAAAGAGGTCGGGGTAGGCCTAGGAAGACATGGATGGAGGTGATAGGAAAGGATATGAATGCTTTGAACCTCACCGAGGACATGGCATTGGATAGAAATGATCGGAGGAGAAGGATTCACGTGGAAGACCCAGAATGATTTTCTTTTTTGGTTCATATCGCCGACCCCAATTGTTTTGGGATGAAGGCGTAGTTGTTGTTGTTGTCCTCAGGAGCGAAACGTCAAGGAAATGGTCTCATCTTGAACTCGTCACGTCATCGTGCCATCGCAAGCTGCCTCAATCTGTCCACCACCTGCCCATGAAATGAGTCGGTTTCACGAAAAACTAGCAAGGGTGCAAAAGACAAGGAGGAACAAAGACTGCAATAAGCAAGATAATTGCTCAACTAAACAGGAGAAACAAAGCAGAGCTAACCATACATGCTGTCGAGTATGGCACGCAAAACTCCAGTAAATCAAATAGCTAAATACAAGAGCAGTAAGGAACAAAGTGTTGAACAAGTCAAATATGCATTTATAGGCAGGGAGTAACTACTCCACCAAGCAGTCAAACATAGTAAGCATAGAAACTGAATAATCATTTATAACAAAGCTAACAATGCATGCAATTACCACTGAATTCTTCAGTTCACCGACAAGTAACTATATTAATCATAAAGTGCAAGTCATTGCACAACAAGCATAAGCTACCCGTGATTAAGCAATCACACGACAATAATTATATATTAACCATCAGGGTTAAGCAACTTATAAGACAAACAACTATATTGGTTTTAGTTGTAGACAGTTCGTAGATCACGAACTGTGAGCAATAATTACATTCGTCACATAAACAGTTCATAGATTACGAGTTGTAAGCAGTCACATTCGTCATAAGAGACGCAAGCCAACAAGTGCTATATTACAACAAGCACAATTAGTTCCACCAAGTAGTAGAGCAAGTCACATGCTAATATATTGCAACTAGCGTAATGCTATTATCATAAGCATTTAACTAGTATGAGCAGCTAGTTATCACTAGCAAGAAACCGCGTAAGCAATTTAACCAACTAGAGCAGCGCCACAACAGGCGTGCATAGTTCAACAAGTAGAAAACTGAACTACAGAGGAAACAAGCAATTCACATCACAATACGCACATTTCATAATAATGTGAATACTTTACATTTTGTTCTGATTATTAGCTGGTCGTTGTGGGTACGCACAAGGCACAACACGTAAAAACAACCGAGATCGATCTGGGGGTTTATTATGCTATGTATTTTATGATACCCCGAATGACTGACTGAGTCCGCTCCTAACGGGACGGCCAACCAAAAGAGTAAATCTCCAAAGACATAAGTGGCCCGTGGATGCATCTAAACTTCTGTAGAAGTGGCCTGAAGGCTATCTTTGTAGCATTTTCCTTAACTCCGATGACTGAAGAATCCGAGTATTTTGTCCGTAACTGCCATTAAAGGACCTGTCCATCGAAGTTTTCTACCATCCATCATCTCTCTTGATGAACCGTGTCGAATGAGCACGACGGGGGGTTTCTTAACCGTCGTCCCATTCTACATGCTCTGGTCCTTTGACCCACTCGAGCATCTTGCCTGTGAAGGCGCATAGTCATCATTTAGTGAATTATACGTGCCAATGCACGTTCAAGGCAACCACACACTTCTCATCCTACTCACCGAAGCACGTAACATACCTGTTCAAAAGTACAACCGCGATGAGAGGGGTCAACTCATAGTGAGGGTAACAACATCACCATTTTGTGATCTAAAACATGTGCCATTGCAGGTTGAGGTAAACATAGACCTCTCATCCTACTCATCGTAGTACGCAAAATACCTGTTCAAAAGTACAACTACGATGAGAAGGGCATGGATTTCTCAAAAGAAAATCCCCACAACAATGCTTTGTCGATAAGATATGGTGTAACCATTCAAGTTCAAACTTGTCATGCTGAGGTCTTTTAGATAGTCACGAGCCTCTTGCTTGTTCGGCGAACATCGATATTACATGATTAATAGAAAGTGTCAAAACACGCCTCGAGGTTACTACAAACCTCTCCTCCTGCTCCTCGTAGTTCAAACATATTGTACATGACTAAGGGTACGACTACGAGGATAGGGACATGGATTTCTCAAAAGAAATCCATCAACAATCGTCTCGCGAAGGAAGGAAAAATGCTAACTATCTTAGTTGGCCAGAAAACCCAATAACTAGGTCTCGCACTGGTCTAGCGATGACGCATGTTCCTCAGTAGAACCTTCGCCCATGTTATGCACATGCCCTTAAACAGGGTTATCCGAGTTGTATCAGATACGCGAACTGAAGTTGTAAACACTTCTCCCAAACACATCGATTTGGGAGATCCAGCCGCTATCTCGCAAAAGGCCTTCAAAATTTGCTTTATGAAACAATACATTTCGAAAATAGGTTGGTACCTAAAAGTTATCCTTTTTGGAGAACCAAGTGCATAAGTGTGCATCATGCCTTTTAAGACAAAAGAATAGGTTGAAATACGCTCGAAGCTGCACTCAATGAGTGCAAGCTAATAAAAGAGTAAGCACGTGCACGTTACAGTGCGATGATAAAGTATGATCGATTCCCAAAGTGCAAAATCGTGTTGAGCACAAAACCTCAGAAACAATGCACAAAGTACGAAAAGGTACCCCACTAAACAACCGAGCAACTACGTGATTACTGAAAGCAATGCACGAGGTACGAAACCGTACCTCAACCAATCAAACACACAAGCAAGTGACATACCCAAGGCAGTGCACGAGGTACGAAACTGTACCTCGGTTAACTAGACATGTAAGCAAGTAATATGCAAGATAGGAGAGCATACAAAAAGGAAAGCCTTGACGCATAAAGCGTGGGGCAAAAGAAAGGAAAGTGCAAAAATTAAAAGAGACAAAACGTAAAGGCCGTGACGTATAAAGCGCGGGGCAACAAAAAAGTAAAGTGCAAGGAAAATAAAGAGGACAAGAATCGCGAAACCGCGTCCTTGAGTTAAAAGACATGCGTATATATTTTATACGTATACATATATCATTGTCCTCTTTCATTTTTAATTATCTTTCCTTATTTTAGCATTTATTCGTTCATTGTCCTTTTACGCAAGAATCCCCTACCTTGAGGGGTTGCGATCCTCGTAAGCCTACGACGTGGGTAAGCTTGGGCTCAAGCTACAGAGAGCGAGTCGGCTCCGTTGTGTAACCTGCGAGCATAAAAGCGTTACCATGACATGATTAAAATAAGAGGGGTCCGATAATACCAACAGTGGTACCGGATCCTACAGACAGGGAGCTCAACTCCATGCAGAAAAGCAGCAGAGGCAGCAAGGCAGGGTATCCTGAGTTCCCTGCCTGCTAGAACAACAAAGGCCCCCCTGACAGGGCCTTGCTGACCACTGACAACAAGCAGTGGCAGAGGTAAGAAATGACAGAGGCAGGGAGACAAAAAGGGACAGGAGGCTCTGCTCTGTCAGACGGGTTGCAGCGGCAGGGGGCCCAGCCCCAGACAGACCTGATAAGACAGAGACAAGGAGCGTCCCTTGCAAACGTCGCAGTACTAACCCAAAGGCCGAGCCATTGAGAAGTGTCATCCGTCGATTCTGTCACCAGAAATGTCAGGAAGGAGAGTTTTTTTGACTCTCTACCTGACCCAACGCATATCGAACATCCGAAGGTCCACATAGCAGTAAGGGAACCAACAACAACAACACACTACAGTATACTGCAGTGTGGCCCGACAAACCGCATGTCCAAGCCTTCTGGCAATAGGCACAAAGAGCCCTGCCAACAACGAGAAGAGACACGATTCTGCTGCGACAAAGGGGAAAGCGAACGCAGAGACCTGAAAAGCACTAGTCGTGCATACGGACATGTGCATGATGGTCATGCTGAGAAGCCAAGCACCACTCATGCCAAGGCATGCACAACATTTCAGCAGCTCTACCCACTAGCCAACACAACGGCCGAACAAGTGGGCATGCAAGTCAGGGGCAGCAGGCGCGCCGAATGCGAGAGAGGGGCAGCAAAGAGGGGCTCGCCCCCTACCATGTGGAAACGAAAAGGCAGGGATGGGCTCAACCCCTCCCCTGCGGAAACAAGGCACCAAGGAGGGGCTCCCCTGTGAAATCAAGACAACAGGGAGGGACCCGACCCCTCCGCTGCAAAGACGGGGAGAAAAAGAAGAAGACAACGAGGATGAGAGGTGCTCAACACCTCCCTCCCTAGCAGACCCAGAGCCACCATCGTGGCTCTGGTCCACCGCCAACAAACGGGAGAAAGGGGAGTTACCTGCAAAGACGACCGCGACGGGGGAGTCCAGGGACGGCACAGGCGATGGCGGCAGCGTCGGGACCTCCTTCGATGGGTGAAAAGGGACGAAGGAAGGAGAGGAGGTGGCCGACGAGGTCGAAAATGGAGGGACTCATCATCGAGACTCGCAGGGGGAAAGGATGCGATGGAGCAGGGCGAACACGTAGAGAGGAGAGCGAACGACAGAGAAGATGCTCTCGGGTTTGCCGACGTTAGGTGGCCGTAGAAGAGAGGAGTCGGGGGTCGCTTCGCAGGGGGCTGTCAGACTGAGGTGGTTGCCGACGATGGTGATCGTTGCTGGGGCCTATCGAAACACCAGGTGGAGGGCTGCGATAAAAGTGGAAGGTCGGGGTGAGGATGTCCGCAGCACTATCGCCAGAGGCCGCGGTTGCTGAAAACTCAGAGGGAAAAAGGGGAACGAGATGCAGGAGGAGAGGGAGAGAAAGGCATCGGGGAGCATCGCTGACAGGAGGTCATCAGCGGCTCTGGTCGCCGACGTCTGCAAGGAAGGAGCCAGAGACGGTAGGTGGAGCAGAGGAGAGAGAAGGGGCGAGGGTTTTGCCCCTCGTCTCACAGCCTGCATCTTTAAAAAGGCGCAGGCTCTCGATCCTTCGAGAAGCCGGGTCGGGCTCGGGTCAGACTCGGATCCGACACGACAGACCAACCCCGACACGTGTCCGACACGTGTCTGACATGATTTTTTTACAGGCTCTACACAAAGAACATTAGCCAGATCAAGTACGGAGGCTGATTTAGAGCCATAATTGAAATTTTATGGATTTGTCACGTACTCTCGACCATAAGGCAGCAGATAGATAAACCTCTCATATATTGTGATAATCTAACTGCAGTGGCAGTTGCAACTAATCCTGTTCAACATGGGAGGATGAAGCATGTTGAGTTGGATCAACATTTAGTTGGCGAACGAGTGGAAGATAAGGAAGTACAACCACATTTTATTTTTGGAGAACATTAAGTGGTTGATCTTGTGTAGTTATACACTGCCGGTCCCAAGCCCGGATAAAGGAGGAGGGTTGCGGTAGGCCTGTGACAGCCAGCATAAAAACTTTGTCATATCCTATGAAAATGAACCAATATGAGAATTTCGTTGGGGCGTTCCCTACTGAGCGACGCGCTGTACTCTCTAGGCCCGGAGGCAGTGATAAATGTGCAAGGGTTGCTAGGTCGTCGCCCAGAAGCGACGCGTCACACCGGCGCCCGGGTGTGGTGTCAAATAGGCAAGGGTTCCCTCGCTTTGTTGGACGGGTGGGGGTAAAGAAGTTAGTCCAAGACCATAAAATTAGGTTAGCCACTTGGAACATAGGGTCTTTAACTGGTAAGTTGGTAGAGTTAGTAGATGTTATGTGTAGGAGAAAGATTGATATTTTATGTCTTCAAGAGACCAAATGGGTAGGTGAGAAAGCTAAAGTGATAGAACCTTGGGGATATAAGATTTGGTATACAGGAATAAATAGGAATAGGAATGGAGTAGGGATTGTTATGAGTCGTCAGTTTATAGATAATGTAGTTGAGGTCCGTAGGAAGGGTGATAGAATTTTACTTATTAAATTAGTATTAGGTACGGATATTATTAATATTATTAGTGTTTATGCACCTCAAGTAGGTTTAGATGATTCCATTAAGCATCAATTTTGGGAAGATTTAGATGGAGTAGTACAAGAGACATCTTATGGAGAAAAGCTTTTCATCGGCGGTGACCTTAATGGACATGTAGGCATTAGTAGGGATGGATTTGAGAATATCCATGGAGGCTATGGTATAGGAGAAAGAAATGAAAGTGGAGAAAGGATTTTAGATTTTTGTTTGTCCTATGATATGATCTTAGCAAACACTTGGTTTAGGAAGAGGGAGTCTCACCTAGTAACATTTAAAAGTGGGGTTAATACGAGTCAGATAGATTTTTTCCTACTTAGAAAGAGAGATAGGGGTTGTTGCATCGATTGTAAGGTTATACCAGGAGAAAGTGTAGCTACACAACATAGAGTCTTAATTTTAGATCTTAGAATTAGACAATGCCGCAAAAGGGATAGACATAGGATAGATCCTAGAATTAAGTGGTGGGCACTGAAAGGAGCTAAACAAGGAATGTTTGTAGAGCAGGTAGTTAAGGAAGTTGATTGGTGTCTCGAGGAGGATTCAGAATCAATGTGGAATAAGATAGCGGGTGGTATGAGAAAAGTAGCTAAGGAGGTATTGGGTGAGTCTAAAGGCGGTGCACCACTAGGTAAGGATACATCATGGTGGAACGAGGATGTCAAATTAGCTATTAAGGTTAAAAGAGAGTGTTATAGAAATCTAAGTAAGAGTCGTGATAATGAGAATTTGGAGAAGTATATGATAGCAAAGAAGGAAGCTAAAAAAGTTGTTCGAAACGCGAGGGCTAAGGTATATAAGGAGGTTTATGACAAGTTGGATACCAAAGAAGGCGAGAAGGATATTTATAGGCTTGCAAAGATGAGAGATAGGAAATCGAAGGATTTGGGTATGGTTAGATGTATCAAAGATGAAACGCAAAGGGTTTTAGTCAAAGATGAGGAGATTAAGGAGAGATGGAAAGATTATTTTGATAAGCTATTTAATGATAGTCATGCTCAAGATCTTGGAGACTTCTCCATTCCTTTTCATGAGATAAATCGTGACTTCATGCGCAAGATTCAAAAGAAAGAAATTGCAGAGGCTTTGAAGAAAATGAAATCAAGAAGGGCAGTTGGCCCAGATGGTATACCTATCGAGGCTTGGAAATGCTTGGGAGAGAAAGGTTTAGAATGGTTGACAAATCTTTTTAACTTGATTTGGCGAACAAATAAGATGCCTAATGAGTGGAGGAAGAGTACTTTGGTGCCTTTATATAAGAATAAGGGTGATATACAAGATTGCACAAACTATCGTGGTATAAAACTCATGAGTCATACTATGAAACTTTGGGAGAGGGTGATTGAGTCTAGGTTGAGGAAGGTTGTCATGATATCGGAGAATCAATTTGGTTTTATGCCTGGAAGATCAACTATGGAAGCTATACATCTTCTTAGACAACTTATTGAAAGATATAGAGAGAGGAGCAAAGATTTGCATATGGTTTTTATTGATTTAGAGAAGGCATACGATAGAGTACCTAGGGACGTTCTCTGGTGGACAATGAGGAAGAAAGGTGTTTCTCTCAAGTACATTAGTATAATTAAAGATATGTATGAAGGAGTAGTAACCAATGTTCGCACTTGTGGAGGGGTGACAACCAATTTTCCGATAACGGTTGGGTTACATCAAGGATCTGCTTTAAGCCCTTTCCTATTTGCGATAGTGATGGATGAGCTTACGAGATCAATTCAAGAAAATGTACCGTGGTGTATGTTGTTTGCTGATGATATTGTTTTGATTGATGAGTCTAGAGCTGGGGTTAATGCTAAGTTAGAATTATGGAGACAGACATTGGAAGCTAGAGGTTTTAAGTTGAGTAAGAGTAAGACTGAATATATGGAGTGTCGGTTTAGTAAGCAACGAAGTAGTGATGGGAGTGTAGTGAAGCTTGGTGAGCAAGATATACCGGTGAATGATTATTTCAAATATTTGGGATCCATCATTCAAAAGTATGGAGAAATTGATGGAGATGTAAATCATAGGATAAAGGTTGGGTGGATGAAATGGAAAAGTGCTACTGGAGTGCTGTGCGATCGTAGAATGCCATTGCGGTTGAAGGGAAAGTTTTATAGGACGACTATTAGACCCGCTTTACTTTATGGTACGGAATGTTGGGCTGCCAAGAGACATCATATTCAAAAAATGAGTGTAGCTGAGATGCGGATGCTTAGATGGATGTGTGGAAATACAATAAAAGATAAGATTCGGAACGAAGAGATACGTAAGAAGGTAGGTGTTGCACCCATTGAAAATAAGATGCGAGAGAATCGTTTACGGTGGTTTGGACATATTCGGCGAAGGCCTAATGATGCTCCAGTTAGAAGGTTGGAGAAATGGGAAAATATATTAGTTAAAAGAGGTCGGGGTAGGCCTAGGAAGACTTGGATGGAGATGATAGGAAAGGATATGAATGCTTTGAACCTCACCGAGGACATGGCGTTGGATAGAAATGATTGGAGGAAAAGGATTCATGTGGAAGACCCAAAATGAATTTCTTTTTTGGTTCATATCGCTGACCCCAATTGTTTTGGGATGAAGGCGTAGTTGTTGTTGTTGTTGTTGTTGTTGTATTAAGTGGTTGATCTTTTTCACCAAACCGTTACCCTTATTTCGTCATTGGATACTTTAAAAAGAAACTGTCCATGGTCTTGACCCTTGTGCAGTTTGAAGGGGAGTGTTAAGGATAAAGACGTTAAGGGTATTTTGGTCATTAAGGCATACCAGTCCCTTTATGACTAGGACTCTAGGTGGGATCCTGCTGAGGGTATTTTGGTCATAGTGCTACACCAGTTTTACTGAAATATAAACTCTTGTATATCAATCCTCTTGTAATACAAACTCTTGTATATATCTCTTTTATAAATAGATACATAAGGGCGTCCTCTAGTGTATGGAAAAATAGAGGAATGACCCATTGTGTTCACTCTCTCTCTCTCTCTTGTGACCTTAGGGCTCCTATAAATATACCTGTGGGGATGTCCCCTAGAGCTTTCTCATATGCTCTCTCTCTTGTGACCTGAGGGCTCAACGCTGCCAAATCTAACAGAACTTCCTTTAGAAACTGGTTCAAGGATCTTTGGGTGTAGGTGCTAAGGGCTTGTTTGATGGCTTGTCTAGGATTGGACGACATGAACAAACAAAACAGACAGAATACTCGTTCTATAACAACTGTACCAAGTCCAATGTTTGTTTCGACTGTACAAGAGGCTGTGCTCCTTTTATCTAACGTTTGTTTTACGCTCTGTGTGGACAACATGAACACACACGGATAATGGGTCGGATAACTTTGTTTTGGATCATAAGACTCGATTCGTGCGACCATATGAGTGTCATGTTTATTCTGGATTTTAGTCATGAATATGGATCTCGGATTGGATCTAAAAACTAAAAACTATTTACAATTTGAGAAAAATAATAATTGATATTTTTTATATATAAATGATTTAATCAATGTCATATCACATCTAATTATGAAAGTTTATCATAAAAATATCAAATCCTAAAATCAAATTAACTATAAAAAATCAAATTATCAAACCCTATTAAATCATAAAACCTTAAAATGCCATAAAATAAATCATAAATAAACCAAAAGACCCTAAACTATAAGAAAAATAAGCCAAAAAATTAAATAAAAAAGCCCTAATTCAAACCCTAACCAAAGAAACAAAAATTCCCTAATCAAATACAAGAAATCTCTAATCAAATTAACTATAAAAACCTTAATTAAAAAATGATTCAAAGCCCTAATCATATAAAATCAAAGAAAAAAAATCACTAATCAAATCAAGGAAAACCCTAATCAAATTAACTATAAAAAGCCTTAATTTAAAAAATTTGATTCAATGCCCTAATAAAAGAAAATCAAATAAAAAGCCCTAATCAAATTAACTACAATAAAAATATAAATACAAAAACATAAATATATCATAAAACCCTAAAATGCAAGAAAATAATTCATAGATAAACCAAAAAACCCTAATCTACAAGAAAAATAAACCAAATAACCTAAACTACAAAACCTAAACTACAAGAAAAATAAACCAAAAAAACCCTAAACTACAAGAAAAATAAACCAAAAAAACCCTAAACTACAAGAAAAATAAACCACAAAATTAAACATAAAAAGCCCTAATTCAAACCCTAATCAAAGAAATTCAAAGAAAAACAACTTTAATCAAATACAAGAAAACCCTTAATGAAATGAACTATAAGAAGCCTTAATTAAAGAAATTTGATTCAAAACCTAATCAAAGAAAAAAGTTCCTAATCAAAGAAAATATTTGATTCAAAACCCTAATTAGTGAGAGAGAGAGAGAGAGAGAGAGAGAGAGAGAGAGAGAGAGAGAGAGAGAGAGAGCTTTCGCTGCAGGCTATGTCACAGGGATTCGGCTAGCAGGGTGCCGCACCCGCGTCGACGCGACTCGACGCGAGTGCGATCAACCCGATCCTGGGTGCGTTGACCGCACCCAGGATCATTTAGGTCCATTTTTTTTGGGTTTTTTTTTAAAAAAAATTTGCCCTATGAAATGGGCTGCGGAATTTTAAAAAAAAAATTCTGCTGACAGATGCTGCTGCTCCTGCCTTTTCAATCCTGATCCTTCTTTTTCGTAAAGGATTTTCTCTCTCCATAATAAATGATAATGATGGTGGTAACCTTGCTGATCCTTCTTTTTCTTAAAGGATTTTCTCTCTCCATAATAAATGATAATGATGGTGGTAGCCTTGCTCATCCTTCTTTTTCGTAAAGGATTTTCTCTCTCCATAATAAATGATAATGATGGTGGTAGCCTTGCTGGCTATTAGTATTCACTGTTCTCCTGACGAGATGGGTGCGCTATCATGCAACTGTATATAAAATGAAATTTGAAAAAACCCGCGTCGGGGGAACCCCCGGACCCCCTTATATATATAGATTTTACATTTTTTCCCTTGCCGCACCCGGGTTTTTTGGAAGTGCCGAATCCCTGCACCCGCACCCGCACCCATGTGACATAGGCTCCAGGCCGCCAACCGTCAGGCTCTCGCTATCCGGTGGCTGCACTGGAGAGAGAGAGTCGGGGATGGGAGCGAGAGGAGCAAAGACGGGAGGGGGCAAAATGAGACGGCATCGGGGGTACCCCCCACCCTCGCTCAATTTTTTTATTACACCGTTCGCGCCGTCCATGTTCTTTTCGTAACAGGGAGGGTCGAACGAAAATAACAGTGGAATAAGGATGCAGCAGACACGTTCCATGCGCTCAAGGTTTGTTTCATCACCTTGTTCCTAGCGTGATTTCCATCCGAAATCGCGCGGGGACAGGGGATCAAACAAGCCCTAAGTTTACTGAAGACGACAAAAGGGTCAAGTTGGACTAAAAGAGCTACCTACTCTCTCCAACGCAGAAGTGTTTGATATCCCATCTGAAGGGAAATCTAGAATGGAGCCATTTGTTCCAGTCTTCTTTGATAACCCAATACTTTTTGCGTATATCTTTCTTCCTGTTGATGCTGGGAAAATTTTCTAGTTTCAACATGAAGTCATGGACGGGCTAGACAGAAGGATTCAACAGGTCCAAAAATTTTGGGCCTCAAGTGGAATAAAGCTAAGGCCAGTACAAGTCTTTGTTAAAAAATAAAATTGTATTCAAATACCCAATAAGGGTATTTTTGTCTTTTATCATATAGTACATTCCACTAAGGACTGAAATGTAATTTAGCATTGTAATAAATAAACTGCCATACAGTTCAAGCACAACAGTCAAAATATGACTGTTGGAAGGCAGTCCAAAGAGCTGGACTGCCTCCCATGTGTTGGAGTGAGGCTTTATAAATAGAGCCTCACTCCCTTGTTATTCTTCAATGCTTTAAGAATCATTTGAGGGTTTTCTCTAGAGTTTTTCCCCCATCTTATAGGCTTGTATGCCTCTTGTGCTGTTTTGGTATTTTTATCTCTCTTGAGATTGTATTTGGTCCATTAGTGACCAAGTGAGTTTATTAAAGCCCTTTGTTGGCATTGTGTTTGTTTCACTATTGTTCTATTGTACCTTGTTTCATTACATGGTATCAGAGCTAGGCTCTTCAAAGAAGGAGAATCTCGTGAAGGAAGTGTTCTTCGATCATTGATCATTCCCTATCTCCTCTATTTTAAACTTTAAGTATTCATTATGGGAGAAAGAGAGTCCGCCACCGTCATCACCTACAAACTCAATGAAAACAACTACTTGATGTGGGCGACGACTATGGAGAATCATATCAACAACAACAACAACAACTACGCCTTCATCCCAAAACAATTGGGGTCGGCGATATGAACCAAAAAAGAAAATCATTCTGGGTCTTCCACATGAATCCTTCTCCTCCGATCATTTCTATCCAATGCCATGTCCTCGGTGAGGTTCAAAGCATTCATATCCTTTCCTATCACCTCCATCCATGTCTTCCTAGGCCTACCTCGACCTCTTTTAACTAATATATTTTCCCATTTTTCCATCCTTCTAACTGGAGCATCATTAGGCCTTCGCCGAATATGTCCAAACCACCATAAACGATTCTCTCTCATCTTATTTTCAATGGGTGCAACGCCTACTTTCTTACGTATCTCCTCGTTCTGAATCTTATCTTTTATTGTATTTCCACACATCCATCTCAACATACGCATCTCAGCTACACTCATTTTTTGAATATGATGTCTCTTGGCAGCCCAACATTCTGTACCATATAGTAAAGCGAGCCTAATAGTCGTCTTATAAAACTTTCTCTTCAACCGCAATGGCATTCTACGATCGCACAACACTCCAGTTGCACTTTTCCATTTCATCCACCCAACCTTTATCCTATGATTTACATCTCCATCAATTTCTTCATACTTTTGAATGATAGATCCCAAATTATTTGAAACAATCATCCACCGGTATTTCTTGCTCACCAAGCTTCACTACACTCCCATCACTACTTCATTGCTTACTAAACCGACATTCCATGTATTCTGTTTTACTCTTACTCAACTTAAAACCTCTTGCTTCTAATGTCTGTCTCCATAATTCTAACTTAGCATTAACCCCAGCTCTAGACTCATCAATCAAAACAATATCATCAACAAACAACATACACCACGACACATTTTCTTGAATTGATCTCGTAAGCTCATCCATCACTATAGAAAATAGGAAAGGGCTTAAAGCAGATCCTTGATGTAACCCAACCGTTATAGGAAAATTGGTTGTCACCCCTCCACAAGTGCGGACATTGGTAACTACTCCTTCATACATATCCTTAATTATACTAATGTACTTGAGAGAAACACCTTTCTTCATCATTGTCCACCAGAGAACGTCCCTAGGTACTCTATCGTATGCCTTTTCCAAATTAATAAAAACCATATGCAAATCTTTGTTCCTCTCTCTATTTCTCTCAATAAGTTGTCTAAGAAGATGTATAGCTTCTATAGTTGATCTTCCAGGCATAAAACCAAATTGATTCTCCGATATCATGACAACCTTCCTCAACCTAGACTCAATCACCCTCTCCCAAAGTTTCATAGTATGACTCATGAGTTTTATACCACGATAGTTTGTGCAATCTTGTATATCACCCTTATTCTTATATAGAGGCACCAAAGTACTCTTCCTCCACTCATTAGGCATCTTATTTGTCCGCCAAATCTTGTTAAAAAGATTTTTCAACCATTCTAAACCTTTCTCTCCCAAGCATTTCCAAGCCTCGATAGGTATACCATCCGGGCCAACTGCCATTTCATTTTCTTCAAAGCCTCTGCAATTTCTTTCTTTTGAATCTTGCACATGAAATCACGATTCATCTCATGAAAAGGAATGGAGAAGTCTCCAAGATTTTGAGCATGTCTTTCATTAAATAGCTTATCAAAATAATCTTTCCATCTCTCCTTAATCTCCTCATCTTTGACTAAAACCCTTTGCATTTTATCTTTGATACATCTAACCATACCCAGATCCCTCGATTTCCTATCTCTCATCTTTGCAAGCGTATAAATATCCTTCTCGCCCTCTTTGGTATCCAACTTGTCATAAACCTCCTTATATACCTTATCCCTCGCGTTCCGAACTACTTTTTTAGCTTCCTTCTTTGCTATCATATACTTCTCCAAATTCTCATTATCACGACTCTTACTTAGATTTCTATAACACTCTCTTTTAACCTTAATAGCTAATTTGACATCCTCGTTCCACCACGATGTATCCTTACCTAGCGGTGCACCGCCTTTAGGCTCACCCAATACCTCCTTAGCCACCTTTCTCATGCCACCCATTATCTTATTCCACATTGATTCTGAATCCTCCTCGAGACACCAATCAACTTCCTTAACTACCTGCTCTACAAACATTCCTTGTTTAGCTTCTTTCAGTGCCCACCACTTAATTCTAGGATCTATCCTATGTCTATCCCTTTTGCGGCATTGTCTAATTCTAAGATCTAAAATTAAGACTCTATGTTGTGTAGCTACACTTTCTCCCGGTATAACCTTACAATCGATGCAACAACCCCTATCTCTCTTTCTAAGTAGGAAAAAATCTATCTGACTCGTATTAATCCCACTTTTAAATGTTACTAGGTGAGACTCCCTCTTCCTAAACCAAGTGTTTGCTAAGATCATATAATAGGACAAACCAAAATCTAAAATCCTTTCTCCACTTTCGTTTCTTTCTCCTATGCCATAGCCTTCATGGATACTCTCAAATCCATCCCTACTAATGCCTACATGCCCATTAAGGTCACCGCCGATAAAAAGCCTTTCTCCATAAAATATCCCTTGTACTACTCTATCTAAATCTTCCCAAAATTGACGCTTAATGGAATCATCTAAACCTACTTGAGGTGCATAAACACTAATAATATTAATAATATCCGAACCTAATACTAATTTAATAAGTAAAATCCTATCACCCTTCCTACGGACCTCAACTACATTATCTATAAACTCACGACTCATAACAATCCCTACTCCATTCATATTCCTATTGATATGGAGAATCATATCAAAGAAAAGAATTGTGGGGTTTTGTTAGTGGTTCTACTAGTGAACCACAACTTAAATTGACTAGAAGAGAAGGAGATCAAGTCAAAGCCTTGTTCGAAGAAGAAAAAGAAAAAGAAAAAGAAAAAGAAAAAGCCTTGGAAGAATTCCAAAATAAATTGGAAGATTGGGAGGCAAGCAATGCACACATACTCTCATGGTTTATGAATACCATGAAGTTCAAGATCGCCACCAATATCATCAAATTCAAGAAGGCATGTGACGCATGGAGCTTTCTAAGAAGTACCTTTATCCAAAAGGATATGGCTAGACTTTATTATCTCCAAGACAAGGTACGTAATTCAAAACAAGGAGATAAAAGTGTAAGAGATTTTTACGGTATTTTTTCTCCTATTTGGGATGAATTAGCCATGTTGGAACCAAAATGGGAAGGTTCGGCTATTGATATGAGAATGACCCAAATCGAAAGAGAAAATCTTTTCTCCTTTCTTTATGGCCTTCGACCGGAATTTGAGCAAGTAAGATCTTCCTTACTTCATAGGATCACTTCTCCTTCTATAAGTGAGGCCCTTGCTCAAATTTGTCAAGAAAAGACAAGACTTGGAATGCACAAGTCTAATGATGAGGTCCTTGCCATGGCAAGACCCGAATATTTTGTGAAAACATATAAACCACCCCACTTTGAGAAGAAGTTCAATGGGGAAGGACATAATGGAGGAGGATACAAAGGAAAAATTATTTGTCATTGTAAGAAACCCGGACATATAAGACCGGAATGTCCCAAATTTAAAAAGGTGGCCGCCTTAAGTGAAGAACCTCAAGAATCAAGAAAAGGGGGCAGTTTCAATGAATTAAATCTTGCTCAAATAACAGAAGCCGTCTCACAACTTCTTAAGGCTGCACCTTCTACATCCGGAGCTGCCATCTCTTCCTCGTCTCCTCCATGTAAGACCTCTTGGATTCTAGACTTAGGTGCTTCTTTCCACATGACTCATAATGAATCTCTATTATCCGATTGCACTAAATCATATTTCTCATGTGTGTCAACTGCCGATGGTACCTCTTTAAAAGTCAAAAGCTTAGGAAACCTTGATGATATTTCAAAAAAAATCTTTGTTCCAAAAGTGAAAGTCATTCCCAAACTGGATTTAAATCTTTTTTCGGTCTCTCAAATTGCTGACTATGGTTGTAAAGTATTCTTCTCATCTAAGGCGTGTTGGGTGCAGATCTCCAATCAGGGAAGCTGATTGGGCAAGGCCATAGACGAGGAGACCTTTATGCAAATGATACCTTTTTGGGTCTAGAACCTCTGTGACACATAAAATTTTTGAATTAGTGTATTCGGATGTGTGGGGTCCCGCCCCTGTTATGTCAAAAGGTGGTTATTCGTACTATGTTACATTTATAGATGATTTTAGTAGACATACTTGGATTTACTTTCTAAAACTCAAATCCGAAGTTTTTTCATGTTTTAAAAACTTTCATAATCTAGTTAAAAATCAATTTAAAACAAATATTAAAGTCTTCCGCTCCGACTCTGGGGGAGAGTTTCTTTCAAATGAATTTCAATTATATCTAAAAAATCATGGAATTGTGCATCAAAAATCATGCCCTAGGACACCTCAACAAAATGGGATTTCTGAAAGAAAACATCGTCATATCATTGAAACTACTAGAACCCTACTTATTTCAAAAGAAATTCCAAAGTAATTTTGGGCTGAAGCTGCCCTAACCGCAATCTATCTAATAAATAGAATGCCTTCTCAAACTTTGGAAAACATGTCTCCTATTGAAACTCTTTAAAATTTCTCCTGATTTAAAAAGGCTAAGGGTATTTGGTTGTAAACAAGGTTTTAAAACCCGTGACTCGGAACTCGACTCGTTCTTTATTGACTCGTGACTCGGCGGGTCAACTCGGTGACTCGGACCGGGTTTTGTTAACTTTTGATTTTAAAAGAAAAACAATATATAATTTGTCTGAAACCATGTTTTTGAGTAAACATAGTCTCCAAATGTCTGTACGAATATAAAAACAACTGCAAAGAGCTATAGCTATAGAGGTTTGCTTGAATAATTGAATTTGATATCTATACAAGCACTTTGACAGTCAATTTGTCATGTGCCACAGAAATCTGGGAGTTTAAAGATTAAAAGTTTATTAGATGTAGAACAGTTGGTCACGACAAGCAAAAATTCATTAATTTTGCTAGTTTAAGTGCCGACTCCCAAACCATTTCATCAGCTTGCAGAAAGTACTAGACTCTTTTAGCCTTACTCAAGACCTGGTTCTCCATTTCAACAGTTTATCTGATTTTTCATATCAATCCCAATTTTGAGGTAAACAAGGTCTGAAACTGCAAAATAGACCATTTTTTATTTGACAAAAGCAAATGCATACAAAAATCTCCTGGTTTTTTTGCCAATAGAGTAAGTTTTTCAATGTATGTTTTTACACAGTCAATTGTACATACAATCTATTAGAACACAATTTTTTTTTCAAATAGTTTGTCAACATGTAAGCAAGTTTCTCAAGAGCTTCACAAATCAATGGCCTATAATATGCCAAAATTTCATGACTCAAAAAAACATATTTTTACATAAAAAAATATGATAAAGGTGTGATTCCTAGCAAATAAACCATGTTGAACACATATATGAGGTCAGATTGCTTAGATACAACTTGCACCTATGATTTTTCAACTAGATTGTACAAACAGTAAACAGTAGACTGCATATATGTATATATATCATTACCATTTGAAACTCAAAAAACAAATTTCAAACATCCCAGAACTCGCCCGAGTCAGGCCGAGTCAAGCCGAGTCAGGCCGAGTCAGGCCGAGTCAGGCCAAGTCAAGCCGAGTCAGGCCGAGTCAAGCCGAGTCAAGCCGAGTCAAGCCCGAGTCAAGCCCGAGTTTTGGCAAACCGAGTTTGCCTTGCCGGGTTGACTCGCTGGAGGGCCGAGCCGAGCCGAGTCAGCCGAGTCAACGAGTTGACTCGGCGAGTTTTAAAGCACTGGTTGTAAATGCTTCGTGCTTCTTGAAAAATATAACAAACTTTCTTCTAAAGCCATAAAATGTCTTTCTTGGTTATGCAGATAATAAAAAAGGATATCGATGTTATGATAAAACAAATGATAAACTCTATGTTTCTAGAAATGTTACTTTTCTAGAAAATGACAGTGGATTTGATTTTAAAGTTCCTAAGGAAGAATCCGAGTATGCTTTCTTATTTGATTTGTTACCCAATAAAGGTATTAGTAATGATATTAAAACCTTCGAGTCTATTAATGACTCAAGTAGTGAACCATCTCAAGATCTTCTTCAATACTCTAGACGAAATACTGGGGAGCATCCATGTGCCCTTGACAGATACAATCAATATTAACAAATACTGAAGAAACTAGGGTTAGAAGGTCAGAACGACACATAGGCCTCCAAGTAGGTTTGTCTCATATGAATCCTTCTTACCAAACTACAGGGCATGTCTTCTAGCTATTCATTCCTATCATGAACCATCCAACTATAACAAGGCCAAAAATATAAACGAATGGGTTGAAGCCATGAAAATTGAATTAGATGCATTACACAAGGCTCACACTTGGACAATTCAACCTTTTCCTATCGGAAAGAAGACAATAGGGTGTAGATGGGTGTTTAAAATTAAAACAAAAAGTGACGGGTCTCTTGAGAGATATAAAGCAAGACTTGTTGCAAAAGGATATTCTCAAGAATATGGTATAGATTATGAAGAAACCTTTGCCCCAGTAGCTCGTATGACTACAGTTAGAACTCTAGTTGCTATAGCATCCATTCGAAAAATAGCCGATATACCAGTTAGATGTTAAAAATGCATTCTTGAACGGAAACTTAAATGAAGAAGTATATATGGATCCTCCCCCTGGTCTGTCTATTGAAAAAGGCATGGTTCTTCGTCTTCAAAAAACCCTATACGGGCTTAAACAAGCCCCTAAAGCATGGTATGATCGGTTCAGTGGTACGATATTAAAACTTGGATTTAAATCTTGTTACACTGACACTGCTCTTTTTGTGAGATCTACAGGTACCTCATTGACCATTATTCTTTTGTATGTTGATGATATGATCATCACAGGGAATGATCAAAAGGAAATTAAAGATATTGAAATTTTACTTAAAAAGTCTTTTGATATGACTGATCTTGGTTTTTTGAGATACTTTTTAGGAATTGAAGTAGCCTACTCACCAAGAGGATATATTTTATCTCAAATCAAGTTTGCAGCTGATATTGCTGAGCGTTCAGGAATCACAGACACAAAATATGCTGATACTTCTGAAGTAATAAATGCAAAAATACGAGCTGAAGATAGAGTATTATTAGGTGATCCAATCCCTTATCGACAACTTATTGGATCGTTGATGTACCTGTCCATTACAAGGCAGATATTGCGCATGCTGTACATTCTGCAAGTCAATTTCAACATGCGCCCACAACCGTCCACATGAGTGCAGTATTAAGAATAGTTCGATATATCAAGAAAACTATATCTAAAGGACTATTCTTATCCTCTTCCTCATCTTTAAATCTTATTTCTTACACTGATTCTGACTGGGGAGGAGATCCCAATAACCGTCACTCAACTACTGACTTTTGTGTGTTTTTAGGTGATTCTCTCATTTCTTGGCGATGCAAAAAACAACAGAAAGTGTCTTTATCCTCTACGGAAGCTGAGTACAGGGCAATGGCTACCACAACCACTGAAGTTGTGTGGATGAGAGCACTACTTTCCGATATGGGTGTTGATGTCTCAGAACCTTCAAAGCTATGCTGTGATAATAAAAGTGCCATATATATAGCCAACAATCACACATTTCACGAACGAACAAAACACATTGAGATGAATTGTCACTATGTTCGCGAAGAATATTTGAAGGGGACCATTACGTTGCCATATGTCCAGTCCGAATTTCAGATTGCAGACTTCTTCACCAAAGCTCTTCCACTACCTCAATTTTTGTATCTTCTTAGCAAACTTTCGGTGATTTCCCCATAAGTTTGAGGAGTGTTAAAAAATAAAATTGTATTCAAATACCCGATAAGGGTATTTTTGTCTTTTATCATATAGTACAGTCCACTAAGGACTGAAATGTAATTTAGCATTGTAATAAATAAACTGCCATACAGTTCAAGCACAACAGTCATATCTATGACTGTTGTGCCCAACAGTCATATTTTGACTGTTGTGCACAACAGTCAAGTCAAAGTATGACTGTTGGGCAGCAGTCCAACTAGACGTTGGACTGCCACCCAACAGTCATAATAATGACTGTTGGAAGGCAGTCCAAAGAGCTGGACTGCCTCCCATGTGTTGGAGTGAGGCTCTATAAATAGAGCCTCACTCCCTTGTTATTCTTCAATGCTTTAAGAAGCATTTGAGGGTTTTCTCTAGAGTTTTTCTCCCATCTTATAGGCTTGTATGCCTCTTGTGCTGTTTTGGTATTTTTATCTCTCTTGAGATTGTATTTGGTCCATTAGTGACCAAGTGAGTTTATTAAAGCCCTTTGTTGGCATTGTGTTTGTTTCACTATTGTTCCATTGTACCTTGTTTCATTACAGTCTCTAGGTTGTCAACCAATAGGCACTTCAAAAAGATGAAAATCCTTAGATTTAAAGACCAAACTATTATGAGCAAACCTGCCATAGGAAGGATCTATTCTCAGTTTGAGATGTGTTCATCCACCAGACATCTAAGCAAACTAGACTTTGATGACTATTTGAAGTCATCATTGTCTCTGGATGGAGAGTTGAGGAAGACTGTAATTTAGTGTCCAATGTATTTCATGATGTCCCCTAGGGGTACCTAAAAAATTTGATATCATAGTCAGGCATCAACATCAACTGGGTTGAATTTTTGCCAAAAGCACAGTTTTGAAACATGAGCCGTGCCAAGAATAAATTTGCTGATGCTTTACACAGTTTAAATGTGAAGGTGGCCAGATTTAAACCAATCAAGCATGAACTTCATATTGGTAATTTGGAGTGATCTAAACAAGTTGCTATAAGGCCATTCATTATTTTGTGAGAAACCATACCCTCGGTGGTTTTTTATTTGAGCGAAGCCATTTGTTTCTCCCCAAAACTCCTTCATTATTTTGTGAGAAACCATACCCTCGGTGGTTTTTTATTTGAGCGAAGCCATTTGTTTCTCCCCAAAACTCCCCTTTGTGGTTTATGGTTTAAGAAATTCCATATGGGAGAGATTGCTAAGTATTTGATTCAGGTAAAACTGTTGTCACAGTTGTGGCTAGATTCTTCTGTCCTAGTCTCATGCATGATGTCTTTAGGATTATATCACAAGGTAGTCTTGCTAAAAAATGGAGGCAGGCTGCAGGTCTGCACATGCCCTTAAAGTACGCAGACACCATAGCAAATATTTTTTAGATCTTATGAAACAATTCATTTCTTGCAAATTCTTCGGAAATTGTCTTCTACTTCTGCACCTGGCTTTGTTGTCCATTCCTTTAGGTTAAAGTTTGCTACAATCGTTTGTATGTGCAAATGACTTAGCAAACTTCATTTTTTTAATTTTTTCAATATTTTTGGTCTAAATGACCCCATGGATGTGATCTACATGCTGATCTTAGTGGAAACCAGCTTTGAATAGCTGGAATCTGACCGGTATGCAGTTTTTTCCGGTGATTAAAAAATGGACAGTTGTAAATGCACCGACTTTTCATGACTCAAAAAATGTCTTTTTCATAAAAAAAAACTTGATCCAATGGTTGTTTCTGACTAAATAAAGCATGCTGAACACATCTACAAGGTTCGATTGTGTCAAAACAGCTTGCATTATGAGATTCCAACTAGATTGTATTAAATATAAACCCCATTCCTTTTAGATTCATAATGGTATTGCATCAGCCTTAACGGTAATCCTTTTGTCTCTTGCGATAGCTAACAAACACTGGATATAATTATTTTCTGGCAATGTGCAAGGAATCAACTGCAGATATGCTATTTGGTTTTGTAATCTTCTAGGTTTCAAATTACATAACTGCTTTACTTGTGTCAATCATTGCCATTGAACTTGTACCCCTGGTTCATCCTCATACCAAACTTATGGAGATTGGATATCACTACGTAATTAAATCTTTAAATACATATCCTTGTTGTATAGCTAGTAATAGTTGTTCATATCTGTGTGGAAAGTAAATTCCCTTACAGCTTTTAGATTTTTTGTATTTTCTGCCCTAGCAAAGTTCCATCTAACTTTCGATATGTACTATTTGTAATTATCATCTACGTTTTGTGTTGCATGTCCATCTTTATTTCTACTTTAGAAAGGTGCCTTTTATTGTCTTCTGACTTCTGAATGTTCTCGTTTTACTTGAAAGGTGGATATATATGCTTGCTAAATGATGTTAAACCCAAATTGCAGGAGGAATTTTGCCAATCACCTTCTCTGCCTGGGCACATTTCTCGTCCTGTTAGTCGCAACAGCTTTGATGATGGTGTGGATCATGCTATTCTACCAGGAGGTCAACTTGCAAATGTACATAATGGTTTGGATAGTGTTGCTGGTCTCCATTCTGGAACAAATAACGTAGGCCTGCCAAGAGCTCAGACCATGGGTTCATCCATTTCTCATTCATTTGCTTCTGCTGTGGGTTCCTCTCTGTCAAGAAGTACAACCCCTGATCCTCAGTTGGTGGCCAGGGTTCCAAGCCCAGGTCTTCCGCCAGTGGGTGCAAGAGCTTCTTTTGATAAGAAGGTTCTGATGAGCTCAAATTCTTTCAATACTATTTCTTCATGTATGGATAAGCAAGCAGAGGTTACATCAGCTTTCTCTGGCCTAAATTTATCCAAGAATGAAGTAATTGATCATCAAAACAGTTTACATCCTCAGTTGCAACAGGAGCTTGCAGATCATTGTACTTTTCTTCAAGATCTGCCAAATGGTCACAATGAGTTTTTGCATCAGCAGCATACAAATAGATCTGATGCTGAAATGCTGCATATGTCCTCTCTGTCTAAGACAATCGGTAATGATTTGCGTAACAAAGATGGAGTTATTGCTAACCTCAATCTTCTTAAGAGGTCTTCTGATAAATTACCCTGCTTAGGTGCTCCTGGAAATTATGAAAGATCTAATGCTCATTATCGAGATGCAAATGCTTGCTTTCCAGGATTTGACTTGAACTTATTCTCCATGAATCAAATGTTGCCTTCAATGATAAACAATAATTACTTTGGTGCAGGTGATTTGCTCCTTTCTGCTACTAGATCTGTGTTACAACATTTATGTATCTTTGTTTCTTGTAAGTGTTTTAACATGATTAAGTTTGACAGGTACCAAAGATGTGCAAGATTTTAGATGTGGGAACCAAGTAGTAAATGGTCTTGAGAGGTCTGTGATGGACCGAATGCATCTGCAGTACCTGCAAAGCACTGCTGAATATGCAGCTCAGGCTGCTGCAAGTATGAGTAACCTTTCATTGAGAAGGAATTATGTAGATGCATATTTACTTGAGCTTCAGACAGCAGCTTACTTTGAGGCATTGCTTGCTCAGCAGAAATCACAGTATGGTATGACTTCATCAGGAAAAGCTGGCAACTTGAATCATGGGTATTATGGAAGTCCTGCTTTTGGTCGTGGCTTGCCATACCCTGGAAGTCCATTATCTGGTTCATTGAACTCTGCAAGCCCTAACAAGCAGATTGATAGAAATCCACACTTTCTTTCTTCGATGAGGGGCTCAAATGGGCATATGGGATCTTGGCATTCTGAAAATGATGGACATATGGAGGGCAATTTTGGATCCTCATTATTGGAGGAGTTCAAGAGTAACAAGACCAGATGTTTTGAACTTTCAGAGATTACAAATCATGTAGTTGAATTTAGGTACTTAGTGGGCACTTTCACCTTTGTCTTGTTATCTTTATTGTATCCATGTAACTTCATTAGTGTTTGACATAGGGTTTTGTCAATCTGCAGTGCGGATCAGTATGGGAGTCGCTTCATTCAACAGAAACTGGAAACGGCTACTGATGAAGAGAAAAACATGGTTTTCCAAGAGATCATTCCTCATGCCCGTTCTCTGATGACTGATGTTTTTGGAAATTATGTCATTCAGAAGGTAATCATCCATTCTTATTAGGCAATAGAATTTCTTTTTAAGCTTTTTGTTGGTGACAAGTTCTAACACTTTTATGCAGTTTTTTGAACATGGTACTGAAAGCCAAAGGAAGGAACTTGCTGATAATCTTTCTGGGCATGTATTGCCCCTCAGTCTACAAATGTATGGCTGTAGGGTTATCCAGAAGGTGCTTATTTTCTAACTTTTTGACTGTCATTTTTTATTTTTTCACTATAGTTTATCCCTGCTCTTTCTCAAAACTTGTTATATTCATAATCCTTGGTTGGTTTGGCTGATTCAATCCAGATTGCCAAAATGATGTCATATATGTTGTGGCACAGGCTACCTAGGTCTATATGTTATGAAACTGGTGTGAACTGGCCTAGTTGATTGATTTGTGTGACTTGATAATGAGCTATCAGAACCAACTGCAGAGCCATCTGAATCCACAATGGCACAATTTGTCTAGTTAGGTTATTTGCTCTCTAACATTCACCCTTCTGATTGGGCTTGTGTTCACTGTTGACTGTTTATTATATAATTTGTCATTTTGTTTTTCATTTTGAAGAGATAAATCAATTGTTCTTTTCTCATAGACGTGTTTGGCTTATGAGAGAGAAATGGCAAAGAACTCATGAATACTGGGTGTTGTAAAAACTACCATATTTAGTTGAAAATCATTCTTCTGTAGATTAAGAAAATAGGGAGAAAACACTTGCTCTGGATGTTGCAAAAACTATTCTCCTGTAGGTTAAGAAAATAGGGAGAAAACACATGAACGCTGGGTGTTGCAAAAAACTGCCTTCCATATTTCCTTGAAAATCATTCTCTTGTAGATTAAGAAAATGGGGAGATAATTATTTATCTTTCCTTTTGATGTAAAATGTGATATTCAACCGTTCAACCAAATCATGATATAAGTAGCAACAAATTGTGCATATTATGTTTTAGCTGTAGATTGTTATTGACATACTAAATACACCCCATGTCCAATTCAATTCACACCATCTGGATATGAAGGCCACTGTACGTTTTCATCAATATGCTGCTAGAAATGCTTTTAGGTACAAACCTCCCCTGTGTAATCATTGTTAAAGTATATATATACTTATAGTTTTGTGTATGTACATACATACATACAATATATATATATATCTTGATGTAATAATTAAAATCCATTAGGGGTATTTTAGTCATTTCACTAATTAGTTGTGTTCATTAGGGGCATTTAAGGGTTTTCCTTTTTGTATTTAATTCATTATATCAAGGGCATTATAAGGTCTATAATGCCCTGAAATAGAGCTGTTGGGAGTGCTCCCAATGGCTATATTTCTAGCTGTTGGCAGCACTCCCAATGGCTCTTGTTTTCCTTTTTTGTGTATAAATAGGGGATGAACACCTCTTGTATGTTAAGCTTCTTCTCAAGCTCTCTCTCTCAATAAATCCTATACATTTTTTTATATTCTCTCTTGCCCATAAGTGGCATTGTGTTTGATTGTATCTTGACCTATATGTGGTCTCCATTTGTGTGTGTTGTACTTGCCCATAAGAGGCATTTGTTTGTGTTCTTTGTATTTCATTATATGGTATCAGAGCCAGAGGTACATTTAAAGTGAAGGAGAATCCATTTAAGAATATGTGGAGGAACAAGAAGATCATGAACTTCATTGCCTTGGGAATCATGCCTTTATATTCGTTGTCTCTTCTCTCTTTCTCTCTCTTGTCTTCTAACATTTTTTGGTGTGATGGTTGAAAAGGAAGTGGTTACGGTTGTTCTCGTTAAATTTGATGAGAAAAACTATAATATGTGGGCCACCGCTATTAAGCGGATATTGATTGGCGAAAATTTGTGGAAATATGTTGATGGTTCCCTATCGGAACCTCTGCCTATTCTCACTAAATCTATTTGTAGAGTAGATGGTGTTACCAAAGAACTTAAGGGAAATGAGAGGGAGAAGGCTCTCTTGGATTACAAAAGGCTATTAAGGCATGAAAAATGGGGCATGAAAAAGTTTTATCCCTATTTATCGGAAGTATGTGTGAAGAACCATGCAAAAATATATTAGAATATGAGAGGGCCGATGAAGCATGGGTTTTTATCAAAAAACCTATACTCAAAATGATGCCACCCATAGATGAGAATTACAAGACAAAATCTATAATTGCAAACAAACCTATACTCAAAATGATGCCACCCATAGATGAGAATTACAAGACAAAATCTATAATTGCAAACAAGGAGAGAAAGGTGTTAGAGAGTACCAATGTTGTGAAAAGCGTTGAGGAGTAGCGAGGTGCTCCACCAAAATTTGAGGCGAGGCGTAAAGCGTAAGCCTCAAATTTTTTTTTGAAAACTTAAAAAAACTATAAAAAATATTTAAAATTATAAATAAATAAAAAATGCTTTATTGATGAAGCAACAACTAACAAGAAATAAAAAATCTCAAATAAATACTGAAAAAATATGAGATTAACATGTAAAAGTAACAGTAATTCAACAACTTGATCTACGTAAGTATCTAAGAAATAAAATATGCGCATTCATTCAATAAAAAATTAACATTAACAACATCATGTCATAATTAGAAAATGCATGTTAGCAATAACAACCAAATGTTAATATATTTGTCCAAAACTCTTCAAAATGAAAGTGTTAACATTTTTCAATGTCATCATCTGAGGAATCCATATAAATAGGTTTTTCTTTATCCTCATTCTCTGACTCTACATCATCTGCACTTTCTTCCTCCACATCCTCAGTCACTTTTTTTTCTTTTCTTTTTTCTTTAATAAAAAATCATGTTTTAAATACTTATTTTATCTAATTAAAAAATACATTTATATTCATTGCAAGGTAAAAGGAATATAGCTTTACCTGAATCTTTTGAAGATTTGTTTTGCCTAGAACCACTTTGTGAATCATGAGGTGAAGTGACTTTTTCAATAGAGACATGCTCAATGACATTTATGTCGAAGTTCAGATCCAACCATGAATCCTCCAACCAATTGGGATCACTAGGAAATACTAGATCTTCCTTCTCCACAATTCACTCATCGTCCGAGTCTATATGATCTAGACATATAGGGTGTAACGCCCCAAAATTTCGACTTGTGATTTCGAAAACATTATCGAAAAACCTTTTTAAAGATTTAAAAGTTTTTACTTTTAAAAACGACAACGGAAGACATTTAGAAAGGAGCACAAGTCAACAATCCCGGGTACGTTAGCTGAAAAACCATAATTCACATGAACAACAACTTAAAGGAATTGAAGAAATAAGGCAATAGATTAAAACTCTGCAGTTTATTACAAAATGAGCATCTTCCTAAAGTTCAATAATCTAAAGAAAAACTCAAAAAGACTCAGAGCCAAGCCGCCAGCAGAAAGAAGATAAATCTTGAGCCATATTGCACCACGCCATCGGCCGTCTGTGAAGTCCTGCTCCTCACCTGCCCATGAAATGAGTCAATTTCATAACAAACCAGTAGGTGCACGAATAAATAAGTAGAATGAAAATAAAGCAAGACATTCATGAGATAAACAATTGTTATATTAAAACAATCAATACAGTTGTAATTTATTTTAACAAGTGTAATATGTGCAAAGAGCTATTGTTCGAAGCAGTTCAAGCAGTTTAAGTCTCAATCAACTACAACTATTCAAAAAGATATTCCTTAAATTCTGATATTAACTGGCCTGTGGGTACGCACAGACGCGAAACGTAGAAACAACCGAGACCGATCCGGGGGTTTATTATGTCAGGTGTTTTCATTAACCCGAATGGCTGACTGAGTCCGCTCCTAAGGGGACGGTCAGTGACTAAGAGAGTAAATCCCCAAAGGCATTCGTGGCCCGTGGATGCATCAAACTTCTGCAGAAGTACTTGAGAGTTACCACCTAGGATAATTTATGGTAATCCCATTTCCCTTAACTCCGATGACTGGGGAAGCCGAGTCTTTTGCCCGTGGGGTGGTTGTTAACAACCTGTCCATCGGAGTTTTTGTACCATCCATCATCTCCCTTGATGAACCATGAATGTCGAATGGGTACGACGGGGGTGTTAAAAGGGAGCCCTCATCCTCCTGTGCAGGCCTGTCATCAAACGAAAGAGAGAGAGAGAGGGGAGAGAGAGAGAGAAAAAAGGGGATTTCAGAAAAAGGTCGTCAGTCAGTCGTGGCTGCACCTTCATTCTATTTAAAACTTAAGAGTTTAAAACTAGGGTACAAAAACACCCCTTAACAACATGCTAATTTACATTAAACACTAATTGGATCTGGACCCGATCCATTATATAAGTGGATCGGGTCAGCCATATACACAATGACAACACGACTTCTTTTCAGCCTCCCTCAAGTTGTGCATGGTGCTGAACCATGAACAACTTGTTTTTCAGACACCAAAATTTATCCTTTGTCAACCCTTTAGTGAGGATGTCGGCAACTTGTTCTTCAGTTGACACATACATGGGCTCAATCTCTTTGTCTTCAACCTTTTTTTCTAATAAAATGTTGATCTATTGCAATGTGCTTTGCTCGACTATGGTGGATGGGATTGAAGGTCATGTTGATGGCACTTTGATTGTCACACAACAACAGTGATCGAGCAATCGGTTCTCCCATTTCTGTCAGGAGATGTCTTATCCATGTAGCTTCGGCCGTGGCAGTGGCCATCGATCTGTATTCAGCCTCAGTGCTTGATCTAGCAACCACCTTTTGTTTTCTACTGCTCCAGGATACCAAGTTTGGCCCAATGAAGCTGCAATAACCGGATAATGATCGTCGTTCGTCTGGATCACCCGCCTAATCAGCATCAACATAAGTGACGATCTCATGGCCCTCACGTTCCCCGCCTGGATCTAAGTCTCTTTTCTTGTATACCAGCCCATCACTAATTGTACCCTTCAGGTAACGAAGTATACGTTTGACTGCCTCCATATGTGACATACGAGGTTCATGCATAAACTGGGATACTTGATTAACCAAATATACTATGTCAGGTCTAGTAAAAGTCAGGTATTGCAACATGCCAACTAAGCTGCGATACTTAGTGGGATCTCCATATATATCCCCTTCCTTTGAACTCAGTTTCTGATGAATGACACTTGGAGTTGTTAACGGCTTACAATCAGTCATGCCTGCTCTGCTAAGAATGTCCAACGTGTATTTGTGTTGAGTAAGGGTAAGTGTATCATTTCTTTTATCAACTTCTACCCCAAGAAAATATCGCAGCTCTCCCAAATCTTTCATCATAAATCTCTGATTTAATAACTTCTTCACCTGCTCAATGTGACTTTTACAGTTCCCTGTGATGATGATGTCATCTACATATATTAATAGAAGAGTAGTGACTCCTTGTTCATTGTGAATAAATAATGAGTGATCTAGAAGGGACCGAGAGAAGCCATGTCGTTGTGTTTTTAGAGAAAAACTATCGAACCAGGAACAAGAAGCTTGTTTCAAACCATAGAGGGCTCTCTTTAACTTGCATACATATTTTTTGGCGTCTCGTTTTGCATATCCAGTGGGTTGTTCCATGTAGACCTCCTCTTTTAAATCCCGGTGCATAAACACATTCTTTACATCCAGCTGGCTCAATGTCCATCCATGTTCAATGGCTAGACTCAACACAATGTGAATGGTCCCCATTTTGACTACATGACTGAAAGTTTCATCAAAGTCTTGGCCTTCCTCTTGTGTGAATCCCTTGGCTACAAGTCTAGCCTTATACCTTTCGATGCTCCCGTCTGGTTTATACTTTATCTTGTACACCCATTTTAACCCAACATTTCTGTTTAGTGGTCTAGGTACAATCTCCCATGTCCCACATTCATGTAAGGCCTCCATTTCTTCATTCATTGCTTCTACCCATCTTCTAGAGCTCGCAGCTTGATAGAACATGAGGGGCTCATCCTCTTTACTTATGGATGTCAAGAACAACTGAAAATCCAGTGAAATTTTTTTATAACTTACCCACCTGTCAAGCGGATGTCGAATCCGTGAGGATCTTCTGATGTCTATCGTCTGCGAAGCGGATGGTCCAGATGGATCTGTACTCGTGCAAAAAATGAATAAGGGCTCTTTCTCTCGCCGGGTGTACACAATACCCTTATACCTTGTTGGTTCCAAGTCATGTGTAACATTCTCCTCCGTTTGAGTTTCATTGGCTGATTCCTCATGTGTCTCCTTCTGACTGCAATTTTCTGGGCAGTCTACTTTACCATTGGAAAAGAGTTCTGAATTTAACCATGGGTAGTATACCTCAATGTTGGGGCTTGAGTTATCAGCATGAAGGATTGAATTAGCATCCTGACCATCAAAGTTCATTTCATCAAAGATTACATTCCTTGATATTTTGACACGCTTACTCAAGGGATCATAGCACCTATACCCTTTGTAGTCTTCTGCATATCCTATAAACCTGCATTTTAAGGCTTTATCTTGGAACTTGTGCCTGAATGAGCTGTCAATGTGAACATAGCAAACAGATCCAAACACACGTAATTCATGATAATCAGGTTCTATGCCAAAAAGAGAGAAATATGGTGACTTATTTTCTAAGATACTCATGGGCAATCGATTTATCACATGAACTGTGGAGTGAAAAGCCTCAGTTCATAATGATACAGGGAGGTTGCTCCCGTGCATCATGCTCATTGCAGTTTCAATTATGTGTCGATGCTTCCTCTCAGCCATCCCATTTTGTTGAGGTGTATGCGGGCAAGACACTCTTCTCTTTATCCCATTATGTTGAAGGAAACTAACAAAGTCATTCGAGGAGAATTCACCTCCGCCATCACACTGGAAATTGAGAATGTTGGTAGAGAAATGATTTTGAACAAAGAATGAAATCTCTGGAACAATCCAAAGACTTCTGATTTGTGCTTCATAAAAAATATCCAAGTATAACGTGAGTAACTATCAATGAAGATAAGATAGTATTTACTGCCAGAAAGAGAAGTAAGTGGGGCAGGACCCCATACATCTGAACAAATGACTTCAAATGGCCTTGAAGCTCTTTTATTAATGGAAGTAAATGGTAAAACATGACTCTTACATAAATGACAACTAGAACACTTTGTATCAACGACTTCTGAACTCAGACTGGACTTAGGGATGAGATTATTCGAGACAAGTTTTTCAATAAAATGGCGACCACAATGGCCAAGACGACTATGCCAAAGTCTTGGCTTATTACATTCAGAAATAGTAAATATAAATTCAGGATCAAAAAATTGATGTTGGTGAGGCTTCACGGGTGAATAGTTGGAATGAATGAATGAAGGATCTTCTTGAAAGATGTACATATTGCCCCATCGTTTTCCTTCAGCGAATGTCTTCCTCGTGCGAAGGTCCTTGACATAAACAGAAGAGGGAGTAAATTCAACTGAAGCATTAGCATCATCAACAAGTTTTGAGACAGAAACAATGTTCTTTTGAATATTAGGTGCATGAATGACACTTGGAAGTTTAAGAGAGGACTTTGACATGTGTATAATGACATTTCCAGTATGTGAGATTGCGTGATGAGATGCATCTCCTGTGACTATGCTATTCTTACCAACATAAGGAGTGAGAGACAAGAGTTTACCTTCATCACCCGTGACATGAGTAGCTGCTCCAGAGTCGACATACCAAATTCCTTTGTCATTTTGCTTCATATTCAATCCTGCCAAGGCTGCCAACAACAATTCTTTTACTTCTCCATCCTTCCTAGCCTCCGCTTGTGGAGCTTTCCCTTTATTTTGAAGGTTAAACCAACAATTCGCTTTAATGTGCCCTTTCTTGTTGCATAGGAAACATGTGGGAGTGGGTCTTTGTCCTTGCATATTGGGTGTTGGAAGTATGCCACGACCTCCATAGGTATTTATCCCTTGGCCTCATTTTCCTGGAAAAGAACTTCCTCGTCCTCGACCATAACTCATTCCCATAGCCAGGTGAATGGAGAGAACTCGATCAGACTTGGTAGATCGTGGCTGAAGAAACTCGTCTGATTCTGGGTGGAGAAAGCTCGATCAGACTCGGCAGATCGTGCCCTTCTAAAACAGGCTCTGATACCATGTTAAAAGGGAGCCCTCATCCTCCTATGCAGGCCTGTCATCGAACGAAAGAGAGAGAAAAGGGGATTTCAGAAAAAGGTCGTCAGTCAATCGTGGCTGCACCTTCATTCTATTTAAAACTTAAGAGTATAAAACTAGGGTACAGAAATACCCCTTAACAACATGCTAATTTACATTAAACACTAATTGGATCTGGACCAGATCCATTATATAAGTGGATCGGGTCAACCATATACACAATGACGACACGACTTCTTTTCAGGGGGTTTCTTAACCGCCGCCCCATCCTACATGCTTTGGTCTATTAGACCCACTCGAGCATCTTGCCTGTGAAGGCGAGTTGTCACCATTTATGTGATCTCAACATTGTGCTAAATACACGCATCGAGGTTGCTACAACCTCATCATTCAACCATCGTAACACACATGGGACGTACTTGTCCAAAAGTACGATCGTACCTACCTAGAGGTACGACTACAATGAGAGGGCAACATATGATGTTTTATGATTCTTTTGGTTCATACATGACAGGTATTGCTCTTTGAGCAATTGGCCTGTGGAGGCCGACATTATCTCATCTATATCAATAAAGTGTTGATTTCCCACTTCAAGGTACTCCATAACCTCTCGTCAAATTTATACCATACCTGCCTTAAGGTTTGGTTACAAAAGCAATTGCAGTGGGTTTCTCTCCAAAAATGAGTTTATTCACAAAGTTTACATTAAGTATGAAATTTCAAAAGAATAAGCACGCAGAACAGACAATCACAAGTTAAGTAATCCTACAGGTAAGCAGGTATGCCAATTAAACTACTTGATTCTATCTAGAATGAGTCTACCCACAGAGTTTACATTAAGCATGTAATTTCAAAAGAATCAGAACGAGTAAAACACTGACCAACCAATCATAATTTAAATACTTCTTCAGATAAGCAGGTATGTAAAATAACTATTCTATCTCAGAAGTTTTATTTATTTTATTCATCCAAAATCCTCGTGCGACTTTCTCCTACCTCGGGATGTCGTGCAGCTGCGTGCGTCTACGGGTGTAGATGACACGAGGCTCAGGCCGCGGAGCCAGAGCGAGGTTCGATGCAAAGTTTGCAAAAGTGTGAGTATTCAGCGCTACATTATTTATCATGCGAAGAAATAGAAAGTCAGGCAGGGCATCTCCCTCGGCATGTCGATCGAAAAAGCGAGAGGTAGCAGGGGTGTGCCCCTGTTTGCCGAAATCTGAAAAGCGACAACAACGGGGCGACAGGGGCTGGCTGAGCCCCTGTCGAAAGCACCGAGGCGGCAGGGGGCCAACCCCTATCGACAGCAATGAAGCGGCAGGGGCTGAGCCCCTGCTGACAGCAACGAAGCGGCAGGGGCTGAGCCCCCTACTGACGGCATCGAAGCGGCAGGGGCTGAGCCCCTGCCGACAGCCACGAGGCGGCAGGGGCTAGCCCCTGCCGACAACATTGAAGCGGCAGGGGCTGAGCCCCTGCCGACAGCCACGAGACGGCAGCCCCTGCCGACAACATCGAAGCGGCAGGGGCTGAGCCCCTGCCGAAAACATTGAAGCGGCAGGGGCAAAGCCCCTGCCGACAACCACGAGACGGCAGGGGCCAGCCCCTGCTGACAGTCGAGAGGCAGCAGGGGGCCAACCCTTGCCGACAGAGAGAGGGAGAGATATCGGGACGGGGGTGACAGGGGGCAACCGACCTCCCGTCGGTTTCCCTATCACCCACAGGGGAGAGGGGGGGTGTCGCAGGGGCCATTGGTCCCCTGCCGGCACTCCGACGAACCCCCAGAGAGAAAAGGGGACGACAGGGGCCCCGTAGGCCACCTGTCGAGCCCCTGATGGGCACAAGGGAGGTGGGAGGCCACGACAGGGGCCGTGCGCCGCCTGCAGGCCTCCCGACGAGGTGACAGAGAGGGGGGGGGGGTTAAGAGGGAGGATTAGAGGGCGTACCTGGGAGGCGGTGGCCGGCGTCAGCGTGGGTCGCAGCGATGGCGGCGCTGGTGGCATGCGCAGGGAAGGAGGAGAGGGTGGTGTGCCTCCCCTCGCCCTCCTACGCTGCTCTTAAAGGGCTCAGGCCTGGGCGATGAAAGGGGAAACCCCGATGGGTTTCCCTTATCCTCCCGAAATCGCAAGTGGAGGGGGGGGGGTGTTGCGGCGCTCGGAAAGAGGATTTAAAATCCTCTTCCTGAGTCGGGTTATAAAACCCTATCGATGACGGGCCTGGGTAAGATCCGGACCCGACCCGGCCTGGCCCGGGTCCGATTCAATTAATTTTTTATTTTTTTTAAAAACTGTGGGTTTTACATCCTACCCCTCTTAAAAGAATTTCGTCCTCGAAATATTTATTGCCTTGAAGAGTCAAAATACATGTCATGATATTTTTCCCTGATATCTTTCTCAGGTTATCAAGTACATTCGTCAATTCCATGATGTTGCCACCGAACCTTATAAAGGAAATGGTCTTTGATCTTAGCACTTGGTCACGACGATCTCCACAGGTCTTTCTTCGAATGTCAAGTCCCCTCTAATGTCCACATCATTATAATGAATGATGTGCGATGGATCGTGAATGTACTTCCTCAACATGGATACGTAAAAAACATTATGGATCTGAGCGTACTGAGGAGGTAACGTCACGCGATAAACTGCTTCTCCAATTCGCTCCAGGATTTCAAACAGTCTGACGTATCTAGGACTTAGCTTTCCCTTCTTCCCGAACCGAAATACGCTCTTCGTCAGAGATACCTTAACAAAGACCATCTCGCCAACTTCGCAGGTAAGCTCTTGTCGGCGCCTATCTGCATAGCTTTTCTGCAGACTCTGAGCGGTACGGAGTCGTTCATGAATCATTTGCACTTGTTGAGTATAGTGTTGCAAAACTATAGGTGCCTCCAATCTTCGTTCACCAACCTCGTCCCAGTAAACATGTGATCGACATGGCCTCCCATACAAAGCTTCGTATGGGGCCATCCCGATGCTCGCATGATAGCTGTTGTTATACACGAATTCCGCCAGACTGAGGTGGGAATCTCACTCCCCTTCCAGTCCATCATACAAACTCGAAGCATGTCTTCCAAGGTCTGAATCGTACGTTCCGACTACCCGTCAGTCTGAAGGTGAAACGCAGTACTGAACTTCAACTTTATGCCTAAAGCCAGCTGAAGTTGTCCCCAAAACCTTGAAGTGAATCTAGGATCACGATCGGAGATAATCGAGACCGGAACACCGTGCAGTCTCACAATCTCTCTAACATAGAGATCAGCGAGACTATCTAACGATTGGTTGAGGCTGATAGGTAGGAAGTGAGCAAACTTGGTGAGTCTATCGACGATCACCCAAATCGCGTCATGCTTCCTCCGCGTCCTCGGTAGGCCGACAATGAAGTCCATAGTAACATCTTCCCACTTCTATAGAGGGATCTCTATCTGCTGCATGACCCCACCGGGTCTCTGGTGCTCGATCTTGATCTGCTGACACGTCAAACACTTCGAGACATACTCAACCACGTTTCGCTTCATACCGTTCCACCAATAACTCCGCTGTAGGTCCTTGAACATCTTCGTGCCGCCAGGGTGAATGGTGTATCTAGACTTGTGGGCTTCCGCAAGAATTTCATCTCGTAAGACCGGGTCATCAGGAACCCAAATGCGCTCCTTCAACCATATACTTCCATTCTCCTTCAGACGAAAAGGTTTATCTGCCAGTATCGCTTGAGCCTTCAACTTCTCGTAGCGTGCATCTGTCTTCTGCCCATTGATGATCCTCGCTAGTAGCTCAGGTTGAGCAACAAGGTGGGATAAACCGATTGAACCTTGAGTGATTGCGAAAGGTTCCCAAGAGGCTAGGTCTTCGACCAACCTCCATCTAGCAAATAAGGCATTAATCGAAACTTCTGGTGCTTTGCGGCTGAGGGCGTCAACCACGACGTTCGCCTTTCTTGGGTGGTAGGAGAGGGTGAAGTCGTAATCCTTGAGGAATTCTAGCCAACGTCGCTGCCTCATGTTCAATTCTTTCTGCGAAAATAGATACTTAAGGCTCTTATGATCGGTGAATGCCTCAAATTGCTCTCCATACAAGTAGTGTCGCCATATCTTCAGTGTGAATACCACCGCAGCTAACTCTAAATCGTGAGTTGGGTAGTTCTTCTCGTGAATCTTAAGTTGCCGAGAAGCGTAAGCGATCACTTTCCCATTCTGCATCAGCACGACCCCTAGGCCTGACCCAGAGGCATCAATATAAATCACGAATCCGCCTTTACCAGAAGGTAAGGTCAAAATAGAAGTACTGATAAGTTGCTCCTTCAATAACTGAAAACTCGCCTCACACTTCTCGTCCCATAAGAATCTAGCCTCTTTCTTCAACAACTTCGTCAGGGGTAACACAATTTTTGAAAAATCCTGAATGAATCTTCTGTAGTAACCCGCTAGTCCAAGAAAACTCCTGATATCACGTGCGTTCTTTGGTTGCTGCCAACTGAGTACAACCTCAACCATTGCAGGGTCCACGGACACTCCTTCCTTAGAAATAACGTGTCCCAGAAACATGACTTCCTCGAGCCAGAATTCACATTTAGAGAACTTGGCATACAAACGTTCCTTTCGCAGGGTCTCCAACACGATGGTTAGGTGTTCCCGATGTTGCTCTCGACTTTCTGAGTACACCAAGATGTCGTCGATGAACAGGATCACGAAGGTGTCCAAAAATGGCTTGAACACCCTATTCATTAAGTCCATGAAAGCTGCTGGGGCATTGGTCAGTCCGAACGGCATGACTGTGAACTCGTAATGTCCGTATCTCGTCCGAAAAGCAGTCTTAGGAATATCATCATTCCTAATTCTGAGTTGATGGTACCTAGACCTAAGATCGATTTTCGAGAAAACCTTAGCCTTCTGTAACTGATCGAACAAGTCTTTGATACGCGACAATGGGTACTTGTTTTTTATCGTGGCCTGGTTGAGCATTCGATAGTCGATGCACAGACGCAAGGTCTCGTCCTTCTTCACAAAAAGCACAGGAGCTCCCCAAGGAGATACGCTTGGGCGAATGAATCCCTGATCCAACAACTCCTGCAACTGCTTCTTGAGCTTCTCAAGCTCAGCTGGCGCCATTCTGTAAGGTGCTTTAGAGATTGGCGTCGTACCTGGTAGCAGTTCAATATTGAATTCTACCTCACGAGACGGTGGAAGTCCCGATAGTTCTTTAGGAAAAACGTCGGGATACTCGCGAACAACATCCAGCTCACTGATGGGAATAGACATTGGATCCGATTGGATAACACTAACCAAAAAGGCAGTGCATCCCTTCCGCAAGAAGTTCTGCGCCTTAAGCGCCGAGATCATCCGGCTTGCTCGAACAGGTCTGGGAATTCTGAATTCTACTCTCGGAGCGCCTGAAGGTGATAAAACGATCTTGCCATAATGACAAATTATCTTGGCATGATACTTGTGCAACCAATCCATGCCTAGGATGACGTCAAATTCTGTCATCTTAAGCAAGATAGCACAAACAGGCAAGTGCCGCTCTGCCACAACTACGTCCAATTCAGGTATGTAAGTGGTGCAAACTGTGTTCTTCCCAATGGGGTTATACACGTCTAAAGCGTTGTCCAGTGGTTTTACAGTTATATGCAATTGTTTTACGAATTTTTCTGAAACAAACGAGTGTGTAGCACCACAATCAAAGAGTGCAAAAGCTGCTTGACCAACAACAAGAATGGTACCTTGAACGAGATCCCCTTTTGTCAATTGATCGACCGTGGCTGCATAAACTTGACCCGGCTCCCTGACACTACTTGGTTGTGCTCGTTGTTGCTGTTGATGAGGTGGTGGAGGAGGCTGAGATACGTTGCCGGTTTGCTTGAGGTCGTCTGCTGCTTTCTTTCAGCAGTCGCGTGTGAAATGACCCATCTTGCCACAGTTCAGGCATCCGCCAGTGTCCCGTGGACAAGATTGTCCTACATGAGGCCTCTTGCACTTGGGGCAGTTATCTCCAGACGGCTGTCTGGGCAGTGGATGGCCCTGCTGTCGTTGGCGCTTTGTCGGAGGGAACTGTTTCTTCCCTCCCTCGGTCTTCACAGGTAGTGGTGGCCGCTGCCCTGGGCCGCCGGAATAGGTCCTCTTTTGATCACCACTTGTCGCGGGTGACCTTTTGACTTGCACACTTTTTGAACGCTCCCAATCCTCGTTCAGCAGGGTGGCTGCTGCTTCCGCCGCAGAAAACGTCGCGGGCATGCTGGTGAGAACCCTATGCCTGAGTCCTTCCTTCAGTCCGCGAATGAACTTTCCAGCCCGCTCATGATCATCCTCGAATAGGTGAGGACAGTAGCGCTCCAACCGTTGGAATTTGGCGATATACTCATTCAAACTTAAACTGCTTTGGCACAACTCCAGAAATTCCACCTTCTTTTCCCTCGTATGAGGAGTGAAATAGTTTCCGAGAAAAGCTCTCCGGAAGGCCTCCCAAGGAATCACCTCAGCACCTGGGAACTGTATCTCCCGGGTAGTGTCCCACCACTCGCGAGCGTCGTCCTTCAATCTAAAGGACCCGAACATCGTCTTCTTATCGTCGGGAACGGACAACACTTGGAACACCCGTTCCACCTCTTTGACCCAACTCTCCACCAAGTCAGGGTCAACCTTGCCAGAGAAGGTAGGTGGGTCAAGCTTCAGAAATTTTTCATACGTGGCGGTTGGTGTATTCCAAACAAGAGAACCCGGATCCTGTTGGGGGCGGCCCTGGCTACGAATCGCCTCAGCCAAGGAGTTGAGGGTATCCATCATGAATCCCCTCTGCTCACGCAACTCATCAGCCATGTTGTTGCTTTAGTTTCCCGTCATCCTTAAAAAGCAACCAAAGTTAAGAGTAAAAAATACTAAAGAAGCACAAGAAGACATAAGTATGGGAGCAAAGGCAAAAATATAGATCTTTATTACGAAAGTCATTTATTTTGAATCCAGCAGTGCTGATACATAAACCAAAAGTTCTATTCTTGTAATGATAAATGAGTTCCCAGACTCCAGCAAAACTTGGTAAGTTCTACCTCCCCTTAGGGACGGCTAAATGAGTTCCCAGACTCCACTCCTCTGCTAACTCAGGGAGAACAAAATCTCCCGATAACTCTTGTGGTGTCTGATGGTGCACCCGAACGTGTGAAGGCGCGAACCCACCTTCTCGAGCGTACACCTCAGCCCACGTTGCTGCAAAGGGTATTTGGTAGGCGATCGGTAGTGGGGAGCCTTGCTCATCCGTAAAAATGGGTAGAGGAGGGCGGTCAGCCCAATAACCAGCCCTGAACATCCCATGTCTGCCCCTCTCCCTTACGGAACGGCCACACACCCTACGCGTGCCCCTACCGTGAGTACCACTAGACCCAACAAACGGATCCATCTATCCGACGGTACTACGAATAAAAACAAGAATATAATTTAGTCTAAACATGTTATAAAATATCAAAGACTTACTTACAGCGCGATGGGATGCTCAATAGTCAAGATTCACCTCTTTCTGATCTGGCTCTGATACCAAGTTGTAACGCCCCAAAATTTCGACTTGTGATTTCGAAAACATTATCGAAAAACCTTTTTAAAGATTTAAAAGTTTTTACTTTTAAAAACGACAACAGAAGACATTTAGAAAGGAGCACAAGTCAACAATCCCGGGTACGTTAGCTGAAAAACCATAATTCACATGAACAACAACTTAAAGGAATTGAAGAAATAAGGCAATAGATTAAAACTCTGCAGTTTATTACAAAATGAGCATCTTCCCAAAGTTCAATAATCTAAAGAAAAACTCAAAAAGACTCAGAGCCAAGCCGCCAGCAGAAAGAAGATAAATCTTGAGCCATATTGCACCACGCCATCGGCCGTCTGTGAAGTCCTGCTCCTCACCTGCCCATGAAATGAGTCAGTTTCATAACAAACCAGTAGGTGCACAAATAAATAAGTAGAATGAAAATAAAGCAAGACATTCATGAGATAAACAATTGTTATATTAAAACAATCAATACAGTTGTAATTTATTTTAACAAGTGTAATATGTGCAAAGAGCTATTGTTCGAAGCAGTTCAAGCAGTTTAAGTCTCAATCAACTACAACTATTCAAAAAGATATTCCTTAAATTCTGATATTAACTGGCCTCTGGGTACGCACAGACGCGAAACGTAGAAACAACCGAGACCGATCCGGGGGTTTATTATGTCAGGTGTTTTCATTAACCCGAATGGCTGACTGAGTCCGCTCCTAAGGGGACGGTCAGTGACTAAGAGAGTAAATCCCCAAAGGCATTCGTGGCCCGTGGATGCATCAAACTTCTGCAGAAGTACTTGAGAGTTACCACCTAGGATAATTTATGGTAATCCCATTTCCCTTAACTCCGATGACTGGGGAAGCCGAGTCTTTTGCCCGTGGGATAGTTGTTAACAACCTGTCCATCGGAGTTTTTGTACCATCCATCCTCTCTCTTGATGAACCGTGAAGGTCGAATGGGTACGACAGAGTTTTTTTAACCATCGCCCCATCCTACATGCTCTGGTCTATTAGACCCACTCGAGCATCTTGCCTGTGAAGGCGAGTTGTCACCATTTATGTGATCTCAACATTGTGCTAAATACACGCATCGAGGTTGCTACAACCTCATCATTCAACCATCGTAACACACATGTGACGTACTTGTCCAAAAGTACGATCGTACCTACCTAGAGGTACGACTACGATGAGAGGGAACATATAATGTTTTATGATTCTTTTGGTTCATACATGACAGGTATTGCTCTTTGAGCAATTGGCCTGTGGAGGCCGACATTATCTCATCTATATCAATAAAGTATTGATTTCCCACTTCAAGGTACTCCATAACCTCTCGTCAAATTTATACCATACCTGCCTTAAGGTTTGGTTACAAAAGCAATTGCAGTGGGTTTCTCTCCAAAAATGAGTTTATTCACAAAGTTTACATTAAGTATGAAATTTCAAAAGAATAAGCACGCAGAACAGACAATCACAAGTTAAGTAATCCTACAGGTAAGCAGGTATGCCAATTGAACTACTTGATTCTATCTAGAATGAGTCTACTCACAGAGTTTACATTAAGCATGTAATTTCAAAAGAATCAGAACGAGTAAAACACTGACCAACCAATCATAATTTAAATACTTCTTCAGATAAGCAGGTATGTAAAATAACTATTCTATCTCAGAAGTTTTATTTATTTTATTCATCCAAAATCCTCGTACGACTTTCCCCTACCTCGGGATGTCGTGTAGCTGCGTGCGTCTACGGGTGTAGATGACACGAGGCTCAGGCCGCGGAGCCAGAGCGGGGTTCGATGCAAAGTCTGCAAAAGTATGAGTATTCAGCGCTACATTATTTATCATGCGAAGAAATAGAAAGTCAGGCAAGGCATCTCCCTCGGCCTGTCGATCGAAAAAGCGAGAGGCAGCAGGGGTGTGCCTCTTTTTGCCGAAATCCGAAAAGCGACAACAGCGGGGCGACAGGGGCTGAGCCCCTGTCAAAAGCACCGAGGCGGCAGGGGGCCAGCCCCTGCCGACAACAACGAAGCGGCAGGGGCTGAGCCCTTGCCGACAACAACGAAGCGGCAGGGGCTGAGCCCCCTGCCGACGGCATCGAAGCGGCATGGGCTGAGCCCCTGCCGACAACATTGAAGCGGCAGGGGCTGAGCCCCTGCCGACAGCCACGAGACGGAAGGGGCTAGCCCCTGCCGACAGCAACAAGGTGGCAGGGGCCAGCCCCTGCCGACAGTCGAGAGGCGGCAGGGGGCCAACCCTTGCTGACAGAGAGAGGGAGAGATATTGGGACGAGGGTGACAGGGGGCAACCGACCTCCCGTCGGTTTCCCTATCACCCATAGGGGAGAGGGGGGGTGTCACAGGGGCCATTGGTCCTCTGCCGGCACTCCGGCGAACCCCCAGAGAGAAAAGGGGACGACAGGGGCCCCGTAGGCCACCTGTCGGGCCCCTGATGGGCACAGGGGAGGTGGGAGGCCGTGGCAGGGGCCGTGCGCCTCCTGCAGGCCTCCCGACGAGGTGACAGAGAGGGGGGGTTGAAGAGGGAGGAGAAGAGGGAGGATTAGAGGGCGTACCTGGGAGGCGGTGGTTGGCGTCGACGTGGGTCGCAGCGACGCTGGTGGCGTGTGCAGGGAAGGAGGAGAGGGTGGTGTGCCTCCCCTCGCCCTCCTACGTTGCTCTTAAAGGGCTCAGGGGGGCGATGAAAGGGGAAACCCCGATGGGTTTCCCTTATCCTCCCGAAATCGCAGGTGGAGGGGGGGGGGGGTGTTGCGGTGCTCGGGGAGAGGATTTAAAATCCTCTTCCTGAGTCAGGTTATAAAACCCTATCGATGACGGGCCCGGGGCGGGTCCGGACCCGACCCGACCCATGTCCCATACAATTATTATTATTTTTTAAAATTGTGTGTTTTACATAGGGTCTTATGTAGCCCTCCTCCTCATATTTCTCTCTCTTACTTTTGTATTGTACGTTACAAAAACAAATGCATTCATCTTTTCTTGTTCAAGTTTATTCCTTCATTTTGTATGCACCTAAGATAATCAAACTTTCAAAAATAAAATACAAAGTCACAAACCAATGATAAAGTACTCAAGTTCCTCTTATAGCCTTGATGCACTACAGGTCAAACTTAAAATTCGAATTGCAAAATTCATCAATTTAGGATTTTCGTGCCCAAATGAACTCCACCAATCAACTTTATTCAAATAAAACAATAAAAAATTAATAAAAACAATAAGAATGTCACAATTAACAAAAAAACAATAAAACATACACAAAATATTAACAATATAATTGCAAACTTAGCAGGACTTTTTAATTTTCTTATTGTAACGACTGCCTCTCTACCTAACAACTCCTTTGCCTTTTTAAATGCAGCGATTTGTGTTGTAATTTTCGACCGAACATTTGCATCAGAAACTAATTTTTCCACACAATCATAAAAGCTTATGAAATTGCAAGCCCCATTGTCTATTAATGAAGTTTTTAGCATAATGAAAATGAGGATTTAAATAATAAACAACTGCATGTAAAGGCTTATGAAGTTGCAAGTTCCATCATCTATCAATGATGTCCTAAATAGGTTTATATTTTCTCCAACCGGGTTGAAGTTGTCAGCATAATGAAAATGTAGATTTAAATAATAGACAGCTGCATGCAAAGGCTTATGAAGTTGCAAGTCCCATCGTCTATCAATGATATCCCAAATAGGTTTATATTTTCTTTCAACCTTGAAAAAGTTTGAAGCAATTTCTTCATTTGCTCTATTCATTGCCTCATACAAAAATCCCATAGAAGGTTCATCTGCATCAACTAATCACAACACTTTCACGAGAGACAGTGTAACTTGAATTGTATATGATATGGCAACCAAAAACTTATGATCATTAAAAACAATATGAGAAATGTTTTTAGCAAGAGATTTCTTATAGTAATTAGATCTAAAATTTGAAGACACGAGCATCGACTTCAACTCTTTCTTGTAACATCCAATACTATGAAGCGTGAGATATGTTGTGACCTATGTAACATAGACTTTTCTAATAGGGCACCACACCCGCGTCGCACCCGCACACAGGCAGGTGCGACACTTGAACACAACTTCCTTTGTGTTAGGTGAAGTCAATCACAGTGAGGTTCATTTCTATCAAAACGTAGATTCAGTTAACCCTAATCAAGTCCATTTTTATCTATATTATATATATATATATATAGTACCCTCCCCGCACCCAAGTTTTTTTAAAGTGTTGCATCTGCACCCGCACCTATGTGATATAGGTTGTGGCAAAATGAGTGACAGCGGGATGTAGAAGTTGAACTTTCTCATCAAATTTAATACCATGTATGACTATAGATATATCGTAATTTTTTTTGCCTTTTCCACAATATCTTTAAAAATTGATATCTTTCCAATATCTTTTAACATTAGATCCAAGCAATGCGCCATACATGGTGTCCAAAAACATGTTTTTTCTGTTGTTAATATATTCCTAGTTGCCACATAATTTGGTCATTATCTGTAATGAATTGCACCACATTCCTTTCAACAACTTATTCAAACAACTTACACAAATTTGCAGTAGTTTTTTCATGTTGTTGATGTCAACAAACTTCAAAAATATTGTCCCAGATGAACTGTTCACAAGAATTAATTAAGTTTCTTCCTTTTTCATCTGTCCAACCATCTGTCATAATGCTGCAACTAACTTTTGGCCATTCTTTTTTGAACTTTTTTAAATTTTTATGAGTACAATCTACCTCGTCCTTCGAAATCTACGTTCTGATCTCGTGGTAAGAAGACGGTTTGAACCCTCGCCCATAATTTGCAATAGTTTCTATCTTTGGTCCAAAATATGAACTGATGCAAAGATTAAATGATAGGGCATTGAAATGAAAAAATCTACCAATGACACGACATACACTTTTGTTAGAAAGTGGCTTTGAATACATTAGGTTCAATAATGAACCCATACACATGCACATGAAGTGCGAATAAACCCATTAAAGGGAACAACACAAGCACATAATGTGCTAACACATAAACCCACACAAGGGGCAAAAATATGACATAAAGTCATAAGTTGAATATTATTGAAGAAGAGGAAGAAGAGGGTAAAACCCCCTTACAATGGAGCAAGAGCCCCTTTGTATAAGCATAAAAGGGACCACCTTGGGAGCTCCCAAGGGAGACGTTGGAGAGCCCCCAACGGTCACATTTGTGACCGTTGGGGGCTCCCAACGTCTCTATTGGGAGGCCCCCAATGTGGTACGAAATAGGAAAATTAAGAAAATAAAAAACAGAAAATTAAGGAAAAAATTACAATGCATATTCCAATTGGAATATGCGTAAAATGACAAATTACAAGAATACCCTTGAGGGTATTTTAAGAAGATAAAATATATATATTTATATATATATATATATAAATAGAGATACGTATACATATATATATGTATACGTATCTTTATATATATATATATATAAATATATATATGTACATTTAAGGATTATATTTCAACATATATGTGTACGAGTACACATATTTTAACAACCCCCCTCAATCTTTGCGGAGAAACGAAAAGATTGAACAATAAGGGCAAGACTCCAAGAGGCTTCGGCAAGGATGCAATTGAAACTTGAAAATGCCTTCCTCCAATTGTCTTCTAACGGTGAACACATTTCCCGAACCATCCAGGGTACTCCTCTTTGTCCTATCTCCAAAATCATGTGGAATAACAACAAAGAACAAGTAAAAAATATCTTTGCACTTTACTCAAATAGAACATTCTCAACAAAGTGCAAAATTTATGCATAATAGGATAACTACTTTAGTACGAAAAGAAAATTTAGAAAACCAAAGTTTCAAAAACCAAATATCATATTAAAGAGTGAGCGAAAACGAATTGCAAGAATGTATAATGCATTCATAAGGTCCATCATTGGACAAACACAACCCCATAATGGGGAAAAACAAAATGGTCCACTAAGGGACACCACAATAAGCCTACGAAGAGGCATAAGCTACATATGCTTTATTGAATGAGGGCCTAAAAGGCCATAATGAGCATATGCATATACTATCATAAAATGAATTAACACTTAAAGAAATCATTAATGAACATGCTCCAAACATACTTTAGTAAAAAAGAACAAAAGAAAAATGTGTTTAAAAGAACACAGATACAAATGTCCAAAGGCATGACGAATATGATCTTCAATAAGAGGGGCTTTGTAAAGGTATATTTAAAACGCATAATAAAGATTTTTACATCTTTAGGGAGAAGATCTATGTCAAACAAATGTCATAAATAAGAAGCATGATTTGACTAAGTATATTAAAACATCCACCCAAGATTCAAAAAATGAATATCATTTGAGACAAAAGACTCATTTTGCATATCAAATACAAAAGTCGCCGAAAAAACTGTAAGCACTTAATATATAGATTAAATGCTAAAATATCAATTTGATTTAAAAACATATCATAGATATGATTCACTTGTATCTAAAAAACACAAGAAATTTTCAAAAGTAGTTTATCTACAAAAGCAACTACCTCATTAGTCCTCCAAAACCCGTAAATCAAGTGTATAAGCTACTAGATCAAGAATATAAATATAATGTCATTAAAGGCTAAATGACACACACTAAGGTGTGTAAAAAAACCTCTTGTCTACATGTAATAATACTTGAAATGAGTGCATCAACGATAAGAATAAGAGAATACACGCCAACATGGACCAAAAGCATCTCTTGTCTACGTAAAAATACACTCAAGACCAAGTATGTTCAGCTACTAGAACAAGAGTATCAAGCCAACCATGGGCTAAAACACAATACATCTCTTGTCTACATAAAATGACACTTGAAATAAGTGAAAGAAGCCAACCATGAGCATACATTTCAGCGACTAGAACAAGGACACAAATGCCAACATGGACTAAAATCACACACCATGGTGTGAATCAACGTGCCTTGTCTACATATAATAACACTCAAGACAAGTGTGTTCAGCTACTAGACCAAGAGATCAAAGCCAACAAAGGACTACCAACACACAATGGTGTAATAATATGTCTTGTCTACATATGATGACACTTAGATAAGAGGTATAAGAGGAGAAGACTTTTGAGGCAATAAAACTTGTAATGACAAACATATAAGTAAAACCTTGGACAATATTTTGAAAATAAATATGTGCACATACGCACAACAAGAACACTTGGAACACTTGTGCACAAAACCATGTAAAAGTATCTTTAACAAGATACTATAATCGATGAAACGATATAAATGTAAGAACATACACATACCAAGAACACTTGGAACACTTGTGCACAAAAGCACAAAACACGAAATCACAAATGTGCAAATGCACTCATAAGATTCATAAGCAATAAAAGGTTGGGCAATAATCCCCAACACCCTTGAATTAAATATACCTTAAAACATTTAAGGTTCCAAGACACCATATATCCATCACATTTATATATAAATAAGAGCATCCATAAGATCAATGGCCAAAAGAAAACGAGTGACACACTTATAATTAGAGATCATATAACGAATCATTCTAGAGTCCCAAGGTGCCCATAACTCACCTCAACCACCATCTATAATATGGCAAGTGGACAATTTAAAATGATATAACACAAGGTGCCCATAACTCACCTCAAATATCTCTAATATAACAATAGGGCCATAAAAGAATTGATGCATCATATAACTTGTGATGGATAAGATAAGTGCCATAAAAAAAACTTTTTCAAAGAACATAATGACATAAAGAAATCATCTTGGGATAATCAAGAGAAGAAAATCAAGCTTTTAACAAAGAAATCACAAGAACCGTAATGGTTCGCAAGGAGAGCTTTAACACAATACCCAAGAAAAGATATTCAAAAATACTTGAAAATTTATAGAATTGGGATTAAATCCCATACAACAAGTTTTAATATTCTTTGATTGAGATATGCGGAAACGTACAAAGTGCTATAAGCACTTACAATGTTTTATAATGATTCAACAAAAGAATCAATATCTAAATTCATTACACTTTCACCAAAAGAAATGTGCACAAAAGCTCCACAATGTAAAAATGTCTACGAAGAGACAATACGTATATGAGTACAAATACTTTAGAAAAGATGTGCACGAAGGCACTCTCACAACACTTGAACAAAGAATACGCAAAAAGCGTAATAATATCAAACATGCAATAATGCATGTATTTCATAAAAGATGCAAATGCTTGAGACTCTCAAGCTTCAATTATGCAATTTTATGCTTGATAAATGCAATTTAAAAGAAGACCATATTATGGCCAATGTAGGCATCCTTAGAGATACAATCAAGAGGTTTTGAAATCTTATGTGAAAAATACAAACCAACAAGTTTGTAAAGTTGCATCAATAAATTTAATGAAATCTTTTATACCAAAAAGATGTAATAGATACACTATGCATTCTATATAGTGTGAGAAATTCTTTTAAAAGATCTTTTACAACGGTTCGAACAACCTATTTATCACAAACAATTTTTCAAAAAACCTTTAAATAAACCAAAATCATTGAAACATCTTTAGGAGTTCTCATAAATAGTTATCATTAACGAGAACTACTTAGGATTCATAACAAGGATTTAGATGTGAGAGATTCTTATACAAGAATTATATCAAGATTTTCCAAAAAATGCACTAAAATCCATAAACAAGAGAGGAACTCAAAACAAATTAGACTTTATATGAGATTAAAGAGTTTTTAAACAAAGATCATTAATCTAGCAAGAAATCGTATTTAAAAAGTTAACTTATAGGTTAATCACGAAATTCTTATGAAAAATCATAAATCTCACATAATTGAAAAACGATTTTTCAAAACATAAATTACTGTTATATGTGATGAGAAATCGATAACTATATAACCAAGAATTATATATTTGAACAATAAACAAATTTACCAAATTTAAAAGTAGATATTTTAAAATATACGAACACGCGAAATGTGAAAGGAAATGATTCAACTATCAAAAATACTAAATGTGCAAGAAAAATAGTTTCATAATGCATAATATGTTAAGAAAAGAGATACATACCGAAAACTTCTAAAAAAAGAAAGTAACAACGAATACTTCACCATTTCTTGAGCACCACGCTTTCCGTTGCTCCAAGAGACAACCCCATCGTAACCGGGCTCTGATACCATGTTAGAAAGTGACTTTGAATACATTAGGTTCAATAATGAACCCATACACATGCACATGAAGTGCGAATAAACCCATTAAAGGGAACAACACAAGCACATAATGTGCTAACACATAAACCCACACAAGGGGCAAAAATATGACATAAAGTCATAAGTTGAATATTATTGAAGAAGAGGAAGAAGAGGGTAAAAACCCCTTACAATGGAGCAAGAGCTCCTCCAAATCTTAAAGAATACAAAGGGGCAAGCCCCTATTTATAAGCATAAAAGGGACCACCTTGGGGGCTCCCAAGAGAGACGTTGGAGAGCCCCCAACGGTCACATTTGTGACCGTTGGGGGCTCCCAACGTCTCTATTGGGAGGCCCCCAATGTGGTACGAAATAGGAAAATTAAGAAAATAAAAAACAGAAAATTAAGGAAAAAATTACAATGCATATTCCAATTGGAATATGCGTAAAATGACAAATTACAAGAATACCCTTGAGGGTATTTTAAGAAGATAAAATATATATATTTATATATATATATATAAAGATACGTATACATATATATATATATATATGTATACGTATCTTTATATATATATATAAATATATATGTACATTTAAGGATTATATTTCAACATATATGTGTACGAGTATACATATTTTAACAACTTTTTCTCTCATCCCTTTTGAAAGTAATGTTTATTGTGGTTTGTCATGCTTCTTTGTTCACAAAGAGGTCCATGGGACCACCTGTGCTTGTTTTTGCAACATACTGACTTCTTTGTTCACATTATTGCCTATTGATGATCCAAAATAAACACTCCTCTAAATTTTGAACTTGTTTTGTTCCTACTCTTGTTTCTTTTGGTTCTGATCCCTTAGATGATTATGAAAAAACCTTTTCACATCAGGTGAAACCGCTTCGCATAAGCTTACACCATGTTTTGTGCTAGTTAAGTATGTTTCAGCCTATAGATGCCTCTTGTAGTCTCTTTATGACAGTAATTGCAAATTACATGTCCTACGAGTTTGGAATCTTTAGTGTGATTTGGAACTTTAGCTTCATGATCCCATCCTACATCTCTTCACATTGTTCAACTGCAAAAATGCATTTAAGAAAATATATAATAACACAAAAAATTATAAAAACTCAAAGAATTAAAAAAAACTGAGACAATGCTTTATATAATCCAATGAATTCAGATTCATATTAAATAAGAATCAACTTATATAACTTGGGAACTAATTAAATAACTTGAAAACTAATTATATAACTTGAAAACAAATTATATAATTGTGAAAAAAACTGATCATACATATTTTTTATACAAGGGCTACATATATTCTATATAAGCCATCTAGATAACCTATACAAGAATTAATAGAGTTGAACACCAATTGTTCATGCTCAGTTCGGCCACAAATTGCTCATGGCTCGAGTCATCAAGCTCGTTTGATGAGCCCAAATGAGCTTCATTCGAGAAACTAATTATATAGCCCAAATGAGCTTCAGTTCACACAAGCTTACACCTAGAGAGTTGAGCCATGAGCAGGCGGTTGGATTACCAGGTCTACTTGCTCCAACATGGCATAAGAACCTAAAGCTTCATCTACTTTCCAACTTTCATAGAAAAATCCAAGTTGCAGAATCATCAGATTAACTGAATATATGCATATATAGAAAAATATTAAAATCTGAATATTTACCAAGATGCTACATAAGTAGGCGGGTTGGATTCTATTTACCAATATTAACTGAATATATGCATACATCTATTTACCAATATTAAAAAATATTAAAATCTGAAAAATACCATGAGCAGGCCGGTTGGATTAAATCAGGACACAGGCATACATATTAAATTCTGAATATATGCATACATAGAAAAATATTAAAATCTAAATATTACCAAGATGCTACATATTAAAATCTATTTGAATTCACACTTTAATAACAAAAATAACAAAAAGAAAACAACAAGCCCTTCAGACACTATCAGCCACATACAATTTCTTGAGAATAGTTGGAAGAGGATTCACACACACACACATGAAATGCCCATTCAAGAAAAAATGCTTAAACATTCACAAAAATAAGCAAGAGGTGGGAGAGACCGAATGCATAAATAAAAAAAAAATGTAGCTTCTTCTTCTTGATGAGGTGGGAGAGACCGAGACAAATGAGAGAGACAGACGAGAGAGGGTGGGAAAGACGAGAGAAGTGAGACAGATGAGAGAGGTGGGGGAGAGTGAGTGAGAAAGAGGGTCGTCGACCCTAATAGGGGGCCCTCTAATTTTTTCCTAATTTTTGGTCAAATAGAGGCTTTGACCCCCATTTAACCAAAAACTTGAGGCGCGCCTCGCCCTAAGGCATATGCCTTAAAGCGTATGAGGCGTACGCCTCAAGGCATTTGCACTTTTTTTGCTGCGCCTCAAGGTACAAAGGCCCTCGCCTTGAGGCGAGGCACACTTTTTGTGCCTTAGGTGCGTTTTTAATAACACTGGAGAATACTGTGGGACTCTCAAAAGACTATGAGACCAAATGACCAAAATATAGCCTATTTGGGATACTCTTAAGATACTCGTCGTAGGAAAAATCAAATCCTTAGTGAGCAATTTTTTCAGCTTATGAGAGAGCTTAGGCCTAAATTTGAACATGTTTGGGTTTCTATCATCTACCGAAAGCAAGATGAGCTTCCTTATTTGCATGAGATTTTGGCCCAAATATGCATGGAAGAAACAAGGCTAAAATCCATGACCGAATCTAAGGAGACCAAGGATAATGTATTGGTGTTTTCTAAACTCAGTGCCAATACTTATTCCTATAATCCTCCTCACTTTTACACGACTAATTCTTGGAGGCCAAGGAACAATGATAGGAGATACGATGGAAAAGGAAAAAATATTTGTCATAACTATGGAGAACCGGGGCATATCAATCATTATTGCCCTAAATTCAAAAAGGATGAGAAAAGACTAGTTACCTTAGAAGCTCATCAAGGAAATAAGGAAGCCTCTAACTCTGATTATAAAAGCATGTCTTTGTCCCAACTTGCGGAAGCTCTACAACCGCTTTTCAAAGGCTCATCCTTCTTAACTGGTGCTGCAGTTTCCTCTTCCTCACCTCCCGGTAAGATTTCTTGGCTCCTAGATTCTGGTGCTTCTTTTCATATGACCCCTAATAACTATGTTATCCAATTATAGTATTAATTGAAGTAGATCTAAGCTTTTTATCACCAACGGTTCCTCTTTTGATATTAAAGGGATTGGGGATTTTAAAAATTCTTCGAGTTTTCTCATTCCTAAAGTCAGAATTGTTTCAAAACTTAATTTAAATCTTCTTTTAGTTTCTCAAATAAAGCGATCATGGTTATAGTATCTCCTTCACGCCTAACCATTGTTCCATACAGAATCTCCAATCCAGGAGGTAGATTGGAGAAGAACCTTGAGAAGGAGATCTTTACTACATGGATCAATTGATTATTCTCAGCGATGATTTTTGTCTCAATGTATAAAAATTTAATATTGTTTTGTGGCATCAAAGAGTAGGGTATCCTAGTATTTCTAAGTTATCCAATGTATCTCATTTGAGAAAAATTTGTAATGAAAATTTGGAATGTACTAATTATATTCTTGGGAAAATGAAAGTCATTCCTTATCAAGAGAGAACCTTTTTTTTTTTCAAACCACTTGAATTATTACACTCAGATGTTTGGAGTCCCGCTCTTGCTGCTTCTAAAGGAGGATTTACCTATTATATGATTTTTGTGGACAATTATTCTCGTTTAACTTGGATTTACTTTCTTAGGCACAAATACGAAGTTTTCAAAACTTTCAAAACCTTTCATAATCTTGTCATAAATTTTCTTACGACTAATATTTCTATATTTCGTTATGATTCAAGGGAATAATATGTCAAATGATTTCAAAAGTTATTTGAAAAATCATGGGATTTTACATTAAAAATCTTGTGTAAATACGCCTCAACAAAATGGTTTGGCCGAAAGAAAACACAAACATATAGTAGAAACCACTAGAACCTTGCTTATTTCTAAGCATGTTCCAAAACATTTTTGGGTTGAAGCTGCCTTTACTTAAGTATGCCTTATAAACAAATTTCCTTTAACCAAACTTCAAAATATTCCTCCTTATGAGAAACTTTATAAAACTACTACTGATTATTTCAGACTAAGGACTTTTGGATGTAAATGTTTTGTTCTTACAAATAAAAATTACAAACTTTCACCAAGAACCATTCCTTGTGTTTTTCTTGGTTACAGAGAAAGCCAGAAAGGATTTAGATGTTATGATTTTAAACATGATAAACTCTATATATCAAGGAATGTTGCCTTTATAGAGCAAGAAAGTTTCTTTGAGTCAAATGTGCCTATTAAAGAAAATGATTACTCTTTTCTTAAATTATTTGCTAAATGTAATGATGATATGTTAAACAACAATGATGAACCTCAATCCAACATACAATGTGGTGAGTCTAATGATGTTGATAGTGAACCTCTAGTTATCTAATATAAAAGAAGAATTGGTGATAAACATCTAAATGCCTTAGAACAATATTCTAGCATAGAAAATCAAGAATCAAGCACTCTTAGGAAATCTGAAAGAACAAATAGGCCTTCGGATAGATTTGTATTCTATGAAAATTTTACTCCTCAATATAGAACTTGTCTAGCTAAGATATTTTCTTATTTTGAACCCTCATTGTACAACCAAGCCAAGAATTATCCCGAATGGATGAGTGCTATGAATAATGAAATACAACCTTAGAAAAGTCTAAAACCTGGGATATAAAGAGTCTTCCTCATGAAAAGAAAACAATAGGACGTAGATGGGTATTTAAAATTAAAACCAAGAGTGATAAAACTTTAGAGAGGCATGATGAAACTTTTGCCCCACTAGTTAGGATGACTTTTGTTAGAACTTTTATAGTTGTAGCTGCCATTAGATGTCGACCTATTTATCAAATGGATATCAAGAATGCCTTCCTTAATGGTGAATTAAAGGAAGTTTATATGGACTCACCACCTGGATATGAGGTTTCTGTTGGAAATGTGCTTCACTTAAGGAAAGTCCTTTATAGTTTGAAACATACGCCTAAAGCCTGGTATGGTCGTTTTAGTTCTGTTAGGGTTAAACTAGGTTTTAATGTTATACTGATACTGTTATATTTATTAAGAGATATGATGCAAGTATTGTTATACTTCTCTATATTGACGACATGATCATCCCTAGAGGAGACAAACAAGGAGTTAGTTTCATTAAGAATGTTTTAAAACAAAGATTTGAAATGACTAATTTAGGCTTTCTTAGATACTTTTTAGGGATTGAGGTTACATATTCCGCTCGTGGCTATTCTCTACCACTGTGCACATGAGTGCCTTTATGCGTATCATTAGATACTTACAAAATTCTGTTTCTAAGGGGATTGTTTTGTCTTCCTTCTCCCCACTCGAATTAATTGCTTATACTGACTCTTACTAGGAAAGATATTCTAATGATAGATGCTCGATTACAGCTTTTTGTGTATTTGTAGATGATCTATTAGTGTCTTGAAAATACAAGAATTGTAGATGTCGTCATCAATCGAAGCTGAGTATCATGCCATGATCATCACATCTGAAATTGTGTGGTTAAGAAGATTATTGGAAGACATGGGGATGTATATGTAATCATCTTCAAGGTTATGCTGTGACAATAAAAGCACCATCTATATAGCTGACAATCACACGTTTCATGAGCGCACCAAACATATTGAAATAGATTCCTATTATATTTGTGAAGAGTACCTGAAGAAGACCATCATCCTGCCTTATGTAGCATCATAATTTCGGTTGGCTGACTTCTGTACGAAAACTTTTTCTCCTCGGTTTCATTTTTTACTTGACAAACTTTCGGTAATTACAGTGTAAGTTTGAGGGGGAGTGTTAAAGTATATATATATATGCTAACATGTATATATACTTCTAGTTTTGTGTATGTATATATATACATATATTAATATGAATATATATTTCTTGATGTAATAAGTAAAACCCATTAAGGGTATTTTAGTCATTTTACTATATAATTAGTTGTGTTCATTAGGGACATTTTAAGGTTTTCTTTTTTATATTTAATTCATTATATCGAGGGCATTATAGACCTAATAATGCCCTTGAAAAAAGAGTTCCCCCAACAAATATATTTCTAGCCATTGGGAGCACTCCCAATAGCTCTTGTTCTCCTCTTTTTGTGCATAAATAGGGGATGAATTCCTCTTGTATGTTAAGATACATTTTTTATGTTCTCTCTCTTGCCCTTAAGTGGCATTGTGTGTGATTGTTAGTGTTGTAAGTGAAATAAAAGTACATGACTCTTTGAGACTTGACAACTAGGACATATCTTATTGGACTCATGATTCATGCTGGATAAAGAAATTAACCGTTAGAAACAAGTTTCTCAATAAAATCCTTATTACAATGTGCTAGGTGATTGTGCCAGACTTTTGGCTGATTTGACTCTTGACTCATTGACAAAACAAGAAGAAAAAGAGCTTCTAAATTTTTCTGTAGGCTTGTTCCGAACTTGAAGCAATGGATTCTCCTTGAAGAGATAAATATTCTCTCATCTTTCTCCTTCAACGAACATCCTCTTCATGTAAAGATCCTTCATATGAATAGGAGTAAAAACAACACAAGAGTTGGTATCATCAACAATTTTAGAGACAACCACAAGATTCTTTTTTATATTAGGAACCAGGAACACATTTAACAAATGAAGATAGGAATTAGACATAGGAATGAGAACTTTTATAGTGTGTGTGATGGGATGACAGTGCCATCTCCAGTAATAACTCTATCTCTACCAAAATAAGGATTCAAAATTTTAAATTTACCTTCATCCCCGGTTATATGATTCACAGCTCTCAAGTCCACGTTGTCATGAAATCAAGCAGAAAGCAAACCACAATGTGCACAAGCACAAGTACAATTCCTATAAGGGACAATACAAATGCCAAAGGATATATAAAAGTACATAAGTGCATACAATGATTACAAAGAGCTTGAATATGCATAAGCACAAGTCCACAAAAGGAAAAAACACAATCCTATCAATGACAAATACATAAGATTACAAGATATATCATTGTGCATACACAAGAACACAAAAGTAAAAAACAATAATCATTTTATTGAGGTAGAATGCTTAGGAAAGCATTAGAAACAAGCGAGGGGAGAAACCCCAATTTATACACAAGAGAGAGGCCTTGGGAATCTCCCAAGAGACGTTGGGAGCTCCCAAAGGCTCTATGGTCATTTGGCCATTGTTCCCTTACATAATATTAAAAAGACAGAAAAAAAAATAAAAATAAAAATAAATACAGAAAAAAATAAAATTGTCCTTATCTGATAGTTCCTATTATAATTGGTAAAATTACCAAAATGCCCCTAATAGGCCAAAACAAGAAATATTAATAAATATAGTTATATATATGTATAACTATATATGCATATATTTTAGCACACGTACTGTACTCCCTGGTCATTCTGCTTTAAATTTAGCCCTGCAATAGTGGCCAAGAGAAGTTGCTTGTCTACTGGTAACTGCAACTGCTGCCCTGATCCTCTATATGTACTTGGTGCATTATTTGCTTGAGAATTTGCCTCCCTGGAATATCTCGGGTCATTCTTATACCAACCGTTGGCTTTAACACGGCCCAGTTTCTTGCAAAGATAACAAGTGAGAATTCTCTTGTCTGAATGAGAAATAGGAGTAATATTGAGAAGTGGAAGCAATCCACGACCTCTCATATTTCCTCCTTGTCCTCCTCTCGTACCTCCTCTTGTTCTTTTAAAACTAAGTATTTGATATGAGCACATGATGATTATCCACTGTACCTGAGGAGCTTTCGGTTGTAGTTGTCAAACTCATTTCAAATTGAAGAAACTTGGGACACCAAGCTTCGAATGTGAGAAGGGCATCAAAACATTATATTCGGGTCCTAAACCATTGAAGGCTTGCTGCACCTTGTCTTTATCAGAGATCTCATATCCGACCATGGCAAGTTGGTCTGTAATTTTCTTAATCTTATTAAGGTACTCCACAATAGACATAGAGCCTTTTTTAAGATTCAGAAATTTCTTTAAAAACATCACTCTAACCTGTGAAACCTGTAAATATGTCTACACAAGTCTAGCCCATAACTCCATGGTTGTCAAGGTTTTAAAACCCGTGACTCGGAACTCGACTCGTTCTTTATTGATTCGTGACTCGGCAGGTCAACTATGTGACTCGGACCGGGTTTTGTTAACTTTTGATTTTAAAAGAAAAACAATATATAATTTGTCTCAAACCATGTTTTTCAGTAAACATAAAGAGTTGACAGAATAAAAAATTGCAAGTTCAGAGTCGAAAAAGTACAAACTTCTTCATAACAAGGTCACATGGAAAGATCAAGTTACATGAAGAAGCTGATGAACCGTAATACAACTACAACAAAGATAAATAGAAATAAAAAGGACATTAATGAATACCTTAAATTCAAAGGTGATTAGCTTATTGAGCCAAAGCATGCCGCTCATATTTGACTCAGGTTTAGCTAGATGAATATTGATTGTCCCCAGCTAGAAGCCTAGAACCTCTAGGTTGGAAGAAATGGTTAGAAGAGGCAGGACAAAGGAGGGATTGAGCAAGGGAAATGCTGTCACATGGATACATGTGTAATGAGATATGCGGAAAAATAAAGAGTGCTATAAGCACTTACAATGTCCACCAATGGACAAACAAAAGAGATAACACCCAAATCCACAAAGGGACAACACAACATAAAAATATAAATGTCTCTTATTGAAAAGAGAGAGAGCTCTCAAGAGTGAAGAATACAAGAGGGGGGCACCCCTATATATACAAAAAGAAAGGGAGTGAGGGGTGGCCTTATGGCCTAAAAAGAAGTGCCACAAAGGGGGCTCCCCATGGAGTCGTTGGGAGCCCCCAACGGTCACAAATGTGACCGTTGGGGGCCCCATCGACTCAATGGTGGGGCCCCTTATGTGGGTAAAAAACTAAAATAAAAAAGAAAAAAAGAAAGTGCAAAATAAATACAAAAAGGGGAAAATAACAAATACCCCTATCGGGTACTTGTGAAATGACTAAAATACCCCTATTGGGTATATTAAACTATATATATAGATTACATGTATTTTAACACCCTCCCTCAAGATTTACAGGGATATAACCGAAAGCTTGTTAAGGAGAAACATAAAACGAGGAGTGGCAAGGGCTTTAGTGAAGAAGTCTGCCAACTGATACTCGGATGTGACGTAAGGTAGTGCTATGGTTCCTCTTAGGTATTCATCACGCACGTAATGGCAGTCCATCTCGATGTGCTTAGTATGCTCATGGAAGGTGTGATTGCTTGCAATATAGATTGCGCTTTTGTTGTCACAACACATCTTCGAAGGGGTAGAGATGACGATGCCCATATCACTGAGGAGACTTCTTAGCCATACAAGCTCCATGGTTGTAGTGGCCATAGCACGATATTCCGCTTCTGTTGAGGACAATGATACTTTGTACTGCTTCTTGCATCTCCAAGAAATCATAGTCACCTAAGAAAACACAAAAACCCGTTGTTGAGATTCTGTCATTGGGATTTCCTTCCCAATCAACATCAGTATAAGCAATTAAATCAAGTGATGAAGAGGAGGAAAGAAAAACTCCCTTAGTTATGGTGTTTTTGATGTATCTGACGATCCTTAAGACTGCACTCATATGCACGGTTGTAGGTGCATGTTGAAACTGACTGACTGAGTGGACAGCATGAGCTATGTCTGGCCGAGTGATGAATAAGTAGGTTAGAGACCCAACAAGTTGACGGTAGGGAGTAAGATCCTCGAGGAGTGTTCCATCTTCCAACCTTAACTTTGCATTGATGACTTCTGGGGTTTTTGTCTTCTTATCATCGGAGATACCAGACTTGGAACAAATGTCAGCAACAAGTTTCATCTGAGAGAGAATGTACCATCGAGGAGAGTACGCTACTTCAATTCCTAAAAAATATCTTAAGAAGCCAAGGTCACATGTCAAAATTTTCTTTTAAAACTTTCTTAATATCATTAATTCCTTGCTTATCACTTCCAGTGATGATCATATCATCAACATAAAGTAGTAGAATAACTATTGAAGACCCTGCACTTTTCACAAACAAAGCAGTGTCAGTATAGCATGAACGAAAATTCAAACTTGTCATTACATTGCTAAATCTATCATGCCAAGCCTTTGGGGCTTGCTTTAAACCATATAATGCCTTTTTAAGTTTGAGAATTTTATTTTTCCCAATACATACTCCTGGTGGAGGATCCATGTAAACCTCTTCATTTAATTCACCATTTAGAAATGCATTATTAACATCTAATTGACAGATAAAAATCCTAACAATACATACTCCTGGTGGAGGATACGCCATTTTTTAACTGACGCAACGGCGATAAGAATCCTAACACTAGTCATCCTAGCTACGGGTGCGAAAGTTTCTTCATAGTCTATACCGTATTCTTGAGCGTATCCTTTTGCTACTAATCGGGCTTTATAGCGTTCTAATGAACCATCACTTTTAGTTTTAATTTTGAAGACCCATCTACATCCAATCGATCTCTTTCCCGTGAGTAATGAAGTTATTTCCCTAGTTTTTGCCTTTTCAAGGACATTAAGTTCTAAGTTCATGGCTTCAACCCATTGGGGAATGTTTTTGGCTTCATTATAGTGTGAAGGTTCATGAAATAAGTGTAACGCAATTAAACACGCTCTATACCTTGGAGTTAGAGACTCATAGGAAACAAACCTATTAGGAGGATTGAAGATTTGGCCGGATCTCCTTAAAGAGGTTTCTTCTATGTTGGAACCTTGAGAGTATTTTTCTAAGGCACTCATCTGAGCTTGTTGACCACGCCTAACATAGGTTTGGATTGGTCTATCACTTTCATTTTCAACATTGTTAAGAGGAATATCCTCAAGATCATTCAACAACTCATTAGAGATTTCCTCTTCTTGAGGAGTCTCATCTTCGTGAGAGAGAAGGTCAAATAAGAAAGCATATTCGCTTTCGTCAATATCTTTAGTTTTCTCAAAACCATTTTCATTTTCCAAGAAGGTTACATCTTTGGATACATAGTGTAACGTCCGAAAATCGTGGACTTGAAACCTTTTATGAGAAATGTTGAAAGCTTTGAAATCAATCATTTATCAGAGTTTAAAACAGAAGTTCAACGAAAGATCAGGTTTAAAACAGCAAATCCCTAGACTTTGGGCGCATTACAACGCAAATGCAATCTTCTCCTTACAAACCGATTTGCAATTCGAATATACATTTTATTGAAATGAAAAGAAGAACCACGTTTTGGTAATACAGTTTTAGAAATCCAGAGTTCTAATCAAAAGAGATGCTTTCAAAGAAACTTTATACCACATCTATCAAAAGTGTCCCCAGGAGCGCAACGTCAGGAAAGAGGCCTTGCCTTGAACGCATCACGACATCGTGTCATCGCAAGTTGTCTCAACCTGCCCATAAAATGGGTCAGTCTCACAACAGACTAGTAGGGGTGCAAAAGACAAGAAAGAACAAAGGCTACAATAAGCAAGATAAACGTTAGCTCAAGCAGGAACAAACAAGATTAGCAGATCTAACAAATGTGTTGTGGAGTAAGCAAAGCTCTAGTAAAGCAAACAACTACATACAAGAGCAGAAAGGATCATGATGCTAAACAAGCAACTATAGCGATCCCACATATTCTAAAGGTAAAGAGTAACTAGCTCTATCCAACAGTCAAGCAAAACAATTGCATAAGACAAGCATTCATAACAATGCTCGTAATATGTATACAAGTACCATAGGGTGGCTCAATCCATCGGCAAGTAGCTACATCAGTCCTAGTTGCAATCACATCAAATCATAAGAGATGCAAGCCAACGGATAAGCATTTAAGTAGCATAAGAAGCTAGTTATTACTAAGCAAGGAATTGCGTAAGCAGTTTAACCAACTAGGGTAACGCCTCAACAGGCGTGCATAGCTCAACGGGTAACGTATCAATCTACTGAGCTAATAAGCAAGCAATTGATTCACGTCACAACACGCACATCTCATGGCAAAACGTAGAAACAGTCAGAATCGATTCGGGAGTTCATTATGCTATGTATTTTATTATACCCCGAATGACTGACTGAGTCCGCTCCTAAGGGGACAGCCAGTGACCAAGAGAGTAAATCCCCAAAGGCAAACAAAGGCCCAATGGATGCACATCCGAACTTCTGCAGAAGTGGCCTAAAGTATTTCCCCTAACCTCCGATGACTAGGGAAGTCGGATATTTGCCCGAGATTGCCATTAATGACTGTCCATCGGAGTTTTGTATCATCCATCCTCTCTCTTGATGAATCGTCCCGAATGAGCACGACAGGGGGTTTTTTAATCGCCGTCCCATTCTACATGCTCTGGTCTTTCGACCCACTCGAGCATCTTGCCTGTGAAGGAGCATGATTATCATTTATGTGAATTATACGCGCCAATGCGCGTTCGAGGCAACTACACACCTCTCATCCTACTCACCGCAGTACGCAACATACCTGTTCAAAGGTACAACCACGATGAGAGGGGTCAACTCATAGCGAGGGTAGAAACATCTCTTGTGATCTCAAACACGTGCCAATGCATGTTCGAGGTAGACATAAACCTCTCATCCTACTCATCGTAGTACGCAACGCACCTGTTCAAAAGTACAACCACGATGAGAGGGGTAAGGATCTCTCGCAGGAAATCCCCCAACACATCTGCTTTACAGAAGTCCACAGTGAACTCATTCAAGTTTCAACTTATTGTGCTCGGGTCCTTTAGACAATCGCAAGCATTCTGTCTATTAGGCGAATATCAATATAACAGGATTAGCTCAATGTGTCAATACACGTTTGGAGGTTACTACAGACCTCTCGTCCTGCTCTTCGTAGTCCAAACATATCGTACGTGACTAAGAGTACAAATACAAGAGGAGGAGCATGGATTCCTCATAAGAAATCTAACAACAATACCTTCATGAAGGAAGGAAGGCGCTACAGTCTTGGTTTGACCAGAAAGCCTAGAAACTAGGTCTTGCATCAGAAGTGATGCAACGTCGATCTAACGATGGCGCAAGCACCTCAATAGGATTCCCGCCCTACTCGTGCACAGGCTCCTAAACAAGGTTATCTGAGTCGGATCGGATAGGCGAACTGAGGTTGCAACACACCTTTTCCAAATACATCCATTTGGGAGATCCCGCCACTATCTCTGCTTTACAAGCTATACATCTTTGAAAATAGGTTTGCACCTAAGACCATCATCTTTGGAGAACCGAAGTGCATAAGTGTGTGTCGTGGCTTTTAAAACAAGTGAAACAATATACACTATACACTCGAAGCTGCACTCAGGGAGTGCAAGCTGACAAGGGGCAAACCCGTGCACATACTAATACAATGACAAATCAAGGGGCAAGACTCGATGGGCGAAGCTGCACCGCGAGAGTAGAACACTAGAGCTACACACAAGGTATGAAATCATACCTCGATCATCGAAACACACAAGCAGACAACTACGCAAGCAACTCACGAGGTATGAGATCCTATACTGACTAAGCAAGTGTAAAGGACGACTCACGAGGCATGGAGTTGCACCTCAATAGATCGATAAGCGTAAGCAAGTAAAAGAAGCATACGACAGAGATAAGAATACATGCATGAACAAAGCATACGCACGAAGTGCGGTAGCAAGGTAAAGACGAACACATACGAAAGTAAGTGCGACAGCCATCATCACAACAATATGAAAGTAAAGTACGAAGAGTAAAACAAGTAGTAAGGCCATTGCGCATAAAGCGCGGGGCAATAAAGGTAAATGCAGAAAGTAAAGTGCGAGAACGTAAAGGAGGACTAGGATTGCATCCTGGAGTAAAAAGACATACAAGTAAATGCCATGGTGCAAAGCGTGGGGCAACAGAAAAGACGAGACAAAAAGTAAATGCCAAGACGCATAAAGCACGGGGCAGCAAGAAAGTAAAGTATAGAAAGTAAGAAGGACAAGGATCGCGAAACCGCATCCTTGAGTGTAAAGACATGAATGTAAATACAGGAATTAAAAGCCTAGGCACATATAGCGCGGCGGCAACAGAAAGAAAAGTGCAAGAAAAGTAAAGAGGACAAGGATCGCGAAACCGCGTCCCTGAAGGTAAAGGCATACGTATATATATATATATATATATATATATATATATATATATATATATATATATATATATATATATATATATATATATATATTATACGTATAGATATATCATCCTCTTTTAGTTATCTTTTCTTATTTTAGCATTTATCCATTCATTGTCCTTTTACGCAAGAATCCTGTACCTTAAGGGGTTGTGGGTCCTCGTACGCCTGCGGCGTAGGTAAGCGCAAGCTCGATCCACGAAGGCGAGCTAGATCCACCGTTCAACCTGCGATGCTTAGAACATTAGTATATGCCGTAGTATAAACGAGAAGCGGGTCCGGTAAGGCCTGTAGCGGTACCGAACCCCAAACACGAGAGCAGACAGGGAGCTCAGCTCCCTGCAGAAGAGGGACACAGGCAGCACGGCCTCTCACAGGCTGCAGTGCCAGAGGCAGGGGCCTCAGCCCTGCTTGACAACAGCAGCAGAGGCAGGGAGCAGAAGCTCCCTGTCTGCCAGAACAGAGAAAGGCAGGGGAGGGAGCAGAGACTCCCTGTCACACCTGCCACAACAAGACAAGGGGAGAACACCCCCCATCAGAACATGAGACAGGCAGGGGCTCTGTCTCATGTTCTGATGGGACAGGAAACAGGAAAGCAGGGGGGCTTCACCCCCTGCTGGGAAACCCAAGGAGGCAGGAGGGGCTCGCCCCCTGCCGGCAAAGCGCAAGAGAGCAGGGGGAACTTCGCCCCCTGCCGGGAAACACAAAAGGGACAGGGGGAGAGGAACCCCTGTCAACAAGATAAATAGCAGGGGGATGAAGGCCCCTACCTATACAGCAAGAAGGGCAGGGGGAAGCGAAGCCCCCTGCCAACAAAGCTAATGGCAGGGGGACGGAACCCCCTGCCGGCACAGCAAGAACGACAAAGGGAAGCGGAGCCTCCTGCCGACAAAGCGAATGGCAGGGGGACGGAGCCCCCTGCCGGCACAACAAGAAGGGCAGGGGGAAGCAGAGCCCCCTGCCGACCCGGCAAGGACAGGGGGAACGTTGCCCCCTGCGTCGGCAAGAGACGACGGCAGGGGCTCTGCCCCTGCCGGCAGCAAGAACAAGGCAAGGGGGCAAAGCCCCTTGCCGGAGAACAACCGAGGTGCAGGGGGCTTGCCCCTGCTCGTAAACAGGAAAGCAGGGGGCTTCACCCCCTGTTGGGAAACCCAAGGAGGCAGGGGGGCCTCTCCCCCTGCCAGGAAACACAAAAGGGACAGGGGGAGAGGAACCCCCTGTCAACAAGATAAATGGCAGGGGGACGAAGGCCCCTACCTATACAGCAAGAAGGGCAGGGGGAAGCGAAGCCCCCTGCCGACAAAGCTAATGGCAGGGGGAAGCGGATCCCCCTGCCGACAAAGCGAATGGCAGGGGGACAGAGCCCCTTGCCGGCACAACAAAAAGGGCATGGGGGAAGCGAAGCCCCCTGCCGACCCGGCAAGGACAGGGGGAACAGAGCCCCCCCCCCCCTGTCGACCGACTCCAAAAGGAAGGCAGGGGGGTTTAACCCCTTGCCGGCAAGAGGCGACGACAGGGGGCTCAACCCCCCTGTCGATCAACCTCTCACAACAGATAAAAAGGGAGAAGGGGCTTTTATCTCGGAAGATCGAGGCAACCGGGAGAGAGGGTGCCTGACGGCGGCGATCGTCGGGAACCACAACAGAGAGGGATCAACGATGGTGCTGTCGTCGACAGCTGTAGACATCAGGTGGCTGGAAGAAACGAGACCGTCGATCGAAAGGTCGAGGCAACAGGGTGTCGGCCGAGGCTACCGTCGCGAGAGGAGACGGTGACAGGGGTAGCTCGCCGGTGTTGCGGGTGGAGATAGTCAGCACAGGCTCTAATGAGATCGAGGAAGACGATGGCGACGACATCAAAACCTCCTTCGTCAGGCAAAAAGGGACGAAGGAAGGAGAGGAGGCTCTCAGAGTTGGTCCTCGACAGGAGGCTGGAAGCGACACCAGCAGGTCGATGACTAGAGGAAAACAAGAGGAGCCAGATAGAGAAGAGGCGCCGGGGACAGGGGTTGCTGAAGCTCGAAGGTCGCCGACTCTCGGAGGTCGGTGGCGGCTCCGATCGCCGACGTCTGCAAGGAAGGGCCGGAGACAGAAGTGTCGTCGACGCTCGGAGGCTGTTGTCGACTTCGATTGTCGGCGTCCTGCGACACAGGGGACGAAGAAGGGGGGTCACCGGAGCTCAAAGGTCACCGGAGCTCAGAGGTCGGTGGTCGGAGGCACGATCGTCGGCGACTGCAGCACCCAGGACGAAGGCGGTGGCCGGCGATGAGTCGCCGAGATCCCTGGCGTAGCCGATAGCCAGACAGGAGGAGCGATGCATTGCCGGGGTTCAGAGGTTGCCGTCTGCGTCGGTCACCGGCTGTCGAAGGTCACCGACGGCTGCCGTCGATGTCTGCAGCAGCCGGGACAAAGGTGGTGGCCGGCGGCGAGTCGCTGGCGTTAGTGGCCGCAGAGATTGACGGAGATGGGAGAGGAGAGAGAAGGGGCGAGGGGTTCTTCCCCTCGCCTGAGACGCCTGTGACTTTTTAAAGTCACAGGCTTCTCGATCGTTCGAGAAGCCGGGTCCGGGTCCGACCCTGACACGTGTCCAACACGTGTAGGGCACGTGTTTGACACGTGTCCGATGCGTGTTCGACGCATGCAGGGCACGTGTTTGACACGTGTCCGACGCGTGCATGGCACGTGTCCGACAATTTTTTTTTTTCCAGGGCTTTACCTCCTACCTCCTTTAAAAGAATTTCGTCCTCGAAATTTCATAGGGAGGTGATCTGCCTAGACCGCAGTCTAAGGAAACTAGGTATAGATCAGGATGCACGTGCGTACACGAGCCCCCAGGCACAAAGGCTTCTGAAGGGATGAGGACAACACATAATGAGTCCCAGAAAAAAGTTCGAAGCCAACAACTCGGTCGAACAAAGTATATATAATGTCCACCAAGCTATATTAAGAATCAAGAGCATACACAAGGCTCTGATACCATGTAATGAGATATGCGGAAAAACAAAGAGTGCTATAAGCACTTACAATGTCCACCAATGGACAAACAAAAGAGATGACACCCAAATCCACAAAGGGACAACACAACATAAAAATATAAATGTCTTTTATTGAAAAGAGAGAGCTCTCAAGAGTGAAGAATACAAGAGGGGGACACCCCTATATATACAAAAAGAAAGGGAGTGAGGGGTGGCCTTATGGCCTAAAAAGAAGTGCCACAAAGGGGGCTCCCCATGGAGTCGTTGGGAGCCCCCAATGGTCACAAATGTGACCGTTGGGGTTCCCATCGACTCAATGGTGGGGCCCCTTATGTGGGTAAAAAACTAAAATAAAAAAGAAAAAAAGAAAGTGCAAAATAAATACAAAAAGGGGAAAATAACAAGTACCCCTATCGGGTACTTGTGAAATGACTAAAATACCCCTATTGGGTATATTAAACTATATATATAAATATATATAGATTACATGTATTTTAACATGTACAAGCATACTATACAAGATCAGCACAACTGGTATGATATGGGTGTTTCTGTCAAAAAATAAGGATGCCAGGGTACATATTGTTATGCACAGGTGTGGGTGCAGGTATATTTAAGATTGCAAAAAAAGAAATTCACAAGAATATGAAGATACAAAATTTCAAACTTTGTACAAGAATATATTTGTATATACAATCAAGGATATGATATGAGTGCATAAAGTGAGAGGTGTATTTAAGATTGCAAATAGAGAAATTCACAAGAATATGAAGATAAGAAAATACAGACTTTGTACAAAAATGTATTTTTATATACAATGAAGGATATGATATGTGTTCATAAAACAACACTCAATGGCACCCAACACCAGAACATGAAGTACAAGCACCGATACGTGTATGCTTCACTTTTTTGTTAGATCTTTGAATCATTTTTTTTGCCAATATGTTTAATCAACACATAAAAATTGATAGATTATTGTATCTTTGAACTTTGTCTTGTAATTTATTATTTATTATTGAACTGTTATTTTGAAATACCCAAGAAATCAAATTTCAAATATCCCAGAACTCGGCTGAGTCAAGTTTACCCTGCCGGATTGACTCGCTGGAGGGCCGAGCCGAGCCGAGTCACCGAGTTGACTCGGCGAGTTTTAAAACCTTGATGGTTGTACAGTCATCAAGAATTCTCATCAAGATCTCCTGTGATAAGGTAGACGTGATATAAGCAACTAGTGCTTGATCGCATTTCATCTAAGAAACATAATCTGGGTTCCGAACATGCACTGTGTCGACCACAACTCCTTTTTCATCATTTTCTTCCTGCAAAAATAAACTCTGGTGGGATTTTAATTGATCCATCCAGGTGTCCAAAAAGATCTTGGCTATGAATAAAGGCAATTATTTGATGTTTCCGAGTAAGAAAATTGAATGTAGTCAGTTTCTCATAAAAGAGTTGATTAAGAAAACTTGCTGATAGAATAGGAGACAAAAAATCCATTTCAAGAAGTTTTAAGAGAAAAGAAGTGATGCTGCTGTAACAGACTCAGGTCGCAGTTCAGAGATAATCACAAATAATAAATACTGTAAGCAACGAATAAATGAAAGGCAACTTCAAATAAATATGAGAAAAAGTAATGGATAATCAAGGGAATATCAAAATAGTAAATGAGATTTGATTCAGATCTGAATTAAACAGAAACAAAGGAGATGGAGAATCAAGAAAGAGGGGACAAATTTTTTTTATTATATATTATATTATTAACAGCAAAGGAACGAAAATCCAAAGTTCAAAAAATGTCGCTTTGGGTTTTATCATGTCTCTTGAAAAACTGATATGGGTGACGTCAATCCAAAAAAATCAAGAAATCGCGATATTGGGTTTATGATGAACAAAAAAGGACTCACGGCTAGGGTTTCTTTTAGAAAAGAGAGGAAACAAAAAAACACGATTCACGGGAAAGAAGAATAGATGAGAAAAGAAGAAAAGCCAAAATCTTTCAGAACTTACTTTGGTGGAAGATCACTACTCTGATACCATGTAAAATCAGAACGAGTCACCAAGAGCAAGAAGGAAGATGGGAGATAGGAGAATAGGAGGCTGCAGAAAACTGTTTTTTCACACCCTTGGTAGGTGGTGGGTCTCTTTATATCATTAATTATGAAATATTACAGTAATACCTCTATTTAATATACCCAATAACATACATAAAAAGGGGAAATAATGGAAAGAGTTATAACACATGACTGTTACAAACAAAACCCAAAGATCCAAAGGTGTCAACTTGGGTCTGAATCTGGATCCAGACCCAAAACCTCACATCCCAATACACTGTTCCTCATTTGAGAGTCAAGCAGGGACTGCCTTTGTTTGGGGGTTGTCATTTTTTTTCCTGCAATTGGTGATGATAGGAGGGGGAAAGGCAATTGCTCGTCGGAAGTCCGACGAGCTTTTGAATCCTTTCCTCACAATAAACAAACATGAGAATTGGAATCACATGATTTTGAATCTCATACCATTCCAAATCTCATGTGATTCCATTCCACTTTTGTAAAACACAACCATACATACCCTTAATTTCTCTCCTCTCAGTACTGACTTTAAAGCTTCTCATGTTCCTTAGGCAAATGTGATATTGGCAATTACTGTCTTAGCCGGGGCATTTTTGTCTTTCTCATGAGGTTCAATTTAATGGAGTCTTGCTAAGTCTTACAGGGTTTTTCTGGTTTACTGCCTTATATGTACTGTTGAGGTAATAAAATGTAGGTTAGTTGCAAATTGTTTCTCATTTCTTTTGAGGATTCACAGGCAGTGAATGAAATTATCTCAATACAAAGAAGACCGTTGAAACATACTAGTCATCCATAAAGTGTTCACCTTGATTTATTTTGTGCAGCGTATGTGCAGTCATATTTGATTCAAGAATTTCTGTTTGGATAGTTAGTTAACTTAGTTGTTTAATGCATAAAATTGTTGAATGTATTCTCTCTTTGACTTGGATCTTACAGGCTTTCGAGGTGGTGGATGTGGAGTACCAGACTCGAATGGTTTTAGAACTAGATGGTCATGTTATGCAATGTGTTCGTGATCAGAATGGCAACCATGTCATCCAGAAGTGTATTGAGTGTGTCCCTCAAGAAAGTATTCAGTTTATTATCTCATCCTTCTATGGGCAGGTTGTGACATTGTCCACTCATCCTTATGGTTGCCGGGTTATTCAGGTGCTGGAGCAGTCTTTTCCTTATCAATTTTTCTACTCCTATACTGAGTTCTTCATTAACTTGAGTTTTTTTTTACTAACAGAGGGTTTTGGAGCACTGTGATGATTCAAAAACTCAACAAATAATGATGGAAGAAATCCTGCAATCTGTATGTACTTTAGCACAAGACCAATATGGAAATTATGTTGTACAGGTTTGTATTTTCCATTCTAAGATTTCCTGTATTATTGTTCTCCAGCTCAATATAAATCTTTTGGCTCGTTTGGATATTCTTCACTAATTTGACCGATTCTGTCCATTGTTTGGGTTTGAAACAGATTATGGTTGAACCTATTCTGCTCTGATCAACACACTACTAGTTTTGTAATGATCATAGGTCTTGAACCAAATCAATATGAATATGGTAAAATATGAATCCATGAATCAGCATTTTCATGTGCCAAAAAAGAAAAAAATCTTTGGTTTAAATTCTAGTTTTCTAATGCAACACTACCTGGTGATGATGCTATGCAAATATAAATGGATCCTATTCTGATCTGATCAACAAGTTTTGTACTGCAGTCAATCATAGGTCGTTAACATATATATGGTATGTTAAATCAGGCCTGAAAGGGGCCTGGTCGCCAGACCTAAATCCAGCGACCAGCCTATCCACAGGCGGGAAGAGAGAAATATATATATATATATATATATATATATATATATATATATATATATATATATAGAGAGAGAGAGAGAGAGAGAGAGAGAGAGAGAGAGTCGTTCTTATTTTTCATTCAGCCCTAATCCCTTCTTAAAGGGATTAGTTAAAATTAGTTTACAAAAAGAGTCAATCTTATTTGTCATAATTACAGATCGCTACCTAAAACCTTAAATATTCTCTTTTAACATGGTAGAATGTGAACCTGTGGATCAGCATTTTCTTGTGCCAAAAAAGCCAAAATAGAGATTTGGTTGGAGTTCTGGTTTGCTAATGCAGTGAATAATCTGTACTGCAATATACATTGATTTTAATATGTGCTGATGATGAAAGATTGTCACTTAAATATTTTTGTTAGTCCTAAAATATCATACACAGACCAATGACATTTCCTGCATTTTACGGACACTTAGACTCTCTGTCTTCTGTCAACATGATATGCCATTGATATCATGTGTCCTGCGTCAATATGGCATGAAACAGACACACCATGACACCTTGTGGACATGGTAAAACCTGTGTTGGGCATGGTCAGCACCATATCTCACTTTAGCTTTTTTTTTCTCCTAAATGATCTTGCTTATTTATTTCATGGTTACTTGCACATTTTCTGTTAAAGTCTATCATTATTAACACATTTCATTTTTAACCTGGACTTATTATTAATATTTATTGCTAGAGCTCTGTCATGGTGATCCAGTTTTGCATGTGCATGTTTCATTCAAATTGTGTTTGTGTCCTGTCATGTTTCCATGTCCATGTCTATATGACATATGCCGTAGGTCATTCCTGTTGAAAGTTTGGCTAAGCTCATTTTATTGCCTCTTTTATACAAAGGCTAGATTCATTGGTTTTCCACCCACTTGTCATAAGATTTCAAGTAAACTGCAGTCTGGTGGTACTTGCCTCCAATAATATTTGTATATATGTCCAAATATTGTGGTTTTCATGCTTATATCGAGTGTTTTTGTTTCATCATTTATGCTGGTATTTTCTTCACGTTTTGTCCTCAATCTTCATACTTGCCTCAATTTTTGAATTTATCAGGCTCTTAATATTTCAGTGCTTGGCATAATTGTAGAGGATTTTTTTTCTTTTTTTTTTTGTATTTGATGATTTGCAAGAAATGTATAACTGAGTAGTCACATCATGTTGGGCCATTTGACTGTGTCAGATATTTTCAATATATTAGAAAACTAGACTGGCCCTTCCTGTAATTGGATAATTAAGATTGATGCTTCATGTAAATTCTTGAGCATATGCTAAATAAAAATGGTATATATATTTTAGTTTGTATGCACTGAACAGTGATTTGCATTGGAACTTGATTATCATCCTATATTTGCTTCAAATATCAAATTCTTCCTTTGACTCAATATTTTTTTCATTTTAAATCAGATGATGAGATTACTGATGAATGTGGTTCAAAATGAGATTAGATTAATGGCTGCTTGTCTCCTAAGCCATGTTTATGAAGTGGAATTTAACTGTTGCTTGACTGCCTATCATGGGACCACCACACGGCTAGAGTTTGTACAATTGTCTGAGCTCTCCCAGATGTCCCGCATAACTCCCCGTGTTGGTGTCTGTGATAAATCCTGGTGGGGACCTTTTGTAGGCCAGGGTCTCCAAGGTTCACTGTCCAATCAGGGAATCCCACTCAAAGGGTCTTGAAACCTTGGGCAGGTTCTTTCCATAAAAATAATAGCCCTGCTGCTTAACTTTGCTCAACCTCTTGATGGGTTGGTCCTAATAATTGATGCCTGTCCATTTTGCTCTATGCTAACGACATTCCTAAAACAATGGAAGGCATCATAATAGAATGAAAAAGATAGAAGCAAATATCCATTGTTTGTGGTGTTTTGTCCTTGCATTTTGCAAAGTTAGACTGTTTTACATGCAGGGATGCCTTTGATGCCTTTCTGGCTCTGATGCATCTGTGTTGTAATAGAACATCTGAGAATGCTATAATTAAATATATTAAGTAGCTCAGATGCCATTTTTTGGTTATTCTTGTTAGGTTTTATCTCCTTTAGGTAGTGGTTTTCTTGTCACTGCTTACTGATCTTGTGAATTGAATTTACAGCATGTGATAGAGCATGGAAAACCTCACGAACGTCCTGCTATAATTAAAAAACTGGCTGGGCAGATAGTCCAGATGAGTCAACAGAAGTTTGCATCCAATGTTGTTGAAAAGTGCTTAACTTTTGGTGGTCCTGCAGAACGTCAGCTTCTGGTGAATGAGATGCTTGGGTCCACAGATGAAAACGAACCTTTACAGGTCCACTAATTTTCAGTGACCCCTTTTGTAAATGTGAATATATGATATGGCTGTCTGTATGTTCAGAGCTTTGATGATGATGATGTTTGTGTGCCTGTGAGTGTGCATCCATTCTTGCTTGCTTTCATGATGTGTGTTTACATGGGTTCATTCATTGCACAGTGGGGGGTATATCCTCATATCTACAGCCATGCCCATGTCATGTAGCATGTAATTTTTGTTTGGACTTTGGCCTGGCATGGCCGGGTTGGAACCCATTTGGAAAAAAATGAACCAGACAGAAGCTAATGTGATTTTGTTGTTGGGCTGCGTTAGGCTTTGGTTTAGCTGGGCTTTAGGCTGCACTTGCAGCCCAAACCTGTCCCATCCCCCATTCCCCATCTCCACATATTGTTGACCAAGTGCATTTATAGAACATAGTATTGCTTTTATGGACATTCCTTGCTGCTGACATTAGTTTTAATAAGAAGGCATCCTTTTTTTCAGAAACTTACATTTTAGATTTTAATCTGCTTGTATTATAGGTGGTTGTGGCACTTTTCTTCGACAAGATGAATTTTGATGCATCTTTTATCCAAGAGGTGGATGTTAATGTTGTTTTCCGGTCTAGGCTTGCTGAAAACCCATAGTTTTTACTTCTATGTTCTGTCTGGTTTAGCTGTTTACGTTTACATTCTCCCAGATTAGTTTTCTGTTTTCCTATAAATATTAAAATGTTTATGACTGGTTGGCAAAGTATTGATGGACCCAATTGAGCCTCTGGGTCCAAACAAACTCATCACTTAGACAGGTCCAGACTGAAACTCATGGAGGCATTTATTTGAATGGGAAGAATGACCAAACTGGACTAGTGAACTCTGATTTTGGCCACAACTTGACCCAACCAATTTACCTGGAAGCAATCTCGATGCCCACCTCTAGTCTAAGTGGAGGGTGAGAGTCTGGATTGATTGATTGACAGCTCCTGAAGATCATTGTGTAAACTCTCCATGCATAGACTGCTAATTTTCATTCATATGGTTAAGGTCAAAGAAGGATTTAAAACAAGAAGCTTCACTGAGAAACGATTCTCAGGAAAATTCATTCCCTATTCTGATGTTTCAGTTTAATATAGGTTGTTTGTTTAAATTGTTGGAAAAGCTTTCTGCAAAATGTGTACAAATTTTCAATTTGTATTTGTAACAGCTACATTGATTGGTTAATTGCAGGAATGTGGATATTGACATGTGCTTTATTTGACAGGCTATGATGAAAGATCAGTTTGCAAACTATGTGGTGCAGAAGGTAATTGATACCTGTGATGACCAACAACGCGAATTAATTCTCTCCCGAATCAAGGTACACTTAAACGCCTTAAAGAGGTACACTTACGGGAAACATATTGTTGCTCGTGTGGAGAAGCTCATAGTTAATGGAGGTAATGACACCCTAAATGTATGTGATTGTTTCGGTTAAAATCTTAAAGCCGTTGTTGAAATCGTTCTATACATGAACAGAGAGGCGCATGGGAGCATCAACTTCCCAAGCACCCTGAATATGAACAGGAGCAGAAGACCTTGTACAGCTAAATATGGTTGGTGCTATCCAGAACCAGCTTGGGTTTCTTTTTTTCTCCCTTCCATGTTCTGTTTTATTTTTTTGGTAGGTTGAAGATGAGAGGTAGTCAGAGGCAGTAGGTATAAGACTAATTGTGTAAATGGTAGGCCTGCTTAAATAAGCTTTCCCATGTTGTGTATATCTTGTAGTCTGTAATTCAAGTGAATGACGGTTATGATGGCCGTGCTTAGGATCAGAAAGCACAGGGTGTTGATTCTCAAGGTCTGTTCCTTGAGATACATGTAAAAAACTTTTACAGGTTGTAAAGATAAGTGTACGGTAACCTAACTGTAAAGAAAAATTTGAGCAAGGTGGCACCAGTTACAGGGTTCGGTTTTGCTGGTTTTATTATTCGAGTCCTTATCATACTTTACCAGATTATGAATAAAGTTTTTCCTCGACATATATGCTGTTGCTGATGAGATTGCTTGGTTCAATGCTAAAAGTGCTTGAGCTGTCAACATGGAAATTGGCGGTTGGGTCCTGAGGGTGGGCCGCGCTTGCAAAATGAAAACAGAAAAATCCAAACTGATGGATGCATGTTTGCCATGATTCAATCTGACCTCATAAATGTATTTGACATGATTTGGTTGCTAGGGATCACATTTTGAATCATGCTTTTTTCAGTGTAAAAATATGATTTTTTGAGTTGCGGAATTCTTACATGCATCACAAATACAATTCAAAACCTGGTTCTTACTCAACAAGGTTGTAGATTACATCTGTAAAATTGCATTCACAAAAAATAAAAAATGTGAAAAGAATATTATTGTTTGCTGATATGAATTGCTGATCTTCATGTTTGAATTGTTTGTATTTGATTTCTTGGTGCCTTCATAACTCGATTTCTTCTCATCACTGGTTGATGATTGGCGCATTGAGACTATTGTGGTTGACTGGAAAACACAAATGGTTTCTTGTGCTTCTGTTGTGGACCATATTCCCTTGGTGGGATTCAAACCTAAAAGTGCTTTATAGGCTAAGATGGTGCAACTGGAACTGGCCCAACGTATCTTTTTCATCTTGTACATATGGCAGTATCTTGCCCAACTTGTTAGAGCTGTGAAAATCAAAAGTATATATTCTGGGTGAAAATAAATACTTCAGAATTTTAGATTCAACCGAGGGAGAAAAAACAATTAAAAAAACAAACAGTAACAAAACCATATGATACTATTGCTATTAACTTTTTATTCGTTATAACTATACTATTTATAAATAGTAGTATAAATCATATTATTATTATAGTAATATAGTATACATAGATAAGAAATAAAACTTAAGAGAATCTATTAATTTGCACAGAAGCATAAAAATTGTGAGAATCCATGTTTTTTTTTTCATTTTTTATATGGAAAAACTATGTCCGAGATTGGAGACATGGCCACGCTTCTTAGCATGCTGTTGACAGCCCTCCCTTTGAATGCTATAAAAAATTGAAAAATGACCGTACTATATCGGTAATTTGACTATTTTCTAAAAATCTTACAATTTTTTATATTCTCTTGATGTTCAAAATCATAAATATTTGACATCATTAGGACCCTTTTACCCTTCGCAATTATAAATTTAAGCCTTTTTGTGACAAAATTGTATTGCCCGTTGGCTATCTCCATCACCCACTTAAATATAGAAGCGCAAGTTTTTTTTATGCGAATTTAGACCTCATGAATTCACATAAATTTATTTGCGAAATTTCAGTGAAACTGAAGTCATCAAAATCACAAATATCTTACTCTTTCGCATATAGATTAATATTTTGCATAAATATATTTGTGAAATACCTCTCGTAAATATCCTATTATTTCACATATACTTTTCAAAATTGCATAAATTTATGTGTGAAACACTTACCACTAATTTCGCAAATAACTTATTTTTTAGTATATACTGAACACTTTCGCATGAAGTTATTTGTGAATCTTCAAATATCGTAAATATCATACTTACAGATTTGTGAAATTATGATAAATATATGATATTTCTTATTTTTTACAATTTTTTGAGTCATATATAAACCCGTTGTGGTCCCCAACCTGATTATTTTTTGCATAATTTAGGCTTTTTTTTATCTTTTGTCCCCAACTTGCTTCCCTTCGGGCAACTATTCATCATAGGCATTTCATCACTGCTGAACGATTGATGATATGTTTTTCTGGTAAGCACAATGTTCTCTTTTGTTTAACGACATAATCAAACACTGTTTTATTTTGTTTAACAGCTGAATGAAACAATATTCACTTTTCTTTTTTTTGGCTTAAAATAAAATATTGTTTTAATATTTTTGGTAAGCACAATGTTTTTTTTTAAATGCTTTTTGAAACACAAGAGAGTGTTATATAAATCTAAGTAAGAGTCGTGATAATGAGAATTTGGAGAAGTATATGGTAGCAAAGAAGAAAGCTAAAAAAGTAGTTCGAAACGCGAGGGATAAGGTATATAAGGAGGTCTATGACAAGTTGGATACCAAGGAGGGCGAAAAGGATATTTATATGCTTGCAAAGATGAGAGATATGAAATCGAGAGATCTGGGTATGGTTAGATGTATCAAAGATGCAACGCAAAGGGTTTTAGTTAAAGATGAGGAGATTAAGGAGAGATGGAAAGATTATTTTGATAAGCTATTTAATGGAAGGCATGCCCAGGATCTTGAAGACTTCTCAATTCCTTTTCATGAGATGAATCGTGACTTCATGCGCAAGATTCAAAAGAAAGAAATTGCAGAGGCTTTGAAGAAAATGCAATCCAGAAAGGCAGTTGGCCCGGATGGTATACCTATGGAGGCTTGAAAATGCTTGGGTGAGAAAGGTTTAGTATGGTTGGCAAATCTTTTTAACAAGATTTGGTGGACAAATAAGATGCCTAATGAGTGGAGGAAGAGTACTTTGGTGCCTCTCTATAAGAATAAGGGTGATATACAAGATTGCACAAACTATCGTAGTATAAAACTCATGAGTCATACTATGAAACTTTGGGAGAGGGTGATTGAGTATAGGTTGTCATGATATCGGAGAATCAATTTGGTTTTATGCCTGAAAGATCATCTATGGAAGCTATACATCTTCTTAGACAACTTATTGAGAGTTATAGAGAGGGGATCAAAGATTTGCATATGGTTTTTATTGATTTGGAGAAGGCATATGATAGAATACCTAGGGATGTTCTCTGGTGGACAATGATGAAGAAAGGTATCTCTCTCAAGTACATTAGTATAATTAAAGATATGTACGAAGGAGTAGTAACCAATGTCCGCACTTGTGGAGGGGTGACAAACAATTTTCCTATAACGGTTGGGTTACATCAAGGATTTGCATTAAGCCCTTTCCTTTTTGCTATAGTGATAGATGAACTTACGAGATAAATTCAAGAAAATGTGTCTGGTATATGTTGTTTGCTGATGATATTGTTTTGATTGATGAGTCTAGAGCTGGGGTTAATGCTAAGTTAGAATTATGGAGACAAACTTTGGAAGCAAGAGGTTTTAAGTTGAGTAAGAGTAAAACAGAATACATAGAATGTCGGTTTAGTAAGCAACAAAGTAGTGATGAGAGTGTAGTGAAGCTTGGTGAGCAAGAAATACCGGTGGATGATTGTTTCAAATAATTTGGGATCTATCATTCAAAAGTATGAAGAAATTGATGGAGATGTAAATCATAGGATAAAGGTTGGGTGGATGAAATGGAAAAGTGCAACTGGAGTGTTGTGCGATCGTAGAATGCCATTGCGGTTGAAGGGAAAGTTTTATAGGACGACAATTAGACCCGCTTTACTATATGGTACAAAATGTTGGGATGCCAAGAGACATCATTTTCAAAAAATGAGTGTAACTGAGATGCATATGCTTCGATGGATGTGTGGAAAGACACTAAAAGATAAGATTCAGAACAAGAAAATACGTAAGAAGGTAGGCATTGCATCCATTGAAAATAAGATGAGTGAGAATCGTTTACGATGGTTTGGGCATATTCGGCGAAGGCCTAATGATGCTCCGGTTAGAAGGACGGAGAAATGGGAAAATATATTAGCTAAAAGAGGTCGGGGTAGGCCTAAGAAAACTTGGATGGAGATGATAAGAAAAGATATGAATGCTTTGAACCTCACCGAGGACATGACATTGGATAGAAATGAGTGGAGGAGAAGGATTAACGTGGAGGACCCAAAATGATTTTCTTTTTGGTTGATATCGCCGACTCCAATTGTTTGGGATGAAGGCGTTGTTGTTGTTGTTGCTTTTTGAAACACAAATATGTTTGTTTTTTGCAATGCTTGTTTAATATTTCCTATATTGTTATTGTATAAAAAATTGAATTTGTTTATTAATACAATATGACCAATAAGAAGAAGCAGACTACACCCACATCATCTGAAATTTCTCAAGTACAACAACAAAAGCCAACGAAGAACTATAAACTGGGGCATCTTGATAATTTGGAAGCATGACTTAGTGTGCATAATTGGGTAGAGAGGGAGCCACATCCATTGCTAAAAATGTGAGTGTTTGACATCTTTTACAAAAAATGCACCATTAATAATCACATACAACTGTGTTCAAGCAATGAGCTGGATGCAAAACATGAATTGTAGTATAGTGAACAACTACAAATTTCAAAGTGGCATGTATCTAAGGAAGAATGTGTAGAAAAAATTGAGCAGTTTGTAAGCACAATCTTATCTCTCATCCCAGAAGCATCCATGGAGGGGGAGGATGACTCATTGGTTGACTATGAGGTTGTTGCTAACCTCAATGCTTAGATAAATGAAGTTGGAGATGTGGCCACCTCTAGTGGATTGGTGAGAGGGTGGAGGAGGTACTTGACTAAGGGGTTGAGGTTAATGTGGACCCTCCTCACGAATAGATGTAAATGAGGTTTATATGGCTGAGTCGGATGTGAGCATCACTCAGGAGTCTAATATTGCTTTCCATGTACAAGAGAAAATGCATGCTTCAACGAAGAGGTCGCAGTGAGGAAGAAGGTTCGATGCTCGTGGATATGTAGAAATTCATTGTAATTGACTGATTTCATTAATTAAATTGATGTATATATATTGCTCGTGTATATATATTGCTAGTATACATTAATGCAATTGATTAGTCTGTCATATATGTGTGCAATATTTAGAAATTCATTATAATTGACTAATTTCATTGATTATATATATATATATATATTTATCTATTGCTACTATACATGAATGCAATTGATTAGTTTGTCACGTATGTGTGCAACATATAAAAAATCACTACAATTGACTAATTTTATTGATTAAATTTATTTATATATATATATATATATATATATTGCTACTATACATAAATTCATTGAAATTGACTTATTAGAGTAAAATTAATTTAGATTACAGGATTCTTAGCCAATTGATTTATAATAGCTAATATCCTGCATGCATCAGTTCTACTGGAACCAAGCACCCCAATATTTTGTAACACTAATGAAGGCGTTGTTGGATTGAATTAATTTTCAAAATTTCTTAGAGATCACACTATGGAACATCAATTACCCCCTCTTAGAGGCCATTGTGCAGTTTTGAAATCAGGCAACCAACATATTTCAGTTCAAAGATCTTGAGATGACTATTACGTTGGAGGACGTGACACGAATAACCAGACTGAAGTGCCACAGGGAGCCAGATAGTAGACAATAGTGAGAAAATTTTAAGCATTAGTGTGATATTTATTTGCAAGCAGATTATGATGTGTTCAAAGCTGATAAGATTAAGTTTTCATGGCTTAGGAGCAATTATAATAATCTGAGTAAGGTGAGAATGATGAAGGCAAAACTATACTTCTTTGGTTCATGCTTATTCATTGACACTGATAAGAAGTTTGTCCATGCATCGTACATCAAATTGTTGGAAGACCTAGATGACGTTGATTAATACATATGGGGAGCAGTTGCACTTGCACACCTATATGCAAGTCTGAGTAGCATGATGAGCGAAAGAAAAAACCTTTTTAGGATGTTGGTTGGAGGTATTTATTCCTTTAATTTACCTAAACTTTTGATTTGTAGTTATTCATATACTTACATATTGTGTTTTGATACATACTATATATTAATCCTTGTTAATAATTGTTATGCAAGTTTGGATATGGGAACACATATCCATTAAAAGGCCGCAGATGTGTGATGTTGCCCATGAATTTCTACGTGCTGTAATGTAGAGTCGGTCATGCAACGAAGAGGGCCATGATCGAAGATTGGTGGGTCCTCGCATTTCACATGTCGATTGCGTTGTATCGCTTCACAGGTTGATTAGGGCAAACATAAGTATTATTATTGATATTTCATATATATATTTATAATAAATGCATGTATGTATCCCTAACCATAAAAAAAATATAGGTAAACTGGTGTTCCTATGAAGACGCATTGGAGGAGGAAGAGAATGTTGTTGTGGTTGTGGGGGCAACAAACATCGCTAGAAAGGACATTTGAATGCACACCATAAATGAAGTTGAGCGCCAAATGGCCAATCGAGTCATTCAGAAGTTTAAATTTGTTCAACAGCCAACTAGTTGCCCTCACACAGTTAGCAAATTTCTATCGCATGCCACGAAGGATTACCCCACGGTATTCTTCTCTGAACTTCAAGATTGGCGTGAAGGCGGCAAAGATGTATACTTGCCATCCATGAAATGTGCCACTAATGACAATTTTGTAGCCGCTCAATAGGTTGCATATTTTTCAACAGTAAAGAGGGCCTTTTACGAGGAGAAAAAAGTTGGAAAGAAGCACAAAAAGACCATAAGTGGATTGGAGAGAGAGTTGGCTCTTACACTTAAAGAAATCCACATACTGAAGAATATAGTACGTACTCAAGAGGATATGATATGTACTCATGCTGGCCTTCTAGAGAACACAAATAAGGTCATCGAGGAGCTATTATTTCGATAATCATAACATTCTGAACTGTAGAAATTCATTTGATTAATTTTTATTTTTTTTATATATTCAAATATATACATTATAACTCATTGATTTGTATATAATGTCATTTAAATGTTTCTATGAATAAATTTTTATATAAAGTCATTTGTTTGTCATTGATTTGTATATAATGCCATTAATTAAATGATTTGAATATAAAACTAAAATCACTGTTGAATGTTTAAATGATTTGAATGTAAAATTAAAATCACTGATGAATGTTTAAACTAAAACCACCGTTGAATGTTCAAACTAAAAGCACCATTCAATGATTTGTATATAACATCATTATTTATATTTTTATATGCTTTCAAATCATTTTAATGTTTAAATGATTTGAATGTCTATTTGCTTACATTTATTATTATTTGGGTTATATGCGAAAATCTACAATGGGTTTATATATGATTCAACAAATTTATAAAAAATAAAAAATATCACATATCAGATATTTGTCATAATTTCATAAATATTTAAGTACGATATTTGTGATATCTGGAGATTCACAAATAACTTCATGCGAGAGCGTTCAATATATACGAAAAAGTAAGCTATTTGTAAAATTAGTGGTAAGTGTTTCACACATAAATTTATGTGATTTCTGAAAGTATACGCGAAAAAGTAAGATATTTGCGAGACACAAATATAATTATGTGAAATATTAATGTATATACAAAAGAGTAGGATATTTGCGATTTTAGTGGTTTCAGTTTTACTGAAATTTCACAAATAAATTTATGAGAGTTTATGAGGTCTAAATCCGCATAAAAAAAATCTTGTGATTTTGGATTTACATGGGTGTTAGTGATAGCCGAAGTGACACAATTTTATCGTAAAAAGGCCTAAATTCACAGTTACGAAGGGTAAAAGTGTCCTAACGATGTCGGATATTTGCAATTTTGAACATTAGGAGAATATAAAAAATTATAAGGTTTTTAGGAAATTAAATCAAATTACCCGTACGATCATTTTCCAATAAAAAATCCCAGCTAGATGGCTATGAATGCAGCGCGAGCGAGCGAGCGAGCGAGCGAGAGAGAGAGAGAGAGAGAGAGAGAGAGAGAGAGAGAGAGAGAGAGAGAGAGAGAGAGAGAGAGAACGAGAACGGCCTCCATCTCCGCCACTTCAAGGGGGTTATCCTCCATTTCCATTACATCCCAAACCATGAACATTCGTTTACAATTAATTCCCTTTTATCAACTCTAACCCTAATTACCATCTGGATGTGGATCACCTGGCATCCGCTTTGTCCGCCACCTCTGATGCAAACCCAACCACGATAATTGTGAACCAAACCCACTTTGGGCAGCCCCCTTAACATTCTTATTGGCTCAACCCAGACCAACTAGACATATAACAAGACTTCAAAATAGACATGTTTCAGGTGTACCTATGATCATCGCCTTGGCAGCATAAAACTCTGTGGGTGCTCTCTGCCTCCAGGGAGGCTTCTGCTTCACCTGGTGAAAAGAGGTGCCCACACAGGGAGGCGGGAACCTCCCTTCCCTAGTCCCTATCCAGTCCATGTCTAAATTACATGGAATTTTTTCACTGTTTTCATGGGGCGAGTTTAGAAAGTCTCAAGCAACAAGAGCATGGTACCATGTCCACACTCCACAGGATTTAGCGGGAATGAGCTTTCGAATTGCCTGATTATGATAAGGTTTATATTTTTATAAGGCTTCAAAAATCAACGGCCTACAATGAGCGATATTTTCTAGGGTTGTATTTTTTCATAGGAAAACATGATCCCGAAGTCCGTTCATATTATTTAGAAGATGCTCAACACGTTTATGAGGTTCAATTAGATCAAAACAATCAGCACTTATGTTTAAACTGGAACAAGGAACTTGTCTTTCTACAGTTTACATACTTCTCTATATGAGAAATCGAAGATCGGATGGAATCACAAAATCAAGACAAACAAAAATGTTTTTGTCGATTGACAAAAATTAAAACTTGTAATTGAAGGCTATAAACCGTAGTTAGAGGTTAGACAAAGACATCTAATATATCTCTTATACAACTATCAGTTATGCTAGGTTTTTAACGTTGAGAAATCAGAACTCGATTTGGAAATGCATTCTTGAATGGTGGGCGTGTGTATAAATCTCGCATTAGGAAAGTGGATTTGCAATGCTGCAATTGGTCAATTTTTGCGAACCTTCAAAAAGACTCGAACAAGCTCCACATGGTTGATCTCTGTAAATAAATTGGTTAAGGAAGTCTCTTTGTTTTTTAACAAAGCAATTCATGATCTATCCTTATTTCTCATTTATTTTCTATTCAAAGGTACCTTATTTGTTTGTAAAAATGAGATGGCTTGTCTCATTTGATCTGACTGTCGCCAATTTGACAGGACATCACAAAATTGTAACCCACAGACAGCACCCTTTGCTGCAAAGGTTAAAGCTGAGTGTATTCGTCAGTGGGCAGGGGAACCTCAAGGGTAGGGATGGCAGTGGACTGGGGTGGGGGCAGGGGACAAGGTCTCAACCCCTGCCCCATCTCAAAATTTTGCCCTCCATCCCCGAACGGGTTTTGATTTTAACCTCCATCCCCTGTCTAAACGGGGTGAGGTGGGGCGGAGCCCCGTTTCTCCCTGGTCCACTGCTATCCCTAAAGGCAATTTAGTTATTTTACTAATGGGGATCGGGGATGGGGCGGGGAAAAGCATAAGTCCATCCCCGCCTCCATCCTCGCACCAGTTTTGATTTTAACCTTCATCATCGCCTCCATCCTTGTTTCATGTCCTCCATCCCCAGTTCAAATGGGGCGAGGTGGGGTGGGGACCCGTTTTCCTCCGGTCCACTGCCATCTCTATTCAAGGGTTTTACTAACTAAAGGCCTGCCAAGGTGCAGTGGATGGTGGGGTTTTTTTCTTGTCTTAACTAGAGAGAGAAGAGATGATTTGCAATGATAGCTTACAGAAGATAGAAATACGAAGCACTGTTGAATATGAACATTGGAATTATATTGTTGCAAGAATTTCAAGAACCAACGTAATCTAAAAAAAAGTAACCTGTTTTGACAATATCAGTTTTAGCAATATTATCATGTTATTAATGCAAAATTTATATACTTATATCCATTTTTAATATTTTCATATATTTAATATTTTCTCACATTTAAAATTTTAAATATACCAACATTTTCCCAAGTTTGTCCTGAGGAAAAATAATTTTTTTTTAATTTATTGCGTGATTTTGCTTGGACGAAAAAATCCCCATAAGGAGACCAGTGACTATTGTTGGTAGCATGTGGTCTCTTGGTTATAAGATAACATCATAGATATTTATTTTTGCCATGGATTTAATTTCTGAAACATGCATTATCAAGTTTTCCAAGAGAATTGATCCATAGATTGAATGTGAATGTAAAACTTGGCTTTGATTGGGGCTGCACGAGTCGAGCCAAAGCTTAAATTGTTTGATCATGGCTTGGCCAAGGAGCAACTTCAGTCATATGAAAGAGTCAACGAACTTTCCATTTCAAAGTCACACTTAACCAACGGGCTATGTGTTAACATATGGTGCATATATCAAGCAAAATATCTTAAACAAGCTCACAAATGAGATTATCAAGTTTTTAACTGATTTTGAGCTTGACCCTAACTTGTTTAAGTGACTGGAGATATACTTCAGCTCAACTCCTCTATTAAATAAATGAATACGAGCCAAGCATTTTGACACCAAGCTTATTGCTGAAAGCTTAGCTTGTTTTTTGGGTTTATCACCCCAAAAAACAGCGTCCGGGCTCAAAGACATAGTTGCACTCAGTAGAATTAAACTCCGAGGCTAGGACCCTCACCCTCAAGGCCTATGCTGGATGTTGGCTTGCATGGAAGTGAGGTTCACAGGAATCGAACCTCAAACCCGTCTAACAGTCTAGGCCCCACCCCACTACGAAAAAAATACCTGGGGGCTTGAAAGCATAGCTTGTTACCCACCCATAGCTTATTAAACCTGTAAGTGGAAAGCCTGATCCTACTACTAATAGGCAACTGACCAAAGATATTATTGACCATTTAAAAACTAAATATTGTATTTGTAGTGCCTTTGGGGACTTGATCATTCAAGACACATTAGTAAAGTTGGTCAGTCCTTCCCCTCTCCACTTTTCAGAGAGAGGGAGAGAGTGGTCTGAATTTGGAACCCAATGGATTCAGATAAGTGGCTACGATGGCCATCTATATTATAGCTCTTTGCACGGGGATTTCATGTTTGCAGCACCCTAAGATTCAGGAACTGACAAGTCTGCTAAGCCTCAACTTACCATTCTAATCATGGTCTCGACTTTGGCAGAAATAATGCACCACAAACTCAAACATTTCTAACAGATCAAGAGAATGCAAAACCTTTCAAATTTTAAAAGGCTACTAAGTTCACTGCAATACAAATGCAGCCGAATTCAAAGGAGAGTCCTTTTGGATGAAAAATTCATTTGCACTAAAACAGTGACAGGAAACAACAAAATCCCGCTTGCCCACAACACTGGTAACAAAGATGGGTGTTACCCCAGTGCTCATCCAATAGCCCACTCAATCTCCCGATTGCATTAGTCTCTCTTCCACCCCAATTAAGGATAAGCTGAAAAACATATACCTCTAATTTACACAGCTAGACCTTGTGGTGCAGTAGCTGGCGTCTTGGGCTTGGGCTTCTCCACAACGATCGCTTGCGTGGTAAGAACCATTCCAGCCACAGATGCTGCATTTTGCAGTGCACAGCGTGCGACCTTAGCCGGATCAATGACTCCTGCTTCAACCAGGTTTTCATACCTATCGGTCATTGCATTATAGCCAACCTCCCACTCACCTCCTTTAATCTTCTCCACCACCACTTCGCCTTCAACCCCAGCATTCTGTGCTATCAATGCCGCTGGTGCCACCAGTGCCTGCAGAGGAGCAACCCATGAATTAGACTAATAAATCAACAAAATGTTCGCCTCAGATCAGGATGATGGTGGTTAGTCATACCTTCTGCACGATGTCCGCACCAAGCTGTTCATCAGAGTCTTCCATTTTCTCCTTGATGGCTGGAACACAAGATGACAGGTGAACAAACGCAGTCCCTCCACCAGGGACAATTCCCTCTTCAATTGCAGCGAAGGTTGCATTTTTTGCATCCTCAATCCTGAGCTTCCGGTCTTCTAGCTCTGTTTCGGTGGCGGCACCTACCTTGATCACAGCAACACCACCTGAAAGCTTAGCAATTCTTTCAGCCAGCTTCTCACTGTCATAGACGGAGTCAGTTTCTGCCAACTCTTTCTTGATTTGTGCAATCCTGGCTTGGATCTCGTCTTTACTAGCGGCATCAGCAATTATGGTTGTAGAGTCCTTGGTGACAGTCACCTTTCTTGCTATACCAAGCTGCTCAGCCGTGCAATTCTCCACAAGTAGACCCAAATCACTAGCTTGGTACTCCGCACCTAAAAAGGGAAAAAATTACAAGCATAATTCAATGACAAAACCCAGGAAAGAAATAATACAAAGGCAGTGGCATGTGGATAAGACCACATACTTGAGAAATCTGTTGGACACAAATTAATCTCTTACAACTTACAAAATGTGCTAGTATAGGAGCAGCAGTCCATTGCTGTTTTACCTAAACTCCAATATCTAACACCATTTTTGTCCTGACTACTAGAGCAATGGTCGGATAGATTACTCTCTCAAGCTCTATGAAGTTAACCACAGTTTTGCAATGCTAAAGATGTTATAGTATCTTTAGCTCAAGAAGGTTGGTAAATGGAATCAATCATCCTCTCCAGAAGTTTATAGTACTCATTAGCAAAAAGGCAGCAAAAAAAGACTTATCTAATTCAGAACCTATGTCACACGGGTATGAGTATGGAGAGTATGATACAGTAAGTTCGAAAAATGTGGATACGGGGACACAGCTATACATGTATTTTAAATGTAAAAGAAAAAAGGGGTAAAATGACATTAGAAAAAGGAGTAAAATGAAATTTCTTAAAACATTGTAAAAGAAAAAGAGGTAAAATGATTTTTTTTAAAACTTTAAAGGGTGTTTTCCTTTTATTATAAAAAGGAAAGGGTAATTTGTAACCCGTTCACACCGCCTCTCTCTATATATCTGAAGGAGTTGGAGGAGGACCCCATACCTCTCTCTATATATAGAAGAAGAATAAGAAGAAGGAGTCTCTCTCGTTACCCCCCCCCCAGGTCAATGCCCCAGAAAAAAGAAAGAGAGGAGGGGTAAACCAGACGGGTGGGAGAGAGAGAGAGTTTATCGCTAATCCCACCCCTTTGACGGTTTGACCACAGGTCAAACACCACCAATTTTTTTTTGGATCAGGTTGGGGATGGACCCAACCCAACATTTACCTAGACCCGACCCGTGGCGTACCCGCATGCCATGCAGTACCCGTACCTGTGTCCTGCCGTGTCGACATGGGTACAGCACCCCATATGGCGTGTCCGTGTGACATAGTTCAGAACTAAAGGGATGATTTTCTGCTTCCAGAAAAGGACAAGCCCCACAATCTAAACAATCCTTCTATTGCTTTTTTCTCCACTCTGTAGTATATAATCCATAATTTAGTAACCGATGATATAAAACCTCCAATAAATAGACCCATAGCCAAGAGATGGGAATGTTCAGTCTGTGCAAACACCTAATGGTGCAAACGGGAAGGACACAGCCTGACCACCCAATCCAAAGCTGACTGGATGGTCAGGCTTCACTTTATCCTAAAAATACAGAAGAACAAGGAGAACATCTAACTGCAGGAATAAGAACATCTACGTCCATCTCCAACAGTTTAATAAATCACATTAACACATACACTAGAATTTCCCACCATAAGCATCAAAATGCAACTTTGGGACAAACTAAAGTAATAAAACAGGACTCAAATGTGATATGTGTGAAATGATAATCAATCACTACAAGATATAGGCATTACCAAATGTAAGAAAGTGTTGCAAAACAACTAAAAAATTGCTAGGTGTGCAGCAAAAAAATACCTGTAACAATGGCAAGATCTTGGAGGAGAGCCTTTCTTCTCTCACCAAAACCAGGCGCTTTGATTGTGGCAACATTGAGTATGCCACGCAACTTATTCACAACCAATGTTGCCAAAGCCTCTCCTGTAACATCTTCAGCAATGATAAGCAAAGGGGCCCTCAACTGAGTGGTTTTCTCCAACAAAGGAATGATTTCCTTTATGGTTGAGATCTTCTGATCAGTTACCAACACCCTAGCATTTTCAAATTCTACAATTGACTTCTCAGAATTTGTAACGAACTGGGGAGAGACATAACCCCTGTCAATCTGCAACCACAGCACATAAACCATAGGATATCATACTCAAGTAAGCCAAATAGATGAACAAACAGAATTAGTAAAAACAAAAAAATCAAAACAACCATGAATCTTAGGGTAGTTAACAGCACCTGCATTCCTTCTTCTACATCAACAGTTGTCTCAAATGATGATGAAGATTCTATAGATAGAACACCATCTGGGCCAACTTTATCAATGGCATCAGCAATCATGGTCCCCACAAACTCATCGTTTCCAGCAGAGATGGATGCAACGGCTTCAAATGAAATCACAGATTACTAGTCAGAAAACCAGAAAAAAACCTGGAAATGTGACATCCGGAATTTCAGACGATGAGTGGTACCTTTAATATCCTCACGTCCTTTGATTGGTCTAGCCTTCTTTTCTAGCTCCTCTACCAATCCTTGCACAGTTTTATCGATACCTTTCTTTATAGAAACTGGATTTGCTCCAGAGGTTACGCTCAGAAGGCCTAATTTTATTATTTCTCTTGCTAATACAGAAGCTGTGGTAGTGCCATCACCAGCAGAATCATTCGTCTTGCTAGCAACCTTTAAAAGTAAAATTAAAAAGGATTATCCTTATATTCTGCTAAAAATCATTTTAAAGCAGCCAAAATGTTCATCTGTTATAAGTATTAAATAGATGAAACTGAATTCTGTCTACCCAAACTCAAACTGATCTTCAATAAATATATAATGCTCGGTACATTGAAGAAAGCAGGATACATAACGTGATGAACATCAGGTAGAGATGTCGAGAGAAGAAAAAAGATATGTACCTCCCTAATCAACGCAGCACCCGCATTTTCCATGGCATCTGAAAGCTCAATAGCCCTAGCAATTGTGACTCCGTCGTTCACCACTTTCGGGTTGCTATACTCATCCAGAACAACATTTCTCCCTGCATTTTGATAAACAAATTTATCTCAAACTTCGAAACCATATTCATTTGTAAGCCACCACATGTGCACGCAATAGTTTTCCTCACAATATAAAAACTAGGGCAAAACAGTCTCATAACGAGGAATTCCAGGAAGTAAAACTAACATAAAATAAAGAAGTAAAAGATAACCAGCCCCTAAGAACTTTTACTCGCAACACAACTCCTCGAGCTAGAAAATCTGTAACCAGGCATGTCTGTAGGCCCGGGCAGATGCTGTAGTCTGATTTATCTGGTTGGGGAAGGACAAAAACTATTTTCAAACGAGAGGAAGCACTTTCCAAGGCCACTATAATTAAACATGGCCAATGAATTCCATGGCTCTCACCTCCTTGGAAAAGGGGTAGATTAAGAAACCAAATGAGGCATCAGACATCCCAATAAGAGTAAACATAGTGAGGAAATTGATACACGACAGTGATAAGATTTAAAAATAAAATAAAATAAATTTAGCATGAAACTAAGAATCCAGAACTTTGAAAGAGTAATTCCCAAATTATGCTAAGCTCTGAGCTAACAGACTGCCGATTAGACATATCATCCGTGAAACCAAGAAGACCATGTTGATGTTCATAACCCAAAAGGAGGAGGAGGAGGAGGAAATCACCTCTGGGGCCGAGAGTAACTGCGACGGCGTCCGCAAGCTTATCGATGCCGGCCTGCAGCGCCGAGCGGGAGCTCTGATCGAAGGCGATCTCTTTGGCCGTAGCGCGAACCTTCAACCTCCTCCCTCCGTTCGGCCTGTTGAAATTCAGCCTCTGCTTCTGGCTCGCCCTCGCCCTGCTCCCCAAGCCCTCCTTCACAACATAACCGCATACCCACAAACCACCAAAAGACAAAAGCACAAAACCACCTCAGTTGAAGAAGAATTAACAAGAGACACACACCCCCTCAAGAACAAAAAGTCAAAGAACCAACTTCAATAGGAAGAAGGAGAAGAAGCCAAATTCCGTGGATTTTATGGGCTTACCTGTTGAGGGTAACGCAGATTTAGCGTGGAAGAAAGAGCGTTTGCAGAAGCCATTGGAGAAATGCACACACACAACCTCTCTCTCTCTCTCGTGCTCTGGAGAATGCTCGTGTGGGTGGAAGATACAGAGAGGAAGAGAGAGTGTCTCACCTTAGGGTTTTAAGTGAGAGAGTGGGGTGGGGCTTTGGTTCCAGAAGCTTCGCACCTTTGGATGGTTCGAGAACCGGAGTTCCTACCCGATACAGGTGCAGGTGCAAGCCGTCCTCTCTCTTCGTTCGCACGTGCCAGTGATTTATTGTTTTTTTAAAGCTGAAGGCCCTTTTTACATATGTAAAATGCATTTATGGTTTACTGTGAACTAATAAGATGTTCCCATTATCCCTCTTCTCTCTCTCTCTCTCTCTCTCTCTATATATATATATATATATATATATATATATATATATATATATATACTTTTGGCTCCACTGTTCCTCTCTTTCTCTGACTCCCTACAAGTGCCGGATTTCTTTTTAGGTATTTTACTTATCTTTTTAGAATAGAGTTTTTGAGGTCATATTTTTCTTAAAACAAAAAAATAACACTAACCAGGGCTATTATCACTTGTTATTAGGGGGGTGTCAACTGGTCGAGTTTGGTTCGGACTCAGGTGGAACCAAACTTGAACCTAATTTTTGGGTATAGTATTGGGTCTGAATCTGAGTCTAATTGGATCCACTATAAGAAAAACCATACCCAAACTACTAGACCCAGACCATATTCGGTAAAACCATACTTTTTATCAATTTTACATTGAAAAATTACGGGTCTTAATCAAAACTCGGGTTGGGTTCGAGTCTGGTATAAAATTTCACAAACTATACTTGGGTCCATGTATTAATGAAACCTTCAAGTCTGAACCCGGGTCTTAATCGGATCTTTTTATTTATCACTATACCTGAACCCTATAGGGTTTGGTTCGGTTTGGGTCGGGTATGGCTTAACTCGACCAGTTGACACCCCTGCTTGTTATAAGTAAGGAAGTGATAAAAGAAATTGGTCCAAACGTTTAGAAACTTTTTTCATTTGCCATGAAGAAAATGTTGTGATTTGGGAAAATATTTTTTTGTTGATTAATTAATCTTATTTTATTGTTGTATTTTTTATTTTTCAAAAAGAAAAAAAGAAACTCAAGCAAGAACCCGATTCAATAGCCACCCCTATTCCATCTGATTTTTGTCCCAACAAGTCAAACGGGTAACCATCGTTTTTTGCTTCCCTTTTTCATTGTTTTTTTTTAAATATTATTTTTTTCAGCAGTTTGAGGGAGGGTTGAAGCCCACTGCTATGGCTGCAGCCTGCAAGCCTGAACCTCCTTGCTCAGTTGCTCGCTTCTCTAGCTATGCGAATACGCCTTCCAATTCTTCTTCTACTCTGCTCTTCCACTGGCTGCGGCTGCTATAGCCCGCAGGTCGCCGCTCCTCTATGTGTACTTGTGTGATTTGATTGTGTGTGATGTGATTAAGTATGATTTGGTTATACTATATTCATATATGAATTTAATTTGTTCTTTAAAAAAAAAAATAATCTAAATCTTTGACTATGCTCTCTTATGCACTTATGTTATAATCTGATCGTTTTAGGTGTGACTCGTGATTTTTTCTTTGGGCATGACTCATTCTAGTTTCCAAGATGTAAACATGGAATGTTTCGTTATCACATATTTTAAATTGTTATTTTTTTTGGTAGGGCTACAATTTTCTGTTCATCTATTTTCTTTTCATCTCTACGTTGGCAAACAAGTTTTACCATGTATCTCTATCTATTAATTTGGTTGGATTACATTACACATAAATTAAGCTTTTCATTTTACTCTCTTCTTAATGTGTTGATCTTTTGTTTCTTGAATTCTTATTTTGAACTTAATATTGATCTTTTTAACACATTGATATTTTGGTTTTAGAACTATCATCCTTTCAAACACGTGGAATGTTGAAGAGGATGAACAAAACCAAATGTAGAAATGAAATAATATATCCCTAAAAGTAAAAAGAATTTCAGTTGTGTGGGATACTTTTAAATTATTTAAGGTTGGAGGGGTTTTAAAAGCACAATACCGATATTGCCAAGAATTTCTTGGAACAAATCATTGGAGGCGCAGGTTGCAAAAAAGGAGGAAAACGTGTAAAGGGCAATAAACATTATCTCTAGTAGTTGGTGATTCTGATTCATCATGTTTATCTGCTTTTAGATTTGATATGGAGAGTGTTTGGAAATCACTGGCAAGAACAACTGTGATACATGATTACACTTTCAAGATGGTTGAACATAAATACCTCATTTTCATATCAAGCAAGCAACCCAATTTTTTTTCAAGAAAAACAATTAAAAAGGAGATTATGGAAATGTACAGAGTGAAAAAGGCTAATCTGCAAGAACATATCAATGAAAGTGTGCATAAGATTTCATTGACATTAGATATGTGGACTTCATTAAAGACATTCAGTTTTTTATGTGTTATTGCACATTACATTCATAAGCATTGGCAAATGCATAGTTGTATTGAGCTTCATTCATGTTCCACCACCATTCTGCTATCACTTTAGGTGAAAGTATTTTGGTAAGCATTTCTTCTTAGGCTATTCATTCTAAATTGTTTATAATCACAATGGATAATTGTTTCACTAATGATAGTGTAATCACTACTATACAACGGAACTTGGGAGGAAGAGGTTTCATTTCTTTAAGGAATTTGTTTTCCATGTTCGTTGTACAGGTAACTTAAATCTCATTGTGTCGGATGGGTTGGAAGAAATCAAAGAAGCAATTCATGAAAGTGTGGAATATGTAAAAAGATCTTGTAAGCGGGTTGAAAAGTTTCATGGATAACACCAAAAAGGTAGGGTTGGTTACTAATAAGAGCTTGTCATATGATGTGAAAATAAGATGGAATTTGACATTTCTTATGTTAAAAAATAAGATGCATATACTCAATTAATTGGTGTAGATGCCACTTATAATGATTTGTCATTTAATGATGAATGAAGTTCTGCATATGGTCTTTGTAGCTTTTCAAAATTGTTTTTTGAAAATTAAAGTGTTTTCAACATATAAGGATGCACCTGCCAATTTGTTCTTTTATTAAGTATATAAGGTTTACATGCAGTTACCTACAAAAAGCAAGTCTTTTGATTTTTATGAGTGTAGACACCCAAATTTTCACTATGTCCAAATGCTAACATTCTTTGGAAAACATGTTTTAAGGTTTTAAAGTGGAGATCTAAAAAGAAAAAACATAATTTCATAAAAAAAACCTTTTTTCTCTGGGACAACAATAAGCTTTTGCGTACGATCTATGGCACGACAAAGCACTTTGTCGTCCAGCCTATGGGACCACAAAGCTTTGTCGTTTGTCTCTGGGATGGCAAGGCACTTTGTTGTCCAGCCTATGGGATGGCAAAGCACTTTGCCATCTAGCCTCTAGGACGACAATACTCTTTGCCGTCTGTCCTTTGGGATGACAAAACTTGTCATCCAGTCTTAAGATGACAATACACTTTGTCATTCGTTCTTAGGATGACATTGTGATTTGTTGTTCGTCTCATAGATAAGCCCTAAGAGGCGTATCTCAATCCTACCCAAACTCCTCATGCACGCAGGACTCTTCTTAGATGAGTTCTATCCCCTCGTTGGGATAAGCACATACCCATTTAGGTTGAATCTGAATCTAGAAAACCTTTGATCTATATCTCGTCTGTGATTCTTATAAATATGAGTTGACTCCTAGAGCCTAATCATATGAAAATCCTCTATTTGAGTGTTGGCCTTAGAGAGAACACATAAATTAGCTTTGCCCTCACTTTGTGCGACACCCAAAAATTTAGCCAAGTTTTTTTTTTTAAAGAACACAATAAAAGAAGCTTGGCATAAAAAAAACTGATTGATAAGGTAACATCCACAACATTGAATGAAACTCAAGATGTAAATCTAACTAGTCTTTTTTATTTCAGCAAAACGAAGGTTCATTCATACAGAGTTTTTAGTTATAAAATTTTAAAATCATAGGAATAGAATGGGTCCCAGGTCTGGTCCTAAAAAAGCACATGAGTACTCAGCATCCAATGCATACCTATGTGTGAGTACCTGAAAAGAGAAAGAGAAGTAGGGGTAAGACCAACCACTCTATCAGTAGGACACTCGATCTCCCATCTCGCGATGGCGAATACGGCTAGGTGTACTAGCAAGCAGAACTTACCAAGGGTCCACAATACAACCATGAGTCGTACACTCAGCTCTTTGCGGGTTTTGACTCAGTATATCCTCAACTCAAGAGAAAACACCAACAAAAGGTAACCCAAACCAAGCCATTCCTAAATGCATGCACATATTTTAATTACTTTCTCTATTTAAGTTTTTTTCTTTTGTTCTATACATTATGCAAATTGCAAATTAATGGTTTTGATATTACTTAATTGTTTCTACAAGGTCACTACTGCCATGAGTCGCTATAGACTCACTAGTCTACATGGAGATGTATTTTCAATCACTGGTATTTTTTGTATTTTCTTGAACCCCATGAGCACTCGGTTACACCAACACCAGAGTCTAGAACCCTTTATCAGAGAGTTTCTTTCCCCAGAAGAAGTTTTAGTGCACTACCACTAGCGTACGTAGCAGGACCTCCAGCTCTCAGGAGTCCATGTCCTCTAAGCCACCGTGGTTGGGGATTGGTCCACACTTCTGACCAAATGATGGGACCTCATCCACACCATGTCAACCATCAAGTCCATGAGGTTGGTGCAAACTCCTTTATAAATGAGCACAAAGTCACTCAAGGTGACAGGTCACCCAATCTTTCAGGGCGTAACCTCACAGTTCTGTGTAATTGTTTCAATTTATTTTTAATTTACGTGTGTTAATGCAAAAGTATTTAAGTATCCACACGGTACCCTGGGTCCTTGCCCAACAAGCTACACAATGAAATTAATTAAACGATATATTCTATTCATGCAAAAATCCTCACTGCATGCATAAGGTCACTCTCGTACCCCAAACTGCATTATGTCGTGGATGAATCCCTACTGCCACTCTTGCAGTATGCTCACATATGAAAAATTGTTTCCTCAAGGTCTAAACCAACAATTACTCAAGGAAATTCGTAAAATTATATTTTTACGAAGCCCACAAACCCATACATAGTTTATTAAGACCAACACATCTACCAAACATCAAGAATTGATTCTCATGGTCAATAAGGCTCAATAATGTGAAAAAATAGTAAACCTAATGCTATTTTAATTTTTATCACAAATAACAAGTAGTGGTTTATTATTTGATTAATGTCACAACCTTCAGGCCTTTAATTATATTAACGTCCACAAAAATCAAATCTCTTAACATACTAAATTTAACAACAAGCAACATGACTAACAAATTAACTGTGACGATTGCATATGGCACCTCAAAACAACATGCATAATTTTACACAAATTCAACTATAACATGCTTTCATCTAACCATCAAAATAACCTGCATAGGTTTAGGAAAACTATCAATATCATGCTAGCGTAGAGTTAGAAAATATTTAACCATAGCAAATAGAACATAATTAGATTCAATGTGAGGGCAGATTGACAACACCCACACCCACACATACACGTACAAAAAATGCACACTTACTCGTGTGCAACATGCTCATATGAAAAATAAAAAAAGACTTTTATCAATTTAACAGGCACGTTTCACTTATATTAGCAAAACAAAATCATATCTTTAAAGAATCACATCCAATTTATATGGTATTTTTAAAAAAAAAATAGACATGCTGAAATACATATAAATCAACATGTATAGATCACATACACTAATTTTTTTTCCAGATGGGATTAACCTATCAAAACAGATTTTCTACTGAAGATAGAAAAACTGTTGGGGTTAAAGGAAATCAAACCCCAAAATTGATTTCCAAATGTGATTAAAAGCAAAAACACCAAACAGAATTTTTATATAACTTAGAAAACCTGTTGGGGTTTCAAAATCCTAAAAAAAATCAATATATAACTATGTTACGCATGCTACCTCCCATTGTGAAGCATATGCAGTCCTAGCATGATTGTTATATTAATGCACACTTATTAATATAAAGATAGAAAGAATCTTTATGTTTTTCCTGATATCAAGTACTCAAAATTTGTGAGTAAAAGGATAAATTTGTTTGAACATTATGATTCATAAATAATATGATTAATGTCTTTAAACATATTTAACACCTTTGATGGAATTATCTACATGACATCCTATGATCACCTAAAGTGAAATTGTATTACTCTATCTAGTAAGTTAATTGAAATTTTTAATTCAAAGCTCACGCATTGGGGTCTCAGATTGATTATATAATATTAAACCCAAAAAGCTTTCATTTATGCATTGGATCTTCGATAATAGCCTCTTACTTCTTGCATCATAATTTTGATACACGTGAGAGATTGCTCCATTTTAGCTCAGAATTTCAACTCATCCACTTTCTTCTAAGTTTAGTTTTGGAGGGAAAACACAACTAGATTAAAGACACAAAACATTTATTTGATTATTTTTGTGTGGATATATTTTTTAGAACTACTAGTTGAAAAATAACTTTATTAATCCTAGTATTCCTTTATTATTAGGCATATGGCAAACATAATTATCATGATTGAACTATCCAAAATTGAAAAACTCAATGGAATAAATTTTGAAATATCGAGGAGAAAGATATAATACCTATTAATGCATGACAATGCCTTGCATGTATTAACCAAACTTAAACCTTCACTTACTAATAAATCTAATGAAGAAGAACAAAAAGTAGCTAATAAATTTGTTAAGGATGACCAATAGGTTCAGACAACTCTCCTCATGTTCATGTAAGATAATATCATACGGGTTTTCAAGGATTATGACACCGCTAGGAAAATGATGAAAGTGATCAATAAGAAATACAATGACTACTGAGATTTATATCCAACTTCTTCTAGAACAATATAACTCATGCAAGATGAAGGAGTGTGATAATGTAGTCAACCATGTGAATCATATGTTGGTGATGGTCAAGGATTTAACTATAGCTGAAAATGACATTTTAGAAATGATGCAGATCGCCATATTGAACAATCCTTTTATTGTGGAAAATTGTACCAATAAACATGAGATCAAACCAGAAGACTCACCCTAACTGAGCTCCTCTTATAGTTGGATCTTGAGCAAGAGCATATGAACAAAGACAAGAGGAGAGAAATTATGAATGCACAAGCTTTTTTTCTAGAACCTTCTCAAGGGTTCAAACTTAGGAGTCAATTCATTAAGAAATTCAAGAAGAATTTCAAAGGGCATCAAGTGCAAAATAAGAATCCACAAGTTGCACCAAAGGGTTCATGCTTTTTTTGTGGAAAACTAGGTATTTCAAGAAAGATTGCCTAAATAGGTCAAAGAAAGAAAATCTAGGAAAACAGGTGGCAGAAAAATATGAAGTAATCTTCACAGTGTCTGAGTCACTAATCACAAATGGCGACCTTCCAAGTTGGTGGATTGACTCAGAAGTGACACAACATATTTCAAAGATGAAAAGACTATTGAATTAGTTGTAGTCAAGCAATTATAGGGTGTATATGAGAAATAACACCTATAATGATGTGGTTGGGATTAGGACATATAGGCTACAATTAGATGATACAAGTCCATTGCTAACTAATGTCTTGTATGTACCTTTCATGAGAAGAAATATTTTGTCTATAGTAAACTTTGTCAAGAAGGGTTTTAAAGTTCATTCATGCTGATAAGGTCACATTTGAGAAATATAGAAAAGTAAAGCTTAGAGATCACTATGATATAGATCATGATCTCTTTCACCTTAATGTAACCCTTTTAATAAATAAAATAATAACTATTTCTGGTTATACTAACTGTGCAAATAACATTGATGCATATTTATGGCATTTAAGGTTAAGGCATATGAATATGAATATAAATAAAATGAAAAAGAGTATAAGCATGGGGTTGTTACCTTCACATAAAAATATGAATTTTGAAAAATGTGAGTCATGCGTATATAGAATAATGACTAGAAAACCTTTTCTTAAAGATAACAGAGCATCTGAATTGCTAGTTATATGTAGGCCCTTGGTAGTAGAAACACATGAAAAAAAGTACATTTTATCATATTCATAAATGACTATTCAAGGTATGGTCATATCTACTTAATTTTTAGAAAATTTAAAGTTATAGAAAGGTTTAAGGCATATAAACATGAGGTTGAAGGGTTGTTAGAAAGAAAGATACAACTAATCAGATTTGATAGAGGTGGTAAATAGAACTCTGATGTGTTTAAGTCTTACTACTATGATAACAATATAAGCTCTCATGCAACCATGTCTTATACATCACAACAAAATGATGTTGCTGAAAGAGGAAATATGACCCTAATGGATATGATGAGGTCTATGTTGGTACATACAAACCTTTTCAAAAAGTTTTAAAGAGAAGCTATAAGCACTATCATATATATATTCTAAATAAGGTCTTCTAAGGCTTCAAAACTCACACCTTATGAGTTGTTGACTAATAAAAAGCCAAATCTAAGTCATCTGCGAAAGTAGGGGGCCCTAATGTGCCAAAAATATATAGAAGATGCTAAATCTCATGCAATTTCATCAAAATAAAGCACTAGTAGGGTTTCAGCAAATTAAACACATTTTTTTGAAATATCAAAAAAGTCACAACACTGTTCTGCGTAAAAATAACAAGACAAAACCCCAAAACAACAATTTTAATTTTTTTGTTAAATAGAAAAGTCCAAACACCTTTTTGTAATATCAAAAAAGTCAAAAAGGTTGTTTCTAAAAACCCGACATATAGTAAACCCTCTCTCAAAAAATTTCCAACAAACAAGCTTGTTTTGAAATTTCATAGAAACAAAGCCTTTGTATATATAATAAACCAGAGGATTCTAAAAGGAATAACCAGATATTCTATGAACTAACTTAGCAAACATGCATTAAATTATTATTAAATAATGCTTAAAAGGGGAAATCAAAGAGGAAGGGTTCTTGACCGTTTTTCTTCTCAAAACTGAAACCTTAAACCCTCTTCAGCCCTTTCTTGGTGATCTTTTTTTTTTTGGGCAACTAGGACGGGCGACAATTTCAGTTTTCGGTGGCGGGCACCATTCTCACCCACAACAAGAAGAGGTCAATTAAGCCCTTTTCTTGGTGTTAGGGTTGAATCTATGATTTTTTTTCGATGAGAGAGAAGTTTTTTGGCTATCTCTACCAGTGGCAGTTTCAGTCGAGGGATTAGACCACCCTTGACTTGCTAGAGGCGGCTCTGCGCCTGTCCCACTTCTCTGATTTCTTTCTCTCTGTTAAGGGGTTTTCCCTCTTTCTATTTCTTGAGACAGGGGACCCTCTCACCAAAACGCTGATGTTCACTTCCTTGTCGATGTTTTATGGAGTTTTTGCCTATCAAAGTTTTTGACGTTCGATGGCTTTTAACGACCCTGAAGAAATTAATTTTTTTTTCTTTTTTCTTTGTATTAACATCACCTTATGATTTTTTTAATACAAAAATAAAAAAGGTGCATTGTGTTGCTGAACATGACTCCAACTACTTTTGGTGACAGACCTGGATGGTCACCGATCACTGGAAAAACTGGGTACATATTTTTTTTTTGCACCTTAAAAAATCTGCTTACGATTTCCACAAACATGAATCTCTTGTTCACTGTTTGTCGAAAACAAAAAAAATTACTAACCATTTTCACTAAATCCCTTATTTTCTTTTTTATTTTTCTTTTCTTGATTCTTGGTGGTGGCCAAACCTCAATTACATGCGCACACTGATCATCTACAAGGGAGGGAACCACCTCGCTCTGATACCACTGTAAGGTCGTTTATGCATTTTGCGAAAGGGATGGACCCAGGGTCAAGGGCATGTATTGTTACACAGTAAATCACCACAAACAAATGGCTTGATCACAACCTCTTGCCTTTTGATTTTTTATTTCTGTATTTCAGAATTTTCAGTGATTTTGTGCACTTGCATGCACTGTAAAACCAACCACTAGGCCTTTTTTTATATTCTTAAAAAGGGGCGGGATTAAGGCATGCCCAATGGAGAAGTGTTCCTTCAACCCCAAGCATAGGGGGGAGGGGGCAGAACTGGGGTGTAGCCCAGTCCTGCCTCCCGACCCAGTTAAATTATTTTTTTAAAAGCCCAGTCCTAGCCCAGCCCTGATTCCATATGAAATGGATTTTAATCCATTTTTTGTAGCCCAGTCCAGCCCAACCCTGACTGCAGCAATTAGTTTGATTTGTCCATATGAAATATATTTTTTATTAATAATTGTAGACAATTTTTATTTTATCTCAAATTTTTTTTTTTTGGGGCGCTGCCCCTGAACCTCGGACTATCACACTAATTTTTTTTTTGCTACACGTATAATTAAAGATATGTATGAAGGAGTAGTAACCAATGTCCGCACTTGTGGAGGGGTGACAACCAATTTTCCGATAACGGTTGGGTTACATCAAGGATCTGCTTTAAGCCCTTTCCTATTTGCGATAGTGATGGATGAGCTTACGAGATCAATTCAAGAAAATGTACCGTGGTGTATGTTGTTTGATGATGATATTGTTTTGATTGATGAGTCTAGAGCTGGGGTTAATGCTAAGTTAGAATTATGGAGACAGACATTGGAAGCTAGAGGTTTTAAGTTGAGTAAGAGTAAGACTGAATATATGGAATGTCAGTTTAGTAAGCAACGAAGTAGTGATGGGAGTGTAGTGAAGCTTGGTGAGCAAGAAATACCGGTGAATGATTATTTCAAATATTTGGGATCCATCATTCAGAAGTATGGAGAAATTGATGGAGATGTAAATCATAGGATAAAGGTTGGGTGGATGAAATGGAAAAGTGCAATTGGAGTGTTGTGCGATCGTAGAATGCCATTGCGGTTGAAGGAAAAGTTTTATAGGACGACTATTAGACCCGCTTTACTATATGGTACGGAATGTTGGGCTGCCAAGAGACATCATATTCAAAAAATGAGTGTAGCTGAGATGCGAATGCTTAGATGGATGTGTGGAAATACAATAAAAGATAAGATTCAGAACAAGGAGATACGTAAGAAGGTAGGTGTTGCACCCATTGAAAATAAGATGCGAGAGAATCGTTTACGATGGTTTGGACATATTCGGCGAAGGCCTAATGATGCTCCAGTTAGAAGGTTGGAGAAATGAGAAAATATATTAGTTAAAAGAGGTCGGTGTAGGCCTAGGAAGACTTGGATGGAGATGATAGGAAAGGATATGAATGCTTTGAACCTCACCGAGGACATGGCATTGGATATAAATGATTGGAGGAAAAGGATTCATGTGGAAGACTCAAAATGAAATTTCTTTTTTGGTTCATATCGCTGACCCCAATTGTTTTGGGATGAAGGAGTAGTTGTTGTTGTTGTTCACTCCCCCCCCCCCCCTCACATGAATCCTAGCTACGTCCCTTACCCCAAGAGTCATAACCGACTATGTAACCATGTTTATTTTTTATACTGTTTATCTTATTTTTATGTTTTACTTAACTGTTGAATAGTTAACTTTCACATGCTAAGATGACCCAACCGTTGGGAGGGTACAATCATTGTCTTATGACCACATAACTGACCACACCATAGAGAAAGAGAGAGATATCTGAAAATGGTGGTGGGAAGGAAGAAGATGAAGCTCTGCTTGTGGCAACCCCCATGGAATGAGGTGTGTTGTGGTTGAACGGTTGCCTTAATGCAATGCAAAAAGAATTTTTGGTAAGAAAAATTCCTCGATTCCCTTGTAAAGGAATTTTTCTTATCAAAATTAAAACTTAAAAAAAATTCTTTTAAAAATTTTCTCATGATTGGAACGGTTGAAAAAGTCACCATTTTTTTTCCTAATTGCATTTTTCCTACCATTTTCTCACTTTCAAGTGTGCCCTTAGACCACAAAATCAATTAGACAAATATTGGATTGATGTTTAGATTCAATCACTCCCACTTAACCCTACCAAAATTATTTTTATGCATAATAATATGCCTTGGTCAAGCAAATTAAGTTCAATTACATCATAAGCTAACTATGGCATATCAATAAAAGTGCGTTAGTTGCATCTAAGTGCAAAATCTTGAAATATTTGCCAAGCTGTACAAACAAATCACTTGGTCATGCAGGTCATAGTATGGTCAACCTACACAGTCTGTCCGACCAACGTTTTCTTTCATGTTAACCGACCCTTATCCCGTCCCTTTTAACAAAGTAGGCCACCTCTTATGCCATGGACTCATTTAAGCTCGAAGGGTCTTGTGACATAGCCTTGAATTTAATACCTTCTTATCATCATTAGAATAAGCAGGTCAGCAATATTACTACTAGTACCCATATGAGTCACCAAATTGTTCAAGCCATTAAATAACAATAAACAAGTACCAAGCCAAAGTCTTAAATCGACAAAGCGCAATCCTCAAAAGTCTCAACACATGAGTCACCTTTCTCCTCTGCAGAGTCGTCAAAGACCCAAAGTTGCATTACTTTGTGTATGGAAAAATTTGAGATTTCTGGGAATTGACCAAGACACCCTTTCCTGCTTCCCTTCTTCTTAGGAAGGGACAGCCCCTTTCCCCGTACGGAGATCCATCTCTCTCTCTCATCCTCTTAAACCCTAAAAGGAGAAACTCCCAAAGACTCCACATCCCAAAAGGAATCCTGCAACACCCAAATAGCCACAACAAGACAACCAACCTCTCTCTCAAACCCCATCTGGAGAAAAAGTAAGGGAAACCCTCCTCCCAATGGCTTAAACGTCACAGCTTTACATATATATCTATAGAGAGAGGAGTGCAGCAGCATAAAGAAATACAGAGGAAAGGAACGCATACATACAGACAGGAAGAGAGAGAGAGAGGCAGAAAAAGGGAGAAATGAAGGGTTAGGAAGGAACTGTCTCTGCTTCAGCCCTCCCTTTCCCCTTTTTGTCCCGATCTCGGTCGGTGGAGGAACGAAGCGTCGGTGCGAGGTCGAGCATGGGCACGGAGCTGGTCCTGCACAGGTCGCAGCAGCACCCCGAGGCGACGCCCCTGCCGCCTCCGGCAGGCGGCAGAGCAGGTGACGACCCAAAGACGAGGGCCATCGTCGTCGCTGGGAAGGGTTCGGCGAGAGACCGGCACATCAAGGTCAACGGCCGCGGCCGGAGGGTCCGGATGCCGGCCCTCTGCGCAGCCCGCATCTTCCAGCTGACCAGGGAGCTCGGCCACAAATCCGACGGCGAGACCATCGAGTGGCTCCTCCGCAAGGCCGAGCCCGCCATCATCGCCGCCACCGGCACCGGCACCCTCCCCGCCTTCTCCTCCGCCGTCTCAGGTCCGATCATCCCTCCCCCACCCACCACCTCCTCTGCTGCTTCTTCCACCTCCAAATCCGTGCAGGCATTGCCCGCGGGTCCCTCGCCCCAGTCGGCCGGAATCTACGCCGTTCCCGGCTACGATACCGCGGCGATCTGCCGGATGGGCATGGAGTTCGCCGGCGGGCCCTTCCGTCCGATGCCTTATATGGCCATGCTGCTTCAGCCAGTAACAGAGGAGACAGAGGAGCAGAGGTTAGAGGAATAAGAAGGAAAGAGAGAGACTGTGTGTGTGTTTTTGCATTCAAATCGGGGTCTCCCTCTCCTTCTCTAGTTCCGGTTTCTGATGCATTGAAGTTGGGTTTTTGTAGAGCTTTTCTTTTTCTTCTTTTTTTTTGGTCTCCCTCTCTCTCCCCTATTAAGTTATAGTGGTTGAAATATTAGAGCTTTTTTTTTATTTGAGAGGAATAATCGAGTGCATATTATGCTCTTCTTGTGTTGTTCATTGGTTCTGCATGGTGGTTCTTCTGATGGATCTTGATGGCAGCACAAAATCTAGAAATTTTTGGATTTTAGAAATTCCTGGATATCAGTAGGGTTTTGGTGCAATCGAAACGTGTGCCTATTTGGACAAGATAGCACGGAGCTGTCAAGGTCAAGTCCAAGGCTTTAAGCCATTTTAAGTGAACATTTGGTGTTTGGCATCTTGGCCCAAAACGTGCTTTTTATAAATGGAGTTCAGGATCTCGTGTACGATGCAGTTCGTGACCTTTGTTGTTATCGACAGCCCCGTTGCACCTTTTTGTTAGGTTTTTACAAAACTTGGTCGAGGTTTTATAACTTGATTTCGAAGCACATAAAACTTGGTGTTTTTAGTGATTCTTTTAGTGGTAGGATTTCTGAAATTCGATCAGGTTCTCGATTTTTCCTGATAAAAGTAGTAGTCGGACCAAAGGTTGGGAAATGGACAGATACAGGTTTTCAGGTGTACTCTGGGTGTGTCCTGGGCCAAAAGTGATGCTACGTGTTGTGAAAGCAACATGTATGATAGGGCCTTTACATGCGGGTCAGGGGAACGGGGCCTACCCTGACTTGGATCCATTGCACGAGTTGGTCTGGTTCATGAAAGACAATGACCAATCCATCAAAGTGATCATGCCTCCTGTCCATACTACAAAGTCTGTATTCAAGAACTTGGTCATGACTCCCACGCCCAAAAAGTACCTTTAGGGGATGACCAAACCAACCGAATAGAGGGTGTTCACCCTCAGCTCGTTTCTTCTGTCGAGCTGAGCTGAGCAGAGCTTGAGCTCATGAAAAGTCCAAGTTAAATGAATTGAGCACAAGTTAGCTCATTTACAAAAAGATATATTTTTTCAGAATCTAAAACAATAGAATTTGGACCTTAAACTTACTAAGTCAAGCCCGAACTGATTCATTTATACAAAATAAACAATTGTTTCAAACTTGTAAGTAATAGGATCTGAGCTCTAAACTTTTTTTGTTGAGAAAACACAATAGAAGAAGTGAGCTCTCTAAACTTATTGCCTGCAAGCCAAACACTTCAACCATCTTCACTCTATGATACAAAATATTATGTAAAATATATTTATTACTAATTAAAGAGCATATGCAAGGCAAGTTGAGCCATACATTGGTGGTTCATGCTCGACTTTGCCAAGCCTATTTCACGAGTTCGAGCGATCTCTTTATGAGCCAAACACGATTCAGGTCATAAGCAACTCATTGATGATTAGAGATGTTGAGAATAAGTCTGAATCAGGCATGGTAGCATACTTTTGTACGAGACCCTCTGTGTGTCATGTGAGGGGCCTGCCTCCTCTTGGTGATATGTTTGTGGTGGTGGATGGGAATATACAAGAATTGCAAGAACTTTTCTTGGAATCTGAATGATGCCAAACACGTTCTATGTATTTGGGCTATGCAACTTCATGTTCACTCAGCATGTGTATCCTTTGTTGACGTGAAACACACCATAACATTTTATGAGCAAAATTAAACTTGTGGCAGACAGTCAATGATTGAGTCCATCACATTTCAAATTTTAAACTCAGATTTATTATTTGAAGCTTTTATTCGTGATGATTTAGAAGTTTTGTTCACTTAAACTGTTGATGTTTTATTGCTTTAGATTAAAAGTGTGCCCACGTAAATGTGTGTACTGGTATGTGTATAGCTGTGTCTACTGTTTTAGTTTTAGAAAATTGTTGTATAACACATACTGCCGTATACTTTTTTAAATCCTGTGATTTTATCACGAGATGGTAAAAAAATCAATACAATCTCCAAAAAATGCTATATTTTTTTAAAATATCACATTTTTATCATGATATTATCATGTTATTACTGTGATATTTTCATTTTTTATATTTTCATGTTTTCTTATATTTTTATATATTTTATACTAAATTTTAAAATTTAGGTATACCAATATTTTTCTGATTTTTTCCCTCAGAAAACAAAGTTTTTTAATTTATTGTGAGATTTTCCTTTGCTGAGAAAATCCTATAACGAGTTTTGTGACTATGGCTATACCTGCTTTGTACTAATCTCCTGCTTATGTCATATAAGGCTGCTATTTGTGTTTGAATAGAAATTAGTTAAAACAAATTACCCGCATAAGAATTGCAGTATGATGAGGTGCTGGTGTCATAGAGGATATCAGATTTTGTTGAGTAATCTATGTACAAGTGAACAACATCAAATTGCACTGCGATGAGTATGTTGGTATCAATCTAGGATCCACCAGCATCAGTATGAAATATGTGCCACCGTGTTCACAGTAATTGGGATCAGGTGCAATGTGATTGCACACTTTTAAGTATGCTGCTGCACCTGATCTGCTGTTGTTGAGCCATAGGTTGATAGGTTGTATCTAGGGATGCAAGTGCTTCGAATTTAGGATAAAAAAATACATTGGGGAGTCGGATTTGGTCGGATCCGAACAGCCAAAATTTGCAAAAGCCTCATCCTGAATCCGAACCGTTCGCAACCCTAGTTGCATCACAAAGATGGGTGGTGATTAGGAGCAGCAGCATATTATAAGTGTACAATGACAATGCGCCCTGTCCACATTTGTTCACAGTAGGTAATAGGTCGTAAATCAGAGGGTGGTAGTTTGGCGTGTGGTTAGGCAGGTCACTTTCGATATTCAGATCTCAGCAACGCTTGAACATGACCGATGGCGGTTGCCTGTAGCGTAAGACCAGACTTGGGGGCACAGAAAGCTCGAAGGGCATATTTCATGTAAGCAGGTTATATGTTCCCCCCCGAACAGGGCCGGTAGCTCCATCTCATGTTCGGGGGTTCCCAAAGAGCGCAACGTATTTTAGCCTGTGCATCTCGTATCCCCATGTTTGTCAGCATTAATTAGCATTGGAGTTTGATGCGATTGCAAAGACTTAAGTACCCTCTCCTCCATTGGTGCAAAAAAAAAATAACGATTCTAGAAAAGGAGTGGTTGTAAAGACTTAAGTGCCCCGAAGATGATTATTTAAGACTCAGTCTCTGCACTGCAGGATTATCCGAGAAAGAAATCTCCCATGGATGAGGCCATGAACATCAACCCTCTCACTCTCTATCTCTCTCCCTTCTCTTTCTGTTTCTGTGCACATCCAGCAGAAGATCCAACATTGCTCCATCAAGCATCGACTGACCTGCACATTGACTGTTGTGGAGCCTGATTCAGAGTTTTTACCCTTACAGGAGAAGGGTTTGGGGGCTCCTCCCAGCGTGGGTAGCATCATTCAACTAAATGAGTTGTGAATCCTGATTCAGAGTTTTTACCCTTACAGAAGAGGGGTTTGGGAGCTCCTCCCAGCGTGGGTAGCATCATTCAACTTGAAGAGTTGTGGAGCCTGATTCAGAGTTTTTACCCTTACAGAAGGGGGGTTTGAGGGCTCCTCCCAACGTGGGTAGCATCATTCAACTTGATGAGTTGTGAAGCCTGATTCAGAGTTTTTGCCCTTATAGGAGGGGGGTTTGGGGGCTCCTCCCAGCGTGGGTAGCATAGTTTTTGCCCTTACAGGAAGGGGGTTTGGGGGCTCTTTCCAGCGTGGGTAGCATCATTCAACTTGATGAAATGTGGAACCTGATTCAGAGTTTTTTCTCTTACAGGAAGGGGGTTTGAGGGCTCCTCTCAACGTGAGTCGCATAGTTTTTGCCCTTACAGGAAGGGGGTTTGGGGGCTCTTCTCAGCATGGGTAGCATCATTCAACTTGATGCACTGTAGGATTATCCGAGAAAGGAATTGTAAAACCCATGAATTTTAAAGAATTTTCAATGAAATAAAAATGTGTGTTTACGTGAGATAATATGGTTTATGAGATATTCAATGTGATTTTGAGGCTTGTGGGCCAGCCGAGTGAACCCAATAACGAATACTGTAAAAGGTACTTGGATCCGGACCTTGACGAGATCCGATGACCCGACCCGGTTCACGAGGCCAAGTAAGGAAACCCGATGGTTTCGGGATGATAGCGTGAGATCCGAAGCACATTTAAAGTAAGCGAGCGCAAGTTTAAAACCAACGAGTGAAAAATCCACTTGAAAATGGAAGAAATCCATCAACAAGGAAAAATGTCCCAATGTGACATAAAGAGAATTTTCTGCAAAAGTAAATACCAAGTGATGGTGTGGTGTTGTGGTAGGACACACGGTGTGTGATACCACCACCCAAGTTCAAAACCCCCTGTGCACAAATTATTTTTTTTCAAGAAAGTGATGATTTCTACCTTGGTGAAAAGGGTAAAAACGTGGGCTCAAATTAAACCCTACCTTTTTGGTCTCTCTCCACAAAAAACGTGAGCAACTCCTCTCACCTTACCAAAGATAGAGGAGAATCCCATGCATCAAGGGATGAGGGGTACCACAATAAGGAAAAAAGAGAGTGGAAGTTGAAAAAAAATGACACATGGAGTAAAGGGCAAAATCGGAAGAGATGCTATCCCAACAAAAAACGTAAGATTTGGATGAAGATTAAATGCTTTGAAAATTTGGTAACTTCCCCCTAAATAGAGGAGTTAAATGAGAGATTTTTGGTAAGGAGTTACATTAGACGTATATCTCTCTCTCTCCCTCTCTCTCTCACGGTGGTGGTCGACCTCCATTGTTGGACTGTGTGGACCTCCCTTGCTGAACGCGTGAACATCCATTATCGACGTGTGGACTCCATTGTCGAAGTGTGTGCCGCTCTAACGAAGAGAAGGGGTTGCAGCCTTGCCATCGTGAGACTCCAAAGAGGTAAGGAGCATTGCTATTTGTATGTAAGTGGTTGATGCCTTGTTGCACATCTATGTTGCAATATCATGGAGTTTACGCGACAAGCACCACCTGTATGTAGGAATGTTTAGGGCCTCGAGACCGAGGTGGCATGAGCGGAAACACCTACTCGCCAATAGGTTAATATGTAGTGGTTCAGCCAATGGTTCTCACCCTTGGCCAACGTTGGGGCACTGTGGTATTCTTTGTAAGGGCATTTTGTTCCTATGTGTGTGCCTGGTGATATGTAGTACTCATATCAAAACCTACAGTTCAAATCTATGTAGGAAAATGCATATATTTTTGGTGTGGGTGTTAGCCATGACGGATTCAAGATCGAAACAAAAATAAAGTAGGCAAATGGCGTGAAACCTTAAGTATCTTGGATTATTGTTCATGAAATTATTGTTTGGTTGTATTTTCTTGTTCAATACACCTTTCATATCTTGTAGATTGAATGGTTTTAATCAGGTCTGAAGTTATGTATACGTGATTGCTATTTCACATCATGGTAAAATAAAGATATATCATTCTTATTGGGTAATTCAATTGGATTCGATGTTTTTGAGTGTGGAATGCACTCATATTTATAGTTGAAAGATTCCATACATTGAGGATAAAAGGGGTGGCAAAACAGTTCATTTAGAATGATCAAAATGTTTGAAAAATAAAAAGATACACCCTTTTAAAAGTTACAGAAAAACGACAAAATTAGTCGACTGAGACAATAGTTAGTCGACTGATAATATGTTCAGTCGACTGATAAAACCTTCAGTCGACTACTGCTAAAATTTCCAGGAAACAGACATTCTGTTCAGTCGACTGATAAAACCTTCAGTCGACTGATGCTAAAATTTTTCCAGAAAACAGATATTCTGATCAGTCGACTGATAAAACCTTCAGTCGACTGATGCTAAAATTTTTCCAGAAAACAGATATTCTGATCAGTCGACTGATGAAACCTTCAGTCGACTGATGCTAAAATTTTCAGAAGATTGATATTCTGTTTAGTCGACTGATAAACCCTTCAGTCGACTGCTGCTAAATTTTTCCAGAAAACAGACATTCTATCCGGTCGACTGATAAAAACTTTCGGTCGACTAATTTTATGATCAGTCGACTGATAAACCCTTCAGTCGACTGCTGCTAAATTTTTCCAGAAAACGGACATTCTGTCCGGTCGACTGATAAAACTTTCGGTCGACTAATTTTATGATCAGTCGACTGATAAACCCTTCAGTTGACTGCTGCTAAGTTTTCCGGAAAACAGACATTCTGTCCGGTCGACTGATAAAACTTTCGATCGACTAATTTTATGATCAGTCGACTGATAAACCCTTCAGTTGACTGCTGCTAAGTTTTCCAGAAAACAGACATTCTGTCCGGTCGACTGATAAAACTTTCGGTCGACTAATTTTATAAAAAAATAATATTTTGCTTAGAAGATTTGAATAAAAAAGGTTGGTCGACCAGTGAGTCTATTGGTCGACTAATAAACCTGAAAAATTAAGTAAAGAGTTTTCTAAAATGATTTTCATGAAGGGTTCTTTTAGAAAAGTTCTCCTAAAGACTTTTTAGGTAAAATGCAATTGAAATATCTATAAAGGGAATAGTTTTGATGGTAAACTAAATATGTGATTCACATATGGACTTTAAGATTATGTCCAATACATGGAACACACATGATACAAATATTTACACAACGAAGATCATTTCTTGTTCAAGATAATATAAGAGTTCAAACATGAACATGTGGTTTTGCTAAATGTTGGGAGTGCCAGATAAGCACTTAAGAAATGATAAAGTTGGATAATTCCAGGTTGCGGCGTAACCAGTGGGGGTATGAAACGTACACTCGAACTCATAAACAAATCTTAAAATGCCGAATGTATAAGTACTCGATACAAAGTTGAACCAGAATTCTGAGAAATTATGGTTGTCGCCTATTGGGTTTCTAGTGGGTAATGAGCATACACTAAGATCACCCCGAATGTGGGTTGGGAATTTGGAAAACCCTATAGTGCATTGACTCGCACTAAGAATTTAACAAAATACAAAATATGCATTATATAATATAAATATGGGATTCTGGGTATACCTGAAAGATGGTATATGTTACTCGTTTCCCAAGGTTCTAGGTACATCTGAAAGACGATGTATGTTACTGGATCCAAACAAAACAAGAATGAAAATTATGCACATATATAATAATTATGAGATTCTGGGTATACCTGAAAGACGGTATATGTTACTGGTTTCCCGGGATACTGGATATACCTAAAAACGGTATATGTTACTGGTTTTCCAGGGCTCTGGGTTCACCTGAAAGATGGTGTATGTTACCGAACCCCTTGTAGTGCGATAACTCGCACTTGGTTACAAAGAAAATGTAAAATGAAATATAAAACCTTTGAGACTCTGGGTATACCTGAAAGACGGTATATGTTACCAGATTCTTCGAGACTCTGGGTATACCTGAAAGACGGTATATGTTACCAGATTCTTCGGGCTCTGGGTACACCGGAAAGATGGTGTATGTTACTGGACCCATGGTCTACCTTGGAGAGGGTAGGCGGTACGAACTTCGTGGACGTTCGTGTTTTCGTGAGAGCTAGGCGTCTCACCGTATGGTCTTGGTTCGCTACGAGGTCTATGCCTGTACGTACCCACAGGGTAAGAGTAAGTTAAACATTAGATAATTTAAGTTGACTGAAAACTTATCTCTGAAGAATTATATACTGTTGATTGGGCTTTAGTGAAACTTGTGAAATCTACAACTTGTACTAATGTAGATAAATATACCTTTAGTTCAGTCATCTTTTGCACTGTATCATGGATTAGAAATCATAATTATCTTCTTAGAATGATATAAACTTCCATGCTAGTTATATCTGCAGTTGTTGCACATATTTGTACACAGGACACTGAGCACCACATATAAATACATTGCTTCTTACGCAGACAGGGGAGTCTGACCCTTCTGCTTTAAATGTTTTTCAGGCAATGCATAAATGGAGCATCGTGGCGTCACATTTGGAAGTAGTCAAGAGATCTCAGTTTTTCAGTGTTTTCTGTTTGAACTCTGATTAGTAGATTTACATTTCTGTTATGGGATGTAATTAATGACATTAATGTTTCAATTAATGAATGACATGTTTAGTACTTCTCTGTTTTACCCTGTAATGCGCCCAACTTGTGTTTTTCACACTTCCGCTATTTCAAAAAAAAAAAATTTACTCCAAAATTTTCACTATAAAAAGTTTGGGGCGTTACAGGAATCCCCCCTAGAGAAGGCCATGAACATCAACCCTCTTTCTCTCCCTTCTCTTTCTACTTTTGTGCACATCTAGCAAACAATCCTACACTGCTCCATCAAGCATCGACTGACTTGCACACTGACTGTAGCATGGTTCAACTTGATGAGTTGTTGAGCCTGATTCAGAGATTTTGCCCTTACAGGAGGAGGGTTTGGGGACTTCCCCTGACACAATAAGGTGTTTTGTTTAATCATGGTGCTCATGTTTCCTTCGATTGTTTCTTGCTAAAGGTTTTTGTAACACCCTTTCTCATATTTTTTCTGTTTTTTTTTCTGGTTTAAAGATGGTGACTTCTGAAAGTTACCGTTCAATTTCAGGAAATGAACCTGTTACAGAACCTGAAATTTTGTAACCAGATTTGAAATATCAAATGAGTTTATAAAGTTATAAAAATTTCCAAATATAAACTAGACAAATAAATAAAGAAAACCCTTTTTACAGATTTAAAAAATTATCTTCCGTTGGGGAGATATGACTCTTGCAAAATGAAAAAAAAACATGAGTAACTCAAACAATATATAGTGTGATAGGGTCTTAGTTTTTGACAAAAAACAGGTATGAAATTACCATAAAATTACTGAAAATTAGCAGAAATAAACTAGACTCAATAACGAAGATGCCACTTTTTACGGATCGGAAATCCGATCTTCGGTTAGGGAGATACGCCCCTGACAAGTTGGTCTTGATTCAAATAGCGATTTATGCGTGACGACTTACTGAATAACACTACAAATCGCTAGCGATTTGTAGTGTATTTCATGAGTCACTATAGCAATTTGTGGTGTTGTTCAGTAAATCATTATGTGTAAATCACTATTGTGACTTATAGTATTTTCAGTAAATCGCTGTGCGATTTACGGCGTAAATCGCTACCTGAATTAGGACCAACTTGTCGGGGGCATATCTCCCTAACCGGAGATCGGATTTCAAATCCGTAAAAGATGGTGTCTTTCTTATTGAGTCTAGTTTATTTTTATCAATTTTCAGCAATTTTATGGTATTTTTTTCCCATTTTGATTAAAAACTAGACCTCTATTATTCTATATTATTTAAGTAACACATATTTTTAGTTCATTTTGCGAGAGTCATATCTCCCCAATGGGATATCATTTTCCAAATCTGTAAAAAGGGTTTTCTTTCTTTATGTGTCTAGTTTATATCTGAATTTTTTTATAACTTTTTATACATATTTGATATTTTAAATTTGTTAAAATTTAGGACTGGTTATAAATTAATTTTATTTAACCATGATTAAATAAAACAGTTCTATTTTTTTATATATTTGAAATATCAAATAAATATATAAATTTATAAAAAATTCCAGATATGAACTAGACAAATAAATAAAAAAACCCTTTTTACAGATTTGAAAAATGATTTTCCATTGGGGAGATATGACTCTTGCAAAATGAAATAAAAATATGAGTAACTCAAACGATATATAGTATGATAGGGTCTTGTTTTTTGAACAAAAATAGCTATGAAGGTATCATAAAAATTACTGAAAATTGGCAGAAATAAACTAGACTCAATAACAAAGATGCCACTTTTTATGGATCGAAAATCCGATCTCCGGTTAGGGAGATACGCCCCCGACAAGTTGGTCTTGATTCAAATAGCGATTTACGCGTGACGACTTACTAAATAACATTTGTAGTGTATTTTATGAGTCACTATAGCAATTTATGTTGTTGTTCAGTAAATTATTATGTGTAAATTGCTATTGTGACTTATAGTATTTTCAGTAAATCGCTGTGTGATTTACTTCGTAAATCGCTACCTGAATTAGGATCAACTTGTCGAGGGCATATCTCCCTAACCGGAGATTGGATTTCAAATCCGTAAAAAGCGGTGTCTTTATTATTAAGTCTAGTTTATTCGTGTCAATTTTCAGAAATTTTTATAGTCATTTGGTTTCCCATTTTGATTAAAAATCAGACCACTATTATTCTGCATTATTTGAGTTGCACATATTTTTAGTTCATTTTGTGAGAGTCATATCTCCCCAATGGGATATCATTTTCTAAATCTGTAAAAAAGGTTTTCTTTATTTATGTGTCTAGTTTATATCTGAAAATGTTTATAACTTTTTATACATATTTTATATTTTAAATTTGTTAAAATTCAGGACTGGTTACATATTAATCTTATTTAACCATGATTAAACAAAATAGTTACGGTTTTTTATATATTTGAAATATCAAATAAATATATAAAGTTATAAAAATTTTCATATATAAACTAGACAAATAAAAAATGAAAACCCTTTTTTACAGATTTGAAAAATTATCTGCCGTTGGGGAGATATAACTCTTGCAAAATGAACTAAAAACATGAGTAACTCAAACGATATAGAGTGTGTTAAGGTCTTGGTTTTCGAAAAAAAACAGCTATGAAATTATCATAAAATTTGCTGAAAATTTGCAGAAATAAACTAGACTCAATAACGAAGATGCCGCTTTTTACGGATTGGAAATCCGATCTCTGGTTAGGGAGATACGCCCCCGATAAGTTGATCTTAATTCAAATAGCGATTTACGCGTGACGACTCACTGAATAACACTAGAAATCGCTATAGCGATTTGTAGTGTATTTCATGAGTCACTATAGCGATTTGTGGTGTTGTTTAGTAAATCATTATGTGTAAATCGCTATTGTGACTTATAGTATTTTCAGTAAATCGCTACCTGATGTAGGACCAACTTGTCGAGGACATATCTCCCTAACCGGAGATCGGATTTCAAATTCGTAAAAAGTGGTGTCTTTCTTATTGAGTCTAGTTTATTCCTGTCAATTTTCAACAAATTTTATGGTTATTTGTTTTCCCATTTTGATTAAAAATCAGACTACTATTATTTTGCATTATTTGAGTTGCATGGCTTTTTAATTCATTTTGCGAGAGTTATATCTCCCCAATGGGAGATCATTTTCCAAATCAGTAAAAAGTATTTTTTTATGTGTTTAGTTTATACTTATTTGCTTTGGAGTTTATTTGCTTTGATTTCAATTATTTTTAATATATTTTCATAAAAAATCTCAATTTCAAGGTTAAATTCACTTTGAATTCAAGTTTTAAAGTGAATTTATATGTTTTAAACCCTATTTTCAAAAGTTCAAAACTCCAAAGCACCATTTTCAAATGCTTTGCAAAGTCATACATCATTTACTTTTATTTTATCTGATTTTCTTTATTTCTGAGGCATAAAAGGCTAATTTTGGATATATTCTTCAATTTTTCAATAATTGAGGAAAAATCCATAAAAAGCCTACATTTATTTATAACAAGTTTGTTCATTTTACATGATTTATCCTTTGTTATTATCTCATATATTGTAATTCATTTAAGGGTTGTAATAAATCAATTTATGAGAAGTTTACTTTATGCCTAGTTTAAAATGAATGAGCATATAGTTTAGGTTTTCATTCTTCATATTTGATATGTTGCATTTTTATTTTCATTTTTCAATAACACTATGGTAAAACATGAATGACACGTGCACCATTTAATAGAGGATATGTAAAACTAAGTAAAGTTTGTATTTACGGTCATAGTCGAAATATGAATGATACTTAGAATTATTATTCTTTATTAAATAAAAATGAACTTACACTCTCAAGTCATTTTCAAAAAATCATCATATTTTCTAAAAATTCATTTCCTTCCTTTATTAGGATTCAAAATAAAGATTAATTCTAAGTATATTTTTTACCATAGTCATTAATATATGAAAATTTAATCTTGTTTTAATTCTATAAAAGCACAAAATTAATTTCATTCCTTATTGAAATTTGAATAAAGATTAAATTAGAATATGTTTGTGACCATAGTCATGAATATATTAAAATATAATCTTATTTTAATTCTATTAAAGAATGAAATTTGCTTTTTAAATTCAAATTAAAACAAATTCTTTAAAGCATTCATCATTTAAGATAGAATTGCATCACCGTTTTCCATCATTTTCAAATCATTTTTCAAAATTCCAAGTGAATTTTGAAATAATTTTTAAAAACGTTTTCATTCCTAAAATCTTTGTTTTACTTTATTTCATAAATTCAAATTTATTTTTCAATTCCCTCTAACTTTAAATCCTATTTCAAATACCTATTTTCAATTTTCAGTTTTCAATTTTATTTCTAAATTTCTATTTTTGAATTTTACATTTCAACTTTGAATTTTATTTCAATTTCAAATATTTAATTCAATTCTTTACCCCAATCTCGAGTCTCTATTCAATTCAAATCTCAAAATTATAAAAACTTGACTTTGAATTTGATTTCCAATTCTTCGATTTACGAATCTTTGATTTCAAAACTTTCAATTCGAATTCATTTCAAATTATGAAACTTTAAAACTGTCATTTGATTTGTGACATCTTTCAGTAAATCGTTGAGCAATTTATAATGCCTTTTAGTAAATCATTATGCGATTTATAATGTTCTTCAGTAAATCGCTATTGCGATTTACAATGTCTGTCTGAAAATCATTGTGCGATTTAGAATATTCTTCACTAAATCACTATTGCAATTTATAATGTTCTTCAGTAAATTTCAATACAAAATCAATTTTTGAATTTCAAGGTTGTTTCCTAAAGGATATTTTCAGATTCATTCCCAAACTCAATCAGAAAATTTGAAATTTTCTGAAGCATTTCTAAAAAGCATACATTCTTCTTAAGTTCAAAATCATAGCACAAGCCTGATTCAATGTGCATCTAGGACTTAGAATAATAGGGGTCTGGTTGTTAAGTTTCAGATATAAACTATCTAAATAAAAGAAGAAAACCTTTTTTACAGATTAGGAAAATGATCTCCCGTTGGAGAGATATGACTCTTGCAAAATGAAATAAAAACATGAGTAACTCAAACGATGTAGAATAATAGGGGTCTGGTTTTTAATTAAAATGAGAAATAAAATGACCATAAAAATTTCTAAAAATTTTCAGAAATAAACTAGACTCAATCATAAAGACAACGCTTTTTACGAATTTGAAATCCGATCTCCGGTTAGGGAGATATGCCCCCGACAAGTTGGTCCTAATTCAGGTAGCGATTTACGCCATAAATCGCACAGCGATTTATTGAGTAAATCGTACAATGATTTACTAATAACACTGTAAGTCACAATAGCGATTTACACATAATGATTTACTGAACAACACCATAAATCGCTATAGTGACTCATGAAATACACTACAAATCGCTTTATATTCAGTAAGCCGTTACGCGTAAATCGCTATTTGAATCAAGACCAACTTATCGGGGGCGTATCTCCTTAACCAGAAATCGGATTTCCGATCCGTAAAAAGCAGAATCTTCATTATTGAGTCTAGTTTATTTATGTCAATTTTAAACAATTTTTATGGTAATTTCATAGCTTTTTTTGGTCAAAAACCAAGACCCTGTCACACTTTATATCGTTTGAGTTACTCATGTTTTTAGTTCATTTTGCAAGAGTCATATCTCCCCAACGAGAGATCATTTTCCAAATCTGTAAAAAGGGTTTTCTTTCTTTATTTGTCTAGTTTATATCTGAAATTTTTTATAACTTTATATATTTATTTGATATTTCAAATATATAAAAAACCATAACTATTTTGTTTAATCATGGTTAAATAAGATTAATCTGCAACCAGTCCTGAATTTTAACAAATTTAAAATATCAAATATGTATAAAAAGTTATAAAAATTTTCAGATATAAACTAAACACATAAAGAAAGAAAACCCTTTTTACAGATTTAAAAAATGATATCCCATTGAGAAGATATGACTCTCGCAAAATGAACTAAAAATATGTGCAACTTAAATAATGCAAAATAATAGGGGTCTTATTTTTAATCAAAATGGGAAAACAAATGACCATAAAAATTGCTGAAAATTGACAAGAATAAACTAGACTCAATAAGAAAGATAACGCTTCTCCAGTTAGGGAGATATGCTCCCGACAAGTTGGTCCTAATTCAGGTAGCGATTTAAGCCGTAAATTGCTGTGCGATTTACTGAAAATACTATAAGTCACAATAGCGATTTACACATAATGATTTACTGAACAACACCACAAATCACTATAGTGACTCATAAAATACACTACAAATCGCTATAGCGATTTTTAGTGTTATTCAGTAAGCCGTCACGCATAAATCGCTATTTGAATCAAGACCAACTTGTCAGGGGCGTATCTCCCTAACTGGAGATCGGATTTCCGATCCCTAAAAAGCGGTATCTTCGTTATTGAGTCTAGTTTATTTCTTCCAATTTTCAGCAATATTTATATTAATTTCATACCTATTTTTGGTTGAAAATAAAGACCCTGTCACACTATATATCGTTTGAGTTACTCATATTTTTATTTCATTTTGCAAGAGTCATATCTCCCCAACGGAAGATCATTTTTCAAATATGTAAAAAAGTTTTTTTTTATTTGTCTCGTTTATATCTAGAATTTTTTATAACTTTATATATTTATTTGATATTTCAAATATATAAAAAACCAGAACTATTTTGTTTAATCATGGTTAAATAAGATTAATCTGTAACCAGTCTTGACTTTTAACACATTTAAAATATCAAATATGTATAAACAGTTATAAAAATTTTCAGATATAAACTAGACACATAAAGAAAGAAAACCCTTTTTACAGATTTGAAAAATGATATTTCATTGGGAAGATATGACTCTCGCAAAATGAACTAAAAATATGTGCTACTTGAATAATGCAGAATAATAGGGGTCTGGTTTTTAATCAAAATGAGAAAAAAAATAACCATAAAAATTGCTAAAAATTGACAAAAATAAACTAAACTAAATAAGAAAGACACTGCTTTTTACGGATTTGAAATCCGGTTTTCGGTTAGGGAGATATGCCCTTGACAAGTTGGTCCTAATTCAGGTAGCGATTTACGCCGTAAATCGCACAACGATTTACTGAAAATACTATAAGTCACAATAGGGATTTACACATAATGATTTACTGAACAACACCACAAATCGTTATAGTGACTCATGAAATACACTAGCGATTTATAGTGTTATTCAGTAAGCCGTTACGCGTAAATCGCTATTTGAATCAAGACCAACTTGTTGGGGGCGTATCTCTCTAACCAGAGATCGGATTTCCGATCCGTAAAAAGAGGCATCTTTGTTATTGAGTCTAGTTAATTTATGCCAATTTTCAGCAATTTTTATGGTAATTTCATACCTGTTTTTGGTCGAAAACCAAGACCTTGTCACACTCTATATCGTTTTAGATACTCAGTTTTTTAGTTCATTTTGCAAGAGTCATATCTCCCCAACGGGAGATTATTTTCCAAATCTGTAAAAAAGTTTTTTTTTCCTTATTTGTCTAGTTTATATCTAGAAATTTTTATAACTTTATATATTTATTTGATATTACAAATCTTTAAAAAACTGGAATAATTTTGTTTAATCGTGGTTAAATAAGATTAATCTGTAACCAGTCCCGAATTTTAACAAATTTAAAATATCAAATATGTATAAAAAGTTATAAAATTTTTTATATATAAACTAGACAAATAAAAGAAGAAAACTTTTTTTGTATATTTGGAAAATGATCTCCCGTTGGAGAGATATGACTCTTGCAAAATGAACTAAAAACCTATGCAACTCAAATACAACAACAACAACAACTACGCCTTCATCCCAAAACAATTGGGGTCAGCGATATGAACCAAAAAAGAAATTCATTTTGGGTCTTCCACATGAATCCTTCTCCTCCAATCATTTCTATCCAATGCCATGTCCCCGGTGAGTTTCAAAGCATTCATATCCTTTCCTATCACCTCCATCCATGTCTTCCTAGGCCTACCCCGACCTCTTTTAACTAATATATTTTCCCATTTCTCCATCCTTCTAGCTGGAGCATCATTAGGCCTTCGTCGAATATGTCCAAACCACCGTAAACGATTATCTCTCATCTTATTTTCAATGGGTGCAACTCCTACCTTCTTACGTATCTCCTCGTTCCAAATCTTATCTTTTATTGTATTTCCACACATCCATCTCAGCATACGCATCTCAACTACACTCATTTTTTGAATATGATGTCTCTTGGCAACCCAACATTCTGTACCATATAGTAAAGCGGGCCTAATAGTCATCCTATAAAACTTTCCTTTCAACCGCAATGGCATTCTACGATCGCACAATACTCCAGTTGCACTTTTCCATTTCATCCACCCAACCTTTATCCTATGATTTACATCTTCATCAATTTCTCCATACTTTTGAATGATAGATCCCAAATATTTGAAATAATCATCCACCAGTATTTCTTGCTCACCAAGCTTTACTACACTCCCATCACTACTTCGTTGCTTACTAAACCGACATTCCATATATTCTGTCTTTCTTACTCAACTTAAAACCTCTTGCTTCCAATGTCTGTCTCCATAATTCTAACTTAGCATTAACCCCAGCTCTAGACTCATCAATCAAAACAATATCATCAGCAAACAACATACACCACGACACATTTTCTTGAATTGATCTCGTAAGTTCATTCATCACTATAGCAAATAGGAAAGGGCTTAAAGCAGATCCTTGATGTGACCCAACCGTTATAGGAAAATTGGTTGTCACCCCTCCACAAGTGCGGACATTGGTTACTACTCCTTCATACATATCCTTAATTATACTAATGTACTTGAGAGAAACACCTTTCTTCATCATTGTCCACCAGAGAACATCCCTAGGTACTCTATCGTATGCCTTCTCTAAATCAATAAAAACCATATGCAAATCTTTGTTCCTCTCTCTATTTCTCTCAATAAGTTGTCTAAGAAGATGTATAGCTTCCATAGTTGATCTTCCAGGCATAAAACCAAATTGATTCTCCAATATCATGACAATCTTCCTCAACCTAGACTCAATCACCCTCTCCCAAAGTTTCATAGTATGACTCATGAGTTTTATACCACGATAGTTTGTGCAATCTTGTATATCACCCTCAGAATAATAGGGGTCTGGTTTTTAATCAAAATGGGAAAACAAATGACCATAAAAATTGTTGAAAATTGTCAGAAATAAACTAGACTCAATAAGAAAGACACCGTTTTTTACGGATTTGAAATCCGATCTCTATAACAGGTTCATTTTATGAAATTGAACAGTAACTTTTAGAAGTCACCGTCTTCAAAACAGAAAAAAAATAGAAAAATCGTGGGAAAGGGTGTTACGAAAACCTTTACCAAGAAACAACTGAAGGAAACATGAGCACCACGATTAAACAAAACACTTTATTGCACCAAGGGAAGCCTCCAAACCCCCCTCCTGTAGGGGCAAAATCTTTGAATCTAGCTCCACAACTTGTTAAGTTGAATGATGCTACCCACACCGTTGGGAGCCCCCAAACCCCCCTTCTGTAAGGGAAAAATCTCTAAATCAGGCTCCATAACTCATCAAGTTGAACCATGCTACAGTCAGTGTGCAGGTCAGTCGATGCTTGCTGGAGCAGTGTAGGATCATCTGCTGGATGTGCACAGAAGCAAAAAGAGAAGGGAGAGAGAGAGGGTTGATGTTCATGGCTTTCTCCAGGGGGGGTTCCTTTCTCAGATAATCCTGCAGTGTAGGGACTTTCTGGATGGAGGACATGTTTGTTCTTTTTTTGAACCGTTTGTTTTCCTTTTTTTGAATGAAGGACATTTTTGTCATTTTCTCAAACCGTTGTTTTATGGCAAGAATAGCAAGAAAGGGTACTTAAGTCTTTGCAACAACATCAGAGTCTGATGCAAAGTTATGTCAACATACACGGGAATACAAGCCCCATGTGCGTAAATACGTGGCACTCATTCATCTCCCTGAACACAGACGTGGGATTCAGTGAATCATCGGGGGCGAACATACACCACCCTCTCATATTTCACTAATACAAACAACAATGTGTCTTTCTCTCTCTAAAAAAAAAAAACAAACAAAAACAAGTTTCAGAGTCCCGCCATACTTTGAAAAATCTCTCTCTCTCTCTCCTTTTATACATGTTATATGGGTCAATCTAACAATAAACCTTTAGTACCCTGATTAGAATGATCAAATGACCCTCCTAAGCATGGCGTTTTTGAAATTGTCTAGTTACTTTTAAGAATAAGTTAGGCCTTTTGTTTTTGGAGAAAAAAATAAAACTATCAAAAAGCAAGGTAGATTAGTAATTTAATCTTGAAAAAGAAAAGGTAAAAGTGACCTTTTCACACAAAAATGTCATTACATTTAGAAACATACTACTACTTTTAAAGGTATTTTGGTCATTTTAATCTGTCACATTATGCTAATATACATAAGATTTACCAACACATGAAAATTTTTACTAACTTCTGTCAATTCAAATAAGAAATATATAAGGATGATGACAACTATATATTCATAATAAATCTAAACCCAAGAAACAAGGTCCGATGGATATAAAACAGAAATAACCAGATCAAGGGATAATGCATCAGATCATCTGCTAAAAAATAAAAATAAAAAAATAAAAAATAAAAAAGATAAATATATAACAAGTAAATAAATACGACCGAATGATGATAAACAGAACCACTATGTGTGATGAAGCACATATGTAATTAGAATGAGCAAAATATCAAAAAGAAGATAGAGCACAATCAGATACTATCAAAGCAAGAAATACCAAATGTATATACTATCATTTTCATTTGCAATTTACCCTTGATTACCATGTTTCGTCTGATTTTACATGTCGATCATGCGTTTGGTGCCTTGTAGTAAAAAAAAAAGGAAAAACAAACAAACAAAATATAATGGACGATCTCAAAAGGAAAATGTAAATGATAGCAACAAAATGGTACTATGCTACACCGGATATGAGAAAAATAAAAGGAAACTCAGAATATTTTATAGAGGAAACGAAAAGAAAATAGAAACCAAATGTTGGAATCATAGATTCCATTGTTGTTGCACAGAGGATGGATTGAGATTGCTATAAGCAATCCAACACCACCCGTGATGCGTAAATGGGGCCAAAATAGGAAAAACAAAGAGGAAATCAGAAATCAAAGAGGGAAGAAAGAGCACTTACCGTGACTGGCTTGAGAAAGGGGGTCTTCTTGGTCTTCCTGATGAGCTTCGTCACTTGGTTTTGCGGGTTTTTTTTTTTGAAGGAAGAAGAAGATGAATGGCGCTCGGTCGTGGAGCTTTCTTCAGAATCAAAATAAAGGAGAAGAGGGAATGAAGAAGAGGATTAGAGCCGTGAAGGAAAAGGGGAGTGCGGGGGTGAAACACGATGGTTTAGAAGGCTCCCTGTGGTTTTCTTTTATAAGAGAAAACCGTTGGGAATTTTATAAATCGGGTATGAAATTTTTTGAAAATTTTCAGAAGGGTGGTTCATTTCAAAGGGTTTTTCCTAAAAAGTGGTTCTTACTAAAAAACGATTTTCAAAAAGGGGCTTTTAAACCAATTTTTTTTTGTATTTTCTTTTTCGAATTTTCTTTTTTTTGTTGTTTTCCTCGTATTTTCTATTTTTTTGTGTTTTTGACATAAAATTCTAAAACTAAGGGATTTTAATAGATTTAATACTATTTTTATGAAAATTTTAAAAATATTTACAAAAGAGGGGTTTTCTGAGAATTCGGGTTTGATCTTTGAAAATTTCTTCAGAAAATGGGTCTTTGATTTGGTTTTTGAGGAAATATTTGAGTTTCGAACCTCGAATTGAGAAATACAGAGCCGCGGATCCAACTGGATACCGGATGGACTATTGAGCCTTTCAGAAATTATTTTTGGTATTTTTATAATTTAGTTTAAAAATTGGGTAAAGAGGCTCAGATTTGGGTTTTGACGTTGGATCCAGATCCAAAATCGAGTCAGATATATATAAAAAAAATGGATTTGATTCTAGTAAATCCAAGAAATAACTGGAATTTAGTTTAAAAAAAATGACTCCATTTATTCAAAAAATGGGGGACAGGAAAAAAATAGGAATATTTACAAAATTTTGAAAAATTTGGGGTGTTCACAGATGCCCCTCTTTGCTACTAAGCCGGTTGAAAGCTGAGCTTAGTGGCAAAGAAAACACTCTAACTTTTGAAAAATGCCCCAATCAACAGATCTGAACTGGGTGTGGAAGAATTTATTTTGAAAGACATGGTTTCTAAGGCTTAAAACCTTATCCTAAATGGCTTTGGGGGGACCAAATCCTCAAAAATGATATAACTAAATAATAGAAATTAGGAAATCATGATGGGACTTTGGGTGAAGGTCCCGAAATGGTGGAAAATAAGAACTTTGATCAAATCTCATGGGTGAGATCAGATAAGCTTTTTGAAATGACTCAGGTTTAGCCCTTAACCTGTGGGACGAAGATATATCAAGATGAATTTCAGGTTCAACCCGTACCTGAATGGGAAAGGAATACATGAAGATCTTGATGGGACATTTTTGAGAAAAATGCCTCATGAGATGAAGCTCAAGTATAATCATTTCTTAGATGGATATGAAATGTATGGATTTCCTTGATGGAGAAAACCATAATGGGACTGGAAGAACTACCTCGCTGAAACGAGGAACCTCGTTAGAACGAGGCTCAGGTTTAACCTAAACCTAAACGGAAGATACCTCATGGAGCGAGGTTCATGCTTAACCCTTATCCTAAAAGGGACGGTACCTCGAGGAGCGAGGTTCAAGCTTAACCCTTAACCTGAAAGGGACGACCATACAGAATCCTCAAACGAAGAAACCATGATGGGACCTTCAGAGTTTAGATGAACAAATCCGGGGGGAGAGGGGGTTGCGAAAGGAAGAAAGGGGGTTCCCTAAAGCTTGGAAAATGGATGATCTTGGGTGCCTCATTGCTGAGACTAAATTTGATTTCAAAATTAATGACCTTTCGTAGAAAGTTCAGGTTTAACCCTTATCCTGTGCGGATGGTACCTCGAGGAGCGAGGTAACAAGTTTAATCCTTAGCCTGAATGAATACAGAATCCTCGAGGAGCGAGGAAACTGTGATGGGACCTATGGATTTTGCAAAACAAATCCAAGAGGGGTTTGCAAAAGGAGAAAAATGGGTGTCTCTAAAGCTTGAAAAGGGGTTGATCTTGGGCGTGTCATTGCTGAGACTAAATAGCTTTTAAAAACAGATGACCTCTTGTAGAAAATTCAAGTTTAACCCTTATCCTGAGCGAAAAATGAAAGGAAAGCGAGATAAATAGGGCAATTCTTTTGAAGAAGGATAAGGTGAAAATTTATCAGTGTGAACAGATGAATAAAGCGACATGAGTCAATTCTCTCGACAATGCGAAAGATTGAATGAGGCAACAAAAGGCAATCCTTTCGACTACGCGAAAGATGAACAAGAAAATATGAGGCAATTCTTTTGACAATGCGAAAGACGGATAAGGCAATCTAAAAGGAGCATGGCGATTCTTTCGACAATACGAAAGATGAATAACGTAATCCAGAAAGAGCAGGGCGATTCTTTCGACAATGTGAAAGTCAAATAAGGCAATCCAGAAGGAGCAGGGCGATTCTTTTGACAACGCGAAAGATGGGTAAGGCGATCCTTTTGACAGGAGCAAGGCGATTCTTTCGACAATACAAAAGATGAGTCGCGGTCCCTTTGACAGGAGCAAGGCGATTCTTTCGACAATGCGAAAGATGAGTAAGGCGATCCTTTTGACAGGAGCAAGGCAATTCTTTTGACAATGCGGAAGATGAGTAAGGCGATCCTTTTGACAGGAGCAAGACGGTTCTTTCAACAATGCGATAGATGGGTAAGGCGATCCTTTTAGAAAGGAGAAAGGCAAATCTTTCGACAACGCGAAAGATGAATGAGGCAATCCTTTTAACAAGATAAAGGCAAATCTTTCGACAATGCGAAAGATGAATAAGGCAATCCTTTTGGGAAAGAAGAAGGGCAAATCTTTCGACAACCCGAAAGATGAATGAGGCAATCCTTTTAACAGGAGAAAGGCAAATCTTTTGGCAATGCGAAAGATGAATAAGACAATCCTTTTGAGAAAGGAGAAGGGAAAATCTTTCGGCAATGCGAAAGATGGATAAGAAAACTCTATGAAAGAGGAGAAGGCAACTCTTTCGACTATGCGAAAGAAGGAAAAGGCAACACCAAGATGTATAAAAAAGGACATCAAGTTCTTATTTCTTATTAGAAAAGCTGGAAAATATTGCCAAAATGATTAAAAATTATACTTGATTCAAGGTAATTGAAAGTAAGCACATTTGAAAGATGTTCCCTTTTCTACCTAGAGCATTATCCCCAACTGAGCAAACTCTGTAGAATCCAGAATCAAGGTCAAATTATTGTTGTTGAGTTTCTTTAAGGAAGATACCAAATTTTCTTGATATGAAAAGAGAGGAAATATTCTTAGTTTCATAAAAGCAATTGAGTGAAAAGATATTGATAGAGGAATTTCACATAAATAAAGAAGATTCTTGGCAGTTTTGTCAGTTTGATATCCTAGGGCTTTTTCCATGATGATCTTTTTGCACTCTTTTTAAGATATTGAGCTTTTTCAGGTTTTGGGGAGAAGCTTATTATATCATCCTTCATTTTGGAGATGTTCTGACTTTTCTTTTTTTCTGAGAAGGGTACGTCACAAACTCCTTCATCTTGAAGATGCTTCAATCCTTCTTTTTCTCAGGAGATATACTGATGATATTGGCTCATTGGCTGAGAATCTTTTGATGATAGTAGAAATCAAATATCTTTTAGGGTTTGTCAGGAGGTTCATCACAATCGCCTTCATCTTGATGGTGATCTGAACTTTCCCTGGAAGGATCCGTCACAAACTCTTTCATCTCGAAGATGATCCAAATCTTCTTTGTCTCCGGGGGTCTAGCTCGCATATTCATCTTCATCTTGACGACAATTGAGAGATCCCTTTTGCAAATATTTAATTGGAGCCTAAATGACTGAGGAGATATGGATTGGGTAGATTCTTTTATTGCCCAGGATATTTCCACTGCCCTACTGCCAAAAGAATGATCTTTAAGAACGTGCCATTGCCACGATCAATATCAATTCACTTCTGGCTTTTCAACATCATTGAATTTTCCTTTGCCGATCATATCAAAGATTTTTCTTCATCCTCTTGGTTGACCAACATAAAATCTGAATTTTGAGTCTTTCTTCACAAAAGCTTCACCCTTTCGGAAAGAATACTAAAGAAGATTAGAGGTAATTCTTTATGTAGTAAAAGCTTGAGATAAATAACTATTTTTTATGGTAATTTGGCAAAATATTCTTGAAATTCTCGATAACAAAAATTGCTTAACATCGAGTTTTGACACATCAGTGGAATTCTGGAGGAAAGTCCAACATGAAGCTGAACTCCAAAGGTAAATCCAATACGAAATTGAAATTTTGAAGGTAAGCCTTGGCATAATACTGGAAGATAAGCCCAACTCAGAAGTTGTTTTTTGAAAGAACATCCAAATCAAAATTCAGATTCTGCAAGGAAAGCTGAAAAATTCGAGTCAAAACTCGAGTCTTCAAAGGAAAACTAGGAAGTTTAGTTTTTCAGGAGAGAAAATTAGAATCGAAACCCCAATTTTCAAAGGAAAAGTAGACCAACTCAGATTTTTGAAGGAAAGAAAATTTGAGTCGAAACTCAAATCTTCAAAGAAAAAGTAGACCAACTCAGATTTTTGAAGGAAAAAAAATTTGAGTCGAAACTCAAATCTTCAAAAGAAAGTTGAAAGGTTCGAGTCGGGGCTCGAATCTCAAAGGAAAACTGAAAAGTTCAGATTTTAAAGGAAAGAAAACTTGTGTTAAAACTCAAATCTTCAAAGGAAAGCTGGAAAGTTCGAGTCAGAGCTTGAATCTTAAAGAGAAATTAGAAAGTTTGAGTCAAAACTTAAATCTCAAAGGAAAAATCAAAAGTCTGAGTCAGAACTCGAACCTCGAAGGAGAGTTGGAAGTTCGAGTCGAAACTCGAATCTCAAAGAGAAATCTTTAATCAGAAGATTGAATTTTGAAAATCGCCAGTGTGAGGACTGGGATTGAAAGTTTTGAGAATGACCAGTTCGAGGACTAGATTATCTGACTTGCAATGAAGAAGACCATCATAGTTAATTGTATGTGGTCTGATTTCAGGATTATCCCCTAATCCTGAATAGGGCACAAATAAAATTGAGGTGAATTGATGAAAAGGGATAGAAATTAATGAAAGATTGACAGAAATTGAGGAAAATTGAGGAAAGATTGATGAAGATTGTAACTCAAAGGCTTAAAATTGAGAATTTGGATGACCCGAAGGTCAAAATCAGAATTAGAGCTTTGAATTTTGATGAATGTTTAGTGTAAAGACTGAACCTGGGGGGGTCAACTGATCAATCAGCCAGACACTAGCACGAGCGCTAGGCATACGAGCACTGGAATTTTTGCAAATATACCAGTACGAGCACTGGATTTCGAAAATGTACCAGTACGAGCACTCGATTTTTGAAAATGCCCCAGTATGAGCACCAGGTTTTGAAATTGCACTAGCATTGGATTTTGAAAATGTACCAATACAAGCACTGGATTTTGAAACTATACCAGTACAAGCACTGAATTTTGAAAATGTACCAGTACGAGCACTGAATTTTTGGAAATGCACCAGTACGAGCACTGAATTCTTGGAATCACACCAGTACGAGCACTGAATTTTTGGAAATTCACCAGTACGAGCACTAGATTTTTGGAAAATGCTGACACCGTTTTCCAATTTGAATTTTGAAAGGAGACCGACATTCTAAAGATATTTGGAAATTGAAGCGGGAATGATTGCCGGGGTTTCAGGATTATCCCTTATCCTGAAGGGGAAAGAATAAAAATTGATGAGAATTTTTGAGGAAATTATGGAAAATGATTCAGGTTTTATCCCTTAACCTGAAAGGGAAATACCTCGGAGAACAAGGTTCATGTTTAACCCTTAACCTGAAGGGGGAATGAAGGAGATACCTCGAAGGCCGAGGTTCAGGTTTATCCCTTAACCTGAAAGGAAAAAGAATACCTCGAAGGACGAGGTTCAGGTTTATCCCTTAACTTGAAAGGGAAAAAGAATACCTCGAAGGCCGAGGTTCAGGTTTATCTCTTAACCTGAAAGGGAAAAAGGGAAAAAGGGAAAAAGGGAAAAAGGGAAAAGGAATACCTCATGGGAAAGATGCATCAGGTTTATCCCTTAACCTGAAAGGGTAAAAGAATAGAATTTGAGGAGACTTAATAAAGAGAAATTGGTAGAAATTTACAAAATAAAGATCGATGAAACTTGTCTTGCAAAAGAATTCTCATAGGTAGCATTATTTCTCTTATGAGGGGTCTCAGGATTATCCCTTATCCTGAATGAGAAGGAAGAAAATACCTCGAAGGCCAAGGTTCAGGTTTATCCCTTAACCTGAAAGGGAAAAAGAAAAAGGAAAGAAATACCTCATTGTAAAGAGGCATCAGGTTTATCCCTTAACCTGAAAGGGTAAAAGGAGAAAAGATTGATAAAATTGATGAAAAATTGATAAAATTGGTAGTAAATTGATGAAAATTTGATCAAAATTGAAAATTGAAAAATGGATACAACTAACAAAGATAACAAGATTAACTGAAAATTGATAAGATTGAAGAAAAAAAAGTTTGTCTGATCCTGCTTGCACATAGGATCTTTAAAGTGAGATGAGAATGTTTATTCAAAAGACAAGTGAGAAATCATTTTGGGAAGAAGATCAACCGTAAGGTTGATTTTGAAGAACGATCGGCGCGAGAGCTGATCTTTGAAAGGGGAATCAACACGAGGGTCAATTTAGAAAAAGAATCAACACGAGGGTTGATTTTGAGGAGAGATCAACATGAGGGTTGATTTTGAAGATAATGGTTCGAAACTAATTTTGGAAAAGAAAATCAACACAAGGGTTGATTTTTTTAAGATGATGGTTCAAAACCAATTTTGGAAAAGAAGATCAACACAAGGGTTGATTTTTGGAGATAATGGTTCGAAACCAATTTTGGAAAAAAAGATCAATACCAAGGTTGATTTTTTGAAGACAATGGTTTGAAACAAATTTTAGAAAATGAGATCAACTCAAGGGTTGATTTTTGAAGATAATGGTTCAAAACCAATTTTGGAAAAGAAGATCAACACCAGAGTTGATTTTTGAAGACAATGGTTCAAAACCAATTTTGAAAAAGAAGATCAACACCAGGGTTGATTTTTGAAGAAAATGGTTCAAAACCAATTTAGGGAAAGAGAATCAACACAAGGGTTGATTTTTGAAAAAATTGGACCAAAATATTAAACTCTTGGTGATCATAATGAAGATTTTTTTTTTTGCAAAAATTTTCAAAATTTCACGATTTTGAAAAGCCCTCATAGGTAATTTCATTTCTCTCATGAATGATGTTGAGATTATCCCTCATCCGAAAAAGAATAGAAATTTAATGTGGCCTAATGGAAGCCGATGGCAAAGAAGATTTTTTGAAATAAAAATATAATTTTTCAAAAACTAAATGCCCCAGTGTGGCAAAAGAAAGAAGTATTTGATATCAAAGATACGAAGAAAATTAACATTTCATTGACAAGCAAAGTTGATAACAAAAGACTACATATTCACAAGTACTTGACCAAAGGTTACAAAAAGACTAGGGCTGACCTGCCCCTATAAGGTGACTGGCAGAAAGGAAAAAAAAAAGCAGACAACTTTGACATTTATCAATTTTCTGAATGGTTTGGAAAAGGCTTGGTCAGGATGGCTAGCTCGTCTTTTTCTTCGTCTTCAACAAGGATACTTTTGTCAATGTAGTCATGGACAATGTTTTTGAAGACGAAACAATGATCGGTGTCATGCCCAACTGCCCGTTGGAACTTGCAGAACTGATTCATGAACCTTCCCATGATTATGGGAGGATTCGTGGCTTTTGGGAGCTTCACTAATCCCTTGGTCATCATGAATTCAAGGGCTTCTTCGAGTGTTTATTTGAGAGGAGTGAACGCACGATCATTACTCCAACCTTCGCACTTTATCTTTTCCTTTTATGGAAAGTTGGCCTGAGACAACTTGCTATTCTGCTCGGAAGACTTTTCCTCTTGAACTGCACTGTGGTTCTGACCACTTTTACTGTTATTTTTGTTTCTCCTACTGTTGCTGCCATGATTATTGCCGGAGGTATCAGCTGAGTGAGTGAACTGCGCCTTCTTCTGGTCTTGGATATTCTTGACCAGAGTCATGCCCTCGTAGAGGCCATTTTCCATTCCTGTCTCGAGTCATTTGAATCGCTCAATCAATTTGATGAAGAATTTCACTGGAGATGTGGCGATGAGGCTCCTCAGGAGCTGAGAGAAATTGTTGAGGATTATCTGCAGTGCGTGCTCCTCTGGAATGGGAATCTTCATCTTATTACAAGTGCTTCTCTACCTGTGGATGAATTCTTTTGCTTTCTCGTTCTCATTCTGCTTCAGGTTATAAAGGTGATTGAGCGTAGGCGAAGCCTCAGTGTTGAATAAGAAGCACTCAATGAATAGATTTACCACTTTATCGAACTCTCGTAGTTTATAGGATTAATGTGGTCCGTATACCATCTGGCCACTATACCTTCTAGGCTGCGAGGAAAGCAGATGAACAAGGCCCTGTTATCTTTCCTGAAATGGCTGCACTCTGCGTAAAGTATGGCCAAGTGAGCCTTTGGATTACCGGTTCTATCAAACTTGAGGAATTTACGGGGAAGGTTCTCCAGATTATCATCTCCGTCGAGGCCATCGTAGAAATCATCGCTTGAATAGGTTTGCTTGCCCTTGCTCTTGGCTTGAATGTCCTTGACTGCGCGGGTTACTTCCCTCAACTGCTCACGCATCGGATCCTCTGTCGGGATCCCATACTTGGGCTTGTTCACAGATTCAGGCTCTTCAGTAGCTATCTTCGCAAACTTCCGCGGGGGATTCTGACTGAACACAAACTACTCTTCCTCTTCCAATTCTTCTTCTTTTGCTGACTCAGTGCCCTCAGAAGTACTGTTCAAATGCACCTTCTTTTTTATGATCCTGACATGCTTTTTTGCAGCTTTCTTTTTTAGTTTTCTCTTAGGAACTGCCTTTTTCAGATTGGCCTCAGCTTGCTCCAACATCATCTTGACCATCATCTTTTGGAACAGACCATACATAGCGGGATCAACATAATCCCCCTTGTTCTGACTTTGTCCTCTGAATGCCTGAGGAGAATCCATTTCTTCTATCTCACTGTCGCTGTATTGCTGAGCAGTCTCCTTTTCTGTCCTCGTCTGAACCATATTTTTCTGTAGAGTAAAGGGAGGATTTAGACTAAAGAAATTTTGGGAGAAGTTTTGACAAGAGAAGAAATCAGGTTAAATAGGTTGAAAAATGATATCCCATTACTAGGGATTGAGTCATCACAAAATTTGTGACAATTGCGTTGTTACTCTATGGGGAGGAATAAACAACTGAAAATATAAATAATGAATGCTATTTTGAAAAGGGCTATCTCTTGATAAAAAGAGACTTTATTGTAAAAAAAAAGGTGAAAGAATTTCTTGGAATAGAATCAGAAGATATGTTGGAAAGATAGGAGGAAAAAGGTTTGAAAATAGATGACAAGGATTTAAAATTTTGAAAAATTGCAGTCAGAATCAGAAAAATTGAAGAAATCAGAAGAAGAAAAGAAAAAGTACACCTGGGTTTTGAAAATAAAGAGGAAATTTTGAATAATATACCCAGGGTTTTTAGAAAATATAAGGTAATATATAAGAAGTAAATAAACATCACAGAATCACAGCTATATAAACAAGGATGCACAAACAACACTCCCTAAAGCTGACCCTAAATGAAATATTTGAAATGACTTTTAGGACCTTAATCCTAACTCTATGTTTCAGATCATCTGATTCCAATCAAGGTGCGCTGATATACTCAAGCCGAAACTCGAAGTACGTGGCATATAAATATTTCTCCGGTTCTAGGGTAATGGCTTCCCAACATCCTTGAGCACCTACCGATATACTTCAGACTATGGCCCTTAAGTACGTGGTAGGGGGGCGTTAACCCAAATAAGTGGTCCAGTTGTGAGGCTCTCTCCTGAACTATGGTTCAGTGAGACATCCCAACAACGTGAAGACCAGGACAATATAGGTAGGGATGTTTTCGAAAACATGTTCAACATGCAATAAAACTAGATGTTTCTAATGCAAGTCCTAAAGAGGTAGAATTTAAATGAAAAGAAGCATACACTTACATACATTGTTTACATTCCATCCCTAGAATTGATGAGAGTTGTATTTCAGACCTAAGTCTAAGTGAGCATGCGATAATCTCCTCAATATGGTCCTACCAAACCATACTTAAATCCTATATGCATTATGTCAGCTAGGACAGAGTCTAGGCTCCTAAGGTTTGCATGGAAATGAAGCTGACATTTGAAGAATAAAGACTTAGACAATATCAAAGCAAAGCAAAAGGCAAAAATCCGACCGAACGAAGATGGATCCCATCACAGTGGCCAACTTCTGTGATTATTGCAAAAATTTTCCTCTTGTGTTCTCTCTTTTCCTTCTCTTAGCCTTTCTAACCTCTATTCCCTTTTTAAAGGAGAATAAAAAGATAGAAAAGAAGAGAGAATGAGAAAAGAAAGAAAGAGAGAGAAACTCTTTTGCAAAGGTCTCACTTGACCTTAATTTTGAAAGTATTTTGAAATTACTCGCCTCCGTTTTGAAAATTTATGGGAAAAAGGAGAGACAGGATTCGCTCGTCGGTATGAGGTTCGACCGTTCCCGGTACCTTTACCAGGGGTAATCGAACCAAGGATCAAACTCATGCCTTTTGCTTTGCCTAAATATTGTCTAAGAATTTATCCTAAGTCTAAAAATGCACAAAGAATCACGTTTATGCAAATATAAAGATATATGCACTTTTGAAGATATTTTTAGAACTTTTTGGGATTTATCCAAGTGATTCTGAAATAAATTTGAGAATTTTGTGAAGAAATGGTTTTTGAAATTGGTTTGAAAAAAAAAAGTTAGATTTCGAATCTAACTTAGAATCTGGAAGAAGAGAATTAGAAAATTCAAGTCTAGGAATAATCAAAGTTTGGAAAAATAAGCCTTGGATAAAGAGAAAAGGAATTTAGAATTTGGAACTTTGAAATAAGAATGAATTTTTAAAGTCAGAATGGACTTTTAATTTGGATCGATTTTCAAGAATCGATTTTAAAAAGGGATCTTTGGTTTTGAGTTTAAATTGAGAACCTGAAACAAGAACTGAATTTGGAAGTTTAATTTAGACTTGGAGAAAATATGGTTTTGAAAGATGGAAGTTGAAATTGGAATTTTAAAACCTAGATTTGAAAATGGAATTGAGTTTGGAATTGGAAATCAGATTGAAAAATGGAACTGGATTTGAAAATCTGGAATCCTAAATGAAATTGGATCCGAAGTTTAGAATCCAAGATGGATTTGAATCCAAAATCTGGAATCCTAAATGGAATTGGATCCAAAGTTTGGAATCCAAGATGAGATTGTATTTGAAAAATCTGAATCCCAGGTGGAATTGGGTTCTAAATCTAGAATCCAAGATGGAATTGGATTTTGAAAATCCAAATGGGACTTTGAGGATGGATCTGAATTTTAAAAATCCAGATATGAATTTAAAAATGGGCTTTAAACTTAGGGAAAATCGAATTTTGAGATTCAGAATCAATCTCAAAACCTTGAACTTGAATTGAGAATCAAGACTCAAAGTTAAAATTGGATAGAACTTTGGAGATTTTGAAAAATAAAGAATAAACTTGATTTTAAACTTGAGTTTTGAAATCAGGAAATGAATCTGGAAATTCCAAAGTTTAAATTTAAACTTTTGAAATTCAATCTGGAATATTGAATTGATTTTGAAATTGGATCCTAACAATGAATTTGGAATTTCAAAGTTTGATTGAACTTTGAAATTTGATCTAAAATGCTAATTTAAAATTGAATCCTGGAAATGAATTTGGAATTTCAAAGTTCAATTAAGCTTTGGAATTTGATTTGAAATGCTAATTTGAAATTGAATCCTGGAAAATGTATTTGGAATTTCAAAGTTTGAATTGAACTTTGAAATTTGGTTTGAATTGGAAATTGAATCTTGAATATACAAATGAATTTGAAATTTCAAAGTCAAATTGGACTTTGAAATTGAAGTTTGAATTTTTGAAATAAGATAGAATTAGGAATAGGAAGATGATTTTGAATAAGATTGATTTGAGAGATGAAGAAGATATTTGAAAATATATCTCAAAATCACTTGAATTTTGAAAATATGATATAATTCTATCCTAAATGATGAATGAATTAAAAGAATTTGAAATTGGGTTTTGAAAAGCATGTTTCATTCTTTAAGTGAATTAAAACAAGATTGAAGATATAATACATTTCTGACTATGGTCATAAAATGTATTATATAATAATCATATTTAAATTCAAGCAAAGAATAAAGCATATTTTGGTGCCTTTATAGAGTTTAAAATGAAATTAACTCTCAATATATCCTGACTATGGTCATTGATATATATTTTGAGTTAATTTTAAGTTAAACTCTGATAAAGGAGGAAAATATTTAGAAAAAAATATGATGATTTTGAAAAGAGATCCAGTGTGGATCCAATGTTATTCCATAAAAGATGAAAATCCTAAGTTTTGTTCACATCTTGACTATGGCCATTGATGCGAATCGTCAACTTAGGATTTAATCACATTTTATTAGAATGGTGCACGTGCCATTCGTGTTTCACCATTTGTGAATTTTGAAAAATAAAGGAGAAAATATCATGAAACAAGCAATTCTAGAAGATATGTATGCTCATACATTCTAGTCTATGTTGGAAATGTAAAATTCTCATTATCATCTAGCTATTACAATTATTAAATTGAAATTGAAATAATAAATAATCTAAGAGAGGGAATCAACATTTCCATTTATTCATGCAAAACAAGGTTAGTATAAAGCCAAATGCGAAAGCAAATATATGAGAAAATGAGGAATACTGTATAAAATCCCAATATGTATATGAGAAGGCATATGACAAGATGTATATGAGAATGTATGTTTATATGCAAAATACACACATATATACATAAGAATGGATATGAGGATATGCATATTTTCTCATGACCAAAATTCTGACATGAAAATTCAAACATGTATAGGAATGAGATAAATGCAAAGGGTTATGAGGATGCTGTGGTGTGCACAAGGTATTCTGAGTATAAGATATAACAATAGTGTAATGGAGATGAATTGGTGAAGATGGTGCTAGAATGGGGTAGGTTAAGTGGAGTTGTAACCTGCTGAAATGAGAGATACAGGGGAAGGTGGAGTGTTACTACAATGAGAAATTGTAGCAGCAAGTGTATGTGATGTGAATGAGTGAAGTTCCAGCAAGATGAAGGTGGTGCTTTGTTGCAAGTGGGGTGCATGTGATAGTGCAAGTGATGACTGGAGATGGTTAGGGGATACATGGGGTATGATGCTGCAAACAACAACAGATGAGGGTGTGCTAAGTGAAAGTGAGGTGCAACAATAGTGGGGCTAGTGAAGCTGGAGATAGTGACAGTTAGGTGACAAGGGGTGTTATGATTGGTTAAGTGATTGACTGTGGGATTCTGCAGGAAAGTGGTAACAGCAGAGTGTTGTTTGGGTATGGACGATGCTGAAGCGAATGTATAACAATAAGTAAAAATATAGGGGATGGCTGCAGATATAACAGTGAGGTGTAGATGTGGAGTATGGATGAATAGTGTAATTCGCAGAAAAATACAAGTGGATGTACAACAGTAAAGTGTGTGCAAGGTGTAGGGAGTATGTAACATGTGATATTGAAAATATAGGGATGCTGCAGAAAAGAATGCAATATGTTGTTAAAGCACTCGTAGCCTTTCATTGCACAGTCTGAATGACCAAAAGTAGATAGCGCAGACACAAATATGATGTGATTAGGATGAGGACCTCAAACTCTTGAAGTTTGGCGAAAAGTCTTAGAGAAAAACTACCATCACCGTGCATCCCATATACCGAAATCATATGAGCTAAGATCCCTTTCTGACATTTCTTAATACTTCTCTGCAACCACTCATCAAAACTTGATAAGGAACAACCATTGATCCAGTTCTAGCATACATCTGTATGAGAGAAACTGTAGCCATAGTGTCAGTTCTTATCTCCATTTTCATCACAAGACCATGAAATGCCCTGCAAACTGCTGGGGCATTCAGATGACTACAATCGCGAATTAGACTGGCAAAGGTGATTGCAGTTGGTATCACATGGTCATTTTGCATCTTGTAAAAAAAACAACATTTCGTCAATAAGATTTATGGGATGTTAATTGATGTCCATGAAATGACATCTCTGCAATTTATTCTGTCTAGAATATTCTCAGCAGCACTGACGACTCCAGACATGTAGATGATAAACAGACAGAATACACAGTAAACGATCACTAATGAGGAAGATCAAAGTAAAACTAGCAAACACAGGGATGATGTTGAAATTGCATGCAGACTTAAAGGGGAAAATATTGATTCCACAAAATTGAAATTAGTGTAATAGATAGATCAACGATGAAGCAAATCAATACATGAAATCAAACGCCTAAATGATGGATTAAAAATGAAATGCAGATGAAAAGAGAGGCTTCGTGAGATACTAAAGATGCAATTCCTTATAGATATATCTATGATGCAGGAATTAACATACATAAGAATGAGAAACGAAAACATACAAATACGTGTAAGAGCATGAAGCGCAGAAAAATAAATAAATAAATAAAAATGCTAGTGAACTGTAATGATATGGATGATAATGGTAAAATAAAAAGAAAATGGCAAAGGTTGCTATCGACTCTAGATGATTCTAAAAAACCCACTATCATAGCCAAAATTAATGAGAAGAATGGTAAAGAAAACAGTGAAGCAATCACGATGAATTGAGAGAATCACAACAAATAAGGTGGACAAACAAAATCCCCTGATTAAAGTGAATCAACGATAATGAATGGACGACGCTGTTGGGTTGTCCTATTGTAACACCGAAATCCTCGGATTGAGGAATTGGCCAATCTCATGGGGTATGATCCCTGGCGATATATTAATCCCCAGACTAAGAATCTTCAACCTTGATAAACTCCCCATGGGCAAGTAAGATGTAACATGGGAATTCATTGGAACCCAGAGGCAAAACCCTCAGATTTAGCAGGTGAGGTGTTACACACTCCTTAGCGGATTGTACATTCCTTTCGTTCCAGCAGAATGCGAATATACCCAAATTCATGCAGGAAATAATGTTGTTGTTGACGAATAGCTTATGACGGAAATTTGCTTTTGATATCTGTTCAGCGATGGGACAAGCCACAACCAGGCTGTCCACCTTCATTTGACCCTAGCAACATGAATATTTACAAAGACAAAATGGGTCCAAAGAGCTCTCTATCACAAGAGTGACACTCCTCTAGATATGCTCTATTCAAAGTGATGACTAGTGGCCATTCAGATGATACACAAGCTCAACAAATGTAACACATGAATGAGTTAATATAAAAGGAAATACTGAAAACAAATTAAATCAAATTACTTGAGATACAAAAATTGGGAAGTGGAAGAGATGAATCGACAGACTGGATAGAGAGGCAGAATGTGGTGATGGAATCAAATATATGATGCATAATTCGATGGATATAAAACAGGAATAACCAGATCAATGGATAATGCATCAGATCAACTGCTAAAAAAATAAAATAAAAATAAAAATAAAAATAAAAATAAAAATAAAAATAAAAATAAAAATAAAAAAGATAAATATCTAACAAGTAAATAAATACAATCGAATGATGATAAACAGAACCACCCTGTGTGATGAAGCACATATGTAATTAGAATGAGAAAAATATCAAAAAGAAGATAGAGCACAATCAGATACTATCAAAGCAAGAAATACCAAATGTAAAACATAAAATCGGACGAAACATGGTAATCAAGGGTAAATTGCAAATGAAAATGACAACAGGGTACAAGTCAGGATTACGATTCATGAGATGATGATTAAAACCTTGATTTGGTTCAAATAAACACAAAAATCAGCAAGATCTGGAAATGATTTATAAATAAAACGAGAATAAATGTTGGAGCAGAAACACTCCGTAGCTGTAGCAATAGGTAGATCGACCCTGCCATATGCATGTTGATCATGCGTTTGGTGCCTTGCGGTAAAAAAAAAGGAAAAACAAACAAACGAAATATAATGGACGATCTCAAAAGGAAAATGTAAATGATAGCAACAAAATGGTACTATGTTACACCGAATATGGGAAAAATCGAAGGAAACTCAGAATATCTTATAGAGGAAACGAAAAGAAAATAGAAAGCAAATGTTGAAATCATAGATTCCATTGTTGTTGCACAGGGGATGAATTGAGATTGCTATAAGCAATCCAACACCACCCGTGATGCGTAAATGGGGCCAAAATAGGAAAAACAAAGAGGAAATAAGAAATCGAAGAGGGAAGAAAGAGCACTTACCACGACTGGCTTGAGAAAGGGGATCTTCTTGATCTTTCTGATGAGCTTTGTCACTTGGTTTTGCAGGTTTTTTTTTTGAAGGAAGGAGGAGATGAATGGCGCTCGGCCGTGGAGCTTCCTTCAGAATCAAAATAAAGGAGAAGAGGGAATGAAGAAGAGGATTAGGGCCGTGAAGGAGAAGGGGAGTGTAGGGGTGAAACGCGATGGTTTAGAAGGCTCTCTGCGGTTTTCTTTTATAAGAGAAAACCGTTGGGAATTTTATAAATCGGGTATGATTTTTTTTGAAAATTTTCAGAAGGGTGGCTCATTTCAAAGGGTTTTTTCTAAAAAGTGGTTCTTACTAAAAAATGATTTTTAAAAAGGGCTTTTAAACCGTTTTTTTTTGTATTTTCTTTTTTGAATTTTATTTTTTTGTTGTTTTCCTCATATTTTCTATTTTTTTGTGTTTTTGACATAAAATTCTAAAACTAAGGGATTTTAAAGGATTTAATACTATTTTTATGAAATTTTTAAAAACATTTACAAAAGAGGGGTTTTCTGAGAATTTGGGTTTGATCTTTGAAAATTTCTTCAGAAAATGGGTCTTTGATCCAGTTTTTTAGGAAATATTCGAGTTTTGAACCTCGAATTGAGAAATACAGAGCCACAAATCCAACTAGATACCAGATGGATTGTTGAGCCTTTCAATTTTTTTTTGGTATTTTTATATTTTTGTTTAAAAATTGGGTAATGAGGCTCAGTTTTGGGTTTTGATGCTGGATCCAAATCCAAAATCGAGTCAGATATATATATAAAAAAATGGATTTGATTCCAGTAAATCCACGAAATAACTGGAATTTAGTTTAAAAAAAATAACTTAATTTATTCAGAAAATGGGAGCCAAGGGAAAAAGGGGAATATTTATAAAATTTTGAAAAATTTGGGGTGTTCACACCTTGTCTGCCCGACAAAAGCAGAGAGAGAAGAGGGGAACATGGAGAGCTTGACCACTCCTTGCCAACCAAAACGCAGGGAGACGACAGGGGTTGGCCCCTGTCGACCCATACAAACACAGAGAGGTGGCAGGGGCTCGACCCCTGCCCACCTAACAAGAAAAGAGAGGGTGACGACGATAGGGCTCGACCCCTGTCGTCGTTCCCAGACTCAGAGAGGTGGCAGGGGCTCGACCCTTGCCAACCTACCGAGAACAAGAAGGGAGGTGGCAGGGGCTCAGACCCTGCCGACTTGGCTAAACAAGAGGCAGGCAGGGGGCCCTTGCCACCCTGCCGACCAAGGCACAAGGGCCACCCAGGAGCCCTCCCCTGGGAGTCCTCTGCCAGACAGAGGAGGCGACACAGGCAACAACCAAAAGGAAAAGGGGGAGACGACCGAGGGGAGGTGCTCAACACCTCCCTCCCTGTCAGACCCAGAGCCACCACAATGGTGGCTCTAGTCCACTGACCCAAGAATAGGAGGGTCGAGGGAGACAAAGAAGAGAGGAGGCAACGACGAGGGGTGCTCGACACCACCCTCCTGGTAAACCCAGAGACACCCACAATGGTGGCTTTGGTCCACCGACAACAAACATGGAAAAAAAGGGAGAAAAGGGATGGGGTTTACTTGGGAAGACCGCAATGACGAGGGAGTCCACTGATGACACATGTGAAGGTGATGGCGTCGGGGACGTTGGCCGAGCTGCTAGAGCAAATGCGATGACAGTCGGTGGTCAGACGGACCACAGAGAAGGAGCAAAGCGATGGTGGTGGTGGCATCGACCGAACACAGGGAGGAAGACGACGTCGAGGACAGAGAGAGAGGATGAGGGGAGCTTACCAGAGCACCAGTGAGGGTGGCCGGTACAGGTCGCTAACGATAGCTCACAGAAAGGGGAGTAGACTAGAGGCATAGAGGGAAGGGGCAGCGAGGACAGGGGGTCGGCAGCGCTCGAAGGTCGTCGGCGGCTTTGATCGCCAGCATCTACAAGGAAGGGGTCAGAGACAGGAGTGTTATCATCGCAAAATTTTTTCCTCCCTCTGCGAGAGAGAGAAACAATTCTGCGAGTCAAACTCGACCAAAGTTTTGAAAATGGTTTTTGAAAATTACTCACCTCAATCTTTTAAATTTGCAGGAAAATTCTGTAGAATGGGACTCGCCTGTCGGTATGAGATTCAATCGTTCCTGACGCCTTTACCAGGGGTAATTGAACCAAGGATCAAAAGTGTGCTTAGCTAGGGTCGAATATCTAAATCATGTTCTATCTCCTAAATGCACAACGAATCAGGCATGCACTATGAAGTTTTTGAAAAATGCACATTTTGAAAACATGATGTTTGCTTCTGTTGTTTGAAAAAGATTTGGAGAATACTTGGAAAAAGAATTCATTGGAAAATCATAAAATTCTTTGAAAATCCCCTTTTGAATAGAAAATTGATTCTCTGAACAATTAATACTTTGAGAAAATCGATTTCTGAATTGAAATAAGTTCATGAAAGCGGATTTGAGAATTCTGAGAAAACCAGTTTCAGAGGTGATTCAAAGATTTTGAGAAAATTGAATTTTGGAAAATCTAAACATTCTTTCTGAGAAAATTGATTTCTTTATTGAAATAAACCAATAACAGAGGATTTGGCTTTTTGAAATACTTCATAATGCAAATTAGCCAATGTGAATGAATGAATGCAACTTCGAAGAATATTTTCTGAGGATTTTGAAGAGAATTATTTAAAAATTGCAGTGATTTTGGAAAATAGCCTAAGAGTGTAGACAGAATGTGGCTAATACAAAGATGACAAATCTGAGTCTCATTCGTATTCTGACTATGGCCATAAATATGAATTCCACCAAGTTTTTCAACTCCCTAAAAGCTTGTGCACGTGCCATTCGTGTCAACCATAGTGAATTTGGAAAATTTGCAATGAATTGCCATACATCAGATATCCGAATTTACGAAAGCAAACTATATGCAATGCACCCTATTCTATGCAGAAATGTAAATCTTATTTCAATATTATATTTGATATTATATTGAATAAGAAAAAAAAGGAATAAATGAACAAAATCTTCCGCTTGAATATCTCTGCAAAACTAGAAAATGGGTTAGCACAAATATGTATGCTTTTCTGGATTTATCCAACAATATTGAGGAATTATCGGATTTTATCCAGATATAAATCCTGATTCATACCTCCCTAATATAAACATGAGAAATAAATGATGCAAATGTATGAAAATTCAAAAATAAAGTTTGGAAATTTGAAATTGTGATGAAAATAACCAAAATGCCCCTGATAACAAGACTATGACCTTGAAATTAGGGTTTTCAGAAAGTAATTTTATAAAAATGAGAATTTTAAAATCCAAATAAATGCAAATGAAGATAAAGATGATATGACATGATTGTATGCATGAAAATATGAAAAATGAAAGTTTGGAAATTCGAAATTGAGGTAAAAATAACTAAAACGCCCTTGATAACAAGACTATGGCCTTAAAATCAGGGTTTTCAAAAATATTTTTTGTAAAAATGAGAATTTTAAAATCCAAATGAGTGCAAATAAGATTGAAATCAAACATAACATGATATGATATGATTATATTCATGCTAAAACTCTAAATATGCAAAAATATCACAAAACATTGAATTTTGCCTAAATTTGTCAGTTTAACTAACACACATGATAATTGAACTTGGAATCAAACCAAATTTGTCATGGACACCTATATTAACCCTAAGAATAGAATGGAATATGACAATCAAAATTTTTGGTATTATTCAATATGGAAATTCAATAAAAAACCTAAAATACAAGTTTTTTGCCTTTTAGCCTATACCTACCCTAATGACAACATGTTTTTGGATTGATTCCTACTATAAAAATTTGTGAGTTTGTGCATGGTGATAGTGGACAACTAGGGCAGAATTTTTTCTTTTTACAGACTTGGGATTCGACCTATGGTCTGAGAGCTACAACTCTGGCAACATCGATCAGAATCCAGTGAGTTTAAAATTGAAGGCAAACTGACAGGTTTTCATAAAAATTAAGGGAAAAATACTAATCTGTGGCCAAAAATGCTGAAATTTTAGGAGGATGTTGAAGATAGACAGAGGATCAGTTCTTATTTTTACAGTTTTGGCATTGGAGCTACGGTTATGAAGGATACATTGAATTATCAGACCCCTAATTCTGACGAAATTACAATAATAGGGAATCAACAGGTGAACTTTTAAAACCTAGAAAAAATATAAATCTAAATCCTAAAATCCTGAAATTATGAGAAATGACATAGAATATCATTAGGAACAATTCCTCTTTCGACAGTTAGAGCATCCAACTTACGGGTTGGAGTGTTACGATCGATTTAAGTGGATCTAAACCCTGACGAAACTGTATCAGACATAATACAGTAGTCTGTAAAACCCAAATTTTGAGAGATAGCAAGCTTTATCAAAAAAATTCCATAACCAGTAAAATAATAGGTCTTTCCATGAATCCATTGTATTTTACAGAGCATGAATCAGATCTCCCATGAGGGAGATCATGAATTAACAACTCTGCTACAGAGGGATTCATTGTTTTCACATGGTTGAAAACCCAGTTTGGTGCTTGATTTTTACAATTTGGTTACCGAACCCAAATTGAACTGGGTTTTTTGTAGGAAATTAGGAACACATAAGCCTATTTAGTATAAAAATTCTGGATTTATTGGTAAATATTTTCACTTAAAATGATGACTGGAATGGACGTATGAAATAAAACCAATGAACTACTAAACAACAATTAATGAAACCTATGAAATACCTATAAAATAATAAAGTAAACTAAATACAATGCCTAGGATATGCATCTAATATGAAAAATAGTAAAATAAAAGAGAATCAAGGGGGTATGAGCCCTATTTTTAATGTGGCGATAGGAAGGAAGGATCCGACCCATGCATCAGGTGGATCCTCTTTCCTATATAGATTTAATCATGAAAGCCATATGTTTTCAATAATATAAAGAAAACAACAATGTTATTTCAAAGAAAATCAACACAACATAATAAGGTAATATGGGCTTACCTTGGGTTAGCTTGGGTCGGTTGGAGGGGCAACACCGATTGAAGGAAGGAGGCTTGAAGCTATAAGCTATGGTGGCTGGAACCTTGATGTGGCTGGAGCAAGGAGTAGGACTGAAGGTAGGCACCGACTGGAGGAAGAGATTGCTGCTTCAAGGGAATGGAAATGGCTGCAAGGCTGGAGGGGGAGTTGCTGTACCACTTGCTGCTGCGACTGCCACCAATGAGAGGATGCGTCGGCTGAAGTGGTGCTGGAGATGGTTGGGCTGCACCAAGGAAGGTTGGGCGTCACCTTGTGTGTGCTGCGGCTGTGTGAGAGAGAGCTGAAGATGGAGGTGAAGGAGGGCTGCTACAAGGGGTGGCTGAAGGGACAGCAAGAGAGAGAGGATCCAAGAGGCCACCGTATGGTCTTTAAGTTGCTAGTTTTTTTCCCTTTTATTTGTTCATTGGGGATTTAAAAAGGAGAGAATGAGAGAGGAGATAGATGGGGAGGTCCATCCGTATGGTCTCCTTTTGGCCTTTAGAAAAGAGGGAAAAGAAAGCAAAGGGGAAAGGAGGGAAGGAAGAAAGGAAGGAAGGAAGGGAAAAAAGAAGATGGAAAGAAGAGGGGAAAGAAGAAAGGAAAGAAGGAAAAGGGAAAAGGAAAGGAAAAAGAGAGGGAACAAGAAAGAAAGAAAAGAAAAAGGGGGAAAGAAAGTCAGATTTTTTTTCAAGTGTGGGGCGCCACATTTGAGTGTGCCCCACTTATTTTTTTTTAAAAAGAATTACAAAACAATAGGGGTAAAATGATTTTGTAAAATTCCTCAGAAAGATTTTTAGATTTAATGAAATATTTGTGGCAACTTTGAAATAAAACTCAAAATTTGAAATTCTATACCCCTTTGCAGAGTAGATCCAGTTTGAAAATTTGAAAATCAAGTTTGAAAGGAATCTAGATTGTTTTCTCAGGAAAATATTTCTAAATTTAGAGTCTTGGGGGTGAAAATGTCAATTTGAAAACCCAGGGTTTGAAATTAAACTATGAAAAACTTTAAAATTCGAATATGGATTGAAAATTTTAAAACTGGAGTTCTGGATCTCAAAAATGAGATAAAATATAATGAAATGATGGAAAATGATATGAAATGTCATATGAAATGCAAAACCTGGATGAAGAAATTTGGATATTAGACCCCGATTGACAATTGTACAAGTTTAAAAAGTGATCATTTTGACAAAAAATGAACAAAATAGTTCAAGAAATGGTTTTTATCCCTGTCGGGCCAAGAGTGACATTGAAAATTTGAGTTTTAACTGGTTTGAACTGGAATAGACTGGAATGAACTGAGTTCTAGGGTTTCAAAACTCAAATGGACTGACAACACACTGGGTCAACTGAACTTCTAGACTGAATGGTCGAGAAATGGTGAGATTTCTAGAGAAATGGTGAGAAATGATCACTGGCGTAAAGTGAGTTATGAACAAGAACTGGGCTTGAGCTGAAACAAAGATCAGTAATACTGAGATGAACTAAAAGTGAAGCTCAAACACTAGCTCAATTGACTGGACTTAGCTCAATTTCAGCTAAAATGAGCTAAAATAGGCTAAAATTCACTCCTAGACGCTGGGAAATGGATTTGAACTGAAACTGGAGTACTTGAACTCTTGGTGAGATCAAGCTAGACTTAGAGGGATAAGATTGACTAACTCGGAGACAATTGGTTTAGATTTGAACTAGAAATAAGCTTATTTTTGAGGAAATGAACATGACCTGCTCATCGTGAGCTCAGGTGAGCTAGAAATGACTGACATTCTAACTGTTCTAAGCTTTATGAATGAGCTTGGTCTACTCTGACTGACAGGGATCTAGGATGACCTAGGGGTAAAATGGTAATTTTCTAAGACAAACTTGGGGTTGGACTCCTATACTGACCTACCAGGGTTAACATCTGCAAGAGGGGTGTATCTGAAAATGTATAAGAAAAATTTGGGGTGTTTACAGATGCCCGTCTTTGCTACTAAGCCGATTTAGGGCCGAGCTTAGTGGCAAAGAAAAATACACCAAATTTGGGCTATATATATAAAAAAATCCCTAGTTAGAAGGATCTGACTGGGTATGAAGAAATTAGCCCTGATGAAAATGGTAGGTATGAAATGGAGAATGACAAAGAAAGATTCATTTCATAGAAATGAGGTTCAGGTTTTGCCCTTAACCTGGATGGGACGGAAAATACCTCGTGTAGAAATGAGGGGTCACAAAGAAGACAATGAAAATGGTTTTCCCTAAAAGCTTTGGAAAAGAGAGTGATTTGGGCATCCCATGACTGAGACTTAATAGCTTTTGAAAAGTGGCCTTTTGCGAAGAATGGTTCAGGTTTAACCCTTATTCTGAAAGGAAAATGAAATACCTCATCAGAATGAGGCTCAGGTTTAACCCTTAACCTGACCGGAAAATGAAAATGATGGAATTCTCGAAAGAAAAAACCATGATGAAACCTTCAAATTTTGTACAATGAAATGATAAAATTGGGGGTCCTTAAAGCTTGAAAAGGGGTTGATCTTGGGCGCCTCATTGCTGAGACTGAATAGCTTTTGAAATTGATGACCTTTTGCGAGAAAATGATTGGTGGCTAAACCTCGAACCAAAATTGAACTGTCTATGGCGGAATAGTGGGGAACACAGGAAAGTGTGCGAATATGAGAGCCCAGACACTCAGATTATAAAAAAGAAAGGAAGGAATCTTAAAAACTCCCGTTATCAAGTCCTAACAAGGGATAACAAATGATGCCAAGATGTGTAAAAAATGAACCTCAAGCTCTCACTTCACACCACGATAGCTAGAAAATATTGTCAAAATGTTGAAATTTGTTGTTGATTTAAAATATTTGAAAATGATGCACATTGGTGCGAAAATATTCCCTCTTTTCTACCTGAAGTATTACCTCCAATTGGGCTTAACTTCGTAGAATCAAGATTCAAATTAAAATTGCTTGCGATTGGCTTTCTTTTAAAGAAGCTATCAATTTTCTTGACATGAACAAAAAAGAAAGAATTAACATTGTAAAAGCAATTGGTGAAAGGATATTCATAAAAGAATTTCACAAAATTAAAGAAGATTCTTGGTAGACTTGGCAGTTTGATATTCTGAATTTTTTCCCATGATGATCTTTTTGCACTCTTTTTGAGATAGAATTTGAGCTCTCTTGGGGTTTGGCGAGAATTTCATCGTATCAACCTTCATCTTGGAGATGCTCTGATTTTTCCTAGAAGGGCACATCACAAACTCCTTCAACTTGGAGATGGTCTGAGTCTTCATTGGTCCCAAGGATTATATTAATGATATTGTCTCTTTGACTGAAATCTCTTTTGATGATAGCATTGATCAAATATCTTTTAGGGATTGACAGGAGATTCATCGCATCATTCTTCAACTTGATGATGATTTGAACTTTCCCTGGAAGGATACGTCACATACTCCTTCAACTTGGAGATGTTCCGAATTTTCTTTGTCCCTGGGGATTTGGCTCATCCATCGTCTTCATCTTGACGATATTTGAGAGATCCCTTTTGCGGATATATAATTGCAGCTTGATGTTTATTGAAGAGATATTGAAATTGAGTAAAATTTTCTTTCTTATCCAGGATATGTCCACTGCCTTATTACCACAAGAACAGTCTTTAAAAATGTGCCATTGACTGCGATCAATATCAATCACTTATGACAATATTGAATTTTCTTTGCCGACCATATCGAGGATTTATTCTTCATCCTTTTGGTTGGTCAAGAGAAAGATTTTGAATTTTGAATCCTTCTTCGCAAAAGCTTTGCTCTTTTGGAAGGAATGCTGAAGGTAACCTGAGGTAAAGATTTGTGCAATAAAGGTTTTAAAATCAATAAGTATTCGACGACAAATTGGTAAATTGTTCTTGAAATCCTTGGTGAAAGAAATTGCTTGAGGTCCGATTGATATATCCATGGCTAAATTGAGTTCTGGAAAGACTTAAAAAGTTAAATGTTGGAAAGTCCAGCACAGGACTGGATTTGGTGAGAGGACCAACACAAAACTGGATCTGGTAAAAGAATAAATGCGAGGTTGGATTTGATAGAAGGACCAGTGCTAAACCGGGTTTAGTTAAAGGACCAATGCTAAACTGGATTTGTAAGGACCAACTCGAAAAATGGATTTTATGGAAGGACCGATGCTAAACCGAATTTGGAAGAACCAATGCTAAACTAGATTTGTAAGGACCAACTCGAAAATTAGATTTTATGAAAGGACCGATGCTAAACGGGATTTGGAAGGACCGATGCTAAACCAAATTTGAAAGGACCAACTCGAAAATTGGATTTTATGGAAGGACCGATGTTAAACTGGATTTGGAAGGACCAACTCAAAAATTGAATTTTATGAAAGGACCGATGCTAAATCCGATTTGGAAGGACCGATGCTAAACCGGATTTGGAAGGGCCAATGCTAAACTGGATTTGTAAGGACCAACTCAAAAATTGGATTTTATGGAAGGACTCACGCTAAACCGGATTTGGAAGGACCGATGCTAAACCGGATTTGGAAGAACCAACTCAAAAATTAGATTTTATGGAAGGACCAATGCTAAACCAGATTTAGAAGGACCGATGCTAAACTGGATTTGGAAGGACCAACTCGAAAATTGAATTTTATGAAAGGACCGATGCTAAATCGGATTTGTAAGGACCGATGCTAAACGGATTTGGAAGGACCAACTCGAAAATTGGATTTTATGAAAAGACTGATGCTAAATCGGATTTGGAAGGACCAGTGCTAAACTGATTTTGGTTAAAGAACCAACTCGAAAATTGGATTTTATGGAAGAACCAATGCTAAATCGGATTTGAAAGGATCAGTTTGAAGATTGAACTTTAAAGGACCAGTGTTAAATTGGGTTTATCAGGAAGGTTCAAGTCGGAACTCGAATCTTCAAGGGAAAACTAGACGAATTGGATTTGAGAGAAAGTTCGAGTCGAAACTCGAGTCTTCAAAGAAAAACTAGAAAGTTTGGTTTTGAAGAAAAGAAAATTTGAGTCGGAACTCAAATCTTCGAAGGAAAACTAGACCAATTCGGATTTAAAGAAAAGGAAATTCGAGTCGAAACTCGAATCCCGAAGGCAAATTAGACCAATTTGGATTTAAAGGAAAGGAAATTCGAGTCGAAACTCGAATCCCAAAGGAAAAACTAAACCAATTAGGTTTTAAAGGAAAGAAGATTCGAGTCGGAACCCAAATCTCGAAGGAAAATTAAATCAATTAGAAAGGAAATTCGAGTCGGAACTCGAATCTCGAAGGAAAATTAAACCAATTAGGAAGGAAATTTGAGTCGAAACTCGAATCTCGAAGGAAAATCAAATCAACTAGAAAAGAAATTCAAGTTGGAACTCGAATCCTGAAGGAAAATTGAAAAATTCGAGTCAGAACTCTAATCTTCGAAGGAAAATTAGACGAGTGTGGACTGGGTTTTGGAAAATATACCAGTGTAAGGACTTGTTTTTGAAAATGTATCAGTACAAACACTGGATTTTAAAAATGTACTAGCATGAGTATTGAATTTTACTTGAGACTCGAATTTCAGGAGACCGACATTCCAAAGATGTTTGGAAATTGTGACGGGAATGATTGCCGGGTTCTCAGGATTATCCCTTATCCTGAATGGGTACTGAATTTGATGTAAATGGATGCAAATGAATGAGAATGAATGCAAATAGACGCAAATGAATGATGAAAGATTTTGTTTGATCCTGCCTGCATGCATGACTTTTTGAAGTAAAAACAAATTAAAAAAAAAAATGCCCCAGTGTAACTGGGGAGTAAGATGTTGGACGAAAGGATAAGTAATTGATATTTGACAAAAGCTCTTTGAAGATAACATGAGAAAGATTAACAATGCATTTTTTGATTAATTCGGGAGGAACTCTGAAAGCAGTTACTCCTCACAAAAAGATACGTTGCAAAGAAGGAGAAAACACAATAATATACAAAGAATATGGTGCCAAGTTATGAGGAAAATAAATAATTTTATTGATGCATTGAAGAATTGGTAAGAGAACTGTGACTACATTGCCCTTTTAAAATGATAAAAGCAAAATGAGAGAAGTGATATAGCCTTGGCATTGTCAGTTTCTCGATCAGGACGGCTGACTGATGTCTTTCTCATCTCTAACAAGGTGATTTTTGTCGATGCAATCTTGGATGATGTTCTTGAGGATAAAGCAACATTCAGTATCATGCCCCATTGCTCGGTGGAACTTGCAAAAATGATCTTTCCATTTCCCTAGGGTAACTGAAGGATCAACAACCCTTGAAAGCTTGATCGTATTTTTTTCGAGTAGGTATTCTAGAACTTCCTCAAGCGACTTATCTAAAGAAGTGAATTTGCGGTCATAACCCCAACTGTCACACTTTATCTTCTCTCGAGGGCTTGGTTTCTGCAGAGAGCCAAAAGACTTGCTATCATGCTTGAGGGCATCATCCTTTTTGCTTTTTATGTTGCTACTATTGTTTTGGCCTGTGGTGTTGGTTGCGCAAGTGACTCGCACCTTTCCTTTGGCACCTGAGCTATTCTTCGAGAGTGTGATGCTCTCATATACACCATTTTCTATCCTCATTTTGAGCCATTCGGTTCGTTCTATTAATTCAACAAAGGATCGCATCAGGGAGGTGGAGATCAGGCTTCTCAGAGGTTGGGAGAAATTGTTTAGGGTTACTGACAATGCATGCCCTTCCGATATCGGATCCCTCATTTAATTGCAAGTGGATCTCCATTTCTGAATGAAGTCTTTGGCCTTTTCGTCCTCTTTCTGTTTCAGATTGTAGAGATGATTGAGTGTTGGTAGCGCCTATGTGTTGAACAAAAATTGCTCAATAAAAAGATTAACCACCTTGTCGAATTCCTTCAACTCAATGGGATTGATGTGCTCTGAATACCATTTGGTGGCAGTGCCCTCCAGGCTGCAAGAAAAACATCTAAACAAAGCATGATTGTCTCTCTTAAATCGATTACATTCTGCAAAGAACATAGCCAGGTGAGCCTTGAGATCGCCAGTCCCATCAAATATGACAAATTTATGGGGGAGATCCTCTAGGTTGTCATCCCCTTCCAAACCATCGTAGAAATCCTCACTCGTGAAGACCTTCTTGCCTTTATCATGAACCTGTAGATCTGACTATCGTGACCATTTCCTTCAATTGTGACTGAATTGTGACACCCCAAACCTCGACGTTGTGATAACCCTTGGTTTTTGAGCAAAATTTTTTTTATAAACAAGGATTTACAACAAATAGCCGAAGTACAAGAGAAAAAGGGGTAAGCAAAGGCCGCAAGTCTGAGCGGGCCACAGTAAGTGATACAAACCACAAGTCCAGTCCGAATACATATAATACCAAAGTTTTACAAAATGAGACTTAATACATCGATATAAATAGTCTCTCAAAATGAGAGGAAAATTTCCCTTAAACCCCAAAACAAGTCAAAAACCAAGATCTGCAGTTAAGTGTGGGTCTCAAGTCTCCAACTATGCCGTCGTATCGCCACTGCGTCTACTCGTCACCTGTACCCCCATAAAATGGGGTCAGAACTCTTGCGAGTTGGTGAAGAACAACATTATATATCCATTTATCAAGGAAAAGCATATAGCATGTCAACAGGTAAAGTGACAGATATATATGCGTGTGTCAGGTAAGTGCACGTGCTATAAGACGGTGCAACAACGAAATAAGTAACAAGTGCAACAACTATAACAACAAAATGAGGAAACTAAGCAACAAGGTACAACAGGCGAAACAGAAGTAAGAGCAGTACTAAAGTAAGCAAGCAAACAACTACAGTATATCAGTCTATTTGGTTAGTAATTATGTTCTTCTCATTACTCCTTCGGGTACGTAAAGGAAACCTCGCATTCTGTGAGACATGCACCCGATGTCTGTTATTCAATTTCTAGTGTGGTAACCGAGGATGCTACAGACTGTGCAAACCTTATGCGGGCAGCCGCAACTGAGAGAAACCTCGCATGGGCAATGGATTGCAAACCGTACTACTGCAGTAGTGAGGTACTTAGAAAGGTCACCTCGACCTCCCTAACTCTGAGAGACTCGAGGTCAAAGGATGCCTCAACTCCTATAAACGGGTCGTAGTAACAACATGTCACTCAGGGCTGTATCATCCACCCTCTCTAAGGTGAACCATTTTGTGAATGGGGTGTGGTAGGTTTAACTTACTTAGGCTCATTCATCAAGTCATACCTCCTCTTGAGGTATTTATGCCTTGTGGTCCACGCAGGGTACGCAAATGAAGACTTGGCCTGCCCATTCAGGTGCTCGGCCTTACACGGCCACAGAAGAGCACATCGCCTGTGAAGATGATCACAACACCGTTTTCATTTTTATACCTAGGGTATCACAATACATGAGTTTTCTCTCACGATCATGGGGCCATCGCCCAAAGACTCCAGCCGAGTCGCAAACCTCAACAGGTATTTGGTGCTATACCCTTATGGTGTTCCAGTTTTTGTCGTATGTCACATCGAGTGTGTAGCACACTCATGGTGCATTATATATTCATCAATATACGAGCATAAGCCAATAACAAATAACACTCGATGTACCAAAACTAGTGACATACGTGTCAAGATGTGCCAACATGCACGTGCGAAACTAAAAGTCACTAAGTCGCAATCTTTCACACAAGTAGCGAACATGAGCAATGATGCAAACACATATTTATAAAAAGGCACATTTCAATATTCTTAAGTATCACGAGGCTCAAAATGCATACTCAGTCATAACCGCGTGTATAACGAGTGTCCAAAGCTTTGAATACAAATTTTCCAAGTATGCATGTTTCAAACGTCATATGTCGGCTCGTTACGCGTAGCTAGACCATTCACCTAGGGAATTCGTGGTGTCAACACCCACGAGTTATGAGAATAAAATTTAAAGTATTTCCATGCGTATGAGAATTACATTAGCATTTCCATAATGTGTCGCCGCACTCGTGAAACTCAAAAATGTCAAAACGATGGTTTTTGGCGAAGCAATCGAAAAACCTAATACGTAGAAATCATTGTAAACACCCCAAATTTTCACTCACCTCCCCGACAGTTCCACCAAGCATCATCATCCAGCCTCTGAAATCGCTGGAGGGCAAAATGGTCATTTTCTGAGACCGTACTTTGCAAAAGTCCAAATTTCATCTGAAACTCTCAAAATTTCTCTAATTTTAACTCAGATATTCAAAAATTTAGTCCTGACAGGAGACAAACATCTCCAAAGTCTTGGTTCAAGATTCTATTGCATAAGACATGACATTGCATATCATTGCATGAGCATTTCAAATCACTGCACTGCACAGCATGTCATTTTGAGGTCCAGAACTCTCGATTTCAAAATTTTCAATCCAGATTAGAATTTCAACTCTTTTCAAAATTGATTTCAAAACCCTGGGTCTTCAAAATTATCAATTCTTCCCATTTTACCCCCAGGACTCTGAATGTCAAAATATTTTCTCAGGAAAACGATCTGGATAGTTTTTAATATGGATTTCAGTCACTTCACCTCAGATTTTGCCTTTTTGACAATTTCAAATATCTTTCTTTTACAAAATCGCCCTACAAGGGCCAACTCTTTCCAAAATTCCTGTTTTGCCCATTAGTCCAAATTTTTATGAAAATTCCAAAAAGAAGTTGTTGTTTTATCCTTATTTCAATAAAGAAGCAATGTGGGACCCACACTGAGGTGGTGTCACACAAGCTTTTATTTTGAAAATTTGAATTTTGAAAAAACCCAAAAATATAGGAGCCTTGTCCCCTGGATTGGTGCCACTTGTCTTTTCTCTCTCCTCCCATTTACATGCCATGTGTCAGCATAGGGTTCACCTAGAGTTGGTGCCACATGTCACCTTCCCTCTTCTGCCACGTGTCAGTGTGGGGCTACCTTCAGAAGCCGCCACATGTCATCCCATTTTATCTGCCATGTGTCACCCTATCCATCCTGCGCCATGTGTCATTTCAAAGAACACCAGGAGATGCCAAGTGTCATAGGTTGTCCTGTCTAGAAAAGTGGAGCTTGTCTCCTCTGAGGTGGCGCCACTTGAAGTGTGTCTCCTGTAGGGGACACGTGTCAACCTCTCCCTCCTTCTAGAAAAGTAGCCTGACACATGTCTCTTCCTACTTTTCTCAGAAAAGTAGGAGACATGTGTCACTCCTAAATTCCTACAGAAAAGGTAGGCTTTTCTCCTCTGAGGTAGCGCCATCTGGAGTGTCTCCTGCAGAGGACACGTGGCAAGCTCTCATTTCCTCAGAAAAAGTAGATGCCACGTGTCATTTCCTGCTCTCTTCAGAAAAGCTAGAATTCAAATATTCAAAAATCTCCATAGGTGGCGCAAATCCTGAACTTCTACCTTTTTCATCTTGTCTGAGATGGCGCCACATGGCTTGAGCCTCCTTCTCTCCCCTCTGCCACGTGTCATTCTCTGCTTCTTTCAAAAAAAGCAGGTGACACATGTCTCCTTCTGCCTCATTCAGAAAAAGTAGAGGACACATGTCTTCTCCCTACTTCTTTCAGAAAAGTAGGAGACACATGTCACTCCTGGCTTTCTTCAGAAAAAGCAAACCATTCAAAATTCAAACAAGGCACTAGGTGGCGAAAATCCTGAGCTCTGATTTTTCCAGATGGCCTGAGGTGGCGCCACATGTCCTTTCCCTCCTTTTCCTCCCTCTTGCCACATGGCATTGTAGGAGTCACCCTGAGGTGGCGCCACATGTCCATCCTCCATTCCTCCAGGGCCAACCTCCATTTGAAATTCGAATTCTCCTCTGAGGTGGCGCCATCTGAAGAACCACACCAGCAGGCTGACACTTGGAACCATCCTTGACTGCCACATGTCCAGATCTACTTTCACCAGAAAAAGCAAAATTCAAATTCCTCTGAGGTGGCGCCTTCTGAGCCCACTGCTCTGACCTGCTGACATGTGTCAAACACTTTTTGAGGTGGCGCCATTCCAGGACTCCACTTGGCTCCATTTTTATTTTTTTATTTATTTATTTTATTTTTAATAAAGGTAGCCCACCATGAGGTGGCGCCACCTGAGGACTCCCTATAAAAGGTGAGTTTGAATTTCAAATTCCAAGAGAGCACCCTCTGAGGTGGCGCCTTCTGGGAGTTCCCTGCAGAGAGAATCAAGCAAACTTTTGAAAAATTCCAAATTCCCCCTGCTGAGGTGTCTCACCCACAAAATTTCCATTTTTTTATTTTTCTCAAAAATTAAAACACCTTTTGAGGTGGCGCCACCTGAGGGCTCTTTGCAGAAGACAAATTCGAATTTCAAACCCCTCAGATGGCACCCCCTGAGATGGCGCCACATGGAGGTTTCAGATCGAGCCTTTTTGAATTTCAAATTTTTTCAGAAAATTTATAAAAACAAGGGTTCACGCCCAGCCTGAAGGAGATCATTTTTTTTAGCTCTTGTGAACTTGGAGAATCCGACCTAGCCTTCCTAACATCTGATTTTGAACCTTGGAAATCGTGCCCCCTTTGGCGCATTGAAGAAGGTGGAGTAAGGTTCGTGCCGTGGCCAATCCGATTCCAACAGAGCTCGATTTTGGTGGACCATCCGAAGCTCGGAGCGAAGGACAAAGGAAGCTCGTGATATCTGCCCCTTTCAAGAGCTCCTACGCTGCGTAACGAAGCAAGGTGCACTTCTTTTCCCCTTCATGTAATTCCATAATCCGATTTGGGAGTCGTTTGAAGAAAGAGCTCATCCGAGAGATGGATTGAGCTATTCTCATAAAACGACAAATATAAAAATGTTTAATTATGCTTCCTTGATGATTTTTAACATTCATATAGTTAGCTAGGTTTAATTTGCATTTTATTTCATTCATTTAGCATATTTCATGAATTAATTAGGATTAATTTAGCCTTTATTTCAATTCTGCTTATTTTCAGTAGGTCTCTGTTTTTGTCAGTCATTCTACACGTCATTTCATGCATTTGTTTTTTATTAAAAATCCCAAAAAAATCACGGAATGCGCCTTTAGGTGTCTCTGAAATGTTGCCAAAAATTCGGAGGCATTTGAATTTGTTTACTACGGTAAACATTCAAAATGGCAAGTCGGGTTTTCTTACCCGGGATGCATTTTGAAAATCATTTGCCGACTTGTAAAATCAAGATATCCCTTATGGGAGATCCGATTTTAGATCCGAAAAATGTTATGAACTCGGAAGAATGTCTAGTTTTTAATATGATTTTTTCAGATTTTTCGGATTTTGTTTATGTCTGAAAAAAATCCGAGAGTTCGGGACTCATGTCAGAGCCTAATTTGAGCCTCTGAGATCTTGGATCGACTTAGGGCTATGGTTTCTCTTTGTGTGTTGCTCCAAATCTCAAACTTAAAAAAAGTGAAAGTGGTGTCCGAGATGTCCTCTGTTTGAATATAAAAGCCTGTAATTTTTAGAACAGTGTTGACCCCTTCTTCGGATTTGTATTGTCAGCCTCCTGTTTTGCTACATTTGTCTGTTCTGTTAGTTTAAGCAGAAATAGTTATATTTTTATCTGTGTTTGAGTTGATCAAATGCTGAAGTCATAAACATGAAAGTTGTTCATGTAGGTGTCTTTCATAACTCTGATTAATTTCATAAATTTCCATAGCCGTTTTGTATTTCTTTAGCATTTTTCATCAGATTAGTGTGATTTTTACCTCTGTCAGAACTAAATCTCTGTTATTGAACTCACCATGGCTCAAATCCCAAGGCTGTAAAAACCAAAAATGTTCCATTTTGAGTCTTTTAGCAGTCTGCAAAATATCATAAGTTTTCATGGTGTAAATCTTGCATTATTATATTAGGCATTGCATTTGGTTCGGATCCATAGGCAAAATCCATCATTTTTAGGACTTTCCTTGAATTTTAGCATTTAAATCATATCATTTTGTGATTTTTAGCATTCTTGGTTGTTTATCAGAGTGTTTAGATGCTTCATACCGAATTTGGTGCAATTTAGAATCCATTTGAAGTTCGGATTAGCCATAATACCAAAACAGGGTCCCGCAGGACCCGGATCCAAGCGAAAAACAAGCAAAATTCATTATTTTGGATAAATTGCAAAATGTCAAATCCTGATTTTACAGTCCTAATGTGTTTAGAAGCATGTAATCATGTCTCTTACTGCATTTCATCATCATTTGATTCACTTTGAATTTCAAAATCTCAATTTTACCAAGTTTTCTTTCAAAAAACCCTGATTTTAAAGGTATAACTTTATAATTAGGGGTATTTTGGTCATTTTGACCACCAATTCCGAATTTCAAACTGTTTTATACCGAATTTCTTGCATTTTCATCATTTCAAATATCAAGGAAGCATGATCATAGGGTTTATATCCAATTAAATCCAATAATTTCATAATATTATTGGAAAATTTTGGAAAAACCCACATATTTGAGCTAACCTTATTTCAAGTTTGGCAGGGACATTCAAAAGAAGGAGCTGAAGTCTGCCATTTCCCTTTATTTCATTTGATTAGTGATGTAATAATGTAAATTTTGGAATAAGAGATTTAATTTTCCGCTTAGATTAGGATGCATATCATATAGTTTGAATTTATGCAAATATCCTGCTTATGTGATGCATACATCTTATTTCAAAAGCACTATGGATGTTCACGAATGGCACGTGCACCAACTCTTAGGGAGTTGATGGACTCGGTGGGATCCATATTTACGGCCCTAGTCGGAATATGGACGAGACCCAGATCCATCATCTTTCTACTAGTCACATTGAGCCTACACTCTTAGGCTATCTTAAAATGCACATCATATTTCCAAAGTTTTCAAAAATCATGTGCATCAAATCAACTAAGTTCTGAACATATTCATGGCCACAGTCAGAATATGTGAAGGATTTATCTTGACTTAATGCATATTTTTCCAACAAATCTCTTATAAAATCTTTTCAAAGGGCATTCATTCACTCATGTCATTTGCATCATGAAATCATTGATTTTCTCAAGTTTTTCTCAAGAAAACCTCATTCTCAAGAAAACTTCATTCTCAAGAAATCGATTTCTCAAGAAACTCTAAGGATTTTTTCAAAATCGGTTTTCCAAAGACTAGTTTTTCACAGTTTTCCCTGGAAAATGATATTTTCTTAAGAGATTCAAAAGAGTTTTCCAATCTTTCTCCAAGATCGAAAATCGATTTCCAAGTATCTCAAAAGGTAAAATTCCCAGGATTTCGATTCCCCAAGTTTTGAATTTCCTTCTCCAATGAGCTTTCCTATAAATCTTCCATCATTTTCCTAAGAAAACTCTCAAAGTCCAAGTTTTCCTAAGAAATGTTTCCCCTTTCAAAAAGTTTATCTTTTCTCAAGAATCACTTCCATTTTCCCAGGATTTTCAACCATTCATAATTTTCCCAAGTCTTTATGAACTTTCCTGATATTTCAAATCTTTTTCATCTGAGTTTCCTGAGAAATTGACTTTCATCCTTTTCCTGAGAGAATCTTTTCAGCTCCAAATATTTTCCAAGCATACATCATGTTTTCCCAAGCTGCATTTTCCCAAAACCTCATAGCACATGCCTGAATTCTCTGTGCATTTAGGATAGAACATAACTTCGATGATTTAGCTAAGTCAAGCATAGTTTTGGTCCTTGGTTCGATTACCCCTGTTAAAGGCGGCAGGAACGGTCGAACCTCGTACCGACAGGTCGAGCCCCATCCCATGGATTTTCCCGCAATTTTTAAAACGGAGGCGAGTATTTCAAAACAATTTCCAAAATCCGGTCAAGTTTGAAGCGCGAAAGTGTTTCCCTCTTTCTCTCTTCCGCAAGGAAGATAAGACGGGGGAAAAATTTCGCGACGACACCAGGTTTGGCGACCGAGATGGGACCTGTCCTTGTCTGACCTAAATTATGCTTGACTTAGTTTAATTATCAAAATTATGTTCACAAAATGTCAGCTCTTTTACTTTCAATATCATGTGAGCCTAGGAGCCTAGATTCTGACCCAGCTGACATTGAATGCATATAGCTTAGGCATGGTTTGGTAGGACCATATTGAGGAGATATTTTCATGCTCACATAGACTTAGGTCTAAATATAACTCTCCTCAATTTAGGATCTGAATGCAAACAATGTATGCTTCTTCAAAGATTTTCAAAAGTCTATCTCTCTAGGACTTAGAGCCTTCTATTTCTTGCATGTGATCATTTTTCAAAACCCTCAATTACCTATCATTACCCGTCTTCACGTTGCTGGGCTCTCTTCCAGAACCATAGTTTGGGACAGAGCCCCACAACTGGACCAACTATTTGGGTTAACACCCCCCTACCACGTACCGCGGGCCACAGTCCGAAGTATATCGGTAGGCGCTCAAGGATGTTGGAAAACCTTACCTTAGAACCGGAGTTGAAATTCTATGCCACGTACCTCGGATTTCGATTTGGGTATATCGGCATAACTGGATCGGACAAAGATGATCTGAACCTAGAGTTAGGATTAAGGTCCTACAGCTGTTTTCAAATGGATGCATCTAGAGTCAGCCTTTTAGGGAGTGCTGAATGTGCATGAATGTTTGTGCAGGATGTGATTGTATGTGTATGATTTCCTTAATTTCTTATATTTTCCAATGTTTTCCAACTTCTTAGGCCTTTTTCAAAACATCTTTATTTTCCACAAGATGTTTTCTCAAACCCTGGATGATTTCCACAAATATCCAATTTCTTTCAAAACTCTAGGCGATTTTTTTATTCTACCTTTCTACTGGATCTCGAATTTCTAGCTGCATTTTCATCCTGCCTGCAAAATTTTTCAAAATTTCTCACATTTTCCTAAGTCTCATTCTGAGTCTTTCTCTGTTTTCAGTTCGATGGCATCCCGTCAAGTCGATCCTATCTTTCCTGAAGGTCACATCTCCTTCGAGGTGCGACAAGGTCGTCCTGAACATCGAGCCCTTAGCACCAGAACTTTCATTCCCCGGTGGTATTATTCCTGGCTAAAGAGCTTTTCCCGAATGTTCCCGGACCATTTGAGCGAGTGCGGATTGGAGCTGGCATCAACAGTCGGAAAACAGACCATCAATGGCAACCTGATCCATGCAATGGCAGAGCGATGGAATCCTCGAACGTGTACCTTCTGGTTCCCGTGGGGAGAGATGACTGTTTTAATGGATGAATTTTCAGAAATCATGGGGTTGCCAGAACCAGCTGGTCGACCAAGCGACCCATTAGAGCATCAATTCCTTATCAATGTCAAGGGTTTGGACCCCCGAGACTCCTTAGCTCGTATGACAGACCGCCGATCTTGGCCTCTGATCCAGTTAGAAGAAGATGAATATGTTGACCTACTTGAGTTGTACCGCCAGTACGGGACCTTCGTCGAAGTCAGCTCGCTATCAAGGACAGCTAAAGAAAAGATTCAGAATGCAATGGTTCTATGCACTGTAGGACTGTCCCTTTTCCCAGATGGACAGAACTACATGGACATCAGGATAATCCAACTTATGAGAAGATGGGGAAGTCGGCAAACCAATCGCCTCTCCATAGCCATGCCAGCGCTCGCCTTCCTTTATCGAGGTCTGACTCGATTCTCACTTGGAGAGTCCATTTTAGTTGAAGGATGCATCTACGCACTTCAATCCTGGTTTTTCCAGCATGTTCCAGCCCGAGCAAACTCTTTCAGATACAATGGTCAAGAACTCCTTCCAGTGGCGCAGTATCGGTCTATGATCAACAACATTCAAGAGGATGACGTAGTCTGGGACTATTTTGATCGGCAAATATCTCCTCCCAGATATACCTACGCTTATGGCAAGCGGTTCAAGTTGCTAGGACCATTCTTCTGCACTTACTACCAACCAGAGAGATGTGTTCGGCAGTTCTCCCAGAGGCAGCAGTATGTCGAAGCCCGCTTGTTATCAGGAGTTATGGCAGAGTTTGATCTCACTTCCGCACAATGGTCCGGGGCATATCATTCTGCCCGCTACGGCTGGGATTCCTTTGTCTCTCTTAAAATCTTTCCAGGTCCTAGAGTGTCTGCCGACTATCGTGAATGGTGGCAAATTGTTTGTCCCCCGCCTCTTTGTCAAGATCAATAAAAATCTTATTCTTCTCATTTTAATAAAATTCTCTTTCCTTCTATTGTGGTTTGACGACCTCGCCTAGGTAACAAGGCATATTTTCGTTGTTTATTTCTTTTGCAGAAGGAATGACAACACAATTGTCGTGATTCCCACGACGACTCAGTCCCTAGTAATGGGACATCTTTTCCAAATTGTCTACCATATTTTCAGCAAATATTTCTTCCAAAAGCTAATTCCTTCATAATCTAATCAGGTCTTTGCGAAGCAAGAAAGCATCCATACCATTTGATGGTCGAGACAAGATCAGGCAAAAGAACCACAGCATCCCAGTACTCGTCAGCCTCGGAAGAAGAGATGAGTTCCCCTCAATCTGAGAAGAGTCGAGAGCAGCAGCAAGAAGACGATGGCATAGACCCTCAAATGTATGCCATGTTCAGAAAAATGATGAACAAAATGATGAATGAGCAGCCCGGGACCAGCTCAGAAAGGAATCCATTCAGAGAAAAGTTCCATGGTCGCAGGGGTAAGAAGGCTCCCAAGAAGCAGATCCAGCCAGAAGAGATTTCAGATGAATCAGATTCCACTGAAAACACAGATGAAGAATATGAGGTGCCTCCGACATTTCAGAAGCGAGGCCAAAGTAAAAGCCGCAGATCAAAAAGCAGAGATAAAGAAGAGCCTTTGCAAGCGCAGTTTAAAGAAATGGCCCGAGTTGTCAAGGATCTGCAAGCCCGCGACAAGGGCAAGAAAGTCTTCACCAGTGAGGACTTCTATGACGGCTTAGAAGGGGATGATGATCTGGAGAATCTCCCCCGAAAATTCATCAAATTCGATGGTTCTGGCGACCCAAAAGCTCATCTCGCCACTTTCTTTGCTGAATGCTCTCGGTTTAGAAGGGATAACCGAGCATTGTTTCTATGCTTCCCCCGCAGCTTGGAAGGAGTTGCAGCCAAGTGGTATGCTGAGCATATCAACCCCATCGAGCTCAAGGAGTTCGACAAAGTTGTGAATCTCTTTATTGAACGCTTCTTGTTCAACACAGAAGCGCTGCCTACACTGAGTCATCTCTGCAATTTAAGGCAGAATGAGAATGAAAAAGCACGGAACTTCATTCACAGATGGAGATCAACCTGTAACAAGATGAGAGATCCTATCTCGGAAAGGCATGCATTGTCCTTGATCCTCAACAATTTTTCGCAGCCATTAAGAGGATTGATCTCTACAGCACCATCCAGGACCTTCATTGAGCTGACTGAACGAGCCGAATGGCTCGAGCTGAGTGTGGAAAATGGAGTCTATGAAGGCTTCACCTTTTCCAAGAACAACTCCCAAGGTGAGCAGAAGAAGAAAGCTCACTTTACTTATTCTGCCAGCAACAACAACAAAGGCCAAAATCGATACAAAGGGCAGAAGAAAGATTACTGCTATGGCACAGGCAGTTCGAACAACAAGGATCAGAAAGCAAAGCCTGCTCCTCAGTTCAGCAAGCCTCCTCAGCAGGATCAAGGGCCAAAACTGCGTGAGAAGACCAAACATGAAGGATGGAGTTACGACAGAAAGTTTACTCCCCTTGACCAATCACTCGAGGACGTGCTCGAGTACATGCTATCAAAAGAGATGGTCAAATTGCCCAGATTGGCCGATCCCCCTGTGCCCATGGGGAAGTGGAAAGATCAGTTCTGCAAGTTCCACAGGACAGTGGGACACAACACCGAGAACTGCTTTGTTCTCAAAAACATCGTGCAAGATCTCATTGAAAAGAATTTATTGGTAGAAGGAGAAGAAGAAGAGAAGATGGACATTCTCAACCACCCCTTCCCTTCGCACACCACAGCAGTAGTGTCTGCACAACCCTTTCTACCGCATGAACATATCAAGCCATGTTCTGCGCAAGATCTCCAAGTTCAGCATCAGGTGACGGTGCTACGACAAGCAGCTCCAGATTCTAAGAAGATGGACTTAATTTCAGCATTCGGTAAAATGAAAGTTGCGGAAGCACCTGTGAAGTCAGTTCCCAAATCAAAAGGAACTCCTGACTTCTTCAAGCAAATCGTTAGACCAAGGCCAGAGAATTTAAGTCAGAAGCCTCTGACTGCTTTATCCAATGTCTCCATCCTTGACTTGGCCAAGAATTCTAGCAAGCACCAGCAAGTACTGGATGATTTACTCAGGAAAATCAAAGTTAAGCCCAGCACTACTCCTGAAGACATGGCACAGATTGTGAACTCTGCCATGACCAATGCACCAATCACCTTCTTAGATGAGGACCTTCCAAAGCCTCATTCCTTTCATAATAATGCCTTGTACATTGTCGTTCGAGTCAGAGGAATGACAGTTCCCCATGTGCTGGTCGATGGAGGCAGTAGCCTCAATATTTGCCCTGAAATGACTGCAAAGGCATTAGGGATCAAGGATGAAGAATATATTCCGGATCCCATCACTATCTATGGGTTTGACAATCATGGTCAAACAGCCAAGGGCAAGATATTCCTGGAGGTGTTCATCAACTATTCGGTGCACTCCGTCCTTTTCCACGTGGTTAATGTACCACCAACCTACAACTTGCTGCTCGGAAGGACATGGATTCACAACGCTAATGCAGTGCCTTCTACCCTCCATCAATGTGTAAAATGGTCAAAAGGTGGAATGATTACCACAATACTGGGAGAAGACCCAGAAGAAAGGCTCCCGCAGCCCATGATTCCTCGGCCATCATTCAATGCAGATATTCCCAGCATCAGGGAAAGTGAAGAGATCAATCTCGGGGAGAATCGAGAAATACTTCAGGCACCATCAGAGTCATCTCTGCACACAGTAGCCACGACACGATGGAAAGGTCCTCAATTCTTCAAGGTTGGAGGTCGAATCGACTACAGCACCATTAAGGATCATCCCTTGTTTCCTCAATTCAGGAAGTCAAGAAAGGGATTTGATTTACTCCTGAAGCATGACTATCAACCCTTCAAGGGACTCAGCAAGAATGAAGATGGCCGCATCGAGCCAATGATCCAGAAACATCGTCCCCACAGGGCAGGATTGGGGTTCTCCGGAGGAAGCTCATCAAGGAAGACTGTTTTTGTCAAAGGGGCACAATGAAGACCATTTGTTATTTTCTTTCTATTCTTTTCCAAATAAGTGTCTCATTTTACCAATGTCATTGATCAATTCAATCAATAAAATTCCGAGTTTCTTTGTCTATCCGGATGCCATCTACTCCCTTTTTGTCTGTCTCATCATTTTATAATTCAATGCCATTTTATGTATGGTTCTCTTCAAATGATTGCTTATCTTACTATAGGCCGATTTATCTGAACCAGATTTCTTCTCCAAAATTTCAGAATGACTTCTCGGACAATCAAGAAGCTCGTTCTCAATCCCAAGGCCTTTCAGAAGTCGACAGCAATTCACAGAATCAAAGCAAGCACCGGAAATGACAAGAATGCAAAGCAGTCAGATGATTGTGCAGAATATGATCAGTCTCTTCAGGAATTACCGGAGTTCGCCGCAGTTCAGAAGCAGGACGAACCATCTCCTCTAGTACAAGATCCAACGGAAGGTGTCAATATCGGTTCAGAGGAAGATCCAAAAATTCTCCAGATCGGAACCAGTCTGAGTCGGGAAGAAAAGAAAAGGCTTACAGATTTTCTCAAGCGGCATGAAGAAGTGTTCGCATGGACATATGAAGACATGCCGGGCTTAGACCCCAAATTAGTCGAACACCGTCTTGTCTTAAAGCCGGATGCTAAGCCAGTCAAGCAGAAGCTGAGGAAAATGGATCCCAGAATAGAACAGCAGGTCAAGGAAGGACTCGAAGATTTGCTCAAAGCAGGATTTATTCGAGCTATTGACTACCCAGATTGGTTAGCCAATATCGTCGTTGTCCCAAAGAAAAGCGGCAAAGTAAGGATTTGCATAGACTTCAAAGACCTCAACAAGGCAACTCCGAAGGATGACTATCCACTTCCAAACATCGATCTTCTAGTCGATAGCACGGCAGGACATGCCATGTTCTCTTTCATGGACGGATATTCCGGCTACAATCAGATTAAGTTGGCCGCCCGCGACCAATCCAAAACTTCTTTCACCACGCCTTGGGGCACTTTTTGCTATACAGTCATGCCTTTTGGGCTCAAGAATGCTGGAGCAACATATCAACGGGCAATGGCTGTTATCTTTCACGATCAAATGCGCAAAATCATGGATGCGTATGTTGATGATATTCTCGTGAAATCTAAAGAGGAAGAAGATCACCTTGAAGCACTTGATCAAGTCTTTAAAAGACTTATTCTTTACAAGTTAAGGCTTAACCCGCAAAAGTGTGTCTTTGGAGTCGAATCAGGCAAACTGTTGGGTTTTCTGGTAAGCAAAAAGGAAATTGAAGTTGACCCAGCCAAAGCAAAGGCTATCATTGATATGCCTCCCCCGAAGAATCTCAAAAAACTACGTAGCCTTCAAGGACGTATGCAGTCAATCCGGCGATTCATTTCCAATTTGGCGATGAGATGTGAGCCCTTCAACCACTTACTCAGAAAAGGAGTTAAGTTCGAATGGGGACCAGAATGCCAGCAATCGTTCGATCGAATCAAGAAGTATCTTCTTAATCCTTCCATCCTGAAGCCGCCAGAATTGGGAAAACCTCTTCTGTTATACATCTCAGTCAATCAAGTCGCATGCGGCAGATTCTTGGCACAATACAAAGAAGGCAGCCTGATAGAGCACGCCATTTATTACGTGAGTAAGACTTTCATAGATTATGAAAAGAGATACTCTCAAATAGAGAAGACCTGCCTAGCTCTGGTATGGATGTGTCAGAAGCTAAGGCACTACCTGCTAGCATCAGAAGTCAAAATTTTGTCTAAACTCAATCCCCTCAAGTACATCTTAGGGCAGCCTTTCCTCAGCGGACGAGTCGCAAAATAGCAAGTCTTACTGATGCAGTATGACTTAGAATATGTCTAGCAGCAATCAATCAAAGGCCAAGCAATTGCAGATCAATTGGCGGATTTTCCTCTGACCGAAGAAGTGAAAGCCGAAGATGACTTCTCTGATGAGCAAATATGCAACATCCAGCAATTTCCAGTCTGGAATTTATTTTTCGATGGTTCTAAGAATATGGCGGGAATAGGCATCGGAATCCTATTAATCACTCCAGAAAAGGAGATGATTCCATTTTCTCTCAAGTTAGATTTTCAATATACTCACAATATGGCCGAATATGAAGCCCTGATTCAAGGTCTAAAGATTCTACTAGACTTCAATGTTAAGGGAGTGCATGCCTACGGTGACTCATTACTTGTTGTCAATCAAGTTCGAGCCGAATGGCAGGTCAAAGATCAGAAGTTATTTCCCTATCAGAAAATTGTTTCAGCTCTCGTCAGCAAGTTCGAAGAATTTCAGTTATTCCACATCAAGAGAGATTTCAATCAAGTGGCCGATAGCCTAGCCAGTTTAGGCTCCATTATGGCATTCAGAAATGGAGAATCTTGTCGCTCTTTTGAAATTGACAGACTTGACCAACCTGCTTTCATTCCAGCGGAACAGGTAAACCAGTCTGAGCAAAGGAAGAAGCCTTGGTATTACAACATCAAAACTTTCATAGAAACTGGTGAATTTCCTCCAGAACTCTCAAAGAAAGAACGGGCAATCTAGCGTATGTCTACTCGATACTTCATTTTGGCCAATGTCCTCTATCGTCGCGGATTCAGTTCAGAGTATTCCAGATGTTTAGATGAAGACGAAGCCAAAGAAGTCGTGCGAGAAGCACACGAAGGCATTTGTGGCGGCCACGTCGGCTACCAAACCCTTATCAAGCAAATCATAAGAGCAGGGTACTATTGGAAGACTATGCAACAAGACTGTTATCATTATGTGAAGAAGTGTGTACAATGTCAGATACACGCACCTTCCATCCATGCTCCGACAACATATCTACAATCCGTTGTTTCTCCATGGCCGTTCTCCATGTGGGCCTTCGATGTCGTAGGTCCCATCACTCCTTCAGCTTCAAATGGCCATAAATACTTCCTTGCCGCGACAGAATATTTCACCAAGTGGGTAGAAGCCATCAGTCTCCGCACAGTAGAAGGCCGACACGTGGTCTCTTTTATTCACAAGAACATCCTTTGCCGTTTCGGCATCCCACATGACATTGTGTCAGACAACGGCAGTCATTTCAAGAATGAAAAGATGAAGACATTCTGCTCAAAATTCAAGATCTATCACCATTTTCCGCTCCATATTATCCTCAAGGGAATGGTCAGGCAGAGGCCACCAACAAGATTTTAATTCGTATCTTGGAGCGAACTGTGGAAACAGGCCGTGACTGGCATGAGAAAATCCACGACGCACTATGGGCCTATCGGACCACCATTCGTACACCAACGAATGCTACTCCATCAGAACTGGTTTATGGAACAGAAGTAGTATTGCCGCTACATGTTCAGAAGCCCGCTTTGAAATTTGCTTCACTTCTGCAATTACCTCTTGATCAATACCAGCAGCAGCGACTAGTGCAGCTAGACTTACTCGATGAGAGAAGGCTAAAAGCAGCAGAGCATGCTCAATCCTATCGCCAGAGAGTAGCCAGGCAATATGCGAAGTCTATCATCGAAAGAAGATTCAAAGTCAATGATTCAAAGTCAAGATCGAAAGCAAATGGTCGCCAAATTGGGAAGGTCCCTATGTTGTTAAAGAAGCATTACCCCGCAACTCATATCGGCTCATCAATGCCGATGGGGTAGAATTGCCAGATCCTATTAATGCGCGACACTTGAAAAAGTTTTATACTTGAAACATTTATTCTTCTCTTGTAATCCTTCCTGTTTCCTTCAAATAATGATCCAACTTTCTTTCCCAGTTACACTGGGGCATTTTAAAATTTTGTTCTATATGCAGGCAGGATAAACAAATTCCTCATCTTATGCACTTGTGCATTCATATGCATCAACTCATATTCATTTGCATTAATAACAATCCGGTCGGTATTGGGATTTCAACAAACAGTCCCATCACAATTCCTAATGATCCAAAGATCATCGCCAATACTGAACCAAAACCCAGCGCTCGAACTGGTATTATTTCAAAATCCAGTATTCAAGCTGGCACATTTTCAACTTTTTGGAAAACCGAGTTCCGACTCGTGTTTTTTATCAAATCATTTTCTTTATTGATCCGGGTTCCGACTCGTGATCTCTCTACTTTATTCGAGCCTCGACTCGAACTCTTCATTTTCTTTTGTTGATCCGGGTTCCGACTCGTGATCTCTCTACTTTATTCGAGCCTCGACTCGAACTCTTCATTTTCCTTTGTTGATCCGGGTTCCGACTCGTGATCTCTCTACTTTATTCGAGCCTCGACTCGAACTCCTCATTTTTCTTTGTTGATCCGGGTTTCGACTCATGATCTCTCTACCTTATTCGAGCCTTGACTCGAACTCTTCATTTTCCTTTGTTGATCTGGGTTCCGACTCGTGATCTCTCTACTTTATTCGAGCCTTGACTCGAACTCTCCATTTTCCTTTGTTGATCCGGGTTCCGACTCGTGATCTCTCTAACTTATTCGAGCCTTGACTCGAACTCTTCATTTTCATTTGTTGATCCGGGTTCCGACTCGAGATCTCTCTATCTTGTTCGAGCTCAGATTCGAGCTCTTTATTTTCATTTGTTGATCCGGGTTCCGACTCGAGATCTCTCTATTCATTTGAGCTCAGATGCGAGCTCTTCATTTTCTTTTGTTGATCCGGGTTCCGACTCGTGATCTCTGTATCTTATTCGAGCTCTGACTCGAACTCATCATTCTCCTTTGATTAATCCAAGTCATTTCAGTCATCAAAGTCTGTCAATTGCTCGAATTTGACATTTTGACCTCCAAATTCCAATTTAAATCTTCAAATCAGGCAATTCTCCAATTTCGACCTCTGGGTCACCCAATTTTCAATTCTCAATTTCGATTTTCGACCTTCGGGTTAATCAATTTCCAAATTTCGACCTTCGGGCCACTCAATTTCCAATCTTTGACCTTCATTTCCCAATTTCGACCTTTAGGTCACTCATTTCTCAATTTCGACCTTCGGGTCACACAATTTCGACCTTTCGGTCAACCAATTCTCAATTTCGACCTTTTTGGTCAAATCAATTCTCAATTTCGACCGTCAGGTCATCCAATTTCGACCTTCGGGTCATTCAATTTCCAACAACCAATTTTCCAATTTCCAATTTCGACCTTTGGGTCAATCAATCTCAATATCCAATTTCAATCATTTTCTCTTGCGAGAGACCCTTTTTAGGGAGAGCACGAGGGAGCTCGTTCTTTTTGCATGCTATCCAATTTGTTCACTTAGCCCCTTTTCAGGGAGAGTTTGAAGGGTCTCGCGTCTTTGTGAACCGTTTGCAAAACAATTTCCAATTTCACACGAGAAACCCTTTTTAAGGGAGAGGCTCGACGGAGACTCGCTTTTCTTGTGACCCCCCAATTTCATACTAGGCCATTTTTCGTCATGAAAGACCCTCTTTGCAGGGAGAGTGTGATGGACTCGTTCCTTTCATGACCCAATTTTCAGACCTCACTATTATCGGCCCCCTTTCCATAAGAGAAGCCTAATATTAGGGAGCTTTGACGAAAGCTCAATTTCTCTTCGAAAGTTCGTTTTGCAAACACCTCCTCTTTAGGGAAGAGAGGAGTATTTCCCATTTCCCATTCAGGTAAGGGCTAAGCCTGAGTCTCTCTTTTTGGGGAAAAAGAGAGGAGAATTTTCGTCATGGATGTATTGAGCCAGACTTCAGATACTCACTTTCACCATGGATTTCAAGACAATTTTGTCAATTTGTCAAATTATTTGGTGATTTCAGAATCTTTATTGCACTAATCAGTCTACCTTCAACATTACTTCTAAAAGAGCGAAGCTTTTGCAAAAAGGGATTCAAAATTCAAATTCTTTCTATTGGCCAACCAAAAGGATGAAGGATAAGTCCTCAATATGGCCAGAAAAGAAGATTCAATGTTATTGAAAATCGTAGGTGATTGATATTGATCGCAGTTATGGCACAACTTTAAGGATTATTCTTGTAAAGACAAGGCAGTGGAAATATCCTGAGCGCTAGAAAAGAGAGCATTTACCTAAGCCCCGTTTCCTCAAAATCACCTAAGCCGCAATTAAATATCCGCAAAAGGGATCTCTCACCTGTCGTCAAGATGAAGGCGAATTAGGCGAGTAGACCCCCGGGGCCAAAGAAGATTCGAAACATCTCCAAGATGACGGAGTTTGTGACGAATCCTTCCAGGGAAGGTCCCAAGCACTGTCAAGATGAAGGCAGATGCGATGAACCCCTCGACAATCCCTAAAAGATATTTAATTTCAGCTGTCATCCAAAGATCTCCAAACCCATCGTCCAAGAAGGATCGAAACATCTCCAAGTTGAAGGAGTTTGTGACGTACCCTTCCCAAAAGAGAGAAAGAGAGGAAAAAGAATGAGAGAAAAAGTCAAAATATCTCCAAAATAAAGGAGAATGTAGAAAAAACCCAGAGAGCCAAAAGAGTGCAGAAAGAGTATCATGAGAGAAGCCCTCAGGATATCAAACTGCCAGATTTATCAAGAACCCTCTTTAATCTTGTGAAGTTCTATTATCAATACTCTTTCATCAATTGCTTTCATAATATCAAATTCTCTTTCTTGTTCATATCAAGGAAATTGATAGCTTCCTTGAAGAAGGTCAATTGCAAGAAATTTGGGTTTCCAATCTCGATTCTACGAAGTGAACCTTGTTTGGAGGTAATGCTTTGGGTAGAAAAGAAAGAATATCTCTGCAACCATGTGCAACATTTTCAAAAGTTTTGAATCAACAGCAAAATTCTCAATATTTTGACAATATTTTCTAGCTATCCTGACGTGAAGTGAGAGCTTGATGTCCGCCTTCGATGCATCCTGACAACAATTTTAAATCCCTCTTAAGGACTTGATTCCTTCCCTTCTTTGAGAGCATGAACTCTCAGATTGCACACTTCCCTGTGTCCCCACTGTCCCACCATAGACAGTCCCATTTCGGTTCGAGGTCGAACCACCAATCATTTTCTCGCAAAAGGCAATTTCAAAAGCTGATTTTAGTCTCAGCAATGAGACGCCCAAAACCAATCCCTTTTCAAGCTTTAGGGACCCCATTTTCCTTCCTTTTGCAAAACCCCTATCGGATTTACTGTGCAAAATCCGAAGGTTCCATCATGGTCTCTTCCTTCGAGGATTCCATTCCATTGTCCGCCCGATCAGGATAAGGGTATAAACCTGAGCCTCATTCAAAGAGGTATTCCATTGTCCGCCCGATCAGGATAAGGGTATAAACCTGAGCCTCATTCAAACAGGTATTCCATTGTCCGCCCGATCAGGATAAGGGTACAAACCTGAGCCTCAATCAAAGAGGTATTTCATTTTCCGCCCGATCAGGATAAGGGTATAAACCTGAGCCTCATTCAAAGAGGTATTCCATTTTCCGCCCGATCAGGATAAGGGTATAAACCTGAGCCTCGATCAATGAGGTATTCCCATTTTCCGCCCGATCAGGATAAGGGTACAAACATGAGCCTCGATCAATGAGGTATTCCCATTTTCCACCCGATCAGGATAAGGGTACAAACCTGAGCCTCGATCAATGAGGTATTCCCATTTTCCGCCCGATCAGGATAAGGGTACAAACCTGAATCTCATTCCAATGAGATATTTCATTCCCCAATCAGGTCAAGGGTTCAAACCTCAGCTTCGTTCCCTACGAGATATTTTATCCCATCCAGGTTAAGAGCATAAACCTGAACTTCGCTCTCATAAGAGCAAATCTTTCCTCTTCATTCTCCATTTCACATCTACCATCCTCCTCGGGCTAATTTCTTCACACCCAATCAGATCCTTCTAACTGGGGCATTTTTTTTATGTATAGCCCAAATTTGGTGTGTTTTTCTTTGCCACTAAGCTCGGCCATGAGCCGGCTTAGTAGCAAAGAGGGGCATCTGTAAACACCCCAAATTTTCACTCACCTCCCCGACAGTTCCACCAAGCATCATCATCCAGCCTCTGAAATAGATGGAGGGCAAAATGGTCATTTTCTGAGACCGTACTTTGCAAAAGTCCAAATTTCATCTGAAACTCTCAAAATTTCTCTAATTTTAACTCAGATATTCAAAAATTTAGTCCTGACAGGAGACAAACATCTCCAAAGTCTTGGTTCAAGATTCTATTGCATAAGACATGACATTGCATATCATTGCATGAGCATTTCAAATCACTGCACTGCACAACATGTCATTTTGAGGTCCAGAACTCTCGATTTCAAAATTTTCAATCCAGATTAGAATTTCAACTCTTTTCAAAATTGATTTCAAAACCCTGGGTCTTTAAAATTATCAATTCTTCCCATTTTACCCCCAGGACTCTGAATGTCAAAATATTTTCTCAGGAAAACGATCTGGATAGTTTTTAATATGGATTTCAGTCACTTCACCTCAGATTTTGCCTTTTTGACAATTTCAAATATCTTTCTTTTACAAAATCGCCCTACAAGGGCCAACTCTTTCCAAAATTCCTGTTTTGCCCATTAGTCCAAATTTTTATGAAAATTCCAAAAAGAAGTTGTTGTTTTATCCTTATTTCAATAAAGAAGCAATGTGGGACCCACACTGAGGTGGTGTTACACAAGCTTTTATTTTGAAAATTTGAATTTTGAAAAAACCCAAAAATATAGGAGCCTTGTCCCCTGGATTGGTGCCACTTGTCTTTTCTCTCTCCTCCCATTTACATGCCATGTGTCAGCATAGGGTTCACCTAGAGTTGGTGCCACATGTCACCTTCCCTCTTCTGCCACGTGTCAGTGTGGGGCTACCTTCAGAAGCCGCCACATGTCATCCCATTTTATCTGCCATGTGTCACCCTATCCATCCTGCGCCATGTGTCATTTCAAAGAACACCAGGAGATGCCAAGTGTCATAGGTTGTCCTGTCTAGAAAAGTGGAGCTTGTCTCCTCTGAGGTGGCGCCACTTGAAGTGTGTCTCCTGCAGGGGACACATGTCAATCTCTCCCTCCTTCTAGAAAAGTAGCTTGACACATGTCTCTTCCTACTTTTCTCAGAAAAGTAGGAGACATGTGTCACTCCTAAATTCCTACAGAAAAGGTAGGCTTGTCTCCTCTGAGGTGGCGCCATCTGGAGTGTCTCCTGCAGAGGACACGTGGCAAGCACTCATTTCCTCAGAAAAAGTAGATGCCACGTGTCATTTCCTGCTCTCTTCAGAAAAGCTAGAATTCAAATATTCAAAAATCTCCATAGGTGGCGCAAATCCTGAACTTCTACCTTTTTCATCTTGTCTGAGATGGCGCCACATGGCTTGAGCCTCCTTCTCTCCCCTCTTCCACGTGTCATTCTCTGCTTCTTTCAGAAAAAGCAGGTGACACATGTCTCCTTCTGCCTCATTCAGAAAAAGTAGAGGACACATGTCTTCTCCCTACTTCTTTCAGAAAAGTAGGAGACACATGTCACTTCTGGCTTTCTTCAGAAAAAGCAAACCATTCAAAATTCAAACAAGGCACTAGGTGGCGAAAATCCTGAGCTCTGACTTTTCCAGATGGCCTGAGGTGGCGCCACATGTCCTTTCCCTCCTTTTCCTCCCTCTTGCCACATGGCATTATAGGAGCCACCCTGAGGTGGCGCCACATGTCCATCCTCCATTCCTCCAGGGCCAACCTCCATTTGAAATTCGAATTCTCCTCTGAGGTGGCGCCATCTGAAGAACCACACCAGCAGGCTGACACTTGGAACCATCCTTGACTGCCACATGTCCAGATCTACTTTCACCAGAAAAAGCAAAATTCAAATTCCTCTGAGGTGGCGCCTTCTGAGCCCACTGCTCTGACCTGCTGACATGTGTCAAACACCTTTTGAGGTGGCGCCATTCCAGGACTCCACTTGGCTCCATTTTTATTTTTTTATTTTTTATTTTATTTTTAATAAAGGTAGCCCACCATGAGGTGGCGCCACCTGAGGACTCCCTACAAAAGATGAGTTTGAATTTCAAATTCCAAGAGAGCACCCTCTGAGGTGGCGCCTTCTGGGAGTTCCCTGCAGAGAGAATCAAGCAAACTTTTGAAAAATTCCAAATTCCCCCTGCTGAGGTGTCTCACCCACAAAATTTCCATTTTTTTATTTTTCTCAAAAATTAAAACACCTTTTGAGGTGGCGCCACCTGAGGGCTCCCTGCAGAAGACAAATTCGAATTTCAAACCCCTCAGATGGCACCCCCTGAGATGGCGCCACATGGAGGGCTAAGATCGAGCCTGTTTGAATTTCAAAATTTTTCAGAAAATTTATAAAAACAAGGGTTCACGCCCAGCCTGAAGGAGATCATTTTTTTTTAGCTCTTGTGAACTTGGAGAATCCGACCTAGCCTTCCTAACATCTGATTTTGAACCTTGGAAATCGTGCCCCCTTTGGCGCATTGAAGAAGGTGGAGTAAGGTTCGTGCCGTGGCCAATCCGATTCCAACAGAGCTCGATTTTGGTGGACCATCCGAAGCTCGGAGCGAAGGACGAAGGAAGCTCGTGATATCTTCCACTTTCAAGAGCTCCTACGCTGCGTAACGAAGTAAGGTGCACTTCTTTTCCCCTTCATGTAATTCCATAATCCGATTCGGGAGTCGTTTGAAGAAAGAGCTCATCCGAGAGATGGATTGAGCTATTCTCATAAAACGACATATATAAAAATGTTTAATTATGCTTCCTTGATGATTTTTAACATTCATATAGTTAGCTAGGTTTAATTTGCATTTTATTTCATTCATTTAGCATATTTCATGAATTAATTAGGATTAATTTAGCCTTTATTTCAATTCTGCTTATTTTCAGTAGGTCTCTGTTTTTGTCAGTCAGTCCACACGTCATTTCATGCATTTGTTTTTTATTAAAAACTCTAAAAAAATCACGAAATGCGCCTTTAGGTGTCCCTGAAATTTTGCCAAAAATTAGGAGGCATTTGAATTTGTTTACTGCGGTAAACATTCAAAATGGCAAGTCGGGTTTTCTTACCCGGGATGCGTTTTGAAAATCATTTGCCGACTTGTAAAATCGAGATATCCCTTATGGGAGATCCGATTTTCAATCCGAAAAATGTTTTGAACTCGTGAGAATGTCTAGTTTTTAATATGATTTTTTGAGATTTTTCTGATTTTTTTTTATGTCTGACACAAATCCGAGAGTTCGGGACACGTGTCAGAGCCTAATTTGGGCCTCTGAGATCTTGGATCGACTTAGGGCTATAGTTTCTCTTTGTGTGTTGCTCCAAATCCGAAACTATAAAACGTGAAAGTAGTGTACGAGATGTCTTCTGTTTGCATCTAAAAGCCTGTAATTTTTAAAACAGTGTTGGCCCCTTCTTCGGATTTTTCTTGTCAGCCCTTTGTTTTGCTACATTTGTCTGTTCTGTTAGTTTAGGCAGAAATAGTTATATTTTTATCTGTGTTTACGTTGATCAAATGATAAAGTCATAAACATGAAAGTTGTTTATGTAGGTGTCGTTCATAACTCTGATTAATTTCATAAATTTCCATGTCCGTTTTGTATTTCTTTAGTATTTTTCATCAGATTAGTGTGAGTTTTTCCTCTGTCAGAACTAAATCTCTGTTATTGAACTCACCATGGCTCAAATCCCGAGGCTGTAAAAACCAAAAATGTTCCATTTAGGGTATTTTAGCAGTCTGAAAAATATCAGAAGTTTTCATGGTGTAAATCTTGCATTATCATATTAGGCATTGCATTTGGTTCGGATCCATAGGCAAAATCCATCATTTTTAGGACTTTCCTTGAATTTTAGCATTTAAATCATATCATTTCGTGATTTTTAGCATTCTAGGTTGTTTATAAGAGTGTTTAGATGCTTCATACTGAATTTGGTGCAATTTGAAATCCATTTGAAGTTTGGATTAGCCATAATACCAAAACAGGGTCCCGTAGGACCCGGATCCAAGCGAAAAACAAGCGAAATTCATTATTTTGGATAAATTGCAAAATGTCAAATCCTGATTTTACAGTCCTAATGTGTTTAGCAGCATGTAATCATGTCTCTTACTGCATTTCATCATCATTTGATTCACTTTGAATTTCAAAATCTCAATTTTACCAAGTTTTCTTTCAAAAAACCCTGATTTTAAAGGTATAACTTTATAATTAGGGGTATTTTGGTCATTTTGACCACCAATTCCGAATTTCAAACTGTTTTCTACCGAATTTTTTGCATTTTCATCATTTCAAATATCAAGGAAGCATGATCATAGGGTTTATATCCAATTAAATCCAATAATTTCATAATATTATTGGAAAATTTTGGAAAAACCCACATATTTGAGCTAACCTTATTTCAAGTTTGGCAGGGACATTCAAAAGAAGGAGCTGAAGTCTGCCATTTCCCTTTATTTCATTTGATTAGTGATGTAATAATGTAAATTTTGGAATAAGAGATTTAATTTTCCGCTTAGACTAAGATGCATATCATATAGTTTGAATTTATGCAAATATCCTGCTTATGTGATGCATACATCTTATTTCAAAAGCACTATGGATGTTCATGAATGGCACGTGCACCAACTCTTAGGGAGTTGATGGACTCGGTGGGATCCATATTTACGGCCCTAGTCGGAATATGGACGAGACCCAGATCCATCATCTTTCTACTAGTCACATTGAGCCTACACTCTTAGGCTATCTTAAAATGCACATCATATTTCCAAAGTTTTCAAAAATCATGTGCATCAAATCAACTAAGTTCTGAACATATTCATGGCCACAGTCAGAATATGTGAAGGATTTATCTTGACTTAATGCATATTTTTCCAACAAATCTCTTATAAAATCTTTTCAAAGGGCACTCATTCACTCATGTCATTTGCATCATGAAATCATTGATTTTCTCAAGATTTTCTCAAGAAAACCTCATTCTCAAGAAAACTTCATTCTCAAGAAATCGTTTTCTCAAGAAACTCTAAGGATTTTTTCAAAATCGGTTTTCCAAAGACTAGTTTTTCACAGTTTTCCCTGGAAAATGATATTTTCTTAAGAGATTCCAAAGAGTTTTCCATTCTTTCTCCAAGATCCAAAATCAATTTCCAAGTATCTCAAAAGGTAAAATTCCCAGGATTTCGATTCCCCAAGTTTTGAATTTTCTTCTCCAATGAGCTTTCCTATAAATCTTCCATCATTTTCCTAAGAAAACTCTCAAAGTCCAAGTTTTCCTAAGAAATGTTTCCCCTTTCAAAAAGTTCATCTTTTCTCAAGAATCACTTCCATTTTCCCAGGATTTTCAACCATTCATAATTTTCCCAAGTCTTTATGAACTTTCCTGAGATTTCAAATCTTTTTCATCTGAGTTTCCTGAGAAATTGACTTTCATCCTTTTCTTGAGAGAATCTTTTCAGCTCCAAATATTTTCCAAGCATACATCATGTTTTCCCAAGCTGCATTTTCCCAAAACCTCATAGCACATGCCTGAATTCTCTGTGCATTTAGGATAGAACATAACTTCGATGATTTAGCTAAGTCAAGCATAGTTTTGGTCCTTGGTTCGATTACCCCTGTTAAAGGCGGCAGGAACGGTCGAACCTCGTACCGACAGGTCGAGCCCCATCCCATGGATTTTCCCGCAATTTTCAAAACGGAGGCGAGTATTTCAAAACAATTTCCAAAATCCGGTCAAGTTTGAAGCACGAAAGTGTTTCCCTCTTTCTCTCTTCCGCAAGGAAGGGAAGACGGGGGAAAAATTTCGCGACGATAACAATCATGTATAGACACGTAGGCAGCGTACCGCTCACCACACAATACACCTTAATACTGCCAAGACGGGGCAGCGAAGGCCATGGTGGTTACCTCAGACTGACCATGCGCTAGGCAAATCAAAATGGCAAACGACGTGCCAACGAGTCCAAAACTCTAACCGCGACCTTAGATGTGGTTTTGTACCTTGCACCGTCGGTGCCAAAAGTACTACTTGGGGCTGCTGGACAATGCACACGACCCGAGAAATATTCCCTTTTTGCCTTTTCTTTCCTTTTGTTTTTATACACTTATTTTTGTGCATTTAAGTTGGCAGCGAGATTGGGGCTGCAAAGGCCGGTGGTTTGGGCCCTCGTACTGGATCCTTAGGTCTGTCATGACCTCCAAAATGAGCCTACTAGGCTCAGCTCAGAAGCTGCAGCTAGGTGCAATCCGAGCCGCTGCCACCTAGTGGCTAGCTAAGCCGCCCGGATGCACCTAGCACCCGGCGCCGGTTACGGTGCCCAAAACAAAACTGATGGGAGGTCTGGTTCGCTGGGCAAGACCTCAACTGTACTGCCCTGGTCTGACCCGTGTGTCAGACCAGGGCTGATAAAGAGGCAGCAACCCGCAGCTTGCTACTTCAGCCGGCTGGACCACCCGTAGCCTGCACCAATAGTGGGTGTGGCTAGGGCGTCACCTAAGGGTGAGCTGGGCCATAACGACCAGCTAGTCTGGTCCATGTCGGACCAGACCATGCTAGATCTAAGGGGGGGAACATTCCCGAACCAGGGTCGGACCAGCAGGCTGCAACCTGCATGCACTGGCTGGAGGGCGCGCCATGGTGGAGGTGATCCGGGTGCAGCGTGCACCCGATTTCCTAAAGGAATGGGCAACCAACGAGGTGCCCTACCCCATATGATTATGGGAAACATCCTGGGTGGGTCTGGACCCCCAAGTGGGTCAGACCACCCTGCTAAATGATACGGTCGCGGTGCTTTAGGTGAAAGACTACATATTTTTTTTGTGTGTTTTATACACACACACACACACACACACACACACACACCCCAATTCGGATGGTATCCAGTGAGATACGACCATTTTATCAGAGGCATCTCTGATGTTCCAGAAATCCAGAAATGCAAAATGAAACCCATTTTGTGCCAAATCACCCGGTGTGTGTCCGCACATACTAGAGTGACATCCCCTTCATTCTAGAACCTTTGCGAACCATATGAATAAGAGGAAAAGCCAAATCAAACCTTACCCTACATGCTACATGTATTTTCTGAGGAAAAATGAAATGTACAAGGTTGGAGCCTTCACCTTGGGGTTTTTTGGAATGATGGAGGAGATGGAGTTCGGTTGAGCTCACCACACACACTCACACAAAGCCTCCCTTCTCTCCTAGGGAAATCGTGGGAATGGGGGAGGAAAAAGGAAAAGAAGGAAGAAAATGGAAGAAGAAGGAGAGGAGGAGTGGAAGAGAGGCACTTTTTCTCTCTCCTCCCCCTCTCAAGCCCATTTATAGAGACCATCCAAGATGGATGGCTGTGATTGGGAGAACAAGATGGGAGGCTCTCCTATCTCACCCCCCCCTTCTCAAGGCTACCTCTATGCTTTCTAGGTACACAAGGGTTGACCCCTTGATGGACCTACCTCAAGGGTCTTGGTAGACCTTACCAACTCTCCTTAATTTAAGGAGAGCTTGTCCCCTTGTTTGACTTTTGTCAAACCCCTTTTTAAAGACATTTTTTTTTAGTTTTATTGAATATAGCTTGGGCTACACCCTAAGGGGCGCCCAAGCTAATCATGAGAGACGTTGGCTCATGCCAACCACCTCTCAAAATTCCAAAAACAAACTTCTATTTTGCCTTTTTCATTTTTTTTCAAAAATTCCCAATTAAATACATTTTTTTTTGAAATTTTTATTATTATTTTCCAAGGTAGCATGGGCTGAGCTCATGCTCACGTGCGCCCCATGCTAACCACCTTATTAAAATTCCAAACAACCTCCTTTTGAAATTTTTGAAAAACCTTTGATTTTACAAAATTCTAATTTGATTATTTCAAAAACCTTAATTGCTTTTCATTTAAAAGTTAGGTTTCAATGATTTAAATATTTCATTTCAAACTTACATTTTATGAAATAAAACTTAAGTTTTGAAATTATTTACTTAGATGTCTATTTCTGAGGAAATTCGTTCTCGTTACGACTCGTATCTTATCGATATTTGTTTTTCGCTAACTCACATGAAATAATGAGGTTTTTTCCTCATTTAAGTTTCAAATTCGAGGAGTGACTAATTAGATATATTATAAATACAAATTAGGAATATTGGAGTTTAATTTTTTTGTAGTTTGCCCTCAATCACTTTGTACATCATAATTACGTGATTTAGGACCTCATATAATTATAAGTGCACATATATAAATACATGACTTTACGAAAATTTCTCATAATTATACAAGAAATTCCTTCCACTGTAGTACATCACATATCACATTGTCTCAGAAATATCATGGGCCTTACATCCTTCCCTCCTTAAAAAGAATTTTGTCCGCGAAATCACGAATACTAGGCCACAAAAAGATCAGGGTATTTCTCCCTCATGCTCGCTTCTAGCTCCCATGTGCATTATTCGATGCCATAGTGTTGCCATTGTACCTTAACCAACAGAATGGTTTTAGTACGCAGAACTTGATCTCGATGATCAACGATCTTGATAGGCTTCTCGGCTATCGACAAATCTTCTTGCACTTCTATATCTTCGTATCAGATGACGTGTGATGGGTCAGGAATGTACTTCCTCAACATCGACACGTGGAAAACATTATGAATTTGAGCATACTGCTGTGATAGCTCAATTCAATAGGCTGCTCCTCCAATCCTCTCAAGAATCTTGAACAACCCAACGTATCTAGGACTTAACTTCCCTTTCTTTTTGAAATGAAAGACGGTCTTTGTCAGTGATACCTTCACGAAAATAATGTTGTTAACATCAAAATGAAGCTCTTGCCGTCTCTTGTCGGCGTAACTCTTCTGTCTATCCTGAGCTGCCTTTAAACATTCTCGAATCTTCTTCACTTGCTGAGTGTAGTGCTAAAGAACAATTGGCGATTCACTGGATCTATCACTAATATCATCCCAATATGAAGGTGGTCGGCAAAGTCTCCCGTACAAAGCCTCGTATGGAGCCATCCCGATACTAGCGTGATAACTGTTGTTGTAGGCAAACTCGACTAAACATATGTGTGAATCACATTCACCCTTCCAATCGAGCATACAAGCTCGCAACATATCTTCTAATGTCTGAATCATTCTTACTGACTGACCATCAGCCTGAGGGTGAAAAGCAGTACTGAACTTCAACTTTATTCCCACAGCTGACTGCAACTGTCCCCACAGTCGCGATGTGAATCTGGGATCACGATCCAAAATAATGGACATCGGTACACCATGTAATCGTACGATCTCTCAGATATACAAGTCTGCTAAGCTTTCAAGCGACTGACTGCTCCAGATAGGTAAGAAATGAGCAGACATTATGAGTCTGTCCACAATTACCCATATCACATCATGCTTTCGTCTGGTTCACGGTAAAATTACCATGAAATCCATCATGATATCCTCCCATTTCCACTGAGGAATCTCGATCTTCTACATGGAACCTCCAGGACATTGATGCTCGATCTTGATTTGTTGACAAGTCAAACATCTCGATACATATGATGCTACTTCTTGCTTCATCCTGTTCTACCAATACTTTTGCTGAAGGTCTTTGAACATCTTAGTACCACCAGGATGAACTGTGTACCTCGATAGATGTGCCTTATCAAGAATCTCTTTCTTCAACTCAGGGTCATTTGGCACCCAGAGTCGATGCTTCGTATGAATACAATCATCGTCATCCACACAAAAAACTGAGCCCGCTTCACAAGCTCGATCTACGAACTTCTTAGAATGTGTGCTTTGCTTCTGTGCCTCAATAATCTTAGGCAAAAGCTCTGATCGAATGGTCAAACCAGATAATCAGACCATTCCGCCTCCAATTGCGAATGGCTTCCAAGCCATAAAATCTTCAATCAATTTCTGGCTCCACACAAGATTAGTTAGAACTGTAACACCCCAATTTTTGTAACCCAAAAAATGGTGGATTTTTTTTAAAATACATCTAAATCTTTTAGCAATTAACAACGGAAAAACACATTAGGTACAAAACTTGGCATGTTACTACATATGAATGCTTGGAAACATATAATTGTGAAATTTAAAATTTAACAACTAATTAACCATGCATGAATTAAAATCAAAGTTCCACAATGTCCAAAATTAAACACATTTATCCTTGAATTGAATTAAATAAAAATCAAAGTTCAAAATCCATGAAGCAGACGAAAGATAGACTCAGTCCCCATCGCAACCTTCCACCTTCGCACGTAAGTACCTACTCTTCACCTGAAAAATATTAAACCATATAGGGTCAGACAAAACATGTCTCAGTAGAGTGAAATATGCTAAACTTGTAAGACAAAATTACAAGGCAAAGATTTCAATAGAGATTTTATGGTTTAACATTGAATTTAACTAAAACAATCAAACAACTAATCATGCATGTTTAGAATTTTCACATTTAACAGAAAGACATTAATCCATACATTTGAAATATAAAATGCATGAGCAGATAATATGCATGACTTACCATATGCAGAAGCCCTTCAATGCATGCATATTTTCTTATCTTTAACTATATTTTCTTAATTAGATGATGCATGCGATGCCAAATTAGTGCACACACAATTTAAGTTATCACTTCTTACCCCTGCTGATACGACACAAGCAAACATTCTTAGATCAGGACCATGGCTCAGGACGTGTTTTACATACAGGGGTGGTTTTAGCTGGGCCAGGTCCATTCACTAAGATGGGTTGAGGGACGTTAATACGAGAGAGATTCCCAACACCTTTCAACCCGATGCACTATTTTTTCCTCATGAGTACTAGAACCTCTACGTTGCAGTCTAATGCAGAGGTTTTCCCCATAAAATCGTGGGAGGAAAGGAGCAACCTTCCGTGCCCATAACAGACTTGCCCCATGAAGTAGTGTATCACTTGCTACTCTCCCAACAAGTACCTTGAGTTTTAATGTCACATGATTACTTGATTACAGTCTTACTTTTCATGCAACATTAACTTGAACTACTTTATGATTGTGGATGCATTTTTATAAAGCAGTGTAAAGATTCACTTAATACAACTTGTAACCAAACTTGAGCATATGCGAGGTATGAATATCTTACTCGTTTTTACACACCACATAGCACATGTACATAGCAAATTCAATAAAGAACATATATATGAACATCCATATCAATGAAACAGTCATATCATCACGATAAGTAAGCATACATATAGCCCACACATTTTCAGAATTTAAAACATAAACTTGCATTCATTGGATCCTTAGATACTTGATCTTAGCTGTGTAGACTTTTATTAACAATTCATGTCATAATCACATAAACTTTGCATAAAAGCAGACCTGCATAATCATTCACATAATGCATGCTAATTCAATGAAGAAATTTGCATAAAAACATATAAACTATGCATCTCTTGAACCTTGGTCTATAAATTTGTCATAAATTTACCGAATTCTTAACTCTGCCCGACTGATACAGAGCTCACAAAAACTTTTTGGCTCCATGAACAGAGCTGAAATTTCTACAGTATATAGAAAATTTCATTAGCTGTCCATAGCCACAAACCGTTTGTAAAAACTTTTCCGTATGAGTGAGTTATGAACATTTTACTATGAACCTATTATCTTTTGTTCTGACTGTCACAAAGACGTTTTCAATTCTTGAAACGAGCCCAAATTTTTATAGTAGATGAGAAATTTTGTTAGCTTTCTAACACAATAATCCGTTCATCAAAACTCCTCCGGACGAGGGAGAATCAACAATTTTTCTGGACAGAGGTTAAGCCAGAAACCTGGAAATTCTGAGATTTGCATTCGGGTGAGCCAAACCGAGTCACCCAAATCCCGAAATAACTCAAAAAAAATAAACAATAAGCATGAAATAAAATTCATAAAAATCCACAATATTTATAGTAGATTAAACAAATCATATTCTATCAGAAATTATCAACTCTTGCATAAATCAACCCACAAAATTTACTTTCTTGATGCATTTACCATTTTCTTTTCTGAGAAAACCTAATTTTTGCTAAATTCATAATATCCCTAAATTTCGATCATAGAAAGCCTTACAATTTTTACAGTATGTCTACAACAACATATTCTACCTGTTGAGAAACTCGGTTTTGATGTCACATAATATGATACACTGTCTTATTTGATTTTATATGATATGATAATATGTTCTCTTGAAATAATGTTATATTATGACTGAATATGTTTTGCCTTAAATCTAACGAGTATTTGATGCAAGGATATCTCACCCAATAAGGATGGAGACTTCCTGTTCAAGTACAACTATGGTGCAATCATACTCCTTGAAGAAAAAGCTTGATGAGCCATGCTTTCCTAAAGCTCAAATGAAGAAATCGACTACCTCAAGATGAAGATTTTTTTCTTCTTTAGAGTCATATGTAACAGAACCTTCAGGAACTTGCATTTTGCATATTACATACTCATTCATACATACTATATCATAAAAGTATACGATAGTTTCAAAAAGCTTCTTTTTTGAAAACCAATAAGTGTACCTTCTTACAACCTTTTATGAAAAAGACATTTTGTCATATAATAATTGTACCTTCTTACAACCTTTTATGAAAAAGACATTTTATCATTGTACCTTACACTATATACAAGACAACATGAAAAAAGGAATGTAGGAAAAAGACAAAAACATAAAATCGGCTACATAAGAAAAACAAATAAAATATGTTTTTGAAAAGACTTTAGTTATCTTCTTTAATGAAATGTTTTTTAATATAAGAAGAAGACAAAAACATAAAATCGACTACATAAGAAAAACAAATAAAATATGTTTTTGAAAAGACTTTAGTTATCTTCTCTAATGAAATGTTTCTTAAATACAAGAAGAAGACAAAAACATAAATCGGCTACACATAAGAAAAACAAATAAAATATGGTTTTAAAAGGACTCTAGTTACCTTTTTTCATAACCATAGAATGTCGACTTACTTGAAGTCATCATTCTCTCTACAAAGCATTAAATGCCTTCTGTAACAAATCCTTTCTAAATATCCTTCCCAAAGAATGTCGACCTTCTTTTTTTTCTCATTCTCTCTGGAGACTTTGAAATACACTACATAAAGAATACACTTGACATGACTATGTACAAATAAAAATTTTCTAAAGCACTCATAGTACTTACACTCATTTAAAGTAAAGAAGTACTAATGTACCTCAAATCATTAATTAGAATAAAGACAAAACTACAACCCAACGTTCAAATGTACTACTGTAAGAAATAGACTTTTTACATAAAATATGTATTACCTGAAAATATTACAACGACTAGTGTACCCTCTATTTCACCTTTATGGAAAAAGGCATTCTCGAACTTCTCTAAAAGATGTTTTTGAAATGACCTAACATTTCACATTTCAAAAAGTTACAATTCCAAAATGTAACGACTACTTTTTATAAGCTACATAAACACACACACATAAACTATTCAGACAAGAGGAATGAAATAGACGTGTGAGCTTACAAAGAGAAAAAATTTCTATTCGTGATTTGAAAAGAGAGCCTTGAAAAAGAAAGAGAAAAAGAAAAAGAAAGAAAAGAGAAAAAGTCAAGTCCAGCTCTTTGACGAAGAGTATCCTCTGAGTGACAAACAGAACATTCTTAGAATCCTTCATTCGTGCATTCATATCATTCTGAAGGTTCTATAGGAAGTATTGTAACTCTGTTTATTCACTGTATTCCTTCTTTGTTTAAAGAAGTAGACCTCTGTGAAAGAGGGTGTTGCCCTTCTCTGTTGAGAGAAGAAGACCTCTTGGGAAGAGGGTGTGCCCCTTCTCTGTTGAGAGAAGAAGACCTCTTGGGAAGAGGGTGTTGTACTATTTATCCGGTGACTCGGATGTTATAGTGGAAATCTCAAGTGGTTTGCTTGGGGACTGGATGTAGGTCTGGAAATTGACCGAACCAGTATAACTTCTGTGTTTTATGTGTTGTGCCTTATTGCTTAGTTATTTTATTTTATCGATCATAATCATATTTCACTATTCACCCCCCCTCTAGTGGAATTTCATTTGGTATCAGAGCAGGTTTGCTGGTTTCGACGTAACAAGTCTTCCAGCACAAATGACATCTACCTCTTATGCTCGTGATATTGAAGGTCAACACGCATCTCGTCCTCCCTTCTTCAATGGCTCCAACTATGGATATTGAAAGTGCAGAATGGCTATCTTTCTCAAATCCATAGACTTTGTTGTATGGAAAATTGTTGAGCATCCATACACATCTCCATCCGCAGACTATAACTTATGGTCTGATGAAGAAAAGAAAATGGCAAACCTAAATGCAAAGGCTATGAATGCCTTATATTGTGCCATTGATCAGAATGAATTCAACAGAATATCTATATGTGAATCTGCATATGACATTTGGCATTCTTTGGAGGTTATTCATGAAGGAACCAACAAAGTAAAAGAAGCCAAAATATCATCTCTTGTTAGAAAATATGAGTTGTTCAAAATGAACAAAGATGAACCCATCACAGAGATGTTTACCAGATTCACCAACATCACCAATGATCTGAAATCTCTGGGTGTAACATATTCCCAGACTGAAAAGGTGAAGAAAATCTTGAGATCTCTCACGACTGATTGGGAGAAAAAGACTACTGCTATTGAAGAAGCTCAAGATCTATCTAAACTTACATTGGACGACTTAATAGGCAATCTTATGGCCTATGAAGTCCACATGAAAGAAAGAAGGGAAGAAGAGCAACCCGTAAAGAAAACTCTAGCTTTTCCAGCCCTATCTGAGAATGAAGACTCAGATAAAGAATCAGAAATTGCGCTACTTACCAGAAAATTCCAGCGCTTCATGAGAAGGAACCGGCTTCCAAACAGGCACAAGGAAAGAAAAGATCTTAAAGAAGATCCCATGTGCTTTCAGTGTAATAAGCCAGGCCACTTAAAACGTGACTGTCCACTTCTCAAAAGAAAGTCCAAAACTGAGGAACCAAAGAAGAGGTTCTTCAAGAAAAAGGCTCTGCATGCTCAATGGGATGATTCAGAACCATCCACTAGTGAAGAGTCAAGTGATGATGAAGCCAAAACTGCAAATATGTGCTTCATGGCAAACGAAAGTTCGGTAAGTGAAATCTCTGATTTTTCCTTTGAAGAACTTCTAGATGCTTTTCAAGATCTATTTGAAGAATCTAGAAAATTGAGTTTCAAAAATAAAGTTTTAAAATCTGAAAAATTAAAGCTTTCTCAAGAGAATGAAAAACTCAGCAGTGAAAATTCTGAGTTGAAAAAGAAAAATCTTTTGCTTATGTCTGAAATTTCTTCTACTAGCTCCAAAACTAAAAATATGCAAGTAGAGATTTCAGAGCTAAAAAGTAAAACTGAGAACCTCATGAAAACGGTTTTCAAGTTTATTAAAGGTAAAGAGAACTTGGATAAACTCTTATCCTCTCAGAAGGTCTCTTTTTACAAGAATGGTATTGGCTACTCTCATTTCAAAAAACCTTCTTGTATAAATCAAAAGACCACGTTTGTGAAAAGTTCATCTGAACTAAATAAGGAGTATTACAATGTTAATCTTTTTAACTCCTCTAAAGAGATAGACAAACCCAAATCCAAATGGATATGGGTTCCAAAGTCTAACAAAAAAGGACCCGATTGGGTACCAAAAAGGAGATTTACTTAATGTTTTGCAGGCTCCAAAGAAGAAGAGCAGATGGATATTAGATAGTGGATGTTCAAAGCACATGACAGGACATCCAGACCTTTTTGTTGTTCTTCATCATAAAGAAGGAGGAACCGTCACCTTTGGAGATAACAACAAAGGTTTGATAATTGGTATTGGAAATATTGGTAACATAGACAAACCTCTTATCAAAGACGTTCTCCTTGTTAAAGGCTTAAAACATAACCTACTAAGTATCAGTCAAATGTGTGACACAGGTTATAATGTTAGCTTTAATCATGATGCATGCCTCATAGCTGACACAAATGAAAACATCATCTTAAAAGGTATAAGAAAGAATAATATATATGAACTATACCTAGAAAACATCACAGAACATTGCCTCATAGCTAATAATGACACTCAACATCTATGGCACATGAGAATGGGCCATGTCAATTCTAAATACATGTCTAAACTAGCTAAAGATAAGTTAGTACGTGGGTTACCCAACATATCTTTTAAAAAGGATTATTTTTGTGATGCATGTCAATTAGGAAAATTGTCAAAATCTTCTTTCAAATCAAAGAATGTCATTTCAAGTAAAAGACCTTTAGAGCTTCTCCACCTGGACCTTTTTGGTCCTTCTAGGGTAGCTAGCCTTAATCATAATAGATATGCTTTTGTCATTGTAGATGATTACTCAAGATTTACTTGGGTAATATTTTTGAAAAACAAAAGTGACACGTTTTGTCAGTTTGAAATCTTATGTAAAAAATTACAAAACGAAAAATCATGTTCTATTGTTAAAATCCGTAGTGACCATGGAGGAGAATTTGAAAATGAACTCTTTGAAAATTTTTGTAACTTGCATGGTATTTCTCATAACTTTGCCTTTCCTAGAGCTGCACCTCAAAATGGTGTAGTAGAAAGAAAGAATAGAACCCTTCAGGAATCTGCCAGGACTATGCTCCAACACAATAATCTTGCAAAATCTTTTTGGGCAGAAGCTGTTAATACTGCATGCTACATAATAAATAGAGTTCTCATTAGACCCTTATTAAATAAAACTCCCTATGAACTATTCTATGACAGAACTCCAAGAATAGACTATTTCAAAGTCTTTGGATGTAAATGCTTTATCCTAAACACAAAAGATAGCCTGGATAAGTTTGATGCTAAATCTGTTGAAGGCATATTCTTAGGATATTCAAGTCATAGTAAAGCATACAGAGTTTTCAATAAGAGTCATAATACTATTGAAGAATATATGCATGTTAGTTTTTGTGAATCTATTGATCAATCTGTTCATATACAAACTAATGATGATGATGTTGAAAGTACAGATTTATTTTTAGATAACACAGCTAAGTCTAATGAAGATGATCACCAAAGAACCTTTGTCGATATCAAAGATCATCCTCAAAAGCAGATTTTGGGAGAACTAACAAAGGGGGTTCAAACTAGAGCTCAGCTAGAACGGATTGCAAACATGGCATTCATTTCTCAACTTGAACCAAAGAAGATTGATGAAGCCATCATTGATGAGTTCTGGATGCTAGCCATGACTGAAGAACTGAATCAATTCCAAAGAAATGACGTTTGGGATCTTGTACCTAGACCAAAGGATCATCCAATCATTGGGACAAGATGGATCTTCAGAAACAAGCTAGACGAAATAGGTAATGTTATAAGAAACAAGGCCAGACTAGTAGCTCAAGGATACAACCAGGAGGAAGGTATTGACTTTGATGAAACATTTGCTCATGTTGCTAGACTTGAATCTATTAGAATGCTCTTAGCATATGCAAGCTATATGGATTTCAAATTATTTCAAATGGATGTTAAAAGTGCTTTCTTAAATGGTTTTATAAATGAAGAAGTCTATGTAAAACAACCTCCAGGATTTGAAAATGAACAATACCCAGATCATGTTTTTAAACTCAAACGTGCTTTATATGGTTTAAAACAAGCACCTCGTGCTTGGTACGAAAGACTTAAAACCTTTTTATTAAAAACTGGTTTTTCTGTTGGCAAAGCAGATTCTACACTATTTGTCAAAGTAGTGAATAATCATACCTTAATTGTTCAAATTTATGTCGACGACATCATCTTTGGATCTTCTAACAGCACTCTCTGTGAAGATTTTTCTAAGTCCATGCAGAAGGAATTCGAAATGAGTATGATGGGAGAACTCACCTACTTTCTTGGACTGCATATTAAGCAAACCAAGGATGGAGTTTTCATCAATCAATCTAAGTATGCTCATGAACTTCTGAAGAGGTTCAACATGAACTCAACTGCTTCAAAATCCACTCCTATGAGCACTACTACTGTGTTGGACAAAGATGAAGATGGTAAGACTGTTGATACAAAAGTATACCGAGGTATGATAGGATCACTTCTTTATTTAACTGCTAGCCGTCCAGATATAATGTTTAGTGTTTGCTTGTGTGCTAGATTTCAGTCAAATCCAAAAGAATCACATCTTAAAGCTGTAAAAAGAATAATGAGATATTTAAAAGACACAGTTGATTTTGGGTTATTCTATTCAAAATCCTCTACATTTGATCTAATCTCATACAGTGATGCTGACTTTGCTGGAAGTAAATCTGACAGAAAAAGCACAAGTGGAACATGTCACATGCTAGGGCACTCACTAGTATCATGGTTTAGTAAGAAACAGAATTGTGTATCATTATCAACTACTGAAGCCGAATACATTGCTGCTAGCCTAGCTTGTACTCAAGTTATCTGGATGAAACAAACTTTAAGAGATTTTGGTTTAAATTTTGAAAATACAACTATTTTCTGTGATAATACGAGTGCTATAAACCTATCTAAGAATCCTATTTTACACTCACGAACTAAGCACATTCAAATAAGACACCACTTCTTAAGAGAACAAGTCTTAAACAACATAATTAAACTAGAATTCATACCCACTAATCAACAGTTAGCAGACATATTCACTAAACCATTAAAACATGAAGACTTCACACGAATTAGAAGAGAACTAAGAATATGTAAACTAAGTGACTTATAAATTAATCACACTTAATATAATACTTCTTATAAGTCTTGTGTAAATCTTATTTTAAATTGCTTTCCTTCTTATCGATTTTAGTTAGTCAAACTAAGTTTCCATATTCACGTATTCTTATAAGACACATTCTTTATGTCATTCAACTTGTCATCTTTCAAGTACACATCCATTATAACTCCTTGTCCTATCTCCTTTCTCTCATATCCATAAAAATAATTGTATTAAAAGCCATCATAACAATGTTCACATCACTCAACTCCTTTAATATTTTTTTGTCCTTTATGAAAACTTGTCTTACGATAAAATTGTTTCACCTCTCTACTTAGTTTATGAGAACTCATACTCTTCATGAGTTAAAATCGAATGCCTAGTTGATCTCTTTAAAAGATCTAGTTGCTATATTCACACGTAAATTTTTTTTACTATATCATCTATTATATCATAGCCCAACAAACTATCTATTATCATCTCTTTTGTATACAAATTAAGCCTCCATTTTTGTCTACTCTTGTTTAAAACTTAACCTTGTCGAGTTTCTTTAAATAAATCATATCAATCATAACTTTATGTCTTTCATCAAATTTTTTTTTTTACTTCTTTATCCTTCACAAAAATTCATATATGTCATCTCACTTCTCTCACTCTTCATTCATAAATATTTTTGTCCCCTCATTTCATCTCTCGAATACATTTTTTTTATATACATTTTTGAATCCGACTCCTCCATGTCTATTCTTATTTCAATTCTTATATATTTTTTAACTCTTTCTCCTTTTTGTCTCATCATCTCTCTCACCACTAGTCTAAGTCAAAATATGTCCTTCTCATATCCACGTATACTCTTAAAAAAAATTACAAATATTAATCATGAAACATTTTTTTTAGGCACTCTTTTCTTTAAAATGTCATATCTTTCAAAGTACACATCACATGATCACCCTATGACCTTTCTTTCCATCCGTGACCTTGTCTCTCTCTTATTGTATATCTCTCTAAAATCGAGAACCTTTAAAGTCTTGCCTCCAAGCAAACCTTTATTTATTCTATCTCTACTTTATGTCATATCTAAATCAAGTAAATGTTGTCCTTCATCATCTTTCTCTCATCTCTAGATATCCACATCATCTTTTTATCTCCATTCACGAATTTAGAATCCCTCCACATAGAGTAACAAGTTGTTTGTTTTATTAGGCCATTATTTTTAAGATCAATCATTTTTTTTTATTCAACATGACACCCCATACTCTATTAATGTTTTCTCTCACTAGTCGATAAACTCACCCATAGTAAAATCTATATATTTCAATACTATGTCCTCCTCAATCTAATATAATACACTATCCTCAAACATTGATTTGATTTGTCATTCACAAGTCTCTTAACTTACTCCTCACGGATTTCCTTATTTGACTAAAATCTAAAAATTACTCACTTCCAATGTCATTCATTTCATATCAACAATTATTTTCTTCCTTCTATTTAATCAATTGATTCATCTCTTACCATTCCATTCAAACTTTTCTATCCTTATACAAACTTTCTCTCGGTTCTAGCTCCTTTCTCTCCTAGTGATTTATTTTCAAGGCATTCGATAATGGCTTCCTCCTCTACCAATCTGATCACCTCCGCCGATCTAAGGTATCCTGATTTGTTTCACACCTACAACTCACTCTGCTCTCGCCCCATTCATGAAGGAAAATTGATCAACTTTGACGACTTCAAGTTCTTCGACTTAGACACCTATCTCCCTGAACTCAAACCTCTCATAGGATCTTCATCTCCAGCTGCCTACTATCCCGAACTAGTCCGACTGTTTTACACCAACTTATCTTCTGATCATGAACAAACCTCAATCACCAGCAAAGTCCGAGGACAACTGATGATTTTCGATGCTTCCGACCTAGGTAGAATTCTAAACTTACCTTCCACTGGTACCGACCTTAACACCATAGTACCAATCGACCGATCGGTACTTCGAAAAATACTTCTCTGCACCAACTGCTACCAACTTCCGTGGCACATGAGGAATCTCCAACCTCATGCTCAGCTACTTGCCCAGATTCTTCTCCACAACATCTATCCCAAGCATCCTCGCCAGGGATTAGTTCCTCGAAAAATCTCTCTTCTTATCTACGCAATCCTTTCTTCTCTTCTGATAAATTGGTCATCCATTATTTTCGACCTCTTTATTCGTTATCAGAAATTTGAGCCTCTTCTCTTTGGGTGTTTTATAACTCCCATTCTCAAATACTTCCAAGTACCACTTCACAACGAAGTCATCCTCCGTCCCTCTCACGTCCTCGATGGTACCACCTTCAATCTAAGGTCCCTGCACATGCCCGACTCTGATGAAGCAGATCCAATGTCCTTCTTCAATTACTTTTTTGCTATGATGGATATCGAGCAAACTCAGGATCAAATCCTTCGTAATCAAGCCCTGTTGCAGCAGATTCGCAAGCGGAATCGTGCCAACCGGACACCTTCACCTTCTCCACCTTCGAGATAGACTCATTTTTTTATATATATATATTTGGTCTGTAATAACTTTTAATCCTTTCGGTCTGTATTTTTTTTACTCTAATCCCTCCTTTTTGTCCATGACAAAGGGGGAGAAAACCTGTCTCCATTATTGGAGAAATATTTTCTCTTTAAACATTATTTCACTTTTTTATCATATTATTATTTCTATGCATAATGTCTTTTTGACAAGGGGAGCATATTTTGTCATCATCAAAAAGGGGGAGAATGTTGAGAAACTCGGTTTTGATGTCACATAATATGATACACTGTCTTATTTGATTTTATATGATATGATAATATGTTCTCTTGAAATAATGTTATATTATGACTGAATATGTTTTGCCTTAAATCTAACGAGTATTTGATGCAAGGATATCTCACCCAATAAGGATGGAGACTTCCTGTTCAAGTACAACTATGGTGCAATCATACTCTTTGAAGAAAAAGCTTGATGAGCCATGCTTTCCTAAAGCTCAAATGAAGAAATCGGCTACCTCAAGATGAAGATTTTTTTCTTCTTTAGAGTCATATGTAACAGAACCTTCAGGAACTTGCATTTTGCATATTACATACTCATTCATACATACTATATCATAAAAGTATACGATAGTTTCAAAAAGCTTCTTTTTTGAAAACCAATAAGTGTACCTTCTTACAACCTTTTATGAAAAAGACATTTTGTCATATAATAATTGTACCTTCTTACAACCTTTTATGAAAAAGACATTTTATCATTGTACCTTACACTATATACAAGACAACATGAAAAAAGGAATGTAGGAAAAAGACAAAAACATAAAATCGGCTACATAAGAAAAACAAATAAAATATGTTTTTGAAAAGACTTTAGTTATCTTCTTTAATGAAATGTTTTTTAATATAAGAAGAAGACAAAAACATAAAATCGACTACATAAGAAAAACAAATAAAATATGTTTTTGAAAAGACTTTAGTTATCTTCTCTAATGAAATGTTTCTTAAATACAAGAAGAAGACAAAAACATAAATCGGCTACATATAAGAAAAACAAATAAAATATGGTTTTAAAAGGACTCTAGTTACCTTTTTTCATAACCATAGAATGTCGACTTACTTGAAGTCATCATTCTCTCTACAAAGCATTAAATGCCTTCTGTAACAAATCCTTTCTAAATATCCTTCCCAAAGAATGTCGACCTTCTTTTTTTCTCATTCTCTCTGGAGACTTTGAAATACACTACATAAAGAATACACTTGACATGACTATGTACAAATAAAAATTTTCTAAAGCACTCATAGTACTTACACTCATTTAAAGTAAAGAAGTACTAATGTACCTCAAATCATTAATTAGAATAAAGACAAAACTACAACCCAACGTTCAAATGTACTATTGTAAGAAATAGACTTTTTACATAAAATATGTATTACCTGAAAATATTACAATGACTAGTGTACCCTCTATTTCACCTTTATGGAAAAAGGCATTCTCGAACTTCTCTAAAAGATGTTTTTGAAATGACCTAACATTTCACATTTCAAAAAGTTACAATTCTAAAATGTAACGACTACTTTTTATAAGCTATATAAACACACACACATAAACTATTCAGACAAGAGGAATGAAATAGACGTGTGAGCTTACAAAGAGAAAAATTTTCTATTCGTGATTTGAAAAGAGAGCCTTGAAAAAGAAAGAGAAAAAGAAAAAGAAAGAAAAGAGAAAAAGTCAAGTCCAGCTCTTTGACAAAGAGTATCCTCTAAGTGACAAACAGAACATTCTTAGAATCCTTCATTCGTGCATTCATATCATTCTGAAGGTTCTATAGGAAGTATTGTAACTCTGTTTATTCACTGTATTCCTTCTTTGTTTAAAGAAGTAGACCTCTGTGAAAGAGGGTGTTGCCCTTCTCTGTTGAGAGAAGAAGACCTCTTGGGAAGAGGGCGTGCCCCTTCTCTGTTGAGAGAAGAAGACCTCTTGGGAAGAGGGTGTTGTACTATTTATCCGGTGACTCGGATGTTATAGTGGAAATCTCAAGTGGTTTGCTTGGGGACTGGATGTAGGTCTGGATATTGACCGAACCAGTATAACTTCTGTGTTTTATGTGTTGTGCCTTATTGCTTAGTTATTTTATTTTATCGATCATAATCATATTTCACTATTCACCCCCCCTCTAGTGGAATTTCACTACCAACCTAAACCATTATTTGTATGAAAATCATGGCATAAATCGAGTATTAATTATTTTCACAAATTTATCTTTCTGAGGAACTGTTTTTTATGAAAAACCCGATTTCAAAAAGGGTTTTCTTTAAAGGAAAACATGTTTTTGCCATGGATCATTAGATCTGAGTCAAACCCATGGTTAATAGGGTTGGATCATGATCTAAACTCATGAAAAAACATAGAAATCCATGCCAAGAACTCCGTTCTTGCAAGAAAAGCATAGAAACCCTACCTTTTGTTTGAAGAAAACCTTTTTTGATGGTTTGATGGATCTTTTTGCATGATCCGTCCGATAAGCTCCTTCTTTTAGCAAGAGGAGGGCCTTGGATAACCTCAATACACCCCTTGAGGTCTGGATCTTGCACTCAAGAAGCAAAAGAAACCCTAAAGAAAAAGGGAAAAGAGAAGGGAAAGAGAGGGGAAAGAGAAGAGGGTTTTTCAGGAAGAGAGAAAGAGCTCTAAATTTTTTTCAGCCCAAATGAGGTGGGTGTGAACTAAGAGAGGGCTTTATAGCCCCTCTTGAGTTAGGTAATGGGCTGGAATTAATTCCAGCCCATGATCAAAACAAGGGAAATCATTTGGAGCCCTTGATCTCCACTTTGACTATTCAAGCTTTAAATAAACTTGAAATGTCTCTTTACCTTTATTTTCAAAATAAAACTTGAAGTAAGATGCCACATAGGATGGGACAGCCCACCTATGGGATCCTACTAAACTATAAAATATGTTTAATTTATAAAAAATCTATTATATTAAATCATAGTTAAATAATTGTTAAATTCCAATTACAATCGTTTTTGTTCTATATAACCACAAATCATGTAAAAATGTAAAGGCATTGAGTACAAGCTAATTCCAACTTATTAAGCATGTTAATATATATATATATATATATTTACAATCTTCTTTTGTTAATTCACTTCATTTAAATAAATTTCCTTAAAGAAAAAATCAAAATTTTCTTTTTAAGAGAAACGTTTTCAATTAGACATCACTTAAAATTTTCTCTAATATCCAAACCATGTAGGGTTTATATTTATTACTTTTTTTAACATAATTAAATCTACTAAACCTTACTAATATACTCAAACATTCATTTTTAAAGAAATTAGGATTTTATATTGGCACAAAATTCAAGAAATTTCACAATATTATAGAAAAAGGACTTATTTTTTTTTGAATATTACAAGAACACTGCTCGATTTGTGACTGAGCGCATCTGCTACGGCGTTCGCCTTACCAGGATGGTAAGACAACGTGAACTCATAATCCTTGATAAACTTGAGCCAACGATGGTGTCTCATATTTAATTTCTTTTGAGAAAATAAATATTTGAGACTCTTATGGTAAGAGAAGACCTCGAACGTGTCAGCATATAAATAATGTCGCCATGACTTTAGGGCGAACAATACAGATGCTAATTCCAAGTCGTGAGTTGGATAATTTCTTTCAATAATCTTTAGCTGTCGCGATGCATACGCAATGACTCGGCCATGCTGCATTAGCACACATCCCAATCCTGTTCCTGAGGCATTTGTGTACACCACAAAGCCGCCTCTACCAGAAGGTAAAGCTAACACTGGAGAAGTAGTCAGCTTCGTCTTTAGGATCTGAAAGCTCTCTTCACAAGAGTCAGTCCACTCAAACTTGACTCCTTTACGCAAAAGCTTTGTCAAAGGTAGGGCAATTTTGTAGAAATCCTGAATGAAATGTCGGTAGTAACCAGCTAAACCGAGAAAACTTCGGATATCAGTAATAGACTGAGGTTGTTTCCAATCTAACACTGCTTCAACTTTTGCTGGATCAACTGACACTCCATCAATGGATATCACGTGACCCAAAAACATGACTCTCCTGAGCCAAAACTCACATTTGGAGAACTTGGCAAACAATCTATGCTCCCAAAGTACTCCCAAAATGATATGCAAATGTTCTTGATGCTGCTCTGGACTCTCTGAGTAGATCAAGATGTCATCAATGAAAATGATCACAAAAGTATCCACATATGGATGGAAAATCCGATTATTCAAATCCATGAATGTTGTCGGTGAATTCGTGAGCCCAAATGGCATCACAACAAACTCATATAACCCGTATCTAGTTCAAAAAGTTGTCTTCGAGACATCTTCCTCTCTGATTCAGAGATGATGATAACCTGATCTGAGGTCGATCTTCGAGAATATCTTGGCTCTCTGCAATTGATCAAAGAGATCTTCAATTCTCGGTAACAGATATTTGTTCTTAATTGTCGCTTAGTTGATCATTCTATAGTTAATGCACAACCTCATGGATCCGTCTTTCTTCTTCACGAACAAAACTGGTGCACCCCACAGAGATGCACTATTTCTGATGAACCCTTGCTCTATCAACTCTTCCAACTGACGTTTCAGTTCTTTGAGTTATGCTGAAGCCATATGATACGGTGCCTTCGAAATTGGAGTTGTTCCAGGTAACAACTCAATCTCCTGCTTCAGAGGTAATCCAGGTAGTTCTTCCGGAAACACATCAGGAAATTCCTGAACTACGTCTAGATCCTCGATAGGAATTATCTCTAGTTCCACTGGGGCGATACTGACCAAGAATGCAGTACCCCCATTTCACAAATACTTTTGAACGTTATATGAAGAAATCAAACGACTGTCTCGAATAGGTCGAGAGAGTCTGATCTCCAAAATTGGGCGATCAGGAGGGTATAAAACCACCTTGCCTTCTCTGCACACGACTTGAGCATGATACTTAAACAACCAATCCATGCCTAGAATGACATCAAACTCAATCATGTCTAGCAGGATCATGTCAGCTGGCAAGTTCTGTCCTGCCACTGACACCTCAATGCTCGAAATATACGAAACACACAAAGACTGATCACCAGTCGGATTACGAACCTCCAACAGATAATTCAATGGTTCAACAGTCATAGGCAAAGTTCTAGCAAATCTGACCACAATAAATGAATAAGAAGCACCACAATCAAATAAAGTAAAAGTCGTTTGTCCAGCGACTGTGAGAGTACCTTGGACCAACTCTCCTTTGGTCACTTGCTCCATAGTGGTTGCATAGGTTTTTTGCTAATAGGATTGCTGCTATGGATAAGCTTGCTACTGAGGTGGTCGTTGCGGTGATCGTTGCGATGCTCCAGGTGTGTTCCACTTTAGATCATCTGACTGCTTCTTTCGATAGTCCTTGATATAGTGGCCCATCTTGCCACAATAAAGACATCCACTGGTGTTGCGAGGACACAGTCAGCCAGGATGATCAACACAACACTTCGGGCAACTCGGTGCCGCTGCTAACTGCTTTTGCTGCTATTGCTGATGATGGTTCTGACGATTCTGGTACTGATTGTTGTTGCCTTGATGCCTATTATTCTTTGTTGGTGGAGTGAATTTCTTTCCACCGGGATTCTTCTGAATTGATCTCTTCTTAGGCCAACTCCTTTGGCCAGAATGCTGATTCTCTCTGAAGGATTGCGTCCGCTGGGACTCAGACCAATCATGTTCTAAAAGAGTAGCTGTCTCCAGAGCTTAGGGATGGCAGTGGACCGGGGGAAAGCGGGGCCCCGCCCCGCCTCGCCCCGTTTGGACCGGGGATGAAGGGTATGAAACGGGGATGGAGGCGGGGATGAAGGTTAAAATCCATCCCCGTCCGGGGGTGGAGGCGGGGATGGACTGGCACGTTCCCCCGCCCCGCCCCGCCCCGCCCCATCCCCGCCCCGGCCCCGCCCCGGCCCATCCCCGCCCCGCCCCCGGCCCATCCCCGTCCCGGCCCCGCCCCCAACTCAGATGAACTGTTTACTAACCCTAACTCCCTTCCCTAATTTCCTAACCCTGGAGCCGGGCGACGTTACTGTGCACGTAGGACGCCGGGTTCTCGATAGCGTACCGGACTCCGGCCTGGGCGGCGAGGTGCATCACGTGGGTGAAGGCGACGAGGTCGAAGAGCTTGGCTAGGAGCCGGGCGTCGTTGATGTCGCCGGCGATGACGAAGACGCCGTGGTCGCCGAGGATTCGACGGCGGGCCTTCTTGAGCGAGGGGTCGTAGTAGTCGTTGAAGTTGTTGAGGCCGACGACACCGTCACCGCGCTTCCGGAGGGCGAGCGAGACGTGGGTGCCGACAAAGCCAGCGGCGCCGGTGACGAGCACGCTCATCCCGCGGGGTCGGGGACGGGGGCGGGGTTGGGACGGGGACGGGGCGGGGGCGGGGTGGGGACGGGGACGGGGCGGGGACGGGGACGGGGACGGGGCGGGGGTGGAGGACATGAAACGGGGATGAAGGCGGGGGTGGAGGATAAAATCCATCCCCGCCGCGGAGGCGGGGCGGGGGTGGAGGATAAAATTTTGAGGCGGGGCGGGGGTGGAAACCTTGTCCCCCGCCCCGCCCCGCCCCACTGCCATCCCTACCAGAGCTTCATCAAGAGTCTTGGGTGCACTGGTATACATCTTAGTGCAAAGCGCATGCTTCAATCCATGAGCAAACCTCATGTCTCGTTCCTTCGTAGTAACGTAAACATTAGGATAGTAGCGCTCCAGGCTTCTGAACCTCATAACGTACTCAGCCAGAGTAGAGTTTCATTGCTGAAGATCAAGGAACTCCGACATTTTATGACTTCATTTATTCTTAGGGAAGTATGATGCGTAAAAGACTTCCATAAATTGTTTCCATGTGACTTCTCTGTCTGCGAACTTGACTTCCAAGGTAGTCGCCCACCACCTTTCAGCATCTTTTCAGAGTCGATACGTTCCGAAACCGACTTTCCATTCGTCACTGACTTGCAATACTTGAAAGATCCGCTTAATCTCTCAAACCCAGTCTTCTGTTGCTTCAGGGGTAGACCTTCCATCGAAGGATGGAGGGTTCATACTCATGAACTGCTTATAGGGTACCGTCGTAACTAGAGCTGGAGTAGGAGTCTTGCGTCCCTGGGTGGCTTGAAGATTTTCACCCATAGCACACATGGCTTCTGCTTGTCGGCCAACAACCTTTGTCAGGTTGTTAAAGGTATCCATGATATTGTTGCAACGTTCTCGCCAAGCCATCTTAAACATAAGAAAGACTCATATAAGCGAAAGAACAAGTCCAAAACATGATTTCATTAAATAAAACCAAAGATACATACACAAATTTCTGTTTATATCAAGACAAAAATACCCTTCTTACTATAACAGGGTTACAAAACATATCCCTCCGCAACCAAAAATGAACACTGACTCAGTGTCCTAACCAAAATGTTCATATATGTGCAACCGTCTTCACTCCCTACTAGTGTAGAGGTCGCGATAGTTGTTCCAGTTTCTACACCTTCTCTGCTTCGGACGAGGAGAAGATGCAGGTGTGTACTCAGAGGAACTTGGAGCCTTAGACAACGGAGGTGAAGCTGGCACGTATTGAGGTGAAACAGAACGTGAATAGGAAGCTGGCATGTACTTGGGAGAATATGGCAAAGTATGTGAATCTTCCACTGGGTCAGCTGCTAACGGTGCCTGGCCAATCTCAGAAGCCAAGTCTTCCAGTTTACGCTGACACTCAGCCTCAATATGCCCTTTATGAACATAATAAGGGCAATGACAACATTCACATGGACAAATTTGTCCCTTGTGACATATTTTACACCTTGCACACGGAGGTGCCAGATGTGCCATCATTTGAACACCTTGAACCAAATGCTGCACAACTCGATCTAAGGATCTTATACCTTGAACAAGGTCATGTAGGGCTTTAAGGATCATTTAATACATCATGTTTAACAACATATATCAAACCACGTTTCTAAGTATGCATGCACAAACTAAGTAGGGCAGTAAGCAACAATAATCAACAAAATTTACTAAATAAAGCATACTTACAGTGCGATGGACGATGAACACAGAAGTCTTGGACCACACTTAAACCTGTCTCTGATACCAATCTCTATGATGCCCCAAACCCCGACCTTGTGACAACCCTTGGTTTTTGAGCTATTTTTTTTTTTATAAACAAGGATTTAAAGCAAATAGCAGAAGTACAAGAGAAAAAGAGGTAAGCAAAGGCCGCAAGTCTGAGCGGGCATAGTAAGTGATACAAACCACAAGTCTAGTCCGAATACATATAATACCAAAGTTTTACAAAATGAGACTTAATACATCGATATAACCAGTCTCTCAAAATGCCAAGAAAATTCCCCTCAAACCCCAAAACAAGTCGGAAACCAAGATCTGCAGCTCAGTGTGGGTCTCAAGTCTCCAACTATGCATCGACGCATCATCACTGCATCTACTCGTCACCTGTACCCCCATAAAATGGGGTCAAAACTCTTGCGAGTTGGTGAAGAACAACAACATTATATATCCATTTATCAGGGAAAAAGCATATAGCATGTCAATAGGTAAAGTGACAGATATATGTGCATGTGTCAGGTAAGTGCACGTGCTACAAGATGGTGCAACAACGAAGTAAGTAACAAGTGCAACAACTATAGCAACAAAATGAGGAAACTAAGCAACAAGGTATAACAGGCAAAACAGAAGTAAGAGCAATACTAAAGTAAGCAAGCAAACAACTACAATATGTCAGTCTGTTTGGTTAGTAATTATGTTCTTCTGATTACTCCTTCTGGTATGCGAAGAAAACCTCGCATTCTGTGAGACATGCACCCAGTGTCTGTTATTCAATTTCTAGTATGGTAACCGGAGATGCTACAGACCGAGCAAATCTCATGCAGGCAACCGCAGTTTAGAGAAACCTTGCATGGGCAATGGATTGCAATCCATACTAGTGCAGTAGTGAGGTACCTTGGTCAGCTCAACCTCCCTAACTCTAAGTGACTGGAGGTTAAAGGATGCCTCAACTCCTACAAACGTGTCGTAGTAATGACGTGTCACTCAGAGCTGTACCATCCATCCTCTCTAAGGTGAACCATTTTGTAAATGGGGCATGACAGATTTAACTTGCTTAGGCTCATTCATCAAGTCATACCTCCTCTCAAGGTATTTATGCCTTATGGTCTCAGTGAGGTACGCAAACGAGGACTTGCCTGCCCATTCACGTGCTCAGCCTCACACGGCCACAGAAGAGCACATCGCCTATGAAGACGATCACAACACCATTTTCATTTTTATACCTAGGGTATCACAATACGTGAGTTCTCTCTCACGAACATGGGGCCATCGCCCAAAGACTCCAGTCGAGTCGTAAACCTCAACAGATATTTTGTGCTATACCCTTATGGTGTTCCAATTTTTGTTGTATGTCACATCGAGTGTGTAGCATGCTTATGGTGTATTATACATTCATCAATATACGGGCATGAGCCAACAACAAATAACACTCGACGTACCAAAACTAGTGACATACATGTCAAGATGTGCCAACGTGCACATGCAAAACTAAAAGTCACAAAGTCGCAATCTTTCACACAAGTAGCGAAGAGGAGCAATGATGCAAACACATATTTATAAAAAGGCACATTTCAATATTCTTAAGTGGCACAAGGCTCAAAATGCATACTCAGTCATAATTGTGTGTATAACGAGTGTCCAAAGCTTTGAATATGAATTTCCCAAGTATGCGTGTTTTAAACGTCATACGTTGGCTGGTTACATGTAGCGAGACCATTCACCTAGGGAATTCGTGATGTCAACACCCACGAGTGTTGAGAATAAATTTTAACGTATTCCCATGCATATGAGAATTACTTTAGCATTTCCATAATGTGTCGCCGCACTCGCGAAACTCAAAAATGTCAAAACGATGGTTTTTGATGAAGCGGTCGAAAAACCTAATACATAAGAATCATGTATAGACACATATGCAGCGTACCGCTCACCACACAATACACCATAATACTGCCAAGACGTTGCAGCAAAGGCCATGGTGGTTACCTCGGACCGACCACGCGCTAGGCAAATCAAAATGGAAAACGACGTGCCAACGAGTCCAAAACTCTAACCGCGGCCTATAAGGCCCTAGATGCGGTTCCATACCTTGCATCGTCAGTGCCAAAGGTACTACTCGAGGCTGCTGGACAGCGCACATGACCCAAGAAATATTCCCTTTTTGCCCTTTCTTTCTTTTCATTTTCATACACTCATTTTTGCGCATTTAAGTTGGCAGCGAGATTGGGGCTGCAAAGGCCGGTGGGTTGGGCTCTCGTACCAGACCCTTAGGTCTGTCATGACCTCCAAAATGATCCCATGGAAGCTGCAGCTAGGTGCAGTCTGAGCCGCTGCCACCTAGTGGCTAGCTAAGCCGCCCGGGTGCACCTAGCACCCGACACCGATTACGGTGCCCAAAACAAAACTGATGGGAGGTCTGGTTCGCTGGGCCAGACCTTAGCTGTACTGCCCTGGTCTGACCCGTGTGTTAGACTGGGGCTGCTAAAGAGGCAGCATCCTGCAGCTTGCCACTTCAGTCGGCTGGACCACCCGTAGCCTGCACCAACAGTGGGTGCGACTAGGGCGTCGCCTAAGGGTGAGCTAGGCCATAACAACCATCTGGTCTGGTCCGTGCCGGACCAGACCCTGCTGAGTCTAGGGGGGGGGGGAACAACCCCGGTGGTTGGTTTTTTGCAAACGATATTTTTAAAAGATAATTTTCAATGAAAACAAGGGAAAATCGTCAACCAAAGATAATAAAAACTGACTTTCCATAGAAGTGGCGAGTACAGGTCGAATCCACATGGAACGGGATACATTCTGAAATAATTCTAAAATAACAATTTATTAATATAATAGAGTTTTACAACTATGTCAATGTTACAAATCTAATTTAAATAACAATCTAAAAACATGAAAATAAGCTAAGGCAGGCATCTAAGTCTTCAACAGATCACCAGGGGTAAATCTATCTTTTCACCACATGTGCAGTTGCACTTTATATTTGAAATACCCTGTAAATCTAGGTCTAACTCATCAACCTACAATAATGAAAACAAAGAGTCAGTAAACAAGTAAAAATGAAATCAAAATTACATCTACACTTATTGTTAAACTAATTCTATAATTAAACTACAGTTAAATAAACATAGAAAACTAAATATACAACTTCTAACTAAACTAACTAAGAAAATCAATTCTAATTAATCTAACTACAGTTAATTCACTAATTACAGCTAGAAAATAGGAAAAACTACTTTAAATCAAACAAATAACTAAATGACTATTTTGTCCCTAAATAATGCAAAAGTGGATTCTGATAGCTTTTCACAAGCAGGAGATTTAAAAGGTCAAACGAATTCCAAAATTCACGAAATCACTTATGTTCTGTAACTGACAGATCCAAGAATCTGACACATTTTACAGATTTGAAAAATACATTCTGGATCTCCAGATATAAGCATTTCAAAATCAGGATAATTCTGGAAATCGCAGGACCCGAAATTGAAAATTCAGAAAAAACTATTTTCATAAAATGCTTAAAAATCAAACCAAATCAACTCGAAATGAGCTGAAATTTGGTCTGAAGATAGTGAACACACAGATGTGTAGAATAGAATTTTTTTTTCAGAAAACTTTAAAAATATCCACATAAAATGACGAGTGCACGGCATGATAAAAATCAGTTTTAAAATTCAGTGCACTATTCATTCATATACATCCACTAATGAAACTTTAACATTAAAGCAAACATCAAAACAGTCCTAACCTAATCTAATTTATTACTAAACTACAGCAAAGGACAACAATTAAGCTAATTTATAAAAACTTGGAAATAAATTGCACAACCTAGACTAAAGTTAATCTAAACACATCACTATTATTAATCTATTCTAAACTAAGTTGTAACTCTAATTCTAATGTCACTAACCAACTAGCTACTCTAATATTAATTCTAAAAATACTGGAACATGACATTAACCTAATGCTAATTTAACCATGGTTAGTAACTAATTAGGGTTAGTGACTAACTAATGTTAGAGACCTAGGGTTAGCTAGGGTACGGTTAGGGTTAACTAGAGTTAACTAGTGGTTAGCTTGGGGGCGGGTACTACCTATAGTTAATAACTAACTAAGGTTAGATATCTAAGGTTAACTAGGGTTAACTAACTACCTAAGGTTAGTCGACTAAGGTTAGATTACTAGGATTACTAAGATTAGTTACTAACTAGGGTCGACTAGGGTCAGTTGGCTAACTATGGTTAATTAGAGGTACGGTTAGCTATGATTAACTAACTAAGGGTTAGTAGGGTTAGTTATGTTGACTAGGGTGGCAGTTATGGATAAGTCTTTGAATTACACGCCACCCTAGATGGGTTAATTAGGCTAATTAAGGCTGACATCTAACTAATACTAATGATAGCCTAATACACTTAATGGACTTTCCTAAACCTACTGCACGAATTTGTCAAAACTAATCTAATTTAATACAAACTGCATTAATACTAATCTATCTATATTATGTTAGAAAGAAATAAAGTCAATGACAGGGCTTATTAATGCTCACACACGAATTTGGCAAGGACCACCCTTCTTACCTTAATAGCTAAATAGGAAAGGTTTTAATTTAAAAAACCGTCCAGCCTACTAGGACCCATACGTTTTTCATTTTTTTTCTTAAAAGCAATAAGTCCTTTTGAAAATCATTCTTAAAACACAATACACATTTTTGGTTGGCTTTAAAAGAAAGTGTAACATGTCAACTCTTGCCAAAATCATGTAAATACGTTTTAGAAAACCATTTGAAATTCAAAGGGGGGTTTTCATATTTAAAAATGTAACTCCTTGGCAAATTGGCTGGATGCAATTTATTAAAACTTTCCTTCAATACAAATCACGAATTTGGAGGGTTACCTTCATACCAAAAACGTATTTCCACCTTAAAGACCACATTGCCCCTTTTATATCAAATACAATACGAACTAATTACTGAGTCTACTCTAAGGTTAAACTAGCTACATTAACCTATGCACAAGCAATTCAAAGGACATAAAAAATAAGTAACACACGAATTTGAACTATCTACTAATTTAAACACTACACTAAAACTAACATACTACGTTAATGCTAAATTAACTAAAACCAAAATCAAGAATTATACTTACTCTAATTAACCTATGACCAATGCTAATATCAAACACGTCAACCAAAAATCTATCATACTGCTACCTACCAAATTTAAATAAAAATGCACTAAAATAAAATACTACATTAATTCTACAAGATGAAATTACATTCAACTAACACCATGCCCCAAATCACAAACCTAAATTAAAATACCTAATTCATGATTAAATCTGGACTTTTATACTATGCAACACAAGAGCTAAACTACCCAACACAATGTCAATTAATCAAACAAAAAACACATTCTAGGCCTACAATACAATCGATCAATCAAAACTTAAAACATAAATTCAATATAACTACACACACTACAAGATTAAAATCTATTGAAACCTAAACAATAATGAACAGATTGAAACTAATTCAGCAAACTAAAGAACTACAGCAAATACCACAGTTGTCTGGACGACCTACAAAAAAACATCAAAGACATAACTCAACTTTTACTTTTCTTAAAATCTGAAAACGCACAAAACAGAAAATGACATATACACGTTTCTTAAGATACTAAACTCGATCAAGACACAATATATGAGACTGAGAAACACTGAAAAAACACAGACACACAAAAACATCAAATTCAAAGCACACGCACACACCCAAAACCACTAGTCGATGGATTGAAAATAACATTTAACTAAAATAAACACCTAAACACACCTACGTGCTGGTTTATGCACAAAATTTCTATACTAAGGCTGACGAAAAACAGAAAATACACAACACCTAACTCACGCACAACTTGGGTTTTAACTAGAAGCAGTGGATGAGAAGATCTAACCTCCAGAGCGATCCGACAACTAAGGGCAAGGAAAGAGATGACTTCGCTAGAATTTTGCACCATGAAGGACCTCATTGATGCTGGAAATACACCATGGAGCAATATTATGCAGCTGCAACATGTTTGAAGTCCAGCGATGATGGAGGAGGAACCGATTCTCGATCGGGTGGCTTAGAAGATCGGATGGAGGTAGAGCCGATCCCTCTTGTTGGAGTGTCTCGCACTTCCACGCAAGAGAAGGTGTCTTCAATCTTTGCTACACCTGCAAAACACAACCAACATAGTGATTTTCCAACAGGGATGTTGGTGTGAGTTTTGGAAAACCCCTTTTTAAAATAATATTTTTAATTAAAATTCAGTGAAAGCCAGACACCAAAAATATAAAAACTGGCTCGCATGAGTGGTGGAGTCCAGGTCGAACTCAGGGAACGGGAAATACTCTTATTCAAACACAACTACACTACTCTTTATTGCCAAAATAAAAAAATAAATGAATGAATATCTAAAGAGTACTATCCTACGCAGAGGACTTAAACAAATAATTAAAGTGCCTTATTACAAACCCAAATGAATTGAATTAAATGAAATAAAATCCTAATTTAAAAAGAAAAGCAAGTCTTCAGTGCTTGAGGCTTTCTATTTCTTCTTGAGGTAATGTATGTTTTTTTGAACTTTGGCTTTTCTGAGGGACCCTTCCTGAAGGTACTTTTGAGGGCTTGAGGAGACCTCAGAGGGTACTTTTGGGGAACAAAAAGGAGCTCACCGTACGTTCCAATGCTTCCCTGCAAAACACAAAAAATACAAAACAAAGCAGTACAAAGAAAACTAACAAAAATTTACTAATTAATTACTAAAAAAAATCAGCAAAATCAAGATTCAACTAACTAAAAACAAACTAATAACATGAACTCACCATGAACAACCTAATAACAAACTATCACAAAAAGATGAAATAGCAAAACTACTTAACAAACTAAGTGATCTACCAGAAGTTGAACTAATGTAACTAATTCTGAATACTAAACTAAACTCAAACAAGAAACTAATGACGGCAATTCAACGACATGCATAGAATAACTAATAATGTTTAGACATTTAAAATGACCTAGCTGAAATAAATTACTAAAAACGTAAATGGAAAAGGATTACTTTTCAATGAAAACAATAATTCCAATGTAAACTACTTAGTGATAACATAAACAAAAAAAATAAGTAAACTAACAATAAAACTAAATACTACGTGGCTAATAATAAACTAATGGGTTTAAAATAATGTATGAAATCAAACCACTAACCTGAAGCAAAGTAGAGCAACTCTTTACTTTAACACTTTAGGAAATAAATAAACATGAAGAGGAACACGTTAATTGAAATAACTGCTAAAGAGATCAAACTAGTAATCTAATAAACAATGTCAATGAAGTGCAGCAAGCAATGGCAACTACATGATAAAATGTGAACTAAGAAAGATTCTGCTTTAACTATTTAATTAAACTAAACTACACTACGTCAATTGATGAAAAACAAACACATCACACAATAACGAACTAAAGATAGGGAAGAAAGAAAACTAATCTAATGATAGAATAATGCTAAACTCAACGATTTAACTGGCTGATACGAACAATGTATGCTGCACTATTGTAACACCAGGGCTCTCGTAAATGTTGATTTCTGAAAGTCATGAAACTCAGATTCATGTCTTAACTCAAGACTTCAGGCCCTGCTAAAGAAAAATGGATAAACTATGTAGCTATTGGAATGTAGCCTGTAGGTTATGGATGACTAACCTAAGACATTAATGAAATTGACTACTTAAATCACACACAACATAAACCATGCTACAGAATTAACCTATTGATGAAATGACATATGCTTAAAACAACTAAGTGCTCTAATGAAAAAGAACATCTAAAAAAAAAAAAACTAAACGCAACAGATTAAAACGACTGATAAGAAACAAGACGCAATAACCATGATACTTAAATGAAAACTAGCTATGGTCGTACCTAAGAATAAGACGACTAATAATCTAAGCTAATAACGACCATTCAAATCTGAAACAAATAATAACCTAAATAACTAATAATGCTTTTAACGACCTAAAACAATTATTCTGAACCACAATAACCCTACAATGGACTGGGTATTGACGCTGCACGAATTGACTAAATAAAAATTAAAACACAGTGAATGACTAAGATGTTGAACCTAAATATTACAGAGAAGGGGGGAAAGAAGCTCACCTTGCGGATCATCTCCGATGGAGGGATTGAGAAGAGAAGATGGTTGATCCAGTTGCATCCCCGCTGCTCCGACGAAGAAGAAGTTATAATCGGCGATGAAGAAAGTACAGCAAGAAGGCGAAACCGTCGGCGAGATAAAAGGGAAAAAAAAAGAAGAAGAAGAAGAAAGGAGGAGAAGGAAGGAAGAAGAACCGGATGGTAGAGAGAGAGAGAGAGAGAGAGAGAGAGAGAGAGAGAGAGAGAGAGAGAGAGAGGCGTCAATTCCAAAGAGAGAGAGACATCCCTTTTTTCTGCTGTAGAAGACTACTTATAATATTAAATTAGGGTAAAGCAAATTTTTCAAAACCAGTCCCACACTTTTCAATAGTTTTCAAAAGACTCACTTTTAGCAAAACATATTTTATTGACTACAAAGAAAACTTCCTAAACTAATTAAAAATTACAAATTAGCTAATACAAACCTAAGCTAACTAAACTACCATTAATAAAATCTAAATCTAATAAAAATACTAAAACCGTAGAGAAAGCGTTGAAAACTCGATTTTCTGATAAAATTTGATTCAATGCGATTTCTCAGAACTAACAATAAAAATGAGTTTTTAGAGCGATTTTTAACACGGATCATGCATAAATAATGATTAATAAAATGCAAATATTATGCATGATCAAATACCCCCATGCTTATTGTTTGCTAGTCCTCAAGCAAACTGAAGCAAAAGCAAAAATACTAAACTAGACACAATAAAAACCTAACTCACTTTCGTAGGAATCACGGTTGCATTTAGCATATGCAACAAGCCCTTTCAACCCCTGAGTTACCCCAGTGGACGAGTAAGGTCTCGTGAGGGTTTGCAGTGATGCTACCCACAAACATTTGTGTCAAGTATGCATAAGAATTTTAAAACACAAAGCATTAGGCAGTTAAGGAGTTCGTTTCCACAAATATTTCATGCCATTGCATCATCAAAACAGGATTAGAGTCTTCTACTTGCCACCACAGAATAAAATATTTTCTTTCACTTTTCTAAATAGCATAATCATTTATGTTTCATCCTTAAAAATTCAAATACATACATATCATTATTTACTTATCCTCACTCATATGTGTTCTGCACAGGTTTTCTCAATATTTGCTTTTAAGCAATGAACTTTTCTCTTTTACGCCCTTTTCTCTTTCTTGATTTTCAATTTTCCACATTTTTCAATAAATTTTTTTTTTCTGAGCACTATACCCAATTTCCAGTTTTTGTGACCCGTGTAGCGAGCTTTGGGTCAGTGACTCCCAGGCCAGACGACCTTAGGGCACCAGATACAAAGTATCCCTCAGACTTAATTGCTCGAGTCACTAGACCTTCAATTTTCTATAGTTTACGTATAGTCTACTTCTCTGTCATGTGCAATGTCAATATCTATTAGGCTCTCTATAAAGTCCATGTAACGAGCTTTCGGGCTGATGACTCCAAAACCAGATGGCTTTAGGGCACCAGGTGTAAACACCCCTCAGGCTCTACTTGCTCGAACAAAATAGGCCACAGATATCAACATAGACAAAGAATTGACTTCCTTCGTTATCCTTTTCAACATGGACTCAAACACTTCAACTTGTGTCTAAGCTCAGCTACTAGGGAGTACAAAGATATCAAACAACTAAACGTATGCTCGTTTCACTTTTTGAGCTCATAAACGCAATATTGTTCATTTGCTTAGTTTTTCAAAAAAATAAAACTGTGCATATCCATACTTGTGTTTCAAAATAAACTCTAACATGCATCTATAATCATTTCTTTGAAATCCACATAAACAACCACAATTTTCTAGATTCGTGTTAGAAAAAGTTTTTCATGGGGCTTAAAAATTCTCTAAAAATATTAGATGTTGCAAAGCAGTCATATAAGTTCAAACTCATTCCCTAAAAGCCTAATTTTTATGAGTTGACATAAAAATGCAGGTACAAAGACATGAAAAAAAAAAAATTGGTGTGCAAACTACACCCTCCCCCATGCTTGAATGACACTGTCCTTAGTGGCACTCCCCCATGCTTATATGAAACTAAGAGACTGCATATGAAAACAAGATAATCAGGAGAAAGAGTAGAAGTCACCTGACATATAAATGCATGTCCTACGAATGCACAAGAATGGATACCTGATCTAACAATATACTCATGAGATACAAGAAAGCAAAGCAAAATAACAAAAAACCATCTATGATATTTACTAGATCCTACTAAAAATACAACATACAAACCTGTGCTCCCCCTCATGCATCCACGAGGTTAATAGCCTCAATGTCTTGCTGCACCACCATATCAGAAATGTAGGGCTTCAGTCGCTGCCCATTAACTTTGAAAATGCTACCCATTTGAGGGTCCAAAAGATCTACCGATCCATGTGGAAAAACTCTATGGACTATGAATGGTCCATCCCATCTGGACTTCAGCTTCCCTGGAAAAAGATGGAGACGTGAATGATAAAGCCACACCTTTTGACCAGGCTCGAACTGCTTCCTCACAATATGTTGATCATGGAAATGCTTGGTTCGAGCCTTGTATATTTTGGCACTCTCGTAGGCTTCGTTGCGCAACTCCTCAAGCTCACTCAACTGCAACTTTCTCTCAGCTCCAGCTTGGACCATATCAAAATTGAACTTCTTGATAGCCCAATATGCCCTATGCTCCAATTCAACAGGAAGGTGGCATGGTTTCCCAAAAACCAATCGGTATGGGGACATGCCAATCGGAGTCTTGAAAGCAGTCCTATAGGCCCAAAGGGCATCATCAAGGCGCTGAGACCAGTCCTTGCGGTCTGGCCGGACTATTTTTTCAAGAATCCGCTTGATCTCCCTATTGGAGACCTCAACTTGGCCACTAGTCTGTGGGTGGTACGGTGTGGCAATCCGATGATGTACCGAGTATTTCCTAAGTAAGGAAGCTACTTGTACATTACGAAGGTGCGTACCCCCATCACTAATGATCGCTCTAGGGACTCCGAACCGACTAAAAATGTTGTGCTTGATAAATCAGAGCACCTCCTTATGATCATTGGTTCGGGTGGCCACGGCCTCGACCCATTTGGAGACATAATCAACCACCACTAGAATATAAATAAATCCGAACGAAGGCGGGAAAGGACCCATAAAATCAATGCCCCACACATCAAAAATCTCAACAATCAAAATAGGAAGGAGGGGCATCATATCACGCTTGGCGATGCGTCCCGTCTGCTGACAGCGTAAGCACCTCCTACAAAAATCGTGAGCATCTCTATGCAATGTCGGCCACCAAAATCCTGACTGGAGGACCTTTGCGGCTGTCTTTCGACTAGAAAAATGACCTCCACAAGCCAAGGAATGACATAATGATAGAATGGAGTCATACTCCTCCTCAGGAACACACCTCCGAATCATCTGATCCGGGCATAATCGAAACAATTCTGGTTCCTTCCAAAAATAGTGCTTTACCTGCGAGAAAAATCGATCTCTCTCATTGCGGTTCCAGTGCGAAGGGTACTCTCCAGTCACCAAAAAGTTGATGATATGCGCGAACCAAGGCAAATGCTTGACATGAAAGAGCTGCTCATCCGGAAATGAATCATCAATCTGCCCCTGATCAGTGGATGTCTCCACTATCAGTCTGGATAAATGATCTGCTACAAGATTCTCACATCCACTCTTATCTCGAATCTTGAGATCAAATTCTTGTAACAGAAGGATCCATCGAATGAGACGCGGTTTGGCATCCTTTTTACTCATCAAATATCGCAATGCTGCATGATCTGAGTAAATGATGACCTTGGAGCCTAACAAATATGATCGAAACTTCTCAAGAGCAAAAACTACGGCTAGTAATTCCTTCTCTGTGGTGGTATAATGCATTTGCACATCAGAGAGGGTCCTACTAGCATAATAAATCACATGAGATCGTCGCTCAATCTTCTGACCGAGAATCGCTCCAATCGCGTAATCTGACGCGTCACACATAATCTCAAATGGCACTAACCACTCAGGAGATCGAAGAATAGGAGCAGTAGTCAGAGCTTCCTTCAGGGCCAAGAATGCCTTCAGACAGGCATCATCAAACACAAACGACTGATCTTTCGTTAGCAGGTTGCATAACGGTCGAAAAATCTGGCTAAAGTCCTTAATGAACCTTCTATAAAAACCTGTGTGCCCTAGAAATGATCGCACCTGCCGCACAGAGGTCGGTGGAGCTAATCTAGCAATGGTCTCCACTTTGGCCTTATCAACCTCGATTCCTTTCTCAGACACAATATGTCCAAGAACAATCCCCTGTCTCACCATGAAATGACTCTTTTCCCAACTAAGAATCAAATTTGTCTCCCTACAACGTTGAAGCACACGAGATAACTTTTGGAGACAATCGTCAAATGAAGAGCCATAGACCGAGAAATCGTCCATGAAAATCTCCAGGACATCATCCATCATATGTGAGAAGATCGCCATCATGCACCGCTGAAATGTAGCCGGGGCATTACAGAGCCTGAACGACATTCTCCTATAAGCAAAAGTGCCATATGGACAGGTGAACGTCGTTTTCTCCTGGTCCTCGGGATGAACGACCACCTGGTTGTATCCTGAATAACCATCCAGGAAACAAAAATACTGTTGGCCCGCGAGTTTCTCCAAGATCTGGTCGATGAACGGCAGAGGGAAGTGATCCTTCCTAGTTGCACTGTTCAACTTTCTATAATCTATGCATACTCGCCATCCCGTGGTAATCCTCATGGGGACACTTTCTCCTTTTTCATTCGTTTCTACAGTGAGCCCAGACTTCTTGGGGACAACCTGGGTAGGGCTCACCCACTGACTGTCGGAGATGGGATAAATGATCCCCGCATCCAACCATTTGACTACCTCCTTCTTTACCACCTCCTTCATATGGGGATTTAGTCTCCTTTGCGCCTCACTTGAGGGTTTAGCCCCCTCATCCATGATAATCCGATGCATGCAAAAGGAGGGATCTATCCCCTTCAAATCTGCCACCGACCATCCAATCGCCTCTTTATGCTTGTGCAAGACCTGTAAAAGCTGACACTCCTGTGTGTCAGTCAGGTCTGCGGAAATAATGACGGAGAGAGTCTGATCCTTGCCTAGGAAGGCATACTTGAGTGAGGCCGGTAAGGGCTTCAACTCAAGCTCAGGCAGACTCTCTATGGATGGTCGGGCTGGCTTTTCTGCCAATTCAGGAAGCAGCTCGAAGTGCCAGATCCAACTCAGATCACCTGTCTGACTCTCTATCGACCCATGGCAATCTTCTTTGAGTGATTCATCAACCTCCTTCTGAGGTGGATCACTTAATAACCAGGTATGCTCTGCTTCTACCAGGTCCTGAATGAAGTCGACCTCGAAAGAAGCCTCATCGCCGGCAGGTCTCATCGCCGCATGAAAAATGTTCAGCCTCATCTTCCTGTTGCCAAATGAGACATCCATCGCACCTGTGCGACAATTAATGCACGCATTGGCAGTGGCCATAAAGGGGCGTCCAAGAATAATGGGGGTCTGTCGCATATCATTAACTCCCTCCATATCTAAAATGATGAAGTCGACAGGGAAGTAGAAGTCCTCTACCTTGACTAAAACATCTTCCAAAATCCCTCGCGGGACCTTGATTGATCTATCTGCAAGCTGCAGGGTCATAGGTGTTGGCTTCATCTCCTTTAATCCAAATTTGTCATAAAAGAAACGCGGCAAGATATTGACACTTGCCCCAAGGTCGAGCAATGCACGCTCGACAGTGATGTCTCCTATGACACACGAAATAATTGGAGTCCCTGGGTCCTTAAGCTTTGGTGGGGTTTGGTGCTGCAGCACCGCACTCACCTGCTCAGTCAAGTATATCTTCTTCGGCACTTGTGACTTCAACTTTCTTTTCTGCGTACAAAGCTCCTTTAGAAACTTTGCGTATGCAGGGACTTGCTGAATGGCATCAAGCAAGGGGAGGTTTATCTGAACGTGCTTGAATATCTCAAGCATCTCCTGCATATTCACTCCATGTTAGCCTAATGACTTCGGCCTCTCTAACGCTTCAGGAAAGGGGGCTTTGGGAATATAGGACTTTGAAGGCTTAGATGGTAGAGCCCTCTCGCTTTCCTGAGGTGGGACGGTAGGGGCAGGCTGCTTCTCACTCGTTCTCTCTCTTTCTTCTGCAGCCTCCCTCGCTTGGTATTGCTTCCCATTCCTAAGGGTGATTACCGCTTGAGCCTGCTCTTGATGGGCATCTGTCATATGCAGGCCATGCATCGGCTCCTTACCCCTAGGGTTCACCACCAGTTGGCTAGGTAAAGCTCCCTCACTCCGCCTGCTAAGCGCCTCAGTGAGTTGTCCCATTTGCGTCTCAAGCTTCGCAATAGAATGTGTATGGAAGCTCAGATTGGCCTTGATATCCGAGAAGGCTTACAACATCTTGTCCTCAAAAGACTGGCTGGACGAAGGCTCCTGGGACTGAGGTTGACTATAAGTAGGCTGAGCTGAAGGGTAGCTGGTTCTCTGAAATCCAAGCGCATAACCGCCTTGCCTGGGTTGGCTTTGGGACGGGTTGGGAGGTTGGGCTTGTGGATTTCTCCATGAAAAATTGGGATGGTTCCGCCAGCCCGGGTTATATGTACTGGAATATGGATTGGGTGCGGGCCTAGCGAAACTCTGCGCCATCTGAGCTTGCTCCTGGACAAACTCAGGGTACTGTGGCGCAACGGGGCAATCAACAACATGGTGTGCAGGGCTAGCACACAACGCACACACCTGTAGGACTGTAGAGGGACCCGACAATAATTGATCCAATTTCTGGGATAGTTGGTCGACCTTGTTTTGCAACTCAAGGTGCATCCCTATCTCGAATATACCAGCCTTCTTCGGGCCATCTTGCACAAGTGTGGCCCTCTCAGATCGTGAAGCAGAAGCATGGTGCATGGAGTTCTCGCTCAAGGTCTCAAAAAGGGACCATGCTTCATCTTCACTTTTAAGCCTAAAAGTGCCCCCACAGGCAGCGTCAACCATTTGACGATTCTTCTTAGTGAGACCATCATAAAAATATTGCACCAGCTGCCAGCGGGGCACCTGGTGGTGGGGACACTTGCGGAGAAGATCTTTCATCCTCTCCCACGTTTCATGAAACATTTCTCCCTCGATGTGTAAAAAGCTGGTGATGGCTTTTCGATACTGGTTCGTCTTACCAATTGGGAAGTATTTCTTTAAAAACTCCCTTTGCATATGTTCCCAAGTGGTAATTTGAACTGTATCGAGGGCCTTCAGCCAATGCTTGGCTTTATCCTTAAGGGAGAAGGGGAATAACGTCAACCTTAACGCGTCATCTCCAAAATTGTTGATCCGCATCGTAGAGCAGATCTCGAGAAATTCGTCGAGATGACGGTATGGGTCTTCGTTGCTAAGGCCATAAAAGGAGGGTAACATCTGGATGATACTGGCCTTGATTTCAAAATGGTTCACTCCCACATCAGGTCTTGTGATGCAGGAGGCAGGAGTGTATGTGTTGGGCATGAAGTACTCCCTAAGAGGACGGATCAACTGCTGATCTTCAGCCATGGGGCGGGATTGATGGTCTCTCCTAAAGAAAGATTCGGGATCCTCAACAAATTCGGCAAGCTCAGGTTCAAGCGAACGTCGTCCGTGCATGCACCAAAGGGTAGACCGGTGCAACAACCGTCCTAAACTGGGTTTTTCTACCTAACTAATGCGCTAGCGGCCAAACCACACAAACCACAAAGCGAGTAACAAAAACAATTACTGAAAACAAGAAATAAACAAGCACCACGCAGTTGCACTCAGTAGAGAATTTACAAAAAATGAAATTCTATGTGCACGGTACCAATCGTACACAATCACTTCTAAGGGGATCCTAATGGGTGAGCTGTGCAGAAAAGTAAGCTTGTCTCTACGGTATGCACACACGTGGTTCTAAGCCTAAATGCGAAAAGCAAACTAAACAATCCTAATTAAAGAACTGAATTAAACTAACAACCTATAAATACGAGAACAAACACAAGGCAATAAAGTGAATACTAGTATTTCGCCGTTCCCCGGCAACGGCGCCAAAATTTGGTGTGAGTTTTGGAAAACCCCTTTTTAAAATAATATTTTTAATTAAAATTCAGTGAAAGCCAGACACCAAAAATATAAAAACCGGCTTGCATGAGTGGTGGAGTCCGGGTCGAACTCAGGGAGCGGGAAATACTCTTATTCAAACACAACTACACTACTCTTTATTGCCAAAATAAAAAAATAAATGAATGAATATCTAAAGAGTACTATCCTACGCAGAGGACTTAAACAAATAATTAAAGTGCCTTATTACAAACTCAAATGAATTGAATTAAATGAAATAAAATCCTAATCTAAAAAGAAAAGCAAGTCTTCAGTGCTTGAGGCTTTCTATTTCTTCTTGAGGTAATGTATGTTTTCTTGAACTTTGGCTTTTCTGAGGGACCCTTTTTGAAGGTACTTTTGAGGGCTTGAGGGGACCTCAGAGGGTACTTTTGGGGAACAAAAATGAGCTCACCGTACGTTCCAACGCTTCCTTGCAAAACACAAAAAATACAAAACAAAGCAGTACAAAGAAAACTAACAAAAATTTACTAATTAATTACTAAAAAAAATCAGCAAAATCAAGATTCAACTAACTAAAAACAAACTAATAACATGAACTCACCATGAACAACCTAATAACAAACTATCACAAAAAGACGAAATAGCAAAACTACTTAACAAACTAAGTGATCTACCAGAAGTTGAACTAATGTAACTAATTCTGAATACTAAACTAAACTCAAACAAGAAACTAATGACGGCAATTCAACGACATGCATAGAATAACTAATAATGTTTAGACAATTAAAATGACCTAGCTGAAATAAATTACTAAAAACGTAAATGGAAAAGGATTACTTTTCAATGAAAACAATAATTCCAATGTAAACTACTTAGTGATAACATAAACAAAAAAAAATAAGTAAACTAACAATAAAACTAAATACTACGTGGCTAATAATAAACTAATGGGTTTAAAATAATGTATGAAATCAAACCACTAACCTGAAGCAAAGTAGAGCAACTCTTTACTTTAACACTTTAGGAAATAAATAAACATGAAGAGGAACACGTTAATTGAAATAACTGCTAAAGAGATCAAACTAGTAATCTAATAAACAATGTCAATGAAGTGCAGCAAGCAATGGCAACTACATGATAAAATGTGAACTAAGAAAGATTCTGCTTTAACTATTTAATTAAACTAAACTACACTACGTCAATTGATGAAAAACAAACACATCACACAATAACGAACTAAAGATAGGGAAGAAAGAAAACTAATCTAATGATAGAATAATGCTAAACTCAACGATTTAACTGGCTGATACGAACAATGTATGCTGCACTATTGTAACACCAGGGCTCTCGTAAATGTTGATTTCTGAAAGTCATGAAACTCAGATTCACGTCTTAACTCAAGACTTCAGGCCCTGCTAAAGAAAAATGGATAAACTATGTAGCTATTGGAATGTAGCCTGTAGGTTATGGATGACTAACCTAAGACATTAATGAAATTGACTACTTAAATCACACACAACATAAACCATGCTACAGAATTAACCTATTGATGAAATGACATATGCTTAAAACAACTAAGTGCTCTAATGAAAAAGAACATCTAAAAACAAAAAAAACTAAACGCAACAGATTAAAACGACTGATAAGAAACAAGCCGCAATAACCATGATACTTAAATGAAAACTAGCTATGGTCGTACCTAAGAATAAGACAACTAATAATCTAAGCTAATAACGACCATTCAAATCTGAAACAAATAATAACCTAAATAACTAATAATGCTTTTAACGACCTAAAACAATTATTCTGAACCACAATAACCCTGCAATGGACTGGGTATTGACGCTGCACGAATTGACTAAATAAAAATTAAAACACAGTGAATGACTAAGATGTTGAACCTAAATATTACAGAGAAGGGGGGGAAAAAAGCTCACCTTGCGGATCATCTCCGATGGAGGGATTGAGAAGAGAAGATGGTTGATCCAGTTGCATCCACGTTGCTCCGACGAAGAAGTTATAATCGGCGATGAAGAAAGTACAACAAGAAGGCAAAACCGCCGGCGAGATAAAAGGGAAAAAAAAAGAAGAAGAAGAAAGGAGGAGAAGGAATGAAAAAGAACCGGATGGTAGAGAGAGAGAGAGAGAGAGAGAGAGAGATGATATCGTCGCGAAATTTTTCCCCCGTCTTCCCTTCCTTGCGGAAGAGAGAGAGGGAAATGCTTTCGCGATTCAAACTTGACCGGATTTTGGAAATTGTTTTGAAATACTCGTCTCCGTTTTAAAAGTTGCGGGAAAATCCATGGGATGGGGCTCGACCTGTCGGTACGAGGTTCGATCGTTCCTGCCGCCTTTAACAGGGGTAATCGAACCAAGGACCAAAATTGTGCTTGACTTAGCGAAATTATCAAAGTTATGTTCTATCCTAAATGCACAGAGAATTCAGGCATGTGCTATGAGATTTTAGAAAATGCAGCTTCGGAAAACATGATGTATGCTTGGAAAATATTTGGAGTTGAAAAGATTCTCTCAATAAAAAGCTGAAAGTCAATTTCTCAGGAAACTCAGATGAAAAAGATTTGAAATCTCAGGAAAGTTCATAATGACTTGAGAAATCATGAATGGTTGAAAATCCTGGGAAAATGGAAGTGATTCTTGAGAAAAGATGAACCTTTTGAAAAGGGAAATACTTCTTAGAAAAACTTGAACTTTGAGAGTTTTCTTAGGAAAATGATGGAAGATTTATAAGTAAATTCATTGGAGAAGGAAATTCAAAACTTGGGGAATCGAAATCCTGGGAATTTTACCCTTTTGAAATACTTGGAAATCGATTTTGGATCTTGGAGAAAGATTGGAAAACACTTTTGAATCTCTTAAGAAAATATCATTTTCCAGGGAAAACTGTGGAAAACTTTGTCTTTGGAAAACCGATTTTTTGAAAAATCCTTAGAGTTTCTTCAGAAATCGATTTCTTGAGAATGAAGTTTTCTTGAGAAAATCTTGAGAAAATCAATGATTTCATGATGCAAATGACATGAGTGAATGAATGCACTTTGAAAAGATTTTCTAAGAGATTTGTTGGAAAAATGTGCATTAAGTCAAGATAGATCCTTCACATATTCTGACTGTGGCCATGAATATGTTCAAAATTTAGTTGATTTGATGCACATGATTTTGAAAACTTTGGAAATATGATGTGCATTTTAAGATAGCCTAAGAGTGTAGGCTCAATGTGACTAGTAGAAAGATGACGGATCTGGGTCTCGTCCATATTCCGACTAGGGCCGTAAATATGGATCCCACCGAGTCCATCAACTCCCTAAGAGTTGGTGCACGTGCCATTCGTGAACATCCATAGTGCTTTTGAAATAAAATGCGTGAATCACATAAGCAGGATATTACATAAATTCAAACTATATGATATGCATCCTAGTCTAAGCAGGAAATTAACTCTCTTATTCCAAAATTTACATTATTACATCACTAAATAAAGGAAATAAAAGAAATTTGCAGACTTCAGCTCCTTCTTTTGAATGTCCCTGTCAAACTTGAAATAAGGTTAGCTCAAATATGTGGGTTTTTCCAAAATTTTCCAATAATATTATGAAATTATTAGATTTAATTGGATATAAACCCTATGATCATGCTTCCTTGATATTTGAAATGATGTAAATGCAGGGAATTCAGTGGAAAACAGTTTGAAATTCGGAATTGGGGTCAAAATGACCAAAATACCCCTAAAATTAAAGTTACACCTTTAAAATCAGGGTTTTTTGAAGGAAAACTTAGTAAAATTGGGATTTCGAAATTCAAATTGAATTCAATGATGATGAAATGAAGTATGACATGATGCTAAACACATTAGGACTGTAAAATCAGAATTTGACATTTTGCAATTTATCCAAAATAACAAATTTCGCTTGTTTTTCACTTGGATCCGGGTCCTACGGGACCCTGTTTTGGTATTATGGCTAATCCGAACCTCAAATGGATTCCAAATTGCACCAAATTTGGTATGAAGCATCTACTTACTCTGATAAACGACCTAGAATGCTAAAAATCTTGAAATGATATGATTTAAATGCTAAAATTCAAAGAAAGTCCTAAAATGGTGGATTTTGCCTATGGATCCGAACCAAATGCAATGCTTAACATGATAATGCAAGATTTACACCATGAAAACTTATGATATCTTGCATACTGCTAAAAGACCCAAAATGGAACATTTTTGGTTTTTACAGCCTCAGGATTTGAGCCATGGTGAGTTCAATAACAGAGATTTAGGTCTGACAGAGGTAAAAATCACACTAATCTGATGTAAAACGCTAAAAAAATACCAAACAGCCATGGAAATTTATAAAATTAATCAGAGTTACTCACGACACCTACATGAACAACGTTCATGTTCATGACTTTGGCATTTGATCAACGAAAACACAGATAAAAATATAACTATTTCTGCCTAAATCAACAGAATAGACAAATGTAGCAAAACAGAGGGCTGACAAGAAAAATCCGAAGCAGGTGTCAACACTATTCTAAAAATCACAGGCTTTCAGATGCAAATAGAGTACACCTCGGACATAACTTTCACTTTTTACAGTTTTGGATTTGGAGCAACACACAAAGAAAAACCATAGCCCTAAGTCGATCCAAAATCTCAGAGACCCAAATTAGGCTCTAACACGTGTCCCGAACTCTCGGATTTTTGTCAGACATTAAAAAAAATCTGAAAAATCTGAAAAATCATATTTAAAACTAGACATTCTTCTGAGTTCGGAACATTTTTTGGATCTAAAATCTGATCTCCCATGAGGGATATCTCGATTTTACAATTCGGCAAATGATTTTCAAAACGCATCCCGGGTAACAAAACCTGACTTGCCATTTTGAATGTTTACCGCAGTAAACAAATTCAAATGCCTCCGAATTTTTGGCAAAATTTTAGGGACACCTAAGGGCGCATTTCTTGATTTTTTTGGGATTTTTAATAAACAACAAATGCATGAAATGACGTGTGGACTGACTGACAAAAACAGAGATCTACTGAAAATGAGCAGAGTTGAAATAAATGCTAAACTAATCCTAATTAATTCATGAAATGTGCTAAATGAATGAAATAAAATGAAAATTAAACCTAGCTAAATGCATGAAGGTTAAAAATCATCAAGGAAGCATAATTAAATGTTTTATATATGTCGTTTTATGAGAATAGCTCAATCCATCTCTCGGATGAGCTCTTTCTTCAAACGACTCCCGAATCGAATTATGAAATCAAATCAAGGGAAAAAGAAGTGCACATTGCTTCGTTACGCAGCGTAGAAGCTCTTGAAAGGGGCGGCTATCACGAGCTTCCTTCATCCTTTGCTCCGAGCTTCGGATGGTTCACCAAAATCGACCTATGCTTGAATCGAATTGGCCACTGCACGAACTTTACTCCACCTTCTCCAATGAGCCAAAGGGGTCATGATTTCCAAAGTTCAAAATCAGATTTTAGGGAGGCTAGGTCAGATTTTCAAGTTCACAAAAATGGTCTCCAAAGATGCTCCCTTCTCCTGGGCGTGGAGCCTTGTTTTTATAGATTTTCTGAAAAATTTTGAATTTCAAACAGGCTCAATCTGAGCCCTTCATGTGGCGCCATCTCAGGGGGTGCTATCTGGGGGTTTGAAATTCGAATTTGGCTTTTGCAGGGAGCCCTCAGGTGGCGCCACCTCATGGGGCTATTTTGATTTTTGAGAAAAATAAAAAAAAATGGAAATTTTGTGGGTGAGACACCTCAGCAAGGGAATTTGGAATTTTTCAAAAGCTTGCTTGATTCTCTCTGCAAGGAACTCCCAGATGGCGCCACCTCAGAGGGTGCTCTCTTGGAATTTGAAATTCAAACTCACCTTTTGTAGGGAGTCCTTAGGTGGCGCCACCTCATGGTGGGCTACTTTTATTAAAAATAAAATAAAAATCAAAATGGAGCCAAGTGGGAGCTTTGGAATGGTGCCACCTCAAAAGGTGTTCTGAGGTGTAAAGTTGGAACAGTAGGGGCAGCCATGTGGCGCCACCTCTGGGGGAGTTCAAATGTTTGAAATTTTGCTTTTTCTGCAGGAAAGGAGAGGCTGACATGTGGCATTTCCTCAGAGTGGCTCCTACGATGCCATGTGGCAGGAGAACATGAAGGGAGGAAGCAAAATGCGCCACCTCATAGGGGGGGTTTTCTACTTTTTCTGATGCAGGGAGGTCTGGACATGTGACAGACAAGTGTCAGCTGTCTGGAGAGGCCTTCTCAAATGGCGCCACCTCAGAGGAGAATTTGAATTTTAAATGGAGGTTGGCCCTGGAGGAATGGAGGATGGACATGTGGCGCCACCTCAGGGTGGCTCCTACAATGCCATGTGGCAAGAGGGAGGAAAAGGAGGGAAGCCATGTGGCGCCCTCATAGGCCATCTGGAAAAATCAGAGCTCAGGATTTGCATCACCTAGGCTTTATTTGAATTTTGAATGGTTTGCTTTTTCTGAAGAAAGCCAGGAGTGACATGTGTCTCCTACTTTTCTGAGAAAAGTAGGGAGAAGACATGTGTCATCTACTTTTTCTGAAGGAGGTAGAAGAAGACATGTGTCACCTGCTTTTTCTGAAAGGAGCAGAGAATGACACGTGGCAGAGGGGAGAGAAGGAGGGCCAAGCCATGTGGCGCCATCTCAGACAACATGGAAAAGTTGAAGTTCAGAATCTGCGCCACCTATGAGGAGATTTGAAACTTTGAATTCTAGTTTTTCTGAAGAGAGCAGGAAATGACACATGGCACTTGCTTTTTCTGAGGAAATGAGAGCTTGACATGTGTCCTCTGTAAGAGACACACTCCAAATGGCGCCACCTCAGAGGAGACAAGCCTACCTTTTCTGGAGGAAGCTAGGAGTGACACGTGTCTCCTACTTTTCTGAGAAAAGTAGGGAGAGACATGTGTTAGGTTACTTTTCTAGAAGGAGGGAGAGGTTGACACGTGTCCCCTGCAGGAGACACACTTCAAGTGGCGCCACCTCAGAGGAGACAAGCTCTACTTTTTCTAGACAGGACAACCTACGACACTTGGCATCTCCTGGTAATCTTGGAATGACACATGGCGCATGACGGATAGGGTGACACATGGTAGATAAATGGGATGACATGTGGCGGCTTCTTAGGGTAGCCTCACACTGACACTTGGCATGTATATGAGAGGAGACAGAAAAGACAAGTGGCACCAATCCAGGGGACAAGGCTCCTATATTTTTGGGTTTTTTCGAAATTCAAATTTTCAAAAGAAAAGCTTGTGTGACACCACCTCAGTGTGGGTCCCACATTGCTTCTTTATTGAAATAAGGATAAAACAACAACTTCTTTTTGGAATTTTCATAAAGTCTGGACTAATTGGTAAAACAGGAATTTTGAAAAGAGCTGGCCCCTGTAGGGCAATTTCGTAAAAGGAAGATATTTGAAATTGTCAAAAGGGCAAAATCTGAGGTGAAGTGGCTGAAATCCATATTGAAAACTATCCAGATCGTTTTCCTGAGAAAGTATTTTGAAATTCAAAGTCCTGGGGGTAAAATGGGAAGAATTGATAATTTTGAAGACCCAGGGTTTTGAAATCAATTTTGAAAAGGGGAAAAATTCTAATCTGGATTGAAAATTTTGAAATCAAGAGTTCTGGACCTCGAAATGACATGCTGTGCAGTGCAGTGATTTAAAATGCTCATGCAATGATATGCAATGTCATGTCTTATGAAATGCAATCTTGAACTAAGACTTGGAGATGTCTGTCTCCTGTCAGGAATAAAATTTTGAACATCTGAGCTAAAAATAGGGAAATTTTGAGAGTTTCAGATGAAATTTGGACTTTTGCAATGTCCGGGCTCAGAAAATGACCACTTTGCCCTCCAGCGATTTCAGAGGCTGGATGATGATGCTTGGTGGAACTGTCGAGGAGGTGAGTAAAAATTTGGGGTGTTTACAGATGCCCCTCTTTGCTACTAAGTCGGCTCATGGCCGAGCTTAGTGGCAAAGAAAAACACACCAAATTTGGGCTATACATAAAAAAAATGCCCCAGTTAGAAGGATCTGACTGGGTGTGAAGAACTTAGCCCAAGGAAGATGGTAGATATGAAATGAAGAATAAAGAGGAAAGATTTGCTCTATGAGAGCGAAGTTCGGGTTTTTGCCCTTAACCTGGATGGGACAGAAATACCTCGCATGGAACGAAGCTCAGGTTTTGACCCTTGACCTGATTGGGGAATGGAATATCTCATCGAAATGAGACTCGGGTTTGTACCCTTAACCTGATCGGGCGGAAAATGAAATACCTCTTTGAATGAGGCTCAGGTTTGTACCCTTATCCTGATCGGGCGGAAAATGAAATACCTCTTTGAATGAGGCTCAGGTTTGTACCCTTATAATGATCGGGCGGAAAATGAAATACCTCTTTGATTGAGGCTCAGGTTTGTACCCTTATCCTGATCGGGCGGAAAATGAAATACCTCTTTGATTGAGGCTCAGGTTTGTACCCTTATCCTGATCGGGAGGAAAATGGAATACCTCTTTGATTGAGGCTCAGGTTTGTACCCTTATCCTGATCGGGCGGAAAATGGAATACCTCTTTGATTGAGGCTCAGGTTTGTACCCTTATCCTGATCTGGCAGAAATGGAATACCTCTTCAAAGGAAGAGACCATGATGGAACCTTCGGATTTTGCACAGTAAATCCGACAGGGGTTTTGCAAAAGGAAGGAAAATGGGGTCCCTAAAGCTTGAAAAGGGATTGATTTTGGGCATCTCATTGCTGAGACTAAAATCAGCTTTTGAAATTGCCTTTTACGGGAAATGATTGGTGGTTCGACCTCGAACCAAAATGGGACTGTCTATGGTGGGACAGTGGGAACACAGGGAAGTGTGCAATCTGAGAGTTCATGCTCTCGAAGAAGGGAAGAAATCAAGTCCTTAAGAGGGATTTAAAATTGGTGTCAGGATGCATCAAAAACGAACATCAAGCTCTCACTTCATGTCAGAATAGCTAGAAAATATTGTCAAAATGTTGGAAATTTTGTTGTTGATTCAAAATTTTTGAAAATGTTGCACATGGTTGCAGAGATATTCTTTCTTTTCTACCCAAAGCATTACCTCCAGACAAGGTTCACTTTGTAGAATCGAGATTTGAAATCCAAATTGCTCGCAATTGACCTTCTTCAAGGAAGTTATCAATTTCCTTGATATGAACAGGGAAGAGAATTTTGATATTGTGAAAGCAATTGATGAAAGAGTATTGATAATAGAATTTCACAAGATTAAAGAGGATTCTTGATAGACCTGGCAGTTTGATATCCTGAGAGCTTCTCTCATGATAGTCTTTCTGCACTCTTTTGGCTCTTCTTTGAGTTTTTTGGCTATATTCTCCTTCATTTTGGAGATGCTCTTACTTTTTCTCTCTTTCTTTTTCCTCTCTTTCTCTCTTTTGGGAAGGGTACGTCACAAACTCCTTCATCTTGGAGATGTTTCGATCCTTCTTGGGCGATGGGTTTGGAGATCTTTGGGTGATAGCTAAAATTAAATATCTTTTAGGGATTGTCGAGAGGTTCATCGCATCTGCCTTCATCTCAACAGTGCTTTGGACTTTCCCTGGAAGGATCCGTCACAAACTTCGTCATCTTGGAGATGTTTCGAATCTTCTTTGGCCCCGGGGGTCTACTCGCCTAATTCGCCTTCATCTTGACGACAGGTGAGAGATCCCTTTTGCGGATATTTAATTGCAGCTTAGGTGATTTTGAGGAAACGGGGCTTGGGTAAATTCTCTCTTTTCTAGCACTCAGGATATTTCCACTGCCTTGTCTTTACAAGAATAATCCTTAAAGATGTGCCATAACTGCGATCAATATCAATCATCTACGACTTTTCAATAACATTGAATCTTCTTTTCTGGCCATATCGAGGACTTATCCTTCATCCTTTTGGTTGGCCAATAGAAAGAATTTAAAGTTTGAATCCCTTTTCGCAAAAGCTTCGCTCTTTTGGAAGTAATGCTGAAGGTAAACTGATTAGTGCAATAAAGATTCTGAAATCAACAAATAATTTGACAAATTGACAAAATTGTCTTGAAATCCTTGGTGAAAGTGAGTATCTGAAGTCTGGCTCAATGCATCTGTGACGAAAATTCTCCTCTCTTTTTCCCCAAAAAGAGAGACTCAGGCTTAGCCCTTACCTGAATGTGAATTGGGAAATACTCCTCTCTTCCCTGAAGAGGAGGTGTTTGCAAAACGAACTTTCGAAGAGAAATTGAGCTTTCGTCAAAGCTCCCTAATATTAGGCTTCTCTTATGGAAAGGGGGCCGATAATAGTGAGGTCTGAAAATTGGGTCATGAAAGGAACGAGTCCATCACACTCTCCCTGCAAAGAGGGTCTTTCATGACGAAAAATGGCCTAGTATGAAATTGGGGGGTCACAAGAAAAGCGAGTCTCCGTCGAGCCTGTCCCTTAAAAGGGTTCCTCGTGTGAAATTGGAAATTATTTTGCAAACGATTCACAAAGACGCGAGTCCCTTCAAACTCTCCCTGAAAAGGGGCTAAGTGAACGAATTGGATAGCATGCGAAAAGAACGAGCTCCCTCGAACTCTCCCTAAAAAGGGTCTCTCGCAAGAGAAAATGATTGAAATTGGATATTGAGATTGATTGACCCAAAGGTCGAAATTGAAAATTGGAAAATTGGTTGCTGGAAATTGAATGACCCGAAGGTCGAAATTGGATGACCTGATGGTCGAAATTGAGAATTGATTTGACCAAAAAGGTCGAAATTGTGTAACTCGAAAGTCGAAATTGAGAATTGAGTGACCTAAAGGTCGAAATTGAGAAATGAAGGTCAAAGATTGGAAATTGATTGACCCGAAGGTTGAGAATTGGAAATTGGTAATTGAAATTGAGAATTGGTAATTGGGTGACCCAGAGGTCGAAATTGGAGAATTGCCTGATTTGAGGATTTAAATTGAAATTTGGAGGGCAAAATGTCAAACTTGAGCAATTGACAGACTTTGATGATTGAAATGACTTGGATTAACCGAAGGAGAATGATGAGTTCGAGTCAGAGCTCGAATAAAATAGAGATCACGAGTCGGAACCCGGATCAGCAAAAGAAAATGAAGAGCTCGCATTTGAGCTCGAATGATGTAGAGAGATCACGAGTCGGAACTCGGATCAACAGAGAAAAAATGAAGAGCTCGAATCTGAGCTCGAACGAGGTAATGAGATCACGAGTCGGAACCCGGATCAACAGAAGAAAATGAGAGGCTCGAATCAGAGCTCAATTAAGATAATGAGAACACGAGTCGGAACTCGGATCAACAAAAGAAAATGAAGAGCTCAAATCAGAGCTCAAATAAGATAATGAGATCACGAGTCGGAACCCGGATTAACAAATGAAAATGAGGAGCTCGAATACATAGAGAGATCTCGAGTCGGAACTCGGATCAATAGATGAAAATGATTTGAATAAAAACCCGAGTCGGAACTCGGTTTTCTAAAAAATTGGGATTTTGAAAATGTGCCAGTTTGAGTACTGGATTTTGAAATAATACTAGTCCGAGCGCTGGGTTTTGGTTCAGTATTGGTGATGACCTTTCGATTTTGAATCATTTAGGAGTCGTGATGGGACTGTTTGTTGAAATCCCAATACTGACCAGATTGTTGTTAATGCAGTTGAATGCAAATGAATATGAATTGATGCATATGAATGCATACGTGCATGAAATGAGGAATTTGTTTATCCTGCCTGCATATAGAACAAAATTTTAAAATGCCCCAGTGTAACTGGGAAAAAAAGTTGGATCATTATTTGAGGGAAACAGGAAGGATTACAAGAGGAGAATAAATGTTTCAAGTATAAAACTTTTTCAAGTGTCGAGCATTAATAGGATCTGGCAATTCTACCCCATCGGCATTGATGAGCCGATATGAGTTGCGGGGTAATGCTTCTTTGACAACATAGGGACCTTCCCAATTTGGCGACCATTTGCCGCCGGGACGATGCTTGAGATAAGCTGTGAATCGAAGTACTAAATCATTGACTTTGAATCTTCTTTCGATGATAGATTTCGCATATTGCCTGGCTACTCTCTGGCGATAGGATTGAGCATGCTCTGCTGCTTTTAGCCTTCTCTCGTCGAGTAAGTCTAGCTGCACTAGTCGCTGCTGCTGGTATTGATCAAGAGGTAATTGCAGAAGTGAAGCAAATTTCAAAGCGGGCTTCTGAACATGTAGCGGCAATACTACTTCTGTCCCATAGACCAGTTCTGATGGGGTAGCATTCGTTGGTGTACGAATGGTGGTCCGATAGGCCCATAGTGCATCGTGGATCTTCTCATGCCAGTCACGGCTTGTTTCCACAGTTCGCTCCAAGATACGAATTAAAATCTTGTTGGTGGCCTCTGCCTGACCATTCCCTTGAGGTTAATATGGAGCAGAAAAATGGTGATAGATCTTGAATTTTGAGCAAAATGTCTTCATCTTTTCATTCTTGAAATGACTGCCATTGTCTGACACAATGTCATGTGGGATGCCGAAACGGCAAAGGATGTTCTTGTGAATAAAAGAGACCACGTGTCGGCCTTCTATTGTGCGGAGACTGATGGCTTCTACCCACTTTGTGAAATATTCTGTTGCGGCAAGGAAGTATTTGTGGCCATTTGAAGCTGAAGGAGTGATGGGACCTACGACATCGAAGGCCCACATGGAGAACGGCCATGGAGAAACAACGGATTGTAAATATGTTGCTGGCGCATGGATGGAAGGTGCGTGTATCTGACATTGCACACACTTCTTCACATAATGATAACAGTCTTGTTGCATAGTCTTCCAGTAGTACCCTGCTCTTATGATTTGCTTGACAAGGGTTTGGTAGCCAACGTGACCACCACAGATGCCTTCGTGTGCTTCTCGCACGACTTCTTTGGCTTCGTCTTCATCTAAACATTTGGAATACTCTGAACTGAATCCACGACGATAGAGGACATTGGCCAAAATGAAGTATCGAGTAGACATACGCTGGATTGCTCGTTGCTCTTTCTTTGAGAGTTCTGGAGGAAATTCACCAGTTTCTATGAAAGTTTTGATATTGTAATACTAAGGCTTCTTCCTTTGCTCAGCTTGGTTTACCTGTTCCGCTGGAATGAAAGCAGGTTGGTCAAGTCTGCCAATTTCAAAAGAGCGACAAGATTCTCCATTTCTGAATGTCATAATGGAGCCTAAACTGGCTAGGCTATCAGCCACTTGATTGAAATCTCTCTTGATGTGGAATAACTGAAATTCTTCAAAATTGCGGACAAGCGCTGAAATAATTTTCTGATAGGGAAATAACTTCTGATCTTTGACCTGCCATTCGGCTCGAACTTGATTGACAACAAGTAATGAGTCACCGTAGGCATGTACTCTCTTGACATTGAAGTCTAATAGAATCCTTAGACCTTGAATCAGGGCTTCATACTCGGCCATATTGTGAGTGCATTGAAAGTCTAGCTTGAGAGAAAATGGAATCATCTCCTTCTCAGGAGTGATTAATAGGATTCCGATGCCTATTCCAGCCATATTCTTAGAACCATCAAAAAATAAATTCCAGACTGGAAATTGTTGGATGTTGCATATTTGCTCATCAGGGAAGTCATCTTCGGCTTTCACTTCTTCGGCCAGAGGAAAATCCGCCAATTGATCTGCAATTGCTTGGCCTTTGATTGATTGTTGCGAGACATATTCTAAGTCATACTACATCAGTAAGACTTGCCATTTTGCGACTTGTCCGCTGAGGAAAGGCTGCTCTAAGATGTATTTGAGGGGATTGAGTTTAGACAAAATTTTGACTTCTGATGCTAGCAGGTAGTGTCTTAGCTTCTGACACATCCATACCAGAGCTAGGCAGGTCTTCTCTATTTGAGAGTATCTCTTTTCATAATCTATGAAAGTCTTACTCACATAGTAAATAGCATGCTCTATCAGGCTGCCTTCTTTGTATTGCGCCAAGAATCCACCGCATGCGACTTGATTAACTGAGATGTATAGCAAAAGAGGTTTTCCCAATTCTGGTGGCTTCAGGATGGGAGGATTAAGAAGATACTTCTTGATTCGATCGAACGATTGCTGGCATTCTGGCCCCCATTCGAACTTCACTCCTTTTCTGAGTAAGTGGTTGAAGGGCTCACATCTCATCGCCAAATTGGAAATGAATCGCCGGATTGACTGCATACGTCCTTGAAGGCTACGTAGTTCTTTGAGATTCTTCGGGGGTGGCATATCAATGATAGCCTTTGCTTTGGCTGGGTCAACTTCAATTCCCTTTTTGCTTACCAGAAAACCCAACAGTTTGCCTGATTCGACTCCAAAGACACACTTTTGCGGGTTAAGCCTTAACTTGTAAAGAATAAGTCTTTTAAAGACTTGATCAAGTGCTTCGAGGTGATCTTCTTCCTCTTTAGATTTCACGAGAATATCATCAACATACGCATCCATGATTTTGCGCATCTGATCGTGAAAGATGACAGCCATTGACCGTTGATACGTTGCTCCAGCATTCTTGAGCCCAAAAGGCATAACTGTATAGCAGAAAGTGCCCCAAGGCGTAGTAAAAGAAGTTTTTGATTGGTCGCGGGCGGCCAACTTAATCTGATTGTAGCCGGAATATCCGTCCATGAAAGAGAACATGGCATGTCCTGCCGTGCTATCGACTAGAAGATCGATGCTTGGAAGTGGATAGTCATCCTTCGGAGTTGCCTTATTGAGGTCTCTGAAGTCTATGCAAATCCTCACTTTGCCGCTTTTCTTTGGGACAACGACGATATTGGCTAACCAATCTGGGTAGTCAATAGCTCGAATAAATCCTGCTTTGAGCAGATCTTCAAGTCCTTCCTTGACTTGTTGTTCTATTCTGGGATCCATTTTTCTCAGCTTCTGCTTGACTGGCTTAGCATCCGGCTTTAAGACAAGACGGTGTTCGACTAATTTGGGGTCTAAGCCCGGCATGTCTTCATATGTCCATGCGAACACTTCTTCATGCCGCTTGAGAAAGTTAGTAAGTCTTTCCTTTTCTTCTGAACTCAAACTGGTTCCGATCTGGAGAATTTTGGGATCTTCCTCTGAACCGATATTAACATCTTCGGTTGGATCTTGTACTAGAGGAGATGGTTCATCTTGCTTCTGAATAGCGGCGAACTCCGGTAATTCCTGAAGAGACTGATCATATTCTGCACAATCATCTGACTGCTTTGCACTCTTGCCATCTTCGATGCTTGCTTTGATTCTGTGAATTGCTGTCGACTTCTGAAGGGCCTTGGGATTGAGAACGAGCTTCTTGATTATCCGAGAAGTCATTCTGAAATTTTGGAGAAAAAAAAATCTGGTTCAGGCAAATCGGCCTATAGTAAGACAAGCAATCATTTGAAGAGAACTATGCATAAAATGGCATTGAATTATAAAATGATGAGACAGACAGAAAGGGAGTAGATGGCATCCGGATAGACAAAGAAACTTGGAATTTTATTGATTGAATTGATCAATGATATTGGTAAAATGAGACATTTATTTGGAAAAGAATAGAAAGAAAATAACAAATGGTCTTCATTGTGCTCCTTTGACAAAAACAGTCTTCCTTGATGAGCTTCCTCCGGAGAACCCTAGTCCTGCTCTGTGGGGACGATGTTTCTGGATCATTGGCTCGATGCGGCCATCTTCGTTTTTGCAGAGTCCCTTGAAGGGTTGATAGCCATGCTTCAGGAGTAACTCAAATCCCTTTTTTGACTTCTTGAATTGTGGAAACAATGGGTGATCCTTAGTAGTGTTGTAGTCGATTCGACCTCCAACCTTGAAGAATTGAAGACCTTTCCATCGAGTCGTGGCTACTGTGTGCAGAGATGGCTCTGATGATGCCTGAAGTATTTCTCGATTCTCTCCGAGATTGATCTCTTCTTTTTCCCTGATGCTGGGAATATCTGCATTGAATGATGGCCGAGGAATCATGGGCTGCGGGAGCCTTTCTTCTGGGTCTTCTCCCAGTATTGTGGTAATCATTCCACCTTTTGACCACTTCACACATTGATGTAGGGTGGAAGGCACTGCATTAGCATTGTGAATCCATGTCCTTCAGAGCAGCAAGTTGTAGGTTGGTGGTACATTAACCACGTGGAAAAGCACTGAATGCACTGAATAGTTGATAAACACTTCCAGGAATATCTTGCCCTGGGCCGTTTGACCATGATTGTCAAACTCATAGATAGTGATGGGATCCGGAATATATTCTTCATCCTTGATCCCTAATGCCTTTGCAGTCATTTCAGGGCAAATATTGAGGCTACTGCCTCCATCGACCAGCACATGTGGTACTGTCATTCCTCTGACCCGAACGACAATGTAAAGAGCATTATTATGAAAGGAATGAGGCTTTGGAAGGTTCTCATCTGAGAAGGTGATTGGCGCATTGGTCATGGCAGAGTTCACAATCTGTGCCATGTCTTCAGGAGTGGTACTGGGCTTAACTTTGATTTTCCTGAGTAAATCATCCAGTACTTGTCGGTGCTTGCTAGAATTCTTGGCCAAGTCAAGGATGGAGACATTGGATAAAGCGGTCAGAGGCTTCTGACTTGACCTGTCTGGCCTTGGTCTAACGATTTGCTTGAAGAAGTCAGGAGTTCCTTTTGATTTGGGAACTGACTTCACAGGTGCTTCCGAAACTTTCATTTTACCGAATGCTGAGATTAAGTCCATCTTCTTGGAATCTGGAGCTGCTTGTCGTAGCACCGTCACCTGATGCTGAACTTGGAGATCTTGCGCAGAACATGGCTTGATATGTTCATGCGGTAGAAAGGGTTGTGCAGACACTACTGCTGTGGTGTGTGAAGGGAAGGGATGATTGAGAATGTCCATTTTCTCTTCTTCTTCTCCTTCTACCAATAGATTCTTTTCAATGAGATCTTGCACGATGTTTTTGAGAACAAAGCAGTTCTCGGTGTTGTGTCCCACTGTCCTGTGGAACTTGCAGAACTGATCTTTCCATTTCCCCATGGGCACAGGGGGATCGGCCAATCTGGGCAATTTGACCATCTCTTTTGATAGCATGTACTCGAGCACATCCTCGAGTGATTGGTCAAGGGGAGTAAACTTTCTGTCGTAGCTCCATCCTTCATGTTTGGTCTTCTCACGCAGTTTCGGCCCTTGATCCTGCTGAAGAGGCTTGCTGTACTGAGGAGCAGGCTTTGCTTTCTGACCCTTGTTGTTCGAATTGCTTGAGCTGTAGCAGTAATCTTTCTTCTGCCCTTTGTATCGATTTTGGCCTTTGTTGTTGTTGCTGGCAGAATAAGTGAAGTGAGCTTTCTTCTTCTGCTCACCTTGGGAGTTGATCTTGGAAAAGGTAAAGCCTTCATAGACTCCATTTTCCACACTTAGTTCGAGCCATTCGGCTCGTTCAGTCAACTCAATGAAGGTCCTGGATGGTGCTGTGGAGATCAATCCTCTTAACGGCTGCGAAAAATTGTTGAGGATCAGGGACAATGCATGCCTTTCCAAGATAGGATCTCTCATCTTATTACAGGCTGATCTCCATCTATGAATGAAGTCCCGTGCTTTTTCATTCTCATTCTGCCTTAAATTGCAGAGATGACTCAGTGTAGGCAGCGCTTCTATGTTGAACAAGAAGCGTTCAATAAAGAGATTCACAACTTTGTCGAACTCCTTGAGCTCGATGGGGTTGATATGCTCAGCATACCACTTGGCTACAACTCCTTCCAAGCTACGGGGGAAGCATAGAAACAATGCTCGGTTATCCCTCTTAAACCGAGAGCATTCAGCAAAGAAGGTGGCGAGATGAGCTTTTGGGTCGCTAGAACCATCGAACTTGATGAATTTTTGGGGGAGATTCTCCAGATCATCATCCCCTTCTAAGCCGTCATAGAAGTTCTCACTGGTGAAGACTTTCTTGCCCTTGTCGCGGGCTTGCAGATCTTTGACAACTCGGGCCATTTCTTTAAACTGCGCTTGCAAAGGCTCTTCTTTATCTCTGCTCTTTGATCTGTGGCTTTTACTTTGGCCACGCTTCTGAAATGCCGGAGGCACTTCATATTCTTCGTCTGTGTTTTCAGTTGAGTCTGATTCATCTGAAATCTCTTCTTGCTGGATCTGCTTTTTGGGAGCCTTCTTACTCCTACGACCATGGAACTTTTCTCTGAATGGATTCCTTTCTGAGCTGGTCCCGGGCTGCTCATTCATCATCTTATTCATCATTTTTCTGAACATGGCATACATTTGAGGGTCTATGCCATCGTCTTCTTGCTGCTGTTCTTGACTCTTCTCGGATCGAGGGGAACCCATTTCTTCTTCCGAGGCTGACGAGTACTGCGATGCCGTGGTTCTTTTGCCTGATCTTGTCTCAACCATCAAATGGTATGAATGCTCTCTGCAGGGCAAAGACCTGATTAGATTATGAAGGAATTAGCTTTTGGAAGAAATATTTGCTGAAAATATGGTAGACAATTTGGAAAAGATGTCCCATTACTAGGGACTGAGTCGTCGTGGGAATCACGACAATTGTGTTGTCATTCCTTCTGCAAAAGAAATCAACAACGAAAATATGCCTTGTTACCTAGGCGAGGTCGTCAAACCACAATAGAAAGAAAGAGAATTTTATTAAAATGAGAAGAATAAGATTTTATTGATCTTGACAAAAAGGTGGGGGACAAACAATTTGCCACCATTCACGATAGTCGGCAGACACTCTAGGACCTGGAAAGATTTTAAGAGAGACAAAATAATCCCAGCCGTAGCGGGCAGAGTGATATGCCCTGGACCATTGTGCGGAAGTGAGATCAAACTCTGCCATAACTCCTGATAACAAGCGGGCTTCAACGTACTGCTGCCTTTGAGAGAACTGCCGAACACATCTCTCTGGTTGGTAATAAGTGCAGAAGAAAGATCCCAGCAACTTGAATCGCTTGCCATAAGCGTACGTATATCGGGGAGGAGACAGCTGCCGATCAAAATAGTCCCAGACTACGTCATCCTCTTGAATGTTGTTGATCATGGTTCGGTACTGCGCCACTGGAAGTTCTTGACCATTGTATCTGAAAGAGCTTGCTTGGGCTGGAACGTGTTGGAAAAACCAGGACTGAAGTGCGTAGATGCATCCTTCAACTAAAATGGATTCTCCAAGTGAGAATCGAGTCAGACCTCGATATAGGAAGGCGAGCGCTGCCATGGCTATAGAGAGGCGATTGGTTTGCCGATTTCCCCATCTTCTCATAAGTTGGATTATTCTGATGTCCATGTAGTTTTGTCCATCTGGGAAGAGGGATAATCCTACAATGCACAAAACCATCGCATTTTGAATCCTTTCTTTAGCTGTTCTTGATAGCGAACTGACTTCGACGAAGGTCCCGTACTGGCGGTACAACTCAAGTAGGTCAACATATTCATTTCCTTCCAACTGGATCAGGGGCCAAGATCGGCGGCTTGTCATACGAGCTAAGGAGTCTCGGGGGTCCAAACCCTTGACATTGATAAGGAATTGATGCTCTAATGGGTCTCCTGGTTGACCGGCTGGTTCTGGTAACCGCATGATTTCTGAAAATTCATCCATTAAAACAATCATTTCTCCCCATGGGAACCAGAAGGTACACGTCCGAGGATTCCATCGCTCCGCCATTGCATGGTCTGCTTTCCGACTGTTGATGCCAGCTCTAATCCTCACTCGCTCAAATGGTCCGGGAACATTCGGGAAAAGCTCTTTAGCCAGGAATAATACCACCGGGGAATGAAAGTTCCGGTGCTAAGGGCTCGATGTTCAGGACGACCTTGTCGCACCTCGAAGGAGATGTGACCTTCAGGAAAGATAGGATCGATTTGACTGGATGCCATCGAACTGAAAACAGAAAAAGACTCAAAATGAGACTTAGGAAAATGTGAGAAATTTTGAAAAATTTTGCAGGCAGGATAAAAATGCAGCTGAAAATTCGAGATCCAGTAGAATGGTAGAATGAAAAATCGCCTGGAGTTTTGAAAGAAATTGGATATTTGAGAAAATCATCAAGGGTTTGAGAAAACATCTTGTGGAAAATAAAGATGTTTTGAAAAAAAACCTAGTAAGTTGGAAAACATTGGGAAATATAAAAAATTAAGGAAATCATACACATACAATCACATCCTGCACAAACATTTATGCACATACAGCACTCCCTAAAAGGCTGACTCTAGATGCATCAATTGAAAACAGCTGTAGGACCTTAATCCTAACTCTAGGTTCAGATCATCTTTATCCAATCCAGTTATGCCGATATACTCGAACCGAAATCCGAGGTACGTGGCATAGAATTTTAACTCCGGTTCTAAGGTAAGGTTTTCCAACATCCTTGAGCGCCTACCGATATACTTCGGACTGTGGCCCGCGGTACGTGGTAGGGGGGTGTTAACCCAAATAGTTGGCCCAGTTGTGAGGCTCTGTCCCGAACTATGGTTCTGGAAGAAAGCCCAGCAACGTGAAGACCGGGTAATGATAGGTAAGGGAGTTTTGAAAAAATGATCACATGCAAGAAATAGAGGGCTCTAAATCCTAGAGAGATAGATTTTGAAAATTTTGAAGAAGCATACATTGTTTGCATTCAGATCCTAAATTGAGGAGGGTTGTATTTAGACCTAAGTCTATGTGAGCATGAAAATATCTCCTCAATCTGGTCCTACCAAACCATGCCTAGTCTATATGCAGTCAATGTCAGCTAGGTTAGAATCTAGGCTCCTAGGTTCACATGATATCAAAGGTAAAGAGCTGACATTTTGTGAACATAATTTCGATAATTGAACTAAGTCAAGCATTACTTTGATCAGACGAGGACAGGTCCCATCACGGTCGCCAAACCTGTTATCGTCGCGAAATTTTTCTCCCGTCTTCCCTTCCTTGCGGAAGAGAGAAAGGGAAATGCTTTCGCGATTCAAACTTGACCGGATTTTGGAAATTGTTTTGAAATACTCGCCTCCGTTTTAAAAGTTGCGGGAAAATCCATGGGATGGGGCTCGACCTGTCGGTACGAGGTTCGACCGTTCCTGCCGCCTTTAACAGGGGTAATCGAACCAAGGACCAAAATTGTGTTTGACTTAGCGAAATTATCAAAGTTATGTTCTATCCTAAATGCACAGAGAATTCAGGCATGTGCTATGAGATTTTGGAAAATGCAGCTTGGGAAAACATGATGTATGCTTGGAAAATATTTGGAGTTGAAAAGATTCTCTCAGGAAAAAGCTGAAAGTCAATTTCTCAGGAAACTCGGATGAAAAAGATTTGAAATCTCAGGAAAGTTCATAAAGACTTGGGAAAATCATGAATGGTTGAAAATCCTGGGAAAATGGAAGTGATTCTTGAGAAAAGATGAACCTTTTGAAAAGGGAAACACTTCTTAGGAAAACTTGGACTTTGAGAGTTTTCTTAGGAAAATGATGGAAGATTTATAGGTAAATTCATTGGAGAAGGAAATTCAAAACTTGGGGAATCGAAATCCTGGGAATTTTACCCTTTTGAAATACTTGGAAATCGATTTTGGATCTTGGAGAAAGATTGGAAAACTCTTTTGAATCTCTTAAGAAAATATCATTTTCCAGGGAAAACTGTCTTTGGAAAACCGATTTTTGAAAAATCCTTAGAGTTTCTTGAGAAATCGATTTCTTGAGAATGAAGTTTTCTTGAGAAAATCTTGAGAAAATCAATGATTTCATGATGCAAATGACATGAGTGAATGAATGCACTTTGAAAAGATTTTCTAAGAGATTTGTTGGAAAAATGTGCATTAAGTCAAGATAAATCCTTCCTTCACATATTCTGACTGTGGCCATGAATATGTTCAGAATTTAGTTGATTTGATGCACATGATTTTGAAAACTTTGGAAATATGATGTGCATTTTAAGATAGCCTAAGAGTGTAGGCTCAATGTGACTAGTAGAAAGATGACAGATCTGGGTCTCGTCCATATTCCGACTAGGGCCGTAAATATGGATCCCACCGAGTCCATCAACTCCCTAAGAGTTGGTGCACGTGCCATTTGTGAACATCCATAGTGCTTTTGAAATAAAATGCGTGAATCACATAAGCAGGATATTACATAAATTCAAACTATATGATATGCATCCTAGTCTAAGCAGGAAATTAACTCTCTTATTCCAAAATTTACATTATTACATCACTAAATAAAGGAAATAAAAGAAATTTGCAGACTTCAGCTCCTTCTTTTGAATGTCCCTGTCAAACTTGAAATAAGGTTAGCTCAAATATGTGGGTTTTTCCAAAATTTTCCAATAATATTATGAAATTATTGGATTTAATTGGATATAAACCCTATGATCATGCTTCCTTGATATTTGAAATGATGTAAATGCAGAGAATTCACTGGAAAACAGTTTGAAATTCGGAATTGGGGTCAAAATGACCAAAATACCCCTAAAATTAAAGTTACACCTTTAAAATCAGGGTTTTTTGAAGGAAAACTTAGTAAAATTGGAATTTCGAAATTCAAATTGAATTCAATGATGATGAAATGAAGTATGACATGCTGCTAAACACATTAGGACTGTAAAATCAGAATTTGACATTTTGCAATTTATCCAAAATAACGAATTTCGCTTGTTTTTCACTTGGATCCGGGTCCTGCGGGACCCTGTTTTGGTATTATGGCTAATCCGAACCTCAAATGGATTCCAAATTGCACCAAATTCGGTATGAAGCATCTACTTACTCTGATAAACGGCCTAGAATGCTAAAAATCATGAAATGATATGATTTAAATGCTAAAATTCAAAGAAAGTCCTAAAATGGTGGATTTTGCCTATGGATCCGAACCAAATGCAATGCTTAACATGATAATGCAAGATTTACACCATGAAAACTTATGATATCTTGCAGACTGCTAAAAGACCCGAAATGGAACATTTTTGGTTTTTACAGCCTCGGGATTTGAGCCATGGTGAGTTCAATAACAGAGATTTAGTTCTGACAGAGGTAAAAATCACACTAATCTGATGTAAAACGCTAAAAAAATAACAAACAGCCATGGAAATTTATGAAATTAATCAGAGCTACTCACTACACCTACATGAACAACGTTCATGTTCATGACTTAGGAATTTGATCAACGGAAACACAGATAAAAATATAACTATTTCTGCCTAAATCAACAGAATAAACAAATGTAGCAAAACAGGGGGCTGACAAGAAAAATCCTAAGCAGGTGTCAACACTGTTCTAAAAATCACAGGCTTTCAGATGCAAACAAAGTACACCTCGGACATAACTTTCACTTTTTACAGTTTTGGATTTGGAGCAACACACAAAGAGAAACCATAGCCCTAAGTCGATCCAAAATCTCAGAGTCCCAAATTAGGCTCTGACATGTGTTCCAAACTCTTGGATTTTTGTCAGACATTAAAAAAAATCAGAAAAATCTTAAAAAATCATATTTAAAACTAGGCATTCTTACGAGTTCGTAACATTTTTAGGATTGAAAATCTGCTCTTCGATGAGGGATATCTCGATTTTACAAGTCGGAAAATGATTTTCAAAACGCATCCCGGGTAACAAAACCTGACTTGCCATTTTGAATGTTTACTGTAGTAAACAAATTCAAATGCCTCGGAATTTTTGGCAAAATTTTAGGGACACCTAAGGGCGCATTTCTTGATTTTTTTGGGATTTTTAATAAAAAACAAATGTATGAAATGACGTGCGGACTGACTGACAAAAACAGAGATCTACTGAAAATGAGCAGAGTTGAAATAAATGCTAAACTAATCCTAATTAATTCATGAAATGTGCTAAATGAATAAAATAAAATGCAAATTAAACCTAGCTAAATGCATGAAGGTTAAAAATCATCAAGGAAGCATAATTAAATGTTTTATATATGTCGTTTTATGGGAATAGCTCAATCCATCTCTCGGATGAGCTCTTTCTTCAAACGACTCCCGAATCGAATTATGGAATCAAATCAAGGGAAAAAGAAGTGCACCTTGCTTCGTTACGCAGCGTAGAAGCTCTTGAAAGGGGCGGCTATCATGAGCTTCCTTCGTCCTTCGCTCCGAGCTTCGGATGTTTCACCAAAATCGACCTATGCTTGAATCGAATTGGCCACTGCACGAACTTTACTCCACCTTCTCCAATGAGCCAAAGGGGGCATGATTTCCAAAATTCAAAATCAGATTTTAGGGAGGCTAGGTCGGATTTTCAAGTTCACAAAAATGGTCTCCAAAGATGCTCCCTTCTCCTGGACGTGGAGCCTTGTTTTTATAGATTTTCTGAAAAATTTTGAATTTCAAACAGGCTCAATCTGAGCCCTCCATGTGGCGCCATCTAAGGGGGTGCTATCTGGGGGTTTGAAATTCGAATTTGGCTTTTGCAGGGAGTCCTCAGGTGGCGCCACCTCATGGGGCTATTTTGATTTTTGAGAAAAATAAAAAAAAATGGAAATTTTGTGGGTGAGACACCTCAGCAGGGGAATTTGGAATTTTTCAAAAGCTTGCTTGATTCTATCTGCAGGGAAGTCCCAGATGGCGCCACCTCAGAGGGTGCTCTCTTGGAATTTGAAATTCAAACTCACCTTTTGTAGGGAGTCCTCAGGTGGCGCCACCTCATGGTGGGCTACTTTTATTAAAAATAAAATAAAAATCAAAATGGAGCCAAGTGGGAGCTCTGGAATGGTGCCACCTCAAAAGGTGTTCTGAGGTGTAAAGTTGGAACAGTAGGGGCATGCCATGTGGCGCCACCTCTGGGGGAGTTCAAATGTTTGAAATTTTGCTTTTTCTGCAGGAAAGGAGAGGCTGACATGTGGCATTTCCTCAGAGTGGCTCCTACGATGCCATGTGGCAGGAGAACATGAAGGGAGGAAGCAAAATGCGCCACCTCATAGGGGGGGTTTTTCTACTTTTTCTAATGGAGGGAGGTCTGGACATGTGGCAGACAAGTGTCAGCTGTCTGGAGAGGCCTTCTCAAATGGCGCCACCTCAGAGGAGAATTTGAATTTTAAATGGAGGTTGGCCCTGGAGGAATGGAGGATGGACATGTGGCGCCACCTCAGGGTGGCTCCTACAATGCCATGTGGCAAGAGGGAGGAAAAGGAGGGAAGCCATGTGGCGCCCTCATAGGCCATCTGGAAAAATCAGAGCTTAGGATTTGCGCCACCTAGGCTTTATTTGAATTTTGAATGGTTTGCTTTTTCTGAAGAAAGCCAGGAGTGACATGTGTCTCCTACTTTTCTGAGAAAAGTAGGGAGAAGACATGTGTCCTCTACTTTTTCTGAAGGAGGTAGAAGAAGACATGTGTCACCTGCTTTTTCTGAAAGGAGCAGAGAATGACACGTGACAGAGGGGAGAGAAGGAGGGCCAAGCCATGTGGCGCCATCTCAGACAACATGGAAAAGTTGAAGTTCAGGATCTGCGCCACCTATGAGGAGATTTGAAACTTTGAATTCTAGTTTTTCTGAAGAGAGCAGGAAATGACACATGGCACTTGCTTTTTCTGAGGAAATGAGAGCTTGACATGTGTCCTCTGCAGGAGACACACTCCAAATGGCGCCACCTCAGAGGAGACAAGCCTACCTTTTCTGGAGGAAGCTAGGAGTGACACGTGTCTCCTACTTTTCTGAGAAAAGTAGGGAGAGACATGTGTTAGGTTACTTTTCTAGAAGGAGGGAGAGGTTGACACGTGTTCCCTGCAGGAGACACACTTCAAGTGGCGCCACCTCAGAGGAGACAAGCTCCACTTTTTCTAGACAGGACAACATACGACACTTGGCATCTCCTGGTAATCTTGGAATGACACATGGCGCATGACGGATAGGGTGACACATGGTAGATAAATGGGATGACATGTGGCGGCTTCTTAGGGTAGCCTCACACTGACACTTGGCATGTAGATGAGAGGAGAGAGAAAAGACAAGTGGCACCAATCCAGGGGACAAGGCTCCTATATTTTTGGGTTTTTCGAAATTCAAATTTTCAAAAGAAAAGCTTGTGTGACACCACCTCAGTGTGGGTCCCACATTGCTTCTTTATTGAAATAAGGATAAAACAACAACTTCTTTTTGGAATTTTCATAAAGTCTGGACTAATTGGTAAAACAGGAATTTTGAAAAGAGCTGGCCCCTGTAGGGCAATTTTGTAAAAGGAAGATATTTGAAATTGTCAAAAGGGCAAAATCTGAGGTGAAGTGGCTGAAATCCATATTGAAAACTATCTAGATCGTTTTCCTGAGAAAATATTTTGAAATTCAAAGTCCTGGGAATAAAATGGGAAGAATTGATAATTTTGAAGACCCAGGGTTTTGAAATCAATTTTGAAAAGGGTAAAAATTCTAATATGGATTGAAAATTTTGAAATCAAGAGTTCTAGACCTCGAAATGACATGCTGTGCAGTGCAGTGATTTAAAATGCTCATGCAATGATATGCAATGTCATGTCTTATGAAATGCAATCTTGAACTAAGACTTGGAGATGTCTGTCTCCTGTCAGGAATAAAATTTTGAACATCTGAGCTAAAAATAGGGAAATTTTGAGAGTTTCAGATGAAATTTGGACTTTTGCAAGGTCCGGGCTCAAAAAATGACCATTTTGCCCTCCAGCGATTTCAGAGGCTGGATGATGATGCTTGGTGGAACTGTCGAGGAGGTGAGTGAAAATTTAGGGTGTTTACAGAGGCGTCAATTCCAAAGAGAGAGAGACGTCCCTTTTTTCTGCTGTAGAAGACTACTTATAATATTAAATTAGGGTAAAGCAAATTTTTCAAAACCAGTCCCACACTTTTCAATAGTTTTCAAAAGACTCACTTTTAGCAAAACATATTTTATTGACTACAAAGAAAACTTCCTAAACTAATTAAAAATTACAAATTAGCTAATACAAACCTAAGCTAACTAAACTACCATTAATAAAATCTAAATCTAATAAAAATACTAAAACCGTAGAGAAAGCGTTGAAAACTCGATTTTCTTATAAAATTTGATTCAATGCGATTTCTCAGAACTAACAATAAAAATGGGTTTTTAGAGCGATTTTTAACACGGATCATGCATAAATAATGATTAATAAAATGCAAATATTATGCATGATCAGATGTAAAAGAACTGAAAGAAGTGGAAGAAAGAAGAGAAAGAAGGCTTGGATCTCAAGCAAATCTTCGATTCTCCAATGGCAATGGCGTGGGGGTGATGGGGAAGAAGGGGCTAGACCAAGATTCGTGCCCCTAGGGCACGAAAACCAAAGCAAAGACAGGTTGCAGCTGGGTGTCTTCTCTTCTTTTAACGAATTGCCTTGTTTTGGGATTTTTCCAGAAAAGGGTTTAAAAAGAAAATATTCTCTGGGCGCCTCATTTAGGAGGAGGTTTTTAGAAAATCATTTATGAAAACTGGAATGGGTTGGGCTGGAGTGGATCTACATTTGTTTTGGTCCAAATCCAAGGCCCAGATGGGCGGTTGGGATCCTGAATCTCCAGATTTGCTCCGAGGTTTGACCCGTTACACTGTAAATGCCATAATTTCTACATTTTAAGTTCGATTTTGATGAAATTTGAGCCATAGCTTCCTAACATCAATATGCACCTAAGTGTGGGTTCTAAACTAATAGATGATGCATTTATGCAATGAAAATATATTAAGAAAACATATAATTTATGCATCATCACACGGTCCAGGGTCGGACCAGCAGGCTGCAGCCTGCATGCGCTGGCTGGAGGGCGCGCCATGGTGGAGGTGACCCGGGTGCAGCATGCACCAAGTTTCTTAAGAGCGTGGGGCAACCAACGAGGTTCCCTACCCCATATGATTGGGGGAAACATGCCGGGTGGGTCTGGACCCCCAAGTGGGTCAGACCACCCTGCTAAATGATACGGTCGTGATGCTTCGGGAGAAAGACTACAGGTTTTTTTTTTGTGTTTTATTTATAATATATATATATATATAATGCTTCAGGCAGCGACCGAAAGACTGCTGTTATCGAGGCATCTATGTACTGATTTAGCCAAAATGCTAAACATGAAACATGTAGGGCTATTTGTTAGCTTCACACAGAAACAAAGAACTCACAATTTTATGCAAGGGTCCGGGAGATGCCGCAGAAATACTGGAAGTTGTCCGGGACTTTCTGGACTGCTGACAAAGAACTGACTATCCGCTAAAAACATAGTTTTTTGAAGGTTTTATGGACCGAACCAGGGAAAGTTGTCAACATCAAAGTCGAAGAGCTTCGTTTAAGCTTTTTGTAATGTCCAAAAACACCCCAATCCGATTGGTATCCAGTGAGATACAGTGCTTTTATCAGAGGTGTCTCCGACGTTCCAGAAATCCGAAAATGCAAAATGAAACCCATTTTGTGCCAAATCACCCGGTGTGTGTGTGTGTGTGCACATGCCAGAGTGACATCCCCTTCATTCTAGAACCTTTGTAAACCACCTGAATCAGAGGAAAAGCCAAATCAAACCTTACCCTACGCGCTACATGTATTTTTCAAGGAAAAACAAAATATACAAGGTTGGAGCCTTCACCTTGGGGGTTTTTCAGAATGATGGAGGAGATGGAGTTCGGTTGATCTCACCACACACACTCACAACCTCACAGAAAGCCTCCCTTCTCTCTTAGGGAAATTGTGGGAATGGGGGAGGAAAAGGGAAAAGAAGGAAGAAAATGGGAGAAGAAGGAGAGGAGTGGAGTGGAAGAGAGACACTTTTTCTCTCTTCTCCCCCTCTCAAGCCCATTTATAGAGGCCATCCAGGATGGATGGCTGAGATTGGGAGAGCAAGATGGGTGGCTCTCCCATCTCACCCCCCTTCTCAAGGCTACCTCTATGCTTTCTAGGTCCACAAGGGTTGACCCGCTTGATGGACCTACCTCAAGGGTCCACCAACCCTCTTGGTAGACCTTACCAACTCTCCTTAATTTAAGGAGGGCTTGTCCCCTTGTTTGACTTTTGTCAAACCCCTTTTTAAAGCCTTTTTTTTTAGCTTTATTGAATGTAGCTTGGGCTACACCCTAAGGGGCACCCAAGCTACTCTTGAGAGACGTTGGCTCATGCCAACCACCTCTCAAAATTCCAAAAACAAACCCCTATTTTGCCTTTTTCATTTTTTTCAAAAACTCCCTATTAAATGCATTTTTTTTGAAATTTTTATTATTATTTTCCAAGATAGCATGGGCTGAACTCATGCTCACATAGGCCCCATGCTAACCACCTTATTAAAATTCCAAACAACCCCCTTTTGAGATTTTTGAAAAACCTTACTTTGATTTTATAAAATTCCAATTTGATTATTTCAAAAACCTTAATTGCTTTTCATTTAAAAGTTAGGTTTCAATGATTTAAATATTTTATTTCAAACTTACATTTCATGAAATAAAACTTAAGTTTTGAAATTATTTACTTAGATTTCTATTTCTGACAAAATTCGTTCTCGTTACGACTCGTTTCTTATCGATATTTGTTTTTCGCTAACTCACATGAAATAACGAGATTTTTTTCTCGTTTAGGTTCCAAATTCGAGGAGTGACTAATTAGATATATTATGAACATAAATTAGGAATATTGGAGTTTAATTTTTTTGTAGTTTGCCCTCAATCGCTTTGTACATCTTAATTACGCAATTTAGGACCTTGCATAATTATAAGTGCACATATATAAATACACGACTTTACGAAAATTTCTCATAATTATACAGAAAATTGTTTCCACTGTAGTACATCATATATCACATTGTCTCAGAAATATCGTGGGCCTTATAGAATGGGGTCATCCACAGACTGGCCTTTTAGCTTATTGGCTAACCCCTGCTCCTGAGTCAACTTCTGAAAAGCTTGTTGAGCCTCACACTCTTCATCGGTATCACCCCCTGACTCGGTTTCTTTTGAAATATCCTCATGCCGAACCTGTTTCTTTGAAATTTTCATGTGCTTTTTTAGAGTACGATCCCAAGTCTTTTTTTTGCTAGATATCTTGCAAGAACTGACCTCTGCTTGCTCTGCCATCATCTTACTCATCATTTTCTAAAATAATGAGTACATTTATGGATCAACATCATCATTGTCTTGTTGACTCTGGTTCCTTGCAGATCGCAGAGAATCCATTTCTTGCTTGCTGCTACTAAGGTATTGAGGCGACGCTGTTTTCTTCTCGAACTTGGTCTGAACCATTCCATAATGCCAAAATTCTCTGTAGAACAAAGGGATGATCAGAGTGATGAAAAAATTCTTGAATGACTTTGAGAATAAAAGGAAAACCATGGATGGAGATTTGAAGTTAGGTTGAAAATTGGAAAGATATCCCTTTACCAGGGATTGGGTCATCACTGGGATTGCGACAATTGCGTTGTTATTTCGTGAGAGGAAATAAACAACCGAGATACACCTTGTTACCTAGGCGAGGTCATCAATCATGAAGAAAAAGACATTTTTTAAGGAAAGAAATGTCTCTGGACGAGGACAGTCTATAAAAGGATTAGGAATGAAAAGAGGGCAAAAAGGAAGGTGCATATACAATTTTCACTGGAATAGTCTGAAATTCCACTAGAGGGGGGGTGAATAGTGAAATATGAATATGATCGATAAAATAAAGATAATTAAGCAATAAGGCACAACACATAAAACACAGAAGTTATACTGGTTCGGTCAGTATCCAGACCTACATCCAGTCCCCAAGCAAACCACTTGAGATTTCCACTATAACATCCGAGTCACCGGATAAATAGTACAACACCCTCTTCCCAAGAGGTCTTCTTCTCTCAACAGAGAAGGGGCACACCCTCTTCCCAAGAGGTCTTTTTCTCTCAACAGAGAAGGGCAACACCCTCTTTCACAGAGGTCTACTTCTTTAAACAAAGAAGGAATACAGTGAATAACAGAGTTACAATACTTCCTATAGAACCTTCAGAATGATATGAATGCACGAATGAAGGATTCTCAGAAATGATCTGTTTGTCACTCAGAGGATACTCTTTGTCAAAGAGCTGGACTTTACTTTTTCTTTTTTCTTTCTTTTTCTTTTTCTCTTTCTTTTTCAAGGCTCTCTTTTCAAATCACGAATAGAAATTTTTTTCTTTGTAAGCTCACACGTCTATTCCATTTCTTGTCTGAATAGTTTATTTGAGTGTGTTTATATAGCCTTTTAAAAAGTAGTCGTTACATTTTGGAATTGTAACTTTTTTGAAATGTGAAATGTTATGTCATTTCAAAAATATCTTTTAGAGAAGTTCGAGAATGCCTTTTTCCATAAGAGTAAAATAGAGGGTACACTAGTCGTTGTATTATTTTAGGTAATACATATTTTATGTAAAAAGTCTATTTCTTACAATAGTACATTGAACGTTGGGTAGTAGTTTTGTCTTTATTCTAATTAATGATTTGAGGTATATTAGTACTTCTTTGCTTTAAATGAGTGTAAGTACTATGAGTGTTTTGAGATATTTATTTGTACATAGTCATGTCAAGTGTTTTCTTTATGTTGTGTTTTTCAAAGTCTCCAGAGAATAAGGACCAAAAGAAGGTCGACATTCTTTGAGAAGGATATTAACAAGGATTTGTTACAGGAGGCATTTAATGCTTTGTAAAGAGAATGATGACTTCAAGTAAGTCGACATTCTATGGTTATGAGAAAAAGTAACTAGTCCTTTCAAAAACATATTTTATTTGTTTTTCTTTTGTGTAGCCGATTTATGTTTTTGTCTTCTTCTTGTATTAAGAAATATTTCATTAAAGAAGGTAACTAAAGTCTTTTTAAAACATATTTTTTTGAAATGTGAAATGTTATGTCATTTCAAAAATATCTTTTAGAGAAGTTCGAGAATGCCTTTTTCCATAAGAGTAAAATAGAGGGTACACTAGTCGTTGTATTATTTTAGGTAATACATATTTTATGTAAAAAGTCTATTTCTTACAATAGTACATTGAACGTTGGGTAGTAGTTTTGTCTTTATTCTAATTAATGATTTGAGGTATATTAGTACTTCTTTGCTTTAAATGAGTGTAAGTACTATGAGTGTTTTGAGATATTTATTTGTACATAGTCATGTCAAGTGTTTTCTTTATGTTGTGTTTTTCAAAGTCTCCAGAGAGAATAAGGACCAAAAGAAGGTCGACATTCTTTGAGAAGGATATTAACAAGGATTTGTTACAGGAGGCATTTAATGCTTTGTAAAGAGAATGATGACTTCAAGTAAGTCGACATTCTATGGTTATGAGAAAAAGTAACTAGAGTCGTTTCAAAAACATATTTTATTTGTTTTTTTTTTGTGTAGCTGATTTATGTTTTTGTCTTCTTCTTGTATTAAGAAATATTTCATTAAAGAAGATAACTAAAGTCTTTTCAAAGACATATTTTATTTGTTTTTCTTATGTAGTCGATTTTATGTTTTTGTCTTCTTCTTATAAAAAATATTTCTTTAAAGAGGGAAACTAAAGTCTTTTCAAAAACATATTATATTTGTTTTCTCCATGTAGTCGATGTTATGTTTTTGTCTTTTTCCTACATTCCTTTTTTCATGTTGTCTTGTATATAGTATAAGGTACAATTATTATATCACAAAATATCTTTTTCATGAAAGGTTGTAAGAAGGTACAATTATTAGTTTTCAAAAAGGAGCTTTTTGAAACTATCGTATACTTTTATGATATAGTGATTATGAATGAGTATGTAATATGCAATATGCAAGTTCCTGAAGGTTTTGTTACATATGACTCTAAAGAAGAAAAAAATCTTCATCTTGAGGTAACCGATTTCTTCATTTGAACTTTAGGAAAGCATGGCTCATCAAGCTTTTTCTTCAAGGAGTATGATTGCACCATAGTTGTACTTGAACAGGAAGTCTCCATCCTTATTGGGTGAGATATCCTTGCATCAAATACTCGTTAGATTTATGGCAAAACATATTCAGTCATAATATAACATTATTTCAAGAGAACATATTATCATATCATATAAAATCAAATGAGACAGTGTATCATATTATGTAACATCAAAACCGAATTTCTCAACATTCTCCCCTTTTTTGATGATGACAAAATATGCTCCCCCTGTCAAAAAGACATTATGCATAGAAATAATAGTATCATAAAAAAGTTTGAAATAATGTTTAAAGAGAATATTTCTCCAATAATGGAGACAGGTTTTCTCCCCCTTTGTCATGGACAAAAAGGAGGGATCAGAGTAAGAAAGTTATTACAGACCAAATATAAAAGTAATTTAAAAGTTATTACAGATAAAAAAAATGAGTTTATCTCGAAGGTGGAGAAGGTGAATGTGGTCGGTTGGCACGATTCCGCTTGCGAGTCTGCTGCAACAGGACTTGATTACGAAGGATTCGATCCTGAGTTTGCTCGATATCCATCATAGCAGAAAAGTAATTGAAGGAGGATAATGGATCTGCTTCATCAGAGCCGGGCATGTGCAGGGACCTTAGATTAAAGGTGGTACCATCGAGGACTTGAGAGGGACGGAGGATGACTTCGTTGTGAAGTGGTACTTGGAAGTATTTGAGAATGGGAGTTACGAAACACCCAAAAAGAAGAGGCTCGAATTTCTGATAACGAATAAAGAGGTTGAAAAGAATGGATGACCAATTTATCGGAAGAGACGAAAAGATTGCGTAGATAAGAAGAGAGATTTTTCGAGGAACTAATCCCTGGCGGGGGCGCTTGGGATAGATGTTGTGGAGAAGAATCTGGGCAAGTAGCTGAGCATGAGGTTGGAGATTCCTCATGTGCCACGAAAGTTGGTAGCAGTTGGTGCAGAGAAGTATTTTTCGAAGTACCGATCGGTCGATTGGCACTATGGTATTAAGGTCGGTACCGGTGGTAGGTAGGTTTAGAATTCTACCTAGGTCAGAAGCATCGAAAATCATCAGCTGTCCTCGGACTTTGCTAGTGATTGAGGTCTGTTCATGATCAGTAGAGAAGTTGGTATAAAACAGTCGGACTAGTTCGGGATAATAGGCAGCTGGGGATGAAGATCCTATTAGAGGTTTGAGTTCAGGGAGATAGGTGTCTAAGTCGAAGAGCATGAAGTCGTCAAAGTTGACCATTTTACCTTCATGAATGGTGCGAGAGCATAGTGAGTTGTAAGTGTGAAACAAATCTGGATACCTTAGATCGGCTGCTGTAATCACATTGTTGGAGGAAGAAGAGGCCATTACAAGAGTTTGTAACAAAAAAAGAACTAAGGAGAGCGAGTTTGAACCGAGAGAAAGTTTGTATAAGGATATAAAAGTTCGAATGGAATGGTAAGAGATGAACTAATTGATTTAAATAGAAAGAAGAAAATAATTGTTGATATGAAATGAATGACATTGGAAGTGAGTAATTTTTAGATTTTAGTCAAATAAGGAAATCCGTGAGTAGTAAGTTAAGAGACTTGTGAATGACAAATCAAATCAATGTTTGAGGATAGTGTATTATATTAGATTGAGGAGGACATAGTTATTGAAATATATAGATTTTACTATGGGTGAGTTTATCGACTAGTGAGAGAAGCCAATAGAGTATGGGGTGTCATGTTGAACCAAAAAAAAGAGTGATTGACCTTGAAAATAATGGCCTAATACAACAAGCAACTTTTTACTCTATGTGGAGGGATTCTAAATTCGTGAATAAAAAGATGATATGGATATGTAGAGAAGAGAGAAAGGTGATAAAGGACAACATTTACTTGATTTAGATATGACATAAAGTAGAGTTAGAATAAATAAAGGTTTGCTTGGAGACAAGACTTTAATGATTCTCGATTTTAGTGAGATATACAATAAGAGAGAGACAAGGTCACGGATGGAAAGAAAAGTCATGATTGCTTATTTAATATAGAAATAGTTTTTATGGAAATGGGTCATAGGGTGATCATGTGATGTGTACTTTGAAAGATATGACATTTTAAAGAAAAGAGTGCCTTAAAAAAATGTTTCATGATTAATGTGTTTTCATATTTGTAATTTTTATGAGTATACGTAGATATGAGAAGGATACATTTTGACTTTGACTAGTGGTAAGAGAGATGATGAGACAAAAAGGAGGAGTCAAAAGTATATAAGACTTGATAAATGATAGATTAAAAATAAGAATAGACATGGAGGAGTCGGATTCAAAAAAATATATAAAAAAATGTATTCGAGAGACGAAATGAGGAGACAAAGAAATAATTATGAGTGAAGAGTAATAGTTGTGAGTTGTCATAGAGAGAAATGAGATGACATATATGAATTTTTGTGTAGGATAAAGAAGTAATAAAAGACATGATTGATGAAAGACATAATGTTATGATTGATATGAATTATTGTTTATATTTTTAAAGAAGCTCGATTTGAGGAAGTTCATAGTTATTAGAGAATAAGGTTAAGTTTTAAACAAGAATTGACAAGAATGGAGGCTCAATTTGTATATGAGAGAGATGATAATAGATAGTTTGTCGGGCTATGATATAACAAATGATATAGTAAAGTTTTACGTGAGATATAATAGAGTGTACGTAATCTATGATATAAATGATATAGTAAAAACAATTTATGTGAGAATATAGCAACTAGATCTTTTAGAAAAAGGTAAAAAGGACCAAAAAGAGTCATTCGATTCTAACTAATGAAAAGTATGAGTTCTCATAAACTAAGTAGAGAGGTGAAACAATTTATCGTAAGAAAAGTTTTCATAAAAGGACAAAAATAATAAAGGAGTTGAGTGATGTGAACATTGTTATGATAGCTTTTTAATATAATTAGTTTTTATGGATATGAGAGAAAGGAGATAGGACAAAGAGTCATAATGGATGTGTACTTGAAGGATGACAAGTTGAAAGACATAAAGAATGTGTCTTATAAGAATATGAAGAGCACGTGAATATGGAAACTTAGTTTGACTAACAAAAATCGATAAGAAGGAAAGCTATTTAAGATTTAAACAAAACTTATAAGAGGTATTATAATAAGTGTGATTAATTTATAAGTCACTTAGTTTGCATATTCCTAGTTCTCTTCTAATTCGTGTGAAGTCTTCATATTTTAATGGTTTAGTGAATATGTCTGCTAACTGTTGATTAGTGGGTATGAATTCTAGTTTAATTATGTTGTTTAAGACTTGTTCTCTTAAGAAGTGGTGTCTTATTTAAATGTGCTTAGTTCGTGAGTGTAAAATAGGATTCTTAGATAGGTTTATAGCACTCGTATTATCACAGAAAATAGTTGTATTTTCAAAATTTAAACCAAAATCTTTTAAAGTTTGTTTCATCCAGATGACTTGTGTACAGGCTAGGCTAGCAGCAATGTATTCGGCTTCAGTAGTTGATAAGGATACACAGTTTTGTTTCTAACTGAACCATGATACTAGTGAGTGCCCTAGCATGTGACATGTTCCACTTGTGCTTTTTCTGTCAGATTTACTTCCAGCAAAGTCAACATCGCTGTATGAGATTAGAGCAAATGTAGAGGATTTTGAATAGAATAATCCAAAATCAACTGTGTCTTTTAAATATCTCATTATTCTTTTTACAGCTTTAAGATGTGATTCTTTTGGATTTGACTGAAATCTAGCACACAAGCAAACACTAAAAATTATATCTGGACGGCTAGCAGTTAAATAAAGAAGTGATCCTATCATACCTCGGTATACCTTTGTATCAACAGACTTACCATCTTCATCTTTGTCCAACACAGTAGTAGTGCTCATAGGAGTAGATTTTGAAGCAGTTGAGTTCATGTTGAACCTCTTCAGAAGTTCACGAGCATACTTAGATTGATTGATGAAAACTCCATCCTTGGTTTGCTTAATATGCAGTCCAAGAAAGTAGGTGAGTTCTCCCATCATACTCATTTCGAATTCCTTCTGCATGGACTTAGAAAAATCTTCACAGAGAGTGTTGTTAGAAGATCCAAAGATGATGTCGTCGACATAAATTTGAACAATTAGGGTATGATTATTCACTACTTTGACAAATAGTGTAGAATCTGCTTTGCCAACAGAAAAACCAGTTTTTAATAAAAAGGTTTTAAGTCTTTCGTACCAAGCACGAGGTGCTTGTTTTAAACCATATAAAGCATGTTTGAGTTTAAAAACATGATCTGGGTATTGTTCATTTTCAAATCCTGGAGGTTGTTTTACATAAACTTCTTCATTTATAAAACCATTTAAGAAAGCACTTTTAACATCCATTTGATATAATTTGAAATCCATATAGCTTGCATATGCTAAAAGCATTCTAATAGATTCAAGTCTAGCAACAGGAGCAAATGTTTCATCAAAATCAATACCTTCCTCCTGGTTATATCCTTGAGCTACTAGTCTGGCCTTGTTTCTTATAACATTACCTGTTTCGTCTAGCTTGTTTCTGAAGATCCATCTTGTCCCAATGATTGGATGATCCTTTGGTCTAGGTACAAGATCCCAAACGTCATTTCTTTGGAATTGGTTCAGTTCTTCAGTCATGGCTAGCATCCAGAACTCATCAATGATGGCTTCATCAATCTTCTTTGGTTCAAGTTGAGAAATGAATGCCATGTTTGCAATCCGTTCTAGCTGAGCTTTAGTTTGAACCCCCTTTGTTAGTTCTCCCAAAATCTGCTTTTGAGGATGATCTTTGATATCGACAAAGGTTCTTTGATGATCATCTTCATTAGACTTAGCTGTGTTATCTAAAAATAAATCTGTACTTTCAACATCATCATCATTAGTTTGTATATGAACAGATTGATCAATAGATTCACAAAAACTAACATGCATAGATTCTTCAATAGTATTATGACTCTTATTGAAAACTTTGTATGCTTTACTATGACCTGAATATCCTAAGAATATGCCTTCAACAGATTTAGCATCAAACTTATCCAGGCTATCTTTTGTGTTTAGGATAAAGCATTTACATCCAAAGACTTTGAAATAGTCTATTCTTGGAGTTCTGTCATAGAATAGTTCATAGGGAGTTTTATTTAATAAGGGTCTAATGAGAACTCTATTTGTTATGTAGCATGCAGTATTAACAGCTTCTGCCCAAAAAGATTTTGTAAGATTATTGTGTTGGAGCATAGTCCTGGCAGATTCTTGAAGGGTTCTATTCTTTCTTTCTACTACACCATTTTGAGGTGCAGCTCTAGGAAAGGCAAAGTTATGAGAAATACCATGCAAGTTACAAAAATTTTCGAAGAGTTCATTTTCAAATTCTCCTCCACGGTCACTACGGATTTTAACAATAGAACAAGATTTTTCGTTTTGTAATTTTTTACATAAGATTTCAAACTGACAAAACGTGTCACTTTTGTTTTTCAAAAATATTATCCAAGTAAATCTTGAGTAATCATCTACAATGGCAAAATCATATCTATTATGATTAAGGCTAGCTACCCTAGAATCCAGATGGAGAAGCTCTAAAGGTCTTTTACTTGAAATGACATTTTTTGATTTGAAAGAAGATTTTGACAATTTTCCTAATTGACATGCATCACAAAAATAATCCTTTTTAAAAGATATGTTGGGTAACCCATGTACTAACTTATCTTTAGCTAGTTTAGACATGTATTTAGAATTGACATGACCCATTCTCATGTGCCATAGATGTTGAGTGTCATTATTAGCTATGAGGCAATGTTCTGTGATGTTTTCTAGGTATAGTTCATATATATTATTCTTTCTTATACCTTTTAAGATGATGTTTTTATTGGTGTCAGCTATGAGGCATGCATCATGATTAAAGCTAACATTATAACCTGTGTCACACATTTGACTGATACTAAGTAGGTTATGTTTTAAGCCTTCAACAAGGAGAACGTCTTTGATAAGAGGTTTATCTATGTTACCAATATTTCCAATACCAATTATCAAACCTTTGTTGTTATCTCCAAAGGTGACGGTTCCTCCTTCTTTATGATGAAGAACAGCAAAAAGGTCTGGATGTCCTGTCATGTGCTTTGAACATCCACTATCTAGTATCCATCTGTTCTTCCTTTTTGGAGCCGAACTTTCGTTAGCCATGAAGCACATATTTGCAGTTTCGGCTTCATCATCACTTGACTCTTCACTAGTGGATGGTTCTGAATCATCCCATTGAGCATGCAGAGCCTTTTTCTTGAAGAACCTCTTCTTTGGTTCCTCAGTTTTGGACTTTCTTTTGAGAAGGGGACAGTCACGTTTTAAGTGGCTTGGCTTATTACACTGAAAGCACATGGGATCTTCTTTAAGATCTTTTCTTTCCTTGTGTCTGTTTGGAAGCCGGTTCCTTCTCATGAAGCGCTGGAATTTTCTGGTAAGTAGCGCAATTTCTGATTCTTTATCTGAGTCTTCATCCTCAGATAGGGCTGGGAAAGCTAGAGTTTTCTTTACTGGTTGCTCTTCTTCCCTTCTTTCTTTCATGTGGACTTCATAGGCCATAAGATTGCCTATTAAGTCGTCAAATGTAAGCTTAGATAAATCTTGAGCTTCTTCAATAGCAGTAGTCTTTTTCTCCCAATCAGTTGTGAGAGATCTCAAGATTTTCTTCACCTTTTCAGTCTGGGAATATGTTACACCCAGAGATTTCAGATCATTGGTGATATTGGTGAATCTGGTAAACATCTCTGTGATGGGTTCATCTTTGTTCATTTTGAACAACTCATATTTTCTAACTAGAGATGAGATTTTGGCTTCTTTTACTTTGTTGGTTCCTTCATGAATAACCTCCAAAGAATGCCAAATGTCATAAGCAGATTCACATATAGATATTTTGTTGAATTCATTCTGATCAATGGCACAATATAAGGCATTCATAGCCTTTGCATTTAGGTTTGCCATTTTCTTTTCTTCATCAGACCATAAGTTATAGTCTGCGGATGGAGATGTGTATGGATGCTCAACAATTTTCCATACAGCAAAGTCTATGAATTTGAGAAAGATAACCATTCTGCACTTCCAATATCCATAGTTGGAGCCATTGAAGAAAGGAGGACGAGATGCGTGTTGACCTTCAATATCACGAGCATAAGAGGTAGATGTCATTTTGTGTTGGAAGACTTGTTACGTCGAAACCAGCAAACCTGCTCTGATACCAAATGAAATTCCACTAGAGGGGGGGTGAATAGTGAAATATGAATATGATCGATAAAATAAAGATAATTAAGCAATAAGGCACAACACATAAAACACAGAAGTTATACTGGTTCGGTCAGTATCCAGACCTACATCCAGTCCCCAAGCAAACCACTTGAGATTTCCACTATAACATCCGAGTCACCGGATAAATAGTACAACACCCTCTTCCCAAGAGGTCTTCTTCTCTCAACAGAGAAGGGGCACACCCTCTTCCCAAGAGGTCTTCTTCTCTCAACAGAGAAGGGCAACACCCTCTTTCACAGAGGTCTACTTCTTTAAACAAAGAAGGAATACAGTGAATAACAGAGTTACAATACTTCCTATAGAACCTTCAGAATGATACGAATGCACGAATGAAGGATTCTCATAAATGATCTGTTTGTCACTCAGAGGATACTCTTTGTCAAAGAGCTGGACTTGACTTTTTCTCTTTTCTTTTTCTCTTTCTTTTTCAAGGCTCTCTTTTCAAATCACGAATAGAAATTTTTCTCTTTGTAAGCTCACACGTCTATTCCATTTCTTGTCTGAATAGTTTATTTGAGTGTGTTTATATAGCCTTTTAAAAAGTAGTCGTTACATTTTGGAATTGTAACTTTTTTGAAATGTGAAATGTTATGTCATTTCAAAAATATCTTTTAGAGAAGTTCGAGAATGCCTTTTTCCATAAGAGTAAAATATAGGGTACACTAGTCGTTGTATTATTTTAGGTAATCCATATTTTATGTAAAAAGTCTATTTCTTACAATAGTACATTGAACGTTGGGTTGTAGTTTTGTCTTTATTCTAATTAATGATTTGAGGTACATTAGTACTTCTTTGCTTTAAATGAGTGTAAGTACTATGAGTGTTTTGAGATATTTATTTGTACATAGTCATGTCAAGTGTTTTCTTTATGTTGTGTTTTTCAAAGTCTCCAGAGAGAATAAGGACCAAAAGAAGGTCGACATTCTTTGAGAAGGATATTAACAAGGATTTGTTACAGGAGGCATTTAATGCTTTGTAAAGAGAATGATGACTTCAAGTAAGTCGACATTCTATGGTTATGAGAAAAAGTAACTAGAGTCGTTTCAAAAACATATTTTATTTGTTTTTTTTTTGTGTAGCCGATTTATGTTTTTGTCTTCTTCTTGTATTAAGAAATATTTCATTAAAGAAGATAACTAAAGTCTTTTCAAAGACATATTTTATTTGTTTTTCTTATGTAGTCGATTTTATGTTTTTATCTTCTTCTTATAAAAAATATTTCTTTAAAGAGGGAAACTAAAGTCTTTTCAAAAACATATTATATTTGTTTTCTCCATGTAGTCGATGTTATGTTTTTGTCTTTTTCCTACATTCCTTTTTTCATGTTGTCTTGTATATAGTATAAGGTACAATTATTATATCACAAAATATCTTTTTCATGAAAGGTTGTAAGAAGGTACAATTATTAGTTTTCAAAAAGGAGCTTTTTGAAACTATCGTATACTTTTATGATATAGTGATTATGAATGAGTATGTAATATGCAATATGCAAGTTCCTGAAGGTTCTGTTACATATGACTCTAAAGAAGAAAAAAATCTTCATCTTGAGGTAACCGATTTCTTCATTTGAACTTTAGGAAAGCATGGTTCATCAAGCTTTTTCTTCAAGGAGTATGATTGCACCATAGTTGTACTTGAACAGGAAGTCTCCATCCTTATTGAGTGAGATATCCTTGCATTAAATACTCGTTAGATTTATGGCAAAACATATTCAGTCATAATATAACATTATTTCAAGAGAACATATTATCATATCATATAAAATCAAATGAGACAGTGTATCATATTATGTAACATCAAAACCGAATTTCTCAACATAGTCAAGGAATGTATGAGAAAAAATAAGGTGAAGAATTTTGTAAATAGACAAAAGGATTGGAAATCCAGGAAAAATAGGAGAAAAATATATGATTTTTAAAAAAAATTGTAGGCAGGATTAAAATAAGGCTGTAAATTCGAGATCCAGAGGAAAGGTAGGAAAATGGAAAGCACCTAGACTTTTTTGAGGAAACTAGGAGATTTTTGAAAATCGTTCAGGGTTTTGATAAAATTGTTAGAAAAATAGATAAGATTTGAAAAATGATATAAAAGGCAAACAAATGAGAAATAAAAGAGAAGGCATTCAATCACATCCTGTACAAACAATAATGCACATACAACACTCTCTAAGAAGCTGACTCTAAATGCATTAGTTTTCAAATAGTTGTAGGATCCTAATCCTGACTCTAGGCTCAGGTCATCTGTGTCCAATCGTGCTATGCCGATATACTTGAGTCGAAACCTGAAGTACGTGGCATAAAAATTCATCTCCAGTTCTAGGCTTGTGTTTTCCCAATATCCATGAGCGCCTACCGATATACTTTGAACTATGGCCATTGGTACGTAGCAGGGGGAGACAGCCCAAATAAGTGGCCCAGTTGTGAGGCTTTGTCCCGAACTATGGTTCTGGAAGAAAGCCCAGCAACGTGAAAACCGGGTAGAAATAGGTGGGGTGGTTTTTGAAATATGAGCACATGTAAGCAAACATAGGGCTCTAAGACTTAAAGCGATAGATTTTTGAAATATTTAAAGAAGCAAACAATGTTTACATACAAATCCTAGATTGAGGAGAGTTGTATGAGACCTAAGTCTATGTGAGCATGAATAATTCTCCTCAATTGGTCCTACCAAACCATCCCTAGTCTATATGCAATCCATGTCAGCTGGGTTCAAGTCTAGGCTCCTAGGTTCACATGATATCAGAAAGTAAAAGCTGACATTTTATAGAACACAATTTTGATAATTAAGCTAAGCCAAAGCACACGATTGATCAGGCGAAGACATGTCCCATCATGGTCGCCAAACCTATTATCATCGCTATTTTTACCCTCCCTCTATGAGAGAGAAAAACGATTCTGCGAGTCAAACTCGACCAAAGTTTTGAAAATGGTTTTTAAAAATTACTCACCTCCGTCTTTGAAATTTGTGAGAAAATTCCGTAGAATGGGACTCGCCTGTTGGTACGAGGTTAAACCGTTCCTGGCGCCTTTACTAGGGGTAATTGAACCAAGGATCAAAAGTGTGCTTAGCTAGGCTCGAATATCTAAATCATGTTCTATCTCCTAAATGCACAGAGAAACAAGCATGTGCTATGATGTTTTTGAAAAATGCACATTTTGAAAACATGATGTTTGCTTCTGCTATTTGAAAAAGATTTGGAGAATACTGAGAAAAGGAATTCATTGGAAAATCATAACATTCTTTGGAAATCTCCTTTTGAATGGGAAATTAATTCTCAGAATAATTAAAACTTTGAGAAAATCGATTTCTGAAATAATTTTGAATATTCTTTTGAGAAAATCAATTTATGAATTAAAATAAGTTCATGAAAGCGGATTTGAGAATTCTGAGAAAACCAGTTTCAGAGGTGATTAAAATATTTTAAGAAAATCGATTTTTGGAAAATTTGAACATTCTTTCTGAGAAAATCGATTTCTTTATTGAAATAAACCAATAACAGAGGATTTGGCTTTTTGAAATACTTCATGATGCAAATTAGCCAATGTGAATGAATGAATGCAACTTCGAAGAATATTTTCTGAGGATTTTGAAGATAATTATTTGAAAATTACAGTGATTTTGGAAAATAGCCTAAGAGTTTAGACTGAATGTGGCTAATACGAAGATGACAAATCTGAGTCTCATTCGTATTCTGACTATGGCCATAAATACAAATTCTACCAAGTTTGTCAACTCCCTAAAAGCTTGTGCATGTGCCATTTGTATCAACCATAGTGAATTTGGAAAATTTGCAATGAATTGCCATACATCAAATATCAGAATTTACGAGAGCAAACTATATGCAATGCACCCTATTCTATGCAGAAACGTAAATCTTATTCCAATATTACATTTGATATTACATTGAATAAGAAATAAAAAGGAATACATGAACAAAATCTTTCACTTGAATATCCCTGCAAAACTAGAAAATGGGTTAGCACAGATATATAGGCTTTTCTGGATTTATCTGACAATATCAAGAAATTATCGAATTTTATCCAGATATAAACCCTGATTCATACCTCTCTGATATAAACATGAGAAATAAATGATGAAATATATGAAAATTCAAAAATAAAGTTTGAAAATTCAAAATTATGATAAAAATAACCAAAATGCTCCTGATAACAAGACTATGACCTTGAAATTAGGGTTTTCAGAAAGTAATTTTGTAAAAATGAGAATTTTAAAATCTAAATAAATGCAAATGAAGATAAAATTAAGCACAAGATGATATGACATGATTGTATGCATGAAAATATGAAAAATAAAAGTTTGAAAATTCAAAATTGAGGTAAAAATGACTAAAATGCCCCTGATAGCAAGACTATGGCTTTGAAATCAGGGTTTTCAGAAATAATTTTTGTAAAAATGAGAATTTTGAAATCCAAATAAATGCAAATGAGATTTCAATCAAACATAATATGATATGATATGATTATATGCATGCTAAAACTCTAAATATGCAAAAATATCACAAAACACTGAATTTCGCCTGAATTTGACAGTTTAACTAACACACATGGCAATTGAACTTGAAATCAAACCAAATTTGGCATGGACACCTAAGAATGGAATGAAATACAAAAATCAATTTTTTTGGTATTATTCAATATGGAAATTCAATAAAAAACCTTAAAATACAAGATTTTTTCCTTTTAGCCTATACCTACTCTAATGACAACATGTTTTTGGACTTATTCCTACCATAAAAAATCCTGAGATTTTGCATGGTGATAGTGGACAACTAGGGGAGAATTTTTCTTTTTACAGAATTGGGATTCGAGCTATGGTCGGAGAGCTACAACTCCGGCAATATCGATCAAAATCTGGTGAGTTTAAAATTGAAGGAAAACTGACAGGTTTTCATAAAAATTAAAGAAAAAATATTAATTTGTGGTGACAAATGCTAAAATTTTAGGGAGATGTTGAAGACAGATGGAGGATCAGTTCCTCTTTTTACCATTTTGGCATTGGAGCTACGGTTACAGAGGATGCATTGAATTATCAGACCCCTAATTCTGACGAAATTACAATAACAGGGAATCAATAGGTGAACTTTTAAAACCTAGAAAAAATATAAATCTAAATCTTAAAATCCTGATATTCTGGGAAATGATAGAGAATATTATGAGGACAATTCCTCTTTTGATGGTTAGAGCATCCAACTTACAGGTTGGAGTGTTACAATCGATTTAAGTGGATCTAAACCCTGATGAAACTGTATGAGACATAATATAGTAGTCTGTAAAACCCAAATTTTGAGAGATAGCAAGCTTTATAAAAAAAAATCCATTACCAGTAAAATAATAGATCTTTCCATGAATCCATTGTATTTTACAGAGCATGAATCAGATCTCCCATGAGGGAGATCTCAAATTAACAACTCTGCTAGAGGGGGATTCAGTGTTTTCACAGGGTTGAAAATCCGGTTTGGTGTTTGATTTTTACAATTTGGTTACTGAACCCAAATTGAACTGGGTTTTCTGCAAGAAATCAGGAACACATAAGCCTATTTAGTATAAAAAATTCAGGATTTATTGGTAAATATTTTCACATAAAATGATGACTGGACTGGACGTATGAAATAAAACCTATGAACTATTAAACAACCATTAATGAAACCTATGAAATACCTATAAAATAATAAGGTAAACTAAATACAATGCCTAGGATATGCATCTAATATGAAAAACAGTAAAATAAAAGAGAATCAAGGGGGTATGAGCCCTATTTTTAATGTGGCGATAGGAAGGAAGGATCTGACCCATGCATCAGGTGGATCCTCTTTCCTATATAACTCTAATCATGAAAGACATATGTTTTCAACATTATAAAGAAAACAACAATGTTATTTCAAAGGAAATCAACACAACATATTGAGGTAATATGGGCTTACCTTGGGTTAGCTTGGGTCGGCTGGAGGGGCTACACCGGTTGAAGGAAGGAGGCTTGAAGCTATCAACTATGGTGGCTGGAACCTTGATGTGGCTGGAGCAAGGAGAAGGACTGAAGGTAGGCACCTATTGGAGGAAGAGATTGCTGCTTTAAGGGAATGGAAATGGCTGCAAGGTTGGAGGGGGAGTTGCTGTACCACTTGCTGCTGCGGCTGCCACCAATGAGAGGATGCGTCGGCTGAAGTGGTGCTAGAGATGGTTGGGCTGCACCAAGGAAGGTTGGGCATCACCTTGTGTGTGCTGCAGCTGTGTGTGAGAGAGAGAGCTGAAGATGGAGGTGAAGGAGGGCTGCTACAAGGGGTGGCTGAAGGGAGAGCAAGAGAGAGAGAGGATCCAAGAGGCCACCGTATGGTCTTTAGGCTGCTAGTTTTTTTCCCTTTTTTTTGTTCATTGGGGATTTAGAAAGGAGAGAATGAGAGAGGAGATAGATGGGGAGGTCCAGCCGTATGGTCTCCTTTTGGCCTTTAGAAAAGAGAGAAAAGAAAGCAAAGGGGAAAAGAGGGAAGGAAGAAAGGAAGGAAGGATACGAAGAAGAAGGAAAGAAGAGGGGAAAGAAGAAAGGAAAGAAGGAAAAGGGAAAAGGAAAGGAAAAAGAGAGGGAAAAAGGAAGAAAGGAAAGAAAGAGGGGAAAAGAAAATATGATTTTTTTTTTAAAGTGTGGAGCGCTACATTAGAGTGGGCCCACTTATTTTTTTTTATTTTTTTTTAAAAGAATGACAAAACAACAGGGGAAAATGATTTTGTAAAATTCCTCAGAAAGATTTTTACATTTAATAAAATATTTTTGGCAACTTTGAAATAAAACTCAAAATTTGAAATTCTATACCCCTTTATAGAGCAGATTCAGTTGAAATTTTTGAAAATCAAGTTTGAAAGGAATCTAGATTGTTTTCTTAGGAAATTATTTCTAAATTTAGAGTCTTGGCGGTGAAAATGTCAATTTAAAAACCCAGGGTTTGAAATTGAACTTTGAAAAACTTTAAAATTCGAATCTAGATTGGAATTTTCAAAACTAGAGTTCTAGATTTCAAAAATGAGATGAAATGATGGAAAATGATGAGATATGATGAGAAATGATATGAAATGTCATGTGAAATGCAAACCCTAGATGAAGAAATTTGGATATTAGACCTCAGTTGACAATTATACCAGTTTAAAAAGTGATAATTTTGACAAAAATGAACAAAATGGTTCAAGAAATGGTTTTTATCCCTGTCGGGCTAAGAGTGACACTGAAAATTAGAGTTGTAACTGATTTGAACTGTAATAGACTAGAATGAACTGAGTTCTAGGGTTTCAGAACTCAAATGGACTGACAACACACTGGCTCAATTGAACTCCTAGACTGAATGGTCGAGAAATGGTGAAATTTTCAGGGAAATGGTGAGAAATGATCGCTGGAGTGAAGTGAGTTACGAACAAGAACTGGGCTTGAGCTGAAACAAAGATCAGTAATACTGAGATGAACTAAAACTGAAGCTTAAACATTAGCTCAACTGATTGGACTTCGCTCAATTTCAGCTAAAATGAGCTAAAATGGGCTAAAATGCACTCCTAGACATTGGGAAATGAATTTGAACTGAAACTGGAGCACTTAAACTTCTGGTGAGCTCAAGCTAGACTCAGGGGGATAGGATTGACTTGGAATGACCGACTCAAAGACAATTGGTTTGGATTTGAACTAGAAATGAGCTCATTTATGAGGAAATAAACTCATTTTGGTAGGAATGATCAGAAATGAACATGACCTGCTCATCGTGAGCTCAAGTGAGCTAGAAATGACTGACATTCTAACTGTTCTGAGCTTTAAGAATGAGCTTGGTAAACTTTGACTGACAGGGATCTAGGATGACCTAGGGGTAAAATTGTGATTTTTTTGGTGAAAAGTTAAAATGGTAATTTTTTTAGACAAACTTGGGGTTGGACTCCTATATTGACCTACCAGGGTAGGCATATGCAAGAGGGGTTTATATGAAAATATATGAGAAAAATTTGGGGTGTTTACAGGGAGGCAGAGCAGAGGAGAGAGAAGGGGTGAGGGTTTTACCCCTTGTCTGCCGAGCCTACGTCTTTTAAAGACGCAGACTCTCAAACATTCGAGAGCCTCGGTCCGGGTCAGGCTCGGATCTCGGCCTGACATGACAGACTAACCTCGACACGTGCCCAACAAGTGTCTGACACAGATTTTTTTTTAACGGGCTTTATATTTGTGCATTCTTGTAGCTCTTAGAGGCAATCTTTGTATTCTTTTTATTTCATTACATGGTATCAGAGCCTTGGGCTCTTAGAGCCTGTAGATTAAAAAATATGTTCGTGGTGAAGGTTCGGGTGCTCATGTGAAAGCCTAGTGGTGAGAACTTCATCAACTTGGATCCTCTCTCTCTCTCTCTAAGAACTTCATCAACTTGGATTCTCTCTCTCTCTGTCTCTCTTCTATGGCCGATAAAGAAGTTGTCACCGTTGTTGCAATCGAATTTGATAGGATCAACTATAACATGTAGGCTACTTTTAAAGTATATATATATATTGATGTAATAGGAAATACCCATTAGGGGTATTTTTGCCATTTCCTTAATTGTAATAGGATGTGCCCATTAGGGGCACATCAATCCTTTGCTTTTAATATTTTTACTTTATTTTTTAGCTAATGTCCTTTAGCCAAAAGCTAAGGGCATTAGAGTCATTGCGACCTCCCCAACGACTCTATTTCTAGCCATTGGGGAGAGTCCCAATGGCTTCCTCTCTTGTATAAATAGGGTGCTTTCCCCTCTTGTAATGTTATACTTATCCTCAAGCACTCTCTCAGTAAATTCTATATATTTTTATGCTTTCTCTCTTGCCCATAAGTGGCATTGTGTTTATTTTTGTATCTTGACTCATAAGTGGTCTCCATTTGTGTGTGTTGTTCTTTGCCCATAAGAGGCACTTGGTTGTATTTTCTATATTTCATTACATGGTATCAGAGCTAGGTTGCTCTTGGATTATAAATTGTATGTGAAGATCAAGAGAAAAATCATGAGATCGGTAGAGTATTGGTTTGTTGCTTTGGGAAGCGAACCATCAAACTTCTTCAACATGTTTTTGCCATCTTATTTTCCTCTTTCTCTATATATTCTCTTATCTTACTCCTTATTCTTTTGGTAGGATAGCAAAAAAAGAAGTATTTATGATTGTTCCCATCAAGTTTGATGGGAAAAATTATAATATGTAGGCCACCTTTATGAAAAAAATCTTAGTTGGCAAAAACTTGTGGGACTATGTTGATAGTTCCATATCAAAACCTCAACCTATTCTCACTAAGTTTATTTGTGGGGAAAATGGAATAATCAAAGACGAATCTCTTAAAGAAAAAAAGAGAGAGAAGGTCCTTTTAGAATATAAAAAGGCTATTAAAGATTGAAATGTTCGACATGCCAAGGTTTTATCTCTTTTTATGGCTAAAATTGAGCATATTTGGGATACCATTGATGATGCTTGTTGTAGAAAAAACAAATCCTTAACGAGTAATTTTTTCAAGTTATAAGAGGACTTAAGCCCGAATTTGAACATGTTCGGGTTCAATCATCCACCAAAACCATAAGAAAGAGGAGCTTTCTCCTTTGCATGAGATTTTAGCCCAAGTATGCGTGAAAAAAAACAATGTGTGTTTTGAAACCAGTGCCCTTGCACGATTGAGGTCTTATCTAGCTCGTGGTACTCATTGCACCATGCAAATCATATTAGCACTGCAATAGTACCAAAACCCAATCATTTGCCTAAGACTCAGAGAAACAACAACCCTACGTGCAATGAGGCTCTTTTCTCAAGTTAGGGAAAACCAATATCTCATTTCTTAACTCATTGTGGAGTTGGAACGTTGATACTTGCGCTCTTAAGCTTGGCTAAGCTCTGCTGTCAACCCTGCCAACCACGGCAGTGGTTGAAACTGCTGCAATAAAAAGAAGAGTGACATTTGCAATATATATATATATATATAAAAGAAATAACACAGGCAACAACGAATGAAATCAACCGGGACCAGGGTCGCAAAACCGCATCTTGGATGTAAAGGCGTACATAAAAACATGTGCCAAGGCGCAAAGCGTAGGGCTAAGAAAAGAAATAGACAGAAAGTAGAGTACACAAGGACCAGGATCACGAATCCGTGTCCTGGAAGTAGATAGGCAAGCATACACAAATAATTGCGAGGGCGCAAAGCGCGGGGCAGAAGGAAATTAAAAGACTGAAAAGGAAAGAGTGAAAACAAAGGAACAGGACCGCGAAACCGCATCCTGGAACTAAAAGGCAAGAAAGAAAAGTACGAAAAGAAAATCCTTGGCACATATAGCGTGACAATGACAAAAAGTAAAGTACAGAAAGGGAAAAGGATCAGGATCGCGAAACCGCGTCCTGGACGTAAAGACATACGTACTTTATATATATATATATATATATATATGTCTTAATTTCTTTGTTAAGTCCTTTGCATTTCAGCGGTTCATTGTTCCAGTCTTTTTTATGGAAACCCCTACCTAGAAGAGATGCGTGGATCAGTACGCTTGCGAGCGTAAGTGATCACCGACTCGAGTCGCGTGCCATGAGAAGACTCCATGGTGCAACCTGCAAAACCATTTTATCAATATGCCGCACGGTGTAAAGATAACCTCATTAGGCTGCCAAGGGCGCCCAAGTCAAAACGAGAACAACCCGAATAAAGCAGGGGCTTGTCCCTTGCCAAAAAGCAAACACGGTAGGGGGGCCTTGTCCTCTGCTGAACACAAACCAGGCAGGGGGAGGGGGGGGGTTGCTGTTATCATCGAAAATTTTTTCCCTCCCTCTACGAGAGAAAGAAACGATTCCGCGAGTCAAACTCGACCAAAGTTTTGAAAATGGTTTTGAAAATTACTCACCTCCATTTTGAAAATTTGCGAGAAAATTTCGCGGAATGGGATCCGCCTGTCGATACGAGGTTCAACCATTCATGGCGTCTTTACCAGGGGTAATTGAACCAAGGATCAAAAGTGTGCTTTAACTAAGTTCAAAAATCTGAATCATGCTTTATTTTCCTAAAATGCACAGAGAAACAGGTTTGTGCTATGTCATTTTGAAAAATGCACATTTTGAGAAATATGATGTTTGCTTGGGAAAATGCTTGGAAAAATGCTTGAAAATACATGGGAAAAGTGATGATTCTGGGAAAATCATGAATTTCATTGGAAATCAGGAATTGCATTGGAAGATGACTTTTGAAATGGAAAATGGATTCTCAGGACAATCAAAACTTTGAAAATTTGATTTGAATACTCTTTCTGAGAAAATCGATTCCTAAAGAAGATTTGGGAATTATGAGAAAAACCAGTTTTAGAAATAATTCAAAGATTTTGAGAAAATCGATTTCTGAAAACTTGGGACTTTGAAATTTGAGAATGTTGAAACATTGAAAAATCATGATTTGAACTTGGAAAATATTTGAAATATCATTTGAAAACTCAGAATTTTTGAGAAAATCAATTCCTGAGAAAGACTTAGAAAATCTTAAGAAAATCGATTTCTCTGAATTGAATTGAAAGTATATGATTGTTTGAAATGAATGGATATAGATTTGAGAGATATTTCTTTGAGGAATTGGAAAAATCCTTTTGAGTTTTTGAGAAATGCAGTGCATTTTTTAAGTTAGCCTAAGAGTGTAGGCTAAATGTGGCTAATACGAAGATCACAAATCTGGGTTTCATTCGTATTCTGACTATGGCCATAAATACAAACTCCACCAAGTTTTTCAACTCCCTAAGAGCTTGTGCATATGCTATTTGTGTCAACCATAGTGGATTTGAAAAAAATATATGTATGAATCATACATCAGATATTGAAATTGCAAAAGTAAACTATATGCAATGCATCCTATTCTAAGCAGAAATGTAAATCTTATTCCAAATATTACATCTGATATTTACATTGAATTGAATAAAAGAAAAAGAAATAAAAGATCTAAGTCTTTCACTTGAATAATCATGCAAAACTAGAAAACAAGTTAGCATAGAAATGTAGGTTTATCTGGATTTATCTAAAAATATTGGGACATTATCGGATATTATTCAAATATAAACCCTAATTCATATCTCCCTAATACAAACATAAGAAATAAATGATGGAAATTCAAAAATAAGGTTGAGAAATTCGAAATTGGGAAGAAAATGACCAAAATACCACTGATAACAAGACTATGGCCTTGAAATCAAGGTTTTTAGAAATAATTTTTGTAAAATGAGAGTTTTGAAATCCAAATAAAAATAAATCAACCACAATATGATATGATATGATATGATTGAAAATATGAAAATCAAAGTTTGAAAATTCGAAATTGAGGTGAAATGACAAAAATGCCCTTGATAACAAGACTATGGCCTTGAAATCAGGGTTTTCTGAAATAATTTTTGTAAAAATATGGATTTTAAAATTCTAATGCATGCAAATGAGATAAAAATAAAACATAATATGATCTAAAATGATTATATGCATGCTAAAATCCTAAAAATGCCAAAATATCATAAAAGCTCTAAATTTCGCCTGAATTTTGCTTTTACTTTGACAATTTAACTAACATACATGGCAAATGAACTTGAAATTGCCTCAAATTTGGCATAGACACCTAGACTAACCCTAAGAACATAATGAAATCTGAAAACTAATTTTTTGGTATTTTTTAATATGGAAATTAATTAAAAATCTTAGAAAAATAAGATTTTGCCTAAGAACCTAGATTTGCCCTAATGAAAATTGAATTTTGGGTACTAATCTATCATATAAATTCATCAAATTTTATGAGGTGACAAGGGATGGTTAGGCAAGATTTTTTTCATTTTACAAATTTGGGATTCAACCTATGATCGGAGATCTACAGCTCCGGCAAGTTCGGTCGAAATCCGGTGACTCTAGAATTTAGGGTAGACTGACAGAGATTCACAAAAAAATGAGGAAAATGGCAGACAGTAGCCAAAATGGCTGAAATTTTAGATGGATGTCCCCGACACATAGAGGAACAATTCCCCTTTTTATTGTTTTGGCATTCGACCTACAGATTGGGAGGACACAAGGAGTTATCAGACCTCTGGTTTTGATAAACTCGAAATGACAGAGAATTGACAGATGAGTTTATAAAATCTAGAAATAATAGAATCTAAATCCTAAAAAACCTAAAACTCTGGAAAAATGATAAAGGATGTTCTGAGGAACAATTCCTTTTTCGATGGTTAGAGTTTCCGACCTACAGATTGACGCGCCGCAGCAGATTAAGGTCAGTCTAGACCCTAACAAAGAGATGACAAGACTTTCACAGGGGTCTGAAAATTTTGATTTTCGACAGATATCAAACCATTTTATAAAAATCCCCAAAAATACAAAAAATTAATAGATTTAATCATGAATCTATTGTATTTTTTAAAGAATGAATCAGATCTTCCATGGGGGAGATTTCAATTCCACAAGTCTGCTAAAGGGGAGTTTGGAATTTCCAGAGGGTTCAAAACCCAATTTAGAGTTTGTTTTGTTTGCTAAGCTTATAAACCCAAATGGATTCTAATTTTCGTCAGAAAATCAATAACATGTAAACCTTTTTACCCTAAAATTTTTAAGATTTATTGACAAAAAAAATAACATGAAATAACAAATGCACTGCACACATGAAATAAAGGCTATAATTTACTAAGCAAACATTAATAAGACTAAATAAACTACTTATAGAAAATTAAAATTAATCAACTAAAATGCCTAAAATATACATCTAACATGGAAAATAATAAGAACAAAAGCCATCAGGGATATATGAATCATATATATTTTTTTTGTCTACGAGAAGGGAGGATCTGATCCATGGATCGGACGGATCCTCTTTCCCACATAGCAAAAGCATAAAAATAAAGAGAGTAAAAGGGTAAAATATGAAGATCTAACCTTGGATCGGCTGAAAAGGGGGATCTTGTTGCAATGTATGGGTGCTCGAAGGGATCAAGGAGGGCTGCAGCTGGATGATGAACGGTGCTTAGGCGTGAATCCAAGGGGAAGTGGCTGCAAGATTGAAGGAGATGGAACTGGAAAAAAGGTTGAATGTGGCACTTTGCTACACCAGTTGTGGTAGTGGCTGAAGCAAATGGAGTTGGAGGCTGCTTCAAGGTTTGAGGAAGTAGCTGTGTTGATGAAGGTCGGTGGTTGCAGCTTGATGAAGGAGGTAGATCGGTTATAGATGAGGAGGTGGACCACTTGGAGGTTGAAGGAGAGGCGCCAATGGAGGGGACTTGCTGGAAGTTGAAGATGAGCTGCCTTGTGTGAGTTGGTGCTGGAGACAAAGGGGAAGATGGGGGCTACCAAACCATGTAGTAGAGGGAAGTTAGAGGTATGGAGGCTGGGATCCAAGGAGGAGTATCCACCGTGTGATTGCCTTGGAGATGGTTGTCAAAGGCAAAGAAGGGTTGCTACCATGGAGAAGGTGATGCCTTTTAAGAGGAGTTTATGCCCAGCCATGTAGGTGCTTCCTTTTTTCCAAAAATGAGAGAGAGTTTTAGATAAGAGAGGGTATTAAAAAGGGAGAGAGAATGTGTGGCTCCAAAGTGATAGTCGTGTAATGCCCTCTCATTTAAAACCAAAACCTAGGTTTTAATGAGAGATAGAATTAGGGTTAAGAGTCCAATGAGAGAAAAAGAGGCAGCCGTATGGTGTAGTTTTTAGAAAGAAAGAGGAAGGAAGAAAGGGGAAAGAAAGAAGGGAAGAAGAAAAGAAAGAAAAAAAGGGAAGAAGAAAAAAGAAAGAAGGAAAGAAGAGGGGAAAGAAGGAAAAGGGGAAAAGGAAAGGAGGAAAGGAAAAATCTGGATTTTTTTTATTATATTTTTTTTACATGTGGCGCCACCTTGGAGTGGGCCCACATGGTTTTTCAAAAAGGGTTTCAGAGTGGGTGCCATATTGGAGTGGCCCACACAATTTCTAAAAAAAGGAAATAAATGAAATCCAAAGGTTTCAGTGTGACACCACTTAGAGTGGGTCCCACTTATCATTTTGAAAGCCAATTTTGGAAACCAAAAGGGTGAATTGTTTTCTCAGAAAATTCTTTGGATGAAATGAGCTTAGAATTTGAAGTTATATACCCCGTTGCAGAGTAAATCCAGTTTAGAATTTGAAAAACCAAGTTTGAAAAGAATCCAGATTGTTTTCTTTGGAAAATATTTCCAAATTTAGAATCCTGGGGGTAAAAATATCAATTTTGGGAACCCAAGGTTTAAAATTAATTTGAAAAGTTTAAAAACTCAAATCTGGATTGAAAATTTTAAAACTGGAGTTCTGGATTTCGAAAATAAAATGAAATATGATGAAATGTTATGAAATGATGGAAAATGATGAGAAATGGTAAGAAATGATATGAAATGCCATGCAAAATGCTAACCCTGAATGAAGAAATTTGGATATTGGACTCTGATTGACAGTTGTATTTGTTCAAAAAGTGTTAAAATTGATAAAAATGGGCAAAATAATTCAAGAAATTTTTTTTGTCTCTGCCAGGACCAGAGTGATACTCAAAATTTAGGTTTGAGCTGGATTGAACTGAAATGAACTGTATTAAGCTGGGTTCTAGGGTTTCAGAACTCAACTGGACTAACGAGACACAGACTTAACTGAACTCCCAGACTGAATTGTCAAGAAATGCTGCCATTTTTAGAGAAATGGCGAGAAATGGTCACTGGAGTGATGTGAATTACAGACCAAAGCTGAGTTTGAGCTGAAACAGAGATCAGTAATACTGACATGAACTAAAACTGAAGCTCAAACACTAGCTCAACTGACTGGACTCAACTCAATTTCAGCGAAATGAGCTGAAATGGGCTCCTGGACACTTGGAAGTGGATTTGAACAGAAACTGAAGCACTTGAACTCCTGGTGAGCTCAAGCTAGACTCAAGGGAATGTGACTGACTGACTTGGAGACAATTGGCTTGGATTTGAGTGAGAAATGAGCTCATTTCTGAAGAAATGATCCCATTTTGGCAGGAATGGTAAAAAATGAATATGGTCTGCTCATTGTGAGCTCAAGTGAGCTTGAAATGATTGATATTCTAACTATTTTGAGCTTACAAATAAGCTTGGTTGACTCTGACTGACATGGGTCTAGGGTGACCTAGGGGTAAAATGGCAATTTTCCTAATAAATGGGGGGTAAAATAGTAATTTCCTAAGACAGACTCGGGGTTGGACTCCTATACTGACCTACCTGGGTCGGCACCTGCATGAGGGGGAGTGTCTGAGAATGGATAAGGAAGATTTGGGGTTTTACAGATGCCCCTCTTTGCTACTAAACTGGTTTAGGCCCGAGCTCAGTGGCAAAGAAAAACACACCAAATTTGGGCTATATATAAAAAAATGCCCTAGTTAGAAGGATTTGACTGAGTTTGAAGATTAGCCTTGATGAAAATGGTAGGTATGAGATGGAGAATAAAGAAGAAAGATCTACTTCATAGAAATAAAGCTCACATTTTGCCCTTAACTTGGATGGGACGGAAAATACCTCATGTAAAAATGAGGCTTAGGCTTGACTCTTAACCTAATCGAGAAATGAAATACCTCATTAGAAAGAGGCTCAGATTTATCCCTTAACCTGATCGGGCAGTGGAAATGGTAAGTTGGATGGCGAATAAGACAACTTTCTTGAAGAGGAATAAGGCAACTCTTTCGACAATGCGAAAGACAAAAAAGGTGATCTAAAGGAGCAGGGCGATTCTTTCGACAACATGAAAGATGAATGAGGTGATCCAAAGGAGTAGGGCGATTCTTTCAACAACATGAAAAATGAATAAGGCGATCCAAAGGAGTAAGGCGATTCTTTCGACAATGCGAAAGATGAATAAGGCAATCCAAAGGAACAAGGCGATTCTTTCGACAACACGAAAGATGAACAAGGCGATCCAAAGGAGCAGGGCGATTCTTTCGACAATGCGAAAGATGAATAAGGCGATCCAAAGGAGCAAGGCGATTCTTTCGACAACACGAAAGATGAACAAGGCGATCCAAAGGAGCATGGCGATTCTTTCGACAACGCAAAAGATAAATAAGGCGATCCAAAGGAGCAGGGCAATTCTTGCGTCAACTTGAAAAATGAATAAGGCGATCCAAAGGAGCAGGGCCTTTCTTTCAACAACGCGAAAGTTGAATAAGTTGATCCAAAGTAGCAGGGCGATTCTTTCGACAACACGAAAGATAAACAAGGAGATCCAAAGGAGCAAGGCGATTCTTTCGACAACGCGAAAGATGAATAAGGCGATCCAAAGGAGCAGAGCGATTCTTTCGACAATATGAAAGATGAACAAGGCGATCCAAAGGAGCATGGTGATTCTTTCAACAATGCGAAAGATGAACAAGGAGATCCAAAGGAGCAAGGCGATTCTTTCGACAACGCGAAAGATGAATAAGGCGATCCAAAGGAGCAGGGCGATTCTTTCAACAATGCGAAAGATGAACAAGGCGATCCAAAAGAGCAGGGCGATTCTTTCGACAACGCGAAAGATGAATAAGGCAATCCAAAGGAGCAGGGCGATTCTTGCGACAACACAAAAGATGAATAAAATGATCCAAAGGAGCAGGGCGATTCTTTTGACAACGCAAAAGATGAATAAGGTGATCCAAAGGAGCAGGGTGATTCTTTCGACAATGCGAAAGATGAACAAGGCGATCCAAAGGAACAAGCCGATTCTTTCGACAATGCGAAAGATGAACAAGGTAATCCAAAGAAGCAAGGCGATTCTTTCGACAACGAGAAAGATGAATAAGGTGATCCAAAGGAGCAAGGCGATTCTAGGATGTGTCAATATGGACATCGAGTTCTTCACTTCATGTCAAGATAGCAAGAAAATATTGCCAAAATGTTAAAAATTGTTTGTTGATTAAAAAAACTCGAAAATGATGTATATTGGTACAAAAATATTTTCTCTTTTCTACCCAAAGTATTACCTCCAATTGGGCTAACTCCGTAAAATCAAGATTCAAATTCAAATTTCCTGCAATTGGCTTTCTTTCAAGGAAGCTATCAATTTCCTTGATATGAACAGAAAAAAAGATATTCTTGATATTGTGAGAGCGATTGATGAAAGGATATTGATAAAAGAATTTCACAAAATTAAAGAAGATTCTTGGTAGATTTGACATTTTGATATCCTGGATTTTTTTTTTCTTTTCATGATGATCTTTTTGCACTTTTTTTAGACATTAAGCTTTCTTGGGTTTTGGGAAATTTATTACATCATCCTTCATTTTGGAGATGTCCTGACTTTTTTTTTGGGAAGGGTACGTCACAAACTCCTTCAACTTGGAGATGTTCCGATCCTTCTTTGTCTTAGGAATTATACTGATGATATTGTCTCTTTGGTTGGAAATCTCTTGATGATAGCAGAAATCAAATATCTTTTAGGGTTTGTCGGGAGGTTCATCGCATTCGCCTTCAACTTGGCAGTGATCTGAACTTTCCCTGGAAGGATCCGTTACAAACTCCTTCATCTTGGAGATGATCCACATCTTCTTTGGCCCCGGGGGTCTAACTCATCCACTAGTTTTCAACTTGATCATGATTGAGAGATCCCTTTTGCAGATATTTAATTGCAGCTTAAATGATTGAGGAGATATGGAAATTAAGTGAATTTTTTTTTATCACCCAGGATATTTTGACTACCTTATCACCACAAGAATGGCCTTTAAATATGTGCCATAGCTAAGATCAATATCAATCACTTATGGCTTTGTGACAACATTGAATTTTTCCTTGCTGGCCATATCGATGATTTATTCTTCATCCTTTTGGTTGACCCATAGAAAGATTTTGAATTTTGAATCCTTTTTCACAAAAGCTTTGTCTTTTTGGAAGTAATACTGAAGGTAATTCTGAGGTAATTCTTTGTGCAATAAAGGTTTTGAGATCAACAACTGTTCTTTATGACAAATTGGCAAAATATACTTGGAATCTTTGGTGAAAGAAATTGCTTGATATCCGAGTTGACACATTAGTGGGATTATGGATGAAAGTCCAAAACGAACCTGTGAACACCCCAAATTTTTCAAAGACTTGCAAAATGACCCTTTTTCCCCTGACTCCATCTTCTGAGAAAAGCAAAGCGATTTCAAAACTAAATTTCAGTCATTCTTCAGTTTTTCTGAATTAAATTCCATATTGATGTATTCAAAATCAATTCCGGATCCGAATCCAGTGTTTTAAATCCAAATTTCCTCAAAACCCGGATCCAAACCCATTTCTGAAGAAATTTTCTCAAAATGGCTTTAAAATTCTCAGAAAAATTCCCTTTTGTAAATATTTTTGCAAAAACACAAAAAAATCAGTTTTAATCTTTGATTTCTCACAAAACTTTAGGATTTTATTCTAAAAATACAAAAAAATTGAAAGATGACTCAAAAACCAACATTTTTTTGGAAAAACTACGAGAAAAAGCAAATGATTTTGAGTCTTTTTGAAAACTAATTTTGCTAAAAACCTCGGGAACCCCCTTTTTGTAAAAATTTGAAAATCAAAGGGAGGGGGTCTTTTGCAAAAAACTTTTTTAGGGTTTTTCTTCAAAAGGAAAAGAAAAAAAGGGGAGCCGCCTCGATCACGTTCAATCTCGCACCTCTCTCTCTCTCTCTCCCGGTTCTCTCCATGGGAAACCCACCATCTCCAAACCATCTTCATCCTCCACCTTCGATTTCCAACCGACTACCTTCCAGAGCTTTCCTTCTCTCCTCTTTAAAAAGACACGCAGGGTCGAGTCCCTCATCATCCGCTCTTCACCCATCCACCTGCATTCTTCTCCTTTTTTTTTTCCCCTTTGCTTCAGTCATTCTCTGCTTCTCCTTCTTTCTTTGATTTCCTTCCCCACTGACTGAAGGGAGTCGACTCTGCTCCAGGAATCCTAAGCAATCCGGTGGTCGATTACGAAGCTACAGGTAAGTGATTCCTTCCTCTCTGGTTATTCTAAAAGAAAAAATTTGTCCTCCCTCTTTCTTAGCATCACCTTATTCTTCTGTTGGTTTTAGTTCTTTTATTTTTTCCTTTTTATTTTCATTCTCTTCGTAAAGCAAAATTGTAGGATCGACCTGCCTGTAGCAGGATCGACCCACTTGCTGCCACATCGAGGGAGCCATCAGACTCCAAAACTTGTTTTATTCTTTCCTTTTCAATTTTTTTTTTATGATTAAGCGATTTTGAATATTCATTGATTCCGCATTTTTCTTTTTCTCTGTTATCTTGTGATCTTGATTTTTCGGTTGATATTATCAATTTGCCATTTCCTTTCCTCATTTTTTTTTGATCTCCTGTTCATTCTCATTTCCTGTTTATGCTTAACTTTTTGGTTTACATGTTATCCGACGATGTTCTCATGTTTTTCTTTTTTTTATCTACATCGGCATTTAGTGTCTGGTTCTTGTTGATATTTCTCACTCCACATTTTGCTCACAGCATTTTATCGTCTGTTATGCATATTCTCTTTAACGATGAGTTTGATGGGTCTTTCGCCTGATTGTTTTCTATCTATCATTGTCTGAAAAGTGTGAGAGCCGCAGAGAGCGATCTGCTCCACAAGTAGATGCAATATTTGATAATCCGAGATCAGATCACGCGAGTGGTTATGATTCTCTATTGATTCGGACTTAAAAAGAAGAAGAAGAAGAAGATGTGATTATTAGTTGAGGACCTTCAGAAGGTTCTCAAAGATCTGAAACTATCCATCTTAGATCATACGACTGTCGCTGTGGTTTAAGAACGACATGATAACCAGATCGATGAGGCTATCGGTGTCGTGACATCTCTAAGAGTACTAAGGCTTTCTGGAGGGGACAAAAAACTGGCATGGATATTGGTCACAGACCAGGCGAACACCATTCAAGGATACCTCATTCTCTCTGATGATACTGGTCGTGGTCTGGACCTGAAGGTAAGTAGCATCAGGGTTGGGGGTCATATTTTACAAAATGTCTCTGTTCTTCTGTTTAAGTAGCGACATCCATCTCTTGTTAATCTCATCCTTCATTCAGCATCAATAATTGACTAAAACATGAAGTCAAAATTGTTATATTCTAATGTTAGCCCTCACCATTACATCTACAGGAGTTCGTATCTTTGATATTACATGATATCACCATCAGATGCTTTATTTTCAATACATTGCTATTATCATGTAGCATTAATTCCCATGCTTTTGGATATCTCATCAAGAATTTCCTGTAAATATTTTAGTTTATTCTAGATAATCAGTTTATACCTTGATTTCCCCTTTGATCTCTAATTTTCTGTTTGCATCTTCTCTCTGATTGCTGATATGATTTGCCTCTCTCACTTTATTTTTATTTTATTTTCAATTTCTATCTTCTTCATCATGCACGTCTGTGTATTTTCCTGTATATTACAGTAGATTTGCATCCAGCACACGTTAACATCTTCTTTTGCATCTCTTCTTTTTGCATCCTTTTGTGTTCACTGTCACTATCTATATTGTGTGTGCTTTGGGTTTCACTATTTCTGCTTCATTTATAACATTACGTTGATTTTGTTAGCAATATACTGAAACTTTGTTTTATCGTTGGCAGCATACATTATCCTTTTACTATGTTTCAGTTGATACTTTTGCATCATTGTTCTGTTTTGCTGATGACTTTCATACATATGCTCGGTCAGGGAGAATCATCCCTGTGATGCTTCTGAAATCACTATTGCAACTTGCCACCCCCTCCGTCACCCTTCCTCTATACATATCAAACCTACCTATCCTACCTCCACCATTATCATCAGCCAACATCGTGTTGTCATTAGCCATAGTGTACCATATCAAACTACATGGGCTCCATTGGGAATCAACACAGATTCTCAATGAAGTGTACTATAAAATCTCGTGGTTACAGAGAAATTGCTAAGAACTCATGCTCTAATGGCTCATGAGCATTGACCTATTGAAACTCAGCAATGAATGTTAAATCAACCTGCCAATATTGATTTATGGTTTGAATATAAATTTGAGATGTCAATTTCCTGTGTAGTTAACTCACAGTAGGGGTCATCTGTGTGATTTGCTTCAATAAGATTGTATCACTATTATAATTGAGAGCGTGGGTGGTTAGCATAGTAATTATTTTGCCATTCAACAAATGTGAATCCCGCAGAGATTTACTTGAGTCAAGATGTCAAAAGCTTGGTCTAATACTTCATTAGGTACGATAGGATTTGTCTTACAAAGCAATTGACAAACTGGTTGCTCCTCGATAGCCCATGGTAAAGATGGGTCAATAAGACAGAGAAGTTGTATAACTTAGCCCTAATCCTTATTCACCTCTAGTCAATAACTTGATTCCATCTGTCTAGCCATGTGATCTCCATCTGCAGAAAAGATCATCACCAGTTCAGCTATTGATGAAATCAACTTCTTGTTGGTTCAGTTGCTGCCAATATTCCGATAGAACTGTTGAGAAGCAGTACCTGAATTTGATGGCTCTGTCAATTTTTGTGAGAGCCTCTCTTGAAAATAATGAAACCCTCAGGGAGGATAACAGGGGCCTGAATTTTTGGAGATATTCTCCACAAGTGGCAATAACCTTGGCATTCTATGCCTTCCCATCACTCTCATCCTTTGACCCAGCCATTGTGTACATCCATTGTTTCCTGTACATTTTTTCTTCATTTTCCCAAATACCTGTTGTTTTTATAGCACACCCCATTATCTGTTATGCTCCCACCTCATGTGCATTATCTCCAACACCCCTCTATCATCATCATATATAGTCATTTCATAAGATATTATATAAGTCATATATGTATGTATATACATATATGTACATATATATGTATATACATACATACACATCTATATATATATATATATATATATATATATATATATATATATATATGTATGTATATGTGCCTATAAATATAAATGTGTATGTAGGTATATACATCATTTCCTACCTTTCCCTCGTGCCGTCTTAAGCTTTCATTATGATATCTTTGGTGATATGTTTGTCTCTAGCCTAAGCTAACTCTTGTTTTGTAGGATTTCTCCTTTACTTTAGAAGCCTTGACATTTTTAGGTTCAATTCAGATAATGTAATAGTAGATGCTAAATGAGAATTTACATTTCCTGCTTTAGGTAAAATGGATGAGCATTGTAAATATCATTGAATTACTTGTTTTTATGCATTTTGCCTTTATTTTTCAAATTCTCACAAATGGGAACACGAATGGCACGTGCACCATTTCATAAGAGGTAAATTAATCCCATGTCGATGATTTACATCAACGACCATAGTCGGGATCTAAACAAGACTTAGTATCTTTATCTTTTATAAAATAACACTGGACCCACACTGGATCCTTTTTAAGAAATCATCATATTTTCTTTAAATATTTTTCCTCTTTTATCAGAATTTAATTTAAAATTAATTCAACATGTATACCAATGGCCATAGTCAGGGTATATTGAGAGTTAATCTCATTTTAAATTCTATAAAAGCACAAAAAAAATGTATTTTATTCTTCACTTGAATTTAAATGTAGTTATTACATAATACATTCAATGACCATAGTCAGAGATGTATTATGTCTTCAACCTCATTTTTAATTCATTTAAAGAATGGAATAGCTTTTCAAAATCCAATTTCAAATTCTTTAAATTCATTCATCATTTAGGATAGAACTGCATCATGTTTTCAAAATTCCTTTTTCAAAAACTCCAAGTGATGTAAATATCTTCCTCAATCTATCTTCAGTTTTTATAAAATCCAATTCATCCTTTCATTTTCAAATTTAATTTCATTTTCAACCTCAAAGTTCAATTTAACTTTGAGATTTCAAAGTCATTTTTTTATATTCAAATTCAAATCAGATTTCAAAGTTCAATTTGTCTTTGAAATTCCAAATTCATTTTTCAAAACTCCAATCAAACTCAAAGTTCAATTTAACTTTGAAATTCTTGATTCCTCTTCTAAATTCCAAATTCAAGCCCCGAAATTCAAAGTCCAATTTGACTTTGAAATTCATTTGTATATTCAAAATTCTAAATTTCATTTCCAAGTTCAATTTAAACTTGGAAGTTCTTAATTCATCTTCTGAATTTAACAAGTCCAAATCCATTTTAGGATCCAGGATTCAGCATTCATATTGGATCTCAGATTTCAGATCCAATTCCCCTTTAGGATCCAGAATCCAATTTCACTTTGGATCTTAGACTTCAGATCCAATTCCCCTTTAGGATCCAGAATCCAATTTCACTTTGGATCTCAGATTACAGATCCAAATTCCACTTAAGATCTAGATCCCCATTCTACATTGAATCTTGGATTTCAGATCCAAATCCATTCTAGAATCCAGAACCCAATCCTATATTGGATCTCAGACTTTAGATCCAAATCCATTCTAGGATCCAAAATCCAATTCTACTTTGGATCTCAGACTTCAGATCCAATTCCATCTTAGGATCCAGAGTCCAACCCTATCTTGGATCTCAAATTTCAGATCCAAATACCATCTTGGGTTCCAAATCTTGAATCCAATTCCATTCAAAATTTCAAATCCAAATTCCATTTTAATTCCAATTCTTAAAACCAATTCCATTTTATTCCAGATTTCAAATCAAGTTCCCATTTCAGATCCTAAATTCAAAATTCAACTTTAAACTCTATTCAGAATCCAGATCTTGGATTCAGATTTCATCTTGAAATTCCAACTTTTAAATCAATTCCATTTCTCAATTTTATTCAGATTTCCCAATTCTATCTTTCTTTCTGATTTCGAACTTCAAAGTTAGAATTCAATTCCATTTTCATTTCTATTCTGATCTAAAGTCCATTTATGACTTTGAAAATTCCTTTCTTCTTCTTTTATCTCAAAACTTCAAAATCATTTTCCAAATCCAGATTTATTTTCCCAAGCTCTTGATTATTTCCAAAAACTTAGAACTTTTTAATCTTAAGTTCTAAGTTAGAAACCATTTCTTCATTCTATCAGCAGATTCATCTCAGAAACACTTGGGAATTCTTCAAAACATTTTAAAAAAGAACATACATCTTTGTATTCGCACAAGCATGATTCTTTGTGCATCTAGACTTAGATAATTTCTTAGCAAAACAAAAGGCATAGATTCAACCCTTGGTTCGATTACCCCTGGTAAAGGCGCCAGGAACGGTCGAACCTTGTACCGACGAGCGGATCCCGTCTCCCAGTTTTCCCGCAAATATTTCAAAAACGGAGGTGAGTTATTTCAAATATTTTCAAAATTAAGGTCAAGTGAGACTCGCAAAATAATTCCTCTTCTCTCTTCTTTTCTTTTCTTTTCTCTTCTCTTTTCTCTTTCCGTCTTCTATTTTCTCCCTTTAAAAAGGAGGACATAGAGGTAGGAAAGGAAAAAGAGAAGGAAGAGAGAGAATATTATGAGAGGAAAAATTTTGCGATGATCACAGTTTTGGCGACCGTGATGGGACTCGTCTCCGTCCGATCGAATTATGCCTTTTTCTTTGCTTTGACATTATCTAAGTCTTTTTTTCTTCAAGATGTCAGCTACATTTTCATGCAACCCTTAGGAGCCTAGACTCTGTCCTAAGCTGACATCATTGCATATAGGATTTAAGTATGGTTTGGTAGGACCATATTGAGGAGATTATTCCATGCTCACATTAGACTTAGGTGTTAAATACAACTCTCCTCAATTCTAGGGATTGAATGCAAACTATGTATGCAAGTGTATGCTTCTCTTCATTTTAATCTATCTCTTTAGGACTTGCATTAGAGCCATCTGATTTCTTGCATGTTGAGCATATTTTGAAAAACCTCCTTACCTATATTGTCCCGGTCTTCACGTTGCTGGGCTGTCTCACTGAACCATAGTTCAGAAAAGAGCCTCACAACTGGACCACTTGTTTGGGTTCGCGCCCCCCTACCACGTACCTAAGGGCCATAGTCCGAGGTATATCGGTAGGTGCTCAAGGATGTTGGAAAGCCATTACTTTAGAACCGGAGGAATGTTTCTATGCCACGTACTTCGAGCTTCGGCTTGGGTATATCGACATATCTTGATTGGAATCAGATGATTTGAACCCTAGAGTTAGGATTAAGGTCCTACGAGCCATTTCAAATCATTGCATTTTAGGGTCAGCCTCTAGGGAGTGCCGTTTGTGCATTCTTGTTTGTATATCTATGATTGTATGATATTTTATATTCCCTATATTTTCCAAAACCCTGGGTATATATTATTCAAAATTTCCTCTTTATTTAAAAAAAAAAAAACCCAGGTGTATTCTCTTTTTCTTCTCTTAAATTTCTTCTAAAAATTCCTTTTGATCCTGCCTGCAATTCTTCAAAATTTTAAATCTTTGAAATTCTTTTCTATATTCTATTCCTTGCCCTCATTTACAATAAAACATCTTTTGTCAGGATGTGTCCTTTTCAAAATTTATCTTTATTCACATTTTACTTGTTTATCCTTTTTCAGAAAAATAGTGCGGTTGTCACAAATTTTGGTGACAATCCGATCCCTCGTAATGAGATGTTTTCATTTTTCAGATTATGATTTCCTCCTTTATTAAAAATTTCTTCCTAGATCTTTTCTAAAAGACTCATTTATGCTCTACAGAGAGCATCGGCGTTATCAGTTGAGTCAGGCAAAGCTCAGAAACTACACTGCTCTAACATCCCAGTTACAAGCAGAGAGAGTAAGGAATGGATTCTCAAAAATCTGTCAGAAAGGGAGTTCAGGACAGCAAAAGTGAGATCGATCCCGCGATATACCAATTATTCAAAAAGATGATGGTTGAGATCTTGTCTGAACAAGCTGAAGCCAATTGCGAAAAAGCTCCCACAGAAGGAAAGACACCTTTCACCTTCCCCATGACTGAACACAGCAATATCGGTATAGGAAATTCCAAAGCCAAAAGGGGCATCAATCAAGGCAACCAGGGCAACAACTTGAGAGAGCATAAAAGCCAGATTGGGAAATATTGTGAAAACCATGATAGACCTCTTCAATACAGTCCTCAACAAAGAGGCAAGAAGCAAGAAGAACCAGAGCGCAAGGATTGGAGCAAGGGTCGAGATTTCACTCCTTTGGATGAACCGCTCGACAAAGTCCTCGAATACATGTTGTCTAGCGGATTACTCAGGCTCCCAAAAGCCGCCAGCCCTTCCACAGTCATGGGAAAATATATAGACCAGTTCTGCAGATACCATCAAGTAACAGGGCATGACACTGAGCATTGCTTCATCTTCAAGAATATCATTCAGGATTGCCTTGATAAAAAACTCTTTGTCCAAAATGAAGGAGAAAAGCATCCAAATCTCCCAACCATGCAAGATCAGTCCAGCTACCAGGCAAGGATCAACACTCAGTGGAAGTCAAGCAAGCCGAAGAAAGCAAAGCATGAGGGTTGGGGTTATGATCGTCAGCTTACCCCTCTAGGTCAGCCGATCGAAGAAATTCTCCAATACCTGCTCGAGAAAGAAATGATCAAACTCCCAAAGCAGGATGATCCCTCTGTCACCAAAGGGAAATGGCAGAATCGCTTTTGCAAGTTTCATTGAGCGAGGGGGCATGACACAGAGCGTTGTTTCGTCCTAAAAAACATTGTGCATGACTACATTGATAAAGAGCTTCTGGTACCAGAGGAAGGAGAAGAGCAGCCTGCAGTTTCAGCCGGACCTTTTTCAGACCAATCAGAGAATTGAGAATGCCAAGAGTTTTCGCTTTCATCCCTTTCTGTCAGTCGCTTTGTAGGGGCAAGTCAGCCCAGCCTTTGTAACTTCTTTTAGTTAAAATACTTGTAAATATTCAGTTTTGTTATCAACTTTTGCTTATCAATGAAATATCGATTTTCTTTATATCTTTGATATTCAATACTTCCTTCTTTTTGCTATATTGAGGCATTAAATTTCTTTTTCAAAATACGGGACAATCTTGACATCATTCATGAGAGAAATGATATTACCTATGAGGGTCTTTCAAAAATCATGAAAATTTCAAGTTCAAATATTTTATTACAACCTTTTTCAAAAATCAACCCTTGTGTTGATCATATTTTCTGAAAATTGATTTCAAATCATTGCATTTCAAAGATCAACCCTTGTGTTGATCTCATTTTCCAAAAATTGATTTCATTACATTCAAACATCAACCCTTGTGTTGATCATATTTTCTAAAAATTTGGTTTTCGAACCATTATATTTCAAAGATCAATCCTTGTGTTGATCATATTTTCTAAAAAATTGATTTCGAATCATTGCATTTCAAAGATCAACCCTTGTGTTGATCTCATTTTCCAAAAATTGATTTCATTATATTCAAACATCAACTCTTGTGTTGATCATATTTTCTAAAAAACTGATTTTGAATCATTGCATTCAAAGATCAATCCTGGTGTTGATGATGTTTTCTAAAAATTGATTTCAAATCATCGCATTCAAAGATCAAACCTTGCGTAGATCATATTTTCTAAAAAATTGATTTTGAATCATTACATTCAAATATCAACCCTCGTGTTGATCATATTTTCTACAAATTGATTTTCAAATCATTACTTCAAAAAATTAACCCTCATGATGATCTCTCATGAATGATCCACTTTCAAAGATAAGCTCTCGTGGTTAATCTTTCTTTCCAAAAATGATTTTCTCATCTTCTTCTCTCATTTTAAAGATCCTACATGCAGGCAGGATCAAACTCTTTTTCTCAACTTTTATCAACTTTTTGTTTATCAATCTTTATCAGTTTTATCAATTTTTATTCATTTTATTGATTATTCATCCATTTTATTAATTCTTCTTGTCAATTCTTATTTCAAAAATTCCCTTTTCAGGTTAAGGGATAAACCTGATGCCTCTTTCCCATGAGGTATTTCTTTTCCTTCTTTTTCTTTCTTTCTATACCCTTTCAGGTTAAGGGATAAACCTGATGCCTCTTTCCCATGAGGTATTTCTTTTCCCCTTCAGGTTAAGGGATAAAACCTGAAACCTCATCCTACGAGGTCCTTCTTTCTTCAGGATAAGGGATAGTCCTGAATGTCTTTCTCTTTTAAAGCTTCATTAATCTCTGTTAATTTTTTTTTTATCCAATTTTATCAATTTTATTTCTTAATTAAATTTTAATTCTTCCAAATTCTTTATCAAAGCCTTTTCATCAACTTTTTCCTAAATTTTATTCTTTTCCCATTCAGGATAAGGGATAATCCTGAAACCCCTCATAGGAGCAACAATGCTACCTGTGAGAATTCTTTTACAAAGATTCTTTTCCATAAAATTCCCTTGATTCTTCTCTTTTGTCAAATTTTCCATCAATTTCTATCTCTTCTCATCAATTCTATTTAAATTTTATTTTCTCCCCAGTCGAGATAAGGGGGGCAATCAGATCACATGCAAATAAATTTAGTCCTCTAAATGGTCATTCTCAATCCCAGGTCCAGTCCTCACGCTGGCAAATTTTCAAAATTCAATTTTTTGATTAAAAACTTTCTGTCAAAAACCCGAGTTCTCACTTCGGCTTCTTTCCTCTATTCTTTCATTTGAAGTTCCGAGTTCCGACTCGGACTTCCTTTTGAATCCAATCCTCGCATTGGAAATCAATCATTTCTTTAGAAAACCGAGTTTCAAAACTCGGGTTTTTCTTCTATTATTTTTCGTTTGAAATTCTGAGTCCCGACTCGGATTTCCTTTTGAATCCAATCCTCGCATTGAAAATCAATCATTTCTTTAGAAAACCGAGTTTCAAAACTCGGGTTTTTCTTCTATTATTTTTCGTTCGAAGTTCTGAGTTCCGACCAGGACTTCCTTTTGAATCCAATCCTCGCATTGAAAATCAATCATTTCTTTAGAAAACCGAGTTTCAAAACTTGGGTTTTTCTTCTATTATTTTTCGTTTGAAATTCCGAGTCCCGACTCAAATTTCCTTTTGAATCCAATCCTCGCATTGGAAATCAATCATTTCTTTAGAAAACTGAGTTCCAGCTCGAGTTTTTCTTCTATTATTTTTCATTCGAAGTTCTGAGTTCCGACCAGGACTTCCTTTTGAATCCAATCCACGCATTGGAAATCAATCATTTCTTTAGAAAACCGAGCTTCAAAACTCGGGTTTTTCTTCTATTATTTTTCGTTCGAAGTTCTGAGTTTCGACCAGGACTTCCTTTAGAATCCAATCCTCGCATTGGAAATCAATCATTTCTTTAGAAAACCGAGTTTCAAAACTCGGGTTTTTCTTCTATTATTTTTTGTTTGAAATTCCGAGTCTTGACTCGGATTTCCTTTTGAATCCAATCCTCGCATTGAAAATCAATCATTTCTTTAGAAAACCGAGTTTCAGCTAGGGTTTTTCTTCTAATATTTTTCATTCGAAGTTCTGAGTTCCGACCAGAACTTCCTTTTGAATCCATTCCTCGCATTGGAAATCAATCATTTCTTTAGAAAACCGACTTTCAAAACTCAGGTTTTTCTTTTATTATTTTTTGTTCGAAGTTCCGAGTTCCGACCAGAACTTCCTTTTGAATCCAATCCTCGCATTGGAAATCAATCATTTCTTTAGAAAACTGAGTTTCAGCTCGGGTTTTTCATCTATTAATTTCGTTTGAAGTTCCGAGTCCCGACTCGGACTTCCTTTTGAATCCAATCCTCGCATTGGAAAACAATTATTTCTTTAGAAATTTAAGTTTTCAAAACTCGGGTTTCTCTTTATCTTTTATTTTCTGAAGATTCGAGTCCCAACTCGGACTCTCTTCTTTTTCAAAAAATCCCAACTGCCAGGCCGGACATTCTTTCGAAATCCAGCCTTCCGGCTAATCCATTTCAATTTTCAAAAATCCAGGTTTATTCTCTTTAAAAATCCTTCTGTGTCCCTTTCAGGTTAAGGGATAAACCTGATGCCTCCTACTAACAAGGTATTTTTTCTTTTCCCCTTCAGGTTAAGGGATAAACCTGATACCTCCTGCTAACGAGGTATTTCTTTCCTTCCTTCCCAGTTCAGGATAAGGAGATAAAATCCTGAAAATAGACCACCACGCAGTTAGGATGTGACGGTCCATTGAATTCAGAATCTCTCATCAAATTTTACTTTCCTAGCTCATCTTATTTCTTAAAATTTTCAATCATATGTTGAGCTCATTTAGAAAATCCGGTCCTCGCATCGGTAACCTTCTAAATTCAGTGTTCTGATAAAATTCTTTCCTTTTACAAAATTCAAGATCTGACTTAAATCTGATGTATTTCCAAAAGATCCAACACTCGTTGGTCATGTATTTCAAACGTTCCAGCTTTTGCTGGTCATGTATTTCAAACGTTCCAGCATTTTGCTGGTAAGGTATTTCAAATGTTCCAGCTTTCGCTGGTCAGGTATTTCAAATGTTCCAGCTTTCACTGGTCATGTATTTCAAACGTTCCAGCTTCTGCTGGTCATGTATTTCAAAAGTTCCAGCTTTTGCTGGTCATGTATTTCCCAAAAAATCAAAAGATTGCAACTCAAGATCTCATCAAAATCTATATTGAGTGATTATTTCACAAAGAGTTCATGAAAAGTTTGCAATTTGCTAAAAACATTTGTTGATTCTAAAATATTCTTACTGCACAAAAAGAATTTTCTCAGATTACCTCCAATATTTCCTTCCAAAAGATGAAACTTTTTGCAAAAAAGAGGTAAAATTCAAATCTTTTCCTGTTGATCAACCAAAAGGATGTAAGAAATGTCCTCAATATGATCAATGAAAGAAATCTTCAATGATGTTGAAAAGCCATAAGCGAATTGATATTGATCTTGGCTATGGCGCATGTTTTAAAATGACTTTCTAGCAATCAGGCACTGGAAATATCTCGAGCTATAGAAAGAATCCACTTGACCCATACCTTCTCATTCGTTTAAAGTTGCAATCAAATATCTGCAAAAGGGATCTCTCAATTGTCGTCAAGATGAAGGTGAATTAAGCGAGTAGACCCCCGGGGCCAAAGAAGATTTGAAACATCTCCAAGATGACGGAGTTTGTGACGGATCCTTCCAGGGAAAGTTCGGATCACCGTCGAGATGAAGGTGGATGTGATAGGCCTACCGACAAACCCTAAAAGATATTTGATTCCAGCTATCATCTAAAGACCTTTTGAGCCAATATCATATATAATCCTTGAGAGAAAGAAGGATCGGAGCATCTCCAAGATGAAGGAGTTTGTGACATACACTTCCCTGAAAAAGAGAAAAAAAAGTCATGACATCCAAATGAAGGATGATGTGAAAAACCGAGAAAGCCCAATGACTCAAAAAGAGTGCAAAAAGTTCATCGTGGGAAAACACCCATATATCAAACTGCCAAAGTTGCCAGAAATCATCTTTCTCATGCAAAATTCTTTTATCAATATCTTTTCATTACTTGCTTTTATGAAATTAAGAATATTTTCTTCTCTTCTCATATCAGGGAAATTGATAGCTTCCTTGAAGAAGATCATCAACGCTAAAATCTTTTGAATTTGACTCTTAAAACCAAAGAGTTAACCTCGATGGAGGAAATACTCTAGGTAAAAGAGGAAATATCTTTGCACATACGTGCACATTTCCAAGCATTTAAATCTACTACGATTTTATCTTATTGGCAAAATTTTCTAGCTATTCCAAAAATGAAATAAACATTCAATATCCATTTTTGATGCAACTTAGCATTGTCTATATCTTCCAGAAGAGTTGCCTCATTCAGTTGAAGTATCTCTTCCTGTCCCATCGCGGTTTCTTCAGTCAAGAATTCCGTATGGTGTTACCCACTCAGAATAAGGGTCAAACCTGAACCCTCTGCCAAAGATCATTTAATTTCAAAAGCTATTTCAGTCTCAGCAATGAGACACCCAATTTCTTCTCCCTTTTCAAAAGCTTTAGAGAACCCTATATTTCCTCCTTTCGCAAAAACCCCTCTCGGATTTGTTCGTCCAAATTCCGAAGGTCCCATCGTGCTTTCTCCATTTTTGAGAAACCGGTATGGTAGATTTCCCCCACTCAGTATAAGGGTCAAACCTGAACCATTTGCGAAAGATCATTTGATTTCAAAAGCTATTTCAGTCTCAGCAATGAGACACCCAATTTCTTCTCCCTTTTCAAAAGCTTTAGGGACCCTATATTTCCTCCTTTCGCAAAAACCCCTTTTGGATTTGTTCGTCCAAATTTCGAAGGTCCCATCATGCTTTCTCCATTTTTGAGAAACCTGTATGGTAGATTTCCCCCACTCAGGATAAGGGTCAAACCTGAACCATTTGCGAAAGATCATTTGATTTCAAAAGCTATTTCAGTCTCAGCAATGAGACGCCCAATTTCTTCTCCCTTTTCAAAAGCTTTAGGGACCCTATATTTTCTCATTTCGCAAAAACCCCTTTCGGATTTGTTCGTCCAAATTTCAAAGGTCCCATCATGCTTTCTCCATTTTTGAGAAACCTGTATGGTAGATTTCCCCCACTCAGGATAAGGGTCAAACCTGAACCCTCTGCGAAAGATCATTTAATTTCAAAAGCTATTTCAGTCTCAGCAATGAGACACCCAATTTCTTCTCCCTTTTCAAAAGCTTTAGAGAATCCTATATTTCCTCCTTTCGCAAAAACCCCTCTCGGATTTGTTCGTCCAAATTCCGAAGGTCCCATCGTGCTTTCTCCATTTTTGAGAAACCGGTATGGTAGATTTCCCCCACTCAGTATAAGGGTCAAACCTGAACCATTTGCGAAAGATCATTTGATTTCAAAAGCTATTTCAGTCTCAACAATGAGACACCCAATTTCTTCTCCATTTTCAAAAGCTTTAGGGACCCTATATTTCCTCCTTTCGCAAAAACCCCTTTTGGATTTGTTCGTCCAAATTTCGAAGGTCCCATCATGCTTTCTCCATTTTTGAGAAACCTGTATGGTAGATTTCCCCCACTCAGGATAAGGGTCAAACCTGAACCATTTGCGAAAGATCATTTGATTTCAAAAGCTATTTCAGTCTCAGCAATGAGACGCCCAATTTCTTCTCCCTTTTCAAAAGCTTTAGGGACCCTATATTTTCTCATTTCGCAAAAACCCCTTTCGGATTTGTTCGTCCAAATTTCAAAGGTCCCATCATGCTTTCTCCATTTTCGAGAAACCTGTATGGTAGATTTCCCCCACTCAGGATAAGGGTCAAACCTGAACCCTCTGCGAAAGATCATTTAATTTCAAAAGCTATTTCAGTCTCAGCAATGAGACGCCCAATTTCTTCTCCCTTTTCAAAAGCTTTAGGAAACCCTATATTTCCTCCTTTCGCAAAAACCCCTCTCGGATTTGTTCGTCCAAATTCTGAAGGTCCTATCATGCTTTCTCCATTTTTGAGAAACCGGTATGGTAGATTTCCCCCACTCAGTATAAGGGTCAAACCTGAACCATTTGCGAAAGATCATTTGATTTCAAAACCTATTTCAGCCTCAGTAATGAGACGCCCAATTTCTTCTCCCTTTTCAAAAGCTTTAGGGACCCTATATTTCCTCCTTTCGCAAAAACCCCTTTCGGATTTGTTCGTCCAAATTTCGAAGGTCCCATCATGCTTTCTCTATTTTTGAGAAACCTGTATGGTAGATTTCTTCCACTCAGGATAAGGGTCAAACCTGAACCATTTGCAAAAGATCATTTGATTTCAAAAGCTATTTCAGTCTCAGCAATGAGACGCCCAATTTCTTCTCCCTTTTCAAAAGCTTTAGGGACCCTATATTTTCTCCTTTCGCAAAAACCCCTTTCGGATTTGTTCGTCCAAATTTCGAAGGTCCCATCATGCTTTCTCCATTTTTGAGAAACCTGTATGGTAGATTTCCCCCACTCAGGATAAGGGCCAAACCTGAACCCCCCTGCGAGAGGTCATAGATTTCAAAAGCTATTTCAGTTTCAGCAATGAGACGCCCAATTTCTTTCCCTTTTCAAAGCTTTAGGGAACCCTATATTTTTCTCCCTCTCGTAAAACCCCTTTCGGATTTGTTCGTCCAAGTTCCGAAGGTCCCATTATGGTTTCTCCATTTGAGAAACTCGTATGGTAGATTTCCTATTCAGGCCAAGAGTTAACCCGAAACCTCGCTTCGCGAGGTAGCTTCCTTTCAAGTTTGGGTTAAACCTGAGACTCATTTCAATGAGATTCCTCGTTCTGACGAGATGTTTTCTCCCAGTCCCATCATGGCTCTTCCCATTGAGGAATCCACGCTTTATATATCCATCCAAGAAAGGATTTCACTTGAGCTTCATCTCACGATGCATTTTTCAAAAATGTCCCATCAATGTCCTCATGTATTCCTTTCCTTATTTCAAAATTCATCTTGATATATTTTCGTCCCATCCAGGTTAATGGCTAAAACCTGAATCATTCCAAAGAGAGTATCTTGTCTCACCCATGAGACATGATCAAAATCCTGATTTCCACCATTTCGAGATTTTCACCCAAAGTCCCATCAGGATTTCCTCATCTTCTACTCAATTATATCATTTTCGAGGATTTCGTCCCCCCAAAACCATTCAGGATAAGGTTTTTTAAGCCTGAGAAGCCATATTTTCAAAATTAATTCTTCCACACCCAGTTCAGATCTGCTGACTGGGGCATTTTCAAAATTTGAAGTGTTGTCTTTGCCACTAAGCTCGGCTTTCAACCGGCTTAGTAGCAAAGAGGGGCATCTGTGAACACCCCAAATTTTTCAAAGACTTGCAAAATGACCCTTTTTCCCCTGACTCCATCTTCTGAGAAAATCAAAGCGATTTCTAAACTAAATTTCAGTCATTCTTTAGATTTTCTGAATTAAATTCCATATTGATGTATTCAAAATCAATTCCGGATCCGAATCCAGTGTTTTAAATCCAAATTTCCTCAAAACCCGGATCCAAACCCATTTCTGAAGAAATTTTCTCAAAATGGCTTTAAAATTCTCAGAAAAATTCCCTTTTGTAAATATTTTTGCAAAAACACAAAAAAATCAGTTTTAATCTTTGTTTTCTCACAAAACTTTAGGATTTTATTCTAAAAATACAAAAAAATTGAAAGATAACTCAAAAACCAAAAAAAAATTGGAAAAACTACGAGAAAAAGCAAATGATTTTGAGTCTTTTTGAAAACTAATTTTGCTAAAAACCTCGAGAACCCCCTTTTTGTAAAAAATTGAAAATCAAAGGGAGGGGGTCTTTTGCAAAAAACTTTTTTAGGGTTTTTCTTCATAAGGAAAAGAAAAAAAGGGGAGCCGCCTCGATAACCTTCAGTCTCGCCCCTCTCTCTCTCTCTCTCTCTCGATTCTCTCCATGGGAAACCCACCATCTCCGAACCCTCTTCATCCTCCACCTTCGATTTCCAACCGACTACCTTCCAGAGCTTTCCTTCTCTCCTCTTTAAAAAGACACGCAGGGTCGAGTCTCTCATCATCCGCTCTTCACCCATCCACCTGCATTCTTCTCCTTTTTTTGTTCCCCTTTGCTTCAGTCCTTCTCTGCTTCTCCTTCTTTCTTTGATTTCCTTCCCCACTGACTGAAGGGAGTAGACTCTGCCCCAGGAATCCTAAGCAATCCGGTGGTCGATTACGAAGCTACAGGTAAGTGATTCTTTCCTCTCTGGTTATTCTAAAATAAAAAATTTTTCCTCCCTCTTTCTTAGCATCACCTTATTCTTCTGTTGGTTTTAGTTCTTTTATTTTTTCCTTTTTTTTTTCATTCTCTTCGTAAAGCAAAATTGTAGGATCGACCTGCCTGTAGTAGGATCGACCTGCCTGTAGCAGGATCGACCCACTTGCTGCCACATCGAGGGAGCCATCAGACTCCAAAACTTGTTTTATTCTTTCCTTTTCAATTTTTTTTTTTTATGATTAAGCGATTTTGAATATTCATTGATTCGGCATTTTTCTTTTTCTCTGTTATCTTGTGATCTTGATTTTTCGGTTGATATTATCAATTTGCCATTTCCTTTCCTCATTTTTTTTGATCTCCTGTTCATTCTCATTTCCTGTTTATGCTTAACTTTTTGGTTTAGATGTTATCCGACGATGTTCTCATGTTTTTCTTTTTTTTTATCTACATCGGCATTTAGTGTCTGGTTCTTGTTGATATTTCTCACTCCACATTTTGCTCACAACATTCTATTGTCTGTTATGCATATTCTCTTTAACGATGAGTTCGATGGGTCTTTCGCCCGATTGTTTTCTATCTATCATTGTCTGAAAAGCGTGAGAGCCGCAGAGAGCGATCTGCTCCACAAGTAGATGCAATATTTGATAATCCGAGATCAGATCACGCGAGTGGTTATGATTCTCTATTGATTCGGACTTAAAAAAAATAAGAAGAAGAAGATGTGATTATTAGTTGAGGACCTTCAGAAGGTTCTCAAAGATCTGAAACTATCCATCTTAGATCATACGACTGTCGCTGTGGTTTAAGAACGACATGATAACCAGATCGATGAGGCTATCGGTGTCGTGACATCTCTAAGAGTACTAAGGCTTCCTGGAGGGGACAAAAAACTGGCATGGATATTGGTCGCAGACCAGGCGAACGCCATTCAAGGATACCTCATTCTCTCTGATGATACTGGTCGTGGTCTGGACCTGAAGGTAAGTAGCATCAGGGTTGGGGGTCATATTTTACAAAATGTCTCTGTTCTTCTGTTTAAGTAGCGACATCCATCTCTTGTTAATCTCATCCTTCATTCAGCATCAATAATTGACTAAAACATGAAGTCAAAATTGTTATATTCTAATGTTAGCCCTCACCATTACATCTACAGGAGTTTGTATCTTTGATATTACATGATATCACCATCAAATGCTTTATTTTCAATACATTGCTCTTATCATGTAGCATTAATTCCCATGCTTTTGGATATCTCATCAAGAATTTCCTGTAAATATTTTAGTTTATTCTAGATAATCAGTTTATACCTTGATTTCCCCTTTGATCTCTAATTTTCTGTTTGCATCTTCTCTCTGATTGCTGATATGATTTGCCTCTCTCACTTTATTTTTATTTTATTTTCAATTTCTATCTTCTTCATCATGCACGTCTGTGTATTTTCCTGTATATTACAGTAGATTTGCATCCAGCACACGTTAACATCTTCTTTTGCATCTCTTCTTTTTGCATCCTTTTGTGTTCACTGTCACTATCTATATTGTGTGTGCTTTGGGTTTCACTATTTCTGCTTCATTTATAACATTACGTTGATTTTGTTAGCAATATACTGAAACTTTGTTTTATCGTTGGCAGCATACATTATCCTTTTACTATGTTTCAGTTGATACTTTTGCATCATTGTTCTGTTTTGCTGATGACTTTCATACATATGCTCGGTCAGGGAGAATCATCCCTGTGATGCTTCTGAAATCACTATTGCAACTTGCCACCCCCTCTGTCACCCTTCCTCTATACATATCAAACCTACCTATCCTACCTCCACCATTATCATCAGCCAACATCGTGTTGTCATTAGCCATAGTGTACCATATCAAACTGCATGGGCTCCATTGGGAATCAACACAGATTCTCAATGAAGTGTACTATAAAATCTCGTGGTTACAGAGAAATTGCTAAGAACTCATGCTCTAATGGCTCATGAGCATTGACCTGTTGAAACTCAGCAATGAATGTTAAATCAACCTGCCAATATTGATATATGGTTTGAATATAAATTTGAGATGTCAATTTCCTGTGTAGTTAACTCACAGTAGGGGTCATCTGTGTGATTTGCTTCAATAAGATTGTATCACTATTATAATTGAGAGCGTGGGTGGTTAGCATAGTAATTATTTTGCCATTCAATAAATGTGAATCCCGCGGAGATTTACTTGAGTCAAGATGTCAAAAGCTTGGTCTAATACTTCATTAGGTACGATAGGATTTGTCTTACAAAGCAATTGACAAACTGGTTGCTCCTCGATAGCCCATGGTAAAGATGGGTCAATAAGATAGAGAAGTTATATAACTTAGCCCTAATCCTTATTCACCTCTAGTCAATAACTTGATTCCATCTGTCTAGCCATGTGATCTCCATCTGCAGAAAAGATCGTCACCAGTTCAGTTATTGATGAAATCAGCTTCTTGTTGGTTCAGTTGCTGCCAATATTCCGATAGAACTGTTGAGAAGCAGTACCTGAATTTGATGGCTCTGTCAATTTTTGTGAGAGCCTCTCTTGAAAATAATGAAACCCTCAGGGAGGATAACAGGGGCCTGAATTTTTGGAGATATTCTCCACAAGTGGCAATGACCTTGGCATTCTATGCCTTCCCATCACTCTCATCCTTTGACCCATCCATTGTGTACATCCATTGTTTCCTGTACATTTTTTCTTCATTTTCCCAAATACCTGTTGTTTTTATAGCACACCCCATTATCTGCTATGCTCCCACCTCATGTGCATTATCTCCAGCACCCCTCTATCATCATCATATATAGTCATTTCATAAGATATTATATAAGTCATATATGTATGTATATACATATATGTACATATATATGTATATACATACATACACATCTATATATATATGTATGTATATGTGCCTATAAATATAAATGTGTATGTAGGTATATACATCATTTCCTACCTTTCCCTCATGCCGTCTTAAGCTTTCATTATGATATTTTTGGTGATATGTTTGTCTCTAGCCTAAGCTAACTCTTGTTTTACAGGATTTCTCCTTTACTTTAGAAGCCTTGACATTTTTAGGTTCAATTCAGATAATGTAATAGTTAGATGCTAAATGAGAATTTACATTTCCTGCTTTAGGTAGAATGGATGAGCATTGTAAATATCATTAAATTACTTGTTTTTTATGCATTTTGCCTTAATTTTTTAAATTCTCACAAATGGGAACACGAATGGCACATGCACCATTTCGTAAGAGGTAAATTAATCCTAAGTCGATGATTTACATCAACGGCCATAGTCGGGATGTAAACAAGACTTAGTATCTTTATCTTTTATAAAATAACACTGGATCCACACTGGATCCTTTTTTAGAAATCATTATATTTTCTTTAAATATTTTTCCTCTTTTATCAGAATTTAATTTAAAATTAATTCAACATGTATACCAATGGCCATAGTCAGGGTATATTGAGAGTTAATCTCATTTTAAATTCTATAAAAGCACAAAAAAATATATTTTATTCTTCACTTGAATTTAAATGTAGTTATTACATAATACATTCAATGACCATAGATGACCATAGTCAGGGATGTATTATGTCTTCAACCTCATTTTTAATTCATTTAAAGAATGGAATAGCGTTTCAAAATCCAATTTCAAATTCTTTAAATTCATTCATCATTTAGGATAGAACTGCATCATGTTTTCAAAATTCATTTTTCAAAAACTCCAAGTGATGTAAATATCTTCCTCAATCTATCTTCAGTTCTTATAAAATCCATTTCACCCTTTCATTTTCAATTTTAATTTCATTTTCAATCTCAAAGTTCAATTTAACTTTGAGATTTCAAAGTCATTTTTTTATATTCAAATTCAAATCAGATTTCAAAGTTCAATTTGACTTTGAAATTCCAAATTCATTTTTCAAAACTCCAATCAAACTCAAAGTTCAATTTAACTTTGAAATTCTTGATTCCTCTTCTGAATTTCAAATTCAAGCCCCGAAATTCAAAGTCCAATTTGACTTTGAAATTCATTTGTATATTCAAAATTCTAAATTTCATTTTCCAAGTTCAATTTAAACTTGGAAGTTCTTAATTCATCTTCTGAATTTAACAAGTCCAAATCCATTTTAGGATCCAGGATTCAGCATTCATATTGGATCTCAGATTTCAGATCCAATTCCCCTTTAGGATCCAGAATCCAATTTCACTTTGGATCTTAGACTTCATATCCAATTCCCCTTTAGGATCCAGAATCCAATTTCACTTTGGATCTTAGATTACAGATCCAAATTCCACTTAGGATCTAGATCCCCATTCTACATTGGATCTTAGATTTCAGATCCAAATCCATTTTAGGATCCAGAACCCAATTCACCTTGGATCTCATATTACAGATCCAAATTCCATTCTAAAATCCAGAACCCAATCCTACATTGGATCTCAGACTTCAGATCCAAATCCATTCTAGGATCCAGAATCCAATTCTACTTTGGATCTCAGACTTCAGATCCAATTCCATCTTAGGATCCAGAGTCCAACTCTATCTTGGATCTCAGATTTCAGATCCAAATACCATATTGGGTTCCAAATCTTGAATCCAATTCCATTCAAAATTCCAAATCCAAATTTCATTTTAATTCTAATTCTTAAAACCAATTCCATTTTATTCCAGATTTCAAATCAAGTTCCCATTTCAGATCCTAAATTCAAAATTCAACTTTGAACTCTATTCAAAATCCAGATCTTGGATTCGGATTTCATCTTGAAATTCCAACTTTTAAATCAATTCCATTTCTCAATTTTATTCAGATTTCCCAATTCTATCTTTCTTTCTTATTTCGAACTTCAAAGTTAGAATTCAATTCCATTTTCATTTCTATTCTGATCCAAAGTCCATTTATGACTTTGAAAATTCCTTTCTTCTTCTTTTATCTCAAAACTTCAAAATTATTTTCCAAATCCAGATTTATTTTCCCAAGCTCATGATTATTTCCAAAAACTTAGAACTTTTTAATCTTAAGTTCTAAGTTAGAAACCATTTCTTCATTCTATCAGCAGATTCATCTCAGAAACACTTGGGAATTCTTCAAAACATTTTAAAAAAGAACATACATCTTTGTATTCGCACAAGCATGATTCTTTGTGCATCTAGACTTAGATAATTTCTTAGCAAAACAAAAGGCATAGATTCGACCCTTGGTTCGATTACCCCTGGTAAAGGCGCCAGGAACGGTCGAACCTCGTACCGACGAGCGGATCCCGTCTCCCAGTTTTCCCGCAAATATTTCAAAAACGGAGGTGAGTTATTTCAAATATTTTCAAAATTAAGGTCAAGTGAGACCCGCAAAATAATTCCTCTTCTCTCTTCTTTTCTTTTCTCTTCTCTTTTCTCTTTCCGTCTTCTATTTTCTCCCTTCAAAAAGGAGGACATAGAGGTAGGAAAGGAAAAAGAGAAGGAAGAGAGAGAATATTACGAGAGGAAAAATTTTGCGATGATCACAGAACCTGAACTCTGAAGGTAAATCCAATACGAAATTGAAATTCTGAAGGTAAGTCCTACCACAATGCTGAATTTTGAAGGTAAGTCCAACTCAGGGGTTGGTTTTGAAAGAACGACTGAGTCGAAACTCAGATCCTGTAAGGAAAACTGGAAAATTTGAGTCAGAACCCGAGTCTTTAAAGAAAAACTAGAAAGTTTGGTTTTGAAGGAAAAAAAAATTGATTCAGAACTCAAATCTTTGAAGGAAAACTAGACCCATTCGGATTTTAAAAGAAAGGAAATTCGAGTCGGAACTCGAATCCTAAAGAAAAAACTAAAAAATTCAGAAGGAAAGGAAATTCGAGTCGGAACTCGAATTATAAAGGAAAAACTAAAACAATTCGGAAGGAAAGGAAATTCGAGTCGAAACTAAAACCCTAAAGGAAAAACTTATCTAATTCAGATTCAAAGGAAAGAAAATTCAAGTCAGAACTCAAATCCTAAAGGAAAGACTAAACCAATTAGGAAGGAAAGAAAATTCGAGTCAAAACTCGAACCCTAAAGGAAAAACTTATCTAATTCGGATTTAAAGGAAAGTAAATTCGAGTCGGAACTCAAATTCTAAAGAAAAAATTGGAAAATTGAGAAGGAAAGAAAATTTAAGTCAGAACTCGAACCCTAAAGGAAAAACTTGACCAATTTGGTTTTAAGGAAAGGAAATTTGAGTCGGAACTCAAATCTCTGAAGGAAAAGTATATCAATTGAAGAAAAGAAAATTCGAGTCAGAACTCGAATCCTTAAAGGAAAAACTAGACCAATTTGATTTTAAGGAAAGAAAATTTGAGTCGGAACTCTGTAAACACCCCAAATTTTCACCCATATTCAGTGTTTGCATTTCATGTGTCATTGCATATCACTGCATGCATTTGACATATCATTTTATTACATTGCATCGCATTGCATGTCATCACATCTCATTATCGAGATCCAGTACTCCTGTTTGCAAAATATTAAATCCAAATTTGAGTTTTAAAGATTTTCTTTCGAGATCAAAATCAAAACCTGGGTTTTAAATCAATATTCTGCCATTTGCCAACCCCCAGGATCTTGTATTTTAAATGTTTTTCTTAGAAAACAATCTGGATTCGTTTTAAACTCACTTTTAATTGATTTTAATTCTCAGATGAGACCCACTTAGGTGGTGTCACTTCTGGATTCCTTTATTTATCAAAATTTTTCAAAAATCTCAGAGTCCTAGTTGGATCAGGACTCTATCTTTTCATCTTTTTGAATCTCTTCGAAACTCCATTTTGATTCTAAACCAGATGTAGTCATATCCCTTGCCCATTCTTGTCATTTTTTGCCAAAATATCAGAATTCCAGTCCAATCAAGACTCTTTTTCTAGAGTCCTAGTTGGATCAGTGTGAACACCCCAAAATTTTCAAAGTTTTATAAAAATAACCCTTTTGCCCCTGGTTCCATCTTCTGGGAAAATCAAAGCCAAATTTCAATTATTCTTCAGATTTTATGGATTAAATTCCATATTGATATATTCAAATTCAATTCCGAATCTAAACCTAGCGTTCTAAACCCAAAATTGAGCCTCATTATCCAACTTTTCAAATTAAAGATTTTAAAATATCAAAAGTGAATTTTGGAAAAGCTCGGGCAGTTCATCTGACATCCTCTTGGATCCACGACTCTATATTTCTCAATACGAGGTTGTAAACCTCAAATATTTTAAAAAAATCCGGATATAAACCCATTTTCTGAAGAAATTTTCTCAAAATAGCTTTTAATTCTCAGAAAAAATCCCTTTTGCAAATATTTTTGCAAAAACACAAAAAATTAATTTTAATCTTTGTCTTCTCATAAAACTTTTAGGACTTTATTCTAAAAAATGCAAAAAAATAGAAAATAACATAAAAACAAAAAAAAAATAAAAAAATGTGGAGCTCAAAACCTCTTAAAAATATCCTTTTTCTTTGAAAATCCTTTTTTATATATATAAAAACCACCTTTAGGAAAAATCATTTTAAGAGAGCCCCTTTTAAAAAAAAAAATTGAAAATCAAAGGGACCCCCTGCAAAATTTCTTTTTAGGGTTTTTGAAAAACCTTCGTAAGGAAGGAAAGGCAAGAGACCACCCTTCACGAAGCTTCCGATTTCCCCTCCCCATCGGGCCCTCCATGACCGAAACCCTCTTCCCCCTTCATGGCACTCTCTCCCTCTCTCTGCTCCGCCGATCGCTAACCTCTTCTGCCCATTTCCCTCCTCCTCCATTCATCTCTAACAGACTTCAAAACCTCCAGACCCTTCTACTCCACCTTTAAAAGAGGCACGAAAGACTTCTTTTACGGGACTGCTTCTCACCCCCGCACCCATCTTCACACAACAACCATCCTTCGGCATCATCAAAGCTTTTCTTTGAAGCATCCATTATCGACCATTACCTTGATTCCTCCCATTGGGTGTTCATCTGCTTTTACCAGCAAAAGGAGGTTGGCAAGTTTTTCCCCTCTGGTTGATATTTTGGATTAAGTTGAAGGGAATTGGTCGACCATCCCTACAGAGTTCACGATGAGTAATTTTCTTCTCCTATTTTGGATTTTCTGTAAATATTGCCTTAATTCTTCCATTTCGATTATGTTTTGATCTCTTTGATCTTTCTTTTAATGCATCCATAGTGGGGTCGATCTGCATATAGCAGGATCAACCCACTTACTGCTATATCAATGCTGGGATGTCCTCACTCCCAAATATATATATATATATATATTTTCTTTTTTTTTCTCTCTTTTCCCTCTTTGTCGTGTATGTTTGATCAAGCAATAGCAGAATCCATGTTGTTTTGATTACCTGCTGATGGTTAAGCTTTCCTATTTTTTATTTTATTTTGATGACCAGTCAATCTGGATGGTTATAAAAATCTTGATCCCTTATTTCAAAACCTCACTTAGCATTGTAGGTTTCAATTCGTGCCCAATTTTCTGTTTACACTTGACCATTTTTTTTTTACCATGACGTATCCCCTTTCTTGTTACATTTGATTATCCATCATGGTCGAAGATATCTTCAATACATCCCATTGCGTATCACGATTTCTATATGGTCATATCCTATTCCATTCATCTGCATCTTGATCACTTTTTGAATACTTGCACAGTGTTATGGTGTGCTTTTATCTCTTTTCATCGGTTGGTGCGCAAGTGAGAAATCTAGTTGAGTAAGATTACTGCTGTCCATTGTTTATTTTACAGACTGATGCCAAGAAGACTTCTCGTTTCCTTTTGCTATCTGCTTTTTTTTTAATCCCTATAAAATTTTGCAGATTCTCGAACATCAGTCTGGTTTTAGTCTCATTAGCTGTCATCTTATTTTCATCTCTGAGTATTGTGCACTTTTTTGAATTCTGATTTATATTCTGATTTTTTTTGTTTCATTTACTATATTGCGCATGGTCAAACGTTAACTTCCTCTTCATATAAAGTAGGTGTGTCCCAGGATACTCTAGTGAATCCATTTCATGACATTATAGAAACCCAGTTTCTGAATGTTCAACATCCCTGTTTCCCCCACCTTTTTCATCTCCTGTATGTGGATTGCATAACTAAATTAGGCAGGAACAAATGTGTGAAGAGATGGCTTCTCATCACCATGTGAGGTTTTCGTGCCTCCAGATAATCAAAATGGTGACTGTCCCTACCAAGCTTTGCAAGAGAGAGAGCACCTCATCAGCAGGAGAATTTGTGATGGAAAGCTGGAATGAAAAACTTTTTAGAAGAATTTTGAAGGCTCTTGCTATTGATGTATGGGTTGTATACATTAGACAAGTTGTCATACTTCCTGGGGCTTCTTTATCATTGCTTTATTTCATTGTCTTCATGTTTTGATATATTAATGACAGCAATACCGGACTGGTAAGGTGTTCCAACATTCATAATTGGCCTTGTACGTGGGTTAAGTGTTGTTGTAGCAAATCATTGCTACTTGCTGCAATCCTGGTATCATCGTATGTACACCACCCCCTGTATATGCTCTGACTGTTTGGATAAGTTATTACATTCTGGTTTCCAGTTCACGTTAGATTTCTTTACTTACTCGGGGCTATATTTGATTGATTTTGTTAGTTACATTTTTCTTTTTTTTTTATTGTTCTCTGTACTATGTTCATGCTTGTTTACCTGTCATTAGCATCCAATCCATTACAATATAAATATTTGGTAGCTTTACCTTTCATGTGTCGCCATGTTATAATTTCACTAACAATGAATACATGGGAGAGTTTGTCATCTTTCTCAAAGGCAGGGTATAATGTAATTTGTGTTTGGGAGTGGATTCCTGGCTTGTCATTTTACTGAACAAAAATTTCAAATGGTTAAGAAGAGATTGCGTGTGTTCTTGTGTGTGTCTGTCATGCTAGTCCCCTCAAAAATTTCATCATTTCAGTTGTCATCTGGAGCTCTGCATAAGAGCAAAGTTGAGCAAATGGCATTTCTCAGGCTTCTTGGCTCACCTTTTTTTGAAGACTCAGATTAATTGGGCTTGGCCAAGGCATTTCATCTTCAACTGACTCTACTTGCAGGGTTTTTTTTAGGAAGGCCATTGTAATGGCTACAAGAAGCTACTTAGGCAATTGACGTTGCTGTTGTTCTAGCATCTTATGACAAATGTTTTTGAGGATGCTAAGCTCAAATACAGTATCTACCATAACAGCAGGAACCATGCTTGGTGTCCACGAAGGCAACAAGTTTAAATAAGAATCAAAGTCATCATTTGAATTTGTGGGTACAATTGGCCTTTCTGCGATTTAATATAAGTAGGTGATTTGCTTTGTCATAATTTTGGGTTGGGAGTTGGTGAATTCCCCAGCTAACGTGCTCACACTAAGTGCACTGGCATATGAGGTTTCAAAGATGGTTTCCATATTTAGTGATGAGTTGACAGCAACAATGTGAGATGCTGAAATGGGTTCCTGTGTGTGTTGTTGTTACATTTACAAATCCTCTTTCTGCATTTACTGCAATCACCACTTGCATGTTCTCCCCTACCACCAGCCACAATCATTTACCCTGCATTATGGTCACCCTACCCTATACACATCCTCTAAAGCATTTGCAGAATGACGCTATGATGCAGTAAACTATTGGCCCTCCAATTCAAGTTCTTTTTGATCTGGAAGATGGAGTCCATGAGCTATCAGAAGGAACAATGTAGGCAGATCCTTCATTGAAACAGCTACTGCTGATGAAGCATTGCTGACATACTATCCATGTTTGGTTTGAGACCTTTAAAGCCCACAGTTTTGTGCTGAGGGAATCAGTTCCATGTTGCCTAAATTGTAACCTGTATATGGTGGGATCCTAAATGTTGGCAAAGGGTGGGTATCCACCTCTTGGATGGTTAGACACCTTAGCGTATCTTGTTTTACCCTTACTACTTATTGTATCACAATACATCTATGTTCAATTAAGGCAGCCACGACAGGTGAGTGCATGCTCTTTCATTGGATTAACTCAGAATTTCCAATCAGCTAGTTCTTGGCGGATAAAACTTTTTCATATTCTGTCATTGATCAACAATTCTAGTTGATTTAGATATATTTTAATGTTAAGATAATTAGTGATGCTTATGTGCATATCTTTTTTATTGTCCAGATAAATTGTGGAACTCATCCATGGCTTTGCAAAGGCACATCGATTATAGCATTCTTTAGAAACAAGGAGTGATTTAGAAACAAACACATGCAATTTTGCTTTCAATGAAGTATTTCCTTCTATAATTGTGCAAACTCATTTCTTTGTAGGGAAGTCATGGAAAACTTGTATTGCTTTCTAAGATTATAGATTTTATTACTTCAAAATTCAATTTCAAGGATTGTAACAACTTAGATATTAAGGAAAAATTTATATTTCCAGCTTAGATTAGAATATATGAGCATGTATATCTCTTTAGAAATGCTTGTTTCATGCCATTCCTCTCTTTTATTCTAAAAATTTCACGAATGAGAACACAAATGTCATGTGCACCATTTTGTAAAAGGTAATTAATCCTAAGTCGATGATTTACATCAATGGCCATAGTCAGGATGTAAACAAAACTTAGAATTTTTATCTTTTATAAAATAACACTAGATCCACACTGGATCTTCTTAAAAAATCATCATATCTTCAAATATTTTTCTTCTTTTATCAGAGTTTAACTTAGAATTAACTCATGATATATATCAATGGCCATAGTCAGGATATATCGAGAGATTAATTTCATTTTAAACTCTATAAAGGCACAAAATATGTTTTATTCTTCACTTGAATTTAAATATGATTACTTTATAATACATTCAATGACCATAGTTAGGGATGTATTATATCTTTAATCTTATTTCAATTCATTTAAAGAATGAAATATACTTTTCAAATCCAATTTCAAAAATTCTTCAAATTCATTCATCATTTAGGATAAAATTGCATCATATTTTCAAAATTCTTTTAAAAAACCCAAGTGATTTTGAACATCTTTCTTCAAATTTCTATTTCAAATTCCAATTCTATCTCAATTTCAAAGTCCAATTTGACTTTGGAATTTCAAAATCATTTTATATTCAAACTTCAAAATTCCAATTCAATTCAAAATTCAATTTAAACTTTGAAGTTTTGATTCATTCTCAAAATCAAAATCAAGTTTTATCTTCTTACCTTCAAATCCAAAATCAAAGTTTGAGATGGATTCTGAATCTCAAAACTTGACCCTTCTTAAAAATTTTCTGGGTTTTTCAAAACCCAGATCCACCTTCAGAAGTCCCATTTGGACTTTCAGAATCCAAATCCAAAGTTAGATCCTAATCCAAACTTGGATCCAGATTTCCAAGTACAAATCTCCACCTTTTGGGTCTCAGACTTCAGATCCAAAATCCAGTATAGGATCCAGAATCCAATTTCACCATGGATCTCAAACTTCAGATCCAAGATACATTCTAGGATCTAGAACCCAATTCCATCATTGAATCTCAGACTTCAAATCCACATTCCATCTAGGATCCAGAATCCAATTACATCTTGGATTTCAGATTACAGATCCAAAACTCCACTTAGGATCCAGAATCCAATTCCATTTTGGATCGCAGACTTCAGATCCAAAACCCAATTTAGGATCCAGAATCCAATTCCATTTGGATTTCAGACCTCAGATCTAATTCTATTTTAGGATCCAGAATCCAATTCTACTTTGGATCTCAGACTTCAGATCCAATTCCATCTTAAGATCCAGACTTTTGATTCAAATTCCATTTTGATTTTCAGATTTCAAATCAACTCCTATTCTCAATTCCAGTTCTTAAATCCAATTCCATTTCATCCCAGATTTCAAATCCAATTCCGATTTTCAGATTTTAAATCCAGAATTCAATATTGATCTCAAATTAGAACCCAGACTTTGAATTCAAATTCCATCTTGAAATCCAACTTTCAAATCAAGCCCATCTCTCAATTCTATTTAGATTTCTCAAATCTCCTTCTGATTTCAAACTTTGAAGTTAGAATTCAAATTCCATTCCAAATATTCATCCTGATTCAAAATCCTAATTCAAAACTTTGAATTTTCTTTTCTTCTCCTTTTATCTCAAAACCATCTCTTTCAAAATCCAGATTCATTTTTCCAAACTCTGATTATTCCAAAAACTTAGAACTTTAAATCTTAAGTTCTAAGTTAGAAACCATTTCTTCACTCCCTTATCATATTCATCTAAGAATCACTTGGGAAATTTTAAATCATTTTAAAAAAAGAGCATACATCCCTGCATTGCACAAGCATGATTCTTTGTGCATTTAGACTTAAAATAAATTCTTAGATAATTTCTTAGCAAAGCAAAAGGCATGAATTCGACCCTTGGTTCGATTACCCCTGGTAAAGGCGTCAGGAATGGTCGAACCTCGTACCGACGAGCGAATCCCGTCTCGCAATTTTCTTGCAAATATTTAAAAAATGGAGGCGAGTTATATTTTTAAATCAAGGTCAAGTGAGACCCCGCAAAAGAGTTCATCTTCTCTTCTCCTCTTTTCTTTTCTCTTCTCTCTTCTTTTCTGTCTTTTATTTTTTCTCCCTTCAAAAAGGAGGAAATAGGGATAAGAAAGGAAAAGAGAAGGAAGAGGGAGAAACCACAAGAGAGAGGAAAATTTTTGCGATGATCACAGTTTTGGCGACCGTGATGGGACTCATCTTCGTTCGGTCGAATTTTGTGCCTTTTTCTTTTGCTTTGATATTTTCTAAAGTCTTTATTCTAACATATGTCGGCTACATTTCCATGCAAACCTTAGGAGCCTAGACTCTGTCCTAAGCTGACATCATTGCACATAGGATTTAAGTATGGTTTGGTAGGACCATATTGAGGAGATTATTCCATGATCACATTAGACTTAGGTCTGAAATACAACTCTCCTCAATTCTAGGGATTGAATGCAAAACAATGTATGCAAGTGTATGCTTCTTTCATTTTAAATCTATCTCTTTAGGACTTGCATTAGAGATATCTGATTTTATTGCATGCTGAACATGTTTTCAAAAACATCCCTACCTATATTGTCCTGGTCTTCACGTTGCTAGGTTGTCTCACTGAACCATAGTTCGGGAGAGAGCCTCACAACTGGACCATTTATTTGGGTTCGCGCCCCCTTACCACGTACCTAAGGGCCATAGTCCGAGGTATATCGGTAGGTGCTCAAGGATGTCGGGAAACCATTACCTTAGAACGGGAGAAATACTTCTATGCCACGTACTTTGAGCTTCGGCTTGAGTATATCGGCGTATCTTGATTGAAATCAGATGATCTGAACCCTAGAATTAGGATTAAGGTCCTATCAACCATTTCAAAATATTGCATTTAGAGTCAGCATCTAGGGAGTGTTGTTTGCGCATCTTTTGTCTGTATATCTGTAATTGTGTAATATTTTATATTTCCCTTATATATTTTCCAAAACCCTCAGTATATATTATTCAAAATTTTCTCTTTGCTTTTTAAACCCCAGGTGTATTTTTCTTTTTCTTCTTTCTTCTAATTCTTTTGATCCTGCCTGCAAATTCTTCAAAATCTTAAATCTTTGCCATCTACTTTCAAAATTCTTTTCCTTTATATTCCTTACCTTCTTTTGCAATAAAATATCTTTTGTCTGGATATGTCCTTTTCAAAGTTAATCTTTGTTCTCATTTTTACTTATTTATCCTTTTTCGGAAAAACAATGCGGTTGTCACAAATTTTGGTGACAACCCGATCCCTCGTAATGGGATGTTTTCATTTCAGATTATGATTAAAATTTCTTTCTAGATCTTTTCTAAAAACCCCATTTTTGCTCTACAGAGAGCATTGGCGTTATCAGTTGAGTCAGGCAAAGACCAAAGATTGCACTGCTCTAAGATCCCAGTTACAAACAGAAAGTAAGGAATGGATTCTCAAAAGTCTGTCAGAGAGGGAGTTCAGGACAACAAGAGTGAGATTGATCTCGCAATATATCGATTATTCAAAAAGATGATGATTGAGATATGATCTGAGCAAGCTGAAGGCAGTTGTGGAAAAGCTCCCACCAAAGGGGAGGCACCTGTCACCTTCCCCATAAATGAACGCAGCAATATCAATGCAGAAAATTTTAAAGCCAGCAGAGGCAACAACCAAGGCAACCAGGGCAACAACTTGGGAGAGTGTAAAGGCAAAATTGGGAAATGTTGTGAAAACCATGATAGACTTCTTTAATACAGTCCTCGGCAAAAAGGCAAGAAGCAAGAAGAACCAAAGCGCAAGGATTGGAACAAGGATCGAGATTTCACTCCTTTAGATGAACCGCTCGACAAAGTCCTCGAATACATGTTGTCTAGTGGATTACTCAGGCTCACAAAAGCCGCCAGTTCTTCTACAATCATGGGAAAATATATAGACCAATTCTGTGGATACCATCAAACAACAGGGCATGACACTGAGCATTGCTTTGTCTTCAAGAATATAGTTCAAGACTGCCTTGATAAGAATCTCTTTATCAAAAATGAAGAAGAAAAACATCCAGATCTCCTAACCATGCAAGCTCAGTCCAGCTACCCGGCAGGGGTCAACACTCAGTGGAAATCAAGCAAGCCGAAGAAAGCAAAGCATGAGGGTTGGGGTTATGATCGCAAGCTTACCCCTCTAGGACAGCCAATCAAAGAAGTTCTATAATACCTGCTTGCGAAAGGCATGATCAAACTCCCTAAGCAGGATGATCCCTTTGTCACCAAGGGGAAATGGAAAGATCGCTTTTGCAAGTTTCATCGAGCGAGGGGACATGACACGGAGCGCTGCTTCATCCTCAAAAATATTATGCAAAATTACATTGACAAAGAGCTTCTGGTGCCAGAGGAAGGAGAAGAGCAGCCTGCAGTTCCAACCGAACCTTTTCCAGACCACTCAAAGAATTGAGAATGCCAAAAGTGTTTTGCTTTCATCCCTTTTTTGTCAGTCGCTTTATAGGGGAAAGTTGGCCTAGTCTTTGTGACTACTTTTGGTTAAAATATTTGTAAATATTCAGCTTTGTTATCTACTTTTGCTTATCAATGAAATGTCGATTTTCTTTATATCTTTGATATTCAATACTTCCTTCTTTTTGCTATATTGGGGCATTAAATTCCTTTTCTTTTTAAAATACTGGACAATCCTGACATCATTCATGAGAGAAATGATATTACCTATGAGGGTCTTTAAAAAATCATGAAAATTTTTCATATTTTAGTCCAACCTCTTTCAAAGATCAACCCTCGTGTTGTTAATCTTTTCCAAAAAAAATATAGGTTTTCAACCATTATATTTGAAGATCAACCCTTGTGTTGATCATATTTTCCAAAAAATTGGTTTTTGATCATTGCATTCAAAGATCAACCCTTGTGTTGATCATATTTTCTAAAAAAATTGGTTTCGAACCATTGCATTCAAAGATCAACCCTTGTGTTGATCATATTTTCTAAAAATTGATTTTGAATCATTACATTCAAAGATCAACCCTTGTGTTGATCATATTTTCTAAAAATTGATTTCAAATCATTACATTCAAAAAATCAACCCTTGTGTTGATCATATTTTCTAAAAATTGATTTTGAATTATTACATTCAAAAATCAACTCTTGTGTTGATCATATTTGCTAAAAATTGATTTCGAATCATTACATTAAAAAATCAACCCTTGTGTTGATCATATTTTCTAAAAATTGATTTCGAATCATTACATTCAAAAATCAATCCTTGTGTTGATCATATTTTCTAAAAATTGGTTTCGAATCATTACATTCAAAGATCAACCCTTGTGCTGATCATATTTTCTAAAAAATTGATTTCGAATCATTACATTCAAAGATCAACCCTTGTGTTGATCATATTTGCTAAAAATTTATTTCAAATCATTACATTAAAAAATTAACCCTTGTGTTCATCATATTTTCTAAAAATTGGTTTTGAATCATTACATTCAAAGATCAACCCTTGTGTTGATCATATTTTCTAAAAATTGATTTCGAATCATTACATTCAAAGATCAACCCTTGTGTTGATCATATTTGCTAAAAATTGATTTCGAATCATTACATTCAAAGATCAATCCTTGTGTTGATCATATTTTCTAAAAATTGGTTTCGAACCATTGCATTCAAAGATCAACCCTCGTGCTAATCATATTTTTTAAAAAAATTGAGTTCGAATCATTGCATTCAAAAATCAACTCTCGTGTTGGTCATATTTTTCTAAAAATTGGTTTTCAAATCATTGCTTAAAAAAATTAACCCTCATGATGATCTCTCATGAATGATCCCCTTTCAAAGATCAGCTCCAATGATTGATCTTTCTTTCCAAAAATGATTTTTTCATATTCTTCTCTCATTTTAAAGATCCCACATGCAGACAGGATCAAATAAACTCTTTTTTCTCAACTTTTATCAAAATTTTCATTTATCAAATCTTCTTTCAGTCTTATCGGTTTTATTCATCTTTATCAAATTTTATTAAAATTTTATTCATCTATTTTTATTAATTCTTCTTGTCAATTCCTATTTTAAAACTTTCCCTTTCAGGTTAAGGGATAAACCTGATGCCGCCCTTCAATGAGGTATTCTTTCTTCTCCTTTCCCTTTCAGGTTAAGGGATAAACCTGATGCCTCTTTCCCATGAGGTATTTCTTTTTCCTTCTTCTTTTTCCCCCCTTTAGGTTAAGGGATAAACCTGAAACCTCGTCCTACGAGGTCCTTCTTTCTTCAGGATAAGGGATAATCCTGAAATGTCTTTTAAAGCTTCATTAATCTTTGCCAAATCTTTTTAAAATCTTATTCTTTACCCAATTTTGTCAAATTTACCTTTCTTTATCCAATTTTGTTAATTCTTCCAAAGCCTTTTTATCAATCTTTGCCAAAATTTCTTTCCTTTCCCATTCAGGATAAGGGATAATCTTGAAACCCCTCATAGGAGCAACAATGCTACCTGTGAGAATTCTGTTACAAAGATAATTTCCATAAAATTTCCTTGATTCTTCTCTTTTGTCAAATCTTCCATCAATTTCTATCTCTTCTCGTCATTTCTTTCTCAAATTTTATTTCTTCCCCAGTCAAGATAAGGAGGGAATCAGATCACATGCAAATAAATTCAGTCCTCGAGCTGGTCATTCTTAATCCTAAATCCGGTCCCTGCACTGGCAAATGTTCAAAACTCAATCCTGGTTAAAACTTTCTGTCAAAAACCCGAGTTTCGACTCAGGCTTCTCCTTTTGAATCCAATGCTCGTGTTGGAACCAATCATTTCTTTAGAAATTCGAGTTTTCAAAACTCGAGTTTCTCTTTTGTCTTTTATTTTCTGAAGATCCGAGTTCCAACTTGGATTTTTCCTCTATTATTTCATTTGAAGTTCCGAGTTCCGACTAGGACCTCCTTTTGAATCCAATGCTCACATTGAAACCAATCGTTGTGTCGAAGTTTCAAAATTTTCAAAATCCTCTTTTATCTTCTGATTTGAAGATCCGAGTTCCCACTTGGGTTTTTCCTCTATTATTTCATTTGAAGTTCCGAGTTCCAACTAGGACTTCCTTTTGAATCCAATGCTCGTGTTGGAAACCAATCATTTCTTTAGAAATTCGAGTTTTCAAAACTCGGGTTTCTCTTTTATCTTTTATTTTCTGAAGATTCGAGTCCCAGCTCGGGTTTTCCCTCTATTATTTTCATCTGAAGTTCTAAGTTCCGACTAGGACTTCCTTTTGAATCCAATGCTTGCGTTGGAACCAATCATTTCTTTAGAAATTCGAGTTTTCAAAACTCGGGTTTCTCTTTTATCTTTTATTTTCTGAAGATCCGAGTTCCAGCTTGGGTTTTTCCTCTATTATTTCGTTTGAAGTTCCGAGTTCCGACTAGGACTTCCTTTTGAATCCAATGCTCACACTGGAACCAATCGTTGTGTCGAAGTTTCAAATTTTTCAAAATCCTCTTTTATCTTTTGATTTGAAGATCCGAGTTTCCACTCAGGTTTTTCCCTCTATTATTTTTGTTTGAAGTTCTGAGTTCCGAGTTCCGACTAGGACTTCCTTTTGAATCCAATGGTCACATTGGAAACAATCGTTGTGTTGAAGTTTCGAATTTTTCAAAATCCTTTTTTTATCTTCTGATTTGAAGATCCGAGTTCCCACTCGGGTTTTTCCTCTATTATTTTTGTTTGAAGTTCCGAGTTCCGACTAGGACTTCCTTTTTGATCCAATGCTCACGTTGAGACCAATTGATTACGTCGAGAATTCGAGTTTTCCAAACTCAAAATTTCTCTCTTATCTTTTATCTTGAACATCTGGGTTCCGACTCAGGTTCTCTCCTTTTATTTCACCTTCCTTTTTAATACACGAGTCCCGACTTGGACTCACTTCTTTTTCAAAAACCCCAACTGCCAGGAGGGACCTTCTTTCAAAATCCAGCCTTCCGGCTAATCCATTTCAAATTTCAAAATTCAGGTTTATTCTCTTTAAAAATCCTTCTATGCCCTTTCAGGATGAGGGATAAACCTGATGCCTCCTGCTAACGAGGTATTTCTTCTTTCCCCCTTTAGGTTAAGGGATAAACCTGATGCCTCCTGCTAAAGAGGTATTTCTTTCCTTCTTCCCCCATTCAGGATAAGGGGATAAATCTTGAAAGCAGACCACATAGAGTTAAAACTATGATGGTCCATTAATTTTCACCAAGGATCCTTGATTCCTCAATTCTTTTTGAAAATTTAGCTCTCTTCAAAATCCGGTCCTCGCATCGGTAACCTTCTAAATTCAGTATTCTGATCAAATTCTTTCCTTTTACAAAATTCAAATTCTGACTTAAATCTTATGTATTTTCAAAAGATCCAGCATCTTGCTGGTCATGTATTTCCAAAAGATCCAACTTTCGTAGGTCATGTATTTCCAAAAGATCCAGCTTTTGCTGGTCATGTATTTCAAACATTCCAGCTTTTGCTGGTTTTGTATTTCAAACGTTCCAGCTTTCACTGGTCAGGTATTTCAAACGTTTCAGCTTTCGTTGGTCATGTATTTTAAACGTTTCAGCTTTCGTTGGTCATGTATTTCAAACGTTTCAGCTTCTGCTGGTCATGTATTTCAAAGGTTCCAACCTTTGCTGGTCATGTATTTCCAAAATCAAAAAATTCAACTCAATGTCTCGTCAAAATCTATACTGAGTGATTATTCCACAAAGAATTTGTGAAAACTTTGCTAATTTACTAAAAGCATTTGTTGATTCTAAAAATCTGACTACGCAAAAAGAATTTTTCTCAGATTACCTCTAGTATTCCTTCCAAAAAAGGCGAAACTTTTTGCGAAAAAGAGGTAAAATTCAAATCTTTTCTTGTTGATCAACCAAAAGGATGTAAGAAATGTCCTCGATATGATTTGTGAAAGAAATCTTCAATGATGTTGAAAAGCCAGAAGCGATTTGATATTGATCATGGCTATGATGCATGTTTTAAGACGACTTTCTGGCAATCAGGCAGTGGACATATCTTGAGCTATAAAAAGATTCCACTCAACCCAAGTCTTCACATTCATTAAAAGTTGCAATCAAATATCTGCAAAAGGGATCACTCAACTGTCGTCGAGATGAAGACGAATAGGCGAGCTAGACTCCGGGGCCAAAGAAGATTTGGATCATCTCCGAGATGAAAGAGTTTGTGAAGGATCCTTTCAGAGAAAGTTCAGATCACCGTTGAGATGAAGGCGAGTGTGATGAACCTACCGACAAACCCTAAAGATATTTGATATCTGCTATCATCTAAAGACCCTTTTAAGCTTATATCATCAATAGAATTCCTAAGATAAAAGAAGGATCAGAACATCTCCAAGATGAAGGAGTTTATGACGTACTCTTCCCTGAAAAAGAGAGAAAAGTTAGGAAATCTCCAAAATGAAGGATGATGTAAAAGCCCGGAAAGCCCAATGACTCAAAAAGAGTGCAAAAAGATCATCGTGGGAAAACACCTAGATATCAAACTGTCAAAGTTGCCAAGAGTCATCTTTTCTCATGCAAAATTCTTTTATCAAAATCTTCTCACTACTTGCTTTTATGAAATTAAGAATATTTCTTCTATTCTCATATCAAGGAAATGGATAGCTTCCTTGAAGAAAATCATCAGCGCTAAAATTTTGAATCTGACTCTTAGAATTGAGGAGTTAACCTCATTGGAGGAAATACTCTAGGTAAAAGAGGGAATATCTTTGCACATACGTGCACATTTTCAAGTGTTTGAATCAGCTATAATTTTATCTTATTGGAAAAATTTTCTAGCTATTCCAAGAATGAAATAAACATTCAATGTTCATTTTAATGCAACCTAGCGTTGTTTATATCTTCCAGAAGAGTTGCCTCATTTAGTTGAAGTATCTCTTCCCATCCCATCAAGGTTTTTCTCATTGAGAAATCCGTATGGTAGATCCCCATTCAGGTTAAGGGTCAAACTTGAACCCTCTGTGAGAGGTCATTCATTTCAAAAGTTATTTCAGTCTCAGCAATGAGACGCCCAATTTCTTCCCCTTTTCAAAGCTTTAGGGAATCCTATATTTCTCCTTTCGCAAAACCCCTTTTGGATTTGTTCGTCCAAATTCTGAAGGTCCCATTATGGTTTCTCCATTCGAGAAATCCGTATGGTAGATTTCCCCACTCAGGTTAAGGGTCAAACCTGAACCCTCTGCAAAAGGTCATTAATTTCAAAAGCTATTTCAGTCTCAGCAATGAGACGCCCCATTTCTTCCCCTTTTCAAAGCTTTAGGGAACCCTATTTTCCTCCTTTCGCAAAACTCCTTTCAGATTTGTTCGTCCAAATTCCGAAGGTCCCATTATGGTTTCTCCATTCAAGAAATCTGTATGGTAGATTTCCCCACTCAGGTTAAGGGTCAAACCTGAACCCTTTGCGAGAGGTCATTCATTTCAAAAGCTATTTTAGTCTCAGCAATAAGACGCCCAATTTCTTCCCCTTTTCAAAGCTTTAGGGAACCCTATATTTCTCTTTTCGCAATAACCCCTTTCGGATTTGTTCGTCCAAATTCTGAAGGTCCCATCATGGTTTCTCCATTTGAGAAACCCGTATGGTAGATTTCCTATTCAGGTTAAGAGTTAACCCGGAACCTCGCTTCGCGAGGTATCTTCCTTGCAGGTTTGGGTTAAACCTGAGTCTCGTTCCAACGAGATTCCTCGTTCTGAGATGTTTCCTTCCAGTCCCATCATGGTTCTTCCCATCATGGTTCTTCCCATCAAGGAACCCATGCTTTGTATATCCATCCAGGATAGGATCCTACTTGAGCTTCATTTCACGAGGCATTTTTCAAAATTGTCCCATCAAGGTTCTCATATATTCCTTTCCTTATTCAATTCATTTTCGTCCTATCCAGGTTAAGGGCTAAACCTGAATCATTCCAAAAAGCGTATCTTGTCTCACCCATGAGACTTGATCAAAATTCTTATTCCACCATTTCAGAATGTTCACCCAAAATCCCATCACGATTTCATCATTTCTACTATTTGATCACTTCATCTTCGAGGATTCTATCCCCCCAAAACCATTCAGGATAAAATATTATTTGTACATGTAAGTATTCACATGTCCGAGCATGTCCACTTGTGTCACTAGGGACAAACCACCAAAATGGTGTGTTCCTGTGACATACACCAAACCCAATTACATATCTGAGTTGGGCTTGGTGATGAGTTGTGATTATGAAATCTAGCTAGATTCAATTGCAGGTTTATTTCAAGATTCAAAACCATAAGAATGAACTACATTGGACTCAAGGTTCATCAAGATACTTAACTAGATGATAAAAACATATTTTGGATTACTCCTTTTTTTCTCGATGAGGTTTGATTAGAAGATGTTTCATCTGAGACGAATTTGACTTTGATACTATTTCACATGGACCCAAGGAGAATAGTGACAAATCTTGCAAGATTTATGAAAATATTGTGAGAAATTACTCAAAAGTTAAAAACTACAATTGCTCGTGATATATTCAATTTCTCACGAGCTTTTCGTCAAGATCTGTCTCATATTTTTTCTAAATAGTATTTAGTCCCAGAATTTTCTTGATTTTATTACGATTGACTTTGCAATTTTGTTTCTTGGACTGTGTTCCTAAGATGTTGGGGCAGTCTCAATAAACTTGTGAGAGAAAATTTTAGTTCCTGTGATTTTTTGTGGGTTTTCTAAAATCAGGTTAACAGGTATCCGAATTGCACAGTATAACACGTGTTGGTAACTAGTTGAGTTTTACTTTGTGCAACTTGTTTATTAATGCTTAAATTAAAAATTGGACTAATATGCATGTTAATTGAATGCATTTTATTTTTTATTAAATTGTGCATGCATAAATATGAATGATTAGTCAACCTTGACTGTGTAAATACATAATGATTGAATTATTGTATAGATTTAAATAAGGTTCATTCTAAGGCTATAGAGCTTACACCCAATAAATTATGGATTGACAGGAAGTTAGATTTGAGTCATTTGCGAAAGTGGAGGTCACCTGCTCATATATTGATTCTTAGTCAGATAAGAGGCAATTTAGATAGCAAGACTGTCAAATGCATATTCATGGGATACCCAAAAGGATCAAAGAGATATTGCCTATATAATCCTGAAAAATAATTTATAGAGAGTAAAGAAGTAGAGTTCCTAGAAACCAAAGAAAGTATTTTTTATCTTGAAGATGATAGTGTCCTTCTAGACATCATAAATGATTCTGGGGTACCTACTCAAGAGTTAGAGCATAACAATTTAGTTGTGAATAATGAGCTAACTTCACAATCGATAATTAGTCAGAAAAGATAAATATCATATAAAACCCATTAGATTTTATTTTTATATATGTTTATTTATACTTTCTTATACAAATTATTTGTTAAATTCAAATATTTGAGATTTTGGATATATGATAAAAATTGTAGGGCATTTTGAAAAATGCATCACATTTTTTACATATAGTACAATCATTTTCCATAAAAACATCATGTAGCTCATAGCATAAAGGGTCAAGTTTCGATTTTGCTGACTTAGTGAAACACTTCATCTGTAAGACATGCAACTTTTTAGTAAAAATTATGAATAAAATTAAGATGTGTTTTATGTAAAATTATCCTATTGACTCGAAATACAAAATAAATAAATTTCAACGAGCCAATTATACTTAGAACGTATATATCCTCAAGGATATATGCTCAAACACTCAAGGAGCCATAACTCTCTCCCTAAACAAAATTAGGAGATTTCAATGAGCCAATCCGCTTCGTCTCATCGATAAAAAAAAATTATGTACTTATATTTGTTCACAAAAAATATCGACGAAACTTCAAAAATACATGAACTCCCACAAAAATATCTGGCAGACCCCACAAAAATATCTTACCAAAAATATATTATGGGCCCCACATAAATATCCCATGGAATTATTAAGTGGTCCCCATAAGGACATGGATGTTATTTAGTTACTTTGTCACTAAGTTTGAATCTTAGATCAAGTGTGCATTTAGATCAGAACCAGACCCCATGTAGATCCAGGATCCATATTTTTGGCCTATAAATAAGAGGTGACCCTCTTAGAAATCGCCCCCCCCCCCCCCCCCCGCCCTCTCTCCTCTTTTTCTCTCTAGCATTTCTCCCCTCTCTCCTCTCTCTTGGTTCTAGCCTATACTAGGCTCACTTGCAGTGAACTTGGAACTGACTAGCCTAGGTTGAGCCCAGTTTTGTCAAGTCAACTTGACCTACTATGCTAACTTTTCTCTCTCTTCTCTTATCTTAGTCTTAGCCTAGGTCAAACCCACTTAACATAGACTGAGCCTACTTGAGGTGAGCTTGGACTCACTTGACCTAGACTGAGCCTACTTAAGTTGAGCTTGGACCCACCTGACCTATACTGAACCTAGTTGAGACAAAACCCCTTAGCCCTGACTGCTTGACCTACTCTAACTTCATCTAACCTAGCCTAGCCCACTTGAGGTAGTTTCAAACTCAGTTGGACCTAAACTAGGTCTAATCCAATTTTGGTCTAAATCTCACTGTATCGCCACACCGTTGAGTTCTGCAAAAGATACTCTTGGTTTTGATTGTACTGGACATAAAGACGTGTCAGCCACAACCTAAGAGTGCCTCAATGCCTCATTGTACCACCGTCACTGATCCTTGGTAGGTTTGCGTACCGAATAATACCAAGACTCAAGTTTTTCTCTATAGATGCTTTGCTTATGCATTTTGTCTTGTCGTCATGTTGTATGGTGCCAAGGCTCCTGCTTTTTATAAATACGTACTTTACTTATGCATTTTATATTATCGTCATGCCGAATGGTGTCAAGGCTCCTACTTTAAGCAACATATATGTACTTTGCTTATGCATTTTGTATTGTCATTACGCTGAACGGTGCCAAGACTCTTACTTTTTGCAATATATATGTACTTTGTTTATGCATTTAGTATTGTCGTTGTGTTGAACTGTTCTAAGGCTCTTGCTTTTTCACAAGTTATTTAGTTGGGTTTCACCTGTTGTGCCTTATATATGCTTTTTACATTATCGTCGTGTTGTTATATGCGCAGGCTCCCGCTTTTAGTAAATATAGCTGCGTAGAAATAAGCGTACAAATGAAGACTGCTCCCTATCGCCAAAGCGATTTCAAATACCCTTCCTCATTCAAGATGTTGTTTGGAAAAGAAACCCCTATTGGAAAGGTTTCACAATTTGTGCAAAATCGCTTTTACATAAACATCTAAGTCACTAGCGTATGGCCTAACTAAGGCATGGGTTTCTAATAAACCATGGTAGATATAAAGTACAAATAATGATGCACATATACCACTAAATGAGCATAGTGCTTTCTCCGTCAAAGAGAGGTGCTGCGTATTTTTTTTAAAAAGATGCTCACCGAACTTAAAAGCACAAAATGCTTTCTTCGTCAAAGAGAGGAGGTGCTGCCAATTTTTTTGGAAAGATGCTCATCGAGCTTAAAAGAGCGTAACACTTTCTCCGTCAAACAGAAGAGGTGCTGCTAAAATTTCTGACAAGTGACCTTTCATAGTAAAAAGGAATGTCATGCTTTCTCCGTCAAACAAAGGAAGTGCTGTTGAAATTTCTACAAAATACTTGTCTAAGCTAGTATGAATGGCACGATGATACCCCATTTGTCAGAACTTTGCCTGGACGGTTCATTCCATGTTCGCCTTCAAAGGCACCATACTCGTAAGGGTCGATACATCAGAGTAGCCGTTACTTTTTGTTAGGTAAGTGCTCGATACAGTTATATATGTTGATCTAAAGTGATTATTAGCTATGCATGTCCATATGAAATATTGTACTACAACAAGACTCGTAAGGGCCGTTGTGCGAGAGTTGGTTGTCCACCCGCAAGGGGTGAAGCGTTCGTGAAGGTCGTAGATGTCAAGAGTGAGGTCCTGCATGCATATGAATAAAACATAACGCTAGTCTCTAGACCACATAGGAATTGCCTATGTGGCACTTGACGTCCTAATAAGAAAGATTACACAATCAAACCCCTTCAAGACTTGAGTTTATCGTGGCATGATGGTGATGGTATCACCATGAGTAATCTCTATGATGTTATGAACCAAATAATTTAGGTGACCTTCCGTCACTCAGAGGTTAGGAGGTCGGATTATCCTTAAGATCTAGGGATTGAATTTCACTACTGCAGTAAAATGATGCATCCGAAACGACTTGGTGGGGGTCTTCCGGCATGAAAACGGTCGCCCCACTACGAACAATGTTACTCAGACCTCTAGAGTATACAAAATACATAGCTTAATGAACCCTCAAATGACTTCGTTTGATGCCAAAGTTAAGTTCTCTCACCTACCATGAGGTGAACGAGTAAATATCGAAACAATGCATTAGTTACAAGTACAACGATGAATGAATGAATGTGCGTTAGTATTACTCATGTATAACCTTGTGAAAGGTATTGATATGGTATATTGCTGGACTGATAGAGCAAAGGACCCACGTTGTATCCACATGGCTAAGCTAAGCTCAATGAGCTTTTGCTTTGATTTGTGGGATACTGATATGCTAAGTCACGGAGATTTGAGCTACGATATTTCAATTGCGGCCCTGAAGAGGTTTTTTTGGTGTTTATATATTAAGTTGTAGATACTTGAGCTATGATATTCTAACTGCAGCCCTAAAGAGGTTTTTCGTGTTTATACGCTAAGTCGTGGAGACTTGCTACGGCCTAAAGAGATTCAATGTGTTTTTAAGCTTTATACTTAACGATGGTTATGACCCCGTTTTATGAAGGATACATGTACTGAACTTGCGATGTGATATGCGGAGCAGGGTGGCATCGAGTTCTAGGATTTCTCCAGACTGTGCTGGACATTTCATTTATAAAACCCGTTTTATAGAATATTGTTTTACCAAGTAGTGTTGTTTGTAATAAATAACTCGTTATGGTATCCATAAATGAAATACTTTAATGGCCAATGAGTGTTTGGCTACATACCTATGACTTGCTCAACATCTTTTAAAACCGACGACTAACTATGTAAGACCCGAGAATTTTCTGAGGAATTATCCAATAGAAGATGAAATTTCATAATGCAATTGTCTATGTATTCATACATAAATATGTATATGCATATGTCTATGTGTGCACATTCGTATATAGATATATATACGTGTAAATGTATATTGGAAACCCTAAAGTGAAAGTATATATATATATATATATATATTCATTGTAAATATACCTAAGTTTTTGTTCAAAAACATATAATTAATTGAATTTCATTAACGAGACCTCTAAACGATCTAAACCCTTTCATTTTACGTAATTTGACAAGGGATTGAGGTTTGAGAAATTCTTAAGTCTTACCGGAGTTTAGATAAACCCTTTTTTCAATAAAAAGAAGATATAACTCTATAAAATTTTAGTATAGCAAGATCAGATCGTGGTTTGGTTGGGCTCAACCCGGAGAGCTCAAACCTAGACCCTAGCTAGGCGTGTTTGACCAGCTAAGGGGTTTGACCAAGCTGGGCGGTGGCCCCTTGGTAATAAAAAGGTAAGTTTTAAAAAGGGTGAAATCTGATTGGCCATGTGGGCGGCAGCCCCATGGCATTTCTAAAAGATATTTCAATGATAAAAAATGGTGCAATCCTATTGGCCACGGGGGAGGGGGCAGCCCAGGGACACTTTTTGAAAAGCTTTAAAACCAAGAAGGGCAAAAAGGGCTTTATTTAATGACATTTTTGAAAGAGTTTTAAGAAAATTCAAATGCTTGTATCTCATAGGGGGCGTGGAAGGTGTGTTTGAGAAACCACAACTATGCCATGGCCTAGATGGGTGTGCAACCCATCTCAGCCCTCCCTTTTTTGAGGATTAATCTCATCCGTTCATCAAGTTAACCCTACCTACTTAAGGTCTTGAAAGGGAAAGAGAGAGAAAACGGGGGCGAATTTCTCTTCTCTCTCTCTCTCTCCCTCTTCTCTCCTTCTCCCAGTTGTGACCTCCATTAGAGCTTCCTTGAGCTCTAGTGTAGGAGGTGGTACCGAAAGGGACTCTCCCCTACACTACCAGCCAAGTGAAGATCGTTCCTCCTCTTTTTTGGAAGAAAGCAAGGTGAGATTATATTCTCCTTTTCCATTTGCACTTCTTTTGTCAAAAAAAAATGTGATATTGTGCTTTCTTCCTTTAAATGTGAAACTGAATCCCACAATGCATGTATTTTGAGTTGCATGGTGGATTCAGCCGATTAGATACATGTTGTTGTTCCTTATTTTCATTTCGTAGTACCTAGATGAGATGCATTCCGGGAGCACACACACACACGGTTTCAATATATATATATATATATATATATATATATATATATATATATATATATATATATATATATATATATATATATATATATATATATATATATATATATATGCAATTAAGGCTTTCAGTTGGTTCATTTTTTTCCTGTTTGTGGTTGTTTGATGGCTCTGACCAGGGTTTGAACGCATGGTTCAGACCTGGTCCGTTAGCCCAGTCCAGCTAGCCTTTGGTATATTCGTTTTTCTGTTCAGACGATTCACCATAGTTGGGGGTCAGTCCTTTGGCAGGCGCACTAACTCGGCTGGACCGAGTTGGGTGCAGCCTTGGTACGGTCTGGTGCAACCCAACACCTCTGGAATTGCCCAGACCTACCTGCCCTAGGTCTTTGTCCATTCTGGATAGGCCTGGGCGCCCTTTTGTTCCAGCCGGCTAGCACCTTAGCCGCTAGATGACTATAGGGTATCGGGTGCGCCCCACTCGGCTGGTCCAAGTTGGGTGCAGTCTAGCCGGACCTTGGAGCAACCCAGCACTTTGGGTTTGCTCAGTCATGGACCTGCTGTGAACACCCCAAATTTTTCAAAAGTCTTATAAAAATGACCATTTTGCCCCTGACTCCATTTTTTGAGAAAACCAAAGCTAAATTTCAGTCTTTCTTCAGATCTCTGGATTAAGTTCCACATTTCAAATTCAACTCCAGATCTGAACTCAGTATTTTAAATCCAAACCTGAGCCCCGTTGTCCGGTTTCCAAAATAAAAATCGCAAAAATATCAAAAACTGATTGGATCCTCGGCCCTATATTTTTCAGTTTGAGGTTGTAAACCTCGAATATATATATATATATATATATATGTATATATATATATATATATATGTATATATATATATATTTTTTAAAATTCGGACACAAATCCATTTTCTGAAGAAATTCTCTCAAAATAGCTCAGAAAATTCCTTTTTGTAAATATTTTACAAAAAACACAAAAAAAATTAGTTTTAAATCTTCGATTTCTCGTAAAGCTTTAGGATTTTATTCTAAAAATACAAAAAAAATAGAAAAATAACATAAAAAACCAAAAAAATTGGAAAAATTGCAAGAAAAGCAAATTATTCTCAAGGTTTTAGGAAGCCTCTTGCTGAAAACCTCAATTTTGAACTATTTTCGAAAAATTTCTTTTAAGGGGAACCTCTTTTAGAAATAGCACAAAAAGCCAACGGAATCCTCCCGCACGTTTTCATCTCCCCTCTCCACCGTCCGATCTGCAACAACCCCCCCCATTCTCCCCCTTTCATCTTCAACAAACAGCTTCTCGAATTTTCCTTCTTCTCTTTAAAGAGGGCATCTCTCCTCTTCCTTCGGGATTCCTGGCCCGACACCCATTATCTTCCTTTAGATCCATTAGCATCGTCATAACCAAGCTTCCACTGCAAAAATCCATTACAATTCATCAATTTCATCCATTGTCAGCATTTTCCATCCCATTGACAAGGTTTTTCTGAAGAATCCATTGCCGATATCAGAGAAGCAACCACCATCCGTGACACTCATCCAGTTTTCTTGACATTTTCGACATCCATTCCTTCATTTCGAGCATCCTCTACGAAACATTACGGAACAACTCTCTTCTGAATCATTTCCTCTGCAAGAGATCGCCCACCTTCAGCTTTGGAGTATCGCATCAGAATTTCAGCCTTCCTCCGGATTGCCCTGGTTATCCCCCCAAATATCTCCTTCATCCGGAGTCCCTGCAACGCTTTGGTAAATCTTGCATTCTTTGTTGTTTTCTATTTAATTTCTTTTGGTTCCATTTTGGTCCCAGATACACACCAGGGATGGCGTTGGGTTGCCTGTGCAACACCAACCCATCCATGTGCTATAGCAAGAGGAACAATCTTGTTCCGATAATTTTTTTTGTTTATATAGACATTTGTTCATGCTGTGTAAGTTTAATGGTCATTCGTAGTCTATTTGAATCATAATTCATGCTCTGCGTTATTCCGATTTCCTTTGTTATCTCCATTTTTCTTGTCCATCTGATTCCCAGTTTCCTGTGAATAATTAGTTTATGTCTCGATCATATATCGATATTCGAACTCTTGTTTTGGTTGATTTTCACCATTCCGCTTTTATTTTTGATGATTCATTAAGCTTGATTGTCGCGACTAATTTAAGATCTCATCAGGTCCCTTATGTTATAACCAGTTGGGCCAATGTAATTCTGAACACATTCATCGATATCCTCTGCACTATTCAGTTCATCTCATATTAGCTGAATTCCTTTACCGGTAGCATCCCCTTGATAGGCATGACCACTGAATTCATTACTTGAACTCTTCTGCTGTCCTGCACATTCATTCATAGCGTTGCTCATCATATGCATATGTTTCCCATATTGTCTTCCACTTCATGTTTTGCACCATTACGGTCCAGCCATTTCACCTAACACACCTGTTGCTATGCTTGTTCCATCTAAATCCCTTATATATCTAATTGATTAAGGGTCAGATTTACCATCAATTCATTCCCTTAAGTTAGCAATCAAAATCCTTTGCTATCAGAAATTTTCTTTTCAGGATACCTCTGTGTAATATAACCTTTTCATCATCATATTTTTCAGTGATATTTTCATTCATTACTTGATTCCCTGGGTATTGACAAAACCCAAGCCGACATTCCTTTTCTTTAAAAAAAAAAAAAAAATCTAGGCCTACACTGCTTGCTGTAATGTGATTAGTCTTGTTCCATGTTTCAGCTGCGCTATTACGGTTCATATCAATCCCTCCACGTAGTTTTCAGCTTGATGATATTAAGTCGTTTAATGCAATTACTTCCCCTATATTCCATATTTTCTGCTCAGTCATGTAACTAGAAATCTTCAAAAGGAAAATCTCTGGCTTGTGGGACGATGGGCTCCATCTGAGAAAAGGTTGTCTGATAAATTAACCCAATGTAGGTTGTGGGTGGTTAAATTAATCGTGTGTATGCTTGTTCTGGTCTTAAATAGAGGTTTCAGGTAAAGTTTATTTTGCTCATTTATGTTCTACATCCCCTGTTGCCTCATAATATGCAGATATTTGTGCCTATCACTTACAGCACACACCATCTTATCTACTTACACATCTTGCTCAGCAGGTCCATCGCCTAAACATAAGTTTAATGATCTGAACTTTAGCATCATCAGCATAACCCCTTTGTTGATTCGCACTCTTTGGTTGCTGTTAGACGTTAGCATTGCCTTGTTACAATTTAACACTTTAGATATATGTCTATATCTCCATAAGCGTCATTTTTTTTTTTTAGCATCTGCATAATTCCTGTCTTGCGTAAATTGCACTGTGTCACACTCTTGGGTCTGGTCATTAAGTTTCCATGACCATTTTTGTCTTGAAACCACTGGGAGCGCCAGTGACATTAGAAATATAATTGAAGAAGCTTTGTTCTAAAGGAAAATCTTCAGATCCGGATGGGAACATTACCTGGCTCAAGAAGGGAAAAGATCTCGCATGCTTCCTAAATTAATCAGAGGTTATTAAATTCTTTTGTTAAACAGAATTTGCTGTATTTTCTTTCGATATGTGGGTTTTCGTACATCTGCCTATTGCAAAGAGGCCAGTAATCGTTATTTTTTGGAAGACAACCCTAGATAAAGCATGTATACTCAAGAGCTAATGTTTCAGCTCTCAGATTTTTTTTTTTGCAGGCGTAAACAAAGGTTCGCCATTTGAAATTAAGGAGAAATGGGCATAATTGACAAATTTTGGTAAGACCATCGGATGGGTAAAATGATCCTTTCACAGGAATGCAATTTTGATCTGGATCCACGTTCCCACCTGAATACATCAATATATACTCATAAATTTTGGACTATCTTCAGTGTGTATATTTATCAATATACAGCAAACCTCCATATCAATTTTCATTAAAAAAAAAAAATGTTTTAAATACAGTTCTGCGAAATTGTGTGCAGAAACAATGTATATGCTACATTTCCTGTTTCATAGAAGTTTGATCTTGATTCTCTAAATATACATCGAGTGGTTATTTTCCTGTTCATGCATCCCCATTTACAACACCTCTATATTTACATAGTATATGATAGCCCTCTGCACCTTAGCGTGACAGTTTGCACATAATATCTTGTATACTGCAGACATACAGCATTTGCATGTCATTTTCCTCATTGTTGTTTCTACTGTTGCACATCTTAATGCCATATTCTGTCTCCTCACAGATGATATCTACAGCCATCTCATGTGCACCATCGACACTTTCCATACCCTCTGCATGTTCAACCTGCACACCATCAGCACTTCCCACAGCCTTTTGCATGTTTCCTATTACTTCATACCCCACAACTAGCACAATTGGCTGTATTTACTAAGTATATTGCTACTTCAATACCCACAGCCCCACTGCTGTGAGTTACCTACAAACGAGCCTCCATACCCTGTCCAGTCCATACTCATTTAGTATCCATCCCCACCGCCGCACATTTTTTTTTCTACACTTCCACTTACTCACTTCATTCACCATTTGCCCAACATATACAGCAGCTCATCTTCTACAGGTACCTGCTTCCAACTTCAACTCTTGAACACTATATCATTCTGCATATATCTATCATTGCATTTAGTTTCCATCCAATAGCCCCTATAGCTGCTACACTTACCCCACCTACTGTCAACATATTCCAGCTTTCCTGTTCCCACTTCTCATACCTCTAATCAATCCCAGTCACTGCATCATATCATTCCCAACTTCATTCCACTCTCATTGGTTCTGCCGACAGCTCTACCTCATACCTACAGCCACTCATGTCACTCATTTCTATATCTCCATCATTACTTACACCCTGCAGCAAGCTCCACACTTCTGCCAACATCAGCTGCATGACATCTTCTTTAGTCATTCATGTTGTCTATTGCACATCACCTCCATTACCTACACAATACCTGTGCCCACTTTCAACCCCAATCCTCATATGGCTTATGTTGTATATGCACAATGTATGTATATGTATATACATAGATATGTGTATGTATATATATCATTTCCCATATATATCTTTGGCATTTTACTACTCATATCCAGGTGATATATGTAATTTTCCTCCTCCTTTCATTACTAACCCGTTTGTTTTGCAGGAAATCTGTGGGAAAAGCTATCATTTAGGGTTGTAAACTTGATTTTATATGTTGTAATAACTAGATTGGAATAAAAATTTACATTTTCCTGCTTTAGGTAGAATGAATGAGCATTACAAAAATGCCATGAATTGCCTATTTCATGCATTTTCCTTTATTTCTCAAAATTCCCACAATGGTGAAACACGAATGGCACGTGCACCATTTCGTAAGAGGTAATGTATGTTAAGTTGATGATCCACATCAATGGCCATAGTCAGGGTGTGGACAAAACTTAGCGTTTTTATCTTTTACAAAATAACATTGGATCCACACTGGATCCATTTTCAAAATTCATCATATTTTTCCTAAAATATTTTACTCTTTTATCAGAATTTAACTTAAAATTAACTCAAAATATATACCAATGGCCATAGTCAGGGTATATTGAGAGTTAATTTCATTTTAAATCCTCTAAAAGCACTAAAAATGTATTTTATTCTTCTTTTGAATTTAAATATAGATTATCATATAATACATTCAATGACCATAGTCAAGGATGTATTATATTTTTCAATCTTATTTTAATTCATTTAAAGAATGAAATAGCTTTTCAAATTCTAATTTTAAACTTATTCAAATTCATTCATCATATAGGATAGAATTACATCATATTTTCAAAACTTCCCTTTCAAAATTCCAAGTGATTCTTCTTAGATCAAATCTTATCCAAATCTAATTCTATCTCATTTCAAAGATTCAAAATTCAAATTCAAAGTCCAATCTGACTTTGAAATTCCAAAATCATTTTATATTCAAACTTCAAATTTCCAAAATCAATTCAAAAATTCAAATTCAAAGTTTAATTTAACTTTGAAGTTATCTTCTGATTTTAAAAAGGTCAACTTCACCTCCTTTATCTTCAATCAAGGTTTGGATTTAAATCTCAAAACTTAAATTTTGGGTTTCTAAAAACCCAGATCCATCTTTAAAGGTCCTATTTGGATTTTTTTTTTCTTTATAAACCAAATCCAAAAATCAAATCCTAGTCTCAACTTGGATCCAGATTTCCAAGTATAAAAACTCCATTCTGTTGAGAAACTCAGTTTTGATGTCACATAATATGATACACTGTCTCATTTGATTTTATATGATATGATAATATGTCCTCTTGAAATAATGTTATATTATGACTGAATATGTTTTGCCATAAATCTAACGAGTATTTGATGCAAGGATATCTCACCCAATAAGGATGGAGACTTCCTGTTCAAGTACAACTATGGTGCAATCATACTCCTTGAAGAAAAAGCTTGATGAGCCATGCATTCCTAAAGTTCAAATGAAGAGATCGGCTACCTCAAGATGAAGACTTTTTTCTTCTTTAGAGTCATATGTAACAAAACCTTCAGGAACTTGCATATTGCATATTACATACTCATTCATAAACACTATATCATAAAAGTATACGATAGTTTCAAAAAGCTCCTTTTTGAAAACCAATAATTGTACCTTCTTACAACCTTTTATGAAAAAGATATTTTGTCATGTAATAATTGTACCTTACACTATATACAAGACAACATGAAAAAAAAGGAATGTAGGAAAAAGACAAAAACATAAAATCGGCTACATGGAAAAAACAAATATAATATGTTTTTGAAAAGACTCTAGTTTCCCTCTTTAAAGAAATATTTTTAATATAAGAAGAAGACAAAAACATAAAATCGACTACAAAAGAAAAACAAATAAAATATGTTTTAAAAAGACTTTAGTTACCTTCTTTAAAGAAATGTTTTTTAATATAAGAAGAAGACAAAAACATAAATCGGCTACACAAAAGAAAAACAAATAAAATATGTTTTTGAAAGGACTCTAGTTACTTTTTTTCATAACCATAGAATGTCGACTTACTTGAAGTCATCATTCTCTTTACAAAGCATTAAATGCCTCCTGTAACAAATCCTTGTTAATATCCTTCTCAAAGAATGTCGACCTTCTTTTGGTCCTCATTCTCTCTGGAGACTTTGAAATACACAACATAAAGAAAACACTTGACATGACTATGTACAAATAAATATCTCAAAGCACTCATTGTACTTACACTCATTTAAAGCAAAGAAGTACTAATGTACCTCAAATCATTAATTAGAATAAAGACAAAACTACAACCCAACGTTCAATGTACTATTGTAAGAAATAGACTTTTTACATAAAATATGTATTACCTAAAATATTACAACGACTAGTGTACCCTCTATTCTACTTTTATGGAAAAAGGCATTCTCGAATTTATCTAAAAGATATTTTTGAAATGACATAACATTTCACATTTCAAAAAGTTACAATTCCAAAAATGTAACGACTACTTTTTAAAAGCTATATAAACACACTCAAATAAACTATTCAAACATGGAATGGAATAGACGTGTGAGCTTACAACGAGAAAAATTTCTATTCGATATTTGAAAAGAGAGCCTTGAAAAAGAAAGAGAAAAAGGAAAGAAAGAAAAGAGAAAAAGTCAAGTCCAGCTCTTTAACAAAGAGTATCCTCTGAGTGACAAACAGAACATTCTGAGAATCCTTCATTCGTGCATTCATATCATTCTGAAGGTTCTATAGGAAGTATTGTAACTCTGTTATTCACTGTATTCCTTCTTTGTTGAAAGAAGTAGACCTCTGTGAAAGAGGGTGTTGCCCTTCTCTGTTGAGAGAAGAAGACCTCTGTGAAAGAGGGTGTTGCCCTTCTCTGTTGAGAGAAGAAGACCTCTGTGAAAGAGGGTGTTTTCCTTCTCTGTTGAGAGAAGAAGACCTCTGGGGAAGAGGGTGTTGTACTATTTATCCGGTGACTCGGATGTTATAGTGGAAAGCTCAAGTGGTTTGCTTGGGGACTGGATGTAGGTCTGGATACTGACCGAACCAGTATAAATTCTGTGTTTTATGTGTTGTGCCTTATTGCTTAATTATTTTATTTTATCGATCATTATCATATTTCACTATTCACCCCCCCTCTAGTGGAATTTCATTTGGTATCAGAGCAGGTTTGCTGGTTTCGACGTAACAAGTCTTTCAGCACAAATGGCATCTACTTCCTATGCTCGTGATATTGATGGTCAACACGCATCTCGTCCTCCTTTCTTCAATGGCTCCAACTATGGATACTGGAAGTGCAGAATGGCTATATTTCTCAAATCAATAGATTTTGCTGTATGGAAAATTGTTGAGCATCCATACACATCTCCATCCGCAGACTATAGCTTATGGTCTGATGAAGAAAAGAAAATGGCAAACCTAAATGCAAAGGCTATGAATGCCTTATATTGTGCCATTGATCAAAACGAATTCAATAGAATATCTATATGTGAATCTGCATATGATATTTGACATTCTTTGGAAGTTATTCATGAAGGAACCAACAAAGTGAAAGAAGCCAAAATTTCATCTCTTGTTAGAAAATATGAGTTGTTCAAAATGAACAAAGATGAACCCATCACAGAGATGTTTACCAGATTCACCAACATCACCAACGATCTAAAATCTCTGGGTGTAACATATTCCCAGACTGAAAAGGTGAAGAAAATCTTGAGATCTCTCACAACTGATTGGGAGAAAAAGACTACTGCTATTGAAGAAGCTCAAGATTTAACTAAGCTTACTTTGGACGACTTAATAGGCAATCTTATGGCCTATGAAGTCCACATGAAAGAAAGAAGGGAAGAAGAGCAACCAGTAAAGAAAACTCTAGCTTTCCCAGCCCTATCTGAGAATGAAGACTCAAATAAAGAATCAGAAATTGCGCTACTTACCAGAAAATTCCAGCGCTTCATGAGAAGGAACCGGCTTCCAAACAGGCACAAGGAAAGAAAAGATCCTAAAGAAGATCCCATGTGCTTTCAGTGTAATAAGCCAGGCCACTTAAAACGTGACTGTCCCCTTCTCAAAAGAAAGTCCAAGACTGAGGAACCAAAGAAGAGGTTCTTCAAGAAAAAGGCTTTGCATGCTCAATGGGATGATTCAGAACCATCCACTAGTGAAGAGTCAAGTGATGATGAAGCCGAAACTGCAAATATGTGCTTCATGGCAAACGAAAGTTCGGTAAGTGAAATCTCTGATTTTTCCTTTGAAGAACTTCTAGATGCTTTTCAAGAACTATTTGAAGAATCTAGAAAATTGAGTTTCAAAAATAAAGATTTAAAATTTGAAAATTTAAAGCTTTCCCAAGAGAATGAAAAACTCAACAGTGAAAATTCTGAGTTGAAAAAGGAAAGTCTTATGCTTATGTCTGAAATTTCTTCTACTAGCTCCAAAACTAAAAATATGCAAGTAGAAATTTCAGAGCTAAAAAGTAAAACTGAGAACCTCATGAAAACGGTTTTCAAGTTTACTAAAGGTAAAGAGAACTTGGATAAACTCTTATCCTCTCAGAAGGTCTGTTTTTACAAGAATGGTATTGTGTTATCATCGCAAAATTTTACTTTTGCAAGTCAAACTGACCTTTGAAAAAGTTTTTGAAAATAACTCGCCTCCGTTTTTAAAATGCGGGATAATTCCGAAGAATGGGACTCGCCTGTCGGTACGAGGTTCAACCGTTCCTGCCACCTTTAACAGGGGTAATTGAACCAAGGATCAATCTTATGCTCTACTCTATTCAACTTGTCTAAATCATATTCTAATTTCTAAATGCACATAGAATCAGGCATGTGCTATGAATTTTCAGAAAAATGCACATTTGAAAACATGATGTTTGCTTTGAATGATTGAAATATAAAATGTAAATCTTGGAAAATCGTGAACTGGGATTTCAAATATACTTCTGAAAGAAATAAAAATCGATTTTGAGGAATCCTTGACATTTGGTGAAAATCGATTCTGAGAGACTTGGTTTCTCTGAATTCAAACTTGGAAATTGAAATTCTAACTTAGAAAATTTGAATTTGGAACTTGGGAAATACTTGAAATATCCTTTGAAATTCAATGTCTTTGGGAAAATCGATTTTGCTATAAGACTTAGGAGATTTTGAGAAAATGAACTTCTTTGAATTGAGATTGGAATTGGCAAATGCATGAAATGAATGAATATGGATTTAAGGAATTGAGAAATACTTTTTGTATTTTTGAGAAATGCAGTGCGTTTTGAAGTTAGCCTAAGAGTGTAGGCTGAATGTGGCTAATGTGGAGATCATAAATCTAAGTATCATTTGTATTCTGACTATGGCCATAAATACAAATTTCACCAAGTTTATAAACTTCATAGAAGCTAGTGCATGTGCCATTCGTGTAGACCATGGTGAGTTTGAATATGCATGAATCATCATCCATCACACATTAACATTATTTAAAAAAAATAAACTATATGCAATGCAACCTAAGCTAAGCAGGAAATGTAAATTCTTATTCCAAAGTTTAATTACAAATTACATCACTATTGAAATTTAAATACATGGAAAATAAAGTCTTCAATGTACCTGCAAAACTAGAAAACTTGGTTAATGAAAATATGTTGGCTTTTCTAGATTTATCCAACAATATCAGGAAATTGTTGGATTTTGCCGGATATAAGCCTTTTCCTTGATTCCCTTAAATCAAAATGATAAAGTATGAAATAAAATTGAATAAATAAGGAAGATAAAATATGAAATTTCGAAATTGGGGCCCAAATGACCAAAATACCCCTAATAACAAGACTATGGCCTTGAAATTAGGGTTTTTAGAAAGATATTTTGATAAAATGCAAGTTTTGAAATTTGAATGTAATAAACTAAGTTAAATATGATATGACATGCTTAAAAATATGAAAATTAGTGTTAGGGATTTCGAAATTTAGGTCAAATGACCAAATTGCCCCCGATAGCAAGACTATGGCCTTGAAATCAGGGTTTTTAGAAAGAGATTTTGGTAAAAATTTAGGTTTTATGCACTAAATGAAATCAAATGAGCACAAAATTAAACCTAAAGCATCCTAATATGATTATGAACATGGTTAAGCCCTAAAAATGTATGCCTATGCACGAAAATCCAATAATATCACAAAAACTGTGATTTTAGCAGTGTTTTTGGATCTTTCAGGAACCCGGTTTTGCAATTTGCTCAATTCAGCCATCAAATGGATTCCAAAATCCATGAAAATTGGTACCTGTACTTGTTATAACCCTAATATCGAATTGGAATTATAAAAATAATTTTTTGACATTAAATTAATCCGAAAATTGCATTAAACCCTAAAATATGCTATTTTTGACCTAATTCACCAACCAGCCTCAGTCCAAGACCTAAACCAGGGGTCAACTCTCCATGAAAATTTATGAAATTTTACAGAGACTAACTAAGACGAAAAACAGAGATTTTTCAATTTACAGATCGGAAAAATGATCTTCGGTTAGGGAGAAACCCTTCCGGCAATCTGAGCTAAAATATATCACTCTTAACAGGGATTAAAACAGCTATTCCAGATTGAAAATACAGACATAAATAGCAATTCTAAACAAAAATCTCTGAAATTTTAGTGGTGTACAGTAGACAAAAAAATAACAATACTCATTTTTTACAGATCTAAAATCGGATCTGTGGTTTGGGATTTATGACTAACACAAGTCTGATTAGGGTTTTGGTAAACCCTAACGAGTTTTAAATTTAAAAACAGATTCTCTAAATAGGTAAAAATACTAAACAGTGATAAAAAAAATCTGAAAATTTCACAGCAGACAGATCTACTCAATGTGAATCCATAGCACTTTACAGATCTAAAATCGGATATAAGATGACAGAAATATCATCACAGCAAGTTACCTTCTTGATTTTAACCACGATTTTAAAGCTTTAAAAACCCGATTTGATGTCTGATTTTTTTTTATAAGGTTTCCGAGATCCAAAATCTCTGATTTTTCTACAGTAACTCAATAACTCATGCATGCATCACATATAAAAAAATCAGAAATAAACAATGAGTGCTTCAATCCGAAATAACATCATCTTTACTGTTCTAAACCTAGAACACACAGAAATTTAAGAAACTTGAAAAACCATGCATTAACTAATGTAAATAAATAAAATAAACCATAAAACAGTAAATAAAACTTATTTATATGCTATAGAATGTAAAACAAACATGGATAAACCATGAAAATAAATTAAAAACAGGGAATCAATGGCTGGAATTTGATATCACCTTTAAAACATAGATTTAACCCATTAAAAAGGGTAAATCATATATTTTATTGGTTAATAATGCAAAGAATCATGTTAAAATCAATTCTAATGGATTAAAATCTCTGTAAATTATCCAAAACAGGGTTAGATCACCTTCTTGGATTGTTCTTGCTGGTTCTTGATGGTTCTTGAGGTGAAACCATGGTTGATCTTTCATAAGGAGGGGTGTCCAAGCCTAAATCTAGGTTTAAAGCATTAAATAAAATAAGAAAAGTGAAGAAGTTCATACCTTGGAGTTGCAGCAATGGAGGAAGGGATGGAGAGGAGAGAGAAGCTCCAAGAATCTAATAAGAGAGAGATGGGAAAATCGACCCCCCTTATGCCTCTATTTATAATAAAAAAATTAGGTTTAAAAATTGACAATTTTGAAAATTTTGGACTCTAAAGGGGGGGCGATTTTGGGGTGGAGTTACCTAACTACCCCTAGTCTAAATTATCCTAAATAGTTCCTAATTAACCCCTAGCTAAACCTAAGAATCCCCCAAATGTGGTGCCACTTGGCATTCTCTCACATTGGGTTTTTAAAACACTTTTAAAAACCTTTAAAAACACTAGTTTTAAAAACTAACTTTGAAAAATGAGTTTTTCAAAATGGTTTTGACTCTTCTAAACCTCTAACACTAACCAAGACATCAACTAACCCTAGTCTAGCCCTGACTTACTCGAATATGGCACCACCCCGAGTGGGCCCTACTTGAGTTTTTCAAAAAGCGATTTTAAAACTTGAAATTGAAGGAGTTTTCAAAAGATTTTCAAAAGTAAACTTAAAATTAGGATTTTTGAAATGGCATAAGGTCCTAACTGAGTTAGAATTCCTCTGGATATGGTGCCAACTGAGTGGGCCCACATCGAATTTTGAACATTTTTGAAATAAACACTGAAAATGGCTTTGAAAAGGGGTTAAAATCAGTATTTGAAATTCAAGATCTTTGAAAATAGGGTCTCAAGCGAACTGGAACTCCGGGTTAGAGTCCTGAACTCTTAGGACTCCGAGATTTTAGATTTTAAAAGCCAAATGAAAGAATTTTCAAAAGATTTTATCAAGAAATGATGAAATAAGTCAGAAAACACAGTCAGGGTTAGACTCCCAACTCGACCGAACTCTAAAATAGAGTCCTGAACTAACTGGACTCTGTGAAATGACCTAAATTTCGAAAACAAACGAAAAAGATTAAGAATGGAAGTAAAACAGACTTAAAAACCAGACTTCTGACCGGATTAGGACTCTAAGACAGAGTCCTGATCGGACTGAAACTTTCAAAAATTTGAGAAATTTGATAAATAGAGGCATTCAGAAGCGACACCATCTAAATGGGTCTCATCTGTGAATTGAAATCGATTAAAGTTTGAATTTGAAAGGAATCCAGATTGTTTTCTGAGAAAATATTTCGAAATACAAAGTCCTGGGGTTGGAAAATGACAGAGTATTGAATAAAAACCCAGGTTTTGAAATTGATTTTGAAATAAAGCTTTAAAATTCAAATCTGGATTGAATGTTTTGAAATAGGAGTGCTGGATCTCGAAAATGAGATGCAATGTCATACAATGCTATGCAGAATGCGTGCAATGACATGCAATGATCTGTGATGACTTATGAAATGGACAAACACTGGATGAAGGTAAAAAATTGGTGTGTGTACAGATGCACCTCTTTGCTGCTAAGCCGGTTGAAAGCCGAGCTTAGTGGCAAAGAAAACATACCAAATTTGGACTATAAAAATGCCCCTGTTAGATGAATCTGACTGGGTATGAAAGAATTAGTTCAAAGGATGATGATAGATATGAAATGAAGAATAAGGAGAAAATTTTACTTCGAAAAGAAGTGAGATTCAGGTTTTGCCCTTAACCTGGATGGGACAGGAAATACCTCGTATGGAACGAAGCTCAGGCTTAACCCTTAACCTGAAAGGGGACGATAAATGAAATACCTCATCAAAATGAGGCTCAGGTTTAACCCCTTGACCTGAAAGGGGACGATACCTCATGGAAAAATGAGGCTCAGGCTTAACCCTTAACCTGAAAGGGGACGATATACGGAATCCTCAAATGAAGAAACCATGATGGGACCTTCGAATTCTGCACAATAAATCCGAGAGGGGTTTGCAAAAGGAAGAAAGGGGGTTCCCTAAAGCTTGAAAAGGGATTGATCTTGGACGTCTCATCGCTAAGACTGAATGGCTTTTAAGACAGATGACCTTTTTGCAAAAAAATCAGGTTTAACCCTTAACCTGAATGGGAACTGCCTATGGTGGGACAGCGGGGAGCACAGGGAAGTGTGCTAATCTAAGAGCCCAGGCGCTCAGATCAAAACAAGAAGGGAAGGATCTTGGACAACTCCCATCATCCGATCCTAAAAGGGATAACAACAACGCCTGGATACATCAAAATAAACATCAAGTTCTCACTTCATGTCAGGATAACTTAAAAAGATTGCCAATAAGATAAAAAATTGTAGTTAATTCAAGAATGATAAGCACATATATATATATATATGAAAAATATTCCCTCTTTTCTACCTGAAGTATTACCTCCGACTGGGCTTAACTCCGTAGAATCAAGATTCGAATTCAAATTACTTGCAATTGACTTTCCTTCAAGGAGGCTATCAATTTCATTGATATGGACGGAAAAGAATGTATTCTTGATATTGCGAGAGCTATTAGCGAAAGGATATTGATAAAATAATTTCACAAAATTAAAGAAGATTCTTGATAGATTCGGCAGTCTGATATCCTGGGATTCTTTTCTCATGATGATCTTTCTGCACTCTTTTTTGACAGAATTGGAGCTCTCTTGGATTTTTTGGGAATTACATCATCCTTCATTTTGAAGATGTCCTAGCTTTTTCTCTCTTTATTTTTTTGGAAGGGTACGTCACAAACTCCTTCATCTCAGAGATGTTCCGATCCTTCTTTTCTCTCAGGGATTATATTGACGGTTATTGGCTCATTGGTTAGGAATCTCTTGATGATAACAGAAATTAAATACCTTTTAGGGATTGTCGGGAGGTCCATCACACTCGCCTTCATCTCGACGGTGATCTGGACTTTCCCTGGAAGGATCCGTCACAAACTCCGTCATCTTGGAGATGATCCAAATCTTCTTTGGCCCCGGGGGTCGACTCGTCTAATTCGCCTTCATCTTGACGACAGTTGAGAGATCCCTTTTGCAGATATTTAATTGCAGCTTAGGTGATTGAGGGGACATGGAGATTGAGTGGATTTTTCTGTATCACCCAGGATATTTCGACTGCTTATTTTTCAAGAATGATCTTTAAAAATATGCCATTGACTGTGATCAATATCAATCACTTCTTACTTTGCAACAACATTGAATTTTCTTTGCTGGCCATATCGCGGATTTATTCTTCATCCTTTTGGTTGGCCAATAGAAAGATTTTGAATTTTGAATCCTTTTTCGCAAAAGCTTTGTCACTTCGGAAGTAATACTGAAGGTATTCTGAGGTACAATTTTATGCGATAAAGATTTTGGAATCAACAACTATTTTTTTTTTTTATGGCAAATTGGCAAAATATTCTTGGAATCCTTGGTGAAGGAAATCATTTGAGATCTATATGACACATCCGTGGCTAGATCCTCCTCTCCTTTCCCCAAAGGAGAGACTCAGGCTTGACCCTTACCTGAACGGGTAACAAAAGATACTCCTCTCTTTCCTGAAGAGGAGGTGTTTGCAAAACGAACTTTCGAAGAGAAATAGAGTTTTCGTCAAAACTCCCTATTTTTAGGCTTCTCTTATGGAAAGGGGGCCGCTAACAGAGATTGAAAGGATATCATAGAGGAACGAGTCCATCACACTCTCCCTGGAAAAAGGGTCCTCGACGACGGGGGTGGCCTAAAAAAAGACATTTAGGGTTACAAGGAGGACGAGCTTCCGTCGAAACTCTCCCTAGAAAAAGGGTTCCTTGTGTGACAATAAAGATTATTTTGCAAACTGTTCATGAATCACGAGTCCCTTCAAACTCTCCCTAGAAAAAGGGGTTCAACGAACGAACAATAAAGACATGCAAAAAGAAACGAGCTCCCTCGAACTCTCCCTGGAAAAAGGGTCCCTCGCAAGAGAGATACTTGGCGATTGATTTTGATAGCTTTTGATAACTCAAAGAACTGCTTGATAACACGAATGACTAGAGGTCTTGACAAAATCGGCAACCCGAATGTCAGATTAACAGAATGGAACGACCCAAGAGTCTGATACAGATTGTTTGGTTCGCAGGTCTAAAGATTGAGCCTGAACCTCAATGTGAGAGTTATGTTGCGACCAGTATGAAGACCGAACTTTTGCAAAGTACCAATACGAGCACTGTATTTTAAAAGATTACCAGTACGAGCACTGGATTTTTTAAAGGATACCAGTACGAGCACTGGACTTTAAAAGGTTACCAGTACGAGCACTGGATTTTAAAAAGTTATCAGTACGAGCACTGAATTTTAAAAGACTACCAGTACGAGCACTGGATTTTTAAAGGATACCAGTACGAGCACTGGACTTTAAAAGGTTACCAGTACGAGCACTGGATTTTAAAAGGTTATTAGTACGAGCACTGGGTTTTTAAAAGATTACCAGTACGAGCACTGGGTTTTTAAAAGATTACCAGTACGAGCACTGGGTTTTAAAGATTACCAGTACGAGCACTGGGTTTTAAAGATTACCAGTACGAGCACTGGGTTTTGAAGATTACCAGTACCAGCACTGGGTTTTAAAGATTACCAGTACGAGCACTGGGTTTTTAAAAGATTACCAGTACGAGCACTGGGTTTTTAAAAGATTACCAGTACGAGCACTGGGTTTTAAAGATTACCAGTACGAGCACTGGGTTTTGAAGATTACCAGTACGAGCACTGGGTTTTAAAGATTACCAGTACGAGCACTGGGTTTTGAAGGGTCATCAATTGGCGATGACTTGGACGACTTGTCGGGGTCTCAGGATTTATCCCTTATCCTGAATGGGAAATCCAATGCAAATTGATGTAGATGAATGCGTGCAAATGCAAATGGATGCAACTGAGTGCACATGCGTGCAAAATGAGAGATTTATTAGATCCTGCCTGCACACAAATTATTTTGGATAAAAGGCAACTTTACCAAGAATGCCCCAGTATATTCTGGGGAAGAGGGGTATTTTGACAAAAGAATAATTGATCATTTATTGAGGAGAATTTTTGAATAATACAAAAGATAGAATAGAGATTTTCTAGGTATAAAATTTCTTCAGATGTCGAGCATTAATGGGGTCGGATAGTTCTACCCCGTCTGCATTAATCAGACGATATGAATTACGGGGCAACACTTCTTTCACCTCGTAGGGACCTTCCCAGTTTGGTGACATTTTGCCACGTGGACGATGCTTGAGATGAGCCGTTGATCTAACGACCAAGTCATTAACTTGGAATCTCCTTTCGATGACTGACTTGGCATATTGCCTTGCTATCCTCTGACGATAAGACTGAGCGTGTTCTGCTGCTTTGAGTCTTTTTTCATCGAGTAAATCTAACTGTACCAATCTCTGTTGCTGATACTGATCGAGTGGTAGCTCTAAAAGAGATGCGAACTTAAGGGCGGGTTTCTGAACATGAAGAGGTAACACCACCTCAGTCCCATAAACAAGTTCTGAAGGAGTCGCATTGGTTGGGGTTCGAATTGTAGTTCGATATGCCCAAAGTGCATCATGAATTTTCTCGTGCCAATCACGACCTGTCTCAACGGTTCTTTCCAAGATGCGGATCAAACTTTTATTGGTTGCTTCTGCCTGACCATTTCCTTGTGGATAATAAGGAGCTGAAAAATGATGATGAATTCTGAATTTTGAACAAAAGATCTTCATTCTCTCATTCTTGAAATAAGTACCATTATCTGACACGATGTCGTGCGATATACCGAAATGACAAAGAATGTTCTTATGAATGAACGAGACTACATGTCGACCCTACGCAGAGTGACGGCTTCAACCCATTTGGTGAAATACTCTGTTGCGGCAAGGAAATATTTATGACCATTAGAAGCTGAAGGAGAGATGGGTCCTACGACGTCGAAGGCCCACATAGAAAATGGCCATGGAGACACGACTGATTGCAAGTACGTGGCTGGCGCATGAATGGAAGGTGCGTGTATCTGACACTGAACGCACTTCTTCACAAAACGATAACAGTCTTGCTGCATGGTTCTCCAATAGTATCCTGCCCGAATGATTTGTTTAACAAGGGTTTGGTAGCCGACATGACCACCGCAAATACCTTCATGCGCTTCTCGTATGATTTCTTTAGCTTCTTCTTCATCTAAGCACCTGGAATACTCAGAACTGAACCCACGATGATAAAGAACATTGGCAAGGATAAAATAGCGGGCGGACATATGCCGAATTGCTTTTTGCTCCTTCTTTGATAGTTTTGGTGGAAGCTCACCAGTTTCAATAAAGTTTTTGATATCTTGATACCAAGGCTTCTTTTTCTGTTCCGCCTGGTTGACCTGCATTACCGGAACGAAGGCAGGTTGGTCAAGTCTACCGATTTCAAATAAGCGACAGGATTCTCCATTTCTGAAGGACATAATGGAGCCCAGGCTGGCCAAACCATCAGCTATTTGATTAAACTCTCTTTTGATATGGAAAAGCTGAAATTCATCGAAATTGTTGATAAGGGATAAAACGATCTTTTGGTAAGGGAGCAGCTTCTGATCTTTTACCTGCCATTCAGCTTTGACTTGGCTGACGACGAGCAATGAATCACCGAAAGCATGTACCCTCTGAACATTGAAGTCTTGCAAAATTCTCATACCTTGTAGTAAAGCTTCATACTCATCCATATTATGGGTACATTGAAAATCCAGTTTCAAAGAAAAGGGGATCATCTCTTTCTCTGGTGTGATCAGCAAGATTCCGACTCCTATGCCGGCCATGTTTTTGGATCCGTCGAAAAACAGATTCCAAACTAGGGATTGTTGAACATTACAGATCCGCTCATCGGGAAAGCTATCCTCGATTCTAACATCTTCTGCTAAAGGAAAATCTGCCAATTGGTCTGCAATTGCTTGACCTTTGATAGATTGCTGAGAAACATACCCCAGATCATACTGCATTAACAGGACTTGCCACTTAGCAATCCGTCCACTAAGAAATGGTTGTTCGAGAATATACTTGAGAGGATTAAGTTTTAAGAGAATCTTGACTTCTGATGCTAACAAGTAATGTCTCAGCTTCTGACACATCCATACCAGTGCTAGGCATGTCTTCTCTATTTGAGAATATTTCTTCTCGTAGTCAATAAAAGTCTTGCTTACATAGTAAATGGCATGTTCAACCAAACTGCCTTCTTCATATTGTGTCAAGAATCCGCCACAAGCGGCTTGGTTAACTGAAACGTATAGCAAGAGAGGCTTTCCCAATTCTGGTGGCTTTAGAACAGGCGGATTAAGAAGATATTTCTTGATACGCTCAAACGATTGCTGACACTCTGGTCCCCATTCAAATTTCACTCCTTTTCTAAGTAGATGATTGAAAGGTTCACATCTCATGGCAAGGTTGGATATGAATCTCCGAATTGATTGCATACGTCCCTGAAGACTACGCAATTCCTTAAGAGTAGTTGGAGGTGGCATGTCAATGATGGCCTTTGCTTTGGCGGGATCCATTTCTATCCCCTTTTTGCTGACCAATAAGCCTAGCAATTTGTCTGATTCAACTCCGAAGACACACTTCTGAGGGTTGAGTCTTAGCTTATAAAGAATAAGCCGCTTGAAGACTTGACTTAAGGCATCGATATGGTCTCCTTCCTCGGATTTGACCAAGATGTCATCAACGTATGCATCCATGGTCTTGTGCATCTGATCATGGAAAATGGCGGCCATTGCACGCTGATTGGTTGCCCCAGCATTTTTGAGCCCAAACGGCATGACCGTATAACAGAAAGTGCCCCATGGCGTAGTGAAGGATGTTTTGGATTGGTCACGAGCGGCTAACTTGATCTGATTATATCCGGAGTATCCGTCCATGAAGGAAAACGTGGCATGCCCAGTCGTGCTATCAACTAGGAGGTCAATATTTGGGAGGTGATTCCTGGAGATCAAAGTAGTCCCATACGACCTCTTTCTCCTGAAGGTTGTCGATCAAGAACCGGTATTGTGCAACTGGAAGGTGCTTCTCACCATTGTATCTGAAGGAACTGGCTCGGACTGGCACATGCCGGAGGAACCAAGACTGCAAGGCATAGGTGCATCCTTCGACTAGGATCGACTCTCCGAGTGCGAAACGAGTCAACCCTCGGTATAGAAAGGCGAGTGCGGCCATGGCTATTGAGAGGCTGCTGGTCTGTCGACTTCCCCATCTCCTTAGAAGCTGAACTATTCTGATATCCATATAATTTCGTCCGTCGGGAAAGAAAGCCAATCCCACCGTGCACAGAACCATCGCATGCTGAATTCTCTCTCGAGCTGTCCTAGACAACGAACTAACTTCCACAAATGTCCCATGCTGTCTGTAGATTTCGAGCAGATCCACATATTCATTTCCATCTTCTTCAATCAGAGGCCAAGACTTGCGTCCTATCATGCGGGCTAAGGCATCCTTAGGGTCCAGACCCTTAACATTAATCAGAAATTGTTTCTCCAATGGATCTCCAGGCTGACCGGCTGGCTCAGGCAATCCCATGATCTCTGAAAATTCATCCATCAGCACTATCATCTCGCCCCACGGGAACCAGAAGGTTGAAGTGCTCGGATTCCACCGCTCTGCTAGTGCATGGATCAAGTTGCCGTTGACTGTCTGCTTTCCCACTGCGGACGCTAGTTCCAATCCACACTCGTCCAGATTGTCCGGAAACATACGAGAGAAGTTCTTGAACCATGAATAATACCACCGGGGAAAGAAGGATCCGGTGCTGAGGACTCGATGTTCGGGAAGACGTTGTCGCACCTCGTAGGAGATGTGACCATCAGGGAAGACTGAATCAAGCTGACTGGATGCCATCGGACTGGAAGACATGGAAATTGGAATAAGATTTGAGAAAAATACAGGAATTTTGAGAAAAATGCAGGCAGGATAAAAATAAAGCAGGAAATTCGAGATCCAGAAGACAAGGAAAGATGGGAAATCACCCGGAGTTTTGAAGAAAATGGAGGAATTTTATGAAAATCGTCCAGGGTTTAATGAAATATAAGGAAGTACTTTATAAAATGAAGTGTTTTGAAAATCGTCCAGGATTTAAAACATATTCAGTACATGGACATGGACTGGGGAATTTTGAAAAATCGTCCAGTATTTTTAGAAAATATGACTATAACATATTCAATCACATTCTGCACAAACAAGTATGCACATACAGCATTCCCTAAAAGCTGACTTTAGATGCACAAATTTTGAAATGGCTGTGGGACCTTAATCCTAACTCTAAGGTTCAGATCATCTGTGTCCAATCCAGTTATGCCTATATACTCAAGCCAAGGCTCGATGTACGTGGCATAAAATCAATTTCTCCGGTTCTAGGTTCAAGTTTTCCAACATCCTTGAGCACCTGCCGATATACGTTGGACTATGGCCCTTGGTACGTGGCAAGGGGGTTTTCACCCAAATAAGTGGCCCAGTTGTGAGGCTCTGTCCCGAACTATGGTTCTGGAAGAGAGCCCAGCAACGTGAAGACCGGGACAATATAGGTGGGGTGATTTTTGAAAAACATGAGCACATGCAATCAAACAAAAGGCTCTAAGTCCTAAAGAGATAGATTTTTGAAATATTTGAAGAAGCAAGCATTGTTTTCATACAATTCCTAAATTGAGGAGTGTTGTATTAGACCTAAGTCTATGTGAGCATGAATAATTCTCCTCAATATGGTCCTACCAAACCATACCTAGTCTATATGCATTCCATGTCAGCTGGGTTTAAGTCTACGCTCCTAGGTTCACATGATATCATAAAGCAAAGCTGACATTCCATGGAAATCGATTTTGACAATTTGAACTAAGTAGAGCATTAGATTGATCAGGCAAAGACAGGTCCCATCACGGTCGCCAAACCTATTATCATCGCAAAATTTTACTTTTGCAAGTCAAACTGACCTTTGAAAAAGTTTTTTAAAATAACTCGCCTCCGTTTTTAAAATGCGGGATAATTCCGAAGAATGGGACTCGCCTGTCGGTACGAGGTTCAACCGTTCCTGCCACCTTTAACAGGGGTAATTGAACCAAGGATCAATCTTATGCTCTACTCTATTCAACTTGTCTAAATCATATTCTAATTTCTAAATGCACATAGAATCAGGCATGTGCTATGAATTTTCAGAAAAATGTACATTTGAAAACATGATGTTTGCTTTGAATGATTGAAATATAAAATGTAAATCTTGGAAAATCGTGAATTGGAATTTCAAATATACTTCTGAAAGAAATAAAAATCGATTTTGAGGAATCCTTGACATTTGGTGAAAATCGATTCTGAGAGACTTGGTTTCTCTGAATTCAAACTTGGAAATTGCAATTCTAACTTAGAAAATTTGAATTTGGAACTTGGGAAATACTTGAAATATCCTTTGAAATTCAATGTCTTTGGGAAAATCGATTTTGCTATAAGACTTAGGAGATTTTGAGAAAATGAACTTCTTTGAATTGAATGAATATGGATTTAAGGAATTGAGAAATACTTTTTGTATTTTTGAGAAATGCAGTGCATTTTGAAGTTAGCCTAAGAGTGTAGGCTGAATGTGGCTAATGTGGAGATCATAAATCTAAGTATCATTCGTATTCTGACTATGGCCATAAATACAAATTTCACCAAGTTTATAAACTTCATAGAAGCTAGTGCATGTGCCATTCGTGTAGACCATGGTGAGTTTGAATATGCATGAATCATCATCCATCACACATAAACATTATTTAAAAAAAATAAACTATATGCAATGCAACCTAAGCTAAGCAGGAAATGTAAATTCTTATTCCAAAGTTTAATTACAAATTACATCACTATTGAAATTTAAATACATGGAAAATAAAGTCTTCAATGTACCTGCAAAACTAGAAAACTTGGTTAATGAAAATATGTTGGCTTTTCTAGATTTATCCAACAATATCAGGAAATTGTTGGATTTTGCCGGATATAAGCCTTTTCCTTGATTCCCTTAAATCAAAATGATAAAGTATGAAATAAAATTGAATAAATAAGGAAGATAAAATATGAAATTTCGAAATTGGGGCCCAAATGACCAAAATACCCCTAATAACAAGACTATGGCCTTGAAATTAGGGTTTTTAGAAAGATATTTTGATAAAATGCAAGTTTTGAAATTTGAATGTAATAAACTAAGCTAAATATGATGTGACATGCTTAAAAATATGAAAATTAGGGTTAGGGATTTCGAAATTTAGGTCAAATGACCAAATTGCCCCCGATAGCAAGACTATGGCCTTGAAATCAGGGTTTTTAGAAAGAGATTTTGGTAAAAATTTAGGTTTTATGCACTAAATGAAATCAAATGAGCACAAAATTAAACCTAAAGCATCCTAATATGATTATGAACATGGTTAAGCCCTAAAAATGTATGCCTATGCACGAAAATCCAATAATATCACAAAAACTGTGATTTTAGCAGTGTTTTTGGATCTTTCAGGAACCCGGTTTTGCAATTTGCTCAATTCAGCCATCAAATGGATTCCAAAATCCATGAAAATTGGTACCTGTACTTGTTATAACCCTAATATCTAATTGGAATTATAAAAATAATTTTTTGACATTAAATTAATCCGAAAATTGCATTAAACCCTAAAAATATGCTATTTTTGACCTAATTCACCAACCAGTCTCAGTCAAAGACCTGAACCATGGGTCAAATATCCATGGAAATTTATGAAGTTTTACAGAGACTAACTAGAAAGAAAAACAGAGATTTCTCAATTTACAGATCGGAAAAATCATCTCCGGTTAGGAAGAAACCCTTCCGGCAATCTGAGCTAAAATATATCACTCTTAACAGGGATTAAAACAGCTATTCTAGATTGAAAATACAGACATAAATAGCAATTCTAAACAAAAATCTCTGAAATTTTAGTGGTGAACAGTAGACAGAAAAATAACAATACTCACTTTTTACAGATCTAAAATCGGATCTGTGGTTTGGGATTTATGACTAACACAAGTCTGATTAGGGTTTTGGTAAACCCTAACGAGTTTTAAATTTAAAAACAGATTCTCTAAATAGGTAAAAATACTAAACATTGATAAAAAAAATCTGAAAATTTCACAGTAGACAGATCTACTCAATGTGAATCCATAGCACTTTACAGATCTAAAATCGAATATAAGATGACAGAAATATCATCACAGCAAGTTACCTTCTTGATTTTAACCACGATTTTAAAGCTTTAAAAACCCGATTTGATGTCTTATTTTTTTGACAGGGTTCCCGAGATCCAAAACCTCTGATTTTTCTACAGTAACTCAATAACTCATGCATGCATCACATATAAAAAAATCAAAAATAAACAATGAGTTTTTCAATCCGAAATAACATCATCTTTACTGTTCTAAACCTAGAACACACAGAAATTTAAGAAACTTGAAAAACCATGCATTAACTAATGTAAATAAATAAAATAAACCATAAAACAGTAAATAAAACTTATTTATATGCTATAGAACGTAAAACAAACATGAATAAACCATGAAAATAAATTAAAAACAGGGAATCAATGGCTGGAATTTGATATCACCTTTAAAACATAGATTTAACCCATTAAAAAGGGTAAATCATATATTTTATTGGTTAATAATGCAAAGAATCATGTTAAAATCAATTCTAATGGATTAAAATCTCTGTAAATTATCCAAAACAGGGTTAGATCACCTTCTTGGATTGTTCTTGCTGGTTCTTGATGGTTCTTGAGGTGAAACCATGGTTGATCTTCCATAAGGAGGGGTGTCCAAGCCTAAATCTAGGTTTAAAGCATTAAAAAGCATTAAATAAAATAAGAAAAGTGAAGAAGTTCATACCTTGGAGTTGCAGCAATAGAGGAAGGGCTGGAGAGGAGAGAGAAGCTCCAAGAATCCAATAAGAGAGAGATGGGAAAATTGACCCCCCTTATGCCTCTATTTATAATAAAAAAATTTGGTTTAAAAATTGACAATTTTGAAAATTTTGGACTCTAAAGGGGGGGCGATTTTGGGGTGGAGTTACCTAACTACCCCTAGTCTAAATTATCCTAAATAGTTCCTAATTAACCCCTAGCTAAACCTAAGAATCCCCCAAATGTGGTGCCACTTGGCATTCTCTCACATTGGGTTTTTAAAACACTTAAAAACCTTTAAAAACACTAGTTTTAGAAACTAACTTTCAAAAATGAGTTTTTCAAAATGGTTTTGACTCTTCTAAACCTCTAACACTAACCAAGACATCAACTAACCCTAGTCTAGCCCTGACTTACTCGAATATGGCGCCACCCCGAGTGGGCCCTACTTGAGTTTTTCAAAAAGCGATTTTAAAACTTGAAATTGAAGGAGTTTTCAAAAGATTTTCAAAAGTAAACTTAAAATTAGGATTTTTGAAATGGCATAAGGTCCTAACTGAGTTAGAATTCCTCTGAATATGGTGCCAACTGAGTGGGCCCACATCGAATTTTGAACATTTTTGAAATAAACACTGAAAATGGCTTTGAAAAGGGGTTAAAATCAGTATTTGAAATTCAAGATCTTTGAAAATAGGGTCTCAAGCGAACTGGAACTCCGGGTTAGAGTCCTAAACTCTTAGGACTCTGAGATTTTAGATTTTAAAAGCCAAATGAAAGAATTTTCAAAAGATTTTATCAAGAAATGATGAAATAAGTCAGAAAACACAGTCAGGGTTAGACTCCCAACTCGACCGAACTCTAAAATAGAGTCCTGAACTAACTGGACTCTGTGAAATGACCTAAATTTCGAAAACAAACGAAAAAGATTGAGAATGGAAGTAAAACAGACTTAAAAACCAGACTTCTGACCGGATTAGGACTCTGAGACAGAGTCCTGATCGGACTGAAACTTTCAAAAATTTGAGAAATTTGATGAATAGAGGCATTCAGAAGCGACACCATCTAAATGGGTCTCATATGTGAATTGAAATCGATTAAAGTTTGAATTTGAAAGGAATCCAGATTGTTTTCTGAGAAAATATTTCGAAATACAAAGTCCTGGGGTTGGAAAATGACAGAGTATTGAATAAAAACCCAGGTTTTGAAATTGATTTTGAAATAAAGCTTTAAAATTCAAATCTGGATTGAATGTTTTGAAATAGGAGTGCTGGATCTCGAAAATGAGATGCAATGTCATACAATGCTATGCAGAATGCGTGCAATGACATGCAATGATCTGTGATGACTTATGAAATGGACAAACACTGGATGAAGGTAAAAATTTGGTGTGTTTACATATTGGCTACTCTCATTTCAAAAAACCTTCTTGTATGAATCAAAAGACCACGTTTGTGAAAAGTTTATCTGAACCAAATAAGGAGTATTATAATGATAATCTTTTTAACTCCTCTAAAGATATAGACAAACCCAAATCCAAATGGATATGAGTTCCAAAGTCTAACAAAAAAGGACCCGATTGGGTACCAAAAAGGAGATTTACTTAATGTTTTGCAGGCTCCAAAGAAGAAGAACAGATGGATACTAGATAGTGGATGTTCAAAGCACATGACAGAACATCCAGACCTTTTTGTTGTTCTTCATCATAAAGAAGGAGGAACCGTCACCTTTGGAGATAACAACAAAGGTTTGATAATTGGTATTGGAAATATTGGTAACATAGATAAACCTCTTATCAAAGACGTTCTCCTTGTTAAAGGCTTAAAACATAACCTACTAAGTATCAGTCAAATGTGTGACACAGGTTATAATGTTAGCTTTAATCATGATGCATGCCTCATAGCAGACACCAATGAAAACATCATCTTAAAAGGTATAAGAAAGAATAATATATATGAACTATACCTAGAAAACATCACAGAACATTGTCTTATAGCTAATAATGACTCTCAACATTTATGGCACTTAAGAATGGGTCATGTAAATTCTAAATACATGTCTAAATTAGCTAAAAATAAGTTAGTACGTGGGTTACCCAAAATTTCTTTTAAAAAGGATTACTTTTGTGATGCATGTCAATTAGGAAAATTATCAAAATCATCTTTCAAATCAAAAAATATCATTTCAAGTAAGAGACCTTTAGAGCTTCTCCACCTGGATCTTTTTGGTCCTTCTAGAGTAGCTAGTCATAATCACAATAAATACGTTTTTGTTATTGTAGATGACTACTCAAAATTTACTTGGGTAATATTTTTGAAAAACAAAAGTGACACGTTTTGTCAATTTGAAATCTTATGTAAAAAATTACAAAACGAAAAATCTTGTTCTATTGTTAAAATCAGTAGTGACCATGGAGGAGAATTTGAAAATGAACTTTTTGAAAATTTTTGTAACTTGCATGGTATTTCTCATAACTTTGCCTTTCCTAGAGCTGCACCTCAAAATGGTGTAGTAGAAAGAAAGAATAGAACCCTTCAGGAATCTGCCAGGACTATGCTCCAACACAATAATCTTGCAAAATCTTTTTGGGCAGAAGCTGTTAATACTGCATGCTACATAACAAATAGAGTTCTCATTAGACCTTTATTAAATAAAACTCCCTATGAACAATTCTATGACAGAACTCCAAGAATAGACTATTTCAAAGTCTTTGGATGTAAATGCTTTATCCTAAACACAAAAGATAGCCTAGATAAGTTTGATGCTAAATCTGTTGAAGGCATATTCTTAGGATATTCAAGTCATAGTAAAGCATACAGAGTTTTCAATAAGAGTCATAATACTATTGAAGAATCTATGCATGTTAGTTTTTGTGAATCTATTGATCAATCTGTTCATATACAAACTAATGATGATGATGTTGAAAGTACAGATTTATTTTTAGATAACACAGCTAAGTCTAATGAAGATGATCATCAAAGAACCTTTGTCGATATCAAAGATCATCCTCAAAAGCAGATTTTAGGAGAACTAACAAAGGGGGTTCAAACTAGAGCTCAGCTAGAACGGATTGCAAACATGGCATTCATTTCTCAACTTGAACCAAATAAGATTGATGAAGCCATCATTGATGAGTTCTGGATGCTAGCCATGACTGAAGAACTGAATCAATTCCAAAGAAATGATGTTTGGGATCTTGTACCTAGACCAAAGGATCATCCAATCATTGGGACAAGATGGATCTTCAGAAACAAGCTAGACGAAGCAGGTAATGTTATAAGAAACAAGGCCAGACTAGTAGCTCAAGGATACAACCAGGAGGAAGGTATTGATTTTGATGAAACATTTGCTCCTGTTGCTAGACTTGAATCTATTAGAATGCTCTTAGCATATGCAAGCTATATGAATTTCAAATTATATCAAATGGATGTTAAAAGTGCTTTCTTAAATGGTTTTATAAATGAAGAAGTTTATGTAAAACAACCTCCAGGATTTGAAAATGAACAATACCCAGATCATGTTTTTAAACTCAAATGTGCTTTATATGGTTTAAAACAAGCACCTCGTGCTTGGTATGATAGGCTTAAAACTTTTTTATTAAAAACTGGTTTTTCTGTTGGCAAAGCAGATTCTACATTATTTGTTAAAGTAGTGAATAATCATACCCTAATTGTTCAAATATATGTCGACGACATCATCTTTGGATCTTCTAACAGCACTCTTTGTGAAGATTTTTCTAAGTCCATGCAGAAAGAATTTGAAATGAGCATGATGGGAGAACTCACCTACTTTCTTGGACTGCATATCAAGCAAACCAAGGATGGAGTTTTCATCAATCAATCTAAGTATGCTCGTGAACTTCTGAAGAGGTTCAACATGAACTCAACTGCTTCAAAATCTACTTCTATGAGCACTACTACTGTTTTTGGACAAAGATGAAGATGGTAAGCCTGTTGATACAAAGGTATACCGAGGTATGATAGGATCACTTCTTTATTTAACTGCTAGCCGTCCAGATATTATGTTCAGTGTTTGCTTGTGTGCTAGATTTCAGTCAAATCCAAAAGAATCACATCTTAAAGCTGTAAAAAGAATAATGAGATATTTAAAAGACAGTTGATTTTGGATTATTCTATTCAAAATCCTCTACATTTGATCTAATCTCATATAGCGATGCTGACTTTGCTGGAAGTAAGTCTGACAGAAAAAGCACAAGTGGAACATGTCATATGCTAGGGCACTCACTAGTATCATGGTTCAGTAAGAAACAAAACTGTGTATCCTTATCAACTACTGAAGCCGAATACATTGCTGCTAGCCTAGCCTGTACACAAGTCATCTGGATGAAACAAACTTTGAAAGATTTTGGTTTAAAATTCGAAAATACAACTATTTTATGTGATAACACAAGTGCTATAAACCTTTCCAAAAATCCTGTTTTACATTCTCGAACTAAACACATTCAAATTAGACATCACTTTCTAAGAGAACAAGTCTTAAATAATATAATTAAACTAGAATTTATACCCACAGATAAACAACTAGCAGACATCTTTACTAAACCTTTAAAAAATGAAGATTTTATAAGAATAAGAAGAGAGCTAGGTATATGTAAATTGAATGATATATAAAACTAAAATATTAAGTTCACTCGAGTTCATAATATTTACTAAATTCATCTTAATAAGGATAATAAAAGAACTTTAAAAATTTAATAATCGTGTCTTCCTTTCACATTTTTTTTTTGGTTTACAAAAGAATCATTTCTAAGGGTCTCGAATACCACAAATTGCCTTAAAAAGTTAAAACTTCATGTCAAAGTACATTCTACCTCTTGTCATATCATCTTTTACATCACTTTCATAATTATTGTTTCTCATAACTTGACTTTCTCTTTACTATATAGTTACTTTAGTTACTTTTCTCTCTCTCACACATACGATTTGAATCTCCATTCATAACTTTGACTCCTTTACTATTTTCCTAAAGAAACTATGAACTCCTTCAATCGAATTCCTTCAAAACCTTGTTCCTCAAACCAAAACTTCTATGAATAACAACACATTCTTTATGTCTTTCATTTTGTCACCTTTCAAGTACACATTAATAATCACACTTTGTCCTATCCTCCTCCACGCATACCCATGAGTACTACCTTCTTTAAATATAAGTATTATGACACTCTTTCATATCACTCATCTCATAACATCCTTTCATCACCTTTTGTCCTCTTGTGAAAACCCCTCATACGAATAACAATCTTCTACACTTCAACCCATGCACTATATTTTAATAACACCCATTTGTTTCTTGTTTTAGTAGGCCATCATTGCTCACTTTTTCTCTCTCTCTCTCTCTCTCTCTCTCTTTATCTCTCTTCACGAGTTTCTCATTGTTTCTCTCAAAACAACTTTATGTCTAATCAAAATATCTTCTTCTTTCCATCATCATCACTCCTCTCTCTCACGATAGGCTAGTCGATCTTCAACAAAATAGTATATTCCTCATATTCAAATGATATATCTTTGTCCTTTCAATATACTTCTCTAAAACTTGGGTCAAAATTTGATTATTTATCCATCGATCTTTTTGTTGCTACATTTCACGTAAAATTTTTTTTACTATATCATCTACTATATCATAGCCTATGTACAATCAATTATCGTCTTTAGCAATCATGACCTTTTTCATATTGTATATCTTTCTCTCCAATCAAGACTCATTAAAAACTTCCTCAAGAAAAACTTCATCTTATGTCACTCACACATCTCTATTTGTCTTATTCCAAACACATTCTTCACGTATACTCTCCATAAAGTAAAAACATCTTATAAAAGGATATTTGTTTTTATTAGGCCATTATTTCACCTCATCTCTCGAAAATCTTTAAAAAACATAGAAAAATTCACTCTTTTGGCTTTATCACACATCAAGTCACTTCATACATGACACAAACTCACAATTCGATAAAACTCTCACATGATAATTCTTTCTTATATAAAAGAATAATTCAAAACCATGTCCTCCTTGACTTCTTCTCAAATATAATACACTATCCTCCAATCTTGATTAGATTTGTCATTCACAAGCCTCTTAACTTACTACTCACGGATTTCCTTATTTGACTAAATTCTAAAAATCACTCACTTCCAAATGTCATTCAAAACATATCTAAATTATTGTCATTCTTCTATTTAATGGATTGGTTCATACCATACCAATTCCACTCGTATCTATCAATTCTCCTACACACTATTACCCTCTTCAAACTCGCTCTCCTTAGTTCTTTTTTTTCAAACTCTTGCAATGGCCTCTTCCTCCTCCAACAATGTGATTACAGCAGCAGATCTAAGGTATCCAGACTTGTTTCACTCTTACAACTTACTATGCTCTCGCCCCATTCATGAAGGTAAATTGGTCAACTTTGACGACTTCATGCTCTTTGACTTAGACACCTATCTCCCTGAACTCAAACCTCTAATAGGATCTTTATCCCCAGCTGCCTATTATCCCGAACTAGTCCGACTGTTTTATACCAACTTCTCTACTAATCATGAACAGACCTCAATCACCAGCAAAGTCCGAGGACAGCTGATGATTTTCGATGCTTCCGACCTAGGTAGAATTCTAAACCTACCTTCCACCGGTACCGACCTTAACACCATAGTACCAATCGACCGATCGGTACTTCGAAAAATACTTCTCTGCACCAACTGCTACCAACTTCCGTGGCACATGAGGAATCTCCAACCTCATGCTCAACTTCTTGCCCAGATTCTTCTCCACAACATCTATCCCAAGCGTCCCCGCCAAGGATTAGTTCCTCGAAAAATCTCTCTTCTTATCTACGCAATCTTTTCTTCTGTTCCGATAAACTGGTCATCCATTCTTTTTGACCTTTTTATTCGTTAGCAGAAATTCGAGCCTCTTCTTTTTGGGTGTTTCATAACTCACATTCTCAAATACTTCCAAGTACCACTTCACAACGAAGTCATCCTCCGTCCCTCGCAAGTCCTCGATGGAACCACCTTCAATCTAAGGTCCCTGCACATGCTCGGCTCTGATGAAGCAGATCCAACATCCTCCTTCAATTACTTTTCTGCTATGATGGATATCGAGCAAACTCAGGATCGAATCCTTCGTAATCAAGCCCTGTTGCAGCAGACTCGCAAGCGGAATCGTGCCGACCGAACACATTCACCTCCTCCACCTTCAAGATAAACTCATTTTTTTATCTGTAATAACTTTTAAATACTTTTGGACTGTAATATTTGGTCTGTAATAACTCTTTTACTCTGATCCCTTCCTTTTTGTCCATAACAAAGGGGGAGAAAACCTGTCTCCATTATTGGAGAAATATTCTCTCTTTAAACATTATTTCACTTTTTTATCATATTATTATTTCTATGCATAATGTCTTTTTGACAGGGGGAGCATATTTTGTCATCATAAAAAAGAGGGAGAATGTTGAGAAACTCGGTTTTGATGTCACATAATATGATACACTGTCTCATTTGATTTTATATGATATGATAATATGTCCTCTTGAAATAATGTTATATTATGACTGAATATGTTTTGCCATAAATCTAACGAGTATTTGATGCAAGGATATCTCACCCAATAAGGATGGAGACTTCCTGTTCAAGTACAACTATGGTGCAATCATACTCCTTGAAGAAAAAGCTTGATGAGCCATGCATTCCTAAAGTTCAAATGAAGAGATCGGCAACCTCAAGATGAAGACTTTTTTCTTCTTTAGAGTCATATGTAACAGAACCTTCAGGAACTTGCATATTGCATATTACATACTCATTCATAAACACTATATCATAAAAGTATACGATAGTTTCAAAAAGCTCCTTTTTGAAAACCAATAATTGTACCTTCTTACAACCTTTTATGAAAAAGATATTTTGTCATGTAATAATTGTACCTTACACTATATACAAGACAACATAAAAAAAAAGAAATGTAGGAAAAAGACAAAAACATAAAATCGGCTACATGGAGAAAACAAATATAATATGTTTTTGAAAAGACTCTAGTTTCCCTCTTTAAAGAAATATTTTTAATATAAGAAGAAGACAAAAACATAAAATCGACTACAAAAGAAAAACAAATAAAATAAGTTTTAAAAAGACTTTAGTTACCTTCTTTAAAGAAATGTTTTTTAATATAAGAAGAAGACAAAAACATAAATCGACTACACAAAAGAAAAACAAATAAAATATGTTTTTGAAAGGACTCTAGTTACTTTTTTTCATAACCATAGAATGTCGACTTACTTGAAGTCATCATTCTCTTTACAAAGCATTAAATGCCTCCTGTAACAAATCCTTGTTAATATCCTTCTCAAAGAATGTCGACCTTCTTTTGGTCCTCATTCTCTCTGGAGACTTTGAAATACACAACATAAAGAAAACACTTGACATGACTATGTACAAATAAATATCTCAAATCACTCATTGTACTTACACTCATTTAAAGCAAAGAAGTACTAATGTACCTCAAATCATTAATTAGAATAAAGACAACACTACAACCCAACGTTCAATGTACTATTGTAAGAAATAGACTTTTTACATAAAATATGTATTACCTAAAATATTACAACGACTAGTGTACCCTCTATTCTACTTTTATGGAAAAAGGCATTCTCGAATTTATCTAAAAGATATTTTTGAAATGACATAACATTTCACATTTCAAAAAGTTACAATTCCAAAAATGTAACGACTACTTTTTAAAAGCTATATAAACACACTCAAATAAACTATTCAAACATGGAATGGAATAGACGTGTGAGCTTACAACGAGAAAAATTTATATTCGATATTTGAAAAGAGAGCCTTGAAAAAGAAAGAGAAAAAGGAAAGAAAGAAAAGAGAAAAAGTCAAGTCCAGCTCTTTGACAAAGAGTATCCTCTGAGTGACAAACAGAACATTATGAAAATCCTTCATTCGTGCATTCATATCATTCTGAAGGTTCTATAGGAAGTATTGTAACTCTGTTATTCACTGAATTCCTTCTTTGTTGAAAGAAGTAGACCTCTGTGAAAGAGGGTGTTGCCCTTCTCTGTTGAGAGAAGAAGACATCTGTGAAAGAGGGTGTTGCCCTTCTCTGTTGAGAGAAGAAGACCTCTGTGAAAGAGGGTGTTGTCCTTCTCTGTTGAGAGAAGAAGACCTCTGGGGAAGAGGGTGTTGTACTATTTATCCGGTGACTCGGATGTTATAGTGGAAAGCTCAAGTGGTTTGCTTGGGGACTGGATGTAGGTCTGGATACTGACCGAACTAGTATAAATTCTGTGTTTTATGTGTTGTGCCTTATTGCTTAATTATTTTATTTTATCGATCATTATCATATTTCACTATTCACCCCCCCTCTAGTGGAATTTCACATTCCACTTTGGATCTCCAATTACAGATCCAAATTCCATTTAGGATCCAAATCCTTATTCCATTTGAATCTCCAGTTACAGATCCAAATTCCATTTAGGTTACAGATCCTCATTCCATTGGATCTCAGATTCAGATCCAACATCCAATTCTTAGGATCCAGAATCCAACTCTGCTTTGGATCTCAGATTCAGACCCAAATTCCAAGGATCCAAAATCCTTATCCCATTTTGGATCTCCCGTCACAGATCCAAATTCCATTTAGGATCCAAATCCTTATCCCATTTTGGATCTCCCATCACAGATCCAAATTCCATCCAAATCCTTATTCCACTTTGGATCTCCAATCATAGGTCCAAATTTCTGTTAGGATCCAGATCCTCATGCTACCATTGGATCTCAGATTCAGATCCAAATTCCAATTCTTAGGATCCAGAAACCAATTCTACATTGGATCTCAGACTTTAGATCCAAATCCATTCTAGGATCCAGAATCCAATCCTACATTGGATCTCAGACTTCAGATCCAATTCCATCTTGGGATCCAGAGTCCAACCCTATCTTGGATCTCAGATTTCGGATCCAAATATCATCTTGGATTCCAAATCTTGAATCCGATTCCATTCAAAATTACAAATCCAAATTTCACTTTAAATTCCAATTCTTAAAACCAATTCCATTTCATTCCAGATTTCAGATCAAGTTCCCATTTCAGATCCTAAATCCAAAAATCAACTCAAAACTCTATTCAGAATCCAGAACTTGGATTCGGATTTCATCTTGAAATTCAAACTGTTACAAATCTGTAAACACACCAATTTTTTACCTTCATTCAATGTTTGTCCATTTCATAAGTCATCACAGATCATTGCATGTCATTGCACGCATTCTGCATAGCATTGTATGACATTGCATCTCATTTTCGAGATCCAGCACTCCTATTTCAAAACATTCAATCCAAATTTGAATTTTAAATCTTTATTTCAAAATCAATTTCAAAACCTGGGTTTTTATTCAATACTCTGTCATTTTCCAACCCCAGGACTTTGTATTTCGAAATATTTTCTCAGAAAACAATCTGGATTCCTTTCAAATTCAAACTTTAATCGATTTCAATTCACAGATGAGACCCATTTAGATGGTGTCGCTTCTGAATGCCTCTATTCATCAAATTTCTCAATTTTTTGAAAGTTTCAGTCCGATCAGGACTCTGTCTCAGAGTCCTAATCCGGTCAGAAGTCTGGTTTTTAAGTCTGTTTTACTTCCATTCTCAATCTTTTTCGTTTGTTTTCGAAATTTAGGTCATTTCACAGAGTCCAGTTAGTTCAGGACTCTATTTTAGAGTTCGGTCGAGTTGGGAGTCTAACCCTGACTGTGTTTTCTGATTTATTTCATCATTTCTTGATAAAATCTTTTGAAAATTCTTTCATTTGGATTTTAAAATCTAAAATCTCAGAGTCCTAAGAGTTTAGGACTCTAACCCGGAGTTCCAGTTCGCTTGAGACCCTATTTTCAAAGATCTTGAATTTCAAATACTGATTTTAACCCCTTTTCAAAGCCATTTTCAGTGTTTATTTCAAAAATGTTCAAAATTCGATGTGGGCCCACTCAGTTGGCACCATATCCAGAGGAATTCTAACTCAGTTAGGACCTTATGCCATTTCAAAAATCCTAATTTTAAGTTTACTTTTGAAAATCTTTTGAAAACTCCTTCAATTTCAAGTTTTAAAATCGCTTTTTGAAAAACTCAAGTAGGGCCCACTCGGGGTGGCGCCATATTCGAGTAAGTCAGGGCTAGACTAGGGTTAGTTGATGTCTTGGTTAGTGTTAGAGGTTTAGAAGAGTCAAAACCATTTTGAAAAACTCATTTTTGAAAGTTAGTTTTTAAAACTAGTGTTTTTAAAGGTTTTTAAAAGTGTTTTAAAAACCCAATGTGAGAGAATGCCAAGTGGCACCACATTTGGGGGATTCTTAGGTTTAGCTAGGGGTTAATTAGGAACTATTTAGGATAATTTAGACTAGGGGTAGTTAGGTAACTCCACCCCAAAATCGCCCCCCCTTTAGAGTCCAAAATTTTCAAAATTGTCAATTTTTAAACCTAATTTTTTTATTATAAATAGAGGCATAAGGGCGGTCGATTTTCCCATCTCTCTCTTATTGGATTCTTGGAGCTTCTCTCTCCTCTCCATCCCTTCCTCCATTGCTGCAACTCCAAGGTATGAATTTCTTCACTTTTCTTATTTTATTTAATGCTTTAAACCTAGATTTAGGCTTGGACACCCCTCCTTATGGAAGATCAACCATGGTTTCACCTCAAGAACCATCAAGAACCAACAAGAACAATCCAAGAAGGTGATCTAACCCTGTTTTGGATAATTTACAGAGATTTTAATCCATTAGAATTGATTTTAACATGATTCTTTGCATTATTAACCAATAAAATATATGATTTACCCTTTTTAATGGGTTAAATCTATGTTTTAAAGGTGATATCAAATTCCAGCCATTGATTCCCTGTTTTTAATTTATTTTCATGGTTTATTCATGTTTGTTTTACGTTCTATAGCATATAAATAAGTTTTATTTACTGTTTTATGGTTTATTTTATTTATTTACATTAGTTAATGCATGTTTTTCAAGTTTCTTAAATTTCTGTGTGTTCTAAGTTTAGAACAGTAAAGATGATGTTATTTCGGATTGAAGCACTCATTGTTTATTTCTGATTTTTTTATATGTGATGCATGCATGAGTTATTGAGTTATTGTAGAAAAATCAAAGGTTTTGGATCTCGGAAACCCTGTCAAAAAAATCAGACATCAAATCGGGTTTTTAAAGCTTTAAAATCGTGGTTAAAATCAAGAAGGTAACTTGCTGTGATGATATTTCTCTCATCTTATATCCGATTTTAGATCTGTAAGATGCTATGGATTCACATTGAGTAGATCTGGCTGATGTGAAATTTTCAGATTTTTTTGATCATGTTTAATATTTTTACCTATTTAGAGAATCTGTTTTTAAATTTAAAACTCGTTAGGGTTTACCAAAACCCTAATCAGACTTGTGTTAGTCATAAATCCCAAACCACAGATCCGATTTTAGATCTGTAAAAAGTGAGTATTGTTATTTTTCTGTCTACTATTCACCACTAAAAGTTCAGAGATTTGTGTTTAGAATTGTTATTTATGTCTGTATTTTCAATCTGGAATAGCTGTTTTAATCCCTGTTAAGAGTGATATATTTTAGCTCATATTGCCGGAAGGGTTTCTCCCTAACCGAAGATGATTTTTCCGATCTGTAAATTGGGAAATCTCTTTTTATCTTTCTAGTTAGTCTCTGTAAAAGTTCATAAATTTCCATGGAGATTTGACCCCTGGTTCAGGTCTTGGATTGAGACTGGTTGGTGAATTAGGTCAAAAATAACATATTTTTAGGGTTTAATGCAATTTTCGGATTAATTTAATGTCAAAAAATTATTTTTATAATTCCAATTAAATATTAGGGTTATAACAAGTACAGGTACCAATTTTCATGGATTTTGGAATCCATTTGATGGCTGAATTGAGCAAATTGCAAAACCGGGTTCCTGAAATATCCAAAAACACTGCTAAAATCACAGTTTTTGTGATATTGTTGAATTTTCGTGCATAGGCATATATTTTTAGGGTTTAATCATGTTCATAATCATATTAGTATGCTTTAGGTTTAATTTTGTGCTCATTTGATTTCATTTAGTGCATAAAACCTAAATTTTTACCAAAATCTCTTTCTAAAAACCCTGATTTCAAGGCCATAGTCTTGCTATCAGGGGCAATTTGGTCATTTGACCTAAATTTCGAAATCCCTAACCCTAATTTTCATATTTTTAAGCATGTCACATCATATTTATCTTAGTTTATTACATTCAAATTTCAAAACTTGCATTTTATCAAAATATCTTTCTAAAAACCCTAATTTCAAGGCCATAGTCTTGTTATTAGGGGTATTTTGGTCATTTGGACCCCAATTTCGAAATTTCATATTTTATCTTCTTTATTTATTCAATTTTATTTCATACTTTATCATTTTGATTTAAGGGAATCAAGGAAAAGGCTTATATCTGGCAAAATCCAACAATTTCCTGATATTGTTGGATAAATCTAGAAAAGCCAACATATTTTCATTAACCAAGTTTTCTTGTTTTGCAGGTACATTGAAGACTTTATTTTCCATGTATTTAAATTTCAATAGTGATGTAATTTGTAATTAAACTTTAGAATAAGAATTTACATTTCCTGCTTAGCTTAGGTTGCATTGCATATAGTTTATTTTTTTTAAATAATGTTAATATGTGATGGATGATGATTCATGCATATTCAAACTCACTATGGTCTACACGAATGGCACATACACTAGCTTCTATGAAGTTTATAAACTTGGTGAAATTTGTATTTATGGCCATAGTCAGAATACGAATGATACTTAGATTTATGATCTCCACATTAGCCACATTCAGCCTACACTCTTAGGCTAACTTCAAAATGCACTGCATTTCTCAAAAATACAAAAAGTATTTCTCAATTCCTTAAATCCATATTCATTCATTTCATGCATTTGCCAATTCCAATCTCAATTCAAAGAAGTTTATTTTCTCAAAATCTCCAAAGTCTTATAGCAAAATCGATTTTCCCAAAGACATTGAATTTCAAAGGATATTTCAAGTATTTCCCAAGTTCCAAATTCAAATTTTCTAAGTTAGAATTTCAATTTCCAAGTTTGAATTCAGAGAAACCAAGTCTCTCAGAATCGATTTTCACCAAATGTCAAGGATTCCTCAAAATCGATTTTTATTTCTTTCAGAAGTATATTTGAAATCCCAATTCACGATTTTCCAAGATTTACATTTTATATTTCAATCATTCAAAGCAAACATCATGTTTTCAAATGTGCATTTTTCTGAAAATTCATAGCACATGCCTGATTCTATATGCATTTAGAAATTAGAATATGATTTAGACAAGTTGAATAGAGTAGAGCATAAGATTGATCCTTGGTTCAATTACCCCTGTTAAAGGTGGCAGGAACGGTTGAACCTCGTACCGACAGGCGAGTCCCATTCTTCGGAATTTTCCCGCATTTTAAAAACGGAGGCGAGTTATTTTCAAAAACTTTTTCAAAGGTCAGTTTGACTTGCAAAAGTTAAAAATTTTGCGATGATAACAGGTTTGGCGACCGTGATGGGACCTGTCTTTGCCTGATCAATCTAATGCTCTACTTAGTTCAAATTGTCAAAATCGATTTCCATGGAATGTCAGCTTTGCTTTACGATATCATGTGAACCTAGGAGCCTAGACTTGAACCCAGCTGACATGGAATGCATATAGACTAGGTATGGTTTGGTAGGACCATATTGAGGAGAATTATTCATGCTCACATAGACTTAGATCTAATACAACACTCCTCAATTTAGGAATTGTATGAAAACAATGTTTGCTTCTTCAAATATTTCAAAAATCTATCTCTTTAGGACTTAGAGCCTTCTGTTTGATTGCATGTGCTCATGTTTTTCAAAAATCACCCCACCTATATTGTCCCGGTCTTCACGTTGCTGGGCTCTCTTCCAGAACCATAGTTCGGGACAGAGCCTCACAACTGGGCCACTTATTTGGGTGAAAACCCCCCTGCCACGTACCAAGGGCCATAGTCCAACGTATATCGGCAGGTGCTCAAGGATGTTGGAAAACTTGAACCTAGAACCGGAGAAATTGATTTTATGCCACGTATATCGAGCCTTGGCTTGAGTATATAGGCATAACTGGATTAGACACAGATGATCTGAACCTTAGAGTTAGGATTAAGGTCCCACAGCCATTTCAAAATTTTTGCATCTAGAGTCAGCTTTTAGGGAATGCTGTATGTGCATACTTGTTTGTGCAGAATGTGATTGAATATGTTATAGTCATTTCCTTTTTATTTTCCATATTTTCCCCAATTTTCTAAAATACTGGACGATTTTCTCAAAATTCCCCAATCCATGTCCATGTACTGTCTATGTTTTAAATCCTGGACGATTTTCAAAATACTTCATTTTATAAAGTACTTCCTTATATTTCATTAAACCCTGGACGATTTTCATAAAATTCCTCCATTTTCTTCAAAACTCCGGGTGATTTCCCATCTTTCCTGTCTTCTGGATCTCGAATTTCCTGCTTTATTTTTATCCTGCCTGCATTTTTCTAAAAATTCCTGTATTTTTCTCAAATCTTATTCCAATTTCCATGTCTTCCAGTCCGATGGCATCCAGTCAGCTTGATTCAGTCTTCCCTGACGGTCACATCTCCTACGAGGTGCGACAACGTCTTCCCGAACATCGAGTCCTCAGCACCGGATCCTTCTTTCCCCGGTGGTATTATTCATGGTTCAAGAACTTCTCTCATATGTTTCCGGACCATCTGGACGAGTGTGGATTGGAACTGGCGTCCGCAGTGGGAAAGCAGACAGTCAACGGCAACTTGATCCATGCACTAGCAGAGCGGTGGAATCCGAGCACTTCTACCTTCTGGTTCCCATGGGGAGAGATGACAGTGCTGATGGATGAATTTTCAGAGATCATGGGATTGCCTGAGCCAGCCGGTCAGCCTGGAGATCCATTGGAGAAACAGTTTCTGATTAATGTTAAGGGTCTGGACCCTAAGGATGCCTTAGCCCGCATGACAGGACGCAAGTCTTGGCCTCTGATTGAAGAAGATGGAAATGAATATGTGGATCTTCTCGAAATCTACAGACAGCATGGGACATTTGTGGAAGTCAGTTCGTTGTCTAGGACAGCTCGAGAGAGAATTCAGCATGCGATGGTTCTGTGCACGGTGGGATTGACTTTCTTTCCCGACGGACGAAATTACATGGATATCAGAATAGTTCAGCTTCTAAGGAGATGGAGAAGTCGACAGACCAGCCGCCTCTCAATAGCCATGGCCGCACTCGCCTTTCTATACCGAGGGTTGACTCGTTTCGCACTCGGAGAGTCGATCCTAGTCGAAGGATGCACCTATGCCTTGCAGTCTTGGTTCCTCCGGCATGTGCCAGTCCGAGCCAGTTCATTCAGATACAATGGTGAAAAGCTTCTTCCAGTTGCGCGATATCGGTTCTTGATCGACAACCTTCAGGAGGAAGAAGTCGTATGGGACTACTTCGATCGTCAGGAATCACCTCCCAGATATACTTATGCATACGGCAAGCGATTCAAACTACTTGGCCCGTTTTTCTGCGCATACTATCATCCAGAGCGGTGTGTCAGGCAGTTCTCTCAGAGGCAGAAGCGCGTAGAGATTCGTCCACTAGCCGGGGTTCTGCCAGAATTCGATCTCGCATCAGATCAGTGGTTCGGAGCATACCATTCTGCCAGACATGGCTGGGATTCCTTTGTCAGTCTTACTATTTTTCCTGGTCCTCGTGTATCTTCTGATTATCCGGAGTGGTGGAAAATTGTCTGTCCCCCTCCCCTCTGTCAAGTGTATTATTGATAAAATCATGTTTTTCCCCTCAATAAAATTCCTTTATTTTACATTTCACTTTGGTTTGACGACCTCGCCTAGGTAACAAGGCATATTTTCAGTTGTTTATCTTGCAAAGAATAGCAACACAATTGTCGTAATCCCAGCGACGACTCAATCCCTAGTAATGGGATATTATTTCAATTGTCTACCAAAATTCTCAACAAATATTTTCCTCCAAACCAAATTTCCTTCAAAAGCCTAACCATCAGTTCTGCCCTGCAGAGAGCATCAGTAATATCCAAGAGAACATTTGTGATACCCGATGGTTGATACAAGATCCAGAAAGAAAGCCGCATCAGTTGAAGGCGTCGCGTACTCAGTAGCTTCAGAAGAAGAGATGGACTCACCTCGATCAATCCAGGGTCAGCAGGCGGATGATGGCATCGATCCCCAAATGTACGCCATGTTCAAAAAGATGATGACCAAGATGCTGGCAGAGCAAGCTGAGGCCAGTACTGAGCAAATTCAGACCAAACAGAAAGAAAAGGGTCATGCAACCAAGAATGTGAAGACCAATAAAAAGCAGAATTGTCATGAGGAAATGTCTGATGAGTCAGAATCAGCAGATGATACTGACAAAGAGTATGAAAATAAGCAAGAATTCAAAAGGTCGACTCAGGGGCAGGGATCGGCCTACAAATCCAAGAATCATTCTGTTGACGACCCTACGCAGTCACAACTGAAAGATGTGGTGAAGATGGTTAAAGATCTTCAAGCGCGTGACAAGGGTAAAAGAGTCTTTACAAGTGAAGACTTCTATGATGGACTGGATGGGGATGATGATCTTGATAATCTCCCCAAGAAATTTATCAAGTTTGATGGTTCGGGTGACCCAAAAGCACATCTCGCCCTATTCTTCGCAGAATGTTCCAGGTTCAAGAGGAACAATCGTGCCTTATTTCTCTGCTTCCCTCGCAGTTTGGAAGGTGTCGCAGCAAAGTGGTACTCAGAGCACATTAATCCGATAGAACTGAAAGAATTCGGCAAAGTGGTCAATTTATTTATTGAGCGCTTTCTATTCAACGCTGAAGCACTCCCGACTCTCAGTCATCTCTGCAGTCTGAGGCAGAAGGAAAACGAGAAGGCCAGGGATTTTATTCATAGATGGAGATCCGCTTGCAATAAGATGTGCGAGCCAATAGCAGAAAGACACGCACTATCTTTGATCCTGAGCAACTTCTCGCAACCCCTGAGGGGACTAATTTCTACATCTCCATCGAAGAGCTTCATAGAACTAACAGAACGAGCCGAATGGCTCGAGTTGAGTATGGAGAACGGGTCTTATGAAGGTTTTATGTTTACAAAGAATAACAGTCAACAAGAATCAAAGAAGAAAGCCCATTTTACCTACTCTGCCAATAACAGTAAGAATCAGAACAAAGGAAATGGAAAAAATCATAGTTATGCTTCAGGAGGGTCAAATCCCAACAAAAGTGATCAGAAAGGCAAGTCGATTATTCAATATGATAAGCAGCCACAGCAAACCCTCGAACAAAGATCAAGACCACAAGAAAAGCCAAAGCGGGAAGGATGGAGTTATAACCGCAAGTTTACTCCTCTAGACCAGTCCCTCGAGACAGTATTAGAATATATGCTCGGCAGTGATATGATTAAGCTTCCAAGGGTAGTTGACCCGCTAGTGGTTATGGGAAAAATGAAGGATAGATTCTGCAAGTTCCACCGAACTGTGGGATATGATACCGAGAACTGTTTCATTCTCAAAAACATCATACAAGATTATATTGACAAAAATCTGTTAGTAGAAGGGGCTGAAGATGAGAAAATGGAGATTCTAAAACAGCCTTTCTTGCAGCACTCAACAGCAATGATATCTGATCATCCCTTTCAGCCACAAGATCATATCCGACCATGCCCTAGCAGTGATATCAATGTGCAGCATCAGGTATTAGTATTGCATAAGGCCCAGTCCAGTTCTCAAAAGATGGGCCTCGTTTCAGCATTCAGTAAGCTGAAAGTTTCGAGAGAACCCGCTAGAGTATCTCCAGAGGTAGCCAAAAGAATGCCATGGTTACCCAAGAACCTTGTCAAATCTACTTCGGAAAAAGGGAGAAAACCAGAAGAAAAGGTCGACACGGTGCAAAGACCAATCACTGCCCTCTCTAATATCCCTATCCTTGAGTTGGCACGTGCCTCTCCTAAGCATCAGCAAGTTCTGGACGATTTACTGCGAAAGATCAAAGTCAAGCCAGACACCACACCTGAAGACATGGCTCAGATCGTTAATCAGGCCATGACCAATGCTCCCATAACCTTCTCAGATGAGGATCTGCCAAAATTTCACGCATTTCATAACAATGCCTTGTACATTGTGGTGCGAACCCGGGGAATGACTGTACCCCACGTGCTTGTAGATGGAGGCAGTAGCCTCAACATTTGTCCTGAAATGACTGCCAAGGCTCTGGGTATAAAAGAAGAACAGTATACACCGGATCCGATCACCATTTATGGGTTTGATAATCATGGACAGACAGCAAGGGGAAAGATCTTCTTGGAAATATTTATCAACTACTCTGTTCATACAGTGCTTTTCCATGTCGTCAACGTGCCACCAACGTATAATCTTCTACTGGGAAGAACATGGATTCATAATGCCAACGCCGTGCCATCCACTCTGCATCAGTGCATCAAGTGGTCTAAAGGTGGCATGATAACTACTGTTTTGGGGGAAGATCCTGAAGAGAGGCTACCTCAGCCTATGATCCCTAGGCCAACTTATACTGCTGATATCCCTAGCATTAGGGAAAGTGAAGAAATTGTTCTCAGTGAAAGCCTTGAAATGCTAAAGTTAGGAGCAACATCAGAGACAAATCACACAGCAGCGATGGTCCAATGGCAATGACCACATTTCTTTAAGATTGGGGGTCATCTCGATTACAGTACTTTCAAGGACCATCCTCTTTTCCCGCAGTTTGTTAGGACCAAGAAAGGATTTGACCTGTTACTGAAGCATGGTTATCAGCCTTTCAAAGGATTGGGCAAGAACGGAGATGGCCGGCTAGAGCCAGTGATCCCTGATCATCATCCGCGCAGGGCAGGACTAGGATTCATGGGCAAAAGATCTCACAAAAATACTGTCTTCATTAAAGGGATCCATTAAAAATCTTCTATCATCTTTCTTTTCTATTCCATTCATTTGATTTTTGCAGTTTGTAGGGACAATGTCCCATTTCAGTTCATTTTTAAATGTCCTTATTTCATTTCAAGTCTTCAATTTTCTCGTCTATCTGGATGTCATCTTTCTCTTATTCCTCTGCAATTTGTCTTCAAAATTCATTTGTTCTTATCTTTTTTATTCCCATGCAATTTATGTCATAGTAAAGGAGCTTTCTCTAAAAGCTATTCCTTTTCAAAATTTCAGAATGTCTTCTCAGCCGATAAAAAGGTTAGTCATTAATCCTTCAATCCTATCGAAACCGGCAAAGATATATCGGGTCCGAGCAAAAGCAGGGGACAGTAAGGTCACAAAGCAGTCAGAAGAAATGGCAGAATTCGATTCGTTGCTTCCAGAGTTGCCAGAATTTGCAGCGATTCAGAAACAAGATGAACCATCGACCTTAGTCCAGGATCCGACTGAGGACATCAATATTGGTTCAGAAGATAGTCCGAAAATTCTCAAGATCGGCACCAGCCTAAGTACAGATGAGAAGGAAAGGCTCATTGACTTTCTCAAGCAGCATCAAGAAGTATTCGCATGGACTTATGAAGATATGCCCGGTTTAGATCCTAAATTGGTGGAACATCGACTCGTTTTGAAGCCTGATGCGAAACCTATTAAACAGAAGTTAAGGAAAATGGATCCTCGAATCGAGCAACAGGTCAAGGAAGGACTTGAGGACTTGCTTAAAGCAGGATTCATTCGAGCAATAGATTATCCGGACTGGTTGGCGAATATCGTTGCAGTTCCCAAGAAAAATGGCAAAGTGCGAATTTGTATCGACTTTCGCGATCTCAATAAAGCTACTCCGAAGGATGACTATCCCCTCCCAAATATTGACCTCCTAGTTGATAGCACGGCTGGGCATGCCATGTTTTCCTTCATGGACGGATACTCCGGATATAATCAGATCAAGTTAGCCGCTCGTGACCAATCCAAAACATCCTTCACTACGCCATGGGGCACTTTCTGTTATACGGTCATGCCGTTTGGGCTCAAAAATGCTGGGGCAACCTATCAGCGTGCAATGGCCGCCATTTTCCATGATCAGATGCACAAGACCATGGATGCATACGTTGATGACATCTTGGTCAAATCCAAGGAGGAAGGAGACCATATCGATGCCTTAAGTCAAGTCTTCAAGCAGCTTATTCTTTATAAGCTAAGACTCAACCCTCAGAAGTGTGTCTTCGGAGTTGAATTAGGCAAATTGCTAGGCTTCTTGGTCAGCAAAAAGGGGATAGAAATGGATCCCGCCAAAGCAAAGGCCATCATTGACATGCCACCTCCAACTACTCTTAATGAATTGCGTAGTCTTCAGGGACGTATGCAATCAATTCGGAGATTCATATCCAACCTTGCCATGAGATGTGAACCTTTCAATCATCTACTCAGAAAAGGAGTGAAATTTGAATGGGGACCAGAGTGTCAGCAATCGTTTGAGCGTATCAAGAAATATCTTCTTAATCCGCCCGTTATAAAGCCACCAGAATTAGGAAAGCCTCTCTTGCTATACGTTTCAGTTAACCAAGCCGCTTGTGGCGGATTCTTGGCACAATATGAAGAAGGCAGTTTGGTTGAACATGCCATTTACTATGTAAGCAAGACTTTCATTGACTACGAGAAGAAATATTCTCAAATAGAGAAGACATGCCTAGCACTGGTATGGATGTGTCAGAAGCTGAGACATTACTTGTTAGCATCAGAAGTCAAGATTCTCTCAAAACTTAATCCTCTCAAGTATATTCTCGAACAACCATTTCTTAGTGGACGGATTGCTAAGTGGCAAGTCCTGTTAATGCAGTATGATCTGGGGTATGTTTCTCAGCAATCTATCAAAGGTCAAGCAATTGTAGACCAATTGGCAGATTTTCCTTTAGCAGAAGATGTTAGAATCGAGGATAGCTTTCCCGATGAGCGGATCTGTAATGTTCAACAATCCCCAGTTTGGAATCTGTTTTTCGACGGATCCAAGAACATGGCCGACATAGGAGTCGGAATCTTGCTGATCACACCAGAGAAAGAGATGATCCCCTTTTCTCTGAAACTGGATTTTCAGTGTACCCATAATATCGCCGAGTATGAAGCTTTAATACAAGGTATGAGAATTTTGCAAGACTTCAATGTTCAGAGGGTACATGCTTTCGACGATTCATTGCTCGTCGTCAGCCAAGTCAAAGCTGAATGGCAGGTAAAAGATCAGAAGCTGCTCCCTTACCAAAAGATCGTTTTATCCCTTATCAACAATTTCGATGAATTTCAGCTTTTCCATATCAAAAGAGAGTTTAATCAAATAGCTGATGGTTTGGCCAGCCTGGGTTCCATTATGTCTTTCAGAAATGGAAAATCCTGTCGCTCCTTTGAAATCGGTAGACTTGACCAACCTGCCTTCGTTCCGGTAATGCAAGTCAACCAGGCGGAACAGAAAAAGAAGCCTTGGTATCAAGATATCAAAAACTTTATTGAAACTGGTGAGCTTCCACCAGAACTATCAAAGAAGGAGCAAAAAGCAATTCAGCATATGTACGCCCGCTATTTTATCCTTGCCAATGTTCTTTATCGTCGTGGGTTCAGTTCTGAGTATTCCAGGTGCTTAGACGAAGAAGAAGCTAAAGAAATCATACGAGAAGCGCATGAAGGTATTTGCGGTGGTCATGTCGGCTACCAAACCCTTGTTAAACAAATCATTCGGGCAGGATACTATTGGAGAACCATGCAACAAGACTGCTATCGTTTTGTGAAGAAGTGCGTTCAGTGTCAGATACACGCACCTTCCATTCATGCGCTAGCCACGTACTTGCAATCAGTCGTGTCTCCATGGCCATTTTCTATGTGGGCCTTCGACGTCGTAGGACCCATCTCTCCTTCAGCTTCTAATGGTCATAAATATTTCCTTGCCGCAACAGAGTATTTCACCAAATGGGTTGAAGCCGTCACTCTGCATACGGTGGAGGGTCGACATGTAGTCTCGTTCATTCATAAGAACATTCTTTGTCGTTTCGGTATACCGCACGACATCGTGTCAGATAATGGTACTCATTTGAAGAATGAGAGAATGAAGATCTTTTGTTCAAAATTCAGAATTCATCATCATTTTTCAGCTCCTTATTATCCACAAGGAAATGGTCAGGCAGAAGCAACCAACAAAAGTTTGATCCGCATCTTGGAAAGAACCGTTGAGACAGGTCGTGATTGGCACGAGAAAATTCATGATGCACTTTGGGCATATCGAACTACCATTCGAACCCCAACCAATGCGACTCCTTCAGAACTTGTTTATGGGACTGAGGTGGTGTTACTTCTTCATGTTCAGAAACCCGCCCTTAAGTTCGCATCTCTTTTAGAGCTACCACTCGATCAGTATCAGCAACAGAGATTGGTACAGTTAGATTTACCCGATGAAAAAAGACTCAAAGCAGTAGAACACGCTCAGTCTTATCGTCAGAGGATAGCAAGGCAATATGCCAAGTCAGTCATCGAAAGGAGATTCCAAGTTAATGACTTGGTCCTTAGATCAACGGCTCATCTCAAGCATCGTCCATGTGGCAAATGGTCACCAAACTGGGAAGGTCCCTACGTGGTGAAAGAAGCATTTTCCCGTAATTCATATCATCTGATTAATGCAGACGGGGTAGAACTATCCGACCCCATTAATGCTCGACATCTGAAGAAATTCTATACCTAGAAAATCTCTATTCTATCTTTTGCATTCTTCAAAAATTCTCCTCAATAAATGATCAATTATTCTTTGGTCAAAATACCCCTCTTCCCCAGAATATACTGGGGCATTCTTGGTAAAGTTGCCTTTTATCCAAAACAATTTGTGTGCAGGCAGGATCTAATAAATCTCTCATTTTGCACGCATGTGCACTCAGTTGCATCCATTTGCATTTGCACGCATTCATCTGCATCAATTTGCATTGGATTTCCCATTCAGGATAAGGGATAAATCCTGAGACCCTGGCAAGTCGTCCAAGTCATCGCCAATTGATGACCCTTCAAAACCCAGTGCTCGTACTGGTAATCTTTAAAACCCAGTGCTCGTACTGGTAATCTTCAAAACCCAGTGCTCGTACTGGTAATCTTTAAAACCCAGTGCTCGTACTGGTAATCTTTAAAACCCAGTGCTCGTACTGGTAATCTTTTAAAAACCCAGTGCTCGTACTGGTAATCTTTAAAACCCAGTGCTCGTACTGGTAATCTTTAAAACCCAGTGCTCGTACTGGTAATCTTTTAAAAACCCAGTGCTCGTACTGGTAATCTTTTAAAAACCCAGTGCTCATACTGATAACCTTTTAAAATCCAGTGCTCGTACTGGTAACCTTTTAAAGTCCAGTGCTCGTACTGGTATCCTTTAAAAATCGAGTGCTCGTACTGGTAGTCTTTTAAAATTCAGTGCTCGTACTGATAACTTTTTAAAATCCAGTGCTCGTACTGGTAGCCTTTTAAAGTCCAGTGCTCGTACTGGTATCCTTTAAAAAATCCAGTGCTCGTACTGGTAATCTTTTAAAATACAATGCTCGTATTGGTACTTTGCAAAAGTTCGGTCTTCATACTGGTCGCAACATAACTCTCACATTGAGGTTCAGGCTCAATCTTTAGACCTGCGAACCAAACAATCTGTATCAGACTCTTGGGACACAAGTCTAAACTATTCTTTATTGCAGAATTATTGAAATGTAAAGTGTTCAAGAAAAGTAAAAACAACTAACTATTACAACAAATGAATACCCTTCGCAGAGGGCGTAAAGTGCAATATTTACAAACCCAATTAAATTCCTAATTCTAAACTAAAAAGTAAAAATTCTCCTATTCTTGCACTTCGTGTCACGTAATCGCTTCCGCTCCACTCCTGTGCTATCCTGCACAATTCAAAGGAACACGAGCAGTACCAGAGCTATAGAAGAAATAACATGTATACTAGACAAGGAATTAGAAAATGACTGCTACAAGAATAAAAGCAAACATGAAATGACTTAAAAGAAAACAACTAAGATAATAAAGAACTGATGAACAACAGGAATTTACACAGAATTTATTACAGAATTGAATCAAACAAGAATCTCAAAATGAACAAAAACAAACAAAACAAATTACAGAAGCTAAGCAACTAATTATGTTGAAAACATGAAAGTACAAAACATACAACTACAAGAAACGAAATAGACACAAATTCGGTATTGACAAACAGGAAATACAATCAATTAAAAACATGAAATTCAATCAAATGAAAACAAGAAAGCAATACTATAAAACAAACAAAAGAAATCATTAAAAAAAAATCAGAAAATACAAAACTAAAAATTCAGGACAGCAACACAGGAAAACAACTAAAAAATAGAAAATCAATTAATGACAAAAAAAATTTGCAGAAAAGAAAAAAATAATGGAACGAATGCTTAACAACAAAAAAACAGAAAATGACATTATGAGAAAACAGGAAAATTAAACTAAAAACAGGAGATTAGAACCTATTTAACAACACAGGAATTCAAAGTTAAGAAATCAACAAGAATTTGTTGAAATGGAAACAGAAAAAAAAATTACAGAAACTAAAAAAAACAATTAACGATAGCACTTGAATTGAAAGCAAAAAAATGTAAATTGAATAAAAGAAAACAACAAAAATGAATTGCAGAACAGAAATTAAAATCGATCTAACATAAGCTATAGCAGAAACACAAAAATCAAACAGACAATCACATGGAAGAATGTAAAACGGAATGTGAATTACATTTTATTTTTTTTTTTCGATTTTCAGAAACAGGACACAACAAAAAGATGATCGATAAAAAAAAACAAAGAAGAAAAAGAAGAAGAAGAAGATTTGAAAAAGAAGAAGAAGAAGAAGAAATCGAAGGAAGAAGAAGAAGAAGAGATCGGAAGAAAAAGTGGAAAAAGAAAAAAAAACTGCAGAAGAAGAAACGGATGAAGAAACAGAGATGAAAAAGAAGAGGAAGTTCTGAAGAAGAAGAAGAAGAAGAAGAAGAAGAAGAAGAAGAAGAAGAAGAACTCAGCACTCACCATAAATGAACCTGAGGGAAGAAGCTGGCGACCTCCACCACCGCTGCCGTCGCCGGAAGGAAGTTTATCCACCGCCGGATTAAAGAAGAAGATAAGGAGGAAGAAGAAATAGAGGAAGAAGAAGGGGTAAAGGGGAATCCGGCAATGGAAATGGGTGAGAAGAAAGGGAAGAGAGGGAAAGATGGGAAAGGGAATTGGTTCAAGCGTAAAGGGGGAGGCGCCTAATTTTTACGATTTTGGGGGTTTTTAAAAGTAACGAACCGGCTAGAACCGGTTTGAAACAAATGCAAACCGGTTCAAGCCGGTTTGTTTATTTTTTTTTTTTAAAAGCAAACCGGGTGAACCGGTTTGTGTTTATTTTTGCAATTTTCAAAAATCAAAAACTATATAAAATTTTCAAAGATTTAAAAACAAAACTTATTTATGAAGAACTAAAAAAAAAACTATTCTAAATTTTTTTCTCTTTTTTAAAAAAAACAAACACTTAAAATGAAAAAAATATTTTTCTCTATTATTTTTTTGTTTTATTTAAAAAAAACTAAAACTAAACTACTATGATTATAGAAAAACCAAAATATGTATAAAAATGTAAAATAAAACTATTTTTCATGCATTTTCTATTTTTAAATCATTTTAGCACATTTACTCAAAAACTAACATAAAATTGGGTTTTTGAAACATTATTTTATGAAATCATGCATATTTTAATGTTAATAAACCCTGAATTATATGCATGATCAAATACCCCCATGCTTATGTTTTGCTAGTCCTCGAGCAAACTAGAAAAATGCAAGAAATCAAACTATCACCTAACTCACTTTCGTAGGAATCACGGTTGCATTTAGCTCATGCAACAAGCCCTTTCAACCCCTGGGTTACCCCAGTGGACGAGTAAGGTCTCATGAGGGTTTGCAGTGATGCTACCCACAAACATCTCTGTCATGTATGCATAATATTACACACCCTCACAATCAGTAGGTAATCAAAGACTTTATTTTCACAAATATTTCCTGTTATTTCAAAATCAAAATATAATTAGAGTCTTTTATGTACCACCACAGAAAAAGAATTTCTTTCACTTTTCTAAAAATCACAATTATTTATGTTTTATTCTTAGAAAATCCAATAAAAACATATTATTATTTACTTATCCTCACTCATATGTTTTCTACACAGGTTTTCTCAATCACACTTCTAAGCATTGAACTTTTCTTTCTTTTTAAGCTCTTTCCTTTCTTTTTTTTCACGCTTTTTCTTTTTGCGCACTTATTTTTCTCTTATAGCTTGCGTGTGGTCTGCTTTTATGCCTTGTGCAATGTCAATATCTTCTATACTTTTTCAATGCATACCAAAAGATATCAACTAAGACATAAAAGTGACTTCCTTCATTCACCTTTATAACTTGTGAGTCAAATATTTCAACTTGTATCTGTTCTCAGTTACTTAGGATCATGAAGTTTTCCACTCTCCTTTTCGAAAATGGAATTAAAAGTTTCAACTTACATCTAAATTCCATCTACTACGGATTGTGGAATTATCCAAACAACCTAACACATGCTATTTTTTTCTTTTGAGCTTTTTTTTTTTTTTTTACACTTTTGTTCATTTGCTTAGTTTTTAAAAATAGAACTGTGCATATTCATATTTATGATTCAAAATAAATTCTAACATGTATCTATCATCATTTCTTTGAAATCCACATAAACAACCATGATTTTTAAATTTATGTCAGAAAAAAAAAATCGTGGGGCTTAAAAATCCTCTAAAAACATCAGATTTGAAATAACATTCATATAAGTTCAAACTCTTTCTTTAAAAATCTACTTTTCATGAGAGATGTGTAAACATGTGCAAGAACTTAAACAGAAATATCAAGGTGTGCATTCTACACCCTCCCCCATGCTTGAATGACTCTGTCCCAGTGGCACTCCCCCATGCTTGAATGAAACTAAGTGAATGCACATGAGAGAAATAAATGAGGGAAAAGAGTAGAATGACCTGACATGAATACACGTCCTATGAATGTAATGAATGCAATGTATACATGACAAAACATGAAAACCATGAATGAAACAAAAAGCACATGAAAAACTCATGAATAAAACGAAAAAGTAATAACAAAATAAAATATATAAATTCTAAGCAAATCTAATAATATACAAGATATGGGTTGCCTCCCATAAAGCGCTAAGTTTCACGTCCCCAGCCAGACGGATCCCTGGAAAAACCTTCATCGTCCATGAGATCAATGGACATGAAGTCAGACTCAACCGGGTTCTATGTAGAAAAGAGTGTCATCTGTGACACTACGCACTGTGTTTCCATCCCTTCTACCTCCAAATGTAGTATCATGACTCTCTCGACGTGAAGAACAGAGATTAGTCTCATCTGAGAGATGGGTCAAGAAATGAGAGTCCAGGACCGACTGACTATCAATGAATGCAACTTCATTCAAGTGGTGAATATGATCAGGCTTGATTTGGTCAAGCACCTTCTGCATCTGCACCTCTTGCTTACTCAAAACGATTGGTGATCCTAAAGGCTGAGAAAATGGGGCTTTATATGATGAAAATGTATGCTGTGAGTAAGGCCCCTTCTGTTGAGGTATCATGGAGATCAACTCGTCAGTAGAAATGATACGAGGTTCATGAGTCGATTCCTGAGTGGAGTGACATGCCTTCCCATACTGAAGGGATGTAACAGATTTGACTTGCTCATGATGTGAATCAGTGGGTTGCAAGTCAAATGACATGGAATCCTCTCCCTTTGAGACAACAGACTGACTATGAAGGTTCCCCTGCTTTTGCCTAATCAATGTCTGAGCTAACTGTCCCATTTGAGTCTCTAGCTTGGCTATTGACTGCGTATGGGAACAAAGAGTGGCCTTGATATCAGAAAAGGCTTCTAACATCTTCTCTTGAAATGATGAACTTGGAATGGGCTCCTGAGGTGAAGGTAGACAATACTGGGGATGAACCTGTGGAAATATAGGATGCGAGTAACCTTGTGAAGGGTTACTGGGTCTATACTGTGTCTGGGAGGGCTGATGGGATGGGGAAATAAACTGGTTTCGCCAACCTGGGATATATGATGATGTAAATGAATCGGGCATGGGTTTAGCGAAACCTTGGGCAGCATTCACCTGCTCCTGAACGAATTCAGGATATAATGGTGCTGCCGGACAATCCGTAACACAGTGTGCAGGGCTAGCACATAGCTCGCACACTCTTTCGACTGGACTTCTCGAAGAATTGGCTAGGAATTGATCTAACTTTCTAGTCAACTGGTCAACCTTGGTACGCAATTCTAACTCAGACCCTACTTCGGAAATCCCAACTTTCCTAGGACCACTAGGCAGAGATGTAGTCCTATCGAGCCGTGAAGACAAATTATGTTGCATCGTGTTTTCACTCAAGGTCTCGAATAGAAACCACGCCTCGTCCTCACTCTTGAGCATAAAAGTGCCCCCACAAGACGAATCAACCAATTGACGATGCTTCTCAGTAAGCCCGTCATAAAAATACTGCACCAACTGCCAACGAGGCACCTGGTGATGGGGACACTTGCGGAGAAGATCTTTCAATCTCTCCCAAGACTCGTGAAACTGTTCTCTCTCAATTTGAGAAAAACTGGTTATAGCTTTACGAAACTGGTTCATCTTACCAATTGGGAAATATTTTTTTAAAAATTCTCTTTGCATTCCTTCCCAAGTAGTAATACGAACCGTCTCAAGAGATTTTAGCCAGTGCTTGGCTTTATCTTTGAGAGAAAACGGAAACAAAGTCAACCGCATAGCATCGTCTCCAAAATTATTGATTCGCACAGTCGAGCAAATCTCAAGGAATTCGTCGAGATGACGATATGGGTCCTCATTACTAAGGCCATAAAACGAGGGTAACATTTGAATCACACTGGCCTTAATCTCAAAATGGCTCGCTCCTACATCAGGTCTCGTGATGCAGGAGGTGGGAGTATACCTATTTGGCATGAAGTACTCCCTCAAAGGACGGATCAATTGATGATCGTCAGCCATTGCGTACACCTTGGAGTAGACCGGTGTAGCACACGTCCTAACTTTGGGTTTTCTACCTAACTAACGCACTAAGCGGCCAAACCACGCAAACCACAAAGCGAGTAAACTAAAAACAACAAAAACTAAACAAACACCACGCAGTTACACATAACAGAGATTATGCATAAGAAATATGAAATCTATGTGTACGGTACCAATCGTACACAGTCACCTCTAAAGGAATCCTAATAGGTGGGCTGTGCAGAAAAGTAAGCTCGTCTCTAAGATATGCACATACGTGGTTCTAAACCTAAATGCAACACAAACACTAGGCAATAAAGTGAATACTAATATTACGCCGTTCCCCGGCAACAGCGCCAAAAATTTGATGTCTTCTTTTAAATCGTTGTAATTTTGAAAAGATTTTTATATGAAAAACATGTGAAAACCAGACATCAAATAATAAAAACCGGTTCTCACTAGTGGATGAGACCGGGTCGAACTCAGGGAACGGGAATATGTTGTATTCAAACACACAAGTCTAAACTATTCCTTATTGCTGAATTATTGAAATGTAAAGTGTTCAAGAAAAGTAAAAACAACTAACTATTACAACAAATGAATACCCTTCGCAGAGGGCGTAAAGTGCAATATTTACAAACCCAATTAAATTCCTAATTCTAAACTAAAAAGTAAAAATTCTCCTATTCTTGCACTTCGTGTCACGTAATCGCTTCCGCTCCACTCCTGTGCTATCCTGCACAATTCAAAGGAACACGAGCAGTACCAGAGCTATAGAAGAAATAACATGTATACTAGACAAGGAATTAGAAAATGACTGCTACAAGAATAAAAGCAAACATGAAATGACTTAAAAGAAAACAACTAAGATAATAAAGAACTAATGAACAACAGGAATTTACACAGAATTTATTACAGAATTGAATCAAACAAGAATCTCAAAATGAACAAAAACAAACAAAACAAATTACAGAAGCTAAGCAACTAATTATGTTGAAAACATGAAAGTACAAAACATACAACTACAAGAAACGAAATAGACACAAATTCGGTATTGACAAACAGGAAATACAATCAATTAAAAACATGAAATTCAATCAAATGAAAACAAGAAAGCAATACTATAAAACAAACAAAAGAAATCATTAAAAAAAATCAGAAAATACAAAACTAAAAATTCAGGACAGCAACACAGGAAAACAACTAAAAAATAGAAAATCAATTAATGACAAAAAAAATTTGCAGAAAAGAAAAAAATAATGGAACGAATGCTTAACAACAAAAAAACAGAAAATGACATTATGAGAAAACAGGAAAATTAAACTAAAAACAGGAGATTAGAACCTATTTAACAACACAGGAATTCAAAGTTAAGAAATCAACAAGAATTTGCTGAAATGGAAACAGAAAAAAAAATTACAGAAACTAAAAAAAACAATTAACGATAGCACTTGAATTGAAAGCAAAAAAATGTAAATTGAATAAAAGAAAACAACAAAAATGAATTGCAGAACAGAAATTAAAATCGATCTAACATAAGCTATAGCAGAAACACAAAAATCAAACAGACAATCACATGGAAGAATGTAAAACGGAATGTGAATTACATTTTATTTTATTTTTTTCGATTTTCAGAAACAGGACACAACAAATAGATGATCGATAAAAAAAACAAAGAAGAAAAAGAAGAAGAAGAAGATTTGAAAAAGAAGAAGAAGAAGAAGAAATCGAAGGAAGAAGAAGAAGAAGAGATCGGAAGAAAAAGTGGAAAAAGAAAAAAAAACTGCAGAAGAAGAAACGGATGAAGAAACAGAGATGAAAAAGAAGAGGAAGTTCTGAAGAAGAAGAAGAAGAAGAAGAAGAAGAGAAAGAAGAACTCAACACTCACCATAAATGAACCTGAGGGAAGAAGCTGGCGACCTCCACCACCGCTGCCGTCGCCGGAAGGAAGTTTATCCACCGCCGGATTAAAGAAGAAGATAAGGAGGAAGAAGAATGGGTAAAGGGGAATCCGACAATGGAAATGGGTGAGAAGAAAGGGAAGAGAGGGAAAGATGGGAAAGGGAATTGGTTCAGGCATAAAGGGGGAGGCGCCTAATTTTTACGATTTTGGGGGTTTTTAAAAGTAACGAACCGGATAGAACCGGTTTGAAACAAATGCAAACCGGTTCAAGCCGGTTTGTTTATTTATTTTTTTTTAAAAGCAAACCGGGTGAACCGGTTTGTGTTTATTTTTGCAATTTTCAAAAATCAAAAACTATATAAAATTTTCAAAGATTTAAAAACAAAACTTATTTATGAAGAACTAAAAAAAAAACTATTCTAAATTTTTTTCTCTTTTTTAAAAAAAACAAACACTTAAAATGAAAAAAATATTTTTCTCTATTATTTTTTTGTTTTATTTAAAAAAAACTAAAACTAAACTACTATGATTATAGAAAAACTAAAATATGTATAAAAATGTAAAATAAAACTATTTTTCATGCATTTTCTATTTTTAAATCATTTTAGCACATTTACTCAAAAACTAACATAAAATTGGGTTTTTGAAACATTATTTTATGAAATCATGCATATTTTAATGTTAATAAACCCTGAATTATATGCATGATCAAATACCCCCATGCTTATGTTTTGCTAGTCCTCGAGCAAACTAGAAAAATGCAAGAAATCAAACTATCACCTAACTCACTTTCGTAGGAATCACGGTTGCATTTAGCTCATGCAACAAGCCCTTTCAACCCCTGGGTTACCCCAGTGGACGAGTAAGGTCTCATGAGGGTTTGCAGTGATGCTACCCACAAACATCTCTGTCATGTATGCATAATATTACACACCCTCACAATCAGTAGGTAATCAAAGACTTTATTTTCACAAATATTTCCTGTTATTTCAAAATCAAAATATAATTAGAGTCTTTTATGTACCACCACAGAAAAAGAATTTCTTTCACTTTTCTAAAAATCACAATTATTTATGTTTTATTCTTAGAAAATCCAATAAAAACATATTATTATTTACTTATCCTCACTCATATGTTTTCTACACAGGTTTTATCAATCACACTTCTAAGCATTGAACTTTTCTTTCTTTTTAAGCTCTTTCCTTTCTTTTTTTTCACGCTTTTTCTTTTTGCGCACTTATTTTTCTCTTATAGCTTGCGTGTGGTCTGCTTTTATGCCTTGTGCAATGTCAATATCTTCTATACTTTTTCAATGCATACCAAAAGATATCAACTAAGACATAAAAGTGACTTCCTTCATTCACCTTTATAACTTGTGAGTCAAATATTTCAACTTGTATCTGTTCTCAGTTACTTAGGATCATGAAGTTTTCCACTCTCCTTTTCGAAAATGGAATTAAAAGTTTCAACTTACATCTAAATTCCATCTACTACGGATTGTGGAATTATCCAAACAACCTAACACATGCTATTTTTTTCTTTTGAGCTTTTTTTTTTTTTTTTACACTTTTGTTCATTTGCTTAGTTTTTAAAAATAGAACTGTGCATATTCATATTTATGATTCAAAATAAATTCTAACATGTATCTATCATCATTTCTTTGAAATCCACATAAACAACCATGATTTTTAAATTTATGTCAGAAAAAAAAATTTCGTGGGGCTTAAAAATCCTCTAAAAACATCAGATTTGAAATAACATTCATATAAGTTCAAACTCTTTCTTTAAAAATCTACTTTTCATGAGAGATGTGTAAACATGTGCAAGAACTTAAACAGAAATATCAAGGTGTGCATTCTACACCCTCCCCCATGCTTGAATGACTCTGTCCCAGTGGCACTCCCCCATGCTTGAATGAAACTAAGTGAATGCACATGAGAGAAATAAATGAGGGAAAAGAGTAGAATGACCTGACATGAATACACGTCCTATGAATGTAATGAATGCAATGTATACATGACAAAACATGAAAACCATGAATGAAACAAAAAGCACATGAAAAACTCATGAATAAAACGAAAAAGTAATAACAAAATAAAATATATAAATTCTAAGCAAATCTAATAATATACAAGATATGGGTTGCCTCCCATAAAGCGCTAAGTTTCACGTCCCCAACCAGACGGATCCCTGGAAAAACCTTCATCGTCCATGAGATCAATGGACATGAAGTCAGACTCAACCGGGTTCTATGTAGAAAAGAGTGTCATCTGTGACACTACGCACTGTGTTTCCATCCCTTCTACCTCCAAATGTAGTATCATGACTCTCTCGATGTGAAGAACAGAGATTAGTCTCATCTGAGAGATGGGTCAAGAAATGAGAGTCCAGGACCGACTGACTATCAATGAATGCAACTTCATTCAAGTGGTGAATATGATCAGGCTTGATTTGGTCAAGCACCTTCTGCATCTGCACCTCTTGCTTACTCAAAACGATTGGTGATCCTAAAGGCTGAGAAAATGGGGCTTTATATGATGAAAATGTATGCTGTGAGTAAGGCCCCTTCTGTTGAGGTATCATGGAGATCGACTCGTCAGTAGAAATGATACGAGGTTCATGAGTCGATTCCTGAGTGGAGTGACATGCCTTCCCATACTGAAGGGATGTAACAGATTTGACTTGCTCATGATGTGAATCAGTGGGTTGCAAGTCAAATGACATGGAATCCTCTCCCTTTGAGACAACAGACTGACTATGAAGGTTCCCCTGCTTTTGCCTAATCAATGTCTGAGCTAACTGTCCCATTTGAGTCTCTAGCTTGGCTATTGACTGCGTATGGGAACAAAGAGTGGCCTTGATATCAGAAAAGGGTTCTAACATCTTCTCTTGAAATGATGAACTTGGAATGGGCTCCTGAGGTGAAGGTAGACAATACTGGGGATGAACCTGTGGAAATATAGGATGCGAGTAACCTTGTGAAGGGTTACTGGGTCTATACTGTGTCTGGGAGGGCTGATGGGATGGGGAAATAAACTGGTTTCGCCAACCTGGGATATATGATGATGTAAATGAATCGGGCATGGGTTTAGCGAAACCTTGGGCAGCATTCACCTGCTCCTGAACGAATTCAGGATATAGTGGTGCTGCCGGACAATCCGCAACACAGTGTGCAGGGCTAGCACATAGCTCGCACACTCTTTCGACTTTACTTCTCGAAGAATTGGCTAGGAATTGATCTAACTTTCTAGTCAACTGGTCAACCTTGGTACGCAATTCTAACTCAGACCCTACTTCGGAAATCCCAACTTTCCTAGGACCACTAGGCAGAGATGTAGTCCTATCGAGCCGTGAAGACAAATTATGATGCATCGTGTTTTCACTCAAGGTCTCGAATAGAGACCACGCCTCGTCCTCACTCTTGAGCATAAAAGTGCCCCCACAAGACGAATCAACCAATTGACGATGCTTCTCAATAAGCCCGTCATAAAAATACTGCACCAACTGCCAACGAGGCACCTGGTGATGAGGACACTTGCGGAGAAGATCTTTCAATCTCTCCCAAGACTCGTGAAATTGTTCTCCCTCAATTTGAGAAAAACTGGTTATAGCTTTACGAAACTGGTTCGTCTTACCAATTGGGAAATATTTTTTTAAAAATTCTCTTTGCATTCCTTCCCAAGTAGTAATACGAACCGTCTCAAGAGATTTTAGCCAGTGCTTGGCTTTATCTTTGAGAGAAAACGGAAACAAAGTCAACCACATAGCATCGTCTCCAAAATTATTGATTCGCACAGTCGAGCAAATCTCAAGGAATTCGTCGAGATGACGATATGGGTCCTCATTACTAAGGCCATAAAACGAGGGTAACATTTGAATCACACTGGCCTTAATCTCAAAATGGCTCGCTCCTACATCAGGTCTCGTGATGCAGGAGGTGGGAGTATACCTATTTGGCATGAAGTACTCCCTCAAAGGACGGATCAATTGATGATCGTCAGCCATTGCGTACACCTTGGAGTAGACCGGTGTAGCACACGTCCTAACTTTGGGTTTTCTACCTAACTAACGCACTAAGCGGCCAAACCACGCAAACCACAAAGCGAGTAAACTAAAAACAACAAAAACTAAACAAACACCACGCAGTTACACATAACAGAGATTATGCATAAGAAATATGAAATCTATGTGTACGGTACCAATCGTACACAGTCACCTCTAAAGGAATCCTAATAGGTGGGCTGTGCAGAAAAGTAAGCTCGTCTCTAAGATATGCACATACGTGGTTCTAAACCTAAATGCAACACAAACACTAGGCAATAAAGTGAATACTAATATTACGCCGTTCCCCGGCAACAGCACCAAAAATTTGATGTCTTCTTTTAAATCGTTGTAATTTTGAAAAGATTTTTATATGAAAAACATGTGAAAACCAGACATCAAATAATAAAAACCGGTTCTCACTAGTGGATGAGACCGGGTCGAACTCAGGGAACGGGAATATGTTGTATTCAAACACACAAGTCTAAACTATTCCTTATTGTCGAATTATTGAAATGTAAAGTGTTCAAGAAAAGTAAAAACAACTAACTATTACAACAAATGAATACCCTTCGCAGAGGGCGTAAAGTGCAATATTTACAAACCCAATTAAATTCCTAATTCTAAACTAAAAAGTAAAAATTCTCCTATTCTTGCACTTCGTGTCACGTAATCGCTTCCGCTCCACTCCTGTGCTATCCTGCACAATTCAAAGGAACACGAGCAGTACCAGAGCTATAGAAGAAATAACATGTATACTAGACAAGGAATTAGAAAATGACTGCTACAAGAATAAAAGCAAACATGAAATGACTTAAAAGAAAACAACTAAGATAATAAAGAACTAATGAACAACAGGAATTTACACAAAATTTATTACAGAATTGAATCAAACAAGAATCTCAAAATGAACAAAAACAAACAAAACAAATTACAGAAGCTAAGCAACTAATTATGTTGAAAACATGAAAGTACAAAACATACAACTACAAGAAACGAAATAGACACAAATTCGGTATTGACAAACAGGAAATACAATCAATTAAAAACATGAAATTCAATCAAATGAAAACAAGAAAGCAATACTATAAAACAAACAAAAGAAATCATTAAAAAAAAATCAGAAAATACAAAACTAAAAATTCAGGACAGCAACACAGGAAAACAACTAAAAAATAGAAAATCAATTAATGACAAAAAAAATTTGCAGAAAAGAAAAAAATAATGGAACGAATGCTTAACAACAAAAAAACAGAAAATGACATTATGAGAAAACAGGAAAATTAAACTAAAAACAGGAGATTAGAACCTATTTAACAACACAGGAATTCAAAGTTAAGAAATCAACAAGAATTTGCTGAAATGGAAACAGAAAAAAAAATTACAGAAACTAAAAAAAACAATTAACGATAGCACTTGAATTGAAAGCAAAAAAATGTAAATTGAATAAAAGAAAACAACAAAAATGAATTGCAGAACAGAAATTAAAATCGATCTAACATAAGCTATAGCAGAAACACAAAAATCAAACAGACAATCACATGGAAGAATGTAAAACGGAATGTGAATTACATTTTATTTTATTTTTTTCGATTTTCAGAAACAGGACACAACAAATAGATGATCGATAAAAAAAAACAAAGAAGAAAAAGAAGAAGAAGAAGATTTGAAAAAGAAGAAGAAGAAGAAGAAATCGAAGGAAGAAGAAGAAGAAGAGATCGGAAGAAAAAGTGGAAAAAGAAAAAAAAACTGCAGAAGAAGAAACGGATGAAGAAACAGAGATGAAAAAGAAGAGGAAGTTCTGAAGAAGAAGAAGAAGAAGAAGAAGAAGAAGAGAAAGAAGAACTCAACACTCACCATAAATGAACCTGAGGGAAGAAGCTGGCGACCTCCACCACCGCTGCCGTCGCCGGAAGGAAGTTTATCCACCGCCGGATTAAAGAAGAAGATAAGGAGGAAGAAGAAATAGAGGAAGAAGAAGGGGTAAAGGGGAATCCGACAATGGAAATGGGTGAGAAGAAAGGGAAGAGAGGGAAAGATGGGAAAGGGAATTGGTTCAGGCATAAAGGGGGAGGTGCCTAATTTTTACGATTTTGGGGGTTTTTAAAAGTAACGAACCGGCTAGAACCGGTTTGAAACAAATGCAAACCGGTTCAAGCCGGTTTGTTTATTTATTTTTTTTTAAAAGCAAACCGGGTGAACCGGTTTGTGTTTATTTTTGCAATTTTCAAAAATCAAAAACTATATAAAATTTTCAAAGATTTAAAAACAAAACTTATTTATGAAGAACTAAAAAAAAAACTATTCTAAATTTTTTTCTCTTTTTTAAAAAAAACAAACACTTAAAATGAAAAAAATATTTTTCTCTATTATTTTTTTATTTTATTTAAAAAAAAACTAAAACTAAACTACTATGATTATAGAAAAACTAAAATATGTATAAAAATGTAAAACAAAACTATTTTTCATGCATTTTCTATTTTTAAATCATTTTAGCACATTTACTCGAAAACTAACATAAAATTGGGTTTTTGAAACATTATTTTATGAAATCATGCATATTTTAATGTTAATAAACCCTGAATTATATGCATGATCATCGTTCCATTCTGTGAATCTGACATTCGGGTTGCCGATTTTGTCAAGACCTCTAGTCATTCGTGTTATCAAGCAGTTCTTTGAGTTATCAAAAGCTATCAAAATCAATCGCCAAGTATCTCTCTTGCGAGGGACCCTTTTTCCAGGGAGAGTTCGAGGGAGCTCATTTCTTTTCGCTTGTCTTTATTGTTCATTCGTTGAACCCCTTTTTCTAGGGAGAGTTTGAAGGGACTCGTGATTCACGAACAGTTTGCAAAATAATCTTTATTGTCACACAAGGAACCCTTTTTCTAGGGAGAGTTTCGACGGAAGCTCGTCCTCCTTGTAACCCTAAATGTCTTTTGTTAGGCCACCCCCGTCGTCGAGGACCCTTTTTCCAGGGAGAGTGTGATGGACTCGTTCCTCTATGATATCCTTTCAATCTCTGTTAGCCCCCTTTCCATAAAAGAAGCCTAGAAATAGGGAGTTTTGACGAAAACTCTATTTCTCTTCGAAAGTTCGTTTTGCAAACACCTCCTCTTCAGGGAAGAGAGGAGTATCTTTTGTTACCCGTTCAGGTAAGGGTTAAGCCTGAGTCTCTCCTTTGGGGAAAGGAGAGGAGAATCTAGCCACGGATGTGTCATTTAGATCTCAAGTGATTTCTTTCACCAAGGATTTCAGGAATATTTTGCCAATTTGTCATGAAAAATAGTTGTTGATCTCAAAATCTTTACTGCATAAAATTGTACCTCAGAATACCTTTAGTATTACTTCCGAAAGGACAAAGCTTTTGTGAAAAAGGATTCAAAATTCAAAATCTTTCTATTGGCCAACCAAAAGGATGAAGAATAAATCCACGATATGGCCAGCAAAGAAAATTCAATGTTGTTGCAAAGCCAGAAGTGATTGATATTGATCACAGTCAATGGCATATTTTTAAAGATCATTCTTGGAAAATAAGCAGTCGAAATATCCTGGGTGATACAGAAAAATCCACTCAATCTCCATGTCCCCTCAATAACCTAAGCTGCAATTAAATATCTGCAAAAGGGATCTCTCAACTGTCGTCAAGATGAAGGCGAATTAGACGAGTCGACCCCCGGGGCCAAAGAAGATTTGGATCATCTCCAAGATGACGGAGTTTGTGACGGATCCTTCCAGGGAAAGTCCAGATCACCGTCGAGATGAAGGCGAGTGTGATGGACCTCCCGACAATCCCTAAAAGGTATTTAATTTCTGTTATCATCAAGAGATTCCTAACCAATGAGCCAATAACCATCAATATAATCCCTGAGAGAAAAGAAGGATCGGAACATCTCTGAGATGAAGGAGTTTGTGACATACCCTTCCAAAAAAATAAAGAGAGAAAAAGCTAGGACATCTCCAAAATGAAGGATGATGTAATTCCCGAAAAATCCAAGAGAGCTCCAATTCTGTCAAAAAAGAGTGCAGAAAGATCATCATGAGAAAAGAATCCCAGGATATCAGACTGCCGAATCTATCAAGAATCTTCTTTAATTTTGTGAAATTCTTTTGTCAATATCCTTTCGCTAATAGCTCTCGCAATATCAAGAATACATTCTTTTCTGTCCATATCAATGAAATTGATAGCCTCCTTGAAGAAAAGTCAATTGCAAGTAATTTGAATTCGAATCTTGATTCTACGGAGTTAAGCCCAGTCAAAGGTAATACTTCAGGTAGAAAAGAGGGAATATTTTTCATATATATATGTGCTTATCATTCTTAAATTAACTACGATTTTTTGTCTTATTGGCAATCTTTTTAAGTTATCCTGACATGAAGTGAGAACTTGATGTTTATTTTGATGTATCCAGACGTTGTTGTTATCCCTTTTAGGATCGGATGATGGGAGTTGTCCAAGATCCGTCCCTTCTTGTTTTGATCTGAGTGCCTGGGCTCTCAGATTCGCACACTTCCCTGTGCTCCCCACTGTCCCACCATAAACAGTTCCCGTTCAGGTTAAGGGTTAAACCTGAATTTTCCGCAAAAGGTCATCTGTCTTAAAAGCCATTCAGTCTTAGCAATGAGACGTCCAAGATCAATCCCTTTTCAAGCTTTAGGGAACCCCCTTTCTTCCTTTTGCAAACCCCTCTCGGATTTATTGTGCAGAATTCGAAGGTCCCATCATGGTTTCTTCATTTGAGGATTCCGTATATCGTCCCCTTTCAGGTTAAGGGTTAAGCCTGAGCCCCGTTTTTCCATGAGGTATCGTCCCCTTTCAGGTCAAGGGGTTAAACCTGAGCCTCATTTTGATGAGGTATTTCATTTATCGTCCCCCTTCAGTTTAAGGGTTAAGTCTGAGCTTCGTTCCATACGAGGTATTTCCTGTCCCATCCAGGTTAAGGGCAAAACCTGAATCTCACTTCTTTTCGAAGTAAAATTTTCTCCTTATTCTTCATTTCATATCTATCATCATCCTTTGAACTAATTCTTTCATACCCAGTCAGATTCATCTAACTGGGGCATTTTTATAGTCCAAATTTGGTATGTTTTCTTTGCCACTAAGCTCGGCTTTCAACCGGCTTAGCAGCAAAGAGGGGCATCTGTAAACACACCAAATTTTTACCTTCATCCAGTGTTTGTCCATTTCATAAGTCATCACAGATCATTGCATGTCATTGCACGCATTCTGCATAGCATTGTATGACATTGCATCTCATTTTCGAGATCCAGTACTCCTATTTCAAAACATTCAATCCAGATTTGAATTTTAAAGCTTTATTTCAAAATCAATTTCAAAACCTGGGTTTTTATTCAATACTCTGTCATTTTCCAACCCCAGGACTTTGTATTTCGAAATATTTTCTCAGAAAACAATCTGAATTCCTTTCAAATTCAAACTTTAATCGATTTCAATTCACAGATGAGACCCATTTAGATGGTGTCGCTTCTGAATGCCTCTATTTATCAAATTTCTCAAATTTTTGAAAGTTTCAGTCCGATCAGGACTCTGTCTCAGAGTCCTAATCCGGTCAGAAGTCTGGTTTTTAAGTCTGTTTTACTTCCATTCTCAATCTTTTTCGTTTGTTTTCGAAATTTAGGTCATTTCACAGAGTCCAGTTAGTTCAGGACTCTATTTTAGAGTTCGGTCGAGTTGGGAGTCTAACCCTGACTGTGTTTTCTGACTTATTTCATCATTTCTTGATAAAATCTTTTGAAAATTCTTTCATTTGGCTTTTAAAATCTAAAATCTCAGAGTCCTAAGAGTTCAGGACTCTAACCCGGAGTTCCAGTTCGCTTGAGACCCTATTTTCAAAGATCTTGAATTTCAAATACTGATTTTAACCCCTTTTCAAAGCCATTTTCAGTGTTTATTTCAAAAATGTTCAAAATTCGATATGGGCCCACTCAGTTGGCACCATATCCAGAGGAATTCTAACTCAGTTAGGACCTTATGCCATTTCAAAAATCCTAATTTTAAGTTTACTTTTGAAAATCTTTTGAAAACTCCTTCAATTTCAAGTTTTAAAATCGCTTTTTGAAAAACTCAAGTAGGGCCCACTCAGGGTGGCACCATATTCGAGTAAGTCAGGGCTAGACTAGGGTTAGTTGATGTCTTGGTTAGTGTTAGAGGTTTAGAAGAGTCAAAACCATTTTGAAAAACTCATTTTTGAAAGTTAGTTTTTAAAACTAGTGTTTTTAAAGGTTTTTAAAAGTGTTTTAAAAACCCAATGAGAGAGAATGCCAAGTGGCACCACATTTGGGGGATTCTTAGGTTTAGCTAGGGGTTAATTAAGAACTATTTAGGATAATTTAGACTAGGGGTAGTTAGGTAACTCCACCCCAAAATCGCCCCCCCTTTAGAGTCCAAAATTGTCAATTTTTAAACCTAATTTTTTTATTATAAATAGAGGCATAAGGGGGGTCGATTTTCCCATCTCTCTCTTATTGGATTCTTGGAGCTTCTCTCTCCTCTCCAGCCCTTCCTCCATTGCTGCAACTCCAAGGTATGAACTTCTTCACTTTTCTTATTTTATTTAATGCTTTAAACCTAGATTTAGGCTTGGACACCCCTCCTTATGGAAGATCAACCATGGTTTCACCTAAAGAACCATCAAGAACCAGCAAGAACAATCCAAGAAGGTGATCTAACCCTGTTTTGGATAATTTACAGAGATTTTAATCCATTAGAATTGATTTTAACATGATTCTTTGCATTATTAACCAATAAAATATATGATTTACCCTTTTTAATGGGTTAAATCTATGTTTTAAAGGTGATATCAAATTCCAGCCATTGATTCCCTGTTTTTAATTTATTTTCATGGTTTATTCATGTTTGTTTTACGTTCTATAGCATAGAAATAAGTTTTATTTACTGTTTTATGGTTTATTTTATTTATTTACATTAGTTAATGCATGGTTTTTCAAGTTTCTTAAATTTCTGTGTGTTCTAGGTTTAGAACAGTAAAGATGATGTTATTTCGGATTGAAGCACTCATTGTTTATTTCTGATTTTTTTATATGTAATGCATGCATAAGTTATTGAGTTATTGTAGAAAAATCAGAGGTTTTGGATCTCGGGAACCCTGTAAAAAAAAATCAGACATCAAATCGGGTTTTTAAAGCTTTAAAATCGTGGTTAAAATCAAGAAGGTAACTTGCTGTGATGATATTTCTCTCATCTTATATCCGATTTTAGATCTGTAAAGTGCTATGGATTTACATTGAGTAGATATGTCTGCTGTGAAATTTTCAGATTTTTTTGATCACTGTTTAGTATTTTTACCTATTTAGAGAATCTGTTTTTAAATTTAAAACTCGTTAGGGTTTACCAAAACCCTAATCAGACTTGTGTTAGTCATAAATCCCAAACCACAGATTCGATTTTAGATCTGTAAAAAGTGAGTATTGTTATTTTTCTGTTTACTGTTCACCACTAAAATTTCAGAGATTTTTGTTTAGAATTGCTATTTATGTCTGTATTTTCAATCTGGAATAGTTGTTTTAATCCCTGTTAAGAGTGATATATTTTAGCTCAGATTGCCGGAAGGGTTTCTTCCTAACCGGAGATGATTTTTCCGATCTGTAAATTGGGAAATCTCTGTTTCTCTTTCTAGTTAGTCTCTATAAAATTTCATAAATTTGTATGGAGATTTTACCCCTGGTTCAGGTCTTTGACTGAGACTGGTTGGTGAATTAGGTCAAAAATTGCATATTTTTAGGGTTTAATGCAATTTTCGGATTAATTTAATGTCAAAAAATTATTTTTATAATTCCAATTCGATATTAGGGTTATAACAAGTACAGGTACCAATTTTCATGGATTTTGGAATCCATTTGATGGCTGAATTGAGCAAATTGCAAAACCAGGTTCCTGAAAGATCCAAAAACACTGCTAAAATCACAGTTTTTGTGATATTGTTGGATTTTCGTGCATAGGCATATATTTTTAGGGTTTAATCATGTTCATAATCATATTAGGATGCTTTAGGTTTAATTTTGTGCTCATTTGATTTCATTTAGTGCATAAAACCTAAATTTTTACCAAAATCTCTTTCTAAAAACCCTGATTTCAAGGCCATAGTCTTGCTATCAGGGGCAATTTGGTCATTTGACCTAAATTTCGAAATCCCTAACCCTAATTTTCATATTTTTTAAGCATGTCACATCATATTTAGCTTAGTTTATTACATTCAAATTTCAAAACTTGCATTTTATCAAAATATCTTTCTAAAAACCCTAATTTCAAGGCCATAGTCTTGTTATTAGGGGTATTTTGGTCATTTGGACCCCAATTTCGAAATTTCATATTTTATCTTCCTTATTTATTCAATTTTATTTCATACTTTATCATTTTGATTTAAGGGAATCAAGGAAAAGACTTATATCTGGCAAAATCCAACAATTTCCTGATATTGTTGGATAAATCTAGAAAAGACAACATATTTTCATTAACCAAGTTTTCTAGTTTTGCAGGTACATTGAAGACTTTATTTTCCATGTATTTAAATTTCAATAGTGATGTAATTTGTAATTAAACTTTGGAATAAAAATTTACATTTCCTGCTTAGCTTAGGTTGCATTGCATATAATTTATTTTTTTTAAATAATGTTAATGTGTGATGGATGATGATTCATGCATATTCAAACTCACTATGGTCTACACGAATGGCACATACACTAGCTTCTATGAAGTTTATAAACTTGGTGAAATTTGTATTTATGGCCATAGTCAGAATACGAATGATACTTAGATTTATGATCTCCACATTAGCCACATTCAGCCTACACACTTAGGCTAACTTCAAAATGCACTGCATTTCTCAAAAATACAAAAAGTATTTCTCAATTCCTTAAATCTATATTCATTCATTTCATGCATTTGCCAATTCCAATCTCAATTCAAAGAAGTTCAATTTCTCAAAATCTCCTAAGTCTTATAGCAAAATCAATTTTCCCAAAGACATTGAATTTCAAAGGATATTTCAAGTATTTCCCAAGTTCCAAATTCAAATTTTCTAAGTTACAATTTCAATTTCCAAGTTTGAATTCAGAGAAACCAAGTCTCTCAGAATCGATTTTCACCAAATGTCAAGGATTCCTCAAAATTGATTTTTATTTCTTTCAGAAGTATATTTGAAATCCCAATTCACGATTTTCCAAGATTTACATTTTATATTTCTATCATTCAAAGCAAACATCATGTTTTCAAATGTGCATTTTTCTGAAAATTCATAGCACATGCCTGATTCTATATGCATTTAGAAATTAGAATATGATTTAGACAAGTTGAATAGAGTAGAGCATAAGATTGATCCTTGGTTCAATTACCCCTGTTAAAGGTGGCAGGAACGGTTGAACCTCGTACCGACAGGCGAGTCCCATTCTTCGGAATTTTCCCGCATTTTAAAAACGGAGGCGAGTTATTTTCAAAAACTTTTTCAAAGGTCAGTTTGACTTGCAAAAGTTAAAAATTTTGCGATGATAACAAAATCCCATTCCTCAATTCCTTTAGATTTCCCACATTTCCTTCTAAAATCAAAACTTCAAAAGTGGAATTCAATTCCATTCCAAATATTCATCCAAGTTCAAACTTCTAAATTCAAAGTCCATTTATGACTTTGAAAGTTTTCTTCATTCTCTTTTTATTTCAAGACTTCAAGATCAATTTCCAAATTCCAGATTTATTTTCCCAAGCTCCTGATTATTCTAAAAACTTAGAACTTTAATCTTAAGTTCTAAGTTAGAAAACATTTCTTCACTTTATCGGATTCACTTGGGATTTCTTCAAAACATTTTTCAAAAAGAGCATACATCTTTGCATTTGCACAAACATGATTCATTGTGCATTTTAGACTTAGGATAAATACTTAGATAATTTCTTAGCAAAGCAAAAGGCATTAATTCGACCCTTGGTTCGATTACCCCTGGTAAAGGCGCCAGGAACGGTCGAACCTCGTACCGACGAGCGGATCCCGTCTCCCAGTTTTCCCGCAAATATTTCAAAAACGGAGGCGAGTTATTTCAAAATTCTTCAAAATTAAGGTCAAGTGAGACCCGCAAAAGAATTCCTCTCCTCTTTCTCTTCTTTCTTTTCTCTTCTCTCTTTTATTTTTCTCCCTTCAAAAGGGAGGAAAATAGAGGCTAGAAATGAAAAAGAGAAGGAAGAGAGAGAACATTACGAGAGGAAAAAATTTTGCGATGATCACAGGTTTGGCGACCGTGATGGGACTCGTCTTCGTCCGATCGAATTATGCCTTTTCTTTTGCTTTGACAATATCTAAGTCTTTATTCTTCAAAATGTCAGCTATATTTTCATGCAAACCTTAGGAGCCTAGACTCTGTCCTAAGCTGACATTATTTGCATATAGGATCTAAGTATGGTTTGGTAGGACTTTATTGAGGAGATTATTCCATGTTCACATTAGACTTAGGTCTTAAATACAACTCTCCTCAATTTTAGGGATTGAATGCAAAACAATGTATGCAAGTGTATGCTTCTCTTCATTTTAATCTATCTCTTTAGGACTTGCATTAGAGCCATCTGATTTCTTGCATATTGAGCATATTTTGAAAAACTCCTTACCTATTTTGTCCCGGTCTTCACGTTGCTGGGCTGTCTCACTGAACCATAGTTCGGGAGAGAGCCTCACAACTAGACCACTTGTTTGGGTTCGCGCCCCCCTACCACGTACCTAAGGGCCATAGTCCGAGGTATATCGGTAGGTGCTCAAGGATGTTGGGGAACCATTACCTTAGAACCGGAGAAATACTTCTATGCCACGTACTTCCAGCTTCGGCTCGGGTATATCGGCATATCTTGATTGGAATCAGACAATTTGAACCCTAGAGTTAGGATTAAGGTCCTACAAGCCATTTCAAATATTGCATTTAGAGTCAGCCTTTAGAGAGTGCTGTGTGTGCATCCTTGATTGTGCAGCTTTAGTTGTATGGCAATTCTCTTATTTCTTTCATATATATGTATCAAACCCTTTTTCAAAACCCTGGGTGTATTATTGAAAATTTACCTTTATTTTCAAAAACCCCAGGTGTATATTTCTATCTACCTACATTTTCTTTTTCTCTTTTAGATCAAATTTTCTTCAAAACCCTGGAAAATTCCTTTAAAATTTTATCAACCTTTTCAAAATTTCCAGGTTGATTCTTTAAAGAGTCTATCCATAAGTCCTGCATTCTATCTAATTCTTCTCATTTCTTCTTTTACCCCAGTATTATCTCAATGGCGTCAAATTCCCTCGATGCTGTCTTCCCCCAAGATCATGTCTTCTATCAGATCCAGGATGGACCCCCGGATCTGCGGGTCATCCAGTCTCGTCCTTTCTTCCCACGGTGGTATTATTCTTGGTTCGCCACCTTCTCACGTATGTTCCCAGACCACTTGGATGACTGTGGGTTGGAGATGGCGTCGGCGGCAGGCAAACGAATCATCAACGGAGCTCTGATTCAGGCCATGGCAGAACGGTGGAATCCACGTACCTGTACATTCTGGTTTCCTTGGGGGGAAATGACTCTACTGATGGATGAGTTCAATGATATTATGGGATTGCCCGAACCAGCTGGTCAGCCAGATGATCCTGTCAAGCAACAGTTTTTTATCAACATCAAAGGGATAGATGTTCGAGAGGCCTTAGCAAGAGCAACAGGGAGCAGATCTTGGCCCCTCACTGAGACTGGTGGAAATCAGTTCATCGACCTATTTGAACTATATCAAAAGTACGGAGCCCACAAAGAGGTTGACACTCTGTCTCGAGCAGCGAAGGACAGAATTCAGCATGCCATGATCCTATGTACGGTGGGGTTAGCTTTCTTCCAAGATGGTCAGAATTTCATAGATATCAGAGTCGCTCAGCTCTTTCGAAGATGGGAAACAAGCAGACCCGCCAACTTTCAGTCTCCATGGCCGCATTAGCCTTTCTTTACAGAGGCTTGACTCGATTTGCTCTCGGGGAGACCATTCTGGTAGAAGGATGCACTTACGCCTTGCAGTCGTGGTTCCTGCGACACGTTCCCTCGAAGGCCAGTTCTTTCAGGTTCAACAATAAGCAGTCAAAAACAGTCATCCAATGCCGAGCTCTGATCGAGAAGCTGCATCAGGAGGAGATCACCTGGGATTTCTTTGACAGAAGAGAGACTGTTCCTCGATATACTTATGCCTGTGACAAGCGCTACAAGTTGATGGGCCCTTTCGTTTGTGTTGATTATCAGCCGTAACGATGTCTGAGGCAGTTTTCACAGCAGCAGGTCTGTGCCAACACCCGTTTCCCGACAGGCAACATGTCAGAATTCAACCTGCAGTCGGATCAGTGGTCTGGGGCATATCATGTCGCTAAATATACCTGGAACTCCTTTATTTCTCTGTCTATATTTTCTGGGACAAATGTATCATCTGAATATCAAGAGTGGTGGCAAACTGTCTGCCCACCCTCTCTTTGTCCTTGAAAGTTAAAAATATCAATAAAATTTTACTTTTGGCCAAAAATGTTGTTTTCTGTATTTTGTTTATAGCACAAATAAAGGTCACAAATTTTGGATGACGACTTAATCCCGGGTAAAAGGGATATCCCTTCCGCATTTCTTCAAATCTTATCATGGTTGACGACCTCGCCTAGGTAACAAGGCACATTTCTCTGTTATCATCAAATGGTAACACAATTATCACAAATCGTGTGATGACCCAATCCCGGGTAATGGGATAATCTCTTGAAATTGTCTACCAAATCCCCTCATTTCTTGCTTTTTCTCAAAAAAATTGTGATTTTCAAAAGGGCTTCTCCATACTCTAACCATTCTCATATTCTACAAGAAAGCTTAGGCATCTGAACAATGGTCCAGACAAGGGCTGACAAACAGGCTGCTCAACAGCACAGTGACAGTGAGTCAGAGGAGATGAATTCTTCTAGATTGTCTAAGAAGAATAACTCCGGAGATGAAAGCGACGTTGATCCGGCCATGTATCGGATCTTTCAAAAAATGATGACCAAGATGATGGCTGAGCAGGCCAAAGTTGCTCCCAAGAGGGCAGCTTCTAAGGGCAAAGCTAAGAAAAGGCCCATGAAGAAGCCAGTCAAGATCAACAAACAGAAGAAACAGCGTGACAGTACTTCTAAGGATTCCGGGTCAGCAGGAGAAGTCTCTGAAGAAGAAGAACAGTTGATCTACATTCCAAAGCACCTGCGGCAGTCCAAGAGGCCAGTATCAGTAAACAAGCCCAAGTATGGGGCCCCCACAGAGGATTCAATTCAAGCTTTAACCAAGATAGTCAAGGACCTGCAAATCCGTGACAAAGGAAAGAGGTCGTACACCAGGCAGGACTTCTATCTCGGTTTAGAAGGGGACAAGGACCTGGAGAATCTCCCCCGGAAGTTCATCAAGTTTGATGGAACCGGCGACCCGAAAGCCCATTTGGCAATGTTCTTCGCAGAATGCGCCCGGTTCAGTGAGGATAACCGCGCCCTTTTTCTCTGTTTTCCCCGCAGCTTGGACGGGATAGCGGCCAAGTGGTACGCTGAACATGTTAATCCCATCGAATTGAGGGATTTTGATAAAGTTGTTAATATGTTTGTTGAACGCTTCCTGTTCAACACGGAAGCCCTACCTACCCTAAACCACTTGTACAACCTCAAGCAAGAGCCCAATGAAAAGGCCAGGGATTTTATCCATAAGTGGAGAAGTATTTGCAATAAGATTAGGAATCCCATTTCTGAGGAGCATGCCCTCCAGGTCATCCTCAACAATTTCTGTCAGCCCCTGAAAAGCCTCCTTTTCCCATATCCTTCCAAGTCCTTCATCGAGCTAACAGAGCGAGCCGAATGGCTCGAAATGGGGGTAGAAAATGGGATGTACAGGTGTCTCTTCGGCAAAGAACATCTTGGACCCAAAGAAGAAGGCCCATTTTACCTACTCAGCTAATATCCCCGAAGACCATCCGGGCAGTAGCAGCAGGAATGACAGTGGCAGCGGGTCGAAACCTTAGCAGAACAGGGGAAGAAAGGGCAAATTTTTCAAGAGCAATGACAAATCTCTCCCAACCGGTCCTCAACAAAAAGGGGACTTTCAAGAAAAACCAAAACACATCAATTGGAGCAAGGACAGAAAATTCACTCCTTTGGACCAGCCTCTGGAAAAAGTGCTGGAATACCTGCTATCCCATGGGATGGTGAAATTGCCCAAAATTGCGGATCCTCCAGTATTCATGGGGAAGTACAGAGAGCAATATTGCAAATTCCATAGAGCCATGGGGCATGATACAGAACACTGCTTCGTCTTGAAGCATTTGGTCCAAGACTGTATCGACAAAAGTATCCCCGTAGAAGATGAAGAGGAGGGCAAGATGGAGATTTTATCTGCTCCATTCCCGAAGCATTCAGCATTGACTATCTCCGAACACCCTTTCCTTCCACAGAGTCATATCCACCCATGCTCTAGTGAAGAGCTAAAACTCCAGCATCAGGTAATGGTTCTACATCAGGATCAGCCTGTGTATCAGAAAATAGATATCCTCTCGCTTCTTGACCAAGCTAGTGTGCCAATCAAGAATGAAAGAATTCAAATCTTTCCCAAGAGCTTTCTTAAGAAAGAAGCCTGCGTAAAGAAGGCAGAAACCTCTAAAGCAGTAGAGGAACAGGCTGATGATTTCCAGAAGCCAGTTACGGCGCTTTCCAACATTTCCATCTTCGAATTAACTCATGATTCTCCCAAGCATCAGGAAAAGTTGGATGATCTGTTAAGAAAGATCAAGGTGAAGCCGGGCACCACGCCCGAGGATATGGCGCAAATAATAAATCAAGCAATGACTAATGCGCCTATCACCTTCTCTGATGAGGATTTGCCTAAGCCTCATTCATTTCATAAAAATGCGTTGTACATTGTGGTCATGACCAGGGGCATGACTGTCCCACATGTTCTTATTGATGGGGGCAGCAGCTTGAATATTTGCCCAGAAATGACAGCGAAAGCCTTGGGATTGAAGGAAGAAGAATACGTGCCTGATCCCATCACCATCTACGGCTTTGACAATCACGGGCAGACTGCCAAGGGCAAGATCTTCCTAGAAATCTTCATTAATTACTCAGTGCATACGGTGCTATTCCATGTCGTCAACGTGCCGCCAACTTATAATTTGTTGTTGGGACGAACATGGATCCACAATGCCAATGCAGTTCCGTCGACCCTCCACCAATGCATAAAGTGGTCCAAAGGTGGAATGATCACTACCATTTTGGGCGAAGATCCTAAAGAGAGACTGCCACAGCCTATGATTCCTCGTCCAACATTCACAACGGATATTCCAAGCATCCGAGAAGCAGATGAGATCAATCTCAGTGACAGTCTAGAGATGCTAAAACTGAAAGATGTCATGGAAGAGGAAAATATTGCAGCTACAGTCCAATGGCAGGGACCTTGTTTCTTCAAGTTAGGAGGACGCATTGATTACGCCTCCTTCAAAGATCACCCTTTATTCCCTCAGTTCTCCAAAGCCAGGAAGGGATTTGATCTGCTGATAAAACATGGATACCAGCCATTCCGAGGCATGGGGAAAGATGAAGATGGCATGATAGAGCCCATCATTCCAGTTCGGCATGCGGACAGTTCAGGGTTGGGGTTCACCGGACAAGATTACAGCAAAAGGACAGTTTTTGTCAAAGGAAGCCAATGAAGAGATGATGCCTTAGTTTTCCTGCTTTTTTCTGCTCTTGTTTCTTTGTTTAAATCTTGTAGGGACAACACGATCCCATCTTTTGTCAATGTCTTGTAAATACTTCATTTCCAATCAATGAAAGATCAACTTTCTCTTCACATTTTGAGCATCTATCATTTCTTCTTATATTTTGTCTATGTCATTGTTCTTTACTTATACAATTTTTGTTTTTTTTGGCTCGTACTTTCTCTTAAATAAAAACCTTTCTTACATTTTCAGGACCATTAACTCCTGAATCGATGACAAGATTCGTTATCAATCCCAAATATCTGAAATTGGCAAGGTTCCCTGAGATGAAAGACAGAGCGGAGGTCAGTCAGGCAACAGAGCAGACTGAAGAGCCAGCTGAATTTGATTCCACTATTCAGGATTTGCCAGAATTTGCTCACATTCAGAAGCAGGATGAACCATCATCTTTGGTTCAAGATCCAACTGAGGATGTCAACATTGGATCGAAAGATGATCCAAAAATTCTCAAAATCGGGTCGAGTCTAAGTGAAATTGAGAAATCTAGACTCATCCAATTCCTCAAAAAGCATCAAGAAGTATTTGCCTGGACTTACGAAGATATGCCAGGATTAGATATAAAACTGGTTGAGCATCGACTCAAGTTAAAACCAAAAGCCAGACCAATCAAGCAGAAATTGAGGAATTTAGACCCTCGAATTGAGCAACAAGTCAAGGAAGGACTTGAAGATTTACTGAAGGCAGGTTTCATCCGGGCTATTGATTACCCAGATTGGTTAGCAAATATTGTGGCAGTCCTCAAAAAGAACGGAAAAGTTCGGATATGCATTGATTTCAGAAATCTCAATAAAGCCACCCCGAAAGATGATTATCCACTTCCTAATATTGACCTGTTGATCGATAGCACAGTAGGTCATGCCATGTTTTCTTTCATGGACGGATATTCAGGTTATAATCAGATTAAGTTGGCCATCCGTGATCAGTCAAAGACTTCATTTACTACCCCATGGGGAACCTTTTGCTACACTGTGATGCCATTTGGGCTCAAGAATGCCGGAGCAACCTATCAAAGGGCGATGGCCGTTATTTTCCACGATCAAATGCACAAGCATATGGATGCATATGTGGATGACATTTTGGTTAAGTCTAAAGAAGAAGAGGATCACCTTGATGCTCTTAGTCAAGTTTTTGAAAGACTTATCCTCTACAAGTTAAGACTTAATCCTCAGAAATGTGTTTTTGGAGTAGAGTCCGGCAAACTGCTCGGCTTCATCATCAGCAAGAAAGGGATCGAAGTGGATCCGGCCAAGGCAAAAGCCATTATTGATATGCCGCCTCCAACTAATCTCAGAGAACTGTGAAGCCTTCAAGGGCGTATTCAGTCTATTCGCAGATTCATCTCTAATTTGGCTATGAGATGCGAGCCTTTTAACCACTTGCTGAGAAAATGAGTTAAATTTGAATGGGGATCAGAATGTCAGCTCTCGTTCGAACGCATCAAGCAGTATCTCCTTAATCCACCAGTTTTGAAGCCGCCTAAGCTGGGAAAGCCTCTCTTGCTATATATTTCAGTCAATCAGAATGCCTGTGGTGGATTCCTCGCTCAGTATGAAGAAGGCAGCCTGATAGAGCACGCCATCTACTACGTGAGCAAAACCTTCATTGATTATGAAAAGAAGTATTCTTAGATGGAGAAAACTTGTTTAGCTCTGGTTTGGATGTGCCAGAAATTAAGACATTATCTATTGGCTTCTGAAATCAAATTTCTGTCAAAACTTAATCCGCTCAGATATATTCTTGAGCAACCGTTTCTCACTGGACGGATTGCGAAGTGGCAAGTCCTTCTGATGCAATATGACTTAGAGTATGTTTCTCAAAAGTCGATCAAAGGCCAAGCGATCGCAGATCAGTTGGCAGATTTCCCTCTGACAGAGGAAATTAAAGCAGAAGATGATTTTCCTGATGAGCACATCTGTAATATCCAACAGCCCCCAGTTTGGAACATATTCTTCAATGGCTCTAAAAACATGTCTGGCATCGAGATTGGAGTCTTGCTAATCACTCCAGAAAAAGAAATGATCCCTTATTCCCTCAAGCTTGGTTTTCAATGCACTCATAACATGGCCGAGTATAAAGCTTTAATACAAGGCCTCAAAATTCTGCAAAACTTCAATGTCAAGAGAGTGCATGCCTTTGGCGATTCACTACTTGTTGTCAGTCAAGTTAACACTGAATGGCAAGTGAAAGATCCCAAATTAATTCCATATCAGAAGATCGTCTTAGCTCTTGTGGACAGCTTCGAAGAATTTCAGCTCAATCATATCAGAAGAGAGCACAATCAGATAGCCGATGGCTTGGCTAGCTTGGGATCCATTTTATCCTTCAAAAGCAGTGAATCATGTCGTTCTTTTGAAGTCGACAGACTTGAACACCCCGCGTTCGATTCAAATATGCAAGTAAACCAGGTCAATCAGAAGGAGAAGCCTTGGTACCAAAACATCAAAAAATTTATTGAGACTGGTGAATTTCCGCCAGAAATGCCAAAAAGGGAGCAACGCGCGATTCAGCGTATGTCTACCCGTTATTTCATTCTTGCCAATGTCCTTTACCGCCGTGGGTTCAGTTCTGAATATGCCAGATGTTTAGACAAAGAATAAGCTATGGAAGTTATCCAAGAGGCACATGAAGGGATTTGTGGTGGCCATGTCGGCTTTCAGACTCTCGTCAAGCAGATCGTTCGAGCAGGGTACTATTGGAATACCATGCAGCAGGACTGTCATAGATTTGTGAAGAAGTGTGTCAAGTGCCAGTTGCACGCGCCTTACATTCATGCTCCGGCCACGTATCTGCAATCAGTTGTTTCTCCTTGGCCATTTTCCATGTGGGCATTCGACATCGTAGGCCCGATTACTCCTTCTGCTTCCAACGGCCACAAGTACTTTCTGGCTGCGACAGAATACTTCACGAAATGGGTTGAAGCTGTTACTCTACACACTGTAGAAGGCCGCCATGTGGTTTCTTTCATTCACAAGAACATCCTTTGCCGCTTCGGCATACCACATGATATTGTCTCAGACAATGGAACCCATTTCAAAAATGAGAGAATGAAAATCTTCTGTTCTAAATTCAGAATTTCCCATCATTTCTCAGCTCCTTATTATCCTCAAGGGAATGGCCAAGCAGAGGCCACCAATAAAATTTTGATCCGTATTTTGGAAAGGACTGTGAAGACAGGCCGAGACTGGCATGAGAAAATTCATGACACACTTTGGGCATATCGGACCACCATTCGGACCCCGACTAATGCCACTCCTTCAGAACTTGTTTACGGAACTGAAGTGGTGTTACCTCTCCATATCCAGAAGCCCGCTCTCAAATTTGCTTCTCTTATAGAATTACCACTTGATCAGTATCAGCAGCAGAGATTGGTACAGCTAGATTTACTGGATGAAAAGAGGCTCAAAGCAGCAGAGCACGCTCAAGCTTATCGGCAGAGGATAGCTCAACATTATGACAAGTCTGTCATTGAGAGAAAATTTCGAGTTAATGATTTGGTACTCAGATCAACGGCTCATCTCAAGCATCGACCACGGGGCAAGTGGTCACCCAATTGGGAAGGCTCTTATGTGGTTAAGGAAGCACTTCCTCGCAATTCATATCGTCTAATCAATGCAGATGGAGTGGAAATGTCAGATCCCATTAATGCTTTGCATTTGAAGAAGTTTTATAACTGAAATGTTCATTCTAAGCCTTTTGTACTATTCAAAGAGTCATTTCAATAAAACAATAATCTTCTATCAATTCTTACATTCTTCTCCATGATACTAGGGCATTTTTATTTCATTTTTATAATCGTCTTCTTCCATCATATGCAGGCAGGATTAGACGAAAGCTCTTTTCCTCAAATTTTGTTAAATCTTAATTAGTCTTGCGGTCTTTATTTTTCGTTTCATTTAATTCATTTTGGTTTGATCAGATTTACATCAAGCTAATGCTCATCCCTATCAAGTTTTAACAAATTTTTCAATCTTATTAAAATTTCATCTACCTTTATCTTTAAAATGCACCCTTTCAGGTTAAGGGATAAACCTGATGCCTCCTTTCAATGAGGTATTCTTTTTTATTATTTTCCCCGTTCAGGATAAGGGGATAAATCCTGAATTATCTTTTTGAAAATCTAGCTCATCTTCAAAACCCAGCTCTCGCACTGGTTATTTCTCAAAATTGAGCTCATTTGGAAAATCCGGTTCTCACACCGGTAACCTTCTAAAATTAGTGTTCTGACCAATGACCTTTCTCCTTCTAAATTCAAGTTCTGACTTAAATCTCCCAAAACTTCATGTATTTTCAAAAGATCCAGCTTTTGTCGGTCATGTATTTCCAAAGGATCCCGCATCTCGCTGGTCATGTATTTCCAAAAGATCCAGCATCTCGCTGGTCATGTATTTCCAGAGGATCCAGCATCTCGTTGGTCCTGTATTCCAAAAGATCCAGCTCCCGCTGGTCGTGTATTCCAAAAGATCAAACCCTTAGGGTGCGACTCCTCAATTCTATCATTCCCAAACCTTCAAGATCTTCAATCTTTCAAATTCTATCAGTTTCCCAACCTTTGGTTGCAATATCTTCAAAATCTCATCATTTTCTCAACCCTCAGGTTATAACCTCCCAAATTCAATCACTTTCAAACCATCAGATTAAATCCTTCATTTTCAAATCCAGTGTTTTCACTGGTCAGAATTTTCAAAATCCAGTTTTATAACTGGTCGGGATTTTCAAATCCAGTTTCTATAACTGGTCGGGATTTTCAAATCCAGTTTCTATAACTGGTCGGGATTTTCAAATCCAGTTTCTATAACTGGTCGGGATTTTCAAATCCAGTTTCTATAACTGGTCGGGATTTTCAAATCCAGTTTCTATAACTGGTCGGGATTTTAAAATCCAGTTTCTATAACTGGTCGGGATTTTCAAATCCAGTTTTTATAACTGGTCGGGATTTTCAAATCCAGTTTCTACAACTGGTCGGGATTTTTAAATCCAGTTTCTATAACTGGTCGGGATTTTCAAATCCAGTTTCTATAACTGGTTGGGATTTTCAAATCCAGTTTCTATAACTGGTCGGGATTTTCAAATTCAGTTTCTATAACTGGTCGGGATTTTCAAATCCAGTTTCTATAACTGGTCAGGATTTTCAAATCCAGTTTTTATAACTGGTCGGGATTTTCAAATTCAGTTTCTATAACTGGTCGGGATTTTCAAATCCAGTTTCTATAACTGGTCGGGATTTTCAAATCCAGTTTCTATAACTTGTCGGGATTTTCAAATCCAGTTTCTATAACTGGTCATGATTTTCAAATCCAGTTTCTATAACTGGTCAGGATTTTCAAATCCAGTTTCTATAACTGGTCGGGATTTTCAAATCCAGTTTCTATAACTGGTTGGGTTTTTCAAATCCAGTTTCTATAACTGGTCGGGATTTTCAAATCCAGTTTCTATAACTGATCGGGATTTTCAAATCTAGTTTCTATAACTGGTCGGGATTTTCAAATCCAGTTTCTATAACTGGTCGGGATTTTCAAATCCAGTTTCTATAACTGGTCGGGATTTTTAAATCCAGTTTTTGGTCGGGATTTTCAAAATCCAGTGTTTTCACTGGTCAGGATTTTCAAATCCAGTGTTTTCACTGGTCGGGATTTTGAAATCCAGTTTTCATAACTGGTCGGGGTTTAAAATCCAGTGTCATAACTGGTCGGGAGTATCAAAAATCCAGTTTCTCGTAAACTGGTCGGGATTTCCAAAACCTAATGTATTTCATCAGTCTAGTTTTCTAAAAATCTGATTTCTTACACCATTTCTTTAAATTACAGCTAAATGTCTCATCAAAATCTATATTGAGTGATTATTTCACAAGAAATTCGTGAAAACTTTGCCAATTTGCTAAAAGCATTAGTTGATTCTAAAAGTCTGACTATACAAAAAGAATTTCCTCAGATTACCTCTACTATTTCCTTCCAAAAGGTGAAACTTTTTTGCGAAAAAGAGGTAAAATTCAAATCTTTTCCTATTGATCAACCAAAAGGATGTAAAAAAATGTCCTCGATATGATCAATGAAAGAAATCTTCAATGATGTTGAAAAGCCAGAAGTGAATTGATATTGATCTTAGCTATGGCGCATGTTTTAAAAATGACTTTCTGGCAATCAGGCAGTGGAAATATCTTGAGCTATAAAAAGAATCCACTCAACCCATATCTTCTCATTTTCGTTTAAAAAAGTTGCAATCAAATATCCGCAAAAGGGATCTCTCAAATTGTCGTCAAGATGAAGGCGAATTAAGCGAGTAGACCCCCGGGGCCAAAGAAGATTTGAAACATCTCCAAGATGACAGAGTTTGTGACGGATCCTTTCAGAGAAAGTTCAGATCACCGTCGAGATGAAGGCGAGTGTGATGAACGTACCGACAAACCCTAAAAGATATTTGATTTCTGCTATCATCTAAAGACCTTTTGAGCCAGTGAGATCAATAGAATCTCTGAGATAAAAGAAGGATCGGAGCATCTCCAAGATGAAGGAGTTTGTGACGTGCCCTTCCCTGAAAAAAGAGAAAAAAGTCAGGACATCCAAATGAAGGATGATGAGAAAAACCCGAGAAAGCCCAATGACTCAAAAAGAGTGCAAAAAGATCATCGTGGGAAAACACCCTGATATTAAACTGCCAAAGTTGCCAGAAGTCATCTTTTCTCATGCAAAATTCTTTTATCAATATCTCTTCATTTCCTGCTTTTATGAAATTAAGAATATTTCTTTTATTCTCATATCAAGGAAATGGATAGCTTCCTTGAAGAAAATCATCAGTGCTAAATTTTTGAATTTGACTCTTAAAACCGAGGAGCTAACCTCATTAGAGGAAATACTCTAGGTAAAAGAGGGAATATCTTTGCACATACATGCACATTTAGAAGCATCTGAATCTGCTATGATTTTATCTTATTGGCAGAATTTTCTAGCTATTCCAAAAATAAAATAAACATTCAATATCCATTTTGATGCAACTTAGCGTTGTCTATATCTTCCAAAAGAGTTGCCTCATTCAGTTGAAGTATCTCTTCCTGTCCCATTGCGGTTTCTTCAGTCAAGGATTCCGTATGGTGTTTTCCCACTCAGGATAAGGGTCAAACCTGAAATTTCTGCGAAAGATCATTTGATTTCAAAAGCTATTTCAGTCTCAACAATGAGACGCCCAACTTCTTCCCCTTTTCAAAGCTTTAGGGACTCTATATTTCCTCCTTTCGCAAAAACCCTCTCGGATTTGTTCATCCAAATTCCGAAGGTCCCATCGTGCTTTCTCCATTTCTGAGAAACCCATATTGTAGATTTCCTATCCAGGTTAAAAGTTAACCCTGAACCTCGCTTCGCGAGGTATCTTCCTTGCAGGTTTGGGTTAAACCTGAGTCTCGTTCCAACGAGATTCCTCGTTTGGATGAGATGATTTCTTCCAGTCCCATCATGGTTCCTCCCATCAAGGAACCCATACTTCATACATTCATCCAAAGAAAGGATCATACTCGGGCTTCATTTCACAAGGCGTTTTCCAAAATGTACCATCAAGGTCCCCGTGTATCCCTTTCCTCAATTCAAATTCATCTTAATATATCTTCGTCCCATCCAGGCTAAGGGCCAAACCTGAATCATTCCAAAGAGAGTATCTTGTCTCACCCATGAGACCTGATCAAAATTTTCATTTCCCACCATTTCAGAATTTTCATCTAAAGTCCCATCACGATTTCCTCATTTTCTACTCAATCATATCATCTTCAAGGATTTCGTCTCCCCAAAACCATTCAGGATAAGGTTTTTAAGCCTGAAAAGCCATATTTTCAAAATAATTCTTCCACACCCAGTTCAGATCTGCTGACTGGGGCATTTTCAAAATTTGGAGTGTTGTCTTTGCCACTAAGCTCGGCTCTCAACCGATTTAGTAACAAAGAGGGGCATCTGTGAACACCCCAAATTTTTCAAAAGTCTTATAAAAATGACCCTTTTGCCCCTGACTCCATTTTTTGAGAAAACCAAAGCTAAATTTCAGTCTTTCTTCAGATCTCTGGATTAAGTTCCACATTTCAAATTCAACTCCAGATCTGAACTCAGTATTTTAAATCCAAACCTGAGCCCCGTTGTCCGGTTTCCAAAATAAAAATCGCAAAAATATCAAAAAATGATTGGATCCTCGGCCCTATATTTTTCAGTTTGAGGTTGTAAACCTCGAATATTTTTTTTTTTTTTTTTTAAAAATTCAGACACAAATCCATTTTCTGAAGAAATTTTCTCAAAATAGCTCAGAAAATTCCTTTTTGTAAATATTTTACAAAAAACACAAAAAAAATTAGTTTTAAATCTTCGATTTCTCGTAAAGCTTTAGGATTTTGTTCTAAAAATACAAAAAAATAGAAAAATAACATAAAAATCAAAAAAATTGGAAAAATTGCAAGAAAAGCAAATGATTCTCAAGGTTTTAGGAAGCCTCTTGCTGAAAACCTCAATTTTGAACTATTTTCCAAAAATTTCTTTTAAGGGGAACCTCTTTTAGGAAATAGCACAAAAAGCCAACGGAATCCTCCCGTACGTTTTCATCTCCCCTCTCCACCGTCCGATCTGCAACAACCCCCCCATTCTCCCCCTTTCATCTTCAACAAACAGCTTCTCGAATTTTCCTTCTTCTCTTTAAAGAGGGCATCTCTCCTCTTCCTTCGGGATTCCTGGCCCGGCACCCATTATCTTCCTTCAGATCCATCAGCATCGTCATAACCAAGCTTCCACTGCAAAAATCCTTTACAATTCATCAATTTCATCCATTGTCAGCATTTTCCATCCCATTGACAAGGTTTTTCTGAAGAATCCATTGCCGATATCAGAGAAGCAACCACCATCCGTGACACTCATCCAGTTTTCTTGACATTTTCGACATCCATTCCTTCATTTCGAGCATCCTCTGCGAAACATTACGGAACAACTCTCTTCTGAATCATTTCCTCTGCAAGAGATCGCCCACCTTCAGCTTTGGAGTATCGCATCAGAATTTCAGCCTTCCTCCGGATTGCCCTGGTTATCCCCCCAAATATCTCCTTCATCCAGAGTCCCTGCAACGCTTTGGTAAATCTTGCATTCTTTGTTGTTTTCTATTTAATTTCTTTTGGTACCATTTTGGTCCCAGATACGCACCAGGGATGGCGTTGGGTTGCCTGTGCAACACTAACCCATCCATGTGCTATAGCAAGAGGAACAATCTTGTTCCGATAAATTTTTTTGTTTATATAGACATTTGTTTATGCTGTGTAAGTTTAATGGTCATTCGTAGTCTATTTGAATCATAATTCATGCTCTGCGTTATTCCGATTTCCTTTGTTATCTCCATTTTTCTTGTCCATCTGATTCCCAGTTTCCTGTGAATAATCAGTTTATGTCTCGATCATATATCGATATTCAAACTCTTGTTTTGGTTGATTTTCACCCTTCCGCTTTTATTTTTGATGATTCATTAAGCTTGATTGTCGCAACTAATTTAAGATCTCATCAGGTCCCTTATGTTATAACCAGTTGGGCCAATGTAATTTTGAACACATTCATCGATATCCTCTGCACTATTCAGTTCATCTCATATTAGCTGAATTCCTTTACAGGTAGCATCCCCTCGATAGGCATGACCACTGAATTCATTACTTGAACTCTTCTGCTGTCCTGCACATTCATTCATAGCGTTGCTCATCATATGCATATGTTTCCCATATTGTCTTCCACTTCATGTTTTGCACCATTACGGTCCAGCCATTTCACCTAACACACCTGTTGCTATGCTTGTTCCATCTAAATCCCTTATATATCTAATTGATTAAGGGTCAGATTTACCATCAATTCATTCCCTTAAGTTAGCAATCAAAATCCTTTGCTATCAGAAATTTTCTTTTCAGGATACCTCTGTGTAATATAACCTTTTCATCATCATATTTTTCAGTGATATTTTCATTCATTACTTGATTCCCTGGGTATTGACAAAACCCAAGCCGACATTCCTTTTCTTTAAAAAAAAAAAAAAAATCTAGGCCTACACTGCTTGCTGTAATGTGATTAGTCTTGTTCCATGTTTCAGCTGCGCTATTACGGTTCATATCAATCCCTCCACGTAGTTTTCAGCTTGATGATATTAAGTCGTTTAATGCAATTACTTCCCCTATATTCCATATTTTCTGCTCAGTCATGTAACTAGAAATCTTCAAAAGGAAAATCTCTGGCTTGTGGGACGATGGGCTCCATCTGAGAAAAGGTTGTCTGATAAATTAACCCAATGTAGGTTGTGGGTGGTTAAATTAATCGTGTGTATGCTTGTTCTGGTCTTAAATAGAGGTTTCAGGTAAAGTTTATTTTGCTCATTTATGTTCTACATCCCCTGTTGCCTCATAATATGCAGATATTTGTGCCTATCACTTACAGCACACACCATCTTATCTACTTACACATCTTGCTCAGCAGGTCCATCGCCTAAACATAAGTTTAATGATCTGAACTTTAGCATCATCAGCATAACCCCTTTGTTGATTCGCACTCTTTGGTTGCTGTTAGACGTTAGCATTGCCTTGTTACAATTTAACACTTTAGATATATGTCTATATCTCCATAAGCGTCATTTTTTTTTTTTAGCATCTGCATAATTCCTGTCTTGCGTAAATTGCACTGTGTCACACTCTTGGGTCTGGTCATTAAGTTTCCATGACCATTTTTGTCTTGAAACCACTGGGAGCGCCAGTGACATTAGAAATATAATTGAAGAAGCTTTGTTCTAAAGGAAAATCTTCAGATCCGGATGGGAACATTACCTGGCTCAAGAAGGGAAAAGATCTCGCATGCTTCCTAAATTAATCAGAGGTTATTAAATTCTTTTGTTAAACAGAATTTGCTGTATTTTCTTTCGATATGTGGGTTTTCGTACATCTGCCTATTGCAAAGAGGCCAGTAATCGTTATTTTTTGGAAGACAACCCTAGATAAAGCATGTATACTCAAGAGCTAATGTTTCAGCTCTCAGATTTTTTTTTTTGCAGGCGTAAACAAAGGTTCGCCATTTGAAATTAAGGAGAAATGGGCATAATTGACAAATTTTGGTAAGACCATCGGATGGGTAAAATGATCCTTTCACAGGAATGCAATTTTGATCTGGATCCACGTTCCCACCTGAATACATCAATATATACTCATAAATTTTGGACTATCTTCAGTGTGTATATTTATCAATATACAGCAAACCTCCATATCAATTTTCATTAAAAAAAAAAAATGTTTTAAATACAGTTCTGCGAAATTGTGTGCAGAAACAATGTATATGCTACATTTCCTGTTTCATAGAAGTTTGATCTTGATTCTCTAAATATACATCGAGTGGTTATTTTCCTGTTCATGCATCCCCATTTACAACACCTCTATATTTACATAGTATATGATAGCCCTCTGCACCTTAGCGTGACAGTTTGCACATAATATCTTGTATACTGCAGACATACAGCATTTGCATGTCATTTTCCTCATTGTTGTTTCTACTGTTGCACATCTTAATGCCATATTCTGTCTCCTCACAGATGATATCTACAGCCATCTCATGTGCACCATCGACACTTTCCATACCCTCTGCATGTTCAACCTGCACACCATCAGCACTTCCCACAGCCTTTTGCATGTTTCCTATTACTTCATACCCCACAACTAGCACAATTGGCTGTATTTACTAAGTATATTGCTACTTCAATACCCACAGCCCCACTGTTGTGAGTTACCTACAAACGAGCCTCCATACCCTGTCCAGTCCATACTCATTTAGTATCCATCCCCACCGCCGCACATTTTTTTTTCTACACTTCCACTTACTCACTTCATTCACCATTTGCCCAACATATACAGCAGCTCATCTTCTACAGGTACCTGCTTCCAACTTCAACTCTTGAACACTATATCATTCTGCATATATTGCATTTAATTTCCATCCAATTGCCCCTATAGCTGCTACACTTACCCCACCTACTGTCAACATATTCCAGCTTTCCTGTTCCCACTTCTCATACCTCTAATCAATCCCAATCACTGCATCATATCATTCCCAACTTCATTCCACTCTCATTGGTTCTGCCAACAGCTCTACCTCATACCTACAACCACTCATGTCACTCATTTCTATATCTCCATCATTACTTACACCCTGCAGCTAGCTCCACACTTCTGCCAACATCAGCTGCATGACATCTTCTTTAGTCATTCATGTTGTCTATTGCACATCACCGCCATTACCTACACAATACCTGTGCCCACTTTCAACCCCAATCCTCATATGGCTTATGTTGTATATGCACAATGTACGTATATGTATATACATAGATATGTGTATGTATATATATCATTTCCCATATATATCTTGGCATTTTACTACTCATATCCAGGTGATATATGTAATTTTCCTCCTCCTTTCATTACTAACCCGTTTGTTTTGCAGGAAATCTGTGGGAAAAGCTATCATTTAGGGTTGTAAACTTGATTTTATATGTTGTAATAGCTAGATTGGAATAAAAATTTACATTTTCCTACTTTAGGTAGAATGAATGAGCATTACAAAAATGCCATGAATTACTTATTTCATGCATTTTCCTTTATTTCTCAAAATTCCCACAATGGTGAAACACGAATGGCACGTGCACCATTTTGTAAGAGGTAATGGATGTTAAGTTGATGATCCACATCAATGGCCATAGTCAGGGTGTGGACAAAACTTAGCGTTTTTATCTTTTACAAAATAACATTGGATCCACACTGGATCCATTTTCAAAATTCATCATATTTTTTCTAAAATATTTTACTCTTTTATCAGAATTTAACTTAAAATTAACTCAAAATATATACCAATGGCCATAGTCAGGGTATATTGAGAGTTAATTTCATTTTAAATCCTATAAAAGCACTAAAAATGTATTTTATTCTTCTTTTGAATTTAAATATAGATTATCATATAATACATTCAATGACCATAGTCAAGGATGTATTATATTTTTCAATCTTATTTTAATTCATTTAAAGAATGAAATAGCTTTTCAAATTCTAATTTTAAACTTATTCAAATTCATTCATCATATAGGATAGAATTACATCATATTTTCAAAACTTCCCTTTCAAAATTCCAAGTGATTCTTCTTAGATCAAATCTTATCCAAATCTAATTCTATCTCATTTCAAAGATTCAAAATTCAAATTCAAAGTCCAATCTGACTTTGAAATTCCAAAATCATTTTATATTCAAACTTCAAATTTCCAAAATCAATTAAAAAATTCAAATTCAAAGTTCAATTTAACTTTGAAGTTATCTTCTGATTTTAAAAAGGTCAACTTCACCTCCTTTATCTTCAATCAAGGTTTGGATTTAAATCTCAAAACTTAAATTTTGGGTTTCTAAAAACCCAGATCCATCTTTAAAGGTCCTATTTGGATTTTTTTTTTCTTTATAAACCAAATCCAAAAATCAAATCCTAGTCTCAACTTGGATCCAGATTTCCAAGTATAAAAACTCCATTCCACTTTGGATCTCCAATTACAGATCCAAATTCCATTTAGGATCCAAATCCTTATTCCATTTGGATCTCCAGTTACAGATCCAAATTCCATTTAGGATACAGATCCTCATTCCATTGGATCTCAGATTCAGATCCAACATCCAATTCTTAGGATCCAGAATCCAACTCTGCTTTGGATCTCAGATTCAGACCCAAATTCCAAGGATCCAAAATCCTTATCCCATTTTGGATCTCCCATCACAGATCCAAATTCCATTTAGGATCCAAATCCTTATCCCATTTTGGATCTCCCATCACAAATCCAAATTCCATCCAAATCCTTATTCCACTTTGGATCTCCAATCATAGGTCCAAATTTTTTTTAGGATCCAGATCCTCATTCTACCATTGGATCTCAGATTCAGATCCAAATTCCAATTCTTAGATCCAGAAACCAATTCTACATTGGATCTCAGACTTTAGATCCAAATCCATTCTAGGATCTAGAATCCAATCCTACATTGGATCTCAGACTTCAGATCCAATTCCATCTTGGGATCCAGAGTCCAACCCTATCTTGGATCTCAGATTTCGGATCCAAATATCATCTTGGATTCCAAATCTTGAATCCGATTCCATTCAAAATTCCAAATCCAAATTTCACTTTAAATTCCAATTCTTAAAACCAATTCCATTTCATTCCAGATTTCAGATCAAGTTCCCATTTCAGATCCTAAATCCAAAAATCAACTCAAAACTCTATTCAGAATCCAGAACTTGGATTCGGATTTCATCTTGAAATTCAAACTGTTACAAATCCCATTCCTCAATTCCTTTAGATTTCCCACATTTCCTTCTAAAATCAAAACTTCAAAAGTGGAATTCAATTCCATTCCAAATATTCATCCAAGTTCAAACTTCTAAATTCAAAGTCCATTTATGACTTTGAAAGTTTCCTTCATTCTCTTTTTATTTCAAGACTTCAAGATCAATTTCCAAATTTCAGATTTATTTTCCCAAGCTCCTGATTATTCTAAAAACTTAGAACTTTAATCTTAAGTTCTAAGTTAGAAAACATTTCTTCACTTTATCGGATTCACTTGGGATTTCTTTAAAACATTTTTCAAAAAGAGCATACATCTTTGCATTTGCACAAACATGATTCATTGTGCATTTTAGACTTAGGATAAATACTTAGATAATTTCTTAGCAAAGCAAAAGGCATTAATTCGACCCTTGGTTCGATTATCCCTGGTAAAGGCGCCAGGAACGGTCGAACCTCGTACCGACGAGCAGATCCCGTCTCCCAGTTTTCCCGCAAATATTTCAAAAACGGAGGCGAGTTATTTCAAATATTTTTTTTTAAGGTCAAGTGAGACCCGCAAAAGAGTTCCTCTTCTCTTCTATTCTTTCTTTTCTCTTCTCTCTTTCTTTCCGTTCTTTTATCTTTTCTCCCTTCAAAAAGGAGGAAAATAAGAGGTTGGAAAGGAAAAGAGAAGGAGGAGAGAGAACATTATGAGAGGAAAAATTTTGCGATGATCACACCTGCCTACAAAAAAAAAGAGGGAAAGGGGTTTTTTTAAAATAATAAGTTTTAACGGATGTTTCTATGGCAAAGAAGAGCAGGTATGCACTTGTTCCCCAGGGCTGTTTGCTCTTGCGAACTTTCATGGACCCTCGCTTGGGTCTCGGGGCTGGGTTGTGCATCCCAGTCGTGGTCTGAACCACTCGATTCAAACCAAGTCTGATGCACCCCTGTGACCAGACCTTGGTCTGGTCCCCTCCTAGGTCAGCCCCCAACCGGTTCATCAAACCGCACCCCAATAGGATGCAGTCTTGCTGTGTTTCACCCCGTAGCCTTGGTCGGTGGGTCTGGGCCTGCATGCCAGGCCAGACCAGGCTGAGTATGGACCTAGTCGTGGGCTTGGTACCTGTGACTCTGTTATTGTCACGAAATTTTTCACGTCTTCCCTTCCGTGCGGAAGAGAGAGAGGGAACGCTTTCGCGATTCAAACTTGACCGAATTTTAGAAAATGTTTTGAAATACTCGCCTCCATTTTGAAAATTGCGGGAAAATCCATTGGATGGGGCTCGACCTGTCGGTACGAGGTTCAACCGTTCCTGCCGCCTTTAACAGGGGTAATCGAACCAAGGACCAAAATTGTGCTTGACTTAGTTAAATCATCAAAATCGTGTTCTATCCTAAATGCACAGAGAATTCAGGCATGTGCTATGAGACTTTGAAAAATGTAAGTTGGAAAACATGATGTATGCTTGGAAAATATTTGGAGTTGAAAGATATTTCTCAAGGAAAAGGTCAATTTCTCAGGAAACTAAGATGAAAGGGGTTTTGAAATCATGAGAAAGTTCATAAAGTTGTGGGAAAATCATGAATGGTTGAAAATCCTGGGAAAATAGAAGTGATTCTTGAGAAAAAGGTGAACATTTGAAAAAGGAAACACTTCTCGGGAAAATTCGGACTTTGAGAATTTTCTTAGGAAAATGATGGAAAATTTATAAGAAAACTCATTGGAGAAGAAAAACTGAACTTAGGAAATTGAAATCCTGGGAATGTTAGCCTTAAACCCCTTTGAAAATTGATTTTTTGATTCTCGAGAAAGGTTGGAAGACTCCTTTTGAAAATCTTAAGAAAATAACATTTTCCAAGGAAAATCGAGGGAAAACTTTGATTTTGGAAATCCCACTAAGAAGTTTCTTGAGAGACTAGTTTCCATGAAAAATTGTGAACACTTGTCTTGGGAAAACCGATTTTGGAAAATACTCATAGTTTCTTAAGAAATCGATTTATTTGAGAATGAAGTTTTCTTAAGAAAATCATGGGAAAACCAAGGATTTCATGATGCAAATGATATGAGTGAATGAATGCATTTTGGAAGATTTTCTAAGAAATTTGTTGGAAAAATGTGTATTAAGTCAAAATAAATCCTTCACATATTCTGACTGTGGCCATGAATATGTCCAGGGTTTAATTGATTTAATGCACAATACTATGAAAATATTAGAAATATGATGTGCATTTTAAAATAGCCTAAGAGTGTAGGCTCAATGTGACTAGTAGAAAGATGATGGATCTGGGTCTCGTCCATATTCCGACTAGGGCCATAAATATGGATTCCACCGAGTTCATCAACTCCCTAAGAGTTGGTGCACGTTCCATTCGTGAACATCCATAGTGCTTTTGAAATAAAATGCATGAATCATAGAAACATGATATTGCATGAATTTAAACTATATGATATGCATCCTAGTCTAAGCAGAAAATTAAATCTCTTATTCCAAAATTTACATTATTACATCACTAAATAAATAAAATAAATGGAAATTGCAGACTTCAGCTTCTTCTTTTGAATATCCCTGCCAAACTTGAAATATGGTTAGCTCAAATATGTGGGTTTTTCCAAGATTTTCCAATAATATTACGAATTTATTGGACTTAATTGGATATAAACCCTATTCTCATGCTTCATTGATATTTGAAATAATGAAAATGCAAGAAATTCAGTAGAAAATAGTTTTAAATTTGAAATGGTGGTCAAAATGACTAAAATACCCCTAATTATAAAGTTATACCTTTAAAATCAGGGTTTTTTGAAGGAAAACTTGGTAAAATTGAGATTTTGAAATTCAAATTGAATCAAATGATGATGAAATGCAGTATGAGGCATGATGACATGCTGCTAAACACATTAGGACTGTAAAATCAGAATTTTAGATTTTGCAATTTATCCAAAATAACGAATTTCGCTTGGATCCGAGTCCCGCGGGGCACTGTTTTGATGATATGGCTAAATCAAGCCGCAAATGAATTCTAAATTACACCAAATTTGGTATGAAGCATCTACCTACTCTGATAAACAACCTAGAATGCTAAAAATCACAAAATGATATGATTTGAATGCTAAACATTAAAGAAAGTCCTAAAAAGGGTGGATTTCGCCTATGGACCCGAACCAAATGCAATGCTTAATTTGATAATGCAAACTTTACACCATAAAAACTTCTGATATTTTGCAGACTGCTAAATGACCCTAAATGGAACATTTTTGGTTTATACTGCCTTGGGATTTGAGCCATGGTGAGTTCGGTAACAGGGATTTGGTTCTGACGGAGGTAAAACCAACCTAATCTAATATAAAATGCTAAATAAAATAGAAAATAGCCATGTAAATTTCTGATATTTAACATAGCTACTTACGACACCTACAGGGACAACGTTTATGTTCATGACTTTGGCATTTGATCAACATAAACAGGGATAAAAATATAACTTTTCATTCCTGAATCGACAGAACAGACAAATGTGACCAAACAGATGACTGACAAGAAAAATCTGAAACAGATATCACAACTATTCTAAAAATCACAGTCTTTCAGATGCAAACAGAGGACATCTCGGACATAACATTCACTTTTTACAGATTTGGATTTGAATCAATACCCAAAGAGAACCCATCGACCTAAGTCGATCCAAGGTCTCAGAGGCCCAAATCAGGCTCTGACACGTGTCCCACACTCTCGGATTTTTTGTCAGACATTAAGAACAATAAAAAAAATCTTATAAAATCAAGTTAAAGACTACACATCCTCCCGAGCTCAGAACATCTTTCGGATCGAAAATCGGATCTCCCATGAGGGAGATCTCAATTTTATAAGTCGAAAATGACATTTTAAAATACATCCCGGGTAATAAAACCCGTCACACCTTTTTAAAAGTTTACCACAGTAAACGAATTCAAATCTCTCTGAATTTTTGGCACATTTCTAGGGACACCTAAGGGCGCATTCCATGATTTTTTTAAAATTTTTAATGAAAAATAAATGCATAAAATGACGTGTGGACTGACTAACAAAAACAAAGAGCTACTGAAATTGAGCAGAATTGAAATAAATGCTTAATTAAACCTAATTAACCTATAAAACATGCTAAATTAATGAAATGAAATACAAATAAATCTAGCTAAATGCATGAATGCTAAAATTCATCAAAGAAGCATAATTATGTATTTTGATATTTGTCGTTTTATGAGAATAGCTCAATCCATCCCTCGGATGAGCTCTTTTTTCAAACGACACCCGAATCAAATCATGATATGAAATCAAGAGGAAAAGAGGTGCACCTTGCTTCGTTACACAGCTTTGAAACTCTTAAAAGGGACTGCTACCAAGGGCTTCATTCGTCCTTCGATCCGGGCTTCGGATGATTCACCAAGATCGACCCACGCTTGAATCGAATTGGCCACAGCACGAGCAATGTAGGTACTTCACTGCACCTTCTCCACTGAGCCCAAGGGGGGCATGAATTCCAAAGTTCAAAATCGTGTTCTGAAGAAAGTATAGGTTGAATTTCAAAGTCCAAAAAGAAGCTATTCTAGGTTGGGCATGGGGCCTTGTTTTTATAGAATTTCTCTGAAAATTTTGAATTTCAAACAGGCTCAATCTGAGCCCTCCATGTGGCGCCATCTTAGGGGGTGCTATTTTGATTTTTTTGAGAAAATAAAATGGGAAAATTTGTGGGTGAGACACCTCAGCAGAATTTGAAAATTTTCAAAATTTGGGATCTGCTCGATTTTCTCTGCAGGAGGCTCCCAAATTGCGCCACCTTAGGAGGTGCTATCTGGGAGTTTGAAATTCAAAATTTGGCTTTTCTGAAGCTTCTCAAATGGCGCCACCTCAGGGGGCTAGTTTTATAAAAAAATAAAAATAAATAAAAGAAGTGAAGCCAAGTGGGGCTCTGGAATGGCGCCACCTCAAAAGGAGGTTTGAGGTGTAAAGTTGGAAACAGTAGGATCATGCCATGTGGCGCTACCTTTGGAAGCTCTTGACACATGTCAGAAGGACAGGAGTGGAAGAAGCAGACTGTGCCACCTCAGAGGAATTCAAATTCTACTTTTTCTACAGGAAAGGAGAGGCTGACATGTGGCGCCACCTTAGGGTGGTTCCACACTGCCATGTGGCAGAAGAACAGGACTAGAAGAAGCAGAATGCGCCACCTCAGAGGGGGGCTTTTCCACTTTTTCTGATGCAGGGAGGTCTGAACATGTGGCAGACAAGTGTCAGCTGTCTGGAGGAGTTTTCTCAAATGGCGCCACCTCAGAAGGAGATTTGAATTTCAAATAGAGGTTGGCTCTGGAGGAATGGAGGATGGACATGTGGCAGTTCCTCAGAGTGGCTCCTACAATGCCATGTGGCAGAAGGGAGGAGCAATTAACATGTGGCGCCCTTATATTCAAAGTAGAAAAAGCAGAATCCAGGATTTGCGCCACCTATGTCTTGTCTGAAAATTTTTGAATGGTTGCTTTTTCTGAAGAAAGCCAAGAGTGACACGTGTCCTATACTTTTTCTGAAGGAAGCTGGAGATGACATATGTCATCTACTTTTCTGAGAAATGGTAGGGGGAAGACATGTGTCATCCTGCTTTTTCTGAAAGAAGCAGAGATTGACACGTGGCAGAGGGAAGAGAAGGAGGTCCAAGCCATGTGGCGCCATCTCAAACAAAATAGAAAAGGTGAAATTCATGATTTGTGCCACCTCTAGAGGGATTTGAATGTTTGAATTCTAGCTTTCTCTGAAGAGAGTAGGAAATGACACGTGGCATTTACTTTTTCTAAGGAAATGAGAAATTGACATGTGTCCTCTGCAGGAGACACACTTCAAATGGCACCATCTCAGAGGAGACAAGCCTTACTTTTTCTGGACAGGACAACACATGACACTTGGCATCTCAGGGTGATCTATGGAATGACACATGGCGCAGGGTGAAGATGGTGGACACTGACACATGGCATGGAATGAAAAGGGTGCCTAATGACATGTGGCGGCTTCTTAAGGTAGCCCCACACTGACACTTGGCAAATAAATGGGAGGAGAGAGAAAAGACAAGTGGCACCAATCCAGGGGACAAGGCTCCTATATTTTGGGATTTTTCAAAGTTCAGGTTTTTCAAAAGAAAAGCCTGTGTGATGCCATTTCAGTGTGGGTCCCACATTGCTTCTTTATTGAAATGAGAACAAGACAACAACCTCTTTTTGGAATTTTCATAAAATTTGGGCTAATTGGAAAAACAGGATTTTTTGGAAAGAGTTGGCCCTTGTAGGGCAATTTTGTAAAAGAAGGATATTTGAAATTGTCAAAAGGGCAAAATCTGAGATAAGGTGGCTGAAATCCATATTAAAACTATCCAGATCGTTTTCCTGAGAAAATATTTGGAAATTCAGAGTCCTAAGGGTAAAATGGGAAGAATTGATAATTTTGAAGACCCAGGGTTTTGAAATCGATTTTAAAAATAGTTGAAATTCTAATCTGGATTGAAAATTTTGAAATCAAGAGTTCTGGACCTCGAAATGACATGTTGTGCAGTGCAGTGATATGAGATGCTCATGCAATGATATGCAATGTCATGTCTTATGCAATATAATCTTGAACCAAGACTTGGAGATTCCTGTCTTCTGTCAGGAATAAAATTTTGAACATCTGAGCTAAAGATAGATAAATTTTGAGAGTTCTAGATGAAATTTAGACTTTTGCAAGGTTCGGGCTCAGAAAATGACCATTTTGCCCTCCGGCGATTTCAGAGGCTAGATGCTGATGCTTGGTGGAAATGTTGGAGAGGTGAATGAAAATTTGGGTGGTTTACAGATGCCCCTCTTTGCTACTAAGCCGGCTTGTGGCCGAGCTTAGTGGCAAAGAAAAACACACCAAATTTGGGCTATATAAAAAAAAATGCCCTAGTTAGAAGGATCTGACTGGATGTGAGGAAATTAGCCCGATGATCATGGTAGATATGAAATGAAGAATGAAGAGGAAAGATTTGCTCTATGAGAGTGAAGTTCAGGTTTTTTCCCTTAACCTGGATGGGACAAAAATACCTCGCATGGAACGAAGCTCAGGTTTGACCCTTAACCTGATTGGGGAATGGAATATCTCATTGAAATGAGACTCAGGTTTGTACCCTTAACCTGATCGGGCGGAAGATGAAATACCTCTTTGATTGAGGCTCAGGTTTATACCCTTATCCTGATCGGGCGAAAAATGAAATACCTCTTTGAGTGAGGCTCAGGTTTATACCTTTATCCTGATCGGGCGGAAAATGAAATACCTCTTTGAGTGAGGCTCAGGTTTATACCCTTATCCTGATCGAGCAGAAAGTGAAATATCTGGAAGGTGAATAAGACAACTTTTCTTGAAGAGGAACAAGGCGATGGAAATAGAATTGTAAGAGGCAATCTTGATAGGTGATCAAGACGATTCGATGAATTTTTCATCAGTGTGAAATATGAATATGGTAAGGAGTAAGATGACATCTTTTGACAATGCGAAAGATGGATATGGCAATCTTTTAACGAGAATAAGGTAACTCTTTCGGCAACGCAAAAGACGGACAAGGCAAACTCTTTCAGAGAAGAGTAAGGCAACTCTTTTGACAACGCAAAAGATGAATAAGGCAATTTTTCCAACGAAGAATAAGGCAACTCTTTCTGCAATGCGAAAGACAGACAAGGAAAACTCTTTCAGAGAAGAGTAAGACAACTCTTTTGACAACGCAAAAGATGAATGCTGGCGATCCAAAGGAACAAGGCGATTCTTTCGACAACACGAAAGATGATAAAGGCGATCCAAAGGAACAAGGCGATTCTTTCGACAACGCGAAAGATGACAAAGGCAATCCAAAGGAATAAGGCGATTCTTTCGACACCGCGAAAGATGACAAAGGCGATCCAAAGGAGTAAGGCGATTCTTTCGACAATGCGAAAGATGACAAGGGCAATTCAAAGGAACAAGGCGATTCTTTCGACAACGCGAAAAGATGACAAAGGTAATCCAATGGAGTAAGGCGATTCTTTCGACAACTCGAAAGATGACAAAGGCAATCCAAAGGAATAAGGCGATTCTTTCGAGAACGCGAAAGATGACAAAAGGCAATCCAAAGGAGTAAGGTGATTCTTTCGACAATGCGAAAGATGACAAAGGTAATCCAAAGGAACAAGGCGATTCTTTTGACAACGCGAAAGATGACAAAGGCAATCCAAAGGAATAAGGCAATTCTTTCGACATCGCGAAAGATGGCAAAGGTAATCCTAAGGAATAAGGCGATTCTTTCGACCCCGCGAAAGATGACAAAGGCAATTCAAAGGAATAAGGTGATTCTTTCGACAATGCGAAAGATGACAAAGGCAATCCAAAGGAATAAGGCGATTCTTTCGACACCGCGAAAGAATCCAAAGGAACAAGGCGATTCTTTTGATAACGCGAAAGATGATAAAGGCAATCCATTCGGAGAGAAGGCTAATCTTTCAACATCGTGAAAGATGATAAAGGCTATCCTTTCAGAGATAAGGCTAATCTTTCAACAACGTGAAAGATGATAAAGGCTATCCTTTCGGAGATAAGGCTAATCTTTCAACAATGTGAAAGATGACAAAGGAAAATCTCTCGAAGGGGTCAAGATGCATCAATATGGACATCAAGCTCTCACTTAACGTCAGGATAGCTAAAAAATATTGTCAAAATGTTGAAAATTTTGTTGATTCAAAGTAATTGAAAATGATGCTCATTGTTGTGAAAATATTCCTTCTTTTCTACCTGAAGTATTACCTCCAAACGAGGTTCACTTCGTAGAATCGAGATTGGAAATCCAAATTGCTTGCAATTGACCTTCTTCAAGGAAGCTATCAATTTCCTTGATATGAACAGGAAAGAGAATTTGATATTATGAAAGGAATTGATGAAAGAGTATTGATAATAGAATTTCACAAATTTAAAGAAGATTCTTGATAGATTTGGCAGTTTGATATCCTGAGAGCTTCTCAACTGATACTCTTTCTGCACTCTTTTGGCTCTCTGGTGTTTTGGCTATATTCTCCTTCATTTTGAAGATGTTCTGACTTTTTTTTTTCTCTTTCTTTTTCCTCTCTTTCTTTCTTTTGGAAGGGTACGTCACAAGCTCCTTCATCTTGGAGATGTTTCGATCCTTCTTGGATGATGGGTTTGAAGATCTTTGGATGATAGCTGAAATTAAATCTTTTTTAGGGATTGTCGAGAGGTTCATCGCATCTGCCTTCATCTTGACAGTGCTTTGGACTTTCCTTGGAAGGATCCGTCACAAACTCCGTCATCTTGGAGATGTTTCAAATCTTATTTGGCCCTGGGGGTCTACTTGCTTAGCTCGCCTTCATCTTGACGACAAGTGAGAGATCCCTTTTGCGGATATTTAATTGCAGCTTAGGTGATTCTGAGGAAAACAGGGCTTGGGTGAATTCTCTCTTTTTCTAGCGCTCAGGATATTTTCACTGCCTTATCTTCATAAGAATGGTCTTTAGAGATATGTCATAACTGCGATCAATATCAATCATTCATGGCTTTGCAAAAACATTGAATTTCCTTTGCTGGCCATATCGAGGATTTATCTTTCATCCTTTTGGTTGGCCAATAGAAAGAATTCGGATTTTGAACCCTTCTTCACAAAAGCTTTGCCTTTTTGGAAGTAATACTGAAGGTAAACTGAGGTAAAAATAAAATTCTGAAATCAACAGGTAATTGATTGACAAGTTGACAAAGTGTTCTTGAAATCCTTAGTAAAAGAGATTGCTTGACATTCGAGTTGACACATCCCTGACGATGGTACTCAATTTCAAAGGTAAATCCAATACAAAGTTGGAATTTTGAAGGTAAGTCCTGACATAATGCTGGATTTTGAAGGTAAACCCAACTCAAAAGCTGGTTTTGAAATACCATCCGAATCAGGACTCAGGTTTTACAAGGAAAGCTGGAAGATTCGGGTCAAACCTCGAGCCTTCGAAGGAAAGCTAGGAATTTTGGTTTCTAAGGAGATAAAGTTCGGGTCGAAACCCAAATCTTAAAAGGAAAAACTTGGCCAATTCAGATTTTTGAGTCAAAACTCAAATATTCAGAGGAAAGTTGGAAAGTTCGAGTCGGGGCTCAAATCTCAAAGGAAAACTGAGAAGTTCAGATTTTGAAGGAAAAAAAACTTGAGTTAAAACTCAAATCTTCGAAGGAAAGCAGGAAAGTCCGAGTCAAGGCCCGAATCTTAAAGGAAAATCTTTAATCAGAAGATTAGTTTTTGAAAATCGATAGTGCGAGGACTGGGATTGAAAGTTTTGAGAATGGCCAGTTCGAGAAATGGATTACTTGATTTGCAATGAAAAAGACCATCATATTCAGATGTATGTGGTCTGATTTTCAGGATTAACCCCTTATCCTGAATGGGGATATGAATAGAAATTGGAAAATCATAGAAAATGATTCAGGTTTATCCCTTAACCTGAAGGGGAAGAAAATAGATGCAGAATTAATGCAAAATGAAATACAAATGCATATGAAATGTAAATGAATGCAAAATTAATGCAAGTGGGTGCATATACATGCAAAATGAGAGATTAGTTTATCCTGCCTGCATACAGGATGTTTTGAGGTAAAGATAGATTTTTCAAAAAAAATGCCCCAGTGTAACTAGGGAGGAAAATTTTGAATACAAAGAAGGATAATCGAGGAATAAGGTGACAGGCTTCTTGATTGAGAGACATCCTCAAGGTCATTCCTCACAAGAGACATATTGTGAAAAGGAAAGAGACGCAAATAAAATGGTGCCAAACTATCGGCAAATTTTTTTGATGCTTAAAAATCGAGGAAATGATACAAAATTATATTATCCCTTCGAAATGATAAAAGCAAAATGAGAAGTGAGAAAGTGTTTGCACATGGGATATTTAAAGTAAAAGGAGAATGTTATTTTGAAAGTGAGAAATCATTTTGGGAAGAAATCAACTACAAGGTTGATTTTGAAGAATGATCAGCGTGAGAACTGATCTTTGAAAGGAGAATCAACACGAGGGTTGATTTTGAAGAGAGATCATCATGAGGGTTGATTTTGAAAACGAATTGGTTTAACAATAATTTTGGAAAAGAAAATCAACACAAGGGTTGATTGTAAAAGATAATGGTTCGAAACTAATTTAAGAAAAGAAGATCACCGCGATGGTTGATTTTTGAAAAAGATTGAACCGAAATATTAAACTTTTGGGTGATCATAACGAAGATGTTTGTAGAAAATTTTCAAAATTTCATGATTTTTGAAAAACCCTCATAGGTAATTTCATTTCTCTCATAAATTGCCCCTCATCTTGAAAAGAATGGGCAAAGAAGATTCTTCAAAACTAAAACAGGTGCCCTAATGGGGCAAAAGAAAGAAGTATTATATAAAGAAAATTGACATTTTATTGATAAGCAGAACTGATAACAAAAGGACTGCCTATTTTTAAGCACTCGACCAAAAGGTTGCAAAAACTGGGCGGACTTGCCCTTACGAGGTGACTGGCAAAATGAAAGAAAAAAAAAACAGGAAACTTTGGCATTGTCAACTTTCTGAATGATCTGGGAAATGCTTGGTCAGGATGGCCAGCTCGTCTTCTTCTTCCTCTTCAGCAAGGAGGCTCTTGTCAATGCAATCTTGAACAATATTTTTGAAGACAAAACAATGATCAATGTCATGCCCCACTGCCCGATGAAACTTGCAAAACTGATTCATGAACCTTCCCATGATAGCGGGAGGAGTTGTGGCCTTTGGGAGCTTCACCAATCCCTTAGTCAGCATGAATTCAAGGGATTCTTCAAGTGTTTGTTTGAGAGGAGTGAACACACGATCATTACTCCATCCTTCATGCTTTATCTTTTCCTTTTGTGGAAAGTTGGGCTGAGATAGCTTGCTATTCTGTCTTTCCTCTCGATCCGCATGGTTGCCCTTACTACTTTTGTTATCATTGCGGCTGATGTTGGCGGAGGAGGTGAAATTTGCCTTTTTCTTTGGATCTAGATTGTTCTTGACGAGGGTGATACCATCATAGACACCATTCTCCAATCCCATCTCGAGCCACTTGGCTCGTTCGGTAAGCTATATGAAAGACTTGGAAGGCGAGGTGGAGATAAGACTTCTCAAAGGTTGTGAGAAGTTGTTCAGGATCAGCGATAAAGCATGCCTCTCTGATATAGGATCCCTCATTTTGTTGCAGGTCTCTCTCCATCTGTGAATGAAGTCCTTGGCTTTTTCACTATCTCCCTGCTTCAGATTATAGAGGTGATTTAACGTTGGTAGTGCTTCAGTATTGAACAAAAATCGCTCGATGAATAGAATGACCACATTATCGAATTCTCGCAGCTCGATTGGATTGATATGCTCAGAGTACCACTTGGCGGCAGTGCCTTCTAAGCTACGAGAAAAACAAAGAAATAGGACCCTATTGTCTCTCTTGAATTTGGAGCATTCGGCGAAGAACATTGCGAGATGGGCTTTCGGGTCGCCAGAACCATCGAACTTGATGAATTTACGTGGCAAATTCTCCAGATTTTCATCCCCTTCTAAACCGTCATAAAAATCCTCATTGGTAAAGATTTTCTTGCCCTTGTCACGGGCTTGTAGATCTTTTACCACTCTAGCCATTTCTTTGAACTGCGCTTGCAAAGGATCTGTCACTGCTTGAACTTTTGTCTTGCGAGTGATCTCTGGAATGATCTCGCATTCTTCCTCGGTATCATCTTCGTCTGAAGTATCTTGAACATTCCTCTCAGAGGACTTGGTTGATCTCTTGGCCACACGATCTCTAATTCTCTGACTGAATGGATTTTTGTCTGAGCTGGTGCCAGCCTGCTCACTCATCATCCTCTTCATCATTTTCTGAAACATCGCGTACATCTGAGGGTCGATACCGTCATTTTCCGGTTGCTCTTGGTCTTTGTCTGACCTTGGCGAATTCATCTCTCCTTCTGATGTTGATGAGTAGCTGATATGTTGCGATGATGTTTTCCTTCCGGACCTTGTTTGAACCATCAACTGCTGTGAATGTTCTCTTGTGTTCTCTTTCTTTGCAGGACTCTGCGGGGCAAAGACATGATCAGATTTTGAGGAAAATTGTTTGGATTTTTGGAAGAAAAATATGGTAGACCATTGGAAGATTATCCCATTACTAGGGATTGAGTCGTCGTAAGGATTACGACAATTGTGTTGTCATCCTTTTGTAAGAGAAATGAACAACGGAAAATGTGCCTTGTTACCTAGGCGAGGTCGTCAACCACGAGGAAAACACCATTTTTGAAGGAAAGAGATATCTTTTGGAAAAACACTCCGCAAATGGATTTAGTAAAATGAGAAGGCAAGTGGGTAAACAATTTCCACCACAATAATCAAGGTATGCCTGAGGAAAATAAGATGAAGAATTTTGCAAATAGACAAAAGGATTGAAATCCAATGAGAGAAAACATATGACTTGGAAAAATTGCAGGCAGGATAAAAATGCAACTGGAAATTCGAGATCCAGTAGAACGGTAGGATGAAAAAAATTCGCCTGGAGTTTTGAAAGAAATTGGATATTTGTGGAAAATCTTCCAGGGTTTGAGAAAATAAAGGGAAAGATGGGTATTTGAAAATATTTTTGGGAAAATGTAAGGAAATAGAGGTAACAAACAAACAATCACATCCTGCACAAACATTTATGCGCATACAACATTTCCTAAAAGGCTGACTCTAGATGCATCAGTTTGAAAACAGTTGTAGGACCCTAATCCTAACTCTAGGTTCATATCATCTTTGTCCAATCCAGTTATGCCGATATACCCGAATCGAAATCCGAGGTACGTGGCATATAATTTCAACTCCGGTTCTAAGGTAAGGTTTTCCAACATCCTTGAGCGCCTACCGATATACTTCGGACTGTGGCCCGCGGTACGTGGTAGGGGGTGTTAACCCAAATAATTGACCCAGTTGTGAGGCTCTGTCCCGAACTAGGGTTCTGGAAGAAAGCCCAGCAACGTGAAGACCCGGTAATGATAGGTAATGGAGTTTTGAAAAATGATCACATGCAAGAAATAGAGGGCTCTAAGTCCTAGAGAGATAGATTTTGAAAACTTTGAAGGAGCATGCATTGTTTGCATTCAGATCCTAAATTGAGGAGAGTTGTATTTAGACCTAAGTCTATGTGAACATGAAAATATCTCCTCAATATAGTCCTACCAAACCATGCCTAGGCTATATGCATCCAATGTTAGCTAGGTCAGAATCTAGGCTCCTAGGTTCGCATGATATCAGAAAGTAAAGAGCTAACATTTTGTGAACACAGTTTCGATAATTGAGCTAAGTCAAGCACACTTTTGATCAGACAAGGACAGGTCCCATCACGGTCGCCAAACCTGTTATCGTCGCGAAATTTTTCACGTCTTTCCTTCCTTGCGGAAGAGAGAGAGGGAATGCTTTCGCGATTCAAACTTGACCGGATTTTGGAAAATGTTTTGAAATACTCGCCTCCATTTTAAAAATTGCAGGAAAATCCATGGGATGGGGCTCGACCTGTCGGTACGAGGTTCAACCGTTCCTACCGCCTTTAACAGGGGTAATCGAACCAAGGACCAAAATTGTGCTTGACTTAGTTAAATCATCAAAATCGTGTTCTATCCTAAATGCACAGAGAATTCAGGCATGTGCTATGAGACTTTGGAAAATGTAAGTTGGAAAACATGATGTATGCTTGGAAAATATTTGGAGTTGAAAGATATTTCTCAAGGAAAAGGTCAATTTCTCAGGAAACTAAGATGAAAGGGGTTTTGAAATCATGAGAAAGTTCATAAAGTTGTGGGAAAATCATGAATGGTTGAAAATCCTGGGAAAATAGAAGTGATTCTTGAGAAAAAGGTGAACATTTGAAAAAGGAAACACTTCTCGGGAAAATTCGGACTTTGAGAATTTTCTTAGGAAAATGATGGAAAATTTATAAGAAAACTCATTGGAGAAGAAAAACTGAACTTAGGAAATTGAAATCCTGGGAATTTTAGCCTTAAACCCCTTTGAAAATTGATTTTTTGATTCTCGAGAAAGGTTGGAAGACTCCTTTTGAAAATCTTAAGAAAATAACATTTTCCAAGGAAAATCGAGGGAAAACTTTGATTTTGGAAATCCCACTAAGAAGTTTCTTGAGAGACTAGTTTCCATGGAAAACTGTGAACACTTGTCTTGGGAAAACCGATTTTGGAAAATACTCATAGTTTCTTGAGAAATTGATTTCTTTGAGAATGAAGTTTTCTTAAGAAAATCATGGGAAAACCAAGGATTTCATGATGCAAATGATATGAGTGAATAAATGCATTTTGGAAGATTTTCTAAGAAATTTGTTGGAAAAATGTGTATTAAGTCAAAATAAATCCTTCACATATTCTGACTGTGGCCATGAATATGTTCAGGGTTTAATTGATTTAATGCACAATACTTTGAAAATATTAGAAATATGATGTGCATTTTAAGATAGCGTAAGAGTGTAGGCTCAATGTGACTAGTAGAAAGATGATGGATCTGGGTCTCGTCCATATTCCGACTAGGGCCGTAAATATGGATTCCACCGAGTTCATCAACTCCCTAAGAGTTGGTGCACGTGCCATTCGTGAACATCCATAGTGCTTTTGAAATAAAATGCATGAATCATAGAAACAGGATATTGCATGAATTTAAACTATATGATATGCATCCTAGTCTAAGCAGAAAATTAAATCTCTTATTCCAAAATTTACATTATTACATCACTAAATAAATGAAATAAATGGAAATTGCAGACTTCAGCTTCTTCTTTTGAATATCCCCGCCAAACTTGAAATAAGGTTAGGTCAAATATGTGGGTTTTTCCAAGATTTTCCAATAATATTACGAATTTATTAGACTTAATTGGATATAAACCCTATTCTCATGCTTCCTTGATATTTGAAATAATGAAAATGCAATAAATTCAGTAGAAAATAGTTTGAAATTCGAAATGGTGGTCAAAATGACCAAAATACCCCTAATTATAAAGTTATACCTTTAAAATCAAGGTTTTTTGAAGGAAAACTTGGTAAAATTGAGATTTCAAAATTCAAATTGAATCAAATGATGATGAAATGCAGTATGAGGTATGATGACATGCTGCCAAACACATTAGGACTGTAAAATCAGAATTTGATATTTTGCAATTTATCCAAAATAACGAATTTCGCTTGGATCCGGGTCCCGCGGGGCCCTGTTTTGATGATATGGCTAAATCAAGCCTCAAATGAATTCCAAATTACACAAAATTTGGTATGAAGCATCTACCTACTCTGATAAACAGCCTAGAATGCTAAAAATTACAAAATGATATAATTTGAATGCTAAACATTAAAGAAAGTCCTAAAAAGGGTGGATTTCGCCTATGGACCCGAACCAAATGCAATGCTTAATTTGATAATGCAAACTTTACACCATAAAAACTTCTGATATTTTGCAGACTGCTAAATGACCCTAAATGGAACATTTTTGGTTTTTATTGCCTCGGGATTTGAGCCATGGTGAGTTCGGTAACAGGGATTTGGTTCTGACGGAGGTAAAACCAACCTAATCTAATATAAAATGCTAAATAAAATAGAAAACAGCCATGTAAATTTCTGATATTTAACATAGCTACTTACGACACCTACAGGGACAACGTTTATGTTCATGACTTCGGCATTTGATCAATATAAACATGGATAAAAATATAACTTTTCATTCCTGAATCGACAGAACAGACAAATGTGACCAAACAGGTGACTGACAAGAAAATTTCGAAACAGATATCACAACTGTTCTAAAAATCACAGTTTTTCAGATGAAAACAGAGGACATCTCGGACATAACATTCACTTTTTACAGATTTGGATTTTGATCAATACCCAAAGAGAACCCATCGACCTAAGTCGATCCAAGGTCTCAGAGGCCCAAATCAGGCTCTGACACGTGTTCCACACTCTCAGATTTTTGTTAGACATTAAACAAAATCATAAAAATCTGAGAAAATCAGGTTAAAAGCTAGACATCCTCCCTAGCTCCGAACATCTTTCGGATCGAAAATCGGATCTCCCATGATGGAGAGATCGATTTTATAAGTTGAAAATGACATTTTAAAATGCATCCCGGGTAATAAAACCCGATTCATTTTTTTGAATGTTTACCGCAGTAACCGAATTCAAATCTTCCGAATTTTTGGCACATTTTTAGGGACACCTAAGGGCGCATTCCATGATTTTTTTAGAATTTTTAATGAAAAATAAATGCATGAAATGACGTGTGGACTGACTGACAAAAACAGAGAGCTACTGAAATTGAGCAGAATTGAAATAAATGCTTAATTAAACCTAATTAACCTATAAAACATGCTAAATTAATGAAATGAAATACAACTAAATCTAGCTAAATGCATGAATGCTAAAAATCATCAAGGAAGCATAATTATGTATTTTGATATTTGTCGTTTTATAAGAATAGCTCAATCCATCCCCCGGATGAGCTCTTTCTTCAAATGACACCCGAATCAAATCATGATATAAAATCAAGAGGAAAAGAGGTGCACCTTGCTTTGTTACGCAGCTTTGAAACTCTTAAAAGGGATTGCTACCAAGGGCTTCGTTCGTCCTTCGATCCGGGCTTCGGATGATTCACCAAGATCGACCCACGCTTGAATAGAATTGGCCACAACACGAGCAATGTAGGTACTTCACTGCACCTTCTCCACTGAGCCCAATGAAATTCCACTAGAGGGGGGTTGAATAGTGAAATTATAAATAGATCGATAAATTAAAAATATAATGCAATAAAGGCACAACACATAAACACAGACTTTATACTGGTTCGGTCAAAACCCTGACCTACATCCAATCCCCAAGCAAACCACTTGAGCTTTCCACTATAACATCCGAATCACCGGATAAATAGTACAACACCCTCTTCCTCAGAGGTCTTCTTCTCTCAACAGAGAAGGGGCACACCCTCTTCCACAGAGGTCTTCTTCTCTCAACAGAGAAGGGGAACACCCTCTTTCACAGAGGTCTTCTTCTCTCAACAGAGAAGGGCAACACCCTCTTTCTCAGAGGTCTACTTCTTTCAACAAAGAAGGAATACAGTGAATAACAGAAAGTTACAATACTTTATATAGAACCTTTAGAATGATATGAATGCACGAATGAAGGATTCTCAGAATGTTCTGTTCTTTTCACTCAGAGGATACTCTTTGTCAAAGAGCTATTCTTGCCTTTTTCTCTTAATTTTCTCTTTCTTTTTCTAGGCTCTCTTTCAAATATTGAATAAGAATTTTTCTCATTGTAAGCACACATGTCCATTGTCTGAATGGTTTATTTGAGTGTGTTTATATAGCTTTAAAAAAGTAGTCGTTATCTTTTTGAGATGTGAGATGTCATGTCATTTCAAAAACAATCTTTATGGATTTTCGAAAAAGTCTTCTTTCCATAAAAGTAATATATGGGGTACAATAGTCGTTGTAATATTTTAGGTATTATATATTTTATATAAAAAGTCTATTTCTTACAATAGTAAATTGAACGTTGGATTGTAGGCTATCATGTAGTTTTGTCTTTATTCTAATAAATGATTTGTAGTACATAAGTACTTCTTTACTTTATTTGTACATAGTCATATCAAGAGTTTTCTTTATGATGTATTTTTCAATGTCTATAGAGAGAATGAAGACTTTAAGCAAGTCGACATTCTTGAGATGGATATTAACAAAGATTTTTTAGAGGAGGTATTTAATGCTATACAAAGAGAATGATGACTTCAAGTAAGTCGACATTCTATGGGTTTGTAAAAAGGTAACTAAAGTCTTTTCAAAACATTTTATATTTGTTTTTCTTTGTCTAGCCGATTTTCATGTTTTGTCTTTTTCCTACTTATTTAAAATCATTACTGTTGAGAAACTCGGTTTTGATGTCACATAACATGATACACTGTCTCATTTGATTTTATATGATATGATAATATGTTCTCTTGAAATAATGTTATATTATGACTGAATATGTTTTGCCTTAAATCTAACGAGTATATGATGCAAGGATATCTCACCCAATAAGGATGGAGACTTCCTGTTCAAGTACAACTATGGTGCAATCATACTCCTTGAAGAAAAAGCTTGATGAGCCATGCTTTCCTAAAGTTCAAATGAAGAAATCAGCTACCTCAAGATGAAGATTTTTTTCTTCTTTAGAGTCATATGTAACAGAACCTTCAGGAACTTGCATATTGCATATTACATACTCATTCATAAAAACTATATCATAAAAGTATACGATAGTTTCAAAAAGCTCCTTTTTTGAAAACCAATAAGTGTACCTTCTTACAACCTTTTATGAAAAAGATATTTTGTCATATAATAATTGTACCTTCTTACAACCTTTTATGAAAAAGACATTTTGTCATTGTACCTTACACTATATACAAGACAACATGAAAAAAAAAGAATGTAGGAAAAAGACAAAAAACATAACATCGACTATATGGAGAAAACAAATAAAATATGTTTTTGAAAAGACTCTAGTTTCCCTCTTTAAAGAAATATTTTTTTATAAGAAGAAGACAAAAACATAAATCGGCTATACATAAGAAAAACAAATAATATATGTTTTTAAGGACTCTAGTTACCTTTTTTCATAACCATAGAATGTCGACTTACTTGAAGTCATCATTCTCTCTACAAAGCATTAAATGCCTTCTGTAACAAATCCTTTCTAAATATCCTTCCCAAAGAATGTCGACCTTCTTTTTGGTCCTCATTCTCTCTGGAGACTTTGAAATACACAACATAAAGAAAACCCTTGACATGACTATGTACAAATAAATATCTCAAAGCACTCATAGTACTTACACTCATTTAAAGTAAAGAAGTACTAATGTACCTCAAATCATTAATTAGAATAAAGACAAAACTACAACCCTACGTTCAATGTACTATTGTAAGAAATAGACTTTTTACATAAAATATGTATTACCTAAAAATAATACAACGATTAGCGTACCCTCTATTTCACCTTTATGGAAAAAGGCATTCTCGAACTTCTCTAAAAAATGTTTTTGAAATGACCTAACATTTCACATTTCAAAAAGTTACAATTCCAAAATGTAACGACTACTTTTTATAAGCTATATAAACACACACAAAGAAACTATTCATACAATGGAATGAAATGGACGTGTGAGCTTACAAAGAGAAAAATTTCTATTCGTGATTTGAAAAGAGAGCCTTGAAAAAGAAAGAGAAAAAGAAAAGAGAAAAAGTCAAGTCCAGCTCTTTGACAAAGAGTATCCTCTGAGTGACAAACAGAACATTCTTAGAATCCTTCATTCGTGCATTCATATCATTCTGAAGGTTCTATAGGAAGTATTGTAACTCTGTTATTCACTGTATTCCTTCTTTGTTTAAAGAAGTAGACCTCTGTGAAAGAGGGTGTTGCCCTTCTCTGTTGAGAGAAGAAGACCTCTTGGGACGATGGTGTGCCCCTTCTCTATTGAGAGAAGAAGACCTCTTGGGAAGAGGGTGTTGTACTATTTATCCGGTGACTTGGGGACTGGATGTAGGTCTGGATGTTGACCGAACCTGTATAACTTCTGTGTTTTATGTGTTGTGCCTTATTGCTTAATTATTTTATTTTATCGATCATAATCATATTTCACTATTCACTCCCCCTCTAATGGAATTTATTTGGTATCAAAGCAGGTTTGCTGGTTTCGACGTAACAAGTCTTCCAGCACAAATGGCATCTACCTCTTATGCTCGTGATATTGAAGGTCAACACGCATCTCGTCCTCCTTTCTTCAATGGCTCCAACTATGGATATTGGAAGTGCAGAATGGCTATCTTTCTCAAATCCATAGACTTTGCTGTATGAAAAATTGTTGAGCATCCATACGCATCTCCATCCGCAGACTATAACTTATGGTCTGATAAAGAAAAGAAAATGGCAAACCTAAATGCAAAGGCTATGAATGCCTTATATTGTGCCATTGATCAGAATGAATTCAACAAAATATCTATATGTGAATCTGCATATGACATTTGGCATTCTTTGGAGGTTATTCATGAAGGAACCAACAAAGTAAAAGAAGTCAAAATATCATCTCTTGTTAGAAAATATGAGTTGTTCAAAATGAACAAAGATGAACCCATCACAGAGATGTTTACTAGATTCACCAACATCACCAATGATCTGAAATCTCTGGGTGTAACATATTCCCAGACTGAAAAGGTGAAGAAAATCTTGAGATCTCTCACAACTGATTGGGAGAAAAAGACTACTGCTATTGAAGAAGCTCAAGATTTATCTAAACTTACATTGGACGACTTAATAGGCAATCTTATGGCCTATGAAGTCCACATGAAAGAAAGAAGGGAAGAAGAGCAACCAGTAAAGAAAACTCTAGCTTTCCCAGCCCTATCTGAGAATGAAGACTCAGATAAAGAATCAGAAATTGCGCTACTTACCAGAAAATTCCAGCGCTTCATGAGAAGGAACCGGCTTCCAAACAGGCACAAGGAAAGAAAAGATCTTAAAGAAGATCCCATGTGCTTTCAGTGTAATAAGCCAGGCCACTTAAAACGTGACTGTCCCCTTCTCAAAAGAAAGTCCAAAACCGAGGAACCAAAGAAGAGGTTCTTCAAGAAAAAGGCTCTGCATGCTCAATGGGATGATTCAGAACCATCCACTAGTGAAGAGTCAAGTGATGATGAAGCCGAAACTGCAAATATGTGCTTCATGGCAAACGAAAGTTCGGTAAGTGAAATCTCTGATTTTTCCTTTGAAGAACTTCTAGATGCTTTTCAAGAACTATTTGAAGAATCTCGAAAATTGAGTTTCAAAAATAAAGTTTTAAAATCTGAAAATTTAAAGCTTTCTCAAGAAAATGAAAAACTCAGCAGTGAAAATTCCGAGTTGAAAAAGAAAAATCTTATGCTTATATCTGAAATTTCTTCTACTAACTCCAAATCTAAAAATATGCAAGTAGAAATTTCAGAGCTAAAAAGTAAAACTGAGAACCTCATGAAAACGGTTTTCAAGTTTACTAAAGGTAAAGAGAACCTGGATAAACTCTTATCCTCTCAGAAGGTCTCTTTTTACAAGATTGGTATTGGCTATTCTCATTTCTAAAAACCTTTTTGTATAAATCAAAAGACCACGTTTGTGAAAAGTTCATCTGAACCAAATAAGGAGTATTATAATGATAATCTTTTTAACTCCTCTAAAGAGATAGACAAAGCCAAATCCAAATGGATATGGGTTCCAAAGTCTAACAAAAAAGGACCCGATTGGGTACCAAAAAGGAGATTTACTTAATGTTTTGCAGGCTCCAAAGAAGAAGAACAGATGGATACTAGATAGTGGATGTTCAAAGCACATGACAGGACATCCAGACCTTTTTGCTGTTCTTCATCATAAAGAAGGATGAACCGTCACCTTTGGAGATAACAACAAAGGTTTGATAATTGGTATTAGAAATATTGGTAACATAGACAAACCTCTTATCAAAGACGTTCTCCTTGTTAAAGGCTTAAAACATAACCTACTAAGTATCAGTCAAATGTGTGACACAGGTTATAAGGTTAGCTTTAATCATGATGCATGCCTCATAGCTGACACCAATGAAAACATCATCTTAAAAGGTATAAGAAAGAATAATATATATGAACTATACCTAGAAAACATCACAGAACATTGCCTCATAGCTAATAATGACACTCAACATCTATGGCACATGAGAATGGGCCATGTCAATTCTAAATACATGTCTAAACTAGCTAAAGATAAGTTAGTACGTGGGCTACCCAACATATCTTTTAAAAAGGATTATTTTTGTGATGCATGTCAATTAGGAAAATTGTCAAAATCTTCTTTCAAATCAAAAAATGTCATTTCAAGTAAAAGACCTTTAGAGCTTCTCCACCTGGACCTTTTTGGTCCTTCTAGGTTAGCTAGCCTTAATCATAATAGATATGCTTTTGTCATTGTAGATGATTACTCAAGATTTACTTGGGTAATATTTTTGAAAAACAAAAGTGACACGTTTTGTCAGTTTGAAATCTTTTGTAACAAATTACAAAACGAAAAATCTTGTTCTATTATTAAAATCCGTAGTGACCATGGAGGAGAATTTGAAAATGAACTCTTCGAAAATTTTTGTAACTTGCATGGTATTTCTCATAACTTTGCCTTTCCTAGAGCTGCACCTCAAAATGGTGTAGTAGAAAGAAAGAATAGAACCCTTCAAGAATCTGCCAGGACTATGCTCCAACACAATAATCTTGCAAAATCTTTTTGGGCAGAAGCTGTTGATACTGCATGCTACATAACAAATAGAGTTCTCATTAGACCCTTATTAAATAAAACTCCCTATGAACTATTCTATGACAGAACTCCAAGAATAGACTATTTCAAAGTCTTTGGATGTAAATGCTTTATCCTAAACACAAAAGATAGCCTGGATAAGTTTGATGCTAAATCTGTTGAAGGCATATTCTTAGGATATTCAAGTCATAGTAAAGCATACAGAGTTTTCAATAAGAGTCATAATACTATTGAAGAATCTATGCATGTTAGTTTTTGTGAATCTATTGATCAATCTGTTCATATACAAACTAATGATGATGATGTTGAAAGTACAAATTTATTTTTAGATAACACAGCTAAGTCTAATGAAGATGATCACCAAAGAACCTTTGTCGATATCAAAGATCATCCTCAAAAGCAGATTTTGGGAGAACTAACAAAGGGGGTTCAAACTAGAGCTCAGCTAGAACGGATTGCAAACATGGCATTCATTTCTCAACTTGAACCAAAGAAGATTGATGAAGCCATCATTGATGAGTTCTGGATGCTAGCCATGACTGAAGAACTGAATCAATTCCAAAGAAATGACGTTTGGGATCTTGTACCTAGACCAAAGGATCATCCAATCATTGGGACAAGATGGATCTTCAGAAACAAGCTAGACGAAATAGGTAATGTTATAAGAAACAAGGCCAGACTAGTAGCTCAAGGATACAACCAGGAGGAAGGTATTGACTTTGATGAAACATTTGCTCCTGTTGCTAGACTTGAATCTATTAGAATGCTCTTAGCATATGCAAGCTATATGGATTTTAAATTATTTCAAATGGATGTTAAAAGTGCTTTCTTAAATGGTTTTATAAATGAAGAAGTCTATGTAAAACAACCTCCAGGATTTGAAAATGAACAATACCCAGATCATGTTTTTAAACTCAAACGTGCTTTATATGGTTTAAAACAAGCACCTCGTGCTTGGTACGAAAGACTTAAAACCTTTTTATTAAAAACTGGTTTTTCTGTTGGCAAAGCAGATTCTACACTATTTGTCAAAGTAGTGAATAATCATACCCTAATTGTTCAAATTTATGTCGACGACATCATCTTTGGATCTTCTAACAGCACTCTCTGTGAAGATTTTTCTAAGTCCATGCAGAAGGAATTCGAAATGAGTATGATGGGAGAACTCACCTACTTTCTTGGACTGCATATTAAGCAAACCAAGGATGGAGTTTTCATCAATCAATCTAAGTATGCTCGTGAACTTCTAAAGAGGTTCAACATGAACTCAACTGCTTCAAAATCCACTCCTATGAGCACTACTACTGTGTTGGACAAAGATGAAGATGATAAGCCTGTTGATACAAAGGTATACCGAGGTATGATAGGATCACTTCTTTATTTAACTGCTAGCCGTCCAGATATAATGTTTAGTGTTTGCTTGTGTGCTAGATTTCAGTCAAATCCAAAAGAATCACATCTTAAAGCTGTAAAAAGAATAATGAGATATTTAAAAGACACAGTTGATTTTGGATTATTCTATTCAAAATCCTCTACATTTGATCTAATCTCATACAACGATGCTGACTTTGCTGGAAGTAAATCTGACAGAAAAAGCACAAGTGGAACATGTCACATGCTAGGGCACTCACTAGTATCATGGTTCAGTAACAAAACAAAACTGTGTATCATTATCAACTACTGAAGCCGAATACATTGCTGCTAGCCTAGCTTGTACTCAAGTCATCTGGATGAAACAAACTTTAAAAGATTTTGGTTTAAATTTTGCAAATACAACTATTTTCTGTGATAATACGAGTGCTATAAACCTATCTAAGAATCCTATTTTACACTCACGAACTAAGCACATTCAAATAAGACACCACTTCTTAAGAGAACAAGTCTTAAACAACATAATTAAATTAGAATTCATACCCACCAATCAACAGTTAGCAGACATATTCACTAAACCATTAAAACATGAAGACTTCACACGAATTAGAAGAGAACTAGGAATATGCAAACTAAGTGACTTATAAATTAATCACACTTATTATAATACTTCTTATAAGTCTTGTTTAAATCTTATTTTAAATTGTTTTCCTTCTTATCAATTTTAGTTAGTCAAACTAAGTTTCCATATTCACGTATTCTTATAAGACACATTCTTTATGTCTTTCAACTTGTCATCTTTCAAGTACACATCCATTATAACTCCTTGTCCTATCTCCTTTCTCTCATATCCATAAAAACTAATTGTATTAAAAGCTATCATAACAATGTTCACATCACTCAACTCCTTTATTATTTTTTGTCCTTTATGAAAACTTGTCTTACGATAAATTGTTTCACCTCTCTACTTAGTTTATGAGAACTCATACTCTTCATTAGTTAAAATCAAATGACTAGTTGGTTTTTTTAAAAGATCTAGTTGCTATATTCACACGTAAATTGTTTTTTTTACTATATCATCTATTATATCATAGCCCAACAAACTATCTATTATCATCTCTTTCGTATACAAATTAAGCCTCCATTCTTGTCAACTCTTGTTTAAAACTTAACCTTGTCGAGTTTCTTTAAATAAATCATATCAATCATAACTTTATGTCTTTCATCAACCTTTTTTTATTACTTCTTTATCCTTCACAAAAATCCATATATGTCATCTCACTTCTCTCTATGACAACTCACATTTATTACTCTTCATTCATAAATAATTCTTTGTCTCCTCATTTCATCTCTCGAATACATTCTATTATACATTTTTGAATCCAACCCCTCCATGTCTATTCTTATTTCAATTCTTATATATTTTTAACTCTTTCTCCTTTTTGTCTCATCATCTCTCTTACCACTAGTCAAAGTCAAAATGTGTCCTTCTCATATCCACGTATACTCATAAAAATTACAAATATTAATCATGAAACATTTTTTTTGGCACTCTTTTCTTTAAAATGTCATATCTTTCAAAGTACACATCACATGGTCACCCTATGACCTTTCTTTCCATCCGTGACCTTATCTCTCTCTCTTATTGTATATCTCTCTAAAATCGAGAACCTTTAAAGTCTTGCCTCCAAGCAAACCTTTATTTATTCTAACTCTACTTTATGTCATATCTAAATCAAGTAAATGTTGTCCTTTATCTTCTTTCTCTCCTCTCTAGATATCCACATCATCTTTTTATGTCTTTAACTCTCCATTCACGAATTTAGAATCCCTTCACATAGAGTAACAAGTTGTTTGTCTTATTAGGCCATTATTTTCAAGATCAATCATTTTTTTATTCAACATGACACCCCATACTCTATAAATGACTTCCCTCACTAGTCGATAAACTCATCCATAGTAAAATCTATATATTTCAATAACTATGTCCTCCTTAATCTAATATAATACACTATCCTCAAACATTGATTTGATTTGTCATTCACAAGTCTCCTAACTTACTACTCACGGATTTCCTTATTTGACTAAAATCTAAAAAATACTCACTTTCAATGTCATTCATTTCATATCAACAATTATTTTCTTCCTTCTATTTAATCAATTGGTTCATCACTTACCATTCCATTCGAACTTTTCTATCCTTATACAAACTTTCTCTCGGTTCTAGCTCCTTTCTCTCCTAGTGATTTATTTTCAAGGCATTCGATAATGGCTTCCCCCTCCACCAATCTAATCACCTCCGCCGATCTAAGGTATCCTGATTTGTTTCACACCTACAACTCACTCTGCTCTCGCCCCATTCATGAAGGAAAATTGATCAACTTTGATGACTTCATGTTCTTCGACTTAGACACCTATCTCCCTGAACTCAAACCTCTCATAGGATCTTCATCTCCAGCTGCCTATTACCCCGAACTAGTCCGACTGTTTTATACCAACTTCTCTTCTGATCATGAACAAACCTCAATCACTAGCAAAGTTCGAGGACAACTGATGATTTTCGATGCTTCCGACTTAAGTAGAATTCTAAACTTACCTTCCACCGGTACCGACCTTAACACCATAGTACCAATCGACCGATCGGTACTTCGAAAAATACTTCTCTACACCAACTGCTATCAACTTCCGTGGCACATAAGGAATCTCCAACCTCATGCTCAGCTACTTGCACAGATTCTTCTCCACAACATCTATCCCAAGCATCCCCGCCAGGGATTAGTTCCTCAAAAAATCTCTCTTCTTATCTACGCAATTCTTTCTTCTCTTCCGATAAATTGGTCATCCATTATTTTTGACCTCTTTATTCGTTATCAGAAATTTGAGCCTCTTCTTTTTGGGTGTTTTATAACTCCCATTCTCAAATACTTCCAAGTACCACTTCACAACGAAGTCATCCTCCGTCCCTCTCACGTCCTCGATGGTACCACCTTCAATCTAAGGTCTCTGCACATGCCCGGCTCTGATGAAGCAGATCCAATGTCCTCCTTCAATTACTTTTCTGCTATGATGGATATCGAGCAAACTCAGGATCGAATCCTTCGTAATCAAGCCCTGTTGCAGCAGACTCGCAAGCGGAATCGTGCCAACCGAACACCTTCACCTTCTCCACCTTCGAGATAGACTCATTTTTTATTATATATATATATTTGGTCTGTAATAACTTTTAAATACTTTCGGTCTGAATAATTTTTTTTACTCTAATCCCTCCTTTTTGTCCATGACAAAGGGGGAGAAAACCTGTCTCCATTATTGGAGAAATATTCTCTCTTTAAACATTATTTCACTTTTTTATCATATTATTATTTCTATGCATAATGTCTTTTTGACAGGGGGAGCATATTTTGTCATCATCAAAAAGGGAGAGAATGTTGAGAAACTCGGTTTTGATGTCACATAATATGATACACTGTCTCATTTGATTTTATATGATATGATAATATGTTCTCTTGAAATAATGTTATATTATGACTGAATATGTTTTGCCTTAAATCTAACGAGTATTTGATGCAAAAATATCTCACCCAATAAGGATGGAGACTTCCTGTTCAAGTACAACTATGGTGCAATCATACTCCTTGAAGAAAAAGCTTGATGAGCCATGCTTTCCTAAAGTTCAAATGAAGAAATCGGCTACCTCAAGATGAAGATTTTTTTCTTCTTTAGAGTCATATGTAACAGAACCTTCAGGAACTTGCATATTGCATATTACATACTCATTCATAAAAACTATATCATAAAAGTATAGGATAGTTTCAAAAAGCTCCTTTTTTGAAAACCAATAAGTGTACCTTCTTACAACCTTTTATGAAAAAGATATTTTGTCATATAATAATTGTACCTTCTTACAACCTTTTATGAAAAAGACATTTTGTCATTATACCTTACACTATATACAAGACAACATGAAAAAAAAGGAATGTAGGAAAAAGACAAAAAACATAACATCGACTATATGGAGAAAACAAATAAAATATGTTTTTGAAAAGACTCTAGTTTCCCTCTTTAAAGAAATATTTTTTTATAAGAAGAAGACAAAAACATAAATCGGCTACACATAAGAAAAACAAATAATATATGTTTTTAAGGACTCTAGTTACCTTTTTTCATAACCATAGAATGTCGACTTACTTGAAGTCATCATTCTCTCTACAAAGCATTAAATGCCTTCTGTAACAAATCCTTTCTAAATATCCTTCCCAAAGAATGTCGACCTTCTTTTTGGTCCTCATTCTCTCTAGAGACTTTGAAATACACAACATAAAGAAAACCCTTGACATGACTATGTACAAATAAATATCTCAAAGCACTCATAGTACTTACACTCATTTAAAGTAAAGAAGTACTAATGTACCTCAAATCATTAATTAGAATAAAGACAAAACTACAACCCAACGTTCAATGTACTATTGTAAAAAATAGACTTTTTACATAAAATATGTATTACCTAAAAATAATACAACGACTAGTGTACCCTCTATTTAACCTTTATGGAAAAAGGCATTCTCGAACTTCTCTAAAAAATGTTTTTGAAATGACCTAACATTTCACATTTCAAAAAGTTACAATTCCAAAATGTAACGACTACTTTTTATAAGCTATATAAACACACACAAAGAAACTATTCATACAATGGAATGAAATGGACGTGTGAGCTTACAAAGAGAAAATTTTCTATTCATGATTTGAAAAGAGAGCCTTGAAAAAGAAAGAGAAAAAGAAAAAGAAAGAAAAGAGAAAAAGTCAAGTCCAGCTCTTTGACAAAGAGTATCCTCTGAGTGACAAACAGAACATTCTTAGAATTCTTCATTCGTGCATTCATATCATTCTGAAGGTTCTATAGGAAGTATTGTAACTCTGTTATTCACTGTATTCCTTCTTTGTTTAAAGAAGTAGACCTCTGTGAAAGAGGGTGTTGCCCTTCTCTGTTGAGAGAAGAAGACCTCTTGGGAAGAGGGTGTGCCCCTTCTCTGTTGAGAGAAGAAGACCTCTTGGGAAGAGGGTGTTGTACTATTTATCTGGTGACTCGGATGTTATAGTGGAAATCTCAAGTGGTTTGCTTGGGGACTAGATGTAGGTCTGGATGTTGACCGAACCAGTATAACTTCTGTGTTTTATGTGTTGTACCTTATTGCTTAATTATTTTATTTTATCGATCATAATCATATTTCACTATTTACCCCCCCTCTAGTGGAATTTCAATTACTTTTCAAGTTGTCTTGTATATGATAGAAGGTACATTTATTACTTTTTGAAATCATGTCAAAATACCTTTTTCATAAAGGGTTGTAAGAAGGTACAATTATTTGTTTTCAAAAAGGAGCTTTTTGAAACTATCGTATACTTTTATGAAATATAGCTTTTATGAATGAGTATGTAATATGCAATATGTATGCTTCTGAAGGTTCTGTTACATATGACTCTAAAGAAGAAAAAAGGTCTTCATCTTGAGGTAGCCGATCTCTTTAGATGATCTTTAGGAATGCATGGCTCATCAAGCTTTTTCTTAAAGGAGTATGATTGCACCATAGTTGTACTTGAACAGGAGGTCTCCATCCTTTTTGGGTGAGATATCCTTGCATCAAATACTCGTTAGATATATGGCAAAACATATCCAGTCATAATATAACACTTTTCAAGAAGACATATTATCATAGCATATGAAATCAAATAAGACAGTGTATCATATTATGTGACATCAAAAACAGAGTTTCCCAACATTCTCTCTTTTTTTGATGATGACAAAATATGCTCCCCTTGTCAAAAAGACATTATGCATAGAAATAATAATAGCATAAAAATATTGAAAAATGTTAAAGAGAGTATTTTTCTCCAATAAGGGAGACAGGTTTTTATTTTTCTCCAATAATGGAGACAGGTTTTCTCCCCCTTTGTCATGGACAAAAAGGAGGGGATCAGAGTACGCAGAGTTATTACAGACAGAATAATTGAAAGTTATTACAGTCCAAAAAAAATAAGTTTACGCCGAAGGTGGAGAGGATTGATGTGTTCGGGCGTCGTGATCCTGCTGGAGAGTTTGTAGGGTCTGCTACATTGAGGCTTGATTCCGAAGGAGAAGATCCTGAGTTTGCTGGACATTCATGATTGCAGAAAGGTAATCATATTCGGATGAGAGATCTGCGTCATCAGAGCCGGTATTAGCAGTGTGCAGGGACCTTGGATTGAAGGAAGTAACATTGAGGATCTGCGAAGGATAGAGGATAACTTCATTTTGAAGGGGTACCATGAAGTATTTTAAAATGGGAGTTATAAAACACCCAAAAAGAAGAGGCTGAAATTTTTGATAGCGAATAAAGTGGGCGAAGATGATATTGGACCAGTTTATCGGAGTGGAGCAGAAGATTGCATAGAGGAAGAGAGAGATTTTTCTTGGCACTAATCCCTTGCGGGGAGGCTTGGGATAGATATTGTGAAGAAGAATGTGAGCAAGCAGTTAAGCATGAGGTTGGAGATTTCTCATGTGCCAGGGAAGGTGTGTGAAGTGAGTACAGAGAAGAATTTTTTGAAGTACCGAGTGGTCGAGTGGTACTATGTTTGTTAGATCGGTGCCAGTGGAAGGAAGGTTGAGAATATTGCCTAGTGAGGAAGCATCGAAGAACATCATGCAGCCTCGGACCTTGGTGGTGATGGTAGTGCGGTTATGATTGGTGGAAAGATTTGTGTAGAAGAGACGAACAAGTTCGGGATAGTAGGCAGCTTGGGATGAAGATCCTAGTAAGTGTTTAAGTTCGGGGAGAGATCTTTCGAGGTCAAAGGATGTGAAGTCTTCGTAGTGAACAAATTCACCTTCATGAATTGGACGTGAGCAAAGTGAGGTGTAGTGATGAAATAAATCTGGAAACCTCAGACCGGCAGCGGTGATCACATTGTTTGAGGAAGAAGCCATTGCAAGAGTTTTTAGGAAAAGGAGACTAAGAAAGAAGAGCTTGGAAGGAGTAGTAGTTTGTAAGAGAATTCGTGTGCAATTTTGTGAGGGATGAACCAATCTATTAAATAGAAGGAAGAAGATAATTGTGATAAGAAATGAATGACATTGGAAGTGAAAGATTTTTAGATTTTAGTTGAATAAGGAAATTCGTGAGTTGTAAATTAAGAGGCTTGTGAATGACAAATCAAATCAGTTTTTGGAAGATAGTGTATTGTATGTTAAGAAGGACATAGTTTTGAATAACTTTTCTATAAAGAGAAAAATTTTTCTACGGGAGAAGTTATCGAATTGTGAGATATGTCATGAATTGAGTATGAAGTGTGCTATTGGACTTCACGTGTGATGAATGAATAAAGTCAAGAAGGTGAATACTCTAAAGATTTTCGTGAAGTGAAGAGATGTAAGAATAATTATGGAGTGAAGGAAATAATGGCCTAATAAAACAAACAACTTTTTATACAAAATATTACTTTCTGAAAAAGCATTCTAAATACGTGAAGAATAAGACAAACAAGGATATATGAGTGAGATGCAATAATTTTTTATTTAAGAAATGTTTTTATAGGTATGCGTGGAAGGAGTGTGAATGATAAAGAAGGGTGATGCTATATACGAATTTGTAGAGAGATAAGAGTGGTCATAAAGGACAACAAACACTTGATGTATGACATAAAATAAAGTTATGATTGATATGAATTGATGTTTTGCTTAAGGACAAGGTTTCAATGGAGGGAGTTCATGGTTTTTGAAAAAGATAAATGTTTAAAAAATGTAATGGTCAATGGTCACGGATGGAGAGTCTCTTCGTATGAGATAGAGAGAGGAAAGAAAAAGGTGGTACTAATAGTACTTATGAGAATAATAATAAAAAAGAGTGGAGTACAAGATGTCGAAAAGGAGATTTTATAATGATTTTTTTCATAAAAGATGTGAAGGATGAAAGGACGATAATTGATTGTACTTAAGCTATGATATAATATATGATATAGTAAAAAAAATTTACGTGAATTATAATAATTTGTCCTTGAAAAAGGTGGTGAAAATAAGAAGGATAAAACACTCGATAACATAAAGTTTAATGAAGTGTCTTGATAGAAGGAAAGGAAGGCATGAAAAGGGATATATCACTTGAATGATTAAAGGTATGATAAAATAAGTGAGGAACACAATATCATGTTGAAGTTCGGCTAGCTTATCGTAAGAGAGATTTTCACAAGAGGACAAAAGTGATAAAAGGTGTTATGAGATGAGTGATGTGAACAATGTCATGATAGCTTTTACTTAATATAAATAATTCTTATGAATATGAGTGAATGGAGTCATTATTGATGTGTACTTGAAAGATGACAAGTTGAAAGACATAAAGAATGTGTCATGATGAATGTGTTTTTATGAGTGATTAGAGTATTCGTGAATATAGAAACATAGTTTGATTTTGAAAAGTGGAAACAACAACAAAAAAAATGTACACATAAAAAATTGATAAGAAGAAAACCTTAAAAATAAAATTTTAACATAACATATAAGATGTTTTAATACGTGTGATTGATTTATAAGTCACTTAGTTTGCATATTCCTAATTCTCTTCTAATTCGTGTAAAGTCTTCATGTTTCAATGGTTTGGTGAAGATGTCTGCTAACTGTTGATTAGTGGGTATGAATTCGAGTTTAATTATGTTGTTTAAGACTTGTTCTCTTAAGAAGTGGTGTCTTATTTGAATATGCTTAGTTCGTGAGTGTAAAATAGGATTTTTAGATAGGTTTATAGCACTAGTATTATCACAAAAAATAGTTGTATTTTCAAATTTTAAACCAAAATCTTTCAAAGTTTGTTTCATCCAGATGACTTGTGTACAGGCTAGGCTAGCAGCTATGTATTCAGCTTCAGTAGTAGATAAGGATACACAGTTTTGTTTCTTACTGAACCATGAAACTAGTGAGTGCCCTAGCATATGACATGTTCCACTTGTGCTTTTTCTGTCAGATTTACTTCCAGCAAAGTCAGCATCGCTGTATGAGATTAGATCAAATGTAGAGGATTTTGAATAGAATAATTCAAAATCAACTGTGTCTTTTAAATATCTCATTATTCTATTTACAGCTTTAAGATGTGATTCTTTTAGATTTGACTGAAATCTAGCACACAAGCAAACATTGAACATAATATCTGGACGGCTAGCAGTTAAATAGAGTAGTGATCCTATCATACCTCGGTATAATTTTGTATCAACAGACTTACCATCTTCATCTTTGTCCAAAACAGTGGTTGTGCTCATAGGAGTGGTTTTTGAAGCAGTTGAGTTCATGTTGAACCTCTTTAGAAGTTCATGAGCATACTTGGATTGATTGATGAAAACTCCATCCTTGGTTTGCTTAATATGCAGTCCAAGAAAGTAGTTGAGTTCTCCCATCATACTCATTTCAAATTCTTTCTGCATGGACTTAGAAAATTCTTCACAGAGAGTGCTATTAGTAGATCCAAAGATGATATCGTCCACATAAACTTGAACAATTAAGGTATGATTATTCACCATTTTTACAAATAGAGTAGAGTCTGCTTTGCCTACTGAAAAACCAGTTTTTAATAAAAAGGTTTTGAGTCTATCATACCAAGCACGAGGTGCTTGTTTTAATCCATATAAGGCATGTTTTAGTTTGAAAACATGATCTGGATATTGTTCATTTTCAAAGCCTGGAGGTTGATTTACATAAACTTCTTCATTTATAAAACCATTTAGAAAGGCACTTTTGACATCCATTTGATAAAGTTTAAAATCCATATAGCTTGCATATGCTAAAAACATCCTAATAGATTCAAGTCCAGCAACAGGAGCAAATGTTTCATCAAAATCAATACCTTCCTCCTGGTTGTATCCTTGAGCTACTAGTCTTGCCTTGTTTCTTATAACATTACCTGTTTCATCTAGCTTGTTTCTGAAGATCCATCTTGTCCCAATGATCTGATGATCCTTTGGTCTTGGTACAAGATCCCAAACTTCATTCCTTTGGAATTGATTCAGTTCTTCAGTCATGGCTAGCATCCAGAACTCATCGATGATGGCTTCATCAATCTTCTTTCGTTCAAGTTGAGAAATGAATGCCATATTTGCACTCCGTTCTAGCTGAGCTCTAGTCTGAACCCCCTTTGTCAGGTCTCCCAAAATCTGCTTTTGAGGATGATCTTTGATTTCGACAAATGTTCTTTGATGATCATCTTCATTAGATTTGGCTGTGTTATCTAGGAATAAATCTGTACTTTCAACATCATCATCGTTAGTCTGCTTAAGAACAGATTGATTAATAGATTCACAAAAACTGACATGCATAGATTCTTCAATAGAATATGAACTCTTATTAAAAACTCTGTATGCTTTACTATGACTTGAATATCCTAAGAATATGCCTTCAATAGATTTTGCATCAAATTTATCCAGGCTATCTTTTGTGTTCAGGATAATGCATTTACATCCAAAGACTTTAAAATAGTCTATTCTTGGAGTTCTGTCATAGAATAATTCATAGGGAGTTTTATTTAACAAGGGTCTAATAAGAACTCTATTGGTTATATAGCATGCAGTATTAACAGCTTTTGCCCAAAAAGATTTAGCAAGATTATTATGTTGGAGCATAGTTCTAGCAGATTCCTGAAGGGTTCTATTCTTTCTTTCTACTACACCATTTTGGGGTGCAGCTCTAGGAAAGGCAAAGTTATGAGAAATACCATGCAAGTTACAAAAATTTACAAAAAGGTCATTTTCAAATTCTCCTCCATGGTCACTACGGATTTTTACAATAGAACATGATTTTTCATTTTGTAATTTTTTACATAAAATTTCAAATTGACAAAACGTATCACTTTTGTTTTTCAAAAATATTACCCAAGTAAATCTTGAGTAATCATCTACAATGACAAAAGCATATTTATTATGATTAAGACTAGCTACTCTAGAAGGACCAGAAAGATCCAGGTGGAGAAGCTCTAAAGGTCTTTTACTTGAAATGATATTTTTTTATTTGAAAGATGATTTAGACAGTTTTCCTAATTGACATGCATCACAAAAATAATCCTTTTTAAAAGATATTTTGGGTAACCCACGTACTAACTTGTTTTTAGCTAATTTAGACATATATTTGGAGTTGACATGACCCATTCTCATGTGCCATAAATGTTGAGTGTCATTATTAGCTATAAGGCAATGTTCAGTAATGTTTTCTAGGTATAATTCATATATATTATTTCTTCTTATACCTTTTAAGATGATGTTTTCGTTGGTGTCTGCTATAAGGCATGCATCATGATTAAAGCTAACACTATAACCTGTGTCACACATTTGACTAATACTTAGGAGGTTATGTTTTAAGCCTTTAACAAGGAGAATGTCTTTGATAAGAGGTTTATCTATATTGCCAATATTACCAATACCAATTATCAAACCTTTGTTGTTATCTCCAAAGGTGACAGTTCCTCCTTCTTTATGATGAAGAACAGCAAAAAGGTCTGGATGTCCTGTCATGTGCTTTGAACATCCATTGTCTAGTATCCATCTGTTCTTCTTCTTTGGAGCCTGCAAAACATTAAGTAAAACTTCTTTTTGGTACCCAGTCGGGTCCCTTTTTGTTAGACTTTGGAACCCAAATCCATTTTGATTTTGGTTTGTCTACAACTTTAGAGGAGTTCAAGGAATTAAAATTATAATACTCATTTTTAGGTTCAGAAGAACTTTTCACAAAAGTGGTCTTTTGATTTATACAAGAAGGCTTGTTGAAATGAGAGTAGCCAATACCATTCTTGTAAAAAGAGCCTTTTTGAGAGGATAGAAGTTTATACAAGTTTTCTTTTCCTTTAGTAAACTTGAAAACCGTTTTCATAAGGTTCTCAGTTTTACTTTTTAATTCTAAAATTTCTACTTGCAGATTTTTAGTCTTGGATCTAGTAGAAGAGATTTCAGAAGTAATAAAAAAAAAATTCTTTTGTAACTCAGAATTTTCAATGCTGAGTTTTTCATTTTTCAGTATAAGCTCTAGATTCTCAGATTTCAAATGTCTATTTTTTATAATTGTTTTCCTTGATTCTTCAAAAAGTTTTTGAAAAGCATTTTGAAGTTCTTCAAAGGAGAAATCAAGGGATTCACTTACAGAGCTTTCTGCCATGAAGCACATGTTGGCGGTTTCTGCTTTATTATCACTTCACTCTTCACTTGTGGATGGTTCTGAATCATCCCATTGAGCATGCAGAGCCTTTTTCTTGAAGAACCTCTTCTTTGGTTCCTCAGTCTTGGATTTTCTTTTGAGAAGAGGACAGTCACGTCTCAAGTGACCTGGCTTATTACACTGGTAGCACATGGAATCTTCCTTGGGGTCTTTTCTTTCTTTGTGCTTATTTGGAAGCCGGTTCCTTCTCATAAAGCGCTGGAATTTTCTAGTGAGTAGCGCAATTTCAGTTTCTTTTTCTGAGTCCTTATTCTTAGAAAGGGCTGGGAAGGCTAGAGTTTTCTTTAAAGGTTGTTCCTTTTCCCTTCTTTCCTTCATGTGGACTTCATAGGCCATAAGATTGCCTATTAAGTCGTCCAGGGTAAGCTTGGACAAATCTTGAGCTTCTATAATAGCAGTAGTCTTTTTCTCCCAATCAGTTGTAAGAGATCTCAAGATTTTCTTCACCTTATCTGTCTGGGAATGGGTTACACCCAGAGATTTCAGATCGTTGGTGATGTTGGTGAATCTGGTGAACATCTCTGTGATGGATTCATCTTTGTTCATTTTGAACAACTCATATTTTCTGACAAGAGATGAGATTTTGGCTTCTTTCACTTTGTTGGTTTCTTCATGAATAACCTCCAAAGAATGCCAAATATCATATGCAGATTCACATATAGATATTCTATTGAATTCATTCTGATCAATGGCACAATATAAGGCATTCATAGCCTTTGCATTTAGATTTGCCATTTTCTTTTCTTCATCAGACCATAAGCTATAGTCTGTGGATGGAGATGTGTATGGATGCTCAACAATTTTCCATACAGCAAAATCTATGGATTTGAGAAATATAGCTATTCTGCACTTACAGTATCCATAGTTGGAGCCGTTGAAGAAAGGAGGACAAGATGCGTGTTGACCTTCAATATCACGAGCATAAGAGGTAGATGCCATTTGTGCTGGAAGACTTGTTATGTCGAAACCAGCAAACCTGCTCTGATACTAAATGAAATTCCACTAGACGGGGGGTGAATAGTGAAATTCGAAATAGATCGATAAATTAAAAATATAATGCAATAAAGGCACAACACATAAACACAAAATTTATACTGGTTCGGTCAAAACCCTGACCTACATCCAGTCCCCAAGCAAACCACTTGAGCTTTCCACTATAACATCCGAGTCACCGGATAAATAGTACAACACTCTCTTCCTCAGAGGTCTTCTTCTCTCAACAGAGAAGGGGCACACCCTCTTCCACAGAGGTCTTCTTCTCTCAACAGAGAAGGGGAACACCCTCTTTCACAGAGGTCTTCTTCTCTCAACAGAGAAGGGGAACACCCTTTTTCACAGAGGTCTTCTTCTCTCAACAGAGAAGGGCAACACCCTCTTTCTCAGAGGTCTACTTCTTTCAACAAAGAAGGAATACAGTGAATAACAGAAAGTTACAATACTTCCTATAGAACCTTCAGAATGATATGAATTCACGAATAAAGGATTCTCAGAATGTTCTGTTCTTTTCACTCAGAGGATACTCTTTGTCAAAGAGCTATTCTTGACTTTTTCTCTTTCTTTTCTCTTTCTTTTTCTAGGCTCTCTTTCAAATATTGAATAGGAATTTTTCTCGTTGTAAGCTCACATGTCCATCGTCTGAATAGTTTATTTGAGTGTGTTTATATAGCTTTAAAAAAGTAGTCGTTATCTTTTTGAGATGATAGTCTTTTTGAGATGTGAGATGTCATGTCATTTCAAAAACCATCTTTATGGATTTTCGAAAAAGTCTTCTTTCCATAAAAGTAATATATGGGGTACAGTAGTCGTTGTAATATTTTAGGTATTATATATTTTATGTAAAAAGTCTATTTCTTACAATAGTACATTGAACGTTGGATTGTAGGCTATCATGTAGTTTTGTCTTTATTCTAATTAATGATTTGTAGTACATAAGTACTTCTTTACTTAAATGAGTGTAAGTACAATAAATGCTTTGAGATCTTTATTTGTACATAGTCATATCAAGAGTTTTCTTTATGATGTGTTTTTCAATGTCTACAGAGAGAATGAAGACTTTAAGCAAGTCGACATTCTTGAGATGGATATTAACAAAGATTTTTTAGAGGAGGTATTTAATGCTATACAAAGAGAATGATGACTTCAAGTAAGTCGACATTCTATGGGTTTATAAAAAGGTAACTAAAGTCTTTTCAAAACATTTTATATTTGTTTTACTTTGTCTAGCCGATTTTCATGTTTTGTCTTTTTCCTACTTATTTAAAATCATTACTTTTCAAGTTGTCTTGTATATGATAGAAGGTATAATTATTACTTTTTGAAATCATGTCAAAATACCTTTTTCATAAAGGGTTGTAAGAAGGTACAATTATTTGTTTTCAAGAAGGAGCTTTTTGAAACTATCATATACTTTTATGAAATATAGATTATATGAATGACTATGTAATATGCAATATGTATGCTTCTGAAGGTTCTGTTACATATGACTCTAAAGAAGAAAAAAGGTCTTCATCTTGAGGTAGCCGATCTCTTTAGATGATCTTTAGGAATGCATGGCTCATCAAGCTTTTTCTTCAAGGAGTATGATTGCACCATAGTTGTACTTGAATAGGAGGTCTCCATCCTTTTTGGCTGAGATATCCTTGCATCAAATACTCGTTAGATATATGGCAAAACATATCCAGTCATAATATAACATTTTTCAAGAAGACATATTATCATATCATATGAAATCAAATAAGACAATGTATCATATTATGTGACATCAAAAACAGAGTTTCCCAACACCCAAGGAGGGCGTGAATTCCAAAGTTCAAAATCGTGTTCTGAAGAAAGTCTAGGTTGAATTTCAAAGTCCAAAAAGAAGCTCTTCTAGGCTGGGTGTGGAGCCTTGTTTTTATAGAATTTTTCTGAAAATTTTGAATTTCAAACAAGCTCAATCTGAGCCCTCCATGTGGTGCCATCTCAGGGGGTGCTATTTTGATTTTTTTGAGAAAATAAAATGGGAAAATTTGTGGGTGAGACACCTCAGCAGAATTTGAAAATTTTCAAAATTTGGGGTCTGCTTGATTTTCTATGCAGAAGGCTCCCAAATTGCGCCACCTCAGGGGGTGCTATCTGGGAGTTTGAAATTCAAAATTTGGCTTTTCTGAAGCTTCTCAAATGGCGCCACCTCAGGGGGCTAGTTTTATAAAAAAAAATAAAATAAATAAAAGAAGTGAAGCCAAGTGGGGCTCTGGAATGGCGCCACCTCAAAAGGAGGTTTGAGGTGTAAAGTTGGAAACAGTAGGATCATGCCATGTGGCGCTACCTCTGGAAGCTCTTGACACATGTCAGAAGGACAAGAGTGGAAGAAGCAGACTATGTCACCTCAGAGGAATTCAAATTCTACTTTTTCTGCAGGAATGGAGAGGCTGACATGTGGCGCCACCTTAGGGTGGTTCCACACTGTCATGTGGCAGAAGAACAGGACTGGAAGAAGCAGAATGCGCCACCTCAGAGGGGGGCTTTTCCACTTTTTCTGATGCAGGGAGGTCTGAACATGTGGCAGACAAGTGTCAGCTGTCTGGAGGAGTTTTTTCAAATGGCGCCACCTCAGAAGGAGATTTGAATTTCAAATGGGGGTTGGATTTGGAGGAATGGAGGATGGACATGTGGCAGTTCCTCAGAGTGGCTCCTACAATGCCATGTGGCAGGAGGGAGGAGCAATTAACATGTGGCGCCCTCATATTCAAAGTAGAAAAAGCAGAATCCAGGATTTGCGCCACCTATGTCTTGTCTGAAATTTTTTGAATGGTTGCTTTTTCTGAAGAAAGCCAAGAGTGACACGTGTCCTCTACTTTTTCTGAAGGAAGCTGGAGATGACATATGTCATCTACTTTTCTGAGAAATGGTAGAGGGAAGACATGTGTCAACCTGCTTTTTCTGAAAGAAGTAGAGATTGACACGTGGCAGAGGGAAGAGAAGGAGGTCCAAGCCATGTGGCGCCATCTCAGACAAAATAGAAAAGATGAAATTCAGGATTTGCGCCACCTCTGGAGGGATTTGAATGTTTGAATTCTAGCTTTCTCTGAACAGAGTAGGAAATGACACATGGCATATACTTTTTCTGAGAAAATGAGAGATTGACATGTGTTCTCTGCAGGAGACACACTTCAAATGGCACCACCTCAGAGGAGACAAGCCTTACTTTTTCTGGACAGGACAACACATGACACTTGGCATCTCAGGGTGATCTATGAAATGACACATGGCGCAGGGTGAAGATGGTGGACACTGACACATGGCATGGAATGAAGAGGGTGTCTAATGACATGTGGCGGCTTCTTAAGGTAGCCCCACACTGACACTTGGCAAATAAATGGGAGGAGAGAGAAAAGACAAGTGGCACCAATCCAGGGGACAAGGCTCCTATATTTTTGGGTTTTTCAAAGTTCAGGTTTTTCAAAAGAAAAGCTTGTGTGACGCCATCTCAGTGTGGGTCCCACATTGCTTCTTTATTGAAATGAGAACAAGACAACAACTTCTTTTTGGAATTTTCATAAAATTTGGGCTAATTGGTAAAACAGGAATTTTTGAAAAGAGTTGGCCCCTGTAGGGCAATTTTGTAAAAGGAGGATATTTGAAATTGTCAAAAGGGAAAAATTTGAGATAAGGTGGCTGAAATCCATATTAAAACTATCCAGATCGTTTTCGTGAGAAAATATTTGGAAATTCAGAGTCCTGGGGGTAAAATGGGAAGAATTGATAATTTTGAAGACCCAGGGTTTTGAAATCGATTTTAAAAATAGTTGAAATTCTAATATGGATTGAAAATTTTGAAATCAAGAGTTCTAGACCTCGAAATGACATGTTGTGCAGTGCAGTGATATGAGATGCTCATGCAATGATATGCAATGTCATGTCTTATGCAATATAATCTTGAACCAAGACTTGGAGATTTTTTGTGCAAACGAATTTTTGTTGCTAAAGTACACTCCACTCTTTTGTTAACCATGATGTCCAAACACATAAGTTTTTCACAATATGCGTGATGGAATGATTCAAGAATCATAAATGATAGTTATGATTTTTTGTGCAAACGAATTTTTGTTGCTAAAGTACACTCCACTCTTGCACATATTGGCACGATCTCGATATGAAGCATGTGACATGCTTAGATGGTAAAATTTGCATTTTTTATCGAAAGTACATGCTTGATGGAATTGAAATACTTTCACATGCACATGGCTCTTATAAGGGCAGTAGAATGGTATTAATGAATTAGCGCACTTTTTGCAACAAGTTTGACTATGTCTTAACACGTGTGCAATACTTGACATGGTTGCGAATTTCCATCGTATGCGGGATATTCAAACATTATAATGTTTTTGAATTATGCTTAATGAAGCACCTTACATGGCATAGTTACATTATAAGGATGTTGATTCAAGTTGCGTAAGTTACTTAACATGTCTTATGAATGATAGTGAATGCCAACATGCTTATTGATAGTTCACGTGCGCTTGTCGCACCTCTTGACATAATTTCAAGTATTCAAATGAATATAATGTGACATGAAAATATCAATGCTAGGGAAAGAACGAATACTTTCCACTTGCACATCATGTCACCGAACTTAGAGAAATTGAATGAATTATGTCTATAATTCAAGTGTCTTATATTCAATAATGTTTCTTAGCAGTTAATAAACGCTTGAAATGTTTTTGTGTACATTTACATTAGACACATGATTCACCCTTGACACTTGTTTCGTCCCGTAAGTACAAAGGGGACTTGAGGCACATTATAGGGGTATACTTGTCTTTGAGACTTTGTTGAAGGTTAAACTTCCTGTCAAGTTACGTGTGGGCGATGAACCCACCTCATGAGTCGAGCTCACTTGTTTAAGAATGTCATACACCCCTAAATGTCAATTGATTGTTATCGCCTTCATCGACAAAGTACTCCTCTTGGCTTGTTGTGCTAGAGCACGTAAATGTACGAATGTGACCTCAACATGTTGATCGTGTTGCCCTGTGGGGAACACAAGGCCGGATGGGTCTAAGTACCTCGTAAGGAGGGAAAGTTGCTATATAAGCATAATTAAGATAAACCACTTGTTTGCACATTCACATAAGTTGAAATAACAGACGTCGATGATATTTCTTATAAAATGCGAGATTCCTTTGCATACCCAAAGAGGGTAATCAAGATAATGCAATTAAACTAATGCGTTAGCTGCTAACTTAAGGGTTTGATGGTTTCTGTCGTAGTTAATTGCCTAATTTGCTACTTGCTCAATTGCTTATTTATATAATAGTTTAATGGCTTAAATGCTCAAATACACTTGGTTATGTACCTAGATGCATATTTGTAATATAATGATGTTATTCAATACTTAGTATTAACTCTGTGATTTAAGGTTGTATGTCCCTGCTCTTAGTTATAATTAATGAAATATTCACTGTTGCCGATGAATGCCAATGTTAATTACATAATCATGCAAATCACTTGATAACAATTCTACTGCTTAACTTTGATTATGTTGCTAGAGTTGTATCTTCCTTACTCACTCGTTTAAATGTCCAATGTTACTGTATAAGTATGTTAGTGCTTGACACTGTCGCTTATTGCTTAGCATTATTCCTTACTGCTTCTTTACTTGTTACAATTACACTTGTTTATTCATTGCAACATTCTAACTGCTCCATCATGTTGGATTCACTTATGCTATTGTCTTTATTATCTATATTAATTGTTTCACGTTATGATATGAATGCTTATGTTTTTCATGAATGGATAATTATGGATATTCTCTCACCAACTTGCAAGAGTACTAACTCCATTTTATAGAGATACAGGTGATTAACAGGTTGTGTGATGGGGCTCGATATGTTGCGAGAATTGAACCCACACTCTAGAACTTGGTAATTTGGTTTTGAGAAATCCCTTGTCTGGGAGACACCTTGTAAAGTGAAATAATGTATACCTATTGGTCTCATATTTTGTAAATCAATTGTATTGAAATGTGTTGTTTCTACTTGTTGATTCATCCTGTAACCCGCTCAGAATTTCCAACTATTTTCCCTTATATTTTTCTGCTTACGCAATATTTAAAAAAAAAAGTTTACTCACAAAATCTAAGGATTTTCCAAGTTGAGATTTTGGGGCGTTACAGAACTGGTATCAGAGCCGTGTTTTAGAAGTGTGGTTCAAGACTCTGCACGCATAGACCGTTGCACTGTAAGTATACCCGACTTAGTAGATTTTATTGATTGTTGTTTGGTTTCTTATACATACATAGTTAGATAAATATGTGTGTTTTATCGATTATTGTTGGATGCGAGACACAACCTTTTGCTTAAAGCCTTGCATGATTTGACTCAAGGCATCGAGAGTCTGAACCAAGTGGTTCAGACTGTTAAGTGAAGCATGCAAGTGTTTGTGAATGAAGCACTTTCTTGTGCGAGATGTAAGATAGATCACGTGGGGTGAATCGGTCCCCATGAACTGAGTTTATGCACCTATTATGGTCTGAGAGGACACTTAGTAATTGAGTGCCAGTTGAAGTTTGGTGTAGAGTTTTGGAAATGGTAACGTTGTTACGCTTGAGGATGTGGTTTCCCAAGCTAGTTCGTGGCAACTCCTGTGAGGGTTGAAGTTCTGTATCTAAACCCAAAGACTATTTGTGTATTTCACCAATTTCTCATTATTACACACCAACTTCACTTCCTCATTCCACATTACTAGAGTGAAGATGATTGATGAATCGTAACGACAATCGAAACTATTACACCAATCGTGTTGGAAACGATATTGTTTTGATAATGGTCGTCTGATGAGACTCTAAGTTAGTGTTTCCCGTTGTTTTCTAACTTCGTTGGAGATGTTCATCAACCTATCATTGATGAGGGTATTTTTGGAAGTGATCTTTCGGATAGAAGGCTAAAGCCTTGTCTGTGCCAGTTGGACCTTAGAATTTTTCGTTGGAGGAAACTGTAGATCCCCAGTTGTTCTTGGTGATGAGAACATACATAAAGTTATGCACTTAGCAAACTGCTTATGAGTTGTCAATGATGGCAGTCGACTCTTGAGAGGGTCGCAAACAGGGACAACATAATGCTGATCTTCATGGTGGCATTGTTTTTAAGAAAAGTGTTGTGGGAGTTTTTGTTCCCAGCCACGATCTGAGGGGCTCGTGGTGTGATGAGATTGGCTAGGGTGATGATTGCTGGTGATGCCAGCGATGCCGTTAGAGTGATGATTCTCTGACGATGCCGTTAGGGTGGTGATTCTCTAATGATGCCATTAGAGTGATGATTCTCTAATGAAGGTTGTTGGAGTGGTGACTCCCCAGCAATACCGTTAGAGTGGTGATTCTCTTATGATGCCATTAGGGTGGTGATTCCCTAACGATGCCATTAGAGTGGTGATTCTCTAATCAAGGTTGTTGGAGTGGTGATTCTCCAGCAATGTTGTTAGAGTGGTGATTCTCTAACGATGTCATTAGAATGGTGATCCTCTAATGAAATGGTTGAAGTGGTGACTCTTCAACGATACCGTTAGGGTGGTGATTCTCTAACGTTGCCATTAGGGTGGTGATGCTCTAATGATGCTGCTGGGGTGGTGATTTCTCAGCAATGCTGTTAGAGTGGTGATTCTCTCACGATGCCATTAGGGTGGTGATTATTTAATGATGTTGTTAAAGTGGTGATTCTTCAACAATGCCGTTAGAGTGGTGATTCTCTAACGATGCCATTAGGATGGTGATTCTCTAATGATGCTGTTGAAATGGTGATTCTTCAACAATGTCGTTAGGGTGGTGATTCTCTAACGATGTCATTTGAGGTGGTGATGCTCTAATGAAGTGGCTGGAGTGGTGATTCTTCAGCAATGCCGTTAGGATGGTGGTTTCCTAACGATGTCTTTTGACTGGTGGCTCGATATTTATGAGATCAGAGTGATGATTCTCCGGATAGTGCGTTAGAGTGGCAATTTTCTAATGATGGTTGTCTAGAATGATGATTTTCTGACGATACCGGCCTTATGTGGTGTCACTTGAAGTCATTCGAAGAACATGTATATAGATTAGGATATTGCACACTTAAATTATGATGTGGCACTGCTTGAATTATGCATAGTACACTCGAGACTTTTGAAAGATTGCTATGGTTATTACTCAGCAAGCATGGTTGTGAAACCTATTGATTAATTATTATTATATGTTTTTATCCTGATAGATGGCATGGGAGGCCAGGTGTAGCGATATCATGGACACTGTGAACAACCTTGCTGAGGTTGTGCAACAAGTGGTTGCGATGCAACAGATAGGTGTGAATCTCCAACATGTGGGCCAAGATAGGCAGAACATAGGTACGATCACCTACAAGCGCTTTATGGAAATGAATCCTTTTGCTTTTGAGGGTAAGACGGAAAACTACTACGTAAATACAAACATTAAAATATGTACTAAAATGCAAAATAAAGCTACTTTTTCAAGCATTTTCTAATTTTCAATTATTTTAGCTCATTTATTGAAAACTAACATAAAATTGGGTTTTTGAAACATTTTTTCATAAAATCATGCATATTTTATTGTTAATTAACCCTGAAATATATGCATGATCAGCGGTCCTGGTAGCCTTCTTGATGCTTTTGCTTTTTAGTAGGTGGTGTGATCTTCTTTCCACTAGGATTCTTCTCACTAGTACGCACATAAATCTTGGTCTGTGATCCAGTTTCATTCCACTGGTTCTTTTGCTCCTCGATCCAGTCTTCTTCCAACAGTGTTGCTACCTCGATGGCCTCATCGAGTGATTTTGGTCCGCTAGTGAGCACTTTGGTTCTCAGAGTTGGCTTCAACCTACGAGTGAACTTCAATGCTCGATCATTTTTTGTGACATAAACATTTGGGCAATATCACTCTAGATAATGAAACTTGATGATGTAGTCTGCCAGGGTTGTAGTCCCTTGTTGTAGGTCTAAAAATTCTTGCATCTTCTTACTTTGTTCATGCTTAGGAAAATATGCAGAGTTAAAAACCTCTACAAATTCATCCCACGTAACATTCTCATCTTGGAACTTAATCGTAGAGATTGTGTCCCACCACTTCTCAGCATGGTCCTTCAAACGATAGGTATCGAAGTTCACTTTTTGTTCCTCTGGGACATTCAGAACACGAAAAATACGTTCTATCTCATGTATCCATGTCTGCAATTTGATATTCGATCTCTGATCGGTTCCAATTGAATGATCACGATAATCCTCTTCTCAAACAAAAACTAATCCAATGATCAGAATTCCATTACTCTGGCTCAGATGCCTGAGTAATCCTAAAATGTTCACTGGATTTCAACTCAGATCCAGTCGGATACAGAATTCACGGCTACTGGAAATTTGAAAATTTAATTGAAAAGAAAATATGCAGAAAAATCCAGATGCTAATGCTAATATGGTGAATTCAAAATGCACAATGAAATCAAAATCAAACATTACACCTACGAATTACAAGAAATTAGACTAAAGAAACAAAAAAAGAAGAAGAAGAAGAAGAGGAAGAAGAAGAAGAAGAAGAAGAAGAAGAAGAAGTTGCAAAAAAACTTACTGTAACTTGAGAGGGATTAGAAGAGAGCGGACTCCTCCCGTACGCTGCCACCGGACTGAGAAGAACCTCCACCGGAAAAGAGAAGAGAGAAATAGGGAGAAAGAGAAGTAAGGTCAAGAAGAGGTGGAGGGGAAAGGTTAGGAGAGAGGGAGAAGGCGCACAGGTGAAGACAGTTTTGAAAAATCCCCTTTCGTGTGTTTTTAAAGCACTCGACTGAGTTTTGAAATTTTTGAAATTCTAAAAAAATACTTTCTAAGAGTTATTTACAAAATGCCTCATTTGACTATTTTTTCTAAAAAAAATATATAACTATTCTAATATGTATATTTAATAAAAAAAATTCTTCTTTTCTATAAAGAAAACCAAAATGATTTAACTAAATTGCAAAATGAAGCTATGTTTCTCTATTTTCTGTATTTTTTTAAATTTTTTATTAACAACTAAAACTACTACGTAAATACAAACATTAAAATATGTACTAAAATGCAAAATTATTATGATCATTCAATTGGAACCGATCAGAGATCGAATATCAAATTGAAATGCAATCTCTGTTCTCCGGCAAGTGTTGTGATTTCTGATCTCCGGTGAGAGCTATATACCGTTTTTCGGCAATGATCTGGATCATCTAGATCATCTGGATATGCTGTAATCATCTTCTGATTTGGATATTTACTGGACGGAATCCATTTCACGGAAGCTGGAATCATCTGCTAATTTTGATATTTACTCGCCAGAAATTTTTTTTTACAGTGAAAATCTGTTTCACGGTGGAACAAGATCTGATCGATCTTTTGATCGATTTTCTAAGTTTTTTGGCTTGATTGATCACCGATTTACTAAGTTCCCAGTCTGATCAATGGTTATCTACTGATATCTCTGACAACCTCATATCCACCTGAACTTCATCTCTGTTCTATCGACATTATGCACTGAATTTATTGATTTCCGGCAAAGGCTGTGTTAATCGATTGACCTCTGGTATTGAATGAGCGATTATTTGATTTCTGTTTGATCAATTGCCCGATATCTTGAATCCACACATTTGATTTCATATGATTGACAATGTGATTTTTGGATTGACAAATGAATTTTTCAGTTGATCAGATATTTTGAACAATTTCATTCTATCAGAATTATCCCTTTGTTATCTATTTTTTCGGCAAGAGTGATGTGGTACTGGACCAGTTAATTGGATATCCAGATCCGGTTTGAGATATTGAATTATCGGATGATAATGCTTTGCTGATTTTTTTTAGATATTACTTAGTACTTAGATTACTTAGTGTTTTGATATTAGATTACTTAGTTAATTTTTAGATATTACTTAGTACTTAGATTACTTAGTGTTTTGATATTAGATCACTTAGTTAATTGATTAACTCATTCTTTGATATTAAAAATAGTTGCTAGTCATTTTGCTATTAAAAATAGTTTAGTTAAGGAAGATAATCAACATTGTTAATTACTTTGTAATTAGTTAGCTAGATTTAATAAAAAAAAAATCATTTGCATTTAAAATTGTCATTTAGATTTCTTTAATGATTTCTTTCATATTCTTAGCATTTAGTTAGTATATTTTGTTTAGTATAGTTTTTACATCTCTCTCGTGTACTGCTCGTGTTCTTTGGATTTGTGCAGAATAGCACAGGAGTGGAGTGGAAGCGATTACATGACACGAGAAGCACAAGAGTAGAAGTTGTTATTTTCAGTTTAGAATTAGGAATTTAATTAGGGGTTTGTAAATATTGCTTTTTACGCCCTCTGCGAAGGGTATTCATTTGTTGTAATAGTTAGTTGTTTTACTTTTCTAGTACATTTTACATTTTAATAATTTGACAATAAAGAATAGTTTAGATTTGTGTGCTTGAATACGAAATATTCCCGTTCCCTGAGTTCGACCCGGTCTCATCCACTAGTGAGAACCGGTTTTTATTATTTGATGTCTGGTTTTCACATGTTTTTCATTTAAAAATCTTTTTAAAATTACAACGATTTAAAAGAAGACATCAAATTTTTGGCGCCATTGCTGGGGAACGGCGAAATACTAGTATTCACTTTATTGCCTAGTGTTTGCTTGCATTTAGGTTTAGAACCACGTATGTGCATATCGTAGAGACAAGCTTACTTTTCTGCACAACCCACTCACTAGAATTCCCTTAGAGGTGACTGTGTACGATTGGTACCGTACACATAGATTTTTATCTCGTTTGCATAATCCCTGATGTGTGCAATTGCATGGTGTTTGTTTAGTTTTCGTTGTTTTAGTTTACTCGCTTTGTGGTTTGTGTGGTTTGGCCGCTAGCGCGTTAGTTAGATAGAAAACCCAAAAATTAGGACGTGTGCTACACCGGTCTACTTCGAGGTGTATGCACGGGCAACGATCACTCGACCCGAGTTAATTGAGTCCCGAGTTTCTTGTTAGGAGAACTCCTCATCCTATCACCATGGCCAAAAATCGGTCGTTGTTCCGTACCCTTAAGGAGTACTTCTTGCCCATCATATACACTCCCACCTCCTGCATCACGAGACCTGATGTAGGAGCCAATCAATTTGAAATAAAGGCCAGTATCATTCAAATGCTACCAACCTTTCATGGCCTTATCAACGAAGACCCATATAGTCATCTTGATGATTTTCTAGAGATCTGCTCGACAGTGCAGATCAACAACTTTGGAGATGATGCATTGAGGTTGACGTTGTTTCCATTCTCTCTCAAAGATAAAGCTAAGCATTGGCTAAAGGCTTTCGATACGGTTCAGATTACCACTTGGGAAGGAATGCAATACGAGTTCCTTAAAAGTACTTCCTAATTGGTAAGACGAATCAGTTTCGTAAAGCCATAATCAGTTTCTCGTAGATTAAGGGAGAACAATTCTACGAGACTTGGGAGAGGATGAAAGATCTTCTTCGCAAGTGTCCCCACCACCAGGTGCCTCGCTGGCAACTGGTGTAGTATTTTTACGATGGCCTGACCGAGAAGGACAGGCAAATAGTGGATTCGTCATGTGGGGGCACTTTTATGCTAAAAAGTGAGGATGAAACATAGTCGCTTTTTGAGACATTGAGCGAAAATTCGATGCACCATGAGACAACTTGTGAACACCCCAAATTTTTCAAAATCTTTTAAATAATCCCTTCTTGCCCCTAAATTCATCTTTTGAGCAAATGAGTCATTTTAAAATCTAAATTCCAGTTCTTTTCTCAAGCTTTACTGAAATTAAATTCATTTTATATATTTAAATCCGGATCCATTGTCCAGATCCAAAATTGAGGCTCATTATCCAATTTTTAAGAAAATACCAAAACTAGTTTTCAAGTAGCTCGGACAGTCCGTCCGACATCCGTTTGGATCCATCACATTGTATTTTTCGATTTGAGTGTCAAAAACCCAGACATTTTTTTTAACCTGGGGTCCAAACCCATTTTTTTGAAGAAATTTTCTCAAAATAGCCTTGAACTCTCAAAAAAATTCTCTCTTGTAAATACTTTGCAAAAATACAAAAAAAATTAGTGTCCAATCTTTGTTTTCTCGTAAAGTCTTAAATTTCTCTTCCAAAAAAAAAAAAAATGATGATGAAAAATAATTGGAAAAATCACAAGGCAAACAAATGAGTTTTACTAAAAACCTCATTTTCTTTTTGAAAAAAAGAAAGAAAAAAAGAAAGGACTTTTGTAAAAATCCTAAAAACAAAGGGGCCCCTTTCGTAAATTTTCTTTTTAGGGTTTCTTTAGAAAACCTTCGTAAGAAAAGAAGGGAGGCGGCGCCTCTCTCCCTCTCTCAGTCTCCTTCTTCCTCTCACCGAAACCCTTTCCTTCACGAAGCTTCCATCCCCATGTGTGTTTCCCCTCCATGAACCCTCCGATCATCTCACTTCCTCCGCCTTCGTCCATCTCCAACGAACTCGCACGCCCCTCTCCTTGACGAAGCTTCCACCTCCCATGTGCAATCGGCTCTCTACCGCCCTCCGATCCTCTCCTTCTCCCATCCTCGAGCAATCACCCACCCTGGGATCGTCCATGGCCTTCTTCAACCCTTCATCGCCAACCATCTTCTCTCAGCCACCGATTTCTAACAACTCCTCTTCCCGATTTTTCCCCTGACTTCCTATATAAACAACTGTAGGGATCAGGAGTGGGGGATCGACCTTTGCATTATTGCCCTTTGCTTCCTGATCGAAGAAAGGAGTTCCACAAAAAGAAGAAAGGAGAGTTTATCTCCTTCAGAGTCCCTGCAACGCTTCGAAACTTCGAGCCATTCCCTGTGGTGGAGAGCGGCGATTCATCGATCCACCGGATGGTTTGATCCAATTCGTCCACTCCCTGCGACAAAGAGAGTCCCCTGCAGTAATCGAGTAGGCAACCAATACCCTCCTTCCTGCTTCCTACTTAATTAATTCCCTGTGAAACCTTCTTATTTTTCTTTTTTTTCTCTGACCTATGAGGCACGAACGAGTGGTGTTGGGTTGTTTATGGCAACATCGACCCCTCCCGGTGCTACAACGAAGGAATTGTGTATTCTGACATTCCCTTCCTTTTTTTTTAGCTAATCGTCTTTGAATCTTTGTAATTTCTGGGTATTTTGAATATGTGCTTATACTCGGTTTCCCTTTGTTAGTTATCTACGGTGTATGACTTCTTGTTTGTATTTCTGATCTCTTACTTTTTTTTTTATTATTTTCTTTTTGCGTTTGATTTCCTATTCCAAGTAACTTCTGATTCCAGTTCGTTTATCCCAGTCTTACTGCATTGGTCGTCTTGAAATACATCATGATTGATCATCTATTGCATTTTTCTTCTGCTCATATTTACTTCAAGGATTACCCTTTTGATTCAGCATGCCATTGCGATTTACCCGAGCTCACATTAGACTCATATTCCTTTTGTCTATCCACTGTATCTTTTATTACTTCGGCGTTAGTTTCTCTAATAATGTCTTGTTTTACCGTGGTTTTGGTTCTTGCCTTCGATCCATTCTGAAGTTCGAGTCTGGCTCTTTTCGTATTAACACTGATGTCTATTTAGTAACTTCAAAATATGTTGATTCTCGTTCTATGACCGAACGATCAGTGGATGGCTGATTTATCGGGTTCCAGGAGCCAAGAGTGTCATTATTTAACCGGCCTTTAAACTGGCATATTGCGAGGAGTTTTAAGTATTTGATCCTCTGCAAGTAGTTATGTGGTTATCAGTCGCCAGAATTTTGGTGATGGACTGTTTGAGTCCCAGCTTAATGTTCGAAACTGGATTTGTGTGAACACTGATCAATCATCTGGATTCCATGTGCATTTATTTGAACTCTAGAATGATCATCTGATTGCAAGCAATTAAGGTAAGTCCTGAACATTGCCCGAATGACCTCGGGTATCGATTGACCGGTTTCGATCAAGTAATCACATGAGTACCTGGACCAGCTACTCAACTTTCGGTGAGTAATTTCCTTCGCAGGTAAGTGTTTATTTTGTAATGTCCCTTTTCTTTTTTCTTTTTTTTTAAAAAAAAGGGTCTGAACTCTCTTGTTTTACTACCTGTGAAGAGCAATGGCGTTTTAATGTATTCTGCTTCTTTGTTAGAACTGGTTCCCTGATGATTCTTAATAACCAGATCCTCACAATCTGAGAATCTGATTACCGATAATTGGTGGTTTGAGGAATATTCCTGAGAGACTAAAGGCAGGTTGAATATGGATCAGATGTCTATCAACCCTTGGCCTGAATAGTCATCAATTTACCGAATCCTTCCATTGAATGTTATATTCTGTGGCTTGTGTTAACAAAGTTTCATTAGAACTTTAATCGGAGTCCCTCGAATCTCACTGGATTTCAACTAAGTTCAGAAGAGTCTGACTGAGTTTGTCGTTGACTGGGTTAATTAAGTTTATTGAATTCGATGCATAGACAATTAAAAGATTTTTTTTCTTTCTTTTCTTCTAGACAGATTTCTGACCAGGGGAGTTTGTGGATCTTCAGATATGGTGAAAATTGAGATTCTGATCGGGCTTGTGTTACCTGTTTTGATGATGTTCCTACAGTTGCTAAGATAGCGCATCAGGGGGTGAGTTTGTTTTGTTTGGAGAAATCAATTTGCAACAATATTTAACAGGTATTCCTACCAACCATCATAAACCTCTTTCTATTTTATTTGTTGGACCTTATTTGCTGAGTATCATTCCTTCAAGCCATAACAAGTTGGTGTTCTTATAATAAGTGTTAGTGGATCTGATATTGTAAATGTAGTGTTCACAGCATTGTTTTTTGTGGGCATTGTGACCGTTCATGACTATTTTTTTTTTTTTTAGTCTTCTAAATCAGGAAGAGGAGGACAAGATCAGAATATTTTAAAATATGTATTTTGATATGCTGTGCATGTCCATCCCAAGCAAAATTTCAGAAGATTTCTCATTATTCTCATATGTTTGAATTACTTCTACCTTTAGTTATTTATTTTTCTTGACAGAGTTTATTCAGGGCCATTGTCCATATCTAACGAAATCATGAGGAAGTTCTGTGTAGTAGTTTTACTCTCTACCATAACACTCCCCACTTCCTTCTCATACACTTCTCCACTTGCACTTGCACAACATATATACATCATCTTTTAACATGCATTACTTACTATAGTCCCAGCATTGCACTTCAAACCTGTCACTCACTTTCAGCTTACCACATTCTCACGCCCAGTAGCTCCACTTACCTACTACATTCTCATGCATAATAGCATAATAGCCACACTATATGCCGCTGTAGTCTTTACACAACCACCATACCATAGCCAGTTAGCTTAACCAACACAATGTTTAGTTAAACACCAGGGTTAGTTCATGACATCTCACTTTGGCTGGCCTGTCAATTATGCATACACATTGGTCACGCCAGGGTTAGTTCATGACATCTCACTTTGGCTAGCCTGTCAATTATGCATACACATTGGTCACGCCCTTATGAGTTCAGCCATTTGTACAACATAAAACTCATGCATCAAACATAGGTAATATAGGTCTCACTGGTATACTGTTGTTTCCTGCATATTACATTAAATACCTCCCCTCAGCCCCTATTATACAGTACAGTATAATATCCTTCATTATTTTCATAAGTACTTCATCTTCAGCCTTTATACCAGTTGTTCATTACATCATACGTATTCATCAACACTTAGTGCTCTTCCCATCACCCATTGCCTGTTAGATATCCATTTCCTTCAAGTGCACACCACCTGCTGCACTTCACTTGTGATATGTGTACATCACTGTGCACACCTTCACTGCTGCACATCAGTAAAAACAGAGTTCAATGCTGACAAAAGGTAACAAAAGCCATCAAAATCACAATACAGAATTGTGTCAGTAGCTGCTAGTAATAGAAAATTTTGGAAAGATCCAGATCAGTTGGGAAAAGTCTCAACGTGAGCTTGATGGGGTACCTCTGCTCCATGTCTGCAACTTTATATAGTCATTAGCATCCATAAATGTTAAAGGTGTAAGAAAATTGATATATGTAAATGTTTTGGATCGGGTCAGAACAAACCCAGTCCGTTCTGTAAAATGTTATCTAAGGTATGCTTTGTACCAAAGATATTCTGGTAACATACTGAACCCTACTGTTTCATATAAATACTAATGAAATATATTTCACAGTGGTTCACAATGAACCACCGTGGTCTCCTTCTTTTTATTTTATTATAGTGATTCGTCAGGAACTACTACAAATTATCTCTTGCAATGGTTCACAATGAGCCCCTGTAATCCCTCTTTACTATAGTAGTTCATTAAGAATTACCCTAGTAGTTTTCTTTCATAATGGTTCACAATGAACCACTGTATTCCTTCCTTTCTATGGTGGGTCATCAGGAACTACCATATTTCAGGTTGATTCATCTTAGATCATCTTGATCCTTGACTTCACCCACTGTATATGCCCTTCTCATTCAGTATGAGCATAGCATCTTGCATTAGGATTGGTATAATCACATGCAAATTTTGCCTTCAAGGAAGTATTTTCTTCTGTGAGCATGCTAACTCATTTTTTTGTGTGGGGAATATGTGGAAAATGTTACTTGGGGTTGTGAATTCAACTTTATATGTTGTAAAAATTAGATATTAAATGTGAATCTACATTTCCAGTCTTAGATTAGAATGAATGAGCATTGTAAAATACCATGAATTACTTGTTTCCATGCATCTTTTCCTTTATTTCTCAAATTCTCACAAATGGTGAAACACGAATGGCACGTGCACCATTTCGTAAGAGGTAATTAATCCTAAGTTGATGATTTACATCAATGGCCATAGTCAGGATGTAAACAAAACTTAGGATTTTTATCTTTTACGAGATAACACTGGACCTGTTTTCAAAATTCATCATATTTTCCTTAAATATCTTCTTCTTTTATTAGAATTTAACTTAAAATTAATTCAAAATATATACCAATGGCCATAGTCAGGGTATATTGAGAGTTAATTTCATTTTGAATTCTATAAAAGCACCAAATGCGTTTTATTCTTCACCTGAATTTAAATATAGATTGGTATATAATACGTTAAATGACCATAGTCAAGGATGTATTATATCTTCAATCTTATTTTAATTCATCCAAAGAATGAAATAGCTTTTCAAAATCCAATCTCAAAAATTTAAATTCATTCATCATTTAGGATAGAACTGCGTCATATTTTCAAAATTCCTTTCTCAAAAATTCCAAGTGATGTAAATATCTTCCTCAATCCATCTCCAATTCTTATCATTTTTAAATTCAATTTCATTTTTCAATCTCAAAGTTCAATTTAACTTTGAGATTTCAAATTCATTTTATATTCAAATTCAAATCAGATTTCGAAGTTCAATTTGACTTCATTTATATTCAAATACTCCAATCAAAATCAAAGTTCAATTTTAACCTTGAGGTTCTTGATTCATCTTCTAAAATTCCAAATTCAAAAACTCCAAATCAAATCCGAAGTTCAATTTAACTTTGAGATTCCCTTCATTTTTTAAATTTCAAATTCAAAACTTCAAAAATTCAAGGTCTAATTTGACTTTGAAATTCATTCGTATATTCAAGATTCAAATTTTAAAATTTCATTTTCCAAGTTCGATTCAAAACTTGGAAATTCAACAAATCCAAATCCATTTGAGGATCCTGGATTCAACATTCTTATAGGATCTCAGACTTCAGATCCAATCCCCCCCTTTAGGATCCAGAATCCAACTCTACCTTTGGATCTCAGACTTCAGATCCAATTCTCCTTTAGGATCCAAACTCCAATTTTACCTTGGATCTCAGAACACAGATTCAAATCCATGTTAAGGTCCAGAATCCAACTCTACATTGGATCTCAAACTTCAGATCCAGTTCTATTTTAGGATCCAGAATTCAATCACATGTTGGATCTTAGACTTCTGATCCAAATCCATCTTAGGATCCAGAACCCAATTTTATCTCGGATCTCAGATCTCAGATCTTAAATCCATCTTTAGATCCAACTCCATTCCCAATTCTAGATTTCAAATCCAATTCGATTTTTAGATCTCATCTGAACTCCCTAAATCAATTTCTATTCTTAAATACCATTTGAGTTTCTCAATCCATTCCGATTTAAAACTTCAAAATCTAAATTCAAGTATTCAATTTCTTTTCTAAAATCAAATTCAAAGTTCAAAGTCCAGTTCTGACTTTGAAACTTCATTTCCTTTCATTTTAAAACTTCAAGTCATTCCTTCTCATTTATTCTTCCAAATCCTGATTTATTTCAAAGACTTAGAACTCCTCTGATCTATCTCAAGTTCTAAGTTAGATTCAATCATTTCTTCACTCCTTTACCAAGTTCATCTAAAAAATAACTTGGAGATTTCCAAAATATCTTTCAAAAAGAGCATACATTATGGCGTTGCACAAGCATGATTCATTGTGCATTTAGAGTTAGAATAAATTCTTAGATTATATTTAGGCAAAGCAAAAGGCATAGATTCGATCCTTGGTTCAATTACCCCTGGTAAAGGCGCCAGGAACGGTCGAACCTCGTACCGACGAGCGAATCCCGTCTCCCCATTTTTCCCGCAAATTTTCAAAACGGAGGCGAGTTGAATTTCTAAATGTTTTCAAATTAAGGTCAAGTGAGACCGCGCAAAACAGTTCCCCTTTTCCCTTTCTTTCTTTCTTTTCTCTTTTCTTTCTTTTATTTTCTTCCCTTCAAAAAGGAGGAAAATAGAGGTTAGAAAAAAAAAAAAGAGAAGGAAGAGAGAGAAGTCACAAAGAGGAAAAATTTTGTGATGATCACAGTTTTGACGACCGTGATGGGACCCGTCTTCGTCCGGTTGAATCTATGCCTTTGCTTTGCTTTTATATAATCTAAGTCTTTATTCTAACATCTGTCAGCTTCATTTTTATGCAAACCTTAGGAGGCCTAGATTTTGTCCTAAGCTGACATCATTGCATATAGGATCTAAGTATGGTTTGGTAGAACCATATTGAGGAGATTATCCATGTTCACATTAGACTTAGGTCTTAAATACAACTCTCCTCAATTTTAGGGATTGAATGCAAACAATGTATGCAAGTGTATGTTTCTTCTTATTTAAATCTATCTCTTTAGGACTTGCATTAGAGCCTTTTGATTTTATTTGCATGTTGATCATATTTTGAAAACATCCCTACCTATATTGTCCTGGTCTTCATGTTGCTGGGCTGTCTCACTGAACCATAGTTTGGGAGAGAGCCGCACAACTGGACCACTTATTTGGGTTCGCGCCCCCCTACCACGTACCTAAGGGCCATAGTCCGAGGTATATCGGTAGGTGCTCAAGGATGTTGGGAAGCCATTACCTTAGAACCGGAGGAATATTTCTATGCCACGTACTTCGAGCTTCGGCTTGAGTATATCGGCATACCTTGATTGGAATCAGATGATCTGAACCCTAGAGTTAGGATTAAGGTCCTACAAGCTATTTCAAGTATTGCATATAGAGTCAGACTTTAGGGAGTCCAGTGTGCGCATCCTTGTTTGTGCAGCTATGATTATGTGATGTTTTCCTTGTGTTCTCCTATATCGACCTCTTTTAAAACCCTGGGTGTACTCTTTAAAACTTCCTCTATTTTCAAGGACCCCAGGTGCATACTTTTTCCTTTTCTTTTCCCCTTTTATATGTCAAAACTTTTTTTCTGTTCTTTCCAAAATTTCCAGGATTAATGTTTGACTCCTTCTTTCATCGAAAAATCTATCCGTAAGTCCTGCATTCTATCTGACCCTTTTCCTTGTCGCCTCAGTATCACTCCGATGGCATCAGAATCTCCCGATGCTATCTTTCCTTGGGATCATGTCTTCTATCAAATAAGGGATGAAACCCCAGATCATCGGGTCATTCAGTCTCGTACCTTCTTCCCTCGGTGGTACTATTCTTGGTTCACCGCCTTCTCGCGTATGTTCCCAGACCACTTGGATGATTGTGGATTGGAGATGGCATCGGCAGTTGGCAAGCGAACCATCAACGGCAGTCTAATTCAAGCTATGGCAGAGCGATGGAATCCGCGTACCTGCACGTTTTGGTTTCCGTGGGGGGAGATGACTATGCTAATGGATGAGTTCAATGATATCATGGGATTGCCAGAACCAGCTGGTCAGCCAGATGATCCGGTCGAGCAACAATTCTTGATCAATGTCAAAGGGGTAGATGTTCGAGAAGCATTGGCCAGAGCTACAAAGAGCAGATCCTGGCCTCTCACAGAAATCAGCGGAAGTCAATTCATCGATCTGTTCGAACTCTACAACAAATATGGAGCCTACGAAGAAGTCGATACCTTATCTCGAGCGGCAAAAGAAAGAATCCAGCATGCCATGGTCCTATGCACCGTGGGGCTAGCATTCTTTCAAGATGGTCAGAATTTCATCGATATCAGAGTCGCCCAACGTTTTCGAAGATGGGGAAGCAAGCAGACCCGTCAGCTTTCAGTCTCCATGAAAGCTCTAGCTTTTCTCTACAGAGGTTTGGCTCGATTCGCCCTCGGAGAGACCATTCTGGTGAAAGGATGCACGTACGCCTTGCAGTCGTGGTTCCTGCGACATGTACCGTCAAAAGCCAGTTCTTTCAGATTCAGCAACAAGCAGTCGAAGTCAGCCATTCAGTGTCGGGCCTTGATCGAGAAACTGCACCAGGAGGAAATCATTTGGGACTTCTTCGACAGAAAAGAGACCATTCCTCGCTACACCTATGCTCGTGACAAGCGTTACAAACTGCTCGATCCTTTCTTTTGTGTAGACTATCAACCAGAGAGATGTCTCAGACAGTTTTCGCAGCGGCAGGTTCGTGCCAACACTCGCTTCCCGACAGGCCGCATGCCAGAGTTCGATCTACGGTCGGATCAGTGGTCTGGAGCATACCACGTCGCCAAATACACTTGGGACTCCTTTATTCCTTTGTCTATATTTCCTGGTCCTAATGTATCATCAGAGTATCGAGAATGGTGGCAAACTGTCTGCCCGCCTTCTCTTTGTATTTAAAATTTTGTCAATCAATGAAAATGCAAACTTTTATTTTTATGGCCAAATCTTATTTTTCATATAGTTACGGATTCATCCCCAGTGATGAGACCCATTCTGTCTATTCTTCTATCCCTTGTCATAATAGACGACCTCGCCTAGGTCATAAGGCGCATTTTGTCACCATAAAAGGATGACGCGATCATTGCAAAAATTCGTCAATTCCTTCCCTCATATCTTTTCCTAAAAGAAATCACATTTTCAAAAATTTCCTCCGAACCCTAATTATTCTTTTCACCTTAACAGGAAATCACTGGCATTGGCAAAATGGTCGTAACAAGGGCAGGAAAAGAAACAGTTCTTCAACACAGCGACAGCGAGGCCGAAGGGATGGATTCTCCCAAATCGGTCAGAGGACAGAATCAGGCAGATGATATAGATCCAGCCATGTATAATCTGTTTAAAAGAATGATGACCAAAATGATGGCTGAGCAGGCCGAGGCCAGTCAGAAAGAAGTTGTTCCAAAAAGCAAGCCAAAGAAAAAGGCCGTGAAGAAGCCAGTCAGGATTGTTAGAAAGCAAGTACAGCCCGACACCACTTCTGAAGAAGCAGAGTCAGTAGAAGAAGAATCAGAAAAAGAAGAGCAGTATGTTTATCATCAGAATCCTCCACCGCAGTTGGTAAAAACCACTGCAGAGCCCGAATCAATTAATAAGCCTGTTCCAACTAATGACCCAATGCAAGAGCAGATGAAAGAAATGAATCGGGCCATCAAGGATATTCAGGCTAAAAGCAAGGGCAAGCAGACCTACTCCGGTGAAGATTTCTACCATGGCCTGGACGGGGATGACAATCTGGAGAATCTCCCTCGCAAGTTCCTTAAATTCGATGGAACTAGCAACCCCAAGGCTCATTTGGCCACCTTTTATGCCAAATGCGGCCGTTTCAGGAAAAACAATCAGGCTCTATTCATATGCTTTCCTCGCAGCTTAGAAGGGGTAGCGGCCAGGTGGTATGCAAACCACATTAATCCTATCGAACTACGAGAGTTCGATAAAGTTGTCAACTTGTTCATAGAACGCTTCATGTTCAATGTTGAAGCCTCACCAACCCTCAATCATCTGTACAATTTAAGACAGATGGAGAATGAGAAAGCCAGCGAATTCATCCACAGGTGGAGAAGTACCTGTAACAGAATGAAGGTTCCCATCCCGGAGGAGCACGCCCTGCAGATTATTCTGAATAATTTTGCCCAGCCTCTGAGGAACCTCATTTCCACTTCGCCTGCCAAGTCATTCATCAAATTAATTGAGAGAGCCGAGTGGCTCGAGACCGGCCTGGACAATGGTCTATACGAAGGATATCCTTTTGTCAGAGGAAATCCTGATCAAAAGAAAAAGGCGCACGTCGCCTATGCTACAGGATTGACAGATCAGGGCAACAGTGGTTCCGGCAGAAAGAAGAACAAGAAGGGCCGCAACAAGAACTCAGGATATCTCAGTGCCGAAAGAGCAACCTCAGCAGCCCAGAAGGGAAAATTTATTAAGCCGCAGCCTGTTCAGTCAGCACCCCAGCCAGAAGCAAAGCAGCCGGAAAAGCCGAAGCACGAAGGTTGGAGTTATGATCGGGAGTTCTCAGCCTTAGAACAGTCCCGCGAAGACATCTTAGAATATATGATGTCGAAGGGAATGATCAAGCTCCCCAAAGTGGCGGACCCTCCCGTCGCTATGGGTAAATGGACGGACAAATTCTGTAAATTCCATCGGACTGTGGGACATGACACCGAGCATTGCTTTGTCCTCAAGAACATCATTCAGGATTGTATTGACAAAAACATGCTGATTGAGGACGAGGATGAGCAGCAACCAGAAATCTTGTCCAAACCATTCCCTAAACATTCAGCTTCGGTCATCACAGAGCAAGCATTCTCTCTGCAAGGCAGTATTCGACCATGTTCCAGGCAGGACATTCAGGATCAACATCAGGTCCTAGTTCTTCGTCAGGCACGGTCATCCGTCAAGAGGGCGGATGTCACCCCATCTTCCAGTAAAACAACAAAGGTAACAACAGAGATTACCAAAGTGGTCCCCAGGATCCTGAAGCGCTTTATCAAGGCAGCTTCGAAGAAAGAAGAGGCTTCAGGGTCAGGTCAGAAGCCGATTACTGCATTATCCAACATCTCTATCTTGGACCTGACACACGCTTCATCTGAGCACCAGCAAGTGCTAGAAGATCTTCTCAGAAAGATCAAAGTCAAGCCTAGCACGACTCCGCAAGATATGGCTCAGATCGTCAATCAGGCCATGACGAATGCACCAATCACCTTTTCCGATGAGGATTTGCCAAAGCCTCATTCGTTTCATAATAATGCCCTATACATAGTAGTGCGGACCAGGGGCATGACAGTCCCTCATGTGCTCGTCGATGAAGGCAGCAGCCTAAATATCTATCCAGAAATGACAGCCAAGGCTTTGGGATTAAAAGAAGAGGAATACACCCCAGATCCGATCACGATCTACGATTTTGATAACCATGGGCAGACAGCCAAGGGGAAGATATTTCTCAAAATTTTCATCAACTATTCGATACATACGGTCCTGTTTCATGTAGTGAATGTGCCACCTACATACAATCTGCTCCTCGGACGCACTTGGATTCATAACGCCAATGCGGTCCCATCAACCTTGCACCAATGCATCAAATGGTCGAAGGGAGGCATGATCACTACGGTCCTAGGAGAGGATCCGGAAGAACGACTCCCACAGCCGATGATTCCCCGTCCCACTTTCACTGTCGACATCCCGAGCATCCGGGAAGCCGAAGAGATTGATCTGAGTGAAAGTCTGGATATGCTAAATTTGAAGGAAATCCAGCCAACAGAAAATGTCACCGCAATTGTTTAGTGGCAGGGACCTCGTTTCTTCAAGCTAGGAGGATGCCTCGATTGCACCTCAATTAAAGATCACCCTCTGTTTCCTCGATTCTCAAAATCAAGGAAAGGATTTGATCTTCTGATGAAGCATGGGTATCAGCCCTTTAGGGGCCTGGGCAAAGATGAAGACGGCATCCTGGAGCCGATCATCCCTGTTCAGCATGCCACTGGCACAGGCTTAGGTTTTACAGGTCAGTCATCCGGCAGAAAGACCATCTTTGTCAAGGGAGCTCAGTAATGAAGACAATGCCAGTGTTTTCTGTTCTCTTTCCTTTTCGTCATCTTGTAAGGGCAAGATCCGCACCAGTTTCTTTTTTTTCCTCAAAATAATTGCTTGTAAATATCAAAGTTTACTCAATCAATGAAAAGTTTGTTTGCTCTGTTTATCTTGGTGTACACAAATCCTATGCTTATATCCTTATCTGTGTTGTCATTCTCTGTCTCTGAACAAAAGGCTATTTTTCGAACATTTTACCTTTTTTCTCAAAGGACCTCCTTTTCACTTACAGGATTGCCAGGATCATGGCTCCTAAATCATTCAAAAAGCTCGTCATCAATACCAACCTTTTTCAAAATAAACCAGCCAAAGCATGCAAAGCAAAGGCAGGGGCAGAAGTCAGCAAAATGACAAAGCAGATTGAAGAGTCGGCAGAATTCGACTCGACGATTCAAGATTTGCCAGAATTTGCCAGAATTTGCCAGCATTCAGAAGCAGGATAAACCATCGCCATTGGTTCAGGATCCAACAGAGGATGTCAATATTGGTTCAGAAGATGATCCAAGAATCCTCAAAATTGGGTCCAGTCTAAGTTTAGATGAAAAAAAAAGGCTCATCTACTTCCTCAAACAGCATCAGGAAGTCTTCGCTTGGACTTATGAAGATATGCCAGGTTTAGACTCCAAGTTAGTCGAATATCGCCTTGCGTTGAAACCGGATTGCAAGCCAATCAAACAGAAACTCAGAAAAATGGATCCTCGAGTGGCACCACAAGTTAAAGAAGGGCTTGAAGAGTTATTAAAAGCAGGGTTCATTCGGACCATCGAATACCCAGATTGGTTGGCGAACATTGTGGCAGTCCCCAAAAAGAATGGCAAAGTTCGAATCTGCATTGACTTCAGAGATCTGAACAAAGCAACCCTGAAAGATGATTATCCACTCCCCAACATCGATCTTCTGATCGATAGCACGGCAGGCCATGCCATGTTCTCCTTCATGGATGGATATTCGGGCTATAATCAAATCAAATTGGCCGCTCGTGACCAATCCAAAACTTTTTTTACTACGCCTTGGGGTACTTTTTGCTATACAGTCATGCCGTTTGGACTCAAGAACGCAGGGGCAACCTATCAGAGAGCGATGGCAGTTATCTTCCATGACCAGATGCACAAGCACATGGATGCCTACGTGGATGACATCCTGGTCAAATCTAAAGAAGGAGAGGATCATCTCGATGCTCTCGGCCAAGTCTTTGAATGACTTATCCTCTACAAATTACGACTCAATCCGCAAAAATGTGTCTTCGGGGTAGAGTCAGGCAGGCTGCTTGGCTACATGATCAGCAAGAAAGGCATAAGGCTGGATCTTGCCAAGGAAAAGGCGATCATTGATATGTCGCCTCCCACCAACCTCAAAGAATTAAGGAGCCTTCAGGGGCGCATTCAGTCTATTCGACGTTTCATCTCAAATTTGGCCATGAGATGCGAGCCCTTCAATCACTTATTAAGAAAAGAAGTGAAATTTGAATGGGGATCAGAATGCCAACTCTCATTTGAGCGCATCAAGCAGTATCTCCTCAATCCACCTATTCTGAAGCCACCAGAACTTGGAAAGCCGCTGCTCCTGTATATTTCTGTCAACCACAATGCTTGTGGCGGATTTCTTGCACAGTATGAGGAAGGCAGCCGGATAGAGCATGCCATCTACTACATCAGCAAGACCTTCATCGATTACGAAAAGAGATATTCTCAGGTGGAAAAGACATGTCTAGCCTTGGTATGGATGTGTCAGAAGCTGAGACATTATCTCCTGGCCTCAGAAATCAAAATTTTGTCAAGGCTCAACCCTCTCAAATACATCCTTGAGCAGCCTTTTCTTACTGGACAGATTGCGAAATGGCAAGTCCTCCTGATGCAGTATGATTTGGAGTACGTTTCTCAGAAGTCAGTCAAGGGTCAGTCCATCGCAGATCAGTTGGCAGATTTCCCGTTAACAGAAGAAATCAAAGCGGAAGATGATTTTCCTGACGATCGAATTTGCAGTATTCAGGAATCTCCAGTTTGGACTCTATTCTTTGATGGAGCCAGAAATATGTCTGGTATAGGGATTGGGATCTTGTTAATCACTCCTGAAAAGGAGATGCTCCCTTATTCCCTCAAGCTCAATTTCCAATGTACTCACAACATGGCTGAGTATGAAGCTCTAATACAAGGCCTCAAGATTCTGCAAGACTTTGATGTCAAGAGAGTACATGCCTTTGGTGATTCCTTGCTTGTTGTTAACCAAGTTAATGAAGAATGGCAAGTAAAAGACTCGAAGCTGATTACCTATCAGAAGATCGCTTTGGCTCTCATAGGCAACCTTGAAGAATTTCAGCTCAATCACATCAAGAGGAAATACAATCACATAGCCGATGGCTTAGCCTGCTTAGGCTCTATTTTGTCTTTTAAAAACAGTGAATCCTGTCGTTCCTTCGAGATCGGCAGACTTGATCAGCCTGCCTACATTCCAGTCGAACGGGTAAACCAGGCCGCTCAGAAGGAAAAGCCTTGGTATCAAGACATCAAAAGCTTTATTGAAACCGGTGAGTTTCCAGCAGAAATGCCAAGAAAGGAGCAACACGCGATTCAACGCATGTCAGTCCGCTATTTTATCCTTGCCAATACTCTCTACCGTCGTGGGTTCAGTTCTGAGTATGCCAGATGCTTAGACAAAGACGAAGCCATGGAAGTTGTCCAAGAGGCGCACGAAGGAATTTGTGGTGGCCACGTCGGCTACCAAACACTCGTCAAGCAGATTATCCGCGCAGGATATTACTGGAAAACCATGCAGCAAGATTGCCATCAATTTGTAAGGAAGTGCATCAAATGTCAGATGCACGCGCCTTCCATTCATGCGCCAGCAGCATACTTGCAATCCGCGGTCTCTCCTTGGCCTTTTTCGATGTGGGCCTTCGACGTGGTGGTTCCAATTACTCCTTCTGCATCAAACGGCCATAAATACTTCCTTGCAGCCACAGAATACTTCACCAAATGGGTCGAAGTTGTCACTCTGCGAACAGTAGAAGGCCGGCATGTAGTTTCATTTATTCATAAAAATCTTCTCTGTCGCTTCGGCGTCCCACATGATATTGTGTCAAATAATGGCAGCCATTTCAAAAATGAGAAGATGAAGACCTTCTGCTCGAAGTTCGGGATTCATCACCACTTCTTAGCTCCTTACTATCCCCAAGGGAACGGTCAGGTAGAGGCCACCAACAAGATTTTGATCCGCATTCTGGAAAGAACAGTGGAAACAGGCCGTGATTGGCACGAGAAGATGCACGACGCACTTTGGGCGTACCGAACCACCATTCGAACCCCAACCAATGCTACGCCTTCAGAGCTTGTTTATGGGACAGAGGTAGTGTTACCTCTTCATGTTCAGAAGCCCGCACTCAAGTTTGCGTCGCTCGTTGAACTTCCACTTGATAAGTATCAGCAGTAGAGATTGGTACAACTTGATCTACTAGACGAGAAAAGACTCAAGGCAGCAGAGCACGCTCAGGCCTATCGTCAGAGGATAGCTAGGCACTACGCCAAATCAGTTATTGAGAGAAGATTTCGAGTCAATGATCTTGTGCTCAGATCGACAACTCATCTCAAGCATCTGCCGAAGGGCAAGTGGTCACCCAATTGGGAAGGCCCTTATGTGGTTAAGGAAGCATTACCCCGTAATTCCTATCGTCTGATCAATGCAGATGGAGTGGAATTGCCAGATCCTATTAATGCTTTACATTTGAAAAGATTTTACACTTAAACTCTCGGCCTTTTGTACTCTTCCAAAAATCTCTCTCAATAAAGTGACAATGTTCTGTTAAATTCTCACATCTTCTCCCTAATACTGGGGCATTTTTTTATTTTTGATTTATACATGTCTTCCTTCGTCATATGCAGGCAGGATTAGACGAACTTTTTTTCTGAAAAACTTGTCAATTTTTCAGTTGATCTATTTTTATTTTACATCTATTTCATTTTCCGATTTAATTGAATTTGCATCGATTTGTTATCTATTTTTATCATTTTGTCAAGTTTTTATCAAGTTTTATCAAGCGTTTAAATTTTATCGATCTTTTATTTTACATCCCTTTCAGGTTAAGGGATAAAACCTGAACTACTTCCCATAAACTCTTCAATTCATATCAACCTTTATTCATTCCTCTTCAGGATAAGGGAAAATCCTGAAGTCATCAAAATTCAGACCATCTTGGGTCAAGAATCTTGAATAAATCTTTGTAACCGTCGGAACCTATTCATGCATTTTGTCAATTCTTCTAAAATCCGACTCTTGGATAAGAATTATCTCCTTCTCATCTGGGTACCAACTCAGATTTTCCTTTTGTATATTCTCATTTTTTGAAGTTTCAAGTTCCAACTTGAACTTCCTTTTGAATCCAACGCTCGTGTTGGACAATTCATTTGTTTTGAGAATTCGAGTTTTCGAACCCGATTCTCACATTCTTTCGTGTATTTAAAAACCGGGTTCCGAATCGGATTTTCCTTCTTGTATATTCTCATTTTTGAAGTTTCAAGTTCCGACTTGAACTTCCTTTTGAATCCAACGCTCATGTTGGACAATTCTTTGTTTTGAGAATTCGAGTTTTCGAACTCGATTCTCACTTTCTTTCTTGTATTAAAAACCGGGTTCCGATTCGGATTTTCCTTCTTTTATATATATTCTCATTTCTGAAGTCTCAAGTTTCGACTTGAACTTCCTTTTGGATCCAACACTCGTGTTGGACAAATTGTTGTGTTGAGAATGCGAGTTTCCGAATTGAATTCTCATTCATTCTCTTATATTTAAAAAATCGGGTTTCGACTCGGATTTCTCTTTTTATGTATTCTTATTTTTGAAGTCTCAAGTTCTGACCTGAACTTCCTTTTGAATCCAATGCTCGTATTAGACAAGTTATTGTGAATTCGAGTTTTCACTCATCACTCATCATTTCCCCTTCAGGATAAGGGATAATCCTGAAACACCGGCAATCATTCTCACTTAATTCTCAAGTATCTTTGAATGTCGGTCTCATTTTTCAAATTCTCCTATTGAACCATCCAGTGCTCGTGCTGATGTGCATTTCAAAAACCCGGTGCTCGTGCTGGTGTACATTTCAAAAACTTAGTGCTCGTGCTGATGTACATTTCAAAAACCCGGTGCTCGTGCTGGTGTACATTTCAAAAACCCAGCACTCGTGCTGGTGTGCACTTCGAAAACCCGGTGCTCGTACTGGTGTGCATTTCAAAAACCCAGTACTCGTGCTGGTGTGCATTTCGAAAATCCAGTGCTCGTACTGGTGCGCATTTTTTTTTTTGAAAAAAAAAAAAAAAAAACCCAGCGCTAGTACTGGGGCTTTCTTTTTGAAATCCAGTGCTCGTGCTGGCACATCTAGTGCTCGTGCTAGTATTTGGATGACTAATCAGTTGGCCCTCTAGGTTCAGTCTTTGTGATAACCAAGCATCATCATTTCAAGCTATAAATTCTCAATTTCAACCTTCGGGTTATCATTTCATCAAAAATAAATCTTTTCTTGCGAAGGACCCTCTTCAGGGAGAGTTCGAGGGAGCTCGTTCTTTTCGCATGCAACCATCTTTCATTCGCAAGGACCCTCTTCCAGGGAGAGTTTGAAGGGACTCGTTTTCTTCGCGAACAGTTTGCAAAACAACAACCAACTTTACACAAGAGAACCCTTTTTCCAGGGAGAGCTTCGACGAAAGCTCGTTTCTTTTGTGGCCCTCGTTTTATCATCTTTGGCCAACTCCTTCACAGAGGACCCTCTTCTAGGGAGAGTGTGATGGACTCGTTCCTCTGTGATACTTTCAACTTTGTTTTTCGGCCACCTTTCCATAAGAGAAGCCTAGAGATAGGGAGTTTTTACGAAAACTTAATTTCTCTTCGAAAGTTCTGTTTTGCAAACACCTCCTCTTTCAGGGAAGAGAGGAGTATTTCCAACTTCCCATTCAGGTAAGGGCTTAAGCCTGAGTCTCTCTTTTGGGGGAAAAAGAGAGGAGAATTTTGTCATGGATGTGTCGACTCGATATCAAGCGACCTTCATCAAGGACTTCTAGAATACGTTGCCAATTTGCTATCAAAAGTCATTATTGATCTCAAAGCTTTCATCGCACAAAGAATTATCTCAAACTATCTTCAGTATCATTTTCAAAAGAGCAAGACTCTTGCGAAATAAGAGCTAAATTCAAGCTTTTTCTATTGGTCAACCAAGAGGTTGAAGAAAAATCTTTGATATGACCGGCAAAGGAAAATTCAATGATGTTGAAAAGCCATAAGTGGGCTGATATTGATCATAGCTGTGGCGCATTCTTAAAGATTATTCTTTTGGCAGTTGTAAACACCCCAAATTTTCACTCACCTCCCCAACATTTCCACCAAGCATCAGCTTCAAGCCTCTGAAATCGCCAAAGGGCAAAATGGTCATTTTCTGAGCTCGGACCTTGCAAAAGTCTAAATTTCATCTGAAACTCTCAAAATTTCTCTATTTTTAGCTCAGATATTCAAAATTCTATTCCTGACAGGAGACAGACATCTCCAAGTCTTGATTCAAGATTGCGTTTCATAAGACATGACATTGCATATCATTGCATATCATTGCATGAGCATTTCAAATCACTGCACTGCACAGCATGTCATTTCGAGGTCCAGAACTCTTGATTTCAAAATTTTCAATCCAGATTCGAATTTTAACTATTTTCAAAATTGATTTCAAAACCCTGGGTCTTCAAAATTATCAATTTTTCCCATTTTACCCCCAGGACTCTGAATTTCAAAATATTTCCTCAGGAAAACCATCTGGATAGTTTTCAATATGGATTTCAGTCACTTCACCTCAGATTTTGCCCTTTTTGACAATTTCAAATATCTTTCTTTTACAAAATCGCCCTACAAGGGTCAACTCTTTCCAAAATTCCTGTTTTTCCCATTAGTCCAAATTTTTATGAAAATTCCAAAAAGAAGTTGTTGTTTTATCCTTATTTCAATAAAGAAGCAATGTGGGACCCACACTGAGGTGGTGTCACACAAGCTCCCCTTCTGAAAATTTGAATTTTGAAAAACCCAAAAATATAGGAGCCTTGTCCCCTGGATTGGCGCCACTTGTCATTTCTCTCTCCTCCCATTTCCATGCCAAGTGTCAGTGTGGGGCTACCTTCAGAAGCCACCACATGTCATCCCCTTTATCTGCCATGTGTCACCCTATCCATCCTGCGCCATGTGTCATTTCAAAGACTACCAGGAGATGCCAAGTGTCATAGGTTGTCCTGTCTAGAAAAAGTGGAGTTTGTCTCCTCTGAGGTGGCGCCATCTAGAGTGTCTCCTGCAGGGGACAGGTGTCAACCCCTCCTTCCTTCTAGAAAAGTAGCCTGACACATGTCTCTTCCTACTTTTCTCAGAAAAGTAGGAGACATGTGTCACTTCTGAATTCCTACAAAAAAGGTAGGCTTGTCTCCTCTGAGGTGGCGCCATCTGGAGTGTCTCCTGCAGAGGACACATGGCAAACTCTCATTTCCTCAGAAAAAGCAAGTGCCATGTGTCATTTCCTGCTTTCTTCAGAAAAACTAGAATTCAAAAGTTCAAAACCCCCATAGGTGGCGAAAATCAAGAACTCCTACCTTTTTCATCCTGTCTGAGATGGCGCCACATGGCTTGGCCCACCTTCTCTCCCCTCTGCCACGTGTCGTTCTCTGCTTCTTTCAGAAAAAGTAGAGGACACATGTCTTCTCCCTACCTCTTTCAGAAAAGTAGGAGACACATGTCACTCCTGGCCTTCTTCAGAAAAAGCAAACCATTTAAAATTCAAACAGGGCACTAGGTGGCGAAAATCCAGAGCTCTGATTTCCCAGATGGCCTATGAGAGCGCCACATGTCCCTTCCCTCTTTTTTTTCCCTCTTGCCACATGGCATTGTAGGAGCCACCCTGAGGTGGCGCCACATGTCCATCCTCCATTCCTCCAGGGCCAACCTCCATTTGAATTTCAAACTTCCCCCTGAGGTGGCGCCATTTGAGAAAGCCTCTCCAGACAGCTGACACTTGTCCTCCACATGTCCAGATCTCCTTTCTCCAGAAAAGGTAGAATTCAAATTCCTCTGAGGTGGCGCCCTCTGAGCCCACTGCTCTGTCCTTCTGACATGTGTCAACACCTTTTGAGGTGGCACCATTCCAGGACTCCACTTGGCTCCATTTTTCATTTTTATTTTATTTTTAATAAAGGTAGCCCACCATGAGGTGGCGCCACCTGAAGACTCCCTACAAAAAGTGAATTTGAAATTCAAACTCCAAGAGAGCACCCTCTGAGGTGGCGCCTTCTGGGAGCTCCCTGCAGAGAGAATCAAGCAAACTTTTGAAAAATTCCAAATTCCCCCTGCTGAGGTGTCTCACCCACAAAATTTCCATTTTTTTATTTTTCTCAAAAAAATCAAAATAGCCTTTTGAGGTGGCGCCACCTGAGGGCTCCCTGCAGAAGACAAATTCGAATTTCAAACCCCTCAGATGGCACCCCCTGAGATGGCGCCACATGGAGGGCTCAGATTGAACCTGTTTGAATTTCAAAATTTTTCAGAAAAGTTATAAAAACAAGGGTTCACGCCCAGCCTAAGGGAGATCATTTTTTAGCTCTGGTGAACTTGGAAAATCTGACCTAGCCTTCCAAGAATCAGATTTTGAACTGTGGAATTCGTGCCCCCTTTGGCTCATTGAAGAAGGTGGAGCAGAGCTCGTGCTGTGGCGAATTCGATTCCAACAGAGGTCGATTTTTGTGAACCATCCGAAGCCCGGAGCGAAGGACGAAGGAAGCTCGTGATAGCTGCCCCTTTCAAGAGCTCCTACGCTGCGTAACGAAGCAAAGTGCACTTCTTTTCCCATTGATTGGATTCTATAATCCGAATCGGGAGTCGTTTGAAGAAAGAGCTCATCCGAGGGATGGATTGAGCTATTCTCATAAAACGACATACATAAAATGTTTCATTATGCTTCCTTGATGATTTTAACATGCATGTAGTTAGCTAGGTTTAATTTGCATTTTATTTCATTCTTTTAGTACATTTCATGAATTAATTAGGATTAATTTAGCCTTTTTTTTCAATTCTGCTTATTTTCAGTAAGTCTCTGTTTTTGTCAGTCAGTCCACACGTCATTTCGTGCATTTATTTTTTATTAAAAATCCCAAAAAAATCACGGAATACGCCCTTAGGTGTCCCTGAAATTTTGCCAAAAATTCGGAGCCATTTGAATTTGTTTACTGCGGTAAACATCCAAAATGGTAAGTCGGGTTTTGTAACCCGGGATGCGTTTTGAAAACCAGTTTCCGACTTGTAAAATCGAGTTCTCCCTCCTGGGAGATCCGATTTTCGATCCGAAAAATGCCCTGAACTCGGGAGAATGTCTAGTTTTTAATATGATTTGTTTAGATTTTTTTGATTTTTTTTTATGACTGACAAAAATCCGAGAGTCCGGGACACGTGTCAGAGCCTAATTTGGGCCTCTGAGATCTTGGATCGACTTAGGGCTATGGTTTCTCTTTGTGTGTTGCTCCAAATCCGAAACTGTAAAAAGTGAAAGTGGTGTCCGAGATGTCCTCTGTTTGAATCTAAAAGCCTGTAATTTTTAGAACAGTGTTGACCCCTGCTTCGGATTTTTCTTGTCAGCCCCCTGTTTTGCTACATTTGTCTGTTCTGTTAGTTTAGGCAGGAATAGTTATATTTTTATCTGTGTTTTCGTTGATCAAATGCCAAAGTCATAAACATGAAAGTTATTCATGTGGATGTCGTGCATAACTCTGATTAATTTCATAAATTTACATGGCCGTTTTGTATTTCTTTAGTATTTTTCATCAGATTAGTGTGATTTTTACCTCTGTCAAAACTAAATCCCTGTTATTGAACTCACCATGGCTCAAATCCCGAGGCTGTAAAAACCAAAAATGTTCCATTTCGGGTCTTTTAGCAGTCTGCAAAATATCAGAAGTTTCCATGGTGTAAATCTTGCATTATCATATTAGGCATTGCATTTGGTTCGGATCCATAGGCAAAATCCATCATTTTAGGACTTTCCTTGAATTTTAGCATTTAAATCATATCATTTCGTGATTCTTAGCATTCTAGGTTGTTTATCAGAGTGTTTAGATGCTTCATACCGAATTTGGTGCAATTTGGAATCCATTTGAGGTTCGGATCATCCATAATACCAAAACAGGGTCCCGCAGAACCCGGATCCAAGTGAAAAACAAGCGAAATTCGTTATTTTGGTTAAATTGCAAAATATCAAATTCTGATTTTACAGTCCTAATGTGTTTAGAAGCATGTCATATTGCATTTCATCATCATTGAATTCAATTTGAATTTCGAAATCCCAATTTTACTAAGTTTTCCTTCAAAAAACCCAGATTTTAAAGATGTAACTTTAATTTTAGGGGTATTTTGGTCATTTTAACCTCAATTCCGAATTTCAAATTGTTTTTCACTGAATTCCCTGCATTTACATCATTTCAAAACATCAAGGAAGCATGAGAATAGGGTTTATATCCAATTAAGTCCAATAATTTCATTATATTATTGGAAAATCTTTGAAAAACCCACATATTTGAGCTAACTTTATTTCAAGCTTGGCAGGGACATTCCAAAGAAGGAGCTGAAGTCTGCAAATTTCTTTTATTTCCTTTATTTAGTGATGTAATAATGTAAATTTTGGAATAAGAGATTTAATTTCCTGCTTAGACTAGGATGCATATCATATAGTTTGATTTTATGCAATATCCTGTTTCTATGATTCATGCATTTTATTTCAAAAGCACTATGGATGTTCACGAATGGCACGTGCACCAACTCTTAGGGAGTTGATGGACTCGGTGGGATCCATATTTACGGCCCTAGTCGGAATATGGACGAGACCCAGATCCATCATCTTTCTACTAGTCACATTGAGCCTACACTCTTAGGCTATCTTAAAATGCACATCATATTTCCAAAGTTTTCAAAATCATGTGCATCAAATCAACTAAATTCTGAACATATTCATGGCCACAGTCAGGATATGTGAAGGATTTATCTTGACTTAATGCATATTTTTCCAACAAATCTCTTAGAAAATCTTTTCAAAGTGCATTCATTCACTCATGACATTTACATCATGAAATCATTGATTTTCTCAAGATTTTCTCAAGAAAACTTCATTCTTAAGAAATCGATTTCTCAAGAAACTCTAAGGATTTTTCAAAATCGGTTTTCCAAAGACAAGTTTTTCCACAGTTTTCCCAGGAAAATGATGTTTTCTTAAGAGATTCAAAAGAGTTTTCCAATCTTTCTCCAAGATCCAAAATCGATTTTCAAGTATTTCAAAAGGTAAAATTCCCAGGATTTCGATTCCCCAAGTTTTGAATTTCCTTCTCCAATGAGTTTTCCTATAAATCTTCCATCATTTTCCTAAGAAAACTCTCAAAGTCCAAGTTTTCCTAAGAAGTGTTTCCCTTTTCAAAAGGTTCATCTTTTCTCAAGAATCACTTCCATTTTCCCAGGATTTTCAACCATTCATGATTTTCCCACAACTTCATGAACTTTCCCATGACTTCAAAAACCCTTTTTTTCTGATGAGTTTTCCTGAGAAATTGACTTTCATCTTTTTCCTAAGAGAATCTTTTCAACTCCAAATATTTTCCAAGCATACATCATGTTTTCCCAAGCTGCATTTTCCAAAATCTCATAGCACATGCCTGAATTCTCTGTGCATTTAGGATAGAACATAACTTTGATAATTTCGCTAAGTCAAGCATAGTTTTGGTCCTTGGTTCGATTACCCCTGTTAAAGGCGGCAGGAACGGTCGAACCTCGTACCGACAGGTCGAGCCCCATCCCATGGATTTTCCCGCAATTTTCAAAAACGGAGGCGAGTATTTCAAAACAATTTCCAAAATCCGGTCAAAGTTTGAAGCGCGAAAGCGTTTCCTCTTTCTCTCTTCCGCAAGGAAGGGAAGACGGGGGAAAAATTTCGCGACGATAACAGGTTTGGCGACCGTGATGGGACCTGTCCTTGTCTGACCTAAATTATGCTTGACTTAGTTCAATTATCAAAATTATGTTCATAAAATGTCAGCTCTTTTACTTTCAATATCATGTGAACCTAGGAGCCTAGATTCTGACCTAGCTGACATTGATTACATATAGTTTAGGCATGGTTTGGTAGGACCATATTGAGGAGAAATTTTCATGCTCACATAGACTTAGGTCTAAATACAACTCTCCTCAATTTAGGATCTGAATGCAAACAATGTATGCTTCTTCAAAGATTTTCAAAAGTCTATCTCTCTTGGACTTAGAGCCATCTATTTCTTGCATGTGATCATTTTTCAAAACCTCCCTTACCTATATTGTCCCGGTCTTCACGTTGCTGGGCTCTCTTCCAGAACCATAGTTCGGGACAGAGACTCACAACTGGGCCAACTATTTGGGTTAACACCCCCCTACCACGTACCGCGGGCCACAGTCCGAAGTATATCGGTAGGCGCTCAAGGATGTTGGAAAAACCTTACCTTAGAACCGGAGTTGAAACTCTATGCCACGTACCTCGGATTTCGATTCGGGTATATCGGCATAACTGGATTGGACAAAGATGATCTGAACTTAGAGTTAGGATTAAGGTCCTACAACTGTTTTCAAAATGATGCATCTAGAGTCAGCTTTTTAGGGAGTGCTGAATGTGCATAAATGTTTATGCAGGATGTGAGTTTGTATGCTACTTTTATTTCTCTCATATTTTTTTCAAAAATATCTTTCCAAATATCCATATTCTCATATTTTCCTTTATTTTCTAAAACTCTGGATGGTTTTTCCCAAATATCCCTTTTCTTCCAAAACTCCAGGTGATTTTTCATTCTCCCTTTCTACTGGATCTCGAATTTCCAGCAGCATTTTTATCCTGCCTGTAATTTTTCAAAATCATATCTTTTCTCTCATTGGATTTTCGATCCTGTTGTTTACTTGCAAAATTCTTCACCGCATTTTCCTCGTGCATACCTTGATTATTGTGGTGGAAATTGTTTACCCACTTGCCTTCTTCTTACTTTAAATCTGTTTCCGGATTGTTTTTCCAAGAGGTATCTCTTTCCTTCAAAATGGTATTTTCCTCGTGGTTGACGACCTCGCCTAGGTAACAAGGCACATTTTCCGTTGTTCATTTCTCTTACAAAGAATGACAACATAATTGTCGTGACTCCAACGACGACTCCATCCCTAGTAATGGGATATTCTTCCAATTGTCCACCATATAATTTTCTTCCCAATCCAAAAATTTCCTCAGAGTCTAATCAAGACCTTATCCTGCAGAGAGCCTTCGCAACATTTGATGGTTCAGACAAGGTCAGGGAAGAAGACCGCACCAATTCAGCGTATCAGCTACTCATCAACATCAGAAGGAGAGATGAATTCGCCAAGGTCAGACAAAGACCAAGAGCAGCCAGAAGATGATGGTATCGACCCTCAGATGTACGCAATGTTTCAGAAGATGATGAAGAGGATGATGAGTGAGCAGGCTGGCACCAGCTCAGACAAAAATCCATTCAGTCAGAGAATTAGAGATCGTGTGGCCAAGAGGTCAACCAAGTCCTCTGAGGAGAATGTTCAAGATACTTCAGACGAAGATAATACCGATGAAGAATATGAGGTGCCTCCGGCATTTCATAAATGTGGCCAAAGGAGGAGTCACAAATCAAAAAGTCAGGTCGTAGAAGAGCCCCTGCAAGCACAATTCAGAGAAATGGCCAGAGTGGTCAAGGATCTGCAAGCCCGCGACAAGGGCAATAAAGTCTTCACCAGCGAGGACTTCTACGATGGTTTAGAAGGGGATGATGATCTGGAGAATCTTCCCCGGAAATTCATCAAGTTCGATGGTTCTGGCGACCCAAAATCCCATCTCGCCATGTTCTTCGCTGAATGCTCTAGGTTCAAGAGAGACAACAGAGCATTGTTCTTATGCTTTCCCCGCAGCCTGGAAGGAGTCGCAGCCAAATGGTACGCGGAACATGTCAATCCTATAGAACTGAAAGAGTTCGACAAAGTCGTGAATTTATTCGTTGAACGATTCTTGTTCAATACTGAAACGCTCCCAACATTGAGCCATCTCTGCAACCTAAGGCAGAATGAAAATGAAAAGACAAGGGACTTCATTCGCAGATGGAGAGAGACCTGCAACAAAATGAGGGATCCTATATCAGAAAGACATGCTTTATCATTGATCCTCAATAATTTTTTGCAACCTCTGAAAGGATTAATTTCTACCTCACCATCCAAATCTTTCGTTGAACTCATTGAACGAGCAGAATGGCTCGAGTTGAGTGTGGAGAATGGAGTCTATGAAGGCTTCACATTTTCCAAGAATAACTCTCAAGGTGAACAAAAGAAGAAGGCTCACTTCACTTTTGCGGCCAAATCTTTCAATAATAGCAAAGGCAACAAGAATGATCATAGTTTGGAGAGAATCAAAAAGCAAAAGGGGAAGGACATCAACAGTGATAAACCTCTCCAATCCAGCCCTCAACATCAAAAGAAAGATCAGGAAAAATCAAAGCGCAAGGACTGGAGAACTGATCGAGAATTCACCCCTTTGGATCAGACACTCGAGAGTATCCTCGAGTATATGCTTGAGAAAGACCTTGTCCGGTTGCCTAAAGCTGCTGATCCTCCAGCAATTATGGGCAGATTCAAAGAACAATTTTGCAAGTTTCATCGAGCAGTAGGGCATGATACAGAAAACTGCTTCGTCCTTAAGAACATTGTTCAAGACTGCATTGACAAGAAGCTCCTCGTTGAAGATGAAAAGGAAGACTAGTCATCCTGACAAAGATTTTTTCTACAATCATTCAAGAAGATGACAATGCCAACAATTTCCCATTTCCCATCTTGCCTTTTCAAAAGAATAATGTAATCCCATTCTCTTTCCTTGATTTTAAAGCATCAATAAAGTCATCAAATTTTTTTTCAATAGCTTGGTGTCGTCTTATTTACTTCCTCTTCCTTTTCATAATGTCTCTCTTGTGAGGAATGATCTTGAGGACATCTATCAGTCAAGAAACTTGTCGCCTTATTCATCAATTATCCTTCTTTTATTCAAAATTTTCTCCCTAGTTACACTGGGGCATTTTTTTGGAAAATTTATCTTTACCTCAAAACATCCTGTATGCAGGCAGGATAAACCATTCTCTCATTTTGCATATATATGCACTCATTTGCATTCATTTGCACTTCATTTGCATTTCATGTGCATGTGCATTGCCTTTGCATTGACTATGCACACAATTCCATTTCCCCTTCAGGTTAAGGGATAAACCTGAATCATTTTCCATAATTCTTCAATTTCGACCCTCGGGTCATCCAATTCTTCAATTTCGACCTCCGGGTCACCCAATTCCCAATTTTAAAATCACCAAAATTCTCAATTTCGATCGCCAGGTCATCCAATTTTCATTCCCCGTTCAGGATAAGGGGATAATCCTGAAACCATTCATAGAAGCGATTCAACTCTCTATAATGGTCATTGTTCTTCATTGAACTGATAGTGTTCCAAACGAACTGATAGTCGTTCTTCATTGAACTGATAGTGTTTCTAACGAACTGATAGTCGTTCTTCACTAAACTGATAGTCATTCCAAGCGAACTGATAGTGTTCCAAGTGAACTGATAGTCATTCTTCATTGAACTGATAGTGTTCCAAGTGAACTGATAGTCGTTCTTTATCGAACTGATAGTGTTCCAAGTGAACTGATAGTTGTTCTTCATCGAACTGATAGTGTTCTAACCAAACTGATAGTGTTCCAAGTGAACTGATAGTCGTTCTTCATTGAACTGATAGTGTTCCAAGTGAACTGATAGTCGTTCTTCATCGAACTGATAGTGTTCCAAGTGAACTGATAGTCGTTCTTCATCGAACTGATAGTCGTTCTTCATTGAACTGATAGTGTTCCAAGTGAACTGATATTGTTCCAAGTGAACTGATAGTCGTTCTTCATTGAACTGATATTGTTTCAAGTGAACTGATAGTCGTTCTTCATCGAACTGATAGTGTTCCAAGTGAACTGATAGTCGTTCTTCATCGAACTGATAGTGTTCCAAGTGAACTGATAGTCGTTCTTCATCGAACTGATAGTGTTCCAAGTGAACTGATAGTCGTTCTTCATCGAACTGATAGTGTTCCAAGCGAACTGATAGTTGTTCTCCATTGAACTGATAGTGTTCCAAGCAAACTGATAGTCGTTCTTCATCGAACTGATAGTGTTCCAAGTGAACTGATAGTGTTCTAACCAAACTGATAGTGTTCCAAGTGAACTGATAGTCGTTCTTCATTGAACTGATAGTGTTCCAAGTGAACTGATAGTCGTTCTTCATCGAACTGATAGTGTTCCAAGTGAACTGATAGTTGTTCTTCATCGAACTGATAGTGTTCCAAGTGAACTGATAGTCGTTCTTCATTGAACTGATAGTATTCCAAGCAAACTGATAGTCGTTCTTCATCGAACTGATAGTGTTTCAAGTGAACTGATAGTCGTTCTTCATCGAACTGATAGTGTTCCAAGTGAACTGATAGTCGTTCTTCATCGAACTGATAGTATTCCAAGCGAACTGATAGTCGTTTTTCATTGAACTGATATTGTTCCCAGTGAACTGATAGTCGTTCTTCAGTGAACTGATATAGTTTCCAGCGAACCGATGATCGTTCTTAATTGAACTGATATTATTCCCAGCGATGAGCGTTCTTAATTGAACTGATATTGTTTCCAATGAACCGATGGTTGTTCTGACACTGTTCCTAGTGAACTGATAGTTGCCTCCTTTGGGGAAAGGAGAGGATGATTTTCGTCACGGATGTGTTAAGCAGGACTTCAAATACTCACTTTCACCAAGGATTTCAAGAAAATTTTGTCAATGTGTCAATCAATTACCTGTTGATTTCAAAATTTTATTGCATAAATCTTTACCTCAGTTTACCTTCAGCATTACTTCCAAAAGAGTGAAGCTTTTGCGAAAAGAGATTCAATCTTCAAATTCTTTCTATTTGGCCAACCAAAAGGATGAAGGATAAATCCTCGATATGGCCAACAAAGAAAATTCAATGTTTTGCAAAGCCATAGATGATTGATAGTGATCGCAGTCAATGGCACATTTTTAAAGGCTATTCTTGTAAAATGAGGCAGTGAAAATATCCTGAGTGCTAGAAAAGAGAGCATTTACCCAAACCCTGTCTCCTCAGAATCACCTAAGCTGCAATTAAATATCCGCAAAAGGGATCTCTCACCTGTCGTCAAGATGAAGGCGAATTAGGCGAGTAGACCCCCGGGGCCAAAGAAGATTCGAAACATCTCCAAGATGACGGAGTTTGTGACGGATCCTTCCAGGGAAGGTCCAAAGCACTGTCAAGATGAAGGCAGATGCGATGAACCTCTCGACAATCCCTAAAAGATATTTAATTTCAGCTATCACCCAAAGATCTCCAAAACCCATCGCCCAAGAAGGATCGAAACATCTCCAAGTTGAAGGAGTTCGTGACGTACCCTTCCCAAAAGAGAGAAAGAGAGGAAAAAGAAAGAGAGAAAAAGTCAGAACATCTCCAAAATAAAGGAGAATGTAGCAAAAACCCAGAGAGCCAAAAGAGTGCAGAAAGATTATCAAGAGAGAAGCTCTCAGGATATCAAGCTGCCAGATTTATCAAGAATCATCTTTAATCTTGTGAAATTCTATTATCAATACTCTTTCATCAATTGCTTTCATAATATCAAATTCTCTTTCTTGTTCATATCAAGGAAATTGATAACTTCCTTGAAGAAGGTCAATTGCGAGCAATTTGGGTTTCAAATCTCGATTCTACGAAGTGAACCCTGTTTGGAGGTAATGCTTTGGGTAGAAAAGAAAGAACATCTTTGCAACAATGTGCAACATTTTCAAAAATTTTGAATCAACAGCAAAATTCTCAATATTTTGACAATATTTTCTAGCTATCCTGACGTGAAGTGAGAGCTTGATATCCGTCTTTGATACATCCAGACACCAATTTTAAATCCCTCTTAAGGACTTGATTCCTTCCCTTCTTTGAGAGCATGAACTCTCAAATTTGCACACTTCCCTGTGTCCCCACTGTCCCACCATAGACAGTCCCATTTCGGTTCGAGGTCGAACCACCAATCATTTTCTCGCAAGAGGCAATTTCAAAAGCTGATTTTAGTCTCAACAAGGAGACGCCCAAGATCAATCCCTTTTCAAGCTTTAGGGACCCCATTTCCCTTCCTTTTGCAAAACCCCTGTCGGATTTACTGTGCAAAATCCAAAGGTTCCATCATGGTCTCTTCCTTCGAAGATTCCAGTCCATTTTCCGCCCGATCAGGATAAGGGTACAAACCTGAGCCTCATTCAAAGAGGTATTTCATTTTCCGCCCGATCAGGATAAGGGTACAAACCTGAGCCTCGATCAAAGAGGTATTTCATCTTCCACCCGATCAGGATAAGGGTACAAACCTGAGCCTCATTCAAAGAGGTATTTCATTTTCCACCCGATCAGGATAAGGGTACAAACCTGAGCCTCGATCAAAGAGGTATTTCATTTTCCGCCCGATCAGGATAAGGATACAAACCTGAGCCTCATTCAAAGAGGTATTTCATTTTCCACCCGATCAGGATAAGGGTACAAACCTGAGCCTCATTCAAAGAGGTATTCCATTTTCCGCCCGATCAGGATAAGGGTACAAACCTGAGCCTCATTCAAAGAGGTATTCCATTTTCCGCCCGATCAGGATAAGGGTACAAACCTGAGCCTCATTCAAAGAGGTATTCCATTTTCCGCCCGATCTGGATAAGGGTACAAACCTGAGCCTCATTCAAAGAGGTATTTCATTTTCCACCCGATCAGGATAAGGGTACAAACCTGAGCCTCATTCAAAGAGGTATTTCATTTTCCGCCCAATCAGGTCAAGGGTATAAACCTGAATCTCATTTCAATGAGATATTTCATTCCCAATCAGGTCAAGGGTTCAAAACCTGAGCTTTGTTCCATGCGAGGTATTTCTGTCCCATCAGGTTAAGGGTCAAACCTGAGCTTCGTTCCATGCGAGGTATTTCTGTCCCATCCAGGTTAAGGGCATAAACCTGAACTTCACTCTTATAGAGTGAATCTTTTCTCTCCATTCTTTGCTTCATATCTACCATCTTCCTCGGGCTAATTTCTTCACACCCAGTCAGATCCTTCTAACTGGGGCATTTTTTTCGTATAGCCCAAATTTGGTGTGTTTTCTTTGCCACTAAGCTCGGCCATGAGCCGGCTTAGTAGCAAAGAGGGGCATCTGTAAACACCCCAAATTTTCACTCACCTCCCCAACATTTCCACCAAGCATCAGCTTCAAGCCTCTGAAATCGCCAGAGGGCAAAATGGTCATTTTCTGAGCTCGGACCTTGCAAAAGTCTAAATTTCATCTGAAACTCTCAAAATTTCTCTATTTTTAGCTCAGATATTCAAAATTCTATTCCTGACAGGAGACAGACATCTCCAAGTCTTGATTCAAGATTGCGTTTCATAAGACATGACATTACATATCATTGCATATCATTGCATGAGCATTTCAAATCACTGCACTGCACAGCATGTCATTTCGAGGTCCAGAACTCTTGATTTCAAAATTTTCAATCCAGATTCGAATTTTAACTATTTTCAAAATTGATTTCAAAACCCTGGGTCTTCAAAATTATCAATTTTTCCCATTTTACCCCCAGGACTCTGAATTTCAAAATATTTCCTCAGGAAAACCATCTGGATAGTTTTCAATATGGATTTCAGTCACTTCACCTCAGATTTTGCCCTTTTTGACAATTTCAAATATCTTTCTTTTACAAAATCGCCCTACAAGGGTCAACTCTTTCCAAAATTCCTGTTTTTCCCATTAGTCCAAATTTTTATGAAAATTCCAAAAAGAAGTTGTTGTTTTATCCTTATTTCAATAAAGAAGCAATGTGGGACCCACACTGAGGTGGTGTCACACAAGCTCCCCTTCTGAAAATTTGAATTTTGAAAAACCCAAAAATATAGGAGCCTTGTCCCCTGGATTGGCGCCACTTGTCATTTCTCTCTCCTCCCATTTCCATGCCAAGTGTCAGTGTGGGGCTACCTTCAGAAGCCACCACATGTCATCCCCTTTATCTGCCATGTGTCACCCTATCCATCCTGCGCCATGTGTCATTTCAAAGACTACCAGGAGATGCCAAGTGTCATAGGTTGTCCTGTCTAGAAAAAGTGGAGTTTGTCTCCTCTGAGGTGGCGCCATCTAGAGTGTCTCCTGCAGGGGACAGGTGTCAACCCCTCCTTCCTTCTAGAAAAGTAGCCTGACACATGTCTCTTCCTACTTTTCTCAGAAAAGTAGGAGACATGTGTCACTTCTGAATTCCTACAAAAAAGGTAGGCTTGTCTCCTCTGAGGTGGCGCCATCTGGAGTGTCTCCTGCAGAGGACACATGGCAAGCTCTCATTTCCTCAGAAAAAGCAAGTGCCATGTGTCATTTCCTGCTTTCTTCAGAAAAACTAGAATTCAAAAGTTCAAAACCCCCATAGGTGGCGAAAATCAAGAACTCCTACCTTTTTCATCCTGTCTGAGATGGCGCCACATGGCTTGGCCCACCTTCTCTCCCCTCTGCCACGTGTCGTTCTCTGCTTCTTTCAGAAAAAGTAGAGGACACATGTCTTCTCCCTACCTCTTTCAGAAAAGTAGGAGACACATGTCACTCCTGGCCTTCTTCAGAAAAAGCAAACCATTTAAAATTCAAACAGGGCACTAGGTGGCGAAAATCCAGAGCTCTGATTTCCCAGATGGCCTATGAGAGCGCCACATGTCCCTTCCCTCTTTTTTTTCCCTCTTGCCACATGGCATTGTAGGAGCCACCCTGAGGTGGCGCCACATGTCCATCCTCCATTCCTCCAGGGCCAACCTCCATTTGAATTTCAAACTTCCCCCTGAGGTGGCGCCATTTGAGAAAGCCTCTCCAGACAGCTGACACTTGTCCTCCACATGTCCAGATCTCCTTTCTCCAGAAAAGGTAGAATTCAAATTCCTCTGAGGTGGCGCCCTCTGAGCCCACTGCTCTGTCCTTCTGACATGTGTCAACACCTTTTGAGGTGGCACCATTCCAGGACTCCACTTGGCTCCATTTTTCATTTTTATTTTATTTTTAATAAAGGTAGCCCACCATGAGGTGGCGCCACCTGAAGACTCCCTACAAAAAGTGAATTTGAAATTCAAACTCCAAGAGAGCACCCTCTGATGTGGCGCCTTCTGGGAGCTCCCTGCAGAGAGAATCAAGCAAACTTTTAAAAAATTCCAAATTCCCCCTGCTGAGGTGTCTCACCCACAAAATTTCCATTTTTTTATTTTTCTCAAAAAAATCAAAATAGCCTTTTGAGGTGGCGCCACCTGAGGGCTCCCTGCAGAAGACAAATTCGAATTTCAAACCCCTCAGATGGCACCCCCTGAGATGGCGCCACATGGAGGGCTCAGATTGAACCTGTTTGAATTTCAAAATTTTTCAGAAAAGTTATAAAAACAAGGGTTCACGCCCAGCCTAAGGGAGATCATTTTTTAGCTCTGGTGAACTTGGAAAATCTGACCTAGCCTTCCAAGAATCAGATTTTGAACTGTGGAATTCGTGCCCCCTTTGGCTCATTGAAGAAGGTGGAGCAGAGCTCGTGCTGTGGCGAATTCGATTCCAACAGAGGTCGATTTTTGTGAACCATCCGAAGCCCGGAGCGAAGGACGAAGGAAGCTCGTGATAGCTGCCCCTTTCAAGAGCTCCTACGCTGCGTAACGAAGCAAAGTGCACTTCTTTTCCCATTGATTGGATTCTATAATCCGAATCGGGAGTCGTTTGAAGAAAGAGCTCATCCGAGGGATGGATTGAGCTATTCTCATAAAACGACATACATAAAATGTTTCATTATGCTTCCTTGATGATTTTAACATGCATGTAGTTAGCTAGGTTTAATTTGCATTTTATTTCATTCTTTTAGTACATTTCATGAATTAATTAGGATTAATTTAGCCTTTTTTTTCAATTCTGCTTATTTTCAGTAAGTCTCTGTTTTTGTCAGTCAGTCCACACGTCATTTCGTGCATTTATTTTTTATTAAAAATCCCAAAAACATCACGGAATGCGCCCTTAGGTGTCCCTGAAATTTTGCCAAAAATTCGGAGCCATTTGAATTTGTTTACTGCGGTAAACATCCAAAATGGTAAGTCGGGTTTTGTAACCCGGGATGCGTTTTGAAAACCAGTTCCCGACTTGTAAAATCGAGTTCTCCCTCCTGGGAGATCCGATTTTCGATACGAAAAATGCCCTGAACTCGGGCAAATGTCTAGTTTTTAATATGATTTTTTTAGATTTTTTTGATTTTGTTTTATGACTGACAAAAATCCGAGAGTCCGGGACACGTGTCAGAGCCTAATTTGGGCCTCTGAGATCTTGGATCGACTTAGGGCTATGGTTTCTCTTTGTGTGTTGCTCCAAATCCAAAACTGTAAAAAGTGAAAGTGGTGTCCGAGATGTCCTCTGTTTGAATCTAAAAGCCTGTATTTTTTAGAACAGTGTTGACCCCTGCTTCGGATTTTTCTTGTCAGCCTCCTGTTTTGCTACATTTGTCTGTTCTGTTAGTTTAGGCAGGAATAGTAATATTTTTATCTGTGTTTTCGTTGATCAAATGCCGAAGTCACAAACATGAAAGTTATTCATGTGGATGTCGTGCATAACTCTGATTAATTTCATAAATTTCCATGGCGGTTTTGTATTTCTTTAGTATTTTTCATCAGATTAGTGTGATTTTTACCTCTGTCAAAACTAAATCCCTGTTATTGAACTCACCATGGCTCAAATCCCGAGGCTGTAAAAACCAAAAATGTTCCATTTCGGGTCTTTTAGCAGTCTGCAAAATATCAGAAGTTTCCATGGTGTAAATCTTGCATTATCATATTAGGCATTGCATTTGGTTCGGATCCATAGGCAAAATCCATCATTTTAGGACTTTCCTTGAATTTTAGCATTTAAATCATATCATTTCGTGATTCTTAGCATTCTAGGTTGTTTATCAGAGTGTTTAGATGCTTCATACCGAATTTGGTGCAATTTGGAATCCATTTGAGGTTCGGATCATCCATAATACCAAAACAGGGTCCCGCAGGACCCGGATCCAAGTGAAAAACAAGCGAAATTCGTTATTTTGGTTAAATTGCAAAATATCAAATTCTGATTTTACAGTCCTAATGTGTTTAGAAGCATGTCATATTGCATTTCATCATCATTGAATTCAATTTGAATTTCGAAATCCCAATTTTACTAAGTTTTCCTTCAAAAAACCCAGATTTTAAAGATGTAACTTTAATTTTAGGGGTATTTTGGTCATTTTAACCTCAATTCCGAATTTCAAATTGTTTTTCACTGAATTCCCTGCATTTACATCATTTCAAAACATCAAGGAAGCATGAGAATAGGGTTTATATCCAATTAAGTCCAATAATTTCATTATATTATTGGAAAATCTTTGAAAAACCCACATATTTGAGCTAACTTTATTTCAAGCTTGGCAGGGACATTCCAAAGAAGGAGCTGAAGTCTGCAAATTTCTTTTATTTCCTTTATTTAGTGATGTAATAATGTAAATTTTGGAATAAGAGATTTAATTTCCTGCTTAGACTAGGATGCATATCATATAGTTTGATTTTATGCAATATCCTGTTTCTATGATTCATGCATTTTATTTCAAAAGCACTATGGATGTTCACGAATGGCACGTGCACCAACTCTTAGGGAGTTGATGGACTCGGTGGGATCCATATTTACGGCCCTAGTCGGAATATGGACGAGACCCAGATCCATCATCTTTCTACTAGTCACATTGAGCCTACACTCTTAGGCTATCTTAAAATGCACATCATATTTCCAAAGTTTTCAAAATCATGTGCATCAAATCAACTAAATTCTGAACATATTCATGGCCACAGTCAGGATATGTGAAGGATTTATCTTGACTTAATGCATATTTTTCCAACAAATCTCTTAGAAAATCTTTTCAAAGTGCATTCATTCACTCATGACATTTACATCATGAAATCATTGATTTTCTCAAGATTTTCTCAAGAAAACTTCATTCTTAAGAAATCGATTTCTCAAGAAACTCTAAGGATTTTTCAAAATCGGTTTTCCAAAGACAAGTTTTTCCACAGTTTTCCCAGGAAAATGATGTTTTCTTAAGAGATTCAAAAGAGTTTTCCAATCTTTCTCCAAGATCCAAAATCGATTTTCAAGTATTTCAAAAGGTAAAATTCCCAGGATTTCGATTCCCCAAGTTTTGAATTTCCTTCTCCAATGAGTTTTCCTATAAATCTTCCATCATTTTCCTAAGAAAACTCTCAAAGTCCAAGTTTTCCTAAGAAGTGTTTCCCTTTTCAAAAGGTTCATCTTTTCTCAAGAATCACTTCCATTTTCCCAGGATTTTCAACCATTCATGATTTTCCCACAACTTCATGAACTTTCCCATGACTTCAAAAACCCTTTTTTTCTGATGAGTTTTCCTGAGAAATTGACTTTCATCTTTTTCCTAAGAGAATCTTTTCAACTCCAAATATTTTCCAAGCATACATCATGTTTTCCCAAGCTGCATTTTCCAAAATCTCATAGCACATGCCTGAATTCTCTGTGCATTTAGGATAGAACATAACTTTGATAATTTCGCTAAGTCAAGCATAGTTTTGGTCCTTGGTTCGATTACCCCTGTTAAAGGCGGCAGGAACGGTCGAACCTCGTACCGACAGGTCGAGCCCCATCCCATGGATTTTCCCGCAATTTTCAAAAACGGAGGCGAGTATTTCAAAACAATTTCCAAAATCCGGTCAAAGTTTGAAGCGCGAAAGCGTTTCCTCTTTCTCTCTTCCGCAAGGAAGGGAAGACGGGGGAAAAATTTCGCGACGATAACAGCAGTAAGACAGTGGAAATATCCTGGGCAGTAAAAGGAACCTACTCAATCCATATATCCTCAGTCATCCAAGCTAAGCTGCAATCAAATATCCGCAAAAGGGATCTCTCAATTGTCGTCAAGATGAAGGCGAATTAAGCGAGTGGACCCCTGGGGCCAAAGAAGATTTGAAACATCTCCAAGATGACGGAGTTTGTGACGGATCCTTCCAGGAAAAGTTCGGATCACCGTCGAGATGAAGGCGGATGCGATGAACCTACCGACAAACCCTAAAAGATATTTGATTTCTGCTATCATTTAGAGATTTCAACCCAAGAACCAATGTCATAATTCCCGAGAAAGAAAAAGAAGGATCGGAGCATCTCCAAGATGAAGGAGTTTGTGACGTACCCTTCCTCGAAAAAGAGAGAAAAGTCAGGAGCATCTCCAAAATGAAGGAGGATGTAAAAGAACCCAGAAAAGATCCATGGTTCAAAAGAGTGCAAACAGATCATCATGGGAAATGCCCAGGATATCAAACTGCCCGAAACTGTCAAGAATCATCTTTATCTATGTGAAATTCTTTATCAACGTCTTTTCACTTAATTGCTTTTATGAAGCTAAGAATGTTTTCCTCTCTTTTCATATCAAGGAAATTGATATCTTCCTTAAAGAAACTCAATAGCAACAAATTTGAATTTTAGATCTCAAATTCTACAAGAGTTAGCCCAATTGAAGCTAATACTCTAGGTAGAAAGAGGTGATATTTTCACACATGAGCACAATTCAATCATTCTGAATCAACTGCAATTTTTGGCATCTTATTGGCAATATTTTCTAATTATCCCAACATGAAGTGTGAACTTGAGATCGTTTTGACGTATCCTGACGTCATCCCTCATTAGGACTGAAAAGTGCTTTCCTTTCGGCTGATTTGAGCACTCTCAGATTCGCACACTTCCCTGTGCTCCCCACTGTCCCGCCATAGACAGTTCCCGCTCAGGTTAAGGGATTAAACCTGAACTTTTTGCAAAAGATCTGTTATTGTCAAAAGCTATTTTCAGTCTCAGCAATGAGGCGCCCAAGAACAATCCCTTTTCAAGCTTTAGGGACCCCCATTTTTATCCTTTTACAAAAACCCCTCTTGGACTTATTGTGCAAAGTCTAGAGGCCCATCACAGTTCTCCTCGCTCCTCGAGGATTCTGTATCCATTCAGGCTAAGGATTAAACCTGTCACCTCGCTCCTCGAGGTGTAACCCAAAAACCTTCTGCGAGAGGTCGTTTGTTTTTAGAAAGCTGATTTTAGTCTCAGCAATGAGGCACCCAAGATCATCCCTTTTCCAAGCTTTAGGGAATCCCTTGATTTTCTCTTCTCGCAAAACCCCTTTTGGATTTGTTCGTCCAAATTCCGAAGGCCCCATCATGGTTTCTTCATCCGAGGATTCCGTTCAGGTTAGGGTTAAACCTGAGTCCCATTTCCGACTAGATATCTTTTCTAGTCCCATCACGGTTTCTTCACTCGAAGATTCTGTATGGTCGTCCCTCTCATGATAAGGGCAAAGCCTGAACCTCGCTCCGCGAGGTACCTTCCTTTCAGGTTTGAGTTAAACCTGAGCCTCGTTTAGACGAGGTAATCCTTCCCATCCCATCATGGTTTTCCCCACAAAGGAATCCATGCTCTGTACATCCATCCAGGAAAGGATCATGTTTTAAACTTCATCTCACGAGGCATTTCTCTCAAAATGTCCCATCGAGGTCCGTTTATATTTCCTTTCTCCCATCCAAATGATCTTGATCTATCTTCGTCCCATCCAGGTTAAGGGCTAAACCTAAGTCATTCTAAAAGCCGCTCTTGTCTCACCCATGAAATTTGATTTAAATTCTTATCTTAAATCATTTGGGATCATCACCCAAAGTCCCATCACAATTTCCTCATCTCTATCATTCAGTCATGTCATTGTCGAGGATTTCGTCCCCCCCCCCAAGCCATTTAGAGCAAGACTTTAAGCCTGAAAAGCCATAATTCTTCCATGCCCAGTTCAGATCTGCTGACTGGGGCATTTTTCAAAATTTGGAGTGTTTTCTTTGCCACTAAGCTCGGCTTTCAACCGGCTTAGTAGCAAAGAGGGGCATCTGTGAACACCCCAAATTTTTCAAAATCTTTTAAATAATTCCTTCTTCCCCTAAATTCATCTTTTGAGCAAATGAGTCATTTTAAAATCTAAATTCCAGTTCTTTTCTCAAGCTTTACTGAAATTAAATTCATTTTATATATTTAAATCCGGATCCATTGTCCAGATCCAAAATTGAGGCTCATTATCCAATTTTTAAGAAAATACCAAAAATAGTTTTCAAGTAGCTCGAACAGTCCGTCCGACATCCGTTTGGATCCATCACATTGTATTTTTCGATTTGAGTGTCAAAAACCCAGACATTTTTTTTTAACCTGGGGTCCAAATCCATTTTTTTGAAGAAATTTTCTCAAAATAGCCTTGAACTCTCAAAAAAATTCTCTCTTGTAAATACTTTGCAAAAATACAAAAAACATTAGTGTCCAATCTTTGTTTTCTCGTAAAGTCTTAAATTTCTCTTCCAAAAATACAAAAAAAAATGATGATGAAAAATAATTGGAAAAATCACAAGGCAAACAAATGAGTTTTACTAAAAACCTTGTTTTCTTTTTGAAAAAAAAAGAAAGCACTTTTGTAAAAATCCTAAAAACAAAGTGGCCCCTTTCGTAAATTTTCTTTTTAGGGTTTCTTTAGAAAACCTTCGTAAGAAAAGAAGGGAGGCGGCGCCTCTCTCCCTCTGTCAGTCTCCTTCTTCCTCTCACCGAAACCCTTTCCTTCACGAAGCTTCCATCCCCATGTGCGTTTCCCCTCCATGAACCCTCCGATCATCTCACTTCCTCCGCCTTCGTCCATCTCCAACGAACTCGCACGCCCCTCTCCTTCACGAAGCTTCCACCTCCCATGTGCAATCGGCTCTCTACCGCCCTCCGATCCTCTCCTTCTCCCATCCTCGAGCAATCACCCACCCTGGGATCGTCCATGGCCTTCTTCAACCCTTCATCGCCAACCATCTTCTCTCAGCCACCGATTTCTAACAACTCCTCTTCCCGATTTTTCCTGGACTTCCTATATAAACAACTGTAGGGATCAGGAGTGGGGGATCGACCTTTGCATTATTGCCCTTTGCTTCCTGATCGAAGAAAGGAGTTCCACAAAAAGAAGAAAGGAGAGTTTCTCTCCTTCAGAGTCCCTGCAACGCTTCGAAACTTCGAGCCATTCCGTGTGGTGGAGAGCGACGATTCATCGATCCACCGGATGGTTTGATCCAATTTGTCCACTCCCTGCGACAAAGAGAGTCCCCTGCAGTAATCGAGTAGGCAACCAATACCCTCCTTCTTCCTGCTTCCTACTTAATTAATTCCCTGTGAAACCTTCTTATTTTTCTTTTTTTTCTCTGACCTATGAGGCACGAACGAGTGGTGTTGGGTTGTTTATGGCAACATTGACCCCTCCCGGTGCTACAACGAAGGAATTGTGTATTCCGACATTCCCTTCCTTTTTTTTTAGCTAATCGTCTTTGAATCTTTGTAATTTCTGGGTATTTTGAATATGTGCTTATACTCGGTTTCCCTTTGTTAGTTATCTACGGTGTATGACTTCTTGTTTGTATTTCTGATCTCTTACTTTTTTTATTATTATTTTCTTTTTGCGTTTGATTTCCTATTCCAAGTAACTTCTGATTCCAGTTCGTTTATCCCAGTCTTACTGCATTGGTCGTCTTGAAATACATCATGATTGATCATCTATTGCATTTTTCTTCTGCTCATATTTACTTCAAGGATTACCCTTTTGATTCAGCATGCCATTGCGATTTACCCGAGCTCACATTAGACTCATATTCCTTTTGTCTATCCACTGTATCTTTTATTACTTCGGCGTTAGTTTCTCTAATAATGTCTTGTTTTACCGTGGTTTTGGTTCTTGCCTTCGATCCATTCTGAAGTTCGAGTCTGGCTCTTTTCGTATTAACACTGATGTCTGTTTAGTAACTTCAAAATATGTTGATTCCCGTTCTATGACCGAACGATCAGTGGATGGCTGATTTATCGGGTTCCAGGAGCCAAGAGTGTCATTATTTAACCGGCCTTTAAACTGGCATATTGCGAGGAGTTTTAAGTATTTGATCCTCTGCAAGTAGTTATGTGGTTATCAGTCGCCAGAATTTTGGTGATGGACTGTTCGAGTCCCAGCTTAATGTTCGAAACTGGATTTGTGTGAACATTGATCAATCATCTGGATTCCATGTGCATTTATTTGAACTCTAGAATGATCATCTGATTGCAAGCAATTAAGGTAAGTCCTGAACATTGCCCGAATGACCTCGGGTATCGATTGACCGGTTTCGATCAAGTAATCACATGAGTACCTGGACCAGCTACTCAACTTTCGGTGAGTAATTTCCTGCGCAGGTAAGTGTTTATTTTGTAATGTCCCTTTTCTTTTTTCTTTTTTTTTAAAAAAAAGGGTCTGAACTCTCTTGTTTTACTACCTGTGAAGAGCAATGGCGTTTTAATGTATTCTGCTTCTTTGTTAGAACTGGTTCCCTGATGATTCTTAATAACCAGATCCTCACAATCTGAGAATCTGATTACCGATAATTGGTGGTTTGAGGAATATTCCTGAGAGACTAAAGGCAGGTTGAATATGGATCAGATGTCTATCAACCCCTGGCCTGAATAGTCATCAATTTACCGAATCCTTCCATTGAATGTTATATTCTGTGGCTTGTGTTAACAAAGTTTCATTAGAACTTTAATCGGAGTCCCTCGAATCTCACTGGATTTCAACTAAGTTCAGAAGAGTCTGACTGAGTTTGTCGTTGACTGGGTTAATTAAGTTTATTGAATTCGATGCATAGACAATTAAAAGATTTTTTTTCTTTCTTTTCTTCTAGTCAGATTTCTGACCAGGGGAGTTTGTGGATCTTCAGATATGGTGAAAATTGAGATTCTGATCGGGCCTGTGTTACCTGTTTTGATGATGTTCCTACAGTTGCTAAGATAGCGCATCAGGGGGTGAGTTTGTTTTGTTTGGAGAAATCAATTTGCAACAATATTTAACAGGTATTCCTACCAACCATCATAAACCTCTTTCTATTTTATTTGTTGGACCTTATTTGCTGAGTATCATTCCTTCAAGCCATAACAAGTTGGTGTTCTTATAATAAGTGTTAGTGGATCTGATATTGTAAATGTAGTGTTCACAACATTGTTTTTTGTGGGCATTGTGACCGTTCATGACTATTTTTTTTTTTTTTAGTCTTCTAAATCAGGAAGAGGAGGACAAGATCAGAATATTTTAAAATATGTATTTTGATATGTTGTGCATGTCCATCCCAAGCAAAATTTCAGAAGATTTCTCATTATTCTCATATGTTTGAATTACTTCTACCTTTAGTTATTTATTTTTCTTGACAGAGTTTATTCAGGGCCATTGTCCATATCTAACGAAATCATGAGGAAGTTCTGTGTAGTAGTTTTACTCTCTACCATAACACTCCCCACTTCCTTCTCATACACTTCTCCACTTGCACTTGCACAGCATATATACATCATCTTTTAACATGCATTACTTACTATAGTCCCAGCATTGCACTTCAAACCTGTCACTCACTTTCAGCTTACCACATTCTCACGCCCAGTAGCTCCACTTACCTACTACATTCTCATGCATAATAGCATAATAGCCACACTATATGCCGTTGTAGTCTTTACACAACCACCATACCATAGCCAGTTAGCTTAACCAACACAATGTTTAGTTAAACACCAGGGTTAGTTCATGACATCTCACTTTGGCTGGCCTGTCAATTATGCATACACATTGGTCACGCCCTTATGAGTTCAGCCATTTGTACAACATAAAACTCATGCATCAAACATAGGTAATATAGGTCTCACTGGTATACTGTTGTTTCCTGCATATTACATTAAATACCTCCCCTCAGCCCCTATTATACAGTACAGTATAATATCCTTCATTATTTTCATAAGTACTTCATCTTCAGCCTTTATACCAGTTGTTCATTACATCATATGTATTCATCAACACTTAGTGCTCTTCCCATCACCCATTGCCTGTTAGATATCCATTTCCTTCAAGTGCACACCACCTGCTGCACTTCACTTGTGATATGTGTACATCACTGTGCACACCTTCACTGCTGCACATCAGTAAAAACAGAGTTCAATGCTGACAAAAGCCATCAAAATCACAATACAGAATTGTGTCAGTAGCTGCTAGTAATAGAAAATTTTGGAAAGATCCAGATCAGTTGGGAAAAGTCTCAACGTGAGCTTGATGGGGTACCTCTGCTCCATGTCTGCAACTTTATATAGTCATTAGCATCCATCAATGTTAAAGGTGTAAGAAAATTGATATATGTAAATGTTTTGGATCGGGTCAGAACAGACCCAGTCCATTCTGTAAAATGTTATCTAAGGTATGCTTTGTACCAAAGATATTCTGGTAACATACTGAACCCTACTGTTTCATATAAATACTAATGAAATATATTTCACAGTGGTTCACAATGAACCACCGTGGTCTCCTTCTTTTTATTTTATTATAGTGATTCGTCAGGAACTACTACAAATTATCTCTTGCAATGGTTCACAAAGAGCCCCTGTAATCCCTCTTTACTATAGTAGTTCATTAAGAATTACCCTAGTAGTTTTCTTTCATAATGGTTCACAATGAACCACTGTATCCCTTCCTTTCTATGGTGGGTCATCAGGAACTACCATATTTCATGTTGATTTATCTTAGATCATCTTGACCCTTGACTTCACCCACTGTATATGCCCTTCTCATTCAGTATGAGCATAGCATCTTGCATTAGGATTGGTATAATCACATGCAAATTTTGCCTTCAAGGAAGTATTTTCTTCTGTGAGCATGCTAACTCATTTTTTTGTGTGGGGAATATGTGGAAAATGTTACTTGGGGTTGTGAATTCAACTTTATATGTTGTAAAAATTAGATATTAAATGTGAATCTACATTTCCAGTCTTAGATTAGAATGAATGAGCATTGTAAAATACCATGAATTACTTGTTTCCATGCATCTTTTCCTTTATTTCTCAAATTCTCACAAATGGTGAAACACGAATGGCACGTGCACCATTTCGTAAGAGGTAATTAATCCTAAGTTGATGATTTACATCAATGGCCATAGTCAGGATGTAAACAAAACTTAGGATTTTTATCTTTTACGAGATAACACTGGATCCACACTGAACCCGTTTTCAAAATTCATCATATTTTCCTTAAATATCTTCTTCTTTTATTAGAATTTAACTTAAAATTAATTCAAAATATATACCAATGGCCATAGTCAGGGTATATTGAGAGTTAATTTCATTTTGAATTTTATAAAAGCACCAAATGCGTTTTATTCTTCACCTGAATTTAAATATAGATTGGTATATAATACGTTCAATGACCATAGTCAAGGATGTATTATATCTTCAATCTTATTTTAATTCATCCAAAGAATGAAATAGCTTTTCAAAATCCAATCTCAAAAATTTAAATTCATTCATCATTTAGGATAGAACTGCATCATATTTTCAAAATTCCTTTCTCAAAAATTCCAAGTGATGTAAATATCTTCGTCAATCCATCTCCAATTCTTATCATTTTTAAATTCAATTTCATTTTTCAATCTCAAAGTTCAATTTAACTTTGAGATTTCAAATTCATTTTATATTCAAATTCAAATCAGATTTTGAAGTTCAATTTGACTTCATTTATATTCAAATACTCCAATCAAAATCAAAGTTCAATTTTAACCTTGAGGTTCTTGATTCATCTTCTAAAATTCCAAATTCAAAAACTCCAAATCAAATCCGAAGTTCAATTTAACTTTGAGATTCCCTTCATTTTTTAAATTTCAAATTCAAAACTTCAAAAATTCAAGGTCTAATTTGACTTTGAAATTCATTCGTATATTCAAGATTCAAATTTTAAAATTTCATTTTCCAAGTTCGATTCAAAACTTGGAAATTCAACAAATCCAAATCCATTTTACGATCCTGGATTCAACATTCTTATCGGATCTCAGACTTCAGATCCAATCCCCCCCTTTAGGATCCAGAATCCAACTCTACCTTTGGATCTCAGACTTCAGATCCAATTCTCTTTTAGGATCCAAACTCCAATTTCACCTTGGATCTCAGAACACAGATTCAAATCCATGTTAAGGTCCAGAATCCAACTCTACATTGGATCTCAAACTTCAGATCCAGATCCATTTTAGGATCCAGAATTCAATCACATGTTAGATCTTAGACTTCTGATCCAAATCCATCTTAGGATCCGAAACCCAATTTTATCTCGGATCTCAGATCTCAGATCTTAAATCCATCTTTAGATCCAACTCCATTCCCAATTCTAGATTTCAAATCCAATTCCATTTTCAGATCTCATCTGAACTCCCTAAATCAATTTCTATTCTTAAATACCATTTGAGTTTCTCAATCCATTCCGATTTAAAACTTCAAAATCTAAATTCAATTATTCAATTCCTTTTCTAAAATCAAATTCAAAGTTCAAAGTCCATTTCTGACTTTGAAACTTCATTTCCTTTCATTTTAAAACTTCAAGTCATTCCTTCTCATTTATTCTTCCAAATCCTGATTTATTTTAAAGACTTAGAACTCCTCTGATCTATCTCAAGTTCTAAGTTAGATTCAATCATTTCTTCACTCCTTTACCAAGTTCATCTAAAAAATAACTTGAAGATTTCTAAAATATCTTTCAAAAAGTGCATACATTATGGTGTTGCACAAGCATGATTCATTGTGTATTTAGAGTTAGAATAAATTCTTAGATTATATTTAGGCAAAGCAAAAGGCATAGATTCAATCCTTGGTTCAATTACCCCTGGTAAAGGCGCCAGGAACGGTCGAACCTCGTACCGACGAGCGAATCCCGTCTCCCCATTTTTCCCGCAAATTTTGAAAATGGAGGCGAGTTGAATTTCTAAATATTTTCAAATTAAGGTCAAGTGAGACCGCGCAAAACAGTTCCCCTTTTCCCTTTCTTTCTTTCTTTTCTCTTTTCTTTCTTTTATTTTCTTCCCTTCAAAAAGGAGGAAAATAGAGGTTAGAAAAAAAAAAAAGAGAAGGAAGAGAGAGAAGTCACAAAGAGGAAAAATTTTGCGATGATCACACAACTTCACGGTTTGATAGGGCTACATTTGCACAAGATAGTACTAAGAAGGCAGGTATTTTTGAAATAGGGATAAACCTTGAGTTGAGCAACAAGGTAGCCCAACTGTCCCAGAAATTAGATCAATTTTTGTTGGGTCCCTCTCCTACCATGCAGGTGTGCGCGTTGTGTGCGAGTCCTGCACACCATGTCCTCGAGTTCCCAGTTGCGCCGCAATACCTTGAGTTTGTCCAAGAGCAAGCTCAGATGGCTCAAAACTTCGGTAGGCTCGTACCCAATCCATTTGCCAACACTTATAACCCGGGCTGGCGAAACCATCCCAATTTTTCATGGCGCAACTCACAGATCCAACCCCCTAACCCTTCCCAGAGTCAACCCAGTCAAGGCGGTTATGCGCATGGATTTCAGAGATCCAGTTATCCCCTAGCCCAACCTGTTTATACTCATCCCCAGTCACATGAGCCTTCGCATAGTCAGTCCTTCAAGGACAAGATGCTACAAGCATTTTCTGATATTAAGGCAAATTTGAGCTCGCATAATCAGTCTATTGCAAAATTAGAGACTCAAATGGGGCAGCTCGCCGAGGCGCTTAGCAGGCGAAGTGAGGGGACACTGCCTAGCCAGCCTATTGTCAACCCTAGGGAAAAGGAACCCATGCGTAGCTTGCATCTGACAGATGCACATCAAGAGCAGGCTCAAGTAGTAACCCTTAGGAGTGGGAAGCAGTACCAAGTGAGGGAGGCTGCAGAAGAAAGAGAGAAGATAAGTGAAAAGCAGTATGTCCCTAGTGTTTTACCTCAGGAAAGCGAGAAGGTTCTTCCATCTGAGCCTTCACCATCCTACATTCCCAAAGCCCCTTTCGTGAGGCGTTAGAGAGACCGAGAGCACTAGGTAAGTCCAGAGTGAACATGCAAGAGATGCTTGAGATATTCAAGCACGTCCAGATAAACATCCCCTTACTAGATGCTATCCAGCAAGTCCCTGCATATGCAAAGTTCCTCAAAGAGCTTTGTACGTAGAAAAGAAAGTCGAAGTCCCATGTGCAGAAAAAGATTTATTTGAATGGGCAGGTGAGCGCAGTATTGCAACACCAAACTCCACCTAAGCTCAAGGACCCAGGGACTCCTATCATCTCATGTGTCATAGGAAACATCACTGTTGGGCGTGCATTGCTCGACCTTGGGGAAAGTGTTAACATCTTACCAGGTTTCTTCTATGACCAATTTGGATTGAAAGAGATGAAACCTACACCTATGACTCTTCAGCTTGCAGATAGATCGATCAAGGTCCTGAGAGGGATACTTGAAGATGTTTTAGTCAAGGTGGAGGACTGTTATTTCCCTATCGACTTCGTGATATTAGATAAGGAGGGAGATGATAGTCTACGACAGACCCCTATTATTCTTGGCCGCCCCTTCCTAGCTACTGCCAACGCGTGCATTAATTGCCGCACTGGTGTGATGGATGTATCATTCGGAAATAGGAAGATGAGGCTGAACATTTTTCGTGCTGCTATGGGGCCTGCTATTGAGGAGGCTTCTTTCGAGGTTGATGTCGTTCAAGACCTCGTAGAAGCAGAATATGCTTGGTTATTGAGTGATCCACCTTAGGAGGAGGATAATGAATCACTCGAAGAGGATCACCTAGAATTGCTTGAAAATCAGATAGGTGATTTGAGTTGGATCGGGCACTTCAAGCCATTTAGAGGTAGACAGGATGAGAACATAGTGCGCAGTGTCACAGATGACACTATTTTTCATAGAGAGCCCGATTGAGCCTGACTTCATGTCCATTAATCTCATGGACGATGAAGGTTTTTCCAGGGATCCGTCTGGCTGGGGATGTCAAACTTTGCGCTTTATGGGAGGCAACACATATTTTGTACAATATTACATTCGTTTTTAGGATTTATAGATTTTATTTAGTTTTATTTTTCGTTTTCTATCTCTTTCTATGAGTTTTTCATGTTTTTCATGTTTTTCATGTTTTGTCATGTATACATTGCATTCATTACATTCATAGAACATGCATTTTTAATTCATGTCAGGTCATTTTACTCTTTTCCCTCATTTATTTCCTCTCATGTGCATTCACTTAGTTTCATATAAGCATGGGGGAGTGCCACTGGGACAGTGTCATTCAAGCATGGGAGAGGGTGTAGTTTGCACACCTTCATATTTTTGTTTACGTTCTTGCACATGTTTACACATCTCTCATAAAAAGTAGATTTTTAAAGAAAGAGTTTGAGCTTATATGAATGCTATTTCAAATCTGATATTTTTAGAGGATTTTTAAGTCCCATGAAATTTTTTTTCTGACATGGATCTAAAAATTATGGTTGTTTATGCGGATTTCGAAGAAATGATGATAGATACATGTTAGAATTTATATTGAATCATAAATATGAATATGCATAGTTTTATTTTTTTTTAAAAACTAAGCAAATGAACAAAAGCGTAAAAAAGAGCTCAAAAAGTGAAAAAGAGCATGCGTTAGGTTGTTTGGATAATTTCACAATCCTTAGTAGATGGAACTTAGATGTAAGTTGAAACTTTTGAATTCCATTTCGAAAAGGATAATGGAAAACTTCGTGATCCTAAGTAGCTGAGAACAGATACAAGTTGAAATGTTTGACTCTCACATTGCAAAGGTGAATGAAGGAAGTCACTTGTATGTCTTAGTTGATATCTTTTGGTATGTATTAAAAAAGTATAGAAGATATTGACATTGCACAAGGCATAAAAGCAGACCACACGCAAGCTATAAGAGAAGAATGAATACGCAAAAAGAAAAAAGCGTGAAAAATGAAAAAATCAAGAAAAGAGCTTAAAAAGAAAGAAAAGTTCAGTGCTTAGAAGTGTGATTGAGAAAACCTGTGCAGAAAACATATGAGCGAGGATAAGTAAATAATAACATGTTTTTTGGATTTTTCAAGAATAAAACATAAATAATTGTGATATTTAGAAAAGTGAAAGAAATTCTTTTTCTGTGGTGGTTTATAAAAGACTCTAATTATGTTTTGATTTTGAAATAACAGAAAATATTTGTGAAAATAAAGTCTTTAATTATCTACTGCTTATGAGGATGTGTAATATTTTGCATACATGACAGAGATGTTTGTGGGTAGCATCACTGCAAACCCTCACGAGACCTTACTCGTCCACTGGGGTAACCCAGGGGTTGAAAGGGCATGTTGCATGAGCTAAATGCAACTGTGATTCCTACGATTGGAAGGGTTAGAAGAGAAGTGGAATCCTCCTATATGCCATTACCGTAGCTGGATGCCTCCACCGGATTGAGGAAGAAGAGAGATCAAGGGAGAAGGAGAAGAAGAAGGCAAGAAACAAGGTGAAGGGGAAGGGTTAGGAAAGAGGGCAAAAGCATAAGAGAGAAGACAAGCTTCTCTTCCCCCTACGTATGGTATTTATAATTTTGAAAGTTTTTCCATAAGTCCATCTTATTTCAAAGAATTCCATTTCAAAACCTCTCTTAAAAAAAATATTTGCAAAACAACTCAAAATGACTATGTTCTAGAAAATATAAAACTAAGTCTATTTTAAATCTAATTTTTTTATGATTTTCAAAAACTAAACAACTACAACTATGACAAAAACTAAAATAGGCATTAAAATATAAAATAAAACTATTTTTCATGCATTTTCTATTTTTAAATCATTTTAGCACATTTACTCGAAACTAACATAAAATTGGGTTTTTAAATCATTTTCTCATGAAATCATGCATATTTTTCTATGAAATATCCCTAAAATATATGCATGATCAAATACCCCCATGCTTATGTTTTGCTAGTCCTCGAGCAAACCAGAAAAATGCAAGAAATCAAACTATCACCTAACTCACTTTCGTAGGAATCACGGTTGCATTTAGCTCATGCAACAAGCCCTTTCAACCCCTGGGTTACCCCAGTGGCCGAGTAAGATCTCGTGAGGGTTTGCAGTGATGCTACCCACAAACATCTCTGTCATGTATGCATAATATTACACATCCTCACAATCAGTAGGTAATTAAAGACTTTGTTTCCACAAATATTTCCTGTTATTTCAAAATCAAAATATAATTAGAGTCTTTTATATACCACCACAGAAAAGAATTTCTTTCACTTTTCTAAATATCACAAATATTTATGTTTTATTCTTAGAAAATCCAATAAAAACATATTATTATTTACTTATTCTCACTCATATGTTTTTTGCACAGGTTTTCTCAATCACACTTCTAAGCATTGAACTTTTCTCTCTTTTTTTCAGCTCTTTTCTCGATTTTTTCATTTTTTTCACGCTTTTTCTTTTTGCGCACTTATTCTTCTCTTATAGCTTGTGTGTGGTCTGCTTTTATGCCTTGTGCAATGTCAATATCTTCTATACTTTTTCAATACATACCAAAAGATATCAACTAAGACATAAAAGTGACTTCCTTCATTCACCTTTATAACATGAGAGTCAAACATTTCAACTTGTATCTGTTCTCAGTTACTTAGGATCACGAAGTTTTCCACTCTCCTTTTCGAAATGGAATTAAAAGTTTCAACTTACATCTAAGTTCCATCTACTAAGGATTATGAAATTATCCAAACAACCTAACGCATGCTTCTTTTTTCTCTTTTGAGCTCTTTTTTTTACACTTTTGTTCATTTGCTTAGTTTTTTCAAAAATAAAACTGTGCATATTCATATTTATGATTCAAAATAAATTCTAACATGTATCTATCATCATTTCTTTGAAATCCGCATAAACAACCATAATTTTTAGATCCGTGTCAGAAAAAATTTTCGTGGGGCTTAAAAATCCTCTAAAAACATTAGATTTGAAATAACATTCATATAAGTTCAAACTCTTTCTTTAAAAATTTACTTTTCATGAGAAATGTGTAAACATGTTGTAAACACCCCAAATTTTCACTCACCTCCCCGACATTTTCACCAAACATCATCATCCAGCCTCTGAAATCGCTGGAGGGCAAAATGGTTATTTTCTGAGCCCGGACCTTGCAAAAGTCCAAATTTCATCTGAAACTCTCAAAATTTCTCTAATTTTAACTCAGATGTTCAAAATTTTATTTCTGACAGGAGACAGACAGCTCCAAGTCTTGGTTCAAGATTGCATTTCATAAGACATGGCATTGCATATCATTGCATGAGCATCTCATATCACTGCACTGCACAGCATGTCATTTCGAGGTCCAGAACTCTTGATTTCAAAATTTTCAATCCAGATTAGAATTTTAACTCTTTTCAAAATTGTTTTTAAAACCCTGGTTCTTCAAAATTATCAATTCTTCCAATTTTACCCTCAGGATTCTGAATTTCAAAATATTTCCTCAGGAAAACGATCTGGATAGTTTTCAATATGGATTTCAGCCACTTCTACTCAGATTTTGCCTTTTTGTTAGCTATTTCAAATATCTTCCTTTTACAAAATCGCCCTACAGGGGCCAACTCTTTTCAAAATTTCTGTTTTGCCAATTAGTCCAAAAATTTTATAAAAAATCCAAAAAGAAGTTGTTGTTTTATCCTTATTTCAATAAAGAAGCAATGTGGGACCCACACTGAGGTGGTGTCACACATGCTTTTCTTTTGAAAAATTTGAATTTTGAAAAACCCAAAAATATAGAAGCCTTGTTCCCTGGATTGGTGCCACTTGTCTTTTCTCTCTCCTCCCATTTCCATGCCAAGTGTCAGTGTGGGACTACCTTAAGAAGCCGCCACATGTCATCCCATTTATCTGCCATGTGTCACCCTATCCATCCTGCGCCATGTGTCATTTCAAAGATCACCAGGAGATGCCAAGTGTCATAGGTTGTTCTGTCCAGAAAAAGTGGAGCTTGTCTCCTCTGAGGTGGCGCCACTTGAAGTGTGTCTCCTGCAGAGGACACGTGTCAACCTCTGCCTCCTTCAGAAAAAGCAACAATTCAAATATTCAAACTCCAGGCTGAGGTGGCGCAAATCCTGAACTTCACCTTTTCTATTTTGTGTGAGATGGTGCCACGTGTCCCTTTCCCTCCTTTTCCTCCCTCTTGCCACATGGCATTGTAGGAGCCACCCTGAGGTGGTGCCTCATGTCCATCCTCCAGATCCAACCTCCATTTGAAATTCAAATTCTCCACTGAGGTGGCGCCATTTGAAGAACCTCCTCCAGCAAGCTGACACTTGTCAGGTATGGAACCATCCTGGACTGCCACATGTCCAGATCTCCTTTCATCAGAAAAAGTAGAATTCAAACTCCTCGGAGGTGGCACCTTCTGAGCCTATTGCTCTGTTCTTCTGACATGTGTCAAACACTTTTGAGGTGGCGCCAATCCAGAGCCCCACTTGGCTTCCTCTCTTTTATTTAATATATATTTTTAATAAAAATAGCCCCATGAGGTGGTGTGATCATCGCAAAATTTTTCCTATTCTCTCATAATGTTTTCTCTCTTCCTTCTCTTTTCCTTTTCTAACCTCTATTTTCCTCCTTTTTGAAGGGAGAAGAATAGAAGAAAGAAAAGAGAAAGAGGAGGGAAAAGAAAGAAAGAAAGAAAGAAGAGGAATCCCTTTGCGCGGTCTCACTTGACCTTTATTTGAAAATATTTAGAAAAATTACTCGCCTCCGTTTTGAAAATTTGTGGGACAAAGATGGAGAGACGGGATTCGCTCGTCGGTACGAGGTTCGACCGTTCCTGGCGCCTTTACCAGGGGTAATCGAACCAAGGATCGAATCTATGCCTTTTTGCTTTGCCTAAATATAATCTAAGAATTTATCCTAAAAGATCTAAATGCACAAAGAATCATGCTTGTGCAATGCAATAATGTATGCTCTTTTTGAAAGCTATTTTGAAAATCTCCAAGTTATTCTGAGATGAACTTGATAAGGGAGTGAAGAAACGATTGAATTTAACTTAGAACTTGAGATAGATTAGAAAATTTCTAAGTCTAAGTAAATCAGAGTCGAAAGAGTAAATCTTTGACTTAGAGAAAGAATGATTTAAAGTTTTGAAAATGAAAGGAGATGAAGTTTCAGAGTCAGAGGTGAACTTTGAATTTAATCAAGGATTTAAGAAAAGAAAGTAAGATTTTGAAAGTGGAATTGAATTTGAAATCTAGAATTGGGAATGGAGATTGGGTTTCGGATCCTAAAATAGATTCGGATCTGAAGTCTAAGATCCAAAGCGAAACTGGAGTCTGGATCCTAAAGGAGAATTGGATCTGAAATCTGAGATCCAAAGTGTGATTGAATTCTGGATCCTAAGATGGATTTTTGGATCTAAAAGCCTGAGATCCAAAGCAAAATTGGATTCTGGATCTTAATTGGGAATTGGATCTGGAGTCTGAGATCCAAAAGTGAAATTGGACTCTGGATCCTAAAGAGGAATTGGATCTGGAATCTAAGATCCAAAAGTGGAATTGGACTCTTGATCCTAAAGAGAAATTGGATCCGAAGTCTAAGATCCAACATGAGTGTTGAATTCTGGATCCTAAAGAGGAATTGGATCTGAAGTCTGAGATCCAATATGAATGCTGAATTTTAGAAAAAAATAGATTTGGAGTTAATTCAAGAATTTCTAAGTCTGATTTGAATTTGGGAAAAGGGATTTTAGACATTGAATTTCGAATATACAGATGAATCCCAAAGTCAATTTAGACCTTTGAAGTTTGAAATGAATCAAGAATCTCAAAGTTAAATTGAACTTTGAGTTTGATTGGAGCTTTTGAAAATGAATTTGAAATTTCAAAGTAAAATAGAACTTTGAAAATGAATTTGAATTGGGAATTTTGAATATGAAATGAAATCGAAATCTCAAAGTTAAATTGGACTCTAAGATGGAAAATGAAATAGATTTGAAAAAAAAGATGAATAGGATTGAAGATTGATTGAAGAAGATACTTACATCACTTGGAGTTTTTGAAAGTAATTTTGAAAATATGATGCAGTTCTATCCTAAATGATGAATGAATTAAAAGAATTTTGAAATTGGATTTTGAAAAGCTATTTCATTCTTTAAATGAATTTAAAATAAGATTGAAGATATAATACATCCTTGACTATGGTCATTGAATGTATTATATAATAATCTATATTTAAATTCAAGAGAAGAATAAAATACTTTTGGTGCTTTTATAGAATTTAAAATGAAATTAACTCTCAATATACCCTGACTATGGCCATTGTTATATATTTTGAGTCAATTTTAAGTTAAATTCTAATAAAAGGGGAAAATATTTGAGGAAATATGATGAATTTTGAAAACGGATCCAATGTGGATCCAGTGTTATTTCGTAAAAGATAAAAATCCTAAGTTTTGTCCACACCCTGACTATGGCCATTGATGTGGATCATCAACTAGGATTGATTTACCTCTTACGAAATGGTGCACGTGTCATTCGTGTTTCACCAATGTGAGATTTTGAGAAATAAAGGCAAAAGCATGAAAACAGGCAATTCATGATATTTACAATGTTCATTCATCCTATCTAGAACAGGAAATGTAAATTCTCTTTTAAGATCTAACTATTACAACACATGAAATTTTTACAACTCCACATAATGATATCCTTCACATATTCCTTGCAAAACACTTTGGTTAGTGCGAAAAGAGAAGGGAAATTACATATATCATATAGATGTTAATGACGAAGCATTCATGTGCCCAGATATTCAAGTTCTAAAGTGCAAAATAACGAAAATGATATATATACCTATGAATATATACATACATATATATATATATATATATATATATATATATATATATATATATATATATATATATATATATATACCTATATACATACATATATGAGTATATAGGTATATAGATGGGATAGTGAATGTGAAGGTAAAATGAAAGCCGAGGACTAAGCATATATACATGCTATGGAGGGTGTTGTACTGATGAATGTAGCATATAAATAGTTGTTGCTGATGCACAATGCTGGAAATAGCCTAGATAGAGTTAGCAGGTGAAATGTGCATGAAAGTGTGCTAACGAACAGCAAGTGTATGAGGCACGGGGTCTGTATGCTATGTATGAAGATGGCCTAAACCGATAGCTGAGGATGGTAAGGGATTACAAAAGTGCATAGGTAGCTGCTGGAAATGGAATGAATATTACATACAAAAGGGGATGAAAAGGTTTGAAGGCACTCCACTGCAGCAATGTCCAGCATTGCCACAGGAAGTCATGGTGGGACCATGGTGACACTTGGTTACTATCACCAAAATGGCACCATAGCAATGCTTTAAGTACTGTTGTATGTGGGTGGAAGAGGCCAATTACAAATGGATGGACAATGTGGAAGTTATAGACTGTAGCAGTGAACATAATGCTATCAGATGGCTGGACACCTACTGGGTGTTGGGTTGGTATGATGGCATGAGGAGGTTAGGAAGAGGTAGTGGTTTTAAAAAAAAATGTTGGAAGGGAGATGTGGCTGATGTTGCAACAGATGATACCAGGGAAATGTAGAATAGGTAGATATTATGGAGATTTATACAAATGCCAACACATTGCTGACATACTAAATACATACATTAGATGGTAAATGGGTATTTGGACGGTAAATATAAAGATAATGTGTAACGAGGTCACAGCAGAACGATTAACCAATCGATTTCTGCGAAGTAAATATACAGGTAGGTTGGCTGGATATATCATCTGCAGACTTTGAGTGTGCATCGAAATGTAGGCAATGTATAGGCACAGAAGGTGAAAGTGTAGCAAGAACTCCATGACAATGATTTCATTAATACCAAAATGCCAGGGTACAAGTTCATGGATGCTCATACAGATGAATGAAAGTAATGTGGCAATGATTATATTTACATACACAGGAGCATGCCAATATAATTGGTCTGCATGTCATCAATTGATAGGTAAACGACCAAGTGTTGGGAGATACATGGGCGACATATGGGCCACACAGGGATGAAATGGTAAGGTGTATTATGTAACAGTAAAGGGGGGGTTAATCTGCTGAAATAACGAGGAAGGTATGTTGCAGCAGTGGTGTGCTACTGTAAAAATCTGCAGTGAAGGCAGGTAAATGTGGACTGAAGTGTTGTGTAGAGAGTGAACATAGTGAAATGCTTGTTGTGTGTGTTACAATATGTACAAAATGGAAGGTGAGTGGACGAAAACTGGATGTGCAGGTGATGGGAAATGATGTATCTACAAGATGTGAGGATATGGTGTTTTGCAACAATGAACAAGGAAATTTTGCAGCAAATGCAAAGAAGGTGAGATGGGGGGTGCTGTGAGGATGCAGAACTTCCAGAAGATAACCAAAATATAAAAACATAAAAAGACTCACGCTCCTACATTCAGTGCGAAATCATACCTTATAAACAAAGATTGCTGTATTAGCTCCTAAGTTATCAACATTTACAAGCTGAAATTTGCCTTAAACATCCGATACGCCAACCAAGATACGGAATCAAAATTGCTCTTGCCCCATTGTCAAGGCCTGATTACACGTCTTCCATAGACAAAGTCGCCCTGCAAAACTGGGATTTTCAGTTTAAATCTGTCTTGACCATAGGTGGAGGTGATGTATTGCTTCCTTCCTTCATAAACTGCTTCAAAAACATCATTAGAACAGTTCTTGCATGTCCCAAAATTCCTTCAAAAGACAGATTGAAATTTTAGCTGTAAGTAAACAACATTGTTGTTGCTACTAACATTACATCTGGTCTCAAATTATGAATTGCATTACCTATCTCAGCTAAAATTTTTTTAGATCCCTGTGATTCCCCATTAAACAATGAGCTTATGTGCAACATTAAAAGGGGTGGCGAGTTAGCAGTAAATCATATGGGAGTCATTTGGATTTTTCGGCCCAAGCTTTCCCTTCCGATTGTACAGGGGGAGAAAGGTCCGGACCTCCAGATGCTAATTTCAGTAGACAGGTTTAATGAAGGTAAGGTGGCACTCAATGCTTCCAAGGCTTGGTAGGGTTGGGACTAAACAAAACGCCATCAAAACAACAGCATGAAAAAGCGACAATAATTTTCTTGGGTTTTGGTAAACACAAATGGAGAAGATAGGTGCTTATGCTATACTGAACAAGAGATGCACATAGAGGGGCTTACACGATGTGAAGAAATGAAAAAAAAAAAAAAAACGTGATGTCAAACAGAGGAAATGAAATGCTGCAATCGATCATGATAAAAGATATCAGTAAGTAGAATTAACCAGTAAAACAAATAACTGATGATGCTAGATAAGAATAAATGATCCTGATAACACCACATAAATGGGTAGATCTATCCACAAATTGAAGCGAAATGAATGGAATGTAATGATGAACAGGGGCTTATATAGATCCCTTTACCTTTTGGACAACAGAATGTTTCCAAGTTTATTACTTATATCAGAAGCAATGCTAAATCGGATAATGAAAATGATGCAATGTAATATAGTAAAAGAAGACAAAGGAAGAGTACACTATAACGATGGATCATTGAACCAAAAAAAAAAAAATAATAATAATAATAATAATGCTCGATCAAGATGGAAAATACAGGGGAAGTGTATTGGGGTGGGGAATTAGCACACCAAATGATTGCAAGAGAAATGAGAAATATGGAATTGATGGAATCCTTCCATATGACGAATCCGATCTGATGCTAGATCAGATATCGTTTGTGGAAGTCATTTCCATATGTAAAACAAATAAATGAAACTTACTGAAACAGGTACGCACGACCTTGTTGGATGAAAGAAAGGAAAGAATGATTTGCTAAAACACACAGCATAAAAGGAAAATACATACAAGGATGCAGTAAATCGTAAAGAGTTTTGAATTTAAGGGTGCGAACAAAGATCAAGATCGAAGAAATTAGAGAAAAAAAAAATGTAAATGTATAAACCGAAAGCAATGTCGGAATTATCCATTCCGTTGTTGTTGCACAATGATGTATTGAAATTGTTATATGCAACTCAATATCATCTATGATGCGTCGATGGGGGTTAAAAGCTAGAAAAACTTAAAGAGAAATCATAAAAAGCAAAAGAAATGAAATAAGATGAATGAAGAGATGAAATCGAAATTCAGAAAAGAGGAACAAACAAACAGACAAACAAATGAATCGACAATGCCATTGGGAGGCATCGTCAATCATGAGATGGAAAATCCGTGGAAATAATTTACTGGAAATCAAAATGTAGATGAAGAATCACCTCTGTTTTGCAGAATCTTTAAAGGAGTTCCGGAGATAAAGAGAGTTCCTTCTTTTCTTTCTTCTGCAACTCTTTTCTAATGAAGAGACAATGAGAGCGGAGAAGAAGAAGGCGTATGGCAATGATCCCCCTTTTCACTTCTTGTTGGCCTTCCTTTATAGAGGAAAGGAGAAGCTTCGAGAGGGAAGGATTCTGTTGCCGATCGATGGTTCGCGTGAGAGGCCAGTCATCGGAGGGTGGATGAGCTCGGGCGGTGGAAGCATGCGAGTTCATTGGTGATGAACGAAGGAGGAGGAGCTCGGGCGATTGGAGGGTTTGTGGCGGGTTTTTGTGGGAGAGGCGAGAGGTGAAATCGGTTGCAGATGAAGGGTGATCGAAGGTGGAGGTTGTGGATGGGTGGCTGAAAAGGAGTTGAGAATCGGCTGTTGGAGGGAGTTTGCACATGGCCATGGTGTGGAGAGGAAGAAAGTTCTGGAGGGGGGGTTCGGACGAGAGCGGCTGAAGGAGAGAAACAAACTTTGAGAAAAATTTGAGAAAACCCTAACTCGACTATTAGTTTTGCATTTTCCAAAAGAGGTCTTCTTATAAAAAGATTTTCAAAAACGGGTTTCTAAAAATCATTTTACAATTTTCTTCATTTATTTTTGATTTTTTTGTTCTTTTCTGAGTATTTTCATTTTTTGTATTTTGGGAAATACAAAATCCTAAAATGTAAGGTAAAACAAGGATTTAAACTAATTCTTTTGTATTTTGAAAAATATTTACAAAAAGAAGGTTTTCAAGGCTATTTTGAGGAAATTTCTTTAGAAAATGGGTTTGGACCCGAATTTTGAGAAAATACTCGAGTTTTAAACCTCGAATCGAGGAATACAACTCGATGGATCCAAACGGATACCGGACGAAGTGTCTGAGCTTTTCAAAAGATTATTTTGGTAATTTTGAGATTTAAATTTAAAATTTGGATAATGAAGCTTAGATTTGGATTTTGATAATGGATCCGGATCCAAAATTGAGTCAGATATGGAAAATGAATTTAATTTCAACCAAATTTTGAGAAACAAAATGGAATTTAGATTTAAAACTGACTCAATTACCTAGAAAATGGGGGCAAAGGGCAGAAAGGGGATATTTACAACATTTTGAAAAATTTGGGGTGTTCACAAATGCCCCTCTTTGCTACTAAGCCGGTTGAGAGCCGAGCTTAGTGGCAAAGAAACACTCCAAATTTTGAAAAATGCCCCAGTCAGCTGATCCGAGCTGGGTGTGGAAGACTTATTTTGAAAACACGGCTCTTTGGGCTTGAAACCTTATCTTGAATAGTCCTGGGGGGATGAAATCCTCGACAATGATACGACTGAATGATAGAAATGAGGAAGTCGTGATGGGACTTTTGGTGAAAATTCCAGGGATGGTGAGAGATAAGAATTTTAATCAAGTTTCATGGGTGAGATAAGATCAGCCCTTTGGAATGACTCAGGTTTAGCCCTTAACCTGGATGGGACGAAGATAGATCAAGATAATTTGGATGGGGAAAGGAAGCATAAATGGACCTCGATGGGACATTTTGAGAGAAATGCCTCATGAGATGAAACTTAAGGACGATCCCTTCCTGGATGGATATACAAAGAGCACGGATTCCTTTGTGGGGAAAACCATGATGGGATGGGAAGGATTATCTTGTCTAAACGAGGCTCAGGTTTAACCCAAACCTGAAAGGAAGGTAACTCGCGGAGTGAGGTTCAGGCTTCACCCTTATCCTGAGAGGGACGACCATACAGAATCTTTCAGTGAAGAAACTATGATGGGACAACAAAAGCATCGCCAAAGCAAGATTCAGGTTTAACCCTTGACTTGAGTGGGAGATGATGCGAAATCTTCGGATGAAGAAACTGTGATGGAGCCTTCAGAATTTGGACAAACAAATCCTGAAAGGGGTTTGCGAGAAGAGAAAAACAAGGGATTCCCTAAAGCTTGGAAAAGGGATGATCTTGGGCGCCTCATTGCTGAGACTAAAATCAGCTTTCTAAAAACAGACGACCTCTCGCAGAAGGTTTGGGTTACACCTCGAGGAGCGAGGTAACATGTTTAATCCTTAGCCTGAATGGATACAGAATCCTCGAGGAGCGAGGAAGACTGTGACGGGCCTCTAGACTTTGCACAACAAGTCCAAGGGGGGTTTTGCAAAAGGATGAAAATGGGGGTCCCTAAAGCTTGAAAAGGGATTGTTCTTGGGCGCCTCATTGCTGAGACTGAAAATAGCTTTTGACAATAACAAATCTTTTGCAAAAAGTTCAGGTTTAACCCTTATCCTGAGCGGGTACTGTCCATGGTGGGACAGTGGGGAGCACAGGGAAGTGTGCGAATCTAAGAGCGCTCAGATCAGACGGAAGGAAAGGACTTTTCAGTCCTAAGGCGGGATGACGTCAGGATACGTCAAAACGATCTCAAGTTCACACTTCATGTTGGGATAATTAGAAAATATTGCCAATAAGATGCCAAAATTGTAGTTGATTCGGAATGATTGAATTGTGCTCATGTGTGAGAATATCACCTCTTTCTACCTAAAGTATTAGCTTCAATTGGGCTAACTCTGCAGAATTTGAGATCTAAAATTCAAATTTGTTGCTGTTGAGTTTCCTCAAGGAAGATATCAATTTCCCTAATATGAAAAGAAGAGGAAACATTCTTAGCTTCATAAAAGCAATTAAGTGAAAAGACATTGATAGATAAAGATGATTCTTGATAGTTTCGGGCAGTTTGATATCCTGGGCATTTCCCATGATGATCGGTTTGCACTCTTTTTGAACCATGGATCTTTTTTGGGTTCTTTTACATCCTCCTTCATTTTGGAGATGCCCTGACTTTTCTCTCTTTTTTGAGGAAGGGTATGTCACAAACTCCTTCATCTTGGAGATGCTTCGATCCTTTTTTTTCTTTCTCAGGGATCATGACATTGGTTCTTGGGTTGAAATCTCTAAATGATAGCAGAAATCAAATATCTTTTAGGGTTTGTCGGTAGGTTCATCGCATCCGCCTTCATCTCGACGGTGATCCGAACTTTCCCTGGAAGGATCCGTCACAAACTCCGTCATCTTGGAGATGTTTCAAATCTTCTTTGGCCCCGGGGGTCTACTCGCTTAATTCGCCTTCATCTTGACGACAATTGAGAGATCCCTTTTGCAGATATTTGATTACAGCTTAGATGACTGAGGATATATGGATTGGGTAGGTTCTTTTTACTGCCCAGGATATTTCCACTGTCTTACCGCCAAAAGAATAAATCTTTTAAGAATGCGCCACAGCTATGATCAATACCAGTTCACTTATGGCTTTTCAACATCATTGAATTTTCCTTTGCCGGTCATATCAACGATTTCTCTTCAACCTCTTGGTTGACCAACAGAAAAAGTTTGAATTTAGCTCTTACTTCGCAAGGGTCTTGCTCTTTTGAAAATGATACTGAAGGTAGTTTGAGATAATCCTTTGTATGATGAAAACTTTCGAGATCAACACTGACTTTTGATAGCATATTGGCAACGTATTCTATAAATCCTTGACGAAGGTCGCTTGATATCGAGTCGACACATCCATGACAAAATTCTCCTCTCTTTTTCCCCAAAAAGAGAGACTCAGGCTTAAGCCCTTACCTGAATGGGAAGCTGGAAATACTCCTCTCTTCCCTGAAAGAGGAGTTGTTTGCAAAACGGAACTTTCGAAGAGAAATTAAGTTTTCGTCAAAACTCCTTATCTCTAGGCTTCTCTTATGGAAAGGTGGCCGAAAAACAAAGTTGAAAGTATCACAGAGGAACGAGTCCATCACACTCTCCCTAGAAGAGGGTCCTCTGTGAAGGGGTTGGCCAAAGATGATAAACCGAGGGCCACAAAAGAAACGAGCTTCCGTCGAAGTTCTCCCTGGAAAAAGGGTTCTCTTGTGTAAAGTTGGTTGTCGTTTTGCAAACTGTTCGCGAAGAAAACGAGTCCCTTCAAACTCTCCCTGGAAGAGGGTCCTTGCGAACGAAAGATGGTTGCATGCGAAAAGAACGAGCTCCCTCGAACTCTCCCTGAAGAGGGTCCTTCGTAAGAAAAGATTGATTTTTGATGAAATGATAACCCGAAGGTTGAATTTGAGAATTTATAGTTTGAAATGATGATGTTTGGTTAGCACAAACGCTGAACCTGGATGGCTAACTGATTAGTCAGCCAAACACTAGCACGAGCGCTAGATGTACCAGCACTGGATTTCAAAGAGAAAGTCCCAGTACGAGCGCTGGGTTTTTGAAAAATGCGCACCAGTACGAGCATCAGATTTTCGAAATACACACCAGTACGAGTACTGGGTTTTCGAAATGCACCTCAGCACGAGCACTGGATGGTTCAATAGGAGAATTTGAAAAATGAGACCGACATTAAAAGATACTTGAGAATTAAGCGAGAATGATTGCCGGTGTTTCAGGATTATCCCTTATCCTGAAGGGGAAATGATGAGTGATGAGTGAAAACTCGAATTCACAATAACTTGTCCAATACAAGCATTGGATTCAAAAGGAAGTTCAAGTCGGAACTTGAAACTTCAAAAATGAGAATATACAAGAAGGAAAATCTGAGTCGGAACCCGGTTTTTAAATACAAGAAAGGAAGCGAGAATCGGGTTCGAAAACTCGAATTTCTCAAAAAAAAAAAAAAAGAAATGTCCAACACGAGCGTCAGATTCAAAAGGAAGTTCAAGTCGGAACTTTGAAACTTCAAAAATGAGAATATATATAAAAAAAGGAAAATCTGAGTCGGAACTTGGTTTTTAAATACAAGAAAGAAAGTGAGAATCGGGTTCGAAAACTCGAATTCTCAAAACAAAGAATTGTCCAACACGAGCGTTGGATTCAAAAGGAAGTTCAAGTCGGAACTTGAGACTTCAAAAATGAGAATATATAATAAGAAAAATCCGAATCGGAACCCAGATGAAAAAGGAGATAATTCCTACCCAGAGTCGGATTGAAAGGATTGACAAAAAGCGTGAATAGGTTTCGCCGATTACAAAGATTTATTCAAGATTCTTGACCTAAGATGGTCTGAATTTTGATGACTTCAGGAATTTCCCTTATCCTGAAGAGGAATGAATAAAGGTTGATATGAATTGAAGGGTTTATGGAAAGTAGTTCAGGTTTTAACTCTTAACCTGAAGGGGATGCAAAATAAAAGATCGATAAAATTTAAAAGTTTGATAAAAACTCAATAAAAAAAACTTGACAAAATGATAAAATGGATAACAAATCGATGAAAATTCAATTAAATCAGAAAATGAAATAGATGTAATTAAAAAAAATAGATCAACTGAAAGATTGACAAGTTTTTCAGAAAGAGAGTTCGTCTAATCCTGCCTGCATATGACGAAGGAAGACATGTATAGATCAAAATAAAAAAATGCCCCAGTATCAGGGAGAAGATATGAGAATTTAATAGAAAAATCGTCGCTTTATTGAGAGAGATTCTTCTGAAGAGTACAAAAGGCTAGGAATTTAAGTGTAAAATCTCTTCAAATGTAAAGCATTAATAGGATCTGGCAATTCCGCTCCATCTGCATTGATCAGACGATAGGAATTACGGGGCAATGCTTCCTTAACCACATAAGGGCCTTCCCAATTGGCCGACCACTTGCCCTTTGGCCGATGCTTGAGATGAGCTGTCGATCTGAGCACAAGATCATTGACTCGAAATCTTCTCTCAATAACGGATTTTGCATAGTGCCTAGCTATCCTCTGACGATAGGCCTGAGCGTGCTCTGCTGCCTTGAGTCTTTTCTCGTCTAGTAGATCAAGCTGTAGCAATCTCTGCTGCTGATACTTATCAAGTGGAAGTTCAACGACCGACGCAAACTTGAGTGCGGGCTTCTGAACATGAAGAGGTAACACTACCTCTGTCCCATAAACAAGCTCTAAAGGCGTAGCATTGGTTGGGGTTCGAATGGTGGTTCGGTACGCCCAAAGTGCGTCGTGCATCTTCTCGTGCTAATCACGGCCTATTTCCACTGTTCTTTCCAGAATGCGGATCAAAATCTTGTTGGTGGCCTCTGCCTGACCGTTCCCTTGGGGATAGTAAGGAGTTGAGAAGTGGTGATGAATCCCGAACTTCGAGCATAAGGTCTTCATCTTCTCATTTTTGAAATGACTGCCATTATCTGACACAATATCATGTGGGACGCCGAAGCGACAGAGAAGATTTTTATGAATAAATGAAACTACATGCCGGCCTTCTACTGTTCGCAGAGTGACAACTTCGACCCATTTGGTGAAGTATTTTGTGGCTGCAAGGAAGTATCGGTGGCCATTAGAAGTTGAAGGATTGATCGGACCAACTACGTCGAAGGCCCACATTGAAAAGGGCCAAGGAGAGACCACGGATTGTAAGTATGCGGCTGGCGCATGAATGGAAGGTGCGTGCATTTGACACTTGACGCATTTCCTTACAAATTGATGGCAATCTTGCTGCATGGTTTTCCAATAATATCCTGCGCGGATAATCTGCTTGACGAGTGTTTGGTAGCCGACGTGGCCACCACAAATTCCTTCGTGCGCCTCTTGGATAACTTCCATGGCTTCGTCTTTGTCTAAGCATCTGGCATACTCAGAACTGAACCCACGACGGTAGAGAGTATTGGCAAGGATAAAATAGCGGACTGACATGCGTTGAATCGCGTGTTGCTCCTTTCTTGGCATTTCTGCTGGAAACTCACCGGTTTCAATAAAGTTTTTGATGTCTTGATACCAAGGCTTTTCCTTCTGAGCGGCCTGATTTACTTGCTCAATTGGAATGTAGGCAGGCTGATCAAGTCTGTCGATCTCGAAGGAACGACAGGATTCACTGTCTTTAAAAGACAAAATAGAGCCTAAGCAGGCTAAACCATCGGCTATGTGATTGTATTCCCTCTTGACATGATTGAGCTGAAATTCTTCAAAGTTGCCTATGAGAGCTAAGGCAATCTTCTGATAAGGGATTAACTTTGAATCATTGACTTGCCATTCAACATTAACTTGGCTGATAACAAGTAATGAGTCACCGAAGGCGTGTACTCTCTTGACATCAAAGCTTTGCAAAATTTTGAGGCCTTGTATTAGAGCTTCATACTCAGCCATGTTGTGAGTACATTGGAAATTGAGCTTAAGGGAATAAGGGAGCATCTCCTTTTCAGGAGTGATTAACAAGATCCCAATTCCTATACCAGATATATTTCTGGCCCCGTCAAAGAATAGAGTCCAGAGTGGAGATTCCTGAACACTGCAGATGCGATCATCAGAAAAATCATCTTCTGCTTTGATCTCTTCTGTCAGCGGGAAATCTGCTAACTGATCTGCGATGGACTGACCCTTGACCGATTTCTGAGAAACGTACTCCAAATCATACTGCATCAGGAGGACTTCCCATTTCGCAATCCGTCCTGTAAGGAAAGGCTGCTCAAGGATGTATTTGAGAGGGTTGAGTCTCGACAGGATCTTGATTTCTGATGCCATTAGATAATGTCTCAGCTTCTGACACATCCACACTAAGGCTAGACATGTCTTTTCTATCTGAGAATATCTCTTCTCGTAATCGATGAAAGTCTTGCTGATGTAGTAGATGGCATGCTCTATCCGGCTTCCTTCCTTATACTGCGCAAAAAATCCGCCACAAGCATTGTGGTTGACAGAAATATACAAGAGCAGCGGCTTTCCGAGTTCTGGTGGCTTCAGAACAGGGGGATTGAGAAGATACTGCTTGATGCGCTCAAATGAGAGTTGGCATTCTGATCCCCACTTGAATTTTACTTCTTTTCTTAGCAAGTGATTGAAGGGCTCGCATCTCATGGCCAAATTTGAGATGAAACGTCAAATAGACTGAATGCGCCCCTGAAGGCTCCTTAATTCTTTGAGATTGGTGGGAGGCGGCATGTCAATGATTGCTTTTGCTTTGGCAGGATCCACCTCTATGCCTTTCTTGCTGATCATGTAGCCAAGCAGTTTGCCTGACTCTACCCCAAAGACACATTTCTGCGGATTGAGTCTCAACTTGTAGAGGATAAGTCTTTCAAAGACTGGGCTGAGAGCATCGAGATGATCCTCGCCTTCTTTAGATTTGACTAGAATGTCATCCACATAGGCATCCATGTTTTTGTGCATCTGATCATGAAAGATCACTGCCATATCCCTCTGATAAGTTGCTCCGGCATTCTTGAGTCCAAACGGCATGACTGTATAGCAAAAAGTACCCCAAGGTGTGGTAAAAGAAGTTTTTGATTGGTCACGAGCGGCCAATTTGATTTGATTGTAGCCTGAGTATCCATCCATGAAGGAGAACATGGCATGGCCTGCCGTGCTATCGATCAGAAGATCGATGTTGGGGAGTGGATAATCATCTTTCGGGGTTGCTTTGTTCAGATCTCTAAAGTCAATACAAATCCGAACTTTGCCATTCTTTTTGGGGACTGCCACAATGTTCGCCAACCAATCTGGGTATTCGATGGTCCGAATGAACCCTGCTTTTAATAACTCTTCAAGTCCTTCTTTAACTTGCGGTGCCACCCGAGGATCCATTTTTCTTAGTTTTTGCTTGATTGGTTTGCAATCTGGCTTCAACATAAGGCGATGCTCGACTAACTTGGAGTCTAAACCTGGCATATCTTCATAAGTCCAAGCGAAGACTTCCTGATGTTGTTTGAGGAAGTAGATGAGCCTTTCCTTCTCATCAAAACTTAGACTGGAACCAATTTTGAGGATCCTTGGATCATCTTCTGAACCAATATTGACATCCTCTATTGGATCCTGAACCAACGGCGATGGTTCATCGTGCTTCTGAATGCTGGCAAATTCTGGCAAATCTTGAATTGTCGAGTCGAATTCTGCCAACTCCTCAATCCGCTCTGTCATTTTGCTGACTTCTGCCCCTGCCTTCGCTTTGCATGCTTTGGCTGGTTTGTTTTGAAAAAGATTGGTATTGATAACGAGCTTTTTGAATGATTTAGGAGCCATGATCACGGCAATCCTGCAAGTGAAAAGGAGGCTTTTGAGAAAAAGGTAAAATATCTGAAAAATAACCTTTTGTACAGAGATAGAGAATGACAACATAGATAAGGATATAAGCAGAGAATTTGTGTACACCAAGATGAACAAAGCAAACAAACTTTTCATTGATTGAATAAACTTTGATATTTACAAGCGACTGTTTGAGACAGGGAAAGAAATTGGGGCGGATCTTGCCCTTACAAGATGACAAAAAGGAAAGAGAACAAAAAGCACTGGCATTGTCTTCATTACTGAGCTCCCTTGACGAAGATGGTCTTTCTGCCGGATGACTGACCTGTGAAACCTAAGCCTGTGCCGGTGACATGCTGAACAGGGATGATCGGCTCTAGAATGTCGTCTCCATTTTTGCCTAGGCCCCTGAAGGGCTGATACCCATGCTTCATCAGAAGATCAAATCCTTTCCTTGATTTTAAGAATCGAGGAAACAGAGGGTGATCTTTAATTGAGGTGCAATCGAGGCGTCCTCCTAGCTTGAAGAAACGAGGTCCCTGCCACTGAACAACTGCAGTGACATTTTCTGTTGGCTGGATTTCCTTCAGATTCAGCATATCTAGGCTTTCACTCAGATTGATCTCGTCGACTTCCCTAATGCTCGGGATGTCGGCAGTGAAAGTGGGACGGGGAATCATCGGCTGCGGGAGTCGTTCTTCTGGATCCTCTCCTAGGACCGTGGTGATCATGCCTCCCTTCGACCATTTGATACACTGGTGCAGGGTTGATGGGACCGCATTGGCATTGTGAATCCAAGTGCGTCCGAGGAGCAGATTGTATGTAGGTGGCACATTCACTACATGAAACAGGACCGTATGTACCGAATAGTTGATGAAAATTTCGAGAAATATCTTCCCCTTGGCTGTCTGCCCATGGTTATCAAAACCGTAGATAGTGATCGGATCTGGGGTGTATTCCTCTTCTTTTAGGCCCAATGCCTTGGCCGTCATCTCAGGACAGATATTGAGGCTGCTGCCTCCATCGACGAGCACATGAGGGACTGTCATGCCCCTGGTTCGTACTACTATGTAAAGTGCATTGTTATAAAAAGAATGAGGTTTTGGCAGATCCTCATCCGAAAAGGTGATTGGCGCATTCGTCATGGCCTGATTGACGATTTGAGCCATGTCCTGCGGAGTCGTGCTAGGCTTGACTTTGATCTTTCTGAGAAGATCTTCTAGTACTTGCTGGTGCTCAGATGAAGCGTGGGTCAGGTCCAAGATAGAGATGTTGGATAATGCAGTAATCGGCTTCTGAATTGACCCTGAAGCCTCTTCTTTCTTCGAAGCTGCCTTGATAAAGTGCTTCGGGATCCTGGGAACTATCTTGGCAGTTCCTGTTGCTGCCTTTGTTGGTTTGCTGAAAGATGGGATGACATCCGCCCTCTTGACGGATGACTGTGCCTGGCGAAGGACTAGGACCTGATGTTGATCCTGAATGTCCTGTCTAGAACATGGTTGGATACTGTCTTGCAAAGAGAATGCTTGCTCTGAGATGACCGAAGCTGAATGTTTAGGGAATGGTTTAGACAAGACTTCCGGCTGCTGCTCATCCTCGTCCTCAATTAACATGTTTTTGTCAATACAATCTTGAATGATGTTTTTGAGGACAAAGCAATGTTCGGTGTTGTGTCCGACAGTCCGATGGAATTTGCAGAATTTATCAGTCCATTTACCCATAGCGACGGGAGGATCTGCCACCTTGGGAAGCTTAATCATTCCTTTCGACATCATATATTCTAGGATGTCTTCGCGGGACTGTTCTAAGGCTGAGAACTCCCGATCATAACTCCAACCTTCGTGCTTCGGCTTTTCTGGCTGCTTCGCTTATGGCTGGGGCGCTGGTTGATTGGGCTTAACAAATTTTCCCTTCTGGGCTGCCGAGTTTGTCCTTTCGGCCCTGGGATGCCCTGCGTTCTTGTTGCGGTCTTTCTTGTTCTTCTTTCTGCCGGAACCACTGCTGCCCTGATCTGTCAATCCTGCGGCATAGGCGACGTGCGCCTTTTTCTTTTGATCAGGATTTCCTCTGACAAAAGGATATCCTTCGTATAGACCATTGTCCAGGCCGGTCTCGAGCCACTCGGCTCTCTCAATTAATTTGATGAATGACTTGGCAGGCGAAGTGGAAATGAGGTTCCTCAAAGGCTGGGCAAAGTTATTTAGAATAATCTGCAGGGCGTGCTCCTCAGGGATGGGAACCTTCATTCTGTTACAAGTGCTTCTCCACCTGTGGATGAATTCACTGGCTTTCTCATTCTCTATCTGTTTTAAATTGTACAGATGATTGAGGGTTGGTGAGGCTTCAACATTAAACATGAAGTGCTCAATAAATAAGTTGACAACTTTATCGAACTCTCGTAGTTCGATAGGATTAATGTGGTCTGCATACCACCTGGCCGCTACCCCTTCTAGGCTGCGAGGAAAGCAGATGAATAACGCCCAATTATCTTTCCTGAAACGGCCGCATTTGGCATAGAAGGTGGCCAAATGAGCCTTGGGGTTGCTAGTTCCGTCGAATTTAATGAACTTGCGAGGGAGATTCTCCAAATTGTCATCCCCGTCCAGACCATGATAGAAGTCTTCACCGGAGTAAATCTGCTTGCCCTTGCTTTTAGCCTGGATATCTTTGATAGCCCTATTCATTTCTTTCATCTGCTCTTGCATCAGATCATTAACTGGAATGGGCTTGTTGATTGATTTGGGCTCTGCAGCGGTCTTTGCAAACTGCGGTGGAGGATTCTGATAAACAAGCTGATCTTCCTCTTTCGATTCCTCAACCGATTCTGTTTCTTCAGAAGTGGTGTCGGGCTGTACTTGCTTTCTGACAATCCTGACTGGCTTCTTTACAGCCTTCTACTTTGGCTTGCTTTTTGGAACAGCTTCTTTCTGACTGGCCTCGGCCTGCTCAGCCATCATTTTGGTCATCATTCTTTTAAACAGATTATACATGGTTGGATCTATGTCATCTGCTTGATTCTGATTCTGTCCCCTGACTGACTTGGGGGAATCCATCCCTCCGGCCTCACTGTCGCTGTGTTGAGGAACTGTTTCCTTTCCTACCCTTGTTACAACCATTTCGCCAATGCCAGTGATTTCCTGCGGAGATGAAAGGAATGATTAGGGTTCGAGGAAACTTTTGAAAATGTGATTTCTTTTAGAAAAGGCATGAGGGAAGGAATTGGCAAATTTTTGCAATGATTGCATCATCCTTTTATGGTGACAAAATGCGCCTTATGACCTAGGCGAGGTCGTCTGTCATGACGAGGGATAAAAGAATAGACAAAATGGGTCTCATCACTGGGGATGAATCCGTAACTATATGAAATAAAATAGGATTTTGGCCACAAAATAAAAGTTTGCATTTTCATTGATTGACAAAATTTAAATACAAAGAGAAGGTGGGCAGACAGTTTGCCACCATTCTCGATATTCTGATGATACATTAGGACTAGGAAATATAGAGAAAGGAATAAAGGAGTCCCAAGTGTATTTGGCGACGTGGTATGCTCCAGACCACTGATCTGACCGTAGATCGACTCTAGCATGCGGCCTGTCGGGAAGCGAGTGTTGGCACGAACCTGCCGCTGCGAAAACTGTCTGAGGCATCTCTCTGGCTGATAGTCTACGCAGAAGAACGGGCCGAGCAGTTTGTAACGCTTGTCACGAGCATAGGTGTAGCGAGGAATGGTCTCTCTTCTGTCGAAGAAGTCCCAAGTGATTTCTTCCTGATGCAGTTTCTCGATCAAAGCTCGGCACTGAATGGCTGACTTCGGCTGCTTGTTGCTGAATCTGAAAGAGCTGGCTTTTGACGGTACATGTCGCAGGAACCACGACTGCAAGGCATACGTGCATCCTTCTACCAAAATGGTCTCTCCGAGGGCAAATCGAGCTAAACCTCTATAGAGAAAAGCTAGAGCTGCCATGGAGACTGAAAGCTGACGGGTCCGCTTGCTTCCCCATCTTCGAAAAAGTTGGGCGACTGTGATATCGATGAAATTCTGACCATTCTGAAAGAATGCCAGCCCTACTGTGCATAGGACCATGGCATGCTGGATCCTTTCTTTCGCTGCTCGAGATAAGGTATCGACTTCTTCGTAGGCCCCATACTTGTTGTAGAGTTCGAACAGATCGATGAACTGATTTCCGCTGATCTCTGTGAGAGGCCAGGATCTGCTCCCTGTAGCTCTGGCCAATGCTTCTCGAATATCTACCCCTTTGACATTGATCAAAAATTGTTGCTCGACCGGATCATCTGGCTGACCAGCTGGTTCTGGCAATCCCATGATATCATTGAACTCGTCCATTAGCATAGTCATCTCTCCCCATGGAAACCAAAACGTGCAGGTACGCGGATTCCATCGCTCTGCCATAGCTTGGATTAGACTGTCGTTGATGGTTTGCTTGCCAACTGCCGATGCCATCTCCAATCCACAATCGTCCAAGTGGTCTGGGAACATACGCGAGAAGGCGGTGAACCAAGAATAGTACCACCGAGGGAAGAAGGTACGAGACTGAATGACCCGATGATCTGGGGTTCCATCCCTTATTTGATAGAAGACATGATCCCAAGGAAAGATAGCATCGGGAGATTTTGATGCCATCGGAGTAATACTGGAGCACAAAGGAAGAGAGTCAGATAGAATGCAGGACTTATGGATAGACTTTTCGATGAAAGAAGGGGAAAAACATTAATCCTGGAAATTTTGGAAAGAACAGGGGGTTTGAAAAAGACTTTCCAGGGTTTTGAAGAAAAAGTTTCGACATACAAAAAGGGGAAAAGAATATAGGCAAAGGAAAAAAATATACACCTGGGGTTTTTTTGAAAATAGAGGAAGTTTTAAAGAGTACACCCAGGGTTTTAAAAGAGGTCGATATAGGAGAACACAAGGAAAACATCACATAATCATAGCTGCACAAAACAAGGATGTGCACATAGCACTCCCTAAAGTCTGACTCTATATGCAATACTTGAAATAGCTCGTAGGACCTTAATTCTAACTCTATGGTTCAGATCATCTGATTCCAATCAAGGTATGCTGATATACTCAAGCCGAAGCTCGAAGTACGTGGCATATAAGATATTTCTCCGGTTCTAAGGTAAAGGCTTCCCAATATCCTTGAGCACCTACCGATATACCTCGGATTATGGCCCTTAGGTACGTGGCAGGGGGGCGTGAACCCAAATAAGTGGTCCAGTTGTGAGGCTCTCTCCCGAACTATGGTTCAGTGAGACAGCCCAGCAACGTGAAGACCGGGACAATATAGGTAGGGATGTTTTCAAAAAGATGATCACATGCAGATAAAACCAGAAGGCTCTAATGCAAGTCCTAAAGAGATAGATTTAAATAAGAAGAAGCATACACTTGCATACATTGTTTTGCATTCAATCCCTAAAATTGAGGAGAGTTGTATTTAAAACCTAAGTCTAATGTGAACATGGAATAATCTCCTCAATATGGTCCTACCAAACCATACTTAGATCCTATATGCAATGATGTCAGCTTGGGACAAAATCTAGGCTCCTAAGGTTTGCATGGAAATGTAGCTGACATATGTTAGAATAAAGACTTAGAGAATATTAGAGCAAAGCAAAGGCATAGATCCAACCGGACGAAGACGAGTCCCATCACGGTCGCCAAACCTGTGATCATCGCAAAAATTTTCCTATTCTCTCATAATGTTTTCTCTCTTCCTTCTCTTTTCCTTTTCTAACCTCTATTTTCCTCCTTTTTGAAGGGAGAAGAATAGAAGAAAGAAAAGAGAAAGAGGAGGGAAAAGAAAGAAAGAAAGAAAGAAGAGGAATCCCTTTGCGCGGTCTCACTTGACCTTTATTTGAAAATATTTAGAAAAATTACTCGCCTCCGTTTTGAAAATTTGCGGGACAAAGATGGAGAGACGGGATTCGCTCGTCGGTATGAGGTTCGACCGTTCCTGGCGCCTTTACCAGGGGTAATCGAACCAAGGATCGAATCTATGCCTTTTTGCTTTGCCTAAATATAATCTAAGAATTTATCCTAAAAGATCTAAATGCACAAAGAATCATGCTTGTGCAATGCAATAATGTATGCTCTTTTTGAAAGCTATTTTGAAAATCTCCAAGTTATTCTGAGATGAACTTGATAAGGGAGTGAAGAAACGATTGAATTTAACTTAGAACTTGAGATAGATTAGAAAATTTCTAAGTCTAAGTAAATCAGAGTCGAAAGAGTAAATCTTTGACTTAGAGAAAGAATGATTTAAAGTTTTGAAAATGAAAGGAGATGAAGTTTCAGAGTCAGAGGTGAACTTTGAATTTAATCAAGGATTTAAGAAAAGAAAGTAAGATTTCGAAAGTGGAATTGAATTTGAAATCTAGAATTGGGAATGGAGATTGGGTTTCGGATCCTAAAATAGATTCGGATCTGAAGTCTAAGATCCAAAGCGAAACTGGAGTCTGGATCCTAAAAAAGAATTGGATCTGAAATCTGAGATCCAAAGTGTGATTGAATTCTGGATCCTAAGATGGATTTTTGGATCTAAAAGCCTGAGATCCAAAGCAAAATTGGATTCTGGATCTTAATTGGGAATTGGATCTGGAGTCTGAGATCCAAAAGTGAAATTGGACTCTGGATCCTAAAGAGGAATTGGATCTGGAATCTAAGATCCAAAAGTGGAATTGGACTCTGGATCCTAAAGAGAAATTGGATCAGAAGTCTAAGATCCAACATGAGTGTTGAATTTTGGATCCTAAAGAGGAATTGGATCTGAAGTCTGAGATCCAATATGAATGCTGAATTTTAGAAAAAAATAGATTTGGAGTTAATTCAAGAATTTCTAAGTCTGATTTGAATTTGGGAAAAGGGATTTTAGACATTGAATTTCGAATATACAGATGAATCCCAAAGTCAATTTAGACCTTTGAAGTTTGAAATGAATCAAGAATCTCAAAGTTAAATTGAACTTTGAGTTTGATTGGAGCTTTTGAAAATGAATTTGAAATTTCAAAGTAAAATAGAACTTTGAAAATGAATTTGAATTGAGAATTTTGAATATGAAATGAAATCGAAATCTCAAAGTTAAATTGGACTCTAAGATGGAAAATGAAATAGATTTGAAAAAAAAGATGAATAGGATTGAAGATTGATTGAAGAAGATACTTACATCACTTGGAGTTTTTGAAAGTAATTTTGAAAATATGATGCAGTTCTATCCTAAACGATGAATGAATTAAAAGAATTTTGAAATTGGATTTTGAAAAGCTATTTCATTCTTTAAATGAATTTAAAATAAGATTGAAGATATAATACATCCTTGACTATGGTCATTGAATGTATTATATAATAATCTATATTTAAATTCAAGAGAAGAATAAAATACATTTGGTGCTTTTATAGAATTTAAAATGAAATTAACTCTCAATATACCCTGACTATGGCCATTGGTATATATTTTGAGTCAATTTTAAGTTAAATTCTAATAAAAGGGGAAAATATTTGAGGAAATATGATTAATTTTGAAAACGGGTCCAATGTGGATCCAGTGTTATTTCGTAAAAGATAAAAATCCTAAGTTTTGTCCACACCCTGACTATGGCCATTGATGTGGATCATCAACTTAGGATTGATTTACCTCTTACGAAATGGTGCACGTGTCATTCGTGTTTCACCAATGTGAGATTTTGAGAAATAAAGGCAAAAGCATGAAAACAGGCAATTCATGATATTTACAATGTTCATTCATCCTATCTAGAACAGGAAATGTAAATTCTCATTTAAGATCTAACTATTACAACACATGAAATTTTTACAACTCCACATAGTGATATCCTTCACATATTCCTTGCAAAACACTTTGGTTAGTGCGAAAAGAGAAGGGAAATTACATATATCATATAGATGTTAATGACGAAGCATTCATGTGCCAAGATATTCAAGTTCTAAAGTGCAAAATAACGAAAATGATATATATACCTATGAATATATACATATATATATATATATATATATATATATATATATATATATATATATATATATATATATATATATATATGTATACCTATATACATACATATATGAGTATATAGGTATATAGATGGGATAGTGAATGTGAAGGTAAAATGAAAACCGAGGACTAAGCATATATACATGCTATGGAGGGTGTTGTACTGATGAATGTAGCATATAAATAGTTGTTGCTGATGCACAATGCTGGAAATAGACTAGATAGAGTTAGCAGGTGAAATGTGCATGAAAGTGTGCTAACGAACAACAAGTGTATGAGGCACGGGGTCTGTATGCTATGTATGAAGATGGCCTAAACCGATAGCTGAGGATGGTAAGGGATTACAAAAGTGCATAGGTAGCTGCTGGAAATGGAATGAATATTACATACAAAAGGGGATGAAAAGGTCTGAAGGCACTCCACTGCAGCAATGTCCAGCTTTGCCACAGGAAGTCATGGTGGGACCATGGTGACACTTGGTTACTATCACCAAAATGGCACCATAGCAGTGCTTTAAGTACTGTTGTATGTGGGTGGAAGAGGCCAATTACAAATGGATGGACAATGTGGAAGTTATAGACTGTAGCAGTGAACATAATGCTATCAGATGGCTGGACACCTACTGGGTGTTGGGTTGGTATGATGGCATGAGGAGGTTAGGAACAGGTAGTGGTTTTAAAAAAAAATGCTGGAAGGGAGATGTGGCTGATGTTGCAACAGATGATACCAGGGAAATGTAGAATAGGTAGATATTATGGAGATTTATACAAATGCCAACACATTGCTGACATACTAAATACATACATTAGATGGTAAATGGGTATTTGGACGGTAAATATAAAGATAATGTGTAACGAGGTCACAGCAGAACGATTAACCAATCGATTTCTACGAAGTAAATATACAGGTAGGTTGGCTGGATATATCATCTGCAGACTTTGAGTGTGCATCGAAATGTAGGCAATGTATAGGCACAGAAGGTGAAAGTGTAGCAAGAACTCCATGACAATGATTTCATTAATACCAAAATGCCAGGGTACAAGTTCATGGATGCTCATACAGATGAATGAAAGTAATGTGGCAATGATTATATTTACATACACAGGAGCATGCCAATATAATTGGTCTGCATGTCATCAATTGATAGGTAAACGACCAAGTGTTGGGAGATACATGGGCGACATATGGGCCACACAGGGATGAAATGGTAAGGTGTATTATGTAACAGTAAAGGGGGGGGGGGGTTAATCTGCTGAAATAACGAGGAAGGTATGTTGCAGCAGTGGTGTGCTACTGTAAAAATCTGCAGTGAAGGCAGGTAAATGTGGACTGAAGTGTTGTGTAGAGAGTGAACATAGTGAAATGCTTGTTGTGTGTGTTACAATATGTACAAAATGGAAGGTGAGTGGACAAAAACTGGATGTGCAGGTGATGGGAAATGATGTATCTACAAGATGTGAGGATATGGTGTTTTGCTACAATGAACAAGGAAATTTTGCAGCAAATGCAAAGAAGGTGAGATGGGGGGTGCTGTGAGGATGCAGAACTTCCAGAAGATAACCAAAATATAAAAACATAAAAAGACTCACGCTCCTACATTCAGTGCGAAATCATACCTTATAAACAAAGATTGCTGTATTAGCTCCTAAGTTATCAGCATTTACAAGCTGAAATTTGCCTTAAACATCCGATACGCCAACCAAGATACGGAATCAAAATTGCTCTTGCCCCATTGTCAAGGCCTGATTACACGTCTTCCATGGACAAAGTCGCCCTGCAAAACTGGGATTTTCAGTTTAAATCTGTCTTGACCATAGGTGGAGGTGATGTATTGCTTCCTTCCTTCATAAACTGCTTCAAAAACATCATTAGAACAGTTCTTGCATGTCCCAAAATTCCTTCAAAAGACAGATTGAAATTTTAGCTGTAAGTAAACAACATTGTTGTTGCTACTAACATTACTTCTGGTCTCAAATTATGAATTGCATTACCTATCTCAGCTAAAATTTTTTTAGATCCCTGTGATTCCCCATTAAACAATGAGCTTATGTGCAGCATTAAAAGGGGTGGCGAGTTAGCAGTAAATCATATGGGAGTCATTTGGATTTTTCGGCCCAAGCTTTCCCTTCCGATTGTACAGGTGGAGAAAGGTCCGGACCTCCAGATGCTAATTTCAGTAGACAGGTTTAATGAAGGTAAGGTGGCACTCAATGCTTCCAAGGCTTGGGACTAAACAAAACGCCATCAAAACAACAGCATGAAAAAGCGACAATAATTTTCTTGGGTTTTGGTAAACACGAATGGAGAAGACAGGTGCTTATGCTATACTGAACAAGAGATGCACATAGAGGGGCTTACACGATGTGAAGAAATAAAAAAAAAAAAAAAAAAAAAAACGTGATGTCAAACAGAGGAAATGAAATGCTGCAACCGATCATGATAAAAGATATCAGTAAGTAGAATTAACTTGTAAAACAAATAACTGATGATGCTAGATAAGAATAAATGATCCTGATAACACCACATAAATGGGTAGATCTATCCACAAATTGAAGCGAAATGAATGGAATGTAATGATGAACAGGGGCTTATACAGATCCCTTTACCTTTTGGACAACAGAATGTTTCCAAGTTTATTACTTATATCAGAAGCAATGCTAAATCAGATAATGAAAATGATGCAATGTAATATAGTAAAAGAAGACAAAGGAAGAGTACGCTATAACGATGGATCATTGAACCAAAAAAAAAAAAAATAATAATAATAATAATAATGCTCGATCAAGATGGAAAATACTGGGGAAGTGTATTGGGGTGGGGAATTAGCACACCAAATGATTGCAAGAGAAATGAGAAATATGGAATTGATGGAATCCTTCCATATGATGAATCCGATCTGATGCTAGATCAGATATCGTTTGTGGAAGTCATTTCCATATGTAAAACAAATAAATGAAACTTACTAAAACAGGTACGCACGACCTTGTTGGATGAAAGAAAGGAAAGAATGATTTGCTAAAACACACAGCATAAAAGGAAAATACATACAAGGATGCAGTAAATCGTAAAGAGTTTTGAATTTAAGGGTGCGAACAAAGATCAAGATCGAAGAAATTAGAGAAAAAAAAATGTAAATGTATAAACCGAAAGCAATGTCGGAATTATCCATTCCGTTGTTGTTGCACAGTGATGTATTGAAATTGTTATATGCAACTCAATATCATCTATGATGCGTCGATGGGGGTTAAAAGCTAGAAAAACTTAAAGAGAAATCATAAAAAGCAAAAGAAATGAAATAAGATGAATGAAGAGATGAAATCGAAATTCAGAAAAGAGGAACAAACAAACAGACAAACATTGGGAGGCATTGTCAATCATGAGATGGAAAATCCGTGGAAATAATTTACTGGAAATCAAAATGTAGATGAAGAATCACCTCTGTTTTGCAGGATCTTTGGAGGAGTTCCGGAGATAAAGAGAGTTCCTTCTTTTCTTTCTTCTGCAACTCTTTTCTAATGAAGAGACAATGAGAGCGGAGAAGAAGAAGGCGTATGGCAATGATCCCCCTTTTCACTTCGTGTTGGCCTTCCTTTATAGAGGAAAGGAGAAACTTCGAGAGGGAAGGATTCTGTTGCCGATCGATGGTTCGCGTGAGAGGCCAGTCATCGGAGGGTGGATGAGCTCGGGCGGTGGAAGCATGCGTGTTCGTTGGTGATGAACGAAGGAGGAGGAGCTCGGGCGATTGGAGGGTTTGTGGCGGGTTTTTGTGGGAGAGGCGAGAGGTGAAATCGGTTGCAGATGAAGGGTGATCGAAGGTGGAGGTTGTGGATGGGTGGCTGAAGAGGAGTTGAGAATCGGCTGTTGGAGGGAGTTTGCACATGGCCATGGTGTGGAGAGGAAGAAAGTTCTGGAGGGGGGGTTCGGATGATAGCGGCTGAAGGTGAGAAACAAACTTTGAGAAAAATTTGAGAAAACCCTAACTCGACTATTAGTTTTGCATTTTCCAAAAGAGGTCTTCTTATAAAAAGATTTTCAAAAACGGGTTTCTAAAAATCATTTTACAATTTTCTTCATTTATTTTTGATTTTTTTGTTCTTTTCTAAGTATTTTCATTTTTTGTATTTTGGGAAATACAAAATCCTAAAATGTAAGGTAAAACAAGGATTTAAACTAATTCTTTTGTATTTTGAGAAATATTTACAAAAAGAAGGTTTTCAAGGCTATTTTGAGGAAATTTCTTTAGAAAATGGGTTTGGACCCGAATTTTGAGAAAATACTCGAGTTTTAAACCTCGAATCGAGGAATACAACTCGATGGATCCAAACGGATACCGGACGAAGTGTCTGAGCTTTTCAAAAGATTATTTTGGTAATTTTGAGATTTTAATTTAAAATTTGGATAATGAAGCTCAGATTTGGATTTTGATAATGGATCCGGATCCCAAATTGAGTCAGATATGGAAAATGAATTTAATTTCAACCAAATTTTGAGAAACAAAATGGAATTTAGATTTAAAACTGACTCAATTACCCAGAAAATGGGGGCAAAGGGCAGAAAGGGGATATTTACAACATTTTGAAAAATTTGGGGTGTTCACAGGTGGCGCCATCTGAGGGCTCCCTGCAAAAGCCAAATTTGAATTTCAAACCCCCAGATAGCACCCCTTGAGATGGCGCCACATGGAGGGCTCAGATTGAGCCTGTTTGAAATTCAAAAATTTTCAGAAAATCTATAAAAACAAGGCTCCACGCCCAGCATAAGGGAGACCATTTTGTGAACTTGAAAATTCGACCTAGCCTTCCTAAAAGTCTGATTTTGAACTTTGGAAATTACGCCCCTTTAGCTCATTGGAGAAGGTGGAGTAAAGTTCGTGCAGTGGCCAATTCAATTCAAGCATAGGTCGATTTTGGTGAACCATTCAAAGCCCGGAGCGAAGGACGAAGGAAGCTCGTGGTAGCCGCCCTTGTCAAGAGCTTCTACGCTGCGTAACGAAGCAAGGTGCACTTCTTTTCCCCTTGATTTGATTCCATAAATCGATTCGGGAGTCGTTTGAAGAAAGAGCTCATCCGAGAGATGGATTGAGCTATTCTCATAAAACGACATATATAAAAATATTTAATTAGACTTCCTTGATGATTTTAACATTCATGTAGTTATCTAGGTTTAATTTGCATTTTATTTCATTCATTTAGCACATTTCATGAATTAATTAGGATTAATTTAGCATGTATTTCAATTCTGCTCATTTTCAGTAGGTCTCTGTTTTTGTCAGTCAGTCCACACGTCATTTCATGCATTTAGTTTTTATTAAAAATCCCAAAAAAATCACTGAATACGACCTTAGGTGTCCCTAAAATTGTGCCAAAAATTCGGAGGCATTTGAATTGGTTTACTGCGGTAAATATTCAAAATGGTAAGTCACAATTTGTTACCCGGGATGCATTTTGAAAATCATTTGCCGACTTGTAAAATCGAGATATCCCTCATGGGAGATCCGATTTTCGATCCGAAAGATGTTCGGAACTCTGAAGAATGTCTTGTTTTTAATATGATTTTCTCAGATTTTTATAATTTTTTTTTATGTCTGACAAAAATCTGAGAGTTTGGGACACGTGTGAGAGCCTGATTTGGGCCTCTGAGATCTTGGATCGACTTAGGGCGATGGTTTCTCTTTGTGTGTTGCTCCAAATCCAACACTGTAAAAAGTGAAAGTTATGTCCGAGGTGTCATATATTTGCATCTGAAAGCCTGTGATTTTTAGAATAGCGTTGATACCTGCTTCAGATTTTTCTTGTCAGTCCCCTGTTTGGTCACATTGGTCTGTTCTGTCAATTTAGGAACACAAAGTTATATTTTTATACCTTTTTCTGTCGATCAAACTCCGATGTCATGAACATGAACGTTGTTCATGTAGGTGTCTTGAGTAACTTTGATTAATTTCATAAATTTCCATGGCTGTTTTCTATTTTTTTAGCATTTTACATCAGATTAGGGTGATTTTACCTCTGTCAGAACTAAATCTCTGTTTATGAATTCACCATGGCTCAAATCCCGAGGCTGTAAAAACCAAAAATGTTCCATTTCGGGTCCTTTAACAGTATGCAAAATATCAGAAGTTTTCATGTTGTAAATCTTGCATTATCATATTAAGCATTGCATTTGGTTCGGATCGATAGGCAAAATCCACCATTTTAGGACTTTCTTTAAATTTTAGCATTTAAATCATATCATTTCGTGATTTTTAGCATTCTAGGCTGTTTATCAGAGTAAGTAGATGCTTCATACCGAATTTGGTGCAATTTGGAATCCATTTGAGGTTCGGATTAGTCATAATACCAAAATAGGGTCCCGCAGGACCCAGATCCAAGTGAAAAACAAGCGAAATTCGTTATTTTGGATAAATTGCAAAATGCCAAATTCTGATTTTATAGTCCTAATGTGTTTAGCAGCATGTCATAATGTCTCATACTGCATTTCATCATCATTTGTTTCAATTTGAATTTCGAAATCTCAATTTTACCAAGTTTTCCTTCAAAAACCCTGATTTTAAAGGTATAACTTTATAATTAGGGGTATTTTGGTCATTTTGACCACCATTTCGAATTTCAAACTATTTTCCACCGAATTTCTTGCATTTACATCATTTCAAATATCAAGGAAGCATGAGAATAGGGTTTATATCCAATTAAATCCAATAATTTCATAATATTATTGGAAAATCTTGGAAAAACCCACATATTTGAGCTAACCCTATTTCAAGTTTGGCAGGGACATTCCAAAGAAGGAGCTGAAGTCTGCAAATTTCTTTTATTTTATTTACTTAGTGATGTAATAATGTAAATTTTGGAATAAGAGATTTAATTTCCTGCTTAGACTAGGATGCATATCATATAGTTTGAATTCATGCAATATCCTGTTTTCTATGATTCATTCATTTTATTTCGAAAGCACCATAGATGTTCACGAATGGAACATGCACCAACTCTTAGGGAGTTGATGAACTCGGTGGAATCCATATTTACGGCCCTAGTCGGAATATGGACGAGACCCAGATCCATCATCTTTTTATTAGTCACATTGAGCCTACACTCTTAGGCTATCTTAAAATGCATATCATATTTTCAATATTTTCAAAGCATTGTGCATTAAGTCAATTAAACTCTGAACATATTCATGGCCACAGTCAGAATATGTGAAGGATTTACTTTGACTTAATGCACATTTTCCAACAATTTTCTTAGAAAATCTTTCAAAGTGCATTCATCCATTCATATCATTTGCATCATGAAATCCTTGGTTTTCCCATGATTTTCTTAAGAAAACTTCATTCTCAAGAAAATCGATTTCTCAAGAAACTCTGAAGATTTTCCAAAATCGGTTTTCCCAAGTCAAGTTTTTCCATAGTTTTCCATGGAAAAGGTTATTTTCTCAAGATTTTCAAAAGGAGTTTCCCAATCTTTCTCAAGAATCCAAAATCAATTTTCAAGGCTAAGATTCCCAGGATTTCAAGTTCCCAAGTTCAATTTTTCTTCTCCAATGAGCTTTCCTATAAATTTTCCATCCTTTTCCTAAGAAAATTCTCAAAGTCTGAGTTTTCACGAGAAGTGTTTCCCTTTTCAAATGTTCACCCTTTTCTCAAGAATCACCTCCATTTTCCCAGGATTTTCAATTATTCATGATTTTCCCACATCTTTATGAACTTTCTCAGGATTTTAAAACCTTTTTCATCTGATTTTCTTGAGAAATTGACTTTCATCTTTTTCCTGAGAAATGCTTTTCAACTCCAAATATCTTCCAAGCATACATCATGTTTTCCCAAGCTGCATTTTTCAAAATCTCATAGCACATGCCTGAATTCTCTGTGCATTTAGGATAGAACGCAATTTCGATAATTTAACTAAGTCAAGCTCCATTTTGGTCCTTGGTTCGATTACCCCTGTTAAAGGCGGCAGGAACGGTCGAACCTCGTACCGACAGGTCGAGCCCCATCCCATGGATTTTCCCATAATTTTTAAAACGGATGCGAGTATTTCAAAACCATTTTCCAAAATCCGGTTAAGTTTGAATCGCGAAAGTGTTTCCCTCTTTCTCTTCCGCAAGGAAGGGAAGACGGGGAAAAATTTCGCGACGATAACAGGTTTGGCGACCGTGATGGGACCTGTCCTTGTCTGATTAAAATTATGCTTGACTTAGTTTAATTATCAAAATTATGTTCACAAAATGTCAGCTCTTTACTTTTGCTATCATATGAACCTAGGAGCCTAGATTCTGACCTAGCTGACATTGATTGCATATAGCTTAGGCATGGTTTGGTAGGACTATATTGAGGAGAAATTTTCATGCTCACATAGACTTAGGTCTAAATACAACTCTCCTCAATTTAGGATCTGAATGCAAACAATGTATGCTTCTTCAAAGATTTTCAAAATCTATCTCTCTAGGATCTAGAGCCCTCTATTTCTTGCATGTGATCATTTTTCAAAATCTCCATTACCTATCATTACCCGGTCTTCACGTTGCTGGGCTCTCTTCCAGAACCCTAGTTCGGGACAGAGCCTCACAACTGGGCCAACTATTTGGGTTAACACCCCCCTACCACGTACCACGGGCCACAGTCCGAAGTATATCGGTAGGCGCTCAAGGATGTTGGAAAACCTTTTCTTAGAACCGGAGTTGAAATTATATGCCACGTACCTCGGATTTCGATTCGGGTATATCGGCATAACTGGATTGGACAAAGATGATCTGAGCCTAGAGTTAGGATTAAGGTCCTACAGCTGTTTTCAAAATGATACATCTAGAGTCAGCCTTCTAGGGAGTGCTGTATGTGCATAAATGTTTGTGCAGGACGTGATTGTTTGTATGTTACCTCTATTTTCTTACATTTTTCCTAAAATATTTTCAAATACCCATATTTTTATCCTTTCCCTTTATTTTCTCAAACCCTGGAAGATTTTCCCAAATATCCAATTTCTTTCAAAACTCCAGGTGATTTTTCCTTCTTCCGTTCTACTGGATCTCGAATTTCTAGCTGCATTTTTATCCTGCCTGCAATTTTTCAAAATCATAGGTTTTCTCTCATTGGATTTTCAATTCTTTTGCCTATTTGCAAAAAAAAAAAAATTCACCTTATTTTCCTCGTGTATACCTTGATTGTTGCGGTGGAAATTGTTTACCCACTTGCCTTCTCCTTATTCTAAATCTGTTTGTGGATTGTTTTTTTCAAGAGATATCTCTTTCCTTCAAAATGGTGTTTTTCCTCGTGGTTGACGACCTCGCCTAGGTAACAAAGCACATTTTCCGTTGTTATTTCTCTTACAAAGAATGACAACACAATTGTCGTAATTTCAGCGGCGACTCCATCCCTAGCAATGGGATATTCTTCCAATTGTCTACAATATCGTCAATAATCATTTTCCTCCCAATCCAAAATTCCCTCAGAGTCTAATCAAGACTTCATCCTGTAGAGAGCATCCACAACATTTGATGGTTCAAACAAGGTCAGGAAGAAGAACCACATCACCACAGTACTCCTCAGCCTCAGAAGAAGAGATGGGCTCCCCGCGATCCGAGAGGAGTCAAGAGCAGCAGCAAGGGGAGGATGGCATAGACCCGCAGATGTATGCCACATTCCAAAAAATGATGACCAAAATGATGAGTGAACAGGCTGGGACCAATGCAGAGAAGAACTCATTTAGAGAGAAGTTCCATGGGCACAAGGATAAGAAGACTTCCAAGAAGCAAGTTCAGCCAGAAGAAATTTCAGATGAATCAGAATCAGAGGAAGACACCGATGAAGAATATGAAGTGCCTCCAGCATTTCAGAAACATAGCCGAGAACAAAGGAGGAGTCACAAATCAAAAGGTCAAGTTGCAGAAAAGCTTTTGCAGGCACAGTTCAGGGAAATGGCCAAAGTGGTTAAAGATCTGCAAGCCCGCGACAAGGGCAAGAAAGTCTTCACCAGCGAGGATTTTTATGATGGCTTAGAAGGAGATGAAGATCTAGAGAACCTTCCCCGTAAATTCATCAAGTTCGATGGTTCCGGCGACCCAAAAGCCCATCTCGCCATGTTCTTCGCCGAATGCTCCAAATTCAAGAGAGACAATAGGGCCCTATTTCTCTGTTTTCCTCGTAGCCTAGAAGGCACTGCCGCCAAGTGGTACTCCGAGCATATCAATCCAATCGAGCTGCGAGAATTTGATAAGGTGGTTAATCTATTTATCGAGCGATTTCTATTCAATGCTGAAGCGCTACCAACGTTAAATCACCTCTGTAATCTGAAGGAGGGAGATAGTGAAAAAGCCAGAGACTTCATTCGCAGATGGAGAGAGACCTGCAACAAAATGAAGGACCCAATATCAGAAGGACACGCGTTGTCGGTCATCCTAAATAATTTCTCCCAACCTTTGAGAGGCATGATCTCTACCTCCCCAGCACGATCTTTCATTGAATTGATAGAACGAGCTGAATGGCTCGAGATGGGAATAGAAAATGGAGTATATGAGAGCCTCACACTCTCAAAGAGCAATTCAGATATCAAGAAGAAGTCAAACTTCACATTCTCCGTGAATGCCCCTGGAAACAACAATGGCAAAAGCAAAAGGGGTGGCAGAAAGAACCACACCGGCGGGTCAGGGAGTCTAAATTCCAGCAAAGATGATCATACAGGACAAGAAAACAGAATCAACAAGCAGAATGACAGCTCTTCCGCGAGCATCCAACTAGAATTAAGGCCCCAGGGGAGGCCAAAGCATGATGGTTGGGGATACGACCGCAATTTTACTCCCTTAGAACAACCACTCGAGCAAGTTCTGGAATATATGATCGCCAAAGGGATGGTTAGACTCCCCAAGATAGCAGATCCTTCTGTGACCATGGGAAGGTTTAAAGATCAGTTCTGCAAGTTTCATCGGACAATGGGTCATGACACCGAGCATTGTTTCCTCCTTAAGAACATTGTTCAAGACTGCATTGACAAGAAGCTCCTCGTTGAAGACGAAAAGGAGGACTAGTCATCCCGACTAAGATTTTTTTTACAATCATTCCAGAAGATGACCATGCCGACACTTTCCCATTTCTCCTCTTGCTTTTCAAAAGAATAATGTAATCCCATTTTCTTTCCTTGATTTTTAAGCATCAATAAAGTCATCAATTTTTTTTTCAATAGCTTGGCACCATCTTATTTGCTTATTCTTCCTTTCCACAATGTCTCTCTTGTGAGGAATGATCTTGAGGACGCCTATCAGTCAAGGAGCTTGTTGCCTTATTCACCAATTATCCTTCTTTTATTCAAAATTTTCCTCCCTAGTTACACTGGGGCATTTTTTTGTGAAAATTTATCTTTACTTCAAAACATCCTGTATGCAGGCAGGATAAACCAATCTCTCATTTTGCATATATATGCACCCATTTGCACTCATTTGCACTTCATTTGCATTGTCATGTGCATTTGCATTCCATTTGCATTTATTCTGCAACCAATTTCCAACATCCAATTTTCAATTTCCAAATTCCCAATTTCCAAATTTCTAACAGCCAATTTTCAATTTTCAATTTTCAATTTATAATTTATAATTTATAATTTCCAATTTCCAATTCTAAATTTCCAATTTTGACCTTTGGGTTACCCAATTCTCTATTCGACCTTCGGGTCACTCAATTTCCAATTTTAACCTCTGGACCACCCACTTTATCAGATTCTCAATTCAAGCCTTCGGGTTACAATCTTGCCAACATCAGTCATTTTCCCGCCTGCAGGTTCCAACTTTCCAGGCCTTCGGGTTACAAATTCATCAAATATCTATCATTTTCAAACCTTCGGGTCACATCTCTATCTATGACAATCATTTTCAATCAAAATCCTGCTTTATAGCTGGTCGGTCAACAAATCCTGCTTTCTAGCTGGTCGGTCAACAAATCCTGCTTTCGAGCTGGTCGGTTAACAAATCCTGCTTTCGAGCTGGTCGATCAACCCAAATCCTGCTTTCGAGCTGGTCGGTCAACAAATCCTGCTTTCGAGCTGGTCGAACAATCAAAATCCTGCTTTCGAGCTGGTCGAACAATCAAAATCCTGCTTTCGAGCCGGTCGGTCAACAAATCCTGCTTTTGAGCTGGTCGGTCAACAAATCCTGCTTTCTAGCTGGTCGGTCAACCCAAATCCTGCTTTCAAGCTGGTCGGTCAACAAATCCTGCTTTCGAGCTGGTCGGTCAACCCACATCCTGCTTTCGAGCTGGTATTCCCAAAAATCCTGCTTTCGAGCTGGTACTTCAATCAAAATCCTGCTTTCGAGCTGGTCGAACAATCAAAATCCTGCTTTTGAGCTGGTATTCCCAAAAATCCTGCTTTCGAGCTGGTACTTCAATCAAAATCCTGCTTTCGAGCTGGTCGAACAATCAAAATCCTGCTTTCGAGCTGGTATTCCCAAAAATCTCGCTTTCAAGCTGGTACTTCTATCAAAATCCTGCTTTCAAGCTGGTACTTCTATCAAAATCCTGCTTTCGAGCTGGTCAAACAAATAAAATCCTGCTTTCGAGCTCGTACTTCGATAAAATCCTGCTTTCGAGCTGGTAAGTCAAAACAAAACTCAACTGTCGAATTGATCTTTTACTGAGTCTTTTCAGGACTCAATTTTCGTCACGGATGTGTTAAGCCGTATGTTAAATGCTCTCTTTCACCAAGGATTTCAAGAACATTTCGTTAATGTGTCAATCAATTAATTGTTGATTTCAAAATTTTATCGCATAAATCTTTACCTCAGTTTACCTTCAGCATTACTTCCAAAAGAGTGAAGCTTTTGCAAAAAGAGATTCAAACTTCAAATTCTTTCTATTTGGCCAACCAAAAGGATGAAGGATAAATCCTCGATATAGCCAACAAAGAAAATTCAATGTTTTGCAAAGTCATAGATGATTGATATTGATCACAGTCAATGGCCCATTTTTAAAGGCTATTCTTGTAAAATGAGGCAGTGGAAATATCCTGAGTGCTAGAAAAGAGAGCATTTATCTAAGCCCTGTCTCCTCATAATCACCTAAGCTGCAATTAAATATCTGCAAAAGGGATCTCTCACCTGTCGTCAAGATGAAGCCGAATTAGGCGAGTAGACCCCCGGGGCCAAAGAAGATTTGAAACATCTCCAAGATGACGAAGTTTGTGACGGATCCTTCGAGGGAAAGTCCAAAGCACTGTCAAGATGAAGGCAGATGCAATGAACCTCTCGACAATCCCTAAAAGATATTTAATTTCAGCTATCTTCCCAAGATTTCTAACCCATGAGCCAACATCGTCCAAGAAGGATCGAAACATCTCCAAGTTGAAGGAGTTTGTGACGTACCCTTCCAAAAGAGAGAAAGAGAGGAAGAAGAAAGAGAGAAAAAAATCAGAACATCTCCAAAATGAAGGAGAATATAGCCAAAACACCAGAGAGCCGAAAGAGTATCAGGAGAGAAGCTTTCAGGATATCAAACTGCCAGATCTATCAAGAATCCTCTTTAAATTTGTGAAATCCTATTATCAATACTCTTTCATCAACTGCTTTCATAATATCGAATTCTCTTTCCTGCTCATATCAAGGAAATTGATAACTTCCTTGAAGAAGGTCAATCGCAAGCAATTTGGATTTCCAATCTCGATTCTACTAAGTGAACCTTGTTTGGAGGTAATGCTTTAGGTGGAAAAGAAAGAATATCTTTACAAAAATGTGCAACATTTTCAAAAACTTTGAATCAACAACATTTTGATAATATTTTCTAGCTATCCTGACGTGAAGTGAGAGCTTGATGTCCGTTTTTGATACATCCTGACACCAATTTTAAATCCCTCCTAAGGACTTGATTCCTTCCCTTCTTTGAGAGCATGAATTCTCAGATTTGCACATTTTCCGGTGTCCCCACTGTCCCACCATAGACAGTCCCATTTTGGTTCGAGGTCGAACCACCAATCATTTCCCGCAAAAGGCAATTTCAAAAGCTGATTTTAGTCTCAGCAATGAGACGCCCAAAATCATTCCCTTTTCAAGCTTTAGGGACCCCATTTTCCTTCCTTTTGCAAAAACCCTGTCGGATTCATTGTGCAAGATCTGAAGGTTCCATCATGGTCTCTTCCTTCGAGGATTCCATTCATTTTCGGCCTGATCAGGATAAGGGTATAAACCTGAGCCTCATCCAAAGAGGTATTTCATCTTCCGCCCGATCAGGATAAGGGTACAAACCTGAGCTTCATTCAAAGAGGTATTTCATTTTCTGCCCGATCAGGATAAGGGTATAAACCTGAGCCTCATTCAAAGAGGTATTTCCATTTTCCGCCCGATCAGGATAAGGGTACAAACCTGAGCCTCATTCAAAGAGGTATTTCATTTTCCGCCCGATCAGGATAAGGGTATAAACCTGAGCCTCCTTTGAAGAGGTATTTCATTTTCCGCTCGATCAGGATAAGGGTACAAACCTGAGCCTCACTCAAAGAGGTATTCCATCTTCCGCCCGATCAGGATAAGGGTACAAACCTGAGCCTCACTCAAAGAGGTATTCCATCTTCCGCCCGATCAGGATAAGGGTACAAACCTGAGCCTCATTCAAAGAGGTATTTCATTTTCCGCCCGATCAGGATAAGGGTATAAACCTGAGTCTCATTTCGATGAGATATTCTATTCCCCAATCAGGTTAAGGGTCAAACATGAGCTTCGTTCCATGCGAGGTATTTCTGTCCCATCCAGGTTAAGGGCATAAAACCTAAACTTCGCTCTCATAGAGCAAATCTTTCATCTTCATTCTTCGTTCCATATCTACCATCTTCCTCAGGCTAATTTCTTTACACCCAGTCAGATCCTTCTAACTAGGGCATTTTTTTATGTATAGCCCAAATTTGGTGTGTTTTTCTTTGCCACTAAGCTCGGCCATGAGCCGGCTTAGTAGCAAAGAGGGGCATCTGTAAACACCCCAAATTTTCACTCACCTCCCCGACATTTTCACCAAACATCATCATCCAGCCTCTGAAATCGCTGGAGGGCAAAATGGTCATTTTCTGAGCCCGGACGTTGCAAAAGTCCAAATTTCATCTAAAACTCTCAAAATTTCTCTAATTTTAACTCAGATGTTCAAAAATTTATTTCTGACAGGAAACAGACAGCTCCAAGTCTTGGTTCAGGATTGCATTTCATAAGACATGGCATTGCATATCATTGCATGAGCATCTCATATCACTGCACTGCACAGCATGTCATTTCGAGGTCCAGAACTCTTGATTTCAAAATTTTCAATCCAGATTAGAATTTTAACTCTTTTCAAAATTGTTTTTAAAACCCTGGGTCTTCAAAATTATCAATTCTTCCAATTTTACCCTCAGGATTCTGAATTTCAAAATATTTCCTCAGGAAAATGGTCTGGATAGTTTTTAATATGGATTTCAGCCACTTCTACTCAGATTTTGCCTTTTTGTTAGCTATTTCAAATATCTTCCTTTTACAAAATCGCCCTACAGGGGACAACTCTTTTCAAAATTTCTGTTTTGCCAATTAGTCCAAAAATTTTATAAAAATTCCAAAAAGAAGTTGTTGTTTTATCCTTATTTCAATAAAGAAGCAATGTGGGACCCACACTAAGGTGGTGTCACACATGCTTTTCTTTTGAAAAATTTGAATTTTGAAAAACCCAAAAATATAGGAGCCTTGTCCCCTGGATTGGTGCCACTTGTCTTTTCTCTGTCCTCCCATTTCCATGCCAAGTGTCAGTGTGGGACTACCTTAAGAAGCCGCCACATGTCATCCCATTTATCTGCCATGTGTCACCCTATCCATCCTGCGCCATGTGTCATTCCAAAGATCACCAGGAGATGCCAAGTGTCAGAGGTTGTTCTGTCCAGAAAAAGTGGAGCTTGTCTCCTCTGAGGTGGCGCCACTTGAAGTGTGTCTCCTGCAGAGGACACGTGTCAACCTCTGCCTCCTTAAGAAAAAGCAACAATTCAAATATTCAAACTCCAGGCTGAGGTGGCGCAAATCCTGAACTTCACCTTTTCTATTTTGTGTGAGATGGTGCCACGTGTCCCTTTTTCTCCCTCTTGCCACATGGCATTGTAGGAGCCACCCTGAGGTGGTGCCACATGTCCATCCTCCATTCCTCCAGAGCCAACCTCAATTTGAAATTCAAATTCTCCTCTGAGGTGGCGCCATCTGAAGAACCTCCTCCAGCAAGCTGACACTTGTCAGGTATGGAACCATCCTGGACTGCCACATGTCCAGATCTCCTTTCATCAGAAAAAGTAGAATTCAAACTCCTCGGAGGTGGCACCTTCTGAGCCCATTGCTCTATTCTTCTGACATGTGTCAAACACTTTTGAGGTGGGGCCAATCCAGAGCCCCACTTGGCTTCCTCTCTTTTATTTAATATATATTTTTAATAAAAATAGCCCCATGAGGTGGCGCCATCTGAGGGCTCCCTGCAAAAGCCAAATTTGAATTTTAAACCCCCAGATAGCACCCCTTGAGATGGCGCCACATGGAGGGCTCTGATTGAGCCTGTTTGAAATTCAAAAAATTTCAGAAAATCTATAAAAACAAGGCTCCACGCCCAGCATAAGGGAGACCATTTTGTGAACTTGAAAATTTGACCTAGCCTTCCTAAAAGTCTGATTTTGAACTTTGGAAATCACGCCCCTTTAGCTCATTGGAGAAGGTGGAGTAAAGTTCGTGCAGTGGCCAATTCAATTCAAGCATAGGTCGATTTTGGTGAACCATTCAAAGCCCGGAGCGAAGGACGAAGGAAGCTCGTGGTAGCCGCCCTTGTCAAGAGCTTCTACGCTGCGTAATGAAGCAAGGTGCACTTCTTTTCCCCTTGATTTGATTCCATAAATCGATTCGGGAGTCGTTTGAAGAAAGAGCTCATCCGAGAGATGGATTGAGCTATTCTCATAAAATGACATATATAAAAATGTTTAATTAGGCTTCCTTGATGATTTTAACATTCATGTAGTTATCTAGGTTTAATTTGCATTTTATTTCATTCATTTAGCACATTTCATGAATTAATTAGGATTAATTTAGCATGTATTTCAATTCTGCTCATTTTCAGTAGGTCTCTGTTTTTGTCAGTCAGTCCACACGTCATTTCATGCATTTAGGTTTTATTAAAAATCCCAAAAAAATCACGGAATACTCCCTTAGGTGTCCCTAAAATTGTGCCAAAAATTCGGAGGCATTTGAATTTGTTTACTATGGTAAATATTCAAAATGGTAAGTCACATTTTGTTACCTTGGATGCATTTTGAAAATCATTTGCCGACTTGTAAAATCGAGATATCCCTCATGGGAGATCAGATTTTCGATCCGAAAGATGTTCGGAACTCTGGAAAATGTCTGATTTTTAATATGATTTTCTCAGATTTTTATGATTTTTTTTTATGTCTGACAAAAATTCGAGAGTTTGGGACACGTGTCAGAGCCTGATTTGGGCCTCTAAGATCTTGGATCGACTTAGGACGATGGTTTCTCTTTGTGTGTTGCTCCAAATCCAACACTGTAAAAAGTGAAAGTTATGTCCGAGGTATCATATGTTTGCATCTGAAAGCCTGTGATTTTTAGAACAGCGTTGATACCTGCTTTAGATGTTTCTTGTCAGTCCCTTGTTTGGTCACATTGGTCTGTTCTGTCAATTTAGGAACACAAAGTTATATTTTTATCCCTTTTTCTGTCGATCAAATGCCAAAGTCATGAACATGAAAGTTGTTCATGTAGGTGTCTTGAGTAGCTCTGATAAATTGCATAAATTTCCATGGCTGTTTTTTATTTGTTTAGCATTTTACATCAAATTAGGGTGATTTTACCTCTGTCAGAACTAAATCTCTGTTTATGAATTCACCATGGCTCAAATCCCGAGGCTGTAAAAACCAAAAATGTTCTATTTCGGGTCCTTTAACAGTATGCAAAATATCAGAAGTTTTCATGGTGTAAATCTTGCATTATCATATTAAGCATTGCATTTGGTTCAGATCCATAGGCAAAATCCACCATTTTAGGACTTTCTTTAAATTTTAGCATTTAAATCATATCATTTCGTGATTTTTAGCATTCTAGGCTGTTTATCAGAGTAAGTAGATGCTTCATACCGAATTTGGTGCAATTTAGAATCCATTTGAGGTTCGGATTAGTCATAATACCAAAACAGGGTCCCGTAGGACCCGGATCCAAGTGAAAAACAAGCGAAATTCGTTATTTTGGATAAATTGCAAAATGCCAAATTCTGATTTTATAGTTCTAATGTGTTTAGCAGCATGTCATAATGTCTCATACTGCATTTCATCATCATTTGTTTCAATTTGATTTCGAAATCTCAATTTTACCAAGTTTTCCTTCAAAAACCCTGATTTTAAAGGTATAACTTTATAATTAGGGGTATTTTGGTTATTTTGACCACCATTTCGAATTTCAAACTATTTTTCACCGAATTTCTTGCATTTACATCATTTCAAATATCAAGGAAGCATGAGAATAGGGTTTATATCCAATTAAATCCAATAATTTCATAATATTATTGGAAAATCTTGGAAAAACCCACATATTTGAGCTAACCCTATTTCAAGTTTGGCAGGTACATTCCAAAGAAGGAGCTGAAGTCTGCAAATTTCTTTTATTTCATTTACTTAGTGATGTAATAATGTAAATTTTGGAATAAGAGATTTAATTTCCTGCTTAGACTAGGATGCATATCATATAGTTTGAATTCATGCAATATCCTGTTTTCTATGATTCATACATTTTATTTCGAAAGCACCATAGATGTTCACGAATGGCACGTGCACCAACTCTTAGGGAGTTGATGAACTCGGTGGAATCCATATTTACGGCCTTAGTCGGAATATGGACGAGACCCAGATCCATCATCTTTCTATTAGTCACATTGAGCCTACACTCTTAGGCTATCTTAAAATGCACATCATATTTTCAATATTTTCAAAGCATTGTGCATTAAGTCAATTAAACTCTGAACATATTCATGGCCACAGTCAGAATATGTGAAGGATTTACTTTGACTTAATGCACATTTTCCAACAAATTTCTTAGAAAATCTTTCAAAGTGCATTCATCCATTCATATCATTTGCATCATGAAATCCTTGGTTTTCCCATGATTTTCTTAAGAAAACTTCATTCTCAAGAAAATCTATTTCTCAAGAAACTCTGAAGATTTTCCAAAATCGGTTTTCCCAAGCCAAGTTTTTCCATAGTTTTCCATGGAAAAGGTTATTTTCTCAAGATTTTCAAAAGGAGTTTCCCAATCTTTCTCAAGAATCCAAAATCAATTTTCAAGGGTAAGATTCCCAGGATTTCAAGTTCCCAAGTTCAATTTTTCTTCTCCAATGAGCTTTCCTATAAATTTTCCATCCTTTTCCTAAGAAAATTCTCAAAGTCTGAGTTTTCGCGAGAAGTGTTTCCCTTTTCAAATGTTCACCCTTTTCTCAAGAATCACCTCCATTTTCCCAGGATTTTCAATTATTCATGATTTTCCCACATCTTTATGAACTTTCTCAGGATTTTAAAACCTTTTTCATCTGAGTTTCCTGAGAAATTGACTTTCATCTTTTTCCTGAGAAATGCTTTTCAACTCCAAATATCTTCCAAGCATACATCATGTTTTCCCAAGCTGCATTTTTCAAAATCTCATAGCACATGCCTGAATTCTCTGTGCATTTAGGATAGAACACAATTTCGATAATTTAACTAAGTCAAGCACAATTTTGGTCCTTGGTTCGATTACCCCTGTTAAAGGCGGCAGGAACGGTCGAACCTCGTACCGACAGGTCGAGCCCCATCCCATGGATTTTCCCGCAATTTTTAAAACGGAGGCGAGTATTTCAAAACCATTTTCCAAAATCCGGTCAAGTTTGAATCGCGAAAGTGTTTCCCTCTTTCTCTTCCGCAAGGAAGGGAAGACGGGGAAAAATTTTGCGACGATAACACATGTGCAAGAATGTAACAGAAATATCCAGGTGTGCACTCTACACCCTCGCTTGGTACTGCTTATCATTTATCTTCTCTCTTTCTTCTGCAGTCTCCCTCGCTTGGTACTGCTTCCCACTCCTAAGGGTTACTACTTGAGCTTGCTCTTTATGTGCATCGGTCATATGCAAGCTACGCATGAGTTCCTTTCCCTTAGGATTGACAATGGGCTGGCTAGGCAATGTCCCCTCACTTCGCCTGCTAAGTGCTTCGGCAAGCTGCCCCATTTGAGTCTCTAATTTTGCAATAGACTGAGTATGTGAGCTCAAAGCTTGCAAAATCTTATCCTCAAAAGATTGACTATGCAAAGGCTCATGAGACTGGGGATGAGTATAAACAGGTTGGACTGGGGGATAATTGGATCTTTGAAATCCAGGCGCATAACCGCTTTGACTTGGTTGACTCTGGGAAGGGTTGGGGGGGTGGATCTGTGAGTTGCGCCATGAGAAATTGGGATGATTTCGCCAGCCCGGGTTATAAGTGTTGGAAAATGGATTAGGTACGGGCCTAGCGAAGTTTTGAGCCATCTGAGCTTGCTCTTCGACAAACTCAGGATATTGTGGCGCAACTGGGCACTCGAAGACATGGTGTGCAGGACTCGCACACAACACGCACACCTGCATGGCAGGGGAGGGACCCAACAAGAACTGATCTAATTTCTGTGACAATTGGTCTACCTTGTTGCTCAACTCAAGGTTCATCCCTAACTCGAAAATACCTGCCTTCTTAATGCTATCCTGTGCAGGTGCAGCCCTATCGAACCGTGAGGCTGTCGCATGGTGCATCGAATTTTCACTCAATGTCTCAAAAAGCGACCATGCTTCATCCTCACTTTTGAGCATAAATGTGCCCCCACACGCGGCATCCACCATTTGACGGTTCTTTTCAGTAAGACCGTCATAGAAATATTGCACCAGTTGCCAGCGAGGCACCTGGTGGTGGGGACACTTGCGGAGAAGATCTTTCAATCGCTCCCATGACTCATGAAACTGTTCTCCCTCAATTTGGGAAAAACTGGTTATCGCTTTACGAAACTGGTTCTTTTTACCAATTGAGAAATATTTCTTTAAAAATTCTCTTTGCATATGTTCCCAAGTGGTAATTCGAACAGTATCTAATGATTTTAACCAACTCTTCGCTTTGTCCTTCAGAGAGAAGGGGAACAGGGTCAACCTCATCGCGTCATCTCCAAAGTTGTTGATTCGCACTGTCGAGCAAATCTCTAAAAATTCATCAAAATGACGATATGGGTCTTCATTGTTAAGGCCATAAAATGAAGGTAGCATCTGGATCACACTGGCCTTTATCTCAAAATGGTTTGCTCCTACATCAGGTCTTGTGATGCAGGAGGCGGGAGTGTAAGTGTTGGGCATGAAATACTCCCTCAGAGGACGAGTAATCTGCTGATTCTCAGCCATGGTTGCAGATCTCTGGGCTCTTCTAATAAGGGACTCGGGGTCCTCAATCGGCTCAAACAACTCAGGGTCAAGTGAGCGTCGCCCTTGCATACACCTCGGAGTAGATCGGTGTAGCTCACGTCCTAACTTTTGGTTTTCTACCTAACTAACGCACTAAGCGGCCAAACCACGCAAACCACAAAGCGAGTAAACTAAAAACAGCAAAAACTAAACAATCACCACGCAAGTAAACATAACAGAGATGATGCAAAGAAATATAAAATCTATGTGTACGGTACCAATCGTACACAATCACCTCTAAGGGAATCCTAGTAGGTGGGCTGTGCAGAAAAGTAAGCTCGTCTCTACGATATGCACATACGTGGTTCTAAACCTAAATGCAATACAAACACTAGACAATAAAGTGAATACTAATATTACGCCGTTCCCCGGCAATGGCGCCAAAAATTTGATGTCTTCTTTTAAATCGTTGTAATTTTGAAAAGATTTTTATATGAAAAACATGTGAAAACCAGACATCAAATAATAAAAACCGATTCTCACTAGTGGATGAGACCGGGTCGAACTCAGGGAACGGGAATATTTCGTATTCAAGTACACAAATCTAAACTAACCTTTATTGCCGAATTATTGAAATGTAAAATGTTCAAGAAAAGTAAAAACAACTAACTATTACAACAAATGAATACCCTTCGCAGAGGGCGTAAAGTGCAATATTTACAAACCCAATTAAATGCCTAAATTCTAAAATAAAAGAAAAGAAAAGAAATCTTCTATCTTTATGTGCTTCGTGTCATATGTGCACTTCAACTTCACTCCTTTGCGATCCTGCACAAGTCCAACGAAACACGAGCAGTACACAATACAAGAATAAAAATAGAATGATGCTATCTAAAATGCACGAAATGAATGCTGAAAATTATATTGAAATAAGCAATGATAATACTAAACGAGTGTAAGTATGACTAGGCATGCAATGTTTACTAAATGAAATTTTTATGCTAAATTGAACATACACTAATGAAATCAAATACTATTAACCTAAATGCTAAACACTAATGTAATTGATTGAAAACTAAACACTAACAAATCATTTTAACAACTAATCAATTCAACTAACAAATCAATTACTAACAATTAACTAATAGCTAATCGGAAAACTCAGTAGATGATACCCGAACATCTGATGTTTTATAATGCTCAAAATCCAATAGTACTCAATCCACAAAACTAATCCAACAATCAGTATCTTGTTATTCAAACCCAATCCAGAAATCCTGTGAATCTGTCGATCAATATTCACCAAGTATCTTGGTAGATAACAATTGATCAAGCTGGAAACTCAGTAGATTTGTGATCAATCAAGCCAAAACAAACTCAGAAAATCGATCAACAGTTTCATTAGTTTTCACACACAATAGTTTTCAATCACCAGAATTCATAGAATTTTATTCCACTGTGAAATAGAATTTCCCGGTAAACAAATACTCCGGCAAAGCAAAGTGGATTTCTATTACAGCAAAATGGATTTCCACGGCAGCAACAAATGATTTCTGATCGATCTTGCTTCACGGTGAATATTTCCCACCAGAGATCAGCAATCAGACAATCATTGAAAAAGAAGAAAACACCGGCGATCATAAACCAAGAACCTCGCCGGAAAACAGGAATCACATTTAAAAATGATATCTGATAATCAGAGTGTTGCCGGATTCTCAGTCATGATGATAACTCGAATTTTTAATGGAAGAAAATCAATTCAGAACAACGAACAACACCTGAGCTCAGTAGATCAGGTGATCGTGTTGATTCTTCACACAAGCAACAGTAATCCGATACTCAAATTATCACCGGATTCTCAATCACGATGATCCAGATTATCGCCGGATTCTCAAATGTTTATCAATCCTTTATAATTGATGATCATTCATATCCGATTCTTCATCCTTCACATAAATCGGCCTCTGTTGTTCAAAATTATGCACTTGATTGCCAAAAGAATTGATAATCGATCAGATGATCGATTATCCTTCACACAAATCACTATTGATTGTTGGAAAAATCAGTAAAGCACAAATTTATCAATTGATCGAATTTCAAAATTTCATATTATGATAATGCTGATGCTAATATGTAATGAATTTGAAATACAGACACAAAACAACTATAAAAATCAAATACGACATGTGAAACTTAAACAAGTTACTATTGGAAACAGAAACTACACAGTGAAATCAAAGCCATTAAAAATGATGAACAGGAATTAAAAAAAATGCATAGAACAGGAAATGAAGGAACGATGCATCAATACAACTTCTATTTATACTTTCTTTCTTTTTCTTTTTCTTTTCCTTTTTTTAAAACTAATTACACTAATCTAAACTGCAACATCAAAGAGAAGAAAAGATAAGAGAAGAAATTGAGAAGAAGAGGAAGAAGAATAAGAGAAAGAAGAAGAAGAAGAAGAAGAAGAAGAAGAAGAAGAAGAAGAAGAAGAAGAAAAGAACTTACCGAATTGGAAGGGTTAGAAGAGAAGTGGAATCCTCCTATATGCCATTACCGTAGCTGGATGCCTCCACCGGATTGAGGAAGAAGAGAGATCAAGGGAGAAGGAGAAGAAGAACGCAAGAAACAAGGTGAAGGGGAAGGGTTAGGAAAGAGGGCAAAAGCATAAGAGAGAAGACAAGCTTCTCTTCCCCCTACGTATGGTATTTATAATTTTGAAAGTTTTTCCATAAGTCCATCTTATTTCAAAGAATTCCATTTCAAAACCTCTCTTAAAAAAAACATTTGCAAAACAACTCAAAATGACTATGTTCTAGAAAATATAAAACTAAGTCTATTTTAAATCTAATTTTTTATGATTTTCAAAAACTAAACAACTACAACTATGACAAAAACTAAAATAGGCATTAAAATGTAAAATAAAACTATTTTTCATGCATTTTCTATTTTTAAATCATTTTAGCACATTTACTCGAAACTAACATAAAATTGGATTTTTAAATCATTTTCTCATGAAATCATGCATATTTTTCTATGAAATATCCCTAAAATATATGCATGATCAATTAACCAGTAATTTTTTTTGTATTTTTCTAAAAAATATTTACAAAAGTATTTTTCTGAGAATTTCAAACCATTTCGGGAAAATTTCCTTAGAAGAAGGGGTTTGGACCCAGGTTTTGAGAAAATATTCGAGTTTTGACACTCGAATCGATAAGTACACGTGATGGGTCCAAACGGATGCTGGATGGATTGTCCGAGCTATTTAAAAACTATTTTTGGTATTTTCTGTAATTTTAATTTAAAAGTTGGACAACGAGACTCAGATTTGGATCTGGATAATGGATCCGGATCTGAAATCAAGTCAGACATATAAAATGAGTTTAATTTCAGTAAAACTTGAGAAATAAAGTGGAATTTAGATTTAAAAGTGACTTAATTGCTCATAAAATGATATCAGGGGCAAAAAGGGAATATTTAAAAGTTTTTGAAAAATTTGGGGTGTTCACAGATGCCCCTCTTTGCTACTAAGCTGGTTGAAAGCCGAGTTTAGTGACAAAGATAACACTCCAAATTTTGAAAATGCCCCAGTCAGCAGATTTTGAAATTCCACTAGAGGGGGGGTGAATAGTGAAATATGAATATGATCGATAAAATAAAGATAATTAAGCAATAAGGCACAACACATAAAACACAGAAGTTATACTGGTTCGGTCAGTATCCAGACCTACATCCAGTCCTCAAGCAAACCACTTGAGATTTCCACTATAACATCCGAGTCACCGGATAAATAGTACAACACCCTCTTCCCAAGAGGTCTTCTTCTCTCAACAGAGAAGGGGCACACCCTCTTCCCAAGAGGTCTTCTTCTCTCAACAGAGAAGGGCAACACCCTTTTTCACAGAGGTCTACTTCTTTAAACAAAGAAGGAATACAGTGAATAACAGAGTTACAATACTTCCTATAGAACCTTCAGAATGATATGAATGCACGAATGAAGGATTCTCAGAAATGATCTGTTTGTCACTCGGAGGATACTCTTTGTCAAAGAGCTGGACTTGACTTTTTCTCTTTTCTTTCTTTTTCTTTTTCTCTTTCTTTTTCAAGGCTCTCTTTTCAAATCACGAATAGAATTTTTTCTCTTTGTAAGCTCACACGTCTATTCCATTTCTTGTCTGAATAGTTTATTTGAGTGTGTTTATATAGCCTTTTAAAAAGTAGTCGTTACATTTTGGAATTGTAACTTTTTTGAAATGTGAAATGTTATGTCATTTCAAAAATATCTTTTAGAGAAGTTCGAGAATGCCTTTTTCCATAAGAGTAAAATAGAGGGTACACTAGTCATTGTATTATTTTAGGTAATACATATTTTATGTAAAAAGTCTATTTCTTACAATAGTACATTGAACATTGGGTTGTAGTTTTGTCTTTATTCTAATTAATGATTTGAGGTACATTAGTACTTCTTTGCTTTAAATGAGTGTAAGTACTATGAGTGTTTTGAGATATTTATTTGTACATAGTCATGTCAAGTGTTTTCTTTATGTTGTGTTTTTCAAAGTCTCCAGAGAGAATAAGGACCAAAAGAAGGTCGACATTCTTTGAGAAGGATATTAACAAGGATTTGTTACAGGAGGCATTTAATGCTTTTGTAAAGAGAATGATGACTTCAAGTAAGTCGACATTCTATGGTTATGAGAAAAAGTAACTAGAGTCCTTTCAAAAACATATTTTATTTGTTTTTCTTTTATGTTGCCGATTCATGTTTTTGTCTTCTTCTTGTATTAAGAAATATTTCATTAAAGAAGATAACTAAAGTCTTTTCAAAGACATATTTTATTTGTTTTTCTTATGTAGTCAATTTTATGTTTTTGTCTTCTTCTTATAAAAAATATTTCTTTAAAGAGGAAAACTAAAGTCTTTTCAAAAACATATTATATTTGTTTTCTCCATGTAGTCGATGTTATGTTTTTGTCTTTTTCCTACATTCCTTTTTTCATGTTGTCTTGTATATAGTATAAGGTACAATTATTATATGACAAAATATCTTTTTCATGAAAGGTTGTAAGAAGGTACAATTATTAGTTTTCAAAAATGAGCTTTTTGAAACTATCGTATACTTTTATGTATAGTGATTATGAATGAGTATGTAATATGCAATATGCAAGTTCCTGAAGGTTCTGTTACATATGACTCTAAAGAAGAAAAAAATCTTCATCTTGAGGTAGCCGATTTCTTCATTTGAACTTTAGGAAAGCATGGCTCATCAAGCTTTTTCTTCAATGAGTATGATTGCACCATAGTTGTACTTGAACAGGAAGTCTCCATCCTTATTGGGTGAGATATCCTTGCATCAAATACTCGTTAGATTTATGGCAAAACATATTCAGTCATAATATAACATTATTTCAAGAGAACATATTACCATCATATAAAATCAAATGAGACAGTGTATCATATTATGTAACATCAAAACCAAATTTCTCAACAGATTTGAACTGGGTGTGGAAGAATTTATTTGAAAGACATGTTTTTCAGGCTCAAAGCCTTGTCCTGAATGGCTTAGGGGAGACAAAATCCTCCAAAGTGATATGATTGAGTAGAAAATAAGGAAATCGTGATGAGACTTTTGGTGAAGATCCTAAAATAATGAAAGATAAGAATTTTGATCAAGTCTCATGGGTGAGACAAGATCAACTTTTCAGAATGACTCAGGTTTAGCCCTTAACTTGGATGGGACGAATATATCTCAAAATAACCTGAATGGGGAAAGGAATATGTGAGGACCCTAATGGGACATTTTGGAAAATGCCTCGTGAGATGAAGCTCAAGTAGGATTTTATTCTGGATGGATATATAAAACACGGATTCTTCGATGGGAAGAACCAAGATGGGACTGGAGGAAAACATCTTGTCGAAAACGAGGGAAAACTCGTTGGAATGAGATTCAGGTTTAACCAAAACCCAAAAAAAGGAAGATACCTCGCGGGGCGAGGTTCAGGCTTAACCCTTAACCTGAAAGGGGATGACCATATGGAATCCTTGAATGAAGAGACCATGATGGGACCTTCGGAGTTTGGACGAACAAACCCGAAAGGGGTTTGCGAAAGGCAGAAGGAGATGGGATTCCCTAAAGCTTTGAAAAAGGGACGATCTTGGGCATCTCTTGGCTGAGACTGAAATAGCTTTTGAATTTAATGACCTCTCGCAGAGAATACAGGTTTTGACCCTTAACCTGAGTGGGAACAACCATACGGATTTCTTGAAACCGTGATGGGACAGGAGAGATACTTCAACTGAATGGGGTAACTCTTCTGGAAGATATAAACAACGCTAGGTTGCACCAAAATGGATAATGAATATTTATTTCATTCTTAGAATATCTAGAAAATTTTGCCAATAAGATAAATTTATGGTTGACTTCAACGCTTGAAAATGTGCACGTGTGTGCAATAGACATTCCCTCTTTTACCTAGAGTATTTCCTTCAACGAGGTTAACTCCTCGGTTTTAAGAGTCAAATTCAAAATTTTAGCGTTGATGATTTTCTTCAAGGGAGCTATCTATTTCCTTGATATGAGAAGAGAAGAAACATTCTCAATTTCATAAAAGCAAGTAAATAAAAGATATTGATAATAGATATTTTGCATAAGAAAAGATGACTTCTGGCAATTTTGGCAGTTTGATATCTGGGTGTTTTTCCCACGATGATCTTTTTGCACTCTTTTTGAGTCATTGGGCTTTTTCGAGCTTTTTACATCATCCTTTATTTTGGAGATGTCCTGACTTTTTTCTCTTTTTCAGGGAAGGGTACGTCACAAACTCCTTCATCTTGGAGATGTTTCGATCCTTCTTTTATCTCAGGGGTTATATTGAGGATATTGGCTCAAAAAGGTCTTTAGAGGATCGCAGAAATCAAATATCATTTAGGGTTTGTCGGTAGGTTCATCACACTCGCCTTCATCTCGACGGTGATCTGAACTTTCCCTGGAAGGATCCTTCATAAACTCCATCTCGGTAGATGATCCAAATCTTCTTTGGCCCCGGGGGTCTGCTCGCATATTCGCCTTCATCTTGACGACAATTAAGAGATCCCTTTTGCCGATATTTGATTGCAGCTTTAGAAATGAGAAGATATGAATTAAGTGGATTCTTTTTGTAGCTCAGGATATTTCCATTGTCTAATTGCCAGAAAATCATTTTAAAACATGTGTCATAGCTATGATCAATATCAATTCGCTTCTGGCTTTTCAACGTCATTGAAGATTTCTTTCGCCAATCATACCAAGGATATTTCTCTCAGCCTTTTGGTTGATCAATAGGGAAAAAATTTGAATTTTACCTCTTTTTCGCGAAAAAGTTTTACCTTTTTGGAAAGAATACTAGAGGTAATCAGAGGCGATTCTTCTGTGCAGTAAGAATATTTAGCATCAACAAATGCTTTTAGCAAATTGGCAAATTTTTCATGAATTCTTTGTGAAATAATCACTCAATATAGATTTTGATACGACCTTTAGTTGCAATTTAAGATTTTGGACATTCTCACCAATAAATTGGGATCTTTCATTTAACGACCAACGAAGTAGATGGAATCTTTTATTTAACGACCAGCGAAGTAGCTGGGACATTTCATTTAACGACCAGGGAAGTAGCTGGGATATTTCATTTAATGACCAGCGAAGTAGCTGGGACATTTCATTTAGCGACCAGCGAAGTAGCTGAGATATTGCATTTAACGACCAACGAAGTAGCTGGGACATTTCATTTAATCATTTAACGACCAACGAAGTAGCTGGGACATTTCATTTAATCATTTAACGACCAGCGAAGTAGCTGGGACATTTCATTTAATGACCAGTGAAGTAGCTGGGACTTTTCATTTAATCATTTAACGACCAGCGAAGTAGCTGGGACTTTTCATTTAATCATTTAACGACCAACGAAGTAGCCGGAACATTTCATTTAATCATTTAACGACCAGCGAAGTAGCTGGGACATTTCATTTAATCATTTAACGACCAGCGAAGTAGCTGGGACATTTCATTTAATCATTTAACGACCAGCGAAGTAGCTGGGACATTTCATTTAATCATTTAACGACCAGCGAAGTAGCTGGGACATTTCATTTAATCATTTAACGACCAACGAAGTAGCTGGGACATTTCATTTAATCATTTAACGACCAACGAAGTAGCTTGGACATTTCATTTAATGACCAGCGAAGTAGCTGGGACATTTCATTTAGCGACCAGCGAAGTAGCTGGGATATTTCATTTAGCGACCAACGAAGTAGCTGGGATATTGCATTTAACGACCAGCGAAGTAACTGGGACATTTCATTTAATCATTTAACGACCAACGAAGTAGCTGGGACATTTCATTTAACGACCAGCGAAGTAGCTGGGACTTTTCATTTAATCATTTAACGACCAGCGAAGTAGCTGGGACTTTTCATTTAATCATTTAACGACCAACGATTTAATGATTTGATCTAAGATTGAGACTTTCTGAGGGACAAACAGCATGAGGACTGAACTTGATCTTTAGATTTGAAAATTTAGCAAAATAACCAGTGCGAGCACCGAGTTTTCCAACTGAGAGTCGGGAAGGAGACCGGCATTCTTAAGATATTTAGAGATTGAAGCAGGAATGATTGCCGGGTTTTCAAGATTATCCCTTATCCTGAATAGGAAATGAAATAGACATTTGATGAGAATTTAGGAAAAGAATGATTCAGGTTTATCCCTTAACCTGAAGGGGAAATAGAAGATTTTGTGAAGAAATAACTTGAATTTAGAAAGGATATGACAAGATTTTGAATTTATGATCTATGATTTAGATGGACCAGGTATGCGGTCTAATTTTCAGGATTAAACCCTTATCCTGACGAGGAATATAGAAAGAATAAACTTTGAGAAGATAGAAGGATATAGAACTTTGAAAAAAATGTAAAACATTTGAGAAAATTGATTTATTTTTGTAAAAAGAATTCTCACAGGTAGCATGGTTGCCCCTATGAGTGATCTCAGGATTATCCCTTATCCTGAATGGGAAAAAGAATTTAAGGAATTTTTATAAAGAGAAATTTATATAAAATTAGAAAATCAATGAAGGGTGACGAAACTTGTATATACAAAAGAATCCCCATAGGTAGCGTTATTGCTCCTACGAGGGGTCTCAGGATTTTCCCTTATCCTGAATGGGAGAAAATTTATTGAAGAAAAATCGATATAAATCTAAAAAGAATCAATAAAGATTGGCAAAACTTGTATTTACGAAAGAATCCTCATAGGTAATGTTATTGCTCCTACGAGGGGTCTCAGGATTATCCCTTATCCTGAATGGGAACACCTCGGACAACGAGGGTCAGGTTTATCCCTTAACCTGAGCGGGAAACACCTCGGACAACGAAGGTCAGGTTTTTCCCTTAACCTGAAAGGGTACACCTCGGACAACGAGGGTCAGGTTTTTCCCTTAACCTGAAAGGGTAACACCTCGGACAACGAGGGTCAGGTTTTTCCCTTAACCTGAAAGGGTAACACCTCGGACAACGAGGGTCAGGTTTTTCCCTTAACCTGAAAGGGTATAAGATTTGATAAAATTTAATAGAATTGAGAAAAATTCGATAAAACTTGATAGAACTTGATAAAATTGACATAAACTTGATAAAAGTATGAATAAAGTGAATGAAACTGATAAAGATATCAAAATTAACTGAAGATTTGTAACATTTGAGAAAAAGGAGTTTTTCTAATCCTGCCTGCATATGGGATCTTGGAAAGGAAAATGTTTATTTCAAAAGATAAATGAAAAATCATTTTGGGGAAGAAAAATCCACTACAAGAAGAATGATCAGCGCGAGATCTGATCCTTTAAATCAAACATGAGAGATCATCATGAGGGTTAATTTTTGAAGGCAATGGTTTTGAAAACTTATTTGTTTGAAGAAGAAGATCAGTAATAGATCTGATTTCTAAAAATAACAGCTCGAAATTGATAATAAAATCAATACAAGGGTTGATCTTTGAAGATAATGTTTTAAAACCAATCTTGGAAAATAAGATCAACACAAGGTTTGATCTTTGAATATAATGATTTAAAATCAATACAGGGATTGATTTTTTTGAATGATTCGAAACCCATTTTGAAAGATTAGACCAACACAAGGGTTGATCTTTGAATATAAAGATTTGAAATCCATTTTGGAAGATAAGACCAACACAAGGGTTGATCTTTGAATGATTCAAAACCCATTTCGGAAGATAAGACCTACACAAGGGTTGATCTCTGAGTATAAAGATTTGAAATCCATTTTGGAAGATAAGACCAACACCGGGGTTGATCTTTGAATATAATGTTTTGAAACCAATCTTTTGGAAGATAGGATCAACATGAGTTTTGGAATTTTAGTGCAATGATTTGAACACTTACTTTTGAAAATATATTCAACAGGAGGGTTGATTTTTGACAAAGGTTGGACCAAAGAACATTCGAACTCTTTGGTCATAACAAAGACTTTTTGAAATTTCATGATTTTTCAAAAGCCTTCATAGGTAATATCATTTCTCTCATGAATGATGTCAGGATTGTCTCGCATTCTGAAAAGAACAGAAATTTTAAATGCCCCAGTATGGCAAAAAGAAGCATTGGATATAAAAGATATAAAGGAAATTGACATTTCATTTGATAAGCAAAGTTTTGATAACAACTGAATATTTACAAGAACTTTGAAAGAAAAGATTCATAGAAGATTGGGCTGACTAGCCCCTACAAGACGATTAACAAAAGGAAATGACAGTGCAAAAAAACTTGGGCATCCTCAATTCTTTGAGTGATCCGGAAATGGCTCTATCAGAACTGCCGGCTGCTTTTCTTCCTCGTCCTCTATCAGTTCACTTCTGTCAATGCAGTCTTGTATCATGTGCTTGAGGACGAAACAGTGTTCTGTATCATGCCCTGTTGCCCTGTGATACTTGCAGAATTGGTCCTTGAACTTTCCCAAGATTACGGGAGGATCTGCTACTTTAGGGAGTTTGATCATCCCATGTTTTAACAGGTAATCTAGAATTGCTTCCATAGTTTGATCTAAAGGAGTGAAGACTCGATCTTTCTCCCACTTGATGTACTTGGGCTTCTCTTGAAGATCCCTTTTATGTTGGATCCCAGTCAGAAGTGGTTTGTCATTGTTCTTGTAAGATCTTTCCTTCTGCCCCTCTACCCTCGGGCCACTGCCACTGTTATTCTTGTTTCCTTTGCTGCTACTGCCAAGATTATTACAGGAGGCATCAACTGAATGAGCGAACTGCGCCTTCTTCTTTTGGTCTTGGACATTCTTGACCAGAGGCGTGCCCTCGTAAAGCCCACTTTCTATCCCTGCTTCGAGCCATTCAGCTCGCTCGATCAACTTGATGAAGGATTTCGCCGGGGAAGTGGCGATGAGGCTCCTTATGGGCTGAGAGAAATTGTTGAGGATCACCTGCAATGCGTGCTCCTCTGGAATGGGTACCTTTATCTTATTACAGGTGCTTCTCCACCTGTGAATGAAATCTTCTGCTCTTTCAGTCTCTCCCTGCTTCAGGTTGTAAAGATGATTTAATGTAGGTGAGGCTTCAGTGTTAAATAAGAAGCGCTCGATGAACAAATTTACTACCTTATCAAACTCTCGTAGTTTGATAGGATTGATGTGATCGGCATACCATCTGGCTGCTACACCTTCCAGACTGCGGGGAAAACAGACGAACAGAGCCCTGTTATCTTTCCTGAAATGGCTGCACTCTGCATAAAATGTGGCTAAGTGGGCTTTAGGGTTGCCAGTTCCATCAAATTTGAGAAATTTACGAGGAAGGTTCTCCAGATTATCATCCCCATCTAGACCATCGTAAAAATCTTCGCAAGTGTAAGTCTGCTTGCCCTTACCCTTGGCTTGAATGTCTTTAATTGCTCGATTCATCTCCTTCATCTGCTTGCTCATCAGGCCCTCTGCTGGTGCCTCTGACTTGGGCTTGTTGACGGATTCGAGCTCTTCTGCAGCTATCTTTACGGACTATCTCGGAGGATTCTGTTTGTAGACAATCTGCTCTTCCTCGACTGACTCCGATTCCTCAGAAGTAGTGTCTGGCTGTACCTTTTTCCTAATGATTCTGATTGTCTTTTTCACAGGCTTCTTCTTCAGCTTGCTTTTAGGAACTGCCTCTTTCAGCTTGGCCTCGGCTTCTTCCGACATCATCCTCGCCATCATCTTTTGGAACATATCGTACATAGCGGGGTCGATGTCATCTTTCCTGTTCTGACCTTGTCCCTTGACTGATTTAGGAGAGCTCATCTCTTCTGCCTCACTGTTGCTGAGTTGAGGAACTGTTTCTTTTCCCCCTCTTGTCGTGACCATTTTTGAAATATCAGTGCTCCCTCTGTGGAGAAAAAGTGGAGGTTTTTAGACCAAAGAAACTTTTTTGGAGAAGTTTTGACAAGAGAGAGGATTTAGGTTGAAAATCTAAACAATTGTATCCCATTACTAGGGATCGAGTCGCCACAAAATTTGTGACAATTGTGTTGTTTACTCTGTGGGGGGGAGTAACCAACTAAAAAAATATGAAAAAGAAAATATTATTTTGAAAAGGATATCTCTTAACGGAAAGAGATTTTTATAAAAATATAAACAAGAATATAAAATCAGAAGAAAATAAGAGGAAAAATGGAATTTGAGAATAAATGGTAAAGATTTAAAATTTGAAGAATTTGCAGGCAGGATCAGAAGAATTTTTTGAAGAAATTTAGAAGGAGAAGAGAAAAATACACCTGGGTTTTAAAAACAAAGGAGAAAATTTTGAAATATATATACCTAGGGTTTTGGAAAATATAAGAAAGATATAAAATATCATACAATCACAGATACATAAGAAAGGATGTGCAAACAAGCACTCCCTAAAGCTGACTCTATATGCAATATTTGAAATGGCTGATAGGACCTTATTCCTAACTTTAAGATTTAGATTATCTGATTCCAATCAAGGTACGCCGATATACTCAAGCCGAAGCTCGAAGTACGTGGCATATAAGATATTTCTTCGGTTCTAAGGTAATGGCTTCCCAACATCCTTGAGCACCTACTGATATACCTCGGACTATGGCCCTTAGGTACGTGGTAGGGGGGCGCGAACCCAAATAAGTGGTCCAGTTGTGATGCTCTCTCCCGAACTATGGTTCAGTGAGACAGCCCAGCAACGTGAAGACCGGGACAATATAGGTAGGGATGTTTTCAAAAAACATGTTCAACATGCAATAAATCCAGAAGGCTCTAATGCAAGTCCTAAAGAGATAGATTTAAATAAAGAGAAGCATACACTTGCATACATTGTTTTGCATTCAATCCCTAGAATTGAGGAGAGTTGTATTTAAGACCTAAGTCTAATGTGAACATGGAATAATATCCTCAATATAGCCCTACCAAACCATACTTAGATCCTATATGCAATAATGTCAGCTTAGGACAAAGTCTAGGCTCCTAAGGTTTGCATGGAAAATGTAGCTGACATAGAAGAATAAAGACTTAAAAAATATTAAAGCAAAGCAAAGGCATAGATTCAACCAGACGAAGACGAGTCCCATCAAGGTCGCCAAAACTGTGATCATCGCAAAATTTTTCCTCTCTTTATGGTTTCTCTTTCTTCCTTCTCTTTCCCTTTTCTAACCTCTATTTTCCTCCTTTTTGAAGGGAGTAAAATGAAAGAAAGAAAAGAAAGAAAGAGAGAAGAGAAGAGAAAATAAAGAAAGAAAGAAAAGAGAGGAATTCTTTTTGCGCGGTCTCACTTGACCTTGATTTGAAAAATATTTAAAAAATAACTCGCCTCCGTTTTTGAAAATGTTACGGGAAAATGGAGAGACGGGATTCGCTCATCGGTACGAGGTTCGACCGTTCCTGGCGCCTTTACCAGGGGTAATCGAACCAAGGATCGAATCTATGCCTTTTGCTTTGCCTAAATATTATCTAAGAATTTATTCTAAATGCACAAAGAATCATGCTTGTTGTTATCATCGCAAAATTTTTAACTTTTGCAAATCAAACTGACCTTTGAAAAAGTTTTTGAAAATAACTCACCTCCGTTTTTAAAATGCGGGAAAATTCCGAAGAATGGGACTCGTCTGTCGGTACGAGGTTCGACCGTTCCTGCCACCTTTAACAGGGGTAATCAAACCAAGGATCAATCTACTGCTCTGCTCTATTCAACTTATCCAAATCATATCCTAATTTCTAAATGCACATAGAATCAGGCATGTGCTATGAATTTTCAGAAAATGCCCATTTTGAAAACATGATGTTTGCTTTGAATGATTGAAATATTTAGAATAGGTACCACATGGAAAATCGTGAATTGGGATTTGAAATATACTTCTGAGGGAAATAAAAATCGATTTTGAGGAATCCTTGACATTTGGTGAAAATCGATTCTAAGATACTTGGTTTCTCTGAATTCAAACTTTGAAATTGAAATTCTAACTTAGAAAATTTGAATTTAGAACTTGGGAAATACTTGAAATATCCTTTGAAATTCAATGTCTTTGGGAAAATCGATTTTGCTATAAGACTTAGGAGATTTTGAGAAAATGAACTTCTTTGAACTGAAATTTGAATTGGAATTGGCAAATGCATGAAATGAATGAATATGATTTTGAGGAATTGAGAAATACTTTTGTATTTTGAGAAATGCAATGCATTTTTGAAGTTAGCCTAAGAGTGTAGGCTGAATGTGGCTAATGTGAAGATCATAAATCTAAGTATCATTCGAATTATGACTATGGCCATAAATACAAATTCCACCAAGTTTATAAACTTCATAGAAGCTAGTGCATGTGCCATTCGTGTAGACCATGGTGAATTTGTAAAAATATGCATGAATCATCATCCATCACACATTAAAATTATAAACTATATGCAATGCAACCTAATCTAAGCAGGAAATATAAATTCTTATTCCAAAGTTTAATTACAAATTACATCACTATTGAAATTTAAATACATGGAAAAATAAAGTCTTCAATGTACCTGCAAAACTAGAAAACTAGTTAATGAATATATGTTGGCTTCTCTAGATTTATCCAACAATATTAGGAAATTGTTGGATTTTGCTAGATATAAGCCTTTTTGCCATGATTCCCTTAAATCAAAATGATAAAATATGAAGAAATAATAAAGGTAAAATATGAAATTTCGAAATTAGGGTCAAAATGACCAAAATACCCCTAATAACAAGACTATGGCCTTGAAATTAGGGTTTTTAGAAAGATATTTTGATAAAATGCAAGTTTTGAAATTTGAATGGAATAAACTCAAACCAAATATGCTTTCACATGATTAAAAATATGAAATTAGGGTTAGGGATTTCGAAATTTAGGTCAAATGACCAAATTGCCCCCAATAGCAAGACTATGGCCTTGAAATCAGGGTTTTTAGAAAGAGATTTTGGTAAAAATTTGGTTTTTATGACCTAAATGAAATCAAATAACTACAAAATTAAACCTAAAGTATCCTAAGATGCTTATGAACATAATAAAACCCTAAAACCATATGCTTATACACAAAATCCAACAATATCACAAATTTTGTGATTTTTGCAGTGTTTTTGGATCTTTCAGGAACCCGGTTTTGCAATTTGCTTAATTCAGCCATCAAATGGATTTCAAAATCCATAAAAATTGGTACCTGCACTTGTTATAACCCTAATGTCGAATTGGAATTATAAAAATAATTTTTTGACATTAAATTAATCCGAAAATTGCATTAAACCCTAAAAATATGCTATTTTTGACCTAATTCACCAACCAGTTTCAATCCAAGACCTGAACTAGGGGTCAAATCTCCATGGAAATTTATGAAATTTTACAGAGACTAACTAAGAATAAAAACAGAGATTTCTCGATTTACATATCGGAAAAATCATCTCCGGTTAGGGAGAAACCCTTCCGGCAATCTGAGCTAAAATATATCACTTTTAACAGTGATTAAAACGGCTACTTCAGATTGAAAATACAAACATAAATAGCAAACCTAAACAAAAATCTCTGAAATTTTAGTGGTGAACAGTATACAGAACAATAACAATACTCACTGTTTACAGATCTAAAATCGGATCTGTGGTTTGGGATTTATAACTAACACAAGTCTGATTAGGGTTTTCGTAAACCCTAACGAGTTTTAAATTTAAAAACAGATTCTCTGAAAAAGGAAAAATACTAAACAGTAATAAAAAAATCCGAAAATTTCACAGAAGACATATCTACTCAATGTAAATCCATAGCATTTTATAGATCTAAAATCGGATATAAGATGAGAGAAATATCATAACAGCAAGTTACCTTCTTGATTTTAACCACGATTTTAAAGCTTTAAAAACCCGATTTGATGTCTGATTTTTTTGACAGGGTTTCCGAGATTCAAAACCTCTAATTTTTCTACAGTAACTCAATAACTCATGCATGCATCACATATAAAAAAATCAGAAATAAACAATGAGTAATTCAATCCGAAAAAACATTATCTTTACTGTTCTAAACCTAAAACACACAGAAATTTAAGAAACTTGGAAAACCATGCATTAACTAATGTAAATCAATAAAATAAACCATAAAACAGCAAATAAAAATTATTTCTATGTTGTAGAACGTAAAACAAACATGAATAAACCATGAAAATAAAATAAAAACAGGGAATCAATGGCTGGAATTTGATATCACCTTTAAAACATAGATTTAACCCATTAAAAGGGTAAATTATATATTTTATTGGTTAATAATGTAAAGAATCATATTAAAATCAATTCTAATGGATTAAAATCCCTGTAAATCATCCAAAACAGGGTTAGATCACCTTCTTGGATCGTTCTTGCTGATTCTTGATGGTTCTTGAGGTTGAATCCATGGTTTAATCTATGAAGGTGATGGTGCCAATGGCTAAATCATGCTTAAAACAATGAAAAATATTAAATAAAAACTAAAAATTAAAGAAAATAATTACCTTGAGGTTGCTGCAATGGAGGAAGGGCTGAAGAGCAGAGAGAAGCTCCAAGAATCCAATAGGAGAGAGATGGGAAAAATCGACCCCCCTTATGCATCTATTTATAATAAAGAAATTAGGTTTAAATTTTAACACTTTTGAAAATCTTGGACTCTCTAAGGGGGGCGATTTTGGTGTGAGTTTACCTAACTAACCCTAGACTAGATTATCCTAATTAAGTCCTAATTAGCCCCTAGCTAAACCTAGAAAATCCCCAAATATGGTGCCACTTGGCATTTTCTCACATTGGGTTTTTAAAACACCTTTAAAAACCTTTAAAAACACTAGTTTTAAAAACTAACTTTCAAAAATGAGTTTTTCAAAATGGTTTTGGCTCTTCTAAACCTCTAACACTAACCAAGACATCAACTAACCCTAGTCTAGCCCTGACTGACTCGAATATGGCACCACCCCGAGTGGGCCCTACTTGAGTTTTTACAAAAAGATGATTTTAAAACTTGAAATTGAAGGAGTTTTCAAAAAGGATTTTCAAAAGTAATCTTAAAATTAGAATTTTTGAAATGGCATAGGGTTCTAACTGAATTAGAATTCCTCTGGATATGGTGCCAACTGAGTGGGCCCACATCGAGTTTTAGAAATTTTGAAATAAACACTGAAAATGGCTTTGAAAAGGGGTTAAAATCGATATTTGAAATTCAAGATATTTGAAAATAGGGTCTCAAGCGAACTGGAACTCCGAGTTAGAGTCCTGAACTCTTAGGACTCTGAGATTTTAGATTTTAAAAGCCAAATGAAAGAATTTTCAAAAGATTTTATCAAGAAATGATGAAATAAGTCAGAAAACACAGTCAGGGTTAGACTCCTAACTCAACCGAACTCTAAAATAGAATCCTGAACTAACTGGACTATGTAAAATGACCTAAATTTTGAAAATAATAAAAAAAGACTGAAAATGGAAGTAAAACAGACTTAAAAACCAGACTCCTGACCGGATTAGGACTCTGAGACAGAGTCCTGATCGGACTGAAACTTTCAAAAATTTGAGAAATTTGATGAATAGAGGAATTCAGAAGCGACACCACCTCAATGGGTCTCATCTGTGAATTGAAATCGATTAAAATTTGAATTTGAAATGAATCCAGATTGTTTTCTGAGAAAATATTTCGAAATATAAAGTCCTGGGGTTGGAAAATGAAAGAGTATTGAATAAAAACCCAGGTTTTGAAATTGATTTTGAAATAAAGCTTTAAAATTCAAATCTGGATTGAATGTTTTGAAATAGGAGTGCTGGATCTCGAAAATGAGATGCAATGACATGCAATGCTATGCAGAATACATGCAATGACATGCAATGATCTGTAATGACTTATGAAATGGACAAACACTGGATGAGGGTGAAAATTTGGGGTGTTTGCACTTGTGCAATGCAAAGATGTATGCTATTTTGAAAAACATGTTTTGAAGATTTCCAAGTATCCTGAGATGAACTTGGTAATGGAGTGAAGACATGTTTGAATCTTAACTTTAGAACTTGAGATAGAACAGAGAAGTTCTAAGTTTTTGAAGTAAATCAGAGTTTAGAAGAATCTTTGATTTTGAGAAAGAATGATTTGAAGCTTTGAAAATGAGGTTTCAAAGTCGGAAATGGACTTTTGAATTTGAACTTAATTTTAGGAAAGGAAATGAATATTTGGGATGGAATTGAATTTGAAGTTTGAAATTTAGAATGGATCTGAGATATCCAAATGGTATTAAAAATAGAGATGAATTTAAGGAATTCAATTATGATCTCTAGATGGATTTAGATTTGAAATCTGGGGATGAAATGGAATTGGTTTTTGAAAAAGTTGGACTTGGGAATGAAATTGGATCATAAAATGGATTTGGATTTTGGAATCTGAGATCCAGAATGAAATTGGGTTTCTAGACCCAAAAATGGATTTTGGATCTGAAGCCTGAGATCCAAGATGGAAGTTGAGTTCTGGATCCTAAATGGAATGGGATCAGAAGATGGGATCCAAAAGTAATATTGAATTCCGGATCCTAAAATGGAATTGGATATAAAGTCTGAGATCCAAAGTAAAACTGGATTCTAAATCCTAAGTGGATTTGGATCTAAGATCCAAAGTGAAAGTGGATTCTGGATCCTAAAGGAAATTTTTGGATCTGAAGTCTGAGATCCAAGGTGAAATTTTGATTCTGGATCCTAGAATGGATTTTAGGTTTTTGAAAGTCCAAATAAGACTTTGAAAATGGATCTGGGTTTTGAAAACCCAGATCGAATTTAAAATTTAGGAAGGGTCAAGCTTTGAGATTCATAATCAATCTTAGATTTTGAATTCTGAAAAATAAACTCGGTTTTGAGTTTGAGGATGAATCAGAAGTTTCAAAGTTAATCTAAACTTTGAAACTTCATTTAGATTTGGAATTCTGGATATACAAGTGAATTTCAAAGTCCATTTGGACTTTGAATTTGAAGTTAGAATTTGAATTTTGGATATAAGCTGATCCTGAAGTTTCAAAGTCAAATGGGACCTTGAAATTGAATTTTTGAATCCTTTTGAGAAATAGAGTTGAATTTGGATTTATGAATAGGATTTGATCTGAGAAATGAAGGAAAGAATCACTTGGATTTATGAAAAAGAATTTTAAAAATATGATGCAATTCTATTTAAATGATGAATGAATTTAAATTTTTGAAATTGGATTTTGAAAAGTTATTTCATTCTTTAAATGAATTAAAATAAGATTGAAGATATAATACATTATTGACTATGGTCATTGAATGTATTATATAATAATCTATATTTAAATTCAGGTGAAGAATGAAACATATTTTGGTGCTTTTATAGAATTTAAAATGAAATTAACTCTCAATATACCCTGACTATGGCCATTGGTATATATTTTGAGTTAATTTTAAGTTAAATTTTGATAAAAGAAGAAAATATTTTAGGAAAATATGATGAATTTTGAAAACGGATCCAGTGTGGATCCAGTGTTATTTCGTAAAAGATAAAAATCCTAAGTCTTGTTTACATCCCGACTATGGCAGTTGATGTAAATCATCAATTTAGGATTAATTTACCTCTTATGAAATGGTGCACGTGCCATTCGTGTTGCCATTTGTGAGAATTTGAGAGATAAAAAAAATGCATGAATTACAAGAAATTCATGATATTTACAATGCTCATTCATTTTATCTAAAACAGGAAATGTAAATTCTCATTAATATCTAACTATTACAATGCATGAAATTGAATTTACAACTCCAAATAAAGATATTTTCCATATATTCCCTGCAAAAAAAACTGGGTTAATATGAAAAAGATGGAAGAAAACTACACATATTATATAGGTGTCAATGGAAAAATTGCTCATATATTGAGATATTTTGAGATCTAAATTGGGGAAGAGATGAAATTGATGTATTTACGTACGTATATACATGCATATGTGTGTGTATACTTATATACATATACGTATGTGGACATGAATGTATATATATATATATATATATATATATATATATATATATATATATATATATATATATATATGTATAAGGGGAATGGTAAATGTGAAGAGTGTAAACAGTGGCAGGATATTCTGTATTGTGAAGGTGAAAATTCTATGTAACATCCGATAGAGGAAAAGGGTGAAAATGCATATGGGGAGATAGCAATAACAATATGGGTGAGGCCATGCTGGCAGTACGGGGATTAGAACACTGTGATGGTGGGAGTTATAAGTGGTAGGGCAAAAATGTAGTAATTGTGGCAGTATCTTGCACCACTGTGAATGTAAGAAGACTATAGCAGTACTTTATATTGTTGCACCATGCCAGGAAGATACAACACTGCACTGCCATGGGCTTAGGGAAATCACAGCTGCACCTTGCATTGCTAAGAATGCAAGTAAAAGCTGGAGAATACAGCAGCAATACAGTGATGCAAATACATGTTGTGAGTATGGCAATATGCTGTGTGGAGAATGTGTAAAGGGTATGAAAGATCAATTGTGAAAGGAAGTGGAGAAAGTGCGAGGATATGGGAGATGAGATAATATACATTGAGGTAACAGGAGATTAACTTGTAAATGCATATTACATTTTGTAGCAATGAGGAGATGATGGCACAGATCATGTGATGCTGTGCTAGGGAAATGATGTTGATACTGAAGTAGAATGACACCAGTGGTTTAGTTGAAGTGCTGGGAGTTGATGGATGATGAAGGGGTAAGTGGATGCAACTATGTGCTGTGAAAGTACCATGACGGTGGAATTGCATGCTGTATATAGATGTGCTGTGCAATTAGTTACAAGAAGGCCGGGGAAGAGATGCAATACAATGAAAGTTTGGGAAGAGGTGAAATGGCCTGTAACGGGGAAGATGAATAGGAAGGTGGATATATGTGCCAGGGGGATATGATATATGCTGCAATTATGTTGGTGATGCAGTTAATATACATAAGTGTTGAAAATATACTAATGCTGCAAGGGATTTCCATATTTCTTGACTAATAAATGAGGCAAAATACATGGGATATGGCATAAAAAAAAATGCAGGCACATACTACAATAGTGGCAGAAAATGGTTGTAATGGGTGGCTGTAGGTGTAAAGGGGATGAACAAGTGTGAATAGTGAGAGATGAATGATGATGAGAAGCATAAAGTGGTTGCTCTTGAATGATGGCGTGCAATGAAAATCACAATCAGGCACCAGCCCATTACTGTGTATGCGATGAAGCTGAGGTACCCACTTGAGCTCCTCAGTGGAGAATCCACAGTTATCAAGAAGTAGCTGAACCCACTAATTAATAATTTTTTTTTTTTTATAAAGTTCTGTAGGCAACAGTTTATGTATGGTTTCATGACATAGTGCTGACAATCAATGCTATCTTCGAAACTTACATTCTCTGATAATCTTTAGGGAGTCTCTGGTCAGGCTCCTTCCTCGCTCATGGTCCTTGTGAGACTATCCTATACAAGTCTGGCACTTCTCGTGACCAAGCTTCGACTAAAGGGAAGGAAGTGTAGCTCCTGTATGTTGCTACAAAGTGATGCTCCTTTTGCACGTCTTCTTGCAGAGGAGAAAATTTAGGAATGAAGGAGGAAACCAGAGTAAAAAGGAAAAGTCGATCCTTGGAAATTTGATGCTCGATAAAAAAATGGATACTGAAGGAAGAGGGGGATGCCTATGGAGAGGTAGGAGACGGATCCTGGCGTTAATGGCTTCTTCCCAAGAGATCTCCCCCTTTTCGTTGCAGGGGATGCCTACTTATATAGGCCACAAGAGAGGGGAGTTCGTTCAGGATGAATGGAGGAGGGAGGCTTTCAGGTGATCGAGGGTTGAGAATGGGAAAAGCTCATGAGGCCGTTCGATGGGGAGGATCCTTTTGGAAAGGGGGAGCCTGCGGCTGATGGAGGTATGAAGGAGAATCTGTGGTTGAAGATGAGAGGTTGAGGGAGAAGAAGTTTGTTCGAAGATGGAGGGTAGGAATGAGAGGGAGGCGTGCGGGGGAGATGGTCGTTCCCCCTTTCTCAAATTTCCAAAAGAAGGATTCCCTCTTTTTTAAGATTTTTGTAAAATGGCTCAAGATGAGATTAATGGCAAAATCATTAAAAAACACTTATTTTTCTCGTAGTTTTTCCGATTTTTTTGATTTTTTTGCAGGATTTTTCCATTTTTTGTATTTTTGGAACAAAAATCTAAGTTTTTATACGAAAACAAAGATTAATGATGTCTTTTTTAAATCGTTGTAATTTTGAAAAGATTTTTATATGAAAAACATGTGAAAACCAAACATCAAATAATAAAAACCGGTTCTCACTAGTGGATGAGACCGGGTCGAACTCAGGGAACGGGAATATTTCGTATTCAAGTACACAAATCTAAACTAACCTTTATTGCCGAATTATTGAAATGTTAAATGTTCAAGAAAAGTAAAAACAACTAACTATTACAACAAATGAATACCCTTCGCAGAGGGCGTAAAGTGCAATATTTACAAACCCTATTAAATGCCTAAATTCTAAAATAAAAGAAAAGAAAAGAAATCTTCTATCTTTATGTGCTTCGTGTCATATGTGCACTTCAACTTCACTCCTTTGCGATCCTGCACAAGTCCAACGAAACACGAGCAGTACACAATACAAGAATAAAAATAGAATGATGCTATCTAAAATGCACGAAATGAATGCTGAAAATTATATTGAAATAAGCAATGATAATACTAAACGAGTGTAAGTATGACTAGGCATGCAATGTTTACTAAATGAAATTTTTATGCTAAATTGAACATACACTAATGAAATCAAATACTATTAACCTAAATGCTAAACACTAATGTAATTGATTGAAAACTAAACACTAACAAATCATTTTAACAACTAATCAATTCAACTAACAAATCAATTACTAACAATTAACTAATAGCTAATCGGAAAACTCAGTAGATGATACTCGAACACCTGATGTTTTATAATGCTCAAAATCCAATAGTACTCAATCCACAAAACTAATCCAACAATCAGTATCTTGTTATTCAAACCCAATCCAGAAATCCTGTGAATTTGTCGATCAATATTCACCAAGTATCTTGGTAGATAACAATTGATCAAGCTGGAAACTCAGTAGATCTGTGATCAATCAAGCCAAAACAAACTCAGAAAATCGATCAACAGTTTCATTAGTTTTCACACAGAATAGTTTTCAATCACCAGAATTCATAGAATTTTATTCCACCGTGAAATAGAATTTCCCGGTAAACAAATACTCCGGCAAAGCAAAGTGGATTTCTATTACAGCAAAATGGATTTCCACGGCAGCAACAAATGATTTCTGATCGATCTTGCTTCACGGTGAATATTTCCCACCAGAGATAAGCAATCAGACAATCATTGAAAAAGAAGAAAACACCGGCAATCAGAAATCAAGAACCTCGCCGGAAAACAGGAATCACATTTAAAAATGATATCTGATAATCAGAGTGCTGCCAGATTCTCAGTCATGATGATAACTCAAATTTTTAATGGAAGAAAATCAATTCAGAACACCGAACAACACCTGAGCTCAGTAGATCAGGTGATCGTGTTGATTCTTCACACAAGCAACAGTAATCCGATACTCAAATTATCACCGGATTCTCAATCACGATGATCCAGATTATCGTCGGATTCTCAAATGTTTATCAATCCTTTATAATTGATGATCATTCATATCCGATTCTTCATCCTTCACATAAATCGGCCTCTGTTGTTCAAAATTGTGCACTTGATTGCCAAAAGAATTGATAATCGATCAGATGATCGATTATCCTTCACACAAATCACTATTGATTGTTGGAAAAATCAGTAAAGCATAAATTTATCAATTGATCGGATTTCAAAATTTCATATTATGATAATGCTGATGCTAATATGTAATGAATTTGAAATACAGACACAAAACAAATATAAAAATCAAATACGACATGTGAAACTTAAACAAGTTACTATTGGAAACAGAAACTACACAGTGAAATCAAAGCCATTAAAAATGATGAACAGGAATTAAAATAAATGCATAGAACAGGAAATGAAGGAACGATGCATCAATACAACTTCTATTTATACTTTCTTTCTTTTTCTTTTCCTTTTTTTAAAACTAATTACACTAATCTAAACTGCAACATCAAAGAGAAGAAAAGATAAGAGAAGAAATTGAGAAGAAGAGGAAGAAGAATAAGAGAAAGAAGAAGAAGAAGAAGAAGAAGAATAAGAAAAAGAACTTACCGAATTGGAAGGGTTAGAAGAGAAGTGGAATCCTCCTATATGCCATTACCGTAGCTGGATGCCTCCACCAGATTAAGGAAGAAGAGAGATCAAGGGAGAAGGAGAAGAAGAAGGCAAGAAACAAGGTGAAGGGGAAGGGTTAGGAAAGAGGGCAAAAGCATAAGAGAGAAGACAAGCTTCTCTTCCCCCTACGTATGGTATTTATAATTTTGAAAGTTTTTCCATAAGTCCATCTTATTTCAAAGAATTCCATTTCAAAACCTCTCTTAAAAAAATATTTGCAAAACAACTCAAAATGACTATGTTCTAGAAAATATAAAACTAAGTCTATTTTAAATCTAATTTTTTTTTATGATTTTCAAAAACTAAACAACTACAACTATGACAAAAACTAAAAAAGGCATTAAAATGTAAAATAAAACTATTTTTCATGCATTTTCTATTTTTAAATCATTTTAGCACATTTACTCGAAACTAACATAAAATTGGGGTTTTAAATCATTTTCTCATGAAATCATGCATATTTTTATATGAAATATCCCTAAAATATATGCATGATCAAATACCCCCATGCTTATGTTTTGCTAGTCCTCGAGCAAACCAGAAAAATGCAAGAAATCAAACTATCACCTAACTCACTTTCGTAGGAATCACGGTTGCATTTAGCTGATGTAACAAGCCCTTTCAACCCCTGGGTTACCCCAGTGAACGAGTAAGGTCTCGTGAGGGTTTGCAGTGATGCTACCTACAAACATCTCTGTCATGTATGCATAATATTACACATCCTCACAATCAGTAGGTAATTAAAGACTTTGTTTTCACAAATATTTCCTGTTATTTCAAAATCAAAATATAATTAGTCTTTTATATACCACCACAGAAAAGAATTTCTTTCACTTTTCTAAATATCACAATTATTTATGTTTTATTCTTAGAAAATCCAATAAAAACATATTATTATTTACTTATTCTCACTCATATGTTTTCTGCACAGGTTTTCTCAATCACACTTCTAAGCACTGAACTTTTCTCTCTTTTTTTCAGCTCTTTTCTCGATTTTTTTATTTTTTTCACGCTTTTTCTTTTTGCGCACTTATTCTTCTCTTATAGCTTGCGTGTGGTCTGCTTTTATGCCTTGTGCAATGTCAATATCTTCTATACTTTTTCAATACATACCAAAAGATATCAACTAAGACATAAAAGTGACTTCCTTCATTCACCTTTATAACATGAGAGTCAAACATTTCAACTTGTATCTATTCTCAGTTACTTAGGATCACGAAGTTTTCCACTCTCCTTTTCGAAATGGAATTAAAAGTTTCAACTTACATCTAAGTTCCATCTACTAAGGATTATGAAATTATCCAAACAACCTAACGCATGCTTCTTTTTTCTCTTTTGAGCTCTTTTTTTTACACTTTTGTTCATTTGCTTAGTTTTTTCAAAAATAAAACTGTGCATATTCATATTTATGATTCAAAATAAATTCTAACATGTATCTATCATCATTTCTTCGAAAGCCGCATAAACAACCATAATTTTTAGATCCATGTCAGAAAAAATTTTTGTGGGGCTGTAAAATCCTCTAAAAACATTAGATTTGAAATAACATTCATATAAGTTCAAACTCTTTCTTTAAAAATCTACTTTTCATGAAAAATATGTAAACATGTGCAAGAACGTAACAGAAATATCCAGGTGTGCACTCTACACCCTCCCCCATGCTTGAATGACACTGTCCCAGTGGCACTCCCCCATGCTTATATGAAACTAAGTGAATGCACATGAGAGAAATAAATGAGGGAAAAGAGTAGAATGACCTGACATGAATTAAAAATACACGTTCGATGAATGTAATGAATGCAATGTATACATGACAAAACATGAAACTCATAGAAAAAGATAGAAAACGAAAAAATAAAACCAAATAAAATCTACAAATCCTAACAACAAATGTAATACTGTACAGAATATGGGTTGCCTCCCATAAAGCGCTAAGTTTCACGTCCCCAGCCAGACGGATCCCTGGAAAAATCCTTCATCGTCCATGAGATCAATGGACATGAAGTCAGACTCAATCAGGCTTTCTATGAAAAATAGTGTCATCTATGACACTGCGCACTATGTTCCCATCCTGTCTACCTCTAAATGGCTCGAAGTGCCCAATCCAACTCAACTCACCCATCTGATTTTCAAGTAATTCTAAGTGATCCTCTTTTAGTGATTCCTTATCCTCCTCATAAGGTGGATCACTCAATAACCAAGCATATTCTGCTTCTACGAGGTCTTGAATGACATCAACCTCGAAAGAAGCCTCCTCAACAGCAGGCCCCATAGCAGCATGAAAAATGTTTAGCCGCATCTTCCTGTTTCCGAATGACACATCCATCACACCCGTGCGACAATTAATGCACGCGTTGGCGGTAGCTAGGAAGGGGCGACCGAGAATAATAGGAGTCTGCTGTGCGCTATCAACTCCCTCCATATCTAATATCACGAAGTCGACAGGGAAATAACAATCCTCCACCTTAACTAAAACATCTTCAAGTATTCCTCTAGGGACCTTGATAGATCTATCTGCAAGTTGAAGAGTCATAGGTGTAGGTTTCATCTCTTTCAATCCAAATTGGTCATAAAAGAAACCCGGCAAGATGTTAACACTTGCCCCAAGGTCGAGCAATGTACACCCAACAGTGATGTTTCCTATGACACATGAGATGATAGGAGTCCCTGGGTCCTTAAGCTTAGGTGGGGTTTGATGTTGCAATACTGCGCTCACCTGCCCAGTTAAATAAATCTTTTTCTGCACATGGGACATCGACTTCCTTTTCTGCATACAAAGTTCTTTGAGGAACTTTGCATATGCAGGGACCTGTTGAATAACATCTAGTAAGGGGAGGTTTATTTGAACGTGCTTGAATATCTCAAGCATCTCTTGCATGTTCACTCCGGACTTACCTAATGCTCTTGGCCTCTCTAACACCTCAGGAATGGGGGCTTTGGGAATGTAGGATGGTGAAGGCTCAGATGGAAGAACCTTCTCGCTTTCCTGAGGTAAAATATTAGGGACAGACTGCTTATCATTTATCTTCTCTCTTTCTTCTGCAGTCTCCCTCGCTTGATACTGCTTCCCACTCCTAAGGGTTACTACTTGAGCTTGCTCTTTATGTGCATCGGTCATATGCAAGCTATGCATGGGTTCCTTTCCCTTAGGATTGACAATAGGCTGGCTAGGCAATGTCCCCTCACTTCGCCTGCTAAGTGCTTCGGCAAGCTGCCCCATTTGAGTCTCTAATTTTGCAATAGACTGGGTATGTGAGCTCAAAGCTTGCAAAATCTTATCCTCAAAAGATTGACTATGCAAAGGCTCATGAGACTGAGGATGAGTATAAACAGGTTGGACTGGGGGATAATTGGATCTTTGAAATCCAGGCGCATAACCGCTTTGACTTGGTTGACTCTGGGAAGGGTTGGTGGGGTGGATTTGTGAGTTACGCCATGAGAAATTGGGATGATTTCGCCAGCCCGGGTTATAAGTGTTGGAAAATGGATTAGGTACGGGCCTAGCGAAGTTTTGAGCCATCTGAGCTTGCTCTTGGACAAACTCAGGATATTGTGGCGCAACTGGGCACTCGAAGACATGGTGTGCAGGACTCGCACACAACGCTGTAAACACCCCAAAATTTTCAAAAGTTTGTAAATATTCCCCCTTTTGCCCTTTTGTCTTCATTTTTGGGTAATTGAGTCAGTTTTAAATCTAAAATTCCACTTTGTTTCTCAAGCTTTATTGAAATTAAATTCATTTTACATATCTGACTCAATTTCAGATCTGGATCCAGATAAAAATCTAAATCTGAGCTTCGCTATCCAATTTTTAAATCAAATTCCCAAAACTTCCAAAATAACTTTTGAAAAACTCAAACAGTTCTTCCAGTATCCGTTTGGATCCATCGAGTTGTGTTTCTCAATTCGAGGTTTTTAAGCTCGAATATTTTCTCAAAACTTGGGTCCAAGCCCATTTTCTGAAGAAATTTTCCCAAGATAGCCTTGAAAACCCTCTTTTGTAAATAGTTCTCAGAAAAATACAAAAAAATTAGTGTCTAAATCTTTGTTTTCTCGTAAAATCTAGGGTTTTTTTTCCAAAAATATTAAAAAAAAAATATACATAAAACAAAAAAAAATCGGAAAAACTATGTGAAGAGCGAGTGGTTTCGAGCTTTTAAGTTGGTTTTGCTAAAAAAATCTTTTAAACCACTTTATGGCAAAAAATGGTTTTAAAGGAGCCCTCTTTTTGAAGAATGCGGGTTAAAATCTGAAAAACCCTGTTAAGAACTTTTTTTTATTTTATTATTAGGGTTTTTCGCAAGGGGTTGCAAGCAGAGGACCTGCTTCCTCTTATCGCCAAGCCACCCTGCTCGATGGCTTGTGATCCTCCAAACAAACCTCCATCAACCCTTCAATTGCCTCCATCGCTCTCCTCCTTCGTTCATCATCAACAAACATCGCACGCCTCCATGTGCGTTCCTCCTTCTCGAAGCCTCCATGGCCTCCATCCACCATCCGCCCTTCATCTGCAACGGCGCGTCCACCTCCCGAGCTCCTCTACCCTCCGATGGCTGGAACCCCCTTTCTTCACCCTCCGATCACCATCCTCGTTCTTCAACCATTGATCCCCAACGAACCCATTTCCTTCCCGAATCTTCTTCTTCCTCTATAAAAGGAAGCACCAGGGAAGGGTTTGGGGATGGATTCTTGACCCCCTTTGATTCATGCATCCATTCTCCTTGCGCCATTTCACGATCCGCCATTCACCTATTCGATCATCGGTTTTCATCCTCTACCCTTTCTCGGATTCCCTCTGGTCGGACGAAAGAGATTAAATTTCCAATAGTCGATACAGTTCCTGCAAACAAAAGGACCTCTTCCAGTACCACTGAAGGAGCATTGTCTATCCCTTGTCCGGATTTCTGCAGCACCCCGTAGAGACACTTGCTGCTCAGCCCCATTCACCATCACCTTGCAGCAGCATACAGGAGCCACACTTCCTTTCCCTCAGTCGAAGCATGGTCACGGTAAACATCCCTTGCCTCCGTGTCTTCTCAGATTTTCCTAAATTTTTCCTGTTTTCTTTTCTTGACCCCATTAAAAGCACCCTTGAGGGGATTGGGTTGCTTATTGCAACATTAATCCCTCTCTTGTGCAACAACGAGAATGAATTTTCTGATTCCTACATTTCTTTTTGTATTTTGTTTATCTCCTTTGCTTGTTTTGCTCATATTATTGGGTTCGGCAATCCAATAATCTCCGTTCAATTTTTACTGATGCTCAACTTTGCTTCCATTTTTTTTTCTCTTTTTTTTTTTATTTTTACTTCCATCATATTGGTTGGTCGCCTAGGTATTTCGTTTGAATGTTTCGCGTGTCTGAACATTCAGATTATCAAGTTTATCAGCCAGAGTGCCTTCATTTGTGCATTTAGATCATTATCGCATTGAAATTTTTTTTTACCTATATACTCCACCTACAATGGGTAATGTTGATGCTGAGCATCAACGATTACTCAAGAAGCAGATGATTCAGCTTGGAACCCCAACGCTTGTTCCAATCTTTTCGCTTCGGCATTCAAAATTCACAACTTACAGAGGAGACAATTATAATCAAATTGGAAGTTGCTCTTTCATATCATCAGTAAGTTAAGTCTTTAAAACATCTCTGCATTATGTTCAACTTCGATGGACTAAAATGCCTGTATGTACGTCTGAATGTGTGTTGAGGGTGAAGAGTAATGATGTATTGCTTCGGAAGCGCTTGCGTCCACCTATTTGAAATCACTGTTAGGAAACTTTCTCAAGAGGCCCTTAGAGGTTTAGCCCCCATGGTAAGTCATTCTGGGATGCCCTCTGTTCAGACTCTTGTAACAGCAAGCCCAAGGACAATTCATGGGCCCAGGCCATGAAGTCAAAATGCTGTGCACTAAAAAAAAAAAAAGGGGGGGGGGGCATATACCTCTCCAATTACAAAAGGATGCAGAGGAACTGCAAGATATTCCAATACTACTCCTTTTCTGAATTAAAATGCCATTACAAGTTTTAGAACATGAATTCTAGCAATGAAAGAAACAAGAACTTCTGGCGGACGATAAAAGGGAAAGCCTAGTTTGTCTCCCGTTGATCCATCTTTTGATTTGCATGATAGCAGTAAAGTCACAAAGATACAGAAATGCAAAGCCAACAGTGATGATGATCTCTGCCCAGCTCGTCAAAGGCTTGAATGACCAGGGAGTGTACAACATTCTCCCAACTCACTGCAAATCAAGAACAATACTGGGCTCTGATTTGGTATCTACTGTTGCCACAGCTGGGATCTTGGGTTAACCACTGATTTCTGGTCTGTCATCACCCTGGAGCGAAAAGTTTTAATTCAGAACATCTGATCTCCAGATCGAATCTCCTGATTTTCACTTGATTTCGGCTAGCCGGAGTTCGATAACATGAATATCTGAATCATTGGCATCAAAAGCATAACTGTGAAATTTGTGTTCTGATGGATCCAAGTTGAGTTCCAGCGAGCATCCTGCCTCAGCATAACTCAGGCTTCTAAGCCAGAGTAATTGCATTTAGATCGTCAGATTCGTTCATGCATTTGCCGGGTTTCAGCACAAAAGCAACAGAAATTTAATCGGTCATCTGGATCGATCATCATTTTTTTCTTTTCTTCTTAAATTGCTATTTTCGGAGTTGGTTTTTCATTATAATTTTACTAATTGCAACTGCTGAGTTAACTGAGTTTCATTGGTGAATAGTAATTGCAATCTCTATTGTTTGCTTTACTGAAGCTCCATTGCTATTTCAATTGAATTTTACCGAGTTTCATTAGATTTTTAACTAAGTTTTGATGAGCTCAGTTGAGCTTCACTAAGTTGACTAAGTTTATTGAATTTGATATATATCATTAACTGAGTTTTCTTAGTTTGATTTCCCATCAAGGGAGGTCGTTGGTCTTCAGACGTGGTGGAAATAAAGACGAACAAGTGTGGAAAGTTGAACATAATATCACCATGTTCATCCTAGTGGGTTAATAGAGATTAACAGGAGAGAAGTTCCATGGCCTGTGAATAAATTTCATCTTTATTTTACCATTTTTTTTTTATTATTTGTCATTTCCTATTGATCTCCCTTTTCTTTCATTGTACTTACAATATTGCTTGTGCATCCTGCATCTATCACCTGCCGCACCTGTATAGTCATTTGCCTCACTCACAGCATCTCACCATCATCTCTATTCATTGCTGCCATCAAGGCGACATACTATAACTGATTCAAAAATCTGAGTAGTAAGCTACTGCCAAGCGCATATGCTCCAATCCCGATTTCAATTTTGTTCATGGTATGATACCATCTGCATACGCATCTCAGCATCAACTCATACTGGCATACCATGCTATGAAGTAGTTTCTGCATCTTGTACAAACATATACCACCTCAAGCTTATAAACCATGTCCACCACTTACCCGCCACAGCTATAGCATCATACCCCTGTCCATTACAATTCTGCTAGGCCTGCATAGGCCCAGCAGCATGTAGATTCACCATTTCGCAGCATGTCTTGTTGCACCTTCAGCAGGTATAACACCTCTCGTACCCACATACATACTTCCATTGTTATAAATACTCCCCATTGGCATTTCACGATCATGTATTTTCATTACACCACCAAAAACCCACCTGTTAATACTGTAGAAACCTGTCCTGCCAATATTTACTTCAAACTGATTTCTGATTAAATGAATGTCTATTCACTGCAGGTCACTAGTAACCTATTGATAGTACCCGTCTACAGCAGGTATGATACTCCCCTTTCAGCATCCATTCTTGCTATTAATTGCTTAATCTAGGATGGGTTTCCCTCTTTGTTCATTATAAAATTTGACACAACTTCCTTAGAAAATATTGGTTCTTACTGCAAAATTTGATTGGTGCTTGTCATAAGTTTTGCTTGGGGTCATTCCTAATCGGGAAGGCCTGATGAGTTCACTGAATTTTCGAGAAAGACCTACAGTGTCCTTTGGTCCCAATTAGACACCTCTCCTGGTTTATATGAGTAGTTCTCATCAATCTGTTATGCAATGATGGAATTTCAGACTATTCTGTGAGTTCAATGGATGGAGGCCGGTTGATTGAATAAAGAAAAATCAGTTTGCTATAGTTCATTCATCATTTTTTTTTAGTGTGTTTTATTTCTTGTAAATGCCATAGTACTTAAAAGCCACGGTCATAACCCACTCATCTTCACACACTATCGTTGCATTACATACTGCTATCTCACTAGCATTCACCATCACTGTCAAAACTATCAAAAAAAAATCACATGTCAATATTGCTAAAAAAAAAAAAAATCGCTGGTGGTAGAGCCTGTGAACCTGTCTGGCCCCTCATGAACTGGTTTTAATAACTATTAGTCAATTATCCTGCAATCTATGTTGTTCATGCTACAGATTTGATGACTTCGGCAGGTTTGTTTTCGTGGTTATATGCTAACATATGCTCTGTGGTCCTTGTATGTTGTACATATCTGTCATCATACAATCTTCAGCTACCAACCTGTTGTGATTCCATACACAACCCTGCCTCCACCAAAGACACCTGCCATACTGCTGCGTTTTGCTTTCACACAGCCTCTCGAATGATCATCACCCTACTGTGTTTTCACAGTGGTTCACAATGAACCACTGTGTTTTCTCTTCCTCTATGGTAGTTCACCAATGAACTACCATAGTTGCTGTGTCTTCACAGTGGTTCACAATGAACCACTTTGTTTTCTCTTCCTCTATGGTAGTTCACCAATGAACTACCATAGTTGCTGTGTCTTCACAGTGGTTCACAATGAACCACTTTGTTTTCTTTTCCTTTATGGTAGTTCAATAATGAACTACCATAGTTGTTGTGTTTTCATAGTGGTTCACAATGAACCACTGTGTCTTCTTTTCCTCTATGGTAGTTCAATAACGAACTACCAAAGTTGTTGCGTTTTCACAGGTGGCTCACAATGAACCACCATGTCCCCTTTCCTCTATGGTAGTTCATCAAGAACTACCATAGCTGCCAGGTTCCACAGAGGTTCACGGTAAACCACCGTGTCTCTTCTTTTTTATGGCGGTTCATCAGGAACTACCATAGTTCATGATGGTTCACCTTGGACAATCCTGGCTCTTAACTCCACCCATTGTATATACCTTCCTCATTCAACATGAGTATAATCACCTTGCATTAGGATCAATACAAATCATATACAATTTTGTTTTCAATATTGTGCTAATTCATTCCTTCACAGGGAAGTCGTGGGGAATTTGTATTGCTTCCTTAGATTAGAGATATTAGTACCTCAAATCTCAAATTTCAAGGATTGTAACCACTTAGAATCTTAATGAGAATTTACATTTTCTACTCTAGATTAGAATGAATGAGCATTATAGATATCATGAATTACTGGTTCTTCATACATTCTTCCTTTATTTCTCAAAATCTCACAATGGTGAAACACGAATGGCACGTGCACCATTTCGTAAGAGATACATTAATCCTAAGTTGATGATCCACATCAATGGCCATAGTCAGGGTGTGGACAAAACTTAGTATTTTTATCTTTTCCGAAATAACATTGGATCCACACTGGATCCATTTTCAAAATTCATCATATTTTCCTTAAATATTTCTTCTTTTATCAGAATTTAACCTAAAATTAATTCAAAATATATACCAATGACCATAGTCAGGGTATATTGAGAGTTAATTTCATTTTAAATTCTATAAAAGCACCAAATGTGTTTCATTCTTCACCTGAGTTTAAATATAGATTATTATATAATACATTCAATGACCATAGTCAAGGATGTATTATATCGTCAATCTTATTTTAACTCATTTAAAGAATGGAATAGCTTTTCAAAACCCAATTTCAAAAATTTAAATTCATTCATCATTTAGGATAGAATTGCATCATATTTTTAAAATTTCTTTTTCATAAATAAAAGTAATTCTTTCCTTCATTTCTCAGATCAAATCCTATTTATAAATTCGAATTCAAATCTATTTCTCAAAAGGATTCAAGAATTCAATTTCAAAGTCCCATTTGACTTTGAAACTTCAGAAACATCTTGTATTTCAAATTCCAAATTCTATCTTAAATTTAAAATCCAATTTAAACTTTGAAATTCATTTGTATATTCAAGATTCAATTTCTAAAAATCATTTTCCAAGTTCAAATTAAACTTGGAAGTTCTTGATTCATCTTCTGAATTTAACTCCAAATCCATTTTAGGATCCAGGATTCAACACTCATATTGGATCTCAGACTTCAGATCCAATTCTTCTTTAGGATCCAGAGTCCAATTCCACTTTCTGGATCTCAGACTTCAGATCCAATTCCCCTTCAGGATCCAGATTCCAATTTCACTTTGGATCTTAGACTTCAGATCCAATTCCGTGTTAGGATCCAGAATCCAACTTCACCTTGGATCTCAAATTACAAATCCAAAATCCATCCTAGGATCCGAAATCCAATTCTACTTTGGGTCTTAAACTTCAGATCCAAATCCATTCTAGGATCCAGAACCCAATTCTACATTTGGATCTCAGACTTCAGATCCAAATCCATCTTAGGATCCAGAACCCAATTTTATATCGGATCTCAGATCTCAGATCTTAAATTCATCTTTAGATCCAATTCCATTCCCAATTCTAGATTTCAAATCCAATGCCATTTTCAGATCTCATCTGAACTCCCTAAATCCATTTTTATTCTTAAATACCATTTGATTATCTCAGATCCATTCCAAATATAAAAATCCAAATTCAATTTCATCTCAAGTATTCATTTCCTTTCCTAAAATCAAATTCAAATTCAAAGTCCATTTTTAACTTTGAAACTTCATTTCAAAGCTTCAAGTCATTCTTTCTCATTTATTCTTCCAATCCTGATTTACTTCAAAAACTTAGAACTCCTCTGATCTATCTCAAGTTCTAAGTTAGATTAAATCATTTCTTCACTCATTTACCAAGTTCATCTCAGAATACTTGGAAATTTCTAAATCAATTTTCAAAAGAGCATACATCTTTGCATTGCACAAGTATGATTCTTTGTGCATTTAGAGTTAGAATAAATTCTTAGATTATATTTAGGCAAAGCAAAAGGCATAGATTCGATCCTTGGTTCGATTACCCCTGGTAAAAGCGCCAGGAACGGTCGAACCTCGTACCGACGAGCGAATCCCGTCTCTCCATTTTCCCGCAAATTTTCAAAACGAAGGTGAGTTAAATTTCTAAATATTTTCAAATTAAGGTCAAGTGAGACCGCGCAAAATAGTTCCTCTTCTCTCTTTCTTTCTTTCTTTTCTCTTCTCTCTTTCTTTTCTTTCTTTTATTCTTCTCCCTTCAAAAAGGTGGAAAATAGAGGTTAGAAAAGGAAAGAGAAGGAAGAGAGAGAAACCACAAGAGAGGAAAAATTTTGCAATGATCACAGGTTTGGCGACCGTGATGGGACACATCTCCGTTCGGTCGAATTATGCCTTTTCTTTTGCTTTGATATTATCTAAGTCTTTATTCTACAAATGTCAGCTACATTTCCATGCAAACCTTAGGAGCCTAGACTCTGTCCTAAGCTGACATCATTGCATATAGGATCTAAGTATGGTTTGGTAGGACCATATTGAGGAGATTATTCCATGTTCACATTAGACTTAGGTCTTAAATACAACTCTCCTCAATTTTAGGGATTGAATGTAAACAATGTATGCAAGTGTATGCTTCTTTTCATTTAAATCTATCTTCTTTAGGACTTGCATTAGAGCCTTCTGATTTTATTGCATGTTGATCATATTTTGAAAAACATCCCTACCTATATTGTCTCGGTCTTCACGTTGCTGGGCTGTCTCACTGAACCATAGTTCGGGAGAGAGCCTCACAACTGGGCCACTTACTTGGGTTCGCGCCCCCCTACCACGTACCTAAGGGCCATAGTCCGAGGTATATCGGTAGGTGCTCAAGGATGTTGGGAAGCCTTTTACCTTAGAACCGGAGAGATATCTTATATGCCACGTACTTTGAGCTTCGGCTTGAGTATATCGGCATACCTTGATTGGAATCAGATGATCTGAACCATAGAGTTAGGATTAAGGTCCTACAAGCTATTTCAAATATTGCATTTAGAGTCAGCCTTTAGGGAGTGCTGTGTGCGCATCTTTGTTTGTGCAGCTCTAATTATGCGATGTTTCCTTATATTCTCCTATATATCAAACCTTTTTTTTTTCTCAAATCCTGGGTGTATTATTCAAAATTCCCTTATTTTTAGAAACCCCAGGTGTATACTTTTCCTTTTACCTACACTCTTTTCTCTTCTGTGTGTCAGAATTTTCTTAAAAACCCTGGAAAGCCTTTTCCCAAATCTCTTGATCTTTCAAAAATTTCCAGGATTTTGTGTCTATCCTCTTCTATCATCAAAGTATGTCCGTAAGTCCTCCAGTCTATCTAAATTCTCTTCTTCTTTTGCCGTAGTATCATCTCAATGGCGTCCGAATCTCCTGATGCTATCTTTCCCAGGGATCATGTCTTTTATCAGATAAGGGATGGAACCCCAGATCATCGGGTCATCCAGTCTCGTTCCTTCTTCCCTCGGTGGTACTATTCTTGGTTCACCGCCTTCTCGCGTATGTTCCCAGACCACTTGGATGATTGTGGATTGGAGATGGCATCGGCAGTGGGCAAGTGAACCATCAACGGCAGTCTAATTCAAGCTATGGCAGAACGGTGGAACCCGCGTACCTGCACATTTTGGTTTCCATGGGGAGAAATGACTTTGCTAATGGATGAGTTCAGTGACATCATGGGATTACCAGAGCCAGCTGGTCAGCCAGATGATCCAGTCGAACAACAGTTCCTGATCAACGTCAAGGGGATAGATGTTCGAGAAGCATTGGCCAGAGCTACAGGGAGTAGATCCTGGCCTCTCATGGAGATCTGCGGAAGTCTGTTCGAACTCTATCACAAGTATGGGGCCTACGAAGAAGTCGATACCTTATCTCGAGCAGCGAAAGAAAGAATTCAGCATGCCATGGTCCTATGCACAGTGGGGCTGGCATTCTTTCAGGATGGTCAGAATTTCATCAATGTCAGAGTCGCCCAACTTTTTCGAAGATGGGGAAGCAAGCAGACCCATCAGCTTTCAGTATCCATGGCAGCTCTAGCCTTTCTCTACAGAGGTTTAGCTCGTTTCGCCCTCGGAGAAACCATTTTGGTGGAAGGATGCACTTATGCCTTGCAGACTTGGTTCCTGCATCATGTGCCGTCAAAAGCCAGCTCTTTCAGGTTCAACAGCAAGAAGCCGAAGTCCGCCATTCAATATCGAGCTTCGATTGAGAATCTGCACCAGGAGGAGATCCTTTGGGATTACTTCAACAGGAGAGAGTCGGTTCCTCGCTACACTTATGCTCGTAACAAACGCTACAGATTGCTTGGTCCTTTCTTCTGTGTCGACTATCAGCCAGAGAGATGCCTCAGACAGTTCTCGCAGCGGCAGGTTCGAGCCAACGTTCGCTTCCCAACCTGCAACATGCCATAATTCGATCTACAGTCGGATCAGTGGTTTGGAGCATACCACGTCGCCAAATACACTTGGGATTCCTTCATTCCTTTGTCTATATTTCCTGGACCCAATGTATCTTCCGAATATCGGGAATGGTGGCAAATTGTGTGCCCACCTTCTCTTTGTATTTGAATTCGTCATCAATAAAATGCGACTTTTGTTCTGTCGAAAAAGCTCTTTTTTTTGCCAAATGATTCTTTTATGTTGTGAATGGTCACGATTCCCGTGACAATCTCATCCCTAATGATGAGACATTTCCTTCTGTTTCTTCTGTAAATATCCCTTATCATGATGGACGACCTCGCCTAGGTAATAAGGCGCATTTTTCCTCGTTATCACAGAATGGTAACGCAATTATCACAAGCTGTGTGATGACCCGATCCCTGGTGATGGGATAATCTGTTTAATTGTCTATCAAAGTCCCTTCGTTCTCATCTTCGTCTCCAAAGTCATGTTTACAAAAAGATCTCTCGTGCTCTAACCATTCCTTTCACCTTCGCAGGAAATCACTGGCATTGGCAAAATGGTTGTAACAAGGGCAGGAAAGGAAACAGTTCCTCAGCATAGCGACAGTGAGGCCGAAGGGATGGATTCTCCCAAATCAGTCAGGGGACAGAACCCAGCAGATGATATAGATCCTGCCATGTATAATCTGTTCAAAAGAATGATAACCAAAATGATGTCAGAACAGGCGGAGGCCAGTCAAAAAGAAGTTGCTCCAAAAAGCAAGCCAAAGAAGAAGGTTGTAAAGAAACCAGTCAGGATTGTTAGAAAGAAAGTACAGCCCGACACCACACTTGAAGAAACAGAGTCAGCAGAAGAGGAATCAGAAGAGGAAGAGCAGTTTGTTTATCATCAGAATCCTCCGCCGCAGTTTGTAAAGACCGCTGCAGAGCCCGAATCAATCAACAAGCCCATTCCGGTTAGTGATCCGATGCAAGAACAAATGAAAGAAATGAATCAGGCTATCAAGGATATCCAGGCTAAAAGCAAGGGCAAGCAGACCTACTCTGGCGAAGATTTTTGTCATGGTCTGGACGGGGATGACAATCTAGAGAATCTCCCTCTGAAGTTCCTCAAGTTTGATGGAACAGGAAATCCCAAGGCTCATTTGGCCACGTTCTATGTTGAATGCGGTCGCTTCAGGAAAGACAACCGGGCATTATTCATCTGCTTTCCTCGCAGCCTAGAAGGAACAGCGGCCAGGTGGTATGCAGACCATATCAACCCTATCGAACTGAGAGAGTTCGATAAAGTCGTAAATCTCTTCATTGAACGCTTCATGTTCAACCTGGAGGCTGCGCCAACTCTCAACCATCTGTATAATCTTAAACAGAACGAGAATGAGAGAGCTAGCGAATTTATCCACAGGTGGAGAAGCACCTGCAACACAATGAAGGTTCCCATCCTAGAGGAGCACGCCCTGCAGATTATTTTGAATAATTTCGCCCAGCCTCTGAGGAACCTCATTTCCACCTCGCTCGCCAAATCATTCATCAAACTGATTGAGAGAGCCGAGTGACTCGAGATCGGCTTGGACAATGGCTTGTACGAAGGTTAACCTTTCGTCCGAGGGAATCCTGAGCAAAAGAAAAAAGCTCTTGTTGCTTATTCCACGGATTTTCCCGATAACAGCAGTAGCTCTGGCAGAAAGAAGAACAAGAAAAATCGCAACAAAAACTCAGGGCACTCCGAGGCCGAAAGAACAAACTCTGCAGGCCAAAAAGGAAAATTTGCTAAGCCACAACCTGTCCAATCAGTGCCGCAGCTTGAAGCGAAGCAGCCAGAAAAGCCAAAGCACGAAGGTTGGGGTTATGATTAGGAATTTTCAGCTTTAGAGCAGTCCCGCGAAGACATCTTAGAATATATGATGTCGAAAGGAATGATCAAACTTCCCAAGGTGGCAGATCCTCCCGTCGCTATGGGTAAATGGACTGATAAATTTTGTAAATTCCATCGGACTGTCGGACACGACACCGAACATTGTTTTGTCCTCAAAAACATTATTCAAGATTGTATTGACAAAAACATGCTGATTGAGGACGAGGATGAGCAGCAGCCAGAAATCTTGTCCACGCCATTTCCCAAACATTCAGCTTCAGTCATTACAGAGCAAGCATTCTCTTTGCAAGGCAGTATCCAACCATGTTCTAAACAGGACATTCAGGATCAACATCAGGTCCTAGTCCTTCGCCAAGCACAGTCTTCTGCCAAGAGGGTGGATGTCACTACATTTTTCAGTAAACCAACAAAGGTAGCAGCAGAAACTCCCAAGCTAGTTCCCAGGATCCCGAAGCGCTTTATCAAGGCAGCTTCGAAGAAAGAAGAGGCTTCAGGGTCAGTTCAGAAGCCGATTACTGCTTTATCCAACATCTCTATCTTGGACCTGACCCACGCTTCATCTGAGCACCAACAAGTGCTAGAAGATCTTCTCAGAAAGATCAAGGTCAAGCCTAGCACCACCCCGCAGGATATGGCTCAGATCGTCAATCAAGCAATGACGAATGCACTGATCACCTTTTCTGATGAGGATTTGCCAAAACCTCATTCTTTTCATAACAACGCCCTGTATTTAGTGGTGCGAACCAGGGGCATGACGGTCCCTCATGTGCTCGTCGATGGAGGCAACAACCTCAATATCTGTCCGGAGATGACAGCCAAGGCGTTGGGTTTAAAAGAAGAAGAATATACCCCAGATCCGATCACAATTTACGGTTTTGATAACCATGGGCAGACAGCTAAGGGGAAAATATTTCTTGAAATCTTCATCAATTATTCAGTGCATACTATGTTCTTCCATGTAGTGAATGTGCCGCCTACATACAATCTGCTACTTGGGCGCACTTGGATTCACAATGCCAATGCTGTCCCATCAACCTTGCACCAGTGCGTGAAGTGGTCAAAGGGAGGCATGATCACCACGGTCCTAGGAGAGGATCCAGAAGAACGACTCCCGCAGCCAATGATTCCCCGTCCTACTTTCATTGCCGACATCCCGAGCATCCGGGAAGCCGAAGAAGCTAATCTGAGTGAAAGTTTGGATATGCTAAATTTGAAAGAAGTCCAGCCAACAGAAAATGTCACCGTAGTAGTTCAGTGGCAGGGACCTCGCTTTTTAAAGCTAGGAGGACGCCTCGATTGCACTTCATTTAAAGATCACCCTCTATTTCCTCAATTCTCCAAAGCTAAGAAAGGGTTTGATCTTCTAATGAAGCACGGTTATCAGCCCTTCAGGGGCCTAGGCAAAGATGAAGACAGCATCCTGGAGCCGATCATCCCCGCTCAGCATGTCACCGGCACAGGCTTGGGTTTCACAGGTCAGTCATCCGACAGAAAGACCACCTTCGTCAAGGGAGCCCAGTAAAGAAGACAATGCCAGTGTTTTATGCTTTTTCCTTTCTTTCTGTCATCTTGTAAGGGCAAGATCCGCCCCAGTTCCTCTCTTTCCTTCAAACAATCACTTGTAAATGTCAAAGTTTACTTAAATCAATGAAAAAGTTTGTTTTCTCTGTTCATCTTGGTGTACACAAATTCTTTGCTTATATCCTCGTCTATTTTGTCGCTCTCTGTTTCTGTACAAAAGGCTATTTTTAAAATATCCTACCTCTTTTTCTCAAAGGCCTTCTTTTCGCTTACAGAACTGCCGGAATCATGGCTCCTAAATCATTCAAAAAGCTCGTTATCAATACCAACTTTTTTCAAAATAAACCGGCCGGAACATGCAAGGCGAAGGCAGGGGCAGAGGTCAGCGAAGTGACAGGGCAGATCGAAGAATTAGCAGAGTTCGATTCAGCGATTCAGAATTTGCCAGAATTTGCCTGTATTCAGAAGCAGGATGAACCATCGCCGTTGGTTCAAGATCCAACGGAGGATGTCAATATTGGTTCAGAAGATGATCCAAAGATCCTCAAAATTGGTTCGAGCTTAAGTTCAGATGAGAAGGAAAGGCTTGTCTATTTTCTCAAATAGCATCAGAAAGTCTTCGCATGGACTTATGAAGATATGACAGGCTTAGATCCCAAGTTAGACGAGCATCGTCTCGCACTGAAGCCAGATTGCAAGCCAATCAAGCAGAAACTCAGAAAGATGGATCCTCGAGTAGCACCGCAAGTTAAAGAAGGACTTGAAGAATTATTAAAAGCAGGATTCATCCGAACTATTGAGTACCCAGATTGGTTGGCGAACGTCGTGGCAGTTCCCAAAAAGAATGGCAAGGTCCGAATCTGCATCGATTTCAGAGATCTGAACAAAGCCACCCCGAAAGATGACTATCCACTCCCCAACATCGATCTTCTGATCGATAGCACGGCTGGCCATGCCATGTTCTCCTTTATGGATGGATACTCAGGCTATAATCAGATCAAATTGGCCGCTCGTGACCAATCCAAAACTTCCTTTACCACGCCTTGGGGTACCTTTTGCTATATAGTCATGCCGTTTGGACTCAAGAATGCCGGTGCAACCTATCAGAGAGCTATGACGGTTATCTTTCATGACCAGATGCACAAGAACATGGATGCCTATGTGGATGACATCCTGGTCAAGTCCAAAGAAGGAGAGGATCATCTTAATGCTCTCAGCCAAGTCTTTGAAAGACTTATTCTCTACAAGCTGAGACTCAATCCACAGAAATGCGTCTTCAGAGTGGAATCAGGCAAGTTGCTTGGCTACATGATCAGCAAAAAAGGCATAGAAGTGGATCCTGCCAAGGCAAAGGCGATCATTGATATGCCGCCTCCCACTAATCTTAAAGAGCTGCGAAGCCTTCAGGGTCGCATTCAGTCTATCCGTCACTTTATCTCCAATTTAGCCATGAGATGTGAGCCCTTCAATCACTTGCTGAGAAAAGAAGTGAAGTTTGAATGGGGACCAGAATGTCAGCTCTCATTTGAACGCATCAAGCAGTATCTTCTCAATCCACCAGTTCTAAAGTCACCAGAACTCGGAAAGCCGCTGCTCTTATATATTTCTGTCAACCACAATGCTTGTGGCGGATTTCTTACACAGTACGAGGAAGGCAGCCAGATAGAGCATGTCATCTACTACATCAGCAAGACTTTCATCGATTATGAGAAGAGATACTCTCAGATGGAGAAGACATGTCTAGCCTTAGTGTGGATGTGTCAGAAGCTGAGACATTATCTGATGGCCTCAGAGATCAAAATTCTGTCAAGACTCAACCCTCTCAAGTATATCCTTGAGCAGCCCTTCCTTACTGGACGGATTGCGAAATGGCAAGTCCTCCTAATGCAGTATGACCTGGAATATGTTTCTCAAAAGTCAGTCAAGGGTCAGTCTATCGCGGATCAGTTGGCAGATTTCCTGTTGACAGAAGAGATCAAAGCCGAAGATGATTTTCCCGACGATCGCATCTGTAGCATCCAAGAATCTCCAGTCTGGACTCTATTCTTTGATGGAGCCAGAAATATGTCTGGTATAGGGATTGGGATCTTGTTGATCACTCATGAAAAGGAGATGCTCCCTTATTCCCTCAGACTCGACTTCCAATATACTCATAACATGGCCAAGTATGAAGCTCTAATACAAGGCCTCAAGATTTTGCAAGACTTCGATGTCAAAAGAGTGCATGCTTTCGGCGACTCATTACTTGTTGTCAGTCAAGTTAATGCTGAATGGCAAGTCAAGGACTCAAAGTTAATCCCTTATCAGAAGATTGCCTTAGCTCTCATAGGCAACCTCGAAGAATTTCAGCTCAATCATGTCAAGAGAGAATACAATCACATAGCCGACGACCTAGCCTGCTTAGGCTCTATCTTGTCTTTTAAAGACAGTAAATCCTGTCGTTTCTTCGAGATCGGCAGACTTGATCAACCTGCCTACATTCCAGTTGAGCAAGTGAGTCAAGTCACTCAGAAAGAAAAGCCTTGGTACCAAGATATCAAAAGCTTTATTAAAACCGGTGAATTTCCAGCGGAAATGCCAAGAAAGGAGTAACACGAGATTCAGCACATGTCAACGCATTACTTCATCCTCGCCGATATTCTCTACCATCGTGGTTTCAGTTCTGAGTACGCCAGATGCTTAAATAAGGATGAAGCCATGGAAGTTGTCCGAGAGGCACACGAGGGAATTTGTGGTGGTCACGTCGGCTACCAAACACTCGTCAAGCAAATTAGTCGGGCGGGATATTATTGGAAAACCATGCAGCAAGATTGCCATCAATTTGTAAGGAAGTGTGTCAAGTGTCAAATGCACTCACCTTCCATTCATGCGCCAGCCACATAATTGCAATCCGTGGTCTCGCCCTGGCCCTTTTCGATGTGGGCCTTTGATGTAGTCGGTCCGATCACTCCTTCGGCTTCTAATGGCAACTGATACTTCCTCGCGGCTACAGAATACTTCACCAAATGGGTCGAAGTTGTCACTCTGCGAACAGTAGAAGGCCGACACGTGGTTTCGTTTAATCACAAGAATCTTCTTTGCCGCTTCGGCGTCCCACATGATATCTTGTCAGATAATGGCAGTCATTTCAAGAATGAAAAGATGAAGACTTTCTGCTCGAAATTCAAGATTCATCACCATTTCTCAGCTCCCTACTATCCTCAAGGGAATGGCCAGGCTGAGGCCACCAACAAGATTTTAATCTGCATTCTGGAAAGGACCGTGGAGACAGGCCGCGATTGGCACGAGAAGATGCACGATGCATTGTGGGCGTACCGAACTACCATTCAGACTCCAACTAATGCTACTCCTTCAGAACTGGTCTACGAGACCGAGGTGGTGTTACCCCTCCACGTTCAGAAGCCTGCGCTCAAGTTTGCATCGCTCATCGAGCTTCCGCTCGATCAATATCAGCAGCAGAGGTTGGTACAGCTTGATCTGTTAGATGAAAGAAGGCTTAAGGCAGCAGAGCACGCTCAGGCATATCGTCAAAGGATAGCTCAGCATTACGCCAAATCAGTCATTGAGAGAAGATTTCGAGTCAATGATCTTGTGCTCAGATCGACAGCTCATCTCAAGCATCGATCGAAGGGCAAGTGGTCACCCAATTGGGAAGGCCCTTATGTAGTTAAGGAAGCGCTGCCTCGCAATTCCTATTGTCTGATTAACGCGGATGGAGTGGAACTGCCCGATCCTATTAATGCTTTACATTTGAAAAGATTTTACACTTGAGTTGTTCATCATAGCCTTTTGTACTCCTTAAAAGTCTTTTCAAATAAAGCAATATTCTTCTGTTAAATTCTCACATTCTTCCCCCTGATACTGGGTCATTTTATTTTGATCTATACTTATCTTCCTTCATCATGATGCAGGCAGGATCAGACAAATCCTTTTCCTAAAAATCTTACCAACTCTTTGCTAACGTTGGTTATCTTTATTAAATTGCGTTCATTTTATTCTTTTTATCTAATCAAATTTTATCAGTTTATTGTCAACTTTATCAATTTGTCAAAGTTTCATTAAGTTTTATCAAATTTTATTCTTTTATCTTTAAAAACCCCCTTTCAGGTTAAGGGATAAACCTGATGCCTCTTTTCAATGAGGTATTCTTTTTTTTTTTTTTCCCTCAGGATAAGGGAAAAACCTGACCCTCGTTGTCCGAGGTGTTCCCATTCAGGATAAGGGATAATCCTGATACCCCTCATAGGAGCATCATTGCTACCCGTGAGAATTCTTTTTAAAAAAAAAAAACAAATTTTCAATAAAAATATTTAAATTCTTCTCCATGTTTATAAATTTTATTCTTCTTCAAATTAAGGGATAAATCTGAATTATTCCCCCATAAATTCTTCAATTCTCATCAAATTCTATTCTATACTCCTTTAGGATAGGGGAAGATCCTGAAGCCATTCGAATCTTAGGCCACCTTGGGTCAAGGATCTCGAATAAATCTCTCATCTTCATCATCAAAATCTATTCATGCTTTTTCGATCCTTCAAGTTCCGGCTCCCGGGTTGGGATTGTTTCCTTCCCATCTGAGTTCCGACTCGGATTTTCTTTTTTGTATATTCTTATTTTTTTTTAAAGTCTTAAGTTCCGACTTGAACTTCCTTTTGAATCCAATGCCCGTGTTGGACAAATCATTGTTTTGAGAATTCGAGTTTTTCCAAACTCAATTCTCACTCATTTAAAAACCGGGTTCCGACTCGGATTTTCCTTTTTTGCATATTCTTATTTTTGAAGTCTCAAGTTCCGACTTGAACTTCCTTTTGAATCCAATGCTCGTGTTGGACAAATCATTGTTTTGAGAATTTGAGTTATCCCAAACTCGATTCTCACTCACTTAAAAACCGGGTTCCGACTCGGATTTTCCTTTTTGTATATTCTTATTTTTGAAGTCTCAAGTTCCGACTTGAACTTTCTTTTGAATCCAATGCCCGTGTTGGACAAATCATTGTTTTGAGAATTCGAGTTTTTCAAAACTCAATTCTCACTCATTTAAAAACCGGGTTCCGACTCGGATTTTCCTTTTTTGCATATTCTTATTTTTGAAGTCTCAAGTTCCGACTTGAACTTCCTTTTGAATCCAATGCTCGTGTTGGACAAATCATCGTTTTGAGAATTTGAGTTTTCCCAAACTCGATTCTCACTCACTTAAAAACCGGGTTCCGACTCGGATTTTCCTTTTTGTATATTCTTATTTTTGAAGTCTCAAGTTCCGACTTGAACTTCCTTTTGAATCCAATGCCCGTGTTGGACAAATCATTGTTTTGAGAATTCGAGTTTTTCCAAACTCAATTCTCACTCATTTAAAAACCGGGTTCTGACTCAGATTTTCCTTTTTTGCATATTCTTATTTTTGAAGTCTCAAGTTCCGACTTGAACTTCCTTTTGAATCCAATGCTCGTGTTGGACAAATCATCGTTTTGATAATTTGAGTTTTCCCAAACTCGATTCTCACTCACTTAAAAACTGGGTTCCGACTCGGATTTTCCTTTTTGTATATTCTTATTTTTGAAGTCTCAAGTTCCGATTTGAACTTCCTTTTGAATCCAATGCTCGTATTGGATGAATTGTTGTGTGGAGAATTCGAGTTTTTCAAGCTCAGTTCTCACCCTTTTCTTATATTTGAAAAACTGAGTCCCGACTTGGATTTTCGCTTTTGTACATCCTCATTTTTTTCAAAATTCTGACTGGAATCTCCTTGCCAATTTAATGCTCACTTGTGGAGCGGAGTTCTCCTTGAACTTCCCCTTCAGGATAAGGGATAATCCTGAAACACCGGCAATCATTCTCGCTTAATTCTCAAGTATCTTCGAATGTCGGTCTCATTTTTTTCAAATCCTCCTTTTGAAAAACCCAGTGCTCGTACTGGTGTGCATTTCGAAAACCCAGTGCTCATACTGATGTGCATTTCGAAAACACAGTGCTCGTACTGGTGTGCATTTTTCGAAAACCCAGCGCTCGTACTGGGGCATTTTCGAAATCCAGTGCTCGTGCTGGTACATCTAGCGCTCGTGCTAGTGTTTGGCTGACTAATCAGTTAGCCATCCAGGTTCAGCCTTTGTGCTAACCAAACATCATCATTTCAAGCTATAAATTCTCAATTTCAACCTTCGGGTTATCATTTTATCAAAAATCAATCTTTTCTTGCGAAGGACCCTCTTCAGGGAGAGTTTGAGGGAGCTCGTTCCTTTCGCATGCAACCATCTTCCGTTCGCAAGAACCCTCTTCCAGGGAGAGTTTGAAGGGACTCGTTTTCTTCGCGAACAGTTTGCAAAACAACAACCAACTTTACACAAGAGAACCCTTTTTCCAGGGAGAGCTTCGACGGAAGCTCGTTTCTTTTGTGACCCCTATTTTTATCATCTTTGGCCAACCCCTTCACAGAGGACCCTCTTCTAGGGAGAGTGTGATGGACTCGTTCCTCTGCGATACTTTCTCAGCTTTGTTTTTCGGCCGCCTTTCCATAAGAGAAGCCTAGGGATAGGGAGTTTTGACGAAAACTTAATTTCTCTTCGAAAGTTCCGTTTTGCAAACACCTTCTCTTTGGGGAAGAGAGGAGTATTTCCAACTTCCCATTCTAGTAAGGGCTTAAGCCTGAGTCTCTCTTTTTGGGGAAAAAGAGAGGAGAATTTTGTCACAGGCGCGTCGATTTGATATCAAGCGATCTCCTTCATCAAGGATTTTAAGAATATTTTGCCAATTTGTTATCAAGTCATTATTGATCTCAAGATTTCCATCATATAAAAAAATTACCTCAAACTACCTTTAGTATTATTTCCAAAAGAGCAAGACTTTTGCGAAATGAGAACAAAATTCAAACTTTTTCTGTTGATCAACCAAGAGGATGAAGAAAAATCTTCGATATGACCAGCAAAGGAGAAATTCAATGATGTTGAAAAGCCATAAATGAGTTGATATTTGATCATAACTATGGCACATTCTTAAAGATCATTCTTCTGGCAGTAAGACAGTGAAAATATCCTGGGCAGTAAAAGAACCTACCCAATCCATATCTCCTCAGTCATCCAAGCGAAGCTGCAATCAAATATCCGCAAAAGGGATCTCTCAATTGTCGTCAAGATGAAGGTGAATTAAGCGAGTAGACCCCTGGGGCTAAAGAAAATTTGAAACATCTCCAAGATGACGGAGTTTGTGACGAATCCTTCCAGGGAAAGTTCGAATCACCGTCGAGATGAAGGCGGATGCGATGAACCTACCGACAAACCCTAAAAGATATTTGATTCCCGCTATCATCCAGAGATTTCAATCCAAGAGCCAATGTCGTAATCCCTGAGAAAGAGAGAAAAACAAGGATCAGAGCATCTCCAAGATGAAGGAGTTTGTGACGTACCCTTCCCCGAAAAAGAGAGAAAAGTCAGGACATCTCCAAAATGAAGGAGGATGTAAAAGAACCCAGAAAAGATCCATGGTTCAAAAGAGTGCAAACAGATCATCATGGGAAATGCCCAGGATATCAAACTGCCCGAAACTGCTAGGAACCATCTTTATCTATGTGAAATTCTTTTATCAATACCTTCTCATTCAGATGCTTTTATGAAGCTAAGAATATTTCCTCTTCTTTTCATATCAGGGAAATTGATATCTTCCTTGAGGAAACTCAACAACAACAAATTTGAATTTGATTCTTAATTCTACAGAGTTAGCCCTATTGGAATTAATACTCTAGGTAGAAAGAGGTGATATTTTCACACATGAGCACAATTTAATCATTCTGAGTCAATTACAATTTTTGGCATCTTATTGACAATATTTTCTACTTATCCCAACATGAAGTGTGAACTTGAGGATCGTTTTGACGTATCCTGACGTCATCCCTCCTTGGGACTAAAAAGTCCTTTCCTTCCGTCTGATCTGAGCGCTCTCAGATTTGCACGCTTCCCTGTGCTCCCCACTGTCCCGCCATAGACAGTCCCCGCTCAGAATAAGAGAAAAACCTGAACTTTTTGCAAAAGATCTGTTATTGTCAAAAGCTATTTTCAGTCTCAGCAATGAGGTGCCCAAGAACAACTCCTTTTCAAGCTTTAGGGACCCCCATTTTTATCCTTTTGCAAAAAACCCCTCTTGGACTTGTTGTGCAAAGTCTAGAGGCCCATCACAGTTTTCCTCGCTCCTCGAGGATTCTGTATCCATTCAGGCTAAGGATTAAACCTGTTACCTCGCTCCTCGAGGTTTCACCCAACCTTCTGCGAGAGGTCGTCTGTTTTTAGAAAGCTGATTTTAGTCTCAGCAATGAGGCACCTAAGATCATCCCTTTTTCCAAGCTTTAGGGAACCCCTTGTTTTTCTCTTCTCGCGAACCCATTTAGGATTTGTTCGTCCAAATTCTGAAGGTCCCATCATGGTTTCTTCATTCAAGGATTCCGTATGGTCGTCCCTTTCAGGTTAAGGGATAAGCCTGAACCTCGTTCCACGAGGTATCTTCCATTCAGGTTAGGGTTAAACCTGAGTCCCATTTCCGACTAGATGTCCTTTCTAGTCCCATCACGGTTTCCTCATCCGAAGACTCCGTACCATCCCCCACTCAGGTCAAGGATTAAATTTAAATTTTCTTCTGATGATATATTCCTTTCTGTCCCATCTCGGCGTCCTCATTCGAGGGTTCCGTATGGCCATCCCTTTCAGGATATGGGTGAAGCCTGAACCTCACTCCGTGAGGTGCCTTCCTTTCAGGTTTGGGTTAAACCTGCGCCCCATTTCGATGAGGTAATCCCCCCGCCCCATCAAGGTTTTCCCCACAAAGGAATCCATGCTCTTTGTATATCCATCCAGGAAAGGACCAATGCTTGAAATTTCATCTCATGAGACATTTCTCTCAGAACTGTCCCATTAAGGTCTGCTTATGTTTCTTTCCCCATCAAAATTATCTTGATATATCTTCGTCCCATCCAGGCTAAGGGCTAAAACCCGACTCATTCCAAAAGGTTGATCTTGTCTCACCCGTAAGACTTGAATCAAAAATCTTATCTCCCATCACTTTGGGATCTTTGCCCAAAAGTCCCATCATGAGTTCCTCATTCCTATCATTCAGTCGTATAATTGTCGACGATTTCGTCTCCCCCCAGAACCATTCAGGATAAGGTTTTAAGCCTGAAAACCATGTTTTTAAAATAAATTCTTCCACACCCAGTTCAGATCTGCTGACTGAGGCATTTTCAAAATTTGGAGTGTTATCTTTGCCACTAAGCTTGACTTCTTACTGGCTTAGTAGCAAAGAGGGGCATCTGTGAACACCCCAAATTTTTCAAAAGTTTGTAAATATTCCCCCTTTTGCCCTTTTGTCTTCATTTTTGGGTAATTGAGTCAGTTTTAAATCTAAAATTCCACTTTGTTTCTCAAGCTTTATTGAAATTAAATTCATTTTACATATCTGACTTAATTTCGGATTCGGATCCAGATAAAAATCTAAATCTGAGCTTCGCTATCCAATTTTTAAATCAAATTCCCCAAACTTCCAAAATAACTTTTGAAAAACTCAAACAGTTCGTCTAGTATCCGTTTGGATCCATCGAGTTGTGTTTCTCAATTTGAGGTTTTTAAGCTCGAATATTTTCTCAAAACTTGGGTCCAAGCCCATTTTATGAAGAAATTTTCCCAAGATAGCCTTGAAAACCCTCTTTTGTAAATATTTCTCAGAAAAATACAAAAAAATTAGTGTCTAAATCTTTGTTTTCTCGTAAAATCTAGGGGTTTTTTTTCCAAAAAAATATACATAAAACAAAAAAAAAATCGGAAAAACTATGTGAAGAGCGAGTGGTTTTGAGCTTTTAAGTTGGTTTTGCTAAAAAAATCATTTAAACCACTTTATGGCAAAAAATGGTTTTAAAGGAGCCCTCTTTTTGAAGAATGCGGGTTAAAATCCGAAAAACCCTGTTAAGAACTTTTTTTTTATTTTATTATTAGGGTTTTTCGCAAGGGGTCGCAAGCAGAGGACCTGCTTCCTCTTATCGCCAAGCCGCCCTGCTCGATGGCTTGTGATCCTCCAAACAAACCTCCATCAACCCTCTGATTGCCTCCATCGCTCTCCTCCTTCGTTCATCATCAACAAACATCGCACGCCTCCATGTGTGTTCCTCCTTCTCGAAGCCTCCATGGCCTCCATCCACCATCCGCCCTTCATCTGCAACGGCGCATCCACCTCCCGAGCTCCTCCACCCTCCGATGGCTGGAACCCCCTTTCTTCACCCTCCGATCACCATCCTCGTTCTTCAACCTTTGATCCCCAACGAACCCATTTCCTTCCCGAATCTTCTTCTTCCTCTATAAAAGGAAGCACCAGGGAAGGGTTTGGGGATGGATTCTCGACCCCCTTTGATTCATGCATCCATTCTCCTTACGCCATTTCACGATCCGCCATTCACCTATTCGATCATCGGTTTTCATCCTCTACCCTTTCTCGGATTCCCTCTGGTCGGACGAAAGAGATTAAATTTCCAGTAGTCGATACAGTTCCTGCAAACAAAAGGACCTCTTCCAGTACCACTGAAGGAGCATTGTCTATCCCTTGTCCGGATTTCCGTAGCACCCCGTAGAGGCACCTGCCGCTCAGCCCCATTCACCATCACCTTGCAGCAGCATACAGGAGCCACACTTCCTTTCCCTCAGTCGAAGCTTGGTCACGGAAAACATCCCTTGCCTCCGTGTCTTCTCTGATTTTCATAAATTTTTCCTGTTTTCTTTTCTTGACCCCATGAAAAGCACCCTTGAGGGGATTGGGTTGCTTATTGCAACATTAATCCCTCTCTTGTGCAACAGCGAGAATGAATTTTCTGATTCCTACATTTCTTTTCGTATTTTGTTTATCTCATTTGCTTGTTTTGCTCATATTATTGGGTTCGGCAATCCAATAATCTTCGTTCAATTTTTACTGATGCTCAACTTTGCTTCCATTTTTTTTCTCTTTTTTTTTTATTTTTACTTCCATCATATTGGTTGGTCGCCTAGGTATTTTGTTTGAATGTTTCGCATGTCTGAACATTCAGATTATCGCGTTTATCAGCCAGAGTGCCTTCATTTGTGCGTTTAGATCATTATCGCATTGAAATTTTTTTTTTACCTATATACTCCACCTACAATGGGTAATGTTGATGCTGAGCATCAACGATTACTCAAGAAGCAGATGATTCAGCTTGGAACCCCAACGCTTGTTCCAATCTTTTCGCTTCGGCATTCAAAATGCACAACTTACAGAGGAGACAATTATAATCAAATTCGAAGTTGCTCTTTCATACCATCAGTAAGTCTTTAAAACATCTCTGCATTATGTTCAACTTCGGTGGACTAAAATGCCTGTATGTACGTCTGAATGTGTGTTGGGGGTGAAGAGTAATGATGTATTGCTTCGGAAGCGCTTGCGTCCACCTATTTGAAATCACTGTCAGGAAACTTTCTCAAGAGGCCCTCAGAGGTTTAGCCCCCATGGTAAGTCATTCTGGGATGCCCTCTGTTCAGACTCTTGTAACAGCAAGCCCAAGGACAATTCATGGGCCCAGGCCATGAAGTCAAAATGCTGTGAACTAAAAAAAAAAAAAGGGGGAGGGGGGGCATATACCTCTCCAATTACAAAAGGATGCAGAGGAACTGCAAGATATTCCAATACTACTCCTTTTTTGAATTAAAATGCCATTACAAGTTTTAGAACATGAATTCTAGCAATGAAAGAAACAAGAACTTCTGGCGGACGATAAAAGGGAAAGCCTAGTTTGTCTCCCGTTGATCCATCTTTTGATTTGCATGATAGCAGTAAAGTCACAAAGATACAGAAATGCAAAGCCAACAGTGATGATGATCTCTGCCCAGCTCGTCAAAGGCTTGAATGACTAGGGAGTGTACAACACTCTCCCAACTCACTGCAAATCAAGAACAATACTTGGCTCTGATTTGGTATCTACTGTTGCCACAGCCGTGATCTTGGGTTAACCACTGATTTCTGGTCTGTCATCACCCTGGAGCGAAAAGTTTTAATTCAGAACATCTGATCTCCAGATCGAATCTCCTGATTTTCACTTGATTTCAGCTAGCCGGAGTTCGATAACATGAATATCTGAATCATTGGCATCAAAAGCATAACTGTGAAATTTGTGTTTTGATGGATCCAAGTTGAGTTCCAGCGAGCATCCTGCCTCAGCATAACTCGGGCTTCTAAGCCAGAGTAATTGCATTTAGATCGTCAGATTCGTTCATGCATTTGTCGGGTTTCAGCACAAAAGCAACAGAAATTTAATCGGTCATCTGGATCGATCAGCATTTTTTTTCTTTTCTTCTTAAATTGCTGTTTTCAGAGTTGGTTTTTCATTATAATTTTACTAATTGCAACTGCTGAGTTAACTGAGTTTCATTGGTGAATAGTAATTGCAATCTCTATTGTTTGCTTTACTAAAGCTCCATTGCTATTTCAATTGAATTTTATCGAGTTTCATTAGATTTTTAACTAAGTTTTGATGAGCTCAGTTGAGCTTCACTAAGTTGACTAAGTTTATTGAATTTGATATATATCATTAACTGAGTTTTCTTAGTTTGATTTCCCATCAAGGGATGTCGTTGGTCTTCAGACGTGGTGGAAATAAAGACGAACAAGTGTGGAAAGTTGAACATAATATCACCATGTTCATCCTAGTGGGTTAATAGAGATTAACAGGATTGAAGTTCCATGGCCTGTGAATAAATTTCATCTTTATTTTACCATTTTTTTTTTATTATTTGTCATTTCCTATTGATCTCCCTTTTCTTTCATTGTACTTACAATATTGCTTGTGCATCCTGCATCTATCACCTGCCGCACCTGTATAGTCATTTGCCTCACTCACAGCAACTCACCATCATCTCTATTCATTGCTGCCATCAAGGCGACATACTATAACTGATTCAAAAATATGAGTAGTAAGCTACTGCCAAGCGCATATGCTCCAATCCCGATTTCAATTTTGTTCATGGTATGATACCATCTGCATACGCATCTCAGCATCAACTCATACTGGCATACCATGCTATGAAGTAGTTTCTGCATCTTGTACAAACATATACCACCTCAAGCTTATAAACCATGTCCACCACTTACCCGCCACAGCTATAGCATCATACCCCTGTCCATTACAATTCTGCTAGGCCTGCATAGGCCCAGCAGCATGTAGATTCACCATTTTGCAGCATGTCTTGCTGCACCTTCAACAGGTATAACACCTCTCGTACCCACATACATACTTCCATTGTTATAAATACTCCCCATTGGCATTTCACGATCATGTATTTTCATTACACGACCAAAAACCCACCTGTTAATACTGTAGAAACCTGTCCTGCAATATTTACTTCAAACTGATTTCTGATTAAGTGAATGGCTATTCACTACAGGTCACCAGTAACCTATTGATAGTACCCGTCTACAGCAGGTATGATACTCCCCTTTCAGCATCCATTCTTGCTATTAATTGCTTAATCTAGGATGGGTTTCCCTCTTTGTTCATTATAAAATTTGACACAACTTCCTTAGAAAATATTGGTTCTTACTGCAAAATTAGATTGGTGCTTGTCATAAGTTTTGCTTGGGGTCATTCCTAATCGGGAAGGCCTGATGAGTTCACTGAATTTTCGAGAAAGACCTACAGTGTCTTTTGGTCCCAATTAGAAGCCTCTCCTGGTTTATATGAGTAGTTCTCATCAATCTGTTATGCAGTGATGGAATTTCAGACTATTCTGTGAGTTCAATGGATGGAGGCCGGTTGATTGAATAAAGCAAAATCAGTTTGCTATAGTTCATTCATCATTTTTTTTAGTGTGTTTTATTTCTTGTAAATGCCATAGTACTTAAAAGCCACGGTCATAACCCACTCATCTTCACACACTATCGTTGCATTACATACTGCTATCTCACTAGCATTCACCATCACTGTCAAAACTATCAAAAAAAATCACATGTCAATATTGCTAAAAAAAAAAAAACTCGTTGGTGGTAGAGCCTGTGAACATGTCTGGCCCCTCATGAACTGGTTTTAATAACTATCAGTCAATTATCCTGCAATCTATGTTGTTCATGCTACAGATTTGACGACTTCGGCAGGTTTGTTTTCGTGGTTATATGCTAACATATGCTCCGTGGTCCTTGTATGTTGTACATATCTGTCATCATACAATCTTCAGCTACCAACCTGTTGTGATTCCATACACAACCCTGCCTTCACCAAAGACACCTGCCATACTGCAGCATTTCGCTGCGTTTTTCTTTCACACAGCCTCTCGAATGATCATCACCCTACTGTGTTTTCACAGTGGTTCACAATGAACCACTGTGTTTTCTCTTCCTCTATGGTAGTTCACCAATGAACTACCATAGTTGTTGTGTCTTCACAGTGGTTCACAATGAACCACTTTGTTTTCTCTTCCTCTATGGTAGTTCACCAATGAACTACCATAGTTGTCGTGTCTTCACAGTGGTTCACAATGAACCACTTTGTTTTCTTTTCCTTTATGGTAGTTCAATAATGAACTACCATAGTTGTGTTTTCACAGTGGTTCACAATGAACCACTGTGTCTTCTTATCCTCTATGGTAGTTCAATAACGAACTACCATAGTTGTTGCGTTTTCACAGGTGGCTCACAATGAACCACCATGTCCCCTTTCCTCTATGATAGTTCATCAAGAACTACCATAGCTGCCAGGTTCCACAGAGGTTCACGGTAAACCACCGTGTCTCTTCCTTTTTATGGCGGTTCATCAGGAACTACCATAGTTCATGATGGTTCACCTTGGACCATCCTGGCTCTTAACTCCACCCATTGTATATACCTTCCTCATTCAACATGAGTATAATCACCTTGCATTAGGATCAATACAAATCATATACAATTTTGTTTTCAATATTGTGCTAATTCATTCCTTCACAGGGAAGTCGTGGGGAATTTGTATTGCTTCCTTAGATTAGAGATATTAGTACCTCAAATCTCAAATTTCAAGGATTGTAACCACTTAGAATCTTAATGAGAATTTACATTTTCTACTCTAGATTAGAATGAATGAGCATTATAGATATCATGAATTACTGGTTCTTCATACATTCTTCCTTTATTTCTCAAAATCTCACAATGGTGAAACACGAATGGCACATGCACCATTTCGTAAGAGATACATTAATCCTAAGTTGATGATCCACATCAATGACCATAGTCAGAGTGTGAACAAAACTTAGTATTTTTATCTTTTCCGAAATAACACTGGATCCATTTTCAAAATTCAGCATATTTTCCTTAAATATTTCTTCTTTTATCAGAATTTAACCTAAAATTAATTCAAAACATATACCAATGACCATAGTCAGGGTATATTGAGAGTTAATTTCATTTTAAATTCTATAAAAGCACCTAATGTGTTTCATTCTTCACCTGAGTTTAAATATAGATTATTATATAATACATTCAATGACCGTAGTCAATGATGTATTATATCTTCAATCTTATTTTAACTCATTTAAAGAATGAAATAGCTTTTCAAAACCCAATTTCAAAAATTTAAATTCATTCATCATTTAGGATAGAATTGCATCATATTTTTAAAATTTCTTTTTCATAAATACAAGTAATTCTTTCCTTCATTTCTCAGATCAAATCCTATTTATAAATTCGAATTCAATTCTATTTTTCAAAAGGATTCAAGAATTCAATTTCAAAGTCCCATTTGACTTTGAAACTTCAGAAACATCTTGTATTTCAAATTCCAAATTCTATCTTAAATTTAAAATCCAATTTAAACTTTGAAATTCATTTGTATATTCAAGATTCAATTTCTAAAAATCATTTTCCAAGTTCAAATTAAACTTGGAAGTTCTTGATTCATCTTCTGAATTTAACTCCAAATCCATTTTAGGATTCAGGATTCAACACTCATATTGGATCTCAGACTTCAGATCCAATTCCTCTTTAGGATCCACAGTCCAATTCCACTTTCTGGATCTCAGACTTCAGATCCAATTCCCCTTCAGAATCCAGATTCCAATTTCACTTTGGATCTTAGACTTCAGATCCAATTCCGTGTTAGGATCCAGAATCCAACTTCACCTTGGATCTCAAATTACAAATCCAAAATCCATCCTAGGATCCGGAATCCAATTCTACTTTGCGTCTTAAACTTCAGATCCAAATCCATTCTAGGATCCAGAACCCAATTCTACATTTGGATCTCAAACTTCAGATCCAAATCCATCTTAGGATCCAGAACCCAATTTTATATCGGATCTCAGATCTTAAATTCATCTTTAGATCCAATGCCATTCCCAATTCTAGATTTCAAATCCAATGCCATTTTCAGATCTCATCTGAACTCCCTAAATCCATTTTTATTCTTAAATACCATTTGATTATCTCAGATCCATTCCAAATATAAAAATCCAAATTCAATTTCATCTCAAGTATTCATTTCCTTTCCTAAAATCAAATTCAAATTCAAAGTCCATTTTTAACTTTGAAACTTCATTTCAAAGCTTCAAGTCATTCTTTCTCATTTATTCTTCCAATTCTGATTTACTTCAAAAACTTAGAACTCCTCTGATCTATCTCAAGTTCTAAGTTAGATTAAATCATTTCTTCACTCCTTTACCAAGTTCATCTCAGAATACTTGGAAATTTCTAAATCAATTTTCAAAAGAGCATACATCCTTGCATTGCACAAGTATAAATTCTTAGATTATATTTAGGCAAAGCAAAAGGCATAGATTAGATCCTTGGTTCGATTACCCCTGGTAAAGGCGCCAGGAATGGTCGAACCTCGTACAGACGAGCGAATCCCGTCTCTCCATTTTCCCGCAAATTTTCAAAACGGAGGCGAGTTAAATTTCTAAATATTTTCAAATTAAGGTCAAGTGAGACCGCGCAAAATAGTTCCTCTTCTCTCTTTCTTTCTTTCTTTTCTCTTCTCTCTTTCTTTTCTTTCTTTTATTCTTCTCCCTTCAAAAAGGAGGAAAATAGAGGTTAGAAAAGGAAAGAGAAGGAAGAGAGAGAAACCACAAGAGAGGAAAAATTTTGCGATGATCACAAACGCGCACTATGGCAGGGGAGGGACCCAACAAGAACTGATCTAATTTCTGGGACAGTTGGTCTACCTTGTTGCTCAACTCAAGGTTCATCCCTAACTCGAAAATACCTGCATTCTTAATGCTATCCTGTGCAGGTGCAGCCCTATCGAACCGTGAGGCTGTCGCATGGTGCATCGAATTCTCACTCAATGTCTCAAAAACCGACCATGCTTCATCCTCACTTTTGAGCATAAATGTGCCCCCACACGCGGCATCTACCATTTGACGGTTCTTTTCAGTAAGACCGTCATAGAAATGTTGCACCAGTTGCCAGCGAGGCACCTGTTGGTGGGGACATTTGCGGAGAAGATCTTTCAATCTCTCTCATGACTCATGAAATTGTTCTCCCTCAATTTTGGAAAAACTGCTTATCGCTTTACGAAACTGGTTCGTTTTACCAATTGGGATATATTTCTTTAAAAATTCTCTTTGCATATGTTCCCAAGTGGTAATTCGAACAGTATCTAATGATTTTAACCAACTCTTCGCTTTGTCCTTCAGAGAGAAGGGGAACAGGGTCAACCTCATCGCGTCATCTCCAAAGTTGTTGATTCGCACTGTCGAGCAAATCTCTAAAAATTCATCAAGATGACGATATGGGTCTTCATTGCTAAGGCCATAAAATGAAGGTAGCATCTGGATCACACTGGCCTTTATCTCAAAATGGTTTGCTCCTACATCAGGTCTTGTGATGCAGGAGGCGGGAGTGTAAGTGTTGGGCATGAAATACTCCCTCAGAGGACGAGTAATCTGCTGATTCTCAGCCATGGTTGCAGATCTCTGGGCTCTTCTAATAGGGGACTCGGGGTCCTCAATCGGCTCTACCAGCTCAGGGTCAAGTGAGCGTTGCCCTTGCATACACCTCGGAGTAGATCAGTGTAGCTCACGTCCTAACTTTGGGTTTTCTACCTAACTAACGCACTAAGCGGCCAAACCACGCAAACCACAAAGCGAGTAAACTAAAAACAGCAAAAACTAAACAATCACCACGCAAGTAAACATAACAGAGATGATGCAAAGAAATATAAAATCTATGTGTACGGTACCAATCGTACACAATCACCTCTAAGGGAATCCTAGTAGGTGGGCTGTGCAGAAAAGTAAGCTCGTCTCTGCGATATGCACATACGTGGTTCTAAACCTAAATGCAATACAAACACTAGACAATAAAGTGAATACTAATATTACGCCGTTCCCCGGCAATGGCGCCAAAAATTTGATGTCTTCTTTTAAATCGTTGTAATTTTGAAAATATTTTTATATGAAAAACATGTGAAAACCAGACATCAAATAATAAAAACCGGTTCTCACTAGTGGATGAGACCGGGTCGAACTCAGGGAACGGGAATATTTCGTATTCAAGTACACAAATCTAAACTAACCTTTATTGCTGAATTATTGAAATGTAAAATGTTCAAGAAAAGTAAAAACAACTAACTATTACAACAAATGAATACCCTTCGCAGAGGGCGTAAAGTGCAATATTTACAAACCCAATTAAATGCCTAAATTCTAAAAGAAAAGAAAAGAAAAGAAATCTTCTATCTTTATGTGCTTCGTGTCATATGTGCACTTCAACTTCACTCCTTTGCGATCCTGCACAAGTCCAACGAAACACGAGCAATACACAATACAAGAATAAAAATAGAATGATGCTATCTAAAATGCACGAAATGAATGCTGAAAATTATATTGAAATAAGCAATGATAATACTAAACGAGTGTAAGTATGACTAGGCATGCAATGTTTACTAAATGAAATTTTTATGCTAAATTGAACATACACTAATGAAATCAAATACTATTAACCTAAATGCTAAACACTAATGTAATTGATTGAAAACTAAACACTAACAAATCATTTTAACAACTAATCAATTCAACTAACAAATCAATTACTAACAATTAACTAATAGCTAATCGGAAAACTCAGTAGATGATACCCGAACACCTGATGTTTTATAATGCTCAAAATCCAATAGTACTCAATCCACAAAACTAATCCAACAATCAATATCTTGTTATTCAAACCCAATCCAGAAATCCTGTGAATCTGTCGATCAATATTCACCAAGTATCTTGGTAGATAACAATTGATCAAGTTGGAAACTCAGTAGATCTGTGATCAATCAAGCCAAAACAAACTCAGAAAATCGATCAGCAGTTTCATTAGTTTTCACACAGAATAGTTTTCAATCACCAAAATTCATAGAATTTTATTCCACCGTGAAATAGAATTTCCCGGTAAACAAATACTCCGGCAAAGCAAAGTGGATTTCTATTACAGCAAAATGGATTTCCACGACAGCAACAAATGATTTCTGATCGATCTTGCTTCACGGTGAATATTTCCCACCAGAGATCAGCAATCAGACAATCATTGAAAAAGAAGAAAACACCGACGATCATAAATCAAGAACCTCGCCGGAAAACAGGAATCACATTTAAAAATGATATCCGATAATCAAAGTGCTGCCGGATTCTCAGTCATGATGATAACTCGAATTTTTAATGGAAGAAAATCAATTCAGAACACCGAACAACACCTGAGCTTAGTAGATCAGGTGATCGTGTTGATTCTTCACACAAGCAACAGTAATCCGATACTCAAATTATCACTGGATTCTCAATCACGATGATCCAGATTATCGCCGGATTCTCAAATGTTTAACAATCCTTTATAATTGATGATCATTCATATCCGATTCTTCATCCTTCACATAAATCGGCCTCTGTTGTTCAAAATTATGCACTTGATTGCCAAAAGAATTGATAATCGATCAGATAATCGATTATCCTTCACACAAATCACTATTGATTGTTGGAAAAATCAGTAAAGCACAAATTTATCAATTGATCGGATTTCAAAATTTCATATTATGATAATGCTGATGCTAATATGTAATGAATTTGAAATACAGACACAAAACAAATATAAAAATCAAATACGACATGTGAAACTTAAACAAGTTACTATTGGAAACAAAAACTACACAGTGAAATCAAAGCCATTAAAAATGATGAACAGGAATTAAAAAAAATGCATAGAACAGGAAATGAAGGAACGATGCATCAATACAACTTCTATTTATACTTTCTTTCTTTTTCTTTTCCTTTTTTTAAAACTAATTACACTAATCTAAACTGCAACATCAAAGAGAAGAAAAGATAAGAGAAGAAATTGAGAAGAGGAAGAAGAATAAGAGAAAGAAGAAGAAGAAGAAGAAGAAGAAGAAGAAGAACTTACCGAATTGGAAGGGTTAGAAGAGAAGTGGAATCCTCCTATATGCCATTACCGTAGCTGGATGCCTCCACCGGATTGAGGAAGAAGAGAGATCAAGGGAGAAGGAGAAGAAGAAGGCAAGAAACAAGGTGAAGGGGAAGGGTTAGGAAAGAGGGCAAAAGCATAAGAGAGAAGACAAGCTTCTCTTCCCCCTACGTATGGTATTTATAATTTTGAAAGTTTTTTCATAAGTCCATCTTATTTCAAAGAATTCCATTTCAAAACCTCTCTTAAAAAAAACATTTGCAAAACAACTCAAAATGACTATGTTCTAGAAAATATAAAACTAAGTCTATTTTAAATCTAATTTTTTTATGATTTTCAAAAACTAAACAACTACAACTATGACAAAAACTAAAATAGGCATTAAAATGTAAAATAAAACTATTTTTCATGCATTTTCTATTTTTGAAATCATTTTAGCACATTTACTCGAAACTAACATAAAATTGGATTTTTAAATCATTTTCTCATGAAATCATGCATATTTTTCTATGAAATATTCCAAAAATATATGCATGATCAATTAACCACTAATTTTTTTTGTATTTTTCTAAAAAATATTTACAAAAGTATTTTTCTGAGAATTTCAGACCATTTCGAGAAAATTTCCTCAGAAGAAGGGGTTTGGACCCAGGTTTTGAGAAAATATTCAAGTTTTGACACTCGAATCGATAAGTACATGTGATGGGTCCAAACGGATGCTGGATGGATTGTCCGAGCTATTTAAAAACTATTTTTGGTATTTTCTGTAATTTTAATTTAAAAGTTGGACAACGAGACTCAGATTTGGATCTGGATAATGGATCCGGATCCGAAAACAAGTCAGACATATAAAATGAGTTTAATTTCAGTAAAACTTGAGAAATGAAGTAGAATTTAGATTTAAAAGTGACTTAATTGCTCAGAAAATGATATCAGGGGCAAAAAGGGAATATTTAAAAGTTTTTGAAAAATTTGGGGTGTTCACAGATGCCCCTCTTTGCTACTAAGTCGGTTGAAAGCCGAGTTTAGTGGCAAAGATAACACTCCAAATTTTGAAAATGCCCCAGTCAGCAGATTTGAACTGGGTGTGGAAGAATTTATTTAAAAGACATGTTTTTCAGGCTCAAAGCCTTGTCCTGAATGGCTCAGGAGAGACAAAATCCTCGAAAGTGATATGATTGAGTAGAAAATGAGGAAATCGTGATGAGACTTTTGGTGAAGATCCTGAAATGATGAAATATAAGAATTTTGATCAAGTCTCATGGGTGAGACAAGATCAACTTTTCAGAATAACTCAGGTTTAGCCCTTAACCTGGATGGGACGAATATATCTCAAAATAACCTGAATGGGGAAAGGAATATGTGAGGACCCTGATGGGACATTTTGGAAAATGCCTCGTGAGATGAAGCTCAAGTAGGATTTTATTCTGGATGGATATATAAAACACGGATTCTTCGATGGGAAGAACCAAGATGGGACTGGAGGAAAACATCTTGTCGAAAATGAGAGAAAACTCGTTGGAACGAGATTCAGGTTTAACCAAAACCCAAAAAAAGAAAGATACCTCGAGGGCGAGGTTCAGGCTTAACCCTTAACCTGAAAGGGGATGACCATATGGAATCCTCGAATGAAGAGACCATGATGGGACCTTCGGAGTTTGGATGAACAAACCCGAAAGGGGTTTGCGAAAAGCAGAAGGAGATGGGATTCCCTAAAGCTTTGAAAAAGGGATGATCTTGGGCGTCTCTTGGCTGAGACTGAAATAGCTTTTGAATTTAATGACCTCTCGCAGAGAATACAGGTTTTGACCCTTAACCTGAGTGGGAACAACCATAGAGATTTCTTGAAACTGTGATGGGACAGGAGAGATACTTCAACTGAATGGGGTAACTCTTCTGAAAGATATAAACAACGCTAGGTTGCACCAAAATGGATATTGAATATTTATTTCATTCTTAGAATATCTAGAAAATTTTGCCAATAAGATAAATTTATAGTTGACTTCAACACTTGAAAATGTGCACGTGTGTGCAATAGACATTCCCTCTTTTACCTAGAGTATTTCCTTCAACGAGGTTAACTCCTCAGTTTTAAGAGTCAAATTCAAAATTTTAGCGTTGATGATTTTCTTCAAGGGAGCTATCTATTTCCTTGATATGAGAAGAGAAGAAACATTCTCAATTTCATAAAAGCAAGTAAATAAAAGATATTGATAACAGATATTTTGCATAAGAAAATATGACTTCTGGCAATTTTGGCAGTTTGATATCTGGGTGTTTTTCCCACGATGATCTTTTTGCACTCTTTTTGAGTCATTGGGCTTTTTCGGGCTTTTTACATCATCCTTTATTTTGGAGATGTCCTGACTTTTCTCGCTTTTTCAGGGAAGGGTACGTCACAAACTCCTTCATCTTGGAGATGTTTCGATCCTTCTTTTATCTCAGGGGTTATATTGAGGATATTGGCTCAAAAAGGTCTTTAGAGGATCGCAGAAATCAAATATCATTTAGGGTTTGTCGGTAGGTTCATCACACTCGCCTTCATCTCGACGGTGATCTGAACTTTCCCTGGAAGGATCCTTCACAAACTCCTTCATCTCGGTAGATGATCCAAATCTTCTTTGGCCCCGGGGGTCTGCTCGCATATTCGCCTTCATCTTGACGAGAATTGAGAGATCCCTTTTGCCGATATTTGATTGCAACTTTATAAATGAGAAGATATGAATTAAGTGGATTCTTTTTGTAGCTCAGGATATTTCCACTGTCTAATTGCCAGAAAATCATCTTAAAACATGCGTCATAGCTATGATCAATATCAATTCGCTTCTGGCTTTTCAACGTCATTGAAGATTTCTTTCGCCAATCATACCAAGGATATTTCTCTCATCCTTTTGGTGATCAACAGGGAAAAGATTTTAATTTTACCACTTTTTCGCGAAAAAGTTTTGCCTTTTTGGAAAGAATACTAGAGGTAATCAGAGGCGATTCTTCTGTGCAGTAAGAATATTTAGCATCAACAAATGCTTTTAGAAAATTGGCAAATTTTTCATGAATTCTTTGTGAAATAATCACTCAATATAGATTTTGATACGACCTTTAGTTGCAATTTAAGATTTTGGACATTCTCACCAATAAATTGGGATCTTTCATTTAACGACCAGCGAAGTAGCTGGAATCTTTTATTTAACGACCAGCGAAGTAGCTGGGACATTTCATTTAACGACCAACGAAGTAGCTGGGACATTTCATTTAATGACCAGCGAAGTAGCTGGGACATTTCATTTAGCGACCAACGAAGTAGCTGGGACATTTCATTTAGCGACCAGCGAAGTAGCTAAGATATTGCATTTAACGACCAGCGAAGTAGCTGGGACATTTCATTTAATCATTTAACGACCAACGAAGTAGCTGGGACATTTCATTTAATCATTTAACGACCAACGAAGTAGCTGGGACATTTCATTTAACGACCAGCGAAGTAGCTTGGACTTTTCATTTAATCATTTAACGACCAATGAAGTAGCTGGGACTTTTTATTTAATCATTTAACGACCAACGAAGTAGCTGAGACATTTCATTTAATCATTTAACGACCAGCGAAGTAGCTGGGACATTTCATTTAATCATTTAACGACCAGCGAAGTAGCTGGGACATTTCATTTAATCATTTAACGACCAGCGAAGTAGCTGGGACATTTCATTTAATCATTTAACGACCAGCGAAGTAGCTGGGACATTTCATTTAATCATTTAACGACCAGCGAAGTAGCTGGGACATTTCATTTAATCATTTAACGACCAACGAAGTAGCTGGGACATTTCATTTAATGACCAGCGAAGTAGCTGGGACATTTCATTTAGCGACCAGCGAAGTAGCTGGGATATTTCATTTAGCGACCAGCGAAGTAGCTGGGATATTGCATTTAACGACCAACGAAGTAGCTGGGACATTTCATTTAATCATTTAACGACCAACGAAGTAGCTGGGACATTTCGTTTAATCATTTAACGACCAGCGAAGTAGCTGGGACATTTCATTTAACGACCAGCGAAGTAGCTGGGACTTTTCATTTAATCATTTAACGACCAGCGAAGTAGCTGGGACTTTTCATTTAATCATTTAACGACCAACGATTTAATGATTTGATCTAAGATTGAGACTTTCTGAAGGACAAACAGCACGAGGACTGAACTTGATCTTTAGATTTGAAAATTTAGCAAAATAACCAGTGCGAGCACCGAGTTTTCCAACTGAGAGTCGGGAAGGAGACCGACATTCTTAAGATATTTAGAGATTGAAGCAGGAATGATTGTCGGGTTTTCAGGATTATCCCTTATCCTGAATAGGAAATGAAATAGACATTTGATGAGAATTTAGGAAAAGAATGATTCAGGTTTATCCCTTAACCTGAAGGGGAAATAGAAGATTTTGTGAATAAATAACTTGAATTTAGAAAGGATATGACAATATTTAGAATTTATGATCTATGATTTAGATGGACCAGGTATGCGGTCTAATTTTCAGGATTAAACCCTTATCCTGACGGGGAATATAGAAAGAATAAACTTTGAGAAGATAGAAGGATACAGAACTTTGAAAAAAATGTAAAACATTTGAGAAAATTGATTTATTTTTGTAAAAAGAATTCTCACAGGTTGCATGGTTGCCCCTATGAGTGATCTCAGGATTATCCCTTATCCTGAATGGGAAAAAGAATTTAAGGAATTTTAATAAAGAGAAATTTATATAAATTTAGAAAATCAATGAAGGGTGACGAAACTTGTATTTACAAAAGAATCCCCATAGGTAGCGTTATTGCTCCTACGAGGGGTCTCAGGATTTTCCCTTATCCTGAATGGGAGAAAATTTAATGAAGAAAAATCGATATAAATCTAAAAAGAATCAATAAAGGTTGGCAAAACTTGTATTTACGAAAGAATCCTCATAGGTAGTGTTATTGCTCCTATGAGGGGTCTCAGGATTATCCCTTATCCTGAATGGGAACACCTCGGACAACGAGGGTCAGGTTTATCCCTTAACCTGAGCGGGAAACACCTCGGACAACGAGGGTCAGGTTTTTCCCTTAACCTGAAAGGGTACACCTCGGACAACGAGGGTGAGGTTTTTCCCTTAACCTGAAAGGGTAACACCTCGGACAACGAGGGTCAGGTTTTTCCCTTAACCTGAAAGGGTAACACCTCGGACAACGAGGGTCAGGTTTTTCCCTTAACCGGAAAGGGTAACACCTCGGACAACGAGGGTCAGGTTTTTCCCTTAACCTGAAAGGGTAACACCTCGGACAACGAGGGTCAGGTTTTTCCCTTAACCTGAAAGGGTACACCTCGGACAACGAGGGTCAGGTTTTTCCCTGAACCTGAAAGGGTATAAGATTTGATAAAATTTAATAGAATTGAGAAAAATTCGATAAAACTTGATAGAACTTGATAAAATTGACATAAACTTGATAAAAGTATGAATAAAGTGAATGAAACTGATAAAGATATCAAAATTAACTGAAGATTTGTAACATTTGAGAAAAAGGAGTTTTTCTAATCCTGCCTGCATATGGGATCTTGGAAAGGAAAATGTTTATTTCAAAAGATAAATGAAAAATCATTTTGGGGAAGAAAAATCCACTACAAGAAGAATGATCAGCGCGAGATCTGATCCTTTAAATCAAACATGAGAGATCATCATGAGGGTTAATTTTTGAAGGCAATGGTTTTGAAAACTTATTTGTTTGAAGAAGAAGATCAGCAATAGATCTGATTTCTAAAAATAACAGCTCGAAATTGATAATAAAATCAATACAAGGGTTGATCTTTGAAGATAATGTTTTAAAACCAATCTTGGAAAATAAGATCAACACAAGGTTTGATCTTTGAATATAATGATTTAAAATCAATACAGGGATTGATTTTTTTGAATGATTCGAAACCCATTTTGAAAGATTAGACCAACACAAGGGTTGATCTTTGAATATAAAGATTTGAAATCCATTTTGGAAGATAAGACCAACACATGGGTTGATCTTTGAATGAGTCAAAACCCATTTCGGAAGATAAGACCTACACAAGGGTTGATCTCTGAGTATAAAGATTTGAAATCCATTTTGGAAGATAAGACCAACACCGGGGTTGATCTTTGAATATAATGTTTCGAAACCAATCTTTTGGAAGATAGGATCAACATGAGTTTTGGAATTTTAGGGCAATGATTTGAGCACTTACTTTTGAAAATATATTCAACACGAGGGTTGATTTTTGACAAAGGTTGGACCAAAGAATATTCGAACTCTTTGGTCATAACAAAGACTTTTTGAAATTTCATGATTTTTGAAAAGCCCTCATAGGTAATATCATTTCTCTCATGAATGATGTCAGGATTGTCTCGCATTCTGAAAAGAACATGAATTTTAAATGCCCCAATATGGCAAAAAGAAGCATTGGATATAAAAGATATAAAGGAAATTGACATTCCATTTGATAAGCAAAGTTTTGATAACAACTGATTATTTACAAGAACTTTGAAAGAAAAGATTCATAGAAGATTGAGCTGACTAGCCCCTACAAGACGACTAACAAAAGGAAATGACAGTGCAGAAAAACTTGGGCATCCTCAATTCTTTGAGTGATCCGGAAATGGCTCTGTCAGGACTGCCGGCTGCTTTTCTTCCTCGTCCTCTATCAGCTCACTTCTGTCAATGCAGTCTTGTATCATGTGCTTGAGGACGAAACAATGTTCTGTATCATGCCCTGTTGCCCTGTGATACTTGCAGAATTGGTCCTTGAACTTTCCCAAGATTACGGGAGGATCTGCTACTTTAGGGAGTTTGATCATCCCATGTTTTAACAGGTAATCTAGAATTGCTTCCATAGTTTGATCTAAAGGAGTGAAGACTCGATCTTTCTCCCACTTGATGTACTTGGGCTTCTCTTGAAGATCCCTTTTCTGTTGGATGCCAGTCAGAAGTGGTTTGTCATTGTTCTTGTAAGATCTTTCCTTCTGTCCCTCTACCCTCGGGCCACTGCCACTGTTGTTCTTATTTCCTTTGCTGCTACTGCCAAGATTATTACAGGAGGCATCAACTGAATGAGCGAACTGCGCCTTCTTCTTTTGGTCTTTGTGAACACCCCAAATTTTTCAAAATCTTTTAAATATTCCCTTCTTGCCCCTAAATTCATTTTTTGAGCAAATGTGTCATTTTTAAATATAAATTCCAATTCATTTCCCAAGTTTTACTGAAATCAAATTCATTTTATATGTTTAAATTGATTTAGGATCTGGATCCATTGTCTAGATCCAAATCTAAATCTCCTTGTTCAAATTTTAAATTTAAATTATAGAAAATACCAAAAATAGTCTTTAAATAGCTCAGACAGTCCATTCGACATCCGTTTGGATCCATCACATGTATTTCTCAATTCGAGCTTCAAAAACTCAAACATTTTCTCAAAACTCGGATCCGAACCCATTTTCTGAAGAAATTTCCTTGAAATAGCCTTGAAAACCTTCTTTTTGTAAATATTTCTCAAAAATACAAAAAAAAAATTGTTTTGCCGTACATTTTAGGATTTTGTATTTCCCAAAATACAAAAAAATAAAAATACTCGGAAAAGAACCAAAAAAAAATAAAAAATAAATGAAGAAAATTGCAAAATAGTTTTTAGAAACCCGTTTTAGAGAAAACTTTTTAAAGAGGTCTTTTTTTTGGAAAATCTGATTCTCGATGTTTAAAAAAAAAAAAGTCGAGTTAGGGTTTTGAAAACCCTAACTCTCGCTTCTCTCTCCCTCAGCCCCCCCTCAGCCGCTGCTCTCTCTCCCTCCATGGCCTCCATTAACCCCTCTGCTTCCCCTCCAGAAGATTCTTCTCAACCTCCATCGCACGAACCCTTTTCTTCCTCCACCCATCTCTAACCAACCCGATTCCCGAATCTTCTCCATCCTCTTTAAAAACCGCAAAGAAGAAAAAGCTGACGACCGTTATCACCCCTCCACCTTCTTCTCCTTCATGCATCGACCGCTTCTTCACCTCTCCATTGCTTCTTCACTCTTGACCCGTTATCACCCCATCACCCCTCTTCTACTTCACGAGATCGTCTTCACCCCCGTCATTCTTCTTCTTCTTCTTCTTCTTCGTCTCCTTCCCTTCTTTTTCCTCAACTTTCTGCCACCTAAACGATGAGGATTCGGCCATGAAAGCTCCTACAACTATGAGTAAGCCTTTTTTTTTCCTCATTTTGGTTCTTTCAATTCTTCCTACTTTTGTTTCCCTAAAAAGAAAAAAAAGGGGCATACCGGTGGTCTCGGATTGCAGATGACAATATCGATCCACTTCCGTGCAAAATCAATGGAGTCCTCGAACTCCAACATTTTTTTATTTACTTACGATTTTTCATGCTTTCCTTTTTTTTTTTCTTTCATCTTTGCATTTTAATTCCTGTTCATCATTTGCGGAATATCGAAATTTCATTCTTGGTTGAAGGATCAATTGATCCGGATAGTCTTAGAGATCATTCTAGTTTAGTGAATTTTTATTTTAGTTCTTATTTTACCCTTTAAGCATCGATTTAATGTTCGATTGCTTGCCCCTTTGTGTTGTTTTGTTTCGTTTGTTTTTGTTCTGTATGTTATATTCTTTCCCCTTTGCTTTCCCTTGCTTGACCCTGGGTTTTTCCGAATCTTTCCCTCCCATTTACGCACCATGGATGAAAATTGGGTCGTCTGCAGCAATCCTAACGCTTCCCTGTGCTACGACAAAAGGAACAAATCATGTTCCAACAAACTTTTGGTGCTTTGTTACATTAATCTATGATTTCATTTTTTTTTATTATCATCCTATACATTGCATTTAGATCCTTTTCCTTTTCTGCTTTCATTCCTATTTTGCTGAATTCTCAGTTTCATGTTTATATCATTGTTTCTGCTCTTGAAATTGGACTTGTCATTTACATCAGTCATTACCTTGGATCTTTACTAAGCATTATGCTTCCTTGTGTACGTATTTCTAATTGATGTTTGAATTTCATATGGGTCATTGCACCATGTCTGTGTTTTCTCTATCTTTTACCTTCTTTGCATTTCATAACGTGAACATGGGTGTTGGTAAAACGTTATCTGGCATTAACATCAACCATCCATAGTGCGAGCCAGGTACGATAACAATGTTGGTATACTCCGTTCAATAGAACTCGGTTGCTGAAATTAACCTTATAGGTGGCATCAGTTGGTAACGCTAGCCAGGTTTGTGAAAGGAATCTGCCGTGGAAGGCCGCTTTTGTTTGGCCAACGCATTGAAGAGGCACTTGTGGCCTGTTATCTAAACCATTCTTTAGCAGTTACACATTGAAGAGTAATACTTCAATTGTTCCACGATACTCTGGTCCGTCAGGTGAGTACCATAGGGTGAAATGTCATCAGCTGGATTTTATGCTGATGGTGAAAACCCTGTAAAGCAAGAAGACCTACTCCAAGTGGTGACAAAAGTTTGAAAACATCAATCTATGACAGAAGGATTTGAATTATATAAATGACGCAGGTCTGATTGAGCATGTTCTCCTGAATCGTACATTATAGATCTTCCCTTCTGCTCTTGTCCTAAATCGCTTTGTTAAAATACTGGGTTCCTGTGTATTGTTCCTATGTTAAGGAGGGAATCGATACTCACTGAAAGCGTTGCGTGCAGAAAAAGCTTGCAGAATTTTATTTCTGTACATAGGTGAATTTACACATGTTTCTCTGTTGAAGATCATAGTCAGAGAACTTTCATAATCTGCTTCGGCAGACTTGTTACTACAATTTTCCTTTCATTTTCCACTAATATTTGCTGCAATATTCGTTTCTATTGGATCATGAAAATAATTCTGGATCTCTGCAATCATCATTTCTCGTGTCTAGATCAGACTAGTTAAGGTCAATCAACTAATCTGCATCTCCGGTAAGTTGTTTAATTGTTATCATATTGCTTATTCTTTGTATTAAAATTCCTCCATTTTAGATGCATCCTCACATCGGATTTGTTTTCTTGCAGGGAGCTGGAATCAAGTATCCTGTAGGATCATAACCAAGGCTTCTGATTATGAGCATACTCGAGGTCTGTTGAATTAAAAAGTTGGCATCCGATCAATGCAAAGTCAATTTTCCGCTTCATCATGAGATTGATTGCCTTACTGATCAGTAACAATGTCGTAGCCTCCTCAAAAAGCCAAGCTCTGCTGAAATTAGGTTCATTCATGCTCTCTTAATCTTCTGGACAGCATATCTTTACTCTCCAGCACATCAGTATGTTCATCTCAGCCACTAGAGTAAATAAGTTTTAAATGCCAGTATTCAGCTCAAATGATGCTGACAGGAGATCAGAAGGAAGGATGTTGTTTCCTGCTATGACTGATCCTGTTATTTCCAATGAAGACTAAAAACTGATTGCTGCAGCTAGCGTGATTCATTCTCACAATGTTTCTGGAGATCTTCATGGTGTACAGCCTGATCCAGCGACAACATCATAGAGTGTGGTAGCCTGATTCACGGCAGTCTTGGGTTCATGTTAATAAGCTTGATCACATTATGCTGGTTTATATGTTGGAGATGTGCTCTTAGTTGAAGTGATAATCTTTGTTCTTGGTCTCTTCATCTGTACCTCCATTCATCATATTCCCCACACGAACACATCACAACACTTATGTTTCGCCCGTTAGTCCATCACCACTTTATGTTTTCTGTGTATTGTATTTATTGCATATCACCTTTATACATTCATTAACCAGCCAGACCCCATAGCTCTGGTGACTTTAAAGGCAATGCCAAAAATGGCCATGACCTGCACTTTCCTACTGTAGCCTACCGATGTTGTCAGGGATGTACACCTTAAAATTTTCTGCTACAGAAAGTATGGCAGGAGTGACTGCAATTGATTGTTGGGGACTGTTTGCCCCTTTTCTTGCCAATGTTATATGTTATCCTCAGTTGTAAGTCACTCTTATGATTCTCATCGAACAATCTAGTAAAGTATCTGGTTTGCTTGCTTTGGGATATAAATTAAGCCAACTACCATCTGTCAGAAATTCAGGAAATCTGGACAAACCAGTGTGTAAATGAGAATCTTCAAATATGTTCCTTATTTTCCAAATCTCACTGGAGGTGTTCATCGTGTCAAATGTAAATGGATTTTAATGCATTGTTGATTTATTTAAACTTTTGGCTGCATATGAAGGAATTGCAGTAGTAAGAAGATGTCGTAGCCAGGTTTATCAGAGTGATGTATCTGAGATTGCAAATTACCTTGAGGGTTCTTTTTAAAGTCTCATAAAAGGCCCGAACCTCCTTAAGCATTCAATGGCAATTGATGAGTGAAAAAGGGGGTTGCGTACAGAAGGTGATTCATAAGGTTGGTTCCTTTCCATCCACCTCCTCTGAAATTTTATTTATGAATAACTTGTTCGATCCGAGGTAAATCCCCATTCTGTGAGATCTTTTTTTTAAATTCATTATGATTCATCATGAGGATATTAGAAATGCTGCCCTATCTGTTGTTTATGCTGCTTACCATAGTTATATGCTATGCCAATATTTCATCTGTGTGTTGGTTTATCTTGCATATATACATGTCCACATTTAGTTAAACTACATATTGGCATTTTCTGCAAGTTACACTGTTCACTATAGCACTCACTGTTATCTCTATATGTCGTATACAGCATATGGCTGTCACATTCACCCTTCGGATATTGGTTGTATAGTGCTCTGTAGATTATCATATTAATCTTCTCACATCCCCTTGCATCTTTACTTTATAAAGACCTTTTATGTATACATATAATACCATTGCAACATAAGCCTCACCTCATTCCCATATAGATACAAGACATTATATAAACATCATTCTTGTCATTGAAATGTGAGTACATGTATATACTTATTCCTCTCCACCAAGACATTCCACTTATGTATATGCATGTAGGTCTTTGATATGATATCTTCCGTTCACCTTAAACTAACTTTGTTCAGCAGGATTATAAGTTTCCCTTTTTCAAGTTAGATATTTTCCATCTCTTCAGAATTCATTCTCATCATGTAATAATTAGATGTAATGAAAGTATTTCACATTTCCTGCTCTAGAATGAATGAGCATTTGTAAATATCATAAATTGCTTATTCTCATACCTTTCACCTTCACTTTTCAAAATCTCACAATGGTGAAACACGAATGGCACGTGCACCATTTCATAAAAGGTAGATTAATCCTAAGTTGATGATTTACATCAATGGCCATAGTCAGGGTGTGGACAAAACTTAGAATTTTTATCTTTTACGAAATAACACTGGATCCGTTTTCAAAATTTGTCATATTTTCCTTAAATATTTTCTCCTTTTATCAGAATTTAACTTAAAATTAACTCAAAATATATACCAATGGCCATAGTCAGGGTATATTGAGAGTTCATTTCATTTTAAATTCTATAAAAGCACCAAATATATTCTATTCTTCTCTTGAATTTAAATATAGATTATTATATAATACATTCAATGACCATAGTCAAGGATGTATTATATCTTCAATCTTGTTTTAATTCATTTAAAGAATGGAATAGCTTTTCAAAATCCAATTTCAAATTCTTCAAATTCATTCATCATTTAGGATAGAATTACATCATACTTTCAAAAATTCATTTTTCAAAAAAACTCCAAGTAAATGTAAATATCTTCCTCAATCTATCTTCAATCAAATCCGATTCATCCTTTCATTTTTCAAAATTCTATTTTCAATCTCAAAGTTCAATTTAACTTTGAGATTTCATATTCAGATTCAAATCAGATTTCAAAAATCAAATTTGACTTTGACATTCCAAAATTCATTCAAAACTCCAATCCAATCTCCAAGTTTAATTTAACTTTGAGATTCTTGATTCATCTTCTAAATTTCAAATCCAAGGTCTAATTTGACTTTGAAATTCATTTGTATATTCAAAGATTCGATTTCTAAAATTCATTTTCCAAGTTCAAATTAAACTTGGAAGTTCTTGATTATCTTCTGAATTTAACTCCAAATCCATTTTAGGATCCAGGATTCAACACTCATATTGTATCTCAGACTTCAGATCCAATTTCTCTTTAGGATCCAGGATTCAACACTCATATTGGATCTCAGACTTCAGATCCAATTTCTCTTTAGGATCCAGAGTCCAATTCCACTTTTGGATCTCCGACTTCAGATCCAATTCTTCTTTAGAATCCAACTCTACATCGGATCTCAGACTTTAGATCCAAATCCATGTTAGGATCCAGAATCCAATTCTACATTGGATCTCAGACTTCAGATCCAAATCTATCTTAGGATCCAGAACCCAATTCTACATTTGGATCTCAAACTTCAGATCCAAATCCATCTTAGGATCCAGAACCCAATTTTATATCGGATCTCAAATTTCAGATTTTAAATCCATCTTTTTCCGTTCCCAATTCTAGATTTCAAATCCAATTCCATTTTCAGATCTCATCCAAAACTCCCTAAATCCATTTCTATTCTTAAATACCATTTGATTATCTCAGATCCATTCCAAACTTAAAAATCCAAATTCAATTCCATCTCAAGTATTCTAAATTCAAATCCAAATTCAAAGTCGATTTTGACTTTGAAACTTCATTTTCTTTCATTTCAAAGCTTCAAAGTCATTCTTTCTCATTTATTCTTCCAAATCCTGATTTACTTCAAAAGCTTAGAACTTCTCTGATCTATCTCAAGCTCTAAGTTAAAATTCAATCATTTCTTCATTCCTTTACCAAATTCATCTCAGAATACTTGGAAATTTTCAAAACATCTTTCAAAAGGAGCATACATTCTTGCATTGCACAAGCATGATTCTTTAGAGTTAGAATAAATTCTTAGATTATATTTAGGCAAAGCAAAAGGCATAGATTCGATCCTTGGTTCGATTACCCCTTGAAAAGGTGCCAGGAACGGTCGAACCTCGTACCGACGAGCGAATCCCGTCTCTCCATTTTCCCGCAATATTTTCAAAAAACGGAGGTGAGTTAAATTTCTAAATGTTTTCAAATTAAGGTCAAGTGAAAATCCGCAAAAGAGTTCCTCTTCTCTCTTTCTTTCTTTCTTTTCTCTTTTCTCTTTTCTCTTTCTCTTTTCTTTCTTTTATTTTTCTCCCTTCAAAAAGGAGGAGAATAGAGGTTAGAAAAGGAAAAGAGAAGGAAGAGAGAGAAACCAATAAGAGAATAGGAAAAATTTTGCGATGATCACAGTCTTGGACATTCTTGACCAGAGGCGTGCCCTCGTAAAGCACACTTTCTATCCCTGCTTCGAGCCATTCAGCTCGCTCGATCAACTTGATGAAGGATTTCGCCGGGGAAGTGGCAATGAGGCTCCTTATGGGCTGAGAGAAATTGTTGAGGATCACCTGCAATGCGTGCTCCTCTGGAATGGGTACCTTCAACTTATTACAGGTGCTTCTCCACCTGTGAATGAAATCTTCTGCTCTTTCAGTCTCTCCCTGCTTCAGGTTGTAAAGATGATTTAATGTAGGTGAGGCTTCAGTGTTAAATAAGAAGCGCTCGATGAACAAATTTACTACCTTATCGAACTCTCGTAGTTCGATAGGATTAATGTGATCGGCATACCATCTGGCTGCTACACCTTCCAGACTGCGGGGAAAACAGATGAACAAAGCCCTGTTATCTTTCCTAAAACGGCTGCACTCTGCATAAAATGTGGCTAAGTAGGCTTTAGGGTTGCCAGTTCCATCAAATTTGAGAAATTTACGAGGAAGGTTCTCCAGATTATCATCCCCATCTAGACCATCGTAAAAATCTTCGCCAGTGTAATTCTGCTTGCCCTTACCCTTGGCTTGAATGTCTTTAATTGCTTGATTCATCTCCTTCATCTGCTTGCTCATCAGGTCCTCTGCTGGTGCCCCAGACTTGGGCTTGTTGATGGATTCGGTCTCTTCTGCAGCTATCTTTACGGACTGTCTCGGAGGATTCTGTTTGTAGACAATCTGCTCTTCCTCTTCTGATTCTTCCTCGACTGACTCCGATTCCTCAGAAGTAGTGTCTGGCTGTACCTTTTTCCTAATGATTCTGATTGTCTTTTTCGCAGGCTTCTTCTTCAGCTTGCTTTTAGGAACTGCCTCTTTCAGCTTGGCCTCGGCTTCTTCCGACATCACCCTTGCCATCATCTTTTGAAACATATCGTACATAGCGGGGTCGATGTCATCTTTCCTGTTCTGACCTTGTCCCTTGACTGATTTAGGAGAGCTCATCTCTTCCGCCTCACTGTTGCTGAGTTGAGGAACTGTTTCTTTTCCCCCTCTTGTCGTGACCATTTTTGAAATATCAGTGCTCCCTCTGTGGAGAAAAAGTGGAGGTTTTTAGACCAAAGAAACTTTTTTGGAGAAGTTTTGACAAGAGAGAGGATTTAGGTTGAAAATCTAAACAATTGTATCCCATTACTAGGGATCGAGTCACCACAAAATTTGTGACAATTGCGTTGTTTACTCTGCGGGGGGGAGTAACCAACTAAAAAAATATGAAAAAGAAAATATTATTTTGAAAAGGATATCTCTTGACGGAAAGAGATTTTTATAAAAATATAAACAAGAATATAAAATCAGAAGAAAATAAGAGGAAAAATGGAATTTGAGAATAAATGGTAAAGATTTAAAATTTGAAGAATTTGCAGGCAGGATCAAAAGATTTTTTTGAAGAAATTTAGAAGAAGAAGAGAAAAATACACCTGGGTTTTAAAAACAAAGGAGAAATTTTTGAAATATATATACCCAAGGTTTTGGAAAATATAAAAAAGATATAAAATATCATACAATCACAGATATATAAGCAAGGATGTGCAAACAAGCACTCCCTAAAGCTGACTCTATATGCAATATTTGAAATGGCTGATAGGACCTTAATCCTAACTTTAAGATTTAGATTATCTGATTCCAATCAAGGTACGCCGATATACTCAAGCCGAAGCTCGAAGTACGTGGCATATAAGATATTTCTTCGGTTCTAAGGTAATGGCTTCCCAACATCCTTGAGCACCTACCGATATACCTCGGACTATGGCCCTTAGGTACGTGGTAGGGGGGCGCGAACCCAAATAAGTGGTCCAGTTGTGAGGCTCTCTCCCGAACTATGGTTCAGTGAGACAGCCCAGCAACGTGAAGACCGGGACAATATAGGTAGGGATGTTTTCAAAAAACATGTTCAACATGCAATAAATCCAGAAGGCTCTAATGCAAGTCCTAAAGAGATAGATTTAAATAAAGAGAAGCATACACTTGCATACATTGTTTTGCATTCAATCCCTAAAATTGAGGAGAGTTGTATTTAAGACCTAAGTCTAATGTGAACATGGAATAATATCCTCAATATAGCCCTACCAAACCATATTTAGATCCTATATGCAATAATGTCAGCTTAGGACAAAGTCTAGGCTCCTAAGATTTGCATGGAAAATGTAGCTGACATAGAAGAATAAAGACTTAGAAAATATTAAAGCAACCGGACGAAGACTAGTCCCATCACGGTCGCCAAAACTGTGATCATCGCAAAAATTTTCCTCTCTTTATGGTTTCTCTTTCTTCCTTCTTTTTCCCTTTTCTAACCTCTATTTTCCTCCTTTTTGAAGGGAGTAAAATGAAAGAAAGAAAAGAAAGAAAGAGAGAAGAGAAGAGAAAAGAAAGAAAGAAAGAAAAGAGAGGAATTCTTTTGCACGATCTCACTTGACCTTGATTTGAAAAATATTTAGAAAATAACTCACCTCCGTTTTTGAAAATGTTGCGGGAAAATAAAGAGACGGGATTCGCTCGTCGGTACGAGGTTCGACCGTTCCTGGCGCCTTTACCAAGGGTAATCGAACCAAGGATCGAATCTATGCCTTTTTCTTTGCCTAAATATTATCTAAGAATTTATTCTAAATGCACAAAGAATCATGCTTGTGCAATGCAAAGATGTATGCTATTTTGAAAAACATGTTTTGAAGATTTCCAAGTATCCTGAGATGAACTTGGTAATGGAGTGAAGACATGTTTGAATCTTAACTTTAGAACTTGAGATAGATCAGAGAAGTTCTAAGTTTTTGAAGTAAATCAGAGTTTAGAAGAATCTTTGATTTTGAGAAAGAATGATTTGAAGCTTTGAAAATGAGGTTTCAAAGTTGGAAATGGACTTTTGAATTTGAACTTAATTTTAGGAAAGGAAATGAATACTTGGGATGGAATTGAATTTGAAGTTTGAAATTTAGAATGGATCTGAGATATCCAAATGATATTAAAAATAGAGATGAATTTAAGGAATTCAATTATGATCTCTAGATGGATTTAGATTTGAAATCTGGGGATGAAATGGAATTGGTTTTTGAAAAAGTTGGACTTGGGGATGAAATTGGATCATAAAATGGATTTGGATTTTGGAATCTGAGATCCAGAATGAAATTGGGTTTCTAGACCCAAAAATGGATTTTGGATCTGAAGCCTGAGATCCAAGATGGAAGTTGAGTTCTGGATCCTAAATGGAATGGGATCAGAAGATGGGATCCAAAAGTAATATTGAATTCCGGATCCTAAAATGGAATTGGATATGAAGTCTGAGATCCAAAGTAAAACTGGATTCTAAATCCTAAGTGGATTTGGATCTAAGATCCAAAGTCAAAGTGGATTCTGGATCCTAAAGGAAATTTTTTGCTCTGAAGTCCGAGATCCAAGATGAAATTTTGATTCTGGATCCTAGAATGGATTTTAGGTTTTTGAAAGTCCAAATAAGACTTTTGAAAATGGATCTGGGTTTTGAAAACCCAGATCGAATTTAAAATTCAGAAAGGGTCAAGCTTTGAGATTCATAATCAATCTCAGATTTTGAATTCTGAAAAATAAACTCGGTTTTGAGTTTGAGAATGAATCAGAAGTTTCAAAGTTAATCTAAACTTTGAAACTTCATTTAGATTTGGAATTCTGGATATACAAGTGAATTTCAAAGTCCATTTGGACTTTGAATTTGAAGTTAGAATTTGAATTTTGGATATAAGCTGATCCTGAAGTTTCAAAGTCAAATGGGACTTTGAAATTAAATTTTTGAATCCTTTTGAGAAATAGAGTTGAATTTGGATTTATGAATAGGATTTGATCTGAGAAATGAAGGAAAGAATCACTTGGATTTATGAAAAAGAATTTTAACAATATGATGCAATTCTATCTAAATGATGAATGAATTTAAATTTTTGAAATTGGATTTTGAAAAGCTATTCCATTCTTTAAATGAATTAAAATAAGATTGAAGATATAATACATCCTTGACTATGGTCATTGAATGTATTATATAATAATCTATATTTAAATTCAGGTGAAGAATGAAACATATTTTGGTGCTTTTATAGAATTTAAAATGAAATTAACTCTCAATATACCCTGACTATGGCCATTGGTATATATTTTGAGTTAATTTTAAGTTAAATTCTGATAAAAGAAGAAAATATTTTAGGAAAATATGATGAATTTTGAAAACGGATCCAGTGTGGATCCAGTGTTATTTCGTAAAAGATAAAAATCCTAAGTCTTGTTTACATCCCGACTATGGCCGTTGATGTAAATCATCAATTTAGGATTAATTTACCTCTTACGAAATGGTGCACGTGCCATTCGTGTTGCCATTTGTGAGAATTTGAGAGATAAAAAAAAATGCATGAATTACAAGAAATTCATGATATTTACAATGCTCATTCATTCTATCTAAAACTGGAAATGTAAATTCTCATTAATATCTAACTATTACAATGCATGAAATTGAATTTACAACTCCAAATAAAGATATTTTCCATATATTCCCTGCAAAAACAACTGGGTTAATATGAAAAAGATGGAAGAAAACTACACATATTATATAGGTGTCAATGGCAAAATTGCTCATATATTTAGATATTTTGAGATCTAAATTAGGGAAGAGATGAAATTAATGTATTTACGTACGTATATACATGCATATGTGTGTGTATACTTATATACATATACGTATGTGGACATGAATGTATATATATACATATATATATATATATATATATATATATATATATATATATATATATATATATATATGTATAAGGGGAATGGTAAATGTGAAGAGTGTAAACAGTGGCAGGATATTCTGTATTGTGAAGGTGAAAATTCTATGTAACATCTGATAGAGGAAAAAGGTGAAAATGCATATGGGGAGATAGCAATAACAATATGGGTGAGGCCATGCTGGCAGTACGGGGATTAGAACACTGTGATGGTGGGAGTTATAAGTGGTAGGGAAAAAATGTAGTAATTATGGCAGTATCTTGCACCACTGTGAATGTAAGAAGACTATAGCAGTACTTTATACTGCTGCACCATGCCAGGAAGATACAGCACTGCACTGCCATGGGCTTAGGGAAATCACAGCTGCACCTTGCATTGCTAAGAATGCAAGTAAAAGCTGGAGAATACAGTAGCAATACAGTGATGCAAATACATGTTGTGAGTATGGCAATATGCTGTGTGGAGAATGTGTAAAGGGTATGAAAGTTCAATTGTGAAAGGAAGTGGAGAAAGTGCGAGGATATGGGAGATGAGATAATATACATTGAGGTAACAGGAGATTAACTTGTAAATGCATATTACATTTTGCAGCAATAAGGAGATGATGGCACAGATCATGTGATGCTGTGCTAGGAAAATGATGTTGATACTGAAGTAGAATGACACCAGTGGTTTAGGTGAAGTGCTGTGAAAGTACCATGACGGTGGAATTGCATGTTGTATATAGATGTGTTGTGCAATAGTTACAGGAAGGCCGGGGCAGGGATGCAGTACAATGAAAGTCTGGGAAGAGGTGAAATGGCCTGTAATGGGGAAGATGAACAGGAAGGTGGAGATATGTGCCAGGGGGATATGATATATGCTGCAATTATGTTGGTGATGCAGTTAATATACATAAGTGTTGAAAATATACTAATGCTGCAAGGGATTTCCAGATTTCTTGACTAATAAATGAGGCAAAATACATGGGATATGGCATAAAAAAAATGCAGGCACATACTACAATAGTGGCAGAAAATGGTTGTAATGGGTGGCTGTAGGTGTAAAGGGGATGAACAAGTGTGAATAGTGAGAGATGAATGATGATGAGAAGCATAAAGTGGTTGCTCCTGAATGATGGCGTGCAATGAAAATCACAATCAGCCACCAGCCCATTACTGTGTATGCGATGAAGCTGAGGTACCCACTTGAGCTCCTCAGTGGAGAATCCACAGTTATCAAGAAGTAGCTGAACCACTAATTAATAATTTTTTTTTTTTTGATAAAGTTCTGTAGGCAACAGTTTATGTATGTTTTCATGACATAGTGCTGACAATCAATGCTATCTTCGAAACTTACATTCTCTGATAATCTTTAGGGAGTCTCTGGTCAGGCTCCTTCCTCGCTCATGGTCCTTGTGAGACTATCCTATACAAGTCTGGCACTTCTCGTGACCAAGCTTCGACTGAAGGGAAGAAAGTGTAGCTCCTGTATGTTGCTGCAAAGTGATGCTAGTTTTGCACGACTTCTTGCAGAGGAGAACATTTAGGAATAAAGGAGGAAAACAGAGTAAAAAGGAAAAGCCGATCCTTGGAAATTTGATGCTCGATAAAAAAATGGATACTGAAGGAAGAGGGGGATGCCTATGGAGAGGTAGGAGACGGATCCTGGCGTTAATGGCTTCTTCCTAAGAGATCTCCCCCTTTTCGTTGCAGGGGATGCCTGCTTATATAGGCCACGAGAGAGGGGAGTTCGTTCAGAATGAATGGAGGAGGGAGGCTTTCAGGTGATCGAGGGTTGAGAATGGGAAAAGCTCGTGAGGCCGTTCGATGGGGAGGATCCTTCTGGAAAGGGGGAGCCTGCGGCTGATGGAGGTATGAAGGAGAATCGGTGGTTGAAGATGAGGGGTTGAGGGAGAAGAAGTTTGTTCGAAGATGGAGGGTAGGAATGAGAGGGAGGCGTGCGCGGGAGATGGTCGTTCCCCCTTTCTCAAATTTCCAAAAGAAGGATTCCCTCTTTTTTAAGATTTTTGTAAAATGGCTCAAGATGAGGTTTTTGGCAAAATCTTTAAAAACCACTTATTTTTCTCGTAGTTTGTTAAATTTTTTTTATTTTTTTTGCAGGACTTTTCCATTTTTTGTATTTTTGGAACAAAAATCTAAGTTTTTATACGAAAACAAAGATTAACCACTAATTTTTTTTGTATTTTTCTAAAAAATATTTACAAAAGTATTTTTCTGAGAATTTCAGACCATTTCAGGAAAATTTCCTCAGAAGAAGGGGTTTGGACCCAGGTTTTGAGAAAATATTCGAGTTTTGACACTCGAATCGATAAGTACACGTGATGGGTCCAAACGGATGCCGGATGGATTGTCTGAGCTATTTAAAAAGTATTTTTGGTATTTTCTGTAATTTTAATTTAAAAGTTGGACAACGAGATTCAGATTTGGATCTGGATAATGTATCCGGATCCGAAATCAAGTCAGACATATAAAATGAGTTTAATTTCAGTAAAACTTGAGAAATGAAGTGGAATTTAGATTTAAAAGTGACTCAATTGCTCAGAAAATGATATAAGGGCTAAAAAGGGAATATTTAAAAGATTTTGAAAAATTTGGGGTGTTCACAATTATCCACCTCATCACTTTCACCGTGACTACATCTCTTCATCATATATTCCCCATTTCTGTATGATACACACGTATATTGGGGAAAAGTGAAAATGTTCCTTTAGTTTTCCTTATTGGGGAAGTCTTCTGCCCTTGGTGTTATATGTTGTGTCTTCTTGAAGGAAACTTTTCAAGGCATCAAATGTTGTTGATGGTTGTGCCACCATTCATCACCACCCATGAACACATTCTTCAATGTTGTTGTTTATAGTTCTGTTTTGTAAGAGGATGTTAGATGTACTGTTCCACATCTATGGGAACTGTTGTCCTTGGTAAGTTTTATTGAGAAACTTTGGTATACATGTCATTATATCTGTCACCATTGGCGGTAGAGACGTATATATACAATACATGTATATACATATATATATATATATATATATATATATATATATATATATATATATATATATATATATATATATATATATATATATATATATATATATATATATATATATATATATATATATATATATACATACATACGTGAACTCATCAATAGTTACCCTTCTTTAGACCATCAATGCAGTTTCATTAGGTGCTAAGTACCAAGTAGGTATGTGAATGTCTCATTACTTACCTCTCTGAAAACAATGAGATATGTGCAAATGTCTCTTCTATTTTTCTAATCAAGTGTTTTGCAGGGAATATGTGGAGAATGTCATTTCTCGGAGTTGTAAATTTGATTTTATATGTTGTAATAGCTAGATCTGAATGAGAATTTATATTTCCTGTCTTAGGTAGAATGAATGAGCATTTTGAATATCATAAATTGCTTATTTTCATGCATTTTTTCTCTCAAATTCTCATAAATGGCTACACGAATGGCACATGCACCATTTCGTAAGAGGTAAATTAATCCTAAGTTAATGATTTACATCAACGGCCATAGTCGGGATGTAAACAAGACTTAGGATTTTTATCTTTTACGAAATAACACTGGATCCACACTGGATCCGTTTCCAAAATTCATCATATTTTCCTTAAATATTTTCTCCTTTTATCAGAATTTAACTTAAAATTAACTCAAAATATATACCAATGGCCATAGTCAGGGTATATTGAGAGTTCATTTCATTTTAAATTCTATAAAAGCACCAAATGGGTTTCATTCTTCACCTGAATTTAAATATAGATTATTATATAATACATTCAATGACCATAGTCAAGGATGTATTATATCTTCAATCTTGTTTTAATTCATTTAAAAGAATGGAATAGCTTTTCAAAACCCAAATTTTCAATTCTTTAAAATTCATTCATCATTTAGGATAGAACTGCATCATATTTTCAAAAATTCCTTTTTCAAAAACTCCAAGTAATGTAAATATCTTCCTATCTTCAATCCTTATCAAATCCAATTCATCCTTTCATTTTTCAAAATTCTATTTTATTTTCAATCTCCAAGTTCAATTTAACTTTGAGATTTCAAATTCATTTTATATTCAAATTCGAATCAGATTTCAAAGTTCAATTTGACTTTGAAATTCCAAATTCATTTTATATTCAAAACTCCAATCAAACTCAAAGTTCAATTTAACTTTTAGATTCTTGATTCATCCTCTAAATTCCAAATTCAAACTTCAAAATTCAAGGTCTAATTTGACTTTGAAATTCATTTGTATATTCAAATTCTAAATTTCATTTTCCAAGTTCAATTTAAAAGTTCTTGATTCATCTTCTGAACTCCAAATCCATTTTAGGATCCAGGATTCAACACTCATATTGGATCTCAGACTTCAGATCCAATTCCCCTTTAGGATCCAGAATCCAAATCCACTCTGGATCTCAGACTTCAGATCCAAATCCATCTTAGGGTCTAGAGTTCAAACTCTACATTGGATCTCAGACTTCAGATCCAATTCCCCTTTAGGATCCAGAATCCAATTCCACTTCTTGGATCTCAGATTTCATATCCACATCCATTTTAGGGTACAAAATTTAATCCACTCTGGATCTCAGACTTCAGATCCAAATCCATCTTAGGATCCAGAACCCAATTTTATATCGGATCTTAGATTTCAGATCCAAATCCATTTTAGGGTCCGAAATTTAATCACACTTTGGATCTCGGACTTCAGATCCAAATCCATCTTAGGATCCAGAACCCAATTCTACATTGGATCTCAGATCCCAGATCTTAAATCCGTTTTAAGATCCAATTCCATTTCAAAATCTAGATTTCAAATCCAAGTCTATTTTCAGATCTCATTTGAACTCCCTAAATCCATTTCTATTTTTAAATACCATTTGATTTTCTTAGATCCATTCTAAAATTCAAATTCAATATCACTTCAAAATTTCATCTTCCTCTCCTAAATCCATGATTAAATTTAAAGTCCATTTCTGACTTTGAAACTTCATTTCCTTTCATTTCAAAGCTTCAAATCATTCTTTCAATCAAGATTTTTTTTCAACTCTGATTTACTTCAAAAACTTATAACTTCTCTGATCTATCTCAAGTTCTAAGTTAGATTCAATCATTTCTTCACTCCCTTATCAAGTTGATCTCAGAATACTTGAAAATATTAAAAACATGTTTTTCAAAATAGCATACTTCTTTGCATTGCACAAGCATGATTCTTTGTGCATTTAGATTTAGGATAAATCCTTAGATGATATTTAGGCAAAGCAAAAAGGCATAGATTCGATCCTTGGTTCGATTACCCCTGGTAAAGGCGCCAGGAACGGTCGAACCTCGTACCGACGAGCGAATCTCGTCTCTCCATTTTTCCCGCAATATATTTTCAAAACGGAGGCGAGTAATTTTCTAAATATTTTCAAATCAAGGTCAAGTGAGACCGTGCAAAAGAGTTCTTCTTCTCTCTTTCTTTCTTTTCTCTTCTCTCTTTCTTTTCTTTCTTTTATTTTACTCCTTTCAAAAAGGAGGAAAATAGAGGTTAGAAAAGGAAAAGAGAAGGAAGAGAGAGAAACCATAAGAGAGGAAAATTTTTGCGATGATCACAGTTTTGGCGACCGAGATGGGACCCGTCTCTGTCCGGTCGAATTATGCCTTTTTCTTTTGCTTTGATATTATCTAAGTCTTTATTTTTCTATGTCAGCTACATTTCCATGCAAACCTTAGGAGTCTAGACTCTGTCCTAAGCTGACATTATTTGCATATAGGATCTAAGTATGGTTTGGTAGGACCATATTGAGGAGATTATATCCATGTTCACATTAGATTTTAGGTTTTAAATACAACTCTCCTCAATTTTAGGGATTGAATGCAAACAATGTATGCAAGTGTATGCTTCCTTTCATTTAAATCTATCTCTTTAGGACTTGCATTAGAGCCTTCTAGATTTATTGCATGTTGAACATATTTTTGAAAAACATCCCTACCTATATTGTCCCGATCTTCACGTTGCTGGGCTGTCTCACTGAACCATAGTTCGGGAGAGAGCCTCACAACTGGACCACTTATTTGGGTTCGCTCCCCCCTACCACGTACCTAAGGTCCATAGTCCGAGGTATATCGGTAGGCGCTCAAGGATGTTGGGAAGCCCTTACCTTAGAACCAGAGAAATATCTTATATGCCACGTATTTTGAGCTTCGGCTTGAGTATATCGGCATACCCTGATTGGAATCAGATGATCTGAACCATAGAGTTAGGATTAAGGTCCTACAAGCTATTTCAAATATTGCATTTAGAGTCAGCCTTTTGGGAGTGCTGTGTGCGCATCCTTGTTTGTGCAGTTATGATTGTGTAATATCTTCTTGTATTCTCCTATATATATCAAAACCTTCTTTAAAACCCTGGGTATACTATTCAAAATTTCCTTCTATTTTCAAAAACCCCAGGTGCATATCTTCCCTTTACCTACATTCTTTTCTCTTTTGTATGTCAAAAATTTTCTTAAAAACCCTGGAAAGTCTTTTTCTAAATCCCTTGATCTTTCAAAAATTTTCAGGATTTATGTCTATCTTCTTCTTTCATCAAAAGTCTATCTGTAAGTCCTGCAGTCTATCTAATTCTTTCCTTCTCTTGCCTCAGTATCATTTCGATGGCGTCTGAATCTCCCGATGCTATCTTTCCTAGGGATCATGTCTTTTATCAAATAAAGGATGGAACCCCAGATCAACGGGTCATCCAGTCCCGCACCTTCTTCCCTCGGTGGTATTATTCCTGGTTCGCCACCTTCTCGCGTATGTTCCTAGACCACTTGGATGATTGTGGATTAGAAATGGCATCGGCAGTTGGCAAGCGAATCATCAACGGCAGCCTGATTCAAGCTATGGCAGAACGGTGGAATCCGCGTACCTGCACGTTTTGGTTTCCATGGAGAGAGATGACTTTGCTAATGGATGAGTTCAGTGACATCATGGGGTTGCCAGAGCCTGCTGGTCAGCCAGACGACCCGGTCGAGCAACAGTTCTTGATCAATGTCAAAGGGATAGATGTTCGAGAAGCATTAGCCAGAGCTACAAGGAGCAGATCTTGGCCTCTCACGGAGATCAATGGAAGTCAGTTCATCGATCTGTTCGGACTCTATCACAAGTATGGGGCCTATGAAGAAGTCCATACCTTGTCTCGAACAGCGAAAGAAAGAATTCATCATGCCATGGTCCTATGCACAGTGGGACTGGCGTTCTTTCAGGATGGTTAGAATTTCATCGATGTCAGAGTCGCCCAACTTTTTCGAAGATGGGGAAGCAAGCAGACCCATCAGCTTTCGGTGTCCATGGCAGCTCTAGCCTTTCTCTACAGAGGCTTAGTTCGTTTCGCCCTTGGAGAAACCATTTTGGTGGAAGGATTCACGTATGCCTTGCAGTCATGGTTCCTGCGACATGTGCCGTCAAATGCCAGTTCTTTACGATTCAGCAGTAAGCAGCCAAAGTCAGCCATTCAGTGCCGAGCTTTGATCGAGAAACTGCATCAGGAAGAAATTGTTTGGGACTTCTTCGACAGAAGAGAGACCGTTCCTCGATACACCTATGCTCGTGACAAGCGCTACAGATTGCTCGGCCCTTTCTTCTGCGTCGACTATCAGCCAGAGAGGTGTCTCCGACAGTTCTCGCAGCGACAGATTCGTGTCAACACCCGCTTCCTGACGGGCCGCATGCCAGAGTTTGATCTATGGTCGGATCAGTGGTCTGGAGCATACCACGTCACCAAATACACTTGGGACTCTTTCATTTCTTTGTCTATATTTCCTGGTCCTAATGTATCATCAGAATATCGAGAATGGTGGCAAACTGTCTGCCCACCTTCTCTTTGTATTTAAATTTTGTCATTAATGAAAATGCAAACTTTTGTTCTGATAAAGAGCTTTTTATGGCCAAATTTTATTTTGTCACAATCCTCAGGACAACCTCATCCCCAGTGATGAGACTTCTCTCTTATATTCTTCTTCGATTATCTCTCATCATGATGGACGACCTCGCCTAGGTTATAAGGCGCATTTTTGTTGCCGCAAAATGGTGACACAATTATTGCAAAATTTGTAATGACCCAATCCCTGGTAAGGGGATAACTTGTTTAAATCGTCTATCAATTCCTTCTTTCATGTCTTTTTTCTCAAAAGGTCGCATTTTCAAAAATTCCTCCAGGCTCTAACCGTTCTTCTACTTCTACAGAAATCATCTGGCATTGTCAAAATGGTGCAAACCAGAGCAGGAAAGGAAACCACCCCTTAGCACAGTGATCATGCATATAATTCAGGGTTTATTAACATTTAAATATGCATGATTTTATAAAATAATGTTTCAAAAACCCAATTTTATGTTAGTTTTCAAGTAAATGTGCTAAAATGATTTAAAAATAGAAAATGCATGAAAAATAGTTTTATTTTACATTTTTATACATATTTTAGTTTTTGTTATATTCATAGTAGTTTAGTGTTAGTTTTCAATGAAAAATAAAATAAAAATAAAAATAGAGAAAATAGTTTTATATTCATTTTAAGTGTTTGTTTTTTTAGAAAAAAAAAATATAGTTAGATTAGTTTTTGAAGTTTCTTTATAAATAAATAGTTTTGTTTTTGAAAATTTTCATAATAAATCGATTTATACGGTTTTCTTGACTTTTGAAAATAAAAATGAAAAAAATATATATAATAATAAAAACAAACCATTGCATGGTTTGTAATTTTTGAAAATTAATGGAAAACTGAAAAAAAAAATAATAATAAATAATAATAATACAAACCAGCATGAACCGGTTTTGTATTTCTAATAAGAAAATTGAAAAAAAAATAATAAAAACCAAACCGGTTGGAACCGGTTTGGAATTTTCGAAAACTGAATATTTTTTTACAAATCGGTTCCAACCGATTTGAAATCTTTTAAAACCCCCAAAATCGCAAAAATCGGGCGCCTCCTCCCATTCACGCCTGAAGCCCTCTTTCCCCTCTTTCCCTCTATTCCCTCTCTTCTCTCCTTCCTCCACCATTGCCGGTGGCTATCCTTTTCCCTAACTTCTCCTTCTTCCTCTTTCTCTATCTACACTCCAGCCGGCGGCAGTGGTGGAAGCTCCTCATTCCGGCGACAGCGTGGTGGAAGCCGCCACCTCTTCTTCAGCTTCTTCTTCATCACGGTAAGCACCGATTCTTCTTCTTCTCCTTCAGATCTTCTTCTTCCTCGTCTTCTTTCAATTTCTTCTTCTTCTTCTTCCTCTTTTTTTAATTGATTCTTGTGCTGTGTTAGTTCTGTAAAAAAAAAAACGAAAAAACAAAAAGAAAAAAAAGAAATCGATGGATGTTGTTTCAGTTTATGTTTTCTTTCATCATCCGATCTTCTATTTTGTATTTCATTTGTAGTTAAATTTGTTTTTGATTCATATCTTGTTCTTAATTTGTAATTCGTACATTAGTTGTTAATCGATTCCTGCATTTGTAATTCTGTTTTCATAATGTTTTTCTGTTTTCATAATGATTTAGTATAGTTTCCTGTTTTTACTGTTTTCATAATGTTTTAGTGTAGTTTCCTGTTTTTACTGTTTTTACTGTTTTCATGATGTTTTCATAATGTTTTAATGTTTTCATAATGTTGAGTTTTACTATTTTCATAATGTTTTTATAATGTTTTCATAGTTGTCTAAGAATATAGTTTTTACTGTTTTCATCATGTTTTTCTGTTTATTTTTTTCTGAATTTCTGTTTGATGTCTCATTAAATTTGAATTCTTGTTTTTCATTCATTACATTTTTTTTTCCTGATAACTGCATTTCTATTTGTTACTTCTCTTCGTAGTCTGCATATTTTGTTTTGTCATTCATTAGTTCCGGTTTTTATTTTGATTTCATTTACTTTGATTTCCTGCTTTTAATTTTTCCTTCATTTTCCTATTTTTGTTAAGTAAACTGTTAGTTAAGTGCTTGTAATCAGTCAGTTAGATTTCTTTCATATTTCTAGCATGTAATTAATATTTTTTTAGTATAATTTTACTTCTATCTCTGGTACTGCTCGTGTTCATTTGAATTATGCAGGATAGCACAGGACTGGAGCGGAAGCGATTACGTGACACGAAGTACAAGGAATAAAGCTTCTTTTTAATTTTTAGTTTAGAATTAGGCATTTAATTGGGTTTGTAAATATTGCACTTTACGCCCTCTGCGAAGGGTATTCATTTGTTGTAATAATTAGTTGTTTTACTCTTTTCTGAACATTTTACATTTCAATAATTTGGCAATAAAGAATAGTTTAGATTTGTATATTTGAATACGATATATTCCCGTTCCCTGAGTTCGACCCGGTCTCATCCACTAGTGAGAACCGGTTTTTATTATTTGATGTCTGGTTTTCACATGTTTTACATTTAAAAATCTTTTCAAAATTACAACGATTTAAAAGAAGATAGCACACAGCGACAGCGAAGTCGAGGCAGTCAGCTCTCCTAAGTCAGTCAGGGGGCAGAATCAGAATCAGACCGATGATATAGACCCCGCTATGTACAACCTATTCAAAAGAATGATGACCAGAATGATGTCGGAACAGGCAGAAGCCAGTCAGAAGGAGGTTGCTCCAAAAAGCAAGCCAAAGAAGAAGGTTGTGAAAAGGCCAATCAGGATCATCAAGAAGAAAGTCCAGCCCGACACCACTTCTGAAGAAACAGAGTCAGTAGAGGAGGAATCAGAAGAGGAAGAGTAGTTTGTTTATCATCAGAATCCTCCGCCGCAGTTTGTAAAGACCGCTGCAGAGCCCGAATCAATCAACAAGCCCATTCTGGTTAATGATCCGATGCAAGAGCAAATGAAAGAAATGAATCGGGCTATCAAGGATATTCATGCCAAAAGCAAGGGCAAGCAAACCTACTCTGGCAAAGATTTTTACCATGGCCTAGACGGGGATGACAATCTAGAAAATCTCCCTCGCAAGTTCCTTAAATTTGATGGAACAAGCACCCTAAGGCTCATTTGGGCACTTTCTATGTTGAATGCGTCTGTTTCAGGAAAGATAATCGGGCGTTGTTCATTTGCTTTCTGCGCAGCCTAGAGGGGGTAGCAGCCAGGTGGTATGCAGACCACATTAATCCTATCGAACTACGAGAGTTCGATAAAGTCGTGAATTTGTTCATTGAGCGCTTTATGTTCAATGTTGAAGCCTCACCAACCCTCAATCATCTGTATAATTTAAAACAGATTGAGAATGAGAAAGCCAGCGAATTCATCCACAGGTGGAGAAGCACCTGTAACAGAATGAAGGTTCCCATCCCAGAGGAGCACGCCCTACAGATTATTTTGAATAACTTTGCCTAGCCTTTGAGGAACCTCATTTCTACGTCGCCTGCCAAATCATTCATCAAACTAATTGAGAGAGCCGAATGGCTCGAGACTGGCCTGGACAATGGTCTATACGAGGGATATCCGTTTGTCAGAGGGATTCCCGATCAGAAGAAGAAGGCGCACGTTGCCTATGCTACAAAATTCTCAGATCAAGGCAACGACAGTTCTAACAGCAAGAAGGGCAAGAAAAATCGTAACAAGAACTCAGGGCACTCTAGGGTCGAAAGAACAAACTCTGCAGCCCAGAAGGGGAAGTTTGTCAAGCCACAGCCTGTTCAGTCAGCACCTCAGCTAGAAGCGAAACAGTCAGAAAAGCCGAAACACGATGGTTGGAGTTATGACCGAGAGTTCACAGCTCTGGAACAGTCCCGCGAAGACATCTTGGAATATATGATGTCAAAAGAAATGATTAAACTCCCCAAGGTAGCAGATCCTCCCGTTGCTATGGGAAAATGGACTGCTAAGTTCTGCAAGTTCCACCGGACTGTCGGACATGACACAGAGCACTGTTTTGTCCTAAAGAACATCATCCAGGATTGCATCGACAAGAACCTATTAATCGAGGATGAAAAAGAACAGCCGGAAATCTTGTCCAAACCATTTCCCAAGCATTCAGCTTCAGTCATCACGGAGCATACATTTGCTCTTCAAGGTAGCATCCAGCCATGTTCTAGTCAGGACATTCAGGATCAGCATCAGGTCCTGATCCTTCGTCAAGCGCAGTCTTCCGCCAAGATGGTGGATATCACTGCATTTTCCAGCAAACCAACAAAAACAGCGACAGAAATTGCCAAAATAGTCCCCAGAATCCCGAAGCATTTTATCAAGGCAGCTTCAAAGAAAGAAGAGACTTCAGGGTCAGTTTAGAAGCCAATCACTGCTCTATCCAACATTTCTATCCTGGATCTGACCCACGCTTCGCCCGAGCACCAGCAAGTGCTAGAAGGGTTTCTCAGAAAAATCAAAGTCAAGCCTAGCATGACGCCGCAGGACATGGCTCAGATCGTCAATCAGGCAATGACAAATGCACCAATCACTTTTTCGGATGAGGATCTGCCAAAACCTCATTCATTCCACAATAACGCTCTCTACATAGTGGTGCGAACCAGAGGCATGACAGTCCCCCATGTGCTCATCGATGGAGGCAGCAGCCTCAATATCTGTCCTTAGATGATGGCTAAGGCGTTGGGTTTAAAAGAAGAGGAATATACCCCAGATCCGATAACGATCTACGGTTTTGACAACCATGGGCAGACAGCAAAGGGGAAGGTATTTCTCGAAATTTTCATCAATTATTTGGTGCACACCGTGCTCTTCCACGTAGTCAATGTGCCGCCCACATACAATCTATTGCTTGGACGCACTTGGATCCACAACGCCAATGTTGTTCCATCAACCTTGCACTAATGCATCAAGTGGTCGAAGGGAGGCATGATCACTACGGTCCTAGGAGAGGATCCAGAAGAGCGACTCCCGCAGCCAATGATCCCCCATCCTACTTTCACCGCCGACATCCCGAGCATCCGAGAAGTCGATGAAATCAATTTAAGTGAAAGCTTGAATATGTTGAAGCTGAAAGAAATCCAGCCGACAGAGAATGTTGCAACAGTGGTTCAGTGGCAGGGGCCTCATTTCTTCAAGTTAGGTGGGCGCCTCGACTGCACTTCCTTCCAGAATCACCCTCTTTTCCCTCAATTCTCAAAAGCTAAGAGAGAATTTGATCTTCTGATGAAGCACGATTATCAGCCCTTCAGGGGCCTGGGCAGAAATGAAGACGACATTCTGGAGCCGATCGTCCCCGCTTGGCATATTGAAGGTACAGGCTTGGATTTCACGGGTCAATCGTCCGGCAGGAAAACCACTTTCATCAAAGGAGCCCAGTGAAGAAGACAATGCCAGTGTTTTCTGTTTTTCTTTCCCTTTTGAGTCATCTTGTAAGGGGCAAAAGATCCGCCCCGGTTTTCTTTCTTTCCTTCAATCGTCTGTAAATATCAGAATTACTTAAATCAATGAAATTTTGATTCCCATTTCTCATCTTGGTGTACACAAATTCTTGCTTATATCTCTTTTGCATAATTGTCATTTTTTGTTTTCTTACAAAAGGATATTTTTCAAAAACCTTTTATCCTTTTCTCAAAAAAAACCTTCTTTGCGCTTTCATATTGCCGGAATCATGGCTCCTAAATCGCTCAAGAAGCTCGTCATCAATACCAATTTTTATCAAAATAAATCCAAACCGGCCAGAATCTGCAATGCAAAAGTAGGGGCAGAAGTCAGTAGAATGGCAGAGCAGATCGAAGAGTTGGTAGAATTCGACTCGACGATTCAAGATTTGCCAGTATTCAGAAGCAGGATGAACCATCACCATTAGTTCAAGACCCGACAGAGGATGTCAACATCGGTTCGGAAGATGACCCGAAAATCCTCAAAATTGGTTCCAGCTTGAATTCGAATGAGAAGGAAAGGCTCGTCTACTTCCTCAAGCAGCATCAAGAAGTCTTCGCTTGGACTTATGAGGATATGCCAGGCTTAGACCCCAAGTTAGTCGAGCATCGCCTTGTGTTGAAGCCAGATTGCAAACCAATCAAGCAGAAATTGAGAAAGATGGATCCTCGAGTGGCACCGCAAGTTAAAGAAGGACTTGAAGAATTATTAAAAGCAGGATTCATTCGAACCATTGAATATCCAGACTGGTTGGCGAACATCGTGGCAGTTCCCAAAAAGAATGGCAAAGTCCGGATCTGTATTGATTTTAGAGATTTGAACAAAGCCACCCAAAGGATGATTATCCACTCCCCAACATTGATCTTCTGATCGATAGCACGGCAGGCCATGCCATGTTTTCCTTTATGGATGGATACTCAGGCTATAATCAGATCAAATTGGCTGCTCGTGACCAATCCAAAACTTCTTTTACTATGCCTTGGGTACATTTTGCTATACAGTCATGCCGTTCGGGCTCAAGAATGCTGAGGCAGCCTATCAGAGAGCAATGGCAGTTATCTTTCATGACCAGATGCACAAGAACATGGATGCCTATGTGGATGACATCCTGGTCAAGTTCAAAGAAGGAGAGGACCATCTCGACGCTCTCGGCCAAGTCTTTGAAAGACTAATTCTCTACAAACTAAGACTCAATCCACAGAAATACATCTTCGGAGTGGAGTCAGGCAAGTTGCTTGGCTACATGATCAGCAAGAAAGGCATAGAGGTAGATTCTGCCAAAGCAAAGGCCATTATTGATATGCCACCTCCCACTAATCTTAAAGAGCTGCGAAGCCTTCAAGGTCGTACTCAGTCAATTCGACGTTTTATCTCTAATTTGGCCATGAGGTGTGAACCCTTCAATCACTTGTTAAGAAAAGAAGTGAAGTTTGAGTGGGGATCAGAATGTCAGCTCTCATTTGAGCGCATCAAGCAGTATCTCCTCAATCCGCCTGTTCTGAAGCCACCAGAACTCGGAAAACCACTACTTTTATATATTTCCGTCAACCATAATGCTTGCGGCGGATTTCTTGCACAGTACGAGGAAGGCAGCCGAATAGAGCATGCCATCTACTACATCAGCAAGACCTTCATCGATTATGAGAAGAGATACTCTCAGATGGAGAAGACATGTCTAGCCTTAGTATGGATGTGTTAGAAGTTAAGACATTATCTAATGGCCTCAGAGATCAAAATTCTGTCAAGACTTAACCCTCTCAAGTACATCCTTGAGCAGCCTTTCCTTACTGGATGTATTGCAAAATGGAAAGTCCTCCTAATGCAGTACGATTTGGAATATGTTTCTCAGAAGTCAGTCAAAGGTCAGTCCATCGCAGATCAGTTGGCAGATTTCCCGTTGACAGAAGAGATCAAAGCCGAAGACGATTTTCCTGATGAACGCATCTATAGTGTTTAGGAATCCCCAGTTTGGACTCTATTCTTTGATGGAGCTAGAAACATGTCTGGTATAGGGATTGGGATCTTGCTAATCACCCCTGAAAAGGAGATGCTCCCTTATTCCCTCAAACTCGACTTCCAATGTACTCATAATATGGCCGAGTACGAAGCTCTAATACAAGGCCTCAAGATTTTGCAAGACTTTGGTGTCAAGAGAATACATGCCTTCGGTGACTCATTACTTGTTGTCAGTCAAGTTAGTGCTGAATGGCAAGTCAAGGATTCAAAGTTAATACCTTATCAAAAGATTGCCTTAGCTCTCATAGGCAACTTTGAAGAATTTCAGCTCAACCATGTCAAGAGAGAGTACAATCATATAGAAGATGGCTTAGCCTGTTTAGGCTCCATCCTGTCATTTAAAGATAGTGAATCATGTCGCTCCTTCGAGATCGGCAGACTTGATCAACCTGCCTACATCCCAGCTGAGCAAATAAACCAAGCCACTCAGAAAGAGAAGCCTTGGTATCAGGACATAAAAATTTTCATTGAAACTGGTAAATTTCCAGCGAAAATGCCAAGAAAGGAGCAACACGCGGTTCAGCGCATGTCAGCCCGTTATTTCATCCTGTCTGATACTCTTTATCACCGTGGATTTAGTTCTGAGTACGTCAAATGCTTAGATAAAGATGAAGCCATGGAAGTTGTCCGGGAGGCACACGAGGGAATTTGTGGTGGTCACATCGGCTACCAAACACTCGTCAAGCAAATCATCCGGGCAGGGTATTACTGGAAAACCAAGCAGCAGGATTGCCATCAATTTGTAAAGAAGTGTGTCAAGTGTCGAATGCACGCACCTTCCATTCATGCGCCAGCCGCATACTTGCAATCCGTGGTCTCTCCTTGACCCTTTTTGATGTGGGCCTTCGATGTAGTTGGCCCGATCACTCCTTCGGCTTCTAATGGCCACCAATACTTCCTCGCAGCTACAGAATACTTCACCAAATGGGTCAAAGTCATAACTCTGCGAACGGTAGAAGGCCGACATGTGGTTTTGTTTATCCATAAGAATCTCCTTTGTCGTTTCGGCGTCCCACATGATATTGTATCAGACAATGGCAGCCACTTCAAGAATGAGAAGATGAAGACTTTCTGCTCGAAGTTCAGGATTCATCACCACTTCTCAACTCCTTACTATCCTCAAGGAAATGGCCAGGCAGAGGCCACCAACAAAATTTTGATCCGCATCCTTTTAGGAACAGTGGAAACGGGCCGCGATTGACACGAAAAGATGCATGATGCACTTTGGGCATACCGAACCACCATTCGGACTCCAACCAATGCTACTCTTTTAGAGCTCGTCTACGAGACTGAAGTAGTGTTACCTCTCCACGTTCAGAAGCCTGCACTCAAGTTTGCATCGCTCATCGAGCTTCCGCTGGATCAGTATCAGCAACAGAGGTTGGTACAGCTTGATCTATTAGATGAGAAAAGGCTCAAGGCAGCAGAACACGCTTCAGGCCTATCGTCAGAGGATAGCTCGACACTACGCCAAATCAGTTATTGAGAGAAGATTCTGAGTCAATGATCTTGTGCTCAGATCAACAGCTCATCTCAAGCATCGGCCAAAGGGCAAGTGGTCACCCAATTGAGAAGACCTTTATGTGGTTAAAGAGGCGCTGCCCCGCAATTCCTATCGTTTGATCAACGCAGATGAAGTGGAGCTGCCAGATCCTATTAATGCTTTACATTTGAAAAGATTTTACACTTGAATTGTTCATCATGGCCTTTTGTACTCTTCAAAAGTCTTTCAATAAAGCAATAATCTTCTTCCATCTGATACTGGGGCATTTTATTTTGATCTATACTTATTTTCCTTCATCATAATGCAGGCAGGATTAGACGAATCTTTTTCTAAAAATCTTACCAATTCTTTGTTATGATAATGAAGCCATACATGATACTTCAAGTACAAGGTTTTGATGATGAGCAAGTGGAATCAACTGCATTTCAGCTAAGGCTATGAAGAAATTGAATAATTCAGTGAAGAATCTTTGAAGACTAGTGTGCAAATGTTTAATTCATTAAAAGTCTTAGATTCTTGTAAGAGCCTTACTTAGAGTGCATATTTAGGTTGCATTTCACCTTAAAAGTCTTTATAAAAACTTTTCTAAAAAGAACCCTCATGAAAATCTTTTTAGAAAACTCTTTTCTTAAATTTTCATGTTTATTAGTCGACCAATAGACTTACCAGTCGACTAATCCTTTCGCGCCATATTTTCTAAAAAGTTATTTTTGTCAAATTAGTCGACCGAAGGTTTTATTAGTCGACTGGACAGAATGTCTGTTTTATGGAAAATTAGCAGCAGTCGACTGGACAGAATGTCTGTTTTCTGGAAAATTAGCAGCAGTCGACTAATAGTTTTATCAGTCGACTGAACAGAACATGTGTTTTCTGTAAATTTAGCAGTAGTCGACTAATGCTTTTTATTAGTCGACCGAACAGAATGTTTATTTTTCAGAAGATTTTAGCAGCAGTCGACTAAAAGGTTTTTCAGTCTACTGATGATATTATCAGTCGACTAACTTTTCTCAAGTCGACTAAGTTTCAAAAGTTCAGATTTTCAAACGGCTCGATTAACAGATCAGTCGACCGACGATAACTGTCAGTCTACTAATAACTAACTATTAGTCGACTAACTGATGTTTTAGTTGACTAATTTTGTCGTTTTCCTGAAACTTCAAAAAGGCATGTCTTTTCATTTTTCAAACGTTTTGATCGTTCGAAATGGACAGTTTTGATACCCTTTCATACCCTCAACGTATGGAAAACTTTAACTATAAATATGAGTGCATTTTACACTCAAAACAACAAGAATTCAATCGATTTGAATCATTTACTTATTGCTTTTCACTCCTATTCATTCAAGTATTTGTTTTCTCACTCACTTGATATTTTCACTTCAGTTTTTCACTCAAATCACTTTGAGAGATAGTGAATTCGTGAGTAAGAGTATTTCAACAACCTCAAAAGTCAATTGCATCTCATTCGCATTCAAAAGAAAGGCTTATAGGTTGTATTGTAAGTTGTTACTTATTTTCTGTAAAAAGAATGACTCCTTGGTGTAAAGGAGTTGTTTGCTTTCAGTAGGATTGTTACTGAAAGTGGGACCGGTTTTGGTCTGTGTGATCTTGTAGTTTACAAGGTTGATAGTGGAAATCTCAAGCGGGTTTTGCTTGGGGACTGGATGTAGGTTGGGTTAGACCGAACCAGGATAAAATCTTGTGTTCTTTGTGTGTTTTCTTTGAGATTTGCAAAATCATTAAATATTCCGCAAACAATTTTTTTTAAAGCACTATTCACCCCCCCTCTAGTGCTCGTTGCCTAGATCCTAGTGCACTTTCATTTGGTATCAGTGCACAGGTTTGCTATTACTTTGATTTGACCATCATCTAGCATGGCAACTACAACATATCAGCACAAAGAAGGAAGCTCCTTTGTTCGTCCTCCTCTCTTCGACGGAACAAACTATGGATACTGGAAAGTAAGAATGACAATATTCTTGCAATCCATGGATCTCGATATCTGGAGAGTTGTTTCAGAAAAGTACCAAACTCCATCAACTGATTTCAGTCGATGGACCGATGATGAAAAGAAGACTGCTTCACTGAATGCCAAAGCCATGAATGCATTATATTGTGGCATTGACAAGGTAGAATTCAATCGCATCTCTCAATGCTCTACAGCAAATGAAATTTGACATACTCTTCTAGTAACTCACGAAGGTACGTCAAAGGTAAAGGAATCTAAAATTGCTTCTTTAGTTCATAAATTTGAATTGTTCAAAATGAAGCAAAATGAATCTATATCGGACATGGTAACTAGAATGACCGATATAACTAACACTTTGAAATCCCTTGGAAAAGAATATTCACAAGTGGATTTAGGTAGAAAGATTCTAAGGTGTTTAACTCCTGAATGGGAGAGAAAAACCACTGCTATTGAAGAAGCAAATGATCTCAATACTCTCACTCTTGAAGACTTAGTTGGTAACCTAATGGCATATGAGGTCCAACTTCAAGACAGACAAGAAGAAGAGCCTAAGAAGAAATCTCTTGCTTTTAAGGCAACTTCTGACTCAGAAAATTCAGAAGAAGATGAAGATGAAGATATTGCCTTCATCACAAGGCAATTCAGAAGATTCATCAAAAAGGGAAGATCTCAAAGAAAGGCAAAGAAAGCAGATTCTTCCATTCCCAATGAAGTAAAGTGCTTTAACTGCAAAAAGGCAGAACATATCAAGAAAGATTGTCCTCTTCTCAAATTCAAGCCCAAGGACCAATTCAAGAAGAAAAAGGCATTTCAAGCATGTTGGGATGATAGTGACTCCTCTTCCAATGAAGAATCAAATGAAGAAGTCGCCAACATGTGTTTTGTAGCACAAGAAGATTCGGTAAGTCAATTTGACTATGATGAGTTATTTGAAGCATTTAATGATTTATATGCTAAATTTAAGAGTCTTGGTTCTAAAAATAAAGAGTTAAAAACTGAAAATTTAACTCTTGACTCTCAAAATAAAGTGTTACTTCAAGAAATAGAAGATCTCAAGAAAGAAAATTCTTGCCAAGCACTTGAGATAAAAGAAATTGGAGTTAGAACCAATCTCTTACAAAAAGAAATATCTAGTCTTAAAGAAAAGTCAAATGATCTTCTTTCTATAGTGACCAAATTCACAAATGGTCAAGAGAATCTAGAAAAACTTCTTGGTTCTCAAAGATGCTCGGTTAATAAAACCGGATTGGGATATAGCTTCTTTGATACTCAAAATAGACCAAACTATGTGGTGAAAAATCAAAGACATTATTCTCAACCTTTTGTTCATAAAACTAAACTTTCTAGTTCTAATAGAAATGCATCTAGATATGATTATTCTAGACATGTTTATTCTAAATCCTTTTATAGAAAGAATATTTATTATCAAAGGAAACCAAAATCCAAATGGATATGGGTTCCTAAGACTAACTCTCATGGACCCAAAAATAGAAAGGGGTCAAATGCTCTGTTTTCTGATTTTGTTGTAGGTACACAACATAAGGAGCAAATGGATATTGGACAGCGGCTGTTCCAAACATATGACTGGAAGGCCGGAGCTATTTTTCACCCTCCAAAATAAGGATGGAGGAACCGTCACCTTTGGTGACAATAACAAGGGAAAAGTGATAGGTATTGGTAATATTGGTAATCCAAAATTTCCCTTGATAGAAAATGTTCTTTTAGTAGATGGTTTAATGCATAATTTAATATCTATCAGTCAATTATGTGATAAAGGTTTTCATGTTTCTTTTGAAAATGATTTATGATTAATTTCTGATTTTCAATCTAAAAAGATCATTTTTAAAGGTAAAAGAAGAAACAATGTGTATGAACTATATCTAGATGAATTACCCTCTTTTAATGAAAAATGTCTTATTGTTTCAAATGAAATTCAATGGTTATGGCACAAGAGACTTGGACATGTTAACTTTAAAATTATTTCAAAGTTATCCAAGAATGATCTTGTAAGAGGCCTACCTAGAATACCATATAAGAAAGATCACTTATGTGATGCTTGCCAAAGGGGTAAACAAATCAAGAGTTCTTTTATAGCAAAAGATATAGTTTCAACAAAACGTCCTCTTGAACTTTTACATTTAGATCTATTTGGACCATCTAGAATTCAAAGTTTGAATGGTAGCAAGTATGCTTTTGTTATAGTATATGATTATTCTCGGTTACATGGGTAATTTTTCTAAAAAGCAAAAATGATGCTTTTTCAAAATTTTCTAAACTTTGTAGAAGAATTACAAATGAAAAAGCTACATCTATTATTAAAATTCGTAGTGATCATGGTGGTGAATTTGAAAATGAATCTTTTCTAAAGTTTTGTGATTTACATGGTATATCTCACAACTTTGCTTTTCCTAGAGCGGCTCCACAAAATGGAGTTGTTGAAAGAAAGAATAGAACTTTGCAAGAATGTGCTAGAACCATGCTTCAAGATCAAAATTTACCAAAATACTTTTGGGCTGAAGCAATTAATACAGCATGTTATGTCTTAAATCGTGTTCTTATTCGACCAATTTTACATAAAACATGTTTTGAATTGTATTATGATCGTATACCAAAGATCTCATATTTCAAAATTTTTGGTAGTAAATGTTTCTTGTCAAATACCAAAGATAATCTTGATAAGTTTGATTCAAAATCAGATGAATCAATATTTCTTGGATATTCTTCTAGAAGTAAAGCATATCGTATTTTCAATAAAAGAACATCTTGTATTGAAGAATCTTTACATGTTGCATTTGATGAGAATTGTGAGCAGGTTATACCTCTAAGCGAAGGAGAAGAAGTAATACTTCAAGAAGAACCCTTGATAGAGAGTACTTCTCAAGAAAATATTTATATTCAACCGGTTTGGAAAGAAGTTCCTAATCATCCACATGAACAAGTTATTGGTGAAATAAAGAGTGGTGTCCAAACTAGAAGGCAGTTAGAAAAATATATTGCAAATGTTGCTTTCATATCTAAATTAGAACCAAAGAATATCAATGAGGCTTGTGTTGATGAATTTTGGCTTTTGGCCATGTCTGAAGAACTTAACCAATTTACTAGGAATGATGTTTGGGATCTAGTTGATAGACTAAAGGATCATCCGGTAATTGGAACAAGATGGGTCTTCCGGAATAAGCTGGATGAAAATGGTGAAGTCATTCGTAACAAAGCAAAGCTAGTGGCACAAGGCTATAATCAAGAAGAAGGCATAGATTTTGATGAAACCTATGCACCAGTGGCTCGATTAGAGTCAATTCGAATGATGCTTGCTTTTGCTAGTTACATGAACTTCAAGTTATATCAAATTGATGTTAAGAGTGCATTCTTAAATGGACACATCAATGAAGAAGTTTATGTAGAGCAACCTCCAGGCTTTGAAAATGAGAAATATCCAGTAAAAGTCTACAAATTGAAAAGAGCTTTGTATGGACTCAAACAAGCACCAAGAGCGTGGTATGAAAGACTATGAAATTTTCTAGAACAATCTGGTTTTTCCATTGGTCGGGTAGACTCCACTTTATTTATTAAAAATCTTAATTCAGATATTCTTATTGTGCAAATTTATGTTGATGACATAATATTTGGTTCTACTAATGATTCTCTCTGTAAAGAATTTGCTAAAGCTATGCAGGAAGAGTTTGAAATAAGCTTGATGGGCGAATTAAACTACTTCCTTGGACTTCAAATAAAGCAAACTAAAGATGGAATCTTCATCAATCAGGCTAAGTATACAAAAGAACTTCTCAAGAGATTTGGGATGGACTCGTCGAAATCAAGAAGGAATCCTATGAGTACAACTACTTCTCTTGATAAAGATGAAAATGGTAAAAGTGTAGATACTAAGCTCTACAGAGGTATGATCGGATCTCTATTATACTTAACTGCTAGTCGACCTGATATTATGTTTAGTGTTTGTATGTGTGCAAGATTTCAAGCTAATCCAAAGGAATCTCATTTAACTGCAGTAAAACAAATTCTTCGTTATTTGAAAGATACTTCAGATTTCGGTTTGTTTTACCCAAAATCATCTTCCTTTGATTTGGTTTCATATAGTGATGCAGATTTTGCAGGAAGTAAATCTGATCGCAAGAGTACTAGTGGAACTTGCCATTTCTTAGAAAATTCCTTAGTCTCTTGGTTAGTAAAAAGCAAAATTCAGTATCACTCTCAACAACTGAAGCAGAATATATAGCGGCTAGTTTAGCATGTTCACAAGTACTATGGATGAAACAAACCTTAAAAGATTTCGGTTTGAATTACTCCACAACAACTATTTATTGTGATAACACTAGTGCTATAAATCTTTCGAAAAATCCTATTCAGCACTCAAGAACTAAGCATATTGAAGTTAGACATCATTTTTTAAGAGATCATGTGTTAAAAGGAGATATTTCGTTAAATTTTATTTCCACTAAAGAACAACATGCCGATATCTTCACTAAACCTCTTAAAAATGAAGATTTTATGAGAATTAGGAGAGAACTAGGTATTTGCTCATTTTTGGATTTATAAAAATGCTGATTTTTTAACAAAATCTCAAAATCGCACTATATTAGTCGACCGATAAAATTCTAGTCGACTGGTGTTTTAAATTTTGGAATGTATCGCACCATATTAGTCGACCGATATATTTCTAGTCGACTGATGATATTTTTAGAATGAGTCGCACATTCTTAGTCGACCGATAAAGATTTAGTCGACTAAAATTTTTAAAATTTTTAAATGAAGGGACCCGATACCCCTTGGATTTTTAAAACACCCGTTCTTTTTAAAATAAGCATCGTTTCACTTCGTTTTCGTATCTTTTCATTTTTCTTAAAAACGAAACCCTTAAAAACGAAAACCCTCTTTCTCTTTTGCCTCTCTTTCTTCCGAAAAACCCTCGAAGTGTCGTTCGATCCCATTTTCGCTGGGATTTTCTTACCGTAACAAGGAGACGCCGGAGTCTTCTGGTCGTGATCTTAAAACGCCGGAATCCTCCTGCAGTAACTGGCGCATCTTCAAAACATGCCGGAACCCTCTTGTGTGACAATGCATTGCCGGAATCCCCTTGTGGCCGACTTCTCACTCGCCGTCAGCCATTGTATCCTCTTCTGGTTCTGTTTCACATCGCCGGACAACGTTCTACTTCTGCCGAAAATCATTTGGAAGCCGTCATTGTTTTTGGTAACTCTATTTTTTTAACCATGCCTCGTACGAAGTCTGCATCTGCAAAAGGTTTAGGTTCTCCTCCTCCTACACCTACTTCAAGACATGGTTTTTCACTCAGATTACTCCGAAATCCTCTTTTATATGATACTTTTGGATCGTCTCTTCCATCTTACCTAAAATCTATGGAGAATCGACATCCCTTTTCAGTGGGTTGTTACTTTTGATTATTTTGGCTCAATTTACAGAATTGTTACTTTTTTAATTATTTTGGCCACTACCAATGTGTATTTTACAAATTTGTGGAAACAAAAACCATTTCTTCCTTATGGTTATCTTTTAACTCATATTTTTAGACATTTCAAGGTTCCTTTAACAAATGAGAAATACATTGAACAAAAAGAGTTCTTTGATCAAACAATTTTTAAAAGAATGAAAATTAAATATTTGCCTCCTTTAAATGTTGATCAAACTCAACCATCTGATCCTACTGAATCATCTATTTCTGAACCTTCACCTTCTGCGACACCTTCATCTCATGCAAAAAGAAAGAAATTTTTGACAAATCAAGACCATGATGAAGTTATGCAGAGATTGGAAGCTTTGGAGCTGCATCAACACACTTTTCGTGAAGATGTGACTCAACAACTTGCTTCAATTCAGAAGGATGTAACTGCCATTAAGGATTTGATAAACTCTCTCTTCTCATCTTTGTTGTCTAAACTTTCATACTCTATGGGTTGTAATATTTTAAACTTGTATCTCTATTTTGCTATTTTTGCCCTTACTCTTTTTGATTCTGACAAAAGGGGAGAAAAAGATAAAGATAGCATTACATTGATAAAGATAGCATTACATTGAAATTACAGGAGATCTTGATCTTGCATGAGAAATGCAAAATTAAGAGTAAAAGAAAGAAAGCTTTGAATGAATGCATGAAGTAATGATGAATGGAAATGCAAACCAATCAATATGTGATATATGTGCTTTAAATGTGCTAACTTTTAATGTTTTGCAGCATATTGATAGGGGGAGTAATATCTCCATCTATGCATCTAAATGCTTCATCTTTGATTAAGTTTGTCATCATCAAAAAGGGGGAGATTGTTACGACAATGAAGCCATACATGATACTTCAAGTACAAGGTTTTGATGATGAGCAAGTGGAATCAACTGCATTTCAGCTAAGGCTATGAAGAAATTGAAGAATTCAGTGAAGAATCTTTGAAGACTAGTGTGCAAATGTTTAATTCATTAAAAGTCTTAGATTCTTGTAAGAGCCTTACTTAGAGTGCATATTTAAGTTGCATTTCACCTTAAAAGTCTTTAGAAAAACTTTTCTAAAAAGAACCCTCATGAAAATCTTTTTAGAAAACTCTTTTCTTAAATTTTCATGTTTATTAGTCGACCAATAGACTTACCAGTCGACTAATCCTTTGGCGCCATATTTTCTAAAAAGTTATTTTTGTCAAATTAGTCGACCGAAGGTTTTATCAGTCGACTGGACAGAATGTCTGTTTTCTGGAAAATTAGCAGCAGTCGACAAATAGTTTTATCAGTCGACTGAACAAAACATGTGTTTTATATAAATTTAGCAGTAGTCGACTAATGCTTTTTATCAGTCGACCGAACAGAATGTTTGTTTTTCAGAAGATTTTAGCAGCAGTTGACTAAAAGGTTTTTCAGTTTACTGATGATATTATCAGTCGACTAACTTTTCTCAAGTCGACTAAGTTTCAAAAGTTCAGATTTTCAAACGGCTTGATTAACAGATCAGTCGACCGACGATAACTGTCAGTCTACTAATAACTAACTATTAGTCGACTAACTGATGTTTCAGTCGACTAATTTTGCCGTTTTCCTGAAACTTCAAAAAGGCGTGTCTTTTCATTTTTCAAACGTTTTGATCGTTCGAAATTGACAGTTTTGATACCCTTTCATACCCTCAACGTATGGAAAACTTTAACTATAAATATGAGTGCATTTTACACTCAAAACAACAAGAATTCAATCTATTTGAATCATTTACTTATTGCTTTTCACTCCTATTCATTCAAGTATTTGTTTTCTCACTCACGTGATATTTTCACTTCAGTTTTTCACTCAAATCACTTTGAGAGATAGTGAATTCGTGAATAAGAGTATTTCAACAACCTCAAAAGCCAATTGCATCTCATTCGCATTCAAAAGAAAGGCTCATAGGTTGTATTGTAAGTTGTTACTTATTTTCTGTAAAAAGAAGGACTCCTTGGTGTAAAGGAGTTGTTTGCTTTCAGTAGGATTGTTACTGAAAGTGGGACCAGTTTTGGTCTGTGTGATCTTGTAGTTTACAAGGTTGATAGTGGAAATCTCAAGCGGGTTTTGCTTGGGGACTGGATGTAGGTCGGGTTAGACCGAACCAGGATAAAATCTTGTGTTCTTTGTGTGTTTGCTTTGAGATTTGCAAAATCATTAAATATTCCGCAAACAATTTTTTTAAAGCACTATTCACCCCCCCTCTAGTGCTTGTTGCCTAGATCCTAGTGCACTTTCATTCTTTGTTAACTTGGTTATCTTCATTAAATTGCATTCATTTCATTTTTCTTTTTATCTAATCAAATTTTATCAATTTGTCAAATTTTATTAAGTTTTATTCCTTTATCTTTAAAAACCCCTTTCAGGTTAAGGGATAAGCCTGATGCCTCTTTCCCATGAGGTATTCTTTTATTTATATTTTTCCCTCAGGTTAAGGGAAAAACCTGACCCTCGTTGTCCGAGGTGTTCCCATTTAGGATAAGGGATAATCCTGATACCCCTCATAGGAGCATCGCTGCTACCCGTGAGAATTCTTTTTCAAAACAAAGTTTCAATAAATCTCTTTAAATTCTTCTCCATTTTTATAAATTTTATTCTTGTTCAAGTTAAGGGATAAATCTGAATTATTTCCAACAAATTCTTCAGTTCACCTCCAATTTTGTTCTATGTTTCCTTAGGATAGGGGAAAATCCTGAAGCCATCATAAATAAATTTGGATCTTAGGCCACCTTGGGTCAAGGATCTCGAATGAATCTCTCATCTTCATCGTCAAAATCTATTCACGCTTTTGTCAATCCTACAAATTCCGACTTCCGGGTTGGAATCGTTTCCTTCTGATCTGAGTTCCGACTCGAATTTTTCCTCTTTGTATATTCTTATTTTTGAAGGCTCAAGTTCTGACTTGAACTTCCTTTTGAATCCAATGCTCGTGTTGGACAAATCATTGTTTTGAGAATTCGAGTTTTCAAACTCAATTCTCATTTCATTTCCTTATATTTAAAAAAACCGGGTTCCGACTCCGATTTTTCCTCTTTGTATATTCTTATTTTTGAAGGCATAAGTTCCGTCTTGAACTTCCTTTTGAATCCAATGCTCATGTTGGACAAATCGTTGTTTTGAGAATTCGAGTTTTCAAACTCAATTCTCATTTCATTTCCTTATATTTAAAAAAAAATGGGTTCCGACTCGAATTTTTCCTCTTTGTATATTCTTATTTTTGAAGGCTCAAGTTCTGACTTGAACTTCTTTTTGAATCCAATGCTCGTGTTGGACAAATCGTTGTATGGAGAATTCGAGTTTTCAAACTCAATTTTCATTTCATTTCCTTATATTTAAAAAACCAGGTTCCGACTCGGATTTTCCTTTTGTATATTCTTATTTTTGAAGGCTCAAGTTCCAACTTGAACTTCCCTTTTGAATCCAATGCTCGTGTTGGACAAATCGTTGTTTTGAGAATTCGAGTTTTCAAACTCAATTCTCATTTCATTTCCTTATATTTAAAAAACTGGGTTCCGACTCGGATTTTCCTTTTGTATATTCTTATTTTTGAAGTCTCAAGTTCCAACTTGAACTTCCTTTTGAATCCAATGCTCGTGTTGGACAAATCGTTGTTTTGAGAATTCAAGTTTTCAAACTCAATTCTCATTTCATTTCCTTATATTTAAAAAAAAATGGGTTCCGACTTGGATTTTCCTTTTGTATATTCTTATTTTTGAAGGCTCAAGTTCCGACTTGAACTTCCTTTTGAATCCAATGCTCGTGTTGGACAAATCGTTGTTTTGAGAATTCGAGTTTTCAAACTCAATTCTCATTTCATTTCCTTATATTTAAAAAACCAGGTTCCGACTCGGATTTTCCTTTTGTATATTCTTATTTTTGAAGGCTCAAGTTCCAACTTGAACTTCCCTTTTGAATCCAATGCTCGTGTTGGACAAATCGTTGTTTTGAGAATTCGAGTTTTCAAACTCAATTCTCATTTCATTTCCTTATATTTAAAAAACCGGGTTCCGACTCGGATTTTCCTTTTGTATATTCTTATTTTTGAAGGCTCAAGTTCCAACTTGAACTTCCCTTTTGAATCCAATGCTCGTGTTGGACAAATCGTTGTTTTGAGAATTCGAGTTTTCAAACTCAATTCTTATTTCATTTTCTTATATTTAAAAAACTGGGTTCCGACTCTGATTTTCCTTTTGTATATTCTTATTTTTGAAGTCTCAAGTTCCGACTTGAACTTCCTTTTGAATCCAATGCTCGTGTTGGACAAATCGTTGTTTTTAGAATTCAAGTTTTCAAACTCAATTCTCATTTCATTTCCTTATATTTAAAAAACCTGGTTCCGACTCGGATTTTCCTTTTGTATATTCTTATTTTTGAAGGCTCAAGTTCCGACTTGAACTTCCTTTTGAATCCAATGCTCGTGTTTGACAAATCGTTGTTTTGAGAATTCAAGTTTTCAAACTCGATTCTCACTCATTTTCTTGTGTTTGAAAAAACCGAGTTCCGACTTGGATTTTTCGCTTTTGTATATCCTTATTTTCTCTTGAATTTTCCCTGTCAATCTAATATTATATTTTGGACCGAAGTCTCCTTGAACTTCCCCTTCAGGATAAGGGATATATCTGAAAACACCGGCAATCATTCTTATTCAATTCTCAAGCATCTTAGAATGTTGGTCTCCTGTTCAAATCTCCGTTGAAAAATTCAGTGCTCGTGCTGGTATGCATTTTCAAAAACCCAGTGCTCGTACTGGGGTGCATTTTTCGAAAACCCAGTGCTCGTACTGGGTACATCTCTCGAAAACCCAGCGCTCGTACTGGGGCATTTTTGAAATCCACTGCTGGTACATCTAGCACAAATGCTAGTGTCTGGCTGACTGATCAGTTAGCCCTCCCGGTTCAGTCTTTGCACTAACCAATCATCAAAACTCAAGCTCTAAATCCTCAATTTCAACCTTCGGGTTATCTTTTGTCAAAATTTCAAATCTTTTTCTCTTGCAAAGGACCCTCTTCAGGGAGAGTTCGAGGGAGCTCGTTCCTTTCGCATGCAATCATCTTTCGTTCGTAAGAACCCTTTTCCAGGGAGAGTTTGAAGGGACTCGTTTTCTTCGCGAACAGTTTGCAAAACAACAACCAACTTTACACAAAAGAACCCTTTTTTCAGGGAGAGCTTCGATGGAAGCTCGTTTCTTTTTGTGGCCCCCATTTTTCTCATCTTTGGCCAATCCTTTCACAGAGGACCCTCTTCTAGGGAGAGTGTGATGGACTCGTTCCTCTGTGATACTTTCTCAACTTTATTTTTTGGTCGTCTTTCCATAAGAGAAGCCTAGAGATAGAGAGTTTTGATGAAAACTTAATTTTTCTTCGAAAGTTTCGTTTTGCAAACACCTCCTCTTTGGGGAAGAGAGGAGTATTTCCAACTTCCCGTTCAGGTAAGGGCTAAGCCTGAGTCTCTCTTTTAGGGGAAAAAAAGAGGAGAATTTTGTCACAGACGTGTCGATTCGATATCGAGCGATCTCTTTCATCAAGGATTTTAAGAATATTTTGCCAATTTGTTATCAAGTCATTGTTGATCTCAAAATTTTCATCATATAAAGAACTACCTCAAACTACCTTTAGTATTATTTCCAAAGGAGCAAGATTTTTGCGAAATAAGAACTGAATTCAAGCTTTTTCTGTTGGTCAACCAAGAGGATGAAGAAAAATCTTCGATATGACCGGCAAAGGAAAATTCGATGATGTTAAAAAGCCATGAGCAAATTGATATTGATCATAGCTATGGCACATTCTTAAAGACCATTTTTTGGCAGTAAGACAGTGGAAATATCCTGGGCAGTAAAAAAGAACCTACCCAATCCATATCTCCTCAGTCATTTGAGTTGTAAATCAAATATCCGCAAAAGGGATCTCTCAATTGTCGTCAAGATGAAGACGAATTATGCGAGCTAGATCTCTGGGGCCAAAGAAGATTTGGATCATCTCTGAGATGAAGGAGTTTGTGAAGGATCCTTCCAGGGAAAGTTCAGATCACCGTCGAGATGAATGCGAGTGTGATGGACCTATCGACAAACCCTAAAAGATATTTGATTTCTGCTATCATCTAGAGAATTTTGACCAATGAACCTATATCATCAAGCCTAACTCCTGAGAAAAAAACAAGGATCGGAACATCTCCAAGATGAAGGAGTTTGTGACGTACCCTTCCCCTGAAAAAGAGAGAAAAGTCAGGACATCTCCAAAATGAAGGATGATGTAAAAACCCAAGGAAGCTCCATGACTCAAGAAAGTGCAAAAAGATCATCGTGGGAAATGCCCAGGATATCAGATTGCCCGAAATTGACAAGAATCATCTTTGTCTATGTGTAATTATTTTATCAATATCTTTTCACTCAATCGCTTTTATGAAACTAAGAATATTCCCTCTCTTTTCATATCGGGGAAATTGATATCTTCCTTAAAGAAACTCAACAACAACAAATTTGAATTTGACTCTTGATTCAACAGAGTTAGCCCAATTGGAGCTAATACTCTAGGTAGAAAGAGGTGATATTTTCATAACAATTCAATCATTCAAATCAACTACAATTTTTGACATCTTATTGGCAATATTTTCTCGTTATCCCAAAATGAAGTGTAAACTTGATGATCGTTTTAACGTATCCTGACGTCATCCCTCCTTAGGACTGAAAAGTCCTTTCCTTCCGTCTAATCTGAGCGCTCTCAGATTTGCACACTTCCCTGTATTCCCCACTGTCCCACCATAGACAGTTCTCGCTCAGGATAAGGGTTAAACCTGAACTTTTTGCAAAAGGTATGTTATTGTTAAAAGCTATTTTCAGTCTCAGCAATGAGGCACCCAAGAACAACCCCCTTTTCAAGCTTTAGGGACCCCCATTTTCATCCTTTTGCAAACCCCTCTTGGACTTGTCGTGCAAAGTCTAGAGGACCCATCACAGTTTTCCCACTCTTCGAGGATCCTGCATCCATTCAGGCTAAGGATTAAACCTGTTACCTCGCTCCTCGAGGTATAAACCAAAAAAACTTCTGCGAGAGGTCGTCTGTTTTTAGAAAGCTGATTTAGTCTCAGCAATGAGACGCCCCGGATCATCCCCTTTCAATCTTTAGGGAGTCCCTTGTTTCTCTCTTCTCGCAAACTCCTTCTGGATTTGTTCGTTCAAATTCTAAAGGTCCCATCATGGTTTCTTCATCCAAGGATTTTGTATGGTTGCCCCTTTCAGGTTAAGGGTTAAGCCTGAGCCTTGTTCCATGAGGTATCTTTCCGTTCAGGTTAGGGTTAAACCTGAGTCTCATTTTCGACTAGATATCCTTTCTAGTCCTTCCACGGTTTCCTCATTTGAGAACTTCGTGTGATTCCTTCCCACTCAGGACAAGGGTTAAACTTGAATCTCGCTTTTGCGATGCATTTGTTGTCCCATCACGGCTTCCTCGTTCGAGGATTCTGTATGGTCGTCCCTTTCAGGATAAGGGTTAAGCCTGAACCTCGTGCCTCGAGGTATTTTTCCTTTTTCGGGTTTGGATTAAACCTGAGTCTCGTTTCGACGAGGTGTTTTCCTCCAGTCCCATCGTGGTTCTTCCCATCGAGGAATCCATGCTCTTTATATCCGTCCAGGAAGGGATCATGATAGAGTTTCATCTCACGAGGCATTTCTCTCAGATATGTCCCATCAAGGTCCACTTATATTCCTTTCCCCATCCCAAATTATCTCGATATATCTTTGTCTCATCCAGGTTAAGGGCTAAACCTGACTCATTCCAAAAGATTGATCTCGCCTCACTCACGTGACTTGATCAAAATCCTTCACCATTCTCGGGACCTTCACTCAAAGTCCCATCACGATTTCCTCATTTCTATCTATTCAATCATAGCATTTTCGAGGATTTTGTCCCCCCTCAAGCCATTCAGGATAAAGTTCTAAGCCTGAAAAGCCACGTTCAAAATAATTCTTCCACCACAGTTCAGGTTGGCTAACCGAAACATTTTTTTTGAAATTTGGAGCATTTCTTTGCCACTAAGCTCGGCTTTCAACTGGCTTAGTAGCAAAGAGGGGCATCTGTAAACACCCCAAATTTTTCAAAATGTCATAAATATCCCCTTTTGCCTCTGACCCTCATTCTCTGACAAAATCGAGTCACTTTAAAACAAAACTCTGGTTTATTCTCAAATTTTCTGAATCAAATCAATCTTCTTATATCTGACTTGATTTTTATCCAGTTAAAATCAAAATCTGAGCCTCGCTATCCAAATTTTGATCAAAATTTATAAAATTCCAAAAATAAATTTTTGAAAGGATCAGATGGTCCATCCGGCATTTGTTTTGGGTCCTTTGTCCTATAGTCCTCGATTCAAGAACCAAAACTCGAATACTTTCTCAAAACTTTGGATCCGAACCCATTGTCTAAGAAAATTTCCAAAGTTTTCTCAGAAGACTCATCTTCTGTACATATTTTTCAAAAATACAAAAATAGTTTTTAAACCTCTTATTTTGCTTGGATTTTAGAATATTATTCCAAAATCACCAAAAAAAAAGTATATATAGAAAATAACAAAAAGATACAATATATATAAATATACATATGTATATATATATATGAAGAAAAGAACAAGAAAATTCAAAATATCAAAAAAAAATATAATATAATAGTTTTGAAAAGCCTCTTTCTGAAGAACCCCTTTTTAGAAAATCGGGTAAGGACCCCCCACGCTTTATCAAAAATCTCGAAACTAAGGGCCCCTTGGCGAATTTTGTTTTTAGGGTTCTTCAAGGAAACCCTTGGCGAAAAGAAAAGTCGGAGGCGGCACCTCTCGCCGCTCTCACCAAAACCCTCTTTTTCACCTTCCAGAGACCTTCCACTCCCAAAAACCCGCCATGGCCGACCCCATGTGCGAAACCTCCTTCTCGCACGCCACCTTCATCACCCTCTGGAAGCATCCATGGCTTCCACCCTCCGATCCTCTTCTTTCCTCGATCGATCAACCCTCTGCCCTCCATCACCAACGGCCTCGCAGATCATCCACCAACCCTTCGATCATCTTCATTTGCCTCGATCCGTCGATGCAAACCGCCTCTCCTCTTCAAGACCCTTCCGACCCTTAAATAAAAGAGGCATAGGGTGAACGATCAGGGACCCCCCCGGAACTCTCATCGTCGAGTCTACTAATCACTCTCTGAAGCTCCTCCAGCAGGCCGAAGGAAGTCGGCTACCCCTGCAAGGGTTTCGAGCAACCGCTTCTCACCAGCTACCCCCTCCAGGATCCCGAGAGGAGGGCATTCTCTGCTAATCGAGGCCTTTGGTTTCTCTGAAGCATCCCTTATCTTCATCCCCAACCAATCGCCGTCAACTCCGGAGCTCTAACAAGACCAAAATAAGAACCGCCCCTTTCTTCTGGAATCCCTCCTGGAGTTCAAGAAGAAGCCTCTCTTTTCCATCTTTTGAGATTCCACGAAAACAAGAGATCTGTATTTTGGTGGATTTGATATCTAGTCTTGTTGGGGTATCTTTCTGCTTTGCCTCTGACGAAGGTAGGTCCATTCTGTGCATGCCAATGTTTCGCTTCTGATATCGTATGTTCACCCTCGTTTATTTATCTTTCATCATATGTCGTTTCACATTGTACTGAGTTAAATAGGTATTCTAGTATATGTATAAAATTCATTTTTCGGCTAGTTTATCACCATGCTTATGAGTCTTGCTTTGTTCATTTTTTTTCTTTAATATAGCACAGCTAATAACATCACCCTGGTTCCTGCATGTCTGTGATTCACTATCTCTATCCTTCATGGATCCCCTCAAGGATAACAATAGGTTGCTTGTGCCAATATGGCGCGACAACACTTAGCCATCTATTCCACTATTTATCATCTTCTTTAATACAAAGCAGTTTGCAGAGATCGATTCACCGTGAATCGATCCACTGCTGGAAGTGATTGGCAAAGCTGTCTGGTAAATGATTGGTTGTCTGGCAAGCGGCGGTTGTCTGGCATAAGTTAGGCCAGTCCTAACTGATACTTATGAAGGGTAATTCCATTTAATTGTTTTCCAGTACCATAATATTGCCATTTGATATTCACAAATAGTATATATAACGACTCCAGGTTCCTTGTATGTTGATGATTTCTGATGATAACTGTGGTTTCATGACGGATCCATAGTTTGAGGAGCATTGGAAAGACTAATATCGGTTGTCATCTCCTCTGTTTGTATCCTTCTATGTGAGCATTGATTCAATTGAGATTTTTGTCATCTCTTTAATTTGCGATCTTTCGTGTATATTTCTTTAAAATATCTGATCATCACCAGAGTTATGTTATTTCAAAAAAAAAAAAAAAACTGCGGGTCATGAAATTCATTTTTTTTTTCTGTTCAGACCTGCAATCAGGTCATATCTGAACCTTGATCTATCTGATGGTAAGGTATCTAACTGGTGTCAACTGAGTGAAATGGTTGTTGAACCCTGATATTATCTCATAGATGATGACTCTGTTTCTCCAACATTAAACTTTGAAAGTGATTAAGCCATATGATTTGTTTCTAGTTGACCCTCATATGATGGCATTTAGGTTAGTGGTAGCACTACCACCATATCTTTTGGTGGCAGCACTGTGATAATACTCATAGGAGGCAAGCGTCAGGAGACTTTGATCCATTGACTGAAAGGAAGAATTTATCAGCAGATGTCTCTACATTACTGTCATGTACAACTGAGTATATGGATTTACAGAAGCTAGTTGTGAACTTTATTCAGATTCATGCTTAAATATCCTTTTGTGTATTATTTTGTTCATCCACTACATGATGTCTAACAAATAGGTCTGGAAGCAATTTGTGCTCTCCCCTGTATTTTATTATTTTTCCTTATTTCTCTTACTGCATGAGCCCACTCACCAGCATCTTGTAACATTGTCTGTGTTCACTTTTACCTTCATTACATGTTATCCACCTCATCACTTTCACCGTGACTACATCTCTTCATCATATATTCCCCATTTCTGTATGATACACACGTATATTGAGGAAAAGTGAAAATGTTCCTTTAGTTTTCCTTATTGGGGAAGTCTTCTGCCCTTGGTGTTATATGTTGTGTCTTCTTGAAGGAAAATTTTCAAGGCATCAAATGTTGTTGATGGCTGTGCCACCATTCATCACCACCCATGAACACATTCTTCAATGTTGCTGTTTATAGTTCTGTTTTGTAAGAGGATGTTAGATGTACTGTTCCACATCTATGGGAACTGTTGTCCTTGGTAAGTTTTATTGAGAAACTTTGGTATACATGTCATTATATCTGTCACCATTGGCGGTAGAGACGTATATATACAATACATGTATATATATATATATACATACATACGTGAACTCATCAATAGTTACCCTTCTTTAGACCATCAATGCAGTTTCATTAGGTGCTAAGTACCAAGTAGGTATGTGAATGTCTCATTACTTACCTCTCTGAAAACAATGAGATATGTGCAAATGTCTCTTCTATTTTTCTAATTGAGTGTTTTGCAGGGAATATGTGGAGAATGTCATTTCTCGGAGTTGTAAATTTGATTTTATATGTTGTAATAGCTAGATCTGAATGAGAATTTATATTTCCTGTCTTAGGTAGAATGAATGAGCATTTTGAATATCATAAATTGCTTATTTTCATGCATTTTTTCTCTTAAATTCTCACAAATGGCTACACGAATGGCACGTGCACCATTTCGTAAGAGGTAAATTAATCCTAAGTTAATGATTTACATCAACGGCCATAGTCGGGATGTAAACAAGACTTAGGATTTTTATCTTTTACGAAATAACACTGGATCCACACTGGATCCGTTTCCAAAATTCATCATATTTTCCTTAAATATTTTCTCCTTTTATCAGAATTTAACTTAAAATTAACTCAAAATATATACCAATGGCCATAGTCAGGGTATATTGAGAGTTCATTTCATTTTAAATTCTATAAAAGCACCAAATGGGTTTCATTCTTCACCTGAATTTAAATATAGATTATTATATAATACATTCAATGACCATAGTCAAGGATGTATTATATCTTCAATCTTGTTTTAATTCATTTAAAAGAATGAAATAGCTTTTCAAAACCCAAATTTTCAATTCTTTAAAATTCATTCATCATTTAGGATAGAACTGCATCATATTTTAAAAAATTCCTTTTTCAAAAACTCCAAGTAATGTAAATATCTTCCTATCTTCAATCCTTATCAATTCCAATTCATCCTTTCATTTTTCAAAATTCTATTTTATTTTCAATCTCCAAGTTCAATTTAACTTTGAGATTTCAAATTCATTTTATATTCAAATTCGAATCAGATTTCAAAGTTCAATTTGACTTTGAAATTCCAAATTCATTTTATATTCAAAACTCCAATCAAACTCAAAGTTCAATTTAACTTTTAGATTCTTGATTCATCCTCTAAATTCCAAATTCAAACTTCAAAATTCAAGGTCTAATTTGACTTTGAAATTCATTTGTATATTCAAATTCTAAATTTCATTTTCCAAGTTCAATTTAAAAGTTCTTGATTCATCTTTTGAACTCCAAATCCATTTTAGGATCCAGGATTCAACACTCATATTGGATCTCAGACTTCAGATCCAATTCCCCTTTAGGATCAAGAATCCAAATCCACTCTGGATCTCAGACTTCAGATCCAAATCCATCTTAGGGTCTAGAGTTCAAACTCTACATTGGATCTCAGACTTCAGATCCAATTCCCCTTTAGGATCCAAAATCCAATTCCACTTCTTGGATCTCAGATTTCAGATCCAAATCCATTTTAGGGTCCAGAATTTAATCCACTCTGGATCTCAGACTTCAGATCCAAATCCATCTTAGGATCCAGAACCCAATTTTATATCGGATCTCAGATTTCAGATCCAAATCCATTTTAGGGTCCAAAATTTAATCACACTTTGGATCTCAGACTTTAGATCCAAATCCATCTTAGGATCCAGAACCTAATTCTACATTGGATCTCAGATCCCAGATCTTAAATCCATTTTAAGATCCAATTCCATTTCAAAATCTAGATTTCAAATCCAAGTCTATTTTCAGATCTCATTTGAACTCCCTAAATCCATTTCTATTTTTAAATACCATTTGATTTTCTTAGATCCATTCTAAAATTCAAATTCAATATCACTTCAAAATTTCATCTTCCTCTCCAAAATTCATGATTAAATTCAAAGACCATTTCTGACTTTGAAACTTCATTTCCTTTCATTTCAAAGCTTCAAATCATTCTTTTAATCAAGATTTATTTTTTCAACTCTGATTTACTTCAAAGACTTAGAACTTCTCTGATCTATCTCAAGTTCTAAGTTAGATTCAATCATTTCTTCACTCCCTTATCAAGTTCATCTCAGAATACTTGGAAATATTAAAAACATGTTTTTCAAAATAGCATACATCTTTGCATTGCACAAGCATGATTCTTTGTGCATTTAGATTTAGGATAAATCCTTAGATGATATTTAGGCAAAGCAAAAATGCATAGATTCGATCATTGGTTCGATTACCCCTGGTAAAGGCGCCAGGAACGGTCGAACCTCGTACCGACGAGCGAATCCCGTCTCTCCATTTTTCCCGCAATATATTTTCAAAACGGAGGCGAGTAATTTTTTAAATATTTTCAAATCAAGGTCAAGTGAGACCGCGCAAAAGAGTTCCTCTTCTCTCTTTTTTTCTTTTCTCTTCTCTCTTTCTTTTATTTTACTCCTTTCAAAAAGGAGGAAAATAGAGGTTAGAAAAGGAAAAGAGAAAGAAGAGAGAGAAACCATAAGAGAGGAAAAATTTTGCGATGATCACAACGTGTCATTCGTGTTGTCATTTGTGAGATTTTGAGAAATAAAGGCAAAATGCATGAAAACAAGCAATTCATGATATTTACAATGTTCATTCATTCTATCTAAAACAGGAAATGTAGATTCTCATTAAGATTTAAATTATTATAAGGTTTACATTTGAAAATACAAATCTCAAGTGATGATGTTCTCCTCATATTCCTTGCAAAACACTTGATTAATATGAAAAAATAGAAAGAAATTGCACATATCACATGGAGATCAATGGTGAAATGCTCATATGTTAAGATATATATATGGAGAATGACATATATACTTATATATATATATACGTATATATATACATGAGAGCTTATGCATATACTTACGTATATATGAGTACATATGTATACATATATATGTATATATGTATATATTCATATATATATATATGTATATATGGATATATATATATATATATATATATATATATATATATATATATATATATATATATATATATATATATATATATATATATATATATATATCATATATAACATGCACTTAGTGTAGATAGATGAGAATGAAAGCTAATGAAGGGATTATTATGCAAATGATGGGATCCGGGCAACTCATTGAGTTGTTTGTAGAAGAAAATTTACAGCAGTTTCTGTGAACTACTGTATAACTATCATGGTCATAGGTGAGATTGTGAGATGATAAATTTAGATTGTGGCAGATAAAAGACAACAACAATGAGGAAATGAGGAGTGCACAGTGCCGTGAAGGTCATGGCAGCTGGAGATGAATGCTGGGTGAGCATAGACTGGACACGGTACCGTGGTAGAGGCTCTGTTGTAGGTGGTTCACAGCAGTAGGGGCTGTGGGTATTTTGAAATAGCAGGGTACGACGAGATGCCAATGCCTAAAGTGGGTATATACACAGTGAGATGCCGCTGGGTGAGTGCTTGTGATCACCTACTGGTTATGGTGAAAGTGTAGAAACAGGGTGGCTGAAGGTAACAACACAGGGTGTGTTGAGAGTAGGTTTATATGTGGTGTTGTGGAGAGATTGTTGCAGCTAGTGACAACCGCAAGTGAACAAGGTGCTGATGGTATGGACGAAGCAATATTGCATGGTGAGAGTGAGTGGTGCATGCAGGGATGTTACTGTAGCGGCAGCAACATGATGAAAAGTGCAGGGAAGTGAAATTGGATGCTGAAGAAGGTGGTGCTAAATGAGTTTATGTGAGTGCAAGAAGGTGTTATATATGACAACAAATGGTGCACGGGTGAGCAAGGTGAATATATATAAGCGAAACAATGTGCTGACAATATGCATATGCACTTAAAAAAAAGAAGAAAATTTCATGAAATGCATATGAGTGTTACTACATAGATCTTCATACAACAGTGATCTGCAGTTTTAATGAAAGTGGTAAGGTAGGGGTTTTGGCGATAGGTCAAGTGAAGCTCAGATGGAGCATTTGACACATTTGCATTCCCAATTGTAGGTGTAAGGAAGTAGCCAAGCAGTTTCGGTAATTTCCTGTAAATACTTTAATATTGTTACAGACTACAAGGTTGAGGGCCACCAGATTTTAATCAAAATCAAGGTTTCCTTATATGGAATCACTAGATCCATAACCGTGGGAAAAGGAAATATGAATATGAAAATTGCTAGAATCAAACATATTATCTTACTGATGTCCAAAACAAGGGTTGAATGAGCCATCATATGATAGCTTATCAATACCACCAGCGCTCCTAAATTCTCAACCAATAAAATCTTAACTGTTCTGGTGGGCATCCTTTCAGGGCCCTTCTTGCAAAGGTCTGACTCAGATACGAAGACGTACTAAAACAGAAGAGACAGAGAGAGACTTTATGGACTAGTGAGGAATGTGCACAGTAGAAGACATTGACGCATAATCAAGAAGGAACATAGCAAAAAAAAAAATGAGAAACAGACCATTGACATCAATAACTAAGCTATTATGCACATATGATATGATACAAAATGAACTGAAAAATGAATTTCAAGGGTTTGATATCAATGAGATGAAGATCTTGCAGAGGAATTCAAAATTTACTGGTGAAATTAAGGGACATTGGGAATGAAAGATCATAACCCAGATTTTATAGTAAAACTAGATGCCAAGGATCGGCACCTTATTTCAGAGAGATGAACCAGGGTCTTCATTATTATGCCACACAGGGGATATTGGGAACTCCACTGGAATACCGATGTGAAGTTCTCTTTCTCCTTCTTTTTTTCTTTTTTTAAAACTTAGTCTGATTGAAAATCACCAGATCGGTTTACAGGAGATGGGACGATGGTAATGTCCTGCTACAAGGCCCTAATAGCTGAGATATACAAGTTGTTCAATAGGTCATTGTGATAACAGTAAATGCTAACCAGAGTGCAGACCTTACCTACAACATCAGCTCCCTGTAATGACGGGTGTTGGGAGCACGATCATAAACTATCTGCTAGCAAAACATCTTCTTCAACCTCATTGTTGACTCCCCCTCCCTAGATACCTTTGCCTGGGTGAGATTATCAGGCAGCAACCGGCCAGCCGATGTTGGATGCATTTTGCTATTGGGCTCTTATTTGTAGGGGCAATGTTGATTCATTCGTTGAAATAAGATATGCTAGGATGTATTTTTATCAACATGAAGGAGGTGCACAAAATGTGGCATTGGGCCAGGTAAAACATGGGATCATGCACACATTAGAAATTAGACAGGAAACAAGAGGGATTGAGATCTCAGTCATGGTGAACTGTTGGGTACATACATAAAGAAGGAAAACACAATACAGTGAATGAACAGAGTATAATTGAGAAATCAATCGAACCCAATTTAAAGCAAAGAACCAGAACATAATGAGCAATTTGTGCAAGCAAATATAAAAGATGGGAAGGATCCTATGCTTAACTGCTATGATACATTATGACCAAAATCATAATAAGAAAGGAAACAAATGAAAACCATGGCAGAAAACTGATTGCAAGATGATGATTATAAATCAATGGGAAATCGAACCATAATGTGTACAGGAGCAGAAAACTCCTAAATAACAATTGATCGACAATGAAAGAAAGAAAGAGAAAGAAGAGAAAAAAAGGAAGTAACATAGATACAAAATTAAACAAAATAACAAAACATAAAAAGAAATGAGAAGGAAAATCGTGTTGGAATGAAATCATTCCATTGTTTTCGCACGATGGAGATGTTGAGGTTGCTATAGGCAACTCCACACCGTCACTGGTGCTTCTACGGGGCCCAAAATAAGGAAAACCGAAAAGAAATCAGAAATAAAAGAAAAAAAAATAAAAAGAGGAGGGGAATAGAGGTAAGGTTTGAATAGAACGAAGAGAAAATAAAAGAAACTGCAGTAAAGAGAAAGGGAATTCTGCAGAAAATTGAAAGAGGTGGAGAGGTATTTACTTACCTGCAGAGCTGTAGAAGTTTCGGATGAAAGGGGAATTCGAAAATCAGCAAAAATCCAAGGTGAATACACTTTCGTCTACAGAGCTTCTGAAAGAAGAAGGATCTTCTTCTACGGCCTTGAGGGGAATCACTCAGAGGAAAGAGGAGGGTGTAAACACCCCAAATTTTCACTCACCTTCTTGACATCGCCCACAATCATCATATTTCAGTTATTCAAATGTAATGAAGGGTAAAATGGTTATTTTCCAAGATTGAACCTTGCAGAAGGTCCAAAATTTTATTCTTGAGCCTCAAAATTTCTATATTTAGGTTCAGAGACATCTTCAAATTGCAAAATTTCAAAATCCTTTTTCTGGACAAAAAGCTAGAATTTTCAAGTCCAAGTTCAGAGTGACATTTCACAGAACATGTCTTTGCATAGCATTGCATCATTTCACTGCATAGCATGTCAGTTTGAGATCCAGAACTTCTGATTTTCAAAATTGTCCATCCAGATTTGATTTTTAAACTTTTTCAATTTGATTTTTAAAACCCTGGGTATTCAAAATTACCAAATTTTCCCATTTTACCCCCAGGACTTTGAATTACAAAAATTTTCTCAAGAAAAACAATCTGGATATTTGGATATTGATTTTAAAGATTTTATCTCAAAACTTTTTGCAAAAAGGATTTTAAATCTCTTTACAAAAATTTGTACATTTACTTTATCCATATTTTGCTCTGAAAAACCAATTTTTCCAAATTCTTGAAAACAAATATTGTTTTATCTCATATTTTCAAATAAATAGAGCGGGATCCGCATTTTGACTAGCATCATACTCAGACTCTCAGGTAAGTTGTTTATTCTCAAGCGGGACCCACCCAAAGTTCATACCAATTTGCAAATTTTCTCTTTTATTTCTCAATATTATTCATTTAGTTAGTGGGCCCACACACATGTGGCACCCCAATTGAAAATAAAAGAGTTGCCAACACAAAATAAAGCTTTATTTTCAAAAGAATTTTAAGGATGGCTGAGGTGGCATCTCCCATTTATTATTATCATTAATTTTTTTTTTTTTTAGAAACAATTTAAAAAAAAAAAGAAAAAAAAACCACAGCCAAACTTGCTTAAAATGCTTAGTTATCTAAAACTTAGGTCAATGAACCCAAAATGGTTTTAAAAACCTAAGATTTTGGCCATCACCAAAAACGGCGAGTTTTTAAAATTCGGTTACAAAATTTTCAAAAGCTTTCTAAAAAAAAAAAAAAATTTGTAACGGAAGGGAGAGCTGCATTTTTTTTTTTAAAGAGGGGAAAGTTTTTTTAAAAAGGGGGGTAGGGCATTCACGAAGGGGGAGAGAGCCGATTGAAGAGAGGGTTTTGTTTTCGGTTTTACAGGGTCTTCCACCATCACCACCAGCATCATTCTTCTTCAGCCCCAGCCACAAGAGCTCCTCTGCCGTGTAGCCTGGCCCTTTGAGGATTTTGTCTCTGACGTCCCAATTGAAGCAGAAGATTCAGCCGGCTATCGATTTACCTTCAGCCTATCAGTAGAAGACCCAGCAGGCTGCCGCCCCTTCTACAACCCAGCAACAAACTACACGGTGTAGGTGATCCCGCAAGCTGCCGTCCACTTTCTTCAGCCCAGCCGCAGAAAGTTGTTGATTCCTTGCTAGTGCAGGGGATTCTTAAGAAGAAAGCATTTCCCTACTGCAGAACTCCAGCCGTGTTGTAAGGTTCACCATTTCTCTCTTTCGTCCTCTTCTTCTATCCTTCATTAGATTAGTTAATCTGGGAGAAAATCAAATAGAAATGATATCATAGATTTAGTTTTATCTGATTTTTGCATGTTAGCATTCATTCAAATCCTGTTTTAATGTATTTGATTCAGAGATTTATAAATCATAGTTGGATTTGAGTTCGTAGGCATAGTTTTATTTCCAGATTACCCTTTCAATCCATACATTTTATTTTAGTTTCAAGTTAAATTGAATATATTGCTTGATTAAGTTCCAGAAATCGTTCACCTGATCTTCAATCACTCCTGTGATCAATTTGTTTTGTTTTGGTGGATTTTTTTTTACTTCATTGTGCCTACTACCGACTGAGTGTTGGTCGATCATCTGGATCGACCAACCGTGCTTCACAATTTGATAGAAAGAGTTGTTGTTCCTGTGATGAAATAATGGATTCCCATCAAATGAACGTTTGAGTTCAATCGATCGAACATCTGGATCATCTTCCATGTCCTGTTTGATGTTATGCTTCTGATTGTCATATTGTAAAAAAAAAAAAAATGGCCTGAGGTCTGGATTTATTCCAATCTGATGAGCTCTGTTTGAACGAGGATTGAGCGACTGGTTTGAATCCAATCACTCAATGGGTGTAGCATTCTGATCATCGGATTGAATGTTTAAGTTTTGATCAATTATAACTGAGATAATGCAACAATGTAGCTGATTTCGGATTATTTTTTTTTCTGTCATTCTTTTTCGATTTTCTGTCATTCAATTATTTCCTGTTTTCTTCAATATCGAATTCCTGTTTGATCGATCTTTGTTTTTCCAGTTTGTTTAAGTGTTGAAATTCTTTCTTTTTCATTCATTGATTTTCTGTTTTCATTTCAATTCTTAATTTTTTTTTTTTAGTCCAATTCCTGTTTCTTTCATTTCCGATTCCTTGTTTTCCAGTGTTCCATTTCATATTTGGTTTTCTTGACTTTTAGCCATTTTTCCTGTTTTGAAGTCCATTATTTCTCAGTTTCCATCATTACTTCCTAGGATTGCCCATGAGACGCACATTGTATTTGGTTGGTTCCTACAAAATACAGTTAGATGAAGAGAGTAATGTAGGTTCCATCAACCCCTTTTGGATAACTTGTAGCATACAGGGAGCTATTCATTTTCTGCTGCAGATACGCAGTCTTGATAATTGGCAATATTCATGAACGGATATCTCTATATCCGTTCATGATCTCCCGACCATCTTTGGCGTGCTTCATTATGGATATATAGGGAAGCTCCATACCCATTTTTACTGGAAATTGCATTATAATTTGTGAAATATGGCTGTGTGAAATCACCTACAGAAACTGTCTATACCTGTATTTTCTGATTTTACCCATTATATGGAATTTTCCTTTATATGTATATTCTCTTATTATAGGTATATATATATTGATATGTATGTATATCTACCCATATGTATACATATATATATATATGTATATATGTATATATGTATATATATATACATATATATATACTTATATATATATATATATCCCTTCATGTGCATTGGATATCACATATATTTTTCTTTTTCTTTTACTTTTTGCAAATATATCTTCATTATCATATATCATTTATCATAAATTCAAGTATTTTTATATCTACATGTATATCTTTGTTGTATATAATATATATATATATATGTCCATTCCCTTGGTTATCTTGTACTAACTCTCATTTTGCAGGAAAATCTAGAAGATGCTGATTCCTTGGCTCTATTTCATTTTTTTTTTTTACTTTATGTTATGCAATGTAACAATCCAATGTAAACCTTGGAATAAGATTTACTTTTACTGCTTAGATTAGGCCGCATCTCATATAGTTTGATTTCAGTAATATCCTGATTATATGATGCATACATCTCAATCTTTCAAAATTCACCGTGGATGAACACGAATGGCACGTGCACCAACTCTTAGAGAGTTGATGAACTCGGTGGAGTCCATATTTATGGCCCTAGTCGGAATATGGACGAGACCCAGATTCATCATCTTTCTACCAGTCACATTGAGCCTACACTCTTAGGCTATCTTGAAAATGCACCTCATATTTCCAATGTTTTCAAAATATTGTGAATTAACTCAAATAAACCCTGAATATATTCATGGCCACAGTCAGAATGTGTGAAGGATTTACTTTGGCTTAATCCACATTTTTCCAACAAAATTTTCAGAATTTTTTTCAAAAGTGCATTCATTCATTCAAATCATCTGCATCATTTGTTTTTCTCATGATTTTCTCAAGAAATTTTCACTTCATGGAATCGATTTCTCAAGAAACTATGATGATATTCGGAGTTGGATTTCCCAAATCAAAGTTTTCCCGTGATTTTCCTTAAAAAGTTATTTTCTTAAGATCCATTTTCAAAAGGAATTTTCATCTTTCTCAAGAATAAAAAGCTGATTTTCAGATATTTCAAAGATAAAATTCTCAGGATTTCAATTTCCTAAGTTCTAAATTTCCTTCTCCGATGAATTTTCCTATAAATTTTCTATCATTTTCTTAAGAAAATTCTCAAAGTCCGAGTTTTCCCAACAAGTGCTTTCCTTTTCAAATGTTCATCTTTTCTCAAGAATTCCTTCCATTTTCCCGAGATTCTCATTTCTTCATGGTTTTCCAAGTCTTTCTAAACTTTCTTAAAATTCTCCTGAGATTCTTATTTCCTCATGGTTTTCCAAGTCTTTCTAATCTTTCTTAAAATTTTCCTGAGATTCTTATTTCCTCATGGTTTTCCAAGTCTTTCTAAGCTTTCTCAAGATTTTCCCGAAATTCTCATCTAAACTTTTTCAAGATTTTCTTGAGATTCTCATCTCTTGAAGATTTTCTAAGTCTTTATAAACTTTCCCGAGATTTTCAAACCTTCTTCGTTTGAGTTTTCCTGAGAGATTGATTTCCATCTTTTCCTGAGAATTGCTTTTCAATTCCAAATGTTTTCTAATCATACATCATATTTTCCAATTTACATTTTCCAAAATTCTCATAGCACATGCCTGAATTCTTTGTGCATTTAGGATAGACCACAATTTCGATAATTTTACTGAGTCAAGCACAAATTTGGTACTTGGTTTGATTACCCCTGTTAAAGGCGGCAGGAACGGTCGAACCTCGTACCGACAGGTCGAGCCCCATCCCATGGATTTTCCCGCAATTTTCAAAACGGAGGCGAGTATTTCAAAACAATTTCCAAAATCCGGTCAAGTTTGAATCGCGAAAGCATTTCTCTCTCTCTCTTCCGCAAGGAAGGGAAGAAGGGAAAAATTTTTGCGACGATAACAGGTTTGGCGACCGTGATGGGACCTGTCCTTGTCTGACTTAAATTATGCTTGACTTAGTTCAATTATTGAAATTATGTTCACAAAATGTCAGCTCTTTTACTTTTTATATCATGCGAACCTAGGAGCCTAGATTCTGACCTAGCTGACATTGACTGCATATAGCTTAGGCATGGTTTGGTAGGACCAGATTGAGGAGATATTTTCATGCTCACATAGACTTAGGTCTGAATGCTAACAATGTATGCTTCTTCAAAGATTTTCAAAATCTATCTCTCTAGGTTTAGAGCCATCTGTTTCTTGCATGTGATCATTTTTTTTTTTTAAACCTCCATTACCTATCATTACCCGGCCATCACGTTGCTGGGCTCTTTTCCAGAACCATAGTTCGGGACAGAGCCTCACAACTGGGCCAATTATTTGGGTTAACACCCCCTACCACGTACCATGGGCCACAGTCCGAAGTATATCGGTAGGCGCTCAAGGATGTTGGAAAACCTTACCTTAGAACCGGAGTTGAAATTATATGCCACGTACCTCGGATTTTAATTCGGGTATATCGGCATAACTGGATTGGACAAAGGTGATCTGAACTTAGAGTTAGGATTAGGGTCCTACAGCTGTTTTCAAAATAATGCATCTAGAGTCAGCCTTTTAGGGAGTGCTGTATGTGCATGAATGTTTGTGCAGGATGTGATTGTTTGTATGTTACCTATATTTCCTTACATTTTCCCAAAAATATTTTCAAATACCCATATTTCTCATCTTTTCCTTTTATTTTCTCAAACCCTGGATGATTTTCAAAACATCCTATTTTCTTTCAAAACTCCAGGTGGTTTTCCATTCTACCTTTCTACTGGATCTCAAATTTCCAACCACATTTTATATTCTGCCTGTAAAATTTTTCAAAAATTTCCCACATTTTCCTAAGTCTCATTCCAATTCTTTTTCTATTTTCAGTTCGATGGCATCCAGTCAAGTCGATCCTATCTTTCCTGAAGGTCACATCTCCTACGAGGTGCGACAAGGTCGTCTTGAACATCGATCCCTTAGCACCCGAACTTTCATTCCCCGATGGTACTATTCCTGGTTCAAAAGCTTTTCCCGAATGTTCCCGGACCATTTGAGCGAGTGCGGATTAGAATTGGCGTCAGCAGTTGGAAAGCAGACCATCAACGACAACCTGATCCACGCAATGGCAGAACAATGGAATCCTCGGACATGTACATTCTGGTTCCCGTGGGGAGAGATGACAGTTTTAATGGATGAATTTTCAGAAATCATGGGATTACCAGAACCAGCCGGTCAGCCAAGCGATCCATTAGAACATCAATTCCTGATCAATGTCAAGCGTTTGGACCCCCGAGATTCATTAGCTCGTATGACAGGCCGCCGATCCTGGCCCCTGATCCAGTTGGAGGGAAATGAATATGTTGACCTGCTTGAGTTATACTGCCAGTACGGGACCTTCGTTGAAGTCAGTTCGCTATCTAGGACAGCTAAAGAAAGGATTCAGAATGCAATGGTTCTGGGCACTGTAGGATTATCCCTCTTTCCAGATGGACAAAACTACATGGACATCAAAATAATTCAACTCATGAGAAGATGGGGAAGCCGACAAACCAATCGCCTCTCCATAGCCATGGCAGCGCTCGCCTTCCTATATCGTGGTTTGACTCGATTCTCACTTGGGGAATCCATCTTAGTTGAAGGTTGCATCTACACACTTCAATCCTGGTTCTTCCAGCAAGTTCCAGCCCGAGCAAGCTCTTTCAGATACAACGGTCAAGAACTTCTTCCAGTGGCACAGTACCGGTCTATGATCAACAACATTCAAGAAGATGACGTAGTCTGGGACTATTTTGATCGGCAACTATCTCCTCCCAGATACACATACGCTTATGGCAAGCGGTTCAAGTTGCTGGGACCATTCTTCTGCACTTACTACCAACCAGAGAGATGTGTTCGACAGTTCTCCCAGAGACAGCAGTACGTCGAAGCCCGATTGTTATCAGGAGCTATGGCAAAGTTTGATCTCACTTCCGCACAATGGTCCGGGGCATATCATTCTGCCCGCTACGGTTGGGATTCCTTTGTCTCTCTTAAAATCTTTCCTGGTCCTAGAGTGTCTGCTGATTATCGTGAATGGTGGCAAATTGTTTGTCCTCCACCTCTTTGTCAAGATCAATAAAATCATGTTTTCTCATTTCAATAAAATTCTCTCCTTTTCTATTGTGGTTTGACGACCTCGCCTAGGTAACAAGGCCATATTTTCGTTGTTTGTTTCTCGTGCTAAGAATTGACAACACAATTGTTGTGATTCTCGCGATGACTACCATATTTTCAATAAATATTTCTTCCAAAAGCCAATTCCTTCATAATCTAATCAGGTCTTTGCACTGCAGAGAGCATCCACAACTACATTAGAGCAACCGCAACATTTGATGGTTCAAACAAGGTCAGGAAGAAGAACCACATCACCACATCACTCCTCAGCCTCAGAAGGAGAAATGGATCATCCCGTGAATCAAGATCAATAGCAAGAGGATGATGGCATAGATCCGCAAATGTATGCCATGTTCCGAAAGATGATGAATAAAATGATGAGTGAACAAGCTGGGACTAGTGCAGAGAAAAATCAATTCAGAGAAAAGTTCCACGGGCACAAGAATAAGAAGGCTTCCAAGAAGCAGGTTCAACCAGAAGAAATTTCAGATGAATCAGAATCAACGGAAGACACTGAGGAAGAATATGAGGTGCCTCCAGCATTTCAGAAACGTGGGCGAGAACAAAGGAAGAGCCGCAAATCAAAGAATCAGGTCACAGAAGAACCTCTGCAGTCACAATTCAGGGAAATGGCCCGAGTTGTTAAGGATCTCCAAGCCCGCGACAAGGGCAAGAAAGTCTTCACCAGTGAGGACTTCTATGACGGCCTCGAAGGGGATGATGATCTCAAAAACCTTCCCAAAAAATTCATCAAGTTCGATGGTTCTGGCGATCCGAAAGCCCATCTCGCCACTTTCTTCGCAGAGTGCTCAAGATTCAAGAGAGATAACAGAGCACTATTCCTGTGTTTTCCTCGTAGCTTGGAAGGAGTTACAGCTAAATGGTATGCTGAGCATATTAATCCCATCGAGCTCAAGGAGTTCGATAAAGTGGTGAATTTATTTATTGAACGCTTCTTGTTCAACACAGAAGCGCTCCCAACATTAACTCATCTCTGCAGTCTGAGGCAGAATGAGAATGAAAAAGCACGAGATTTCATTCACAAATGGAGGTCAGCCTGCAACAAAATGAGAGATCCCATATCTGAAAGGCACGCTTTGTCATTGATCCTCAACAACGTTTCTCAACCATTAAGAGGATTAATCTCTACTGCACCGTCCAGGACCTTCATTGAATTAACTGAGCGAGCAGAATGGCTCGAGCTGAGCGTAGAGAATGGAGTCTATGAAGGCTTCACTTTTTCCAAGAGTAACCCTCAAGGTGAGCAGAAGAAGAAAGCTCACTTCACCTTCTCTGCCAATAACAACAACAACAATAGCCGAAATCAGTACAAAGGGCAGAAGAAAGATTACTGCTACGGCGCAGGCAATTCCAACAATAAAGGAGATCAGAAATTGAAGCCTGCTCCTCAATACAGTAAGCCTTCTCAGCAAGATCAAGGGCCGAAATTGCGTGAAAAAGTTAAACATGAAGGATGGAGCTATGACCGAAAATTTACTCCTCTCGACCAATCACTCGAAGATGTGCTCGAGTATATGCTATCGAAGGAAATGGTCAAGTTGCCGAGATTGGCTGATCCCCCTGTGCCTATGGGGAAATGGAAAGATCAATTCTGCAAGTTTCACAGAACAGTGGGACACAGCACTGAGAACTATTTTGTTCTCAAGAACATTGTGCAGGTTCTTATTGACAAGAATTTATTGATAGAAGGAGAAGAAGAAGAAAAAATGGACATTCTTAAGCAGCCTTTTCCTTCACACACCACAGCAGTAGTGTCTGCCCAACCATTCCTGCCTCACGAACACATCAAGCCATGTTCTGCACAAGATCTACAAGTTCAACATCAGGTGTCAGTGCTTCGACGAGCAGCTCCAGCTCCTAAAAAGATGGACCTAATCTCAGCATTCAGCAAGATGAAAATTTCTGAAGCACCTGTAAAGTCATCCCCCAAGTCAAAGGGACTTCCTGATTTTCTGAATCAAATCATCAAGCCCAAGTCGGAGAATTCAATTCAGAAGCCTCTAACCGCTCTGTCCAATGTTTCCATTCTTGACTTGGCCAAGAGTTTCTGCAAGCATCAGCAAGTACTGGACGATTTGCTCAGAAAGATCAAAGTTAAGCCCAGTACCACTCCTGAAGACATGGCACAAATAGTGAATTCAGCCATGACCAATGCGCCGATCACTTTCTCGGATGAGGACCTTCCCAAGCCTCATTCCTTTCACAATAATGCTCTTTACATCGCCGTTCGGGTAAGGGGAATGACAGTACCCCATATACTAGTTGATGGAGGCAGCAGCCTCAATATATGTCCTGAAATGACCACAAAGGCGCTAGGCATTAAGGAAGAAGAATACATTCCAGATTCTATTACCATCTATGGGTTTGACAATCATGGTCAGACGGCCAAAGGCAAGATATTCCTGGAAGTGTTCATCAATTATTCGGTACATTCAGTGCTTTTTCATGTGGTCTATGTGCCACCCACCTACAATTTGCTGCTCGGAAGGACATGGATTCATAATGCAAATGCAGTACCTTCCACCTTGCATCAATGCGTAAAATGGTCCAAAGGTGGAATGATTACAACAGTGCTCGAAGAGGACCCAGAAGAAAGGCTCCCACAACCTATGATCCCTCGACCATCATTCACTACAGATATTCCTAGCATCAGAGAGAGTGAAGAAATCAGTCTCAAAGAAAGTCAGGAAATACTCCAGGTAACATCAGAATTATCCCTGCACACTGTAGCCATGACCCGATGGAGAGGTCCCAAGTTCTTCAAGATTGGAGGTCGTGTCAGCTATGACACTGTCAAAGATCATCCATTGTTTCCATAATTCATGAAAGTAAGAAAGGGATTTGATTTACTTCTGAAGCATGGTTATCAACCCTTTAAAGGACTGGGCAAAAATGAAGATGGTCGTGTCGAGCCAATGATCCAAAAGCATCGTCCCCACAGGGCAGGATTAGGGTTTTCCGGCGGGAGCTCACCAAAGAAGACTTTTTGTGAAAGGGGCACATTGAGAATCGTTGTTGCATTTCCTTTCTATTCCTTTCAAAATAAATGTCTCAATGTCTTTTATCAATTTCAAATCAATAAAATGTCAAGTTTCTTTGTCTATCTGGATGCCATCTGCCTCTTTTGTCTCTACATCCTCATTTTATAACTCAATGTCATTTTATGCATAATTCTTTTTAAATGATTGTTTGTCGTATGATGGACGATTTTCCTAAATCCAATCTCTTATCCAAAATTTCAGAAATGTCTTCCCGAACAATCAAGAAACTCGTTATCAACCCAAAGGCTTTCCAGAAATCGGCAGCAATTCACCGAGTCAAAGCAAGCACAGGAGATAGCAAGGTTGCAAAGCAGTTAGATGATTATGCAGAATTTGATCCGTCTCTTCAGGAATTACCAGAGTTTGCCGCAGTTCAGAAGCAAGATGAACCATCTGCTCTAGTACAAGACCCGACCGAAAATGTCAATATCGGTTTAGAGGACAATCCCAAGATTCTCAAGATCGGTACCAGTCTGAGTCCGGAAGAGAAAGAAAGGCTCACAAATTTTCTCAAGCGGCATGAAGAAGTATTCGCATGGACATATGAAGATATGCCGGGCTTAGACCCAAAATTAGTTGAACACCGTCTCGTCTTGAAGCCAGATGCTAAGCCAGTCAAGCAGAAACTGAGAAAAATGGATCCCAGAATAGAACAACAAGTCAAAGAAGGACTTGAAGATCTGCTCAAAGCAGGATTTATCTGACCTATTGACTATCCAGATTGGTTAGCCAATATCGTCGTTGTCTCAAAGAAAAGCGGCAAAGTCAGGATTTGCATAGACTTCAGAGACCTCAACAAGGCAACTCCAAAGGATGATTATCCACTTCCAAGCATTGATCTTCTGATTGACAGCACGGCAGGACATGCCATGTTCTCATTTATGGACGGATATTCTGGCTATAATCAGATTAAGTTGGCCGCCCGCGACCAATCAAAAACTTCCTTCACTACGCCTTGGGGCACTTTCTGCTATACAGTTATGCCTTTTGGGCTCAAGAACGTTGGAGCAACATATCAACGGGCAATGGCCGTTATCTTTCACGATCAGATGCGCAAAATCATGGATGCATATGTTGACGATATCCTTGTGAAATCTAAAGAGGGAGAAGATCACCTTGAAGCACTTGATCAAGTCTTTAAGCAACTCATCCTTTATAAGTTAAGGCTTAACCCGCAAAAGTGTGTTTTTGGAGTCGAATCAGGCAAACTGTTGGGATTTCTAGTCAGCAAAAAGGGAATTGAAGTTGACCCAGCCAAAGCAAAGGCTATCATTAATATGTCACCCCCGAAAAATCTCAAAGAGTTGCGTAGCCTTCAGGGACGCATGCAATCAATTCGGCGGTTTATTTCCAACTTAGTGATGAGATGTGAGCCCTTCAACCACTTACTCAGAAAAGGAGTAAAGTTCGAATGGGGACTAGAGTGTCAGCAATCGTTCGATCGAATCAAGAAGTATCTTCTCAATCCTCTAATCTTGAAGCCGCCAGAATTGGGAAAACCTCTTCTATTATACATCTCAGTCAATCAAGTCGCATGCGGCGGATTCTTGGCGCAGTACAAAGAAGGCAGCCTGATAGAACACGCCATTTATTATGTGAGTAAGACTTTCATAGATTATGAAAAGAAATACTCTCAAATAGAGAAGACCTGCCTAGCTCTGGTATGGATGTGTCAGAAGCTAAGACACTACCTGCTGGCATCTGAAGTCAAAATCTTGTCTAAACTCAATCCCCTCAAGTACATCTTAGAGCAACCTTTCCTCAGCGGACGAGTCGCAAAATGGCAAGTCTTATTGATGCAGTATGACTTAGAATATGTCTCGCAGCAATCAATCAAAGGTCAAGCAATTGCAGATCAATTGGCAGATTTTCCTCTGGCAGAAGAAGTGCAAGCCGAAGATGACTTCCCTGATGAGCAAATTTGCAATATCCAGCAATCTCTAGTCTGGAATTTATTTTTCGATGGTTCTAAGAACATGGCCGGAATAGGCATCGGAATTTTATTAATCACTCCAGAGAAAGAAATGATTCCATTTTCTCTTAAGTTAGACTTTCAATGTACTCACAACATGGCCGAGTATGAAGCCCTGATTCAAGGTCTAAAGATTCTACTAGACTTCAATGTCAAGAAAGTGCACGCTTACGGCGACTCATTACTCGTTGTCAATCAAGTCCGAGCCGAATGGCAAGTGAAAGATCAGAAGCTATTCCCATATCAGAAAATTGTTTCAGTTTTTGTCAGCAAGTTTGAAGAATTTCAGTTATTCCATATCAAGAGAGATTTTAATCAAGTGGCCGATAGTCTAGCCAGTTTAGGCTCCATTATGGCATTCAGAAATGGAGAATCTTGTCGCTCTTTTGAAATTGACAGACTTGACCAACCTGCTTTCCTTCCAGCGGAACAAGTAAACCAGGCTGAGCAAAGGAAGAAGCCTTGGTATTACAACATCAAAACTTTCATAGAAACCGGTGAATTTCCTCCAGAACTCTCAAAGAAAGAGCAGCGAGCAATCCAGCGTATGTCTACTCGATATTTCATTTTGGCCAATGTCCTCTATCGTCGAGGATTCAGTTCAGAATATTCCAGATGTTTAGATGAAGACGAAGCCAAAGAAGTCATGCGAGAAGCACATGAAGGCATTTGTGGTGGCCACGTCGGCTACCAAACCCTTGTCAAACAAATCATCAGAGCAGGTTACTACTGGAAGACTATGCAACAAGACTGTTATCATTATGTGAAGAAGTGTGTGCAATGCCAGATACACGCACCTTCTATTCATGCTCCGGCAACTTATTTGCAATCTGTTGTTTCTCCATGGCCGTTCTCCATGTGGGCCTTCGATGTCGTAGGTCCCATCACTCCTTCAGCTTCAAATGGCCACAAATATTTCCTTGCCGCAACAGAATATTTCACCAAGTGGGTAGAAGCTATCACTCTTCGCACAGTAGAAGGCCGACACGTAGTCTCTTTCATTCACAAGAACATCCTTTGCCGCATCGGCATCCCACATGACATCGTGTCAGATAATGGCAGTCATTTCAAGAATGAAAAGATGAAGACATTCTGCTCAAAGTTCAAAATCTATCATCATTTCTCCGCTCCCTACTATCCTCAAGGGAATGGTCAGGCAGAGGCCACCAATAAAATCTTAATTCGCATCTTGGAGCGAACTGTGGAAACAGGCCGCGATTGGCATGAGAAGATCCACGATGCACTATGGGCCTACCGGACCACTATTCGCACTCCAACGAATGCTACTCCATCAGAATTGGTCTACGGAACAAAAGTAGTGTTGCCGCTACATGTTTAGAAGCCCGTTTTGAAATTCGCATCGCTTCTGCAATTACCTCTTGATTAATACCAGCAGCAGCGACTGGTACAACTAGACTTACTCGACGAGAGAAGGCTAAAAGCAGCAGAACATGCTCAATCCTATCGCCAGAGAGTGGCCAGGCAGTACGCGAAGTCTGTCATCGAAAGAAGATTCAAAGTCAATGAGTTCGTGCTTCGATCCACAACCTATCTCAAGCATCATCCTGGCGGTAAATGGTCGCCAAATTGGGAAGGCCCATATGTCGTCAAAGAAGCATTACCCCGCAACTCATATCGGCTCATCAACGCCGATGGGGTAGAATTGTCGGATCCCATTAATGCTCGACACTTGAAAAAGTTCTACACTTGAAACATTTAGTCTCCTCTTGTAATCTTCCCGTTTCCTTCAAATAATGATCCAACTTTCTTTCCCAGTTACACTGGGGCATTTTTAAAATTTTGTTTTGTATGCAGGCAGGATAAACAAATTCCTCATTTCATGCACTTATGTATTCATGTGCATCAATTCATATTCATTTGCATTCAATTGCATTGACAACAATTCGGTCAGTATTGGGATTTCAACAAACAGTCTCATCACAATTCCTAATGATTCAAAAGCGAAAGATAATCACCAGTACTGAACCGAAACCCAGCGCTCGAACTGGTATTATTTCAAAATCCAGTGTTCAAATTAATACATTTTCAAAATCCAACCTTTTGAGTCAATCTCGGAAAACCGAGTTCCGACTCGGGTTTTTATTCAAATCATTTTCTTTTGTTAATCCGGGTTCCGACTCGAGATTTCTTTATCTTATTCAAGCTCTAATTCAAGCACTTCATTTTCTTTTGTTGATCCGGGTTCCGACTCGAGATCTCTTTATTTACTCGAGTCCTGACTCGAGCTCTTCATTTTCTTTTGTGGATCCGGGTTCCGACTCGTGATCTCTATATTTTATTCGAACTCTGACTCGAATTCATCATTCTCCTTTCTTGATCCAAGTCATTTCGATCCTCAGGGTCTGTTAATTGCTCAAATTTGATATTTTGCCCTCTAATTTCCAATTTAAATCTTTGGATCATGCAACTCCCCAATTCTGACCTCTGGGTCACCCAATTTCCAATTTCAAATTCCAATTCTCAATTCTCAATTCCAAATTTCCAAATTTCGACCTTCGGGTCAATCAATTCTCAAGTTCGACCTTCGGGTCACGTAATTTTGACCTTTTGGTCAACCAATTCTCAATTTCGACCGTCAGGTCATCCAATTTTGACCTTCGGGTCATTCAAATTTCCAACAATCAATTTTCCAATTTTCAATTTTGACCTTTTGGTCAAACAATATCAATATCCAATTTCAATCATTTTCTCTTGCGAAAGACCCTTTTTAGGGAGAGTTCGAGGGAGCTCGTTCTTTTAGCATGCTATCCAATTCGTTCACTTAGCCCTATTTCAGGGAGAGTTTGAAGGGACTCCCGTCTTTGTGAACCGTTTGCAAAACATTTTCCAATTTCACACGAGGAACCCTTTTAAAGGGAGAGGCTCGACGGAGACTCGCTTTTCTTGTGACCCCCCAATTTCATACTAGGCCTTTTTCGTCACGAAGAACCCTCTTTGCAGGGAGAGTGTGATGAACTCGTTCCTTTTATGACCCAATTTTCAGACCTCACTATTATCGGCCCACTTTCCATAAGAGAAGCCTAATCTTAGGGAGCTTTGACGAAAGCTCAATTTCTCTTCGAAAGTCCGTTTTGCAAACACCTCCTCTTCAGGGAAGAGAGGAGTATTTCCGATTTCCCATTCAGGTAAGGGCCAAGCCTGAGTCTCTCTTTTTGGGGAAAAAGAGAGGAGAATTTTCGTCACGGATGTGTTGAGCCGGACCTCAAATGCTCACTTTTACCGAAGATTTCAAGAAAATTTTGTCAATTTGTCAATCAATTATTTGTTGATTTCAAAAACTTTATTATACAAATCTTTACCTCAGTCTACCTACAACATTACTTCCAAGAGAGTGAAGCTTTTGCGAAAAGAGATTCAAACTTCAAATTCTTTCTATTGGCCAACCAAAAGGATGAAGGATAAATCCTCGATATGGCCAGAAAAGAAGATTCAATGTTATGGAAAAGCCATAGATGATTGATATTGATCGCAGTTATGGCACATTTTAAAGACCATTCTTGTAAAAATGAGGCAGTGGAAATATCTTGAGCGCTAAAAAAAAGATAGCATTTACCCAAGCCCTGTCTCCTCAAGCTGCAATTAAATATCCACAAAAGGGATCTCTCAATTGTCGTCAAGGTGAAGGCGAATTAAGCGAGTAGACCTCCGGGGCCAAAGAAGATTTGAAACATCTCCTAGATGACGGAGTTTGTGACAGATTCTTCTAGAGAAAGTCCAAAGTACTGTCGAGATGAAGGCAGATGCGATGAGCCTCCCGACAATCCCCAAAAGATATTTAATTTCAGCTATCATCCAAAGATCTTCCACACCATGAGCCAATATCGTCAAAGAAGGATCGAAACATCTCCAAGTTGAAGGAGTTTGTGACGTACCCTTCCCAAAAGAGAGCAAGAGAGAGAAAAAGTCAGAACATCCCCAAAATGAAGGAGAATGTAGCAAAAAAACCAAGAGAGCCAAAAGAGTGCAGCAAGATTATCATGAGAGAAGCTCCCAGGATATCAAATTGCCAAATTTATCAAGAATCCTCTTTAAATTTGTGAAATTCTATTATCAATATTATTCCATCAACTGCTTTCATAATTTCAAATTCTCTTTCTTGTTCATATCAAGGAAATTGATAACCTCCTGGAAGAAGGTCAATCGCAAGCACTTTGGATGCTAAATCTTGATTCTACGAAGTGAATCTCGTTTGGAGGTAATGCTTCAGGTAGAAAAGAAAGAATATTTTGCAACAATGCGTATCCTTTTCAAATACTTTGCATCAATAACAAATTTCTTAACATTTTGACAATATTTTCTAGCTATCCTGACGTGAAGTGAGAGCTTGATATCCGTCCTTGATACATCCTGACACCAATTTTAAATCCCTCTTAAGGACTTGATTTCCTTCCCTTCTTTGAGAGTGTAAGCTCTCAGATTCGCACACTTCCCTATGTCCCCACTGTCCCACCATAGACAGTCCCATTTCGGTTCGAGGTCAAACCACCAATCATTTCTCGCAAAAGGCAATTTCAAAAGCCGATTTTAGTCTCAGCAATGAGACGCCCAAAATCAATCCCTTTTCAAGCTTTAGGGACCTCATTTTCCTTCCTTTTGCAAAACCCCTGTCGGATTTATTGTGCAAAATCCGAAGGTTCCATCATACCAGCCATTTTCCGCCCGATCAGGATAAGGGTACAAACCTGAGCCTCATTCAAAGAGGTATTCCATTTTTCGCCCGATCAGGATAAGGGTACAAACCTGAGCCTCATTCAAAGAGGTATTCCATTTTCCGGTCGATCAAAATAAGGGTGTACCTGAGCCTCATTCAAAGAGGTATTCCATTTTTCGCCCGATCAGGATAAGGGTACAAACCTGAGCTTCATTCAAAGAGGTATTCCATTTTCCGTCCGATCAGGATAAGGGTACAAACCTGAGCCTCATTCAAAGAGGTATTCCATTTTCTGCCCGATCAGGATAAGGGTACAAACCTGAGCCTCATTCAAAGAGGTATTCCATTTTTCGCCTGATCAGGATAAGGGTACAAACCTGAGCCTCATTCAAATAGGTATTCTATTTTCCGCCCCATCAGGATAAGGGTACAAACCTGAGCTTCATTCAAAGAGGTATTCCATTTTCCGCCCGATCAGGATAAGGGTGCAAACCTAAATCTCATTTTAATGAGATATTTCATTCCCCAATCTGGTCAAGGGTAAAAACCTGAGCTTCGTTCCATACGAGGTATTTCTGTCCCATCCAGGTTAAGGGCAAAAAAACCTGAATTTTACTCTCACCGAGCGAATCATTTCTCTTCATTCTCCATTTCATATCTATCATGTTCACCAGGCTAATTTCCTCATACCCAGTTAGATCCTTCAAACTGGGGCATTTTATATATATATATATATATATATATATAGCCCAAATTTGGAGTGTTTTTCTTTGCCACTAAGCTCGACCATAAGCCGACTTAGTAGCAAAGAGGGGCATCTGTAAACACCCCAAATTTTCACTCACTTTCTTGACATCGCCCTCAATCATCATATTTCATTTCTTCAAATGTAATGAAGGGTAAAATGGTCATTTTCCAAGATTGAACCTTGCAGAAGGTCCAAAATTTCATTCTTGAGCCTCAAAAATTCTATATTTAGGTTCAGAGACATCTTCAAATTGCAAAATTTCAAAATCCTTTTTCTGGACAAAAAGCTAGAATTTCCAAGTCCAATTTCAAAGTGACATTTCACAGAACATGTCTTTGCATAGCATTGCATCATTTCACTGCATAGCATGTCAGTTTGAGATCCAGAACTCCTGATTTTGAAAATTGTCCATCCAGATTTGATTTTTAAACTTTTTCAATTTGATTTTTAAAACCTTGGGTAATCAAAATTACCAAATTTTCCCATTTTACCCCCAGGACTTTGAATTACAAAAATTTTTACATTTACTTCATCCATATTTTGCTCTAAAAAACCAATTTTTCCAAATTCTTGAAAACAAATAATGTTTTATCTCATATTTTCAAATAAATAGAGCGGGATCCGCCTTTTGACTAGCATCATACTTAGACTCTCAGGTAAGTTGTTTATTCTAAAGCGGGACCCACCCAAAGTTCATACCAATTTGCAAATTTTCTCTTTTATTTCTCAATATTATTCATTTAGTTAGTGGGCCCACACACATGTGGCACCCCAATTGAAAATAAAAGAGTTGCCAACACAAAATAAAGCTTTATTTTCAAAAGAATTTTAAAGATGGCTGAGGGGGCATCTCCCATTTATTATTATCATTAAATTTATTTTTTTTAGAAACAGTTTTAAAAAAAAAAACCACAACCGAACTTGCTTAAAATGCTTAGTTATCTAAAACTTAAGTCAATGAACCCAAAATGGTTTTAAAAACCTAAGATTTTGTCCATCACCAAAAACGGTGAGTTTTTAAAATTCGGTTACAAAATTTTCAAAAGCTTTCAAAAAAAAAAAATTTGTAACGGAAGGGAGAGCTGCATTTTTTTTTTAAAAGAGGGGAAAGTTTTTTTAAAAAGGGGGGTAGGGCATTCACGAAGGGGGAGAGAGCCGATTGAAGAGAGGGTTTTGTTTTCAGTTTTGCAGGGTCTTCCACCATCACCACCAGCATCATCCTTCTTCAGCCCCAGCCGCAGGAGCTCCTTTGTCGTGTAGCCTGGCCCTTTGAGGATTTTGTCTCTGACGTCCCAATTGAAGCAGAAGATTCAGCCGGCTATCGATTTACCTTCAGCCTATCAGTAGAAGACCCAGCAGGCTGCCGCCCCTTCTACAACCCAGCAGCAAACTACACGGTGTAGGTGATCCAGCAGGCTGCCGTCCACTTTCTTCAGCCCAGCCGCAGAAAGTTGCTCATTCCTTGCTAGTGCAGGGGATTCTTAAGAAGAAAGCATTTCCCTACTGCAGAACTCCAGCCGTGTTGTAAGGTTCACCATTTCTCTCTTTCATCCTCTTCTTCTATCCTTCATTAGATTAGTTAAGCTGGGAGAAAATCAAATAGAAATGATATCATAGATTTAGTTTTATCTGATTTTTGCATGTTAGCATTCATTCAAATCCTGTTTTAATGTATTTGATTCAAAGATTTGTAAATCATAGTTGGATTTGAGTTCGTAGGCATAGTTTTATTTCCAGATTACCCTTTCAATCCATATGTTTTATTTTAGTTTCAAGTTAAATTGAATATATTGCTTGATTAAGTTCCAGAAATCGTTCACCTGATCTTCAATCACTCCTGTGATCAATCTGTTTTGTTTTGGTGGAATTTTTTTTTTACTTCATTGTGCCTACTACCGACTGAGTGTTGGTCGATCATCTGGATCGACCAACCGTGCTTTATAATTTTGATAGAAAGAGTTGTTGTTCCTGTGATGAAATAATGGATTCCCATCAAATGAACGTTTGAGTTCAATCGATTGAACATCCGGATCATCTTCCATGTCCTGTTTGATGTTATGCTTCTGATTGTCATATTGTAAAAAAAAAAAAAAATGGCCTGAGGTCTGGATTTATTCCTATCTGATGAGCTCTGTTTGAACGAGGATTGAGCGACTGATTTGAATCCAATCACTCAACGGGTGTAGCATTCTGATCATCAGATTGAATGTTTAAGTTTTGATCAATTATAACTGAGATAATGTAAAAATGTAGCTGATTTCGGATTATTTTTTTTTCTGTCATTCTTTTTCGATTTTCTGTCATTCAGTTATTTCCTATTTTCTTCAATATCGAATTCCTGTTTGATCGATCTTTGTTTTTCCAGTTTGTTTAAGTGTTGAAATTCTTTCTTTTTCATTCATTGATTTTCTGTTTTCATTTCAATTCTTAATTTTTTTTTTAGTCCAATTCCTGTTTCTTCCATTTCCGATTCCTTGTTTTCCAGTGTTCCATTTCATATTTGGTTTTCTTGACTTTTAACCATTTTTCCTGTTTTGAAGCCCATTATTTCTCAGTTTCCATCATTACTTCCTAGGATTGCCCATGAGACGCACATTGTATTTGGTTGGTTCCTGCAAAATACAGTTAGATGAAGAGAGTAATGTAGGTTCCATCAACCCCTTTTGGATAACTTGTAGCATACAGGGAGCTATTCATTTTCTGCTGCAAATACCCAGTCTTGATAATCGGCAATATTCATGAACGAATATCTCTATATCCGTTCGTGATCTCCCAACCATCTTTGGCGTGTGTAAACACACCAAATTTTTACCTTCATCCAGTGTTTGTCCATTTCATAAGTCATCACAGATCATTGCATGTCATTGCACGCATTCTGCATAGCATTGTATGACATTGCATCTCATTTTTGAGATCCAGCACTCCTATTTCAAAACATTCAATCCAGATTTGAATTTTAAAGCTTTATTTCAAAATCAATTTCAAAACCTGGGTTTTTATTCAATACTCTGTCATTTTCCAACCCCAGGACTTTGTATTTCGAAATATTTTCTCAGAAAACAATCTGGATTCCTTTCAAATTCAAGCTTTAATCGATTTCAATTCACAGATGAGACCCATTTAGTAGGTGTCGCTTCTGAATGCCTCTATTCATCAAATTTCTCAAATTTTTGAAAGTTTCAGTCCGATCAGGACTCTGTCTCAGAGTCCTAATCCGGTCAGAAGTCTGGTTTTTAAGTCTGTTTTACTTCCATTCTCAATCTTTTTCGTTTGTTTTCGAAATTTAGGTCATTTCACAGAGTCCAGTTAGTTCAGGACTCTATTTTAGAGTTCGGTCGAGTTGGGAGTCTAACCCTGACTGTGTTTTCTGACTTATTTCATCATTTCTTGATAAAATCTTTTGAAAATTCTTTCATTTGGATTTTAAAATCTAAAATCTCAGAGTCCTAAGAGTTCAGGACTCTAACCCGGAGTTCCAGTTCGCTTGAGACCCTATTTTCAAAGATCTTGAATTTCAAATACTGATTTTAACCCCTTTTCAAAGCCATTTTCAGTGTTTATTTCAAAAATGTTCAAAATTCGATGTGGGCCCACTCAGTTGGCACCATATCCAGAGGAATTCTAACTCAGTTAGGACCTTATGCCATTTCAAACATCCTAATTTTAAGTTTACTTTTGAAATTTTTTTGAAAACTCCATCAATTTCAAGTTTTAAAATCGCTTTTTGAAAAACTCAAGTAGGGCCCACTCGGGGTGGCGCCATATTCGAGTAAGTCAGGGCTAGACTAGGGTTAGTTGATGTCTTGGTTAGTGTTAGAGGTTTAGAAGAGTCAAAACCATTTTGAAAAACTCATTTTTGAAAGTTAGTTTTCAAAACTAGTGTTTTTAAAGGTTTTTAAAAGTGTTTTAAAAACCCAATGTGAGAGAATGCCAAGTGGCACCACATTTGGGGGATTCTTAGGTTTAGCTAGGGGTTAATTAGGAACTATTTAGGATAATTTAGACTAGGGGTAGTTAGGTAACTCCACCCCAAAATCGCCCCCCCTTTAGAGTCCAAAATTTTCAAAATTGTCAATTTTTAAACCTAATTTTTTTATTATAAATAGAGGCATAAGGGGGGTCGATTTTTCCATCTCTCTCTTATTGGATTCTTGGAGCTTCTCTCTCCTCTCCAGCCCTTCCTCCATTGCTGCAACTCCAAGGTATGAACTTCTTCACTTTTTTTATTTTATTTAATGCTTTTTAATGCTTTAAACCTAGATTTAGGCTTGGACACCCCTCCTTATGGAAGATCAACCATGGTTTCACCTCAAGAACCAGCAAGAACAATTCAAGAAGGTGATCTAACCCTGTTTTGGATAATTTACAGAGATTTTAATCCATTAGAATTGATTTTAACATGATTCTTTGCATTATTAACCAATAAAATATATGATTTACCCTTTTTAATGGGTTAAATCTATGTTTTAAAGGTGATATCAAATTCCAGCCATTGATTCCCTGTTTTTAATTTATTTTCATGGTTTATTCATGTTTGTTTTACGTTCTATAGCATAAAAATAAGTTTTATTTACTGTTTTATGGTTTATTTTATTTATTTACATTAGTTAATGCATGGTTTTTCAAGTTTCTTAAATTTCTGTGTGTTCTAGGTTTAGAACAGTAAAGATGATGTTATTTCGGATTGAAGCACTCATTGTTTATTTCTGATTTTTTTATATGTGGTGAATGCATGAGCTATTGAGTTACTGTAGAAAAATCAGAGGTTTTGGATCTCGGGAACCCTGTCAAAAAAATCAGACATCAAATCGGGTTTTTAAAGCTTTAAAATCGTGGTTAAAATCAAGAAGGTAACTTGCTGTGATAATATTTCTCTCATCTTATATCCGATTTTAGATCTGTAAGGTGCTATGGATTCACATTGAATAGATCTGTCTTCTTTAAGAGTTTCGGATTTTTTGATCACTGTTTAGTATTTTTCCCATTTTAGAGAATCTGTTTTTAATTTTAAAACTCATTAGGGTTTACCAAAACCCTAATCAGACTTGTGTTAGTCATAAATCCCAAACCACAGATCCGATTTTAGATCTGTAAAAAGTGAGTATTGTTATTTTTCTGTCTACTGTTCACCACTAAAATTTTCAGAGATTTGTGTTTAGAATTGCTATTTATGTTTGTATTTTCAATCTGGAATAGCTGTTTTAATCCCTGTTAAGAGTGATATATTTTAGCTCAGATTGCCGGAAGGGTTTCTCCCTAACCGGAGATGATTTTTCCAATCTGTAAATTGGGAAATCTCTGTTTTTTTTCCTAGTTAGTCTCTGTAAAATTTCATAAATTTCCATGGAGATTTGACCCCTGGTTCAGGTCTTGGACTGAGACTGGTTCGTGAATTAGGTCAAAAATAGCATATTTTTAGGGTTTAATGCAATTTTTGGATTAATTTAATGTCAAAAAATTATTTTTATAATTCCAATTCGATATTAGGGTTATAACAAGTGCAGGTACTAATTTTTATGGATTTTGGAATCCATTTGATGGCTGAATTGAGCAAATTGCAAAACCGGGTTCCTGAAAGATCCAAAAACACTGCAAAAATCACAAAATTTGTGATATTATTGGATTTTCGTGCATAAGCATATGGTTTTAGGGTTTTATCATGTTCATAATAATATTAGGATGCTTTAGGTTTAATTTTGTGCTCATTTGATTTCATTTAGTGCATAAAACCTAAATTTTTACCAAAATCTCTTTCTAAAAACCCTGATTTCAAGGCCATAGTCTTGCTATCAGGGGCAATTTGGTCATTTGACCTAAATTTCGAAATCCCTAACCCTAATTTCATATTTGTAATCATGTCATAGTATATTTGGTTTGAGTTTATTCCATTCAAATTTCAAAACTTGCATTTTATCAAAATATCTTTCTAAAAACCCTAATTTCAAGGCCATAGTCTTGTTATTAGGAGTATTTTGGTCATTTGGACCCCAATTTCGATATTTCATATTTTATCTTCCTTATTTATTCAATTTTATTTCATACTTTATCATTTTGATTTAAGGGAATCATGGCAAAAAGGCTTATATCTAGCAAAATCCAATAATTTCCTGATATTGTTGGATAAATCTAGAAAAGCCAACATATATTCATTAACCAAGTTTTCTAGTTTTGCAGGTACATTGAAGACTTTATTTTCTATGTATTTAAATTTCAATAGTGATGTAATTTGTAATTAAACTTTGGAATAAGAATTTACATTTCCTGCTTAGCTTAGGTTGCATTGCATATAGCTTATTTTTATAATTTTAATGTGTGATGGATGATGATTCATGCATATTTTTACAAATTCACCATGGTCTACACGAATGGCACATGCACTAGCTTCTATGAAGTTTATAAACTTGGTGGAATTTGTATTTATGGCCATAGTCAGAATATGAATGATACTTAGATTTATGATCTTCACATTAGCCACATTCAGCCTACACTCTTAGGCTAACTTCAAAAATGCACTGCATTTCTCAAAAATACAAAAAGTATTTCTCAATTCCTTAAATCCATATTCATTCATTTCATGCATTTGCCAATTCCAATCTCAATTCAAAGAAGTTCATTTTCTCAAAATCTCCTAAGTCTTATAGCAAAATCGATTTTCCCAAAGACATTGAATTTCAAAGGATATTTCAAGTATTTCCCAAGTTCCAAATTCAAATTTTCTAAGTTAGAATTTCAATTTCCAAGTTTGAATTCAGAGAAACCAAGTCTCTCAGAATCGATTTTCACCAAATGTCAAGGATTCCTCAAAATCGATTTTTATTTCTCTCAGAAGTATATTTCAAATCCCAATTCACGATTTTCCATGTGATACCTATTCTAAATATTTCAATCATTCAAAGCAAACATCATGGTTTCAAAATGTGCATTTTCTGAAAATTCATAGCACATGCCTGATTCTATGTGCATTTAGAAATTAGAATATGATTTAGACAAGTTGAATAGAGTAGAGCATAAGATTGATCCTTGGTTCAATTACCCCTGTTAAAGGTGGCAGGAACGGTTGAATCTCGTACCGACAGGCGAGTCCCATTCTACGGAATTTTCTCGCATTTTAAAACGGAGGCGAGTTATTTTCAAAAAAACTTTTTCAAAGGTCAGTTTGATTTGCAAAAGTAAAATTTTGCGATGATAACAGCGTGCTTCATTATGGATATATAGGGAAGCTCCATACCCATTTTTACTGGAAATTGCATTATAATTTGAGAAATATGGCTGTGTGAAATCACCTACAGAAACTGTCTATACCTGTATTTTCTGATTTTACCCATTATATGGAATTTTCCTTTATATGTATATTCTCTTATTATAGGTATATATATTGATATGTATGTATATCTACCCATATGTATACGTATATATGTATATATATATATGTATATATATACATATATATATACTTATATATATATATATATATATATATATATATATATATATATATATATATATATATATATCCCTTCATGTGCATTGGATATCACATATATTTTTCTTTTTATTTTACTTTTTGCAAATATATCCTCATTATCATATATCATTTATCATAAATTCAAGTATTTTTATATCTACATGTATATCTTTGTTGTATATAATATATATATATGTCCATTCCCTTGGTTATCTTGTACTAACTCTCATTTTGTAGGAAAATCTAAAAGATGCTGATTCCTTGGCTCTATTTCATTTTTTTTTTTTACTTTATGTTATGCAATGTAACAATCCAATGTAAACCTTGGAATAAGATTTACTTTTACTGCTTAGATTAGGCCGCATCTCATATAGTTTGATTTTAGTAATATCCTGATTATATGATGCATACATCTCAATCTTTCAAAATTCACCGTGGATGAACACGAATGGCACGTGCACCAACTCTTAGAGAGTTGATGAACTCGGTGGAGTCCATATTTACGGCCCTAGTCGGAATATGGACGAGACCCAGATCCATCATCTTTCTACCAGTCACATTGAGCCTACACTCTTAGGCTATCTTGAAAATGCACCTCATATTTCCAATGTTTTCAAAATATTGTGAATTAACTCAAATAAACCCTGAATATATTCATGGCCACAGTCAGAATGTGTGAAGGATTTACTTTGGCTTAATCCACATTTTTCCAACAAAATTTTCAGAATTTTTTTCAAAAGTGCATTCATTCATTCAAATCATCTGCATCATTTGTTTTTCTCATGATTTTCTCAAGAAATTTTCACTTCATGGAATCGATTTCTCAAGAAACTATGATGATATTCGGAGTTGGATTTCCCAAATCAAAGTTTTCCCGTGATTTTCCTTAAAAAGTTATTTTCTTAAGATCCATTTTCAAAAGGAATTTTCATCTTTCTCAAGAATAAAAAGCTGATTTTCAGATATTTCAAAGATAAAATTCTCAGGATTTCAATTTCCTAAGTTCTAAATTTCCTTCTCCGATGAATTTTCCTATAAATTTTCTATCCTTTTCTTAAGAAAATTCTCAAAGTCCGAGTTTTCCCAACAAGTGCTTTCCTTTTCAAATGTTCATCTTTTCTCAAGAATTCCTTCCATTTTCTCGAGATTCTCATTTCTTCATGGTTTTCCAAGTCTTTCTAAACTTTCTTAAAATTCTCCTGAGATTCTTATTTCCTCATGGTTTTCCAAGTCTTTCTAATCTTTCTTAAAATTTTCCTGAGATTCTTATTTCCTCATGGTTTTCTAAGTCTTTCTAAGCTTTCTCAAGATTTTCCCGAAATTCTCATCTAAACTTTCTCAAGATTTTCTTGAGATTCTCATCTCTTCAAGATTTTCTAAGTCTTTATAAACTTTCCCGAGATTTTCAAACCTTCTTCGTCTGAGTTTTCCTGAGAGATTGATTTCCATTTTTTCCTGAGAAATGCTTTTCAATTCCAAATATTTTCTAATCATACATCATATTTTCCAATTTACATTTTCCAAAATTCTCATAGCACATGCCTGAATTCTTTGTGCATTTAGGATAGAACACAATTTCGATAATTTTACTAAGTCAAGCACAATTTTGGTCCTTGGTTCGATTACCCCTGTTAAAGGCGGCAGGAACGGTCGAACCTCGTACCGACAGGTCGAGCCCCATCCCATGGATTTTCCCGCAAATTTCAAAACGGAGGCGAGTATTTCAAAACAATTTCCAAAATCCAGTCAAGTTTGAATCGCGAAAGCATTTCGCTCTCTCTTCCACAAGGAAGGGAAGACGGGAAAAATTTTTGGGACGATAACAAAGGGATGGATGCTTCAGAAGAAGAATTGATAATGGATGCTCCAGAGAAAACCTCGATGATGGTGGATTGTAATGGATGTTGATAATCGATCTTGTTGAAGATGGATTAGCGGAGAAACTCCTTGATCAAATGGGCAATGGATGTTGATAATCCTCGATCTCCTACAGAAGCTCAGAGGCCTCTTCTTAAAGGGGAAGTGGAGAGTTTGAGCGGGAGATCATTTAAGGATCAATGGAGGAGAACGAAGGGGGTCGTTTGAGATCGGACGATGGAGAGAGGAGAGGGAAATGCGCAGGAGGAATCCGTTGTTAAGTTTCCTTTTTTTCAAAAAGGAGGTCTTCTTTTAAGAAAGTTTTTGTAAAAATGTTTTAAAATTGAGGTTTTCAGAAAAATTAACTTCGAAAGGCTCAAAATCATTTGTTTTTCTCGTAGTTTTTCCAAATTTTTTGTTTTTTGTGTTATTTTTCATTTTTTTTGTATTTTTGGAATAAAAAGTCTAAGACTTTACGAGAAAACAAAGGTTAGACACTAATTTTTTGTATTTTTGCAAAAAATATTTACAAAAGGGAGTTTTCTAAGAACTCAAGGCTATTCTGGGAAAATTTCTTCAAAAAAATGCATTTGGATCTGGATTTGGAGGAAATATTCAAGGTTTAAGACCTTGAATCGAGAAATACAGAGTTGTGGATCCAACAGGATGGCAGATGAACTGCATGAGCCCTTCAAAACCATTTTTTTTGGTATTTTTGCAATTTTAATTTGGAATTTGGACAACGAGGCTCAGATTTGGATTTAAAACACTGTGTTCAGACTCCAAATCGAGTTGAATATATCGACATAGAATTTAACCCTAAAGATCTGAAGAATAATTGAAATTTGGCTTTGATTTTCTCGGGAGATGGATCTAGGGGCAAAAAGGTTCTTTTTATAAACCTTTGAAAAAATTAGGGTGTTCACAAGCAGAAATCAACAAAGTAACAGGGCAGATCGAAGAGTTAGCAGAGTTCGATTCAGCGATTGAGGTTTTTGCCAGAATTTGCCAGCATTCAGAAGCAGGACGAACCATCGTCGTTGGTTCAAGATCCGACAAAGGATGTCAACATCAGTTCAGAAGATGATCCAAAAATCCTCAAAATTGGTTCTAGCTTAAGTTCAGGTGAGAAGGAAAGGCTCATCCACTTCCTCAAACAGCATCAGAAAGTCTTTGCTTGGACTTATGAGGATATGCCAGGCTTAGATCCCAAGCTGGTCGAGCATCGCCTTGTGCTGAAGCCAGATTGCAAACCAATCAAGCAGAAATTAAGAAAAATGGATTCTCGAGTGGCACCGCAAGTTAAAGAAGGACTTGAAGAGTTGTTAAAAGCAGGATTCATCCGGACTATTGAGTATTCAGATTGGTTGGCGAACATCGTAGCGGTTCCCAAAAAGAATGGCAAAGTTCGAATCTGTATTGATTTCAGAGATCTGAGCAAAGCAACCCCGAAAGATAATTATCCACTCCCCAACATCGATCTTTTGATCAATAGCACGGCAGGCCATGCCATGTTTTCCTTTATGGACGGATATTCAGGCTACAATCAGATCAAATTGGCCGCTCGTGACCAATCCAAAACTTCTTTTACCATGCCTTGGGGTACGTTTTGCTATACGGTCATGCCGTTCGGGCTCAAGAATGTTGGGGCAACCTATCAGAGAGCGATGGCAGTCATTTTTCATGACCAGATGCACAAGAACATGGATGCCTATGTGGATGACATCTTGGTCAAGTCAAAAGAAGGAGAGGATCATCTTGATGCTCTTGGCCAAGTCTTTGAAAGACTTATTCTCTACAAGTTGAGACTCAATCCGCAGAAATGTGTGTTCGGAGTATAGTCAGGCAAACTACTTGGCTATATGCTCAGCAAGAAAGGTATAAAAGTGGATCCTGTTAAGGGAAAGGCGATCATTGATATGCCACCTCCCTCTAATCTTAAAGAACTATGAAGCCTTCAGGGTCGCATTCAGTCTATTCGACGCTTCATCTCTAATTTGGCCATGAGATGCGAGCCCTTCAATCACTTGCTGAGAAAAGAAGTGATCGCATCAAGCAGTATCTCCTAAATTCGCCTGTTCTGAAACCACCAGAACTGGGAAAGCCACTCCTTTTATACATTTCCGTCAACCATAATGCTTGTGGTGGATTTCTTGCGCAGTACAAGGAAGGCAGCCGGATAGAGCATGCCATCTACTACATCAGCAAGACCTTCATCGATTATGAGAAAAGATACTCTCAAATGGAGAAGACATGTCTAGCCTTAGTGTGGATGTGTCAAAAGCTGAGACATTATCTTTTAGCTTCAAAAATTAAAATTCTGTCAAGACTCAATCCTCTCAAGTACATCCTTGAGCAGCCGTTTCTTACTGGACGGATTGCAAAATGGCAAGTCCTCCTGATGCAGTACGATTTGGAGTATGTTTCTCAGAAGTCAGTCAAGGGTCAGTCCATCGCAGATCAGTTGGCAGATTTTCCGTTGACAGAAGAAATCAAAGCAGAAGATGATTTCCCTGATGATCACATCTGCAGTGTTCAGGAGTTCCCAGTTTGGACTCTATTATTTGACGGAGCCCAAAATATGTCCGGTATAGGGATTGGGATCTTGCTAATCACTCCTGAAAAGGAGATGCTCCCTTATTCCCTCAAGCTCAACTTCCAATGTACTCACAACATGGCCGAGTATGAAGCTCTAATACAAGGCCTCAAGATTTTGTAAGACTTTGATGTCAAGAGAGTACATGCCTTTGGTGATTCATTGCTTGTTGTCAGTCAAGTTAATGCTGAATGGCAAGTCAAGGATTCAAAATTACTTCCCTACCAGAAGATTGCCTTAGCTCTCATAGGCAATTTTGAAGAAATTCAGCTTAATCATGTCAAAAGGGAATACAATCACATAGCGGATGACCTAGTCTGTTTAGGCTCCATCCTGTCGTTTAAAGACAGTGAATCATGTCGTTCCTTCGAGATCGGCAGACTTGATCAACCTGCCTACATTCCAGTTGAGCAAGTAAACCAAGCCACTCAGAAAGAGAAGCCTTGGTATCAAGACATCAAAAGCTTCATTGAGACCGGTGAATTTACATCGGAAATGCCAAGAAAGGAGCAGCATGCGATCCAACGCATGTCAACCCGTTATTTCATCCTTTCCAATACTCTTTATCATTGTGGATTCAGTTCTGAGTATGCCAGATGCTTAGATAAGGATGAAGCCATGGAAGTTGTCCAAGAGGCACACGAGGGAATTTGTGGTGGTCACGTCGGCTACCAAACACTCGTCAAGCAAATCATCCGGGCAGGGTATTACTGGAAAACTAAGCAGCAGGATTGCCATCAATTTGTAAGGAAGTGTGTCAAGTGTCGAATGCACGCACCTTCCATTCATGCGCCAGCCGCATACTTGCAATCTGTGGTCTCTCCTTGGCCCTTTTTGATGTGGGCCTTCGATGTAGTTGGCCCGATCACTCCTTCGGCTTCTAATGGCCACCGATACTTCCTCGCAGCTACAAAATACTTCACCAAATGGGTCGAAGTCATAACTCTGCGAACGGTAGAAGGCCAACACATGGTTTCGTTTATCCATAAGAATCTTCTTTGTCGCTTTGGCATCCCACATGATATTGTGTCAGACAATGGCAGCCACTTCAAGAATGAGTGGATGAAGACTTTCTGCTTGAAGTTCAGGATTCATCACCACTTCTCAGTTCCTTACTATCCTCAAGGAAATGGCCAGGCGGAGGCCACCAACAAAATTTTGATCTGCATTCTAGAAAGAATTGTAGAGACGGGCCGCGATTGGCACGAGAAGATGCATGACGCACTTTGGGCGTACCGAACCACCATTCGGACCCCAACCAATGCTACTCCTTAAGAGCTTATCTACGGGACCGAGGTAGTGTTACCTCTCCACGTTCAGAAGCCCGCACTCAAGTTTGCATCGCTCATTGAACTCCCGATTGATCAGTATCAGCAGCAGAGGTTGGTACAGCTAGATCTGCTAAACGAGAAAAGGCTCAAGGCAGCGGAGCACGCTCAGGCCTATTGTCAGAGGATAGCTCGGCACTACGCCAAATCAGTTATTGAGAGAAGATTCTGAGTTAATGATCTTGTGCTCAGATCAGCAACTCATCTCAAGCATCGGCTGAAGGGCAAGTGGTCACCCAATTGGGAAGGCCCTTATGTGGTTAAAGAAGCGCTGCCTCGCAATTCCTATCGTCTAATCAACGCAGATGGGGTGGAACTGCCAGATCCTATCAATGCTCTACATTTGAAGAGATTTTACACTTAAATTGTTCATCCTAGCCTGTTGTACTCTTCAAAAGTCTTTTTTTTTCAATAAAGCAATAATCTTCCATTGAATTCTTACATACTTCTCCCTGATACTGGGGCATTTTATTTTGATCTATACTTGCCTTCCTTCATCATATGCAGGCAGGATCAGACGAATCTCTTTTTAAAAATCTTATCAACTTTTTGGTTAATCTCATTATCTTTATTAAATTGCATTCATTTCATTTTTCAATCTAATCAAATTTTTCATCAGTTTATTGTCGATTTTATCAATTTCGTCAAATTTTATCAAGCTTTATCAATTTTATTAAATTTTATTCCTTTACTCTTAACCCCTTCAGGTTAAGGGATAAACTTGATGCCTCTTTTCAATGAGGTATTCTTTTTCCCCCTCAGGTTAAGGGATAAACCTGACCCTCGTTGTCCGAGGTGTTCCCATTCAGGATAAGGGATAATCCTGATATCCCTCATAGGAGCACCGATGCTACCCGTGAGAATTCTTTTTTCAAAATAAATTTCCAATAAATTTCTTTAAATTCTTCTCCATTTTTTATAAATTTTATTCTTTTTCCCTCTTAGGTTAAGGGATAAACCTGAATTATTTCTCATAAATTCCTCAATTCACATCAAATTTTATTCTACACTCCTTTAGGATAAGGGAAAATCCTGAAGCTGTCATAAATAGATTTGGATCTAAGGCCATCTTAGGTCAAGGGTCTTGAATAAATCTCCCATCTTCTTCATTATCGGAATCTATTCGTACATTTTGTCAATCCTTCTAAAATCCGACTCTTGGTTAGAAATTATTTCCTTCCCGTCTGAGTTCTGACTCAGGTTTTTTGTTTTTGTTTTTGTTTTTGTTTTTGTTTTCATTTTTGTTTTCATTTTTGTTTTCAAGATCCGGGTTTCGACTCGGGTTTTTCCTTTTTATATGGCATCTGAAGTTTCGAGTTCCGACTCGGACTTCCTATTGGATTCGACATTCGTGTTGGAACCGATTGTTTCGTTGAAGATTCGAGTTTTCAAACTTGGGTTTTCCCTTTTTATTATTATTATTTTAAAGATCCGGGTTTCGACTCGGGTTTTTCCTTTTTATATATGGCATTTGAAGTTTCGAGTTCCGACTCAGGCTTCCTATCGGATTCAACGCTCGTGTTGGAAACGATCGTTCCTTCGAGAATTCGAGCTTTCAAAAATCTGATTTTCTCTTTTATCTTTCATTTTGAAAAACCGGGTTCTGACTCAGATTTTCCCTTTTCTACATTCTTATTTCTGAAGCCTCGAGTTCTGACTTGGGCTTCCTTTTGGTCCCGATGCTCACATTGGACCAATTGCTACGTCGAGAATTTGAGTTCTCAAACTCGATTCTCATTCATTCTTTTATTTTTGAAAAATCGGGTTCCGACTCGGATTTTCCCTTTTTGTATATTCTTATTTCTGAAGATTCGAGTTCCGACTTGGGTTTTCTTTTGGTCCCGATGCTCACATTGGACCAATTGCTATGTCGAGAATTCGAGTTCTCAAACTCGATTCTCATTCATTCTTTTATTTTTGAAAAACCAGGTTCCGACTCGGATTTTCCCTTTTCTATATTCTTATTTCTGAAGCCTCGAGTTCCGACTTGGGCTTCCTTTTGGTCCCGATGCTCACATTGGACCAATTGCTATGTCGAGAATTCGAGTTCTCAAACTCGATTCTCATTCATTCTTTTATTTTTGAAAAATCGGGTTCCGACTTGGATTTTCCCTTTTTGTATATTCTTATTTCTGAAGCTTCGAGTTCCGACTTGGGTTTCCTTTTGGTCTCGATGTTTACATTGGACCAATTGCTACGTCGAGAATTCGAGTTCTCAAACTCGATTCTCACTCATTTCTTTTATTTTGAAAAACCGGGTTCCGACTCGGATTTTCGCTTTTTTATATTCTTATTCTCTCAAGTTCCAACTCGAATTTCCCCTGTTGATCCAATGCTCGTGTTGGACCAAGTTTCTCCTTATCTTCCCTTTCAGGTTAAGGGATAAACCTGAACTTCCCCTTTAGTATAAGGGATAATCCTGAAACATCGACAATCATTCTCGCTTAAATTCTCATGTATCTTCGAATGTCGGTCTCATTTTCAACTCTCCATTTGAAAATCAGTGCTCGTACTGGTGTGCATTTTCGAAAACCAGTGCTTGTACTGGTATGCACCTTCGAAAACCCAGCGCTCGTGCTGGTGTGCATTTCAAAAACCCAGTGCTCATGCTAGTGTGCATTTTCAAAAACCCAGCGCTCGTATTGGGGCATTTTTTAAAATCCAGTGCTCGTACTGGTGTATTTTTCAAAACCCAGCGCTCATGCTGGTACATCTTCAAATCCAGTGCTCATGCTGGTACATCTAGCGCTCGTGCTAGTGTCTGGCTGACTGATCAGTTAGCCCTTCTGGTTCAGTCTTTGTACTAACCAATCATCATCATTCAAGCTCTAAATTCTCAATTTCAACCTTCGGGTTACCATTTTTTGTCAAAAAAATCAATCTTTTTCTCTTACGAAGGACCCTCTTCAGGGAGAGTTCGAGGGAGATCATTCATTTCGCATGCAACCATCCTTCGTTCACAAGAACCCTCTTCCAGGGAAAGTTTGAAGGGACTCATTTTCTTTGCGAACAATTTGCAAAACAACAACCAACTTTATACAAAAGAATCCTTTTTTCAGGGAGAGCTTCGACGGAAGCTCGTTTCTTTTTGTGACCCCCATTTTTCTCATCTTCGGCCAACCCCTTCACTGAGGACCCTCTTCTAGGGAGAGTGTGATGGACTCGTTCCTCTGTGATACTTTCTCAACTTTGTTTTTCGGTCGTCTTTCCATAAGAGAAGCCTAGAGATAGGGGGTTTTGACGAAAACTTAATTTCTCTTCGAAAATTTCATTTTGCAAACACCTCCTCTTTGAGGAAAAGAGGAGTATTTCCAACTTACCATTCAGGTAAGGGCTAAGCCTGAGTCTCTCTTTTTGGGGAAAAAGAGAGGAGAATTTTGTCACGGACGTGTCAATTCGATATCAAGTAATCTCTTTCATTAAGGATTTCAAGAATCTTTTTCCAATTTGCTATCAAAAGTCACTGTTGATCTTAAAGTTTTCATCATATAAAGAATTACCTCAAACTACCTTTAGTATTATTTCCAAAAGAGCAAGACTTTTGCGAAATAAGAACTGAATTCAAGCTTTTTCTGTTGGTCAACCAAGAGGATGAAGAAAAATCTTCGATATGACCGGCAAAGGAAAAATTCAATGATGTTGAAAAGCCATAAGTGAATGGATATTGATCATAGCTATGGCATGTTCTTAAAGATCGTTCTTTTGGCAGTAAGACAGTGGAAATATCCTGGGCAGTAAAAAGAGAACCTACCCGATTCATATATCCTCAGTCCTTCAAAGCTGCAATCAAATATCCGCAAAAGGGATCTCTCAATTGTCGTCAAGATGAAGACGAATTATGCGAGCTAGATCTCCGAGGCCAAAGAAGGTTTGGATCATCTCCGAGATGAAGGAGTTTGTGAAGGATCCTTCCAGAGAAAGTTCAAATCACCGTCGAGGTGAAGGCGAGTGTGATGGACCTACCGACAAACCCTAAAAGATATTTGATTTCTGTTGTCATCTAAAGACCTGTTAGAACTGATGTCATTAAACCTAAATCCCTGAGATAAAAGAAGGATCAAAACATCTCCGAGATGAAGGAGTTTGTGACGTACCCTTCCTTGAAAAAGAGAAAAAAGTCAGGACATATCCAAAATGAAGGATGATGTAAAAGCCCAAGAAAGCTCCATGACTCAAAAAAGTGTAAAAAGATCATCATGGGAAATGCCCAGGATATCAAACTGCCCGAAACTGCCAGGAATCATCTTTATCTATGTGAAATTCTTTTATCAATGTCTTCTCACTCAATTGCTTTTTATGAAGCTAAGAATGTTTCCTCTCTTTTCATATCAAGGAAATTGATATCCTCCTTAAAGAAGCTCAACAACAACAAATTTTGAATTTGACTCTTGAAATTACAGAGTTAGCCCAATTGGAGCTAATACTCTAGGTAGAAAGAGGTGATATTTTCATACACAATTCAATCATTTTAGATCAACTACAGTTTTTGGCATCTTATTGGCAATACTTTCTCATTATCCCAAAATGAAGTGTGAACGTGATGTTTGTTTTAACGTATCTGTGAACACCCCAAATTTTTCAAAATCTTTTAAATATTCCCTTTTTGCCCCTGATATCATTTTCTGAGCAATTGAGTCTCTTTTAAATCTAAATCTCAAGCTTTATTGAAATTAAATTCATTTTATATGTTTAAATTGATTTCGGGTCTGGATCCATTGTCCAGATCCAAATCTGAGCCTTGTTGTCCAAATTTTAAATTAAAAATACAGAAAATACCAAAAATAGTTTTAAATAGCTCGGACAGTCCATCCGACATCCGTTTGGATCCATCACGCTGTATTTGTCGATTCGAGTATCAATACTCGAACATTTTCTCAAAACTCGGGTCTGAACCCTCTTTTTTTGAAGAAATTTTCCCGAAATGGTCTGAAATTCTCAGGAAAATACTTTTGTAAATATTCTTTGTAGAAAAATACAAAAAATTAGGGTTTAGTCTTTGTTTCTCAGATTTTTATTCCAAAAATACAAAAAAATAAAAATACTCAGAAAAGAACGAAAAAAATAAAAAATAATGAAAGAAAATTACAAAAAATAGAAATGGTTTTTAAGAGAAACCCGTTTTGAAAATTCTTTTTATAAGGAGACCTCTTTTGGAAAAAGTAAAAAAAAAAACTTGCAAAAACTCACAAATCGAGTTAGGGTTTCGGGGGGAGACTCTCTCGAAATTTCTCCCTCAGCCGCCTCTCTCTCTCCTCCATGGCCCGACCTTCCTTCTCCAACCCTTCGATCCCTCATCCCCGCAGGGGAACCATCGATCTTCAACTTCCCCATCGCCTCTCTCAGTCGCCGTCCATCTGCAGCGAACCTTCATTCTCATCCTCCTCCACCCATCTACAACTGAAGCCTTTCGGGATTCTTCTTCTTCTCCTTTAAGAACCGGCAGAGGCAAACCTTCAAGGGACCACTTCTTCACCTCCCCATTTCTTCTTCACGATCGCTTCCACCCCTCCATCCTCCTGTGTTTACAACTCTTCTTCATTTCCTCTTCTCTTCTCTTCTATTTTTCCCCTTCTGCTTTGTTTTCTCCACCATGTATTCGTTCAGCCTCAGCAATACAGGTTAGTTTTGCAATGAAGGACCAAGGTAAGTATCGTCTCCTTCATTTTTCCTTTTTATGTTTCCTTCACCTTAACGCAATCATCGTGGTGTCGTTTTGTTTATTGCAAAACTGACCTACGTATATGCAAGATTAACAGGAATGAATGTGTTCCAACAAATTCTTCTTTCTTTCTTCATTCTTTTTTTTATTTTTTTTTACTTTTCATTTTAATTTCTGTTTGTGTTACGATCTGTTCCTTTTTTTTTTGCCTTGATTCCTGTTTTATTTCCAGTTGCTCTGATTCTTGCTTGATTTCTCGATTTGGATTTTGTTTTGATCCCCTGTTTTAATCACCCCCCATTTTCTATAATTTTCTCTGAATGTTCTCTTGATTCTCCACGATTTTTCCTGTTTCTCTCGATCTCTATACGGCTGAATCTTCTGTTTGATATAAGTTATGTCTTTTGGAGGGATTGCGATCCACCAAAGGAAGCCTTTATGCATATTGCGCTGCAGGAGAGTGTTCCACAAATATTTCTCATTGTGATTTCTATTTCTGTACTACATAACTTCTCGGTTTGATTCGGCTATAAGCAGTCTCGTGCATTGCCTGCATAATGTTAGATTGCATTGGCTTCATTGCGGATCGACTAAAGTTCACAGGCAAGCCTGTTAAGAAATTGCATGATTATAGATAAGCTGTTGGAGATCCATGCGCTCCATTCAAGAAATAAGGTATTGAGCATGATGGATCTCAACTCACTCACGTCCACTTACACTAAGGTGGTTTATGGCTTTGATAATCAAAGTATGATAATGAAAACCAGTGAAATGGTTTTGAAATATAAAAGCCCAGGTGCGTCACCCTACCCACACGCTCATTTGCATATTACCTCTGGATAAGAAGAGAATTGGTTCTCAAAGTCTATATCATAATCCATGATGTAACGCTCATTCATTTCCTCTACAAATTGTTGAAGGTTCATCATCCTTTCTATATTCCATCTCATTAATGTCATCTCATTTATAGTACCTGTGTTTCACCAATTTATTTATGGATGTATTAATCTGGTTGAAATCTTTGGGTTTCCAATATGTCGGGTAGATAAATTCAAAGAGTGGGAAGGAATTCATCAGTAAGAGTGAATCTGGTCTATTGTAATAATAGATTCAATTCACTATGAAAGGCAATAGCCAACGTCTATGGCCTGGGTCAATTTTATCAGGTATGTTAAATTTTTTTTTTTTACTGCAGAATCAATGTGTTGTCATCGTCTCAAATATTCTTAATCTTCCATCTGCTTGTTGATTTACTGCATTATGCTTCTTCTTTTATTATTATTCCTTCTAGTCTCTGCAAAATGCATTGCATAAGCCTTTTCCTTTCTGCTGTTGTGGGAAAGGGTTCTTATTGCAGAGGCAGCTGATGACATGGGTCCTCCACAGACCCTGATTGGTAATTATCATGAGGCTTCACATCATGGACTTCCATCGCTTGGATTGTTCCACTTTACTATTGATAAAGCTAAAGTGGCTCAAGGGTTACTGCTAGTAATACCAAGTGAAGGAAATTCCTGACATTTTCAAAAGATGTCAGTTCTCTATATCATGGGATAAATCAATGTACAAAAGTGAAGAAATATGAGGCAAAGAAAGATATGAAAAAAAAAAATCAAGTGCAGTGATGTTATCAGAAATTCCTGTGATGGCTACCAGCCAAATTGACTGGGATGATGGGAAATGTGTCATTAAAAGCCCAAAAGTCTACAGATGATGTTCAGTGTGCTTTAACAAGGCAACTTTAGAAGAAGAATCATTAGACTCGTCGTATGCCTACTTTGAAATGAGACAACCAGAACCAAATTTATGAAGTAGACATTGCTAATAAATTAGAGGCATCTCTCAATGAAGCAGTGAAGAAGTTGGAACTACCAAAAAAAAAAAAGCAAAAGCAAAGCTGCCAACAAAGAAAATGCAGTAGGGACTGTGGTCAAGTCAGAGAAGTCGTGCCCAATTGGCATACTACCATCTTTGAGCTCTGCCGGGAAACTCCCTGTGCTTGAGAGGGTCAGCGATGACTCTGCATGTTCAGAAACAACCAAGGAAGCCTGTAAATGAGATGCAATCTGTGAGCGGGAAGGCTCGGTGCATGGCAGCAAAAGGAGGAGAGAGACCAGAAAATTTTGCATCTCTGAGATCCAGGTCAAATATGAAATAAATGTTGTTAAGTTTGATGGGCCAGAGCTGAGTAACAGCAGCATAGTAACTACTGCAATTGACTGCATACCTGAGTCTCAGGCATGTTTGCCACCAGTTGAAGTTTTTGTTCCTGTGGATCATCACCTGCAGAATCATAGGAAGAAACTTGTTTGACACCCATTAGAGGCACAGACAGGTCAGTATATTTTTTTTTTTCTAAACAATGGGTGGTCGCCGAATATAGTGGTTTCTGGCCTCCTTTTTCATTCTCTATTTTCCCCCTTTAGAAATACGCCAGGTAACAAAACTCTCACATCTTTAAGTGTAGTTTTTTTTGTCCTTTTGAGTATATGATAATATTTTCATGATTTCCGGAGAATTCCCATGTCACTTACACCAGCACTGCCATCAATACCTCCCTCACTGTTGTACATGCCACCTTAGCATCCACAGTACACTCATCCACTCTTGCACAGCCACATCCATCCCACATTTTCTTACTTATCTGTTAAAACCATATACCCCACTTTTTCCATTTGTACATTTGTTCCCTTAAATCCCAGCAGTAGGATTTATATGTTCCCTGGGTGTGTCCTTTCTCTTCATACTGTTTACTATACCCTTCCTGGCTACATATTGCCAGATACTCACCATGGTTCATCATAACATTAACATCAGTCATATGGTAATTGTACCCAAAACAGTCAATAATGGCTTCCATTAGTTATTTTTGTAGATTCACTGTAGTACCCCTACTATCATCTAATGCTCATATAATTCTCTCCTTCTTTATATTACTGTCATGTCGCACATCAATAAGATACACACCATTCCAGCACCTTCACCTCCCACAATATATCAACAGCACCAGTCCTTATGACACCATACACTATTCTTCATTTTGTCACACCTTATCACCTTGTATCCATGCATTTACCATGGCCACTTCTCTGCATATTGCACCCCACTCATTGCATCACCTAAGCACCTTACAGTGCAATGCACCTTCATAGTGCTTACAACAGTAATAAGTATTGCTGTGGTACCAGAACCCGACTGCTGCTATAATTTCCTGTGTCAACAACATAGCCTCTCAGTTCATCTCTACACTTCCACCTGAATTATCACTTCGTCTACATCTAGCTACAAGGTTAGTGAAAGTTTTGCCATAAAACTGGGATTCATCTGTTTGTATAAAACAGGAGGCAGTTGGTATGTTAATTCAAGAGTCAGCCTTTGGTTTGCTGCAAAAGGTATAGTCTTGATCCAACATTTCACATAATATCATTGTTTATGCCTTCTTAGTTAGGTTTTCTTTAGTTTAATGTGCATATACATTCATATATAAATCTTCTCACATAATATTTATTCTCTCATTAAATTAGGATATTAAGCATGCATTCCAGCATCCATTTCCTGCTTAGTTTAAAGCATCCCTTATGCACTCAGATATATGATTTCTCATCAGCATGATGTATTACATTTGAGACATATGCATGAACATTTTATCATTTGATATTCACAATCTCTTTTATAGTTGTTTGTTGTCTTAAGCTAACTCTTGTTTTGCGAAATTTCTTCTTTAGGAAGCCTTGACATTTTCAGATTCAGTTCAAATAATGTAATAATTAGATCTTAATGAGAATTTACATTATTTGTGTTAGATAGAATGAATGAGCATTGTAAAATACCATGAATTACTTGTTTTCATGGTTTTGTCTTTATTTCTCAAAAATCTCACATTTGGTGAAACACGAATGGCACGTGCACCATTTCGTAAGAGGTTAAGCAATCCTAAGTTGATGATCCATATCAATGGCCATAGTCAGGGTATGGACAAAACCTAGGATTTTTATCTTTTACGAAATAACACTGGATCCATTTTCAAAATTCATCATATTTCCTTAAATATTTTCTCCTTTTATTAGAATTTAACTTAAAATTGACTCAAAATATATACCAATGGCCATAGTCAGGGTATATTGAGAGTTAATTTCATTTTAAATTCTATAAAAGCACCAAATGTATTTTATTCTTCTCTTGAATTTAAATATAGATTATTATATAATACATTCAATGACCATAGTCAAGGATGTATTATATCTTCAATCTTGTTTTAATTCATTTAAAGAATGGAATAGCTTTTCAAAATTCAATTTCAAATTCTTCAAATTCATTCATCATTTAGGATAGAATTACATCATACTTTCAAAAATTCATTTTTCAAAAACTCCAGGTAAATGTAAATATCTTCCTCAATCTATCTTCAATCCTTATCAAATCCGATTCATTCTTTCATTTTTCAAAATTCTATTTTCAATCTCAAAGTTCAATTTAACTTTGAGATTTCAAATTCATTTTATATTCAGATTCAAATCAGATTTCAAAAATCAAATTTGACTTTGAAATTTCAAATTCATTCAAAACTCCAATCCAATCTCCAAGTTCAATTTAACTTTGAGATTCTTGATTCATCTTCTAAATTTCAAATTCAAGGTCTAATTTGACTTTGAAATTCATTTGTATATTCAAAGATTCAATTTCTAAAATTCATTTTCCAAGTTCAAATTAAACTTGGAAGTTCTTGATTCATCTTCTAAATTTCAAATTCAAGGTCTAATTTGACTTTGAAATTCATTTGTATATTCAAAGATTCAATTTCTAAAATTCATTTTCCAAATTCAAATTAAACTTGGAAGTTCTTGATTCATCTTCTGAATTTAACTCCAAATCCATTTTAGGATCCAGGATTCAACACTCATATTGGATCTCAGACTTCAGATCCAATTCCTCTTTAAGATCCAGAGTCCAATTCCACTTTTGGATCTCAGACTTCAGATCCAATTCCCCTTTAGGATCCAGACTCCAATTTCACTTTGGATCTTATACTTCAGATCCAATTTCATTTTAGGATCCAGAATTCGACTCCACATTGGATCTCAGAACACAGATCCAAATCCATGTTAGGATCCAGAATCCAACTTCACCTTGGATCTCAAATTACAAATCCAAAATCCATCCTAGGATCCGAAATCCAATTCTACTTTGGATCTTAAACTTCAGATCCAAATCCATTCTAGGATCCAGAGTCCAACTCTACATTGGATCTCAGACTTCAGATCCAAATCCATCTAAGGATCCAGAACCCAATTCTACATTTGGATCTCAGACTTCAGATCCACTCCATTTTAGGATCCAGAACCCAAGTCCATCTTGAATTTCAAATCTCGGATTCAATTCTGTTTAGGATTCGGAATCCAATTCCAATTCTAGATTCTAATTCCATTTTCGGATCTAGTCTGAATCTCTTAAATCCATTTCTATTCTTGAATACCATTTGATTTTCTCAGATCCATTCTAAAATTCAAATTCAATATCACTTCAAAACTTCATCTTCTCCTCCTAAATCCATGATTAAAGTCAAAGTTCATTTCTGACTTTGAAACTTCATTTTCAAAGCTTCACATCATTCTTTCTCAAAATCAAGATTTATTCTTCAAAATCTGATACACTTCAAAGACTTAGAGATTCTCTGATCTATCTCAAGTTCTAAGTTAGATTCAATCATTTCTTCACTCCTTTACCAAGTTCATCTCAGAATACTTGGAAATTTCCAAATCAAATTTTCGAACAAAGCATACATCCTTGCATTGCACAAGCATGATTCTTTGTGCATTTAGAGTTAGAATAAATTCTTATATTATATTTAGGCAAAGCAAAAGGCATAAATTCGATCCTTGGTTCGATTACCCCTGGTAAAGGCGCAAGGAACGGTCGAACCTCGTACCGACGAGCGAATCCCGTCTCTCCATTTTTTCCCGCAATATTTCAAAACGAAGGTGAGTTATTTGCTAAATATTTTCAAATCAAGGTCAAGTGAGACCGCGCAAAATAGTTCCTCTTCTCTCTTTCTTTCTTTCTTTTCTCTTCTCTCTTTATTTTCTGTCTTTTATTTTTCTCCCTTCAAAAAAGGAGGAAAATAGAGGTTGGAAAAGGAAAAGAGAAGGAAGAGAGAGAATATTACGAGAGGAAAAATTTTGCGATGATCACAGTTTTGGCGACCGTGATGGGACACGTCTTCGTCCGGTTGAATCTATGCCTTTGCTTTAATATTTTCTAAGTCTTTATTCTATAAATGTCAGCTTCATTTCCATGCAAACCTTAGGAGCCTAGACTCTGTCCTAAAGCAGACATCATTGCATATAAGATCTAAGTATGGTTTGGTAGGACCATATTGAGGAGATTATATCCATGTTCACATTAGATTTAGGTCTTAAATACAACTCTTCTCAATTTTAGGGATTGAATGCAAACAATGTATGCAAGTGTATGCTTCTCTTCATTCAAATCTATCTCTTTAGGACTTGCATTAGAGCCTTTTGATTTTATTGCATGTTGATCATATTTTGAAAAACATCTCTACCTTTATTGTCCCGGTCTTCACGTTGCTGGGCTGTCTCACTGAACCATAGTTTGGGAGAGAGCCTCACAACTGGACCACTTATTTGGGTTCGCGCCCCCCTACCACGTACCTAAGGTCCATAGTCCGAGGTATATCGGTAGGTGCTCAAGGATGTTGGGAAGCCTTTACCTTAGAACCGAAGAGATATCTTTATATGCCACGTACTTCGAGCTTCGGCTTGAGTATATCGGCATACCTTGATTGGAATCAGATGATATAAATCTTAGAGTTAGGATTAAGATCCTATTTGCCATTTCAAATATTGCATATAGAGTCAGCTTTAGGGAGTGCTGTTTGCGCATCCTTGCTTGTATATCTGTGATTGTATGATATTTTATATATATATCTTCCTTATATTTTCCAAAACCCAGGGTATATATTATTCAAAATTTCCTCTTTTAAAAACCCAGGTGTATTGCCTTTTCTTTCTGATTTCTTCAAAAATCTTTTTGATCCTACCTGCTATTTTTCAAAATTTTTAAATCCTTGTCATCTTTCAAAATTTGTTTTCCTCCATCATGAGAGAAATGATATTGCCTATGAGGATTTTCAAAATCATAAAATTTCTTCTAAAAAGTCTTCAAAAGATTCAAATATTTTGATCTAAATCCCTTTTAAATAAACTAACATGTTGATTTTCCTTTTCAAATTAGGTTTTGAAAACCATTTGTCTTCAAAATCATCACCTCATGTTTGTTTTCTCTTTCAAAACTAGTTTTAAACCAATATCCTCGAAATCAAACCTCATGATGATTCTCCTTTTTAAAAGATCAGATCTCGCGCTGATCGTTCTTCTTACAAATGAATTTTCCTCCCAAAATGATTTCTCACTTGTCTTTTTAAATAAACATTCTTTTTCAAGATCCCATATGCAGGTAGGATCAGAAAAACTCCTTTTTCTCAAATCTTATAAATTTTCAGTTAATTTTTGGTATTTTTATCTGTTTCATTCATTTTATTCATATCTTATAAAGTTTACATCAATTTTATCAAGTTTATCAAATATTTCTTCAAAATTCCAGTAAATTTTATCAATTCTTTTACCCTTTCAGGTTAAGGGATAAACCTGGTGCCTCTTTCCCATGAGGTATTTTCCTTTATTCTTATTTTCCCGCTCAGGTTAAGGGATAAACCTGACCCTCGTTGTCCGAGGTGCTCCCATTTAGGATAAGGGAAAATCCTGAGACCCTTGTAGGAGCAATAACACTACCTATGAAGATTCTTTTGTAAATTCAAGTTTTATCAATCTTTATTGAGTTTCTAGATTTATATCAATTTCCCTTTGTTAAATTTTCTTAAATCTTATTCTTGTTCCCATTCAGGATAAGGGAAAATCCTGAGACCCCTCATAGGAGCAACAATGCTACCTATGAGAATTCTTTTCCAAAATAAATTTTCAAAATTTCTTTCCTTTCTTCTTCTCCATTTTTATAAATTTTATTCTTTTTCCCCTTTCAGGTTAAGGGGTAAACCTGAATCATTCCTTTCTAAATTCTCATCAAATGTCTGTTCCATTTCCCCTTCAGGATAAGGGAAAATCCTGAAAAACACCGACAATCATTCTTGCTCAATTTTTTAAGTATCTCAGAATGTCGGTGTCCCCTTTTCTTCAAATCTCCATCAGAAAACCTAGTACTTACACTGGGGCATATTTTTTTGAAAAATTCAGTACTCATACAGGTAAACCTAGCACTTGTGCTGGTGTCTGGCTGACCGATCAGTTAGCCCTCATGTTACAATCTTTCCTCAATTCTCCTTAAAATTCTGCCAGTCTTCTTCTATCCCTTCTCATCAACTCTCCTTTGAGATTCGAGTTTTTCGACTCGAACTTCCAACTCTTTCCTTTGAGATTCAAGCCTTGACTCGAACTCTCCAACTCTCCTTCAAAGATTTGGGTTTTAACTCGAGTCTTCCTTTCCTTCAAAAATCTAAACTTCCAAGTTTTCCTTCAAGATTCGAGCCCTGACTCGAATTTTCTTGTTTTCCTTCAAAAATTGGGGTTTTATCCCGAGTTTTCTTGCCTTCAATAAATGAACCTTCAAGTTTTGATTCGAGCCCTGACTCGAACCTTCCTGCTTTCCTTCGAAAATTTGAGTTTTGTCTCAAGTTTTCTTGTCTTCAATAAATGAACTTTTCAAGTCTTCTTTGAGATTCGAGCCCTGACTCGAACCTTCCTGCTTTCCTTCGAAAATTTGAGTTTTATCTTGAGTTTTCTTGCCTTCAATAGATGAATTTTCAAGTTTTCCCTTGAGATTCGAGCTACGACTCGAACCTCTCAGTTTTCTTTTGAAAATTCAAGTTTTTACTCGAATTCCCTTGTTTTTCTTGTAGAATCCGAGTCCTGATTCGGATACTCTTTCAAAGGCTTACCTTCAAAATCCAGTTTTATATCAAGCTGGCCTTCAGAACTTTAAATTCACATTTACCTTCAGAATTCAGCCTCATGTTGGATTCTTCCCCAGAATCCCACTGATATGTCAAAATTCAATGTTAAGCAAAGGTTTCGTCATCAAGGATTTCAGAAATATGTTGCCAACTTACCACAAAATAGTTGTTGATCTCAAACTTTTATTACATAAAGAATTTCCTCGAATCTCTTTAGTATTCCTTCCAAAAGGGTGAAGCTTTTGTGAAGAAAGACTCAAACTTCAAATTTTCTGTTGGTCAACCAAGAGGATGAAGAAAAATCTTCGACATGACCGGTAAAGGAAATATTCAATGATGCAGAAGAGTCATAAATGAGCTGATATTGATCATGGCTATGGCACATTCTTAAAGATTATTCTTTGGCAGTAAGACAGTGGAAATATCCTGGGCAGTCTGAAAAGAACCTACCCAATTCATGTCTCCTCAAGTCAGCTAAACTGCAAATCAAATATCCACAAAAAGGATCTCTCAATTGTCGTCAAGATGAAGGCGAATTAAGCAAGTAGACCCCTGGGGCCAAAGAAGATTCGAAACATCTCCAAGATGACGGAGTTTGTGACGGATCCTTCCAGGGAAAGTTCGGATCACCGTCGAGATGAAGGCGGATGTGATGGACCTACCGACAAACCCTAAAAGATATTTGATTCCAGCTATCATCTAAATACCTTTGAGTCAATACCATCATATATAATCCCTGAGATAAATGAAGGATCGAAACATCTCCAAGATAAAGGAGTTTGTGACGTACCCTTCCCTGAAAAGAAAGAAAAGTCAGGACATCTCCAAAATGAAAGATGATGTAAAAGCCCAAGAAAGCCCCATGACTCAAAAGAGTGCAAAAAGATCATCATGGGAAAGTGCCCAGGATATCAAACTTCCCAAACTGCAAAGAATCTTCTTCATCTATGTGAAATTCTTCTATCAATATCTTTTCATTCAATTACTTTTATGAAGCTAAGAATATTTTCTCTCCTTTCATATTAAGGAAATTGATAGCATCCTTGAAGAAGACCAACAACTAAATTTGACTTTGATCCTGGATTCTATAGAGTTAACCTAGTTGGGGGTAATGCTCTAGGTGGAAGAGGGAACATCTTCTGAAAGTACTTACCTTCAATTACCTTGAAACAACTATAAATGTTATCATTTTGGCAAAATTTTCCAGCTTTCCTGATGAGAAATAAGAACTTGACATCTGTTTGGATATATCTTGGTGTTGCCTTTTCGTTCTTTCGCATAGTCGAAAGAGTTGCCTTCCCCTCTTTCATAAGAGCTGCCTTCTTCGTCTTTCGCTTTGTCGAGAGACTTGCCTTCTCCTTAATTAAAGGATTGCCTTCTTCGTCTTTCGCTCTGTCGAAAGACTTGCCTTCTCCTTAATTAAAGGATTGCCTTCTTCGTCTTTCACTCTGTCGAAAGACTTGCCTTCTCCTTAATTAAAGGATTGCCTTCTTTGTCTTTCGCTCTGTCGAAAGACTCGCCTTCTCCTTGATGAAAGGATTGCCTTCTTCGTCTTTCGCTCTGTCGAAAGACTCACCTTCTCCTTGATAAAAGGATTGCCTTCCTCATCTTTCGCTTTGTCGAGAGATTCGCCTTCTCCTTGATAAAAGGATTGTCTTCTCCGTCTTTCACTTTGTCGAGAGATTCGCCTTCTCCTCGATAAGAGGATTGCCTTCTTCGTCTTTCGCTTTGTCGAAAGATTCGCCTTCTCCTTGATAAAAGGATCGCCTTCCCCGTCTTTTGCGTTGTCAAAAGATTTGCCTTTCTCCTTGATTAAATGATTGTCTTCCTCGTCTTTCGCTTTGACGAGAGACTTGCCTTCTCCTTGTTAAAAGGATTGCCTTCTTCATATCTTACATTTTACCTTCTCCTTGTTAAAAGGATTGCCTTCTTCATATCTTACATTTTGCCTTCTCCTTGTTAAAAGCATTGCCTTCTTCATCTTACATTTCGCCTTCTCCTTACCAAAAGGATTGCCTCCTTCATATTTTATATTTTGCCTTCTCCTTACCAAAAGGATTGCCTTCTTCATATTTCACATCTTACATTCTCCTTGTTAAAAGGATTGTCTTCTTCATATTTCACATCTTGCATTCTCCTTGTTAAAAGCATTGCCTTCTTCATATTTCACATTTCTCCTTCTCCTTACTATTGCCATCTTCATCACCATCTTCATATTTCACATTTGCCTTCTCCTGTCAAAAGGATTTGCCCTCCTTCATCTTTCACTTTGTCAAAAGATTCGCCTCCTATTACCTTATTCCTCGTTCATTTTGTCTCACATCTCCTTATTTTCCATCCCTCACATTCCGGAAGAGTTACCCCATTCAGTTGAAGTATCTCTCCTGTCCCATCACGGTTTCAAAGATCCGTATGGTTGTTCCCATTCAGGTTAAGGGTCAAAACCTGTACTTCCTGCGAGAGGTCATTAAATTCAAAAGTTGGTTTCAGTCTCAGCAATGAGACGCCCAAGTTCATCCCCTTTTCAAGCTTTAGGGAATCCCATTTCCTTCCTCCTTTCGCAAACCCCTTTCGGATTTGTTTGTCCAAACTCCGAAGGTCCCATCCTGGTCTCTTCACTCGAGGATTCTGTATGGTCGTCCCCTTCAGAGTAAGGGTTAAGTCTGAGCCTTGCCCATCAAGGTATCTTCCTTTTTCAGGTTTTGGTTAAACCTGAATCTCATTCCAACGAGTTTCCCTCGTTTCGACGAGGTGTCTTCTTCCAGTCCCATCATGGTTCTTCCCATCGAGGGATCCATGCTTTGTATATCCATCCAGGACAGGATCCTATTTGAGCTTCATCTCACGAGGCATTCTCTCATAAATATCTCATCAAAGTCCTCATACATTCCTTTCCCCATTCAGGTTATCTTGATATATCTTTGTCCCATCCAGGTTAAGGGCTAAACCTGAGTCATTCCACAAAGGTTGATCTCGCCTCACCCCTGAGACTTGATCAAAACTCCTATCTTTCATCATTTCGGGATCATCACCCAAAGTCCCATCACGATTTCCTCATTTTCTACTCAATCATATCACTTTTCGAGGATTTCGTCTTCCCAAAGCCATTCAAGGATAAAGTTTTAAACCTAAAAAACCATGTCTTTCAAATAAATTCTTCCACACCCAGTTCAGATCTGCTGATTGGGGCATTTTCAAAATTTGGAGTGTTATCTTTTCCACTAAGCTCGGCTTTCAACCGGCTTAGTAGCAAAGAGGGGCATCTGTGAACACCCCAAATTTTTCAAAATCTTTTAAATATTCCCTTTTTGCCCCTGATATCATTTTCTGAGCAATTGAGTCTCTTTTAAATCTAAATCTCAAGCTTTATTGAAATTAAATTTATTTTATATGTTTAAATTGATTTCGGGTCTGGATCCATTGTCCAGATCCAAATCTGAGCCTCGTTGTCCAAATTTTAAATTAAAAATACAGAAAATACCAAAAATAGTTTTAAATAGCTCGGACAGTCCATCCCACATCCGTTTGGATCCATCACGTTGTATTTCTCGATTCGAGTATCAATACTCGAACATTTTCTCAAAACTCGGGTCTGAACCCTCTTTTTTTGAAGAAATTTTCCCAAAATGGTCTAAAATTCTCAGGAAAATACTTTTGTAAATATTTTTTGTAGAAAAATACAAAAAATTAGGGTTCAGTCTTTGTTTCTCAGATTTTCATTCCAAAAATACAAAAAAATAAAAATACTCAGAAAAGAACGAAAAAAAAAAATAATGAAAGAAAATTAAAAAAAATAGAAATGGTTTTTAAGAGAAACCCGTTTTGAAAATTCTTTTTATAAGGAAACCTCTTTTGGAAAAAGTAAAAAAAAAAAAAAAAACTTGCAAAAACTCACAAATCGAGTTAGGGTTTCGGGGGGAGACTCTCTCGAAATTTCTCCCTCAACCGCCTCTCTCTCTCCTCCATGGCCCGATCTTCCTTCTCCAACCCTTCAATCCCTCATCCCTGCTGGGGAACCACCGATCTTCAACTTCCCCATCGCCTCTCTCAGTCGCCGTCCATCTGCAGCGAACCTTCATTCTCATCCTCCTCCACCCATCTACAACCGAAGCCTTTCGGGATTCTTCTTCTTCTCCTTTAAGAACCGGCAGAGGCAAACCTTCAAGGGACCGCTTCTTCACCTACCCATTTCTTCTTCACGATCGCTTCCACCGCTCCATCCTCCTGTGTTTACAACTCTTCTTCATTTCCTCTTCTCTTCTCTCCTATTTTTCCCCTCCTGCTTTGTTTTCTCCACCTTGTATTCGTTCAGCCTCAGCAATACAGGTTAGTTCTGCAATGAAGGACCAAGGTAAGTATCGTCTCCTTCATTTTTCCTTTTTATGTTTCCTTCACCTTAACGCAACCATCGTGGTGTCGTTTTGTTTATTGCAAAACTGACCTACGTATATGCAAGATTAACAGGAACGAATGTGTTCCAACAAATTCTTCTTTCTTTCTTCTTTCTTTTATTTATTTTTTTTTACTTTTCATTTTAATTTCTGTTTGTGTTACGATCTGTTCCTTTTTTTTTTGCCTTGATTCCTGTTTTATTTCCAGTTGGTCCGATTCTTGCTTGATTTCTCGATTTGGATTTTGTTTTGATCCCCTGTTTTAATCACCCCCCATTTTCTATAATTTTCTCTGAATGTTCTTTTGATTCTCCACGATTTTTCCTGTTTCTCTCGATCTCTATACGGCTGAATCTTCTGTTTGATATAAGTTATGTCTTTTGGAGGGATTGCGATCCACCAAAGGAAGCCTTTATGCTTATTGCGCTGCAGGAGAGTGTTCCACAAATATTTCTCATTGTGATTTCTATTTCTGTACTACATAACTTCTCGGTTTGATTCGGCTATAAGCAGTCTCGTGCATTGCCTGCATAATGTTAGATTGCATTGGCTTCATTGCGGATCGACTAAAGTTCACAGGCAAGCCTGTTAAGAAATTGCGTGATTATAGAGAAGCTGTTGGAGATCCATGCGCTCCATTCAAGAAATAAGGTATTGAGCATGATGGATCTCAACTCACTCACGTCCAGTTACACTAAGGTGGTTTATGGGTTTTGATAATCAAAGTATGATAATGAAAACCAGTGAAATGGATTTGAAATATAAAAGCCCAGGTGTGTCACCCTACCCTCACTCTCATTTGCATATTACCTCTGGATAAGAAGAGAATTGGTTCTCAAAGTCTATATCATAATCCATGATGTAACGCTCATTCATTTCCTCTGCAAATTGTTGAAGGTTCATCATCCTTTCTATATTCCATCTCATTAATGTCATCTCATTTATAGTACCTGTGTTTCACCAATTTATTTATTGATGTATTAATCTGGTTGAAATCTTTGGGTTTCCAATCTGTCGGGTAGATAAATTCAAAGAGTGGGAAGGAATTCATCAGTAAGAGTGAATCTGGTCTATTGTAATAATAGATTCAATTCACTATGAAAGGCAATAGCCAACGTCTATGGCCTGGGTCAACTTTATCAGGTATGTTAATTTTTTTTTTTACTGCAGAATCAATGTGTTGTCATCGTCTCAAATATTCTTAATCTTCCATCTGCTTGTTGATTTACTGCTTTATGCTTCTTATTTTTTTATTATTATTCCTTCTAGTCTCTGCAAAATGCATTGCATAAGCCTTTTCCTTTCTAATGTTGTGGGAAAGGGTTCTTATTGCAGAGGCAGCTGATGACATGGGTCCTCCACAGACCCTGATTGGTAATTATCATGAGGCTTCACATCATGGACTTCCATCGCTTCGATTGTTCCACTTTACTATTGATAAGGCTAAAGTGGCTCAAGGGTTACTGCTGGTAATACCAAGTGAAGGAAATTCCTGACATTTTCAAAAGGTGTCAGTTCTCTATATCATGGGATAAATCAATGTACAAAAGTGAAGAAATATGAGGCAAAGAAAGATATGAAAAAAAAATCAAGTGCAGTGATGTTATCAAAAATTCCTGTGATGGCTACCAGCCAAATTGACTAGGATGATTGGAAATGTGTCATTATAAGCCCAAAAGTCTACAGATGATGTTCAGTGTGCTTTAACAAGGCCACTTTAGAAGAAGAATCATTAGACTCGTCGTATGCCTACTTTGAAATGAGACAACCAGAACCAAATTTATGAAGTAGACATTGCTAATAAATTAGAGGCATCTCTCAATGAAGCAGTGAAGAAGTTGTAACTACCAAAAAAAAAAAAGCAAAAGCAAAGCTGCCAACAAAGAAAATGCAGTAGGGACTGTGGTCAAGTCAGGGAAGTCATGCCCAATTGGCATACTACCATCTTTGAGCTCTGTCGGGAAACTCCCTGTGCTTGAGAGGGTCAGCGATGACTCTGCATGTTCAGAAACAACCAAGGAAGCCTGTAAATGAGATGCAATCTGTGAGCGGGAAGGCTCGGTTCATGGCAGCAAAAGGAGGAGAGAGACCAGAAAATTTTGCATCTCTGAGATCCGGGTCAAATATGAAATAAATGCTGTTAAGTTTGATGGGCTAGAGCTGAGTAACAGCAGCATAGTAACTACTGCAATTGACTGCATACCTGAGTCTCAGGCATGTTTGCCACCAGTTCAAGTTTTTGTTCCTGTGGATCATCACCTGCAGAATCATAGGAAGAAACTTGTTTGACACCCATTAGAGGCACAGACAGGTCAGTATATATTTTTTTTTCTAAACAATGGGTGGTCGCCGAATATAGTGGTTTCTGGCCTCCTTTTTCATTCTCTATTTTCCCCCTTTAGAAATTCGCCAGGTAACAAAACTCTCACATCTTTAAGTGTAGTTTTTTTTGTCCTTTTGAGTATATGATAATATTTTCATGATTTCCGGAGAATTCCCATGTCACTTACACCAGCACTGCCATCAATACCTCCCTCACTGTTGTACATGCCACCTTAGCATCCACAATACACTCATCCACTCTTGCACAACCACATCCATCCCACATTTTCTTACTTATCTGTTAAAACCATATACCCCACTTTTTCCATTTGTACATTTGTTCCCTTAAATCCCAGCAGTAGGATTTATATGTTCCCTAGGTGTGTCCTTTCTCTTCATACAGTTTAAAACTTTGCATTTTTAGTTATTACTTATACCCTTCCTGGCTACATATTGCCAGATACTCACCATGGTTCATCATAACATTAACATCAGTCATTTGGTAATTGTACCAAAAACAGTCAATAATGGCTTCCATTAGTTATTTTTGTAGATTCACTGTAGTACCCCTACTATCATCTAATGCTCATATAATTCTCTCCTTCTTTATATTACTGTCATGTCGCACATCAATAAGATACACACCATTCCAGCACCTTCACCTCCCACAATATATCAACAGCACCAGTCCTTATGACACCATACACTGTGCTTCATTTTGTCACACCTTATCACCTTGTATCCATGCATTTACCATGGCCACTTCTCTGCATATTGCACCCCACTCATTGCATCACCTAAGCACCTTACAGTGCAATGCACCTTCACAGTGCTTACAACAGTAATAAGTATTGCTGTGGTACCTGTAAGACCCGCAATTTTTCAGAAAATATCTGAATAAAATTCATGAGGCATTTACCGGTAAAATGGCATTTTTCTCAGAATGCGAAACGAATCAATTCCTGCGAGCCAGTTACACTTAGGATATTCGTCGAATCGCGAATATATGCTCAAACACTCTGGAAGCCATAACTTCCTATCTGAACAAAATCAAAGGATTCCTGCGAGCCAACTTTCTTAGTGGCATCAATACGAAGATAATGGCGTACTCAGAATTTTTCGGAAAAAAATCGCCGAAAAACCCGAAATTCTTGCGGGACCCACAGAAATATGGGTGGGACCCACAAAAATATTTCTCAGAAAATATTCTAGAAGATTCTAGAATATTCCAGCACCTTCCAGAGCCTTCCAGCTCCTTCCAGCACCTTCCATGGAAGGGATTTCTGAAAAGCCAAGGGGTAAAGAGGGGATTCTGAAACTTGGGGCCCAAGTTTCAGAACCTATAAATAGAGGACCCCCCCTCCTTTAGAAAATCGCCAACCCCTCTCTCTCTCCTCCTTTTCTAAACCTCCCCTACCTAGCCTAGCCCACCTGAGCCCACCTGACCTGGTCTGAGCCTGCCTGACTTAGCCTGAGCCTGCCTGACCTGGTCCTAACCCACCTGACCTAGGTCTGAACCCACCTGACCTAGCTCAAACCCAGTTGACTTGACTTGAACCTAGTTGGGTTTGAAGTCAAAGTCAAAGTCCTTTTTGGTCCAGCTTTTGGTTTGGATTTCTGAACCCAGACTTAGCCTACTTGAGCTGAGTTCGAACCTGCTGAACCCAGTTGACTTGGATCGAACCCTGTTTGGTTCAAACCACTTAGGTTGAGTAGCTTGACCTGCTCTACCTCTTTCTCAACTAAGTCAGCTTCATCTGACTTAGTCTGACCTCTCGAAGGAAGGCTCGAAGCCAAAGAAGCAACCCGGAGCCGTTTCTTCCACGATTTGAAGTAAGTTCGCTTCATTAAAGCATCTCTCTCAAGTATTTGATTATTTGTATATAGCATATACTTTCTGAAGTAGTATCTTGCTTTAGTTCTTGGTTGAGCCCTCTAGGACACTTCGGTGTTCACGCGCTCACCTCGTAACTATCGTCGGATATATATGTTCGAATACGCAGTATATGCGTTCTTCAAAATAGTATCTCACCCTAGTTCTTGGTTGAGCCCTCTAGGACACTTCGGTGTTCACTCGCTCGCCTCGTAACTATCGTTGGATACAGATCTAGGTGTATATCTGCTGATACTGCCGACGCGTCTTATATCGCACAGGCCATGTAATTTACCTTTGCCGTCGCGTCGTATGATGCCAAGGCTCCCTGCTTTCTGTACTTCCGATTACTGCACTTCTGATTATGCATTTACTTACGCCATCGCGTTGAACGATGCCAAGGCTCCTGCTTTCTGCAATGTATTTACTTACGCCGTCGCGTCGAACGATGCCAAGGCTCCTGTTTTGTTATATATGTAGAATATTTCGTTCAGTTACACACCCTGAACAATAGTATATGCATTTCCTTTACGCCGCCGCTGTATAAAGCACAGGTTTCTGCTTATATTACATATATGGCGCGTAAGTGAGCGTTCAAATGGAGATCAACTCCAAAATCGCCCATGTGATTCCCTTACCGCTCCTCATGCAAGATTCTGCTTGACGAATGAAGCCCCTATTGGAAAGGCTTCGCCTTTTGGCAAAATGCTCTTTACGTAAAGACTAAATCAATTACGTATGGCCTGGCTATGGCCCAAGGTTCCTGCAACCTTGATGGATGCAAAGTACGCACAACGGTGCGCATCCATTTCCCGAGTTAAGCGTAGCGATTTCCCACCAAAGAGGGGAGATGCCGCTGAAATGGATAAAAGAAACGCACGCTTTCTCCGTAAAAGAGAGGAAGTGCTGCTGAAATTCCTGAAGGAGCTAAGAATGACTCAGAAAGAACGTAGCAGAAGTGCTACCCAGTTATGGAATGCCTTCTACGATGTAGAAAGGTTCGTCGCACCACTGCCGGTAGAGCAGAGAAGGTGTTGACAAAATGGTTGGCAGAAGAGCTGCCAGAACCAGTTAAGTGGCACAATGATGTCCTTTGTTGGAACGATGTCAGAATGACTCGTCTCCCTGACACCTGCAAGGGCATCATACTTGTAAGAGTCGTTGCGCCAAAGTAGTGGTAGCGCCTTGACAAGGTCCTGAGCTCGTTGCGTAAAAATACGCCGAGTAGCCGATCCGTAGAGATCGAGTCATGTGCATGCTCATTGAGAATTATCAGACAACCAGACTCGTAAGGGCCGCTGAGCCGGAGTGAGTTGTTTCCACCGAAAGAGGTGAAGTGCTCGTCAAGGCCGAAGTGCCGAGAGCAGAGTTAAGCATGCATATGAATAAAACCTTTGTTCCACAGTGAAAACCGTGTGGTTGATTGGGGTCGGGTACATACTTCTCAAAGGCTGCCCTATAGGCATGCAATGTTCGTCAAGTAATTGTAAGACCGGCAGGCCCCTTTCAGAATTTCTCACCGAGGAAGACGGTGATGGCGCAGCCTTGAGTGACATATATTTCACCCAAACCTGATAGAGTTCATTGATGGCCTTCGTCACTCAGAGGTATGTAGGTCATGGTTATCCTTAAATATCTAAGGATTGAACCCAACTACTGCAGTAGCAGAATGCATTCGGATACCTAGTAAGGATCTCTTCCGGTATGTTGTACCGTCCTACTAGGGGGATGGGGTCAACAGGCCTCTGGGGTATCTAAAATACATAGAATAATCAACCCCCAGATCGTCGCGTTGTCGCCCAGATATGAGTCCCCTAAGCCCAGGGGGAGGTGCAATTATCGAAACAAAGCATTAGCTTAGGTACAGCGCTACTTTGAATGTATGAGTGAATGACGTTGTTGAGTCAGTCCTGCATAACCTTTGTGAAGGTGTCATGGTCGGTATACTACTGGACCGATTGGGAAAGAACTCCATTGATATCCGTACGACTAAGTGAAGCTCGGAGAGCTGTCCTTAGATTCGTAGGATACGGATGTGCCAAGCATAAAGGCTTGAGCTAGACATCCATTCGTGACTCTGAGGAAGTCAAGGCTAAGTCGTAGAGACTTAAGAGGTTATTCTAACTCACAGCTCTGAAGAGGCTTATGCGAAGTCATGACGACTTACGTGGATGTTCAACTCATAGCCCTGATGAGGCTTTTGCGATATACGCTAAGTCATGGAGGCTTGAGCGTCGTATTACGAACTGCGACCCTGAGTGGTCTATGCATTTACTTGAGTTGAATAGATAGGTGTTTGCCTACTTACCAGACCATCAGTGGTTCTGACCCCGTTTAATGGGGATTTCAGGTGTTGAACCTGCGTGGCGATATGCGGAGCAAGGCGGCATCAAGTTCCAGGGTTTCTCTAGACAGAGTTGTACTGCTTCCTTTTTATTGAACCTTCACTGCTTTTCTAAGCAGTAGTGTTGTAATAAACATGTGCTTTCGATAAAATGGAACACTTTGGTGGTCAATGAGTTGCTTGGCCACATACCTGCAACGTGCTCGGAGTTTTCTAAAACCGACGACTCATTATCGTCTTATTCCGCTGCTAAAAGCTTTTCTAAGTTCCGCTGCAAAGAAAAAAAAAAAAAAAAGAAATCCATGAAAATTTTAACTTAGCTTTGTTTTGAAAATCCGGGGCGTTATAGAATTGGTATCAGAGCAAGAGTCTGAGAAACCTGGTTCGAGATCCGTCTTGTCCACCATATCGCACTGTAAGTATATTTTGTACTTCTTGTTCTGATCTGGGTGCATCTTTGTATAGATGGCAACTCACGACTCCCGAGGATACTGCTATCGTTGCGGGATCATGCACAATGAGTGGGTATGCCCATATGAAGTCCAAGACTGCCAGTATTGTGGCGAAGAAGGGCATTCCGTCAATGAATGCCAAATGAAGCATACCGCCGATATGGGTCGGCGGGGATTGCTTGGTCTTAGGGATGAGACCTCGCATGTTAGTGGGCCACATTACTCCAGTAGAAGGAGTAGCCGTACTCCAGCAACTTCTGATGAACTACCGTCTCTGGTAGGATTTGACTTGAACTTCCTTGAGGGATTTGGTCAATCGCAAGGCTATCAACAGGCATCATGTACGCCTAGCTTGCATAGTTGGGAGGAGGGATGCAACAACTCCTTCTATAATCCCATTATGATTTCAGATTCCTCGAATCAAAGTACTATTATATGGGGGAACAGAGCGGCTACACCAACGCCGAGTCTGAATGGCCAGGAAGAGGGATACAACCTATATCATCCCGTTATGGTCTCGGATTCTCCGAGCCATGATGCCACTGAATGGGCAAGTGGACCGGCATCACTGATCTATCCACAAGAGTCGCTTGAGAGTGCGGAAGTGCCGCCCAAGCCAAAGCTAGTTGTGCCTGCACCAAGGCAATGTGGAAGTAAACGATACTTCGGGTTCTTTGGGTCAAGAAAGAAATCCAGTTCCTAGAAGAGACTGGTAGTGTTTTAGAGTCAATAGACTCATGTACCTAGTTTCTCAACGCCTAAAAGTCTGCCAGTGCGGCATGACGCTTTGTTTAAGGCGATGCTTATGTAAATGTGATGTATATTAAGTAAATAAAACTTTGCTTCGATATATACATTGTGAAACTAAAACACGTTGTTTGTATGTGGTAGATAAATGGCTCCTACGACGAGGAGAACCATACCAAGCGAGGAGTCCCATACTCAAGGATTTCTGCTGGAAACACTCAACAATTTGGTTACTGCCATTCGAGAAACAAGGCCAGAACCAGTCGCACCTCGAAGCGAAAACCTTGGTGGAATAACCTATGAAAAATTCCTCAAGCTCGATCCACCAGTCTTCGCTGGTAGAGCCGATCCTGAACTGACAGAAAGTTGGGTCGAAGAGACCGAACGTGCCTTCCTGGTGCTGGGAGTACCAGAAGAAAAGAAGACCAACTTTGGCACGTACAGGCTGAAAGACAACGCACGAAAGTGGTGGGATACCACTAAGATTATCCAGTTCTCGGAAGTTGAAGTCATTCCTTGGACTGACTTCCGGAGAGCTTTCATGGATAATTACTTTCCATTACACTCCAGAAACAAGAAGAAGATGGAGTTTCTAGAATTGGAGCAGGGTGGCATGAATCTGATTGACTATACCACCAAATTTCAAAATCTTGAACGGTACTGCTCCCGGTTATTTGAGACCGACCAAGAAAGGGCCGACAAGTACATCAATGGACTGCGAGAAGGGCTAAGGTCACGGGTTATCACCAGCATGCCCCAAACGTTTCAAACGGCTGTGGCAGCAGCTTCAAAAATACAAGTGGATTGGGAGCGATCAAAAGTGATCATAGCAAAAAGGCCCATAGTTGATGGTGGGAACAAGAAGAGAATGTTTCCAAGTGGCCAGGGTTCACGACAACCCTTTCAGAAGAAAAGGTTCCAAGGTGGGAACAACACTCAACAAGTTGTAAGGCCAAGGCAGAACATGGCTCCAAACAACCTGCAGTCCAACCCAAACTGCCCAAAATGCCATGTTAATCACGCAAGAGGACCATGTCCACGTGACACAGGTGGATGCTTCTACTGTGGCAAAATGGGCCACATTGCAAGACAGTGCAGGAAGAAGCTTGTTGATGAGCAGAGGAGGAATGCCGGATCTGCCGGACCCTCTCAACAAGTACCACAACGAACACTAGTCCAACGACCCCCACCTAGAGTAGAACAAAGGCCTGCTGCAGGTCGTGTATACGCTGTAACGACTGAACAAGTCGAAACCGGTGACCTCATTGAAGGCACCGTACCTGTTAATGGACATGCAGCTTACGTCTTGTTTGATTGTGGTGCTACTCATACGTTTATCTCTGACGATTTCACCGAACAACTCCACGCCTCGGTGCAACCGATTGATAAAATGATCGAAGTATATAACCCGTTGGGTTCACGCACCAAATGTATCCGGTGTGTGAAAAATTTGGATATTGAGATAGCAGGGCAACACTTGCCTACTGACGCCATCCTGATCCATATGATACAGTACGATGTCATTCTGGGAATGAATTGGTTGGCTCAGAATAATGCCAAGATTCTGTGCCGCGAGGGCAGAGTGATTCTATCTCGACCCGGATTACCTAAGATGGAATACCGGTTATCCAAACCAGTTCCACAAAAAAGGCTCATATCAGCACTTAAGGTACAAAAATACCTTAGGAAGGGTTGTGTGGCCTTCCTGTTGAGTCTCTCGGTGGAAAAATCCAACGACCAACCCCTTGAGAGTTTGGAAGTAGTGCGGGAGTTTCCCGATCTGTTTCCTGAGGAATTGTCAGGACTTCTGCCACTTCGTGAGGTTGAATTTGGAATTCAATCCTTACTTGGAACAACGCCGATATCCAAAGCCCCTTATCGTATGGCACCAGCTGAACTCAGCGAGTTGAAATGTCAGTTGGAAGAACTGATGGAACAAGGGTTCATCCGACCAAGTATGTCACCATGGGGAGCCCCAGTGCTGTTTGTAAAGAAGAAGGATGGATCCCTTCGGTTATGCATCGATTATCGAATGCTTAACCAGGCAACCGTTAAAAATAAGTACCCGTTGCCTCGGATTGAGGACTTATTCGATCAGCTCAGAACAGCGAGAGTGTTCTCCAAGATCGACCTTAGGTCTGGATACCATCAGCTCAGAGTTAAGGAGGAGGATATACCTAAGACTGCCTTCAGAACGAGATATGGCCATTATGAGTTCGTAGTAATGCCCTTCGGACTTACAAATGCGCCTGCTGTCTTTATGGACCTGATGAACCTTGTGTTCAAACCATACTTAGACACTTTTGTCATCGTCTTCATTGATGACATTCTCGTGTATTCAGAGAATGAGGAACAACACAAGGAGCACTTGAGAATCGTCTTGAAAACCCTTCAAGATAATCAGTTATATGCCAAGTTTTCAAAATGTGAATTCTGGCTAGACAAAGTAATGTTCCTTGGCCATGTGATCTCAAAAGATGGAATCGCAGTAGATCCTGCGAAGGTCGAAGCTGTGATAGACTGGAAGCAGCCAGAAAATATCACTGAGGTCCGAAGCTTCCTTGGACTTGCCGGATATTATCGGAAGTTCATACAGGACTTCTCCCGAATCGCCGTACCAATGACGAAATTACTAAAAAAGGGAGTCAAGTTTGAATGGACTGACCAGTGTAAGGAGTGCTTTGAGGTTCTCAAACAGAGGCTTACCACTGCCCCTGTCCTTACCTTACCTTCTGGTCAGGGAGGCTTCGTTGCTTATACCGATGCCTCGGGAACAGGTCTGGGTTGTGTATTGATGCAGCATGGCAAAGTAATCGCCTATGCATCCCGTCAGTTAAGAATTCATGAGAAAAACTATCCAACCCACGATCTGGAGCTTGCCGCGGTAGTGTTCGCGCTTAAAATCTGGCGACACTACCTGTATGGAGAGAAATTCGAGGTCATGTCGGACCATAAAAGCCTAAAATACCTCTTTTCTCAAAAAGAACTCAATATGCGGCAACGGCAATGGCTGGAATTCCTCAAAGACTATGAATTCACGCTTTCCTATCACCCTGGAAAAGCGAATGTTGTAGCAGATGCCCTTAGTCGCAAGACTGTTGGCACTCTGGCCAGCCTCATCGGACAATGGAAGCTGATGGAGGATTTTATCAGTTGGAAGCCATTCCTGGCTGACCCAGGAAAGATTCGATTGTCATGCCTGATAATCCATATCGATATCCTCGATCGCATTGTAGCCGAACAGTTCAAGGACCCCCAGTACTTGGAATTAAAAGCTCGTGCTGCAAAAGATGACACTTTCTTCCATTTAAAAGAGGATGGAGGAATATGGATGGAAGAAAGAATTTGGGTTCCAAATAACCCTGAGCTAAGACAGGAAGTACTCCAGGAGGCTCATAACAGCAAGTACACCATTCACCCTGGATGTACAAAAATGTTTCGGGACTTACAAAGAAAGTACTGGTGGAGGGGTATGAAACGTGATGTGGCTACATTTGTCTCAAGGTGTTTAATCTGCCAGCAAGTAAAAATCGAGCATCAACGACCTGGTAGAAAAATGCAACGGATCGAGATTCCAGAATGGAAATGGGAGGGCATTACGATGGATTTCATCGTTGGATTGCCTCGGTCCAAGAGACAACATGACTCAATATGGGTGATCGTAGACAGACTCACCAAGTCTGCTCACTTCCTGCCAATCAACACTCGATACTCAACTGAACGATTGGCGGAGATCTACATTCGGGAAATCGTTAGACTCCATGGAGTGCCGATTTCGATCATATCCGATCGTGACCCGAAGTTCACCTCTCACTTTTGGGAGCAGCTTCAGAGAGCCCTGGGGACGAAACTCAAGTTCAGTACAGCATTCCATCCCCAAACAGATGGGCAATCAGAACGAACCATACAGACTCTCGAAGATATGCTAAGAGCCTGTATGCTAGAATGGAAAGGTGATTGGGATTCCCACCTAGCGTTGGCTGAATTTGCTTATAATAATAGCCACCACGCTAGCATTGGGATGGCACCGTATGAAGCCTTGTACGGGCGACCCTGTAGATCACCAATCCATTGGGGTGAAGTGGGTGAGCGAACCTTGGACTTGCCCATAGTGTTGCAGCATTATACTGAGCAGGTCCACATGATCAGGAAGAAGCTACTGACTGCTCAGAGTCGACAGAAGAGCTACGCTGATCAGCGGCGTAGGGAACTCACTTTTGCGGTTGGAGATAAGGTTTTTATCAAGGTCTCCCCAACCAAGAGTGTGTTTCGTTTCGGAAAGAAGGGGAAGCTCAGCCCCAGATTCGTTGGTCCCTTCGAGGTTTTCAGCCGGATAGGAGAGACCGCCTACAGAGTAGCATTGCCACCACAATACGCGCAAATACATGATGTATTTCATGTATCAATGCTTAGAAAGTACGTTCATGATCCTTCTCACGTCATTCAACATGAAGACATTGACATCCGAGAAGATATGACAGTAGAAGAAAGGCCAGTAGAGATCATGGACCGACGGGAGCAAGTGCTAAGGACAAAGGTCATTTCACTTGTCAAAGTAAGATGGCAACATCACGGAGTCGATGATTGCACTTGGGAGCCCGAATCGGATATGCGGGATAAATATCCTGAACTCTTCACCTTGTACTCTTAGCTGAATTTCGCGGACGAAATTCCTTTAAGGGGGTAATGATGTAAGACCCGCAATTTTTCAGAAAATATCTGAATAAAATTCATGAGGCATTTACCGGTAAAATGGCATTTTTCTCAGAATGCGAAACGAATCAATTCCTGCGAGCCAGTTACACTTAGGATATTCGTCGAATCGCGAATATATGCTCAAACAATCTGGAAGCCATAACTTCCTATCTAAACAAAATCAAAGGATTCCTGCGAGCCAACTTTCTTAGTGGCATCAATACGAAGATAATGGCGTACTTAGAATTTTTCGGAAAAAAATCGCCGAAAAACCCGAAATTCTTGCGGGACCCACAGAAATATGGGTGGGACCCACAGAAATATTTCTCAGAAAATATTCTAGAAGATTCTAGAATATTCCAGCACCTTCCAGAGCCTTCCAGCTCCTTCCAGAGCCTTCCAGCTCCTTCCAGCACCTTCCATGGAAGGGATTTCTGAAAAGCCAAGGGGTAAAGAGGGGATTCTGAAACTTGGGGCCCAAGTTTCAAAACCTATAAATAGAGGACCCCCCCTCCTTTAGAAAATCGCCAACCCCTCTCTCTCTCCTCATTTTCCAAACCTCCCCTACCTAGCCTAGCCCACCTGAGCCCACCTGACCTGGTCTGAGCCTGCCTGACTTAGCCTGAGCCTGCCTGACCTGGTCCTAACCCACCTGACCTAGGTCTGAACCCACCTGACCTAGCTCAAACCCAGTTGACTTGACTTGAACCTAGTTGGGTTTGAAGTCAAAGTCAAAGTCCTTTTTGGTCCAGCTTTTGGTTTGGATTTCTGAACCCAGACTTAGCCTACTTGAGCTGAGTTCGAACCTGCTGAACCCAGTTGACTTGGATCGAACCCTGTTTGGTTCAAACCACTTAGGTTGAGTAGCTTGACCTGCTCTACCTCTTTCTCAACTAAGTCAGCTTCATCTGACTTAGTCTGACCTCTCGAAGGAAGGCTCGAAGCCAAAGAAGCAACCCGGAGCCGTTTCTTCCACGATTTGAAGTAAGTTCGCTTCATTAAACCATCTCTCTCAAGTATTTGATTATTTGTATATAGCATATACTTTCTGAAGTAGTATCTTGCTTTAGTTCTTGGTTGAGCCCTCTAGGACACTTCGGTGTTCACGCGCTCGCCTCGTAACTATCGTCGGATATATATGTTCGAATACGCAGTATATGCGTTCTTCAAAATAGTATCTCACCCTAGTTCTTGGTTGAGCCTTCTAGGACACTTCGGTGTTCACTCGCTCGCCTCGTAACTATCGTTGGATACAGATCTAGGTGTATATCTGCTGATACTGCCGACGCGTCTTATATCGCACAGGCCATGTAATTTACCTTTGCCGTCGCGTCGTATGATGCCAAGGCTCCCTGCTTTCTGTACTTCCGATTACTGCACTTCCGATTATGCATTTACTTACGCCATCGCGTCGAACGATGCCAAGGCTCCTGCTTTCTGCAATGTATTTACTTACGCCGTCGCGTCGAACGATGCCAAGGCTCCTGTTTTGTTATATATGTAGAATATTTCGTTCAGTTACACACCCTGAACAATAGTATATGCATTTCCTTTACGCCGCCGCTGTATAAAGCACAGGTTTCTGCTTATATTACATATATGGCGCGTAAGTGAGCGTTCAAATGGAGATCAACTCCAAAATCGCCCATGCGATTCCCTTACCGCTCCTCGTACAAGATTCTGCTTGACGAATGAAGCCCCTATTGGAAAGGCTTCGCCTTTTGGCAAAATGCTCTTTACGTAAAGACTAAATCAATTACGTATGGCCTGGCTATGGCCCAAGGTTCCTGCAACCTTGATGGATGCAAAGTACGCACAACGGTGCGCATCCATTTCCCGAGTTAAGCGTAGCGATTTCCCACCAAAGAGGGGAGATGCCGCTGAAATGGATAAAAGAAACGCACGCTTTCTCCGTAAAAGAGAGGAAGTGCTGCTGAAATTCCTGAAGGAGCTAAGAATGACTCAGAAAGAACGTAGCAGAAGTGCTACCCAGTTATGAAATGCCTTCTACGATGTAGAAAGGTTCGTCGCACCACTGCCGGTAGAGCAGAGAAGGTGTTGACAAAATGGTTGGCAGAAGAGCTGCCAGAACCAGTTAAGTGGCACAATGATGTCCTTTGTTGGAACGATGTCAGAATGACTCGTCTCCCTGACACCTGCAAGGGCATCATACTTGTAAGAGCCGTTGCGCCAAAGTAGTGGTAGCGCCTTGACAAGGTCCTGAGCTCGTTGCGTAAAAATACGCCGAGTAGCCGATCCGTAGAGATCGAGTCATGTGCATGCTCATTGAGAATTATCAGACAACCAGACTCGTAAGGGCCGCTGAGCCGGAGTGAGTTGTTTCCACCGAAAGAGGTGAAGTGCTCGTCAAGGCCGAAGTGCCGAGAGCAGAGTTAAGCATGCATATGAATAAAACCTTTGTTCCATGGTGAAAACCGTATGGTTGATTGGGGTCGGGTACATACTTCTCAAAGGCTGCCCTATAGGCATGCAATGTTCGTCAAGTAAGACCGGCAGGCCCATTTCAGAATTTCTCACCGAGGAAGACGGTGATGGCGCAGCCTTGAGTGACATATATTTCACCCGAACCTGATAGAGTTCATTGATGGCCTTCGTCACTCAGAGGTATGGAGGTCATGGTTATCCTTAAATATCTAAGGATTGAACCCAACTACTGCAGTAGCAGAATGCATTCGGATACCTAGTAAGGATCTCTTCCGGTATGTTGTACCGTCCTACTAGGGGGATGGGGTCAACAGGCCTCTGGGGTATCTAAAATACATAGAATAATCAACCCCCAGATCGTCGCGTTGTCGCCCAGATATGAGTCCCCTAAGCCCAAGGGGAGGTGCAATTATCGAAACAAAGCATTAGCTTAGGTACAACGCTACTTTGAATGTATGAGTGAATGACGTTGTTGAGTCAGTCCTGCATAACCTTTGTGAAGGTGTCATGGTCGGTATACTACTGGACCGATTGGGAAAGAACCCGATTGATATCCGTACGACTAAGTGAAGCTCGGAGAGCTGTCCTTAGATTCGTAGGATACGGATGTGCCAAGCATAAAGGCTTGAGCTAGACATCCATTCGTGACTCTGAGGAAGTCAAGGCTAAGTCGTAGAGACTTAAGAGGTTATTCTAACTCACAGCCCTAAAGAGGCTTATGCGAAGTCATGACGACTTGCGTGGATGTTCAACTCATAGCCCTGATGAGGCTTTTGCGATATACGCTAAGTCATGGAGGCTTGAGCGTCGTATTACGAACTGCGACCCTGAGTGGTCTATGCATTTACTTGAGTTGAATAGATAGGTGTTTGCCTACTTACCAGACCATCAGTGGTTCTGACCCCGTTTAATGGGGATTTCAGGTGTTGAACCTACGTGGCGATATGCGGAGCAAGGCGGTATCAAGTTCCAGGGTTTCTCTAGACAGAGTTGTACTGCTTCCTTTTTATTGAACCTTTATTGCTTTTCTAAGCAGTAGTGTTGTAATAAACATGTGCTTTCGATAAAATGGAACACTTTGGTGGTCAATGAGTTGCTTGGCCACATACCTGCAACGTGCTCAGAGTTTTCTAAAACCGACGACTCATTATCGTCTTATTCCGCTGCTAAAAGCTTTTCTAAGTTCCGCTGCAAAGAAAAAAAAAAAAAAAAGAAATCCATGAAAATTTTAACTTAGCTTTGTTTTGAAAATCCGGGGCGTTACAGTACCAGAACACGACTGCTGTTATAATTTCCTGTGTCAACAACATAGCCTCTCAGTTCATCTCTACACTTCCACCTGAATTATTACTTCGTCTACATCTAGCTACAAGGTTAGTGAAAGTTTTGCCATAAAATTGGGATTCATCTGTTTGTATAAAACAGGAGGCAGTTGGTATGTTAATTCAAGAGTCAGCCTTTGGTTTGCTGCAAAAGGTATAGTCTTGATCCAACATTTTACATAATATCACTGTTTATGCCTTCTTAGTTAGGTTTTCTTTAGTTTAATGTGCATATACATTCATATATAAATCTTCTCACATAATATCTATTCTCTCATTAAATTAGGATATTAAGCATGCATTCCAGCATCCATTTCCTGCTTAGTTTAAAGCATCCATTATGCACTCAGATATATGATTTCTCATCAGCATGATGTATTACATTTGAGACATATGCATGAACATTTTATCATTTGATATTCACAATCTCTTTTATAGTTGTTTGTTGTCTTAAGCTAACTCTTGTTTTGCGAAATTTCTTCTTTAGGAAGCCTTGACATTTTCAGATTCAGTTCAAATAATGTAATAATTAGATCTTAATGAGAATTTACATTATTTGTGTTAGATAGAATGAATGAGCATTGTAAAATACCATGAATTACTTGTTTTCATGCTTTTGTCTTTATTTCTCAAAAAACTCACATTTGGTGAAACACGAATGGCAAGTGCACCATTTCGTAAGAGGTAAAGCAATCCTAAGTTGATGATCCACATCAATGGCCATAGTCAGGGTATGGACAAAACTTAGGATTTTTATCTTTTACGAAATAACACTGGATCCACACTAGATCCATTTTCAAAATTCATCATATTTCCTTAAATATTTTCTCCTTTTATTAGAATTTAACTTAAAATTGACTCAAAATATATACCAATGGCCATAGTCAGGGTATATTGAGAGTTAATTTCATTTTAAATTCTATAAAAGCACCAAATGTATTTTATTCTTCTCTTGAATTTAAATATAGATTATTATATAATACATTCAATGACCATAGTCAAGGATGTATTATATCTTCAATCTTGTTTTAATTCATTTAAAGAATGGAATAGCTTTTCAAAATCCAATTTCAAATTCTTCAAATTCATTCATCATTTAGGATAGAATTACATCATACTTTCAAAAATTCATTTTTCAAAAACTCCAAGTAAATGTAAATATCTTCCTCAATCTATCTTCAATCCTTATCAAATCTGATTCATCCTTTCATTTTTCAAAATTCTATTTTCAATCTCAAAGTTCAATTTAACTTTGAGATTTAAAATTCATTTTATATTCAGATTCAAATCAGATTTCAAAAATCAAATTTGACTTTGAAATTCCAAATTCATTCAAAACTCCAATCCAATCTCCAAGTTCAATTTAACTTTGAGATTCTTGATTCATCTTCTAAATTTCAAATTCAAGGTCTAATTTGACTTTGAAATTCATTTGTATATTCAAAGATTCAATTTCTAAAATTCATTTTCCAAGTTCAAATTAAACTTGGAAGTTCTTGATTCATCTTCTAAATTTCAAATTCAAGGTCTAATTTGACTTTGAAATTCATTTGTATATTCAAAGATTCAGTTTCTAAAATTCATTTTCCAAATTCAAATTAAACTTGGAAGTTCTTGATTCATCTTCTGAATTTAACTCCAAATCCATTTTAGGATCCAAGATTCAACACTCATATTGGATCTCAGACTTCAGATCCAATTCCTTTTTAGGATCCAGAGTCCAATTCCACTTTTGGATCTCAGACTTCAGATCCAATTCCCCTTTAGGATCCAGACTCTAATTTCACTTTGGATCTTAGACTTCAGATCCAATTCCATTTTAGGATCCAGAATTCGACTCCACATTGGATCTCAGAACACATATCCAAATCCATGTTAGGATCCAGAATCCAACTTCACCTTGGATCTCAAATTACAAATCCAAAATCCGTCCTAGGATCCGGAATCCAATTCTACTTTGGATCTTAAACTTCAGATCCAAATCCATTCTAGGATCCAGAGTCCTACTCTACATTGGATCTCAGACTTCAGATCCAAATCCATCTTAGGATCCAGAACCCAATTCTATATTTGGATCTCAGACTTCAGATCCACTCCATTTTAGGATCCATCACCCAAGTCTATCTTGAATTTCAAATCTCGGATCCCATTCTGTTTAGGATCCGGAATCCAATTCCAATTCTAGATTCTAATTCCATTTTCGGATCTAGTCTGAATCTCTTAATCCATTTCTATTCTTGAATACCATTTGATTTTCTCAGATCCATTCTAAAATTCAAATTCAATATCACTTCAAAACTTCATCTTCTCCTCCTAAATCCATGATTAAAGTCAAAGTCCATTTCTGACTTTGAAACTTCATTTTCAAAGCTTCACATCATTCTTTCTCAAAATCAAGATTTATTCTTCAAAATCTGATACACTTCAAAGACTTAGAGATTCTCTGATCTATCTCAAGTTCTAAGTTAGATTCAATCATTTCTTCACTCCTTTACCAAGTTCATCTCAGAATACTTAGAAATTTCCAAATCAAATTTTCGAACAAAGCATACATCCTTGCATTGCACAAGCATGATTCTTTGTGCATTTAGAGTTAGAATAAATTCTTAGATTATATTTAGGCAAAGCAAAAGGCATAAATTCGATCCTTGGTTCGATTACCCCTGGTAAAGGCGCCAGGAACGGTCGAACCTCATACCGACGAGCGAATCCCGTCTCTCCATTTTTTCCCGCAATATTTCAAAACGAAGGCGAGTTATTTGCTAAATATTTTCAAATCAAGGTCAAGTGAGACCGCGCAAAATAGTTCCTCTTCTCTCTTTCTTTCTTTCTTTTCTCTTCTCTCTTTCTTTTCTGTCTTTTATTTTTCTCCCTTCAAAAAAAGGAGGAAAATAGAGGTTGGAAAAGGAAAAGAGAAGGAAGAGAGAGAATATTACGAGAGAAAATTTTTTGCGATGATCACAGTATCCTGACGTCATCCCTCCTTAGGACTGAAAAGTCCTTTCCTTCCGTCTGATCTGAGTGCTCTCAGATTTGCACACTTCCCTGTGTTCCCCACTGTCCCGCCATAGACAATTCTCACTCAAGATAAGGGTTAAACCTAAACTTTCTGCAAAAGGTCTGTTATTGTCAAAAGCTATTTTTAGTCTCAGCAATGAGGCACCCAAGAACAACCCCTTTTCAAGCTTTAGGGACCCCCATTTTTCATCCTTTTGCAAACCCCTCTCGGACTTGTTGTGCAAAGTCTAGAGGTCCCATCACAGTTTCCTCGTTCCTCGAGGATCCTGTATCCATTCAGGCTAAGGATTAAACCTATTACCTCGCTCCATGAGGTGTCACCCAAACCTTCTGCGAGAGATCGTCTATTTTTAGAAAGCTGATTTAGTCTCAGCAATGAGACGCCCCAGATCATCCCCTTTCCAAGCTTTAGGGAATCCCTTGTTTTTTTCTTCTCGCAAAAACCCCTTTTGGATTTGTTCGTCTAAATTCCAAAGGTCCCATCATGGTTTCTTCACCCGAGGATTCCATATGGTCGCCCCTTTCAGGTTAAGGGTTAAGTCTGAACCTCACATTGCTAGGTATCTTTCCGTTTAGGTTAAGGTTAAACCTGAGTCTCGCTTCAACTAGATATCCTTTCTAGTCTCACCACGGTTTCCTCATCCAAGGATTCCGTACGGTTCCCCCCACTCAGGTCAAGGGTTAAACCTGAATCTCGCTTTGGCGATGCATTTCGTTGTCCCATCACGGTTTCCTTCATCTAAGGATTCTGTACGTTTGTCCCCTTCAGGTTAAGGGTTAAGCTTGAACCTTGTCCTACGAGGTATCTTCCGTTCAGGTTTGGGTTAAACCTGAGCCTCGTTTCAATGAGGTAATCCTTCCAGCCCCATCATGATTTTCCCCACAAAGGAATCCATGCTCTATACATCCATCCAGAAAAGGATTATACTTGAGTTTCATCTCACGAGGCATTTCTCTCAAAGTGTCCCATCAAGACCTACTTATATTCCTTTCCCCATCCAAATTATCTTGATATATCTTCGTCCCATCCAGGCTAAGGGCTAAACGTGACTCATTCCAAAAGGTTGCTCTCGTCTCACCCATGAGGCTTGATCAAAATTCTTATCTTTCACCATTTTTGGGATCTTCGCCTAAAGTCCCATCACGATTTCCTCATTTCCATTATTCAATCATATCATTTTCGAGGATTTTGTCTCCCCAACACCATTCAGGATAAAGTTTTTAAGCCTGAAAAGCCACATTTTCAAAATAAATTCTTCCACACTCAGCTCGGATCTGCTGACTGGGACATTTTCAAAATTTGGAGTGTTTCTTTGCCACTAAGCTCGGCTTTCAACCGACTTAGTAGCAAAGAGGGGCATCTGTGAACACCCCAAATTTTTCAAAAGTTTATAAATATCCCCTTTTTTTCCCTTTATTTTCATTTTCTGGTTAATTGAGTCAGTTTTAAATCTAAATTCCATTTTATTTCTCAAGTTTTGTTGAAATTAAATTCATTTTATATATCTGACTCAATTTCGGATCCGGATCCAGATAAATGATCCAAATCTGAGCTTCGTTGTCCAATGTTTAAAATCAAATTCTCAAAATTTCCAAAATAACTTTTTGAAAAGCTCAGACAATTCGTCTGGTATCCGTTTGGATCCATCGAATTGTATTTCTCAATTCGAGGTTTAAAAACCCAAATATTTTCTCAAAACTTGAGTCCAAACCCATTTTCTAAAGAAATTTTCCCCAAAATAGCCTTAAAAACCCTCTTTTGTAAATATTTCCCAAAAATACAAAAAAAAACTAGTTTAAATCCTTGTTTTCTCAGGTTTCATTCCAAAAATACCAAAAAAAAAATATAGAAAATGCAAAGAAAAAAAAGTATATATGTCTAAACCGATTTTTGAAAACCTCTTTTTAAAAATATCCTTTTTAAGAAAAAACCTTTTTTGGAAAAATCTGGTAAAGGAGCCTTCTTTTTAAATTTGCGTGAAATGTCTGAAGGGCCCCATAAAAAAAAACATCTTTAGGGTTTTCTCGCAAGGTATTGAAAAAAAAAAGAATTTTTTTACTTCTTCCGCTCCACCTTCTTCCTGAATCGCCCTCCAAATCCTCCATGGACGACCCCATGTGCGTTCCTCATCCACCCTCCATCACCGATCCTCTTCTTCCATCATCGAGCAACCCTCGCCCTTCATCTCCAACAGAAACCCCAGAAGCTTCTTCTTCCCCCTTTTCTCCCGAACCCTCCAGGGCAAAACCCCATCGCCACAACCGTCGCTCCCATTATCAGCCCTCGATCTCCAACTTCCTCCATGGCCTTCCTTTCCTCCAGCCTCTATATAAGCAAACCACATGGGCCTTCTTCAGCATCGGATTTTCTCCTGTTCCCCACACCCTTCTCGATCATCGCTCATCAGGCTAAGGCACTTTGGATTGGCCAAAAAAAAACGACTTCCATCACCAGACGCCAGGAACTCAAAAGCAAAAGCTTCGTTGCACCCCCACATCCGATCTTGATCTCCCAATTTGCTTTCCCCTTTCCGAAGGATCAATGCCCAACTCAGCATTAGCAAACAAAAGGAGTCCCCTCTCCGATCTCGAGTTTTGATCGATTTAAGGTGAGAATCACCCCCCTTCTTTCTTCTCTTTTTCGCATCATCCATTTCTCTTGCTGTATTTCCCTCTATTTTGATATGTTTTTTCTCCTTTCTTCCTTACTCTTTTGTTATTTTCTTTCTTTGTTTCATTTATTTCTCTATTTTGAGTTTATAAAAGCACTCTCCATAACATCGGTTTGCATATAACAAACTGAGTTATGGATAAGCAAAATCAAGAGGAACGATCCTGTTCCAAACACCTCTTTTATATTTCGGTTTTGTTTACGATTTCGCTTGTAATTCCTGGATTCAGTAATTTGATAAGATTCATATGAATCCCAGTTTAACCTACCTACTAATTCTCAGGGTTATTCTGATTTTTCCCATTTAGGTTATCTGTTTCCATTTTTATTATCTGCATTTGTTATGCTTGCACCCAATTTTGCTCATCTTGATTTTCTGATTACATCAAAATCTTGATCTTGTCGCTATGGATCGGCTTGGGTTTCGATTCTTGACTCAGTGTTTTTTTTTCCTTTGCATTGGTCGTAATCCACCATTTTCCTTATTTACCCGGTTTAATCACATCCTCAGCATGTGCTCTTCCTTTTATTCATAATATCTGAAATTTTTTTTTATCATATCTATATTTCATTAGATATGGCATTCTTATTTAGCATCACCCATTTTCATCTTGTTCATTTAACTTCGCTACCTTATTTGCCAATGCTCTCTCTCTGTTTTATATTTTCCTCATTCATCCTGATTGATCCATATCTTTTGATCGCTATTAATCTGTCGATATCATTTTGGGTTATTTTGTTCTGAAGCTAGCATAACAGTAGTATTGACTCTTTGTGATATCTGGGCTTGAATATTGGATCCTAGTTGTCTTTTGCAATTTTGTGAATGTTGTTAGATGTTTCATATTTGAGCAATGTAGTCTCGCAATCTCAAGTGTTTGCTCATTCCTATTATTTTACTTTGCATCAGAGACTGTGTTGATTGTTATCATTCATTGTATTGTCTCCACTATCTTACTTTATCAGGGTATATGTTGAGTGTTTATAATTCTGGAGCTTAATTTCAGAAAGTCAGGGTGTTCTTACCACAATATGTGAGTAAGTTCTGGAGAAAAATGAAGTTAATCTAAGCACCTTTGATCCTAAGAGATGTTTGCCCTCCTGATCAAGCAGACCTTTCCTGGGAAATGTTCATTGCATGATGCCTCGCCAACATCTCCGGTTCAAAGATGATCTGGTTACAAAATCAGTCATAAACATTCTTTTTGCTGGAATGTTTTGTTCATCTTCGTTTATGTATGGTGACTTCAACCATATACCTGCATTTTCATTGCTTCTTGTAGGATGATCTCAGCTCTGAATTCACAGCTTATTGTGACATCTGTACGCTTTGGTGTTAGTCACCCATACGGTTTGATCAAAGAAAGGTCCTGGGTTACCTCAATACATAAATTTCTGTTGTAAGTATAATCGTGAATTTGGACATACCGCCTTCCAGCTAGACCGACGCACCCAGCGGAGTCCTGCTCACCTAAAATTCGCAGTCCCGGGATAGTTATCTTGATAATCTTTGTCGTCAGCCGATTGCGGCAAGAACTGATTCAAGATCGACAACTGATGACCGTAGGTTCTGATTCAAAACTGATACGTCTTCAGTTTTCTTTTGCAAGGATAATCTCATTATCATATCCAGCACCCTCTCGTCCGTGGGTTGCTTAGCTGTTCGAGGGAGTCTAATCATAGGTATCCACCATTATTCCGGTTGTCAGTAGCCTACAAATAGTGCCGATTTACAACAGGTATGATGCTCCCCTTTCAACATTTATTTTCGCTTAATTGCCTAATCTTGTAGACGGGTCATGGAATGGGAGTCCAATTCCACAACAGCCGCTAAAAATTTTGATTGCCATAAAGAAGCCATTGAAGTCTGGGTGCTAATATCATTTGAGTTTTATTTATGTTGAATTCCTTGAATAGATGAAAAACCACATCTGCGTAGGTTAGCTCAGTGGAACACTATTAGTGAGATGAGCATAACAAGCTGAAGCATATCCAGTCTCGCAGATTTAGGGGGTTTTAACCATTGAAAAGGGACAATGGCATTCTTCACCATCAGACCAACTGGAGTAACAGACGTTTGGTTTTCTACATATCTTTCTTTTACTGTTTTCCCAGTGAATTTGCGTAATTTCCATCCAGATTGTGCTTATATTGATGGAATGCTCATTCAGACCTGGATTTGATCCCTGGATCAATTCCAGTCATATGATTGCTGCCATGTGTTGGTTATCTGATTTCATGACATCAGTTTGGTTTTGCTTTTTTTTTTTTGGAACAAATATAGCTGATCCTGTTTTGATTGAAATGCCTTCTGAAGATCAGTGGCGTCTGGGTTTTAGATTTCAGATGACTGGTTGATTAGAAGATAGTCACTAATCATTAAATTTTTGTCAGCTTGAGATTTTGAATTCATTAGTTTCTGTAGTGGAACACTAGTAATACAATTTGATTAAATGAAGCCTCTACTATACTCCTTTAATCAAAATTTCCTTACATTTAAGAAAGCTGGTTGCAACATTAGCTGTCTTACTATGCTCTTTCATTGAATTTCTAAGTGTTGCATGTAATTCTGAATCTGTTAAAGTTACATTTTTTTTATTATTTACTTTCGTTCTTTTTCTTTAGATTTAAACCCATTTAATGATTAAGAGTCCTCAAATGAAGAATATATAGCAGGATCGTTGTGTGATAGAGACTAAGACCCATGACGTTGGTCTTCAATAGTGCTTTGTCTAAACCAGCTCTTCAAAAAACATACTTCCAAACTCCCATTATTCAATCCCCTTTGCTGCAACGTATATACCTCTGCTGTGAGCTCTCCACATTAGCTCACTGCTGCTGTGGCTCACAACATCCCTTGCCATATAGACTCAACGTGTATATGTATTTTCCCCACTGTAATTTACAATACCTACTCCATTTTTTTACCAATATTGTTGTACATCTTCCCTAGCAAATCAGTCCCTGCACACCAGCCAACAGTCTCAAATAGTGAGAATCTATAGCCGAGTCACGACAATGAATGTTATAGGCCTCACTACATGTGTCCTGTTACATTCATTTGTTGTAGGCATAGGATCCAGCTGATTGCAAAACATTTTTTTACATCCATCATTTCACTTTTCACTGTGTAGCACTCCCTCAAAATTCCCGCAAAGCAATATTTACCTTCTTTTTATACTCCAGTCATCACCTATTCACTGTCACCATCCCTGCACCATCATTGCACCTGCAGCAATACACTGCATTGCCATCACATTCCTATCACTTGTCGTTCAAGTGTGGGAATATCATACGGTTTCAATATAGTTGGGCCCCATGCATTTAGAAATCATGTATGGCATTTGCATGATAATTAGGTGACATACATTCAGGAGTTAGGTGGATAAGCACCACCCATTGGTGAGTCCACTTATATAGGTTTGTTGTAATAAGCTTCTCCATTACATGTATCTATCATCTCCATCAATATTAACCCTCTCTTTATATATATCTATATATATATATATATTTTTATAACTTAGCTCTTGCTTAGGTATTCTATCTAGCCATACACCCATGTAACATTTTTGTAATAAATGTCCTACCTAATCATAAGCATTTGTGTTTCTGACATAATATTTCCCGTCATTTACTATATCTCATATTTTCTTCTATTTTACTACTAACTCTGTTTTGCAGGGATCTCTGAAAAATGTTGAATTCCCTCCTGGATTAGGAACTTTATCATTTTAAGTCCGATCCAAATTGTAATAGTTAGATATTAAAGAGAACTTCATCTTTTCAAGCATAGATCAGAATGAATGAGCATTGCAAATATCTGGAATCGCTTGCTTTCACACTTCTTTTGCTTTTGAAAAAAATTCACAAATGGTGGAACACGAATGGCACGTGCACCATTTCATAAGAAGTAATTAATCCTAAGTTGATGATTTACATCAATGGCCATAGTCAGGATGTAAACAAAACTTAGGATTTTTATCTTTTATAAAAATAACATTGGATTCACACTGGATCCTTTTCAAAATTCATCATATTTTCCTTAAATATTTTTCTTTTCTATCAGAATTTAATTTAAAATTAATTCAATACATATACCAATGGCCATAGTCAGGGTATATTGAGAGTTAATTTCATTTTAAATTTTATAAAAGCACCAAAGATGTGTTTTATTCTTCTTTTGGAATTTAAATATAGATTATTATATAATACGTTCAATGACCATAGTCAGAGATGTATTATATCTTCAATCTTATTTTAATTCACTTAAAGAATGAAATAGCTTTTCAAAATCCAATTTCAAATTCTTTAAATTCATTCATCATATAGGATAGAACTGCATCATATTTCCAAAATTCCTTTCTCAAAACTCCAAGTGATGTTAATATCTTCTTCAATCAATCTTCAATTCTTGTAAAATCCAATTCATCTTTTTATTTTCAATTCTATTTTATCTTCAATCTCAAAGTCCAATTTAAACTTTGAGATTTCAAATTCATTTTATATTCAAAAATTCCAATTCAAATCAGATTTCAAAGTTCAAATCGACTTTGAAATTTCAAATTCGTTTTATATTAAAAAATTTCAATTCAAATCAGATTTCAAAGTTCAAATTGACTTTGAAATTTCAAATTCGTTTTATATTCAAAAATTTCAATTCAAATCAGATTTCAAAGTTCAATTTGACTTTGAAATTCCAAATTCATTTTATATTCAAAACTCCAATTAAATTCAAAGTTCAATTTAACTTTGAGATTCTTGATTTATTTTCTAAATTCCAAAATTCAAAGCTCCAAAATCAAAGTCCAATTTGACTTTGTAATTCATTTATTCTCAAACCAATTTTGAAATTCCAAATCCAAAGTTAAATCCTAATCCCAAACTTGGATCCAGATTTCCAAGTATAATATCTACTTTGGATCTCGAACGTCAGATCCAAATCCAAATCAGACTTAAAACTTCTTTGATCTATCCCAAGTTCTAAGTTAGATTTTATCATTCAAAAACCATTTCTTCACTCCATTATCAAGTTCATCTCAGAATACTTGGAAATTTTCAAAACATCTTTCAAAAGAGAGCATACATCCTTGTATTGCACAAGCATGATTGTTTGTGCATCTTTTAGACTTAGAATAAATTCTTAGATAATATTTTAACAAAGCAAAAAGCATAAATTTGATCCTTGGTTCGATTACCACTGGTAAAGGCGCTAGGAACGGTCGAACCTCGTACCGACGAGCGAATCTCGTCTCTCCATTTTCCCGCAAATTTTCAAAACAGAAGCGAGTTAAATTTGCTAAATATTTTCAAATTAAGGTCAAGTGAGACCCTGCAAAAGAATTCCTCTCTCTTCTCTCTTCTTTTCTTTTCTCTTCTCTCTTCTTTTCTTTCTTTTTTTTTTCTCCCTTCAAAAAGGAGGAAAATAGAGGTTAGAAAAGGAAAAGAGAAGGAAAAGAGAGAAACCACAAGAGAGGAAAAATTTTGCGATGATCACAATCCCCGAGTGGAACAACAAGTTAAGAAAGGTCTGGAAGACCTACTCAAAGTAGGGTTCATTAGAACCATTGACTACCCAGACTGGTTGGCAAATATTGTCACTGTTCCCAAGAAGAATGAAAAAGTTCAGATTTGCATCGATTTCAGAGATCTCAATAAAGCGACTCCTAAGGATGATTATCTGCTTCCTAATGATGATCTTTTGATCGATAGCACAGCAGGTCACACTATGTTCTCTTTTATGGACGAATATTCTGGATATAATCAGATCAAGTTGGCCGCTCGTGATCAGTCCAAGACATCTTTCACTACTCCTTGGGGCACTTTTTGTTATACGATCATGCCATTTGGGCTTAAGAATGCTGGAGCCACTTATCAGCGTGTTATGGCCGCCATTTTCCATGATCAGATGCACAAAATCATGGATGCATATGTTGATGATATTCTAGTGAAATCCAAAGAGGAGGAAGATCACGTCGAAGCCCTCAATCAAGTTTTCAAGCAGCTCATTCTTTACAAGCTAAGACTCAATCCACAAAAATGTGTTTTTGGAGTCGAATCTGGCAAGTTGTTAGGCTTTTTGGTCAGCAAAAAGGGAATAAAAGTGGATCCCACTAAAGCCAAGACCATCATTGACATGCCGCCCCTGACTAATCTCAAAGAATTGCGCAGCCTTCAAGGACGCATGCAATCAATTCGACGATTCATATCCAATTTGGCCATAAGATGTGAGCCTTTTAATCATTTGCTCAGAAAAGGAGTGAAGTTCGAATGGGGACCAAAGTGTCAGCAATCGTTCGAACGCATCAAGAAATATCTTCTCAACCCACCCGTTTTGAAGCCACCAGAATTGGGAAAGCCTCTTTTACTGTATGTTTCAGTTAACCAAGTCGCTTGCGGCGGATTCTTGGCACAGTACGAGGAAGGCAGTCTGATAGAGCATGCCATTTACTATGTGAGCAAAACCTTTATTAATTATGAGAAGAAATACTCTCAGATAGAGAAGACATGTCTAGCTCTGGTTTGGATGTGTCAGAAATTGAGACACTATCTGCTGGAATCTGAAGTCAATATTCTATCCAAATTGAATCCTCTCAAGTACATTCTCGAGCAACCATTTCTCAACGAACGGATTGCCAAATGGCAAGTCCTATTAATGCAATATGATCTGGAATATGTCTCCCAGCAATCTATTAAAGGCCAAGCAATTGTAGATCAATTGGCAGATTTTCCTCTAGCAGAGGATGTTAAAGCCGAGGATGATTTCCCCGATGAGCAGATCTGCAATATTCAACAATCTTTAATTTGAAATTTATTCTTCGACGGTTCCAAGAATATGGCAGGCATAGGAATCGGGATTCTGCTAATCACACTAGAAAAGGAGATGATCTCCTCTTCACTCAAATTAGATTTTCAATGCACTCATAATATGGCCGAGTATGAAGCTTTGATACAAGGTCTGAAAATTCTACAAGACTTCAATGTCAAAAGATTGCATGCTTATGGCGACTCTTTGCTCGTCGTCAATCAAGTCTTAGCCGAATGACAAGTGAAGGATCAAAAATTACTTCCTTATCAGAAGATTGTCTCAGCTCTTGCCAACAAATTTGAATAATTCCAACTTTCCATATCAAGAGAGACTTCAATCAAGTTGCGGACAGTCTAGCCAATCTGGGTGTGAACACCCCAAATTTTTCAAAATCTTTTAAATATTCCCTTTTTGCCCCTAAATTCATTTTTTTTTAAGCAAATGGGTCATTTCAAATCTAAATTCCAGTTCATTTCTCAACTCTTATTGAAATCAAATTTATTTCATATGTTTAAATTGATTTCGGAACTGGATCCATTGTCCAGATCCAAGTCTGAGTCTCCTTGTTCAAATTTTAAATTAAAATTACAGAAAATACCAAAAATAGTTTTTAAATAGCCCGGACAGTCCCTCCGACATTTGTTTGGATCCATCAAATTGTATTTCTTGATTCGAGTATCAAAACTCTAACATTTTTTCAAAACCTGTATCCAAACCCATTCTTCTGAAGAAATTTTCCCAAAATGGTCTGAAATTCTCAGAAAAATACCTTTTTAAATATTTTTTTTAGAAAAATACAAAAAAAATAGGGTTTAGTCTTTATTTTCTCAGATTTTCATTCCAAAAATACAAAAAAATAAAAATACTCAGAAAAGAACAAAAAAAATCTAAAATAATGAAAGAAAATTACAAAAAATAGAAATGGTTTTTAAGAGAAACCCGTTTTTGAAAAATATTTTTGATAAGGAGACCTCTTTTGGAAAAAGTAAAAACCCTGGAAAAACTCACAAAATCGAGTTAGGGTTTCGGGGGGGGAGACCCTCTCGAATTTTCTCCCTTAGCCGCCTCCATCGATCTCTCCTCTCTCTGAGAATCGCCCTCTCCGAAACCCTCCATTCATCTCCCCTCGTCCATCTGCAACAAACCTTCATTCTCATCCTCCTCCACCCATCTTCAACCAATTTCTTCCCGAAACCTCCTCCTTCCCTTTAAGAGAACCTCTCCTTCCCCTCTCAAGGCCACCGCTTCTTCACCACCGCACCCCTCTTCTCTGTAGACAATCGCGTTTCACCCCACCATGCTCCTTCTTTTTCTTCTTCTTCTTCTTCTTCTTCCTATCTCCCTTGGTTATCCTCTAGTGAGATATGAAAAGTCAGTTACCTCTGTCGTCACAGGTAAACAACCCTTTTCCTTTAAATCCTTTGCAGAAATTATCTTCCTTTTTTTTTATGGAATTCCTTCATTTTAATGATATTCTTTTTATTATAAGGCATTAAGGGTGGGATCGACCTGCATATAGCAGGATCGACCCACCCGTTGCTATATCAATGGAGTAAATCTAACTCCGACACTTGTGTTTTCTTTTTCTTTCAAAATTTTTCTTCTCTACGATCGGGTAAGTCTGAACAGTAATTGATTCAACATTTTCTTTCCCCTTTGATTTCACTTTCTGTTGATAATATTGATTCCTCGTTTTCTGTCCTCACTTCAATTTTGGTCTCTTGTTTTCCTGTTTATGCCTTAATTATGATTTACTATTTGCATCATAATCGCCTCTCTTGTTGTTTGATTCCCCGCATTCATTTTTTTTTATTATTATTTACTTTCATTTTGATTTTGTATCCATCTTAACCTCCATTCGATATTTGGTTTGCCATTATAGCATCTGCATGTATTTTGTAATAATATTTGTACATCATCAGTGCATCCCTCTGGTAGTTGCTCCTTAGATGTGCATAGATAAGAACCCAAAGAAAATCCCCTTCTAAAGAATAGACGTTGGCTTCATTCCCAATTGGGTTGAATCAGTACACCCAGATAATGGAATATTTCAGAAACCCAAAGAGTTTCAAAGAAAATAATCTCTCACTTATGAACAAGTTCTCCTCATATGGTCATTTTGTTGTTAAAATGATACTGTAATGGCTGGAAGAGTTCCCGTTTCCCACTTTTGGTGCAATGGGAACAAAGCTTGAATTGCCTTTGTTTTCTCAATATGCACTCTGGTAAGCAATTCTCTATTTGTACTCCTAGTGTACACTTGATTGATTTGCTTTGAAAAAGATTTGAAAAGCCTGTTTCAAAGTTTAATAGTGACAAGAGTCAATGTTCAAATGCTCTGTATATCAGCAACCATTCTGGGAGTCATATCTCTTTCTGACAGGAGTTTTCTGATGGTTGGCTATGTGATAGAAACGATTACAAGGCAGTACTGTCATGAGTAACAGTTCAATAAGAAGGTTTGGTTTCTTATTTGAAGATTGGGTATTCCAGTTTCTTTTACATATTTGTACATATCAGCATCTTTTGAATGTCATCTGTGCACCCAGGTACGAATCATGATGCATATGATACATATTATTTGCTCCCCTTATTACCTTCCATTTGTGTTTTGTAAAGATAGCCCATCAGTAACCCATCATTGCGATTATTTTTTTTAGGCATCTCTTAGAGTTTGTAATTTGTCAGTTTCCTTTCTTCTTCTTTTTTTCTCCCTGTTTGTTTTATTTTGATCTCCTTCAGTTTATTTGTTCTTCATGCAAGTATAACACGTTGAAGGCCATTAGACCGTTGCTGGACATTGCTCGTTACCATTGAATAGTAAGCATCAAGCATGGTTCATCAATCTATCTCGTTATTTGTTCATCTCAGGACCCTCTCTGTGGTAATCCAGTAATATGAATGAAATGTTTCTATTCTCGTTTGAGTATTTCTTCTCTTTTGGCTTTACTTTGGTGATTAAAATATGGTGAAATTGTTATATCACTTGGGGATTTGGCATCTACGTACTTGTAATTCCATCTTGAACACCTGCGTCCATACACGGCTCCCTCCATCACAGCGTTATTCTTGTATAGCACCCTCAAGCCTGGTATATGTTGATTTAGCACCTGCAGCAGCGACTTCCAATACTAGCAACAGGAGCAAGCTAGAGCACCACTCTTTTCCTTCCTCCTTCAGATTTCTTGCAAAACAAAGGTAATTCCTCTGCTGCATTCGAAATACATTGAAAATCATGTGTGAATTCCAGTTGATTTGAACAAGTATCTAATTCATTATCACATTACTTGAGCATCGTGTCTTTCAGTTTCAACTTGTATAATATTTTCTGGGTTCCTAAAGCACCTTCTAGCATTCTCAGCATTAGACTGTTGTGGAAAATTGTGATGATGCCAGTGTTATAAAGATGTCATTACTGCAGAATAACTATCCTCTGTTGAACTCACCAAGGATTTTGCCTTGCCCATCTAGAGATAGTCAATTTTGGTTCACCTTGGAGCTGATCGAACCTTCATTTCCCTATCGCTCCATCTAGGATTATATAGCAGGTTGTGCTCTTTGCGTAACAGCAAAGAAGATTCAGAATGTTGTCAAGATTGTAGGTTTTTCATGGATAATTTCTAAAAGTCAGAGGACTACTGTTGCCATAATTGGTCTGGGCATATCTTGCTCAAGACCACCCTGCATTTCATTTCACCGTTGGGGTCATCCTTGCATCAGAAAAAGTCCGAACCTTGGTGGGAGGTTGCCATGAAGCTCGAGAGTTTTAAACTTTATGTACAACTTAGACGCTAACCTCAGTTGTTGTTGACTATCTGAGATTGAAGAGCACGATTGGACATCCCACTGAGTTGGCGGCTTCATTATAAGCGACTATTGGTATACCGCAATCTGATAGACTGAGATAAGAACTTTTGCTGCTGAGACTTGGAGAAGCATATGACAGCACTGCAAAGACTGAGCTTGCATTGCAGTTGTGCAACCTAACCATCCCGCTATGTATCTCAATTCATTCCCAATTATAAAGCATCTTCTTTACATTCCAGTACCTTAGCCATGCATTTGTTAGGTTTAGGTACAGAAGTTATGGCTTTACATGTTAAATACAATATCTAAATTAGGTATAGTTGGAATAGCTCATTCATTCATCTCACCATGTATATATTGTTACCTCATCTTTTACCCCTTTCATGTTCCCTCACAGCATCCTACTTGTATAATGTCACATGATACTTTCTACGCTTGCCCTCCATCCGACAGGGACATCATAAGATTTGATGTGAATTTATGTTTATTTTCTCTATTCATTGATGATGATCTATGCTTTTTAACCACCATTAATGCCTTGTTGCAGTAGTGTTATTTAAGAAGTATAGGATGTGGACCCACTGTGGAGCTGTTGGTATTACTGTTACAAACTGAGCTGGGCCAAGCTGATGTTGGGTATTCATTGATCTGACATGGAAATAACGTGCCTACAAAAGTGGAAAGCAACAGTAAAGGGAAGTGACAGTGAGCTCCCAGCTCATGGGCGAATCCACTGATGAAATGTTTGATGGTCTCACTCTTCAAAAATCACAGATCTACTTCAAAAGTGCGAATTAAAAGGGGGAATTGTTGAATTTGTATCTTGCTTCAGATTGGTAATTGAATCCTCAAGAAGGGATGATATGCACATTTTAAATATTGAAAAATCCAAGGGTGTGGTTACCCAAGATTGGTCCTTTACACGATGTTGTATCTTCTATGCCAGTTAAGGATTCAATATTGAGAATGCCCATGTTTTGTGACTGGAATGCAAGAACCATACTGAGATTAATGATGGTAACATATAGTTAATGTTGGAAGAACAAACCTCTGGATTGCTATTCGTATGGTTTGTAATTTTAAATCATTCTCATTTTATGTAGTTTCTTTTTCTTTTACACTAGTTGGGGCTTTCCTAAACCTAGCTGAGCACATTGCCATCTTCCCACATATATTTGCACAGTCACTATTTACCTAATGGTTTGATTTTGTAGTAACAGCTATAGCACCAGTTGTGATTTCATCATAATAGCATGTTCATTTGTGATTTCATATTTTCGCTATTTCATTATGTCTATTTATAGTGATTCATAACTATTTAGCCTTAACTGTTAATAAGTGTAAATTGTAAGTAGGTTGACTTAGTCGATTCAAAGTGGCTAATATATTTTTGTCTAGGTGTATGAATACTAGTTCATTGTAATCTGTTATACAGGTGTTCAACGTTAAGTGCAGTGGTATGTATACATTGCTCATTCAAATCAAAATACCAGTTGAATATTGCAAAAAGTTTGCATGCATTAAATCATATAAATCTGATTTTGATTCTTTGCTTGGATGTAGATTTAATTATGGATCGGCTACAAAGTTCTGACAGGATTTATCTCTACTAATCGATACCCTGCTGGAGCATTGTATGATAGCAGTAAATGAACAGTTAATGTTGAATGCTAGCGCAGAAGATGTTAGCCCTTTACAACCAGTAGTTGTAGTGGTGGTCAGTATGTGTTAATATTAAATGAATCTTTGTCAAGTAGTATACATGCATTAATGGTCAGAACATATTAGTATACTACGTTAGTATGTTAATAGTAAGGGTATGATCAGCCATAGTTGAGTATGTTAGGTAGGGAATTGTGTTTTCTTAATATGTCCTTACCAAGCATGCATAGGAAATCATTTCAGCACCTTATAGCATATGTCAATATCAGCTTTGACCTGCGTTTATTCCTTTCACATTCATTTGGCATTGTCACATGTATTATAACATACATTGTTCTTTTCATTAGTTTGATATACCACATATACACATATATTAACATCCATTTCCTCATCATGTACATTCTAATCTTAATGGGATTCATGAGTTCTCTCCTTATACCTTATGTTTTGCTAACCATGCTTCACACGAATATAGGAAAAACAGGGTTCTTGATTTTAATTCAAGTCCAAAGATATAATAGCTAGATATTAATGAGAAACTTTCCTTTTCCTATACCAGATTAATGTATATGAGCATGCATACTTCTAGAAATGCTTGTTTTCATATCATTTTCCCCTTTTTACTTCAAAATTTTCACAATGGTGAAACACGAATGGCACGTGCACCATTTCGTAAGAGGTAATTAATCCTAAGTTGATGATTTACATCAATGGCCATAGTCAGGATGTAAACAAAACTTAGGATTTTTATCTTTTATGAAATAACATTGGATCCACACTGGATCCTTTTCAAAAATCATCATATTTTCAAATATTTCATCTTTTATCAGAGTTTAATTTAAAATTAATTCAATATATATACCAATGGCCATAGTCAGGGTATATTGAGAGTTAATCTCATTTTAAACTCTATAAAAGCACAAAATGTGTTTCATTCTTCACCTGAATTTAAATATAGATTATTATATAATACATTCAATGACCATAGTCAATGATGTATTATATCTTCAATCTTGTTTTAATTCATTTAAAGAATGAAATAGCTTTTTAAAATCCAATTTCAAAGTTACTTAAATTCATTCATCATTTGAGATAGAATAGCATCATATTTTCTAAAATTCTTTTCCCAAAATCCAAGTGATGTAAATATCTTCCTTCAATTCTTATCAAATCTGATTCATTCTTTTATCTTTCAAAATTCTATTTTATTTTTCAATCTCAAAGTTCAATTTAACTTTGAGATTTCAAATTCATTTTATATTCAAATTCAAATCAGATTTCAAAGTTCAATTTGACTTTGAAACTGCAAATTCATTTTTTATATTCAAAACTCCAATCAAACTCAAAGTTCAATTTAACTTTGAGATTCTTGATTCATTTTCTAAAAATCCAAATTCAAGCCCCAAATTCAAAGTCCAATTTGATTTGAAATTCATTTATATATTCAAGATTCAAATTCTAAATTTTATTTTCCAAGTTCAATTTAAACTTGGAAGTTCTTAATTCATCTTCTAAATTTAACAACTCCAAATCCATTTTAGGATCCAGGATTCAAACATTCATATCGGATCTCAGACTTCAGATCCAATTCCATCTTAGGGTCCAGAGTCCAACTCTACATTGGATCTCAGACTTCAGATCCAATTCCATTTTAGGATCCAAACTTCAATTTTACTTTGGACCTCAGACTTCAAATCCAAATCCACCTTAGGATCCAGAGTCCAACTCTACATTAGATCTCAGACTTCAGATCCAAATCCATCTTAGGATCCAGAGCCCAATTCTACATTTGGATCTCAGACTTCTGATCTACTCCATTTTAGGATCCAGAACCCAAGTCAATCTTGGATTCTAAAATCTCGGATCCCATTCTGTTTAGGATCCGAAATCCAATTCTAAATTCTAGATTTCAAATCCATTTTCGGATCTAATTTGAATCTCTTAAATCCATTTCCATTCTTAAATACCACTTGATTTTCTCAAATCCATTCTAAGATTCAAATTCAATATCACTTCAAAACTTCATCTTCTTCTCTTAAATCCATAATTAAATCTAAAGTCCATTTCTGACTTTGAAACTTCATTTTCAAAACTTCAAATCATTCTTTCTCAAAGTCAAGATCTATCCTTCCAAACTCTGATTTACTTAAAAAAAAAAAAACTTGGAATTTCTCTGATCTATCTCAAGTTCTAAAGCTAGATTCAATCATTTCTTCACTCCCTTATCAAGTTCATCTCAGAATACTTGGAAATTTTCAAAACATCTTTCAAAAAGAGAATACATCTCTGCATTACACAAGCATGATTCCTCGTGCATTTAGATCTTTAGGATAAATTCTTAGATGATATTTAGGCAAAGCAAAAGGCATAAATTCAATCCTTGGTTCGATTACCCCTAGTAAAGGCACTAGGAACGGTCGAACCTCGTACTGACGAGCGAATCCCATCTCTCCATTTTCCCGCAAATTTTCAAAATGGAGGCGAGTTAAATTTCTAAATATTTTTCAAATTAAGGTCAAGTGAGACCGCGCAAAATAGTTCCTCTTCTCTCTCTCTTTCTTTCTTTTCTCTTCTCTCTTTCTTTTCTTTCTTTTATTTTCCTCCCTGTGATCATCGCAAAATTTTTCCTCTCTTGTGGTTTCTCTCTCTTCCTTCTCTTTCCCTTTTCTAACCTCTATTTTCCTCCTTTTTGAAGGGAAGAAAATAAAAGAAAGAAAATAAAGAGAGAAGAGAAAAGAAAGAAAGAGAGAGAGAAGATGAACTCTTTTGCGCGGTCTCACTTGACCTTGATTTGAAAATATTTAGAAATTTAACTCGCCTCCATTTTGAAAATATTGCGAGAAAAATGGAGAGATGGGATTCGCTCGTCGGTACGAGGTTCGACCGTTCCTGGCGCCTTTACCAGGGGTAATCGAACCAAGGATCGAATCTATGCCTTTTGATTTGCCTAAATATAATCTAAGAATTTATCCTAAAGATCTAAATGCACAAAGAATCATGCTTGTGCAATGCAAGAATGTATGCTCCTTTTGAAAAGAATGTTTTGAAAATTTCCAAGTATTCTGAGATGAACTTGGTAAGAGAGTGAAGAAATGATTGAATCTAACTTAGAACTTGAGATAGATCAGAGGAGTTCTAAGTCTTTGAAATAAATCAGGGTTTGGGAAAATAAATGAGAAGGAATGACTAAAAAATAAAAGGAGATGAAGTTTAAAAGTCAGAAATGGACTTTGAATCTAGTTATGGATTTGGGAGAAGAAGATGAAGTTCTTTGAAGTGATATTGGAATTTGAATCTTAGAATGAATCTGAGAAAAACCAAATGGTATTTTAAGGATAGAAATGGGTTTAGGGAGTTCAAATGAGACCTGGAAATGGACTTGGATTTTGAAATCTAGAATTGGGAATGGAATAGGATCTCAAAATGGATTTAAGATCCGATGTAGAATTGGGTTCTGGATCCTAAGATGGATTTGGATCTGAAATCTGAGATCCAATATGGAGTTGGATTCTGGATCCTAAGATGGATTTGGATCTGAAGTCTGAGATCCAATATAGAGTTGGACTCTGGATCCTAAGATGGATTTGGATATGAAATCTGAGATCCAAGGTAGAATTGGATTCTGGATCCTAAGATGAATTTGGATCTGAAGTCTGAGATCCAATGTGAAATTGGATTCTGGATCCTAAAGGGAAATTGGATCTGAAATCTGAGATCCAAATGTGAAATTGGGTGTTGCATCCTAAAATAGAATTGGATCTGAAGTCTGAGATCCAATATGAGTGTTGAATCTTGGATCTTAAAATGGATTTAAATTCAGAAGATGAATCAAGAATCTCAAAGTTAAATTGAACTTTGATTTTGATTAGAGTATTTGAATATAAATGAATTTGGAATTTCAAAGTCAAATTAAACTTCGAAATCTGATTTGAATTTGAATATAAAATGAATTTGAAATCTCAAAGTTAAATTGAACTTTGAGATTGAAAATGAAATTGAATTTAAAAATGATAAGAATTGAAGATAGATTGAGGAAGATATTTACATCACTTGGAGTTTTGAAAAAGGAATTTTGAAAATATGATGCAGTTCTATCCTAAATGATGAATGAATTTAAATTTTTGAAATTGGATTTTGAAAAGCTATTACATTCTTTAAATGAATTAAAATAAGATTGAGGATATAATACATCCTTGACTATGGTCATTGAATGTATTATATAATAATCTATATTTAAATTCAGGTGAAAGAATGAAACACATTTGGTGCTTTTATAGAATTTAAAATGAAATTAACTCTCAATATACCCTGACTATGGCCATTTGTATATATTTTGAATTAATTCTAAGTTAAATTCTGATAAAAGAAGAAAATATTTAAGGAAATATGATGAATTTTGAAAATGGATCCAGTGTGGATCCAGTGTTATTTTGTAAAAGATAAAAATGCTAAGTTTTGTCCACACCCTGACTATGGCCATTGATGTGGATCGTCAACTTAGAATTAATTTACCTCTTACAAAATGGTGCACGTGCCATTCGTGTTTCACCATTGTGAGAATTTTGAGGAATAAAGGAAGAAATGCATGAATACAAGTAATTCAAGGTATTTTACAATGCTAATTCATTCTATCTAAGACTGGAAATGTAAATTCTTATTCAAATCTAGCTATTACAACTCGAATCTGATTAAAAAATTGAAAGAATTTCCAAGAAGATAGCTATTTTCATGTATTTCCTGCAAAACACTTGGTTAGCACCATGTAAATATAGAAGGAAATGGAAGATATTGCATTGAAAATGCAGATGCATATGCTTATGCCTATCCCAATGGAGGATATATATACAAAATGCTAATCTCAAATCTAAAATTCATATGGAAAGCTTTACGTTGAGGGAAAAATATGTATGTGAATATGATGGAGATTTATATGGAAAAGGCATAAGCTGCACTTTACGCTAAATAAAAAAAAAAAAAGAGGTATCTATCTGCTAAAGGCCAATGAAGTCCTATATGGGAGGGTATATACAATGGATGAAGGCAAGAACCAGGATAGTCCAAGGTGAACTGTCCTAAAATGTGACAGCCATAGGTGTTTGTGGGGAGCTACTATGAAAATGGAAGGTCCTAGTGGCTTTTTGTGAACCACTTGTAAGAATTCACAGTTTGTAACAAGTCTATCTATAATGAATATGTTATAGTACCCATCTGGAAAAGAAATTTCAACTTTATAATGCTACTCAGAGGGGAGGGCTGGAAACGCAGTGCTGTTGATGATGACAGCAGGGGCTATGTGTCTGTACTGCATATGTAACAGCAGGAAAAGAAGGGGAAGATTGTGTAATGACCTATTTGGTGATGCTATGAATGATAGTGGAGTGTAGGACATACCTGGAAGATGCTGAACGAGAATCGTAGAAGGGCAGGTGGTGAGTAATATATAGGGATTAGTGAAGTGCTGGAAGTGACTAGCGAGATTACAACAGTTGGTTTTACGGCAGATGTTGCTGTTATGTATGGAGCAGAATGCATCTGCTGAACTTGTGGAATCTATTGTGGGATGAAAACTTGAGAAGGTATGATTATACTTGTATGTAAGTATTGGTTAAGTGGGGATGTAGGGGATACACAAGGTGATTATAGCAGGATTTAAAACAGAAAATGATAAGGGCTGATGACACTGTAGTATTGCAGGGACGATAGGAAGCTGGAAGTTGGAAGTTGCTGAAGCAATAGACAAGAGGTGTTACCATGAACAATGTGTGACAGCAGTGTTATGTTATGAAGAACCGAGTTATTTTGCAGTAACATGCCGTGATATGGATGTATGTAAGGGAAGTGTAACAGTGAAGGGTGATTGTAATAGAAAGTAGCTGAAGGCCAATGAAAGGTTTGCAAACATATTACAAGAAAATGACACAGCCATAACTTATGAAAAAAAAAAATGAATGCTACATCAAAAGAAGATGAAATGAAGATTCGTGGCTCTTACCTGTGCTTTTCTCTTGAAACCTGAAAGAACTGGTCGCAAGATTAGCTATTTATAAAGTTTCCATGAACTAGAAAACATGTGTTTGTCTAAATTTCAGTTCAGCTCTTGTTCCCACTCAGATAACATGAATCTTTACACACCCTATCTCATATTATCACAAAAAATAAAAATAGCTCATAATGAATGGAATTTGGAAATTATAATATGTACTTGAGTCATCCTGTCAATGCTTGTAACTAATAAGCAACATCAGATAATTAAGGAAAATAAAATAGATCACAAATACAGAAGGTACAACATTTCTGCCTTTGTATCTTGCAATATTCCCACCGAAACTATTGTCTTCCGAGCTGCTGATTGCAGTCATCAACAGGCCTCCTGGAATTATTTCAGCGAATTCGTAAGATCTCTAATGCCCGGTAACATTGAGCTTCTGCTCAGGAGCCCTTTTGCTTGGTTAATCAGTCGATTATCAAGATGAGACCAAAATCTCATGTAAACTTGAAATTGATGTGGCTGATACGTCTGCCTCAGGATCAATATTATAGAGGTCCCCTTTGTGGACACACTGATGTTTCTTCAACATTTTTTTTTTTATACATGTAAGGCGAAGAGATGCAGATTTGGTGGGTGGTGTGTGAGATGTGGCAAGGAGAACAAGAGCTTCAGCACATGAATTTTGCAGCAAATAACAGAACACAGATTTCTAATCAAGTCTGCTCTGAATAGCTTTGACAACGTATAACAATATCCAAGATAAACCAGAAGAAGATGGAATGAAATGAAGCTAACATCCATACCGATACAACAAATGAAATTGACTACTGAAGTATATGTGATGGATCAAAACGACTTATGAACAATGAATTTCAATAAAGAATAAAGTGCACGGTGGATAAATTATGAATGATACAGGATACTTGGCACCGAGAAAGATAAGTAATAAAAAAAATGATTACAACTATGGGTAATACATGGGGTTGATGGAAGACTATTGCTGGGATGAACCCGGTCTGACACTAGATCAGAGCGGATTCACCATGGAGATTTACTCCAGACTTAACTAATGAAATGACACTATCCCCAAAGTCATAGCAGAGGCATGACCTAATATATATCCTAATCTGTAGGTGTGAGCACAGACAGAGGATTCTTCCAGTCATTTGGTATCATCTTAATAGTCATACAACTAGATGGAGAGAACTTGCTCGTAATTGAGAGGCTAAAACTATTTGGATATCTGAACAATTCTATTACCTGGGTGTGCAGATTCAACACAGCTGGGAATGAGGCTCACAGTGATTTCTTCCTCATCCTTTTCCCTTTTTTTTTTTTAGAAGGAGACTTGAAAACGCTAATGAAGATACCAAATTTAACAATGGTGCGGAGTGATGAATATAGCTTATGAATCAAGAGGCATTAACTAAATTACGGGATTCCAGAAATAGAAAGAAGCAATCGGAGGTGCTGTAAACAAAATGTGAAGGATATATATAAAACAAAAAAATAAAACAAACAGATGGCAGCATTAACTTGCACAAGACTAGGAGATGTGATTAAAACATGCGATCATTAGGTGTTTAAACATGATTCAGCGCAAATCCCTTTATCAGTAGAACGATCCTAACCTATTCTCATGGAATTAAATCGGAAGAAAGAAACGAGAAAGGGAAAATGAGAAAGAGAAGGAAAAAAAAAAGTAATAATACACAGAGGAATAAATCATGAAAGAAATGTAGAAATTCCAAAATAAACTAAGAAGGCAAAGAAAAAATGTTGGAATATTTCATTCCTTTACTGTCGCATGTCTGTAGCTCAAATTTGTTATATACAAACCGAGTTTACAGAGGCTGCGTGAATAAGGCAAAAGCAAAGAAGAAGATGATCCGACAGGGGAGGAGTTGAATGATCTTACCTGTTGCAAATCTTTAGCTGAAGAGGGAGTGGCGCCTTCAGAATCGTGGCCGATTGGATTTTTGAGGGAAGAGATGAAAATGGCGCTTGGCTGTGGAGCTTTCTTCCCAACCAAAATGAAGGGGAAAGGGGGGAAGGATAAAAGGGGTGATCCTTTATGGTGCGCACTTCCACTGGACTTCCGGAGGTTGCCGACGACCTTCTGCTTCAGCCCACCGAAAAGGGGAAATGAAGATTAGGGGAAGAAGAGGAAGATCGTGAAGACAAAAATATGAAGGGGTAAAGAAGTGGTCTTGCTAAAGAAGAGGGAAGGTGCGGGGGTAGAAAACGATAGCAGAAATAAGGGTGAAGAGGCAATTGCAATGGAAGCCAGAAGAGGGAAGGGTGAAGATGGATCCCGATGCATGAAGAATAGAAGGGTGCTGGGGTGAAAATGGGTGAATTTTTAGGGTTTCTTGAATCCCCTTTTAAGGAGGAAGAAGGAGGATGCGGTTGGGGAATCAATGGTTGGAGATCGAGCTGTTGGCGATGGGTGGCTTGCGGAGGAGGGTTCGGCCATGGAGGAGAGAGAGAGGCGGCTGAGGTGAAGCAAGGAAGGTGGCGAGAGTTAGGGTTTTTCAAAACCCTAACTCGACTATTAAAATAAAAATATGGTTTTTCCACGGAAGGGCCTCTCCAAAAAGTTTTCTCTAAAACGGGTTTCTAAAAACCATTTTGCAATTTTCTTCATTTATTTTTGAATTTTTTTGTTCTTTTCTGAGTATTTTATTTTTTTTTTGTATTTTTTTGGAATGAAGATCTGAGAAAACAAAAACCCTAATTTTTTTTGTATTTTTCTAAAAGGAATATTTACAAAAGTATTTTCTTGAAAATTTCAGACCATTTCGGGGAAATTTCTTCAGAAGAATGGGTTTGGACCCGAGGTTTTGAGAAAATGTTCGAGTTTTGACACTCGAATCGAGACATACAATGTGATGGATCCAAACGGATGTCGAATGGACTGTTCGAGCTTTTTAAAGACTATTTTTGGTATTTTCTATAATTTTAATTTAAAATTTGAACAAGGAGACTTAGAGTTGGATCTGGACAATGGATCCAGATCCGAAATCAATTTAAACATATGAAATGAATTTGATTTCAGTAAAACTTGAGAAATGAACTGGAATTTAGATTTGAAATGACCCATTTGCTCAAAAAATGAATTTAGGGGTAAGAAGGGAATATTTAAAAGATTTTGAAAAATTTGGGGTGTTCACAGATGCCCCTCTTTGCTACTAAGCCGGTTGAAAGCCGAGCTTAGTGGCAAAGAAAACACTCCAAATTTTGAAAAATGCCCCAGTTAGCAGATCTGAACTGGGTGTGGAAGAATTTTGATTTAAAAGACATGGTTTTTCAGATTTAAAATTTTATCCTTAATGGCTTGGGGGAGACGAAATCCTCGAAAATGATATGACTGAATAATAGAAATGAGGAAATCGTGATGGGATTTTGGGCGATGATATTGAAATGATGAAAGATAAGGAATTTAGATCAAGTCTCGTGGGTGAGACTAGATCAGCTTTGTGGAATGACTCAGGTTTATCCCTTAACCTGGATGGGACGAAGATATATCAGGACGAATTGAATGGGGAAAGGAATATATGATGGCCTTGATGGGACATTTTTGGCAAATGTCTCATGAGATGAAGCTCGAATAGGATCAAAGCATGGATTCCTCGATGTGAAGAACCATGATGGGACTTGGAAGGAAACATCTCGTCGAAACGAGACTCAGGTTTAACCCAAACCTAAAAAGGAACATACCTCGAGGGGCGAGGTTCAGGCTTTAACCCTTAACCTGAAGGGGACTACCTTATGGAATCCTCGAGAGAAGAGATCATGATGGTGACCTTCGGAGTTTGGATGAACAAATCCGAAAGGGGTTTGCGAAAAGAGGAAGGAAATGGGGTTCCCTAAAGCTTTGAAAAAGGGATGAACTTGGACGTCTCATTGCTAAGACTAAATCAGCTTTTGAATTTAATGACCTCTCGCAGGGAGTACAGGTTTTGACCCTTAACCTGAGTGGGAACAAACATACGGGATCCTTTGGTGAAGAAGCCGTGATGGGATAGGAAGAGATATTCCTCCTGAATGAGGCAACTCTTCTGGGAATGAAAAATGAAGATATGTGAGACAAAAATGAACGATGAATAAGATAACAGGAGGCGAATCTTTCGATGGGGTGAAAGATGAATAAGGCGAACCTTTTATCAAGGAGATGAATCTATTGACAAGGCGAAAGATGGAACAAGGCAAATCCTTTGGACAGGAGAAGGTAAAAGCAAAATATGAACATGACGATGAAGATGGCAATCCTTTTAGCAAGGAGAAGGCAAAATATGAAGATATGAAGATGGCAATCCCTTTGGTAAGGAGAAGGAAAAATGTGAAATATGAAGATGACGATAAAGATGACAATCCTTTTAGCAAGGACAAGGCAAAATGTAAAATATGAAGAAGGCAATCCTTTTAACAAGGAGAAGGCAAAATATGAAGATATGAAGATGGCAATAGTAAGAAAAAAGGTAAAATGTGAAATATGAAGAAGGCAATCAAGGAGAATGTAAGATGTGAAGTATGAAAAAGGCAATCCTTGTAACAAGGAGAAGGCAAAATGTAAGATATGAAGAAGGCAATCCTTTTAACAAGGAGAAGGCAAGTCTCTCGACAAAGCGAAAGACGAGGAAGGCAATCCTTTTATCAAGGAGAAGGCGAGTCTCTCGATAAAGCGAAAGACGAAGAAGGCAATCCTTTTATCAAGGAGAAGGCGAGTCTCTCGACAAAGTGAAAGACGGAGAAGGCAATCCTTTTATCAAGGAGAAGGCGAGTCTCTCGACAAAGCAAAAGACGGAGAAGGCAATCCTTTTATCAAGGAGAAGGCGAGTCTCTCAACAGAGCGAAAGACGGAGAAGGCAATCCTTTTATCAAGGAGAAGGCGAGTCTCTCGACAAAGCGAAAGACGAAGAAGGCAACTCTTATGAAAGAGGGGAAGGCATCTCTTCCGACTACGCGAAAGAAGGAAAAGGCAACACCAAGATGTATCAAAACAAATGTCAAGTTCTTTTTTCTCATCAGGAAAGCTGGAAAATATTGCCAAAATGATAAAAATTTATAGTTGTTTCAAGGTAATTGAAGGTAAGTACTTTGTGAAAGACGTTCCCTCTTCCACCTAGAGTATCACCCCCAACTAGGTTAACTCTATAGAATCCAGGATCAAAGTCAAATTTAGTTGTTGGTCTTCTTTAAGGATGCTATCAATTTCCTTGATATGAAAAGAGAGGAAGTTTTCTTAGCTTCATAAAAGAAATTAGATGAAAAGATATTGATAGAAGAATTTCACATAGGTAAAGAAGATTCTTTGCGATTTGGGCAGTTTGATATCCTGAGCATTTTTCCCATGATGATCTTTTTGCACTCTTTTGAGTCATGAGGCTTTCTAGGGCTTTTACATCATCCTTCATTTTGGAGATGTCCTGACTTTTCTCTCTTTTCAGGGAAGGGTACGTCACAAACTCCTTCATCTTGGAGATGTTTCGATCCTTCATTTTCTCAGGGATTATATATGATGGTATTGGCTCAAAGGTCTTCAGATGATAGCAGAAATCAAATATCTTTTAGGGTTTGTCGGTAGGTCCATCACATCCGCCTTCATCTTGACGGTGATCCGAACTTTCCCTGGAAGGATCCGTCACAAACTTCGTCATCTTGGAGATGTTTCAAATCTTCTTTGGCCCCGGGGGTCTACTCGCTTAGTTCGCCTTCATCTTGATGACAATTGAGAGATCTCTTTTGCGGATATTTGATTTGCAGCTTAACTGACTTGAGGAGACATGAATTGGGTAGGTTCTTTTTTGACTGCCCAGGATATTTCCACTGTCTTACTGCCAAAGAATAATCTTTAAGAATGCGTCGTAGCTATGATCAATATCAGCTCATTTATGATTCTTCAGCATCATTGAATATTTCCTTTACTGGTCATGTCGAAGATTTTTCTTCATCCTCTTGGTTGACCAACAGAAAATTTGGAATTTGAGCCTTTCTTCACAGGAGTTTCACCCTTTTGGAAGGAATACTAAGGAGATTTGAGGAAATTCTATATGTAATAAAAGTTTTGAGATCAACAACTACTTTATGGCAATTTGGCAAGATTTTTCTGAAATCCTTGATGACGACACCTTTGCTTAACATCAAATTTTGACATATCAGTGGGATTCTGGGGAAGAATCCAACATGAGGTTGAATTCTGAAGGTAAATGTAAATTTAAAGTTCTGAAGGCAAGTTTGGCATAAAACTGGGTTTTGAAGGTAAGCCTTTGAAAAAGTATCTGAATCAGGACTCAGATTATGCAAGGAAAACAGGGAAATTCGAGTTAAAACTTGAGTTTTCAAAGGAAAACTGGAAGGTTCGAGTCGGGGCTCGAATCTCAAAGGAAAGCTTGAAAATTCATTTATTGAAGGCAAGAAAACTAGAGATAAAACTCAAATCTTCGAAGGAAAGCAGGAAGGTTCGAGTCAGGGCTCGAATCTCAAAGGAAAACTTGACAGTTCATTTATTGAAGGCAAGAAAACTTGAGACAAAACTCAAATTTTCAAAGGAAAGCGGGAAAAATTCGAGTCAGGGCTCGAATCAAAACTTTGAAGGTATATTTATTGAAGGCAAGAAAACTCGAGATAAAACCCAAATTTTTGAAGGAAAATAGGAAAAATTCGAGTTTGAGCTCGAATCTTGAAGGAAAACTTGAAAGTTTCGATTTTTTTTGAAGGAAAGAAGACTCGAGCTAAGACCCAAATCTTCAAAGGAAAGCTGGAAAATTCGAGTCAAGGCTCGAATCTGAAAGGAAAACTTGAAAGTTTTATTTATTGAAGGAAAGAAGACTCAAAACTCAATTTTTCAAAGGAAAACCAGAAAGTTCGAGTCAGGGCCCGAATCTCAAAGGGAAACTTGAAAGTTTTAGATCTCGAAGGAAAAGAAGACTCGAGTTAAAACCCAAATCCTTGAAGGAGAGTTGGAGAGTTCGAGTCAAGGCTCGGACCTTGAGGAAAAAGTAGGAAGTTTGAACCGAAACTCGAATCTCAAAGGAGAATTGGATAGAAATTGATGGAAGATTGACAGAATTCGAGGAAAATTGAGGAAAGATTGTGACCTGAGGGCTAACTGATTGGTCAGCCAAACACTAGCACGAGTGCTAGGCTCACCTGTATGAGTATTGAATTTTTCAAAAAATGCCCCAGTGTAAGTACTGGGTTTTCTTGATGAAGATTTGAAGAAAAAAGGGGACACCGACATTCTTTAAGATACTTGAGATTTGAGCGAGAATGATTGTCGGCGTTTTCAGGATTTTCCCTTATCCTGAAGGGGAAGGGGAATAGACATTTGATGAGAATTTAGAAACGAATGATTCAGGTTTACCCCTTAACCTGAAAGGGGAGAAGAATAAAATTTATAAAAATGGAGAAGAAGAAAGGAAAGAAATTTTGAAAATTTATTTTGGAAAAGAATTCTCACAGGTAGCATTGTTGCTCCTATGAGGGGTCTCAGAATTATCCCTTATCCTGAGTGAGAAAAAGCATAAAATTTAAAGATTTTTAATGAAGGGAAATTGATATAAATCTTGAAAATCAATAAAGATTGATAAAACTTGTATTTACGAAAGAATCCTCATAGATAGCATTGTGACTCCTACGAGGGGTTTTAGGATTATCCCTTATCCTGAATGGGAACACCTCGGACAACCAGGGTCAGGTTTATCCCTTAACCTGAGGGGGAAATAAGAATAAAGGAAATACCTCATGGGAAAGAGGCATCAGGTTTATCCCTTAACCTGAAATGGTAATATGAAAGAATAGAATTTTGGGAGAAAATTAATAAAGAGAAATTAATAGATATTTACAAAATCGAGAAAATTTGAAAAAGAATCCTCATAGGTAGCATTATTGCTCCTACGAGGGGTTTCAGGATTATCCCTTATCCTGAATGGGAACACCTCGGACAACGAGGGTCAGGTTTATCCCTTAACCTGAGGGGAAAAAAGAATAAAGGAAATACCTCATGGGAAAGAGGCATCAGGTTTATCCCTTAACCTGAAAGGGTAAAGAGATTTGATAAAATTTAATAGAATTGAGGAAAATTTGATAAAACTTGATAAAACTTGATAAAATTGACGTAAACTTGATAAAAAATGAATGAAACTGATAAAGATATCAAAATTAACTGAAGATTTATAAGAATAAAGAAAAAAAGAGTTTTTCTTATCCTGCCTGCATATGGAATCTTGAAAAAAATGTTTATCTAAAAGAGAAGTAAGAAATCATTTTGGGAAGAAAATCCACCGCAAGAAGAATGATCAATGCGAGGTCTGATCCTTTTAAAAAGGGGAATCATCATGAGAGATCATCATGAGGTTTGATTTCGAGGATAGTGGTTTAAAAAAACCAATCTTGAAAAAGAAAACACGAGGTGATGATTTTGAAGATAAATGGTTTTCAAAACCTAATTTGGAAAAAGAAAATCGACATGTTAGTTTATTTAAAAGAGATTTAGATCAAAATATTTGAATTTTTGAAGACTTTTGCAGAATTTTTTGAGATTTTATGAATTTGAAAATCCTCATAGGCAATATCATTTCTCTCATGATGGAGGAAAACAAATTTTGAAAATAGATGACAAGGATTTAAAATTTTGAAAAACAGCAGGCAGGATCAAAAAGATTTTGAAGAAATAAAAAAGAAAAGGCAATATATCTGGGGTTTTAAAAGAGGAAATTTTGAATAATATATACCCAGGGTTTTTGGAAAATATAAGGAAGATATATACATATATAATATCATTCAATCATAGACATACAAGTAAGGATGCACAAATAGCACTCCCTAAAGCTGACTCTATATGCAATATTTGAAATGGCTTGTAGGACCTTAATCCTAACTCTAGGGTTCAGATCATATGATTCCAATCAAGATACGCCGATATACCTAAGCCGAAGCTCGAAGTACGTGGCATAGAAATATTCCTCTGGTTCTAAGGTAATGGCTTCCCAACATCCTTGAGCACCTACCGATATACCTCGGACTATGGCCCTTAGGTACGTGGTAGGGGGGCGCGAACCCGAATAAGTGGTCCAGTTGTGAGGCTCTCTCCCGAACTATGGTTCAGTGAGACAGCCCAGCAACGTGAAGACCGGGACAATATAGGTAGGGAGGTTTTCAAAATATGCTCAACATGCAAGAAATCAGATGGCTCTAATGCAAGTCCTAAAGAGATAGGTTAAAATGAAGAGAAGCATACACTTGCATACATTGTTTTGCATTCAATCCTTAGAATTGAGGAGAGTTGTATTTAAGACCTAAGTCTAATGTGAGCATGGAATAATCTCCTTAATATGGTCCTACCAAACCATACTTAAATCCTATATGCAATGATGTCAGCTTAGGCCAAAATCTAGGCCCCTAAGGTTTGCATGGAAATATAGCTGACATATGTAGAATAAAGACTTAGATAATATCAAAGCAAAGTAAAAGGCAAAAATTCGACCGGACGGAGACGAGTCCCATCTCGGTCGCCAAAACTGTGATCATCGCAAAAAATTTCCTCTCTTGTGGTTTCTCTCTCTTCCTTCTCTTTCCCTTTTCTAACCTCTATTTTCCTCCTTTTTGAAGGGAAGAAAATAAAATAAAGAAAATAAAGAGAGAAGAGAAAAGAAAGAAAGAGAGAGATAAGAGGAACTCTTTTGCGCGGTCTCACTTGACCTTGATTTGAAAATATTTAGAAATTTAACTCGCCTCTGTTTTGAAAATATTGCGGGAAAAATGGAGAGACGGGATTCGCTCGTCGGTACGAGGTTCGACCGTTCCTGGCGCCTTTACCAGGGGTAATCGAACCAAGGATCGAATCTATGCCTTTTGCTTTGCCTAAATATAATCTAAGAATTTATCCTAAAGATCTAAATGCACAGAGAATCATGCTTGTGCAATGCAAGAATGTATGCTCCTTTTGAAAAGAATGTTTTGAAAATTTCCAAGTATTCTGAGATGAACTTGGTAAGGGAGTGAAGAAATGATTGAATCTAACTTAGAACTTGAGATAGATCAGAGGAGTTCTAAGTCTTTGAAATAAATCAAGGTTTGGGAAAATAAATGAGAAGGAATGACTAAAAAATAAAAGGAGATGAAGTTTAAAAGTCAGAAATGGACTTTGAATCTAGTTATGGATTTGGGAGAAGAAGATGAAGTTCTTTGAAGTGATATTGATATTTGAATCTTAGAATGAATCTGAGAAAAACCAAATGGTATTTTAAGGATAGAAATGGGTTTAGGGAGTTCAAATGAGACCTAGAAATGGACTTGGATTTTGAAATCTAGAATTGGGAATGGAATAGGATCTCAAAATGGATTTAAGATCCGATGTAGAATTGGGTTCTGGATCCTAAGATGGATTTGGATTTGAAATCTGAGATCCAATATGGAGTTGGATTCTGGATCCTAAGATGGATTTGGATCTCAAGTCTGAGATCCAATATAGAGTTGGACTCTGGATCCTAAGATGGATTTGGATATGAAATCTGAGATCCAAGGTAGAATTGGATTCTGGATCCTAAGATGGATTTGGATCTGAAGTCTGAGATCCAATGTGAAATTGGATTCTGGATCCTAAAGGGAAATTGGATCTGAAATCTGAGATCCAAATGTGAAATTGGGTCTTGGATCCTAAAATAGAATTGGATGTGAAGTCTGAGATCCAATATAAGTGTTGAATCTTGGATCTTAAAATGGATTTAAATTCAGAAGATGAATCAAGAATCTCAAAGTTAAATTGAACTTTGATTTTGATTAGAGTATTTGAATATAAATGAATTTGGAATTTTAAAGTCAAATTAAACTTTGAAATCTGATTTGAATTTGAATATAAAATGAATTTGAAATCTCAAAGTTAAATTGAACTTTGAGATTGAAAATGAAATTGAATTTAAAAATGATAAGAATTGAAGATAGATTGAGGAAGATTTACATCACTTGGAGTTTTTGAAAAAGGAATTTTGAAAATATGATACAGTTCTATCCTAAATGATGAATGAATTTAAATTTTTGAAATTGGATTTTGAAAAGCGATTACATTCTGTAAATGAATTAAAATAAGATTGAGGATATAATACATCCTTGACTATGGTCATTGAATGTATTATATAATAATCTATATTTAAATTCAGGTGAAAGAATGAAACACATTTGGTGCTTTTATAGAATTTAAAATGAAATTAACTCTCAATATACCCTGACTATGGCCATTGGTATATATTTTGAATTAATTCTAAGTTGAATTCTGATAAAAGAAGAAAATATTTAAGGAAATATGATGAATTTTGAAAATGGATCCAGTGTGGATCCAGTGTTATTTTGTAAAAGATAAAAATGCTAAGTTTTGTCCACACCCTGACTATGGCCATTGATGTGGATCATCAACTTAGAATTAATTTACCTCTTACAAAATGGTGCACGTGCCATTCGTGTTTCACCATTGTGAGAATTTTGAGGAATAAAGGAAGAAATGCATGAATACAAGTAATTCAAGGTATTTTACAATGCTCATTCATTCTATCTAAGACTGGAAATGAAAATTCTTATTCAAATATGGCTATTACAACTCGAATCTGATTAAAAATTTGAAAGAATTTCCAAGAAGATAGCTATTTTCATGTATTTCCTGCAAAACACTTGGTTAGCACCATGTAAATATAGAAGGAAATGGAAGATATTGCATTGAAAATGCAGATGCATATGCTTATGCCTATCCTAATGGAGGATATATATACAAAATGCTAATCTCAAATCTAAAATTCATATGGAAAGCTTTACGTTGAGGGAAAAATATGTATGTGAATATGATGGAGATTTATATGGAAAAGGCGTAAGCAGCACTTTAAGCTAAATAAAAAAAAAAAGAGGTATCTATCTGCTAAAGGCCAATGAAGTCCTATATGGGAGGGTATATACAATCGATGAAGGCAAGAACGAGGATAGTCCAAGGTGAACTGTCCTAAAATGTGACAGCCATAGCTGTTTGTGGGGAGCTACTATGAAAATGGAAGGTCCGAGTGGCTTTTTGTGAACCACTTGTAAGAATTCACAGTTTGTAGCAAGTCTATCTATAATGAATATGTTATAGTACCCATCTGGAAAAGAGATTTCAACTTTATAATGCTACTCAGAGGGGAGGCCTGGAAATGCAGTGTTGTTGATGGTGACAGCAGGGGCTATGTGCCTGTACTGCATATGTAACAGCAGGAAAAGAAGGGGAAGATAGTGTAATGACCTATTTGGTGATGCTATGAATGATAATGGAGTGTAGGACATACCTGGAAGATGCTGAACGAGAATCGTAGAAGGGCTGGTGATGAGTAATATACAGGGATTAGTGAAGTGCTGGAAGTGACTAGCGAGATTACAGCAGTTGGTTTTACGGCAAATGTTGCTATTATGTATGGAGCAGAATGCATCTGCTGAACCTGTGGAATCTATTGTGGGATGAAAACTTGAGAAGGTATGATTATACTTGTATGTAAGTATTGGTTAAGTGGGGATGTAGGGGATACACAAGGTGATTATAGCAAGATTTAAAATAGAAGATGATAAGGGCTGATGACACTATAGTATTGCAGGGACGATAGGAAGCTGGAAGGTGGAAGTTGCTGAAGCAATGGACAAGAGGTGTTACCATGAACAATGTGTGACAGCAGTGTTATGTTATGAAGAACCGGGTTATTTTGCAGTAACATGCCGTGATATGGATGTATGTAAGGGAAGTGTAACAGTGAAGGGTGATTGTAATAGAAAGTAGCTGAAGGCCAATGAAAGGTTTGCAAACATATTACAAGAAAATGACACAGCCAGAACTTATGAAAAAAAAAATGAATGCTACATCAAAAGAAGATGAAATGAAGATTCGTGGCTCTTACCTGTGCTTTTCTCTTGAAACCTGAAAGAACTGGTCGCAAGATTAGCTATTTATAAAGTTTCCATGAACTGGAAAACATGTGTTTGTCTAAATTTCAGTTCAGCTCTTGTTCCCACTCAGATGACATGAATCTTTACATACCCTATCTCATATTATCACAAAAAATAAAAATAGCTCATAATGAATGGAATTTGGAAATTATAATATGTACTTGAGTCATCCTGTCAATGCTTCTAACTAATAAGCAACATCAGATAATTAAGGAAAATAAAATAGATCACAAATACAGAAGGTACAGCATTTCTGCCTTTGTATCTTGAAATATTCCCACCGAAACTATTGTCTTCCGAGCTGCTGATTGCAGTCATCAACAGGCCTCCTGGAATTATTTCAGCGAATTCGTGAGATCTCTAATGCCCGGTAACATTGAGCTTCTACTCAGGAGCCCTTTTGCTTGGTTAATCAGTCGATTATCAAGATGAGACCAAAATCTCATGTAAACTTGAAATTGATGTGGCTGATACGTCTGCCTCAGGATCAATATTATAGAGGTCCCCTTTGTGGACACACTGATGTTTCTTCAACATTTTTTTTTTTTTTTTATACATGTAAGGCGAAGAGATGCAGATTTGGTGGGTGGTGTGTGAGATGTGGCAAGGAGAACAAGAGCTTCAGCACATGAATTTTGCAGCAACTAACAGAACACAGATTTCTAATCAAGTCTGCTCTTAATAGCTTTGACAATGTATAACAATACCCAAGATAAACCAGAAGAAGATGGAATGAAATGAAGCTAACATCCATACCGATAAAACAAATGAAATCGACTACTGAAGTATATGTGATGGATCAAAACGACTTATGAACAATGAATTTCAATAAAGAAGAAAGTGCACGGTGGATAAATTATGAATGATACAGGATACTTGGCACCGAGAAAGATAAGTAATAAAAAAAATGATTACAACTATGGGTAATACATGGGGTTGATTGAAGACTATTGCTGGGATGAACCCGATCTGACACTAGATCAGAGCGGATTCACCATGGAGATTTACTCCAGACTTAACTAATGAAATGACACTATCCCCAAAGTCATAGCAGAGGCATGACCTAATATATATCCTAATCTGTAGGTGTGAGCACAGACAGAGGATTCTTCCAGTCATTTGGTATCATCTTAATAGTAATACAACTAGATGGAGAGAACTTGCTCGTAATTGAGAGGCTAAAACTATTTGGATATCAGAACAATTCTATTACCTGGGTGTGCAGATTCAACACAGCTGGGAATGAGGCTCACGGTGATTTCTTCCTCATCCTTTTCTCTTTTTTTTTTTTAGAAGGAGACTTGAAAACGCTAATGAAGATACCAAATTTAACAATGGTGCGGAGTGATGAATATAGCTTATGAATAAAGAGGCATTAACTAAATTACGGGATTCCAGAAATAGAAAGAAGCAATCGGAGGTGGTGTAAACAAAATGTGAAGGATATATATAAAACAACAAAATAAAACAAACAGATGGCAGCATTAACTTGCACAAGACTAGGAGATGCGATTAAAACATGCGATCATTAGGTGTTTAAACATGATTTAGCGCAAATCCCTTTATCAGTAGAACGATCCTAACCTATTCTCATGGAATTAAATCGGAAGAAAGAAACGAGAAAGGGAAAATGAGAAAGAGAAGGGAAAAAAAAAAGTAATAATACACAGAGGAATAAATCACGAAAGAAATGTAGAAATTCCAAAATAAACTAAGAAGGCAAAGAAAAAATGTTGGAATATTTCATTCCTTTACTGTCGCATGTCTGTAGCTCAAATTTGTTATATACAAACCGAGTTTACAGAGGCTGCGTGAATAAGGCAAAAGCAAAGAAGAAGATGATCCGACAGGGGAGGAGTTGAATGATCTTACCTGTTGCAAATCTTTAGCTGAAGAGGGAGTGGCGCCTTCAGAATCGTGGCCGATTGGATTTTTGAGGGAAGAGATGAAAATGGTGCTTGGCTGTGGAGCTTTCTTCCCAACCAAATGAAGGGGAAAGGGGGGAAGGATAAAAGGGGTGATCCTTTATGGTGCGCACTTCCACTGGACTTCCGGAGGTTGCTGACGACCTTCTGCTTCAGCCCACCGAAAAGGGGAAATGAAGATTAGGGGAAGAAGAGGAAGATCGTGAAGACAGAAATATGAAGGGGTAAAGAAGCGGTCTTGTGAAAGAAGAGGGAAGGTGCAGGGGTAGAAAACGATAGCAAAAATAGGGGTGAAGAGGCAATTGCAATGGAAGCCAGAAGAGGGAAGGGTGAAGATGGATCCCGATGCATGAAGAATAGAAGGGTGCTGGGGTGAAAACGGGTGAATTTTTAGGGTTTCTTGAATCAGCTTTTAAGGAGGAAGAAGGAGGATGCGGTTGGGGAATCAATGGTTGGAGATCGAGCTGTTGGCGATGGGTGGCTTGCGGAGGAGGGTTCGGCCATGGAGGAGAGAGAGAGGCGGCTGAGGTGAAGCAAGGAAGGTGGCGAGAGTTAGGGTTTTTCAAAACCCTAACTCGACTCTTAAAATAAAAATATGGTTTTTCCACGGAAGGGCCTCTCCAAAAAGTTTTCTCTAAAACGGGTTTCTAAAAACCATTTTGCAATTTTCTTCATTTATTTTTGAATTTTTTTTGTTCTTTTCTGAGTATTTTATTATTTTTTTTTGTATTTTTTTGGAATGAAGATCTGAGAAAACAAAAACCCTAATTTTTTTTTGTATTTTTCTAAGAGGAATATTTACAAAAGTATTTTCTTGAAAATTTCAGACCATTTCGGGGAAATTTCTTCAGAAGAATGGGTTTGGACCCGAGGTTTTGAGAAAATGTTCGAGTTTTGACACTCGAATTGAGACATACAATGTGATGGATCCAAACGGATGTCGAATGGACTGTTCGAGCTTTTTAAAGACTATTTTTGGTATTTTCTATAATTTTAATTTAAAATTTGAACAAGGAGACTTAGACTTGGATCTGGACAATGGATCAAGATCCGAAATCAATTTAAACATATGAAATGAATTTGATTTCAGTAAAACTTGAGAAATGAACTGGAATTTAGATTTGAAATGACCCATTTGCTCAAAAAATGAATTTAGGGGTAAGAAGGGAATATTTAAAAGATTTTGAAAAATTTGGGGTGTTCACAGATGCCCCTCTTTGCTACTAAGCCGGTTGAAAGCCGAGCTTAGTGGCAAAGAAAACACTCCAAATTTTGAAAAATGCCCCAGTTAGCAGATCTGAACTGGGTGTGGAAGAATTTTGATTTAAAAGACATGGTTTTTCAGATTTAAAATTTTATCCTTAATGGCTTGGGGGAGACGAAATCCTCGAAAATGATATGACTGAATAATAGAAATGAGGAAATCGTGATGGGATTTTGGGCGATGATATTGAAATGATGAAAGATAAGGAATTTAGATCAAGTCTTGTGGGTGAGACTAGATCAGCTTTGTGGAATGACTCAGGTTTATCCCTTAACCTGGATGGGACGAAGATATATCAGGACGAATTGAATGGGGAAAGGAATATATGATGGCCTTGATGGGACATTTTTGGCAAATGTCTTATGAGATGAAGCTCGAATAGGATCAAAGCATGGATTCCTCGATGTGAAGAACCATGATGGGACTTGGAAGGAAACATCTCGTCGAAACGAGACTCAGGTTTAACCCAAACCTGAAAAGGAACATACCTCGAGGGGCGAGGTTCAGGCTTTAACCCTTAACCTGAAGGGGACAACCATATGGAATCCTCGAGAGAAGAGATCATGATGGTGACCTTCGGAGTTTGGATGAACAAATCCGAAAGGGGTTTGCGAAAAGAGGAAGAAAATGGGGTTCCCTAAAGCTTTGAAAAAGGGATGAACTTGGACGTCTCATTGCTGAGACTAAATCAGCTTTTGAATTTAATGACCTCTCGCAGGGAGTACAGGTTTTGACCCTTAACCTGAGTCGGAACAAACATACGGGATCCTCTGGTGAAGAAGCCGTGATGGGACAGGAAGAGATATTCCTCCTGAATGAGGCAACTCTTCTGGGAATAAAAAATGAAGATATGTGAGACAAAAATGAACGATGAATAAGGTAACAGGAGGCGAATCTTTCGATGGGGTAAAAGATGAATAAGGCGGACCTTTTATCAAGGAGATGAATCTATTGACAAGGCGAAAGATGGAACAAGGCAAATCCTTTGGACAGGAGAAGGTAAAAGCAAAATATGAAGATGGCTATGAAGATGGCAATCCTTTTAGCAAGGAGAAGGCAAAATATGAAGATATGAAAATGGCAATCCCTTTGGTAAGGAGAAGGAAAAATGTGAAATATGAAGATGACGATAAAGATGACAATCCTTTTAGCAAGGAGAAGGCAAAATGTAAAATATGAAGAAGGCAATCCTTTTAACAAGGAGAAGGCAAAATATAAAGATATGAATATGGCAATAGTAAGAAAAAAGGTGAAATGTGAAATATGAAGAAGGCAATCAAGGAGAATGTAAGATGTGAAGTATGAAAAAGGCAATCCTTGTAACAAGGAGAAGGCAAAATGTAAGATATGAAGAAGGCAATCCTTTTAACAAGGAGAAGGCAAGTCTCTCGACAAAGCGAAAGACGAGGAAGGCAATCCTTTTATCAAGGAGAAGGCGAGTCTCTCGATAAAGCGAAAGACGAAGAAGGCAATCCTTTTATCAAGGAGAAGGCGAGTCTCTCGACAAAGTGAAAGACGGAGAAGGCAATCCTTTTATCAAGGAGAAGGCGAGTCTCTCGACAAAGCGAAAGACGGAGAAGGCAATCCTTTTATCAAGGAGAAGGCGAGTCTCTCAACAGAGCGAAAGATGGAGAAGGCAATCCTTTTATCAAGGAGAAGGCGAGTCTCTCGACAAAGCGAAAGACGAAGAAGGCAACTCTTATGAAAGAGGGGAAGGCAACTCTTCTGACTACGCGAAAGAAGGAAAAGGCAACACCAAGATGTATCAAAACAGATGTCAAGTTCTTATTTCTCATCAGGAAAGCTGGAAAATATTGCCAAAATGATAAAAATTTATAGTTGTTTCAAGGTAATTGAAGGTAAGTACTTTTTGAAAGACGTTCCCTCTTCCACCTAGAGTATCACCCCCAACTAGGTTAACTCTATAGAATCCAGGATCAAAGTCAAATTTAGTTGTTGGTCTTCTTCAAGGATGCTATCAATTTCCTTGATATGAAAAGAGAGGAAGTTTTCTTAGCTTCATAAAAGAAATTGGATTAAAAGATATTGATAGAAGAATTTCACATAGGTAAAGAAGATTCTTTGCGGTTTGGGCAGTTTGATATCCTGAGCATTTTTCCCATGATGATCTTTTTGCACTCTTTTGAGTCATGGGGCTTTCTAGGGCTTTTACATCATCCTTCATTTTGGAGATGTCTTGACTTTTCTCTCTTTTCAGGGAAGGGTACGTCACAAACTCCTTCATCTTGGAGATGTTCCGATCCTTCATTTTCTCAGAGATTATATATGATGGTATTGGCTCAAAGGTCTTCAGATGATAGCAGAAATCAAATATCTTTTAGGGTTTGTCGGTAGGTCCATCACATCCGCCTTCATCTTGACGGTGATCCGAACTTTCCCTGGAAGGATCCGTCACAAACTTCGTCATCTTGGAGATGTTTCAAATCTTCTTTGGCCCCGGGGGTCTACTCGCTTAGTTCGCCTTCATCTTGATGACAATTGAGAGATCTCTTTTGCGGATATTTGATTTGCAGCTTAGCTGACTTGAGGAGACATGAATTGGGTAGGTTCTTTTTTGACTGCCCAGGATATTTCCACTGTCTTACTGCCAAAGAATAATCTTTAAGAATGCGTCGTAGCTATGATCAATATCAGCTCATTTATGATTCTTCAGCATCATTGAATATTTCCTTTACTGGTCATGTCGAAGATTTTTCTTCATCCTCTTGGTTGACCAACAGAAAATTTGGAATTTGAGGCTTTCTTCACAGGAGTTTCACCCTTTTGGAAGGAATACTAAGGAGATTTGAGAAAATTCTATATGTAATAAAAGTTTTGAGATCAACAACTACTTTATGGCAATTTGGCAAGATTTTCCTGAAATCCTTGATGACGAAACATTTGCTTAACATCAAATTTTGACATATCAGTGGGATTCTGGGGAAGAATCCGACATGAGGTTGAATTCTGAAGGTAAATGTAAATTTAAAGTTCTGAAGGCAAGTTTGGCATAAAACTGGGTTTTGAAGGTAAGCCTTTGAAAAAGTATCTGAATCAGGACTCAGATTCTGCAAGGAAAACAGGGAAATTCGAGTTAAAACTCGAGTTTTCAAAGGAAAACTGGAAGGTTTGAGTCGGGGCTCGAATCTCAAAGGAAAGCTTGAAAATTCATTTATTGAAGGCAAGAAAACTAGAGATAAAACTCAAATCTTCGAAGGAAAGCAGGAAGGTTCGAGTCAGGGCTCGAATCTCAAAGGAAAACTTGACAGTTCATTTATTAAAGGCAAGAAAACTTAAGACAAAACTCAAATTTTCAAAGGAAAGCGGGAAAAATTCGAGTCAGGGCTCGAATCAAAACTTTGAAGGTTTATTTATTGAAGGCAAGAAAACTCGAGATAAAACCCAAATTTTTGAAGGAAAATAGGAAAAATTCGAGTCAGAGCTCGAATCTTGAAGGAAAACTTGAAAGTTTAGATTTTTTTTGAAGGAAAGAAGACTCGAGCTAAGACCCAAATCTTCAAAGGAAAGCTGGAAAATTCGTGTCAAGGCTCGAATCTGAAAGGAAAACTTGAAAGTTTTATTTATTGAAGGAAAGAAGACTCAAAACTCAATTTTTCAAAGGAAAACCGAAAAGTTCGAGTCAGGGCCCGAATCTCAAAGGGAAACTTGAAAGTTTTAGATCTCGAAGGAAAAGAAGACTCGAGTTAAAACCCAAATCCTTGAAGGAGAGTTGGAGAGTTCGAGTCAAGGCTCGGACCTTGAGGAAAAAGTAGGAAGTTTGAACCGAAACTCGAATCTCAAAGGAGAATTGGATAGAAATTGATGGAAGATTGACAGAATTCGAGGAAAATTGAGGAAAGATTGTGACCTGAGGGCTAACTGATCGGTCAGCCAAACACTAGCACGAGTGCTAGGCTCACCTGTATGAGTATTGAATTTTTCAAAAAATGCCCCAGTATAAGTACTGGGTTTTCTTGATGAAGATTTGAAGAAAAAAGGAGACACCGACATTCTTTAAGATACTTGAGATTTGAGCGAGAATGATTGTCGGTGTTTTCAGGATTTTCCCTTATCCTGAAGGGGAAGGGGAATAGACATTTGATGAGAATTTAGAAACGAATGATTCAGGTTTACCCCTTAACCTGAAAGGGGAGAAGAATAAAATTTATAAAAATGGAGAAGAAGAAAGGAAAGAAATTTTGAAAATTTATTTTGGAAAAGAATTCTCACAGGTAGCATTGTTGCTCCTATGAGGGGTCTCAGAATTATCCCTTATCCTGAGTGAGAAAAAGCATAAAATTTAAAGATTTTTAATGAAGGAAAATTGATATAAATCTAGAAAATCAACAAAGATTGATAAAACTTGTATTTACGAAAGAATCCTCATAGGTAGCATTGTGACTCCTACGAGGGGTTTCAGGATTATCCCTTATCCTGAATGGGAACACCTCGGACAACCAGGGTCAGGTTTATCCCTTAACCTGAGGGGGAAATAAGAATAAAGGAAATACCTCATGGGAAAGAGGCATCAGGTTTATGCCTTAACCTGAAATGGTAATATGAAAGAATAGAATTTTGGGAGAAAATTAATAAAGAGAAATTAATAGATATTTACAAAATTGAGAAAATTTGAAAAAGAATCCTCATAGGTAGCATTATTGCTCCTACGAGGGGTTTCAGGATTATCCCTTATCCTGAATGGGAACACCTCGGACAACGAGGGTCAGGTTTATCCCTTAACCTGAGGGGAAAAAAGAATAAAGGAAATACCTCATGGGAAAGAGGCATCAGGTTTATCCCTTAACCTGAAAGGGTAAAGAGATTTGATAAAATTTAATAGAATTGAGGAAAATTTGATAAAACTTGATAAAACTTGATAAAATTGACGTAAACTTGATAAAAAATGAATGAAACTGATAAAGATATCAAAATTAACTGAAGATTTATAAGAATAAAGAAAAAAAGAGTTTTTCTTATCCTGCCTGCATATGGGATCTTGAAAAAAATGTTTATCTAAAAGAGAAGTAAGAAATCATTTTGGGAAGAAAATCCACCGCAAGAAGAATGATCAATGCGAGGTCTGATCCTTTTAAAAAGGGGAATCATCATGAGAGATCATCATGAGGTTTGATTTCGAGGATAGTGGTTTAAAAAAACCAATCTTGAAAAAGAAAACACGAGGTGATGATTTTGAAGATAAATGGTTTTCAAAACCTAATTTGGAAAAAGAAAATCGACATGTTAGTTTATTTAAAAGGGATTTAGATCAAAATATTTGAATTTTTGAAGACTTTTGCAGAATTTTTTGAGATTTTATGAATTTGAAAATCCTCATAGGCAATATCATTTCTCTCATGATGGAGGAAAACAAATTTTGAAAATAGATGACAAGGATTTAAAATTTTGAAAAACAGCAGGCAGGATCAAAAAGATTTTGAAGAAATAAAAAAGAAAAGGCAATATACCTGGGGTTTTAAAAGAGGAAATTTTGAATAATATATACCCAGGGTTTTTGGAAAATATAAGGAAGATATATACATATATAATATCATTCAATCATAGACATACAAGTAAGGATGCACAAATAGCACTCCCTAAAGCTGACTCTATATGCAATATTTGAAATGGCTTGTAGGACCTTAATCCTAACTCTAGGGTTCAGATCATATGATTCCAATCAAGATACGCCGATATACCTAAGCCGAAGCTCGAAGTACGTGGCATAGAAATATTGCTCCGGTTCTAAGGTAATGGCTTCCCAACATCCTTGAGCACCTACCAATATACCTCGGACTATGGCCCTTAGGTACGTGGTAGGGGGGCGCGAACCCGAATAAGTGGTCCAGTTGTGAGGCTCTCTCCCGAACTATGGTTCAGTGAGACAGCCCAGCAACGTGAAGACCGGGACAATATTGGTAGGGAGGTTTTCAAAATATGCTCAACATGCAAGAAATCAGATGGCTCTAATGCAAGTCCTAAAGAGATAGTTTAAAATGAAGAGAAGCATACACTTGCATACATTGTTTTGCATTCAATCCTTAGAATTGAGGAGAGTTGTATTTAAGACCTAAGTCTAATGTGAGCATGGAATAATCTCCTTAATATGGTCCTACCAAACCATACTTAAATCCTATATGCAATGATGTCAGCTGAGGACGAAATCTAGGCCCCTAAGGTTTGCATGGAAATATAGCTGACATATGTAGAATAAAGACTTAGATAATATCAAAGCTAAGTAAAAGGCAAAAATTCGACCGGACAGAGACGAGTCCCATCTCGGTCGCCAAAACTGTGATCATCGCAAAAATTTTCCTCTCTTGTGGTTTCTCTCTCTTCCTTCTCTTTCCCTTTTCTAACCTCTATTTTCCTCCTTTTTGAAGGGAAGAAAATAAAAGAAAGAAAATAAAGAGAGAAGAGAAAAGAAAGAAAGAGAGAGATAAGAGGAACTCTTTTGCGCGGTCTCACTTGACCTTGATTTGAAAATATTTAGAAATTTAACTCGCCTCTGTTTTGAAAATATTGCGGGAAAAATGGAGAGACGGGATTCGCTCGTCGGTACGAGGTTCAACCGTTCCTGGCGCCTTTACCAGGGGTAATCGAACCAAGGATCGAATCTATGCTTTTTGCTTTGCCTAAATATAATCTAAGAATTTATCCTAAAGATCTAAATGCACAGAGAATCATGCTTGTGCAATGCAAGAATATATGCTCCTTTTGAAAAGAATGTTTTGAAAATTTCCAAGTATTCTGAGATGAACTTGGTAAGGGAGTGAAGAAATGATTGAATCTAACTTAGAACTTGAGATAGATCAGAGGAGTTCTAAGTCTTTGAAATAAATCAGGGTTTGGGAAAATAAATGAGAAGGAATGACTAAAAAATAAAAGGAGATGAAGTTTAAAAGTCAGAAATGGATTTTGAATCTAGTTATGGATTTGGGAGAAGAAGATGAAGTTCTTTGAAGTGATATTGGAATTTGAATCTTAGAATGAATCTGAGAAAAACCAAATGGTATTTTAAGGATAGAAATGGGTTTAGGGAGTTCAAATGAGACCTGGAAATGGACTTGGATTTTGAAATCTAGAATTGGGAATGGAATAGGATCTCAAAATGGATTTAAGATCCGATGTAGAATTGGGTTCTGGATCCTAAGATGGATTTGGATCTGAAATCTGAGATCCAATATGGAGTTGGATTCTGGATCCTAAGATGGATTTGGATCTGAAGTCTGAGATCCAATATAGAGTTGGACTCTGGATCCTAAGATGGATTTGGATATGAAATCTGAGATCCAAGGTAGAATTGGATTCTGGATCCTAAGATGGATTTGGACTGAAGTCTGAGATCCAATGTGAAATTGGATTCTGGATCCTAAAGGGAAATTGGATCTGAAATCTGAGATCCAAATGTGAAATTGGGTCTTGGATCCTAAAATAGAATTGGATCTGAAGTCTGAGATCCAATATGAGTGTTGAATCTTGGATCTTAAAATGGATTTAAATTCAGAAGATGAATCAATAATCTCAAAGTTAAATTGAACTTTGATTTTGATTAGAGTATTTGAATATAAATGAATTTGGAATTTCAAAGTCAAATTAAACTTCGAAATCTGATTTGAATTTGAATATAAAATGAATTTGAAATCTCAAAGTTAAATTGAACTTTGAGATTGAAAATGAAATTGAATTTAAAAATGAGAAGAATTGAAGATAGATTAAGGAAGATATTTACATCACTTGGAGTTTTGAAAAAGGAATTTTGAAAATATGATATAGTTCTATCCTAAATGATGAATGAATTTAAATTTTTGAAATTGGATTTTGAAAAGCTATTACATTCTTTAAATGAATTAAAATAAGATTGAGGATATAATACATCCTTGACTATGGTCATTGAATGTATTATATAATAATCTATATTTAAATTCAGGTGAAAGAATGAAACACATTTGGTGCTTTTATAGAATTTAAAATGAAATTAACTCTCAATATACCCTGACTATGGCCATTTGTATATATTTTGAATTAATTCTAAGTTAAATTCTGATAAAAGAAGAAAATATTTAAGGAAATATGATGAATTTTGAAAATGGATCCAGTGTGGATCCAGTGTTATTTTGTAAAAGATAAAAATGCTAAGTTTTGTCCACACCCTAACTATGGCCATTGATGTGGATCATCAACTTAGAATTAATTTACCTCTTACAAAATGGTGCACGTGCCATTCGTGTTTCACCATTGTGAGAATTTTGAGGAATAAAGGAAGAAATGCATGAATACAAGTAATTCAAGGTATTTTAGAATGCTAATTCATTCTATCTAAGACTGGAAATGTAAATTCTTATTCAAATCTAGCTATTACAACTCGAATTTGATTAAAAATTTGAAAGAATTTCTAAGAAGATAGCTATTTTCATGTATTTCCTGCAAAACACTTGGTTAGCACCATGTAAATATAGAAGGAAATGGAAGATATTGCATTGAAAATGCAGATGCATATGCTTATGCCTATCCTAATGGAGGATATATATACAAAATGCTAATCTCAAATCTAAAATTCATATGGAAAGCTTTACGTTGAGGGGAAAATATGTATGTGAATATGATGGAGATTTATATGGAAAAGGCGTAAGCAGTACTTTAAGCTAAAAAAAAAAAAAAAAGAGGTATCTATCTGCTAAAGGCCAATGAAGTCCTATATGGGAGGGTATATACAATCGATGAAGGCAAGAACCAGGATAGTCCAAGGTGAACTGTCCTAAAATGTGACAGCCATAGGTGTTTGTGGGGAGCTACTATGAAAATGGAAGGTCCTAGTGGCTTTTTGTGAACCACTTGTAAGAATTCACAGTTTGTAACAAGTCTATCTATAATGAATATGTTATAGTACCCATCTGGAAAAGAAATTTCAACTTTATAATGCTACTCAGAGGGGAGGGCTGGAAACGCAGTGCTGTTGATGGTGACAGCAGGGGCTATGTGTCTGTACTGCATATGTAACAACAGGAAAAGAAGGGGAAGATTGTGTAATGACCTATTTGGTGATGCTATGAATGATAGTGGAGTGTAGGACATACCTCGAAGATGCTGAACGAGAATCGTAGAAGGGCAGGTGGTGAGTAATATATAGGGATTAGTGAAGTGCTGGAAGTGACTAGCGAGATTACAACAGTTTGTTTTACGGCAGATGTTGCTGTTATGTATGGAGCAGAATGCATCTGCTGAACTTGTGGAATCTATTGTGGGATGAAAACTTGAGAAGGTATGATTATACTTGTATGTAAGTATTGGTTAAGTGGGGATGTAGGGGATACACAAGGTGATTATAGCAGGATTTAAAACAGAAAATGATAAGGGCTGATGACACTGTAGTATTGCAGGGACGATAGGAAGCTGGAAGTTGGAAGTTGCTGAAGCAATAGACAAGAGGTGTTACCATGAACAATGTGTGACAACAGTGTTATGTTATGAAGAACCGGGTTATTTTGCAGTAACATGCCGTGATATGGATGTATGTAAGGGAAGTGTAACAGTGAAGGGTGATTGTAATAGAAAGTAGCTGAAGGCCAATGAAAGGTTTGCAAACATATTACAAGAAAATGATACAGCCAGAACTTATGAAAAAAAAAAAATGAATGCTACATCAAAAGAAGATGAAATGAAGATTCGTGGCTCTTATTTGTGCTTTTCTCTTGAAACCTCAAAGAACTGGTCGCAAGATTAGCTATTTATAAAGTTTCCATGAACTGGAAAACATGTGTTTGTCTAAATTTCAGTTCAGCTCTTGTTCCCACTCAGATGACATGAATCTTTACATACCCTATCTCATATTATCACAAAAAATAAAAATAGCTCATAATGAATGGAATTTGGAAATTATAATATGTACTTGAGTCATCCTGTCAATGCTTGTAACTAATAAGCAACATCAGATAATTAAGGAAAATAAAATAGATCACAAATACAGAAGGTACAGCATTTCTGCCTTTGTATCTTGCAATATTCCCACCGAAACTATTGTCTTCCGAGCTGCTGATTGCAGTCCTCAACAGGACTCCTGGAATTATTTCAGCGAATTCGTGAGATCTCTAATGCCCGGTAACATTGAGCTTCTGCTCAGGAGCCCTTTTGCTTGGTTAATCAGTCGATTATCAAGATGAGACCAAAATCTCATGTAAACTTGAAATTGATGTGGCTGATACGTCTGCCTCAGGATCAATATTATAGAGGTCCCCTTTGTGGACACACTGATGTTTCTTCAACATTTCTTTTTTTTTTTTTTATACATGTAAGGCGAAGAGATGCAGATATGGTGGGTGGTGTGTGAGATGTGGCAAAGAGAACAAGAGCTTCAGCACATGAATTTTGCAGCAAATAACAGAACACAGACTTCTAATCAAGTCTGCTCTGAATAGCTTTGACAACGTATAACAATACCCAAGATAAACCAGAAGAAGATGGAATGAAATGAAGCTAACATCCATACCGATAAAACAAATGAAATTGACTACTGAAGTATATGTGATGGATCAAAACGACTTATGAACAATGAATTTCAATAAAGAAGAAAGTGCACGGTGGATAAATTATGAATGATACAGGATACTTGGCACCGAGAAAGATAAGTAATAAAAAAAATGATTACAACTATGGGTAATACATGGGTTTGATGGAAGACTATTGCTGGGATGAACCCGGTCTGACACTAGATCAGAGCGGATTCACCATGGAGATTTACTCCAGACTTAACTAATGAAATGACACTATCCCCAAAGTCATAGCAGAGGCATGACCTAATATATATCCTAATCTGTAGGTGTGAGCACAGACAGAGGATTCTTCCAGTCATTTGGTATCATCTTAATAGTAATACAACTAGATGGAGAGAACTTGCTCGTAATTGAGAGGCTAAAACTATTTGGATATCTGAACAATTCTATTACCTGGGTGTGCAGATTCAACACAGCTGGGAATGAGGCTCACGGTGATTTCTTCCTCATCCTTTTCTCTTTTTTTTTTTTAGAAGGAGACTTGAAAACGCTAATGAAGATACCAAATTTAACAATGGTGCGGAGTGATGAATATAGCTTATGAATAAAGAGGCATTAACTAAATTACGGGATTCCAGAAATAGAAAGAAGCAATCGGAGGTGGTGTAAACAAAATGTGAAGGGTATATATAAAACAACAAAATAAAACAAACAGATGGCAGCATTAACTTGCACAAGACTAGGAGATGCGATTAAAACATGCGATCATTAGGTGTTTAAACATGATTCAGCGCAAATCCCTTTATCAGTAGAATGATCCTAACCTATTCTCATGGAATTAAATCGGAAGAAAGAAACGAGAAAGGGAAAATGAGAAAGAGAAGGAAAAAAAAAGTAATAATACACAGAGGAATAAATCACGAAAGAAATGTAGAAATTCCAAAATAAACTAAGAAGGCAAAGAAAAAATGTTGGAATATTTCATTCCTTTACTGTCGCATGTCTGTAGCTCAAATTTGTTATATACAAACCGAGTTTACAGAGGCTGCGTGAATAAGGCAAAAGCAAAGAAGAAGATGATCCGACAGGGGAGGAGTTGAATGATCTTGCCTGTTGCAAATCTTTAGCTGAAGAGGGAGTGGCGCCTTCAGAATCGTGGCCGATTGGATTTTTGAGGGAAGAGATGAAAATGGCGCTTGGCTATGGAGCTTTCTTCCCAACCAAAATGAAGGGGAAAGGGGGGAAGGATAAAAGGGGTGATCCTTTATGGTGCGCACTTCCACTGGACTTCCGGAGGTTGCCGACGACCTTCATCTTCAGCCCACCAAAAAGGGGAAATGGAGATTAGGGGAAGAAGACGAAGATTGTGAAGACAGAAATATGAAGGGGTAAAGAAGCGGTCTTGTGAAAGAAGAGGGAAGGTGCGGGGGTAGAAAACGATAGCAGAAATAGGGGTGAAGAGGCTATTGCAATGGAAGCCAGAAGAGGAAAGGGTGAAGATGGATCCCGATGCATGAAGAATAGAAGGGTGCTGGGGTGAAAACGGGTGAATTTTTAGGGTTTCTTGAATCCCCTTTTAAGGAGGAAGAAGGAGGATGCGGTTGGGGAATCAATGGTTGGAGATCGAGCTGTTGGCGATTGGTGGCTTGCGGAGGAGGGTTCGGCCATGGAGGAGAGAGAGAGGCGGCTGAGGTGAAGCAAGGAAGGTGGCGAGAGTTAGGGTTTTTCAAAACCCTAACTCGACTCTTAAAATAAAAATATGGTTTTTCCACGGAAGGGCCTCTCCAAAAAGTTTTCTCTAAAACGGGTTTCTAAAAACCATTTTGCAATTTTCTTCATTTATTTTTGAATTTTTTTTGTTCTTTTCTGAGTATTTTATTTTTTTTTTTGTATTTTTTTTAATGAAGATCTGAGAAAACAAAAACCCTAATTTTTTTTGTATTTTTCTAAAAGGAATATTTATAAAAGTATTTTCTTGAAAATTTCAGACCATTTCGGGGAAATTTCTTCAGAAGAATGGGTTTGGACCCAAGGTTTTGAGAAAATGTTCGAGTTTTGACACTCGAATCGAGACATACAATGTGATGGATCCAAACAGATGTTGAATGGACTATCCGAGCTTTTTAAAGACTATTTTTGGTATTTTCTATAATTTTAATTTAAAATTTGAACAAGGAGACTTAGACTTGGATCTGGACAATGGATCCAGACCCGAAATCAATTTAAACATATGAAATGAATTTGATTTCAGTAAAACTTGAGAAATGAACTGGAATTTGGATTTGAAATGACCCATTTGCTCAAAAAATGAATTTAGGGGTAAGAAAGGAATATTTAAAAGATTTTGAAAAATTTGGGGTGTTCACACTCCCTTCAAAAAGGAGGAAAATAGAGGATGGAAAAAGGAAAAGAGAAGGAAGAAAGAGAAAACCACAAGAGAGGAAAAATTTTGCGATGATCATAGTTTTGGCGACCGAGATCGGACACGTCTTCGTCCGGTTGAATCTATACCTTTGCTTTTGCTTTTATATAATCTAAGTCTTTATTCTAACATATGTCAGCTACATTTTTCATGCAAACCTTAGGAGCCTAGACTCTGTCCTAAGATGACATCATTGCATATAGGATCTAAGTATGGTTTGGTAGGACCATATTGAGGAGATTATATCCATGTTTACATTAGATTTAGGTTTTAAATACAACTCTCCTCAATTTTAGGGATTGAATGCAAACAATGTATGCAAGTGTATGCTTCTTCTCATTTAAATCTATCTCTTTAGGACTTGCATTAGAGCCTTCTGATTTTATTGCATGTTGATCATATTTTGAAAACATCCCTACCTATATTTGTCCCGGTCTTCACGTTGCTGGGCTGTCTCACTGAACCATAGTTCGGGAGAGAGCCTCACAACTGGACCACTTATTTGGGTTCGCGCCCCCCTACCACGTACCTAAGGGCCATAGTCCGAGGTATATCGGTAGGTGCTCAAGGATGTTGGGAAGCCATTACCTTAGAACCGAAGAGATATCTTATATGCCACGTACTTCGAGCTTCGGCTTGAGTATATCGGCGTACCTTGATTGGAATCAGATGATCTAAATCTTAGAGTTAGGATTAAGATCCTATTTGCCATTTCAAATATTGCATATAGAGTCAGCTTTAGGGAGCGTTGTTTGTGCATCCTTGCTTGTATGTCTGTGATTGAATAATGTTACGTATATATATCCTCCTTATATTTTCCAAAACCCTGGGTATATATTTCAAAATTTCCTCTTTTAAAACCCAGGTGTATTATTCTTTCTCTTCTTCTTCTTCCTTTAAAATTCTTCCAAATTCTTCTGATCCTGCCTGCAAGTTCTTCAAATTTTAAATCCTTACCGTTTATTCTCAAATTCCATTTTTCCTCTTATTTTCTTCTGATTTTATATTATTGTTTATATTTTCATAAAAATCTCTTTCTGTCAAGAGATATCCTTTTCAAAATGATATTTTCTTTCATATTTTAGTTGGTTACTCTCCCTCGTAGAGTAAACAATACAAATTGTCACAAATTTTGTGGCGACTCAATCCCTAGTAATGGGATACAAATTCTTTAGATTTCAACCTAAATCCTTCATCCTCTTGTCAAAACTTCTCCAAAAAGTTTCTCTGGTCTAAAAACCTCCTCTTTCCTCTACAGAGAGATCACTGATATCCGAAAATGGTTACGACAAGAGCGGGAAAAGAAACATTTCCTCAACTCAGCGATAGTGAGGCAGAGAAAATAAGCTCTCCTAAATCAGTCAGGGGACAAAGTCAGAACAGGAAAGACGACATCAACCCCGCTATGTATGATATGTTCCAAAAGATGATGGCAAGGATGATGTCAGAGCAAGTCGAGGCCAAGCTGAAAGAAGCAGTTCCTAAAAGCAAGCTGAGGAAGAAGTCGGTAAAGAAGCAAGTCAGAATCATCAGAAAGAAGGTGCAGCCAGACACTGCTTCTGAGGAATCAGAGTCAGTCGAGGAAGAATCGGAAGAGGAAGAGCATATTTTCTACAAACAGAATCCTCCAAAGCAGTCCATAAAAATAGTTGTTGAAGAGCCCGAATCTGTCAACAAGCCCAAGTCTGGGGCTCCAGCAGAGGACCTGATGAGTAAACAGATGAAGGAGATGAATCGAGCGATTAAAGACATTCAAGCCAAGGGTAAGGGCAAGCAGACCTACACCGGCAAAGATTTCTATGATGGTCTAGATGGGGACGATAACTTGGAGAATCTTCCCCGCAAGTTTCTCAAATTTGACGGGACTGGCAATCCTAAAGCCCACTTGGCCACATTTTATGCAGAGTGCAGCCGTTTCAGGAAAGATAACAGGGCTCTGTTCATCTGTTTTCCCCGCAGTCTGGAGGGCGTAGCAGCCAGATGGTATGCCGATCACATCAATCCTATCGAACTACGAGAGTTCGATAAGGTAGTAAATCTGTTCATCAAGCGCTTCTTATTCAACACTGAAGCCTCACCTACACTAAATCATCTTTACAACCTGAAGCAAGGAGAGACTGAAAGAGCAGGTGATTTCATTCACAGGTGGAGAAGCACCTGCAATAAGATGAAGGTACCCATTCCTAAGGAACACGCATTGCAGGTGATCCTCAACAATTTCTCTCAGCCCATAAGGAGCCTCATCGCCACTTCCCCGGCGAAATCCTTTATCAAGTTAATTGAGCAAGCTGAATGGCTCGAAGCAGGAATAGAAAGCGGACTGTACGAGGGCACGCCTCTGGTCAAGAATGTCCAAGACCAAAAGAAGAAGGCGCAGTTCGCTCATTCAGTTGATGCCTCCTGCAATAATCTTGGTAGTAGCAGCAAAGGAAACAAGAACAACAGTGGCAGCGGTCCGAGAGTAGATCCGGGCAAGAAGCAGAAGGAGAGATCTTATAAGAACAATGACAAACCACTTCTGACTGGCATCCAACAAAAAGGCGATCTTCAAGAGAAGCCCAAGTACATCAAGTGGGAGAAAGATCGAGTCTTCACTCCGTTATCTGAGAGTTTAGAAGTGATTATGAATTACCTTTTGAAGCACGGGATGATCAAACTCCCTAAAGTAGCAGATCCTCCCGTAATCTTGGGGAAGTTCAAAGACCAATTCTGCAAGTACCACAAGGCAACGGGGCATGACACGGAACATTGCTTCATCCTCAAGTATATGATACAAGACTGCATTGACAGAAGTGAGCTGATAGAGGATGAGGAAGAAAAGCAGCCAGCAGTTTTGACAGAGCCATTTCCGGATCACTCCAAGAATTGAGGAAGCTTAAGTTTTTTTTTTGCACTGTCATTTTCCTTTCTGTTAGTCGTCTTGTAGGGGCAAGTCAGCCCAGTCTTTTTTTGAATCCTTTCTTTTCGAAGTTCTTGTAAATATTCAGTTTGTTATCGAACTTTTGCTTATTAATGAAATGTCAATTTCCTTTATATCTTTTATATTTCATACCTTTCTGCCATACTAGGGCATTTAAATTCCTGTTCTTTTCAGAATGCGAGACAATCCTAACATCATTCATGAAAGAAATGATATTACCTATGAGGGCTTTTCAAAAAAAAATCATGAAATTTCAAAAAGTCTTCGTTATGACCAAGGAGTTCAAATATTCTTTGGTCTAACCTTTGTCAAAAATCAACCCTCGTGTTGATCATATTTTTCAAAAAAATAAAGTGTTCGAACCATTGCATTAAAATTTCAAAACTCGTGTTGATCCTATCTTACAAAAGATCGGTTTCAAAATGTTATATTCAAAAGATCAACCCTTGTGTTGGTGTTATCTTCTGAAATGGATTTTCAAACCTTTATATTCAAATATCAATCCTTGTGTTGGTCTAAATCTTTCAAAATGGGTTTCGAATCATTCAAAAATCAACCCTTGTATTGATTTTAAATCATTATATTCAAAGATCAACCCCTGTGTGGGTCTTATCTTCCAAGATTGGTTTCTAAAACATTATATTCAAAAATCAACCCTTGTGTTGATCCTATTATCAATTTTGAGCTGTCATTTTTTTTAGAAATCAGATCTGTTGTTGATCTTCTTTTTCAAAAATTAGATTTCAAAATCATTGCCTTCAAAAATTAACCCTCATGATGATCTCTCATGTTTGATTTAAAGGATCAGATCTCGCGCTGATCATTCTTCTTATGGTGGACTTTCTTCCCCCAAAATGATATCTCATTTATCTTTTAAATAAACATTTTCCTTCCAAAGATCCCATATGCAGGCAGGATCAGAAAGCTCTTTTTTTCTCAAAACTTATAAATCTTCAGTTAATTTTGGTATCTTTATCTGTTTCATTCATTTTATTCATATATTATCAAGTTTACATCAATTTTATCAAGTTTTATTATCAATAATTCCTCAAATTCCATTAAATTTTATCAATTCTTTGTTCCCTTTCAGGTTAAGGGATAAACCTGATGCCTCTTTCCCATGAGATATTTTCTAAATATTCTTTGTTCCCGCTCAGGTTAAGGGATAAACCTGACCCTCGTTGTCCGAGGTGTTCCCATTCAGGATAAGGGAAAATCCTGAAACCCCTCGTAGGAGCAATAATGCTACCTACGAGAATTCTTTTGTAAATACAAGTTTTGTCAACCTTTATTGATTTTCTAAATTTGTATCAATTTTTTACTATCCTTAAATTCTATTCTTTTTCCCATTCAGGATAAGGGATAATCCTGAGACCCCTCGTAGGAGCAATAATGCTACCGATGAGGATTCTTTTGTAAATACAAGTTTTGTCAATCTTTGTTAATTTTCTAGATTTATATCAATTTTCCTTCATTAAATTTTCTTAAATTTTATTCTTTTTCCCATTCAGGATAAGGGAAAATCCTGAGACCTCTCGTAGGAGCAATAACGCTACCTATGAGAATTCTTTTGCAAATACAAGTTTCGTAAACCTTCATTGATTTTCTAAATTTATATCAATTTCTCTTCATTCAAATTCCTTAAATTCTTTTCCCATTTCAGGATAAAGGGATAATCCTGAAACCCCTCGTAGGAGCAATAACGCTACCTATGAGGATTCTTTTGTAACTACAAAGTTTCATAAACCTTCATTTGATTTTCTAAATTTATATCAATTTCTCCTTCATTTAAATTCCTTAAATTCTTTTTCCCATTCAGGATAAGGAATAATCCTGAAGACCTCTCATAGGGGAAATAATGTTACCCATGAGAATTCTTTTTTCAAATACAAGTCTCATCAAATCGATTTTCTAAATTTATTTTCTTAAATTCTATTTCTTTCCCCTTTCAGGTTAAGGGATAAACCTGAACCTCGACATTCAAGGTATTCTTTCTCAGGATAAGGGATAATCCTGAGATCACTCATAGGGGCAACCATGCTACCCGTGAGAATTCTTTTTACAAAAATAAATCAATTTCCTCAAATGTTCTACATTTTTTTCAAAGTTCTATATCCTTCTGTCTTCTCAAAAGTTTATTCTTCCTAAATTCCCCGTCAGGATAAGGGTTTAATCCTGAAAATTTGACCGCATACCTGGTCCATCTAAATCATAGATTATAAGATTCTAAATCTTGTCATATCCCTTCTAAATTCAAGTCTCAGGTTATCTCTTCATAAAATCTTCCATTTTCCCCTTCAGGATAAGGGATAATCCTGAAACCCCGGCCATTCTTCTTGCTTCGATCTCTAAATATCTTAAATAGGCCGATCTCCTTCCCGACTCTCAGTTGGAAAACCTAGTGTTCGCGCTAGCTATTTTGCTAAATTTTCAAAATCTAAAGATCAAGTTCAGTCACAAAACTCAGTCCTCGTACTGATTGTCTTTCAAAAGTCTCAATCTTAAATCAGGTCGTTAAATGAAATGTCCCAGCTACTTCGCTGGTCGTTAAATGATTAAATGAAATGTCCCAGCTACTTCGCTGGTCGTTAAATGATTAAATGAAATGTCCCAGCTACTTTGCTGGTCGTTAAATGATTAAATAAAATGTCCCAGCTACTTCGCTGGTCGTTAAATGATTAAATGAACTACTTTGCTGGTCGTTAAATGATTAAATGAAATGTCCCAGCTACTTCGCTGGTCGTTAAATGATTAAATGAAATGTCCCAGCTACTTCGCTGGTCGTTAAATGATTAAATGAAATATCCCAGCTACTTCGCTGGTCGTTAAATGATTAAATGAAATGTCCCAGCTACTTCGCTGGTCGTTAAATGATTAAATAAAATGTCCCAGCTACTTCGCTGGTCGGTAAATGAAATGTCCCAGCTACTTCGCTGGTCGTTAAATGATTAAATGAAATGTCCCAGCTACTTCACTGGTCGTTAAATGATTAAATGAAATGTCCCAACTACTTCGTTGGTCGGTAAATGAAATGTCCCAGCTACTTCGCTGGTCGTTAAATGATTAAATAAAATATTCCAACTCCTTCGTTGGTCGTTAAATAAAAGGTTCCAGCTACTTTGCTGGTCGTTAAATGAAAGGTCCCAGTTTTTACTAGTCGTTAAATAAAAGGTTCCAGCTCTTTCACTGGTCGTTAAATGAAAGGTCTCAGTTTTACTGGTCGGAATGTCCAAAAATCATAGATTGCAACTAAAGGTCACAGCAAAATCTATATTGAGTGATTATTTCACACAGAATTCATGAGAACTTTGCCAATTTGCTAAAAGCATGTGTTGATTCCAATATTCTTACTGCACGAAAGAACTACCTCAGATTACCTCTAGTATTCTTTCCAAAAAGGTAAAAAATTTTTGCGAAAAAGAGGTAAAATTCAAATATTTTCCTGTTGATCAACCAAAAGGATGTAAGAAATGTCCTCGGTATGATCAATGAAAGGAATATTCAATGACATTGAAAAGCCAGAAGTGAATTGATATTGATCATGGCTATGATGCAAGTTAAAAGATGATTTTCTGGCAATTAGACAGTGGAAATATCCTGAGCTATAAAAGAATTCACCTAATCCATATCTTCTCATTTCTAAAGCTGCAATCAAATATTTGCAAAAGGGATCTCTCAATTGTCGTCAAGATGAAGGCAAATAGGCGAGCAGACCCCCGGGACCAAAGAAGATTTGGATCATCTACCGAGATGAAGGAGTTTGTGAAGGATCCTTCTAGGGAAAGTTCAGATCACCGTCGAGATGAAGGCGAGTGTGATGGACCTACCGACAAACCCTAAATGATATTTGATTTCTGCTATCATCTAAAGACCTTTGAGCCAATACCATCATATATAATCCTTGAGAAAATGAAGGATCGGAACATCTCCAAGATGAAGGAGTTTGTGACGTACCCTTCCCTGAAAAAGAGAGAAAAGTCAGGACACATCCAAATGAACGATTATGTAAAAAGCCCAAAAAGGTTCAATGACTCAAAAAGAGTGCAAAAAGATCATCATGAGAAAACACTCAGATATCAAACTGCCTAAATTGCCAGAAGTCATCCTTTCTTATGCAAAATATCTGTTATCAATATCTTTTCTTTACTTGCTTTTATGAAATTGAGAATATTTCTTCTCTTCTCATATCAAGGAAATGGATAGCTTCCTTGAAAAAAATCATCAGCGCTAAAATTTTGAATTTGACTCTTAAAACCGAGGAGTTAACCTCGTTGGAGGAAATACTCTGGGTAAAAGAGGGAATATCTTTGCACACATGTGCACATTTTTCAAGCGTCGAAGTCAACTATAAATTTATCTTATTGGCAAAATTTTCTAGATATTCTAAGAATGAAATAAATATTCAATATCCATTTTGGTGCAACCTAGCGTTGTTTATATCTTCCAGAAGAGTTACCCCATTCAGTTGAAGTATCTCTCCTGTCCCATCACGGTTTCGAGAAATTCGTATGGTTGTTCCCACTCAGGTTAAGGGTCAAAACCTATACTTCCTGCGAGAGGTCATTAAATTCAAAAGTTGGTTTAAGTCTCAGCAATGAGACACCCAAGTTCATCCTTTTTTTTTAAGCTTTAGGGAACCACATTTCCTTCCTCCTTTCGCAAACCCCTTTTGGATTTGTTCGTCCAAACTCCGAAGGTCCCATCATGGCCTCTTCACTCGAGGATTCCATATGGTCGTCCTCTTCAGGTTAGAGGTTAAGCCTGAACCTCGTGCATCGAGGTATCTTCCTTTTTCAGGTTTTCGTTAAACCTGATTCTCGTTTTGACAAAGTTCCTCGTTTTGATGAGATGTTTTCCTCCAGTCCCATCATGATTCTTCCCATCGAGGAATCCATGCTTTGTATATCCATCCAGGACAGGGTCATACTTGAATATCATCTCGCGAGGCATTCTCTCATAAATGTCCCATCAAGGTCCTTGCATATTACTCTCCCCATTTAGGGTATCTTAATATATCTTCATCCCATCCAGGTCAAGGGCTAAAACCTGAGTCATTCCACAAGGCTGATCTAGTCTCACCCACGAGACTTGATCTAAATTCCTTATCTTTCATCATTTCGATATCATCACCCAAAGTCCCATCACGATTTCCTCATTCTTTACTCAATCATATCATTTTCGAGGATTTCGTCTTCCCAAAGCCATTCAGGATAAGGTTTTAAGCCTAAAAAAACCATCTTTTCAAAAAAAATTCTTCCACACCCAGTCCAGATCTGCTGACTGGGGCATTTTTCAAAATTTGGAGTGTTATCTTTGCCACTAAGCTCGGCTCTCAACCGGCTTAGTAGCAAAGAGGGGCATCTGTGAACACCCCAAATTTTTCAAAATCTTTTAAATATTCCCTTTTTGCCCCTAAATTCATTTTTTTTTTAGCAAATGGGTCATTTCAAATCTAAATTCCAGTTCATTTCTCAAGTCTTACTGAAATCAAATTCATTTCATATGTTTAAATTGATTTCAGATCTGGATTCATTGCCCAGATCCAAGTCTGAGTCTCCTTGTTCAAATTTTAAATTAAAATTACAGAAAATACCAAAAATAGTTTTTAAATAGCCCGGACAGTCCCTCCGACATCTGTTTGGATCCATCAAATTGTATTTCTTGATTCGAGTATCAAAACTCGAACATTTTCTCAAAACCTGTATCCAAACCCATTCTTCTGAAGAAATTTTCCCGAAATGGTGTGAAATTCTCAGAAAAATACATTTTTAAATATTTTTTTTAGAAAAATACAAAAAAATTAGGGTTTAGTCTTTATTTTCTCAGATTTTCATTCCAAAAATACAAAAAAAAATAAAAATACTCAAAAAAGAACAAAAAAAATCTAAAATAATGAAAGAAAATTATAAAAAATAGAAATGGTTTTTAAGAGAAACCCGTTTTTGAAAAATATTTTTTATAGGGAGACCTCTTTTGGAAAAAGTAAAAACCCTAGCAAAACTCACAAAATCGAGTTAGGGTTTCGGGGGGGGAGACCCTCTCGAATTTTCTCCCTTAGCCGCCTCCATCGATCTCTCCTCTCTGAGAATCGCCCTCACCGAAACCCTCCATTCATCTCCCCTCGTCCATCTGCAACAAACCTTCATTCTCATCCTCCTCCACCCATCTTCAACCAATTTCTTCCCGAAACCTCCTCCTTCCCTTTAAGAGAACCTCTCCTTCCCCTCTCAAGGCCACTGCTTCTTCACCACCGCACCCCTCTTCTCTGTAGACAACCGCGTTTCACCCCACCATGCTCCTTCTTCTCCTTCTTTTTCTTCTTCTTCTTCTTCTCCTTCTTCAGCTTCCTATCTCCCCTGGTTATCCTCTAGTGAGCAACAAAAAGTCAGTTACCTCTATCGTCACAGGTAAACAACCCTTTTCCTTTAAATCCTTTGCAGAAATTATCTTCCTTTTTTTTTATGGAATTCCTTCATTTTAATGATATTCTCTTTATTATAAGGCATTAAGGGTGGGATCGACCTGCATATAGCAGGATCGACCCACCCGTTGCTATATCAATGGAGTAAATCTGACTCCGACACTTGTGTTTTCCTTTTCTTTCAAAATTTTTCTTCTCTACGATCGAGTAAGTGTGAATAGCAATTGATTCAACATTTTCTTTCCCCTTTGATTTCACTTTCTGTTGATAATATTGATTCCTCGTTTTCGGTCCTCACTTCAATTTTGGTCTCTTGTTTTCCTGTTTATGCCTTAATTGTGATTTACTATTTGCATCATAATCGCCTCTCTTGTTGTTTGATTCCCCGCATTCATTTTTTTTTTTATTATTTACTTTCATTTTGATTTTGTATCCATCTTAACCTCCATTCGATATTTGGTTTGCCATTATAGCATCTGCATGTATTTTGTAATAATATTTGTACATCATCAGTGCATCCCTCCGGTAGCTGCTCCTTAGCTGTGCATAGATAAGAACCCAAAGAAAATCCCCTTCTAAAGAATAGCCGTTGGCTTCATTCCCAATTGGGTTGAATCAGTACACCCAGATAATGGAATATTTCAGAAACCCAAAGAGTTTCAAAGAAAATAATCTCTCACTTATGAACAAGTTCTCCTCATATGGTCATTTTGCTGTTAAAATGATACTGTAATGGCTAGAAGAGTTCCCCTTTCCCACTTTTGGTGCAATGGGAAGAAAGCTTGAATTGCCTTTGTTTTCTCAATATGCACTATGGTAAGCAATTCTCTATTTGTACTCCTGGTGTACACTTGATTGATTTGCTTTGAAAAAGATTTGAAAAGCCTGTTTCAAAGTTTAATAGTGACAAGAGTCAATGTTCAAATGCTCTGTATATCAGCAACCATTCTGGGAGTCGTATCTCTTTCTGACAGGAGTTTTCTTATGGCTGGCTATGTGACAAGAACGATTACAAGGCAGTACTGTCATGAGTAACAATTCAATAAGAAGGTTTGGTTTCTTATTTGAAGATTGGGTATTCCAGTTTCTTTTACATATTTGTACATATCAGCATCTTTTGAATGTCATCTGTGCACCCAGGTACGAATCATGATGCATATGATACATATTATTTGCTCCCCTTATTACTGAAATTCCACTAGAGGGGGGGTGAATAGTGAAATAGTATATAGATCGATAAATTAATAATATAATGCAGTAAAGGCACAACACATAAACACAGAATTTATACTGGTTCGGTCAAAACCCTGACCTACATCCAGTCCCCAAGCAAACCACTTGAGCTTTCCACTATAACATCCGAGTCACCAGATAAATAGTACAACACCCTCTTCCTCAGAGGTCTTCTTCTCTCAACAGAGAAGGGGCACACCCTCTTCCACAGAGGTCTTCTTCTCTCAACAAAGAAGGACAACACCCTCTTTCACAGAGGTCTTCTTCTCTCAACAGAGAAGGGCAACCCCCTCTTTCTCAGAGGTCTACTTCTTTCAACAAAGAAGGAATACAGTGAATAACAAAAAGTTACAATACTTCCTATAGTACCTTCAGAATAATATGAATGCACGAATGAAGGATTCTCAGAATGTTCTGTTCTTTTCACTTAGAAGATACTCTTTGTCAAAGAGTTATTCTTGACTTTTTCTTTTTCTTTTTCTAGGCTCTCTTTCAAATATCGAATAGGAATTTTTCTCGTTGTAAGCTCACATGTCCATTCCTTGTTTGAATAGTTTATTTGAGTGTGTTTATATAGCTTTTCAAAAAGTAGTCGTTACCTTTTGAAATTGTAGCCTTTTTGAGATATGAAATGTCATGTCATTTCAAAAAACATCTTTAGAGAAATTCGAGAAAGTCTTCTTTCCATAAAAGTATAATATAGGGTATACTAGTCATTGTAATATTTTAGGTAATATATATTTTATGTAAAAAGTCTATTTCTTACAATAGTACATTGAACGTTGGATTGTAGGATGTCATGTAGTTTTGTCTTTATCCTAATTAATGATTTGTGGTACATAAGTACTTCTTTACTTTAAATGAGTGTAAGTACAATAAATGCTTTGAGATATTTATTTGTACATAGTCATATCAAGAGTTTTCTTTATGATGTGTTTTTCAATGTCTACAGAGAGAATGAAGACTTTAAACAAGTCGACATTCTTGAGAAGGATATCAACAAGGATTTTTTACAGGAGGTATTTAATGCTATACAAAGAGAATGATGACTTCAAGTAAGTCGACATTCTATGGGTTTGTAAAAAGGTAACTAGAGTCTTTTCATCAAGTATTATATTTGTTTTTCTTTGTGTAGCCGTTTTTCATGTTTTGTCTTTTTTCTACACATTTGAAATCATTTCTTTAAAGAAGGTAACTAGAGTCTTTTCAACAAGTATTATATTTGTTTTTCTTTGTGTAGCCGATTTCATGTTTTGTCTTTTTCCTACTTTTAAAATCATTACTTTTCAAGTTGTCTTGTATATGATATAAGGTACAATTATTACATTTTGAAATCATGTCAAAATACCTTTTTCATAAAGGGTTGTAAGAATGTAAAATTATTTGTTTTCAAAAAGGAGCTTTTTGAAACTATCGTATACTTTTATGAAATAGCTTTTATGAATGAGTATGTAATATGCAATATGCATGCTTCTGAAGGTTCTGTTACATATGACTCTAAAGAAGAAAAAATCTTCAACTTGAGGTAGCCGATCTCTTTAGATGGTCTTTAGGAATGCATGGCTCATCAAGCTTTTTCTTCAAGGAGTATGATTGCACCATAGTTGTACTTGAACAGGAGGTCTCCATCCTTTTTGAGTGAGATATCCTTGCATCAAATACTCGTTAGATATATGGCAAAACATATCCAGTCATAATTGTTATCATCGCAAAATTTTTACTTTTGCAAATCAAACTGACCTTTAAAAAAGTTTTTTTGAAAATAACTCGCCTCCGTTTTAAAATGCGGGAAAATTCCGTAGAATGGGACTCGCCTGTCGGTACGAGATTCAACCGTTCCTGCCACCTTTAACAGGGGTAATTGAACCAAGGATCAATCTTATGCTCTACTCTATTCAACTTGTCTAAATCATATTCTAATTTCTAAATGCACATAGAATCAGGCATGTGCTATGAATTTTCAGAAAATGCACATTTTGAAACCATGATGTTTGCTTTGAATGATTGAAATATTTAGATTAGGTATCACATGGAAAATCGTGAATTGAGATTTGAAATATACTTCTGAGAGAAGTAAAAATCGATTTTGAGGAATCCTTGACATTTGGTGAAAATCGATTCTGAGAGACTTGGTTTCTCTGAATTCAAACTTGGAAATTGAAATTCTAACTTAGAAAATTTGAATTTGGAACTTGGGAAATATTTGAAATATCATTGGCAAATCCATATTCTTTTGAATAAGACTTAGAAAAACTTTGATTTTTCTAACTTCAAACTTTGAAATTGACTGCATAACTTGGAAAATTGAGTTTATGAACTTGAGAAATACCTGAAATATTCTTTGAAATTCAATGCCTTTGGGAAAATCGATTTTGCTATAAGACTTAGGGGATTTTAAAAAAAATGAACTTCTTTGAATTGAGATTGGAATTGGCAAATGCATGAAATGAATGAATATGGATTTAAGGAATTGAGAAATACTTTTTGTATTTTTTAGAAATGCAGTGCATTTTGAAGTTAGCCTAAGAGTGTAGGCTGAATGTGGCTAATGTGAAGATCATAAATCTAAGTATCATTCATATTCTGACTATGGCCATAAATACAAATTCCACCAAGTTTATAAACTTCATAGAAGCTAGTGCATGTGCCATTCATGTAGACCATGGTGAATTTGTAAAAATATGCATGAATCATTATCCATCACACATTAAAATTATAAAAATAAGCTATATGCAATGCAACCTAAGCTAAGCAGGAAATGTAAATTCTTATTCCAAAGTTTAATTACAAATTACATCACTATTGAAATTTAAATACATGGAAAATAAAGTCTTCAATGTACCTGCAAAACTAGAAAACTTGGTTAATGAAAATATGTTGGCTTTTCTAGATTTATCCAACAATATCAGGAAATTGTGGGATTTTGCTAGATATAAGCTTTTTTGCCATGATTCCCTTAAATCAAAATGATAAAGTATGAAATAAAATTGAATAAATAAGGAAGATAAAATATGAAATTTCGAAATTGGGGTCCAAATGACCAAAATACCCCTAATAACAAGACTATGGCCTTGAAATTAGGGTTTTTAGAAAGATATTTTGATAAAATGCAAGTTTTGAAATTTGAATGGAATAAACTCAAACCAAATATACTATGACATGATTACAAATATGAAATTAGGGTTAGGGATTTCGAAATTTAGGTCAAATGACCAAATTGCCCCTGATAGCAAGACTATGGCCTTGAAATCAGGGTTTTTAGAAATAGATTTTGGTAAAAACTTAGGTTTTATGCACTAAATGAAATCAAATGAGCACAAAATTAAACCTAAAGCATCCTAATATGATTATGAACATGATAAAACCCTAAAACCATATGCTCATGCACGAAAATCCAATAATATCACAAATTTTGTGATTTTTGCAGTGTTTTTGGATCTTTCAGGAACCCGGTTTTGCAATTTGCTCAATTCAGCCATCAAATGGATTCCAAAATCCATAAAAATTGGTACCTGCACTTGTTATAACCCTAATATCGAATTGGAATTATAAAAATAATTTTTTGACATTAAATTAATCCGAAAATTGCATTAAACCCTAAAAATATGCTATTTTTGACCTAATTCACCAACCAGTCTCAGTCCAAGACCTGAACCAGGGGACAAATCTCCATGGAAATTTATAAAATTTTACAGAGACTAAATAAGAAGGAAAACAGAGATTTCCCAATTTACAGATCGGAAAAATCATCTCCGGTTAGGGAGAAACCCCTCCGGCAATCTGAGCTAAAATATATCACTCTTAACAGGGATTAAAACAGCTATTCCGGATTGAAAATACAGACATAAATATCAATTCTAAACAAAAATCTCTGCAATTTTAATGGTGAACAGTAGATAGAAAAATAATAATACTCACTTTTTACAGATCTAAAATCGGATCTGTGGTTTGGGATTTATGACTAACACAAGTCTGATTAGGGTTTTGATAAACCCTAACGAGTTTTAAATTTAAAAACAGATTCGCTAAAAAGGTAAAAATATTAAACAGTGATAAAAAAATCCGAAAATTTCACAGCAGACAGATCTACTCAATGTGAATCCATAGCACTTTACAGATCTAAAATCGGATATAAGATGAGAGAAATATCGTCACAGCAAGTTACCTTCTTCATTTTAACCACGATTTTAAAGCTTTAAAAACCTGATTTGATGTCTGATTTTTTTGAAAGAGTTCACGAGATCCAAAACCTATGATTTTTATACAGTAACTCAATAACTTATGCATGCACCACATATAAAAAAATCAGAAATAAACAATGAGTGCTTCAATCCGAAATAACATCATCTTTACTGTTCTAAACCTAGAACACACAGAAATTTAAGAAACTTGAAAAACCATGCATTAACTAATGTAAATAAATAAAATAAACCATAAAACAGTAAATAAAACTTATTTCTATGCTATAGAACGTAAAACAAACATGAATAAACTATGAAAATAAATTAAAAACAGGGAATCAATGGCTGGAATTTGATATCACCTTTAAAACATAGATTTAACCCATTAAAAAGGGTAAATCATATATTTTATTGGTTAATAATGCAAAGAATCATGTTAAAATCAATTCTAATGGATTAAAATCTCTGTAAATTATCCAAAACAGGGTTAGATCACCTTCTTGGATTGTTCTTGCTGGTTCTTGATGGTTCTTGAGGTGAAACCATGGTTGATCTTCCATAAGGAGGGGTGTCCAAGCCTAAATCTAGGTTTAAAGCATTAAAAAGCATTAAATAAAATAAGAAAAGTGAAGAAGTTCATACCTTGGAGTTGCAGCAATGGAGGAAGGGCTGGAGAGGAGAGAGAAGCTCCAAGAATCCAATAGGAGAGAGATGGGAAAATCGATCCCCCTTATGCCTCTATTTATAATAAAAAAATTAGGTTTAAAAATTGACAATTTTGAAAATTTTGGACTCTAAAGGGGGGGCGATTTTGGGGTGGAGTTACCTAACTACCCCTAGTCTAAATTATCCTAAATAGTTCCTAATTAACCCCTAGCTAAACCTAAGAATCCCCCAAATGTGGTGCCACTTGGCATTCTCTCACATTGGGTTTTTAAAACACTTTTAAAAACCTTTAAAAACACTAGTTTTAAAAACTAACTTTCAAAAATGAGTTTTTCAAAATGGTTTTGACTCTTCTAAACCTCTAACACTAACCAAGACATCAACTAACCCTAGTCTAGCCCTGACTTACTCAAATATGGCGCCACCCCGAGTGGGCCCTACTTGAGTTTTTCAAAAAGCGATTTTAAAACTTGAAATTGAAGGAGTTTTCAAAAGATTTTCAAAAGTAAACTTAAAATTAGGATTTTTGAAATGGCATAAGGTCCTAACTGAGTTAGAATTCCTCTAGATATGGTGCCAACTGAGTGGGCCCACATCGAATTTTGAACATTTTTGAAATAAACACTGAAAATGGCTTTGAAAAGGGGTTAAAATCAGTATTTGAAATTCAAGATCTTTGAAAATAGGGTCTCAAGTGAACTGGAACTCCGGGTTAGATTCCTGAACTCTTAAGACTCTGAGATTTTAGATTTTAAAAGCCAAATGAAAGAATTTTCAAAAGATTTTATCAAGAAATGATGAAATAAGTCAGAAAACACAGTCAGGGTTAGACTCCCAACTCGACCGAACTCTAAAATAGAGTCCTGAACTAACTGGACTCTGTGAAATGACCTAAATTTCGAAAACAAACGAAAAAGATTGAGAATGGAAGTAAAACAGACTTAAAAACCAGACTTCTGACCGGATTAGGACTCTGAGACAGAGTCCTGATCGGACTGAAACTTTCAAAAATTTGAGAAATTTGATGAATAGAGGCATTCAGAAGCGACACCACCTAAATGGGTCTCATCTGTGAATTGAAATCGATTAAAGTTTGAATTTGAAAGGAATTCAGATTGTTTTCTGAGAAAATATTTCGAAATACAAAGTCCTGGGGTTGGAAAATGACAGAGTATTGAATAAAAACCCAGGTTTTGAAATTGATTTTGAAATAAAGCTTTAAAATTCAAATCTGGATTGAATGTTTTGAAATAAGAGTGCTGGATCTCGAAAATGAGATGGGATGACATGCAATGCTATGTAATGCAATGAGATGTGATGAAATGAAATGCAGAATACATGCAATGATATGCAATAATCTGTGATGACCTATGAAATGGACAAACACTGGATGAGGGTGAAAATTTGGGGTGTTTACAGATGCCCCTCTTTGCTGCTAAGCCGGTTGAAAGCCGAGCTTAGTGGCAAAGAAAACATACCAAATTTGGACTATAAAAATGCCCCAGTTAGATGAATCTGACTGGGTATGAAAGAATTAGTTCAAAGGATGATGATAGATATGAAATGAAGAATAAGAAGAAAATTTTACTTCGAAAAGAAGTGAGATTCAGGTTTTGCCCTTAACCTGGATGGGACAGGAAATACCTCGTATGGAACGAGGCTCAGGCTTAACCCTTAACCTGAAAGGGGACGATAAATGAAATACCTCATCAAAATGAGGCTCAGGTTTAACCCCTTGACCTGAAAGGGGACGATACCTCATGGAAAAACGAGGCTCAGGCTTAACCCTTAACCTGAAAGGGGATGATACCTCATGGAAAAATGAGGCTCAGGCTTAACCCTTAACCTGAAAGGGGACGATATACGGAATCCTCAAATGAAGAAACCATGATGGGACCTTCGAATTCTGCACAATAAATCCGAGAGGGGTTTGCAAAAGGAAGAAAGGGGGTTCCCTAAAGCTTGAAAAGGGATTGATCTTGGACGTCTCATTGCTAAGACTGAATGGCTTTTAAGACAGATGACCTTTTGCGGAAAATTCAGGTTTAACCCTTAACCTGAATGGGAACTGTCTATGGTGGGACAGTGGGGAGCACAGGGAAGTGTGCGAATCTGAGAGCCCAGGCACTCAGATCAAAACAAGAAGGGAAAGATCTTGGACAACTCCCATCATCCGATCCTAAAAGGGATAGCAACAACGCCTGGATACATCAAAATAAACATCAAGTTCTCACTTCATGTCAGGATAACTTAAAAAGATTGCCAATCAGATAAAAAATTGTAGTTAATTCAAGAATGATAAGCACATATATATATGAAAAATATTTCCTCTTTTCTACCTGAAGTATTACCTCCGACTGGGCTTAACTCCGTAGAATCAAGATTCGAATTCAAATTACTTGCAATTGACTTTCCTTCAAGGAGGCTATCAATTTCATTGATATGGACGGAAAAGAATGTATTCTTGATATTGCGAGAGCTATTAGCGAAAGGATATTGATAAAAGAATTTCACAAAATTAAAGAAGATTCTTGATAGATTCGGCAGTCTGATATCCTGGGATTCTTTTCTCATGATGATCTTTCTGCACTCTTTTTTGACAGAATTGGAGCTCTCTTGGATTTTTCGGGAATTACATCATCCTTCATTTTGGAGATGTCTTAGCTTTTTCTCTCTTTATTTTTTTGGAAGGGTACGTCACAAACTCCTTTATCTCAGAGATGTTCCGATCCTTCTTTTCTCTCAGGGATTATATTGACGGTTATTGGCTCATTGGTTAGGAATCTCTTGATGATAACAGAAATTAAATACCTTTTAGGGATTGTCGAGAGGTCCATCACACTCGCCTTCATCTCGACGGTGATCTGGACTTTCCCTGGAAGGATCCGTCACAAACTCCGTCATCTTGGAGATGATCCAAATCTTCTTTGGCCCCGGGGGTCGACTCGTCTAATCCGCCTTCATCTTGACGACAGTTGAGAGATCCCTTTTGTAGATATTTAATTGCAGCTTAGGTGATTGAGGGGACATGGAGATTGAGTGGATTTTTCTGTATCACCCAGGATATTTCGACTGCTTATTTTCCAAGAATGATCTTTAAAAATATGTCATTGACTGTGATCAATATCAATCACTTCTGGCTTTGCAACAACATTGAATTTTCTTTGCTGGCCATATCGCGGATTTATTCTTCATCCTTTTGGTTGGCCAATAGAAAGATTTTGAATTTTGAATCCTTTTTCGCAAAAGCTTTGTCACTTCGGAAGTAATACTGAAGGTATTCTGAGGTACAATTTTATGCGATAAAGATTTTGGAATCAACAACTATTTTTTTTTATAGCAAATTGGCAAAATATTCTTGGAATCCTTGGTGAAGGAAATCATTTGAGATCTATATGACACATCCGTGGCTAGATTCTCCTATCCTTTCCCCAAAGGAGAGACTCAGGCTTGACCCTTACCTGAACGGGTAACAAAAGATACTCCTCTCTTCTCTGAAGAGGAGGTGTTTGCAAAACGAACTTTCGAAGAGAAATAGAGTTTTCGTCAAAACTCCCTATTTCTAGGCTTCTCTTATGGAAAGGGGAGCGCTAACAGAGATTGAAAGGATATCATAGAGGAACGAGTCCATCACACTCTCCCTGGAAAAAGGGTCCTCGACGACGGGGGTGGCCTAACAAAAGACATTTAAGGCTACAAGGAGGACGAGCTTCCGTCGAAACTCTCCCTAGAAAAAGGGTTCCTTGTGTTACAACAAAGATTATTTTGCAAACTGTTCGTGAATCACGAGTCCCTTCAAACTCTCCCTAGAAAAAGGGGTTCAACGAACGAACAATAAAGACATGCGAAAAGAAACAAGCTCCCTCGAACTCTCTCTGGAAAAAGGGTCCCTCTCAAGAGAGATACTTGGCGATTGATTTTGATAGCTTTTGATAACTCAAAGAACTGCTTGATAACACGAATGACTAGAGGTCTTGACAAAATCGGCAACCCGAATGTCAGATTAACAGAATGGAACGACCCAAGAGTCTGATACAGATTGTTTGGTTCACAGGTCTAAAGATTGAGCCTGAACCTCAATGTGAGAGTTATGTTGCGACCAGTATGAAGACCGAACTTTTGCAAAGTACCAATACGAGCACTGTATTTTAAAAGATTACCAGTACGAGCACTGAATTTTTTAAAGGATACCAGTACGAGCACCGGACTTTAAAAGGCTACCAGTACGAGCACTGGATTTTAAAAAGTTATCAGTACGAGCACTGAATTTTAAAAGACTACCATTATGAGCACTGTATTTTAAAAGATTACCAGTATAAGCACTGGATTTTTAAAGGATACCAGTACGAGCACTGGACTTTAAAAGGTTACCAGTACGAGCACTGGATTTTAAAAGGTTATCAGTATGAGCACTGAATTTTAAAAGATTACCAGTACGAGCACTGGGTTTTCAAAAGATTACCAGTACGAGCACTGGTTTTAAAAGATTACCAGTACGAGCACTGGGTTTTAAAGATTACCAGTATGAGCACTGGGTTTTAAAGATTACCAGTACGAGCACTGGGTTTTGAAGGGTCATCAATTGGCGATGACTTGGACGACTTGCCGGGGTCTCAGGATTTATCCCTTATCCTGAATGGGAAATTCAATGCAAATTGATGCAGATGAATGCGTGCAAATGCAAATGGATGCAACTGAGTGCACATGCGTGCAAAATGAGAGATTTATTAGATCCTGCCTGCACACAAATTGTTTTGGATAAAAGGCAACTTTACCAAGAATGCCCCAGTATATTCTGGGGAAGAGGGGTATTTTGACCAAAGAATAATTGATCATTTATTGAGGAGAATTTTTAAAGAATACAAAAGATAGGATAGAGATTTTCTAGGTATAGAATTTCTTCAGATGTCGAGCATTAATGGGGTCGGATAGTTCTACCCCGTCTGCATTAATCAGACGATATGAATTACAGGGCAACGCTTCTTTCACCACGTAGGGACCTTCCCAGTTTGGTGACCATTTGCCACGTGGACGATGCTTGAGATGAGCCGTTGATCTAAGGACCAAGTCATTAACTTGGAATCTCCTTTCGATGACTGACTTGGCATATTGCCTTGCTATCCTCTGACGATAAGACTGAGCGTGTTCTGCTGCTTTGAGTCTTTTTTCATCGAGTAAATCTAACTGTACCAATCTCTGTTGCTGATACTGATCGAGTGGTAGCTCTAAAAGAGATGCGAACTTAAGGGCGGGTTTCTGAACATGAAGAGGTAACACCACCTCAGTCCCATAAACAAGTTCTGAAGGAGTCGCATTGGTTGGGGTTCGAATGGTAGTTCGATATGCCCAAAGTGCATCATGAATTTTCTCGTGCCAATCACGACCCGTCTCAACGGTTCTTTCCAAGATGCGAATCAAACTCTTGTTGGTTGCTTCTGCCTGACCATTTCCTTGTGGATAATAAGGAGCTGAAAAATGATGATGAATTCTGAATTTTGAACAAAAGATCTTCATTCTCTCATTTTTGAAATGAGTACCATTATCTGACACGATGTCGTGCGGTATACCGAAACGACAAAGAATGTTCTTATGAATGAACGAGACTACATGTCGACCCTCCACCGTACGCAGAGTGACGGCTTCAACCCATTTGGTGAAATACTCTGTTGCGGCAAGAAAATATTTATGACCATTAGAAGCTGAAGGAGAGATGGGTCCTACGACGTCGAAGGCCCACATAGAAAATGGCCATGGAGACACGATTGATTGCAAGTACGTGGCTGGCGCATGAATGGAAGGTGCGTGTATCTGACACTGAACGCACTTCTTCACAAAACGATAGCAGTCTTGCTGCATGGTTCTCCAATAGTATCCTGCCCGAATGATTTGTTTAACAAGGGTTTGGTAGCCGACATGACCACCGCAAATACCTTCATGCGCTTCTCGTATGATTTCTTTAGCTTCTTCTTCATCTAAGCACCTGGAATACTCAGAACTGAACCCACGACGATAAAGAACATTGGTAAGGATAAAATAGCGGGCGGACATATGCCGAATTGCTTTTTGCTCCTTCTTTGATAGTTCTGGTGGAAGCTCACCAGTTTCAATAAAGATTTTGATATCTTGATACCAAGGCTTCTTTTTCTGTTCCGCCTGGTTGACCTGCATTACCGGAACGAAGGCAGGTTGGTCAAGTCTACCGATTTCAAATGAGCGACAGGATTCTCCATTTCTGAAAGACATAATGGAGCCCAGGCTGGCCAAACCATCAGCTATTTGATTAAACTCTCTTTTGATATGGAAAAGCTGAAATTCATCGAAATTGTTGATAAGGGATAAAACGATCTTTTGGTAAGGGAGCAGCTTCTGATCTTTTACCTGCCATTCAGCTTTGACTTGGCTGACGACGAGCAATGAATCGCCGAAAGCATGTACCCTCTGAACATTGAAGTCTTGCAAAATTCTCATACCTTGTATTAAAGCTTCATACTCGGCCATATTATGGGTACACTGAAAATCCAGTTTCAGAGAAAAGGGGATCATCTCTTTCTCTGGTGTGATCAGCAAGATTCCGACTCCTATGCCGGCCATGTTCTTGGATCCGTCGAAAAACAGATTCCAAACTGGGGATTGTTGAACATTACAGATCCGCTCATCGGGAAAGCTATCCTCGATTCTAACATCTTCTGCTAAAGGAAAATCTGCCAATTGGTCTGCAATTGCTTGACCTTTGATAGATTGCTGAGAAACATACCCCAGATCATACTGCATTAACAGGACTTACCACTTAGCAATCCGTCCACTAAGAAATGGTTGTTCGAGAATATACTTGAGAGGATTAAGTTTTGAGAGAATCTTGACTTCTGATGCTAACAAGTAATGTCTCAGCTTCTGACACATCCATACCAGTGCTAGGCATGTCTTCTCTATTTGAGAATATTTCTTCTCGTAGTCAATGAAAGTCTTGCTTACATAGTAAATGGCATGTTCAACCGAACTGCCTTCTTCATATTGTGCCAAGAATCCGCCACAAGCGGCTTGGTTAACTGAAACGTATAGCAAGAGAGGCTTTCCCAATTCTGGTGGCTTTAGAACGGGCGGATTAAGAAGATATTTCTTGATACGCTCAAACGATTGCTGACACTCTGGTTCCCATTCAGATTTCACTCCTTTTCTGAGTAGATGATTGAAAGGTTCACATCTCATGGCAAGGTTGGATATGAATCTCCGAATTGATTGCATACGTCCCTGAAGACTACGCAATTCCTTAAGAGTAGTTGGAGGTGGCATGTCAATGATGGCCTTTGCTTTAGCTGGATCCATTTCTATCCCCTTTTTGCTGACCAAGAAGCCTAGCAATTTGCCTGATTCAACTCCGAAGACACACTTCTGAGGGTTGAGTCTTAGCTTATAAAGAATAAGCCGCTTGAAGACTTGACTTAAGGCATCGATATGGTCTTCTTCCTCCTTGGATTTGACCAAGATGTCATCAACGTATGCATCCATGGTCTTGTGCATCTGATCATGGAAAATGGCGGCCATTGCACGCTGATAGGTTGCCCCAGCATTTTTGAGCCCAAACGGCATGACTGTATAACAGAAAGTGCCCCATGGCGTAGTGAAGGATGTTTTGGATTGGTCACGAGCGGCTAACTTGATCTGATTATATCCGGAGTATCCGTCCATGAAGGAAAACATGGCATGCCCAGCCGTGCTAGCAACTAGGAGGTCAATATTTGGGAGGGGATAGTCATCCTTCGGAGTAGCTTTATTGAGATCGCGAAAGTCGATACAAATTCGCACTTTGCCATTTTTCTTGGGAACTACAACGATATTCGCCAACCAGTCTGGATAATCTATTGCTCGAATGAATCCTGCTTTAAGCAAGTCCTCAAGTCCTTCCTTGACCTGTTGCTCGATTCGAGGATCCATTTTCCTTAACTTCTGTTTAATAGGTTTCGCATCAGGCTTCAGAACGAGTCAATGTTCCACCAATTTAGGATCTAAACCGGGCATATCTTCATAAGTCCATGCGAATACTTCTTGGTGCTGCTTGAGAAAGTCAATGAGCCTTTCCTTCTCATCTGTACTTAGGCTGGTGCCGATCTTGAGAATTTTCGGACTATCTTCTGAACCAATATTGATGTCCTCAGTCGGATCCTGGACTAGGGTCGATGGTTCATCTTGTTTCTGAATCGCTGCAAATTCTGGCAACTCTGGAAGCGACGAATCGAATTCTGCCATTTCTTCTGACTGCTTTGTGACCTTACTGTCCCCTGTTCTTGCTCGGACCCGATATATCTTTGCCGGTTTCGATAGGATTGAAGGATTAATGACTAACCTTTTTATCGGTTGAGAAGACATTCTGAAATTTTGAAAAGGAATAGCTTTTAGAGAAAGCTCCTTTACTATGACATAAATTGCATGGAAATAAAAATAAGAACAAATGAATTTTGAAGACAAATTGCAGAGGAATAAGAGAAAGATGACATCCAGATAGACGAGAAACTTGATAACTTTATTGAAGACTTGAAATGAAATAAGGACATTTAAAATGAACTGAAATGGGACATTGTCCCTACAAACTGCAAAAATCAAATGAATGAAATAGAAAAGACAGATGGTAGAAAATTTTTAATGGATCCCTTTAATGAAGACAGTATTTTTGTGGGATCTTTTGCCCATGAATCCTAGTCCTGCCCTGCGCGGATGCTGATCAGGGATCACTGGCTCTAGTCGGCCATCTCCGTTCTTGCCCAATCCTTTGAAAGGCTGATAACCATGCTTCAGTAACAGGTCAAATCCTTTCTTGGTCCTAACAAACTGCGGGAAAAGAGGATGGTCCTTGAAAGTACTGTAATCGAGACGACCCCCAATCTTAAAGAAATGTGGTCCTTGCCATTGGACCATCGCTGCTGTGTGATTTGTTTCTGATGTTGCTCCTAACTTTAGCATTTCAAGGCTTTCACTGAGAACAATTTCTTCACTTTCCCTAATGCTAGGGATATCAGCAGTATAAGTTGGCCTAGGGATCATAGGCTGAGGTAGCCTCTCTTCAGGATCTTCCCCCAAAACAGTAGTTATCATGCCACCTTTAGACCACTTGATGCACTGATGCAGAGTGGATGGCACGGCGTTGGCATTATGAATCCATGTTCTTCCCAGTAGAAGATTATACGTTGGTGGCACGTTGACGACATGGAAAAGCACTGTATGAACAGAGTAGTTGATAAATATTTCCAAGAAGATCTTTCCCTTTGCTGTCTGTCCATGATTATCAAACCCATAAATGGTGATCGGATCCGGGTATACTCTTCTTCTTTTATACCCAGAGCCTTGGCAGTCATTTCAGGACAAATGTTGAGGCTACTGCCTCCATCTACAAGCACGTGGGGTACAGTCATTCCCCGGGTTCGCACCACAATGTACAAGGCATTGTTATGAAATGCGTGAGGTTTTGGCAGATCCTCATCTGAGAAGGTTATGGGAGCATTGGTCATGGCCTGATTAACGATCTGATCCATGTCTTCAGGTGTGGTGTCTGGCTTGACTTTGATCTTTCGCAGTAAATCGTCCAGAACTTGCTGATGCTTAGGAGAGGCACGTGCCAACTCAAGGATAGGGATATTAGAGAGGGCAGTGATTGGTCTTTGCACCGTGTCGACCTTTTCTTCTGGTTTTCTCCCTTTTTTCGAAGTAGATTTGACAAGGTTCTTGGGTAACCATGGCATTCTTTTGGCTACCTCTGGAGATATTCTAGCGGGTTCTCTCGAAACTTTCAGCTTACTGAATGCTGAAACAAGGTCCATCTTTTGAGAACTGGACTGGGCCTTATGCAATACTAATACCTGATGCTGCACATTGATATCACTTCTAGGGCATGGTCGGATATGATCTTGTGGCTGAAAGGGATGATCAGATATCATTGTTGTTGAGTGCTGCAAGAAAGGCTGTTTTAGAATCTCCATTTTCTCATCTTTAGCCCCTTCTACTAACAGATTTTTGTCAATATAATCTTGTATGATGTTTTTGAGAACGAAACAGTTCTCGGTATCATGTCCCACAGTTCGGTGGAACTTGCAGAATCTGTCCTTCATTTTTCCCATAACCACTGGCGGGCCAGCTACCCTTGGAAGCTTAATCATATCACTGCCGAGCATATATTCTAATACTGTCTCGAGGGACTGGTCTAGAGGAGTAAACTTGCGGTTATAACTCCATCCTTCCCGATTTGGCTTTTCTTGTGGTCTTGATCTTTGTTCGAGGGTTTGCTGTGGCTGCTTATCATATTGAATAATCGACTTGCCTTTCTGATCACTTTTGTTGGGATTTGACCCTCCTAAAGCATAACTATGATTTTTTCCATTTCCTTTGTTTTGATTCTTACTATTATTGGCAGAGTAGGTAAAATGGGCTTTCTTCTTTGATTCTTGTTGACTGTTATTCTTTGTAAACATAAAACCTTCATAAGACCCGTTCTCCATACTCAACTCGAGCCATTTGGCTCGTTCTGTTAGTTCTATGAAGCTCTTCAATGGAGATGTAGAAATTAGTCCCCTCAGGGGTTGCGAGAAGTTGCTCAGGATCAAAGATAGTGCGTGTCTTTCTGCTATTGGCTCGCACATCTTATTGCAAGCGGATCTCCATCTATGAATAAAATCCCTGGCCTTCTCGTTTTCCTTCTGCCTCAGACTGCAGAGATGACTGAGAGTCGGGAGTGCTTCAGCGTTGAATAGAAAGCGCTCAATAAATAAATTGACCACTTTGTCGAATTCTTTCAGTTCTATCAGATTAATGTGCTCTGAGTACCACTTTGCTGCGACACCTTCCAAACTGCGAGGGAAGCAGAGAAATAAGGCACGATTGTTCCTCTTGAACCTGGAACATTCTGCGAAGAATAGGGCGAGATGTGCTTTTGGGTCACCCAAACCATCAAACTTGATAAATTTCTTGGGGAGATTATCAAGATCATCATCCCCATCCAGTCCGTCATAGAAGTCTTCACTTGTAAAGACTCTTTTGCCCTTGTCGCGAGTTTGAAGATCCTTAACTATTTTCATCACATCTTTGAGTTGTGACTGCGTAGGGTCGTCAACAGACTGATTCTTGGATTTGTAGGCCGACCCCTGCCCCTGAGTCGACCTTTTGAATTCTTGCTTGTTTTCATACTCTTTGTCAGTATCATCTGCTGATTCTGACTCATCAGACATTTCCTCATGACGATTCTGCTTTTTACTGATCTTCACATTCTTGACGGCATGACCCTTATCTTTCTGCTTAGTCTGAATTTGCTCAGTACTGGCCTCAGCTTGTTCTGCCAGCATCTTGGTCATCATCTTTTTGAACATGACGTACATTTGGGGATCGATGCCATCATCCGCCTGCTGACCCTGACTCTGGACTGATCGAGGTGAGTCCATCTCTTCTTCTGAAGCTATTGAGTATGCGACGCCTTCAGCTGATGCGGCTTTCTTTCTGGATCTTGTATCAACCATCGGGTATCGCAAATGTTCTCTTGGATATTACTGATGCTCTCTGCAGAGCAGAACTGATGGTTAGGCTTTTGAAGGAAATTTGGTTTGGAGGAAAATATTTGTTGAGAATTTTGGTAGACAATTGAAATAATATCCCATTACTAGGGATTGAGTCGTCGCTGGGATTACGACAATTGCGTTGCTATTCTTTGCAAGATAAGCAACAGAAATTATGCCTTGTTACCTAGGCGAGGTCGTCAAACCAATGTAAAATAAAGGAATTTTTATTGAGAGGAAAAACATGATTTTATCAATAATACACTTGACAGAGGGGAGGGGGACAGACAATTTTCCACCACTCCAGATAATCAGAAGATACACGAGGACAAGGAAAAATAGTAAGACTGACAAAGGAATCTCAGCCATGTCTGGCAGAATGGTATGCTCCGGACCACTGATCTGATGCGAGATCGAATTCTGGCAGAACCCCGACTAGTGGACGAATCTCTACGCGCTTCTGCCTCTGAGAGAATTGCCTGACACACCGCTCTGGATGATAATATGCGCAGAAGAATGGGCCCAGTAGCCTGAATCGCTTGCCGTATGCATAAGTATATCTGGGAGGTGATTCCTGGCGATCAAAGTAGTCCTATACTACCTCTTCCTACTGAAGGTTGTCGATCAAGAACCGGTATCGTGCAACTGGAAGGAGCTTCTCACCATTGTATCTGAAGGAACTGGCTCAGACTGGCACATGCTGGAGGAACCAAGACTGCAAGGCATAGGTGCATCCTTCGACTAGGATCGATTCTCCGAGTGCGAAACGAGTCAACCCTCGGTATAGAAAGGAGAGTGCGGTCATGGCTATTGAGAGGCGGCTGGTCTGTCGACTTCCCCATCTCCTTAGAAGCTGAACTATTCTGATATCCATGTAATTTCGTCCGTCGGGAAAGAAAGCCAATCCCACCGTGCACAGAACCATCGCATGCTGAATTCTCTCTCGAGCTGTTCTAGACAACGTACTGACTTCCACAAATGTCCCATACGGTCTGTAGATTTCGAGCAGATCCACATATTCGTTTCCATCCTCCTCTATCAATGGCCAAGACTTGCGTCCTGTCATGCGAGCTAAGGCATCCTTAGGGTCCAGACCCTTAACATTAATCAGAAACTGTTTCTCCAATGGATCTCCAGGCTGACTGGCTGGCTCGGGGAATCCCATAATCTCTGAAAATTCATCCATCAGTACTGTCATCTCGCCCCACGGGAACTAGAAGGTAGAAGTGCTCGGATTCCACCGCTCTGCTAGTGCATGAATCAAGTTGCCGTTGACTGTCTGCTTTCCCACTGCGGACGCCAGTTCCAATCCACACTCGTCCAGATGGTCCGGAAACCTACGAGAGAAGTTCTTGAACCATGAATAATACCACCGGGGAAAAAAGGATCCGGTGCTGAGGACTCGATGTTCGGGAAGACTTTGTCGCACCTCGTAGGAGATGTGACCCTCAGGGAAGACTGAATCAAGCTGACTGGATGCCATCGGACTGGAAAACATGGAAAATTGGAATAAGACTTGGAAAAATACAGGAAATTTGAGGAAAATGCAGGCAGGATAAAAATAAAGTAGGAAATTTGAGATCCAGAAGACAGGAAAGATGGGAAATCACCTGGAGTTTTGAAGGAAATTAAGGGAAATTTGAAAAATCGTCCAGGGTTTGAAGAAATAAATGGAAAATGAAGTATTTGGAAAATCATTCAAGGTTTGAAAACATGGACAGTACATGGACATAGATTGGGGAATTTTGAGAAAATCGTCCAGTATTTTAGAAAAATGGGAAAAATATGGAAAATAAAAAGGAAATAACACATTCAATCACATTCTGCATAAACAAGTATGCACAGACAGCATTCCCTAAAAGCTGACTCTAGATGCACAAATTTTGAAATAGCTGTAGGACCTTAATCCTAACTCTAAGGTTCAGATCAACTGTATCCAATCCAGTTATGCCTATATACTCAAGCCAAGGCTCGATGTACGTGGCATAAAATCAATTTCTCTGGTTCTAGGTTCAAGTTTTCCAACATCCTTGAGCACCTGCCGATATACGTTGGACTATGGCCCTTGGTACGTGGCAGGGGGGTTTTCACCCAAATAAGTGGCCCAGTTGTGAGGCTCTGTCCCGAACTATGGTTCTGGAAGAGAGCTCAGCAACGTGAAGACCGGGACAATATAGGTGGGGTGATTTTTGAAAAAAAACATGAGCACATGCAATCAAACAGAAGGCTCTAAGTCCTAAAGAGATAGATTTTTGAAATATTTGAAGAAGCAAGCATTGTTTTCATACAATTCCTAAATTGAGGAGTGTTGTATTAGACCTAAGTCTATATGAGCATGAATAATTCTCCTCAATATGGTCCTACCAAACCATACCTAGTCTATGTGCATTCCATGTCAGCTGGGTTCAAGTCTAGGCTCCTAGGTTCACATGATATCATAAAGCAAAGCTGACATTCTATGGAAATCGATTTTGACAATCTGAACTAAGTAGAGCATTAGATTGATCAGGCGAAGACAGGTCCCGTCACGGTCGCCAAACCTGTTATCATCGCAAAATCTTTACTTTTGCAAATCAAACTGACCTTTGAAAAAGTTTTTTTGAAAATAACTCGCCTCCGTTTTAAAATGCGGGAAAATTCGGTAGAATGGGACTCGCCTGTCAGTACGAGATTCAACCGTTCCTGCCACCTTTAACAGTGGTCATTGAACCAAGGATCAATCTTATGCTCTACTCTATTCAACTTGTCTAAATCATATTCTAATTTCTAAATGCACATAGAATCAGGCATGTGCTATGAATTTTCAGAAAATGCACATTTTGAAACCATGATGTTTGCTTTGAATGATTGAAATATTTAGAATAGGTATCACATGGAAAAGCGTGAATTGGGATTTGAAATATACTTCTGAGAGAAGTAAAAATCGATTTTGAGGAATCCTTGACATTTGGTGAAAATCGATTCTGAGAGACTTGGTTTCTCTGAATTCAAACTTGGAAATTGAAATTCTAACTTAGAAAATTTGAATTTGGAACTTGGGAAATATTTGAAATATCATTGGCAAATCCATATTCTTTTGAATAAGACTTAGAAAAACTTTGATTTTTCTAACTTCAAACTTTGAAATTGACTGCGTAACTTGGAAAATTGAGTTTATGAACTTGAGAAATACCTGAAATATTCTTTGAAATTCAATGCCTTTGGGAAAATCGATTTTTCTACAAGACTTAGGGGATTTTAAAAAAAATGAACTTCTTTGAATTGAGATTGGAATTGGCAAATGCATGAAATGAATGAATATGGATTTAAGGAATTGAGAAATACTTTTTGTATTTTTGAGAAATGCAGTGCATTTTGAAGTTAGCCTAAGAGTGTAGGCTGAATGTGGCTAATGTGAAGATCATAAATCTAAGTATCATTCATATTCTGACTATGGCCATAAATACAAATTCCACCAAGTTTATAAACTTCATAGAAGCTAGTGCATGTGCCATTCGTGTAGACCATGGTGAATTTGTAAAAATATGCATGAATCATCATCCATCACACATTAAAATTATAAAAATAAGCTATATGCAATGCAACCTAAGCTAAGCAGGAAATGTAAATTCTTATTCCAAAGTTTAATTACAAATTACATCACTATTGAAATTTAAATACATGAAAAATAAAGTCTTCAATGTACCTGCAAAACTAGAAAACTTGGTTAATGAAAATATGTTGGCTTTTCTAGATTTATCCAACAATATCAAGAAATTGTGGGATTTTGCTAGATATAAGCCTTTTTGCCATGATTCCCTTAAATCAAAATGATAAAGTATGAAATAAAATTGAATAAATAAGGAAGATAAAATATGAAATTTTGAAATTGGGGTCCAAATGACCAAAATACCCCTAATAACAAGACTATGGCCTTGAAATTAGGGTTTTTAGAAAGATATTTTGATAAAATGCAAGTTTTGAAATTTGAATGGAATAAACTCAAACCAAATATACTATGACATGATTACAAATATGAAATTAGGGTTAGGGATTTCGAAATTTAGGTCAAATGACAAAATTGCCCCTGATAGCAAGACTATGGCCTTGAAATCAGGGTTTTTAGAAATAGATTTTGGTAAAAACTTAGGTTTTATGCACTAAATGAAATCAAATGAGCACAAAATTAAACCTAAAGCATCCTAATATGATTATGAACATGATAAAACCCTAAAACCATATGCTTATGCACGAAAATCCAATAATATCATAAATTTTGTGATTTTTGCAGTGTTTTGGATCTTTCAGGAACCCGGTTTTGCAATTTGCTCAATTCAGCCATAAAATGGATTCCAAAATCCATAAAAATTGGTACCTGCACTTGTTATAACCCTAATATCGAATTGGAATTATAAAAATAATTTTTTGACATTAAATTAATCCGAAAATTGCATTAAACCCTAAAAATATGCTATTTTTGACCTAATTCACCAACCAGTCTCAGTCCAAGACCTGAACCAGGGGTCAAATCTCCATGGAAATTTATGAAATTTTACAGAGACTAACTAGGAAGAAAAACAGATATTTCCCAATTTACAGATCGGAAAAATCATCTCCGGTTAGGGAGAAACCCTTCCGGCAATCTGAGCTAAAATATATCACTCTTAACAGGGATTAAAACAGCTATTCCAGATTGAAAATACAGACATAAATAGCAATTCTAAACAAAAATCTCTGCAATTTTAATGGTGAACAGTAGATATAAAAATATTAATACTCACTTTTTACAGATCTAAAATCGGATCTGTGGTTTGGGATTTATGACTAACACAAGTCTGATTAGGGTTTTGATAAACCCTAACGAGTTTTAAATTTAAAAACAGATTCTCTAAAAAGGGAAAAATACTAAACTGTGATTAAAAAATCCGAACATTTCACAGCAGACATATCTACTCAATGTGAATCCATAGCATTTTACAGATCTAAAATCGGATATAAGATGAGAGAAATATCATCACAGCAAGTTACCTTCTTCATTTTAACCACGATTTTAAAGCTTTAAAAACCCGATTTGATGTCTGATTTTTTTGACAGGGTTCCCTAGATCCAAAACCTATGATTTTTATACAGTAACTCAATAACTTATTCATGCACCACATATAAAAAAATTAGAAATAAACAATGATTGCTTCAATCCGAAATAACATCATCTTTACTGTTCTAAACCTAGAACACACAGAAATTTAAGAAACTTGAAAAACCATGCATTAACTAATGTAAATAAATAAAATAAACCATAAAACAGTAAATAAAACTTATTTCTATGCTATAGAACGTAAAACAAACATGAATAAACCATGAAAATAAATTAAAAACAGGGAATCAATGGCTGGAATTTGATATCACCTTTAAAACATAGATTTAACCCATTAAAAAGGGTAAATCATATATTTTATTGGTTAATAATGCAAAGAATCATGTTAAAATCAATTTTAATGGATTAAAATCTCTGTAAATTATCCAAAACAGGGTTAGATCACCTTCTTGAATTGTTCTTGCTGGTTCTTGATGGTTCTTGAGGTGAAACCATGGTTGATCTTCCATAAGGAGGGGTGTCCAAGCCTAAATCTAGGTTTAAAGCATTAAAAAGCATTAAATAAATAAGAAAAGTGAAGAAGTTCATACCTTGGAGTTGCAGCAATGGAGGAAGGGATGGAGAGGAGAGAGAAGCTCCAAGAATCCAATAGGAGAGAGATGGGAAAATCGATCCCCCTTATGCCTCTATTTATAATAAAAAAATTAGGTTTAAAAATTGACAATTTTGAAAATTTTGGACTCTAAAGGGGGGGCGATTTTGGGGTGGAGTTACCTAACTACCCCTAGTCTAAATTATCCTAAATAGTTCCTAATTAACCCCTAGCTAAACCTAAGAATCCCCCAAATGTGGTGCCACTTGGCATTCTCTCACATTGGGTTTTTAAAACACTTTTAAAAACCTTTAAAAACACTAGTTTTAAAAACTAACTTTCAAAAATGAGTTTTTCAAAATGGTTTTGACTCTTCTAGACCTCTAACACTAACCAAGACATCAACTAACTCTAGTCTAGGCCTAACTTACTCGAATATGGCGCCACCCCGAGTGGGCCCTACTTGAGTTTTTCAAAAAGCGATTTTAAAACTTAAAATTGAAGGAGTTTTCAAAAGATTTTCAAAAGTAAACTTAAAATTAGGATTTTTGAAATGGCATAAGGTCCTAACTGAGTTAGAATTCCTCTGGATATGGTGCCAACTGAGTGGGCCCACATCGAATTTTGAACATTTTTGAAATAAACACTGAAAATGGCTTTGAAAAGGGGTTAAAATCAGTATTTGAAATTCAAGATCTTTGAAAATAGGGTCTCAAGCGAACTAGAACTCCGGGTTAGATTCCTGAACTCTTAAGACTCTGAGATTTTAGATTTTAAAAGCCAAATGAAAGAATTTTCAAAAGATTTTATCAAGAAATGATGAAATAAGTCAGAAAACACAGTCAGGGTTAGACTCCCAACTCGACCGAACTCTAAAATAGAGTCCTGAACTAACTGGACTCTGTGAAATGACCTAAATTTCGAAAACAAACGAAAAAGATTGAGAATGGAAGTAAAACAGACTTAAAAACCAGACTTCTGACCGGATTAGGACTCTGAGACAGAGTCCTGATCGGACTGAAACTTTCAAAAATTTGAGAAATTTGATGAATAGAGGCATTCAGAAGCGACACCACCTAAATGGGTCTCATCTGTGAATTGAAATCGATTAAAGTTTGAATTTGAAAGGAATTCAGATTGTTTTCTGAGAAAATATTTCGAAATACAAAGTCCTGGGGTTGGAAAATGACAGAGTATTGAATAAAAACCCAGGTTTTGAAATTGATTTTGAAATAAAGCTTTAAAATTCAAATCTGGATTGAATGTTTTGAAATAAGAGTGCTGGATCTCGAAAATGAGATGGGATGACATGCAATGCTATGTAATGCAATGAGATGTGATGAAATGAAATGCAGAATACATGCAATGATATGCAATATTCTGTGATGACCTATGAAATGGACAAACACTGGATGAGGGTGAAAATTTGGGGTGTTTACAATAATATAACATTTTTCAAGAAGACATATTATCATATCATATGAAATCAAATAAGACAGTGTATCATATTATGTGACATCAAAACAGAGTTTCTCAACATTCTCCCTCTTTTTGATGATGACAAAATATGCTCCCCCTGTATTATGTGACATCAAGACATTATGTATAGAAATAATACTATCATAAAAATATTGAAAAATGTCAGAGACGAGTATTTTTCTCCAATAATGGAGACAGGTTTTTCTCCCCCTTTGTCATGGACAAAAAGGAGGGGATCAGAGTAAGCAGAGTTATTACATACCAAAAGAAATAAGTTATTACAGTCCAAAAACAAATGAGTTTACTCCGAAGGTGGAGAGGATTGAAGTAAACGGGCGTCGTGATCCTGCTGGAGGGTCTGTAGAGTCTGCTGCAACGAGGCTTGATTTCGAAGTATGCAATCCTGAGAACGCTGGACATCCATGATTGCAGAGAAGTGATCAAAGTTGGATGTTGGATCTTCTTCATTAGAGCTGGAAGGGTGCAGGGACCTTAGATTGAAGGAAGTAGCATTGAGGATCTGAGAGGGATAGAGGATAACTTCATTTTGAAGGGGTACTTTGAAGTATTTTAAAATGGGAGTTATAAAACACCCGAAAAGAAGAGGCTGGAATTTTTTATAGCGAATAAAAAGGGCGAAAAAAATGTTGGACCAGTTTATCTGAGTAGAACAAAAAATTGCGTAGAGGAGGAGAGAGATTTTTCTTGGCACTAATCCCGTGCGTGGAGGCTTGGGATAGATATTGTGGAGAAGAATCTGGGCAAGCAGTTGAGCATGAGGTTGGAGATTCCTCATGTGCCAGGGAAGGTGTGTGCAGTTGGTACAGAGAAGAATTTTTCGAAGTACCGAGCGGTCGAGTGGTACTATGTTGTCTAGGTCTATGCCGGTGGAAGGAAGGTTTAGAATTCTGCCTAATGAGGAAGCATCAAAGAACATCATGCGTCCTCGGACCTTGGTGGTGATGGTAGTTTGCTCATGATCAGAGGAAAAATTTGTGTAGAAGAGTCAGACGAGTTCGGGATAGTAGGCAGCTTGGGATGAAGATCCTAGTAAGTGTTTAAGTTCGGGGAGAGATCTTTCTAGGTCAAATAATACGAAGTCTTCGTAGTGAACCAATTTACCTTCATGAATTGGACGTGAGCAAAGTGAGTTGTAGTGGTGAAATAGATCTGGATACCTTAGATCGGCGGCAATGATTACATTGTTTGAGGAGGAAGTCATGGCAAGAGCTTAGGAAGAACGAGCAAGAGAGAAAAAGCTTGGAAGGAGTAAGAGTTTGTACGAGAATAGAGATATTCGTGGGGAATGAGATATGAATCAATCTAATAAATAGAAGGAGAAAGTTAATGGTGATAAGAAATGAATGACATTGGAAGTGAAGGATTTTTAGATTTTAGCTGAAAGAGGAAATGCGTGAGTTGTAAAATAAGAAGCTTGTGAATGACAAATCAAATCAATTTTGGAAGATAGTGTATTATATATGTTAAGGACATAGTTTCGAAATAATTTTTCTATATATATAACAAATTTACTATGGGCGAGTTTATAGAATAGTCAGAAGTGTCATGAATTGAGTATGGAGTGTCATATTAAACTCAAGAGAGAGAATGATTCAAGAGTTTTAAAGATTTTCGTGAAGATCATGAAGAATAGATATAAAGTGAGGGAAATAATGGCCTAATAAAACAAACAACTTTTTCTACAAAAATTTACTTAATGTGAAAGCATTCCAAATGCGTGAAGGATGAGTTTGGAATAAGACAAACACAGATATATGAGTGAGATGCAATAATTTTTTATTTAAGAAGTGTAAATTTTGGTATACGTGAAAGGAGTGTGAATAAATATAAAGAAGGGTGATACGGATATGTAGAGAAATGAGAGTGGTCATAAAGGACAACAATTACTTGATGTTAGATAGGAGATGTATGACATAAAGTGGAGTTATGATAGACAAGAAATTAAGTTTTGCTTAAGGACAAGGTTTTAATGAATCTCGATTGCAGAGAGATATAAAATATATGAGAGAGTCATGGTCACGGATGGAAAGTCACTTCGTATAATGTAGAGAGAGAGAGAGAGAGAGAGAGAAAGAGAGAGGAAAGAAAAAGGTGGTACAAATCGTACTTATGAGAATAACAATAAAAAAAAGAGTGGAGTACAAGTTTTTGAAAAGAGGATTTTATAATACTTTTTCGTAAAAGGTGTAAAGCATGAAAAGACGATAATAGATTGTTCTTAAGCTATGATATAATAGATGATATAGTAAAAATTTACGTGAAATATAACAACTTAAAAGGTGGTAAGAAAGGATAATCATTTGAATTTTTCATAAAAGGCATTAAGATTTTAGTGAAGTGTACCGATAGGAGGAAGGGAAGACATGAAAGGATATATCACTTGAATATAAGAAATGAAGAACAATGATTAAAGATATGAAGAATACAATATCATGTTGTAGTTCGGTTAGCTTATCATAAGAGAGATTTTCACAAGAGGACAAAAATAATAAAGATGTTATGAGATGAGTGATGTGAACAATGTCATGATAGCTTTTACTTTAATATAATTAGTTCTTATGGATATGAGTGAAAGGAAATAGGACAAGGAGTCATTATAGATGTGTACTTGAAAGATGACAAGTTGAAAGACATAAAGAATGTGTCATGATGAATGTGTTTTTATAAGAGTTTAGAGTATACGTGAATATAGAAACATAGTTTGACTAACATAAAAAAAATCGATAAGAAGAAAACCTTTTAAAATAAGATTTTAACATAACATATAAGAAGTATTAATCTTAATAAGTGTGATTAATTTATAAGTCACTTAGTTTGCATATTCCTAGTTCTCTTCTAATTCGTGTAAAGTCTTCATGTTTCAATGGTTTAGTGAATATGTCTGCTAACTGTTGATTAGTGGGTATGAATTCGAGTTTAATTATGTTGTTTAAGACTTGTTCTCTTAAGAAGTGGTGTCTTATTTGAATGTGCTTAGTTCGTGAGTGTAAAATAGGATTCTTAGATAAGTTTATAGCACTAGTATTATCACAGAAAATAGTTGTATTTTCAAAATTTAGACCAAAATCTTTTAAGGTCTGTTTCATCTAGATGACTTGAGTACAGGCTAGGCTAGCAGCTATGTATTCAGCTTCAGTAGTTGATAAGGATACACAATTTTGTTTCTTACTCAACCATGATACTAGTGAGTGCCCTAGCATATGACATGTTTCACTTGTGCTTTTTCTGTCAGATTTACTTCCAGCAAAGTTAGCAGCGCTGTATGAGATTAGATCAAATGTAGAGGATTTTTAATAGAATAATCCAAAATCAACTGTGTCTTTTAAATATCTCATTATTCTTTTTACAGCTTTAAGATGTGATTCTTTTGGATTTGACTGAAATCTAGCACACAAGCAAACACTGAACATAATATCTGGACGGCTAGCAGTTAAATACAGAAGTGATCCTATCATACCTCGGTATACCTTTGTATCAACAGACTTACCATCTTCATCTTTGTCCAAAACAGTGGTTGTGCTCATAGGAGTGGTTTTTGAAGCAGTTGAGTTCATGTTGAACCTCTTTAGAAGTTCATGAGCATACTTGGATTGATTGATGAAAACTCCATCCTTGGTTTGCTTAATATGCAGTCCAAGAAAGTAGTTGAGTTCTCCCATCATACTCATTTCGAATTCCTTCTGCATGGACTTAGAAAATTCTTCACAGAGTGTTGTTAGTAGATCCAAAGATGATATTGTCTACATATATTTGAACAATTAGGTTATGATTATTCACTATTTTCATAAATAATGTCGAGTCTGCTTTGCCTACAGAAAAACCAGTTTTTAATAAAAAGGTTTTGAGTCTGTCATACCAAGCACGAGGTGCTTGTTTTAATCCATATAAAGCACATTTTAGTTTGAAAACATGATCTGGATATTGTTCATTTTCAAATCCTGGAGGTTGTTTTACATAAACTTCTTCATTTATAAACCCATTTAAAAAGGCACTTTTAACATCCATTTGATAAAGTTTAAAATCCATATAGCTTGCATATGCTAAAAACATCCTAATAGATTCAAGTCTAGCAACAAGAGCAAATGTTTCATCAAAATCAATACCTTCCTCCTGGTTGTATCCTTGAGCTACTAGTCTTGCCTTGTTTCTTATAACATTACCTGTTTCATCTAGCTTGTTTCTGAAGATCCATCTTGTCCCAATGATCTGATGATCCTTTGGTCTTGGTACAAGATCCCAAACTTCATTCCTTTGATATTGATTCAGTTCTTCAGTCATGGCTAGCATCCAAAACTCATCAATGATGGCTTCATCAATCTTCTTTGGTTCAAGTTGAGAAATGAATGCCATATTTGCAATACGTTCTAGCTGAGCTCTAGTCTGAACTCCCTTTGTCAGGTCTCCCAAAATCTGCTTTTGAGGATGATCTTTGATATCGACAAATGTTCTTTGATGATCATCTTCATTAGACTTAGCTGTGTTATCTAAAAATAAATCTGTACTTTCAACATCATCATCGTTAGTTTGCTTATGAACAGATTGATCAATAGATTCACAGAAACTAACATGCATAGATTCTTCAATAGAATTAGAACTCTTATTGAAAACTCTGTATGCTTTACTATGACTTGAATATCCTAAAAATATGCCTTCAATAGATTTAGCATCAAATTTATCTAGGCTATCTTTTGTGTTTAGGATAAAGCATTTACATCCAAAGACTTTAAAATAGTCTATTCTTGGAGTCCTGTCATAGAATAATTCATAGGAAGTTTTATTTAATAAGGGTCTAATGAGAACTCTATTTGTTATATAGCATGCAGTATTAACAGCTTCTGCCCAAAAAGATTTAGCAAGATTATTGTGTTGGAGCATAGTTCTAGCAGATTCCTGAAGGGTTCTATTCTTTCTTTCTACTACACCATTTTGAGGTGCAGCTCTAGGAAAGGCAAAGTTATGAGAAATACCATGCAAGTTACAAAAATTTACAAAAAGTTCATTTTCAAATTCTCCTCCATGGTCACTACGGATTTTAACAATAGAACAAGATTTTTCATTTTGTAATTTTTTACATAAAATTTCAAATTGACAAAACGTATCACTTTTGTTTTTCAAAAATATTACCCAAGTAAATCTTGAGTAGTCATCTACAATGACAAAAACATACTTATTGTGATTAAGACTAGCTACTCTAGAAGGACCAAAGAGATCCAGGTGGAGAAGCTCTAAAGGTCTTTTGCTTGAAATGATATTTTTTGATTTGAAAGATGATTTAGACAGTTTTCCTAATTGACATGCATCACAAAAATAATCCTTTTTAAAAGATATTTTGGGTAACCCACGTACTAACTTATCTTTAGCTAATTTAGACATGTACTTGGAGTTGACATGACCCATTCTCATGTGCCATAAATGTTGAGTGTCATTATTAGCTATGAGGCAATGTTCAGTGATGTTTTCTAGGTATAGTTCATATATATTATTTCTTCTTATACATTTTAAGATGATATTTTCGTTGGTGTCTGCTATAAGACAAGCATTATGATTAAAGCTAACATTATAACTTGTGTCACACATTTGACTAATACTTAGAAGGTTATGTTTTAAGCCTTTAACCAGGAGAACGTCTTTGATAAGAGGTTTATCTATATTGCCAATATTACCAATACCAATTATCAAACCTTTGTTGTTATCTCCAAAGGTGACGGTTCCTCCTTCTTTTTTATGAAGAACAGCAAAGAGGTCTGAATGTCCAGTCATATGTTTTGAACATCCACTGTCTAGTATCCATCTGTTCTTCTTGTTTGGAGCTTGCAAAACATTAAGTAAAACTTCTTTTTGGTACCCAGTCGGGTCCCTTTTTGTTAGACTTTGGAACCCATATCCATTTAGATTTGGGTTTGTCTACAGCCTTAGAGGAGTTCAAGAGATTAAAATTATAATACTCCTTTTTGGGTTCAGAAGAACTTTTCACAAAAGTGGTCTTTTGATTCATACAAGAAGGCTTGTTGAAATGAGAGTAGCCAATACCATTCTTGTAAAAAGACACTTTTTGAGAGGATAGGAGTTTATCCAAGTTCTCTTTTCCTTTAGTAAACTTGAAAACTGTTTTCATAAGGTTCTCAGTTTTACTTTTTAATTCTGAAATTTCTACTTGCAGATTTTTAGTCTTGGAGCTAGTAGAAGAGATTTCGGAAGTAATAAGAAGATTTTTCTTTTGTAACTCAGAATTTTCAATACTGAGTTTTTCATTTTTCAGAGTGAGCTCTAGATTCTCAGATTTCAAATGTCTATTTTTTAGAATCGTTTTTCTTGATTCTTCAAAAAGTTCCTGAAAAGCATTTTGAAGTTCTTCAAAGGAGAAATCAAGGGATTCACTTACAGAGCTTTCTGCCATGAAGCACATGTTGGTGGTTTCTGCTTCATCATCATTTGACTCTTTACTTGTGGATGGTTCTGAATCATCCCATTGAGCATGCAAAGCCTTTTTCTTGAAGAACCTTTTCTTTGGTTCCTCAGTCTTGGATTTTCTTTTGAGAAGAGGACAGTCACGTCTCAAGTGACCTGGCTTATTACACTGGTAGCACATAGAATCTTCCTTTGGGTCTTTTCTTTCTTTGTGCTTATTTGGAAGTCGGTTCCTTCTCATAAAGCGCTGGAATTTTCTGGTGAGTGGTGCAATCTCAGTTTCTTTTTCTGAGTCCTCATCCTCAGATAGGGCTGGGAAGGCTAGAGTTTTCTTTAAAGGTTGTTCCTCTTCCCTTCTTTCCTTCATGTGGACTTCATAGGCTATAAGATTGCCTATTAAATCGTCCAGGGTAAGTTTGGACAAATCTTGAGCTTCTTCAATAGCAGTAGTCTTTTTCTCGCAATTAGTTGTGAGAGATCTCAAGATTTTCTTCACCTTTTCTGTCTGAGAGTGGGTTACACCCAGAGATTTCAGATCGTTGGTGAATCTGGTGAACATCTCTGTGATGGGTTCATCTTTGTTCATTTTGAACAACTCATATTTCCTGACAAGAGATGAGATTTTGGCTTCTTTCACTTTGTTGGTTCCTTCATGAATAACCTCCAAAGAATGCCAAATATCATATGCAGATTCACATATAGATATTCTATTGAATTCATTCTGATCAATGGCACAGTATAAGGCTTTCATAGCCTTTGCATTTAGGTTTGCCATTTTCTTTTCTTCATCAGACCATAAGTTATAGTCTGCGGAAGGAGATGTGTATGGATGCTCAACAATTTTCCATACAGCAAAATCTATGGATTTGAGAAATATAGCCATTATGCACTTCCAGTATCCATAGTTGGAGCCGTTGAAGAAAGGAGGACGAGATGCGTGTTGACCTTCAATATCACGAGCATAAGAGGTAGATGCCATATGTGCTGAAAGACTTGTTATGTCAAAACCAGCAAACCTGCTCTGATACCAAATGAAATTCCACTAGAGGGGGGGTGAATAGTGAAATAGTATATAGATCGATAAATTAATAATATAATGCAGTAAAGACACAACACATAAACACAGAATTTATACTAGTTCGGTCAAAACCCTGACCTACATCCAGTCCCCAAGCAAACCACTTGAGCTTTCCACTATAACATCCGAGTCACCGGATAAATAGTACAACACCCTCTTCCTCAGAGGTCTTCTTCTCTCAACAGAGAAGGGGCACACCCTCTTCCACAAAGGTCTTCTTCTCTAAATAGAGAAGGACAACACCCTCTTTCACAGAGGTCTTCTTCTCTCAACAGAGAAGGGCAACACCCTCTTTCTCAGAGGTCTACTTCTTTCAACAAAGAAGGAATACAGTGAATAACAAAAAGTTACAATACTTCCTATAGAACCTTCAGAATAATATGAATGCACGAATGAAGGATTCTCAGAATGTTCTGTTCTTTTCACTCAGAAGATACTCTTTGTCAAAGAGTTATTCTTGACTTTTTCTCTTTCTTTTTCTAGGCTCTCTTTCAAATATCGAATAGGAATTTTTCTCGTTGTAAGCTCACATGTCCATTCCTTGTTTGAATAGTTTATTTGAGTGTGTTTATATAGCTTTTAAAAAAGTAGTCGTTACTTTTTGAAATCGTAGCCTTTTTGAGATGTGAAATGTCATGTCATTTCAAAAAACATCTTTAGAGAAATTCGAGAAAGTCTTCTTTCCATAAAAGTATAATATAGGGTATACTAGTCGTTGTAATATTTTAGGTAATATATATTTTATGTAAAAAGTCTATTTCTTATAATAGTACATTGAACGTTGGATTGTAGGCTGTCATGTAGTTTGGTCTTTATCCTAATTAATGATTTGTGGTACATAAGTACTTCTTTACTTTAAATGAGTGTAAGTACAATAAATGCTTTGAGATATTTATTTGTACATAGTCATATCAAGAGTTTTCTTTATGATGTGTTTTTCAATGTCTACAGAGAGAATGAAGACTTTAAACAAGTCGACATTCTTGAGAAGGATATCAACAAGGATTTTTTACAGGAGGTATTTAATGCTATACAAAGAGAATGATGACTTCAAGTAAGTCAACATTCTATGGGTTTGTAAAAAGGTAACTAGAGTCTTTTCATCAAGTATTATATTTGTTTTTCTTTGTGTAGCCGTTTTTCATGTTTTGTCTTTTTCCTACACATTTGAAATCATTTCTTTAAAGAAGGTAACTAGAGTCTTTTCAACAAGTATTATATTTGTTTTTCTTTGTGTAGCCGATTTCATGTTTTGTCTTTTTCCTATATTTGAAATCATTTCTTTAAAGAAGGTAACTAGAGTCTTTTCAACAAGTATTATATTTGTTTTTCTTTGTGTACCCGATTTCATGTTTTGTCTTTTTCCTACTTTTAAAATCATTACTTTTCAAGTTGTCTTGTATATGATATAAGGTACAATTATTACATTTTGAAATCATGTCAAAATACCTTTTTCATAAAGGGTTGTAAGAAGGTACAATTATTTGTTTTCAAAAAGGAGCTTTTTGAAACTATCGTATACTTTTATGAAATAGCTTTTATGAATGAGTATGTAATATGCAATATGCAATATGCATGCTTCTGAAGGTTCTGTTACATATGACTCTAAAGAAGAAAAAATCTTCAACTTGAGGTAGCCGATCTCTTTAGATGGTCTTTAGGAATGCATGGCTCATCAAGCTTTTTCTTCAAGGAGTATGATTGCACCATAGTTGTACTTGAACAGGAGGTCTCCATCCTTTTTGAGTGAGATATCCTTGCATCAAATACTCGTTAGATATATGGCAAAACATATCCAGTCATAATATAACATTTTTCAAGAAGACATATTATCATATCATATGAAATCAAATAAGACAGTGTATCATATTATGTGACATCAAAACAGAGTTTCTCAACAATTACCTTCCATTTGTGTTTTGTAAAGATAGCCCATCAGTAACCCATCATTGCGATTATTTTTTTTAGGCAACTCTTAGAGTTTGTAATTTGTGAGTTTCCTTTCTTTTCTTTTTTTTTTCTCCCTGTTTGTTTTATTTTGATCTCCTTCATTTATTTGTTCTTCATGCAAGTATAACACGTTGAAGGCCATTAGACCGTTGCTGGACATTGCTCGTTAACATTGAATAGTAAGCATCAAGCATGGTTCATCAATCTATCTCGTTATTTGTTCATCTCAGGACCCTCTCTGTGGTAATCCAGTAATATGAATGAAATGTTTCTATTCTCATTTGAGTATTTCTTCTCTTTTGGCTTTACTTTGGTGATTAAAATATGGTGAAATTGTTATATCACTTGGGGATTTGGCATCTACGTACTTGTAATTCCATCTTGAACACCTGCGTCCATTCACGGCTCCCTCCATCACAGTGTTATTCTTGTATAGCACCCTCAAGCCTGGTATATGTTGATTTAGCAACTGCAGCAGCGACTTCCAATACTAGCAACAGGAGCAAGCCAGAGCACCACTCTTTTCCTTCCTCCTTCAGATTTCCTGCAAAACAAAGGTAATTCCTCTGCTGCATTCAAAATACATTGAAAATCATGTGTGAATTCCAGCTGATTTGAACAAGTATCTAATTCATTATCACATTACTTGAGCATCGTGTCTTTCAGTTTCAACTTGTATAATATTTTCTGGGTTCCTAAAGCACCTTCTAGCATTCTCAGCATTAGACTGTTGTGGAAAATTGTGATGATGACAGTGTTATAAAGATGTCATTACAGCAGAATAACTATCCTCTGTTGAACTCACCAAGGATTTTGCCTTGCCCATCTAGTGATAGTCAATTTTGGTTCACCTTGGAGCTGATCGAACCTTCATTTCCCTATCGCTCCATCTAGGATTATATAGCAGGTTGTGCTCTTTGCGTAACAGCAAAGAAGATTCAGAATGTTGTCAAGATTGCAGGTTTTTCATGGATAATTTCTAAAAGCCAGAGGACTACTGTTGCCATAATTGGTCTGGGCATATCTTGCTCAAGACCACACTGCATTTCATTTCACCGCTGGGGTCATCCTTGCATCAGAAAAAGTCTGAACCTTGGTGGGAGGTTGCCATGAAGCTCGAGAGTTTTAAACTTTATGTACAGCTTAGACGCTAACCTCAGTTGCTGTTGACTATCTGAGATTGAAGAGCACCATTGGACATCCCACTGAGTTGGCGGCTTCATTACAAGCGACTATTGGTATACCGCAATCTGATAGACTGAGATAAGAACTTTTGTTGCTGAGACTTGGAGAAGCTGTGAACACCCCAAATTTTTCAAAATCTTTTAAATATTCCCTTTTTGCCCCTAAATTCATTTTTTTGAGCAAATGGGTCATTTCAAATCTAAATTCCAGTTCATTTCTCTAGTTTTATTAAAATTAAGTTCATTTCATATGTTTAAATTGATTTCGGATCTGGATCCATTGTCCAGATCCAAATCTAAGTCTCCTTGTTCAAATTTTAAATTAAAATTATAGAAAATACCAAAAATAGCCTTTAAATAGCTTGGACAGTCCATTCAACATCCGTTTGGATCCATCACATTGTATTTCTCGATTCAAGTGTCAAAACTCGAACATTTTCTCAAAACCTGGGTCAAAACCCATTTTCTGAATAATTTTTCCAAGATAACCCTGATTTTTCAGAAAAACCTTTCTTTTATGAATATTTTGAAATTTTGTAAAATTAGTATTAATTTTCTTAGTTTTAGAGTTTTGTTTTTACAAATATATGTTTAAAAAAAACAAAAAAAAATAAGAAAATCGAAAAGAGAAAACAATAGCAAAATTCCAAAAATTCAGAAAAAATATGCAAATTGAAACCTTTTCTTGAAAACTATTTTTTGTTAAAACCCCCTTTTAAAACCTCCTTTTGAAAATGAAAACCATTTTTTAGAAAAGTTCTGAAAAGGAGACCCCTCTTGGGAATTTAAGAAAAACTGCAACGGCCATCTCCCGCGCATCCTCCCTCTCGCTTGCTGACCCTCCATCTTCAAACAACTTCTTCTCCCTCAACCTCTCATCTTCAACCACCTCCCTCTCTCGATCTCCCTTTTCACTCTTTAAAAGAGGAGCACGGAGAGGGGAGAGGGCATCGCCTTCTCACCTCTCCACCTTTCTATCATTCCTTCTCCTCTTGTTTCCCTGATCTTCTTCGTCATCAACTGAAGAAGGTCCATCTTGCTGCAGAAATCTCAAGCAACCGGTAAGAGATTCTTTTTTTTTCATCTTCCCTCTGTGATTTTGATTTTCCTTATTTTCTTTTAGTTTTCTGGTTAATTCCCTTTTTTCCATTATATCGCATTCTCTTTGATTTTCCATAAGTTTTCTTGCCCTTTTTTTTTCTTTCTTTCGATTTGCCTTGTTTCATCATATTCCTCTGTTTTAATTTGTTTCTTTTTTTTATAAAGCATCGAGGATGGGATCGACCTGCATATAGCAGGATCGATCCACCCTCTGCAATAACAAAGGAACCCCCCGATTCCGACAATCATTTTTGCCTTTTAGAAATTTACTTTGATCTTTCTCCTATTTTCGTTTTATTTGCTTCCTCTTCTTCCTTCGTAAGTTCTATGTAAATTGCCATAGTTTATTTCCCTTCGTTTTTCTTTTTTCTTTTTTATTTCAATTCATTATCGGTTCAAGGCCATGTTCTTTTACTGATTTGGTTTCCATCTCTTTTTTTTATTCTTTTCTAAACATCGGGGCATTCACGGATGTATTCATTGCCCCTATATCGACTTGATACTCTGCAAAGGGGTTTGAACCCGATTATAATGGAGGGTTCATCGTATATAGGCATACCGCACTCGATCTTCTTTGCCATTCAATTTCTTGTTCCCCATGTGATGTTCGATTTGCATATAATCTGCATGATAATTTTCTTACGCCATTTTGATAATCACACTGCGTTTCCCTCTTGTTTTTTTTTTATTTTTACTCTTCTCTTATTGTCTGTGATATGTTGATTTCGCTGCTCTCTTTTGATCCATGCTCATGCTGCCTTCGCTGTGTATACTATTAGTCATCTGCGATTTTGGTTTGCTATATGTCATAAAGAACCTTGAAGGTAACAGACAAATGTGTTGTTTTATGTGAGAATTGTGAGGTAACATCGATAATGGGGCAAGGATGTCATAGGTCAAATCGACCTGAGACGTATATAAAACACCATACTAGGTGTGAATGTTACCAAAGGGATTAGTGCAGGGCACCCATCAAACAGATTGTCATTTCTGAACATTGCTGCAACGACAATCCCTTGGATGATTCCAGAAGAGCAATGATAATGCGTGCCTCTCTTGCCTTTTCCCACCATCAGAGGAGAATATTACTCTCCCCCCTGAGTAAAATTTGAACAAAGGGTGGCCTAATGAATACAGTCATTGAATAACCAAGAGAAACCTTCATGCTATGACAAAATCACTCTATAGGAAAATTAGTCCACATCCTGGATATGGGAGGAAATTTGATAAGCTCCTGTTCTGCTATGAAGTTAGCTAATCAAGTGATGGCTGCACCTAGAGAGATCTAAGGAAGAATGGTCACCTTAATGGCTTGAAATCCATCCTTTAGATATTTCTGAAGATGGTTAATCAAGATATCTCAAGCAAAGCTACTGAAATTCCTTTGATAACCCCACTGGCAATCTCAAACAGTGCTGTTAAAGCTGAGGTATTTAAAAATTGATCAATTTATAGCAACCTTGACCATATATAGGATGATCATCTTACTACACTGTGTCACCCTATTGGTCATTTTTATTGCACAATGCATGAGCATATCTTTTGCAGGCTTATATTTTTATCTATACACCCATATCCAATCATATCTCCTTTCATCTCATTAGTATCCACCAACCTTTCACTGAGAACTCCAGTTCCTCTTTTTTTATATATATATACAGGATACCCCCATCAAGTTGTATATACTCTATAAGGGGTCTTATGAGTTTCATTTCATCGATCAGTCCATCATCATTGCTCCCGCATTTTCGTTACATATCGGTTAGTTATTTTTCGCTATCTTGTATCATTATATATCATTTTTATCGTTCCCTTCATCTCATGATTCATGCATCGAATTGGCGTTTGCATCAGTTTTATCCTCGTAATCTTATTAGAATATAATCATCATATGTTATCACTTCCAATTTTGGGACTTCTTGCTGAATTTTTATATTGGTTGAATGGCATTGAAGTAATCTGATGTGGCATTCATTACTTTATATATGATTGGTCCTTTCATCTTGCTTCATCTCATTCATATATTGCATGTTATTATATTTGTTATGCTTGTTGCATCTGCCTACAATGCTTCCAACAACCATTTCTGCATCCCTTATTCCACCGGTCTCCTGTAACACCACCCATTTGCAGATCCCCACTTGCATTTCCAGCTCCCTTTTACAACATTTCTCCTTCATGAATCACTGTAGCTTCACTAAGGCACATTCTCTGCTACCGCGTCACATCCACCATATCTCTGTAGCCTCCAGCATCTATTACATTTCTTATAGTACTCTGTCTTAATTCCCTGTAGTCCCCATCCATATTCAGCATCTTGTTCTCATCTACATACCTACTTATCCCTTACATCATGCATTATGTACTTTTTGGTATTTCATAGCATTGAACAGAATTGATCCTGAAAGTCACTATCACTGCCCATTGGCTGGATTTTTGGTATATAATTTGGTTATCTTATCCCCTGCACACCAAGTTTCAAGGTGACCTGCTGGAGTCAATCGGCAAACATGGCTGCGCTCATTCAGAAGCCATCTTACTCACATAAATTTGGTCAAGTCCATTAGTCAGCACTATGGAGATTGCTTTGCTAGTGATTGACTTATGGCTGTTAAAAGGAATCCACAAATTGATCGTGTCCAGGTAAGCTGATTCGCATGGTTCAAATTAATCACTTTAAGCGTATATGATGCATGTTGCTTTCCTTTCATTCCCTGTTTTGATATTACACAGCACCATTTCAATCGTCCCCTATATATCTTCCATTTCATATTTCACATGTGCATTACATCTATCTCACACCTTTCCACTTTCAAACCTGCTATACATTTATTCATTCATTTTTACTTCTAAAAGTATTGTTCATCACAGCCACTTTCACTTAGCAGTGAAATTTCCTTAAATATTATGGGTGTCACTCACCTATACTGCTGTTGTTCTCATTTTGGGCACTGACGGCAGTGCGAGGCACTGCTGTAACTCTCATATACTCACAGTTGTGCCAAGTACTGTTGTGATTTCCCTGCCATCATCCAACATAACCTCACTATACATGTGGCCACTGTACCTATACCATGATTCTTATCCACCTAATATACTTCCACACCCTCACATTCACAGCACAACTTACACCTTCACCTTTGTATCCCGCCTTTGGGAAATCCTGTCCCTGCAAATGGTGTCAAGCACCTATCTTTCCCAAGTCTTCCAACAGCTAGCTCCACCTCTGTACCACACGTCACTACACTCTTGATTCTATATCACTCGCTGTTAGTAAATACAGTAGTTTGTACATAAATTTTACTGTATGATGTTAGTATATAGATTTTGCTGTTAATATCTCGTCCATATTCATATATTCTATACCAATTCATGCATTTTTCATATACAATGGCTTGTGGTCAAGTAGTTAATGGCATGGGTTTTTGAGAAAACTTAATGAGGTCATTCAATATATGTTATTATATGCCTGTGTTTTATCATATTAACACTTATCCTTCATAGTCATCTCCAAAAGTGTTGATTATTAAAGACCCATTTCATTTTCAGCATTTTCATTGGCTTCACCCATCTACCTCAAGTGTGTGTTATATGTGTGTAAACTCTCATACATGTATATATATGTATATATATATATATATATATATATATATATATATATATATATATATATATATAGGTGTGTATACCACTTCCTATCCTTTTTCATCAAGTGTATCTTGGCATGTAAACTTTTCACCATTGATCTTCATGTGACATGTGTGTGATTTCTTTCTATTATTCATCTTAAATCAAGTGTTTTGCAGGATATATATAGAAAATACCATTACTTGGGAGTTGTAAATTCATTTTGTAATAAATTAGATCATAATGAGAATCCTTTATTTTCAAGCTTTAGGTAGAATGAATGAACATTATAAATATCATGAATCATTTGTTCTCATATTTTCTCCTTTATTTTCAAAAATTCACAAATGGGAACACGAATGGCACGTGCACCATTTCGTAGGAGATAAATTAATCCTAAGTTGATGATTTACATCAATGGCCATAGTCAGGATGTAAACAAAACTTAAAATTTTTATCTTTTATAAAATAACACTGGATCCACACTGTATCCTTTTCAAAAATCATCATATTTTTAAATATTTCATCTTTTATCTGAGTTTAACTTAAAATTAATTCAATACATATATCAATGGCCATAGTCAGGATATATTGAGAATTAATTTCATTTTAAACTCTATAAAAGCACCAAAATGTATTGTATTCTTCATTTTGAATTTAGATATGATTATCATATAATACATTCAATGACCATAGTCAGGAGTGTATTATATTATTAATCTTATTTATATTCGTTTAAAGAATGGAATAGCTTTTCAAAATCTAATTTCAAATTCTTTAAATTCATTCATCATTTAGGATAACATTGCATCATATTTTCAAAATTTCTTTTTCAAAAATTCCAAGTGATTCTTCTTCTTCATTTCTCAGATCAAGTCTTATTCAAATCCAATTCTATCTCATTTCAAGATTCAAAAATTCAATTTCAAAGTCCAATTTGACTTTGAAATTCCAAAATCATTTTTTATATTCAAACTTCAAATTTCCAACTCAATTCAAAATTCAATTTCAAAGTTCAATTTAACTTTGAAGTTTCTGATTCATCTTCAAATTCAAAAATCAAGTCTTCAAATTCAAAAATCACAAGTTTGAGATTGATTTTGAATCTTGACTCTTCTTAAATTTTAAAATTCAATCTGGGTTTTTTCAAAACCCAGATCCATCTTCAAAAGTCCCATTTGGACTTTCAAGACCCAAATCCAAAGTTAGATCAACTTGGATCCAGTTCTCTAAATACGAATTCTACTTTTGGATCTTAGACTTCAGATCCAAATTGCATCATGGATTCCAAACCTTAGATCCCAATCCATTTTTAGGATCCAGGATTCAACACTCTACATTGAATCTCAGACTTCAGATCCAAATCCATCTTAGGATCCAGAGTCCAACTCTACATTGGATCTCAGACTTCAGTTCCAAAATCCATCTTAGGATCCAGAATCCAGTTCCACTTTTGGATCTCAGACTTCAGATCCAAAATCCATCTTAGGATCCAGAATCCAATTCCACTTCGGATCTCAGACTTCAGATCCAAATCCATTATAGGATCCAGAACCCAATTCCACATCGAATCTCAGATTTCAGATCTTAAATCCATCTTAGATCCAATTCCATTCTCAATTCTAGATTTCAAATCCAATTCCCTTTTTAAATCTCATCTGAATTTCCTAAGTCCACATCTATTTTTCCATTTTAAGATCCAATTCCATTTCATTTCCAGATTTCAAATCTAAATCCACTTACAGATCATATCTGGAATTCATTTCTACACCATTTAGATTTCTCAGATCCATTCTAAATTTAAGATTTCCAATTTCAAAATCTAGATTCAATTCCATCTCAAGTATTCATTTCCTTTCCTAAATTCAGACTTCAAATTCAAAGTCCATTTCTGACTTTGAAACTTCATTTCCTCTCATTTTAAAACTTCAAGTCATTCTTTCTCATTTATTCTTCGAAAACTCTGATTTACTTCAAAGACTTAGAACTTCTCTGATCTATCTCAAGTTCTAAGTGAGATTCAAACGTTTCTTCATTCCCTTACCAAGTTCATCTCAGAATACTTGGAAATTTCCAAAACATCTTTAAAAAGAGTATACATCCTTGCACTGCACAAGTATGATTCTTTGTGCATTTAGAGTTAGAATAAATTCTTAGATAATATTTAGGCAAAGCAAAAGGCATAGATTCGATCCTTGGTTCGATTACCCCTGGTAAAGGCGCCAGGAACGGTCGAACATCGTACCGACGAGCGAATCCCGTCTCTCCATCTTTTTTCCGCAAATTTTCAAAACGGAGGCGAGTTATTTGCTAAATATCTTTCAAATCAAGGTCAAGTGAAAACCCGCAAAAGAGTTCCTCTTCTCTCTCTCTTTCTTTCTTTTCTCTTCTCTCTTTCTTTTCTGCCTTTTATTCTTCTCCCTTCAAAAAGGAGAAAAATATGAGGTTAGAAAAGGAAAAGAGAAGGAAGAGAGAGAAAACCATAAAGAGAGAAAAAATTTTGCGATGATCACAGAAGCATATGATAGCACTGCAAAGACTGAGCTTGCATTGCAGTTGTGCAACCTAACCATCCAGCTATGTATCTCAATTCATTCCCAATTATAAAGCATCTTCTTTACATTCCAGTACCTTAGCCATGCATTTGTTAGGTTTAGGTACAAAAGTTATGGTTTTACATGTTAAATACAATATCTAAATTAGGTATAGTTGGAATAGCTCATTCATTCATCTCACCATGTATATATTGTTACCTCATCTTTTACCCCTTTCATGTTCCCTCACAACATCCTACTTGTATAATGTCACATGATACTTTCTACGCTTGCCCTCCATCCGACAGGGACATCATAAGATTTGATGTGAATTTATGTTTATTTTCTCTATTCATTGATGATGATCTATGCTTTTTAACCACCATTAATGCCTTGTTGCAGTAGTGTGATTTAAGAAGTATAGGATGTGGACCCACTGTGGAGCTGCTGGTATTACTGTTACAAACTGAGCTCGGCCAAGCTGATGTTGGGTGTTCATTGATCTGACATGGAAATAACGTGCCTACAAAAGTGGAAAGCAACAGTAAAGGGAAGTGACAGTGAGCTCCCAGCTCATGGGCGAATCCACTGATGAAATGTTTGATGGTCTCACTCTTCAAAAATCACAGATCTACTTCAAAAGTGCGAATTAAAAGGGGGAATTGTTGAATTTGTATCTTGCTTCAGATTGGTAATTGAATCCTCAAGAAGGGATGACATGCACATTTTAAATATTGAAAAATCCAAGGGTGTGGTTACCCAAGATTGGTCCTTTACACGATGTTGTATCTGCTATGCCAGTTAAGGATTCAATATTGAGAATGCCCATGTTTTGTGACTGGATTGCAAGAACCATACTGAGATTAATGATGGTAACATATAGTTAATGTTGGAAGAACAGACCTCTGGATTGCTATTCGTATGGTTTGTAATTTTAAATCATTCTCATTTTATGTAGTTTCTTTTTCTTTTACACTAGTTGGGGCTTTCCTAAACCCAACTGAGCACATTGCCATCTTCCCACACATATTTGCACAGTCACTATTTACCTAATGGTTTGATTTTGCAGTAACAGCTATAGCACCAGTTGTGATTTCATCATAATAGCATGTTCATTTGTGATTTCATATTTTCGCTATTTCATTATGTCTATTTATAGTGATTCATAACTATTTAGCCTTAACTATTAATAAGTGTAAATTGTAAGTAGGTTGACTTAGTCGATTCAAAGTGGCTAATATATTTCTGTCTAGGTGTATGAATACTAGTTCATTGTAATCTGTTATACAGGTGTTCAACGTTGAGTGCAGTGGTATGTATACATTGCTCATTCAAATCAAAATACCAATTGAATATTGCAAAAAGTTTGCATGCATTAAATCATATAAATCTGATTTTGATTCTTTGCTTGGATGGAGATTTAATTATGGATCGGCTACAAAGTTCTGACAGGATTTATCTCTACTAATCGATACCCTGCTGGAGCATTGTATGATAGCAGTAAATGAACCTGTGTTAATGCTGAATGCTAGCGCAGAAGATGTTAGCCCTTTACAACCAGTAGTTGTAGTGGTGGTCAGTATGTGTTAATATTAAATGAATCTTTGTCAAGTAGTATACATGCATTAATGGTCAGAACATATTAGTATACTGCGTTAGTATGTTAATAGTAAGGGTATGATCAGCAATAGTTGAGTATGTTAGGTAGGGAATTGTGTTTTCTTAATATGTCCTTACCAAGCATGCATAGGAAATCATTTCAGCACCTTATAGCATATGTCAATATCAGCTTTGACCTGCGTTTATTCCTTTCACATTCATTTGGCATTGTCACATGTATTATAACATACATTGTTCTTTTCATTAGTTTGATATACCACATATACACATATATTAACATCCATTTCCTCATCATGTACATTCTAATCTTAATGGGATTCATGAGTTCTCTCCTTATACCTTATGTTTTGCTAACCTTGCTTCACAGGAATATAGGAAAAACAGGGTTCTTGATTTTAATTCAAGTCCAAAGATATAATAGCTAGATATTAATGAGAAACTTACCTTTTCCTATACCAGATTAATGTATATGAGCATGCATACTTCTAGAAATGCTTGTTTTCATATCATTTTCCCCTTTTTACTTCAAAATTTTTACAATGGTGAAACACGAATGACACGTGCACCATTTTGTAAGAGGTAATTAATCCTAAGTTGATGATTTACATCAATGGTGTGAACACCCCAATTTTTTCAAAGATTTGCAAAATGACCTTTTTGCCCTGGCCCTCATTCTCTGAGAAGATAAAAGCAATTTCAAAGCCAAATTTCAGTCATTCTTCAGATTTTCTGAATTAAATTCCATATTGATGTATTCAAATTCAATTCCGGATCCAAACCCAGTGTTTTAAATCCATATTTCCTCAAAATCCGGATTCAAACTCATTTCTGAAGAAATTTTCTCAAAATAGCTTTTAAATTCTCAGAAAAAATTCCCTTTTATAAATATTTTTGCAAAAACACAAAGAAATTAGTTTTAATCTTCGTCTTCTCGTAAGATTTTAGGATTTTATTCCAAAAATACAAAAAAAAATGAAAAATAACATAAAAAAAAAAACCAAAAAATTGAGAAAAGCTACACAAAAAATAAATGACTTTAGGCTTCCTAAAATTGGTTTTGCTAAACACTTCGCTTTGGAAAACCATTTTATAAAAATTTCTTTTTAAGGGGAGCCTCTTTTAGGAAATATCACAAAAAAAGGGGCCAACGGTTTGCTCCCGCGCTTTTCCTCCTCTCTCCGTCGTCTGATCCGCAAAGGCCATCGTCGCTTCCCACCTTCCTTCTGCAACCGTCTCCATTCTCGAATCCTCCATGGCACCTTTAAGAAGAGGCCTCCAAGCTTCTTCTCGGCACCCATTGTTTTCCTGGACATCCATTGCAATCCATCACATTCATCCGCAATTTTCAAGTAGCAAACCACGAGATACCCCTTCTTCTCCTTCACGATCCATCCTTTGCCCCTCCTCTTAGTTTTCATTCCCTGGCGTTTCCTTTATAAGCATCGTTTTACAATCCACCATCATCGAAGTTCCTTCAAAAATCATTATCAATTTCATCCGTCGTGTTGAGCTTCAGCCGAATCACAGAATCTAAACGAGTCGGGTTCACCTTTTCATCGAAGAAGGCAATCCCTATAACCGAAACTCCATCGAGGTAAGCATTTCTGCTCATCCCTGTATTTTTTTTTATCTTCTTCTTAAGCTCTCGTTTGAAGATTCTATAGTTTCGATTTTTCATTTAAAAAAAAGAAAAGAAAAAAAGAAGAGCATCTCTGCAGCACCGACTTGTTGATAGCAAAGTCGACCTGCAGCCATGCGATAGCAATGGAATTCCCGATTCTAACATATTTCCCTTCCCCTCTTATCCTTCATCTACGAATTTCTGGATTATCATAGATTTTAGCATAACTCCTTTACTTTTTGCTTTCGTTATCGATTTGTATGCATCCTCCCAGTCGTATTTGCTTTCCTCTGGCATTTATTTTGGTCTCAACTTACAACGGATCATCAAACCCCAATTAGTATAATTCATATACCGGTAATCGGCGATGCCTCGCAATGGCATCGCCGATTCACTTGAGTTTGAATTTCAACTTATGTCCAAGATTAGCTTATCCCCCCCTTTAATTTCAATTTTCCCCTAGATTTCTTTCCATGTCTATGCATAAATCCGCCACCAACTTACTTTTCGTCTCTTAATTCTTTGGATATTAGCTTAGCCTTCATTCTCTGCTACAAACTTTCCTTTCTCTGAATTCAACACCCTCTTCCTCACCGGCAATCTCTCTCATATCCACCATCATTATCAGATTAGGTTTATCAGTCACTCCATACCGTTGAACTGGTTGGTTATGAGTCCATTTTGCCAGAGGAATTCCATTTCCCCTTATCAATTCCTGATGTCATATATGTTTTCCATGCAGGGATGAATCATGAATAACACGTAAGAATGTCTTACTGCTGTTGGAGGTAATTGATGGAATCGCAAAAGTTGGATCCATCCAGCTATTTTGTTTTATTGGTCATTCTGCTCTGTAAGAAGGCTATCCTGCATCATATTTCTGTCCGGCCATTATAGTCACTCTAATAACCGAGAGTCGTTACAATAGTCCCCATGCCAGGTTCGAAAATCGGAGTGATGCAGTGTTGCATTTCCATGGTAGTCTCTCTCTTGTTCTGGTTGGCATCTACTCTGTGGTGCCTGGCAATGCATAAACAAGTTCTCCAGGACAGGATCTCGTACTTGATATATTTTCAGAAACTTTGGATGTGTCTGTTGCTCACCTCAGATTCCCTTTTATATTTCGATTCCCACACAAAAGGTATCGACCTTGTGTGAAGTTTGCCAAAAGCATGAGGATCGATCCTCATCTTGTTCATAGCAAGAATCTGGGCTTATCCCGTCAGGGATGGCCATATTCAATACAAGTAAGGTCGTGAATCTTGGGAACATCCAGGATATGTGTTTAAGACTACCATTGGTAAAACAGAGCTCACAGATGACCGAATCACATCAGGAAAAAGAAAATACACTAAGAACATCTATTCACTTATTACAATCATTTTGTCTTTATATCCATGCCCTCATTGCATCCCTTCATTTCATGAAGTATCTTTTCACTTATTTCATTGTTAATATTCTAAGTCTGTCCAATTCAGTTGGGTGATCTTATGATGTTTTACTCACAATGTCTTCTTCCTTTTAACTTTGAGTTAACTTTCCTCTGTTACAATTGTTGTCATTACAGTACTCTGGGTGTTAGATTCTTTTTTTTTTTCACTACAGTCCCCTGTAGGATCTGTAGGACATTACAGGAAATCGTGTGTTAGGGGAAGTTGTCTCATTCACACCTATAAAATGGGATCCAACGATGCTCCTTGGTAAAAGGTTAGAAAATCTTGACATGGGAGGGTCGAGCCATTGATTCAAGAACATGCCATTAAGGATTGGCGCTCCATTCTGAAGGATCCCCAGTATATGTGAATTTGCCTGAAGATTTGCGCTGGAACAATTGAAGTCTGTTCATTTTTTTTTTATGCTCAGGATACAAGGCATCAGGATAAATGATTTTGCTGAGTTACCTTTAGTAAACTTCAAATTTTTATTACCTTTTCCTGCAAAGACAAATGAAAGAAAACATCATGATATATGTGGACCTGTACCGGTCGGTAAGAAGAACATGCCAAAATTATCTCACCCGTGATAATGCAAATTTCGCCAGGTTGTACAAGTACATTGCTATAAAAAAAAAAGAGAAAAGGGGGTAGTATATATATGACATTGTTTCTTTGTCACAAATAGAAATTATCCTCTCCATGTTGTCATTTTTTTTTTGCATTAATAGCAGTGTATGGAGTCTGCATATACCAGTCTTTGTGCATTTATCATATAGGTCTCCCTGTTAAGTCTATCATCTTCTGTAAATACCTCCTCCATGCCATGCTGCTGAGTGCCCCCACTAGGGTTTCATCCGCAGTTTCTCCCATAGTTCCCCTTCACAAAGCATACATATTCACTCAGCATCTTTCCCTTTGTGCACATTGCTACCACTGCATTTACAAACATATAGGTACTGCTACCCTTGTTAGTTATTCACAGTTGCCTGCTAGAGCCTCAGACACGCCTTGGTGCCATCATCTCACAGCATTTTTCCCCACTGTTGAAGCACCTGCCCTCAACACCCATTATGCACAGTAGATGCATAACACCAATTTCATTTACCTAAAACTACAGCAATGTCTAACATTGCTATAGCACTCCAAGCATGGGTTTCATCACCTTTACTGCTCGTTATCAGTCACTTACCATATCCCTGCCATATAGGATTTTTGCATGTCCATAACAGCCTTATTCTCAAACCATCATCAGCATCCATTCATTGGCTGCTGTCACCGGCCGAAAGGATGTTTTCACTGATGCCCCTATGACAAAGATTCACGTTTGCCAAACATTATCCACCACAATGTTATACAGTATAGCATACACATCATTTTCATCTCCTCAAAACATTTTCTTTTCTGCACCTACCATGTCATCCACAGTGCTCATCCACCAACCCTGTTTTCACCTGCTGCATCAACACCCATATGCACAGCCACACCTTTGTGCTCTTCACTCACTCTTCACAGCATCCATTATGCACAGTAGATGCATAGCACCAGTTTCACGCTACCTGTTGTCACATATAGCCTTCCCAACACCCACATCACTTCATTGTTGCATTCATTCCATCTCCACAGCCATCATATAGTCCCAGCAGCCACACTCACTTCATCCTCCATACAGCATATCCCTATTCTAATAGTGGTATTTGTATAAGTACTTCACCTAACCATTTATACATTCAAGGCATTCATAACCCCCCACTTAGGTATAAATAGCTCATATCATGCAATATATCATAGCCACTTTCATTTTCCTTACAAAACCATCTGCTGTATATACATAATATCACCTTTCTCTTACACATCAGTTCAATGGGTGTGACTGTATCATACTAAGTGACATGTACATGTATGTTGTCTAAATATGTATGTCATGTTGTCTTAAATTCCCACTGTGACATCTCTTGTGATATATTATCTCTTGTTTAGGCTAACTCTTGTTTTGCAGGAAATATGTGTATAAAGTTATCTGAAGCTGTAAAATTGATTTTATGAGATGTAATAGTTAGGCCTTAATGAGAATTTACATTTCCTGCTTTAGGTAGAATGAATGAGCGTTGTAAACATTATAAATTGCTTGTTCTCATGCATTTTTTTCCTTTATTTCTCAAATTCTCAAAATGGTGAAACACGAATGGCACGTGCACCATTTCGTAAGAGGTAATTGATGCTAAGTTGATGATCCACATCAATGGCCATAGTCAGGGTGTGGACAAAACTTAGCATTTTTATCTTTTACAAAATAACACTGGATCCATATTGGATCCATTTTCAAAATTCATCATATTTTCCTTCAATATTTTCTTTTTTTACCAAAATTTAACTTAAAATTAATTCAAAATATATACCAATGGCCATAGTCAGGGTATATTGAGAGTTAATTTCATTTTAAATTCTATAAAAGCACCAAAAATGTATTTTATTCTTCACTTGAATTTAAATGTAGTTATTACATAATACATTCAATGACCATAGTCAGGGATGTATTATGTCTTCAACCTCATTTTTAATTCATTTAAAGAATGGGATAGCTTTTTCGAAATTCCAAATTCAAAATCTTTAAATTCATTTCATCATTTAGGGTAGAATTGCATCATACTTTCAAAATTCCCTTTCAAAAACCCAAGTGATTGTGAATATCTCTTCTTCAAATTTCTATTTCAAATTCCAAATCTATCTCAATTTCAAAGTCCAATTTGACTTTGGAATTTCAGAATCATTTCATGTTCGAACTCCAAAATTCCAAATTCAATTCGAAAATTCAATTTCAAAGTTCAATTTAACTTTGAAGTTATCTTCTGATTTCAAAATCAAGTTCATCCTCCTATCTTCAATCAAGGTTTGGATTTGAATCTCAAAACTTAAATTTAAATCTGGGTTTCTAAAACCCAAATTCATCTTTAAAGGTCCTATTTGGACTTTTCATAATTCGAATCCAAAGTTAAATCCTAATTTCAACTTGGATCCAGGTTTCCAAGTATAAATTCAATCCCACTTTGGGTCTTAGACTCCAGATCCACATTTCATCTTGGATTCCAAATCTTGGATTCCAAATCTTGGATTCCAAATCTTGGATCAAATTTGTTCTAGGATCCAAGATTCAACTTCTACTTTGGATCTCAGATTCAGATCCAAACTCTATTTTAGGATCAAGAATCTAATTCTACTTTGGATCTCAAACTTCAGATCCAATTCCATTCTAGGATCCAGAATTCAATTCCCCTTTCGGATCTCAAATTTCAGATCCAAAATCCATTCTTTAGGATCCAGAACCCAATTCACCTTGAATCTCAGATTCAGATCCAAAATCCATTCTAGGATCCAGAATTCAATTCCCCTTTCGGATCTCAGATTTCAGATCCAAAATCCATTCTTTAGGATCCAGAACCCAATTCACCTCGGATCTCAGATTCAGATCCAAAATCCATCCTAGGATCCAGAATCCAATTATACTTTGGATCTTAAACTTCAGATGTAAATCTATTGTAGGATCCAGAATCCCATTCTACTTTGGGTTTCAGACTTCAAATCCAATTCCATTTTAGGGTCTAGAATCCAATTCTATCTTGGATCTTAGACTTCAGATCCAAATTTCATCTTAGATTCCAAATCTTGAATCCAATTCCCTTCAAAATTTCAGATCTAAATTCCCTTTTGATTTCAATTCTTAAAACCAATTCCACTTCATTCCAGATTTCAAGTCAAGTTCCCATTTCAGATCCTAAATCCAAAATTCAACTTTGAACTCTATTCAGAATCCAGATCTTGGATTCGGATTTCATCTTGAAAATCCAACTTTCAAATCAAATTCTATTCCTCAAATTCTATTTTAAATTTTCCCACATTCTATTCTGATTTCAAACTTCAAAGATAGAATTCAATTCTATTCCAAATATTCATCTAAGTTCAAATTTCTAATTCAAAGTCCATTTATGACTTTGAAATTTCCTTTCTTCTCTTTTCCCTCATATTAGTTTCAAGATCATTTTCCGAAATCCAGATTTATTTTCCCAAGCTCTTGATTATTCTAAAAACTTAGAACTTTAATCTTAAGTTCTAAGTTAGAAATCATTTCTTCACTTTATCAGATTCATCTCAGAAACACTTGGGAGTTCTTCGAAAACATTTTTCAAAAAGAGCATACATCTTTGCATTTCGCACAAGCATGATTCTTTGTGCATTTAGACTTAGGATAAATTCTTAGATAATTTCTTAGCAAAACAAAAGGCATAAATTCGACCCTTGGTTCGATTACCCCTGGTAAAGGCGTCAGGAACGGTCGAACCTCGTACCGACGAGCGGATCCTGTCTCCCAGTTTTCCCGCAAAAATTTCAAAACGGAGGCGAGTTATTTCAAAAAATTTCAAAATTAAGGTCAAGTGAGACCCGCAAAATAGTTCTTCTCCCTTCTTTTTTCTCTTCTTTTCTCTTCTCTCTTTCTTTTTCTTTCTTTTATTTTTCTCTCTTCAAAAAGAAGGAAAATAGAGGTTAGAAATGGAAAAGAGAAGGAAGAGAGAGAAATACACAAGAGAGGAAAAATTTTGTGATGATCACAGTTTTGGCGACCGAGATGGGACCCGTCTCCGTCCGGTCGAATTTAATGCCTTTTCTTTTGCTTTGATATTATCTAAGTCTTTATTCTACATATGTCAACTTCATTTCCATGCAAATCTTAGGAGCCTAGACTCTGTCCTGAAGCTGACATCATTGCATATAGGATTTAAGTATGGTTTGGTAGGACCATATTGAGGAGATTATTCCATGCTCACATTAGACTTAGGTCTGAAATACGACTCTCCTCAATTTTAGGGATTGAATGCAAAACAATGTATGCAAGTGTATGCTTCTCTTCATTTTCTTTAGGACTTGCATTAGAGCCATCTGATTTCTTGCATGTTGCACATATTTTTGAAAACCTCCTTACCTATATTGTCCCGGTCTTCACGTTGCTGGGCTGTCTCACTGAACCATAGTTCGGGAGAGAGCCTCACAACTGGACCACTTATTTGGGTTCGCTCCCCCCTACCACGTACCTAAGGGCCATAGTCTGAGGTATATCGGTAGGTGCTCAAGGATGTTGGGAAGCCATTACCTTAGAACCGGAGAAATATTTCTATGCCACGTACTTCGAGCTTCGGCTCGGGTATATCGGCGTATCTTGATTGGAATCAGATGATCTAAACCCTAGAGTTAGGATTAAGGTGGGTATATCGGCGTATCTTGATTGGAATCAGATGATCTAAACCCTAGAGTTAGGATTAAGGTCTTACAAGCTATTTCAAATATTGCATTTAGAGTCAGCCTTTAGGGAGTGCTGTATGCGCATCCTTGTTTGTGCAACTTTAGTTGTATGATAATTCTCTTATTCTCTCATATATATATATACCAAACCCTTTTCGAAAACCCTGGGTGTGTTATTCAAAACTTACCCTTATTTTCAAAAACCCCAGGTGTATATTTCTATCTACCCATATTTTCTTTTTTTAGATCAAATTTTCTTCAAAAATCCTGGAAAATTCCTTTGAAAAATTCATCAACATCTTCAAAATTTCCAAGTTAATTCTTCAAAAAGTCTATCCGTAAGTCATGCATTCTATCTGATGCTCCTCATTTTCTTCTTTTACCCTAGTATCACTTCAATAGCATCAAATTCCCTCGATGTTGTCTTTCCCCGAGATCATGTCTTCTATCAGATTCAGGATGGATCCCCGGATCTGCGGGTCATCCAGTCTCGACCTTTCTTCCCTCGGTGGTATTATTCTTGGTTCGCCACCTTCTCACGTATGTTCCCAGACCACTTGGATGACTGTGGGTTGGAGATGGCATCAGCAGTAGGCGAGCAAACTATCAATGGAGCTTTGATTCAAGCTATGGCAGAACGGTGGAATCCGCGTACCTGCACATTCTGGTTTCCAGTGAACACCCCAAATTTTTTAAAATCTTTCAAATATCTCCTTTTTGCCCCTAAACTCATTTTTTTTTTAATCTAAATTCCAGTTCATTTCTCAAGTTTTACTAAAATTAAATTCGTTTTATATGTTTGACTCGATTTTGGATCCAGATCCATTGTCCAGATCCAAATCTGAGTCTCATTATCCAAATTTTAAATTAAAATTACAGAAAATACCAAAAATAGTTTTTAAAATAGCTCGGACAGTCCATCCGACATCCGTTTGGATCCATCACGTCGTATTTCTCAATTTGAGTGTCAAAACTCGAACATTTTCTCAAAACCTGGGTCCAAATCCATTCTTCTGAGGAAATTTCCTTGGAATGGTCCGAAATTCTCAGAAAAATACTTTTGTAAATATTTCTCAGAAAAATACAAAAAATTAGTGTCTAATATTTGTTTTTTCGTAAAATCTTAGATTTTCATTCCGAAAATACAAAAAAATAAAAATATTGAGAAAAGAACGAAAAATTTCAGAAATAAATGAAGGAAATTGCAAAAAAAAAAAAAAATGGTTTTTGAAAACCCATTTTAGAAAAAAACTTTCTAAAGAAGCCCTTTTGTGGAATAAGCTTATTTTCGATGTTAAGAGTCTAGTTAGGGTTTTGAAAACCGTAACTCTCGCCCTTCCTCTCATCGCCCAGCCGCCCTGCTCGATGGCTCTCGCTTCTCCAAACCATTCCATCTTCCGCCAATCGTCGGATCAGCCTCCCTCTTCTTCAGCCACCTTCGATCGCCATGGCCTGGGGCCTCCTCCGTTCATCTTCAACGGTCTCGCAGGCCTTCTTCCTTTCCACGCCAGCCCCATGTGCGACATCAAGCTCCTCCCCTCTCATGGAACAGCCTCCCCATCCTCAACCCTCAATCAACAACAAACTGCCCTTCGATCGTTGATCGCCCCCATCAGCCTCTGCCCTTCGATCAACGGTCGCCTCTCGCATCCACCATTGGACGCTAACTGTTTCCTTCCCGATCCGTCTCCCACCCCCTATATAAGCAGTTGCAAGAGATTGACCAGGAGAGGAGAAAAAAAAATCGAAGAGTGCCTTCATCCGCCATCCACTATCGACCATCCGGCATCGCATCCCATTTCCTTTCTTCAGAAGATCCATTATCAACTTTCGACCCCATCCCTCCTTTTATTCATTCCTTCTTCTTATTTCCCTGTTCTCCATTTCCTCAAGGAGATCGAAGATCGACCACCACTTTGAAGTTCAAGCTGTAAGCTGGAGGATACGATCGTCCACAACATCCTTGGTTAATAGCATCTGTTTTGCTGGGCGCGTTCATCCCTCTTCCATTAATCATCCTCTCCCCCTTTGTCAGGATCCCTGCGAAGACCAGGTAACATCCATTTCTTCTCGTTGCTTCCTTTGTAAATTTGCCTCTCTTGCGTTTTTTTTTTCCTCTTTTTTTTGCTTTCCCTTGTTGTTGTAAAGCAACATCGCAATATCGGTCTGCCTATAGCAGCCCCGATTTGTGTTTTGCAATAAAGATTTGACCCCCTTTTTTTTTTTCCTTTCTGTGTTGGGTTACATCTCCGCTATCGTTGTTCCATGCCTTTGATTTCCGGTTCTTTTGACCATCTGGTGCTAATTTCTACTAGTGCTGTGGGTGTTGGTACTCAACTACCTGTTTCTAACTAAATCAATCACAGATCTGCAAGCTTATTAGCTTCAGATCTGTGTTTGTGTCATGCATTATGGCATTAACGCCATTGAATTCTCTGCCTTTATTTCTCTTTTGGGGTAATCGCCATGCATTTCATGCTCTTATTTTCCCCTGTGTCCATCCTTTTATTCAGCAAGAAAGGATCTCGAATGGTCATCCTGATTCAAGGTTTCTCTCGGTAGTCGAAGTCCCAACCGATCGCCATGCCTGATCTTGTGAACTTGATGGCTCCATTGTTGTTACACAGATCACCATTACGATTCATTTTTTTTTCTGCTTTATTTTATTTTGTTTTATTTTATTTTATTTTTTTTGTTTGATCTGTATTTGTATCTGTCATTTGAACTTTGAATTCCTATTTTTGTTTAATTATCCATTAAGTTCATCTTTCCTTTAATAGTTAATTACATATTTGATCTATTGATAATTTGTTCTCGTTCTTGTTGTTCTATTGCAAACGAGTGTATTTTCTTTTATTTTGATCATCTGTCGGTTTTATCTCTCCTTCCCTTATTCATTATGTCTTGGTTTATTGCTCTGTCATGAATGATCTGTTCCCCATTGATCGTCGATTCTGATTTTCTTTTGATAATTCATCGTATCTTGACTCCATTGGCTGCTACTGCTATACCTCTGCGTCTCCTGGAAGGTCATTTCCAAATACCTCTTAACTATAATGATTATGGTAGCATTTCACTTTGATTAGCACACATGCAGCATCGGATCTCCAATCCTGGTAGACTGTTGGATGATCGCCTACCATGCCTTCTGTCTGACCGAAAGGGGAGCCTGGTTCTATCATTTGGTACTTACAACATGATGGTCCCATCTCAGTTATTTTTTTTCATTATGTGGCCTGTTCATGGATGATCAGTTCAGCGTGATATTACAGAAATTTTGCCTAATTCCATGTTTACCTACAAAGATGGCCTGAGAATTCATTGGATTCAGAAGGATGGAATCGTTGCCCACCCAATGGAATAAACCTATACGTCTTCCCCTAGTATGGTTTTCCTCTGGGGCATTTGGTTGGCAATGAATCAGGCTGAAGGCTGCTCGCTGTTGAGGTTTGGTGGAGACGAACTACTGCCAAAAGATCTGGTGGATTGCACGCTTTAAAAATTCTGAAAATAGCATATCTAAGTCAAAACAACAGGGTAAAACGTGATTCAGTATGAACTTCTGTTTTGCATCCTTTGCCTGTGTCAGCCCCTCTTATATGGCTTACTTTGATTGGAGCTGAGCAGCTAGTATATTCAGTCATTCAATGGTTCACTAGGATAGTCATTAGTCGTTTGACAGGAGATATTCCATACAGCTGTCCTATTCTCCCCCTTTTCACTCTAAGAGAGAGATTACCTGGCTGACATTAATATTGCCTATTTTGTTAGCAGGCGTGTCAATTCTAAAAGAAATTCAACTTGACTGATGATGCGGTAAGAGTTGGGGTGATACCCAGCATATAACCCAAGTTCGTCATGGAGGTTGATTCTGCACTGATTTACTACTTTCTAAATCATGGTTCAGAAGAGTTAAAAAAATAAATAAATAAATTGTGTCTTGCTCCTTGGCCGTCATAGTGTGAGGGGTAAGTGATTATATCCCTTAAAATCCATTTGCCGACCTGATGGATTTACATTTTATATCTCCTACTGCCCGATGCAAAACCATAAGCTGGGAACAGAGGATCCTTTTCAGGATCAAAATGAAATTTTGCTGATCATTCTATGTTTGTGACATTTTCCCCTTTTCTTTTTCCCGGGAAGGCTGTATATGTTTGGGACCAGCTTGTTATATCATATGCTGAAGTTTTCCTTGTTTTTTTTCAGGAATCACATACTATCAGGTTGTCGCGAGTAGGTACGTATCACTTACATGGTTTATTCAATATTTGAGGTTTTATGTGTGTAAAATTTTCTTATCCTGTATTTTGCCCACTTTTTTTTTATATATATCATTGGGACTAATGATTCAAGTACCAATATCAGCATAACGACACTACTGCATCATCACCAGTGTGTCAACTTTTGCATCAATCATTCATTATATGCGTCGTGCAACTCACAGTATCTCTCTCTCTTAGGCACCTACATATTAACGTTACCCCCTGCATGTAGGAGTACCTTGAATTATGCACCTATTTCCATGCCATAAATTATGCATCTGTTATTATAGTTTCAGTTTAGATGTGCCATTTACCTACTTACGTCATTTCCAAACACGTGCCATGTTTCATACATCCCGCCAAACTGTCCAGCTACCTGTCACGCCTACAGGGCATACACTGTTCGTTGCATTTCACCTTTGTGATACCCATGTTGCACCTGCATTAACATCTCTTATTTCATTTTTCTTTTACAGTGGTTCACAAGGAACCACTGTAGCTTTTCCACTGTTATGGTAGTTTCCTCCAGAACTGCCATAAAGGTCATTCTTTTACAGTAACAAGGAGCCACTGTGGTTCTTTCCATTGTTATGATTGTTCATCCAAGACTATTATGACTATCATTTCTTTTACAGTGGTTCACAAGGAACCACTGTAGCTCTTCCATTGTTATGGTAGTTCCTCCAAGACTACCATAACTGTCATTTCTTTTCACAGTGGTTCACATGGAACCATTGTGATCTTTTCTTTTACTATAGTGGTTCATCAAGAACTACTATAGCTGTCTTTCTTTTACAATGGTTCGCATAGAACCATTATAATCTTTCTTTACTATAGTAGTTCATCAAGAATTACTATAGTCATATTCAACATTTTTCTACAAGGAGCCACTATGATCTCCCATTCCCATGAATGGCTCATCACTAGCAGTTATAACTGTTGCATTCCATAATGATAAATCTTGGACCATCCTGGCCCCCGCCTTTATTTATGGCACATAGAAGTTCACTTAATTGTGGCCTTGCTTATATATATACATATATATACATATATATACCCATATATATGTACATTTCTAAACAAATGCAGGGTAGGCCATATACCCTTCTCATTCAGCATGAGCATAAGCACTTCGCGTTAGGATCAATACAAGTCGTATATGATCTTGTTTTCAATAAAGCACTTTTTCTTCTATTATGCTAATTCATTCTTTTACAAGGAAATCATGGGAAATTTGTATTGCCATCTTAAGATTAGAGATGTCATCTTTCCAGATTTCAAGGATTGTAACAACTTAGAATCTTAATGAGAATTTACATTTTCTGCTCTAGATTAGAATGAATGAGCATGGTAAATATCATAAAATTGCTCATTTTCATTTTTTTTTCTCAAATTCTCACAATGGTGAAACCCGAATGGCACGTGCACCATTTTCGTAAGAGGTAATTGATCCTAAGTTGATGATCCACATCAATGGCCATAGTCAGGGTGTGGACAAAACTTAGGATTTTTATCTTTTACAAAATAACATTGGATCCACACTTGATCGATTTTCAAAATTCATCATATTTTCTTTAAATATTTTCTCCTTTTATCAGAATTTAACTTAAAATTAATTCAAAATATATACCAATGGCCATAGTCAGGGTATATTGAGAGTCAATTTCATTTTAAATTCTATAAAAGCACCAAAATGTATTTTATTCTTCACTTGAATCTAAATATAGATTATTATATAATACATTCAATGACCATAGTCAAGGATGTATTATATCTTCAATCTTATTTTAAATTCATTTAAAGAATGAAATAGCTTTTCAAAATCCAATTTCAAAAATTTAAATTCATTCATCATTTAGGATAGAATTGCATCATATTTCTGAAATTTCCTCTTCAAAAACTCCAAGTAATGTAAATACTTTCTTCAAATCTATCTTCAATCCTTATCCAATCCAATTCATTCTTTCAATTTTCAAAATTCTATTTCATTTTTAAATCTCAAAGTTCAATCTAACTTTGAGATTTCAAATTCATTTTATATTCAAATTTCAAATCGGATTTCAAAGTTCAATTTGACTTTGAAATTCCAAATTCACTTATATTCAAAACTCCAAATCAAATCCAAAGTTACCATTTAACTTTGAGATTCTATTCATCTTCTAAAATCTAAATTCAAAGTCTAAGTTGACTTTGAAATTCATTTTGTATATTCAAGATTCAAATTATATATTTTAAGGTCGATTCAAATTTGAAAATTCTTGATTCATCTTCTGAATTTAACAAAATTCCAAATATATTTTAGGATTCAGGATTCAACATTTATATCGGATCTCAGACTTCAGATCCAAATCCATCTTAGGATCCAGAACCCAATTTCATCTTGGATCTCAAACTTCAGATCCAAATCCATTTTTTTCAGAATCCAACTCTACTTTGGATCTCAAACTTTAGATCCAAAATTCATCTTAGGATCCAGAATCCAGTTCCACTTTTGGATCTCAGACTTCAGATCCAAAATCCATCTTAGGATTCAGAATCCAATTCCACATCAGATCTCAGATTTCAGATCTTAAATCCATTCTTAGATCCAATTTCATTCCCAATTCTAGATTTCAAATCCAATTCCCTTTTCAAATCTCATCTGAATTTCCTAGATCCACATCTACTTTTAAATCCATTTTAAAGATCCAATTCCATTTCATTTCCAGATTTCAAATCTAAATCCACTTACAGATCATATCTGGATTTCTTAAATTCATTTCTACACCATTTAGATTTCCCAGATCCATTCTAAATTTAGGATTTCCAATTTCAAAATCTAAATTCAATTCCATCTCAAGTATTCATTTCCTTTCCTAAATTCAAGTTCAAATTCAAAGTTCATTTCCGACTTTGAAACTTCATTTCCTTTCATTTCAAAGCTTTAAATCATTCTTTCTTAAAGGCAAAAGATTTATTTTTCCAACTCTGATTTACTTCAAAAAAACTTAGAACTTCTCTGATCTATCTCAAGTTCTAAGTTAGATTCAATCATTTCTTCACTCCTTTACCAAGTTTATCTTAGAATACTTGGAAATTTCTAAATCAATTTTCAAAAGAGCATACATCCTTGCATTGCACAAGCATGATTCTTTGTGCATTTAGGTTTTCGAATAGATTCTTAGATTATATTTAGGCAAAGCAAAAGGCATAGATTCGATCCTTGGTTCGATTACCCATGGTAAAGGCGCGAGGAACGGTCGAACCTCGTACCGATGAGCGAATCCCGTCTATCCATTTTTCCCGCAATATTTTCAAAACGGAGGCGAGTTAAATTTCTAAATATTTTCAAATTAAGGTCAAGTGAGACCGCGCAAAATAATTCCTCTTCTCTCTTTCTTTCTTTCTTTTCTCTTCTCTTTTTCTTTTCTTTCTTTTATTCTTCTCCCTTCAAAAAGGAGGAAAATAGAGGTTAGAAAAGGAAAAGAGAAGGAAGAGAGAGAAACCACAAGAGAATAGGAATTTTTTTTGCGATGATCACAGGTTTGGCAACCGTGATGGGACACGTCTTCGTCCGGTTGGATCTATGCCTTTGCTTTGCTTTAATATTTTTCTAAGTCTTTATTCTTCTATGTCAGCTTCATTTTTTCATGCAAACCTTAGGAGCCTAGACTCTGTCCTAAGCTGACATCATTGCATATAGGATCTAAGTATGGTTTGGTAGGACCATATTGAGGAGATTATCCATGTTCACATTAGACTTAGGTCTTAAATACAACTCTCCTTAATTTTAGGGATTGAATGCAAAACAATGTATGCAAGTGTGTGCTTCTCTTTATTTAAATCTATCTCTTTAGGACTTGCATTAGAGCCTTCTGATTTTATTGCATGTTGATCATATTTTGAAAACATCCCTACCTATATTGTCCCGGTCTTCACGTTGCTGGGCTGTCTCACTGAACCATAGTTCAGGAGAGAGCCTCACAACTGTACCACTTATTTGGGTTCGCGCCCCCCTACCACGTACCTAAGGGCCATAGTCCGAGGTATATCGGTAGGTGCTCAAGGATGTTGGGAAGCCATTACCTTAGAACCGGAGAAATACTTTATATGCCACGTACTTTGAGCTTCGGCTTGAGTATATCGGCATACCTTGATTGGAATCAGATGATTTGAACCATAAAGTTAGGATTAAGGTCCTATCAGCCATTTCAAATATTGCATTTAGAGTCAGCCTTTAGGGAATGCTGCGTGCGCATCCTTATTTGTGCAGTTATGATTATGGGATGTTTTCCTTGTGTTCTCCTATATATATCGAACCTATTTTCAAAAACCCCGGGTGTATATTTCTCCTTTACCTACGTTTTGTTCTCTTTTGTGTCAATCTTTCTTTAAAAACCCTGGAAATTCTTTCTTCAAAATCCCTTGATCTTTTTACAAAATTTCCAGGAAATTATGTCTATCCCTCTTCTCATCAAAAGTCTATCCGTAAGTCCTGCATTCTATCTGACTCTTTTTCCTCTCTTGCCTTAGTATCATTCCAAATGGCATCCGAATCTCCCGATGCTATCTTTCCTTGGGATCATGTCTTTTATCAAATAAGGGATGGAACCCCATATCATCGGGTCATCCAGTCAAGTACTTTCTTCCCTCGGTGGTACTATTCTTGGTTCACCGCCTTCTCGCGTATGTTCCCAGACCACTTGGATGATTGTGGATTGGAGATGGCATCGACAGTGGGCAAGCGAACCATCAACAATAGTCTAATTCAAGCCATGGCAGAACGATGGAATCCACGTACCTGCACGTTTTGGTTTCCCTGGGGAGAAATGACTTTGCTAATGGATAAGCTCAGTGACATCATGGGATTACCAGAGCCAGCTGGTCAGCCAGATGATCCAGTCGAAAAACAGTTCCTGATCAACGTCAAGGGGATAGATGTTCGAGAGGCATTGGTCAGAGCTACAGGGAGCAGATCCTGGCCTCTCGCAGAGATCAACGGAAGTCAGTTCATCGATCTGTTCGAACTCCATAACAAGTATGGAGCCTATGAATAAGTCGATACCTTATCTCGAGCAGCGAAAGAAAGAATTCAGCATGCCATGGTCCTATGCACGATAGGACTGGCGTTCTTTCAGGATGGTCAGAATTTCATCGATGTCAGAGTCGCTCAACTTTTTCGAAGATGGGGAAGCAAGCAGACCCGTCACCTTTCAGTCTCCATGGCAGCTCTAGCCTTTCTTTATAGAGATTTAGCTCGATTTGTCCTCAGAGATACCATTTTGGTGGAAAGATGCACATATGCCTTACAGTCGTGGTTCCTGCGACATGTGCCGTCAAAAGCCAGTTCTTTCAGATTCAGCAGTAAGCAGCCAAAGTCAGCCATTCAGTGCCGAGCTTTGATCGAGAAACTGCACCAGGAATAAATCGTTTGGGACTTTTTCGACAGAAGAGAGACCATTCCTCGATACACCTATGCTCGTGACAAGCACTACAGATTGCTCGGCCCTTTCTTCTGCGTCGACTATCAGCCAGAGAGGTGTCTCAGACAGTTTTTGCAGCGACAGGTTCGTGTCAACACTCGCTTCCCGACGGGCCGCATGCCAGAGTTCGATCTACGGTCGGATCAGTGGTCTGGAGCATACCACGTCGCCAAATACACTTGGGACTCTTTTATTCCTTTGTCTATATTTCCTAGTCCTAATGTATCGTCAAAGTATCGAGAATGGTGGCAAACTGTCTGCCCACCTTCTCTTTGTATTTAAATTTTGTCATTAATGAAAATGCAAACTTTTGTTCTGATAAAAAGCTTTTATGGCCAAATCTTATTTTGTTTCATGTAGTTACGAATTCATCCCCAGTGATGAGACCCATTTTATATATTCTTTCTTCAATTATCCCTCGTCATGATGGACGACCTCGCCTAGGTCATAAGGCGCATTTTGTCGCCATAAAAGGGTGACGCAATCATCGCAAAAATTTGTGATGACCCAATCCCTGGTGATGGGATAACTTATCTAAAATGTCTATCAATTCCTTCTTTCATGTCTTTTCCTCAAAAAATCGCATTTTCAAAAATTTCCTCCAAACCCTAACCATTCCTTTCACCTTCACAGGAAATCACTGGCATTGGCAAAATGGTTGTAACAAGGGCAAGAAAAGAAGCAGTTCCTCAACACAGCGACAGTGAGGCCGAAGGGATGGATTCTCCCAAATCGGTCAGGGGACAGAACCAAGCAGATGATATAGATCCTGCCATGTATAATCTGTTCAAAAGAATGATGACCAAAATGATGTCAGAACAGGCGGAGACCAGTCAGAAAGAAGTTGCTCCAAAAAGCAAGCCAAAGAAGAAGGCTGTAAAGAAACCAGTCAGGATTGTTAGAAAGAAAGTACAGCCTGACACCACTTCTGAAGAAACAGAGTCAGTAGAAGAGGAATCAGAAAAGGAAGAGCAGTTTGTTTATCATCAGAATCCTCCTCCGCAGTTTGTAAAGACCGCTGCAGAGCCCGAATCAATCAAGAAGCCCATTCCTGTTAGTGATCCGATGCAAGAACAGATGAAAGAAATGAATCAGGCTATCAAAGATATCCAGGCTAAAATCAAGGGCAAGCAGACCTACTCTGGCGAAGATTTTTATCATGGTCTGGACGGGGATGACAATCTGAAAAATCTCCCTCGCAAGTTCCTTAAATTTGACGGAACTAGCAACCCTAAGGCTCATTTGGCCACCTTTTATGCCGAATGCGGCCGTTTCAGGAAAGACAATCGGGCGTTATTCATCTGCTTTCTGTTGAGAAACTCGGTTTTGATGTCACATAATATGATACACTGTCTCATTTGATTTTTTATGATATGATAATATGTTCTCTTGAAATAATGTTATATTATGACTGAATATGTTTTGCCTTAAATCTAACGAGTATTTGATGCAAGGATATCTCACCCAATAAGGATGGAGACTTCCTGTTCAAGTACAACTATGGTGCAATCATACTCCTTGAAGAAAAAGCTTGATGAGCCATGCTTTCCTAAAGTTCAAATGAAGAGATCGGCTACCTCAAGATGAAGAATTTTTTTCTTCTTTAGAGTCATATGTAACAGAACCTTCAGGAACTTGCATATTGCATATTACATACTCATTCATAAACACTATATCATAAAAGTATACGATAGTTTCAAAAAACTTTTTTTTTTAAAACCAATAAGTGTACCTTCTTACAACCTTTTATGAAAAAGATATTTTGTCATATAATAATTGTACCTTCTTACAATCTTTTATGAAAAAGACATTTTGTCATTGTACCTTACACTATATACAAGACAACATGAAAAAAGGAATGTAAGAAAAAGACAAAAACATAACATCGACTACATGGAGAAAACAAATAAAATATGTTTTTGAAAAGACTCTAGTTTCCCTCTTTAAAGAAATATTTTTTAACAAGAAGACAAAAACATAAAATCGACTACATAAGAAAAACAAATAAAATATGTTTTTGAAAAGACTTTAGTTATCTTCTTTAATGAAATGTTTCTTAATACAAGAAGAAGACAAAAACATAAATCGGCTACAGATAAGAAAAACAAATAAAATATGTTTTTAAAAGGACTCTAGTTACCTTTTTTCATAACCATAGAATGTCGACTTACTTGAAGTCATCATTCTCTCTACAAAGCATTAAATGCCTTCTGTAACAAATCCTTGTTAAATATCCTTCTCAAAGAATGTCGACCTTCTTTTTGGTCCTCATTCTCTCTGGAGACTTTGAAATACACAACATAAAGAAAACACTTGACATGACTATGTACAAATAAATATCTCAAAGCACTCATAGTACTTACACTCATTTAAAGTAAAGAAGTACTAATGTACCTCAAATCATTAATTAGAATAAAGACAAAACTACAACCCAACGTTCAATGTACTATTGTAAGAAATAAACTTTTTACATAAAATATGTATTACCTAAAAATATTACAACGACTATTGTACCCTCTATTTCACCTTTATGGAAAAAGGCATTCTCGAACTTCTCTAAAAGATGTTTTTGAAATGACCTAACATTTCACATTTCAAAAAGTTACAATTCCAAAATGTAACGACTACTTTTTATAAGCTATATAAACACACACAAATAAACTATTCAAACAATGGAATGAAATAGACGTGTGAGCTTACAAAGAGAAAAATTTTCTATTCGTGATTTGAAAAGAGAGCCTTGAAAAAGAAAGAGAAAAAGAAAAAGAAAGAAAAGAGAAAAAGTCAAGTCCAGCTCTTTGACAAAGAGTATCCTTTGAGTGACAAACAGAAAATTCTTAGAATCCTTCATTCGTGCATTCATATCATTCTGAAGGTTCTATAGGAAGTATTGTAACTCTGTTATTCACTGTATTCCTTCTTTGTTTAAAGAAGTAGACCTCTGTGAAAGAGGGTGTTTCCCTTCTCTGTTGAGAGAAGAAGACCTCTTGGGAAGAGGATGTGCCCCTTCTCTGTTGAGAGAAGAAGACCTCTTGGGAAGAGGGTGTTGTACTATTTATTCGGTGACTCGGATGTTATAGTGGAAATCTCAAGTGGTTTGCTTGGGGACTGGATGTAGGTCTGGATATTGACCGAACCAGTATAACTTCTGTGTTTTATGTGTTGTGCCTTATTGCTTAATTATTTTATTTTATCGATCATTATCATATTTCACTATTCACCCCCCCCTCTAGTGGAATTTCACTTTCCTCGCAGCTTAGAAGGGGTAGCGGCTAGGTGGTATGCAGACCACATTAATCCTATCGAACTAAGAGAATTCGATAAGGTCGTGAACTTGTTTATTGAGCGCTTCATGTTTAATGTCGAAGCCTCACCAACCCTCAATCATCTATACAATCTAAAACAGATGGAGAATGAAAAGGCCAGCGAATTTATCCACAGGTGGAGAAGCACCTGTAACAGAATGAAGGTCCCCATCCCAGAGGAGCACGCCCTGCAGATTATTCTGAATAATTTCGCCCAGCCTCTGAGGAACCTCATTTCCACTTCGCCCGCCAAATCATTCATCAAACTGATTGAGAGAGCCGAGTGGCTCGAGACCGGCTTGGATAATGGCCTATATGAGGGTTACCCTTTCGTCCAAGGAAACCCTGAGCAGAAGAAAAAGGCTCATGTTGCTTATTCCACGGATTTTTCAGACAACAGCAGTAGTTCTGGCAGAAAGAAGAGCAAGAAAAATCGCAACAAAAATGCAGGGCACTCCAAGGTCGAAAGGACAAACTCTGCGGCCCAGAAAGGGAAATTTGTTAAGCCACAGCCCGTCCAACCAATGCCCCAGCCAGAAGCAAAGCAGCCAGAAAAGCCGAAGCACGAAGGTTGGAGTTATGATCGGGAATTTTCAGCCTTAGAGCAGTCCCGCGAAGACATCTTAGAATATATGATGTCGAAAGGAATGATCAAACTTCCCAAGGTGGCAGATCCTCCCGTCGCTATGGGTAAATGGACTGATAAATTCTGCAAGTTCCATCGGACTGTCGGACACGACACCGAACACTGTTTTGTCCTCAAAAACATCATTCAGGATTGTATTGACAAGAACATGCTAATTGAGGACGAGGATGAGCAGCAGCCAGAGATCTTGTCCAAGCCATTTCCCAAGCATTCAGCTTCAGTCATTACGGAGCAGGCATTCTCTCTGCAGGACAGCATCCAGCCGTGTTCTAGTCAGGACATTCAGGATCAGCATCAAGTCCTGGTCCTTCGTCAAGCACAGTCTTCCGCCAAGAGGGCGGATGTCACTGCTTTTTCCAGCAAAACAAAGGCAACGGCAGAAATTGCCAAGATAGTCCCCAGAATCCCGAAGCGCTTTATCAAGGCAGCTTCAAAGAAAGAAGAGGCTTCAGGGTCAGTGCGGAAGCCAATTACTGCTTTATCCAACATTTCGATCCTAGATCTGACCCTCGCTTCCCCAGAACACCAGCAAGTGCTAGAAGATCTTCTCAGAAAGATCAAGGTCAAGCCTAGCACAACACCACAAGACATGGCTCAGATCGTCAATCAAGCAATGACGAATGCGCCAATCATATTTTCAGATGAGGATTTGCCAAAACCTCATTCGTTCCACAACAACGCACTTTACATAGTGGTGCGAACCAGGGGGATGACAGTTCCTCATGTGCTCGTTGATGGGGGCAGCAACCTCAATATCTGTCCAGAGATGACAGCCAAGGCGTTGGGTTTAAAAGAAGAGGAATATACCCCAGATCCGATCACGATCTACAACTTCGACAACCATGGGCAGACAGCCAAGGGGAAAATATTTCTTGAAATCTTCATCAGTTATTCAGTGCATACTGTGCTCTTCCATGTAGTGAACGTGCCACCTACATACAACCTGCTACTTGGGCGCACTTGGATTCACAATGCCAATGCTGTCCCATCAACCTTGCACCAGTGCCTAAAATGGTCGAAAGGAGGCATGATCACCACGGTCCTAGGAGAGGATCCGGAAGAACGACTCCCGCAGCCGATGATTCCCCGTCCTACTTTCACTGCCGACATCCCGAGCATCCGGGAAGCCAAAGAAATTAATCTGAGTGAAAGTCTGGATATGCTAAATTTAAAAGAAGTCCAGCCGACGGAAGATGTCATCGCAGTAATTCAGTGGCAGGGACCTCGCTTCTTCAAGCTAGGAGGACGCCTCGATTGCACTTCATTTAAAGATCACCCTCTGTTTCCTCAATTCTCCAAAGCTAAGAAAGGGTTTGATCTTCTAATGAAGCACAGTTATCAGCCCTTCAGAGGCCTGGGCAAAGATGAAGATGGCATTCTGGAGCCGATCGTCCCCGCTCAGCATGTCACCGGCACAGGCTTGGGTTTCACAGGTCAGTCATCCGGCAGAAAGACCACCTTCGTCAAGGGAGCCCAGTAAAGAAGACAATGCCAGTGTTTTCTGCTTTTTCCTTTCTTTCTGTCATCTTGTAAGGGCAAGATCTGCCCCAGTTTCTGTAAGACCCGCAATTTTTCAGAAAATATCTGAATAAAATTCATGAGGCATTTACCGGTAAAAATAGCATTTCTTCTCAGAATGCGAAACGAATCAATTCCTGCGAGCCAGTTATACTTAGGATATTCGTCGAATTGCGAATATATGCTCAAATACTCGGGAAGCCATAACTTCCTAACTAAACGAAATCAATAGATTCGTACGAGCCAACTTTCTTAGTTACGTCAATACGAAGAAAATGGCGTACTCAGAATTTTTCGGAAAAAATCGCTGGAAACCCGATATTCTTGCGGGACCCACGGAAATATTGGTGGGACCCACAGAAATATTCCTCAAAAAATATCTGGTGGGACCCACAAAAATATCCCATGGAATATCCAAGTGGGCCCCACACCAAGGAACCTCTTGGAATTAAAAAGAAGCCAAGGGGGTAGTTTGGGCATGGAAAAACCCAAGAGGAGGTGGGCTTGGGCTATAAATAGCCCTCCCCACTCTCTCTCTTCTCATAAAAATCGACCCCCCCTCTCTCTCTTGCCTTCTCTCTCTCTCCTAAACCTCCCCTACCTAGCCTAGCCCACCTGAGCCCACCTGACCTGGTCTGAGCCTGCCTGACTTAGCCTGAGCTTGCCTGACCTGGTCCTAACCCACCTGACCTGGGTCTGAACCCACTTGACCTGGTCCAAACCCAGTTGACTTGACTTGAACCTAGTTGGGTTTAAAGTCAAAGTCAAAGTCCTTTTTGGTCCAGATTCCGGTTTGGATTTCTGAACCCAGACTTAGCCTACTTGAGCTGAGTTCGAACCTGCTGAACCCAGTTGACTTGGATCGAACCCTGTTTGGTTCAAACCACTTAGGTTGAGTAGCTTGACCTACTCTACCTCTTTCTCAACTAAGTCAGCTTCATCTGACTTAGTCTGACCTCTCGAAGGAAGGCTCGAAGCCAAAGAAGCAACCCGGAGCCGTTTCTTCCACGATTTGAAGTAAGTTCGCTTCGTTGATTCATCTCTCTCAAGTATTTGACTGTTTGTATATAGAATATACTTTCTGAAGTAGTATCTTGCTTTAGTTCTTGATTGAGCCCTTTTTGGACACTTCGGTGTTCACCCGCTCGTCTCGTAACTATCGTCGGATATACCTATGTTCAAACACGCAGTATTTGCGTTCTTCAAAATGGTATCTCGCTTTAGTTCTTGGTTGAGCCCTTTAGGACACTTCGGTGTTCACCCGCTCGCCTCGTAACTATCGTTGGATGCGGATCTAGGTGTATATCTGCTGATTCTGCCGACGCGTCTTATATCGCACAGGCTATGTAATTTACCTTTGCCGTCGCGTCGTATGATGCCAAGGCTCCTGTTTTCTGCAATGTCTTTACTTACGCCGTCGCGTCGAACGATGCCAAGGCTTCTGCTTTGTTATATATGTAGAATATTTCGTTCAGTTACACACCCTGAACAATAGTATATGCATTTCTTTACGCCGCCGCTGTATAAAGCACAGGCTTCTGCTTATACTACATATATAGCGCATAAATGAGCGTTCAAATGGAGATCAACTCCAAATCGCCCATGCGATTCCTTGACCGCTCCTCGTTCAAGATTCTGCTTGACGAATGAAGCCCCTATTGGAAAGGCTTCGGTTTTTGGCAAAATGCTCTTTACGTAATGACTAAGTCAATTTCGTATGGCCTGACTATGGCCAAGGGTTCCTGCAACCTTGATGGATGCAAAGTACGCACAACGGTGCGCATCCATTTCCCGAATTAAGCGTGGCGATTTCCTACCAAAGAGGGGAGATGCCGCTGAAATGGATAAAAGAAACGCACGCTTTCTCCGTAAAAGAGAGGAAGTGCTGCTGAAATTTCTGAAGAAGCTAAGAATAGCTCAGAAAGAACGTAGCAGGATACTCTGACATATAGCAGAGTGCTACCCAGTTCATGGTTTGCCCTCTACAACGTAGAAGGGTTCGTCGCACCACTGCCGGTAGAGCAGGGGAGGTGCTGACGAAATGGTTGGCAGAAGAGCTGCCGGAACCAATGGAACGGCATAATGATGTCCGTTGATGGAACGATGCCAGATTGGCTCGTATCCTTGTGCCTGCAAGGGCACCTTGCTCGTAAGGGCCGCTGAGCCGGAGTAGAGGTTGCGCCTTGGCTAGGTTTGGACTCGTTGCGTAAAAATACGCCGAGTAGCCGATCTATTTAGATCGAGTCATATGCATGCTCATTGAGAACGGTTACACAACCAGACTTGTAAGGGCCGAAGAGCCAGAGTGTGTTGTTTCCACCCAAAGAGGTGTGATGCTTGTGGTGGCCGAAGTGCCAAAGAGCGGTGTTCTGCATGCATATGAATAAGACTTAAGGTCGCACATACCCCGCGGTTGAAAATCGTGTTAGGGGTACCCCCTCAGTAATGACTGTGTTGGGGAAGACTGAATGGGGTCGGGTACATACTCCCGTAGTGCTGAAAGCACGGGCTGCCTAAATGGCATGCAGATTCTGTCCAAGTAATTGTAAGACTGGCAGACCCCTTCAGGAATTATGCTCACTGTGGAATGACAGTGATGGTACAGCCTTGAGTGACATGTATTTTACTTTGGACCTGATAGAGTCCACGATGGCCTCAGTCACTCATGGGTTTTGGGGTCGTGGTTATCCTTAAGATCTAAGGATTGAACCCAACTACTGCAAGTAGAGGATGCATCCGAATATGGGCCTAGTAGGATTCTCCCAGTTGAAACACACTGCCCTACTATGGATAGGGTCAACAGGCCTCTGGGGTATCTAAAATACATAGAATAATCAACCCCCAGAACGTCGCGTTGATGCCCGGACAATAGCTCTACCTGCGTACCAAAGGCGGGAGCGGTTAATTATCAAACAATGCATTAGTTCTAGGTACAGCGATGCTTTGAATGTATGAGTGGATGACGTGTTGAGTCAGTCCTGCATAACCTTTGTGAAGGTGTCATCTTCGGTATACTACTGGACCGACTGGGCAAAGACCCGTGTTGTATCCGCACGACTAAGCGAAGCTCAAAGAGTTGTCCTTAGATGCGTGGGATACGGATGTGCCAAGTATGAAGACTTGAGCTAGACATCACTTTGAGACCCAGAAGAGGTCATGGCTAAGTCGTGGAGACTTATGCGGCTATTCAAATCACAGCCTTGAAAAGGCTTGCTCTAAGTCATGAAGACTCGAGCGGATGTTCAACTCATAGCCCTGAGGAGGCTCTTGCGATATACGCTAAGTCTTGGAGGCTTGAGCGTCGTTATTGCGCATTGCGACCCTGAGTGGTCATTATTGTATTTGAGTTGAATGGATGTATGACTGCATGCTTACCAGACCATCAGTGGTTCTGACCCCGTTTTATGGGGATTTCAGGTGTTGTACCTGCGTGGCGATATGCGGAGCAAGGCGGCATCGAGTTCCAGGGTTTCTCTAGACAGAGTTGTACTGCTTCCTTTTTATTGAACCTACACTGCTTTCCTAAGCAGTAGTGTTGTAATAAACATATGTTTTCGATAAAATGGAACACTTTGGTGGTCAATGAGTTGCTTGGCCACATACCTGCAACGTGCTCGGAGTTTTCTAAAACTGACGACTCATTATCGTCTGATTCCGCTGCTAAAAGCTTTTGTAAGTTCCGCTGCAAAGAATTATAAAAAGAAATTCATGAAAATTTTAACTTAGCTTTGTTTTGGAAATCCGGGGCGTTACAGAATTGGTATCAGAGCATGTGTCTGAGAAACCTGGTTCAAGATCCGTCATGGTCCCGATATCGCACTGTAAGTATATGTTTTTATACTTTTGTTCTGATCTGGGTGCATCTTTGTATAGATGGCAACTCATGACTCGCGTGGATATTGCTATCGCTGCAAGGTCATGCACGATGAGTGGATATGCCCGTATGAAGTCCAAGACTGCCAATACTGTGGCGAAGATGGGCATTCCGCCAACGAATGCCAAAGGAAATATACCGCCGATATGGGTCGGCGGGCTTCAAAGGGTCTCAGGGATGAGACTTCGCGTGTCAGTGGACCGCATCACTCTAGTGTTGGGAGCAACCATACCCCAACATCTTTTGATGAATTACCAAGGCTGAGGGATTTTGATTTGAACTTCCCTGTGGAGGTCTATCACTCGCCAAGCTACCATCCGGCATCACATACGCCGAGCTTAAATGGCAGGAACAAAAGAGGGGATTCTTTCTGTTCGCCAATCATTATTCCAGACTCCCAGAGTCTTGATCTTGCTGACTGGGAAAGTGGACTGGAGTCTCTCATATATCCCCAGTATTCGCTTGCTAGTGCGGAAGTGCCGCCCAAGCCAAAGCTAGTAGTGCCTGCACCAAGGCCATGTGGCAATAGATGGACCTTTTGGAGTTCGTCTTCATCAAAGAAATCCAAGTCTTAAAGAGACTGGTGATGTTTTGGAGTCAGTAGACTCATGTATATAGTTTCTCAACGCCTAAAGTCTGCCAGTGCAGCATGACGTTTTGTTTAAGGCGATGCTTGTGTAAATGTGATGTGTATTAAGTAAATAAAGCTTTTACTTCCTCATATACATCGAGAAACTAAAAACAAGTGCTTGTGTGTGCATAGATAAATGGCTCCTACGACGAGGAGAACCATACCAAGCGAGGAGTCTCATACGCAAGGATTCCTGTTGGAGACACTCAACAACCTGGTTACCGCCATCCGTGAAACGAGGCCAGAACCAGTCGCACCACGAAACGAGCACCTGGGAGGAGTGACTTATGAGAAGTTCCTCAAGCTTGACCCGCCAGTTTTCATTGGCAGAGCCGATCCTGAGCTCGCGGAGAGTTGGATCGAAGAGACAGAACGTGCCTTCTCAGTACTGGGAGTACCAGAAGAGAAGAAGACCAACTTTGGCACGTATCGATTAAAAGATAATGCACGGAAGTGGTGGGATACCACTAAACTTATCCAGTTCTCACAAGTCGAAGTCATTCCTTGGACTGACTTTCGGAGGACTTTTATGGATAACTACTTCCCGTTGCATTCCAGAAACAAGAAAAAGATGGAGTTTCTGGAGTTGGAACAGGGCGGTATGAGTCTAATGGACTATACCACCAAATTTCAGAATCTAGAGCGCTACTGCTCTCGATTGTTCGAAACAGACCAAGAAAGGGCCGACAAATATGTGAATGGTCTGCGCGAAGGGCTGCGATCTCGAGTGATAACAAGCATGCCTTCGACCTTTCAGGCTGCGGTAGCAGCAGCTTCAAAAATCCAAGAGGACTGGGCACGATCTAAAGTGATCGTAGCAAAGAAGCCCATAGTGAATGGTGGGAATCGTAAAAGGACGTTCCCAAGTGGCCAGGGTTCACGACAACCCTTTCAAAAGAAGAAGTTTCAAGGAGGGAACAACACTCAACAAGTAGTGAGGCCAAGACAGAACCCAACTCCGAATGGTCAGCAATCCAACTTCAGCTGCCCAAGGTGTCGTATGAACCACCCTGGAAAGCCATGTCCTCGTGACATTGGTGGGTGCTTATATTGTGGCAGGATGGGCCACTTTATAAAGGATTGCGCCAAGAAGGCTGCAGATGAACAGAGGGGTAATGCCGGATCTGCCGGACCCTCTCGACCAGCGCCACAACGTTCTCAGTTTCCACGACCTCCACCTAGAATAGAACAAAGGCCTGCTGCAGGTCGTGTATATGCTGTAACGACTGAACAAGTCGAAAATGGTGACCTGATTGAAGGCACCGTACCTGTTAATGGACATGCAGCTTACGTCTTGTTTGATTGTGGTGCTACTCATACGTTTATCTCTGACGATTTCACCGAACAACTCCACGCTTCGGTGCAACCGATTGATAAAATGATCGAAGTATATAACCCGTTGGGTTCACGCACCAAATGTATCCGGTGTGTGAAAAATTTGGATATTGAGATAGCAGGGCAACACTTGCCTACTGACGCCATCCTGATCGATATGATACAGTACGATGTCATTCAGGGAATGAATTGGTTGGCTCAGAATAATGCTAAGATTCTGTGCCGCGAGGGCAGAGTGATTCTATCTCGACCCGGATTGCCTAAGATGGAGTACCGATTATCCAAACCAGTTCCACAAAAAAGGCTCATATCAGCACTTAAGGTACAAAAATACCTTAGGAAGGGTTGTGTGGCTTTCCTGTTGAGTCTCTCGGTGGAAAAATCCAATGACCAAACCCTTGAGAGTTTGGAAGTGGTGCGGGAGTTTCCCGATGTGTTTCCTGAGGAATTGCCAGGACTTCCGCCACTTCGTGAGGTTGAATTTGGAATTCAATCCTTACCTGGAACAACGCCGATATCCAAAGCCCCGTATCGAATGGCGCCAGCTGAACTCAGTGAGTTGAAGTGTCAGTTGGAAGAACTGATGGAACAAGGGTTCATCCGTCCTAGTGTGTCACCGTGGGGAGCCCCGGTACTGTTTGTAAAGAAGAAGGATGGATCCCTTCGGTTATGCATCGATTATCGGATGCTTAACCAGGCAACTGTTAAAAATAAGTACCCGTTGCCTCGGATTGAGGACTTATTCGATCAACTCAGAACAGCGAGGGTGTTCTCCAAGATCGACCTCAGGTCTGGGTACCATCAGCTCAGAGTAAAGGAAGAGGATATACCCAAGACTGCCTTCAGAACGAGATACGGCCATTATGAGTTCGTAGTAATGCCCTTCGGACTCACTAATGCGCCTGCTGCCTTTATGGATCTAATGAACCGGATATTCAGACCATATTTGGATAGCTTTGTCATCGTCTTTATTGATGACATTCTCGTATATTCTGAGAACAAGGAACAACACGTGGAGCACTTGAAAATCGTCTTGAAAACCCTTCAAGATAACCAACTCTATGCTAAGTTTTCAAAATGTGAATTCTGGCTAGATAAAGTGATGTTCCTTGGTCATGTGATCTGGAAAGATGGAATCGCAGTAGATCCTGCGAAGGTGGAAGCTGTGATGGACTGGAAGCAGCCAGAAAATATCACTGAGGTTCGTAGCTTCCTTGGACTTGCCGGATATTATCGGAAGTTCATACAAGACTTCTCCCGAATCGCCGTACCAATGACGAAATTGCTGAAAAAGGGAGTCAAGTTTGAATGGACTGACCAGTGTAAGGAGTGCTTTGAGGTTCTCAAACAGAGGCTTACCACTGCCCCTGTCCTTACCTTACCTTCTGGTCAGGGAGGCTTCGTGGCTTATACCGATGCCTCGGGAACAGGTCTGGGTTGTGTGTTGATGCAGCATGGCAAAGTAATCGCCTATGCATCACGACAGTTGAGGGTCCATGAGAAAAACTATCCAACCCACGACTTGGAGCTTGCCGCGGTAGTGTTCGCGCTTAAAATATGGCGACACTACCTGTATGGAGAGAAATTTGAGGTCATGTCGGACCATAAAAGCCTAAAATACCTCTTTTCTCAAAAAGAACTCAACATGCGGCAACGGCGATGGCTGGAATTCCTCAAAGACTATGAATTCACGCTTTCCTATCACCCTGTAAAGGCGAATGTTGTAGCAGATGCCCTTAGTCGCAAGACTGTTGGCACTCTGGCCAGCCTAACCGGACAATGGAAGTTGATGGAGGATTTCGTCAAGTGGAAGCCATTTTTGGCTGATTCAGGTAGAATCCAAATGTCATGTTTGACGATCCACATTGAGTTCCTCGATCGCATCGTAGCCGAACAGTTCAAGGATCCCCAGTACTTGGAATTAAAAGCTCGTGCTGAAAAAGATGATACTTTCTTCCATTTGAAAGAAGATGGAGGAATATGGATGGAAGAAAGGATTTGGGTTCCAAATAACCCTGAGCTAAGACTGGAAGTACTCCAGGAGGCCCATAGTAGCAAATATACTATCCACCCTGGGGGTACGAAGATGTTCCGAGATTTGCAGAGAAAGTACTGGTGGAAGGGTATGAAGCGTGATGTGGCTACGTTTGTCTCGAAGTGTTTGATCTGCCAGCAAGTTAAGATCGAACATCAGCGCCCTGGTGGAAAGATGCAACGGATCGAGATTCCAGAATGGAAATGGGAAGGCATTACGATGGATTTCATCGTTGGATTGCCTCGATCCAAGAGACAACATGACTCAATATGGGTGATCGTGGACAGACTCACCAAGTCTGCTCATTTTCTGCCAATCAACACTCGATACTCAACTGAACGATTGGCGGAGATCTACATTCGGGAAATCGTTAGACTCCATGGAGTGCCGATTTCGATCATATCTGATCGTGACCCGAAGTTCACCTCTCACTTTTGGGAGCAGCTTCAGAGAGCCCTGGGGACGAAACTCAAGTTCAGTACAGCATTCCATCCCCAAACAGATGGGCAATCAGAACGAACCATACAGACTCTTGAAGATATGCTCAGAGCCTGTATGCTGGAATGGAAAGGTGATTGGGATTCCCACCTAGCGTTGGCTGAATTTGCTTATAATAATAGCCACCACGCTAGCATTGGGATGGCACCGTATGAAGCCTTGTATGGACGACCCTGTAGATCACCAATCCATTGGGGTGAAGTGGGTGAGCGAACCTTGGACTCGCCCATTGTGTTGCAGCATTATACTGAGCAGGTCCACATGATCAGAAAGAAGCTACTGACTGCTCAGAGTCGACAGAAGAGCTACGCCGATCAGCGGCGTAGGGAACTCGCTTTTGCGGTTGGAGATAAGGTTTTTATCAAGGTCTCTCCAACCAAGAGTGTGTTTCGTTTTGGAAAGAAGGGGAAGCTCAGCCCCAGATTCGTTGGTCCCTTCGAAGTTTTGAGCCGAATCGGAGAGACTGCCTACCGAGTAGCATTGCCACCACAATACGCGCAAATACATGATGTATTTCACGTATCAATGCTTCGAAAGTACGTTCATGATCCTTCTCACGTCATTCAACATAAAGACATTGACATCCGAGAAGATATGACGGTCGAAGAAAGGCCAGTGGAGATCATGGACCGACGGGAGCAAGTGCTAAGAACGAAGGTCATTCCACTTGTTAAAGTGAGGTGGCAGCATCATGGAATCGATGATTGCACTTGGGAGCCTGAATCGGATATGCGGGATAAATATCCTGAACTCTTCACCTTGTACTCTTAGCTGAATTTCGCGGACGAAATTCCTTTAAGGGGGTAATGATGTAAGACCCGCAATTTTTCAGAAAATATCTGAATAAAATTCATGAGGCATTTACCGGTAAAAATAGCATTTCTTCTCAGAATGCGAAACGAATCAATTCCTGCGAGCCAGTTATACTTAGGATATTCGTCGAATTGCGAATTTATGCTCAAATACTCGGGAAGCCATAACTTCCTAACTAAACGAAATCAATAGATTCGTACGAGCCAACTTTCTTAGTTACGTCAATACGAAGAAAATGGCGTACTCAGAATTTTTCGGAAAAAATCGCTGGAAACCTGATATTCTTGCGGGACCCACGGAAATATTGGTGGGACCCACAGAAATATTCCTCAAAAAATATCTGGTGGGACCCACAAAAATATCCCATGGAATATCCAAGTGGGCCCCACACCAAGGAACCTCTTGGAATTAAAAAGAAGCCAAGGGGGTAGTTTGGGCATGGAAAAACCCAAGAGGAGGTGGGCTTGGGCTATAAATAGCCCTCCCCACTCTCTCTCTTCTCATAAAAATCGACCCCCCCTCTCTCTCTTGCCTTCTCTCTCTCTCCTAAACCTCCCCTACCTAGCCTAGCCCACCTGAGCCCACCTGACCTGGTCTGAGCCTGCCTGACTTAGCCTGAGCCTGCCTGACCTGGTCCTAACCCACCTGACCTGGGTCTGAACCCACTTGACCTGGTCCAAACCCAGTTGACTTGACTTGAACCTAGTTGGGTTTAAAGTCAAAGTCAAAGTCCTTTTTGGTCCAGATTCCGGTTTGGATTTCTGAACCCAGACTTAGCCTACTTGAGCTGAGTTCGAACCTGCTGAACCCAGTTGACTTGGATCGAACCCTGTTTGGTTCAAACCACTTAGGTTGAGTAGCTTGACCTACTCTACCTCTTTCTCAACTAAGTCAGCTTCATCTGACTTAGTCTGACCTCTCGAAGGAAGGCTCGAAGCCAAAGAAGCAACCCGGAGCCGTTTCTTCCACGATTTGAAGTAAGTTCGCTTCGTTGATCCATCTCTCTCAAGTATTTGACTGTTTGTATATAGAATATACTTTCTGAAGTAGTATCTTGCTTTAGTTCTTGATTGAGCCCTTTTTGGACACTTCGGTGTTCACCCGCTCGTCTCGTAACTATCGTCGGATATACCTATGTTCAAACACGCAGTATTTGCGTTCTTCAAAATGGTATCTCGCTTTAGTTCTTGGTTGAGCCCTTTAGGACACTTCGGTGTTCACCCGCTCGCCTCGTAACTATCGTTGGATGCGGATCTAGGTGTATATCTGCTGATTCTGCCGACGCGTCTTATATCGCACAGGCTATGTAATTTACCTTTGTCGTCGCGTCGTATGATGCCAAGGCTCCTGTTTTCTGCAATGTCTTTACTTACGCCGTCGCGTCGAACGATGCTAAGGCTTCTGCTTTGTTATATATGTAGAATATTTCGTTCAGTTACATACCCTGAACAATAGTATATGCATTTCTTTACGCCGCCGCTGTATAAAGCACAGGCTTCTGCTTATACTACATATATAGCGCATAAATGAGCGTTCAAATGGAGATCAACTCCAAATCGCCCATGCGATTCCTTGACCGCTCCTCGTTCAAGATTCTGCTTGACGAATGAAGCCCCTATTGGAAAGGCTTCGGTTTTTGGCAAAATGCTCTTTACGTAATGACTAAGTCAATTTCGTATGGCCTGGCTATGGCCAAGGGTTCCTGCAACCTTGATGGATGCAAAGTACGCACAACGGTGCGCATCCATTTCCCGAATTAAGCGTGGCGATTTCCTACCAAAGAGGGGAGATGCCGCTGAAATGGATAAAAGAAACACACGCTTTCTCCGTAAAAGAGAGGAAGTGCTGCTGAAATTTCTGAAGAAGCTAAGAATAGCTCAGAAAGAACGTAGCAGGATACTCTGACATATAGCAGAGTGCTACCCAGTTCATGGTTTGCCCTCTACAACGTAGAAGGGTTCGTCGCACCACTGCCGGTAGAGCAGGGGAGGTGCTGACGAAATGGTTGGCAGAAGAGCTGCCGGAACCAATGGAACGGCATAATGATGTCCGTTGATGGAACGATGCCAGATCGGCTCGTATCCTTGTGCCTGCAAGGGCACCTTGCTCGTAAGGGCCGCTGAGCCGGAGTAGAGGTTGCGCCTTGGCTAGGTTTGGACTCGTTGCGTAAAAATACGCCGAGTAGCCGATCTATTTAGATCGAGTCATATGCATGCTCATTGAGAACGGTTACACAACCAGACTCGTAAGGGCCGAAGAGCCAGAGTGTGTTGTTTCCACCCAAAGAGGTGTGATGCTCGTGGTGGCCGAAGTGCCAAAGAGCGGTGTTCTGCATGCATATGAATAAGACTTAAGGTCGCACATACCCCGCAGTTGAAAATCGTGTTAGGGGTACCCCCTCAGTAATGACTGTGTTGGGGAAGACTGAATGGGGTCGGGTACATACTCCCGTAGTGCTGAAAGCACGGGCTGCCTAAATGGCATGCAGATTCTGTCCAAGTAATTGTAAGACTGGCAGACCCCTTCAGGAATTATGCTCACTGTGGAATGACAGTGATGGTACAGCCTTGAGTGACATGTATTTTACTTTGGACCTGATAGAGTCCACGATGGCCTCAGTCACTCATGGGTTTTGGGGTCGTGGTTATCCTTAAGATCTAAGGATTGAACCCAACTACTGCAAGTAGAGGATGCATCCGAATATGGGCCTAGTAGGATTCTCCCAGTTGAAACACACTGCCCTACTATGGATAGGGTCAACAGGCCTCTGGGGTATCTAAAATACATAGAATAATCAACCCCCAGAACGTCGCGTTGATGCCCGGACAATAGCTCTACCTGCGTACCAAAGGCGGGAGCGGTTAATTATCAAACAATGCATTAGTTCTAGGTACAGCGATGCTTTGAATGTATGAGTGGATGACGTGTTGAGTCAGTCCTGCATAACCTTTGTGAAGGTGTCATGTTCGGTATACTACTGGACCGACTGGGCAAAGACCCGTGTTGTATCCGCACGACTAAGCGAAGCTCAAAGAGTTGTCCTTAGATGCGTGGGATACGGATGTGCCAAGTATGAAGACTTGAGCTAGACATCACTTTGAGACCCAGAAGAGGTCATGGCTAAGTCGTGGAGACTTATGCGGCTATTCAAATCACAGCCTTGAAAAGGCTTGCTCTAAGTCATGAAGACTCGAGCGGATGTTCAACTCATAGCCCTGAGGAGGCTCTTGCGATATACGCTAAGTCTTGGAGGCTTGAGCGTCGTTATTGCGCATTGCGACCCTGAGTGGTCATTATTGTATTTGAGTTGAATGGATGTATGACTGCATGCTTACCAGACCATCAGTGGTTCTGACCCCGTTTTATGGGGATTTCAGGTGTTGTACCTGCGTGGCGATATGCGGAGCAAGGCGGCATCGAGTTCCAGGGTTTCTCTAGACAGAGTTGTACTGCTTCCTTTTTATTGAACCTACACTGCTTTCCTAAGCAGTAGTGTTGTAATAAACATATGTTTTCGATAAAATGGAACACTTTGGTGGTCAATGAGTTGCTTGGCCACATACCTGCAACGTGCTCGGAGTTTTCTAAAACTGACGACTCATTATCGTCTGATTCCGCTGCTAAAAGCTTTTGTAAGTTCCGCTGCAAAGAATTATAAAAAGAAATTCATGAAAATTTTAACTTAGCTTTGTTTTGGAAATCCGGGGCGTTACAGTTTCTTTCTTTCCTTTAAACAATCACTTGTAAATATCAAAGCTTACTTAATCAATGAAAAGTTTGTTTTCTTTGTTCATCTTGGTGTACACAAGTTCTTTGCTTATATCCTCATCTATTTTGTCGCTCTCTGTTTCTGTACAAAAGGCTGTTTTTAAAATATCTTACCTCTTTTTCTCAAAGGCCTTCTTTTCGCTTACAGGACTGCCGGAATCATGACTCCTAAATCGTTCAAAAAGCTCATTATCAATACCAACTTTTTCCAAAATAAACCAGCCGGAACATGCAAGGCGAAGGCAGGGGCAGAAGTCAGCAAAGTGACAAGGCAGATCAAAGAAATAGCAGAGTTCGATCCAGCGATTCAAGAATTGCCAGAATTTGTCAGTGTTCAAAAGCAGGATGAACCATCGCCGTTGGTTCAGGATCCGACAGAGGATGTCAACGTCGGTTCGGAAGACGATCCAAGAATCCTCAAAATTGGTTCCAGTCTAAGTTTAGATGAGAAGGAAAGGATCATCTACTTTCTCAAAAAGCATCAGGAAGTCTTCGCTTGGACTTATGAGGATATGCCAGGCTTAGACTCCAAGTTAGTCGAGCATCGCCTTGTGTTGAAGCCGGATTGCCAACCAATCAAGCAGAAACTAAGAAAGATGGATCCTCGGGTAGCACCGCAAGTTAAAGAAGGACTTGAAGAATTATTAAAAGCAGGATTCATCTGGACTATTGAGTACCCAGATTGGTTGGCGAACATCGTGGCAGTTCCCAAAAAGAATGGCAAGGTCTGAATCTGCATCGATTTCAGAGATCTGAACAAAGCAACCCCGAAATATGATTATCCACTCCCCAACATCGATCTTCTGATCGATAGCACGGCAGGCCATGCCATGTTCTCCTTTATGGATGGATACCTAGGCTATAATCAGATCAAATTGGCCGCTCGTGACCAATCCAAAACTTTCTTCACCAAGCCTTGGGGTACCTTTTGCTACACAGTTATGCCATTCGGGCTCAAGAATGCCGGGGCAACCTATCAGAGAGCAATGGCAGTTATCTTCCATGACCAGATGCACAAGAACATGGATGCCTATGTAGATGATATTTTGGTCAAATCTAAAGAAGGAGAGGATCATTTTGATACTCTTGGCCAAGTCTTTGAAAGACTTATCCTCTACAAGTTGAGACTCAATCCGCAGAAATGTGTCTTCGGGGTAGAGTCAGGCAAGCTACTTAGCTACATGATCAGCAAGAAAGGTATAGAGGTGGATCCTGCCAAGGCGAAGGCAATCATTGATATGCCGGCCCCCACCAATCTTAAAGAGCTGCGAAGCCTTCAGGGTCGCATTCAGTCCATCCGTTGCTTTATCTCCAATTTAGCCATGAGATGCGAGCCCTTCAATCACTTGCTGAGAAAAGAAGTGAAGTTTGAATGGGGACCAAAATGTCAGCTCTCATTTGAGCGCATCAAGCAATATCTTCTCAATCCACCAGTTCTGAAGCCACCCGAACTTGGAAAGCCGCTGCTCTTGTATATTTCTGTCAACCACAATGCTTGTGGTGGATTTCTTGCACAGTACGAGGAAGGCAGTCGAATAGAGCATGCCATCTACTACATCAGTAAGACTTTCATCGATTATGAGAAGAGATATTCTCAGATGGAAAAGACGTGTCTAGCCTTAGTATGGATGTGTCAGAAGCTGAGACATTATCTGATGGCCTCAGAGATCAAAATTCTGTCGAGACTTAACCCTCTCAAGTATATCCTTGAGCAGCCCTTCCTTACTGGACGGATTGCAAAATGGCAAGTCCTCCTAATGCAATACAATTTGGAATATGTTTCTCAGAAGTCAGTCAAGGGTCAGTCCATCGCAGATCAGTTGGCAGATTTCCCATTGACAGAAGAGATCAAAGTGGAAGATGATTTCCCTGATGATCGCATTTGCAGTGTTCAGGAATCCTCAATTTGGACTCTATTCTTTGATGGAGCCCAAAACATAACTGGTATAGGAATCGGGATCTTGCTGATCACTCCTGAAAAGGAGATGCTCCCTTATTCCCTCAAACTCGACTTCCAGTGTACTCATAATATGGCCGAGTATGAAGCTCTAATACAAGGCCTCAAGATTTTGCAAGACTTTGGTGTCAAGAGAGTACACACTTTCAACGACTCATTACTTGTTGTCAGTCAAGTTAATGCCGAATGGCAAGTCAAGGATTCGAAGTTGATCCCTTATCAAAAGATTGCCTTAGCTCTCATAGGCAACTTTGAAGAGTTTCAGCTCAACCATGTCAAGAGAGAATATAATCACATAGCCGATGGCCTAGCCTGCTTAGGCTCTATTTTGTCTTTTAAAAACAGTGAATCCTGTCGTTCCTTCGAGATCGGCAGACTGGATCAACCTGCCTAATTCCAGTTGAGCAAGTGAGTCAAGTCACTCAGAAAGAAAAGCCTTGGTACCAGGATATCAAAAGCTTTATTGAAACCGGTGAATTTCCAGCGAAAATGCCAAGAAAGGAGCAACACGCGATTCAGCGCATGTCAGCACGTTACTTCATCCTCGCCGATATTCTCTACCGTCGTGGTTTCAGTTCTGAGTATGCCAGATGCTTAGATAAGGATGAAGCCATGGAAGTTGTCCGAGAGGCACACAAGGGAATTTGTGGTGGTCACGTCGGCTACCAAACACTCGTCAAGCAGATTATTCGGGCAGGATACTACTGGAAAACCATGCAGCAGGATTGCCGTCAATTTGTAAGGAAATGCGTCAAGTGTCAAATGCACGCACCTTTCATTCATGCGCCAGCCGCATACTTGCAATCCATGGTCTCTCCATGGCCCTTTTCGAGGTGGGCCTTCGACGTAGTTGGTCCGATCACTCCTTCAGCTTCTAATGGCCACCGATACTTCATCGCAGCTACAAAATACTTCACCAAATTGGTCGAAGTGGTCACTCTGCAAATAGTAGAAGGCCGACACGTGGTTTTGTTTATTCATAAGAATCTTCTTTGCCGCTTCGGCGTCCCACATGATATTGTGTCAGATAATGGCAGTCATTTCAAGAATGAGAAGATGAAAACTTTCTGCTCAAAGTTCAGGATTCGTCACCATTTCTCAGCTCCCTACTATCCTCAAGGGAATGGCCAGGCTGAGGCCACCAACAAGATTTTAATCCGCATTCTGGAAAGGACCGTGGAGACAGGCCGCGATTGGCACGAGAAGATGCACGATGCATTGTGGGCGTACCGAACCACCATTCGGACTCCAACCAATGCCACTTCTTCAGAGCTCATCTACGGGACCGAGGTAGTGTTACCTCTCCACGTCCAGAAGCCTGCACTCAAGTTTGCATCGCTCATCGAGCTTCCGCTTAATCAATATCAGCAGCAGAGGTTGGTACAACTTGATCTATTAGATGAAAAAAGGCTCAAGGCAGCAAAACACGCTCAGGCCTATCGTCAAAGGATAGCTCGGCACTACGCCAAATCAATCATTGAGAGAAGATTTCGAGTCAATGATCTTGTGCTCAGATCGACAACTCATCTCAAGCATCGGCCGAAGGGCAAATGGTCACCCAATTGGGAAGGCCCTTATGTAGTTAAGGAAGCGCTGCCTCGCAATTCCTATCGTCTGATCAACGCAGAAGGAGTGGAACTGCCCGATCCTATTAATGCCTTACATTTGAAAAGATTTTACACTTGAATTGTTCATCATAGCCTTTTGTATTCCTCAAAAGTCTTTTCAAATAAAGCAATATTCTTCTCACATTCTTCCCCCTGATACTGGGGCATTTTTTTTTATCTATGCTTATCTTCCTCCATCATAATGCAGGCAGGATCAGACGAATCCTTTTCCTAAAAATCTTACCAACTCTTTGCTAACGATGGTTATCTTTATTAAATTGCATTCATTTCATTCTTTTTATCTAATCAAATTTTATCAGTTTATTGTCAACTTTATCAATTTGTCAAAGTTTCATTAAGTTTTATCAAATTTTATTCCTTTATCTTTAAAAAAAAAACCCTTCAGGTTAAGGGATAAACCTGATGCCTCTTTTTCAATGAGGTATTCTTTTTATTTTCCCCTCAGGTTAAGGGAAAACCCTGACCGTCGTTGTCCGAGGTGTTTCCATCCAGGATGGGGATAATCCTGATACCCCTCATAGGAGCATCGCTGCTACCCGTAAAATTCCTTTTCAAAAATAAATTTTCAATAAATTCTTCTCCATCTTTATAAATTTTATTCTTCTCCAGGTTAAGGGATAAAACCTGAATGATTTCCCATAAATCCCTCAATTCGCATCAAATTTTATTCTATACTCCTCCAGGGTAAGGGGAAAATCCTGAAGATGTCTTAAATAGATTCGGATTTTAGGCCTCCTTGGGTCAAGAGTCTCGAATAAATTTCCCATCCTCTTCATTGTCGGAATCTATTCATACCTTTGTCGATCCTTCGAGTTCCGACTCTCGGGTTAGAATCATTTCCTTCCCATCTGAGTTCCGACTCAGGATTTCGTTTTTCTATTTTTTATCATTATTTTTCTTAAAAACCGGGTTCCGACCCGGATTTTCCTTTTTGTACATTCTTATTTTTGAAGTCTCAAGTTCCGACTTGAACTTCCTTTTGAATCCAATGCTCGTGTTGGACAAATCATTGTTTTGAGAGTTCGAGTTTTTCCAAACTCAATTCTCACTAATTTAAAAACCGGGTTCCGACCCGGATTTTCCTTTTTGTACATTCTTATTTTTGAAGTCTCAAGTTCTGACTTGAACTTCCTTTTGAATCCAATGCTCGTGTTGGACAAATCATTGTTTTGAGAGTTTGAGTTTTTTCAAACTCAATTCTCACTAATTTAAAAACCGGGTTCCGACCTGGGTTTTCCTTTTTGTATATTCTTATTTTTGAAGTCTCAAGTTCCGACTTGAACTTCCTTTTATCCAATGCTCGTGTTGGACAAATCATTGTTTTGAGAATTCGAGTTTTTCCAAACTCAATCCTCACTAATTTAAAAACCGGGTTCCGACTCGGATTTTCCTTTTTGTATATTCTTATTTTTGAAGTCTCAAGTTCCGACTTGAACTTCCTTTTGAATCCGATGCTCATGTTGGATAAATTATTGTGTTGAAAATTCGAGTTTTTCAAGCTCAATTCTCACCCATTTCTTATATTTGAAAAACTGAGTCCTGACTTGGATTTTCGCTTTTGTATATCCTCATTTTCTCAAAATTCTGACTTGAATCTCCTTGTCAATTTAATGCTCACTTGTGGAGCGGAGTTCTCCTTGAACTTCCCCTTCAGGATAAGGGATAATCCTGAAACACCAGCAATCACTTCTCGCTTAATTCGCAAGTGTCTTCGAATGTCGGTCTCATCTTCCAATTCTCCTGTTGAAGCACCCAATACTCGTGCTTGTGTGCATTTTCGAAAACCCAGTGCTCGTACTGGTATGCATTTTTCAAAAGCCCAGCGCTCGTGCTAGGGCATTTCTTTGAAATCCAGCACTCGTACTGGAATATCTAGCGCTCGCGCTAGTGTTTGGCTGACTGATCAGTTAGCCCTCCAGGTTCAGTCTTCGTACTAACCAAACAACAACTCAAGTCTTAAATTCTCAATTTCAACCTTCGGGTTATCATTTTATCAAAAATCAATCTTTTCTTGCGAAGGACCCTCTTCAGGGAGAGTTCGAGGGAGCTCGTTCCTTTCGCATGCAACCATCTTCCGTTCGCAAGAACCCTCTTCCAGGGAGAGTTTGAAGGGACTCGTTTTCTTCGCGAACAGTTTGCAAAACAACAACCAACTTTACACAAGAGAACCCTTTTTCCAGGGAGAGCTTCGACGGAAGCTCATTTCTTTTGTGACCCCTGTTTTATCATCTTTGGCCAACCCCTTCACAGAGGACCCTCTTCTAGGGAGAGTGTGATGGACTCGTTCCTCTGCGATACTTTCTCAGCTTTGTTTTTCGGCCGCCTTTCCATAAGAGAAGCCTAGAGATAGGGAGTTTTGACGAAAACTTAATTTCTCTTCGAAAGTTCCGTTTTGCAAACACCTCCTCTTTGGAGAAGAGAGTAGTATTTTCAACTTCCCATTCAGGTAAGGGCTTAAGCCTGAGTCTCTCTTTTTGGGGTAAAAGAGAGGAGAATTTTGTCATGGACGTGTTGATTCGATATCAAGTGATTTCTTTCGTCAAGGATTTCTAGAATACGTTGTCAATTTGCTATCAAAAGTCATTGTTGATCTCAAAGTTTTCATCGCACAAAGAATTATCTCAAACTACCTTCAGTATCATTTTCAAAAGAGCAAGACTCTTGCGAAATAAGAACTAAATTCAAGCTTTTTCTGTTGGTCAACCAAGAGGATGAAGAAAAATCTTCGATATGACCGGCAAAGGAAAATTCAATGATGTTGAAAAGCCATAAGTGAACTGAGATTGATCATAGCTGTGGTGTATTCTTAAAGATTATTCTTTTGGCGGTAAGATAGTGGAAATATCCTGGGCAGTAAAAAGAACCTACCCAATCCATATATCCTCAGTCATCTAAGCTGCAATCAAATATCTACAAAAGGGATCTCTCAATTGTTATCAAGATGAAGGCGAATTAAGCGAGTAGACCCCCGGGGCCAAAGAAGATTTGAAAAATCTCCAAGATGACGGAGTTTGTGACGGATCCTTCCAGGGAAAGTTTGGATCACCGTCGAGATGAAGGCGGATGCGATGAACCTACCGACAAACCCTAAAAGATATTTGATTTCTGCTATCATTTAGAGATTTCAACCCAAGAACCAATGTCATAATTCCTGAGAAAGAAAAAGAAGGATCGGAGCATCTCCAAGATGAAGGAGTTTGTGACGTACCCTTCCTCGAAAAAGAGAGAAAAGTCAGGACATCTCCAAAATGAAGGAGGATGTAAAAGAACCCAGAAAAGGTTCATGGTTCAAAAGAGTGCAAACAGATCATCATGGAAAATGCCCAGGATATCAAACTGCCCGAAACTGTCAAGAATCATCTTTATCTATGTGAAATTCTTTATCAATATCTTTTCACTTAATTGCTTTTATGAAGCTAAGAATGTTTCCTCTCTTTTCATGTCAAGGGAATTGATATCTTCCTTGAAGAAACTCAACAGCAACAAATTTAAATTTTAGTTCTCAAATTCTACAGAGTTAGCCCAATTGAAGCTAATACTCTAGGTAGCAAGAGGTGATATTTTCACACATAAGAACAATTCAATCATTCTGAATCAACTACAATTTTTGACATCTTATTTGGCAATATTCTCTAGTTATCCCAACATGAGGTGTGAACTTGATGATCGTTTTGACGTATCCTGACGTCATCCCTCCCTAGGACTGAAAAGACCTTTCCTTTCGTCTGATCTGAGCGCTCTCGGATCCGCACACTTCCCTGTGCTCCCCACTGTCCCGCCATAGACAGTTCCCGCTCAGGATAAGGGTTAATCCTGAATTTTTTGCAAAAGATCTGTTATTGTCAAAAACTATTTTCAGTCTCAGCAATGAGGCACCCAAGAACAACCCCTTTTCAAGCTTTAGGGACCCCCATTTTTATCCTTTCTGCAAAAACCCCTCTTGGACTTGTTGTGCAAAGTCTAGAGGCCCATCACAGTTTTTCTCGCTCCTCGAGGATGCTGTATCCATTCAGGCTAAGGATTAAACCTGTCACCTCGCTCCTCGAGGTGTAACCAAAAAACCTTCTGCGAGAGGTTGTCTATTTTTAGAAAGCTGATTTCAGTCTCAGCAATGAGGCGCCCAAGATCATCCCTTTTCCAAGCTTTAGGGAATCCCTTGATTTTCTCTTCTCGCAAACCCCTTTCGGATTTGTTCGTCCAAATTCTAAAGGTTCCATCACGGTTTCTTCATCCGAAGATTCCATATCATCCCCCACTCAGGTCAAGGATTAAAATCTTAAATCTTGTTCTGATGATATATTCCTTCTTGTCCCATCACGGTTTCTTTGTTTAAGGATTCCATATGGTCGTCCCTTTCAGGATAAGGGTGAAGCCTGAACCTCGCCCCGCGATGTACCTTCCTTTCAGGTTTGGGTTAAACCTGAGCCTCGTTTCGACGAGGTAATCCTTCCGTCCCATCATGGTTTTCCCCATAAAGGAATCCATGCTCTTTTTACATCCATTCAAGAAGGGATCATGCTAGAGTTTCCTCTCACAAGGCATTTCCCTCAGAAATGTCCCATCAAGGTTCACTTATATTCCCTTCCCCATCCCAAATTATCTCGATATATCCTCGTCCCATCCAGGTTAAGGGCTAAACCTGACTCTTTCCAAAAGATTGATCTCGCCTCACTCATGTGACTTGATCAAAATTCTTCACCATCTTCGGGATCTTTACCCAAAATCCCATCACAATGTCCTCGTTTTCTACTCAATCATATCATTTTCGAGGATTTCATCTCCCCCAGAACCATTCAGGATAAGGTTTTAAGCCTGAAAAACCATGTTTTCAAAATAAATTCTGCCACACCCGATTCAAATCTACTGATTGGGGCATTTTTCAAAATTTGGAGTGTTTTCTTTGCCACTAAGCTCGGCTTTCAACCGGCTTAGTAGCAAAGAGGGGCATCTGTGAACACCCCAAATTTTTCAAAATCTTTCAAATATCTCCTTTTTGCCCCTAAACTCATTTTTTTTAATCTAAATTCCAGTTCATTTCTCAAGTTTTACTAAAATTAAATTCGTTTTATATGTTTGACTCGATTTCAGATCCAGATCCATTGTCCAGATCCAAATCTGAGTCTCATTATCCAAATTTTAAATTAAAACTACAGAAAATACCAAAAATAGTTTTTAAAATAGCTCGGACAGTCCATCCGACATCCGTTTGGATCCATCACGTTGTATTTCTCAATTCGAGTGTCAAAACTCGAACATTTTCTCAAAACCTGGGTCCAAACCCATTCTTCTGAGTAAATTTCCCCGGAATGGTCCGAAATTCTCAGAAAAATACTTTTGTAAATATTTCTCAGAAAAATACAAAAAATTAGTGTCTAATATTTGTTTTTTCGTAAAATCTTAGATTTTCATTCCGAAAATACAAAAAAATAAAAATATTGAGAAAAGAACAAAAAATTTCAGAAATAAATGAAGGAAATTGCAAAAAAAAAAAAAAATGGTTTTTAAAAACCCATTTTAGAAAAAAACTTTCTAAAGAAGCCCTTTTGTGGAAAAAGCTTATTTTCGATGTTAAGAGTCGAGTTAGGGTTTTGAAAACCCTAACTCTCGCCCTTCCTCTCATCGCCCTGCTCGATGGCTCTCGCTTCTCCAAACCATTCCATCTTCCGCCAATCGTCGGATCAGCCTCCCTCTTCTTCAGCCACCTTCGATCGCCATGGCCTGGGGCCTCCTCCGTTAATCTTCAACGGTCTCGCAACCCTTCTTCCTTTCCACGCCAGCCCCATGTGCGACATCAAGCTCCTCCCCTCTCATGGAACGGCCTCCCCATCCTTAACCCTCGATCAACAACAAACTGCCCTTCGATCGTCGATCGCCCCCATCAGCCTCTGCCCTTCGATCAATGGTCGCCTCTCGCATCCACCATTGGACGCTAACCGTTTCCTTCCCGATCCGTCTCCCACCCCCTATATAAGCAGTTGCAAGGGATCGACCAGGAGAGGAGAAAAAAAAATCGAAGAGTGCCTTCATCCGCCATCCACTATCGACCATCCGGCATCGCATCCCTTTTCCTTTCTTCAGAAGATCCATTATCAACTTTCGACCCCATCCCTACTTTTATTCATTCCTTCTTATTTCCCTGTTCTCCATTTCCTCAAGGAGATCGAAGATCGACCACTACTTTGAAGTTCAAGCTGCAAGCTGGAGGATACGATCATCCACAACATACTTGGTTAATAGCATCTTGTGAACACCCCAAATTTTTCAAAATGTTGTAAATATCCCCTTTTGCCCTTTTCCCCCATTTTCTGGGTAATTGAGTCAGTTTTAAAATCTAAATTCCATTTTATTTCTCAAATTTTGCTGAAATTAAATTCATTTTATATATTTGACTCAATTTCGGACCGGGATCCATTGTCAAAATCAAATCTGAGCTTCATTATCCAATTTTAAATCAAATTCTCAAAATCTCCAAAAATAACTTCTAGAAAAGCTCAAACAGTTCATCCTGTATCCGTTTGGATCCATCGAGTTGTATTTCTCAATTCGAGGTTTAAAACTTGAATATTTTCTCAAAACTTGGGTCCAAACTCATTTCTAAAAAAAAAATCTCAAAATAGCTCTTAAAATTCTCAGAAAAATTTTCTTTTGCAAAAACACAAAAAAATTTAGTTTTAAATCTTTGCTTTCTCACAAACTTTAGGATTTTACTCTAAAAATACAAAAAAATGGAAAAATAACACACAAAAAAAAATCGGGAACTATGTTGTTCAAAATTCTTTTGAAACTTGTTTTTGCTAGAACTCTTTAAAACCACTTTTTTGAAAATCTTTAAAAAGAGGACCGACCTTTTGAAAACTTTTATAAGAAGACCCCCTTAACAAAAGTCGGGTTTAGGGTTACGAAAACCCTATCTTCTGCCGCCCTCCTTCGAGAAGAATGTTCCCCATCGCCAACGGCCGACGCCATGTGCGACCCCCATTTTCATCCTTCATGGACCCTCCATCACCAACAATCTCCTCCTCCTTCGTTCATCTCCAACCACATCGCACATTCCAGAAGCCCCCTCTCTATAAAAGGGACGCAAAGGGGGGGGGGGGAGAAGGGGATCGGTGGTTTTGTATATCCCCCACGTCCTTCTCAATCGACTATCCCTCATCCATCAGTCATCGCTCATCACCGATCTGAAGCGGACCATTCTACACCAAGGCCATACCTCTCTTATCGATCTGAAGCCATCGTGGATCTTCTTTGAGCTGAAACCATCCCTCATCGGAGCTGATCTTATCTTGCAACGACTTGCAATAGTCGTCTTTTCTCTTTCTTTCTCTCACATCATCGGGTTCACGGTGAGTACTTTTTTTGAAATTTCATTTTCTTTGATCTTTCCTGTTCGATGACCCACTGAAGCACTCTGGGTAATATCGGGTTGCTCGTAGCAACTTCGACCTATCCATGTGCAAAATTAATGGAAAATGCTTATTCCAACATTTGATCTCTTTATTCATCGCTTATTCCGATTTTAGTTCATATCTTAATTTTCAACTTGCATATGTTTCCTTTCTTTTCATTCTTACCCGCATTCTAGTTTAATTTGTCTCAGTTTCTATCATTTTATTTCTGTTTGTTTTAATGTCGGATTGGGTTTTGTTTTGTTTTGATTTGCTTCAAGTTGTGCTAGGCCTATTCATTTCATTGAAACACTCTCTGTAATGTCGAACTGCTCATAGCAGCCTCGACTTACAGGAGTAACATTTGCGGAATTTTCATATTTCTGCACTTCCTTCACTGTTATTCTACAACTCGGTATAGAACCGGTTTGCTTCTGTCCACACTTGAATACTCTCGGCTGGTGTCATAGACAGTTGGCTTGCCATCTTATTTTTCTCAATTGGGGTACGTCAGAATTATGGCAAACAGGTAATGTGGGTAGTCTGGAATTTCGCTGATCGTAATGACTTTTCTTCTAAAAAGAAAAATATAATATATATATACAATGATAGATTTGATATTTGGCTGATGATGTTTTGAAACAAACATTGGAGGAGACATATTCAAGGGATGTTCGATGCAATAAGGTAGCATCCAGATGGCCCTGCCAATTGGATCGGTCGTGGAGTTAGTTGCTCCTGACAAATTACTGTCGATCATCCTATGCAATCTTAAATTGACTTGATACAGGAAGTTGAGATCCCTTTTAGCAATCGTGGTTTTGTCTCAAATTGCATTGAGAAAGTCGTGTGCATAGTAATAATCACGCCAAAAAGAAAGGGGACATCCTGTGAGATTCAAATGTTCTTTTACATACATATAACTGGTTAAATCTGGACCATTTCTTTTTTTTTTTCTTCTTCTTCTTTCTTCTTCTCTTTTCTTTTATCTCTCTTCTTTTTCTCATAAGTGCTCTGACAGGTTAATGGCATGTTTGTTCCGGTTGATCAAAGAAGAAAATTCATTTTTTCTTTCCCGAGATCCCACATCTGACTAATGCCTGTTACAGACTCCAGTGCACCAGTTGGCATCTGAAAAGATCATGAATATGGCCTCAGCCGATTATTCATTCCTTATGTCCGTGCTCTTAACCTGATATTGGGCACCTTATCAGCCAGGTAGGTCATTAATCTCTGTTATGAATCTATGATATCTCTTTTGAAATTGATGATCCATCAAGATGCCTTTTGATATACATACCTGTTGGTTGGCGTATCTGATAAAATCCCAGTTTAAAGACTCAAGCCTCACCAAAAAGTTGGTTTGGGGACCAATGGTCCATAAGTTGCAAATTGTGCTTGACTTCGGATGTTCAGCTGAATGTACAAACCACTGGTTTAGGCATACATATCCTAATATATTAAATCAGAAGCTAGGCCAATTCATCCGTTAAGAATGATTAGCAAAGTTAATAACTGACCCCAATTGAGCCTTAATGGCACTATCTCTAAAGCATCTGTGCATGACACGACCATTTGTTCTTGTTACTTATCTTGATTTAGTTGTTATCTCAAAAGTGTGTTGCAAGTGCACTCGATTTGCAAAATTCGTGTACTCTATGCACAACAGCTTTGCTTGCATTCTTTTCTCCCTTTTCCCTTTTACACTTCTTGTGCAAAGTTTAAGCATCTTGATTTGGACATGTAATGCAATACAAAGCCACTATTCAAATCAATAGTTCCATCATTAATTCAGTTTTTTTTTTTTTAGTTTCCATGATGTGCATCTCCAGTTTCTGTTTGCAGGTGAGTACAGTGCATTTTATGGTCTTAGATGTTCTCCTGGGTGGTAATGCACTATCTGTTAGGTTGTTTATGCCATTGGTCATTCCAACAAGATGCCTGTCTTAGGCTATGCCTGTGATCCTGATTTTCAATGAGCATGTACATTTCCTTTTGTTTTTAGCATTAGTGTAATGTATCAAATACAGGTCTCCATGTAAATCTGAGTGTTAGTATGATCACTGCCCATGCATTGTGCTCATTTTCAGCATGTGTTCCTGTCTTTCCTTCTTTTTCCTGTCAAAACGCATGCAGATGAAACAGGAAGATCAAATGGACACATCTTCAGCCTTGCGATTTCAAGTATATATGCGTTCCCATGACATTTGCTAAGACTTATCTGATGTGGGTCATTCGTGTGCTGAATAAGATGCTTGAAAGCTTGTGATCATGTGTTACCTTCTTAACCATCACTAATGTGCACAGCTTATGCATCTTCTTCATCTGTGCCATTACTCTCTGCACTCAAAAGTTCACATTGTTTCATTTTTTTTATCTCCAGTACCATCTATGCTGTACTCCAATAGCTGCCTTCATTACATATTCTGTCGTATAGCAGCAAAAACCCCAGCCACCACTTCATATACTCGTTGTATGCTTAACACTCACAATTGTTCCTTACTCCCTGCAGTTTGTTATACGCAGTAGCCCATGGGCTGCTGTAATTTCTGGTTCAAATACACAGTAGCCCATGGGCTGCTGTAGCTTTCTTTGTCCATTTATATAGTGGCCCAGGGGCTGCTGCAGTTCTTTTGGTCTGTTTACATGCGCAGTAGCCCATGGGGCGCTGTAATTTTTGTTCTAATACATAGCTGCTCATGAACCGATGTAGCATTCTTTGTTTGTTTGCGCAGTAGCCCAAGGGCTACTCTAATTCTTGTTCATATGCATGGTAGCCCAAGGGCTGCTATAGCTTTTGTTCATAAAAAAATAGTGGCTCACAGGCTGCTGCGGTTTCATTTTCATCTATAGTAGCCCATAGGTTGTTACAGCTTCATTGTAACGTTCATAGCATTCTCTACCCACCTACTGCCTTCCACCTATATATATATATATATATATATATATATATATATATATATATATATATATATATATATATATATATATATATATATATATATATATATATATATATATATATATATCTATATATATGCATGAATATGTATACATAGGTATATATCATTTTCACCTTTTTTTTTTTACTTCAGATCTCGAATATCTTGGCATATGAGCATGTCACCATTTGATATCCATATATGTGCAATTTTCTTCTATCTTCATACTAATCCAATGTTTTGCAGGAAATATGGAAAATATCATTACTTGGAGTTGTACATTCAATTTTATATGTTGTAATAAGTTAGGAACTAATGGGAATTTACATTTCCAGTCTTAGATTAGAATGAATGAGCATTGTAAAATCATGATTTGCTTGTTTTCATGCATTTTTTCTTTATTTCTCAAATTCTTACAATGGTGAAACACGAATGGCACGTGCACCATTTCGTAAGAGGTGAATTAATCCAAAGTTGATGATTTACACCAACGGCCATAGTCGGGATGTAAACAAGACTTAGGATTTTTATCTTTTACGAAATAACACTGGATCCATACTGAATCCGTTTTCAAAATTCATCATATTTTCCTTAAATATTTTCTTCTTTTATTAGAGTTTAACTTAGAATTAATTCAATATATATACCAATGGCCATAGTCAGGGTATATTAAGAGTTAATTTCATTTTAAACTCTATAAAATCACCAAAATGTATTTTATTCTTCACTTGAATCTAAATATAGATTATTATATAATACATTCAATGACCATAGTCAAGGATGTATTATATCTTCAATCTTGTTTTAATTCATTTAAAGAATGAAATAGCTTTTCAAAATCCAATTTCAAAGATTCTTTAAATTCATTCATCATATAAGATAGAATTGCATCATATTTTCAAAATTTCCTTTTCAAAATCCCAAGTGGTTCTTCTTCTTCATTTCTCAGATCAAATCTTATTCAAATCCAATTCTATCTCATCTCAAGATTAAAAAAAAATCAATTTCAAGGTTCAAATTGACTTTGAAATTCCAAAATCATTTTTTTATTCAAAACTTCAAATTTCCAAGTTCAAATCAGATTTCAAAGTTCAAATTGACTTTGAAATTCCAAATTCATTTTATATTCAAAACTCCAATCAAAGTTCAATTTAACTTTGATATTCTTGATTCATCTTCTGAATTCAACTCCAAATCCATTTTTAGGATCCAGGATTCAACACTTTTGGATCTTAGACTTCAGATCCAATTTCCTTATAGGATCCAGAATCCAATTTCACCTTGGATCTTAGACTTCAGATCCAATTTCCTTATAGGATCCAGAATCCAATTTCACCTCGAATCTCAGACTTCAGATCCAATTTTCTTATAGGATCCATAATCCAATTTCACCTTGGATCTCAGACTTCAGATCCAAATCCATCTTAGGATCCAGAGTCCAACTCTACATTCGGATCTCAGACTTCAGATCCAATTTCCTTATAGGATCCAGAATCCAATTTCACCTTGGATCTCAGACTTCAGATCCAAATCCATCTTAGGATCCAGAGTCCAACTCTACATTCGGATCTCAGACTTCAGATCCAAATCCATCTTAGGATCCAGAGTCCAACTCTACATTTTGATCTCAGACTTCAAATCCACTCCATTTCAGGATCCAGAACCCAAAGTCCATCTTAGATTCAAAATCTCGGACCCCATTCTGTTTAGGATCCGGAATCCAATTCCAATTCTAGATTTCAATTCCATTTCCGGATCTAATCTGAATCTCTAAAATCCATTTCTATTCTTAAATACCCTTTTTTTTTCTCAGTCCATTCCAATTTCGAACTTCAAAAATTAAATTCCATCCTATCTCTAGTATTCATTTCCTTTCCTAAATTCAAGTTCAAAATTTAAAATTCATTTCCGACTTTGAGACTTCATTTCAAAGCTTTAAATCATTCTTTCTCGAAGTCAAGATTTATTCTCCCAACTCTAATTTACTTCAAAAACTTAGAACTTCTCTGATCTATCTCAAGTTCTAAAGTTAGATTCAATCATTTCTTCACTCCTTTATCAAAGTTCATCTCAGAATACTTGGGAATTTTCAAAAATATCTTCTAAAAAGAGCATACATCCTTGCATTGCACAAGCATGATTCTTTGTGCATCTAGAAGTTAGAATAAATTCTTAGATTATATTTAGGCAAAGCAAAAGGCATAAATTCGATCCTTGGTTCGATTACCCCTGGTAAAGGCGCCAGGAACGGTCGAACCTCGTACCGACGAGCGAATCCCGTCTCTCCATTTTCCCGCAATATTTTCAAAAACGGAGGCGAGTTAAATTTCTAAATATTTTTTCAAATTAAGGTCAAGTGAGACCGCGCAAAAGAGTTCTTCTTCTCTCTCTCTCTTTCTTTCTTTTCTCTTCTCTCTCTCTTTTCTTTCTTTTATTCTTTTCCCTTCAAAAAGGAGGAAAATAGAGGTTGGAAAAGGGAAAGAGAAGGAAGAGAGAGAAACCACGAGAGAGGAAAAATTTTGCGATGATCACAGTTTTGGCGACCGTGATGGGACCCGTCTTCGTCCGGTTGGATCTATGCCTTTGCTTTGCTTTAATATTTTCTAAGTCTTTATTCTTCTATGTCAGCTACATTTCCATGCAAACCTTAGGAGCCTAGACTCTGTCCTAAAGCTGACACCATTGCATATAGGATCTAAGTATGGTTTGGTAGGACCATATTGAGGATATTATTCCATGTTCACATTAGATTTAGGTCTTAAATACAACTCTCCTCAATTTTAGGGATTGAATGCAAATAATGTATGCAAGTGTATGCTTCTCTTTATTTAAATCTATCTCTTTAGGACTTGCATTAGAGCCTTCTGATTTTATTGCATGTTGATCATATTTTGAAAACATCCCTACCTATATTGTCCCGGTCTTCACGTTGCTGGGCTGTCTCACTGAACCATAGTTCGGGAGAGAGCCTCACAACTGGACCACTTATTTGGGTTCGCGCCCCCCTACCACGTACCTAAGGGCCATAGTCCGAGGTATATCGGTAGGTGCTCAAGGATGTTGGGAAGCCCTTACCTTAGAACCGGAGAAATATCTTATAGGCCACGTACTTAGAGCTTCGGCTTGAGTATATCGGCATACCTTGATTGGAATCAGATGATCTGAACCGTAGAGTTAGGATTAAGGTCCTACAAGCTATTTCAAATATTGCATATAGAGTCAGCCTTTAGGGAGTGCTGTGTGCGCATCCTTGTTTGTGCAGCTTTGATTGTGTAATTTTTATTGTATTCTCCTATATATGTCGAACCTTTTTTTCAAAACCCTGGGTGTATATTATTCAAAATTTTCCTCTATTTTTCAAAAAACACCAGGTGTATTTTTTTTTTTTTCCTTTACCTACATTCTTTTCTCTTTTGTGTGTCAAAAATTTTCTTAAAAATCCTGGAAAATCTTTTCCTAAGCCCCTCAGTCTTTCAAAAATTTCCAGGAGTTGTGTTTATCCTCTTCTTTCATCAAAATATGTCTGTAAGTCATGCACTCTATCTGATTCTTCCTCTTTTTGCCTCAGTATCACTCCGATGGCATCCGAATCTCCCGATACTATCTTTCCTTGGGATCATGTCTTCTGTCAAATAAGGGATGGAACCCCAGATCTTCGGGTCATCCAGTCTTGTACCTTCTTCCCTCGGTGGTACTATTCTTGGTTCACCGCCTTCTCACGTATGTTCCCAGACCACTTGGATGATTGTGGATTGGAGATGGCATCGGCAGTTGGCAAGCGAACCATCAACGACAGTCTGATTCAAGCTATGGCAGAGCGGTGGAATCCGCGTACCTGCACGTTTTGGTTTCCGTGGGGAGAGATGACTTTGCTAATGGATGAGTTCAGTGATATCATGGGATTGCCAGAACCAGCTGGTCAGCCAGATGATCCAGTCGAGCAGCAATTCTTGATCAATGTCAAAGGGGTAAATGTTCGAGAAGCATTGGCCAGAGCTACAGGGAGCAGATCCTGGCCTCTCACAGAGATCAACGGAAGTCAGTTCATCGATCTGTTCGAACTCTATCACAAGTATGGGGCCTACGAAGAAGTCGATACCTTATCTCGAGCAGCGAAAGAAAGAATTCAGCATGCCATGGTCCTATGCACAGTGGGGCTGGCGTTCTTTTAGGACGGTCAGAATTTCATCGATGTCAGAGTCGCCCAACTTTTTCAAAGATGGGGAAGCAAGCAGACCCGTCAGCTTTCAGTCTCCATGGCAGCTCTAGCTTTTCTCTATAGAGGTTTGGCTCGTTTCGCCCTCGGAGAAACAATTTTGGTAGAAGGATGCACGTATGCCTTACAGTCGTGGTTCCTGCGACATGTACCGTCAAAAGCTAGTTCTTTCAGATTCAGCAACAAGCAGCCGAAGTCAGCCATTCAGTGCTGAGCTTTGATCGAAAAGCTGCATCAGAAGGAAATCATTTGGGACTTCTTCGACAGAAGAGAGACCGTTCCTCGATACACCTATGCTCGTGACAAGCGCTACAGATTGCTCGGCCCTTTCTTCTGCGTCGACTATCAGCCAGAGAGGTGTCTTCGACAGTTCTCGCAGCGGCAGATTCGTGTCAATACCCGCTTCCCGACAGGCCACATGCCAGAGTTCGATCTACGGTCGGATCAGTGGTCTGGAGCATACCACGTCGCCAAATACACTTGGGACTCTTTCATTCCTTTGTCTATATTTCTCGGTCCTAATGTATCATCAGAGTATCGAGAATGGTGGCAAACTGTCTGCCCACCTTCTCTTTGTATTTAAAATTTTGTTATTAATGAAAATGCAAACTTTTGTTCTGATAAAAAGCTTTTTATGGCCAAATCTTATTGTTTCATGTAGTTACGAATTCATCCCCAGTGATGAGACCCATTTTTGTATATTCTTTCTTCGATTATCTCTCGTCATGATAGAGGACCTCGCCTAGGTCATAAGGCGCATTTTGTTGCCACAAAAAAAGTGACACGATCATTTGTGATGACCCAATCCCTGGTGATGGGATAACTTACCTAAACAATTGTCTATCAATTCCCTCTTTCATGTCTTTTCTCAAAAATTGCACTTTCAAAAAACTCCTCCAAACCCTAACCATTCCTTTCACCTTCAACAGGAAATCACTGGCATTGGCAAAATGGTTGTAACAAGGGCAGGAAAAGAAACAGTTCCTCAACACAGCGACAGTGAGGCCGAAGGGATGGATTCTCCCAAATCAGTCAGGGGACAAAATCAGAACCAAGCAGATGATATAGATCCTGCCATGTACAACCTGTTCAAAAGGATGATGAACAAAATGATGTCAGAACAGGCGGAGGCCAGTCAGAAAGAAGTTGCTCCAAAAAGCAAGCCAAAGAAGTAGGCTATAAAGAAACCAATCAGGATCATCAAGAAAAAAGTCCAGCTCGACACCGCTTCTGAAGAAACGGAGTCAGTAGAAGAAGAATCAGAAGAGGAAGAGCAATTTGTTTATCATCAGAATCCTCCGCCGCAGTTTGTAAAGACCGCTGCAGAGCCCGAATCAATCAATAAGCCTGTTTCAGTTAATGACCCAATTTAAGAACAGATGAAAGAAATGAATCGGGCTATCAAGGATATTCAGGCCAAAAGCAAGGGCAAGCAGACCTACTCCGGTGAAGATTTTTACTATGGCCTGGACGGGGATGACAATCTGGAAAATCTCCCACGCAAGTTCCTTAAATTTGATGGAACCAGCAACCCTAAGGCTCATCTGGCCACCTTTTATGCCGAATGCGGCCGTTTCAGGAAAGACAATCGGGCGTTATTCATTTGCTTTCCTCGCAGCTTAGAAGGGGTAGCAGCCAGGTGGTATACAGACCACATTAATCCTATCGAACTATGAGAGTTCGATAAGGTCGTGAACTTGTTCATTGAACGCTTCATGTTTAATGTCGAAGCCTCACCAACCCTCAATCATCTGTACAATTTAAAACAGATGGAGAACGAAAAAGCCAACGAATTCATCCACAGGTGGAGAAGCACCTGTAATAGAATGAAGGTTCCCATCCCAGAGGAACACGCTCTGCAGATTATTCTGAATAATTTCGCCCAGCCTCTGAGGAACCTCATTTCCACTTCGCCCGCCAAGTCATTCATCAAACTGATTGAGAAAGCCGAGTGGCTCGAGACCGGCTTGGATAATGGCCTATATGAGGGTTACCCTTTCGTCCGAGGAAACCCTGAGCAGAAGAAAAAGGCTCATGTTGCTTATTCCACGGATTTTCCCGATAACAGTAGTAGCTCTGGCAAAAAGAAAAGCAAGAAGAATCGCAGCAAGAACTCAGGGCATCCCAGGGCCGAAAGGACAAACTCAGCAGCCCAGAAAGGGAAATTTGTTAAGCCACATCCTGTTCAATCAGTGCCTCATTCTGAAGCAAAGCAGTCAGAGAAGCCGAAGCACGAAGGGTGGAGTTATGATCGGGAGTTTTCAGCTTTAGAGCAGTCCTGCGAAGACATCTTGGAATATATGATGTCGAAAGGAATGATCAAACTTCCCAAGGTAGCGGATCCTCCCGTTGCTATGGGAAAATGGACTGACAAGTTCTGCAAGTTTCACCGGACTGTGGGACATGACACCGAGCATTGCTTTGTTCTTAAGAACATCATCCAGGACTTCATTGACAAGAACCTGTTGATTGAGGATGAAGAAGAACAACCGGAAATTCTATCCAAGCCATTTCCCAAGCACTCAGCTTCGGTCATCACGGAGCAGACATTCTCTCTTCAAGATAGCATCCAACCATGTTCTAAACAGGACATTCAGAATCAACATCAGGTCCTAGTCCTTCGCCAGGCACAGTCATTCATCAAGAGGGCGGATGCCACTGCATCTTCCAGCAAACCAACAAAGGCAATGATGGAAATTGCCAAGATGGTCCCCAGAATCCCGAAGCGCTTTATCAAGACAGCTTCAAAGAAAGAAGAAGCTTCCGAGTCAGTTCAGAAGCCGATTACTGCTTTATCCAACATCTCTATCTTGGACCTGACCCACGCTTCACCAGAGCACCAGCAAGTGCTAGAAGATCTGCTCAGAAAGATCAAAGTCAAGCCTAGCACGAATCCGCAAGACATGGCTCAAATCGTCAATCAGGCCATGACAAATGCACCGATCACTTTTTCTGATGAGGATTTGCCAAAGCCTCATTCGTTTCATAACAATGCCCTATATATAGTGGTGCGAACCAGGGGCATGACAGTCCCTCACGTGCTAGTCGACGGGGGCAGCAGCCTAAATATCTGTCCAAAGATGACAGCCAAGGCTTTGGGATTAAAAGAAGATGAATATACCCCAGATCCGATCACGATCTATGGTTTTGACAACCACGGACAGACAGCCAAGGGGAATATATTTCTCGAAATTTTTATCAACTATTCGGTGCATACAGTCCTGTTTCATGTAGTGAATGTGCCACCTACGTACAATCTACTACTTGGGTGCACTTGGATCCACAACGCCAATGCGGTCCCATCAACCCTTCACCAGTGTATCAAGTGGTCGAAGGGAGGCATGATCACCACGGTCCTAGGAGAGGATCCGGAAGAACGACTCCCGCAGCCGATGATTCCCCGTCCTACTTTCACTGCCGACATCCCGAGCATCCGGGAAGCCGAAGAAATTGATCTGAGTGAAAGTCTGGATATGCTAAATTTGAAAGAAGTCCAGCCAATAGAAAATGTCACTGCAGTAGTTCAGTGGCAGGGACCTCGCTTCTTCAAGCTAGGAGGACGCCTCGATTGCACTTCATTCAAAGATCACCCGCTTTTTCCTCAGTTCTCAAAAACAAGGAAAGGATTTGATCTTCTAATGAAGCATGGTTACCAACCCTTCAGGGGTTTGGGCAGAAATGAGGACGGCATTCTGGAGCCGATCGTCCCCGCTCAGCATGTCACCGGCACAGGCTTGGGTTTCACAGGTCAGTCATCAGGCAGAAAGACCATCTTCATCAAGGGAGCCCAGTGATGAAGACAATGCCAGTGTTTTCTGTTTTCTTTCCTTTCTATCATCTTGTAAGGGCAAGATCCGCCCCAACTCCTTTCTTTTCTTCAAACGATCGCTTGTAAATATCAAAGTTTACTTCATCAATGAAAAGTTTGTTTTCTCTGTTCATCTTGGTGTACACAAATTCTCTGCTTATATCCTTGTCTATGTTGCCATTCTCTGTTTCTGTACAAAAGGCTATTTTTCGAACATTTTTTTCCTTTTTCTCAAAGGCCTTCTTTTCGCTGCCAGGATTGCCGGGATCATGACTCCTAAATCGTTCAAAAAGCTCGTTATCAATACCAACTTTTTTCAAAATAAACCAGCCAGAACCTGCAAGGCAGAGGTCAGCGAAGTAACAGAGCAGGTCGAAGAGTTGGCAGAATTCGACTCAACAATTCAAGATCTGCCAGAATTTGCCAGCATTCAGAAGAAAGATGAATCATCTCCATTGGTTCAAGATCCAACGGAGGATGTCAACATCGGTTCGGAAGATGATCTAAGAATCCTCAAAATTGGTTCCAGTCTAAGTTTAGATAAGAAGGAAAAGGTCATCTACTTCCTCAAACAGCATCAGGAAGTCTTCGTTTGGACTTATGAGGATATGCCAGGCTTAGACTCCAAATTAGTCGAGCATCGCCTTGTGTTGAAGCCAGATTGCAAACCCATCAAGCAGAAACTCAGAAAAATGGATCCCCGAGTAGCACCACAAGTTAAAGAAGGACTTGAGGAGTTGTTAAAGGCAGGATTCATTCGGACCACTGAGTATCCAGACTGGTTGGCAAACATTGTGGCAGTCCCCAAAAAGAATGGCAAAGTTCGGATTTGGATTGACTTCAGAGATATGAACAAAGCCACCCCAAAGGATGATTATCCACTCCCCAACATCGATCTTCTGATCGATAGCACGGCAGGCCATGCCATGTTCTCCTTCATGGATGGATACTCGGGCTACAATCAAATCAAATTGGCCGCTCGTGACCAATCCAAAACTTCCTTCACCACTCCTTGGGGTACCTTTTGCTATACAGTCATGCCGTTTGGACTCAAGAATGTCGGGGCAACCTATTAGAGGGCTATGGCAGTGATCTTTCATGATCAGATGCACAAGAACATGGATGCCTATGTGGATGACATCCTGGTCAAGTCCAAAGAAGGAGAGGATCATCTTGATGCTCTCGGCCAGGTCTTCGAAAGACTTATTCTCTATAAGCTGAGGCTCAATCCACAGAAATGCATCTTCGGAGTAGAGTCAGGCAAGCTGCTTGGCTACATGATCAGCAAGAAAGGCATAGAGGTGGATCCTGCCAAGGCAAAGGCGATCATTGATATGCCGCCTCCCACCAATCTTAAAGAGCTGCGAAGCCTTCAAGGTCGTATTCAGTCAATTCGGCATTTTATCTCTAATTTGGACATGAGATGCGAGCCCTTCAATCACTTGCTAAGAAAAGAAGTGAAGTTTGAATGGGGACCAGAATGCCAGCTCTCATTTGAGCGCATCAAGCAATATCTTCTCAATCCACCTGTTTTGAAGCCGCCAGAACTCGGAAAACCACTCCTTTTATATATTTCTGTCAACCACAATGCTTGTGGCGGATTTCTTGCGCAGTATGAGGAAGGCAGCCGGATAGAGCATGCCATCTACTACATCAGCAAGACTTTCATCGATTACGAGAAGAGATATTCTCAGATGGAAAAGACATGTCTAGCCTTAGTGTGGATGTGTCAGAAGCTGAGACATTACCTAATGGCATCAGAAATCAAAATCCTGTCGAGACTTAACCCTCTCAAATACATCCTTGAGCAGCCTTTCCTTACCGGACGGATTGCGAAATGACAAGTCCTCCTAATGCAGTATGACCTGGAATATGTTTCTCAGAAGTCAGTCAAGGGTCAGTCCATCGCAGATCAGTTGGCAGATCTCCCGTTAACAGAAGAGATCAAAGCAGAAGATGATTTTCCTGATGACCGCATCTGCAGTACTCAGGAATCTCCAGTCTAGACTCTATTCTTTGACGGAGCCCGAAATATGTCCGGCATAGGGATTGAGATTTTGCTAATCACTCCTGAAAAGGAGATGCTCCCTTATTCCCTCAAGCTCAATTTCCAATGTACTCATAACATGGTCGAGTATAAAGCTCTAATACAAGGCCTCAAGATCTTGCAAAGCTTTGATGTCAAGAGAATACACGCCTTCGGCGACTCATTACTTGTTGTCAGTCAAGTTAACGCTGAATGGCAAGTCAAGGATTCAAAGTTAATCCCTTATCAGAAGATTGCCTTAGCTCTCAAAGGCAACCTTGAAGAATTTCAGCTCAATCATGTCAAGAGGGAATACAATCACATAGCCGATGGCCTAGCCTGCTTAGGCTCTATTTTGTCTTTTAAAGACAATGAATCCTGTCGTTCCTTTGAGATCGGCAGACTTGATCAACCTGCCTACATTCCAACTGAACAAGTGAACCAAGCCGCTCAGAAAGAGAAGCCATGGTACCAAGACATTAAAAATTTCATCAGAACCGGTGAATTTCTAGCGGAAATGCCAAAAAAGGAGCAACACGCGATTCAGCGCATGTCAACACGTTACTTCATCCTCGCCGACATTCTCTACCATCGTGGTTTCAGTTCTGAGTATGCCAGATGCTTAGATAAGGATGAAGCCATGGAAGTTGTCCGAGAGGCACACGAAGGAATTCGTGGTGGTCACGTCGGCTACCAGACACTCGTCAAGCAGATTATTCGGGCAGGATACTACTGGAAAACCATGCAGCAGGATTGCCATCAATTTGTAAGGAAATGCGTCAAGTGTCAAATGCACGCACCTTCCATTCATGCGCCAGCCGCATATTTGCAATCCGTGGTCTCTCCTTGGCCCTTTTCAATGTGGGCCTTTGACGTAGTTGGTCCGATCACTCCTTCAGCTTCTAATGGCCACCGATACTTCCTGGCAGCTACAGAATACTACACCAAATGGGTCGAAGTTATCACTCTGCGAACAGTAGAAGGCCGACATGTGGTCTCGTTTATCCATAAGAATCTTCTTTGCCGTTTCGGCGTCCCACACGATATTGTGTCAGATAATGGCAGCCATTTCAAGAATGAGAAGATGAAGACCTTCTGCTCAAAGTTCGGGATTTATCACCACTTCTCAGCTCCTTAATATCCCCAAGGGAACGGCCAAGCAGAGGCCACCAACAAGATTTTGATCCGCATTCTTGAAAGAACTGTGGAGACGGGCCGTGATTGGCACGAGAAGATGCACGATGCACTTTGGGCGTACCGAACCACCATTCAAACCCCAACCAATGCTACGCCTTCAGAGCTTGTTTATGGGACGGAGGTGGTGTTACCTCTACATGTTCAGAAGCCTGCACTCAAGTTTGCGTCACTCATAGAACTTCCGCTTGATCAGTATCAGCAGCAGAGATTGGTACAACTTGATCTATTAGATGAGAAAAGACTCAAGGCAGCAGAGCACGCTCAGGCCTACCGTCAAAGGATAGCTAGGCATTACGCCAAGTCAGTTATTGAGAGAAGGTTTCGAGTTAATGATCTTGTGCTTAGATCAACAGCTCATCTCAAGCATCGGCCAAAGGGCAAGTGGTCACCCAATTGGGAAGGCCCTTATGTGGTTAAGGAAGCGCTGCCTCGCAATTCCTATCGTCTGATCAATGCAGATGGAATGGAACTGCCAGATCCTATTAATGCCCTACATTTGAAGAGATTTTACACTTAAATTCCTAGTCTTTTGTACTCTTCAAAAATCTCTCTCAATAAAGCAATGATTTCCTATTATATTCTCACATCTTCTCCCTGATACTGGGGCATTTTATTTTAATCTATACTTATTTTCCTTCATCATAAATACAGGCAGGATCAAATAAATCCTTTTCTAAAAATTTTACCAACTCTTTGATAACTTGGTTGTCATTATTAAGATTGCATTCGTTTCGTTTTATCTAATCAAATTTTATCGATTTATTGTCAATTTTATCAATTGGTTTAGTTTCATTAAGTTTTATCAATTTTACTAAATTTTATTCCCCTATTTTTAAACCCTTTTAGGTTAAGGGATAAACCAGATGCTACTTTCCCATGAGGTATTTCCTTTATTCTTATCTTCCCGCTCAGGTTAAGGGAAAAACCTGACCCTCGTTGTCCGAGGTGTTTCCCATTCAAGATAAGGGAAAATCCTGAAACCCCTCGCAGGAGCGATAGTGCTACCTATGAGGATTCTTTTGTAAATAACAAGTTTTATCAACCTTCATTTGATTTTCTAAATTTATATCAATTTCTCTTCATTTAAATTTTCCTTAAATTCTATTCTTTTCCCGTTCAGGATAAGGGGTAATCCTGAAATCCCTCATAGGAGCATTAATGCTACCCATGAGAATTCTTTTTTAAAAATAAATTCTAAAAAAGTTTCCTTAAATTCTTCCCCTTTCTTTTATTTTCCTTCTTCCTTCAGGATAAAGGATAATCCTGAAGTCTTTCCTCATCAATTTCTTTCTCAATTTTCTGTCAATTTTTAATTTTATCAATTTTGATTGATTCTTTGTTAAATTCTTCTTTATTCTTCAAAATCTATTTGTCATTTGTTCTTTCCCCTTTCAGGTTAACGGATAAACCTGAACCTCGTTCTTCGAGGTACATCCCTTTCAGGTTAAGGGATAAAACCTAAACTATTTCAAATAAACTCTTCAATTTATATCAACCTTTATTCATTCTTCTTCAGGATAAGGAAAAATCCTAAAGTCCTCAAAGTTCAGACCATCTTGGGTCGAGAACCTTGAATAAATCTTTGTAATCGTCGGAATCTATTCACGCTTCTTTTCGTCAATCCTTTCAAATCCGACTCGGATTCCCCCTTTTTTTTTGTATATTCTTATTTTTTTTTGAAGTCTCAAGTTCCGACTTGAACATCCTTTTGAATCCAATGCTCGTGTTGGACAAATCATTGTTTTGAGAATTCGAGTTTTTCCAAACTTAATTCTCACTCATTTAAAAAAACCGGGTTCCGACTCGGATTTTCCTTTTTGTATATTCTTATTTTTTTTGAAGTCTCAAGTTTCGACTTGAACTTCCTTTTGAATCCAATGCTCGTGTTGGACAAATCATTGTTTTGAGAATTCGAGTTTTTCCAAACTCAATTCTCACTCATTTAAAAAAAAACGGGTTCCGACTCGGATTTTCCTTTTTGTATATTCTTATTTTTGAAGTCTCAAGTTCCGACTTGAACTTCCTTTTGAATCCAATGCTCGCGTTGGACAAATCATTGTTTTGAGAATTCCAGTTTTTCGAAACTCAATTCTCACTCATTTAAAAAAACCGGGTTCCGACTCGGATTTTCCTTTTTGTATATTCTTATTTTATTTTTTTTTTAAGTCTCAAGTTCCGACTTGAACTTCCTTTTGAATCCAATGCTCGTGTTGGACAAATCATTGTTTTGAGAATTCGAGTTTTTCCAAACTCAATTCTCATTCATTTAAAAAAAAACGGGTTCCGACTCGGATTTTCCTTTTTGTATATTCGTATTTTTGAAGTCTCAAGTTCCGACTTGAACTTCCTTTTGAATCCAATGCTCGTGTTGGACAAATCATTGTTTTGAGGATTCAAGTTTTTTCAAACTCAATTCTCACTCATTTAAAAAAAACCGGGTTCCGACTCGGATTTTCCTTTTTGTATATTCTTATTTTTTTTTTTTTGAAGTCTCAAGTTCCGACTTGAACTTCCTTTTGAATCCAATGCTCGTGTTGAACAAATCATTGTTTTGAGAATTCAAGTTTTTCCAAACTCAATTCTCACTCATTTAAAAAAAAACGGGTTCCGACTCGGATTTTCCTTTTTGTATATTCGTATTTTTGAAGTCTCAAGTTCCGACTTGAACTTCCTTTTGAATCCAATGCTCGTGTTGGACAAATCTTTGTTTTGAGAATTCAAGTTTTTCCAAACTCAATTCTCACTCATTTAAAAAAAAACGAGTTCCGACTCGGATTTTCCTTTTTGTATATTCTTATTTTTTTTTTTTTTGAAGTCTCAAGTTCTGACTTGAACTTCCTTTTGAATCCAATGCTGGTGTTGGACAAATCATTGTTTTGAGAATTCGAGTTTTTCCAAACTCAATTCTCACTCATTTAAAAAAAAACGGGTTCCGACTCAGATTTTCCTTTTTGTATATTTGTATTTTTGAAGTCTCAAGTTCCGACTTGAAGTTCCTTTTGAATCCAATGCTCGTGTTGGACAAATTATTGTTTTGAGGATTCAAGTTTTTCCAAACTCAATTCTCACTCATTTAAAAAAAACCGGGTTCCGACTCGGATTTTCCTTTTTGTATATTCTTATTTTTTTTTTTGAAGTCTCAAGTTCCCACTTGAACTTTCTTTTGAATCCAATGCTCGTGTTGGAAAAATCATTGTTTTGAGAATTCGAGTTTTTCCAAACTCAATTCTCACTCATTTAAAAAAAACGAATTCCGACTCGGATTTTCCTTTTTGTATATTCGTATTTTTTAAGTCTCAAGTTCCGACTTGAACTTCCTTTTGAATCCAATGCTCGTGTTGGACAAATCATTGTTTTGAGGATTCGAGTTTTTCCAAACTCAATTCTCACTCATTTAAAAAAACCGGGTTCCGACTCGGATTTTCCTTTTTGTATATTCGTATTTTTGAAGTCTCAAGTTCCGACTTGAACTTCCTTTTGAATCCAATGCTCGTGTTGGAGAAATTATTGTTTTGAGGATTCAAGTCTTTCCAAACCCGATTCTCACTCATTTAAAAAACTGGGTCCCGACTCGGATTTTCCTTTTTGTATATTCGTATTTTTGAAGTCTCAAGTTTCGACTTGAACTTCCTTTTGAATCCAATGCTCGTGTTAGACAAATCGTTGTTTTGAGAATTCGAGTTTTCAAAAACTCGATTCTCACTCATTTCTTATATTTGAAAACCGGGTTCTGACTCGGATTTTCCTTTTTCGTATGTTCTTATTTTTGAAGTCTCAAGTTCCGACTTGAACTTCCTTTTGAATCAAATACTCGTATTGGATAAATTATTGTAAATTCGAATTTTCACACTCATTTCTTCCCCTTCAGGATAAGGGATAATCCTGAAAACACCGACAATCATTCTTATTCAATTTTCAAGTATCTTAGAATGTCGGTCTCCCGTGCAGAATCTCCGTTGAAAAATCCAGTACTCGTACTGGTGTACATTTTCGAAACCCAGTGCTCGTACTGGTGTGCTTTTCGAAAATCCAGCGCTCATGCTGGTGAGCACTCTCGAAAACCCAGTGCTCGTACTGGGGCGCATTTTTCGAAAACCCAATGCTCGTGCTGGTGTGCATTTTTCAAAACCCAGCGCTCGTACTGGGGCATTTTTTGAAATCCAGTGCTCGTGCTGGTACATCTAGCACTCGTGCTAGTGTTGGGCTGACTAATCAGTTAGCCCTCCCGGTTCAGTCTTTGCACTAACAAATCCTCATCATTCAAGCTCTAAATTCTCAATTTCAACCTTCAGGTCATTATTTTATCAAAATTCAATCTTTTTCTCTTGCGAAGGACCCTCTTCAGGGAGAGTTTGAGGGAGCTTGTTCCTTTCGCATGCAGCCATCTTTCATTTGCAAGAACCCTCTTTCAGGGAGAGTTTGAAGGGACTCGTTTTCTTCGCGAGCAGTTTGCAAAACAACCACCAACTTTACACAAAAGAGCCTTTTTGTTAGGGAGAGCTTCGACGAAAGCTCGTTTCTTTTGTGGCCCTTTGTTTTTCTCATCTTTGGCCAAATCCTTTCGCAGAGGACCCTCTTCTAGGGAGAGTGTGATGGACTCGTTCCTCTGTGATACTTTCTCAACTTTGTTTTTCGGCCGCCTTTCCATAAGAGAAGCCTAGAGATAGGGAGTTTCGACGAAAACTTAATTTCTCTTCGAAAGTTCCGTTTTGCAAACACCTCCTCTTTGGGGAAGAGAGGAGTATTTCCAACTTCCCATTCAGGTAAGGGCTTAAGCCTGAGTCTCTCTTTTTGGGGAAAAAGAGAGGAGAATTTTGTCACGGACGTGTCGATTCGATATCGAGCGATTTCTTTCATCAGGGATTTATAGAATACTTTTGCCAATTTGCTATCAAAAGTCATTATTGATCTCAAAGCTTTCATCACATAAAGAATTGTCTTAAACTACCTTTAGTATTATTTCCAAAAGAGCAAGACTTTTGCGAAATGAGAACTAAATTCAAGCTTATTCTGTTGGTCAACCGAAAGGATGAAGAAAAATCTTCGATATGACCAGTAAAGGAAAATTCATTGATGTTGAAAAGCCATGAGTGAACTGATATTGATCGTAGCTGCGGCACATTCCTAAAGATCATTTTTCTGGCAGTAAGACAGTGGAAATATCCTGGGCAGTAAAAAAGAACCTACCCAATCCATATATCCTCAGTCGCCTAAGCTGCAATCAAATATCCGCAAAAGGGATCTCTCAATTGTCGTCAAGATGAAGGCGAATTAAGCGAGTAGACCCTCGGGGCCAAAGAAGATTTGAAACATCTCCAAGATGATGGAGTTTGTGACAGATCCTTCCAGGGAAAGTTCGGATCACCGTCGAGATGAAGGCGGATGCGATGAACCTACCGACAAACCCTAAAAGATATTCGATTTCTGCTATCATCTAGAGATTTTACCGAAGAGTTTATACCATCAAGGTCATAATTCCTGAAAAAAGAAAAAGAAGGATCGGAGCATCTCCAAGATGAAGGAGTTTGTGACGTACCCTTCCTAAAAAAGAGGAAAAGTCAGGACATCTCCAAAATGAAGGATGATGTAAAAGAACCCAAGAAAGCTCCATGGTTCAAAAAGAGTGCAAAAAGATCATCATGGGAAATGCCCAGGATATCAAACTGCCCAAAAGTTGCCAGGAATCATCTTTTTCCATGTGATATTCTTTTATCAATATCTTTTCACTCAATTGCTTTTATGAAGCTAAGAATATTTCCTCTCTTTTCATATCAAGGAAATTGATATCTTCCTCAAAGAAGCTCAACAGTAACAAATTTGAATTTGATTCTTGATTCTACAGAGTTAGCCCAATTGGAGCTAATACTCTAGGTAGAAAGAGGTGATATTTCCACACATGAGCACAATTCAATCATTCTGAATCAACTACAATTTTGGCATCTTATTGGCAATATTTTCTCATTATCCCAACATGAAGTGTGAACTTGATGGTCGTTTTGATGTACCCTGACGTCATCCCTCCTTAGGACTGAAAAGTCCTTTCCTTTCCGCCTGATCTGAGCGCTCTCAGATCTGCACACTTCCCTGCGCTCCCCACTGTCCTGCCATAGACAGTTCCCGCTCAGGATAAGGGTTAAACCTGAACTTTTTGCAAAAGATCTGTTATTGTCAAACGCTATTTTCAGTCTCAGCAATGAGGCACCCAAGAACAACCCCTTTTCAAGCTTTAGGGACCCCCATTTTCATTCTTTTGCGAAAAACCCTTCGTGGACTTGTTGTGCAAAGTCTAGAGGCCCATCACAGTTTTCCTCGCTCCTCGAGGATTCTGTATCCATTCAGGCTAAGGATTAAACCTGTTACCTCGTTCCTCGAGGTATCACCCAAACCTTCTGCGAGAGGTCGCCTGTCTTTAGAAAGCCGATTTTAGTCTCAGCAATGAGGCGCCCAAGATCATTCCTTTTCCAAGCTTTAGGGAATCCCTTGTTTTTCTCTTCTCGCAAAAACCCCTTCCGGATTTGTTTGTCCAAATTTTGAAGGTCCCATTATGGTTTCTTCATCCGAGGATTCCGTATGGTCGTCCCTTTCAGGTTAAGGGTTAAGCCTGAACCTCGCTCCATGTGGTATCTTCCGTTCAGGTTAGGGTTAAACCTGAGTCCCGCTTTGACTAGATATCCTTTCTAGTCCCATCACGGTTTCTTCACTCGAAGATTCTGTATCATCCTCCCACTCAGGTCAAGGGTTAAACCTGAATCTCGCTTCGGCGATGCATTTGTTGTCCCATCACGGTTTCTTCGCTCGAAGATTCTGTATGGTCGTCCCTCTCAGGATAAGGGTGAAGCCTGAACCTCGCTCCGCGAGGTACCTTCCTTTCAGGTTTGGGTTAAACCTGAGCCTCGTTTAGACGAGGTAATCCTTCCCATCCCATCATGGTTTTCCCCACAAAGGAATCCGTGCTCTTTGTACATCCATCCAAGAAAGGATCGTCATTGAGTTTCATCTCACGAGGCATCTCTCTCAAAATGTCCCATCAAGGTCCGTTTATATTTCCTTTCCCCCATCCAAATTATCTTGATCTATCTTCGTCCCATCCAGGTTAAGGGCTAAACCTGAGTCATTCCAAAGGGCTAATCTTGTCTCACCCATGAGACTTGATCAAAATTCTTATCTTTCACTATCCCTGTGACTTTCACCCAAAGTCCCATCACGATTTCCTCATTTCTATTATTCAATCATATCATTGTCGAGGATTTCGTCCCCGAAACCATTCAGGATAAGGTTTTGACGCCTAAGAAGCCATATTTTCAAAAATAATTCTTCCACACCCAGCTCAGATCGGCTGACTGGGGCATTTTGCAAAATTTGGAGTATTTCTTTGCCACTAAGCTCGGCTTTTAACCGGCTTAGTAGCAAAGAGGGGCATCTGTGAACACCCCAAATTTTTCAAAATGTTGTAAATATCCCCTTTTTCCTTTTTCCCCCATTTTCTGAGTAATTGAGTCAGATTTAAAATCTAAATTCCATTTTATTTCTCAAATTTTGCTGAAATTAAATTCATTTTATATATTTGACTCAATTTCGGACCGGGATCCATTGTCAAAATCAAATCTGAGCTTCATTATCCAATTTTAAATCAAATTCTCAAAATCTCCAAAAATAACTTCTAGAAAAGCTTAAACAGTTCATCCTGTATCCGTTTGGATCCATCGAGTTATATTTCTCAATTCGAGGTTTAAAACTTGAATATTTTCTCAAAACTTGGGTCCAAACCCATTTCTGAAATTTTTTTCTCAAAATAGCTCTTAAACTTCTCAGAAAAATTTTCTTTTGCAAAAACACAAAAAAAATTAGTTTTAAATCTTTGCTTTCTCACAAACTTTAGGATTTTACTCTAAAAATACAAAAAAATGGAAAAATAACACACAAAAAAAAATCGGGAACTATGTTGTTCAAAATTCTTTTGAAACTTGTTTTTGCTAGAACTCTTTAAAACCACTTTTTTGAAAATCTTTAAAAAGAGGACCGACCTTTTGAAAACTTTTATAAGAAGACCCCCTTAACAAAAGTCGGGTTTAGGGTTACGAAAACCCTATCTTCCGCCGCCCTCCTTCGAGAAGAATGTTCCCCATCGCCAACGGCCGACGCCATGTGCGACCCCCATTTTCATCCTTCATGGACCCTCCATCACCAACAATCTCCTCCTCCTTCGTTCATCTCCAACCACATCGCACATTCCAGAAGCCCCCTCTCTATAAAAGGGACGCAAAGGGGGGGGGGGAGAAGGGGATCGGTGGTTTTGTATATCCCCCACGTCCTTCTCAATCGACTATCCCTCATCCATCAGTCATCGCTCATCACCGATCTGAAGCGGACCATTCTACACCAAGGCCATACCTCTCTTATCGATCTGAAGCCATCGTGGATCTTCTTTGAGCTGAAACCATCCCTCATCGGAGCTGATCTTATCTTGCAACGACTTGCAATAGTCGTCTTTTCTCTTTCTTTCTCTCACATCATCGGGTTCACGGTGAGTACTTTTTTTGAAATTTCATTTTCTTTGATCTTTCCTGTTCGATGACCCACTGAAGCACTCTGGGTAATATCGGGTTGCTCGTAGCAACTTCGACCTATCCATGTGCAAAATTAATGGAAAATGCTTATTCCAACATTTGATCTCTTTATTCATCGCTTATTCCGATTTTAGTTCATATCTTAATTTTCAACTTGCATATGTTTCCTTTCTTTTCATTCTTACCCGCATTCTAGTTTAATTTGTCTCAGTTTCTATCATTTTATTTCTGTTTGTTTTAATGTCGGATTGGGTTTTGTTTTGTTTTGATTTGCTTCAAGTTGTGCTAGGCCTATTCATTTCATTGAAACACTCTCTGTAATGCCGAACTGCTCATAGCAGCCTCGACTTACAGGAGTAACATTTGCGGAATTTTCATATTTGTGCATTTCCTTCACTGTTATTCTGCAACTCGGTATAGAACCGGTTTGCTTCTGTCCACACTTGAATACTCTCGGCTGGTGTCATAGACAGTTGGCTTGCCATCTTATTTTTCTCAATTGGGGTACGTCAGAATTATGGCAAACAGGTAATGTGGGTAGTCTGGAATTTCGCTGATCGTAATGACTTTTCTTCTAAAAAGAAAAATATAATATATATATACAATGATAGAAGCAATTTATATATTTGACTCAATTTCAGACCGGGATCCATTGTCAAAATCAAATCTGAGCTTCATTATCCAATTTTAAATCAAATTCTCAAAATCTCCAAAAATAACTTCTAGAAAAGCTTAAACAGTTCATCCTGTATCCGTTTGGATCCATCGAGTTGTATTTCTCAATTCGAGGTTTAAAACTTGAATATTTTCTCAAAACTTGGGTCCAAACCCATTTCTGAAATTTTTTTCTCAAAATAGCTCTTAAAATTCTCAGAAAAATTTTCTTTTGCAAAAACACAAAAAAAATTAGTTTTAAATCTTTGCTTTCTCACAAACTTTAGGATTTTACTCTAAAAATACAAAAAATGGAAAAATAACACAAAAAAAAAATCGGGAACTATGTTGTTCAAAATTCTTTTGAAACTTGTTTTTGCTAGAACTCTTTAAAACCACTTTTTTGAAAATCTTTAAAAAGAGGACCGGCCTTTTGGAAACTTTTATAAGAATACCCCCTTAACAAAAGCCAGGTTTAGGGTTACGAAAACCCTCTCTTCCGCCTCCCTCCTTCGAGAAGAATGTTCTCCATCGCCAACGGCCGACGCCATGTGCGACCCCCATTTTCATCCTTCATGGACCCTCCATCACCAACAATCTCCTCCTCCTTCGTTCATCTCCAACCACATCGCACATTACAGAAGCCCCCTCTCTATAAAAGGGACGCAAAGGGGGGGGGAGAAGGGGATCGGTGGTTTTGTATATCCCCCAAGTCCTTCTCAATCGACTATCCCTCATCCATCAGTCATCGCTCATCACGGATCTGAAGCGGATCATTCTACACCAAGGCCATACCTCTCTTATCGATCTGAAGCCATCGTGGATCTTCTTTGAGCTGAAACCATCCCTCATCGGAGCTGATCTTATCTTGCAACGACTTGCAATAGTCATCTTTTCTCTTTCTTTCTCTCACATCATCGGGTTCACGGTGAGTACTTTTTTTGAAATTTCATTTTCTTTGATCTTTACTGTTTGATGCCCCACTGAAGCACTCTGGGTAATATCGGGTTGCTCGTAGCAACTTCGACCTATCCATGTGCAAAATTAATGGAAAGTGCTTATTCCAACATTTGATCTCTTTATTCATCGCTTATTTCGATTTTAGTTCATATATTAATTTTCAACTTGCATACATTTCCTTTCTTTTCATTCTTACCCGCATTCTAGTTTAATTTGTCTCAGTTTCTATCATTTTATTTCTGTTTGTTTTAATGTCGGATTGGGTTTTGTTTTGTTTTGATTTGCTTCAAGTTGTGCTAGGCCTATTCATTTCATTGAAACACTCTCTGTAATGCCGAACTGCTCATAGCAGCCTCGACTTACAGGAGTAACATTTACGGAATTTTCATATTTCTGCATTGCCTTCACTGTTATTCTGCAACTCGGTATAGAACTGCTTTGCTTCTGTCCACACTTGAATACTCTCGGCTGGTGTCATAGACAGTTGGCTTGCCAACTTATTTTTCTCAATTGGGGTACGTCAGAATTATGGCAAACAGGTAATGTGGGTAGTCTGGAATTTCGTTGATCGTAATGGCTTTTCTTCTAAAAAAAGAAAAAAAGAAAAATATAATATATATATATATATATATATATATATATAATGATAGATTTGATATTTGGCTGATGATGTTTTGAAACAAACATTGGAGGAGACATATTCAAGGGATGTTCGATGCAATAAGGTAGCATCCAGATGGCCCTGCCAATTGGATCGGTCGTGGAGTTAGTTGCTCCTGACAAATTATTGTCGATCATCCTATGCAATCTTAAATTGACTTGATACAGGAAGTTGAGAGCCCTTTTAGCAATCGTGGTTTTGTCTCAAATTGCATTGAGAAAGTCCTGTGCATAGTAATAATCACGCCAAAAAGAAAGGGGACATCCTGTGAGATTCAAATGTTCTTTTACATACATATAACTGGTTAAATCTGGACCATTTCTTTTTTTTTTTTCTTCTTCTTCTTTCTTCTTCTCTTTTCTTTTATCTCTCTTCTTTTTCTCATAAGTGCTCTGACAGGTTAATGGCATGTTCGTTCCGGTTGATCAAAGAAGAAAATTCATTTTTTCTTTCCCGAGATCCCACATCTGACTAATGCCTGTTACAGACTCCAGTGCACCAGTTGGCATCTGAAAAGATCATGAATATGGCCTCAGCCGATTATTCATTCCTTATGTCCGTGATCTTAACCTGATATTGGGCACCTTATCAGCTAGGTAGGTCATTAATCTCTGTTATGAATCTATGATATCTCTTTTGAAATTGATGATCCGTCAAGATGCCTTTTGATATACATACCTGTTGGTTGGCGTACCTGATAAAATCCCAGTTTAAAGACTCAAGCCTCACCAAAAAGTTGGTTTGGGGACCAATGGTCCATAAGTTGCAAATTGTGCTTGACTTCGGATGTTCAGCTGAATGTACAAACCACTGGTTTAGGCATACATATCCTAATATATTAAATCAGAAGCTGGGCCAATTCATCCGTTAAGAATGATTAGCAAAGTTAATAACTGACCCCAATTGAGCCTTAATGGCACTATCTCTAAAGCATCTGTGCATGACACGACCATTTGTTCTTGTTACTTATCTTGATTTAGTTGTTATCTCAAAAGTGTGTTGCAAGTGCACTCGATTTGCAAAATTTGTGTACTCTATGCACAACAGCTTTGCTTACATTCTTTTCTCCCTTTTCCCTTTTACACTTCCTGTGCAAAGTTTAAGCATCTTGATTTGGACATGTAATGCAATACAAAGCCACTATTCAAATCAATAGTTCCATCATTAATTCAGTTTTTTTTTTTTTAGTTTCCATGATGTGCATCTCCAGTTTCTGTTTGCAGGTGAGTACAGTGCATTTTATGGTCTTAGATGTTCTCCTGGGTGGTAATGCACTATCTGTTAGGTTGTTTATGCCATTGGTCATTCCAACAGGATGCCTGTCTTAGGCTATGCCTGTGATCCTGATTTTCAATGAGCATGTACATTTCCTTTTGTTTTTAGCATTAGTGTAATGTATCAAATACAGGTCTCCATGTAAATCTGAGTGTTAGTATGATCACTGCCCATGCATTGTGCTCATTTTCAGCATGTGTTCCTGTCTTTCCTTCTTTTTCCTGTCAAAACGCATGCAGATGAAACAGGAAGATCAAATGGACACATCTTCAGCCTTGCGATTTCAAGTATATATGCGTTCCCATGACATTTGCTAAGACTTATCTGATGTGGGTCATTCGTGTGTTGAATAAGATGCTTGAAAGCTTGTGATCATGTGTTACCTTCTTAACCATCACTAATGTGCACAGCTTATGCATCTTCTTCATCTGTGCCATTACTCTCTGCACTCAAAAGTTCACATTGTATCATTTTTTTATCTCCAGTACCATCTATGCTGCACTCCAATAGCTGCCTTCATTACATATTCTGTCGTATAGCAGCAAAAACCCCAACCACCACTTCATATACTCGTTGTATGCTTAACACTCACAATTGTTCCTTACTCCTTGCAGTTTGTTATACGCAGTAGCCCATGGGCTGCTGTAATTTCTGGTTCAAATACACAGTAGCCCATGGGCTGCTGTAGCTTTCTTTGTCCATTTATATAGCGGCCCAGGGGCTGCTGCAGTTCTTTTGCTCTGTTTACATGCGCAGTAGCCCATGGGCCACTGTAATTTTTGTTCTAATACATAGCTGCCCATGAACCGATGTAGCATTCTTTGTTTGTTTGCGCAGTAGCCCAAGGGCTACTCTAATTCTTGTTCATATGCATGGTAGCCCAAGAGCTGCTATAGCTTTTGTTCATAAAAAAACAGTGGCTCACAGGCTGCTGCGGTTTCATTTTCATCTATAGTAGCCCATAGGTTGTTACAGCTTCATTGTAACGTTCATAGCATTCTCTACCCACCTACTGCCTTCTACCTATATATATATATATACATTCATATATATATATATATATATATATATATATATATATATATATATATATATATTCATATATATATATATATATCTATATATATGCATGAATATATATACATAGGTATATATCATTTTCACCTTTTTTTTTTTTTACTTCAGATCTCGAATATCTTGGCATATGAGCATGTCACCATTTGATATCCATATATGTGCAATTTTCTTCTATCTTCATACTAATCCAATGTTTTGCAGGAAATATGGAAAATATCATTACTTGGAGTTGTACATTCAATTTTATATGTTGTAATAAGTTAGGAACTAATGAGAATTTACATTTTCAGTCTTAGATTAGAATGAATGAGCATTGTAAAATCATGATTTGCTTGTTTTCATGCATTTTTTCTTTATTTCTCAAATTCTTACAGTGGTGAAACACGAATGGCACGTGCACCATTTCGTAAGAGGTGAATTAATCCTAAGTTGATGATTTACACCAACGGCCATAGTCGGGATGTAAACAAGACTTAGGATTTTTATCTTTTATGAAATAACACTGGATCCATACTGGATCCGTTTTCAAAATTCATCATATTTTTCTTAAATATTTTTTTCTTTTATTAGAGTTTAACTTAGAATTAATTCAATATATATACCAATGGCCATAGTCAGGGTATATTGAGAGTTAATTTCATTTTAAAATCTATAAAAGCACCAAAATGTATTTTATTCTTCACTTGAATCTAAATATAGATTATTATATAATACATTCAATGACCATAGTCAAGGATGTATTATATCTTCAATCTTGTTTTAATTCATTTAAAGAATGAAATAGCTTTTCAAAATCCAATTTCAAAGATTCTTTAAATTCATTCATCATATAAGATAGAATTGCATCATATTTTCAAAATTTCCTTTTCAAAATCCCAAGTGGTTCTTCTTCTTCATTTCTCAGATCAAATCTTATTCAAATCCAATTCTATCTCATCTCAAGATTAAAAAAAAAATCAATTTCAAGGTCCAAATTGACTTTGAAATTCCAAAATCATTTTTTTATTCAAAACTTCAAATTTCCAAGTTCAAATCAGATTTCAAAGTTCAAATTGACTTTGAAATTCCAAATTCATTTTATATTCAAAACTCCAATCAAAGTTCAATTTAACTTTGAGATTCTTGATTCATCTTCTAAATTCAACTCCAAATCCATTTTTAGGATCCAGGATTCAACACTTTTGGATCTTAGACTTCAGATCCAATTTCCTTATAGGATCCAGAATCCAATTTCACCTTGGATCTCAGACTTCAGATCCAATTTCCTTATAGGATCCAGAATCCAATTTCACCTTGAATCTCAGACTTCAGATCCAATTTCACCTTGGATCTCAGACTTCAGATCCAAATCCATCTTAGGATCCAGAGTCCAACTCTACATTCGGATCTTAGACTTCAGATCCAATTTCCTTATAGGATCCAGAATCCAATTTCACCTTGGATCTCAGACTTCAGATCCAAATCCATCTTAGGATCAAGAGTCCAACTCTACATTCGGATCTCAGACTTCAGATCCAAATCCATCTTAGGATCCAGAGTCCAACTCTACATTTTGATCTCAGACTTCAAATCCACTCCATTTCAGGATCCAGAACCCAAAGTCCATCTTAGATTCCAAATCTCGGACCCCATTCTGTTTAGGATCCGGAATCCAATTCCAATTCTAGATTTCAATTCCATTTCCGGATCAAATCTGAATCTCTAAAATCCATTTCTATTCTTAAATACCCTTTTTTTTCTCAGTCCATTCCAATTTCGAACTTCAAAAATTAAATTCCATCCTATCTCTAGTGTTCATTTCCTTTCCTAAATTCAAGTTCAAAATTTAAAATCCATTTCCGACTTTGAGACTTTATTTCAAAGCTTTAAATCATTCTTTCTCGAAGTCAAAATTTATTCTCCCAACTCTGATTTACTTCAAAAACTTAGAACTTCTCTGATCTATCTCAAGTTCTAAAGTTAGATTCAATCATTTCTTCACTCCTTTATCAAAGTTCATCTCAGAATACTTGGGAATTTTCAAAAATATCTTTTAAAAAGAGCATACATCCTTGCATTGCACAAGCATGATTCTTTGTGCATCTAGAAGTTAGAATAAATTCTTAGATTATATTTAGGCAAAGCAAAAGGCATAAATTCGATCCTTGGTTCGATTACCCCTGGTAAAGGCGCCAGGAACGGTCGAACCTCGTACCGACGAGCGAATCCCGTCTCTCCATTTTCCCGCAATATTTTCAAAAACGGAGGCGAGTTAAACTTCTAAATATTTTTTCAAATTAAGGTCAAGTGAGACCGCGCAAAAGAGTTCTTCTTCTCTCTCTCTCTTACTTTCTTTTCTCTTCTCTCTCTCTTTTCTTTCTTTTATTCTTCTCCCTTCAAAAAGGAGGAAAATAGAGGTTGGAAAAGGGAAAGAGAAGGAAGAGAGAGAAACCACGAGAGAGGAAAAATTTTGCGATGATCACACATCTGTTTTGCTGGGCGCGTTCATCCCTCTTCCATTAATCATCCTCTCCCCCTTTGTCAGGATCCCTGCGAAGACCAGGTAACATCCATTTCTTCTCGTTGCTTCCTTTGTAAATTTGCCTCTCTTGCATTTTTTTTTTCTTTTTTTTTTCTTTTTTTTTTTCTCTTTTTTTTGCTTTCCCTTGTTGTTGTAAAGCAACATCGCAATATCGGTCTGCCTATAGCAGCCCCGATTTGTGTTTTGCAATAAAGATTTGACCCCCCTTTTTTTTTTTCCTTTCTGTGTTGGGTTACATCTCCGCTATCGTTGTTCCATGCCTTTGATTTCCGGTTCTTTTGACCATCTGGTGCTAATTTCTGCTGGTGCTGTGGGTGTTGGTACTCAACTACCTATTTCTACCTAAATCAATCACAGATCTGCAAGCTTATTAGCTTTAGATCTGTGTTTGTGTCATGCATTATGGCATTAACGCCATTGAATTCTCTGCCTTTATTTCTCTTTTGGGGTAATCGCCATGCATTTCATGCTCTTATTTTCCCCTGTGTCCATCCTTTTATTCAGCAAGAAAGGATCTCGAATGGTCATCCTGATTCAAGGTTTCTCTCGGTAGTCGAAGTCCCAACCGATCGCCATGCCTGATCTTGTGAACTTGATGGCTCCATCGTTGTTACACAGATCACCATTACGATTCATTTTTTTTTTCTGCTTTATTTTATTTTATTTTATTTTATTTTTTTTTTGTTTGATTTGTATTTGTATCTGTCATTTGAACTTTGAATTCCTATTTTCGTTTAATTATCCATTAAGTTCATCTTTCCTTTAATAGTTAATTACATCTTTGATCTATTGATAATATGTTCTCGTTCTTGTTGTTCTATTGCAAACGATTGTATTTTCTTTTATTTTGATCATCTGTCGGTTTTATCTCTCCTTCCCTTATTCATTATGTCTTGGTTTATTGCTCTGTCATGAATGATCTGTTCCCCATTAATCGTCGATTCTGATTTCCTTTTGATAATTCATCGTATCTTGACTCCATTGGCTGCTACTGCTATACCTCTGCGTCTCCTGGAAGGTCATTTCCAAATACCTCTTAACTATAATGATTATGGTAGCATTTCACTTTGCTTAGCACACATGCAACATCGGATCTCCAATCCTGGTAGACTGTTGGATGGTCGCCTACCATGCCTTCTGTCTGACCGAAAGGGGAGCCTGGTTCTATCATTTGGTACTTACAACATGATGGTCCCATCTCAGTTTTTTTTTTTTCATTATGTGGCCTGTTCATGGATGATCAGTTCAGCGTGATATTACAGAAATTTTGCCTAATTCCATGTTTACCTACAAAGATGGCATGAGAATTCATTGGATTCAGAAGGATGGAATCGTTGCCCACCCAATGGAATAAACCTATACGTCTTCCCCTGGTATGGTTTTCCTCTGGGGCATTTGGTTGGCAATGAATCAGGCTGAAGGCTGCTCGCTGTTGAGGTTTGGTGGAGACAAACTACTGCCAAAAGATCTGGTGGATTGCATGCTTTAAAAATTCTGAAAATAGCATATCTAAGTCAAAACAACAGGGTAAAACGTGATTCAGTATGAACTTCTGTTTTGCATCCTTTGCCTGTGTCAGCCCCTCTTATATGGCTTACTTTGATTGGAGCTGAGAAGCTAGTATATTCAGTCATTCAATGGTTCACTAGGATAGTCATTAGTCGTTTGACAGGAGATATTCCATACAGCTGTCCTATTCTCCCCCTTTTCACTCTAAGAGAGAGATTACCTGGCTGGCATTAATATTGCCTATTTTGTTAGCAGGCGTGTCAATTCTCAAAGAAATTCAACTTGACTGATGCAGCGGTAAGAGTTGGGGTGATACCCAGCCTATAACCCAAGTTCGTCATGGAGGTTGATTCTGCACTGATTTACTACTTTCCAAATCGTGGTTCAGAAAAGTTAAAAAAAAAAAAATGTGTCTTTCTCCTTGGCCGTCATAGTGTGAGGGGTAAGTGATTATATCCCTTAAAATCCATTTGCCGACCTGATGGATTTACATTTTATATCTCCTAGTGCCCGATGCAAAACCATAAGCTGGGAACAAAGGATCCTTTTCAGGATCAAAATGAAATTTTGCTGATCATTCTATGTTTGTGACATTTTCCCCTTTTCTTTTTCCCGGGAAGGCTGTATATGTTCGGGACCAGCTTGTTATATCATATGCTGAAGTTTTCCTTGTTTTTTTTCAGGAATCACATACTATCAGGTTGTCGCGAGTAGGTACGTATCGCTTACATGGTTTATTCAATATTTGAGGTTTTATGTGTGTAAAATTTTCTTATCCTGTATTTTGCCCACTTTTTTTTTATATATATATCATTGGGACCAATGATTCAAGTACCAATATCAGCATAACGACACTACTGCATCATCACCAGTGTGTCAACTTTTGCATCAATCATTCATTATATGCGTTGTGCAACTCACAGTATCTCTCTCTCTTAGGCACCTACATATTAACGTTACCCCCTTCATGTAGGAGTACCTTGAATTATGCACCTATTTCCATGCCATAAATTATGCATCTGTTATTATAGTTTCAGTTTAGATGTGCCATTTACCTACTTACGTCATTTCCAAACACGTGCCATGTTTCATACATCCCGCCAAACTGTCCAGCTACCTGTCACGCCTACAGAGCATACACTGTTCGTTGCATTTCACCTTTGCGATACCCATGTTGCACATGCATTAACATCTCTTCTTTCATTTTTCTTTTACAGTGGTTCACAAGGAACCACTGTAGCTTTTCCACTGTTATGGTAGTTTCCTCCAGAACTGCCATAAAGGTCATTCTTTTACAGTAACAAGGAGCCACTGTGGTTCTTTCCATTGTTATGATAGTTCATCCAAGACTATTATGACTATCATTTCTTTTACAGTGGTTCACAAGGAACCACTGTAGCTCTTCCATTGTTATGGTAGTTCCTCCAAGACTACCATAACTGTCATTTCTTTTCACAGTGGTTCACATGGAACCATTGTGATCTTTTCTTTTACTATAGTGGTTCATCAAGAACTACTATAGCTGTCTTTCTTTTACAATGGTTCGCATAGAACCATTATAATCTTTCTTTACTATAGTAGTTCATCAAGAATTACTATAGTCATATTCAACATTTTTCTACAAGGAGCCACTATGATCTCCCATTCCCATGAATGGCTCATCACTAGCAGTTATAACTGTTGCATTCCATAATGATAAATCTTGGACCATCCTGGCCCCCGCCTTTATTTATGGCACATAGAAGTTCACTTAATTGTGGCCTTGCTTATATATATACGTATATATACCCATATATATGTACATTTCTAAACAAATGCAGGGTAGGCCATATACCCTTCTCATTTAGCATGAGCATAAGCACTTCGCGTTAGGATCAATACAAGTTGTATATGATCTTGTTTTCAATAAAGCACTTTTTCTTCTATTATGCTAATTCATTCTTTTACAGAGAAATCATGGGAAATTTGTATTGCCATCTTAAGATTAGAGATGTCATCTTTCCAGATTTCAAGGATTGTAACAACTTAGAATCTTAATGAGAATTTACATTTTCTGCTCTAGATTAGAATGAATGAGCATGGTAAATATCATAAAATTGCTCATTTTCATTTTTTTTCTCAAATTCTCACAATGGTGAAACCCGAATGGCACGTGCACCATTTTCGTAAGAGGTAATTGATCCTAAGTTGATGATGCACATCAATGGCCATAGTCAGGGTGTGGACAAAACTTAGGATTTTTATCTTTTACAAAATAACATTGGATCCACACTGGATCCATTTTCAAAATTCATCATATTTTCTTTAAATATTTTCTCCTTTTATCAGAATTTAACTTAAAATTAATTCAAAATATATACCAATGGCCATAGTCAGGGTATATTGAGAGTTAATTTCATTTTAAATTCTATAAAAGCACCAAAATGTATTTTATTCTTCACTTGAATCTAAATATAGATTATTATATAATACATTCAATGACCATAGTCAAGGATATATTATATCTTCAATCTTATTTTAAATTCATTTAAAGAATGAAATAGCTTTTCAAAATCCAATTTCAAAAATTTAAATTCATTCATCATTTAGGATAGAATTGCATCATATTTCTGAAATTTCCTCTTCAAAAACTCCAAGTAATGTAAATACTTTCTTCAAATCTATCTTCAATCCTTATCAAATCCAATTCATTCTTTCAATTTTCAAAATTCTATTTCATTTTTAAATCTCAAAGTTCAATCTAACTTTGAGATTTCAAATTCATTTTATATTCAAATTTCAAATCGGATTTCAAAGTTCAATTTGACTTTGAAATTCCAAATTCACTTATATTCAAAACTCCAAATCAAATCCAAAGTTACCATTTAACTTTGAGATCCTATTCATCTTCTAAAATCTAAATTCAAACTTCAAAATTCAAAGTCTAAGTTGACTTTGAAATTCATTTTGTATATTCAAGATTCAAATTATATATTTTAAGGTCAATTCAAATTTAAAAATTCTTGATTCATCTTCTGAATTTAACAAAATTCCAAATATATTTTAGGATTGTAAACACACCAAATTTTTACCTTCATCCAGTGTTTGTCCATTTCATAAGTCATCACAGATCATTGCATGTCATTGCACGCATTCTGCATAGCATTGTATGACATTGCATCTCATTTTCGAGATCCAGCACTCCTATTTCAAAACATTCAATCCAGATTTGAATTTTAAAGCTTTATTTCAAAATCAATTTCAAAACCTGGGTTTTTATTCAATACTCTGTCATTTTCCAACCCCAGGACTTTGTATTTCGAAATATTTTCTCAGAAAACAATCTGGATTCCTTTCAAATTCAAACTTTAATCGATTTCAATTCACAGATGAGACCCATTTAGATGGTGTCGCTTCTGAATGCCTCTATTCATCAAATTTCTCAAATTTTTGAAAGTTTTAGTCCGATCAGGACTCTGTCTCAGAGTCCTAATCCGGTCAGAAGTTTGGTTTTTAAGTCTGTTTTACTTCCATTCTCAATCTTTTTCGTTTGTTTTCGAAATTTAGGTCATTTCACAGAGTCCAGTTAGTTCAGGACTCTATTTTAGAGTTCGGTCGAGTTGGAAGTCTAACCCTAACTGTGTTTTCTGACTTATTTCATCATTTCTTGATAAAATCTTTTAAAAATTCTTTCATTTGGCTTTTAAAATCTAAAATCTCAAATCTCAGAGTCCTAAGAGTTCAGAACTCTAACCCAGAGTTCCAGTTCGCTTGAGACCCTATTTTCAAAGATCTTGAATTTCAAATGTCAATCTTAACCCTTTTTCAAAGCCATTTTCAGTGTTTATTTCAAAAATGTTCAAAATTCAATGTGGGCCCACTCAGTTGGCACCATATCCAGAGGAATTCTAACTCAGTTAGGACCTTATGCCATTTCAAAAATCCTAATTTTAAGTTTACTTTTGAAAATCTTTTGAAAACTCCTTCAATTTCAAGTTTTAAAATCGCTTTTTGAAAAACTCAAGTAGGGCCCACTCGGGGTGGCACCATATTCGAGTAAGTCAGGGCTAGACTAGGGTTAGTTGATGTCTTGGTTAGTGTTAGAGGTTTAGAAGAGTCAAAACCATTTTGAAAAACTCATTTTTGAAAGATAGTTTTTAAAACTAGTGTTTTTCAAGGTTTTTAAAAGTGTTTTAAAAACCCAATGTGAGAGAATGCCAAGTGGCACCACATTTGGGGGATTCTTAGGTTTAGCTAGGGGTTAATTAGGAACTATTTAGGATAATTTAGACTAGGGGTAGTTAGGTAACTCCACTTCCATTCAAATTTCAAAACTTGCATTTTATCAAAATATCTTTTTAAAAACCCTAATTTCAAGGCCATAGTCTTGTTATTAGGGGTATTTTGGTCATTTGGACCCCAATTTCGAAATTTCATATTTTACCTTTATTATTTCTTCATGTTTTATCATTTTGATTTAAGGGAATCATGGCAAAAAGGCTTATATCTAGCAAAATCCAATAATTTCCTGATATTGTTGGATAAATCTAGAAAAGCCAACATATTTTCATTAACCAAGTTTTCTAGTTTTGCAGGTACATTGAAGACTTTATTTTCCATGTATTTAAATTTCAATAGTGATGTAATTTGTAATTAAACTTTGGAATAAGAATTTACATTTCCTGCTTAGCTTAGGTTGCATTGCATATAGCTTATATTTTTTTTAATAATGTTAATGTGTGGTGGATGATGATTCATGCATATTCTTACAAATTCACCATGGTCTACACGAATGGCACATGCACTAGCTTCTATGAAGTTTATAAACTTGGTGGAATTCGTATTTATGGCCATAGTCAGAATACGAATGATACTTAGATTTATGATCTTCACATTAGCCACATTCAACATCCACTCTTAGGCTAACTTCAAAATGCACTGCATTTCTCAAAAATACAAAAAGTATTTCTCAAATCCATATCCATTCATTTCATGTATTTGCCAATTCCAATTCAAATTTCAATTCAGAGAAATCAGTTTTCTCAAAATTTTCTAAGTCATATGGAGAAATCGATTTTCTCAGAATATGAAAATCTCAAAGTATGTTTCAAGTGTTTCTCAAGTTCAAAATTTGAAATTTCAAGTTATATTTTCAAGTTCAAAGTTGGAATTCAGAGAAACCAAGTTCTCTCAGAATTGATTTTCATAAAATCTCAAGATTTCCCCAGAAATCGATTTTTACTTTTCTCAGAAATATTTTTTCAAGTCCTAATTCACGATTTTCCATGTGATACCTATTCTAAATATTTCAATCATTCAAAGCAAACATCATGTTTTCAAATGTGCATTTTCTAAAAATTCATAGCACATGCCTGATTCTATGTGCATTTAGAAATTAGAATATGATTTAGACAAGTTGAATAGAGTAGAGCATAAGATTGATCCTTGGTTCAATTACCCCTGTTAAAGGTGGCAGGAACGGTTGAACCTCGTACCGACAGGCGAGTCCCATTCTACGGAATTTTCCCGCATTTTAAAACGGAGGCGAGTTATTTTCAAAAACTTTTTCAAAGGTCAGTTTGATTTGCAAAAGTAAAATTTTGCGATGATAACAGGTTTGGCGACCGTGATGGGACCTGTCTTCGCCTGATCAATCTAATGCTCTACTTAGTTCAAATTGTCCAAATCGATTTCCATGGAATGTCAGCTTTGCTTTATGATATCATGTGAACCTAGGAGCCTAGACTTGAACCCAGCTGACATGGAATGCATATAGACTAGGTATGGTTTGGTAGGACCATATTGAGGAGAATTATTCATGCTCACATAGACTTAGGTCTAATACAACACTCCTCAATTTAGGAATTGTATGAAAACAATGCTTGTTTCTTCAAATATTTCAAAAATCTATCTCTTTAGGACTTAGAGCCTTCTGTTTGATTGCATGTGCTCATGTTTTTCAAAAATCACCCCACCTATATTGTCCCGGTCTTCACGTTGCTGGGCTCTCTTCCAGAACCATAGTTCGAGACAGAGCCTCACAACTGGGCCACTTATTTGGGTGAAAACCCCCCTGCCACGTACCAAGGGCCATAGTCCAACGTATATCGGCAGGTGCTCAAGGATGTTGGAAAACTTGAACCTAGAACCGGAGAAATTGATTTTATGCCACGTACATTGAGCCTTGACTCGAGTATATAGGCATAACTGGATTGGATACAGATGATCTGAACCTTAGAGTTAAGATTAAGGTCCCACAGCCATTTCAAAATTTGTGCATCTAAAGTCAGCTTTTAGGGAATGCTGTATGTGCATACTTGTTTGTGCAGAATGTGATTGAATATGTTATAGTCATATTTTCTAAAAATACTGGACGATTTTTCAAAATTCCCCAGTCCATGTCCATGTACTGTCTATGTTTTAAATCCTGGACGATTTTTAAAACACTTCATTTTATAAAGTACTTCCTTATATTTCATTAAACCCTGGACGATTTTCATAAAATTCCTCCATTTTCTACAAAACTCCGGGTGATTTCCCATCTTTCCTGTCTTCTGGATCTCGAATTTCCTGCTTTATTTTTATCCTGCGTGCATTTTTCTCAAAATTCCTGTATTTTTCTCAAATCTTATTCCAATTTCCATGTCTTCCAGTCCGATGGCATCCAGTCAGCTTGATTCAGTCTTCCCTGACGGTCACATCTCCTATGAGGTGCGACAACGTCTTCCCGAACATCGAGTCCTCAGCACCGGATCCTTCTTTCCCCGGTGGAATTATTCATGGTTCAAGAACTTCTCTCGTATGTTTCCGGACCATCTAGACGAGTGTGGATTGGAACTGGCGTCCGCAGTGGGAAAGCAGACAGTCAACGGCAACTTGATTCATGCACTAGCAGAACGGTGGAATCCGAGCACTTCTACCTTCTGGTTCCCGTGGGGCGAGATGACAGTACTGATGGATGAATTTTCAGAGATTATGGGATTGCCCGAGCCAGCCGGTCAGCCTGGAGATCCATTAGAGAAACAGTTTCTGATTAATGTTAAGGGTCTGGACCCTAAGGATGCCTTAGCCCGCATGACAGGACGCAAGTCTTGGCCTCTGATTGAAGAAGATGAAAATGAATATGTGGATCTGCTCGAAATCTACAGACAGCATGGGACATTTGTGGAAGTCAGTTCGTTGTCTAGGACAGCTCGAGAGAGAATTCAGCATGCGATGGTTCTGTGCACGGTGGGATTGGCTTTCTTTCCCGACGGACGAAATTACATGGATATCAGAATAGTTCAGCTTCTAAGGAGATGGGGAAGTTGACAGACCAGCCGCCTCTCAATAGCCATGGCCGCACTCGCCTTTCTATACCGAGGGTTGACTCGTTTCGCACTCGGAGAGTCGATCCTAGTCGAAGGATGCACCTATGCCTTGCAGTCTTGGTTCCTCCGGCATGTGTCAGTCCGAGCCAGTTCATTCAGATACAATGGAGAGAAGCTTCTTCCAGTTGCGCGATACCGGTTCTTGATCGACAACCTTCAGGAGGAAGAAGTCGTATGGGACTACTTTGATCGTCAGGAATCACCTCCCAGATATACTTACGCTTATGGCAAGCGATTCAGGCTACTGGGCCCATTTTTCTGCGCATACTATCATCCAGAGCGGTGTGTCAGGCAGTTCTCTCAGAGGCAGAAGCGCGTAGAGATTCGTCCACTATCAGGGGTTCTGCTAGAATTCGATCTCACATCAGATCAGTGGTCCGGAGCATACCATTCTGCCAGACATGGCTGGGATTCCTTTGTCAGTCTTACTATTTTTCCTGGTCCTCGTGTATCTTCTGATTATCTGGAGTGGTGGAAAATTGTCTGTCCCCCTCCCCTCTGTCAAGTGTATTATTGATAAAATCATGTTTTTCCTCTCTATAAAAAGTCCTTTATTTTACATTGGTTTGACGACCTCGCCTAGGTAACAAGGCATATTTTCAGTTGTTTATCTTGCAAAGAATAGCAACGCAATTGTCGTAATCCCAGCGACGACTCAATCCCTAGTAATGGGATATTATTTCAATTGTCTACCAAAATTCTCAACAAATATTTTCCTCTAAACCAAATTTCCTTCAGAAGCCTAACCATCAGTTCTGCCCTGCAGAGAGCATCAGTAATATCCAAAGAGAACATTTGCGATACCCGATGGTTGATACAAGATCCAGAAAGAAAGCCGCATCAGTTGAAGGCATCGCGTACTCAGTCGCTTCAGAAGAGGAAATGGATTCACCCCGTAGTCAGGGTCAGCCAGCAGAGGATGACGTGGATCCCCAGATGTACGTCATGTTTAAGAAAATGATGACCAAGATGCTGGCAGAGCAAGCTGAAGCCAATGCTGAACAGACTCAGATCAAACAGAAAGATAAGGGTCATGCCGTCAAGAATGTGAAGATCAGTAAAAAGCAGAATCGTCATGAGGAAATGTCTGATGAGTCAGAATCAGCAGATGATACTGACAAAGAGTATGAAAACAAGCAAGAATTCAAAAGGTCGACTCAGGGGCAGGGGTCGGCCTACAAATCCAAGAATCAGTCTGTTGACGACCCTACGCAGTCACAACTCAAAGATGTGATGAAAATAGTTAAGGATCTTCAAACTCGTGACAAGGGCAAAAGAGTCTTTACAAGTGAAGACTTCTATGATGGACTGGATGGGGATGATGATCTTGATAATCTCCCCAAGAAATTTATCAAGTTTGACGGTTCGGGTGACCCAAAAGCACATCTCGCCCTATTCTTCGCAGAATGTTCCAGGTTCAAGAGGAACAATCGTGCCTTATTTCTCTGCTTCCCTCACAGTTTGGAAGGTGTCGCAGCAAAGTGGTACTCAGAGCACATTAATCCGATAGAACTGAAAGAATTCGACAAAGTGGTCAATTTATTTATTGAGCGCTTTCTATTCAACGCTGAAGCACTCCCGACTCTCAGTCATCTCTGCAGTTTGAGGCAGAAGGAAAACGAGAAGGCCAGGGATTTTATTCATAGATGGAGATCCGCTTGCAATAAGATGTGCGAGCCAATAGCAGAAAGACACGCACTATCTTTGATCCTGAGCAACTTCTCGCAACCCCTGAGGGGACTAATTTCTACATCTCCATCGAAGAGCTTCATAGAACTAACAGAACGAGCCGAATGGCTCGAGTTGAGTATGGAGAACGGGTCTTATGAAGGTTTTATGTTTACAAAGAATAACAATCAACAAGAATCAAAGAAGAAAGCCCATTTTACCTACTCTGCCAATAACAGTAAGAATCAGAACAAAGGAAATGGAAAAAATCATAGTTATGCTTCAGGAGGGTCAAATCCCAACAAAAGTGATCAGAAAGGCAAGTCGATTATTCAATATGATAAGCAGCCACAGCAAACCCTCGAACAAAGATCAAGACCACAAGAAAAGCCAAAGCGGGAAGGATGGAGTTATAACCGCAAGTTTACTCCTCTAGACCAGTCCCTCGAGACAGTATTAGAATATATGCTCGGCAGTGATATGATTAAGCTTCCAAGGGTAGCTGACCCGCCAGTGGTTATGGGAAAAATGAAGGACAGATTCTGCAAGTTCCACCGAACTGTGGGACATGATACCGAGAACTGTTTCGTTCTCAAAAATATCATACAAGATTATATTGACAAAAATCTGTTAGTAGAAGGGGCTGAAGATGAGAAAATGGAGATTCTAAAACAGCCTTTCTTGCAGCACTCAACAGCAATGATATCTGATCATCCCTTTTAGCCACAAGATCATATCCGACCATGCCCTAGCAGTGATATCAATGTGCAGCATCAGGTATTAGTATTGCATAAGGCCCAGTCCAGTTCTCAAAAGATGGACCTCGTTTCAGCATTCAGTAAGCTGAAAGTTTCGAGAGAACCCGCTAGAATATCTCCAGAGGTAGCCAAAAGAATGCCATGGTTACCCAAGAACCTTGTCAAATCTACTTCTGAAAAAGGGAGAAAACCAGAAGAAAAGGTCGACACGGTGCAAAGACCAATCACTGCCCTCTCTAATATCCCTATCCTTGAGTTGGCACGTGCCTCTCCTAAGCATCAGCAAGTTCTGGACGATTTACTGCGAAAGATCAAAGTCAAGCCAGACACCACACCTGAAGACATGGCTCAAATCGTTAATCAGGCCATGACCAATGCTCCCATAACCTTCTCAGATGAGGATCTGCCAAAACCTCACGCATTTCATAACAATGCCTTGTACATTGTGGTGCGAACCCGGGGAATGACTGTACCCCACGTGCTTGTAGATGGAGGCAGTAGCCTCAACATTTGTTCTGAAATGACTGCCAAGGCTCTGGGTATAAAAGAAGAAGAGTATACACCGGATCCGATCACCATTTATGGGTTTGATAATCATGGACAGACAGCAAAGGGAAAGATCTTCTTGGAAATATTTATCAACTACTCTGTTCATACAGTGTTTTTCCATGTCGTCAACGTGCCACCAACGTATAATCTTCTACTGGGAAGAACATGGATTCATAATGCCAACGCCATGCCATCCACTCTGCATCAGTGCATCAAGTGGTCTAAAGGTGGCATGATAACTACTGTTTTGGGGGAAGATCCTGAAGAGAGGCTACCTCAGCCTATGATCCCTAGGCCAACTTATACTGCTGATATCCCTAGCATTAGGGAAAGTGAAGAAATTGTTCTCAGTAAAAGCCTTGAAATGCTAAAGTTAGGAGCAACATCAGAGACAAATCACACAGCAGCGATGGTCCAATGGCAAGGACCACATTTCTTTAAGATTGGGGGTCGTCTCGATTACAGTACTTTCAAGGACCATCCTCTTTTCCCGCAGTTTGTTAGGACCAAGAAAGGATTTGACCTGTTACTGAAGCATGGTTATCAGCCTTTCAAAGGATTGGGCAAGAACAGAGATGGCCGGCTAGAGCCAGTGATCCCTGATCAGCATCCGCGCAGGGCAGGACTAGGATTCATGGGCAAAAGATCTCACAAAAGTACTGTCTTCATTAAAGGGATCCATTAAAAATCTTCTACCATCTATCTTTTCTATTTCATTCATTTGATTTTTGCAGTTTGTAGGGACAATGTCCCATTTCAGTTCATTTTAAATGTCCTTATTTCATTTCAAGTCTTCAATAAAGTTATCAAGTTTCTCGTCTATCTGGATGTCATCTTATTCCTCTGCAATTTGTCTTCAAAATTCATTTGTTCTTATCTTTTTTATTCCCATGCAATTTATGTCATAGTAAAGGAGCTTTCTCTAAAAGCTATTCCTTTTTAAAATTTCAGAATGTCTTCTCAACCGATAAAAAGGTTAGTCATTAATCCTTCAATCCTATCAAAACCGGCAAAGATATATCGGGTCCGAGCAAGAACAGGGGACAGTAAGGTCACAAAGCAGTCAGAAGAAATGGCAGAATTCGATTCGTCGCTTCCAGAGTTGCCAGAATTTGCAGCGATTCAGAAACAAGATGAACCATCGACCCTAGTCCAGGATCCGACTGAGGACATCAATATTGGTTCAGAAGGTAGTCCGAAAATTCTCAAGATCGGCACCAGCCTAAGTACAGATGAGAAGGAAAGGCTCATTGACTTTCTCAAGCAGCACCAAGAAGTATTCGCATGGACTTATGAAGATATGCCCGGTTTAGATCCTAAATTGGTGGAACATCGACTCGTTCTGAAGCCTGATGCGAAACCTATTAAACAGAAGTTAAGGAAAATGGATCCTCGAATCGAGCAACAGGTCAAGGAAGGACTTGAGGACTTGCTTAAAGCAGGATTCATTCGAGCAATAGATTATCCAGACTGGTTGGCGAATATCGTTGCAGTTCCCAAGAAAAATGGCAAAGTGCGAATTTGTATCGACTTTCGCGATCTCAATAAAGCTACTCCGAAGGATGACTATCCCCTCCCAAATATTGACCTCCTAGTTGATAGCACGGCTGGGCATGCCATGTTTTCCTTCATGGACGGATACTCCGGATATAATCAGATCAAGTTAGCCGCTCGTGACCAATCTAAAACATCCTTCACCACGCCATGGGGCACTTTCTGTTATACAGTCATGCCGTTTGGGCTCAAAAATGCTGGGGCAACTTATCAGCGTGCAATGGCTGCCATTTTCCATGATCAGATGCACAAGACCATGGATGCATGCGTTGATGACATCTTGGTCAAATCCGAGGAGGAAGAAGACCATATCGATGCCTTAAGTCAAGTCTTCAAGCGGCTTATTCTTTATAAGCTAAGACTTAACCCTCAGAAGTGTGTCTTCGGAGTTGAATTAGGCAAATTACTAGGCTTCTTGGTCAGCAAAAAGGGGATAGAAATGGATCCCTCTAAAGCAAAGGCCATCATTGACATGCCACCTCCAACTACTCTTAAGGAATTGCGTAGTCTTCAGGGACGTATGCAATCAATTCGGAGATTCATATCCAACCTTGCCATGAGATGTGAACCTTTCAATCATCTACTCAGAAAAGGAGTGAAATTTGAATGGGGACCAGAGTGTCAGCAATCGTTTGAGCGTATCAAGAAATATCTTCTTAATCCGCCCGTTCTAAAGCCACCAGAATTGGGAAAGCCTCTCTTGCTATACGTTTCAGTTAACCAAGCCGCTTGTGGCGGATTCTTGGCACAATATGAAGAAGGCAGTTTGGTTGAACATGCCATTTACTATGTAAGCAAGACTTTCATTGACTACAAGAAGAAATATTCTCAAATAGAGAAGACATGCCTAGCACTGGTATGGATGTGTCAGAAGCTGAGACATTACTTGTTAGCATCAGAAGTCAAGATTCTCTCAAAACTTAATCCTCTCAAGTATATTCTCGAACAACCATTTCTTAGTGGACGGATTGCTAAGTGGCAAGTCCTGTTAATGTAGTATGATCTGGGGTATGTTTCTCAGCAATCTATCAAAGGTCAAGCAATTGCAGACCAATTGGCAGATTTTCCTTTAGTAGAAGATGTTAGAATCGAGGATAGCTTTCCCGATGAGCGGATCTGTAATGTTCAACAATCCCCAGTTTGGAATTTGTTTTTCGACGGATCCAAGAACATGGCCGGCATAGGAGTCGGAATCTTGCTGATCACACCAGAGAAAGAGATGATCCCCTTTTCTCTGAAACTGGATTTTCAGTGTACCCATAATATGGCCGAGTATGAAGCTTTAATACAAGGTATGAGAATTTTGCAAGACTTCAATGTTCAGAGGGTACATGCTTTCGGCGATTCATTGCTCGTCGTCAGCCAAGTCAAAGCTGAATGGCAGGTAAAAGATCAGAAGCTGCTCCCTTACCAAAAGATTGTTTTATCCCTTATCAACAATTTCGATGAATTTCAGCTTTTCCATATCAAAAGAGAGTTTAATCAAATAGCTGATGGTTTGGCCAGCCTGGGCTCCATTATGTCTTTCAGAAATGGAGACTCCTGTCGCTCCTTTGAAATCGGTAGACTTGACCAACCTGCCTTCGTTCCGGTAATGCAAGTCAACCAGGCGGAACAGAAAAAGAAGCCTTGGTATCAAGATATCAAAAACTTTATTGAAACTGGGGAGCTTCCACCAGAGCTATCAAAGAAGGAGCAAAAAGCAATTCAGCATATGTCCGCCCGCTATTTTATCCTTGCCAATGTTCTTTATCGTCGTGGGTTCAGTTCTGAGTATTCCAGGTGCTTAGACGAAGAAGAAGCTAAAGAAATCATACGAGAAGCGCATGAAGGTATTTGCGGTGGTCATGTCGGCTACCAAACCCTTGTTAAACAAATCATTCGGGCAAGATACTATTGGAGAACCATGCAGCAAGACTGCTATCGTTTTGTGAAGAAGTGCGTTCAGTGTCAGATACAAGCACCTTCCATTCATGCGCCAGCCACGTACTTGCAATCAGTCGTGTCTCCATGGCCATTTTCTATGTGGGCCTTCGACGTCGTAGGACCCATCTCTCCTTCAGCTTCTAATGGTCATAAATATTTCCTTGCCGCAACAGAGTATTTCACCAAATGGGTTGAAGTCGTCACTCTGCGTACGGTGGAGGGTCGACATGTAGTCTCGTTCATTCATAAGAACATTGTTTGTCGTTTCGGTATACCGCACGACATCGTGTCAGATAATGGTACTCATTTCAAGAATGAGAGAATGAAGATCTTTTGTTCAAAATTCAGAATTCATCATCATTTTTCAGCTCCTTATTATCCACAAGGAAATGGTCAGGCAGAAGCAACCAACAAAAGTTTGATTCGCATCTTGGAAAGAACCGTTGAGACGGGTCGTGATTGGCACGAGAAAATTCATGATGCACTTTGGGCATATCGAACTACCATTCGAACCCCAACCAATGCGACTCCTTTAGAACTTGTTTATGGGACTGAGGTGGTGTTACTTCTTCATGTTCAGAAACCCGCCCTTAAGTTCGCATCTCTTTTAGAGCTACCACTCGATCAGTATCAGCAACAGAGATTGGTACAGTTAGATTTACTCGATGAAAAAAGACTCAAAGCAGCAGAACACGCTCAGTCTTATCGTCAGAGGATAGCAAGGCAATATGCCAAGTCAGTCATCGAAAGGAGATTCCAAGTTAATGACTTGGTCCTTAGATCAATGGCTCATCTCAAGCATCGTCCACGTGGCAAATGGTCACCAAACTGGGAAGGTCCCTACGTGGTGAAAGAAGCGTTGCCCCGTAATTCATATCGTCTGATTAATGCAGACGGGGTAGAACTATCCGACCCCATTAATGCTCGACATCTGAAGAAATTCTATACCTAGAAAATCTCTATTCTATCTTTTGTATTCTTCAAAAATTCTCCTCAATAAATGATCAATTATTCTTTGGTCAAAATACCCCTCTTCCCCAGAATATACTGGGGCATTCTTGGTAAAGTTGCCTTTTATCCAAAACAATTTGTGTGCAGGCAGGATCTAATAAATCTCTCATTTTGCACGCATGTGCACTCAGTTGCATCCATTTGCATTTGCACGCATTCATCTGCATCAATTTGCATTGGATTTCCCATTCAGGATAAGGGATAAATCCTGAGACCCCGGCAAGTCGTCCAAGTCATCGTCAATTGATGACCCAGTGCTCGTACTGGTAATCTTTTAAAAACCAGTGCTCGTACTGGTAATCTTTTGAAAACCCAGTGCTCGTATTGGTAATCTTTTAAAATTCAGTGCTCATACTGATAACCTTTTAAAATCCAGTGCTCGTACTGGTAACCTTTTAAAGCCTAGTGCTCGTACTGGTATCCTTTAAAAATCCAGTGCTCGTACTGGTAATCTTTTAAAATACAGAGCTCGTACTGGTAATCTTTAAAACCCAGTGCTCGTACTGGTAATCTTTTAAAAACCCAGTGCTCGTACTGGTAATCTTTTAAAAATCCAGTGCTCATAATGGTAGTCTTTTAAAATTTAGTGTTCGTACTGATAACTTTTTAAAATCCAGTGCTCGTACTGGTAGCCTTTTAAAGTCCAGTGCTCGTACTGGTATCCTTTTAAAATACAGTGCTCGTACTGGTAATCTTTTAAAATACAATGCTCGTATTGGTACTTTGCAAAAGTTCGGTCTTCATACTGGTCGCAACATAACTCTCACATTGAGGTTCAAGCTCAATCTTTAGACCTGCGAACCTCTAGTCATTCGTGTTATCAAGCAGTTCTTTGAGTTATCAAAAGCTATCAAAATCAATCGCCAAGTATCTCTCTTGCGAGGGACCCTTTTTCCAGGGAGAGTTCGAGGGAGCTCGTTTCTTTTCGCATGTCTTTATTGTTCGTTCGTTGAACCCCTTTTTCTAAGGAGAGTTTGAAGGGACTCGTGATTCACGAACAGTTTGCAAAATAATCTTTATTGTCACCCAAGGAACCCTTTTTCTAGGGAGAGTTTCGACGGAAGCTCGTCCTCCTTGTAACCCTAAATGTCTTTTGTTAGGCCACCTCCGTCGTCGAGGACCCTTTTTTCAGGGAGAGTGTGATGGACTCGTTCCTCTATGATATCCTTTCAATCTCTGTTAGCGGCCCCCTTTCCATAAGAGAAGCCTAGAAATAGGGAGTTTTGACAAAAACTCTATTTCTCTTCGAAAGTTCATTTTGCAAACACCTCCTCTTCAGGGAAGAGAGGAGTATCTTTTGTTACCCGTTCAGGTAAGGGTCAAGCCTGAGTCTCTCCTTTGGGGAAATAAGAGGAGAATCTAGCCACGGATGTGTCATATAGATCTCAAATGATTTCCTTCACCAAGGATTCCAAGAATATTTTGCCAATTTGCCATAAAAAAAAAAAATAGTTGTTGATTCCAAAATCTTTATCGCATAAAATTGTACCTCAGAATACCTTCAGTATTACTTCCGAAGTGACAAAGCTTTTGCGAAAAAGGATTCAAAATTCAAAATCTTTCTATTGGCCAACCAAAAGGATGAAGAATAAATCCGCGATATGGCCAGCAAAGAAAATTCAATGTTGTTGCAAAGCCAGAAGTGATTTGATATTGATCACAGTCAATGGCATATTTTTAAAGATCATTCTTGGAAAATAAGCAGTCGAAATATCCTGGGTGATACAGAAAAATCCACTCAATCTCCATGTCCCCTCAATCACCTAAGCTGCAATTAAATATCTGCAAAAGGGATCTCTCAACTGTCGTCAAGATGAAGGCGAATTAGACGAGTCGACCCCCGGGGCCAAAGAAGATTTGGATCATCTCCAAGATGACGGAGTTTGTGACGGATCCTTCCAGGGAAAGTCCAGATCACCGTCGAGATGAAGGCGAGTGTGATGGACCTCCCGACAATCCCTAAAAGGTATTTAATTTCTGTTATCATCAAGAGATTCATAACCAATGAGCCAATAACCGTCAATATAATCCCTGAGAGAAAAGAAGGATCGGAACATCTCTGAGATGAAGGAGTTTGTGACGTACCCTTTCAAAAAAAATAAAGAGAGAAAAAGCTAGGACATCTCCAAAATGAAGGATGATGTAATTCCCAAAAAATCCAAGAGAGCTCCAATTCTGTCAAAAAGAAAGTGCAGAAAGATCATCATGAGAAGAGAATCTCAGGATATCAGACTGCCGAATCTATCAAGAATCTTCTTTAATTTTGTGAAATTCTTTTATCAATATCCTTTCGCTAATAGCTCTCGCAATATCAAGAATACATTCTTTTCCGTCCATATCAATGAAATTGATAGCCTCCTTGAAGGAAAGTCAATTGCAAGTAATTTGAATTCGAATCTTGATTCTACGGAGTTAAGCCCAGTCAGAGGTAATACTTCAGGTAAAAAAGAGGGAATATTTTTCATATATATATGTGCTTATCATTCTTGAATTAACTACAATTTTTTGTCTTATTGGCAATCTTTTTAAGTTATCCTGACATGAAGTGAGAACTTGATGTTTATTTTGATGTATCCAGGCATTGTTGTTATCCCTTTTAGGATCGGATGATGGGAGTTGTCCAAGATCCTTCCCTTCTTGTTTTGATCTGAGTGCCTGGGCTCTCAGATTCGCACACTTCCCTGTGCTCCCCACTGTCCCACCATAGACAGTTCCCGTTCAGGTTAAGGGTTAAACCTGAATTTTCCGCAAAAGGTCATCTGTCTTAAAAGCCATTCAGTCTTAGCAATGAGACGTCCAAGATCAATCCCTCTTCAAGCTTTAGGGAACCCCCTTTCTTCCTTTTGCAAACCCCTCTCGGATTTATTGTGCAGAATTCGAAGGTCCCATCATGGTTTCTTCATTTGAGGATTCCGTATATCGTCCCCTTTCAGGTTAAGGGTTAAGCCTGAGCCTCGTTTTTCCATGAGGTATTGTCCCCTTTCAGGTTAAGGGTTAAGCCTGAGCCTCGTTTTTCCACGAGGTATCGTCCCCTTTCAGGTTAAGGGTTAAGCCTGAGCCTCATTTTTCCATGAGGTATCGTCCCCTTTCAGGTTAAGGGTTAAGTCTGAGCCTCGTTTTTCCACGAGGTATCGTCCCCTTTCAGGTCAAGGGGTTAAACCTGAGCCTCATTTTGATGAGGTATTTCATTTATCGTCCCCTTTCAGGTTAAGGGTTAAGTCTGAGCCTCGTTCCATACGAGGTATTTCCTGTCCCATCCAGGTTAAGGGCAAAACCTGAATCTCACTTCTTTTCAAAGTAAAATTTTCTCCTTATTCTTCATTTCATATCTATTATCATCCTTTGAACTAATTCTTTCATACCTAGTCAGATTCATCTAACTGGGGCATTTTTATAGTCCAAATTTGGTATGTTTTCTTTGCCACTAAGCTTGGCTTTCAATCGGCTTAGCAACAAAGAGGGGCATCTGTAAACACACCAAATTTTTACCTTCATCCAGTGTTTGTCCATTTCATAAGTCATCACAGATCATTGCATGTCATTGCACGCATTCTGCATAGCATTGTATGACATTGCATCTCATTTTCGAGATCCAGCACTCCTATTTCAAAACATTCAATCCAGATTTGAATTTTAAAGCTTTATTTCAAAATCAATTTCAAAACCTGGGTTTTTATTCAATACTCTGTCATTTTCCAACCCCAGGACTTTGTATTTTGAAATATTTTCTCAGAAAACAATTTGGATTCCTTTCAAATTCAAACTTTAATCGATTTCAATTCACAGATGAGACCCATTTAGATGGTGTCGCTTCTGAATGCCTCTATTCATCAAATTTCTCAAATTTTTGAAAGTTTCAGTCCGATCAGGACTCTGTCTCAGAGTCCTAATCCGGTCAGAAGTTTGGTTTTTAAGTCTGTTTTACTTCCATTCTCAATCTTTTTCGTCTGTTTTCAAAATTTAGGTCATTTCACAGAGTCCAGTTAGTTTAGGACTCTATTTTAGAGTTCGGTCGAGTTGGGAGTCTAACCCTGACTGTGTTTTCTGACTTATTTCATCATTTCTTGATAAAATCTTTTGAAAATTCTTTCATTTGGCTTTTAAAATCTAAAATCTCAGAGTCCTAAGAGTTCAGGACTCTAACCCGGAGTTCCAGTTCGCTTGAGACCCTATTTTCAAAGATCTTGAATTTCAAATGTCAATCTTAACCCTTTTTCAAAGCCATTTTCAGTGTTTATTTCAAAAATGTTCAAAATTCGATGTGGGCCCACTCAGTTGGTACCATATCCAGAGGAATTCTAACTCAGTTAGGACCTTATGCCATTTCAAAAATCCTAATTTTAAGTTTACTTTTGAAAATCTTTTGAAAACTCCTTCAATTTCAAGTTTTAAAATCGCTTTTTGAAAAACTCAAGTAGGGCCCACTCGGGGTGGTGCCATATTCGAGTAAGTCAGGGATAGACTAGGGTTAGTTGATGTCTTGGTTAGTGTTAGAGGTTTAAAAGAGTCAAAACCATTTTGAAAAACTCATTTTTGAAAGATAGTTTTTAAAACTAGTGTTTTTAAAGGTTTTTAAAAGTGTTTTAAAAACCCAATGTGAGAGAATGCCAAGTGGCACCACATTTTGGGGATTCTTAGGTTTAGCTAGGGGTTAATTAGGAACTATTTAGGATAATTTAGACTAGCGGTAGTTAGGTAACTCCACCCCAAAATCGCTCCCCCTTTAGAGTCCAAAATTTTCAAAATTGTCAATTTTTAAACCTAATTTTTTTATTATAAATAGAGGCATAAGGGGGGTCGATTTTCCCATCTCTCTCTTATTGGATTCTTGGAGATTCTCTCTCCTCTCCAGCCCTTCCTCCATTGCTGCAACTCCTAGGTATGAACTTCTTCACTTTTCTTATTTTATTTAATGCTTTTTAATGCTTTAAACCTAGATTTAGGCTTGGACACCCCTCCTTATGGAAGATCAACCATGGTTTCACCTCAAGAACCATCAAGAACCAGCAAGAACAATCCAAGAAGGTGATATAACCCTGTTTTGGATAATTTACAGAGATTTTAATCCATTAGAATTGATTTTAACATGATTCTTTGCATTATTAACCAATAAAATATATGATTTACCCTTTTTAATGGGTTAAATCTATGTTTTAAAGGTGATATCAAATTTCAGCAATTGATTCCCTGTTTTTAATTTATTTTCATGGTTTATTCATGTTTGTTTTACGTTCTATAGCATAGAAATAAGTTTTTTTTACTGTTTATGGTTTATTTTATTTATTTACATTAGTTAATGCATGGTTTTTCAAGTTTCTTAAATTTCTGTGTGTTCTAGGTTTAGAACAGTAAAGATGAGGTTATTTCGGATTGAAGCACTCATTGTTTATTTCTGATTTTTTTATATGTGGTGCATTCATGAGTTATTGAGCTACTGTAGAAAAATCAGAGGTTTTGGATCTCGGGAACCCTATCAAAAAAATCAGACATCAAATCGGGTTTTTAAAGTTTTAAAATCATGGTTAAAATCATGAAGGTAACTTGCTGTTATGATATTTCTCTCATCTTATATCCAATTTTAGATCTGTAAAGTGATATGGATTCACATTGAGTAGATCTGTCTGCTGTGAAATTTTAGGATTTTTTGATCACTGTTTAGTATTTTTTCCTTTTTAGAGAATCTGTTTTTAAATTTAAAACTCGTTAGGGTTTACCAAAACCCTAATCAGACTTGTGTTAGTCATAAATCCCAAACCACAGATCCGATTGTAGATCTGTAAAAAGTGAGTATTGTTATTTTTTTGTCTACTGTTCACCACTAAAATTTCAGAGATTTTTGTTTAGAATTTATATTTATGTTTGTATTTTCAATCTGGAATAGCTGTTTTAATCCCTGTTAAGAGTGATATATTTTAGCTGAGATTGCCGGAAGGGTTTTTCCCTAACCGGAGATGATTTTTCCGATCTGTAAATTGAGAAATATCTTTTTTCCTTCTTAGTTAGTCTCTGTAAAATTTCATAAATTTCCATGGAGATTTGACCCCTGGTTCAGGTCTTGAACTGAGACTGGTTGGTGAATTAGGTCAAAAATAGCATATTTTTAAGGTTTAATGCAATTTTCGGATTAATTTAATGTCAAAAAATTATTTTTATAATTCCAATTCGATATTAGAGTTATAACAAGTGCAGGTACCAATTTTTATAGATTTTGTAATCCATTTGATGGCTGAATTGAGCAAATTGCAAAACCGGGTTCCTGAAAGATCCAAAAACACTGCTAAAATCACAGTTTTTGTGATATTGTTGGATTTTCGTGCATAGGCATATATTTTTAGGGTTTAATCATGTTCATAATCATATTAGGATGCTTTAGGTTTAATTTTGTGCTCATTTGATTTCATTTAGTGCTTAAAACCTAAGTTTTTACCAAAATCTATTTCAGAAAACCCTGATTTCAAGGCCATAGTCTTGCTATCGGGGGTAATTTGGTCATTTGACCTAAATTTCGAAATCCCTAACCCTAATTTCATATTTTTAATCATGTCATAGCATATTTGGTTTGAGTTTATTCCATTCAAATTTCAAGACTTGCATTTTATCAAAATATCTTTTTAAAAACCCTAATTTCAAGGCCATAGTCTTGTTATTAGGGGTATTTTGGTCATTTGGACCTCAATTTCGAAATTTCATATTTTACCTTTATTATTTCTTCATGTTTTATCATTTTGATTTAAGGGAATCTTGGCAAAAAGGCTTATATCTAGCAAAATCCAATAATTTCCTGATATTGTTGGATAAATCTAGAAAAGCCAACATATTTTCATTAACCAAGTTTTCTAGTTTTGCAGGTACATTGAAGACTTTATTTTCCATGTATTTAAATTTCAATAGTGATGTAATTTGTAATTAAACTTTGGAATAAGAATTTACATTTCCTGCTTAGCTTAGGTTGCATTGCATATAGCTTATATTTTTTTTAATAATGTTAATGTGTGGTGGATGATGATTCATGCATATTCTTACAAATTCACCATGGTCTACACGAATGGCACATGCACTAGCTTCTATGAAGTTTATAAACTTGGTGGAATTCGTATTTATGGCCATAGTCAGAATACGAATGATACTTAGATTTATGATCTTCACATTAGCCACATTCAGCCTACACTCTTAGGCTAACTTCAAAATGCACTGCATTTCTCAAAAATACAAAAAGTATTTCTCAAATCCATATCCATTCATTTCATGCATTTGCCAATTCCAATTCAAATTTCAATTCAGAGAAATCAGTTTTCTCAAAATTTTCTAAGTCATATGGAGAAATCGATTTTCTCAGAATATGAAAATCTCAAAGTATGTTTCAAGTGTTTCTCAAGTTCAAAATTCGAAATTTCAAGTTATATTTTCAAGTTCAAAGTTGGAATTCAGAGAAACCAAGTTCTCTCAGAATTGATTTTCATAAAATCTCAAGATTTCCCCAGAAATCGATTTTTACTTTTCTCAGAAATATTTTTTCAAGTCCTAATTCACGATTTTTCATGTGATACCTATTCTAAATATTTCAATCATTCAAAGCAAACATCATGTTTTCAAATGTGCATTTTCTGAAAATTCATAGCAGATGCCTGATTCTATGTACATTTAGAAGATAGAATATGATTTAGACAAGTTGAATAGAGTAGAGCATAAGATTGATCCTTGGTTCAATTACCCCTGTTAAAGGTGGCAGGAACGGTTGAACCTCGTACCGACAGGCGAGTCCCATTCTACGGAATTTTCCCGCATTTTAAAACAGAGGCGAGTTATTTTCAAAAACTTTTTCAAAGGTCAGTTTGATTTGCAAAATTAAAATTTTGCGATGATAACAAGGATCCAGGATTCAACATTCATATCGGATCTTAGACTTCAGATCCAAATCCATCTTAGGATCCAGATCCCAATTTCATCTTGGATCTCAAACTTCAGATCCAAATCCATTTTTTTCAGAATCCAACTCTACTTTGGATCTCAGACTTTAGATCCAAAATTCATCTTAGGATCCAGAATCCAGTTCCACTTTTGGATCTCAGACTTTAGATCCAAAATCCATCTTAGGATTCAGAATCCAATTCCACATCGAATCTCAGATTTCAGATCTTAAATCCATTCTTAGATCCAATTCCATTCCCAATTCTAGATTTCAAATCCAATTCCCTTTTCAAATCTCATCTGAATTTCCTAGATCCACATCTACTTTTAAATCCATTTTAAAGATCCAATTCCATTTCATTTCCAGATTTCAAATCTAAATCCACTTACAGATCATATCTGGATTTCTTAAATTCATTTCTACACCATTTAGATTTCCCAGATCCATTCTAAATTTAAGATTTCCAATTTCAAAATCTAAATTCAGTTCCATCTCAAGTATTCATTTCCTTTCCTAAATTCAAGTTCAAATTCAAAGTTCATTTCCGACTTTGAAACTTCATTTCCTTTCATTTCAAAGCTTTAAATCATTCTTTCTCAAAGGCAAAAGATTTATTTTTCCAACTCTGATTTACTTCAAAAAAACTTAGAACTTCTCTGATCTATCTCAAGTTCTAAGTTAGATTCAATCATTTCTTCACTCCTTTACCAAGTTTATCTTAGAATACTTGGAAATTTCTAAATCAATTTTCAAAAGAGCATACATCCTTGCATTGCACAAGCATGATTCTTTGTGCATTTAGGTTTTAGAATAGATTCTTAGATTATATTTAGGCAAAGCAAAAGGCATAGATTCGATCCTTGGTTCGATTACCCCTGGTAAAGGCGCCAGGAATGGTCGAACCTCGTACCGACGAGCGAATCCCGTCTCTCCATTTTTCCCGCAATATTTTCAAAATGGAGGTGAGTTAAATTTCTAAATATTTTCAAATTAAGGTCAAGTGAGACCGCGCAAAATAATTCCTCTTCTCTCTTTCTTTCTTTCTTTCTTTCTTTCTTTTCTCTTCTCTTTCTCTTTTCTTTCTTTTATTCTTCTTCCTTCAAAAAGGAGGAAAATAGAGGTTAGAAAAGGAAAAGAGAAGGAAGAGAGAGAAACCACAAGAGAATAGGAAAATTTTTTGCGATGATCACATTTCCTTGGGGAGAGATGACTCTACTGATGGATGAGTTCAACGATATCATGGGATTGCCCGAACCAGCCGGTCAGCTAGATGATCCTGTCGAGCAGCAATTTTTAATCAACATCAAAGGGGTGGATGTTCGAGAAGCCTTGGCCAGAGCAACAGGGAGCAGATCTTGGCCTCTCACTGAAATTGGTGGGAATTAGTTCATTGACCTATTCGAACTATATCACAAGTACGGAACTTACAAGGAGGTCGACACTCTGTCTCGAGCAGCGAAAGACAGAATTCAGCATGCCATGATCTTGTGCACAGTGGGGTTAGCTTTCTTCCAAGATGGTCAGAATTTCATAGATATCAGAGTCGCCCAGCTCTTTCGAAGATGGGGAAGTAAGCAGACTCGTCAGCTTTCAGTCTCCATGGTCGCATTAGCCTTTCTTTACAGAGGCTTGGCTCGATTTGCTCTTGGGGAGACCATTTTGGTAGAAGGGTACACCTACGCCCTACAGTCGTGGTTCCTGCGACACGTTCCCTCGAAGGCCAGTTCTTTCAAGTTCAACAGTAAGCAGCCAAAGACAACCATTCAGTGCTGAGCTTTGATCGAGAAACTGCATCAGGAGGAGATTACTTGGGACTTCTTTGACATAAGAGAGATCGTTCCTCGATACACCTACGCTCGCGACAAGCGCTACAGGTTGATGGGCCCTTTCTTTTGTGTTGATTATCAACCAGAACGATGTCTAAGGCAGTTTTCGCAGCGGCAGATTCGTGCCAACACCCGCTTCCCGACAGGCAACATGCCAGAATTCAACCTGCAGTCGGATCAGTGGTCTGGGGCATATCATGTCGCTAAATATACCTGGGATTCCTTTATTTCTCTGTCTGTATTTCCTGGATCAAATGTATCATCTGAATATCGAGAGTGGTGGCAAACTGTCTGCCCACCCTCTCTTTGTCTTTGAATGTTAATATCAATAAAAATTACTCTTTTGGCCAAAATTTCATTTCTTGTATTTTGTTTATAGCACAAATAGTCACAAATTTTGGGTGACGACCTCATCCTGGGTAAAAGGGACATTCCTCTCACATTGATCTTCAATATATTATCATGGTTGACGACCTCGCCTAGGTAACAAGGCACATTTCTCTGTTATCATCAAATGGTAACACAATTATCACAAATCGTGTGATGACCCAATCCCGGGTAATGAGATAATCTCTTGAAATTGTCTGCCGAAATCCTTTATTCTTTTTCCCTCAAAAGTTATGATTTTCAAAAAAGCTTCTCCATACTCTAACCATTCCCATATTCCACAGGAAAACTTTGGCATTCAAAGATGGTTCAGACAAGGGCTGGTAAACAGGCTGCTCAACGACACAGTGACAGCGAGCCAGAGGAGATGAACTCTCCCTGATTATCCAAAAAGCATGACTCTGGGGATGAGAGCGATGTTGATCCGGCCATGTACCGAGTTTTCCAAAAAATGATGACCAAGATGATGGCCGAGCAGGCTAAGGCGATTCCCAAAAAGGCGACTTCCAAGAGCAAAGCTAAGAAAAAGCCCATAAAAAGCCGGTTAAGATCAGCAAGCAGAAAGTACAGCGTGACAGCACCTCTGAGGATTCCGGGTCAGCAGAAGAAGTCTCCGAGGAAGAAGAGCAGCTGATCTACATCCCGAAACATCTGCGGCAATCCAAGAAGCCAGTAGAAGAGCCAGTGTCAGTGAACAAGCCCAAGTATGGGGCCCCTGCAGAGGACTCGATCCAGGCACTGACCAAAATTGTTAAAGACCTGCAAGTTCGGGATAAAGGAAAAAGGTCATACACTAGACAGGATTTTTACCTCGGCTTAGAAGGGGACATCAATCTGGAGAATCTCCCCAGAAAGTTCATTAAATTTGACGGATCCGGGGATCCTAAGGCTCATCTTGCCATGTTCTTTGCGGAATGCGTCCGATTCAGCGAAGACAACCGTGCCATCTTCCTCTGTTTCCCCCGCAGTTTGGAGGGAATAGCCGCCAAATGGTATGCTGAACATGTCAATCCCATTGAGCTAAGGGATTTTGACAAAGTCGTCAACATGTTTGTTGAGCGCTTCCTGTTCAACACTGAAGCTCTACCCACCCTGAACCATTTGTGCAGCCTGAAGTAGGAGCCCAATGAAAAGGCCAGGGACTTCATTCACAAGTGGAGAAGCCTTTGCAACAAAATGAGGAATCCTATTTGTGAGGACCATGCCCTCCAAGTCATCCTCAATAACTTCTCCCAACCCCTAAAAAGTCTTCTTTTCCCATATCCCTCCAAGTCCTTTATTGAACTGACGGAGCGAGCAGAATGGCTCGAGATGGGGGTAGAGAACGGGATGTATGAAGGAGTCGCCCTGGCCAAAAATGTGCAGGATCCAAAGAAGAAAGCACACTTTACTTACTCAGCCGAGGTTCCCGAAGATAGTCATGGCAGTAGCAGCAAGCAGGGCAGCGGCAGTGGCACGAAGCCCGAGCGGAATAGAGGCAGAAAGGGCAAATTCTTCAAGAGCAATGACAAGCCTCTCTCGACAGGTCCTCAACAAAAAGGGGACCTTCAAGACAAACCTAAGCATATAAACTGGAGCAGGGATCGGAAATTCACTCCCCTCAACCAGCCTTTAGAGAAAATTCTGGAATACTTGCTCTCTCACGGGATGGTAAAACTTCCCAAAGTGGCAGATCCGCCAGTGCTCATGGGAAGGTTTAAGGAACAGTATTGCAAGTTCCACAGAGCAATGGGCCATGACACTGAATACTGCTTCGTCGTGAAGCATCTGATCCAGGACTGCATCGATAAGAGCATCCTCGTCGAGGATAAAGAAGAGGGCAAAATGGACATCTTGTCCACCCCATTTCTGAAGCATTCAGCATCAACCATTTCCGAACATTCTTTTCTTCCACAGAGTCACATACATCCATGTTCCAGCGAAGAAATGAGTTTGCAGCATCAGGTGATGGTTCTACATCAGGATCAGCCTGCATCTCAGAGAGGGGATATCCTCTCATTTTTTAACATCAGAAATATGTCAGTTGAAAGTGGAAAAACACAAGTTTTTTCGAAGAGATTTTTGAAAAAGGAAGCCTGCACAGAGGAAGCAGAAACCTCCGAAGCAGCAGAAGAGCGGGCGAAAAACCTTTAGAAGCCCATTATCGCGCTCTCTAACATCTCCATTTTCGAGTTGACTCATGATTCTCCCCAGCATCGGGAGAAATTAGATGATCTACTGAGAAAGATCAAGGTAAAGCCAGGCACTACGCCAGAAGACATGGCACAGATTGTAAACCAAGCGATGACTAACGCACCTATTACCTTCTCTGATGAGGACTTGCCTAAGCCTCATTCATTCCACAATAATGCACTATATATTGTGGTAAGGACCCGGGGCATGACTGTCCCGCATGTGCTCGTTGATGGAGGTAGCAGCCTCAACATTTGTCCAGAGATGACAGCGAAAGCACTGGGATTGAAAGAAGAAGAATATGTGCCTGATCCTATCACTATCTATGGCTTCGATAATCATGGGCAAACTGCCAAAGGCAAAATCTTTTTAGAGATTTTCATTAACTACTCATTGCACACGGTTCTATTCCATGTCGTTAATGTGCCGCCAACTTACAATTTATTGTTGGGACGAACATGGATTCACAATGCCAATGTCGTTCCATCAACCCTCCACCAATGCATAAAGTGGTCCAAGGGCAGAATGATCACTACCATTTTGGGCGAAGACCCTGAAGAAAGGCTGTCACAGCCTATGATTCCTCATCCAACATTTACAGCAGATATTCCCAGCATCTGGGAGGCAGACGAGATCAATCTTAGTGACAACCTAGAGATGTTGAAGTTAAAAGATGTCATGGAAGAGGAAAACGTTGCAGCCACGGTCCAATGGCAGGGACCTTGTTTCTTCAAGCTAGGAGGACGCATCAATTACACCTCCTTCACAGATCATCCTTTATTCCCTTAGTTTTCCAAAGCAAGGAAGGGATTCGATATGTTGATCAAGCATGGATATCAGCCATTCCGAGGCATGGGGAAAGATGAAGACGGCATGATAGAGCCCATCATTCCAATTCAGCATGCAGACAGTTCAGGGTTGGGGTTCACCGGCCAGGATTCCAGCAAAAAGACAGTTTTTGTCAGAGGAAGCCAATAAAGAGATGATGCCTTAGTTTTTCCTGCTTTTCTGTTCTCATTTCTTTGTTTAAATCTTATAGGGACAACACAATCCCATCTTTTGTTAGAGTCTTGTAAATACTTTACTTCAATCAATGAAAGATCAATCTTTTTCCTCATATTCGGGCATCTATCATTTCCTTCTTATACTTTGTCTATGTCATTGTTCTTTGCTTTATACAAAAATTTGATTTGGCTCATACTTTCTCTTAAACAACCTTTCTTACATTTTCAGGACTATTAACTCCTGAATCAATGACAAGATTCAATATCAATCCCAAATATCTAAAATTGGCAAGGTTTCCTGAGATAAAAGACAGAGCAGAGGTCAGTCAGGCAGCGGAGCAGACCGAAGAGCCAGCCGAATTTGATTCCACCATTAAGAAATTGCCAGAATTTGCTCACATTCAGAAGCAGGATGAACCCTCATCTTTGGTTCAGGATCCCACTAAGGATATCAACATTGGGTCAGAAGATGATCCAAAAATTCTCAAGATCGGGTCGAGTCTAGGCGAAATTGAAAAAGCTAGACTCATCCAATTCCTCGAAAAGCATCGGGAAGTATTTGACTGGACTTATGAAGATATGCCAGGATTGGATATCAAGCTGGTTGAGCATCGACTCAAGTTGAAACCAGAAGCCAGACCAATCAAGCAGAAATTGAGAAAATTAGACCCTCGAATTGAGCAACAAGTCAAGGAAGGACTTGAAGATTTATTGAAGGCAGGTTTCATCCGGGCCATCGATTATCCAGACCGGTTAGCAAATATCGTGGCAGTCTCTAAAAAGAACGGAAAAATTCAGATTTGCATTGATTTCAGGGATCTCAATAAGGCCACCCCAAAAGATGATTATCCGCTTCCCAATATTGACCTGTTGATCGATAGCACAACGGGTCATGCCATGTTTTCTTTCATGGACGGATATTCAGGTTATAATCAGATCAAGCTGGCCGTTCGTGATCAGTCCAAGACTTCATTTACTACTCCATGGGGAACCTTTTGCTACATTGTGATGCCATTTGGGCTCAAAAATGCCGGGGCAACCTATCAGAGGGCGATGGCCGTTATTTTCCACGATCAAATGCACAAAAATATGGATGCATATGTGGATGACATTTTGGTTAAGTCTAAAGAAGAAGAGGATTATCTCGATGCTCTTAGCCAAGTTTTTGAAAGACTTATTCTTTACAAATTAAGACTTAACCCTCTAAAATGTGTTTTCGGAGTTGAGTCCGGAAAATTACTCGGCTTCATTATCAGCAAGAAAGGGATCGAGGTTGATCCGGCCAAGGAAAAAGCCATTATTGATATGCCGCCTCCAACTAATCTCAGGGAACTGCGAAGCCTTCAAGGGCGTATTCAGTCTATTCGCAGGTTCATCTCTAATCTGGCCATGAGATGCGAGCCTTTCAACCATTTGCTAAGAAAAGGAGTTAAATTTGAATGCGGATCAGAATGTCAGCTCTCGTTTGAGCGCATCAAGCAGTATCTCCTTAATCCACCAGTGTTGAAGCCGCCAAAGTTGGGTAAACCTCTCCTACTATACATTTCCGTCAATCAAAATGCCTGTGGTGGATTCCTCGCGCAGTATGAAGAGGGCAGCCTGATAGAGCACGCCATCTACTATGTGAGCAAAACTTTCATTGATTATGAAAAGAAGTATTTTCAGATGGAGAAAACTTGTCTAGCTCTGGTCTGAATGTGCCAGAAATTGAGACATTACTTGTTGGCTTCTCAAATTAAGTTTCTGTCAAAGCTTAATCCGCTCAGATATATTCTTGAACAACCATTTCTCACTGGACGGATTGCAAAGTGGCAGGTCCTCCTAATGCAATATGACTTAGAGTATGTTTCTCAAAAGTCGATTAAAGGCCAAGCGATCACAGATCAGTTGGCGGATTTCCCCTTGACGGAAGAAATTAAAGCAGAAGATGATTTTCCTGATGAGCACATTTGTAATATCCAACAGCCCCCCAGTTTGGAACTTGTTCTTCGATGGCTCTAAAAATATGTCTGGCATCGGGATCGAAGTCTTGTTAATCACTCCAGAAAAAGAAATGATCCCTTATTCCCTCAAGCTTGGTTTTCAATGCACTCATAATATGGCCGAGTATGAAGCTCTAGTACAAGGCCTCAAAATTCTGCAAAATTTCAATGTCAAAAGGGTGCATGCCTTTGGTGATTCACTACTTGTTGTCAGTCAAGTTAACACTGAATGGCAAGTGAAAGATTCCAAATTGATCCCATATCAGAAGATCGTCCTCACTCTTGTGGACAGCTTCGAAGAATTTCAGCTCAATCACATAAGAAGAGAGCATAATCAAATAGCTGATGGTTTAGCCAGTTTGGGCTCCATTTTATCCTTCAAAGGCAGTGAGTCATGTCGTTCTTTTGAAGTTGGCAGACTTGAGCAACCCGCTTTCGATTCAATTATGCAAGTAAACCAGGTTAATCAGAAGGAGAAACCTTGGTACCAAAATATCAAAAATTTCATTGAGATTGGTGAATTTCCACCAGAAATGCCAAAAGGGGAGCAATGTGCGATTCAGCGTATGTCTACCCGATATTTCATTCTTGCCAATGTCCTCTACCGCCGTGGGTTCAGTTCTGAGTATTCAAGGTGCTTAGACAAAGAAGAGGCTATAGAAGTTATCCAAGAGGCGCATGAAGGGATTTGCGGTGGCCATGTCGGCTATCAAACTCTCGTCAAGAAGATCGTTCGAGCAGGATATTATTGGAATACCATGCAGCAGGACTGTCATAGATTTGTGAAGAAGTGCGTCAAGTGCCAATTGCACGCGCCTTATATTCATGCTCCGGCCACATATCTGCAATCGGTTGTTTCTCCTTGGCCATTTTCTATGTGGGCATTCGACGTCGTCGGCCCAATTACCCCTTCTACTTCCAACGACCACAAATACTTCTTGGTTGCGACAGAGTATTTCACAAAATGGGTTGAAGTTGTTACTCTACGCACAGTAGAAGGCCGCCATGTGGTTTCTTTCATTCACAAGAACATTCTTTGCCGCTTTGGCATACAACATGATATTGTCTTAGACAATGGAACCCATTTCAAAAATGAGAGGATGAAAACCTTTTGTTCTAAATTCAGAATTTGCCATCATTTGTCAGCTCCCTATTATCCTCAAGGGAATGGCCAAGCAGAGACTACCAATAAGATCTTGATTCGTATTTTGGAAAGGACTGTGAAGACAGGTCGAGATTAGCATGAGAAAATTCATGACGCACTTTGGGCATATCGGACCACCATTCGGACTCCGACTAATGCCACTCCTTCAGAACTTGTTTACGGAACTGAAGTGGTATTGCCTCTCCATGTCCAAAAGCCCGCTCTCAAATTTGCTTTCCTTATAGAATTGCCACTTGATCAGTATCAGCAGCAGAGGCTAGTGCAGCTGGATCTGCTAGATGAAAAAAGGCTCAAGGCAGCAGAGCATGCTCAAGCTTATCGACAGAGGATAGCTCGACACTATGCCAAGCTCGTCATTGAGAGAAAATTTCGAGTTAACGATTTGGTACTCAGATCAACAACTCATCTTAAGCATCGACCACGAGGCAAGTGGTCACCCAATTGGGAAGGCCCTTATGTGGTTAAGGAAGCACTTCCTCGCAATTCGTATCGTCTAATCAATGCAGACGGGGTGGAAATGCCAGATCCTATCAACTCTCTGCATCTGAAGAAATATTACACTTAGAATTTTCATTCTAAAGCCTTTGTACTATTCAAAGAGTCATTTCAATAAAACAATGATCTTCTATCAATTCTTACATTCTTCTCCATGATACTGGGGTATTTTATTTTAATCCATAATCATCTTCTTCATCATGTGCAGGCAGGATTAAATGAAAGCTCTTTTTCTCAAATTTTGTTAATTCTTAATTAATCTTGTGGTCTTTATTTTTTATTTCATTTGATTCACTTTTGGTTTGATCAAATTTACATCAAGCTAATGCTCATTTGTGTCAAGTTTTAACAAATTTTTCAATCTTATTAAAATCTCATCTACTTTTATCTTTGAAGAATACCCTTTCAGGATAAGGGATAAACCTGATGCCTCCTTTCAATGAGGTATTCTTTTTACTATTTCCCCCGTTCAGGATAAGGGGAAAAATCCTGAATTATCTTCTAAAAAATTCATTTTGAAAATCTAGCTCATCTTCAAAACCCAGTCCTCGCACTCGTTATTTCTCAAAACTTTTCAATCATATATTAAGCTCATTTGGAAAATCCGGTTCTCACACTGGTAACCTTCTAATTTCAGTCTTCTGACCAAAGATCTTTCTCCTTCTAAATTCAAGTTCTGGCTTAAATCTCCCAAAATTTCATGTATTTCCAAAAGATCCAACACTCGTTGGTCATGTATTTCCAAAAGGATCCAACACCAGTGGGTCATGTATTTTCAAAGGATCCAGCATCTCGTTGGTCATGTATTTTCAAAAGATCCAGCATCTCGCTGGTCATGTATTTTCAAAAGATCCAGCATCTCGCTGGTCATGTATTTCCAAAAGATCCAGCATCTCGCTGGTCATGTATTTCCAAAAAGAATCCAACATCCCGTTGGTCATATATTTTCAAAAGATCCAGCATCTCGCTGGTCATGTATTTTCAAAGGATCCAGCATCTCGCTGGTCATGTATTTCCAAAAGACCCAACACCAGTTGGTCATGTATTTCCAAAAGATCCAACACTCGTTGGTCCTGTACTCCAAAAGATCCAGCTTCAGCTGGTCATGTATTCCACAAGATCAAACCCTTAGGGTGCGACTTCTCAATCTTATCATTTCCAAACTTTCAAGTTCTTCAACCTTTCAAAAATTCTATCAGTTTCCCAACCTTTGGTTGCAATATCTTTAAAATCTCTTCATTTCCTTAAACCCTCGAGTTATAATCTCCCAAATTCAATCACTTTTCAAACCATCAGATTAAAATCCTTCATTTTCAAATCCAGTTTCTATAACTGGTCGGGATTTTCAAATCCAGTTTCTATAACTGGTCGGGATTTTCAAATCCAATTTCTATAACTGGTCGGGATTTTCAAATCCAGTTTCTATAACTGGTCGGGATTTTCAAATCCAGTTTTTATAACTGGTCGGGATTTTCAAATTCAGTTTCTATAACTGGTCCGGATTTTCAAATCCAGTGTTTTCACTGGTCGGGATTTTCAAATCCAATTTTTATAACTGGTCGGGATTTTCAAATCCAGTTTCTATAACTGGTTGGGATTTTCAAATCTAGTGTTTTCACTAGTCAGGATTTTCAAATCCAGTTCTTTATAACTGGTCGGGATTTTCAAATCCAGTTTTTATAACTGGTCGGGATTTTCAAATCCAGTGTTTTCACTGGTCGGAATTTTCAAATTCAGTTCTCATAACTGGTCGAGATTTGAAATCCAGTGTTTTCGCTGGTCGGGATTATCAAAATCCAGTTTCTCATAAACTGATCGGGATTTCCAAAACCTAATGCATTTCATCAGTCCAGTTCTCTAAAGTCTGATTCTTACACCATTTCTTTAAATTACAGCTAAGTGTCTCATCAAAATCTATATTGAGTGATTATTTCACAAAGAATTCATGAAAACTTTTCCAATTGGCTAAAAGCATTAGTTGATTCTAAAAATCTGACTACACAAAGAGAATTTCCTCAGTTTACCTCTAATATTTCTTTCCCAAAAGGTGAAACTTTTTGCAAAAAAAAAAAGAGGTAAAATTCAAATCTTTTCCAGATGATCAACAAAAAGGATGTAAGAAATGACCTCGATATGATCAGTGAAAGAAATCTTCAATGATGTTGAAAAGCCACAAGCGAATTGATATTGATCTTGGCTATGGCGCATGTTTAAAAATAACTTTCTGGCAATCAGGCAGTGGAAATATCTTGAGCTATAAAAAGAATCCACTCAACCCATATCTTCTCATTTCGTTTAAAAGTTGCAATCAAATATCCGCAAAAGGGATCTCTCAATTGTCGTCAAGATGAAGGCGAATTAAGCGAGTAGACCCCCGGGGTCAAAGAAGATCGGAAACATCTCCAAGATGACAGAGTTTGTGACGGATCCTTTTAGGGAAAGTTCATATCACCGTCAAGATGAAGGCGAGTGCGATGAACCTACCGACAAACCCTAAAAGATATTTGGTTTTAGCCACATCTAAAAACCTTTTTTGAGCTAATATCATATAGAATCCCTGAGATAAAAGAAGGATCGGTGCATCTCCAAGATGAAGGAGTTTGTGACGTACCCTTCTCTGAAAAAGAGAGAAAAGTCAGGACATCCAAATGAAGGATGATGTGAAAAACCGAGAAAGCCCAATGACTCAAAAAGAGTGCAAAAAGATCATCGTGGGAAAACATCCAGGTATCAAACTGCCAAAGTTGCCAGAAGTCATCTTTTCTCATGCAAAATTCTTTTATCAATATCTCTTCATTACTTGCTTTTATGAAATTAAGAATATTTCTTCTATTCTCATATCAAGGAAATAGATAGCTTCCTTGAAGAAAATTATCAGCGCAAATTTTTGAATTTGACTCTTAAAACCGAGGAGTTAACCTCATTGGAGGAAATACTCTAGGTAAAAGAGGGAATATCTTTGCACATACATGCACATTTTCAAACATTTGAATCAGCTATAATTTTATCTTATTGGCAAGATTTTCTAGCTATTCCAAGAATGAAATAAACATTCAATATCCATTTTGATGCGACCTAGCGTTGTTTATATCTTCCAGAAGAGTTGCCTCATTCAGTGGAAGTATCTCTTTCTGTCCCATTGCGGTTTCTTCAGTCAAGGATTCCGTATGATGTCCCCCACTCAGGATAAGGGTCAAACCTGAACCATCTGCGAGAGGTCATTTACTTTAAAAGCTATTTTCAGTCTCAGCAATGAGGCACCCGATTTCTTCCCCTTTTCAAAGCTTTAGGGAATCCTATATTTTCTTCCTTTCGTAAAATCCCTTTCGGATTTTGTTCGTCCAAGTTCCGAAGGTCCCATTATGGTTTCTCCATTTGAGAAATCCGTATGGTAGATTTTCTATCCAGGTTAAAAGTTAACCCGAAACCTCGCTTGGCGAGGTATCTTCCTTGCAGGTTTGGGTTAAACCTGAGTCTTGTTCCTACAAAATTCCTTGTTTTAACAAGATAATTTCTTCCAGTCCCATCATGGCTCTTCTCATTGAGGAATCCATGCTTTGTATTTCCATCCAAGAAAGGATTTTACTTGAGCTTCATCTCACGAGGCATTTTTCAAAAATGTCCCATCAAGGTCCTCGTGTATTCCTTTCCTCATTTCAAATTCACTTTTGATATATCTTCGTCCCATCCAGGTTAAGGGCTAAACCTGAACCATTCCAAAAGAGTATCTCATCTCACCCATGAGACCGGATCAAAATTCTGATTTTTCGTCATTTTTGGGATTTTCATCCAAAGTCCCATCATGATTTTCTCATTCTCTACTCAATCATATCATTCTCGAGGATTTCGTTTCCCCAAAACCATTCAGGATAAGGACTTAAGCCTGAAGAGCCATATTTCCAAAATAATTCTTCCACACCCAGTTCAGATCTGCTGACTGGGGCATTCCTCAAAATTTGGAGTATTATCTTTGCCACTAAGCTCGGCTTTCAACCGGCTTATTAGCAAAGAGGGGCATCTGTGAACACCCCAAATTTTTCAAAGATTTGCAAAATGACCTTTTTGCCCTAGCTCTCATTCTCTGAGAAGATAAAAGCAATTTCAAAGCCAAATTTCAGTCATTCTTCAGATTTTCTGAATTAAATTTCATATTGATGTATTCAAATTCAGTTCCGGATCCAAACCCAGTGTTTTAAATCCATATTTCCTCAAAATTCGGATTCAAACTCATTTCTGAAGAAATTTTCTCAAAATAGCTTTTAAATTCTTAGAAAAATTCCCTTTTGTAAATATTTTTGCAAAAACACAAAGAAATTAGTTTTAATCTTCGTCTTCTCGTAAGATTTTAGGATTTTATTCCAAAAATACAAAAAAAATGGAAAAATAACATAAAAAAAAACCAAAAAATTGAGAAAAGCTACACAAAAAATAAATGACTTTAGGCTTCCTAAAATTGGTTTTGCTAAACACTTCGCTTTGGAAAACCATTTTATAAAAATTTCTTTTTAAGGGGAGCCTCTTTTAGGAAATATCACAAAAAAAGGGGGCCAACGGTTAGCTCCCGCTTTTTTCCTCCTCTCTCCGTCGTCCGATCCGCAAAGGCCATCGTCGCTTCTCACCTTCCATCTGCAACAGTCTCCATTCTCGAATCCTCCATGGCACCTTTAAGAAGAGGCCTCCAAGCTTCTTCTCGGCACCCATTGTTTTCTTGGACATCCATTGCAATCCATCACATTCATCCGCAATTTTCAAGTAGCAAACCACGAGATACCCCTTCTTCTCCTTCATGATCCATCCTCTGCCCCTCCTCCTGGTTTTCATCCCCTGGCGTTTCCTTTATAAGCATCATTTTACAATCCACCATCATCAAAGTTTCTTCAAAAATCATTATCAATTTCATCCGTCGTGTTGAGCTTCAGCCGAATCACAGAATCTAAACGAGCCGGGTTCACCTTTTCATCGGAGAAGGTGTGATCATCGCAAAATTTTTCCTGTTCTCTCATTGGTTTCTCTCTCTTCCTGCTCTTTTCCTTTTCTAACCTCTATTTTCCTCCTTTTTGAAGGGAGAAGAATAAAAGAAAGAAAAGAGAAAGAGAGAAGAGAAACTATTTTGCGCGGTCTCACTTGACCTTAATTTGAAAACATTTAGACTTTTAACTCGCCTCCGTTTTGAAAATTTGAGGGAAAAATGGAGAGACGGTATTCGCTCGTCGGTACGAGGTTCGACCGTTCCTGGCGCCTTTACCAGGGGTAATCGATCCAAGGATCGAATCAATGCCTTTTGCTTTGCCTAAATATAATCTAAGAATTTGTTCTAACTCTAGATGCACAAAGAATCATACTTGTGCAATGCAAGGATGTATGCTCTTTTGAAAGATGTTTTTGAAAATTTCCAAGTATTTCGAGATGAATTTGATAAAGGAGTGAAGAAATGATTTCAATCTAACTTTAGAACTTGAGATAGATCAGAGAAGTTCTAAGTTTTTGAAGTAAATCAGAGTTGGGAGAATAAATGAGAAAGAATGACTTGAAGCTTTGAAAATGAAAGGAAATGAAGTTTTAAAGTCAGAAATAGACTTTGAATTTGAACTTTTAGAAAAGGAAATGAATACTTGAAAATGGAATTGAATTTGGATTTTAGAAGTTTTGAAATTTGGAATGGATCTGAGAAATCCGGATGATATATTAAGAATAGAAATGGATTTAGATTAGATCCGACAATGGAATTGAAATCTAGAATTTGGAACTAGACTCCGGATCCTAAAAGGAATGGGATCCGAGATTTGGAGTCCAAGATGGACTTGAGTTCTGGATCCTAGAATGGGCTTGGATCTGAAGTCTAAGATCCAAATGTAGAATTGGGTTCTGAATCCTAGAATGGATTTGGATATGAGGTTGAGATCCAATGTAGAGTTGGATTCTGAATCCTAAGATGGATTTTGGATCTAAAGTCTGAGATCCAATGTAGAGTTGGACTCTGGATCCTATAAGGAATTTGGATCTGAAGTCTAAGATCCAAAGTGAAGTTGGAGTCTGGACCCTAAAGAGGAATTGGATCTGAAGTCTGAGATCCAATATGAGTGTTGAATCCTGGATCCTAAAATAGATTTGGAGTTAAATTCAGAAGATGAATCAAGAGTCTCAAAGTTAGATTGAACTTTGATTTTGATTGGAGTTTTGAAATATAAAAATGAATTTGGAATTTCGAAATCAATTTGAACTTTGAAAACTGTTTTGAATTTGAATAAAAATGACTTTGAAATCTCAAAGTTAAATTGAACTTTGAGATTGAAAATGAAATTGAACTTGAAAATGAAAAGGATGAATTGGATTTGATAAGGATTGAAGATAGGTTTGAGAAAAATATGTACATTACTTGGAGTTTTTGAAAAAGGAATTTTGAAAACATGATGCAGTTCTATCCTAAATGATGAATGAATTCAAATAATTTTGAAATTGGATTTTGAAAAAGCTATTTCATTCTTTAAATGAATTAAAAGAAGATTGAAGATATAATACATCTTTGACTATGGTCATTGAATGTATTATATAATAATCTATATTTAAATCCAGTTGAAGAATGAAACACATTTGGTGCTTTTATAAAAATTAAAATGAAATTAACTCTCAATATACCCTGACTATGGCCATTGGTATATATATTTTGAATTAATTTTCAAGTTAAATTCTGATAAAAGAAGGAAATTTTTGAAAATATGATGATTTTTGAAGAGGATCCAGTGTGGATCAAGTGTTATTCCATAGAAGATAAAAATCATAAGTTTTGTTCACACCCTGACTATGGCCATTGATGCAAATCGTCAACTTAGGGTTTGATCACCTTTTATTAGAATGGTGCACGTGCCATTCGTGTTCCCATTCATGAATTTTTTTGAAAAATAAAGGAGAAAAATATCATGAAACAAGCAATTCTAGAAGATATGTATGCTCATACATTCTAATCTAGAGCTAAAAATGTAAATATTCTCGTTATAATCTAACTATTACAATATTGAATTTAAATTGAAATCAAATTCCTAAACTAAAAAGGAATACTTAATTCCTGCAAAATTCAAGTTAGCCAAAGGGTAAATGAAAGATATTACGCAAATGTATATGTTTATACCTATTCTAGTGGAGGACACACACACAAATCACTATTCTTATGCCAAATTAGAAATACATGTGGAGTATATGAATGTAGTGGGTACCGTAATGAGGAGAATGCAAGTGAATGTAGGGGGTGATGTGCTACATATGGAAATATGGGGGGGAATATGAAGATATAATATATTCGTGAAGGGCTAGAAGATGTTTATGTAATGAGGTGTAAGAAGGTGTTTAGCCTGAAAAGTGTTGGAGCAGTGCTGTGAATGGTAACAATACGTTACCATGGATGCTCTATGGTGGTGGACAACAAGGGGGAAAGGTGGAAGTGCTGGGTAATACTGTGAAACAACAAAGAAAGTGTGGAAAATGGAACAGCTAAGGCTGGTGGATGTAAATGGGGTAAGGTATACCTCTATGCAACAAGCTGCAGCAATGCTTGGTGTTGCTGTAGATGCCTAAAGGAAGAGAAAGCACAGCAGTGCATTGGTACTGCTATAATCATATAAAATGGTACAGCAGTGCCAAGCACTGCTGTAGGTGATGGTCACTAGGCAGGTAAATTAGGCCAAAATGTGTCACACCCAGGGCAGCAGTGAACAGGGGAAGAAGATGACATGTATGGGATACACAAAGTGTTGCTGTAAATGGCAGCTTATGATATGTTTAATGATGCTGGAGTGGAAAATGGATTGTGTATGGATAACAGTGGATACAGGTGGGTGATGTAGAGTACTGGTGCGTTGGAAGTGATGATATATACTGTAAATACATCATTACAACAGGTAAGTGATTAGCATGTAATTGGTAAATCAGTGGGGTTTGATGTAGAAGGATGCTGAAGCTAAGTATGCACATGTGCTGCATGCCGAGGGAGTGGAATGCTGTAGAAACACAGTGGCTGAACAACTACTGGATACTAGACTGATATGAAGATGGGGAAAGAGGTGTTGGCAGCAATGAAAACTGATGCAGGTATTTGAAACTAAAATGGAAGGTGGTGAGAAATGAGGTAGTGTGTGTAGGAAATATGCTGTGAAAGAGGGGCTGGATGGAGGCAAATGTGGCAATGACAAGAGGCTATGCTGTGGGGTATGAAGTAATAGAAAACTTTGCAAAAGACTGTAGGAAATGCTAATGGTGTGCAGGGTGTGTGAAGTCTGGAGCTAAGAGATGGATACAGTAAATGAAAAATGTTGTGTTTGGTGGTTTTGAACATGTGCAGGTGTAGGGAATGGTGGTACAGTTGGATTTAAGCAGGTAGCTGAGAAAAAAAAAATGTCGCAGCATAGTTGATTAATAGGGGCCATGCAAGAAATGGGCTAAAATATGGTAAATGGGATGTAAGTGACAGAACTGAAATAGCAGTAGTGTATGATAGCTAACAGGGACAGATTTATGAGGAGTTTTGAATATGCTGTAGGTGGGATGATCAAGGTGGATCTAATAAAAAATATAGTGCAGATGAAATGATGCTTGCATATCTACAGAAAATATAACAGGTGCTTCAAATCAAATATGAGTTCTACAATGAGTGGGATCGATATTTTCAAACCTGTCATACCAACATCATATGGTATATTTGGCTTATCCTCTTTTATATCAAAAGTGAGAAAGAAAATTTCTTCCGCACTGAATCGACCAATGTTCACCATATTTCCAGCTTCTTTACTGTACTAATGAGAGATTTATCCAATTTATGCCCATCAACAAAAGTGGGTCTGAAAGAGAAACCAAGCAATATTACTTCTTTTGTTTGGAGGTTCCGACTGGGCAACATCTGTATACCTGTAAGCAATTCTTGATGCTAATATCCTAAATCTGTCATTCATGTACATTCCCTGCTAATAAATCAACCAGAGTGTTTAACTAGATGATGATAACAACACTTCAAACCCCAGCAGCCGACATATGAGGTTGTAAGACAACAGACATATGAACATGAAACTAAAAAAAAATGACGTTTAGAATTTAAATATAATGATGCAACAAAACTTAAAAGAGAAACTGCAGACAGGACCCATTTTAAACTCTATAAGCTTCGATTTCACCTGCGTATGAATTATACATAGCCTTTCAGATGGCCTTTTCAACACGGATCCCACAACACTACCTTTGGGATTGCTACAGATGATCATGAAATGGCTGAAGGAATGCAAGGATTACCTCATCGTCATAGTGACTTTCTCTGCCAGTGGTGAAAGGTCACACAGGTGGAAGGTCTCCCAGATTTTTCTTTAGTAGCGTGAGGTTCAACACATGCCATGACTAAAATATGTGATAACGTATCCAGTTTGATATTCGCGAAGGATCTCCAAGTTTTAGTACTTTAGCAAGACAGTAATACAAAAGGGAAAATGTATCATCCATTCATGTACAGGGATCATGACAAAGTTACCTCATCCCATCAATAGATCTGGAGGTAAATCGATTTCACCAGTATAGATTTAAAACAAGAAAGAAAAACGTCCATTATTAGCCCAATAAATATCCGTTATCATTTAAGCCATAAAAAAACTTGCAGGAGCAACAAATACTGAATGAACCGAAGATGAGAGTGTCTGATGGAAGTTATCCATACCTTTAAGATGGATGCAAAGGTGATTTTATTGTTCTGATAGTAGCCATACAGAGAACAACGAAAGAAAAACATATGGATAAAAAAAATATATATATATATGTCTCAAACAGCTAATCTGCTGCATCAAAATCCCAGGTGTGAAAATATGATGCAATTCATCAAGTGTTAACGAATGCTCAAATTTAGAGGTAAGCCATATGGGGTATGTAATGGAATCAGGCTTTTGCCTTGAGGGTACCACCGATGTGCAGGGGATGAATCGGATGTATACAAAAACTACAAAGCAACGTGCAGAATGGATACAAAATTGACATTAAACTTGGAGACAAATAAAATGAAGCGATATGTAGGAATAACCGTGTAAAATCATGAGCATACAGGAACGCACAAAGATCATACGTTGAAATCATAAAAAAAGCAAAAATCTCGCTAAGAAGCAAAACAAAAAAAAAAAATGTTGGAATGATGGGAATCATTCCCTTGCTATCGCATGTTTGTAGATCGGATTTGCTAGTGAGCAAACCGATGTTACAGGGATGCTCTAAGGGAGGTAAAAGAGAAGGAAAACCAGAGAAAATATGATGGCGTCTTGGCAAAGAGGGATAAACAACTAGAAAGAAAAGCAAATAAAAACCAAAAGAAATAGAAAGATGAGCCGCTTACCTCCGGTTTGCTGGTGTTGCTAGATTCCAAGGTCCTCAACGGGGAAATTGCAGGAAGGAAATGAAGGAACCAAGAGGGAAAAGGGGATTGAGAAGAAGACGGATACTGGAAAAGGAGGAGTGAATGGTAGATGCCTAAGCCAGGAAAGGTAGGAGACGGATGCTTTTGATTCTTGATTCCCTGGAAATCTTCTTCTGCTGTAACTCTGCAAAGGTCCTGGATGAGAGGGGAGCCCGACTGCGAGGGATGAATCATGAAAAATAGATGAAGTGGAGAGGTGAAGAATGAATCAAAGAAGTTGAAAAAGGGGCAAAGCCATCGTGAAAGAGGGGTGCGAGGGTGATAACAGATACCCTGGCTTCATCTGTATGCTCCCCTTTTAAAGAGCCAAAGAAGAGTTCGCGAGAAGGAGATTTTGTTGTAGATGGAAGGTTGAGGGAGACTCCAGGGAGGTTGGTTGAAGATCAATGGTGGGAAGCGGAGGGAGCCGTTGTAATTTTTCTAAAATTCCCTACAGGGGTCCCCTTTTCAGAAATTTCTTAAAAAAATAGCTTTTGTTTCCAAAAAGAGGTCTCAAGAGAGGGTTTTATCAAAAAAAAAAAAAGGTTAAAAAAAGGAAGGTAGACTGCATAGTTTCTGAAATTTTTGGATTTTTGATTTTCTTATTTTTTTCTTTTTAAACATATATTTGTAAAAACAAAACTCTAAAACTAAGAAAATTAATACTAATCAAAATATTCATAAGAGAAAGGTTTTTTTCTGAAAGATCAGGGTTATTTTGGGGAAAATTTCTTCAAAAGAATGGGTTTGGACCCAAGTACTGAGAAAATGTTCAATTTTGACACTCGAATCGAGAAATACAATGTGATGGACCCAAACGGATGTCGGATGGACTGTCCGAGCTTATTTAAAACTATTTTTGGTATTTTCTATAATTTTAATTTAAAATTTAAACAAAAAGTCTCAGATTTGGATCTGGACAATAGATCCAGATCCGAAATCAATTTAAACATATGAAATGAATTTAATTTCAATAAAACTAGAAAAATGAACTGGAATTTAGATTTAAAATGGTTCATTTACTCAAAAAATGAATTTAGGGGCAAAAAGGGAATATTTAAGAAGATTTTGAAAAATTTGGGGTGTTCACAGATGCCCCTCTTTGCTACTAAGCTGGTTGAAAGCCGAGCTTAGTGGCAAAGAAAACACTCCAAATTTTGAAAATGCCCCAGTCAGCAGATCTGAACTGGGTGTGGAAGAATTATGGCTTGTCAGGCTTAAAGCTTTGTCCTGAATGGCTTGGGGAGACGAAATCCTCGACCATGATATGACTGAATGATAGAGATGAGGAAATCGTGATGGGACTTTGGGCGAAGATCCCAAAATGATGAAAGATAAGAATTTTGATCAAGTCTCATGGGTGAGACAAGATCAACTTTTCAGAATGACGCAGGTTTAGCCCTTAGCCTGGATGGGACCGAGGACCTTGATGGGACATTTTGGCAAATGTTTCACGAGATGAAGCTCAAGTAGGATTTTATTCTGGAGGGATATACAAAGCATGGTTTTCTCGATGGGAAGAACAATGATGGGACTTGGAAGGAAAACACCTCGTCAACACGAGGGAAACTCATTGGAATGAGATTCAGGTTTAACCACAACCTAAAGGGGACGACCATATGGAATCTCGAGTGAAGAGACCATGACGGGACCTTCGGAGTTTGGACGAACAAATCCTAAAGGGGGTTGCGAAAGGAGGAAGGAAATGGGGTTCCCTAAAGCTTTTAAAAAAAGGGATGAACTTGGACGTCTCATTGTTGAGACTAAATCAACTTTTGAATTTAATGACCTCTCGCAGGGAGTACAGGTTTTGACCCTTAACCTGAGTGGGAACAACCATACGGATTTCTCGAAACCGTGATGGGACAGGAGAGATACTTCAACTGAATGGGGTAACTCTCCTGGAAGATATAAACAACGCTAGGTTGCACCAAAAATGGATATCGAATATTTATTTCATTCTTTAGAATATCTAGAAAATTTTGCCAATAAGATAAATTTATAGTTGACTTCAACGCTTGAAGAATGTGTATATGTGTGCAAAGATATCCCCTCTTTTACCTAGAGTATTTCCTCCAACGAGGTTAACTTCTTGGTTTTAAGAGTCAAATTCAAAATTTTAGCGCTGATGATTTTCTTCAAGGAAGCTATCCATTTCCTTTGATATAAGAAGAGAAGAAATATTCTCAATTTCATAAAAGCAGGTAGTGAAAAGACATTGCTAAAAGATATTTTGCATAAGAAAAGATGATTTCCGGCAATTTAGGCAGTTTGATATCTGAGTGTTTTCTCATGATGATCTTCTTGCACTCTTTTTGAGTCGTTGAGCTTTTTCGGGTATTTACATCATCCTTCATTTTGGATGTTCCTGACTTTTCTCTCTTTTTCAGGGAAGGGTACGTCACAAACTCCTTCATCTTGGAGATGTTCCGATCCTTCATTTTCTCAGGGATTATATATGATATTGGCTCAAAGGTCTTTAGATAATAGCTGAAATCAAATATCATTTAGGGTTTGTCGGTAGGTTCGTCACACTCGCCTTCATCTCGACGGTGATCTGAACTTTCCCTGGAAAGATCCTTCACAAACTCCTTCATCTCGGTAGATGATCCAAATCTTCTTTGGCCCCGGGGGTCTACTCGCTTAATTCGCCTTCATCTTGACAACAATTGAGAGATCCCTTTTGCAGATATTTGATTGTAGCTTTAAAATGGATAAGGAGATATGGATTGAGTGGATTCTTTTTATTGCTCAGGATATTTCCACTGTCTGATTGCCAGAAAATCATCTTTAAACATGCGTCAAAGCTATGATCAATATCAATTCATTTCTGGCTTTTCAACATCATTGAATATTTATTTCACTAATCATACCGAGGATATTTCTTTCATCCTTTTGGTTGATCAACAGGAAAAAGATTTGAATTTTACCTCTTTTTCGCAAAAAGTTTCACCTTTTATGAAGAAAAATACTAGAGGTAATCTGAGGTAATTCTTTTGTGCAGTAAGAATGTTGGAATCAACAGATACTTTTAGCAAATTGGCAAATTTTTCATGACTTCTATGTGAAATATTTACTCAATATAGATTTTGATACAACCTTTAGTTGCAATTAATGATTTTGGACATCCTGATCAGTAAAATTGGAACCTTTCATTTAACGACCAGCGAAGTAGCTGGGACATTTCATTTAACGACCAGTAAAACTGGGACTTTTTATTTAACGACCGGCGAAGGAGCTGGAACATTTCATTTAATGACCAGTAAAAACTGGGACCTTTCATTTAACGACCAACGAAGGAGTTGGAACATTTCATTTAGCGACCAGCGAAGTAGCTGGGACATTTCATTTAGCGACCAGCGAAGTAGCTGGAACATTTCATTTAACGACCAGCGAAGTAGCTGAGACATTTCATTTAGCGACCAACGAAGTAGCTGGAACATTTTATTTAGCGACCAGCGAAGTAGCTGGAACATTTCATTTAGCGACCAGCGAAGTAGCTGGAACATTTCATTTAATCTTTTAACGACCAGCGAAGTAGCTGGGACATTTCATTTAATCATTTAACGACCAGCGAAGTAGCTGGGACATTTCATTTAATCATTTAATGACCAGCGAAGTAGCTGGGACATTTCATTTAATCATTTAATGACCAGCGAAGTAGCTGGGACATTTCATTTAATCATTTAACGACCAGCGAAGTAGCTGGGACATTTCATTTAATCATTTAATGACCAGCGAAGTAGCTGGGACATTTCATTTAATCATTTAACGACCAGCGAAGTAGCTGGGACATTTCATTTAATCATTTAACGACCAGCGAAGTAGCTGAGACATTTTATTTAATCATTTAACGACCAACGAAGTAGTTGGGACATTTTATTTAACGACCTTTGATTTAATGATCTGATCTAAGATTTGAAGCTTCCTGAAAGACAAATAGTACGAGGACTGATGAACTTGATTTTTAGATTTGGAAACTTAGCAAAATACCCAATGCGAACACTAGGTTTTTCCAACTGAGAGTCGGAAAGGAGATCGGCCTATTTAAGATATTTAGAGAACAAAGCAAGAAGAATGGCCGGGGTTTTCAGGATTATCCCTTATCCTGAAGGAGACGGGAATATACATTTGATGAGGATTTAGGACAATGATTCAGGTTTTTATCCCTTAACCTGAAAGGGAAAGAGGATTTTTGTACAGAGACAACTTGAGACTTGAATTTAGAAGGGATATGACAAAATTTAGAATTTATGATCTATGATTCAGGTGGATCAGGTATGTGACGGAGAATATAAAAAGAATAAACTTTGAGAAGACAAAAGGATATAGAATTTTGAAAAAAAAATGTAGAACATTTGAGGAAAATTTGATTTTATTTTTGTAAAAAGAATTCTCACAGGTAGCATGGTTGCCCCTATGAGTGATCTCAGGATTATCTCTTATCCGGAGAAAAGAATAGAATTTAAGAAGGTCAAGAGAAATTGATATAAATTTATAAAATCACTAAAGGTTGACAAAACTTGTATTTACAAAAGAATTCTCCTAGGTAGCATTATTGCTCCTACGAGGGGTTTCAGGATTATCCCTTATCCTGAATGGGAAAAAGAATAGAATTTGAGAAAATTTAGCGAAGGAAAATTGATATAAATCTAGAAAATCAATAAAGATTAACAAAAACTTGTATTTACAAAAGAATCCTCATAGGTAGCGTTGTTGTTCCTACAAGGGGTTTCAGGATTATCCCTTATCCTGAATGGGAAAAAGAATAGAATTTGAGAAAATTTAGCGAAGGAAAATTGATATAAATCTAGAAAATCAATAAAGATTAACAAAAACTTGTATTTACAAAAGAATCCTCATAGGTAGCATTGTTGTTCCTACAAGGGGTCTCAGGATTTTCCCTTATCCTGATTGGGAGCACCTCAGACAACGAGGGTCAGGTTTATCCCTTAACCTGAGAGGGCACACCTCGGACAACGAGGGTCAGGTTTATCCCTTAACCTGAAAGGGGCCACCTCGGACAACGAGGGTCAGGTTTATCCCTTAACCTGAAAGGGTAACACCTCGGACAACGAGGGTCAGGTTTATCCCTTAACCTGAAAGGGTAAATGAAATAGACATTTGATGAGAATTTAGGAAAAGAATGATTCAGGTTTTATCCCTTAACCTGAAAGGGAAATAGAAGATTTTATGAAGAGATAACCTGAGATTTGAATTTAGAAGGGATATGACAAGATTTAGAATTTATGATCTATGATTTAGATGGACCAGATATGCGGTCCAATTTTCAGGATTTAAACCCTTTATTCTGAACGGGGAATATAGGAAGAATAAACTTTGAGAGGACGGAAGGATATAGAACTTTGAAAAAACTGTAGAATTTTTGAGGAAATTGATTTATTTTTGTAAAAAGAATTCTCACAGGTAGCATAGTTGCCCCTATGAGTGATCTCAGGATTATCCCTTATCCTGAATGGGAAAAAAGAAATAGAATCTGAGAAAATTTAATGAAGGGAAATTGATATAAATCTAGAAAATCAACAAAGATTGACAAAACTTGTATTTACAAAAGAATCCTCATCGGTAGCGTTATTGCTCCTACGAGGGGTCTCAGGATTATCCCTTATCCTGAATGGGAAAAAGAATAGAATTTAAGAAAATTTAACGAAGGGAAATCGATATAAATCTAGAAACTCAATAAAGATTGATAAAACTTGTATTTACAAAAGAATCCTCATAGGTAGCGTCAATGCTCCTACAAGGGGTCTCAGGATTTTCCCTTATCCTGAATGGGAGCACCTCGGACAACGAGGGTCAGGTTTATCCCTTAACCTGAGGGGGAACACCTCGGACAACGAGGGTCAGGTTTATCCCTTAACCTGAAAGGGTAACACCTCGGACAACGAGGGTCAGGTTTATCCCTTAACCTGAAAGGGTACACCTCAGACAACGAGGGTCAGGTTTATCCCTTAACCTGAAAGGGGGCCACCTCGGACAATGAGGGTCAGGTTTATCCCTTAATCTGAAAGGGCAATACAGGATTTAGAAAGTACCTCATGGGAAAGAGGCATCAGGTTTATCCCTTAACCTGAAAGGGTAAAGAATTGATAAAATTTAATGGAATTTTGAGGAAATATTTGATAAACTTGATAAAATTGATGTAAACTTGATAAAATCATGAATAAATGAATGAAACTGATAAAGACATCAAAATTAACTGAAAATTTATAAGATTTAGAAGGAAAAGGAGTTTTTCTGATCCTGCCTGCATATGGGATCTTGGAAAAAAATGTTTATTTAAAAGATAAATGAGAAATCATTTTGGGGGAAGAAAATCCACCACAAGAAGAATGATCAGCGCGAGATTTGATCCTTTAAATCAAACATGAGAGATCATCATGAGGGTTAATTTTCGAAGGCAATGGTTTTGAATACCTGATTTTGAAGAAGAAGTTCAACAATTGATCTGATTTTTTTAAAAATAACAGTTCAAAATTGATAATAAGATCAACACAGGGGTTGATCTTTGAAGGTAATGCTTAAAAACCAATCTTGGAAGATAAGACCAACACAGGGTCGATCTTTGAATATAATGATTTAAAACCCATTTTTGGAAGATAAGACCAATGCAATGATTGATCTTTGAATATGATGATTTATAACCCATAAGAACAATGCCAGGGTTGATCTTTGAAAAGTTTTGAGATCAATTTTGGAGGATAAGACCAACGCAAGGGTTGATCTTTTGAAAAAAAAAAAAAATTTGAAATCCATTTTGAAAGATAAGATCAATACAAGGATTGATCTTTGAATATAAAGGTTTTGAAATCCACTTTGAAAGATAAGGGTTGATCTATAAAGATTTGAAATCCATTTTGAAAGATAAGACCAACACAAAGGTTGATCTTTGAATATAAAGATTAAAAATCCATTTTGAATGATAAGATCAACACAAGGATTGATCTTTGAATATAAAAGTTTAAAATTCATTTTGGAAGATAAGACCAACACAAGGGTTGATCTTTCAATATAATGGTTTGAAAAACTTATTTTTGAAGACATGATCAACACGAGGGTTGATTTTTTGTCAGAGGTTAGACCAAGGAATATTTGAACTCCTTGGTCATAACGAAGATTTTTAAAATTTCATGATTTTTGAAAAAGCCCTCATAGGTAATATCATTTCTCTCATGAATGATGTCAGGATTGCCCCGCATTCTGAAAAAAGAACGGGAATTAAAAATGCCCCAGTATGGCAAAAAGAAAAGAAAAGATATAAAGGAAATTAACATTTCATTTGATAAGCAAAGGTTTCGATAACAAGACTGAATATTTACAAGAACTTCGAAAAGAAAGGATTCAAAAGACTGGGCTGACTTGCCCCTACAAGACAACTGAAAAAAGGAGACGAAAGCAAAACAAAAACTTTGGATTTATCAATTCTTTGAATGGTCCGGGAATGGTTCTGTCAGGACTGCTGGCTGTTTTTCTTCTTCGTCCTCTATCAGCTCACTTCTTTCAATGCAGTCTTGTATCATGTGCTTGAGGATGAAGCAGTGCTCGGTGTCATGCCCCGTTGCCCTATGGTATTTGCAAAATTGGTCCTTGAACTTTCCCAAGATTACGGGAGGATCTGCTATTTTAGGGAGTTTGATCATCCCGTGTTTTAACAGGTAATCCAGAATTACTTCCATAGTTTGATCTAAAGGAGTGAAGACTCGATCTTTCTCCCACTTGATGTATTTGGGCTTTTCTTGAAGATCCCCTTTCTGCTGGATGCCAATTGGAAGCGGCTTGTCATTGTTCTTATACGCTCTCTCCTTCTGCCCCTTGCCCTGATCTACTCTCGGACCACTGCCACTGTTGTTTTTGTTTTCTTTGCTGCTACTGCCAAGATTATTGCAGGAGGCCTCAACTGAATGAGCGAACTGCGCCTTCTTTTTCTGGTCTTGGATATTCTTGACTAGAGGCGTGCCCTCGTAAGGTCCGCTTTCTATTCCTGCTTCGAGCCATTCAGCTCGCTCAATCAACTTGATGAAGGATTTTGCCAGGGAAGTGGCGATGAGGCTCCTTATGGGCTGAGAGAAATTGTTGAAGATCACCTGCAATGCGTGCTCCTCTGGAATGGGTATCTTCATCTTATTACAGGTACTTCTCCACCTGTGAATGAAGTCACCTGCCCTTTCATTCTCTCCTTGCTTCAGGTTGTAAAGATGATTTAACGTAGGTGAGGCTTCAGTGTTGAATAAGAAGCGCTCGATGAACAGATTTACTACCTTATCGAACTCTCGTAGTTCGATAGGATTCACATGATCAGCATACCATCTGGCTGCTACACCCTCCAGACTGCGGGGAAAACAGATGAACAAAGCCCTGTTATCTTTCCTGAAACGACTGCACTCTGCATAAAAGGTGGCTAAGTGGGCTTTAGGGTTGCCAGTCCCGTCAAATTTGAGAAACTTGCGGGGAAGATTCTCCAGGTTATCATCCCCATCTAGACCATCGTAAAAATCTTTGCCAGTGTAGGTCTGCTTGCCCTTACCTTTGGCTTGAATGTCTTTAATTGCTTGATTCATCTCCTTCATCTGCTTGCTCATCAGGTCTTCTGCTGGAGCCCCAGACTTGGGCTTGTTGACGGATTCAGGCTCTTCTGCAGCTATCTTTACAGTCTATCTCAGAGGATTCCGTTTGTAGACAATCTGCTCTTCCTCTTCCGATTCTTCCTCGACTGACTCTGATTCCTCAGAAGTAGTGTCTGGTTGTACCTTCTTCCTGATGATTCTGACTTGCTTTTTCACAGGCTTCTTCTTCAGCTTGCTTTTAGGAACTACCTCTTTCAGCTTGGCCTCGGCTTGCTCTGACATCATCCTTGCCATCATCTTTTGGAACATGTCATACATAGCGGGGTCGATGTCATCTTTCTTGTTCTGACCCTGTCCCCTGACTGATTTAGGAGAGCTCATCTCTTCCGCCTCACTGTCGCTGAGTTGAGGATCTGTTTCTTTTCCCCCTCTTGTCGTGACCATTTTTGAAATATCAGAGCTCTCTCTGTAGAGGAAAGGGGAGGTTTTTAGACCAAAGAAATTTTATGGAGAAGTTTTGATAAGAGGGAGGATTTAGGTTGAAATCTAAACAATTGGATCCCATTACTAGGGATCGAGTCGCCACAAAATTTATGACAATTGCGTTGTTTACTCTACGAGGGAGACGCAAAATTTTTCCCCTCTTAATATTCTCTCTCTTCCTTCTCTCTTCCTTTCCAACCTTCTATTTTCCTCCTTTTGAAGGGAGAAAATATAAGACGGAAAGAAAAGAGAGAAGAGAAAAGAAAAGAAGAGAAGAGAAGAGGAACTTTTTTGCGGGTCTCACTTGACCTTAATTTTGAAGAATGTTGAAATAACTCGCCTCCGTTTTTGAAATATTTGCGGGAAAACTGGGAGACGGGATCCGCTCGTCGGTACGAGGTTCGACCGTTCCTGGCACCTTTACCAGAGGTAATCGAACCAAGGGTCGAATTTTATGCCTTTTGTTTTGCAAAGAATTTATCTAAGTATTTATCCTAAGTCCAAATGCACAATGAATCATGCTTGTGCAATATGCAAAGACGTATGCTCTTTTTGAAAAATATTTTGAAGAATTTCCAAGTGAATCTGATAAAGTGAGGAAATGATTCCTAACTTAGAACTTAAGATTAAAGTTCTAAGTTTTTAGAATAATCAAGAGCTTGGGAAAATAAATCTGGAATTTGGAAATTGATTTTGAAGTTTTGAGATAAAAAGAGAAGGAAATTTTCAAAGTCACAAATGGACTTTAAATTAGAATAGAAATGAAAAATGGAATTAAATCAGAAGGAAAGATAACATTGGGAAATTTGAACAAAATTGAGAAAATGGAATTGTTTTAAAAGTTGGATTTTTAAGATGAAATCCGAATCCAATATCTGGATTCTGAGTAGAGTTTAAAGTTGAATTTTGAATTTAGGATCTGAAATGGGAACTTGATTTGAAATCAGGAATGAAATGGAATTGGTTTTAAGAATTGGATTTAAAGTGAAATTTGGTTTTGGAATTTTGAATGGAATCAGATTCAAGATTTGGAATCCAAGAAGGTATTTAGATCTGAAATCTGAGATCCAAGACAGAGTTTGAACTATGAATCCTAAGATAAAATTGGATCTGAAGTCTGAGATCCAAAGTAAAGTTAGATTCTGGATCCTAAATGGATTTCGGATCTTCAATTTGAGATCCAAGATTAGATTGGATTTTTGGATCCTAAAATGGAATTGGATCTGAAGTCTGAGATCCAAAGTAGAATGGGGATCTAGATCCTAAGTGGAATTTGAATCTGTAATCTGAGATCCAATGTAGAATTGGGTTCTGGATCCTAGAATAGATTTGGATCTGAAGTCTGAGATCCCAAGTAGAATTGGATCTTGATCCTAGAATGGATTTTTGGATCTGAACCTGAGATCCGAGGTGAGTTGGGTTCTGTATCCTAGAATGAATTTTTGGATCTGTAATCTGAGATCCAAAGTGAAGTTGGATTTCATACTTGGAAATCTGGATCCAAGCTGAGATTAACTTTGGATTTTGGGTTTTGAAGGTCCAAATGGGACTTTTGAAGATGGATCTGGTTTTTGAACAACCAGATTGAATTTAAAATTTAAGAAAAAGTCAAGATTCAAAATCAATCTCAAACTTGTGATTTTTGAATTTGAAGATAAGAAGATAAACTTGATTTTTGAATTTGAAGATGAATCAGAAACTTCAAAGTTAAATTGAACTTTGAAATTGAATTTTGAATTGAGTTGGAAATTTGAAGTTTTGAATATAAAATGATTTTGGAATTTCAAAGTCAAATTGGACTTTGAAATTGAATTTTTGAATCTTGAGATGAAATAGAATTGGATTTGGATAAGATCTGATCTGAGAAAAGAAGAGGAATCACTTGGAATTTTGAAAAGTAAATTTTGAAAATATGATGCAATTCTATCCTATATGATGAATGAATTTGAATAAGTTTGAAATTGGATTTTGAAAAGCTATTTCATTCTTTAAATGAATTAAAATAAGATTGAAAATATAATACATCCTTGACTATGGTCATTGAATGTATTATATGATAATCTATATTTAAATTCAAAAGAAGAATAAAATACATTTTTAGTGCTTTTATAGAATTTAAAATGAAATTAACCCTCAATATACCCTGACTATGGCCATTGGTATATATTTTGAGTTAATCCTAAGTTAAATTCTGATAAAAGAAAGAAAATATTTTGAGAAAATATGATGAATTTTGAAAGTGGATCCAGTGTGGATCCAGTGTTATTTTGTAAGAGATAAAAATGTTAAGTTTTGTCCACACCCTGACTATGGCCATTGATGTGGATCATCAACTTAGTATCGATTACCTCTTACGAAATGGTGCACGTGCCATTTGTGTTTTATCATTGTGAGAATTTGAGAAATAAAGGAAAAAAATGCATGAACAACAAGTAATTCAATGATATTTACAATGCTCATCCATTCTACCTAAAACAGGAAAGGTAAATTCTTATTCCAATCTAACTATTACAATGGATAAAATTAAATGTACAACCTTAAATAATGATATCTTTTCCATATTTCCTGTAAAACAACCAGGTTAGTAAAAGGGAAAATCATATATATATATGGAAATCAAATGATGACAATGATAAAAAGGATGGAAAAGATATCTATATACTTACATACATATATATACATACATGTATTGGTGTATTCACATAAATGTATATATCTATGTATAGGCATATATACATATAGGGGTATATTTAATGGAGAAATGTGCTGAGGGACATATTATGTCCAGGTTGCTGCAAGCAACCCCTTTCAGTAATGACGGCAATTTGTGATAAACAAAAAAAAAAGTGAGGTACATGGTGTTTGGGAAATGGAGTACTTCAGCAATGTGCTGATGTAACTGTAGTGAATGAATACTTTTATGCAACAAATGAATAGCTACAACACTGTTGTTGTAGGTGATATTGCAGTAGAAGTGGTGTTGATGGGCTGTGGTGAATAGGCATGACACTATAATAGTGATCTTTTCAGGACAGTGATGGTTCACTGAGTGGTTTAAGTGAAGGAAGTTGCAATGCATTAGTAAAATGCAAAGGCAAGCAGTGAGGGATGAATCAGTGTGGCTGAAGGTAACAACACAGGGTGTGTTGAGAATGGGTTATGCGCTACTATGGACGGATGTCCATGACAACTATAGGTAGAATAAATGAAGGTGCTGACTGTTAGACACATAGATGTAGATTGTGGCTAAGTGAAAAACTGGTGATATGAGCTACAAGTACATGGAGGCACACCAACTATCGTGAGGGTATTATCAATAAGGGAAACAAATGGTAGCAATTGCTTTTAGCACTGTTTGCTGGATGGGGAAAATGAATAGTGTAGGTCATATCAGTACCATGGTTGATACAGCTCCTTCCCCAAAGAATGAAATCGGTGAAGCCGGTTGTAAAGGGTAATCTGAGGATATCTTGAGGTACTCAACCTTTTGCGCAGTAGTTTGTGAGCAGCCCAGAGGTCATGTAATACTTTATTTTGTTGGCCTATTTATCTCAAAATTTCTCATTCTATTTACAGCAGAGCCTATAATGAATTTCCTATCAAGAATAGCTCATTGGACCCAAAGTTGTATTTACTGGTGATGGTACAGATATTCAGCAGGCCCTCAATTGCATCTGCTGGACAAAACATCATTTGGGCAATATATATCGAAATACTTGAAAGGATAAAGATAAATGCCTGCAGAAAAGGATCTCAGACATCCTTCAGTTCATCATCTAATACAGCTCAGATATTACATCTAAGGCCCACGAAGAAGGATACTACCAATCGGAACAAATTAACAAAATGTATGAGTTTCTCATGAAAGGAGGTACTGATATCCTATGCAGTAGGCATAATGGATCCACCTCTGTTTGACTTCTCAGAATACTTGAGGAGTCACAACCTGACTGATGGAGGTTCAATCAACAAGATTATGGCTGCCACAACCACGAGCCTTCCTCCAAAAGGGGTGAATAGCAGAAGACATTGACATATAATCAAGAAGGGACATAGCAAAAAGAAAATGAGAGATAGACCATTGGCATCACCAACTAAGCTATTATGACAGATGATATAGAACAAACGAAAAAGAAAAGGAAAAAAAAAAGTGAATTTCAGGGGTTTCATATCAATGAACTATTACAGGATAATGTTTGAAAGACAGTTATAAGGCTTATGCTGGAAAAGTGTAACATGCGTGAATGTATATGTAGCAAGCTACTGTAAAGAAAGAAGGAGAAATTTCTAATGATGATACTAAGTGATCTTGCAGAGGAATTTAAAATTTACTGGTGAAACTAAGGGACATTGGGAATGAAAAATCATAACTCAGGTCTTATAGTAAAACTAGATGCCAAGGATCGGCACCTTGTTCCAGAGAGAGGAATCAGGGTCTTCATTATTACGCCACACAAGGGATATTGAGAGCTCCAATGGGATGCCGATGTGAAGTTCTTTCTCTTTTTTTTTTATTCAGTCTGATTATAAATCACCAAACTGGTTTACAGGAGATGGGACGGTGGTAATGTCCTTCTACAAAGCCCTGATGGCTGAGACATACAGGTTATTCAATAGGTCATTGTGATGACACTAAACGCTAATCAGAGTGCAGACCTTACCTACCATATCAGTTCCCCGCAATGATGGGTATTGGGAGCACGATCATGAACCATCTGCCAGCAAAAGTCAGTTAACATCTTTTTTAGCTTCATTGTTCACTTCCCCTCCCTAGGTACCTTTGCCTGGGTCGAATTATCAGGCAGCAACCAGCCAGCCGATGTTGGATGCATTTAGCTATGGGGCTCTTATTTATGGGGGCAATGTTGATTTATCCGTTGAAATAAGACATGCTAGGATGTATTTTTATCAATATGGAAGAGGTGCACAAAATATAGCATTGGGTCGAGTAAAACATGGGATCATGCACATAGACAAGAAACAGGGGGGATAATTGAGGTCTCAGTCATGGTGAACTGTGGAGTATGTACACGAAGAAAGAAAACATAATACAGTGAATGAACAGAGTGTAACTGAGAAATCAATCGAACCCAATTTTAAAGCAAAGAACCAGAACATAATGAGCAATTCATGCAAGCAAATATAAAAGATGGGAAGGATCCTATGCTTAAACTGCTATGATACATTATGACCACAATCATAATAAGAAAGGAAACAAATGAAAACCATGGCAGAAAACTGATTGCACGAAGATGGTTATAAATCAGTGGAAATCGAACCGTAATATGTACAGGAGCAGAAAACTCCTAAATATCAATTGATCGATAATGAAAGAGAAAGAAGGTGAAAGAAAAGAAAGAAAAAAAAAGAAAGAAGAAAAAAAAAAAAGAAAAAAAAAGTAAAACAAAACATAAAAGGAAAGGAAAATCGTGTTGGAACGAAATCATTCCATCGTTTTCGCACAATGGAGATGTTGAGGTTGCTATAGGCAACTCAACACTATCACTAGTGCTTCTACAGGGCCTGAAATAAAGAAAACTGAAAAGAAACCAGAGACAGGAAGAAAATGAAAAGAGTAGAGGCAAGGTTTGAAGAGAACAAAGAGAAAATAAAAGAAACTGCAAAAAAAAAAGGAAAGGGAATTCTGCGGAAAATGGAGAAGTATTTGCTTACCTGCAGAGCTGCAAAAGTTCCGGATGAAAGGGTAATTCGAGAAATCAGCAAAAATCCAAAGGGGAATGCACTTTCGTCTGTAGAGCTTCTGAAAGAATAAGAAGTTTCTTCTACGGCCTCGAGGGGAATTGCTCAGAGGAAAGAGGAGGGATGGTTGCTTCAGAAGAGGAGTCGACAATGAATGTGGGTGATGGGTATTTCCTTCAGAGAAAATGTCGATCAGAAGAAAAACTGGATGAAGTTCATGGATTGTAAGAGATGAAATCGATGGATCACAATAGATTTTGCAGAGAAAGCTTAATGACGAAGATGCTGATAATCGATGCCTAAAGACAGGAGCTCGCCTCTTCTTAAAGGGGGAATGGAAAATTCGAGAATGGAGGTCGTTTCGGATTGAAGGTTGAGGAGAGAGGAGGCTGTTGGAAGATCAACGATGGTAAATTAGGAGAGAGCATGCGCGGGAGGATTCCGTTGTAGATTTCCTCATTTTCCAATAAGAGGACTCTTTTTAAGAAATTTTTGTAAAAAATGTTTGGGGAATGAGTTTTTTGGCAAAAAGGCTTAAGAATCCTTCATTTTTCTTGTAATTTTTCCCAATTTTTTGGTCTTTGGTTTATTTTTCAATTTTTTGTATTTTTTTATAATAAAATCCTAAAGCTTTGTGAGAAAACAAAGGTTAAAACTAATTTTTTTGTATTTTTGCAAAAATATTTACCAAAGGGAATTTTTCTAAGAAAAAGCTATTTTGAGAAAAATATCTTCAGAAAATGGGTTTGTGTCTGAATTTTTGAGAAATATTCGAGGTTTATAACTTTGAACTGAGAAATATAGGGCCGAGGATCCGACAGAGTGTCGGATGAGCCGCCCGAGCCTTTCAAAAATCATTTTTTTTTTGGTATTTTGTGATTTTATTTTGGAAATCGGATGGCGGGGCTCAGATTTGGATTTAAAATACTGAGTTCAGGCTCGAAGTTGAATTTGAAATGTGGAATTTAATCCAGAGATCTGAAGAAAGACTGAAATTTAGCTTTGGTTTTCTCAGAAAATGGAGTCAGGGGCAAAAGGGTCATTTTTGCAAATCTTTAAAAAAAATTGGGGTGTTCACAGATGCCCCTCTTTGCTACTAAGCTGGTTGAAAGCTGAGCTTAGTGGCAAAGACAACACTCCAAATTTTGAAAATGCCCCAGTCAGTAGGTCTGAACTGGGTATGGAAGAATTATTTTGAAAATATGGCTTTTCAGGCTTTGAAACCTTATCTTGAATGGTTTTGGGGAGATGAAATCCTCGAAGATGATATGATTGAGTAGAAAATGAGGAAATCGTGATGGGACTTTAGATGGAAATTCTGAAATGGTGGAAAATGAGAATTTTGATCAGGTCTTATGGGTGAGACCAGATACTCTTATTGGAATGATTCAGGTTTAGCCCTTAACCTGGATGGGACGAAAAATATATCAAAGATGAATTTGAACTGAGGAAAGGGATACACGGGGACCTTGATGGGACATTTTGGAAAATGCCTTGTGAAATGAAGCCAGAGTATGATCTTTTCTTTGTATGAATATATGAAGTATGGGTTCCTTGATGGGAGGAGCCATGATGGGACTGGAAGAAATCATCTCATCCAAATGAGGAATCTCGTTGGAATGAGACTCAGGTTTAACCCAGACCTGCAAGGAAGATACCTCGCAAAGCGAGGTTCCGGGTTAACTTTTAACCTGGATAGGAAATCTACCATACGAATTTCTCAAATGGAGAAACCATAATGGGACCTTCGGAATTTGGACGAACAAATCTGAAAGGGGTTTGCGAAAGGAGGAAAATATAGGGTTCCTTAAAGCTTGGAAAAAGGAATGATTTTGGGTGTCTCATTTGCTGAGACTAAAATAGCTTTTTTGAAATCAATGACCTCTCGCAGAAAATTCAGGTTTTAACCCTTAACATGAGTGGGAACACCATACAGAATCCTTGACTGAAGAAACCGTGATGGGACAGGAAGAGATACTTCAACTGGACGAGGCAATTCTTCTGAAAGATATAAACAACGCTAGGTTGCATAAAAATGGATATTGAATGTTTATTTCATTCTTGGAATAGCTAGAAAATTTTGCCAATGAGATAAAATCGTAGTAGATTCAGACGCTTGGAAATGTGCACGTATGTGCAAAAGATATTCTCTCTTTTACCTAGAGTATTTCCCCCAAATGAGGTTAACTCCTCAGTTCTAAGAGTCAGATTCAAATTTTTAGCACTGATAATTTTGTTCAAGGAAGCTATCCATTTCCCTGATATGAGAATAGAAGAAATATTCTTAATTTCATAAAAGCAAGAAACAAAGAGATATTGATAAAAGAATTTTGCACGAGAAAAGATGACTTCTGGCAACTTCGGCAGTTTGATATCTGGGTGTTTTCTCACGATGATCTTTTTGCACTCTTTTGAGTCATTGGGCTTTCTTGGTTTTTCACATCATCCTTCATTTTGGATGTCCTGACTTTTCTCTCTTTTTCAGGGAAGGGTACGTCACAAGCTCCTTCATCTTGGAGATGCTCCGATCCTTCTTTCTCTCAGGGATTATATATGATATTGGCTAAAAAAGGTCTTTAGATGATAGCTGGAATCAAATATCTTTTAGGGTTTGTCGGTAGGTTCGTCGCATCTGCCTTCATCTCGACAGTGATTTGAACTTTCCCTGGAAGGATCCGTCACAAGCTCCGTCATCTTGGAGATGTTTCAAATCTTCTTTGGCCCCAGGGATCTACTCGCTTAGTTCATCTTCATCTTGACGACAATCGAGAGATCTCTTTTGCGGATATTTGATTGAAGCTTTAAATGAATGAGAGGATATGGGTTGAGTGGATTTTTTTTATAACTCAAGATATTTCCACTGCCTGATTGCCAGAAAGTTATTTAAAAACATGCGCCATAGCCAAGATCAATATCAATTCGTTTCTGGCTTTTCAACATCATCGAAGATTTCTTTTACTGATCATATCGAGGACATTTCTTACATCCTTTTGGTTGATCAATCAGGAAAAGATTTGGATTTTACCTCTTTTCGCAAAAAGTTTTACCTTTTTGGAAAGAAATACTAGAGGTAATCTGAGAAAACTCTTTTTGTGTAGTCAGATTTTTAGAATCAACAAATGCTTTTAGCAAATTGGCAAAGTTTTTACGAATTCTTTGTGAAATAATCACTCAATATAGATTTTGACGAGACCTTGAGTTGCAATCTTTGATTTTGGAAATACATGACCAGCAAAAGCTGCGACCTTTGAAATACATGACCAGCGAAAGCTGGGACATTTGAAATATATGACCAGCGAAAGCTGGAACCTTTTGAAATACATGACCAGCAGAAGCTGGAACCTCCTTGAAATACATGACCAGCGAAAGCTGGAACTTTTGAAATATATGACAAATAGGTTTTTGAAAACTTTTGAAATGCAATTGGGAGATTATAACCCGAGCGTTGAAAATGATGAAATTTTGAAAAACGTTGTACCCAGAGGTTTGGAGAATTGATAGAATTGAGAGATTTAGAGATATGAAGATTTTGGAAATGATAGATTTGAGAGATTGAAACCCGAAGGTTTGGAAATGAGAGAATGGGGAAATCGCACCCTGAAGGTTTGATTCGTGGAAATAGGTTGATTTGGGAGCTCGACAAATGTGAGCTGGGACCTTTTGAAAATATATGACCAGCGAGAGCTGGGTCCTTTGAAAATACACGACCAAAAGCTGAGTCCTTTTTGGGAATACATGACCAGCAAAGCTGGAACGTTTAAAATGCCTGACCAGCGAAAAGCTGGAACGTTTGAAATACTTGACCAGCGAAAAGCTGGAACGTTTGAAATACATGACCAACGAGTGTTGGATCTTTTTTGGAAATACCTGACCAGCAAAAGCTGGAATGTTTGAAATACATGACCAGCGAAATGCTGGAACGTTTGAAATACATGCCCAACGGGTGTTGGATCTTTTGAAATATCTGACCAGCAAAAGCTGGGACGTTTGAAATATCTGACCAGCGGGAAGCTGGGACGTTTGAAATATATAACCAACGAGTGTTGGATCTGACCAGCAAAAAAAAGCTGGAACATTTGAAATACCTGACCAGCAAGAAGCTGAAACGTTTGAAATATATGCCCAACGAGTGTTGGATCTTTTGAAATACCTGACCAGCAAAAAGCTGGAACGTTTGAAATACCTGACCAGCAAGAAGCTAGAACGTTTGAAATACATGCCCAACGAGTGTTGGATCTTTTGAAATACCTGACCAGCAAAAGCTGGGACGTTTGAAATACCCGACCAACGAGAAGCTGGAACGTTTGAAATATATGACCAACAAGTTGTTGGATCTTTTTCGGAAATACCTGACCAGTAAAAACTGGGACGTTTGAAATACCTAACCAGTAGAAACTGGGACGTTTGAAATACATCAGCTTTTGGGAGATTTTTAAATCAGAACTCGAATTTTGTAGAAGAAAGGATTTTGATCAAAAGATTGAATGTAGAAAGTTATTGGTGCGAGGATCGGATCCTCCAAATGAGCTTAATATATGATTGAAGATTTTGGGAAATGCCCTAGTGCGAGGATCGGGTTGTAAAGATGAGCTAAACAAAGTGAATTTTTTGAGAAAATAAAGATTCTTTGGTAAAAATTAATGGACCATCATAGTTTATTTACATGTGGTCGACTTTCAGGATTTTGTCCCCTTATCCTGAACGGGGGAAATAATAAAAAGAATACCTCATTGAAATGAGGCATCAGGTTTATCCCTTAACCTGAAGGGGTATATTTTTTTAAAGATAAAGGTAGATGGAAATTTTAATAAGATTGACGAGAATTTGCTTAAAACTTGACATAAATGAGCAATAGCTTGAAGAAAATTTGCTCAAACCAAAAAGTAAATAAAAAATAAAGATCATAAGATGAGAATTAACAAAATTTGAGGAAAAGAGCTTTTGTCTAATCCTGCCTGCACGTGATGGAAGAAGATGATTATAGATCAAAATAAAATGCCCCAGTATCATGGAGAAGAATGTAAGAATTGATAGAAGATCATTATTTTATTGAAATGGCTCTTTTGAAGAGTACAAAGGCTTTTAGTATGAACATCTCAGGTATAAAACTTCTTCAAATGCAGAGCATTGATGGGATCTGACATTTCCACTCCATCTGCGTTGATTAGACGATACGAATTGCGAGGTAATGCTTCCTTAACCACATAAGGGCCTTCCCAATTGGGTGACCACTTGCCCCGTGGTCGATGCTTGAGATGAGCTGTCGATCTGAGCACCAAATTGTTAACTCGAAATTTTCTCTCAATGACGGACTTGGCATAGTGTCGAGCTATCCTCTGTCGATAAGCTTGAGCGTGCTCTGCTGCCTTCAGCCTCTTTTCATCCAGTAGATCCAGCTGCACCGATCTCTGCTGCTGATACTGATCGAGTGGCAATTCTATAAGTGAAGCAAATTTGAGAGCGGGCTTCTGGACGTGGAGAGGCAATACCACTTCAGTTCCGTAAACAAGTTCTGAAGGAGTGGCATTAGTCGGAGTCCGAATGGTGGTCCGATATGCCCAAAGTGCGTCATGAATTTTCTCATGCCAGTCTCGACCTGTCTTCACAGTCCTTTCCAAAATACGAATCAGAATTTTATTGGTAGCCTCTGCTTGGCCGTTCCCTTGAGGATAATAGAGAGCTGAGAACTGATGGCAAATTCTGAATTTAGAACAAAATGTTTTCATTCTCTCATTTTTGAAATGGGTTCCATTGTCTGAGACAATATCATGTGGTATGCCGAAGCAGCAAAGGATGTTCTTATGAATGAAAGAAACCACATGGCGGCCTTCTACTGTGCGTAGAGTAACAGCTTCAACCCATTTTGTGAAATACTCTGTCGCAGCCAGAAAGTATTTGTGGCCGTTGGAAGCAGAAGGGGTAATCGGGCCGACGACGTCAAAAGCCCACATAGAAAATGGCCAAGGAGAAACAACTGATTGTAGATATGCGGTTGGAGCATGAATATAAGGTGCGTGCAATTGGCACTTGACGCATTTCTTCACAAATCTATGACAGTCCTGCTGCATGGTATTCCAATAGTACCCTGCTCGAACGATCTGTTTGACGAGAGTTTGATAGCCGACATGGCCACCACAAATCCCTTCATGTGCCTCTTGGATAACTTCCATAGCTTCTTCTTTGTCTAAACATCTGGCATATTCAGAACTGAACCCACGGCGGTAAAGGACATTGGCAAGAATGAAATAACGAGTAGACATACGTTGAATCGCACGTTGCTCCCTTTTTGGCATCTCTGGTGGAAATTCACCAGACTCAATGAAATTTTTGATATTTTGATACCAAGGCTTCTCCTTTTGATCGACCTGGTTTACTTGCATAATTGAGTCGAAAGCAGGTTGCTCGAGTCTGCCAACTTCGAAAGAACGACATGATTCACTGCCTCTGAATGATAAAATGGAGCCCAAGCTGGCTAAGCCATCGGCTATCTGATTGTGCTCTCTTTTTATGTGATTGAGTTGAAATTCCTCGAAGTTATCCACAAGAGCTAGGACGACCTTCTGATATGGGATTAACTTGGAATCTTTCACTTGCCATTCAGTGTTAACTTGACTGACAACAAGTAGGGAATCACCAAAGGCATGCACCCTCTTGACATTGAAACTTTGCAGAATCTTGAGGCCTTGTATTAAAGCTTCATACTCGGCCATATTATGAGTGTATTGTGATGTCTTCTTTTAAATCGTAAATTTTGAAAAGATTTTTATATGAAAAACATGTGAAAACCAGACATCAAATAATAAAAACCGGTTCTCACTAGTGGATGAGACCGGGTCGAACTCAGGGAACGGGAATATGTTGTATTCAAACACACCAGTCTAAACTAATCTTTATTGCTGAATTATTGAAATGTAAAATGTTCAGAAAAGTAAAAACAACTAGCTATTACAACAAATGAATACCCTTCGCAGAGGGCGTAAAGTGCAATATTTACAAACCCAATTAAATTCCTAAATTCTAAAATAAGAGAAAAACATCTTCTATTCTTGCACTTTCCATGTCATGCAATCGCTTCTGCTCCACTCCTGTGCTATCCTGCACAAGTCAAAAGGACACGAGCAGTACAAGAGATCGAAATAGAAATTGTACTAAACAACTTATTTAAATGCTAAAAAAATATTATGACTAAGCACTTTTATGAACTAAATTTAAAATCAAAATTAACTAACAACTAACTCAATTAACTAACAAGACATTAAACTAACTATGAAAACAAGAAATCAATGAAGGAAACATGAATTAACTATGATAAAAGAACAAGAATTTGAAAACAATATTAATTCCAAGAATTAAAGAAAACAGGAAATTTAATGCATAAAAAAAACTAACTGTAATGTAAAAACATGAATTTAAAGAATGAAACAAACAGAAAATTAGAATGAAAACAAGTGGAAAATTCAGTATTACAAAAACAAAAAATGACTTGAAATAAGAAAATCAGGAAATACGAAACTAGAAATGAAAAGAATTGAAAAAAACAGAGATTGAGCTAAAATCAAAACTAGAAAATGACAAGTAAAGATAAAAATTTAGAAGCAAACAAATCCAAAGCAAATGCATACACAAAATTAAATGTCAAACAAGCAAATGAACACAGAACAACAAAATCAATTAAGTGAAAAAGAGTAAACATGAACACTATTAGGAAAAACAACACATACATCAACTAGACAAAAAACACAAACTCAACGAAAACAGAAATTGTAGAACACGGTTAATACAGAAATTTAAAAACTGCAAAAACAGGAAATAGAAATGAAAATGGAAATCAAAACACACAATTACTGAATTAAAACAATACTGAAAATCAAATTAACGGAAGGATTGAAAAAGTAATCAGCATCCGATCTATCGAAAAAAAATTTATCTTTCGTTTTTACATTTTTTTTTCTGTTTTTTTTTCCTTGTTTTACAGAAATAGCAACCAGAATATGATCTGAAGAAGAATTGAAGAAGAAGAAGATCAATCAGAAGAAGAAGAAAAAGAAGAGGAATTGGAAGAAGAAGAATAATCGGAGGAAGAAGAAGAAAATCTGAAGATAAACAAAAAACGAAAAAAAACTGCAGAAGAAGAAGAAGATGCAGAGGATGAAGAAGAAGAAGTAAAAAAAAATCGGAAGAAGAAGAAGTAAATGAATCGGATAAAGAAGAGGAAGAAGAAGAATAATAAGAGGATGAAGAAGAAGAAATAGGAGAAGAAGAAGGAAAGAAGAACTCAGTACTCACCGTGAATGAATCTGAGGGAAGAAGCTGGCGACCTCCACCACCGCTGCCGTCGCCGGAAGGAAGCTCCACCACCGCCGGTTGGATTTGAACAGAGCAAGAGGGAGAAGGGGAAGAAAGAGGTCAGAAATGGCCCAGTGTTGGTGGAGGAGAGTGAGAAAAGAGGGAAAGAGAGGGAAAGAGGGGAAAGAGGAGAGGTTTCAGGCGTAAATGGGGGAGGCCCTGATTTTTACGATTTTGGGGGTTTTTAAAAGCAACAAACCGGTTTAGCCCGGTTTGTAACAGATGCAAACCGGGTCAAACCGGTTTGTTTATTTTTTTTTTTTAATTCAAACCGGTTCAGCCAGTTTACTATTATTATTTTTTTCAATTTTTTCCAAGAAACCCAAACCGTGTAAACCGGTTGGTTATTTTATATATTTTTTTTTTCAATTTTGCAAAAACAAAAACTATGTAAACTAGTTTATTATAAAGTTTTCAAAAATTAAAATCAAAACTAAAAAACTATTCTAGCTATTTATATTTATATATTTTTTTCTTTTCTAAAAAACAAACATTTAAAATGATTTTAAAAACTATTTTTTTCTATTTTTTTTATTTTATTTCATTTTTAATTGCAAACTAAAACTAAACTACTTATGAATATAACAAAAACTAAAATATGTATAAAAATGTAAAATAAAACTATTTTTCATGCATTTTCTATTTTTAAATCATTTTAGCACATTTACTCAAAAACTAACATAAAATTGGGTTTTTGAAACATTATTTCATAAAATCATGCATATTTAAATGTTAATAAACCCTGAATTATATGCATGATCAAATACCCCCATGCTTATGTTTTGCTAGTCCTCGAGCAAACTAGAAAAATGCAAGAAATCAAACTATCACCTAACTCACTTTCGTAGGAATCATGATTGCATTTAGCTCATGCAACAAGCCCTTTCAACCCCTGGGTTACCCCAGTGGACGAGTAAGGTCTCGTGAGGGTTTGCAGTGATGCTACCCACAAACATCTCTGTCATGTATGCATAATATTACACATCCTCATAAGCAGTAAGTAATTAAAGACTTTGTTTTCACAAATATTTCCTATTATTTCACAATCGAAATATAATTAGAGTCTTTTATATACCACCACAGAAAAAGAATTTCTTTCACTTTTCTAAATATCACAATTATTTATGTTTTATTCTTAGAAAATCCAATAAAAACATATTATTATTTACTTATCCTCACTCATATGTTTTCTGCACAGGTTTTCTCAATCACACTTCTAAGCATTCAACTTTTCTTTCTTTTTAAGCTCTTTTCTCTCTCTTTTTTTTTTCTTTTCACGCTTTTTCTTTTTGCGCACTTATTCTTCTCTTATAGCTTGCGTGTGGTCTGCTTTTATGCCTTGTGCAATGTCAATATCTTCTATACTTTTTCAATGCATACCAAAAGATATCAACTAAGACATAAAAGTGACTTCCTTCATTCACCTTTATAACATGAGAGTCAAATATTTCAACTTGTATCTGTTCTCAGTTACATAGGATCACAAAGTTTTCCACTCTCCTTTTCCGAAAATGGAATTAAAAGTTTCAACTTACATCTAAATTCCATCTACTACGGATTGTGGAATTATCCAAACAACCTAACACATGCTATATATTTTTTTTCTTTTGAGCTCATTTTTTACGTTTTTTCATTTGCTTAGTTTTTCAAAAATAAAACTGTGCATATTCATATTTATGATTCAAAATAAACTTTAACATGTATCTATCATCATTTCCTCGATATCCGCATAAACAACCATAATTTTTAGATCTATGTCAGAAATTTTTTTTCGTGGGGCTTAAAAATCCTCTAAAAACATCAGATTTGAAATAACATTCATATAAGTTCAAACTCTTTCTTTAAAAATCTACTTTTCATGAGAAATGTGTAAACATGTGCAAGAACGTAAACAGAAATATCAAGGTGTGCATTCTACACCCTCCCCCATGCTTGAATGACACTGTCCCAGTGGCACTCCCCCATGCTTATATGAAACTAAGTGAATGCACATGAGAGATATAAATGAGGGAAAAGAGTAGAATGACCTGACATGAATTAAAAATGCACATTCTATGAATGTAATGAATGCAATGTATACAGGACAAAACATGAAACTCATAGAAAAGATAGAAAAATAAAAAATCTACAAATCCTAACAACAAATGTAATACTATACAGAATATGGGTTGCCTCCCATAAAGCGCTAAGTTTCACGTCCCCAGCCAGACGGATCCCTGGAAAAACCTTCATCGTCCATGAGATCAATGGACATGAAGTTAGGCTCAACCGGGCTCTATAAAGAAAAGAGTGTCATCTGTGACACTACGCACTGTGTTTCCATCCCTTCTACCTCCAAATTTAGCACCATGAATATCTTGACATGAAGAACTGAGATTAGTCTCATCTGAGAGACTGGTCAAGAATTGAGAGTCTAGGACCGACCGAGTACCAATGAATGCAACTTCAGACAAGTGGTGAATATGATTAGGCTTGACTTGATCAAGCACTTTCTGCATCTGTACCTCTTGCTTACTAAGAATTGGTGATCCTAAAGGCTGAGAAAATGGGGCTTTATATGATGAAAATGTATGCTGTGAGTAAGGCCCCTTCTGCTGAGGTATCATGGAGATCGACTCGTCAGTAGAAATGATATGAGGTTCATGAGTCGATTCCTGAGTGGAGTGACACGCCTTCCCATACTGAAGGATGTAATAGATTTGACTTGCGCATGATGTGACTCAGTGGGTTGCAAGTCAAATGACATTGAATCCTCTCCCTTTGAGACAACAGACTGACTATGAAGGTTCCCCTGACTTTGTCTACTCAATGTCTGAGCTAACTGTCCCATTTGAGTCTCTAGCTGGGCTATTGACTGCGTATGGGAACAAAGAGTGGCCTTGATATCAGAAAAGGCTTCTAACATCTTCTCTTGAAATGATGAACTTGGAATGGGCTCCTGAGGATGGGGTTGACAATACTGAGGATGAACCTGTGGAAATATAGGATGCGAGTAACCTTGTGAAGGGTTACTGGGTCTATACTGTGTCTGGGAGGGCTGATGGGCTGGGGGAATAGACTGGTTTCGCCAACCTGGGTTATATGATGATGTAAACAAATCAGGCATGGGTCTAGCAAAACCTTGGGCAGCATTCACCTGCTCCTGAACGAATTCAGGATATAATGGTGCTGCCGGACAATCCGCAACACAGTGTGCAGGGCTAGCACATATCTCGCACACTCTTTCTATTGGATTTCTCGAAGAATTGGCTAGGAATTTATCTAACTTCCTAGTCAATTGGTCAACCTTGGTACGTAATTCTAATTCGGACCCAACTTCGGAAATCCCAACCTTCCTAGGACCACTAGGCAGAGATGTAGTCCTATCGAGCCGTGAAGACAAGGTATGATGCATCGTGTTTTCACTCAAGGTCTCAAATAGAGACCACGCCTCGTCCTCACTCTTGAGCATAAAAGTGCCCCCACAAGACGAATCAACCATTTGACGATGCTTTTCAGTAAGCCCGTTATAAAAATACTGCACCAACTGCCAACGAGGCACCTGGTGATGGGGACACTTGCGGAGAAGATCTTTCAATCTCTCCCAAGATTCGTGAAATTGTTCTCCCTCAATTTGAGAAAAACTGGTTATAGCTTTATGAAACTGATTCGTTTTACCAATTGGGAAGTATTTTTTTAAAAATTCTCTTTGCATTCCTTCCCAAGTAGTAATACGAACCGTCTCAAGAGATTTTAACCAGTGCTTGGCTTTATCTTTGAGAGAGAACGGAAACAAGGTTAACCGCATAGCATCTTCTCCAAAATTATTGATTCGCACAGTCGAGCAAATCTCAAGGAATTCGTCAGGATGACGATATGGGTCCTCATTGCTAAGGCCATAAAACGAAGGTAACATTTGAATCACACTGGCCTTAATCTCAAAATGGCTCGCTCCTACATCAGGTCTCGTGATGCAGGAGGTGGGAGTATACGTATTGGGCATGAAATACTCCCTCAGAGGACGAGTAATCTGCTGATTCTCAGCCATGGTTGCAGATCTCTGGGCTCTCCTAATAAGGGACTCGGGGTCCTCAATCGGCTCTACCAACTAAGGGTCAAGTGAGCGTCGCCCTTGCATACACCTCGTAGTAGACCGATGTAGCTTACGTCCTAACTTTGGATTTTCTACCTAACTCACTAAGCGGCCAAACCACGCAAACCACAAAGCGAGTAAACTAAAAACGACAAAAACTAAACAATCACCACACAAGTAAACATAACAGAGATGATGCAAAGAAATATAAAATCTATGTGTACGGTACCAATCATACACAGTCACCTCTAAGGGGGTCCTAGTAGGTGGGCTGTGCAGAAAAGTAAGCTCTTCTCTAAGCTATGCACATACGTGGTTCTAAACCTAAATGCAACACAAACACTAGGCAATAAAGCGAATACTAATATTACGCCGTTCCCCGGCAACGTCGCCAAAAATTTGATGTCTTCTTTTAAATCGTTGTAAATTTTGAAAAGATTTTTATATGAAAAACATGTGAAAACCAGACATCAAATAATAAAAACCGGTTCTCACTAGTGGATGAGACCGGGTCGAACTCAGGGAACGGGAATATGTTGTATTCAAACACACCAGTCTAAACTAATCTTTATTGCTGAATTATTGAAATGTAAAATGTTCAGAAAAGTAAAAACAACTAGCTATTACAACAAATGAATACCCTTCGCAGAGGGCGTAAAGTGCAATATTTACAAACCCAATTAAATTCCTAAATTCTAAAATAAGAGAAAAACATCTTCTATTCTTGCACTTTCCATGTTATGCAATCGCTTCTGCTCCACTCCTGTGCTATCCTGCACAAGTCAAAAGGACACGAGCAGTACAAGAGATCGAAATAGAAATTGTACTAAACAACTTATTTAAATGCTAAAAAAATATTATGACTAAGCACTTTTATGAACTAAATTTAAAATCAAAATTAACTAACAACTAACTCAATTAACTAACAAGACATTAAACTAACTATGAAAACAAGAAATCAATGAAGGAAACATGAATTAACTATGATAAAAGAACAAGAATTTGAAAACAATATTAATTCCAAGAATTAAAGAAAACAGGAAATTTAATGCATAAAAAAAACTAACTGTAATGTAAAAACATGAATTTAAAGAATGAAACAAACAGAAAATTAGAATGAAAACAAGTGGAAAATTCAGTATTACAAAAACAAAAAATGACTTGAAATAAGAAAATCAGGAAATACGAAACTAGAAATGAAAAGAATTGAAAAAAACAGAGATTGAGCTAAAATCAAAACTAGAAAATGACAAGTAAAGATAAAAATTTAGAAGCAAACAAATCCAAAGCAAATGCATACACAAAATTAAATGTCAAACAAGCAAATGAACACAGAACAACAAAATCAATTAAGTGAAAAAGAGTAAACATGAACACTATTAGGAAAAACAACACATACATCAACTAGACAAAAAACACAAACTCAACGAAAACAGAAATTGTAGAACACGGTTAATACAGAAATTTAAAAACTGCAAAAACAGGAAATAGAAATGAAAATGGAAATCAAAACACACAATTACTGAATTAAAACAATACTGAAAATCAAATTAACGGAAGGATTGAAAAAGTAATCAGCATCCGATCTATCGAAAAAAATTTTATCTTTCGTTTTTACATTTTTTTTTCTGTTTTTTTTTCCTTGTTTTACAGAAATAGCAACCAGAATATGATCTGAAGAAGAATTGAAGAAGAAGAAGATCAATCAGAAGAAGAAGAAAAAGAAGAGGAATTGGAAGAAGAAGAATAATCGGAGGAAGAAGAAGAAAATCTGAAGATAAACAAAAAACGAAAAAAAACTGCAGAAGAAGAAGAAGATGTAGAGGATGAAGAAGAAGAAGTAAAAAAAAATCGGAAGAAGAAGAAGTAAATGAATCGGATGAAGAAGAGGAAGAAGAAGAATAATAAGAGGATGAAGAAGAAGAAATAGGAGAAGAAGAAGGAAAGAAGAACTCAGTACTCACCGTGAATGAATCTGAGGGAAGAAGCTGGCGACCTCCACCACCGCTGCCGTCGCCGGAAGGGAGCTCCACCACCGCCGGTTGGATTTGAACAGAGCAAGAGGGAGAAGGGGAAGAAAGAGGTCAGAAATGGCCCGGTGTTGGTGGAGGAGAGTGAGAAAAGAGGGAAAGAGAGGGAAAGAGGGGAAAGAGGAGAGGTTTCAGGCGTAAATGGGGGAGGCCCTGATTTTTACGATTTTGGGGGTTTTTAAAAGCAACAAACCGGTTTAGCCCGGTTTGTAACAGATGCAAACCGGGTCAAACCGGTTTGTTTATTTTATTTTTTTTATTTCAAACCGGTTCAGCCGGTTTACTATTATTATTTTTTTCAATTTTTTCCAAGAAACCCAAACCGTGTAAACCGGTTGGTTATTTTATATATATTTTTTTTTCAATTTTGCAAAAACAAAAACTATGTAAACTAGTTTATTATAAAGTTTTCAAAAATTAAAATCAAAACTAAAAAACTATTCTAGCTATTTTTATTTATATATTTTTTTCTTTTCTAAAAAACAAACATTTAAAATGATTTTAAAAACTATTTTTTTTCTATTTTTTTTATTTTATTTCATTTTTAATTGCAAACTAAAACTAAACTACTTATGAATATAACAAAAACTAAAATATGTATAAAAATGTAAAATAAAACTATTTTTCATGCATTTTCTATTTTTAAATCATTTTAGCACATTTGCTCAAAAACTAACATAAAATTGGGTTTTTGAAACATTATTTCATAAAATCATGCATATTTAAATGTTAATAAACCCTGAATTATATGCATGATCACATTGGAAATTAAGTTTGAGAGAATAAAGGATCATTTCTTTTTCTGTTGTGATTAACATGACTCCAATCCCTATGCCATACATGTTTTTAGAGCCATCGAAGAACATGTTCCAAACTGGGGGTTGTTGGATATTACAGATGTGCTCGTCAGGAAAATCATCTTCTGTTTTAATTTCTTCCGTCAGAGGGAAATCTGCCAACTGATCTGCGATCGCTTGGCCTTTAATCGACTTTTGAGAAACATACTCTAAGTCATATTGCATCAGAAGGACTTGCCACTTCGCAATCCGTCCAGTGAGAAATGGTTGCTCAAGAATATATCTGAGCGAATTAAGTTTTGACAGAAATTTGATTTCAGAAGCCAGTAGGTAATATCTTAATTTCTGGCACATCCAAACCAGAGCTAGACAAGTTTTCTCCATCTGAGAATACTTCTTTTCATAATCAATGAAGGTTTTGCTCACGTAGTAGATGGCGTGCTCTATCAGGCTGCCCTCTTCATACTGCGCGAGGAATCCACCACAGGCATTCTGATTAACTGAAATATATAGTAGAAGAGGTTTTCCCAATTTCGGCGGCTTCAACACTGGTGAATTAAGGAGATACTGCTTGATGCGCTCAAACGAGAGCTGGCATTCTGATCCCCATTCAAACTTAACTCCTTTTCTTAGCAAATGGTTGAAAGGCTCGCATCTCATGGCCAGATTAGAGATGAATCTGCGAATAGATTGAATACGCCCTTGAAGGCTTCGCAGTTCCCTGAGATTAGTTGGGGGCGGCATGTCGATAATGGCTTTTGCCTTGGCCGGATCTACCTCGATCCCTTTCTTGCTGATAATGAAGCCGAGCAGTTTGTCGGACTCTACTCCAAAAACACATTTCTGAGGGTTAAGTCTCAATTTGTAAAGAATAAGTCTTTCAAAAACTTGACTAAGAGCATCGAGGTGATCCTCTTCTTCTTTAGACTTAACCAAAATTTCATCCACATATGCATCCATATTCTTGTGCATTTGATCATGGAAAATAACGGCCATCGCCCTTTGATAGGTTGCCCCGGCATTTTTGAGTCTGAATGGCATGACTGTATAGCAAAAGGTTCCCCATGGTGTAGTAAATGAAGTTTTGGACTGATCACGAACGACCAACTTGATCTGATTATAACCTGAATATCCGTCCATGAAAGAAAACATGGCATGACCTACTGTGCTATCGATCAAGAGGTCAATATTAGGAAGTGGATAATCATCTTTCGGGGTGGCTTTATTGAGATCCCTGAAATCAATGCAAATCCGAACTTTTCCGTTCTTTTTAGGGACTGCCACGATATTTGCCAACCAATCTAGGTAATCAATGGCCCGGATGAAGCCTGCTTTTAACAAATCTTCAAGTCCTTCCTTGACTTGCTGCTCAATTTGAGGGTCTAACTTTCTCAGTTTCTGCTTGATTGGTCTGGCTTCTGGCTTCAATTTGAGTCGATGCTCAACCAGCTTGATATCCAATCCTGGCATATCTTCGTAAGTCCAGGCAAATACTTCCTGATGCTTTTTGAGGAATTGGATGAGTCTAGCCTTTTCAATTTCGCTTAGACTCGACCCGATTTTGAGAATTTTCGGATCATCTTTCGATCCAATGTTGATATCCTCAGTTGGATCTTGAACTAAAGATGATGGTTCATCCTGCTTCTGAATGTGAGCAAATTCTGGCAATTCTTGAATGGTGGAATCAAATTCAGCTGGCTCTTCGGTCTGTTCTACTGCCTGACTGACCTCTGCTCTTTCTTTCATCTCAGGAAACCTTGCCAATTTCAGATACTTGGGATTGATAACAAATCTTGTCATTGATTCAGGAGTTAATAGTCCTGAAAATGTGAGAGAGGTTGTTTAAGAAAAAGTACGAGCCAAATCAAATTTTTGTATAAGTAAAGAACAATGACATAGACAAAATATAAGAAGGAATGATAGATGCTCAAAATGTGAAGAAAAATTGATCTTTCATTGATTGAAAATGAAGTATTTACAAGACATTGACAAAAGATGGGATCGCGTTGTCCCTACAAGATTTAACAAAAGATAAGAAAAGAAAGCAGGAAAACTAAGGCATCATCTCTTATTGGCTTCCTCTAACAAAAATGGTCTTCTTGCTGGAATCCTGGCCGGTGAACCGCAACCCTGAACTGTCCGCATGCCGAACTGGAATGATGAGCTCTATCATGCCGTCTTCATCTTTTTCCATGCCTCGGAATGGCTGATATCCATGTTTTATTAGCAGATCAAATCCCTTTCTTGCTTTAGAAAACTGAGGGAATAAAGGATGATCTTTGAAGGAAGTGTAATTGATGCATCCTCCTAGCTTAAAGAAACAAGGTCCCTGCCATTGGACCGTAGCTGTGACATTCTCTTCGTCCATGACATCTTTTAATTTCATCATCTCTAGGCTGTCGCTAAGATTGATTTCATCTGCCTCCCGGATGGTGGGAATATCCGCTGTAAATGTCGGACGAGGAATCATAGGCTGTGGCAGCCTCTCTCCAGGGTCTTCGCCCAAAATGGTAGTGATCATTCCACCTTTGGACCACTTGATGCACTGGTGGAGAGTTGATGGAACGACATTGGCATTGTGGATCCATGTTCGTCCCAACAACAGATTGTAAGTCGGCGTCACATTGACGACATGGAATAGGACGGTGTGCACTGAGTAGTTGATAAAAATCTCTAAGAAAATCTTGCCCTTGGCCGTCTGCCCGTGATTATCGAAGCCATAGATGGTAATGGGATCGGGCACGTACTCTTCTTCTTTTAATCCCAGGGCCTTTGCTGTCATTTCTGGGCAAATATTCAAACTGCTGCCCCCATCAACAAGTACATGTGGGACAGTCATGCCCCTGGTCCTTACTACAATGTATAGTGCATTGTTGTAAAATGAATGAGGCTTTGGCAAGTCCTCATCAGAGAAAGTAATTGGCGAATTTGTCATTGCCTGATTTACTATTTGTGCCATGTCTTCGGGCGTGGTGCCCGGCTTCACCTTGATTTTTCTTAATAGATCATCCAACTTTTCCTGATGCTTGGGAGAATCATGAGTTAATTCGAAGATGGAAATGTTGGAGAGTGCCGTAATTGGTTTCAGGAAATCATCAGCCTGTTCCTCTGCTGCTTTAGAGGTTTCTGCCTTTTCCGCGCAGGCTTCTTTCTTGAGAAAACTTCTTGGGAAAATTGGAATTCTTTCATCTTTGACTGGTACACTTACTTGGTCAAGAAGTGAGAAGATATCCATTTTCTGAGACATAGGTTGATTCTGGTGTAGAACCATTACCTGATGTTGGAGTTTTAGCTCTTTACTAGAGCATGGATGGATATGACTTTGTGGAAGGAAAGAGTGTTCCGAGATGGTTGATGCCGAATGCTTCGGGAATGGAGCAGAAATAATTTCCATTTTGCCCTCCTCTTCATCTTCTATGAGGATGCTTTTGTCGATACAGTCCTGGACCAAATGCTTCAAGACGAAGCAGTGCTCTGTATCATGCCCCATGGCTCTATGAAACTTGCAGTACTGCTCTCTCTATTTCCCCATGAATACTGGAGGGTCTGCAATTTTGGGCAATTTCACCATCCCGTGGGACAGCAGATATTCCAGCACTTTTTCCAGAGGCTGGTCCAAAGGAGTGAATTTTCTATCCTTTCTCCAATTGATGTGTTTTGGTTTTTCTTGAAAGTCCCCTTTTTGTTGAGGATCAGTTGGGAGAGATTTGTCATTGCTCTTGAAGAATTTGCCCTTTCTTCCCCTGTTCTGCTCAGGTTTCGACCCGCTGCCACTGTCATTCCTGCTGCTACTGCCCGGATGGTCTTCGGGAATATCAGCTGAGTAGGTAAAATGGGCCTTTTTCTTTGGGTCCAAGATGTTCTTTGCCGAAGAGACACCTTCGTACATCCCATTCTCTACACCCATTTCGAGCCATTCGGCTCGCTCTGTTAGTTCGATGAAGGACTTGGAGGGATATGGGAAAAGGAGGCTTTTCAGGGGCTGACAGAAATTGCTGAGGATGACCTGGAGGGCATGTTCCTCAGAGATGGGATTCCTCATCTTATTGCAAATACTTCTCCACTTATGGATGAAATCCCTGGCCTTTTCATTGGGCTCTTGTTTGAGGTTGCATAAGTGGTTCAGGGTAGGCAGAGCCTCTGTGTTGAACAGAAAGCGTTCAACAAACATATTAACAACTTTGTCGAAATCCCTCAATTCGATGGGATTGACATGCTCAACGTACCACTTCGCTGCTATCCCATCTAGGCTGCGGGGAAAACAAAGGAAAAGGGCACGGTTATCTTCACTGAACCGGGCACATTCTGCGAAGAACATTGCCAAATGGGCTTTCGGGTCACCGGTTCCATCAAACTTGATGAATTTCTGGGGGAGGTTCTCCAGATCCTTGTCCCCTTCTAAACCGAGATAGAAATCCTGCCTGGTGTATGACCTCTTTCCTTTGTCACGGATTTGCAGGTCCTTGACTATCTTGGTTAAAGCTTGAATCGAATCTTCTGCGGGGGCCCCATACTTGGGCTTGTTTACTGATACTGGCTCTTCCACTGGCCTCTTGGACTGCCGCAGGTGCTTCAGAATATAGATCAGCTGCTCTTCTTCTTTAGAGACTTCTCCTGCTGACCCGGAATCCTCAGAAGTACTGTCACGCTGTTTCTTCTGTTTGCTGATCTTGACTGGCTTCTTCATGGGCTTTTTCTTAGCTTTGCTCTTAGAAGCTGCCTTCTTGGGAGCAGCTTTGGCCTGCTCAGCCATCATCTTGGTCATTATTTTTTGAAAGATACGATACATGGCCGGATCAACGTCGCTTTCATCCCCGGAGTTATTCTTCTTGGACAATCTAGGAGAATTCATCTCCTCTGACTCGTTGTCACTGTGCTGTTGAGCAGCCCTCTTGTCAGCCCTTGTCTGAACCATTTTCAGATGCCAAAGCTTTCCTGCAGAATATGGGAATGGTTAGAGTATGAAGAAGCTTTTTTGAAAATCACAATTTCTTTGAGAAAAAGCAAGAAATGAAGGGATTTGGTAGACAATTTCAAGAGATTATCCCATTACCCGGGATTGGGTCATCACACGATTTGTGATAATTGTGTTACCATTTGATGATAACAGAGAAATGTGCCTTGTTACCTAGGCGAGATCGTCAACCATGAGAAAAATATATTTGAAGAAAATGTGGAAGGAATGTCCCATTTACCCGGGATGAGGTCGTCACTCAAAAATTTGTGACTATTTTGTGCTATAAACAAAATACAAGAAATAAAATTTTGGCCAAAAAGTAATTTTTTATTGATATTAACATTCAAAGACAAAGAGAGGGTGGGCAGACAGTTTGTCACCACTCTCGATATTCAGATGATACATTTGGCCCAGGAAATATAGACAGAGAAATAAAGGAATCCCATGTATATTTGGCTACATGATATGCCCCAGACCACTGATCCGACTGCAGGTTGAATTCTGGCACGTTGCCTGTCGGGAAGTGGGTGTTGGCACGAATCTGCCGCTGCGAAAACTGCCTCAGACATCGTTCTGGCTGATAATCAACACAAAAGAAGGGGCCCATCAACTTGTAGCGCTTGTCACGGGCATAAGTGTATCGAGGAACAGTCTCCCTTCTGTCAAAGAAGTCCCAGGTAATTTCCTCCTGATGCAGCTTCTCGATCAGAGCTCAGCATTGGATGACTGTCTTTGGCTGCTTACTGTTGAATCTAAAAGAACTGGCCTTCGAGGGAACGTGGCGTATGAACCACGACTGCAGGGCGTAAGTGCATCCTTCTACCAGAATAGTCTCCCCGAGGGCAAATCGAGCCAAGCCTCTGTAAAGGAAGGCCAATGCGTCCATGGAAACTGAAAGCTGACGGGTCTGCTTGCTTCCCCATCTTCGAAAGAGCTGAGCGACTCTAATATCTATGAAATTCTGGCCATCTTGGAAGAAAGCTAACCCCACTGTGCACAAGATCATGGCATGCTGAATTCTGTCTTTCGCTGCTCGAGATAGAGTGTCAACCTCTTTGTAGGCTCCGTACTTTTGATATAGTTCGAATAGGTCGATGAACTGATTTCCACCAATCTCAGTGAGAGGCCAGGATCTGCTCCCTGTTGCTCTTGCTAAGGCTTCTCGAACATCTACCCCTTTGATGTTGATCAAAAACTGCTGCTCGACGGGATCATCTGGCTGACCAGCCGGTTCGGGCAATCCCATAATGTCATTGAATTCGTCCATCAGTAGAGTCATCTCCCCCCAAGGAAACTAGAATGTGCAGGTACGTGGATTCCACCGTTCTGCCATAGCCTGAATCAGAGCTCCATTGATGGTTCGCTTGCCTACTGCTGATGCCATCTCCAACCCACAGTCATCCAAGTGGTCTGAGAACATACGTGAGAAGGTGGCGAAGCAAGAATAATACCACCGAGGGAAGAAAGGACGAGACTGGATAACCCGCAGATCCGGGGGTCCATCCTGAATCTGATAGAAAACATGATCTCGGGGAAAGACAGTATCGAGGGAATTTGACGCCATTGAAATGATACTGGGGAAAAAAGAAGAAAATAGGGAGAATTAGATAAAATGCAGGACTTATGGATAGACTCTTTAAAGAACCAAATCCTGGAATATTTCAAAAAGGTTGAGGAAATTTTAAAGAAATTTCCCAGGGTTTTTTGAAGAAAATTTGATCTAAAAGAGAAAAAGAAATGTAGGTAGATAGAAATATACACCTGGGGTTTTTGAAAATAAGGGTAAGTTTTGAATAATACTCCCAGGGTTTTGAAAAAGGGTTTGATACGTATAAATAAGAGAATTATCATTCAACTAAAGCTGCACAAACAAGGATGCGCATTCAGCACTCCCTAAAGGCTGACTCTAAATGCAATATTTGAAATAGCTTGTAGGACCTTAATCCTAACTCTAGGGTTTAGATCATCTGATTCCAATCAAGATACGCCGATATACCCAAGCCGAAGCTCGAAGTATGTGGCATAGAAATATTTCTCCGGTTCTAAGGTAATGGCTTCCCAACATCCTTGAGCACCTACCGATATACCTCGGACTATGGCCCTTAGGTACGTGGTAGGGGGGCGTGAACCCAAATAAGTGGTCCAGTTGTGAGGCTCTCTCCCGAACTATGGTTCAGTGAGACAGCCCAGCAACGTGAAGACCGGGACAATGTAGGTAAGGAGGTTTTTCAAAATATGTTCAACATGCAAGAAATCAGAAGGCTCTAATGCAAGTCCTAAAGAGATAGATTAAAATGAAGAGAAGCATACACTTGCATACATTGTTTTGCATTCAATCCCTAGAATTGAGGAGAGTTGTATTTAAGACCTAAGTCTAATGTGAGCATGGAATAATCTCCTCAATATGGTCCTACCAAACCATACTTAAATCCTATATGCAATGATGTCAGCTTAGGACAAAATCTAGGCTTCCTAAGGTTTGCATGGAAATGAAGCTGACATTTGAAGAATAAAGACTTAGATAATATCAAAGCAAAGAAGAAAAGGCATTAAATTCGACCGGACGAAGACGGGTCCCATCACGGTCGCCAAAACTGTGATCATCGCAAAAATTTTCCTCTCTTAATATTCTCTCTCTTCCTTCTCTCTTCCTTTCCAACCTCCTATTTTCCTCCTTTTGAAGGGAGAAAATATAAGACGGAAAGAAAAGAGAGAAGAGAAAAGAAAAGAAGAGAAGAGAAGAGAAGATGAACTCTTTTGCGGGTCTCACTTGACCTTAATTTTGAAGAATGTTGAAATAACTCGCCTCCATTTTTGAAATATTTGTGGGAAAACTGGGAGACGGGATCCGCTCGTCGGTACGAGGTTCGACCGTTCCTGGCACCTTTACCAGGGGTAATCGAACCAAGGGTCGAATTTTATGCCTTTTGTTTTGCAAAGAATTTATCTAAGTATTTATCCTAAGTCTAAATGCACAATGAATCATGCTTGTGCAATATGCAAAGACGTATGCTCTTTTTGAAAAATATTTTGAAGAATTTCCAAGTGAATCTGATAAAGTGAGGAAATGATTCCTAACTTAGAACTTAAGATTAAAGTTCTAAGTTTTTAGAATAATCAAGAGCTTGGGAAAATAAATCTGGAATTTGGAAATTGATTTTGAAGTTTTGAGATAAAAAGAGAAGGAAATTTTCAAAGTCACAAATGGACTTTAAATCAGAATAGAAATGAAAAATGGAATTAAATCAGAAGGAAAGATAAAATTGGGAAATTTGAACAAAATTAAGAAAATAGAATTGTTTTAAAAGTTGGATTTTCAAGATGAAATCCGAATCCAATATCTGGATTCTGAATAGAGTTTAAAGTTGAATTTTGAATTTAGGATCTGAAATGGGAACTTGATTTGAAATCAGGAATGAAATGGATTTGGTTTTAAGAATTGGATTTAAAGTGGAATTTGGTTTTGGAATTTTGAATGGAATCAGATTCAAGATTTGGAATCCATAAAGGTATTTAGATCTGAAATCTGAGATCCAAGACAGAGTTTGAACTATGAATCCTAAGATAAAATTGGATCTGAAGTTTAAGATCCAAAGTAAAGTTAGATTCTGGATCCTAAATGGATTTTGGATCTTCAATTTGAGATTCAAGATTAGATTGGATTTTTGGATCCTAAAATGGAATTGGATTTGAAGTCTGAGATCCAAAGTAGAATGGGGATCTAGATCCTAAGTGGAATTTGGATCTGTAGTCTAAGATCCAATGTAGAATTGGGTTCTGGATCCTAGAATAGATTTGGATCTGAAGTCTGAGATCCCAAGTAAAATTGGATCTTGATCCTAGAATGGATTTTTGGATCTGAACCTGAGATCCGAGGTGAGTTGGGTTCTGGATCCTAGAATGAATTTTTGGATCTGTAATCTGAGATCCAAAGTGAAGTTGGATTTCATACTTGGAAATCTGGATCCAAGCTGAGATTAACTTTGGATTTTGGGTTTTGAAGGTCCAAATGGGACTTTTGAAGATGGATCTGGTTTTTGAACAACCAAATTGAATTTAAAATTTAAAAAAAAGTCAAGATTCAAAATCAATCTCAAACTTGTGATTTTTGAATTTGAAGATAAGAAGATAAACTTGATTTTTGAATTTGAAGATGAATCAGAAACTTCAAAGTTAAATTGAACTTTGAAATTGAATTTTGAATTGAGTTGGAAATTTGAAGTTTTGAATATAAAATGATTTTGGAATTTCAAAGTCAAATTGGACTTTGAAATTGAATTTTTGAATCTTGAGATGAAATAGAATTGGATTTGGATAAGATCTGATCTGAGAAAAGAAGAGGAATCACTTGGAATTTTGAAAATATGATGCAATTCTATCCTATATGATGAATGAATTTGAATAAGTTTGAAATTGGATTTTGAAAAGCTACTTCATTCTTTAAATGAATTAAAATAAGATTGAAAATATAATACATCCTTGACTATGGTCATTGAATGTATTATATGATAATCTATATTTAAATTCAAAAGAAGAATAAAATACATTTTTAGTGCTTTTATAGAATTTAAAATGAAATTAACCCTCAATATACCCTGACTATGGCCATTGGTATATATTTTGAGTTAATCCTAAGTTAAATTCTGATAAAAGAAAGAAAATATTTTGAGAAAATATGATGAATTTTGAAAGTGGATCCAGTGTGGATCCAGTGTTATTTTGTAAGAGATAAAAATGCTAAGTTTTGTCCACACCCTGACTATGGCCATTGATGTGGATCATCAACATAGTATCGATTACCTCTTACGAAATGGTGCACGTGCCATTTGTGTTTTATCATTGTGAGAATTTGAGAAATAAAGGAAAAAAATGCATGAACAACAAGTAATTCAATGATATTTACAATGCTCATCCATTCTACCTAAAACAGGAAAGGTAAATTCTTATTCCAATCTAACTATTACAATGGATAAAATTAAATGTACAACCTTAAGTAATGATATCTTTTTCATATTTCCTGTAAAACAACCAGGTTAGTAAAAGGGAAAATCATATATATATATATGGAAATCAAATGATGACAATGATAAAAAGGATGGAAAAGATATCTATATACTTACATACATATATATACATACATGTATTGGTGTATTCACATAAATGTATATATCTATGTATAGGCATATATACATATATATACATATAGGGGTATATTTAATGGAGAAATGTGCTGAGGGACAGATTATGTCCAGGTTGCTGCAAGCAACCCCTTTCAGTAATGACGGCAATTTGTGATAAATCAAAAAAAAAGTGAGGTACATGGTGTTTGGGAAATGGAGTACTTCAGCAATGTGCTGATGTAACTGTAGTGAATGAATACTTTTATACAACAAATGAATAGCTACAACACTGTTGTTGTAGGTGATATTGCAGTAGAAGTGGTGTTGATGGGCTGTGGTGAATAGGCATGACACTATAATAGTGATCTTTTCAGGACAGTGATGGTTCACTGAGTGGTTTAAGTGAAGGAAGTTGCAATGCATTAGTAAAATGCAAAGGCAAGCAGTGAGGGATGAATCAGTGTGGCTGAAGGTAACAACACAGGGTGTGTTGAGAATGGGTTATGCGCTACTATGGACGGATGTCCATGACAACTATAGGTAGAATAAATGAAGGTGCTGACTGTTAGAGACATAGATGTAGATTGTGGCTAAGTGAAAAACTGGTGATATGAGCTACAAGTACATGGAGGCGCACCAGCTATTGTGAGGGTATTATCAATAAGGGAAACAAATGGTAGGAATTGCTTTTAGCACTGTTTGCTGGATGGGGAAAATGAATAGTGTAGGTCATATCAGTACCATGGTTGATACAACTCCTTCCCCAAAGAATGAAATCGGTGAAGCCTGTTGTAAAGGGTAATCTGAGGATATCTTGAGGTACTCAACCTTTTGCGCAGTAGTTTGTGAGCAGCCCAGAGGTCATGTAATACTTTATTTTGTTGGCCTATTTATCTCAAAATTTCTCATTCTATTTACAACAGAGCCTATAATGAATTTCCTATCAAGAATAGCTCATTGGACCCAAAGTTGTATTTACTGGTGATGGTACAGATATTCAGCAGGCCCTCAATTGCATCTGCTGGACAAAACATCATTTGGGCAATATATATCGAAATACTTGAAAGGATAAAGATAAATGCCTGCAGAAAAGGATCTCAGACATCCTTCAGTTCATCATCTAATACAGCTCAGATATTACATCTAAGGCTCACGAAGAAGGATACTACCAATCGGAACAAATTAACAAAATGTATGAGTTTCTCATGAAAGGAGGTACTGATATCCTATGCAGTAGGCATAATGGATCCACCTCTGTTTGACTTCTCAGAATACTTGAGGAGTCACAACCTGACTGATGGAGGTTCAATCAACAAGATTATGGCTGCCACAACCACGAGCCTTCCTCCAAAAGGGGTGAATAGCAGAAGACATTGACATATAATCAAGAAGGGACATAGCAAAAAGAAAATGAGAGATAGACCATTGGCATCACCAACTAAGCTATTATGACAGATGATATAGAACAAACGAAAAAGAAAAGGAAAAAAAAAAAGTGAATTTCAGGGGTTTCATATCAATGAACTATTACAGGATAATGTTTGAAAGACAGTTATAAGGCTTATGCTGGAAAAGTGTAACATGCGTGAATGTATATGTAGCAAGCTACTGTAAAGAAAGAAGGAGAAATTTCTAATGATGATACTAAGTGATCTTGCAGAGGGATTTAAAATTTACTGGTGAAACTAAGGGACATTGGGAATGAAAAATCATAACCCAGGTCTTATAGTAAAACTAGATGCCAAGGATCGGCACCTTGTTCCAGAGAGAGGAACCAGGGTCTTCATTATTACGCCACACAGGGGATATTGAGAGCTCCAATGGGATGCCGATGTGAAGTTCTTTCTCTTTTTTTTTTATTCAGTCTGATTATAAATCACCAAACTGGTTTACAGGAGATGGGACGGTGGTAATGTCCTTCGACAAAGCCCTGATGGCTGAGACATACAGGTTATTCAATAGGTCATTGTGATGACACTAAACGCTAATCAGAGTGCAGACCTTACCTACCATATCAGTTCCCCGCAATGATGGGTATTGGGAGCACGATCATGAACCATCTGCCAGCAAAAGTCAGTAAACATCTTCTTTAGCTTCATTGTTCACTTCCCCTCCCTAGGTACCTTTGCCTGGGTTGGATTATCAGGTAGCAACCAGCCAGCCGATGTTGGATGCATTTAGCTATGGGGCTCTTATTTATGGGGGCAATGTTGATTTATCCATTGAAATAAGACATGCTAGGATGTATTTTTATCAATATGGAAGAGGTGCACAAAATATAGCATTGGATCGAGTAAAACATGGGATCATGCACATAGACAAGAAACAGGGGGGATAATTGAGGTCTCAGTCATGGTGAACTGTGGAGTATGTACACGAAGAAAGAAAACATAATACAGTGAATGAACAAAGTGTAACTGAGAAATCAATCGAACCCAATTTTAAAGCAAAGAACCAGAACATAATGAGCAATTCATGCAAGCAAATATAAAAGATGGGAAGGATCCTATGCTTAAACTGCTATGATACATTATGACCACAATCATAATAAGAAAGGAAACAAATGAAAACCATGGCAGAAAACTGATTGCACGAAGATGGTTATAAATCAATGGAAATCGTACCGTAATATGTACAGGAACAGAAAACTCCTAAATATCAATTGATCGATAATGAAAGAGAAAGAAGATGAAAGAAAAGAAAGAAAAAAAAAGAAAGAAGAAAAAAAAAAGAAAAAGAAAAAAGTAAAAAAAAACATAAAAGGAAAGGAAAATCGTGTTGGAACGAAATCATTCCATCGTTTTCGCACAATGGAGATGTTGAGGTTGCTATAGGCAACTCAACACTATCACTAGTGCTTCTACAGGGCCTGAAATAAAGAAAACTGAAAAGAAACCAGAGACAGGAAGAAAATGAAAAGAGCAGAGGCAAGGTTTGAAGAGAACAAAGAGAAAATAAAAGAAACTGCAAAAAAAAAAAAAAAGGAAAGGGAATTCTGCGGAAAATGGAGAAGTATTTGCTTACCTGCAGAGCTGCAAAAGTTCCGGATGAAAGGGTAATTCGAGAAATCAGCAAAAATCCAAAGGGGAATGCACTTTCGTCTGCAGAGCTTCTGAAAGAAGAAGAAGTTTCTTCTACGGCCTCGAGGGGAATTGCTCAGAGGAAAGAGGAGGGATGGCTGCTTCAGAAGAGGAGTCGACAATGAATGTGGGTGATGGGTATTTCCTTCAGAGAAAATGTCGATCAGAAGAAAAACTGGATGAAGTTCATGGATTGTAAGAGATGAAATCGATGGATCACAATAGATTTTGCAGAGAAAGCTTAATGACGAAGATGCTGATAATCGATGCCTAAAGACAGGAGCTCGCCTCTTCTTAAAGGGGGAATGGAAAATTCGAGAATGGAGGTCGTTTCAGATTGAAGGTTGAGGAGAGAGGAGGCTGTTGGAAGATCAACGATGGTAAATTAGGAGAGAGCATGTGCGGGAGGATTTCGTTGTAGATTTCCTTATTTTCCAATAAGAGGACTCTTTTTAAGAAATTTTTGTAAAAAATGTTTGAGGAATGAGTTTTTTGGCAAAAAGGCTTAAGAATCCTTCGTTTTTCTTGTACTTTTTCCCGATTTTTTGGTCTTTGGTTTATTTTTCAATTTTTTGTATTTTTTTATAATAAAATCCTAAAGCTTTGTGAGAAAACAAAGGTTAAAACTAATTTTTTTGTGTTTTTGCAAAAATATTTACCAAAGGGAATTTTTCTGAGAAAAAGCTATTTTGAGAAAAATATCTTCAGAAAATGGGTTTGTGTCTGACTTTTTGAGAAATATTCGAGATTTACAACTTTGAACTGAGAAATATAGGGCCGAGGATCCGACAGAGTGTCGGATGAGCCGCCCGAGCCTTTCAAAAATCATTTTTTTTTTGGTATTTTGTGATTTTATTTTGGAAATCGGATGGTGGGGCTCAGATTTGGATTTAAAATACTGAGTTCAGGCCCGAAGTTGAATTTAAAATGTGGAATTTAATCCAGAGATCTGAAGAAAGACTGAAATTTAGCTTTGGTTTTCTCAGAAAATGGAGTCAGGGGCAAAAGGGTCATTTTTGCAAATATTTAAAAAAAATTGGGGTGTTCACAATAACCAACTAAAAACAGGAAAGAAAATTCCATTTTGAAAAGGATATCTCTTGACGAAGAGAGATTTTTTATGAAAATATAAACAAGAATATAAAATCAGAAGAAAATAAGGGAATAAATGAAATTTTGAGGATAAATGGTAAAGATTTAAAATTTTAAGAACTTGCAGGCAGGATCAGAAGAATTTTTGAAGAAATGTAGAAGAAGAAGAAAAATACACCTGGGTTTTAGAAACAAGAGAGAAAATTTTAAAGTATATACCCAGGGTTTTGGAAAATATAAGAAAGATATATATATAAAGTATCACACAATCACAGATATACAAGCAAGGATACACAAACAGCACTCCCTAAAGCTGACTCTATATGCAATATTTGAAATGGCTTGTAGGACCTTAATCCTAACTCTAAGATTTATATCATCTGTTTCCAATCAAGGTACGCCGATATACTCAAGCCGAAGCTCGAAGTAGGTGGCATATAAGATATCTCTTCGGTCCTAAGGTAATGGCTTCCCAACATCCTTGAGCACCTACCGATATACCTCGAACTATGGCCCTTAGGTACGTGGTAGGGGGGCGCGAACCCAAATAAGTGGTCCAGTTGTGAGGCTCTCTCCCAAACTATGGTTCAGCGAGACAGCCCAGCAACGTGAAGACCAGGACAATATAGGTAGGGATGTTTTCAAAATATGATTAACATGTAATAAAATCAGAAGGCTCTAATGCAAGTCCTAAAGAGATAGATTTAAATGAAAAGAAGCATAGACTTGCATACATTGTTTACATTAATCCCTAAAATTGAGGAGAGTTGTATTTAAGACCTAAATCTAATGTGAACATGGAATATTCTCCTCAATATGGTCCTACCAAACCATACTTAGATCCTATATGCAATGATGTCAGTTTTAGGACAGAGTCTAAGCTCCTAAGGTTTGCATGAAAATGTAGCTGACATATGTTAGAATAAAGACTTAGAAAAAGCAAAGCAAAGGCATTAATTCGACCAGACGAAGATGAGTCCCATCACGGTCGCCAAAACTGTGATCATCGCAAAAATTTTCCTGTTCTCTCATTGGTTTCTCTCTCTTCCTGCTCTTTTCCTTTTCTAACCTCTATTTTCCTCCTTTTTGAAGGGAGAAAAATAAAAGAAAGAAAAGAGAAAGAGAGAAGAGAAGAGAAAAGAAAGAAAGAGAGAAGAGAAACTATTTTGCGCGGTCTCACTTGACCTTAATTTGAAAACATTTAGACTTTTAACTCGCCTCCGTTTTGAAAATTTGTGAGAAAAAATGGAGAGACGGGATTCCCTCGTCGGTACGAGGTTCAACCGTTCCTGACGCCTTTACCAGGGGTAATCGATCCAAGGATCGAATCAATGCCTTTTGCTTTGCCTAAATATAATCTAAGAATTTGTTCTAACTCTAGATGCACAAAGAATCATACTTGTGCAATGCAAGGATGTATGCTCTTTTGAAAGATGTTTTTAAAAATTTCCAAGTATTCCGAGATGAATTTGATATAGGAGTGAAGAAATGATTTGAATCTAACTTTAGAACTTGAGATAGATCAGAGAAGTTCTAAGTTTTTGAAGTAAATCAGAGTTGGGAGAATAAATGAGAAAGAATGACTTGAAGCTTTGAAAATGAAAGGAAATGAAGTTTCAAAGTCAGAAATAGACTTTGAATTTGAACTTTTAGAAAAGGAAATGAATACTTGAAAATGGAATTGAATTTGGATTTTAGAAGTTTTAAAATTTGGAATGGATCTGAGAAATCCGGATGATATATTAAGAATAGAAATGGATTTAGATTAGATCCGACAATGGAATTGAAATCTAGAATTTGGAATTGGACTCCGGATCCTAAACGGAATGGGATCCGAGATTTGGAGTCCAAGATGGACTTGAGTTCTAGATCCTAGAATGGGCTTGGATCTGAAGTCTAAGATCCAAATGTAGAATTGGGTTCTGGATTCTAGAATGAATTTGGATCTGAGGTTGAGATCCAATGTAGAGTTGGACTCTGGATCCTAAGACGGATTTGGATCTGAAGTCTGAGATCCAATGTAGAGTTGGACTCTGGATCCTAAGATGGATTTTGGATCTGAAGTCTGAGATCCAAAGTAGAATTGGATTCTGGATCCTAAGATGGATTTTAGTTCTGAAGTCTGAGATCCAAAAGTGGAACTGGATTCTGAATCCTAAGATGGATTTTGGATCTAAAGTCTGAGATCCAATGTAGAGTTGGACTCTGGATCCTATAAGGAATTTGGATCTGAAGTCTAAGATCCAAAGTGAAGTTGGAGTCTGGACCCTAAAGAGGAATTGGATCTGAAGTCTGAGATCCAATATGAGTGTTGAATCCTGGATCCTAAAATGGATTTGGAGTTAAATTCAGAAGATGAATCAAGAGTCTCAAAGTTAGATTGAACTTTGATTTTGATTGGAGTTTTGAAATATAAAAATGAATTTGGAATTTCGAAATCAATTTGAACTTTGAAATCTGTTTTGAATTTGAATAAAAATGACTATGAAATCTCAAAGTTAAATTGAACTTTGAGATTGAAAATGAAATTGAACTTGAAAATGAAAAGGATGAATTGGATTTGATAAGGATTGAAGATAGGTTTGAGAAAAATATGTACATTACTTGGAGTTTTTGAAAAAGGAATTTTGAAAACATGATGCAGTTCTATCCTAAATGATGAATGAATTCAAATAATTTTGAAATTGGATTTTGAAAAAGCTATTTCATTCTTTAAATGAATTAAAAGAAGATTGAAGATATAATACATCCTTGACTATGGTCATTGAATGTATTATATAATAATCTATATTTAAATCCAGGTGAAGAATGAAACACATTTGGTGCTTTTATAAAATTTAAAATGAAATTAACTCTCAATATACCCTGACTATGGCCATTGGTACATATATTTTGAATTAATTTTCAAGTTAAATTCTGATAAAAGAAGAAAATTTTTGAAAATATGATGATTTTTGAAGAGGATCCAGTGTGGATCTAGTGTTATTCCATAGAAGATAAAAATCATAAATTTTGTTCACACCCTGACTATGGCCATTGATGCAAATCGTCAACTTAGGGTTTGATCACCTTTTATTAGAATGGTGCACGTGCCATTCGTGTTCCCATTCGTGAAATTTTTGAAAAATAAAGGAGAAAAATATCATGAAACAAGCAATTCTAGAAGATATGTATGCTCATACATTCTAATCTAGAGCTAAAAATGTAAATATTCTCATTATAATCTAACTATTACAATATTGAATTTAAATTGAAATCAAATTCCTAAACTAAAAAGGAATACTTAATTCCTGCAAAATTCAAGTTAGCCAAAGGGTAAATGAAAGATATTACGCAAATGTATATGTTTATACCTATTCTAGTGGAGGACACACACACAAATCACTATTCTTATGCCAAATTAGAAATACATGTGGAGTATATGAATGTAGTGGGTACCGTAACGAGGAGAATGCAAGTGAATGTAGGGGGTGATGTGCTATGTATGGAAATATGGGGGGGAATATGAAGATATAATATATTCGTGAAGGGCTAGAAGATGTTTATGTAATGAGGTGTAAGAAGGTGTTTAGCCTGAAAAGTGTTGGAGCAGTGCTGTGAATGGTAACAATACGTTACCATGGATGCTCTATGGTGGTGGACAACAAGGGGGAAAGGTGGAAGTGCTGGGTAATACTGTGAAACAACAAAGAAAGTGTGGAAAATGGAACAGCTAAGGCTGGTGGATGTAAATGGGGTAAGGTATACCTCTATGCAACAAGCTGCAGCAATGCTTGGTGTTGCTGTAGATGCCTAAAGGAAGAGAAAGCACAGCAGTGCATTGGTACTGCTATAATCATATAAAATGGTACAGCAGTGCCAAGCACTGCTGTAGGTGATGGTCACTAGGCAGGTAAATTAGGCCAAAATGTGTCACACCCAGAGCAGCAGTGAACAGGGGAAGAAGATGACATGTATGGGATACACAAAGTGTTGCTGTAAGTGGCAGCTTATGATATGTTTAATGATGCTGGAGTGGAAAATGGATTGTGTATGGATAACAGTGGATACAGGTGGGTGATGTAGAGTACTGGTGTGTTGGAAGTGATGATATATAATGTAAATACATCATTGCAGCAGGTAAGTGATTAGCATGTAATTGGTAAATCAGTGGGGTTTGATGTAGAAGGATGCTGAAGCTAAGTATGTACATGTGCTGCATGCCGAGGGAGTGGAATGCTGTAGAAACACAGTGGCTGAACAACTACTGGATACTGGACTGATATGAAGATGGGGAAAGAGGTGTTGGCAGCAATGAAAACTGATGCAGGTATTTGAAACTAAAATGGAAGGTGGTGAGGAATGAGGTAGTGTGTGTAGGAAATATGCTGTGAAAGAGGGGCTGGATGGAGGCAAATGTGGCAATCACAGGAGGCTATGCTGTGGGGTATGAAGTAATAGAAAACTTTGCAAAAGACTGTAGGAAATGCTAATGGTGTGCAGGGTGTGTGAAGTCTGGAGCTGAGAGATGGATACAGTAAATGAAAAATGTTGTGTTTGGTGGTTTTGAACATGTGCAGGTGTAGGGAATGGTGGTACAGTTGGATTTAAGCAGGTAGCTGAGAAAAAAAAAATGTCGCAGCATAGTTGATTAATAAGGGCCATGCAAGAAATGGGCTAAAATATGGTAAATGGGATGTAAGTGACAGAACTGAAATAGCAGTAGTGTATGATAGCTAACAGGGACAGATTTATGGGGAGTTTTGAATATGTTGTAGGTGGGATGATCAAGGTGGATCTAATAAAAAATATAGTGCAGATGAAATGATGCTTGCATATCTACAGAAAATATAACAGGTGCTTCAAATCAAATATGAGTTCTACAATGAGTGGGATCGATATTTCCAAACCTGTCATACCAACATCATATGGTATATTTGGCTTATCCTCTTTTATATCAAAAGTGAGAAAGAAAATTTCTTCCGCACTGAATCGACCAATGTTCACCATATTTCCAGCTTCTTTACTGTACTAATGAGAGATTTATCCAATTTATGCCCATCAACAAAAGTGGGTCTGAAAGAGAAACCAAGCAATATTACTTCTTTTGTTTGGAGGTTCCGACTGGGCAACATCTGTATACCTGTAAGCAATTCTTGATGCTAATATCCTAAATCTGTCATTCATGTACATTCCCTGCTAATAAATCAACCGGAGTGTTTAACTAGATGATGATAACAACACTTCAAACCCCAGCAGCCGACATATGAGGTTGTAAGACAACAGACATATGAACATGAAACTAAAAAAAAATGACGTTTAGAATTTAAATATAATGATGCAACAAAACTTCAAAGAGAAACTGCAGACAGGACCCATTTTAAACTCTATAAGCTTCGATTTCACCTGTGTATGAATTATACATAGCCTTTCAGATGGCCTTTTCAACACGGATCCCACAACACTACCTTTGGGATTGCTACAGATGATCATGAAATGGCTGAAGGAATGCAAGGATTACCTCATCGTCATAGTGACTTTCTCTGTCAGTGGTGAAAGGTCACACAGGTGGAAGGTCTCCCAGATTTTTCTTTAGTAGCGTGAGGTTCAACACATGCCATGACTAAAATATGTGATAACGTATCCAGTTTGATATTCGCGAAGGATCTCCAAGTTTTAGTACTTTAGCAAGACAGTAATACAAAAGGGAAAATGTATCATCCATTCATGTACAGGGATCATGACAAAGTTACCTCATCCCATCAATAGATCTGGAGGTAAATCGATTTCATTAGTATAGATTTAAAACAAGAAAGAAAAACGTCCATTATTAGCCCAATAAATATCCGTTATCATTTAAGCCATAAAAAAACTTGCAGGAGCAACAAATACTGAATGAACCGAAGATGAGAGTGTCTGATGGAAGTTATCCATACCTTTAAGATGGATGCAGAGGTGAGTTTATTGTTCTGATAGCAGCCATACAGAGAACAACGAAAGAAAAACATATGGATAAAAAATATATATATATATATATGTCTCAAACAGCTAATCTGCTGCATCAAAATCCCAGGTGTGAAAATATGATGCAATTCATCAAGTGTTAACGAATGCTCAAATTTAGAGGTAAGCCATCTGGGGTATGTAATGGAATCAGGCTTTTGCCTTTAGGGTACCACCGATGTGCAGGGGATGAATCAGATGTATACAAAAACTACAAAGCAACGTGTAGAATGGATACAAAATCGACATTAAACTTGGAGACAAATAAAATGAAGCGATATGTAGGAATAACCGTGTAAAATCATGAGCATACAGGAACGCACAAAGATCATACGTTGAAATCATAAAAAAAGCAAAAATCTCGCTAAGAAGCAAAAAAAAAAAAATGTTGGAATGATGGGAATCATTCCCTTGCTATCGCATGTTTGTAGATCGGATTTGCTAGTGAGCAAACCGATGTTACAGGGATGCTCTAAGGGAGGTAAAAGAGAAGGAAAACCAGAGAAAATATGATGGCGTCTTCGCAAAGAGGGATAAACAACTAGAAAGAAAAGCAAATAAAAACCAAAAGAAATAGAAAGATGAGCTGCTTATCTCCGGTTTGCTGGTGTTGCTAGATTCCAAGGTCCTCAACGGGGAAATTGCAGGAAGGAAATGAAGGAACCGAGAGGGAAAAGGGGATTGAGAAGAAGACGGATACTGGAAAAGGAGGAGCGAATGGTAGATGCCTAAGCCAGGAAAGGTAGGAGACAAATGCTTTTGATTCTTGATTCCCTGGAAATCTTCTTCTGCTGTAACTCTGCAAAGGTCTTGGATGAGAGGGGAGCCCGGCTGCGAGGGATGAATCGTGAAAAATAGATGAAGTGGAGAGGTGAAGAATGAATCAAAGAAGTTGAAGAAGGGGCAAAGCCATCGTAAAAGAGGGGTGCGAGGGTGATAACGGATACCTTGGCTTCATCTGTATGCTCTCCTTTTAAAGAGCCAAAGGAGAGTTCGCGAGAAGGAGATTTTGTTGTAGATGGAAGGTTGAGGGAGACTCCAGGGAGGTTGGTTGAAGATCAATGGTGGGAAGCGGAGGGAGCCGTTGTAATTTTTTTAAAATTCCCTACAGGGGTCTCCTTTTCAGAAATTTCCTAAAAAAATAGTTTTTGTTTCCAAAAAGAGGTCTCAAGAGAGGGTTTTATCAAAAAAAAAAAGGTTAAAAAAAGGAAGGTAGACTGCATAGTTTCTGAAATTTTTGGATTTTTGATTTTCTTATTTTTTTCTTTTTAAACATATATTTGTAAAAACAAAACTCTAAAACTAAGAAAATTAATACTAATCAAAATATTCATAAGAGAAAGGTTTTTTTCTGAAAGATCAGGGTTATTTTGGGGAAAATTTCTTCAAAAGAATGGGTTTGGACCCAAGTACTGAGAAAATGTTCAATTTTGACACTCGAATCGAGAAATACAATGTGATGGACCCAAACGGATGTCGGATGGACTGTCCGAGCTTATTTAAAACTATTTTTGGTATTTTCTATAATTTTAATTTAAAATTTGAACAAAAAGACTCAGATTTGGATCTGGACAATAGATCCAGATCCAAAATCAATTTAAACATATGAAATGAATTTAATTTCAATAAAACTAGAGAAATGAACTGGAATTTAGATTTAAAATGACTCATTTACTCAAAAAATGAATTTAGGAGCAAAAAGAGAATATTTAAGAAGATTTTGAAAATTTTGGGGTGTTCTGATGTCTTCTTTTAAATCGTTGTAATTTTGAAAAGATTTTTATATGAAAAATATGTGAAAACCAGACATCAAATAATAAAAACCGGTTCTCACTAGTGGATGAGACCGGGTCGAACTCAGGGAACGGGAATATTTCATATTCAAGTACACAAATCTAAACTATTCTTTACTGCCGAATTATTGAAATGTAAACTGTTCAGAAAAAGTAAAAACAACTAACTATTACAACAAATGAATACCCTTCGCAGAGGGCATAAAGTGCAATATTTACAAACCCAATTAAATTCCTAATTCTAAATTTAAAAGTAAAAATCTTCTAATCTTGCATCTCGTGTGTCATGTAGTCACTTCTGCTCCACTTCTGTGCAATCCTGCACAAGTCAAAAGGACACGAGCAGTACAAGAGAAAGAAGTAGAAAATCTACTGAACAGAACATACAGATTAACTAATTGCTAATATTAAAAAAAAACTAAAATATAGCATGAAAGAACTCTACACTACAAACAAAGATATGCTAATCAGTTAACTAAGCTAATTACAAAACAATTAACAACAAACTCATTACATACTTTGTATTTCAAACATCCAAATCACATTGAAAATCAAACTTTCAAGCTGCAAACATCCATCGAATTTTCAAATGAATTTCAGACTATAGAATTTCACTATTCATAACCGGCTGGAATAAATCCAGTTCTTCAATCACTGCTGAAATTCAATCACAATTTACAGCTCAAATATTACAAATATCAACTACATTAACTTTAACGGATTCCAAAGAGTCGATCAACCAGAAAAACACTCAGAAAAAAATATATCAGTCACTAAAAAAAATCCAGTAATCAACTAACTAAAAATCAGTTTCTTTCATACTCACATTGAAATCAAAAACCAGTTTCTTTCACATTTACCAGAAACATCAATAACATTGATTTGAAATAACATTTGTGAAATGAAATTTAATTCCAGTTAAAGCAATGAATAACAATCGTGAAATACATTTCACGGTGGCTCAATAATGAAACCACCGGATTCACCTCTTCACGGTAATCGTGAAGTTGTTCCAGTTAAATCATGGGATTCGGGCAAGAGGAGGTCATTCAGGCAGGAGCATCACCAGATTAGTATTCCGACAGGCTGGATTTCAATCCAGACCTCTTCTGATCAGTCGATATTATAGAGTTTATCGATGTATTTAGACTTTACATAGGGGGTTCCGGCAGAAGAACAACAGAAGAGGCATCCACCGGAAGATGCACGGGCAGATTCCGGCAGATTTTTTTTAGTCTTGCAGATCTAGACTCTCACGGCAGGCTGAGGAGAAATTCCGGCGGCTGGAGATAAGCTCCGGCGGCTGAAGGTAAGCTCCGGCGGCTGAAGTTATTCCAGTTCTCTGATTAATACAGGAAATCAGTTTGATCGATCCATGCTCACACATGCCATGTTTCAATCATCGGAAGTCAGATGATTTTATTCCATCGTGAGACAAATTTTCACGGTGACTGGAAAAATTATTGTGAAAAAGAGTGGATTCCGGTTAGCTGGAATGGATCCCGATTTTTGCTCAATATCAGATTACGATTCCGGTAGATGGAGTTCCGTTGATCATCAATCAAATGCTCAAATGAAGTTCAAGCTTATCAAAACCAGAATCAATTGGATGTAATCGATCAGATGATCGATTTTTGTTTTTGTTTTTTTTTTTGCTATCGATCATAAGAAAAAGAAGAAAAACAGTAAATTGAAATCAAGAAAAACTGGAATCAAATGCAATAGATCAAATGCAATAAAACCTGCAGAAAAAAATATTAAACAATGCAATCTGGAAATTTCTGAATCTACATACAGTAAATCAAAACATGAAATATGAATTCCAAAACATGAGTTCAAATGAAAATTCAGAGAGGAGAAAAGAAGAAGAAGATAAGAAAAACTCACCGGAGGGGTTAGAAGAGAGGTGGAATCCTCTCTCTTGCTTCAGCCTTTGTTGGAATTCTCCACCGGAAAGAAGATGAGAAAAAGAGGGGAAAATAGGGAGAAGGAGAAGAAGAGGTAAGAAGAGGTGGAGAGGAAGGGGAAGAAGAGAGGGCTTGGGCAAAAGAGAGAAGACCAGCCTCTCTTCCCCCTACATATGATATTTATAATTTTGAACTTTTCTCCATAAGTCCCTCTTCTTTGTAAAATTGCATTTCAAAAACCTCTCTTCAAAAAGTTATTTACAAAACAACTCAAAATGACTATGTTTTAGAAAATACAAAACTAAGTCTATTTTAACTCTAATTTTTTATGATTTTCAAAAACTAAACTACTACAATTATGTCAAACACTAAAATAGGCATTAAAATGTAAAATAAAACTATTTTTCATGCATTTTCTATTTTTAAATCATTTTAGCACATTTACTCGAAACTAACATAAAATTGGGTTTTTAAATCATTTTCTCATGAAATCATGCATATTTTTATATGAAAAATCCCTAAAATATATGCATGATCATGTTCACAGAAGGCAATCCCTATAACGGAAACTCCATCGAGGTAAGCATTTCTGCTCATCCCTGTATTTTTTTTTTATCTTCTTCTTAAGCTCTCGTTTGAAGATTCTATAGTTTCGATTTTTCATTTAAAAAAAAAAAGAGCATCTCTGCAGCACCGACTTGTTGATAGCAAAGTCGACCTGCAGCCATGCGATAGCAATGGAATTCCCGATTCTAACATATTTCCCTTCCCCTCTTATCCTTCATCTATGAATTTCTGGATTATCATAGATTTTAGCATAACTCCCTTACTTTTTGCTTTCGTTATCGATTTGTATGCATCCTCTTAGTCGTATTTGCTTTCCTCTGGCATTTATTTTGGTCTCAACTTACAACGGATCATCAAACCCCAATTAGTATAATTCATATACCGGTAATCGGCGATGCCTCGCAATGGCATCGCCGATTCACTTGAGTTTGAATTTCAACTTATGTCCAAGATTAGCTTATCCCCCCCTTTAATTTCAATTTTCCCTTAGATTTCTTTCCATGTCTATGCATAAATCCACCACCAACTTACTTTTCGTCTCTTAATTCTTTGGATATTAGCTTAGCCTTCATTCTCTGCTACAAACTTTCCTTTCTCCGAATTCAGCACCCTCTTCCTCACCGGCAATCTCTCTCATATCCACCATCATTATCAGATTAGGTTTATCAGTCACTCCATACCGTTGAACTGGTTGGTTATGAGTCCATTTTGCCAGAGGAATTCCATTTCCCCTTATCAATTCCCGATGTCATATATGTTTCCCATGCAGGGATGAATCATGAATAACACATAAGAATGTCTTACTGCTGTTGGAGGTAATTGATGGAATCGCAAAAGTTGGATCCATCCAGCTATTTTGTTTTATTGGTCATTCTGCTCTGTAAGAAGGCTATCCTGCATCATATTTCTGTCCAACCATTATAGTCACTCTAATAACCGAGAGTCGTTACAATAGTCCCCATGCCAGGTTCGAAAATCGGAGTGATGCAGTGTTGCATTTCCATGGTAGTCTCTCTCTTGTTTTGGTTGGCATCTACTCTGTGGTGCCTGGCAATGCATAAACAAGTTCTCCAGGACAGGATCTCGTACTTGATATATTTTCAGAAACTTTGGATGAGTCTGTTGCTCACCTCAGATTCCCTTTTATATTTCTATTCCCACACAAAAGGTATCGACCTTGTGTGAAGTTTGCCAAAAGCATGAGGATCGATCCTCATCTTGTTCATAGCAAGAATCTGGGCTTATCCCGTCAGGGATGGCCATATTCAATACAAGTAAGGTCGTGAATCTTAGGAACATCCAGGATATGTGTTTAAGACTACCATTGGTAAAACAGAGCTCACAGATGACCGAATCACATCAGGAAAAAGAAAATACACTAAGAACATCTATTCACTTATTACAATCATTTTGTCTTTATATTCATGCCCTCATTGCATCCCTTCATTTCATGAAGTATCTTTTCACTTATTTCATTGTTAATATTCTAAGTCTGTCCAATTCAGTTGGGTGATCTTATGATGTTTTACTCACAATGTCTTCTTCCTTTTAACTTTGAGTTAACTTTCCTCTGTTACAATTGTTGTCATTACAGTACTCTGGGTGTTAGATTCTTTTTTTTTTTTCACTACAGTCCCCTGTAGGATCTGTAGGACATTACAGAAAATCGTGTGTTAGGGAAAGTTGTCTCATTAACACCTACAAAATGGGATCCAGCGATGCTCCTTGGTAAAAGGTTAGAAAATCTTGACCTGAGAGGGTCGAGCCATTGATTCAAGAACATGCAATTAAGGATTGGCGCTCCATTCTGAAGGATCCCCAGTATATGTGAATTTGCCTGAAGATTTGCGCTGGATCAATTGAAGTCTGTTCATTTTTTTTTTATGCTCAGGATACAAGGCATCAGGATAAATGATTTTCTGAGTTACCTTTAGTAAACTTCAAATTTTTATTTCCTTTTCCTGCAAAGACAAATGAAAGAAAACATCATGATATATGTGGACCTGTACCGGTCGGTAAGAAGAACATGCCAAAATTATCTCACCCGTGATAATGCAAATTTCGCCAGGTTGTACAGGTACATTGCTATAAAAAAAAAAGAGAAAAGGGGGTAGTATATATATGACATTGTTTCTTTGTCACAAATAGAAATTATCCTCTCCATGTTGTCATTTTTTTTTTTGCATTAATAGCAGTGTATGGCGTCTGCATATACCAGTCTTTGTGCATTTATCATATAGGTCTCCCTGTTAAGTCTATCATCTTCTGTAAATACCTCCTCCACGCCATGCTGCTGAGTGCCCCCACTAGGGTTTCATCCGTAGTTTCTCCCATAGTTTCCCTTCACAAAGCATACATATTCACTCAGCATCTTTCCCTTTGTGCACATTCCTACCACTGCATTTACAAACATATAGGTACTACTACCCTTGTTAGTTATTCACAGCTGCCTGCTGGAGCCTCGGACACGCCTTGGTGCCATCATCTCATAGCATTTTTCCCCACTGTTGAAGCACCTGCCTTCAACACCCATTATGCACAGTAGATGCATAACACCAATTTCATTTACCTAAAACTACAGCAATGTCTAACATTGCTATAGCACTCCAAGCATGGGTTTCATCACCTTTACTGCTCGTTATCAGTCACTTACCATATCCCGGCCATATAGGATTTCTGCATGTCCATAACAGCCTTATTCTCAAACCATCATCAGCATCCATTCATTGGCTGCTGTCACCGGCCGAAAGGATGTTTTCACTAATGCCCCTATGACAAAGATTCACGTTTGCCAAACATTATCCACCACAATGTTATACAGTATAGCATACACAACATTTTCATCTCCTCAAAACATTTTCTTTTCTGCACCTATCATGTCATCCACAGTGCTCATCCACCAACCCTGTTTTCACCTGCTGCATCAGCACCCATATGCACAGCCACACCTTTGTGCTCTTCACTCACTCTTGACAGCATCCATTATGCACAGTAGATGCATAGCACCGGTTTCACCCTACCTGTTGTCACATATAGCCTTCCCAACACCCACATCACTTCATTGTTGCATTCATTCTATCTCCACAGCCATCATATAGTCCCAGCAGCCACACTCACTTCATCCTCCATACAACATATCCCTATTCTAATAGTGGTATTTGTATAAGTACTTCACCTAACCATTTATACATTCAAGGCATTCATAACCCCCCACTTAGGTATAAATAGGCCATATCATGCAATATATCATAGCCACTTGCATTTTCCTTACAAAACCATCTGCTGTATATACATAATATCACCTTTCTCTTACACATCAGTTCAATGGGTGTGACTGTATCATACTAAGTGACATGTACATGTATGTTGTCAAAATATGTATATCATGTTGTCTTAAATTCCCACTGTGACATCTCTTGTGATATATTATCTCTTGTTTAGGCTAACTCTTGTTTTGCAGGAAATATGTGTATAAAGTTATCTGAAGCTGTAAAATTGATTTTATGAGATGTAATAGTTAGGCCTTAATAAGAATTTACATTTCCTGCTTTAGGTAGAATGAATGAGCATTGTAAACATTATAAATTGCTTGTTCTCATGCATTTTTTTCCTTTATTTCTCAAATTCTCACAATGGTGAAACACAAATGGCACGTGCACCATTTCGTAAGAGGTAATTGATGCTAAATTGATGATCCACATCAATGGCCATAGTCAGGGTGTGGACAAAACTTAGCATTTTTATCTTTTACAAAATAACACTGGATCCATTTTCAAAATTCATCATATTTTCCTTCAATATTTTCTTCTTTTACCAGAATTTAACTTAAAACTAATTCAAAATATATACCAATGGCCATAGTCAGGGTATATTGAGAGTTAATTTCATTTTAAATTCTATAAAAGCACCAAAAATGTATTTTATTCTTCACTTGAATTTAAATGTAGTTATTACATAATACATTCAATGACCATAGTCAGGGATGTATTATGTCTTCAACCTCATTTTTAATTCATTTAAAGAATGGGATAGCTTTTTCAAAATTCCAAATTCAAAATCTTTAAATTCATTTCATCATTTAGGGTAGAATTGCATCATACTTTCAAAATTCCCTTTCAAAAACCCAAGTGATTGTGAATATCTCTTCTTCAAATTTCTATTTCAAATTCCAAATCTATCTCAATTTCAAAGTCCAATTTGACTTTGGAATTTCAGAATCATTTCATGTTTGAACTCCAAAATTCCAAATTCAATTCGAAAATTCAATTTCAAAGTTCAATTTAACTTTGAAGTTATCTTCTGATTTCAAAATCAAGTTCATCCTCCTATCTTCAATCAAGGTTTGGATTTGAATCTCAAAACTTAAATTTAAATCTGGGTTTCTAAAACCCAAATCCATCTTTAAAGGTCCTATTTGGACTTTTCATAATCCGAATCCAAAGTTAAATCCTAATTTCAACTTGGATCCAGGTTTCCAAGTATAAATTCAATCCCACTTTGGGTCTTAGACTCCAGATCCACATTTCATCTTGGATTCCAAATCTTGGATCAAATCCGTTCTAGGATCCAAGATAATACTTCTACTTTGGATCTCAGATTTAGATCCAAACTCTATTTTAGGATCCAGAATCCAATTCTACTTTGGATCTCAGACTTCAGATCCAATTCCATTTTAGGATCCAGAATTCAATTCCCCTTTCGGATCTCAGATTTCAGATCCAAATCCATTCTTTAGGATCCAGAACCCAATTCACCTCGGATCTCAGATTCAGATCCAAAATCCATTCTAGGATCCAGAATTCAATTCCCCTTTCGGATCTCAGATTTCAGATCCAAAATCCATTCTTTAGGATCTAGAACCCAATTCACCTCGGATCTCAGATTCAGATCCAAAATCCATCCTAGGATCCAGAATCCAATTATACTTTGGATCTTAAACTTCAGATCTAAATCTATTGTAGGATCCAGAATCCCATTCTACTTTGGGTTTCAGACTTCAGATCCAATTCCATTTTAGGGTCTAGAATTCAATTTTATCTTTGATCTTAGACTTCAGATCCAAATTTTATCTTGGATTCCAAATCTTGAATCCAATTCCCTTCAAAATTTCAGATCTAAATTCCCTTTTGATTTCAATTCTTAAAACCAATTCCACTTCATTCCAGATTTCAAATCAAGTTCCCATTTTAGATCCTAAATCCAAAATTCAACTTTGAACTCTATTCAGAATCCAGATCTTGGATTCGGATTTCATCTTGAAAATTCAACTTTCAAATCAAATTCTATTCCTCAAATTCTATTTTAAATTTTCCCACATTCTATTCTTATTTCAAACTTCAAAGATAGAATTAAATTCCATTCCAAATATTCATCCAAGTTCAAATTTCTAATTCAAAGTCCATTTATGACTTTGAAATTTCCTTTCTTCTCTTTTCCCTCATATCAGTTTCAAGATCATTTTCCGAAATCCAGATTTATTTTCCCAAGCTCTTGATTATTCTAAAAACTTAGAACTTTAATCTTAAGTTCTAAGTTAGAAATTGAAATTCCACTAGAGGGGGGGTGAATAGTGAAATACGATGCAAGTTGATATAATAAAAATAAAGCAGCAAGGCACAACACAATAAACACAGGATTTATACTGGTTCGGTCAAAACCCTGACCAACATCCAGTCCCCAAGCAAACCACTTGAGCTTTCCACTATAACATCTGAGTCACCAGATAAATAGTACAACACCCTCTTCCTCAGAGGTCTTCTTCTCTCAATAGAGAAGGGGCACACCCTCTTCCACAAAGGTCTTCTTCTCTCAACAGAGAAGGACAACACCCTCTTACACAGAGGTCTTCTTCTCTCAATAGAGAAGAGCAACACCCTCTTTCTCAGAGGTCTACTTCTTTCAATAAAGAAGGAATACAGTGAATAACAGAGTTACAATACTTCCTATAGAACCTTCAGGATGATATGAATGCACGAATGAAGGATTCTCAGAATGTTCTGTTTGTCACTCAGAAGATACTCTTTGTCAAAGAGTTATTTTTGACTTTTTCTCTTTCTTTTCTCTTTCTTTTTCTAGGCTCTCTTTCAAATATCGATTAGGTATTTTTCTCGTTGTAAGCTCACTTGTCTATTCCATTCCCTTCTGTGAATAGTTCATTTGAGTGTGTTTTTATAGCTTAAAAAAAATAGTTGTTGGCTTTTTGAAATCGTAGCCTTTTTGAGATGTGAAATGTCATGTCATTTCAAAAAACATCTTTAGAGAAGTTCGAGAAAGTCTTCTTTCCATAAAAGTAAAATATAGGGTACACTAGTCGTTGTAATATTTTAGGTAATACATATTTTATGTAAAAAGTCTATTTCTTACAATAGTACATTGAACGTTGGATTGTAGGTTGTCATGTGGTTTTGCCTTTATCCTAATTAATGATTTGTGGTACATAGGTACTTCTTTACTTTAAATGAGTGTAAGTACAATAAATGCTTTGAGATATTTATTTGTACATAGTCATGTCAAGAGTTTTCTTTATGTTGTGTTTTTCAAAGTCTACAGAGAGAATGAAGACTATAAGTAAGTCGACATTCTTGAGAAGGATATTTAACAAGGATTCTTTACAGAAGGTATTTAATGCTATACAAAGAGAATGATGACTTCAAGTAAGTCGACATTCTATGAGTTTGTAAAAAGGTAACTAGAGTCTTTTCAAAACCAATATTATATTTGTTTTCTTTGTGTAGCCGATTTCATGTTTTGTCTTTTTCCTATCTTTGAAATCATTTCTTTAAAGAAGGTAACTAGAGTCTTTTCAAAACCAATATTATATTTGTTTTCTTTGTGTAGCCGATTTTATGTTTTGTCTTTTTCCTATATTTGAAATCATTTCTTTAAAGAAGGTAACTAGAGTCTTTTCAAAGCCAATATTATATTTGTTTTCTTTGTGTAGCCGATTTCATGTTTTGTCTTTTTCCTACTTTTAAAATCATTACTTTTCAAGTTGTTTTGTATATGATATAAGGTACAATTATTACATTTTGAAATCATGTCAAAATACCTTTTTCATAAAGGGTTGTAAGAAGGTACAATTATTTGTTTTCAAAAAGGAGCTTTTTGAAACTATCGTATACTTTTATGAAATAGCTTTTATGAGTGAGTATGTAATATGCAATATGCATCCTTCTGAAGGTTCTGTTACAAATGACTCTAAAGAAAAAATCTTTAACTTGTGGAAGCCGATCTCTTTAGATGGTCTTTAGGAGTGCATGGCTCAACAAGCTTTTTCTTCAAGGAGTATGATTGCATCATAGTTGTACTTGAACAAGAGGTCTCCATCCTTTTTGAGTGAGATATCCTTGCATTAAATACTCGTTAGATATATGACAAAACATATCCAGTCATTATATAACATTTTTCAAGAAGACATCTTATCATATCATATGAAATCAAATAAGACAGTGTATCATATTATGTAACATCAAAACAGAGTTTCTCAATGATGATGCATAAATATCACATTTTATTAATACGTTTTCATTGCATAAATGCATCATCTATAGGTTTAAAGCATACACTTAGGTGCATAATGATGTTAGGGATCTCTGGTTCGAATTTCATCAAAATCGGAGTTAATTTGAAGGAATTATGGCATTTACAGTGTAACGGGTCAAATATCGGATCCGATTTGAGAGATTTGGATCCAGACGCCCATTTGGATCTTGGATTTGGGTCAAAATACATTGTTTCAACCCAGCTCCAGCCCACTTAAGTTTTGTAAAAACATTTTCTAAAAACCCCCTCCTACATGAGGCGCCCAGTAAATATTTTTATTTTAACACTATTTTTGTAAAATGGCCAAAACAATCCAAATCGCCTAAAAGGAGAGGGGCGCCCATTCCAGCCCTGTCTTTGCTTTGGTTTTCGTGCCCTAGGGGCACGATTCTAGCTCCATCCCCTTCTCAACTCTCACCTCCTTCCATCTCTATTGAAGACATGGAGAAAAGCTTGAGAACCAAGCACTCTACCTTGTCTCTCTTTCAATTCTTTTCATTTCTTTATCTTCCATGTTGTTTAATATCCTTTGTTGCTGTGTTTTGCAGGTACAACAGAGGTTGGAAACACTATTCTCGTTTGGAAGTGCGAAACACTCCAACGAGAAGGGCCGGCTCTACCTCCATCCGGTCTTCTACACCGCCCGATCGAGAATCGGTTCACATTTCATCTTCGGTGGATTTCCAACGTGTTGCAGCTGTAGGACATGGTACCATGGTGTATTTCCAGCATCAATGAGGTCCCGAACGGTGCGAAGCCAAGCAAAGTCCGCTCTTCTCTTCATCCCCCCAATCTTCGGATCGGCCCTTGAGGTTGTTAAGTTAGAACAGGTTAACAGATGAAATTCAATTGTGGTGTGCGACTGCACTTGATGTGAAAAGACAAAAATGCCCCTGGAGACCTGCTGACGACTTAGCCGCCTATTGTAGTTTATTTTCATAGTTAGAATGTTATTTAATGTACTTTGTAAACATTGACATAGTTGTAAACTTTGTTTTTATTAATAAATTGTTATTTTGGAATTAATTCAGAATGTTCCCATTCCCTGTGGATTCGACCCGTACTCGCCACTTCGGTGGAAAGTCGGTTTTATATATTTGGTTGACGATTTTCCCATGTATTTCATTGAAAAATATTGTTTAAAAATATCACATCCAAAAGTGCAACCAAATTTTGGCGCCGTTGCCGGGGAACGGCGATTTATTCTGATTATTTCTGAGATATTATTTTATTAATATATGTGTTTAGTTTAGTTTAGTTTGTTTTAATTGTTTTAGTTTGTAGAATTAACATAGTTAGAAAAATATAGGGTCATTTGCTGTTTTTTTTAAAGATTCACTGAATTCCATGCTTCAATGATATATTAAACAGTCGAGTCTTAGAGAATGCAGTGTTGATTCCTGTATTTACCGATTTTCTGATTTAGAATAGCTTGTCTTTTATTTCATAGATTAATAAGCTTAGTTTAACATTTTTAACATAGTTGCATAGTTTAATTAGATAGCTTTAACATAGTTTAAAATAGTTTAGTTGTTTAACTCTCTGATTTAGAGTAGATGTTTTTTTTTCCATAGAATAGCTAGATTATTTTAGCATAGTCTAACATATAGAAATTGCTAACTTTCTGATTTAGATTTGATTGATTATCATAGTTTAATTCTAACATAGGTTAGTTGCTACTTTGTTCATTGTTTTATTGATTTAGATGTAATTTATTCTAACATAGTTAGTATTTTAGGTATTAGAGCTTTTATTTAATTAATTATAATTTAGGATGTATCATATGTATATTAAAATAAAGTAGTTAGTATTCATGTGTTTTATTTTGAATTTTGTTTTAATTTCATTTGAATTTCGTTGTTTACATGTATGAACAATCGATCCTTCAATGTATGAGTCCAAGTAAACGGATATGAAGAAGGCTTCAAGAGTAGAGCATTGACCAGATGAGCAGAAAGCTATGCATTTGTACATGCATAGTGGTATTGCAGAGTCCAGTGTGATCATCGCAAAATTTTTCCTCTTTCGTTGTTTCTCTCTCTTCCTTCTCTTTCTCTTTTCTGACCTCCATTCTCCTCCTTTTTGAAGGGAGAAGAACAAAAGAAAGAAAAGAAAGAGAGAAGAGAAGAGAAAAAGAAAGAAAGAAAGAGAGAAGAGGAACTCTTTTCCGGGTTTTCACTTGACCTTGATTTAAAAAATATTTAGAAATTTTAACTCGCCTCCATTTTTGAAAATTTGCGGGAAAATTGGGAGACGGGATTCGCTCGTCGGTACGAGGTTCGACCGTTCCTGGCGCCTTTACCAGGGGTAATCGAACCAAGGATCGAATCTATGCCTTTTGCTTTGCCTAAATATAATCTAAGAATTTATTCTAACTCTAAATGCACAAAGAATCATGCTTGTGCAATGCAAGAATGTATGCTTCTTTTGAAAGATGTTTTAAAAATTTCCCAAGTTTATGAGATGAATTTGATAAGGGAATGAAGAAACGTTTGAATCTCATTTAGAACTTGGGATAGATCAGAGAAGTTCTAAGCCTTCAAAGTTTTGGAAGAATGAATGAGAAGGAATGACTTAAAGTTTTAAAATGAGAGGAAATGAAGCTTCAAAGTCAGAAATAGAACTTGAATTTGAACTTGTATTTAGAAAAGGAAATGAATACTTGAATTGGAATTGAATTTGGGTTTTGAAGTTTGAAATTCGGAATGGATCTGAGATAATCAAATGGTATTTAAGAATAGAAATGGATTTAGGGAGTTCAGATGAGACCTGGAAATGGACTTGGATTTTGAAATCTAGAATTGGGAATGGATTTCGGATCCTAAACGGAATGGGATCCGAGATTTGGAATCCAAGATGGACTTGAGTTCTGGATCCTGGAATGAGTTTGGATCTGAAGTCTAAGATCCAAATGTAGAATTGGGCTCTGGATCCTAAGATGGGTTTTGGATCTGAAGTCTAAGATCCAAAAGTAGAATTTGATTCTGGATCCTAGGATGGATTTTGGATTTGTATTTTGAGATCCAAGGTTAAGTTAGATTCTGGATCCTAAAATAGAATTGGATCTGAAGTCTGAGATCCAATATGAGTGTTGAATCCTGGATCCTAAGATGGATTTGGAGTTAAATTTAGAAGATGAATCAAGGACTTCCGAGTTTAATTTGGAAGATGAATTTTAGAAATTGAATCTTGAATATACAAATGAATTTCAAAGTTAAATTGGATTTTAAATTTGGAATTTGAAATACAAGATGACTCTGAAGTTTCAAAGTCAAATGGGACTTTGAAATTGAATTCTTGAATTTTTTGAGAAATAGAATTGAATTTGAATTTATAAATAGGATTTGATCTGAGAAATGAAGGAAAGAATTACTTGGATTTATGAAAAAGAAATTTTAAAAATATGATGCAATTCTATCTTATATGATGAATGAATCTAAAGAATTTAAAATTGGATTTTGAAAAGTTATTCCATTCTTTAAATGAATTAAAATAAGATTGAAGATATAATACAACCTTGACTATGGTCATTGAATGTATTATATAATAATCTATATTTAAATTCAGGTGAAGAATGAAACACATTTGGTGCTTTTATAGAATTTAAAATGAAATTAATTCTCAATATACCCTGACTATGGCCATTGGTATATATTTTGAATTAATTTTAAGTTAAATTCTAATAAAATAAGAAAATATTTGAGGAGATATGATGAATTTTGAAAATGGATCCAGTGGGGATCCAGTGTTACTTCGTAAAAGATAAAAATCTTAAGTTTTGTCCACACCCTGACTATGGCCATTGATGTAGATCATCGACTTAGGATCAGTTACCTCTTACGAAATGGTGCACATGCCATTCGTGTTTCACCATTTGTGAGAATTCGAGAAATAAAGGGAAAGATGCATGAAAACAAGTAATTCATGATATTTACAATGCTCATTCATTCTATCTAAAACATGAAATGTAAATTCTCATTTAAGATCTAACTGTTACAATACATAAAATTGAATTTACAACTCTCAATGATGATATCTTCCACATATTCCCTGCAAGATAATACAGTTAATATGAAAGCAAAAGGGAATTGCACATTTAAAATATACCAAACGTGAGGCGCCTATATGTCAAGATATTTATGATTTAAGATATAAGAAGTAATATGCACATATCTCTATGCATATATACACACACCTACTTACCAACACATGAACATATATATATATATAAATATATATATATGTATATATATATATATATATGTATATGTATGTATATATATATATATATATAAATCGTATATGACCTACATGCAATATAGTCAGATGAGAACAATGCTGGAGTCTACAAGCCTTGAATAAATGGATAAATGTAGGAATTTATCATGGTAAAGGGGCTGTAAATGCTAAACATGGTGAAGTGGCAACAATGTAAGTATAGGTGAGTATTAGTATGGTCTGTACACTAAGCTCATGGGTACTGCTATGCCCCTGTGAAAAATTTACAACAGGGTAGGGGCTGGGAACTAATGATGAAGGCAGCTGGGGTGCAGAGCACACAGTGGGTGCTGTGAAGGGTACGGCTATGAGCACACACGTTAGCTAGTGGACTAACTAGATGTTGTTCAATTTCCCCATGTGTTAACCAGAGTTGGGTTAAATGCTAGAATGGGAAAATGTTCGAGCTACTGAGAGGGAAATACAAACATACTTGTGGATACCATGCATGTGACCGAATTATAACATAACCGGTACAACTATATGAGATGGCCTTACCTTTGGATCAGACAAGATACTCCCATTTAGATCCGGTTCAATAAATAGTGTAAGATTAACATGACTATTCACCTTGAGCTTAGCTCAGGCCTTCCCACCATTCACGAATGATTTTCTACAACCCAATAATAGCTTATGAATTCTAATATGATTTTCAAGACCGTAGGGTCAGATCCTTGAGTTAGTATACTAACAAGATAAAATTACCTGATACATGTGAACTTGGCAATGCATCCAACAAAACGATTTTTTGAGAATAGCCTTCCCCCCCCCCCTTTTTTTTTTTTAGCTTATTCCTTACAGTCAATGGCATAGGGTTGCAGAAAATACAGAGGCTATAATTAGGGATAGAGGTAATATTACAGGAGGTACAAAGATAAACTTCAACATGTAAACTGTGAAAAAGATGTTGACATAGAGCCTCATGAGCATTTTGATTTAAGCAACGTCTAGCAAATAGTGATGCTAAAAAAAGATTGAATATAAATTAACTTCAATGTACAGAATGATGGAGTCAAGGCAAATGACATGTTGGAATTGACGCCCTATGGTATTGAATGTTTATAAAACACAGTTGAGAAATAAAGGATGTCGTGAAACCTGGATTGAAGCTTTTCAAGAGTAAATCCTTCAAGCATCAACCAGATAATCTTCACCAGCGGCAATCAATGTGCTAGCAACCTCAATTAACATTGCAAGCTTAAGTTGTATCCTTTCCAATCCAGCGTTGGTGGACCCGTCTACAAAGCTATCGACCCTCCCATCAACAACAACTCATTTCTCCATAGCAGCAATTGTCGATTTAACTTGTCCCTGAGTTTTTTATAATAGCCTGGACATCTGCAGAGTCCACATTTACCAATCCAGGTATAGTGATTATGTCTGAAATTCCTTGCACACCCTGACGAAGAACATCGTCAGCAAGAAGGAAGGCATCCCTGAAAAAATATTTGAATGGTTTAGTGTGACTAAATGAGCTAGTGAAATGACTAGACATCTGATATTTTGACGTATTGCCCTGTATAAGGGGTCTTGGCAATGCAATAGCATCATTCTTTCACAGATGTACCTGCTTCAGATATTTGATAAAAGGCTTCCCTGGTAAATGATGTAATGGAAATCAACTGTATAGGTACATGGTTTTGACAGCTATGAAGATGAATACTATGATGGGTTTGAAAACAATAGGTAACCAATGAAAAATGTAATGAATATGAATAATAGAATGTGGCAACGAAGAATAATATACAGAACATGATATATGATATGTGATAACCAGTACATCTTGTAAGGGATTTACACAGCATAGAGTGGCTGTTAAATGGGCAGTGAATGCAGTGAATGCATAGCCTCACATATTTTGGAAGTGATTCATAACTAATATCCACAAAATGTATTTGCAATATAATTTATATCAAATGCCTTATGAAGTGGTCTTTCGTAAAGGAGACTGTAATAATACACAACACTATTTGCAGAGAATGTGAGTACAACAATGTATAAGGTAAGCTATGTGCATGGAAGGCTGAGATGCTATACTGTATACAAAAAAATGACAGTGGTTACCTTGCTGTGAGTGAATACCGTATCCAATGAGAAGGAAATGGATGCGGGATGTCCCAACGACTGATATACCTGTGCTATTGGAAGTTCACTTATCGACCATCAATGATATAAAATCTATACTGGACTGAGTTGAGGTCCTGAAACGAATGTAGATATCGAGATGCTGTACCTAACTTTCCTACAATGTTATTTTAGCAATGGTGAAACATGACATGCTTGTTATCTTTCTAACATTGGTGACGAGATGCGATCAATAGGCTATTGGGCAAAGATGACATAACCGAAGCCCGATGCATGGGTGACTATAGTGATGCTTGATAAGAGGAGAAGCATGACAGAAAATGGCAAGTGCAGACAAATATGAACCCATCTATGCAATGCAAAAGAAAGAAAAGGTAAAAAAAAAACGATTCAGGCGCAAGCTCAACTTGGGACATGAAAAATGCATTAAATCATGCTTAGCGTACAATCAGGATGATCACTAGGCAAAGAAACGAAACAAATAAATTCTGATGACCTTTTGTTCTTTGAATGTTTGTTCAAAAGGCTATGCAGCATTTTCCTTCTGAGGTGGGATTTCCATCATCGCTGAGTTGATCCACGGCTGCTTCAGCATTTAAACCTGCTACTTGGGGCTCAAAAGGGGCGACCTTCATGATTGTTTGGAAATACCTTGGCGGAGCTCGCTTATTGCCATTTCCCACTTAGTAGAACGTACCCTTAGGTACCTATTGGCTTGATATTGAGCTATTTAGGAGAAGGCATTGAACTATGATAATAATCTAAGACTTTCTCACACCAACGAAATCCAAGCAGACAAACAATGGAAACAGAAAATAACAGATAATTAGAGTATACAGGGGATGGAGAGATATTAACACCATAGAATGGAGTTTTTAACACAGGTATGAATCCGGAAGGCCTGCAGATAACATAATTCTGAATAAAGCAAGCAATCGGATGTCTGACATCGTAATGTTAACAGGCAAAATGACTAACAAAATAAATTTGAGTATCAAGAGCCGAGGATATAAAAAAAAAAGAAGGGGATAAAACAGTCCACTCAATGAAGAGATGCAATTGATCAACAAAAAGCATGGACAAATTGTTCATAGTAACTATAGGAGATCGGAATCATGCAGATGTGGTACCGAGATAATGGTTATTTACTACTTGCAGAAAATAAAAAAAACTTTAAAGATTTCAAACAAAGTGCGAAAGGAGATGAAATAAAGTAGTTACCCTTAACAAAAATGCAGTGAAATGAAAACCACGAGTTCAGTCTTATCAAGGTAAGAATCTAAACACAGATGACTGTTCATGATTGATCCAGAATAAGATAAAAAAAAAAAAGAAGAACCATAGAATCGAGGACTGAAGTCTTAGTTCATCCGTTTGCGAACTGATCGGAATCCCAGTGTAAACATAGAATTTAAGAACGATGAAGAGAGAAAAAAAAAATCAATCATAAATAATAATAAAAAGAGAAATAGGTTGTAAAACAGAAAGCAAATATTGGAATATGGATATTCCGTTGTTTGTTGCGAAGGTATGGATCGATTTTGCTCACAAGCAAACCTATCTCACCCGGATGCTTTAATAATAAAAAAAATGGGAAAAAAACTAGGAAAGACAAAGGAAAAAGAGAGAAACAGAAAGGGCACTTACCGTGATGGAGCCTTAGAGGAGTGTAGATGGATCGTGAAAGAGGGGAAGTGAAAAAAAAAGGAGGTGAATGATGGATCAGCAGAGGCGCGGTGGTGAAGAAGCCATATTGCTGAAGGAAGAAGAAAGTGCAGTGGTGAGGTGAAAACGGGTCTTCGTGAAGGAGAAGAAAATGGAGGGGTGATAACGGGTCTCGATGGGTTTCGATTTAGGATGGAGTAAAGCCACCTGTGGGCTGTAGCTTCGCAGGAGGGTTTGATCCTTTCCGATTTGCAGGTATTCTGAAGGGAGGAGAAAGAAGAGTGATCGAAGGAAGGAAGATGCAGGGGTGAAAAGCGATGAACGAATGCTTCCCCATCATGCCCCTCTTAAAGAGGGGGAGGACGATTCGGGAAGGGGCCATGCCGTTGGGGATCGACGGAAGGAAATCCATCGGTGGGCGATGGAGGAGAGGATGAAAGGAGCTCGTGGAGGCTGGTGATGAAGGGCTTGGGCGACGGAGAGGGTTTCGGGAGAGGCGGCTGCGCTCATCTCCCATCTCCTTCCTTACGAAGGGTAAAAAGAAAACCCTAAAAAAAACCTGTTTTACAGAAGGGGCCCCTTGTTATTTCGAAAATTTACAAAGAGGGGGCTCCTGAGGCTCTTAGCAAAATATCAATTTTTAAAAGTCTTAAACTCATTCGTTTTTCTCGAAATTTTCCCAATTTTTGGTTTTTTAGTTTATTTTTCAATTTTTTTTTGTATTTTTAGAATAAAATCCTAAAGTTTGTGAGAAAACAAAGATTAAAACTAATTTTTTTGGTGTTTTTGGAAAAATATTTACAAAAGGGAATTTTTCTGAGAATTTAAGAGCTATTTTGAGAAAATTTCTTCAGAAATGGGTTTTGATCCGGATTTTGAGAAAAATGTTTGAGTTTTTGAAGCTCGAATTGAGAAATACATGTGATGGATCCAAACGGATGTCGAATGGACTGTCCGAGCTATTTAAAGACTATTTTTGGTATTTTTTTAAATTTAAAATTTGAACAAGGAGATTTAGATTTGGATTTGGACAATGGATCCAGATCCGAAATCAAAACATATAAAATGAATTTAATTTCAATAAAACTTGAGAAATGAACCAGAATTTAGATTTAAAATGACTTATTTACTCAAAAAAATGAATTTAGGGGCAAAAGGGGAATATTTAAAAGATTTTGAAAAATTTGGGGTGTTCACATCCAGTCAATCGACAACTTCACAGGATCGAGCATACCAGGTTGTATCAATCCTTCCTCCTTATTCATTTTATTGTTCTGTAGTGTGCATCTGCATTACATGTTTACATTATTCTGTATGCCACTAGGGACAGTGTCATTCAAGCATGGGGGGATGGTTTAGATACATAAATTTTAAAAAATTTTCTTTATGTCTGTTTGCGTGAAACTCATAAAAGTAGGTCTTTTGAGAATAATTTGTAGCATTTATGATTGTTTATCTGCATGATCTGACAAGTTAGAAAATTGTAAGCCCCATGTGATTTTTTTTTCTGATCTGATTTAAAATAGAGTAGTTGTTTATGAAATAGTTAAAGAAAAGATAGTATTTGATATGTTAGAAAGTTTTGATTCACTTAAGTATAAGTATGCACAGTGTGTTTTATGGAAAAATGAGCAATTGAATTATGTTTTTAAAAAATGAGCTTAATAGAATAGAGCTACGTTTAGTTGTTGATTTGTTCGTGAATCCAAGTAGTAGAACTCAGACACGAGTTGAAATATTTGAGTCTCTTACGAAATAGATAACAAAGGAGGTCATTCTCTTATCTAGTCGACATCTGTGACCTTTGTAGTTCGAGTAAGTAGAGTCTGAAGGGTGTTTTACACCTGGTGCCCTAAAGCCAGCTGGTTTGGGAGCCACCGATTCGAAAGCTTGTTACATGGACTGCATAGAAAGCCTAAGAGATAGAGACATTGCACGTGATGAGAGGAAAACTATACGTAACTATTAGAATTAAAGGTTTAGTGACTCGAGCAATTAAGTCCGAGGGATACTTCGTATCTAGTGCCCTAAGGTCGGCCGACTTGGGAGTCACTGACCTAAAGCTCGCTACATGGGTCACGAAAGCTTGATATTCGAAATAGTGCTTAATTTAGAAGAATAAAAAAGAGTGAAAAATAGAATATCAAAAGAAAAAGAATGAGCTTAAAGAGAGAAATTCAATGCTTACGAAGAATTTTTGAATTACTGTGCAGAAAATATACAGGTGAGGATAAATGAGTAAAACATGATAATACTTGATTTTCTAAAAAAGATTCATAAATAATTACAAGTTTAGAGAAGTGAAAGAAAAATAATTTTTACTGTGGTGGCATAGAAATTTCTGAATTTGTTTGGAGAATGTCGATTACATGAAATATTTGTTTACAATAAATTCTTAATTGCCTATTATTTCTGAAAAATTATTCATGCATGATTTTGATGTTTGTGGGTAGCATCTCTGCAAACCCTCACGAGACCTTACTCGTCCACTGGGGTAACCCAGGGGTTTAAAGGGCTTGTTGCATAAGCTAAATGCAACCGTGATTCCTACGAAAGTGAGTTAGTCTTATTTTTATTTTTTATTCAATAAGAGCTTTCATGTTATTGGGTAGTCCATATTTTTATTGCATGTTAGAGTGTATTGCTAGGGACTAGCAATTATTCTAGCATGGGGGTATTTGATGATGCATAAATATCATGTTTTATTAATACGTTTTCATTGCATAAATGCATCATCTACAGGTTTAAAGCATACACTTAGGTGCATAATGATGTTAGGGAGCTCTGGTTCGAATTTCATCAAAATCAGAGTTAATTTGAAGGAATTATGGCATTTACAGTGTAACGGGTCAAATATCGGATCCGATTTGAGAGATTTGGATCCAGACGCCCATTTGGATCTTGGATTTGGGTCAAAATACATTGTTTCAACCCAGCTCCAGCCCACTTAAGTTTTGTAAAAATATTTTCTAAAAACCCCCTCCTATATGAGGCGCCCAGTAAATATTTTTATTTTAACACTATTTTTATAAAATGGCCAAAACAATCCAAATCGCCTAAAAAGAGAGGGGCGCCCATTCCAGCCCTGTCTTTGCTTTGGTTTTTGTGCCCTAGGGGCACGATTCTAGCTCCAGCCCCTTCTCAACTCTCACCTCCTTCCATCTCCATTGAAGACATGGAGAAAAGCTTGAGAACCAAGCACTCTACCTTGTCTCCCTTTCAATTCTTTTCATTTCTTTATCTTCCATGTTGTTTAATATCCTTTGTTGCTGTGTTTTGCAGGTGCAGCAGAGGTGGGAAACACTATTCTCGTTTGGAAGTGCGAAACACTCCAACGAGAAGGGTCGGCTCTACCTCCATCCGGTCTTCTACGCCCCCCGATCGAGAATCGGTTCACATTTCATCTTCGGTGGATTTCCAACGTGTTGCAGCTGTAGGACATGGTACCATGATGTATTTCCAGCATCAACGAGGTCCCGAACGGTGCGAAGCCAAGCAAAGTCCGCTCTTCTCTTCATCCCCCTAGTCTTCGGATCGGCCCTTGAGGTTGTTAAGTTAGAACAGGTTAACAGATGCAATTCAATTGTGATGTGCAACTGCACTTGATGTGAAAAGACAGAAATGCCTCTGGAGACCTGCTGACGACTTAGCCGCCTATTGTAGTTTATTTTCATAGTTAGAATGTTATTTAATGTACTTTGTAAATATTGACATAGTTGTAAACTTTGTTTTTATTAATAAAGTGTTATTTTGGAATTAATTCAGAATGTTCCCGTTCCCTGTGGATTCGACCCGTACTCGCCACTTCGGTGGAAAGTCGGTTTTATATCTTTGGTTGACAATTTTCCCATGTATTTCATTGAAAAATATTGTTTAAAAATATCACATCCAAAAGTGCAACCACTCAACATTCTCCCCCTTTTTTATGATGACAAATTATGCTCCCCCTGTCAAAAAGACATTATGCATAGAAATAATAATATCATAAAACTATTGAAAAAATGTTAAAGAGAGTATTTTTCTCCAATAATGGAAACAGGATTTCTCCCCCTTTGTCATGGACAAAAAGGAAGGGATCAGAGTAAGAGAGTTATTACAGACCAAAAAAAATGTAAAGTTATTACAGACCAGAATTAATTAAAGGTTATTACAGACCGAAAAAAAATACAGCTAGTACAGTCTAAAAGATAAGTTGTTGGATGTTGGAGCATCTTCATCAGAGCCGGGCAGGTACAGGGACCTGAGATTGAAGGAAGTAGCATCGAGGACCTGAGAGGGATGGAGGATAACTTCGTTTTGAAGGGGTACTTTGAAGAATTTTAAAATGGGAGTTATAAAACACCCGAAAAGAAGAGGCTGGAATTTTTTATAACGAATAAAAAGGTCGAAAAGAATGTTGGACCAGTTTATCAGAGTAGAAGAAAAAATTGCGTAGAGAAGGAGAGAGATTTTTCTTTGTACTAATCCCTTGCGTGGAGGCTTGGGATAGATATTGTTGGGAAGAATCTGGGCAAGCAGTTGAGCATGAGGTTGGAGATTCCTTATGTGCCAGGGAAGTTGTGAGCAGTTGGTGCAGAGAAGAATTTTTCGAAGTACCGACCGTTCGAGTGGTACTATGTTGTCTAGGTTTAGTCCGGTGGAAGGAAGATTAAGAATTTTGCCTAATGAAGAAGCATGAAAGATCATCAGGCGTCCGCATTCTTTGGTGGTGATGGTAGTTTGTTCATGATCAGAAGAAAAATTTGTGTAGAAGAGTCGGACGAGTTCGGGATAGTAAGCAGCTTGGGATGAAGATCCTAGTAAGTGTTTGAGTTCAGGGAGAGATCTTTCTAGGTCAAACAATACGAAGTCGTCATAGTTAACCAATTTACCTTCATGAATTGGTCGAGAACAAAGGGAGTTGTAGAAGTGAAATAGATCAGGATACCTTAGGTCGGCGGCAGTGATAGCAGTGTTGGAGGAGGAAGCCATGGCAAGAGCTTAGAAAGAATAAGCAAGAGAGAAGATCTTGGAAGGAGTAAGGGTTTGTAAGAGAATAGAGAAAATCGTGGGAAAGAGATATGAATCAATCTAATAAATAGAAGAAGAAAAATAATGGTGATAAGAAAAGAATGACATTGGAAGTGAAGGATTTTTTGATTTTAGTGGAAAGAAGAAATGCGTGAGTTGTAAAATAAGAGACTTGTGAATGACAAATCAAATCAATTTTGGAAGAAAGTGTATTATATTAGTATAGATATTAAGGACATAGTTTCGAAATAATTTTTCTATATATGTAACAAATTTTCTATGGGCAATCTTGTTGGATAGTGAGAAACGTCATGAATTGAGTATGGAGTGTCATATTAAACGTAAGAGAAAGAATGATTCAAGAGATTTTAAAGATTTTCGTGAAGATCATGAAGAATAGAGAGTGAATAATGGCCTAATAAGAACAAACAACTTTTTCAAGAATTTACTTTGTGTGAAAGCATTCCAAAATCGTGAAGAGGGAGTTTGGAATAGGACAAACATGAGAGTATGAGGAAATGCAATAATTTCTTATTTAAGAAGTGTATATTTTGATATACGTGAAAGAAGTGTGAATAGATATAAAGGAGGGTGATACGGATATGTAAAAGAAATGAGAGTGGTCATAAAGGACACCAATCACTTGAAGTTGGATAGGAGATGTATGACATAAAGTGGAGTGAAGGACAAGGTTTTAATGAATCTCGATTGGAGAGAGATATAAAAAATATGAGAGAGTCATGGTCACGGATGAAAAGGAACTTCGTATAATGTAGAGAGAGAGAGAGAGATAAAAAGGTGATACAAAACGTACTAATGAGTGGAGTACAAGTTTTTGAAAAGAGAATTTTACAATACTTTTTGTAAAAGATGTAACGCATGAAGAGATGATAATAGATTGTTCTTAGGCTATGATATAAGAGATGATATAGTAAAAAATTTTTACGTGAAATATAACAACTTAAAAGGTGGTACGAGAGGATAATCATTTGAATTTTTCATGGAAGGCATTAATGTTTTAGTGAAGTGTCTCGATAGGAGGAAAGGAAGACATGATAAAAATAGAGTGTACGTAATATATGATATATCAAATGATATAGTAAAAATTTTACGTAAAAATATAGCAACTAGATCTTTAGAAGAAGGTAAAAGAACCAAAAAAAATAATCATTCGATTTTGACTAAAATTTGAAAAGCAAGATTTCTCATAAACTAATATGTTATCATGTTGAAGGTGAATCAACTTATCGTAAGAGAAGTTTTCACAAAAGGACAAATAATAATAAAGGAGTTATGAGATGAGTGATATGAACAATGTCATGATAGCTTTTAATATAATTAGTTCTTATGGATATGTGTGAAAGGAGATAGGACAAGGAGTCATTATGGATGTGTACTTGAAAGATGACAAGTTGAAAGACATAAAGAATGTGACTTATAAGAGTTTAGAGTATACGTGAATATGGAAACCTAGTTTGACTAACAAAAAATCGATAAGAAGAAAAAAACTTTTTAAAATAAGATTTTAACAAAACTTATAAGAAGTATTATAATAAGTGTGATTAATTTATAAGTCACTTAGTTTGCATATTCCTAGTTCTCTTCTAATTCGTGTAAAGTCTTCATGTTTCAATGGCTTAGTGAATATGTCTGCTAACTGTTGATTAGTGGGTATGAATTCGAGTTTAATTATGTTGTTTAAGACTTGTTCTCTTAAGAAATGGTGTCTTATTTGAATGTGCTTAGTTCGTGAGTGTAAAATAGGATTTTATTAAAGTTTATAGCACTAGTATTATCACAAAAAATAGTTGTATTTTCAAAATTTAAACCAAAATCTTTTAAGGTTTGTTTCATCCAGATAACTTGTGTACAGGCTAGGCTAGCAACAATGTATTCGGCTTCAGTAGTTGATAAGGATACACAGTTTTGTTTCTTACTGAACCATGATACAAGTGAGTGCCCTAGCATTTGACATGTTCCACTTGTGCTTTTTCTGTCAGATTTACTTCCAGCAAAGTCAGCATCGCTGTATGAGATTAAATCAAATGTAGAGGATTTTGAATAGAATAATCCAAAATCAACAGTGTCTTTTAAATATCTCATTATTCTTTTTACAGCTTTAAGATGTGATTCTTTTGGATTTGACTGAAATCTAGCACACAAGCAAACACTGAACATAATATCTGGACGGCTAGCAGTTAAATATAGTAGTGATCCTATCATACCTTGGTATACCTTTGTATCCACAGACTTACCATCTTCATCTTTGTCCAAAACAATAGTAGTGCTCATAGGAGTGGTTTTTGAAGCAGTTGAGTTCATGTTGAACCTCTTCAGAAGTTCACGAGCATACTTAGATTGATTGATGAAAACTCCATCCTTGGTTTGCTTAATATGCAGTCCAAGAAAGTAGTTGAGTTCTCCCATCATACTCATTTCGAATTCCTTCTGCATGGACTTAGAAAATTCTTCACAGAGAGTGCTGTTAGTAGATCCAAAGATGATATCGTCTACATATATTTGAACAATTAGGGTATGATTATTCACTATTTTCATAAATAATGTTGAGTCTGCTTTGCCTACAGAAAAACCAGTTTTTAATAGAAAGGTTTCGAGTCTGTCATACCAAGCACGAGGTGCTTGTTTTAGGCCATATAAAGCACGTTTTAGTTTGAAGACATGATCTGGATATTGTTCATTTTCAAATCCTGGAGGTTGTTTTACATAAACTTCTTCATTTATAAAACCATTTAAAAAAGTACTTTTAACATCCATTTGATATAATTTGAAATCCATATAGCTTGCATATGCTAAAAACATTTTAATAGATTCAAGTCTAGCAATAGGAGCAAATGTTTCATCAAAATCAATACCTTCCTCCTGGTTGTAACCTTGAGCTACTAGTCTGGCCTTGTTTCTTATAACATTACCTGTTTCATCTAGCTTGTTTCTGAATATCCATCTTGTCCTAATGATCGGATGATCCTTTGGTCTTGGTACAAGATCCCAAACTTCATTCCGTTAGAATTGATTCAGTTCTTCAGTCATGACTAGCATCCAGAACTCATCGATGATGGCTTCATCAAACTTCTTTGGTTCAAGTTGAGAAATGAATGCCATATTTGCAATCCGTTCTAGCTGAGCTCTAGTCTGAACCCCCTTCGTCAGTTCTCCCAAAATCTGCTTTTGAGGATGATCTTTGATATTGACAAATGTTCTTTGATGATCATCTTCATTAGACTTAGTTGTGTTATCTAAAAATAAATCTGTACTTTCAACATCATCATCGTTAGTTTGCTTATGAACAGATTGATCAATAGATTCACAGAAACTAACATGCATAGATTCTTCAATAGACTTAGAACTCTTATTGAAAACCCTGTATGCTTTACTATGACTTGAATATCCTAAAAATATGCCTTCAATAGATTTAGCATCAAATTTATCTAGGCTATCTTTTGTGTTTAGGATAAAGCATTTACAACCAAAGACTTTGAAATAGTCTATTCTTGGAGTTCTGTCATAGAATAGTTCATAGGGAGTTTTATTTAATAAGGGTCTAATGAGAACTCTATTTGTTATGTAGCATGCAGTATTAACAGCTTCTGCCCAAAAAGATTTAGCAAGATTATTGTGTTGGAGCATAGTTCTAGCAGATTCCTGAAGGGTTCTATTCTTTCTTTCTACTACACCATTTTGAGGTGCAGCTCTAGGAAAGGCAAAGTTATGAGAAATATCATGCAAGTTACAAAAAATTTCAAAAAGTTCATTTTCAAATTCTCCTCCATGGTCACTACGGATTTTAACAATAGAACAAGATTTTTCATTTTGTAATTTTTTACATAAAATTTTAAATTGACAAAACGTATCACTTTTGTTTTTTAAAAATATTACCCAAGTAAATCTTGAGTAGTCATCTTCAATGACAAAAACGTATTTATTGTGATTATGACTAGCTACTCTAGAAGGACCAAAGAGATCCAGGTGGAGAAGCTCTATAGGTCTTTTGCTTGAAATGATATTTTTTGATTTAAAAGATGATTTAGACAGTTTTCCTAATTGACATGCATCACAAAAATAATCCTTTTTAAAAGATATTTTGGGTAACCCACGTACTAACTTATCTTTAGCTAATTTAGACATGTACTTAGAATTGACATGACCCATTCTCATGTGCCATAAGTGTTGAGAGTCATTATTAGCTATGAGGCAATGTTCTGTGATGTTTTCTAGGTATAGTTCATATATATTATTTTTTCTTATACCTTTTAAGATAATATTTTCGTTGGTGTCTGCTATAAGACAAGCATTGTGATTAAAGCTAACATTATAACCTGTATCACACATTTGACTAATACTTAGAAGGTTATGTTTTAAGCCTTTAACCAGGAGAACGTCTTTGATAAGAGGTTTATCTATATTTCCAATATTACCAATACCTATTATCAAACCTTTGTTGTTATCTCCAAAGGTGACGGTTCCTCCTTCTTTTTTATGAAGAACAGCAAAGAGGTCTGAATGTCCAGTCATGTGTTTTGAACATCCACTGTCTAGTATCCATCTGTTCTTCTTGTTTGGAGCCTGCAAAACATTAAGTAAAATTTCTTTTTGGTACCCAGTCGGGTCCCTTTTTGTTAGACTTTGGAACCCATATCCATTTAGATTTGGGTTTGTCTACAGCCTTGGAGGAGTTCAAGAAGTTAAAATTATAATGCTCCTTTTTAGGTTCAGAAGAACTTTTCACAAATGTGGTCTTTTGATTCATACAAGAAGGCTTGTTGAAATGAGAGTAGCCAATACTATTCTTGTAAAAAGACACTTTTTGAGAGGATAAGAGTTTATCTAAGTTCTCTTTTCCTTTAGTAAACTTGAAAACCGTTTTCATAAGGTTCTCAGTTTTACTTTTTAATTCTGAAATTTCTACTTGCAGATTTTTAGTCTTGGAGCTGGTAGAAGAGATTTCAGAAGTGATAAGAAGATTTTTCTTTTGTAACTCAGAGTTTTCAATACTGAGTTTTTCATTTTTCAAAATGAGCTCTAGATTCTCAGATTTCAAATGTTTATTTTTTAGAATCGTTTTCCTTGATTCTTCAAAAAGTTCCTGAAAGGCATTTTGAAGTTCTTCAAAGGAGAAATCAAGAGATTCACTTACAGAGCTTTCTGTCATGAAGCACATGTTGGCGATTTCTGCTTCATCATCATTTGACTCTTCACTGGTGGATGGTTCTGAATCATCCCATTGAGCATATAGAGCCTTTTTCTTGAAGAACCTTTTATTTGGTTCCTCAGTCTTGGATTTTCTTTTGAGAAGAGGACAGTCACGTCTTAGATGACCTGGTTTATTGCACTGGTAGCACATAGAATCTTCTTTTGGGTCTTTTCTTTCTTTGTGCTTATTTGGAAGCCAGTTCCTTCTCATAAAGCGCTGGAATTTTCTGGTGAGTAGCGCAATCTCAGTTTCTTTTTCTGAGTCCTCATCCTCAGAAAGGGCTGGGAAGGCTAGAGTTTTCTTCAAAGGTTGTTCTTCTTCCCTTCTTTCCTTCATATGGACTTCATAGGCCATAAGATTGCCTATTAAATCGTCCAGAGTAAGTTTGGACAAATCTTGAGCTTCTTCAATAGCAGTAGTCTTTTTCTCCCAATCAGTTGTGAGAGATCTCAAGATTTTCTTCACCTTTTCTGTCTGAGAGTGGGTTACACCCAGAGATTTCAGATCGTTGGTGATGTTGGTGAATCTGGTGAACATCTCTGTGATGGGTTCATCTTTGTTCATTTTGAACAACTCATATTTTCTGACAAGAGATGAGATTTTGGCTTCTTTCACTTTGTTGGTTCCTTCATGAATGACCTCCAAAGAATGCCAAATATCATATGCAGATTCACATATAGATATTCTATTGAATTCATTCTGATCGATGGCACAATATAAGGTATTCATAGCCTTTGCATTTAGGTTTGCCATTTTCTTTTCTTCATCAGACCATAAGTTATAGTCTGCGGAAGGAGATGTGTATGGATGCTCAACAATTTTCCATACAGCAAAATCTATGGATTTGAGAAATATAGCCATTCTGCACTTTCAGTATCCATAGTTGGAGCCGTTGAAGAAAGGAGGACGAGATGCGTGTTGACCTTCAATATCACAAGCATAAGAGGTAGATGCCATATGTGCTGGAAGACTTGTTATGTCGAAACCAGCAAACCTGCTCTCATACCAAATGAAATTCCACTAGAGGGCGGGTGAATAGTGAAATATGATGCAAGTTGATATAATAAAAATAAAGCAGTAAGGCACAACACAATAAACATAGGATTTATACTGGTTCGGTCAAAACTCTGACCAACATCCAGTCCCCAAGCAAACCACTTGAGCTTTCCACTATAACATCCGAGTCACCGGATAAATAGTACAACACCCTCTTCCTCAGAAGTCTTCTTCTCTCAACAGAGAAGGGGCACACCCTCTTCCACAGAGGTCTTCTTCTCTCAACAGAGAAGGACAACACCCTCTTACACAGAGGTCTTCTTCTCTCAACAGAGAAGGGCAACACCCTCTTTCTCAGAGGTCTACTTCTTTCAATAAAGAAGGAATACAATGAATAACAGAGTTACAATACTTCTTATAGAACCTTCAGGATGATATGAATGCACGAATGAAGGATTCTCAGAATGTTCTGTTTGTCACTCAGAAGATACTCTTTGTCAAAGAGTTATTTTTGACTTTTTCTCTTTCTTTTCTCTTTCTTTTTCTAGGTTCTCTTTCAAATATCGAATAGGTATTTTTCTCATTGTAAGCTCACTTGTCTATTCCATTCCCTTCTATGAATAGTTCATTTGAGTGTGTTTTTATAGCTTAAAAAAAATAGTCGTTGGCTTTTTGAAATCGTAGCCTTTTTGAGATGTGAAATGTCATGTCATTTCAAAAAACATCTTTAGAGAAGTTTGAGAAAGTCTTCTTTCCATAAAAGTAAAATATAGGGTACACTAGTCGTTGTAATATTTTAGGTAATACATATTTTATGTAAAAAGTCTATTTCTTACAATAGTATATTGAACGTTGGATTGTAGGTTGTCATGTGGTTTTGTCTTTATCCTAATTAATGATTTGTGGTACATAGGTACTTCTTTACTTTAAATGAGTGTAAGTACAATAAATGCTTTGAGATATTTATTTGTACATAGTCATGTCAAGAGTTTTCTTTATGTTGTGTTTTTCAAAGTCTACAAAGAGAATGAAGACTATAAGTAAATTGACATTCTTGAGAAAGATATTTAACAAGGATTCTTTACAGAAGGTATTTAATGCTATATAAAGAGAATGATGACTTCAAGTAAGTCGACATTCTATGAGTTTGTAAAAAGGTAACTAGAGTCTTTTCAAAACCAATATTATATTTGTTTTATTTGTGTAGCCGATTTCATGTTTTGTCTTTTTCCTATCTTTGAAATCGTTTCTTTAAAGAAGGTAACTAGAGTCTTTTCAAAACCAATATTATATTTGTTTTCTTTGTGTAGCCGATTTCATGTTTTGTCTTTTTCCTATATTTGAAATCATTTCTTTAAAGAAGGTAACTAGAGTCTTTTCAAAGCCAATATTATATTTGTTTTCTTTGTGTAGCCGATTTCATGTTTTGTCTTTTTCCTACTTTTAAAATCATTACTTTTCAAGTTGTCTTGTATATGATATAAGGTACAATTATTACATTTTGAAATCATGTCAAAATACCTTTTTCATAAAGGGTTGTAAGAAGGTACAATTATTTGTTTTCAAAAAGGAGCTTTTTGAAACTATCATATACTTTTATGAAATAGCTTTTATGAGTGAGTATGTAATATGCAATATGCATCCTTTTGAAGGTTCTGTTACAAATGACTCTAAAGAAAAAATCTTCAACTTGTGGAAGCCGATCTCTTTAGATGGTCTTTAGGAGTGCATGGCTCAACAAGCTTTTTCTTCAAGGAGTATGATTGCATCATAGTTGTACTTGAACAAGAGGTCTCCATCCTTTTTGAGTGAGATATCCTTGCATTAAATACTCGTTAGATATATGACAAAACATATCCAGTCATTATATAACATTTTTCAAGAAGACATATTATCATATCATATGAAATCAAATAAGACAGTGTATCATATTATGTAACATCAAAACAGAGTTTCTCAACAGAAGTCATTTCTTCACTTTATCAGATTCATCTCAGAAACACTTGGGAGTTCTTCGAAAACATTTTTCAAAAAGAGCATACATCTTTGCATTTCGCACAAGCATGATTCTTTGTGCATTTAGACTTAGGATAAATTCTTCGATAATTTCTTAGCAAAACAAAAGGCATAAATTCGATCCTTGGTTCGATTACCTGTGATCATCGCAAAAAATTTTCCTCTCTTGTTGGTTTCTCTCTCTTCCTTCTCTTTTCCTTTTCCAACCTCTATTTTCCTCCTTTTTGAAGGGAGAAGAATAAAAGAAAGAAAAGAGAAAGAGAAGAGAAAAGAAAGAAAGAAAAAAAGAAAAGAGAAGAGGAATTCTTTTGCGCGGTCTCACTTGACCTTAATTTGAAAATATTTATAAATTTAACTCGCCTCCGTTTTTGAAATATTGCGGAAAAAAATAGAGAGACGGGATTCGCTCGTCGGTACGAGGTTCGACCGTTCCTGGCGCCTTTACCAGGGGTAATCGAACCAAGGATCGAATCTATGCCTTTTGCTTTGCCTAAATATAATCTAAGAATTTATTCTTTTTTTTAACTCTAAATGCACAAAGAATCATGCTTGTGCAATGCAAGAATGTATGCTCTTTTGAAAAGATGATTTAGAAATTTCCAAGTATTCTGAGATGAATTTGATGAGGAGTGAAGAAATGATTGAATCTAACTTAGAACTTGAGATAGATCAGAGAAGTTCTAAGTCTTTGAAGTGTATCAGATTTTGGAAGAATAAATCTTGATTTTGAGAAAGAATGATTTAAAAAATGAAGTTTCAAAATCAGAAATGGATTTTGAATTTAATCATGGATTTAGGAGAAGAAGATGAAGTTTTGAAGTGATGTTGAATTTGAATCTTAGAATGGATCTGAGAAAACCAAATGGTATTTAAGAATAGAAATGGATTTAGGGAGTTCAAATGAGACCTGAAAATGGACTTGGATTTTGAAATCTAGAATTGGGAATGGAATTGGATTTTAAAATGGATTTAAGCTCTGGGATCTGAGATCCGATGTAAAATTGGGTTCTAGACCCTAAAATGGATTTGGATCTGAAGTTTGAGATCCAAAGTGGAATTGGATTCTGGACCCTAAAAATGGATTTGGATCCGAAGTCTGAGATCCAAGATGAAATTGGATTCTGGATCCTAAAATAGATTCGGATCTGAAGTCTGAGATCCAAGATGAAATTGGATTCTGAAAGTGCACTAGGATCGAGGCAACGAGCACTAGAGGGGGGTGAATAGTGCTTTTAAAAAACTTCCTGCAGAATATAGAATGATTTTGCAAATCGAAAAGCAAACACACAAAGAACACAAGATTTTATCCTGGTTCGGTCTAACCCGACCTACATCCAGTCCCCAAGCAAAACCCGCTTGAGATTTTCACTATCAACCTTGTTTACTACAAGATCACACAGACCATAATCGGTCCCACTTTCAGTAACAATCCTACTGAAAGCAAACAACTCCTTTACACCAAGGAGTCCTTTTTACAGAAAAGAAATAACAACTTACAATACAACCTATGAGCCTTCCTTTTGAATGCAAATGAGATGCAATTGGCTTTTGAGGTTGTTGAAACACTCTACTCACAAATTCACTATCTCTCAAAGTGATTTGAGTGAAAAACTGAAGTGAAAAATATCACGTGAGTGAGAAAACAAATACTTGACTGAATAGGAGTGAAAAGCAATAAGTAAATGATTCAAATCAATTGAATTCTTGTTGTTTTTCTGTGTATTTGAGTGTAAAATGCACTCATATTTATAGTTAAAAGATTCCATACGTTGAGAGTATGAAAGGGTGTCAAAACAGTCCATTTTGAACGATCAAAACGTTTGAAAAATGAAAAGGCACGCCTTTGTGAAGTTTAAGGAAAACGGCAAAATTAGTCGACAGAAACATCAGTTAGTCGACTAATAGTTAGTTATCAGTAGACTGACAGTTATCGTCGGTCGACTGATCTGTTAATCGAGCCGTTTGAAAATCTGAACTTTTGAAACTTAGTCGACTTGACAAAAGTTAGTCGACTGATAATATCATCAGTAGACTGAAAAACCTTTTAGTCGACTGCTGCTAAAATCTTCTGAAAAACAAACATTCTGTTCGGTCGACTGATAAAAAGCATTAGTCGACTGCTGCTAAATTTTCAGAAAACACATATTCTGTTCAGTTGACTGATAAAACCATTAGTCGATTGCTGCTAATTTTCCAGAAAATAGACATTCTGTCCAGCCGACTGATAAAATCTTCGGTCGACTAATTTAACAAGAATGACTTTTTAGAAAATATGGCGCGAAAGGATTAGTCGACTGATAAGTCTATTGGTCGACTAATAAACATGAAAATTTAAGAAAAGAGTTTTCTAAAAAGATTTTCAAAAGTGTTTCTTTTAGAAAAGTTTTTCTAAAGACTTTTAAGGTGAAATGCAACCTAAATATGCACTCTAAGTAAGGCTCTTACAAGAATCTAAGACTTTTAATGAATTAAACATTTTCACACAAGTCTTCAAAGATTCTTCACTGAATTCTTCAATTTCTTCATAGCCTTAGCTGAAATGCAGTTGATTCCACTTGCTCATCATCAAAACCTTGTACTTGAAGTATCATGTTTGGCTTCATTGTCGTAACAATCTCCCCCTTTTTTATGATGACAAACTTAATCAAAGATGAAGCATTTAGATGCATAGATGGAGATTTTACTCCCCCTATCATTATGCTGCAAAACATTAAAAGTTAGCACATTTAAAGCACATATATCACATATTGATTGGTTTGCATTTCCATTCATCATTTCTTCATGCATTTAGAAATACATTCATTCAAAGCTTTCTTTTTCTCTTAATTTTGCATTTCTCATGCAAGATCTCCTGCAATGTAATTGCTATCATCTTTTTCTCAAGATCTCATGCAATTTCAATGTAATGCTATCTTTATCTTTTTCTCCCCCTTTGTCAGAATCAAAAAGAGTAAGGGCAAAAAATAGCATAAGCAAATTAGAGATACAAGTTCAAAAATATTACAACCCATAAAGTATGTATTTTAAAGATCAAAGATCAGAAAAGAGAGTTAAGCAAATCCTTAATGGCAGTTACATCCTTCTGAATTGAAGCAAGTTGTTGAGTCTCATCTTCACGAAAAGTGTGTTGATGCAGCTCCAAAGCTTCCAGTCTCTGCATAACTTCATCATGGTCTTGATTTGTTAAAAAATTCTTTCTTTTTGCATGAGATGAAGGTGTCGCAGAAGGTGAAGGTTCAGAAATAGATGGTTCATTAGGATCATATGGTTTAGTTTGATCAACATTTAAAGGAGGCAGATATTTAATTTTCATTCTTTTAAAAATTGTTTGATCAAAGAACTCTTTTTGCTCAATGTATTTTTCATTTGTGAAAGGAACTTTGAAATGTCTAAAAATACGGGTTAAAAGACAACCATAAGAAAGAAATGGTTTTTGTTTCCACAAGTTTGTAAAATACACATTGGCCCAGTTGACAAAAATATTTCCAAATAAAATATAAAGAGCCGTAGATAGATCTATGGAATAATAATCAAAAGAACTAGTTTTGGGTAGAACATTGTGGGCAAGGATTCGTCTAGCAATGCGTGCATGAGTTTGAAGATTAGTATTTTTGAAAGGAGGGCAGTGAGGTGCTTCTGGAAGAAGAATTTGTTCAAAAACTCTTTCATCATTCAATTCAATAGTGTTGAAAAGAGTGTCTGAAGGTGGAATTTCAAGAATTTCTCCAAGTAATTTCGAATCAAACTCGATTTCAACATCACGAACAAGAGAGGACAAAACTCCAGTTTCATGATTCATTTATAAATTCGTGTAAAACAAGTGAATAAGAAACGGATAGTGAAGGGTATCTGCACAAGCATAAAAAAGATGTGAAATTCCAGGAAATAATTCTCTTATTTTGTAACGAGAAAACAAGTGAAATAGAACATTTCGGCCTGGTAAAATAGGTAGTGCAGAAATTGATCCAAAAGTGTCATAGAGAAGAGGATTGCGAATTAATCTTAGTGAAAAACCATGTCTTGAAGTAGGTGTAGGAGGAGGAGAACCTAAACCTTTTGCAGATGCAGACTTCGTACGAGGCATGGTAAAAAAGTTACCAAAAAAAATGTCGGCTTCCAAATGACGTCCGGCAAAGGGAAAAAGCTTTTCGGCGATCAAAAACGAAGGTCGATGCGGTGGCTGACGGCGAGGAGAGGTCGGCCACAAGGGGATTTCGGCAATACACTGTCACGGCAAGAGAGTTCAAGAGGATTCCAGCGTTTCAAGATCACGGCCAGAAGATTCCGACGTCTCCCTGTTACGGTAAGAAAATCCCGGCGAAGATGGAGTCGAATGGCACTCTGAGGGTTTTTTTGGAAGAGAGAGAGGCAAGAGAGAAAGAGGGGTTTTCGTTTTTAAGGGTTTCGTTTTTAAGAAAAACGAAATGGTACAAAGTGAAACGATGCCTCTTTTTTAAAAAAAAACGGGTTTTAAAACAAATCCAAGGGGTGTCTGGTCCCTTCATTTAAAAATTTTTAAAAAAAAATTTAGTCGACTAAAACTTTATCGGTCGACTAAAAAGTGCGACTTATTCTAAAAATATCATTAGTCGACTAACATGGTGCGATACATTCCAAAATATAAAACACCAATCGACTAAAATTTTATCGGTCGACTAATATAGTGCGATTTTGAAATTTTGTTAAAAAATCAGCATTTATAAATCCAAAAACGAGCAAATACCTAGTTCTCTCCTAATTCTCATATAAACTTCATTTTTAAGAGGTTTAGTGAAGATATCGGCATGTTGTTCTTTAGTGGAAATAAAATTTAACGAAATATGTCCTTTTAACACATGATCTCTTAAAAAATGATGTCTAACTTCAATATGCTTAGTTCTTGAGTGCTGAATAGGATTTTTTGAAAGATTTATAGCACTAGTGTTATCACAATAAATAGTTGTTGTGGAGTAATTCAAACCAAAATCTTTTAAGGTCTGTTTCATCCAAAGTACTTGTGAACATGCTAAACTAGCCGCTATATATGCTGCTTCAGTTGTTGAGAGTGATACTGAATTTTGCTTTTTACTAAACCAAGAGACTAAGGAATTTCCCAAGAAATGACAAGTTCCACTAGCACTCTTGCGATCAGATTTACTTCCTACAAAATCTGCATCACTATATGAAACTAAATCAAAGGAAAATGATTTTGGGTAAAACAAACCGAAATCTGAAGTATCTTTCAAATAACGAAGAATTTGTTTTACTGCAGTTAAATGAGATTCCTTTGAATTAGCTTGAAATCTTGCACACATACAAACACTAAACATAATATCAGGTCGACTAGCAGTTAAGTATAATAGAGATCCGATCATACCTCTGTAGAGCTTAGTAACTACACTTTTACCATTTTCATCTTTATCAAGAGAAGTAGTTGTACTCATAGGATTCCTTCTTGATTTCGATGAGTCCATCCCAAATCTCTTGAGAAGTTCTTTTGTATACTTAGCCTGATTGATGAAGATTCCTTCTTCAGTTTGCTTTATTTGTAGTCCAAGGAAGTAGTTTAATTCGCCCATCAAGCTCATTTCAAACTCTTCCTGCATAGCTTTAGCAAATTCTTTACAAAGAGAATCATTAGTAGAACCAAATATTATGTCATCAACATAAATTTGCACAATAAGAATATCTGAATTAAGATTTTTAATAAATAAAGTGGAGTCTACCCGACCAATGGAAAAACCAGATTGTTCTAGAAAGTTTCGTAGTCTTTCATACCACGCTCTTGGTGCTTGTTTGAGTCCATACAAAGCTCTTTTCAATTTGTAGACTTTTTCTGGATATTTCTCATTTTCAAAGCCTGGAGGTTGCTCTACATAAACTTCTTCATTGATGTGTCCATTTAAGAATGCACTCTTAACATCAATTTGATATAACTTGAAGTTCATGTAACTAGCAAAAGCAAGCATCATTCGAATTGACTCTAATCGAGCCACTGGTGCATAGGTTTCATCAAAATCTATGCCTTCTTCTTGATTATAGCCTTGCTTTGTTACAAATGACTTCACCATTTTCATCCAGCTTATTTCGGAAGACCCATCTTGTTCCAATTACCGGATGATCCTTTGGTCTATCAACTAGATCCCAAACATCATTCCTAGTGAATTGGTTAAGTTCTTCAGACATAGCTAAAAGCCAAAATTCATCATCACATGCCTCATTGATATTCTTTGGTTCTAATTTAGATATGAAAGCAACATTTGCAATATATTTTTCCAACTGCCTTCTAGTTTGGACACCACTCTTTATTTCACCAATAACTTGTTCATGTGGATGATTAGGAACTTCTTTCCAAACCGGTTGAAGAGGAATATTTTATTGAGAAGTACTCTCTATCAAGGGTTCTTCTTGAAGTATTACTTCTTCTCCTTCCCTTAGAGGTATAACCTGCTCACAATTCTCATCAAATGCAACATGTAAAGATTCTTCAATACAAGATGTTCTTTTATTGAAAATACGATATGCTTTACTTCTAGAAGAATATCCAAGAAATATTGATTCATCTGATTTTGAATCAAACTTATCAAGATTATCTTTGGTATTTAACAAGAAACATTTACTACCAAAAATTTTGAAATATGAGATCTTTGGTATACGATCATAATATAATTCAAAACATGTTTTATGTAAAATTGGTCGAATAAGAACACGATTTAAGACATAACATGCTGTATTAATTGCTTCAGCCCAAAAGTATTTTGGTAAATTTTTATCTTGAAGCATGGTTCTAGCACATTCTTGCAAAGTTCTATTCTTTCTTTCAACAACTCCATTTTGTGAAGCCGCTCTAGGAAAAGCAAAGTTGTGAGATATACCATGTAAATCACAAAACTTTAGAAAAGATTCATTTTCAAATTCACCACCATGATCACTACGAATTTTAATAATAGATGTAGATTTTTCATTTGTAATTCTTCTACAAAGTTTAGAAAATTCTGAAAAAGCATCATTTTTGCTTTTTAGAAAAATCACCCATGTAAACCGAGAATAATCATCTACTATAACAAAAGCATACTTGCTAACATTCAAACTTTGAATTCTAGATGGTCCAAATAGATCTAAATGTAAAAGTTCAAGAGGACGTTTTGTTGAAACTATATCTTTTACTTTAAAAGAACTCTTGATTTGTTTACCCCTTTGACAAGCATCACATAAGTGATCCTTTTTATGTGGTATTCTAGGTAGGCCTCTTACAAGATCATTCTTGGATAATTTTGAAATAATTTTAAAGTTAACATGTCCAAGTCTCTTGTGCCATAACCATTGAATTTCATTTGAAACAATAAGACATTTTTCATTAAAAGAGGGTAATTCATCTAGATATAGTTCATACACATTGTTTCTTCTTTTACCTTTAAAATGATCTTTTTAGATTGAAAATCAGAAATTAAACATAAATCATTTTCAAAAGAAACATGAAAACCTTTATCACATAATTGACTAATAGATATTAAATTATGCATTAAACCATCTACTAAAAGAACATTTTCTATCAAGGGAAATTTTGGATTACCAATATTACCAATACCTATCACTTTTCCCTTGTTATTGTCACCAAAGGTGACGGTTCCTCCATCCTTATTTTGGAGGGTGGAAAATAACTCCGGCCTTCCAGTCATATGTTTGGAACAACCGCTGTCCAATATCCATTTGCTCCTTATGTTGTGTACCTACAACAAAATCAGAAAACAGAGCATTTGACCCCTTTCTATTTTCGGGTCCATGAGAGTTAGTCTTAGGAACCCATATCCATTTGGATTTTGGTTTCCTTTGATAATAAATATTATTTCTATAAAAAAATTTAGAATAAACATTTCTAGAATAATCATTTCTAGATGCATTTCTATTAGAACTAGAAAGTTTAGTTTTATGAACAAAAGGTTGAGAATAATGTCTTTGATTTTTCACCACAAGGTTTGGTCTATTTTGAGTATCAAAGAAGCTATATCCCAATCCGGTTTTATTAACCGAGCATCTTTGAGAACCAAGAAGTTTTTCTAGATTCTCTTGACCATTTGTGAATTTGGTCACTATAGAAAGAAGATCATTTGAATTTTCTTTAAGACTAGATATTTTATTTTGTAAGAGATTGGTTCTAACTCCAATTTCTTTTATCTCAAGTGCTTGGCAAGAATTTTCCTTCTTGAGATCTTCTATTTTTTTGAAGTAACACTTTATTTTGAGAGTCAAGAGTTAAATTTTCAGTTTTTAACTCTTTATTTTTCGAACTAAGACTCTTAAATTTAGCATATAAATCATTAAATGCTTCAAATAACTCATCATAGTCAAATTGACTTACCAAATCTTCTTGTGCTACAAAACACATGTTGGCGACTTCTTCATTTGATTCTTCATCGGAAGAGGAGTCACTATCATCCCAACAGGCTTGAAATGCCTTTTTCTTCTTGAATTGGTCCTTGGGCTTGAATTTGAGAAGAGGACAATCTTTCTTGATATGTCCTGCCTTTTTGCAGTTAAAGCACTTTACTTCATTGGGAATGGAAGAATCTGCTTTCTTTGCCTTTCCTTGAAATCTTTCCTTTTTGATGAATCTTCTGAATTGCCTTGTGATGAGGGCAATATCTTCATCTTCATCTTCATCTTCTTCTGAATTTTCTGAGTCAGAAGTAGCCTTAAAAGCAAGAGATTTCTTCTTAGGCTCTTCTTCTTGTTTGTCTTGAAGTTGGACCTCATATGCCATTAGGTTACCAACTAAGTCTTCAAGAGTGAGAGTATTGAGATCATTTACTTCTTCAATAGCAGTGGTTTTTCTCTCCCATTCAGGAGTTAAACACCTTAGAATCTTTCTGACTAAATCCACTTGTGAATATTCTTTTCCAAGGGATTTCAAAGTGTTAGTTATATCGGTCATTCTAGTTACCATGTCCGATATAGATTCATTTTGCTTCATTTTGAACAATTCAAATTTATGAACTAAAGAAGCAATTTTAGATTCTTTTACCTTTGACGTACCTTCGTGTGTCACGAGAAGAGTATGCCAGATTTCATTTGCTGTAGAGCATTGAGAGATGCGATTGAATTCTACTTTGTCAACGCCACAATATAATGCATTCATGGCTTTGGCATTCAGTGAAGCAGTCTTCTTTTCATCATCGGTCCATTGGCTGAAATCAGTTGATGGAGTTTGGTACTTTTCTGAAACAACTCTCCAGATATTGAGATCCATGGATTGCAAGAATATTGTCATTCTTACTTTCCAGTATCCATAGTTTGTTCCGTCGAAGAGAGGAGGACGAACAGAGGAGCTTCCTTCTTTGTGCTATGATGTTGTAGTTGCCATGCTAGTTGATGGTCAAATCAAAGTAATAGCAAACCTGTGCTCTGATACCAAATGAAAGTGCACTAGGATCAAGGCAACGAGCACTAGAGGGGGGGTGAATAGTGCTTTTAAAAAACTTTCTGCGGAATATAGAATGATTTTGCAAATCGAAAAGCAAACACACAAAGAACACAAGATTTTATCCTGGTTCGGTCTAACCCGACCTACATCCAGTCCCCAAGCAAAACCCGCTTGAGATTTTCACTATCAACCTTGTTAACTACAAGATCACACAGACCATAACCAGTCCCACTTTCAGTAACAATCCTACTGAAAGCAAACAACTCCTTTACACCAAGGAGTCCTATTTACAGAAAAGAAATAATAACTTACAATACAACCTATGAGCCTTCCTTTTGAATGCAAATGAGATGCAATTGGCTTTTGAGGTTGTTGAAACACTCTACTCACGAATTCACTATCTCTCAAAGTGATTTGAGTGAAAAACTGAAGTGAAAAATATCACGTGAGTGAGAAAACAAATACTTGACTGAATAGGAGTGAAAAGCAATAAGTAAATGATTCAAATCAATTAAATTCTTGTTGTTTTTCTGTGTATTTGAGTGTAAAATGCACTCATATTTATAGTTAAAAGATTCCATACGTTGAGAGTATGAAAGGGTGTCAAAACAGTCCATTTTGAACGATCAAAACGTTTGAAAAATGAAAAGGCACGCCTTTGTGAAGTTTAAGGAAAACGGCAAAATTAGTCGACTAAAACATCAGTTAGTCGACTAATAGTTAGTTATTAGTAGACTGACAGTTATCGTCGGTCGACTGATCTGTTAATCGAGCCGTTTGAAAATCTGAACTTTTGAAACTTAGTCGACTTGAGAAAAGTTAGTCGACTGATAATATCATCAGTAGACTGAAAAACCTTTTAGTCGACTGCTGCTAAAATCTTCTGAAAAACAAACATTCTGTTCGGTCGACTGATAAAAAGCATTAGTCGACTGCTGCTAAATTTTTAGAAAACACATGTTCTGTTCAGTCGACTGATAAAACCATTAGTCGACTGCTGCTAATTTTCCAAAAAACAGACACTCTATCCAGTCGACTGATAAAATCTTCGGTCGACTAATTTGACAAGAATGACTTTTTAGAAAATATGGCGCGAAAGGATTAGTCGACTGATAAGTCTATTGGTTGACTAATAAACATGAAAATTTAAGAAAAGAGTTTTCTAAAAAGATTTTCAAAAGTGTTTCTTTTAGAAAAGTTTTTCTAAAGACTTTTAAGGTGAAATGCAACCTAAATATGCACTCTAAGTAAGGCTCTTACAAGAATCTAAGACTTTTAATGAATTAAACATTTGCACACAAGTCTTCAAAGATTCTTTACTGAATTCTTCAATTTCTTCATAGCCTTAGCTGAAATGCAGTTGATTCCACTTGCTCATCATCAAAACCTTGTACTTGAAGTATCATGTTTGGCTTCATTGTCGTAACAGATTCTGGATCCTAAAATGGATTCGGATCTGAAGTCTGAGATCCAAAGTTGAATTAGGTTCTGGATCCTAAAGGGGAATTGGATTTGAAGTCTGAGATCCAATGTAGACTTGGATTCTGGATCCTAAAGAGGAATTGGATCTGAAGTCTGAGATCCGATATGAATGTTGAATCCTGGATCCTAGAATGGGTTTTGGATCTGAATTTGAGATCCAAAAAGTGGGGATTTATACTTGGAAATCTGAATCCAAGTTGGATTTAGGATCTAACTTTGGATTTGGAATTCCAAAATTTGATTTGAGAATTTTGAACTTGGAATATGAATTTCAAAGTCAAATTGGACTTTGAATTTGAAGTTTGAATCTGGAATTTAGAAGATGAATCAAGAATTTCTAAGTTGGAATCGAATTTGGAAAAATGAATTTTAGAAATTGAATCTTGAATATACAGATGAATTTCAAAGGTAAGTTGTATTTTGAATTTGAGATAGAATTTGGAATTTGAAATACAAGATGATTCTAAAGTTTCAAAGTCAAATGGGACCTTGAAATTGAATTCTTAAATCCTTTTGAGAAATAGAGTTGAATTTGAATTTATGAATAGGATTTGACATGAGAAATGAAAGAAAGAATTACTTGGGTTTATGAAAAAGAATTTTTTTAAACAATATGATGCAACTCTATCCTAAATGATGAATGAATTTAAATTTTTGAAATTGGATTTTGAAAAGCTATTCCATTCTTTAAATGAATTAAAATAAGATTGAAGATATAATATATTCTTGACTATGGTCATTGAATGTATTATATAATAATCTATATTTAAATTCAGGTGAAGAATGAAACACATTTGATGCTTTTATAGAATTTAAAATGAAATTAACTCTCAATATACCCTGACTATGGTCATTGGTATATATTTTGAATTAATTTTAAGTTAAATTCTGATAAAAGAAGAAAATATTTAAGGAAAATATGATGAATTTTGAAAACGGATCCAGTGTGGATCCAGTGTTATTTCGTAAAAGATAAAAATACTAAGTCTTGTCCACACCCTGACTATGGCCATTGATATGGATCATCAACTTAGGATTAATTTACCTCTTACGAAATGATGCACGTGCCATTCGTGTTTCACCATTGTGAGATTTTGAGAAATAAAGGAAAAATGCATGAAGAACAAGTAATTCATGATATTTACAATGCTCATTCATTCTATCTAAAACAGGAAATGTAAATTCTCACTAACATCTAAGTTGTTACAATCCTTGGATTTGAAATTTGAAGTAATAATATTTCTAGTTTAAGAAAGCAATACAGGTTTTCCATGACTTCCCTGCAAAGAAATGAGTTAGCACAATTTATAGAAGAGAATACTTCCTTGAAAGCAAAATTGCATATGATTGTAACGATCCTAATGCAAGATGTTACGCTCATACTAAATGGGAAAGGCATATACAATGGGTGAAGTCAAGAGTCAGAATGGTCCAAGGTGAACCATCATGAAATGTGGTAGTTTCTGACGAACCGTCATAGAAAAGAAAGAGAGACACAGTGGTTTATTATGAACCACTGTGAAATATGGCAGCTATGGTAGTTCTTGATGAACTACCATAGAGGAAAGGGGACATAATGGTTCAATGTGAACCACTGTGAAAACGCAACAGTTATGGGAGAACTACTATAGAGGAAAAGAAGGTACAGTGGTTCATTGTGAACCACCGTGAAATCACAGCCAATATGGTAGTCCATTGTTGAACTACCATAGAGGGAGAAGAAGTCACAGTGGTTCATCATGAACCACTGTGTAAATACAGCAAGGTGCTGATAAGTAGCTGAACATGATAACAGTAAGAATTAGAGCTTCAGCATTGCTGTAAACAAAGGGATGCAACGAGGATATGGATGTAATGATAGCACAGAAAAGTGGGCAGTTGGGGATTACATATGGTTGTAACGAAACTAATCTGGGAGGAACCAGACTTCGTAATCCAAAATGCACAGAACAAAGGAGGGTTATTTAGACCTATAATTTCAAAAAATTGTGAAATTTGAAATACCTTTTAATCAGGAGGGCTATCAGGCAGCAGGGGAATTCACGGTAACTGATTTATTGCCATTCTTTTTATTTCATTAGCAGGACAAGTGTCAGAATACAGTCTTAAAAAAAAATCAACGAATGTCAGCAAGACGATGGGGAGGAAGCTCCTTGATGTCCTTGTAATGACGGAACTCTGGATCATCAGCACATACAACTTTGATCTTATCATCCTTCTCACCCTAATCGATCATAGGCATTAATCAGAGCACGTAAGAAACAGCCAGACAATACTGGCTCCTGTGCAAGTAAAATTGATTAATTTCAAATCTGAAACTAAATGCAGTTACTTTTACACCCAGATGAAGTGAGCTTGCTTGAAAGAAATTACCTGCATCAATGTTAGCACATCCATTGGATCACTATCTTCACAGATTGTTCATGAAATGAATCCATAATTGTGCGAATACACAACAGATGAATGTAGGACGCGATCAATCTTAACTTTTTATACATATAGAAATGAATATTGCTTTACAATTGCGTAAAAAATCTTACAAAACCTATGATATATATGATACTCACTACATTGGAAATTAACAACAGGAAATATGTCATAAAATGAAGGACAACAGCTATAGAAAAACAAATTCTTTTATTTATAAACCACAGGGGAAGTGAACTCTTATAACCTAATTTACAAAATCAGTGATAAACATTGTCAAGTTCCACACCTTGATAAGACCTATTGCTTTATCCAGCTCATACTTAACTTTACTGCCCTTGCCGATTTCAACAACCAGATAGCGTTTCAATTCTTGCGCTACCACACCAATGCATCTTGAGCAGAACAAGGGACTGTAGAGACGAATGATTTTAAGATAGAGAGAATAACCACTCGGGCAAGGCTACCAACACCAACCCCGACTGTAGGTCTGATAAAACTAATTCCACAACCTTTTGAGATATGATCATAGTAAGTCTGTTATCTAAACAGATGAGGGGTCTTGATTTGTAGTCAAACTAACATCGCCCTGGATACCCTTCAACAGAAGCAATAAAAGCAACTAATCAGATTTTAAACATTAAACTTTGGCTTTAAAATTGTTAAGATACTGAATTTAATAGAAAACTTCAAGGCAGGGGATGAACATAATTACAACAGCCTTTGAATACGTACCTGAATCTGTTGCAAAACAACAGATACATTGCCAGGGATTCTTTCGCCCAACTGAGCTAGAATATTACAGAGGGATGTGATGTGCTGTATGCAGAAGGTGTACTATTGCAGACTAAAATATAAATGGAAAATACTATTGCATTCGATGTGGCAATTCAATAGATATAAAATAAAAATAGAAAAGATAGCACTAGATGAGTTTGTACGTGGATACTTTGCAATGGTGACATTCATGTTGTCTTACCTGTACCGGTCAACAGAGACCTCATCACGCTCGTTGAACAAGCACAAAACGAATCTGTATAAAAGAAAACATCCCAATAGATCATAACTGCATAAATCTGAACATGGGATGGAACTGGTTGTAAGCTTTTGTGATCATCGCAAAATTTTTCCTCTCTTGTGGTTTCTCTCTCTTCCTTCTCTTTTCCTTTTCCAACCTTTATTTTCCTCCCTTTTTGAATGGAGAAGAATAAAAGAAAGAAAGAAAGAGAGAAGAGGAACTCTTTTGCGGGTTTTCACTTGACCTTGATTTGAAAAGTATTTAGAAAATTACTCGCCTCCGTTTTTTAAAAATGTTGCGGGAAAAAATGGAGAGACGGGATTCGCTCGTTGGTACGAGGTTCGACCGTTCCTGGCGCCTTCAGGGGTAATCGAACCAAGGATCGAATCTATACCTTTTGCTTTGCCTAAATATGATCTAAGAATTCATTCTAATTCTAAATACACAAAGAATCATGCTTGTGCAATGCAAGAATGTATGCTCCTTTTGAAAGATGTTTTAAAATTTTCCAAGTATTCTAAGATGAACTTGATAATAGAGTGAAGAAATGGTTGAATCTAACTTTAGAACTTGAGATAGATTAGAGAAGTTCTAAGTTTTTGAAGTAAATCAGGGTTGGAAGAAATAAATGAGAAAGAATGATTTGAAGTTTTAAAAATGAAAAGAAAATGAAATTTCAAAGTCAAAAATAGACTTTGAATTTGATTTTGAACTTAGAAAAGGAAGTGAATACTTGAAATGAAATTGAATTTAGATTTTGAAGTTTTGAATTTTGGAAAGGACTGAGAAAATAAAATGGTATTTAAGAATAGAAATGGATTTAAGAGATTCAGATTAGATCTAAAAATGAAATTGAAATCTAGAATTGGAGTTGGATTCCGAATCCTAAACAGAATGGGATCCGAGCTTTGGAATCCAAGATGGACTTGGGTTTTGGATCCTAAAATAGAGTGATCTGAAGTCTGAGATCTAAATGTAGAATTGGGCTCTGGATCCTAAGATGGATTTGGATCTGAAGTCTGAGATCCAATGTAGAGTTACACTCTGGATCCTAAGATGGATTTGGATCTGAAGTCTGAGATCCAAGGTGAAATTGGATTCTGGATCCTATAAGGAAATTGGATCTGAAATCTAAGATCCAAAAGTAAAATTGGAGTCTGGATCCTAAGGAGGAATTGGATCTGAAGTCTGAGATCCAATATGAGTGTTGAATCCTGGATCCTAGAATGGATTTGGATCTGAAGTCTGAGATCCAATTGTGGAGTTTGATTCTGGATCCTAAGATGGATTTGGATCTGAAGTCTGAGATCCAAAGAGTGGGGATTTATACTTAGAAATCTGGATCCAAGTTGGATTTAGGATCTAACTTTGGATTTGGAACTCCAAGATTTGATTTGAGAATTCTGAATTTGGAATATGAATTTCAAAATCAAATTGGACTTTGAATTTGAAGTTTGAATCTGGAATTTAGAAGATGAATCAGAATTTCCAATTGAATTTGGAAGATGAAATTTAGAAATTGAATCTTGAATATACAGATGAATTTTCAAAGTTAAATTGTACTTTGAATTTGAGATAGAATTTGGAATTTGAAATACAAGATGATTCTGGAGTTTCAAAGTCAAATGGGACCTTGAAATTGAATTCTTGACTCCTTTTGAGAAATAGAGTTGAATTTGAATTTATAAATAGGATTTGATGAAGGAAAGAATCACTTGGATTTATGAAAAAGAATTTAGAAATATGATGTAAATCTATCTAAATGATGAATGAATTTAAATTTTTGATTTTGAGTTTTTGAAAAGCTATTCCATTCTTTAAATGAATTAAAATAACATTGAAGATATAATACATCCTTGACTATGATCATTGAATGTATTATATAATAATCTATATTTGAATTCAGGTGAAGAATGAAATACATTTTGTGCTTTTATAGAATTTAAAATGAAATTAACTCTCAATATACCCTGACTATGGCCATTGGTATATATTTTGAATTAATTTTAAGTTAAATTCTGATAAAAGAAGAAAATATTTAAGGAAAATATGATAAATTTTGAAAAACGGATCCAGTGTGGATCTAATGTTATTTTGTAAAAGATAAAAATACTAAATTTTGTCCACCCTGACTATGGCCATTGCTGTGGATCATCAACTTAGGATTAATTTACCTCTTACGAAATGGTGCACGTGCCATTCGTGTTTCACCAATGTGAGATTTTGAGAAATAAAGGCAAAAAGCATGAAGACAAGTAATTCATGGTATTTTACAATGCTCATTCATTCTAATCTAGAACTGAAAACGTAAATTTCTCATTTATACCTAATTTATTACAACTTTGAACTGCAAAATATCAGAAATTTCTAGTCCAAGAGAGAAATTCAAGCTTCTTATATATTCCTGCAAAACAGAGTTAGCACAGGATATTGAATATATAATAGACGGATGTTGTATTAAGAATTGATATATATATCTATGTAGGCAATGTACATATATACAAAAAATACATATATATATATATATATATATATATATATATATATATACATATGTATAGATATATATACATATATATATATACATACATATATGTAGAGAGAGATAGAGAGAGATACACGTACATATATATGTATCCAAGCATGATATTTACATATATATATGTATATGCTCACATTCAGTATGTGTGACATAAATGAATGACATTTGCTATGGGAATGGAGATGCTGAATGTGAAGGGGCTGTGTAGGTGCAGTAATGCTAGGAGTGAGCTATACCTACGTGAAGGCACAAAGGCATTGTGCAAAGGGGTATTGTTGGTGACATGACAGTACTAAGGCAGCAGTAAAGAAGTGGTTGAACATGATATGCGGATGATGCAGGGGATGCTGCAAGAAAGGGGTGTGGTGCTGTCGGTGTATTATATTACATTGGGAATAAAGTGTAGCAAGATCACAGCAGGTTAAGGTGAGTGCTGAAGACAGGTGAGCATATGTACATGGCATGTTGCATGTGATTAAGGAAGTGAAGGTGTAGCAGCTATGTTGAATACCCTGTGAAGGTGAGGGTATCACAAGTGCAAGAAAACATAGGTAACAGGGTGCAGGTGGTTGTGAAATGTGTTGTGAATAGTACAATTGGCAGGAAGGTATGTATCGAGAAAGATGTGCTGCTGTGAAGAGTGACACAAACACAATGAGCATAATGTAATTCAATTACAGCTAGTAATGGATATCCAGAGGAATGAGATATGGACTATAAAGCATAACAACTGAAATAACAATATCAGCGAAATGGAAATCCTATTATTATCCAAGATGGCCAATGAACCAAGTTGAAGGCATAAATCCTCGCCACTGCGAGGAATTCCAGCACTTAAAAAAAAAGTTATCCAATCCCAAGATCTTGTCTCATGGAACATTAGGCTTCCTAGAAATAGTTGCTGCGAATACAGCGGCTCCACGAATGACTGATGCAATTATAGCTAGCATCCACAAATTTCTTATCAAAATGCAAAGATCTGTCATCGTATCCCTCCAGTCTGTCAAAAAGCTTGACGATATCACTTTTGGTATCATCAGTCATAGGCTGATCAATTTCAGAAGCGGCCAATGAGGCAACCCCAACAAGTACAAACAAAAAAAAATGTCATCCCATGGGCATCTGCGAGAATGCTACTTCTCTCATGACCCTGCTCCTTGACAGAGATCAAACTTTCAATTGAAATAGTAATAGTCAGGTAGTGAACTCGCATCTAAGGTAACATCGTGTGTGTGTCCAAAATCAATCTTGACTATAGCTCAGATATCCAGATTTGAACAAACTCTTTTCTTTTCTTTTTTTTATTCTTTTTTTTTTTAAGCACACCCAATGCATTATTTTCAGGAAATTGGGCCCCTGCTGATCTAAAAGGGCTTTCCATTCTCTCAAAAGCAATGGTTAGCTAACATGATGGAGTAACAACATTAAAAAAAAAAATAAGTTAATGATAGAACTTGTAAAATGAAGATTATAACAACACATCAGCATAAAAGGTGGGAATAATAGATGTATTACAGAGATGTAACCACAGGTGAAGTGTAGAAAAAAAAAATCACCTGTTAAGAGATGAAGTAGGATGCTTAAATGGATTTAAGATAATACAATAAACAAAGGCCAAGACGTTGATGTTGAGTAATTGAAAAACGCTACTGATTTTTTTGAAAACCGATAATTCTCAGAATTCTCACCATCACCTTGTATACATGCCTCCACCTTGGTTAAAAATAACACTGAACCGGTGGTCTCATGTAGTTGAGAGTAATTTACTACTAAACTGCTGCTGCTATCCAATATCGTGCTCCAATTTCATCACCCTCTAACATGAATTTCATTAGCTAAAAAGAAAAATGAAACGTCACCACCACAAATTGTATCAACAAAGTTAACTATGATGGTCGACATGAAGGCTTTCATAACTTATAAATATGCAATGAAATTAGGGTATCAATCAAGGCAGTTTCATTGAATCCGCAAAATGTGATGGAGGAACCCACAGGGGAGCTCCAAAAATACCAACAACCTGTCCTGGGCGAAGTTGCACATCAGTATACATACTGAGAGATATCGGTCAGCTCTTTGGGACCTCTTAACCATCAGCTGAGACACATCACCAACATGCCTGTGCTTCAAGAACTATAGAGTCAAAGCATGAATAGCACGCCTATAATCATCTCAAAAAAAAAAAAGTCACAATCTGAATGAGAAACATTTGGCATAACTGTTGATAAGTATATCAATCAAATGAGAAATACATAGTTGTCACTTACAGATTTATCGGAGATATATACGAATTGAACCCTGATATTCAGAGCGAAGGATTTGAATGACTCACGCAGAAATGATCTGGGGTTCTTGGAGTAGCAGATGCTAAATTACTCAAATTCTACCAACAAACTGGCAAATGAACTCTGATCCGGTGTTCGCATAATGTAACTTCTTTCAGTGACATTTTTTTTAGTCGAAGAAATAATTGCTAAAAAAAAAGGGGAAAATAACCAGTATGAACGATTCTGATGCTATTTGCAGGGGATCAGCTCCGGACGAAGCTGCAACAGCTGCAGGGTGAGGACTGATAGCAAATAATGAACAATGATATTTGTTCAATGAGGAAATGCAGGGAGCGTAATGGAGGACCAGGAAGAGCATGCTCTCCTAACCCATGAAACAAACAAATATACTAGATGAAGCAGACGACCAAATCAGAATCGAGGAGTTTAAAACACATGCTAACTAATAAAGCAACAAAAAAAAAATGAAGATAACAACGAGCACTAATAGGAGATATATAATTCAGTTGAGCCTTGCATAAACGGAGATAAGGTCCAGGTATATCATCCAGTCCGGATGAACCAGGATTCTTAAATCCGATGATATAAATGAAACAATGGAAGAACAAATTGATTATAGGCAATAGAAAGAAGATATCGGAGCGTGGATACTCCTTTTCATTTTGCACACAGGTAGATTGAGTTACCATGAGCAAATCTAATGCTACCGATGGTGCGTAAAGGGGTTAAAACAGAGAATCAAAAGGAAAATTCAGAGAAAAACAGGCAGAAGGAAAAATATTTACCGTAATTTCAAAACCCTGAAAGATAGAGAAGAAGGCCTTCTTCTCCAGCGGGTGATCTTGCACGAAAAACCCAAAGGGAGGAGATCGATTCTTCTTCAGGGGAAGCAGGAGAGAAGTCTGATAGCTTTGCTTCATGGCCTTTCTACTATAAGGTCGACTTCCCTGTTCGGTATGAGAGAGGGCTGGAACTTCTTGCGATCCGGCTGAGAGACAGTCGGCTTCCTTCACTTGAGCCGAATGGGAAATCAAATCCGATGAAAGGGAAAAGGGGAAAAGAATAAGAAGGATCAGAGAGAGGAAAAAAAAGCAATGGGAGAAGGAAGAGCAATATGTCTAGAAGGGTGGTGGGGTGGAACACGGTTCGTGAAGTAGAAGAAGAGGAATGTACAAGAAAGGGGAGGGGTGAAGATGATCCGTTTTAGGGTTCTCCTGAATGCCCTTTTAAGGAGGAAGAAGGAGGATGCGGTTGGGGGTTTGTTGTAGATGGACGGAGATCGGGAGATGGAGGTTTCGGTTGGTGATGGGTGGCTTGCGGAGGAGGGTTCGGCCATGGAGAGGGAAGGAGAGCGGCGGCTGAGGAAGGAGAAGGGCGAGAGTTAAGGTTTTCAAAAACCCTAACTCGACTCTTAACATCAAATATAAGTTTTTTTCAAAAAAGAGCTTCTTTAAAAAGTTTTTTCTAAAATGGGTTTTCAAAAACTATTTTTTTGCAATTTCCTTCATTTATTTCTGAAATTTTTCATTCTTTTCTCAATATTTTTTATTTTTTTTGTATTTTCGGAATGAAAATCTAAGACTTTACGAGAAAACAAAGATTAGACACTAATGTTTTTGTATTTTTCTGAGAAATATTTACAAAAGCATTTTTCTGAGAATTTCGAACCATTTCGGGAAAATTTCTTCAGAAAAAAGGTTTTTGACCCAGGTTTTGAGAAAATGTTCGAGTTTTGACACTCGAATCAAGAAATTCAATGTGATGAATCCAAACGGATGTCGAATGGACTATCCGAGTTATTTAAAGGCTATTTTTGGTATTTTCTATAATTTTAATTTAAAATTTGAACAAGGAGATTCAGATTTGGATCTGAGCAATGAATCCAGATCCAAAATCAATTTAAACATATAAAATGAATTTAATTTCAATAAAACTTGAGAAATGAACCAGATTTTAGATTTAAAATGACTTATTTACTCAAAAAATGAATTTAGGGGCAAAAGGGGAATATTAAAAAGATTTTGAAAAATTTGGGGTGTTCAAATATGCCACTCTTTGCTACTAAGCCGGTTGAAAGCCGAGCTTAGTGGCAAAGAAAACACTCCAAATTTTGAAAATGCCCCAGTCAGTAGATCTGAACTAGGTGTGGAGGAATATACGACTTTTTAGGCTTAAAACATTGTCCTAAATGGCTTGGGAGGACGAAATCCTTGAAATGATATGATTGAATGATAGAGATGAGAAAATCGTGGTGGGACTTTGGGCGAAGCTCCCGAAAATGACGAAAGATAAGAAGTTTGATCAAGTCTCATGAATGAGGCGAAATCAGCCTTTGAATGACTCAGGTTTAGCCCTTAACCTGGATGGGACAAAGATATATCGAGATAATTTGGGAAAAGGAATATATGAGGACTTTGATGGGACATTTATGAGAGAATGTCTAGCGAGATGAAGCTCAAATGGGATCCTGTCCTGGATGGATATACAAATCATGGATTCCTTGATGGGAAGAACCATGATGGGACTTGGAAGGAAACACCTCGTCGAAACGAGGGAGACTCGTTGAAACGAGATTCAGGTTTAACCAAAACCTGAAGAAGGAAGATACCTCGTGATATGAGGTTCAGGCTTAACCCTTAACCTGAAGGGGACGACCATATGGAATCTTCGAGTGAAGAGACCATGATGGGACATTCGGAGTTTGGACGAACAAATCCGAAGGGGGTTTGCGAAAGGAAAAAGGAAATGGGGTTCCCTAAAGCTCGAAAAAGGGGTGAACTTGGGCGTCTCATTGCTGAGACTGAATCAGCTTTTGAATTTAATGACCTCTCGCAGGGAGTACAGGTTTTGACCCTTAACCTGAGTGGGAACAACCATACGGATTTCTCGAAACCGTGATGGGACAGGAGAGATACTTCAACTGAATGGGGTAACTCTTCCGGAAATGTGAGAAATAGTAAGAAGATGTGAGACAAAATGAAGGATGAATAAGGTGACAGGAGGCGAATCTTTCAATGGGGTAAAAGATGAATAAGGTGAATGTCATATCAAGGAGACAAACCTCTTGACAAGGCGAAAGATGGAACAAGACAAATCCTTTGGACAAGAGAAGGTGAATGTGGAATATGAAGAAGGCAATGTTTTTAACAAGGAGAATGTAAGATGTGAAATATGAAGAAGGCAATCCTTTTAACAAGGAGAATGTAAAATGTAAGATATGAAGAAGGCAATCCTTTTAACAAGGAGAAGGCAACTCGACAAAGCGAAAGACGAGGAAGACAATCATTTAATCAAGAAGAAAGGCAAATCTTTTGACAACGCAAAAAGACAGGGAAGGCGATCCTTTTATCAAGGAGAAGGTGAGTCTCTCGACAAAACAAAAGACGGAGAAGGCAATCCTTTCATCAAGGAGAAAGCAAGTCTCTCGGCAAAGCGAAAGACGAAGAAGGCAATCCTTTTATCAAGGAGAAGGCAAGTTTCTCGACAAAGCGAAAGACGGGGAAGGCGATCCTTTTACCAAGGAGAAAGCGAGTCTCTCGACGGAGCGAAAGACGGAGAAGGCAAGTCTTTTATCAAGGAAAAGGCGAGTCTCTCGACAAAGCGAAAGACGGGGAAGGCGATCCTTTCATCAAGGAGAAGGCAAGTCTCTCGACAAAGCGAAAGACGAAGAATGTAAAACAACTCTAGGTTGTATCTAAATGGATATCAAATATTTATTTCATTCTTTAGAATATCTAGAAAATTTTGCCAATAGGATAAATTTATAGTTGACTTCAACGCTTAAAAAAATGTGTACATGTGTGCAACGATATTCCCTCTTTTACCTAGAGTATTTCCTCCAATGAGGTTAACTCCTTGGTTTTTAAGAGTCAAATTCAGAACTTTAGCGCTGATGATTTTCTTCAAGGAAGTTATCCATTTCCCTGATATGAGGAGAAAAGATATATTCTTAATTTCATAAAAGCAAGTAGTGAAGAGATATTGATAAAAGAATTTCGCATAAGAAAAGACGACTTCTAGCAATTTAGGCAGTTTGATATCTGAGTGTTTTCTCATGATGATCTTTTGCACTCTTTTTTATTCATTGGGCTTTTTCGGGCTTTTTACATCATCCTTCATTTTGGAGATGTCCTGACTTTTCTCTCTTTTTTCAGGGAAGGGTACGTCACAAACTCCTTCATCTCGGAGATGCTTCGATCCTTCATTTTCTCATGGATTATATATGATGGTGGCTCAAAAGGTCTTTAGGTGATAGCAGAAATCAAATATTATTTAGGGTTTGTCGGTAGGTCCATCACATCCGCCTTCATCTCGACGGTGATCCGAACTTTCCCTGGAAGGATCCGTCACAAACTCCTTCATCTTGGAGATGTTTCAAATCTTCTTTGGCCCCGGGGGTCTACTCGCTTAATTCGCCTTCATCTTGACGACAATTGAGAGATCCCTTTTGCAGATATTTGATTGCAACTTTAAAATGAGAGGATATGGATTAAGTGAATTCTTTTATAGCTCAGGATATTTCCACTGTCTAATTGCCAGAAAATCATCTTTAAACATGCGTCATAGCCATGATCAATATCAATTCGTTTCCGGCTTTTCAATGTCATCGAATATTTCTTTCGCCAATCATACCGAGGATATTTCTTTCATCCTTTTGGTTGATCAAACAGGGAAAAGATTTGAATTTTACCTCTTTTTTGCAAAAAGTTTCACCTTTTTGAAAGAAATACTAGAGGTAATCTAAGGTAATTCTTTTGTGTAATAAGAATATTGAAATCAACAAATACTTTTAGCAAATTGACAATTTTTTCATGAATTCTATGTGAAATACTCACCCAATATAGATTTTGATGCGACCCTTAGTTGCAATTTATGATTTTGGACATTCTGACTAGTGAACTGAGACCTTTCATTTAGCGACCAGCGAAGGAGCTGGAACATTTCATTTAGCGACCAGCGAAGTAGCTGGGACATTTCATTTAACGACCAGCGAAGTAGCTGGGACATTTCATTTAACGACCAACGAAGTAGTTGGGACATTTCATTTAACGACCAGCGAAGTAGCTGGGACATTTCATTTAACGACCAGCGAAGTAGCTCGGACATTTTATTTAACGACCAACGAAGTAGTTGGGACATTTTATTTAACGACCAACGAAGTAGTTGGGACATTTCATTTAACGACCAGCAAAGTAGCTGGGTCATTTCATTTAGCGACCAACGAAGTAGCTGGGACATTTCATTTAGCGACCAGCGAAGTAGCTGGAACATTTCATTTAGCGACCAGCGAAGTAGCTGGAACATTTCATTTAGCGACCAGCGAAGTAGCTGGGACATTTCATTTAACGACCATCGAAGTAGCTGGGACATTTCATTTAACGACCAGCGAAGTAGCTGGAACATTTCATTTAGCGACCAGCGAAGTAGCTGGAACATTTCATTTAACGACCAGCGAAGTAGCTGGGACATTTCATTTAACGACCAACGAAGTAGTTGGGACATTTCATTTAACGACCAGCGAAGTAGCTGGGACATTTCATTTAACGACCAGTGAAGTAGCTCGGACATTTCATTTAACGACCAGCGAAGTAGCTCGGACATTTTATTTAACGACCAACGAAGTAGTTGGGACATTTTATTTAACGACCAACGAAGTAGTTGGGACATTTCATTTAACGACCAGCGAAGTAGCTGGGACATTTCATTTAGCGACCAGCGAAGTAGCAGGGACATTTCATTTAGCGACCAGCGAAGTAGCTGGAATATTTCATTTAGCGACCAGCGAAGCAGCTGGGACATTTCATTTAACGACCAACGAAGTAGCTCGGACATTTTATTTAACGACCAACGAAGTAGTTGGGACATTTTATTTAACGACCAGCGAAGTAGCTTGAACATTTCATTTAACGACCAGCGAAGTAGCTGGGACATTTCATTTAGCGACCAGCGAAGTAGCTGGAACATTTCATTTAATCATTTAACGACCAGCGAAGTAGCTGGGACATTTCATTTAATCATTTAACGACCAGCGAAGTAGCTGGGACATTTCATTTAATCATTTAACGACCAGCGAAGTAGCTGGGACATTTCATTTAATCATTTAACGACCAGCGAAGTAGCTGGGACATTTCATTTGATCATTTAACGACCAGCGAAGTAGCTGGGACATTTCATTTAATCATTTAACGACCAGCGAAGTAGCTGGGACATTTTATTTAATCATTTAATGACCAGCAAAGTAGCTGGGACATTTTATTTAATCATTTAATGACCAGCGAAGTAGCTGGGACATTTTATTTAATCATTTAACGACCAACGAAGTAGCTGGGACATTTCATTTAATCATTTAACGACCAGCGAAGTAGCTGGGACATTTTATTTAATCATTTAACGACCAGCGAAGTAGCTGGGACATTTTATTTAATCATTTAACGACCAACGAAGTAGCTGGGACATTTTATTTAATCATTTAACGACCAGCGAAGTAGCTGGGACATTTTATTTAATCATTTAACGACCAGCGAAGTAGCTGGGACATTTCATTTAATGGCTTGATTTAAGATTGAGACTTTCTGAGAGACAAACAGCATGAGGACTGATGAACTTGATTTTTAGATTTGGAAACTTAGCAAAATAACCAATGCGAACTCTAGGTTTTCCAACTGAGAGTCGGGAAGAAGATCAGCCTATTTAAGATATTTAGAGATTGAAGCAAGAAGAATGGCCGGGGTTTCAGGATTATCCCTTATCCTGAAGGGGAAAACAAAATAGATGTTTTGAAGAGAATTTAGAAAAAGAATGATTCAGGTTTATCCCTTAACCTTAAAGGGGAAATAGAAGATTTTATGAAGAGATAACCTAAGACTTGAATTTAGAAGGGATATGACAAGATTTAGAATTTATGATCTATGATTTAGATAGACCGGGTATGTGACGGGGAATATAAAAAGAATAAACTTGGAGAAGACAAAAGGATATAGAACTTTGAAAAAAATGTAGAACATTTGAGGAAATTGATTTATTTTTGTAAAAGAATTCTCACAGGTAGCATGGTTGCCCCTATGAGTGATCTTCAGGATTATCCCTTATCCTGAATGGGAAAAGAATTTAAGGAATTATAATAAAGAGAGATTGATATAAATTTAGAAAATCAACGAAGGTTGACGAAAACTTGTATTTACAAAAGAATCCCCATAGGTAGCGTTATTGCTCCCTCGAGGGGTCTCAGGATTATCCCTTATCCTGAATGGGAAACAAGAATAGAATTTAAAGAGATTTAATGAAGGGAAATTGATATAAATCTGGAAAATCAACAAAGATTCACAAAACTTGTGTCTACAAAAGAATCCTCATAGGTAGCGTGGTGGCTCCTATGAGGGGTTTCAGGATTATCCCTTATCCTGAATGGGAAAAAATAGAATTTAAGAAAATTTAGCGAAGGCAAATTGTTATAAATCTAGAAAATCAATAAAGATTAACAAAACTTGTATTTACAAAAGAATCCTCATAGGTAGCGTTGTTGCTCCTACGAGGGGTCTCAGGATTTTCCCTTATCCTGAATGGGAAAAAGAATAGAATTTAAAGAGATTTAATGAAGGGAAATTGATATAAATCTAGAAAATCAACAAAGATTAACAAAACTTGTATTTTACAAAAGAATCCTCATAGGTAGCATTGTGGCTCCTACGAGGGGTCTTAGGATTTTCCCTTATCCTGAATGGGAAAAAGAATAGAATTTAAGAAAAATTGAATAAAGGAAAATTGATATAAATCTAGAAAATTTAACAAAGATTGACAAGACTTGTATTTACAAAAAGAATCCTCATAGGTAGCGTTATTGCTCCTACGAGGGGTTTCAGGATTATCCCTTATCCTGAATGGGAAAATAGAATAGACATTTTTGAAGAGAATTTAGAAAAAGAATGATTCAGGTTTATCCCTTAACCTGAAGGGGAAATGGAATAGACATTTGATGAGAATTTAGGAAAATAATGATTCAGGTTTATCCCTTAACCTGAACGGGAAATAGAATAGACATTTGATGAGAATTTAGAAAGGAATGATGCAGGTTTATCCCTTAACCTGAAAGGGAAGAAGAATAAAATTTATAAAAATGGAGAAGAAGAAAGGAAAGAAATTTTGAAAATTTATTTTGGAAAAGAATTCTCACAGGTAACATTGTTGCTCCTATGAGGGGTTTCAGGATTATCCTTTTATCTTGAATTTAAGAAAAGTAAATGAAGGAAAATTGATATAAATCTAGAGAATCAATAAAGATTGGCAAAACTTGTATTTACGAAAGAATCCTCATAGGTAGCATTATGGCTCCTACGAGGGGTCTCAGGATTATCCCTTATCCTGAATGGGAAAAAGAATAGAATTTAAGGCAAATTAATATAAATCTAGAAAATCAATAAAGATTGGAAAAACTTGTATTTACAAAAGAATCCTCATAGGTAGCGTTATTGCTCCTACGAGCGATCTCAGGATTTTCCCTTATCCTGAATGGGAGCACCTCGGACAACAAGGGTCAGGTTTATCCCTTAACCTGAGGGGGAAATAAGAATAAAGGAAATACCTCATGGGAAAGAGGCATCAGGTTTATCCCTTAACCTGAAAGGGTAGAAAGATTGATAAAATTTAATGAAATTGAGGAAATATTGATAAACTTGATAAAAACTTGATAAAATTGATATAAACTTGAATAAAATGAATGAAACTGATAAAAATATCAAACTTAACTGAAAATTTATAAGATTTAAGAGAAAAGGAGTTTTTCTGATCCTGCCTGCATATGGGATCTTGAAAGGGAAATGTTTATTTAAAAGATAGGTGAAAAATCATTTTTGGGAGGAAAATTCATTTGTAAGAAGAACGATCAGCGCAAGATCTGATCCTTTAAAAAGGAGAATCATCATGAGAGATCATCATGAGGTTTAATTTCGAGGATAGTGGTTTAAAACCAGTTTTGAAGGAGAAAACAAACATGAGGTGATGATTTTGAAGACAAATGGTTTTCAAAACCTAATTTGAAAAAGGAAAATCAACATGTTAGTTTATTTAAAAGGGATTTAGATCAAAATATTTGAATCTTTTGAAGACTTTTTAGAAGAAGTTTTATGATTTTGAAAATCCTCATAGGCAATATCATTTCTCTCATGATGGAGGAAAACAAATTTTGAAAATAGATGACAAGTGTTATCGTCGCAAAATTTTTCCCCGTCTTCCCTTCCTTGCGGAAGAGAGAGGGAAATGCTTTCGCGAGTCAAACTTGACCGGATTTTGGAAATTGTTTTGAAATACTCGCCTCCGTTTTGAAAATTGCGGGAAAATCCATGGGATGGGGCTCGACCTGTCGGTACGAGGTTCGACCGTTCTTGCCGCCTTTAACAGGGGTAATCGAACCAAGGACCAAATTTATGCTTGACTTAGCGAAATTATCGAAATTGTATTCTATCCTAAATGCACAGAGAATTCAGGCATGTGCTAAAAAATGTAAAATTGGAAAATATGATGTATGCTTAGAAAACATCTGAAGTTGAAAAGTATTTCTCAGGAAAAGATGGAAATCAATCTCTCAAGAAAACTCAGACAAAGAAGGTTTGAAATCTCGAGAAAATTTATAAAGATTTGGAAAATCTTGAAGAAGGGAGAATCTCGAGAAAATCTTGAGAAAGTTTATAAAGACTTAGAAAAATGAGAATCTCAGGACAATTTTGAGAAAACTTAGAAAGACTTGGAAAACCATGAGGAAATGAGAATCTCGGGAAAATCTTGAGAAAGTTTATAAAGACTTAGAAAGCCATGAAGAAATGAGAATCTCAGGAAAATTTTGAGAAAGTTTAGAAAGACTTGGAAAATCATGAAGAAATGAGAATCTCGGGAAAATGGAAGGAATTCTTGAGAAAAGATGAACATTTGAAAAGGAAAGCACTTGTTGGGAGAACTCGGACTTTGAGAATTTTCTTAAGAAAATGATAGAAAATTTATAAGAAAATTCATCGAAGAAGGAAATTTAGAACTTAGGAAATTGAAATCCTGAGAACATTGTCCTTGAAATCTCTGAAAATGGATTTTTGATTCTTGAGAAATATGAAAATTCCTTTTGAAAATGGATCTTAAGAAAATAACTTTTTTAGGAAAATCACGGGAAAACTTTGAGTTGAGAAATCCAACTCCGAATATCTTCATAGTTTCTTGAGAAATCAATTTCCATGAAGTGAAAATTTCTTGAGAAAGTCATGAGAAAAACAAATGATGCAGATGATTTGAATAAATGAATGCACTTCAAAAAGATTTCTAAAAAAATTGTTGGAAAAATGTGGATTAAGCCAAAGTAAATCCTTCACATATTCTGACTGTGGCCATGAATATGTTCAGAGTTTACTTGAGTTAATTCACAATATTTTGAAAAATTTAGAAATATGATGTGCATTTTTAAGATAGCCTAAGAGTATAGGCTCAATGTGACTGGTAGATAGATGATGAATCTGGGTCTCGTCCATATTTCGACTAGGGCCGTAAACATGGATTCCACCGAGTTCATCAACTCTCTAAGAGTTGGTGCACGTGCCATTCGTGTTCATCCACGGTGAATTTTGAAAATTTGAGATATATGCATCATAGAATCAGGATATTACTGAAATCAAACTAGATGAGATGCAACCTAATCTAAGCAGTAAAAGTAAATCTTATTCCAAGGTTTACATTGGATTGTTACATTGCATAACATAAAGTAAAAAAAAATGAAATAGAGCCAGGGAATCAACATCTTCTAGATTTTCCTGCAAAATGAGAGTTAGTACAAAATAACCAAGAAAAATGGGTATATATACTATATACAACGAAGATATATAAAAATATTTGAATTTATGATAAGTGATATGTGGTAATGAAGATATATTTACAAAAAGTAAAAGAAAAGAAAAATATATATGATAACCAATGCACATGAAGGGATATATATATATATATAAGTATATATATATATATATATATATATATATATATATATATATATATATATATATATTTATATATGTATGTTCATAACATATATCTATATATATACATATATATGTATACATATAGGTAGATATACAATATATATACATATATATAGATATATATATATACATATAATGAGAAACATATACATAAAAAAAATATACATACTAATGGAAATTACATATAATGGGTAAAATCAGAAAATACAGGTATATACTGTTTCTGAGGGGGAAATAAGAATAAAGGAAATACCTCATGGGAAAGAGGCATCAGGTTTATCCCTTAACCTGAAAGGGTAGAAAGATTGATAAAATTTAATGAAATTGAGGAAATATTGATAAACTTGATAAAAACTTGATAAAATTGATATAAACTTGAATAAAATGAATGAAACTGATAAAAATATCAAACTTAACTGAAAATTTATAAGATTTAAGAGAAAAGGAGTTTTTCTGATCCTGCCTGCATATGGGATCTTGAAAGGGAAATGTTTATTTAAAAGATAGGTGAAAAATCATTTTTGGGAGGAAAATTCATTTGTAAGAAGAACGATCAGCGCAAGATCTGATCCTTTAAAAAGGAGAATCATCATGAGAGATCATCATGAGGTTTAATTTCGAGGATAGTGGTTTAAAACCAGTTTTGAAGGAGAAAACAAACATGAGGTGATGATTTTGAAGACAAATGGTTTTCAAAACCTAATTTGAAAAAGGAAAATCAACATGTTAGTTTATTTAAAAGGGATTTAGATCAAAATATTTGAATCTTTTGAAGACTTTTTAGAAGAAGTTTTATGATTTTGAAAATCCTCATAGGCAATATCATTTCTCTCATGATGGAGGAAAACAAATTTTGAAAATAGATGACAAGTGTTATCGTCGCAAAATTTTTCCCCGTCTTCCCTTCCTTGCGGAAGAGAGAGGGAAATGCTTTCGCGAGTCAAACTTGACCGGATTTTGGAAATTGTTTTGAAATACTCGCCTCCGTTTTGAAAATTGCGGGAAAATCCATGGGATGGGGCTCGACCTGTCGGTACGAGGTTCGACCGTTCTTGCCGCCTTTAACAGGGGTAATCGAACCAAGGACCAAATTTATGCTTGACTTAGCGAAATTATCGAAATTGTATTCTATCCTAAATGCACAGAGAATTCAGGCATGTGCTAAAAAATGTAAAATTGGAAAATATGATGTATGCTTAGAAAACATCTGAAGTTGAAAAGTATTTCTCAGGAAAAGATGGAAATCAATCTCTCAAGAAAACTCAGACAAAGAAGGTTTGAAATCTCGAGAAAATTTATAAAGATTTGGAAAATCTTGAAGAAGGGAGAATCTCGAGAAAATCTTGAGAAAGTTTATAAAGACTTAGAAAAATGAGAATCTCAGGACAATTTTGAGAAAACTTAGAAAGACTTGGAAAACCATGAGGAAATGAGAATCTCGGGAAAATCTTGAGAAAGTTTATAAAGACTTAGAAAGCCATGAAGAAATGAGAATCTCAGGAAAATTTTGAGAAAGTTTAGAAAGACTTGGAAAATCATGAAGAAATGAGAATCTCGGGAAAATGGAAGGAATTCTTGAGAAAAGATGAACATTTGAAAAGGAAAGCACTTGTTGGGAGAACTCGGACTTTGAGAATTTTCTTAAGAAAATGATAGAAAATTTATAAGAAAATTCATCGAAGAAGGAAATTTAGAACTTAGGAAATTGAAATCCTGAGAACATTGTCCTTGAAATCTCTGAAAATGGATTTTTGATTCTTGAGAAATATGAAAATTCCTTTTGAAAATGGATCTTAAGAAAATAACTTTTTTAGGAAAATCACGGGAAAACTTTGAGTTGAGAAATCCAACTCCGAATATCTTCATAGTTTCTTGAGAAATCAATTTCCATGAAGTGAAAATTTCTTGAGAAAGTCATGAGAAAAACAAATGATGCAGATGATTTGAATAAATGAATGCACTTCAAAAAGATTTCTAAAAAAATTGTTGGAAAAATGTGGATTAAGCCAAAGTAAATCCTTCACATATTCTGACTGTGGCCATGAATATGTTCAGAGTTTACTTGAGTTAATTCACAATATTTTGAAAAATTTAGAAATATGATGTGCATTTTTAAGATAGCCTAAGAGTATAGGCTCAATGTGACTGGTAGATAGATGATGAATCTGGGTCTCGTCCATATTTCGACTAGGGCCGTAAACATGGATTCCACCGAGTTCATCAACTCTCTAAGAGTTGGTGCACGTGCCATTTGTGTTCATCCACGGTGAATTTTGAAAATTTGAGATATATGCATCATAGAATCAGGATATTACTGAAATCAAACTAGATGAGATGCAACCTAATCTAAGCAGTAAAAGTAAATCTTATTCCAAGGTTTACATTGGATTGTTACATTGCATAACATAAAGTAAAAAAAAATGAAATAGAGCCAGGGAATCAACATCTTCTAGATTTTCCTGCAAAATGAGAGTTAGTACAAAATAACCAAGAAAAATGGGTATATATACTATATACAACGAAGATATATAAAAATATTTGAATTTATGATAAGTGATATGTGGTAATGAAGATATATTTACAAAAAGTAAAAGAAAAGAAAAATATATATGATAACCAATGCACATGAAGGGATATATATATATATATATAAGTATATATATATATATATATAAGTATATATATATATATATATATGTATGTTCATAACATATATCTATATATATACATATATATGTATACATATAGGTAGATATACAATATATATACATATATATAGATATATATATATACATATAATGAGAAACATATACATAAAAAAAATATACATACTAATGGAAATTACATATAATGGGTAAAATCAGAAAATACAGGTATATACTGTTTCTGTAGGGGATTTCACACAGCCGTATCTCCCAAATTACAAGATAATTTTCGATAAAACTGGGTATGGAGCTTCCCTATATATCAATAACAAAGCATGCAAGAGATGGTTTATAGATCATGAATGGATATAAAAATATCCATCCATGAACATGACCGATTATCAAGACTGCACACCTGCAGAAAATGGTAAATACAACACATACGTGATGTGTAAGGAATACATTATGGGAACAATGGGCTATTTTCATAAAGTTTCAGCATTTCACATAAGCTTTAATCACAACCTTCCAACATTTCACCAAACTTCAATCACTTTCAACCACCACCACCTCCATTATCATGAAGACAAAATACAGGTTAAACCAATATTTTTATGCAATATCCAACTGAAAAATGAATACTTTTACTATGCTAATTCTTAAAAAATTGAGTCAAGGCCAGCACCCAACTACATATAATACTTGTACATTTGATAGACACTCAAATGTAATGTGGCCTGTAGAAGGAAGCTGCAATATTCACAAGCTTACAGTTATTCTAATCCCTTTCCACAAAAGTATCACCCCGAGACATGTATTTACTGATATCACATATAGGAAAATAAAACCATAGCCAAAATGTTAAAGGAAGACACAAAATGAATCCCAAAACTGCATATTGGTGATAGCAGGAACTCATAAAACATGGATCGATGAAACCTAAATAAATTATATGGCTATTACTTCATCTAAAACTGCATTTTGCAAAAAAAAAAAAAAAACAGTTAAATACAATATGTGTCTCATGGTCAATCCCAGGAAGTAATTGGAATCATGGAAACTGAAATATAATGGAACTACAAAACAGGACAATTGACTAAAATCAGGAAAAATAGAACATGAAATGGAAAGCTGGAAGACATGGAATCGGAAATGGAAGAAACAGGAGATGCACGAAAACATGCTGAAATGAAATGAATAAAAAAAAAAATCCAAGCAATTAACCGATTGAATGTTATAAGCATAAACAGGAAAATGAAAGAACAAAACAATAATAATCCTGTTTTTCAGAAATAGCAAAGCACAACAACATCGATTTAAAAGATGAATAAGAAGAAGAGAATCTGAAAAAGAAGGAGAAGAAGCTGAAATCAAAGGTGGACCTCCTGCAGCTTATAGATTCCCTGCAGTTTGTGGACCTTTTGCAGCTGGGCTGAAGGAGAATGGGCAGCAGAAAAGAGCAGCAAACATGCTGAGTCTCAATCGGCCAGGCTGAAGGAAATGTGGAATGGGCCTAAGAAGGATGGCAGTAGCCGTTGGATCCCCTGCATTGTGGGACTTGCTGCTGGGCTGCAAAAAAGGGTAAAAGCTTGGCAAATCTCCTGTGTCAAGTGATCTTGCTTGATGGGAGCAGAAGAACGGGGACGATGAAGAGAGGAAATAGAGAAGAAATCCCATATTTCGGGCCTCCCCCTTTTTCCTGCTGGATGTCCTGCACTCTCAAACCTCTCAATCGGCCAGGCTGAAGGAAATGTGGAGGGCGCTGACTCTCTTGTGGCTGGGCTGAAGTGGATATGGGCGACAGCTACTGGAGATGCCCTGTGGCTGAAAGATGATTGCAGCCTGTTGGTGGGTTGAAGTAAGTGAAGACTTGGCTGGGTTGAAGGAGAGTGCTGGTGGTGGAAGACCTGTGGCTGGGGCTGAAGAAGATGCAAAAGCTCATTCCCGTTCAATGGAGAATGGCGCTGGTAGTGGAAGCCCCTGCAAAACCGAAAACGCCCCTCTTCAATCGGCTACCCCCCTTTTTCTTGTATTGGCTTTTGAGTGTTCTCCTAAAGGACGGTTGCAGCCCTCCAAAAGGAAGTCGAAATATCAAAAATTTGATCTCCCAAAACCGCCTCCCCCTCTTCTGCGATCAATAGGGTCTCCTTTTAAAAGTTTTCATTAGGTTTCCCAAAAAAATCGCAGATTTTGGGGCGTTACCCCAGGTTTTGAAATCGTTTGAAATGAATTCAAACTTTTGAAAATTTTGAAAATGTCGCTCTTTGAGAGGGGGGCGGCTCTTAGCCATTTAAAAAAAAATGGTTTATTTTACCTAAGGTTTTAGTAAAGTAAACAGTCTTTTTAGGAAGGTTCGGTTGTGGCACCTTTTAGGGCTGTTTAAGAAAACGAGTGAAGGGAAATAAAATAAAATAAAACGATAAAATAAATAATAAAAAAATGGGTATTTCAGGGTGATGCCACCTCATCCTGATTTGAAACTCTTTTGAGAATAAAATCTTTAGTGAGGCGCCTCCTATGCGTGGGCCCACTATTTTTTTTTTGTTTAAAATTAAAAAAATAATAAAAAAAAAAGTTTTATAAATCGGTGTCACTTCCGGATGGGCACTGTTTTTAAAATAAGAGAAAATTTTGAGAATTTGAGTGTGACACCACCTCAGGGTGGGTCCCACGTCACTTATTTGAAATAAAAGCCAAGTGAGATGTTTTGGAATTTTCACAATAGTAGGCTAGTTTTGGAAAACACGAAGCAAAATTTGGCTTAATTTCAAAACTTGGAAAAAAATGGTTTTTCAGGGCAAAATTTAGAAAGATGTGGAGAAATTCGGAGCCTTTTGTAAAAGTTTGAAATAAGGTCTTATGAATTTTGAAATTGTGTCCCCCTCTTTTCAACTGACGAAATTTTAAAAATCAATGTCAAAGACTATCCAGATCGTTTTCTTGAGAAAACTTTTGTAACTCGGGGTCCTGGGGGTAAAATGGGAAGAATTGGTAATTTTAAAGGCCCAGGGTTTTGAAAATCAATTTTGAAAAGTTTAAATCTCAAATCTGGATTGGCAATTTTGAAAATCAGGAGTTCTGGATCTCAAAATGACATGCTGTGCAGTGAAATGATGCAATGCTATGCAAAGACATGTTCTATGAAATATCACTCTAAGCTCGGACTTGGAAATTCTAGCTTTTTGTCTAGAAAAGGATTTTGAAGATTTGCAGTTTGAAGATGTCTCTGAACCTAAATATAGAAATTTTGAGGCTCAAGAATGAAATTTTAGATTTTCTGCAAGGTTCAATCTTAGAAAATGACCATTTTGCCCTTCATTGCTTCTGGAGAACCGAAATGTGATGATTGTTGGAAATGTCAAGAAGGTGAGTGAAAATTTGGGGTGTTTACAGATGCCCCTCTTTGCTACTAAGCCGGCTTATGGCCGAGCTTAGTGGCAAAGAAAACACACCAAATTTGGGCTATATAAAAATGCTCCAGTTAGAAGGATCTGACTGGGTATGAAGAAGTTAGCCCGAGGAAGATGGTAGATATGAAATGGAGAATTGAAGAGTAAAGATTCGTTGTGTGAGAGTGAAATTCAGGTTTATGCCCTTGACCTGGATGGGACAGAAATACCTCGTATGAAACGAAGCTCAGGTTTTAACCCTTGACCTGATTGGGGGAATGAAATTATCTCATTGAAATGAGATTCAGGTTTGTACCCTTAACCTGATCGGGCAGAAAATGGAATACCTCCTTGAATGAGGCTCAGGTTTATACCCTTATCCTGATCGGGTGGAAAATAGAATTTTGGAAGGTGAATAAGACAACTTTTCTTGAAGATGACCCAGGCGATGGAAATGGAATTGTAAGAGGCAATTTTGGAAAATGATCAAGACGATCCGGTGAATTTTTCATCATTGTGAAATATGAATAAGGTAAGGAGTAAGACGACTCTTTTGACGACGCGAAAGATGGATATGGCAATCTTTTGACGAGAATAAGGTAACTCTTTCGACAACGCGAAAGACAGACAAGGCAGAACTCTTTTAGAGAAGAGTAAGGCAACTCTTTTGACAATGCAAAAGATGAATAAGATAATTCAAAGGAACAAGGCGATTCTTTCGACAACGCGAAATATGACAAAGGTAATCCAAAGGAATAAGGCGAGTCTTTCGACAACGCGAAAGATGACAAAAGGCAATCCAAAGAAACAAGGCAATTCTTTCGACAATGCGAAAGATGACAAAAGGCAATCCAAAGGAACAAGGCGATTCTTTCAACAATGCGAAAGATGATAAAGGCAATCCAAAGGAACAAGGCGATTCTTTCGACAACGCAAAAGATAATAAAGGTAATCCAAAGAAATAAGGCAATTCTTTCGACAACGCGAAAGATGATAAAAGGCAATCCAAAGGAACAAGGCAATTCTTTCGACAATGCGAAAGATGACAAAGGTAATCCAAAGGAATAAGGTGATTCTTTCGACAATGCGAAAGATGATAAAAGGCAATCCAAAGGAACAAGGCGAGTCTTTCGACAATGCGAAAGATGACAAAAGGCAATCCAAAGGAACAAGGCGATTCTTTCGACAATTTGAAAGATGATAAAGGCAATCCAAAGGAACAAGGCTATTCTTTCGACACCGCCAAAGATGATAAAGGCAATCCAAAGGAATAAGGCAATTCTTTCGACAACGCGAAAGATGATAAGGCAATCCAAAGGAATAAGGCGATTCTTTCAACAACGCGAAAGATGACAAAAGGCAATCCAAAGGAACAAGGCGATTATTTCGACAATGCGAAAGATGATAAAGGCAATCCAAAGGAACAAGGCGAGTCTTTCGACAACGCGAAAGATAATAAGGCGATCCAAAGGAACAAGGCGATTCTTTCGACAACGCGAAAGATGATAAAAGGCAATCCCAAGGAACAAGGCAATTCTTTCGACAATGCGAAAGATGACAAAGGTAATCCAAAGGAACAAGGCGAGTCTTTCGACAATGCGAAAGATGATAAAGGCAATCCAAAGGAATAAGGCAATTCTTTCGACAATGCGAAAGATGACAAAGGCAATCCAAAGGAATAAAGCGATTCTTTCAACAATGCGAAAGATGACAAAAGGCAATCCAAAGGAACAAGGCGAGTCTTTCGACAACGCGAAAGATGACAAAGGTAATCCAAAGGAATAAGGTGATTCTTTCGACAATGCGAAAGATGACAAAGGCAATTCAAAGGAATAAGGCAATTCTTTCGACAACGCAAAAGATGATAAGGCGATCCAAAGGAATAAGGCGATTCTTTCGACAATGCGAAAGATGACAAAAGGCAATCCAGAGGAATAAGGCAATTCTTTCGACAACGCGAAAGATGATAAGGCAATCCATTCAGAGAGAAGGCTAATCTTTCAACAACGTGAAAGATGATAAAGGCTATCCTTTCGGAGATAAGGCTAATCTTTCAACAACGTGAAAGATGATAAAGGAAAATCTCTCAAAGGGGTCAAGATGCTTCAACATGGACATCAAGCTCTCTCTTAACGTCAGGATAGCTAGAAAATATTGTCAAAATGTTAAAAATTTTGCTGATTCAAAGTAATTGAAAATGATTGTGAAAATATTCCTTCTTTTCTACCTGAAGTATTACCTCCAAACAGGATTGACTTCATAGAATCAAGATTTGGAATCCAAATTGCTTGCGATTGACCTTCTTCAAAGAAGTTATCAATTTCCTTGATATGAACAGGAAAGAGAATTTGATATCATGAAAGCAATCTATGAAAGGATATTGATAATAGAATTTCACAAATTTAAAGAATATTCTTGATAAATGTGGCCGTTTAATATCCTGGGAGCTTCTCTCATGATAATCTTTCTGCGCTCTTTTGGCTCTCTTGGGGTTTTTTTTGCTACATTCTCCTTCATTTTGGAGATGTTTTGGCTTTTTCTCTCTTTCTTTTTCCTCTCTTGCTCTCTTTTGGGAAGGGTACGTCACAAACTCCTTCAACTTGGAGATGTTTTGATCCTTCTTTGACGATATTGGCTCTTGGGTTTAGAGATCTTTGGATGATAGCTGAAATTAAATATCTTTTAGGGATTGTCGGGAGGTTCATCGCATCTGCCTTCATCTCGACAGTCTTTGGACTTTCCCTGGAAGGATCCGTCACAAACTCCGTCATCTTGGAGATGTTTCAAATCTTCTTTGGCCCCGGGGGTCTACTCGCTTAATTCGCCTTCATCTTGACGACAAGTGAGAGATCCCTTTTGCGGATATTTAATTGCAGCTTAGATGATTTTGAGGAGACAGGGCTTGGATGAATTCTCTTTTTTTCTAGCGCTCAGGATATTTCCACTGCCTCATTTTCACAAGAATGGTCTTTAAAAATGTGCCATTGACTATGATCAATATCAATCATCTATGGCTTTGCAAATCATTGAATCTTCTTTTCTGGCCATATCGAGGATTTATCCTTCATCCTTTTGGTTGGCCAATAGAAAGAATATGGATTTTTGAATCCTTTTTCACAAAAGCTTTTGCCTTTTTGGAAGTAATACTGAAGGTAAACTGAGGTAAAATTTTGTGCAATAAAATTCTGAAATCAACAGATAATTGATTGACAAATTGACAAAGTGTTCTTGAAATCCTTAGTAAAAGAGATCGCTTGACATCCGAGTTGACACATCCATGACGATGATACTCAATTTCAAAGGTAAATCCAATACGAAGTTGGAATTTTGAAGGTAAGTCCTGGCAAAATACTGGATTTTGAAGGTAAGCCTAACTTAAAAGTTGGTTTTGAAAGACCATCTGAATCAGGACTCAGGTTTTACAAGAAGCTGGAAGATTCGAGTCAAAACTCGAGCCTTCAAAGGAAAGCTAGGAAGTTGGGTTTCTAATAAGATAAAGTTCGGATCGAAACCCAAATCTTCAAAGGAAAAACTAGGCCAATTCAGATTTTTGAGTCGAAACTCAAATATTCAGAGGAAAGTTGGAAAGTTCGAGTCGGGGCTCGAATCTCAAAGGAAAACTTGGAAGTTCAGATTTTGAAGGAAAGAAAACTTGAGTTAAAACTCAAATCTTCGAAGGAAAGCAGGAAAGTTCGAGTCAGAGCTCGAATCTCAAAAGGAAACTGGAAAGTTTTAATCTTGAAGGAAAGAAGACTTGAGCTAAAAACTCAAATCTTCAATAGAAAGCTGGAAAGTTCGAGTCAGGGCTCGAATCTTAAAGGAAAATCTTTAATCAGAAGATTGAAATTTTGAAAATCGATAGTGCGAGAGCTAGGATTGAAAGTTTTGAGAATGGCCAGTTTGAGGACTGGATTATTTGACTTGAAATGAATAAGACCATCATATTTAGATGTATGTGGTCTGATTTTCAGGATTAACCCCTTATCCTGAACGGGGATATGAATAGAAATTGGAAAAACATGGAAAATGATTCAGGTTTATCCCTTAACCTGAAGGGGATAAAAAAATGGATGCAGATTTAATGCAAATGCACATGAAATGTAAATGAATGCAAAACTAATGCAAGTGGGTGCATATACATGCAAAATGAGAGATTGGTTTATCCTGCCTGCATACAGGATGTTTGAAAACAAATTTTTAAAAGATGCCCCAGTATAACTGGGAAGAGAGAATAAAATTTAAAGAAGGCTCTCTGCAAGACTATGCAGGGCAAAGACAAGATCAAATTTTGAGGAAATTTTTTTGGATTTTTGGAGGAAAATATTGAGGAAAATATGGTAGACCATTGGAAGAGTATCCCATTACTAGGGATGGAGTCGCCGCTGAAATTACGACAATTGTGTTGTCATTCCTTGTAAGAGAAATAACAACGAAAAATGTGCCTTGTTACCTAGGCGAGGTCGTCAACCACGAGGAAAACACCATTTTGAAGGAAAGAGATATCTTTTGGAAAACAATCCGCAAACGGATTTAGAATAAGGAGAAGGCAAGTGGGTAAACAATTTCCACCGCAATAATCAAGGTATGCACGAAGAAAATAAGATGAAGAATTTTGCAAATAGACAAAAGAATTGAAAATTCAAGGAGAGAAACATATGATTTTGAAAAATTGCAGGCAGGATAAAAAAAATGCAGCTGGAAATTCGAGATCCAGTGGAACGGAAGAATGAAAAATCACCTGGAGTTTTGAAAGAAATTGGATATTTGGAAAAATCTTCCAGGGTTTGAGAAAATAAAGGGAAAAGATGAGAAATATGGATATTTGAAAATATTTTGGGAAAATGTAAGGAAATAGAGGTAATATACGAACAATCACATCCTGCACAAACATTTATGCACATACAGCACTCCCTAAAAAGCTGACTCTAGATGCATTATTTTGAAAACAGCTGTAGGACCCTAATCATAACGCTAGGTTCAGATCATCTTTGTCTAATCCAGTTATGCCGATATACCCGAACCGAAATCCGAGGTACGTGACATAATTTCAACTCCGGTTCTAAGGTAAGGTTTCCCAACATCCTTGAGCGCCTACCGATATACTTCGGACTGTGGCCCACGGTACGTGGTAGGGGGGTGTTAACCCAAATAATTGGCCCAGTTGTGAGGCTCTGTCCCGAACTAGGGTTCTGGAAGAGAGCCCAGCAACGTGAAGACCGGGTAATGATAGGTAATTGGGATTTTTAAAAAATGATCACATGCAAGAAATAGATGGCTCTAAGTCCTAGAGAGATAGACTTTTGAAAATCTTTGAAGAAGCATACATTGTTTGCATTCAGATCCTAAATTGAGGAGAGTTGTATTTAGACCTAAGTCTATGTGAGCATGAAAATATCTCCTCAATATAGTCCTACCAAACCATGCCTAAGCTATATGCAGTAAATGTCAGCTAGGTCAGAATCTAAGCTCCTAGGCTCACATGATATTGAAAGTAAAAGCTGACATTTTGTGAACATAATTTCAATAATTGAACTAAGTCAAGCATAATTTAGGTCAGACAAGGACAGGTCCCATCACGGTCGCCAAACCTGTTATCGTCGCAAAATTTTTCCCCGTCTTCCCTTCCTTGCGGAAGAGAGAGGGAAATGCTTTCGCGAGTCAAACTTGACAGGATTTTGGAAATTGTTTTGAAATACTCGCCTCCATTTTGAAAATTGCGGGAAAATCCATGGGATGGTGCTCGACCTGTCGGTACGAGGTTCGACCGTTCCTGCCGCCTTTAACAAGGGTAATTGAACCAAGGACCAAAATTATGCTTGACTTAGCGAAATTATCGAAATTGTATTCTATCCTAAATGCACAGAGAATTCAGGCATGTGCTAAAAAATGTAAAATTGGAAAATATGCTTAGAAAATATCTGAAGTTGAAAAGTATTTCTCAGGAAAAGATAAAAATCAATCTCTCAGGAAAACTCAGACGAAGAAGGTTTGAAATCTCGAGAAAATTTATAAAGATTTGGAAAATCTTGAAGAAGGGAGAATCTCGAGAAAATCTTGAGGAAGTTTATAAAGACTTAGAAAAATGAGAATCTTAGGACAATTTTGAGAAAACTTAGAAAGACTTGGAAAACCATGAGGAAATGAGAATCTCGGGAAAATCTTGAGAAAGTTTATAAAGACTTAGAAAACCATGAAGAAATGAGAATCTCAGGAAAATTTTGAGAAAGTTTAGAAAGACTTGGAAAATCATGAAGAAATGAGAATCTCGGGAAAATGGAAGGAATTCTTGAGAAAAGATGAACATTTGAAAAGGAAAGCACTTGTTGGGAGAACTCCGACTTTGAGAATTTTCTTAAGAAAATGATAAAAAATTTATAAGAAAATTCATCGAAGAAGGAAATTTAGAACTTAGGAAATTGAAATCCTGAGAACATTGTCCTTGAAATCTCTGAAAATCGATTTTTGATTCTTGAGAAATATGAAAATTCCTTTTGAAAATGGATCTTAAGAAAATAACTTTTTAAGGAAAATCACGGGAAAACTTTGATTTGAGAAATCCAACTCCGAATATCTTCATAGTTTCTTGAGAAATCAATTTCCATGAAGTGAAAATTTCTTGAGAAAGTCATTAGAAAAACAAATGATGCAGATGATTTGAATAAATGAATGCACTTCGAAAAGATTTCTAAAAAAATTGTTGGAAAAATGTGAATTAAGCCAAAGTAAATCCTTCACATATTCTGACTGTGGCCATGAATATGTTCAGAGTTTACTTGAGTTAATTCACAAAATTTTGAAAAATTTAGAAATATGATGTGCATTTTTAAGATAGCCTAAGAGTGTAGGCTCAATGTGACTGGTAGATAGATGATGAATCTGGGTCTCGTCCATATTTCGACTAGGGCCGTAAACATGGATTCCACCGAGTTCATCAACTCTCTAAGAGTTGGTGCACGTGCCATTCGTGTTCATCCATGGTGAATTTTGAAAATTTGAGATATATGCATCATAGAATCAGGATATTACAGAAATCAAACTAGATGAGATGCGACCTAATCTGAGCAGTAAAAGTAAATCTTATTCCAAGGTTTACATTGGATTGTTACATTGCATAACATAAAGTAAAAAAAAATGAAATAGAGCCAGGGAATCAACATCTTCTAGATTTTCCTGCAAAATGAGAGTTAGTACAAAATAATCAAGAAAAATGGGTATATATACTATATACAACGAAGATATATAAAAATATTTGAATTTATGATAAGTGATATATGGTAATGAAGATATATTTACAAAAAGTAAAAGAAAAGAAAAATATATATGATAACCAATGCACATGAAGGGATATATATATATATATAAGTATATATATATATATATTTATATATGTATGTTCATAACATATATCTATATATATACATATATATGTATACATATAGGTAGATATACAATATATATACATATATATATATATATATATATATATATATATATATATATATATATATATATACATATAATGAGAAACATATACATAAAAAAAATATACATACTAATGGAAATTACATATAATGGGTAAAATCAGAAAATACAGGTATATATTGTTTCTGTAGGGGATTTCACACAGCCGTATCTCCCAAATTACAAGATAATTTTCAATAAAACTGGGTATGGAGCTTCCCTATATATCAATAACAAAGCATGCACGAGATGGTTTATAGATCATGAATGGATATAAAAATATCCATCCATGAACATGACCGATTATCAAGACTGCACACCTGCAGAAAATGGTAAATACAACACATACGTGATGTGTAAGGAATACATTATGGGAACAATGGGCTATTTTCGTAAAGTTTCAGCATTTCACATAAGCTTTAATCACAACCTTCCAACATTTCACCAAACTTCAATCACTTTCAACCACCACCACCTCCATTATCATGAAGACAAAATACAGGTTAAACCAATATTTTTATGCAATATCCAACTGAAAAATTAATCCTTTTACTATGCTAATTCTTAAAAAATTGAGTCAAGGCCAGCACCCAACTACATATAATACTTGTACATTTGATAGACACTCAAATGTAATGTGGCCGGTAGAAGGAAGCTGCAATATTCACAAGCTTACAGTTATTCTAATCCCTTTCCACAAAAGTATCACCCCAAGACATGTATTTACTGATATCACATATAGGAAAATAAAACCATAGCCAAAATGTTAAAGGAAGACACAAAATGAATCCCAAAACTGCATATTGGTGATAGCAGGAACTCATAAAACATGGATCGATGAAACCTAAATAAATTATATGGCTATTACTTCATCTAAAACTGCATTTTGCAAAAAAAAAAAAACAGTTAAATACAATATGTGTCTCATGGTCAATCCCAGGAAGTAATTGGAATCATGGAAACTGAAATATAATGGAACTACAAAACAAGACAATTGACTAAAATCAGGAAAAACAGAACATGAAATGGAAAGCTGGAACACATGGAATCGGAAATGGAAGAAACAGGAGATGCACGAAAACATGCTGAAATGAAATGAATAAAAAAAAAAATCCAAGCAATTAACCAATTGAATGTTATAAGCATAAACAGGAAAATGAAAGAACAAAACAGTAATAATCCTGTTTTTCAGAAATAGCAAAGCACAACAACATCGATTTAAAAGATGAATAAGAAGAAGAGAATCTGAAAAAGAAGGAGAAGAAGCTGAAATCAAAGGTGGACCTCCTGCAGCTTGTAGATTCCCTGCAGTTTGTGGACCTTTTGCAGCTGGGCTGAAGGAGAATGGGCAGCAGAAAAGAGCAGCAAACATGCTGAGTCTCAATCGGCCAGGCTGAAGGAAATGTGGAATGGGCCTAAGAAGGATGGCAGTAGCCGTTGGATCCCCTGCATTGTGGGACTTGCTGCTGGGCTGCAAAAAAGGGTAAAAGCTTGGCAAATCTCCTGCGTCAAGTGATCTTGCTGGATGGGAGCAGAAGAACGAGGACGATGAAGAGAGGAAATAGAGAAGAAATCCCAGATTTCGGGCCTCCCCCTTTTTCCTGCTGGATGTCCTGCACTCTCAAACCTCTCAATCGGCCAGGCTGAAGGAAATGTGGAGGGCGTTGGCTCTCTTGTGGCTGGGCTGAAGTGGATATGGGCGACAACTACTGGAGATGCCCTGTGGCTGAAAGATGATTGCAGCCTGTTGGTGGGTTGAAGTAAGTGAAGACTTGGCTGGGTTGAAGGAGAGTGTTGGTGGTGGAAGACCTGTGACTGGGGCTGAAGAAGATGCAAAAGCTCATTCCCGTTCAATGGAGAATGGCGCTAGTGGTGGAAGCCCCTGCAAAACCGAAAACGCCCCTCTTCAATCGGCTACCCCCCCCTTTTCTTGTATTGGCTTCTGAGTGTTCTCCTGAAGGACGGTTGCAGCCCTCCAAAAGGAAGTCGAAATATCAAAAATTTGATCTCCCAAAACCGCGTCCCCCTCTTCTGCGATCAATAGGGTCTCCTTTTAAAAGTTTTCATTAGGTTTCCCAAAAAAATCACAGATTTTGGGGCGTTACCCCAGGTTTTGAAATCGTTTGAAATGAATTCAAACTTTTGAAAATTTTGAAAATGTCGCTCTTTGAGAGGGGGGCGGCTCTTAGCCATTTAAAAGAAAAAATTGGTTTATTTTACCTAAGGTTTAAGTAAAGTAAACAGTCTTTTTAGGAAGGTTCGGTTGTGGCACCTTTTAGGGCTGTTTAAGAAAACGAGTGAAGGGAAATAAAATAAAATAAAACAATAAAATAAATAATAAAAAAATGGGTATTTCAGGGTGATGCCACCTCATCCTGATTTGAAACTCTTTTGAGAATAAAATCTTTAGTGAGGCGCCTCCTATGCGTGGGCCCACTATTTTTTTTTTTGTTTAAAATTAAAAAAATAATAAAAAAAAAGTTTTATAAATCGGTGTCACTTCCGGATGGGCACTGTTTTGAAAATAAGAGAAAATTTTGAGAATTTGAGTGCGACACCACCTCAGGGTGGGTCCCACATCACTTATTTGAAATAAAAGCCAAGTGAGATGTTTTGGAATTTTCACAATAGTAGGCTAGTTTTGGAAAACACGAAGCAAAATTTGGCTTGATTTCAAAACTTGGAAAAAAATGGTTTTTCAGGGCAAAATTTAGAAAGATGTGGAGAAATTGGGAGCCTTTTGTAAAAGTTTGAAATAAGGTCTTATGAATTTTGAAATTGTGTCCCCCTCTTTTCAACTGACGAAATTTTAAAAATCAATGTCAAATACTATACAGATCGATTTCTTGAGAAAACTTTTGTAACTCGTGGTCCTGGGGGTAAAATGGGAAGAATTGGTAATTTTGAAGGCCCAGGGTTTTGAAAATCAATTTTGAAAAGTTTAAAAATTAAATCTGGATTGGCAATTTTGAAAATCAGGAGTTCTGAATCTCAAAATGACATGTTGTGCAGTGAAATGATGCAATGCTATGCAAAGACATGTTCTATGAAATATCACTATGAGCTCGGACTTGGAAATTCTAGCTTTTTGTCCAGAAAAGGATTTTGAAGATTTGCAGTTTGAAGATGTCTCTAAACCTAAATATAGAAATTTTGAGGCTCAAAAATGAAATTTTAGATTTTCTGCAAGGTTCAATCTTGGAAAATGACCATTTTGCCCTTCATTGCTTCTGGAGAACCGAAATGTGATGGTTGGTGAAAATGTCAAGAAGGTGAGTGAAAATTTGGGGTGTTTACAACAAGGATTTAAAATTTTTGAAAAATAGCAGGCAGGATCAAAAGATTTTGAAGAAATCAGAAAGAAAAGGCAATACACCTGGGTTTTTAAAAGAGGAAATTTTGAACAATATATACCCAGGGTTTTTGGAAAATATAAGGAAGATATATATATATATATATATATATATATATATATATATATATATGTATATATATATATACATATATATATATATATATATATATATATATATATATATATATATATATATATATATATATATATATATAATATCATTCAATCACAGACATACAAGCAAGGATGCACAAATAGCACTCCCTAAAGCTGACTCTATATGCAATATTTGAAATGACTGATAGGACCTTAATCCTAACTCTAAGATTTATATCATCTGATTCCAATCAAGGTATGCCGATATACTCAAGCCAAAGCTCGAAGTACGTGGCATAAAAGATATCTCTTCGGTTCTAAGGTAAGGGCTTCCCAACATCCTTAAGCACCTACCGATATACCTCGGACTATGGCCCTTAGGTACGTTGTAGGGGGGCACGAACCCAAATAAGTGGTCCAGTTGTGAGGCTCTCTCCCGAACTATGGTTCAGTGAGACAGCCCAGCAACGTGAAGACCGGGACAATATAGGTAAGGATGTTTTTCAAAATATGATCAACATGCAGATAAAATCAGAAAGCTCTAATGCAAGTCTTAAAGATATAGATTTAAATAAAGAGAAGCATACACTTGCATACATTGTTTGCATTCAATCCCTAGAATTGAGGAGAGTTGTATTTCAGTCCTAAATCTAATGTGAACATGGATATAATCTCTTCAATATGGTCCTACCAAACCATACTTAGATCCTATATGCAATGATGTCAGCTTTAGGACAGAGTCTAGGCTCCTAAGGTTTGCATGAAAATGTAGCTGACATAGAAGAATAAAGACTTAGATTATATAAAAGCAAAGCAAAGGCATAGATCCAACCGGACGAAGACGAGGTCCCATCACAGTCGCCAAAACAGTGATCATCGCAAAATTTTTCCTCTCTTGTAGTTTCTCTCTCTTCCTTCTCTTTTCCTTTTCCAACCTCTATTTTCCTCCCTTTTTGAAGGGAGAAGAATAAAAGAAGGAAAAGAAAGAGAAGAGAAAAGAAGGAAAGAAAGAGAGAAGAGGAACTCTTTTGCGGGTTTTCACTTGACCTTGATTTGAAAAGTATTTAGAAAATTACTCGCCTCCGTTTTTTAAAAATGTTGCGGGAAAAAATGGAGAGACGGGATTCGCTCATCGGTATGAGGTTCGACCGTTCCTGGCGCCTTTACCAGAGGTAATCGAACCAAGGATCGAATCTATACCTTTTGCTTTGCCTAAATATGATCTAAGAATTCATTCTAATTCTAAATGCACAAAGAATCATGCTTGTGCAATGCAAGAATGTATGCTCTTTTTGAAAGATGTTTTGAAAATTTCCAAGTATTCTGAGATGAACTTGATAATAGAGTGAAGAAATGGTTGAATCTAACTTTAGAACTTGAGATAGATTAGAGAAGTTCTAAGCTTTTGAAGTAAATCAGGGTTGGAAGAAATAAATGAGAAAGAATGATTTGAAGTTTTGAAAATGAAAAGAAAATGAAATTTCAAAGTCAGAAATAGACTTTGAATTTGATTTTGAACTTAGAAAAGGAAGTGAATACTTGAAATGGAATTGAATTTAGATTTTGAAGTTTTGAATTTTGGAAAGGACTGAGAAAATCAAATGGTATTTAAGAATAGAAATGGATTTAAGAGATTCAGATTAGATCCAAAAATGGAATTGAAATCTAGAATTGGAGTTGGATTCCGGATCCTAAACAGAATGGGATCCGAGCTTTGGAATCCAAGATGGACTTGGGTTCTGGATCCTAAAATGGAGTGGATCTGAAGTCTGAGATCCAAATGTAGAATTGGGCTCTGGATCCTAAGATGGATTTGGATCTGAAGTCTGAGATCCAATGTAGAGTTACACTCTGGATCCTAAGATGGATTTGGATCTGAAGTCTGAGATCCAAGGTGAAATTGGATTCTGGATCCTATAAGGAAATTGGATCTGAAATCTAAGATCCAAAAGTAAAATTGGAGTCTGGATCCTAAAGAGGAATTGGATCTGAAGTCTGAGATCCAATATGAGAATTCTGAATTTGGAATATGAATTTCAAAATCAAATTGGACTTTGAATTTGAAGTTTGAATTTGGAATTTAGAAGATGAATCAGAATTTCCAATTGAATTTGGAAGATGAAATTTAGAAATTGAATCTTGAATATACAGATGAATTTTCAAAGTTAAATTGTACTTTGAATTTGAGATAGAATTTGGAATATGAAATACAAGATGATTCTGGAGTTTCAAAGTCAAATGGGACCTTGAAATTGAATTCTTGACTCCTTTTGAGAAATAGAGTTGAATTTGAATTTATAAATAGGATTTGATGAAGGAAAGAATCACTTGGATTTATGAAAAAGAATTTAGAAATATGATGCAAATCTATCTAAATGATGAATGAATTTAAATTTTTGATTTTGAGTTTTTGAAAAGGTATTCCATTCTTTAAATGAATTAAAATAAGATTGAAGATATAATACATCCTTGACTATGGTCATTGAATGTATTATATAATAATCTATATTTGAATTCAGGTGAAGAATGAAATACATTTTGTGCTTTTATAGAATTTAAAATGAAATTAACTCTCAATATACCCTGACTATGGCCATTGGTATATATTTTGAGTTAATTTTAAGTTAAATTCTGATAAAAGAAGAAAATATTTAAGGAAAATATGATAAATTTTGAAAAACGGATGTAGTGTGGATCCAATGTTATTTTGTAAAAGATAAAAATACTAAATTTTGTCCACACCCTGACTATGGCCATTGATGTGGATCATCAACTTAGGATTAATTTACCTCTTACGAAATGGTGCACGTTCCATTCTTGTTTCACCAATGTGAGATTTTGAGAAATAAAGGCAAAAAGCATGAAAACAAGTAATTCATGGTATTTTACAATGCTCATTCATTCTAATCTAGAACTGAAAACGTAAATTTCTCATTTATACCTAATTTATTACAACTTTGAACTGCAAAATATCAGAAATTTCTAGTCCAAGAGAGAAATACAAGCTTCTTATATATTCCTGCAAAACAGAGTTAGCACAGGATATTGAATATATAATAGACGGATGTTGTATTAAGAATTGATATATATATCTATGTAGGCAATGTACATATATACAAAAAATACACACATATATATACATATGTATAGATATATATACATATATATACACACACACACACACATATATATATATATATACATACATATATGTAGAGAGAGATAGAGAGAGATACACGTACATATATATGTATCCAAGCATGATACTTACATATATATATGTATATGCTCACATTCAGTATGTGTGACATAAATGAATGACATTTGCTATGGGAATGGAGATGCTGAATGTGAAGGGGTTGTGTAGGTGCAGTAATGCTAGGAGTGAGCTATACCTAAGTGAAGGCACAAAGGCATTGTGCAAAGGGGTATTGCTGGTGACATGACAGTACTAAGGCAGCAGTAAAGAAGTGGTTGAACATGATATGTGGATGATGCAGGGGATGCTGCAAGAAAGGGGTGTGGTGCTGTCGGTGTATTATATTACATTGGGAATAAAGTGTAGCAAGATCACAGCAGGTAAAGGTGAGTGCTGAAGACAGGTGAGCATATGTACATGGCATGTTGCATGTGATTAAGGAAGTGAAGGTGTAGCAGCTATGTTGAATACCCTGTGAAGGTGAGGGTATCACAAGTGCAAGAAAACATAGGTAACAGGGTGCAGGTGGTTGTGAAATGTGTTGTGAATAGTACAATTGGCAGGAAGGTATGTATCGAGAAAGATGTGCTGCTGTGAAGAGTGACACAAACACAATGAGCATAATGTAATTCAGTTACAGCTAGTAATGGATATCCAGAGGAATGAGATATGGACTATAAAGCATAACAACTGAAATGACAATATCAGCGAAATGGAAATCCTATTGTTATCCAAGATGGCCAATGAACCAAGTTGAAGGCATAAATCCTCGCCACTGCCAGGAATTCCAGCCCTTAAAAAAAAAAGTTGATCTTGTCTCATGGAACATTAGGCTTCCCAGAAATAGTTGCTGCGAATACAGCGGCTCCACGAATGACTGATGCAATTATAGCTAGCATCCACAAATTTCTTATCAAAATGCAAAGATCTGTCATCGTAGCCCTCCAGTCTGTCAAAAAGCTTGACAATATCACTTTTGGTATCATCAGTCATAGGCTGATCAATTTCAGAAGCGGCCAATGAGGCAACCCCAACAAGTACAAACAAAAAAAAAATGTCATCCCATGGGCATCTGCGAGAATGCTACTTCTCTCATGACCCTGCTCCTTGACGGAGATCAAACTTTCAATTGAAATAGTAATAGTCAGGTAGTGAACTCGCATCTAAGGTAACATCATGTGTGTGTCCAAAATCAATCTTGACTATAGCTCAGATATCCAGATTTGAACAAACTCTTTTCTTTTCTTTTCTTTTATTCTTTTTTTTTTTTTAAGCACACCCAATGAATTATTTTCAGGAAATTGGGCCCCTGCTGATCTAAAAGGGCTTTCCATTCTCTCAAAAGCAATGGTTAGCTAACATGATGGAGTAACAGCATTAAAAAAAAAAAAATAAGTTAATGATAGAACTTGTAAAATGAAGATTATAACACATCAGCATAAAAGGTGGGAATAATAGATGTATTACAAAGATGTAACCACAGGTGAAGTGTAGAAAAAAAAAATCACCTGTTAAGAGATGAAGTAGGATGCTTAAATGGATTTAAGATAATACAATAAACAAAGGCCAAGACGTTGATGCTGAGTAATTGAAAAACGCTACTGATTTTTTTGAAAACCGATAATTTTCAGAATTCTCACCATCACCTTGTATACATGCCTCCACCTTGGTTAAAAATAACACTGAACCGGTTGTCTCATGTAGTTGAGAGTAATTTACTACTAAACTGCTGCTGCTATCCAATATCGTGCTCCAATTTCATCACCCTCTAACATGAATTTCATCAGCTAAAAAGAAAAATGAAACGTCACCACCACAAATTTTATCAACAAAGTTAACTATGATGGTCGACATGAAGGCTTTCATAACTTATAAATATGCAATGAAATTAGGGTATCAATCAAGGCAGTTTCATTGAATCCGCAGAATGTGATGGAGGAACACACAGGGGAGCTCCAAAAATACCAACAACCTGTCCTGGGCGAAGTTGCACATCAGTATACATACTAAGAGATATCGGTCGGCTCTTTGGGACCTCTTAACTATCAGCTGAGACACATCACCAACATGCCTGTGCTTCAAGAACTATAGAGTCAAAGCATGAATAGCACGCCTATAATCATCTCAGAAAAAAAAAGTCACAATCTGAATGAGAAACATTTGGCATAACTGTTGATAAGTATATCAATCAAATGAGAAATACATAGTTGTCACTTACAGATTTATCGGAGATATATACGAATTGAACCCTGATATTCAGAGCGAAGGATTTGAATGACTCACGCAGAAATGATCTGGGGTTCTTGGAGTAGCAGATGCTAAATTACTCAAATTCTACCAACAAACTGGCAAATGAACTCTGATCCGGTGTTCGCATAATGTAACTTCTTTCAGTGACATTTTTTTTAGTCGAAGAAATATTTGCTAAAAAAAAGGGGAAAATAACCAGTATGAACGATTCTGATGCTATTTGCAGGGGATCAGCCCCGGACGAAGCTGCAACAGCTACAGGGTGAGGACTGATAGCAAATAATGAACAATGATATTTGTTCAATGAGGAAATGCAGGGAGCGTAATGGAGGACCAGGAAGAGCATGCTCTCCTAACCCATGAAACAAACAAATATACTAGATGAAGCAGACGACCAAATCAGAGTCGAGGAGTTTAAAACACATGCTAACTAATAAAGCAACAAAAAAAAAAGAAAAAAGAATGAAGATAACGACTAGCACTAATAGGAGATATATAATTCAGTTGAGCCTTGCATAAACGGAGATAAGGTCCAGGTATATCATCCAGTCCGGATGAACCAGGATTCTTAAATCCGATGATATAAATGAAACAATGGAAGAACAAATTGATTATAGGCAATAGAAAGAAGATATCGGAGCGTGGATACTCCTTTTCATTTTGCACACAGGTAGATTGAGTTGCCATGAGCAAATCTAATGCTACCGATGGTGCGTAAAGGGGTTAAAACAGAGAATCAAAAGGAAAATTCAGAGAAAAACAGGCAGAGGGAAAAATTGTTACCGTAATTTCAAAACCCTGAAAGATAGAGAAGAAGGCCTTCTTCCCCAGCGGGTGATCTTGCACGAAAAACCCAAAGGGAGGAGATCGATTCTTCTTCAGGGGAAGCAGGAGAGAAGTCTGATAGCTTTGCTTCATGGCCTTTCTACTATAAGGTCGACTTCTCTGTTCGTTATGAGAGAGAGCTGGAACTTCCTGCGATCCGGCTGAGAGACAGTCGGCTTCCTTCACTCGAGCCGAATGGGAAATCAAATCCGATGAAAGGGAAAAGGGGAAAAGAATAAGAAGGATCAGAGAGAGGAAAAAAAAGCAATGGGAGAAGGAAGAGCAATATCTCTAGAAGGGTGGTGGGGTGGAACACGGTTCGTGAAGTAGAAGAAGAGGAATGTACAAGAAAGGGGAGGGGTGAAGACGATCCGTTTTAGGGTTCTCCTGAATGCCCTTTTAAGGAGGAAGAAGGAGGATGCGGTTGGGGGTTTGTTGCAGATGGACGGAGATCGGGAGATGGAGGTTTTGGTTGGTGATGGGTGGCTTGCGAAGGAGGGTTCGGCCATGGAGAGGGAAGGAGAGCGGCGGCTGAGGGAGGAGAAGGGCGAGAGTTAGGGTTTTCAAAAACCCTAACTCGACTCTTAACATCAAATATAAGTTTTTTTCAAAAAAGGGCTTCTTTAAAAAGTTTTTTCTAAAATGGGTTTTCAAAAACTATTTTTTTGCAATTTCCTTCATTTATTTCTGAAATTTTTCGTTCTTTTCTCAATATTTTTTATTTTTTTTGTATTTTCGGACTGAAAATCTAAGACTTTACGAGAAAACAAAGATTAGACACTAATTTTTTTGTATTTTTCTGAGAAATATTTATAAAAGCATTTTTCTGAGAATTTCGAACCATTTCAAGGAAATTTCTTCAGAAAAAAGGTTTTTGACCCAGGTTTTGAGAAAATGTTCGAGTTTTGACACTCGAATCGAGAAATTCAATGTGATGGATCCAAACGGATGTCGAATGGACTATCCGAGTTATTTAAAGGCTATTTTTGGTATTTTCTATAATTTTAATTTAAAATTTGAACAAGGAGATTCAGATTTGGATTTGGGCAATGAATCCAGATCCAAAATCAATTTAAACATATAAAATGAATTTAATTTCAATAAAACTTGAGAAATGAACCAGATTTTATATTTAAAATGACTTATTTACTCAAAAAATGAATTTAGGGGCAAAAGGGGAATATTTAAAAGATTTTGAAAAATTTGGGGTGTTCACAGCTTTATACATATATTAGCATAAGTAAAACCCAGATTTAAAATGGAATGCTGATGGCAAATTCATTTTTGCCAATGCAGAACTTCATACAGCAACAGTTCACACAGTTTGGCAACACAAATAGAGAGTATTATTTCGTGTCACCCGAAAACATCTGCACAAGCTTCTTCAATAGAACACCTGTAAAACTTCAGCAGGCATGACCCTGTGGTCATATCCTGCTAACATATCTCAAAATCGTTGTTCAGGCGAGTGATTCCAGTTTGCCTGATTGCATTGGCAACTCAGGGTTCGGTATCCCTGATATGTCAACCATTCACCTCCAATGAGTAAACTAGATGGACAAACATTTTAATGCCTGAACCAGACAGTGGCATCAACAACTTTTGCAGGGAGTCTGAGGTTCAAAGCATATTTTAAGATCATCATATGTTGAGATGAAAGCAGCATCAATATGATAAAGATATGACAATGTTTGATGACATCTATTTGGTGAGTGAATTCTGATGAGTAATAAAAGTAAAACCTGGGTTCTTCCCTTTAGAACCTGTAGTGAGCAGCAGCGCAGTTGTTGGAGCCAAATCTGTAAGCTCTTTGATAGCATTTGATAATAGCAACCTCCAAGAACTCGACATGGGACTCATCTCAAGGTATATTGAAACTCAAAATTCAATCCTGCGCCATGCAATAGGGCATGAACCGAATAGACATAAAGAGCTGGAAACAGGAGCAACCACCCTTTTAGCTCTTCTCACTTCCTTTTCGATGGACCTTCGCTATGGTACTTGATTACAGCAGAACCAACTCAGAACATCGTGAAACAAACACAATACGTTGATCCAATGAGAATCTAAGAATTGGCAATGACACATTCTGGAAGGAAAACAACAACCAAGTGAAAATACAGTAGGTATGGTATGAAAATGATATATTAAAGATGACGTTGATCGAATCATATGAGCAAACGCCAAATGATCAGGATAAGCTGAATCAGATGCAATAGTTTGGATGATCAAAATGCTCAAAAGGAGTATAGATAGTACAGGAGATGGGAATGAGCATAAACAGAGAAACAAAATAAAACGAAACAAAAAAATGCAGGAAAAAAAAAGAAAAAAAAAATCAAAAGGAAATTAAAACAGCATAGAGGAGATGCATGATATCGACTGCAAATAAAACAATCAACTATGAAGGAAAACAAAAAAAAGAAAAAATGAAATAGAATAAAAAAAAATATCAGAACCGGGTCGTCCCTTTTGTTGTCGCACGAGAGAGGCATTGGCCTTGCATAAGCAATCCGACTCCCTCGAGAGTGCATTAATGGGAGAAAATCCAGAGCAAAACAGAAAACATGAAAGGAAAGAACAAATCTAGATAAATCGGCGATGCCATTACGAGGCATCGTCGATCATTGATACGTAGGAAAGAGATTTTAGCAAAAAAAATCGAAAAATCTATGGAGATGAACACTAATAGTCAAAACTGTATATGATGAAGGGGCTAATACAGGGAATTAGGTTCTAGATAGGCATTAAAATTCGGAGAAATTCACAGTTGAAAGATGAAAAGGGGAGAGGGGTTTCTTACCTTGGTGGTGCCTCTGTAGTAAGGTTGACTTACCTTAGTCGATGGATAAAACCAAGAGAAGCGGCAAAATGGAGAAAATGAAGGAAACCGAATCAAAAAGGGGAGGATTGAAGAAGCGATTGACTGAGAGGAAGGAGAAGAAAACCAGGGGGTGAAAGTGGATCGTCGAAGGAGAAGAAGATGGTAGGGTAGAAGACGGTCATAAAGATTTCGGTGATGTTGGTTTATATAAGAAGAGAAGGAAAGATCGAAGAGGGGAAGGCTGTTAAGGATGGAGGGTGAGAAGGAATCGGTTGGCGATCGGAGGATTGAGGAAGAGAGATGGGCAAGGTCATTGTAGATGAAGGGCAGATGAGGGGATGGAGGAGCTCGCACATGGGGGCGTGCGGCTGTTTGGAGAGGAGAAGCTGTAAGAGGGTTTTTGCCAGAGAGGGAGAACTCGAGAGGGTTTCCCCAGAACCCTAACTCGATTTTGAGGTTTGAAAAAGGGGGTTTTTCCCTAAATTTTCCAAAAAGCGGTTTTTCTAAAGAAGATTTTTTCAAAAACGAGTTTTCAAAAACCATTGCAACTTCCTTCATTTACTTTTGATTTTTTGTTCTTTTCTCAATATTTTTATTTTTTTGTATTTTTGGAATGAAAATTTGAGAAAACAAAGACTAAACCCTAATTTTTTTGTATTTTTCTAAAAAGAATATTTATAAAAGTATTTTATTGAGAATTTTAGACCATTTTGGGAAATTTTCTTCAAAAAAAGAGGGTTTGGACCCGAGTTTTGAGCAAATGTTCGAGTTTTGATACTCGAATCGAGAAATACAATGTGATGGATCCAAACGGATGTCGAATGGACTGTCCGAGCTATTTAAAGGCTATTTTTGGTATTTTCTATAATTTTAATTTAAAATTTGGGCAATGAGACTCAGATTTTGGATCTGGACAATGGATCCAGATTCGAAATCAATTTAAACATATAAAATGAATTTAATTTCAGTAAAACTTGAGAGATGAACTGAAATTTAGATTTAAAAATGACTCATTTGCTCAAAAAATGAATTTAGGGGCAAGGAGGGAATATTTAAAAGATTTTGAAAAATTTGGGGTGTTCACAGATGCCCCTCTTTGCTACTAGGCCGGTTGAAAGCCGAGCTTAGTGGCAAAGATAATACTCCAAATTTTGAAAATGCCCCAGTCAGCAGTTCTGAACTCGGTGTGGAAGAATTTATTTGAAAGACATGGTTTTTCAGGTTTAAACTTTTATCCTTGAATGGCTTGGGGGAGACGAAATCCTCGGAAATGATATAACTAAATAATAGAGATGAGGAAATCGTGATGGGACTTTGGGTGAAGATCACGAAATGATGAAAGATAAGAATTTTGATCAAGTCTCATGGGTGAGACAAAATCAGCCTTGTGGAATGACTCAGGTTTTAGCCCTTGACCTGGATGGGACTGTTATCATCGCAAAATTTTTACTTTTGCAAATCAAACTGACCTTTGAAAAAGATTTTGAAAATAACTCGCCTCCGTTTTAAAATGCTAGAAAATTCCGTAGAATGGGACTCGCCTGTCGGTACGAGGTTCGACTGTTCCTGCCACCTTTAACAGGGGTAATCGAACCAAGGATCAATCTACTGCTCTGCTCTATTCAACTTGTTTAAATCATATTCTAATTTCTAAATGCACATAGAATCAGGCATGTGCTATGAATTTTCTGAAAATGCACATTTGAAAACATGATGTTTGCTTTGAATAACTGAAACACTTAGAATAGATATCACATGGAAAATCGTGAATTGGGATTTGAAATGTACTTCTCAGAAAAGTAAAAATTGGTTTTTAAAGAAATCTTGAGATTTTGTGAAAATCGATTTTAAGAAATGTGAAATTACTTTGGAAAACTTGATTTCTTTGAATTCAAACTTTGAAATTGAATATATAACTTGGAAAATCGAATTTGGAACTTGGGAAATACTTGAAATGTCATTGCCAAATCCATATTTTGAGAAAATCGATTTTTGAATAAGACTTAGAAAATTTTGAGAAAATGAACTTCTTTGAATTGAGATTTGAATTGGAATTGGCAAATGCATGAAATGAATGAATATGGATTTGAGGAATTGAGAAATACTTTTTGTATTTTGAGAAATGCAGTGCATTTTTGAAGTTAGCCTAAGAGTGTAGGCTGAATGTGGCTAATGTGAAGATCATAAATCTGGGTATCATTCATATTCTGACTATGGCCATAAATACGAATTCCACCAAGTTTATAAACTTCATAAAAGCTAGTGTATGTGCCATTCGTGTAGACCATAGTGAGTTTGAATATGCATGAATCATCATCCATCACACATTAACATTATTTAAAAAAATAAACTATATGCAATGCTGCCTAAGCTAAGCAGGAAATGTAAATTCTTATTCCAAAGTTTAATTTAGTTTACATCACTATTGAAATTTAAATACATGAAAAATAAAGTCTTCAATGTACCTGCAAAACTAGAAAACTTTGTTACTGATGATATGTTGGCTTTTCTAGATTTATCCAGCAATATCAGGAAATTGCTGGATTTTGCTAGATATAAGCCTTTTTGCCATGATTCCCTTAAATCAAAATGATAAAGTATGAAATAAAATTGAATAAATAAGGAAGAGAAGATATGAAATTTCGAAATTGGGGTCAAAATGACCAAAATACCCCTAATAACAAGACTATGGCCTTGAAATTAGGGTTTTAAGAAAGATATTTAATAAAATACAAGTTTTGAGGTTTAAATGAAAATAAATCAAACTAAATATGCTATGACATGATTAAAAATATGAAAATTAGGGTTAGGGATTTCGAAATTTAGGTAAAATGACCAAATTGCCCCCGATAGCAAGACTATGGCCTTGGAATCAGGGTTTTCTTAAATAAATTTTGGTAAAAACTTAGGTTTTATGCACTAAATGAAATCAAATGAGAATCAAATTAAACCTAAAGCATCCTAATATGATTATGAATATGATTAAACCCTAAAAATATATGCATATGCACGAAAATCCAAGAATATCACAAATTTTGTGATTTTTGCAGTGTTTTGGAATTCTTCGGGTACCCTATTTTGCAATTTACTTAATTCAGCCATCAATCAGATTCTAAAATTCATCAACTTTGGTACCTACACTTATTATAACTCTAATATTGAATTGGAATTATAAAAATAATTTTTTGGCATTAATTTAATCCAAAAATAGCATCAAACCCTAAAAATATGCTATTTTTGACCTAGTTCACCAACCAGTCTCAGTCCAAGACCCGAACCAGGGGTCAAACCTCCATGAAAATCTACAAAATTTTATAGAGAACAAATAGACAAAAAAACAGAACTTTTCCTATTTACAGATCTGAAAAATCTTTTAAAACCAGGGAGATCCCTATCCGACAATCCGGACTTGAATATATTGATTTTAACTTTGGTCTTAACTGATACTTTCAATTGCAAATTTCGGGATAAATAGCAGTGCTCATTCAAAATATCTTAGATTTTAACAGTGATTAGTTTACATAAAAATAATAATACTCATTTTTTACATATCATGAATCGGATCTGTAGTTTGGGATTTATAAACAACACAAGTCTGATTAGGGTTTTGGAAAACCCTAACGAGTTTTAAATTGAAAATCAGAGTCTCTGACAGAGGAAAAATACTAAACAGTAATACAAAATTCTGAAAATTTCACAGTAGCTAGATCTAATCAATATAAATGCATGGCACTTTACAGATCTAAAATCGGATATACGATGAGAAAAATATCATCACATCAAGTTACCCTCTTGATTTTAACAACGATTTTAAAGTTTTAAAAACCCGATTTGATGTCTGATTTTTCTGACAGGGTTCCCGAAGTCCAAAATCTCTGATCTTTTTACAGTAGATCAATCACATATGAATTCATCACATATAAAAAAATTAGAAATAAAAAACAAGGATTTAAATCCGAAATAACATTATCTTTACTGTTCTAAACATAAAACACACAGAAATCTAAGAAACTATAAAAACTATGCATTAATTAATGTAAAACAATAAAATAAACCATAAAACAGTAAATAAAAATTATTTCTATGCTGAAAAACGTAAAATAAATATGAATAAACAGATAAATAAATAAAATACAGGGAATCAATGGCTGGAATTTGATTGTACCTTTGAAATCATGGATTTAACCCATTTAACGGGTAAATCTCACGTTTCTTTGGTTAAGAACATAAAAAACGTACCTCTCATCGATTCTAATGGATTAGAATCCTTGAAATCACCCTCAAACTGATTTAGATCATCTTCTAGGGTCGATTTTGGGGTTCTTGGATGAAATCCATGGTTAAATCCATGAACACAAGAGTTTCCATGGTGAAATCTATTGAAAAATCATAAAAACTAATAAAATAATAATAAAATAATATTAAATAAACTCACCTTGGGGATGCAGCTGCAATGGAGGAAGGTGGAGGTTCTGGAAAGGAGAGAGAAGCCACGAAAATTTGAGAGAAAAAAGAGTTCCCTTTTGACCCCCCTTAGGTCCCTTTTTATAGTTTTTCAAAAAGTCACTTAATTAGGGTTAATTAAGTGGTTTTTCATTTTTTCAGGACTCTTTCTAATAAATCCACTAAGGGCAACGATTTTTTGTGGTTTCCTAACCCTAAATGAACTCTAATTAATACCTAATTAAACCCTAAAAAGTCCAAATGTGACACCACCTAGTATGGACCCACATTTGGTTTTTTAAAAGCTGAATTTAAAACCTTTAAAAACCAGTGGTTTAAAAGTTAAATAAAATAGATTTTTAAAATTGATTTTGACTCCTCTAAACCCCTAACCTAACTAGGACAATGACTAACCCTAGTCTAACCTTGACTTATTCAAATGTGGCGCCACCCCGAGTGGGCCCCACTTGAATTTTAAAAAAAAAATGATTTTAAAACTTGAAAATGAGAGGTTTTTGAAAAGAAATTCAAAAGTAGACTTTGAGATTGAAAGTTTTGAAATGGTACAGAGTCTTGACTGAGTCAGAACTCCTCTAGATACGGCGCCAACGGGGTGGGCCCCACATCAAAGTTTTGAAAAACTTGAAATAAATACTAAAAATGGCTTTAAAAAAGGGTTAAAATCAACAGTTGAAATTCAAAGTTTTTAAAAATAGAGTTCTAAGCAAACTGGAACTCTGGGCTAGAGTCTTGGATGTAAATGACTCTGAGATTTTGGGTTTTAAAAGCCAAATGAAGGAGTTTTTGAAAAGATTTTATCAAAAATGATGAAATAAGTCAGAAAATACTGTCAGGGTTAGACTCCTAACTCAATCAGGACTCTAAAATAGAGTCCTGAATTAACTGGACTCTACAAAATGACCTTATTTTTTAAAACAGATGGAAATAAATGAAAAAAATGCAATAAAAACAAACTTCAAAACAGACTCCTGACTGGACTAGGACTCTGGGACAGAGTCCTGGTCGGACTGAAACTCTAGATTTTTTTGGTATTTTCTGAAAAACAAATAAAGGAACTTGTCAAAACAGTGAAAACAATAACGAATATTGAAATAAGACAGAGTTCTGATCCAACTGAGACTCTGAGAACAGAGTCTTGATTGAACTAGGACTCTTAGATTTTTGGATTTTCTGAGAAAACAAATGAGAGAATTTTAGAAAATAGTTAAAAACAGGATAAAATTGAAGTTTTGGTTCAGAGTCCTGTTCTGATTAGGACTCTAAGAAAGAGTCCTGATTCGATCAGAACTCTAAAAGATTTGGTTTTCTGATGAGCAAATGATGAAACTTGGGCAAAGCTTTTGAAAACCAGTGAAAATGAAACGAGAACATCAATTTTGGATAGAGTCCTACTTCGATCAGGACTCTCGGGTAGAGTCCTGATTTGATCAGGACTCTCAGATAAAATCTCAGAATTTTGAAATTCTTTGATAAAAGTGTAATAGTTTTGGTAGATTGAAAGATTTTTGAAAGATTTTCTCAAAATTGAAATCAAGATCAGAGTCCCGATCCAACTAGGATTATCTGAACAGAGTCTTGCTTTGACTGAAACTCTGAGTTTCTGACTCATTTTGAAAGATTTTGAAAGATTTGATTGAAAATGGATAAAAATAGCTGTAAAAGATTAGAGTCCCAATCCAATTGAAACTCTGAAAAAGAGTCCTAATCCGACTGGACTCTTTGAAGAAGAGTCCTGATCCCACTAGGACTCTAAAATTTTGGCCAAAACAGAAGATCTTGAAAGGTTTTCTTCAAAGATAGGTAAAAAGGTAGTGAAAAGTAGAGTTTTGATCCGACTAAGACTCCAGAAAAAGAGTCTTGATCCAACTAGGACTCTAAAATTTTTGAGATTTTTGATAAATGAAGGAATCCAGAAGCGACACCACCTAAATGGGCCTCATCTGAGAATTGAAATCAATTGAAATTGAGTTTGAAATGAATCCAGATCGTTTTTCTAAGAAAGTATTTCAAAATATAAGGTCCCGGGGGTTGGAAAATGACAAAATGTTGATTAAAAACCCAGGTTTTCAAAATTGTTTTTGAAAGAAAAGTTTTAAAAACCCGAATCTGGGTTGAATATTTTAAAAACAAGAGTGCTGAATCTCGAAAATGGGATGGGATGACATGCAATGCAATGAAATGGTATGCCGAATGCATGCAATGACACATGAAATGTAAGTACTAGATGAGGGTGAAAATTTGGGGTGTTTACAGATGCCCCTCTTTGCTACTAAGCCGGTTGTAAGCCGAGCTTAGTGGCAAAGAAAACACACCAAATTTGGATTATAAAAATACCCCAGTTAGATAAATCTAACTGGGTATGAAAGAATTAATTCAAATGATGATGGTAGATATGAAATTAAGAATAAGGAGAAAATTTTACTTCGAAAAGAAGTGAGATTCAGGTTTTGCCCTTAACCTGGATGGGACAGAAAATACCTCGTGTAGAAACGAAGCTCAGGTTTGACCCTTAACCTGACCGGGAAATGAAATACTTCATCAAAGGAGGCTCAGGTTTGTACCCTTGACCTGATTGGGTGGAAAATGGAATACCTCATCAAAGGAGGCCCAGGTTTATACCCTTAACCTGATTGGGCAGAAAATGGAATACCTCATCAAAGGAGGCCCAGGTTTATACCCTTAACCTAATTGGGCAGAAAATGAAATACCTCATCAAAGGAGGCCCAGATTTGTACCCTTATCCTGATTGGACAGAAAATGAAATACCTCATCAAAGGAGGCTCAGGTTTATACCCTTAACCTGATTGGGCAGAAAATAGACGGAATCCTCGAAAGAAGAGACCGTGATGGAACCTTCAGATTTTCGCACAATGAATCCGATATGGGTTTTGCAAAAGGAAGGAAATTGGGGTCCCTAAAGTTTGAAAAGGGATTGATTTTGGGCGCCTCATTGCTGAGACTAATTAACTTTTGAAATTGCCTTTTGTTGAAATTGGTGGCTTAATCTCAAGCCGAAATTGGACTGTCTATGGTGGGACAGTGGGGACACAGGGAAGTGTGCGAATCTGAGAGCCCGTGCGCTCAGATTATACCAAAGAAGGGAAGGAATCTTGAAAACTCCCGTTATCAAGTCCTAAAAAGGGATAACAACTGATGTCAGGATGCACCAAAGATGAACCTCAAGCTCTCGTTTCATGCCAGGATAGCTAGAAAATATTGTCAAAATGTTGAAAATTGTTGTTGATTCAAAATAATTGAAAATGATGCACATTGTTTTGAAAGTATTCCCTCTTTTCTACCTGAAGTATTACCTCCGACTGGGCTTAACTCCGTAGAATCAAGATTCGAATTCAAATTGCTTGCGATTGGCTTTCTTTCAAGGAAGCTATCAATTTCCTTGATATGGACGGGAAAGAAAGTATTCTTGATATTGCGAGAGCTATTGGTGAAAGAATATTGATAAAAGAATTTCACAAAATTAAAGAAGATTCTTGATAGATTTGTCAGTCTGATATCCTGGGATTCTTTTCTCATGATGATCTTTCTGCACTCTCTTTTTAGCAGATTGGAGCTCTCTTGGATTTTTCGAGAATTACATCATCCTTCATTTTGGAGATGTCCTGACTTTTCTCTCTTTTTTTCTTGGGAAGGGTACGTCACAAACTCCTTCATCTCAGAGATGTTCCGATCCTTCTTTTCTCTCAGGGATTATCTTGATAGTTATTGGCTCATTGGTTGAGAATCTCTTGATGATAGCTGAAATCAAATATCTTTTAGGGTTTGTCAATAGGCTCATCACACTCGCCTTCATCTCGACGGTGATCTGAACTTTCCCTGGAAGGATCCGTCACAAACTCCGTCATCTTGGAGATGATCCAAATCTTTTTTGACCCCGGGGGTCGACTCGCTTAATTCGCCTTCATCTTGACGACAATTGAGAGATCCCTTTTGCAGATATTTAATTGTAGCTTAGGTGATTGAGGAGATATGAAAATTGAGTGGATTTTTCTGTATCACCCAGGATATTTCGACTGCTTTATTTTTCAAGAATGGTCTTTAAAAATGTGCCATTGACTGCGATCAATATCAATCACTCATGGCTTTGCAACAACATTGAATTCTCTTTGTTGGCCATATCGCGGATTTATTCTTCATCCTTTTGGTTGGCCAATAAAAAGATTTTGAACTTTGAATCATTTTTCGTGAAAGCATTGCCCTTTCGGAAGTAATAGTGGAGGTATTCTGAAGTAATAATTTTGTGCAATAAAGATTTTTGAAATCAACAAATATTTAATGACAAATTGGCAAAAATTTTCTTGAAATCCTTTGTGAAAGCGAGCATTTGAAGCACAACGCAACACATCCATGACAGAAATTCTCTTCTCCTTTCCCCAAAGGAGAAGATTCAAAAATTAGAATTGGGAATTACTCCTCTCTTCCCTGAAGAGGAGGTGCTTGCAAAACGAACTTTCTAAGAGAAATTAAGCTTTCGTCAAAACTTCCTAACATTAGGCTTCTCTTATGGAAAGGGGGCCGGAATTGGTGAGGTTGGTAAATTGGTCATGAAGGAACGAGTTTATCACACTCTCCCTGAAAAGAGGGTCCTTCATGATGAAATGGCCTAGTCTGAAATTATGGGGCCACAAGGAAAGCAAGTCTCCGTCGAGTCTCTCCCTATAAAAAGGGTTCCTTGTGTGAAATTTGGAATTTTGTTTTGCAAATGGTTCACAAAGACACGAGTCCCTTCAAACTCTCCCTGAAAAGGGGCTAAGTGAACGAATTGGATAGCATGCGAAAAGAGCGAGCTCCCTCGAACTCTCCCTATAAAAAGGGTCTCTCGCAAGAGAAAATAATTGAAATTGGGTATTGGGTGACTCAAAAGGGTCAAATTTTGGAAATTGGAATTTTGAAATTTGATATTTGAAATTGGAAATTGAAAATTGGAAATTAGAAATTGATAATTGGAAATTGAAAATTGAAAATTGAAAATTGGAAATTTGGAAATTGATAATTGAAAATTGGAAATTGGAAATTGGAAATTTGGAAATTGATAATTGAAAATTGGAAATTTGGAAATTGATAATTGAAAATTGGAAATTGGAAATTTGGAAATTGATAATTGAAAATTGGAAATTGATTGACCCGAAGGTCGAAATTGTGAATTGGTTTACTGAGAATGACATGGGTTCTATAGGGATTCAGCCTAAGAACGACATTGGTTCAATTAAGAACGGCATTGGTTCGATTGAGAACGACATTGGTTCAATTAAGAACAACATTGGTTCACTGGGAACAACATGGGTTCAATAGGGATTTAGCCTAAGAACGACATTGGTTCAATTGAGAACGACATTGGTTTCACAGGGGTTCGACCTACGAACTTATCAATTCCATAGGAATTCAACCTAAGGATCATAGCTTAAGAAGGAATGATTCCAACTTGTGAGCTTTGAATGGACCAGGTGCTAAACTGGGTTTTTGAGGGAATATTCGAATCGAAATTCAATTCTTCAAGGAAAACTAGATGAATTGGATTTTGAAAGACAATTCGAGTCGGAACTCGGATCTTCTAGACCAACTCGCAGGATAGTTTGAGTAGAAGTTCAAACTTGTAAAGGAAAGCTAAGCGAATTGGATTTGAAAGAAAATTTGAGTCGAAACTCTGATTTTCTAGACCAATTCTGAATTGGATTTGGAAGAAGATTCGAATCGGAACTCAACTCTTCTAGACCAATTCTAGAATCTAGAGGAAAGAAAATTATACGAATTTGATTTGTAAGAAAATTCAAGTCGGAACTTGGATTTTCTAGATCAATTCTGAATTGGATTTGGAAGAAGATTCGAATCGGAACTCGACTCTTCTAGACCAATTCTAGAATCTAGAGGAAAGAAAATTATACGAATTGGATTTGTAAGAAAATTCAAGTCGGAACTTGGATTTTCTAGACCAATTCTGAATTGGATTTGGAAGAAGATTCGAATCGGAACTCGACTCTTCTAGACCAATTCTAGAATCTAGAGGAAAGAAAATTATACGAATTGGATTTGTAAGAAAATTCAAGTCGGAACTTGGATTTTCTAGACCAATTCTGATTTGGATTTGGAAGAAGATTCGAATCGGAACTCGACTCTTCTATACCAATTCTAGAATCTAGAGGAAAGAAAATTATACGAATTGGATTTGTAAGAAAATTCAAGTCGGAACTTGGATTTTCTAGACCAATTCTGAATTGGATTTGGAAGAAGATTCGAATCGGAACTCGACTCTTCTAGACCAATTCTAGAATCTAGAGGAAAGAAAATTATACAAATTGGATTTGTAAGAAAATTCAAGTCGGAACTTGGATTTTTTAGACCAATTCTGAATTGGATTTGGAAGAAGATTTGAATCGGAACTCGACTCTTCTAGACCAATTCTAGAATCTAGAGGAAAGAAAATTATACGAATTGGATTTGTAAGAAAATTCAAGTCGGAACTTGGATTTTCTAGACCAATTCTGAATTGGATTTGGAAGAAGATTCGAATCGGAACTCGACTCTTCTATACCAATTCTAGAATCTAGAGGAAAGAAAATTATACGAATTAGATTTGTAAGAAAATTCAAGTCGGAACTTGGATTTTCTAGACCAATTCTGAATTGGATTTGGAAGAAGATTCGAATCGGAACTCGACTCTTCTAGACCAATTCTAGAATCTAGAGGAAAGAAAATTATACAAATTGAAATTTTAAGAAAATTTAAGTCGGAACTTGGATTTTCTAGACCAATTCTGAATTGGATTTGGAAGAAGATTCGAATCGGAACTCGACTCTTTTAGACCAATTCAAGACATTTAAAAGAAAGAAAAGTTGATAAGTATAAAGATGACATTTGGGACTAGTTCAACTAGCACGAGCATCAGATTTTGGAAGAGTACCAGTACGAGCACTGGATTTTAAAAGATTACCAGTACGAGCACTGGATTTTAAATGGTTACCAGTACGAGCACTGGGTTTTAAATGATTACCAGTACGAGTACTGGGTTTTGAAAGTTTACCAGCACGAACACTGGATTTTGAAAGTTTACCAGCACGAACATTGGATTTTTTAAAAAATTACCAGCACGAACACTGGATTCTGAAGAATTACTAATGGATTTTGATGGAAAATTTTTAGTCTTCACCCTTACGACAACTTGGGCGACTGTCGGGGCCTCAGGATTTATCCCTTATCCTGAATGGGGAGTTCAATGCAAATTGATGTAGATGAATGCAGATGAATGCGAATGAATACATGCAAATGCAAATGAATGTAGATGGGTGCACATGTGTTTGATCCTGCCTGCATACAGAAAGTTTTGAAGCCAATTTTCAAAATAATGCCCCAGTATAACTGGGGAGTGAGAGTTTGGATGAAAGGATAAGTAGTTGATATTTGATAAGAAAAAAAAACTGACAATGAGCTTCTTGGTTGATCAGAGAGGCACTTTGAAAAAGGTTACCCCTTATAAGAAGACATTTAAACATTTGCAAATGAGGAATATAAAAGATGATGCCAGGCCATAAGAAAGATTGACAAATTTATTAATGCATTGAAGAAGGAAATAACAAATTGATAGAAGAACTGGGACTACATTATCCCTTCAAAATGACAAAATGATGAAAGTGACAGTCTCGACATTGTCAATTTTTAGAAAACTTGCTCAGGATGGTCGACTGGTATCTTCCTCATCTTCAATAAGGATATTCTTGTCGATGCAATCTTGAATGATATTCTTTAGGACGAAACAATTCTCAGTGTCATGTCCCACTGCCAGATGAAATTTGCAAAATTTTCCTTTGAATCTGCCCATGATTGTTGCAGGATCAGCTGCTTTAAGTAAACGGATCATATCTTTCGCGAGCATGTATTCCAAAACACTCTCTAGTGTCTGGTCCAAAGGGGTGAACTTTCGATCCGTACTCCAATCCTTGCGCTTTGGCTTTTCTTGATCTTTCTCTTTATGCTGAGGACTAGATTGAAGAGGCCTATCATTGTTGGAGAACTTTTCTTTTTGGCTCTTGGATCCCTCTGAATAGTTATCATGATTCTTCTTATTGCTTTTGCTATCATTGGCAGAAAGAGTGAAGTGAGCCTTCGGAGATCTTACTGTATCTTTCGCGAGCATGTATTCCAAAAAACTTTCAAATATTTGATCCAAAGGGGCCATCTTGCGGTCCTGATTTCGATCATTATGTTGTACCTCTTGCCGAGTGCTTGATTTCTGCTGAGACTTGGCAAAGACAGTCGATTGGTATTCTTTCTCACCCTTAACAAAGAAATTCTTGTCGATATAATCTTGGACGATATTCTTAAAGACGAAACAATGTTCAATATCGTGCCCCGTTGTTAAGCGGTCTTTCCATTTCCCTAGGGCGACCAGAGGATTAGCAATTCTTGGAAGCTTAACCATTCCTTTGCTCAGCATGTATTCAAGGACCTCTTCGAGGGGCTGATCTAGAGGAGTGAATTCGCGATCGTAACCCCAACCGTCATGCTTTTTCTTCTCTTTCTGTTGACTCAATTTTTCACTCTGCTTTAAAGATTTCTCTTTCTGACTTGTATGATTGCCTTTGTTATTTTTGCAATCACTGCGATTGGCATCAACGAAGAAGATGAGTTTTGTCTTCTTTTCTGAATCTTGATTATTCCTGACGGAGGTGATGCCATCATGGAAATCTTTGTTCCTGAAGACCTTCTTTCCCTTGTCATGAGCTTGCAAATCTTTAATCATCTTGGCCATTTCCTTCAGCTGTATTTGGACTGGATCATCCATTGCTTGATCTTTTAATTTATAGGTTGTCCCTTGTCTATGAGAGGATCTTTAAAATGCTTGCCAGACTTCATACTCTTCATCAGTGTCAACTACTGATTCTGATTCATCAAATGTATCCTCGTGTTGGATATGTTTCTTGGATAGTTTTAAAACTTTCTTGGCTGACCGGCCTTTTGCCCTCTGCTTGACCTGGATCTTTTCTGTACTAGCTTCAGCTTGTTCTGTCGACATTTTGGTCATCATCTCTTTGAACATAGCATATATCTGGGGATCAACATCATCCTTTGCTTGCTGACCCTGACTTCTAGCTGATCGAGGTGAGTCCATTTCCTCTTCTGAAGCGACTGAGTATGCCACACCTTCGATTGATGAGGTTTTCTTTCCGGATCTTGTATAAACCATCGAGTATCACAAATGTTCTCCTGAATGTTGCTGATGCTCTCTGCAAGGTAGAACTGATGATTAGGATTTTGAAGGAAGTTTGGTTGGAGAAGAATATTTGTTGAGAATTTTGGTAGACAATTGAAATAATATCCCATTACTAGGGATTGAGTCATCGCTGGAGTTTACGATAATTGCGCTGCTATTCTTTGCAAAATAAACAACTGAGAATATGCCTTGTTACCTAGGCGAGGTCGTCAAACCAAAGTGAAATGAAGATTAAAGGAACTTTATTGAAAATATGATTTTAATAATACACTTGACAGAGGGGAGGGGGACAGACAATTTTCCACCACTTTGGAAAATCAGAAGACACACGAGGACCAGAAAAAATAGTAAGATTGACAAAGGAATCCCAGCCATGTCTGGAAGAATGGTATGCTCCGGACCACTGATCTGATGCGAGGTCGAATTCTGGCAGAACCCCTGCTAGTGGACGAATCTCTACGCGCTTCTGCCTCTGAGAGAACTGCCTGACACACTGCTCTGGATGATAGTATGCGCAGAAAAAGGGACCAAGTAGCCTGAATCGCTTGCCATAAGCGTAGGTATATCTGGGAGGTAATTCCTGACGATCAAAGTAATCCCATACGTCTTCTTCCTCCTGAAGGTTGTCAGTCAGGAATCGGTATCGCGCAACTGGCAGAAGCTTTTTACCATTGTATCTGAAGGAACTGGCTCGGGCTGGCACATGCCGGAGGAACCAAGACTGCAACGCGTAGGTGCACCCTTCGACTAGAATTGATTCTCCGAGTGCGAAACGAGTCAACCCTCGGTATAGAAAGGCGAGTGCGGCCATGGCTATCGAGAGGCGGTTGGTCTGTCGACTTCCCCATCTCCTTAGAAACTGAACTATTCTGATATCTATATAATTCCGTCCATCGGGAAAGAAGGCTAATCCCACAGTGCATAGGACCATCACGTGCTGGATTCTTTCTCGAGTTGTTCTGGACAACGAGCTGACTTCTATGAATATCCCATACTGTCTGTAGATTTCGAGCAGGTCCACATATTCGTTTTCATCCTCCTCTATCAATGGCCAAGACTTGCGTCCTGTCATGCGAGCTAAGGCATTCTTAGGGTCCAGACCCTTAACATTAATCAGAAATTGTTTCTCCAATGGATCTCTAGGCTGATCGGCTGGCTCGGGCAATCCCATAATCTCTGAAAATTCATCCATCAGCACCGTCATCTCGCCCCATGGGAACCAGAAGGTAGAAGTGCTCGGATTCCACCGCTCTGCTAGTGCATGGATCAAATTGCCGTTGACTGTCTGCTTTCCCACTGCGGATGCCAGTTCTAACCCACAATCGTCCAAGTAGTCCGAAAACATACGAGAGAAATTCTTGAACCATAAATAGTACCACCGGAGAAAGAAGGATCCGGTGCTGAGGACTCGATGCTCGGGAAGACTTTATCGCACCTCGTAGGAGATGTGACCCTCAGGGAAGACTGAATCAAGCTGACTGGATGCCATCAGACTGGAAGACATAGAAAATTGGAATAAGACTTGGGAAAATACAGGAATTTTGAAAGAGAATTGCAGGCAGGATAAAATGAAGCAGAAAATTCGAGATCCAGAAGAAAGGAAAGATGGGAAATCACCTGGAGTTTTGAAGAAAATAGAGGAATTTCATGAAAATCGTCCAGGGTTTTAATATTTCATAAAATGGAGTATTTGAAAATCGTCCAGGGTTTAAAACATGGACAGTATATGGACATGGATTGGAAATCGTCCAGTATTTTAGAAAATATGGAAAATATGGAAAATATGGAAAATAAAAAAGAAATGACTTTAACACATTTAAACACATCCTACACAATCAAGTATGCACATACAACATTCCCTAAAAGCTGACTCTAGATGCACAAATTTTGAAATAGTTGTAGGACCTTAATCCTAACTCTAAGCTTCAGATCATATGTGTCCAATCCAGTTATGCCTATATACTCAAGCCAAGGCTCGATGTACGTGGCATAAAATCAAATTCTCCGGTTCTAGGTTCAAGTTTTCCAACATCCTTGAGCACCTGCCGATATACGTTGAACTATGGCCCTTGGTACGTGGCAGGGGGGTGTGAACCCCAATAAGTGGCCCAGTTGTGAGTCTCTGTCCCGAACTATGGTTCTGGAAGAGAGCCCAGCAACGTGAAGACCGGGACAATATAGGTGGGGTGGTTTTTGAAAAATAGGAGCACATGCAATCAAATCAGAAGGCTCTAAAACCTAAAAAGATAGGGATTTTAAAATTTTGAAGAAGCAGACATTGTTTTCAATCAAACCTAGATTGAGGAGGGTTGTATTAGACCTAAGTCTATGTGAGCATGAAAATTTTCTCCTCAATATGGTCCTACCAAACCATACCTAGTCTACATGCAGTCCATGTCAGCTAGGTTCAAGTCTAGGCTCCTAGGTTCACATGATATTATAAAGTAAAAGCTGACATTCCATGGAAATTGATTTTGACAATTTGAACTAAGCAAAGCATTAGATTGATCAGGCGAACACAGGTCCCATCTCGGTCGCCAAACCTGTTATCATCGCAAAATTTTTACTTTTGCAAATCAAACTGACCTTTGAAAAAGATTTTGAAAATAACTCACCTCCGTTTTAAAATGCTAGAAAATTCCGTAGAATGGGACTCGCCTGTCGGTACGAGGTTCGACCATTCCTGCCACCTTTAACAGGGGTAATCGAACCAAGGATCAATCTACTGCTCTGCTCTATTCAACTTGTTTAAATCATATTCTAATTTCTAAATGCACATAGAATCAGGCATGTGCTATGAATTTTCTGAAAATGCACATTTGAAAACATGATGTTTGCTTTGAATAACTGAAACACTTAGAATAGATATCACATGGAAAATCGTGAATTGGGATTTGAAATGTACTTCTGAGAAAAGTAAAAATCGGTTTTTGAAGAAATCTTGAGATTTTGTGAAAATCGATTTTAAGAAATGTGAAATTACTTTGGAAAACTTGATTTCTTTGAATTCAAACTTTGAAATTGAATATATAACTTGGAAAATCGAATTTGGAACTTGGGAAATACTTGAAATGTCATTGCCAAATCCATATTTTGAGAAAATCGATTTTTGAATAAGACTTAGAAAATTTTGAGAAAATGAACTTCTTTGAATTGAGATTTGAATTGGAATTGGCAAATGCATGAAATGAATGAATATGGATTTGAGGAATTGAGAAATACTTTTTGTATTTTGAGAAATGCAGTGCATTTTTGAAGTTAGCCTAAGAGTGTAGGCTGAATGTGGCTAATGTGAAGATCATAAATCTGGGTATCATTCATATTCTGACTATGGCCATAAATACGAATTCCACCAAGTTTATAAACTTCATAAAAGCTAGTGTATGTGCCATTCGTGTAGACCATAGTGAGTTTGAATATGCATGAATCATCATCCATCACACATTAACATTATTTAAAAAAATAAACTATATGCAATGCTGCCTAAGCTAAGCAGGAAATGTAAATTCTTATTCCAAAGTTTAATTTAGTTTACATCACTATTGAAATTTAAATACATGAAAAATAAAGTCTTCAATGTACCTGCAAAACTAGAAAACTTTGTTAGTGATGATATGTTGGCTTTTCTAGATTTATCCAGCAATATCAGGAAATTGCTGGATTTTGCTAGATATAAGCCTTTTTGCCATGATTCCCTTAAATCAAAATGATAAAGTATGAAATAAAATTGAATAAATAAGGAAGAAAAGATATGAAATTTCGAAATTGGGGTCAAAATGACCAAAATACCCCTAATAACAAGACTATGGCCTTGAAATTAGGGTTTTCAGAAAGATATTTGATAAAATACAAGTTTTGAGGTTTAAATGAAAATAAATCAAACTAAATATGCTATGACATGATTAAAAATATGAAAATTAGGGTTGGGAATTTCGAAATTTAGGTCAAATGACCAAATTGCCCCCGATAGCAAGACTATGGCCTTGGAATCAGGGTTTTCTGAAATAAATTTTAGTAAAAACTTAGGTTTTATGCACTAAATGAAATCAAATGAGAATCAAATAGAGCCTAAAGCATCCTAATATAATTATGAATATGATTAAACCCTAAAAATATATGCTTAAGCACGAAAATCCAAGAATATCACAAATTTTGTGATTTTTGCAGTGTTTTGGAATTCTTCGGGTACCCTGTTTTGCAATTTACTTAATTCAGCCATCAATCAGATTCTAAAATTCATCAAATATGGTACCTGCACTTATTATAACCCTAATATTGAATTGGAATTATAAAAATAATTTTTTGGCATTAATTTAATCCGAAAATAGCATCAAACCCTAAAAATATGGTATTTTTGACCTAGTTCACCAACCAGTCTCAGTCCAAGACCCGAACCAAGGGTCAAACCTCCATGAAAATCTATGAAATTTTACAGAGAACAAATAGACAAGAAAACAGAACTTTTCCTATTTACAGATCTGAAAAAGCTTTTAAAACCAGGGAGATCCCTATCCGACAATCCGGACTTGAATATATTGATTTTAACTTTGGTCTTAACTGATACTTTCAATTGCAAATTCCGGGATAAATAGCAGTGATCATTCAAAATATCTTAGATTTTAACAGTGAGTAGCTTACATAACAATAACAATACTCATATTTTACATATCATGAATCGGATTTGTAGTTTGGGATTTATAAACAACACAAGTCTGATTAGGGTTTTGGAAAACCCTAACGAGTTTTAAATTGAAAATCAGAGTCTCTGACTGAGGAAAATACTAAACTGTAATACAAAATTCTGTAAATTTCACAGTAGCTTGATCTAATCAATATAAATCCATGGCACTTTACAGATCTAAAATCGGATATAAGATGAGAAAAATATCATCACAGCAAGTTACCCTCTTGATTTTAGCAATGATTTTAAAGTTTTAAAAACCCGATTTGATGTCTGATTTTTCTTACAGGGTTTCCGATATCCAAAATCTCTGATTTTTTTACATTATATCAATCACATATGCATTCATCACATACAAAAAAATCAGAAATAAACAACAAGGATTTAAATCCGAAATAACATTATCTTTACTGTTCTAAACCTAAAACACACAGAAATCTAAGAAACTATAAAAACTATGCATTAATTAATGTAAAACAATAAAATAAACCATAAAACAGTAAATAAAAATTATTTCTATGCTGAAAAACGTAAAATAAATATGAATAAACAGATAAATAAATAAAATACAGGGAATCAATGGCTGGAATTTGATTTCACTTTTGAAATCATGGATTTAACCCATTTAACAGGTAAATCTCACGTTTCTTCGGTTAAGAACATGAAAAACGTACCTCTCATCGATTCTAATGGATTAGAATTTTTGAGATCACCCTCAAACTGAGTTAGATCATCTTCTTGGGTCGATTTTTTGGTTCTTGGATGAAATCCATGGTTAAATCCATGAACACAAGAGTTTCCATGGTGAAATCTATTGAAAAATCATAAAAACTAATAAAATAATAATAAAATAATATTAAATAAACTCACCTTGGGGATGCAGATGCAATGGAGGAAGGTGGAGGTGCTGGAGAGGAGAGAGAAGCTACGAAAATTTGAGAGAAAAAAGAGTTCCCTTTTGACCCCCCTTAGGTCCCTTTTTATAGTTTTTCAAAAAGTCACTTAATTAGGGTTAATTAAGAGGTTTTTCATTTTTTCAGGACTCTTTCTAATAAATCCACTAAGGGCAACGATTTTTTGTGGTTTCCTAACCCTAAATGAACTCTAATTAATACCTAATTAAACCCTAAAAAGTTCAAATGTGACACCACCTAGTATGGACCCACATTTGGTTTTTAAAAGTTGAATTTAAAACCTTTAAAAACCAATGGTTTAAAAGTTAAATAAAATGGATTTTTAAAATTGATTTTGACTCCTCTAAACCCCTAACCTAACTAGGACAATGACTAACCCTAGTCTAACCTTGACTTATTCAAATGTGTCGCCACCCCGAGTGGGCTCCACTTGAATTTTCAAAAAAAATTATTTTAAAACTTGAAAATGAGAGGTTTTTGAAAAGAAATTCAAAAGTAGACTTTGAGATTGAAAGTTTTGAAATGGTACAGAGTCTTGACTGAGTCAGAACTCCTCTAGATACGGCGCCAACAGGGTGGGCCCCACATCGAAGTTTTGAAAAACTTGAAATAAATACTAAAAATGGCTTTAAAAAAGGGTTAAAATCAACAGTTGAAATTCAAAGTTTTTAAAAATAGAGTTCTAAGCAAACTGGAACTCTGGGCTAGAGTCCTGGATTTAAATGACTCTGAGATTTTGGGTTTTAAAAGCCAAATGAAGGAGTTTTTGAAAAGATTTTATCAAAAATGATGAAATAAGTCAGAAAATACTGTTAGGGTTAGACTCCTAACTCAATCAGGACTCTGAAATAGAGTCCTGAATTAACTAGACTCTACAAAATGACCTTATTTTTTAAAATAGATGGAAATAAATGAAAAAAATGGAATAAAAACAAACTTCAAAACAGACTCTTGACTGGACTAGGACTCTGGGACAGAGTCCTGGTCGGACTGAAACTCTAGATTTTTTTGGTATTTTCTGAAAAACAAATAAAGGAACTTGTCAAAACAGTGAAAACAATAATGAATATTGAAATAAGACAGAGTTCTGATCCAACTGAGACTCTGAGAATAGAGTCTTGATTGAACTAGGACTCTTAGATTTTTGGATTTTCTGAGAAAACAAATGAGAGAATTTTGGAAAATAGTTAAAAACAGGATAAAATTGAAGTTTTGGTTTAGAGTCCTGTTCTGATTAGGACTCTAAGAAAGAGTCCTGATTCGATCAGAACTCTAAAAGATTTGGTTTTCTGATGAGCAAATGATGAAACTTGGGCAAAGCTTTTGAAAACCAGTGAAAATGAAACGAGAACATCAATTTTGGATAGAGTCCTACTTCGATCAGGACTCTGGGGTAGAGTCCTGATTTGATCAGGACTCTCAGATAAAATCTCAGAATTTTGAAATTCTTTGATAAAAGTGTAATAGTTTTGGTAGATTGAAAGATTTTTGAAAGATTTTCTCAAAATTGAAATCAAGATCAGAGTCCCGATCCAACTAGGATTCTCTGAACAGAGTCCTGCTTTGACTGAAACTCTGAGTTTCTGACTCATTTTAAAAGATTTTGAAAGATTTGATTGAAAATGGATAAAAATAGCTGTAAAAGATTAGAGTCCCAATCCAATTGAAACTCTGAAAAAGAGTCCTAATCCGACTGTACTCTTTGAAGAAGAGTCCTGATCCCACTAGGACTCTAAAATTTTGGCCAAAACAGAAGATCTTGAAAGGTTTTCTTCAAAGATAGGTAAAAAGGTAGTGAAAAGTAGAGTTTTGATTCGACTAAGACTCCAGAAAAAGAGTCTTGATCCAACTAGGACTCTAAAATTTTTGAGATTTTTGATAAATGAAGGAATCCAGAAGCGACACCACCTAAATGGGCCTCATCTGAGAATTGAAATCAATTGAAATTGAGTTTGAAATGAATCCAGATCGTTTTTCTAAGAAAGTATTTCAAAATATAAGGTCTCGGGGGTTGGAAAATGACAAAAATGTTGATTAAAAACCCAGGTTTTTAAAATTGTTTTTGAAAGAAAAGTTTTAAAAACCTGAATCTGGGTTGAATATTTTAAAAACAGGAGTGTTGGATCTCGAAAATGGGATGGGATGACATGCAATGCTATGCAATGCAATGAAATGGTATGCCGAATGCATGCAATGATATGCAATGACACATGAAATGTAAGTACTGGATGAGGGTGAAAATTTGGGGTGTTTGCAGGGACGAAGATATATCAAGATACCCTGAATGGGGAAAGGAATATGCGAGGACCTTGATGGAACATTTATGAGAGTATGCCTCGCGAGATGAAATTCAAGTATGACCCTGTCCTGGATGGATATACAAAGCATGGATTCCTCGATGGGAAGAATCATGATGGGACTGGAGAAAAACATCTCGTCAAAACGAGGAACCTTTTCAAAACGAGACTCAGGTTTAACCAAAACCTGAAAAAGGAAGATACCTCGATGCACGAGGTTTAGGCTTAACCCTTAACCTGAAGGGGACGACCATATGGAATCCTCGAGTAAAGAGACCATGATGGGACCTTCGGAGTTTGGACGAACAAATCCGAAAGGGGTTTGCGAAAGGAGGAAGGAAATGGGGTTCCCTAAAGCTTGAGAAAGGGATGAACTTTGGGCGTCTCATTGCTGAGACTGAAACCAACTTTTGAATTTAATGACCTCTCGTAGGAAGTACATGTTTTGACCCTTAACCTGAGTGGGAACAACCATACGGATTTCTTGAAACCGTGATGGGACAGGAGAGATACTTCAACTGAATGGGGTAACTCTTCTGGAAGATATGAACAATGCTAGGTTGCATCAAAATGGATATTGACTACTTATTTCATTCTTAGAATATCTAAAAAATTTTGCCAATAAGATAAATTTATAGTTGACTTCAACGCTTGAAAATGTGTACATGTGTGCAAAGATATTCCCTCTTTTACTTAGAGTATTTCCTCCAATGAGGTTAACTCCTTGGTTTTTAAGAGTCAAATTCAGAACTTTAGCGCTGATGATTTTCTTTAAGGAAGCTATCCATTTCCCTGATATGAGAAAAGAAGAAATATTCTTAATTTCATAAAAGCAAGTAGTGAAAAGATATTGATAACTGATATTTTGCATAAGAAAAGATGACTTCTGGCAATTTTGGCAGTTTGATATCTGAGTGTTTTCTCATGGTGATCTTCTTGCACTCTTTTTGAGTCATTGGGCTTTTTCGGGCTCTTTACATCATCCTTCATTTTGGAGATGTCCTGACTTTTCTCTCTTTTTCAGGGAAGGGTACGTCACAAACTCCTTCATCTTGGAGATGCTTCGATCCTTCTTTTATCTCAGGGATTATATATGATGGTATTGGCTCAAAGGTCTTTAGATGATAGCTGAAATCAAATATCATTTAGGGTTTGTCGGTAGGTTCATCGCACTCACCTTCATCTTGACGGTGATCTGAACTTTCCCTGGAAGGATCTTTCACAAACTCCTTCATCTCGGTAGATGATCCAAATCTTCTTTGGCCCTGGGTGTAATGCCCCAGATTTCCAAAACAAAGCTAAGTTAAAATTTTCATGAATTTCTTTTTTTTTTTTTTCTTTGCAGCGGAACTTAGAAAAGCTTTTAGCAGCGGAATAAGACGATAATGAGTCATCGGTTTTAGAAAACTTTGAGCACATTGCAGGTATGTGGCCAAGCAACTCATTGACCACCAAAGTGTTCCATTTTATCGAAAACCATATGTTTCTTACAACACTACTGCTTAGAAAAGCAGTGTAGGTTCAATAAAAGGAAGCAGTACAACTCTGTCTAGAGAAACCCTGGAACTCGATGCCGCCTTGCTCCGCATATCGCCATGCAGGTTCAACACCTGAAATCCCCATTAAACGGGGTCAGAACCACTGATGGTCTGGTAAGTAAGCAAACATCTATCCATTCAACTCAAGTAAATGCATAGACCACTTAGGGTCGCAGTTCGTAATACGATGCTCAAGCCCCCAAGACTTAGCGTATATCGCAAGAGCCTCTTCAGGGCTATGAGTTGAACATCCACGCAAGTCTTCATGACTTCGCATAAGCCTCTTTAGGGCTATGAGTTAAAATAACCGCTTAAGTCTTTACGACTTAGCTTTGACCTCTTCAGGGTCACAAATGGATGTCTAGCTCAAGCCTTTATGCTTGGCACATCCGTATCCTACGAATCTAAGGATAACTCTCCAAGCTTCCCTTAGTCGTATGGATATCAATGGGGTTCTTTCCCAATCGGTCCAGTAGTATACCGATCATGACACCTTCACAAAGGTTATGCAGGACTGACTCAACAACGTACATACACGCATACATTCAAAGTATCGCTGTACCTAAGCTAATGCTTTGTTTCGATAATTGCACCTCCCCCTGGGCTTAGGGGACTCATATCTGGGCGACAACGCGACGATCTGGGGGTTGATTATTCTATGTATTTTAGATACCCCAGAGGCCTGTTGACCCCATCCCCCTAGTAAGACGGTACAACATACCAGAAGAGATCCTTACTAGGTATCTGAATGCATTCTGCTACTCCAGTAGTTGGGTTCATTCCTTAGATATTTAAGGACAACCACGACCTCCATACCTCTGAGTGACGGAGGCCATCAATGAACTCTATCAGGTTCGGGTAAAATATATATGTCACTCAAGGTTGCGCCATCACCGTCTTCCTCGGTGAGAAATTCTGAAAGGGGCCTGCCGATCTTACAATTACTTGACGAACATTGCATGCCTATTGGGCAGCCTTTGAGAAGTATGTACCCGACCCCAATCAACCACACGGTTTTCACCGTGGAACAAAAGTTTTATTCATATGCATGCTTAACTCTGCTCTCGGCACTTCGGCCTTGACGAGCACTTCACCTCTTTCGGTGGAAACAACACACTCCGGCACAGCGGCCCTTACGAGTCTGGTTGTCTGATAATTCTCAATGAGCATGCACATGACTCGATCTCTACGGATCGGCTACTTGGCGTATTTTTACGCAACGAGCTCAGGACCTTGTCAAGGCGCTACCACTACTTTGGCGCAACGGCTCTTACAAGTATGGTGCCCTTGCAGGTGTCAGGGAGACGAGTCATTCTGACATCGTTCCAACAAAGGGCATCGTTGTGCCACTTAACTGGTTCTGGCATCTCTTTTGCCAACCATTCTGTCAGCACCTCCTCTGCTCTACTGGCAGTGGTATGACGAACCCTTCTACATCATAGAAGGCGTTCCATAAACTGGGTAGCACTCCTGCTACGTTCTTTCTGAGCTATTCTTAGCTCCTTCAGAAATTTCAGCAGCACTTCCTCTCTTTAACGGGGAAAGCGTGCGTTTTTATCCATTTCAGCGGCATCTCCCCTCTTTGGTGGGAAATTGCTATGCTTAGCTCGGGAAATGGATGCGCACCGTTGTGCGTACTTTGCATCCATCTAGGTTGCAAGAATCCTGGGCCATAGCCAGGCCATACGTAATTTATTTAGTCTTTACGTAAAGAGCAATTTGCCAAAAACCGAAGCCTTTCCAATAGGGGCTTCATTCGTTAAGCAGAATCTTAAACGAGGAGCGGTAAGGGAATCACATTGGCGATTTGGAGTTTGATCTCCATTTGAACGCTCATTTACGCGCCATATATGTAGTATAAGCAGAAGCTTGTGCTTTATACAGCGGCGGCGTAAAGGAAATGCATATACTATTGTTCAGGGTGTGTAACTCAACGAAATATTCTACATATATAACAAAACAAAAGCCTTGGCATCGTTCGACGCAACGGCGTAAGTAAATACATTGCAGAAAGCAGGAGCCTTGGCATCGTTCGACGCGACGGCGTAAGTAAATGCATAATCGGAAGTGCATTAATCGAAAGTACAGAAAGCAGGGAGCCTTGGCATCATACGACGCGATGGCAAAGGTAAATTACATAGCCTGTGCAATATAAGACGCGTCTGCAGAATCATCACATATACACCTAGATCTGTATCCAACGATAGTTACGAGGCGAGCGAGTGAACACCGAAGTTTCCTAGAGGGCTCAACCAAGAACTAGGGCGAGATACTATTCTTTTGAAGAACGCATATACTGCGCATTCGAACATATATATCTGACAATAGTTACGAGGCGAGCGCGTGAACACCGAAGCGTCCTAGAGGGCTCAACCAAGAACTAAAGCAAGATACTACTTTAGAAAGTATATGCTATATACAAACAATCAAATACTTGAGAGAGATGGTTTAATGAAGCGAACTTACTTCAAATTGCGGAAGAAACGGCTCTGGTTGCTTCAAACGCTTCGAACGAGGCTCGACTTCGAAAAAGGATCAACTTCGAACTTCGGACGAAAAAAGACTTGGACTTTGACTTTGAACCAAACCAGGTTCAAGTCAAGTCAACTGGGTTTGGACTTAGGTCAAGTAGGTTCAGACCTAGGTCAGGTGGGTTAGGACCAAGTCAGGCAGGCTCAGGCTAAGTCAGGCAGGCTCAAACCAGGTCAAGCAGGCTCAGGCTAAGTCAGGCAGGCTCAGACCAGGTCAGGTGGGCTCAGGTGGGCTAGGCTAGGTAGGGGAGGTTTGGGAAAGGAGGAGAGAGAGAGGAGTTGGCGATTTTTAAAGAGAGGGGGGCTCCTTTATTTATAGATTCTGAAACTTGGGCCCCAAGTTTCAGAATCTCCTTTTTACCCTTGGCTATTCCGGAAATTCCAAGAGGTTCCTTGGAGTGGGTCCCACTTGGATATTTCCATGGGATATTTTTGTGGGTCCCACCAGATATTTTTCTGAGGAATATTTCTGTGGGTTCCACCAATATTTTCGTGGGTCCCGCAAGAATTTTGGGTTTTCGGTGATTTTTTTCCGAAAAATTCTGAGTACGCCATTCCCTTCGTATTGACGTAACTAAGAAAGTTGGCTCGCAGGAATCCTTTGATTTCGTTCAGGTAGGAAGTTATGGCTTCCAGAGTGTTTGAGCATATATTCGCAAAGCGATGAATATCTTACGTATAATTGGCTCGCAGAAATTGATTCGTTTCGCATTCTAAGAAAAATGCTATTTTTTTACCGGTAAATGCCTCATGAATTTTATTCAGATATTTCCTGAAAAATTGCGGGTCTTACATCATTACCCCCTTAAAGGAATTTCATCCGCGAAATTCAGTTAAGAGTACAAGGTGAAGAGTTCAGGATATTTATCCCGCATATCGGATTCGAGCTCCCAAGTGCAATCATCGACTCCGTGATGTTGCCATCTCACTTTAACAAGTGGAATGACCTTTGACCTAAGCACTTGTTCCCGACGGTCCACGATCTCAACAGGTCTTTCTTACACAGTCATATCCTCCTGGATGTCAATATCTTCATGTTGGATGACGTGGTAAGGGTCGTGAACGTATTTTCTAAGCATTGACACGTGAAATACGTTGTGTATCTGTGTATATTGCGGTGGCAATGCTACTCTGTAGGCGGTCTCTCCTATCCGGCTCAAAACCTCGAAGGGACCAACGAATCTGAGGCTGAGCTTCCCCTTCTTTCCAAAACGGAAAACACTTTTGGTCGGAGAGACTTTGACAAAGACCTTGTCCCCAACCGCAAAAGTGAGTTCCCTACGTCGCTGATCAGCGTAGCTTTTCTGTCGACTTTGAGCAGTCAGTAGCTTCTTTCTGATCATGTGGACCTGCTCAGTGTAGTGCTGTAATACAATGGGCGAGTCCAAGGTTCGCTCACCCACTTCACCCCAATGGATTGGTGATCGACAGGGTCGCCCGTACACGGCTTCATACGGTGCCATCCCAATGCTAGCGTGGTGGCTATTATTATAAGCAAATTTAGCCAACGCTAGGTGGGAGTCCCAATCACCTTTCCATTCCAGCATACAGGCTCTTAGCATATCTTCAAGAGTTTGTATGGTTCGTTCTGATTGCCCATCTGTTTGGGGATGGAATGCTGTACTGAACTTGAGTTTCGTCCCCAGGGCTCTCTGAAGTTGCTCCCAAAAGTGAGAGGTGAACTTCGGGTCACGATCAGATATGATCGAAATCGACACTCCATGGAGTCTAACGATTTCCCGAATGTAGATCTCCGCCAATCGTTCAGTTGAATATCGAGTGTTGATTGGCAGGAAGTGAGCAGACTTGGTGAGTCTGTCCACGATCACCCATATTGAATCGTGTTGTCTCTTGGATCGAGGCAATCCAACGATGAAATCCATCGTAATGCCTTCCCATTTCCATTCTAGAATCTCGATCCGTTGCATTTTTCTGCCAGGGCGCTGATGCTCGATCTTTACTTGCTGACAGATCAAACATTTAGAGACAAATGTAGCCACATCATGCTTCATACCCCTCCACCAGTACTTTCGTTGCAAGTCCCGAAACATTTTTGTACCTCCAAGGTGGATAGTGTACTTGCTACTATGAGCCTCTTGGAGTACTTCCTGTCTTAGCTCAGGGTTATTTGGAACCCAAATCCTTTCTTTCATCCATATTCTTCCATCTTCTTTCAAATGGAAGAAATTGTCATCTCTTTCAGCACGAGCTTTCAATTCCAAGTACTGGGGATCCTTGAACTGTTCGGCTACGATACGATCGAGGATCTCGATATGGATTGTCAGGCATGACAATCGAATCTTTCCTGGATTAGCCAGGAATGGCTTCCAACTGACGAAATCCTCCATCAATTTCCATTGTCCGGTGAGGCTGGCCAGAGTGCCAACAGTCTTGCGACTAAGGGCATCTGCTACAACATTCGCCTTTCCAGGGTGATAGGAAAGCATGAATTCATAGTCTTTGAGGAATTCCAGCCATCGCCGTTGCCGCATATTGAGTTCTTTTTGAGAAAAGAGGTATTTTAGGCTTTTATGGTCCGACATGACCTCGAATTTCTCTCCATATAGGTAGTGTCGCCAGATTTTAAGTGCGAACACTACCGCGGCAAGCTCCAAGTCGTGGGTTGGATAGTTTTTCTCATGGACTCTCAACTGTCGTGACGCATAGGCGATTACTTTACCATGCTGCATCAACACACAACCCAGACCTGTTCCTGAGGCATCGGTATACGCGACGAAGCCTCCCTGACCAGAAGGTAGGGTAAGGACAGAGGCAGTGGTAAGCCTCTGTTTGAGAACCTCAAAGCACTCCTTACACTGGTCAGTCCATTCAAACTTGACTCCCTTTTTCAGTAATTTCGTCATGGGTACGTGTAAACACCTCAAATTTTCACTCACCTTCTTAACATCGCCCTCAATCGGCACATTTCAGTTCTCCGGAAGCAATGAAGGGCAAAATGGTTATTTTTCGAGATTGAACCTTGCAGAAAGTCCAAAATTTCCATATTCTAAGTTCAGAGACATCTTCAAATGGCAAAATTTCAAAATCCTTTTTCTGGACAAAAAGCTAAAATTTCCAAGTCCGAGCTCAGAGCGACATTTCATAGAACATGTCTTTGCATAACATTGCATCATTTCACTGCACAGCATGTCATTTTGAGATTCAGAACTCCTGATTTTCAAAATTGTCAATCCAGATTTGATTTTTAAACTTTTCAAAATTGATTTCAAAACCCTGGGTTTTCAAATTTGCCAATCTTTCCCATTTTACCCCCAGAACTTGAAATTACAAAAGTTTTCTCAATAAAACAATCTGAATGGTTTCGATATTTCAAAATTTCGCCATGTTGAAAAGAGGGGGACACAATTTCAAATTCATAAGACTTTATTTCAAACTTTTATAAAAAGGCTCCGAATTTCCCTACTTCTTTCAAAATCTCGCCCTGAGAAACCAATTTTCCAAGTTTTGAAATCAAACCACAATCCACTTCGTGCTTTCTAAACTAGCCTATTATTGTGAAAATTCCAAAATATCTCATTTGGCTCTTATTTCAAATTAAGGACGTGGGACCCGCCTCGAGGTGGTGTCACACTCAAACTCTCAAAATTTTCCCTTATTTCCAAAATAGTACCCATTCGAAAGTGGCACCGATTTATAAAACCTTGTTTTTAACTCAGTAAAATAATTAGTGGGCCCACATAGGTGGCTCCCCACTAAGACTCTTTGCCAAAAGAAAGAAATTTTTTTAGTTGAGGTGGCACCACCAAAACAAAATCCGTCTTTTACTCATTTTTTTATTATTATTTATTACTTTTCAGCCCCAAATGGAGCCACCGTGAAACCCTACCAAAATTTTCATGTTTACCTAAGTTTTTTTTTTTTTTTTTTAAATTTCTTCTGGAGAAAAGGAGCCGCCCCCCTCCCAAAGGGCGACATTTTCAAAATTTTCAAAAGTTTGAATTCATTTTGAGATTTCAAAACCTGGGGTAACGCCCCAAAATCTGCGATTTTTTTGGGAAAAACCTAATGAAAATCTTTAAAGGGGGACCCTATTGAGGAAAAGAGGGGGAGCTGGACGATTAACATTTTTAGCCCTTTTGTTCTTATTGCAGGTCTCCTCCATCCGGCAGAAGAAAAACGAACTCCTAGTCCTTTGACTCTTGGCTGGGGCGGCATTTCACAGAGTGCAGGGGATCCAGCAGGCAGTGATCCATCTTCTTCAGCTCAGCAGCATCTACAGTCCCATTGGGTGCCGAAGATTCAGCAGGGCTTCTTTCCCCTTTTCTTCATCTCACCAGCAGGAGGGGAACGTCTGACTGCTTCTCCCTCTTTATCGCTGGAACCCGCCTGGGATTACATCCTTTCCTTCCTTCCAGCAAGAGAGGGACCCAAGATTCTAGCATTTCCTCTGCTTTCTCTTTATTTCCCAGACCCTCCTTTCTTTTAACGCCCTTCTCCAGGACTGATAGAGAAGTCCTTCCATTCTGCTGATTGAAGACAATAGGCTTCCTCCATCATCCGGCAAAAGATCTCCAAAGAGGCAACCGAGGAGTGTGTTGCCCCTTTTCCTTCCCTTTTTTTTTGTGAAGTCTGGACCCATCTCTGAAGGAGACGCCAGCAGCAGCCTCCACTTAGCTAAGGTAAAGGCCCCCTTTTTTTTTCTTCGTTTTATTATGCATCTACAGAAACTAAGTGTGGTGTTCATGCCATAAGCACTGCAGATCCATTGCAGCAGCTGAGGTGGTTGAGCATCCCTGTTTTCTGCATCAAGAACCGATAATACCTCTCAATGGTATTATCGATTCAATCTGAAGATCATTACCCCACCAAATGATTCCCTTTTTTTAAAAAAAACTTCTGTATGATTCGGTCCAGCATCATGAATATTTTAAAAGATTTTTTTTTTTACTTCACCTCAATTCATGATTTCCTATATATATCTAGTTCTCCCAGTTATACACCCATGCTTTATCACTCAAAAGGATTGTTTTATCAAAAATTTCGGTTCTTCAGCCTGTTACTGAGGCAGTAATTAAGATTTTTGTGTTAGCTTTTGACAATTTCCTCATCATCGCCTGGTTTTCTTATCAAAATTTTAGTCATAAATCTTTTATATGTCATTTTTTTTCTGTATGAACTGAGAGTTTTGGTTAAAATGTCTGCGTATCGTGGGGTAACGTGATGGCTGGTAAGGCTTATCATACAGCAAGTGGTGCTCTTAACCCAAGCACTACATTTCATTTTTTTTATAGTCTCACGGTTTCATATGTTTTCCTTTCTTTTTTTTTTAGAAAATTTCATACCCTGCATTCACTTGCTTTGCATTTCTTAAAATGTGAAAGAGCTGAGCATTTTATGACTCGTTGTGCACCATTGAATTTCTCCAATCATTGACATAGAACTGAAATGTTATAATGTTCTGATGCTGATGAAAGTAGTATGGATTTGTTTAAGCATGGTTGTTCCATTTGACTCTAGTTTTTTATGTTATCATGTCTCACAATTCTGTACCTTCATCCAGGTGATTTAGCTTAGTTTAGTCCTTTTCTTTTGCTATTTTGGAATGCCCTGCGTATGTGGCATATGCAGTAACAGTCATGACCCCTTATGAAAACTTTACTGCAAATGAAGTTATATACCTTGTTTTGGTCAGATTAGTGAAGCTGTTTGGGTTTGGAAAATATGGAATTTAAAGCTGAAAGACATGCATCTGAAACTTTGTTTATGCTAGTTCCATTATTACCTTCAGAAGTTACATCAGAGGTTAAATGCTTGTTATCTGATACACCTATTGCTTGACTATGTTGGCTCATAGCAAAATATTTCAAAAACAAATTCCTGGTATATTACCATACTGTAAGTGCTTACAAATGAAAGACAATATTGCAAATCCTAATGATGTCCTTGACAATTTTAGACTCGTGGATACCTGAATTATATAAGCCATTATATGATACAGTCGAGAGATAAGCTATCATATACTGGAGGCAGTTGGAAATCAGAATTTCTTCAGTGATAATCAACATTCAGCAGAAAACATGCACACAACCATCCAGTTGCACATGTGCATGCATCCATGTGCCATTACAACACACATGGCACATTTTTAGAGTCTCCAACATAGTTTAAGGTTCCCTAGAGAGGGAAATTCTCAAAACACTATGAATGTTTAAGTCAACTGGATCATTGCAGAGAGAGAGAAAGAAACAGAAAAACAGGGGATAACATGTCTTCAATTGTAGGAATGTGTTTATATATATAGTTATACATACACATATGTATATATACGCATATCTTCATTATACATGTACAAATATTTCCTTGTATATCTCGTACTAACCTACTTTTGCAGGAAAAGTTCGGGAGATGCCAAGTCCTTTTGATTCCTTTTTTTTTTCTTTTTTTTCTTTTCCATTTTAGGTCGAAATTGTAATGATCAGATGTACATTTGGAATAATATTTACTTTCACAGCTTAGATTAGGATACATATCATGTAGTTTGATTTTGCAATATCCTGACTTTGTGATTCATGCATTTTATTTCAAAATTCACCGTGGATGAACACGAATGGCACGTGCACCAACTCTTAGGGAGTTGATGAACTCGGTGGAATCCATATTTACGGCCCTAATCGGAATATGGACGAGACCCAGATCCATCATCTTTCTACCAGTCACATTGAACCTACACTCTTAGGCTATCTTAAAATGCACATCATATTTCTAAATCTTCAAAATCGCGTGAATTAATTCAAATAAACTCTGACCATATTCATGGCCACAGTCAGAATATGTGAAGGCTTTATTTTGGCTTGATCCACATTTTTCCAACAAATTTTTCAGAAATCTTTTCAAAGTGCATTCATTCATTCAAATCATCTGCATCATCTATTTTTCCCATGATTTTCTCAAGAAATTTTCACTCTCTGGAAATCGATTCATCAAGGAACTATGAAGATTTCCAAAGTTGGATTTTCCAAATCAAAGTTTTCCTATGATTTTCCCTGAAAATATTATTTTCTCAAAGATTTATTTTCAAAAAAGGAAATTTTCATCTTTCTCAAGAATCAAAATCAATTTTCAGATATTTCGAGGCTAAGATTCCCAGGATTTCAATTTCTCAAGTTTTGAATTTCCTTCTCCAAAGAGCTTTCCCACAAATTTTCTATCATTTTCCTAAGAAAATTCTCAAAGTCTGAGTTTTCCCGACAAGTGCTTTCCTTTTCAAATGTTCATCTTTTCTCAAGAATTCCTTCCATTTTTCCCGAGATTCTCATCTTTTCATGGTTTTCCATGTCTTTATAAACTTTCTCAAGGATTTCCCGAGATTCTCATCTCTTTACGGTTTTCCAAATCATTATAAACTTTCCTGAGATTTCAAATATTGTTCTTCTGAGTTTCTTGAGAAATTGATTTCCATCATTTGCCTTAGAAATATTTCCAACTCCAAAGCGTTTTCCAAGCATGTATTATGTTTTCCAACTTGCATTTTACAAAATCTCATAGCACATGCCTGAATTCTCTGTGCATTTAGGATAGAACACGATTTCGATGATGTAACTAAGTCAAGCACAATTTTGGTCCTTGGTTCGATTACCCCTGTTAAAGGCGGCAGGAACGGTCGAACCTCGTACCGACAGGTCGAGCCCCATCCCATGGATTTTCCCGCAAATTTTAAAAACGGAGGCGAGTATTTCAAAACAATTTCCAAAATCCGGTCAAGTTTGAAGCGCGAAAGCGTTTTCCTTTCTCTCTTCCGCAAGGAAGGGAAAACGGGAAAAATTTTGCGACGATAACAGGTTTGGCGACCGTGATGGGACCTGTCTTTGTCTGATAAAAAATGTGCTTAACTTAGTTCAATTATCGAAATTATGTTCACAAAATGTCAGCTCTTTACATTTTCTATCATGCGAACCTAGGAGCCTAGACTCTGACCTAGCTGACATTGACTGCATATAGCTTAGGCATGGTTTGGTAGGACCAGATTGAGGAGATATTTTCATGCTCACATAGACTTAGGTCTAAATACAACTCTCCTCAATTTAGGATCTGAATGCAAACAATGTATGCTTCTTCAAAGATTTTCAAAAATCTATCTCTCTAGGATTTAGAGCCATCTATTTCTTGCATGTGATCATTTTTTAAAATCTCCATTACCTATCACTACCCGGTCTTCACGTTGCTGGGCTCTCTTCCAGAACCCTAGTTCGGGACAGAGCCTCACAATTGGGCCAATTTTTTGAGTTAACACCCCCCTACCACGTACCGCGGGCCACAGTCCGAAGTATATCGGTAGGCGCTCAAGGATGTTGGAAAACCTTACCTTAGAACTAGAGTTGAAATTATATGCCACGTACCTCGAATTTCGGTTCAGGTATATCGGCATAACTGGATTGGACGAAGATGATCTGAGCCTAGAGTTAGGATTAAGGTCCTACAACTGTTTTCAAATATATGCATTTAGAGTCAGCCTTTTAGGGAGTGCTGAATGTGCATAAATGTTTGTGCAGAATGCGATTGTATGCTACTTTTATTTCCCTCATATTTTCCCAAAAATATTTTCAAATATCCATATTCTCACCTTTTCCATTATTTTTCTCAAACCCTGGAAGATTTTTCCAAATATCCCATTTCTTTCAAAACTCCAAGTGATTTTCCATTCTACCTTTTCACTGGATCTCGAATTTTCAGCTGCATTTTTTTATCCTGCCTGCAATTTTTCAAAATCATATGTTTTCTCTCATCGAATTTTCAATCATTTTGTCTATTTGCAAAATTCTTCATCTTATTTTCCTCGTACATACCTTGATTACTGCGGTGGAAATTGTTTACCCACTTGCCTTCTCCTTATTCTAAATCCGTTTGCGGATTTGTTTTCCAAAAGATATCTCTTTCCTTAAAAAAATGGTGTTTTTCCTCATGGTTGACGACCTCGCCTAGGTAACAAGGCACATTTTCCATCGTTATTTCTCTTACAAAGAATGACAACACAATTGTCATGATTTCAGCGGCGACTCCATCCCTAGTAATGGGATGTTCTTCCAATTGTTTACCATATCGTCAATAATCATTTTCTTCCCAATCCAAAGTTCCCTCATAGTCTAATCAAGACTTCATCCTGCAGAGAGAATCCACAACATTTGATGGTTCGAACAAGATCAGGAAAAAGAACAACGGCATCTCAGTACTCGTCGGCCTCCTAAGAAGAGATGGGCTCCCCGCGATCCGAGAGGAGTCAAGAGCAGCAGCAAGGGGAAGATGGCATAGACCCACAGATGTATGCCATGTTCCAGAAAATGATGACCAAAATGATGAGTGAACAGACTAGGACCAGTGCAGAGAAGAACCCATTCAGAGAGAAGTTCCATGGGCACAAGGATAAGAAGACTTTCAAGAAGCAAGTTCAGCCAGAGGAAATTTCAGATGAATCAGAATCAGAGGAAGACACCGATGAAGAATATGAGGTGCCTCCGGCATTTCAGAAACAGGGCCAAGAACAAAGGAGGAGTCGCAAATTAAAGAATCAAGTTGCAGAAGAGCCCCTGCAGTCACAGTTCAAAGAAATGGCCAAAGTTGTTAAAGACCTGCAAGCTCGCGACAAGGGCAAGAAAGTCTTCACTAGCGAAGATTTCTATGATGGTCTAGAAGGAGACGAAGATCTGGACAACCTTCCCCGTAAATTCATCAAGTTCGATGGTTCTGGCGACCCGAAAGCCCATCTCACCATGTTCTTCGCCGAATGTTCCAAATTCAAGAGAGACAATAGAGCCCTATTTCTCTGTTTTCCTCGTAGCTTAGAAGGCACTGCCACCAAGTGGTACTCCGAGCATATCAATCCAATCGAGCTGTGAGAATTCGATAAGGTGGTCAACCTATTCATTGAGCAATTTCTGTTCAATACTGAAGCGCTCCCAACATTGAGCCATCTCTGCAATCTAAGGCAGAATGAAAATAAAAAGGCAAGGGACTTCATTCGCGGATGGAGAGAGACCTGCAACAAAATGAGGGATCCTATATTAGAGAGGCATGCTTTATCGCTGATCCTGAACAACTTCTCACAACCTTTGAGAAGTCTTATCTCCACCTCGCCTTCCAAGTCTTTCATAGAGCTGACAGAACGAGCCGAGTGGCTCGAGATGGGGTTGGAGAACGGTGTCTACGATGGTATCACCCTCGTCAAGAACAATCTAGATCCAAAGAAAAAGGCAAATTTCACCTCCTCCGCCAATATCAGCCGCAATGATAACAAAAGTAGTAAGGGAAACCATGCGGATCGAGAGGAAAGACATAATAGTAAGCTATCTCAGCCCAGCTTTCCACAAAAGAAAAAGATAAAGCGTGAAGGTTGGAGTAGTGATCGAGTGTTCACTCCTCTCAAACAAACACTCGAAGAAGCCCTTGAATTCATACTGACCAAGGGATTAGTGAAGCTCCCAAAAGCCACAACTCCTCCCACCATCATGGGAAGGTTCAGGAATCAGTTTTGCAAGTTCCATCGGGCAGTGGGGCACGACATCGATCATTGTTTTGTCTTCAAAAATATTGTTCAGGATTGCATTGACAAGAGCCTCCTTGCTGAAGAAGAAGACGAACTGACCATCTTGACCATGCCTTTCCCAAATCATTCAGAAAATTGACGATGCCAAAGTTTCCTGCTTTCTTCCTTTCATTTTGCCAGTCACCTCGTAAGGGCAAGTCCGCCCAGTTTTTGCAACCTTTTGGTCGAGTGCTTATAAATAGGCAGTCTTTTTGTTATCAGTTTTGCTTATCAATAAAATGTCAATTTTTTTCATCAAATACTTCTTTCTTTTGCCACATTAGGGCACCTGGTTTCGTCTTGAAGAATCTTTTTTGCCTATTCTTTTCAAGATGAGGGGCAATCCCAACATCATTCATGAGAGAAATGAAATTACCTATGAGGGTTTTTCAAAAATCGTGAAATTCTTGAAAATTTTCTATAAACATCTTCGTTATGATCACCCAAAAGTTTAATATTTCGATCCAATCTTTTTCAAAAATCAACCATCGCGGTGGTTTTTTTTTTTTTCTTCTTAAATTGGTTTCGAACCATTATCTATAAAATCAACCCTGGTGTTGATTTTCTTTTCCAAAATTAGTGATTAAATCAATTCATTTTCAAAATCAACCCTCGTGTTGATCCTAACTCCCAAAATTTAATTTTGAACCATTATCTTTAAAAATCTATCATTGTGTTGATTTTCTTTTCCAAAATTATCGTTAAACCAATTCGTTTTCAAAATCAACCCTCATGATGATCTCTCTTCAAAGTCAACCCTCGTGTTGATTCCCCTTTCAAAGATCAGTTCTCAAGCTGATCATTCTTCAAAATCAACCTTGCAGTTGATTTTCTTCCCAATATGAATCCTCACTTGCAAAATAACATTTTCCTTTTACTTTAAAGATCCCATGTGCAAACCCTTTCTCACTTCTCATTTTGCATTTATCGTTTCAAAAGGATAATATAATTATGTTCCCTTTCCTCGATTTTTAAGCATCAATAAAATTTGTCAATAGTTTGGCACCATTTTATTTGTGTCTCTTTCCTTTTCACAAACATGTCTCTTGTAAGGAATGATCTTGAGAATGTCTATCAAGTCAAGAAGCTTGTCACCTTATTCATCAATTATCCTTTTTATATTCAAAATTTTCCTCCCTAGTTACACTAGGGCATTTTTTTTGAAGAATTATCTTTACCTCAAAACATCCTGTATGCAGGCAGGATAAACCAATCTCTCATTTTGTATATATATGCACTCACTTGCATTAATTTTGCATTCATTTACATTTCATGTGCATTTGCATTTCATGTTACATTAATTATGCATCCATTATCTTCCCCTTCAGGTTAAGGGATAAACCTGAATCATTTTCCATGATTTTCCAATTTTTATTCATATCTCCGTTCAGGATAAGGGGTTAATCCTGAAAATCAGACCACATACATCTAAATATGATGGTCTTTTTCATTGCAAGTCAAATAATCCAGTCCTCGAACTGGCCATTCTCAAAACTTTCAATCCTAGCTCTCGCACTATCGATTTTAAAAAATTCAATCTTCTGATTAAAGATTTTCCTTTGAGATTCGAGCCCTGACTCGAACTTACCTGCTTTCCTTCGAAGATTTGAGTTTTAACTCAAGTTTTCTTTCCTTCAAAATCTGAACTTCCCAGTTTTCTTTGAGATTCGAGCCCCGACTCGAACTTTCCAACTTTCCTTTGAATATTTGAGTTTCGACTCAAAAATTTGAATTGGCCTAATTTTTCCTTTTAAGATTTGGGTTTCGACCCAAACTTTATCTCCTTAGAAACCAAACTTCCTAGCTTTCATTCGAAGACTCGAGTTTTGACTCGAATCTTCTAGTTTTCCCTGCAAAACCTGAGTCCTGATGGTATTTCAAAACCAACTCTTGAGTTAGGCTTACCTTCAAAATCCAGCATTATGCCAGGACTTACCTTCAAAATTCCAACTTCGTATTGGATTTACCTTCGAAATTGAGTACCATCGTCAGGGATGTGTCAACTCGGATGTCAAGCGATCTCTTTCACCTAGGATTTCAAGAAAACTTTGTCAATTTGTCAATCAAATTATTTGTTGATTTCAGAACTTTATTGCACAAATTTTTACCTCGTTTACCTTCAGTATTACTTCCAAAAAGGCAAATAAAAACCGACTTTCCACAAAATGGTAAGTACGGGTCGAATCCTCAGGGAACAGGAATTAATCAAGATATTTCTGTAAAATTTAATTTATTAATTGCAAATATCAATCTACAATTACAAGGCTAGTACAACTACAATTAATCACTAAAATGAAAATAGAAAAGCAACTAAGTCTTCTGATCCACGCCAAGGGTATTTCCATCTTTTCACCAATTATTCACTCTTCGCACTTGGACAATAACCCTGGATAATGATTATGCTTTTCAACCTAAAAACAAAGGAAAATTCAGAGTTAGCAATTTATTCTAATAATGCAAGTTAAAAATGCAACTAAACCTAATTTTCAAGCAATTAGCAAAATAATTCCTAATTACACTAAAGTAATTAATTAAAATATTAAACTAATTCAAAAATCAACTAATTTAATTCTAACAATACTATATGATGCAGATGCAGTACCTAATATGCAGAAAATACTAAAAACAGTCCTAAAATGCCGAAACTAAAGAAATTACGAAAATGCCCCTAACTAGTGTAAAATAGATTTCTGACAGGTTATCGGAAAACTACTGTTTGACAAAGCAAACGAGATTCGATTTTCCCGAAACTTATTCTGTTCTGTAACTAACAGATTAAATAATCTGACAGTTTTTACATAATGAAAAAACGATATCTAGAACTCCAGATATAAGCGTTTCAAAACTGGGAAAAATCAGGATATTGAAAGTCCCGAAATTTAAAAACCAGAAAAAGCGGTTTTCACAAAATGCTTAAAAATCAGACCAAACCAACTCGGATCGAGTTGAAATTTGGTCTGCAGTTAGCTAACACGTTGATAAAGTGAATAGAACAAAAATTTGCTAAAAACTCAGAATTTGTGCACATAAAATAACGACAGTGCGATGGGGCAAAAATTAGGTTTTTCTTTGAGTGCACTATTCACTTTATAAATCTATTTAAACACTACAAAATACAAATTAAACTTAATGTAATCTAAATGACATTAAATGACAGTGTATATGCTGCTATTGAATGCACTATTACTACATGAACTAAAGACTACTCGTAAATTGCAAACTATGACTAACACTACTAAATGAATGATGCAAATGCAACTAAGCTACTCAATGAAATGCACTTCCAATTAACTATGTTAAATACTAAATAACTACGAGTCAAATAAGCACAATGCACAACTCACACACACAAAACAAGTATAATTTACGCACACACACTTCTACACTATAACTAAATCAAATAACTAAACTAATTAGTCTAAAATCAAAATAAATAACACCTAAATGAAACTAATCCCTTAAAGAACAAAGACTGCGGGTTTAGGATAGGGTTAGGTTTACTCGGTTGACTCAACTAGGCTCGATCTTGACTTAACTAGGTTCGGGTTGACTTAGCTAAGGTCGGTTTGGTTTAGGTGGGCTCGATTGACTTAAGTTGGGATTAGGTTGGACTCGGACTAGGTTGGATTCGGTCTAGGTTTGGTTGACTCATCTAGGTTTAAACTAGGGTTTGCCTTCGGTTAGGGCTTGAGTATGGTTAGGTACACGATTCACCTAACCAAGTCAATCTAATTGACTAGATTAGGGTAGGCTAGGTTAGTTAGACTCGGTTGACCTAAGCTTAGGTTAGGTTTGACTTGGATTAAGGTTGACTCGACCTAGGCTCGGTCTTGACTCACCCTGGGTTGGACTAAGACTTGACTAGGGTTAGGCCTTGGTCTATGACTTGACTTAGGCTAGGCTCGGTTTTGACTAGGCTAGAGTTGACTCGATCTAGGTTTGTCTTAGCTAACTGGGTTCGGTTTTGGTTAGGTTAGTTAGACTCGGTTGACCTATCTAATTAGTAACCTACTAATTAACCTAAAATTAATTCACAACTCAATGAATTCAATAGAGAAGGTTGGAAAAATAAGGTAATAAATGTGAATGCTTGAATTTTTGGAATAATTAGATTATCAAAAATCGCCCCAATTAAATAGGGAGTTACACTCCTTAATTGTCTTTAAAGCTCACTTTGGAAAAACGAAAAGTCCAATCTAGAAACCCACGATTTTTACTTTCCAAGATTGAATTAAATTGCCTTTATTTCTTTATGAAAATCGTGGAACCTAGATTAGAAGTTTAATTGAATTTCAAAAACACTTTCCAAAGCCAAATAGTAACTCCTTTTTTAATACACACTCAAAATTTAATGCTCCTTTGAATGCTCCACATGATTTTTGAAGAGTCTACTATTTCCAAAAACTTTTCAAATTCAATTACCTTAATTACCTTCCTTCTCAAAAATCGCCAACCCTAATTGACCTACTTTCTAGGCTAACACAATTAAAACTACCTAGGGAATAAAAGGACTTAAATAGAAACATGATTTTCTAGAATTAAATACTACCCTAATTCCCAAAACTTACTTAAATGACTCCTAAAAACGGCTAAGGCAATAAACCCTAATACATTGAATCTAGACACCTTCCTAACCTACCTAATTACAATTAATACCTTCTAAAAAAATCGACCTAGAGCTCAATTGGAGCTCTAATGGCTGCCGACCCTCCTTGGGGAAGAAGAAGACCTAAAAAAAATTAAAATTTTAACTTAAATGAAATAAAATGCAAACTAATCAAAGAAATGATGCCTATGACACATCTAACTTACACAAGACACTAATGAATCTAATTACACTAAACAAAAACACATTATCTAACTATGATGATGGACATTACATGAACAATAATCAGCCACACAAATTCACGCATAAACTAAGATTTTTAAACTAACAACTAACTCTATTACGTGATGAAAATCTAACTTGAGCTTGCATCAACCATTACACTAAGACAAAACAAACTAAAATACTAAGTAGGAGACCTACAGCCGGCTGGACATATCAATCAAACATGTACAAAGAAGAGAAACTCGATTTTGGTATATATATATATATATTTTCAATAGACACAAAACACAAAACACCAAATGATTAAAACGATTATTTAGAACAATCCTAAAATGCTAAACTCGACCACAACACACTTTGTAACACTGTAAAATCAACAAAAGATGCAGACATGCAACATGAAGTTGAAGATTACACGCACATCACGAACACAAAATCTACTTCAACGATTATTGCAAAAACACATCACATGACGAGCTTAGACTCAAACCTCACCTAAAACAAACATAAATGACACTAGAATAGCTACTACAAATCAGATTTCAGCCATGTACTCACAGAAAAATTTTGCAGCAACTAACTTATTCAATCCCAAAGATCGGCTAGAAATAGTCTAGCCGATTTCCCTTTTTTTTTCTTTTGTTAAGCAAAACAAGACACAAACAGATCCAACAATTACAATGACTCAAAATGGAATTTTTTAATTGAATTTTCTGTAGAAAGACTCAACATGACATGCTGGAAACAAAACCCCAAATCGGCTAGATGAAAATCTAGCCAATTTACACGTTTTTTCTTGAAAAACAATGGGAATCGCTAATCAAAACATGAAAACAAGAAAACAAAACCTATATCTAACGTGCTGGTCTATGCATGAATTCTACTCTAAGGTTGAACCAAAAATCAAAACAAGAAACACACAGAAAAATAATAAAATAAAATCAACACACCATTCGGTTTTAGCTAGAAGAGAAGGAAGAAGAAGACCTACCTCTTGGGTGATCCGACGACCGGGGGGATGAAGAAGAGCGGACCGTGGCTTGATCTTAACGTCCCAAACTGTTCGAGAATGCTGGACTTCACCAAAAACAGCACTTTTGCAGCTACTACACGTTGGAGATCCACCAAAGATGGAGTATGCGCCGATTCTCGATCGGAGGGTGTAGAAAACCGGATGGAGGTAGGGCCGGCTCACCTTGTTGGTGTGTTTTGCACTCCCACACAAGGTTAGTATTCTCCACCTCTGTTACACCTGCAAAAACACAGAAAAATGGTGAAAACACAGCAAGGAAAAAGGAAGAAACGGATAGAAATCACAAGAGAGATCGAAATATGCTTAGAAACCAAGCATGAACCGGTCTTCAATGGCCAAAATGTGGAAGAATGGAGGGGAAGGAGGTGCTGGAGCTAGAGACACTGCAGAGGGCGTCAATTCCAATCCAAAGACGCCTAGGGTTCCTCTAAAAAATCTATTTATACTTTTTTGGAATTTCAGAAACAGGGTTAAAAAAACTATTTTGCTAGGCACCACTTTCTGGGGGGTTTTCTGCAAAACTTTTTGAAATGGATATGGATAGGCGTGTGGGTTGGGTTTTGGGCTTTCTAAGGGTTGATCCAAAGTCCAAATAACCTAATTGGGTCGGATATGGATCTGATCCACCTCAAAATACGTGCCCAAACACTGAAATAGCCATAACTCTCTCATTTTAACTCCAATTTTTCTGAAATTTGAACCATAACCCCTTACTATCAAAATACATCTAAACATGGGTTTAAAACCTTAAACTTGTTATAAAATGCATGAAAAACTTATTAACATGATGTGCATTTCATGCATCATCAATAGGCTTGAGCATGCTCTGTTGCCTTCAGCCTTTTCTCATCTAACAGATCAAGCTGTACCAACCTCTGTTGCTGATACTGATCAAGCGGAAGTTCGATGAGCGATGCAAATTTGAGTGCGGGCTTCTGAACGTGGAGAGGTAATACTACTTCGGTCCCGTAGATGAGCTCTGAAGGAGTAGCATTGGTTGGAGTTCAAATGGTGGTTCGGTATGCCCAAAGTGCATCATGCATCTTCTCGTGCCAATCGCGGCTTGTTTTCACAGTTCTTTCCAAAATCCGGATCAAAATCTTGTTAGTGGCCTCTGCCTAGCCATTTCCCTAAGGATAGTAGGGAGCTGAGAAGTGGTGATGAATCCTGAACTTTAAGCAGAAAGTCTTCATCTTCTCATTCTTGAAGTGGCTTGTAAACACCCCAATTTTCATTCACCTCTCCAACACTTCTACCAAGTATCAGCATCCAGCCTCTGAAATCGCCGGAGGGCAAAATGGTCATTTTCTGAGCCTGAACCTTACAGAAGTCTAAATTGCATCTGCAACTCTCAAAATTTCTCTATTTTTAGCTTAGATGTTCAAAATTTTATTCCTGACAGGAGACAGGCATCTCCAAGTCTTGGTTCAAGATTCTATTGCATAAGACATGACATTGCATATCATTGCATGAGCATTTCATATCACTGCACTGCACAACATGTCATTTCGAGGTCCAGAACTCTCGATTTCAAAATTTTCAATCCAGATTAGAATTTCAACTCTTTTCAAAATTGATTTCAAAACCCTGGGTCTTCAAAATTATCAATTCTTCCCATTTTACCCCCAGGGCTCTGAATTTCAAGATATTTCCTCAGGAAAACAATCTGGATAATTTTCAATAAAGTTCAACTCAGATTTTGCCTTTTGTCAGCTATTTCAACTGTCTTTCTTTTACAAAATCGCCCTACAGGGGCCAACTCTTTCCAAAAACTTCTGTTTTACCAATTAGTCCAGATTTTATGAAAATTCCAAAAAGAGGTTGTTGTCTTGTCCTTATTTCAATAAATAAGCAATGTGGGACCCACATTGAGGTGGTGTCACACAAGCTTTCCTTTTGAAAAAATTTGAATTTTGAAAAACCCAAAAATATAGGAGCCTTGTCCCCTGGATTGGTGCCACTTGTCATTTTCTCTCTCCTCCCATTTCCATGCCAAGTGTCAGTGTGGGGCTACCTTAAGAAGCCACCACATGTCATCCCATTTATCTGCCATGTGTCAGCATCCACCATCTTCACCCTGCGCCATGTGTCATTCCAAAGATTATCCATGAGATGACACGTGTCATGTGTTGTCCTGTCCAGAAAAAACAAAACTTGTCTCCTCTGAGGTGGCACCATTTGAAGAGTGTTTCCTGCAGAGGACACGTGTCAACCTCTCCCTCTTTCAGAAAAAGTAGACTGACACATGTCTCTTCCTACTTTTCTCAGAAAAGTAGGAGACACATGTCACTCCTAGCTTCCTCCAGAAAAGGTAGGCTTGTCTCCTCTGAGGTGGCGCCATTTAAAATTTGTCTCTTGCAAAAGGACACATGTCATCCTCTACTCTTTTCAGAAAAAGCAAATGCCATGTGTCACTCTCTGCTCTTCTCAGAAAAAGTAGATGTCATGTGTCATTTCCTACTCTCTTCAGAAAAACTGGAATTCAAATATTCAAATCTCTCCAGAGGTGGCGCAAATCCTGAACTTCACCTTTTCCATTTTGTCTGAGATGGCGCCACATGGCTTGGACCTCCTTCTCTTCCCTCTGCCACGTGTCATTCTCTGCTTCTTTTAGAAAAGGCAGGAGGCACATGTCATCTCCAGCCTCCTTCAGAAAAAGTAGAGGACACATGTCATCTCCAGCCTCCTTCAGAAAAAGTAGAGGACACATGTCATGTCTAGCTTCCTTCAAAAAAAGTAGAGGACACATGTCACTCTTAGCTTCCTTCAGAAAAGCAACCATTCAAAAATTTTCAAACAAGAGCTAGGTGGCGAAAATCCTAGAGTTCTACCTTTTTCTACTTTGAATATGAGGGCGCCACATGTCCCTTGCTTTTCCCTTCTGCCACATGGCATTGTAGGAGCCACTCTGAGGAACCGCCACATGTCCACTCTCCATTCCTCCAGGGCCAACCTCCATTTGAAATTCAAATTCTCCTCTGAGGTGGCGCCATTTGGGAGAACTCCTCCAGACAACTGACACTTGTCTGCCACATGCCCAGACCTACCTGCATCAGAAAAAGTAGAAAAACCCCCCTTTGAGGTGGCGCATTCTGCTTCCTCCATTCCTGTTCTCCTGCCACATGGCAGTGTGGAGAAACTTGGAGGGGGCACCACATGTCAGCCTCTCCTTTCCTGCAGAAAAGTAGAATTTGAATTCCTTTGAGGTGGCACAGTCTGCTTCCTCCACTCCTGTCCTTCTGACACATGTCAAGAGCCTCCAGAGGTGGTGCCACATGGCATGCTCCTATTGTCTCCAGCTTTACACCTCAAAACACCTTTTGAGGTGGCGCCAATCCAGAGCCCCACTTGGCTTCATTCCTTTTATTTATTTTATTTTTTTAATAAAAATAGCCCCATGAGGTGGCACCACCTGAGGGCTCCCTACAGAAGCCAAATTTTGAATTTCAAACCCCAGGTAGCTTCCTGCAGAGAAAATCAAGCAGACCCAAATTTTGAAAAATTTTAAATCCTGCTGAGGTGTCTCACCCACAAATTTCCTATTTTATTTTCTTAAAAAATCAAAATAGCACCCCCTGAGATGGCGCCACATGGAGGGCTCAGATTGAGCCTGTTTGAAATTCAAATTTTTTTAGAAAAAGTCTATAAAAATAAGGCTCCACGCCCAACTTGAGGAGCTCTTTTTAGGACTTGGAAATTCAACCTACACTTGCTTCAGAATCTGATTTTGAACCTTAGAATTCACGCCCCCCCTTTGGCTCAGTGAAAAGGTGCAGTGGGTCGATTTTGGTGAATCATCTGAAGCCCGGAGCGAAAGACGAACCAAGCCCTTGGTAGCAGTCCCTTTCAAGAGTTTCAAAGCTGCGTAACGAAGCAAGGTGCACCTCTTTTCCTCTTGATTTGATTTCATAATTTGATTCGGGAGTCGTTTGAAGAAAGAGCTCATCTGAGAGATGGATTGAGCTATTCTCATAAAACGACATATATAAAAATACATGATTATGATTCCTTGATGATTTTTAGCATTCATGCATTTAGCTAGATTTAATTTGCATTTTATTTCATTAATTTAGCATGTTTTATAAGTTAATTAGGATTAATTTAGCATTTATTTCAATTCTGCTCAGTTTCAGTAGTTCTTTGTTTTTGTCAGTCAGTCCACACGTCATTTTATGCGTGTAATTTTTGTTACAAACTCCAAAAAAATCATGGAATGCGCCCTTAGGTGTCCCTAAAAATGTGCCAAAAATTCGGAAGCATTTAAAATCGTTTACTGTGGTAAACATTCAAAAAGATGAGTCGGGTTTTACCACCCGGGATGCATTTTAAAATTTTACTTCCGACTTGTAAAATCGAGATATGTCTTATGGGAGATTAGATTTTCGATCCGAAAGATGTTCAGAACTCGGAATGATGTCTAGTTTTTAAACTGATTTTATCAGATTTTTATGATGTTTTTTTATGTCTGACAAAAATCCGAGAGTATGGGACACATGTCAGAGCCTGATTTGGGCCTCTGAGACTTTGGATCGACTTAGGTCGATGAGTTCTCTTTGGGTATTGATCCAAATCCAAATCTGTAAACAGTAAAAGTTATTTACAAGATGTCCTCGGTTTGAATATGAAAGCTTGTGATTTTTAGAACAGTGGTGATACGTGTTTCGGATTTTTCTTGTCAGTCACCTGTTTGGTCACATTTGTTTATTTTATTATTTTAGGCGTGACAAAATATATTTTTATATGTGTTTATGTTGATCAAATGCCAAAGTCATAAACATAAAAGTTATCCCTGTAGGTGTCGTGAGTATCTCTGTTAAATATCAGAAATTTCCATGGCCGTTTTTTATTTATTTGGCATTTTATATTAGATTATATTGATTTTTACCTCCGTCAGAACTAAATCCTTGTTACCGAACTCACCATGGCTCAAATCCCGAGACTGTAAAAACAAAAAATGTTTCATTTCGGGTCCTTCAGCAGTCTGCAAAATATAAAAAGTTTTTATGGTGTAAATCTTGCATTATCATATTAAGCATTGCATTTGGTTCGGGTCCATAGGCGAAATCCATCCTTTTTAAGACTTTCTTTAAATTTTAGTATTCAAATCATATCATTTCGTGAATTTTAGCATTCTAGGATGTTTATCAGAGTATGTAGATGCTTCATACCGAATTTGGTGTAATTTTGAATCCATTTGAGCCTTGGTTTAGCCATAATATCAAAACAGGGCCCCATGGGACCCGGATCCAAGCGAAAAACAAGCGAAATTCGTTATTTTGGATAAATTGCAAAATATCAAATTCTGATTTTACAGTCCTAACGTGTTTAGCAGCATATCATCATGCCTCATACTGCATTTCATTATCATTTGATTCAATTTGAACTTCAAAATCTCAATTTTACCAAAATTTCCTTCAAAAACCCTGATTTTAAAGGTATAACTTTAATATTAGGGGTATTTCGGTCATTTTGAGCCCAATTTCGAATTTCAAAACTATTTTCTACTGAATTTCTTGCATTTTCATTATTTCAAATATCAATGAAGCATGAGAATAGAGTTTACATCCAATTAAGTCCAATAATTTTATAATATTATTGAAAAATCTTGGAAAAACTCACATATTTGAGCTAACCTTATTTCAAGTTTGGTAGGAACATCCAAATGAAGGAGCTGAAGTCTGCAATTTCTTTTATTTCATTTATTTAGTGATGTAATAATGTAAATTTTGGAATAAGATTTTAATTTCCTGCTTAGACTAGAATGCATATCATATAGTTTAAATTTATGCAATATCCTGCTTATATGATTCATGCATTTTTATTTCAAAAGCACTATGAATGTTCACGAATGGCACGTGCACCCACTATTAGGGAGTTGATGAACTCGGTGGAATCCATATTTACGGCCCTAGTCGGAATATGGATGAGACCCAGATCCATCATCTTTCTACTAGTCACATTGAGCCTACACTCTTAGGCTATCTTAAAATGCACATCATATTTCTAATATTTTCAAAGTATTGTGCATTAAATCAATTAAACTCTGAACATATTCATGGCCACAGTCAGAATATGTGAAGGATTTATTTTGACTCAATACACATTTTTTCAAACAAATTCCTTAGAACATCTTTTCAAAGTGCATTCATTCATAACATTTGCATCATGAAATCATTGGTTTTCCCATGATTTTCTTAAGAAAGTTTCATTCTCAAAGAAATCGATTTCTCAAGAAATTCTGAGGATTTTCCAAAATCGGTTTTCCCAAGTCAAGTTTTCACAGTTTTCCATGGAAAACGATCTCTCAAGAAACTTCTAAGTTGGATTTCCAAGATCAAAGTTTCCCTCGCTTTTCCTTGGAAAATATTATTTTCTTAAGATCTTCAAAAAGAGTTTTCCAATCTTCCTCAAGAATAAAAAAAATTGATTTTCAAGTATTTCAAAGGTAAGATTCCCAGGATTTCAACTTCCCAAGTTTCAGTTTTCTTCCCCAATGAGTTTTCTTATAAATTTTCCATCCTTTTCCTAAGAAAATTCTCAAAGTCCGAGTTTTCCTGAGAAGTGTTTTCCTTTTCAAATGTTTACCTTTTTCTCAAGAATCACTTCTATTTTCCGAATATTTTCAACTATTCATGATTTTCCCACATCTTTATGAACTTTTTTGTGATTTCAAAACCCTTTTCATTTGAGTTTCCTGAGAAATTGACTTTCATCTTTTTCCTGAGAGATTCTTTTCAACTCCAAATATTTTCTAAGCATACATCATGTTTTCCCAAGCTGCATTTTCCAAAATCTCATAGCACATGCCTGAATTCTCTGTGCATATAGGATAGAACATAATTTCGATAATTTCGCTAAGTCAAGCACAATTTTGGTCCTTGGTTCGATTACCCCTGTTAAAGGCGACAGGAACGGTCGAACCTCGTACTGACAGGTCGAGCCCCATCCCATGGATTTTCCCGCGATTTTCAAAATGGAGGCGAGTATTTCAAAACAATTTTCCAAAATCCGGTCAAGTTTGAATCGCGAAAGCGTTTTCCCTCTCTCTTCCGCAAGGAAGGGAAGATGGAAATTTTTTTTGCGATGATAACAGGTTTGGCGACCGTGATGGGACCTGTCATTGTCTGATCAAAGTAGTGTTTGACTTAGTTCAATTATCGAAATTATGTTCACAAAATGTCAGTTCTTTTACTTTCAATATCATGTGAGCCTAGGAGCCTAGATTCTGACCTAGCTGACATTGACTGCATATAGACTAGGCATGGTTTGGTAGGACCAGATTGAGGAGATACTTTCATGCTCACATAGACTTAGGTCTAAATACAACTCTCCTCAATTTAGGATCTGAATGCAAACAATGTATGCTTCTTCAAAGATTTTCAAAGTCTATCTCTCTAGGACTTAGAACCTTCTATTTCTTGCATGTGATCATTTTTTTCAAACCTCCCTTACCTACTTTTACCCGGTCTTCATGTTGCTGGGCTCTCTTTCAGAACCCTAGTTCGGGACAGAGCCTCACAACTGGGCCACTTATTTGGGTTAATGCCCCCCTACCACGTACCGCGGGCCACAGTCCGAAGTATATCGGTAGGCGCTCAAGGATGTTGGAAAACCTTTCCTTAGAATCGGAGTTGAGATTATATGCTACGTATCGCGGATTTCGATTCAGGTATATCGGCATAACTGGATTGGAAAAAGATGATCTGAGCCTAGAGTTATGATTAGGGTCCTACAGCTGTTTTCAAAATGATGCATCTAGAGTCAGCTTTTTTAGAGAGTGCTGAATGTGCATAAATGTTTGTGCAGGATGTGAGTTTGTATGCTACCTTTATTTCTCTCACATTTTCCCAAAATATTTTCAAATATCCATACTCTCATCTTTCCCCTTTACTTTTTCAAACCCTGGATGACTTTCTCAAATATCCAATTTCTTTCAAAACTCCAGGTGATTTTCCATTCTACCTTTCTACTGGATCTCGAATTTTCAGCTGCATTTTTTATCCTGCCTGCAATTTTTTTCAAAATCATATGTTTTCTCTCCTTGGATTTCAATCCTTTTGTCTATTTGCAAAATCCTTCATCTTAGTTTCCTCATGCATACCTTGATTATTGTGGTAGAAATTGTTTACCCACTTGCCTTCTCCTTATTCTAAATCCGTTTGCGGATTGTTTTCCAAGAGATATCTCTTCCCTTCAAAATGGTGTTTTTCCTCATGGTTGACGACCTCGCCTAGGTAACAAGGCACATTTTCCGTTGTTATTAATCTTACAAAGAATGACAACACAATTGTCGTGATTTCAGCAGCGACTCCATCCCTAGTAATGGGATATTCTTCCAATTGTCTACCATATCGTCAATAATCATTTTTTTTTCCAATCCAAAGTTCCCTCAGAGTCTAATCAAGACTTCATCCTGCAGAGAGCATCCGCAGCATTTGATGGTTCGAACAAGGTCAGGAAGAGGAACTGCATCACCACAGTACTCCTCAGCCTCAGAAGAAGAGATGGGCTCCCCGTGACCCGTCAGAAGTCAAGAACAGCAGCAAGAGGACGATGGCATAGATCCTCAGATGTACGCGATGTTTCAGAAAATGATGAAGAGGATGATGAGTGAGCAGGCTGGCACCAACTCAGACAAAAATCCATTTAGTCAGAAAATTAGAGATCGTGTGGCCAATAAATCAACCAAGGAGCATGTTCAAGATACTTCGGACGAAGAAGAACCAGCAGATGATACCGATGAAGAATGCGAGATCATTCATGGAGCAACTCGCAAACCAAAGGGCCAAGCAATAGAAAAACCGCTTCAAGCACAATTCAGGGAAATGGCCAAAGTGGTAAAAGATCTGCAAGCCCGCGACAAGGGCAAGAAAGTCTTCACTAACGAGGACTTCTATGATGGCCTCGAAGGGGATGAAGATCTAGAGAACCTTCCTCGCAAGTTCATCAAATTCGATGGTTCTGGTGATCCCAAAGCCCACATCGCCATGTTCTTCGCCGAATGCTCCAAATTCAAGAGAGACAATAGGGCCCTATTTCTCTGTTTTCCTCGTAGCCTAGAAGGCACTGCCGCCAAGTGGTACTCTGAGCATATCAATCCAATCGAGCTGCGAGAATTAGATAAGGTGGTCAACCTATTCATTGAGCGATTTCTGTTCAATACTGAAGCGCTCCCAACATTGAGCCATCTCTGCAATCTAAGGCAGAATGAAAATTAAAAGGCAAGGGACTTCATTCGCAGATGGAGAGAGACCTGCAACAAAATGAGGGATCCTATATCAGAGAGGCATGCCTTATCGCTGATCCTAAACAACTTTTCACAACCTTTAAGAAGTCTTATCTCCACCTCGCCTTCCAAGTCTTTCATAGAGCTTACTGAACGAGCCGAGTGGCTCGAGATGGGGTTGGAGAACGGTGTCTACGATGGTATCACCCTCGTCAAGAACAATCTAGATCCAAAGAAAAAGGCAAATTTCACCTCCTCCGTTAATATCAGCCGCAATGATAGCAAAAGTAGTAAGGGCAACCATGCGGATCAAGAGGAAAGACAGAATAGCAAGCTATCTCAGCCCAACTTTCCACAAAAGGAAAAGATAAAGCGTGAAGGTTGGAGTAATGATCGTATGTTCACTCCTCTCACACAAACACTCGAAGAAGCCCTTGAATTCATGCTGACTAAGGGATTAGTGAAGCTCTTAAAGGCCACAACTCCTCCCACCATCATGGAAAGGTTCAAGAATCAGTTTTGCAAGTTCCATCGGGCAGTGGGGCATGACATCGATCATTGTTTTGTCTTCAAAAATATTGTTCAGGATTGCATTGACAAGAGCCTCCTTGCTGAAGATGAAGAAGAAGACAAGCTGGCCATCTTGACCAAGCCTTTCCCAGATCATTCAGAAAATTGATGATGCCAAAGTTTCCTGCTTTCTTCCTTTCGTTTTGCCAGTCACCTCGTAGGGGCAAGTCTGCCCAGTTTTGCAACCTTTTAGTCGAGTGCTTATAAATATGCAATCTTTTGTTATCAGTTCTTCTTATCAATAAAATGCCAATTTTCTTCATCAAATACTTCTTTCTTTGGCCCCATTAGGGCACCTGTTTTCATTTTGAAGAATCTGCTTTGCCCATTCTTTTCAAGACGAGGGGCAATTTATGAGAGAAATGAAATTACCTATGAGGGTTTTTAAAAAATTATGAAATTCTTGAAAATTTTCTACAAACATCTTCGTTATGATCACCCAAAAGTTTAATATTTTGGTTCAATCTTTTTCAAAAATCAACCATCGCGGTGATCTTCTTTTCTTAAATTGGTTTCGAACCATTATCTTTTACAATCAAACCTTGTATTGATTTTCTTTCCAAAATTATTGTTAAACCAATTTGTTCTCAAAATCAACCCTCATGATGATCTCTCTTCAAAATCAACCCTCGTGTTGATTCCCCTTTCAAAGATCAGCTCTCACGCTGATCATTCTTCAAAATCAACCTTGCAGTTGATTTCCTTCTCCAAAATGATTTCTCACTTTCAAAATAACATTCTCCTTTTATTTTAAAGATCCCATGTGCAAACACTTTCTCACTTCTCATTTTGCTTTTATCATTTCAAAGGGATAATATAATTTTTTTTCCTTTTCTTGATTTTTAAACATCAATAAAATTATTAAATTTGCCAATAGTTTGGCACCATTTTATTTGCGTCTCTTTCCTTTTCACAATATGTCTCTTGTGAGGAATGACCTTGAGGATGTCTCTCAATCAAGAAGCCTGTCACCTTATTCCTCGATTATCCTTCTTTGTATTTGTTATCATCGCAAAATTTTTACTTTTGCAAATCAAACTGACCTTTGAAAAAGTTTTTGAAAATAACTCACCTCCGTTTTAAAATGCGGAAAAATTCCGTAGAATGGGACTCGCCTGTCGGTACGAGGTTCAACCGTTCCTGCCACCTTTAACAGGGGTAATTGAACCAAGGATCAATCTTATGCTCTACTCTATTCAACTTGTCTAAATCATATTCTAATTTCTAAATGCACAAAGAATCAGGCATGTGCTATGAATTTTCAGAAAAATGCACATTTGAAAACATGATATTTGCTTTGAATGATTGAAATATTTAGAAAATGTAAATCTTGGAAATGATATCACATGAGAAATCGTGAAATGGGATTTGAAATGTACTTCTGAGAGAAGTAAAAATCGATTTTGAGAAATCCTTGACATTTAGTGAAAATCGATTCTGAGAGACTTGGTTTCTCTGAATTCAAACTTTGAAATTGAATGCATAACTTGGAAAATTGAGTTTATGAACTTGAAAAACACTTGAAATATTCTTTGAAATTCAATGCTTTTGGGAAAATCGATTTTGCTATAAGACTTAGGGGATTTTGAAAAAATGAACTTCTTTGAATTGAGATTGGAATTGGCAAATGCATCAAATGAATGGATTTGAGGAATTGAGAAATACTTTTTGTATTTTTGAGAAATGCAGTGCATTTTGAAGTTAACCTAAGAGTGTAGGCTGAATGTGGCTAATGTGAAGATCATAAATCTAAGTATCATTCATATTCTGACTATGGCCATGAATACGAATTCCACCAAGTTTATAAACTTCATAGAAGCTAGTGCATGTGCCATTCGTGTAGACCATAGTGAGTTTGAATATGCATGAATCATCATCCATCACACATTAAAATTATAAACTATATGCAATGCAACCTAAGCTAAGCAGGAAATATAAATTCTTATTCCAAAGTTTAATTACAAATTACATCACTATTGAAATTTAAATACATGAAAAATAAAGTCTTCAATGTACCTGCAAAACTAGAAAACTTGGTTAATGAAAATATGTTGGCTATTCTAGATTTATCCAGCAATATCAGGAAATTGTTGGATTTTGCTAAATATAAGCCTTTTTCATGATTCCCTTAAATCAAATTTGATAAAATATGAAATAAAATGAAAAAAAATATGAAAATGGAATTTGAAATTTCGAAATTGGGGTCAAAATGACCAAAATACCCCTAATAACAAGACTATGGCCTTGAAATTAGGGTTTTTAGAAAGATATTTTGATAAAATGCAAGTTTTGAAATTTGAATGTAATAAACTAAGCTAAATATGATATGACATGCTTAAATATGTGAAAATTAGGGTTAGGGATTTCGAAATTTAGGTCAAATGACCAAATTGCCCCCGATAGCAAGACTATGGCCTTGAAATCAGGGTTTTTAGAAATAGATTTTGGTAAAAACTTAGGTTTTATGCACTAAATGAAATCAAATGAGCATAAAATTAAACCTAAAGCATCCTAGCATGATTATGAACATGATTAAACCCTAAAAATATATGCTTATGCACGAAAATCCAATAATATCACAAAAACTGTGATTTTTGCAGTGTTTTTGGATCTTTCAGGAACCCGGTTTTGCAATTTGCCTAATTCAGCCATCAAATGGATTCCAAAATCCATAAAAATTGGTACCTGCACTTGTTATAACCCTAATGTCTAATTGGAATTATAAAAATAATTTTTTGACATTAAATTAATCCGAAAATTGCATTAAACCCTAAAATATGCTATTTTTGACCTAATTCACCAATCAGTCTCAGTCCAATACCTGAACCAGGGGTCAAATCTCCATGGAAACTTATGAAATTTTACAGAGACTAACTAGAAATATAAACAGAGATTTCCCAATTTACATATCGGAAAAATCATCTCCGGTTAGGGAGAAACTCTTCCGGCAATCTGAGCTAAAATATATCACTCTTAACAGGGATTAAAACAGCTATTCCAGATTGAAAATACAGACATAAATAGCAATTTTAAACAAAAATCTTTTAAATTTTAGTGGTGAACAGTAGACAGAAAAATAACAATACTCACTTTTTACAGATCTAAAATCGGATCTGTGGTTTGGGATTTATGACTAACACAAGTCTGATTAGGGTTTTGGTAAACCCTAACGAGTTTTAAATTTAAAAACAGATTCTCTAAAAGGGGAAAAATACTAAACAGTGATAAAAAAATATGAAAATTTTACAGCTGACAGATCTACTCAATGTGAATCCATAGCACTTTACAGATCTAAAATCGGATATAAGATGAGAGAAATATCATAACAGCAAGTTACCTTCTTGATTTTAACCACGATTTTAAAGCTTTAAAAACCCGATTTGATGTCTGATTTTTTTGACAGGGTTCCCGAGATCCAAAACCTCTGATTTTTCTACAGTAACTCAATAACTCATGCATGCATCACATATAAAAAAATCAGAAATAAAAAATGAGTGCTTCAATCCGAAATAACATCATCTTTACTGTTCTAAACCTAGAACACACAGAAATTTAAGAAACTTGAAAAATCATGTATTAACTAATGTAAATAAATAAAATAAACCATAAAACAGTAAATAAAAATTATTTCTATGCTATAGAACGTAAAACAAACATGAATAAACCATGAAAATAAATTAAAAACAGGGAATCAATGGCTGGAATTTGATATCACCTTTAAAACATAGATTTAACCCATTAAAAAGGGTAAATCATATATTTTATTGGTTAATAATGCAAAGAATCATATTAAAATCAATTCTAATGGATTAAAATCTCTGTAAATCATCCAAAACAGGGTTAGATCACCTTCTTGGATCGTTCTTGCTGATTCTTGATGGTTCTTGAGGTCAAATCCATGGTTTAATCCATGAAGATGATGGTGCCAATGGCTAAATCATGCTTAAAACAATGAAAAACATTAAATAAAAAACTAAAAATTAAAGAAAAACATTACCTTGAGGCTGCTGCAATGGAGGAAGGGCTGGAGAAGAGAGAGAAGCTCCAAGAACTCAATAGGAGAGAGATGGGAAAATCGACCCCCTATGGCCTTCTATTTATAAAAAAATTTTAGGTTAAAAATCAAATGTTTTAAAAAAAATTGGACTCCTCTAAGGGGGGGCGATTTTTGGGTGGAAAGACCTAACTACCCCTAGCCTAAATTATCTAAACTAATGCCTAATTAACCCCTAGCTAATCCTAAAAATCCCCCAAATGTGGTGCCACTTGGCATTCTCTCACATTTGGTTTTTAAAACACTTTTAAAAACCTTTAAAAACACTAGTTTTAAAAACTAACTTTCAAAAATGAGTTTTTCAAAATGGTTTTGACTCTTATAAACCTCTAACACTAACCAAGACATCAACTAACCCTAGTCTAGCCCTGACTTACTCGAATATGGCGCCACCTCGAGTGGGCCCTACTTGAGTTTTTCAAAAAGCGATTTTAAAACTTGAAATTGAAGGAGTTTTCAAAAGATTTTCAAAAGTAAACTTAAAATTAGGATTTTTGAAATGGCATAAGGTCCTAACTGAGTTAGAATTCCTCTGGATATGGTGCCAACTGAGTGGGCCGACATCGAATTTTGAACATTTTTAAAATAAACACTGAAAATGGCTTTGAAAAGGGGTTAAAATCAGTATTTGAAATTCAAGATCTTTGAAAATAGGGTCTCAAGCGAACTGGAACTCCGGGTTAGAGTCCTGAACTCTTAGGACTCTGAGATTTTAGATTTTAAAAGCCAAATGAAAGAATTTTCAAAAGATTTTATCAAGAAATGATGAAATAAGTCAGAAAACACAGTCAGGGTTAGACTCCTAACTCGACCGAACTCTAAAATAGAGTCCTGAACTAACTGGACTCTGTGAAATGACCTAGATTTCGAAAGCAAACAGAAAAGATTGAAAATGGAAGTAAAACTGACCTCAAAACAGACTCCGGACCGGATCAGGACTCTGAGACAGAGTCCTGATCGGACTGAAACTTTCAAAATTTTGAGAAATTTGATGAATAGAGGAATTCAGAAGCGACACCACCTCAATGGGTCTCATCTGTGACTTGAAATCGATTAAAATTTGAATTTGAAATGAATCCAGATTGTTTCCTTGAGAAAATATTTCGAAATATAAAGTCCTGGGGTTGGAAAATGACAGAGTATTGAATAAAAACCCAGGTTTTGAAATTGATTTTGAAATAAAGCTTTAAAATTCAAATCTGGATTGATTGTTTTGAAATAGGAGTGCTGGATCTCAAAAATGAGATGCAATGACATGCAATGCTATGCAATGACATGCAATGCTATGCAGAATACATGCAATGACATGCAATGATCTGTAATGACTTATGAAATGGACAAACACTGGATGAAGGTAAAAATTTGGTGTGTTTACAGAGCCCCTCTTTGCTGCTAAGCCGGTTGAAAGCCGAGCTTAGTGGCAAAGAAAACATACCAAATTTGGACTATAAAAATGCCCCAGTTAGATGAATCTGACTGGGTATGAAAGAATTAGTTCAAAGGATGATGATAGATATGAAATGAAGAATAAGGAGAAAATTTTACTTCGAAAAGAAGTGAGATTCAGGTTTTGCCCTTAACCTGGATGGGACAGGAAATACCTCGTATGGAACGAAGCTCAGGCTTAACCCTTAACCTGAAAGGGGACGATATCTCGTGGAAAAACGAGGCTCAGGCTTAACCCTTAACCTGAAAGGGGACGATACCTCGTGGAAAAACGAGGCTCAGGCTTAACCCTTAACCTGAAAGGGGACGATACCTCGTGGAAAAACGAGGCTCAGGCTTAACCCTTAACCTGAAAGGGGACGATACCTCATGGAAAAACGAGGCTCAGGCTTAACCCTTAACCTGAAAGGGGGACGATACCTCGTGGAAAAACGAGGCTCAGGCTTAACCCTTAACCTGAAAGGGGACGATACCTCGTGGAAAAACGAGGCTCAGGCTTAACCCTTAACCTGAAAGGGGGACGATACCTCGTGGAAAAACGAGGCTCAAGCTTAACCCTTAACCTGAAAGGGGACGATACCTTGTGGAAAAACGAGGCTCAGGCTTAACCCTTAACCTGAAAGGGGACGATACCTTGTGGAAAAACGAGGCTCAGGCTTAACCCTTAACCTGAAAGGGGACGATACACGGAATCCTCAAATGAAGAAACCATGATGGGACCTTCAAATTCTGCACAATAAATCCGAGAGGGGTTTGCAAAAGGAAGAAAGGGGGTTCCCTAAAGCTTGAAAAGGGATTGATCTTGGACGTCTCATTGCTAAGACTGAATGGCTTTTAAGACAGATGACCTTTTGCAGAAAATTCAGGTTTAACCCTTAACCTGAACGGGAACTGTCTATGGTGGGACAATGGGGAGCACAGGGAAATGTGCGAATCTGAGAGCCCAGACACTCAGATCAAAACAAGAAGGGAAGGATCTTGGACAACTCCCATCATCCGATCCTAAAAGGGATAACAACAACGCCTAGATACATCAAAATAAACATCAAGTTATCACTTCATGTCAGGATAACTTAAAAAGATTGCCAATAAGATAAAAAATTGTAGTTAATTCAAGAATGATAAGCACATATATATATGAAAAATATTCTCTCTTTTCTACCTGAAGTATTACCTCCGACTGGGCTTAACTTCGTAGAATCAAGATTCGAATTCAAATTACTTGCAATTGACTTTCCTTCAAGGAGGCTATCAATTTCATTGATGTGGACGGAAAAGAATGTATTCTTGATATTGCGAGAGCTATTAGCGAAAGGATATTGATAAAAGAATTTCACAAAATTAAAGAAGATTCTTGATAGATTCGGCAGTCTGATATCCTGGGATTCTTTTCTCATGATGATCTTTCTGCACTCTTTTTTTGACAGAATTAGAGCTCTCTTGGATTTTTCGGGAATTACATCATCCTTCATTTTGGAGATGTCCTGGCTTTTCTCTCTTTATTTTTTTTTTGGAAGGGTACGTCACAAACTCCTTCATCTTAGAGATGTTCTGATCCTTCTTCTCTCTCAGGGATTATATTGACGGTTATTAACTCTTTGGTTGGAAGCCTCTTGATGATAGCGGAAATTAAATATCTTTTAGGGTTTGTCGGTAGATCCATCACACTCGCCTTCATCTCAACGGTGATCTGGACTTTCCCTGGAAGGATCCGTCACAAACTCCGTCATCTTGGAGATGATCCAAATCTTCTTTGGCCCCGGGGGTCGACTCGTCTAATTCGCCTTCATCTTGACGACAGTTGAGAGATCCCTTTTGCAGATATTTAATTGCAGCTTAGGTGATTGAGGGGACATGGAGATTGAGTGGATTTTTCTGTATCACCCAGGATATTTCGACTGCTTATTTTCCAAGAATGATCTTTAAAAATATGTCATTGACTGTGATCAATATCAATCACTTCTGGCTTTGCAACAACATTGAATTTTCTTTGCTGGCCATATCGCGGATTTATTCTTCATCCTTTTGGTTGGCCAATAGAAAGATTTTGAATTTTGAATCCTTTTTCGCAAAAGCTTTGTCACTTCGGAAGTAATACTGAAGGTATTCTGAGGTACAATTTTATGCGATAAAGATTTTGGAATCAACAACTATTTTTTTTTATGGCAAATTGGCAAAATATTCTTGGAATCCTTGGTGAAGGAAATCATTTGAGATCTATATGACACATCCGTGGCTAGATTCTCCTCTCCTTTCCCCAAAGGAGAGACTCAGGCTTGACCCTTACCTGAACGGGTAACAAAAGATACTCCTCTCTTCCCTGAAGAGGAGGTGTTTGCAAAACGAACTTTCGAAGAGAAATAGAGTTTTCGTCAAAACTCCCTATTTCTAGGCTTCTCTTATGGAAAGGGGGCCGCTAACAGAGATTGAAAGGATATCATAGAAGAACGAGTCCATCACACTCTCCCTGGAAAAAGGGTCCTCGACGACGGGGTTGGCCTAACAAAAGACATTTAAGGCTACAAGGAGGACGAGCTTCCGTCGAAACTCTCCCTAGAAAAAGGGTTTCTTGTGTGACAATAAAGATTATTTTGCAAACTATTCGTGAATCACGAGTCCCTTCAAACTCTCCCTAGAAAAAGGGGTTCAACGAACGAACAATAAAGACATGCGAAAAGAAACGAGCTCCCTCGAACTCTCCCTAGAAAAAGGGTCCCTCACAAGAGAGATACTTGGCGATTGATTTTGATAGCTTTTGATAACTCAAAGAACTGCTTGATAACACGAATGACTAGAGGTCTTGACAAAATCGGCAACCCGAATGTCAGATTAACAGAATGGAACGACCCAAGAGTCTGATACAGATTGTTTGGTTCGCAGGTCTAAAGATTGAGCCTGAACCTCAATGTGAGAGTTATGTTGCGACCAGTATGAAGACCGAACTTTTGCAAAGTACCCATACGAGCACTGTATTTTAAAAGATTACCAGTACGAGCACTGGATTTTTTTTTAAAGGATACCAGTACGAGCACTGGACTTTAAAAGGCTACCAGTACGAGCACTGGATTTTAAAAAGTTATCAGTACGAGCACTGAATTTTAAAAGATTACCAGTACGAGCACTGGATTTTTAAAGGATACCAGTACGAGCACTGGACTTTAAAAGGTTACCGGTACGAGCACTGGATTTTAAAAGGTTATCAGTATGAGCACTGAATTTTAAAAGATTACCAGTACGAGCACTGGGTTTTCAAAAGATTACCAGTATGAGCATTGGTTTTTAAAAGATTACCAGTACGAGCACTGGGTTTTCAAAAGATTACCAGTATGAGCACTGGTTTTTAGAAGATTACCAGTACGAGCACTGGGTTTTGAAGGGTCATCGATTGGCGATGACTTGGATGACTTGCCGGGGTCTCAGGATTTATCCCTTATCCTGAATGGGAAATTCAATGTAAATTGACGCAGATGAATGCGTGCAAATGCAAATGGATGCAACTGAGTGCACATGCGTGCAAAATGAGAGATTTATTAGATCCTGCCTGCACACAAATTGTTTTGGATAAAAGGCAACTTTAACAAGAATGCCCCAGTATATTCTGGGGAAGAGGGGTATTTTGACCAAAGAATAATTGATCATTTATTGAGGAGAATTTTTGAAGAATACAAAAGATAGGATAGAGATTTTCTAGGTATAGAATTTCTTCAGATGTCAAGCATTAATGGGGTCGGATAGTTCTACCCCGTCTGCGTTAATCAGACGATATGAATTACGGGGCAACGCTTCTTTCACCACGTAGGGACCTTCCCAGTTTGGTGACCATTTGCCACGTGGACGATGCTTGAGATGAGCCGTTGATCTAAGGACCAAGTCATTAACTTGGAATCTCCTTTCGATGACTGACTTGGCATATTGCCTTGCTATCCTCTGACGATAAGACTGAGCGTGTTCTGCTGCTTTGAGTCTTTTTTCATCGAGTAAATCTAACTGTACCAATCTCTGTTGCTGATACTGATCGAGTGGTAGCTCTAAAAGAGACGCGAACTTAAGGGCGGGTTTCTGAACATGAAGAGGTAACACCACCTCAGTCCCATAAACAAGTTCTGAAGGAGTCGCATTGGTTGGGGTTCGAATGGTAGTTCGATATGCCCAAAGTGCATCATGAATTTTCTCGTGCCAATCACGACCCGTCTCAACGGTTCTTTCCAAGATGCGAATCAAACTTTTGTTGGTTGCTTCTGCCTGACCATTTCCTTGTGGATAATAAGGAGCTGAAAAATGATGATGAATTCTGAATTTTGAACAAAAGATCTTCATTCTCTCATTCTTGAAATGAGTACCATTATCTGACACGATGTCGTGTGGTATACCGAAACGACAAAGAATGTTCTTATGAATGAACGAGACTACATGTCGACCTTCCACTGTACGCAGAGTGACGGCTTCAACCCATTTGGTGAAATACTCTGTTGCGGCAAGGAAATATTTATGACCATTAGAAGCTGAAGGAGAGATGGGTCCTACGACGTCGAAGGCCCACATAGAAAATGGCCATGGAGACACGACTGATTGCAAGTACGTGGCTGGCACATGAATGGAAGGTGCGTGTATCTGACACTGAACGCACTTCTTCACAAAACGATAGCAGTCTTGCTGCATGGTTCTCCAATAGTATCCTGCTCGAATGATTTGTTTAACAAGGGTTTGGTAGCCGACATGACCACCGCAAATACCTTCATGCGCTTCTCGTATGATTTTTTTAGCTTCTTCTTCGTCTAAGCACCTGGAATACTCAGCACTGAACCCGCGACGATAAAGAACATTGGCAAGGATAAAATAACGGGCAGACATATGCTGAATTGCTTTTTGCTCCTTCTTTGATAGCTCTGGTGGAAGCTCCCCAGTTTCAATAAAGTTTTTGATATCTTGATACCAAGGCTTCTTTTTCTGTTCCGCCTGGTTGACTTGCATTACCGGAACGAAGGCAGGTTGGTCAAGTCTACTGATTTCAAAGGAGCGACAAGATTCTCCATTTCTGAAAGACATAATGGAGCCCAGACTGGCCAAGCCATCAGCTATTTGATTAAACTCTCTTTTGATATGGAAAAGCTGAAATTCATCGAAATTGTTGATAAGGGATAAAACGATCTTTTGGTAAGGGAGCAGCTTCTGATCTTTTACCTGCCATTCAGCTTTGACTTGGCTGACGACGAGCAATGAATCGCCAAAAGCGTGTACCCTCTGAACATTGAAGTCTTGCAAAATTACCATACCTTGTATTAAAGCTTCATACTCAGCCATATTATGGGTACATTGAAAATCCAGTTTCAGAGAAAAGGGGATCATCTCTTTCTCTGGTGTGATCAGCAAGATTCCGACTCCTATGCCGGCCATGTTTTTGGATCCGTCGAAAAAAAGATTCCAAACTGGGGATTGTTGAACATTACAGATCCGCTCATCGGGAAAGCTATCCTCGATTCTAACATCTTCTGCTAAAGGAAAATCTGCCAATTGGTCTGCAATTGCTTGACCTTTGATAGATTGCTGAAAAACATACCCCAGATCATACTGCATTAACAGGACTTGCCACTTAGCAATCCGTCCACTAAGAAATGGTTGTTCGAGAATATACTTGAGAGGATTAAGTTTTGAGAGAATCTTGACTTCTGATGCTAACAAGTAATGTCTCAGCTTCTGACACATCCATACCAGTGCTAGGCATGTCTTCTCTATTTGAGAATATTTCTTCTCGTAGTCAATGAAAGTCTTGCTTACATAGTAAATGGCATGTTCAACCAAACTGCCTTCTTCATATTATGCCAAGAATCCGCCACAAGCGGCTTGGTTAACTGAAACGTATAGCAAGAGAGGCTTTCCCAATTCTGGTGGCTTTAGAACGGGCGGATTAAGAAGATATTTCTTGATACGTTCAAACGATTGCTGACACTCTGGTCCCCACTCAAATTTCACTCCTTTTCTGAGTAGATGATTGAAAGGTTCACATCTCATGGCAAGGTTAGATATGAATCTCCGAATTGATTGCATACGTCCCTGAAGACTACGCAATTCCTTAAGAGTAGTTGGAGGTGGCATGTCAATGATGGCCTTTGCTTTAGCGGGATCCATTTCTATCCCCTTTTTGCTGACCAAGAAGCCTAGCAATTTGCCTGATTCAACTCCGAAGACACACTTCTGAGGGTTGAGTCTTAGCTTATAAAGAATAAGCCGCTTGAAGACTTGACTTAAGGCATCGATATGGTCTCCTTCCTCCTTGGATTTGACCAAGATGTCATCAACGTATGCATCCATGGTCTTGTGCATCTGATCATGGAAAATGGCGGCCATTGCACGCTGATAGGTTGCCCCAGCATTTTTGAGCCCAAACGGCATGACCGTATAACAGAAAGTGCCCCATGGCGTAGTGAAGGATGTTTTGGATTGGTCACGAGCAGCTAACTTGATCTGATTATATCCGGAGTATCCGTCCATGAAGGAAAACATGACATGCCCAGCCGTGCTATCAACTAGGAGGTCAATATTTGGGAGGGGATAGTCATCCTTCGGAGTAGCTTTATTGAGATCGCGAAAGTCGATACAAATTCACACTTTGCCATTTTTCTTGGGAATTGCAACGATATTCGCCAACCAGTCCGGATAATCTATTGCTCGAATGAATCCTGCTTTAAGCAAGTCCTCAAGTCCTTCCTTGACCTGTTCCTCGATTCGAGGATCCATTTTCCTTAACTTCTGTTTAACAGGTTTCGCATCAGGCTTCAGAACGAGTCGATGTTCCACCAATTTAGGATCTAAACCGGGCATATCTTCATAAGTCCATGCGAATACTTCTTGGTGCTGCTCGAGAAAGTCAATGAGCCTTTCCTTCTCATCTGTACTTAGGCTGGTGCCGATCTTGAGAATTTTCGGACTATCTTCTGAACCAATATTGATATCCTCAATCGGATCCTGGACTAGGGTCGATGGTTCATCTTGTTTCTGAACCGCTGCAAATTTTGGCAACTCTGGAAGCGACGAATCAAATTCTGCCATTTCTTCTGACTGCTTTGTGACCTTACTGTCCCCTGCTCTTGCTCGGACCCGATATATCTTTGCCGGTTTCGATAGGATTGAAGGATTAATGACTAACCTTTTTATCGGTTGAGAAGACATTCTGAAATTTTGAAAAGGAATAGCTTTTAGAGAAAGCTCCTTTACTATGACATAAATTGCATGGGAATAAAAAAGATAAGAACAAATGAATTTTGAAGACAAATTGCAGAGGAATAAGAGAAAGATGACATCCAGATAGACGAGAAAATTGAAGACTTGAAATGAAATAAGGACATTTAAAAATGAACTGAAATGGGACATTGTCCCTACAAACTGCAAAAATCAAATGAATGGAATAGAAAAGACAGATGGTAGAAAATTTTTAATGGATCCCTTTAATGAAGACAGTATTTTTGTGGGATCTTTTGCCCGTGAATCCTAGTCCTGCCCTGCGCGGATGCTGATCAGGGATCACTGGCTCTAGCCGGCCATCTCCGTTCTTGCCCAATCCTTTGAAAGGCTGATAACCATGCTTCAGTAACAGGTCAAATCCATTCTTGGTCCTAACAAACTGCGGGAAAAGAGGATGGTCCTTGAAAGTACTGTGATCGAGACGACCCCCAATCTTAAAGAAATGTGGTCCTTGCCATTGGACCATCGTTGCTGTGTGATTTGTCTCTGATGTTGCTCCTAACTTTAGCATTTCAAGGCTTTCACTGAGAACAATTTCTTCACTTTCCCTAATGCTAGGGATATCAGCAGTATAAGTTGGCCTAGGGATCATAGGCTGAGGTAGCCTCTCTTCAGGATCTTCCCCCAAAACAGTAGTTATCATGCCACCTTTAGACCACTTGATGCACTGATGCAGAGTGGATGGCACGGCGTTGGCATTATGAATCCATGTTCTTCCCAGTAGAAGATTATACGTTGGTGGCACGTTGACGACATGGAAAAGCACTGTATGAACAGAGTAGTTGATAAATATTTCCAAGAAGATCTTTCCCTTTGCTGTCTGTCCATGATTATCAAACCCATAAATGGTGATCGGATCCGGTGTATACTCTTCTTCTTTTATACCCAGAGCCTTGGCAGTCATTTCAGGACAAATGTTGAGGCTACTGCCTCCATCTACAAGCACGTGGGGTACAGTCATTCCCCGGGTTCGCACCACAATATACAAGGCATTGTTATGAAATGCGTGAGGTTTTGGCAGATCCTCATCTGAGAAGGTTATGGGAGCATTGGTCATGGCCTGATTAACGATCTGAGCCATGTCTTCAGGTGTGGTGTCTGGCTTGACTTTGATCTTTCGCAATAAATCGTCCAGAACTTGCTGATGCTTAGGAGAGGCACGTGCCAACTCAAGGATAGGGATATTAGAGAGGGCAGTGATTGGTCTTTGCACTGTGTCGACCTTTTCTTCTGGTTTTCTCCCTTTTTCCGAAGTAGATTTGACAAGGTTCTTGGGTAACCATGGCATTCTTTTGGCTACCTCTGGAGATATTCTAGCGGGTTCTCTCGAAACTTTCAGCTTACTGAATGCCGAAACGAGGTCCATCTTTTGAGAACTGGACTGGGCATTATGCAATACTAATACCTGATGCTGCACCTTGATATCACTGCTAGGGCATGGTCGGATATGATCTTGTGGCTGAAAGGGATGATCAGATATCATTGTTGTTGAGTGCTGCAAGAAAGGCTGTTTTAGAATCTCCATTTTCTCATCTTCAGCCCCTTCTACTAACAGATTTTTGTCAATATAATCTTGTATGATGTTTTTTAGAACGAAACAGTTCTCGGTATCATGTCCCACAGTTTGGTGGAACTTGCAGAATCTGTCCTTCATTTTTCCCATAACCACTGGCGGGTCAGCTACCCTTGGAAGTTTAATCATATCACTGTCGAGCATATATTCCAATACTGTCTCGAGGGACTGGTCTAGAGGAGTAAACTTGCGGTTATAACTCCATCCTTCCCGCTTTGGCTTTTCTTGTGGTCTTGATCTTTGTTCGAGGGTTTGCTGTGGCTGCTTATCATATTGAATAATCGACTTGCCTTTCTGATAACTTTTGTTGGGATTTGACCCTCCTGAAGCATAACTATGATTTTTTCCATTTCCTTTGTTCTGATTCTTACTGTTATTGGCAGAGTAGGTAAAATGGGCTTTCTTCTTTGATTCTTGTTGACTGTTATTCTTTGTAAACATAAAACCTTCATAAGACCCATTCTCCATACTCAACTCGAGCCATTCGGCTCGTTCTGTTAGTTCTATGAAGCTCTTCGATAGAGATGTAGAAATTAGTCCCCTCAGGGGTTGCGAGAAGTTGCTCAGGATCAAAGATAGTGCGTGTCTTTCTGCTATTGGCTCGCACATCTTATTGCAAGCGGATCTCCATCTATGAATAAAATCCCTGGCCTTCTCATTTTCCTTCTGCCTCAGACTGCAGAGATGACTGAGAGTCGGGAGTGCTTCAGCGTTGAATAGAAAGCGCTCAATAAATAAATTGACCACTTTGTCGAATTCTTTCAGTTCTATCGGATTAATGTGCTTTGAGTACCACTTTGCTGCGACACCTTCCAAACTGCGAGGGAAGCAGAGAAATAAGGCACGATTGTTCCTCTTGAACCTAGAACATTCTGCGAAGAATAGGGCGAGATGCGCTTTTGGATCGCCCGAACCATCAAACTTGATAAATTTCTTGGGGAGATTATCAAGATCATCATCCCCATCCAGTCCATCATAGAAGTCTTCACTTGTAAAGACTCTTTTGCCCTTGTCACGAGTTTGAAGATCCTTAACTATTTTCATCACATCTTTGAGTTGTGACTGCGTAGGGTCGTCAACAGACTGATTCTTGGATTTGTAGGCCGACCCCTGCCCCTGAGTCGACCTTTTGAATTCTTGCTTGTTTTCATACTCTTGGTCAGTATCATCTGTTGATTCTGACTCATCAGACATTTCCTCATGACGATTCTGCTTTTTACTGATCTTCACATTCTTGACGGCATGACCCTTATCTTTCTGCTTAGTCTGAATTTGCTCAGTACTGGCCTCAGCTTGTTCTGCCAGCATCTTGGTCATCATCTTTTTGAACATGACATACATTTGGGGATCGATGCCATCATCCGCCTGCTGACCCTGACTCTGGACTGATCGAGGTGAGTCCATCTCTTCTTCTGAAGCTACTGAGTACGGCGACGCCTTCAACTGATGCGGCTTTCTTTCTGGATCTTGTATCAACCATCGGGTATCGCAAATGTTCTCTTGGATATTACTGATGCTCTCTGCAGGATAGAACTGATGGTTATGCTTCTGAAGGAAATTTGGTTTGGAGGAAAATATTTGTTGAGAATTTTGGTAGACAATTGAAATAATATCCCATTACTAGGGATTGAGTCGTCGCTGGGATTACGACAATTGCGTTGCCATTCTTTGCAAGATAAACAACTAAAAATATGCCTTGTTACCTAGGCGAGGTCGTCAAACCAATGTAAAATAAAGGAATTTTTATTGAGAGGAAAAACATGATTTTATCAATAATACACTTGACAGAGGGGAGGGGGACAGACAATTTTCCACCACTCCAGATAATCAGAAGATACACGAGGACCAGGAAAAATAGTAAGACTGACAAAGGAATTCCAGCCATGTCTGGCAGAATGGTATGCTCCGGACCACTGATCTGATGTGAGATCGAATTCTGGCAGAACCCCGGCTAGTGGACGAATCTCTACGCGCTTCTGCCTCTGAGAGAACTGCCTGACACACCGCTCTGGGTGATAGTATGCGCAGAAAAACGGGCCAAGTAGCCTGAATCGCTTGCCGTATGCATAAGTATATCTGGGAGGTGATTCCTGGCGATCAAAGTAGTCCCATACGACCTCTTCCTCCTGAAGGTTGTCGATCAAGAACCGGTATCGCGCAACTGGAAGAAGCTTCTCACCATTGTATCTGAAGGAACTGGCTCGGACTGGCACATGCCGGAGGAACCAAGACTGCAAGGCATAGGTGCATCCTTCGACTAGGATCGATTCTCCGAGTGCGAAACGAGTCAACCTTCGGTATAGAAAGGCGAGTGCGGCCATGGCTATTGAGAGGCGGCTGGTCTGTCGACTTCCCCATCTCCTTAGAAGCTGAACTATTCTGATATCCATGTAATTTCGTCCATCGGGAAAGAAAGCCAATCCCACAGTGCACAGAACCATCGCATGCTGAATTCTTTCTCGAGCTGTCCTGGACAACGAGCTGACTTCCATAAATGTCCCATACTGTCTGTAGATTTCGAGCAGGTCCACATATTCGTTTCCATCCTCCTCTATCAATGGCCAAGACTTGCGTCCTGTCATGCGAGCTAAAGCGTCTCGGGGATCCAGACCCTTGACATTGATCAAAAATTGTTTCTCTAATGGATCTCCAGGCTGACCGGCTGGCTCAGGCAATCCCATAATCTCTGAAAATTCTTCTATCAGTACTGTCATCTCGCCCCACGGGAACCAGAAGGTAGAAGTGCTCGGATTCCACCGCTCTACTAGTGCATGGATCAAGTTGCCGTTGACTGTCTGCTTTCCCACTGCGGATGCCAGTTCCAATCCACACTCGTCCAGATGGTCCGGAAACATACGAGAGAAGTTCTTGAACCATGAATAGTACCACCGGGGAAAGAAGGATCCGGTGCTGAGGACTCGATGTTCGGGAAGACTTTGTCGCACCTTGTAGGAGATGTGACCCTCAGGGAAGACTGAATCAAGCTGACTGGATGCCATCGGACTGGAAGACATGGAAATTGGAATAAGACTTGGAAAATACAGGAAATTTGAGGGAAATGCAGGCAGGATAAAAATAAAGTTGGAAATTCGAGATCCAGAAGAAAGAAAGGATGAAAAATAACCTGGAGTTTTGAAGAAAATGGAGGGAAATTTAGAAAATCGTCCAGGGTTTGATGAAATATGAAGAAATAAATGGAAAATGAAGTATTTGGAAAATCGTCCAAGGTTTAAAACATAGACAGTACATGGACATAGATTGGAGAATTTTGAGAAAATCGTCCAGTATTTTAGAAAATTGAGGAAAATATGGAAAATAAAAGGAAATGACTATAACATATTCAATCACATTCTGCACAAACAAGTATGCACATACAACATTCCCTAAAAGCTGACTCTAGATGCACAAATTTTGAAATGGCTGTAGGACCTTAATCCTAACTCTAGGGTTCAGATCAACTGTATCCAATCCAGTTATGCCTATATACTCAAGCCAAGGCTCAATGTACGTGGCATAAAATCAATTTCTCCGGTTCTAGGTTCAAGTTTTCCAACATCCTTGAGCACCTGCCGATATACGTTGGACTATGGCCCTTAGTACGTGGCAGGGGGGTTTTCACCCAAATAAGTGGCCCAGTTGTGAGGCTCTGTCCCGAACTATGGTTCTGGAAGAGAGCCCAGCAACGTGAAGACCGAGACAATATAGGTGGGGTGATTTTTGAAAAACATGAGCACATGCAATCAAACAGAAGGCTCTAAGTCCTAAAGAGATAGATTTTTGAAATATTTGAAGAAGCAAACATTGTTTTCATACAATTCCTAAATTGAGGAGTGTTGTATTAGACCTAAGTCTATGTGAGCATGAATAATTCTCCTCAATATGGTCCTACCAAACCATACCTAGTCTATATGCATTCCATGTCAGCTGGGTTCAAGTCTAGGCTCCTAGGTTCACATGATATCATAAAGCAAAGCTGACATTCCATGGAAATCGATTTGGACAATTTGAACTAAGTAGAGCATTAGATTGATCAGGCGAAGACAGTGTCCCATCACGGTCGCCAAACCTGTTATCATCGCAAAATTTTTACTTTTGCAAATCAAACTGACCTTTGAAAAAGTTTTTGAAAATAACTCGCCTCCGTTTTAAAATGCGGGAAAATTCCGTAGAATGGGACTCGCCTGTCGGTACGAGGTTCAACTGTTCCTGCCACCTTTAACAGGGGTAATTGAACCAAGGATCAATCTTATGCTCTACTCTATTCAACTTGTCTAAATCATATTCTAATTTCTAAATGCACAAAGAATCAGGCATGTGCTATGAATTTTCAGAAAAATGCACATTTGAAAACATGATATTTGCTTTGAATGATTAAAATATTTAGAAAATGTAAATCTTGGAAATGATATCACATGAGAAATTGTGAAATGGGATTTGAAATGTACTTCTCAGAGAAGTAAAAAACGATTTTGAGAAATCCTTGACATTTAGTGAAAATCGATTATGAGAGACTTGGTTTCTCTGAATTCAAACTTTGAAATTGAATGCATAACTTGGAAAATTGAGTTTATGAACTTGAAAAACACTTGAAATATTCTTTGAAATTCAATGCTTTTGGGAAAATCGATTTTGCTATAAGACTTAGGGGATTTTGAAAAAATGAACCTCTTTGAATTGAGATTGGAATTGGCAAATGCATGAAATGAATGGATTTGAGGAATTGAGAAATACTTTTTGTATTTTTGAGAAATGCAGTGCATTTTGAAGTTAACCTAAGAGTGTAGGCTGAATGTGGCTAATGTGAAGATCATAAATCTAAGTATCATTCATATTCTGACTATGGCCATAAATACAAATTCCACCAAGTTTATAAACTTCATAGAAGCTAGTGCATGTGCCATTCGTGTAGACCATAATGAGTTTGAATATGCATGAATCATCATCCATCACACATTAAAATTATAAACTATATGCAATGCAACCTAAGCTAAGCAGGAAATATAAATTCTTATTCCAAAGTTTAATTACAAATTACATCACTATTGAAATTTAAATACATGAAAAATAAAGTCTTCAATGTACCTGCAAAACTAGAAAACTTGGTTAATGAAAATATGTTGGCTTTTCTAGATTTATCCAGCAATATCAGGAAATTGTTGGATTTTGCTAGATATAAGCCTTTTTCATGATTCCCTTAAATCAAATTTGATAAAATATGAAATAAAATGAAAAAAAATATGAAAATGGAATTTGAAATTTCGAAATTGGGGTCAAAATGACCAAAATACCCCTAATAACAAGACTATGGCCTTGAAATTAGGGTTTTTAGAAAGATATTTTGATAAAATGCAAGTTTTGAAATTTGAATGTAATAAACTAAGCTAAATATGATATGACATGCTTAAATATGTGAAAATTAGGGTTAGGGATTTCGAAATTTAGGTCAAATGACCAAATTGCCCCCGATAGCAAGACTATGGCCTTGAAATCAGGGTTTTTAGAAATAGATTTTGGTAAAAACTTAGGTTTTATGCACTAAATGAAATCAAATGAGCATAAAATTAAACCTAAAGCATCCTAGCATGATTATGAACATGATTAAACCCTAAAAATATATGCTTATGCACGAAAATCCAATAATATCACAAAAACTGTGATTTTTGCAGTGTTTTTGGATCTTTCAGGAACCCGGTTTTGCAATTTGCCTAATTCAGCCATCAAATGGATTCCAAAATCCATAAAAATTGGTACCTGCACTTGTTATAACCCTAATGTCGAATTGGAATTATAAAAATAATTTTTTGACATTAAATTAATCCGAAAATTGCATTAAACCCTAAAATATGCTATTTTTGACCTAATTCACCAACCAGTCTCAGTCCAATACCTGAACCAGGGGTCAAATCTCCATGGAAACTTATGAAATTTTACAGAGACTAACTAGAAATATAAACAGAGATTTCCCAATTTACAGATCGGAAAAATCATCTCCGGTTAGGGAGAAACTTATCCGGCAATCTGAGCTAAAATATATCACTCTTAACAGGGATTAAAACAGCTATTCCAGATTGAAAATACAGACATAAATAGCAATTTTAAACAAAAATCTTTTAAATTTTAGTGGTGAACAGTAGACAGAAAAATAACAATACTCACCTTTTACAGATCTAAAATCGGATCTGTGGTTTGGGATTTATGACTAACACAAGTCTGATTAGGGTTTTGGTAAACCCTAACGAGTTTTAAATTTAAAAACAGATTCTCTAAAAGGGGAAAAATACTAAACAGTGATAAAAAAATCTGAAAATTTTACAGCGGACAGATCTACTCAATGTGAATCCATAGCACTTTACATATCTAAAATCGGATATAAGATGAGAGAAATATCATAACAGCAAGTTACCTTCTTGATTTTAACCACGATTTTAAAGCTTTAAAAACCCGATTTGATGTCTGATTTTTTTGACAGGGTTCCCGAGATCCAAAACCTCTGATTTTTCTACAGTAACTCAATAACTCATGCATGCATCACATATAAAAAAATCAGAAATAAAAAATGAGTGCTTCAATCCGAAATAACATCATCTTTACTGTTCTAAACCTAGAACACACAGAAATTTAAGAAACTTGAAAAATCATGTATTAACTAATGTAAATAAATAAAATAAACCATAAAACAGTAAATAAAAATTATTTCTATGCTATAGAACGTAAAACAAACATGAATAAACCATGAAAATAAATTAAAAACAGGGAATCAATGGCTGGAATTTGATATCACCTTTAAAACATAGATTTAACCCATTAAAAAGGGTAAATCATATATTTTATTGGTTAATAATGCAAAGAATCATATTAAAATCAATTCTAATGGATTAAAATCTCTGTAAATCATCCAAAACAGGGTTAGATCACCTTCTTGGATCGTTCTTGCTGATTCTTGATGGTTCTTGAGGTCAAATCCATGGTTTAATCCATGAAGATGATGGTGCCAATGGCTAAATCATGCTTAAAACAATGAAAAACATTAAATAAAAAACTAAAAATTAAAGAAAAACATTACCTTGAGGCTGCTGCAATGGAGGAAGGGCTGGAGAAGAGAGAAAAGCTCCAAGAACTCAATAGGAGAGAGATGGGAAAATCGACCCCCTATGGCCTTTTATTTATAAAAAAATTTTAGGTTAAAAATCAAATGTTTTAAAAAAAATTGGACTCTTCTAAGGGGGGGCGATTTTTGGGTGGAAAGACCTAACTACCCCTAGCCTAAATTATCTAAAATAATGCCTAATTAACCCCTAGCTAATCCTAAAAATCCCCCAAATGTGGTGCCACTTGGCATTCTCTCACATTGGGTTTTTAAAACACTTTTAAAAACCTTTAAAAACACTAGTTTTAAAAACTAACTTTCAAAAATGAGTTTTGACTCTTCTAAACCTCTAACACTAACCAAGACATCAACTAACCCTAGTCTAGCCCTGACTTACTCAAATATGGCGCCACCCCGAGGGGGCCCTACTTGAGTTTTTCAAAAAGCGATTTTAAAACTTGAAATTGAAGGAGTTTTCAAAAGATTTTCAAAAGTAAACTTAAAATTAGGATTTTTGAAATGGCATAAGGTCCTAACTGAGTTAGAATTCCTCTGGATATGGTGCCAACTGAGTGGGCCCACATCGAATTTTGAACATTTTTGAAATAAACACTGAAAATGGCTTTGAAAAGGGGTTAAAATCAGTATTTGAAATTCAAGATCTTTGAAAATAGGGTCTCAAGCGAACTGGAACTCCGGGTTAGAGTCCTGAACTCTTAGGACTCTGAGATTTTAGATTTTAAAAGCCAAATGAAAGAATTTTCAAAAGATTTTATCAAGAAATGATAAAATAAGTCAGAAAACACAGTCAGGGTTAGACTCCTAACTCGACCGAACTCTAAAATAGAGTCCTGAACTAACTGGACTCTGTGAAATGACCTAGATTTCGAAAGCAAACGGAAAAGATTGAAAATGGAAGTAAAACTGACCTCAAAACAGACTCCGGACTGGATCAGGACTCTGAGACAGAGTCCTGATCGGACTGAAACTTTCAAAATTTTGAGAAATTTGATGAATAGAGGAATTCAGAAGCGACACCACCTCAATGGGTCTCATCTGTGACTTGAAATCGATTAAAATTTGAATTTGAAATGAATCCAGATTGTTTCCTTGAGAAAATATTTCGAAATATAAAGTCCTGGGGTTGGAAAATGACAGAGTATTGAATAAAAACCCAGGTTTTGAAATTGATTTTGAAATAAAGCTTTAAAATTCAAATCTGGATTGATTGTTTTGAAATAGGAGTGCTGGATCTCAAAAATGAGATGCAATGCTATGCAGAATACATGCAATGACATGCAATGATCTGTAATGACTTATGAAATGGACAAACACTGGATGAAGGTAAAAATTTGGTGTGTTTACAGTATTCAAAATTTTCCTCCCTAGTTACACTGGGGCATTTTTTTTGAAAAATCTATCTTTACCTCAAAACATCCTGTATGCAGACAGGATAAACCAATCTCTCATTTTGCATGTATATGCACCCACTTGCATTAATTTTGCATTCATTTACATTTCATGTGCATTTGCATTTCATTTTGCATTAATTTTGCATCCATTTTCTTCCCCTTCAAGTTAAGGGATAAACCTGAATCATTTTCCATGATTTTCCAATTTCTATTCATATCCCCGTTCAGGATAAGGGGTTAATCCTGAAAATCAGACCACATACATCTGAATATGATGGTCTTTTTCATTGCAAATCAAGAAATCCAGTCCTCGAACTGGCCATTCTCAAAACTTTCAATCCCAGCTCTCGCACTATCGAGTTTAAAAAACCAATCTTCTGATTACAGATTTTCCTTTAAGATTCGAGCCCTGACTCAAACTTTCCAGCTTTCCTTTGAAGATTTGAGTTTTTAACTCAAGTTTCTTTTCTTCAAAATCTAAACTTTCCAGTTTCCTTTTGAGATTCGAGTCGTGACTCGAACTTTTCTGATTTCCTTTGAAGATTTGAGTTTTAACTCAAGTTTTCTTTCCTTCAAGACCTAAACTTTCCAGTTACCTTTTGAGATTCGAGTCCTGACTCGAATTTTTCTGCTTTCCTTCAAAGATTTGAGTTTTAACTCAAGTTTTTTTTCCTTCAAGATCTAAACTTTCCAGTTTCCTTTTGAGATTCGAGCCCTGACTCGAAGTTTCCAACTTTCCTTTGAATATCTGAGTTTCGACTCAAAAATTTGAATTGGCTTAGTTTTTCCTTTAAAGATTTGGGTTTCGACCCGAACTTAATCTCCTTAGAAACCAAACTTCCTAGCTTTCCTTCGAAGGCTCGAGTTTCGACTCGAATCTTCCAGCTTTCCTTGTAAAACCTCAGTCCTGATTCAGATGGTCTTTCAAAACCAGCTTTTGAGTTAGGCTTACCTTCAAAATCCAGCATTATGCCAGGACTTACCTTCGAAATTCCAACTTCGTATTGGATTCACCCTCAAAGTTGAGTACCATCGTCAGGGATGTGTCAACTCGGATGTCAAGTGATCTCTTTTACTAGGGATTTCAAGAACACTTTGTCAATTTGTCAATCAATTACCTGTTGATTTCAGAATTTTATTGCACAATTTTTTACCTCAGTTTACCTTCAGTACTACTTCTAAAAGGGCAAAGCTTTTGTGAAGAAGGATTCAAAATCCAGATTCTTTCTATTGGCCAACCAAAAGGATGAAGGATAAATCCTCGATATGGCCAGAAAAGAAGATTCAATGTTTTGCAAAGCCATAGATGATTGATATTGATCGTAGTCAATGGCACATTTTTAAAGACCATTCTTGTGAAAATGAGGCAGTGGAAATATCCTGAGCGCTAGAAAAAGAGAGAATTCATCCAAGCCCTGCCTCATTAAAATCACCTAAGTTGTAATTAAATATCCGCAAAGGGATCTCTCAATTGTCGTCAAGATTAAGGCGAATTAAGCGAGTAGACTCCCGGGGCCAAAGAAGATTTGAAACATCTCCAAGATGACGGAGTTTGTGACGGATCCTTCCAGGGAAATTCCAAAGCACTGTCGAGATGAAGGCAGATGCGATGAACCTACCGACAATTCCTAAAAGATATTTAATTTCAGCTATCCTTCAAAAATCTCCAACCAATAAGCCAATACCGTCAAAGAAGAATCGAAACATGTCCAAGTTGACGGAGTTTTTGACGTACCCTTCCCAAAAGAGAGCAAGAGAGGAAAAAGAAAGAAAGAAAAAGTCAGGACATCTCCAAAATGAAGGAGAATGCAACCAAAACCCAAAAGAGTGCAGAAAGATTATCATGAGAGAAGCTCCCAGGATGTCAAACTGCCAAATCTATCAAGAATCCTCTTTAATCTTGTGAAATTCTATTATCAATATTCTCTCATCAATTGCTTTCATAATATCAAATTCTCTTTCCTGTTCATATCAAGGAAATTGATAATTTCTTTGAAGAAGGTCAATCGCGAGCAATTTGGATTCCAAATCATGATTCTATGAAGTCAATCCTGTTTGGAGGTAATACTTCAGGTAGAAAAGAAGGAATATTTTCGCAACAATAAGCATCATTTTCAATTACTTTGAATCAACAACAAATTTTCAACATTTTGACAATATTTTCTAGCTATCCTGACGTTAAGTGAGAGCTTGATGTCCATATTGATGTATCTTGACCCCTTTGAGAGATTTTCCTTTATCATCTTTCACATTGTTGAAAGTTTAGCCTTATCTCCGAAAGGATAACCTTTATCATCTTTCACGTTGTTGAAAGATTAGCCTTCTCTCCGAATGGATTGCCTTTATCATCTTTCGCATTGTCGAAAGAATCGCCTTATTCCTTTGGATTGCCTTTTGTCATCTTTCGCATTGTCGAAAGAATCGCCTTGTTCCTTTGGATTGCCTTTTGTCATCTTTCGCATTGTCGAAAGAACCGCCTTGTTCCTTTGGATTACCTTTGTCATCTTTCGCATTGTCGAAAGAATCGCCTTGTTCCTTTGGATTACCTTTGTCATCTTTCGCATTGTCGAAAGAATCGCCTTGTTCCTTTGGATTGCCTTTTGTCATCTTTTGCATTGTCGAAAGAATCGTCTTGTTCCTTTGGATCGCCTTGTCATCTTTCGCATTGTCGAAAGAATCGCCTTGTTCCTTTGGATTGCCTTTTGTCATCTTTCGCGATGTCGAAAGAATCGCCCTGTTCCTTTGGATTGCCTTTGTCAGCTTTCGCGTTGTCGAAAGACTCGCCTTGTTCCTTTGGATTGCCTTTTGTCATCTTTCGCATTGTCGAAAGAATCGCCTTGTTCCTTTGGATTGCCTTTGACATCTTTCACGTTGTCGAAAGAATCGCCTTGTTCCTTTAGATCGCTCGCGTCCATCTTTCTCATTGCCGAAAGAGTTGCCTTATTCTTCGTTGAAAAAATTGCCTTATTCATCTTTTGCATTGTCAAAAGAGTTGCCTTACTCTTCTCTGAAAGAGTTTGCCTTGTCTGTCTTTCGTGTTGCCGAAAGAGTTACCTTATCAAAAGATTGCCATATCCATCTTTCGCATTGTCGAAAGAGTCGTCTTACTCCTTACCTTATTCATATTTCACAATGATCGTTTTGATCATCTTCCAAAATTGCCTCTTACAATTCCATTTCCGTCACCTCGTTCCTCTTCAAGAAAAGTTGTCTTATTCACCTTCCAAATATTCCAGTTTCCGCCCAATCAGAATAAGGGTATAAACCTGAGCCTCACTCAAAGAGGTATTTTATTCTCTGCCCGATCAGGTTAAGGGTACAAACCTGAGTCTCATTTCGATGAGATATTCCATTCCCCAATCAGGTCAAGGGTTCAAACCTGAGCTTCGTTCTATGCGAGGTATTTCTGTCCCATCCAGGTTAAGGGCAAAACCTGAATTTCACTCTCATAAAGCCAATCGTTTCCTCTTCATTCTTCGCTTCATATCTACCATCTTCTTCGGGCTAATTTCTTCATACCCAGTTAGATCCTTCTAACTGGGGTGTTTTTTTATATAGCCCAAATTTGGTGTGTTTTTCTTTGCCACTAAGCTCGGCCACAAGCCGGATTAGTAGCAAAGAGGGGCATCTGTAAACACCCCAAATTTTCATTCACCTCTCCAACACTTCCACCAAGCATCAGCATCCAGCCTCTGAAATCGCCGAAGGACAAAATGGTCATTTTCTGAGCCTGGACCTTACAGAAGTCTAAATTGCATCTGCAACTCTCAAAATTTCTCTATTTTTAGCTCAGATGTTCAAAATTTTATTCCTGACAGGAGACAGGCATCTCAAAGTCTTGGTTCAAGATTCTATTGCATAAGACATGACATTGCATATCATTGCATGAGCATTTCATATCACTGCACTGCACAGCATGTCATTTCGAGGTCCAGAACTCTCGATTTCAAAATTTTCAATCCAGATTAGAATTTCAACTCTTTTCAAAATTGATTTCAAAACCCTGGGTCTTCAAAATTATCAATTCTTCCCATTTTACCCCCAGGGCTCTGAATTTCAAGATATTTCCTCAAGAAAACAATCTGGATAATTTTCAATAAAGTTCAACTCAGATTTTGCCTTTTGTCAGTGTGATCATCGCAAAATTTTTCCTCTCTTGTGGTTTCTCTCTCTTCCTTCTCTTTTCCTTTTTCTAACCTCTATTTTCCTCCTTTTTGAAGGGGAGAAAATAAAAGAAAGAAAAGAGAAAGAGAAGAGAAAAGAAATAAAGAAAGAAAGAAAGAGAGAAGAGGAACTATTTTGCGCGGTCTCACTTGACCTTAATTTGAAAACATTTAGAAATTTAACTCGCCTCCGTTTTTGAAAATATTGCGGGAAAAATGGAGAGACGGGATTCGCTCGTCGGTACGAGGTTCGACCGTTCCTGGCGCCTTTACCAGGGGTAGTCGAACCAAGGATCGAATCTATGCCTTTTGCTTTGCCTAAATATAATCTAAGAATTTATTCTAAAAGATCTAAATGCACAAAGAATCATACTTGTGCAATGCAAGGATGTATGCTCTTTTGAAAATTGATTTAGAAATTTCCAAGTATTCTGAGATGAACTTGATAAGGGAATGAAGAAATGATTGAATCTAACTTAGAACTTGAGATAGATCAGAGAAGTTCTAAGTTTTTGAAGTAAATCAGAGTTTGGGAAAATAAATGAGAAGGAATGACTAGAAGCCTTTTTAAAAAATGAAAGGAGATGAAGTTTCAAAGTCAGGAAACGGGCTTTGAATTTAATCATGGATTTGGGAGAAGAAGATGAAATTCTTTGAAGTGATATTGAAAATTTGAGTCTTAGAATGAATCTCAGAAAAAACAAATGGTATTTAAGAATAGAAATGGATTTAGGGAGTTCAAATGAGACCTGGAAATGGACTTGGATTTTGAAATCTTAGAATTAGGAATGGAATAGGATCTCAAAATGGATTTAAGGTCCGATGTAGAATTGGGTTCTGGATCCTAAGATGGATTTGGATTTGAAGTCTGTGATCCAATGTAGAGTTGGATTCTGGATGGATTTGGATCTTGAAGTCTGAGATCCAATATAGAGTTAGACTCTGGATCCTAAGATGGATTTGGATCTGAAATCTAAGATCCAAAGTGAAACTGAAGTCTGGATCCTAAAGAGGAATTGGATCTGAAGTCTAAGATTCAAAATGAAATTGGAGTCTGGATCCTAAAGAGGAATTGGATCTGAAGTCTAAGATCCAAAATAAAATTGGAGTCTGGATCCTAAAGAGGAATTAGATCTGAAGTCTGAGATCCAAAAGCGGAATCGGACTCTGGATCCTAAAGAAGAATTGGATCTGAAGTTTGAGATCCAATATGAGTGTTGAACCCTGGATCTTAATTGGATTAGGATCTGAAATCTGAGATCCAAAGTAGAACTGGGTTCTGGATCATAAAATGGATTTTGAATCTGAAATCTGAGATCCAAGGTAGAATTGGGTTCTGGATCCTAAAGGAATTTGGATCTGGGGTCTAAGATCCAAGGTGAATATTGAATCTTTGATCCTAAAGAGGAATTGGATCTGAAGCCTGAGATCCAATATGAATATTGAATCCTGGATCCTAAAATGGATTTGGAGTTAAATTCAGAGGATGAATCAAGAACTTCCAAGTTTAAATTGAACTTGAAAAGCGAAATTTAGATTTTGAATATACAAACGAATTTCAAAGTCGAATTAGACCTTTAATTTTTGAAGTTTGAATTTGGAATTTAGAAAATGAATCAAGAATTTGATTTGAACTTGAAAAATGAAATTTAGAATTTGAACCTTGAATATGCGAATGAGTTTCAAAGTTAAATTGCACTTTGAATTTGAGATAGAATTTGGATTTTGAAAATACAAGATGATTCTGAAGTTTCAAAGTCAAATGGGACCTTGAAATTGAATTCTTGAATCCTTCTGAGAAATAGAGTTGAATTTGAATTTATGAATAGGATTTTGACATGAGAAATGAAGGAAAGAATTACTTGGATTTATGAAAAAGTTTTTTTTTTTTAAATATGATGCAATTCTATCCTAAATGATGAATGAATTTAAATTTTTGAAATTGGATTTTGAAAAGCTATTTCATTCTTTAGATGAATTATAATAAGATTGAAGATATAATACATCCTTGACTATGGTCATTGCATGTATTATATAATAATCTATATTTGAATTCAGGTGAAGAATGAAACACATTTGGTGCATTTATAGAATTCAAAATAAAATTATGTAACGCCCCGGATTTCCAAAACAAAGCTAAGTTAAAATTTTTCATGAATTTCTTTTTTTTTTTCTTTGCAGCGAAACTTAGAAAAGCTTTTAGTAGCGGAATAAGACGATAATGAGTCGTCGGTTTTAGAAAACTCCGAGCACGTTGCAGGTATGTGGCCAAGCAACTCATTGACCACCAAAGTGTTCCATTTTATCGAAAGCACATGTTTATTACAACACTACTGCTTAGAAAAGCAGTGAAGGTTCAATAAAAAGGAAGCAGTACAACTCTGTCTAGAGAAACCCTGGAACTCGATGCCGCCTTGCTCCGCATATCGCCACGCAGGTTCAACACCTGAAATCCCCATTAAACGGGGTCAGAACCACTGATGGTCTGGTAAGTAGGCAAACACCTATCTATTCAACTCAAGTAAATGCATAGACCACTCAGGGTCGCAGTTCGTAATACGATGCTCAAGCCTCCATGACTTAGCGTATATCGCAAAAGCCTCATCAGGGCTATGAGTTGAACATCCACGCAAGTCGTCATGACTTCGCATAAGCCTCTTCAGGGCTGTGAGTTAGAATAACCTCTCTAGTCTCTACGACTTAGCCTTGACTTCCTCAGAGTCACGAATGGATGTCTAGCTCAAGCCTTTATGCTTGGCACATCCGTATCCTACGAATCTAAGGACAGCTCTCCGAGCTTCACTTAGTCGTACGGATATCAATGGGGTTCTTTCCCAATCGGTCCAGTAGTATATCGACCATGACACCTTCACAAAGGTTATGCAGGACTGACTCAACAACGTCATCCACTCATACATTCAAAGTAGCGCTGTACCTAAGCTAATGCTTTGTTTCGATAATTGCACCTCCCCCTGGGCTTAGGGGACTCATATCTGGGCGACAACGCGACGATCTGGGGGTTGATTATTCTATGTATTTTAGATACCCCAGAGGCCTGTTGACCCCATCCCCCTAGTAGGACGGTACAACATACCGGAAGAGATCCTTACTGGGTATCCGAATGCATTCTGCTACTGCAGTAGTTGGGTTCAATCCTTAGATATTTAAGGATAACCACGACCTCCATACCTCTGAGTGACGAAGGCCATCAATGAACTCTATCAGGTTCGGGTGAAATATATGTCACTCAAGGCTGCGCCATCACCGTCTTCCTCGGTGAGAAATTCTGAAAGGGGCCTGCCGGTCTTACAATTACTTGACGAACATTGCATGCCTATAGGGCAGCCTTTGAGAAGTATGTACCCGACCCCAATCAACCACACGGTTTTCACCGTGGAACAAAGGTTTTATTCATATGCATGCTTAACTCTGCTCTCAGCACTTCGCCCTTGACGAGCACTTCACCTCTTTCGGTGGAAACAACACACTCCGGCTCAGCGGCCCTTACGAGTCTGGTTGTCTGATAATTCTCAATGAGCATGCACATGACTCGATCTCTACGGATCGGCTACTCGGCGTATTTTTACGCAACGAGCTCAGGACCTCGTCAAGGCGCTACCACTTCTTTGGCGCAACGGCTCTTACAAGTATGATGCCCTTGCAGGTGTCAGGGAGACGAGTCATTCTGACATCGTTCCAACAAAGGACATCATTGTGCCACTTAACTGGTTTTGGCAGCTCTTCTGCCAACCATTCTGTCAACACCTTCTCTGCTCTACTGGCAGTGGTGCGACGAACCTTTCTACATCGTAGAAGGCGTTCTATAACTGGGTAGCACTTCTGCTACGTTCTTTCTGAGACATTCTTAGCTCCTTCAGGAATTTCAGCAGCACTTCCTCTCTTTTACGGAGAAAGCGTGCGTTTCTTTTATCCATTTCAGCGGCATCTCCCCTCTTTGGTGGAAAATCGCTACGCTTAACTCGGGAAATGGATGCGCACCGTTGTGCGTACTTTGCATCCATCAAGGTTGCAGGAACCTTGGGCCATAGCCAGGCCATACGTAATTGATTTAGTCTTTACGTAAAGAGCATTTTGCCAAAAGGCGAAGCCTTTCCAATAGGGGCTTCATTCGTCAAGCAGAATCTTGTACGAGGAGCGGTAAGGGAATCGCATGGGCGATTTTGGAGTTGATCTCCGTTTGAACGCTCACTTACGCGCCATATATGTAATATAAGCAGAAGCCTGTGCTTTATACAACGGCGGCGTAAAGGAAATGCATATACTATTGTTCAGGGTGTGTAACTGAACGAAATATTCTACATATATAACAAAACAGGAGCCTTGGCATCGTTCGACGCGACGGCGTAAGTAAATACATTGCAGAAAGCAGGAGCCTTGGCATCGTTCGACGCGACGGCGTAAGTAAATGCATAATCGGAAGTGCAGTAATCGGAAGTACAGAAAGCAGGGAGCCTTGGCATCATACGACGCGATGGCAAAGGTAAATTACATGGCCTGTGCGATATAAGACGCGTCGGCAGTATCAGCAGATATACACCTAAATCTGTATCCAACGATAGTTACGAGGCGAGCGAGTGAACACCGAAGTGTCCTAGAGGGCTCAACCAAGAACTAGGGTGAGATACTATTTTGAAGAACGCATATACTGCGTATTCGAACATATATATCCGACGATAGTTACGAGGCGAGCGCGTGAACACCGAAGTGTCCTAGAGGGCTCAACCAAGAACTAAAGCAAGATACTACTTCAGAAAGTATATGCTATATACAAACAATCAAATACTTGAGAGAGATGGTTTAATGAAGCGAACTTACTTCAATTTGAGGAAGAAACGACTCCGATTGCTTCAAACGCTTCGAACGAGGCTCGACTTCGAAAAAGGATCAACTTCGAACTTTGGACGAAAAAGGACTTGGACTTTGACTTTGAACCAAACCAGGTTCAAGTCAAGTCAACTGGGTTCAGACTTAGGTCAAGTAGGTTCAGACCTAGGTCAGGTGGGTTAGGACCAGGTCAGGCAGGCTCAGACCAGGTCAAGCAGGCTCAGGCTAAGTCAGGCAGGCTCAGACCAGGTCAGGTGGGCTCAGGTGGGCTAGGCTAGGTAGGGGAGGTTTGGAAAAGGAGGAGAGAGAGAGGGGTTGGTGATTTTCTAAAGGAGGGGGGGTCCTCTATTTATAGGTTCTGAAACTTGGGCCCCAAGTTTCAGAATCCCCTCTTTACCCCTTGGCTTTTCAGAAAATCCCTTCCATGGAAGGTGCTGGAAGGAGCTGGAAGGCTCTAGAAGGTGCTGGAAGGTGCTGGAATATTCTAGAATCTTCTAGAATATTTTCTGAGAAATATTTCTGTGGGTCCCACCCATATTTTTGTGGGTCCCGCAAGAATTTCAGGTTTTCCGCGATTTTTTTCTGAAAAATTCTGAGTACGCCATTATCTTCGTATTGATGTCACTAAGAAAGTTGGCTCGCAGGAATCCTTTGATTTTGTTCAGATAGGAAGTTATGGCTTCCAGAGTGTTTGAGCATATATTCGCGATTCGACGAATATCCTAAGTGTAACTGGCTCGCAGGAATTGATTCGTTTCGTATTCTGAGAAAAATGCCATTTTTACCGATAAATGCCTCATGAATTTTATTCAGATATTTTCTGAAAAATTGCGGGTCTTACATCATTACCCCCTTAAAGGAATTTCGTCCGCGAAATTCAGCTAAGAGTACAAGGTGAAGAGTTCAGAATATTTATCCCGCATATCCGATTCGGGCTCCCAAGTGCAATCATCGACTCCGTGATGTTGCCATCTTACTTTGACAAGTGGAATGACCTTTGTCCTTAGCACTTGCTCCCGTCGGTCCATGATCTCTACTGGCCTTTCTTCCACCGTCATATCCTCCTGGATGTCAATATCTTCATGTTGGATGACGTGGGAAGGGTCGTGAACGTATTTTCTAAGCATTGACACATGAAATACATTATGTATCTGTGTATACTGCGGTGGCAATGCTACTCTGTAGGCGGTCTCTCCTATCCGGCTCAAAACCTCGAAGGGACCAACGAATCTGGGGCTGAGCTTCCCCTTCTTTCCGAAACGAAACACACTCTTGGTTGGGGAGACCTTGATAAAAACCTTATCTCCAACCGCAAAAGTGAGTTCCCTACGCCGCTGATCAGCGTAGCTCTTCTGTCGACTCTGAGCAGTCAGTAGCTTCTTCCTGATCATGTGGACCTGCTCAGTATAATGCTGCAACACTATGGGCGAGTCCAAGGTTCGCTCACCCACTTCACCCCAATGGATTGGTGATCTACAGGGTCGCCCGTACAAGGCTTCATACGGTGCCATCCCAATGCTAGCGTGGTGGCTATTATTATAAGCAAATTCAGCCAACGCTAGGTGGGAATCCCAATCACCTTTCCATTCTAGCATACAGGCTCTTAGCATATCTTCAAGAGTCTGTATGGTTCGTTCTGATTGCCCATCTGTTTGGGGATGGAATGCTGTACTGAACTTGAGTTTCGTCCCCAGGGCTCTTTGAAGCTGCTCCCAAAAGTGAGAGGTAAATTTCGGGTCACGATCGGATATGATCGAAATCGGCACTCCATGGAGTCTAACGATTTCCCGAATGTAGATCTCCGCCAATCGTTCAGTTGAGTATCGAGTGTTGATTGGCAGGAAGTGAGCAGACTTGGTGAGTCTGTCTACGATCACCCATATTGAGTCATGTTGTCTCTTGGACCGAGGCAATCCAACGATGAAATCCATCGTAATGCCCTCCCATTTCCATTCTGGAATCTCGATCTGTTGCATTTTTCCACCAGGTCGTTGATGCTCAATTTTTACTTGCTGGCAGATTAAACACCTTGAGACAAATGTAGCCACATCCCGTTTCATACCCCTCCACCAGTACTTTCTCTGTAAGTCCCGAAACATTTTCGTACCTCCAGGGTGAATGGTGTATTTGCTGTTATGAGCCTCCTGGAGTACTTCCTGTCTTAGCTCAGGGTTATTTGGGACCCAAATCCTTTCTTCCATCCATATTCCTCCATCTTCTTTTAAATGGAAGAAAGTGTCATCTCTTTCGGCACGAGCTTTTAATTCCAAGTACTGGGGGTCCTTGAACTGTTCGGCTACAATGCGATCGAGGATCTCGATATGGATTGTCAGGCATGACAATCGAATCTTTCCTGGGTCAGCCAGGAATGGCTTCCAACTGACAAAATCCTCCATCAGCTTCCATTGTCCGGTGAGGCTGGCCAAAGTGCCAACAGTCTTGCGACTAAGGGCATCTGCTACAACATTCGCCTTTCCAGGGTGATAGGAAAGCGTGAATTCATAGTCTTTGAGGAATTCCAGCCATCGCCGTTGCCGCATATTGAGTTCTTTTTGAGAAAAGAGGTATTTTAGGCTTTTATGGTCCGACATGACCTCAAATTTCTCTCCATACAGGTAGTGTCGCCAGATTTTAAGCGCGAACACTACCGCGGCAAGCTCCAGATCGTGGGTTGGATAGTTTTTCTCATGAATTCTTAACTGACGGGATGCATAGGCGATTACTTTGCCATGCTGCATCAATACACAACCCAGACCTGTTCCCGAGGCCTCGGTATAAGCAATGAAGCCTCCCTGACCAGAAGGTAAGGTAAGGACAGGGGCAGTGGTAAGCCTCTGTTTGAGAACCTTAAAGCATTCCTTACACTGGTCAGTCCATTCAAACTTGACTCCCTTTTTCAGTAATTTCGTCATTGGTACGGCGATTCGGGAGAAGTCCTGTATGAACTTCCGATAATATCCGGCAAGTCCAAGGAAGCTGCGGACCTCAGTGATATTTTCTGGCTGCTTCCAGTCTATCACAGCTTCGACCTTCGCAGGATCTACTGCGATTCCATCTTTTGAGATCACATGGCCAAGGAACATTACTTTGTCTAGCCAGAATTCACATTTTGAAAACTTGGCATATAACTAATTATCTTGAAGGGTTTTCAAGACGATTCTCAAGTGCTCCTTGTGTTGTTCCTCATTCTCTGAATACACGAGAATGTCATCAATGAAGACGATGACAAAAGTGTCCAAGTATGGTTTGAACACTCGATTCATCAGGTCCATAAAGACAGCAGGCGCATTTGTAAGTCCGAAGGGCATTACTACGAACTCATAATGGCCATATCTCGTTCTGAAGGCAGTCTTAGGTATATCCTCCTCCTTAACTCTGAGCTGATGGTATCCAGACCTGAGGTCGATCTTGGAGAACACTCTCGCTGTTCTGAGCTGATCGAATAAGTCCTCAATCCGAGACAACGGGTACTTATTTTTAATGGTTGCCTGGTTAAGCATCCGATAATCGATGCATAACCGAAGGGATCCATCCTTCTTCTTTACAAATAGTACCGGGGCTCCCCATGGTGACATACTTGGTCGGATGAACCCTTGTTCCATCAGTTCTTCCAACTGACACTTCAACTCACTGAGTTCAGCTGGTGCCATACGATAAGGGGCTTTGGATATTGGCGCTGTTCCAGGTAAGGATTGAATTCCAAATTCAACCTCACGAAGTGGCGGAAGTCCTGGCAATTCCTCAGGAAACAGATCAGGAAACTCTCGCACTACTTCCAAACTCTCAAGGGGTTGGTCGTTGGATTTTTCCGCCGAGAGACTCAACAGGAAGGCCACACAACCCTTCATAAGGTATTTTTGTACCTTAAGTGCTGATATGAGCCTTTTTTGTGGAACTGGTTTGGATAACCGGTATTCCATCTTAGGTAAGCCGGGTCGAGATAAAATCACTCTGCCCTCGCGGCACAGAATCTTGGCATTATTCTGAGCCAACCAATTCATTCCCAGAATGACATCGTACTGTATCATATCGATCAGGATGGCGTCAGTAGGCAAGTGTTGCCCTGCTATCTCAATATCCAAATTTTTTACACACCGGATACATTTGGTGCGTGAACCCAACGGGTTATATACTTCGATCATTTTATCAATCGGTTGCACCGAGGCGTGGAGTTGTTCGGTGAAATCGTCGGAGATAAACGTATGAGTAGCACCACAATCAAACAAGACGTAAGCTGCATGTCCATTAACAGGTACGGTGCCTTCAATGAGGTCACCGGTTTCGACTTGTTCAGTCGTTACAGCGTATACACGACCTGCAGCAGGCCTTTGTTCTACTCTAGGTGGGGGTCGTTGGACTTGTCTTCGTTGTGGTACTTGTTGAGAGGGTCCGGCAGATCCGGCATTCCTCCTCTGCTCATCAATAAGCTTCTTCCTGCATTGTCTTGCAATGTGGCCCACTTTGCCACAGTAGAAGCATCCACCTGTGTCACGTGAACATGGTCCTCTTGCGTGATTAACATGGCATTTTGGGCAGTTTGGGTTGGACTGCAGGTTGTTTGGAGCCATGTTCTGCCTTGGCCTTACAACTTGTTGAGTGTTGTTCCCACCTTGGAACCTTTTCTTCTGAAAGGGTTGTCGTGAACCCTGGCCACTTGGAAACATTCTCTTCTTGTTCCCACCATCAACTATGGGCCTTTTTGCTATGATCACTTTTGATCGCTCCCAATCCACTTGTATTTTTGAAGCTGCTGCCACAGCCGTTTGAAACGTTTGGGGCATGCTGGTGATAACCCTTGACCTTAGCCCTTCTCGCAGTCCATTGATGTACTTGTCGGCCCTTTCTTGGTCGGTCTCAAATAACCGGGAGCAGTACCGTTCAAGATTTTGAAATTTTGTGGTATAGTCCATCAGATTCATGCCACCCTGCTCCAATTCCAGAAACTCCATCTTCTTCTTGTTTCTGGAGTGTAATGGAAAGTAATTATCCATGAAAGCTCTCCGGAAGTCAGTCCAAGGAATGACTTCAACTTCCGAAAACTGGATAATCTTAGTGGTATCCCACCACTTTCGTGCGTTGTCTTTCAGCCTGTACGTGCCAAAGTTGGTCTTCTTTTCTTTTGGTACTCCCAGCACCAGGAAGGCACGTTCGGTCTCTTCGACCCAACTTTCTGCCAGTTCAGGATCGGCTCTACCAGCGAAGACTGGTGGATCGAGCTTGAGGAATTTTTCATAGGTTATTCCACCAAGGTTTTCGCTTCGAGGTGCGACTGGTTTTGGCCTTGTTTCTCGAATGGCAGTAACCAAATTGTTGAGTGTTTCCAGCAGAAATCCTTGAGTATGGGACTCCTCGCTTGGTATGGTTCTCCTCGTCGTAGGAGCCATTTATCTACCACATACAAACGTGTTTTAGTTTCACAATGTATATATCGAAGCAAAGTTTTATTTACTTAATATACATCACATTTACACAAGCATCGCCTTAAACAAAACGTCATGCCGCACTGGCAGACTTTTAGGCGTTGAGAAACTAGGTACATGAGTCTATTGACTCCAAAACACTACCAGTCTCTTCTAGGAACTGAATTTCTTTCTTGACCCAAAGAACCCGAAGTATCGTTTACTTCCACATTGCCTTGGTGTAGGCACAACTAGCTTTGGCTTGGGCGGCACTTCCGCACTCTCAAGCGACTCTTGTGGATAGATCAGTGATGCCGGTCCACTTGCCCATTCAGTGGCATCATGGCTCGGAGAATCCGAGACCATAACGGGATGATATAGGTTGTATCCCTCTTCCTGGCCATTCAGACTCGGCGTTGGTGTAGCCGCTCTGTTCCCCCATATAATAGTACTTTGATTCGAGGAATCTGAAATCATAATGGGATTATAGAAGGAGTTGTTGCATCCCTCCTCCCAACTGTGCAAGCTAGGCGTACATGATGCCTGTTGATAGCCTTGCGATTGACCAAATCCCTCAAGGAAGTTCAAGTCAAATCCTACCAGAGACGGTAGTTCATCAGAAGTTGCTGGAGTACGGCTACTCCTTCTACTGGAGTAATGTGGCCCACTAACATGCGAGGTCTCATCCCTAAGACCAAGCGATCCCCGCCGACCCATATCGGCGGTATGCTTCATTTGGCATTTGTTGACGGAATGCCCTTCTTCGCCACAATATTGACAGTCTTGGACTTCATATGGGCATACCCACTCATCGTGCATGATCCCGCAACGATAGCAGTATCCTCGGGAGTCGTGAGTTGCCATCTATACAAAGATGCACCCAGATCAGAACAAGAAGTACAAAATATACTTACAGTGCGATATGGTGGACAAGACGGATCTCGAACCAGGTTTCTCAGACTCTTGCTCTGATACCAATTCTGTAACGCCCCGGATTTCCAAAACAAAGCTAAGTTAAAATTTTTCATGAATTTCTTTTTTTTTTTCTTTGCAGCGGAACTTAGAAAAGCTTTTAGCAGCGGAACAAGACGATAATGAGTCGTCGGTTTTAGAAAACTCCGAGCACGTTGCAGGTATGTGGCCAAGCAACTCATTGACTACCAAAGTGTTCCATTTTATCGAAAGCACATGTTTATTACAACACTACTGCTTAGAAAAGCAGTGAAGGTTCAATAAAAAGGAAGCAGTACAACTCTGTCTAGAGAAACCCTGGAACTCGATGCCGCCTTGCTCCGCATATCGCCACGCAGGTTCAACACCTGAAATCCCCATTAAACGGGGTCAGAACCACTGATGGTCTGGTAAGTAGGCAAACACCTATCTATTCAACTCAAGTAAATGCATAGACCACTCAGGGTCGCAGTTCGTAATACGACGTTCAAGCCTCCATGACTTAGCGTATATCGCAAAAGCCTCATCAGGGCTATGAGTTGAACATCCACGCAAGTCGTCATGACTTCGCATAAGCCTCTTCAGGGCTGTGAGTTAGAATAACCTCTCAAGTCTCTACGACTTAGCCTTGACTTCCTCAGAGTCACGAATGGATGTCTAGCTCAAGCCTTTATGCTTGGCACATCCGTATCCTACGAATCTAAGGACAGCTCTCCGAGCTTCACTTAGTCGTACGGATATCAATGGGGTTCTTTCCCAATCGGTCCAGTAGTATATCGACCATGACACCTTCACAAAGGTTATGCAGGACTGACTCAACAACGTCATCCACTCATACATTCAAAGTAGCGCTGTACCTAAGCTAATGCTTTGTTTCGATAATTGCACCTCCCCCTGGGCTTAGGGGACTCATATCTGGGCGACAACGCGACGATCTGGGGGTTGATTATTCTATGTATTTTAGATACCCCAGAGGCCTGTTGACCCCATCCCCCTAGTAGGACGGTACAACATACCGGAAGAGATCCTTATTGGGTATCCAAATGCATTCTGCTACTGCAGTAGTTGGGTTCAATCCTTAGATATTTAAGGATAACCACGACCTCCATACCTCTGAGTGACGAAGGCCATCAATGAACTCTATCAGGTTCGGGTGAAATATATGTCACTCAAGGCTGCGCCATCACCGTCTTCCTCGGTGAGAAATTCTGAAAGAGGCCTGTCGGTCTTACAATTACTTGACGAACATTGCATGCCTATAGGGCAGCCTTTGAGAAGTATGTACCCGACCCCAATCAACCACACGGTTTTCACCGTGGAACAAAGGTTTTATTCATATGCATGCTTAACTCTGCTCTCAGCACTTCGGCCTTGACGAGCACTTCACCTCTTTCGGTGGAAACAACACACTCCGGCTCAGCGGCCCTTACGAGTCTGGTTGTCTGATAATTCTCAATGAGCATGCACATGACTCGATCTCTACGGATCGGCTACTCGGCGTATTTTTACGCAACGAGCTCAGGACCTCGTCAAGGCGCTACCACTACTTTGGCGCAACGGCTCTTACAAGTATGATGCCCTTGCAGGTGTCAGGGAGACGAGTCATTCTGACATCGTTCCAACAAAGGACATCATTGTGCCACTTAACTGGTTTTGGCAGCTCTTCTGCCAACCATTCTATCAACACCTTCTCTGCTCTACCGGCAGTGGTGCGACGAACCTTTCTACATCGTAGAAGGCGTTCTATAACTGGGTAGCACTTCTGCTACGTTCTTTCTGAGCCATTCTTAGCTCCTTCAGGAATTTCAGCAGCACTTCCTCTCTTTTACGGAGAAAGCGTGCGTTTCTTTTATCCATTTCAGCGGCATCTCCCCTCTTTGGTGGGAAATCGCTACGCTTAACTCGGGAAATGGATGCGCACCGTTGTGCGTACTTTGCATCCATCAAGGTTGCAGGAACCTTGGGCCATAGCCAGGCCATACGTAATTGATTTAGTCTTTACGTAAAGAGCATTTTGCCAAAAGGCGAAGCCTTTCCAATAGGGGCTTCATTCGTCAAGCAGAATCTTGTACGAGGAGCGGTAAGGGAATCGCATGGGCGATTTTGGAGTTGATCTCCGTTTGAACGCTCACTTACGCGCCATATATGTAATATAAGCAGAAGCCTGTGCTTTATACAGCGGCGGCGTAAAGGAAATGCATATACTATTGTTCAGGGTGTGTAACTGAATGAAATATTCTACATATATAACAAAACAGGAGCCTTGGCATCGTTCGACGCGACGGCGTAAGTAAATACATTGCAGAAAGCAGGAGCCTTGGCATCGTTCGACGCGACGGCGTAAGTAAATGCATAATCGGAAGTGCAGTAATCGGAAGTACAGAAAGCAGGGAGCCTTGGCATCATACGACGCGATGGCAAAGGTAAATTACATGGCCTGTGCGATATAAGACGCGTCGGCAGTATCAGCAGATATACACCTAAATCTGTATCCAACGATAGTTACGAGGCGAGCGAGTGAACACCGAAGTGTCCTAGAGGGCTCAACCAAGAACTAGGGTGAGATACTATTTTGAAGAACGCATATACTGCGTATTCGAACATATATATCCGACGATAGTTACGAGGCGAGCGCGTGAACACCGAAGTGTCCTAGAGGGCTCAACCAAGAACTAAAGCAAGATACTACTTCAGAAAGTATATGCTATATACAAACAATCAAATACTTGAGAGAGATGGTTTAATGAAGCGAACTTACTTCAATTTGAGGAAGAAACGACTCCGATTGCTTCAAACGCTTCGAACGAGGCTCGACTTCGAAAAAGGATCAACTTCGAACTTTGAACGAAAAAGGACTTGGACTTTGACTTTGAACCAAACCAGGTTCAAGTCAAGTCAACTGGGTTCAGACTTAGGTCAAGTAGGTTCAGACCTAGGTCAGGTGGGTTAGGACCAGGTCAGGCAGGCTCAGACCAGGTCAAGCAGGCTAAGTCAGGCAGGCTCAGACCAGGTCAGGTGGGCTCAGGTGGGCTAGGCTAGGTAGGGGAGGTTTGGAAAAGGAGGAGAGAGAGAGGGGTTGGCGATTTTCTAAAGGAGGGGGGGTCCTCTATTTATAGGTTCTGAAACTTGGGCCCCAAGTTTTAGAATCCCCTCTTTACCCCTTGGCTTTTCAGAAAATCCCTTCCATGGAAGGTGCTGGAAGGAGCTGGAAGGCTCTGGAAGGTGCTGGAATATTCTAGAATCTTCTAGAATATTTTCTGAGAAATATTTCTGTGGGTCCCACCCATATTTCTGTGGGTCCCGCAAGAATTTCGGGTTTTCGGCGATTTTTTTCTGAAAAATTCTGAGTACGCCATTATCTTCGTATTGATGCCACTAAGAAAGTTGGCTCGCAGGAATCCTTTGATTTTGTTCAGATAGGAAGTTATGGCTTCCAGAGTGTTTGAGCATATATTCGCGATTCGACGAATATCCTAAGTGTAACTGGCTCGCAGAAATTTATTCGTTTCGTATTCTGAGAAAAATGCCATTTTTACCGGTAAATGCCTCATGAATTTTATTCAGATATTTTCTGAAAAATTGCGGGTCTTACAAATTAACTCTCAATATACCTTGACTATGGCCATTGGTATATATTTTGAATTAATTTTAAGTTAAATTCTAATAAAATAAGAAAATATTTAAGGAAAATATGATGAATTTTGAAGACGGATCCAGTGTGGATCCAATGTTATTTCGTAAAAGATAAAAATCCTAAGTGTTGTCCACATCCTGACTATGGCCATTGATGTGAATCATCGACTTAGGATCAATTACCTCTTACGAAATGGTGCACGTGCCATTCGTGTTGCCATTTGTGAGAATTTGAGAAATAAAGACAAAAATGCATGAAAACAAGCAATTCATGATATTTACAATGCTCATTCATTCTACCTAAAGCAGAAAAACGTAGATTCTCATTAAAATCTAACTATTACAACACATGAAATTGCAAATACAACTCCTCAAGCAATGACATCCTTTACATAGTTCCTGCAAAAACATTTGGTTAGTATGAAATATAGAAGGGATTTTGCAAATACCATATGGACGTTAATATTAGAAGAATGCTCACATGCCAAGGTATTCGAGATCTAAAATATATATATATGAAAAAAATGATATATATTTATGTACATATGTATATATGTATACATATATATTCATATATATATATATATATATATATATATATATATATATATATATATATATATATATATATATATATATATATATATATCTACATGAGTATGAATGTATATATATATGTATATATATACGTATATATATAGGTGGAGTGGTATGTGCAAATTGTATGGTGGCAGGAAAATAATAAGGCAGTTAGGTGTTATGGCTGATGACACACTAAATGTAAGTGCACAGATAGTAGAGGTGCTCAGCAGATAGTGCTGTCGATGGTACTGCTGCAAGTGTATCTTAATAGATGTCCCTACTGGGTGTATATATACTGAAAATATGAGCTGAAAATATACACAGATACAGATAAAAAAAAATGATAACAAAACATTGTTAACATATGATGGTGTTTACAAGTAATGAACACTAATGTGAGAATCGAAATACAGATGGAGTAACTGAATATCAATTCAGTGTATGGTGATGGTGGGAATTATACGTGCATACATAGATACAGGATACTGGTTCAGAAGTGTAATAATTGTGACAGGTAGGGCTAATGGAGTGATATTGCTATCAGCACAGCAAAGGATGGGATTTTACAAGTGATGCTGTTATAAAATGATGCAAAGCATAATGTCGAATGCCTTGGTTTCATTTTCCACCTACGTTAGGCGTTGGCCTTGAATTCCCAACTTTCAATCTCTTTGGATATTGGATTCGAACTCCCTGAATGTTTGCTTACCCAGAATTTCAATAACTTGATACAATGGGGAGGCGGTTGGCCACTAGAATCTCACTTACAGTGAATGTTGCAGCTGGGGCTGCTTCTGTTATGACTGAGAAGCTCACTATGGAGATTGCAGCTGAACATACCGGTCCATTGATGAAGACATAGTACGGAGGGCGGTGAAAATGAGAGGAGAATGTGGGGTTGCAGTGCGCATACAGTTGATACACCTCTAACATATAGAATCACTATTGAAAATATGCCTAGATAATTATGAGATGAGGTATTGTGAATGAAAATAAATAGATGGAATACATAGTGGAGGCCGACGCAGGGGTATAACAAGACTGCAACATATATGCTTGTGAAGTGGGGTGTTATGACAAAATATGAAGCAATATAATGTTTACAGAGCAGAAACCAAAATCCTAAAAAAAAAAAAAAACTGAGCGTGGGACAGGAATATACTTAACTTGCTTCACAGACAATAAGTAAAAAAAAAAAAGAAAAGAACATGATCGAATATGAGATTACATTAATACGATTATATGAGTGTAAGTTAACTAACTCAGGAAACATCCACTAACATTATGATACGCTCTTAAAAAAAAAATGGTGTCTATCAAATCGAAAACGTAGTGACTGGAGAATAGAACATGCGTGAACTAGGAAATGGACACATTATTTCAAATAAGGAAGATTGAGTGCACAATAATAAAAAAAAAAAAGAGAGAGATTCTATGCACCACCGAATCAAATATCACTGGTGTTATGCTAAGGTACCCCACCCTGGCTGTAGCTTTAGCAGAGTGCATTGCAGCGATATATTTTTTTTTTTAGATGATGGAGATGGAATATACAGGGAATGACAATAAATTATAAAGAGATGATCGAACCGAGAAATAGTGCATGTGAGTGAGATGTGTAACAGAGGATGACGTATCAACATATAGAAGGAAAGATGCAGAGGGTGCATCGATCATGAACTGATGCTCTCATTTGCGTAAACCGCAGGAGTTCAACAAAATGGATCAAAACGAAAGAAAAAGAGAAAGAATAGAAATAAAAAGAGAAAAAAAAAATTTATACTCAATGCGTTAAAACAGGGAATGAACTATATAATGTAGCCCCCCCCGAATGCAATCTTCGTTGACATAGGGGCAATATCACTATTGCATTACGCAACATTGAGGCTGCTACAGGCAGGTCAATGCTGCAATCATGCTTTTATGAACCGGTAAAAGAACGAAAAGGAAAAAAAACAGGATCGTAATGGAATGAAATTAGAGTGAATCGGATGAGGAGGAGCACTTACAGAAGCATTGCAGATGGCCTGAAGAAAATGATGCCCCCTTTTGATGGAACCAGAGGGGAAATTCACTAGCTTCCCTCTTGCTTGCAGGACCAGATGATCAATGATAATGGATGCTTCGAGAGATGGATTGCCAAGGATCGCCACCGAAAAGATGAAGGCTGCAGGGGGAACTTCCAAACTCGATCAAGGAAGCTCCCTAAGTATTCACAGATAATGTACCTCGGAGGAGAAGGATGGATGGTTGTTAGCAATGGGTGTTTTGCTCAAAGAAGATGGATGGAAAAGGGAAAACTGATCGATGAAGTTGCTCGGTTAGAATAGATCCTCTTCCCCCTAGAAGCGTCGATCAGAAGGAGTTTTGATGAGAAAACCCGATGAGGTTCGTGGATGATGCCCCCAAGAGGTGGAGGTCTCTCCTTAAAACAAAAGCCGTGGAGGGTTCGAGAAGGGGGGAATTTGTTAGGGATCAATGGAGGAGGGTGGCCTTCAGGTGATCGAGGGCGGAGAGCTCGGTGGTTTGTTGTAGATGGAAGGTGAAGATTGATGTCGCACATGGGGCTGGCGTGGAAAGGAAGAAGGCCTGCGAGACCGTTGAAGATGAACGGAGGAGGCCCCAGGCCATGGCGATCGAAGGTGGCTGAAGAAGAGGGAGGCTGATCCGACGATTGGCAGAAGATGGAATGGTTTGGAGGAGCCGAAAGCCATCGAGCAGGGCAGCTGGGCGATGAGAGGAAGCCAAGTCTTCCGCTTGCGACCCCTCTGCGAAAACCCTAAAAATGTTTTAACGGGGGTTTTTTCGGATTTTAACCCGCTTTTTTCAAAAGAGGGCTCCTTTAAAACCATTTTTTTTCATAAAGTGGTTTCAAAGAAGATTTTTTTTTTAGCAAAACCAACTTTAAAAAGCTCAAAACCACTCGTTCTTCACATAGTATTTCCAATTTTTTTTGGTTTTTTAATTGTTTTATGTATTTTTTTGTATTTTTGGAATAAAACCTTAGATTTTATGAGGAAACAAAGATTTAAACTAATTTTTTTTTGTATTTTCTTGAGAAATATTTACAAAAGCGTTTTTCAGAGAATTTCGGGCCATTTCGGGGAAATTTCTTTAGAAGAATGGGTTTGGACACAAGTTTTGAGAAAATATTCGAGTTTTAAACCTCGAATTGAGGAATACAACGTGATGGATCCAAACAGATATCGGATGGACTGCTCGAGCTATTAAAAACTATTTTTGGTATTTTTCTATAATTTAATTTTAAAAATTGGACAACGAGACTCAGATTTGATTTTGATAATGGATTCGGGTCCAAAATCGAGTTAAATATATAAAATGAATTTAATTTCAGCAAACTTGAGAAATAAAATGGGGTTTAGATTTAAAAAGTGACTCACTTGTCCAGAAAAATGAAGATAAAGGGCAAAAAGGGGATATTTAAAAACTTTTGAAAAATTTGGGGTGTTCACAGATGCCCCTCTTTGCTACTAAGCCGGTTTGAAAGCCGAGCTTAGTGGCAAAGAAACACTCCAAATTTTGAAAAAAATGCCCGAGTCAGCCGATCTGAACTGGGTGTGGAAGAATTTATTTTGAAAACACGACTTTTCAGGCTTAAAACCTTATCCTGAATGGTCCTGGGGGATGAAATCCTCGACAATGATACGACTGAATGATAGAAATGAGGAAATCGTGATGGGACTTTGGGTGAAAATCCCAGGGATGGTGAAAGATAAGAATTTTGATCAAGTCTCATGGGTGAGACAAGATCAGCCATTTGGAATGACTCAGGTTTAGCCCTTAACCTGGATGGGAAGAAGATAGATCAAGATAATTTGGATGGGGAAAGGAAACATAAACGGACCTCGATGGGACATTTTGAGAGAAATGCCTCGTGAGATGAAACTCAAGGACGATTCTTTTCTGGATGGATGTACAAAGAGCACAGATTCCTTTATGGGGAAAACCATGATGGGACGGGAAGGATTACCTTGTTTAAACGAGGCTCAGATTTAACCCAAACCTGAAAGGAAGGTACCTCGCGAAGCGAGGTTCAGGCTTCACCCTTATCCTGAGAGGGACGACCATACAGAATCTTCGAGTGAAGAAACCGTGATGGGACAACAAATGCATCGCCGAAGCGAGATTCAGGTTTAACCCTTGACCTGAGTGGGAGATGATGCGGAATCTTCGAATGGAGAAACCGTGATGGGACTAGAAAGGATATCTAGTCGGAAATGGGACTTAGGTTTAACCCTAACCTGAACGGAAGGTACCTCGTGAAGTGAGGTTCAGACTTAACCCTTAACCTGAAAGGGATGACCATACGGGATCCTCAGATGAAGAAACCATGATGGGACCTTCAGAATTTGGATGAACAAATCCGGAAGGGGTTTGCGAGAAGAGAAAAACAAGGGATTCCCTAAAGCTTGGAAAGGGGATGATCTTGGGCGCCTCATTGCTGAGACTAAAATCAACTTTCTAAAACAAACGACCTCTCGCAGAAGGTTTGGGTGATACCTCGAGAAGCGAGGTAACAGGTTTAATCCTTAGCCTGAATGGATACAGAATCCTCGAGGAGCGAGGAAAACTGCGATGGGCCTCTAGACTTTGCACAACAAGTCCAAGAGGGGTTTTTGCAAAAGAATGAAAATGGGGGTCCCTAAAGCTTGAAAAGAGGTTGTTCTTGGGCACCTCATTGCTGAGACTGAAAATAGCTTTTGATAATAACAGATCTTTCGCAAAAAATTCAGGTTTAACCCTTATCCTGAGTGGGAACTGTCCATGGCGGGCAGTGGGGAACACAGGAAAGTGTGCAAATCTGAGAGCGCTCAGATTAGACGGAAGGAAAGAACTTTTCAGTCCTAAGGAGGGATGACGTCAAGATACGTCAAAACGAACATCAAGTTCACACTTCATTTTGGGATAATGAGAAAGTATTGCCAATAAGATGCCAAAAATTGTAGTTGATCAAAAAACGATTGAATTATGCATGAAAATATCACCTCTTTCTACCTAGAGCATTAGCTCCAATTGGGCTAACTCTGTAGAATCAAGAGTCAAATTCAAATTCGTCGCTGTTGAGCTTCTTTAAGGAAGATATCAATTTCCTTGATATGAAAAGAGAGGAAACATTCTTAGCTTCATAAAAGCAATTAAGTGAAAAGATATTGATAAAGAATTTCACATAGATAAAGATGATTCTTGACAGTTTCAGGCAGTTTGATATCCTGGGCATTTTCCATGATGGTCTTTTTGCACTCTTTTGAACCATGGGGCTTTCTTGGGTTTCTTTCACATCATCCTTCATTTTGGAGATGTCCTGACTTTTCTCTCTTTTCGGGGAAGGGTACGTCACAAACTCCTTCATCTCGGAGATGCTCCGATCCTTCTTTTTTTTCTCTCAGGAATTATGATATTGACGGTATGGGTTCATTGGTAAAATCTCTAGATGATAGCAGAAATCAAATATCTTTTAGGGCTTGTCGGTAGGTTCATCGCATCCGCCTTCATCTCGACAGTGATCCGAACTTTCCCTGGAAGGATCCGTCACAAACTTCGTCATCTTAGAGATGTTTCAAATCTTCTTTGGCCCTGGGGATCTACTCGCTTAATTCGCCTTCATCTTGACGACAATTGAGAGATCCCTTTTGCGGATATTTGATTGCAGCTTAGGCGACTGAGGATATATGGATTGGGTAGGTTCTTTTTTACTGCCCAGGATATTTCCACTGTCTTACTGCCAGAAGAATGATCTTTAAGAATGTGCCATAGCTATGATCAATGTCAGTTCTTTTATGACTTTTCAACATCCTTGAATTTTCCTTTGCCGGTCATATCGAAGATTTTTTCTTTATCCTCTTGGTTGACCAACAGAAACAGCTTGAATTTAGTTCTTATTTCGCAAAAGTCTTGCTCTTTTGGAAACAATACTAAAGGTAGCCTGAGATAATTCTTTTATGTGATGAAAATTTTGAGATCAACAATGACTTTTGATCGCAAATTGGCAAAAGTATTCTATAAATCCCTGATGAAAGAAATCGCTTGATATCGAGTCGACACGTCCGTGACAAAATTCTCCTCTCTTTTTCCCTAAAAAGAGAGACTCAGGCTTAAGCCCTTACCTGAATGGGAAGTTGGAAATACTCCTTTCTTCCCCAAAGAGGAGGTGTTTGCAAAACGGAACTTTCGAAGAGAAATTAAGCTTTCGTCAAAACTCTCTATCTCTAGGCTTCTCTTATGGAAAAGCGGCAAGAAAACAAAGTTGAGAAAGTATCACAGAGGAACGAGTCCATCACACTCTCCCTAGAAGAGGGTCCTCTGTGAAAGGGGTTGGCCAAAGATGAGAAAAATGGGGCTACAAAAGAAACGAGCTTCTGTCGAAGCTCTCCCTAGAAAAAGGGTTCTCCTGTGTAAAGTTGGTTGTTGTTTTGCAAACTGTTCGCGAAGAAAATGAGTCCCTTCAAACTCTCCCTGAAAGAGGGTTCTTGCGATCGAAATATGGTTGCATGCAAAAGGAACGAGCTCCCTCGAACTCTCCCTAAAGAGGGTCCTTCGCAAGAAAAGATTGAGAAATGATAACCCGAAGGTTGAAATTGAGAATTTATAGCTTGAAATGATGATGTTTGGTCAGCTCAAAGGCTGAACCTGAATGGGTAACTGATTAGTCAGCCAAACACTATCACGAGCGCTAGATGTTCCAGTACGAGCGCTGGATTTCAAAGAAATGCCCCAGCACGAGCGCTGGTTTTTGAAAATGCATACCAGTACGAGCACTGGGTTTTTAAAAAATCCACACCAGTACGAGCAGTGGGTTTTCGAAATGTACACAAGCACGAGCACTGGGTGCTTCAACAGGAGAATTGGAAAATGAGACCGACATTTGAAGACACTTGAGAATTAAGCGAGAAGTGATTGCCGGTGTTTCAGGATTATCCCTTATCCTGAAGGGGAAGAAATGAGTGAGTGTGAAAACTCGAATTCACAATAATTTGTCAAATACGAGTATTGGAAAAGGGAAGTTCAAGTCGGGACTTGAGACTTCAAAAATAAGAATATAAAAAAAGGAAAATCCGAGTCGGAACCCGGTTTTTAAATACAAGAAAGAATGTGAGAATCGGGTTTGAAAACTCGAATTCTCAAAACAACGAATTGTCCAACACGAGCATTGGATTCAAAAGGAAGTTCAAGTCGGAACTTGAGACTTCAAAAATAAGAATATACAAACAGGAAAATCCGAGTCGGAACCCGGTTTTTAAATACAAGAAAGAAGGTGAGAATCGGTTTGAAAACTCGAATTCTCAAAACAACGAATTGTCCAACACGAGCATTGGATTCAAAAGGAAGTTCAAGTCGGAACTTGAGACTTCAAAAATAAGAATATACAAAAAGAAAAATCCGAGTCGGAACCCAGTTTTTAAATACAAGAAAGAAGGTGAGAATCGGGTTTGAAAACTTGAATTCTCAAAACAATGAATTGTCCAACACGAGCATTGGATTCAAAAGGAAGTTCAAGTCGAAACTTGAGACTTTAAAAATAAGAATATACAAAAAGGAAAATCCGAGTCGGAACCCGGTTTTTAAATACAAAAAAGAAGGTGAGAATCGGGTTTGAAAACTCGAATTCTCAAAACAATGAATTGTCCAACACGAGCATTGGATTCAAAAGGAAGTTCAAGTCGGAACTTGAGACTTCAAAAATAAGAATATACAAAAAGGAAAATCCGAGTCGGAACCTGGTTTTTAAATACAAGAAAGAAGGTGAGAATCGGGTTTGAAAACTCGAATTCTCAAAACAATGAATTATCCAACACGAGCATTGGATTCAAAAGGAAGTTCAAGTCGGAACTTGAGACTTCAAAAATAAGAATATACAAAAAGGAAAATCCGAGTCGGAACCCGGTTTTTAAATACAAGAAAGAAGGTGAGAATCGGGTTCGAAAACTCGAATTCTCAAAACAATGAATTGTCCAACACGAGCATTGGATTCAAAAGGAAGTTCAAGTCGGAACTTGAGACTTCAAAAATAAGAATATACAAAAAGGAAAATCCGAGTCGGAACCCGGTTTTTAAATACAAGAAAGAATGTGAGAATCGGGTTCGAAAACTCGAATTCTCAAAACAATGAATTGTCCAACACGAGCATTGGATTCAAAAAGGAAGTTCAAGTCGGAACTTGAGACTTCAAAAATAAGAATATACAAAAAGGAAAATCCGTGTCGGAACCCGGTTTTTAAATACAAAAAAGAAGGTGAGAATCGGGTTCGAAAACTCGAATTCTCAAAACAATGAATTGTCCAACACGAGCATTGGATTCAAAAAGAAGTTCAAGTCGGAACTTGAGACTTCAAAAATAAGAATATACAAAAAGGAAAATCCGAGTCGGAACCCGGTTTTTAAATACATGAAAGAAGGTGAGAATCGGGTTCGAAAACTCGAATTCTCAAAACAATGAATTGTCCAACACGAGCATTGGATTCAAAAGGAAGTTCAAGTTGGAACTTGAGACTTCAAAAATAATATAAAAAGGAAAAACCCGAGTCGGAACCCAAATCTTTTAAAATAATAAAAAAAACGGAAGAACCCGAGTTTTGAAAAACTCGAATTTTCAAGGGCACGATCGGTTCCAATATGAGTGTTGAATCCGATAGGAAGGCCGAGTCGGAACTCAAAACTTCAAACGCCATATAAAAAGGATAGACCCGAGTCAGAACCCGGATCTTTAAAAACAATAAAAAATAAAAGAACAAAAAACCTGAGTCGGAACTCAAATGGGAAGGAAATAATTCCTACCCAAGAGTTGGATCGACAGGATTAACAAAAGGCATGAATAGATTCCGATGATTATAAAGATTTACTCAGGATTCTTGACCCACGATGGTCTGAACTTTGATTACTTCAGGATTTTCCCTTATCCTGAAGAAGAATGAATAAAGGTTGATACGAATTGAAGAGTTTATGGGAAGTAGTTCAGGTTTTTATCCCTCAACCTGAAAGGGATGTAAAATAAAAGATCGATAAAATTTAAAAGTTTGATAAAAACTTGATAAAACTTGACAAAATGATAAGAATGGATAACAAATCGATGAAAATTCAATTAAATCGGAAAATGAAATAGATGCAATTTAAATAAAAATAGATTAACTGAAAAATTGATAAGTTTTTCAGAAAAAGAGTTCGTCTAATCCTGCCTGCATCATGATGAAGGAAAATAAGTATAGATCAAAATAAAATGCCCCAGTATCAGGGAGGGGAATGTGAGAAGAATATTGTTTTATTTGAAAAGACTTTTGAGGAGTACAAAAGGCTATGACGAACAATTTAAGTGTAAAATCTTTTCAAATGTAAAGCGTTAATAGGATCGGGCAGTTCTACTCCATCTGCGTTGATCAGACGATAAGAATTGCGAGGCAATGCTTCTTTAACCGCATAAGGGACTTCCCAATTGGGTGACCACTTGCCCTTTGGCCGATGCTTGAGATGAGCTGTCGATCTGAGCACAAGATCATTAACTCGAAACCTTCTCTCAATAACTGACTTGGCGTAGTGCCTAGCTATCCTCTGACGATTGGCCTGAGCGTGCTCTGCTGCCTTGAGTCTTTTCTCGTCTAATAGATCAAGCTGTACCAATCTCTGCTGCCGATACTGATCAAGCGGAAGTTCAATGAGCGACGCAAACTTGAGTGCGGGCTTCTAAACGTGGAGAGGTAACACTACCTCTGTCCCATAAACAAGCTCGAAAGGCGTAGCATTGGTTGGGGTCCGAATGGTGGTTCGGTACGCCCAGAGTGCATCGTGCATCTTCTTGTGCCAATCACGGCTTGTTTCCACAGTTCTTTCCACAATGCGGATCAAAATCTTGTTGGTGGCCTCTGCCTGGCCGTTCCCTTGGGGATAATAGGGAGCTGAAAAGTGATGATGAATCCCGAACTTTGAGCAGAAGGTCTTCATCTTCTCATTCTTAAAATGACTGCCATTGTCAGACACAATGTCATGTGGGACGCCGAAGCGACAAAGGAGATTTTTATGAATAAACGAAACCACATGTCGGCCTTCTACTGTTCGCAGAGTGATAACTTCGACCCATTTGGTGAAGTATTCTGTGGTTGCGAGGAAGTATCGGTGGCCATTAGAAGCTGAAGGAGTGATCGGACCAACTACGTCGAAGGCCCACATTGAAAAGGGCCAAGGAGAGACCACGGATTGCAAGTATGCAACTGGCGCATGAATGGAAGGTGCGTGTATTTGACACTTTACGCATTTCTTTACAATTTGATGGCAATCCTGCTGCATAGTTTTCCAGTAGTATCCTGCCCGAATAATCTGCTTGATGAGTACTTGGTAGCCGACGTGACCACCACAAATTCCTTCGTGTGCCTCTCGGACAACTTCCATTGCTTCATCTTTATCTAAGCATCTGGCATACTCAGAACTGAAACCACGACGGTAGAGAATATTGGCAAGGATGAAATAGCGAACTGACATGCGTTGAATTGCACGTTGCTCCCTTCTCGGCATGCCTGGTGGGAATTCACCAGTTTCGATAAAGCTTTTGATATCTTGGTACCAAGGCTTTTCTTTCTGGGTGGCTTGGTTCACTTGTTCAGTTGGAATGTAGGCAGGTTGATCAAGTCTGTCGATCTCGAAGGAACAACAGGATTCACTGTCTTTAAAAGACAAAATAGAACCTAAGCAGGCTAAGCCATCGGCTATGTGATTGTATTCCCTCTTGACATGATTGAGTTGAAATTCTTCAAGGTTGCCTATGAGAGCTAAGGCAATCTTCTGATAAGGGATTAACTTTGAATCCTTAACTTGCCATTCAACATTAACTTGGCTAACAACAAGCAATGAATCGCCAAAGGCATGTACACTCTTGACATCAAAGTCTTGCAAAATCTTGAGGCCTTGTATTAGAGCTTCATACTCGGCCATGTTGTGAGTACATTGAAAATCGAGCTTGAGGGAATAAGGGAGCATCTCCTTTTCAGGAGTGATCAACAAGATCCCAATCCCTATACCAGACATATTCCTAGCCCCATCAAAGAATAGAGTCTAGACTGGAGATTCTTGGATGTTACAGATGCGATCGTCGGGAAAATCGTCTTCTGCCTTGATCTCTTCTGTCAACGGGAAATCTGCCAACTGATCTGCGATGGACTGACCCTTGACGGATTTCTGAGAAACGTACTCCAAATCATACTGCATCAGGAGGACCTGCCATTTCGCAATCCGTCCGGTAAGGAAAGGCTGCTCAAGGATGTATTTGAGAGGGTTAAGTCTCGATAGGATTTTGATTTCTGATGCCATTAGATAATGTCTCAGCTTCTGACACATCCACACTAAGGCTAGACATGTCTTTTCCATCTGAGAATATCTCTTCTCGTAATCGATGAAAGTCTTGCTGATGTAGTAGATGGCATGCTCTATCCGGCTGCCTTCCTCATACTGTGTAAGAAATTTGCCACAAGCATTGTGGTTGACAGAAATATACAGGAGCAGCGACTTTCCAAGTTCTGGTGGCTTCAGAACAGGTGGATTGAGGAGGTACTGCTTGATGCGCTCAAATGAGAGCTGACATTCTGGTCCCCACTCGAATTTCACTTATTTTCTTAATAAGTGATTGAAGGGCTCGCATCTCATGGCCAAATTGGAGATGAAGCGTCGTATAGACTGAATGCGACCTTGAAGGCTTCGCAGTTCTTTGAGATTGGTAGGAGGCGGCATATTAATGATCGCCTTCGCCTTGGCCGGATCCACCTCTATGCCTTTCTTGCTGATCATGTAGCCAAGTAACTTGCCTGACTCTACTCCGAAGACACATTTCTGCGGATTGAGTCGCAACTTGTAGAGGATAAGTCTTTCAAAGACTTGGCCGAGAGCATCAAGATGATCCTCTCCTTCTTTAGATTTGACCAGGATGTCATCTACATAGGCATCCATGTTCTTGTGCATCTGATCATGAAAGATCACTGCCATAGCCCTCTAATAGGTTGCCCCGGCATTCTTGAGTCTAAACGGCATCACTGTGTAGCAAAAGGTACCCCAAGGCGTGGTAAAGGAAGTTTTGGATTGGTCACGAGTGGCCAACTTGATCTGATTATAGCCTGAGTATCCATCCATAAAGGAGAACATGGCATGGTCTGCCGTGCTATCGATCAGAAGATCGATGTTGGGGAGTGGATAATCATCTTTCGGGGTTGCTTTGTTCAGATCTCTGAAATCGATGCAGATTCGAACTTTGCCATTCTTTTTGGGAACCGCCACGATGTTCGCCAACCAATCTGGGTACTCAATAGTCCAAATGAATCCTGCCTTTAACAATTCTTCAAGTCCTTCTTTGACTTGCGGTGCCACCCGAGGATCCATTTTTCTTAGTTTCTGCTTGATTGGTTTGCAATCCGGCTTCAACATAAGGCGATGCTCGACTAACTTGGAGTCTAAACCTGGCATATCTTCATAAGTCCAAGCGAAGACTTCCTGATGCTGTTTGAGGAAGTAGATGAGCTTTTCCTTCTCATCTAAACTTAGACTGGAACCAATTTTGAGGATTCTTGGATCGTCTTCCGAACCAATATTGACATCCTCTGTTGGATCTTGAACCACCGACGATGGTTCATCCTGCTTCTGAATGCTGGCAAATTCTGGTAAATCTTGAATTGTCGAGTCGAATTCTGCCGACTCTTCAATCTGCTTCGTCATTTTGCTGACTTCTGTTCCTGCCTTCGCCTTGCATGTTCTGGCCGGTTTATTTTGAAAAAGGTTGGTATTGATAACGAGCTTTTTGAACGATTTAGGTGCCATGATCCTGGCAATCCTGAAAGCAAAAAGGAGGCCTTTGAGAAAAAGGTAAAATGTTCGAAAAATAGCCTTTTGTACAGAAACAGAGAATGACAACATAGACAAAAATATAAGCAAAGAATTCGTGTACACCAAGATGAATAGAGCAAACAAACGTTTCATTGATTTAAGTAAACTTTGATATTTACAAGTGATTGTTTGAAGAAGAGAAAGGAGTTGGGGCGGATCTTGCCCTTACAAGATGACAGAAAGGAAAGAAAACAGAAAACACTGGCATTGCCTTCATCGCCGGGCTCCCTTGACGAAGATGGTCTTTCTTCCTAATGCCTGACCTGTGAAACCCAAGCCTGTGCCAGTGACATGCTGAGTGGGGACGATCGGCTCCAAGATGCCGTCTTCATTTCTGCCCAAACCCCTGAAGGGTTGGTAATCGTGCTTCATTAGGAGATCAAATCCTTTCCTTGTTTTTGAGAACTGAGAAAAAAGCGGGTGATCTTTGAATGAAGTACAATCGAGGCGTCCTCCTAGCTTGAAGAAGCGAGGTCCCTGCCACTGAACAACTGCGGTGACATTTTCTGTTGGCTGGACCTCTTTCAAATTTAACATATCCAGACTTTCACTTAGATCAATTTCTTCGGCTTCCCGGATGCTCGGGATGTCGACAGTGAAAGTAGGACGGGGAATCATCGGCTGCGGGAGTCGTTCTTCCGGATCCTCTCCTAGGACCGTGGTGATCATGCCTCCCTTCGACCATTTGATGCATTGGTGCAAGGTTGATGGGACAACATTGGCATTGTGAATCCAAGTGCGCCCAAGCAACAGATTGTACGTAGGTGGCACATTGACCACATGAAACAGGACTGTATGCACCGAATAGTTGATAAAAATTTCGAGAAATATCTTCCCCTTGGCTGGCTGGCCGTGGTTGTCAAAACCATAGATCGTGATCGGATCCGGGGTATATTCATCTTCTTTTAAACCCAAAGCCTTGGCTGTCATCTCTGGACAGATATTTAGGCTGCTGCCCCCGTCGACTAGAACGTGAGGGACTGTCATACCCTTGGTTCGTACCACTATGTAAAGTGCATTGTTGTGGAACGAATGAGGTTTTGGCAAATCCTCATCAGAAAAGGTGATTGGTGCGTTCGTCATGGCCTGATTGACGATTTGAGCCATGTCTTGCGGAGTCGTGCTAGGCTTGACTTTGATCTTTCTGAGCAGATCTTCTAGCACTTGCTGGTGCTCAGGTGAAGCGTGGGTCAGGTCTAAAATAGAAACATTGGATAAAGCAGTGATTGGCTTCTGAACTGACCCTGAAGCTTCTTCCTTCTTTGAAGATGCCTTGATAAAGCGCTTCGGGATTTTGGGGATTATCTTGGCAGTTTCTGCCGCTGCCTTTGTTGGTTACTGGAAAATGCGGTGACATCCGCCCTCTTGGCGGAAGATTGTGCTTGGCGGAGGACTAGGACCTGATGTTGATCCTGAATGTCCTGCCTAGAACATGGCTGTATACTGCCTTGCAGAGAGAATACCTGCTCTGTAACGACTGAAGCTGAATGTTTAGGAAATGGTTTGGACAAGATTTCTGGTTGTTGCTCATCCTCGTCCTTAATTAGCATGTTTTTGTCAATACAATCCTGAATGATGTTTTTGAGGACAAAACAGTGTTTGGTGTCATGTCCGACAGTCCGATGGAACTTGCAGAATTTATCAGTCCATTTACCCATAGCGACGGGAGGATCTGCCACCTTGGGGAGTTTGATCATTCCTTTCGACATCATATATTCCAAGATGTCTTCGCGGGACTGCTCTAAAGCTGAAAATTCCCGATCATAACTCCACCCTTCGTGTTTCAGCTTCTCTAACTGCTTTACTTCTGGCTGAGGTACTGATTGGACAGGTTGTGGCTTTACAAATTTTCCCTTCTGGGCTGCAGAGTTTGCTCTTTCGGCCCTAGGATGCCCTGAGTTCTTGCTGCGGCCCTTCTTGTTCTTCTTTCTGCCGGAACCACTGCTGCCCTGATCTGTCAATCCTGCGGCATAGGCGACGTGCGCCTTTTTCTTTTGGTCAGGATTTCCTCTAACAAAAGGATATCCTTCGTATAGACCATTGTCTAGGCCAGTCTCGAGCCACTCGGCTCTCTCAATCAATTTGATGAATGACTTGGCAGGCGAAGTGGAAATGAGGTTCCTCAGAGGCTGGGCAAAATTATTCAGAATAATCTGCAAAGCGTGCTCCTCTAGGATGGGAACCTTCATTCTGTTACAGATGTTCCTCCACCTGTGGATGAACTCGCTGGCTTTCTCATTCTCCATCTGTTTTAAATTGTACAGACGATTGAGGGTTGGTGAGGCTTCGACGTTAAACATGAAGTGCTCAATGAACAAGTTCACGACCTTATCGAACTCTCGTAGTTCGATAGGATTAATGTGGTCTGCATACCACCTGGCTGCTACCCCTTCTAAGCTGCGAGGAAAGCAGATGAATAATGCCCGGTTGTCTTTCCTGAAACGGCCACATTCGGCATAAAAGGTGGCCAAATGAGCCTTAGGGTTGCTAGTTCCGTCAAATTTAAGGAACTTGCAGGGGAGATTCTCCAGATTGTCATCCCTGTCCAGACCATGATAAAAATCTTCACCGGAGTAGGTCTGTTTGCCCTTGCTTTTAGCCTGGATATCTTTGATAGCCCGATTCATTTCTTTCATTTGCTCTTGCATTGGGTCATTAACGGGAACAGGCTTATTGATTGATTCGGGCTCTGCAGCGGTTTTTATAAACTGTGGTGGAGGATTCTGATAAACAAACTGCTCTTCCTCTTCCGATTCATCTTCTACTGATTCCGCTTCTTCAGAAGTGGTGTCGGGCTGTACTTTCTTTCTAACAATCCTGACTGGTTTCTTTACAGCCTTCTTCTTTGGCTTGCTTTTTGGAGCAACTTCTTTCTGACTAGCCTCGGCCTGCTCAGCCATCATTTTGGTCATCATTCTTTTGAACAAATTATACATGGCTGGATCTATATCATCTGCTTGATTCTGATTCTGTCCCCTGACTGATTTGGGAGAATCCATCCCTCCGGCCTCACTGTCGCTGTGATGAGGAACTGTTTCTTTTCCTGCCCTTGTTACAACCATTTTGCCAATGCCAGTGATTTTCTGTGAAGGTGAAAGGAATGATTAGGGTTTGAAGGAAATTTTTTGAAAATGCGATTTTTTTAGGAAAAGACATGAAAGAAGGAATTGATAGAGAATTTAGATAAGTTATCCCATCACCAGGGATTGGGTTACCACAAAATTTTTGCAATGATTGTGTCACCTTTTGTGGCAACAAAATGCGCCTTATGACCTAGGCGAGGTCGTCTATCATGACGAGAGATAATCGAAGGAAGAATATACAAAATGGGTCTCATCACTGGGGATGAATTCATAACTACATGAAAAAAAATAAGATTTGATCATAGAAAGCTTTTTATCAGAACAAAGGTTTTGCATTTTCATTAATGACAAAATCTAAATACAAAGAGAAGGTGGGCAGACAGTTTGCCACCATTCTCGATACTCTGATGATACATTAGGACCAGGAAATATAGACAAAGGAATAAAAGAGTCCCAAGTGTATTTAGCGACGTGGTATGCTCCAGACCACTGATCCGACCGTAGATTGAACTCTGGCATGCGGCCTGTCGGGAAGCGAGTGTTGACATGAACCTGCCGCTGTGAAAACTGTCTGAGACACCTCTCTGGCTGATAGTCTACGCAGAAGAAAGGGCCGAGCAATCTGTAGCGCTTGTCACGAGCATAGGTGTACCGAGGAACGGTCTCTCTTCTGTCGAAGAAATCCCAAACGATTTCCTCCTGATGCAGCATCTCGATCAAAGTTCGGCACTGAATGGCTGACTTCGGCTGTTTGTTGCTGAATCTGAAAGAATTGGCTTTTGACGGTACATGTCGCAGGAACCACGACTGCAAGGCATACGTGCATCCTTCCACCAAAATGGTTTCTCCGAGGGCAAAACGAGCCAAACCTCTGTAGAGAAAAGCCAGAGCCGCCATGGATATTGAAAGCCGACGGGTCTGCTTGCTTCCCCATCTTCGAAAAAGTTGGGCGACTCTGATATCGACGAAATTCTGACCATCCTGAAAGAATGCTAATCATACTGTGCATAGGACCATGGCATGCTGAATTCTTTCTTTCTCTGCTCGAGACAAGGTATCGACTTCTTCATAGGCTCCATACTTGTTGTAGAGTTCGAACAGATCGATGTACTGACTTCCGTTGATCTCTGCGAGAGGCCAGGATCTGCTCCCTGTAGCTCTGGCCAATGCTTCTCGAACATCTACCTCTTTGACATTGATCAAGAATTGCTGCTCGACAGGATCATCTGGCTAACCAGCTGGTTCTGGCAATCCCATGATATCACTGAACTCATCCATTAGCAAAGTCATCTCTCCCCATGGAAACCAAAATGTGCAGGTACGCGGATTCCACCGCTCTGCCATAGCTTAAATCAGACTGCCGTTGATGGTTCGCTTGCCAACTGCCGATGCCATCTCTAATCCACAATCATTCAAGTGGTCTGGGAACATACGCGAGAAGGCGGTGAACCAAGAATAGTACCACCGAGGGAAGAAGGTACGAGACTGGATGACCCGATGATCTGGGGTTCCATCCTTTATTTGATAGAAGACATGATCACAAGGAAAAATAGCATCGGGAGATTCGGATGCCATCAAAATGATACTGAGGCAAAAAGAGGAAGAGAATCAGATAGAATGCAGGACTTATGAAAAGATTTTGATGAAATAAGAGGATAGACACAACTCCTGGAAATTTTTGAAAGACAAAGGGGCTTAAAAAAAAGACTTTCCAGGGCTTTTAAGAAAATTTTTGACACACAAAAAAGAGAAAAGAATGTAGGTAAAGGAAAAATATACACCTGGTGTTTTTGAAAAATAGAGGAAGTTTTGAAGAGTACACCCAGGATTTTTAAAAGAGGTTGATATATATAGGAGAACACAAGGAAAACATCGCATAATCATAGCTGCACAAACAAGGATGTGCACACAACACTCCCTAAAGGCTGGCTCTATATGCCATATTTGAAATAGCTTGTAGGACCTAAATCTTAACTCTACGGTTCAGATCATCTGATTCCAATCAAGGTATGCCGATATACTCAAGCCGAAGCTCGAAGTACGTGGCATATAAGATATTTCTCCGGTTCTAAGGTAAGGGTTTCCCAACATCCTTGAGCACCTACCGATATACCTCGGACTATGGCCCTTAGGTACGTGGTAGGGGGGCGCGAACCCAAATAAGTGGTCCAGTTGTGAGGCTCTCTCCCGAACTATGGTTCAGTGAGACAGCCCAGCAACGTGAAGACCGGGACAAATATAGGTAGGGATGTTTTCAAAATATGATCAACATGCAATAAGATCAGAAGGCTCTAATGCAAGTCCTAAAGAGATAGATTTAAATGAAGAGAAGCATACACTTGCATAAATTGCTTTGCATTCCATCCCTAAAATTGAGGAGAGTTGTATTTAAGACCTAAGTCTAATGTGAACATGGATATAATCTCCTCAATATGGTCCTACCAAACCATACTTAGATCCTATATGTAATGATGTCAGCTTAGGACAGAGTCTAGGCTCCTAAGGTTTGCATGGAAATGTAGCTGACATATGTTAGAATAAAGACTTAGATTATATAAAAGCAAAGCAAAGGCATAAATCCAACCGGACGAAGACGTGTCCCATCTCGGTCGCCAAACCTGTGATCATCGCAAAAAATTTCCTCTCTTGTGGTTTCTCTCTTCCTTCTCTTTTCCTTTTTCTAACCTCTATTTTCCTCCTTTTTGAAGGGAAGAAAATAAAAGAAAGAAAAGAGAAAGAGAAGAGAAAAGAAAGAAAGAAGATGAACTATTTTGTGCGGTCTCACTTGACCTTAATTTGAAAACATTTAGAAATTTAACTCGCCTCCGTTTTTTAAAATATTGCGGGAAAAATGAAGAGACGGGATTCGCTCGTCGGTACGAGGTTCGATCGTTCCTGGCGCCTTTACCAGGGGTAGTCGAACCAAGGATCGAATCTATGCCTTTTGCTTTGCCTAAATATAATCTAAGAATTTATTCTAAAAGATCTAAATGCACAAAGAATCATACTTGTGCAATGCAAGGATGTATGCTCTTTTGAAAATTGATTTAGAAATTTCCAAGTATTCTGAGATGAACTTGATAAGGGAATGAAGAAATGATTGAATCTAACTTAGAACTTGAGATAGATCAGAGAAGTTCTAAGTTTTTGAAGTAAATCAGAGTTTGGGAAAATAAATGAGAAGGAATGACTAGAAGCCTTTTTAAAAAATGAAAGGAGATGAAGTTTCAAAGTCAGGAAACGGGCTTTGAATTTAATCATGGATTTGGGAGAAGAAGATGAAGTTCTTTGAAGTGATATTGAAAATTTGAGTCTTAGAATGAATGTGAGAAAAACCAAATGGTATTTAAGAATAGAAATGGATTTAGGGAGTTCAAATGAGACCTGGAAATGGACTTGGATTTTGAAATCTTAGAATTGGGAATGGAATAGGATCTCAAAATGGATTTAAGGTCCGATGTAGAATTGGGTTCTGGATCCTAAGATGGATTTGGATTTGAAGTCTGTGATCCAATGTAGAGTTGGATTCTGGATGGATTTGGATCTTGAAGTTTGAGATCCAATATAGAGTTAGACTCTGGATCCTAAGATGGATTTGGATCTGAAATCTAAGATCCAAAGTGAAACTGAAGTCTGGATCCTAAAGAGGAATTGGATTTGAAGTCTAAGATTCAAAATGAAATTGGAGTCTGGATCCTAAAGAGGAATTGGATCTGAAGTCTAAGATCCAAAATAAAATTGGAGTCTGGATCCTAAAGAGGAATTGGATCTGAAGTCTGAGATCCAAAAGTGGAATCAAACTCTGGATCATAAAGAAGAATTGGATCTGAAGTTTGAGATCCAATATGAGTGTTGAACCCTGGATCTTAATTGGATTAGGATCTGAAATTTGAGATCCAAAGTGGAACTGGGTTCTGGATCATAGAATGGATTTTGAATCTGAAATCTGAGATCCAAGGTAGAATTGGGTTCTGGATCCTAAAGGAATTTGGATCTGGGGTCTGAGATCCAAGGTGAATATTGAATATTTGATCCTAAAGAGGAATTGGATCTGAAGCCTGAGATCCAATATGAATATTGAATCCTGGATCCTAAAATGGATTTGGAGTTAAATTCAGAGGATGAATCAAGAACTTCCAAGTTTAAATTGAACTTGAAAAGCGAAATTTAGATTTTGAATATACAAACAAATTTCAAAGTCGAATTAGACCTTGAATTTTTGAAGTTTGAATTTGGAATTTAGAAGATGAATCAAGAATTTGATTTGAACTTGAAAAATGAAATTTAGAATTTGAACATTGAATATGCAAATGAGTTTCAAAGTTAAATTGCACTTTGAATTTGAGATAGAATTTGGATTTTGAAAATACAAGATGATTCTGAAGTTTCAAAGTCAAATGGGACCTTGAAATTGAATTCTTGAATCCTTCTGAGAAATAGAGTTGAATTTGAATTTATGAATAGGATTTTGACATGAGAAATGAAGGAAAGAATTACTTGGATTTATGAAAAAGAAAATTTTTTTTTTAAATATGATGCAATTCTATCCTAAATGATGAATGAATTTAAATTTTTGAAATTAGATTTTGAAAAGCTATTTCATTCTTTAGATGAATTATAATAAGATTGAAGATATAATACATCCTTGACTATGGTCATTGAATGTATTATATAATAATCTATATTTGAATTCAGGTGAAGAATGAAACACATTTGGTGCTTTTATAGAATTCAAAATGAAATTAACTCTCAATATACCTTGACTATGGCCATTGGTATATATTTTGAATTAATTTTAAGTTAAATTCTAATAAAATAAGAAAATATTTAAGGAAAATATGATGAATTTTGAAGACGGATCCAGTGTGGATCCAATGTTATTTCGTAAAAGATAAAAATCCTAAGTGTTGTCCACATCCTGACTATGGCCATTGATGTGAATCATCGACTTAGGATCAATTACCTCTTACGAAATGGTGCACGTGCCATTCGTGTTGCCATTTGTGAGAATTTGAGAAATAAAGACAAAAATGCATGAAAACAAGCAATTCATGATATTTACAATGCTCATTCATTCTACCTAAAGCAGAAAAACGTAGATTCTCATTAAAATCTAACTATTACAACACATGAAATTGCAAATACAACTCCTCAAGCAATGACATCCTTTACATAGTTCCTGCAAAAACATTTGGTTAGTATGAAATGTAGAAGGGATTTTGCAAATACCATACGGATGTTAATATTAGAAGAATGCTCACATGCCAAGGTATTCGAGATTTAAAATATATATATATGAAAAAAATGATATATATTTATGTACATATGTATATATATATATATATATATATATATATATATATATATATATATATATATATATATATATATATATATATATATATATATATATATATATATGTACATGAGTATGAATGTATATATATCTGTATATATATACGTATATATATAGGTGGAGTGGTATGTGCAAATTGTATGGTGGCAGGAAAATAATAAGGCAGTGAGGTGTTATGGCTGGTGACACACTAAATGTAAGTGCACAGGTAGTAGAGGTGCTCAGCAGATAGTGCTGTCGATGGTACTGCTGCAAGTGTATCTTAATAGATGTCCCTACTGGGTGTATATATACTGAAAATATGAGCTGAAAATATACACAGATACAGATAAAAAAAAATGATAACAAAACATTGTTAACATATGATGGTGTTTACAAGTAATGAACACTAATGTGAGAATCGAAATACAAATGGAGTAACTGAATATCAGGTCAGTGTATGCTGATGGTGGGAATTATACGTGCATACACAGATACAGGATACTGGTTCAGAAATGTAATAATTGTGACAGGTAGGGCTAATGGAGTGATATTGCTATCAGCACAGCAAAGGATGGGATTTTACAAGTGATGTTGTTATAAAATGATGCAAAGCATAATGCCGAATGCCTTGGTTTCATTTTCCACCTACGTTAGGCGTTGGCCTTGAATTCCCAGCTTTCAATCTCTTTGGATATTGGATTCGAACTCCCTGAATGTTTGCTTACCCATAATTTCAATAACCTGATACAATGGGGAGGCGGTTGGCCACTGGAATTTCACTTACAGTGAATGTTGCAGCTGGGGCTGCTTCTGTTATGACTGAGAAGCTCACTATGGAGATTGCAGCTGAACATACCGGTCCATTAATGAAGACATAGTACGGAGGGCGGTGAAAATGAGAGGAGAATGTGGGGTTGCAGTGCGCATACAGTTGATACACCTCTAACATATAGAATCACTATTGAAAATATGCCTAGATAATTATGAGATGAGGTATTGTGAATGAAAATAAACAGATGGAATACATAGTGGAGGCCGACGCAGGGGTATAACAAAACTGCAACATATATGCTTGTGAAGTGGAGTGTTATGACAAAATATGAAGCAATATAATGTTTACAGAGCAGAAACCAAAATCCTAAAAAAAAAAAAAAAAACTGAGCGTGCGACAGGAATATACTTAACTTGCTTCACAGACAATAAGTAAAAAAAAAAAAAAAAGAACATGATCGAATATGAGATTACATTAATACAATTATATGAGTGTAAGTTAACTTTCTCAGGAAACATCCACTAACATTATGATACGCTCTTAAAAAAAATGGTATCCATCAAATCAAAAACGTAGTGACTGGAGAATCGAACATGCGTGAGCTGGGAAATGGACACATGATTTCAAATAAGGAAGATTGAGTGCACAATAAAAAAAAAAAAAGAGAGATTCTATGCACCACCGAATCGAATATCACTGGTGTTATGCTAAGGTACCCCACCCTGGCTGTAGCTTTAGCAGAGTGCATTGCAGCGATATATTTTTTTTTTTAGATGATGGAGATGGAATATACAGGGAATGACAATAAATTATAAAGAGATGATCGAACCGAGAAATAGTGCATGTGAGTGAGATGTGTAACAGAGGATGACGTATCAACATATAGAAGGAAAGATGCAGAGGGTGCATCGATCATGAACTGATGCTCTCATTTGCGTAAACCGCAGGAGTTCAACAAAATGGATCAAAACGAAAGAAAAAGAGAAAGAATAGAAATAAAAAGAGAAAAAAAAAATTATACTCAATGCGTTAAAACAGGGAATGAACTATATAATGTAGCCCCCCCCCCCCGAATGTAATCTTCGTTGACATAGGGGCAATATCACTATTGCATTACGCAACATTGAGGCTGCTACAGGCAGGTCAATGCTGCAATCATGCTTTTATGAACCGGTAAAAGAACGAAAAGGAAAAAAAAATAGGATCGTAATGGAATGAAATTAGAGTGAATCAGATGAGGAGGAGCACTTACAGAAGCGTTGCAGATGGCCTGAAGAAAATGATGCCCCCTTTTGATGGAACCAGAGGGGAAATTCACTAGCTTCCCTCTTGCTTGCAGGACCAGATGATCAATGATAATGGATGCTTCGAGAGATGGATTGCCAAGGATCGCCACCGAAAAGATGGAGGCTGCAGGGGGAACTTCCAAACTCGATCAAGGAAGCTCCCTGAGTATTCGCAGATAATGAACCTCGGAGGAGAAGGATGGATGGTTGTTAGCAATGGGTGTTTTTCTCAAAGAAGATGGATGGAAAAGGGAAAACTGATCGATGAAGTTTCTCGGTTAGAATAGATCCTCTTCCCCCTAGAAGCGTCGATCAGAAGGAGTTTTGATGAGAAAACCCGATGAGGTTCGTGGATGATGCCCTCAAGAGGTGGAGGTCTCTCCTTAAAACAAAAGCCGTGGAGGGTTCGAGAAGGGGGGAATCCGTTAGGGATCAATGGAGGAGGGTGGCCTTCAGGTGATCGAGGGCGGAGAGCTTGGTGGTTTGTTGTAGATGGAAGGTGAAGATTGATGTCGCACATGGGGCTGGCGTGGAAAGGAAGAAGGCCTGCGAGACCGTTGAAGATGAACGGAGGAGGCCCCAGGCCATGGCGATCGAAGGTGGCTGAAGAAGAGGGAGGCTGATCCGACGATTGGCAGAAGATGGAATGGTTTGGAGGAGTCGAAAGCCATCGAGCAGGGCGGCTGGGCGATGAGAGGAAGCCAAGTCTTCCGCCTGCGACCCCTTTGCGAAAACCCTAAAAAAGTTTTAACGGGGTTTTTTTTCGGATTTTAACCCGCTTTTTTCAAAAGAGGGCTCCTTTAAAACCATTTTTTTTCATAAAGTGGTTTCAAAGAAGATTTTTTTTTTAGCAAAACCAACTTTAAAAAGCTCAAAACCACTCGTTCTTCACATAGTATTTCCAATTTTTTTTTGGTTTTTTTTATTGTTTTATGTATTTTTTTGTATTTTTGGAATAAAACCTTAGATTTTACGAGGAAACAAAGATTTAAACTAATTTTTTTTTGTATTTTTCTGAGAAATATTTACAAAAGCATTTTTCTGAGAATTTTGGGCCATTTCGGGGAAATTTCTTCAGAAGAATGGGTTTGGACCCAAGTTTTGAGAAAATATTCGAGTTTTAAACCTCGAATTGAGGAATACAACGTGATCGATCCAAACAGATATCGGATGGACTGCCCGAGCTATTAAAAACTATTTTTGGTATTTTTCTATAATTTAATTTTAAAAATTGGACAACGAGACTCATATTTGATTTTGATAATGGATTCGGGTCCGAAATCGAGTTAAATATATAAAATGAATTTAATTTCAGCAAACTTGAGAAATAAAATGGGGTTTAGATTTAAAAAGTGACTCACTTGTCCAGAAAAATGAAGATAAAGGGCAAAAAGGGGATATTTACAAACTTTTGAAAAATTTGGGGTGTTCACAGTCAGCTATTTCAACTGTCTTCCTTTTACAAAATCGCCCTACAGGGGCCAACTCTTTCCAAAAACTTTTGTTTTACTAATTAGTCCAGATTTTATGAAAATTCCAAAAAGAGGTTGTTGTCTTGTCCTTATTTCAATAAAGAAGCAATGTGGGACCCACATTTAGGTGGTGTCACACAGGCTTTCCTTTTAAAAAAATTTGAATTTTGAAAAATCCAAAAATATAGGAGCCTTGTCCCCTGGATTGGTGCCACTTGTCATTTTCTCTCTCCTCCCATTTTCATGCCAAGTGTCAGTGTGGGGCTACCTTAAGAAGCCGCCACATGTCATCCCATTTATCTGCCATGTGTCAGCATCCACCATCTTCACCCTGCGCCATGTGTCATTCCAAAGATCATCCATGAGATGCCACGTGTCATGTGTTGTCCTGTCCAGAAAAAACAAAACTTGTCTCCTCTGAGGTGGCGTCATTTGAAGAGTGTCTCCTACAGAGGACACGTGTCAACCTCTCCCTCTTTCAGAAAAAGTAGACTGACACATGTCTCTTCCTACTTTTCTCAGAAAAGTAGGAGACACATGTCACTCCTAGATTCCTCCAGAAAAGGTAGGCTTGTCTCCTCTGAGGTGGCGCCATTTGAAATTTGTCTTCTGCAAAAGGACACATGTCATCCTCTACTCTTTTCAGAAAAAGAAAATGCCATGTGTCACTCTCTGCTTTTCTAAAATAAAGTAGATGCCATGTGTCATTTCTTGCTCTTTTCAGAAAAACTGGAATTCAAATATTCAAATCTTTCCAGAGGTAGCGCAAATCCTGAACTTCACCTTTTCCATTTTGTCTGAGATGGCGCCACATGGCTTGGACCTCCTTCTCTTCCCTCTGCCATGTGTCATTCTCTGCTTCTTTCAGAAAAGGCAGGAGACACATGTCATCTCCAGCCTCCTTCAGAAAAAGTAGAGGACACATGTCATCTCCAGCCTCCTTCAGAAAAAGTAGAGGACACATGTCATGTCTAGCTTCCTTCAGAAAAAGTAGAGGACACATGTCACTCTTAGCTTCCTTCAGAAAAGCAACCATTCAAAAATTTTCAGACAAGAGCTAGGTGGCGAAAATCCTGGAGTTTTACCTTTTTCTACTTTGAATATGAGGGCGCCACATGTCCCTTGCTTTTCCCTTCTGCCACATGGCATTGTAGGAGCCACTCTGAGGAACCGCCACATGTCCACTCTCTATTCCTCCAGGGCCAACCTCCATTTGAAATTCAAATTCTCCTCTAAGGTGGCGCCATTTGAGAGAACTCCTCCAGACAGCTGACACTTGTCTGCCACATGCCCAGACCTACCTGCATCAGAAAAAGTAGAAAAACCCCCCTTTGAGGTGGCGCATTCTGCTTCCTCCATTCCTGTTCTCCTGCCACATGGCAGTGTGGAGAAACTTGGAGGGGGCGCCACATGTCAGTCTCTCCTTTCCTGCAGAAAAGTAAAATTTGAATTCCTCTGAGGTGGCACAGTCTGCTTCCTCCACTCCTGTCCTTCTAACACATGTCAAGAGCCTCCAGAGGTGGTGCCACATGGCATGCTCCTATTGTCTCCAGCTTTATACCTCAAAACACCTTTTGAGGTGGCGCCAATCCAGAGCCCCACTTGGCTTCATTCCTTTTATTTATTTTATTTTTTTAATAAAAATAGCCCCATGAGGTGGCGCCACCTGAGGGCTCCCTACAAAACCCAAATTTTGAATTTCAAACCCCAGGTAGCACCCCCTGAGGTGGCGTCATCTGGGAGCTTCCTGCAGAGAAAATCAAACAGACCCAAATTTTGAAAAATTTCAAATCCTGCTGAGGTGTCTCACCCACAAATTTCCTATTTTATTTTCTCAAAAAATCAAAATAGCACCCCCTGAGATGGCGCCACATAGAGGGCTCAGATTGAGCCTGTTTGAAATTCAAATTTTTTTAGAAAAAGTCTATAAAAATAAGGCTCCACGCCCAGCTTGAGGAGCTCTTTTTGGGACTTGGAAATTCGACCTAGACTTGCTTCAGAATCTGATTTTGAACCTTAGAATTCACGCCCCCCTTTGGCTCAGTGAAGAAGGTGCAGTGGGTCGATTTTGGTGAATCATCTGAAGCCCGGAGCGAAGGACGAACCAAGCCCTTGGTAGCAGTCCATTTCAAGAGTTTCAAAGCTGCGTAACGAAGCAAGGTGCACCTCTTTTCCTCTTGATTTGATTTCATAATTTGATTCGGGAGTCGTTTGAAGAAAGAGCTCATCCGAGAGATGGATTGAGTTATTCTCATAAAACGACATATATAAAAATACATGATTATGATTCCTTGATGATTTTTAGCATTCATGCATTTAGCTAGATTTAATTTGCATTTTATTTCATTAATTTAGCATGTTTCATGAGTTAATTAGGATTAATTTAGCATTTATTTCAATTCTGCTCAGTTTCAGTAGTTCTCTGTTTTTGTCAGTCAGTCCACACGTCATTTCATGCGTGTAATTTTTGTTAAGAAATCCAAATAAATCATGGAATGCGCCCTTAGGTGTCCCTAAAAATGTGTCAAAAATTCGAAAGCATTTGAACTAGTTTACTGTGGTAAACGTTCAAAAAGGTGAGTCGGGTTTTACCACCCGGGATGCATTTTAAAATTTTACTTCCGACTTGTAAAATTGAGATATCCATCATGGTAGATCCGATTTTTGATCTGAAAGATGTTCTGAACTTGGAAGGATGTATAGTTTTTAAACTGATTTTCTCAGATTTGTCTAATTTTTTTTTATGTCTGACAAAATTCCAAGAGTGAGGGACACGTGTCAGAGCCTGATTTGGGCTTCTGAGACTTTGGATCGACTTAGGTCGATGGGTTCTCTTTGGGTATTGATCCAAATCCAAATCTGTAAAAAGTAAAAGTTATTTAAAAGATGTCCTCTATTTGAATATGAAAGCTTGTGATTTTTAGAATAGTGGTGATATGTGTTTCAGATTTTTCTTGTCAGTCACCTGTTTGCTCACATTTGTCTGTTCTGTTATTTTAGGCGTAAAAAATTATATTTTTATCTGTGTTTGTATTGATAAAATGCCAAAGTCATGAACATGAAAGTTGTACCTGTAGGTGTTGTGAGTATCTTTGTTAAATATCAGAAATTTCCATCGCCGTTTTTTATTTATTTAGCATTTTATATTTGATTAGATTGATTTTTACCTCCGTCAGAACCAAATCCCGGTTACCGAACTCACCATGGCTCAAATCCCAAGGCTGTAAAAACAAAAAATGTTTAATTTTGGGTCCTTTAGCAGTCTGAAAAATATCAGAAGTTTTTATTGTGTAAATCTTGCATTATCATATTAAGCATTGCATTTGGTTCGGGTCCATAGGCGAAATCCATCCTTTTTAGGACTTTCTTTAAATTTTAGTATTCAAATCATATCATTTCATGAATTTTAGCATTCTAGGATGTTTATCAGAGTATGTAGATGTTTCATACCGAATTTGGTGTAATTTTGAATCCATTTGAGGCTTGGTTTAGCCATAATATCAAAACAGGGCCCCGCGGGACCCGGATCCAAGCGAAATTCATTATTTTGGATAAATTGCAAAATATTAAATTCTGATTGTACAGTCCTAACGTGTTTAGCAGCATATCATCATGCCTCATACTGCATTTCATCATCATTTGATTCAATTTGAACTTCAAAATCTCAATTTTACCAAAATTTCCTTCAAAAACCCTGATTTTAAAGGTATAACTTTAATATTAGGAGTATTTCGGTCATTTTGACCCCAATTTCGAATTTCAAAACTATTTTCTACTGAATTTCTTGCATTTTCATCATTTTAAATATCAAGGAAGCATGAGAATAGAGTTTACATCCAATTAAGTCCAATAATTTTATAATATTATTGGAAAATCTTGGAAAAACTCACATTTTTGAGCTAACCTTATTTCAAGTTTGGCAGAAACATCTAAATGAAGGAGCTGAAGTCTGCAATTTCTTTTATTTCATTTATTTAGTGATGTAATAATGTAAATTTTGGAATAAGATTTTAATTTCCTGCTTAGACTAGGATGCATATCATATAGTTTAAATTTATGCAATATCCTGCTTATATGATTCATGCATTTTTATTTCAAAAGCACTATGGATGTTCACGAATGGCACGTGCACCGACTCTTAGAGAGTTGATGAACTCGGTGGAATCCATATTTACGGCCCTAGTCGGAATATGGACGAGACCCAGATCCATCATCTTTCTACTAGTCACATTGAGCCTACACTCTTAGGCTATCTTAAAATACACATCATATTTCTAATATTTTCAAAGTATTGTGCATTAAATCAATTAAACTCTGAACATATTCATGGCCACAGTCAGAATATGTGAAGGATTTATTTTGACTCAATACACATTTTTTCAAACAAATTCCTTAGAACATCTTTTCAAAGTGCATTCATTCATATCATTTGCATCATGAAATCATTGGTTTTCACATGATTTTCTTAAGAAAGTTTCATTCTCAAAGAAATCGATTTCTCAAGAAACTCTGAGGATTTTCCAAAATCGGTTTTCCCAAGTCAAGTTTTCACAGTTTTCCATGGAAATCGGTCTCTCAAGAAACTTCTAAGTTGGATTTCCAAGATCAAAGTTTCCCTCGCTTTTCCTTGGAAAATATTATTTTCTTAAGATCTTCAAAAAGAGTTTTTCAATCTTCCTCAAGAATAAAAAAAATTGATTTCCAAGTATTTCAAAGGTAAGATTCTCAGGATTTCAACTTCCCAAGTTTCAGTTTTCTTCCCCAATGAGTTTTCTTATAAATTTTCCATCCTTTTCCTAAGAAAATTCTCAAAGTCTGAGTTTTCTTGAGAAGTGTTTTCCTTTTCAAATGTTTAGCTTTTTCTCAAGAATCACTTCTATTTTCCCAGGATTTTCAACTATTCATGATTTTCCCACATCTTTATGAACTTTCTTGTGATTTCAAAACCCTTTTCATTTGAGTTTCCTGAGAAATTGACTTTCATCTTTTTCCTGAGAGATTCTTTTCAACTCCAAATATTTTCTAAGCATACATCATGTTTTCCCAAGCTGCATTTTCCAAAATCTCATAGCACATGCCTGAATTCTCTGTGCATATAGGATAGAACATAATTTCGATAATTTTGCTAAGTCAAGCACAATTTTAGTCCTTGGTTCGATTACCCCTGTTAAAGGCGGCAGGAACGGTCGAACCTCGTACCGACAGGTCGAGCCCCATCCCATGGATTTTCCCGCGATTTTCAAAACGGAGGCGAGTATTTCAAAACAATTTTCCAAAATCCGGTCAAGTTTGAATCGCGAAAGCGTTTTCCCTCGCTCTCTTCCGCAAGGAAGGGAAGACGGAAAAAAATTTCGCGACGATAACATGGCTGCCATTGTCTGACACAATATGATGTGGGACGCCAAAGCGACAAAGAAGATTCTTATAAATAAACGAAACCACATGTCGGCCTTCTACTGTTCGCAGGGTTACAACTTTGACCCATTTGGTGAAGTATTCTGTAGCCACGAGAAAGTATTGATGGCCATTAGACGCCGAAGGAGTGATTGGGCCGACCACGTCAAAGGCCCACATCGAAAAGGGCCAAGGAGAGACCACAGACTGCAAGTATGCGGCAGGCGCGTGAATGGAAGGCGCGTGCATTTGACATTTGACGCACTTCTTTACAAATTAATGGCAATCCTGCTGCATGGTCTTCCAGTAATACCCTACCCGGATGACTTTCTTGACGAGTGTTTGGTAGCCGACGGGACCATCACAAATTCCCTCATGTGCCTCTTGGACAACTTCCATGGCTTCATCCTTGTCTAAGCATCTAGCGTACTCAGAACTGAATCCACGGCGGTAAAGAGTATTGGCAAGGATAAATAACGGGCCGACATGCGTTGGATTGCATGCTGCTCCTTTCTTGGCATTTTCGCTGGGAATTCACCCGTTTCAATAAAGCTTTTGATGTCTTGGTACCAAGGCTTCTCTTTATGAGTGGCTTGGTTTACTTGTTCAGCCGAAATGTAGGCAGGTTGATCAAGTCTGCCGATCTCGAAGAAACGACAGGATTCACTGTCTTTAAAAGACAAAATGGAACCCAGACAGGCTAGGACATCCGCTATGTGGTTGTATTCCCTCTTGACATGGTTGAGCTGAAATTCTTCAAAGTTCCCTATGAGGGCTAAGGCAATCTTTTGATAAGGGGTCAACTTTGAATCCTTCACTTGCCATTCAGCATTAACTTAGCTAACAACAAGCAATGAGTCGCCGAAGGCGTGTATTCTCTTGACATCAAAGTCTTGCAAAATCTTGAGGCCTTGTATTAGAACTTCATACTCGTCCATGTTGTGAGTACATTGAAAGTTGAGCTTGAGGGAATAAGGGAGCATCTCCTTTTCGGGAGTGATCAACAAGATCCCAATCCCTATACCAGACATATTTCGGGCTCTATCAAAGAATAGAGTCCAAACCGGGGACTCCTGAATATTGCAGATGCGATCATCAGGAAAATCATCTTTTGCTTTGATTTCTTCTGTCAACGGGAAATCTGCCAACTGATCTGCGATGGACTGACTTCTGAGAAACATACTCCAAATTGTACTGCATCAGGAGGACTTGCCATTTTGCAATCCGTCAAGTAAGAAAAGGCTGCTCAAGGATGTACTTTAGAGGATTGAGTCTTGATAAAAATTTGATTTCTGATGCTAACAGATAATGTCTTAGCTTCTGACACATCCACACCAAGGCTAAACATGTCTTCTCCATCTGAGAGTATCTTTTCTCATAATCGATGAAGGTCTTGCTGATGTAGTAGATGACATGCTATATCCGGCTGCCTTCCTTGTACTGCGCAAGAAATCTGCCACAAGCATTATGGTTGACGAAAATATATAAAAGGAGTGGCTTTCCCAGTTCTCGTGGCTTCAGAACAGGTGGATTGAGAAGATACTGCTTGATGCGCTCAAATAAGAGTTGACATTCTGGTTCCCACTCAAATTTCACTTCTTTTCTCAACAAATGATTGAAGGGTTCGCATCTCATGGCCAAATTTGAGATGAAGCGATGAATTGACTGAATGCGACCTTAAAGGCTTCGCAGTTCTTTGAGATTGGTAGGAGGCGGCATATCAATGATCGCCTTTGCCTTGGCAGGATCCACTTCTATGCCTTTCTTGCTGATCATGTAGCCCAGCAGTTTGCCTGACTCTACTCCGAAGACGCACTTCTGTGGATTGAGTCTCAACTTGTAGAGGATAAGTCTTTCAAAGACTTGGCTGAGAGTATCGAGATGATCCTCTCCTTCTTTTGACTTGGCCAGGATGTCATCCACATAGGCATCCATGTTCTTGTGCATCTGGTCGTGGAAAATAACTGTCATTGCTCTCTGATAGGTTGCCCCAACATTCTTGAGCCCGAAGAGCATGACCGTATAACAAAAAGTACCCCAAGGCGTAGTAAAAGAAGTTTTGGATTGGTCACGAGCGGCCAATTTAATTTGATTGTAGCCTGAGTATCCATCCATAAAGGAAAACATAGCATGGACTGTCGTGCTATTGATCAAAAGATCGATGTTGGGGAGTGGATAAATATCTTTCGGGGTGGCCTTGTTCAGATCTCTGAAATCAATACAAATCCGGACTTTGCCATTCTTTTTGGGGACCGCCATGATGTTCGCCAACCAATCTGGATACTCAATAGTCCGGATGAATCCTGCTTTTAACAACTCTTCAAGTCCTTCCTTAACTTGTGGTGCCACTCGGGCATCCATTTTTCTTAATTTCTGCTTGATTGGTTTGCAATCTGGTTTCAGTACAAGGCGATGCTCAACCAACTTGGGATCTAAGCCTGGCATATCCTCGTAAGTCCAAGCAAAGACTTCTTGATGCTTTTTGAGGAAATGGATGAGTTTCTCCTTCTCATCTGAACTTAAGCTGGAGCCAATTTTGTGGATTTTTGGATCATCTTCTGAACCGATGTTGACATCCTCTGTCGAATCTTGAACCAACGGCGATGGTTCGTCCTGCTTCTGAATGCTAGCAAATTCTGGCAAATTCTGAATCGCTGAATCAAACTCTGCTAATTCTTCGATCTGCGCTGTTACCTTGCTGATTTCTGCCCCTGCCTTTGTCTTGCAGATTCTGGCCGGTTTGGTTTTATTTTGAGGAAAGTTGGTATTGATAATGAGCTTTTTGAGCGATTTAGAAGCCATGATTCCGGCAATCCTGAAAGCGCAAATAAGGTTTTTGAGAAAAATGGTAAAAAGGTTTTGAAAATAGCCTTTTGTACAAAAATATATAGACAAAGATATAAGCGAAGAATCTGTGTACACCAAGATGAGAAATAGGAATCAAAATTTCATTGATTTTAGTAACTTTGATATTTACAGACAATTGAAGGAAAGAAAGAAACTGGGACGAATCTTTGCCCCTTACAAGATTACTTTAAAAAGGAAAGAGAAAGCAGAAAACACTGGCATTGTCTTCTTCACTAGATCCAGACCCAATTTCACTTTTGGATCTCAGACTTCAGATCCAAAATCCATCTTAGGATCCAGAGTCCAACTCTATCTTGGATCTCAGATTTCAGATCCTAAACCCATTTTAAGATCCAAAAATCCATTTTAGGATTCAGAATCTAATCCCATCTTGGATTCCAGATCTTGGATCCAATTCTATTCAGGATCCAGAATCCAATTCCATTCTCAATTCTAACTTTCAAATCTAGTTCCATTTCATTTCCAGATTTCAAATCTAAATCCATTTGCAGATCACATCTGGATTTCTTAAATTCATTTCTATTTTGGATTTCTCAGATCCATCCTGATTTTAAACTTCGAAATTTGACATTCAATTCCATTTCAAGTATTCATTTCCTTTCTTAAATCCAAGTTTAAAACTCAAATTCAATTTCAAAGTCCATTTCTGACTTTGAAGCCTCATTTCTTTATCTCTCATCAAAATCTTTCTTTTCAAAATCAAGATTTATTCTTCCAACTCTGATTACTTCAAAGACTTAGAAATTCTTTGACCTATCTCAAGTTCTAGGTCGGATTTTATCATCCAGAAACCATTTCTTCACTCCATTATCAAGTTCATCTCAGAATACTTGGAAAATTTTCAAAACATCTTTCAAAAAGAGGTATATCCTTGCATTACACAAGCATGATTCTTTGTGCATTTAGATCTTTAGGATAAATTCTTAGATGATATTTAGGCAAAGCAAAAGGCATAAAATTCGATCCTTGGTTCGATTACACCTGGTAAAGGCGCCAGGAACGGTCGAACCTTGTACCGATGAGCGAATCCCGTCTCTCCATTTTTCCCGCAATATATTTCAAAATGGAGGTGAGTAATTTTCTAAATATTTTCAAATTAAGGTCAAGTGAGACCGCGCAAAAGAGTTCCTCTTCTCTCTTATTTTCTTTTCTTTTCTCTCTTTCTTTTCTTTCTTTTACTTTTCTCTCTTCAAAAAGGAGGAAAATAGAGGTTAGAAAAGGAAAAGAGAAGGAAGAGAGAGAAACAACAAGAGAGGAAAAATTTTGCGATGATCACAGTTTTTGTTTATAGGTGAAGATTTAACACCAACCAGGAAGCGATCAGTATGAATGGTGTTGGTCAACTTGATGATACAAATAAACTACTAGGGCAACCAGAAATCCAAATAAAACAATATAATAAATTAAGTGACAGAAAATACCACAACACACAGTGAAGCAAAGGATAATTAAATGGGGAAATTTAATAGACCATGAAATGTAAAGACGAGGGGCAAAGGTATTCCACAGAATATTTAAACAAAAAGGTAGAAGGAAAACATCGAATAAAGATCAAACAAAAGTAAAAGAAATGACCCAAAACAGATTAGTAGAGGGGAGTGTGAATAAAGATGGATTCAAATAAGATATAAGAGACTATCAGATTATCAAATACTCATTTAGATTCATGTAAAATGAAGAAAACCAGGATAAATTGCAAACAAAAGAAAATAACGAAAGGGAAGACAAAACAAAGCAAAGAAACAATGTTGGAACACAATGATCCCGGTGATGTCGCCATGGATGGGTCGGTCCTGCTATCATGCAGGTCGATTCTATCCATTTGGCTTTTACAGTTGGAGAAGAGAAATGAAGAAACTAGAGAAATCATAATGGAGAAATGCTAAAGGTAAAAGGAATGTTTGTAGAAAAGAAAGGGGACAATGGTTACTTACCTGTAGATACCTTCGATTTTTTTTTTAGTTGCTTGCAAGGGAAAACACCCGAGAGATATAAAAGATGCAAAAGGGAGGAAGAAGGAGAAGATGATCATGAAGAATGCTACGAAGAGGTGAATGGCAGATGGATGTCTAAGCCAAAAGAGGTAGGAGACGGATCCTCGATTCATCTGTGTGCTCCCCTTTTAAAGAAGAAGAGGAACCTTCGAGAGAGGAGTTCGGTTGGGGATGGAGGGCCATTGAGCAGGAGAGGAAGCGATAGATGGTGCTCAGAAGGATGGCCGTTGTAAAGTTTTCTAAATTCTAAAGAGGGGCTTCCTTCAAGAGCTTTTCTAAAATAGTGGTTTTTGATTTTCAAAAAAAGGGGGTTTAAGAGAGGGTTTTAACAAATCAGTTTTCAAAAAGAGTTTTAATTGCATATTTTTCTGAATTTTTGGAAATTTTCTATTGTTTTTTTTTTCAATTTTCTTATTTTTTTGCTCTTTTCTTGAATTTTCTATAATTTTTTTGTATTTTTTGAAAACAAAAACTCTAAAAGCTAAAGTAATTTAAACTGATTTTACAAAATTTAAAGATATTTACAAAAGAAGGGCTTTTATGGAAAATCAGGGTTATTTTGGAGAAATTTCTTCAGAAGAATGGGTTTTGACCCAAGTTTTGAGAAAATGTTCGAGTTTTAGAACTCGAATCGAGAAATACAACATGATGGATCCAAACGGGTGCCGGATGGACTGTTTGAGCTATTTAAAAACTATTTTTGGTATTTTTTATAATTTTAATTTAAAAGTTGGGCAATGAGACTCAGATTTGGATCTTGACAATGGATCTGAATCCGAAATCAAGTCAGATATATAGAATGAATTTAATTTCAGTAAAACTTGAGAAGTGAACTGGAATTTAAATTTAAAAATGACTCATTTGCTCAAAAAATGAATTTAGGGGCAAGAAGGGAATATTTAAAAGATTTTGAAAAATTTGGGGTGTTCACAGGTTCCCTTGACGAAGGTGGTCTTTCTGTCGGATGACTGACCGGTGAATCCCAAGCTTGTATTACCAATATGCCGAGCGAGGATGATTGGCTCCAGAATGCCATCTTCATTTCTGCCCAGGCCCCTGAATGGCTGATAATCATGCTTCATCAGGAGATCGAACCCTCTCTTAGTTTTTGAGAATTGAGGAAACAAAGGGTGATCCTGAAAGGAAGTGCAGTCGAGGCGCCCACTTAGCTTGAAGAAGTGAGGCCCCTGCCACTGGGTTATTGTTGTCACGCTTTCTGTTGGCTGGACCTCTTTTAGCTTTAACATGTCTAGACTTTCACTCAGATTGATTTTATTGACTTCCCTGATGCTTGTGATGTCGACCGTGAAAGTAGGACGGGGAATCATTGGCTGCGGGAGTCGCTCTTCCGGATCCTCTCCTAGGACCGTGGTGATCATGCCCCCTTTTGACCATTTTATGCACTGATGTAAGGTTGAGGGAACAACATTCGTGTTGTGGATCCAAGTGCGCCCAAGCAACAGATTATACGTAGGTGGCACATTCACTACATGGAAAAGCACAATATGCACTGAATAGTTGATAAAGATTTCGAGAAATATCTTCCCCTTTGTTGTCTGCCCATGGTTGTCGAAACCGTAGATCGTGATCAGATCTGGGGTATATTCCTCTTCTTTCAGGCCCAATGCTTTGGCCGTCATCTCTGGACAAATATTGAGGTTGCTGCCTCCATCAACTAACATATGAGGGACTGTCATCCCCCTGGTCCGCACCACTATATAGAGAGCGTTGTTGTGAAATGAATGAGATTTTGGCAAATCCTCATCAGAAAAAGTAATGGGTGCGTTCGTCATGGCCTGGTTGACAATCTGCGCCATATCCTGTGGTGTTGTGCTAAGCTTGAGCTTGATCTTTCTGAGCAGATCTTCTAGCACTTGCTGGTGTTCTGGGGAAGCATGGGTCAGATCCAGGATAGAAATGTTGGATAAAGCAGTAATTGGCTTCTGTACTGATCCTGAAGCTTCTTCTTTTTTCGAAACTGCCTTGACGAAACGCTTTGGAATCCTGGGGACTAGTCTGGCAATTTCTGTCGTTACTCTGGCTGGTTCCTTGGTTGTCTTCTTGTTGCTGGAAAATGCAGTGATATCCACTGTCTTGGCGGAAGACTGCGCTTGACGAAGGACCAGGACCTGATGCTGATCCTAAATGTCCTGACTAGAACACGGCTGGATGCTCCGTGATGACTGAAGCTGAATGCTTGGGAAAATGGCTTGGACAAGATTTTCGGCTGTTCTTCTTTATCCTCGATTAGTAAGTTCTTGTCAATACAATCCTGAATGATGTTTTTGAGGACAAAACAGTGTTTGGTGTCATGTCCGACAGTCCAGTGGAATTTGCAGAATTTGTCAGTCCATTTACCCATAGTGACTGGAGGCTCTGCGACCTTGGGGAGTTTGATCATCCCTTTAGACAACATGTATTCCAAGATGTCTTCGCGGGATTGTTCCAAAGCTATGAACTCCCGATCATAGCTCCAACCTCCGTGCTTTGGTTTTTCTTGCTGCCTTGCTTCAGGCTGAGGTGCTGACTAGACGAGCTGTGGCTTAACAAACTTTCCCTTCTGGGCTGTAGAGTTAGTCCTTTCGGCCTTGGAATGCTCTGAGTTTTTGTTGTGGTTTTTCTTGCTCTTTTTGCTGCTAGAGTTGCTGCCATGATCTGAAAACTCTATAGAATAGGCGGCGTGCGCCTTCTTTTTTTGATCAAGATTCCCTCTGACAAAAGGATATCCTTCGTACAGACCATTGTCTAAGCCGGTCTCGAGCCATTCGGCTCTCTCAATTAGTTTGATGAATGATTTGGCAGGCGATGTAGAAATGAGGTTCCTCAGAGGCTGAACAAAGTTGTTCAAAATAATATGTAAGGCATGTTCCTCTGGGATGGGAACTTTCATTCTGTTACAGGTGCTCCTCTAGCTGTGGATGAATTCGCTAGCCTTCTCATTTTCGTTCTGCTTTAAATTGTACAGATGGTTAAGAGTTGGTGAGGCTTCAACATTGAACATGAAGCGCTCAATGAACAAGTTAACGACTTTAGCGAACTCTCGTAGTTCAATAGGATTAATGTGGTCTGCATACCACCTGGCGGCTGTTCCCTCTAGGATTCGAGGAAAGCAAATAAATAGCGCCCAGTTGTCTTTCCTGAAACGGCCGCACTCAGCATAGAAAGTGGCCAAATGAGCCTTGGGGTTGCCTGTTCTGTCAAACTTGAGGAACTTCCGAGGGAGATTCTCCAGATTGTCATCCCCATCTAGGCCATTGTAAAAATCTTCACCAGAGTAGGTCTGCTTGCCCTTGCTTTTGGTATGGATATCCTTGATGGCCCGATTCATTTCTTTCATCTGCTCTTGCATCAGATCATTAGCTGGAATAGGCTTGTTTATTGATTCGGTCTCTGCAGCGAACACTGCGGCGGGGGATTCTGATGATAAACAAATTGTTCTTCCTCTTCTGATTTCTCTTCAACTGATTCTGTTTCATTAGAAGTGGTGTCAGGTTGTACTTTCTTTTTGACGATCCTGACCGGTTTTTTCACAGCTTTCTTCTTTGGTTTGTTTTTTGGAGCAACCTCCTTTTGATTGGCCTCAGCCTGTTCTGACATCATTTTGGTCATCATTCTCTTGAACAGGTTGTACATGGCTGGATCTATATCATCGGTTTGATTTTGATTTTGCCCTCTCACTGACTTAGGAGAGCTCGTTGCTTCGACTTCGCTGTCGCTATGCTGAGGGGCAGTCTCCTTTCCTGCTCTGGTTTGAACCATCTTGCAAATGCCAGTGATTTCTGCAGAGATAAAGGAACGGTTAGAGATCGGAGGAGTTTTTTGAAAAATGGAGCCCTTTTGAGAAAAGGACAAGAAAAGAGGAATTGACAGACAATTTAGACAAGTTATCCCATCACCAGGGATTGGGTCATCACAAATTTTGCGATAATTGTGTCACCATTTTGCGGCGAAAAAAATGTGCCTTATGACCTAGGCGAGGTCATCCATCATGATGAGAGATAATCGAAGAAGAATATAAGAAAGAGGTCTCATCACCAGGGATGAGGTCGTCACGAGGATCGTGACCATATAAAACAAAATAAAATTTGGCCATAAAATGCTTTTTATCAGAACAAAAAGTTGCATTTTTATTGATGACAAAATTTAAATACAAAGAGAAGGTGGGCAGACAGTTTGCCACCATTCTCGATATTCCGAGGATACATTAAGACCAGGAAACATAGACAAAGGAATGAAGGAGTCTCAAGTGTACTTGGTTACATGGTATGCCCCAGACCACTGATCCGACTGCAGATCGAACTCTGGCATGTGGCCTGTTGGGAAGCGAGTGTTGACGCGAATATGCCGCTGCGAGAATTGTCTGAGACACCTCTCTGGCTGATAATCGACACAGAAGATAGGGCCAAGCAATCTGTAATGCTTGCTATGAGCATAAGTGTAGCGAGAAACTGATTCTCGTCTGTCAAAGTAATCCCAAAGGATTTCTTCCTGGTGCAGACTCTCAATCAAAGCTCGGTACTGAACTACAGACTTTGGTTTCTTGTTGTTAAATCTGAAGGAACTGGCCTTTAATGGAACATGTCGTAGGAACCACGACTGCAAGGCATACGTACATCCTTCCACCAAAATGGTCTCTCCAAGGGCGAAACGAGCTAAGCCTCTGTAGAGAAAGGCTAGAGCTGCCATGGACACTGAAAGTTGATGGGTCTGCTTGCTTCCCCATCTTCGAAAGAGTTGGGCGACTTTGATATCGATAAAATTTTGACTGTCCTTAAAGAATGCTAACCCTACTGTGCATAGGACCATGGCATGCTGGATTCTTTCTTTCGCTGCTCGGGATAGGGTGTCAACTTCTTCGTAGGTGCCATAATTGCGATAGAGTCCGAACAGGTCGATGAACTGACTCCCGTTGATCTCGGTGAGAGGCCAAGATCTGCTCCCTATTGCTCTGGCTAATGCTTCTCGAACATTTATCCCCTTGACATTGATCATGAATTGCTGCTCGACCGGATCATCTGGTTGACCAACTGGTTCTGGCAATCCCATGATGTCGCTGAACTCATCCATTAGCAGAGTCATCTCTCCCCATGGAAACCAGAATGTGCAGGTACATGGATTCCACCGTTCTGCCATAGCTTGAATCAGACTGTCGTTGATAGTTCGCTTGCCTATTGCTGATGCCATCTCCAATCCACAATCGTCCAAGTGGTCTGGGAACATACGCAAGAAGGTGGCGAACCAGGAATAATACCACCGAGGGAAGTAGGAATGGGACTGGATAACCCGATGATCCGGGGTTTCATCCCTTATTTGATAGAAGACATGATCCCTGGGAAAGATAGCATCGGGAGATTTGGACGCCATCGGACTGAGGCAAGAGAGGAAGAGAATTAGATAGAATGCGGGACTTACGGACAGACTTTTGATGAAAGAGGAGGATAAACACAAATCCTGGAAAGATCAAAGAAATTTAGGAAAAGGGATTTCCAGGGTTTTTAAAGAAAATTTGACATAAAAGAGAAAAGAATGTAGGTAAAGGAAAAGTATATGCCTGGGGTTTTTGAAAATAAAGGGAAGTTTTGAATAGTACACCCAGGGTTTTGAAAAGGGTTTGATATATACGGGAGAATACAAGGAAATATTACACAATCATAGCTGCACAAACAAGAATGCGCACACAGCACTCCCTAAAGGCTGACTCTAAATACAATATTTGAAATGGCTTGTAGGACCCTAATCCTAACTCTATGGTTCAGATCATCTGATTCCAATCAAGGTATGCCGATATACTCAAGCCGAAGCTCGAAGTACGTGGCATAAAAATAATTCTCCGGTGTACCGTGGTGTATGTTGTTTGCTGATGATATTGTTTTGATTGATGAGTCTAGAGCTGGGGTTAATGCTAAGTTAGAATTATGGAGACAGACATTGGAAGCTAGAGGTTTTAAGTTGAGTAAGAGTAAGACTGAATATATGGAATGTCGGTTTAGTAAGCAACGAAGTAGGGATGGGAGTGTAGTGAAGCTTGATGAGCAAGAAATACCGGTGAATGATTATTTCAAATATTTGGGATCCATCATTCAAAAGTATGGAGAAATTGATGGAGATGTAAATCATAGGATAAAGGTTGGGTGGATGAAATGGAAAAGTGAAACTGGAGTGTTGTGCGATCGTAGAATGCCATTGCGGTTGAAGGGAAAGTTTTATAGGACGACTATTAGACCCGCTTTACTATATGGTACAGAATGTTGGGCTGCCAAGAGACATCATATTCAAAAAATGAGTGTAGCTGAGATGCGGATGCTTAGATGGATGTGTGGAAATACAATAAGAGATAAGATTCGGAACGAGGAGATACGTAAGAAGGTAGGTGTTGCACCCATTGAAAATAAGATGCGAGAGAATCGTTTACGGTGGTTTGGACATATTCGGCGAAGGCCTAATGATGCTCCAGTTAGAAGGTTGGAGAAATGGGAAAATAGATTAGTTAAAAGAGGTCGGGGTAGGCCTAGGAAGACTTGGATGGAGATGATCGGAAAGGATATGAATGCTTTGAACCTCACCGAGGACATGGCATTGGATAGAAATGATTGGAGGAAAAGGATTCATGTGGAAGACCCAAAATGATTTTCTTTTTTGGTTCATATCGCTGACCCCAATTGTTTTGGGATGAAGGCGTAGTTGTTGTTGTTGGTTCTAAGGTAAGGTTTCCCAACATCCTTGAGCGCCTACCGATATACCTTAGACTATGGACCTTACGTGGTAGGGGGCGCGAACCCAAATAAGTGGTCCAGTTGTAAGGCTCTCTCCCAAACTATGGTTCAATGAGACAGCCCAACAACGTGAAGACCAAAACAATATAGGTAGGGAGGTTTTCAAAATATGCTCAACATGCAGATAAAACCAGAAAGCTCTAATGCAAGTCCTAAAGAGATAGATTTTAAGTGAATAGAAGCATACACTTGCATACATTGTTTACATTCAATCCCTAAAATTGAGGAGAGTTGTATTTTAGATCTAAATCTAATGTGAACATGGAATAATCTCCTCAATATGGTCCTACCAAACCATACTTAGATCCTATATGTAATGATGTCAGCTTAGGACAGAGTCTAGGCTCCTAAGGTTTGCATGGAAAATGAAGCTGACATAGAAGAATAAAGACTTAGAAAATATTAAAGCAAAGCAAAGACATAGATTCAACCGGACGAAGACGAAGGTCCCATCGCGGTCGCCAAAACTGTGATCATCGCAAAATTTTTCCTCTCTTTTGGTTTCTCTCTCTTACTTCTCTTTTCCTTTCCTAGCCTCTATTTTCCTCCTTTTTGAAGAGAGGAAAAATAAAAGAAAGAAAAAGAAGAGACAAGAGAAAAGAAAAGAAAGAGAGAAGAGGAACTCTTTTGCGGGGTCTCACTTGACATTGATTTGAAAATATTTAGAAAATTACTCGCCTCCGTTTTGAAATATATTGCGGGAAAATAGAGAGACGGGATTCGCTCGTCGGTACGAGGTTCGACCGTTTCTGGCGCCTTTACTAGGGGTAATCAAACCAAGGATCAAATTTATGTCTTTTGTTTTGCCTAAATATTATCTAAGAATTTATCCTAAGTCTAAATGCACAAAGAATCATGCTTGTGCAATGCAAGGATGTATGCTTTTTTTGAAAGATGTTTTGAAAATCTCCAAGTGCTTGATAATGGAGTGAAGAAATGGTTTTTAAATGGTAGAATCTGACTTAGAACTTTGAGATAGATCAAAGAAGTTCTAAGTCTTTGAAATAATCAGAGTTGGGAAAATCTAAAAAAAGAATGATTTTGAAGATGAGTGACAAGAAGCTTCAAAGTCGGAAATGGACTTTGAATTTGAATTTAAACAGGGATTTAAGGGAAGAAGATGAAATTTGAAGTGATATTGAATTCGAAATTTTGAAATCAAGATGGATTTGAGAAAACTAAATGGTATTTAAAAATAGAAATGGATTTAAGAAGTCCAGATGAGATCTGAAAATGGAATTGGATTTGAAATCTAGAATTGGGAATGAAATTGGATTTCTAGATCCTAAGTAGAGTTGGATCCAAGATCTGGAATCCAAGATGGAATTGGGTTCTGAATTCTAAAATGGATTTTGGATCTCAAAACAGATTTAGGATCTTAAATCTGAGATCCAAGATAGAGTTGGACTCTGGACCCTAAGATGGAATTTGGATCTGAAGTCTAAGATCCAAAGTGGAATTGGATTCTGGATCCTAAAATGGATTTGGATCTGAAGTCTAAGATCCAAAGTGGAATTGGATTCTGGATCCTAAAATGGAATTGGATCTGGAGTCTGAGATCCAAGGTAGACATATAAAATGAATTTAATTTTAGTTAAACTTGAGAAATGAACTGGAATTTATATTTAAAAGTGACTCGATTGCTCAGAAAATGATATCAGGGGCAAAAAGGGAATATTTAAAAGATTTTGAAAAATTTGGGGTGTTTACACTATGAGTTCGAGTTTGATTACATGCCTAGGATACCCATACCAGATTGTATATACCCTATACAGGGTCCTCCCATATCATGCACTTCATTTCATCAATAAGTTCATTTCTTTCATCATCGTCACCCTTGCATTTTCATTATGCATTAATTAACTATATGTTTTCTGCTGCCTTGCACCGTTAGACATCATTTCACCCTGTCCTTCATCTCATAGTTTGTGCATCGATTTGACATTCTGCAATCCTGTCAGAACATTGTAAACACCCCAAATTTTCACCCTCATCCAGTGTTTGTCCATTTCATAAGTCATTACAGATCATTGCATGTATTCTGCATAGCATTACATGTCATTGCATAGCATTTCATGTCATTGCATCTCATTTTCGAGATCCAGCACTCCTATTTCAAAACATTCAATCCAGATTTGAATTTTAAAGCTTTTATTTTAAAATCAATTTCAAAACCTGGGTTTTTATTCAACACTCTGTCATTTTCCAACCCCAGGACTTTATATTTCGAAATATTTTCTCAAGGAAACAATCTGGATTCATTTCAAATTCAAATTTTAATCGATTTCAATTCACAGATGAGACCCATTGAGGTGGTGTCGCTTCTGAATTCCTCTATTCATCAAATTTCTCAAATTTTTGAAAGTTTCAGTCCGATCAGGACTCTGTCTCAGAGTCCTAATCCGGTCAGGAGTCTGGTTTTTAAGTCTGTTTTACTTCTATTTTCAGTCTTTTTCGATTATTTTCAAAATTTAGGTCATTTTACATAGTCCAGTTAGTTCAGGACTCTATTTTAGAGTTCGGTTGAGTTAGGAGTCTAACCCTGACTGTGTTTTCTGACATATTTCATCATTTCTTGATAAAATCTTTTGAAAATTCTTTCATTTGGCTTTTAAAATCTAAAATCTCAGAGTCCTAAGAGTTCAGGACTCTAACCCGGAGTTCCAGTTCGCTTAAGACCCTATTTTTAAAGATCTTGAATTTCAAATATCGATTTTAACCCCTTTTCAAAGCCATTTTCAGTGTTTATTTCAAAATTTCTAAAACTCGATGTGGGCCCACTCAGTTGGCACCATATTCAGAGGAATTCTAATTCAGTTAGAACCCTATGCCATTTCAAAAATTCTAATTTTAAGATTACTTTTGAAAATCCTTTTGAAAACTCCTTCAATCTCAAGTTTTAAAATCATCTTTTTGTAAAAAACTCAAGTAGGGCCCACTCGGGGTGGTGCCATATTCGAGTCAGTCAGGGCTAGACTAGGGTTAGTTGATGTCTTGGTTAGTTTTAGAGGTTTAGAAGAATCAAAACCATTTTTGAAAAACTCATTTTTGAAAGTTAGTTTTTAAAACTAGTGTTTTTAAAGGTTTTTAAAGGTGTTTTAAAAATCCAATATGGAAAAACGCCAAGTGGCGCCACATTTGAGGGATTCTTAGGTTTAGCTAGGGGTTAATTAGGGATTAATTAGGATAATTTAGGTCAAGGGCATATAGGTAACTCCACCCAAAAATCGCCCCCCCTTTAGAGTCCAAAATTTTCAAAATTGTCAATTTTTAAACCTAAAAATTTTTCTATAAATAGATGCCATAAGGGGGGTCGATTTTCCCATCTCTCTCCTATTGGATTCTTGGAGCTTCTCTCTCCTCTTCAGCCCTTCCTCCATTGCAGCAACCTCAAGTTAATTATTTTCTTTAATTTTTAGTTTTTATTTAATATTTTTCATTGTTTTAAGCATGATTTAGCCATTGGCACCATCACCTTCATGGATTAAACCATGGATTCAACCTCAAGAACCATCAAGAATCAGCAAGAACGATCCAAGAAGGTGATCTAACCCTGTTTTATGTGATTTACAGGGATTTTAATCCATTAGAATTGATTTTAATATGTTTCTTTACATTATTAACCAATAGAATATATGATTTACCCCTTTTAATGGGTTAAATCTATGTTTTAAAGGTGATATCAAATTCCAGCCATTGATTCCCTATTTTTATTTTATTTTTATGGTTTATTCATGTTTGTTTTACGTTCTACAGCATAGAAATAATTTTTATTTGCTGTTTTATGGTTTATTTTATTGATTTACATTAGTTAATGCATGGTTTTTCAAGTTTCTTAAATTTCTGTGTGTTTTAGGTTTAGAACAGTAAAGATAATGTTATTTCGGATTGAAGTACTCATTGTTTATTTCTGATTTTTTTATATGTGATTCATGCATGAGTTATTGAGTTACTGTAGAAACATCAGAGGTTTTGGATCTCGGGAACCCTGTCAAAAAAATCAGACATCAAATCGGGTTTTTAAAGTTTTAAAATCGTGGTTAAAATCAAGAAGGTAACTTGCTGTTATGATATTTCTCTCATCTTATATCCGATTTTAGATCTGTAAAGTGCTATGGATTCACATTGAGTAGATCTGCTTGCTGTAAAATTTTAGGATTTTTTGGTTACTGTTTAGTATTTTTCCCATTTCAGAGAATCTGTTTTTAAATTTAAAACTCATTAGGGTTTACCAAAACTCTAATCAGACTTGTGTTAGTCATAAATCCCAAACCACGGATCCGATTCATAATATGTAAAAAGTGAGTATTGTTATTTTTATGTCTACTATTCACCACTAAAATTTCAGAGATTTTTGTTTAGGATTGCTATTTATGTATGTATTTTCAATATGAAGTAGCCGTTTTAATCCCTGTTAAAAGTGAAATATTTTAGCTCAGTTTGCCGGAAAGGTTTATCCCTAACCGGAGATGCTTTTTCCAATCTGTAAATTGGGAAATCTCTGTTTTTCTTCCTAGTTAGTCTCTGTAAAATTTCATAAATTTCCATGGAGATTTTACCCCTGATTCAGGTCTTGGATTGAAACTGGTTGGTGAATTAGGTCAAAAATAGCATATTTTTAGGGTTTAATGCAATTTTCGGATTAATTCAATGTCAAAAAATTATTTTTATAATTCCAATTCGACATTAGGGTTATAAAAAGTGAAGGTACCAATTTTTATGGATTTTGGAATCCATTTGATCTCTGAATTAATAAAATTGCAAAACCGGGTTCCTGAAAGATCCAAAAACACTGCTAAAATCACAGTTTTTGTGATATTATTGGATTTTCGTGCATGAGCATATATTTTTAGGATTTAATCATGTTCATAATCATATTAGGATGCTTTAGGTTTAATTTTGTGCTCATTTGATTTCATTTAGTGCATAAAACCTAAATTTTTACCAAAAATCTATTTCTAAAAACCTTGATTTCAAGGCCATAGTCTTGCTATCGGGGGCAATTTGGTCATTTGACCTAAATTTCGAAATCCCTAACCCTAGTTTTCATATATTTAAGCATGTCACATCATATTTAGCTTAGTTTATTTCATCTAAACTTCAAAACTTGCATTTCTACCAAATATCTTTCTGAAAACCCTAATTTCAAGGCCATAGTCTTATTATTAGGGGTATTTTGGTCATTTGGACCCCAATTTCGAAATTCCATATCTTATCTTCCTTATTTATTCAATTTTATTTCATACTTTATCATTTTGATTTAAGGGAATCATGGCAAAAAGGCTTATATCTAGCAAAATCCAACAATTTCCTGATATTGTTGGATAAATCTAGAGAAGCCAACATATATTCATTAACAAGTTTTCTAGTTTTGCAGGTACATTGAAGAATCTATTTTTCATGTATTTAAATTTCAATAGTGATGTAATTTGTAATTAAACTTTGGAATAAGAATTTACATTTCCTGCTTAGCTTCGGTTGCATTGCATATAGTTTATTTTTATAATTTTAATGTGTGATGGATGATGATTCATGCATATTTTTACAAATTCACCATGGTCTACACGAATGGCACGTGCACTAGCTTCTATGAAGTTTATAAACTTGGTGGAATTTGTATTTATGGCCATAGTCAGAATACGAATGATACTTGGATTTATGATCTTCACATTAGCCACATTCAGCCTACACTCTTAGGCTAACTTCAAAAATGCACTGCATTTTTCAAAAATACAAAAAGCATTTCTCAATTCCTCAAAGCCATATTCATTCATTTCATGCATTTGCCAATTCCAATTCAAATCTCAATTCAAAGAAGTTCATTTCCTCAAAATCTCCCAAGTCTTATAGCAAAATCGATTTTCCCAAAAGCATTGAATTTCAAAGAATATTTCAAATGTTTCTCAAGTTCATAAACTCAATTTTCCAAAGTTATGCAGTCAATTTCAAAGTTTGAAGTTAGAATTTTTCTAAGTCTTATTCAAAAGAGTATGGATTTGCCAATGATATTTCAAATATTTCCCAAGTTCCAAATTCAAATTTTCTAAGTAAGAATTTCAATTTCAAAGTTTGAATTCAGAGAAACCAAGTATCTCAGAATCGATTTTCACCAAATGTCAAGGATTCCTCAAAATCGATTTTTATTTCCCTCAGAAGTATATTTCAAATCCCAATTCACGATTTTCCATGTGATACCTATTCTAAATATTTCAATCATTCAAAGCAAACATCATGTTTTCAAAATGTGCATTTTCTGAAAATTCATAGCACATGCCTGATTCTATGTGCATTTAGAAATTAGAATATGATTTAGACAAGTTGAATAGAGCAGAGCAGTAGATTGATCCTTGGTTCGATTACCCCTGTTAAAGGTGGCAGGAACGGTAGAACCTCGTACCGACAGGCGAGTCCCATTCTACAGAATTTTCCCGCATTTTAAACGGAGGCGAGTTATTTTCAAAATCTTTTTCAAAGGTCAGTTTGATTTGCAAAAGTAAAAATTTTGCCATGATAACAAACATGAGCATCATCTGCTGTCATTGGGTGACTTTTGTTGCATTTTATACTGGATAAATGGCACTTAATCTCTGGTTTCATGTTGCTGAATGATATTATCTTTGCAGGATGATCTAATAAGGCATTCATGTTGATCCTTTCGTCTGGTGTCATCTCATCCATATATTTGCATGCCATTACATTCATTACACTTGTTGTATATGAATCGATACCTAACTGGTTTCATTCTATTCATATATATATATAGGCCCTATCTCTTAGAGATAGCCTCTGTTGCCCTTAGGGTTATCCAGCATCCTATATACCATCTCCCTTCATCACTTCATGCGGAATCCTTTTTTTTTTCTTTTTTTCTTTCTTTCTCTTAAATATGCCATATGCATTCATTCATATAGTTTAAATATGGCAGGGATGTATTCATTTCTCCATTAGGATAGATATCTTAGTATATCCTTAGTTTTGATGTATTTTCAATTCTCCTTCTATATGTTGTATTTTCTTGGATGCTAACTCTACCCTTTTGCAGGAAATGTGTGAAAGGGGCTATTCCTTTTCTTAGTTTAGAAATTGTAATCTCAGTTTCAATTTCGAATTGTAATAGTTAGGTATTAATGAGAATGTTTACATTTCCAGCTTTTAGATAGAATGAATGAGCATTGTAAATGTCATAAATTGCTTATTTTTCATGCTTTTTGCCTTTATTTTCCAAAATCTTACAATGGTGAAACATGAATGGCACGTGCACCCCTTTATAAAAGGTAATTAATCCTAAGTTGACGATTTACATCAATGGCCATAGTCAGGATATAAACAAGACTTAGGATTTTTATCTTTTATGAAATAACACTGGATCCTTTTAAAAAATCATCATATTTTCAAATATTCTCTCCTTTTATTAGAGTTTAATTTAAAATTAGTGTAAAATATATATCAATGGCCATAGTCATGATATATTGAAAGCTAATTTCATTTTAAACTCTATAAAAGCACCAAAATATATTTTGTTCTTCCTCTAAATTTAAATATGATTATTATATAATACATTCAATGACCATAGCTAGGGATGTATTATATCTTCAATCTTATTTTAATTCACTTAAAGAATGAAATATGATTTTCAAAACCAATTTCAAATTTCTTAAATTCATTCATCATTTAGGATAGAACCGCATCATATTTTCAAAATCCAAGTAATCTTGAATATCCTTCTTCAAATTCAAATTCTATCTCATTTTCAAGATTCAAAATTCGATTTCAAAGTCCAAATTGACTTTGAAATTTCAAATTCATGTTGTATTTAAAACTTCAATTTTCAAATCAAAATTCAAACTTCAAAGTTCAAATTAACTTTGAAGTTTCTAATTCATCTTTTGATTCAAAATCAAGTTTTCTTATCTTTAAATTCAAAAATCAAAGTTTAAGATTGATCTTGAATCTCAAAAATTTGACTCTTCCTAAATTTTAAATCTGGGTTTTTAAAACCCAGACCCATCTTCAAAAGTCCCATTTGGACTTTCAAAAACCAAATCCAAAGTTAGAACCCAATCCCAACTTAGATCCAGACTTCCCAAAAGCAATCTCCACTTTTGGATCTTAGACTTTAGATCCAAAATCCATTTTAGGATCCAGAATCCAACTCCATCATGGATCATAGACTTCAGATCCAAAATCCATTTTTAGGATCCAGAATCCAACTCCATCATGGATCTTAGACTTCAGATCCAAAATCCATTTTAGGATCCAAAGACCAACTCCATCTTGGATCTCAAACTTCAGATCCAAAATCCATTTTAGGATTCAGAATCCAACTCCATATTGGATCTCAGACTTCAGATCCAAAAATCCATTTTAGGATCCAGAATCCAATTCCATCTTGGATCTCAGACTTCAGATCCAAAATCCATCTTAGGATCCAGAATCCAATTCCATCTCGAATTTCAGATCTTGGATCCTATCCTATTTAGGAATACAAAATTCAACTTCATTATTGGATCTCAGATTTCAGATCCAATTCCCATTTAGGATTCTAAATCCAAAATTGAAACTTTCTCCTGGATCTCAGACTTGGGATCCAAATCCATTTAAAATTCCCAAATTCTACAAACCAATTCCATTTTCATATCCCTAAAATCCAAATTCCATTTTTTTTCAAACTCAATTTGGATTTCTCAAGTCCCATCTTGATTTCAAAATTTTGAAATTGGAATTCAATTCCATTTTCTCTCCTAAATCCATTTTCAAAATTCAAAGTCAATTTCTGACTTTGAAAATTCCTTTCTTTTTCTTTTATCTCAGCTTCAAATCATTCTTTTCAAAATCAAAGATTTATTCTCCCAAACTCTGATTATTTTAAAAACTTAGAACTTTAAATCTCAAGTTCTAAGTTAGAAACCATTTCTTCATTCTATCATCAGATTCATCTAAAAAACAGTTGGAGATTTCCTAAATCACTTTTCAAAAAGAGCATACATCCTTGCATTGCACAAGCATGATTCTTTGTGCATTTAAACTTAGAATAAACTCTTAGATAATCTTTTAGCAAAGCAAAGAGGCATAAATTCGACCCTTGGTTCGATTACCCCTAGTAAAGGCGCCAGGAACGGTCGAACCTCGTACCGACGAGCGAATCCCGTCTCCCAATTTTCCCGCAAATATTTTAAAACGGAGGGGAGTAATTTTCTGAAATATTTTTAAAATTAAGGTCAAGTGAGACCTTCGCAGAAGATTTCCTCTCTCTCTTCTTTCTTTTCTTTTCTCTTCTCTCTTCCTTTCTGTCTTTTATTTTCTCTCTTCAAAAAGGAGGAGATAAAGGTTAGAAAGGAAAAGAGAAGGAAGAAAGAGAGAATACCTAGAGAGGAAAAATTTTGCGATGATCACATATGATCAGCAAGAAAGACATAGAGTTGGATCCTGCCAAGGCAAAGACAATCATTGATATGCCGCCTCCCACCAATCTCAGAGAACTGCGAAGCCTTTAGGGACGAATTCCTCTATTCATCAAATTTCTCAAATTTTTGAAAGTTTCAGTCCGATCAGGACTCTGTCTCAGAGTCCTAATCCGGTCAGGAGTCTGGTTTTTAAGTCTGTTTTACTTCCATTTTCAGTCTTTTTTGATTATTTTCAAAATTTAGGTCATTTTACATAGTCCAGTTAGTTCAGGACTCTATTTTAGAGTTCGGTTGAGTTAGGAGTCTAACCCTGACTGTGTTTTCTGACTTATTTCATCATTTCTTGATAAAATCTTTTGAAAATTCTTTCATTTGGCTTTTAAAATCTAAAATCTCAGAGTCCTAAGAGTTCAAGACTCTAACCCGGAGTTCCAGTTCGCTTGAGACCCTATTTTCAAAGATCTTGAATTTCAAATATCGATTTTAACCCCTTTTCAAAGCCATTTTCAGTGTTTATTTCAAAATTTCTAAAACTCGATGTGGGCCCACTCAGTTGGCACCATATCCAGAGGAATTCTAATTCAGTTATAACCCTATGCCATTTCAAAAATTCTAATTTTAAGATTACTTTTGAAAATCCTTTTGAAAACTCCTTCAATCTCAAGTTTTAAAATCATCTTTTTGTAAAAAACTCAAGTAGGGCCCACTCGGGGTGGTGCCATATTCGAGTCAGTCAGGGCTAGACTAGGGTTAGTTGATGTCTTGGTTAGTGTTAGAGGTTTAGAAGAATCAAAACCATTTTTGAAAAACTCATTTTTGAAAGTTAGTTTTTAAAACTAGTGTTTTTAAAGGTTTTTAAAGGTGTTTTAAAAATCCAATGTGGAAAAATGCCAAGTGGCGCCACATTTGGGAGATTCTTAGGTTTAGATAGGGATTAATTAGGGATTAATTAGGATAATTTAGGTCAAGGGCATATAGGTAACTCCACCCAAAAATCGCCCCCCCTTTAGAGTCCAAAATTTTCAAAATTGTCAATTTTTAAACCTAAAAAATTTTCTATAAATAGATGCCATAAGGGGGGTCGATTTTCCCATCTCTATCCTATTGGATTCTTGGAGCTTCTCTCTCCTCTTCAGCCCTTCCTCCATTGCAGCAACCTCAAGGTAATTATTTTCTTTAATTTTTAGTTTTTATTTAATATTTTTCATTGTTTTAAGCATGATTTAGCCATTGGCACCATCACCTTCATGGATTAAACCATGGATTCAACCTCAAGAACCATCAAGAATCAGCAAGAACGATCCAAGAAGGTGATCTAACCCTATTTTATGTGATTTACAGGGATTTTAATCCATTAGAATTGATTTTAATATGTTTCTTTACATTATTAACCAATAGAATATATGATTTACCCCTTTTAATGGGTTAAATCTATGTTTTAAAGGTGATATCAAATTTCAGCCATTGATTCCCTGTTTTTATTTTATTTTCATGGTTTATTCATGTTTTGTTTTACGTTCTACAGCATAGAAATAATTTTTATTTGCTGTTTTATGGTTTATTTTATTGATTTACATTAGTTAATGCATGGTTTTTCAAGTTTCTTAAATTTCTGTGTGTTTTAGGTTTAGAACAGTAAAGATAATGTTATTTAGGATTGAAGTACTCATTGTTTATTTCTGATTTTTTTATATGTTATGCATGCATGAGTTATTAAGTTACTGTAGAAAAATCAGAGGTTTTGGATCTCGGGAACCCTGTCAAAAAAATCAGACATCAAATCGGGGTTTTAAAGTTTTAAAATCATGGTTAAAATCAAGAAGGTAACTTGCTGTTATGATATTTATCACATCTTATATCCGATTTTAGATCTGTAAAGTGATATGGATTCACATTGAGTAGATCTGTTTGCTGTGAAATTTTCGGATTTTTTGGTTACATTTTAGTATTTTTCCTTTTTCAGAGAATCTGTTTTTAAATTTAAAACTCATTAGGGTTTACCAAAACTCTAATCAGACTTGTGTTAGTCATAAATCCTAAACCACAGATCCGATTCATGATATGTAAAAAATGAGTATTGTTATTTTTATGTCTACTATTCACCACTAAAATTTCAGAGATTTTTGTTTAGGATTGCTATTTATGTCGGTATTTTAAATCTGAAGTAGCCGTTTTAATCCCTGTTAAAAGTGAAATATTTTAGCTCAGATTGCCGGAAGGGTTTCTCCCTAACCGAAGATGCTTTTTCCGATCTGTAAATTGGGAAATATCTGTTTTTCTTCCTAGTTAGTCTCTGTAAAATTGCATAAATTTCCATGGAGATTTGACCCCTGATTCAGGTCTTGGATTGAAACTGGTTGGTGAATTAGGTCAAAAATAGCATATTTTTAGGGTTTAATGCAATTTTCGGATTAATTCAATGTCAAAAAATTATTTTTATAATTCCAATTCGACATTAGGGTTATAAAAAGTGAAGGTACCAATTTTTATGGATTTTGGAATCCATTTGATCTCTGAATTAATAAAATTGCAAAACCGGGTTCCTGAAAGATCCAAAAACACTGCTAAAATCACAGTTTTTGTGATATTATTGGATTTTCGTGCATGAGCATATATTTTTAGGATTTAATCATGTTCATAATCATATTAGGATGCTTTAGGTTTAATTTTGTGCTCATTTGATTTCATTTAGTGCATAAAACCTAAATTTTTACCAAAAATCTATTTCTAAAAACCTTGATTTCAAGGCCATAGTCTTGCTATCGGGGGCAATTTGGTCATTTGACCTAAATTTCGAAATCCCTAACCCTAGTTTTTATATATTTAAGCATGTCACATCATATTTAGCTTAGTTTATTTCATTTAAACTTCAAAACTTGTATTTTTACCAAATATCTTTCTGAAAACCCTAATTTCAAGGCCATAGTCTTGTTATTAGGGGTATTTTGGTCATTTGGACCCCAATTTCGAAATTCCATATCTTATCTTCCTTATTTATTCAATTTTATTTCATACTTTATCATTTTGATTTAAGGGAATCATGGCAAAAAGGCTTATATCTAGCAAAATCCAACAATTTCCTGATATTGTTGGATAAATCTAGAGAAGCCAACATATATTCTTTAACAAGTTTTCTAGTTTTGCAGGTACATTGAAGACTCTATTTTTCATGTATTTAAATTTCAATAGTGATGTAATTTGTAATTAAACTTTGGAATAAGAATTTACATTTCCTGCTTAGCTTAGGTTGCATTGCATATAGTTTATTTTTATAATTTTAATGTGTGATGGATGATGATTCATGCATATTTTTACAAATTCACCATGGTCTACACGAATGGCACGTGCACTAGCTTCTATGAAGTTTATAAACTTGGTGGAATTTGTATTTATGGCCATATTCAGAATACGAATGATACTTAGATTTATGATCTTCACATTAGCCACATTCAGCCTACACTCTTAGGCTAACTTCAAAAATGCACTGCATTTTTCAAAAATACAAAAAGTATTTCTCAATTCCTCAAAGCCATATTCATTCATTTCATGCATTTGCCAAATCCAATTCAAATCTCAATTCAAAGAAGTTCATTTCCTCAAAATCTCCCAAGTCTTATAGCAAAATCGATTTTCCCAAAAGCATTGAATTTCAAAGAATATTTCAAATGTTTCTCAAGTTCATAAACTCAATTTTCCAAAGTTATGCAGTCAATTTCAAAGTTTGAAGTTAGAATTTTTCTAAGTCTTATTCAAAAGAGTATGGATTTGCTAATGATATTTCAAATATTTCCCAAGTTCCAAATTCAAATTTTCTAAGTTAGAATTTCAATTTCAAAGTTTGAATTCAGAGAAACCAAGTATCTCAGAATCGATTTTCACCAAATGTCAAGGATTCCTCAAAATCGATTTTTATTTCCCTCAGAAGTATATTTCAAATCCCAATTCACGATTTTCCATGTGATACCTATTCTAAATATTTCAATAATTCAAAGCAAACATCATGTTTTAAAAATGTGCATTTTCTGAAAATTCATAGCACATGCCTGATTCTATGTGCATTTAGAAATTAGAATATGATTTAGACAAGTTGAATAGAGCAGAGCAGTAGATTGATCCTTGGTTCGATTACCCCTGTTAAAGGTGGCAGGAACGGTCGAACCTCGTACCGACAGGCGAGTCCCATTCTACGGAATTTTCCCATATTTTAAACGGAGGCGAGTTATTTTCAAAATCTTTTTCAAAGGTCAGTTTGATTTGCAAAAGTAAAAATTTTGCGATGATAACAGGTTTGGCGACCGTGATGGGACCTGTCTTCGCCTGATCAATTTAATGCTCTACTTAGTTCAAATTGTCAAAATCGATTTCCATGGAATGTCAGCTTTGCTTTATGATATCATGTGAACCTAGGAGCCTAGACTTGAACCCAGCTGACATGGATTGCATGTAGACTAGGTATGGTTTGGTAGGACCATATTGAGGAGAATTATTCATGCTCGCATAGACTTAGGTCTAATACAACACTCCTCAATTTAGGAATTGTATGAAAACAATGTTTGCTTCTTCAAATATTTCAAAAATCTATCTCTTTAGGACTTAGAGCCTTCTGTTTGATTGCATGTGCTCATGTTTTCAAAAAACCACCCCCACCTATATTGTCCCGGTCTTCACGTTGCTGGGCTCTCTTCCAGAACCATAGTTCGGGACAGAGCCTCACAACTGGGCCACTTATTTGGGTGAAAACCCCCCTGCCACGTACCAAGGGCCATAGTCCAACGTATATCGGTAGGTGCTCAAGGATGTTGGAAAACTTGAACCTAGAACCGGAGAAATTGATTTTATGCCACGTACATTGAGCCTTGGCTTGAGTATATAGGCATAACTGGATTGGATACAGTTGATCTGAACCTTAGAGTTAGGATTAAGGTCCTACAGCTATTTCAAAATTTGTGCATCTAGAGTCAGCTTTTAGGGAATGCTGTTTGTGCATACTTGTTTATGCAGAATTTGATTGAATATGTTATTTCCTTTTTATTTTCCATATTTTTCCCAATTTTCTAAAATACTGGACGATTTTCTCAAAATTCCCCAATCTATGTCCATGTACTGTCCATGTTTTAAACCTTGGACGATTTTCCAAATACTTCATTTTCCATTTATTTCTTCATATTTCATCAAACCCTGGACGATTTTCCAAATTTCCCTTAATTTCCTTCAAAACTCCAGGTGATTTCCCATCTTTCCTTTCTTCTGGATCTTGAATTCCTACTTTATTTTTATCCTGCCTGCATTTTCCTCAAAATTCCTGTATTTTCCAAGTCTTATTCCAATTTCCATGTCTTCCAGTCCGATGGCATCCAGTCAGCTTGATTCAGTCTTCCCTGAGGGTCACATCTCCTACGAGGTGCGACAAAGTCTTCCCAAACATCGAGTCCTCAGCACCGGATCCTTCTTTCCCCGGTGGTATTATTCATGGTTCAAGAACATCTCTCGTATGTTTCCGGACCATCTGGACGAGTGTGGATTGGAACTGGCGTCCGCAGTGGGAAAGCAGACAGTCAACGACAACTTGATTCTTGCACTAGCAGAGCGGTGGAATCCGAGCACTTCTACCTTCTGGTTCCCATGGGGCGAGATGACAGTACTGATGGATGAATTTTCAGAGATTATGGGATTGCCCGAGCCAGCCGGTCAGCCTGGAGATCCATTGGAGAAACAATTTCTGATTAATGTTAAGGGTCTGGACCCTAAGGATGCCTTAGCTCGCATGACAGGGCGTAAGTCTTGGCCACTGATCGAAGAAGATGGAAATGAATACGTGAGCCTGATCGAAATCTACAGACAGTATGGGACATTCGTAGAAGTCAGCTCGTTGTCCAGGACAGCTCGAGAAAGAATTCAGCATGCGATGGTTCTGTGCACGGTGGGATTAGCTTTCTTTCCCGACGGACGGAATTATATGGATATCAGAATAGTTCAGCTTCTAAGGAGATGGGGAAGTCGACAGACCAGCCGCCTCTCCATTGCCATGGCCGCACTCGCCTTTATATACCGAGGGTTGACTCGTTTCGCACTCGAAGAGTCGATCCTAGTCGAAGGGTGCACCTATGCCTTGCAGTCTTAGTTCCTCCGACATGTGCCAGTCCGAGCCAGTTCCTTCAGATACAATGGTGAAAAGCTTCTTCCAATTGCGCGATACCGGTTCTTGATCAACAACCTTCAGGAGAAAGAGGTCGTATGGGACTACTTTGATCGCCAGGAATCACCTCCCAGATATACTTATGCATACGGCAAGCGATTCAGGCTACTTGGCCCGTTCTTCTGCGCATACTATCATCCAGAGCGGTGTGTCAGGCAATTCTCTCAGAGGCAGAAGCGTGTAGAGATTCGTCCACTAGCCGGGGTTCTGCCAGAATTCGATCTCACATCAGACCAGTGGTCCGGAGCATACCATTCTGCCAGACATGGCTTGGATTCCTTTGTCAGTCTTACTATTTTTCCTGGTCCTCGTGTATCTTCTGATTATCTGGAGTGGTGAAAAATTGTCTGTCCTCCTCCCCTCTGTCAAGTGTATTATTGATAAAATCATGTTTTCCCCCTCAATAAAAATTCCTTTATTTTACATTGTTTTGACGACCTCGCCTAGGTAACAAGGCATGTTTTCAGTTGTTTATCTTGCAAAGAATAGCAACACAATTGTCGTAATCCCAGCGACGACTCAATCCCTAGTAATGGGATATTATTTCAATTGTCTACCAAAATTCTCAACAAATATTTTCCTCCAAACCAAATTTCCTTCAGAAGCCTAACCATCAGTTCTGCCCTGCAGAGAGCATCAGCAATATCCAAGAGAACAATTGTGATACCCGATGGTTCATACAAGATCCAGAAAGAAAACCACATCAGTTGAAGGCGTCGCGTACTCAGTAGCTTCAGAAGAAGAGATGGACTCACCTCGATCAATCCAGAGTTAGGGTCAGCAGGCGGATGATGGCATCGATCCCCAAATGTATGTCATGTTCAAAAAAATGATGACCAAGATGCTGGCAGAGCAAGCTGAGGCCAGTACTGAGCAAATTCAGACCAAACAGAAAGATAAGGGTCATGTCGTCAAGAATGTGAAGGTCAGCAAAAAGTAGAGTCGTCACGAGGAAATATCTGATGAGTCAGAATCAGCTGACGATGCTGACAAGGAATGTGAAAATAAATACGAATTCAAAAGGTCGACTCAGGGTCAGGGGTCGGCTTACAAATCCAAAAACCAGTCTGTTGACGACCCTACCCAGTCACAGCTAAAAGACATGATGAAAATGGTCAAAGATCTGCAGGCCCGCGACAAGGGCAAGAAAGTCTTCATCAGCGAAGACTTCTATGATGGTTTAGATGGGGACGACGATCTGGATAATCTCCCCAGAAAATTTATCAAGTTTGATGGTTCTGGCGACCCTAAGGCTCATCTCGCCATGTTTTTCGCTGAATGTTCACGATTCAAGCGTGACAATCAGGCACTCTTCCTTTGCTTCCCTCGCAGTCTGGAGGGAACGACAGCTAAATGGTACTCGGAGCACATCAACCCCATAGAGCTGAAAGAATTTGATAAGGTGGTAAATATGTTCATTGAGCGCTTTCTGTTCAATGCTGAGGCGCTCCTGACCCTCAGCCACCTCTGTGGTCTAAAACAGAGAGAAAATGAAAAAGCTAGAGACTTCATCCACCGCTGGAGGTCAGCTTGTAATAAAATGAGAGATCCCATATCAGAGGGGCACGCTTTGTCTCTAATTCTGAGTAACTTCTCGCAACCACTGAAAGGCCTCATCTCCACCGAACCGTCCAGAACCTTTATCGAATTAACAGAGCGAGCCGAGTGGCTCGAATTAAGTATGGAGAATGACTTCTATGAAGGTTTCACTTTCACCAAGAACAACGGCCAGAACGAGTCAAAGAAGAAGACTCACTTCACTAATTCTGTCAGTAATAATAAATGGAATCATCGCAAGGGGCAGAATAGAGACTTCTGTTATGGGGCAGGAGGTTTGTAAACACACCAAATTTTTACCTTCATCTAGTGTTTGTCCATTTCATAAGTCATCACAGATCATTGCATGTCATTGCACGCATTCTGCATAGCATTGTATGACATTGCATCTCATTTTCGAGATCCAGCACTCCTATTTCAAAACATTCAATCCAGATTTGAATTTTAAAGCTTTATTTCAAAATCAATTTCAAAACCTAGGTTTTTATTCAATACTCTGTCATTTTCCAACCCCAGGACTTTGTATTTCGAAATATTTTCTCAGAAAACAATCTGGATTCCTTTCAAATTCAAACTTTAATCGATTTCAATTCACAGATGAGACCCATTTAGATGGTGTCGCTTCTGAATGCCTCTATTCATCAAATTTCTCAAATTTTTGAAAGTTTCAGTCCGATCAGGACTCTGTCTCAGAGTCCTAATCCGGTCAGAAGTTTGGTTTTTAAGTCTGTTTTACTTTCATTCTCAATCTTTTTCGTTTGTTTTCGAAATTTAGGTCATTTCACAGAGTCCAGTTAGTTCAGGACTCTGTTTTAGAGTTCGGTCGAGTTAGGAGTCTAACCCTGACTGTGTTTTCTAACTTATTTCATCATTTCTTGATAAAATCTTTTGAAAATTCTTTCTTTTGGCTTTTAAAATCTAAAATCTCAGAGTCCTAAGAGTTCAGGACTCTAACCCGGAGTTCCAGTTCGCTTGAGACCCTATTTTCAAAGATCTTGAATTTCAAATACTGATTTTAACCCCTTTTCAAAGCCATTTTCAGTGTTTATTTCAAAAATGTTCAAAATTCGATGTGGGCCCACTCAGTTGGCACCATATCCAGAGGAATTCTAACTCAGTTAGGACCTTATGCCATTTCAAAAATCCTAATTTTAAGTTTACTTTTGAAAATCTTTTGAAAACTCCTTCAATTTCAAGTTTTAAAATCGCTTTTTGAAAAACTCAAGTAGGGCCCACCCGGGGTGGCGCCATATTCAAGTAAGTCAGGGCTAGACTAGGGTTAGTTGATGTCTTGGTTAGTGTTAGAGGTTTAGAAGAGTCAAAACCATTTTGAAAAACTCATTTTTGAAAGTTAGTTTTTAAAACTAGTGTTTTTAAAGGTTTTTAAAAATGTTTTAAAAACCCAATGTGAGAGAATGCCAAGTGGCACCACATTTGGGGGATTCTTAGGTTTAGCTAGGGGTTAATTAGGAACTATTTAGGATAATTTAGACTAAGGGCATATAGGTAACTCCACCCAAAAATCGCCCCCCCCCCCCTTTAGAGTCCAAATTTTTCAAAATTGTCAATTTTTAAACCTAATTTTTTTATTATAAATAGAGGCATAAGGGGGGTCGATTTTCCCATCTCTCTCTTATTGGATTCTTGGAGCTTCTCTGTCCTTTCCATCCCTTCCTCCATTGCTGCAAATCCAAGGTATGAACTTCTTCACTTTTCTTATTTTATTTAATGCTTTTTAATGCTTTAAACCTAGATTTAGGCTTGGACACCCATCCTTATGGAAGATCAACCATGGTTTCACCTCAAGAACCATCAAGAACCAGCAAGAAAAATCCAAGAAGGTGATCTAACCCTGTTTTGGATAATTTACAGAGATTTTAATCCATTAGAATTGATTTTAACATGATTCTTTGCATTATTAACCAATAAAATATATGATTTACCCTTTTTAATGGGTTAAATCTATGTTTTAAAGGTGATATCAAATTCCAGCCATTGATTCCCTATTTTTAATTTATTTTCATGGTTTATTCATGTTTGTTTTACGTTCTATAGCATAGAAATAAGTTTTATTTACTGTTTTATGGTTTATTTTATTTATTTACATTAGTTAATGCATGGTTTTTCAAGTTTCTTAAATTTCTGTGTGTTTTAGGTTTAGAACAGTAAAGATAATGTTATTTCGGATTGAAGTTCTCATTTTTTATTTCTGATCTTTTTATATGTGATGCATGCATGAGTTATTGAGTTACTGTAGAAAAATCAGAGGTTTTGGATCTTGGGAACCCTGTAAAAAAAATCAGACATCAAATCGGGTTTTTAAAGCTTTAAAATCGTGGTTAAAATCAAGAAGGTAACTTGCTGTGATGATATTTCTCTCATCTTATATCCGATTTTAGATATGTAAAGTGCTATGGATTCACATTGAGTAGATCTGTCTGCTGTGAAATTTTTGGATTTTTTGATCACTGTTTAGTATTTTTTCCTTTTTAGAGAATCTGTTTTTAAATTTAAAACTCGTTAGGGTTTACCAAAACCTTAATCAGACTTGTGTTAGTCATAAATCCCAAACCACAGATCCGATTTTAGATCTGTAAAAAGTGAGTATTATTATTTTTCTGTCTACTGTTCAATACTAAAACCTCAAAGATTTTTGTTTAGGTTTGCTATTTATGTTTGTATTTTCAATCTGGAATAACTGTTTTAATCCCTGTTAAAAGTGATATATTTTAGCTCAGATTGCCGGAAGGGTTTCTCCCTAACCGAAGATGATTTTTCCTATCTGTAAATTGGGAAATATCTGTTTTCCTTTCTAGTTAGTCTCTGTAAAATTTCATAAATTTCCATGGAGATTTGACCCCTGGTTCAGGTCTTTGACTGAGACTGGTTGGTGAATTAGGTCAAAAATAGCATATTTTTAGGGTTTAATGCAATTTTCGGATTAATTCAATGTCACAAAAATTATTTTTATAATTCCAATTAGACATTAGGGTTATAACAAGTGCAGGTACCAATTTTTATAGATTTTGGAATCCATTTGATGGCTGAATTGAGCAAATTGCAAAACCGGGTTCCTGAAATATCCAAAAACACTGCTAAAATCACAGTTTTTGTGATATTGTTAGATTTTCGTGCATAAGCATATATTTTTAGGGTTTAATCATGTTAATAATCATGTTAGGATGATTTAGGTTTAATTTTGTGCTCATTTGATTTCATTTAGTGCATAAAACCTAAATTTTTACAAAAAATCTATTTCTAAAAACCCTGATTTCAAGGCCATAGTCTTGCTATCGGGGGCAATTTGGTCATTTGACCTAAATTTCGAAATCCCTAACCCTAATTTCATATTTTTAATCATGTCTTAGCATATTTGGTTTGAGTTTATTCCATTCAAATTTCAAAACTTGCATTTTATCAAAATATCTTTCTAAAAACCCTAATTTCAAGGCCATAGTCTTGTTATTAGGGGTATTTTGGTCATTTGGACCCCAATTTCGAAATTTCATATTTTACCTTTATTATTTCTTCATGTTTTATCATTTTGATTTAAGGGAATCATGGCAAAAAGGCTTCTATCTAGCAAAATCCCACAATTTCCTGATATTGTTGGATAAATCTAAAAAAGCCAACATATTTTCATGAACCAAGTTTTCTAGTTTTGCAGGTACATTGAAGACTTTATTTTTCATGTATTTAAATTTCAATAGTGATGTAATTTGTAATTAAACTTTGGAATAAGAATTTACATTTCCTGCTTAGCTTAGGCAGCATTGCATATAGTGTTTTTTTAATAATGTCAATGTGTGATGAATGATGATTCATGCATATTCTTACAAATTCACCATGGTCTACACGAATGGCACATGCACTAGCTTTTATGAAGTTTGTAAACTTGGTGGAATTTGTATTTATGGCCATAGTCAGAATACGAATGATACTCAGATTTATAATCTTCACATTAGCCACATTCAGCCTACACTCTTAGGCTAACTTCAAAATGCACTGCATTTCTCAAAAATACAAAAAAGTATTTCTCAATTCCTCAAATCCATATTCATTCATTTCATGCATTTGCCAATTCCAATTCAAATTCTAAGTCAAGGGAAATTGAATTCCTCAAAATCTCCTAAGTCTTATAGCAAAATCGATTTTCCCAAAAGCATTGAATTTCAAAGAATATTTCAAATATTTCCCAAGTTCCAAATTCAAATTTTCTAAGTTAGAAATTCAATTTCAAAGTTTGAATTCAGAGAAACCAAGTTTCTCAGAATCGATTTTCACCAAATGTCAAGGATTCCTCAAAATCGATTTTTATTTCTCTCAGAAGTATACTTCAAATCCCAATTCACGATTTTCCATGTGATACCTATTCTAAATATTTCAATCATTCAAAGCAAACATCATGTTTTCAAATGTGCATTTTCTGAAAATTCATAGCACATGCCTGATTCTATGTGCATTTAGAAATTAGAATATGATTTAGACAAGTTGAATAGAGTAGAACATAAGATTGATCTTTGGTTCAATTACCCCTGTTAAAGGTGGCAGGAACGGTTGAACCTCGTACCGACAGGCGAGTCCCATTCTACGGAATTTTCCCGCATTTTAAAACGGAGGCGAGTTATTTTCAAAAACTTTTTCAAAGGTTAGTTTGATTTGCAAAAGTAAAATTTTGCGATGATAACAGGTTTGGCGACCGTGATGGGACCTGTCTTTGCCTGATCAATCTAATGCCCTACTTAGTTCAGATTGTCAAAATCGATTTCCATGGAATGTCAGCTTTGCTTTATGATATCATGTGAACCTAGGAGCCTAGACTTGAACCCAGCTGACATGGAATGCATATAGACTAGGTATGGTTTGGTAGGACCATATTGAGGAGAATTATTCATGCTCACATAGACTTAGGTCTAATACAACACTCCTCAATTTAGGAATTGTATGAAAACAATGTTTGCTTCTTCAAATATTTCAAAAATCTATCTCTTTAGGACTTAGAGCCTTCTGTTTGATTGCATGTGCTCATGTTTTTCAAAAATCACCCCACCTATATTGTCCCGGTCTTCACGTTGCTGGGCTCTCTTCCAGAACCATAGTTCGGGACAGAGCCTCACAACTGGGCCACTTATTTGGGTGAAAACCCCCCTGCCACGTACCAAGGGCCATAGTCCAACGTATATCGGCAGGTGCTCAAGGATGTTGGAAAACTTGAACCTAGAACCAGAGAAATTGATTTTATGCAACGTACATTGAGCCTTGGCTCGAGTATATAGGCATAACTGGATTGGATACAGATGATCTGAACCTTAGAGTTAGGATTAAGGTCCCACAGCCATTTCAAAATTTGTGCATCTAAAGTCAGCTTTTAGGGAATGTTGTATGTGCATACTTGTTTGTGCAGAATGTGATTGAATATGTTATAGTCATATTTTCTAAAAATACTGGACGATTTTTCAAAATTCCCCAGTCCATGTCCATGTACTGTCTATGTTTTAAATCCTGGACGATTTTCAAAACACTTCATTTTATAAAGTACTTCCTTATATTTCATTAAACCTTGGACGATTTTCATAAAATTCCTCCATTTTCTTCAAAACTCTGGGTGATTTCCCATCTTTCCTGTCTTCTAGATCTCGAATTTCCTGCTTTATTTTTATCCTGCCTGCATTTTTCTCAAAATTCCTGTATTTTTCTCAAATCATATTCCAATTTCCATGTCTTCCAGTCCGATGGCATCCAGTCAGCTTGATTCAGTCTTCCCTGACGGTCACATCTCCTACGAGGTGCGACAACGTCTTCCCGAACATCGAGTCCTCAGCACCGGATTTTTCTTTCCCCGGTGGTATTATTCATGGTTCAAGAACTTCTCTCGTATGTTTCCGAACCATCTAGACGAGTGTGGATTGGAACTGACGTCCGCAGTGGGAAAGCAGACAGTCAACGGCAACTTGATTCATGCACTAGCAGAACGGTGAAATCCGAGCACTTCTACCTTCTGGTTCCCGTGGGGCGAGATGACAGTACTGATGGATGAATTTTCAGAGATTATGGGATTGCCCGAGCCAGCCGGTCAGCCTGGAGATCCATTGGAGAAACAGTTTCTGATTAATGTTAAGGGTCTGGACCCTAAGGATGCCTTAGCCCGCATGACAGGACGCAAGTCTTGGCCTCTGATTGAAGAAGATGGAAATGAATATGTGGATCTGCTCGAAATCTACAGACAGCATGGGACATTTGTGGAAGTCAGTTCGTTGTCTAGGACAGCTCGAGAGAGAATTCAGCATGCGATGGTTCTGTGCACGGTGGGATTGACTTTCTTTCCCGACGGACGAAATTACATGGATATCAGAATAGTTCAGCTTCTAAGGAGATGGGGAAGTCGACAAACCAGCCGCCTCGCAATAGCCATGGCCGCACTCGCCTTTCTATACCGAGGGTTGACTCATTTCGCACTCGGAGAATCGATCCTAGTCGAAGGATGCACCTATGCCTTGCAGTCTTGGTTCCTCCGGCATGTGCCAGTCCGAGCCAGTTCCTTCAGAGACAATGGTGAGAAGCTCCTTCCAGTTGCACGATACCGGTTCTTGATCGACAACCTTCAGGAGGAAGAGGTCGTATGGGACTACTTTGATCGCTAGGAATCACCTCCCAGATATACTTATGCATACTGCAAGCGATTCAGGCTACTGGGACCATTCTTCTGCGCATATTATCATCCAGAGCGGTGTGTCAGGCAATTCTCTCAGAGGCAGAAGCGCGTAGAGATTCGTCCACTAGCCGGGGTTCTGCCAGAATTCGATCTCACATCAGATCAGTGGTCCGGAGCATACCATTCTGCCAGACATGGCTGGGATTCCTTTGTCAGTCTTACTATTTTTCCTGGTCCTCGTGTATCTTCTGATTATCTAGAGTGGTGGAAAATTGTTTGTCCCCCTCCCCTCTGTCAAGTGTATTATTGATAAAATCATGTTTTTCCTCTTAATAAAAATTCCTTTATTTTACATTGGTTTGACGACCTCGCCTTGGTAACAAGGCATATTTTCAGTTGTTTATCTTGCAAAGAATAGCAACGCAATTGTCGTAATCCCAGCGACGACTCAATCCCTAGTAATGGGATATTATTTCAATTGTCTACCAAAATTCTCAACAAATATTTTCCTCCAAACCAAATTTCCTTCAAAAGCCTAACCATCAGTTCTGCCCTGCAGAGAGCATCAGTAACATCCAAAGAGAACATTTGCGATACCCGATGGTTGATACAAGATCCAGAAAGAAAGCCGCATCAGTTGAAGGCGTCGCGTACTCAGTAGCTTCAGAAGAAGAGATGGACTCACCTCGATCAGTCCAGAGTCAGGGTCAGCAGGCGGATGATGGCATCGATCCCCAAATGTACGTCATGTTCAAAAAGATGATGACCAAGATGCTGGCAGAACAAGCTGAGGCCAGTACTGAGCAAATTCAGACTAAGCAGAAAGATAAGGGTCATGCCGTCAAGAATGTGAAGATCAGTAAAAAGCAGAATCGTCATAAGGAAATGTCTGATGAGTCAGAATCAGCAGATGATACTGACAAAGAGTATGAAAACAAGCAAGAATTCAAAAGGTCGACTCAGGGGCAGGGGTCGGCCTACAAATCCAAGAATCAGTCTGTTGACGACCCTACGCAGTCACAACTCAAAGATGTGATGAAAATAGTTAAGGATCTTGAAACTCGTGACAAGGGCAAAAGAGTCTTTACAAGTGAAGACTTCTATGATGGACTGGATGGGGATGATGATCATGATAATCTCCCCAAGAAATTTATCAAGTTTGACGGTTCGGGTGACCCAAAAGCACATCTCGCCCTATTCTTCGCAGAATGTTCCAGGTTCAAGAGGAACAATCGTGCCTTATTTCTCTGCTTCCCTCGCAGTTTGGAAGGTGTCGCAGCAAAGTGGTACTCAGAGCACATTAATCCGATAGAACTGAAAGAATTCAACAAAGTGGTCAATTTATTTATTGAGCGCTTTCTATTCAACGCTGAAGCACTCCCGACTCTCAGTCATCTCTGCAGTCTGAGGCAGAAGGAAAACGAGAAGGCCAGGGATTTTATTCATAGATGGAGATCCGCTTGCAATAAGATGTGCGAGCCAATAGCAGAAAGACACGCACTATCTTTGATCCTGAGCAACTTCTCGCAACCCCTGAGGGGACTAATTTCTACATCTCCATCGAAGAGCTTCATAGAACTAACAGAACGAGCCGAATGGCTCGAGTTGAGTATGGAGAACGGGTCTTATGAAGGTTTTATGTTTACAAAGAATAACAGTCAATAAGAATCAAAGAAGAAAGCCCATTTTACCTACTCTGCCAATAACAGTAAGAATCAGAACAAAGGAAATGGAAAAAGTCATAGTTATGCTTCAGGAGGGTCAAATCCCAACAAAAGTGATCAGAAAGGCAAGTCGATTATTCAATATGATAAGCAGCCACAGCAAACCCTCGAACAAAGATCAAGACCACAAGAAAAGCCAAAGCGGGAAGGATGGAGTTATAACCGCAAGTTTACTCCTCTAGACCAGTCCCTCGAGACAGTATTAGAATATATGCTCGGCAGTGATATGATTAAGCTTCCAAGGGTAGCTGACCCGCCAGTGGTTATGAGAAAAATGAAGGACAGATTCTGCAAGTTCCACCGAACTGTGGGACATGATATCGAGAACTGTTTCGTTCTCAAAAACATCATACAAGATTATATTGACAAAAATCTGTTAGTAGAAGGGGCTGAAGATGAGAAAATGGAGATTCTAAAACAGCCTTTCTTGCAGCACTCAACAGCAATGATATCTGATCATCCCTTTCAGCCACAAGATCATATCCGACCATGCCCTAGCAGTGATATCAATGTGCAGCATCAGGTATTAGTATTGCATAAGGCCCAGTCCAGTTCTCAAAAGATGGACCTCGTTTCAGCATTCAGTAAGCTGAAAGTTTCGAGAGAACCCGCTAGAATATCTCCAGAGGTAGCCAAAAGAATGCCATGGTTACCCAAGAACCTTGTCAAATCTACTTCGGAAAAAGGGAGAAAACCAGAAGAAAAGGTCGACACGGTGCAAAGACCAATCACTGCCCTCTCTAATATCCCTATCCTTGAGTTGGCACGTGCCTCTCCTAAGCATCAGCAAGTTCTGGACGATTTACTGTGAAAGATCAAAGTCAAGCCAGACACCACACCTGAAGACATGGCTCAGATCGTTAATCAGGCCATGACCAATGCTCCCATAACCTTCTCAGATGAGGATCTGCCAAAACCTCACGCATTTCATAACAATGCCTTGTACATTGTGGTGCGAACCCGGGGAATGACTGTGCCCCACGTGCTTGTAGATGGAGGCAGTAGCCTCAACATTTGTCCTGAAATGACTGCCAAGGCTCTGGGTATAAAAGAAGAAGAGTATACACCGGATCCGATCACCATTTATGGGTTTGATAATCATGGACAGACAGCAAAGGGAAAGATCTTCTTGGAAATATTTATCAACTACTCTGTTCATACAGTACTTTTCCATGTCGTCAACGTGCCACCAACGTATAATCTTCTACTGGGAAGAACATGGATTCATAATGCCAACGCCGTGCCATCCACTCTGCATCAGTGCATCAAGTGGTCTAAAGGTGGCATGATAACTACTGTTTTGGGGGAAGATCCTGAAGAGAGGCTACCTCAGCCTATGATCCCTAGGCCAACTTATACTGCTGATGTCCCTAGCATTAGGGAAAGTGAAGAAATTGTTCTCAATGAAAGCCTTGAAATGCTAAAGTTAGGAGCAACATCAGAGACAAATCACACAGCAGCGATGGTCCAATGGCAAGGACCACATTTCTTTAAGATTGGGGGTCATCTTGATTACAGTACTTTCAAGGACCATCCTCTTTTTCCGCAGTTTGTTAGGACCAAGAAAGGATTTGACCTGTTACTGAAGCATGGTTATCAGCCTTTCAAAGGATTGGGCAAGAACGGAGATGGCCGGCTAGAGCCAGTGATCCCTGATCATCATCCGCGCAGGGCAGGACTAGGATTCACGGGCAAAAGATCCCACAAAAATACTGTCTTCATTAAAGGGATCCATTAAAAATTTTCTACCATCTGTCTTTTCTATTCCATTCATTTGATTTTTGCAGTTTGTAGGGACAATGTCCCATTTCAGTTCATTTTAAGTGTCCTTATTTCATTTCAAGTCTTCAATAAAGTTATCAAGTTTCTCGTCTATCTGGATGTCATCTTTCCCTTATTCCTCTGCAATTTGTCTTCAAAATTCATTTGTTCTTATTTTTTTTTATTTCCATGCAATTTATGTCATAGTAAAGGAGCTTTCTCTAAAAGCTATTCCTTTTCAAAATTTCAGAATGTCTTCTCAACCGATAAAAAGGTTAGTCATTAATCCTTCAATCCTATCGAAACCGACAAAGATATATCGGGTCCGAGCAAGAACAGGGGACAGTAAGGTCACAAAGCAGTCAGAAGAAATGGCAGAGTTCGATTCGTCGCTTCCAGAGTTGCCAGAATTTGTAGCGATTCAGAAACAAGATGAACCATCGACCCTAGTCCAGGATCCGACTGAGGACATCAATATTGGTTCAGAAGATAGTCCGAAAATTCTCAAGATCGGCACCAGCCTAAGTACATATGAGAAGGAAAGGCTCATTGACTTTCTCAAGCAGCACCAAGAAGTATTCGCATGGACTTATGAAGATATGCCCGATTTAGATCCTAAATTGGTGGAACATCGACTCGTTCTGAAGCCTGATGCGAAACCTATTAAACAGAAGTTAAGGAAAATGGATCCTCGAATCGAGCAACAGGTCAAGGAAGGACTTGAGGACTTGCTTAAAGCAGGATTCATTCAAGCAATAGATTATCCGGACTGGTTGGCGAATATCGTTGCAGTTCCCAAGAAAAATGGCAAAGTGCGAATTTGTATCGACTTTCGCGATCTCAATAAAGCTACTCCGAAGGATGACTATCCCCTCCCAAATATTGACCTCCTAGTTGATAGCACGGCTGGGCATGCCATGTTTTCCTTCATGGACGGACACTCCGGATATAATCAGATCAAGTTAGCCGCTCGTGACCAATCCAAAACATCCTTCACTACGCCATGGGGCACTTTCTGTTATACAGTCATGCCGTTTGGGCTCAAAAATGCTGGGGCAACTTATCAGCGTGCAATGACTGCCATTTTTCATGATCAGATGCACAAGACCATGGATGCATACGTTGATGACATCTTGGTCAAATCCAAGGAGGAAGGAGACCATATCGATGCCTTAAGTCAAGTCTTTAAGCGGCTTATTCTTTATAAGCTAAGACTCAACCCTCAGAAGTGTGTCTTCGGAGTTGAATCAGGCAAATCGCTAGGCTTCTTGGTCAGCAAAAAGGGGATAAAAATGGATCCCGCTAAAGCAAAGGCCATCATTGACATGCCACCTCCAACTACTCTTAAGGAATTGCGTAGTCTTCAGGGACGTATGCAATCAATTCGGAGATTCATATCCAACCTTGCCATGAGATGTGAACCTTTCAATCATCTACTCAGAAAAGGAGTGAAATTTGAATGGGGACCAGAGTGTCAGCAATCGTTTGAGCGTATCAAGAAATATCTTCTTAATCCGCCCGTTCTAAAGCCACCAGAATTGGAAAAGCCTCTCTTGCTATACGTTTCAGTTAACCAAGCCGCTTGTGGCGGATTCTTGGCACAATATGAAGAAGGCAGTTTGGTTGAACATGCCATTTACTATGTAAGCAAGACTTTCATTGACTACGAGAAGAAATATTCTCAAATAGAGAAGACATGCCTAGCACTGGTATGGATGTGTCAGAAGCTGAGACATTACTTGTTAGCATCAGAAGTCAAGATTCTCTCAAAACTTAATCCTCTCAAGTATATTCTCGAACAACCATTTCTTAGTGGACGGATTGCTAAGTGGCAAGTCCTGTTAATGCAGTATGATCTGGGGTATGTTTCTCAGCAATCTATCAAAGGTCAAGCAATTGCGGACCAATTGGCAGATTTTCCTTTAGCAGAAGATGTTAGAATCGAGGATAGCTTTCCCGATGAGCGGATCTGTAATGTTCAACAATCCCCAGTTTGGAATCTGTTTTTCGACGGACCCAAGAACATGGCCGGCATAGGAGTCGGAATCTTGCCTGATCACACCAGAGAAAGAGATGATCCCCTTTTCTCTAAAACTGGATTTTCAGTGTACCCATAATATGGCCGAGTATGAAGCTTTAATACAAGGTATGAGAATTTTGCAAGACTTCAATGTTCAGAGGGTACATGCTTTCGGCGATTCATTGCTCGTCGTCAGCCAAGTCAAAGCTGAATGGCAGGTAAAAGATCAGAAGCTGCTCCCTTACCAAAAGATCGTTTTATCCCTTATCAACAATTTCGATGAATTTCAGCTCTTCCATATCAAAAGAGATTTTAATCAAATAGCTGATGGTTTGGCCAGCCTGGGCTCCATTATGTCTTTCAGAAATGGAGAATCCTGTCGCTCCTTTGAAATCGGTAGACTTGACCAACCTGCCTTCGTTCCGGTAATGCAAGTCAACCAGGCGGAACAGAAAAAGAAGCCTTGGTATCAAGATATCAAAAACTTTATTGAAACTGGGGAGCTTCCACCAGAGCTATCAAAGAAGGAGCAAAAAGCAATTCAGCATATGTCCGCCTGCTATTTTATCCTTGCCAATGTTCTTTATCGTCGTGGGTTCAGTTCTGAGTATTCCAGGTGCTTAGATGAAGAAGAAGCTAAAGAAATCATACGAGAAGCGCATGAAGGTATTTGCGGTGGTCATGTCGGCTACCAAACCCTTGTTAAACAAATCATTCGGGCAGGATACTATTGGAGAACCATGCAGCAAGACTGCTATCGTTTTGTGAAGAAGTGCGTTCAGTGTCAGATACACGCACCTTCCATTCATGCGCCAACCACGTACTTGCAATCAGTCGTGTCTCCATGGCCATTTTCTATGTGGGCCTTCGACGTCGTAGGACCCATCTCTCCTTCAGCTTCTAATGGTCATAAATATTTCCTTGCCGCAACAGAGTATTTCACCAAATGGGTTGAAGCCGTCACTCTGCGTACGGTGGAGGGTCGACATGTAGTCTCGTTCATTCATAAGAACATTCTTTGTCGTTTCGGTATACCGCACGACATCGTGTCAGATAATGGTACTCATTTCAAGAATGAGAGAATGAAGATCTTTTGTTCAAAATTTAGAATTCATCATCATTTTTCAGCTCCTTATTATCCACAAGGAAATGGTCAGGCAGAAGCAACCAACAAATGTTTGATTCGCATCTTGGAAAGAACCGTTGAGACGGGTCGTGATTGGCACGAGAAAATTCATGATGCACTTTGGGCATATTGAACTACCATTCGAACCCCAACCAATGCGACTCCTTCAGAACTTGTTTATGGGACTGAGGTGGTGTTACCTCTTCATGTTCAGAAACCCACCCTTAAGTTCGCATCTCTTTTAGAGCTACCACTCGATCAGTATCAGCAACAGAGATTGGTACAGTTAGATTTACTCGATGAAAAAAGACTCAAAGCAGCAGAACACACTCAGTCTTATCGTCAGAGGATAGCAAGGCAATATGCCAAGTCAGTCATCGAAAGGAGATTCCAAGTTAATGACTTGGTCCTTAAATCAACGGCTCATCTCAAGCATCGTTCACATGGCAAATGGTCACCAAACTGGGAAGGTCCCTACGTAGTGAAAGAAGCGTTGCCCCATAATTCATATCGTCTGATTAATGCAGACGGGGTAGAACTATCCGACCCCATTAATGCTCGACATCTGAAGAAATTCTATACCTAGAAAATCTCTATTCTATCTTTTGTATTCTTCAAAAATTCTCCTCAATAAATGATCAATTATTCTTTGGTCAAAATACCCCTCTTCCCCAGAATATACTGGGGCATTCTTGGTAAAGTTGCCTTTTATCCAAAACAATTTGTGTGCAGGCAGGATCTAATAAATCTCTCATTTTGCACGCATGTGCACTCAGTTGCATCCATTTGCATTTGCACGCATTCATCTGCATCAATTTGCATTGGATTTCCCATTCAGGATAAGGGATAAATCCTGAGACCCCGGCAAGTCGTCCAAGTCATCGCCAATTGATGACCCTTCAAAACCCAGTGCTCGTACTGGTAATCTTTAAAACCCAGTGCTCGTACTGGTAATCTTTAAAACCCAGTGCTCGTACTGGTAATCTTTTAAAAACCCAGAGCTCGTACTGGTAATCTTTAAAACCCAGTGCTCGTACTGGTAATCTTTTAAAAACCCAGTGCTCGTACTGGTAATCTTTTAAAAATCCAGTGCTCATAATGGTAGTCTTTTAAAATTCAGTGTTCGTACTGATAACTTTTTAAAATCCAGTGCTCGTACTGGTAGCCTTTTAAAGTCCAGTGCTCGTACTGGTATCCTTTTAAAATACAGTGCTCGTACTGGTAATCTTTTAAAATACAGTGCTCGTATTGGTACTTTGCAAAAGTTCGGTCTTCATACTGGTCGCAACATAACTCTCACATTGAGGTTCAGGCTCAATCTTTAGACCTGCGAACCAAACAATCTGTATCAGACTCTTGGGTCGTTCCATTCTGTTAATTTGACATTCGGGTTGCCGATTTTGTCAAGACCTCTAGTCATTCGTGTTATCAAGCAGTTCTTTGAGTTATCAAAAGCTATCAAAATCAATCGCCAAGTATCTCTCTTGCGAGGGACCCTTTTTCCAGGGAGAGTTCGAGGGAGCTCGTTTCTTTTCGCATGTCTTTATTGTTCGTTCGTTGAACCCCTTTTTCTAGGGAGAGTTTGAAGGGACTCGTGATTCATGAACAGTTTGCAAAATAATCTTTATTGTCACACAAGGAACCCTTTTTCTAGGGAGAGTTTCGACGGAAGCTCGTCCTCCTTGTAACCCTAAATGTCTTTTGTTAGGCCACCTCCGTCGTCGAGCAGCCTTTTTCCAGGGAGAGTGTGATGGACTCGTTCCTCTATGATATCCTTTCAATCTCTGTTAGCGGCCCCCTTTCCATAAGAGAAGCCTAGAAATAGGGAGTTTTGACGAAAACTCTATTTCTCTTCGAAAGTTCGTTTTGCAAACACCTCCTCTTCAGGGAAGAGAGGAGTATCTTTTGTTACCCGTTCAGGTAAGGGTCAAGCCTGAGTCTCTCCTTTGGGGAAAGGAGAGGAGAATCTAGCCACGGATGTGTCATATAGATCTCAAATGATTTCCTTCACCAAGGATTCCAAGAATATTTTGCCAATTTGCCATAAAAAAATAATTGTTGATTTCAAAATCTTTATCGCATAAAATTGTACCACAGAATACCTTCAGTATTACTTCCGAAGTGACAAAGCTTTTGCGAAAAAGGATTCAAAATTCAAAATCTTTCTATTGGCCAACCAAAAGGATGAAGAATAAATCCGCGATATGGCCAGCAAAGAAAATTCAATGTTGTTGCAAAGCCAAAAGTGATTGATATTGATCACAGTCAATGGCATATTTTTAAAGATCATTCTTGGAAAATAAGCAGTCGAAATATCCTGGGTGATACAGAAAAATCCACTCAATCTCCATGTCCCCTCAATCACCTAAGCTGCAATTAAATATCTGCAAAATGGATCTCTCAACGGTCATCAAGATGAAGGCGAATTAGACGAGTCGACCCCCGGGGCCAAAGAAGATTTGGATCATCTCCAAGATGACGAAGTTTGTGACGGATCCTTCCAGGGAAAGTCCAGATCACCGTCGAGATGAAGGCGAGTGTGATGGACCTCTCGACAATCCCTAAAAGGTATTTAATTTCTGTTATCATCAAGAGATTCCTAACCAATGAGCCAATAACCGTCAATATAATCCCTGAGAGAAAAGAAGGATCGGAACATCTCTGAGATGAAGGAGTTTGTGACGTACCCTTCCAAAAAAATAAAGAGAGAAAAAGCTAGGACATCTCCAAAATGAAGGATGATGTAATTCCCGAAAAATCCAAGAGAGCTCCAATTCTGTCAAAAAAGAGTGCAGAAAGATCATCATGAGAAAAGAATCCCAGGATATCAGACTGCCGAATCTATCAAGAATCTTCTTTAATTTTGTGAAATTCTTTTATCAATATCCTTTCGCTAATAGCTCTCGCAATATCAAGAATACATTCTTTTCCGTCCATATCAATGAAATTGATAGCCTCATTGAAGGAAAGTCAATTGCAAGTAATTTGAATTCGAATCTTGATTCTACGGAGTTAAGCCCAGTCGGAGGTAATACTTCAGGTAGAAAAGAGGGAATATTTTTCATATATATATATGTGCTTATCATTCTTGAATTAACTACAATTTTTTGTCTTATTGGCAATCTTTTTAAGTTATCCTGACATGAAGTGAGAACTTGATGTTTATTTTGATGTATCCAGGCGTTGTTGTTATCCCTTTTAGGATCGGATGATGGGAGTTGTCCAAGATCCTTCCCTTCTTGTTTTGATCTGAGTGCCTGGGCTCTCAGATTCACACACTTCCCTGTGCTCCCCACTGTCCCACCATAGACAGTTCCCGTTCAGGTTAAGGGTTAAACCTGAATTTTCCGCAAAAGGTCATCTGTCTTAAAATCCATTCAGTCTTAGCAATGAGACGTCCAAGATCAATCCCTTTTCAAGCTTTAGGGAACCCCCTTTCTTCCTTTTGCAAACCCCTCTCGGATTTATTGTGCAGAATTCGAAGGTCCCATCATGGTTTCTTTATTTGAGGATTCCGTAAATCGTCCCCTTTCAGGTTAAGGGTTAAGCCTGAGCCTCGTTTTTCCACGAGGTATCGTCCCCTTTCAAGTTAAGGGTTAAGCCTGAGCCTCGTTTTTCCATGAGGTATCGTCCCCTTTCAGGTTAAGGGTTAAGCCTGAGCCTCGTTTTTTCACGAAGTATCGTCCCCTTTCAGGTTAAGGGTTAAGCCTGAGCCTCGTTCCATACGAGGTATTTCCTGTCCCATCCAGGTTAAGGGCAAAACCTGAATCTCACTTCTTTTTGAAGTAAAATTTTCTCCTTATTCTTCATTTCATATCTATCATCATCCTTTGAACTAATTCTTTCATACCCAGTCAGATTCATCTAACTGGGGCATTTTTATAGTCCAAATTTGGTATGTTTTCTTTGCCACTAAGCTCGGCTTTCAACCGGCTTAGCAGCAAAGAGGGGCATCTGTAAACACACCAAATTTTTACCTTCATCCAATGTTTGTCCATTTCATAAGTCATCACAGATCATTGCATGTCATTGCACGCATTCTGCATAGCATTGTATGACATTGCATCTCATTTTTGAGATCCAGCACTCCTATTTCAAAACATTCAATCCAGATTTGAATTTTAAAGCTTTATTTCAAAATCAATTTCAAAACCTGGGTTTTTATTCAATACTCTCTCATTTTCCAACCCCAGGACTTTGTATTTCGAAATATTTTCTCAGAAAACAATCTGGATTCCTTTCAAATTCAAACTTTAATCGATTTCAATTCACAGATGAGACCCATTTAGATGGTGTCGCTTCTGAATGCCTCTATTCATCAAATTTCTCAAATTTTTGAAAGTTTCAGTGCGATCAGGACTCTGTCTCAGAGTCCTAATCCGGTCAAAAGTTTGGTTTTTAAGTATGTTTTACTTCCATTCTCAATCTTTTTCGTTTGTTTTCGAAATTTAGGTCATTTCACAAAGTCCAGTTAGTTCAGGACTCTGTTTTAGAGTTCGGTAGAGTTAGGAGTCTAACCCTGACTGTGTTTTCTAACTTATTTCATCATTTCTTGATAAAATCTTTTGAAAATTCTTTCATTTGGCTTTTAAAATCTAAAATCTCAGAGTCCTAAGAGTTCAGGACTCTAACCCGGAGTTCCAGTTCGCTTGAGACCCTATTTTCAAAGATCTTGAATTTCAAATACTGATTTTAACCCCTTTTCAAAGCCATTTTCAGTGTTTATTTCAAAAATGTTCAAAATTTGATGTGGGCCCACTCAGTTGGCACCATATCCAGAGGAATTCTAACTCAGTTAGGACCTTATGCCATTTCAAAAATCCTAATTTTAAGTTTACTTTTGAAAATCTTTTGAAAACTCCTTCAGTTTCAAGTTTTAAAATCGCTTTTTGAAAAACTCAAGTAGGGCCCACCCGGGGTGGCGCCATATTCGAGTAAGTCAGGGCTAGACTAGGGTTAGTTGATGTCTTGGTTAGTGTTAGAGGTTTAGAAGAGTCAAAACCATTTTGAAAAACTCATTTTTGAAAGTTAGTTTTTAAAACTAGTGTTTTTAAAGGTTTTTAAAAATGTTTTAAAAACCCAATGTGAGAGAATGCCAAGTGGCACCACATTTGGGGGATTCTTACGTTTAGCTAGGGGTTAATTAGGAACTATTTAGGATAATTTAGACTAAGGGCATATAGGTAACTCCACCCAAAAATCGCCCCCCCCCTTTAGAGTCCAAAATTTTCAAAATTGTCAATTTTTAAACCTAATTTTTTATTATAAATAGAGGCATAAGGGGAGTCGATTTTCCCATCTCTCTCTTATTGGATTCTTGGAGCTTCTCTCTCCTCTCCAGCCCTTCCTCCATTGCTGCAACTCCAAGGTATGAACTTCTTCACTTTTCTTATTTTATTTAATGTTTTTTAATGCTTTAAACCTAGATTTAGGCTTGGACACCCCTCCTTATGGAAGATCAACCATGGTTTCACCTCAAGAACCATCAAGAACCAGCAAGAACAATCCAAGAAGGTGATCTAACCCTGTTTTGGATAATTTACAGAGATTTTAATCCATTAGAATTGATTTTAACATGATTCTTTGCATTATTAACCAATAAAATATATGATTTACCCTTTTTAATGGGTTAAATCTATGTTTTAAAGGTGATATCAAATTCCAGCCATTGATTCCCTGTTTTTCATTTATTTTCATGGTTTATTCATGTTTGTTTTACGTTCTATAGCATAGAAATAAGTTTTATTTACTGTTTTATGGTTTATTTTATTTATTTACATTAGTTAATGCATGGTTTTTCAAGTTTCTTAAATTTCTGTGTGTTTTAAGTTTAGAACAGTAAAGATAATGTTATTTTGGATTTAAGTTCTCATTTTTTATTTTTGATCTTTTTATATGTGATGCATGCATGAGTTATTGAGTTACTGTAGAAAAATCAGAGGTTTTGGATCTTGAGAACCCTGTAAAAAAAATCAGACATCAAATCGGGTTTTTAAAGCTTTAAAATCGTGGTTAAAATCAAGAAGGTAACTTGCTGTGATGATATTTCTCTCATCTTATATCCGATTTTAGATATGTAAAGTGCTATGGATTCACATTGAGTAGATCTGTCTGCTGTGAAATTTTTGGATTTTTTGATCACTGTTTAGTATTTTTTCCTTTTTAGAGAATCTGTTTTTAAATTTAAAACTCGTTAGGGTTTACCAAAACCTTAATCAGACTTGTGTTAGTCATAAATCCCAAACCACAGATCCGATTTTAGATCTGTAAAAAGTGAGTATTATTATTTTTCTGTCTACTGTTCAATACTAAAACCTCAAAGATTTTTGTTTAGGTTTGCTATTTATGTTTGTATTTTCAATCTGGAATAACTGTTTTAATCCCTGTTAAAAGTGATATATTTTAGCTCAGATTGCCGGAAGGGTTTCTCCCTAACCGAAGATGATTTTTCCTATCTGTAAATTGGGAAATATCTGTTTTCCTTTCTAGTTAGTCTCTGTAAAATTTCATAAATTTCCATGGAGATTTGACCCCTGGTTCAGGTCTTTGACTGAGACTGGTTGGTGAATTAGGTCAAAAATAGCATATTTTTAGGGTTTAATGCAATTTTCGGATTAATTCAATGTCACAAAAATTATTTTTATAATTCCAATTAGACATTAGGGTTATAACAAGTGCAGGTACCAATTTTTATAGATTTTGGAATCCATTTGATGGCTGAATTGAGCAAATTGCAAAACCGGGTTCCTGAAATATCCAAAAACACTGCTAAAATCACAGTTTTTGTGATATTGTTAGATTTTCGTGCATAAGCATATATTTTTAGGGTTTAATCATATTCATAATCATGTTAGGATGCTTTAGGTTTAATTTTGTGCTCATTTGATTTCATTTAGTGCATAAAACCTAAATTTTTACAAAAAATCTATTTCTAAAAACCCTGATTTCAAGGCCATAGTCTTGCTATCGGGGGCAATTTGGTCATTTGACCTAAATTTCGAAATCCCTAACCCTAATTTCATATTTTTAATCATGTCTTAGCATATTTGGTTTGAGTTTATTCCATTCAAATTTCAAAACTTGCATTTTATCAAAATATCTTTCTAAAAACCCTAATTTCAAGGCCATAGTCTTGTTATTAGGGGTATTTTGGTCATTTGGACCCCAATTTCGAAATTTCATATTTTACCTTTATTATTTCTTCATGTTTTATCATTTTGATTTAAGGGAATCATGGCAAAAAGGCTTATATCTAGCAAAATCCCACAATTTCCTGATATTGTTGGATAAATCTAAAAAAGCCAACATATTTTCATTAACCAAGTTTTCTAGTTTTGCAGGTACATTGAAGACTTTATTTTCCATGTATTTAAATTTCAATAGTGATGTAATTTGTAATTAAACTTTGGAATAAGAATTTACATTTTCTGCTTAGCTTAGGCAACATTGCATATAGTATTTTTTTAATAATGTCAATGTGTGATGAATGATGATTCATGCATATTCTTACAAATTCACCATGGTCTACATGAATGACACATGCACTAGCTTTTATGAAGTTTGTAAACTTGGTGGAATTTGTATTTATGGCCATAGTCAGAATACGAATGATACTCAGATTTATAATCTTCACATTAGCCACATTCAGCCTACACTCTTAGGCTAACTTCAAAATGCACTGCATTTCTCAAAAATACAAAAAAATATTTCTCAATTCCTCAAATCCATATTCATTCATTTCATGCATTTGCCAATTCCACTTCAAATTCTAAGTCAAGGAAAATTGAATTCCTCAAAATCTCCTAAGTCTTATAGCAAAATCGATTTTCCCAAAAGCATTGAATTTCAAAGAATATTTCAAATATTTCCCAAGTTCCAAATTCAAATTTTCTAAGTTAGAATTTCAATTTCAAAGTTTGAATTCAGAGAAACCAAGTTTCTCAGAATCGATTTTCACCAAATGTCAAGGATTCCTCAAAATCGATTTTTATTTCTCTCAGAAGTATACTTCAAATCCCAATTCACGATTTTCCATGTGATACCTATTCTAAATATTTCAATCATTCAAAGCAAACATCATGTTTTCAAATGTGCATTTTCTGAAAATTCATAGCACATGCCTGATTCTATGTGCATTTAGAAATTAGAATATGATTTAGACAAGTTGAATAGAGTAGAACATAAGATTGATCCTTGGTTCAATTACCCCTGTTAAAGGTGGCAGGAACAGTTGAACCTCGTACCGACAGGCGAGTCCCATTCTACGGAATTTTCCCGCATTTTAAAACGGAGGCGAGTTATTTTAAAAAACTTTTTCAAAGGTCAGTTTGATTTGCAAAAGTAAAATTTTGCGATGATAACAAGGTTCAAACAGGAATGATCAGAAAGGGAAGCCGATCCCGCAATTCAGCAAGCCGCTAGAGCAGGGACCAAAACCCCGAGAGAAAGTGAAGCATGAAGGATGGAGCTATGACAGGAAATTCACTCCATTAGATCAATCACTCGAGACTGTGCTCGAGTACATGTTGACCAAGGAGATGGTCAAGTTGCCAATGCTGGCCGATCCTCCCGTTCCTATGGGAAAATTCAAAGACCAATTCTGCAAGTTCCACAGAACAGTGAGGCACAATACTGAGAACTGCTTCGTTCTGAAGAATATTGTTCAGGACCTTATTGATAAGAATCTTCTGGTAGAAGGTGCTGAAGATGAGAATATGGAAATTCCGAAATAACCATTTCCCCCTTATAATACAGTGGTCATCTCTGAAGGAATGCACTAAGGGCATTTGCTTGTCTTTTCATTTCCATTTTTTTATTTCCACATTCGGGATGATATCCCATTTCATTTTCATCATTGTCATTTTGATCAATTCTATCTTTCAATAAAGTTGCAAGTTTCCTTTGTCTATCTTGGTGCCATTTGTCTCTTTACTTCTCAATATTAAATCTTCACAAAATTGAAATCATTTTGCTCTTTTATCTTTCCAATTATTTTCAATAAAAGCAATTTATTTCATGATGAGCAATTTCTCTAAATCAATTTATCCTCCAATTTTCAGAATGTCTTCCCAATCTATCAAGAAGCTCGTCTTTAATCCAAAAGCTTGTTCGAAATCAGCAATAATTCATCAGGTCAGAATAAGAGCAGAATGTGGTCAAACTGCAAAACAGTCAGAAGAATCCGCAGAGTTCGATTCAGCTCTTCAAGAACTGCCAGAATTCGCATCGGTTCAGAAGCAAGATGGGCCATCATCCTTAGTTCAAGATCCGACTGAGGATATCAATATCGGATCAGAAGACGATCCTAGAATTCTCAAAATTGGCAGTGGTTTGAGCCCAAGAGAGAAAGAAAGGCTCACTAATTTCCTCAAGCAGCATGAAGAAGTATTCGCATGGACTTATGAGGATATGCCAGGTTTAGATCCGAAATTGGTGGAACATCGCCTTGTTTTGAAGCCTGAGGCGAAACCAGTCAAGCAGAAGTTGAGAAAAATAGATCCTCAAATAGAGGAACAGGTCAAGGAAGGACTTGAGGATCTGCTTAAAGCATGATTCATTCGAGCAATTGATTACCCGGATTGGTTGGCGAATATCGTAGCAGTTCCTAAGAAGAATGGGAAAGTGTGAATCTGTATCGACTTCCGTGATCTCAATAAAGCCACTCCAAAGGATGACTATCCGCTCCCAAACATCGATCTCCTAGTCGATAGCACAGCCGAGCATGCTATATTTTCCTTTATGGACAGATACTCCGGATATAATCAAATCAAGTTGGCCGCTCGTGACCAATCCAAAACATCCTTTACCACGCCATGGGGCACTTTCTGTTATACAGTCATGCCTTTTGGGCTCAAGAATGCTGGAGCCACTTATCAGCGCGCTATGGCCGTTATATTCCATGATCAGATGCACAAAATCATGGATGCATATGTCGATGATATTCTGGTGAAATCCAAAGAAGAGGAAGATCACATCGAAGCTCTCAATCAAGTTTTCAAGCGACTCATTCTTTACAAGCTAAGACTCAATCTACAAAAATGTGTTTTTGGAGTCGAATCAGACAAGTTGCTAGGCTTCTTGGTCAGCAAGAAGGGGATAGAAATTGATCCCGCTAAGGCCAAAGCTATCATTGGCATGCCGCCCCTGACTAATCTCAAAGAATTGCGTAGCCTTCAAGGACGCATGCAATCAATTCGGCGATTCATTTCTAATTTGGCCATGAGATGTGAGCCTTTCAATCATTTGCTCAGAAAAGGAGTGAGGTTCGAATGGGGACCAGAGTGTCAGCAGTCGTTCGAACGCATCAAGAAATATCTTCTCAATCCTCCTGTTTTAAAGCCGCCAGAATTAGGGAAACCCCTATTGCTATACATTTCAGTTAATCAAGTTGCTTGCGGCGGATTCCTGGCGCAATACGAAGAAGGCAGCTTGATAGAACATGCCATTTACTATGTGAGCAAGACCTTTATTGATTATGAGAAGAAATACTCTCAGATAGAGAAGACATGCCTAGCTCTGGTATGGATGTGTCAGAAATTGAGACATTATCTATTGGCGTCTGAAGTCAAGATTCTATCTAAATTAAATCCTCTCAAGTACATTCTTGAACAACCATTTCTCAGCGGACGAATCTCCAAATGGTAAGTCCTATTAATGCAATACGACTTGGAATATGTCTCTCAGCAATCTATCAAAGGCCAAGCAATTGCAGACCAATTAGCAGATTTTCCTCTAGCAGAGGATGTTAAAGCTAAGGATGATTTCCTCGATGAGCGGCTCTGCAATATTCAGCAATCCCCAATTTGGAATTTATTCTTCGACGGTTCCAAGAATATGGCAGGCATAGGAATCAGAATTCTGCTAATTACACCAGAGAAGGAAATGATTCCCTTTTCTCTTAAACTGGATTTTCAGTGCACTCATAATATGGCCGAGTATGAAGCTTTGATACAAGGTCTGAAAATTCTACAGGACTTCAATGTCAAAAGAGTGCATGCTTATGGCGATTCTTTGTTAATCGTCAATCAAGTTCTGGCCGAATGGCAAGTGAAAGATCAGAAATTACTTCCTTACCAGAAGATTGTCTCAGCTCTTGTCAACAAATTCGAAGAATTCCAACTTTTTCATATCAAGAGAGATTTCAATCAAGTTGCAGACAGTTTAGCTAATCTGGGATCCATCATGTCTTTCAGGAGTGGAGAATCTTGTCACTGATTTGAAATTGGCAGACTTGATCAACCCGCTTTCGTCCCAGTAGAGCAGATAAACCAGGTTGAGCAAAAGAAGAAGCCTTGGTATCATGATATCAAGAATTTCATTAAAGCTGGCGAATTTCCTCCAGAATTATCAAAGAGAGAGCGGCAAGCAATTCAACACATGTCTGCTCGATAGTTTATTCTTGCCGACGTCCTTTATCGTCGTGGATTCAGTTCTGAGTATTCCAGGTGTTTGGACGAAGAAGAAGCCGAAGAAGTTGTGCAAGAAGCACATGAAGGCATTTGCGGTAGTCATGTTGGCTATCAGACTCTCGTCAAACAAATCATCCGAGCAGGGTATTATTGGAGAACTATGCAACAAGATTGTTATCGTTTTGTGAAGAAGTGCGTTCAATGTCAGATGCATGCGCCTTCCATTCATGCGCCAGCGACATACTTGCAATCTATCGTCTTGCCATGGCCATTTTCCATGTGGGCTTTCAATATTGTAGGCCCCATCACTCCTTCAGCCTCCAATGGTCATAAATATTTTCTTGCCGCAACAGAATACTTTACTAAATGGGTAGAAGCAGTCACTCTACGCACAGTAGAAGGTCGACACGTGGTTTCTTTCATCCATAAGAATATCCTTTGCCGTTTCGGTATACCGCATGATATTGTGTCGGATAATGGCAGTCATTTCAAGAATGAGAGGATGAGGACATTCTGCTCAAAGTTCAAAATTCATCATCATTTTTTCGCTCCTTATTATCCTCAAGGGAATGGTCAGGCAGAGGCCACCAACAAGATTCTGATTCGAATCCTGGAGCGAACTTTAGAAATGGGCCGTGACTGGCATGAAAAGATTCATGATGCATTATGGGCATACAGAACCACCATTCGAACTCCAACGAATGCTACTCCGTCAGAACTTGTCCACGGAACTGAAGTAGTACTGCCTCTACATGTGCAGAAACCTGCTCTGAAATTTGCATCACTTCTAGAATTACCTCTTGATCAGTATCAACAACAGCGACTGGTACAACTTGATTTGCTCGATGAAAGAAGGCTTAGAGCAGCAGAGCATGCTCAATCCTATCGCCAGAGGATAGCCCGACAATATGCAAAATCTGTCATTGAGAGAAAATTTCGGGTCAATGATCTAGTGCTTAGATCAACAGCTTATCTCAGGCACCGCTCGGGTGGCAAATGGTCGCCAAATTAAGGTCCTTATGTTGTCAAAGAGGCACTACCTCGCAATTCATATCGGCTCATCAATGCTGATGGAATAGAATTACCAGATCCCATCAATGCTCGACGTTTGAAAAAATTCTATACTTGAACAATTCCCTATTCTTTGTAATTCTTCCAAATTTTCTTCAATAATGATCAAAATTCTTTTTCCCAGTTACGCTGGGGCATTTTAAAATTTTGTTTTTATCTACAAATATTCCGTATGCAGGCAGGATAAACAAATCTCTCATTTCACGCACTTGTGCACGCATGTGCACCCATTTACGTTCATTTGCATTTGCATGCATTCATTCGCATCCATCTGCATCAATTTGCATTTGCATCGATTACCCATTCAGGATAAGGGATAAATCCTGAGACCCCGACAGTTGTCCAAGACGTCGTGAGGGTAAAGACTGAAAATTTTCCATCAAAATCAATTAGTAATTCTTCAGAATCCAGTGTTGTGCTGGTAATTTTTCAAAAATCCAGTGTTCGTGCTGGTAAATTTCCAAAACCCAGTGCTCGTACTGGTAACCATTTAAAATCCAGCGCTCGTACTGGTAATCTTCCAAAACCCGGTATTCGTACTGGTAATTTTTCAAAACATAGTGCTTGTATTGGCATATTTTCGAAATCCGGTGTTTACACTGGTACACTTTAAAATTCGGTGTCTAATCGATCTAGTTTTCCTTCAGGAGTTCGAGTTCCGACTCGAATTTCTTTTCCTTCTAACCGGTTTAGTTTTCCTTTGGGATTCGAGTTCCGACTCGAATTTCCTTTTCTTCTAATAGATCTAGTTTTTCATCAGGAGTTCGAGTTCCGACTCGAATTTCTTTTCCTTTTAACCGGTTTAAGTTTGCCTTTGGATTCGAGTTCCGACTCGAATCTTCTTTCCTTCTTGTTAACCTAGTTTTCTTTCGGAATTCGAGTTCCGACTCGAATTTCCTTTCCTTCCACACCGGTTTAAGTTTGCCTTTGGGATTCGAGTTCCGACTCGAATCTTCTTTTCTTTTGGTTAACCTAGTTTTCCTCCGGAATTCGAGTTCCGACTCGAATTTCCTTTCCTTCCAACCGGTCTAGTTTTCCTTTGGGATTCGAGTTCCGACTCGAATCTTCTTTCCTTCTAGTTAATCTAGTTTTCCTCCAGAATTCGAGTTCCGACTCGAATTTCCTTTCCTTCCACACCGGTTTAAGTTTGCCTTTGGGATTCGAGTTCCGACTCGAATCTTCTTTCCTTTTGGTTAACCTAGTTTTCCTCCGGAATTCAAGTTCCGATTGGAATTTCCTTTCCTTCCAACCGGTCTAGTTTTCCTTTGAGATTCGAGTTCCGACTCGAATCTTCTTTCCTTCTAGTTAATCTAGTTTTCCTCCGGAATTCGAGTTCCGACTCGAATTTCCTTTCCTTCTAACCGGTTTAGTTTTCCTTCGAGATTCGAGTTCCGACTCGAATCTTCTTTCCTTCTAGTTGATCCAGTTTGCCTTTGGGATTCGGGTTCCGACTCGAATTTCTTCTCCTTCCAAATTGATCTACCTTTCCTTCAGGATTCGAGTTCTGACTCGAATTTCTTCTCCTTCCACGATGGATCTAGTTTTCCTTCAAAGATTCGGGTTCCGATCCGAGTTTTTCTTTCTTTCAGAGTTGGTCTAGAAGATCCGAGTCCCGACTTGAATCTTCTTCTAAATCCAATTCAGAACTGGTCTAGAAGATTCGAGTTCCGACTCGAATTCTCTTTCAAAATCCAATTCATCTAGTTTTCCTTGAAGAGTTGAATTCCGATTCGAATCTTCCCTCAAAAACCCAGTTTAGCACCTGGTCCAGTCAAAGCTCACAAGTTGGAATCATTCCTTCTTAAGCTATGATCCTTATGTTGAATTCCTATGGAATTGATAGTTCGTGGGTCGAACCCCTACGGGACCAATGTCGTTCTCAATAGAACCAATGTCGTTATTAGGCTGAATCCCTATAGAACCCATGTCATTCTCAGTAAACCAATTCACAATTTCGACTTTTTTTAGCCAATCAATTCCCAAACTTTCAATTTCCAAATTCCAAAATTCCAATTTCCAAATTCCAATTATCAATTTCCAAATTTCCAAATTTCCAATTTCCAATTTCCAATTTCCAATTTCCAATTTCCAATTTCCAATTTCAAATATCAAATTTCAAAATTCCAATTTCCAAATTTCGACCTTTTGGTCATCCAATACCAATTTCAATCATTTTCTCTTGCGAGAAACCCTTTTTATAGGGAGAGTTCGAGGGAGCTCGTTCTTTTCGCATGCTATCCAATTCGTTCACTTAGCCCCTTTTCAGGGAGAGTTTGAAGGGACTCGTGTCTTTGTGAACCATTCGCAAAACAAAATTCTAAATTTCACACAAGGAACCCTTTTTATAGGGAGAGACTCGACGGAGACTCGCTTTCCTTGTGGCCCCATAATTTCAGACTAGGCCATTTCATCATGAAGGACCCTCTTTTCAGGGAGAGTGTGATGAACTCGTTCCTTCATGACCAATTTACCAACCTCACCAATTCCGGCCCCCTTTCCATAAGAGAAGCCTAATGTTAGGAAGTTTTGACGAAAGCTTAATTTCTCTTCGAAAGTTCGTTTTGCAAACACCTCCTCTTCAGGGAAGAGAGGAGTAATTCCCAATTCTAATTTCTGAATCTTCTCCTTTGGGGAAAGGAGAAGAGAATTTCTGTCATGGATGTGTTGCGTTGTGCTTCAAATGCTCGCTTTCACAAAGGATCTCAAGAAAATTTTTGCCAATTTGTCATTAAATATTTGTTGATTTCAAAAATCTTTATTGCACAAAATTATTACTTCAGAATACCTCCAGTATTACTTCCGAAAGAACAATGCTTTCGCGAAAAAGGATTCAAAGTTCAAAATCTTTCTATTGGCCAACCAAAAGGATGAAGAATAAATCCGCGATATGGCCAGTAAAGAAAATTCAATGTTGTTGCCAAGCCATAAGTGATTGATATTGATCGCAGTCAATGGCATATTTTTAAAGACCTTTCTTGAAAAATAAAGCAGTCGAAATATCCTGGGTGATACAGAAAAAAATCCACTTAATTTCCATATCTCCTCAATCACCTAAGCTGCAATTAAATATCTGCAAAAGGGATCTCTCAATTGTCGTCAAGATGAAGGCGAATTAAGCGAGTCGACCCCCGGGGCCAAAGAGGATTTGGATCATCTCCAAGATGACGGAGTTTGTGACGGATCCTTCCAGGGAAAGTTCAGATCACCGTCGAGATGAAGGCGAGTGTGATGAGCCTACCGACAAACCCTAAAAGATATTTGATTTTAGCTATCATCAAGAGATTTCCCAACCAATAAGCCAATAATCATCATGATAACCCCTGAGAGAAAAGAATGATCAGAACATCTTTGAGATGAAGGAGTTTGTGATGTACCCTTCCAAAAAAAAAGAGAGAGACAAGTCAGGACATCTCCAAAATGAAGGATGATGTAATTCCCGAAAATTCCAAGAGAGCTCCAATCTGCTAAAAAGAGAGTGCAGAAAGATCATCATGAGAAAAGAATCCCAGGATATCAGACTTCCAAATCTATCAAGAATTTTCTTTAATTTTGTGAAATTCTTTTATCAATATTCTTTCAACAATAGCTCTCGCAATATCAAGAATACTTTCTTTTTCGTCCATATCAAGGAAATTGATAGCTTCCTTGAAAGAAAGCCAATCGCAAGCAATTTGAATTCGGATCTTGATTCTACAGAGTTAAGCCCAGTCGGAGGTAATACTTCAGGTAGAAAAGAGGGAATACTTTCAAAACAATGTGCATCACTTTCAATTATTTTGAATCAACAATAATTTTCAACATTTTGACAATATTTTCTAGCTATCCTGGCGTGAAGCGAGAGCTTGAGGTTCATCTTTGGCACATCCTGACATCAGTTGTTATCCCTTTTAGGACTTGATAACGGGAGTTTTCAAGATTCCTTCCCTTCTTTGGTATAATCTGAGCGCACGGGCTCTCAGATTCGCACACTTCCCTGTGTCCCCACTGTCCCACCATAGACAGTCCAATTTCGGCTTGAGGTTAAGCCACCAATTTCAGCAAAAGGCAATTTCAAAAGTTAATTAGTCTCAGCAATGAGGCGCCCAAAATCAATCCCTTTTCAAACTTTAGGGACCCCAATTTCCTTCCTTTTGCCAAACCCCTATCGGACTCATTGTGCGGAAATCCAAAGGTTCCATCACGGACTCTTCTTTCGAGGATTCCGTTCATTTTCTGCCCGATCAGGTTAAGGGTACAAACCTGAGCCTCCTTTGATGATGTATTTCATTTTTTTTGCCCAATCAGGTTAAGGGTATAAACCTGAGCCTCATTTGATGAGGTATTCCATTTTCTGCCCAATCAGGATAAGGGTACAAACCTGAGCCTCATTTGATGAGGTATTTCATTTTCTGCCCAATCAGGTTAAGGGTATAAACCTGAGCCTCATTTGATGAGGTATTCCATTTTCCGCCCAATCAGGATAAGGGTACAAACCTGAGCCTCATTTGATGAGGTATTTCATTTTCTGCCCAATCAGGTTAAGGGTATAAACCTGAGCCTCCTTTGATGAGGTATTCCATTTTCAACCCGATCAGGATAAGGGTATAAACCTGAGCCTCCTTTGATGAGGTATTCCATTTTCAAGCCGATCAGGTTAAGGGTTAAGCCTGAGCCTCATTTGATGAGGTATTCCATTTTCTGCCCAATTAGGTTAAGGGTATAAACCTGGGCCTCCTTTGATGAGGTATTTCATTTTCCGCCCGATCAGGTTAAGGGTTAAACCTGAGCTTCACTTTGATGAGGTATTTCATTTCCCGGTCAGGTTAAGGGTCAAACCTGAGCTTCGTTTCTACACGAGGTATTTCCCGTCCCATCCAGGTTAAGGGAAAAACCTGAATTTTATTTTCTTTTGAAGTAAAATTTTCTCCTTATTCTTCATTTCATATCTATCATCATCACTTGAACTAATTCTTTCATACCCAGTCAGATTCATCTAACTGGGGCATTTTTATAATCCAAATTTGGTGTGTTTTCTTTGCCACTAAGCTCGGCTTTCAACCGGCTTAGCAGCAAAGAGGGGCATCTGAAAACACCCCAAATTTTCACCCTCATCCAGTGTTTGTCCATTTCATAAGTCATTACAGATCATTGCATGTCATTGCATGTATTCTGCATAGCATTACATGTCATTACATAGCATTGCATGTCATTGCATCTCATTTTCGAGATCCAGCACTCCTATTTCAAAACATTCAATCCAGATTTGAATTTTAAAGCTTTTATTTTAAAATCAATTTCAAAACCTGGGTTTTTATTCAACACTCTGTCATTTTCCAACCCCAGGACTTTATATTTCGAAATATTTTCTCAAGGAAACAATCTGGATTCATTTCAAATTCAAATTTTAATCGATTTCAATTCACAGATGAGACCCATTGAGGTGGTGTCGCTTCTGAATTCCTCTATTCATCAAATTTCTCAAATTTTTGAAAGTTTCAGTCCGATCAGGACTCTGTCTCAGAGTCCTAATCCGGTCAGGAGTCTGGTTTTTAAGTCTGTTTTACTTCTATTTTCAGTCTTTTTCGATTATTTTCAAAATTTAGGTCATTTTACATAGTCCAGTTAGTTCAGGACTCTATTTTAGAGTTCGGTTGAGTTAGGAGTCTAACCCTGACTGTGTTTTCTGACATATTTCATCATTTCTTGATAAAATCTTTTGAAAATTCTTTCATTTGGCTTTTAAAATCTAAAATCTCAGAGTCCTAAGAGTTCAGGACTCTAACCCGGAGTTCCAGTTCGCTTAAGACCCTATTTTTAAAGATCTTGAATTTCAAATATCGATTTTAACCCCTTTTCAAAGCCATTTTCAGTGTTTATTTCAAAATTTCTAAAACTCGATGTGGGCCCACTCAGTTGGCACCATATTCAGAGGAATTCTAATTCAGTTAGAACCCTATGCCATTTCAAAAATTCTAATTTTAAGATTACTTTTGAAAATCCTTTTGAAAACTCCTTCAATCTCAAGTTTTAAAATCATCTTTTTGTAAAAAACTCAAGTAGGGCCCACTCGGGGTGGTGCCATATTCGAGTCAGTCAGGGCTAGACTAGGGTTAGTTGATGTCTTGGTTAGTTTTAGAGGTTTAGAAGAATCAAAACCATTTTTGAAAAACTCATTTTTGAAAGTTAGTTTTTAAAACTAGTGTTTTTAAAGGTTTTTAAAGGTGTTTTAAAAATCCAATATGGAAAAACGCCAAGTGGCGCCACATTTGAGGGATTATTAGGTTTAGCTAGGGGTTAATTAGGGATTAATTAGGATAATTTAGGTCAAGGGCATATAGGTAACTCCACCCAAAAATCGCCCCCCCTTTAGAGTCCAAAATTTTCAAAATTGTCAATTTTTAAACCTAAAAATTTTTCTATAAATAGATGCCATAAGGGGGGTCGATTTTCCCATCTCTCTCCTATTGGATTCTTGGAGCTTCTCTCTCCTCTTCAGCCCTTCCTCCATTGCAGCAACCTCAAGTTAATTATTTTCTTTAATTTTTAGTTTTTATTTAATATTTTTCATTGTTTTAAGCATGATTTAGCCATTGGCACCATCACCTTCATGGATTAAACCATGGATTCAACCTCAAGAACCATCAAGAATCAGCAAGAACGATCCAAGAAGGTGATCTAACCCTGTTTTATGTGATTTACAGGGATTTTAATCCATTAGAATTGATTTTAATATGTTTCTTTACATTATTAACCAATAGAATATATGATTTACCCCTTTTAATGGGTTAAATCTATGTTTTAAAGGTGATATCAAATTCCAGCCATTGATTCCCTATTTTTATTTTATTTTTATGGTTTATTCATGTTTGTTTTACGTTCTACAGCATAGAAATAATTTTTATTTGCTGTTTTATGGTTTATTTTATTGATTTACATTAGTTAATGCATGGTTTTTCAAGTTTCTTAAATTTCTGTGTGTTTTAGGTTTAGAACAGTAAAGATAATGTTATTTCGGATTGAAGTACTCATTGTTTATTTCTGATTTTTTTATATGTGATTCATGCATGAGTTATTGAGTTACTGTAGAAACATCAGAGGTTTTGGATCTCGGGAACCCTGTCAAAAAAATCAGACATCAAATCGGGTTTTTAAAGTTTTAAAATCGTGGTTAAAATCAAGAAGGTAACTTGCTGTTATGATATTTCTCTCATCTTATATCCGATTTTAGATCTGTAAAGTTCTATGGATTCACATTGAGTAGATCTGCTTGCTGTAAAATTTTAGGATTTTTTGGTTACTGTTTAGTATTTTTCCCATTTCAGAGAATCTGTTTTTAAATTTAAAACTCATTAGGGTTTACCAAAACTCTAATCAGACTTGTGTTAGTCATAAATCCCAAACCACGGATCCGATTCATAATATGTAAAAAGTGAGTATTGTTATTTTTATGTCTACTATTCACCACTAAAATTTCAGAGATTTTTGTTTAGGATTGCTATTTATGTATGTATTTTCAATATGAAGTAGCCGTTTTAATCCCTGTTAAAAGTGAAATATTTTAGCTCAGTTTGCCGGAAAGGTTTATCCCTAACCGGAGATGCTTTTTCCAATCTGTAAATTGGGAAATCTCTGTTTTTCTTCCTAGTTAGTCTCTGTAAAATTTCATAAATTTCCATGGAGATTTTACCCCTGATTCAGGTCTTGGATTGAAACTGGTTGGTGAATTAGGTCAAAAATAGCATATTTTTAGGGTTTAATGCAATTTTCGGATTAATTCAATGTCAAAAAATTATTTTTATAATTCCAATTCGACATTAGGGTTATAAAAAGTGAAGGTACCAATTTTTATGGATTTTGGAATCCATTTGATCTCTGAATTAATAAAATTGCAAAACCGGGTTCCTGAAAGATCCAAAAACACTGCTAAAATCACAGTTTTTGTGATATTATTGGATTTTCGTGCATGAGCATATATTTTTAGGATTTAATCATGTTCATAATCATATTAGGATGCTTTAGGTTTAATTTTGTGCTCATTTGATTTCATTTAGTGCATAAAACCTAAATTTTTACCAAAAATCTATTTCTAAAAACCTTGATTTCAAGGCCATAGTCTTGCTATCGGGGGCAATTTGGTCATTTGACCTAAATTTCGAAATCCCTAACCCTAGTTTTCATATATTTAAGCATGTCACATCATATTTAGCTTAGTTTATTTCATCTAAACTTCAAAACTTGCATTTCTACCAAATATCTTTCTGAAAACCCTAATTTCAAGGCCATAGTCTTATTATTAGGGGTATTTTGGTCATTTGGACCCCAATTTCGAAATTCCATATCTTATCTTCCTTATTTATTCAATTTTATTTCATACTTTATCATTTTGATTTAAGGGAATCATGGCAAAAAGGCTTATATCTAGCAAAATCCAACAATTTCCTGATATTGTTGGATAAATCTAGAGAAGCCAACATATATTCATTAACAAGTTTTCTAGTTTTGCAGGTACATTGAAGAATCTATTTTTCATGTATTTAAATTTCAATAGTGATGTAATTTGTAATTAAACTTTGGAATAAGAATTTACATTTCCTGCTTAGCTTCGGTTGCATTGCATATAGTTTATTTTTATAATTTTAATGTGTGATGGATGATGATTCATGCATATTTTTACAAATTCACCATGGTCTACACGAATGGCACGTGCACTAGCTTCTATGAAGTTTATAAACTTGGTGGAATTTGTATTTATGGCCATAGTCAGAATACGAATGATACTTGGATTTATGATCTTCACATTAGCCACATTCAGCCTACACTCTTAGGCTAACTTCAAAAATGCACTGCATTTTTCAAAAATACAAAAAGCATTTCTCAATTCCTCAAAGCCATATTCATTCATTTCATGCATTTGCCAATTCCAATTCAAATCTCAATTCAAAGAAGTTCATTTCCTCAAAATCTCCCAAGTCTTATAGCAAAATCGATTTTCCCAAAAGCATTGAATTTCAAAGAATATTTCAAATGTTTCTCAAGTTCATAAACTCAATTTTCCAAAGTTATGCAGTCAATTTCAAAGTTTGAAGTTAGAATTTTTCTAAGTCTTATTCAAAAGAGTATGGATTTGCCAATGATATTTCAAATATTTCCCAAGTTCCAAATTCAAATTTTCTAAGTAAGAATTTCAATTTCAAAGTTTGAATTCAGAGAAACCAAGTATCTCAGAATCGATTTTCACCAAATGTCAAGGATTCCTCAAAATCGATTTTTATTTCCCTCAGAAGTATATTTCAAATCCCAATTCACGATTTTCCATGTGATACCTATTCTAAATATTTCAATCATTCAAAGCAAACATCATGTTTTCAAAATGTGCATTTTCTGAAAATTCATAGCACATGCCTGATTCTATGTGCATTTAGAAATTAGAATATGATTTAGACAAGTTGAATAGAGCAGAGCAGTAGATTGATCCTTGGTTCGATTACCCCTGTTAAAGGTGGCAGGAACGGTAGAACCTCGTACCGACAGGCGAGTCCCATTCTACAGAATTTTCCCGCATTTTAAACGGAGGCGAGTTATTTTCAAAATCTTTTTCAAAGGTCAGTTTGATTTGCAAAAGTAAAAATTTTGCCATGATAACAAACATGAGCATCATCTGCTGTCATTGGGTGACTTTTGTTGCATTTTATACTGGATAAATGGCACTTAATCTCTGGTTTCATGTTGCTGAATGATATTATCTTTGCAGGATGATCTAATAAGGCATTCATGTTGATCCTTTCGTCTGGTGTCATCTCATCCATATATTTGCATGCCATTACATTCATTACACTTGTTGTATATGAATCGATACCTAACTGGTTTCATTCTATTCATATATATATATAGGCCCTATCTCTTAGAGATAGCCTCTGTTGCCCTTAGGGTTATCCAGCATCCTATATACCATCTCCCTTCATCACTTCATGCGGAATCCTTTTTTTTTTCTTTTTTTCTTTCTTTCTCTTAAATATGCCATATGCATTCATTCATATAGTTTAAATATGGCAGGGATGTATTCATTTCTCCATTAGGATAGATATCTTAGTATATCCTTAGTTTTGATGTATTTTCAATTCTCCTTCTATATGTTGTATTTTCTTGGATGCTAACTCTACCCTTTTGCAGGAAATGTGTGAAAGGGGCTATTCCTTTTCTTAGTTTAGAAATTGTAATCTCAGTTTCAATTTCGAATTGTAATAGTTAGGTATTAATGAGAATGTTTACATTTCCAGCTTTTAGATAGAATGAATGAGCATTGTAAATGTCATAAATTGCTTATTTTTCATGCTTTTTGCCTTTATTTTCCAAAATCTTACAATGGTGAAACATGAATGGCACGTGCACCCCTTTATAAAAGGTAATTAATCCTAAGTTGACGATTTACATCAATGGCCATAGTCAGGATATAAACAAGACTTAGGATTTTTATCTTTTATGAAATAACACTGGATCCTTTTAAAAAATCATCATATTTTCAAATATTCTCTCCTTTTATTAGAGTTTAATTTAAAATTAGTGTAAAATATATATCAATGGCCATAGTCATGATATATTGAAAGCTAATTTCATTTTAAACTCTATAAAAGCACCAAAATATATTTTGTTCTTCCTCTAAATTTAAATATGATTATTATATAATACATTCAATGACCATAGCTAGGGATGTATTATATCTTCAATCTTATTTTAATTCACTTAAAGAATGAAATATGATTTTCAAAACCAATTTCAAATTTCTTAAATTCATTCATCATTTAGGATAGAACCGCATCATATTTTCAAAATCCAAGTAATCTTGAATATCCTTCTTCAAATTCAAATTCTATCTCATTTTCAAGATTCAAAATTCGATTTCAAAGTCCAAATTGACTTTGAAATTTCAAATTCATGTTGTATTTAAAACTTCAATTTTCAAATCAAAATTCAAACTTCAAAGTTCAAATTAACTTTGAAGTTTCTAATTCATCTTTTGATTCAAAATCAAGTTTTCTTATCTTTAAATTCAAAAATCAAAGTTTAAGATTGATCTTGAATCTCAAAAATTTGACTCTTCCTAAATTTTAAATCTGGGTTTTTAAAACCCAGACCCATCTTCAAAAGTCCCATTTGGACTTTCAAAAACCAAATCCAAAGTTAGAACCCAATCCCAACTTAGATCCAGACTTCCCAAAAGCAATCTCCACTTTTGGATCTTAGACTTTAGATCCAAAATCCATTTTAGGATCCAGAATCCAACTCCATCATGGATCATAGACTTCAGATCCAAAATCCATTTTTAGGATCCAGAATCCAACTCCATCATGGATCTTAGACTTCAGATCCAAAATCCATTTTAGGATCCAAAGACCAACTCCATCTTGGATCTCAAACTTCAGATCCAAAATCCATTTTAGGATTCAGAATCCAACTCCATATTGGATCTCAGACTTCAGATCCAAAAATCCATTTTAGGATCCAGAATCCAATTCCATCTTGGATCTCAGACTTCAGATCCAAAATCCATCTTAGGATCCAGAATCCAATTCCATCTCGAATTTCAGATCTTGGATCCTATCCTATTTAGGAATACAAAATTCAACTTCATTATTGGATCTCAGATTTCAGATCCAATTCCCATTTAGGATTCTAAATCCAAAATTGAAACTTTCTCCTGGATCTCAGACTTGGGATCCAAATCCATTTAAAATTCCCAAATTCTACAAACCAATTCCATTTTCATATCCCTAAAATCCAAATTCCATTTTTTTTCAAACTCAATTTGGATTTCTCAAGTCCCATCTTGATTTCAAAATTTTGAAATTGGAATTCAATTCCATTTTCTCTCCTAAATCCATTTTCAAAATTCAAAGTCAATTTCTGACTTTGAAAATTCCTTTCTTTTTCTTTTATCTCAGCTTCAAATCATTCTTTTCAAAATCAAAGATTTATTCTCCCAAACTCTGATTATTTTAAAAACTTAGAACTTTAAATCTCAAGTTCTAAGTTAGAAACCATTTCTTCATTCTATCATCAGATTCATCTAAAAAACAGTTGGAGATTTCCTAAATCACTTTTCAAAAAGAGCATACATCCTTGCATTGCACAAGCATGATTCTTTGTGCATTTAAACTTAGAATAAACTCTTAGATAATCTTTTAGCAAAGCAAAGAGGCATAAATTCGACCCTTGGTTCGATTACCCCTAGTAAAGGCGCCAGGAACGGTCGAACCTCGTACCGACGAGCGAATCCCGTCTCCCAATTTTCCCGCAAATATTTTAAAACGGAGGGGAGTAATTTTCTGAAATATTTTTAAAATTAAGGTCAAGTGAGACCTTCGCAGAAGATTTCCTCTCTCTCTTCTTTCTTTTCTTTTCTCTTCTCTCTTCCTTTCTGTCTTTTATTTTCTCTCTTCAAAAAGGAGGAGATAAAGGTTAGAAAGGAAAAGAGAAGGAAGAAAGAGAGAATACCTAGAGAGGAAAAATTTTGCGATGATCACATATGATCAGCAAGAAAGACATAGAGTTGGATCCTGCCAAGGCAAAGACAATCATTGATATGCCGCCTCCCACCAATCTCAGAGAACTGCGAAGCCTTTAGGGACGAATCGAGTCTATTCATCGCTTCATCTCTAATTTGGTTATGAGATGAGAGCCCTTCAATCACTTGTTGAGAAAAGAAGTGAAATTCGAGTGGGGACCAGAATGTCAGCTCTCCTTTGAGCGCATCAAGCAGTATCTCCTCAAACCACCGGTTCTGAAGCCACCAGAACATGGAAAACCACTTCTCCTATATATTTCTATCAATCAGAGTGCTTGTGGTGGATTCCTTGCATAGTACGAAGAAGGCATCCAAATAGAGCATGCCATCTACTACATAAGCAAAACTTTCATCAACTATGAGAAAAGATACTCTCAAATGGAAAAGACATGGCTAGCCTTAGTATGGATGTGTCGGAAGCTAAGACATTATCTGATGGCCTCAGAAATCAAAATTTTGTCAAGACTCAATCCTCTCAAGTACATACTTGAGCAGCCTTTTCTTACTGGACAGATTGCAAAATGGCAAGTCCTCCTAAGGCAATATGACTTTGAGTACGTATCTCAGAAGTCAGTCAAAGGACAGTCCATCGCAGATCAGTTGGCAGATTTCCCATTAACAGAAGAGATCAAGCGGAAGACGATTTTTTCGATGATCGCATCTGCAATATTCAGGAGTCCTCAGTTTGGACCCTTTTCTTTGATGGAGCCAGAAACATGTCTGGTATAGGGATTGGGATCTTGTTGATCACTCCCGAAAAGAAGATGATCCCTTATTCCCTCAAGCTCAGCTTTCAATGTACTCACAACATGGCCGAGTATGAAGCTCTAATACAAGGCCTCAAAATTCTACAAGACTTCAATGTCAAGAGAGTACATGCCTTTGGTGATTCATTGCTTATTGTCAGTCAAGTTAATGCTGAGTGGCAAGTCAAAGATTCAAAATTGATTCCCTATCAGAAGATTGCCTTAGCTCTCATAGGCAACTTTGAAGAATTTCAGCTCAGTCATGTCAAGAGGGAATACAATCATATAGCCGATGGCCTAGCCTGTCTGGGTTCCATTTTGTCGTTTAAAGACAGTGAATCTTGTCGTTCCTTCGAGATTGGCAGACTAGATCAACCTGCTTTCGTTCCAGCTGAGCAAGTAAACTAAGCCACTCAGAAAGAGAAGCCTTGGTACCAAGACAACAAAAACTTTATTGAGAATGGTGAATTCCCATCGGAAATGCCAAGAAAGGAACAACGTGCGATCCAACGCATGCCAGCCCGTTATTTCATCCTTGCCAATACTCTTTACCGTCGTGGGTTTAGTTCTGAGTACGCCAGATGCTTAGATAAAGATGAAGCCATGGAAGTTGTCCGAAAGGCACACAAGGGAATTTGTGGTGGTCACGTCGGCTACCAAACACTCGTCAAGCAGATTATCCAGGCAGGATATTATTGGAAGACCATGCAGCAGGATTGCCATCGATTTGTAAGGAAGTGCGTCAAATGTCAAATGCATGCACCTTCCATTCATGCGCCAGCCGCATATTTGCAATCTGTGGTTTCTCCTTGGCCTTTTTCAATGTGGGCCTTCGACGTGGTGGGTCTAATCACTCCTTCAGCTTCTAATGGCCACCGATATTTCCTCGCAGCTACAGAATACTTCACTAAATGGGTCAAAGTCGTAACTCTGCGAACAGTGGAAGGTCGGCACATGGTTTCTTTCATCCACAAGAATCTTCTTTGTCGCTTCGGCGTCTCGCATGATATTGTGTCAGATAATGGCAGCAATTTCATAAATGAGAGGATGAAGACCTTCTACTCGAAATTCCGGATTCATCACCACTTCTCAGCTTCTTATTATCCATAAGAAAACGGTCAGGCAGAGGCCACCAACAAGATTTTGATCTGCATTCTGGAAAGAACTGTGGAAACAGGTCGCGATTGGCACGAGAAGATGCATGATGCACTCTGGGCGTACCGAACCACCATTCGGACCCCAACCAACGCTACTCCTTCAGAGCTTGTTTATGGGACCGAGGTGGTATTACCTCTCCACGTTCAAAATCCCGCACTCAAGTTTGCATCGCTCATTGAACTCCCGCTTGATCAGTATCAGCAGTAGAGGCTGGTACAACTTGATCTGTTGGACGAGAAAAGACTCAAAGCAGCAGAGCACGCTCAAGCCTATCATCAGAGGATAGCTCGAGACTACGCCAAGTCCGTTATTAAGAGAAGATTTCGAGTTAGTGATCTGGTGCTCAGATCGACAGCTCATCTCAAGCATCGACCACGAGGCAAGTGGTCACCCAACTGGGAAGGCCCTTATGTGGTTAAGGAAGCACTGCCCCGCAATTCCTATCGTCTGATCAACGCAGATGGGGTGGAACTGCCAGATCCTATCAATGCTCTACATTTGAAGAGATTTTACACTTGAATTGTTCATCCTAGCCTTTTGTACTCTTCAAAAATCTTTTTCAATAAAGCAATAATCTTCCATTGAATTCTCACATTCTTCTCCCTGATACTAGGGCATTTTTTATCTATACTTGTTTTCCTTCATCATATGCAGGCAGGATCAAACAAACTTTTTCTAAAAACCTTATTAATCCTGTAGTTAATCTTAATTTTCTTATTTAATTACATTCATTTTATTTTTCAAATTAATCAAATTTTCATCAGTTTATTATCATTTTTATCAATTTTTGTCAAGTTTTTATCAATTTCACTAAAATTTTATCAATCTTCAGAAACCCCTTCCGGTTAAGGGATAAACCTGATGCCTCTTTTGATGAGGTACTCCTTCGTTCTTTCCCCTCTCAGGTTAAGGGATAAATCTGAACCTCGTCCCCCGAGGTCCTTTATTTTCTTTCAGGACAGGGGATAGTCCTGAAATCTTTTGTCATCAATTTTCCTCAAAATTCTGCCTATTTCTGCCAATCCTTTTTTATTTTTTTATTTTTTTATTTTTATTGTCAATTTCATTGATTCTTCTCTTTTCTCAATTCTTTATCCTTTATCAATTTCTATCAATCTTTTTCGATTTTGTCAAATTCTCTTCAGAATAAGACATAATCCTGGAAACCATCATAGATAAAATTCAAATCTTGGCCCATCTTGGGTCAAGGATCTGGAATAAGTTTCTCATCTTCATGATTGTCAGAATCTATTCATGCTTTTTGTCAATCCTTCCAGAATCCGACTCTTGGGCAGAAATTATTTCCTTCCCATCTGAGTTCCGACTCAGGTTTTTGTTTTCATTCCATTTCATTATTATTTTGAATATCCGGGTTCCGACTCAGGTTTTCCCTTTTTATGTCGTCTGAAGTTTCGAGTTCCGACTCGAACTTCCTATAGGATTCAACGCTTGTGTTGGAACCGATCGTTCTTGTGAAAATTTGAGTTCTCAAAACTCGATTTTCTCATTCATTCTTTTATTTTGAAAAACCGGGTTCCGACTCGAGTTTTCCCTCTTTATACACACACACACACACACACACACACATATATATATATATATATTTATTTCCGGAGTTGTGGGTTCCGACTCGGGCTTCCTTTTGGTTCCGATGTTCGCATTGAGCCAATTGTTACGTCGATAATTCGAGTGCTCAAAACTCGATTTTCTCATTCATTCTTTTATTTTGAAAAACCCGGTTCCGACTCGAGTTTTCCCTCTTTATATATATATATATATATATATATATTTATTTATTTATTTATTTATTTATTTTTGGAGTTGTGGGTTCCGACTCGGGCTTCCTTTTGGTTCCGATGTTCGCATTGGGCCAATTGTTACATTGAGAATTCGAGTTCTCAAAACTCGATTTTCTCATTCATTCTTTTTTTTTTTGAAAAATCGGGTTCCGACTCGGGTTTTCCCTCTTTATATATATATATTTTTATTTCCAGAGTTGCGGGTTCCGACTCGAGCTTCCTTTTGGTTCCGATGTTCGCATTGGGTCAATTGTTACATCGAGAATTTGAGTTCTCAAAACTCGATTTTCTCATTCATTCTTTTATTTTTGAAAAACTGGGTTCTGACTCAGGTTTTCTCTCTTTATATATATATATATATATATATATATTTCCGGAGTTGCAGGTTTCGACTCGGGCTTCCTTTGGATCCGATGTTCGCATTGGGCCAATTGTTACGTCAAAAATTTGAGTTCTCAAAACTCGATTTTCTCATTCATTCTTTTATTTTGAAAAACCGGGTTCTGACTCGGGTTTTCCCTTTATATATATATATATATATATATTTATTTATTTTCGGAGTTTCGGGTTCAGACTCGGGCTTCCTTTTGGTTCTGATGTTCGCATTGGGCCAATTGTTACGTCGAGAGTTTGAGTTCTCAAAACTCGATTTTCTCATTCATTCTTTTATTTCGAAAAACCGGGTCCTGACTCTAGTTTTCTCTTTATATATATATATATATATATATATATATATATATATATATATATATATATTTGTATTTTCATAGTTTCGGGTTCCGACTCGGGCTTCCTTTTGGTTCTGATGTTCGCATTGGACCAATTGTTACGTCTTGAATTCGAGTTCTCAAACTCGATTTTCTCATTCATTCTTTTATTTCGAAAAACCGGGTTCCGACTAGGGTTTTCTCCTTTTTATATATGTTCTTGTTTACGAAGTTGCGGGTTCCGACTCGGGCTTCCTTTTGGTTCCGATGTTCGCATTGGACCAATTGTTACGTCGAGATTTCAAGTTCTCAAACTCAATTTTCTCATTCATTCTTCTATTTTGAAAAACCGGGTTCCGACTCAGGTTTTCCCTTTTGTATATATTTCTTATTTTCGGAATTCCGAGTTCCGACTCGAACTTCCTATCAGATTCAACGCTCGTGTTGGAACCGATCATTCTTGTGAAAATTCGAATTCTCAAAACTGTATTTTTCTCATTCATTCTTTTATTTCGAAAAATCGGGTTTCGACTCGGGTTTGCCATTTTTATCTTCCATTTTCGCGATTTTTGAGTTCCGAGTCAAATTTTCCCCTTGTTGATCCAATGCTCGTATTGGACCAAAGTCCTCCTTGCCTTCCCCTTTCAGGTTAAGGGACAAACCTGAACTTCCCCTTCAGGATAAGGGATAATCCTGAAACACCGACAATCATTCTCGCTTAGTTCTCAAGTATCTTCAAATGTCGGTCTCTTCCTCAAACTCTTCATTGAGAAACCAGTGCTCGTACTGGTGCATTTTCAAAACCTAGTGTTCATGCTGGTGCGTTTTTGAAAAACCAGTGCTCGTACTGGTGCATCTTCAAAATCCAATGCTCGTACTGGTGTGCACTTTCGAAAACCCAGTGCTCATACTAGTGTGCAATTTCGAAACCCAGTGCTCGTGCTTGTGTGCACTTTCAAAAATCCAGTGTTCGTACTGGTGTGTAATTTCGAAACCCAGTGCTCGTACTGGTGTGCATTTTCGAAAACCCAGTGCTCGTGCTGGTGTGTATTTTCGAAAACCCCAGTGCTCGTGCTGGTGTGCGCTTTCGAAAACCCAGTGCTCGTACTGGTGTGCAATTTCGAAACCCAGTGCTCGTGCTGGTGTGCACTTTCAAAAACCCAGTGCTCGTACTGGTGTGCAATTTCGAAACCCAGTGCTCGTACTGGTGTGCAATTTCGAAAACTCAGTGCTCGTACTGGTGTGCAATTTCGATACCCAGTGCTCGTACTGGTGTGCACTTTTAAAAACCCAGTGCTCACACTGGTGTGCAATTTCGAAAATCCAGTGCTCGTACTGGTATATACTTTTGAAAACCCAGTGCTCGTACTGGTATGCATTTTTCGAAACCCAGTGCTCGTACTGGTATGCAATTTTGAAAACCCAGTGCTCATACTGGTGTGCATTTTCGAAATCCAGCGCTCGTACTGGGGCATTTTCGAAATCCAGTGCTCGTACTGGTGTGTTTTTTTTCAAAACTCAGTGCTCGTACTGGTACATCTTCAAATTCAGTGCTTATGCTGGTACATCTAGCGCTCGTGCTAGTGTTTGGCTGACTGATCAAGTTAGCCCTCTAGGTTCAGTCTTTGTACTAACCAATCATCAACAATTCAAGCTCTAAATTCTCAATTTCAACCTTCGGGTTATCATTTTATCAAAAATCAATCTTTTTCTCTTGTGAAGGACCCTCTTCAGGGAGAGTTCGAGGGAGCTCGTTCCTTTCGCATGCAGCCATCTTTCGTTCGCAAGAACCCTTTTCCAGAGAGAGTTTGAAGGGACTCATTTTCTTCGCGAACAGTATGCAAAACAACAATCAACTTTACACAAAAGAACCATTTTTCCAGGAAGAGCTTTGACGGAAGCTCGGTTCTTTTTGTGACCCCCATTTTTCTCATCTTTGGCCACTGAGTCATTCCAAAAGTTGATTTTGTCTCACCCATGAGACTTGATCAAAATTCTGATTTTCCACCATTTTGGGACCTTTATACAAAGCCCCATCACGATCTCCTCATTTCTATTATTCAGTCATATCATTTTGGAGGATTTCATCCCCTCAGAACCATTCAGGATAAGGTTTTAAGCCTGAAAAGCCATGTTTTCAAAACAAATTCTTCCATACCCAGCTCAGATCTGCTGACTGAGACATTTTTCAAAATTTGGAGTGTTACTTTGCCACTAAGCTCGGCTTTCAACCGTCTTAGTAGCAAAGAGGGGCATCTATGAACACCCCAAATTTTTTAAAATGTTGTAAATATTCCCTTTTTACCATTGACCCCATTTTCTGAGTAATCGAGTCAGTTTTAAATCTAAAATCCAGTTTATTTCTCAGATTTTATTAAAATTAAACTCATTTTTTTTTACATCTGACTCAGTTTCGGATCCAGATCCGGGTGAAAGATCCAAATCTGAACCTTGTTGTCCAATTTTCAAATTGCAATTACAAAAATACCAAAAATAGTTTTTGAATAGCTCGGACAGTCCATTCGACATCCGTGTGGATTCATTACCCTATATTTCTCAATTCGAGGTCAAAAACTCGAAAATCTTCTCAAATTTTGAATCCAAACTCATTTGCTGAAGGAGTCAAACCCAAATTTTTAGAAAACCCCTCTTTTTGTAAATAATTATCAAAAATACAAAAAAAAATAGTCTTATCTCTCGTATTGCTTAGGTTTTAGGGTTTTATTTCCAAAATAACAAAAAAAAACAGAAAATATCAAGAAAAGAACAAAAAATCAAAATAATAGAGAAAATTACAAAAGAATGGTTTTAAGAAAGATCTTTTTAAAAAAAAGAAAGAAAAGGGGGGGGGGTCCCTTTTTAGAAAAATTCAGAAAAGCCCCCCATAAACAAAAATCCCCTATCGCAGACCCTCTCCTTCCAGAACCATCCTCTCTATCGCACTCTCTCGCCTTCACCCTTTTGCAGAACCACCTTCCCCATCTTCGACCCTTGATCACCATGGCCATTCCCCAACCCTCCATCACCAACGACCACCATCCCTTTTCTTAACACTTAATCGCCATGGCCATTCTCGCCTCAACCCTCCATCGCCAACGGAATCCCCCTTCCTTCCTCCACCCTCCGATCGATGGCCCCAGACCCCTCCATCGTCCATCCTCAACAAACTGCCTCCCGAACCTTCCTTCTCCTCTTTAAAGAGAACCCTCGGAGGCCCTTGGGGGAGGCATCCATTTTTCATCCTTACGATCCATTTTTTTTTCTTTGACATCCATCCTCTTTAAGCTACGTCGATTTTCATTACTTCCTCTTATGTTCCCTTTCTTCTTATCCTCGACCAATTGGGGAAAATCCTGTAACGTAGTGGAGTAAGTCGGCTTCTCCCTTCCTAGTCGACCGAAGGAGTTTTCATCTTCAATCTCCAGAAGGACCACCCGATCGACCAAGGTTATTAGTCCCTCTGCATCCAGCCTACAACATAAGGTAATTTAGTAGGGACCCTTCGCTCCTTCTCGTTGTTACTTCCATCTTCCCTTGATTTTCCCTGTTTTTACTCTATTAAGGCACTCTTTGTGAGATTGATTTGCTTCTAGCAATATCCATCCACATATGTGCAACATCAAATGGAACGATTATGTTCCAATATTTTCCTTCTGTTTTGTTTTTTTATTTTTATTTTCTTTTCTCTTTTCCTTCTGTAAATTATTTCCGTTTACAATTAGTTTAGTTTTGATATCCCTTTGTATGTCATACGGATCCTGATTTGGCTTCGTATTTTACTTCCCCATGTATCATTTTCATTACATAATCTTTAATTTACTGATTGTTCTGTAAATTCATTTTATTCCACTCATCACTATTTGTTTTAATGCTCCTTTTACTGGTTTTGTTGAATTGAATAGGTGAACGTGATGGCTCTCTCTAACATTCTCCTTTTATTACATTTTTATGCATTTGATATTCATTTTATATCTCATCATAATCCTTTTTCATCTCATTATGAAGCATCACAGTGATGTATAATGAGTCTGATAGCTACCATTCATAATATTTTTCTTTTTCTTTTTTTCTTTTCTCTCTGCATAGGTATTCATGTTCTCAAATCAGGTTCACCATCATTGCATAGCATCACCATCATATTTTGTGGCATCGTACTTCATCAGTTGTTTTTGCCGTGCATAGCATATGCGTTGGAAAAATTGAGTTTTCTGTAGGATTTGAGCAGCGAACTGATTAGTATTCTGCACTTTTGTCAGCACTTGAAGTAACTAAATTCGTGGCACCCATTGGATGTAAGCACCTATCATTCAGAATCATGAGTCTCTATTAGCATGCTTGAATCTACCCTGCCTCCTTGCATTTTACACCTGCACAAGAAATATAAATGTCTTGTTATACACCTGTTGTTTCCATTTAGTGTCATTTGCAGTGAAAAGTGAGTATGCTTTGAATAAAGAGTGTGAGTACTATGGATAAGATAATGAACAGTGGTATAAGTCTACACGAGTAAAGGGTATCCCAGCTATCATGTGATGATGCCTCCTATGCCTGGAAGTGTTACAGGGAAAGAATCATATTGACTTGTACTGCATTTTGTTCCTATTCACAGGACATCATTTATATCAATTGATAGGTTTTCGGCATCTCTGTCCATGTATTCACAACATAACGTATCTGTAATGCATCATCATGGAGTATATCAGATGCACAGGTAAGATCCGATACTTGTAATAAACTGCCCTAGTTTTCTTCTCTGCTTCTGTTTAATGCATTAAAACACTTGTTGTTCCTATCAAATATGTTAAACCTATTGTCTCTGCCATCTCGAACCCAAGCTTTGCAAATTGATAAACTAAATCCTGTGCTAAGAAATTTAAGTATTGATGCCCGTATGTTGCGGAGCCTCCCTACAGCCACATCTTTCATACCATACCTTGGAAAAGGTTGTAAGTCGGAAATAGTGTTAGAAGTTCAATTTACAGAGGTTTTGTTGAAGTCAACTGAATAAATTCGCCTGGAAATTCATTTTGCTAAACGATGCTGCTAGTCGATTCATGGCTGCTGAGGGTGGCTCATCAAGAGACTGTGTTGTGGTAAATCAATTTGTTGATTCGAAATATCCGCTTGCTATAGCTAATTTGTGAATTTACCTGTACACTTCGTGTGATAATTAAACATTTACTTACCAGCATTTGCATCTTGCATCAGATTAGACACCTATATTTTGGTCACCCCATTCGATCCTTTGCACATTTTTGCTTTCTACTGTCTCTATAATTGCCTGCATATCATAGTACATGTTCAATGTTTTGCTTATATTTCATTACAGCATGCCAGCATTTCGATTTCAGCTATATAGCATATTAGAGACATTAGTTAAATACAACATCTCATGGCGTAATGTTTGCATATCATCTTGCATCACCTAATTTTTTTTTTTTGCATGTTACAACGTCATCAACCACTTCATCATTTATTGCATTCATACTGTCATTCACTACACAGCCTCCATGAGCTTGTTATGACTTCATATACATTCATTATAACCTCATGGATCTTCACCTCATTGCAAAAGGCATTTTCAACTAAGTACATTTCCTGTATAGCAGTCATCTCCTGCATCTCATATATTTCGTCACCTTCATCCCCTTCACACCATATCTTGTTCACACAGCTTCCAGCACAATTAGTTTTTCTTTATTTACGTGCCTATATCCCAGCACATTAGGCAGCATTAACAGGTTGTTGGTCTAGTTCATGGTACATCACTCATGACAAGAGCCTTTGCCAGCTTTGTGTCTTCATCAACTTGCTAGGATCACTTGATGTTCCCTAGCATATTGTGGTGCAGTGTCACAAGCCCTGCCATATCCTGTTCAATCACCAAAATTGTTGCCTTTATGGAAGTCGCCTGCTACATTTTCACTATTATTGTTGTCCCTGCTATGTTTTCACAATGGTTCACAATGAACCACTGTGTCTTCTTTTCCTCTATGGAAGTTCAACAATGAACTACCATAGTAGTTGTGTTTTCACAGTGGTTCACAGTGAACCATTGTGCCTTCTTTCCCTCTATAGTAGTTCAACAATGAACTACTATAGTGGTTGTGTTTTCACAGTGGTTCACAATGAATCACTGTGTCTTCTTTTCCTCGATGGTAGTTCAACAATGAACTACCATAATTGTTGTTTTTTCACAGTGGTTCACAAATGAACCATTGTGTCTTCTTTTCCTCTATAGTAGTTCAATAATGAACTACCATAGCTGCCATATTTCACAGTGGTTCACAGTGAACCACCGTGTCTCTTCCTTTCTATAGCGGTTCATCAGAAACTACCATATTTCTTGATGGTTCACCTTGGACCATCCGAGCTCTTGCCTTCACCCATTGCATATGCCCTCTCATATAGGTTTTCGTTTACCTATGGTGTTATATATATGTATACACACACACACACACACACACATATATATATATATATATATATACATGTGTATATGCACATACAGAATATGCCACTGCCTCTCATATATGCATTCTTTTCTTAATGAAATATGAATATCTATTTAGGCATATTATTGGTGGCCTTAGATTCAATGTAAATATTTTGCCATTTCCATTTTCCTCTCACTTTATACTAACTAAGTGTTTTGCAGGAAATATTCAGAAATTGTTGAAATTTCCTTAGATTTAGGATTTCATTTCTTTGCATTCCCAAACTTGTAATAAGCTAGATATTAATGAAAATTCTACATTTCCAGTCTTAGATTAGAATGGATGAGCATGTAAATAATATTTCTTTCATTATTCTCCTTTATTTCTGAAAATTCACAAATGGGAACATGAATGACACATGCATCATTCTAATAGGAGGTGACTAAATCCTAAGTTGATGATTTGCATCAATGGCCATAGTCAGGATGTGAACAAAACTTAGGATTTTCATCTTTTATGGAATAACATTGGATCCACACCGGATCTCTTTCTAAAAATCATCATATTTTTAAAATATTTTCTTCTTTTATCAGAGTTTAACTTAAAATTAACTCGAAATATATATCAATGGCCATAGTCAGGATATATTGAGAGTTAATTTCATTTTAAACTCTATAAAAGCACAAAAATATGTTTTATTCTTCATCTGAATTTAAATATGATTATTATATAATACATTTAATGACCATAGTCATGAGTGTATTATATCCTCAATCTTATTTTAATTCACTTAAAGAATGAAATAAGATTTTTTCAAACCCAATTTCAAAAATTCTTTAAAATCATTCATCATTTAGGATAGAACTGCATCATATTTTCAAAATTCTTCAAAATTCAAGTGATCTCAAATATCTTCTTCAATCTCTATTTCAATTCATTCTTCTATCTTATTTCAAAGATTTAAATTTCGATTTCAAAGTTCGAATTGACTTTGAAATTTCAAATTCATTTTATATTCAAAACTCCAATCCAATTCAAAGTTCAATTTAACTTTGAAATTCTTGATTGATCTTCTGATTCCAAATTCAAGCTTCAAATTCAAAGTCCAATTTGACTTTGAAATTCATTTATTCAAAACTCAAATTCTAATTCTAATCAAATTTCAAATCAACTTTGGAATTCCAAGATTCAAATTTCAAATTTAGATTCAAATCAATATCTCAAAATCAAATTCAAAGTTCAATTTAACTCTGAAATTCATGATTCATCTCTAAACTTCAAATTCAAGCTTCAAAATCAAGCTTATTCTTTACCTTCAAAGTGCTTCTCAATTCAAAATCAAAGATTTGAGATTGATTCTGAATCTCAAAATTCGATTTTTCTTAAAGTTTTAAATTCAATCTAGGTTTTCAAAACCCAGATCCATTTTCAAAATGATCCAAAATTCCACCTTGAGTTCCAAATTTAGAACCCAATTCCATATTGGATTCGGATCTTAAAAAACCAATCTCCTCTTGGATTTCAGACTTCGGATCCAATTCCATTTAGGATTCAGATTTTGTATTCAACTTCATTTTGGATCCCAGACTTCGGATCCGATCCCACTTAGGATTCCAGATTCAGAATTCAACTTCATTTTGGATTCCAGACTTCGGATCCAATTCCATTTAAGATTACAGAATTCAACTTCATTTTGGATCTCAGACATCAGATCCAATTCCATTTAGGATTCCAGAATTCCACTTTGTCTTGGATCTCAGACTTCAGATCCAAAATCCATTTAGGATTCAGACTTTGGATTTAAATTCCATCTTGGATCCCAGATTTCAAATCGAATTCCATTCCCAATTCTAGATTTTAAATTCAAATCTAAATTGATTGCCAGATTTCAAATCTAATTCCACTTTCAGATCCCATCTGGACTTCTTAAATCCAATTCTATTTTCAAATTCTATTTGGATTTCTCAAATCCAAATTCCATCCTGATTTCAAACTTCGAATCTGAAATTCAATTCTATTTCAAATATTCATTTCCTCTACTAAATCCAGGTTCAAAATTCAAACTCAAAAGTCCATTTCTGACTTTGAAACTTCATTTCTTTCTCTCATCTTTTTATTCAAGATTTATTCCCAAATCTGATTATTTCAAAGACTTAGAACTTCAAATATTTTTCCTGATCTATCTCCGGTTCTAAGTTAGATTCAACCATTCCTTCACTCTATTATCAAGTTCATTTCAGAAACACTTGGAAATTTTCAAATCATTTTCTCAAAAGAGCATACATCTTTGTATTCACACAAAGCATGACTCTTTGTGCATTTTTTTTAGAATAAATTCTTAGATAAATATTTAGGCAAAGCAAAAAGGCATAAATTCGATCATTGGTTCGATTACCCCTGGTAAAGGCGCCAGGAACGGTCGAACCTCGTACCGACGAGCGAGCCCCGTCTCCCAATTTTTCCCGCAATATTTTCAAAACGGAGGCGAGTAATTTTCTAAATATTTTCAAATCAAGGTCAAGTGAGACCTTCGCAGAAGATTTCTTCTCTCTCTTCTTTCTTCTCTTTTCTCTTCTCTCTTCTTTTCTGTCTTTTATTTCTCTCTTCAAAAAGAAGAAATAGGGATTAGAAAGGAAAAGAGGAGGAAGAGAGAGAAATACCAAGAGAAGAAAATTTTTGCAATGATCACAATATGTTGACCAAAGACAGGGTCAAATTGCCCAGAATGGTCGATCCCCCCATGCCCATGAGGAAGTTCAAAGATCAATTTTGTAAGTTTCACAAGACAGTGGGGCATAACACTGAAAATTGATTTGTTCTCAAGAACAATGTTCAGGACCTTATCAACAAAAATCTTCTGATAGAGGGTGCTAAAGATGAAAATATGGAAATTCTGAAACAACCATTTATCCATCTTTCCGCGGCAGTTATCTCAGAGAAATCATTTCAGCCACAAGATCACATTAAGCTATGATATCCAAGTCCAAAATCAGGTCCTTGTACTTCAACAGGCTCAGTCAGATACTCAAAAAATGGACCTCATTTCAGCCTTTGGCAAGCTGGATATATCAGCAAAAACAGCCAAGAGAATTCTGGGATTCCTCAAATATTTCATTAAATCCGTTCCAGAAAAGGGTGAGACATCTGCACAAAAGCCAATAACTGCCCTATCCAATGTCTCAATTCTGGATTTGGCACAGGCTTCATCCAAGCATTGAGAAGTGTTGAGTAACTTATTGCAAAAAATCAAGGTGAAGCTGAGAAGTACTCTCGAAGATATGGCCCAGATCGTCAATCAAGCCATGACTAATGCTCCGATAACCTTTTCAGATGAGGACTTGCCGAAACCTCATGCATTTCACAACAATGCTCTGTACATTGTGATTCGAACCAGAGGAATGACTGTTCCTCAGGTATTGATAGATGGAGGTAGTAGCCTCAATATATGCCCGAAAATGACAACAAAAGCTTTGGGCATCAAGGAAGAAGAGTGCATCCCAGACCCTATCACCATCTATGGGTTCGATAATCATGGTCAGACTACAAAAGGAAAAATCTTCCTAGAGATCTTCATTGATTATTTTGTCCATTCAGTTCTCTTCCATGTGGTCAATGTGCCACCAACGTACAATCTGTTGTTGGGACAAATGTGGATCCACAACACAAATGTAGTTCCATCTACCTTGCATCAGTGTATAAAGTGGTCAAAAGGTGGCATGATCATAACAGTCTTGGGAGAAGATTCAGAACAGAGGCTTTCGCAACCCATGATTCCCAGACCCACTTTTACTGCCGATATCCCAAGCATCAGGGAAATTGATGAAGTCAACCTTGGAGAAAGTATGAACATACTACAAATAACAGAGTCACCAAAGCATGCGGTAGCCATGACTCAATGGAAAGGACCACAGTTCTTCAAGATTGGTGGTCGCCTAGATTACAACACTGTTAAGAATCACCCCTTGTTTCCACAATTCATGAAAGCCAAGAAGGGGTTCGATCTATTACTGAAACATGATTATTAGCCCTTCAGAGGCTTGGGCAAGAAAGAAGATGGTCATTTGAAGCCAGTAATACCTTAGCATCATCCTCATAGAGCAGGATTGGGTTTCACGGGTAAAAGATCACAGAAGAGCTCTGTTTTTGTCAAAGGAGTGCACTGAGGGCATATGTTGTCTTTTCATTTCTATTCTTTTGTTTTCGCACTGAAATGATATCCTGTTTCATTTCAATCATTGTCATTTGATCAATTCAGTTTTTCAATAAAGTTGCAAGTTTTCTTCATCTATTTGGATGTCATTTGTCTTCTTACTTTTTGTTATCGAATCTTCGCAAATTTTCTTAAACAACATGAAGAAGTGTTTGCATGGACTTATGAAGACATGGTGGGTCTGGATGCTAAATTAGTCGAGCATCGCCTCATCCTAAAGCCAAATGTTAAGTCAGTTAAGCAGAAATCGAGAAAGATGGATCCCCGAGTAGAGCAGCAAGTCAAGAAAGGACTTGAAAACTTTCTTAAAGCTGGATTCATTCGAACTATTGATTACCCAGATTGGTTAGCAAACATTGTAGCTGTTCTTAAGAAGAATGGTAAAGTTCAAATTTGCATCGATTTCAGAGATCTCAACAAAGCAACTCTAAAGGATGATTAACCACTTCTTAATATTGATCTTTTGATCGACAACATGGTAGGGCATGCCATGATCTCTTTTATGGATGGGTATTCTTGATATAATCAAATCAAGTTGGCCGCTCGTGACCAATCTAAAACATCATTCACTACGCCTTGGGTTACTTTCGGTTATACCATCATGCCATTTAGACTCATGAATGTTGGAGCAACCTATCAGCGTGCAATGACTGCCATCTTCCATGACCAGATGCACAAAATCATGGACGTGTATGTTGATGACATTCTGGTGAAGTCCAAAGAATAAGAGGATCATATTGGTGCTCTCGATCAAGTCTTCAAGCGGCTCATTCTTTACAAGATAAGACTCAATCCTTAGAAGTGTGTCTTCGGAGTTGAATTAGGTAAGTTGTTAGGTTTTTTGGTCAGCAAAAAGGAGATAGAAGTGGATCCCACTAAGGCAAAGGCCATCATCGACATGTCACCCCCGACTACTCTCAAAGAATTGTGTAGCCTTCAAGGACGCATGCAATCAATTCGGCAATTTGTATCTAATCTGGCCATGAGATGTGAGCCTTTTAACCACTTACTCAGAAAAGGAGTAAAGTTCTAATGGGGATCAGAATGTCAGCAATAGTTTAAACGTATCAAGAAGTATCTTCTCAATCATCCTATCTTGAAGCCGTCAGAATTGGAAAAACCCCTTTTGCTATATGTTTTAGTTAATCGAGTCGCATGTGGCAGATTTCTGGCGCAATATGAAGAAGGCAGCCTGATTGAGCACGCCATCTATTATGTAAGTAAAATATTCATTGACTATGAAAAGAAATACTCTCAAATAGAGAAGATATGTCTAGCCCTGGTTTGGATGTGTCAGAAGTTGCGACACTACCTCTTGGCATCCGAAGTCAAAATTCTATCAAAACTAAATCCTCTCAAATATATTCTAGAATAACCTTTTCTCAGCGGACGGATCACCAAATGGCAAGTCCTATTGATGTAGTTTGATTTGGAGTATGGCTCTCAGCAATCTATCAAAGGTCAAGCAATTGTGGACCAATTAGCAGACTTTCCTTTGGCAGATGATGTAAAAGCCGAAGATGATTTCCCTGATGAGCGGATATGTAATATTCAACAATCTCCAGTTTGGAATTTATTCTTCGATGGTTCCAAGAATATGGCAGGCATAGGAATCAGGATCTTATTAATCACACCAAAAAGGAGATGATCCCCTTTTCTCTTAAACTGGATTTTCAATGCACTCATAATATGGCCGAGTATGAAGCTCTGATTCAAGGCTTGAAAATTTTACAAGACTTCAATGTCAATAGAGCGCATGCCTATGGCGATTCATTACTCGTCATCAATCAAGTCCTAGCTGAATGGCAAATGAAAGATCAAAAGCTACTTCCCTATCAGAGGATTGTCTCAGTCCTTATCAATAATTTTGAAGAATTTCAGCTTTTTCATATCAAGAGAGATTTCAATCAAGTAGCAGACAGTTTAGCCAACCTAGGCTTCATTACATCTTTCAGGAGCGAAGAATTCTGTCGTTCCTTTGAAATTGGCAGACTTGATCAACCTGCCTTCATACCAGCAAAGCAGATAAACCAGGTAGAGCAAAAGAAGAAGCCCTGGTATCATGACATCAAGAATTTCATTGAAACTGGTGAGCTTCCACCAGGATCATCAAAGAGGGAGCAAAAAGTGATTCAACGTATGTCCGCACGTTATTTTATTCTTGCCAATGTTCTCTATTGTCGGGGGTTCAGTTCTGAGTATTCCAGGTGTTTTGATGAAGATGAAGCCAAAGAAGTTGTGCGAGAAGCACACAAAGGCATTTATGGTGGCCACGTCGGCTACCAGACTCTTGTTAAGCAGATCATTCGGGCAGGGTACTATTGAAAAACCATGCAGCAAAACTGCTATCATTTTGTGAAGAAATGCGTTCAATGCCAGATGCATGCACCTTCTATTCATGCGTCAACAACATATTTGCAATCCGTCGTCTCTCCATGGCCATTTTCTATGTGAGCCTTTGATGTCGTAGGTCCCATCACCCCTTCTGCTTCAAATGGCTACAAATATTTTCTTGCCGCAACAGAATATTTCACCAAATGGGTGGAAGTTGTCACTCTACGCACAGTAGAAGGTCGACATGTGGTTTCATTCATCTACAAGAATATCCTTTATCGTTTCGGCATACCACACGATATCGTGTCGGACAATGGCAGTCATTTCAAGAATAAGAGAATGAGGACATTCTGCTCAAAGTTCAGAATCCATCATCACTTCTCCGCTCCATATTATTCTCAGGGGAATGGTCAGGCAGAGGACACCAATAAGATTTTGATTCGAATCTTAGAGCAAACTTTAGAAACAGGTTGTGACTGGCATGAAAAAATCCACGATGCATTATGGGCATATTAGACCACTATTCGTACTCCAACCAATGCTACTCCATCAGAACTTGTCTATGGAACTAAAGTAGTACTGCCTCTACGTGTTCAAAAGCCCGCTCTAAAGTTCTTATCACTCTTAGAGCTTTCCCTTGCTAAGTATTAGCAACAACGACAAGTATAACTGGATTTACTCGATGAAAGAAGGCTCAGAGCAGCAGAGCACGTTCAATCATATCGTCAGAGGATAGACAGACAATATGCAAAATCTGTCATTGAAAGGAAATTCTAAGTCAATGATCTAGTGCTCAGATTAACGACCTATCTCAAGCACCACCCAGGTGGCAAGTGGTCACCAAATTGGGAAGGTCCCTATGTTGTCAAGGAGGCATTACCCCACAATTCATATTGGCTCATCAATGCCAACGGAGTGGAACTGCCAGATCCCATCAATGCTCGGCATTTAAAAAAATTCTATACTTAAAACATTTGTCTTATTCTTTGTAAATCCTCAAATTTCCTTCAATAATGGTCAAATTCTCCTTTTCCAGTTATACTGGGGCATTTATGAAATTTCATTTTTATCTACAAATATTGTATATGCGGGCTGGATAAACAAATCTCTCATTTTGCATGCATGAGCACCCATTTACATCATTTTGCATTCGTATTTGCATACATCTGCATTTATTTGCATTTGCATCCATCTGCATCAAATTCATTTCTCCTTCAGGTTAAGGGATAAACCTGAGTTACCCATTCAGGATAAGGGATAACCCTGAGACCCCGACAACCATTCTCGTTACAATTCCCAAATATTTTGAGAGCACCAACCTCTTTCCAAAAATTCAAGTCTCGATTGAAAAACAATGTTGATTTTCAAAATCCAGTTTTTACACTGGTTCATTTCCAAAATTCAGTGTTCATGCTAGTACATTTTCAAAATCCAATGCTTATATTGATACATTTTCAAATCCCGGTACTCATACTGGCATTCTTTCAAAAATTTAGCGCTCATGTTAGTGTCTTGCTGATTAGTCGTGTTAAGTCAACCTCTTAGGTTCAGTCTTTGTGCTAATCATTCATCAAAATTCAATCTCTATTTTCCAATTTCGACCTTCGGGTCACCCAATTTTCAATTTTCAATCTCTAATTTCCAATTTCCAATTTCCAATTTCCAATTTCCAATTTCCAATTTTCAATTTCCAATTTCCAATTTCCAATTTCCAATTTCCAATTTTCAATTTCCAATTTCCAATTTCCAATCTCCAATTTCTAAAATCCAATTTTCAATTTCAATTTCCAATTTCCAATTTCCAATTTCCAATTTCCAATTTCCAATTTCCAATTTCCAATTTCCAATTTCCAATTTCCAATTTCCAATTTCTAATTTCCAATTTCCAATTTCCAATTTCCAATTTCCAATTTCCAATTTCCAATTTCCAATTTCCAATTTCAAATTTCCAATTTCAAATTTCAAATTTCAAATTTCAAATTTCAAATTTCAAATTTCAAATTTCAAATTTCAAATTTCCAATTTCCAATTTCCAATTTCCAATTTCCAATTTTCAATTTTTAATTTTGTTTTTTTTGTCACCCAATATCAATCATTTTCTCTTGCGAGAGACCCTTTTTATAGGGAGAGTTCAAGGGAGCTCGTTCTTTTTGCATGCTATCCTTTGTTCACTTTGCCCCTTTTCAAGGAGAGATTGAAGGTACTCCTGTCTTTGTGAACCATTTGCAAAACAATATCCAATTTTACACGAGAAACCCTTATTTCAGGGAGAGCTTCGACGGAAGTTTGCTTTCCTTGTGGCCCTCAATTTCTATACTAGGCCAGTTCATCATGAATGACCTTATTTTCAGGGAGAGTGTGATGGATTCGTTCCTTCATGACCAATTCAACGACTTCACCATTACCGGCCCCCTTTCCGTAAGAGAAGCCTAATGTTAGGATGTTTTGATAAAAGCTTACTTTTTTTTCGAAAGTTTGTTTTGCAAACACCTCCTCTTCAGGGAAGAGAGGAGTATTTTCTATTTCCCATTTCTGAATCTTCTCCTTTGGAGAAAGAAGAGGAGAATTTTGTCATGGACGCGTTAAGTCAAACTCCAATGCTCAGTTTCACCAAGGATTTCAAGAACATTTTTGTCAATTTGTCATCCAATACTTGTTGGCTTCAAAATCTTTATTGTATAAAATCTTTACCTCAGAATACCTTCAGCATTACTTCTAAAAGAGTGAAGCTGTTGCGAAAAAGGATTCAAAATTCAAAAATCTTTCTCTTGGCCAACCAAAAGGACGAAGAATAAATCCTCGATATGGCCAGCAAAGAAAATTCAATGTTGTCACAAAGCCATAAGTGATTGATATTGATCGCAGTCAATGACACATTTTAAAGATCATTCTTGTGAAGACAAGGTAGTCGAAATATCATGAATAAGAAAGAAAAATCCACTCAATTTCATGTCTCCTCAGTCATTTAAGCGACAATTAAATATCTGCAAAAGGGATCCCTCAATCATTGTCAAGTTGAAGACTGGTGGATAAGTTAGACCCCCGGGGCCAAAGAAGATTTGGATCATCTCTAAGATGAAGGAGTTTGTGACCGATCCTTCCAAGGAAAGTTCAGATCACCGCCAAGTTGAAGGAGAGTGCGATGAACCTCCCGACAAACCCTAAAAGGTATTTAATTTCCGCCATCATCAAGAGACCACCAACCAATGAGCCAATACCGTCAATATAATTCCTGAGACATAGAAGGATCGAAACATCTCCAAGTTGAATGAGTTTGTGACGTACCCTTCCCCAAAAAAAAAAGAGAGAGAAAAGCCAGGACAACTCCAAAATGAAGGATGATGCAATAAACTTCTCCCCCAAAACCTAAGAAAGCTCAATGTCTCAAAAAGAGTGCAAAAAGGTCATCATGAGAGAAATCCAGGATATCAAATTGCCAAATTTGCCAAGAATCTTCTTTAAATTTTGTAAAATTCTTTTATCAATATCATTTCACCAATTGCTTTCACAATGAGAACTCTTTCTTTTTCGTTCATATCAAGGAAATTGATAGCCTCCTCGAAAGAAAGTCAATTGCAAGCAATTTGAATTCAAATCTTGATTCTACGAAATTAAGTCTAGTTGGAAGTAATACTTCAGGTAGAAAAGAGAAAATATTTTTACATCATTGTGCAACATTTTCAATTATTTTGAGTCAACAACAAATTTCAAACATTTTGACAATGTTTTCTAGTTATCCTGGCATGAAGTAAGAGCTTGAGTTTCATCTTTGACACATCCTAACATCATTTGTCATCCCTTTTTAGGACTTGATAACGGGACTTTTCAAGGTTCCTTCCATTCTTTTGGTATAATCTGAGCGCCTGGGCTCTCAGATTCACACACTTCCCTGTGTCCCCACTGTCCTACCAAAGACAGTCCAATTTCGGCTTGAGGTTAAGCCACCAATTATTTTCTCGCAAAAGGTCATCAAATTCAAAAGTTATTTAGTCTCAGCAATGAGGCGCCCAAAATCAACCCCTTTTCAAGCTTTAGGGATCCCAATTTCCATCCTTTTGCAAAACCCCTATCGGATTTATCGTGCGGAAGTCCGAAGGTCCCATCATGGTTTCTTCAGTCGAGGATTCCATCATATTTTATTTCTCGGTCAGGTTAAGGGTTTAAACCTGAGCCTCATTCTGATGAGGTATTTTATTTTTCGATCAGGTTAAGGGTTTAAATCTGAGCCTCATTCTGATGAGGTATTTCATTTTCCGATCAGGTTAAGGGGCAAACCTGAGCCTCGTTTCTATACGAGGTATTTTTCGTCCCATCCAGGTTAAGAGCAAAACCTAAACTTCACTTCTACAAGATGAGTCTTTCTTCATCATTCTCTATTTCATATCTATCATTTTTCGTTAGGGCCAATTTCTTTATAACCAGTTAGATCCTTCTAACTGAGGCATTTTTTTGTATATAGCCCAAATTTGGTGTGTTTTTCTTTGCCACTAAGCTCGACTCTATACTGGCTTAGTAGCAAAGAGGGGCATCTGTAAACATCACAAATTTTCACCCTCATTCACAAAAATCTGCCTCCTGTCACTGGGACCCACTCTCTACAGTCTTCAGGGAACCAGCTGGTCGAAATCTGAGCCAGGGTTGTTCACAGCCCATTTTTTTACAAAAAATTCAATACTTCATCCTACAATCAAGATTAAACCATCATTTTGGCTCAATTTCAATTATCAGTTCTCATCCTCAAACAAAAATCTCCAAATTTTTTGTCTCTGCCAAGGATCTGGGATTCCAAGTCCCTCATCAGGGGTTTACATTTTATATGTCATTGCATATTGATGATGCATAAATTATACGTTTTATTAACATGTTTTCACTGCATAAATGCATCATCTATAGGTTTAAAGCATACACTTAGATGCATAATGATGTTAGGGAGCTCTGGTTTGAATTTCATCAAAATAGGAGATAATTTGAAGGAATTATGGCATTTACACTATAACGGGTCAAATATCGGATCCGATTTGAGAGATTTGGATCCAGACGCCCATTTGGATCTTAGATTTGGGTCAAAACACATGGAATCAACCCAGCTCCAGCCCACTTAAGTTTTGTAAAAACATTTTCTAAAAACCCCCTCCTACATGAGGCACCTAGTAAATATTTTTATTTTAACACTGTTTTTGTAAAATGGCCAAAACAAGCCAAATCACCTAAAAGGAGAGAGGCGCCCATTCCAGCCCTGTCTTTGCTTTGGTTTTCATGCCCTAGGGGCACGATTCTAACTCCAGCCCCCTTCTCATCTTCCACCTCACGCCATCTCCATTAGAGCATGAAGACAAGCTTGAGATTCAAGCTTTTTCTTGCCTTCTTTCACAATCTCTCCATTTCTTTAATCTCCAATGTTGGCTAATCTCCATGTATGCTGTGTTTTGCAGGTGCAGCAGAGGTGGGAAACATCTATTCTCGTTTGGAAGTGCGAAACACTCCAATGAGAAGGGTCGGCTCTACCTCCATCCGGTCTTCTACGCCCCCCGATCGAGAATCGGTTCACATTTCATCTTCGGTGGATTTCCAACGTGTTACAGCTGTAGGACATGGTACCATGGCGTATTTCCAGCATCAACGAGGTTCCGAACGGTGCGAAGCCAAGCAAAGTCCGCTCTTCTCTTTTTCCCCTCAGTCTTCGGATCGCCCAAGAGGTAGGTCTTCTTCTCCCTTCTCTTCTAGCTAAAACCTATCATGTGCGTGTGTAATGTGTTGGATGTTTTTCTGTATTTTCGTCAGCCATAGTGTAGAAAATGTCATGCATAAACCAGCATGTAGAATGTTTAGGGGTTTGGGTTATTAAAAATATTGTTTTTTTATTCCAACGTTGGAAGCTTTTGGTGTTTCGGATGCATGTGCGTGTGATATGTTTTTCGGTTGTGTGTTGTCTGCAATTTGTTTCATTGTTATCAAGCTTCATGTACTTCGATTTAGTCAAATTTATTATATTAGGATTCGTGTAGATGTAAACTCTTTGTGCTAGCCGTTTTCTTTAGATTTAGAATGTGAATAGTGATTTCAATTTTCTGATTTTTCTTGGTGCTGTTTGTCGTCCAGTTATGTGTTAACAAGTTTGTATTTAGATCAATTTAGTATGTGATTAGGTGTTTGAAGTTGGTATTTCAATTTTAATTTTTGTTCGAATTTTCTGTTTTAGTTTTAGAAGAGTCGATTGTAGTAAAATCTTTCTTAGCATTTTTTTGTTTTTGATTTCTGTTTCAGCATGTCATGTTTGAATTAATTAGTTCATAGTATAGTAGTTAGATTATTTTAGTTATTTATAGTTTAATATTCCAGTTTTTAACGTGTGTTTATATAGTGTAATGTAGATCTTGCTTAGAGTAGTAGTTTCGTATCTTTTAGTTGTTCATTTAGTGTAGATTGTATAATAGGTTTTGTTCAATCCGTTTTTTATTCAATTTTCTGTAGGTAGGAGTTGGTTAACTTAAGTTTGGATTCGTTTGATATTAGTTCTAGGTATAGGTTAATTAGAATATTATAACTCTGAATTTTCGTTTAGCTAATGTAGTATTGACTTAGTGATTTTTAATTTTCGTGGAGTAGTTAATAGAGATAGGTTTTGATTTTTGATAGTCTTCCCATTATGCCCTTTGATTGATTTGTAGATATATTAAGGTAGTTAGATTAATTTTATTCTAGCATAGGTATTTAATTAGGATAGCCTTTAGCTGAAGGGGCATTGAGGTCTTTGTAGTGAGAAGACGATTTTGGTATGAATACACCTCCTCTAAATTCGTGAATTGCTTTTAATAAAAGCCCTATTTCCCAACCAAGTCATAAATGACTTCTCTTTTTCCAAAGAGGAAACCTTTGGAATTCCAAGGACTCTTTAAAAAGCATGTACACGATTTTTGGAAACCCTTGGGAATTCCAAAGGTCCTTCTAATGGTTTCCACGAGTTTGGCAAGAATTAAATGTTATATGCTCTTTTAAATCTAGCCAAAATCGTATAGTGTGCTGTGGGAAGGATTCTAAAAAAGAAAGCTCAATAGCTTTTAATGACAAGAAGGAAAAACGGCTGGATCCAATGGGTTGGACGGTTTTTGAAGATTACACTTTCCCAAAGTGCAATTAAGGCAAGAATGAGAGAGGATGTCCCCTACCAATTTCATGGATTGCATTTAATGAATTATCTTTTCCAATGTGACACCCTTTCGAATTCCAAAGGATTTTCTAAAAATGTCTACATGTTTTGGGGGCAAGAGTTGACATGTTCAATTGCCTTTAAAGCCTACCCAAAAACGTGTATTGTGTTTTGGGAAAGAATTTCAAAAGGACCTAGTGCTTTTAATGAAATCGTGAAAATCGAGTAGGGGCCATTAGTGGACGGTTTTAAAGGTCCAAGCTTTCCAATGAGTGATTAATGCAATTATGGAGGAGCACTCCTTCCCAATTTCGTTGATTTCCAAAGAGCCCTCTTGACTCCTTTCCTAGTTTGCTTTAACATAGAATTAATGTTAATTACTTTAGTAAGTTTAGTAATAGTTTAGATTTTAGAAATCGTGGATTAGTATGTAATTAGTCTTTCATTTAATGTAGTTGCATTTACTTAGTTGTCTAATTTAGCTAGAGTAGGTTTAGTTTCATTTTCCTTTAATATCGATTTTAGGGTAGACTCTTAATTAGTTAGGTAGGTAGTGTATTTAATACCTAAACCCTACTAACCACAACCGACCCCTAATTAAACCTTAGCCATCTTAGTTAGTTAACCCCTAACTCTAGTTAAACCCTACCCTAACCGTACCTTAACTAACCATGTTTAGTTAACCTTACCTTAGTTAGTTAAGAAGTAACCCAACTAGGGTGGCGTGAACCCATTTGAATCCCATATCATTAAACCGCCCCTAGTAACCCTAGTCACTTACCCTAACCGACCCCTTAACTACCTTATCCCATCCGACCCTAGCTAACCCTATTTAGTGTCTACCCTTAGTCGACTAACCATAGTCAAATCTTTAGTTAACTAACCCTAACCTTAGTTAATTAGTAGGTAACCCTAGTTAGACTAACCTTAGATTTAGTTAACCTTAGTTAGTACTTACCCTTAGTTAATTACCACTAACTGACCCTAACTAACCGTAGTTAATACTTAACCCAAGGTGTCTAAGCCATCTAACCATACCTTAACTACCTTTAGTTCATATTTAACCCTAGTTAGTGTATGACTTAAATAGGTACTAACCCTAGTTAGTAATTAGTGCTAGTTAGAATAACTCTAGTTAAATACCTAACCTTAGTTAGTTACTAGACTTAAGTAGTTAGTCTAACCATAGTTAAACCGTAGTTAATTACTAACCCTATCCTTAGTTAAACCCCTAACCTTAGTTAGTAAAATAACCCTAGTTAGTTACTTAACACAGTTAGTGTTTAATTTAGTTAGTAAGTAATCTTAGCTAGTTAGACTAATCGTAAGTTAGTAGTTGTTTTAGTAAGTTAGAATTAATATTAGAATAGATAGTTAATTTAGTTAGTGATATTAGATGTTATCTATTATGTCTAGTTAGAGTTTATATTTATTTAGGTATCTTATTTAGAGTATTAGTGAGTTTAGGTTAAGTTATTTCTTAGATTTTATAATTTAGTTTAATTGTTATTGTTTGCTGTATTTTAACAGTAGGTTAGGTTCAGTTAGGACTATTTTTGTACGTGGTTCAAAGTCCAAATGTCAATTGTGGATTCAAAAGGATGAATAGTGCACTGAACCAAAACCCTAATTTTTACCATTTCGTGCACACGTTATTTTATGTGGATTTTTATTGAGTTTTCCAAAAATTATTTTTCTATTCTTTACATCGGTGTGTTAACTGTCTGCAGATCAAATTTCAGCTCGCTTTGAGTTGATTTAGTCTGTGTTTTAAGCGTTTTATGAAAACAGCTTTTTCGGATTTTCAAATTTCGTGTCCTGCGATTTCCCAAATTATCCTGATTTTGAAACGCTTCGTTCTGGAGATCCAGAACGTATTTTTCACTTTTTTAAAATGTGTTAGTTTCTTGGATCTGTCTTTTACAGAATATAAGTAATTTAATGAATTTTGGAATTCGTTTGACCCCTCAAACAGTCGTTTTTCGAAAAGCTGTCAGAATCCATTTTTGCCTTCTTTAGGGACAAAACAGTCTTTTAACTATTTGTCTGATTTTGGGTAGTTTTACTGTTTTCTAACATTGTAGTTAGTGTATTAACAATATTTAGAGTAATTAGAGTTGCTTAGCTTAGTTAGTTCTCTTAGTTAGTATAACTTTAGTTTTATATATTTAAATTAACTGTAGTTTAATGTAAAAATAGTTTGGAATTAGTTATAGATGTAATTTAGATTAAGTATTGATTTAGTTACTGACTTTGTGTTTTTATTATGTAGGTTGTTAAGTTATAACAGGTTAACAGATGCAATTCAATTGTGATGTGCGACTGCACTTGATGTGAAAAGACATGAATGCCCCTGGAGACCTGCTGAAGACTTAGCCGCCTATTATAGTTTATTTTCATAGTTAGAATGTTATTTAATGTAACTTTTAAACATTGACATAGATTGTAAAATTTTTATATTAATAAAGTGTTATTTTAGAATTAATTCAGAAATATCCCGTTCCCTGTGGATTCGATCCGTACTCGCCACTTCAGTGGAAAGTCGGTTTTATATCTTTGGTTGACGATTTTCCCATGTTTTTATTGAAAAATATTGTTTTAAAAATATCAACTCCAAAAGTGCAACCACATATCACTGCATGCATTTGACATATCATTTCATAGCATTGCATCTCATCATCGAGATCCAGCACTCCTGTTTTCAAAAGATTGGATCCAAATTCGAGTTTTAAAACTTTTCTTGCAAAATCAGATTCAAAACCTGAGTTTTGAATCAACATTTTGTCATTTGCCAACCCCGAAGACACTTATATTTTAAATGTTTTTCACAGAAAACAATCTGGATTCATTTGAAACTCAATTTTAATTGATTTCAATTCTCAGATGAGACTCATTTAGGTGGTGTCACTTCTCGATTCCTTTATTTATCAAAAATCTCAAAAATTTTAGAGTCCTAATTGGATCAGGACTCTATATTTTCATCTTTTTGAACCTTTTTAAAACTCTATTTTTTATTTTAAACCAATCATGGTCATATCCCTTGCCCATTTTTGTCATCATGGACAAAATCCCAGAGTTTTAGTTGGATTAGAACTCTTTTTCAAGAACCCCAGTCGGATTAGGACACTTCTTCAGAGTTTCAGTCGGATTAGGACTCTATCTTTCATGGCTATTTTCGCTATTTTCAATCAAATCTTTTAAAATCTTTTCGAAATGAGTCAAAAACTTAGAGTTTCAGTTGAACCAGGACTAAATTCAAAGAGTCTCAGTTGGATCAGGACTCTGACCCTGATTTCAGTTCTGAGAGAATCTTTCCAAAATCTCTTTATTTATCTTTCCAAATTTCAAAATTGTTGCACCTTTATAGAATTTTAAAAATTCTGGGATTTTATCCCAGAGTCCTGATCGAATTAGGACATTGTCCCAGAGTCCTGATCGAATCAAGACTCTATCCTGAGTTCATTTTTTACTTCATTCTCATTGGTTTTCAAAAGTTCTATTTAAATCTCATCATTCACTTTTTAAAAAAACAAAAAATTCTCAGAGTTCTAGTCGAATTAGGACTTTTCCTCAGAGTCCTAGTTAGATCAGGACTCTGAACCAAACTTCAATTTTATCATATTTTCATTTGTTTTTCAAGATCCTTTCATCTGTTTTCTCAGAAAATCTAAAATTCTGAGAGTCCTAGTCCGATTAGGACTCTGTCCCCAGAGTCCTAGTTGGATCGGGACTCTGTTTTGATTTCAATACTTGTTGCTATTTTCACAAGTTCTTTCATCTATTTTTCAGAAAATACCAAAAAAAAAATCAAGAGTTTCAGTTCGATCAGGACTTTGTCCCACCTAATCCAGTTAGAAGTCTATTTCGAGTTTGATTTTACTTCCATTTTCATTCTTTTTCATTTGTTTTTCAGAAATTAGGTCATTTTGCAGAGTCCCAGTTGATTCAGTACTCTATTTCAGAGTTTCGGTTGAGTTAGGACTCTAACCCTGACTGTATTTTCTAACTTATTTTCATTAGTTTTGAGGAATTCTTTTAAAAACCTCTTCACCTGGCCTTAAAAACCTCAGAGTCCTAAAATTTCAGGACTCTAGGCCAGAGTCTCAGTCAGTCTATGATTTTGTTTTCAAAACTTCTGAATTCCATCCGTTTATTTTTTAAAGCTATTTTCAGTCTTTATTTCATTTTTTTAAAAAAAACTCTGATGTGGGAACCACCCAATTGGCGCCACATCTAGAGAGGTTCGACCCAGTCAGGACTCCGTGCCATTTCAAAACCTTCAATTCCAAGTTTACTTTTGAATCTCTTTTGAAAAACCTCTCATTTTCAAGTTTTAAAATCATTTTTGAAAATTCAAGTGGGGCCCACTCTAGGTAGCGCCACATATGAAGAAGTCAGGGTTAGACTAGGGTTAGTCAGTGTCAGACTTAGGTTAGATATCTAGGTGAGTTAAAGTTTATTTTTAAAACTTCCATTTTTTTACTTTTTGTTTTTAACTTTGATTTTAAAGCTTTAAAAATTAGGGTTTTCAAAAAAACCCAAATGAGGCCCACAAAGGGGTGGTGCCACATTTTGGGTATTTTAGGGTTTTAATTTGGGCTTAGATAGGTTAGTAATTAGGTTAAATCCCTTTAGAAAAATCACCCCCCACATTGCTTCATTAAGAAGAGTTCTAGTTAAACTAGAACTCTCCTTAATTAAAACAAAAAAAAATCCCTATTTAAAGAGCTCATAGGGGGGGTCGACCCCTATTCCTCTCCCTTCTCAAATCTTGGAGCTTCTCTCTCCTCTCCAGCACCTCCTCTTTCCTCCATTGCAGTTGCATCCCCAAGGTAAGATGCTTTGATATTTTTTCATAAATTTTATTGATTATTCATATGCTTTACCATGGATTTCACCATGAGCGCCCCTTGTTCATAGATTTCAACCATGATTTTCAATCAAGAACATCAAAACCAATCCATGAAGATGATCTAACCTTGTTTGGTGCTGTTTTTTGAGATTCTAATCCATTAGAATCATTTATATTGCTATTTTTCATATTCTTAACCAATGAAATATGCGATTTACCCGTTAAATGGGCTAAATCCATATTTTCAAAGGGTAAATCAATTGCAGCCATGGATTCCCTTTATTTTTTCTATTTTCTTATCATATTAATCTTTATTTCATATATTTCTGCATTAAATTAAATTTTATTTTGATGTTTATGTATTTTTTTTATTGTTTTCCATGTTTAAATCATAGTTTATAGTGTTTTCTTATATTTTCGTGTGTTTTGATTCTAGGTCTGTAGAAATCATGATATTTCGTGTTTAAATCTCTGTTAGAAAATTCTGATTTTTTTTATATTTAATTTGCAGATTTGTCAATAAGCTCCTATAAAAAATCAAAAGTTTTGGGATTCGAGAACCTCGTTAGAAAAATACAAAGTCGAATCATGATTTATGTGTCTTAAAATCGCTATTCATATTCAAGTATAACTTGCAGTTGCGTTATTTTTGTCATACAAGATTCGATTTGTAATCTGTAAATTTCAGTAGCTTCGTATTAGAGTCTATTATTTACTGTAATTTTCTTATAATTTTCTATCACTGTTTGATATTTTTCCTCTATCAGAGAGTCAGATCAACATTTTAGAACTCGTTACATTTTATTAAAACCCTAATTCAACTTGTGTTGATCGTATCTCCCTAACCGGAGATCCGATCAATGATTGGTAAAAAATGAAGTTCCTTATTTATATATCTTCTATTTACTGATGAAATACTAGAATTTTCTGATGTGTTCTTCTAGTTTTCTCTATATTTAAAACTGGAAGCATCTGTTTTTATAGTTTTTATATTCGTTATAATTGATCAAATATTTTTGGAATGATATCTCTCTAACCAGAGATGATTTTTCAGATCTGTAAAGAAGAGAATCTTTGTTTTTCTGTCTATTATTCCTCTATAAAATCTTAGGAATTTTTATGGTGGTTTAGCCCCTGATCTAGGTCTGACAGCAAAAAGGTATTTGATCTTTCTGTTTTCAATCTAATTTTAGGGTTATAAAAAGTGCATATGTCAATTTTTATTAATTTTGGATATCATTTGATGCTTGAATTGAATATATTGCAAAACAGGGTGCCCGTAGGATCCCAAAACACTGACAAAATCATGCTTTTCATGATATTTTTGATTTTTTTTATAGAAGTTCATGTTTTTAGAGTTTGTGTATATTTTTAATCATATTAGGGTGTTTCTCATCCAATTTTATGTTTATTTGAACCCCAAATCCAAAGTTTTTACCAAATTATTTTCTAAAAACCCTGATTTCAAGGTCATAGTCTTGCTATCAGGGGCATTTTGGTCATTTGACCTTAATTTCAAAATTTCAAACTTTGATTTTCTCATTTTTAATCATATCATATCATCTTGTGTTTGATTTATTCTCATTTGAATTTTAAAATTTGCATTTTACAAAATATCTTTCTGAAAAACACTAATTTCAAGGCCATAGTCTTGCTATCAAGAGCATTTTGGTCATTTTGACCTTAATTTCAAATTTTCAAATCTCATTTTCATATTTCCAATCTAATTTCATCATTTATGTTTACATCAGAGAGGTAAAAATTGGGTTTACATTTGGATAATATCCGATAATTTCTCAATATTTTTGGATAAATCCAGATAAACCTACATTTCTGTACTAACTTGTTTTCTACTTTTGCAGCGATATTAAAAAGGAAGTTTTTTTATTTATTTGCTTTTATTTCAATTCAATGTAATATCAAGTTGTAATATTTGGAATAAGAATTTACATTTCTGATTAGAATAGGATGCATTGCATATAGTTTAATTTTGCAATTTCAATATCTGATAAATGTATAATTCATGCATATTCTTTTCAAATCCACTATGGTTGATAGGAATGGTACGTGCACAAGCTCTTAGGGAGTTGAGAAACTCGGTGAAATTCATATTCATGGCCATAGTCAGAATATGAATGAGACCCAGATTTGTGATCTTCGTATTAGCCACATTAAGCCTACACTCTTAGGCTAACTTCAAAATGCACTATATTTCTCAAAAATACAAAAAGATTTTCTCAATTCTTCAAAACAATGTCTTTTAAATTCACATTCATTCATTTCACTCAATTTGCAACTTCCAATTCTAGTTCAGCAAAATCGATTTTGTCAAAATTTTCTAAGTCTTACTCAGAAATTGATTTTCTTAAAATTCTGAGCTTTCACGTGGTATTTCAAGTATTTCTCAAGTTCAAATCACGATTTTTCAAGATATATCCTCAATTCCAAAATTTGAATTCAGAGAAATCAAGTTTTTTTTTCAAAGTTATTTGAAATCCTTCAGAAATTGATTTTCACAAAACACTTGGATTTCTTCAAAAATAGATTTTCATTTTCTTCCGAAACATTCTCTCAACAAGGCTCATGATTTTCCAAGTGACATCCTTTCCAAGGATTTCCTAAGTATTTCAAATCTTTAAGGCAAACATCATGTTTTCAAACCTGCATTTTTAGAAATTCATAGCACATGCCAGATTCTTTGTGCATTTAGGAAATAGAATACGATTTAGATAAATTGAGCAAAGCAAAGCACTGGATTGATACTTGGTTCAATTACCCCTGGTAAAGGTGCCAGAAACGGTTGAACCTCGTACCGACAGGTGAGTCTCATTCTTCAGAATTATCTTGCATTTTAAAACGGAGGTGAGTTATTTTCAAAATCTTTTTCAAAGGTCAGTTTGACTTGCAAAAGTAAAATTTTGCAATGATAACAGGTTTAGCGACCGTGATGGGACCTGTCATCACCTGATCAATTGTGTGCTTGACTTAGTTCAAATTGTCAAAATCATGTTCTATGGAAAGCTTTTACTTTCTAATATCATGTGAACGCAGGAGCCTAGACTTGAACCCAACTGACATGGATTGCATGTATACTAGGTATGGTTTGTTAGGACCATATTGAGGAGGAAATTTGCATGATCACATAGACTTAGGTCTAATATAACCCTCCTCAATTTAGGATTTGATTGAAAACAATGTTTGCTTCTCTTAAAATTTTTCAAAATTCTACTTCTTTAGGTTTTAGAGCCCTCTGTTTGCTTGCATGTGCTCATGTTTTCAAAAACTACCCCACCTATCTTTACCCGGTCTTCATGTTGTTGGGCTTTCTTCCAGAACCATAGTTCGGGACAAAGCCTCACAACTGGGCCACCTATTTGGGTTAAAACCCCCTTGCCACGTACCAAGGGCCATAGTTCAAAGTATATCGGCAGGCGCTCAAGGATGTTGGAAAACACAAACCTAGAACTGGAGAAATTGATTTTATGCCACGTACATCGAGCCTCGGCTTGAGTATATTGGCATAGCATGATTGGATACAGATGATCTGAGGCTTAGAGTTAGAATTAAGGTCCTACATCTATTTTGAAACTTGTGCATCTAGAGTCAGCTTTTAGAGAATGTTGTGTGTGCAGGATGTGATTGAAAATACTTTGTTTATTTCCCTTTATTTTCTTTATTCTCTCATATTTTCCCTAATTTTTCCAAAACCACTGGACGATTTTTCAAAATCCCCAATTTTTCCATCTATTTCTATATACTGCCTAAAATCCCTAAGATCCTCTATTTTCTTCAAAAACATTAGGTGATTTCCATCCTCCCTTCACTCTGGATCTCGAATTTTCAAATTTAGTTTTTTTAGTTTGCTTGCATTTTCTTCAAAAATCGTGTGGATTTTCTGTCAAAGTCTTATCCTTACTTGTTCTGTATTTTCCAGCCTATCATGATAGCATCCAGACAACTTGATTCAGTCTTTCCTGAGGGTCACATCTCCTACGAGGTGCGACAAGGTCTTCCCAAACAACGAACTCTCAGCACCGGATCCTTTATTCCTCGGTGGTATTATTCATGGCTCAAGAACTTCTCTTGTATGTTTCTGGACCATTTGAGTGATTGTGGATTGGAACTAACATCCGCAATGGGAAAGCAAACAGTCAACTGTAATTTGATTCATGCGCTAGCAAAGCGGTGAAACGCGCACACTTGTACTTTCTGGTTCCCATGGGGTGAGATGACCCTGCTGATTGATGAGTTTTCAAAAATTATGGGATTGCTCGAGCCAGTCGGTCAGCCTGGAGATCCATTGGAACAACAGTTCTTGATCAATGTCAAGAGTCTGGATCCTCGAGACGCCTTAGCTCACGTGACAAGTGATGTCTTTTTGCAATAGTTGTAATTTTGAAAAGATTTTTAAATGTAAAACATGTGAAAACCAGACATCAAATAATAAAAACCGGTTCTCACTAGTGGATGAGACCGGGTCGAACTCAGGGAACGGGAATATTTTGTATTCAAACACACAAGTCTAAACTAATCTTTATTTGCTGAATTATTTGAAATGTAAAATGTTCAAGAAGAGTAAAACAACTAACTATTACAACAAATGAATACCCTTCGCAGAGGGCGTAAAGTGCAATATTTACAAACCCAATTAAATTCCTAAATTCTAAAATAAGAGAAAAACATCTTCTATTCTTGCACTTCCCATGTCATGCAATCGCTTCTGCTCCAATCTTGTGCGATCCTGCACAAATAAAATGAACACGAGCAGTACCAGAGATAGAAATAGACTATACTAAACTAGCTAGATGCTAAAAATATGAAATGATAACACTTCTAGATCCGAAATATGATTTCTAATTAGATCTAACTAATTAACTACAGTTTAGGTAACTTTCAGAACATCAGAATGTAAAAAATTCAGAACATCAGAATGTAAAAATAACAAGAAATTGAATATGAAAACTAAGCTATATGAATGTATTAAAAATAGGAAATGACAAACATGAAATGAATGTTAAAAACAAGAAAATTAAGATCAACACACAGGTAACTAAAAATCAGATTGAATTAAGCAAAACATAAAAGCAATTAACAGGTAAGTAAAAGACATAGAACCGAAACCAAAATTCATACTTGAAATGAAAGCAAACAAAACATTACTGAACTGAAAACAGTAAAACTCGTAAATGAAAATAGAAGACAAAAACTAAAAAATAAAAGTAAACAAGAGATTAAAAATAAAAAATCGGATCTATGCTAAAGGTGAAAACAGGGAAAAACAAAAACAAAAATTCAACTCAAAACAACTAATGAATCGAAGTGAAACAGAAAAATCAGAAAATCAAAGATCAAAATATTCAGAATTACACATTACACACATAAAACTAAAGAATTATGAATGACACACAGAAAATCAGAATTACGAAGTGAAAGAAAACTAATGAATCAAGAAATCAGACACACACAGAAAACTAAAGAAAAATCAAGAAATAACAATCAAAACAGGAAAATAACAATGATCGAGTCTTTTTTTTCTTTTTGTTTTTCTGAAACAAACGCAGAATGATAGAATCGGTTGAACAGAATTGCAGATGCTTAATACAGGAAACAGAAAAATAAATGCCTAATAGCTAATTCGATCTATTTTTTTTTTCTCGGTTTTATTTTGTTGTTTTTTTTTTCTTTTCAGTTTTTACTACACCGCATTACAAACAGAATTCATTCAAGAACCTGCAGAAGAAGAAGAAGAAGAACTTACTGGAAAAGGAAGAGGTGGCTTCCACTTCAGGCGCCGCCATCGATTGGAAATTTCCTTGCCACCGGATGATGATGATCGGCTGCTGAAAGAAGAAGAAGAAGAAGAAGAAGAAGAAGAAGAAGAAGAAGAAGTGGAAGACTCAGCACTCATCGCACCGTGAACCTGAGGGAAGAAGCTGGCGACCTCCACCACCGCCGCCGGACTGAATATCTCCACCGTCGAATTGAAGAAGAAGATAAGGAGGAAGAAGAAATAAAGGAAGAAGAAGGGGTAAAGGGGAATCCGGCAATGGAGAATTGGGAAGAGAGAAAAAACAGAGGGGGAAAGAGAACGTTTGGGCGTGAATGGAGGAGGCGCCTTTCCGCTCCCTGTTTTTGGGGTTTTTAAAAGTAACGAACCGGCTGGAACCGGTTTGAAACAAATGCAAACCGGTTCAAGCCGGTTTGTTTATTTATTTTTTTTAAAAGCAAACCGGGTGAACCGGTTTGTGTTTATTTTTGCAATTTTCAAAAATCAAAAACTATATAAAATTTTCAAAGATTTAAAAACAAAACTTATTTATGAAGAACTAAAAAAAACTATTCTAAAATTTTTTGCTCTTTTTTTTTTTTAAAAAAAACAAACACTTAAAATGAAAAAAATATTTTTCTATATTATTATTTTTTTATTTCATTTTTAATTGCAAACTAAAACTAAACTACTATGAATATAACAAAAACTAAAATATGTATAAAAATGTAAAAATAAAACTATTTTTCATGCATTTTCTATTTTTAAATCATTTTAGCACATTTACTCAAAAACTAACATAAAATTGGGTTTTTGAAACATTGTTTCATAAAATCATGCATATTTAAATGTTAATAAACCCTAAATTATATGCATGATCAAATACCCCCATGCTTATGTTTTGCTAGTCCTCGAGCAAACTAGAAAAATGCAAGAAATCAAACTATCACCTAACTCACTTTCGTAGGAATCACGGTTGCATTTAGCTCATGCAACAAGCCCTTTCAACCCCTGGGTTACCCCAGTGGACGAGTAAGGTCTCGTGAGGGTTTGCAGTGATGCTACCCACAAACATCTCTGTCATGTATGCATAATATTACACATCCTCACAATCAGTAGATAATCAAAGACTTTATTTTCACAAATATTTCCTGTTATTTTCAAATCGAAATATAATTAAAGTTTTTTTATGTACCACCACAGAAAAAGAATTTCTTTCACTTTTCTAAATATCACAGTTATTTATGTTTTATTCTTAGAAAATCCAATAAAAACATATTATTATTTACTTATCCTCACTCATATGTTTTCTACACAGGTTTTCTCAATCATACTTCTAAGCATTGAACTTTTCTTTCTTTTTAAGCTCTTTTCTCTTTTTTTTTTCTTTTCACGCTTTTTCTTTTTGCGCACTTATTTTTCTCATATAGCTTGCGTGTGGTCTGCTTTTATGCCTTGTGCAATGTCAATATCTTCTATACTTTTTCAATACATACCAAAAGATATCAACTAAGACATAAAAGTGACTTCCTTCATTCACCTTTATAACATGAGAGTCAAATATTTCAACTTGTATCTGTTCTCAGTTACTTAGGATCATAAAGTTTTCCACTCTCCTTTTCGAAAATGGAATTAAAAGTTTCAACTTACATCTAAGTTCCATCTACTAAGGATTGTGAAATTATCCAAACAACCTAACACATGCTATATTTTTTTCTTTTGAGCTCATTTTTTACGCTTTTGTTCATTTGCTTAGTTTTTCAAAAATAAAACTGTGCATATTCATATTTATGATTCAAAATAAACTTTAACATGTATCTATCATCATTTCCTCGAAATCCGCATACACAACCATAATTTTTAGATCTATGTCAGAAAAAAAATTTCGTGGGGCTTAAAAATCCTCTAAAAACATCAGATTTGAAATAACATTCATATAAGTTCAAACTCTTTCTTTAAAAATCTACTTTTTATGAGAGATGTGTAAACATGTGCAAGAACGTAAACATAAATATCAAGGTGTGCACTCTACACCCTCCCCCATGCTTGAATGACACTGTCCCAGTGGCACTCCCCCATGCTTATATGAAACTAAGTGAATGCACATGAGAGAAATAAATGAGGGAAAAGAGTAGAATGACCTGAGATGAATTAAAAATACATGTTCTATGAATGTAATAAATGCAATGTATACATGACAAAACACAAAACTCATGAATGAAACAAAAAGAACCTGAAAAACTCATGAAAAAGTACAAGCAAAATAAAATCTATAAATTCTAAGCAAATCTAATAATATACAAGATATGGGTTGCCTCCCATAAAGCGCTAAGTTTCACGTCCCCAGCCAGACGGATCCCTAGAAAAATCCTTCATCGTCCATGAGATCAATGGACATGAAGTCAGACTCAACCGGGCTCTATGAAGAAAAGAGTGTCATCTGTGACACTATGCACTGTGTTTCCATCCCGTCTACCTCTAACTGTATGATCATAACTCTCTCGACGTGAAGAACAGAGATTAGTCTCATCTGAGAGACTGGTCAAGAATCGAGAGTCTAGGACCGACCGAGTACCAATGAATGCAACTTCAGACAAGTGGTGAATATGATCAGGCTTGACTTGATCAAGCACCTTCTGCATCTGTACCTCTTGCTTACTAAAAATTGGTGATCCTAAAGGCTGAGAAAATGGGGCTTTATATGATGAAAATGTATTTTGTGAGTAAGGCCCCTTCTGTTGAGGTATCATGGAGATCGACTCGTCAGTAGAAATGATATGGGGTTCATGAGTCGATTCCTGAGTAGGGTGACACGCCTTCCCATACTGAAGAGATGTAACAGATTTGACTTGCTCATGATGTGAAGTAGTGGGTTGCAAGTCAAATAACATGGAATCCTCTCCCTTGGATGTGACAACAGACTGACTATGAAGGTTCCTCTGACTTTGTCTACTCAATGTTTGAGCTAACTGTCCCATTTGAGTTTCTAGCTTGGCTATTGACTGTGTATGGGAACAAAGAGTTGCCTTGATATCAGAAAAAGCTTCTAACATCTTCTCTTGAAATGATGAACTTGGAATGGGCTCCTGAGGAGAAGGTAGACAATACTGGGAATGAACCTGTGGAAATATAGGATGCGAGTAACCTTGTGAAGGGTTACTGGGTCTATACTGTGTCTGGGAGGGCTGATGGGATGGGGAAATAGACTGGTTTCGCCAACCTGGGTTATATGATGATGTAAATGAATCGGACATGGGTTTAGCAAAACCTTGGGCAGCATTCACCTGCTCCTGAACGAATTCAGGATATAATGGCGCTGCCGGACAATCCGCAACACAGTGTGCAGGGCTAGCACATATCTCGCACACTCTTTCTACTGGATTTCTCAAAGAATTGGCTAGGAATTGATCTAACTTCCTAGTCAATTGGTCAACCTTGGTACGCAATTCTAATTCGGACCCAAATTCGGAAATCCCAACTTTCCTAGGACCACTAGACAGAGATGTAGTCCTATTGAGCCGTGAAGACAAGGTATGATGCATCGTGTTTTCACTCAAGGTCTCAAATAGAGACCACGCCTCGTCCTCACTTTTGAGCATAAAAGTGCCCCCACAAGACGAATCAACCATTTGACGATGCTTTTCAGTAAGCCCGTCATAAAAATACTGCACCAACTGCCAACGAGGCACCTGGTGATGGGGACACTTGCGGAGAAGATCTTTCAATCTCTCCCAAGACTCGTGAAATTGTTCTCCCTCAATTTGAGAAAAACTGGTTATAGCTTTACGAAACTGATTCGTTTTACCAATTGGGAAATATTTTTTTAAAAATTCTTTTTGCATTCCTTCCCAAGTAGTAATACGAACCGTTTCAAGAGATTTTAACCAGTGCTTGGCTTTATCTTTGAGAGAGAACAGAAACAAAGTTAACCTCATAGCGTCGTCTCCAAAATTATTGATTCGCACAGTCGAGCAAATCTCAAGGAATTCGTCGAGATGACGATATGGGTCTTCATTGCTAAGGCCATAAAACAAAGGTAACATTTGAATCACACTGGCCTTAATCTCAAAATGGCTCGCTCCTACATCAGGTCTCGTGATGCAGGAGGTGGGAGTATACGTATTTGGCATGAAGTACTCCCTCAAAGGACAAATCAATTGATGATCGTCAGCCATTGCGTACACCTTGGAGTAGACCGGTGTAGCACACGTCCTAACTTTGGGTTTTCTACCTAACTAACGCACTAAGCGGCCAAACCACGCAAACCACAAAGCGAGTGAACTAAAAACAACAAAAACTAAACAAACACCACGCAGTTACACATAAAAGAGATTATGCATAGAAATATAAAATCTATGTGTACGGTACCAATCGTATACAGTCACCTCTAAGGGAATCCTAATAGGTGGGCTGTGCAGAAAAGTAAGCTCGTCTCTAAGATATGCACATACGTGGTTCTAAACCTAAATGCACACAAACACTAGGCAATAAAGCGAATACTAATATTACGCCGTTCCCCGGCAACGGCGCCAAAAATTTGATGTCTTTTTGCAATCGTTGTAATTTTGAAAAGATTTTTAAATGTAAAACATGTGAAAACCAGACATCAAATAATAAAAACCGGTTCTCACTAGTGGATGAGACCGGGTCGAACTCAGGGAACGGGAATATTTTGTATTCAAACACATAAGTCTAAACTAATCTTTATTGCTGAATTATTTGAAATGTAAAATGTTCAAGAAGAGTAAAACAACTAACTATTACAACAAATGAATACCCTTCGCAGAGGGCGTAAAGTGCAATATTTACAAACCCAATTAAATTCCTAAATTCTAAAATAAGAGAAAAACATCTTCTATTCTTGCACTTCCCATGTCATGCAATCGCTTCTGCTCCAATCCTGTGCGATCCTGCACAAATAAAATGAACACGAGCAGTACCAGAGATAGAAATAGACTATACTAAACTAGCTAGATGCTAAAAATATGAAATGATAACACTTCTAGATCCGAAATATGATTTCTAATTAGATCTAACTAATTAACTACAGTTTAGGTAACTTTCAGAACATCAGAATGTAAAAAATTCAGAACATCAGAATGTAAAAATAACAAGAAATTGAATATGAAAACTAAGCTATATGAATGTATTAAAAATAGGAAATGACAAACATGAAATGAATGTTAAAAACAAGAAAATTAAGATCAACACACAGGTAACTAAAAATCAGATTGAATTAAGCAAAACATAAAAGCAATTAACAGGTAAGTAAAAGACATAGAACCGAAACCAAAATTCATACTTGAAATGAAAGCAAACAAAACATTACTGAACTGAAAACAGTAAAACTCGTAAATGAAAATAGAAGACAAAAACTAAAAAATAAAAGTAAACAAGAGATTAAAAATCAAAAATCAGATCTATGCTAAAGATGAAAACAGGAAAAAAAAAACAAAAATTCAACTCAAAACAACTAATGAATTGAAGTGAAACAGAAAAATCAGAAAATCAAAGATCAAAATATTCAGAATTACACATTACACACATAAAACTAAAGAATTATGAATGACACACAGAAAATCAGAATTACGAAGTGAAAGAAAACTAATGAATCAAGAAATCAGACACACACAGAAAACTAAAGAAAAATCAAGAAATAACAATCAAAACAGGAAAATAACAATGATCGAGTCTTTTTTTTTTTTTGTTTTTTCTGAAACAAACGCAGAATGATAGAATCGGTTGAACAGAATTGCAGATGCTTAATACAGGAAACAGAAAAATAAATGCCTAATAGCTAATTCGATCTATTTTTTTTTCTCAGTTTTATTTTGTTGTTTTTTTTTTTTCTTTTCAGTTTTTACTACACCGCATTACAAACAGAATTCATTCAAGAACCTGCAGAAGAAGAAGAAGAAGAAGAAGAAGAAGAAGAAGAAGAAGAAGAAGAAGAAGAAGAAGAAGAAGAACTTACCGGAAAAGGAAGAGGTGGCTTCCACTTCAGGCGCCGCCATCGATTGGAAATTTCCTTGCCACCGGATGATGATGATCGGCTGCTGAAAGAAGAAGAAGAAGAAGAAGAAGAAGAAGAAGAAGAAGTGGAAGACTCAGCACTCACCGCACCGTGAACCTGAGGGAAGAAGCTGGCGACCTCCACCACCGCCGCCGGACTGAATATCTCCACCGCCGGATTGAAGAAGAAGATAAGGAGGAAGAAGAAATAGAGGAAGAAGAAGGGGTAAAGGGGAATCCGGCAATGGAGAATTGGGAAGAGAGAAAAAACAGAGGGGGAAATAGAACGTTTGGGCGTGAATGGAGGAGGCGCCTTTCCGCTCCCTGTTTTTGGGGTTTTTAAAAGTAACGAATCGGCTGGAACCGGTTTGAAACAAATGCAAACCGGTTCAAGCCGGTTTGTTTATTTATTTTTTTTAAAAGCAAACCGGGTGAACCGGTTTGTGTTTATTTTTGCAATTTTCAAAAATCAAAAACTATATAAAATTTTCAAAGATTTAAAAACAAAACTTATTTATGAAGAACTAAAAAAAACTATTCTAAAATTTTTTTCTCTTTTTTTTTTAAAAAAAAACAAACACTTAAAATGAAAAAAATATTTTTCTATATTATTATTTTTTTATTTCATTTTTAATTGCAAACTAAAACTAAACTACTATGAATATAACAAAAACTAAAATATGTATAAAAATGTAAAAATAAAACTTTTTTTCATGCATTTTCTATTTTTAAATCATTTTAGCACATTTACTCAAAAACTAACATAAAAGTGGGTTTTCGAAACATTATTTCATAAAATCATGCATATTTAAATGTTAATAAACCCTGAATTATATGCATGATCAACAAGACGTAAGTCTTGGTCGCTGATCGAGGAAGATGGAAATGAATATGTGAACCTGCTCAAGATCTACAGACAGTATGAAGCATTCGTAGAAGTCAACTCCTTATCCTGAATAGCTCGAGAGAGAATCCAGCATGCGATGGTTGTAAGACCCACAAATTTTTCTAAGAAATTCAATATTTGCATGATTTTGAGGTGTATACTTTCGTACGTTTATGAGATTTAGCTCGCATAATTAGATATAATTTGAATTATGCTTGGAATTTTGGTTCATGATGAGCGAGATCCGAAATCGCGTAAGTACAATATATGAGTTAGAAGAGCACAATTCTGGATGAATTAACTTCTGAAAATTTAAGGGTAAGTGCGTAATATATGTATTTAGTTTGCCCCCGAATTTGAAACCCAAATGACGAAAAAACTCTATCAGTGCATGCAAATTAATGAAATTGCATATCAATAGTATGCGAGTCGTAACGAGAGCATTTCTCGCGAATGATGAAAAATGTTTCAAAGGAGCTTTAAACATTTCATGTCAATTAAGAATTTGAAAATGAAAATATGACGTGAGAGAGTTAATTTTATTTAAAAGCATTAAATAAGCATTTTACGTAATTTTTAAATTGTCATTTTGGATCTGGGATCCGACCAGAGATGGCCTAGACCCATTCGGTGGCCTTCAATGTGGACGTTTGTGGCCTTGGTGGACCAGCTGGTCAAGGGTTGACCAGCTGGGCAGTGGCATTCTTGTAAAAGAATGCATTGCTTGAAAATGGAGGGCCACAATTGGCCATGCCCTTAGTTCAAGGCCTCGTGATGAGGCTTAAAGCTTCATCATGAGGGGCGTCTTTCCAAGAGAGGAAGGCATGGGGCTGCACCCCATGGCCTTTTGGTAATTGTTTCAAAACATTTTGAATAACCAGAAATGATTGGCTGTTAGGGGCGGTAGCCTTGAGGCTCCCCCTGTAATTTCTCAAAAACATTAATGGCTTTTACAAACTCTGTTGGATGGCATTTTTGAAAGAATTTCTAATTATTTCAAATAAAGGATTTTGGTTGGCATGTTGGGCGGCTATGGGGGGGCGTGAGCCACCCCAGCCCTCCATCTTCCCTAGGCTAATCCTAGCCCTTTATTCTAAAACCCTAGGTATTTATACCTTGAAGAAAGAAGGAAAGCCCTAATGGATGATTTTCCTTCTCTCTCTTCCCTTCATTCCCTCTCATTCTCTCCTCTCTCTCTCCTCAATCCCCCAACCGTGGGACTCTTCCACCATTGGAGTTGTGCTCCTCCCTTGAGCTTAGGTGTAGTGGTGGGTACCAAGTCGGGACACCCTCCTACACCACGAGCTTGGTTGAGCCCTTCTTTCCCTTCCGTTTTGGCACTCAATGAAGGTGAGCTACCATTCCACATTGTATTTCATATTCGTGGATTTCGTTGGGCATATTTTCATGCATTTTTGTTATTTAATATAGTTGTATGGTGGCATGAGATCATTCTATATTTTCTTGCATGTTTCCCATTGTTTTTGTTGCATTTTCTTACATTGTTGGCCTGATTAGTGGTAGCCCATGGTTCTACCCTGCTATGGCAGTGAATCCGGGCTGCCATGGTGTTGTTTAGTTGGCTAGGAGGCCATAGACCAGCCCTACGCCCAACAACCTTACCCAGTCGACCAGTCCTTCTTGGGTTCGGGTGTTGTCGGCCTGTGCTAGCCGAGGCCGAGCCAGGATGGTCCAACACCATCTTCTTCTTTTCCTTTCGGTTTTGTCTGGCCAGGGATGTCATGGTCCCTTTCTGTTTGGTTGGACCAGTCCAGCCTGCTGGACGTGTCCAGCAAGAGGGTGGCTCCAGGCCGACCACAATCGGGTCAGCCCGGGGCCTTTCTCTCTCTCGTGCGTTTAAGCCTTGTGCAACACATGGCAGCGCGTCCATTTTGGCTGGCTGTGTGTTCGGTTTTGCCCTTTGGCCTGACGCGGTTTGGACCGAATCTGGTCCAGACCTGTCAGAGGCCTTTGGCCGAACTAGATTCGGTTAAGGGAACCTCCACCTTTCAGCCCCAATGGCTGACGTTGGTGGCCCTGCTGCAACCAAGTTGCAGCAGGTGGGTTGCATTCGGGTGCAAGACATAGGCCTGCACCCTCTGCGTTTTGGGGTGGTGGCCGAGCCACATTTGGGGTCTGGACACTCGGTCCAGACCTTGCTTAGGTCTGAGCATGCCCATTCATGTGTCTGGACTAGTCGGTCCGGACCTGAGCTGTTCTTGGTGGCTGCGACCCATGCGTGTGGTCATTCCCTCGGACCAAAGCCCACTTGGTGCAGGTGGTTCGACTCATGCAGCAAGCCGTGTGCTGATGCTTTGCAGCTAAGGCTACTGCCCTCTTTCGGTTCAGCAATGCCGCCCAAACCGGGCCCTGCTGGTGTGTGGTGCCCCATGGCATCGGGGCTAGTGTGCAAGTGGGTCCGATCTGGACAGACTCCCGCTTAGCCATTGGGATGTTCTCACACTCGTAGGAACCCATTCATCGCGCTTTCTAGCCTTGTTAGCGAGTCTCCAGGCTACAACTTTTGGGGCTGCATGTGAGCATATGACACAGGTTCCAATTACCCCGATAAATCCATAGATTCGACTCATCACGTCGTGGATGAAGAGTGCACGTTTACCAAAGCAAAAATATATATATTTATGTACGCATAAATAAATGGTAACCAGTAGATGCATGTAGTGTGGTTTCACATTTTTGTACGTATGTCCACTTTCGCTAATAGGACGCAGGATGCACGTGATTGATACCTTATCAAATGCGCATCAAAATGATATAAAGTTTTTGCGTAATTAAGAAACTTATGGTGTATGTCGAATCATAACACTTGCTTGAAATAATGTAATTGTGGTGCTACTCTTGTAACACATTACTTGCACTATGGCATGTCACATATTAATCATTTAAGTATATCATCATGTGTTCTATGTCATAATGTTGCAATGAATGTTAGTATGTTTTTGTATTAGTTACCTTGGACATACGAATTACTTTGGCAATTAATGCGTCCCCTAAGTACGAAGAGATCTTGAGGCACATGTATGGATATCTTAGTCTTTTCATACTTATTTGAAAGTTGGAACTCCTTGTGCAAGTTTTGGTGTGGGTAATAGCCCCACCTTGTGGGTCGAGCTCACTTACGTATGAGATACATATTTGCATACATTTTTCCTCTTATGCATATGTCGAATGATGAAATGTTGAGATATGACTCACTTTGGTTATTGACTGTTAATTGTCTCACTACGATGGACGTAGATTTGTATTGTTACTTGCCTAATTTGTTTAATTGCAGTGAATTATGATTCTAGAAGCATGCTATCACTTGTTGTTATCAATTATTGTTCAATATTCACTCTTTATTGCCTCTTGTTCATAGCTATACCTGTTCAATTATTGTAAATGAATGAGAATGCTATGTGTTTCATGATAGCTTTGCCTTCATTTTCCACATATTGGGATATTGTATTTTGGTTTGTCTCACCACCTCGCAAGAGGTCTGACCCCGTTTTATGGGAGTGCAGGTGTTTTACTTCTCGTGGTGCGATGGAGCTCGATATGCGGCGGAGGACTGAACCCACACTTCTAGATCGTCGAAGATCTTGGTAGTTGGTTTTTGTAAAAAGGGAAATGTTGTATCATCTTGTAAAATGTGATTAATAAAATGTTTCATCTTGTTGTTCTCTGTAACCCGCCCAAAGTTTTCCACTTGTTTTTCCCTTAAGTTTTTCCGCTTTGCGCAATACATTTCAAAAAAAAAGTTTACCCTGAAAATCTAAAGGATTTTCCAAGCTGAAATTCTGGGGCGTTATAATGGTCTTATGCACTGTGGGGTTAGCTCTCTTTTTAGATGGACGGAGTTACGTAGACATCAGGATAGTTCAGCTTCTGCGAAGGTGGGGAAGTCAACAGACTAGCGCCTCTCTATAGCCATGGCCACATTGGCTTTCTTGTACCGAGGGTTGACCTGTTTCACACTTGGAAAATTAATTCTAGTTGAAGGATGCACCTACGTGTTACAATCTTGGTTCCTCTGGCATGTACCCACCAGGGCCAGTTCATTCAGATACAATGGGGAAAAGCTTCTTCCAGTGGCACGATACCGATTCTTGATCGACAACCTTCAAGAGGAAGAAGTCGTGTGTGATTACTTTGATCATCGGGAATCACCTCCCAGATATACTTATGCATACGACAAGCGGTTCAGGCTACTTGGCCCATTCTTTTGCACCTACTACCATCCAGAACGATGTGTGTGAACACCCTAAAATTTTCAAAATCTTTTAAATATTCCCCTTTTGCCCCTGATTTCATTTTTTTTTAGCAATTAAGTCACTTTTTAATCTAGATTCTAGTACATTTCTCAAGTTTTACTAAAATTAAATTCATTTTATATATCTGACTTGATTTTAGATCCGGATCCGTTGTCAAGATCCTAATCTGAGTCTCGTTGTCCAGCTTTTAAATTAAAATTACAGAAAATACCAAAAATAGTTTTTAAATAGCTCGGACAGTCCATCCGACATCCGCTTGGATCCATCATGTTATATTTCTCGATTCGAGTTTCAAAACTCAAACATTTTCTCAAAACCTGGATCCAAACCCATTCTTTTAAAGAAATTTCCCCAAAATAACCCTGACTTTTCAGAAAAACTCTTCTTTTGTAAATATTTTGAAATTTTGTAAAAGTAGTTTAAATTCCTTAGTTTTTAAAATTTTGTCTTCAAAAAATACAAAAAAATATTGAAATTCAAGAAAAGAACAAAAAAAATAATAAGAAAATAAAAAATCCAAAAAAATTTAGAAACTATGCAGTTTTCTCTCTTTTAAACTTGTTTTTGTTAAAAACCCTTTCTTAAAACCCCTTTTTGAAAATCAAAAAAACCATTTTTTTAGAAAAACCCTTGAAGGAAGCCCCCCTTGGGAATTTTAGGAAAATGGCAACGGCCATCCTCCCACGCGCCCTCCATCACCCTCTCTCCCGTTGGATGGCCCTCCATCTCCAACAACCTCTCTCTCTCGAACTCTCATCTTCTTCTTTAAAAGAGGAGTACACAGAGGAATCCCTCATCCATCCCTCACCTCACCACTTACGCATTTTTCTTCTCCTGATCTTTCCTCTTGGTTCTTTCTCCTTAGTAGTAGAAGCAGAAGGAAAGCCTTCCTTATCTCTGTCCTTCAAGATCCTTTGTAAACCAGAAATTATTTCAGAACCCCTGCAGAGTTTAGGTGAATATCCTTTCTTCCTCTTTCTTTTCTCTGGTTTTTCCTATTAACTTCCAATTTTGGCCCCCATTAATACACCATGGATGATGATTGAGTTGCATATAGCAACCCCAATGCATCCCAGTGTAATAGCAATGGAACGAATGGTTCCAACATTTTTTTTTTGTTGATATAAATGCAAATTTCTTTAGATTTTTATGCTCTTTTGTAATTTGTGGAATTGTTTCTTTACCTTTGTATGTTTTATTCATTTTTCTTTCTTTTCTTTCCGTTATTTTATTCTCCAATTTGTTTATATTCTTGCATCGCTCCCTGTTGTGTATTTTCTACCTCCGTTAGTTGTCATTCGGAAGTAGCTAAACTCCCCTTTTAACTAAACACACTTTCTCAGATTGTATCTTTGTAAATGGCAATCTAGAGCTGCCGATCCACCCAAAGTGATCTATCTTCTATGAATTTGCGTTTATGCAATTAATGACAAGAAGGGGTCATCCTTCATGGTGATTTCTTCTTCTTCTGAATATATATATATTTGCAATTTGGGATTTCGGAAGTGTCATCTCTTCAAATTATCGTTCCCCTTTATCTCATCCTCAAGCAATGATTGCGTTTATGTTTCGTAGATATCCCATTTAGAAGTTTTAAATATTTGATCATCCACGTTTTGAATCACCCGTATTAGGTTTGAGTGTCACATTAGGATTATTCTCCTCTGTTCTATCAGATTTGCTCCTGAGAGTTCAAAATTTGGCGATGGTGGCTGCATCAAATTTTTTTTTTATAAGGTGGTAATAGGATGGATCTGGGTGATGACAAAATTTCAGTGTGTTTACCCAGAGGGGTATAGGATTAACCTTCTGATTGAGGCAATTTTGGTTCAATAGTTGTGAAGGGCCCATATGCAAGGTCTGTTGAATTTTTTTTTTTTTAATATGACTATGGTTCGATAATAACAATGGCATTGACTTGCTGGGTTCTGGGCATGGTAAAAAAAAAAATCAGCAGATGATCTTGTTGGCTAGATGAGTATCCTGAATCTACAAGACTGCAAGAGACACCATTTCACGATGAAGAATGTGCATCAGACAATCATCTATCTGCCTTTCCCCCTTTTTTCTTGTTGCAAGTTCTAATGATATAGCTTCCGGCCCATCTCGTTCTTTTATTTTGATTGCATAAAAATGGTTGTCAAAGATGATATACTGGTAGTATGGTGCCTACAAGGTCTGTTTATAATATTGGCATGGCCTTCATGTGATGCCATGATGCATGGATTCAATGGAGTAAGAGGTAACGGCATCCACACAGAGGTAATTTATTATAATCTCCAGCAGTAGCTCATATTCTTCAAAGATCCATGGACATTATCTAGTTTGAAACCTCAGATCATTACTAACTTATTCTCTCTTATTTTTTATTTTTTACTGCATTTGTCTCACCCTGTTATAATGCTAAGTCTGTGTGTTTTCCTGTTAGAGTCTGTAATGACGTCTAATTAGATATTCCATTTATCATGCTCACATGGTTAGCCTCACATCAATGCACGTTGCTGCCATGAAATTTAGGAAAGGTTTTATACTGATAATTCCTTGGTTGCTTTGTTCATGTTGATATATCTTTTTAATATGTTTAATTTCTTCATTACACAGAGAAATATCTGTGGTCTCTTCTCCCTACAATTACAACAATGCAGGATCAGCCAATATATTTATGGTGATTACAGTTCCCTGAGTCCCCATTCAGGCTCCCAAGCATTTGGATCTGAGGGTCCAAGGAGTGTCAGGACTCTAACCATGTAGTCCATCCTGTAAAATATTAGGTGATTGTTAGATACTTACATTTTCGTGCCCCATTATAAATTGACTTTTCATGGGACACTCTTAGCATCTCAAAAAAATGGGTGAGAGATGCTTGCATCTTATCACAGTGGTTAGATCACAATAATTCAACACATTGTTGTATCTCTTTGTGCCATCAGAGATTAATGTTTAGGAAATTATGATAATTTCCTGCATCTGCATATCAATTAACCAGTAGTGTTTCAGTTGCACATACCCTTCCTTTTCTCTTAGCATTTATCCACTATTCATCCTGGCCTTGGTGGCGTCATATCATCACTGCCCATTGCATCTTACCTTCCTTACTGCTACAATATTGTTTGCAGCAGCCTGGACATTACCTCTACCTATACTCCCAACTCTCATAGCTAATATCTGCTACTCCTGCACTTATATCTTTTTTGTGATCTCACCTTTAAGCTCGATTGGTTGAGGCCCACAAATTTGGTTGTTGCTAGTATGAAAGGTTGCAAGACCTTGTGTGGTCTCTGCAAGATGTCCATCACGGAATTCTTAAATAAGATAGGGCCATTGTTTCCTTGTTTCAGGAAGCATCTTGACATTGCAGTATGTGTGCTGAAGGAGGGCTCTGAAACCTGTCAAAAACCATTGGGGAAGTAAATCTGAATCAGCTGGTAATCCAGGCATAGCTCAACCTACGCAAAATCAATCTGCTGTGAACAAATTGAGGCATTGCAAATTAATGCGTTACTATCTATTAACTTACTGTGCAATGCTCCATTTACTGAAAGAGTTTCTCAAGGCTCTAACTAATCTTGGTTGCTGAAAGAGTTGGCGAGCTGCTCAGGATTATCCCGTGCTCACTGGTAGCCTCAATCCACCACTCAAAAGTTTTTGCAAGAGTCTTGCCATATATATTTTCACAGTAAAAAATCAAATATATATATATATATATATATATATATATATATATATATATATATATATAGGTATCACATTGCATCTTCTGTACAAATGCACATGGTGTACACCCTGTCAGCCCACAATGTTACATCCCCACGTCTATTACAGGTATCTTCTTAGCACCCTCATAGCCTGTTGCCTATGGCATTCATACCCATTTCATCTTCATGTTACCTGTAGCGCCTCCAATCCTTGTCATTTTCATCTACGGTAATGTGTCACCTGTACTTCATAGTTCCCCCAACCTGTCACCAACACTGTCACTACCACAATATTATCAGCACTCTACTTTTTAGCACCAAACATTATCTGTTGTGGTTTTTCCTAAATGCCTACACCCTCCATTTTCTTCCAGTCCTTCTCAATTACACCTAATCCCCATACATATTCCATTTCCTCACAACACTCACCCTCATAACATCACATTAGTATATGTACAACCTTATTACACTACATTCTTGCATCCTCCCCCATCCTCTGCATCATCAGCATGTCATGTCCAGCCACCTCTTTACTTAGTATTGTCATCACTACCACAACCCACCTGTTGCTGTCAATCTCTGTAAAATCTCCAAACAGCAGTCCCACATCACATGACTTCCCTGTTAGACGTGATGCACACGGTCTCTCAAATGACCTTCACCCTATCATCACTTTTCCATCATATGCACAACTCCTAGCAGCTGTGTGCTACCATTCACCTACACAGTCCCTTCACATTCATCATTCCACCTATATATATATATATATATATATATATATATATATATATATATATATATATATATATATATGCATGCGTATATGTACATAGGTATATATCATTTTCATATTTCTACACTTTTGATCTTCAATATCTTGGCATATGAGCATTTTTTCCATTGACACCCATATGATATGTGGAATTTTTCTCTATTTTCATACTAACTAAGTGTTTTTGCAGGGAAGATATCATTACTCGGAGTTGTAAATTCAATTTTACGTGTTGTAATAAGTTAGGTCTTAATGAGAATTTACATTTCCAGATTTTAGATAGAATGAATGAGCATAGTAATGTCATAAATTGCTTGTTTTCATGCTTTTTATCTTTATTTTCCAAAATCTCACAAATGGTGAAACACGAATGGCACGTGCATCATTCTAATAAAAGGTAATTAAATCCTAAGTTGATGATTTACATCAATGGCCATAGTCAGAATGTGAACAAAACTTAGGATTTTTATCTTTTACAAAATAACACTGGATCCACACTTGATCCTTTTCCAAAATTCATCATGTTTTCTTTAAATATTTCCCTCTTTTATCAGAGTTTAGTCTAAAATTGACTCAATACATATATCAATGGCCATAGTCAGGATATATTGAGAGCTAATTTCATTCTAAACTCTATAAAAGCACCAAAATATATCTTATTCTTCACCTAAGTTCAAATATGATTATTATATAATATATTCAATGACCATAGTCATGGATATATTATATCTTCAATCCTATTCACATTCATTTAAAGAATGAAATATGATTTTCAAATCCAATTTCAAATTCTTTAAATTCATTCATCATTTAGAATTGCATCATATTTTCCAAAATTCTTTTTCCAAAAACTCCAAGTGATCTCAAATATCTTTCTTCAATCTCTATTTCAATTCATTCTTCTATCTTATTTCAAAGATTTAAATTTCGATTTCAAAGTCCAATTTGACTTTGAAATTTCAAATTCAATTTTATATTCAAAATTCCATTTCCAAATTCAATTTCAAAGTTCAATTTAACTTTGAGATCTCTGATTCATCTTTTGATTCCAAATTCAAACTTCAAATTCAAAGTCCACTTTGACTTTGAAATTCATTTGTATATTCAAGATCCAATTTCTAAATTTCAAATCAAATTTCGTAGTTCAATTCAACTTTGGAATTCTTAAATCAGGCTTCAAATTCGAATTAACATCCCAAATTTCAAAGCTCAATTTAAACTTTGAAATTCTTGATTCATCTTCTAAATTTAAACTTCAATTCTAGATCTAGAATCCAATTCCACTTTGGATCTCAGACTTCAGATCCAATTCCATTTCGGATCCAGAAATCCAATTCCATCTTGGATCTCAGACTTCAGATCCAAAATCCATTTTAGGATCCAAAATCCAATTCCATCTTGGATCTCAGACTTCAGATCCAAAACTCATTTAGGATCTAGAATCCAATTCCACCTTGGATCTCAGATTTCAGATCCAAATTCCATTCCAAATTTTGAATCCAATTCCATCATTGGATCTCAGATTTCAGATCCAATTTTCATTTAGGATTCTAAATCCATAATTCAATTTTTGATCTCAATTCTATTTAGGATTCAGACTTTGGATTCAAATTCCATCTTGAATCCCAGATTTCAATTCCATTCCCAATTCCAGATTTCAAATCCAGATCTATCTTAAATTCCAGATTTCAAATCCCATCTGAACTTCTTAAATCTATTTCTATTTTTAAAATCCATTTGGACTGCTCAAGTCCAAATTCCATCTTGATTTCCAAACTTAAATCTAGAATTCAATTCCACTTCAAATATTCATTTCCTCTCCTAAATCCAAGTTTAAAATTCAAAATTCAAAGTCCATTTCTCACTTTGAAGCTTTATTTCCTTTTTCACTCATCTTCCAATCATTCTTTTCAAATTCAAAGATTTATTTTCCCAACTCTGATCATTTCAAAGACTTAGAACTTCAAAATATCCTTCCTAATCTATCTCAGGTTCTAAAGTTAGATTCAACCATTCAGAAATCATTTCTTCACTCCATTATCAAATTCATCTTAGAAAACTTAGAAATTTTTAAACATTCTTCAAAAGAACATACATCCTTGCATTGCACAAACATGATTCTTTGTGCATTTAGACTTAAAATAAATTCGTAGATAATATTTAGGCAAAGCAAAAAGGCATAAATTCGATCCTTGGTTCGATTACCTCTGGTAAAGGCGCCAGGAACGGTCGAACCTCATACCGACGAGCGAGCCCCGTCTCCCAATTTTTCCCGCAATATTTTCAAAACGGAGGCGAGTAATTTTCTAAATATTTTTCAAATCAAGGTCAAGTGAGACCCCACAAAAGAGTTCCTTTTTCTCTTCTTTCTTTTCTTTTCTCTTCTCTTTTCTTTTTCTGTCTTTTATTTTTTCCCTTAAAAAAAGGAGGAATAGAGGCCAGGAAGGAAAAAGAGAAGGAAGAAAGAGAAAGATACAGGAGAGAAAAAAAATTTCGATGATCACAATGTGTCAGGCAGTTTTCTCAAAGACAGAAGTGCATAGAAACTCGTCTACTATCAGGGATCATGCTAGAGTTCGATCTCACATCAGATCAGTGGTCCGGAGCATACCATTCTGCCAGACATGGCTGGGATTCTTTTGTAACTCTTACTATTTTTCCTAGTCCTCGAGTGTCTTCTAATTATAAAGAGTGGTGGCAAATTGTTTGTTTGCCCCCTCTTTCTCAAGCTTATTATTAATAAAATTATTTTTCTTTCAACAATTCTCACTCTTTTATGGTTTGACAACCTCGCCTAGGTAACAATGCATATTTTAGTTGTTTATCTCTTTCTACAAAGAATATCAATGCAATTGTCATGATTCCAACGATGACCCAATCTCTGGTAATGGGGTATCCTTCCAAATTGTCAACCTAACCCTCGTCAAATGTTTTTCCTTCTATTTGTTTTATTCCAAAGCTATTTTTCCAAGCTAATTGCCCATTTTGTCCTGCAGAGAGCACATGTAATCTCATATGGTTCAGACAAGATCCGGTAGGAAAACCGCACCAGTTCAGCATATTAGTTCCCCTTCAGCCTCCAAACAAGAAATGTCGTCTCCACGATCTCCTAGGGGTCAGAGCCTGCAGGGCAGTGATGACATTAATCCCCAGATGTATGCTTTGTTTTAAAGAATAATGAAGAAAATGTTGTCTGAAGAAACAAAGACCAGTTCAGGAAAGATTCATAATAAGAAAAAGGGCAACAACCGAAAAGTGAAAAACAATGTAAAGATCTCCAAAAAGCAGAGTCATCACGAGAAAACTCCTGACGAAGCAGAATCAGTGGGTGATACTGATGAAGAATATAAAATTCAACAAGAATTTAGAAGGTCGACTCAAGAACAGGGGTCGACTTATAAGTCCAAGAACCAATCTGTTAATGACCTTGACCAGCCACAGCTCAGAGATGTGGTCAGGATGGTCAGAGACCTGCAAGCTCATGACAAAGGCAAAAAGGTCTTTACAAGCGAAGATTTTTATGACGGGTTGGATGGGTATGATAATCCTGACAATCTCTCCAAGAAATTTATCAAATTTAATGGTTTTGGTGACCCGAAAGCGTATCTCGTCATGTTTTTCGCTTAATATGCAAAATTCAACCGGGACAATCGAGCTCTTTTTGTTTGTTTTCCTCGCAATCTGGAGGAAACAACTGCAAAGTGGTATTCAGAGCATGTGAATCCGATTGAATTGAAAGAATTTGACAAGGTGGCAAATTTGTTCATCGAGTGCTTCCTTTTCCATGTTGAGGCACTTCCAACCCTCAGTCATCTCTGCGGCCTCAAGCAGAAAGAGAATGAAAAGGCCAGAGACTTTATTCACCGATGGAGGTCAGTCTGCAATAAGATGAGAGACCCCATATCAGAGGGACACGCACTATCATTAATATTGAGCAATTTTTCACAACCTCTGAGAGGCCTCATTTCTGCTGCACCATCGAGAACGTTCATCGAGTTGACAGAGTGAGCTGAATGGCTCAAGCTGAGCATGGAAAACAGAGTCTATGAAGGCTTCACATTTACCAAGAGCAATAATCAGAATAAGCAGAAAAAAAGGCTTAATTCACCCATTCTACCAGAAACAACAATTGGAATCATCACAAGAGGCAAAACAAAGACTTCTGTTATGGTGCAGGGGGTTCGAATCCCCACAAGAATGACCAGAAAGGCAAGTCGACTCCTCAATACAACAAACCACTTCAGCTAGAGCAGGGACCAAAACCCTGTGAAAAGGTGAAACATGAAGGGTGGAGCTATGACAGAAAATTCACTCTGCTGGATCAATTAATCGAGACTATGCTCAAGTATATGTTGACCAAAGACATTGTCAAATTGCCCAGAATGGTCGATCCCGCCATGCCCATGGGGAAGTTCAAAGATCAATTTTGTAAGTTTCACATGAAAATGGGGCATAACACTGAAATTTTTTTTGTTCTCAAGAACATTGTCCAGGACCTTATCGACAAAAATCGTCTGATAGAGGGTGCTGAAGATGAAAATATGGAAATTCTGAAAAAACGATTTCTCTATCATTCCATGGCAATTATCTCAGAGAAATCATTTCAGCCACAGAATCACATTAAGCCATGATATCCAAGTCCAAAATCAGGTCCTCATACTTCAACATGCTCAGTCAGATACTCAAAAAATGGACCTCATTTCAGCCTTCAACAAGCTGGATATATCTGCAAAAAACAACCAAGAGAATTCCGAGATTCCCCAAATATTTCATTAAATCCGTTCCAGAAAAGGATGAGACATCTACACAAAAGCCAATAATTGCCCTATCCAATGTCTCAATTCTGGATTTGGCACAGGCTTCATCCAAGCATTGACAAGTGTTGAGTAGCTTTTTGTGGAAAATCAAGGTGAAGTCGAGCACTACTCCCGAAGATATGGCCCAGATCATCAATCAGGCCATGACTAATGCTCTGATCACCTTTTCAGATGAGGACCTACCAAAACCTCATGTATTTCACAACAATGCTCTGTACATTGTGATTTGAACCAGAGGAATGATTGTTCCTCATGTATTGATAGATGGAGGTAGTAGCCACAATATATGCCCGAAAATGACAGCAAAAGCTTTGGGCATCAAGGACGAAGAGTGCATCCCGAACCCAATCACCATCTATGGGTTCGATAATCATGGTCAGAATGCAAAAGGAAAAATCTTCCTAGAGATCTTCATTGATTATTTCGTCCATTCAGTTCTCTTCCATGCGGTCAATGTGCTGCCAACGTACAATCTATTGTTGAGACAAACGTGGATCCACAACACAAATGCAGTGCCATCTACCTTACATTAGTATATGAAGTGGTCAAAAGGTGGCATGATCATAACAGTCTTGGGAGAAGATCCAGAACAGAAGCTTTCGCAACTCATGATTCCCAGACCCACTTTTACTGCCGATATCCCAAGCATCAGGGAAATTGATGAAGTCAACCTTAGAGAAAGTATGGACATACTAAAAATAGCAGAGTCACCAAAGCATGCGATAGCCATGACTCAATGAAAAGGACCACAGTTCTTTAAGATTGGTGGTCGCGTAGATTATAACACTGTTAAGAATCACCCCTTGTTTCCACAATTCATGAAAGCCAAGAAGGGGTTTGATCTATTACTGAAACATGATTATCAGCCCTTCAGAGGCTTGGGCAAGAAAGAAGATGGTTGTTTGGAGGTAGTAATCCCTTAGCATCATCCTCGCAGAGCAGGATTGGGTTTCATGAGCAAAAGATCACAGAAGAGCACTGTTTTTGTCAAAGGAGCGCATTGAGGGCATCTGCTGTCTTTTTATTTCTATTCTTTTGTTTTTGCACTGGAATGATATCCCGTTTCATTTCAATCATTGTCATTTGATCAATTCAGTTTTTCAATAATGTTGCAAGTTTTCTTTATCTATCTGTATGCCATTTGTCTTCTTACTTCTCGTTATCAAATCTTCGCAAATTTGTCATTATTTTACTCTTTTATTTTTCCAATTATTTTCTCAGCAAAAGCAATTTGTTTTATGATGGACAATTTCCCTGAATAAAAATTATTCTACAATTTTCAGAATGTATTCCCGATCAATCAAGAAGCTAACCCTCAATCCAAGCGCCTTTCCAAAACCGGTTGTGATCCACCGAGTTAAGGCAAGAGTAGAAGACAAACATGCTATAAAGCAGTCAGAAGAGCCCACAGAATTTGATTCAACTCTTTAAGAATTACCTGAGTTTGCAGCGATTCAGAAACAAGACAAGCCGTCATCCTTAGTTTAAGATCCAACTGAGGACATCAATATCGGATCGGAAGATAATCCCAAAATTCTCAAGATCGGCACCAGTTTGAGCTTAGAAGAAAAGGAAAGGCTCACCAATTTTCTTAAACAGCATGAAGAAGTGTTTTCATGGACTTATGAAGACATGGCGGGTCTGGATACTAAATTAGTCGAGCATCGCCTCATCCTAAAGCTAGATGTTAAGTGAGTTAAGCAGAAATTGAGAAAGATGGATCCCCGAGTAGAGCAGCAGGTCAAGGAAGGACTTGAGGACTTTCTTAAAGCTAGATTCATTCGAACTATTGATTACCCGGATTGGTTAGCAAACATTGTAGTTGTTCTCAAGAAGAATGGTAAAATTCAAATTTGCATCGATTTCGGAGATCTCAACAAAGCAACTCTAAAGGATGATTATCCACTTCCTAATATTGATCTTCTATTCGACAGCATGACAGGGCATGCCATGTTCTCTTTTATGAACGGGTATTTCGGATATAATCAAATCAAGTTGGCCGCTCGTGACCAATCTAAAACATCCTTCACTACGCCTTGGGTTACTTTCTGTTTTACCATCATGCCATTTGGGCTCAAGAATGCTGGAGCAACCTATCAACGTGCAATGACTGCCATCTTCCATGACCAGATGCACAGAATCATGGATGCGTATATTGATGACATTCTGGTGAAGTCTAAAGAAGAAGAGGATCATATTGGTGCTCTCGATCAAGTCTTCAAGCGGCTCATTCTTTACAAGCTAAGACTCAATCCTCAGAAGTGTGTCTTCGGAGTTGAATTAGGCAAGTTGTTAGACTTTTTGGTCAGCAAAAAGGAGATAGAAGTGGATCCCACTAAGGCAAAGGCCATCATCGACATGTCACCCTCGACTACTCTCAAAGAATTGCGTAGCCTTCAGGGACGCATGCAATCAATTCGGCAATTTATATCCAATCTGGTCATGAGATGTGAGCCTTTTAACCACTTACTCAGAAAAGGAGTAAAGTTCGAATGGGGACCAGAATGTCAGCAATAGTTTAAACGTATCAAGAAGTATCTTCTCAATCATCCTATCTTGAAGCCGCCAGAATTGGAAAAACCCCTTTTGCTATATGTTCCAGTTAATCAAGTCGTCTGTGGCGGATTCTTGGCGCAATATGAAGAAGGCAGCCTGAATGAGCATGCCATCTATTATGTCAGTAAAACATTCATTGACTATGAAAAGAAATACTCTCAAATAGATAAGATATGTCTAGCCCTGGTTTGGATGTGTCAGAAGTTGCGACACTACCTGTTGGCATCCGAAGTCAAGATTCTATCAAAACTAAATCCTCTCAAATATATTCTAGAATAACCTTTTCTCAGCGGACGGAACACCAAATGGCAAGTCCTATTGATGCAGTATGATTTGTAGTATGTCTCTCAACAATCTATCAAAGGCCAAGCAATTGCAGACCAATTAGCAGACTTTCCTTTGGCAGATGATGTAAAAGCCGATGATGATTTCCCCGATGAGCGGATATGTAGTATTCAACAATCTCCAGTTTGGAATTTTATCTTTTATGGTTCCAAGAATATGGCAGGCATAGGAATCGGGATCTTATTAATCACACCAAAAAGGAGATGATCCCCTTTTCTCTCAAACTGGATTTTCAATGCACATAATATGGCCGACTATGAATGTAATATCCGAAAATTTCTAGGTTCTTTTCTATAGCATTGTGAAATGTCTTGAATTTCATGCCAATATAAAACCCTAATTTCTTTAAAAAAATTAATGTTTGAGTATATTCGTAAGGATTAAGGGGTTTAATTATATTGAATTGTAGTAAATATAAACCCTACATGGTTTGGATATCTGAGAAAATTCTAAGTGATGTCTAATTAAAAACGTCTTACTTAAAAAGAAAATGTTGATTTTTCTTTTAAGTAAAATTATTTAAATAAAGTAAATTAACAAAAGTAGATTTTAAAAATATACATATTAATATGCTTAATAAGATGGAATTAGCTTATATTTAATTCCTTTACATTTTCACATGAGTTGTGGTTATATAAAACAAAAACGGTTTTTAATTGGAATTTTATGATTTATCAATAATAGTTTAATATAATAGTTTTCTTTTGTATACATTAAAATCCATTTTTTTATTAGTTTAGTAGGAGCCCATAGGTGGGCCATCCCATCCTATGTGGCATCTTACTTCAAATTCAAATTGAAAATAAAGGTATAGTGATTTTCAAGGTTATTTAAAGTTTGAAAAGTCAAAGTGGAGATCAAGGGCTCCAAATGAATTTCATTAATGAGATCAAGGGCTGGAATTAATTCCAGCACATAACCTAATTTAAGAAGGGTTATAAAACCCTCCCATAGCCCTTGCCTTCCTCATTTGTGCTGGAAAAAAAAAGGAGAGCTTCTCTCTCCCCCAAAAACCCTCTTCTCTCTCTCCTCTCTTTCCCTTCCCTATTCTCTTCTTTTAGGGTTTCTTTTGGTTCTTGAGTGCAAGATCCAGACCTCAAGGGGTGTGGTGAGGAGATCTAAGGTCCTCATCTTGCTGGAAGAAAGGGCTGATTGGTGGATCGATCAAAAAGGGCTATTCATCCATCAAGAAATACATTTTTTTCAACAAAAGGTAGGGTTTCTATGCTTTTCTTGCAAGAACGGAGTTCTTGGCATGGATTTTGATGCTTTTTCATGAGTTTAGATCATAATCAAACCCTCCTAACCGTGGGTTTGACTCAGATCTAATGATCCATGGCAAAAACACATTTTCCCCTAAAGAAAACCATTTTTGAAATCAGGTTTATTATAAAAATCGGTTTCTTAGAAATAGATTCGTAAAATATATTTGTATTTGATTTATTCCATGATTTTTATGCAAATATTAGTTTGGATTGATAGATTATGAAGTGTTTCATCTACTGTGAATATTTTAGAATTTTCGGAATTTTATTTCATGCGTATTCCCTATTTCTTTTAATTTTTCTTGGGATTCGGGTGACTCGGTTTGATTCACCCAAATGCAAATCTCGGAATTCCAGGTTTTCCACTTGACCTCCGTTTAGTAAAATGGTCGTTTCTCCCTCGTCCGGAGAAGTTTTGATGAACGGATTGTTGCGTTGGAAAGCTAACTCCATTGTGCATCTACTGTAGGAATTTGGGCTCTGTTCATGGACCGAGCACGTCTCTGTGACAGTCGAAACAAAAACTGATAGGTCTATAGTAAAACATGCATAACTCCCTCATACGGAAGAGTTTTTACAAACGGTACGGATAGCTGACAACAATTCCTATATACTGTAAAAATTTCAGCTCTGTTCATGGAGCCAAAAAATTTCTGTGAGCTCTGTACCAGTCGGACAAAGTTATGAAATTGGAAAAATTAGGGCAAATTCATAAATCAAGGCTCAAAGGGTGCATAGTATATATGTTTTTATTTAATTTCTTTATAGAATTAGTATGCATTATGTGAATGATTATGCAGGTCTGATTTTATGCAATCTTATATGATTATGGCATGAATTGTAAATGGAAGGTTACACATGAAAGATTTAGGATCAAAAGGTCCAATGAATACAAGTTTATGTTTTAAATTCTAAAAATATGTTGATTACATGTATGTCCATGATATCGTGATGATATGATTGTTTCATTGATATGGATGTTCATATATATTCTCCTCGTTGCATTGGCCATGTACATGCATATGCATTATGATGTGTGAAAATGAATAAGATGTTTATGCTACGCATGTGCTCAAATGTCTGTTACAAGTTTAATTATATGTCCTTGTCCAATGCTTTATAAGAATGCATTCATGACCATAAAGTGGTTTAAGTTTGATGTTGCATCAAAAGTATGACTGAAATCAAGTAATCATGTGACATTAAACTCAAGATACTTGCTTGGAGAGTAGCAGGTGATACAAAACTTCGTGGGACAAGTTCTGTTACGGGCACTGAAGGTTGCTCCTCCCCTCCCACGATTTTAGGGGGAAAACCTCTGCATTAGACTGCAGCGTAGAGGTTATTGTACTCATGAGGAAAAACTGATGCATCGGGTTGAAAGGTGTTGGGAATCTCTCTCGTATTAACGTCCCTCACCCCATCTTAGTGAATGGACCTGGCCAGGCTAAAGCCACCCCTGTATGTAAAACACGTCCTGTGTCATGGTCTTGATATGAGAATGTCTGCCTGTGTCGTATCAGCAGGGCTAAGAAGTGATAACTTAAATGGTGTGTGCATTAATTTGGCATCACATGCATCATCTAATTAAGAAAATATAACTAAAGATAAGAAAATATGCATGCATTGAAAGAGCTTCTGCATATGGTAAGTCATGCATTTTAATGGTTCATGCATTTTGTATCTTGAATGTATGAATTTATGTCTTTCTGTTAAATATGAAAATTCTAAACATGCATGATTTGTTGTATGATTGTTTAAGTTAAATTAAATGTTAAACCATGAAATTTCTATTGAAATCCTTGTCTTGTTATTCTGTCTTACAAGTTTAACATAATTACTCTACTTAGACATGTTGTCTGACCCTATATGGTTTAAAAATTTTCAGGTAATGAGTAGGTACTTACGTGCGAAGGCGGAAGGTTGCGACGGAAACTGAGCCTACCTTTCCTCTACTTCATGAATTCTGAACTCTGATTTTAATTTAATTCAATTCAAGGACAAATGTGATTAATTTTGGATATTGTGAAACTTGAATTTTATTTCATGCATAGTTAATTAGTTGTTAAAGTTTAAATTCCATAAGTATATGTTTGCAAGCATTCATCTGAAGTAGCACGCCAAGTTTTATGCCCAATGTGTTTTTCCGCTGTTAACTGCTAAAAGATTTAAATGTATTTCAAAAAAAAAAAAAAAAATTCCACCAATTTCGGGTTATAAAAATTGGGGTGTTACAAACATGGTATCAGAGCATAAGGAAAGTATGGCTCAAAGCTCGTCCAACCGACCACCATCGCTGTAAGTATGCTTCCATTTTATTTGTTTTGATGACTTATGAAAATTGTATGTCTGTAATTATTTCTGTTGATATATGCGGCAAGAATTAGAACGTAGATCTACTAGGGTCACATGAATGAGAATTTTGTATTTATACCCAACTTATAAGTAATCTGAATCAATGTGTGTATCTTTAGATGGCCGGAAGACAGCCCCAAGGTTGGACTGCTCAAAGGGACTTTATTTTTGAAGCCCTCGCGAATCTGACGGCGTATTGTCAGAACCATGCCGGCAACGGAGGTAATGGCAATGGTGCAGGCCATCAGCATGAGGGTCATATTGCGGCACCAGCTGTCGCAACCAATGGGGCGTCGTACAAGCGCTTCATGGAATTGAGCCCTCCTGCTTTCACTGGTAAGGAAGATCCGGATGCAGCGGAGGAATGTGTTCGCGCCATAAGCGAGATTTTCGAGATTCTCGAGGTTCCTGCTGAGAGGCAGGTTTCTTTTGCCACTTATCGGCTCCAAGGAGATGCCAAGAGCTGGTGGGAGACGACACGCGAAGTACGCTATACGCCTGATGAACGACGCGCCCTCACATGGGAGGAGTTTACAGCGGTATTCATGGATACCTACTTTCCCCAGTACGCGCGCGATCGTAAGAAACAAGAGTTTTTAGATCTTCGACAGGGGTCCATGAAGGTGGCAGAGTACACTACACGTTTCCGACATTTAGAGAAGTACTGCCCGCATACTTATACCACTGACGAGGCGCGAGCTAAGAAGTATGTGCAGGGTTTACGTGATGGCCTGAGGACGAGAGTGCTGACCAGCCATCCTTAAAACCTCAACCAGGCCATCGAGATGGCCACAGTACTTCAGGTGGGGATAACTAGAACCAACTTTTTGGCTTTTTCCAAAAACAATCTTGATAGATCGTAACGATGTCTTTGTGACGCAGGATGACTGGGAGTCTTCTAAGAAGACTCAGCCTAGCCGTTTCGACAAGTCGAAGGGAAATGCGAATAAGGCCCCTCGACCAACAGCGGAGAGTAGTAAGGCGCCACCCGCAAAGAAGGCCAAGGGACAACAGGGCGGCACACCAGCACCGCAGTCTTATGCAGTATGTAAGCACTGCAACAAGAGGCACCCTGGAGTCTGCTATAGAGTCTCAGGTGCATGTCTGAGATGTGGAAAACAGGGTCACTTCATCAAAGACTGCCCTATGAGGCCAGTTCAGGAGGGAGTTGCCCCTGTTCTTAGAGGACCACAGCTGCAGCGACCCCAGCAGTCCCAGCCGCAAGGTCAGAAGAAAGCTACTGGACGCGTGTATGCGACTTCTGCAGAGGAGTTGCAAGAAGATGCCAACGTCATTGAAGGTACAATCTCTATTGCAAAGTTCGATGCTAAAGTTCTTTTTGACACTGGTGCTACGCATTCCTTCGTATCTGTACGTTTTGCGAATTTGATTGGTGTCACGCCGACTTCTTTGGGATATACTCTGGAAGTTATCACACCTTCGAGTGGTAGCTCTATCGCTCGTACCTATCTATCTAGAGTAGAGGTTATGATTGCAGGGCAGAACCTCCCTGTCAATCTTATCTTGTTGAATATGGTCGGTTATGATGTAATTCTTGGCATAGATTGGATGTATGAGCATTACGCTTGTATGCTTTGTCGTGAGCGACGCATTCAATTTGCTCGCCCTGATCAGCCTGTACTCGAGTACAAGGCCTGTAAAAAGGAGAGCAAAGGATGACTTATCTCGGCATTAAAGGCACATCGTTGTGTAGAAAAGGGGTGTGAGGCCTTTTTGGCCAGTGTTTCTTTGATAGACCCCAATACTACACCACTGGAAGACTTGGACGTAGTTCGAGATTTTTCAGACGTTTTTCCAAATGACCTGCCAGGCATACCGCCTACCAGAGAGGTGGACTTTGCGATAGAGTTGGTGCCTGGAACGGCCCCGATATCTAAAGCACCCTATCGTATGGCCCCAGCAGAGTTAGAGGAGCTAAAGAAGCAGCTGCAAGAATTGATGGATAAAGACTTTATTCGGCCTAGTGTTTCACCTTAGGGAGGTCCAGTATTGTTCGTCAAAAAGAAGGATGGGTCAATGGATATGTGCATTGACTATAGAATGTTGAATCTGGTAACAATCAAAAACAAATATCCTCTTCCCAGGATAGATGATTTGTTTGATCAACTTCGGGAGGCCAAGGTCTTCTCCAAGATTGACCTTCGATCAGGGTACCATCAACTGAAGATCAAAGAATCCGACGTGCATAAGACAACATTTAGGACACGATACGGTCATTACGAGTTTTTGGTGATGCCCTTCGGGTTAACAAATGCCCCTGCGGCATTTATGGACCTGATGAATCGGATCTTTCGGCCTTACCTAGACCTTTTCGTGATCGTATTTATAGACGATATCCTAATTTACTCCGAGAGCGAGGAAGATCATAGGGAGCATCTAAGGATTGTCCTCGAAGCACTTCGACAACATCAACTATATGCTAAGTTCTCAAAGTGTGAATTTTGGCTGAATCAAGTTATGTTCTTGGGTCACGTGATCTCTAAAGATGGGGTGTCAGTCGACCCTGCCAAGGTGGAAGCAGTCATAGATTGGAGACAACCTAAGAGCGTCTCAGATATACGCTGTTTTCTCGGGCTTGCAGGCTATTATCGTCGTTTCATTCAGGATTTTTCGAAGATCGCTTCACCTATGACGAAACTACTTCGTAAAGGAATTAAGTTTGTCTGGACCCAGCAATGCGAAGAAAGCTTTCAAGAGCTGAAGAAGAGGCTTACTACAACCCCTATACTCACATTGCCTTCTGGGCAAGGAGGCTTTGTGATTTATAGTGATGCATCAGGTACTGGTTTGGGATGCGTTTTGATGCAGCACGGCAAGGTGATCGCCTACGCATCACGTCAGTTGAAGGTGCATGAGCAAAACTACCCCACTCACGACTTGGAGCTTGTTGCAGTAGTCTTTGCACTAAAGGTATGGCGACATTATTTGTACGGCGAGCAATTTGAGGTCTTCTCAGATCATAAGAGCCTCAAGTATATCTTCTCACAAAAGGATTTGAACATGAGGTAGAGACGATGGTTAGAATTTCTAAAAGATTACGACTTCTCCATTTCTTATCATCCAGGCAAAGCCAATGTAGTGGCTGATGCTTTGAGTAGAAAGGCAGGGAGCCTTGCGAGTTTTATCAGCGGTAAGTGGAAATTACTCGAAGACCTGATAGATTGGAAGCCCTTTGAAGCAAAATCGGGTCAGATTCAGATCGCTAGCACGGCAGTGCGGACAGAACTCATGGATCGGATCATCACCCAACAGAAGGATAATCCTGAATTCAATAAGATGATTGCAGCATGCAAGCAAGTCCAGTCAGCATTGCACTTAGAGGAGGATGGAAGCATCTGGTATGGCCAGAGGCTCTGGGTGCCCGCAGAGCTCCAGTTGAGGAAAGAGTTATTGGATGAGGCGCATCGTACCGGATTCACTATACATCCCGGAAGCACCAAGATGTATAAGGATCTTCAGAGGAATTACTAGTGGCACGGCATGAAGAGAGACATCGCTGAATACGTGTCGAGATGCTTAATCTGTCAGCAGGTCAAGATAGAGCACCAGAGACCAGGCGGTATGATGCAGTCGATTGAGATTCCGCAGTGGAAGTGGGAAGACATTACCATGGACTTTGTGGTAGGTCTACCCAAGATACGCCAGCAGTATGACACCATTTGGGTGATTGTGGATCGCCTTACAAAGTCGGCACACTTCTTACCGACCAGGGCGAATCAAACCTTGGAGAGTTTGGCGGATTTATATGTCGACGAGATTGTCAGATTACATGGGATACCTGTTTCGATTATCTCAGACAGGGATCCTAGATTCACGTCAAAGTTTTGGGGACAACTTCAGAAAGCTTTGGGGACAACGCTTAAGTTTAGCACAGCTTTTCACCCCCAGACGGATGGTCAGTCAGAGATGACTATTCAAACACTCGAGGATATGTTGCGAGCGTGTGCATTGGAGTGGAAAGGTGACTGGAGTAAGCACCTAAAGTTAGCTGAGTTTGCCTACAATAATAGTTATCATTCGAGTATCGGCATGGCTCCATATGAGGCATTGTACGGGCGACCCTGTAGGTCCCCTGTTTGTTGGAGCGAGGTAGGTGATCGAACTGTCGAATCACCTATAGTTTTGCAGCATTATATGGATCAAGTACAGTTGATTCGTAAGAGGCTTTTGACAGCACACAGCCGCCAGAAGAGTTATGCAAATCCAAAGAGGCGAGAGGTTTCTTTTGAGATTGGTAATCATGTGTTTGTCAGGGTATCGCCAACGAAGAGCGTATTTCAGTTCGGCAAGAAAGGGAAATTGAGTCTGAGGTATGTAGGACTGTTCCTCATCCTTGAGAGGATAGGAGGCACCGCGTATAGATTGGCACTTCCCCTTCAGTTTTCCAACATCCACGATGTTTTCCATGTGTCAATGTTGAGGAAATATGTACCAGATCCTACTCATGTTATTCAGTATGACGAGGTCGAGGTTCAGAGAGATCTCACGTTTGAGGAACGGCCGGTAGAGATAGTAGATCGACGAGAACAAGTGTTGCGACATAAGTCAATTCCACTTGTTAAAGTACGATGGCAGCACCACGGGCTTGAGGGGTGTTCTTGGGAGCCCGAGGCTGATATGAGAGCTAAATATCCATACTTGTTTGGTACGTAATGTTAACCAAATTTCGAGGACGAATTTTTTTTTTTAGGGGGATTAGATGTAATATCCGAAAATTTCTAGGTTCTTTTCTATAGCATTGTGAAATGTCTTGAATTTCGTGCCAATATAAAACCCTAATTTCTTTAAAAAAATTAATGTTTGAGTATATTCGTAAGGATTAAGGGGTTTAATTATATTGAATTGTAGTAAATATAAACCCTACATGGTTTGGATATCTGAGAAAATTCTAAGTGATGTCTAATTGAAAACGTCTTACTTAAAAAGAAAATGTTGATTTTTTTTTTAAGTAAAATTATTTAAATAAAGTAAATTAACAAAAGTAGATTTTAAAAATATACATATTAATATGCTTAATAAGATGGAATTAGCTTATATTTAATTCCTTTACATTTTCACATGAGTTGTGGTTATATAAAACAAAAACGATTTTTAATTGGAATTTTATGATTTATCAATAATAGTTTAATATAATAGTTTTCTTTTGTATACATTAAAATCCATTTTTTTATTAGTTTAGTAGGAGCCCATAGGTGGGCCATCCCATCCTATGTGGCATCTTACTTCAAATTCAAATTGAAAATAAAGGTATAGTGATTTTCAAGGTTATTTAAAGTTTGAAAAGTCAAAGTGGAGATCAAGGGCTCCAAATGAATTTCATTAATGAGATCAAGGGCTGGAATTAATTCCAGCACATAACCTAATTTAAGAAGGGTTATAAAACCCTCCCATAGCCCTTGCCCTCCTCATTTGTGCTGGAAAAAAAAAGGAGAGCTTCTCTCTCCCCCAAAAACCCTCTTCTCTCTCTCCTCTCTTTCCCTTCCCTATTCTCTTCTTTTAGGGTTTCTTTTGGTTCTTGAGTGCAAGATCTAGACCTCAAGGGGTGTGGTGAGGAGATCTAAGGTCCTCATCTTGCTGGAAGAAAGGGCTGATTGGTGGATCGATCAAAAAGGGCTATTCATCCATCAAGAAATACATTTTTTTCAACAAAAGGTAGGGTTTCTATGCTTTTCTTGCAAGAACGGAGTTCTTGGCATGGATTTTGATGCTTTTTCATGAGTTTAGATCATAATCAAACCCTCCTAACCGTGGGTTTGACTCAGATCTAATGATCCATGGCAAAAACACATTTTCCCCTAAAGAAAACCATTTTTGAAATCGGGTTTATTATAAAAATCGGTTTCTTAGAAATAGATTCGTAAAATATATTTGTATTTGATTTATTCCATGATTTTTATGCAAATATTAGTTTGGATTGATAGATTATGAAGTGTTTCATCTACTGTGAATATTTTAGAATTTTCGGAATTTTATTTCATGCGTATTCCCTATTTCTTTTAATTTTTCTTGGGATTCGGGTGACTCGGTTTGATTCACCCAAATGCAAATCTCGGAATTCCAGGTTTTCCACTTGACCTCCGTTTAGTAAAATGGTCGTTTCTCCCTCGTCCAGAGAAGTTTTGATGAACGGATTGTTGCGTTGGAAAGCTAACTCCATTGTGCATCTACTGTAGGAATTTGGGCTCTGTTCATGGACCGAGCACGTCTCTGTGACAGTCGAAACAAAAACTGATAGGTCTATAGTAAAACATGCATAACTCCCTCATACGGAAGAGTTTTTACAAACGGTACGGATAGCTGACAACAATTCCTATATACTGTAAAAATTTCAGCTCTGTTCATGGAGCCAAAAAATTTCTGTGAGCTCTGTACCAGTCGGACAGAGTTATGAAATTGGAAAAATTAGGGCAAATTCATAAATCAAGGCTCAAAGGGTGCATAGTATATATGTTTTTATTTAATTTCTTTATAGAATTAGTATGCATTATGTGAATGATTATGCAGGTCTGATTTTTTGCAATCTTATATGATTATGGCATGAATTGTAAATGGAAGGTTACACATGAAAGATTTAGGATCAAAAGGTCCAATGAATACAAGTTTATGTTTTAAATTCTAAAAATGTGTTGATTACATGTATGTCCATGATATCGTGATGATATGATTGTTTCATTGATATGGATGTTCATATATATTCTCCTCGTTGCATTGGCCATGTACATGCATATGCATTATGATGTGTGAAAATGAATAAGATGTTTATGCTACGCATGTGCTCAAATGTCTGTTACAAGTTTAATTATATGTCCTTGTCCAATGCTTTATAAGAATGCATTCATGACCATAAAGTGGTTTAAGTTTGATGTTGCATCAAAAGTATGACTGAAATCAAGTAATCATGTGACATTAAACTCAAGATACTTGCTTGGAGAGTAGCAGGTGATACAAAACTTCGTGGGACAAGTTCTGTTACGGGCACGGAAGGTTGCTCCTCCCCTCCCACGATTTTAGGGGGAAAACCTCTGCATTAGACTGCAGCGTAGAGGTTATTGTACTCATGAGGAAAAACTGATGCATCGGGTTGAAAGGTGTTGGGAATCTCTCTCATATTAACGTCCCTCACCCCATCTTAGTGAATGGACCTGGCCAGGCTAAAGCCACCCCTGTATGTAAAACACGTCCTGTGTCATGGTCTTGATATGAGAATGTCTGTCTGTGTCGTATCAGCAGGGCTAAGAAGTGATAACTTAAATGGTGTGTGCATTAATTTGGCATCACATGCATCATCTAATTAAGAAAATATAACTAAAGATAAGAAAATATGCATGCATTGAAAGAGCTTCTGCATATGGTAAGTCATGCATTTTAATGGTTCATGCATTTTGTATCTTGAATGTATGAATTTATGTCTTTCTGTTAAATATGAAAATTCTAAACATGCATGATTTGTTGTATGATTGTTTAAGTTAAATTAAATGTTAAACCATGAAATTTCTATTGAAATCCTTGTCTTGTTATTCTGTCTTACAAGTTTAACATAATTACTCTACTTAGACATGTTGTCTGACCCTATATGGTTTAAAAATTTTCAGGTAATGAGTAGGTACTTACGTGCGAAGGCGGAAGGTTGCGACGGAAACTGAGCCTACCTTTCCTCTACTTCATGAATTCTGAACTCTGATTTTAATTTAATTCAATTCAAGGACAAATGTGATTAATTTTGGATATTGTGAAACTTGAATTTTATTTCATGCATAGTTAATTAGTTGTTAAAGTTTAAATTCCATAAGTATATGTTTGCAAGCATTCATCTGAAGTAGCACGCCAAGTTTTATGCCCAATGTGTTTTTCCGCTGTTAACTGCTAAAAGATTTAAATGTATTTCAAAAAAAAAAAAAAAAATTCCACCAATTTCGGGTTATAAAAATTGGGGTGTTACAAACATGGTATCAGAGCATAAGGAAAGTATGGCTCAAAGCTCGTCCAACCGACCACCATCGCTGTAAGTATGCTTCCATTTTATTTGTTTTGATGACTTATGAAAATTGTATGTCTGTAATTATTTCTGTTGATATATGCGGCAAGAATTAGAACGTAGATCTACTAGGGTCACATGAATGAGAATTTTGTATTTATACCCAACTTATAAGTAATCTGAATCAATGTGTGTATCTTTAGATGGCCGGAAGACAGCCCCAAGGTTGGACTGCTCAAAGGGACTTTATTTTTGAAGCCCTCGCGAATCTGACGGCGTATTGTCAGAACCATGCCGGCAACGGAGGTAATGGCAATGGTGCAGGCCATCAGCATGAGGGTCATATTGCGGCACCAGCTGTCGCAACCAATGGGGCGTCGTACAAGCGCTTCATGGAATTGAGCCCTCCTGCTTTCACTGGTAAGGAAGATCCGGATGCAGCGGAGGAATGTGTTCGCGCCATAAGCGAGATTTTCGAGATTCTCGAGGTTCCTGCTGAGAGGCAGGTTTCTTTTGCCACTTATCGGCTCCAAGGAGATGCCAAGAGCTGGTGGGAGACGACACGCGAAGTACGCTATACGCCTGATGAACGACGCGCCCTCACATGGGAGGAGTTTACAGCGGTATTCATGGATACCTACTTTCCCCAGTACGCGCGCGATCGTAAGAAACAAGAGTTTTTAGATCTTCGACAGGGGTCCATGAAGGTGGCAGAGTACACTACACGTTTCCGACATTTAGAGAAGTACTGCCCGCATACTTATACCACTGACGAGGCGCGAGCTAAGAAGTATGTGCAGGGTTTACGTGATGGCCTGAGGACGAGAGTGCTGACCAGCCATCCTTAAAACCTCAACCAGGCCATCGAGATGGCCACAGTACTTCAGGTGGGGATAACTAGAACCAACTTTTTGGCTTTTTCCAAAAACAATCTTGATAGATCGTAACGATGTCTTTGTGACGCAGGATGACTGGGAGTCTTCTAAGAAGACTCAGCCTAGCCGTTTCGACAAGTCGAAGGGAAATGCGAATAAGGCCCCTCGACCAACAGCGGAGAGTAGTAAGGCGCCACCCGCAAAGAAGGCCAAGGGACAACAGGGCGGCACACCAGCACCGCAGTCTTATGCAGTATGTAAGCACTGCAACAAGAGGCACCCTGGAGTCTGCTATAGAGTCTCAGGTGCATGTCTGAGATGTGGAAAACAGGGTCACTTCATCAAAGACTGCCCTATGAGGCCAGTTCAGGAGGGAGTTGCCCCTGTTCTTAGAGGACCACAGCTGCAGCGACCCCAGCAGTCCCAGCCGCAAGGTCAGAAGAAAGCTACTGGACGCGTGTATGCGACTTCTGCAGAGGAGTTGCAAGAAGATGCCAACGTCATTGAAGGTACAATCTCTATTGCAAAGTTCGATGCTAAAGTTCTTTTTGACACTGGTGCTACGCATTCCTTCGTATCTGTACGTTTTGCGAATTTGATTGGTGTCACGCCGACTTCTTTGGGATATACTCTGGAAGTTATCACACCTTCGAGTGGTAGCTCTATCGCTCGTACCTATCTATCTAGAGTAGAGGTTATGATTGCAGGGCAGAACCTCCTTGTCAATCTTATCTTGTTGAATATGGTCGGTTATGATGTAATTCTTGGCATAGATTGGATGTATGAGCATTACGCTTGTATGCTTTGTCGTGAGCGACGCATTCAATTTGCTCGCCCTGATCAGCCTGTACTCGAGTACAAGGCCTGTAAAAAGGAGAGCAAAGGATGACTTATCTCGGCATTAAAGGCACATCGTTGTGTAGAAAAGGGGTGTGAGGCCTTTTTGGCCAGTGTTTCTTTGATAGACCCCAATACTACACCACTGGAAGACTTGGACGTAGTTCGAGATTTTTCAGACGTTTTTCCAAATGACCTGCCAGGCATACCGCCTACCAGAGAGGTGGACTTTGCGATAGAGTTGGTGCCTGGAACGGCCCCGATATCTAAAGCACCCTATCGTATGGCCCCAGCAGAGTTAGAGGAGCTAAAGAAGCAGCTGCAAGAATTGATGGATAAAGACTTTATTCGGCCTAGTGTTTCACCTTAGGGAGGTCCAGTATTGTTCGTCAAAAAGAAGGATGGGTCAATGGATATGTGCATTGACTATAGAATGTTGAATCTGGTAACAATCAAAAACAAATATCCTCTTCCCAGGATAGATGATTTGTTTGATCAACTTCGGGAGGCCAAGGTCTTCTCCAAGATTGACCTTCGATCAGGGTACCATCAACTGAAGATCAAAGAATCCGACGTGCATAAGACAACATTTAGGACACGATACGGTCATTACGAGTTTTTGGTGATGCCCTTCGGGTTAACAAATGCCCCTGCGGCATTTATGGACCTGATGAATCGGATCTTTCGGCCTTACCTAGACCTTTTCGTGATCGTATTTATAGACGATATCCTAATTTACTCCGAGAGCGAGGAAGATCATAGGGAGCATCTAAGGATTGTCCTCGAAGCACTTCGACAACATCAACTATATGCTAAGTTCTCAAAGTGTGAATTTTGGCTGAATCAAGTTATGTTCTTGGGTCACGTGATCTCTAAAGATGGGGTGTCAGTCGACCCTGCCAAGGTGGAAGCAGTCATAGATTGGAGACAACCTAAGAGCGTCTCAGATATACGCTGTTTTCTCGGGCTTGCAGGCTATTATCGTCGTTTCATTCAGGATTTTTCGAAGATCGCTTCACCTATGACGAAACTACTTCGTAAAGGAATTAAGTTTGTCTGGACCCAGCAATGCGAAGAAAGCTTTCAAGAGCTGAAGAAGAGGCTTACTACAACCCCTATACTCACATTGCCTTCTGGGCAAGGAGGCTTTGTGATTTATAGTGATGCATCAGGTACTGGTTTGGGATGCGTTTTGATGCAGCACGGCAAGGTGATCGCCTACGCATCACGTCAGTTGAAGGTGCATGAGCAAAACTACCCCACTCACGACTTGGAGCTTGTTGCAGTAGTCTTTGCACTAAAGGTATGGCGACATTATTTGTACGGCGAGCAATTTGAGGTCTTCTCAGATCATAAGAGCCTCAAGTATATCTTCTCACAAAAGGATTTGAACATGAGGTAGAGACGATGGTTAGAATTTCTAAAAGATTACGACTTCTCCATTTCTTATCATCCAGGCAAAGCCAATGTAGTGGCTGATGCTTTGAGTAGAAAGGCAGGGAGCCTTGCGAGTTTTATCAGCGGTAAGTGGAAATTACTCGAAGACCTGATAGATTGGAAGCCCTTTGAAGCAAAATCGGGTCAGATTCAGATCGCTAGCACGGCAGTGCGGACAGAACTCATGGATCGGATCATCACCCAACAGAAGGATAATCCTGAATTCAATAAGATGATTGCAGCATGCAAGCAAGTCCAGTCAGCATTGCACTTAGAGGAGGATGGAAGCATCTGGTATGGCCAGAGGCTCTGGGTGCCCGCAGAGCTCCAGTTGAGGAAAGAGTTATTGGATGAGGCGCATCGTACCGGATTCACTATACATCCCGGAAGCACCAAGATGTATAAGGATCTTCAGAGGAATTACTAGTGGCACGGCATGAAGAGAGACATCGCTGAATACGTGTCGAGATGCTTAATCTGTCAGCAGGTCAAGATAGAGCACCAGAGACCAGGCGGTATGATGCAGTCGATTGAGATTCCGCAGTGGAAGTGGGAAGACATTACCATGGACTTTGTGGTAGGTCTACCCAAGATACGCCAGCAGTATGACACCATTTGGGTGATTGTGGATCGCCTTACAAAGTCGGCACACTTCTTACCGACCAGGGCGAATCAAACCTTGGAGAGTTTGGCGGATTTATATGTCGACGAGATTGTCAGATTACATGGGATACCTGTTTCGATTATCTCAGACAGGGATCCTAGATTCACGTCAAAGTTTTGGGGACAACTTCAGAAAGCTTTGGGGACAACGCTTAAGTTTAGCACAGCTTTTCACCCCCAGACGGATGGTCAGTCAGAGAGGACTATTCAAACACTCGAGGATATGTTGCGAGCGTGTGCATTGGAGTGGAAAGGTGACTGGAGTAAGCACCTAAAGTTAGCTGAGTTTGCCTACAATAATAGTTATCATTCGAGTATCGGCATGGCTCCATATGAGGCATTGTACGGGCGACCCTGTAGGTCCCCTGTTTGTTGGAGCGAGGTAGGTGATCGAACTGTCGAATCACCTATAGTTTTGCAGCATTATATGGATCAAGTACAGTTGATTCGTAAGAGGCTTTTGACAGCACACAGCCGCCAGAAGAGTTATGCAAATCCAAAGAGGCGAGAGGTTTCTTTTGAGATTGGTAATCATGTGTTTGTCAGGGTATCGCCAACGAAGAGCGTATTTCAGTTCGGCAAGAAAGGGAAATTGAGTCCGAGGTATGTAGGACCGTTCCTCATCCTTGAGAGGATAGGAGGCACCGCGTATAGATTGGCACTTCCCCTTCAGTTTTCCAACATCCACGATGTTTTCCATGTGTCAATGTTGAGGAAATATGTACCAGATCCTACTCATGTTATTCAGTATGACGAGGTCGAGGTTCAGAGAGATCTCACGTTTGAGGAACGGCCGGTAGAGATAGTAGATCGACGAGAACAAGTGTTGCGACATAAGTCAATTCCACTTGTTAAAGTACGATGGCAGCACCACGGGCTTGAGGGGTGTTCTTGGGAGCCCGAGGCTGATATGAGAGCTAAATATCCATACTTGTTCGGTACGTAATGTTAACCAAATTTCGAGGACGAATTTTTTTTTTTAGGGGGATTAGATGTAATATCCGAAAATTTCTAGGTTCTTTTCTATAGCATTGTGAAATGTCTTGAATTTCGTGCAAATATAAAACCCTAATTTCTTTAAAAAAATTAATGTTTGAGTATATTCGTAAGGATTAAGGGGTTTAATTATATTGAATTGTAGTAAATATAAACCCTACATGGTTTGGATATCTGAGAAAATTCTAAGTGATGTCTAATTGAAAACGTCTTACTTAAAAAGAAAATGTTGATTTTTTTTTTAAGTAAAATTATTTAAATAAAGTAAATTAACAAAAGTAGATTTTAAAAATATACATATTAATATGCTTAATAAGATGGAATTAGCTTATATTTAATTCCTTTACATTTTCACATGAGTTGTGGTTATATAAAACAAAAACGATTTTTAATTGGAATTTTATGATTTATCAATAATAGTTTAATATAATAGTTTTCTTTTGTATACATTAAAATCCATTTTTTTATTAGTTTAGTAGGAGCCCATAGGTGGGCCATCCCATCCTATGTGGCATCTTACTTCAAATTCAAATTGAAAATAAAGGTATAGTGATTTTCAAGGTTATTTAAAGTTTGAAAAGTCAAAGTGGAGATCAAGGGCTCCAAATGAATTTCATTAATGAGATCAAGGGCTGGAATTAATTCCAGCACATAACCTAATTTAAGAAGGGTTATAAAACCCTCCCATAGCCCTTGCCCTCCTCATTTGTGCTGGAAAAAAAAAGGAGAGCTTCTCTCTCCCCCAAAAACCCTCTTCTCTCTCTCCTCTCTTTCCCTTCCCTATTCTCTTCTTTTAGGGTTTCTTTTGGTTCTTGAGTGCAAGATCTAGACCTCAAGGGGTGTGGTGAGGAGATCTAAGGTCCTCATCTTGCTGGAAGAAAGGGCTGATTGGTGGATCGATCAAAAAGGGCTATTCATCCATCAAGAAATACATTTTTTTCAACAAAAGGTAGGGTTTCTATGCTTTTCTTGCAAGAACGGAGTTCTTGGCATGGATTTTGATGCTTTTTCATGAGTTTAGATCATAATCAAACCCTCCTAACCGTGGGTTTGACTCAGATCTAATGATCCATGGCAAAAACACATTTTCCCCTAAAGAAAACCATTTTTGAAATCGGGTTTATTATAAAAATCGGTTTCTTAGAAATAGATTCGTAAAATATATTTGTATTTGATTTATTCCATGATTTTTATGCAAATATTAGTTTGGATTGATAGATTATGAAGTGTTTCATCTACTGTGAATATTTTAGAATTTTCGGAATTTTATTTCATGCGTATTCCCTATTTCTTTTAATTTTTCTTGGGATTCGGGTGACTCGGTTTGATTCACCCAAATGCAAATCTCGGAATTCCAGGTTTTCCACTTGACCTCCGTTTAGTAAAATGGTCGTTTCTCCCTCGTCCAGAGAAGTTTTGATGAACGGATTGTTGCGTTGGAAAGCTAACTCCATTGTGCATCTACTGTAGGAATTTGGGCTCTGTTCATGGACCGAGCACGTCTCTGTGACAGTCGAAACAAAAACTGATAGGTCTATAGTAAAACATGCATAACTCCCTCATACGGAAGAGTTTTTACAAACGGTACGGATAGCTGACAACAATTCCTATATACTGTAAAAATTTCAGCTCTGTTCATGGAGCCAAAAAATTTCTGTGAGCTCTGTACCAGTCGGACAGAGTTATGAAATTGGAAAAATTAGGGCAAATTCATAAATCAAGGCTCAAAGGGTGCATAGTATATATGTTTTTATTTAATTTCTTTATAGAATTAGTATGCATTATGTGAATGATTATGCAGGTCTGATTTTTTGCAATCTTATATGATTATGGCATGAATTGTAAATGGAAGGTTACACATGAAAGATTTAGGATCAAAAGGTCCAATGAATACAAGTTTATGTTTTAAATTCTAAAAATGTGTTGATTACATGTATGTCCATGATATCGTGATGATATGATTGTTTCATTGATATGGATGTTCATATATATTCTCCTCGTTGCATTGGCCATGTACATGCATATGCATTATGATGTGTGAAAATGAATAAGATGTTTATGCTACGCATGTGCTCAAATGTCTGTTACAAGTTTAATTATATGTCCTTGTCCAATGCTTTATAAGAATGCATTCATGACCATAAAGTGGTTTAAGTTTGATGTTGCATCAAAAGTATGACTGAAATCAAGTAATCATGTGACATTAAACTCAAGATACTTGCTTGGAGAGTAGCAGGTGATACAAAACTTCGTGGGACAAGTTCTGTTACGGGCACGGAAGGTTGCTCCTCCCCTCCCACGATTTTAGGGGGAAAACCTCTGCATTAGACTGCAGCGTAGAGGTTATTGTACTCATGAGGAAAAACTGATGCATCGGGTTGAAAGGTGTTGGGAATCTCTCTCGTATTAACGTCCCTCACCCCATCTTAGTGAATGGACCTGGCCAGGCTAAAGCCACCCCTGTATGTAAAACACGTCCTGTGTCATGGTCTTGATATGAGAATGTCTGTCTGTGTCGTATCAGCAGGGCTAAGAAGTGATAACTTAAATGGTGTGTGCATTAATTTGGCATCACATGCATCATCTAATTAAGAAAATATAACTAAAGATAAGAAAATATGCATGCATTGAAAGAGCTTCTGCATATGGTAAGTCATGCATTTTAATGGTTCATGCATTTTGTATCTTGAATGTATGAATTTATGTCTTTCTGTTAAATATGAAAATTCTAAACATGCATGATTTGTTGTATGATTGTTTAAGTTAAATTAAATGTTAAACCATGAAATTTCTATTGAAATCCTTGTCTTGTTATTCTGTCTTACAAGTTTAACATAATTACTCTACTTAGACATGTTGTCTGACCCTATATGGTTTAAAAATTTTCAGGTAATGAGTAGGTACTTACGTGCGAAGGCGGAAGGTTGCGACGGAAACTGAGCCTACCTTTCCTCTACTTCATGAATTCTGAACTCTGATTTTAATTTAATTCAATTCAAGGACAAATGTGATTAATTTTGGATATTGTGAAACTTGAATTTTATTTCATGCATAGTTAATTAGTTGTTAAAGTTTAAATTCCATAAGTATATGTTTGCAAGCATTCATCTGAAGTAGCACGCCAAGTTTTATGCCCAATGTGTTTTTCCGCTGTTAACTGCTAAAAGATTTAAATGTATTTCAAAAAAAAAAAAAAAAATTCCACCAATTTCGGGTTATAAAAATTGGGGTGTTACAAACATGGTATCAGAGCATAAGGAAAGTATGACTCAAAGCTCGTCCAACCGACCACCATCGCTGTAAGTATGCTTCCATTTTATTTGTTTTGATGACTTATGAAAATTGTATGTCTGTAATTATTTCTGTTGATATATGCGGCAAGAATTAGAACGTAGATCTACTAGGGTCACATGAATGAGAATTTTGTATTTATACCCAACTTATAAGTAATCTGAATCAATGTGTGTATCTTTAGATGGCCGGAAGACAGCCCCAAGGTTGGACTGCTCAAAGGGACTTTATTTTTGAAGCCCTCGCGAATCTGACGGCGTATTGTCAGAACCATGCCGGCAACGGAGGTAATGGCAATGGTGCAGGCCATCAGCATGAGGGTCATATTGCGGCACCAGCTGTCGCAACCAATGGGGCGTCGTACAAGCGCTTCATGGAATTGAGCCCTCCTGCTTTCACTGGTAAGGAAGATCCGGATGCAGCGGAGGAATGTGTTCGCGCCATAAGCGAGATTTTCGAGATTCTCGAGGTTCCTGCTGAGAGGCAGGTTTCTTTTGCCACTTATCGGCTCCAAGGAGATGCCAAGAGCTGGTGGGAGACGACACGCGAAGTACGCTATACGCCTGATGAACGACGCGCCCTCACATGGGAGGAGTTTACAGCGGTATTCATGGATACCTACTTTCCCCAGTACGCGCGCGATCGTAAGAAACAAGAGTTTTTAGATCTTCGACAGGGGTCCATGAAGGTGGCAGAGTACACTACACGTTTCTGACATTTAGAGAAGTACTGCCCGCATACTTATACCACTGACGAGGCGCGAGCTAAGAAGTATGTGCAGGGTTTACGTGATGGCCTGAGGACGAGAGTGCTGACCAGCCATCCTTAAAACCTCAACCAGGCCATCGAGATGGCCACAGTACTTCAGGTGGGGATAACTAGAACCAACTTTTTGGCTTTTTCCAAAAACAATCTTGATAGATCGTAACGATGTCTTTGTGACGCAGGATGACTGGGAGTCTTCTAAGAAGACTCAGCCTAGCCGTTTCGACAAGTCGAAGGGAAATGCGAATAAGGCCCCTCGACCAACAGCGGAGAGTAGTAAGGCGCCACCCGCAAAGAAGGCCAAGGGACAACAGGGCGGCACACCAGCACCGCAGTCTTATGCAGTATGTAAGCACTGCAACAAGAGGCACCCTGGAGTCTGCTATAGAGTCTCAGGTGCATGTCTGAGATGTGGAAAACAGGGTCACTTCATCAAAGACTGCCCTATGAGGCCAGTTCAGGAGGGAGTTGCCCCTGTTCTTAGAGGACCACAGCTGCAGCGACCCCAGCAGTCCCAGCCGCAAGGTCAGAAGAAAGCTACTGGACGCGTGTATGCGACTTCTGCAGAGGAGTTGCAAGAAGATGCCAACGTCATTGAAGGTACAATCTCTATTGCAAAGTTCGATGCTAAAGTTCTTTTTGACACTGGTGCTACGCATTCCTTCGTATCTGTACGTTTTGCGAATTTGATTGGTGTCACGCCGACTTCTTTGGGATATACTCTGGAAGTTATCACACCTTCGAGTGGTAGCTCTATCGCTCGTACCTATCTATCTAGAGTAGAGGTTATGATTGCAGGGCAGAACCTCCCTGTCAATCTTATCCTGTTGAATATGGTCGGTTATGATGTAATTCTTGGCATAGATTGGATGTATGAGCATTACGCTTGTATGCTTTGTCGTGAGCGACGCATTCAATTTGCTCGCCCTGATCAGCCTGTACTCGAGTACAAGGCCTGTAAAAAGGAGAGCAAAGGATGACTTATCTCGGCATTAAAGGCACATCGTTGTGTAGAAAAGGGGTGTGAGGCCTTTTTGGCCAGTGTTTCTTTGATAGACCCCAATACTACACCACTGGAAGACTTGGACGTAGTTCGAGATTTTTCAGACGTTTTTCCAAATGACCTGCCAGGCATACCGCCTACCAGAGAGGTGGACTTTGCGATAGAGTTGGTGCCTGGAACGGCCCCGATATCTAAAGCACCCTATCGTATGGCCCCAGCAGAGTTAGAGGAGCTAAAGAAGCAGCTGCAAGAATTGATGGATAAAGGCTTTATTCGGCCTAGTGTTTCACCTTAGGGAGGTCCAGTATTGTTCGTCAAAAAGAAGGATGGGTCAATGGATATGTGCATTGACTATAGAATGTTGAATCTGGTAACAATCAAAAACAAATATCCTCTTCCCAGGATAGATGATTTGTTTGATCAACTTCGGGAGGCCAAGGTCTTCTCCAAGATTGACCTTCGATCAGGGTACCATCAACTGAAGATCAAAGAATCCGACGTGCATAAGACAACATTTAGGACACGATACGGTCATTACGAGTTTTTGGTGATGCCCTTCGGGTTAACAAATGCCCCTACGGCATTTATGGACCTGATGAATCGGATCTTTCGGCCTTACCTAGACCTTTTCGTGATCGTATTTATAGACGATATCCTAATTTACTCCGAGAGCGAGGAAGATCAAAGGGAGCATCTAAGGATTGTCCTCGAAGCACTTCGACAACATCAACTATATGCTAAGTTCTCAAAGTGTGAATTTTGGCTGAATCAAGTTATGTTCTTGGGTCACGTGATCTCTAAAGATGGGGTGTCAGTCGACTCTGCCAAGGTGGAAGCAGTCATAGATTGGAGACAACCTAAGAGCGTCTCAGATATACGCTGTTTTCTCGGGCTTGCAGGCTATTATCGTCGTTTCATTCAGGATTTTTCGAAGATCGCTTCACCTATGACGAAACTACTTCGTAAAGGAATTAAGTTTGTCTGGACCCAGCAATGCGAAGAAAGCTTTCAAGAGCTGAAGAAGAGGCTTACTACAACCCCTATACTCACATTGCCTTCTGGGCAAGGAGGCTTTGTGATTTATAGTGATGCATCAGGTACTGGTTTGGGATGCGTTTTGATGCAGCACGGCAAGGTGATCGCCTACGCATCACGTCAGTTGAAGGTGCATGAGCAAAACTACCCCACTCACGACTTGGAGCTTGTTGCAGTAGTCTTTGCACTAAAGGTATGGCGACATTATTTGTACGGCGAGCAATTTGAGGTCTTCTCAGATCATAAGAGCCTCAAGTATATCTTCTCACAAAAGGATTTGAACATGAGGTAGAGACGATGGTTAGAATTTCTAAAAGATTACGACTTCTCCATTTCTTATCATCCAGGCAAAGCCAATGTAGTGGCTGATGCTTTGAGTAGAAAGGCAGGGAGCCTTGCGAGTTTTATCAGCGGTAAGTGGAAATTACTCGAAGACCTGATAGATTGGAAGCCCTTTGAAGCAAAATCGGGTCAGATTCAGATCGCTAGCACGGCAGTGCGGACAGAACTCATGGATCGGATCATCACCCAACAGAAGGATAATCCTGAATTCAATAAGATGATTGCAGCATGCAAGCAAGTCCAGTCAGCATTGCACTTAGAGGAGGATGGAAGCATCTGGTATGGCCAGAGGCTCTGGGTGCCCGCAGAGCTCCAGTTGAGGAAAGAGTTATTGGATGAGGCGCATCGTACCGGATTCACTATACATCCCGGAAGCACCAAGATGTATAAGGATCTTCAGAGGAATTACTAGTGGCACGGCATGAAGAGAGACATCGCTGAATACGTGTCGAGATGCTTAATCTGTCAGCAGGTCAAGATAGAGCACCAGAGACCAGGCGGTATGATGCAGTCGATTGAGATTCCGCAGTGGAAGTGGGAAGACATTACCATGGACTTTGTGGTAGGTCTACCCAAGATACGCCAGCAGTATGACACCATTTGGGTGATTGTGGATCGCCTTACAAAGTCGGCACACTTCTTACCGACCAGGGCGAATCAAACCTTGGAGAGTTTGGCGGATTTATATGTCGACGAGATTGTCAGATTACATGGGATACCTGTTTCGATTATCTCAGACAGGGATCCTAGATTCACGTCAAAGTTTTGGGGACAACTTCAGAAAGCTTTGGGGACAACGCTTAAGTTTAGCACAGCTTTTCACCCCCAGACGGATGGTCAGTCAGAGAGGACTATTCAAACACTCGAGGATATGTTGCGAGCGTGTGCATTGGAGTGGAAAGGTGACTGGAGTAAGCACCTAAAGTTAGCTGAGTTTGCCTACAATAATAGTTATCATTCGAGTATCGGCATGGCTCCATATGAGGCATTGTACGGGCGACCCTGTAGGTCCCCTGTTTGTTGGAGCGAGGTAGGTGATCGAACTGTCGAATCACCTATAGTTTTGCAGCATTATACGGATCAAGTACAGTTGATTCGTAAGAGGCTTTTGACAGCACACAGCCGCCAGAAGAGTTATGCAAATCCAAAGAGGCGAGAGGTTTCTTTTGAGATTGGTAATCATGTGTTTGTCAGGGTATCGCCAACGAAGAGCGTATTTCAGTTCGGCAAGAAAGGGAAATTGAGTCCGAGGTATGTAGGACCGTTCCTCATCCTTGAGAGGATAGGAGGCACCGCGTATAGATTGGCACTTCCCCTTCAGTTTTCCAACATCCACGATGTTTTCCATGTGTCAATGTTGAGGAAATATGTACCAGATCCTACTCATGTTATTCAGTATGACGAGGTCGAGGTTCAGAGAGATCTCACGTTTGAGGAACGGCCGGTAGAGATAGTAGATCGACGAGAACAAGTGTTGCGACATAAGTCAATTCCACTTGTTAAAGTACGATGGCAGCACCACGGGCTTGAGGGGTGTTCTTGGGAGCCCGAGGCTGATATGAGAGCTAAATATCCATACTTGTTCGGTACGTAATGTTAACCAAATTTCGAGGACGAATTTTTTTTTTTAGGGGGATTAGATGTAATATCCGAAAATTTCTAGGTTCTTTTCTATAGCATTGTGAAATGTCTTGAATTTCGTGCCAATATAAAACCCTAATTTCTTTAAAAAAATTAATGTTTGAGTATATTCGTAAGGATTAAGGGGTTTAATTATATTGAATTGTAGTAAATATAAACCCTACATGGTTTGGATATCTGAGAAAATTCTAAGTGATGTCTAATTGAAAACGTCTTACTTAAAAAGAAAATGTTGATTTTTTTTTTAAGTAAAATTATTTAAATAAAGTAAATTAACAAAAGTAGATTTTAAAAATATACATATTAATATGCTTAATAAGATGGAATTAGCTTATATTTAATTCCTTTACATTTTCACATGAGTTGTGGTTATATAAAACAAAAACGATTTTTAATTGGAATTTTATGATTTATCAATAATAGTTTAATATAATAGTTTTCTTTTGTATACATTAAAATCCATTTTTTTATTAGTTTAGTAGGAGCCCATAGGTGGGCCATCCCATCCTATGTGGCATCTTACTTCAAATTCAAATTGAAAATAAAGGTATAGTGATTTTCAAGGTTATTTAAAGTTTGAAAAGTCAAAGTGGAGATCAAGGGCTCCAAATGAATTTCATTAATGAGATCAAGGGCTGGAATTAATTCCAGCACATAACCTAATTTAAGAAGGGTTATAAAACCCTCCCATAGCCCTTGCCCTCCTCATTTGTGCTGGAAAAAAAAAGGAGAGCTTCTCTCTCCCCCAAAAACCCTCTTCTCTCTCTCCTCTCTTTCCCTTCCCTATTCTCTTCTTTTAGGGTTTCTTTTGGTTCTTGAGTGCAAGATCCAGACCTCAAGGGGTGTGGTGAGGAGATCTAAGGTCCTCATCTTGCTGGAAGAAAGGGCTGATTGGTGGATCGATCAAAAAGGGTTATTCATCCATCAAGAAATACATTTTTTTCAACAAAAGGTAGGGTTTCTATGCTTTTCTTGCAAGAACGGAGTTCTTGGCATGAATTTTGATGCTTTTTCATGAGTTTAGATCATAATCAAACCCTCCTAACCGTGGGTTTGACTCAGATCTAATGATCCATGGCAAAAACACATTTTCCCCTAAAGAAAACCATTTTTGAAATCGGGTTTATTATAAAAATCGGTTTCTTAGAAATAGATTCGTAAAATATATTTGTATTTGATTTATTCCATGATTTTTATGCAAATATTAGTTTGGATTGATAGATTATGAAGTGTTTCATCTACTGTGAATATTTTAGAATTTTCGGAATTTTATTTCATGCGTATTCCCTATTTCTTTTAATTTTTCTTGGGATTCGGGTGACTCGGTTTGATTCACCCAAATGCAAATCTCGGAATTCCAGGTTTTCCACTTGACCTCCGTTTAGTAAAATGGTCGTTCCTCCCTCGTCCGGAGAAGTTTTGATGAACGGATTGTTGCGTTGGAAAGCTAACTCCATTGTGCATCTACTGTAGGAATTTGGGCTCTGTTCATGGACCGAGCACGTCTCTGTGACAGTCGAAACAAAAACTGATAGGTCTATAGTAAAACATGCATAACTCCCTCATACGGAAGAGTTTTTACAAACGGTACGGATAGCTGACAACAATTCCTATATACTGTAAAAATTTCAGCTCTGTTCATGGAGCCAAAAAATTTCTGTGAGCTCTGTACCAGTCGGACAGAGTTATGAAATTGGAAAAATTAGGGCAAATTCATAAATCAAGGCTCAAAGGGTGCATAGTATATATGTTTTTATTTAATTTCTTTATAGAATTAGTATGCATTATGTGAATGATTATGCAGGTCTGATTTTATGCAATCTTATATGATTATGGCATGAATTGTAAATGGAAGGTTACACATGAAAGATTTAGGATCAAAAGGTCCAATGAATACAAGTTTATGTTTTAAATTCTAAAAATGTGTTGATTACATGTATGTCCATGATATCGTGATGATATGATTGTTTCATTGATATGGATGTTCATATATATTCTCCTCGTTGCATTGGCCATGTACATGCATATGCATTATGATGTGTGAAAATGAATAAGATGTTTATGCTACGCATGTGCTCAAATGTCTGTTACAAGTTTAATTATATGTCCTTGTCCAATGCTTTATAAGAATGCATTCATGACCATAAAGTGGTTTAAGTTTGATGTTGCATCAAAAGTATGACTGAAATCAAGTAATCATGTGACATTAAACTCAAGATACTTGCTTGGAGAGTAGCAGGTGATACAAAACTTCGTGGGACAAGTTCTGTTACGGGCACAGAAGGTTGCTCCTCCCCTCCCACGATTTTAGGGGGAAAACCTCTGCATTAGACTGCAGCGTAGAGGTTATTGTACTCATGAGGAAAAACTGATGCATCGGGTTGAAAGGTGTTGGGAATCTCTCTCGTATTAACGTCCCTCACCCCATCTTAGTGAATGGACCTGGCCAGGCTAAAGCCACCCCTGTATGTAAAACACGTCCTGTGTCATGGTCTTGATATGAGAATGTCTGCCTGTGTCGTATCAGCAGGGCTAAGAAGTGATAACTTAAATGGTGTGTGCATTAATTTGGCATCACATGCATCATCTAATTAAGAAAATATAACTAAAGATAAGAAAATATGCATGCATTGAAAGAGCTTCTGCATATGGTAAGTCATGCATTTTAATGGTTCATGCATTTTGTATCTTGAATGTATGAATTTATGTCTTTCTGTTAAATATGAAAATTCTAAACATGCATGATTTGTTGTATGATTGTTTAAGTTAAATTAAATGTTAAACCATGAAATTTCTATTGAAATCCTTGTCTTGTTATTCTGTCTTACAAGTTTAACATAATTACTCTACTTAGACATGTTGTCTGACCCTATATGGTTTAAAAATTTTCAGGTAATGAGTAGGTACTTACGTGCGAAGGCGGAAGGTTGCGACGGAAACTGAGCCTACCTTTCCTCTACTTCATGAATTCTGAACTCTGATTTTAATTTAATTCAATTCAAGGACAAATGTGATTAATTTTGGATATTGTGAAACTTGAATTTTATTTCATGCATAGTTAATTAGTTGTTAAAGTTTAAATTCCATAAGTATATGTTTGCAAGCATTCATCTGAAGTAGCACGCCAAGTTTTATGCCCAATGTGTTTTTCCGCTGTTAACTGCTAAAAGATTTAAATGTATTTCAAAAAAAAAAAAAAAAATTCCACCAATTTCGGGTTATAAAAATTGGGGTGTTACAAACATGGTATCAGAGCATAAGGAAAGTATGGCTCAAAGCTCGTCCAACCGACCACCATCGCTGTAAGTATGCTTCCATTTTATTTGTTTTGATGACTTATGAAAATTGTATGTCTGTAATTATTTCTGTTGATATATGCGGCAAGAATTAGAACGTAGATCTACTAGGGTCACATGAATGAGAATTTTGTATTTATACCCAACTTATAAGTAATCTGAATCAATGTGTGTATCTTTAGATGGCCGGAAGACAGCCCCAAGGTTGGACTGCTCAAAGGGACTTTATTTTTGAAGCCCTCGCGAATCTGACGGCGTATTGTCAGAACCATGCCGGCAACGGAGGTAATGGCAATGGTGCAGGCCATCAGCATGAGGGTCATATTGCGGCACCAGCTGTCGCAACCAATGGGGCGTCGTACAAGCGCTTCATGGAATTGAGCCCTCCTGCTTTCACTGGTAAGGAAGATCCGGATGCAGCGGAGGAATGTGTTCGCGCCATAAGCGAGATTTTCGAGATTCTCGAGGTTCCTGCTGAGAGGCAGGTTTCTTTTGCCACTTATCGGCTCCAAGGAGATGCCAAGAGCTGGTGGGAGACGACACGCGAAGTACGCTATACGCCTGATGAACGACGCGCCCTCACATGGGAGGAGTTTACAGCGGTATTCATGGATACCTACTTTCCCCAGTACGCGCGCGATCGTAAGAAACAAGAGTTTTTAGATCTTCGACAGGGGTCCATGAAGGTGGCAGAGTACACTACACGTTTCTGACATTTAGAGAAGTACTGCCCGCATACTTATACCACTGACGAGGCGCGAGCTAAGAAGTATGTGCAGGGTTTACGTGATGGCCTGAGGACGAGAGTGCTGACCAGCCATCCTTAAAACCTCAACCAGGCCATCGAGATGGCCACAGTACTTCAGGTGGGGATAACTAGAACCAACTTTTTGGCTTTTTCCAAAAACAATCTTGATAGATCGTAACGATGTCTTTGTGACGCAGGATGACTGGGAGTCTTCTAAGAAGACTCAGCCTAGCCGTTTCGACAAGTCGAAGGGAAATGCGAATAAGGCCCCTCGACCAACAGCGGAGAGTAGTAAGGCGCCACCCGCAAAGAAGGCCAAGGGACAACAGGGCGGCACACCAGCACCGCAGTCTTATGCAGTATGTAAGCACTGCAACAAGAGGCACCCTGGAGTCTGCTATAGAGTCTCAGGTGCATGTCTGAGATGTGGAAAACAGGGTCACTTCATCAAAGACTGCCCTATGAGGCCAGTTCAGGAGGGAGTTGCCCCTGTTCTTAGAGGACCACAGCTGCAGCGACCCCAGCAGTCCCAGCCGCAAGGTCAGAAGAAAGCTACTGGACGCGTGTATGCGACTTCTGCAGAGGAGTTGCAAGAAGATGCCAACGTCATTGAAGGTACAATCTCTATTGCAAAGTTCGATGCTAAAGTTCTTTTTGACACTGGTGCTACGCATTCCTTCGTATCTGTACGTTTTGCGAATTTGATTGGTGTCACGCCGACTTCTTTGGGATATACTCTGGAAGTTATCACACCTTCGAGTGGTAGCTCTATCGCTCGTACCTATCTATCTAGAGTAGAGGTTATGATTGCAGGGCAGAACCTCCCTGTCAATCTTATCCTGTTGAATATGGTCGGTTATGATGTAATTCTTGGCATAGATTGGATGTATGAGCATTACGCTTGTATGCTTTGTCGTGAGCGACGCATTCAATTTGCTCGCCCTGATCAGCCTGTACTCGAGTACAAGGCCTGTAAAAAGGAGAGCAAAGGATGACTTATCTCGGCATTAAAGGCACATCGTTGTGTAGAAAAGGGGTGTGAGGCCTTTTTGGCCAGTGTTTCTTTGATAGACCCCAATACTACACCACTGGAAGACTTGGACGTAGTTCGAGATTTTTCAGACGTTTTTCCAAATGACCTGCCAGGCATACCGCCTACCAGAGAGGTGGACTTTGCGATAGAGTTGGTGCCTGGAACGGCCCCGATATCTAAAGCACCCTATCGTATGGCCCCAGCAGAGTTAGAGGAGCTAAAGAAGCAGCTGCAAGAATTGATGGATAAAGGCTTTATTCGGCCTAGTGTTTCACCTTAGGGAGGTCCAGTATTGTTCGTCAAAAAGAAGGATGGGTCAATGGATATGTGCATTGACTATAGAATGTTGAATCTGGTAACAATCAAAAACAAATATCCTCTTCCCAGGATAGATGATTTGTTTGATCAACTTCGGGAGGCCAAGGTCTTCTCCAAGATTGACCTTCGATCAGGGTACCATCAACTGAAGATCAAAGAATCCGACGTGCATAAGACAACATTTAGGACACGATACGGTCATTACGAGTTTTTGGTGATGCCCTTCGGGTTAACAAATGCCCCTACGACATTTATGGACCTGATGAATCGGATCTTTCGGCCTTACCTAGACCTTTTCGTGATCGTATTTATAGACGATATCCTAATTTACTTCGAGAGCGAGGAAGATCATAGGGAGCATCTAAGGATTGTCCTCGAAGCACTTCGACAACATCAACTATATGCTAAGTTCTCAAAGTGTGAATTTTGGCTGAATCAAGTTATGTTCTTGGGTCACGTGATCTCTAAAGATGGGGTGTCAGTCGACCCTGCCAAGGTGGAAGCAGTCATAGATTGGAGACAACCTAAGAGCGTCTCAGATATACGCTGTTTTCTCGGGCTTGCAGGCTATTATCGTCGTTTCATTCAGAATTTTTCGAAGATCGCTTCACCTATGACGAAACTACTTCGTAAAGGAATTAAGTTTGTCTGGACCCAGCAATGCGAAGAAAGCTTTCAAGAGCTGAAGAAGAGGCTTACTACAACCCCTATACTCACATTGCCTTCTGGGCAAGGAGGCTTTGTGATTTATAGTGATGCATCAGGTACTGGTTTGGGATGCGTTTTGATGCAGCACGGCAAGGTGATCGCCTACGCATCACGTCAGTTGAAGGTGCATGAGCAAAACTACCCCACTCACGACTTGGAGCTTGTTGCAGTAGTCTTTGCACTAAAGGTATGGCGACATTATTTGTACGGCGAGCAATTTGAGGTCTTCTCAGATCATAAGAGCCTCAAGTATATCTTCTCACAAAAGGATTTGAACATGAGGTAGAGACGATGGTTAGAATTTCTAAAAGATTACGACTTCTCCATTTCTTATCATCCAGGCAAAGCCAATGTAGTGGCTGATGCTTTGAGTAGAAAGGCAGGGAGCCTTGCGAGTTTTATCAGCGGTAAGTGGAAATTACTCGAAGACCTGATAGATTGGAAGCCCTTTGAAGCAAAATCGGGTCAGATTCAGATCGCTAGCACGGCAGTGCGGACAGAACTCATGGATCGGATCATCACCCAACAGAAGGATAATCCTGAATTCAATAAGATGATTGCAGCATGCAAGCAAGTCCAGTCAGCATTGCACTTAGAGGAGGATGGAAGCATCTGGTATGGCCAGAGGCTCTGGGTGCCCGCAGAGCTCCAGTTGAGGAAAGAGTTATTGGATGAGGCGCATCGTACCGGATTCACTATACATCCCGGAAGCACCAAGATGTATAAGGATCTTCAGAGGAATTACTAGTGGCACGGCATGAAGAGAGACATCGCTGAATACGTGTCGAGATGCTTAATCTGTCAGCAGGTCAAGATAGAGCACCAGAGACCAGGCGGTATGATGCAGTCGATTGAGATTCCGCAGTGGAAGTGGGAAGACATTACCATGGACTTTGTGGTAGGTCTACCCAAGATACGCCAGCAGTATGACACCATTTGGGTGATTGTGGATCGCCTTACAAAGTCGGCACACTTCTTACCGACCAGGGCGAATCAAACCTTGGAGAGTTTGGCGGATTTATATGTCGACGAGATTGTCAGATTACATGGGATACCTGTTTCGATTATCTCAGACAGGGATCCTAGATTCACGTCAAAGTTTTGGGGACAACTTCAGAAAGCTTTGGGGACAACGCTTAAGTTTAGCACAGCTTTTCACCCCCAGACGGATGGTCAGTCAGAGAGGACTATTCAAACACTCGAGGATATGTTGCGAGCGTGTGCATTGGAGTGGAAAGGTGACTGGAGTAAGCACCTAAAGTTAGCTGAGTTTGCCTACAATAATAGTTATCATTCGAGTATCGGCATGGCTCCATATGAGGCATTGTACGGGCGACCCTGTAGGTCCCCTGTTTGTTGGAGCGAGGTAGGTGATCGAACTGTCGAATCACCTATAGTTTTGCAGCATTATATGGATCAAGTACAGTTGATTCGTAAGAGGCTTTTGACAGCACACAGCCGCCAGAAGAGTTATGCAAATCCAAAGAGGCGAGAGGTTTCTTTTGAGATTGGTAATCATGTGTTTGTCAGGGTATCGCCAACGAAGAGCGTATTTCAGTTCGGCAAGAAAGGGAAATTGAGTCCGAGGTATGTAGGACCGTTCCTCATCCTTGAGAGGATAGGAGGCACCGCGTATAGATTGGCACTTCCCCTTCAGTTTTCCAACATCCACGATGTTTTCCATGTGTCAATGTTGAGGAAATATGTACCAGATCCTACTCATGTTATTCAGTATGACGAGGTCGAGGTTCAGAGAGATCTCACGTTTGAGGAACGGCCGGTAGAGATAGTAGATCGACGAGAACAAGTGTTGCGACATAAGTCAATTCCACTTGTTAAAGTACGATGGCAGCACCACGGGCTTGAGGGGTGTTCTTGGGAGCCCGAGGCTGATATGAGAGCTAAATATCCATACTTGTTCGGTACGTAATGTTAACCAAATTTCGAGGACGAATTTTTTTTTTTAGGGGGATTAGATGTAATATCCGAAAATTTCTAGGTTCTTTTCTATAGCATTGTGAAATGTCTTGAATTTCGTGCAAATATAAAACCCTAATTTCTTTAAAAAAATTAATGTTTGAGTATATTCGTAAGGATTAAGGGGTTTAATTATATTGAATTGTAGTAAATATAAACCCTACATGGTTTGGATATCTGAGAAAATTCTAAGTGATGTCTAATTGAAAACGTCTTACTTAAAAAGAAAATGTTGATTTTTTTTTTAAGTAAAATTATTTAAATAAAGTAAATTAACAAAAGTAGATTTTAAAAATATACATATTAATATGCTTAATAAGATGGAATTAGCTTATATTTAATTCCTTTACATTTTCACATGAGTTGTGGTTATATAAAACAAAAACGATTTTTAATTGGAATTTTATGATTTATCAATAATAGTTTAATATAATAGTTTTCTTTTGTATACATTAAAATCCATTTTTTTATTAGTTTAGTAGGAGCCCATAGGTGGGCCATCCCATCCTATGTGGCATCTTACTTCAAATTCAAATTGAAAATAAAGGTATAGTGATTTTCAAGGTTATTTAAAGTTTGAAAAGTCAAAGTGGAGATCAAGGGCTCCAAATGAATTTCATTAATGAGATCAAGGGCTGGAATTAATTCCAGCACATAACCTAATTTAAGAAGGGTTATAAAACCCTCCCATAGCCCTTGCCCTCCTCATTTGTGCTGGAAAAAAAAAGGAGAGCTTCTCTCTCCCCCAAAAACCCTCTTCTCTCTCTCCTCTCTTTCCCTTCCCTATTCTCTTCTTTTAGGGTTTCTTTTGGTTCTTGAGTGCAAGATCTAGACCTCAAGGGGTGTGGTGAGGAGATCTAAGGTCCTCATCTTGCTGGAAGAAAGGGCTGATTGGTGGATCGATCAAAAAGGGCTATTCATCCATCAAGAAATACATTTTTTTCAACAAAAGGTAGGGTTTCTATGCTTTTCTTGCAAGAACGGAGTTCTTGGCATGGATTTTGATGCTTTTTCATGAATTTAGATCATAATCAAACCCTCCTAACCGTGGGTTTGACTCAGATCTAATGATCCATGGCAAAAACACATTTTCCCCTAAAGAAAACCATTTTTGAAATCGGGTTTATTATAAAAATCGGTTTCTTAGAAATAGATTCGTAAAATATATTTGTATTTGATTTATTCCATGATTTTTATGCAAATATTAGTTTGGATTGATAGATTATGAAGTGTTTCATCTACTGTGAATATTTTAGAATTTTCGGAATTTTATTTCATGCGTATTCCCTATTTCTTTTAATTTTTCTTGGGATTCGGGTGACTCGGTTTGATTCACCCAAATGCAAATCTCGGAATTCCAGGTTTTCCACTTGACCTCCGTTTAGTAAAATGGTCGTTTCTCCCTCGTCCGGAGAAGTTTTGATGAACGGATTGTTGCGTTGGAAAGCTAACTCCATTGTGCATCTACTGTAGGAATTTGGGCTCTGTTCATGGACCGAGCACGTCTCTGTGACAGTCGAAACAAAAACTGATAGGTCTATAGTAAAACATGCATAACTCCCTCATACGGAAGAGTTTTTACAAACGGTACGGATAGCTGACAACAATTCCTATATACTGTAAAAATTTCAGCTCTGTTCATGGAGCCAAAAAATTTCTGTGAGCTCTGTACCAGTCGGACAGAGTTATGAAATTGGAAAAATTAGGGCAAATTCATAAATCAAGGCTCAAAGGGTGCATAGTATATATGTTTTTATTTAATTTCTTTATAGAATTAGTATGCATTATGTGAATGATTATGCAGGTCTGATTTTAAGCAATCTTATATGATTATGGCATGAATTGTAAATGGAAGGTTACACATGAAAGATTTAGGATCAAAAGGTCCAATGAATACAAGTTTATGTTTTAAATTCTAAAAATGTGTTGATTACATGTATGTCCATGATATCGTGATGATATGATTGTTTCATTGATATGGATGTTCATATATATTCTCCTCGTTGCATTGGCCATGTACATGCATATGCATTATGATGTGTGAAAATGAATAAGATGTTTATGCTACGCATGTGCTCAAATGTCTGTTACAAGTTTAATTATATGTTTTTTGTCCAATGCTTTATAAGAATGCATTCATGACCATAAAGTGGTTTAAGTTTGATGTTGCATCAAAAGTATGACTGAAATCAAGTAATCATGTGACATTAAACTCAAGATACTTGCTTGGAGAGTAGCAGGTGATACAAAACTTCGTGGGACAAGTTCTGTTACGGGCACGGAAGGTTGCTCCTCCCCTCCCACGATTTTAGGGGGAAAACCTCTGCATTAGACTGCAGCGTAGAGGTTATTGTACTCATGAGGAAAAACTGATGCATCGGGTTGAAAGGTGTTGGGAATCTCTCTCGTATTAACGTCCCTCACCCCATCTTAGTGAATGGACCTGGCCAGGCTAAAGCCACCCCTGTATGTAAAACACGTCCTGTGTCATGGTCTTGATCTGAGAATGTCTGCCTGTGTCGTATCAGCAGGGCTAAGAAGTGATAACTTAAATGGTGTGTGCATTAATTTGGCATCACATGCATCATCTAATTAAGAAAATATAACTAAAGATAAGAAAATATGCATGCATTGAAAGAGCTTCTGCATATGGTAAGTCATGCATTTTAATGGTTCATGCATTTTGTATCTTGAATGTATGAATTTATGTCTTTCTGTTAAATATGAAAATTCTAAACATGCATGATTTGTTGTATGATTGTTTAAGTTAAATTAAATGTTAAACCATGAAATTTCTATTGAAATCCTTGTCTTGTTATTCTGTCTTACAAGTTTAACATAATTACTCTACTTAGACATGTTGTCTGACCCTATATGGTTTAAAAATTTTCAGGTAATGAGTAGGTACTTACGTGCGAAGGCGGAAGGTTGCGACGGAGACTGAGCCTACCTTTCCGCTACTTCATGAATTCTGAACTCTGATTTTAATTTAATTCAATTCAAGGACAAATGTGATTAATTTTGGATATTGTGAAACTTGAATTTTATTTCATGCATAGTTAATTAGTTGTTAAAGTTTAAATTCCATAAGTATATGTTTGCAAGCATTCATCTGAAGTAGCACGCCAAGTTTTATGCCCAATGTGTTTTTCCGTTGTTAACTGCTAAAAGATTTAAATGTATTTCAAAAAAAAAAAAAAAAATTTCCACCAATTTTGGGTTATAAAAATTGGGGTGTTACAAACATGGTATCAGAGCATAAGGAAAGTATGGCTCAAAGCTCGTCCAACCGACCACCATCGCTGTAAGTATGCTTCCATTTTATTTGTTTTGATGACTTATGAAAATTGTATGTCTGTAATTATTTCTATTGATATATGCGGCAAGAATCAGAACGTAGATCTACTAGGGTCACATGAATGAGAATTTTGTATTTATACCCAACTTATAAGTAATCTGAATCAATGTGTGTATCTTTAGATGGCCGGAAGACAGCCCCCAGGTTGGACTGCTCAGAGGGACTTTATTTTTGAAGCCCTCGCGAATCTGACGGCGTATTGTCAGAACCATGCCGGCAACGGAGGTTATGGCAATGGTGCAGGCCATCAGCATGAGGGTCAACGGAGAAGCACACGAAGGCATTTGTGGTGGCCACGTCAGCTACCAAACTCTTGTTAAGTAGATCATTCAGGCAGGGTACTATTGAAAAACCATGTAGCTAGACTGCTATCATTTTGTGAAGAAATGTGTTCAATGTCAGATGCATGCACCTTCTATTCATGCGTCAACAACATATTTACAATCCGTCGTCTCTCCATGACCATTTTCTATGTGGGCCTTTGATGTCGTAGGTCCCATCACCCCTTCTGTTTCAAATGGCCACAAATATTTTCTTGCCGCAACAGAATATTTCACCAAATGGGTGGAAGCTGTCACTCTAGGCACAGTAGAAGGTCGACACATAGTTTCATTCATCTACAAGAATATCCTTTATCGTTTCGGCATACCACACCATATCATGTCAGACAATGGCAGTCATTTCAAGAATGAGAGAATGAGGACATTTTGCTCAAAGTTCAGAATCCATCATCACTTCTCCGCTCCATATTATCCTCAAGGGAATGGTCAGGCAGAGGCCACCAATAAGATTTTGATTCGAATCTTGGAGGAAACTTTGAAAATACGCCATGACTGACATGAAAAGATCCATGATGCATTGTAGGCATATCGGACCACCATTCGTACTCCAACCAATGCTACTCCATCAGAACTTGTCTATGGAACTGAAGTAGTGCTACCTCTACGTGTTCAAAAGCCTGCTCTAAAGTTTGCATCACTCTTAGAGCTTCCCCATGCTCAGTATCAGCAACTACGATTAGTACAACTGGATTTATTCAATGAAAGAAGGCTTAGAGTAGCGGAGCACACTCAATCATATCATAAGAAGATAGCCAAACAATATGCAAAATCTGTCATTGAAAGGAAATTTTGAGTCAATGATCTAGTGCTCAGATCAACGACCTATCTCAAGCATCGCCCAAGTGGCAAGTGGTCAACAAATTGGGAAGGTCCCTATGTTGTCAAGGAGGCATTACCCCGCAATTCATATCGGCTCATCAATGCCGATGGAGTGGAACTGCCAGATCCCATCAATGCTCGACATTTAAAAAAATTCTATACTTAAATCATCTGTCTTATACTGGGGCATTTCTGAAATTTTGTTTTTATCTACAAATATTCTGTATGCGAGCAGGATAAACAAATCTCTCATTTTGCACGCATGAGCACCCATTTACATCATTTTGCATTCGTATTTGCATACATCTGCATTCATTTGCATTTACATCCATCTGCATCAAATTCATTTCCCCTTTAGGTTAAGGGATAAATCTGAGTTACCCATTCAGGATAAGGGATAACCCTGAGACCCCGACAACCATTCTCGTTACAATTCCCAAATATTTTGAGAGCGCCAACCTCTTTCCAAAAATTCAAGTCTTGGTTGAAAAACAATGTTGATTTTCAAAATCCAGTTTTTACACTGGTTCATTTCCAAAATCCAGTGTTCGTGCTAGTACATTTTCAAAATCCAATGCTTATATTGATACATTTTCAAATCCCGGTACTCATACTGGCATTCTTTCAAAAATTTAGCGCTCGTGCTAGTGTCTTGCTGATTAGTCGTGTTAAGTCGACCTCTCGGGTTCAGTCTTTGTGCTGATCATTCATCAAAATTCAAGCTCTATTTTCCAATTTCGACCTTTTGGTCATCCAATTTCCAATTTCCAATATCCAATTTCTAAAATCCAATTTCCAATTTTCAATTTCAACCTTCGGGTCACCCAATTTTCAATTTCCAATTTTTATTTTTTGGTCACCCAATATCAATCATTTTCTCTTGCGAGAGACCCTTTTTATAGGGAGAGTTCGAGGGAGCTCATTCTTTTCGCATGCTATCCTTTGTTCACTTAGCCCCTTTTCTGGGAGAGTTTGAAGGGACTCGTGTCTTTGTGAACCGTTTGCAAAACAATTTCCAATTTTACACGAGAAACCCTTACTTCAGGGAGAGCTTTGACGGAAGTTCGCTTTCCTTGTGGTCCTCAATTTCTATACTAGGCCATTTCATCATGAAGGACCTTCTTTTCAGAGAGAGTGTGATGGACTCGTTCCTTCATGACCAATTCACTAACCTCACCATTACCGGCCCCCTTTCCGTAAGAGAAGCCTAATGTTAGGAAGTTTTGACGAAAGCTTAATTTCTCTTCGAAAGTTTGTTTTACAAACACCTCCTCTTCAGGAAAGAGAGGAGTATTTTCTATTTCCCATTTCTGAATCTTCTCCTTTGGAGAAAGAAGATGAGAATTTTGTCATGGACGCGTTAAGTCAAACTCCAATGCTCAGTTTCACCAAGGATTTCAAGAACATTTTTGTCAATTTGTCATCCAATACTTGTTGGTTTCAAAATCTTTATTATATAAAATATTTACCTTAGAATACCTTTAGCATTACTTCTGAAAGAGCGAAGCTGTTGCAAAAAAGGATTCAAAATTCAAAAATCTTTCTCTTGGCCAACCAAAAGGATGAAGAATAAATCCTCGATATGGCCAGCAAAGAAAATTCAATGTTGTCACAAAGCCATAAGTGATTGATATTGATCGCAATAATTGTCACATTTTAAAGATCATTCTTGTGAAGACATAGTAGTCGAAATATCCTGAATAAGAAAGAAAAATCCACTCAATTTCATGTCTCCTCAGTCATTTAAGCTGCAATTAAATATCTACAAAAGGGATCTCTCAATCATCGTCAAATTGAAGATTGGTAGATGAGTTAGACCTCCGGGGCCAAAGACGATTCGGATCATCTCTAAGATGAAGGAGTTTGTGACAGATCCTTCTAGGGAAAGTTCAGATCACCGCCAAGTTGAAGGCGAATGCGATAAACCTCATGACAAACCCTAAAAGATATTTAATTTCCGCCGTCATCAAGAGACCACCAACCAATGAGCCAATACCATCAATATAATTCCTGAGACAAAGAAGGATCAAAACATCTCCAAGTTGAAGGAGTTTGTGACATACCCTTCCAAAAAAAAAAAAAGAGAGAGAAAAGCCAGGACATCTCCGAAATGAAGGATGATGCAATAAACTTCTCTCCAAAAATCCAAGAAAGCTCAATGTCTCAAAAAGAGTGCAAAAAGGTCACCATGAGAGAAATCCAGGATATCAAATTGCCAAATTTGCCAAGAATCTTCTTTAAATTTTGTAAAATTCTTTTATCAATATCATTTCACCAATTGCTTTCACAATGAGAACTCTTTCTTTTTCGTTCATATCAAGGAAATTGATAGCCTCCTCGAAAGAAAGTCAATTGCAAGCAATTTGAATTCAAATCTTGATTCTACGAAATTAAGTCTAGTTGGAAGTAATACTTCAGGTAGAAAAGAGAAAATATTTTTACATCATTGTGCAACATTTTCAATTATTTTGAGTCAACAACAAATTTCAAACATTTTGACAATGTTTTCTAGTTATCCTGGCATGAAGTAAGAGCTTGAGTTTCATCTTTGACACATCCTAATGTCATTTGTCATCCCTTTTTAGTTCTTGATAACGGGACTTTTCAAGGTTCCTTCCATTCTTTTGGTATAATCTGAGCGCCTGGGCTCTCAGATTCACACACTTCCCTGTGTCCCCACTGTCCTACCAAAGACAGTCCAATTTCGGCTTGAGGTTAAGCTACCAATTATTTTCTCGCAAAAGGTCATCAAATTCAAAAGTTATTTAGTCTCAGCAATGAGGCGCCCAAAATCAACCCCTTTTCAAGCTTTAGGGATCCCAATTTCTATTCTTTTGCAAAATCTCTATCAGATTTATCGTGCAGAAGTCTGAAGGTCCCATCATGGTTTTTTCAGTCGAGGATTCCATCACATTTCATTTCCCGATCAGGTTAAGGGTTTAAACCTGAGCCTCATTCTGATGAGGTATTTCATTTTCCGATCAGATTAAGGGTTTAAACCTGAGCCTCATTCTGATGAGGTATTTCATTTCCCGGTCAGGTTAAGGGGCAAACCTGAGCCTCGTTTCTATACAAGGTATTTCCTGTCCCATTCAGGTTAAGAGAAAAACCTAAACTTAACTTCTACAAGATGAGTCTTTTTTCATCATTCTCCATTTCATATCTACCATTTTTCGTCAGGGCCAATTTCTTCATAACTAGTTAGATCCTTCTAACTGGGGCATTTTTTTGTATATAACCCAAATTTGGTGTGCTTTTCTTTGCCACTAAGTGCGGCTCTATACTGGCTTAGTAGCAAAGAGGGGCGTCTGTAAACACTTCAAATTTTCACCCTTATTCACAAACACCTGCCTCCTGCCACTGGGACCCACTCTCTACAGTCTTTAGGGAACCAACTGGTCGAATTATGAGCCAGGGCTGTTCACAGCCCAAATTTTTACAAAAATTTCAATACTTTATCCTAGAATCAAGATTAAACCATCATTTTAGCTCAATTTCAATTATCAGTTCTCATCCTCAGATGAAAATCTCCAAATTCTTTGTCTCTGCCAGGGATCTGGAATTCCAAGTCCCTCATCCAGGGTTTACATTTTATATGTCATTGCATATCACTGCATGCATTCGACATATCATTTCATAGCATTGCATGTCATTGCATCTCATCATCGAGATCCAGCACTCCTGTTTTCAAAATATTTGATCCAGATTCGAGTTTTAAAACTTTTCTTGCAAAATCAGTTTCAAAACCTCAGTTTTGAATCAACATTTTGTCATTTGTCAACCCCCAAGACACTTATATTTTAAATATTTTTCTCGAAAAACAATCTGGATTCATTTGAAACTCAATTTTAATTGATTTCAATTCTCAGATGAGACCCATTTAGGTGGTGTCGCTTCTGGATTCCTTAGTTGTCAAAAATCTTAAAAAATTTAGAGTTCTAGTTGGATCAGGATTCTGTATTTTCATCTTTTTGAAACTTTTTAAAACTCTATTTTTTATTTTAAACCAGTCGTGGTCATATCCCTTGCCCATTTCCGTCATCATGGCCAAAATCCCAGAGTTCTAGTTGGATTAAGACTCTTTTTCAAGAACCCCAGTCGGATTAGGACTCTTCTTCAGAGTTTCGGTCGGATTAGGACTCTATCTTTCATGGCTATTTTCGCTATTTTCAATCAAATCTTTTAAAATCTTTTCAAAATGAGTCAAGAACTTAGAGTTTTAGTTGAACCAGGACTAAATTCAAAGAGTTCCAGTTGGATCAGGACTCTGGACCTGATTTCAGTTATGAGAGAATCTTTCCAAAATCTCTTTATTTATCTTTCCAAATTTCAAAATTGTTGCACCTTTATAGAGTTTTAAAAATTTTGGGATTTTATCCCAGAGTCCTGATCGAATCAGGACTTTGTCCCAGAGTCCTGATCGAATCAGGACTCTATCCTGAGTTCATTTTTTACTTCATTCTCACTGGTTTTCAAATGTTCTATTTAAATCTCATCATTCACTTTTTAGAAAAACCAAAAATTCTCAGAGTTCTAGTCGAATTAGGACTCTTCCTCAGAGTCCTAGTTAGATCAGGACTCTGAACCAGACTTCAATTTTATCTTATTTTCATCTGTTTTTCAAGATCCCTTCATCTGTTTTCTCAAAAAATCTAAAATTCTGAGAGTCCTAGTCCGATTAGGACTCTGTCCCCAGAATCCCAGTTGGATCGGGACTCTGTTTTTATTTCAATACTTGTTGCTATTTTCACAAGTTCTTTCATCTGTTTTTCAGAAAATACAAAAAAAAAATCAAGAGTTTCAGTTCGATCAGGACTCTGTCCTAGAGTCCTAATCCAGTTAGAAGTCTATTCTGGAGTTTGTTTTTACTTCCATTTTCATTCTTTTTCATTTATTTTTTAGAAATTAGGTCATTTTGCAGAGTCTCGGTTGATTTAGGACTCTATTTCAGAGTTTCAGTTGAGTTAGGACTCTAACCCTGACTGTATTTTCTAACTTATTTTCATTAGTTTTGAGAAAATCTTTTAAAAACCTCTTCATCTGGCTTTCAAAAACCTTAAAAACCTGAATGTCCTAAAATTTCAGGACTCTAGTCCAGAGTCTCAGTCAGTCTATGATTTTGTTTTCAAAACTTCTGAATTCCATCCATTGATTTTTCAAAGCTATTTTCAGTCTTTATTTCAAATTTTTTTTTAAACTCTGATGTGGGAACCACCCAATTGGCACCACATCTAGAGGAGTTATGACCCAGTCAGGACTCCGTGCCATTTCAAAACCTTCAATTCCAAGTTTACTTTTGAATCTCTTTTGAAAAACCTCTCATTTTCAAGTTTTAAAATCATTTTTGAAAATTCAAGTGGGGCCCACTCTAGGTGGCGCCACATCTGAAGAGGTCAGGGTTAGACTAGGGTTAGTCAGTGTCCTACTTAGATTAGATGTCTAGGTGAGTTAAAGTTTGTTTTTAAAACTTTCATTTTTTTACTTTTTGTTTTTAACTTTGATTTTAAAGCTTTAAAAATTAGGGTTTTCAAAAAAACCCAAATGAGGCCCACAAGGGGTGGTGCCACATTTGGGGTATTTTAGGGTTTTGATTAGGGCTTAGATAGGTTAGTAATTAGGTTAAATACCTTTAGAAAAATCACCCCCGACATTGCTGCATTAAGAAGAGTTCTTGTTAAACTAGAACTCTCCTTAATTAAAACCTAAAAAAATCCCTATTTAAAGAGCTCATAGGGGGGGGTCGACCCCTATTCCTCTCCCTTCTCAAATCTTGGAGCTTCTCTCTCCTCTCCAGCACCTCCTCTTTCCTCCATTGCAGCTGCAGTCCCAAGGTAAGATGCTTTGATATTTTTTCATAAATTTTATTGATTATTCATATGCTTTACCATGGATTTCAACATGGATGCCCCTTGTTCATAGATTTTAACCATGATTTTCAATCAAGAACATCAAAACTGATCCAAGAAGATGATCTAACCTTGTTTGGTGTTGTTTTTCGAGATTCTAATCCATTAGAATTGTTTATATTGCTATTTTTCATATTCTTAACCAATGAAATATGTGATTTACCCGTTAAATGTGCTAAATCCAATTTTTCAAAGGGTAAATCAATTGCAGCCATGGATTCCCTGTATTTTTTTATTTTCTTTTCATATTAATGTTTATTTCATATATTTCTGCATTACATTAAATTAAATTTCATTTTGATGTTTATGTATTTTTTTTTTATTGTTTTTCATGTTTAAATTATAGTTTTTAGTGTTTTCTTAGATTTTCGTGTGTTTTGATTCTAGGTCTGTAGAAATCATGATATTTCATGTTTAAATCTCTGTTAGAAAATTCTAATTTTTTTATATTTAGTTTATGGATTTGTCAGTAAGTTCCTATAAAAAATCAAAAGTTTTGGGATTAAGGAACCCCGTTAGAAAAATACAAAGTCGAATCGTGATTCCTGTGGTTTAAAATCGCTATTCATATTCAAGTATAACTTGCAGTTGCGTTATTTTTGTCATGCAAGATTCGATTTGTAATTTGTAAATTTCAGTAGCTTTGTATTAGAGTCTATTATATACTGTAATTTTCTTATAATTTTCTGTCACTGTTTGATATTTTTCCTCTATCAGAGAGTGAGATCAACGTTTTAGAACTCGTTACGTTTTATTAAAACCCTAATTCAACTTGTATTGATCGTATCTCCCTGATCGGAGATCTGATCAATGATTGGTAAAAAGTGAAGTTCCTTATTTGTATGTCCTCCATTTACTGATGAAATCCTAGAATTTTCTGATGTGATCTGCTAGTTTTCTCTATATTTAAAACTGGAAGCATCTGTTTTTATTGTTTTTATAGTTTTTATATTCGTTATAATTGATCAAATATTTTTGGGATGATATCTCCCTAATCGAAGATGATTTTTATGATCTGTAAAAAGTAGAATCTTTGTTTTCTGTCAATTATTCCTCTATAAAATCTTAGGAATTTTTATGGTGGTTTGACCCCTGATCTAGGTCTGATAGCAAAAGAGGTACGTGCCTACGGGTAAAAATAGCATATTTTAGAATTTTTTTATAATTTTCGTATTACAATTATGTAAAAATTTGATCTTTCTCTTTTCAATCTAATTTTAGGGTTATAAGCAGTGTAGATTTTGATTTTTATTAATTTTGGATATCATTTGATGCTTGAATTGAATATATTGCAAAATAGGGTGCCCGTAGGATCCCAAAACACTGACAAAATCATGCTTTTCATGATATTTTTGATTTTTTTTTATAGAAGTTCATGTGTTTAGGGTTTGTGTATGTTTTTAATCATATTAGGGTGTTTCCCATCCAATTTTATGTTTATTTGAACCCCAAATCCAAAGTTTTTAATAAAATATTTTCTAAAAACCCTGATTTTAAGGCCATAGTCTTGCTATCAGGGGCATTTTGGACATTTGACCTCAATTTTGAAACTCCAAACTTTGATTTTCTCATTTTCAATCATATCATATCATCTTTTGTTTGATTTATTCTCATTTGAATTTCAAAATTTGCATTTTACGAAATATCTTTCTAAAAAACTCTGATTTCAAGGCCATGGTCTTGATATCAGAGGCATTTTGATCATTTTGACCCAAATTTCAAATCTCATTTTCATATTTTCAATCTAATTTCATCATTTATGTTTACATCAGGGAGGTATGAATTGGGTTTACATTTAGATAATATCTGATATTTTCTCAATATTTTTGGATAAATCCAGATAAACCTATATTTTTATGTTAACTTGTTTTCTACTTTTGCAGGGATATTCAGAAGGAAGATTTTTTTATTTATTTGCTTTTATTTCAATTCAATGTAATATCAAGTTGTAATATTTGTTATAAGAATTTGCATTTCTGCTTAGAATAGGATGCATTGCATATAGTTTAATTTTGCAATTTCAATATCTGATGAATGTATAATTCATGCATGTTCTTTTCAAATCCACTATGGTTGACACGAATGGCACGTGCACAAGCTCTCAGGGAGTTGACAAACTTGGTGGAATTCGTATTCATGGCCATAGTCAGAATACGAATGAGACCCAGATTTATGATCTTCGTATTAGCCACATTCAGCCTATACTCTTAGGCTAACTTCAAAATGCACTACATTTCTAAAAAATATAAAAAGATTTTCTCAATTCTTCAAAACAATGTCTTTCAAATCCACATTCATTCATTTCACTCAATTTGCAAATTCCAATTCTAGTTAAGAGAAATCGATTTCCTCAAAATTTTCTAAGTCTTACTCAGAAATTGATTTTCTTAAAATTCTGAGCTTTCACGTGGTATTTCAAGTATTTCTCAAGTTCAAATCACGATTTTACAAGATATATCCTCAATTTCAAAATTTGAATTCAGAGAAATCAAGTTTTTTTTTTAAAGTTATTTGAAATCCTTGAGAAATCGATTTTCACAAAACACTTGGATTTCTTCAAAAATCAATTTTCATTTTCTTTAGAAACATTATCTCAACAAAGCTCACGATTTTCCAAGTGACATCCTTTCCAAGGATTTCCTAAGTATTTCAAATCTTTAAGGCAAACATCATGTTTTCAAACCTGCATTTTCAGAAATTCATAAAACATGCCAGATTCTTTGTGCATTTAGGAAATAGAACACGATTTAGATAAATTGAGCAAAGCAAAGCACTGGATTGATACTTGGTTCAATTACCCCTGGTAAAGGTGCTAGGAACGGTTGAACCTCGTACCGACAGGTGAGTCCCATTCTTCAAAATTATCCCACATTTTAAAACGGAGGCGAGTTATTTTCAAAATCTTTTTCAAAGGTCAGTTTGACTTGCAAAAGTAAAATTTTGCAAAGATAACAGTTTGACTATGGCTGTTATACAAATTGGATGGACTATCCCATAGACGATATTCCTTAACAAGAAAATGTGTAATTAATTTGCATATGTTTGTTAACTCAATTCATATGTGTACATGTTTTTGACTTGGTATATGATTGTTACATGTTTGATTATAGTATATTTGTCCTATAGTGCATGCAATGCTTGGGCATAAACAAAGAATTTAACTTCGCGCAGATACATATTTATATATGCTATTTTGTTAAGTTCTTTTGATGTATTATATAGTGAATTTTTTGCTAATAAACCTTTTTTCTGAATGATGTAATAAAGTACAAAAAGCATACGATTCAATTCTATAAACTCATGAGGGAGAAGATGACTTCATAGGATGCCAAAAAGAAGGTTGAGGATGAGGAAAAAAATCAAAAAAGACTACAACAAAATAAAAAGTCTTCAAAGGAAAAACAAAAGGTGGAGGGCAAGACATCAGACAATGAGGTGTCAGGTGACAAGATATTGGAAGCTAAGTTATGGACAATTCTAGTGACTACACGTTGATTACTATTATAAAACATTGGATATAAATTTGATAGATTATTGAATGTACATCTGACAAATTTTTGAATGTTTTATAAATTATTGATGTTCTTCTAATATTCAATGTTTTGTATATTATGTTTTGTTAGTTTTGGATGTTCTATACATTATGTTTTGTAAGTTCTGAATGTTCTTTAAACATGTTTGTATATTTAACTTCATTCCAAGTTTAATGTTCTATAACAAAGACATGCACAAAATATATTGGTTATTATAAATCATTAAGTCATTGAATTGTGTATCAGTCGTAAATTAAATCTGAATTGAGTAGGTGAACTTGAATATAATAGATGAATTATGTAAATGTTGTGAATTTGAATTAAGCAGGTGAATTGTGTATTTACTGTAAATTTGAATTGAGTAGGTAAAATTGTCAATTTGTGAGGATAAGAAAGTGCATAAAAATAATTTATGAAAATTACCAAGATTTGCGAGGATGAGGAAGTTTGCAAATAATGAACATGCAAACCTAATACTTAAGACTGCAAAAATAATTATGCACATAATGACCAATTTTTGCAAGGATGAGATAGTTCGCAAAAACCAATTTGTAAATAGTGCATCCAAGATTTACGAGGATGAAGAAGTTTGTAAAAAAAAATTGTAAAAAATAACCAATATTTGTGTGGAGGAAGAAGTCCGCAAAAAAGATTTTTGCTCGCAAATCTATGTCAATGTTCACGAATTGTTTTTGTGGACTGCTTCATCCTCACAAATCTTGGTCCTACTATTCTCAAAACTCTTTTGCAGACTTCCTCATCCTCGCAAATATTGGTTATTATGCACATAATTATTTTTGTAGAATTAAGTGTTAGGTTTGCATGTTCATTATTTACAGACTTCATCCTCACAAATATTGGTCATTTTTTGCAAATCTTTTTCATAGACCTCTTCATCCTCCCAAACTTGATCATTTTTCATAATTTTTTTTGTAGACTTTTCTATCCTCGCAAATATTGGTCATTGTTCGTATAATTGTTTTTGTGAATTTAAGTGTTAGGTTTGCACGTTCATGAGTTGCGAACTTTCTCATCCTCATAAATATAGGTTATTTTTCACAATTTTTTTTCACAGACTTCCTCATCCTCATAATTCTTGGTCTTTTTTTATAAATTATTTTTGCAAACTTCACTGTCCTCACAAATTGACAATTTCATATGTTTAATTTAAATTTATACCAGATACACAATTCACATGTTACATTCAAATTTACATACTCAATTCAATTTTACAGCATTTACATAATTCACATGTTACATTCAAATTCTTTTGCTTAATTTAAATTTAATTTACAATAAATACACAATTCACCTATTACATTTAAATTCACCTGCTCAATTCAAATTTGCAACATTTACATAATTGATTTATTATATTCAAGTTCACATGCTTAATTCAAATTTAATTTACATCAGATACATAATTCAATTAAAGAGAATTCAATGACTTAATGATTTATAATAACAAATACATTTTGTGTATGTCCTTATTAGAGAACATTAAACCTCAAATAAAGTTAAACATACAAAAATGTTTAAAGAACATTCAAAACTTACAAAACATATTGTACAGAACATCCATAACTCACAAAACATATGAAACTTTGGGAGAGGGTGATTGAGTCTAGGTTGAGGAAGGTTGTCATGATATCGGAGAATCAATTTGGTTTTATGCCTGAAAGATCAACTATGGAAGCTATACATCTTCTTAGACAACTTATTGAAAGATATAGAGAGAGGAACAAAGATTTGCATATGGTTTTTATTGATTTAGAGAAGGCATACGATAGAGTACCTAGGGACGTTCTCTGGTGGACAATGATGAAGAAAGGTGTTTCTCTCAAGTACATTAGTATAATTAAAGATATGTATGAAGGAGTAGTAACCAATGTCCGCACTTGTGGAGGGGTGACAACCAATTTCCCGATAACGGTTGGGTTACATCAAGGATCTGCTTTAAGCCCTTTCCTATTTGCAATAGTGATGGATGAGCTTACGAGATCAATTCAAGAAAATGTACCGTGGTGTATGTTGTTTGCTGATGATATTGTTTTGATTGATGAGTCTAGAGCTGGGGTTAATGCTAAGTTAGAATTATGGAGACAGACATTGGAAGCTAGAGGTTTTAAGTTGAGTAAGAGTAAGACTGAATATATGGAATGTCGGTTTAGTAAGCAACGAAGTAGTGATGGGAGTGTAGTGAAGCTTGGTGAGCAAGATATACCGGTGAATGATTATTTCAAATATTTGGGATCCATCATTCAAAAGTATGGAGAAATTGATGGAGATGTAAATCATAGGATAAAGGTTGGGTGGATGAAATGGAAAAGTGCTACTGGAGTGCTGTGCGATCGTAGAATGCCATTGCGGTTGAAGGGAAAGTTTTATAGGACGACTATTAGACCCGCTTTACTATATGGTACGGAATGTTGGGCTGCCAAGAGACATCATATTCAAAAAATGAGTGTAGCTGAGATGCGGATGCTTAGATGGATGTGTGGAAATACAATAAAAGATAAGATTCGGAACGAAGAGATACGTAAGAAGGTAGGTGTTGCACCCATTGAAAATAAGATGCGAGAGAATCGTTTACGGTGGTTTGGACATATTCGGCGAAGGCCTAATGATGCTCCAGTTAGAAGGTTGGAGAAATGGGAAAATATATTAGTTAAAAGAGGTCGGGGTAGGCCTAGGAAGACTTGGATGGAGATGATAGGAAAGGATATGAATGCTTTGAACCTCACCGAGGACATGGCGTTGGATAGAAATGATTGGAGGAAAAGGATTCATGTGGAAGACCCAAAATGAATTTCTTTTTTGGTTCATATCACTGACCCCAATTGTTTTGGGATGAAGGCGTAGTTGTTGTTGTTGTTGTTGTTGTATCCATAACTCACAAAAAAAATATGAAGAACATCTAGAACTTACAAAACATAATGTATAGTACATCAAATATTAAAAGAACATCAACAATTTAAAAAATATCAACATGAACCAGGTCTTTCAACAATTGAATATATGAGTTATGGATCATCTTCCTACTAGTATTGATGAATCCTCTCATCTCCTTGTCCACCCTAACACCATCCTTCCCTCCAACACATATTAGATTCCCTTTTATTCTCCTTGCTTTGTTGGGGTCATAGTAGTTCTTCAACCATGATAATTGCAGCTTTTCACCTTCAAATACATCCTCTTTCACTCTCAAATAAACATCACACATGTGTCTGAAATATTATCAACGATGTGCACTTATTGGCTCTCCATGACACTTAAATCCAGTGATTCGTGCCATGTCCTCCAACGTGATGGTCATCTCAATATCTTTAAACTAGAATGTGTTGGTTGCAAAATTTTAGAACTACAAAACGACCACTAAGAGATTGTGGATAATGTTACATGGTGTGATCTCCAAGAATTTTTGAAAATGCATTTGTTCTAACCAGTCATTTGCATCCTTCATTAGTGTTAGAAACCACTCATGTGTTTAGAACCATTAAAACCAGTGCATGCAACTTATTAGATCCTCTGAATCTTAAGACTGCAGATCCTATAATCGCAATTAATTTTGATGGAATCAGTTAAATTAATAATTTAATTACACACATAGATATAACATTTTAAAGATTGAAGTATAATATATATGACAATTTTATCATTATTTGAATATAAAATTGATAATGATGGTAAACATCTTACAAATACATATATAATAATAAATAAATAAAATACATGTCCATGAGCACCAACACTTGTTCCTTGCTGCGACCTTCTTCTCGGAGCATCAGACCTTGTTTCTTGTTGCATTCGATTATGTGCACTCTCCACCACAACTTCAACCTTTGGTTGAGCATCTGATCCACCCACCTTTACTTCCTGAGGACCCTTCCTCACCTCCATTTTCTAAGGACCCCCTATATTAACCTCAATCTTAGGGTTCACATCTTTCCCCTGTTGAGGTATTATCTCCATTTTTCCACTACAAGAGGTTGTGCCTCCATCTTTCTCTATCCGAAGATTGAGGTTAGCAAGTGAAACCTCTTCACCATTGAGTCCACCTTCCCCTCCTTAGATGTTTTTGGAATGAGCAACATGACCGTGGCCACAAGCCCGTTAACACATCTTTTATACTCGTCCTTAGATTTGGGCCACTCTTCAAGTGTTCGTTGTTGTTTGGTCTATATTAAAGGTGTTAGTTACTGTGAGTTTGAGTGTAGAAGTCTGGGTCTCAATTTCTTGATGTTGCATTTTTTGTGAAAAATGTCGGACACCCAAACTTTTGGTTATAGAGCAGTCTCTCTCTATACCCATGTGCCAGGCCTACTCAGTACTTCATAATACAAACTATTATTGAGTACGTAATTTTTCTTCATTTGATTTTTCTGTTGTGTTTCAACACTATCAGATGTTGTGGATGTGGCCCCATTCGAGAAAGTATTTTAAGTCATCATATTAAACACATTCATAATTTTCTACAATAACAACATGAGAAATATAGACAAACATGCAGACAATAGAGACAAAACATAGGATATTAAAAAAACTTTGCTAAAAATAAATAGAATAACCTATGAAAAAAACTTGAATCGTTAAGAAAACAATCAAAAGAAACAAAGAGTGTTCCTTAATCATATATATAATATAAAATACACAATATATAATCACATAAATACTCACATGAAAAAAAATTAATTAAAAAAATAGAATATGCATGCAATTCTTTGACAACATAACTAACTCATGTCAGTGTTTCAAAAAACAATTGATTTAAGCCGCTATTTCAAAAAAAAAATTGGTTCAGCTGGAAAAACCCATCGTCAATGATTTTTCGTTGATGAATCGCCACCATTGATTCATCTGAAATAGTCATCGAAAATTGTTACCAGGGGAAGGCATATTACGTACTACAAAGAACTCTAGTTTATGCGAAAATGGCTCTAGGGTGTGATAATCGATTTATATATAAAGAAGAAAATTTATATTTAATGCTTGTACGAAAAACCACAAACAAACATATTCACAATGACACGATTTGCGAAGTTAGTACCTAATTTATAGACTTATTGAGGATCATAGAAAGCTTGCACTATATCCAACAAAGTTTGTGTTATATATATGCGACTTTAATACAATATTTACGATGTTACGATATATTAACATGAGGTTCACAATATATCTCACTAATTTCATGCTATATATATGCAAATTTAGTATAATATTTATGATGTTATCATATATTAATATGAGGTTTGCACTATATCTCGCAACTTTCATGCTATATATATGCAAATTTAGTATAATATTTGCGATGTTACGATATATTAACACGAGGTTTGCACCATATCTCATGAATTTAATATTATATATGTGAATTTAGTATGATATTTATGAAGTTTTTAGGTTTCAGTTTAACAAGAAGTTCACAAACATAGTTATGCAAACTTTGTAAGTTTCGCAAAAAACCATGCAAATCTACATTTGAGTGAGTGTTTATGATAGCTAACGAGCAGACCGATATATTGCATGAACCTCGGGAGGTCCGTCGTGTGAAGGTTAAAATAAAATGATATTTTTGATGCCAAACATTTGCGATTTTGGATATCAGGCAGATTTTAAAAAAATATGCAGTTTTTCAAGAAATGCATCATTTTTGCCATAATGTATGACCATTTTTCATAAAATATTATTTACCAAAACTTCTAGAAAAAATTGAAAAAAAAGGTAAAAATTTCCTTGCTTCATGTCATTACTCTCTTAAGCTTTTGCTACTACTCTTGGGACCTAAATAGGGCAAATAAATTTTAAAACTTTAAAATTTGGTCTTCCATGAAAGAGTGTTACTTTCAGATTCCAACATACCTATTTCTTTTCTCTCCTTGAAATTTCAAAGGGCCAGGGTATATCTTCAGTCGGCAGGTAGCTGAAGAACAAAATGAGTTTCAAGATTTTCTTACTTAAATTTCTTCAAAAATAAAAAAAGCATAAGGTCTATGAAAATACAGTGGGATTGACTCCTAATTGTATACTCATTATTAGTAGGATTAACCATATTGGAATTTATAAAGAAAAGGATCACATCACTAGGAATTAGCCCATAAGGCCTTATTTATTACAACATTTGGTTTGAAAGCAACCAATTTTAGTGTGACAAATAAAAATATAAGTGCAATGCCTGAACTACAGCCCCAATGATTTTAAGCCTGTTCAGTAAATGTTGTTTTTCTTTTTTGGAAAACCACCTCTCGCGAGTTCATTGGCATAAAACCCAAGGTCCACATGTTTGGAAGGAGTTGTTAGTGCACATTACCTTGTGTTGGAACGTTGTAAATTCAATTCCTAATGGTATGATGTATAACTGGCGGGGGTCAGATTAACCCCAGCTTGCCTATAAAAAAAAATAGATGTACACCGAGATTCAGCATCACGGTAAGGGATGCACACCCATGGGTTTCGAACTTGTGATGTCTTGGCAACTTTCTAACATCTAGGAGTTGCTCCTACTAGATGAGTGGAGCCCTTGTGGGCAGCATAACCCACCCAAGTTGTGGATTAGCAAATAGGAACTAGATTTGTGTATGTTAAAAGTCTTACACTTTGATTGCATGGAGTCTATGTTCATTTAGGTTGACTCCTTGTCTTGGAAAAGGGTGGCCCTAGGTTGTAACAATCTTGAAACCTAGGGCATTAGTTTTCCACTTATCAAGAGAAAAAATGGCTCAAACAGCCAGTAGATGCTTATTTTAACTTGGGAGAATAGAGAGCCATCATTTAGGAGGGAAAATCCAATGATTGGACTGAGTACTTAAAAGTACTTAGCACGAAAAATCGCTGCATGAAACAGTGAAAATCACATAAATAATCACATGCAAATAATTTATTTAAAAAAATAGAATATGCATGCAATTCTTCCACAACATAACTAACTCACGTCAGTGTTTCAAAAAACAACTGATTCAAGCCTCCGTTACAAAAAAATTAATTGGTTCAGCTGGAAAAACTCATCATCAATGATTTTTTGTCAATGAATCGTCACCATTAATTCCTTTGAAATAGTCATCAAAAATTGTTACCAAGGGAAGGCATATTACGTACTACAAAAAACTCTAGTTTATGTGAAAATGGCTCTAGGGTGTGATAATCAATTTTTATATAATAAAGAAAATTTATATTTAATGCTTGTATGAAAAACCACAAACAAACATATTCACAATGACATGATTTGCGAAGTTACTACCTAATTTGCAGACTTATTGAGGATCATGGAAAGCTTGAACTATATCCAACAAAGTTTGTGTTATATATATGCGACTTTAATACAATATTTACGATGTTACGATATATTAACATGAGGTTCACAATATATCTCACAAATTTCATGCTATATATATGCAAATTTAGTATAATATTTATGATGTTATCATATATTAATATGAGGTTTGCACTATATCTCGCAACTCTCATGCTATATATATGCAAATTTAGTATAATATTTGCGATGTTACGATATATTAACACGAGGTTTGCACCATATCTCATGAATTTAATATTATATATGTGAATTTAGTATGATATTTGCAATTTTTTTAGGTTTTCGTTTAACAAGAAGTTCACAAATATAGTTACGTAAACTTTGTAAGTTTCACAAAAAAACATGCAAATCTACATTTAAGTGAGTGTTTATGATAGCTAATGAGCAGACCGATATATCGCGTGAACCTTGGGAAGTCCGTCGTGTGAAGGTTAAAATAAAATGATCTTTTTGAAGCCAAACATTTGCGATTTTGGATATCGGGCAGATTTTAAAAAATTATGCAGTTTTTTGAGAAATGCATCATTTTCGTCGTAATGTATGACCATTTTTCATAAAATATTGTTGACCAAAACTTCCATAAAAAATTGAAAAAAAAGGTAAAAATTTCCTTGCTTCATATCATTACTCTCTTAAGCTTTTGCTACTACTCTTGGGACCTAAATAGGGCAAATAAATTTTAAAACTTTAAAATTTGGTCTTCCATGAAAGAGTGTTACTTTTAGATTCCAAATACCTATTTCTTTTCTCTCCTTGAAATTTCAAAGGGGTAGGGTATATCTTCAGTCGACAGGTAGCTGAAGAACAAAATCAGTTTCAAGATTTTCTTACTTAAATTCCTTCAAAAATAAAAAAAACATAAGGTCTATGAAAATAAAATGGGATTGACTCCTAATTGTATACTCATTATTAGTAGGATTAACCATGTTGGAATTTATAAAGAAAAGGATCAGATCGTCAGGAATTAGCACATCAGACCTTATTTTTTATAACATTTGGTTTGAAAGCAACCAATTTTAGTGTGACAAATAAAAACGTAAGCGCAATGCCTGACCTACAGCCCCAATGATTTTAAGCCTGTTCAGTAAGTGTTGTTTTTCTTTTTTGGAAAACCACCTCTCGCGAGTTCATTGGCATAAAACCTGAGGTCTGCATTTTTGGTAGGAGTTGTTAGTGCACGTCACCTTGTGTTGGAACGTTGTAAATTCAATTCTCAATGGTATGATGTATAACTAGCGGGGGTCAGACTAACCTCAGCTGGACTTTAAGGATGCACACCTTTGGGTTTCAAACTTGTGACATCTTGGCAACTTTCTGACATCTAGGAGTTGCTCCTACTAGATGAGTGGAGCCCTTGTGGGCGACATAACCCACCCAAGTTGTGGATTAGCAAATAGGAACTAGATTTGTGTATGTTAAAGGCCTTACACTTTGATTGCATGGAGTCTATGTTCATTTAGGTTGGCTCCTCGTCTTGGAAAAGGGAGGCCCTAGGTTGTAACAATCTTGAAGGCTAGGCCATTGATTTTCCAAGTTTGTTTTTCACTTATCAAGAGGAAAAATGGCTTAAACAGCCAATAGATGCTTATTTTAACTTGGGATAACAGAGAGCCATCATTTAGGAGGGCAAATCCAATGATTGAACTGAGTACTTAAAAGTACTTAGCACAAAAAACTGCTGCATGAAACAATGAAAATCACATAAATACTCACATGAAAATAATTTAATTAAAAAAATAGAGTATGCATGCAATTCTTCCACAACATAACTAAGTCACGTCAGTGTTTCAAAAAACAACTGATTCAAGCTGCTATTTCAAAAAAATTAATTGGTTCAGCTGGAAAAACTCTTCGTCAATGAATCGCCACCATTGATTCGTCTGAAATAGTCATCAAAAATTGTTACCAAGGGAAGGCATATTACGTACTGCAAAAAAACCTAGTTTATCCGAAATTGACTCTAGGGTGTGATAATCAATTTTTATATAATAAAGAAAATTTATATTTAATGCTTGTACGAAAAACCACAAACAAACATATTCACAATGACATGATTTGCAAAGTTAGTACCTAATTTGCAGACTTATTGAGGATCATAGAAAGTTTGCACTATATCAGTGAACACCCCAAATTTTTCAAAATTTTATAAATATTCCCCTTTTTGCCCCTAGCCTCAATTTTCTGAGAAAATTGAGTCAGTTCCAATCTAAATTTCAGTTATTCTTCGGATTTTCTGGAATCAGAATCCATTTTATATATCTGACTCAATTTTGGATCCGGATCCAGTACCAAATTCCAGATCTGGGCCTCGTTATCCCATTTAAAAAAAAAACAAAAAGAATTTTTGAAAGGCTCAGACAATCGATCTGATGTTCATTTGGATCTGATGCTCTGTATTTCTTGACTCGAGGTCTAAAACTCGAATATTTTCTCAAAACCCGGATCCGAACCCGTTTTCTGAAGAAATTTTCAAATTTCAAACCCCGAATTCTTAGAAAACCCCTCTTTTGTAAATATTTAAAAAAAAAATCATAAAAATAGTATTAAATCCTTTAGTTTTAGAGTTTTATGTCAAAAACAAAAAAAAAATAGAAAATACAAAGAAAAGAACAAAAAAATGTATATATAAATAGCCTAAAAACCTCTTTTTGAAAAGCATTTCTTTAGCTAAAACCACTCTTTTGAAATTTTTTAAGAAAGCAAACCATTGTTTTGAAAAATCTCAGAAAAAGTTGGACCTCCCTTTAAAGACCCCAACGGCCATCCGTGCGAGAAAAACCACAAGAGGGGCGATGGAGGCGATGGCCTTCCACCCTTCAATCGTCCTCGCCTCATCTTTCCCGTCGATCACCAACAACTTTCCCCTTCTCGATCCTTTTTCCGTTTCTTATAAAAACGAGCACAAGGGGGGATCGATCGACATCCTCTTTCACCCCATCACGGCTCCTCTTCCCTCTCTCTCAATTCCATTTCTCTGATTTTTCTGGAGTTACTGAAGAAAGACCTCCCCTCCTTCAAAGTTCCTACTTCGATCAACAAGTTTGTGTCTCCTCTCTTCCGTTCTTCCTGTCTTCGTCCTCTGCAACCGGTGAAGAAACTCAACAGGGAATAGAGGAAAACTCTCTCTTCCAAGTCAAGTTAGCCATGGTAAGCCATCACCTCCTCTTCCTCGATTACCTGAAAGTTTTCTTTGCTCCCTGCTTCTTTCTTACTCTTTTCCCCCTTTCTGGTATTTCTCATTTGCTTTTTTTTTATTATTATTTGTTTTCTTTTAATTGGATGCAAAATCTCACATGTGGTGCTGATCTGCATATAGCAGCATCGGCTCATAGAGAGTAACAAAAATGGAATCTCATATTCCAACATCTCCTCTTTGTAATTCTTTTTTGAATTTCTTCAGTTTATTTACGTTCATGCTATGCTTAACACTCTGTTGCAATAGCCCTTCGTTTATGTCATTTCCTATGCATCTACCTTTTCCTTCATAACATTGTGTTTTGGCATTATTTGATCTTTCACATTGTTGTTTTCATCTTTTCATCTCTTGTTTATACTTGATCTGATGCATCCCCTTCATCGTGTTTTGATGGTTTCATTTCTTGTTATGCGTTTACATCTGGTTTTGATTTCCAATAGCAATAAATCTTCTGGTTTCCATCTATAATACTCCTTTCTATGTGAGCCTTTCTCTAATAAGTTTCATTTTCAGCGTTACATGCTAACTTGTAGCTTATGCATACTATCCTGTAGATTTCATAGTTATCCCCTTGTTATTTTACACTTGCATTTAGCATTGCATCGACAGAAATGTCTAAATCCAGTATTGTGGCTTTATTCTTCCAAAGTGTCATTTATCCACCGTATGTGCTCCAGGATAGTCGTAATTCCCTCTGTTCCATTTCACTCATGAGTTTCATCCATAATATTCAATTGGTCTGCTGAGTGAATCTGGACAGGTAGTAATGCTTGCCGTATGATTGATTTACAGTAGAATTCTCTTATGCGATTTGGTTTGATGGATTCAAGGTCACCAACATGATTGATTGTCTTAGCAGAAAGGTTTTTTTTTTCTGGTTGCTTAGTTATCTAGTAAAGTGTCTGATCTAGTTGTACAGCAAGATGGATGTGCCATTCATGCCCTTCATTTTGAATTATGTCATCACATATGATTTTAGTCCATCAATTGTTTATTTGCCTTGGATCGTGTTGCTAATCTACTATTTTTTATAGTCTCCCTGTAAAGCAAAATCCCACTGGGAGTGGCAGAGACCGAGAATTTCAAGGTTGGTTGTAAATGGGCCCTTTATGGGGCATCTGTATCGTTCTTGAAGTAGGCAATAAACAATGCAAATGCTGCTAGAGATCGACATATGTTGCTTCCTTGGATTTGTAAGGATGTAGAGGTTTCCCGATAACGAAGGCCATGAGAGGTGCCGATAATAAGCCTTATGTTAATAAAAGAAAAGACGTCTTACAAAATAATTTTTGATTCCTGCATATCTTTGAAAGCTCTCTGTGGCTCAAACATTCAGGGAGCTCAATTCGGGAATCCTCTAGGGATATATTATTGGAGATACGTCATGGCCTCTGTTAACAGTACAAGCTCGGTCCATCTCCAAGTCAGCAGTAAAACTCAGTTTATCATCTAAACCTTGAGAGTCTGATTTGCTGAGTAATTTGATGCTTGAAGTTTCATGTCTGAAACTGATTAGTCAATCAATTTATTACCTGAATTTTGAAAGTTTGATGGTTAAATTTGATTTGTTAAGTTTGTTTGAAGGACCAATGCTTGAATCTGAGTTGTTGTAAACTCCTCTTTTACTTGCTGCAAATTCCCATTCTCACTCGCTGCAAGTCACTATGAAACTTTGTTTGCTGTAAGGCTCTGTTAATCATTGTTGTGAAAGGGCTCTTTGCCTCAAAAGGAGATTCAAATACGTCGTGAAGGCACATCCTTACGCTTCAATAGAAACTTCTCCTTCGCTATAGGGTCACTTTGCAAATTATGTCCTGTTGGAGCCAATGAACCCAGTGATGGGCAACAAGCAGGACATGGACAAGCATTGGCCTTGCTTCGTAATTCAATCCTTAAGGATACAATTATAGCAATTGTTTGGGACAGTGGTCGATTATAAATTGAAGCTCTTGCAGATGAACTACAACCAGTCTGGAACTGTGGTAGCTCTCCTCGTTTGCAAAGTGATCCCTTTGGCTGTGTTACAGGAGTTACTATGATTTGTGAGTCAGACTTACAAGAATCTGACAATGGGAAAACCTCTTAACTAATCCAGACAATTGATGTAGTTTGGATGGGATCATCTCCTCCTCTATTTAGACCGGCCCTCTTGGACTTGTCATTGATGGAAAACATAATAAGTCAATCCCCTCTGTTGCTAGTTTCTAGCAAGGATGACGTTGCAAGAATTCCTTCTGTAATTCCTGTTATAAGTATATGTTCTAATGAAACCTGCGTGTCATATTGATAAGTGCATAGGCATATTATGATCATTCCCCACATTCATTTTAGTTAGTTAGCTAATTCTACACACTCATTTCCTATAGCTGGCATCTCATTGTGCACAACACTCTACACAATACTTTGTATTTGCATAGTAGTTGTTTGTACTTTAGTGATCCTCTATATGTGCCCAGGAATTAGACTCATCAATATTGCTGAGTGATACATTGCATACTATTTATTAAGTACCTGCATCATCATTGCCTTCACATCTTTAATACCTTACCTACCCTTCACCACAACACCACCTTCATGCTCATTGTGTAAGATATGTATACAACACCTTCTCATATACTTTCATATCTTACCAATCATCAATACATTCATACCTTCACTCACCCAACACATTTCCATACTCTTGCACTGGTGGTTTGTTTGGCTAATAGGTTGAGTGTTATCTTTCAAGTTGCGTAGATACTTAAGATTGGCAGTCTCCCTTCTCAGAATTTCTGATATCTTATTTTCTGGATGCTGCACATTATGATGATCTTGTTTGGTTTTGTAAATCTGTGTATTGAAACATCTTAATTCACAATCTCCTTTCTCAGAATTTCTGATATCTAATTTTCTGGATGCTGCATATTATGATGATCTTGTTTGGTCTTATAAATCCGTGTATAGAAACATCTTAATTCACAATATGCACATCACCCTCCATAACACATCTGTTGTTTAGGCTTCTCCCTGCAAACAACACTATTCATGCTCTCCACCCATTGCTTTCAATTCTCATCACCTGATACATCCAACACAATCACCTGCACTTTGTCAGCATATCCCCATCATTTCCTTGTATCATACCTTGTTTGCTCCCAGCTGCCATATACATTTTCACTTGCATCCTCACCTCACCAGTATCTCATCAATATACCATGATCCCACTTCACCAACCTACAAACTATCCCATCTCCAGCATCTTCACTCCACTTACATAGCAGCCCACAATGCTGCTCCTCACCTCATAACCGCACCTTGTGCACACTACAACACATTCTACTGGCAGCCCTCTTAGCCCTCATACCTACACTATCCACAACACAAAATCACTTGTGCACCTCGTAACACCTTCATAGGCTTTCACAACATTCCTTCATTGAAAATTGTTGTGGTGCATCTTGGCTAAACAACTCATTTATAGCATCACTTCATAGCATATACCATCTACCCTTCCACTGTGTCTTCACATGAACATTAAGTTTTCGGTTTCCATGTGCATTTAAGCAAATGTAATCTCATGTGCATCTAGATAAATGCATCCTCATTTTCATTTAGATAAGATGCATTTTCATTTTGATAAACACATTCATATATGCATTTTCCATCTAGTATGAGCATGGCATTTAGATTTTGCTTAATATTTTCCATCACCCTCGGTATTTGGCAATCTTGTCCTGTGTTAACTCAATATTTTGCAGGAAATACATGGGAAATGTTGCTTTCTTTTTTAGATTAGGGATTCTAATCTCAGTTTCAATTTAAGATTGTAATAGATAGATCAATAAGAATATTTACATTTCCTGTATTAGATTAGAATGTATGAGCATGTAAGTATTACTTATTCCATATTAATTTTCTCATTTATCTCAAAATCTCACATGATGGAACATGAATGGCACATGCACCATTCTAATAAAAGGTGATTAAATCCTAAGTTGACGATTTGCATCAATGGTCATAGTCAAGGTGTGAACAAAACTTAGGCTTTTCATCTTTTATGGAATAACATTGGATCCGTATTGGATCTCTCTTCAAAAATCATTATATTTTTCCAAATATTTTCTTCCTTTATCAGAATTTAACTTAAAATTAACTCAAAATATATATCAATGACCATAGTCAGGATATATTGAGAGTTAATTTCATTTTAAACTTTATAAAGACACCAAAATGTGTTTTATTATTCATTTGAATTTAAATATGATTATTATATAATACATTTTATAACCATAGTCAGAAATGTATTATATCTTCAATCTTATTTCAAATTCATTTAAAGAATGAAATATGCTTTTCAAAAATTCAATTTCAAATTCTTTTAATTCATTCATCATTTAGGATAGAATTACATCATATTTTCAAAATTCTTTTCATATTTCAAAATCCAAGTGATTTTGAGATAATTCTTCAAATATCTTCTTCACTTCTCAAATCAATCTTCAATTCTTATAAATTCAAATTCTTCTTTCTATTTTCAAATTCTATCTTATTTAAAAAAAATTCAAAACTTCAATTTCAAAGTCCAATTTGACTTTGAAATTTCAAATTCATATTCAAAATTCAATTACCAATTCAAATCAAATTTCAAAGTTCAATACACCTTTGAAAATTCAAATTCATTTCCATTTTCAGGATTCGATTTTAAATTCAATTCAATATCCCATATTGTATTTCAAAGTTCAATTTAAACTTTAGAATTTCAAGATTCATCTTCTGATTTTTAAATTCAAGTTTAAAATCAAGTTTATTCTTTATTTCCAAAGTTCTATCTAAAAATTGAGTCTTGATTCTCAATTCAAAATCAAGGTTTTGAGATTGATTCTGAATCTCAAAAATCTGATTTTCCCTAAAGTTAAAAGCCCACTTTTTAAATTCAAATCTGGATTTCCAAAATCCAAGACCCATCTTCAAAGTCCCATTTGAATTCTCAAAATCCAATCTCATTTAGGATTCAAGAGTTCGGATTTAAATTCCATCTAGGACTCCAGATTTTGAATCAAATTCCATCTAGGATTCTAGATTCCAAAATCCAGATCCATCTTCTAATTCCATATTGGATCCCAAATTTTCAAATCCAATCTCATCTTGAATTTCAGATTGCAAAATCCAATTCCATCTTGGATTCCAGACTTCGGATCCAATTCCATTTAGGATTCCATATTTCAAATGCAATTCCATCTTGGATTCCAGACTTCGGATCCAATTCCATTTAGGATTCCAGATTTCGGATCAAGTTTCATCTAAGATTCCAGATTTCAAATCCAGTTCCATTTCCAATTCTTATTTCCAAAAACCATTTTCAAATCTATTTCTTAAGTCTAAATCCAAATGCGATTCCTCTTTCAGGTTCTGAAATTAAGAATTTCTTTTTCAGAATCGATCCATTCAAATTCAAAATCTATTTTGACTTTGAAACTCCATTCTTTTCAAAATTTTATCTCAAGTTCCAAAATCTCCTTTTCTTTTGTTTCTTCAAATCAAAATCCATTTTCCAAACTCTGATTATTCCAAGACTTGGAATTTCAAGTCTCTTCTTCTAGATCTATTTCAAATTCTAAGTTTGATTCAAAAATCTAACTTTTTCAAATCAAATTCAACCCTTTAAATTATTTCTTCACTACATTATCAAAATTATTTCAGAATCACTTGGAAAATCTCAAAATTTCTAAACTATTTTATCAAAAGCATACATCTTTGCATTTGCATTGCACAAGCATGAGTCTTTGTGCATTTAGACTTAGAATAAATTCTTAGATAATATCTAGGCAAAGCAAAAAGGCACAAATTCGATCCTTGGTTCGATTACCCCTGGTAAAGGCGCCAGGAACGATCGAACCTCGTACCGACGAGTGAATCCCGTCTCTCCATTTTTTCACAAATTTTTAAAAACGGAGGCAAGTAATTTCAGAACATTTTCAAAATTAAGGTCAAGTGAAACTTTTGCAAAAGAGTTCCTTTTTTTTTTCTTTTCTCATTCTCTCTTCTTTTCTATCTTTTATTTACCCTTTAAAAAGGGAATAGAGGCTAGAAAGGAAAAGAGAAGGAAACAAGAGGAAAATTTTTGCAATGATCACAGAAGTTGGCGACCGTGATGGGACCTGTCTTCGTCCAGTCGAATTTACTCCTTTTTTTTCTTTGCTTTGATATTTTCTAAGTCTTTATTCTTCAAATGTCAGCTTCATTTTCATGCAAACCTTAGGAGCCTAGACTTTGTCCTAGCTGACATAATGCATATAGGATTTAAGTATGGTTTGGTAGGACCATATTGAGGAGATTATTGCATGCTCACTTAGACTTAGGTTTTGAAATACAATTCTCCTCAATTCTAGGGATTGAATACAAACAATGTATGCAAGTGTATTCTTCTTTTCATTTAAATTTTATCTCTTTAAGATTTGCATTAGCGACATCTGGTTTTATTGCATGTTGAACATGTTTTCGAAAACATCCCTACCTATATTGTCCCGATCTTCACGTTGTTGGGTTGTCTCACTGAACCATAGTTCGGGAGAGAGCCTCACAACTGGACCACTTATTTGGATTAACACCCCCCTACCATGTACCTAATTAAGGGTCATAGTCTGAGGTATATCGGTAGGTGCTCAAGGATGTTGGGAAGACATTACCTTAGAATCAGAGAAATATTTCTATGCCACGTACTTCGAGCTTCAGTTTGAGTATATCAGCGTACCTTGATTGGAATCAGATGATCTGAACCATAGAGTTAGGATTAAGGTCCTACAAGCCATTTCAAATATTGCATTTAGAATGAACTTTTAGGGAGTGTTGTATGTGCATCCTTGTTTGTATGGCTATGATTCTGTGATATTTATATACCTCTTATATTACCTTATATTTTTTAAAAACCCTAGGTAAATTATTCAAAATTTCCTCTTTGTTTTTAAAACCTAGGCGTATATTTTCTCTATCTACATTCTTTTTATCTTATAGATCAAATTTTCTTCAAAATCCTGGAAATCCTTTTTCTAAAATTCCCTCGATCTTTCAAAAATTTCCAAGTTTGTATCTATTCTCATTTTTCCAAAGAGTCTATCCGTAAGTCCTGCATTCTATTTGATTCTCCTCATTTTTCTTTGCCCCAGTATTATTCCAATGGCGTCCAATTCCCTCGACGCTATCTTTTCCAGAGATCATATTCTCTATCAGATAAGGGATGGATCCCTAGATCATCTGGTTATCCAGACTCATTTCTTCTTCCCCTAGTGGTATTATTCTTGGTTTGCCACCTTCTCGCGTATGTTCCCAGACCACTTGGATGACTGTGGATTGGAGATGGCATCAGCAGTGGGCAAGCAGACCATCGATGGAAGTCTGATTCTTGCTATGACAGAGCGGTGGAATCCACGTACATGCACATTTTGTTTTCCATGGGGAGAGATGACTCTACTGATGGACGAATTCAACGATATCATGAGATTGCCCGAACCAGCTGGTCAGATTGATGATCCTGTCGAGCAGCAGTTCCTGATCAACATCAAAGGGGTAGATGTTCGAGAAGCTTTAGCCAGAGCAACAGGGAGCAGATCTTGGCCTCTCACTGAGATAAGTGAAAATCAGTTTATTGACCTGTTCGGACTCTATCGCAAGTATGGATCTTACGAGGAAGTTGACACCTTGTCCCGAGCAGCGAAAGACAGAATTCAGCATGTTGTGGTCCTGTGCATAGTGGGATTAGCATTCTTCCAGGACGGTCAGAATTTTGTTGATGTCAGAATCGTCCAGCTCTTTCAAAGATGAGGAAGCAAGAAGACTTGTCATCTCTCAGTTTCTATGGCCGCTCTAGCCTTCCTCTACCGAGGCTTAGCTAGCTTCGCTCTTGGAGAGACCATCTTGGTGGAGGGATGCACCTATGCCTTATAGGCATGGTTTCTACGACACATGCCATCAAAGGCCAATTCCTTCAGGTTCGACAATAAGAAGCCAAAGTCTGTCATTCAGTGTCGAGCTTTGATCGAGAGTCTGCATCAGGAGGAGATCATTTGAGATTACTTCAACCGACAGGAATCAGTTCCTCGCTACACTTATGCCCGTGACAAACATTGCAGATTGTTGGGGCCCTTCTTCAGTGTCGATTATCAGCTTGAGAGGTGTCTTAGATAGTTCTCGCAGTGGCAAGTTCACGCCAACACTCGTTTCCCGGCAGGCAACATGCCAGAATTCGATCTGCAGTCAGATCAGTGGTCTGGGGCATACCATGTGTCCAAATACACTTGGGATTCTTTCATTTCTTTCTCTATATTTCCTGGACCCAATGTATCTACTGAATATCAAGAGTGGTGGCAAACTGTCTGTCCACCCTCTCTTTGTCTCTGAATCTATTATCAATAAAATTTACCTTTTTGTTCTACTGAAAAGCATTTTTTGGGCCAAATATTATTTTTAAGCATAAATAGCAGCGATGCTGGTGGCGGCCTTATCCCCAGCAATGGAGACATTCTTTTAAACATCTTCCTTATTCATCTTCAGTATCTTTTATCATGGTTGACGACCTCGCCTAGGTAAGAAGGCACATTCTTCAGTTGTCATGAGAATGATGATGCAATTGTCACAAATCTTGTGACGACCCCATCTCTGGTAATGGGATGATCCTTTTAATTGTCTACCACGTCCCCCATTCTTTTCTCAAAATTTTGTTTTAAAAGTTTTTTCCTCGCTCTAACCGTTCCCTTATTCTACAGAAAGCATTGGCATTGTTAGAATGGTTCAGACAAGAACTAGAAAGGAAACGGTTCCTCAGCACAGCGACAGTGAGATGGAAGGAATGGACTCTTCTAAATCAGTCAGAGGACAAAGTCAGAACAAGGGAGATGATATTGATCCCGCTATGTATGGTTTGTTTCAGAAGATGATGACCAGGATGATGTCGGAGCAGGCTGAGGCTAGTCTGGAAAAGGCAGTTCCTAAAAGTAAACTGAAGAAGAAGGCTGTGAAAAAGCAAGTCAGGATTGTCAGAAAGAAAGTTCAGCCAGACACTACTTCTGAAGATATAGAATCAATAGAAGAAGAGTCGAAAGAGGAAGAGCAGTTTGTCTTCAGTCAAAATCTTCTGCAGTAGTTTGTGAAGATCACTGAAGATCCCGAATCTGTGAACAAACCTAAGTATGGGACTCCAGCTGAGGACCTGATGCACGAGCAATTGAGGGAAATGACTCGAGCAATCAAAGATATTCAGGCCAAGATAAAAGGCAAGCAAACCTATACTGGCAAAGATTTCTACGATGGCCTTGACGGGGACAATGATCTAGAGAATCTTCCTCACAAATTCCTCAAATTTGATGGAACGGGCAATCCAAAAGCTCATTTGGCCACAATCTATGCAAAATGTGTTCGCTTCAGAAAAGATAACAGGGCTTTGTTCATTTGCTTCCCGCGCAACTTGGAAGGAATGACAGCCAAGTGGTATGCAAACCACATCAACCCTATCGAACTACGAGAGTTCGATAAAGTAGTGAACTTGTTCATCGAGCGCTTCATGTTCAATGTTGAGGTCTCGCCCACTCTCAATCATTTATATAATCTGAAGCAGAATGAAAACGAGAGAGCAGGAGAATTCATCCACAGGTGGAGAAGCACCTGTAACAAAATGAAGGTTCCCATCCCAGAGGAGCATGCCTTGCAAATCATCCTCAATAACTTTTTCCAACCTCTGAGGAATCTCATCTCCACGTCTCCTGCAAAATCATTCATCAAGTTGATTGAGAGAGTTGAATGACTCAAAACAGGACTAGACAATGGCCTTTATGAAGATTACTTGTTCGTCTGAGGTAACCCCGAGCAGAAAAAGGTACATTTTGCCTATTCCACAGACATTTCAGGAAATAGCAGTGGTGCTAGCAGCAAAAAAACAAGAAAAACCACAACAAGGGCTTGGGAAGTTCTAAGGCTGAATAAACGAACTTTGAAGCCCAAAAGGAAAAATTCGTCAAGCCACAGCCTGTTCAGCCAGTGCCACAACCTGAAGAAAAACAGCAAGTGAAACCAAAGCACGATAGTTGGAGTTATGACAGAGAGTTCACAGCTCTAGAATAATCCCGCAAAGATATCCTTGAATATATGTTGTCAAAGGGGATGGTCAAACTTCCTAAGATGGCTGATCCTCCAGTTGTTTTGGGTAAATGGACGAAAAAATTCTGCAAATTCCACCGAACTGTAGGACATGACACAAAGCATTGTTTTGTCCTCAAGAATATCATTCAGGATTGTATCGACAAAAATCCGTTGATCGAGGATGAGGACGAAGAGCAGCCTGAGATCTTGTCCAAACCTTTTCCTAAGCATTCAACTTCAGTTATTTCAGAGCAAGCATTTTTTCTTTAGGACAGTATTCAGCCGTGTTCCAGCCAAGACATCCAGGATCAACATCAGGTCCTAGTGTTGCGTCAGGCACAGTCTTCCGCCAAGAGGGTGGATATCACTTCAATTCTCAGCAACAAGAAACCAGTCAATGAGCCAGCAAATGCGACAACAGAGGTTGCCAAGCAAATTCTCAGGTTTCCAAAGCGCTTCATCAAGTCAGCTTCAAAGAACGGTAAAATATCATAATCAGTTCGAAAACCAATCACCACCCTATCAAACATCTCCATCCTAGACTTGACCCATGCTTCTCCTGAGCATAAACAGGTCCTGAATGATCTGTTAAGAAAGATCAAGGTCAAGCCGAACACGACTCCATAGGACATGGCTCAGATTGTCAACCAGACTATGACGAACCCACCAATAACTTTCTCAGATGAGGATTTACCAAAGCCTCATACTTTTCACAATAATGCTCTTTATGTAGTGGTGCGGACAAGGGGCATGATTGTCCCTCATGTGCTTATAGATGGAGGCAGCAACCTCAACATTTGTCCGGAGATGACAGCTAAGGCCTTGGGCCTGAAAGAAGAAGAGTATTTGCCGGATCCCATAACCATCTACGACTTCGACAACCATGGGCAGACTGCCAAAGGGAAGATCTTCCTTGAAATTTTCATCAATTACTCAATGCACACTGTGTTGTTCTACGTGGTAAATGTGCTGCCCACATACAATCTTCTGCTAGGGCGCACTTGGATCCACAATGCCAACGTTGTTCCCTCTACCCTTCACTAATGCATAAAGTGGTCAAAAGGAGGAATGATCATCACCGTTTTGGGAGAAGATCCGAAGGAAAGACTCCCACAGCCGATGATTCCCCATCCTACTTTCACCGTTGACATCCCGAGCATCCGGAAAGTTGATGAAATTAATCTTAGTGAAAGTCTGGACATGATGAAGCTGAAGGAGGTCCAGCCTACAAAGAATGTGGCAGCAGTGGTTCAGTGGCAGGGACCTCACTTCTTCAAGCTCGGAGGGTGCCTCAATTGCGCTTCTCTCAAGGATCATCCTTTGTTCCCTCAGTTTGAAAAAACCAAGAAGGGATTTGATCTTCTGATGAAACATGGTTACCAGCCTTTCAGGGGCCTTGGGAAAAATGAGGACGGCATCCTGGAGCCGATCATCCCTGCTCGACACATTACTGGTGCAGGTTTGGGTTTCACTGGCTAGACATCAGGCAGAAGAACCACTTTCATCAAAGGGGCAGAATGAGGATAATACCTTTGTTTTCTGTTTTCTTTTTCCTATTTTCCTATCATCCTGTAGGGACAACTCAGTCCCAGTTTTTCCTTTCTTTTATCAAATCATCTGTAAATATCAAGTTGCTCAATCAATGAAATTTTGATTTTCTCTTCACATCTTGGCGTATATCGTTCTTTCTTTATATTTTTGTCTGTATCATCATTCTTTGTTTCTGTACAAAAGGTCATTTTTGAATTTCTTACTTTTTCTAAAAAACCTTCTTTGCGCTTTTTAGGATTGCCAAATCATGGCTCCTAAACTACTCAAAAAGCTCATTATCAATCCCAATGTTTCTCAAAATAACTCCAAACCAGCCAGAATCTGCAAGGCAAAGACAGCGACAGAGGTCAGCAAGATGGCAGAACAAATTAAAGAGCTAGCAGAGTTTGATTCAACGATTCAAGAGTTATCCGAATTTGCCAGCATTCAGAAGTAGAATGAGCCATCACCTTTAGTTCAGGATCCGACAGAGGATGTCAATATTGGTTTAGAAGATGATCCAAAGATCCTCAAAATTGGCTCCAGTTTAAGTTCATATGAGAAGGAAAGGCTCATCCTTTTTCTCAAACAACATGAAGAAGTCTTCGCATGGACTTATGAGGATATGCCAGGTTTAGATCCCAAACTGGTTGAGCACCGTCTTGTGCTGAAGCCAGACTTCAAGCCAATCAAGCAGAAGCTCAGGAAAATGGATCCCCGAGTGGTACCGCAAGTTAAAAAAGGACTTGAGGAGTTGTTAAAGGCAGGATTCATTCGGACTATTGATTATCCAGACTGGTTGGCGAACATCGTAGCAGTTCCCAAAAAGAATGGCAAGGTCCGAATTTGCATTGATTTCAGGGACCTGAACAAGGCTACCCCAAAGGATGATTATCCGCTCCCCAACATCGATCTTTTGATCGATAGCACGACAAACCATGCCATGTTTTCTTTTATGGATGGATACTCTGGCTACAACCAAATCTAACTGGCTGCTCATGACCAGTCAAAAACTTCTTTTACCACGCCCTGGGGTACATTTTGGTACAGTCATGCCATTTGGGCTCAAGAATGCTGGGGCAACCTATCATAGAGCAATGACAATTATTTTTCATGACCAGACGCATAAGAACATGGATGCTTATGTGGATGACATCTTGGTCAAGTCCAAAGAAGGCAATGATTATCTTGATGCTCTCAGCCAAGTCTTTGAAAGACTCAATCTATATAAGTTGAGGCTCAACCCGCAAAAGTGTGTCCTCGGAGTAGAGTCAAGCAAACTGCTTGGCTTTATGATCAGCAAGAAAGGGATAGAGGTGGATCCAGCTAAGGCAAAAGTGATCATTGATATGCCGCCTCCTATCAATCTCAGAGAGCTGAGGAGCCTTCAAGGGCGCATTCAATCGATTTGGCGCTTCATCTCTAATTTGGCCATGAGATATAAGCCCTTCAATCACTTGTTGAGAAAAGAAGTGAAATTTGAGTGGGGATCAGAATGTCAGCTTTCGTTCGAACGCATCAAGCAATATCTCCTCAATCCACCCGTTCTAAAGCCACTCGAATTGGAAAAACCATTTCTCTTGTACATTTTCGTCAACCAAAATGCTTGTGGCGGATTTCTTGCACAGTATGAGGAAGGCAGCTGGATAGAGCACGCCATCTACTACGTGAGCAAGACTTTCATCGACTATGAGAAGAGATACTCTCAAATGGAAAAGACATGTCTAGCCTTAGTATGGATGTGTCAGAAGCTGAGACATTATCCGATGGCCTCAGAAATCAAAATTTTGTCAAGGCTAAATCCTCTCAAGTACATTTTTGAGCAGCCTTTCCTTACTGGATGGATTGCAAAATCGCAAGTCCTCCTGATGTAGTACGACTTAGAGTACGTATCTCAGAAGTCAGTCAAAGGCCAGTCTATCGCAGATCAGTTGGTAGATTTCCTGCTGACAAAAGAGATCAAGGCAAAAGATGATTTTCCCGACGATCGCATCTGCAACGTTCAGGAATCTCCAGTTTGGACCTTGTTCTTTGATGGGGCCAGGAATATGTTTGGTATAGGGATTGGGATACTATTGATCACTCCCGAAAAGGAGATGATCCCTTATTCCCTTAAGCTCAACTTTCAATGTACTCACAACATGGCCGAGTATGAAGCTCTAATACAAGGCCTCAAGATTTTACTAGACTTCAACGTCAAGAGAGTGCATGCCTTTGACAATTCTTTGCTCGTTGTTAGTCAAGTCAATGCAGAATGGCAAGTGAAAGACTCAAAATTGATCCCCTAAGCTTAGTCATGTCAAAAGGGAATGCAATCACATAGCAAATGGCCTAGCCTGTCTGGGTTCCATTATGTCTTTTAAAGACAGTGAATCCTGTTGTTCCTTCAAAATTGGCAGACTTGATCAACCTGCCTTCGTTCTAGCTGAATAAGTAAATCAAGCCACTTAGAAAGAGAAGCCTTGGTACCAAGACATCAAAGATTTTATCGAGACCGGTGAATTTCCACCGGAGATGCCAAGAAGGGAGCAACATGCGATCCAGTGCATGTCCGCCCGCTATTTCATCCTTGCTAATACTCTCTACCATCGTGGGTTCAGTTCTGAGTACGCTAGATGCTTAGACAGGAACGAAGCCATGAAAGTTGTCCAAGAGGCATATGAGGGAATTTGTGGTGGTCACGTCAGCTACCAAACACTCATCAAGCAGATCATCTGGGCAGGATATTACTGGAAAACCATGTAGCAAGACTGCCATTAGTTTGTGAGGAATGCATCAAATGTCAAATGCATGCACCTTCCATTCATGCGTCGGCCGCATATTTGCAGTCCGTAGTTTCTCCTTGGCCTTTCTCAATGCGGGCCTTCGATGTGGTAGGTCTGATCACTCCTTCTGCCTCAAATGGCCACAGATATTTTCTTGCAACTGCAGAATACTTCACCAAATGGGTCGAGGTTGTAACTCTGTGTGATCATGCAAAATTTTTCCTCTCGTTCCTCTTCTTCCTTCTCTTTGCCTTTCTAGCCTCTATTCCTCCCCTTTTTAAAGGGGAATAAAAAGATAGAAAAGAAGAGAGAGTGAGAAAAAGAGAAAAGAGAGAGGAACTCTTTTGCAAGGTCTCATCTGACCAAAATTTTCAAAAAATGTTTTAAAATCACTCGCCTTCATTTTGAAAATCTGCGGGAAAAATAGAGAGACGAGATTCGCTCGTCGGTACGAGGTTTGACCGTTCCTGGCGCCTTTACCAGGGGTAATCAAACCAAGGATCGAATTTACACCTTTTTGCTTTACTAAAATATCATCTAAGAATTTATTCTAAGTCTAAATGCACAAAGAATCATGCTTGTGTGAATGCAAAGATGTATGCTCTTTTGAGAAAATGATTTGAAAATTTCCAACTGTTTCTGAGATGAACTTGATAATGGAGTGAAGAAATGGTTTTGAAATTTGAATCTAACTTAGAACTTTGAGATAGATCTTGGGAAGATTTTTGGAGTTCTAAGCTTTAAAATAATCAGAGTTGGAGAAATAAATCTTTGATTTTAATGAAGAAAAGGAGAATTTTTAAAGCTGAGATAGAAAAGGAAAAATGAAGTTTCAAAGTCAAAAAATGGGTTTTGAATTTGAATTTTGAATCTGGAATGCTAGGTGGATTTGGATCTAAAATATGAAAATGGAACTTGGATCCAAAGTCTTGAATCCAAGATGGAATTGAATCCGGGATCTGAAATCCTAAATAGAATTGGATCCGAGGTCTGGGATCCAAAAATGGAGTTGAGTCCGAAATCTGAATCCTAAATTGAACTAGATTCGAAGTCTGGAATCCAAAATGAAGTTGAATTTTAGAATCCTAAATGGAATTGGATTCGAAGTCTGGAATCCAACATGGGATTGGGTCCGAAGTCTGGAATCCTAAATGGAACTGGATCCAAAGTCTAAGATCTGAGATGGGATTGGATCCGGAATCTGGAATTTCTAAATGGAATTTGGATCCGAAGTCTGAGATCCAAGATTGAGTTGGATTTGAAATGTGGAATCCTAAATGGAATTTGGATTCAAAATCTGGACCCCTAATTGGAATTGGATCTGAATTCTGGGATCCAAGGTGAGATTGGTGTAAACACCCTAAATTTTCCATATCCATTCTCAAACAATCCTCCTCAGGAAGTGCCAACCCTGTTAGGTCAGTGTAGGAGTCAAATCCCGAGTCAGTTTCAGAAAATCACCATTTTACCAACTTTCATTAGGAAAATTACCATTTTACCCCTAGGTCATCCCGGACCTCAGTCAGTTGGAGTCAACCGAGCTCATTGGTCAGTTCAGAACATTTAGAATATCAGTCATTTCAAGCTCATCTGAGCTCACAATGAACAGACCATTTTCATTTCTGACCATTCCTGCCAAAATGGGATCATTTCTTCATAAATGAGCTCATTTCTCACTCAAATCCAAGTCAATTGTCTCCGAGTCAGTCATTCATAGTCAGTCATATTCCCCAGAGTCTAACTTGAGCTCACCAGGAGTTCAAGTGCTCCAGTTTTAGTTCAAAACCATTTCCAAATGTCCAGGAGCCCATTTTAGCCTGTTTCAGCTCTTTCAGCTGAAATTAAGCTGAGTTCAGTCAATTGAGCTAGTGTTCGAGCTTCGATTTTAGTTCATGTGAGTATTACTGACCTTTGTTTTAGCTTAAACCTAGCTCAGATTCATTATTCACTTCACTCCAGTGACCATTCCGTACCATTTCTCTAAAAATGGCAGCTTTTCTTGAAAATTTAGTCAAAAAGGTCAGTTGAGTCAGTGTTTGGTCAGTTCATTTGAGTTCTAAAACTCTAAAACCTAGCTCATTTCAGTTCAATTCAGCTCAAACCTTAATTTTCAGTGTCACTCTAACCCAGTAGAGTCCAAAAATCATTTCTTTAATCATTTTGCAAATTTTATCAGTTTTTATGCTTTTTAAACTGGTACAGCTGCCAATCGGGGTCTAACATCCAAAATTCTTCACTCAAGGTCTGCATTTTGCATGTCATTTCTCATCATTTCATATCATTTCTCGACATTTCATTCCATTTTTCGAAGTCCAGAACTCCAGTTTTATAAATTTCAATCCAAATTGAGTTTTAAAAGTTTTCAAAAATCAATTTCAAACCCTGGGTTTCCAAAATTGACATTTTTACCCCTAGAATTTTAAATTTGGAAATATTTTCTCGAGAAAAACAATTTGGATTTATTTCAAACTCAAATTTTCAAATTCTATACTGGATTTGCTTCGCAACAGGGTATTGAACTTCAAAATCCGAGCTCGTTTCAAAAACTGCCAAAAATAGCTCGTTTCGTTTGGAAATTTTCTGAAAAGACTATTTTACCCCTCTAATCGTCAAAATGAATTTCAAAAGTGGATTTTGGACCCGCTCTGAGATGGTCCATCCATTTGCATTTTTTGTTTTAATTTATAAAAAAAGAAAAAAAATTTACCTTTTCTTTGTTTTTTGTTTGTTTTATTTTATTTTTTATTTTATTTTCTTATTTTATTTTATTTTTAAGGTGGGACCCACAAGGGGGTCGACCACCCCAGCCCATTTCCTTTCTTTCTTCCTCTATTTTCCTTTTTTTTTCCTTCTTTCTTTCTTTTCTTCCTTTTCCTTTCTTTCTGTCTTTCTTTCTTTCCTCTCCCTCCACTCACGTATACCCCTTTTCAGCCCCCCTTCTCCTTCCTCTTTCCCTCTCCTTTCTTCCCCTCCTCTTTCCCCTTTCTTCCTTACTCCCTTGCCATTTCCATCCACAGCCGTATGGCTGCCAACCATTCACGTAAAAGTTGATTTCACCCTCATTCCTATTGAATTAAAACCTAGAAAACTTAGGGAAAGGGGCTATTAAGCCCTAAGTCCAAAAAATAAAAGTGGGAAGACACAACGGCTGCCCTATCTCTCATTCAACTCTCTTCTCTCTCTCTCTCTCTCTCTCTCTCTCTCTCTCTCTCTCTCTCTTAACCTTTCCACCTCTCATTGCAGTAAGACAGCCACCATTGCAGCACTTGGAACCGGTCTTCAAGCAGCCATCTCCATCTGCATCAAGAGTCTAGCCATCATCTTCATCACAGCCCATCTTCAACTTCCAGCAAGATCCCTCCATGGGTGCACCGTAGCAACAGCCTTGCCATCCACCACCACCATCGATTGCAGCAGCCACCACATCAACGTCCTCGCAGTCACCCTAGAGGTACCTCCTTTCAAGCATCACAACGATGACCGGTGTCGTTGCTTTCATCATCGTCTTCATAAAAAAAAAATGGTCGCCACCGATCCAAGGGGCTAAGAGAATAGAAGATCCATCCGTTTGATGGGTTGGATCTTTTACTTCATAAGCCAACAACAAAAAAGTAAGTTATACCCCCTATTGATTTTCATTTTTTATATTAGTTCATGTTTAAAAAAATGTATTTAGGATAGTTTATCATTCATTTCATGCATTTTATATAGTTTATATTATTGTTTAATTTAGAATTCATAGATCTTTGTTTACATGTAAAAATCCAGTCATTATTTCATGTCTAATTATTTGTCAATAAATGTTAAAAAAATTGTTCGTGAGTGATTTCATCTATCCTTGACTCCTTGCCAAAAACCCAGATCGATTCAGGTTCTTTAATCCCATTCTAAAAATCAAAACATAAATCGGGTTTTTCATACTCTCGAAATTTCCATTTTGCGCTTTAGCAGACAAGAACCTCCGGCACCACCCTTGTGAGAGATCTGGATTGTCCTCCAAAAATCACAGTGGATTCATAATCAAATTTACTGATTATTTGGAAATTTTTAAGTTTTTCCAGTTAGTTTTGTTCTCTGTAAAAATCGGATTTCCCAGACCCTTGGGAAAATCTCGATTTTCCTTTGTCAGGGTATAGACAGATTCTAATGCACCGAGTTCACCCAATCCGTAGCCCGTCTGCAACAACTTTCAACACGAAAGTTGTTCCTAACATGTTTTTCTGTCATTTTCCAAAATTTGAGCATTTTTAGAACTGTTTCATTATTTTTTCCATTTTTTTTTTATCTTACAGATTTCAATATCCCAAAATTCTAGAGATTTAGATCTCTGATAACAGTGTGCCTTTTTCCAAACCGTAACCTGAATCCAAATGATGCAAAAAGATAAAATTTTACTCTATTTGTCAGGAACCGGTTTCTCACAATTTCAGTCTTTTTTTCATCTGTTTACTATTTTTCCCACATTTTCTATCAAAACCTATCTGTTTCCCCCAAATCCTAGAGTCGCCGGATTCTGATCCGACTTGCCAGAGTAGTAAAGCTCCGACCATAGGTCAAAACTAGAAAGTGTAAAAGGTAAAAATCCTTTCCTTTCTGTCCTCTGTCACCCCATAAAATTTGGGAAATTTTTATGAAAATTTGATATCTGAAATCTCCTTTAGAATCAACATTTTAAGCAAAAATCACAAAAATTTAGGGTTTTTATTTGAATTTACATATTTAAAAATACAAAAAAAATAGATTTTCAAGCTCCATTCTGTTTATAGGGTTATTTTAGGTTTCCATGCCAAATTTGGCTTAATTCCAATTTCATTTGATCCATTTGTTAGTTTATCTTTAAATTCAGAAGTGAAAATCAAGTTAAATTTGATATTTTATGATATTTTTGCCATTTTAGGGTTTTATTCATGTAAATTAGCATGTAGAATCATATTAGGGTTAATTTAAATCTCATTTGCATTTCATATTTTTCAATTTTACAAAATTTATTTCAGAAAACCCTGGTTTTAAGGCCATAGTCTTGTTATCAGGGGTATTTTGGTCATTTTGACCTAAATTTCGAAATTTCAATCTTTAATTTCATAAATTTTCATGCATATCATCATATTTTATCATATTGTATTTGATTTATTTCATTTGATTTTCAAAATTCCAAAATTTACAAAATTTCTTTCAGAAAATCCTGATTTCAAGGTCATCAGGAGTATTTTGGTCATTTTGACCCCAATTTCGAATTTTCAAGTTTATTTTCAAAATTTATTCATTATTTATCATGTTTATATCAAAAGTGATATGAATTTGGGTTTATATCTGAATAATATCCGATAATTTCCCATATTTTTGGATAAATTCAGAAAAAACCTATATTTTTGTGCTAACCTTGTTTTCGAGTTTTGCAGGAACATTCAAGAAGAAGACTTAGCTTTTATTTCTTTTATTTCAATTCAATGTAACATCAAATGCAATAATTTGGAATAAGAGTTATATTTCTGCTTAGAATAGGGATGCATTTCATATAGTTTAATTTATGCAAATTTCAATATGTGATGTATGATTCATGCATATTTCAAATTCACTATGGTTTACACGAATGGCACGTGCACAAGCTCTTATGGAGTTTATAAATTCCATGGGATTCGTATTTATGGCCATAGTCAGAATACGAAGAAAAACAAGATTTATGATCTTCATATTAGCCACATTCAGCCTACACTCTTAGGCTAACTTCAAAAAAATGCACTGCATTTCTCCAAGTTTCAAAATGATTTCTCAATTCCTCAATTGGAATTCCCTTTCAAATTCATATTCATTCATTCATATTATTCAAATTGCATTGTTTTCAAATTCATTTTCCAATTTTAATTTTAGAAAAATCAATTTTCTCAAGGATTTACCAAGTTTCTCAGGATTAGATTTTCTTAGAATCCTATGTTTTCAAATGACATTTTAAAGCATTTTCCAAGTTCAAATCAATATTTTTCAATGTTTTAAAATTCTCAAATTTCAAAATCCCAAGTTTTTAGAAATCGATTTTCTCAAAAATCTAATTTTTCTGAGAATCTAATTTTGGATTTTCTCAAAAATGGTTCTTTTGAAGAGGGATCTGGGTTTTGAAAACCCAGATTGAATTTAAAACGTAGGAAAAACTGAATTTTTGAGATTTAAAATCAATCTCAAAACTTTGATTGAGAATCAAGACTCAATCTTTAGGTATAACTTTTGAAGAATAAGTTTGATTTTAGAAGATGAATCAGAAATTTCAAAATTTAAATTGAACTTTGAAATTTAATTTGAATTTGGAAATGGAATAAAAAATGAATTTGAAATTTCAAAGTCAAATTGGACTTTGAAATTCAATTATGAATAGAAGAATGAATTGAAATTGAAGATTTGATATTCAAGATCACTTGGATTTTTAAAAAGGAATTTTGAAAATATGATGCAATTTTATCCTCAATGATGAATGAATTTAGAGAGTTTTGAAATTGGATTTGAAAGAGCATATTTCATTCTTTAAGTGAATTAAAATAAGATTGAAGATATAATACATCCCTGACTATGGTCATCGAATGTACTATATAATAATCATATTTGAATTTAGGTGAAGAATAAAATATATTTTGGTGCTTTTATAGAGTTTAAAATGAAATTAGCTCTCAATATATCCTGACTATGGCCATTGATATATATTTTGAGTGAATTTTAAGTTAAACTCTGATAAAAGAAGAGAATATTTAGAAATATGATGATTTTTTGAAAGGAGATCCAGTGTAGATTCAATGTTATTCCATAAAAGATGAAAATCCTAAGTTTTGTTCACATCCTGACTATGGCCATTGATGCAAATCATCAACTTAGGATTTAATCACCTCCTGTTAGAATGGTGCTCGTGCCATTCGTGCTCCCATTTGTGAAACTTTTTGAAAAATAAAAGAAAACAATGAAACAGAGAGTATTTATATGCTCATTCATTCTATCTAAGACCGGAAATGTAGAGTTTTCATTAATATCTAGCTTATTACAACACTGGAATTGAAAATATCAAAACTTCTGATTCAACTTTTCATATTCCTGCAAAACAGAGTTAGTGCAATGCCAAGGTAAGTGGAAGAAATTAGGCTGAAAATGCAAACGTAGATGGATATGCTAATTCTAACATAAGATGCTATACTCATGCTAAATAAGAGATGTATATGGCATATCTTGCATTTATGAGAAAATGTGCATATATACATGTATATATATATGGGTAATACCATAAGGAAATGAAAACCTATATGTGAGAAGGCATGTGTAATGGATGAAGGCAAGAGTCAGGCTGATCCAAGATGAATCAACATGAAATATGGTAGTTCTTGATGAACCACCATAGAAAACAAGGGACACAGTGGTTCATTGTGAACCACTGTGAAAGGAAAACTACTATAGTAGTTCTTAATGAACTACTATAGTAAAGAAGGATTACAGAGGTTCTTTGTAAACCACTGTAAAAGATAACCACTATAGTAGTTCCTGATGGACTACTATAAAAAAAAAAAAAGAGACCACGGTGGTTCATTGTGAACCACTATGAAACATAACCACTATGGCGGTTCTTGATGAACTACCATAGAAAGAAGGAACACAGTGGTTCATTGTGAACCACTGTGAAACATAACAACTATGGTAGTTCTTGATGAACTACCATAGAAAAGAAGAAACATAGTGGTTCATTGTGAACCACTGTGAAACATAACAACTATGGTAGTTCTTGATGAACTACCATAGAAAAGAAGAAACACAGTGATTTGAGGGGCTATTGGTGAACAGTCATGATGAGATATCCTTGAGGATATGAAACTGCAGTAATTGAATGAATGGGCAACGTTGCAATTTGCCAGTACAGGAATGCAATGGACTACGAGGGCATATGCAATGGGTACCTACACAGGAGACTGGATGCCTATTTGCTGAAGATGAAGTCACTGCTATACAATAACCTGTTTCAGCTGATGCAATTAGATGCCTACAAAAGGGAGGAGTTGAGTATACCTGTTGTAGGTATACATATGATGGAATGCATGTTACAAATATGCATTTGGCATATATGCATGGTGTACATGCATGTGCTATGGACTGGGTGCATGACAGCAGGCAGTAGGTGGCTAAACTGTAGGCAAGGAGGTTAAAACATAGTAGGTTTGTAAGGCTAGAAGCAGGTTCACAAAGTGTTGTGATAGTGAGATGGTGTTGCAGGGAAAAGTGAAGTTGTGAATACAATGAGATAGTGAATGGATTACAGAGCATACTTTGATTATGCACATGGTGTGATTTAGGTGATTGCTGTGCAAAAAGGGTGGAATTTAGATGAAAGTGTAACAACATGAGTGCTAAAATGGTGTGAGGGGTAGTAGTTGATGCATGTTGGTAGGTTGGAGGATATGAGTAGAATATGCACAGGATTTCAGAGAATATAAATGTTGGGATAGTATGCTTGTTTACAGGTATTCATGAGGAAACCATGTTTAAGCACAAAATCTCAGTCGATGGGTGCAGCAAAGGCAACCTCATACATGTGTATTTGGGCAGTCATTACTATAATTAAAACCACAGTATAGTGAAATTTTCTGGCATATCTCATTGATCCATTGTTTAACAACAAGTGAAAACGTGAATTCAGTAAACAGTGAGTGGACCTGTGAAATAGTAAATGACTTAATGAATCAAATAAAGGTACCAAGGAAACTCACGACATTCCTGCAAAGAACGAAAAAGGAAAAGGGTGACTAACCGTAGATGTGCAAACGGTGATTGCACACGGTTAATATGCTGGCGTAGTATAGCATCCGTAGATGTGCAAATGGTGATTGCACACGGTTAATATGCTGGCGTATTATAGCATTAGTGAGTCAGTAGAGGATTCAGTTACTGAAGAAAGCCCTTGCTCTTTCGATGCTCTCTGCAACTGTGAATCAATGGAGGATCCGGTTACAGAAGAAAGCCCCTGCTCTTTTGACGTTGTGAAAGAGGAAGAGGAAAATGTCGATCGAGGGGAGATGAAGACGGGTTGCGGGGGATTTTTGAGGAAGAAAAAAAAATGGATCTTTGCAAACTGCTGGAGGGTCTGTTTATATAGGGAAGGAGGAAGGGTCTAGAGAGATCGAGAGGGGTTGTTATGCATCGATGGTTGAGGAGGAAGAGGAGGCGTTCGTTGGAGATCAATGAAAGAGAGATAAAGGACGAAGATGTTGGGAATGAATGGTTAAGGAAAGAGGGGAAGATCGGGCGAAGGAGGTGATGCGTGTGGAAGAGAGCGAGAGAGGAAGGATGGGTGATGGAAGCGTGCGAGGCCGTTGGCAATCGGTGGTTGAGACGAGGCATAAGGAAGATGGGCGATGGAGGAGTGCGACGGGAAAAGTTCCAGAGGGTGAGACGATGAGAGAGAACCCGTGATGGAAAGAAAACGAGATGGAAACAGAGAGAGAAAGTGAATCAGAGAGAAAAAGAGCGAGACCGAGCGCGAATCGGGGGGTAAAACCGAGACGGAGCCCGAGAGAAGACCGTCACAAGCTTTCCAAAATTTGCAAAAGCAAGGCTCTTTTCTCAAAAAAATTCTCAAAAAGGTTTTTTTACAGCCATTTTTGGGTATTTTCTGATTTTTTTTGTTATTTTTAGAAATAAGACTCTAAAATTTACGAGAAAATAAGGGATTTTGACATATTCTTGTAAGAATTTGAAAATATTTATATAAAAGAAGGATTTTTCAAGAATTCAAGGCTATTCTCTGAAAATTTTCTTCAAAAAAGGGTTTTTGATCCAGAATTTGAAGAGATATTCGAGTTTTGTACCTCAAACTGAAAAAAAAAATAGAGCAGTGGATCCAAACGGACACCGGACGGACTGTTTGAGCCTTTCTGAAATTATTTTGGTATTTTTGCAATTTTAATTTGAAAATTTCGGACAACGAGGCTCAGATTTGGATTTTGATATTGGATCTGGATCCGAAATTGAGTCAGATATAGAAAGTTGATTTTATTCCAGTAATTTTGAGAAATAAATTGGAATTTTGTGTGAGAATGACTCGATTCACTCAGAAAATAGGGGTCAGGGGCAAAAAGGAAATATTTACAACATTTTGAAAATTTTGGGGTGTTCACAGATGCCCCGCTTTGCTACTAAGCCGGTTGAAAGTCGAGCTTAGTGGCAAAGAAACACTACAAATTTTGAAAAAAATGCCCCAGTCAGCAGATATGAGTTGGGCGTGGAAGAATTATTTTGAAAACATGGCTTCTCAGGCTTAAAACCTTATCCTGAATGGTTCTGGGGGGACGAAATCCTCAAAAATGATATGACTGAATAACATAAATGAGGAAATCGTGATGGGACTTTGGGCGAAAGTCTCGAAATGGTGGAAAATCAGAATTTTGATCAAGTCTTATGGGTGAGACAATATCAATTTTTGGAATGAGTCAGGTTTAACCCTTAACCTGGATGGGACGAAGATATATCCAGATAATTTGGATGGGAAAAGGAATATAAGCGGACCTCAATGAGACATTTTTTGAGAAAAATGCCTCGTGAGATGAAACTCATGTATGATCTTTTCCTGGATGGATATACAAAGCATGAATTCCTTTGTGGGGAAAAACCATGATGGGACTTGGAGGATTGCCTCGTCGAAACGAGGCTCATGTTTAACCCAAACCTGAATGGAAGATACCTCATGAGAGAGGTTCAGGCTTCACCCTTATCCTGAAAGGGACGACCATACAGAATCCTCGGACGAGGAAGCCGTGATGGGACAGAAAGAAACACATCGCCAAAACGAGATTCAGGTTTTACCCTTGACCTGAGTGGGGGGAACCGTACGGAATCCTCGGATAAAGAAACCGTGATGGACTAGAAAGGATATCTAGTCGAAATGAGATTCAGGTTTAACCCTAACCTGAACGAAAGATACCTCGCGGAGTGAGGTTCAGGCTTAACCCTTAACCTGAAAGGGGGACAATACAGAATCCTCGGATGAAGAAACCATGATGGGACCTTCGGAATTTGGACGAACAAATCCGAAAGGAGTTTGCGAGAAGAGAAAAACAAGATATTCCCTAAAGCTTTGAAAATGGATGATCTTGGATGCCTCATTGCTGAGACTGAAATCAGCTTTTAAAAATAGACGACCTCTCGCAGAAGGTTTTGGTGATACCTCGAGGAGCGAGGTAATAGGTTTAATCCTTAGCCTGAATGGATACAGAATCCTCGAGGAGCGAAGAAACTCTGATGGAACCTCTAGACTTTGCACAACAAGTCTAAGAGAGGTTTGCAAAAGGATGAAAATGGGGGACCCTAAAGCTTGAAAAGGGGTTGATCTTGGGCGCCTCATTGTTGAGACTGAAATAGCTTTTGACAATAACAAACCTTTTGCAGAAAGTTCAGGTTTAACCCTTATCCTGAGCGGGAACTGTCTATGGTGGGACAGTGGGGAACACAGGGAAGTGTGCAGATTCGAGAGACTCAGATCAAACAGAAGGGAAGGACTTTTCAGTCCTAGCTAGGGATGACGTCAGGATACGTCAAAACAAACATCAAGTTCTTGCTTCATGTTGGGATAACTAGAAAATATTGCCAATAAGAAGCAAAAAAATGTAGTTGATTCAGAATGATTGAATTGTGCATATATGTGTGAGAATATCACCTCTTTCTACCTAGAGTATTAACTCCAATTAGGCTAACTCCGTAGAATCAAGAATCAAATTCAAATTTATTGTTGTTGAGTTTCTTCAAGGAAGATATCAATTTCCTTGACATGAAAAGAAAGGAAATATTCTTAGCTTCATAAAAGCGATTGAATGAAAAGATATTGATGGAAGAATTTCACATAGATAAAGATAATTTCCGGCAATTTTGACAGTTTGATATCCTGGGGATTTTCTCATGATGATCTTTTTGCACTCTTTGGAGTCATAGAGCTTTCTTGGGCTTCTGGGAGAGGCTTATTACATCATCCTTTATTTTGGAGATGTCATCGCATAATCAAAGCTGCACAAACAAGGATGCGCACACAACACCCCCTAAAGGCTGACTCTAAATGTAATATTTGAAATGCCTTGCAGGACCTTAATCCTAACTCTATGGTTCAGATCATCTGATTCCAATCAAGGTATGCCGATATACTCAAGCCGAAGCTTGAAGTACATGGCATATAAAATATCTCTCCAGTTCTAAGGTAAAGGCTTCCCAACATCCTTGAGCGCCTACCGATATACCTCGGACTATGGCCCTTAGGTACGTGGTAAGGGGGCGCAAACCCAAATAAGTGGTCCAGTTGTGAGGCTCTCTCCCGAACTATGGTTCAGTGAGATAGCCCAACAATGTGAAGACTGAGACAATATAGGTAGGGATGTTTTCGAAAAACATGTTTAACATGCAAATAAAACCAGAAAGCTCTAATGCAAGTCCTAAAAGAGATAGAATTTAAATGAACAGAAGCATACACTTGCATACATTGTTTGCATTCAATCTCTAGAATTGAGGAGAGTTGTATTTCAGACCTAAGTCTAAGTGAACATGGAATAATCTCCTCAATATGGTCCTATCAAACCATACTTAGATCCTATATGCAATGATGTCAGCTTAGGACAGAATTTAGGCTCCTAAGGTTTGCATGGAAATGAAGCTGACATTTTGAAGAATAAAGACTTAGATAATATCAAGGCAAAGCAAAGGCATAGATTCAACCGGACGAAGATGAGTCCCATCTCGATCGCCAACTTCTGTGATCATGCAAAATTTTTCCTCTCGTTCCTCTTCTTCCTTCTCTTTACCTTTCTAGCCTCTATTCCCCCTTTTTTTAAAGGGGAATAAAAAGATAGAAAAGAAGAGAGAGTGAGAAAAAGAGAAAAGAGAGAGGAACTCTTTTGCAAGGTCTCATCTGACCAAAATTTTCAAAAAATGTTTTAAAAAAAATCTACGGGAAAAATGGAGAGACGGGATTCGCTCGTCGGTACGAGGTTTGACCGTTCCTGGTGCCTTTACCAGAGGTAATCAAACCAAGGATCGAATTTACGCCTTTTTGCTTTGCTAAAATATCATCTAAGAATTTATTCTAAGTCTAAATACACAAAGAATCATGCTTGTGTGAATGCAAAGATGTATGCTCTTTTGAGAAAATGATTTGGAAATTTCCAAGTGTTTCTGAGATGAACTTGATAATAGAGTGAAAAAATGGTTTTGAAATTTGAATCTAACTTAGAACTTTGAGATAGATCTTGGGAAGATTTTTGGAGCTCTAAGCTTTGAAATAATCAGAGTTGGAGAAATAAATCTTTGATTTTAATGAAGAAAAGGGGAAATTTTGAAGCTGAGATAGAAAAGGAAAAATGAAGTTTCAAAGTCAAAAAATGGGTTTTGAATTTGAATTTTGAATCTGGAATGCTAGATGGATTTGGATCTGAAATATGAAAATGGAACTTGGATCCGAAGTCTGGAATCCAAGATAGAATTGAATCCAGGATCTGAAATCCTAAATAGAATTGGATCTAAGGTCTGGGATCCAAAAATGGAGTTGAATCCGAAATCTGAATCCTAAATTGAACTGGATCCGCAGTCTGGAATTCAAAATGAAGTTGAATTCTAGAATCCTAAATGGAATTGGATCCGAAGTCTGTAATCCAACATGGGATTGGGTCTGAAGTCTGGAATCCTAGATGGAACTGGATCCGAAGTCTGAGATCCGAGATGGGATTGGATCTGAAATCTGGAATTTCTAAATGGAATTTGGATCTGAAGTCTGAGATCCAAGATTGAGTTGGATTTGAAATCTGGAATCCTAAATGGAATTTGGATTCAAAATCTGGACCCCTAATTGGAATTGGATCTGAATTCTGGGATCCAAGGTGAGATTGGTTTTTGAAGATTTGAATCCAATATGGAATTGGGTTCTAAATTTAGAATCCAAGGTGGAATTTTAGATCTTTTGAAGATCCGAAATGGGACTTTTGAAGAGGGATATGGGTTTTGAAAACCCAGATTGAATTTAAAACGCAGGAAAAACTGAATTTTTGAGATTTAAAATCAATCTCAAAACTTTGATTGGGAATCAAGACTCAATCTTTAGGTATAACTTTTGAAGAATAAGTTTGATTTTGAAGTTTGAATTTAGAAGATGAATCAGGAATTTCAAAGTTTAAATTAAACTTTGAAATTTGATTTGAATTTGGAAATGAAATAAAAAATGAATTTAAAATTTCAAAGTAAAATTGGACTTTGAAATTGAATTTTGAATAGAAGAATGAATTGAAATTAAAGATTTGATATTCAAGATCACTTGGATTTTTGAAAAGGAATTTTGAAAATATGATGCAATTCTATCCTAAATGATGGATGAATTTAGAGAGTTTTGAAATTGGATTTGAAAAAGCATATTTCATTCTTTAAGTGAATTAAAATAAGATTGAAGATATAATACATCCCTGACTATGGTCATCGAATGTACTATATAATAATCATATTTGAATTTAGGTGAAGAATAAAATATATTTTGGTGCTTTTATAGAGTTTAAAATGAAATTAGCTCTCAATATATCCTGACTATGGCCATTGATATATATTTTGAGTGAATTTTAAGTTAAACTCTGATAAAAGAAGAGAATATTTAGAAATATGATGATTTTTTGAAAGGAGATCCAGTGTAGATTCAATGTTATTCCATAAAAGATGAAAATCCTAAGTTTTGTTCATATCCTGACTATGGCCATTGATGAAAATCATCAACTTAGGATTTAATCACCTCCTGTTAGAATGGTGCTCGTGCCATTCGTGCTCCCATTCGTGAAACTTTTAGAAAAATCAATTTTCTCATATTCATATTCATTCATTCATATTATTCAAATTGCATTGTTTTCAAATTCATTTTCCAATTTTAATTTTAGAAAAATCAATTTTCTCAAGGATTTACCAAGTTTCTCAGGATTAGATTTTCTTAGAATCCTATGTTTTCAAATGACATTTTAAAGCATTTTCCAAGTTCAAATCAATATTTTTCAATGTTTTAAAATTCTCAAATTTCAAAATCCCAAGTTTTTAGAAATCGATTTTCTCAAAAATCTAATTTTTCTGAGAATCTAATTTTGGATTTTCTCAAAAATGGTTCTTTTGAAGAGGGATCTGGGTTTTGAAAACCCAGATTGAATTTAAAACGTAGGAAAAACTGAATTTTTGAGATTTAAAATCAATCTCAAAACTTTGATTGAGAATCAAGACTCAATCTTTAGGTATAACTTTTGAAGAATAAGTTTGATTTTATAGTTTGAATTTAGAAGATGAATCAGAAATTTCAAAATTTAAATTGAACTTTGAAATTTAATTTGAATTTGGAAATGGAATAAAAAATGAATTTGAAACTTCAAAGTCAAATTGGACTTTGAAATTCAATTATGAATAGAAGAATGAATTGAAATTGAAGATTTGATATTCAAGATCACTTGGATTTTTAAAAAGGAATTTTGAAAATATGATGCAATTTTATCCTCAATGATGAATGAATTTAGAGAGTTTTGAAATTGGATTTGAAAGAGCATATTTCATTCTTTAAGTGAATTAAAATAAGATTGAAGATATAATACATCCCTGACTATGGTCATGGAATGTATTATATAATAATCATATTTGAATTCAGGTGAAGAATAAAATATATTTTGGTGCTTTTATAGAGTTTAAAATAAAATTAACTCTTAATATATCCTAATTATGGCCATTGATATATATTTTGAGTGAATTTTAAGTTAAACTCTGATAAAAGAAGAGAATTTTTAGAAATATGATGATTTTTTGAAAGGAGATCCAGTGTTATTCCATAAAATATGAAAATCCTAAGTTTTTTTCACATCCTGACTATGGCCATTGATGCAAATCATCAACTTAGGATTTAATCACCTCCTGTTAGAATGGTGCCCGTGCCATTCGTGCTCCCATTCGTGAAACTTTTTGAAAAATAATAGAAAATAATGAAATAGAGAGTATTTAAATTGTAAAACCCGCAAAATTTCGGTAATTATGAAACTAAATAAAGGATAAAATCCTTGAAAGTAAATATGATAAAATAATATGGAGTCGATCCAAATAGATCTTGAATCCAAACTGGATAGAATGGATCCAGTATCTGGATTCGGGTACGACAAACAGATTCGGATCCTGGATGGATCCAAAACCCAATTAGAATCCAATTGGATTTTTATGGATCCAAATTTTGTCGAATTTCGATCAAGAGACAAAAATCTAGTTAGAAGATTAAGAAGATCTAAAATACAATTCGTAATTGAAATTCGTCGAAAAATCAATTCGTATATGAAAGAATTAAACATGGCCAATAGTGCAACAAGATGAGAAACAGTGTTGTGGTGAGGTGTATTGCCTAGGGATGAGGCAACCTGAGTTCAAATCCCATGAACTACACTCACACAGATTTTAGAAAAAAGACACGTCTCTTTGTCAAAAATGTTATTTTTGTAATTTCCACCAAAACCTTACTAAAGGTTAAATAAATTAATGTTGCAAGAATATACAACGAAATTCAAAATAGCACACTGGAGGGGCCTGTTACCCTTGCAGAAGAGGTCCCTAGTTCAAATCCCTTGTGCGCCATGGAGCCTTTTTGCTAAAAACGACTTTGAAAAAAATTGTGCCTTTTAAAATTCAACGAAACCTCCTCATTTAAGAAGGGTCTAAATGAGGAAACGTTGGGCCATCAAAGGGGACGGCTGGACGGTTTTCAAAAAAATAGAAACCCAACTGTTTCCCTCTATGAAAAGACCCACTTTCCCATATTTTCAAAATCTGGAAAAGTGGAGGTGAGGGAGTTACAAAAACGTGAATGGTGGACAGTTTCAAAATTTTTAGAAATTAAAAATCATGCTTAAATAAAGGACATTAATTAGGGGAAAGGTGGGCCTTGAGAAAAGAAAACCGTGAACTCATTTTGGGGCTCCATCATTTTCATCTCTCCCTCTCCTCTCTCAACTCTTCTCTCTCTCACGCCCATTCTCTCTCAGCCCAGCCATGAGACCTACCTGTTTGCTTCCAGCCATTGACACCATTATCCCTCTCTACCAATCCGTGTGGCTCATCCTTGAGTGTTGTCCTCCATTACTTCCGGCAAGACTCTTGCTTGAAGTCATTCAACGCACCAACGAAGGAAGCGTGGCCACCTCCGGGTTCGATCTTCATCGAGAGGTAAGAGGCCTTGTATCTCTATGCAGGTGTTTGGTGCCTTGTGAGACACGTATATTGCATATCTTTTGAAAATACGTAGTAAAATGCATACATCTAGCAGTATAAAATAACCATGGTGTTGGTCGATTTTCCTCATGTGAAGTTCTGGAATTTTTATTTTGATCAGCCATGACATTGTTTGGCATAAACGTGTAGTTAGTGATTGTCGATTTTCTCATGTGGTAGGTTGCGAAGCTTTTTCATTTCTTGTTAGTAGGATATAAACGATTTTAGATGGTAATATGTGCACGAATCAGAATCATGTGGGTGGTATACTTCAGTAAACACCATTTTGATTTCTGACTTTTGCATATCAGTTTGGGGTCGAGGCTGTTCGCTGACCTCGGAAGACATGGGTCCAGCCTATTGACCTTCCCGCATGTCCTACTCGGTCTACAGCCAATGTTGTGACGTTTTTGCACAACAACGAAGGTTGGTTTGCAGCCAATGCTGTAATGTTCTCACACAGTGGTATGCGTTGATCTCAAGCACAGGTTTCCATTACACATGATATTTGAAGCCATATAAAAAGAAACAAAAATGTAAACAACCGATTAAAGTGTTTCTAGCATAATAAAATTCTGAAATGGGTTTATATAGAGATGCATGGTCCTGTATCATCGGGTTATAATATGTGCATTAGCGTGTTATTAATACGTGAATAAGTTAGATCTATGAATCTGAAACAAAAATGCCTGATTAGATTTTTGGTCATGTTTTATTATAGGCATTATCATATTATAGATCGTTGTAAATCATAAACAAAAGCATATGGTCAGATTTTTATCACAAATCAATATAGGTATTATTATATGATCAGGTGGATTATTTTATAAACATGTATGATTGGCTTAATCATGATCTGATTAGACAACAAATTCTTGCTATTATAAAGAAGAAAGGAGTCACTATTTGAGAATATCATTGCGACGAGCTGCAGGCCTGACCCGACCGACCAGGAACTGTCGACCCTACAGGGGCTATCCGCTGGAATGCCATTGAAGCACAACCAGTGTAGTGTATTTGGCTGGGCATTGTTGGCCTGACAACACTACATAATCTTCTTGGCGGACTAGCCATGTCTGGCTAGCAGGACCTGACCGACTCTCGTCCGTTCTGCAAGTTTTATTTTCTGTCATGGTTTAGAACACCAAATGTAGGTGTTGCGGTTATGTAACAAAAGGGGTATCTAGCATATTGTGACCAGCAGGGGTCTGTCCAACCCCACTCCACTTTGTGTGTATTTTTATGACCAAATCACGCACGTCACCCTGTGGGGACGTTGCAAGTTAAGCTCTGTCCGACCCCAAAATCCATATGTTGTGATTATTAGTATGTGGGTCATCCTATTAGAAAGTTATGTTTCTCACATTACACACCATGGAGGGTTGAGAAGGTCTTTAGCTGTTCATGGTAATCATGTCAGTTTCTTTGTTTGCATGAACTAAGTTGCACATTTTGGGTTAGCTCAATTTCTAAAACGTATTCTTACTAAATTGATTTGTTGGTTTTCCTCTGTTACAGCCCGATCCACGGATAATATGTAAATCTATACATAATTGTGCCCTTTACATACCCATACAAATGTGTGTGTATATATATATATATATATATACTGAATGAACTCGTTATTCACTTCTCATGTTAAGAGTATGCACATTAAATAGAAATGCTCATAATATTAATAGTATGTCGAAGATTTAAAATTTTCACCTTCCATTAGTAAATTTATTTGAAATGAGTCAATCTATTTAGTGGATCCATGAAATGCAAGAGTTTCCTTGGGTTTGCCATCAGTCATGGGAATAAGTGTACACCAGCATATTTTTGTAAAAAGTTGCATACCTTATCATGTGTGCACTAAATTAATAAAGTAGCCTTACTGAACTATGTGAAATACCTAAAATGACAATTGTATTGGTCACTTCTCATATAAATGATGTATGCCTCGCAGAAGGAGGATATGATTGGGTCTCATTCATAGACCACAGTTTTTGCCAACTGTTTATTCTAAATAATTTATACTCTGATGGAAATTTAGAGTCTTGCTAGAGCTCAGAAATGAACTTGTGGTTCTGAAGAACCTTTGTAGTGCCATACGAGCACTTATGAATGGTTAAAATTGGGTTATGCCATGTTGCGGCACAATCAGTAGGGTACGGTATGTATACCCTAGCATAAAAACAAAAGTTAAGATAATGCATATACAAGTACTTGGTTCAGGTTCGTACCAAACTACGAAAAGTTGTATTAGTGCCTATTGCACACTAAGTTAAGAAATGTGCATACCTTGATATCACCCAGAGTATGGGTTGGGATTTTGGAAATCCCCCGTGGTGCAATGACTCGCACCAAGAAATAAACAAAATACAAAATATGCATATAAAACAAGTGTGGGTTTCTGGGTACACCTGAAAGACGGTGTATGTTACTAGACCCAAACAAATAAGAATGAAAAGATATGCACACATAAAATAAAATTGGGGGGATTCTGGGTATACTGAAATGGTATATGTTACTGGTTTCCCGGGATACTGGGTATACCTGACAACGGTATATGTTACTGGTTTCCCAGGGCTCTGGGTACACCTGAAGACGGTGTATGTTACCGGACCCATGGTCTATCTTGGAGAGGGTAGATGGTACAACCTCCGTGGGACATTCTTGTTTTTGTGAGAGCTAGGCGTCTCACCGGTCCCCAGTCCACGGAGTTAGGGGGCCAGGACTACCAATGTGTCCTAGGTGGTAGATCCAAGTCTTTTGCAGAAGTACAGGGTGCATCCGAATTCTAGTTCTAGCCTTTGGGGAGTACTCTCTCGGTCGTGAACCGTCCCCTTTGGATATCCGTACGGCTAGTCATACGGGTTATCAAAGAATAAACCCCCGTGTGGTCTCGGTCCGCTACGATGTCGAATGTCTGTGCGTACCCACAGGGTAATTAACAAGATGAAACATAAAGTTAGTGCATTAAGAAAGATCTTCAAGTAGTTGCATACTGCTCAATGTTGAAATTGTTGGAGTAAGTTGTGACTCCTGTAGAGCATGATTCCGATTAGTTTTCCGTTACATGGAAATCGTGATAACTTATGAATGATGTGTTGAACGTTGATGTTTGTGCTTTATACACACTTTACATTAATTGCTTTAGTTAAGTAAGGCGTACATCCTCAATTGTTCCAAAGTTGTTATTGCTTATATAAATATGGTTCATGCATATGATGTAGCGTGCTTTGACGTTGATGGAATATATCATGAAATACTTAACCTTAGTGACCTGTACATTTATCACTTGTTAAATGGTTATTAGTTCTATCTAAACATGTTGCACATATACTTGTACACGGGACACTGTGCACATTCATATGGATATTATGCTTCTTACTCAGACGTGGTAGTCTGACCCTTTCTGAATTAATGTTTTTTTCAGGAAACTGTATGACGAGCAATTGCGGCCGTCGCTGCGGCCAGTGCTATGTGACCATATCTTCTTCGGATGTCCTGAGGAATATGACTTGTAATAAATCATTAAGTTGTAAATAGTAACTTGTAGTATTTCAATGCAAGAATTTATTTTACTTAAATGCCTTGAGTCTGTGCTATTACTTGTAACCCGCCCAAATAATTTGACGAAGGATTTAATAAAGCTTTTCCGCTGTTGTTTAGAAAAAAAAAAGTTTATTCCAAATTTTCCAAGTTAAATATTTGGGGCGTTACAACTATGGTATCAGAGCAGGACAAGAATATATGGTTCATGGCCTCCCAGCGACCCTGCAAGAGCTCTGTAAGTATATAGTATTTGAATTATATTTTTAATTCCTGAAGAAATTGATTTATGGTGTGAAAATCAAGAACCTAGATATATGGCTAGAAACATCATTCGATATTTTTTGTGATCAAGATATGCGGGAGACATGTTATTTTGTTGTTCGACTAGATGGCTAGAGGTGCTAGGTGTGACGATCTTCTTGAATCACTAAACAAGCTAACTAGTCTTAGGAGAACGAATAAACACGGAAGGTCAACCTTGATAGTAATTGCATCAATAACCACAAATGTTAAGTCAGAATAAAGGACGAAGAGCCTTTAGAGAATAGACTAGACTTAAAGATTTTATTATTCATGTTGTCGAGATCTAAGATGAATATTTGGTTTAAATATTCAATGGAATGATTTTAAGTTTAATACTTGGACTTGTCTAATCTAGAATTCTATACAAGATCGTAACGAATACTATCGGTAATATAGAATCTGACGAATTGAGATTAGATACGCATTGAACACTGAATCATATCTGAGTCAATTGATGTCTTTAGGACACATATCACTTCCTATTAAATAAAGGCTATGCCACTATGGATTCAGAAATGGATTTTTTTTTTATATCCTAAACAGAATTCTACATACTCTAAACGAGACACGAGGTTCAAATTTCAAATTGTTTTGAAGTTCCCATTTAGAATAACACACATGCAATGGTCCCTTGTATAATGTAAAGAATATCACAGGGATGAACATTATAAGATTCTGCATAAGGCATAAATGAGAACATTATGTAAGAAAAAGAGACAGACTTATCTTCTCACAGTGTTACAACTAATGATGATATATATATATATATAATATAGAATAAAGCACATAGAATGAATTTTTGATATTTCCAGAGAGATTTTCATTGGATAACAGGAAAAAAAAAATTTAGAATACAAGAAGATACTCCAGTCTAGTTGCTTAGTTCTTGTAACGAATTTCGCAGACGAAATTCCTTTTTAGGGGGAAAGGATGTAAAACCCGCAAAATTTCGGTAATTATCAAACTAAATAAAGGATAAAATCCTTGAAAGTAAATATGATAAAATAATATGGAGTCGATCCAAATAGATCTTGAATCCAAACTGGATAGAATGGATCCAGTATCTGGATTCGGGTACGACAAACAGATTCGGATCCTGGATGGATCCAAAACCCAATTAGAATCCAATTGGATTTTTATGGATCCAAATTTTGTCGAATTTCGATCAAGAGACAAAAATCTAGTTAGAAGATTAAGAAGATCTAAAATACAATTCGTAATTGAAATTCGTCGAAAAATCAATTCGTATATGAAAGAATTAAACATGGCCAATAGTGCAACAAGATGAGAAACAGTGTTGTGGTGAGGTGTATTGCCTAGGGATGAGGCAACCTGAGTTCAAATCCCATGAACTACACTCACACAGATTTTAGAAAAAAGACACGTCTCTTTGTCAAAAATGTTATTTTTGTAATTTCCACCAAAACCTTACTAAAGGTTAAATAAATTAATGTTGCAAGAATATACAACGAAATTCAAAATAGCACACTGGAGGGGCCTGTTACCCCTGCAGAAGAGGTCCCTAGTTCAAATCCCTTGTGCGCCATGGAGCCTATTTGCTAAAAACGACTTTGAAAAAAATTGTGCCTTTTAAAATTCAACGAAACCTCCTCATTTAAGAAGGGTCTAAATGAGGAAACGTTGGGCCATCATAGGGGACGGCTGGACGGTTTTCAAAAAAATAGAAACCCAACTGTTTCCCTCTATGAAAAGACCCACTTTCCCATATTTTTAAAATCTGGAAAAGTGGAGGTGAGGGAGTTACAAAAACGTGAATGGTGGACAGTTTCAAAATTTTTAGAAATTAAAAATCATGCTTAAATAAAGGACATTAATTAGGGGAAAGGTGGGCCTTGAGAAAAGAAAACCGTGAACTCATTTTGGGGCTCCATCATTTTCATCTCTCCCTCTCCTCTCTCAACTCTTCTCTCTCTCACGCCCATTCTCTCTCAGCCCAGCCATGAGACCTACCTGTTTGCTTCCAGCCATTGACACCATTATCCCTCTCTACCAATCCGTGTGGCTCATCCTTGAGTGTTGTCCTCCATTACTTCCGGCAAGACTCTTGCTTGAAGTCATTCAACGCACCAACGAAGGAAGCGTGGCCACCTCCGGGTTCGATCTTCATCGAGAGGTAAGAGGCCTTGTATCTCTATGCAGGTGTTTGGTGCCTTGTGAGACACGTATATTGCATATCTTTTGAAAATACGTAGTAAAATGCATACATCTAGCAGTATAAAATAACCATGGTGTTGGTCGATTTTCCTCATGTGAAGTTCTGGAATTTTTATTTTGATCAGCGATGACATTGTTTGGCATAAACGTGTAGTTAGTGATTGCCGATTTTCTCATGTGGTAGGTTGCGAAGCTTTTTCATTTCTTGTTAGTAGGATATAAACGATTTTAGATGGTAATCTGTGCACGAATCAGAATCATGCGGGTGGTATACTTCAGTAAACACCATTTTGATTTCTGACTTTTGCATATCAGTTTGGGGTCGAGGCTGTTCGCTGACCTCGGAAGACATGGGTCCAGCCTATTGACCTTCCCGCATGTCCTATTCGGTCTACAGCCAATGCTGTGATGTTTTTGCACATCAACGAAGGTTGGTTTGCAGCCAATGCTGTAATGTTCTCACACAGTGGTATGCGTTGATCTCAAGCACAGGTTTCCATTACACATGATATTTGAAGCCATATAAAAAGAAAAAAAAAATGTAAACAACCGATTAAAGTGTTTCTAGCATAATAAAATTCTGAAATGGGTTTATATAGAGATGCATGGTCCTATATCATCGGGTTATAATATGTGCATTAGCGTGTTATTAATACGTGAATAAGTTAGATCTATGAATCTGAAACAAAAATGCCTGATTAGATTTTTGGTCATGTTTTATTATAGGCATTATCATATTATAGATCGTTGTAAATCATAAACAAAAGCATATGGTCAGATTTTTATCACAAATCAATATAGGTATTATTATATGATCAGGTGGATTATTTTATAAACATGTATGATTGGCGTAATCATGATCTGATTAGACAACAAATTCTTGCTATTATAAAGAAGAAAGGAGTCACTATTTGAGAATATCATTGCGACGAGCTGCAGGCCTGACCCGACCGACCAGGAACTGTCGACCCTACAGGGGCTATCCGCTGGAATGCCATTGAAGCACAACCAGTGTAGTGTATTTGGCTGGGCGTTGTTGGCCTGACAACACTACATAATCTTCTTGGCGGACTAGCCATGTCTGGCTAGCAGGACCTGACCGACTCTCGTCCGTTCTGCAATTTTTATTTTCTGTCATGGTTTAGAACACCAAATGTAGGTGTTGCGGTTATGTAACAAAAGGGGTATCTAGCATATTGTGACCAGCAGGGGTCTGTCCAACCCCACTCCACTTTGTGTGTATTTTTATGACCAAATCACGCACGTCACCCTGTGGGGACGTTGCAAGTTAAGCTCTGTCCGACCCCAAAATCCATATGTTGTGATTATTAGTATGTGGGTCATCCTATTAGAAAGTTATGTTTCTCACATTACACACCATGGAGGGTTGAGAAGGTCTTTAGCTGTTCATGGTAATCATGTCAGTTTCTTTGTTTGCATGAACTAAGTTGCACATTTTGGGTTAGCTCGATTTCTAAAACGTATTCTTACTAAATTGATTTGTTGGTTTTCCTCTGTTACAGCCCGATCCACGGATAATATGTAAATCTATATATAATTGTGCCCTTTACATACCCATACAAATGTGTGTATATATATATATATATACTGAATGAACTCGTTATTCACTTCTCATGTTAAGAGTATGTACATTAAATAGAAATGCTCATAATATTGATAGTATGTCGAAGATTTAAAATTTTCACCTTCCATTAGTAAATTTATTTGAAATGAGTCATTCTATTTAGTGGATCCATGAAATGCAAGAGTTTTCTTGGTTTTGCCATCAGTCATGGGAATAAGTGTACACCAGCATATTTTTGTAAAAAGTTGCATACCTTATCATGTGTGCACTAAATGAATAAAGTAGCCTTACTGAACTATGTGAAATACCTGAAATGATAATTGTATTGGTCACTTCTCATATAAATGATGTATGCCTCGCAGAAGGAGGATATGATTGGGTCTCATTCATAGACCACAGTTTTTGCCAACTGTTTATTCTAAATAATTTATACTCTGATGGAAATTTAGAGTCTTGCTAGAGCTCAGAAATGAACTTGTGGTTCTGAAGAACCTTTGTAGTGCCATACGAGCACTTATGAATGGTTAAAATTGGGTTATGCCATGTTGCGGCACAATCAGTAGGGTACGGTATGTATACCCTAGCATAAAAACAAAAGTTAAGATAATGCATATACAAGTACTTGGTTCAGGTTCGTACCAAACTACGAAAAGTTGTATTAGTGCCTATTGCACACTAAGTTAAGAAATGTGCATACCTTGATATCACCCAGAGTATGGGTTGGGATTTTGGAAATCCCCCGTGGTGCAATGACTCGCACCAAGAAATAAACAAAATACAAAATATGCATATAAAACAAGTGTGGGGTTCTGGGTACACCTGAAAGACGGTGTATGTTACTAGACCCAAACAAATAAGAATGAAAAGATATGCACACATAAAATAAAATTGGGGGGATTCTGGGTATACTGAAATGGTATATGTTACTGGTTTCCCGGGATACTGGGTATACCTGACAACGGTATATGTTACTGGTTTCCCAGGGCTCTGGGTACACCTGAAGACGGTGTATGTTACCGGACCCATGGTCTACCTTGTAGAGGGTAAATGGTACAACCTCCGTGGGACATTCTTGTTTTTGTGAGAGTTGGGCGTCTCACCGGTTCCCAGTCCACGGAGTTAGGGGGCCAGGACTACCAATGTGTCCTAGGTGGTAGATCCATGTCTTTTGCAGAAGTACAGGGTGCATCCGAATTCTAGTTCTAGCCTTTGGGGAGTACTCTCTCGGTCGTGAACCGTCCCCTTTGGATATCCGTACGGCTAGTCATACGGGTTATCAAAGAATAAACCCCCGTGTGGTCTCGGTTCGCTACGATGTCGAATGTCTGTGCGTACCCACAGGGTAATTAACAAGATGAAACATAAAGTTAGTGCATTAAGAAAGATCTTCAAGTAGTTGCATATTGCTCGATGTTGAAATTGTTGGAGTAAGTTGTGACTCCTGTAGAGCATGATTCCGATTAGTTTTCCGTTACATGGAAATCGTGATAACTTATGAATGATGTGTTGAACGTTGATGTTTGTGCTTTATACACACTTTACATTAATTGCTTTAGTTAAGTCAGGCGTACATCCTCAATTGTTCCAAAGATGTTATTGCTTATATAAATATGGTTCATGCATATGATGTATCGTGCTTTGACGTTGATGGAATATATCATGAAATTCTTAACCTTAGTGACCTATACATTTATCACTTGTTAAATGATTATTAGTTCTATCTAAACATGTTGCACATATACTTGTACACGGGACACTGTGCACATTCATATGGATATTATGCTTCTTACTCAGACGTGGTAGTCTGACCCTTTCTGAATTAATGTTTTTTTCAGGAAACTGTATGACGAGCAATTGCGGCCGTCGCTGCGGCCAGTGCTATGTGACCATATCTTCTTCGGATGTCCTGAGGAATATGACTTGTAATAAATCATTAAGTTGTAAATAGTAACTTGTAGTATTTCAATGCAAGAATTTATTTTACTTAAATGCCTTGAGTCTGTGCTATTACTTGTAACCCGCCCAAATAATTTGACGAAGGATTTAATAAAGCTTTTCCGCTGTTGTTTAGAAAAAAAAAATTTATTCCAAATTTTCCAAGTTAAATATTTGGGGCGTTACATATATGCTCATTCATTCTATCTAAGACTGGAAATGTAGAGTTTTCATTAATATCTAGCTTATTACAACACTGGAATTGAAAATATCAAAACTTCTAATTCAGCTTTTCATATTCCTGCAAAATAGAGTTAGTGCAATGCCAAGGTAAGTGGAAGAAATTAGGCTGAAAATGCAAACGTAGATGGATATGCTAATTCTAACATAAGATGCTATAGTCATGCTAAATAAGAGAGGTATATGGCATATCTTGCATTTTTGAGAAAATGTGCATATATACATGTATATATATATATATATATATATATATATATATATATATATATATATATATATATGGGTAATACCATAAGCAAATGAAAACCTATATGTGAGAAGGCATGTGTAATGGATGAAGGCAAGAGTCAGGCTGATCCAAGATGAATCAACATGAAATATGGTAGTTCCTGATGAACCACCATAGAAAAGAAGGGACACAGTGGTTCATTGTGAACCACTGTGAAAGGAAAACTACTATAGTAAAGAAGGATTATAGAGGTTCTTTGTAAACCACTGTAAAAGATAACCACTATAGTAGTTCCTAATGGACTACTATAAAAAAAAAAAGAGACCACGGTGGTTCATTGTGAACCACTGTGAAACATAACCACTATGGTGGTTCTTGATGAACTACCATAGAAAGAAGGAACACAGTGGTTCATTGTGAACCACTGTGAAACATAACAACTGTGGTAGTTCTAGATGAACTACCATAGAAAAGAAGAAACACAGTGGTTCATTGTGAACCACTGTGAAACATAACAACTATGGTAGTTCTTGATGAACTACCATAGAAAAGAAGAAACACAGTGACTTGAGGGGCTATTGGTGAACAGTCATGATGAGATATCCCTGAGGATATGAAACTGCAGTAATTGAATGAATGGGCAACGTTGCAATTTGCCAATACAAGAATGCAATGGACTACGAGGGCATATGCAATGGGTACCTACACAAGAGACTCGATGCCTATTTGCTGAAGATGAAGTCACTGCTATACAATAACCTGTTTCAGCTGATGCAAATAGATGCCTACAAAAGGGAGGAGTTGAGTATATCTGCTATAGGTATACATATGATGGAACACATTTGGCATATATGCATGGTGTACATGCATGTGCTATGGACTGGGTGCATGACAGCAGGCAGTAGGTGGCTGAACTGTAGGCAAGGAGGACATAGTAGGTTTGTAAGGCTGGAAGCAGGTTCACAAAGTGTTGTGATAGTGAGATGGTGTTGCAGGGAAAAGTGAAGTTGTGAATACAATGAGATAGTGAATGGATTACAGAGCATACATTGATTATGCCCATGGTGTGATTTAGGTGATTGTTGTGCAAAAAGGGTGGAATTTAGATGAAGTGTAACAACATGAGTGCTAAAATGGTGTGAGGGGTAGTAGTTGATGCATGTTGATAGGTTGGAGGATATGAGTAGAATATGCACAGGATTTCAGAGAATATAAATGCTGGGATAGTATGCTTGTTTACATGTATTCATGAGGAAACCATGTTTAAGCACAAAATCTCAGTCGATGGGGGGAGCAAAGGCAACCTCATACATGCGTATTTGGGCAATCATTACTATAATTAAAACCACAATATAGTGAAATTTTCTGGCATATCTCATTGATCCATTGTTTAACAACAAGTGAAAGCGTGAATTCAGTAAACAGTGAGTGAACCTGTGAAATAGTAAATGACTTAATGAATCAAATAAAGGTACCAAGGAAACTCACGACATTTCTGCAAAGAACGAAAAAGGAAAAGGGTGACTAACCATAGATGTGCAAATGGTGATTGCACGCGGTTAATATGCTGGCGTACTATAGCATCCGTAGATGCACAAATGGTGATTACACACGGTTAATATGCTGGCGTATTATAGCATCAGTGAGTTTGTAGAGGATTCAGTTACTGAAGAAAGCCCTTGCTCTTTCGATGATCTCTGCAACTATGAATCAATGAAGGATCCGGTTACAAAAGAAAGCCCTTGCTCTTTTGACGCTGTGAAAGAGGAAGAGAAAAATGTCGACCGAGGGGAGATGAAGACGGGTTGCGGGGGATTTTTGAGGAAGAAAAAAAATGGATCTCTGCAAACCGCTGGATGGTCTGTTTATATAGGGAAGGAGGAAGGGTCTAGAGAGATCGAGAGGAGTCGTTATTTATCGATGGTTGAGGAGGAAGAGGAGGCGTTCGTTGGAGATCAACGGAAGAGAGATGAAGGACGAAACTGTTGGGAATGAAGGGTTGAGGAAAGAGGGGAAGATCGGGCGAAGGAGGTGATGCGTGTGGAAGAGAGCGGGAGAGGAAGGATGGGTGATGGAAGTGTGCGAGGTCGTTGGCGATCGGTGGTTGAAACGAGGCATGAGGAAGATGGGCGATGGAGGAGTGCGACGAGGAAAGTTCCAGAGGGTGAGACGATGAGAGAGAACCCGTGATGGAGAGAAAACGATATGGAAACAGAGAGAGAAAGCGAAACGGAGAGAAAAAGAGTGAGACCGAGCGCGAATCAGGGGGTAAAATCGAGACGGAGCCCGAGAGGAGACCGTCACAAGCTTTCCAAAATTTGCAAAAGCAAGGCTCTTTTCTCGAAAATTTTCTCAAAAAGGTTTTTTATAGCCATTTTTGGGTATTTTCTGATTTTTTTTCTTATTTTTAGAAATAAGACTCTAAAATTTATGAGAAAATGAAGGATTTTGACATATTCTTGTAAGAATTTGAAAATATTTATATAAAAGAAGGATTTTTCAAGAATTCAAGGCTATTATCTGAAAAATTTCTTTAAAAAGCGGGTTTTTGATCCAAAATTTGAAGAGATATTCGAGTTTTTGACCTCAAACTGAAAAAAAAACAGAGCAGTGGATCCAAACGGACACCGGACGGACTGTCTGAGCCTTTCTGAAATTATTTTGGTATTTTTGCAATTTTAATTTGAAAATTTCTGACAACAAGGCTCAGATTTGGATTCTGATATTTGATCCGAATCCGAAATTGAGTCAGATATAGAAAGTTGATTTTATTCCAGTAATTTTGAGAAATAAATTAGAATTTTGCGCGAGAATGACTCGATTCACTCAGAAAATAGGGGTCAACATTTTGAAAAATTTGGGGTGTTCACACTCTGCGAACGGTATAATGTTGGCATGTGGTTTCTTTTACTTATAAGAACCTTCTTTATCGTTTCAGCGTACCACATGATATTGTGTTAGATAACGGTAGCCACTTCAAGAATGAAAAGATGAAGACCTTATGTTCGAAGTTCAGGATTCATCATCACTTTGTGATCATTGCAAAAAATTTTCTTTTCCTCTTTCCTATTCTTTTCCCTTTTGAGGAAAAAAAGAGGGGAAAAAAGAAAGAGAAAGAAACTCTTTTGCAAAGTCTCACTTGACCTAAATTTTGAAAATGTTTTGAAATTACTCGCCTTCGTTTTGAAAATTTATGGGAAAAAAATGGAGAGACGGGATTCGCTCATCGATACGAGGTTCGACCGTTCCTGGCGCCTTTACCAGAGGTAATCAAACCAATGATCGAATTTATGCCTTTTTGCTTTGCTAAAATATTATCTAAGAATTTATTCTAAGTCTAGAGTGCACAGAGAATCATGCTTGTGTTATGCAAATGCAGAAGTGTATGATTTTGAGAAAACACTTTTGGAAATCTCAGATTTTCCAAGTGATTCTGAAGTAAATGTGATAATGGAATGAAGAAATGGTTTTCGAAAGTTGAATCTAACTTTAGAGCTTTTGAGATAGATCTGAAAAGATATTTGAAGTTCTAAGTTTTTGAAATAATCAAAGTTGGGAAAATAAATCTTGAATTGAAAAGAATGAAGCGAAAGGAGAATTTTTGAAGTTGAGATAGAAAAAGTGAAGTTTCAAAAAGTCGAAATGGAGGATTCCAAAGTGGAGATGGAATTTGAAATGGAATTGAATTCTGGATTCGAAGTTTGAAACCAGAATGGAATTTGGATTTAAGAAATTCAAATGGAATTTGAAAACAAAATTGGATTTAAGAAGTCCAAATGGGATCTGAAAACGGAATTTGGTTTTGAAATCTGAAATTGGGAATAGAATTGGATTTGAAATCTGAAATCCAAGACGGAATTTGAATCCAAAGTCTGAATCCTAAATAGAATTGGATCCGAATTCTGGGAACCAATATGGAGTTGAATTCGAAGTCTGGAATCCTGAATGGGATTGGATCCGAAGTCTGGAATCCAAGATGGAGTTGAATCCGGGGTCTGGAATCCTAAATGGAATTGGATCCAAAGTCTGGGATCCAAAAATGGAGTTGGATCCGAAATCTGGAATCCTAAATGGAATTGGATCCGGAGTCTGGAATCCAAGATGGAGTTGAATCCGAGATCTGGAATCCTAAATGGAATTGGATCCAAAGTTTGGGATCCAAAAATGGAGTTGGATCTGAAATCTGGAATCCTAAATGGAATTGGATCCGAAGTCTGGAATCCAAGATGAGATTGATTTTTGAAGATCTGAATCCAAAGTGGAATTGGGTTCTAAATTTAGAACCCAAGATGGGTTCTAAATTTAGAACCCAAGATGGTATTTGGATTTTTAAAGATCCAAAATGGGACTTAGAAGATGGATCTGGATTTTGAAAATACAGTTTTTGAATTTAAAATTTAGGAAAAACTGAATTCTGAGATTTAGAATTAATCTCAAAACTTTGATTCTAAATTGAGAATCAAGACTCAATTTTTAGGTAGAACTTTGAAGATAAAGAATATACTTGATTTTAAAGTTTGAATTTGAAATCAGAAGATGAATCAGAAGATGAATCAGAAAGTTCAAAGTTTGAACTTTGAAATTGGATTTGGGATTGAATTTGAAATTGAATCCTGAAAAATGAATTTTGAAATTTCAAAGTTGAATTGAACTTTGAAATTTGATTTGAATTGGAGATAAAATTTTGAATATAAAAATGAATTTGAAATTTCAAAGTCAAATTGGACTTTGAAATTGAATTTTGAATCTTGAAATAAGATAGAATTTGAACTTGAATTTATAAATAAGAATTGATTTGAGGAATGTAGAAGGTATTTGATGATTTATCTAAAAAATCACTTGGATTTTGAAATAAAAAGAACTTTTGAAAATATGATATAATTCTATACTAAATGATGAATGAATTTAAAAGGATTTTGAAATTTGAATTTTAGAAATCATATTTCATTCTTCAAATGAATTGAAATAAGATTGAAGATATAATACATTCCTGACTATGGCCATTGAATGTATTATATAATAATCATATTTAGATTCAAGTGAAGAATACAACACATTTTTTTGTGTTTTTATAGAGTCTAAAATGAAATTGACCCTCAATATATCCTGACTATGGCCATTGATATATGTTTCGAGTTAATTTTAAGTTAAACTCTGATAAAATGAGAAAATATTTGGAAAATATGATGATTTTTGAAAAGGATCCAGTGTGGGATCTAGTTTTATTCCATAAAAGATGAAAATCCTAAGTTTTGTTCATACCTTGACTATGGCCATTGATGCAAATCATCAACTTAGAATTTGATCACCTCCTATTAGAATGGTGCGCGAGCCATTCGTGTTCCCATTCGTGAATTTTTGAAATAAAAGAGGAAAATGATATGAAAACAAACAATTTCTAAGACATATATACTTATACATTCTAATCTAGGGCTCGAAAGGAAAATTTTTCATTGATATCTAACTATTACAACTCTTGGAATCGAAATTGAAATTACAATTTCCAAACTAGGAAAGAAAATAACATTTCTTTTTTTTTTACATGTATCTCCTGCGAAAAGACAAAGTTAGTGCTAGATAATAGACAAAATATCATATTGAATGGGCAATAAAATACATGTCTTATTCTAATGGAGCTCATAATAAAATTTTCAAACAAACCCCATCAACCATATTTAAGGAGATTGACAGACCCATGATATATAACCCAAGCATTAGCAAACTAGTGGGATTCGACCTAGGCTTTAGTGAATCAATGATTTGCTGTTTTGGATCTCAATAAACAAAAAATCTAATTCAAATTTCAACAAATCAATGATTTGCTGGTTCGAATCCCAGCAAACAAAGACTCTGATCCACACTTCAGCAAATCAATGATTTGCTTATTCGAATTCAGATCTCAGCAAACAAAGACTCTGATCCAAACTTCAGCAAATCAATAATTTTCTAGTTCGAATCCCAGCAAGCAAAGACTTTGATCCAATCTTCAGCAAATCAATAATTTTCTGGTTCGAATCCCAGCAAGCAAAGACTCTGATCCAATCTTCAAAAAATCCATGATCATATCCAAACATTGATAAATCAGCAAATCAGTGGCTCAGTATTCAAACAGGATCCAAGCATCTGATCAAAACAGTCCAGAAACACACGACTACTGGCACAACGTGCTCGCCGAAAAAATATTAACCTCCGGTTGAAAATCTGGAACCAGATCAAGACTTCAAATATTCAGGCAATCGATTGAAATTTTAGAAATCAGATGATCCAATTTCGAAAGTCTGTTGATCAAGCATACATCTAATAATTAAATTGGAGATCAAACGATCAGAAATTCAGGTGTTAACTCGGTTACTGATAATCAAGTGGTCGAACCAGAATCCCAACGAATGAGTTTGAAAATGAGATGATTACTAGGATCAGGCTTCACATATCGGGCCGAAACTCAGACCATCAGCTTCCAGAATTTTGTTAGATGGCTAACCATTACTTGCTGGAGTTCCGGTGGTGCCAACAGATTCTAAATTTTAACGGCCAAATTTTCATTTGGTCAGAATCCAACAAAATTTTGGCTGCTGGAAAACGGTTAGAATCTCACGAATTCCGCGACAAAGTGATCGATCGAACTGATCCAAAGATCAATAACTCAGGGATATCCGACCCAGACATTAGCAAGCCGGTGACATCCGATCCGGTGGTGACCGATTCGGATATCGACAAATCAGAGATTTGCCAGCCCGAACTAGGGCGAATAGTGAGGTATGACCAGGGTAGCAAAATAACAGAAATATGATGCGGATATCAACCAATTGAAGTGCTATCTGTTTAGCAAAATGATCCAGATAAAAATGATCCGGATAGAAAGATGATCCAGATAAAAGAAAATGATCTGGATAGCAAGATGATCCAGATAAAAGAAAATTGATCCAGATAGCAAGATGATCTAGATAAAAGAAAATTGATCTGGATAGCAAGATGATCCAGATAAAAGAAAATTGATTCGGATAACAAGATGATCTAGATAAAAGAAAATGATCTGGATAGCAAGATGATCCAGATAAAAGAAAATTGATCCGGATAGCAAGATGATCCAGATAAAAGAAAATTGATCCGGATAACAAGATGATTCAGATAAAAGAAAATTGATCCGGATAACAAGATGATCTGGGTAGCCAACAATAAATGAAGTATGATCCGGCTAACCAAAAAAAAAACAAATGAAATATGATCCGGTGATGTTTGATTCGGATCACGCCAAATCGATGTGATCCAGTCCCAACATTAGTGACTTAGCCGACTCAACTCAGGGATTACGAGCAATTATGCGCTCGCCGAAAAAAAGGACATCAACCAGAATCACTCAGACAAGCTAACATCAATCCGGGAGTCTGATCGAAATGGTCTGGCAATATGACCATTAGCATGAATATGCTGTCGGAAAACAAGGAAAAGAAAAGACCATTCTGACAGACAAAATCGATCAGAGAATTGGGCTAGATCGCAGTCGCGACAGGAACCTGACGAGAGTCCGACATCTATCTGGGAAATCGATCAAGGTAATCTAGCAACTCGACTATTAGCACGAGCACGGTTGCTGGAAAACAAAAACTGACAGAGATAATTCTGATGGAGCAGGGTCGATTCAAAATTCCGACCAAGACAATCTAGTGACACAACTATCATAATGAGCACGATCACCAGAGAATCAACGGATAATCGTCTGATTAAATCGAAGGAATAGGAGATAAAAAAAAAATCAACACATCGATGATTAATTTGACACTATCCAACTTAGATAATCGGACGATTGCAGGATTCCGGCAGAACTCAGCAATAAACGAACGGGAAATCAGAATTTAAAAGAAAAATTAAAGTACAAATATGCAATAAAAATTTAACAAAGAGGGGAAATTATAGCAAAGTAGGAAATCAAAATAAGATGGGGAGAACATGCAATCAAAAGCACTGTCAGAATGCAAGGATTTTGTTAATATCGCACAGGGAGGTGTTGAGGTTGCTATAGGCAACTCAACACCTTCTAATGGTGCATTTACGGACCCAAAATAAGAAAAACCGAAAATGAAGCAGAAGAAAGAAAAAGAAAAATGAAAAGGGAAAGGAACGGTGCTTACCTTTCTGACGGAGCAGGGAGATTCGCCCTTTTGACTTGCTCGTATTGCTGGAAGTGTTGATCTTCTTCACCCGATCAGAGGGGAGAATTTGAGAAGACGGGAATCAGAGGGAAAGGGGGGAGGTGAGAAAATGGGAAGGAGCTGCATCCAGGGAAGATCAGGAGAAGGAGCTTAATGTGGTGAAGTGAATCGCAGATGAAAGGCTGAGAGGTAGACGATCGGATCCTGAAGGATTGAAGGAGGGGAAAGGATGGGAACAAAATTTAATGGATCGTGAAGGAGAGAGAAGGGTGCGTGAAGCAATGATGAGGTGAAGATGGATGGGGAAACGGAGGCCTGTGGCTTCTGTTTTATAACAGAAGGCCGTTAGGCCTTCTTCGAATTTGGTCCTTTCAATTTTCTAAAATTTTCAGAATAAGGTTTCTTGAAAAGAAGTCTTTTCAAAAGGGTGGTTTTCAGTAAAAGAATAACTTTCAAAAAGGGGTTTTCTAAACTATTTTTTTGTATTTTTCTTTTGTATTTTTATTTTTTTTGCTCTTTTCTTCATTTTCTATATATTTTTTGGTATTTTTGAAATAAAATTCTAAAACTAAGGAATTTTTAAACTAAATTTACAAATATTTACAAAAGAAAGGTTTTCTGAGAATTTGGGGTTATTTTGGAGAAATTTCTTCAAAAAATGGGTTTGGATTCAGGTTTTGAGAAAATATTCGAGTTTTAAACCTCGAATCGAGAAATACAACGCGATGGATCCAAACGAATACTGGATGAACTGTCTAAGCCTTTCAAAAGTTATTTTGGTAATTTTGAGAATTTGGTTTAAAAATTGGATAACGAAGCTCAGATTTGGATTCTGATATTGGATCCGGATCCGAAATCGAGTCAGATATAGAAAATTGATTTGATTCCAGTAAATTTAATAAATAAACTGGAATTTTGATTGAAAAATGACTCAATTATTTAGAAAATGGAGGCCAAGGGCAAAAAGGGAATATTTATAATATTTTGAAAATTTTGGGGTGTTTACAGATGCCCCTCTTTGCTACTAAGCTGGTTGAAAGTCGAGTTTAGTGGCAAAGAAAACACTCCAAATTTTGAAAAAAAATGCCCTAGTCAACAGATCTGAGCTGGGTGTGGAAGAATTTGCTTTTGAAAAGACATGGTTTCTCAGGCTTAATACCTTATCCTGAATGGTATTGGGGAGACAAAATCCTCCAAAATGATATGATTGAATAACAGACATGAGGAAATCGTGATGGGACTTTGGGCGAAGATCCCGAAATGGTGAAAATAATAATTTTGATCAAGTCTCATGGGTGAGACAAGATCAACTTTTGGAATGACTCAGGTTTAGCCCTTAACCTAGATGGGACGAAGATATCTCAAGATAACCTGAATGGGGAAAGGAATATATGAGGACCTTGATGGGACATTTTTGGAAAATGCCTTATGAGATGAAGCTCAAATATGATCCTATCCTGGATGAATATACAAAGCATGGATTCCTCGATGGGAAGAACCATGATGGGACCGGAAGAAAACACTTCGTCAAAATGAGGAACCTTGTTGGAACGAGACTCAAGTTTAACTCAAACCTGAGAAAGGAAGATACCTCGAGGGGCAAGGTTCAAGTTTAACCCTTAACCTGAAAGGGGCAACCATACGAAATCCTCGAACGAAGAAACCATGATGGGACCTTCAGAATTTGGATGAACAAATCCGAAAGGGGTTTGCGAAAGGAGACAATGGGGTTCCCTAAAGCTTGGAAAAAGGATGATCTTGGGCGTCTCATTGCTGAGACTAAATCAGCTTTTGAAATCGATGACCTCTCGCAGAAAGTACATGTTTGACCCTTAACCTGAGCGTGTACGACCATACGAATTTCTCAAATGAAGAAACCGTGATGGGACAGGAAGAGATACCTCTCCTGAATGAGGCAACTCTTTTTTTTAAAACAACGTCAGGTTACATCAAAATAGATATTGAATATTTATTTCATTTTTGAATAACTAGAAATTTTTTTGCCAATAAGATGAAATTATAATTGATTCAAACGCCTGAAAATGTGCACGTATGTGCAAAAGACATTCCCTCTTTTACCTAGAGTATTTTCTCCAACGAGGTTAACTCCTCGGTCTTAAGAGTCAAATTCAAATTTTAGCACTGATGATTTTCTTCAAGGAGGCTATCCATTTCCTTGATATGAGAAGAGAAGAAATATTCTTAATTTCACAAAAAAAAGTAGTGAAAAGATATTGATAAAAGAATTTCGCATAAGAAAAGATGATTTCTGGCAATTTTGGCAGTTTTTGATATCTGGGTGTTTTCCCATGATGATCTTTTGGCACTCTTTTTGAGTCATTAAGCTTTCTTGGGTTTTCGGGGGAAGCTTATTATATCATCCTTCATTTTGGAGGTGTCCTGACTTTTTTCTCTGTTTCGGGGAAGGGTATGTCACAAACTCCTTCATCTTGGAGATGTTCTGATCCTTCTTTTGTCTCAGGAATTATACTGATGATATTGGCTCAAAAAAGTCTTTAGATGATAGCAGAAATCAAATATTTTTTAGGGTTTGTCGGTAGGTTCATCGCATCTGCCTTCATCTTAACGGCGATCTGAACTTTCCCTGGAAAGATCTGTCACAAACTCCTTCATCTCGGAGATGATCCAAATCTTCTTTGGCCCCGGGGGTCAAGCTCGCATATTCGTCTTCATCTTGACGACAATTGAGAGATCCCTTTTGCAGAAATTTGATTGCAGCTTAAATGGATGAGGAGATATGGATTAAGTGGACTCTTTTTATAGCTCAGGATATTTCCACTACCATATTGCCAAAAAATCGTCTTTAAAACATGCGCCATAGCCATGATCAATATCAATTCGCTTCTGGCTTTTCAACATCATTGAATACTTCTTTTGCTAACCATACCGAGGATATTTCTTACACCCTTTTGGTTGATCAACAGGAAAAGGATTTGAATTTTACCATCTTTCGCAAAAAGCTTTACCTTTTGAAAAGAATACTAGAGGTAATTTGAGGTGATTCCTTCGTGTAGTAAAATATTGGCATCAACAAATGTCTTTAATCAAATTGGCAAAGTTTTCGAGGAACCTTTTTATGAAATAATCACTCAATATATAGATTTTGATGAGACCTTTAGCTAAAATTTAGAGGAATGGTGCGGAAATCTGAATTTGAAAATCTTAACTAGTGACAGACACTAGATTTTGGAAATCCTGACCAGTTATAAGAAACTGAATTTTGATAATCCCGACTAGTTATGAGAAACTAGATTTTGATAATCCCGACCAGTGAAAACACTGGATTTTGAAATCCTGACCAGTGAACATACTGGATTTTGAAATCCCGACCAGTGAAAACATTGGATTTGAAATCCCGACCAGTTATGAGAAACTAGATTTTGAAATCCCGACCAGTGAAAACACTGGATTTGAAATCCCGACCAGTGAAAACACTAGATTTGAAATCCTGACTAGTTATGAGAAACTGGATTTTGAAATCCCGATCAGTGAATGTACTGGATTTTGATAATCCTGACCAGTGAATGTACTGGATTTTGATAATCCCGACCAGTGAAGAATATTGGATTTTGATAATCTCGACCAGTGAAGAATATTGGATTTTGATAATCCCGACCAATGAAAAATACTGGATTTTGATAATCCCGCCCAGTAAAAATACTGGATTTTGATAAACCCGACTAGTGAAAAATACTAGATTTTGATAATCCCACCCAGTGAAAAATACTGGATTTTGATAATCCCGACCAGTGAAGAATACTGGATTTTGATAATCCTGACCAGTGAAAATACTGGATTTTGATAATGCCGACCAGTGAAAATACTGGATTTTGATAATCCCGACCAGTGAAAAATACTAGATTTTTTATAATCCCGACCAGTGAAAATTACTCGATTTTGATAATCCCGACCAGTGAATGTACTGGATTTTGATAATCCCGACCAGTGAAGAATACTGGATTTTGATAATCCCGACCAGTGAAGAATACTGGATTTTGATAATCCCGACCAGTGAAGAATACTGGATTTTGATAATCCCGACCAGTGAAAATACTGGATTTTGATAATGCCGACCAGTGAAAATATTGGATTTTGATAATCCCGACCAGTGAAAAATACTAGATTTTTTATAATCCCGACCAGTGAAAAATACTGGATTTTGATAATCGTGACCAGTGAATGTACTGGATTTTGATAATCTCGACCAGTGAAGAATACTGGATTTTGATAATCCCGACCAGTGAAGAATACTGGATTTTGATAATCCGATCAGTGAAGAATGCTGGATTTTGATAATCCCGACCAGTGAAAAATACTGGATTTTTTATAATCCCGACCAGTGAAAAATATTGGATTTTGATAATCTCGACGAGTGAAAATACTGGATTTCGATAATCCCGACCAGTGAATGTACTGGATTTTGATAATCCTGACCAGTGAAGAATACTGGATTTTGATAATCCCGACTAGTGAATGTACTGGATTTTGATAATCCCGACCAGTGAAGAATACTGGATTTTGGCAGTTTTTGATATCTGGGTGTTTTCTCATGATGATCTTTTGGCACTCTTTTTGAGTCATTAAGCTTTCTTGGGTTTTCGGGGGAAGCTTATTATATCATCCTTCATTTTGGAGGTGTCCTGACTTTTTTCTCTTTTTCGGGGAAGGGTATGTCACAAACTCCTTCATCTTGGAGATATTCTGATCCTTCTTTTGTCTCAGGAATTATACTGATGATATTGGCTCAAAAAAGTCTTTAGATGATAGCAGAAATCAAATATCTTTTAGGGTTTGTCGGTAGGTTCATCGCATCCGCCTTCATCTTAACGGTGATCTGAACTTTCCCTGAAAAGATCCATCACAAACTCCTTCATCTCGGAGATGATCCAAATCTTCTTTGGCCCCGAGGGTCAAGCTCGCATATTCGTCTTCATCTTGACGACAATTGAGAGATCCCTTTTGCAGAAATTTGATTGCAGCTTAAATGGATGAGGAGATATGGATTAAGTGAATTCTTTTTATAGCTCAGGATATTTCCACTGCCAGATTGCCAAAAAATCGTCTTTAAAACATGCGCCATAGCCATGATCAATATCAAATCGCTTTTGGCTTTTCAACATCATTGAATACTTCTTTTGCTAACCATACCAAGGATATTTCTTACACCCTTTTGGTTGATCAACAGGAAAAGGATTTGAATTTTACCATCTTTCGCAAAAAGCTTTACCTTTTGAAAAGAATACTAGAGGTAATTTGAGGTGATTCCTTCATGTAGTAAAATATTGGCATCAACAAATGTCTTTAATCAAATTGGCAAAGTTTTCGAGGAACCTTTTTATGAAATAATCACTCAATATATAGATTTTGATGAGACCTTTAGCTAAAATTTAGAGGAATGGTGCGGAAATCTGAATTTGAAAATCTTAACTAGTGACAGACACTAGATTTTGGAAATCCCGACAAGTTATAAGAAACTGAATTTTGATAATCCCGACAAGTTATGAGAAACTAGATTTTGATAATCCCGACCAGTGAAAACACTGGATTTTGAAATCCTGACCAGTGAACATACTGGATTTTGAAATCCCGACCAGTGAAAACATTGGATTTGAAATCCCGACCAGTTATGAGAAATTGGATTTTGAAATCCCGACCAGTGAAAACACTGGATTTGAAATCCCGACCAGTGAAAACACTAGATTTGAAATCCCGACTAGTTATGAGAAACTAGATTTTGAAATCCCGATCAGTGAATGTACTGGATTTTGATAATCCTGACCAGTGAATGTACTGGATTTTGATAATCCCGACCAGTGAAGAATATTGGATTTTGATAATCTCGACCAGTGAAGAATATTGGATTTTGATAATCCCGACCAATGAAAAATACTGGATTTTGATAATCCCGCCCAGTAAAAATACTGGATTTTGATAATCCCGACTAGTGAAAAATACTAGATTTTGATAATCCCACCCAGTGAAAAATACTGGATTTTGATAATCCCGACCAGTGAAGAATACTGGATTTTGATAATCCTGACCAGTGAAAATACTGGATTTTGATAATGCCGACCAGTGAAAATACTGGATTTTGATAATCCCGACCAGTGAAAAATACTAGATTTTTTATAATCCCGACCAGTGAAAAATACTGGATTTTGATAATCCTGACCAGTGAATGTACTGGATTTTGATAATCCCGACCAGTGAAGAATACTGGATTTTGATAATCCCGACCAGTGAAGAATACTGGATTTTGATAATCCCGACCAGTGAAGAATACTGGATTTTGATAACCCGATCAGTGAAGAATGCTGGATTTTGATAATCCCGACCAGTGAAAAATACTGGATTTTTTATAATCCCGACCAGTGAAAAATATTGGATTTTGATAATCTCGACGAGTGAAAATACTGGATTTCGATAATCCCGACCAGTGAATGTATTGGATTTTGATAATCCTGACCAGTGAAGAATACTGGATTTTGATAATCCTGACTAGTGAATGTACTGGATTTTGATAATCCCGACCAGTGAAGAATACTAGATTTTGATAATCCTGACCAGTGAAAATACTGGATTTTGATAATTCCGACCAGTGAAAAATACTGGATTTTTGATAATCCTGACCAGTGAAGAATACTGGATTTTGATAATCCCGACGAGTAAAAAATACTGGATTTTGATAATCCCGACCAGTGAAAATACTGGATTTTGATAATCCCGACCAGTGAAAAATAATGGATTTTTTATAATCCCGACCAGTGAAGAATAGTGGATTTTGATAATCCCGACTAGTGAAAAATACTGGATTTTGATAATCCTGACCAGTGAAAATACTGGATTTTGATAATCTCGACCAGTGAAAAATACTGGATTTTGATAATCCCGACCAGTGAAGAATACTGGATTTTGGTAATCCCGACCAGTGAAGAATACTAGATTTTTGATAATCTCGACCAGTGAAGAATACTGGATTTTGATAATCGCGACCAGTGAAGAATACTGGATTTTGATAATCCCGACCAGTGAAGAATACTGGATTTTGATAATCCCGACTAGTGAAAAATACTGGATTTTGATAATCCCTACTAGTGAAAAATGCTGGATTTTGATAATCACGACCAGTGAAAATACTGGATTTTGATAATCTCGACGAGTGAAAAATACTGGATTTTGATAATCCCGACCAGTGAAGAATACTGGATTTTGATAATCCCGACCAGTGAAGAATACTGGATTTTTGATAATCCCGACCAGTGAAGAATACTAGATTTTGATAATCCCGACCAGTGAAGAATACTGGATTTTGATAATCCCGACCAGTAAAGAATACTGGATTTTGTTAATCCCGACTAGTGAAAAATACTGGATTTTTATAATCCCGACTATTGAAAATGCTGGATTTTGATAATCCCGACCAGTGAAAATACTGGATTTTGATAATCCCGACCAGTGAAAAATACTGGATTTTTTATAATCCCGACTAGTGAAAAATATTGGATTTTGATAATCCTGAGGAGTGAATGTACTGGATTTTGATTTGAAAAGGTTTTATCTGAAGTGGTGAAAATGATTGAAATTGAGAGATTATAACCCGAGGGTTGAGAAAATGATGAAATTTTGAGAATATTGCAACCGAGAGGTTTTTAGAAAATGATAGATTTGAGAAATCGAAAACCGAAGTTTAGGAACTGATAGAATTTGAGAAATTGAAATCTGATGTTTTGGCTATGAAGTAATATGATTTGGGAGCTCAACTAGCATGAGCTGAGACTTTTGAAATACATGACCAGCGAGAGATGGATCCTTTAGAATACACGACCAACGAGTGTTGGATCTTTTGGAATACATGACCAACAAGTGTTGGATCTTTTGGAATATATGACCAACGAGTGTTGAATCTTTTGGAATACATGACCAACGAGTGTTGGATCTTTTGGAATATATGACCAATGAAAGCTGGATCCTTTGAAATAAGTCAAATTTGGAAGTTCAAGTCAGAACTCGATTTGTAGAAGGAAAAACTTTAATCAGGAGGTTGAATTTAAAAAGTTACCGGTGTGAGGATTGGATTTTGAAAATGAGCTTGATACATTGTAAAACTTTTTAAGAAATAACCAGTGCGAGGACTGGGTTTTCCAAATGAGCTCGATATATGATCGAAAAGTTTGAAAAATAACCAGTGCGAGGATTGGGTTTTTAAGACGAGCTCGATTTTCAAAATGAATTTAGAAAGTAAAGATTCTTGGTGAAAAATCTGAATTCAATAGACCATCATAGTTTAACTGTATGTGGTCTGCTTTCAGGATTTATCCCCTTATCCTAAACGGGGAAAAGAATAAAGGAGTACCTCATTGAAAGGAGGCATCAGGTTTATCCCTTAACCAGAAAGGGTAATAAGAAATAAAGAATAAAATTGATGAAAAATTGATAAAACTTGACAAAAATTGGCAAAATTGATAGTAAATTGATGTAAACTTGATCAAATTGAAAAATGAATAACAATGGATGAAATTAATAAAGATAACAAGATTAACTGAAAATTGATAAGATTTGAGAAAAAAAGTTTGTTTGATCCTGGCTGCACGTCGAATCTTTAAAGCGAGAGGAGAATGTTTATTTGAAAGACAAGTGAGAAATCATTTTAGGAAGAAAAATTGATCGCAAGAAGAATGATCAGCGCGAGAGCTGATCTTTGAAAGGGGAATCCACACGGGGGTTGATTTTGAAGAGAGATCATCATGAGGGTTGATTTTGAAGACAATGGTTCAAAACCAATTTTGGAAAAGGAGATCAAGACAAGGGTTGATTTTTTTTGGAGACAATGGTTCGAAAGCAATATTTAAAAATAAGATCAACACAAGGGTTGATTTTTGAAGACAATGGTTCGAAACCGATTTTGGAAGATAAGATCAACACAAGGGTCGATTTTTGAATATAATGGTTTGAAACCAATCTTGGAAAATAATATCAACACAAGGGTTGATTCTTGAATACAATGGTTTGAAACCAATAAGATCAACACAAGGGTTGATTCTTGAAGACAATGGTTTGAAACCAATAAGATCAACACAAGGGTTGATTTTTTGAAGACAATGGTTCAAAACCAATTTAAGGAGAGAAGATCACCACGATGGTTGATTTTGAAGATAATGGTTCGAAACCAATTTAGGAAAAGAGGCTCACCGCGATGGTCGATTTTGAAGAGGATTGAACCAAAAAAATATTGAACCTGTGGTGATCATAATGAAGATTTTGCAGAAATTTTCAAAAGTTCATGATTTTGAAAAACCCTCATAGGTAATATCATTTCTCTCATGAATGATGTCAGGATTGTCCCTCCTTTTGAGAAGAATAGAAATTTAATGCGGCTTGATAGAAGCCGATGATGAAGGAGATTTTTTTTTAAATGAAAATATAATTTTTCAAAAACAAAAGCCCTAGTGTAACGAAGGAAAGAAGTATTTGATATCAAAAATATGAAGAAAATTGACATTGCATTGATAAGCAAAGCTATTAACAAGAGACTGCATATTTACAAGCACTTGACCAAAGGTCACAAAAGACCGGGGTTGACTTGCCCCTATGAAGTGACTGAAAAGGAGGAAAGCAGGAAAATTTTGGCATCATCAATTCTCCGAGTGATCCGGGAAAGTCTTGGTCAGAGCTGCAGGTTGCTCCTCTCCTTCCTCTGGTACCAAAATTTCTTTGTCGATGTAATCTTGTACTATGTTTTTGAGGACGAAGCAACGCGCTGTCTCATGTCCTCTTGCTCGATGGAATTTGCATAAACACTCTTTCCATTTACCCATGGTGACAGAAGGATCAACGATCCTTGGGAGTTCAATCATATTATTTGCAAGCAGGTATCCGAGAACTTCCTCAATTGGCTGACTTAAAGGGGTAAACTTGCGATTATAACCCCAACCATCATGCTTTATTTTCTTTGGCTTGCTTGACTTTTGTTTGGTATTGACCCCTTTCTGGGAGCTGGACTGACCCAGCTCAGTTAAGACCACCGGATGTTCTTTTTCTTCATCTTCAACAAAGAGATTTTTATTAATGCAATCTTGGACAATATTTTTTGAGGACAAAACAACGATCAGTGTCATGCCCCACTGCCCGATGGAACTTGCAGAACTGGTTCTTGAATCTTCTCATGATCGTGGGAGGACTCATGGCTTTTGGGAGCCTGACTAATCCCTTGGTCAACATATACTCAAGAACTTTGTCGAGCGGCTTGTCTAAAGGAGTGAACTCTCGATCTCTGCTCCAACCTTTGTGCTTTGGCTTTTCCTGATTCTTGCCCTTTTGCTGAGGACTGGATTGAAGCGGTCTGTCCTGGGCTTTGCTGAACTTTCCCTTCTGGCCTTTAGATTGCTCCAAATGGCTGCTTTGATCACCTGGGTTGCCTTTGTTGCTACCCCTGCTGGTTTTAGAACTTCCTGCACTGCTATCGTTGTGCTTGTTCATTGGGAAGGTGACAGGTGCCTCTTCTTTGGTGGGAGCTTTTCCAAAACTGGTTTCAGCTTGCTCAGATAATATCTCAACCATCATCATTTTGAACAACCGATATATAGCAGGATCAATCTCATTCTTGTTGTCCTGAACTCCTTCTCTGGCAAACCTCTGAGAGTCCATTTCTCACTTTCTGCTTGTGACTGAGGTGCTAGAGCGGTGCGGTCTTTGTCTGAACCACCCGACAATGCCAAATGCTCTCTATAGGACAGAATGGGGCCTTTTTAGAAAGATTTTGGAAGAAACTTTGAAAGAAGAAGAAATGAAATTGACAAAAGGATATCCCATCACTAGGGATTGAGTCTGCACGAATGGTATGACAATCATTTTGTTTCTCCGTGAAGATAGACAATTTAGAATATGACCAACTAAAAAAGGACATCTCTTGACGAAAGAGATTTTTATTGCAAAAAGGCAAGGAATAGATTTAGAAGATACATAGAAAAAAAATTGAAAATAGAGGGTAAATTTTGAAAATTTTGAAAAATTGCAGGCAGGATCAAAAGGATTAAAGAAATCAAAATGAAAGAAAAGAAAAATACACCTGGGTTTTAAAAATAAAGAAACAATTTTGAATAATATATACCCAGGGTTTTGGAAAATATAAGGAAAATATAAAATATCACACAATCACAGATATACAAACAAGGATGCACAAACAACACTCCCTAAAGGCTGACTCTAAATGTAATATTTGAAATGGCTTGTAGGACCTTAATCCTAACTCTACGGTTCAGATCATCTGATTTCAATCAAGGTATACCAAAATATTCAAGCCGAAGCTCGAAGTACGTGGCATATAAAATATTTCTCCGGTCCTAAGGTAATGGCTTCCCAACATCCTTGAGCACCTACTGATATACCTCGGACTATGGCCCTTAGGTACGTGGTAGGGGGGCGCTAACCCAAATAAGTGGTCTAGTTGTGAGGCTCTCTCCCGGACTATGGTTCAGTGAGACAACCCAACAACGTGAAGACTGGGACAATATAGGTAGGGATGTTTTCAAAAACATGTTTGACATGCAAGAAATCAGATGGCTCTAATGCAAGTCCTAAAAGAGATAGATTTTGAAAGCATAAGAAGCATACACTTGCACACATTGTTTCCATTCAATCCCTAGAATTGAGGAGAGTTGTATTTCAGACCTAAGTCTAATGTGGACATGAAATAATCTCCTCAATATGGTCCTACCAAACCATACTTAAATCTTATATGCATTATGTTAGCTTAGGACAGAGTCTAGGCTCCTAAGGTTTGCATGGAATTGAAGCTAACAATTGAAGAATAAAGACTTAGATAATATCAAAGCAAAGAAAAAGGCATGGATCCGATCGAACGAAGATGAGTCCCATCACGGTTGTCAAAATTGTGATCATCGCAAAAATTTTTCTTTTCCTTTTTCCTATTGTTTTCCCTTTTGAGGGAAAGAAAGAAAGAGAAAGGAACTCTTTTGCAAAGTCTCACTTGACCTAAATTTTGAAAATGTTTTGAAATTACTCGTCTCCATTTTGAAAATTTGCTGGAAAAAAAATGGAGAGACGGGATTCGCTCGTCGCTATGAGGTTTAACCGTTCCTGGCGCCTTTACCAGGGGTAATCGAACCAATGATCGAATTTATGCGTTTTTGCTTTGCTAAAATATTATCTAAGAATTTATTCTAAGTCTAGAGTGCACAGAGAATCATGCTTGTGCAATGCAAATGCAGAAGTGCATGCTTTTGAGAAAACACTTTTGAAAATCTGAGATTTTCCAAGTGATTCTGAAGTAAATGTGATAATAGAATGAAGAAATGGTTTTCGAAAGTTGAATCTAACTTTAGAGCTTTTGAGATAGATCTGAAAAGATATTTGAAGTTCTAAGTTTTTGAAATAATCAGAGTTGGGAAAATAAATCTTGAATTGAAAAGAATGAAGAGAAAGGAGAATTTTTGAAGTTGAGATAGAAAAAGTGAAGTTTCAAAAAGTCAAAATGGACTTTGAATTTGATTTCTCGATCTAGATTCCAAAGTGGAGATGGAATTTGAAACGGAATTGAATTCCGGATTTGAAGTTTGAAATCAGAATGGAATTTGGCTTTAAGAAATCCAAATAGAATTTGAAAATAAAATTGGATTTGAGAAGTCCAGATGGGATCTAAAAACGGAATTTGGTTTTGAAATCTGAAGTTGGGAATAGAATTGGATTTGAAATCTGAAATCCAAGACGGAATTTGAATCCAAAGTCTGAATCCTAAATAGAATTGGATCCGAAGTCTGGGATCCAAGATTGAGTTGAATCTGAAGTCTGGAATCCTGAATGGGATTGGATCCGGAGTCTAGAATCCAAGATGGAGTTGAATCTGGGATCTGGAATCTGGAATCCTAAATGCAATTGGATCCGAAGTGTGGGATCCAAAAATGGAGTTGGATCCGAAATCTGGAATCCTAAATGGAATTGGATCCGGAGTCTGGAATCCAAGATGGAGTTGAATCCAGAATCTGGAATCCTAATTGGAATTGGATCCGAATCTAGGATCCAAAAATAGAGTTGGATCTGAAATCTGGAATTCTAAATGAAATTGGATCCGAAGTCTGGAATCCAAGATGAGATTGATTTTTGAAGATCTGAATCCAAAGTGGAATTGGGTTCTAAATTCAGAACCCAAGATGAAATTTGGATTTTTGAAGATCCAAAATGGGACTTGGAAGATGGATCTGGATTTTGAAAATCCAGTTTTTGAATTTAAAATTTAGGAAAAACCGAATTCTGAGATTTAGAATTAATCTCAAAACTTTGATTCTAAATTGAGAATCTAGACTCAATTTTAGGTAGAACTTTGAATATAAAGAATAAACTTGATTTTAAAGTTTGAATTTGAAATCAGAAGATGAATCAGAAAGTTCAAAGTTTGAACTTTGAAATTTGATTTGAATTGGAGATGGAATTTTGAATATAAAAATGAATTTGAAATTTCAAAGTCAAATTGGACTTTGAAATTGAATTTTGAATCTTGAAATAAGATAGAATTTGAATTTGAATTTATAAATAAGAATTGATTTGAGGAATGAAGAAGGTATTTGAAGATTTATCTCAAAAATCACTTGGATTTTGAAATAAAAAGAATTTTTGAAAATATGATGTAATTCTATACTAAATGATGAATGAATTTAAAAGGATTTTGAAATTTGAATTTTAGAAATCATATTTCATTCTTCAAATGAATTGAAATAAGATTGAAGATATAATACATTCCTGACTATGGTCATTGAATGTAATATATAATAATCATATTTAGATTCAAGTGAAGAATACAACACATTTTTTTGTGCTTTTATAGAGTTTAAAATGAAATTGACTCTCAATATATCCTGACTATGGTCATTGATATATGTTTCGAGTTAATTATAAGTTAAACTCTGATAAAAGGAGAAAATATTTGGAAAATATGATGATTTTTGAAAAGGATCCAGTGTGGATCCAGTGTTATTCCATAAAAGATGAAAATCCTAAGTTTTGTTCACACATTGACTATGGCCATTGATGCAAATCATCAACTTAGAATTTGATCACCTCCTATTAGAATGGTGCGCGTGCCATTCGTGTTCCCATTCGTGAATTTTTGAAATAAAAGAGGAAAATGATATGAAAACAAGCAATTTCTAAGACATATATGCTCATACATTCTAATGTAGGGATGGAAAAGAAAATGTCTCATTGATATCTAACTATTACAACTCTTGGAATTGAAATTGAAATTGAAATTACAATTTTTCAACTAGGAAAGAAAATAACATTTTTTTTTACATGTATCTCCTGCGAAAAGACAAAGTTAGTGCTAGATAATAGACAAAATATCATATTGAATGAGCAATAAAATACTGCGTGTCTTATTCTAATGGAGCTCATAATAAAATTTTCAAACAAACCCCATCAACCATATTTAAGGAGATCGACAGACCCATGATATATAACAGAAGCATTAGCAAACCAGTGGGATTCGACCCGGGCTTTAGTGAATCAATGATTTCCTATTTTGGATCTCAGGAAACAAAAATTCTGATTCGAATTTCAGCAAAATAATGATTTGCTGGTTCGGATCCCAGCAAACAAAGACTCTGATCCACACTTCAGCAAATCAATGATTTGCTTATTCAAATTCAGATCTCAGCAAACAAAGACTCTGATCCAAACTTAAGCAAATCAATAATTTTCTAGTTCGAATCCCAGCAAGCAAAGACTCTGATCCAGTCTTCAGCAAATCAATAATTTTCTGGTTCAAATCCCAGCAAGCAAAGACTCTGATCCAATCTTCAGAAAATCCATGATCGGATCCAAACATTGATAAATCAGCAAATCAGTGGCTCAGTATTCAAACAGGATCCAGGCATCCGATCAAAACAGTCCAGCAACACACAACTACTGGCACAGCGTGCTCGCCGAAAAAATATTAACCTTCGGTTGAAAATATGGAACCAGATCAAGACTTTAAATATTCAGGCAATTGATTGAAATTTTGAAAATCAGATGATCAAATTTCGAAAGTCTGCCGACCAAGCATACATCTAATAATTAAACTGGAGATCAGACGATCAGAAATTCAGGTGTTAACTCGGTTGCTGATAATCAAGTGGTCGAACCAGAATCCCAACGAATGAGTTTGAAAATGAGATGATTACTTGGATCAGGCTTCAGATATCGGGCCGAAACTCGGACCATCAGCTTCCAGAATTTTGTCAGTTGGCTAACCATTACTTGCTGGAGTTCTAGTGGTGCCAACAGATTCTAAATTTTAACGGCCAAATTTTCATTTGCTCAGAATCCAACAAAATTTTGACTGCTGGAAAACGGTTAGAATCTCACAAATTTCGCGGAAAAGTGATCAATCGAACTGATCCAAAAATCAGTAACTCAGGGATATCTGACCCAAACATTAGCAAGTCGATGACATCCGATCCGAGTGTCAGCAAACCGGTGGTGACCGATTCGGATATCGACAAATCAGAGATTTGCCAGCTCGGACCAGGGCGAACAGTGAGGTATGACCAGGGTAGCGAAATAACAGAAATATGATACGGATATCAACCAAATGAAGTGCGATCCATTTATCAAAATGATCCAGATAAAAATGATCCGGATAGCAAGATGATCTAGATAAAAGAAAATGATCCGAATAGCAAGTTGATCCAGATAAAAGAAAATTGATCAGGATAGCAAGATGATCCAGATAAAAGAAAATTGATTCGAATAGCAAGATGATCCAGATAAAAGAAAATTGATCCGAATAACAAGATGATCCAGATAAAAGAAAATGATCCGGATAGCAAGATGATCCAGATAGAAGAAAATTGATCCGGATAGCAAGATGATCCAGATAAAAGAAAATTGATCTGGATAACTGTGAACACCCCAAATTTTTCAAATTTTTTTAAATATTCCCTTTTTGCCCCTGATTTCATTTTCTGAACTATTGAGACACTTTTAAATCTAAATTCTAGTTTATTTATCAATTTTTACTGAAATTAAATTCATTTTATATATCTGACTTGATTTCGGATCCAGATCCATTGCTAAGATCCAAATCTGAGTCTCGTTGTCCAACTTTTAAATTGAAATTACAGAAAATACCAAAAATAGTTTTTAAATAGCTCGGACAGTCCATCCAACATCCGTTTGGATCCATCACATTATATTCCTCAATTCGAGTTTCAAAACTCAAACATTTTCTCAAAACCTAGATTCAAAACCCATTTTCTGAAGAAATTTCTCCAAGATAACTCTAATTTTTCAAAAAAACCCTTCTTCTGTAAATATTTTGAAATTTTGTAAAATTAGTTTAAATTCCTTAGTTTTTAGAGTTTTGTTTTCAAAAAATACAAAAAATATGTCAAATTTCAAGAAAAGAACAAAAAAATAAGAAAATAGAAAGAGAAAAACACAAAAATTGCCTTTTAAAAAGCACCCTTTTGAAAAATCGAGTTTTGTGAAAATACTTTTTAGCAAAAATTTGTTAAGAATCCCTCTTTATGAAAAATCTCGAAAATGAAAGGGCCGCTTTTGCAAAATCTTTTTTTTGGGTTTAAGAACCCTTCGTAAAAATCAGAGAGGGAGGATAGCGCCTTTCTCCCTCTCCGTCTCTCCATCTCGGCCTTCTGAACCCTCCATCTCCGAACCCCCTTCCTCCGCCATAGATTCCCAACGACTCCTCTTCTTCCCGAACCCTCTTCCCCTTCTTTAATAGGGGCACGAGGGGGGGAAACTTTGAACCACCGCTTCTTCACCTCCCCACAGTTCAATCCATTCTCCCCTTTCCCCATCTTCTTCTTCTGTCTTCTCTTCTTATTCCCCTTCTTCCTCTCAAGCCAAGGTCGAACACGCCTGTGTTCGAAGGTTGAAGGCATCTACAATCAAAGGTAAGTAACTCATTCCCTTCCCCTCTTATGGCTTATCGTATTCACCTCTCATTTTTCATAAGTTTCCTTTTTTTGGATTTTCTATAGAGATTTCATATTATCAGATTTTTTTTTGTTTTAAATTTCATTTTCTTCTTCACAGCATTACGGGTAGGGATCAACCTGCATATAGCAGGATTGACCCACCCACGCAACATCAACGGAACCCCTGCATTTCGACATTTTTTTTTCTTCTTTTTCTGTTTTGCCTTGTTTCCCCTTTCGTTCTTCTCTTTTGTTGGCAACTTATCTTGATTTTCTTCAGTTTACGAAAATCTAAATATATGTTTATGTTGTTTGAATTCGATGGTCCCTTGTAGCTTATCTGAATCCCTGATTAATCTCTGTTCGAGCTCTTTGGTGTGAGATCCGATTTTATTTCCATTCTATTCAATCTTATCAATTCAATTTTAGCAGTATCGGATCTCACATATAAGGGATCTCTACGTTGAAAACTCAGTATTAGAGAGAAATCTTCGGAATCCTGTATATCAAACTTTTTTTTTTACTTCACCTTATCAATGAATCTTGATGTTCGATAATCCCTGTATTTCCTTTTTTTTTAATCTTTATTACTGCAATTATTTTATTAAATGCAACAGGTTTTATCGACACCGATTTACCCTTCTCGTTTCCCCTTTTTTTTTAATTCTTACTACGTCTCTGCAATACGTTGAGTTTTGTAGTTAGTCCTCAATTCACCCCCACCATGTATCATTTTCATCTCTTCTTTCTCTTTTTCTTTCATTTTATTTTATTTTATTTTTTACATGAGAGCACTTGGTCATCGTATCCTCTGTTCACCTTGCATTTTTATTTCACAGTATTTGTTCATTCCCTGTTTATTCCCTGCAAATGTCTCTTGTGAAGTTTGCAAGAAGGCTTCGCTGTTTGGAAAAGGACCCTCAAGGTTGTTATATGATAAATCGGTGGGTATCAGGCTCATCAGTCCTTTCAAAGCTGATGGAATGAAATTTTGCTATGAGAGATTAAAACTTTCCACAGAGATCGATCTTCCAGGTTGTGATAGTATGGGGCCTGTTATAATACAATTTTTCAACTAAAGATTCAGTAAAATTTTGTAGAGATGCCAGATTACCTATCTGAGACGGGATGTCTCCATCAATATCATTCCTACTCAGTCGCCAGAAGTGCAAATTCATGGAATCTCCAAGTTGTTCTAGCAGTTGATCATTAGGATTATTCTCGGATTAACCAATTTTCTAGATTAATTAATGCCCTTATTTCTTTTGACATTCCATTTAATAATCTGTTGATATGCAGGTTTAATTTGAAATAGTGCTCCTGGTTCACCCATTTCTGATGGGGGGTTTCTTTAGTCAGATAATTAGATAATACACTTGGGTCTTGTAGCTGGGTCATGCGATCAATGGGGGCTGGACTGGAACCAGTCATCCTGTTATTAGATGAGTGCAGAAGCATAATATCCTGTCATTATTCATGAAGGATTCCCTGAGAAATTGTTGTCCTTAGCCTTTAAGAATCACAACTCTCCGGCATTAAAGTTTGTGGAGTAATCGTATCACACAGTGAAGAAGTGGTTCTCATTTTCTCACTAATTATCTCACGCCACTGTCTGCTGCAGTAAGCCATCCTCCTTTAGTACCTAACCCACCTGTTCATGGGATATCACCTTGCTACGGTGGCTATCAGACACCTGTTGTACAACCAACGTATGGGTATCAGCTGACAAATCTGCAATACAACCTTCACTTACCTGCAATGGTTATAAGAGTGAAAAATGATCTTGTCTCAACCTGTCCAGCTGAGAAAATTGAAAATGGTATCTCCATTCAATATGGTTGCATATAAAAATCTTCAACTCTATGATATTTGAATCTTTCTTTGATTTCTGTTTCAACATTTATGTCATAAAATGAGTTATTCATTTTCTCGCTCCTGTCATGGGTTACGTCAAACCACAGATATTGCATTGCTTGTGATAGTTGGGATTTGAAATAGGTAGCCTATCCAATTGTGAAGCTGAACCCAATATCATGTCTCTAGGGGAGAGGTGAATAATTAATCCAACTGAATGATTTCATCCTACATGCCTGAAGCCAAGTTTTTCTTTCTTTAACAGAGATTCTTTGGAGAATAACTCTAATAAGCACCGACTATCTACTAAACACCTTTCCTCCAAGATTGGTAATCAAGTGAATGAAGCAAGAAGATTTGAAAATGATTTGTCGGTCATTGATCTGGCTAGTGATGGTGGAAGTTTCACAGAAATTCAGCCACCAGATGAAGCTCATGCTGCATTTCCTCTAGAAGGTCTTGGTAAATTGGATATGTAAACAGTAATTCAAACAACAGAACCACCAAAATGATACCATTGAGATGGCCATGCGATTTTGTTGATTTTATTGTTGAATCACATATAATCTACATAAGGATGGTGTATAACAAGCACATTTAACCATTCTACACCGGAGGGATGGAGGGTGGCCATGATATTGCATGCTGACCATGATGAGTTGTTTTGAACTTGATTTGGTATTCATAGGGCGGAACTGTCACTAGTAGGTATACTTGTAAAACTCAAATTACTTTCCTTTTTTAATCAGAATTTTCTGGGTTCTGCAGAATTGCTTATTCACGTGCATGCTATTGGAAACAATTTATTCTATCTATGTTTATCATGATTTATTGGGAAAAACAATTCATTCTATATATGTTTATCATGATTTATTGAGTTGCTTATAGCTTACCCTTGCCTTGTAATCGTAACCTTGATGTTCTTAAAACAGAAAGCTTATCAGTTTCATTTTCTGCAAAATTTTGGACATTGGTGATCAAATGCTCTACCTAGGGTTTGGGGCATCATTGTCTAACTTCAATTTATTTTGGTGCATTTTCTGGAAATCTGAGATTTGTGTGGCTACTCAAAGGGTGTTAAGGTGGGAAAATAAGGTCAGTTAATGGGTTTAGACCTGTTTAATCCATCCAAATTGTTTCCCCCAAATGGTGGGCCCATATTTGGCGTTGATGAAGAGTTTTTAAGTGATATAGGTCTGGTGGCAGACCTGTGTGAGGTTCAGCTCGTGAGTAGAGGTTTGTGTTGCTGAGCTTGATACTTTCACTGTGAGTTTTCAAGTGATATAGGTCTGGTGGCATACCTGTGTGAGGTTCAACTCATGAGTAGAGGTTTGTGTTGCTGGGTTTGATCCTTTCACTGTTAGTTTTCTTTCCTTTTGGATCAGTTGTGGATGTGTTTGGTGTGCACTGGAAGGTAATACGGGTGATTTAAGTGGCATGTCAAAAGAAAATGAAGGAAAAGATGAGTCAGTACATGTACAGGTTGTTTGCTGTTAGCAATCTTGGGATCCTGTGGTGGATGTTATTGGGGTTGTAGGGGTAAAAGACTGAACCAGCTCAAATATGTCAGCAATTCAGTTTTGTTGTTCAGATTTGAGTATGTCATGGTCCTGTGTGTACTGATCTCTTTGCATTCTAAGAAAGCATTTACTAAATATTGGATGGTAAAATTCATCTGATCTGATTTTAATTTCATTAATTCATGTAATCTAAAGTGGGTCAATTCAATGTCTGTCTTATTTAGATGGTCATGAAAATCTCTTTTATGCATAGTGAGAAATGATCCTGTCTCAACTTGCCCAGCTGAGAAAATTGTAAATAGTATCTCCATTCAATATGGTTGCATGGACAAAGTATGTAAAAATCTTCAACTTTATGATATCTGAACCTTTCTTTAATTTATGTTTCAACATTCTTGTCATAAAATGAGTTGTTTACTTTCTCATTCTTATCATGGGTTGCGTCAAACCACAGATATTGCATTGTTGGTGATAGTTGAAACAGGTAGACCATCTAATGGTGAATTTAAACCCCCCCTATCATGTCTTTAGGGAAGAGCCAAGTTCCTTTTTTTTTTCCAGGGATTCTTTGGAGGATAACTCTAATAAGCATCTGACCCATCTGATTATGGAATGCCACTTTGTTACGGTGGCTATCAGGCACCTTCTTTACACAACACAACCATCTGTTAGTCCCTGCTATCACTACCTACAGCAGTATCCCCTCCAAATTCTATACTCTCACATCCACAATGCTAACATCATCCACCAACCGTAGCCTCCTATAGCATCCCATCACCTAAACTGACTCTCTTTTCACAGTAACATTATGTCTATAGCTTCACACTCACTTCATCTTACAGAATATATATATATATATATATATATATATATATATATATATATATATATATATATATATATATATATATATCCTTGTCACTAGTCATCTACTATCCCTCTTTAGCAAACATCCTATACCCATTACCTTCCTCCCCTGTAGCATTCTCATCACCTCCACAGCCCAGCCACCTTCATCTCCTGTGATTACAACACATATTGCTCCATCCTTTCATTACATTCATTCATATATCACTCGTATGCTCAATACCCTTTTGTGTTTTCACGGTGGTTCACAATAAACCATTATGCCTTCTTTCCTCTATGGTAGTTCAACAAGGGACTACCATAGTGATTGTATCTTCACAGTGGTTCACAACGAACCATTGTGCCTTCTTTTCCTCTATGGTAGTGCAATAATGAACTACCATAACTGTTGTGTTTTCATAGTGGCTCACATTGAACCACTGTGTCCCTTTTCCTCTATGGTAGTTCATCAAGAACTACCATAGCTGCCATGTTTCACAGTGGTTCACAACGAATCACCGTGTCTCTTCCTTTCTATAGCGGTTCATCAGGAACTACCACACTTCATGATGGTTCACTTTGGACCATTTTGGACCTTGCCTTCACTCATTGCATGCAGATGTTCATTTAACCATGGCAGTGTCTATATATATATACATATATATGTATATACCTATACATACATATATATATATATATATATATATATTCTAACTAATGCAGGGTAGGCCACAAGCCTTTCTCATTCAAATATGGGTAAAGCATCTTGTGCAAGGTTTGGAATAGTCATTTACATTCATATTTTTAAAAATTTCCTTTTGTGCTAAATTCTATCTTGCAGGAGATATGTGGAAACTGGCATTTTTTTTTTAGTTTAGGAATTGTAACATCAATTTCAATTTCAGATTTGCAATAATTAGATATTAATGATTTTTTTTTTGTTTTCAGCTTTTAGATAGAATAAATGAGCATTGTAAATGTCATAAATTGCTCATTTTCATGCTTTTTACCTTTATTTTCCAAAATCTCACAATGGTGAAACACGAATGGCACGTGCACCATTTTGTAAAAGGTAATTAATCCTAAGTTGATGATTTACATCAATGGCCATAGTCAGGATGTAAACAAAACTTAGGATTTTTATCTTTTATAGAATAACACTGGATCCACACTGGATCCTTTTCAAAATTCATCATATTTTCTTCAAATATTTTCCTCTTTTATCAGAGTTTAGTTTAAAATTAATTTAATATATATATCAATGGCCATAGTCAGGATATATTGAGAATTAATTTCATTTTAAACTCTATAAAAGCACCAAAATATGTTTTATTCTTCACTTGAATTTAAATGTGGTTATTGTAAGAACCACGATATTTCTGAGATATTTTGTATTGGCATGTGCTTCATTATTTGTTACTCTTGCTTTGTCGCAAGAATTTTTCGTGATTGTGCTAATATAGCAATACGAAGTCTTAATCGCGTAAGATTCGATTTACGAAGCAATTAAGGACGACCTTGGCGAACTAAGGTCCGATATCCCTAGACTAGATTTATAACTCATCTAAGTAGGTTCATCCCGAATTGGAAACCTAAACTAGGAAATATTTCTGGTAGTAGGGCGAAATGGGTATATCGGTAAATACGAGTCACGACGAGAGTGAATTTGTCAGAATGGAAAGCCTAAGTAAATAAGCTTAAAACTTAAGTTTTAATTCAAAAGGGTAAGGTTTGAAATGAAATTTCTTAAAAGTTTGAAACCTAGCTTTTAAATGAAAAATTTACTAAGGTTTTATGAGATATTAAAATTTGATTTTTTTGTAAAGTTAGAAGAGACTTTTTTCAAAAATCTCCAAGACCTAATTTGGAATTTGGAAAAGGTAGCTAGCATGGGGCCCACGTGAGCATGAGCCCAGCCCATGCTACTTTTAAAAAAAATAATAATAATAATAAAACAATAATAATAATAAAAAAATGGTATTTAAATAGCATTTTTGAAAAGCATGAATTTTCAAAAGTTGGGGTTGGGTTTTGGCATTACCACAAGTGGTAGCCCAAAACCCAACGGCTATTGGGCTGGAGGGGGCGCCCCTTAGGGGGGGGTAGCTCCAGCCCATCATGTCAAAAAAAAAAAAAAAAAAAAGGGGTTGATTTGATTTTAAAAAGGGGTTTGACCTTAGGGTCAAAAGGTGGTCTATGGGGAGACCTACTCTCCCTAATTTAGGGAGAGTAGTTGTGGGCTAGGCTCAAGGGTTGTACACCCTTGAGCTAGGCCCATCATGAAGGGGGTCAAATCTGTAACGCCCCGGATTTCCAAAACAAAGCTAAGTTAAAATTTTCATGAATTTCTTTTTATAATTCTTTGCAGCGGAACTTACAAAAGCTTTTAGCAGCGGAATCAGACGATAATGAGTCGTCAGTTTTAGAAAACTCCGAGCACGTTGCAGGTATGTGGCCAAGCAACTCATTGACCACCAAAGTGTTCCATTTTATCGAAAACATATGTTTATTACAACACTACTGCTTAGGAAAGCAGTGTAGGTTCAATAAAAAGGAAGCAGTACAACTCTGTCTAGAGAAACCCTGGAACTCGATGCCGCCTTGCTCCGCATATCGCCACGCAGGTACAACACCTGAAATCCCCATAAAACGGGGTCAGAACCACTGATGGTCTGGTAAGCATGCAGTCATACATCCATTCAACTCAAATACAATAATGACCACTCAGGGTCGCAATGCGCAATAACGACGCTCAAGCCTCCAAGACTTAGCGTATATCGCAAGAGCCTCCTCAGGGCTATGAGTTGAACATCCGCTCGAGTCTTCATGACTTAGAGCAAGCCTTTTCAAGGCTGTGATTTGAATAGCCGCATAAGTCTCCACGACTTAGCCATGACCTCTTCTGGGTCTCAAAGTGATGTCTAGCTCAAGTCTTCATACTTGGCACATCCGTATCCCACGCATCTAAGGACAACTCTTTGAGCTTCGCTTAGTCGTGCGGATACAACACGGGTCTTTGCCCAGTCGGTCCAGTAGTATACCGAACATGACACCTTCACAAAGGTTATGCAGGACTGACTCAACACGTCATCCACTCATACATTCAAAGCATCGCTGTACCTAGAACTAATGCATTGTTTGATAATTAACCGCTCCCGCCTTTGGTACGCAGGTAGAGCTATTGTCCGGGCATCAACGCGACGTTCTGGGGGTTGATTATTCTATGTATTTTAGATACCCCAGAGGCCTGTTGACCCTATCCATAGTAGGGCAGTGTGTTTCAACTGGGAGAATCCTACTAGGCCCATATTCGGATGCATCCTCTACTTGCAGTAGTTGGGTTCAATCCTTAGATCTTAAGGATAACCACGACCCCAAAACCCATGAGTGACTGAGGCCATCGTGGACTCTATCAGGTCCAAAGTAAAATACATGTCACTCAAGGCTGTACCATCACTGTCATTCCACAGTGAGCATAATTCCTGAAGGGGTCTGCCAGTCTTACAATTACTTGGACAGAATCTGCATGTCATTTAGGCAGCCCGTGCTTTCAGCACTACGGGAGTATGTACCCGACCCCATTCAGTCTTCCCCAACACAGTCATTACTGAGGGGGTACCCCTAACACGATTTTCAACCGCGGGGTATGTGCGACCTTAAGTCTTATTCATATGCATGCAGAACACCGCTCTTTGGCACTTCGGCCACCACGAGCATCACACCTCTTTGGGTGGAAACAACACACTCTGGCTCTTCGGCCCTTACGAGTCTGGTTGTGTAACCGTTCTCAATGAGCATGCATATGACTCGATCTAAATAGATCGGCTACTCGGCATATTTTTACGCAACGAGTCCAAACCTAGCCAAGGCGCAACCTCTACTCCGGCTCAGCGGCCCTTACGAGCAAGGTGCCCTTGCAGGCACAAGGATACGAGCCGATCTGGCATTGTTCCATCAACGGACATCATTATGCCGTTCCATTGGTTCCGGCAGCTCTTCTGCCAACCATTTCGTCAGCACCTCCCCTGCTCTACCGGCAGTGGTGCGACGAACCCTTCTACGTTGTAGAGGGCAAACCATGAACTGGGTAGCACTCTGCTATATGTCAGAGTATCCTGCTACGTTCTTTCTGAGCTATTCTTAGCTTCTTCAGAAATTTCAGCAGCACTTCCTCTCTTTTACGGAGAAAGCGTGCGTTTCTTTTATCCATTTCAGCGGCATCTCCCCTCTTTGGTAGGAAATCGCCACGCTTAATTCGGGAAATGGATGCGCACCGTTGTGCGTACTTTGCATCCATCAAGGTTGCAGGAACCCTTGGCCATAGCCAGGCCATACGAAATTGACTTAGTCATTACGTAAAGAGCATTTTGCCAAAAACTGAAGCCTTTCCAATAGGGGCTTCATTCGTCAAGCAGAATCTTGAACGAGGAGCGGTCAAGGAATCGCATGGGCGATTTGGAGTTGATCTCCATTTGAACGCTCATTTATGCGCTATATATGTAGTATAAGCAGAAGCCTGTGCTTTATACAGCGGCGGCGTAAAGAAATGCATATACTATTGTTCAGGGTGTGTAACTGAACGAAATATTCTACATATATAACAAAGCAGAAGCCTTGGCATCGTTCGACGCGACGGCGTAAGTAAAGACATTGCAGAAAACAGGAGCCTTGGCATCATACGACGCGACGGCAAAGGTAAATTACATAGCCTGTGCGATATAAGACGCGTCGGCAGAATCAGCAGATATACACCTAGATCCGCATCCAACGATAGTTACGAGGCGAGCGGGTGAACACCGAAGTGTCCTAAAGGGCTCAACCAAGAACTAAAGCGAGATACCATTTTGAAGAACGCAAATACTGCGTGTTTGAACATAGGTATATCCGACGATAGTTACGAGACGAGCGGGTGAACACCGAAGTGTCCAAAAAGGGCTCAATCAAGAACTAAAGCAAGATACTACTTCAGAAAGTATATTCTATATACAAACAGTCAAATACTTGAGAGAGATGGATCAACGAAGCGAACTTACTTCAAATCGTGGAAGAAACGGCTCCGGGTTGCTTCTTTGGCTTCGAGCCTTCCTTCGAGAGGTCAGACTAAGTCAGATGAAGCTGACTTAGTTGAGAAAGAGGTAGAGTAGGTCAAGCTACTCAACCTAAGTGGTTTGAACCAAACAGGGTTCGATCCAAGTCAACTGGGTTCAGCAGGTTCGAACTCAGCTCAAGTAGGCTAAGTCTGGGTTCAGAAATCCAAACCGGAATCTGGACCAAAAAGGACTTTGACTTTGACTTTAAACCCAACTAGGTTCAAGTCAAGTCAACTGGGTTTGGACCAGGTCAAGTGGGTTCAGACCCAGGTCAGGTGGGTTAGGACCAGGTCAGGCAGGCTCAGGCTAAGTCAGGCAGGCTCAGACCAGGTCAGGTGGGCTCAGGTGGGCTAGGCTAGGTAGGGGAGGTTTAGGAGAGAGAGAGAAGGCAAGAGAGAGAGGGGGGGGGGTCGATTTTTATGAGAAGAGAGAGAGTGGGGAGGGCTATTTATAGCCCAAGCCCACCTCCTCTTGGGTTTTTCCATGCCCAAACTACCCCCTTGGCTTCTTTTTAATTCCAAGAGGTTCCTTGGTGTGGGGCCCACTTGGATATTCCATGGGATATTTTTGTGGGTCCCACCAGATATTTTTTGAGGAATATTTCTGTGGGTCCCACCAATATTTCCGTGGGTCCCGCAAGAATATCGGGTTTCCAGCGATTTTTTCCGAAAAATTCTGAGTACGCCATTTTCTTCGTATTGACGTAACTAAGAAAGTTGGCTCGTACGAATCTATTGATTTCGTTTAGTTAGGAAGTTATGGCTTCCCGAGTATTTGAGCATATATTCGCAATTCGACGAATATCCTAAGTATAACTGGCTCGCAGGAATTGATTCGTTTCGCATTCTGAGAAGAAATGCTATTTTTATCGGTAAATGCCTCATGAATTTTATTCAGATATTTTCTGAAAAATTGCGGGTCTTACAAAATCCCCTTGGGCTAGCCTTATAGCACCTAAAGGAAGGGGGGGGCGTGTGGGAGGAGAGCCCTCCATCTCCTCCCCTCTAATCCCAGCCCTCCATCTCTTGGAGTGGCTATTTAAGGGAGGGAGGAGAGAGAAATTCATTTCTCTCTTCCTCCTCCTCAACCCTCTCCCTCCATCCTTCCATTTTCCCCTCCTCTCTCTCAAGTGTGAGAGTGAAGAGAGTGAGGTGAGTGTGGCTGAGAGAGTGCAAGTGAGGGCACCAGCACCACCACGCCGGAACCATCTCCGTCCCTACGCCGGAAAACCCCGAAGGTGAAGAGCTTCCACTTTGCATTCCACTTCTTTTGAAAAATGCATGTAAAAATTGTTATGGTTGGTTTGGGTTTTTCCTTCTTTTTCTATACCATGAAACTTGTATGAGTGTGGGTGTGTTTTAGAGGGATCGACACATCGTTGTGGTAAACACGCACACACCGGACGTTCCACGCAATGGGACTGTCCTCAGGCGATTTCGGAGTCCTGGAGCTCCGGAGTCTCCTCTGCTCAAAAGACCGTATCTCACTCGATACTGGTCCGAATGGAGCGTTCTTGGACTTTTTGGAAAGGGGAGACGACGTTCTCCAACCTTCGTGTTTGTAGTTTTCACTGGTTCGGTCTGCAACCATCCCGAAAAAGCCCCGTTTTTAGCAGACGTTCAGAACTTCTGTCAGTGTACAGGAAGTCCTGAATATTGTCCGGTAATCAGGTGATATTTCTCAAACCGTCTGTCAAAATCTTTTATGTTATAACTTTTCGGAAAGGTAAAATGATTATCTACGACTTCGATGTTGGAAATTTTCCCTGATTCGTTTTGTAAACCCTTCAAAAAGTCAGGTTTTAGCAGACTGATAGGGTTTTGACAGTGGTCCAGAAAGTTCCAGACACTGTCTGGTAACACAGCTCCCTTTTCCAGACCGATGGTCGGATCAGAGTGATCTTGGTGTCTGTGCGAAGCTGAGACGCGGATCTACGGGTTCCGTGTTTGAAGTTTTTGCTATTTTGGTGCGGACGGACCCCAAATCGGGTCATCTTTCAGGCTATTTTTGGGCCATGCAAATAACTATATAACTATATATATATGTAAAAAAAAAAAAAGAAGAGAGAGATCGATCAGGACTCGCCGTGTCCCGCTGCAACCCCTGCAGCGTTCGGTATGGCAGGGTGGTCTGACCCACTTTGGGGTTCGGACCCACCTATTGGGATTTCCCCAATCATATGGGGAAGGGGCGCCACACGGGACGCCCATGGTTTTGGGTAACCGGGTGTGCTTTACACCCGGAGCACCCTTTTCGTTGGGACACGCCCCAGCAGCCAGCAGGCCGCAGCCTTGCTGCTGGCTGTCCCTTGGCCAAGGAGGTTCCCTCCTAGACCCGGCAGGGTCTGGTCCAACGTGGACCAGACCAGCTGGTCGCTGGCCGTCGCCTTCCAACCGCACCCTAGCTGCACCCCATGGTGCAGGCTGCTCGCGGCCCATTGCAGGCTGCTGCCTTAGCAGCCTAGGGTCTGACACATAGGTCATACCAAGGTAGGTCCGGGTCTGGTCCAGCAGACCAGGCTGCCCAAACGACCCCGATGGGAGCCTTATGGTGGCAGCGGGTGCTAAGGGCGCCCGCAAAGCTTAGCCAACCACTAGGTGGTTGCGTGACCTGCTGCACCCACTCAGTAGCCTCGTGTAGAGCTTAGTGAAGCTCGTGTTGGTGGCTATCACAGCCCTATGAGTTTGGGACGACAGGCCTAGACTACCTATATATGCGATTTCCACTTGCCGCCATTTCAAAAAGCACGAAAATGCACGCATGAAGGCAAAACCGATAGAGAGTCACTAATAGACTCCTTGTAGCACGTGTATGATGTCCAAACAGCCATTTTGTACACTTGGCACTAACGGTGCATGGTTCGGAACTGCCTATAGGGCCTGGTGGGCTACGATTAGCCTTTTGGCATTTCGGCACACATTGTGCCATCATACCCTTGCCGTCACGTCAGTGGTCCAGAATGACCACCTTAGCCTTCGCTGCCACATCGTGGTGAGTTTGGAAAGGGGTATAGTGTGGCGAGCGGTACGCTGCCCATGTACCTTACTACGTTTCCCAAGTTTTGGGTCTTTCGACGTTTTCAGCAGAAAACCGTCGTTTTGACTTATTTGAGTTTTGCTAGTGCGGTGGCACCTCATGGATGTATTGACGTAATCCCCGTACACATGGGGTTACTTTAAGAACCTTTCTCGACACTCATCAGTGTCTACACTACGGTCTTCCCTAAGCGAATGGTTTCGCTAAGTGTTGGAGCCGACGTAGGGCGGCGAAAATATGTGTATTTGGGAGACCCGTGCTTAAAGCTTTGGACAATGGTTGTCGTACGAACGTGTTGATATATATATATATATATTTTGAGCCTGTTATCGCTCAGATTTGTGCCTCTATGAATATGTGTTCCAAATCGTGATAATGTGTGGTTTATGCACGTGGCACATCATGACACGTATGTCACCCGTTCAGGTCCGTCGAGTACTTTTTGTTTTGGCTCACATTCGTATATCAATGGATATACGACGCACCAGAGGTGTGTTTTGTACTCGATGTGACATACTCCTGGAAAGAACTGAAAGCACTGTAGGGTATGACACTTTTGACCTGTTGAGGTTTGGGACTCGGTTGGAGTCTTCGGGCAGTGGCCCGGGTTTGTGAGAGTGTACTCACACCTTGTGTCACCCTAGGCATAAAAATGAACATGTTATAATATCGTCTTCACAGGCGATGTGCTCGTGGTGGCCGTGAGAGGCTGAGCACGTGGATGGGCAGGCCAAGTCCTCGTTTGCGTACCCCGCGGGGACCACGAGGCACAACTACCTCGAAGGGAGGTACGACTTGAAGAATGAGCCTAAATAAGATAATCCTGCCGCGCCCCATTCACAAATTTGGTCACCCAGGGAGAGGGTGAATGGTACAGCCCCGAGTGACGTGTCGTTACTACGACCTGTTCTTTTGAGGAGCCGATGTGCCCTCTGACCTCCAGTCACTCGGAGTTAGGGAGGTCAAGGTTGCCCTCCACAGGGACCTTTGCTACTGCAGTAGTACGGATTGCAATCCTTTTCCCCTGCGAAAGGTTTCTCCTGGCTGCGTGTCGCCCGCAGGTGGTTTTTCTCGTTCTGTAGCATCCCCGATTACCACACTAGAAATTTAATAACAGACGCCGGGTGCATGTCTCACAGAACTCGAGGGTTTTTCCTTCGCGTACCCGAAGGAGGTTAAAAAGAAGAACATAAAGACTAACCAAACAGACTAACGTACAGTAGTTGGTTACTTGCTTACTTTAGCACTGCTTGCACTTCTATTAGACTGTTGTACCTTATTGGTTAGTTGCTGCTCTGTTTCAGTTGTTGCACTGCTACTTGTAGTTTTACAGTCTTCTAGCACGAGCACTTACCTGACACTCGCACATATATCTGTCATTTTACCTGTTGCATGATATGTGCCTTTTCTTGATAAAATGGATATACAATGTTGTTGTTCTTCACCAACTCGCAAGAGTTCTGACCCCGTTTTATGGGGATACAGGTGATGAGTAGGCGCAGTGGCGATGCGACGGTGTACGGTTGGAGACTTGAGACCCACACTTAGCTGCAGATCTTGGTCCGTGTCTTGTTTTGGGGTTTGAGGGGAGTTTTCCTCTCATTTTGGGAGAGACTCGTTGTATGGGTGTTTTTAGTCTCATTTTGTAAAACTCTGATATTATATGTAATGGGAATGGATATGTGGTTTGTATCTTTTACTGTGGCCCGCTCAGACTTGCGGCCTTTGCTTACCCCTTTGTACTTCCGCTATTCGTTTTAAATCCTTTCAAAAAAAAAAATTTGCTAAAAAACCAAAGGTTTTTACAAGGTCGGGGTTTTGGGGCGTCACAGAGATTGGTATCAGAGCAGCTTTAAGTGTGGTCCAAGACTTCTGCGTGCATCGTTCATCGCACTGTAAGTATGTTTGGCTCGGTTAATTATGTTGATTATCGTTGTTTCTTGTGCTACTTAGTTTATACATATGCATGCTTCGAATGTGGTTTGATAGATGTCGTCAGACCCAAGGTACGAAATGATCCTAGAAGCAGTACGTGACCTAAGTCAGGGCGTAAGATCCCTAGATCATGCTGTGAAGCATTTGGCACGAGGTGTTCAGATGATGGCACCTCCGGCACCTCCGTGTGAGAGATGTAAAGTCTGCCATGAGGGGCAGATTTGCCCACGGGAATGGTGTCACTGCTTTCGTTGTGGCCTTAAAGGGCATATTGAGGCTGAGTGCCAGCGTAAATTGGAAGACCTGGCAGCTGACCCAGTGGAAGGGGTGCATACTCCATCAGGTTTACCCAAGTGCACACCTTCTTCAACTCCTTGTCCGAAGCGAAGACGGTGCGGAAACCGGAACAACTACCGCGACCTCTACACTAGTAGGAAGTGAGAGCGGTCGCACGGATATAAATGTTTTGTTAGGACACTGAGTCAGTGTCTGCGGTTGTTACAAAGGAGTATATCCTGTAACCCTGTTATAGAGGGTAATTTTGGCTTGTACTACATATATGTATGCATATTTGATCGTATAATGAAATTTTGTTTTGGTATCTACTCTTTGCTTATACGAGTCTCATTGTTGTCAAGATGGCTTGGCGTGAACGTTGCAACAACATCATGGACACCTTGAACAACCTGACAGAGGTTGTAGGCAGGCAGGCTGAGGCCATGCGTGCCATGGGGGAGAACATGCAAGCCTCTCAGGGACGAGAGACTCCTGTTCCTACTCCTTCCCCGGTGTTAGTAGCGACAGCCGTACCCTACAAGCAGTTCATGGCTATGAACCCTCCGTCATTCGATGGGAAGTCTTCTCCTGAGGCAGCCGAGGACTGGATACGAGAGATCGAGAGAATCTTTCGTGTGCTGCAGGTCAGTGATGACCGAAAGGTGGATTTTGGCACGTATCGGCTCCGGAAGGATGCCGAAAGGTGGTGGGCGACCACCTGGGATGTCAGGTTTGCGGGCGGAGCCGTTTCGTGGGAGCAGTTCATGGAGGTTTTCTACGCGGCCTACTTCCCGACCCACGAGCGCAGTCGGAAGATGCAGGAGTTCCTCGACCTTCAACAGGGGAACTCTACTTTGGCGGACTACATCACGAAGTTCAAAAGCCTAGAGCGCTTCTGTCCGCATGTATACGTGACCGAGAAGGAATGAGCGATGAAGTTCGCTCGCGGTTTGAAGGTAGCACTGCGCCTGAGAGTGATCACGCGCGCTCCCTCGACTCTTGAGGAAGCCCTGGAGACGGCTACACTCCTGGAGCAGGAATGGATAGAATCCCAGAAGACTCCACAGTCCAGAGGGAAACCGCAGCAGATAGGCCAAAAGAGTTGGCCTAAGAAGAGATCCTATCAGCAGAACTCGGGTGGAAAGAAGTCTGCCCCGCCAGCGAAGAGGAACCATCAGAACAACAACAACCGTCAGCGACAGAATCGTCAGCAGCAGCAGCAGAATCAGGTAGTGGAGACATCGGGATGCCCGAAGTGTCGTATGGATCACCCAGGCCGACCTTGTCCTCGTGACGTCGGAGGATGTATCTATTGTGGCAAGATGGGCCACTACATCAGGGATTGTCGGAAGAAGCAGTCCGATGATCTAAGGAGGAATACACCAGGAACGTCGCAGCCAGCACCTCAGCGACCTCCTCAGCAGCTGCAGCAATCGTACCCGCCGCAGCAATCTTCTCAGCAGAAGACGGGTAATCAGAAGACAGTGGCAGGGCGTGCCTACGCAGCCACTATCGAGCAAGTGACCAAAGGAGAGTTGGTCCAAGGTACTATTCCAGTCGCTGGTCATGCAGCTTTTACTCTGTTCGACTGTGGTGCTTCGCATTCGTTTATAGCTTCTAGATTTGCTAGTTCCTTGCCTATGACTGCTGTGTTGCTGAAATACCCATTAGAAGTGCGTACACCGACGGGTAATCAGTCCTTGTGTACTTTGTACATTCCGAGCATAGAGGTGTCAGTGGCAAGTCAGAGCTTGCCAGCTGACTTAATCCTGCTAGACATGACGGAGTTTGATGTCATTCTAGGCATGGATTGGTTATTTGAGTATCATGCTCAAGTTTTGTGCAGAGAGAGCAAGGTGGTTCTGTACCCTCCTAATCGTCCAGTTTTGGAGATCAGCCTTGATCGACCTATTCGAGATAGTCGTATGATTTCGTCATTTAAAGTTCAGAAGTATTTGCGGAATGGGGGTACTGCTTTCTTGGTCAGTATCGCCCCAGTTGACTCGGTGTTAACCCCTATTGAGGATCTTGACGTAGTTCGGGAGTTCCCCGATGTGTTTCCTGAGGAATTGCCTGGATTACCTCCGAAGCGTGAGATCGAATTTTGTATTGAGTTGTTGCCTGGAACAACTCCGATCTCAAAGGCACCGTATCGTATGGCTCCAGCAGAACTCGAAGAACTGAAGCGTCAGTTGGGAGAGTTGATGGATCAAGGATTTATCAGAAACAGTGCATCGCCGTGGGGTGCACTTGTGTTGTTCGTGAAGAAGAAAGACGGATCCCTGAGGTTGTGCATTGATTACAGAATGCTCAACCAAGCAACGATTAAGAATAAGTATCCGTTGCCGAGAATAGAAGATCTCTTTGACCAGTTGCAGAGGGCGAAGATATTCTCGAAGATCGACCTCAGATCGGGTTATCATCAACTCCGGATCAGAGAAGAAGATGTCTCAAAGACAGCTTTTCGAACTAGGTACGGGTTGTACGAGTTCGTTGTGATGCCTTTTGGGCTCACGAATGCACCAGCAGCATTCATGGATCTGATGAATCGTATTTTCCGTCCATTCGTGGACACGTTCGTGATCGTATTCATCGATGACATCTTGATCTACTCAGAGACCTCTGAGCAGCACCGAGAGCATCTGTGTATCGTGTTGGGAGTACTTCGGGAGCACAGATTGTTCGCCAAGTTCTCCAAGTGCGAGTTTTGGCTTCGACGAGTTATGTTTTTGGGTCATGTGATATCCAGTGATGGTGTGTCAGTTGATCCAGCAAAGGTCGAAGCGGTGTTGGACTGGAAGCAGCCGCAGTCTGTTACCGATATCCGTAGTTTTCTCGGGTTAGTTGGTTACTACCGACGTTTCATTCAGGACTTCTCCAGGATCGCGCTTCCTTTGACGAAGCTTTTGCGTAAAGGAATCAAGTTCGAGTGGACCGACTCTTGTGAAGAGAGTTTCCAGATCCTGAAGACGAAGCTGACTACCTCTCCGGTGTTAGCTTTACCTTCTGGTAGAGGCGGTTTTGTGGTGTACACAGACGCTTCAGGTACAGGCCTGGGATGCGTGCTCATGCAGCATGGTCGTGTTATTGCATATGCTTCGCGACAGCTGAAGATTCACGAAAGGAACTATCCGACTCATGACTTGGAGTTAGCAGCAGTGGTATTCGCCTTGAAGTCATGGCGACATTATCTGTACGGAGATACGTTTGAGGTCTTTTCTGACCATAAGAGTCTCAAGTATTTATTTTCCCAGAAGGAGCTAAATATGAGACAACGTCGTTGGCTCGAGTTTATCAAGGATTATGAGTTTACATTGTCTTACCACCCTGGTAAGGTGAACGTCGTGGCAGATGCGCTTAGCCGCAAATCGAGCAGTGTTCTAGCTAGTCTTGTGTGGAGCCAGAAGTTGATCGAAGATTTTGTGGCTTGGAAGCCATTTGCAGTCGAAAGCGGAACGATTAGATTGTCGGGGTTGGCCATTCGGTCAGAGTTCTTGCCTAAAGTTATCGAGGCGCAGAAGCAGAACGCTCAGTATCAGAAGTTTGTTGACCGAGCTCGTGAAGACGGCTCAGTCTTTCGTATTGATGACAGCGGTTGTATCCGCATGAAGGATCGACTTTGGGTGCCAAATGCCCCTGAGTTGAGGAAGGAGATTCTTGATGAGGCACATCTGTCGAAGTACACCATCCATCCTGGTGGTACTAAGATGTTTAAGGATCTTCAACGACGGTATTGGTGGAACGGGATGAAGTGTGAAGTCGCAGCGTATGTTTCGAGGTGTTTGACTTGTCAGCGAATCAAGATCGAGCACCAACGTCCCGGTGGTTCCATGCAGAGGATTGAGATTCCTCAGTGGAAATGGGAGGATATCACGATGGATTTTGTGGTAGGTTTACCGCGAACCAGGAGAAAGCACGATGCGATATGGGTGATTGTGGACAGACTCACCAAGTCTGCTCACTTCTTACCTATCCGGATTAGTCAGCCGCTTGAGAGCTTAGCAGACTTGTATATCCAGGAGATTGTACGGTTACATGGCGTACCTACATCTATCATTTCGGATCGTGATCCCAGATTCACGTCGCGACTGTGGGGACAGTTGCAGTCAGCTTTGGGAACAAAGTTAAAGTTCAGTACAGCCTTTCACCCTCAGACTGATGGCCAGTCAGAGAGGACGATTCAGACACTAGAAGATATGTTGCGGGCGTGTATGCTCGACTGGAAGGGTGAATGGGATTCACACTTGTGTTTGGTCGAGTTTGCCTACAACAATAGTTATCATGCTAGTATCGGTATGGCTCCGTACGAGGCTTTGTATGGGAGACCTTGCCGATCACCGTCATATTGGGACGATATCAGCGATCGATCCAGTGAATCGCCGATTGTTCTTCAGCACTACACTCAGCAAGTGCAGAAGATCCGAGAACGTCTGAAGGCAGCTCAGGACAGACAGAAGAGCTACGCCGATAAGAGGCGGCGAGAGCTTCAGTTTGATGTGGACGACATGGTTTTCGTGAAAGTATCACCGACGAAGAGCGTCTTTCGTTTCGGAAAGAAGGGAAAGTTGAGTCCTAGATATGTTGGGCCGTTCAGGATCCTCGAGAGGATCGGTGGAGCAGCCTATCGTATTGAGCTACCGCAGCGGTATGCTCAAATTCATAATGTTTTTCACGTGTCGATGTTGAGGAAGTACATTCCGGACCCATCGCACGTCATCCGATACGAAGATGTCGAGGTACAAGAGGACTTAACTGTGGCCGAGAGGCCTGTTGAGATCATCGATCGTCGTGATCAGGTTCTGCGTACCAAGACCATTCCGTTGGTTAAGGTACGGTGGCAACACCATGGCATTGAAGAATGCACATGGGAGCCGGAGGCCAGCATGAGGGAGAAATACCCTGATCTTTTTGTGGCCTAGCGTTCGTGATTTCGCGGACGAAATCCCTTTTTAGGAGGGGAGGATGTAAGAACCACGATATTTCTGAGATATTTTGTATTGGCATGTGCTTCATTATTTGTTACTCTTGCTTTGTCGCAAGAATTTTTCGTGATTGTGCTAATATAGCAATACGAAGTCTTAATCGCGTAAGATTCGATTTACGAAGCAATTAAGGACGACCTTGGCGAACTAAGGTCCGATATCCCTAGACTAGATTTATAACTCATCTAAGTAGGTTCATCCCGAATTAGAAACCTAAACTAGGAAATATTTCTGGTAGTAGGGCGAAACGGGTATATCGGTAAATACGAGTCACGACGAGAGTGAATTTGTCAGAATGGAAAGCCTAAGTAAATAAGCTTAAAAATTAAGTTTTAATTCAAAAGGGTAAGGTTTGAAATGAAATTTCTTAAAAGTTTGAAACCTAGCTTTTAAATGAAAAATTTACTAAGGTTTTATGAGATATTAAAATTTGATTTTTTTGTAAAGTTAGAAGAGACTTTTTTCAAAAATCTCCAAGACCTAATTTGGAATTTGGAAAAGGTAGCTAGCATGGGGCCCACGTGAGCATGAGCCCAGCCCATGCTACTTTTAAAAAAAATAATAATAATAATAAAACAATAATAATAAAAAAAAATGGTATTTAAATAGCATTTTTGAAAAGCATGAATTTTCAAAAGTTGGGGTTGGGTTTTGGCATTACCACAAGTGGTAGCCCAAAACCCAACGGCTATTGGGCTGGAGGGGGCGCCCCTTAGGGGGGGGTAGCTCCAGCCCATCATGTCAAAAAAAAAAAAAAAAGGGGTTGATTTGATTTTAAAAAGGGGTTTGACCTTAGGGTCAAAAGGTGGTCTATGGGGAGACCTACTCTCCCTAATTTAGGGAGAGTAGTTGTGGGCTAGGCTCAAGGGTTGTACACCCTTGAGCTAGGCCCATCATGAAGGGGGTCAAATACCCTTGGGCTAGCCTTATAGCACCTAAAGGAAGGGGGGGGCGTGTGGGAGGAGAGCCCTCCATCTCCTCCCCTCTAATCCCAGCCCTCCATCTCTTGGAGTGGCTATTTAAGGGAGGGAGGAGAGAGAAATTCATTTCTCTCTTCCTCCTCCTCAACCCTCTCCCTCCATCCTTCCATTTTCCCCTCCTCTCTCTCAAGTGTGAGAGTGAAGAGAGTGAGGTGAGTGTGGCTGAGAGAGTGCAAGTGAGGGCACTAGCACCACCACGCCGGAACCATCTCTGTCCCTACGCAGGAAAACCCCGAAGGTGAAGAGCTTCCACTTTGCATTCCACTTCTTTTGAAAAATGCATGTAAAAATTGTTATCGTTGGTTTGGGTTTTTCCTTCTTTTTCTATACCATGAAACTTGTATGAGTGTGGGTGTGTTTTAGAGGGATCGACACATCGTTGTGGTAAACACGCACACACCGGACGTTCCACGCAATGGGACTGTCCTCAGGCGATTTCGGAGTCCTGGAGCTCCGGAGTCTCCTCTGCTCAAAAGACCGTATCTCACTCGATACTGGTCCGAATGGAACGTTCTTGGACTTTTCGGAAAGGGGAGACGACGTTCTCCAACCTTCATGTTTGTAGTTTTCACTGGTTCGGTTTGCAACCATCCCGAAAAAGCTCCGTTTTTAGCAGACGTTCAGAACTTCTGTCAGTGTACAGGAAGTCCTGAATATTGTCCGGTAATCAGGTGATATTTCTCAAACCGTCTGTCAAATTCTTTCATGTTATAACTTTTCGGAAAGGTAAAATGATTATCTACGACTTCGATGTTGGAAATTTTCCCTGATCCGTTTTGTAAACCCTTCAAAAAGTCAGGTTTTAGCAGACTGACAGGGTTTTGACAGTGGTCCAGAAAGTTTCAGACACTGTCTGGTAACACAGCTCCCTTTTCCAGACCAATGGTCGGATCAGAGTGATCTTGGTGTCTGTGCGAAGCTGAGACGTGGATCTACGGGTTCCGTGTTTGAAGTTTTTGCTATTTTGGTGCAGACAGACCCCAAATCGGGTCATCTTTCAGGCTATTTTTGGGCCATGCAAATAACTATATAACTATATATATATATATGTAAAAAAAAAAAAAGAAGAGAGAGATCGATCGGGACTCGCCGTGTCCCGCTGCAACCCCTGCAGCGTTCGGTATGGCAGGGTGGTCTGACCCACTTTGGGGTTCGGACCCACCTATTGGGATTTCCCCAATCATATGGGGAAGGGGCGCCACACGGGACGCCCATGGTTTTGGGTAACCGGGTGTGCTTTACACCCGGAGCACCCTTTTCGTTGGGACACGCCCCAGCAGCCAGCAGGCCGCAGCCTTGCTGCTGGCTGTCCCTTGGCCAAGGAGGTTCCCTCCTAGACCCGGCAGGGTCTGGTCCAACGTGGACCAGACCAGCTGGTCGCTGGCCGTCGCCTTCCAACCGCACCCTAGCTGCACCCCATGGTGCAGGCTGCTCGCGGCCCATTGCAGGCTGCTGCCTTAGCAGCCTAGGGTCTGACACATAGGTCATACCAAGGTAGGTCCGGGTCTGGTCCAGCAGACCAGGCTGCCCAAACGACCCCGGTGGGAGCCTTATGGTGGCAGCGGGTGCTAAGGGCGCCCGCAAAGCTTAGCCAACCACTAGGTGGTTGCGTGACCTGCTGCACCCAGTCAGTAGCCTCGTGTAGAGCTTAGTGAAGCTCGTGTTGGTGGCTGTCACAGCCCTATGAGTTTGGGACGACAGGCCTAGACTACCTATATATGCGATTTCCACTTGCCGCCATTTCAAAAAGCACGAAAATGCACGCATGAAGGCAAAACCGATAGAGAGTCACTAATAGACTCCTTGTAGCACGTGTATGATGTCCAAACAGCCATTTTGTACACTTGGCACTAACGGTGCATGGTTCGGAACTGCCTATAGGGCCTGGTGGGCTACGATTAGCCTTTTGGCATTTCGGCACACATTGTGCCATCATACCCTTGCCGTCACGTCAGTGGTCCAGAATGACCACCTTAGCCTTCGCTGCCACATCGTGGTGAGTTTGGAAAGGGGTATAGTGTGGCGAGCGGTACGCTGCCCATGTACCTTACTACGTTTCCCAAGTTTTGGGTCTTTCGACGTTTTCAGCAGAAAACCGTCGTTTTGACTTATTTGAGTTTTGCTAGTGCGGTGGCACCTCATGGATGTATTGACGTAATCCCCGTACACATGGGGTTACTTTAAGAACCTTTCTCGACACTCATCAGTGTCTACACTACGGTCTTCCCTAAGCGAATGGTTTCGCTAAGTGTTGGAGCCGACGTAGGGCGGCGAAAATATGTGTATTTGGGAGACCCGTGCTTAAAGCTTTGGACAATGGTTGTCGTACGAACGTGTTGATATATATATATATATATATTTTGAGCCTGTTATCGCTCAGATTTGTGCCTCTATGAATATGTGTTCCAAATCGTGATAATGTGTGGTTTATGCACGTGGCACATCATGACACGTATGTCACCCGTTCAGGTCCGTCGAGTACTTCTTGTTTTGGCTCACATTCGTATATCAATGGATATACGACGCACCAGAGGTGTGTTTTGTACTCGATGTGACATACTCCTGGAAAGAACTGAAAGCACTGTAGGGTATGACACTTTTGACCTGTTGAGGTTTGGGACTCGGTTGGAGTCTTCGGGCAGTGGCCCGGGTTTGTGAGAGTGTACTCACACCTTGTGTCACCCTAGGCATAAAAATGAACATGTTATAATATCGTCTTCACAGGCGATGTGCTCGTGGTGGCCGTGAGAGGCTGAGCACGTGGATGGGCAGGCCAAGTCCTCGTTTGCGTACCCCGCGGGGACCATGAGGCACAACTACCTCGAAGGGAGGTACGACTTGAAGAATGAGCCTAAATAAGATAATCCTGCCGCGCCCCATTCACAAATTTGGTCACCCAGGGAGAGGGTGAATGGTACAGCCCCGAGTGACGTGTCGTTACTACGACCTGTTCTTTTGAGGAGCCGATGTGCCCTCTGACCTCCAGTCACTCGGAGTTAGGGAGGTCAAGGTTGCCCTCCACAGGGACCTTTGCTACTGCAGTAGTACGGATTGCAATCCTTTGCCCCTGCGAAAGGTTTCTCCTGGCTGCGTGTCGCCCGCAGGTGGTTTTTCTCGTTCTGTAGCATCCCCGGTTACCACACTAGAAATTTAATAACAGACGCCGGGTGCATGTCTCACATAACTCGAGGGTTTTTCCTTCGCGTACCCGAAGGAGGTTAAAAAGAAGAACATAAAGACTAACCAAACAGACTAACGTACAGTAGTTGGTTACTTGCTTACTTTAGCACTGCTTGCACTTCTATTAGACTGTTGTACCTTATTGGTTAGTTGCTGCTCTGTTTCAGTTGTTGCACTGCTACTTACTTGTAGTTTTACAGTCTTCTAGCACGAGCACTTACCTGACACTCGCACATATATCTGTCATTTTACCTGTTGCATGATATGTGCCTTTTCTTGATAAAATGGATATACAATGTTGTTGTTCTTCACCAACTCGCAAGAGTTCTGACCCCGTTTTATGGGGATACAGGTGATGAGTAGGCGCAGTGGCGATGCGACGGTGTACGGTTGGAGACTTGAGACCCACACTTAGCTGCAGATCTTGGTCCGTGTCTTGTTTTGGGGTTTGAGGGGAGTTTTCCTCTCATTTTGGGAGAGACTCGTTGTATGGGTGTTTTTAGTCTCATTTTGTAAAACTCTGATATTATATGTAATGGGAATGGATATGTGGTTTGTATCTTTTACTGTGGCCCGCTCAGACTTGCGGCCTTTGCTTACCCCTTTGTACTTCCGCTATTCGTTTTAAATCCTTTCAAAAAAAAAAAAATTGCTCAAAAACCAAAGGTTTTTACAAGGTCGGGGTTTTGGGGCGTCACAGTTATTATATAATACATTCAATGACCATAGTCAGGGATCTATTATGTCTTCAATCTAATTCTTAATTCATTTAAAGAATGAGATATGCTTTTCAAAATTCAATTTCAAATTCTTTAAATTCACTCATCATTTAGGATAGAATTGCATCATATTTTCAAAATTTTCTTTCAAAAACTCCAAGTAATTTTGAGTATCTTCCTTCATTTCTCAAATCAATTCTATTCTATAGATTCAAATTCAATTCTATCTCATTTCAAGATTCAAAAATTCAATTTTAAAGTCTAATTTGACTTTGAAATTTCAAAATCATTTTTTATTCAAACTTCAAATTTCCAAATTCAATTCAAAAATTCAAACTTCAAAGTTCAATTTAACTTTGAAGTTTCATCTTCTGATTCAAAATCAAGTTTTATCTTCTTATCTTCAAAAAAATTCAAAATCAAAGTTTGAGATTGATTCTGAATCTCAAAACTCAAGTCTTTTTCTAAGTTTTAAATTCAAACTGGGTTTTCAAAAAACCCAGATCCATCTTCAAAGTCCCATTTGGACTTTCAAAATCCGAATCCAAAGTTAGAACCCAATTCCACTTTAGGATCCAGAATTCAATTTCACTTTGCATCTCAGACTTCAGATCCAATTCCATTTTAGGATCTAGAATTCAATTTCACTTCGGATCTCAGATTTCAGATCCAAATTCCATTTAAGATTCAGACTTTGGATTCAAATTCCATTTTGATTTCCAGATTTCAAATCCAAATCCATTTTCAGACCTCATCTGGACTTCTTAAATCCAATTCTATTGTCGGATTCCATTTGGATTTCTCAAATCCAAATTCCATCCTGATTTCAAAGTTTAAATTTAATTCTATTTCAAATTTTATCTCTTCTCCTAAATCTAAGTTCAAAGTCCATTTTCCAACTTTGAAATTTCCTTCATTTTCCCTTTTATCTCAGCTTCAAAATCCTTCTTTTCAAACCAAAGATTTATTTTCCCAGCTCTGATCGTTTCAAAGACTTAGAACTTCAAAATATCCTTCCTAATATATCTCAAGTTCTAAGTTAGATTCAACCATTCAGAAATCATTTCTTCACTCTATTATCAAATTCATCTCAGAGAAGCTTGGAAATTTTCAAAACATTTTCTCAAAAGAATATACATCCTTGCATTGCACAAGCATGATTCTTTGTGCATTTAGACTTAGGATAAATTCTTAGATAATATTTAGGCAAAGCAAAAGGCATAAATTCGATCCTTGGTTCGATTACCCCTGGTAAAGGCGCCAGGAACAGTCGAACCTCGTACCGACGAGCGAATCCCGTCTCTTCAATTTTCCCGCAATATTTTCAAAACGAAGACGAATAATTTTCTAAATATTTTCAAATCAAGGTCAAGTGAGACCCCGCAAAAGAGTTCCTCTCTCTTCTCTTTCTTTTCTTTTGTCTTCTCTCTTCTTTTTTGCCTTTTATTTTCTCCCTTCAAAAAGGAGAAAATAGAGGTTGGAAAAGGAAAAGAGAAGGAAGAGAGAGAAAGATACAAGAGAGGAAAAATTTTGCGATGATCACAATAACAAGATGATCTAGATAAAAGAAAATTGATCCGGATAACAAGATGATCTGGGTAGCCAACAATAAATGAAGTATGATCCGGCTAACCAAAAAAAAAAGAAAAAGAAAACAAAAACAAATGAAATACGATCCGGTGACGTTTGATTCGGATCACGCCAAATCGATGTGATCCAGTCCCAAAATTTGTGACTTAGCCGACTCAACTTAGGGATTACGAGCAATGGTGCGCTCGCCGAAAAAAGGGACATCAACCGGAATCGCTCTGACAAGCTATCATCAATCTAGGAGTCTGATCGAAATGGTCTGGCAATATGACCATTAGCATGAATACGCTGTCGAAAAACAAGGAAAAGCAGAGACCATTCCGACAGACAAAATCGATCGGAGAATTGGGCTAGATCGCAGTCGCGACAGGAACCTGACGAGAGTCCGACATCTATTCGGGAAATCGATCAAGGTAATCTAGCAAGTTGACTATTAGCACAAGCACGGTTGCCGGAAAACAAAAACTGACACGGACAATTCTGACGGAGCAGGGTCGATTCAAAATTCCGACCAAGACAATCCAGTGACACAACTATCAGAATGAGCATGATCGCCAGAGAATCAGCGGATAATCGTTCGATTAAATCGAAGGAATAGGTGATAAAAAAAAAATTCAACATATCGATGATTAATTGGACACTATCCAACTCAGATAATCGGACGATTGCAGGATTCCGGCAGAACTCAGCAACAAACGAACGGGAAATCAGAATTTAAAAGAAAAATTAAAGTATAAATAAGCAATCAAAAATTAACAAAGAGGGGAAAATTAAAGCACAGTAGGAAATCAAAATAAGATGGGGAAAACATGCAATCAAAAGCACTGTCAGAATGCAAGGATTCCGTCAATATCGCACAGGGAGGTGTTGAGGTTCCTATAGGCAACTCAACACCTTCAATGGTGCATTTACGAGCCCGAAATAAGAAAAACTGAAAATGAAGCAGAAGAAAGAAAAAGAAAAATGAAAAGGGAAAGGAACGGTGCTTACCTTTCTGATGGAGCAGGGAGATTCGCCCTTCTGGATTGCTCGTATTGCTGGAAGTGTTGATCTTCTTCGCCCGATCAGAGGGAAGAATTTGAGAAGACGGGAATCGGAGTGAAAGGGGGGAGGTGAGAAAATGGGAAAGAGCTGCGCCCAAGAAAGATCAGGAGAAGGAGCTCAATGTGGTGAAGTGAATCGCAGATGAAAGGCTGAGAGGTGGACGATCGGATCCTGAAGGATTAAAGAAGAGGAAAGGATGGGAACGGATTTTAATGGATCGTGAAGGAGAGAGAAGGGTGTGTGAAGCAATGACGGGGTGAAGATGGATGGGAAAACGGAGGCTTGCGGCTTCTGTTTTATAACAGAAGGCCGTTAGGCCTTCTTTGAATTTGGTCCTTTCAATTTTCTAAAAATTTTAGAATAAGGTTTCTTGAAAAGAGGTCTTTTCAAAAGGGTGGTTTTCACTAAAAGAATAACTTTCAAAAAGGGGTTTTCTAAACTATTTTTTTGTATTTTTCTTTTCTATTTTTATTTTTTTGCTCTTTTCTTCATTTTCTATATTTTTTTGGTATTTTTGAAATAAAATTCTAAAACTAAGGAATTTTTAAACTAAATTTTTAAATATTTACAAAAGAAAGGTTTTCTGAGAATTCAGGGTTATTTTAGGGAAATTTCTTCAGAAAATGGGTTTGGATCCAGGTTTTGAGAAAATATTCGAGTTTTGAACCTCAAATCGAGAAATACAATGCGATGGATCCAAACGGATACCGGATGAACTGTTTGATCCTTTCAAAAGTTATTTTGGTGATTTTGAGAACTTGGTTTAAAAATTGGATAACGAAGCTCAGATTTGGATTCTGGTATTGGATCCGGATCCGAAATCGAGTCAGATATAGAAAATTGATTTGATTCCAGTAAATTTAAGAAATAAACTGGAATTTTGATTGAAAAATGACTCAATTATTTAGAAAATGGAGGCCAGGGGCAAAAAGGGAATATTTACAACATTTTGAAAAATTTCGGGTGTTTACACACTTCTCAGCTTTGTATTATCGTCAAGGGAATGGTCAGGCAGAAGCCACCAATAAGATCTTGATCCGCATTTTGGAAATAACTATGGAAATAGGCCGTGATTGGCACGAGAAGATGCACGATGCACTTTGGGCATACCGAACCACCATTCGCACTCCAACCAATGCTACTCTTTCAGAGCTTGTCTATGGGACCGAGATGGTATTACCTCTCCACGTTCAGAAGCCTGCATTCAAATTTGCATCGCTCATAGAACTCTTGCTTGATCAGTATCAGCAGTAGAGATTGGTAGAACTTGATCTGCTAGACTAGAAGAGACTCAAGGCAGCAGAGCATGCTCAAGTTTATCGTCGAAGGATAGCTCGACACTATGCCAAGTCAGTCATTGAGAGAAACTTTTGAGTTAACAATTTGGTGCTCAGATCGATAGCTCATCTCAAGCATCGACCGCGGGGCAAGTAGTCACCCAATTAGGAAGGCCTTATGTGGTTAAAGAAGCATTGTCTTGCAATTCGTATCGTCTGATCAACGTAGATGGGGTAGAACTGCCAGATCCTATCAATGCTCTACACTTGAAGAGATTTTATACTTAAAATGTTTATTCTAGCCTTTTGTACTCTTTAAAGAGCCTTTTCAATAAAACAATGATCTTCTGTTATTCTCTGATTAAAAAAATTGACAATAAAAATTGAAAAGATTGGTGAAAAATTGGTAGAAATTTGAGGAAAAATCAATGATGGAAAGCTTCAGGACTATCCCTTATCCTAAAAGAAAAAGGACCTCGCGGGACGAGGTTAAGGTTTATCCCTTAACCTGAAGGGGTAGAAGGAGATACCTCGAAGGCCGAGGTTCAAGTTTTATCCCTTAACCTGAAAGGGAAAAAGAATACCTCGAAGGTTGAGGTTCAGGTTTATCCCTTAACCTGAAAGGGAAAAAGAATAAAGGAGTACCTCATTGAAAAGAGGCATCAGGTTTATCCCTTAACCTAAAAGGGTAAAGAATAAAATTGATAAAATTTAAAAATTGATGAAAAATTGATAAAACTTGATAAAAATTGAAAAAATTGATGGTAAATTGATGTAAACTTGATCAAATTGAAAAATAAATAAAAATGGATGAAATTAATAAAGATAACAAGTTTAACTGAAAATTGATAAGATTTGAGGAAAAAGAGTTTTTAATTAGTTGTTAGTTAAGTAAATTGTTAGATAATTAGGTTTGTTAATTAGCTTGTAATTAGAAATCATTTTCACTTAAAATTGTCAATTCGATTTCTTTCATGTTTTTAGCATTTAATTAGTTTAGTCAGTTTAGTATAGTTTTTATTTCTATCTCTTGTACTGCTCGTGTTTCTTTTGAATTGTACAGGATAGCACAAAAGTGGAGCTCAAGTGGATACGTGACACGGAAGCACAAGAGTAGAAGATTTTTGCTTTTATTTTTTTAGAATTTAGGCATTTAATTCTGGGTTTGTAAATAATGTCTTTTACGCCCTCTGTGTAGGGTATTCATTTGTTGTAATAAGTAGTTAAATAGATTTCATTCTTTCATACTTTTTCTCCATTTCGGCAATAAATAAATAGTTAGTTATTTGTTTGAATACGAAATATTCTCGTTCCCTGAGTTCGACCCGGTCTCATTCACTAGTGAGAACCGGTTTTTATTATTTGATGTCTGGTTTTCACATGTTCTTCATTTAAAAATCTTTTCAAAACTACAACAAATCTCAAAAAAAGACATCAAATTTTGGTGTCATTGTCGGGGAATGGCGAAATACTAGTATTCACTTTATTGCTTAGTGTTTGTTTTGCATTTAGGATTAGAACTACGTGTGTGCATATCGTAGAGACGAGCTTACTTTTCTGCACAGCCCACCTACTAGGATTCCCTTAGAGGTGACTGTGTACGATTGCTACCGTACACAAATTTCATATTTTCTTTGCATAATCTCTGTTGTGTGCAACTGCGTGGTGTTTGTTTAGTTCATGTTGTTTGTTAGTTTACTCACTTTGTAGTTTGCGTGGTTTGACCGCTTAGTGTGTTAGTTAGGTAGAAAACCTCACATTAGGACGTGTGCTACACTGGTCTACTTCGAGGTGTATGCAAGGGCGACGTTTGCTTGACCCCGAGCTGGTAGAACTGATTGAGGACCCCGAGTTCCTTATTAGGAGAGCCCAGAGATCTCCAACCATGGCTGAGAATCAGCAAATTACTCGTCCTCTTAGGGAATACTTCATGCCCAACACCTATACTCCCGCCTCCTGCATTGCAAGACCTGATATAGGAGTGAACCATTTTGAGATAAAGGCCAGTGTGATCCAGATGCTACCTTCATTTTATGGTCTCAGCAATGAAGACTCATATCAGCATCTCGATGAATTTCTTGAGATTTGCTCGATAGTGCGAATCAACAACTTTGGAGACGACGCTATGAGGTTGACCTTGTCTCCCTTCTCTTTGAAGGATAAAGCCAAGCATTGGCTGAAGGCGTTAGATACAGTTCGAATTACCACATGGGAGCATATACAAAGGGAATTTTAAAAAAAATATTTTCCAATCGATAAGACGAACTAGTATCGAAAGGCCATCACCAGCTTTTCGTAAATAGAGGGAGAAATGTTCCACGAGACTTGGGAGAGGATGAAGGATCTTCTCCACAAGTGTCCTCAGCACTAGGTGCCTCTGTGGCAACTGGTGCAATATTTCTATGATGGTCTTACTGAGAAGAACCGTCAAATGGTTGATGTCGCGTGTGGGGGCACTTTTATGCTCAAAAGTGAGGATGAAGCGTAGTCGCTTTTTGAGACATTGAGCGAGAATTCAATGCACCATGCGATAGCTTCACGGTTCGATGGGGTTGCACCTGCACAGGATAGCACTAAGAGGGCAGGTATTTTTGAGATAGGGATGAACCTTGAGTTGAGCAACAAGGTAGACCAACTGTCTCAGAAATTAGATCAGTTATTGTTGGGTCCCTCTCCTGCCATGCAAGTGTGTGCTTTGTGTGCGAGTCCTGCACACCATGTCCTTGAGTGCCCAGTTGCGCCATAGTACCCTGAGTTTATCCAAGAGCAAGCTCATATGGCTCAAAACTTCGCTAGGTCCGCACCTAATCCATTTGCCAATACTTATAACCCAGGCTGGCGAAGCCATCCCACTTTCTCATGGCGCAACCCACAGACTCAACCCCCTAACCCTTCCCAGAGTCAACCCAGGCAAGGCGGTTATGCGTCTGGATTTCAGAGATCAAGTTATCCCTCAAACCAACCTGTTTATACTCAACCCCAGTCTCATGAGCCTTCACCAAGTCAGTCCTTCAAGGACAAGATGCTACAAGCCTTTTCTGATATTAAGGCGAATTTGAGCTCACATACCCAGTCTATTGCAAAATTAGAGACCCAAATGGGGCAGCTCGCCGAAACGCTTAGCAGGCGAAGTGAGGGGACACTGCCTAGCCAACCCATAGTTAACCCTAGGGGTAAAGAGCCAATTCATAACCTGCATATGACCGATACACATCAAGAGCAGGCTCAAGCAGTGATTACCCTTAGGAGTGAGAAGCAATACCATTCAAGGAAGGCTGCAGAAGAAAGAGAAAAGATAAGTGAGAAGTAGCCTATCCCTAATGTTTTACCTTAGGAAAACGAGAGGGTTCTTCCATCTGAGCCTTCCAAAGCCCATATTCCCAAAGCCCCCTTTCCTGAGGCGTTAGAGAGACAGAGAGCACTAGGTAAGTTGGAAGTGAACATGCAAGAGATGCTTGAGATATTCAAGCACGTTCAGATAAATCTCCTCTTACTAGATGTCATCCAACAAGTCCTTGCATATGCAAAGTTCTTCAAAGAGGTTTGTACGCAGAAAAAGAAGTTGAGGTCCCATGCGCAGAAGAAGATCTATTTGACTGAGCAGGTGAACGCAGTATTACAGCACCAAACCCCACCTAAGTTCAAGGACCCAGGGACCCCTATCATCTCATGTGTCATAGGAAACATCATTGTTGAGCATGCACTGCTCGACCTTGGGGCAAGTGTTAACATTTTGCCGGGTTTCTTCTATGACAAATTTGGATTGAAAGAGATGAAACCTACACCTATGACTCTTCAACTCGCAGATAGATAGATCAAGGTCCCGAGAGGGATACTTGAAGATGTTTTAGTCAAGGTGGAGGATTGTTATTTCCCTGTTGACTTCATGATATTAGATATGGAGGGAGTTGATAGCATCAGGCAGACCCCCATTATTCTTGGTCGCCCCTTCCTAGCTACCGCCAATGCGTGCATTAATTGTCGCTCTAGTGAGATGGATGTTTCATTCGGAAATAGGAAGATGAGGCTAAACTTTTTTTTTGCAGCGATGGGGTCTGACATTGAAGAGGTTTTTTTCGAGGTTGATGTCATTTAGGACCTCATAGAAGCCAAGCATGCTTGGTTGTTGAGTGATCCACCTCAAGAGGAGGAGGATGAATCACTCAAAGAGGATCACCTTGATCTGATAGATAGTAAGGCAGGTGAAGTGAGTTGGACTTGGCACTTCTAGCCACTTCCAGAGTTAGCTGAGAAGCCCGCAAAACCATTGATAGAGAGTCCCCCATAGTTGGAGTTGAAGCCTTTACCAGTTTCACTCAAGTATGTTTATCTAGGAAAAGAGCAGAATCTCTCAGTCACCATTTCTGCAGACCTGACAGATTCACAGGAGCATCAGTTGTTACAGGTCTTGCATGAGCACAAGGAGGCTATTGGATGGTCTGTTGCGGATTTGAAGGGGATTGACCCCTCCTTTTGCATGCATCGGATTATTATGGATGAGGGAGTTAAACCCTCAAGAGAAGCACAAAGAAGACTAAATCCCCACATGAAAGAAGTGGTGAAGAAGGAAGTAATCAAATGGTTAGATGCTGGGATCATTTATCCCATCTCCGACAGTCGGTGGGTGAGTCCTACCCAGGTTGTTTTCAAAAAGTTTGGGCTCACTGTGGAGAAGAATGAGAAAGGAGAGAGTGTTCCCATGAGGACTACTACGGGATGGTGAGTATGTATTGATTATAGGAAGTTGAACAGTGCAACTAGAAAAGATCACTTTCCGTTGTCGTTCATTGATCAGATTTTAGAAAGACTCGCAAGCCAGCAGTATTATTGCTTTTTAGATGGATATTTGGGATACAATCATGTGGTCGTACATCCCGAGAATCAGGAGAAGACGACATTTACCTGTTCTTATGGTACATTTGCTTATAAGAGAATGTTGTTTGGGCTTTGCAATGCTCCGGCTACATTTCAGAGATGTATGATGGCGATTTTCTCTGAAATGATGGATAACGTCCTTGAGATATTCATGGATGATTTCTCGGTCTATGGATATTCATTTGACGATTGTCTCCAAAAGTTATCTCGTGTACTTCAGCGCTGTAGGGAGATAAATCTAGTGCTTAGTTGGGAAAACAGTCATTTCATGGTTAGACAGAGGATTGTTCTTAGACATATTGTTTTGAGAAAGGGATCGAGGTCAATAAGGCTAAAGTGGAGACCATCACCAGATTAGCTCCACCGACCTTTGTGCGGTAGGTGCGTTCATTTCTAAGGCACGTAGGTTTCTATCGACGGTTCATGAAGGATTTTAGCCAGATTTCTCGACCGTTATGTAACTTCTTGTCGAAAGACCAACCGTTTGTGTTTGATGATGTCTGTCTGAAGGCATTCTTAGCCCTGAAGGAGGCTCTGACCACCGTTCCTATTCTTTGATCTCCTGAGTGGTCAGTGCCATTTGAGATTATGTGTGATGCATCAGATTACGCGGTTGGAGCAATTCTCGGTCAGAAGATTGAGCGACAATCTCATGTGATTCATTATGCTAGTAGGCCCCTATCGGAGGCACAAATGCATTATACCATCACTGAGAAGGAATTACTAGTTGTAGTTTTCGCGCTTGAGAAGTTTCGCTCGTATTTGTTAGGCTCCAAGGTCATCATTTACTCAGATCATGCAGCATTACGATATTTGATGAGTAAAAAGGATGTGAAACTGCGTCTTATTTGATGGATTCTTCTGTTATAAGAATTTGATCTTGAGATTCAAGATAAGAGAGGATATGAGAATCTTGTAGCAGATCATCTGTCTAGATTGACTGTGGACTCATCCACTGATCAGGGACAGATTGCTGAGTCTTTCCCGGATGAGTAATTATTTCATGTCAAGCGTCTACCCTGGTTCGCGGATATCATAAACTTTCTGGTTACTGGAGAGTATCCTACACATTGGAACTAGAATGAGAGAGAGAGATTTTTTGCACAAGTGAAGCATTACTTTTGGGAGGAACCAAAATTGTTTAGATCATGCCCAGATCAGATGATTCAGAGATGTGTGCCCAAAGAAGAGTATGACTCCATTCTATCTTTTTGTCATTCTTTGGCCTGTGGAGGCCATTTTTTTAGTCGAAAGACCGCCACAAAGGTTCTCCAGTCCGGATTTTGGTGGCCAACACTTTATAGAGATGCTCACGAATTCTATAGGAAGTGTCTGTGATGTCAGCAAACAGGTCGCATTATCAAGCGCGACATGATGCCTCTTCTACCTATTCTGATTGTGGAGATTTTTGATGTTTGGGGCATTGATTTTATGGGTCCTTTCTCGCCATCGTTTGGATTTACAAATATTTTAGTGGCGGTCGATTATGTTTCAAAATGGGTCGAGGCAGTAGCCACCCGGACCAATGATCATAAGAAAGTGCTTCGATTTATCAAGCACAACATTTTTAGTCGGTTCGGAGTTCCTAGAGCGATCATCAGTGATGGTGGTACGTACTTTCGTAATGTGCAAGTAGCTTCCTTAGGAAATATTTTGTGCATCATCGGATTGCTACACCTTACCACCCGCAGATCAGTGGCCAAGTTGAGGTTTCTAACAGGGAGATCAAGAGGATTCTTGAAAAGACAGTTCGACCAGACCGCAAGGACTGGTCCCAGCGCCTTGATGATGCCCTGTGTGCTTATAGGACTGCTTTCAAAACCCCGATTGGTATGTCACTATTTTGATTAGTTTTGGGGAAACCTTGCCATCTTCCTGTTGAGTTAGAGCATAGAGCATATTGGGCTATTAAAAAATTCAATTTTGATATTACCCAAGTTGGAACAGAGAGAAAATTACAGTTGAGTGAGTTAGAGGAATTGTGTAATAAGGCCTATGAGAGTGCAAAGATTTACAAGGCTCGAACTAAGCAGTTTCATGATTGAGATATTGTTAGGAAGCAATTCGAGCTTGGTCAAAAGATGTGGCTTTATCATTCGCGTCTTCATCTTTTTCCAGGCAAATTGAAGTCAAGATGGAATGGTCCATTTGTTGTGCATAGGGTGTTTCCACATGGAGCGATAGATCTTTTAGACCCTCGCACGAGTGCCATTTTCAAAGTGAATGGGCAGCGGCTGAAGCCCTATATCTCAGATACTGTGATAGGACACGACATTGAGGATGTCGATCTTTTAGAAACTTAGGGCTCACACATGTTTGTATATATTTTAAGATTTTATAAATATTCATAGAAAAACATTTTTTTTAGTTTAGTTTGCTTTCATATAGTTCATGCGCAAAATGCATAGATCATGTTCAGTGTAGGCATACTTTCACATTTTAGATTTCAATTCATATTGAGTTTACCTTCTTTCCCTCATTTATTTCGACTCATGTGCATTCACTTAGTTTCATATAAGCATGGGGGAGTGCCACTGGGACAATGTCATTCAAGCATGGGAGAGGGTGTAGTAGCTCACCTGAATATTTCTGTTTACGTTCTTGCACATGTTTACACATCTGTCATGAAAAGTAGGTTTTTAAAGAAAGAGTTTGAGCTTATATGAATGTTATTTCAAATCTAATGTTCTTAGAAGATTTTTAAGCCCCACAAAAAAAAAATTATGACTTGGATCTATAAATTATGGTTGTTTATGCGGATTTCAAAGAAATGATGATAGATACATGTTAGAGTTTATTTTGAACTACAACTATGAATATGCACAGTTCTATTTTTGAAAAACTAAGCAAATGAACAAAAGCATAAAAATGAGCTCAAAAAGTGAAAAATAGCATGTGTTAGGTTGTTTGGATAATTTCACAATCCTTAGTAGATGGGATTTAGATGTAAGATGAAGCTTTTGAATTCTATTTTGAAAAGGAGAGTGGAAAACTTCGTGATCTTTAGTAGCTGAGAACAGACACAAGTTGAAGTGTTTGACTCTCACGTTGCAAAGGTAAATGAAGGAAGTCACTTTTATGTCTTAGTTGATATCTTTTTATGTCTATTAAAAAAGTATAGAAGATATTAGCATTGCACAAGGCATAAAAGCAGACCACACGCAAGCTATAAAAGAATAAGTGCGCAAAAAGAAAAAGCATGAAAAAAAAAAAGAAAAGAGCTTAAAAAGAAAAAGAAAAAGTTCAGTGCTTAGAAGTGTGATTGAGAAAATCTGTGCAGAAAACATATGAGTGAGAATAAATAAATAATAACTTGTTTTTATTGGATTTTCTAAGAATAAAACATAAATAATTGTGATATTTAGAAAAGTGAAAGAAATTCTTTTTCTATGGTGGTATATAAAAGACTCTAATTATGTTTTGATTTTGAAATAACAGGAAATATTTGTGAAAATAAATTCTTTAATTACCTATTACTTATGAGGATGTGTAATATTATGCATACATGACAGAGATGTTTGTGGGTAGCATCACTGCAAACCCTCACGAGACCTTACTCGTCCACTGGGGTAAACCAGGGGTTGAAAGGGCTTGTTGCATGTGCTAAACACAACCATGATTCCTACAAAAGTGAGTTAGTGATAGTTTGATTTCTTGCATTTTTCTAGTTTGCTCGAGGACTAGCAAAACATAAGCATGAGGGTATTTGATCATGCATATATTTTAGAGATATTTCATATAAAAATATGCATGATTTCATGAGAAAATGATTTAAAAACCTTATTTTATGCTAGTTTTGAGTAAATGAGCTAAAATGATTTAAAAATAGAAAATGCATGAAAAATAGTGTTATTTTAATGTATATGTTAGTTTTTTATTGTAGTAGTTTAGTTATTGAAAAAATAGGAAAAATTATTAGAATTAAACTAGCATTAGTATAGATTTTTTTTTTAAAAACATAAAGGAGGCATGTTGTAAATATTTTTTAGAATAAGTTTTTTATGAAATTTCTAGTAATTTTTAGGACCTTTTGCAAAAAAATAATAAAAAATCGGTAACAACTTACTGGATGTGCTTTTAAACTGAACAAAGTGAAAAAAAAATCGTCTCCCCCCTGTGTGCTAGAATCCTCTCCTTCCCCCTCTTTTCCTTCTCTTCCCTCCTTCCCCACCACCGCCGGACCATTCTTCCCTATGTCTTCCGTCTCTTTTCCCCTATCCTCTTTCCCTTTTCCTCTTTCCCTTTCTTGCAATTCGGTGGAGGCTCTTCTCATTCGGGTGATGGCATACGGGAGGAGATCGCCCTCTTTTCCAACCCCTCTGATGTTACGGTAAGTCTCTCAATCATTCTTCTTCTTCTTCTTCTTCTTCTTCTTCTTCTTCTTCTTCTTCATCTTCTACATTCATCTTCATCTTCTTTTCTCTCAATCATTCCTATTTTTGTTTCTGTGTAAAAAACGAAAAGAAAAAAATAGATCGAACTCTGTATTTGTTGCTTCCCGATATTCTTTTTTTTTCTTTATTGTATGATTCTTTGTGTTCTGCATTCATCCTCTACATCTTCTTCTCTCTTCTTAATTTCCTTCTCCGTTTCTTCATTTTTTTTCCATAATAGAAAATAAAAACAGTAGATCGTTTGTTTTTCTTCCTCTTTCCGATTTCTAGACTAGAATTTTTGTTGTGCATTTGTGTTTTTAGGATAGCTTTACTGTGTAGAATTAGCTTCCTTGTTACATTTGATATTGATCTCTCATTCCCGATTACTGAATTTTGATTTCATTTAACCAATTTCCCCCATCTGATTTCAGTGCATCAAACTCCCTATTTTTTTTTTGTGTGTTTTTCTATTTTTGCTATTTTGATTTTCCTGTTCCTCATTCTTTTGATTTCCTATATATTCATTTGTTGTTTTTCCTGTTTTGCTATTGTCATAATTTTTGTTCATCGTTCGATCTTTTGTTCTTTCATTGATTCTTTAGTTAGCTTTCTTGATTCATTTGTTACATCATAGCATTTCATTTTCATAATCTTCATTCATTCATTGTTTTTGCATTTTGATTCATTTATCGTATAGATTTCCTGTTTGTGTTTCATTCCTGTTTTTTCTGCATTGTTCATTTCCAGATTTACTGCTTTTCATTTGTTAAAGATTAATTTTATGTTTGTTTTGATCGTATTTTCCTGTTATGATTCCATTTCCTGTGTTTTTGTTTTGTATTCACACTGTTTTCGATCTTGTTTTATATTCAATAATTTCCTGTTTCATGTTATCACGATTTCCTATTTTGTTGTTTAATTTCTTGCTAACTGCAATTCCTACTTTTCTTTCATAGCGCAGTCTTAATTTCCATTTTTCCTGTTTACTTCATTCACTAATTTTCCTGTTTTTCCTATTTTTTTTTAAATATTCGTTAACTTGTTGTTTTACAATTCATTTTCCTGTTTTTCAAATCATTCATTTCCTGTTTGTTTTTACACTCTGAATTTCTTGCTTTTCATTGCATCTTTTATATTTTCCTTTCTTTCCATTTTTGAATTCCTAATCTCCTGTCTTGTTTTCATAATTAGTTTACTCTATTGTTAGATACTAGTTAATCGAGTTTTAATTAGTTGTTAGTTAAGTAAATTGTTAGATAATTAGCGTTGTTAATTAGCTTGTACTTAGTTAGTTTAGTCATTAGATGTAATTAGAAATCATTTTCACTTAAAATTATTAATTAGATTTCTTTCATGAGTTCTTTCGTGTTTTTAACATTTAATTAGTTTAGTCAGTTTAGTATAGTTTCTATTTCTATCTCTTGTACTGCTCGTGTTTCTTTTGAATTGTGCAGGATAGCACAGTAGTGGAGCTTAAGTGGATACGTGACACGGAAGCACAAGAGTAGAAGATTTTTGCTTTTATTTTTTTAGAATTTAGGCATTTAATTCTGGGTTTGTAAATAATGTCTTTTACGCCCTCTGCATAGGGTATTCATTTGTTGTAATAAGTAGTTAATTAGATTTCATTCTTTTGTACTTTTTCTCCATTTCGGCAATAAAGAAATAGTTAGTTGTTTGTTTGAATACGAAATATTCTCGTTCCCTGAGTTCGACCCGGTCTCATCCACTAGTGAGAACCGGTTTTTATTATTTGATGTCTGGTTTTCACATGTTCTTCATTTAAAAATCTTTTCAAAACTATAACAAATTTCAAAAAAAGACATCAGGTTGTGAGGAAATGAGAGATGAGGTCTCTCTTCTTGCATTTCTCCTGGACTCACCTCCTCCAGTCGATCAAAGAGAGAGAAGAGGAGAGAGAGAGAGGAAGAAAAGGAAGAAAGAAAGGAAGAGAGAAAGGGGAAAAAGGAAAGAGGGAGAAGAAGAGAGGAAGGTGATAGGGCGATGAAAGGGATGCTTGGTGGATGAGAGATGGTCTCCTTTGCGTTGGTTTATAACAGGGGAGACCGTTACAAAATTTTCAATAGTGGTCCCTCATTATTTTAAATATTTTCAAACGAAAGGCTTTATTAGAAGGTTTTTCAAAAAGGGAGGGTAAAAGCTACTTTTCTGAAAATTTTCTTTTATGTTTTTGAGATAAAAACCTAAAAATACGAGGGAAATGTAAGGGCTTTGAAAGATGGGATCCAGATGAGGTTTTTGAAAGCTTTACGCAAAAATATTAAATTTGAAATTTTAAGGATTTACAAAAAGAAGGGTTTTATGAAATAGCATAATCGATTTTAAAAATTGGGTTTTCAAAATAGATCTAGATCAAATATTTTTAAACAAACATCGAGCTTGGATCTCGAACTGAGGAAAAATGAAAAGAGTGGAACTAAATGGAGATCGGACCCGAATGAAATACCTGAGCAATACAGAGAATTACTTTTTGGTTTTTTTGAAAATAGAATATTCTGGCTCAGAATTGGATTTGGATATCTGATCTAGATCTGGGATTAGGTCAAGTATAGAAAATGACATTGGATTTCGGATCTTCAACAAGGAAGTGAATCCGAGAATTTAACTAGAAATTGACTCAATTGCTTAGAAGGGGGGGGGGGCAGGGGTAAAAAAAAGAGAATCTTTAAAATTTTGAAAATTTGGGGTGTTCACAGATGTCCCTCTTTGCTGCTAAGCCGGTTGAAAGTCGAGCTTAATAGCAAAGAAAAATACACCAAATTTTAAAATGCCTTAGTCAGAAGATCTGAACTGGGTGTGGAAGAATTGTTTTGTGCAAATGATTCTCAAGCTTAGCACCTTATCCTCAATGGCTTGGAAAAAGACAAAATCCTCTAGAATGAAATAATTGGATAAAAGGAAATGAAGAAATCGTGATGGGACATTCGTATGAAGATCCCAAAATTGTGACAAAGAGATTTTGATGAAGTCTCATGGCTGAGACAAAAATAAGCTTTGGGAAAGATTCAGGTTTAGCCCTTGACCTGGATGAGACAAAAATATGTTATAATGAAGTTCAGGTCTAACCCTTACCTCAATGGGAATAAAAAATATGGATTCCTCATCAGAACAGAGAAACCATGATGGGACATTTCTGAAAAGTACCTCGTGAGACGAGGTTTAGGCACAATCCTTACCGGAATGGATATGAAAAATATGGATTCCTTGCCAGAATATGGAAACCATGATGGGATTGAAAGAAATACCTCATCAGAATGAGGTTCAAGTTTAACCCTTACCTGAACGGGAAGGAAATACGTCAAAAAATGAGGTTCAGGTTTAGCCCTTAACCTAGAAGGGGAATGAAAAATATGGATTCCTCATAAGAATGGGAAAAACTTTATGGGACTTCCAGATTTTGCACAAAGGATCTGAAAGGAGTTGCAAAAAGGCAAGGAAAGTGAGATAGTAGGAGTCAACTTGGAAGATGAATAAGGCAATTCTTTTGAAGAAGTATAAGGTAAAAATTTATCAGTGTGAACAGATGAATAGGGCAACTCTCTCAAAGAGGAGCGAAGGCAATTCTTTAGACAATGCAAAAGATGAATAAGGCGATCCTTTTGAAGAGGGGCAGGTGATTCGTCCAGCAATGCAAAAGATGAGTAAGGCGATCCTTTTGAAAAGGAGCTGGCAATTCTTTCGACAGTGCGAAAGATGAATAAGGTAATATGAGGTAATCCTTTCGACAATGTGAAAGATGAATAGGGAAATATGAGGCAATTCTTTCGACAATGCGAAAGACGGATAAGGTAACATGAGGCAATTCTTTCGACAATGCGAAAGATGGATAAGACAATCCAGAAGAGAGAAATGAGGAAAATCTTTCGACAATGCGAAAGACAACCAAGGATATTCTTTCGGAGAGGAGTAGGGCAAATCTTTCGACAACGTGAAAGACGACAAAGGCTATCCTCACAGAGAAGAGTAAGGCAAATCTTTCGACAACGCGAAAGATTAAAAAGGCAATCTAGAGGAACAGGGCGATTCTTTCGACAATGCGAAAGACGAATAAGGCGATCCAGAGGAGCAAGGCGATTCTTCCAACAACGCGAAAGATGAATAAGGCAATCTAGAGGAGCAGAGTGATGCTTTCGACAATGCAAAAGATGAATTAGGCAATCTAGAGGAGCAGGGAGATTCTTTCGACAACGCGAAAGATGAATAAGGCAATCTAGATGATAAAAGCGATTCTTTCGACAATGCGAAAGACGAATAAGGCAATCCAAAAGAGCAGGGCGATTCTTTCGACAACGCGAAAGAAGAATAAGGCAATCCAGAGGAACAGGGCGATTCTTTCGACAACGCGAAAGACGAATAAAGCAACTCTTTTGAAGAAGGATAAGGCAACTCTCTTGACTATGCAAAAGAATGAAAAGACAACACTAGGATATATCAAAATGTACGTCAAGTTTTTATTTCATATAAGGAAAGCCAGGAAAATTTTGCCAAAAAATGTAGCTGATTCAAATGTTGAAAATGTGCATGTATGTGCAGAAGACATTCCCTCTTTTACCTAGAGTATTTCCTCCAACAAGATTAACTCTATGGATTCAAGAGTCAAATTCAAATTTTGTTGCTTTTGGGCTTCTTCAAGGACGTCATTCATTTCCTTGATATGAAAAGAAAAGAATTATTCTCAGTTTCATAAAAGCAAATGATGAAAGGACATTGATGAAAGAATTTCGCATAAAAAAGGATAATTTTTGGCAACTTCGGCAGTTTGATATCTCAGATTTTCCCTTGTTGATCTTTTTGTACTCTTTTTGAGATATTGAGCTTTCTTGGGATTTAGAGAGAAGTTCATCACATCATCCTTCATCTTGGAGATGTTCTGATTTTCTCTAGAAGGGTACATTACACACTTCTTTAACTTGGAGGTGATATGATTTTCTTTGAAAGGGTACATCACACGCTCCATCAACTTGGAGATGGTCTAAGCCTTCTTTGTCTTAGGAATTATACTGATGATATTGTCTCTTTGATTGAAATTTCTTGATGATGACAGAAATTAAATATCTTTTAGGGTTTGTTGGGAGATTCATCGCATCGACCTTCAACTTGGCGATGATCTGAACTTTCCCTGGAAGGACACGTCACATGCTCCTTCAACTTGGAGATGTTTCGAGTCTTCTTTGACCCCAGGGGTCTAACTCAACCATCAGTCTTCAACTTGATGATAGTTAAGAGATCCCTTTTGCAGATAGTTAATTATGCTTGCTATATTGAGGAAATTGAGTGGATTCTTTATCGCTTAGGATATTTTCACTGCCTTATTGCCAGAAGAATTGTCTTTGAAATGTGTCATAGCTGTGATCAATATCAATTCATTTTTGGCTTTTCAAAATCATTGAATGCTCCTTTGCAGCCATATCAGGGACTTTTTCTTCATCCTTTCGGTTGACCAACAGGAAAATAATTTAATTTTGCTCTTTTTTGCAGAATGCTTCACCCTTTTGAAAGAAATAATAGAGAATAATAGAGGTAATTTGAGGTGATCTTTTTGTGCGATGAAAGTTTGAGATCAACAAATAGCTTTGGTAGCAAATTGGAAAAATTTCCTAGAATTCTTGGTGAAGGAATTTACTTGATATTAAAATTGATGGAATCCTTAGCCAAGATCTTGAAGGAAGGTCCAGCATAAAGCTGGAATTGGAAGGAGAGCCCAACCCAAAGCTGGAATTTCAGCAGAAGGCCGAATCTAGAAGGAAAGTCCAGCATAAAGCTGGATTTGAGAAATTGAAAGGAAAGTCCAGCACAAAGTCGGATTTGGAAAAAAAATCTAGCACAAAGCTGGATTTTGAAGGAAATTTCTAGCGTGAAGCCGAATTTGGAAGGAAATTCTAGCATAAGGACGAATTTTGAAAGAAATTCCAGCATAAAGTCGAAATTGGAGAGAAAGTTCAGCACAAAGCTAAAATTAGAAGTAAAGTCCAGCATAAATCTGGATTTAGATGAAAACTCTAATACAAAAAGGAGATTTTTGGGCCTAAAATTTAGCTGAAAAAAAAGGCAAATTTGAAGATAGAATTTTGAGAAGGGACCGATGAAAATCAGATTTTGGAAAGGAGATCAACCCAAGGGTTGTTTTTGGAAAAGGTTGATAAAAAATAGATTTAGAAAAGGAGACCAACCCAGGGTTTGTTTTTGGAAAAGATTGATAAAAATTAAATTTAGAAAAGGAGACCAACCCAGGGGTTGTTTTTGGAAAAGACCAGTAAAAATTAAATTTAGAGGAGGAGACAAACCCAGGTGTTGTTTTTGGAAAAGATTGATAGAAATCAAATTTAGAAAAGGAGACCAACCCAAGGGTTCTTTTTGGAAAAGACTGGTAGAAATCAAATTTAGAAAAGGAGACCAACCCATGGGTTGTTTTTGGAAAAGATTGATAAAAATTAAATTTAGAAAAGGAGATCAACCCAGGGGTTGTTTTTGGAAAAGACTGATTTGAAACTAGTTTTTATAAAAGGAGATCGATATGAAGATTGATTTTGAAAAGACCGATTCAAAACCAGTTTTTGTAAAAGGAGATCAACACGAAGGTTGATTTTGAAAAGACTGGTTCAAAACCAATTTTTGTAAAAGACTCAACCCGAGGGTTGATTTTGAAAAAGATTGATAAAAATTATTTTTGACAAAAATATTATACTCATGACTTCGAAAAAGACCATTGCTTAAAAAGCTCTCGATGATCATGATGGAGATTTTGTAAAAAATTTCAAAGGTTCACAATTTTGGACAAACCCCTATGGGTAATCTTATCGCTCTCATGAATTATGTCAGGATTGTCCCTTATCTTGAATGGGAATCTGGAATAGGAAATTGATAATTTGATAAAAAATGATACAAATTGGCGATGAAAAGAGTTTGATCCTGCCTGCATATAGGACATTTTGAAGTAAAAATAAATTTTTGAAAGATGCCTTAGTGTAACAGGGAAAAAGGATATGTGAAAAATGTTTTTTGAAGATAACAAGGCGACAAGCTTTTTGATTGATTCGGGAGGCCCTTCGAAAGAGGTCACTCTTCGTAAAAGAAGACATTTTGCAAAAAGAAGGAGAAATGAAGAAGATGTTGCCAAACTATAAGGAAAATTGAAAATTTTACTGATGTAATGAAGAAAGAGTGACAAAGGAAAGAAATGAGACTATATTATCTCTTTAAAATGACAAAAGAAAAAAATTGAGAAGTGAGGAAGCTCTGGCATTTTCAGTTTGAATGATCAGGGAAAGGCTTGGTCAGGACGACTGCTAGTCCTCTTCTTTATCTTCAACAAGGAGATTCTTGTCAATGCAGTCTTGAACGATATTTCTGAAGATGAAGCAGTGGTCGGTGTCATGCCCTACTGCCCGATGGAATTTGTAGATCTGATTAATGAATCTTCCCATGATTGTGGGAGGATCCATGGCTTTTGGGAGCTTTACTAATTCTTTGGTCAGCATGTATTCAAGGACTTCTTCGAGCGACTGCTCTAAGAGAGTAAACTTGTGGTCGCTACCCCAACCGTCATGCTTTATCTTTTCTTTTTGTTGAAAGTTGGATGGAACCGACTTGTTGTTCTGTTTGGAAGACTTCTCCCCCTAAGTTTCATGGTTGTTCTTGCTAGCTTTGTTGTCATTGCTGCCGGAGTTGGCAGAGAAGGTGAAATTTGTTTTCTTCTTTGAATCTTGATTGTTCTTGACGAGGGTGATTCATTCATAGACTCCGTTGTCTATCCTCATCTCGAGCCGCTCAGCTCGTTCAGTAAGTTCAATGAATGACTTGGAAGGTAAAGTGGAAATAAGGCTTTTCAGAGGCTGAGAGAAGTTGTTCAGGATAATCTGGAGTGTGTGCTCCTCTGAGATGGGGGTTCTCATTTTATTGCAGGTGTCTCTCCATCTGTGAATGAAGTCTCTGGCTTTCTTTTTTTGTCATTCTGTTTCAAATGATACAGGTGATTGAGGGTTGGTAGTGCCTCAGTATTGAACAAGAACCTTTCAATGAATAAATTGACAACTTTGTTGAACTCTCGTAGTTCGATCGGGTTGATGTGCTCAGCATACCATCTCGCTGCAACACCTTCTAGACTGCGCGGAAAACATATAAACAAGGCTCTGTTGTCCCTCTTAAATCGGTTGCAATATGTGAAGAACATGGCCAAATGAGCCTTGGGATAAACGGTTTCATCAAATTTAATGAATTTATGAGGAAGGTCCTCCAGGTTGTCATCCTCTTCTTGGTCATCATAGAAATCATCGCTGGTATAGATTCTCTTGCCTTTGTCCCTAACCTGCAGATCTTTGACCATGTGGGTCATCTCTTTCAATTGCAGCTGGATCATATCTTCCATCGGGATTTGAAACTTAGGCTTGTTCACTGGCTCAGGCTCCTCAACGATTCTCTTGAACTGATGTAGAGGGTTTTGAAAAAATGCAGGTTGCTCTTCCTCTGAGTCTTCTTCTGTTGAATTTATCCCTTTTGAATTGTTGTCAAGTTGAACCCTTTTCTTGGTCACTTTGACAGGTTTTCTCATGAGATTTACCTTGGATTTCTTCTTGGATGACTTTTTTCCTGATCCTGCCTTGGCTTGATCCGATTGCATCTTGACCATCATTTTTAAAATAAATCATACATGGTGGGATCGATGTCATCGCCGCCTGTCTGATCCTGACCTCTGGCCGATCTTAGAGAGTCTATTTCTTCGGTATCGTTGTAATGTCTTCTTCACAAATCACAATGCCAATGTTTCCTCTATAGAGGAACAAGGGGTGGTTTAGACTGAAGAAATTTTGGAAGAAAGAGAGATGATGAAGGCGATATTTGAGAATTAGGTTGATAATTTAAAAAAGATATCCCATTACCAGGGATTGGGTCATCACAAAATTTGCGATAATTACGTTGTTACTCTGAGAGAGAGAAGAAACAACTAGAATATGAAGGAAAATGTTATTTTGAAAAGGATATCTCTTGATGAAAGAGATTTTATGTGAGAAGGCAAACATAATTTTTTTTTTAATAGAATCGAAAGATATACTAGAAGATATGAAGAAGAAGAAAAAATTGAAAACAGTCGGCAAGATTTGAAATTTGAAAAAAAATACCAGGCAGGATCAGAGAAATCAAAAAAAGGAAGAAAAAGAAAATACACCTGGAGTTTTCAAAAATCGAAGGAGTATTTTAAAAAGAAGTTCCAGGTTTTGAAAAAATTGATATGAAGAAATAAGAAAATAGATGCCTGGATTTTAAAACATCGAAGAAGATTTGAAACAAATATCTAGGGTTTTTAGAAAATAATTCTAAAGAAATGTGGAAAGAGAAATATACTCCTAGATTTTAAAAAATATAGAGAAATCTAAAAAATATCCAGGGTTTAAGAAAATTATTCTGAAGAAATAAAGAAAGAGAAATACATACTTGGATTTTGAGAGGTAGAGAAAATTTTGAGATAAATATCCAGGGTTTTGAAAAGGTGAAGTAAATGAGGGTTACAAGACAATATCCACAAAAGAAGCAAAGCTACACAAGCAATGATACACAGAACAACATTCCCTAAGAACTGACTCTAAATGCAATATTTGAAAAGGCTTGTAGGACCTTAATCCTAACTCTAAGGTTTAGATCATCTGAATCCAACCAAGATGCGCTGATATACTCAAGTCGAAGCTTGAAGTATGTGGCATAGAAAATTATCTCTGGTTCTAAGGTAATGGTTTTCCCAACATCCTTGAGCGCCTGCTGATATACTTTGAACTATGGCCCTTAGTACGTGGCCGGGGGGTGTTAACCCAAAAAAAAATGGTCCAGTTGTGAGGCTCTTTCTTGAACTATGGTTCAGTGAGACTACCCAACAACGTGAAGACCGAGACAATATAGGTGTGGATGTTTTTGAAAATATGCTCAATATGCAAGAAATTAGATGGCTCTAATGCAAAGTCCTAAAGAAATAGAATTTTGAAAATCATAAAGAAGCATAGACTTGCATACATTATATTCATTCAATCCCTAGATTGAAGAGGGTTGTATTGCAGACCTAAGTCTAAGTGAGCATGCATAAATCTCCTCAATATGGTCCTACCAAACCATACTTAATCCTATATGCATCATGTCAGCTGGGTCAGAGTCTAGGCTCCTAAGTTTTGTATGAAAATGAAGCTAACATTGGTAGAATAATGACTTAGACAATTTAAAGTAAGGCAAAGGCATAAATTCGACCGGACGAAGACGGGTCCTATCACGGTCGCCAAACCTGTGATCATTGCAAAAAATTTTCCTTTCATTCTTTTCCTCCCTTTTGAGGGGGAAAAGAGGAGAGAATATAAACACTTTGCAAGGTCTCACTTGACCTTTTGAAAAAAATGTTTTAAAATTTACTCGCATCTGTTTTAAAATTTTGCGGGAAAATGGATAGTGGGGATTCGCTCGTCGGTACGAGGCTCAACCGTTCCTGGCGCGTAATTGAACCAAGGATCGAATTTATGCCTTTTGCTTTGCCTAAATTTTTCAAAGTGATTATTCTGAAATCCTAAATGCATATAGAGTCATGCTTGTGCTATAATGTATGCTTTTAAAAATATTTCAGAAATTTGGTTTTCCAAGTGATCTTGAAATAAGTTTGAAAATATCCTTAAAGAAGGGATTCAGAATTTAAACTTGTTTTAAACCTTGAATCCAAGTTTGAAACAGATTTGAGATTCAGAATGAAGTTAGAAATTCTGAAAGATTGAGTTTTGAAGAAAGATGTACTTGAAACTGGATTGAATTTTGAAAATTGGATTGGCAATATCCTTTTTAGAAATGTCCTTTAAAGTTCAGAAAATGGTTTTTGAAAGTTTGAATTTTGAAATGGATTCTGCTCTGAAAACTTTCAATTGAGGATTCAGAAATTGGATTCAGAATTTGAGAATTTTGAAATTTAAAATTTACAGAAAATCAAATTTGAATTGAAAATCAAGATTGGAAATCAATTCTAAGTTTTGAAATCATAATTAAACTTAAATTTAAACTTGAACTTGAAATTAGAATTGATATTGAATTTGAACTTCGAATTTGGAAATTGGAATTTGAAATTTGAAATTGAACTTGGAATTTAAGATGGGATTTTGAAATAAATTTCAAACATTTGATTTAGAATTGAATTGAGAATTGAAAAAGACTTCAGAATTTAAAATTGATTTTGAAAATAAAAATTTGAAATTTTTGAATTTTGAAGAGAAATAAAGAATTTTGAATTTAGCATTTGAATTTGAAAAGAAATTCGAAGTTAAAATAAGAAATTTAGAAATGTGAAATTCAGAAATAAGGATTGAAAATTAGAATTTGAAATAAGATTTAAAACTGAGTGGAATTGAGAAATAAAAGGTAAATCCATATTTGTAAATTGAAAAATGATTTTGAATAAAGTGAAAATTGTGTTTTTGAAAATTTTATTTCAAAAATCACTTGGAATTTTGAAGATAACTTGAAAGAATTTGAAAAAGATGGCAATTGACGAATGCATTGAAAGAATTTGTTTAAAATTAGAATTTTAAAAGCAAATTTCATTCTTCAATAGAATTGAAATGAGATTAAAGTTTAATATATTCATGGCTATGGTCACAAATATATTTTAATTTAATCTTCCTTTAAATTCCAAGAAAGAATAAAATTAATTTTTGTGCTTTTATAGAATTTAAGGTAAGATTAAATTTCAATATATTCATGACTATGGCCACAAATATATCTTGATTTAATTTTTACTTTTAATTTTGATAAAAGAGGAAAATACATTTTTGAAAATATGATATTTTTCAGAAAGGACCTAAAGCGTAGGTCAAATTTTATTCCATAAAAGATAAAAATCCTGAGTATTGTTCACATTTTGACTATGACCATAAATGTGAATCATTTACTTAAGATTATTTACCTCTTATTAGAATGGTGTATGTACCATTCGTGTTTCACCATTGTGCTTTTTGAAGAATAAAATAAAAGGAAATGTCACAAGCAATTATGAGAATTTAAAATACAACTATATGCTCATACATTCTATTCTAAACAAAAAAGTAGAAATTCTCATTAATAAGAAATTATTACAATTGAAATTGAATATTGAAACTCCTAATCTAGGAAAAGAAATTACCATCTTTCAAGCTTTCCTGCAAAAGATAAGATAGCACAAGGCAACAAAAATGCAAAGTATAAAAAAAGAAATTGAAAATATCATGTTAAAGCTAATATGCATATGGTTATGCCTAAGATATAATGGAAATGCATATATTAATGAAGATGCAATGCCTAAGGCATGAATGAAATGCATATGCATTTGCCTAAGTGAAATGCTTATGCTAATGAAGAAATGCACAGGCATTTGCCTAAGTGCAATGCTTATGCTAAATGAAAGAATGCATATGCAACTACCTAAGTATGATGCTTATGCTAATGGAAGAATACATATGCATCTACCTAAGTATGCTACTTATGCTAATGAGAGAGTGCACATGCATTTACCTAAGAATACACCTTATGCTATAAAGAAAATGCCTATGAGAATGCATATGTAATGCTAATGGAGAAATGCATATGCATTTTCCTAAGGGTAATGCATATACTTAATGAGAGAATCCATATGAAGATGTGTATGTGAGGCTAATGTTAATGAAGAAATACCTAAAATGAAGCTTACAACAGTTCATGGGACTGTTGTGGGTGTGTATGAAGCCACAACAGTTCATGGAACTGTTGTGAATGCATAGGAGGTCACAGCAGCTTATAGGCCGCTGTGAATGCCCATGACAATGTTCTATGAATGCATATGAGGTCACAATAGCTTATAGGCTGTTGTGAATGCTCATAACAATGTGCTATGAATGCATATGATGTCACATCAGCTTATAGGATGTTGTGAATGCTCATAACAATGTTCTATGAATGCATATGAGCTCACAACAACTTATAGGATGTTGTGAATACTCATAACAATGTGCTATGTAGGTACTGTGCCTATATACAAGTGTTGCAATATGCAGTGATTAACGCTACTTTGATGTGCAGGGGATGACTGCAAGTGCTGGGTTGGACTTTGATGTTGTGCATAAGCTAATCACACATAATGGTTGTGCACTGGATCATGATTGAACTTAACTGTAGATGATTCGAAACAACAATATGCAAGTACTAATATTCAGAACAAAGATATGCAAGATCCAAAATCAAATCAGAACAATATATATTAAAAATACATCACAGTTGTGTAGGTGGCTGATATTAAAGTTGGAATACAGGTAAGTTGCAACACACAAAAACGAAAAAAAAAATGGATGCAACTAATAGAAGGTGATCAGTATACAGAACCAGACTGAATACTGGTAGTATCCAAGGCTACATGGCTGCTGGCAGCAGCCTAGTATATAGAAACAGAAACAGGCTTCCTTGGGGCAAATGGTGCCCGAGGGGCAGTAAAGCTTATATTTGAAAAACGTTACTTAAACTTGGAACAGATGAAGTGCCAAAACCAAAACGGATGCTGGGAGAAGGTGATGTTGACCTAAATGCAAAAGACATGACAGTTTCCTCAACTTTCTGAAGTTTCACTTCTTTTATCCAACCCCAAGTTTATCTATTTAACTGGGCTCAATTTTCTTTTTGCATTGGTCTTGACTGAAGCATCAATTACAGCAGGAGCAGACTAGTTAAGTAGAGTGATGAAATTCTTTTTTTTAACAGCATGCTTCTCGATTTCGACTATTTTAGCATGGCTTGGAGGAACTAGTTAGTTTGAAGGAAAGTCTCAACTTTTGTAGATGGTTTACAGATAGTGACACAACATTCTCCATGGAAAAATCTAGCTTCCTCTTCTTTCTTTCTTTTTTTTTTTTTTAAGATCTGTTGGTAGTACAAACAAAAGCATTATACCCTTTTACATGTGAGACAACCTTCCTCCATAACAAAATTATATAGTTTTACCATAAAATTCAATTTTCAAATGGGAAGTCTTGAAGTCTTTTCTCTATTGAAAAAGAAATTCACTCAATCAAACACACAAACAAAACACCAATTCACTGTGGACAAGTATGGTAGGGCAAAAAATATCCTCGCTTCAGGCATTGCCTTCTCATACCCTTTCGAAACTTCAACATTAACTTGTGCGACTAATAGATGCTACTAACTGATCAATCACTCGTATCACGAGCAACATATAACAGATTTGCATCAATGAGGTAATGAAACATTATAACAGGGCATGACAAGCAAATGGAACTCCAATGTCTATAACAGGTAGAAGACATTAACCATACGCAGTTCATGCAATTGAAAGACCAACGAATGATGTTCAATGATATAAGAAAACCCATAACTCAAAATTTGAAGAGAGCATTTGGGTGGTATTTGAAAGGAGCAAGTTATTTTTCTGTGAAATGCAAGAATACATGATAGATTAAATCAATACTTGATATCATAGTATGGACTTTAAATTGATAGAACCAAGAGGCGATTAAGAGGCCTTAAGGATCGTCCTTCATTGCTAAAACATGAAACAACCAGATGATAGAAAGGGGATAGTCCCCAGCTACCTGAATGAGCGAGTTGACACTTCAAGATAACCCAAAGACCAGAGGAAATGAGGACCTCCAATCACAAACATAATGCCCGAGATGGCTTGTATAGTTAGAGAGTATTGACTTTAGCATATCAGGCCCCCACAACAAATACTGTTGTAAATCTTGCCACGAATGGTGCTTAATTATGCTTAGACAATCGATGAGACTGCAAAACACACTAAACTTATCACTAAAAAGCAAACACACAGAATTGTAATAAAGGGTTAGAAACAAAATGCAAATGGGAGTGTGGCAGAGAGTAAAATGTGAGAATGCAATAAAACAAGAAAACAAAGTGAGGATAATGATGTATTGTAAGTGGATGAACTTGATGGTGCGATGATGTTAAACATAAATACAATAGAGAATGATGCATATGTTACCAAAATAAAAGATTGTTGTAGAAATGTTATATTCACATTAATGAAGGCATCTCTTACACTTGAAAGGGGCATGTCATTCAGCGGTGAATGCCATAGATATGATGCAGCTAAAACATGATGTAGATGCAACTATGGTGATGCTGCTAATGATGAAAATATTGTGGTGCATCCGATTGGAATGTGATAAAATAAGTAAACAAAATAAATGACATAAAATCGAACAAGGCAAGTAAATGTATGCAATCGAAGAAGAAAAAAAAATATGAATAGATGCCAGATTATTGGATCATATTCACGAGATTTCAGGATAAAATATCAGTATTGAATCAACTTTGATTAAATCTGATATTTTCTATGCTGAAATCCACTTAATCGAAAATACAGTGAATCGACAAAGAGAATTATAATAAAACAAATAAAGAATGCGTGAACTATTGCTACACGATGAAAGAAGATTTTCAGAAGGAAGACAAGAAGAGAAGAGGAGAATATTTTACCATGGGTTTTGAGGAAATGAGAGATGGGGCCTCTCTTCTTGCATTTCTGCTGGACTCACCTCCTCCAACCGATAAAAAGAGAGAAAACCAGAGATAAAAGGAGAGAGAGGGGGAAAAGGAAGGAGAGGAAGAGAAAAAGGGGAAAAAGGAAAGAGGGAGAAGAAGAGAGGAAGGTGATGGGGGGATGCGAGAGATGCTTGGTGGATGAGAGATGGTCTCCCCTGCTTTGGTTTATAACGGGGGAGACCGTTACACATTTTTTAATAGTGGTCCCCCATTATTTTAAATATTTTCAAAAAGAAGGCTTTATTACAAGGTTTTTCAAAAAGGGAGTGTAAAAGCTACTTTTTTGAATTTTTTCTTTTATTTTTTTAGAGAAAAACCTAAAAATATGATGGAAATGCGAGGGCTTTGAAAGATGGGATCCAAATGAGGTTTTTAAAAGCTTTACGCAAAAATATTAAATTTGAAATTTGAGGATTTTACAAAAGAAGGGTTTTGTGAAATAGCGGAATCGATTTTAAAAATTGGGTTTTCAAAATAGATCTAGATCTGAGATTTTTGAGCAAACATCGAGCTTGGATGTCGAACTGAGGAAAAATGAAAAGTGTGGATCTAAATGGAGATCGGACCCAGATGAAATACCTGAGCAATAGAGAGAATTAATTTTTGGTTTTTTTGAAAATAGATGATCTGGGCTCAGAATTGGATTTGGATATCTGATCTGGATCGGGGATTAGGTCAAATATATAAAATGACATTAGATTTTGAATCTTCAACAAGTAAGTGAATCCGAGAATTTAACTAGAAATTGACTCAATTGCTTAGAAGGTGGGGGCCAGGGGCAAAAAAAGGGAATCTTTGAAATTTTAAAAATTTGGGGTGTTCACAAGCATGCGCTTTAGTTACTTTACGGTATGACCTTAACATAGGAGTCATAAATGAAGCCGCTAAATCATGGTTATGATCACTAATTAAAGTATGAACTATATATTTCTCATTCGGAAGTCTTCTTAACACCATTCTTGTTGGGCATTCACATCTTGAATCTGGCTTGCTCCTTGTTGGATTTTCACTTGACTTCTTCCAACCTTAGAACAAACATGTCTCTTTCTCACCACGACACCCTGTGCATTTTTTGACCAAAAATATCTTCTAACACTGAAGCCAAGTTTTAAGGCATAATCATTATAAAATTTGTATGCAACTTCCTCATTATTAAACTGCATTCCTTCTACGGAAACAGAGTCAAGTGTACTATCATGTACATTCTCAGTGTTTGCACCTTTATCAAGTGTATTGTCATGATCGTCTACCTCATAATTGAATTGCATTTCTTCTGCTGGAACATGCAAGTCAATAGTGAATCCAATGCCTGCACCCTTCTTATCATGTGCATCATTAGTGCACATGTTCACTTCTTCAGGTGCGTCATTAGTACAAATGTTCACTTCTCTATAACTTTCTAATTATTGAGATAGATCATCTTCATTGCAACCAGATGATAAGCTCACCACTGTCATAAGCAAGATATCTTTTTGTGTTAGCCAGCGCATATGTTTATTATGATTTATTAAAGATGCATATAACAACGGATACCGATAAGGTTAAGCAAGTCAAAGAAACGATTCAACGAATCACAGTATAAAAGCAACAACGATTTGTTATTTGCTTATACTATGCATCAAGTTGTTACTTACCATGCCAATAAAAGAAACAATTTATCATATATATGTGTTGACGATGGCGATTCACGTGACAACGATTTAATTATATCTACGACGCTGTGAAGCGATTTCAATAGAAATCGCTAAATGAGTAGCAATTTGAAAACAAAATCGCTATCGCAAGCGCGCAACAGTGTATTTCCGCATGCATACGTTTTAAAATTCTTTCTATAAATATCTTACAAATCGATACTAGAAAACACATAATATCATACAAATCGATATACATATCGCATAATATATTACAAATCGATACAGCAATTCAGCATAACAACTTACAAATCAACACTACGAAACACATAATATCTTACAAATCGATATACATATCGTAAATGATATTATAAATCGATACAGAAATTCAGCATAATAGCTTACAAATTGACACTACAAAACACATAATATCTTACAAATCAATATACATATCGCAAATTATATTATAAATCGATACAGAAATTCAGCATAATAGTTTATAAATCGACACTATAAAACACATAATATCTTACAAATCGATATACATATCATAAAATATATTACAAATCGATACAAAAATTCAGCATAATAGCTTACAAATCGATATTAACAAACAAAACAATATCTCACAAATTGGTAGTATGTTACTACAACCGCGATTTGCGATACCTTGCATATACTGAGTGAATGAACAATACCGGATGGAGTGGATGTCCTTCCTCGTGTCTGTAAACAAGCATTATTGTCAACAGGTCCCAGTGTACAAATATCTTTCATTTTCCAACAGTCAAAAAGACAAGATCCACCTGCAATAACAAAACAATGCCTTAATGGCACTCGCGATGACATACGTTCTTCAAGAATAGCATAATGACATGGAAAGGTACTCACAACGCCTTAATGGCACTTGTTGAAATGTTTGTGTGTCATTGCTTTTTTCATACTGCCTAACGAAAATGAAAAAAAAAAGAGAAGATTCTAAAAAAAGATGGCTGACAAATGCCCCTATGACACCCACCAATGATCAAACCAGACGATCGATTTATAGTTATCTTCATGAGATAGGAACGAACCTGGGAATGTTTTGTAACACAAGCCAGGAACGAGAAGGCGGCAATGCGTTATAACACAAGCTGAAAACCAAGGTGAGACCTTGGACTCGAGACGACGGCAAAGGGTGCTCCGACACCAGCAGACGATGGTAAAGAGTGTGTCGTCAAAGGGAGCTCCTGTTACAGCAGATGGTGCAAATGGAACGTTTGGACTTTGAAGAGTTAACATCATCCTCGACTTTCTGGATGGAAGACATTTTTGTCCTTTTCTTGAATCGTCGTTTCACTTTTCTAGAATCATTGTTTCACTTTTCTAGATGGAAGACAATTTTGTCCTTTTCTCGAACCATCGTTTTATGGCGAGAATAGCAGGAAAGAGTACTTAAGTCTTTGCAACCGCACTGATCTCCGATGCTAAGTGATGCTGACACACACAGGGATACGAGCCCCACATGCTTATATAGGTGGTGCTCATTCGGACCCCCAAACATGCACTGTAGCAAACAATGCGTCTTCAAGGGAGAACACACAACACCCTCTGTCGGGTTGGGCTCATTCGGACCGCCGAACACACAACGAGCCCCACATTGCAAGTTGGAATCCCAATGGTATGGTTGTATAACTGGTAGGGGTCTGCCTAATCCCAGCTTCTCTGTCGAAAAAAAAAGTTGAATGATTACCTAAGAAAGATTTTCCTATGGCATCCCTCAAAGTGATCGAGGTATATCTATAGCTAAAGTCATCTCATGATAAATGTTACATAAACTTAAACGTCAAATACATGAAAATCAAGATAAATTGTCCCGATGATACAAAAACAGGTTCATTTCACAATGAATAATCAAGATAGCTTGAAGTCAACTCTTTATCACTTGAAACCCTAATTTACAATTAAATATCTCATTTGAAAGCAAATTAACTTTATAATTTATAGTTTTTTGCAAAAACTTAAATGTGATCTATCAATCTCATGTTATTAGAAGATCATGCAAAGTTGAAAGAAATGTAGTCTTTTGGTCAAAAATCAATTTTGTTCAAGCGATATTTGTATATCAAAATCGGTCAATTTATGTAACTTGTTGAAAAGTTCTTAGTTGAGAATCCAAAGCATTTTAAAATCTTCATTCTGACTTCAGACTTGAAAGTTACGGCCAAGTTATTATAAAAAAAAACTTTCCCCAAAAATAGATCATAATAATCCAAAGATGTTTATGCTAATTTAAGGTGGTTTTTTTTGTAATCCTAGCACTGAGTTAGAGATTGTACACTTAGTAGTCATGATGCTCAGGACCACCTTGTAGGACTTTCCTAGAATACCTAATTGTTTCAATACAAAACAACAACAAATGCAAATCAAGCCCAACATTTCTATATTAAAAAAGAAAAAGAAGGAAACTTTTTTGAATAAGCTAGCATTTCAACAATTAAAAAAAAATTGAAGCAATTCGGCATTTCTATAATTAAAAGAAAAAAAATTATGCAATTTAGCATTTCTACATAAAAATGGTAACTAACTATATATTTGTAGTTGAGCGTAGAGTTGATTATAAATGACCAAGCTGATTGGGGCTTGGCTCAGATCGGGCTTATTAAGAGCTTGTTCAAACTTAACATGCAGATTCACAAGCCAAGCCATGATCTAGCTCATTTATGTCGTAGAGCCAAGAAGAAATAAGGAGTGGTTGGCCCTTGTAGGTGAAGTAGAAATAGAGCCAATTGTGAAAGATGCAGGAATTGCTTAACTGAAAATGATCGTATTGTACAAAAAATAAGACATATATTTTGAAATACCCTATAATTTTTGCTATTCTCTCTATGTCCAAAATGACAAATATCTGGTTTTAAAATGACTTTTTTACTCTTTGGACATGTGATTTCCTAAATATCTGTGAATTTTCTCTAAAATATGTGACTATTTTTTGCAAAACAGTTCTATTCTTAGATCTGTATCTCACTTATCCAACTTTAAAAACTTACGTTTTTATAGTTGTTGAAAAGTTGAGACATAGGCCTATAACTTTCCGGTTTTGATTCAGAACCAAAAACCCCTCTAGGGTTTCCATTTTTGTATTTCAAAACTAGAATAGAAGCATGCTCTGCAGACTGAAACAAGTGTAGTTGTGCCTTTTCTATCTGTTGTATGTTATTTTTCAGCCATATGCACTAAAAATCGAGAAAATTATAAAAAATAACAGAAACAAATTAGGATGTTAGCTTTCTAACTTCACCAAAATCACCTTGATCTAATGAATGGTTGGAGAGAAATTTCATCTGGAAGATAGACTGTCCGGTTATTCCAGTTTGTAGAACATGCTTCTATTCTAGTTTTGAATCTCTAAAACGGAAATCCTAAAAGGTTTTTTGACTCTTATTTTAAATAGAAAAGTTATAAGTTTATGTCTCAGCTTTTCAATGACTGTAAAAATATACGTTTTTGACATTGGAGCAGAGAGATACAGACCTGAGAAAAGAAATTGTTTTTTAATATATATACATATATATATATATATATATATATATATATATATATATATATATATATATGTGTGTGTGTGTGTGTGTGTGTGTGTGTGTGTGTGTGATTTTTGCATATATTTTCTATGATTTTGTTTTAAATAAATGTGGAGTTCCTCCTATATATATGATTTCCTCTTAAATATATGTAATTTCTTCCTATATATGTGATTTTTCTATTAAACATACGATTTTCTCTTAAATATATGTGATTTTTCTTCTATATATGTGATTTTTTTCTTTTATATGTGATTTTCTCTCAAATATATGTGATTTCCTTCTATATATGTGATTTCTCTCTTAAACCTGTGATTTTCTCTTAAATATATGATTTTTCTCTTATATATGCAATTTTTCTCCTAAATATATGTGATTTTTCTTCTTTATATGTAATTTTCTCCCAAATATGTGATTTTTCTTCTAAATATATATGATTTTCATGAATAAAAATCATATATATAGGAGTAACTATGCATATATTTAAGATAAAATTATATATATTTAAGAGAAAATTACATATATAAGAGAACCACCGCACATATTTAAGAAAAATTATAGAAAATATATACGAAAATCACATGTTTAGGAAGAAAATCACATATATAGGAGAAAAAATGCATATATAGGAGGAACTCTGCATATATTTAAGAAAAAGTCTCAGAAAATATATGTGAAAATCATATATTTGAGAGAAAATCACATAAAAAATAACAATCACATATTTAAGAGAAAATTCACATATATAGAAGAAAATGTGCATATGTTTAGGAGGAAATTGCATATTTAGGAGGGAAATCACATATATAGGAGGAACTCCGTATATATTTAATAGAAAATTGCATATAAAATAGAAAAATCATATATATTTAAAAAGAAAATCACATATATGAGAGAAAAATCGCATATATTTAGAAAAAAATTGCATGTTTAGGAGAAAATCAATATGTATGAGAAAATCACATATATAAGAGAAACTCTGCATGTATTTAAGAGAAAATCATAGAAATATATGTGAAAATCGCATATATATTTTCTGTAAAATAGTGTGTGTTCTCAAGTCTATATCTCTTTACTCTAACATTCAAAACTTGCATTTTTACGGTCATTAAAAATATAAGACATAGGTCTATAACTTTTCTGTTTGGAGTCAAAGACGAAAACTCTTCTAGGGTTCCTGATTTTGAGCTTCAAAATCAAAATAGAAACATGCTCTGCAGACTGGAATAACCGAAGAGTCTATCTTTCAGAATATGTTTCTCCCCAACCGCTCCTCAAATCAAGGTGATCTTGGTGGCATTGAAAAGCTAACGTCTTGATTTATCTCTATCTTTTTTTTATTTTTCTCAATTTTCAATGCATGTGGCCGAGAAATAATATAAATCATCCAGTATGCAAAGCATGCTTCTATTCTGGTTTTATAACTCAAAAATAAGATCCCTAAAAGGGTTTTCGATTCTTACTCAAAACAAAAAAGTTACAAGCCTATGTCTCAATTTTTCAATTACTATAAAAATGCATGTTTTCGATGTCAAATTAAAAAGATACGGATCTAAGAACAGAGACTCTTGTGCAAAAAATAGTCACATATTTGAAAGGAAAGTCGCATATAGTTAAGAAATCGCATGTGTAAAGGGTAAAAATGTCTTTTTAAAACTAAATATTTGTGATTTTGAACCTGGGGAGAATATAAAAAAGTGTAGAGCATTTCAAAAAACGTATCATATTTGCCATTAAGTATAGTCAATTTTCGAATTGCTTAATGTACCTGCCTTTCAAAGCAGACATTAAATCATACTGTTAATATAAAAATTAAAAAATGTGGTAAACAGGCTTAGCTCAAGCTCCAATCATCTAACTCTCTCGGTAAGAGCTTATGCTCAGCTTGGTTTTGAACTGATGTTTAAGCCTAAATGAGCCAGGCTCCAATAAGCCTAGCTTGGCTCGCTTAAGCATTTCTTTGTTAACTAAATTTGACAAGTTCCATAGCATAGAACCCTATAGGTAGAACTCAAACCTGTACTTTTGACATATTCAGTAACATCAGAAAATCATAACAATCTTTGGAAGAATCCAGTAGTTTTGAGAAGCTTTTGAAATAAGGAGTGAGAACGCTCTGTATTCTCTACCCAGGCATTTTGTAATAGCTTGATTGCATCTTTAAACTGACATCATATGCAGACATCCATCTTGTTAAGGCTCTAAATATCTGGACCATGGTTCAGATTTGGGTTAGTCTAGGTCTGAATAGTCTTTCTATTTGGTCAAAATATGATAGGATATGGATGTGGATTTGGATCTGACTGGACATAAATCTAGTTTTCATAAGTTGACATGTAAGGCTGGCCGTGGATCAGGTTGGGTTGGGTTTCGATCAGTGCAAGCCAATGGGACTTGGGTCGTATATAGGGTCAACCTGCTGGATCATGAGTCAGGTTCAGAAATTTTTGCCAGCCCTATTAACACGCGCGCGCTTCTTAATTAGCATCCCAGCATTGCAAAAATTATTTACTCGACCAAAATTAGGAGTAAGAATAAAAAATTGAAATTTTCAAAAAACACACCCAACTTATTAGCAATAATAGAACACGCATGAGGTTTAGAAATTGTTAAAAAAGCACCTAAATTATTATGGTTAATTGAAAAAAAAAGAGTTAAGATTCAGCAATGCTATTGCTAAATGTATGCTGCAATTACCATTTTACCCCTCTCCCATATCGATCTTCCGTCCTATGCAACCGACTTCTCGCCAAAGTAAACTCATAAAACAAGGCTTCAACAGAAAAAGAGGCGTTCCTCTAGCTTTTCCTTAATTAATTCTTTTTCATCAAGACCAAACTAAGTTGGAAAATGAATTGAAATCAAACAATAGTGATGCTATCAAAGAGAAGAGAGTTACCTAGCTTCCATTGCGTCAAAGAAAATATGATGGGCAACATGTGAGAGATAGAGGAAGAAGCCTTGCTGAAGAATGGCCTTTAGTTAGGTCGGTGGGAAAGAGTATTGAATTAAGGCAAAAAAATTATAAAATTTAGTTGTGTTTTCTATTATTGCCAATAATTTAGGTGAATTTTTGAAAACGTCACTATAAAGAAAAGGCATCTTACACTGTACAATGAAAAGGAACAAGTGCCTGATTTCTTTATTCCAACAGAGAAACTAAGTTTGGGTGGAAGTTCCTGATTCATTTTCTCCCACCGAATGCACATTCACTGGTGGTGGACTTGGAGGCATTGCCACACCCAAGGGTGGTCCACATGTAGGCTTTTCCATGATCCCTTGGACATTATACTTCTCAAACACCCTTTCCTGGTTTTCTGCCCACCAGACTTCAGCTTGACGTTCAGCAAATCTTCTTCGGCTGCAAAGAAATGTGAATGCTAATTATAGAACTGTTTATTAACTTACTGAGCACAAACAAATCAATTTGCTATCAGCCAACGGTCACCACTGTATGGGCCATTAGAGGATAGACTTTGCAGACCAAGTTTCAGCCTTATAAGTCGATCAAGCTCAAACTTGGATGCTGAAAAACAAGCCATAAGCAGAGACCATTTCTTTCTACATCTCATTTTTGAAGTTGAGAGCAAATCTCCAACATAGAGAAGGGGAGGGGAGGAAGGGTCTCGTTGATTTAGCCAAATGATGGACGAGTGTTCTAAGAGTAACTAATTACAACCCAAGCATCAGCAGCAGAAACTAACAAAACCCATAATGATCAAGCATATTCATCGGTTAACAGAGTGCACGTGTATGTAAAGCAAGAGATGTTTGGGCATAGTGGTGCATAAGTTAAATTAATAAAAGCCAAAACATCAAGCGAATGCATAACAGCTAGCGGTTAAACATGCAGACACATGTATGTACAGCAGTGCAAGAGAGAGAGAGAGAACCTGAATTTCACTTTTTTGAGAACTTGGGTCCCATCCCGAAGCCTTAGAAGTGTAACATAAACTCCAGATTCAAATTGCTCAGTCCATTGAGCTTCTACTTCATTAGTTTTTCTTTGTGCGGAGACCATGGGTGATGTTAAGCCATTCTCAATGTTTGGATGAGACCGTGCTTGTGGACCACCAGTATCAACCAGTGTACTACTTTGTAAGCTTTCTTCAATATCATGTAAAAGCGGATCAGTTAATTGAGCACTCTCAGTTGAATCAACATATCTACCTAGTCTATCAGCCAAGTCACTGATCAGTGATAGGTTATCAAGTGAGTTACGACCAGATTCAGAAAAGTCAAGTGCCACAGAAGAAGCAGAATGATGCCCATTTCTTTGCAATTTTGAAACTTGAATACCAGCAGATGAAGACTGATGAATGTCAGTTGGATCACTTGCAATAGCACTGAGATGATCCACCACATTTTGGATGTGACTGGAATGCAGTTCAAGGGGTAGTTTCTGTGCCACCTCCTTAAGCTGAGGATTTAAACAACGAATTAGGTAGTCAACATGAAAATTAATTAAAAAGAGAAGAAAATGTTAATCAGCACAGAGAGAGAAAGAGAGATGAATTATATGGTTGAGATCATGTAACACATTTTCACATTAAAGGCATGTTTGCAACTATTAAAGCTAAATTGGGGCTTAAAGCTACAGATTGTTCCAGTCAAACATCTAGCATCACCTCAAAATTAAAATAATTGTGTAACCACAGGTAGAGAGTGGAATTTTCCAATATGGCTAGGAAGGATCTTAGATGCCCAAGGGATTTTTTAGAATATACATTTTTTTTAGTCAGGATTTTTAAATATTTCTAGCAATAAATGAATTTTTTAAAATATTTATTTGATGAGTTAGGATTCTTTTTTTTGCAATATATCTAGAAAATCAAATTTATACAATGTCGATTTAGGCTGAAAATTGCTATTGAGACAGGAAAATGAGTCCATCCAGGAGTTTTATGCTCGATTTCAGCAGTTATCAGATGCCTTGTCAGCCATGATGATTATCGCCAAGTGCAACAAGTGTGAAGACTGAAGAGTGTGGAGTATAAGAATCACAAAGTTGAAACAAGGGACCAAAATCAAGTTATTGATTTTCGCATGGCTCTTCATCCAGAGTTCGACAATGTGTGCAGCAGTGTTGTGAAAAGCATTGAGGCGTAGCGAGGCGCTCCACCAAAATCTGAGGCGAGGCGTAAGCCTCAAGGCGTAAAGCGTAAGCCTCAAAGTTTTTTTTTTAAAAAACTTAAAAAAAATATCTAAAATTATAAATAAATAAAAAAATCTTATTGATGAAGCAACAACCAACAAGAAATAAAAAATCTCAAATAAATACTGAAAAAATATGAGATTAACATGTAAAAGTAACATTAATGCAACAACTTAATCTATGTAAGTATCTAAAAAATAAAACATGGGCATTCATTAAATTAAAAATCGTTTCACTTTCTACAGCTGCATGCTTTCTTGAATTAAAAAAAAAATAGAAAATTTTAAAAAAAAGATAATCATCGTGCATCTGTGCATGGACTGCAGCATAGAATATCAGTAAGCATCCTTGTGGACAAAAAACAAATGAATTATTCTTTTCTAAAAAGAATCAAAACTGCCCTGGAACTTAACACAGAGATCACTTTCTGTCAATGTGCTTAACACAGAAATTCAAAACTGTCATTAGGCTTAATACATCTATATCCTGTCATGGAACTTAACATAAATAAATTTCTGTCAATATCCTTAATACAAAATTTCATCAAAACCGAAAACATGCAATCAATCAAATAAATCTAAGTTGAAAAATGAAATCCTATGTAATCAACATAGAACACTTTGTTTGCTAGGACCCAAGAATGCCAAAAATAAGAATGCACGAGAACTGTTTGTTGAAGTGTGCTACTCTTGGTTCTTTCTTATACCAGGTCTTTCTGACCCAATTTAAACAAATTGAAATATTATGAACTGTATTTTGCAGCTGCTGTTACTTCAGAAATAAGTCTGACACATTAGAAGAAGCTGAGAGAGCAATGCTGGCGACATATTGTGAGAGAGCAAATGTAAAAGATGGGCAGACAATTCTGGATATTGGGTGTGGTTGGGGATCTCTTTCTATATACATTGCTCAGAAATACAATAATACCCATGTCACTGGAATTTGTAATTCTGAATTGATGCAGGCCTTCATTTGGTATGGTGTTACTGAAGCCAGGAAAGGCAGATAGTTGAATGAGCACTGGTCACCTCCCCAATAGACAGAGGTGGACTAGGCATCATTAGGTTATTTTCCATTGTTCTATGTGTTTCCACGGGCGGGAGTCTCGTGATGGTTCTCGCAGGGGTAGATGCGAGCTTTTGCCTTATTTTTGCATGTTGAATTGCAAAACTCAATAATTGGCTTTTAATAAAAAGATAATGAATAAGAACAGTGTAATATACGTTTTGGAATATCTCATCTGGAGTATGAGAATCTTAGAGAACCGGTCTTGAGAAGACTATGAGGATACAAGAACTCTGTGTGCTGAAATTTTGTCCCCTGAACCCGATATTGAGGTTCCTTCTCCTGACCACGGTTTTAGGGAAAGTCTGCCACTTTACCTGGGGGTGGTGTGTTGGTCACAACTGTGAGTTTGTTTTGGTACCAAGGAAGTGACACTTGTGGGCGTGGGTCTCCCTTGTGTCCCCGATATAAGATGCGGAGGTCTAATATTCCAAAGATGATTCGATCGAGGGTTAAGTTTGGAACCCAGTAATAAAATACAAATTGTGTGTTAAGCTACCCTGGAAACCTACTTGACCTCGAGGGTTGTACCCGTTTGGTATATCCGCAGGCAACGGTAATTAAAAAGAGGAACTTAAATTGTATGCATTTAATAGGGCATGCATATGGAAAGGGAAACTTAAGGAAAGATAATAAGAGGATTCATGCATTACACATAAGTCATGCATTTTCTTGCTATGCATTAGAACATGCATAAAAACTTAGTTATACACTGTCGGTCCCAAGCCCGGATAAAGGAGGAGGGTTGCGGCAGGCCAGTGACAGCCAGCATAAAAACTTAGTCATACCCTATGAATATGAACCAATATGAGAATTTCGTTGGGGCGTTCCCTACTGAGCGACGCGTTGTACTCTATAGGCCCGGAGGCAGTGATAAATGGGCAAGGGTTGCTAGGTCGTCGCCCAGAAGCGACGCGTCACACCGGCGCCCGGGTGTGGTATCAAATAGGCAAGGGTTCCCTCACTTTGTTGGACGGGTGGGGGTAAAGAAGTTAGTCCAAGACCATAAAATTAGGTTAGCCACTTGGAATATAGGGTCTTTAACTGGTAAGTTAGTAGATGTTATGTGTAGGAGAAAGATTGATATTTTATGTCTACAAGAGACCAAATGGGTAGGTGAGAAAGCAAAAGTGATAGAACCTTGGGGATATAAGATTTGGTATACAGGAATAAATAGTAGTAGGAATGGAGTAGGGATTGTTATGAGTCGTGAGTTTATAGATAATGTAGTTGAGGTCTGTAGGAAGGGTGATAGGATTTTACTTATTAAATTAGTATTAGGTATGGATATTATTAATATTATTAGTGTTTATGCACCTCAAGTAGGTTTAGATGATTCCATTAAGCGTCAATTTTGGGAAGATTTAGATGAAGTAGTACAAGTGATATCTTATGGAGAAAAGCTTTTCATCGGCGGTGACCTTAATGGACATGTAGGCATTAGTAGGGATGAATTTGAGAGTATCCATGTAGGCTATGGTATAGGAGAAAGAAACGAAAGTGGAGAAAGGATTTTAGATTTTGGTTTGTCCTATGATATGATCTTAGCAAACACTTGGTTTAGGAAGAGGGAGTCTCACCTAGTAACATTTAAAAGTGGGGTTAATACGAGTCAGATAGATTTTTTCCTACTTAGAAAGAGAGATATGGGTTGTTGCATCGATTGTAAGGTTATACCGGGAGAAAGTGTAGCTACACAACATATAGTCTTAATTTTAGATCTTAAAATTAGACAATGCCGCAAAAGGGATAGCCATAGGATAGATCCTAGAATTAAGTGGTGGGCACTGAAAGGAGCTAAACAAGGAATGTTTGTAGAGCAGGTAATTAAGGAAGTTGATTGGTGTCTCGAGGATGATTCAGAATCAATGTGGAATAAGATAGCGGGTGGCATGAGAAAGGTGGCTAAGGAGGTATTGGGTGAGTCTAAAGGCGGTGCACCGCTAGGTAAGGATACATCATGGTGGAACGAGGATGTCAAATTAGCTATTAAGGTTAAAAGAGTGTTATAAAAATCTAAGAGTCGTGATAATGAGAATTTGGAGAAGTATATGATAGCAAAGAAGGAAGCTAAAAAAGTAGTTCAAAACGCGAGGGATAAGGTATATAAGGAGGTTTATGACAAGTTGGATACCAAAGAGGGCGAGAAGGATATTTATAGGCTTGCAAAGATGAGAGATAGGAAATCGAGGGATCTGGGTATGGTTAGATATATCAAAGATGAAACGCAAAGGGTTTTAGTTTTAGTCAAAGATGAGGAGATTAAGGAGAGATAGAAATATTATTTTGATAAGCTATTTAATGGAAGTCATACTCAGGATCTTGGAGACTTCTCCATTCCTTTTCATGCGATGAATCGTGACTTCATGCGCAAGATTCAAAAGAAAGAAATTGCAGAGGCTTTGAAGAAAATGAAATCAAGAAGGGTAGTTGGCTTAGATGGTATACCTATCGAGGCTTGGAAATGCTTGGGAGAGAAAGGTTTAGAATTGTTACAAATACTTTTAACAAGATTTGGCAGACAAATAAGATGCCTAATGAGTGGAGGAAGAGTATTTTGGTGCCTCTATATAAGAATAAGGGTGATATACAAGATTGCACAAACTATCGTGGTATAAAACTCATAAGTCATACTATGAAACTTTGGGAGAGGGTGATTGAGTGTAGGTTGTCATGATATCGGAGAATCAATTTGGTTTTATGCCTGGAAGATCAACTATGGACGCTATACATCTTCTTAGACAACTTATTGAAAGATATAGAGAGATGAACAAAGATTTGCATATGGTTTTTATTGATTTAGAGAAGGCATACGATAGAGTACCTAGGGACGTTCTCTGGTGGACAATGATGAAGAAAGGTGTTTCTCTCAAGTACATTAGTATAATTAAAGATATGTATGAAGGAGTAGTAACCAATGTCCGCACTTGTGGAGGGGTGACAACCAATTTTCCTATAACGGTTGGGTTACATCAAGGATCTGCTTTAAGCCCTTTCCTATTTGTTGTAGTGATGGATGAACTTACGAGATCAATTCAAGAAAATGTGTTGTGGTGTATGTTGTTTGCTGATGATATTGTTTTGATTGATGAGTCTAGAGCTGGGGTTAATGCTAAGTTAGAATTATGGAGACATACATTGGAAGCAAGAGGTTTTAAGTTGAGTAAGAGTAAGACAAAATATATGGAATGTCGGTTTAGTAAGCAACGAAGTAGTAATGGGAGTGTAGTGAAGCTTGGTGAGCAAGAAATACCGGTGGATGATTGTTTCAAATATTTAGGATCTATCATTCAAAAGTATGAAGAAGTTGATGGAGATGTAAATCATAGGATAAAGGTTGGGTGGATGAAATGAAAAGGTGCAACTGGAGTGTTGTGTGATCGTAGAATGCCATTGCGGTTGAAGGGAAAGTTTTATAGGACGACTATTAGACCCGCTTTACTATATGGTACGGAATGTTGGGCTGCCAAGAGACATCATATTCAAAAAATGAGTGTAGCTGAGATGTGTATGCTTAGATGGATGTATGGAAATACAATAAAAGATAAAATTCGGAATAAGGAGATATGTAAGAATGTAGGCGTTGCACCCATTGAAAATAAGATGAGAGAGAATCGTTTATGGTGGTTTGGACATATTCGGCGAAGGCCTAATGATGGTCCAGTTAGAAGGATGGAGAAATGGGAAAATATATTAGTTAAAAGAGGTCGGTGTAGGCCTAAGAAGACTTGGATAGAGATGATAGGAAAGGATATGAATGTTTTAAACCTCACCGTGGACATGGCATTGGATAGAAATGATTGGAGGAGAAGGATTCATGTGGAAGACCCAGAATGATTTTCTTTTTTGGTTCATATCGCCCAGCCCAATTGTTTTGGGATGAAGGCCTAGTTGTTGTTGTTGTTGCATTAGAACATGCATATGTTATCTGTTTCCTTAATTGTTATATGTTTGGTGGATGCGTGATGTTTAACTTTCAATGTATGTTAAATGTCTTGTTGTACTAAAATTGTGCATCATGGTATTGTTTAATGTTTCTTTATGCATAATGGATGTACCTTGTAGTATAAATGCGTACCTGAATTATGAATTGTCATAATTGCATTTCTCTGAATAATTGTGTAGATTCATATTGTGGTTGTGGGATATATAAATGTTGCTATTAATGTTACCTGTCAGTTAACTTCTGATAAATTGTTGACGGTCGTAGCATAGACCTTTACTTATTCTTGTATGTGCCGAAAATCATACATGACACCCATATCACATACTGGATTCATGATGTACCACATTAAAAGTTACAGATTTCCTACTTAGACAGCTGTAGTCTAATTCCTATAAATTTTCAGGTGAAAAGTTGGAGTTAGGAGCGGCTGGGGGATGAGGCTTCGATCGAGATTTTTGGATTTACTGTTCCAGGGATAGTGTGAGAAACTCTGATGTTATTTTTCATTAATAATGAAATAAATGTTTTGGTTTGCTTCCCCTGTAATGTTCTGGAATGCTTAACCCTATGGTATGACTTGTTTCCGTTGTATTAAAAAAAAAAAATCCACAAAATTTGGGTTAAGATTTCGGAGCGTTATAGTTATGGTATCAGAGCATGGGAACACTAAATCAAAGATCACGGTCGTGCCACACCCTGCAAGCGCTCCGTAAGTATAATTTATTTTGATTTTTGTATTAGTCATATTACTGATACTTTTTATTATGATGGTGAATTCACACCTACATAGTTTCATTGTAGATGAGTGTATCATGAATATCTGACTAAATTTCTTAGTAGACGTGTGTGTGTTTCACGTCGAAATAATCGAAGGTGATATGATGTCAGGATTATCAAAGCACATGAAATGATGAAATAATCTGAATGTCTTAGATGCTATGTCACATGGGTGCGGGTGCGGGTGCGGGTGCGGGGATTCGGCACTTTCAAAAAACCTGGGTGCGGGGGTGCGGCAGGGGCAAAAATGTAAAAAAAAAATATATATATATATATATATATATATATATATATATATATATATATATATAAAGGGGGTCAGCAGCTCTGTCAGCTGACAGACAGCTGCTGCGGCTGACAGCAGCTGTCAGCAGACTGCTGCAGCTGTTCTGACAGCTGCTGCTGCTGTCAGCAGCTGAAAGACAGCTGCTGTCAGCAGCTGTCAGCATTACTTTTTTTTTTTAAAATTTCGCAGCCCATTTGGGCAATTTTTTTTTTAAAAAAATAAATCCAAAACAAGAATGGACCAAAATGATCCTGGGTGCGGTCAACGCACCCAGGATAGGGTTGACCGCACCCGGTGCCGCACCCGCACACGCACCCGCGTCGAGTCGCGTCGACGCGGGTGCGGCACCCTGCTAGCCGAATCCCTGTGACATAGCTTAGATGCGTATGTGATTTGAATCCTATGTGCATAACTCAAACTACGTAAAAGTTACGTATCTTGAGGTTTAGTTAATTTTTGGTATATACGGGATCACATTATATAAAACTCATGTTTTGGTTACACCTGTTTAAGGTTAAATTTGAAAAATCAAATGTTTCTGGTGGCAATGATATGATGCATATGATAATATGCTTCTGTATGATATGATTGAAATGCCACGTGATTTGAAATATTGAATGCATGTGATATATGCTTAAGTTCAATAGCGAACTATGGTTCATAAAACCTTGTGGGTGAAAGGTTTTGTTTTATGGTTCTTAGTGTCATATGAAGTGATGTGATTCATATTGGCGATATGTATGCTTGTGCCGATATTGGTGTCTATCGACCCTGGAAGCGGTCATTTATACGTATCACTATTTTGGCACCTGTTGAGGACATTTTCTGCAAAGGATTATCAGCGACGGTGGGTATGACCAAGATCAGGTGATCCGACGTGGATCTTGTTAATCTTCAATTGAAAAAGAGATATGGTAAATTGTAAGGATTTGGCAAGATTGATGGAAATACCTTGTCATGAATCAACAGATTTGGCTTTTAGTTGAAGCAGAATCTGATCGTTATTGATTTTAAATCTTAATATAATGACATGTTTGTGTCTTTTGTGGATAGAAGGGTCACTCCGTAAGAGATTCTAGACCTTGATTTGAGGTTATGATTGGGTCTTCTGTGAAAAGATAGGGCCCTTTTGAGAAATATAAATAAGTGAAGGTTATTCAGGACAATGAGACTCTTAGAAACTCATTGTGTGTTTGTCATGATCCTTATATGTTGGGGTATATGTTGGGAGCACACACATATACGTGCATCCTTGTCGATACCAATCTCCTCAGACTACGATCTCTACGGAAAGTCTGCAATGAAATTTCGCGGACGAAATTCTTTTTAGGGGGGAAGGATGTAATACCCGTAAAAAAATACGATGGGTAGTTTTATTCATATTGTACCCAGGATCCGTTACCCGGATCCAAAAAGGGAATATATCTATATATGAGTGTTAAAAATATATATAATAACAATATTTGATAAATAAATAAATAAATTTATTTATTTTTAGAATAATATTAGTATAAAAATGAATTACTTGGGGTTGGATCCGTGGTTGGACCCAACCTGTAGATCCAGAATCCATTACGGATCCACATTCATCGTGGATCTAGGGGAGAGCTAACCCGGATCCACACAATGGTGGATCCGGCATAGCGGGTCGCGGGGCTCGGACCCGGACCCGACACCTTTTTACGTTTAAAGGGGGCTCAATTTCAGGAATCGTGCCTAGGGCACGATTCTCGCAGGAGCTCAAGAAGGGAAGGGGAGGGGGTTACAGAGGAGAGAGGAAGGGTTCACCTCTAGTTAAAAGGTGGGGGAAAAGCAGATCTGTCCCCTCTCGGCTCTCTTCCTCTCGGATTGCATCTCCCCCACACTCTCTGCCTCCTCTCTCACTTTCTTGCTCTCCCTCTCCTCTGCCCCTCATCACCCTCTCGACCGGCATCGCGGTTGTGGAAACAGCAAGCCGACCATCGACAACAGCCTCCCGATCGCGCCCTTCACGGCGGCAGGAGCAACCGGAGTCGGTCGACCATCGTCTCGCAATAGCAGTCTCGGATCGTCGGAAAAAGCACCGGAAAAGGTAGGATTCTGGCCTTTTCTTGTTGGTTGTGGACTGAATCAATTGTGTTTGGGTCGGTCAAGGGGGAACCCCAATTCTTTTTCATGATTTAGAGTTTTTTCAATGTGATTCTTGGTCACCGGAAAAACCCAGATCGGTGAGCTAGGGTTTCCCGGTAGTGGTGATGTCGATTTGGGGGTTCCCTTCATTTCTTTATGGGTTTTATGTCATGGACATCTCTTGTTATTTTAGATGGGTTTTCTTGAAGCTTCGTGCGGGTACTTGTTATAAAGGGTTATTTGGTTGCTTAGTTTCAGTTTAGCCTATTTTTCTTGACCTCATTCACTATTTGGATGGTGTTATGAAGTATCGACCGAATGGTTTTGGTTGGATTTCTATTGGGTTTCTCTCTCCATTGCTTGTGTTTATGTCATGAATATTATGAGTTCCATGATGGTTTTTACGAATCAAGTCGAAATCCCTCTTTTAGCTACTGTTATTCTTGGCTCAAGATGAGGGACTCTTCGTGGGGACTGCCACATCTTGAACTGAGTTAAGGGTTGTATAGCTCAATCAGCCTTGTGAACCAGAATGATCATATAACTATTCGGGAGGTGCGATCTACTGGGAGATGCCGGTTCATAGATGGTATGGTTGGGAATTCAGTTGTTATAGAAATCTTTATGTTTCAAATCTTCACGTTAAAGTGAGTTAAAATCTTGATTTGGTTCTTGTTTTAATTTCTGTGAATAGTTCCTTTTTTGAGATACATTCTGATTTTTTATTCTTGTTGTTTCCCAATATGAGTATCGTATTCTTGAAATCGAACACATGAGTACCGATTTGATTTGCGTTGTTTCCATTTGGGTATCATATTCTTAAATGGGATTCCATGTGTTCATTTAACATCTTGCATATTTGTATATCAGTGAAGCATGTATACTTCACGATTTACTGGAGATTATTCAAATGGGTAAAAGTCTGAACCCTTAGGGTGTTCAGCAGATCCTTGAATCAGGGTTTTTCCTGAATAGTTGATTTGGGAACGGTGATGAACTCACCGATGAATGATGCATGTTTCATTCTTGTGTATGCATGCTCTCTGGTTAAACTGACCCACTAGATGAATGGGAGCTAAGTAGTTGTCTGTACTTAACGTGGATACTTGTATCCGAAAGTGATTGGTTGTGTAGTGGTAGATGCTTTTATGAATAAAAATGGAAGAACAGAGTCAAAATGTTAGCATTTGTTGTGCAGCTCATAACTCTTACATACCATTAATGCTATTGCTCATTACATTGAGTGCGGTGCAGTTTTACACAGGGTGTGATGTCAATTCTATTAGGAATTGGATTGACAAATCTGGTCCAGATTTACTATTTTAAATGGGTTTGCAATCTGGTCAGATTTGCTAAGTTCAAGAAATATGTAAAGTTGACCAGACCTTACTGAGTTTCATGTTATGTAGATTGAATAGATTGTGCGTGTGACCTGTTGACTGTTATGAACCTACATATGCCTATGTATATGTCAAGAATCCTAGACCTTTGGAACTTAGTTGGATGTTTAGCTAGGAGGATAGCGGGTCCGGGATTGGTAAGCCTGACCATCGTCCCTAGCACATGCTACAGCTTACACTTCTGCCCGAAAATTATGTAAATGTTGTTTTTGCATTTCATTATACTAGTTGTGTAATCTTGAAGGTGAGCATGACTAGGTTGTTGATGTTGCTTCTTGAGCATGTATGCTTGATGAGTATGTGTAATTTTATATGCACACTTACACACTCAAAAGGGATATGCAATGGTTAATACCCGTATGTGATGTAGGTAATACACATAGTGGGGATGCATATGATTGAGAAATGGCATGCTTATGATTGGGTTATGTTTATGTGTGTGGATGTTAACACATGAAAAAGTTTCATGTGCCTACATTGATGGGACATTATTATTTATCGTGCGTTTATGAATTGGTTTCAAGTACATGTGCATACACGAAATCGATGTGTGTTTAGCATGTAAAATCAGGTATAAATGTCTCATGTACTTAAGAATTATGGATGAATGCATGTGTGTTAAGTGATTACATAAAAGCACTTGCACATGGATGGTGAACACATGCATATGATTATGGTAACTCATGCACATTGTTAAATTGGTTTGGATGGATGTGTATTTGGAGGCATGCTGACCTCATTGCATAAATTGCAAGTTGTTATGATTTTTGCATATGATGCATCGATGGTCTAAATGAATCATCACAGGCTTGGAGAGCCTTGAGCTTGGGTTTGCTCTTTCTTTAATTGTTTAAATGCATCGCAATAATCATATTTATATGATGGTTTTAATTGTGTTGTTCTATGGTTGCCATGGGTGGTAGGCCATGAAGAGCTACGCATTGGTGATTTGCGAGCTTATGTTTGCATGTTGATTTGCAAGCCTATGATTAACTTTGCATGTTGATTTGCAAATGTGATTCTATTGCTCTATATTGCATTGTTCGATGTGTTTCCACGGGCTGGAGTCTCGTGATGGTTCTCGCATGGGTAAATGCGAGCTTTTGCCTTGTTTTTGCATGTTGAATTGCAAAACTCAATAATTGACTTTTAATAAAAAGATAATGAATAAGAACAGTGTAATATACGTTCTGAGATATCTCATCTGGAGTATGGGAATTTTAGAGAACCGGTCTGGAGAAGACTGTGAGGATACAAAAACTCTGTGTGCTGAAATTTTGTTTCCTGAACCTGATATTGAGGTTCCTTCTCCTGGACATGGTTTTAGGGAGAGTCCGTCACTTTACCTGGAGATGGTGTGTTGGTCACAGCTGTGAGTTTATTTTGGTACCAAGAAAGTGACACTTGTGGGGTAGGGTGTCCCTTATGTCCCCGATATTAGATGTGGAAGTCTAATGTTCCGAAGGTGATTCGGTTGAGGGTTAAGTTTGGAACCCAGTAATAAAATACAAATTGTGTTAAGCTACCCTGGGAACCTACTTGACCTCGGGGGTTGTACCTGTTTGGTGTATCCGCGAGCAACGTAATTAAAAAGAGAAACTTAAATTGTATGCATTTAATAGGGCATGCAAATGAAAAGTGAAACTTAAGGAAAGATAATAAGAGGATTCATGCATTACACATAAGTCACGCATTTTCCTGCTATGCATTAGAATATGCATATGTTATCTTTTTCCTTAATTGTTATATGTTTGGTGGATGCGTGATGTTTAACTTTCAATGTATGTTAAATGTCTTGTTGTACTAAAATTGTGCATCATGGTATGGTTTAATGTTTCTTTATGCATAATGGATGCACCTTGTGGTATGAATGCGTACCTGAATTATGAATTGTCATAAATGCATTTCTCTGAATAATTGTGTGGATTCATATTGTAGTTGTGGGATATATAAATATTGCTATTAATGTTACCTGCCAGTTAACTTCTGATAAATTGTTGACGGTCGTAGCATAGACTTTTACTTATGATTGGGTTATGTTTATGTGTGTGGATGTTAACACATGAAAAAGTTTCATGTGCCTACATTGATGGGACATGATTATTTATTGTGCGTTTATGAATTGGTTTCAAGTACATGTGCATACACGAAATCGATGTGTGTTTAGCATGTAAAATCAAGTATAAATGTCTCATGTACTTAAGAATTATGGATGAATGCATGTGTGTTAAGTGATTACATGAAAACACTTGCACATGGATGGTGAACACATGCATATGATTATGGTAACTCATGCATATTGTTAAATTGGTTTGGATGGATGTGTATTTGGAGGCATGCTGACCTCATTGCATAAATTGCAAGTTGTTATGATTTTTGCATATGATGCATCGATGGTCTAAATGAATCATCACAGGCTTGGAGAGCCTTGAGCTTGGGTTTGCTCTTTCTTTAATTGTTTAAATGCATCGCAATAATCATATTTATATGATGGTTTTAATTGTGTTGTTCTATGGTTGCCACGGGTGGTAGGCCGTGAAGAGCTACGCATTGGTGATTTGTGAGCTTATGTTTGCATGTTGATTTGCAAGCCTATGATTAACTTTGCATGTTGATTTGCAAATGTGATTCTATTGCTCTATATTGCACTGTTCGATGTGTTTCCACGGGCTGGAGTCTCGTGATGGTTCTCGCAAGGGTAAATGCGAGCTTTTGCCTTGTTTTTGCATGTTGAATTGCAAAACTCAATAATTGGCTTTTAATAAAAAGATAATGAATAAGAACAGTGTAATATACGTTCTGAGATATCTCATCTGGAGTATGGGAATTTTAGAGAACCGGTCTGGAGAAGACTGTGAGGATACAAAAACTCTGTGTGCTGAAATTTTGTTTCCTGAACCTGATATTGAGGTTCTTTCTCCTGGCCATGGTTTTAGGGAGAGTCCGTCACTTTACCTCGGGATGGTGTGTTGGTCACAGTTGTGAGTTTATTTTGGTACCAAGAAAGTGACACTTGTGAGCGTAGGGTGTCCCTTATGTCCCCGATATTAGATGTGGAGGTCTAATGTTCCGAAGATGATTCGGTTGAGGGTTAAGTTTGGAACCCAGTAATAAAATACAAATTGTGTGTTAAGCTACCCTGGGAACCTACTTGACCTCGGGGGTTGTACCCGTTTGGTGTATCCGCGAGCAACGGTAATTAAAAAGATGAACTTAAATTGTATGCATTTAATAAGGCATGCATATGGAAAGGGAAACTTAAGGAAAGATAATAAGAGGATTCATGCATTACACATAAGTCACGCATTTTCCTGCTATGCATTAGAATATGCATATGTTATCTTTTTCCTTAATTGTTATATGTTTGGTGGATGCGTGATGTTTAACTTTCAATGTATGTTAAATGTCTTGTTGTACTAAAATTGTGCATCATGGTATGGTTTAATGTTTCTTTATGCATAATGGATGCACCTTGTGGTATGAATGCGTACCTGAATTATGAATTGTCATAATTGCATTTCTCTGAATAATTGTGTGGATTCATATTGTGGTTGTGGGATATATAAATATTGCTATTAATGTTACCTTCAGTTAACTTCTGATAAATTGTTGACGGTCGTAGCATAAACTTTTACTTATTCTTGTATGTGCCGAAAATCATACATGACACCCATATCACATACTGGATTCATGATGTACCACATTAAAAGTTGCAGATTTCCTACTTAGACAGTTGTAGTCTAATTTCTATAAATTTTCAGGTGAAGAGTTGGGGTTAGAAGCGGCTGCAGGATGAGACTTCGATCGAGATTTTTGGATTTACTGTTTCAGGGATAGTGTGAGAAACTCTAATGTTATTTTTCATTAATAATGAAATAAATGTTTTGGTTTGCTTCCCCTGTAATGTTCTAGAATGCTTAACCCTATGGTATGACTTGTTTCCGCTGTATTAAAAAAAAAATCTCAAAATTTGGGGTTAAGATTTTGGGGCGTTATATAGGTTCACAGGGTAGCTTAGCACACAAGTTGGATTTTATTTACTAGGTTCCAAACTTAGCCCTCGATCGAATCACCTTCGGAACATTAAACCTCCACATCTAATGTTGGGACACTAATGACCTCCACATCCAATAGTGTCACTTTATTGGTATACCAAAACAACAGTTGTGCCGAACATACCACCCCCAGGTAAAGTGGCGGACTCTCTAAAACCGTAGCCAGGAGAAAGAACCTCAATATCGGGTTCATGGGTCAAAGTAAAGCCCAGGGAGTTTTTGTATCCTCGTGGTCCCCCAAAACCGAATCTCTAAGATTCACATTCTTCCGATAAGAAATATCAGAATGTATATTACATTGTTCTTATTCATTATCTTTTTATTAAAGGCTAATTATTAAGTTTTGCAAATCAGTATGCAAAAGCAAAGGCAAAAGCTTGCATCTACCCCTGCGAGAACCATCACGAGACTCCCGCCCGTGGAAACACATAGAACAATGGAATATAGTGCAATCAAAATAAATGTGATTTTTTTTTCGATGCATTTAAAAGTAAATAAAGAGGGAGCAAACCATAGCTCGAGGCCCACCTGGCCCACGATGATTCATTTCAACCATCGTTGCACCATATGCAAAAAACATAACACTATGTCCCACATAACATAACGTCAACATGCTTTCAATGTACATTCATGTATGCCAACATAACAATGTGCATGCAACAATAATAGCCATATGCATTCTGATGCGTATCCATATATATCAATTTAATCATGTGTATGAGCCAACAATATTCATATGCATGTGTTCAAAATTCATGTGCATGTGCTTTTACATATTTTCATTCATGAATCATCTCAATTTGGACAAGTGAACAATCCATGTACGTGTGAAACATATATTAATTCCTGTATACGCATGCACTTGAAACAAACTTCGTATAGCATAATACTTAAGTATGTCACATCAGTTCAAAGTATGTGAAAGTTTTCATTCACAACATGTATTCAAATCAACCCACATGTATATAAGAAAATTCTGGAATTTTAACATGCTTATTAAATATCTAATTCCAAACTTAAATAACATAAGTGTTGAATATATATATATATATTTAGTTGGCTTATCAAGCCTAGCCGACACCGTCGACTAGGGTTCAGCCCCGACCCGGCTGATCCCAAACAAGCCACCCGCCTGTCCAAAACAAGTGTCTTTTTCTTTATAAAAACTTTGTTTTCAAAAATATAATTCATTCATCACATTTTTTTTATAGGCCTATAGCCTTGCCGACCCCGTCGGCTAGGGGTTCAAACCCCGCCCAGCTGAGCCTGAGAAAAGAACTCCCACATCAAGTTGCATATACACCTAGATGCACAATAGAATCCAGAAAGCCTAAACTGATTTGTCAAGCTTTCTCCTGGTTGAAAATGCCATTTTACATCTACTGTGCCATTTTGTGATCAAACCACCCCACATATCAGGCCAGCTGTCAGTGGCCTTCATTGTATCAATTACTACCAAAGATTGGGCATTGGCCCTCTGCCCCTGCAGAGGTTTGACCGAGGACCATCTGATCATTCTTTCTTATTTATCCACCTATTAAAGCTCAGTAAGAAAATTTTCTAACCAATATGTTTATTTGCAGTAATACGCCAGACTATCTGATCCGTTAAACTTGTTATCTTTAACATTGAAAATGCCTTTGTTTCTATGCAAGTGACACTACAATGATGCGGGTTTGCTTATTAGGACTAATTTATAAGCCCATATAATTACTCAGTTAAAACACACCACAAATGGTTAAGTACAGAAGTAGATAAGGTTTTATACTTAACCATTTGATCAAGAATATTGGTCCACATTATACACATATACATAGTTGTATAATAAGAGAAATATTCCTGATGCAAGCATATAATTGTGAAGAATCCTTGCAAACAATCAAGTTTTCAAATAACTTGATACTTCAAATACTCAATACACAAAATAAATGCACAGTATTTATAAGCTTTACACCACAAAAGAAGTGCAATAAATGCACAGTGTTTATAAGCTTTACACCAAAGAAAGTGCAATAAATGCACAGTGTTTATAAGCTTAAGGAGACAACTCCTTACTCTAATACATTCATACAATGGGCTCACATAGCCCTTATTTATAAGCAAACTTAAGAGACGTTGGGCTATTCCCAATCAGCCCAACGTCTATATTTTTAAAACTGTGTACACAGTCAGCCACTGACTGTGTACAAAAACATTATATAAAAAAAACAAAAATAAGAAATGAAAAAAATTACAAAAATAAAAAAATAAAAAGGAGGAATTACAATCATATTCAAAAACATGAATATGCGTAAAATGTAGAAATGACTAAAACACCCCTACAACCAATACAATAAAGAAATATATATTTTATATATACAAGTAGATGAATACATATACATATATGAAATATATATATGTATATGTATCTTCTTTTATATATATAAAATATATATAGAAAATACATTGTCTTATAAATTACAATTTAACACCCCCCTCAAACTTAGGGCAAGATGACCGAAAGTTTGCCAAGGAGGAAATTGAATCGCGGAGCACACAAAGCTTTGGTGAAGAAATCTGCCAACTGATATTCTGAAGTTACATATGGAAGATCTATAACTCCTTTCAGATACACTTCCCGAACATAGTGACAGTCCATCTCAATGTGTTTAGTCCGCTCATGAAAAGTATGATTTTTGACAATGTATATTGCACTCTTGTTATCACAGCATAGCTTGGTGGGCCCTTCTATTGAGATCTCCATGTTTTCTAATAGCTAATGAATCCATACAATTTTCATTGTAGTAGTCGTCATGGCACGATATTCAGCTTCTGTTGAGGATAGAGACACTTTTTGCTGCTTCTTACATCTCCATGAAATCAGCGAGTCTCCTAAAAGCACACAAAAACCAGTAGTGGAGTGACGGTTATTTGGGTCACCTCCCCAGTCAGAGTCAGTATAAGCAATTAATTTTAATTCAGAAGAAGAGGATAAGAATACTCCCTTGTTTAGTGTGCCTTTTATGTATCTCACAATCCGCAAGATGACACTCATGTGAACTAATGTTGGTGCATGTTGGAACTGACTTGCAGTATGAACTGCATGAGAGATATCTGGTCTAGTAATACTCAGATACATCAAAGATCCCACAAGCTGTCTGTAGGGGGTGGGATCGGAGAGAGGAATACCATCATCAATCTTCATTTTGGCTCTTACTATAGCAGGAGTTTCACAAACCTTATCATCTGTAATACCTGACCGGTCAATAATCTCAAAGGCAAGCTTAGTTTGAGATAAAAAATACCCTCTATGAGAGTAAGCTACTTCAATACCCAAAAAATAAGTTAGAAATCCCAAATCAGACATTTCAAACATATCCTTCAAAATTGATTTTATGCTTTTAACCCCTTTAGAATCACTTCCGGTTATAAGCATATCATCCACATACTGTGTCACATGGGTGCGGGTGCGGGGATTCGGCACTTCCAAAAAACCCGAGTGCGGGGGTGCGGCGGGGGCAAAAATGTAATATATATATAAATATATATATATAAAGGGGAGAGAGAAAATCCTTTACGAAAAAAAGGATTTGAAAAGGCAGGAGTTGTCAGCAGCTGTCTCTCCTTTACGAAAAAAAGGATTTGAAAAGGCAGCAACTGACAGGAGCTGTCAGCAGAATTTTTTTAAAAAAAAATTCGCAGCCCATTTTATAGGGCAAATTTAAAAAAAAAAATCCAAAAAAAATGGACCTAAATGATCCTGGGTGCGGTCAACGCACCCAGGATCGGGTTGACCGCACCCGGTATCGCACCCGCACCCGCGTCGACGCGGGTGCGACACCCTGCTAGCCGAATCCCTGTGACATAGTCTACATATAAGAGCAGAATGACAATCCCTGCATTGTTTTTTCTAACAAATAAGGCAGTGTCAGTGAAACATGAAGAAAAACCATTTTCTAACATTACAGAGTTAAATCTATCATACCAAGCCTTAGGGACTTGTTTTAAACCATAAAGTGTTTTTCGAAGACGAAGCACTTTCCCTTTGGGAGTCTCCATTCCTGGTGGAGCATCCATATATACCTCTTCATTCAGATCACCATTTAAGAAGGCATTTTTAACATCCATTTGATAGATGTTCCATTTGTTGATTGAGGCAACGGTAATGAGACATCGGACAGTGACCATTCGGGCCACAGGGGCAAAAGTTTCTTCATAGTCAATCCCGTATTCTTGACTATATCCCTTTGCAACTAATCGAGCCTTATATCTCTCAAGAGATCAATCGCTCTTAGTTTTTACCTTAAATACCATCTACACCCTATTGCTTTCTTACCCTTAGAAAGATCTTGGAACTCCCAAGTCTTTGCCCTGTTGAGAACTCAAAGCTCACATTCCATTGCTTTCAGCCATTCATCATTCTTTTTGGCTTCTTCGAAGTTTTTGGGTTCTATATAGGAATGAATGGCGCTAAGGCAAGCTCTATGTTTAGGAGTAAACGAATCATATGAAATAAACCTAGAAGGCATCTTTCTACTTCTCTCAGTTCTTCGTAGGTTTTCATCATTTGTTGAATTGGACCCACTAGGTTCACTGAATTTTTCAATTGCACTCCTAAAACTGTTTTTATCTCTATGGGTATATGTTATAGGATCTCTCAATGCTCCTTCACTTCTATGTTGGGAGATAGGTGGATGGAAAGAGCTATCTTCTTTATCATTGACGTCATTATGAATGAAATAGTCATCACTATCATCATCATGTGCTAATATTTCAAATAAAAAGGAGTAATCCATGTTTTCTTCAAAGGGTTCACTCCTTTCAAAACCATTAACATTTTCCATAAAACTCACATTTCTGGAAACATATAGCTTGTCATTCTCAATATCATAACAACGAAACCCTTTTTGGGTTTCAGAATATCCAAGAAAAGCACAGGCAATGGCTTTTGGCGAAAGCTTGTCATTCTTGTCAGTAAGAACGAAACATTTGCAACCAAAAATTCTCAACCGACTATAGTCGGGTTCTTTGGTATACAATTTTTCAAAAGGCGAGATATTGTTCAAGTTTTTAGAAGGTAGCCGATTTATCAGATAGACAGATGCTAAAGCCGCTTCAGCCCAAAAACCTTTTGAGATGTTTTGCGAAACAAGTAATGTTCGAGTTGTCTCTATTATATGTCTATGCTTCCTTTCGGCTAATCCATTTTGTTGAGGGGTTTTGGGACAAGATCTTTGGTGAAGAATACCATGACTTTCAAGATAATTTTTGAATTCACTTGAAAGGTATTCTCCACTAGAGTCAGTTCTAAAAATTTTTAGATTCTCATTAAATTGATTTTTAATCATCATATGATAGGTTTTAAAAATTGAGAAAACTTCATATTTGTGTTTAAAAAAATAAATCCAACAATATCTCGTGTAGTCGTCAACAAAAATGACATAATATGCAAAGCCTCCTTTTGATAGGAAGGGTGTCGGTCCCCTTACATCCGAATAGATAATTTCAAAAGGTCTTGTTGTAAACATAGATATTTCACAAAAAGGCAATTTTTTCATTTTCCCAAGAATACAGTCATTACAAGTTAAATCACTTTTACATAGACTTTTAACAAAAGGTAAATGAGAAATTTTTGTAATATTTGGATGTCCAAGTCTCTTGTGCCACACATTAATATCCTTTTGTTGGACAACATTACAAAACGGGTTCTTTGAAATTTAAAGGGAATCGACATAGTATAGATCGCCCTTCCTAGAGCCTTCCCCAATCAATCTCCCGGACCGGCGATCCTGTATCTAACATTTGTTAGATGAGAACTTTATATCACACCCATGATCAAAGAGTTGAGAAACAAAAAGCAAATTTAAGTTTAATTTGGGTATAAATCTAATTTTTGGAATAACGAACCCTTGTTTTTCAAAATTTCTTATTCCTTTTACTTTAAGAGATGTTCTATCCACAGTTGAAACAAAAGATAGAGAGGGATTTTTTGAGTATTCGGAAAAGGAACTAAAACTTGGGGTCATGTGAAAAGAAGCTCCTGAATCTAAAAGCCAAGAGGTTTTATCGAGAGGAGAAGAGGTTGACATGGCAGCTCCGAAAATAGCCCCTTTTAAAAGAGGTTGAAGTGCATCCACGACTTGTTGCAATGAAAGAGCTTCATTTGAAGATGACGAGCACTCTTCCTTTTGAGGTTGGGATGTAGTAGCCATGGCAAGTAACTTTTTCCACTTTGGACAAATAGGCTTGATATGCCCCGGTTCCTTACAAAAATGACATAAAAGCTTGCTATAATCCTTCTTCCCTCCTTGACCACTTGAGTTTTGATTTTTGAAGTGAGGAGGCTTGTAGGTCCTTAAGTTGCTCCCCGGTCTTGAGACGACATTAACTCCTTCATTTTCTTCATTATAGGAAGGTGTAGCTAGAACACTTGGATTGTTCTTGCTTATACCCATACGAGTCTCTTCCCCACTTAGTTTAGTAATTACATCTTCAAGAGAGGGGGAAGTGAAGGCAGATAAAAGAGAAGATCGGATTTGTTCGAATTCAGGCCTGAGCTCATTCAAAAAATTAAAAAATCTATCTTCCTCCAATTGTTTATAACGAAACTCTATGGCTTCTCCACTCCACTTGGGTTCGAGCATAGCGAGCTCATCCCAAATAGAAGAGAGTTCAGCAAAATACTCCCTTATAGTCATCTCTCCTTGACGAAGAGTTAGAGCTCACTTTTGGAGGTAATATTTATGAGACAGGTCCCTAGAGGTGTACATCTTCTCAAGGTACTCCCACGCTTGAGAAGCCTTCTTAAACTTGATAATATTGGCATTAATTCTTGTTTCTACGGATGAGAAAATCCATGAGAGGATTTTAAAATTTTTCATCTCCCATTCTTCATGCTTTTTGATGTAGTCTTCAAGAGCCTTGGCTCTTTCTTCGCCTTCAAGGATTTTTATTTCTCCTTTCTCCATCAAGGTTATCTTTGGCTCCGGTTCAGGAATCGAGCCTTGAACATAACCCCAAAGCCCTTCTCTTTTAATATGAGCCTCCATGTTTCCGGCCCAGACGTGATAGTTGGACCCATTGAGTTTGAAGCCGAAAGAAAAATAAGAGTCTTTTTCACCCATTAGAGAGGAGAGATGATGAAAAAGAATACGTACCACAAAGGATTTTTAGACCTTTCTTGATAGAAGAGTCTTCTAAAATATTGGATGAACAAGTGAATCCACTTCAATCACCAAAAAAATCGAGGGCACGCTTTTCGAGGCGCCCGAAAAAGTGAGAATCCACACGATCCTTTTTTTTCCTCCAACCTTGCTCTGATACCATGTGAAGAATCCTTGCAAACAATCAAGTTTTCAAATAACTTGATACTTCAAATACTCAATACGCAAAATAAATGCACAGTATTTATAAGCTTTACACCACAAAAGAAGTGCAATAAATGCACAGTGTTTATAAGCTTTACACCAAAGAAAGTGCAATAAATGCACAGTGTTTATAAGCTTAAGGAGACAACTCCTTACTCTAATACATGCATACAATGGGCTCACATAGCCCTTATTTATAAGCAAACTTAAGAGACGTTGGGCTATTCCCAACAGCTCTTATTAAAGACGTTGGGAATCAGCCCAACGTCTATATTTTTAAAACTGTGTACACAGTCAGCCACTGACTGTGTACAAAAACATTATTTAAAAAAAACAAAAATAAGAAATGAAAAAAATTACAAAAATAAAAAAATAAAAAGGAGGAATTACAATCATATTCAAAAACATGAATATGCGTAAATGTAGAAATGACTAAAATACCCCTACAGCCAATACAATAAAGAAATATATATTTTATATATACAAGTAGATGAATACATATACATATATGAAATATATATATGTATATGTATCTTCTTTTATATATAGAAAATACATTGTCTTATAAATTACAATTTAACAATAATAACTATTTTTTTTCCACCGGATTCACTAAAAATATTGTATGAAAAACGAATTCGCATCCTTTTTCTCATTCGGATCAAGAGAGGAACCCGTACCTCAGAATCCGACGCTTGGGGGCTGCTGCTATTGCGAGAAGAAGGTTTGCCGACCACCGATCCTCTGTCGTAAAGGGGCGATCGGGAGGGAGAGCGAGAAAATGAGAGAGAAAGACAAGGAGACAGAGAGGGAGAAGGAAGAGAAGATAGTGGAATTTCAGCCGCCTAAATCGAACCCCTACTACAGAAAATCGAAAGAACCCCCTGAAAATAAGTCGTTTCTGGGTCTTGGACCCAAGTCGGGTCTGTGCATGACCAGACCTGATCTCCGTACTGGATCGGATCAAGATCCAAATGATGAAAGTGTGTTGTAATCAGTGTTGTGAAAAGCGTTGAGGCGTAGCGAGGTGCTCCACCAAAAACCGAGGCGAGGCGTAAGCCTCGAGGCGTAAAGCGTAAGCCTCAAAAAATTTTTTTTAAAACTTTTAAAAAATAATAAAAAAATATCTAAAAATATCAGACATTAGCCCCACTTTGTATACTTGCACCTTGAAGTTAGGCGAGGACCCTGAGCAAATTTTGGTGGATTAAAAAAAAAGAAAGAGTAAAGTATGGTGTTTGTTAAGGACACAAATCAATCAGAGTTCTAACTCGAGTCCGAACCAAATCTAGCTCATATATTATTGGGTCCACTAGTATATTTTCTAATCTGGGTCCAATTCAAAGCACATATATATAATCAGGTACAGTTAGATATGGGTGAAATCAGGTAAAACAAATATGAACAGATCTGGGTCGAAATTAGCATCACTCAACCCATTTTACTTGCTTGAAATCATTTTTTTTAAGCCAAGCTGCGGTTAGGCAGACTCCTACCAGTTATACAAATATACCATTGGGTTTTGAACCTGCAACTTCCCAACACAAGGTGCACTAGCTGATCCTACCAGACAAGGAGAGCCCCGTGCTTGAAATCATTTTTTTTTATTCGAAGAAACTGCCCCCGGCACAGAGACCTAGCCATGCTGGCTCAGCCTATCGTACTACGGTCTCTATCCATGTCGGCATAAAACTCCGAGGGCTTACCCCTCGACCCAGCGAGTTGCCAAGCTTCGGCAGGGGGTGACGCCCATGAGATTTGAACCTAAACTACCCATCAAACAGTCTAGGCCCCATCCCGCTACGCCTTAGGTCTGCCGTGCTTGAAATCATGATCAATATGTTTTGCCCATTTTCAGTGGATCCAACACCCAGGAGTAAAAAAATAACTGAATATTCTGCAAATCAGATTCAGATCCAAGTTTGATCCCACTATTCACCAATGGTGGTAGTTGTACCCATGTACCAAATCTCACGATACGTTAAAAAGTAAGGATAAATCTTGAGAAAGTATCAGCATATATTAAATATGAACTATATATACAATACAAAAATAGAAATAACATAAAAAAATACTGCAAAAATGGTTTTTACAGTGATACTTATTTTAATATTACAATAAAAACCTGCAATATTTTCAAAATCGGTGATATCTGATAAATAGTGTTTTCTTATCGTAAGACACGGGCATTTGAAATCATCGTGATAAAATCGTGCTATTTTAAACTTATCGGCAATTCACCACCGCGGTGGCTACTCATGTGGTCAGCGGGGTATTGTGTCAAGCTGAAGGCACCGGATCCGCTGGTGCATTGGGGCTGTTGGTACTTTATCACGATTGGGGCTCTCCATCCACGAGAATGCCAAGGGGCTCGCCCGCTACGCCATCATCTGCCAGGAGAACCGGCTGAAAGCCTAGAGGGAGACGTACCTGTTTCGGCTCCACCACGAGAGAGGCGTGCCTGTTTCGGCTCCACCGCGAGAGAGACAAAGAGAATGTTGCAACTATGAGAGTCAAGAGGGAGAGATTGCTGTGAGAAAAAAAACAGAAAGAGGGGTTCGAAAATTGTTGATTCAACACATAAAGGGTCGGGGGTTTATCCCTAATTTTTGGTCGAATGAGGGTTTTGACCCTCATTTGACCAAAGGCTTTGAGGCGTGTATGCCTCAGCCTGAGGCGCGCCTCGCCTCGAGGCGTGCGCCTCAAGGCCTATGAGGCGCACGCCTCGAGGGTTTTGCTCTTTACACATGCGCCTCAAGGCAAAAAGCCTCTCGCCTTGAGGCGAGGCGCGCTTTTTGCGCCTTGAGGCACGTTTTTAATAACACTGGTTGTAATTATGTTTATTGTTAGAGGGTAGTTTTCTATCCTAAAATTATGTATTAGTTATATACTCGAACCCTAATACAATGAAAATACACTAGAGCCTTTAACGAGTTTCTGCAGCCTCTTCTCTAAATCTTGTTTCCTCTTTCCTGCACAGGTGAATGTGGGGAGCTTCACATTTAACATGGTATCAGAGCAGTGTTAAAAGTTGGGCTTGAGGTTGCCTTCCAGAAGGAATGCCCAAGGAGATAATCTAAGCCTTTCAAGTCAAGAAAATATCGCTATTCAACCTGATTTCTGCGCGCGTCTTCTTCTTCGTTTCTTTTTTATTCTACTTCGGTTCTGGTAAGAACCCGATTTCTTGGTACGTCTTCTTCCTTATTTCCTTTCTATTTCGGGTCTGGTAAGAACCTATTTCAGCGTACGTCTTCTTCCTCTTTTCCTTTCTGTTTCGGTTCTGATAAGAACCCTGACGTCTCTTTCTCCTCTTCTCTAAATCTCGTTTCCCGATCTGATTTTCTCAGAATCAGTTAACTAATTTCAAAACCATCAAAAAAAAAGGGAGGGGATTCTCGTTTTGGATTCCTTGATCTGGATATTTAGTCGTTGAAATTAATGTTACATGCAGTGTTGTGAAAAGCGTTGAGGCGTAGCGAGGCGCTCCACCAAAATTTGAGGCGAGGCGTAAGCCTCGAGGCGCAAAGCGTAAGCCTCAAATTTTTTTTGTATTAAAACTTAAAAAAAACTATAAAAATTATCTAAAATTATAAATAAATAAGAAATGCTTTATTGATGAAGCAACAACTGGTGTTTTTTTGTCCAAGTTTACTAATTCTTTCCTTTTTATTTTTGTTGTTTCTTTGGACACTGAGTGGGTAAAGGGAAAGGGTCAGGGTCGTGTATTCTTGTTGATGCAAAACTGCTGTTGGTTGTACTTCAAGAAAGTTCGATTACTTAGATGAGCAAGACAGTGAAGTAGATGTGGTGTTTGTGTAAATATATTTGTGATCAATTGTGTGAATATCATTTCAAAGTCGCTAAGTTCTCTAATCTCAGATATTATACCCAAATGTGTCTTTCATGTTTTGGTCATCCTTGAAATTCTTCCGGTAGCACTCAACTGGAGCTTTGTGTGTTGCATGGGTGGACTTAAGCCCCTCAAGTTGTAGCAATTACCTCCAGTAAGTTTCTAGCATTCCCTAACAAATCTGGCTACTTAGAAAATAAATATGAAACTTACCTATCAAGAAACTAACAAGAATCTGCAGAAATGAAGAAAAAAAAATGATTAACCTAACTATATACTGCAGCACACACGTAAAGCTAATAATCAATAACTTCACCGTTGATCATGCTGAATGGACCTAACAGTGCAATCTGCTGATTTCGCAGGTCAGCGTATAGGAGAAAAATTATTTTCAATACTTATGCTGAATGTCAACGATCAACAGATCTAGACTCGCAGTGATCTGATCCATGCTGGTGCCGATTTGCTACCGACCCAAAACAAGAAATAAAAAAATTTACGTTTTGTGCAGGGTGTTCAGATCTGAGCAAATCTACGAGTGTATATCAAATTGATTCATTGCAAACCACGACTGTATTAATTTTTTCGTTATGCACAGGGCTGCAGATCAGCGATGATCTGCAGCGTGATGTACACAGGTTGCTGACGCTCCATCGCACTAAATCAGAGTTTTTTTTAACGAAGTGCTCACGCTGGCTTCATCTAGCCGATAATGCGAGGCAGATTGAGGACCAACTGCGCTCTCCCAAACTACTAGATCGACTGCTGCAGAGCAGACAACTATGGTCTATGAATCACGCACATCTGCATGATTCGTAGATCAAGATTTTCTGACATAACATATATGGCTAAAAAAAAACAGGAATCTGCATATCTTTTTGGGCGTACTGCGAGATCAAACACCCTGCGTGAGTATGCAACAGGCTTTCGATCTCGATCTTCACCACCACGGAGGCTTCGAGCCATTGCGCCACCGATAGAGGTCGATCATCACCACCCGAAGTCTGCCCACCAACGAAAAACTTCTGGCTCCGCCACTGTGTGAGAGCCGAGAGAGTGTGACTGTTGTGAGAAAAAAAAACAGGCGTAAGAAAAAAATGAGGGTTTTCACCCTCATTAGAGTCAGGCATTTATTTAAGCCCTAACTTGTGGTCAAATGAGGGTTTTGACCCTCATTTGACCAAATGCATTGAGGCGTATACACCTCTTCCTGAGGCGCGCCTCGCCTCGAGGCGTGCGCCTCAAGGCCTATGAGGCGCACGCCTCAGGGGTTTTGCGCTTTACCCTTGCGCCTCAAGGCATAAAGCCCCTCGCCTTGAGGCGAGGCGCGCTTTTTGCGCCTTGAGGCGCGTTTTTAACAACACTGGTTACATGGTATTCCCTGTTTTTCGAACTATTCATACTCATGTTTCATGCAAAGATCTGGAACCACTTCTATGTTGATATTCATTATTGAACTGTTTAAGTCTGAATATTATACTCTCTGAGATCAACATTGTGTTGTTTTAGTCTGCAAGACCCTGTTTCATGTTTTCACGTTGGCACTGATTCAATTTCTGATATTCAGTTTTGTTTTGAAAACTGTTTGATCAATTACTTTCTAATCATACCTGAATATAATACATCTGCCTAATAAAAAAAAGGCAGAATATTCAAGTGACTGAATTCTTTGTTCGGCCTAGGCATTTCTTTTTCCTCTCTTCTTTTCCATTATCTTTGTAAATGGACTCATCCTACCCACAGTCAGGCCTTTCCTCTAACTTTCTTAGCCAATTGGTCTCTGAAAAGCTGAATAATTCCAACTTCTTGACCTGGAAAAGGCAGATTGTTCCTTTTACAAGGAGCCAAGATCTCTCTGGTCATCTGGATGGATCGATCTCACCCCCTCCGTGAAAAGAAGTCATTATTAGATCCCGACCCGACTTTGGTATTGGATCGGATCCAGATCCAAACATTGGAAGTATTGTAATTATGCTTGTTGTAAAAGGGTATTTTTGTACCCTAAAATTATGTAATTGTTATATACTCAAAACATAATACAAGGAGAGTGCGCTGAGCTATTCCTAATGTGTTTTCTCTGCAACCCCTTCTCCCAACTTTTGTTTCCTCTTCCTACACAGGTGAACGTGAAGATATTCACAGTTGAATATGGTATCAGAGCAGTGTTAAAGCTGGGCCTGAGTTTGCTTTCCAGAAGGATTGTCCAAAGAGGTGATTCGAGGTTTTCAAGTCAAGAAAATATCGACTCTTTAATCTCGGTTTCTGAGCGTGTCCTTCCTTTTTTTTCAGTCCAGGTAAGGACATTAACGTCTCCTTTCTTTACTTCTTCAGCGTCTCCTCTTCTCTTTTCTTCCTTAGATCTGATTCTCTCAGAATCAGTCAGTTTTAACGTCTTCCTTCTTCACTTCTATTTCAGATCTGTTTCATGATTCTACTTAATCTGAAACAGATCTAGAACACTTTCTCGATCCCTTTTCCACGATCTCTTGACAAGAAAAGATGCAGATTTCTGTTTTGTTTGGATTTCTTTAACCAAACAGAGTTCTTTTTGTTTGGTTTTCTTGACGTGAAAAGACGCAGATTCCTGTTTCACGTTTTTGTTTAATCTAAAGTCATCGTTCCTCTGTGCTGATTTTTAATATTGTGTTGTTTCAGTTGACATACCTTTATTTCTGTTTCACGATTTTTTGTCCTTTTAATCTGAAACCATCCTTTGTGCTGATATTCAATATTGTGTTGTTTCAGTCTGAAATACCTTTATTTCTATTTCACTATTTTTAGTTTGAAACACTCTTGCCTTGGAATGATTTTATGAATCTGATACTGATTCAATCCTTGATATACAGTTTTGATTAGTTTCCTTTTCTGATCATATCCAAAAAAAAAGGTAAAATATTTGAGTGACTGTTTTCACAATTCCTTCAAATGGACTCATCTTTCTCGCAATCGAGCCTTTCCTCTAATTTTCTTAGCCAATTGGTGTTTGAAAAACTTAATAATTCCAATTTCTTGACTTGGAAAAGGCAAATCGTTCCTTTTATAAGGAGCCAAGATCTCTCTGGACATCTGGATGGATCGGTCTCACCCCCTCCAGAGTTCACTTCGCAGAAAAAGACGGATGATAAAGGGGCGCAATCCATTGTTCTCCATAAAAATCCAGATTATGTTGCTTGGATGAAAAGAGATCAAGCGCTAGTGGCATACATCACCTCAACACTTTCTCAGGAAGTTCTTGTAGCCATTCCCGATGATTGTTCAGCCAAAGAGCTATGGGACAGGCTAGTTCAGATGTATTTGCAGATCTCTGAAGCGAGAATCGTGTTTCTAAAGAGAGAATTTCAAATGCTGAAGAAAGATTCAATGTCTATTATGGAGTACCTGAATAAAATGAAGGGCATCACAGATCAGCTGGCTATTGTGGGATGTCTTGTTAGTGATAAAGACAAGGTGCAACAGACCTTGAGTGGATTAGGGTCAAACTATCATGTTCTGGCAACATCTTTGTTGTGTCTCCCAGAACTTCCCAAATTTAAAGATCTTCGTGCAAAGCTATTGCAGTATGAAATGGTCGTGCGACCTCGAACCGTGTTAAATGCACAATGTTGTAAACATATAAAAATGGGATCGCCTTCACAGGTAAGATGCTCATTAGGTCAAAAGACCAGAGCATATAGAATGAGTTGTCAGTTAATTTACACCTGGCGCACTCATTCGCCCTTGTGTTTCTGTCAAGGGAGAGGATGGATTGGTACAAAACTCCAATGGACAGGTTGTTAACAACCACCCCACGGGCAAAGATCCGGCATCCTCAGTCATTGGAGTTAGGGGAAGGGACTACCAGACATTATCCTAGGTGGTAGATCCCATTGACTTCTGCAGAAGTTGGATGCATCTGTGGCACTGCTTACCTGCCTTTGGGGAATCCTCTCTCGACTAAAGTCGTCCCCTTAGGAGCGGACTCTACTAACTATTCGGGTTATTGAAAATACATAGAATAACAGATGCACGAACTACTCTCAATTGTTTCTAAGTTTTGCCTACGCGTACCCACAGGCCAGTAATATCGAAACATAAAGTCTGTTCACACTGGTTGATGGGTCATGAGACTTGCTTATTGCGTAGTAGTTCACAGCTTACGATCAAATGAATCGTCATGCTGTGTTTGACAGTTGCACTGCTTACTTGCTTTGAACTGCTTACCTGCTTCGAACTGCCTACCTGTTTTTGAACGGCTTACCTGTTTAACTGCATATCTGCTTTAAACTGCTTAGCATGCTGAATTAAATGTACTTAATTTAGTTTTCTGTAGTCTCTCTTGTGCACCTACTAGTTTTTCGCGAAACTAACTCATTCTATGGGTACAGGTGATGATTAGGTACACTACGGGCGACGGCGCGATGGCAAGATGACTTCAAGACTTCTTTTTTCCTGCTCTTAGCTCACGTCCTTGACGTTTTTGGGTTTTGTAACAGATTTTTCCTTGAGATATCCGAATTTTGTACTATTTGGAAACTTCTTTTAATGAATGTGGCTTTTCCAAGTGTTTTGCAAGTAACATGGATTGTGAGTTTTGGTTCTTTTAGCTAACGTGCCCAAAGTTGTCAGCTTGCCTTTCTGAATTTAACAAAAGAGTAGTCTTCCGCTGATTTCATAAACAAACTCTGAAGGAAAGAGAATTATTCTAGTCTCTTGCCTGTTTTTTGAAAGGTTCGCAGGTATGGGGTTGACCCCTCTTATTGTTGACCCTAAAACACAATCTATGTACATGAATATCTATATATATATATATATATATATTAACATTAAGAACAAAAGAACAAAGAACTACATTATATACTATATTAACTTCAACAAAAACTCTAACAGCATATCATAAATCAGTGACAAAAATCACTAGGTCCAAATCCCAATTATAACTAAAAAATATGTGAACTGCTTGTGAACTAGCTTGCTGCTATATAAAACACCTCATGGCAACCCACTGTAATCAAACTATAATAGCATGACAGAACTACATATAAATGTGTCCTTGAAAATCCCTAATAACATGATATCATTAACAGATCAATAGACGTGCCACAAAAAATTCAGATCATCCATTGAAATGGATGGAGAACATAATACTATTAAACATAGATGTTATATTGGTGAAAAGAGATTTTTCTTATGTACGAAACTAAGAATTTGAGAAAATATTTTTTAGTGATGGCAATTTTGATTATTACTTTATAATAAGTTAACTTATTGACAATACCATCTAAGAAGCATTAAAGAGAGTAGATGAGAACCTCTGCAGTGAGGGACTTGATAACTTCCTTGGCAGAATTACATTTAGCAAATTCCTCTTCTGCCTTTGAAGCTGCTTCTTGGGCTTTCTTTTCAGATTTCTGAAGCTCCACATCTTGTTCTTCACATCGTTGCCTAAGACTCTTGACCTATATGAGATGATATCAACCAAGAACCAACAGTTAAGATCAAACAGAATAGTATAATGTAAAGCTATAAAAGATCCAAAAGCTACAAATCAAAGGAGATAAGTCGATTAGGGAGAGAAATAAAGCATAAGATACCTGGGCTTGTAATTTCTGGACTTCTTGGTTTAGCAGATCATTTGTTCTTTTAAGGGCATCAACCATATTCTTTGAAAAGGCAAGGCCACCCATTGTTGAAACTGGAGTTGTAGAAGGTGGAGGGCTTGCCCTCCTTGAGAATGGTGACACAGGCCTGGAGTTATTACCTGGCTGTGATGCAGAAATAACACTTTTGTTTAGAAAATTGTTTGATTTGAATATGTTGAACATGGAAAGTAGATGTCATTTAAGAATAACAATGATGGAATCACAATTACAAATATTATCCTCGAGATATTAGTGTGACAAATATTAGTGATATTTAGAAAAGAACACCCAAAAAATTGTGATATTTTAGTTGATGTTTTAAATGGCCAAGATATCACAATATTTTCAAATATTGGGGGATTATCTTTTAAATGAAAATATCACTATTATATCATGATATTTATGTTTATAATGGCTATATCTCAAGGAAAATGGTCAATTTATTCTTTATATATATTTTTCCTTTTTACATATTTTTTTAAAAAAAATTAATGTATTTTTTATGTAAATACTTTTCACAAGAAAGTATTGGAAAATCTTAAAAAAAAAAAAAAAAAGATAAAATAAAATTTGCAATAGTAAAAAATTAAAGTAATTATTGTTAGAAAGTATGCGAAAATGAATTACAAGAATGCATAATGCATTCATAAGGTCCAACATTGGACAAACACAACCCCACAATGGGGAATAACAAAATGGTCCACTAAGAGACACCACAATAAGCCTACGAATATGCATAAGTTACATATGCTTTATTGAATGAGGGCCTAAAAGGCCATAAAATGCATGAGGGATAACTCCTCTATTTATACACAAAGGAGTGAAAGAGAGAGAGAGGTCCTTGGGAGGCCCAAAAGGAACTCGTTGGGCCCCCAACGGTCACATTTGTGACCGTTGGGGGTCCAACGACTCCTTTGGTTGGGCCCCCAATGCAATGCATTAAATGCATTTTACATTTATTAAAAATAGAAAAATGAATAATAAAAAGAAAATACTGTAAAAAAACTAAAATGCTCCTAATGGGCAGAATTACAAAAATACCCTTTATCGGGTATGATGATATATATATGATTACATATATTTTAACGCCCCCCCCCCCCTCAAACTTTACGTGGGGATAACGAAAAGTTTGAAGATACAAAAGGAGGGCTCCAAGTCTTCAAAAATTCTTCAATGAAAGTCATCAATTTTATAGCGCATGAAAGAACTTTGTAAACTTCAGCCTTTAACTGTCTTCAATGATCATCCCCAAGCTCCATCCACGATGTATCATAGATACTCCTTTCCTGTCATCTTGGCGATCCTATAGAACAAGCCAAAAGAACTCCAAGTAAAAGTATCTTTGTATCTTAATCAAATAAAAGATATCAAATAAGAATAGACCATAACATTGATTAAGAAGGATATATAATTTCATCAAAAACAACAATTCATAAGATATTTCATGCATTTCAATTGAGTATTATGTAAAAACGATTTAAACTTAAATACTCTATTGATAAAACACAATATGTTCTTGAAGAAGGATATGTGTACAAGGGTACACTAAGTAGAGAACACTAATAAATGTTAAAATGTCTTCAAAGATGTGCACTACAAGTTCCAACACCCCAAAGGAAAACGTGTATAAAGACACATCAAGAATACTTGAATAAAAGTACATAAAAGTACATGTGAAAATCTCTATACAAAAAAGATTTTGTGTAATACCATAATACAAGAAAAACAAAGAGTGCACAAAGGCACAAAGGAGAACACTCACAAGTGCACAAAGGCACGGATACACATGCACAAAAGCATGAAAAATATGAACTTCAATATATGAGATCCCAAGAGGGGCTTTGCAAAAGCATATAAATCAACACTAAGGGGACTTTTTATCAATAAAAGATGAGTTAATGATTCTCCTCACATCTTTAGAAAGAAGAAATTCTATGCCAAACAAATGTCATATGAGAATTTGCAAGAACAAGATTACATTAAAAATATTCAACCAAGAGTCAAGAATAAATGTTATTTGAGTAAAGAGCCTTACACATTTAGGGAAATCTCACTCAAATGTTTGCAAGTACAAAAACTCATTAGGTGGCCGAAAAACTATAAGTACTTAATATATAGGTCAAATTGATTTCCAAATATGCATATCAATGATATGATTCACTTGTATCTCTTAAAAACAAAATATGAATGAAATTTTAAAAATTTCAACAATAGTTCATCCACTATAAGCAACTACCTCATTAGTCCTCCAAAAACCCATAAATCAAGTGCATAAGCAACTAGAACATAAACATAATGTCATTAAAGGCCAAAGACACACACAAAGGTATGTAAAAATACCTCTTGTCTACATGTAATAATAATTGAAATGAGTGTATCAACGACAAGAACAAGAGAATGCACGCCAACATGGACTAAAAGCATCTCTTGTCTACGTAAAGAGACACTCAAAATCAAGTATGTTCAGCTACTAGAACAAGAGTACCAAGCCAACCATAGGCTAAAACACACACGAAGGTGTGACAATACATCTCTTGTCTACATAAAATGACACTTGAAATGAGTGAAAGAAGTCAACCATGGGCACACATCTCAACGACTAGAACAAGGACACAAATGCCAACATGGACTAAAATCACACACAATGGTGTGAATCAACGTGCTTTGTCTACATATAATGACACTCAAAACAAGTGTATTCAACTACTAGACCAAGAGAACAAAGCCTACAAAGGACTACCAACACACAAAGGTGTAATAAAAAATCTTGTCTACATATGATGACACTTAGATAAGAGGTATAAAAGGAGAAGACTTTTGAGGCAAGAAAGCTTGTAATGGAAATACAATTAAAGAACATCAATTTCTCAATATACCTTAAAACACTAAGGTTTCAAACTTTAGACATCCATCACAAGTATACAAAATTAAAAGCATCCATAAAAACAATGGTCACAAACAAATGAATGACACACTCATAATTAGAGATCACATAACAAGTCATTTTAGAGTCAAACTACAAGTTGACGACCTAAAATGACATAACACGAGGTACTCATAACTCACCTCAACAAACATCTCTAATATAACAATAACAAGGCCAAAAAGGATTGATGCATCATATAACAACTTGTGATGGATAAATATAAATGTCATAAAAAGGCAATGAACACATAAAAAAATCATTTTCCAAATAGGTGATTTTACAAAGAGGGCCGATTTGAAAAAAAAAATCAAATCAAAGGTCCAATATAATCAATCATAACAATATGTCTTATAACAACAATTTTGCATAAACATGAATTATGCTTAATCATGATCAATTCTTTAAAAGAAGTCATTTATACCAAAAAGGCTTATCATGCAACAAACAATCATGAAATATTAAGCAACATCATGTGTAAAAACCGATTTGGAATAATCAAATAGTCAAAACAAGCCTTAACTATGATAGATATAAAGTGCAATTATATGCACACCAAATGATAATAGATGCACTTTTATGCAATATAAGATGCCAAACGACAATAATCTTGAATGAGCAAATAACAAATTTAGGCCAATATAGGCATTCATAAAGATGGTAAGAATATGAAGTTTGAAAATCTTATGAAATCCACTATTGTAACTTAAAAATGATGCTCACAACCAATCTCAAAAGATCCACAAAGGTTTACAAGTATTAATGAATCTTTGAAGGATATTATGCAAGAGAAAGATACAAACAATCTTCTTCACAACAACCATGAAATCTTCACAAAAGAGTATATACTCACAAGAAAATTATAATGACCCAAAGGGCTCCTTAAACGAGAGCTCAAACACAAAAACACACAAAATTCCCAAAGAAGGGGGAAAACTTCATTAAAGTGGGAGAAATCCCAACAAAGAAGAATAATAGATTTATTAAAAAACCTTATAACAAAATAAAATTGTACTATGGCATAAATCTATAAAATCAATCATGTGAAAACCTTAATAAGGTGCATCAGAACCGAGGCAAATAGATAGAGAGAGAGAGAGAGAGAGATCGGCTGTGAGAGGAGAGAACATGTTTATTCAATTAGGGCTAATCTCTTCTAAGTTAAATAGAGAGAAGCCAATATAAAAAATTACTTACAAGTCCCTCCTCATTTATGAAATATCCAATAACCTACCTTTTAAGAAAACTTAAGCTTAAAACCGCAATAGGACCATTAATCTTAACACTCCCCCTCAAGCTGGAGCATAGATATCAATCATGCTGAGCTTGTCACAACATTTTGAGAAATTTGGTCTAGCAAGAGGCTTTGTAAACATATCTGCAACTTGGTCCTCCGACTTACGATATTTGGTAACAATATGACCAGCTTGAACCATATCTCTTACATAGTGGCAATCAACCTCAATATGTTTTGTCCTCTCATGGAAGATTGGATTGTTCGCTATATATGTGGCTGCCTTGTTATCACACATCATTGTCATAGGAGATGAAACCTTCACCTGAAGATCATTTAGTATTGTTCGAACCCACATTAATTCAGCAGTTGTTTGGGCTATAGCCCTATATTTAGATTCTGCACTCGACCTAGCAACCACATTTTGCTTCTTACTTCTCCATGAAATTAGGTTATCTCCCATAAACACACAGAATCTTGTGGTAGATTTTCTATCCACTACAGATCCTACATAGTCAACATCAGAGGAAGTCACTATTTCCAGGGTTCCTCCCTTCTTGAATAATAACCCTTTTCCAGGAGAAGATTTTAAGTACCTGAGAATCATTATTGCTGCATTCCAGTGTACCTCAGTAGGTTTATCCATAAATTGGCTAACCTTGCTTATTGCTAGAGCGATATCAGGTTTGGTCACAGTTACATATAATAGCTTCCCTACCAGTGAGCGATAGCTTTTGCTAACAACAGGTTTCGACCCTTCTTCAAACAACTTAACTTTATGGTCCATGGGAATATTTGTTGGTTTAGCTCGTAACATTCCAGTCTGTTTTAATAAGTCAAAAACATACTTCCGTTGAGACAAAACCATCCCTTCACGGCTCCTGGCAACTTCTATACCCAGAAAATATCTAAGTGAACCAAGGTCTTTTGTAACAAAATGTTTCTGAAGATGAGTCTTTGTAGCTTCAATATCGTTCATATCATCTCCTGTAAGAATGATGTCATCCACATATACCACCATAACAACAATACCTGATTTAGTTTTCTTAATAAATAGAGTATGGTCTGTCGCCGACCTATTGAAGTCAAAACTTGACATCACTTCAAACAACTTTTGAAACCATGCACGCAGACTTTGTTTCAAACCATATATCGCCTTTCTCAATCTACACACCTTCTGACACTCCCCCTCAACCTCGAAACCAGAAGGTTGTTGCATGTATACTGTCTCAGATAGATCCCCATATAGAAATGCATTTTCACATCTAATTGACACAAACTCCATCCGTGGTGAACGGCAACGGAAAGAACAAGACGAATGGTACCCATCCGTGCAACAGGAGAAAAAGTTTCAAAGAAATCAATACCATAAGTCTGAGTATACCCTTTTGCTACTAATCTGGCCTTGTACCTTTCAATAGAACCATTTGATTTGTACTTTATTGTATATACCCATCCGCACTGACATACTCTATGCATTTTTTAGCTTGAGCAGATAATTTATCACGGTCAGGTCCAAGTTTGTGCACAAAACAAACACACCCAAAGATTTAAAGAGAGAAAGAGAAGAGTGGGGAATTAGGATTTAGGATATGTAGCGGAATTTGATCTCCTATGGAAGATGAAGGCATGCGGTTGATCAGATAACAAGCAATGATAACCGCATCACCCCAATATAACGCAGGAACATTGGATTGAATCATAAGGGTACGTGCGACATCAAGAAGGTGTCTGTGTTTTCGCTCAGCCACACCATTTTGTTGAGAGGAATAGGCACAAGTAGTTTGGGGTAGAATGCCATGGTCTTGATAAAATTGCAACAAGGCTTTTGTTTTGAACTCAAGAGCATTATCAGTGCGAAAAATCTTGACAACAGATTCAAACTGAGTTTTTATTTCAAGAATTAAGGATTTGATAATGTTGAGAATAGGTGGTTTTATGTTAAGTAATAGGTGGTTTTATGTTAAGTACTCTTATATTAGAGTTTTTCTGAAATTTTACTCTTATAAGGATTTAGATGTAATTTCTCTTTTTGCCTCTCTCTATTTAATATAGAGAGAAGCCCTAATCAAGATTATGTGATTGAGTTTTCTGTGCAGCTGTCTCTCTCTCTCTCCCTCCCTCTCTCTCTCTACACAGGTGGCTGCCCCTGTCTACATGGTATCAGAGCTTGCGATCTCGGGAGAGTGATTTCAAAGAGGACTGATCTTCACCAACGGAAAAAATTTTCAGACTGCGAGAAAAAAAAATATATCAGGTTTGCTGTTGCACTAGTGTGGAAGATCTGATAACAGATCTGGGATGTTACCCAAATCTGTCGTCAGATCTAAGGATGGATGTTACCCAGATCTGTCGTGATCTCCTGGAGCTGTAAACAGTTTTTATCTGTTTTTTTTTTGATTTTTTATCTCCTGTCGTGATTTTCTGGAGATAGACGAGTTCCTGCTGATGCGTGCATGTTGTGATTGACGTGCGGCTATTTGGGTAACGCAGCAGGCTTTTGTGCTGCTGTGTCGCAGCCGAGAGTTGTTGGCTGTTCCTGGCTGTTTGGGCCACGCAGCAAGTGTTTGTGATATTGCGTGCCAGCCGAGAGTGTCATATTTTCTGTGCTGATTGCGTGACTACCGTGATTTTGAATTTTTTTTCTGCGTGTGATCGAGATATGATTGATCTATTTAATTGTTTGAAGACTGATTGGTAGTTATGCTTTATATGTTTTGGGAACAGCAGTTGTCGTATTCATATGCGTTGCAACTGAATAGTATTGTTGGTCGTGGTGTGTATGGGTGCAGCTATGGTCTTAACTCCCTGCTGGGGTGAGTTGTGTTTCGTGCTGTATTAGTTTCAGCTATCCATTTGTCGTGGAAGCAGCAGGAGTGATTACCTGCTGGTTGTGGACTGTTTTGTGGAAACAGCAGGGCTGCTTCCTTATAGTGGTGGAAAACTCTACTTAAACACTTGTTGTTCTAGTGAACAGTATGGCTGAAAGTTCAAAATATGATTCGAAAATGGAACAGATTGGGGAGTATAAGGCTTTTGCCAACCCCTTCTCATATGGCTCTTCCGTTAGGTTGAATGAAACCAACTATGCCCGATGGTCCAAAACTTTTATGATGTCGGTATCTAGACATCGTCGAAAACACATTTTGTTGGAAGGCGAACCCACTGAGAAGTTGGGAAAATATGTTACTTGGGATAAAGATAATGACATAGTTATGTCATGGATAATGAATAGTGTCGAACCCCATATTGCAGATGGATTGATCTACTATAATTCAGCAAAACTGATGTGGGACAATCTTCGTGATACATACACACAATAAACGAATGTGAGTCGTATCCTGCAAGTCGAACAAGAAATATATAATTTGCAACAGGGAAATCAGACCTTGGCCCAATACTATGCTTCTGTCAAAGCTGCGTTTGAAAGACTTAATGCTCACAGGCCTCTTTGTTGCTCGAAGCAAAAGGATCATCAAGAACAAACCATGGTTGCTGGTTTTCTTACAGGTCTTTCTTCAGATTTTTCTGTTGCAAAAGTTCAAATGTTGACTGGATCAGATGTTCCCACTCTTGCTGATGCTTATAATCGTCTGAGTAGACTTGCGATCACTCTGCCACAGTCTCAGCCTGTAACTCAGTCATCTGCTCTTGTTGTCCCATCTAGTTATGGGCGTGGAAATATTCAGAATATCAGAGGACGAGGACGTGGACGTGGTATGGGAGGCAGAGGAAAGCTTCAATGTACATTCTGTGGAAAATCTGGACATTTAGAAGATCGTTGCTGGGATAAGCATGGTCGGCCAACATGTTCTTCATCAAAGTCATATACTCCTAAAGCAAATGTGACTACTCTCGAGGCAACAAATGTACAAGAGAATATCGCTGAAAATGAAAGTAGTATCACCCTTAGTCGTGCAGAATATGATGAGCTGATAGCTCTTCGACCTCCTGTAGCTGGTGTTGCATATTCAACCGGAAATCATCTTCATCCGACTGATAGTAAGTGGGTTATTGACTCTGGTGCTTCCAGACATTTGTGTGGAAATTCACATGTTTTTTCAGATCTTAAGGATGTTAAGGCTTAGCTTGGAGTCTCCTTAGCCGATGGGAGCTCCTCCCCGGTTGCTGGTCAGGGAAATATTTCTATATCCTCCTCATTAAAGTTGAATAATGTTCTTCATGCTCCAAACTTACCTCAAAGTTTACTCTCTGTTAGTTGCCTTATAAAAGAAAAAAACTGTAGAGTAATATCTGATCAAATGGGTTGTCATTTTCAGGATTTGCTGACGGGGAAGAAGATTGGTGGAGACTATGAAGAAAATGGAATTTACTACCTATATCATCCAATGGGTTATGTTCATGCTGCAGTGGAACATTCATTCAGTCCTGTTCAGTGGCATCGTCGTCTTGGTCATCCTTTATTGTCAAAGCTTCGGTCAGTCTTTCCTCAGATTCCTTCCACTACATCATTTCAGTGTGAAGCATGTCAGTTGGGCAAGCATCATCGAAGTTCGTTCCCTTCTAGTCAGAGTCAGTCTAATAATAAATTGTTTGAACTTCTTCATGCAGATGTATGGGGTCCTAGTAAGATTCCTACTAGGACTCAGTGTCGTTATTATCTTGTTATTGTTGATGATTTCTCTAAGTTATCATGGGTATTTTTAATAAAAGAACGATCTGAAGTTCCAAGTCTTATCAAATCCCTAATTCTTGAAATAAAAACTCAGTTTGAATCTATTGTCAAGATTGTTCGCACTGATAATGCTCTCGAGTTTAAATCAAAAGGTCTGTTACAATTTTACCAAGATCATGGCATCCAACCACAAACTTCTTGTGCCTATTCATCTCAACAAAATGGGGTGGCTGAGCGAAAACATCGGCACCTCCTTGATGTTGCCAGGACCATTATGATTCAATCTAATGTTCCTACGTTATACTGGGGTGATGCGATTACCACTGCTTGCTATCTGATCAACCGCATGCCTTCGTCTTCTGTGGGTGATCAAATTCCATTACATATCCTCAAACTTAATGCTCCACTTTTTCCTTTATCACCAAAAATATTTGGATGTGTTTGTTTTGTACACAAACTTGGCCCTGACCGTGATAAATTAGCCGCTCAAGCTACAAAATGCATATTTATCGGTTATCCAAAAAATCAAAAGGGCTATCGATGTTATGATCCTATTTCTCGCCCAGAGTATGTCAGTGCGGATGTATCTTTCCTGGAATCCTCTCCATATTACTCTATTTCCGGTTCCCCGCTGCAGGTTGATCCAACTGAGTCTTTTTCATTACCTATACCTCCTTTTCCTTTGGAATTTGTGCCCTCATTACCAAACCAAACTTCATCCTCTTCCAGATTCAATAATCCACCATTGGTATATGTGCGTAGAGCTCCACTTCCGCAAGAGCCTTCATCTTCTTCTTCTCCTAAGGTAAGTTCTACTGACAATTGTGATCTTCAGGATGATGATAACAGGCCTATTGCTCTACAAAAGGGGACAAGACAATGTACCTTATATCCCATATCTCACTTTGTCTCCCATGCCAGAATTGGACATCAGATGAAGTCGTTTATCTCAGCCTTATCTGCTGAAACTATTCCTCTGAACTATCAACAGGCAAAACTTGATACTCGCTGGAAGTTGGCTATGCAAGAAGAAATGACAGCTTTAGTATCTCAGCATACCTGGGATCTATTTGATTCTCCAGCAGATACTGACATTGTTGGATGTAAATGGGTATATACAATAAAGTACAAATCTGATGGTTCTATTGAAAGGTACAAGGCCAGATTAGTCGCAAAAGGGTATACTCAGACATATGAAATTGACTTCTTTGAAACTTTTTCTCCTGTTGCACGGATGGGTACCATTCGTCTTGTTCTCTTAGTAGTTGTTCAGCATGGTTGGAACTTGTGTCAATTAGATGTGAAAAATGCATTTCTATATGGGGATCTATCTGAGACCGTTTACATGCAACAACCTCCAGGTTTCGAGGTTGAGGGGGAGTGTCAGAAGGTGTGCAGATTGAGAAAGGCGATTTATGGCTTGAAACAAAGTCCTCGTGCATGGTTTCAAAAGTTGTTTGACGTGATGTCAAGATTTGGCTTTAATAGATCAGCAGCAGATCATACACTTTTTATAAAGAAAACTAGCTCTGGCATAGTTGTTACGGTGGTATATGTGGATGACATCATTCTTACAGGAGATCATGTGAAAGCTATTGAAGCCAAAAAGGCTCATCTTCAAAAACACTTTGTTACAAAAGACCTTGGGTCACTCAGGTATTTTCTGGGTATAGAAGTCGCTAGAAGCCGTGAAGGGATGGTTTTGTCTCAACGGAAGTATGTTCTTGACTTATTAAAGGAAACGGGCATGTTGGGAGCTAAACCAGCAAATATTCCCATGGACCATAAAGTTCAATTGTATGAAGAAGGGTCAAAACCAGTTGATAGCAAAAGCTATCGCTCCCTAGTAGGGAAGTTATTATATGTAACTGTGACCAAACCAGATATTGCTTTAGCAGTAAGCAAAGTTAGCCATTTATGGATAAACCAACTGAGGTACACTGGAATGCAGCCATAATGATTCTCAGATATCTAAAATCTTCTCCTGGAAAGGGGTTATTGTTCAGGAAAGGTGGAACTCTGGAGATAGTAGCCTATTCTGATGCTGACTATGCTGGATCTGTAGTAGATAGAAAGTCTACCACAGGATTCTGTGTGTTTTTGGGAGACAACTTGATTTAATGGAGAAGTAAGAAACAAAATGTGGTTTCCAGGTCGAGTGCAGAATCAGAATATCGGGCTATGGCCCAAACAGCTGGTGAATTGATATGGGTTCGCATTGTTCTTCATGATCTTCAGGTGAAGGTTTCCTCTCCAATGACCATGATGTGCGATAACAAAGCGGCAACATATATAGCAAACAATCCTGTCTTTCATTGAGAGAACAAAGCACATTGAGGTTGATTGCCACTATGTAAGAGATATGATTCAAGCTGGTCATATCACTACAAAATACCTTAAGTCGGAAGACCAAGTTGCAGATATGTTTACAAAGCCTCTTGCTAGGCCAAATTTTTCCAAATGTTGTGACAAGCTGAGTATGATTGATATCTATGCTCCAGCTTGAGGGGGAGTGTTGAGAATAGGTGGTTTTATGTTAAGTAATAGGTGGATTTATGTTAAGTACTCTTATATTAGAGTTTTTCTGAAATTTTACTCTTATAAGGATTTAGATGTAATTTCTCTTTTTGCCTCTCTCTATTTAATATAGAGAGAAGCCCTAATCAAGATTATGTGATTGAGTTTTCTGTGCAGCCGTCTCTCTCTCTCTCTCTCTCTCTCTACACAGGTGGCTGCCCCTGTCTACAGATAATACTTGGAACTTCAGATCTTTCTTTTATTAAAAACACCCATGATAACTTCGAGAAATCACCAACAATAACAAGATAATAACGACACTGAGTCCTAATAGGAATCTTACTAGGACCCCATACATCTGCATGAAGAAGTTCAAAAACCTTATGACTGGACTGACTCTGACTAGAAGAGAACGAACTACGATGATGCTTGCCCAACTGACATGCTTCACACTGAAATGATGTAGTAGAAGGAATTTAAGGGAAGACATAACGAAGCTTTGACAATGAAGGATGACCAAGACGACGATGCCACTGAACAGGGTTGGATGAGTGTTCTACTGCAGCATAAACATTGCCCACTGGATGATGTAGGTAGTAGACTCCATTTTCTTCATAGCGTCTACCAATCTTCTTCCCCGTCAGCAAATCCTGAAAATGACAACCCATCGGGTCAAATATCACTCTATAGTTTAGTTCTTTGATAAGACAACTAACAGAGAGTAAACTTTAAGGGAATGAGGGAGCATGAAGAACATTTTTCAACTGCAAGGAAGAGGATATAGAAATATTTCCCTGGCCAACAACAGGTGAGGAACTCCCATCTGCTAATTAGACTCCTCGATGAACAGTAATATCCTTTAGATCTGAAAAGAAAAGCGAATTCCCACACAGATGTCTGGATGCACCAGAGTTAATAATCCACTTACTATCATTCAGATGAAGATGATTTCCTGTTGAGTAGGCCACACCAGCTACAGGAGAAGAGGAGCTTGAAGGACGATGAGCTATCAACTCATCATATTCTGCTCGACTAAGGATGATACTGTCATTTGCAGAAGTGTTATCATTTGCATTTGCTATCTCTAGTGTAGTAACATTAGCTTTTTGAACATTAGACTTTGATGCAGAAAAGGTTGGTCATCCATGCTTATCCCAGCAACAATCTTCTAAATGTCCAGATTTTCCACAGAAAGTACATTGAAGTTTGCCTCTGCCTCCCATACCTCTTCCTCGTCCTCTAATATTCTGAAAATTTCCACGTCCATAACCAGATGGGACAGCTAGAGCAGATGACTGGGACATAGGTTGAGATTGTGGAAGAGAAATCACAAGTCTACTCAAACGATTGTATGTATCAGCAAGAGTAGGTACATCGGATCCAGTTAACATTTGGACTTTTGCAACAGAGAATTCTGAAGATAAACTTGTGAGAAACCGAGCAACCATAGTCTGTTCCTGATGATCCTTTTGCTGCGAACAACAAAGAGGCTTGTGGGCATTGAGTCTTTCAAATGCTGCTTTTACTAAGGCATAATACTGAGCCAAGGTCTGATCTCCTTGCTGCAAATTGTATATCTCTTGTTCGACTTGTAGGATACAACTCACATTAGTCTCTTGAGAGTACGTATCTCGAAGATTGTCCCACATCTGTTTGGCTGTATTATAGTAAATTAATCCATCTGCAATATGAGGTTCGACATTGTTCATGATCCATGACATAACTATATCATTATCTTCGTCCCAAGTAATATATTTTCCCACCTTTTCATTAGGTTCAGTTTCCAACAAAATGTGTTTTCTACGATGTCCAGATACTGACATCATAAAAGTTTTTGACCACCTGGCATAGTTTATTTCATTCAATCTCACAGAAGAACCATACGAGAAGGGGTTTGCAAATGCCTTATATTCCCCACTAGTTTCAATTTTGGAATCAAATTTTGAAACTTCACCCATAATGAAGAGTACTCACACGATGATACAACTGCAATTAACCAAAAGAAATTCACTGTATTAATCTCTCAGATTCTGAATCTAGGATGGTTATCAACCACACACGACTATTTCACGACTACAGTGTTGAATTAACAGTTCCAGTTGATACAGGAACAACATGTTCATCAACCACACACTTTCAGCTGATACAAGAACCGCGTGTTTTATGATCACGCAACAGCCACTTTCACGACACACTTTCAGCTGATACAGGAACAGCGTGTTTTATGATCACGCAACAGCCACTTTCACGACCACACAAGGCTATTTCACCACATCAGAATCGAATTCACGCCAGCAGAGACAGCGTTTTTAACGATCTCATTGGGTTATTCAACCCACATCAGAACCAATAATAAAAATCAGAAACATAGATCTAAAAAACTAGAACAGAATCAAACTCGGCATCCATTATGAGCAGTTGTACTCCCACAGTAATCCCACGACATAAAAAAATGCTCCCACAAAACAGGATTTACATAAAAAAATTTATTTGCTCGCAACACCCAACTCTGCCGCAACCCGATCCAGTTAACATATATATCATTGTGACCTTCAAATCTGATTACAGATCTGTGTCATGACATTAGTCAGACATCAGATCTATGATCAGATCTATTGCAATTAGAAGACAAGCAAAGATAAGCACACATGTTTACGGTTTAATTTTTTTCGGGCCTTTTTTTATGTAGATCGACACTATTTATTTTTTTCAGCCTTTTTGATGTCGATCAATCACGTGCTCAGGCTCCCGAGATCCACCGCCCTGATACCATGTGAAAACCTTAATAAGGTGCACCAGAACCGAGGCAGATAGATAGAGAGAGAGAGAGAGAGAGAGATCGATTGTGAGAGGAAAGAACACGTTTATTCAATTAGGGCTAATCTCTTCTAAGTTAAATAGAGAGAAGCCAATATAAAAAATTACTTACAAGTCCCTCCTTATTTATGAAATATCCAATAACCTTCCTTTTAAGAAAACTTAAGCTTAAAACCTCAATAGGAGCATTAATCTTAACAAAACATTTATTAAGGAGGAAAAATTCAAAACTCATAAGTTTATCAAAAACATATGACTTAACAGGTTATTACCAACTCCTAATACAATAAGTACGCAACAAACATTAATGAAGACCATAAATTTTACAATGAGACAAACTCTTTAAATCAAATTGAAGAATCTTTAACAGTATAAAGATGCAAAGAAAATCACCATATTCCATAAGACCATTTTAAAACTTAATTCAATTGGTATTATAAAAAGCCTTTTTAATCAAATATTGCTCATATGAAAAGGACACATTAGGTAAGTCAATCAAAACTTAATAAGGAATTTTTCATATATGTCAAGTATTTTTCCAAAAAATACACGATATTATAAGAAGCCATATATAAGACCTTTCAGTGGATAAACACATACCTTCAATACGAAACAACAAATATGATGAGAGAGTAGAAGAGTATGTGATCAAACTACATATCTCACAAACATTTTAATCTTAACATAACTTTCTTTAAAGACTTATCATTCATATAAAAGGTATTCTTACAAACAAAGTTAGGTATAAAATATAAATTCAAAGCTCCAATGGTCATAAATTTTTACCGACCCATTAAAGCAAGTTTTGAGCAATCATATATCTAATTTTTCGAAAAACAAGTTCACCGGTTTTTAGAAATTATCATTTAAAATTTTCAGAGAAAAACATACGAAAAAGTATGTATACGAAAAAGATTCAATGGAGTATCAAGTAACTCAAATTCTTATAAAAAGACATAATGACAAAGAGAACACATGAAAAACATATCAAATTCTTCATACGACACTTAAAGAAATAGAATGCATACCGAATAACTTTAAGAAAGAAAAGAGAGAGAAATGAATACTTCACCATTTTTCTGTTAAAATTTCTTAAATAACACGCTTCCCGATGCACCAAAGAACAACTCGATCCCAACCGAGCTTTGATACCATGTTAGAAAGTATGCAGAAATGAATTACAAGAATGCATGATGCATTCATAAGGTCCAACATTGGACAAACACAACGCCATAATGGGGAATAACAAAATGGTCCACTAAGGGACACCACAATAAGCCTACGAAGAGGCATAAGTTACATATGCTTTATTGAATGAGGGCCTAAAAGGCCATAAAATACATGAGGGATAACCCCTCTATTTATACACAAAGAAGTGAGAGAGAGAGGACCTTAGGAGGCCCAAAAGGAACTCGTTGGGCCCCCAACGGTCACATTTGTGACCGTTGGGGGTCCAACGACTCCTTTGGTTGGACCCCCAATACAATGCATTAAATGCATTTTACATTTAATAAAAATAGAAAAATGAATAATAAAAAGAAAATGAAAAATAAAATATTGTAAAAAGACTAAAATGCCCCTAATGAGCAGAATTACAAAAATACCCTTTATCGGGTATGATGATATATATATGTGTGTAGAAGGAAGATGTGATGCACAGCCACCTGTGTGTGTAGAGAGAGAGAGAGAGAGAGGAAGAGAGAGAGAGTCGGTTGCACAATAGAAAACACGTTAACTGTTATTAGGGCTTCTCTCTATGTTAAATAAAGAGAGGCTAAAAAGAATAATTACATCTAAGCCCATTATGAAAACAAAATTTCAAATAGCCTCTAATATAAAAAGACTTCACTTAAAACCACCTATTCTCAACACTCCCCCTCAAGCTGGAGCATAGATATCAATCATGCTCAGCTTGTCACAACATTTTGAGAAATTTGGTCTAGCAAGAGGTTTTGTAAACATATTTGCAACTTGGTCTTCCGACTTTAGATATTTGGTAGTGATATGACCAGCTTGAACCATATCTCTTACACAGTGGCAATCAACCTCGATGTGCTTTGTTCTCTCATGAAATACAGGATTGTTCGCTATATATGTTGCAACTTTGTTATCGCACATCATGGTCATGGGAGAGGAAACCTTCACCTGAAGATCATGAAGAACAGTACGAACCCACATCAATTCAGCAACTGTTTGGGCCATAGCACGATATTCTGATTCTGCACTCGACCTAGAAACCACATTTTGTTTCTTACTTCTCCAAGAAATCAAGTTGTCTCCCAGAAACACACAGAATCCTGTGGTAGATTTTCTATCCACTATAGATACTGCATAGTCAGCATCAGAATAGGCCACTATCTCCAGAGTTCCACCTTTCCTGAACAATAACCCGTTTCCAGGAGAAGATTTTAGATATCTGAGAATCATAATAGCTGCATTCCAGTGTACCTCAGTTGGTTTGTCCATAAACTGGCTAACTTTGCTTACTGCTAAAGCAATATCCGGCCTGGTCACAGTTACATACAGTAGCTTCCCTACTAGGGAGCGATAGCTTTTGCTATCAACCGGTTTTGACTCTTCTTCAAACAACTGAACTTTATGGTCCATGGGAATATTTGTTGGTTTAGCTCCCAACATTCTCGTTTCCTTTAATAAGTCAAGAACATACTTCCGTTGAGACAAAATCATCCATTCACGGCTCCTGGCAACTTCTATACCCAGAAAATACCTGAGTGAACCAAGGTCTTTTGTAGCAAAGTGTTTTTGAAGATGAGCCCTTGTGGCTTCAATAGCTTTCACATCATCTCCTGTAAGAGTGATGTCATCCACATATACCACCATAACAACTATGCCAGAGCTAGTTTTCTTTATAAATAGTGCATGATCTGCTGCTGACCTATTAAAGCCAAAGTGTGACATCACTTCAAACAACTTTTGAAACCATGCACGAGGACTTTGTTTCAAGCCATAAATCGCCTTTCTCAATCTGCACACCTTCTGACACTCCCCCTCAACCTCGAATCCTGGAGGTTGTTGCATGTAAACGGTCTCAGATAAATCCCCATATAGAAATGCATTTTTCACATCTAATTGGTATAAGCTCAACTGTGTTGAACAGCTACTGAGAGAACAAGACGAATGGTACCCATCCGTGCAACAGGAGAAAAGGTTTCAAAGAAATCAATACCATATGTCTGAGTATACCCTTTTGCTACTAATCTGGCCTTGTACCTTTCAATAGAACCATCAGATTTGTACTTTATTGTATATAGCCATTTACATCCAACAATGTCAGCATCTGCTGGGGAATCAACGAGATCCCATGTATGCTGAGATACTAAAGCATCCATTTCTTCTTGCATAGCCAGCTTCCAACGATTATCAAGCTCTGCCTGCTGATAGTTCAGAGGAATAGTTTCAGCAGATAAGGCTGAAATAAAAGACTTCATCTGATGTCCGATTCTGGCATGGGAGACAAAATGAGATATGGGATATAAGGTACATTGTCGTGTCCCCTTTCATAGAGCAATAGGCCTGTTATCATCATCCTGAAGATCACTATTGTCAGTAGAACTTACCTCAGAGGACAAAGAAGATGAAGGCACTTGCGGAGGTGGAGCTCTACGCACATATACCAATGGAGGATTATAAAATCTGGAAGAGGATGAAGTTTGGTTCGGTAATGAGGGCACGGATTCCAAAGGAAAAGGAGGTATAGGTAATGGAAAAGACTCAGCTGGATCAACCTACAGCGGGGAACCGGTACTAGAGTAATATGGAGTAGATTCCAAGAAAGATACATCCGCACTGACATACTCTCGGCGAAAAATAGGATCATAGCATCGATATCCCTTTTGATTTTTGGGATAACCTATAAATATGCATTTTGTAGCTTGAGCAGCAAATTTATCACGGTCAGGGCCAAGTTTGTGTACAAAACAAACACATCCAAATATTTTGGGCGAGAAGGAGAAGAGTGAGGTATTGGGTTTTAGGATATGTAATGGAATTTGATCACCCACAGAAGACGAAGGCATGCGGTTGATCAGATAGCAAGCAGTGGTAATCGCATCACCCCAGTATAACGCAGGAACATTGGATTGAATCATAATAGTCCTGGCAACATCAAGCAGGTGCCGATGTTTTCGCTCAGCCACCCCATTTTGTTGAGATGAATAGGCACAGGAAGTTTGGGGTTGGATGTCATTGTCTTGGTAAAATTGTAACAGACCTTTTGATTTAAACTCGAGAGCATTATCAGTGCGAACAATCTTGACAATAGATTCAAAGTGAGTTTTTATTTCAAGAATTAAGGATTTGATAAAACTTGGAACTTCAGATCGTTCCTTTATTAAAAACACCCATGAAAACTTAGAGAAATCATCAACAATAACAAGATAGTAATGACACTGAGTCCTAGTAGGAATCTTACTAGGACCCCATACATCTGCATGAAGAAGTTCAAAAACTTTATTACTAGACTGACTCTGACTGGAAGGGAACGAACTTCGATGATGCTTTCCCAACTGACATGCTTCACATTGAAATGATGTGGTGGAAGGAATTTGAGGAAAGACCGAACGAAGCTTTTACAATGAAGGATGACCAAGACGACGATGCCACTGAAGAGGACTGAATGAGTGTTCCACTGCAGCATGAACATTACCCATTAGATGATGTAGGTAGTAAACTCCATTTTCTTCATAGCCTCCACCAATCTTCTTCCCCATCAGCAAATCTTGAAAAAGACAACCCATCGGATCAAATATTACTCTACAGTTTTGTTCTCTTATAAGGCAACTAACAGAGAGTAAACTTTAAGGAAAGTTTGGAGCATGAAGAACTTTTTGCAACTGTAATGAGGAGGATATAGAAATATTTCCCTGACCAACAATCGGGGAGGAACTCCCATCGGCTAATGAGACTCCTCGATGAGCATTAATATCCTTTATATCTGAAAAAGCAAGTGAATTTCCACACAAATGTCTGGATGCACCAGAGTCAATAATCCACTTACTGTCAGTCGGATGAAGATGATTTCCGGTTGAATAGGCAACACCAGCTACAGGAGGGGTGAAACTCAAAGGACGAAGAGCTATCAACTCATCATATTCAGCACGACTCAGGGTGATACTATTGTCACTTGCAGAGATATTATCCTGTACATTGGTTGCCTCGAAAGTAGTAACATTTGCTTTAGGAGCATATGACTTTGATGAAGAAGAGGTTGGCCGACCATGCTTATCCCAACAACGATCTTCTAAATGTCCAGATTTTCCACAGAATGTACATTGAAGCTTTCCTCTGCCTCCCATACCACGTCCACGTCCTCGTCCTCTGATATTCTGAATATTGCCACGCCCATAACCAGATGAGACAACAAGAGCAGATGACTAAGTCACAGGCTGAGATTGTGGCAGAGAGATCGCAAGTCTACTCAGACGATTGTAAGCATCAGCAAGAGTGGGAACATCTGATCCAGTCAACATTTGAACTTTTGCAACAGAAAAATCTGAAGAAAGACCTGTAAGAAAACGAACAACCATGGTTTGTTCTTGATGATCCTTGTGCTTCGAGCAACAAAGAGGCCTGTGAGCATTAAGTCTTTCAAACGCAACTTTGACAGAGGCATAGTACTGGGCCAAGGTCTGATCTCCCTGTTGCAAATTATATATCTCATGTACGACTTGCAGGATACGACTCACATTCGTTTCTTGTGAGTATGTATCACGAAGATTGTCCCACATCAATTTGGTTGTATTATAGTAGATCAATCCATCTGCAATATTTGGTTCGACGCTATTCATGATCCATGACATAACTATGTCATTATCTTCATCCCAAGTAACATATTTTCCCAATTTCTCAATAGGTTCGTCTTCCAACAAAATATGTTTTCGATGATGTCCAAATACCGACATCATAAAAGTTTTGGACCACCTGGCATAGTTGGTTTCATTCAACCTTACGGAAGAGCCGTACGAGAAGGGGTTGGCAAAAGCCTTATACTCCCCAATATGTTCCATTTTGGAATCACATTTCGAAGTTTCAGCCATACTGAAGATATAATTCAAAAAAAAAATCAGATTACCTCACTTGAACAGCAAGTGCTCAAGAAGAATTTTAAACACAGCAGGGAATCACGACTGCTGAAATCCATATTCTGAAATAAACCAACCAACTGAAGTCCAGGAATCACGAACATTGCTGCATCCAAACACAACACGACCAACGATAATATGCAGTCGCAGAAAAAAATAATCACGACACCTGCTGTTCTTCAAACATATAAGGCACGACAACCAATAAGCCTTCAGGGCACAGTTAAACAGATCAATCATATCTCGATCACAAGCAACAACACATTAAATGAAATTTGATCACACGCAATCAGCACAAGAAAGAACTCGGCAATCACGGCAGCACAGGAAATGAAGATTTTTGCTGCTCCCAAACAACAGGAACACAACTCGGCAACACAAAACTCACGTCACGGCAGGAACAGAACTCGACAACAAAAGGTCACGGCAAGAGATTCAGGCAATCACGGCAGAAAAAAAAACTCCAAACTGAGGAGCTCAAGGGTTACGGCTCCACATCTGCTCCTTAGATCTAACGACAGATCTGGGTCCAGATCTGTTATCAGATCTTCCACAACAGACAACATCAAACCTGATTTCAAGAAGTCATGTTTTTTTTTCATTGGTGAAGATCAGTCCCTATTGATCACGCTCCCGAGATCGAGGGCTCTGATACCATGTAGAAGGAAGATGCGATGCACAGCCACCTGTGTGTAGAGAGAGAGAGAGAGAGGAAGAGAGAGAGAGTTGGTTGCACAATAGAAAACTCGTTAACTGTTATTAGGGCTTCTCTCTATGTTAAATAGAGAGAGGCTAAAAAAATAATTACATCTAAGCCCATTATGAAAACAAAATTTCAAATAGCCTCTAATATAAAAAGACTTAACTTAAAACCACCTATTCTCAACAATATATATATATATATGATTACATATAAGAATGATTAACTTTACCAAGAGGAATTGGAAAAGACAAGCGGGAGGAGATGCCCCTCCCCTCCTTATAGAGAGGCTTGAGGCCTCTCTTTCAAAATTCTCATTAAATGGGATTATGCGCACAAGGACTTTTTTTTTAAAATAAGGGTCAAATGCAAAAGTGATCTTCAAAAAAAAAATCTTTCCAATTTTATCATGATTTTATCAATAAATTACAGGAAGCTTATAGTGGTGTTATATTCTATTTATCATGTTTTATGTGTAATACAAATTGTTGATTTTATTGCAAAAATATATAATGTGACCAATTGAGATTCTTAATGATGTTTGTGACCATGGATGGAACTTATGAATGTTTTCACCTCAACATATTTAACTGGTGCCTCATGAACGGTTTGTAAAATCTTGGATGACTTCAAGTCTCCTTTGTCCATCCTATAATTTAGGTCCATTGAAGGTCTAGGTATCAGATTCTTCTTGGTAGTAACAGACGCTTCATTGGCCTCAGATGCTTTAAGTTTGGCGAAGCATGAATCACAAACACGATGCAGTTTCCCTGGAGTTGGGGCCAATGCAGCTCTTAGAGCCTTCTTAGAGCTGCATGCATGGCAATGGACCAGACCACAATTATAGCAATTGTGCCTTTTTCTTGTAAATCCAAATGCTTGTCGGCAACCGGAGCAAACAGACTGATCTGCACCCAATACCCATTTATGAAGGCATACAATAGCAGTAAAATTTGAACCACATGATATGTTTCTGACATGCCTATCTTTCAATGTTTCAACAAGACAGGGAGTTTTCCGATCTTCAACATCCCCATGCCCTAGTCTTCCATTGGCACCCTTCCCCCATGTGTATACTTCACTTCTTGAAGTCAAAGCAGCAATGTGATACGACCCACAAGCAATTTCCTCAACACATTCTCCAACCAACCTATCTTGAACCAAGCAAGGTACCTTTCCATCAGATTGTGTGTTTCCTAGCTGGCCATGGACAACACTTCCCATGGTAAAAACATGTCCTGATGTTGTTAGGCCAACTGTTATGCTATGTCCACAAGCCAACTGGCGGAAATTATACTCAACAAGTGAAGACACGCATGTGGGAACTAGACGTGCTTGCTTATCCCCATGACCAAGGCGATATTTGTCACCATCCCCCCAGGTAAACAGTTTCCAAGATGAGACATGTGCACCAGGCTGTGCCACAATAACCTCCACAATAGCTGCTGTATGCCACACTCCACATGCAACTTTCATTGTCTTCAGTCCCCTCAGAGATTCTACTTCTTTTGGGTATGTTGTGCTTTCTCGATTACCATGGCCCAATACCCCAAAAGTTCCATCACCAAATGTAAATAATTGGCCATTTGAAGTTATCAATACTGAATGCCATGTGCCACAAGCAATAGATGAAACTTGAAGTCCTTCCAGGGGACCTGAAACTCTCTTTGGAATCCAGTGACTAACTTCAGTTCCATGACCAAGTAATCCAGCATTGTAGGAACCATCACCCCATGTATAAAGATCACCTGCTACAGTTGCTGCACATGTATGATACTCTCCACAGGCAACAAGCTCCACATTGCTGATGGCCAAAGATTCAACCAGTTGAGGTCGACAAGCATCTGCATCAACTCCATGGCCAAGCCGGCCACCAGATTCTTCTCCCCAGGTAAAGACTTCTCCTTGTTTTGTAATCAAAGCAGCATGTCTAGCACCACATGCAATCTGGTAAACATCCAAAACTACGTTGGACTCTAAGGGCCTTGGGAGCAGCACATCTGTTCTTATAACAGAAGAACTCAAAGCCCCATCAGACCATACCTCTCCCCAAACATAAACATCTCCCAAATTTTCACAGTCATCAGGTCCAGAACCATGACTTGAAGTACTAGGTCGACTTGAAACACTAAGTCGGAAACCATCCCCAGTACCTCTTAATTGCATATTTGCAGAGTCTGACCCCACATCTGACCTTGCCCAATTCAGTGAAGGCTCATGAGCAGAAAAACTGATTGATGCCTTTGTACTATGATTGTTGGATGAGCTTGAAGAATTAATCTCTAGTGTCGCACCAAAGGGACTATGCACTAAAGGAGGACTATTTTGAATGCTGTCACCATTCTACAAAAACAGTAAACAGAAAGCATGTTATATACTTATGACATAAGAAAAGATCCCAACGTGCATGTGCCCTAGAGCCTCCATATTTGTGGACCAACATAAGAGAAAACAATGAGAGAACTGCCAATCATGGTCCTAAAACATACAAGAAGTTAAAAAAACAACCAAAACACGTGCATGAACACATGACGAAACACATAGCAACTCTCTTGAACAAAATGGCACATAATACAACTGAATGTATAGAAACCATATATCCATAAAATAATTCATAGAAGACAAAAAGGGGTCAGGTGCAGTTATTGATCAAAAGCAAAAGAGTAGGTTATTAACAGGTAAAAATAAAAGGAGGCAACAAACACAATATGGAGAACTTCAAATACAAGGCCCCACCATTTTTTTAAGGAAGAAAAGGAGGATTTAAAAAATAAAAATCAAAAATTGGAATTTACAGCAGAAAGAGCAGAGAAAAAAGTACAACAAGGTCATGGCTAGACTATAAAAGAAGTTGATTATAAGATACTGCCCTGGGACTGCATGAAAAGATCATAGTTTACTTCTGAGAATTATCCAGAATTAGATGCATTATATAGAACTAGTCTTACAAGGCAGCCTAAGAATCTTTAAGAGACAATACTGCAAACCACCCTGGGAAACTCTAACAGATAATACCAGACTAATGTAACAAAAGCAAATAAATATCACTAAACCAGTATGAATTTATGGTAGGAAGATCAAAACACAGTCATTTTCTTATTTTGGCTTCAGAAAAATTTATAAGCAATATCTGCATATTCCTCAAACTACAAAAAGCTTAAGATAGGCTTTCCACACAAACGCTTCCCCAGTGCCATGAAGCAAAGTCGTTCTATGCAGTTGGATTTAATATTCAAGATGTTAGTATACAAACTAAATGTGAAGAGGTCCAATGAGAAAATTGGTTCTCTAGTCACACTAGTTTTAACCATGGTGTCTCAGGAAATCCACTCCTATGTGTTTGTTCTCTCATGATATATCGGGTTTGTGGTATATGGATGGCTGACTTGTCGTCACAATGCAGCAACATCGGTTGATCCACTCCAATATCAATCAGTTGTAGGATTAACTCTAACGCCCGTTAAAAAAAATTTGCGTCTGACTCATGTGACACGTGTCAGGGTTTGGTTTGTTGTGTCGGGCCCGGATCCGGGTCCGAACCGGACCCAAGCCTAACCCGGACCCGGGTTCTCGAAGCCTCGAGAACCTGCGTCTTTTAAAAGACACAGGCGTCTCGGGCGAGGGTCCAAAATCCTCGCCCCTTCTCTGTCCTCACCCGTTCTCCTCTCGCTCCTCCCTGCGGCCACCGAGCGCCGGCAACTCACCGCCGGCCACCTGTTCACCTCCTCTCTCAGTCTGGCAGACCCCCCGACGACGCAAGCACCCCCCCTGTCTGTCTCCTGTGTCGCAAGACGCCGACAACTCTTTTGACCTTCGAAGCCGACATCGGCGACATTCGAGCAGTCGACGACCGACGCTGACAGCAGCCTCCAAGCTCCGGTGAGCCCCCGATCTCCTTTTTCTACTCTCGTCGGCGATCGAAGCCGACAGCGGCCTCTGAGCATCGTTGACTCTCCTATCGGCGACCATCTCCACCTCCCGACTGGAGGCCGGCTGCGCCAGAACCCCGACGCCAGGAAAGTCGACGCCCCTTCCACTCAGCCTCTCTCCCTGTTACATCGGCGGTTTCATTTCTTTCGGCCACCTGACGTCTACAGCTGCCGGCGACAGCACCGTCGTTGTCCCCTCTCTGTTGTGGTTGTCGTGGTTCCCGATGATCGCCGTCGTCAGCAAGCAACCCCGACGGCCCCGTTGTTGCGGCCTTTCAAGGTGAAAAACCCTCCCCTCCTTTTCTTCTCCTTTGTGAGGAGTCGGTCGACAGGGGGCTGAGCCACCTGTCTTCACCTCTTGTCGGCAGGGGGTTACCCCCCTGCCTTTTTGCAGTCAGTCGATAGGGGGGCTGAGCCCCCTGTCGTCGCCTCTTGTCAGCAGGGGGCTCCATCTCCTGTCGCTTTATTGTTTTTCGGCAGGGGTTTTGCCCCCTACCTCTTGGGGTCCTCTGTCAGGGGGCTTTGCCTCCCTACCCTATCCTGTGTTCGGTAGGGGACAAGCCCCCCTATCGTTGTTTTTCGGCAGAGGGCGAGGCCCCGCTGTCGTTGCTCTTGTTTTTCGGCAGAGGGCTTCACCCCCCTGCCTTATGTTGTTGTCCCGGCAGGAGGCGCAGCCCCGCTGCTCTCCTGTTGTTTCTCGGTAGGGGGCGAGATCCCCCTGCCTTTGTGTTGCTTCTCGGCAGGGGGCTTCGCCTCCCCTGCCTTCTTTTGTTTGCCGGCAGGGGGCAAGGCCCCCCTGCCTTCAGTTGTTTTCCCTGCAGGGGGTGGAGCCCCCATGCACCCTTTGTTGCTCCTCGGCAGGGGGTTCTGTCCCCCTACCTCATGCGTTTTGCCGGCAGGGGGCGAAGCCCCCCTGCTTTCCTGTTTTCGAGCAGGGGCTTGCCCCCTGCATTTTATTTGTTCTCCGGCAAGGGGCTTTGCCCCCTTGCCTTGTTCTTGCTGCTGGCAACCCTTGCCTGTTTCGTTCCCAGCAGAGAGGTGCCCCTGTCCGTGTAAAACCAGTTTAAAAAAAAAAAAAATTAAGATCGGACCCGGGTCGGGTCCAGACCCGACCCGGATCCAACCTGTGCCAGCCCCTCGAAAACCCTTTTCGAGGGGACTGGCAGCCCGCAGGGGGAGGGGAGCCTCCGGCGACACAGGGGGCGAGCCCTGTGTGCGCCCCCTCCCTATTAAAAGGCGAGAGGGGAGAGGAGAAGGCTTACGAGCCTCCCCCAACCCCCCGACTCTCTCTCTCATCTCTCGTCTCTCTCCCCTCTGCTCTCTCTTCCCCCGACTCCATCTCTCTCTCTCCTTGCCTACGCCGGCCAACCCCCCCTTCACGGCGCCACCCTCTCCGGCGAGCTCCCTCCTCGGCAACCACCTCCCCGGCGTCCTCCCTTCTCTCCGGCAGCCGCAGGTGAGCCCCCTCCCTCGTTGTCTCCTCTCCTATTACGGCAGGCAGGGGCCAAAGGCCCCTGCGACTGCCCCCCCCCTCCTTCTGTTCACCTTCCGGCAGGGGCCATCGGCCCCCGCCCCCTTTTTTTTCAGTCCCGCAGGGGCCATTCCCTGCCCCCCCCTTTCTTTTTCTCCACGAACGACAGGGGCCATTGGCCCCTGCCGCCTCTTAGATAGCCGCAGGGGGGCCTTTTGCCCCTGCGCTCTCTCCCTTCTCTTCTGGCAGGGGCCGATAGGCCCCTGCCCTTCTCTTTTTGTAGGGGCCGATGGCCCCTACTCTTCTCCTTAAAAGAGAAGCAGGAGCCACTTTGGCTCCTGCCTCCCTTCTTTTGGAAAAAAACCCAGCAGGGGCCATTTGGCCCCTGCTCCTCTTTTAACCGACAAGGGCCAGAGGCCCTTGTCTCTTTTTCTGGCGAGCAAGGGCTCGGCAGGGGCCTTTGGCCCCTGCACTCTCCCCCACCCTATTCATTTCATTGGTAGGGGCCATCGGCCCCTTTCTTTTAAAGAAAAGTTGGCAGGAGCCGAAGGCTCCTGCCCCACCTTCTTTTAACACCCAGCAAGGGCCTCGAAGGCCCTTGCCCTCCTTTAGAAATCCGGCAGGGGCCGATGGCCCCTGCACCCATCTCCTTTAACGACATGGGTCATTGGACCCTACCCCGTTCTCTTTCGCAACGGTAGGGGCCAATGACCCCTGCATTGGATTGCGGAGAAACTGAGTTTTCTCCCTATCTATATTTATTTTATGCATGCTAAACTACGTACTTTTGCAGTGTTACGCAACGGAGCCCGTTCACGCCCCGCGAACTAAACAGACGATCACTTACGTTCGTAGACGGCTTCATTCTCGCAATACTCCAAGGTAGGAGAAGTTGCACAAGGACTTAAATAATTAAATCAAGCCTAAATAATTAATGATCCAAATGACTTAATGATATATTTATATACTTATATGTATATAAGTACACTTTTAAATCAAGGACGCGGTTTCGCGATCCTTGTCCTTTGTTTTCGCATTTCAATTTGTCGTCGCGCTTTGCGCCCAGGCTTTTACTTTCGTATTTACTACTTATTGTCTTTTAATTCAAGCACGCGGTTTCGCGGTCCTTGTCCTTTGCTTACGCAGTTTCTGTTTCTGTTGTCGTCGCGCTTTGCGCCCAGGCTTTTGCTTTCATAGTTACTACTTACTGTCTTTTAATTCAAGGACGCGGTTTCGTGATCCTTGTCCCTTTTCGCAGTTCCTGTTTGCCGTCGCGCTTCGCGCCCAGGCACTTCCTTTTCGCATTAGTATCTTTTGTTTCTTTTCCTTGCCATAGACTCAGTGTATTCGAGAGGTATACCTATTCCTCTTTCCACCCGATATGTTTTGGGAAAACCCTTGATCTGGGGCAAGACCAAATTGTTGGGTGATAGGTTCCTTTGTGAAACCCATTTACCAAAACCAGTGTCGTGACTTACATAGCACCCAGACACTGCGTCATCGGATGTCAGATTCGAGAAAATCACATGCCTTATGTTGGCAAGAATGTGTGTGGTTTCGAAAGATTTGATATGTTAAAATAGTTTTTAAAAAAACATTATATCTTTGCGAAACACACTCCCGAGGCTCCTATTAAGGACCTGTATCCCTTTCCTCGTAAGTGTACTTCTTAAACATGCGAGACATGTTAGTACTACGACGATTGGATGAGAGAGTCTTATGACCTCGATTAATACTTAGTGCAGGTTGTTGAAAACACATATAAGAATGGGATCGCCTTCATAGGCAAGATGCTCGTTTCGGTCTAATGGACCAGAGCATGAAGAATGAGGCAATGGCTAAGAAACCCCGTCGCGCTCAATTCAACCTTGCTTCGTCAAGAGAGAGGACGAAGGGTACCAACTCCGATGGACAGTCCATTTATGGCTTTCAAAAAGGGCAAAAGACCCGTTTTTCCCCAGTCATCGGAGGTTAGGGGGAGGGATAGGGGCTACATAAGTTAGCCTAACACTTCTGCAGAAGTTGGATGCATCCCTATCAGGCCTTGGGGACTTACTCTCTCGACCATCGGTCGTCTCCATATGAATAGGATTCAGTCAGACAACCGAGGTATATTAAAATACTTAACATAATGAACACTCGGCTTGGACTCGACTGTTTCGACTCACGTGCCATGTATGTACCCGCATGGTCGGTTATCAAGTAATAACTAAATTGAGCATGCACACCCTTTTCAGTTTGTTGTACTTAGCTTATTCCTCCAGTCTATCTGCTTAGTTTGCTCGTTACTACCTGCTGCATAAATTATCTATGACTAATTTAGTTCTTTCTGTCTTTGTACTCTCCTGCTAGTTTTTCGCAAAACTAACCCATCTCATGGGTACAGGTGACGATCAGGTGCATCAGGCGATGGCGCGACTGCGAGATGATTGAAGGATCCACTGTTTCTGCTCATAGTGTTTCTCCTGGACATTTTTGGTTTTTGATACGGTTTTCCCTTGAGGAAACCCAAATTTTGTACAAACTTGATACTCTCTTTAAATAGAAGGAATGGGTTCCTAAGTATGATTACAGATCGTCCATGGTAAATCTTTGTTTCCTCGCTAACGTGCCCAAGGTTGTCAAACCTGTCCTTTTTCTTTTAAAAGAAATCGATTCCGCTGATTTAGAAATAAACTCTGTAAAGAAAATGAATTTTCCAACTATTTCAAAGAATTTATAAGGTTAGAAATTTTGGGGCGTTACAACTTGGTATCAGAGCAGATCGAAACAGTGATTCTTGGTCATCGAGCATCCGCATCGCGCTGTAAGTAAATTAATTTCTTTTTTTTATATACTATTAGACTAGAGTATACCTTACATGAATATGTGGGGTTTTTCTTGTTTAAAGAAAATGAACCCTCCGGATGGTGAGAGATTAGGACGTAGAAGAGGCGCAAGAAGAACGCGTTGTCGTTCTGTAAGGGGCAGAAGTTCTGTGGTAGGAAGACTTGAGCGTTCAACTACCGGTTCAGATCATTGGACCAACATGCACTACCTTTTTAGTCAGTGTCGTCCAGTCTGAACCGACGCTAGTTTCGATTAGAGATCTGGAGGTGGTTCGGGATTTTCCAGACATCTTCCTAGAGGAGCTGCCAGGACTTCCCCCACCACAAGAGGTTGAATTCAACATCGAATTGTTACCATGTACTGCGCTAATTTCTAAAGCTCTATACCGTATGGCGCCAGCCGAGCTCGAGGAACTTAAGAAGCAGCTTCAGGAGTTGATGGATTTAGGATTCATTCGCCCCAGTGTCTCGCCTTGGGGAGCTCATGTTTTATTCGTTAAAAAGAAAGATGGATCATTGCGGTTGTGCATCGACTATCGAATGCTCAACCAGGCCACGATAAAGAATAAATATTCGTTACCGCGTATCGAAGATCTGTTCGATCAACTGCGGAATGCCAAGATTTTCTCAAAGATCGACCTTAGGTCAGGATACCATCAACTCAGAATTAAGGGAGATGACATCTCCAAGACGGCTTTTCGAACCAGGTATGGGCATTTCGAGTTTACTGTCATGCCTTTCGGACTCACCAACGCTCCTGCAGCCTTCATGGACCTCATGAACCGTGTGTTTAAACCCTTTTTAGACACCTTTGTCATCGTGTTCATTGATGACATCCTGGTGTACTCAGAGACCTGGGATCAACATCGCGAACACCTGATCATCATTTTGGAAACCTTGCGGAAGGAGCGTTTGTTTGCTAAATTCTCTAAAAGCGAGTTTTGGCTCAAGGAGGTTATGTTTTTGGGACATGTTATATCCGAGAAAGGCGTATCCGTAGATCCTGCAAAGGTGGAGGCCGTACTAAGCTGGCAGCAACCGAGGAATGTTCGTGACATCAGAAGCTTCCTTGGATTAGCTGGATATTATCGAAGATTTATCCAAGATTTTTCCAAACTCTCCCTGCCTATGACAAAGCTACTAAAGAAGGAGGCTAAGTTCGTGTGGGACGATTCGTGCAAAAACAGTTTTCAGTTGCTGAAGGAACGACTTACTACCGCTCCTATCTTAGCCTTGCCTTCAGGACAAGGCGGCTTCGTGATTTATACTGACGCTTCTGGGACAGGCTTGGGCTGCGTCCTAATGCAGAATGGTAAGGTAATCGCCTACGCATCGCGTCAACTTAAGATTCATGAGAAGAATTATCTGACTCATGACATGGAATTAGCGGCTGTGGTGTTCGCATTAAAGATTTGGCAACACTACTTGTACGGGGAACAATTCGAGGCTTTTACGGATCATAAGAGCCTCAAGTTTTTGTTTTCACAGAAGAAGCTTAATATGAGGCAACGACGGTGGCTAGAATTTCTCAAGGATTACGATTTCACCCTTTCCTACCATCCAGAAAAGGCGAACGTGGTAGCTGATGCCCTCAGCCGTAAGGCTTCTAGCATTTCCGTCAACCTTTTATACGTTGGTTGGAAGTTGATTGAGGATTTGGTTTCATGGAAACCGTTTGCAGTCTCATCAATTTTTATCAGTCTTTCTAATCTGATAGCTCAACCTGAGCTATTAGCCAAGATCCTTGCTGGGCAAAAGACTGATGCGCAGTACGAGAAGTTGAAGGCTCGTACACAGCAAACTGATACTCCTTTCCGACTTAAGGACGATGGAAGCATTTGGCTCAAAAATCGTCTTTGGGTCCCAAATGATCCCGTTTTGAGAGACGAAATTCTGGAAGAGGCCCATAAATCCAAATATACGATTCACCCGGGAGGCACGAAGATGTTCAAAGACTTGCAACGCAGATATTGGTGGAGCGGAATGAAGCGAGACGTGGCCGAATACATCTCTAAGTGTTTGACTTGCCAGCAGATTAAGATAGAGCATCAACGACCTGGCGGAGTGATGCAGCAAATGGGCATCCCACAATGGAAGTGGGAAGACATCACTATAGACTTTATCGTCGGTTTGCCAAGGACACGAAAAAAGAACGATGCAATTTGGGTGATCGTTGATCGACTCACCAAATCGGCTCATTTCCTTCCTATCCGTATTAGTCAGTCCTTAGACAGTTTGGCGGATCTCTACATTCGTGAGATTGTGAGGTTGCACGGTGTTCCGGTATCTATCATCTCCGATCGTGATCCGAGGTTTACCTTGAGGTTTTGGGGACAACTTCAAATCGCGTTGGGTACGAATTTAAAGTTCAGTACCGCTTTTCACCCTCAGACTGACGGACAGTCTGAACGCACAATTCAGACTTTGGAGGACATGCTGCGTGCGTGCATGATGGACTGAAAGGGAGAATGGGATTCTCATACCAGTCTGGCCGAATTCGCGTACAACAACAGTTATCACGCTAGCATCGGGATGGCCCCTTACGAGGCCTTGTATGGAAAGCCCTGTCGTTCGCCTCTCTACTGGGATGAGGTTGGTGACCGAAGGATGGAATCTCCTGTAGTGCTACAACACTACACTCAGCAGGTGCAGATGATACGAGAGCGACTCCGTACTGCACAGAGTCGGCAGAAAAGTTACGCAGATCGTCGTCGTCGAGAGCTCACCTTCTCGATAGGAGATATGGTTTTTGTTAAGGTATCTCCCACAAAGAGCGTTTTTCGTTTTGGGAAAAAGGGAAAGCTAAGCCCTAGATTTGTCGGACCGTTCGAGATCCTGGAACGGATTGGTGAAGCAGCTTATCGTGTGGCTTTACCTCCTCAGTACGCTCAGATCCATAACGTTTTTCACGTATCCATGCTTCGGAAATATGTTCACGACCCAACACACATCATCCATTATGATGATGTAGACATTCAGAAGGATTTGCCTTTTGAGGAAAGACCAGTCGAGATCGTTGATCGTCAAGATCAAGTGCTTCGATCTAAGACAATATCTCTTGTAAAGGTGCGTTGGAAGCACCATGGAATAGAGGAATGTACTTGGGAGCCTGACTCTGCTATTAGGGAGAAATACCCTGACTTGTACCTTGATCGTTAAGTTCAATTTAATTTCGAGGACGAAATTATTTTAAGGAGGGTTGGATGTAAAACCAGTTTAAAAAAAAAAATTAAGATCGGACCCGGGTCGGGTCTAGACCCGGGTCGGGTCTAGACCCGACCCGGATCCAACCTGTGCCAGCCCCTCGAAAACCCTTTTCGAGGGGACTGGCAGCCCGCAGGGGGAGGGGAGCCTCCGGCGACACAGGGGGCGAGCCCTGTGTGCGCCCCCTCCCTATTAAAAGGCGAGAGGGGAGAGGGGAAGGCTTACGAGCCTCCCCCGACCCCCCGACTCTCTCTCTCATCTCTCGTCTCTCTCCCCTTTGCTCTCTCTTCCCCCGACTCCATCTCTCTCTCTCCTTGCCGACGCCAGCCAACCCCCCCTTCACGGCGCCACCCTCTCCGGCGAGCTCCCTCCTCGGCAACCACCTCCCCGGCATCCTCCCTTCTCTCCGGCAGCCGCAGGTGAGCCCCCTCCCTCGCTGTCTCATCTCCTATTACGGCAGGCAGCCCCTGCCCCCCCTTTTTTTTTTCTCCACGGACGACAGGGGCCATTGGCCACTGCCGCCTCTTAGATAGCCGCAGGGGGGCCTTTGGCCCCTGCGCTCTCTCCCTTCTCTTCTGGCAGGGGCCGATAGGCCCCTGCCCTTCTCTTTTGGTAGGGGCCGATGGCCCCTACTCTTCTCCTTAAAAGAGAAGCAGGAGCCACTTTGGCTCCTGCCTCCCTTCTTTTGGAAAAAAACCCAGCAGGGGCCATTTGGCCCATGCACCTCTTTTAACCGACAAGGGTCAGAGGCCCTTGTCTCTTTTTCTGGCGAGCAAGGGCTCGGCAGGGGCCTTTGGCCCCTGCACTCTCCCCCACCCTATTCATTTCATTGGTAGGGGCCATCGGCCCCTTTCTTTTAAAGAAAAGCTGGCAGGAGCCGAAGGCTCCTGCCCCACCTTCTTTTAACACCCAGCAAGGGCCTCGAAGGCCCTTGCCCTCCTTTAGAAATCCGACAGGGGCCGATGGCCCCTGCACCCATATCCTTTAACGACATGGGTCATTGGACCCTACCCCGTTCTCTTTCGCAACGGTAGGGGCCAATGACCCCTGCATTGGATTGCGGAGAAACTGAGTTTTCTCCCTATCTATATTTATTTTATGCATGCTAAACTACGTACTTTTGCAGTGTTATGCAACGGAGCCCGTTCGCGCCCCGCGAACTAAACCGACGATCACTTACGTTCGTAGACGGCTTCATTCTCGCAATACTCCAAGGTAGGAGAAGTTGCACAAGGACTTAAATAATTAAATCAAGCCTAAATAATTAATGATCCAAATGACTTAATGATATATTTATATACTTATATGTATATAAGTACATTTTTAAATCAAGGACGCGGTTTCGTGATCCTTGTCCTTTGCTTTCGCATTTCAATTTGTCGTCGCGCTTTGCGCCCAGGCTTTTACTTTCGTATTTACTGCTTATTGTCTTTTAATTCAAGGATGCGGTTTCGCGTTCCTTGCCCTATGCTTACGCACTTTCTGTTTCTGTTGCCGTCGCGCTTTGCGCCCAGGCTTTTGCTTTCATAGTTACTACTTACTGTCTTTTAATTCAAGGACGTGGTTTCACGATCCTTGTCCCTTGCTTTCGCAGTTCCTGTTTGCCGTCGCGCTTCGCGCCCAGGCATTTCCTTTTCGCATTATTATCTTTTGTTTCTTTTCCTTGCCATAGACTCAGTGTATTCGAGAGGTATACCTATTCCTCTTTCCACCCGATATGTTTTGGGAAAACCCTTGATCTGGGGCAAGACCAAATTGTTGGGTGATAGGTTCCTTTGTGAAACCCATTTATCAAAACCAGTGTCGTGACTTACATAGCACCCAGACACTGCGTCATCGGATGTCAGATTCGAGAAAATCACATGCCTTATGTTGGCAAGATTGTGTGTGGTTTCGAAAGATTTGATATGTTAAAATAGTTTTTAAAAAAACATTATATCTTTGCGAAACACACTCCCGAGGCTCCTATTAAGGACCTGTATCCCTTTCCTCGTAAGTGTACTTCTTAAACATGCGAGACATGTTAGTACTACGACGATTGGATGAGAGAGTCTTATGACCTCGATTAATACTTAGTGCAGGTTGTTGAAAACACATATAAGAATGGGATCGCCTTCATAGGCAAGATGCTCGTTTCGGTCTAATGGACCAGAGCATGAAGAATGAGGCAACGGCTAAGAAACCCCGTCGCGCTCAATTCAACCTTGCTTCGTCAAGAGAGAGGACGAAGGGTACCAACTCCGATGGACAGTCCATTTATGGCTTTCAAAAAGGGCAAAAGACCCGTTTTTCCCCAGTCATCGGAGGTTAGGGGGAGGGATAGGGGGTACATAAGTTAGCCTAACACTTCTGCAGAAGTTGGATGCATCCCTATCAGGCCTTGGGGACTTACTCTCTCGACCATCGGTCGTCTCCATATGAATAGGATTCAGTCAGACAACCGAGGTATATTAAAATACTTAACATAATGAACACTCGGCTTGGACTCGACTATTTCGACTCACGTGCCATGTATGTACCCGCATGGTCGGTTATCAAGTAATAACTAAATTGAGCATGCACACCCTTTTCAGTTTGTTGTACTTAGCTTATTCCTCCAGTCTATCTGCTTAGTTTGCTCGTTACTACCTGCTGCATAAATTATCTATGACTAATTTAGTTCTTTCTGTCTTTGTACTCTCCTGCTAGTTTTTCGCAAAACTAACCCATCTCATGGGTACAGGTGACGATCAGGTGCATCAGGCGATGGCGCGACTGCGAGATGATTGAAGGATCCACTGTTTCTGCTCGTAGTGTTTCTCCTGGACATTTTTGGTTTTTGATACGGTTTTCCCTTGAGGAAACCTAAATTTTGTACAAACTTGATACTCTCTTTAAATAGAAGGAATGGGTTCCTAAGTATGATTACAGATCGTCCATGGTAAATCTTTGTTTCCTCGCTAACGTGCCCAAGGCTGTCAAACATGTCCTTTTTCTTTTAAAAGAAATCGATTCCGCTGATTTAGAAATAAACTCTGTAAAGAAAATGAATTTTCCAACTATTTCAAGGAATTTATAAGGTTCGAAATTTTGGGGCGTTACAGTCCGAGATCTTGTTCTGACAGGGGGTGTTTCCCCCTGCCTTGTTGTGGCAGGGAGCCTCTGCTCCCTCCCCTGCCTTTCTCTGTTCTGGCAAACTGGGAGCTCCTGCTCCCTGCCTTTGCTTCTGTTGCCAAGCAGAGCTGAGGCCCCTGCCTCTAGCACCCTTGTCTGCAAGATGCAGGGCTCCTGTCTCTGCCTCCTGCAGGCAGGAGACCTTGTTGCTTCTCGTTTATGCTACGACGGATACTAACGTTCTAAGCTTTCTTGGTTGAACGGTAGATCTAGCTCGCCCTCTGTGGCTCGAGCTCTTGTTTGCTTACGCCGCTGGCGTACGAGGACCCGCAACCCCTCAAGGTAGGGGATTCTTGCGTGAAAGGACAATAAACGAATAAATGCTAAAATAAGGAAAGATAACTAAAAGAGGATGATATATGTATACGTATAATATATATGCGTATGTTTTTACCTTCAAGGATGCGGTTTCGCGATCCTTGTCCTCTTTACTTTCTCGCACTTTCCTTTCTGTTGACGTTGCGCTATATATGCCTAGGCTTTTCATTCTTGTCTTTACATTTCATATCTTTTAACTCAAGGACGCGGTTTCGCGATCCTTGTCCTCTTTACTTTTTCGTATTTTACCTTCCTGCTGCCCCGCGCTTTGCGCCATGGCATTTACTTGTATGTCTTTTTACTCCAGGGCATCCTGGTCCTCTTTTACGTTCCTGCACTTTGCTTTCTGCATTTACTTTTATTGTCCTGCGCTTTATGCGCCATGGCCTTGCTACTTGCTTTACTCTTCGTACCTTACTTTTCTATTGTTGTGATGCTGGCTGTCACACTTTCGTATGTGTTCGTCTTTGCCTTGTTGTCGCACTTCGTGCATATGCTTTGCTCGTGCATGTATTCTTATCTCTGTTGTATGCTCCTTTACTTGCTTACGCTTATCGTTTAATCGAGGTGCAACCCCATGCCTCGTGAGTCGTCCTTTACCCTACTCGGTGATACACGCATCTATACAATCGACTGCTCTGAACTATTGACTGCTCTCGAGATCAGTAGCCACAATATGGGCACAAGCATGTATATCAGCAATATGCATTGTATCACTCCGCGCATAAGCATATAATCCTACGCATCGTATGATTGCCACGAGGAATATTGCAATCCTCAAATAGGCCCTCAAAGCATGTGTAAACGACACATGAGAACGCGCAGATATGGCAATTCAGTTGATTCTATGGGCGAAGGGTAACTAACTCTACCCGTCAGCCAAACAAAACAACTGAATAAGACAAGCACTCATAGCAATGCTCGTAAAACATATAATTACCATAAAATGGCTCAGTCCATGAACAAGTAATTAAATTAATCGTAAGGCATAAACCATTACATCACAAGCCATTCATAAGCAATCAGACGACAACAATTATATCACAATATGTAAGCAGCTTATAAGACAAGCGACCACATCAATCCTAGTTGCCACCAGTTCGTAGATTACGAGCTGTATCAATCACATCAATCATAAGAGATGCAAGCCAACAAGTGCTACGCTACAATAAGCACCAAACAGTTCGACCAAGGGATAAAGCAAGTCACATGCTAATATGTAGCAACTGGCATAATGCTACTATTATAAGCATTTAACTAGTATGAGAAACTCCTTATTACTCCGCAAAGAACTGCGTAAGCAGTTTAACCAACTAGAGTAACGCCTTGACAGGCGTACACAGCTCAACGAGTAGCATATTGAACTATCGAGCAAGCAAGCGAATTAGTAGTGCAGGCGAAGCAGTAGTGCAAGCGAATCAGTAGTGCAAGCGAAGCTCACGACTCAACGACCAGTGTGAACAGACCTTATGTTTCGATAATTACGAACCTGCGGGTACGCGCAGGCAAAACGTAGACCCAACTGAAACTAGTTCGGGCGTCTATTATTCTATGTATTTTCAATAACCCGAATAGCTAGTTGAGTTCGCTCCAAAGGGACGGCTTTAATCGAGAGAGGATTCCCCAAAGGAGGCTGTGCCACGGACGCATCCAACTTCTGCAGAAGTGTTGAGCTAACTAATGTAGCCCCTTTCCCCAAACTCCAATGACTGGGGAGGCTGGATCGTTGCCCGTAGGGTGGTTGTTAACAACCTGTCCATTGGAGTTTGTACCGCTCTGTCCTCTCCCTTGACAAACACAAAGAAGCGAATAGTTACGTTAGGGGTTGCTTAACTAACGACTCATTCTATGTTGTGGTATTTAAACCACCCGAGCATCTTGCCTGTGAAGGCGAATGTGAGGCCATTTATGTGATTACAACATTTTGCATTTAGCGTTGTTCGAGGTCGCACGACCGTCTCATCCGATCATCGCAGTACTAGACGTGTCGTGCACGACTACAAGTACTCTAGGATGAAGGGGGTATAGCTCCTCAATAGAAGCCTCAACAGAAGTGTTTCACAAAGATGTAAAGTTTATCTACTTTACTTTATCTTTTGAAACAGCAGTACCTTGTGCCAACATTATGCATGTGATTATCTCGAATCACATCCGCTATCGGGGTATCTACATGTCTCGCATGACTCGATACCGGCCTCGATAAACGGGATACGGGTTTCTTAATAGAACACCCGCTAAGAAGTTCGCTTGAACCCCCAATTCGGGATCACCCGAGTTATGCCAAAAAGGCGAGCAAAAACAGCCAGTCACATCCTTCCAAATGCTTCGATTTGGAGCAGTCTTCGATGCTTTTGCGCAGCTCCCTGAAATCTCAAGTCGACTCTACAGGACTGCACACACGAAGAGCCAGGATCCTTGCGAGGTATCCCTCTCCTTAGACGAGGATGTGTCGCTCGCTCCCGACTGAACTCTTGTCGCAAGAGGGAGAGGGGTAAATGCCCCTTGCATCCTCCACAAGGATGCCTTTAAGGCATACGCAAAGATCAAGAACATGCACGTCATCTGCAATAGCAAGGCAATACCAACACTATGCAAAGGCAAGAGCCTAGGCGCAAAGCGCGACGACAAGGTAAAGGCGGTAAGCAGAAGTGCAACGCAAACCCCCGGCACAACGCGCAACGGCAAAGTAAAGACCGTAAGCAGGAGTGCAACGCAGAACCTTTGCGTGATGCACGACGGCAAAGTAAAGGACAAGGATCGCGAAACCGCGTCCTTGAGTTAAATGCGTACTCATATAAATATATATGATATATATATGCATATATATTTATTTAATTGTCCCTTTTTAGTTAATTGAGCTCAATTCAAGTGTCCAAGTCTTCTGTGCAATCTTCCCCTACCTTTGAGAGTTGCAAGCTTGCTGTCGTCCGCGGATGTACGCAATTGGCGGCTCAGGTCGCGGAGCGCGAGCAGGATCCGTCGTACGAGCTGCAAAAGTAACGATCTTAGCAAGCTAATACCAAAATAGAAAGTCAGAGGCACTATCGCCGCCCTGACGTAAGGGAAACAGAGGCAGGGGCATCGTGCGCATGCGCACGTGCTATAAGCGCAAGAAGCAGAAGCAGGGGCTGCAAGCCCCTGCTGACTTGCTGTCAGCGGACTCCGAGGAGGCAGGGGGTTGCACCCCTACCCTCATATAGCGAGGGCAAGCAGGGTTGCGCCCCTGCTTGACAAAGTAGAAGAGAGGCAAGGGCAGAGCCCCTGCCTGTTAGCAACGAAGGGGAGGCAGGGGGCTTCGCCCCTGCCAGACGACATACAAAGACGGAGGCAGGGGGCCTTGCCCCTGCCTGCCGAAGAACAACAGAGGCAGGGGTGATGCCCCTGCCTAAAGAGAGAAAAGGCACAAGGAGGGGGCTCGACCCCTCCCCTGAACGACGAGGGCACAGGGAGGGGAATTGACCCCAATGGACAGAGCGGTACAAAACTCCAATGGACAGGTTGTTAACAACCACCCCACGGGCAATGATCTGGCCTCCCCAGTCATTTAAGTTAAAGGGAAAGGGGCTACATTAGTTAGCTCAACGTTTCTGCAGAAGTTGGATACATCCGTGGCACAGCCTCCTTTGGGGAATCCTCTCTCGGCTAAAGCCGGCCCTTTTGAAACGGAACCAACTAGCTATTCGGGTTATTGAAAATACATAGAATAACAGACGCCCGAACTAGTCTCAGTTGTTTCTACATTTTGCTTGCGCGTACCCGCAGGCCAGTAATTATCAAAACATAAGGTCTGTTCACACTGGTCGTTGGGTCATGAGATTCGCTTGCACTACGGATTCGCTTGCACTACTAATTCGCTTGCACTACAGATTCGCTTGCACTACGGATTCGCTTGCACTACTGATTCGCTTGCACTACGGATTCGCTTGCACTACTAATTCGCTTGCTTGCTCGGTAGTTCACTATGCTACTAGTTGAGTTGTGCACGCTTGTCAAGGCGTTACTCTAGTTGGTTAAACTGCTTACGCAGTTCTTTGCGGAGTAATAAGGAGCTTCTCATACTAGTTAAATGCTTATAATAATAGCATTATGTCAGTTGCTACATATTATCGTGTGACTTGGCTTATCCCTTGGTCGAACTGTTTGGTGCTTATTGTAGTGTAGCATTTGTTGGCTTGCATCTCTTATGATTGATGTGATTGCATACAGCTCGTAATCTACAAACTGGTGGCAACTAGGATTGATGTGGCCGCTTGTCTTATAAGCTGCTTAAATATTGTGATATAACTGCTACCGTATGATTGCTTATGAATGGCTTGTGATGCAATGGTTTATGCCTTACGATTAATTTAATTACTTGTTGATGGACTGAGTCATTTTATGGTAGTTATATGTTTTACGAGCATTGTTATAAGTGTTTGTCTTATTCAGTTGTTTTGTTAGGCTGATGGGTAGAGTTGGTTACTCTTCTCCCATAGAATCAACGCAGATTGTCATATCTGCGTGTTCTCATGTGCCGTTTACGCATGCTTTGAGATCCTATTTGAGGATTATAATGTTCCTCGTGGCAAGAACACGATGCGTAGGATTATATGCTTCTATGTGAAGTGATACAATGTATAACGCTGATATACATGCTTGTGCCCATATTGTGGCTACTGACCCCGAGGCGGTCAATGGTTCAGAGCAGTCAATTATTGATGCATGTATCCCTGAGTGGGGTGTTTGTCGAGCACTTAATCTCCAAAGGATTATCTGCGACGGCGTGTATGATCAAGACCAGGTAGCCGGCTAGAGTGGTAGATTCTCTGTAAGGATGTACACTGTCCACGAACGGGTAGCCGCAAAGACGGTGAACTCCTGTGAGGAAGTGTATGGTCCAAGACCAGGTATACCATCTAGGGCGGTGATTCCTTGTGAGGTTACACATTTCCCAGACCAGGTGATCCGGCGTTGATCTTGTTGATTGTAATAGTGGCTATCGACCCTGAGAGTGGTCATTTGCGTTGATGCGTGTATCGCAATGATTTTCATTGGATATGGCATTTGTTGGGGACCGGCTTCCCAAAGGTTTCGCTGTGAGGAAGTGTATGGTCCAAGACCAGGTATACCCTCTAGGGCGGTAATTCCCTGCCAGGTTGTATATCTCCCGGACCGAGCGATCCGGCGTGGACCTCGTGTTTTTGCTTACCATAAAAAGTTATGGTGAGTTGTGATGCTCTTCTGAGATTGTTTGAGACAACAATTATAAATTTATAGCTTCGGCTTTCTGTTTTAGCATGATTACATGCAGGACTCAGATGTGAGAATCAGACGTTAGCGTTTTGAGTTGTGATCATGTTTTGGACCTTCTACGGAAGGGTGGGCTTTTCTGAGGAAGTATGACGCCTTAGTGCGTCATAATCGGTGATTGTTGGGCACGTAAGGCATTGAGAGATGGGAATAGATTAAGGTTGTTCAGGACAAAGCGTTTGTTAGAAGTCGTGAGAGCGACAAACAATGTCCTGATACTGATTCAGTGCAGAGACCTCGTTCTAGGAACGAGAACAAGCTAGTTGCATGGTGGTTCACAGCCTACGATCAATTGAATCGTATGATGTGTTTGTCAGTTGCACTGCTTACTTGCTTTGAACTGCTTACTGTTTGCACTGCTTACGCGCTTGCACTGCTAACTCGCTTGCACGCCTTACTCGCTTGCACTACTTACTCGCTCGCACTACTTATTTGCTTGTACTACTTACGTGGTTGCACTATTCACCTGCTTGCATTGCTTACCTGTTTAACTGCATATCTGCTTTAAATTGCGTAACATACTGAATTAAATGTACTTAATTCAGTTTTCTGTAGTCTGTCTTGTGCACCTACTAGTTTTTCGCGAAACTAACCCATTCTATGGGTACAGGTGATGATTAGGTACACTACGCGCGATTGCAAGATGGCTTCAAGACTTCTTCTTCCTGCTCTTACCTCGCGTCCTAGACGCCTTGGGTTTGTATCGAATTTCCCTTAGGATACCCGAATTTTGGGAGTTTCGGTTCTTTTAGCTAACGTGCCCAAAGTTGTCAGCTTGCCTTCTGATTTAACAAAAGAAGAATCTTCCGCTGATTTCATAAACAAACTCTGAAGGAAAGAGATATTTGTAGTCTCTTGCCTGTTTTTTTGAAAAGGTTCGCAAGTTTGAAATTTGGGGCGTTATAGTAAGATTTGTGAACAGCTAAAGAAATGATAACCACTACAGAGTTTATCTTGGCAACTAGATCAAAAGTTTTATAGTAAGATTAGTAGTCGTGTGGCTGAATTTTTTTCAGCCAACACCATGTTCGAATTCATAATCTTGTGCAACCTAGACACTTTTGAGAAGGTCTGACCAACCTAGGTGTTGGACAATTTGTAACGCCCGTGAAAAAAAAATTGCGTCCGACTCGTGTCAGACACGTGCCCTGCACGTGTCAGGGTCTGAACCCCTGTGTCGGGCCCAGATCCGGGCTGGACCCGAGCTCGAGCCGACCCACACCCCTGCTTCTCGAATTCTCGAGAAGTCGGTGTCCTTAAAAGGACACAGCGTCTCGGGCGAGGGGCAGAACCCCTCCCCCAATCTGTAACGCCCCAAAATTTTAACCCAAATTTAAGAGGATTTTTTTTTATATATAATAGCGGAAACAAGTAATATTATGGGGTTAAACATTCTGGAACATTACAGTGGAGAGAAAGCCATAACGTTTATTTTATTCCACTATCAAGGAATAATGACATCAGAGTTTTAAAAACATAAAAGGAACTCAACTATCCCTGGAACAATAAATCCAAAAATCTCGATCCGATGCCTCATCCAGGTATGTACATTTAGAGACATCAATTGTTTCACTCCATTTCAAATAAATTTAACGATCCCACAAAATAAGCATGGTGATTCCTAATCCCTACACATGTTGTTATGAACCTATAGATTTCATTTATTAGAGATCACTGATATCACATACAGGGCTAATCAAACTAAATTTCAGAATTCATATGATGAGACAACAACATAGATTAACATTGATGACAAGAACGAACAACTTTCTGTCCAGTCCCATTAGCGGAAACAGTGATAACGTTTGATTGCCAAGTAGATTTTCCATTGATCGATAATCTAACTTATTTACATACTGTGAATCAAATTCAGTCACTTAGAGAAAACAAATACAGATGATTCAAATATAGATGTTCATAAAAACTAAGGAGCAATATGTTCGATTCTCATGAACGAATCAAGCCTGCGAAACTCACTACCTAATGATTTCATCGCATTTTAGAAAAGATGATATAGTCGAGTAAACAAAAGGGACTGAATCAACATCTAGCAGAACAACGACCCCATAAAACTTTTCTTTCGTTTAACCGAAACAAACCCTATCGAAAATACAGGCACATAGCTGGCTTTACCAGAAGAAACCAAACACCTATCGTTGTGGTTTCACATGCCGAAATTGCAGACCAATTCAAATAGGCCTACAAACACAGATGCATGCTATTGGTTTTCAAATGCAGAAATGAAAAGTTACATTCAGACACATTGATGTGAAGAAGATCATATATCAAGTTGCTGGTCACCAAGGAGAAGAATGCAAACACAGAATGTTGTGTATTAAATGCGGGAAGTACAGTTCCTAGTAGCATGTAATAGATGTAACATCACATATCAAGGTTAGATATGTTCAACCTATCGTATCCATTCTGTGAAATCACTAGCAATCGTATATATATAATTATAAGGACATACAGTATCAATTTATAATCCTAATAAGCACTTCGATTTCCCATCCTAATACCTACTCTTCAAAACATATGAATCACATTTTTAATAAAGAACGGCTGAGAGTAACGGTTCAATAATTGATGTCACTTGAGAGGGTTAATCAGCCAAAATTTTCATTACCAAAACCAAAATTAGACTAACACCATCCCATAACGTCCAAGCAAAAGATGCAGATCAGATGTCATAATATCAAATATAAAGCCCGAGCATGCAGTTCCAGAGCTACAGTATATATACCTTACAAAATTTAAAGCATGCATTCATGATCTTAACAAATTCCAGAAAATATACATAACCCCCACATCTAGAACATGTTCTCCAATGCCCCAAACGCAGGCCAGACCTTTCACTTCAATATTCCACATGCAAAATCTAAAGCAAAATAGGCAGACCCACACATCTGCCGCCTGATTTCCAGCCGATCAGTGATACCCAATATATTGACCGATTAGTTTCACAGAAATCGCATTCTTTTGCATCTACACAAAAAGCCCCCTTTTTTTTCGTTTTGAGATTTCTTGGACTCCCACACACACACCAGCACACTCAATACCCAAAAGGAAATACACAGAACCCTACCTGTTCCGGCGCTTAGAGGTTGCAGTCACGGGTGGAGGGTCGCCGGCGACATTGGTAGCTGCCGATGGTCGGGGTTGTCGACAGGGATGGGAGCGAGCGAGCGAGAGACAAAAAGTTTGTCGGCGTGGGGTCTCCTCTGACAAGCCGAGGAAGTCGAGGGAGTATGTGAGGGAAGGAGGAACAGCAGCAGCTTTGCCGGCGGCTGGTGGCCGGAAACGAAACGTGAGAGAGTTGAGGAAGATCGAGAGTGGGAGGGTTTGGCTAAATGGGAGAGGAAGGAGGCGAGATGTGGAAGGGTGACACGAAAATCGGAAGGGGATCCGTTATCCTCCCCTTCACCCGGCGGCTGCGCATCCCCCTTCCTCAGCTTCCTCACTTCCATGCTGTGTTAGGGTTCAAAAACGAACCCTAACACTCGTTTTTATCGGGTAGGGCTTCTGTTTTGTTTTTTGTTTTTTGTTTTTTACTTGGTTTTAACGTGCTGTCGGGTGCCTGTTTGGTTCGGCTGAACCCGAACCCGCCACAGCTGGGTCCATGTCCTGGGCATATCCGGATCCATCTGAGGATCCAGACCCACAACTAAATATTTAACTTATTAAATATTGAGTATAACACAAATTAAAAATGTTGTGGATCCAATTACATTATTATAAATATCTACTAACTTACTATGAATCCGGGGTCCATTGTGCTTGATACACTCTTTAAATAAATCTGGATCCAAGGATCCAAAGTTTTCATCGTACCATGACTTGGAACCATGGCTTTAAATTTAATATTTACGAGTCCAAGACAACTATTATGGACTTCAATCAGCGAATCTCAGATCCAATTAGAAATTCTAATTGGATCCAAACCAACTTAAATCTTCTATGTCCAGGATTTTGCGGATCCAAAACCATAAATCCGATCACCTTGACCGAAAAATTGATTATTAAATTTTCAAATTAAGGTTCGTGATTCGATATCTAATGATCGTATCGGATTATCGAAGATCCGAACAGGATATTTATGGATCTGACATTAAAGTTCCAAATAGGATATCTGAGGTCTAAATACTGAAAACATTACAATATCCTTGTAATAACCTAAGGATGTAAATTTTAAGTCTATTTATCTGATAAAATTTATGGGTATTACACAATCTCCTCTGCCTCGTCTCCCTCGCACTGCCGCTGGCAGGCTTCCCAATGACGCAAGCACCAGCACTCCCCTCTTCGTCCTCAGTGTCGCAGGATGTCGTCGATCGACGCCGACGGCGGCCTCTGAGTTCCGGCGACCAGCGATCCCCTCCCCCCTGCGGCCACCGACGTCAACCACTCGTTGTCAGCCACCTCTTCACCCCCTCTCTGTTGTATCTCCCTGCAACCGCCACCACTGTCTCCTCTCAGCTTCTCCCCTCTTTCTCGGCTCCCCTTCATTGGAGGCTGACGCTGTTGACCCCGACGCCGAAGTTGTCGGACACTCCTCTCCCTCGATTCGCTGTCATCGGTGAGGGCTGCCACCGGCAACTCGCCACCGACCTTGTCTGTTGTCCCCTGCGCCTCTTCTCTATCAGGCCCCTCTTGTCTTCCTCTAGCCATCGACCTATTGCTGCCACTTCGGGCTTCCATCGTGCTGACGACCTCGTTCCCCGACGACTCCCTCGTTGTGGTCTTCCGAGGTATAAACCTCTACTCCCTTCTCCTTTGTGTAGGGTTGGTCGACAGGGGGGCTGAGCCCCCTATTGCCTCTTGGGGTCGTCTGTCAGGGGGCTCTGCCCCCTACCCCCCACCCCCCTTTTTCTTGTTTGGTGGTGGTGGACCAGAGCCACCATCGTGGGTGGCTCTGGGTCCACCAGGAGGGGAGGGGTGCCGAGCACCCCTCCTCGTTGTCCCCTCATTGCCACCTGGCATGCTGGTGGGTCGGCAGGGACCGAGTCCCTGCCACCACCTTGGGCTTTCGGGGTGTGTCGACAAGGACCGATCGAGCCCTGTCACCCCCCTTCTTTTGTTGTCCCGTCAGGGGGCTGAGCTCCCTCTGCCCTCTGTTGCTCCTCGGCAGGGGGTTCTATCCCCTTGCCTTATGTGTTTTGCTGGCAGGGGGCGAAGCCCCCCCTGCTTTCCTGTTTTCGAGCAGGGGCTTGCCCCCTGCATCTCTGTTGTTCTCCGGCAAGGGGCTTTGCCCCTTGCCTTGTTCTTGCTGCCGCCAGGGGCCTGTTTGTGTTCCTAGCAGGGCGATGCCCCTGTCCGTGATCCTGTTTTGACAAGGGGTGTTTCCGCCTGCCTTGTTGCGGCAGTTGTGACGGCGAGCCTATGCTCCCTCCCCTGCCTTTCTTTGTATCGGCAGACAGGGAGCTCCTGCTCCCTGCATCTGCTGATGTTGCCAAGCAGGATTGAGGCCCCTGCCTCTGGCACCCTTGTCTGCAGGATGCAGAAGCTCCTGCCTCTGCCTCCTGCAGGCAGGGGGGCTTGCTGCGTTTGTTGCTTCTTGTTTATCTTACGGCATATTCTAACGTTCTAAGCTCTCCACGTTGAACGGTGGATCCAGCTCGAGCTCTTGTTTGCCTACGCTGCATGCGTACGAGGACCCGCAACCCCTTAAGGTAAGGGATTCTTGCATGAAAGGACAATGAACTGATAAATGCTAAAATAAGAAAGATAACTAAAAGAGGATGATATATGTATACGTATAATATATATACGTATGTCTTTACCTTCAAGGACGCGGTTTTGCGATCCTCGTCCTCTTTACTTTCTCGCACTTTCCTTTCTGTTGCCGTCGCGCTATATGTGCCCAGGCTTTTTATTCATGGCTTTACATTTCATGTCTTTTAACTCAAGGACGCGATTTCGCGATCCTTGTCCTTTGTACTTTCTCGCACTTTACTTTCTTGTTGCCCCGCGCTTTGCACCCTGGCATTTACTTGTATATGTCTGTCTTTTACTCCAGGACATCCTGGTCCTTCTTTACGTGCTTGCACTTTACTTCCTGCATTTACTTGTTGCTCTGCGCTTTATGCGCCATGGCCTTGCTTCTGCTTTACTCTCCGTACTTTACTTCCCTGTGCTGTCGTGCTTGCTCTTGCACTCACCTTTTGTATGTGTTCGTCTTTACCTTGTTGCCACACTTCGTGCATATGCTTTGCTCGTGTATGTATTCTATCTCTGTCGCATGCTTCTTTACTTGCTTACGCTTATCGTTTAATCGAGGTGCAACCCCATGCCTCGTGAGTCGTCCTTTACACTTGCGTAGTCAAGAATAGGATCTCATACCTTACGAGTTGCTTACGTAGTTGCCTGCTTGTGCGTTACGATGATCGAGGTATGATCTCATACCTAGTGCGCAGCTCTAGTGTTCTACCCTCGTGGTGCAGCTTCGCCCATCGAGTCTTGCCCCTCGTTTTGCCATTGTATTAGTATGTGCAAGGGTTTGTCCCTTGTCAGCTTGCACTCCCTGAGTGCAGCTTCGAGTGTATAGTCTATATCGTTCACTTGTCTTAAAAGGTCACGACACACACTATGCACTTCGTCTCTCCAAAGACATCGTCTAAGGTGCAAACCTAATTCCAAGGATGTATAGCTTGTAAAGCAGAGATAGCGACTGGATCTCCCAAATCGATGTATTTGGGATAGGTGTGTTACAAACCTTAGTTCGCATATCTGATACAACTCAGATAACCTTGTTTAGGAACCTATGCACGAGTAGGGCGAGGATCCTAGAGAGGTACTTGCGCCATCGCTAGATCAGCATTACCTCGTCTCTGATGCGAGACTTAGTTTCTAGGCTTTCTGGTTGAACCAAGATTGTAGCGCCTTCCTTCCTTCGTGAAGGTATTGTTGGATCTCTTACGAGGGATCCATGTTCCACCTCTTGTAGTTGTACCCTTAGTCACGTACGATATGTTTGGACTACGAAGAGCAGGACGAAAGGTCTATAGTAACCTCCAAGCGTGTATTGACACATTAAGCTAACCTGTTATGTTGATAATCGCCTAATAGGCAGATTGCTTGCGATTGTCTAAAGGACCCGAGCACGATAAGTGGGAACTTGAATGAGTTCACTGTGGGCTTCTGTAAAGCAGAAGTATTGGGATTTTCTGCAAGAGATCCATGCCCTCTCATCGTGGTTGTACTTTTGAATAGGTACGTTGCGTACTACGATGAGTAGGATGAGAGGTTTATGTCTGCCTCGAACATGCAATGGCATGTGTTTGAGATCACAAGAGTGATGTTTCTACCCTCACTACGGATTGGCCCTTTTCATCGTGGTTGTACATTTGAATAGGTTCGTTGCGTACTGCGGTGAGTAGGGTGAGAAGTGTGTGGTTGCCTCGAACGCGCAATGGCGCGTATAATTCACCTAAATAATAATCATGCGCCTTCACAGGCAGGATGCTAGATTGGGTTAAAAGACCAGAGCATGTAGAATGGGACGGCAGTTAAGAAACCCTCCATCGTGCTCATTCAGGACGGTTCATCAAGAGAGAGAATGGATGGTACAAAACTCCGATGGACAGTCATTAATGGCAATCTCGGGCAAAGATCTGACCTTCCCAGTCATCGGATATTAGGGGAAATCCTTGAGGCCACTTCTGCAAAAGTTCGGATGCGCATCCATTGGGCCTTTGTTTGCCTTTGGGGATTTACTCTCTTGGTCACTGGTCGTCCCCTTAGGAAGCGGACTCAGTCAGTCATTCGAGGTATAATAAAATACATAGCATAATGGACCCTCGAATCGATCTCGGTTGTTTCTACGTTTTGCCTTGTGCGTACCCACAACGGCATGCTCATAATGAGACAAGATATAACTTAAACACATGATCATGAGATATGCGTGTTGTGACGTGAATTGATTGCTTGCTTGTTAGCTCGATAGTTTGGTGCGCTACTCGTTGAGCTATGTACGCTTGTCGAGGCGTTACCCTTGTTGGTTAAACTGCTTGCGCAGTTCTGCTAAGTAATGACTAGCTTCTCATGTTGGTCAATTACTTATAATAGTAGCATTATGCTAGTTGTTACGATTAATGTAGTTGCTTGCCGATGGACTGAGTCATCCAATGATACTTGTATATGTATTACGAGCGTTGTTATGAATGCTTGTCTTATGCAATTGCTTTGCTTGACTGTGGGATAAAGTTAGTTACTCTTGATCTTTAGAATCTGTGGGATTGTTATAGTTGCTTGTTTAGCTCTATGATCTTTATTGCTCTTGTACGTAGCTGTTTGTTTTACTAGAGCTTTGCTTACTCTACAGCACAATTGGTTAGATTTGCTAGTTTTGCTTGTTCCTGCTTGAGCTAGCGTTTATCTTGCTTATTGCAGCCTTTGTTCTTTCTTGTCCTTTGCACCCCTACTAGTCTGTTGTGGGACTGACCCATTTCATGGGCAGGTGGTGAACAGGTTATACAGCTTGTGATGGCACGATGACGCGATGCGTTCAAGGCAAGGCCCTTTCCTGACGTTGCGCTCCTGAGGATACTTTTGATGGATGTGGTATGAAGTTTCTTGAAAGCATCTCTTCTGATTTAAACTCTGGATTTCTAAAACTGTATTACCAAAACTTGGTTCTTCATTTCATTTCAATCAAATATATATATATATATATATATATATTTGAATTGCAAATCGGTTTGTAAAGGGTAGTCTGCTTTTGTGTTGTAATGCGCCCAAGGTCTAGGGACTTGCTGTTTTGAACCTGATCTTCCGCTGAACTTTTGTTTTAAACTCTGATAAATGAATGATTTTAAAGCTTTCAACCTTTTTCATAAAAGGTTTCAAGTCCACGATTTTGGGGTGTTACACAATTGTTCTGAAACGGGTTTGCCTTGTTTGCAGGAGCCCTACGCCTACTCGGCGTTATCGGTATTGTTTACCATACTCTTTCCTGTGTGTTTTGTCAGAGGTCATGTTCCCCTAGGACCGGTCCCAACGACCAGGTTAGTCCCTAACAGATCGAGTCTCGACTGTGAGGGCCCAAGCCCTTCTTGAACCCATCACCCTGGACACCTGAGACATGATGAGGGCACATGAGATGGTAAGGGAACTCATACGTACTTTCAGACCCGGTCTGATCAGGTGGACGACCAAATTGCCCACTTGACGCTGACCGCGAGTGTCATTCAGGAGTGTGTGGATGTGCTCAACATGAAACTGGACGAGCGCTTTCAGCAACTCCTAACTGTAAAAACCAAAAAAAAAAACTTGGATTTGGGTCGGATTCGGGTCGGATCCGAACCCGGACCCAACATAGGCACTGCCTCTCGTGTCTTTTAAAGACAACGAGGCCGAGGGGGGGGAGGTTCTTGAAACCCCCCTTTCCCCTTTGCTCTCTCGTTCTCTCTGCTCTCTCCCCTGACTACCTCCTCTCGTTCCCCTGCAGCCACCAACGGCCACAGTCACCAGCGACCGAAGCCGCCGGCCACCACCTTCTTCCTTCTCCCTGTTGCGAAGGCACCGACGACCGAAGCCGTCGGCCACCACCTTCTTCCTTCTCTCTGCAGCGAAGGCGCCGACGACCCACCGCCTTCCGCTCTGGCACCCTCCGTTCTCTCCCTGCATCCGGCCACCTACCGCTGGAAGCCCATGTGCGTACCCCTCTGTCGCCTCCTCTTCCCCTTTTCTTTTCTTCCTTCTATCGACCGACAGGGGCAAAAGCCCCTGTCTGTCGGTATTTTACGGCAGGGAATGGTCATCCGACAGGGGCTTTAGCCCCTACCAGTTTGCCGACAGGTCGGCAGGGGTAAAACCCCTGCCGCCGGTGAGAAGGGTTCTGGTAGGGGGTTTTGGGCCCCTGCCTGCCCTTTTGTCTTCACCAAGGAGGGTCGAGACCCCCTCCCTATCTCCTTCACCAGGGAGGGTCGAGACCCCTCCCTGTCTCCTTTTTCACAGGGAGGGTCGAGCCCCTCCCTGTTCCTCTATTTGGGTGCGCAGGGGAGGGTCTGACCCTCCCTGCCTTCGATCTTCGCAGGGGAGGGCTCGACCCTCCCTGCCTTTGTAGTACGCAGGAGGGGTCAAGCTCCCTCCTTACTCCCTTTGATTTCAGGGAGGGGTCGAGCCCCCTCCCTGCTCCCTGCTGCCAAGGGAGGGGTCGAACCCCCTCCCCGCACCACCTTTAGCAAGGGAGGGACCCAACCCCCTCCATGCTCCTTGTTACGGCAGGGGAGGGGTTGAGCCCTCCCTGCTCCCTATTACGACAGGGGAGAGGGTCGAGCCCCCTCCCTGCTCCCTTTTCTCGGGTGTCAGGCAGGGGCTTCGCCCCCTGTCTTTTGCGTATTCGGCAGGCAGGGGCGAAGCCCCCTGCCTCCCCCTTAGTGGCTTGCGGGCAAGGGCCTCGCTCCTGCCACTTTGCTCTTTCGGCAGGCAGGGCGAAGCCTCCCTCAATGTCTTCTTCAGGCAGGGGTGCAACCCCCTGCCTCCCTATTTCTCGCTGACAGCAGGTCAACATGGGCTCGCAGCCCCTGTCCCTGTTTCTTGCTCGTAAAGCAGGTTTGCCGGGGGCACGCTGCCCCTGCCTTTGCTTCCTTTACGTCAGGACAACGACAGTGCCCCTGACTTTCTAACTTCGGTTTTAGCTTGCTAAGATCGTCGCTTTTGCAGCTTGTACAACGGATCCTGCTCACGCTTCGCGGCCCGAGCAGTCAGTCGTTTAGACCCACAGACGCCAGCAAGCTCGCAGCTCCGCAAGGTAGGGGAAGATTGCACGAAGGACTTGGACAATTGAATTGAGTTCAATTAACTAAAAAAGATAATTAAATAAATATATATATATATATATTTATACGAGTACACATTTAACTCAAGGATGCGGTTTCGCGATTCTTGTCATTTACTTTTTGTCATGTCTTCCTTTTGCCGACGCGCATTGCGCCCAGGTTTGTGTTTGCACTCTTGCTTAAAGTCTTTACCTTGTCGTCGCGCTTTGCGCACAGGCTCTTGCTTTTGCAAATGTTTTGTTAGTGCCTTGCTATTGCAGATGACGCTCAGGTTTTCGCCCATTGCACGTGCTATAAAGGCATCCTCATGGAGGATGCAAAGGCATTTACTACTCTCTCTCTTGCGACAAGAGTTGAGTCGAGAGCTTGGCGATACATTCTCATCTAAGGAGAGGGATACCTCGCAAGGATCCTGCCTCTTCGAGTGTGCAGTCCTGCAAAGTAGACTTGAGATTTAGGGAGCTGCGCAAAAGCATCAAAGACTGCCCAAATCAAAGTATTTAGAAGAATGTGTTTTGGCTGGTTTTGTTCGCCTATTCGACATATTTCGGGTAACCCCGAATTGGGGCTTGAGCGAACTTCTCATCGGGGGTTCTGTTGAAAAACCTGTATCCCATCTATCGAGGCCGGTATCGAGTCATGCGAGGCATGTAGATACCCCGATAGCAGATGAGATTCGAGAAAATCACATGTCAGATGTTCTGGCATAAGTTGTTGGTTGTTTCAAAAGATAAAGAATGTCAAAAGTAAAGTTTGAGAAACATTATATCTTTGTGAAACACTTTTGTTGAGGTTCCTATTGAGGAACTATACCCCTTTCATCCTAGAGTAATTGTAGTCGTGCACTACACGCTAGTACTGTGATGATCAGATGAGATGGTCATCCGACCTCGAATAGTGCTAAATGCACAATGTTGTAATAACATAAAATAGTGACTATTCGCTTTCACAGGCAAGATGCTCGAGTGGTTTAAAGACCACAGCATTAGAATGGGTCGTTAGTTAAGCAACCCCTAACGCACCTATTTGCTTCTTGTTGTCTGTTAAGGGAAAGGACAGAGTGGTACAAAAACTCCAATGGACAGGTTGTTAACAACCACCCCACGGGCAAAGATTTGGCCTCCCCAGTCATTGGAGTTAGGGGAAGGGACTACCAGACATTATCGTAGGTGTTAGATCCCATTGACTTCTGCAGAAGTTGGATGCATCTGTGGTACTGCTTACCTGCCTTTGGGGAATTCTCTCTCGGCTAAAGTCGTCCCCTTAGGAACGGACTCAACTAGCTATTCGAATTATTGAAAATACATAGAATAACAGACGCCCGAACTAGTCTCAGTTGTTTCTACGTTTTTCCTGCGCGTACCTGCAGGCCAATAATATCGAAACATAAGTCTGTTCACATTAGTTGATGGGTCATAAGACTTTCGTGTGCTTTGGGTACGCAATGATTTGAATATTTGCACATATAACTTGAATCCTGTGAATTTAGCGAACTACGTAGGAGTTACATATGTTGATGTTTAGTTGATTTATATTATGTAATCTGCGTCTTCTCATATGTCGTTTACGCATGCTTTGAGGTCCTATTTGAGGATTTCAATATTCCTGGTGTCAATGATACGATGTGTAGTATTATATGCTTCTGTATGATGTGATTGAAATGTCACGTGATAAGAAATGTTGAAAGCATGCGATAAATGTTTATAGTTCATGGAACCTTGTTGGAAGAACGTGGATCTTGTGATTTGTTTTACCATGTGAAGTGATACGATGCATATTGCTGGTATACATGTTTGTGCCCATGTTGGTGGCTACTGACCCCAAGAGCAATCAATTGTTCGGAGCAGTCGATTGTATTGATGCATGTATCACTGAGTATGGTATTTGTTGAGGACATGATCTCTAAAGGATTATCTGCGAGGGCGTGTATAATCAAGATCTGGTAACCGGCTAGAGTGATAGATTCTTTGTTAGGATGTACGTTGTCCAAGAGCGGGTAGCCACAAAGACGGTGAACTCCTGTGAGGAAGTGTATGATCTAAGACCAGGTATATCATCTAAGGCGGTGATTCCTTGTGAGGTTGTACATTTCCCAGACCAGGTGAATCGGCATTGATCTTGTTGATTATAATAGTGGCTATCGACCCTGAGAGCGATCATTTGTGTTGATGCGTGTATCGCAATGATTTTCATTGCATATGGGCATTTGTTGGGGACCGAGTTCCCAAAGGATTCTCTGTGAGGGTATGTATGATCAAGATCAGGTGACCCGGCTAGAGGGTAGAATCTCTGTGAGGATGTACACTGTCCACGAGCGGGTAGCCGCAAAGACGGTGAACTCTTATGAAGAAGTGTATGGTCCAAGACCAGGTATATCATCTAGGGCAGTAATTCCTTATGAGGTTATACATTTCCAAGATCTGGTAACCCGGTTAGAGCGGTAGAATCTCTATGAGGATGTACACTGTCCACCAGCGGATAGCCGCAAAGACGGTGAACTCCTGTAAGAAAGTGTATGGTCCAAGACCAGGTATACCATCTAATGCGGTAATTCCTTGTGAGGTCGTACATTTTCCGGACCAAGCGATCCGACGTGGAACTTGTGAATTTTGATTACCATAAAAAGTTATGGTAAGTTGTGATGATCTTCTGAGATTGATTGAGATAGCCAGCTATGAATCTATAGTTTTGGCTTTCTGTTTTAGCATGATTATATGATGAACTCAGATGTGTGAATCAGATCTTTATTGATTTTAGATCATGATCATGTTTTGGACCTTCTATGGAAGGGTAGCCTTTTATGAGAAAGTATGATGCCTTAAGTGAGTCATAACAGGATACAGTTGGCCACGCAAGGCCTTGAGAGTTTGGAATAGATTAAGGTTGTTCAGGACAAAGAGTTTGTTAGAAATAGTGAGAGCGACAAACGATGTCCTGATAATGATTAAATGTAGAGACCCCGTTCAAGGATCGAAAACAAGCTTGTTGCGTGGTAGTTCACAGCTTACGATTAAATGAATCGTCATGCTGCATTTGACAGTTGCATTACTTGCTTTGAACTGCTTACTTGTTTTGCATTGCTTACCTGTTTAACTGTATATTTGCTTTAAATTGCTTAGCATACTGAATTAAATGTACTTAATTCAGTTTCATGTAGTCTCTCTTATGCACCTACTAGTTTTTCGCGAAACTAACCCATTCTATGGGTACAGGTGATGTTTAGGTACACCACGGGTGATGGCGCGATGGCAAGATGACTTCAAGATTTGCTTTTTCCTGCTCTTAGCTCGCGTCCTGGACGTTTTTGGGTTTTGGCACGGGTTTTCTTTTGGATATCCGAATTTTGTACTTTTTGATTCTTTTAGCTAATGTGCCCAAAGTTGTCAGCTTGCCTTTCTAAATTTAACAAAAGAATAGTCTTCCGCTCATTACATAAGTAAACTCTGAAAGGAAAGAGATTTTCTTCTAGTCTCTTGCCTGTTTTCTTAAAGTTTCGCAAGTTTGAAATTTTGGGGCGTTACACTAACGGTTATGGATGTTATTTGGAACCAAAAAAAACAATTGAAACGATCATAACGGGGGATCCAACTTGGGCAACCAGTCTTCGAGTCCCACAAACGGACCCTACCAGGCCCGCCAATCCAGACTGGAGTTTCTGAAGTTTGCAGGAGTAGACCCCACGAGTTAGTTGTTCTGAACCAAGCAATATTTCTGAATCGCGAAGATGCTTGAGGAGGATCAGGTTGCCTTCGCCTCGATCTACCAGTAGGAAAAGGTTATATGTTGTTTTCACTAGTTAGAAACCTAGTTGGAGACACCTTCTTAGGAGGCTTTTTCGAGAGCCTTGGTGATGATGTAAAATCTGAAAAAAAAAAGAAATAAAATAAAATAAAACTTGGATTCGAGTTGGATCCGGACCGACCCGGATCCAACGGAGGCACCGCCTCTCGTGCCTTCTAAAGACAGCGAGGCAGGGGTTTCAAAGTGAACCCCCCCCCCCTTTTCCTCTCTCGTCTCTCTCTCTCCCCCGACCACCTCTCTCACTCTCCTCGCGTTTGCCGAGTAACCGCCACCGGCGACTCTCTCCGGCGACCTCTAGGTATGCGTCGCCCTCTCTTCTCCTTCTTCGTCCATCTCTCTCTCTCTCCCTCTTTCTCTACGTTCACCGAAAGGCTGGCAGGAGGCCAGTGGCCCCTGACGTGCCTTCCCCTACCTCTCTCTCGCGTTGCTACTCCTTTGCCAGGCAGGAGGGCTCTGCCCCTTGCCTTTGCTTCCATTTTTCACAGAGAGGGTCGAGCCTCCTCCCTGTTCCTCGGTACCTCGAACAGCAGAGGAGGGGTTGAGCCCCTCCCAGCTCTCTTTTACGGTGGGGGAGGGGGTCAAGCCCCTCCCTGCTCATGGTTACGGCAAGGGAGGGGTCTGAGCCCCTCCCTGCTCTCTTTTACGGCAGGGGAGGGGGTCGAGCCCCTCCCTGCTCCCTGTTACGGCAGAGGAGGGGGTCAAGCCCCTCCCTGCTCCCCTTTTTCCGGTAGGGGAGGCGACGAGCCCCTCCCTGCACCCTCGTTGTTCATGGGAGGGGTTGCGACCCTCCCTGCACCTTCCAGCGACAGGGAAGGGGCGGAGCCCCCTCCATGTACCCCCTTATTCAAGGGAAGGGCTGAGCCCCTTCCCTGCATACCCTTTGGCAGGGATGGGGCCAAGCCCCTCCCTGTACACTCGTTTTACAAGGGAGGGGCGGCCCCTCCCTGCACCCTCAGTTTGGCGGGCGAGGGGCCAAGCCCCCTCCCTGTGCCTTCTCCTTTTAGTAGGCAAGGGCATCGCCCTTGCCTTCACTAATTTCGGCAAGCAGGGGCGAAGCCCCTTGCCTCCCCCTTTGTGGCTAATGGGCAGGGGCCTAGCCCTTGCCTCTTTGCTTTTTGGCTGGAAGGGGCAGAGCCCCCTTCCTCTCCCCCCGCATCAGGGGGGGGCTTCACCCCCTGCCTGTTCGCATAATCGACAGGCAGGGGATAAGTCCCTGCCTCCTTGCATGCTCGACAGACAGGGACGAAGCCCCTGCCTCCCCTTCGTTGTTGACAGGTAGGGGCGCAACCCTGCCTCCCCTCGCTTTCTGAGGGCAAGGGTGCAACCCCCTACCTCCTCGTAGTTTGTTGACAGCAGGTCAGCAGGGGCTCGCAGCCCCTGCCCCTGATTCTTGCGCTTATAGCAGGTACACAGAGGCACGATGCCCCTGCCTTTGCTTCCTTCACGTCAGGATAGCGGCAGTGCCCCTGACCTTCTACTTTCGATATTAGCTTACTAAGATTGTCGTTTTTGCAGCTCGTACAACGGATCCCGCTCGCGCTCTATGGCCTGAGCCGTCAATCGCCTACACCCGCAAACACCATCAAGCTTGCAACTCCCCAAGGTAGGGGAAGATTGCATGGAGGACTTGGACAATTGAAATAAGTTCAATTAACTAAAAAAGATAATTAAATAAATATATATGCTTTCAAACCATGATCTGGAGGCTTGCTTTTAGCCATACAATGCTCTGGTTAATTTGCATACATATTCCTTTGGGTCTCCCTCTGCATAACCTTGAGGTTGCTCCATGTAAACCTCTTCTTTTAAATCCCCATGCAGAAATGCATTTTTAACATCAAGCTGACTAAGGGTCCACTCATGTTCAATTGCCAGGCCAAGAATAATACGAATAGTTTCCATTTTCACCACTGGGTTGAATGTCGCCTTGTAATCTTGACTGTATTCTTGAGTAAAACCTTTGGCAACAAGACGTGCTTTGTATCGTTCAATGCTACCATCCGTTTTATATTTAATCTTATAAACTCATTTTGAGCCAACAACATTTTTATCTGGGGCACGGCCAACTATCTCCCATGTTTGACACTCATGAAGCGCCTCGATTTCTTCATTCATCGCTTCAATCTATTTGTTAGAATGAATAGCTTGACTAAAACCAAGTGATTCTTCGTGTTTTTCAATCTTGGATAGAAAAAATTGAAAATCCATTGAAAAAGTATCATAACTCACCCACTTTTCAAAAGGATGCCTTACCCTGCCAGATCTTCTTGGTGCCTCTCCGTTATTGGACAATGCCATGTGTTCTCCAGCAAGCGCATTTGTTTGCTCTTTGAGTCTCCTGGTATAGACATTTCCTTTGTATCTCAGACATTCTATTTTCGATGCCTCATCTGAAGTCGTCTCATCACATATGCGTTCAGAAGCCAGATTAGTGTGTTCTGCAGTATGTGAAATAAGTTCAGCACTGAGCCATGGATCATACCAATTATCAGTAGTGTCAATGCGTTCACAATTGTGATCCGCTTTATTCCCCAGAAAACTATTTTCATCAAAAACAACATTTTTTGAAATTCTGATTCTTTTACTTGCAGGATCATAGCACCTGTAACCCTTGTGTTCATCTGCATAACCTACAAATTGGCATATAGAGGCTTTGTCATGAAATTTAGTTCTCATAGATCTATCAATATGTACATAACATGTGCATCCAAAAACTCGTAACTCATCATAATCAGGATGTACACCATAGAGAACATAATAGGGAGACTGATTTTCAAGAATAGGCATAGGAAGGTGATTTATCACATGAGTGACAGTATGAAAAGCTTCTGTCCAAAGACTAATAGGCACGTTAGAACCATGCATCATGCTCATTGCACTTTCCACGATGTGTTTGTGTTTGCGTTCAGCAATTCCATTTTGTTGTGGAATGTACGGACAAGAAACTCTACGATGTATCTCATTATCTTAGAGAAAATCTAAAAATTCTTTGGAGGAATACTCACCACCTCCATCACATTGGAGAATTTGAATATTTTGAGAGAATTGAGTTTTAACGTAGGCATGAAAATGACAAAAAATAAGACAAACCTCTGATTTGTGTTTCATAAAGAATATCCAGGTAAAGCGAGAAAATTGTTCAATAAAGTATACATAATATTTACTTCCAGAAGAGGAAGGATTGGGGGCTGGGCCCCAAACATCAGAATATATTATCTCAAAAGGCATGGAGGCTCTTTTATTTATTTGATGAAAAAGAAGTACATGACTTTTGTTGACCGGACAACTAGAACACATTTTATTCTTCAACGAGGGTGAAACAAACTCTGGAAGAAAACCATTGGACACTAGTTTTTCAATAAAGACTTGACTACAATGACCAAGACGGAAATGCAAAAATTTTGGCTTATTATATTGAGATATACTTAGAACACTTCTAGAGGCGTGATCGGACTTGAGGGGCTTCAGAACAGTAGAGGTTGGATCTTCATTGAAGATATATATGTTTCCACGTCGCTCCCGTTTAGCGAACGTCTTCTTCGTTTGAAGATCCTTGACAAAGACAGATGTAGGAGTGAATTCAACAGATGAATTGGCAGAATCAACAAGCTTAGAAACAGAAACAATGTTTTTCTTGATAATTGGTGCATGGACAACATTAGATAAAGGAATGGATGAAGATTCAGACAAAGGGATGAGGACGTTGCCTATGTTTGAAATAGGGTGGTGAGTCCTATCTCCAGTTACAATACTAGATTTACCAAAATAGGGGATTAAAGTAAAGAACTTACCTGCATTGTCAGTGACATGAGCAGCCCCAGAGTCAACATACCATATTCCATCATCATTCTGTTTCAGGTTCAGGTTAGCTATAGCAGACAAGAGAAGATCCTTAGCATCATCACTAACCCGAAAGGTACCCGCAGATCCTGATAGAGCAACATTTATATTGCTTTGTATTCTATTGCGGTTTTGAGGATTTTGGTGATTGAACCAGCAATTTGCTTTGATGTGGCCACGTTTGTTGCACTGATAGCAAATGGGAACACTTTTGTTGTTCTGACTTCCTGCAAATAAATTAGGCAATCCACTGGGAGTGGGGAGCAATCCTCGTCCTTCTTGCCCACCCCTCCCTCTTCCTCGTCCTCCACCAAAATAGTTGTCTGCTCGTCCATGCCCCAAACCAAAGCCTGTAGCAAGGACTTCATAAGAATCAGATTGTCCACTTGCTACACTTGTTAAACCCTTTAACGTGGCCTCATATTGTAACATCTTGGCTCACAGATCTTCAAAGCTAGGGAGCTTAGGTAGACATAACAAAGAGGTCACAAACACATGATATTCTTGTCCCAATGCATTCAATGTCTATTGCACCATGTCTCGATCTGATACCTTACACCCCACCACAGCTAGCTTGTAAAACCTCAAAAAAAAAATTTGTTGGACCCGGGTCGGATCCAGATTTAGACCCGACCCGGATCCAAAAGGAGAGGCGGTTGGGCAAAGCCTCACCACCTCCCTCGGGTCTTCTATATACAGCGAGACAGGGGGGGGGGGGGGGGGGTGTTCAAATACAAAACCCCTTCCCCTCTCCTGCTCTCTCGTTCTCTCTCCCCGACACTCACTCTCTTCCCTTCTCCCCCCGACTCGTCTATGCACCCTCTCTCTCGCTGGAGACCCCTGTCAACCCGTTGCCACCTGCAACCTCCCTTCGACGCTGTCGCCACCTGCTACCTCCCTCTGACGTCGCCGCTGCCACCGTCGATGATCTCCAAGTACGCTTCTCTTTTTCTTTCGTCTTTCTTCTTCTTATTCCCCTTCTACTTCTTCTTCTTCTTCGTTTCCCCTTCTCCCCCCTATCCCTCTTGTTTTGCCGGCACCGGTGTCGGCCCACCTTTCCGGCAGGGGCTTCTGCCCCCCTGCCTCTTTCTTGTTCTTCCGGCAGGGGACAAAGCCCCCTGCCTTCTGTTGTTTTTCGGCAAGGGGTTCTGCCCCCTGCCTCATGTGGTTTTCCGACAAAGGGCTTTGCCCCCGTGCCCCCCATCTTGTTCCTGGCAGAGGGCTTTGCCTCCCCTGCCTTCTTATGTTTCCCGGCAGGGGGCGAGACCCCCCTGCCTTCATTTCGTTTTTCAGCAAGGGGCTTCGCCCCCCTGCCTTCTTATGCTCCCCGGCAGGGGCGAAGCCCCCTGCCTTCTTTGGTTTCCGAGCACGGGGCGAAGCCCCCTTGCCTTCTTCTTGATTTTCGGCAGAGGGCGAATCCCTCTACATCTCCTTTGTTTTCAGGCAGGGGAATTCGCCCCCCTGCCTTGATCTAGTGGCCAGCAGAGGCAGAGCCCCTTATCCTGTTTTCGGTTGAGACAGGTTCGGCAGGGAGCCTCTGCTCCCTCCCCTACCTTTTATGTCCTAGCAGGCAGGGAGCATGAGCCCCTGCCTCTGTGGCTTTTTGTCAGCAAGGGTGAGGCCCCTGCCTCCTACACCCTTGCAGGCAAGGTGCAATGCCTCAGCCCGTGCCTCTGCATCTCTGGCGTCTGGGAGTGGGCCTCCCTGCCTCTGGCACCCTGGTCAGCAGAGTGCAGAGTTCTTGCCTCTGCAGCCTGCAGGCAGGAAACCTTGCTGCCTTTGTTGCTCTTTTGCATTCTGCAGGGAGTTGAGCTCCCTGCCTACCCTCGTATCGGGGTCCGGCACTGATGCAGGTCTTACCAGACCCACTTCTCATTTGTATTTTGGCATGCTAACTTTTTTAGCATCACAGGTTGAATGGTGGATCTTGCTCGTCCTTCGTGGCTTGAGCTCGTGCTTACCTACGCCGCTGGCATACGAGGACCGCAACCCCTCAAGGTAGGGGAAGATTGCACAGAAGACTTGGACAATTGAATTGAGTTCAATTGACTAAAAAAGACAATTAAATAAATATATATGCATATATATATCATATATATTTATACGAGTACGCATTTAACTCAAGGACGCAGTTTCGTGATCCTTGTCCTTTACTTTGCCGCCGCGCATCGCGCAAAGGTTTTGCGTTGCACTCCTGCTTACAGCCCTTTACTTTGTCGTCGCGCATCGCGCAAAGGTTTTGCGTTGCACTCCTGCTTACAGTCGTTTACTTTGCCATCGTGCATCGCGCAAAGGTTTTGTGTTGTACTCCTGCTTACAGTCCTTTACTTTGTCGTCGCGCATCGCGCAAAGGTTTTGTGTTGCACTCCTGCTTACAGTCATTTACTTTGCCATCGTGCATCACGCAAAGGTTTTGTGTTGCACTCCTGCTTACAGTCTTTACTTTGCCGTCGCGCTTTGCACCCAGGATCTTGCTTTTGCATATGTGTTGTTACTGCCTTACTATTGCAGATGACGCTCAGGTTTTCACTCATTGCATACGCGTTTGAGGCATCCTCGTGGAGGATGCAAGAGACATCTACCACTCTCCCTCTTGCGACAAGAGTTCAGTCGGGAGCTGGCGATACAACTTCGTCTAAGGAGAGGGATACCACGCAAGGATCCTGGCTCTTCGTGTACGCAGTCCTGCAGAGTCGACTTGAGATTTTAGGCAACTGTGCAAAAGCATCAAAGACTGCCCAAATCAAAGCATTTAGAATGAGGTGATTGGTTGGTTCTATTGAGAAACCTGTATCCTGTCTATCGAGGCCGGTAACGAGTCATGCGAGGCATGTAGATACCCCGATAGCGGATAAGATTCGAGATAATCACATGCCAAATGTTGGCACAAGCAGTTGGTTGTTTCAAAAGATAAAGAATGTCAAAGTGTAGTTTGAGAAGCATTACATCTTTGTGAAACACTTCTGATGAGGCTCTTATTGAGGAGCTAAACCCCTTTCATCCTAGAGTACTTGTAGTCGTGCACTACACGCTAGTACTACGATGATCGGATGAGACGGTTGTGCGACCTCGAACAGTGTTAAATGCACAATGCTGTAATCACATAAAATGGCCTCACATTCGCCTTCACAGGCAAGATGCTCGAGTGGTTTAAAGACCACAGCATAGAATCGGTTGTTAGTTAAGCAACCCCTAACGCACTCATTCGCTTCTTGTTGTCTGTCAAGAGAGACGACAGAGCGGTAATAAACTCCAATGGACAGGTTGTTAACAACCACCCCACGGACAATGATCCGACCTCCCCAGTCATTGGAGTTAGGGGAAAGGGGCTACAATAGTTAGCTCAACACTTCTGCAGAAGTTGGATGCATCTGTGGCACTGCTTATCAGCCTTTGGGGAATTCTCTCTTGGCTAAAGTCGTCCCTTTAGGAGCGGACTCAACTAGCTATTCGGGTTATTGAAAATACATAGAATAACAGACGTCTGAACTAGTCTCAGTTGTTTCTATGTTTTGCCTGCGCGTATCCGTAGGCCAGTAATATCGAAACATAAAGTCTGTTCACACTGGTCGATTGCTTGCTTGCTCGGTAGTTCAGTATGCTACTCGTTGAGCTATGCACGCCTGTCAAGGCATTACTCTATTTGGTTAAACTGTTTACGAAGTTCTTTGTTGCGTAATAATTAGCTTCTCATACTAGTTAAGTGCATATAATAATAGCATTATGCGAGTTGCTATATATTAGCATATGACTTGCTTTACCCCTTGGTTGAACTGCTTGGTGCTTGTTGCAACGTAGCACTTGTTGGCTTGCATCTATTATGATTTATGTGATTGCATACAGCTCATAATCTACAAACTGGTGGCAACTAGGACTGATGTAGCCGCTTGTCTTATAAGCTGCTTACATATTTTGATATAACTGCTATCGTATGATTAATTATCATATGTAGCTTATGAATTGCTTGCAATGCAATGGTTTATGCCTTACGATTAATTTAATTACTTGTTGATGGACTGAGCCATTTGATGGTAATTGTATGTATTACGAGCGTTGCTATGAGTGCTTGTCATATTCAGTTGTTTTGTTTGGCTGTGAGATAGAGTTAGTTACTCTTCGCCAATAGAATCAATTGGATTGACATATCTGCGTGTTCTCATGTATCGTTTACGCATGCTTTGAGGTCCTATTTGAGGATTGTAATGTTCCTTGTGACAATAATACGATGCGTAGGATTATATGCTTCTGTGTGATGTGATTGTTATGCCACGTGATAAGAAATGTTGGAAGTATGCGATAATATGTTCATGGTTCATGGAACCTTATTAGAGGAATGGGTGATCGTGTGTTTTGTTTTACCATGTGGAGTGATACGATGCATATTGCTGATATACATGCTTGTGCCCATATTGGTGGCTACTGACTCCAAAAGCGGTCAATGGTTCGGAGCAGTTGATTGTATTGATGCATGTATCACTGAGTTGATATCTGTTGAGGACCTGATCTCCAAAGGATTATCTACGAGGGCGTGTATGATCAAGACCAGGTAACCAGCTAGAGTGGTAGATTCTCTGTGAGGATGTACACTGTCCACGAATGCGTACCCGCAAAGACGGTGAAGTCCTGTGAGGAAGTGTATGGTCCAAGACCAGGTATACCATCTAGGGCAGAATTTCTTGTGAGGTTATACATTTCCCAGACCAGATGATCTGACGTTGATCTTGTTGATTATTATAGTGGCTATCGACCCTGAGAGCAGTCATTTGCGTTGATGCGTGTATCGCAATGATTTTCATTGGATATGGCATTTGTTGGGGACCGGCTTCTCAAAGGTTTCGCTGTGAGGGTATGTATTGTAATAACCTCAATTTTTGTAATTTATTTATTTAAATTTATTTGAAAATAATGAGTACTTTTCTAAATTTGGGCCTCGGATCCGTTACTGGATCCAGAAAAGAATGCATAAATAACCCACCATGGGGTATTAAAACTATACTTATAATAGTTAAATAAATAATTAATAGTATAAAAAAAAAACCGAGTATTTAATGTTGGATCCGTGTTTGGATCCAAATGGATCCAACATATGGATCTAAGATCCATAAAATGATCTTTATATCCATATTCATAATAAAACTAATAATATAATAATAAGAAGAATATATAAATAAAATTTAAATTTTTATTTATTTAATTATCCGAGGATCCACAGTTGGATCCATTCGGATCCAACTGATGGATCCATATAGTTGGGGGTCGGGTTACGGGCCTCGGGTCCGGACCCGAGCCGCGCCCCTGTAAGTTTTTAAAAGGCAAGGGGCAACCCGATAAGGGTTGCCCGATAAAACCCTAGCAAAACAGGAAAGAGGGGGGGGTTACACAGGCGTAACCGAAACCCCACCCATCTCGGCAAGAAGGGGGGGTTCGACGATAAATGGGAGATGGAAGAGGGGGGTCTCACCCTCTCCCCTCATCTCCCTCGTTTCTCCCTTCCCTCATCTCTCTCTCCCTCTCTCTCTCTCTCTCTCTCTCTCTCTCTCTCTCTCTCTCTCTCTCTCTCTCTCGAGTTGGGTGAGAGGAGGTCGCCGGCGAGCTGCGGCAGCCCACGTCCACCATTGCCGACCTCCAGCGATCTCCCCGTCACGGCAGCAGCAAGGAGCAGCCCAGCCGACTGTGCATACGTGCCTCCAGCCTCCGATCGCCATAAATCGCCGGAAAATTTCTTAAATAGGTATGGGTTTTCTTTTGGGTTAAATGAGGAAAACGAACATGGATTCGATTTCCATGAAGTATTTTAGTGTAGAACCATGTGGGTGAGTAAATCTAAGCATTTACTCTACAATCCATTGATGAAATCCATGTGTTTCATGTGTTAGAAAGTGACTTGGAATACATTGGGTTCAATAATGAACCCATACTTATGCAAGTGGAGTGCAAATATACCCATTAAAGGGAAACAACATAAGCACATAATGTGCTAACACATAAAACCCATAAAAAGGGAAAAATATGACATAAAGTCATAAGTTGCATATTATTGAAGAATAATGGAGAAGGGGTAAAAACCCCATTACAATGGAGCATAAGCTCCCTCAAGAAGTAAAAAATACAAAGGGGGAGACCCCTATTTATAACACAAGAAAGGAGCCACCTAGGGGGCTCCCAAAGGAGTCGTTGGGAGCCCCCAACGGTCACATTTGTGACCGTTGGGGGCTCCCCAACGACTCTTTGGGGAGCCACCCTAGGTTGCGCAAACCACGAAAAAAGGAAAAAATAAAAAATAAAATAAAAGATAAAATTACAAATTTGTGACCGTTGGGAGCTCCCCAACGACTCTTTGGGGAGCCACCCTAGGTTGCGCAAACCACGAAAAAAGGAAAAAATAAAAAATAAAATAAAAGATAAAATTACAAACATATTCCAAATGGAATATGCGTAAAACTGGAAATGTCTAAACTACCCCTATGCCTATAAATAGAGAAATATATATTTTATATATATAATTAGGATAATACATATGCATATATACCATATATGAATATGTATTATACTTTATATATATAAAATATATATAATATTACAAATGTTGAATGATACATTTTAACACCCCCCCTCAAGCTTTGCGTGGGGGAACGAAAAGGTTGAAGACGGCAAGAAGAAGAATCTCAAAGCTTCAAGAGCCTTCAGAACGAATGCCATTGTAAATATATTCCTCCAATGTCTTTATCGATGAGCACCTTCTATCCAAGGGACTTCCTTTTCTCTTATCTTCAAGATCCTGAGAAAAGAAAACAACAAAGAACAAGTAAAAAATACATTTGCACTTTACTCAAAAAGGAACATTCCTAACAAGGTGCAAAATTTATGTATAATATGATAGTTACTTTAGCATGAAACGAAAAATTTAGAAAACCAAAGTTTCTAAATCATACATTATGTTAAAACAAAAATGAGCGGAAGCACATTATGCAAAAATAAATTGCAAGAATGCATAATGCATTCATAAGGTCCAACATTGGACAAATATAACCCCATAATGGGGAATAACAAAATGATCCACAAAGGGATACCACAAGAAGCCTACGAAGAGGCATAAAATACCTATGCTTTATTGAATAAGAGCCCAAAAAAAAGGCCATAAAGAGCATATGCATATACTTATCATTAAATGAATTAATACTCAAAGAACTCATTAATGGTCATGCTTCAAACATGTAATGAAGTCCCAAACAAGAGAAACGAAGTCTCCAAGCATACTTTAGGTAAAATAAACCCAAGAGTTCACAAGGTTTTAAAATCATTTATGAAAGTCATACTTAATTGACAAAATCCACATTTTGCATATAAGGGTGGCAAAAACCATAAGCACTTAATATATAGATTAAATGCTAAGAAATCAACTTGATATCCATATCAAAAAATATGAGTTACTTGAAAAACATAAGTCATGAATGAAATTTTGCAAATTTCAACAATAGTTTATCCATTACAAACAACTTCCTCATTAGTCCTCCAAAACCCATAAATCAAGTGTATAAGCTACTAGATCAAGAATATAAAGCCATTAAAGGCCAAAGACACACACAAAGGTGTGTAAACGAACCTCTTGTCTACATATAATAATACTTGAAATAAGTGCATCTACGACAAGAGCAAGAGAATACATCCCAACATGGACTAAAAAGTATCTCTTGTCTACGTAAAAATACACTTAAAACCAAGTATGTTCAGCTACTAGAACAAGAGTAATAAGCCAACCATGGGCTAAAACATAAAACATCTCTTGTATACATAAGATGGCACTTGAAATGAGTGAAATAAGCCAACCATGGGCATACATCTAAGCGACTAGAACAAGAACACAAACGCCAACATGGACTAAGATCACACACGATGGTGTGAATCAACGTGTCTTGTCTACATATAAGATCACTCAAGACAACTGTGTTCAGCTACTAGACCAAGAGAGCAAAAGCCAACAAACGGCCAAAAACACACAAAGGTGTAATAAAATTCTTGTCTACATATGATGACACTTAGATAATGGGTATAAAAGGAAAAGACTTTTGAGGCAATAAACTTGTAATGACAACAATAAAACCTTGAATTAACATAATATTCCTTTTAAAAAGAATTCTCATAACAATAACATTTTGGAATAAATGCATGTAAAAAATATCTTCAACAAGATACTATAATCGATAAAAATTCTTGAGAACAAATGTGTGAACATACACACACTAAGAACACTTAGAACACTTGTGCAAAAACACAAGAACACAAAAACATAAATGTGCAAATGCACTCATAAGATCCATAAGCAAGAAAAGGTTGGGCAATAATCCCAAAACCCTTGATTTTAAATATACCTTAAAACATTTAAGGTTTCAAAACACCATATGTCCATCACATTTACATAGAAGCATCCATAATATCAATGGCCACAAGAGAAAAAATGAGTGACACACTCATAATTAGAGATCATACAACAAATCATTTTAGAGTCCCAAGGTGCCCATAACTCACCTCAACAACCATCTATAATATGGAAGGTGGACAAACTAAAATGATATAACACGAGGTGCCCATAACTCACCTCAACAAACATCTCTAATATAACAATAATAAGGCCAAATAAAAGATGCATTAAATAACATGTGATGGACAAATATAAATGCCACAAAAAGGCAATAAACACTTAAGGAATCATTTTTCAAAGAAAAGAGGACCGATTAAAAAATTGAATCAAAAAGGTCCAATAATCAATAATGTGCTTTATAACAACAATTTTGCATAAACACAAATTATGCTTAATCTTCAAACAAGTCATTTATACCAAAAAGGACTTATTAAGCAATAACCACAACAACATAAAGAATTCATCAAGACAATCAAGCTTTTAATCAAAGAAATTATAAGAACCGTAATGGTTCACAAAGAAGGCTTTAACACAATACTCAAGGAATGAATATTTAAAACACTTGAAAATTTATAAATTTGGGATTAAATCCCATACAACAATTTTAAAAAAACCTTTGATTGTGATGAGATATGCGGAAACATTCAAAGTGCTAAAAGCACTTACAATGATTTAAAAAGGACTCAATATCTAAATATATTTTTCACAAAAATAAATGTGCATAAAGGCTCCATAATGCAAAAATGTCTACGAAGAGACAATACACATGTGAGCACAAAAGGCTTTATAAAAGATGTGCACGAGGGCACTCATACAATACTTGAACAAATACACACCAAGGTGTAAACAAACATGCACTAAGGCATGTATTTCATAAAAAGAGGGAATGCATACAAGCGCAAATATTTGAGAAACAAATGTGCACAAAACACAAAAATACACAAAAGTGAGCAAGTATGCACTTTATAAAAAGAGCAATGCTTGAAATTCTCAAACTTTAACAATTTGCAATTGAGGACAAAGAAAACCATATTATGGCCAATGTAGGCATTTTTAAAAGATATTATTAAGAGGTTTCAAAACCTTATGAAAAATACAAACCAACAAGATGAAAAATGAAATCATTTATACCAAAAGGATGCAAAAGATGAACTATGCACTCTATGTAGTGTGAGAAATTCCTTTTAAAAAATCTTTCCTAATGGTTTATCATAAACAATTTTTCAAAAAAGAAACATTGAAAAACTTTTAGGAGTTCTTATAAGTTATCATTAACAAGAACTACTTTAGGATTCAACAAAGATTTTTAGATGAGAGAGATTTTCATATAAGGATTATATCAAATTTTTCAAAGAATGCACTAAAATTTATAATCAAAAGAGGAACTCAAATCAACTTAGGGTTCATATGAGAGTTAAGAAATTTTAACCAAAGATCATTACTTTAGCAAGAAATCATATATATAATTTTAAAAAATAACTTATAGGTCAATCATGAGATAGTTATGTAAGAATTATAAATCTCACATAATTGAAGGTAATTAAAAAAAACATAAATTGCTATTATATGCGATGAGTAGTTTGATAAACATAAATTATATATTTGAACAACAAACGAGTTCACCAAATTTGAGGGAGATAATTTTAAAATATACGAGCACACGAAATGTGAAAAGACATAATTTAACTATCATAACCATTAAACGAACAAACTATATGCAAGAAACATATTTTCAAATGCATAATACTTTAAGAAAAGGGATACATACCGAATAACTTCAAAAGCATAATACTTTAGGAAGAGCAATGAATACTTCACCATTTCTTGAGCGACGCGCTTTCCGTTGCACCAAGAGACAACCCCAACATGACCTCGCTCTGATACCATGTTAGAAAGTGACTTGGAATACATTGGGTTTAATAATGAACCCATACTTATGCACGTGGAGTGCAAATATACCCATTAAAGGGAAACAACATAAGCACATAATGTGCTAACACATAAAACCCATAAAAAGGGAAAAATATGACATAAAGTCATAAGTTGCATATTATTGAAGAATAATGGAGAAGGGGTAAAAACCCCATTACAATGGAGCATAAGCTCCCTCAAGAAGTGGAAAATACAAAGGGGGAGACCCCTATTTATAACACAAGAAAGGAGCCACCTAGGGGGCTCCCAAAGGAGTCGTTGGGAGCCCCCAACGGTCACATTTGTGACCGTTGGGGGCTCCCCAACGACTCTTTGGGGAGCCACCCTAGGTTGCGCAAACCATGAAAAAAGGAAAAAATAAAAAATAAAATAAAAGATAAAATTACAAACATATTCCAAATGGAATATGCGTAAAACTGGAAATGTCTAAACTACCCCTATGCCTATAAATAGAGAAATATATATTTTATATATATAATTAGGATAATACATATGCATATATACCATATATGAATATGTATTATACTTTATATATATAAAATATATATAATATTACAAATGTTGAATGATACATTTTAACATCATGGTCTTTTGTTTTAGGTTATTTGAAACAACGTACATATGGATGCATTGTTATAGTAAAACAGAATTTTTATCTGTGCAAAATAGGGATTGTCATGTGTGAGCCCATGGTGATGTTAATTTTCTTTGAAGAACCCATGTTGTGGATTAGTAAGACATGTAAATCTGGAAATAAGGCCAAAAACGTTGTTGAACGTATGTTTATGATTGATATTTTATTTCATGACATGGTTATGGACTTTGTAAATATGTGTATACTTGAGTTATGTGAGCATACATGCTGTTCTGAAACTTTTTAGGGAATTTGGTATGCTGTAAAAAAAAAAAACATATTTTAATGTGGGCTGTTGGCCGCAGTAGGGTGCCTGGCAGCCCAACCGAGCTGGGCTCGGTTGGGGCAGCTGTCGGCCCTGCCAAGCCAACCATGGGCAGGCCTATTGCAGGTCTAACAGGCCTGCCAGGCCAGCCAATCGGCTGGTACGCTTGGCAGCCTATGGCAGACATTTTACACAAGGCATTTTTCTAGGCACATTTGAGTCTGTTTCAGTTTATGCATAAAATTTTCAAATTTAAATGAGACTCACCGTCCACTTAGTGAAAAATTTAACTGCATGAGTATTATCTATCTTGACATATGGGCAATATTTCTTTTTAGGATTTGAAATACAGTATGTTTATGTGCTTTCAGTTTTGGGTCTTAACTTACTTTTGTTGGGATATCTAAATGTTCATGCACTGGGCAGTTGGTGTAACGCCCCAAAATCGTGGACTTGAAACCTTTTATGAAAAAGGTTGAAAGCTTTGAAATCAATCATTTATCAGAGTTTAAAACAAAAGTTCAGCGGAAGATCAGGTTCAAAACAACAAGTCCCTAGACCTTGGGCACATTACAACCAAAAGCAGATTCCCCCTTACAAACCGATTTGCAGTTTAAATATATATTTTATTGAAATGAAAAGAAGAACCACATTTGGGTAATACAGTTTTAGAAATACAGAGTTATAATCAAAAGAGATGCTTTCAAAGAAACCTTATACCGCATCTATCAAAAGTATCCCCAGGAGCGCAACGTCAGGAAAGGGCATTGCCTTGAGTGCATCGCGTCATCATGCCATCGCAAGCTGTCTCAACCTGTTCACCACCTGCCCATGAAAATGGGTCAGTCACACAACAAACTAGTAGGGGTGCAAAGGACAAGAAAGAGCAGAAGCTGCAATAAGTAAGATAAACGCTTGCCCAAGCAAAAACAAACAAGACTAGCAGATCTAACCAAATGTGCTGTGGAGTAAGCAAAGCTCTAGTAAAGCAGACAGCTACGTAAAAGAGCAGGAAGGATCAGAGTGCTGAACAGACAACTATAGCAATCTCACAAATATAATGGGTGAAGAGTAACTAACTCTATCCACCACCAAGCAAAAGCAATTGCAAAAGACGGGTATTCATAACAACATTCGAAATAAATACAAGTACCATTATATGGTTCAGCCTATCGGCCAGAGCTACATTAATCGTGAGGCACAAGCTATTGCATCACAAGCAATTTGTAAGCTACACAAGATAAGCAATAAACTAGTATGAGAAGCTAGTTATCACCAAGCACAGAACTGCGTAAGCAGTTTAACCAACAAGGGTAACGCCTCGACAGGCGTACCTAGCTCAACGAATAGCATACCAAACTACCGAACTAACAAGCAAGCAAGCAAAGCACGTCACAACATGCGTATCTCACGATCATGTGTATAAGTTATATCTTGTCTCATTACTGAGCAGGCCGTTGTGGGTACGCACAAGGCAAAACGTAGAAACAGCCGAGATCGATTCGGGAGTTCATTATGCTATGTATTTTATTATACCCCGAATGACTGACTGAGTCCGCTTCCTAAGGAGACGGTCTATGACCAAGAGAGTAAATCCCCAAACGCAAACAAAGGCCCAATGGATGCGCATCCGTACTTCTGCAGAAGTGGCCCAAAGGATTTCCCCTAACCTCCGATGACTGGGGAAGGTCGGATCTTTGCCCGAGATTGCCATATATGACTGTCCATCGGAGTTTTGTACCATCCATCCTCTCTCTTGATGAACCGTTCCGAATGATCACGACGGAGGGTTTCTTAACCGCCGTCCCATTCTCATGCTCTGGTCTTTCAACCCAATCGAGCATCTTACCTGTGAAGGCGCATGATTATTATTTAGGTGAGTTATACGCGCCATTGCGCGTTCGAGACAAGCACACAATTCACATCTTACTCACAGCAGTACGCATCGTAACTATTCACATATACAATCACGATGAAAAGGGGGTCAATCCTCAGTGAGGGTAGAAACATCACTCTTGTGATCTCAAACACATGCCATTGCATGTTCGAGGCAGACATAGGCCTCTCATCCTACTCATCGTAGTACGCAACGTACCTGTTCAAAAGTACAACCACGATAAGAGGGGTATGGATCTCTCGCAGGAAATCCCAAAGCTTCTACTTTATAGAAACCCGCAGTGAACTCATTCCAGTTCCAACTGATCGTGCTCGGGTCCTTTAGACAATTGCGAGCAACCCGCCTATTAGGCGAAAGCAACATAACAGGATTAGCTTAATGTGTCAATACACGCTTAGAGGTTACTGTAGACCTCTCGTTCTGCTCTCGTAGCCCAAACATATAGTATGTGACTAAGGGTACAACTACAAGAGGAGGAACATGGATCCTTCGTAAGAGATCCAACAATACCTTCACAAAGGAAGGCACTACAATCTCGGTTGAACCAGAAAGGCCTAAAAACTAGGTCTTATATCAGAGGTGAGGTAACGTCAATCTAGTGGCGGCGCAAGTACCTTGCTAGGATTCCCGCCCCTACTCGTGCACAGGCTTCTAAACCAGGCTATCTGAGTCATATCGAATAGGTGAACTAAGGTTGTAACACACTTATCCCGAATGCATCGGTTTGGGAGATCTGGCCGCTATCACTTTACAAGCTATACATTCCCGAAAATAGGATCGCACCTAAGACGATGTCTTTTGAGAACTAAAGTGCATAAGCGGGTGTCGTGGCTTGTAAGCCAAGTGAAACGATATACACTATACATTCGAAGTTGCACGCAGGGAGTGCAAGCTGACAAGAGGCAAACGCATGCACATACTAATACAAAGGCAAAACGAGGGACAAGACTCAGTGGGCGAAACCGTACCGCGAGGGTAGAACGCTAAAGCTCCACACGAGGTATGAGATCATACCTCGATCATCGTAACGCACAAGCAGGCAAACACGTAAGCAACTCGTGAGGTAAGAGATCCTATACTGACCACGCGAGTGTAAAGGACGACTCACGAGGCATGGGGTTGCACCTCGATAGATCAATAAGCGCAAGTAGGAAAAGGAGCATGCGACAAAGATAGGATACATGCACAAACAAGGCATATGCACGAATCGCAGCAACAAGGTAAAGACGAATACATACAAAAGGTAAGTGTAAGAGCAAGCACGACAGCACAGGAAAGTAAAATACGAAGAGTAAAGCAGAAGCAAAGCCATGGCGCATAAAGCGCAGGGCAACAAGTAAAAGCAAGAAGTAAAGTGCAAGAACGTAAAGAAGGACCAGGCATCCTGGAGAACAAGGCAAGCATAAGCAAGTAAATGCCAAGGCGCAAAGCGCGGGGCAGCAGGAAAGTAAAGTGCGAGAAAGTAGGGAGGACAAGGATCGCGAAACCGCGTCCTTGAGTTAAAAGACATGGAATGTAAAGACAGGAATGAAAAGCCTAGGCACATATAGCGCGGCGGCGACAGAAAGGAAAGTGCAAGAAAGTAAAGAGGACAAGGATCGCGAAACCGCGTCCTTGAAGGTAAAGACATACGTATATATATATATATATATATATATATATATATATATATATATATATATATTATACGTATACATATATCATTCTCTTTTAGTTATCTTTCTTATTTTAGCATTTATCAGTTCATTGTCCTTTCACGCAAGAATCCCCTACCTTAAGGGGTTGCGGGTCCTCGTACGCATGCAGCGTAGGCAAAGAAGAGCTCGAGCCACAGAGGGCGAGCTGGATCCACCGTTCAACCTGGAGATCTTAGAACATTAGTATATGCTATATAAAAAAAGAGAAGCAAACACAACAAGGTCTCTTGCCTGCAGAAGGCAGAGGCAGGAGCTCTGCATCCTGCAGACAAGGGTGCCAGAGGCAGGGGCCTCAGCCCTGCTTGGCAACAGCAGCAGAGGCAGGGAGCAAGAGCTCCCTGTCTGCTAGCACAAGGAAAGGCAGGGGAGGGAGCAGAAGCTCCCTGCCACAACAAGGCAGGGGGGGAAGCACCCCCTGTCAGAACACGAGACAGGGGTGCAGCCCCCTGCAGACAGCAAGAACAAGGCAAGGGTGCAGAGCCCCTTGCCAGAGAACACGGAGATGCAAGGGGCAAGCCCCTGCTCGAAAACAGAAAAAAGTAGGGGGGGCTTCGCCCCCTGCTGGCACAACGCAGGAGGCAGGGGGCCTCGCCCCCCGCCGGAAACAACAGAGGGTGCAGGGGGCTCCACCCCCTGCAGGAGAAACAACAGAAGGCACAGGGGCCTAGCCCCCTGCCGGCAAACAAAAGAAGGCAGGGGGACGAAGCCCCCTGCCGAGAAGCAACACAAAGGCAGGGGGACCCCGCCCCCTACCGAAAACCAACAGGCGAGCAGGGGGGTTCAGCCCCCTGCCGGAAACAACAACATAAGGCAGGGTGCGAAGCCCCCTGCCGAACACAAGAGCAACGACAGGGGGGCTCGCCCCCTGCCGAGAAAAGAAAGAAGGTAGGGGGCTTGTCCCCTACCGCAAATGAAACAAAGGCAGATGGCAGGGGACAGAGCCCCCTGCCGGCAAGGCGAAATGGCAGGGGGGGCCGAGCCCCCTACCGGCAAGCACGATGGCAGGGGCAAAGTCCCCCTGTTGACCCATACAAAGAGGAAGGCAGGGGGGGTTAACCCCCTGTCGAACAGCTCCTCAAAAGGAAAGAAGAGGAGGGTCACAGGGCTCGATCGAGCCCTGCCGAAAAACCTGCTAGAGGAAGGGGAGCGGAGGCCCCCTACCGAAAAGCTAAGCCAACACAGGGAGCGAAGCTCCCTGCCGGCGCTAGGAAAGAAAGAAGAGAACGGGAGAAGGGTTTTACCTCTGAGGACCGAAGCCACGGGACCGTCGGAGGGGTTGCTCGCACGGGGGTACTCCGATGCTGGGTGGAAAAGAGCTCGCGTCGTCAAGGCCGGAAGGACGAGGCCACTGTCGACTAAGGCCACTCGGACGGAGGGTGGTGGCGATGCTCGAAAGTCGCTGGACCTCAGAGCGAAGGCGAAGAGGTGGCCGCAGGGAGGAACAGCAGGGAGGGGGAAGAGGTCGGCGGTGGGTCGCCGGTGCTCGGGGTCCCTGGAGCAGCCGCTAGCCAAGCAGGGAGGTCGGCAGCGATCGTGGACTCACCGGAGCTCGAAGGGGGAGAAACGCCGGTCGTCAGGGAGGCCGAGGGGTGCTCGTGTCGTCGGGAGGCCCGCCGGACCGAGAGAGGAGGCGGCCGGACGGAGCCGCTCGTCGGCGTCTCCGATCGCCGGCGACAGCTCGAGGGAGGCGGAGCAGAGGAGAGAGAGAAGGGGCGAGGGTTTTACCCCTCGCCCGAGACACCTGCGTCTTTTTAAAAGACGCAGGTTCTCGAGAGTTCGAGAACCCGGGTCCGGGTTGAGCTCGGGTCCGGCCCCGACACAGGGATCAGACCCTGACTCGTGTCCGACACGTGCCGGGCACGTGTCTGACACGAGTCGGACGCGATTTTATTTTTTTTTTTTTTTTTCACGGGCTTTTACAGTTGAGAACATTGGTGTTAAGTGGTATGTTTATCCCCTTTGGAGTACTTGTAGAAAAAGTCTGGATGCAAAGGCCTATGCAAGCCTGTGGGCTATGTCACAGGGATTCGGCTAGCAGGGTGCCGCACCAGCGTCGACGCGACTCGACGCGGGTGCGTGTGCGGGTGCGGCACCGGGTGCGGTCAACCCTATCCTGGGTGCGTTGACCGCACCCAGGATCATTTAAGTCCATTCTTGTTTTGGATTTTTTTTTTTAAAAAAAAAATTGCCCAAATGGGCTGCGAGATTTTTTTTAAAAAAAGTAATGCTGACAGCTGACAGAGCAGCTGTCTGTCAGCTGCTGCTGCAGACAGCTGCTGTCAGCTGCTGACTGCAGCTGTCAGCTGACAGACTTTCCCCCTTTTTTATATAAATAAATATATATATATTACATTTTTGCCCCTGCCGCACCCCCGCACCCGGGTTTTTTGGAAGTGCCGAATCCCCGCACCCGCGCCCGCACCCGCACCCATGTGACATAGCCTGTGGGGCTATGAAGTGTACCCACAACAATTGTCATGGTTTCGTGTCAGGTGTGCATGATTGGTCATGGTGAATGTCATTGGAGCACCTCGTTTTAGATCACATTAAAAAGTAACAGTTTTGGAAACAAATGGGTTGATCTATTGTACAGGACTGACCTGGCACTGATACTTATTTCCATCGGTTTTATAGTGCATTTTCCCAGTTTATGTTATTCATAATCTTTTATTTTGTTTGAGTCAGGAATTTATCTCTACATGTTTATTTTATTCGATTGGCATGGTTATTTCCTGTTTTATTTGGTTGTCTCATATTTTCTAATTTTGTTTCTTGAATTTGTTTTGTACATTTATATCAAAGGCTAAGTTGCATTATTTCTCTAGACATATAGCATTTTTTTTTGTATGGTTCATACTTATTCGTTGTTAACTTAAATCCCTTCCTTGAACATCATAGGATGGATGCTGGTCAGGCTGAACCAGACCCATCTTCGTACCAGCTGGACACCTGGCAGCCCAGCCGAGTGGGTCGGTTGGGGCATGCCAGGCCCTGTCAGGCCTAGTCCAGCCCGGTTGGACTGGTGCAAGCTGGGCGGCATTCTGCCAGGCCTTAGCAGGGTGCTCACTGACCCAGCTGGGCGTGTATGGTGACTGCCAAGCTCAGCCGACCGAGTCAGTTGGGCTGGAGCCGAGTCCCAGCCGACTGTTTGTCAGCTGGGTGTTGGAGCAGTCTCCCTTTTAAAAACATATATATATACATCTATGTATATATATATATATAAAATATATATGCAGTTTGGTATTGGATAGACCCAAATTCTCTGTTTTTGAAAAAAAAATTGGTTAGGCTATGCCTGCAAATATTTCGAATTATGTTAAGTGTATTGAGCTTAATCATATGCACACAAAAGGGGTGCTTTTCCTTATGTGAATGAACTTGTTGTGTGATACTTATTCAAAATTTTTGTTGCAAGCAGGCTTACTTGTGCAGGTACATATACGAAATTTAGGTGCTTTTGCAAGATCAAAATAGCATGAGTGTTCGTACGTTTTAACTGAAATAATTCATTAATGAAATCATGCATTTGGCAGGGATTGTGCAATGAATAAAAATATGCATTACATTGTTGGTGTGGAAACTCGTGCTCATGTATTAAAATATTATTGATTTTGGTCGCAGAAGAATGTGCATTGAAAAGTGTGTGATAAGAATGCATAAGTAACATACTCTTGATGATTTTTGCTTATGAAGGCATTGATGGTCAATTGGATCATAAGGGGCTGGGTGAGCCTTGAGAACCAGTCGTTCTCTGTTTTAGTTATTTTGATGCATTGCAACAAATCAATTGTGAGATTGATGTTTTACCGCACTGTTCTATGTTGTCACGGGCTATGGTCCCGTGAAAAGCTTAGCATGCTGATGTGCAAGCTTATGTTATTAATTCTGCATGTAAATTCGCAAATGTAAAAGAAATGAATTAATAACCAGATAAAAGAAAGTAAAGAACAGGGTAATTCACTTTCTCCTTGATGTCCCTGCTTTAGCGTGGGAATCTTGGATATTGCGGTTTAGGGAAAACCGTGAGGATACAAAAACTCTGTGTGCGTTTTGTTGCCCCTGAACCCGATATTGAGGTTCTTCTCCTGGCCACGGTTTTAGGGAGAATCCGCCACTTTAACCGGGAGTGGTGTGTTGGTCACAGCTGTGAGTTTGTTTTGGTATACCAAGAAAGTGGCGCCAGTGGATGTTGTTTTCCCTGGTGTCCCCGACTTTGGATGCTGTTTTCCAAGGTTCCGATGGATGGTGCTGTTTCCTGATATCGGTCGAGGGCCAAGTTTGGAACCCGGTAATAAAATACAAATTGTGTGTGAAGCTACCCCGGGAACCCTACTTGACCTCGGGGATTGTACCCGTTTGGTGTATCCGCAGGCAATGATAAATTAAAAAAAGAAACTTAAGGATTGTGTGCATTTAATAGGACATGCATATGGAAAGAGGAAAACTTAAATGTAAGATAATAAATGGTTCATGCATTGCACATAAATCATGCATATTCTTGCTATGCATTAGTTCATGCATGTTTACCTGTTCACTTGGTTGTTTATGTTGATCATTGTATGATGTGAGCTCTTTTGCATTTAATCGCCTTATTAATTAAGTTGTGATCAATGTTACATATTTCGTGTTCCCTCCTGTTAAATGTTTAATTATGCATGAATGGTTAATTGACTTAGGAATTGAGTATAATCGTATTCCTCAAAATATTACATGGATCTTATTTATGCTCTTTTTCTTATTTGATTCATTAGGGAAACCTGTACGCAGAATTCTTCGGATTTCTGACCCTCTTATTTTATTGGTTTTTCCCAGGCACAGGTGATCAGTGAAGTCGACTCGCTTCTGAGGGGATACGAGGGTCACATTTGTTTCAGACGACTTCACTTACGGACAGTGTGGCTCTATTTGTGTTTTCTTTTAGTTCTTCTGATTTCCTGCAATTTGATATTTCACTTTTGACATTGAACATATTACTCTTCTTGATTCATTAATAAAAGAATTCAGTGGATTGGTTATGATTGATAAATGTAAGTTGATTTGTGGTGTGTGGTTAACCAACTGAAATTGGAACTGTAGAGACCCCAGTTCTCTGGGAAGTTTTCCGCGACTCTTAGAAAAAAAAAAATATTCTGCATATTTCAAAGGTAGGAGTTGGGGTCGTTACATGTATGATCAAGAACAGGTGATCCGGCTAGAGTGGTAGATGAAATTCCACTAGAGGGGGTGAATAGTGAAATATGATTATGATCGATAAAATAAAATAATTAAGCAATAAGGCACAACACATAAAGCATAGAAGTTATACTGGTTCGGTCAATATCCAGACCTACATCCAGTCCCCAAGCAAACCACTTGAGATTTCCACTATAACATCCGAGTCACCGGATAAATAGTACAACACCCTCTTCCCAAGAGGTCTTCTTCTCTCAACAGAGAAGGGGCACACCCTCTTCCCAAGAGGTCTTCTTCTCTCAACAGAGAAGGGCAACACCCTCTTTCACAGAGGTCTACTTCTTTAAACAAAGAAGGAATGCAGTGAATAACAGAGTTACAATACTTCCTATAGAACCTTCAGAATGATATGAATGCACGAATGAAGGATTCTAAGAATGTTCTGTTTGTCACTCAGAGGATACTCTTTGTCAAAGAGCTGGACTTGACTTTTTCTTTTTTCTTTCTTTTTCTTTTTCTCTTTCTTTTTCAAGGCTCTCTTTTCAAATCACGAATAGAAATTTTTCTCTTTGTAAGCTCAGATGTCTATTTCATTCCATTGTTTGAATAGTTTCTTTGTGTGTGTTTATATAGCTTATAAAAAGTAGTCGTTACATTTTGGAATTGTAACTTTTTGAAATGTGAAATGTTAGGTCATTTCAAAAACATTTTTTAGAGAAGTTCGAGAATGCCTTTTTCCATAAAGGTGAAATAGAGGGTACACTAGTCGTTGTATTATTTTTAGGTAATACATATTTTATGTAAAAAGTCTATTTCTTACAATAGTACATTGAACGTTGGGTTGTAGTTTTGTCTTTATTCTAATTAATGATTTGAGGTACATTAGTACTTCTTTACTTTAAATTAGTGTAAGTACTATGAGTGCTTTGAGATATTTATTTGTACATAGTCATGTCAAGGGTTTTCTTTATGTTGTGTATTTCAAAGTCTCCAGAGAGAATGAGGACCAAAAAGAAGGTCGACATTCTTTGGGAAGGATATTTAGAAATGATTTGTTACAGAAAGCATTTAATGCTTTGTAGAGAGAATGATGACTTCAAGTAAGTCGACATTCTATGGTTATGAAAAAAGGTAACTAGAGTCCTTTTAAAATCATATTTTATTTGTTTTTCTTATGTGTAGCCGATTTATGTTTTTGTCTTCTTTTTGTATTAAAAAACATTTCATTAAAGAAGATAACTAAAGTCTTTTCAAAAACATATTTTATTTGTTTTTCTTATGTAGTCGATTTTATGTTTTTGTCTTCTTCTTATAAAAATATGTCTTTAAAGAGAGAAATTAGAGTCTTTTCAAAAACATATTTTATTTGTTTTCTCCATGTAGTCGATGTTATGTTTTTATCTTTTTCCTACATTCCTTTTTTCATGTTGTCTTGTATATAGTGTACGGTACAATGACAAAATGTCTTTTTCATAAAAGGTTCTAAGAAGGTACAATTATTATATGACAAAATATCTTTTTCATAAAAGGTTGTAAGAAGGTACACTTATTGGTTTTCAAAAAAAGAGCTTTTTGAAACTATCGTATACTTTTATGATATAGTTTTTATGAATGAGTATGTAATATGCAATATGCAAGTTCCTGAAGGTTCTGTTACATATGACTCTAAAGAAGAAAAAAATCATCTTGCGGTAGCCGATTTCTTCATTTGAACTTTAGGAAAGCATGGCTCATCAAGCTTTTTCTTCAAGGAGTATGATTGCACCATAGTTGTACTTGAACAGGAAGTCTCCATCCTTATTGGGTGAGATATCCTTGCATCAAATACTCGTTAGATTTAAGGCAAAACATATTCAGTCATAATATAACATTATTTCAAGAGAACATATTATCATATCATATAAAATCAAATGAGACAGTGTATCATATTATGTGACATCAAAACCGAGTTTCTCAACATTCTCCCCCTTTTTGATGATGACAAAATATGCTCCCCCTGTCAAAAAGACATTATGCATAGAAATAATAATATGATAAAAAGTTTGAAATAATGTTTAAAGAGAATATTTCTCCAATAATGGAGACAGGTTTTCTCCCCCTTTGTCATGGACAAAAAGGAGGGATCAGAGTAAAAAAAATTATTACAGACCGAAAGTATTTAAAAGTTATTACAGACCAAATATATATATAAAAAATGAGTCTATCTCGAAGGTGGAGAAGGTGAAGGTGTCTGGTTGGCACGATTCCGCTTGCGAGTCTGCTGCAACAGGGCTTGATTACGAAGGATTCGATCCTGAGTTTGCTCGATATCTATCATAGCAGAAAAGTAATTGAAGTAGGACATTGGATCTGCTTCATCAGAGTCGGGCATGTGCAGGGACCTTAGATTAAAGGTGGTACCATCGAGGACGTGAGAGGGACGGAGGATGACTTCGTTGTGAAGTGGTACTTTGAAGTATTTGAGAATGGGAGTTATAAAACACCCAAAAAGAAGAGGCTCAAATTTCTGATAACGAATAAAGAGGTCGAAAATAATGGATGACCAATTTATCGGAAGAGAGGAAAAGATTGCGTAGATAAGAAGAGAGATTTTTCGAGGAACTAATCCCTGGCGGGGATGCTTGGGATAGATGTTGTGGAGAAGAATCTGGGCAAGTAGCTGAGTATGAGGTTGGAGATTCCTCATGTGCCACGGAAGTTGGTAGCAGTTGGTGCAGAGAAGTATTTTTCGAAGTACCGATCGGTCGATTGGTACTATGGTGTTAAGGTCGGTACCGGTGGAAGGTAAGTTTAGAATTCTACCTAGGTCGGAAGCATCGAAAATCATCAGCTGTCCTCGGACTTTGCTGGTGATTGAGGTTTGTTCATGATCAGAAGAGAAGTTGGTGTAAAACAGTCGGACTAGTTCGGGATAATAGGCAGCTGGAGATGAAGATCCTATGAGAGGTTTGAGTTCAGGGAGATAGGTGTCTAAGTCGAAGAACATGAAGTCGTCAAAGTTGATCAATTTTCCTTCATGAATGGGGCGAGAGCAGAGTGAGTTGTAGGTGTGAAACAAATCAGGATACCTTAGAACGGCGGAGGTGATCAGATTGGTTGACGAGGAAGCCATTATCGAATGCCTTGAAAATAAATCACTAGGAGAGAAAGGAGCTAGAACCGAGAGAAAGTTTGTATAAGGATAGAAAAGTTTGAATGGAATGGTAAGAGATGAACCAATTGATTAAATAGAAGGAAGAAAATAATTGTTGATATGAAATGAATGACATTGGAAGTGAGTAATTTTTAGATTTTAGTCAAATAAGGAAATCCGTGAGTAGTAAGTTAGGAGACTTGTGAATGACGAATCAAATCAATGTTTGAGGATAGTGTATTATATTAGATTGAGGAGGACATAGTTATTGAAATATATAGATTTTACTATGGATGAGTTTATCGACTAGTGAGGGAAGTCATTAATAGAGTATGGGGTGTGATGTTTGAAAAAAAAATGATTGATCTTGAAAATAATGGCCTAATAAGACAAACAACTTGTTACTCTATGTGAAGGGATTCTAAATTCGTGATTGGAGAGTTAAAGACAAAAAAGATGATGTGGATATCTAGAGAGGAGAGAAAGAAGATAAAGGACAACATTTACTTGATTTAGATATGACATAAAGTAGAGTTAGAATAAATAAAGGTTTGCTTGGAGGCAAGACTTTAAAGGTTCTCGATTTTAGAGAGATATACAATAAGAGAGAGAGATAAGGTCACGGATGGAAAGAAAGGTCATAGGGTGACCATGTGATGTGTACTTTGAAAGATATGACATTTTAAAAAAAAGAATGCCTAAAAAAAAGTTTCATGATTAATGTGTTTTCATATTGGTAATTTTTATGAGTATACGCAGATATGAGAAGGACACATTTTGACTTTGACTAGTGGTAGAAGAGATGATGAGACAAAAAGGAGAAAGAGTTAAAAATATATATGAATAGAAATAAGAATAGACATGGAGGAGTCGGATTCAAAAATATATAAAAAAAATGTATTCGAGAGATGAAATGAGGAGACAAAGAAATATTTATGAATGAAGAGTAATAAATGTGAGTTGTCATAGAGAGAAGTGAGATGTCATATATGGATTGGTGTGAAGGATAAAGAAGTAATAAAAAATGATTGATGAAAGACATAAAGTTATGATTGATATGATTTATTAATATTTTTTTTTATATTCTTAAAGAAACTCGACAAGGTTAAGTTTTAAACAAGAGTTGACAAGAATGGAGGCTTAATTTGTATACGAAAGAGATGATAATAGATAGTTTGTCGGGCTATGATATAACAGATGATATAGTAAAAAAAATTTACGTGAGAATATAGCAACTAGATCTTTTAAAGGAACCAAATAGTCATTTGATTTTAACTAATGAAGAGTATGAGTTCTCATAAACTAAGTAGAACAATTTATCGTAAGAAAAGTTTTTATAAAAGGACAAAAATAATAAAGGAGTTGGGTGATGTGAACATTGTTATGATGGCTTTTAATATAATTAGTTTTTATGGATATGAGAGAAAGGAGATAGGACAAGGAGTTATAATGGATGTGTACTTGAAAGATGACAAGTTGAATGACATAAAGAATGTGTCTTATAAGAATACGTGAATATGAAAACTTAGTTTGACTAACTAAAATCGATAAGAAGGAAAGCAATTTAAAATAAGATTTAAACAAGACTTATAAGAAATATTGTATTAAGTGTAATTAATTTATAAGTCACTTAGTTTGCATATTCCTAGTTCTCTTCTAATTCGTGTGAAGTCTTCATGTTTTAATGGTTTAGTGAATATGTCTGCTGACTGTTGATTAGTGGGTATGAATTCTAGTTTAATTATGTTGTTTAAGACTTGTTCTCTTAAGAAGTGGTGTCTTATTTGAATGTGCTTAGTTCGTGAGTGTAAAAAGGATTCTTAAATAGGTTTATAGCACTCGTATTATCACAGAAAATAGTTGTAAAATTTAAACCAAAATCTTTTAAAGTTTGTTTCATCCAGATAACTTGAGTACAAGCTAGGCTAGCAGCAATGTATTTGGCTTCAGTAGTTGATAATGATACACAGTTCTGTTTCTTACTGAACCATAATACTAGTGAGTGCCCTAGCATGTGACATGTTCCACTTGTGCTTTTTCTGTCAGATTTACTTCCAGCAAAGTCAGCATCGTTGTATGAGATTAGATCAAATGTAGAGGATTTTGAATAGAATAATCCAAAATCAACTGTGTCTTTTAAATATCTCATTATTCTTTTTACAGCTTTAAGATGTGATTCTTTTGGATTTGACTGAAATCTAGCACACAAGCAAACACTAAACATTATATCTAGACGGCTAGCAGTTAAATAAAGAAGTGATCCTATCATACCTCGGTATACCTTTGTATCAACAGTCTTACCATCTTCATCTTTGTCCAACACAGTAGTAGTGCTCATAGGAGTGGATTTTGAAGCAGTTGAGTTCATGTTGAACCTCTTCAGAAGTTCATGAGCATACTTAGATTGATTGATGAAAACTCCATCCTTGGTTAGCTTAATATGCAGTCCAAGAAAGTAGGTGAGTTCTCCCATCATACTCATTTCGAATTCCTTCTGCATGGACTTAAAGTCTTTCGTACCAAGCACGAGGTGCTTGTTTTAAACCATATAAAGCACGTTTGAGTTTAAAAACATGATCTGGGTATTGTTCATTTTCAAATCCTGGAGGTTGTTTTACATAGACTTCTTCATTTATAAAACCATTTAAGAAAGCACTTTTAACATCCATTTGAAATAATTTGAAATCCATATAGCTTGCATATGCTAAGAGCATTCTAATAGATTCAAGTCTAGCAACAGGAGCAAATGTTTCATCAAAGTCAATACCTTCCTCCTGGTTGTATCCTTGAGCTACTAGTCTGGCCTTGTTTCTTATAACATTACCTGTTTCGTCTAGCTTGTTTCTGAAGATCCATCTTGTCCCAATGATTGGATGATCCTTTGGTCTAGGTACAAGATCCCAAACGTCATTTCTTTGGAATTGATTCAGTTCTTCAGTCATGGCTAGCATCCAGAACTCATCAATGGTGGCTTCATCAATCTTCTTTGGTTCAAGTTGAGAAATGAATGTCATGTTTGCAATCCGTTCTAGCTGAGCTCTAGTTTGAACCCCCTTTGTTAGTTCTCCCAAAATCTGCTTTTGAGGATGATCTTTTATATCGACAAAGATTCTTTGATGATCATCTTCATTAGACTTAGCTGTGTTATCTAAAAATAAATTTGTACTTTCAACATCATCATCATTAGTTTGTATATGAACAGATTGATCAATAGATTTACAAAAACTAACATGCATAGATTCTTCAATAGTATTATGACTCTTATTGAAAACTCTGTATGCTTTACTATGACTTGAATATCCTAAGAATATGCCTTCAACAGATTTAGCATCAAACTTATCCAGGCTATCTTTTGTGTTTAGGATAAAGCATTTACATCCAAAGACTTTGAAATAGTCTATTCTTGGAGTTCTGTCATAGAATAGTTCATAAGGAGTTTTATTTGATAAGGGTCTAATGAGAACTATATTTGTTATGTAGCATGCAGTATTAACAGCTTCTGCCCAAAAAGATTTTGCAAGATTATTGTGTTGGAGCATAGTCCTGGCAGATTCTTGAAGGGTTCTATTCTTTCTTTCTACTACACCATTTTGAGGTGCAGCTCTAGGAAAGGCAAAGTTATGAGAAATACCATGCAAGTTACAAAAAATTTCGAAGAGTTCATTTTCAAATTCTCCTCCATGGTCACTACGGATTTTAATAATAGAACAAGATTTTTCGTTTTGTAATTTGTTACAAAAGATTTCAAACTGACAAAACGTGTCACTTTTGTTTTTCAAAAATATTACCCAAGTAAATCTTGAGTAATCATCTACAATGACAAAAGCATATCTATTATGATTAAGGCTAGCTACCCTAGAAGGACCAAAAAGGTCCAGGTGGAGAAGCTCTAAAGGTTTTTTACTTGAAATGACATTTTTTGATTTGAAAGAAGATTTTGACAATTTTCCTAATTGACATGCATCACAAAAATAATTCTTTTTAAAAGATATGTTGGGTAACCCACGTACTAACTTATCTTTAGCTAGTTTAGACATGTATTTAGAATTGACATGGCCCATTCTCATGTGCCATAGATGTTGAGTGTCATTATTAGCTATGAGGCAATGTTCTGTGATGTTTTCTAGGTATAGTTCATATATATTATTCTTTCTTATACCTTTTAAGATGATGTTTTCATTGGTGTCAGCTATGAGGCATGCATCATGATTAAAGCTAACATTATAACCTGTGTCACACATTTGACTGATACTTAGTAGGTTATGTTTTAAGCCTTTAACAAGGAGAACGTCTTTGATAAGAGGTTTGTCTATGTTATCAATATTTCCAATACCAATTATCAAACCTTTGTTGTTATCTTCAAAGGTGACGGTTCCTCCTTTTTTATGATGAAGAACAGCAAAAAGGTCTGGATGTCCTGTCATGTGCTTTGAACATCCACTATCTAGTATCCATTTGTTCTTCTTCTTTGGAGCCTGCAAAACATTAAGTAAATCTCCTTTTTGGTACCCAATCGGGTCCTTTTTTGTTAGACTTTGGAACCCATATCCATTTGGATTTGGGTTTGTCTATCTCTTTAGAGGAGTTAAAAAGATTATCATTATAATACTCCTTATTTGGTTTAGATGAACTTTTCACAAACGTGGTCTTTTGATTTATACAAGAAGGTTTTTTGAAATGAGAATAGCCAATACCATTCTTGTAAAAAGAGACCTTCTGAGAGGATAAGAGTTTATCCAAGTTCTCTTTACCTTTAGTAAACTTGAAAACCGTTTTCATGAGGTTCTCAGTTTTACTTTTTAGCTCTGAAATTTCTACTTGCATATTTTTAGTTTTGGAGCTAGTAGAAGAGATTTAAGATATAAGCATAAGATTTTTCTTTTTCAACTCGGAATTTTCACTGCTGAGTTTTTCATTCTCTTGAGAAAGCTTTAAATTTTCAGATTTTAAAACTTTATATTTGAAACTTAATTTTCTAGATTCTTCAAATAGTTCTTGAAAAGCATCTAGAAGTTCTTCAAAGGAAAAATCAGAGATTTCACTTACCGAACTTTCGTTTGCCATGAAGCACATATTTGCAGTTTCGGCTTCATCATCACTTGACTCTTCACTAGTGGATGGTTCTGAATCATCCCATTGAGCATGCAGAGCCTTTTTCTTGAAGAACCTCTTCTTTGGTTCCTCAGTTTTGGACTTTCTTTTGAGAAGGGGACAGTCACGCTTTAAGTGGCCTGGCTTATTACACTGAAAGCACATGGGATCTTCTTTAAGATCTTTTCTTTCCTTGTGCCTGTTTGGAAGCCGGTTCCTTCTCATGAAGCGCTGGAATTTTCTGGTAAGTAGCGCAATTTCTGATTCTTTATCTGAGTCTTCATTCTCAGATAGGGCTGGGAAAGCTAGAGTTTTCTTTACTGGTTACTCTTCTTCCCTTCTTTCTTTCATGTGGACTTCATAGGCCATAAGATTGCCTATTAAGTCGTCCAATGTAAGTTTAGATAAATCTTGAGCTTCTTCAATAGCAGTAGTCTTTTTCTCCCAATCAGTTGTGAGAGATCTCAAGATTTTTTTCACCTTTTCAGTCTGGGAATATGTTACACCCAGAGATTTCAGATCATTGGTGATGTTGGTGAATCTGGTAAACATCTCTGTGATGGATTCATCTTTGTTCATTTTGAACAACTCATATTTTCTAACAAGAGATGATATTTTGGCTTCTTTTACTTTGTTGGTTCTTTCATGAATAACCTCCAAAGAATGCCAAATGTCATATGCAGATTCACATATAGATATTTTGTTGAATTCATTCTGATCAATGACACAATATAAGGCATTCATAGCCATTGCATTTAGGTTTGCCATTTTCTTTTCTTCATCAGACCATAAGTTATAGTCTGCGGATGGAGATGTATATGGATGTTCAACAATTTTCCATACAGCAAAGTCTATGAATTTGAGAAAGATAGCCATTCTGCACATCCAATATCCATAGTTGGAGCCATTGAAGAAAGGAGGACGAGATGCGTGTTGACCTTCAATATCACGAGCATAAGAGGTAGATGTCATTTGTGCTAGAAGACTTGTTACGTCGAAACCAGCAAACCTGCTTTGATACCAAATGAAATTCCACTAGAGGGGGGTGAATAGTGAAATATGATTATGATCGATAAAATAAAATAATTAAGCAATAAGGCACAACACATAAAGCACAGAAGTTATACTGGTTCGGTCAATATCCAGACCTACATCCAGTCCCCAAGCAAACCACTTGAGATTTCCACTATAACATCCGAGTCACCGGATAAATAGTACAACACCCTCTTCCCAAGAGGTCTTCTTCTCTCAACAGAGAAGGGGCACACCCTCTTCCCAAGAGGTCTTCTTCTCTCAACAGAGAAGGGCAACACCCTCTTTCACAGAGGTCTACTTCTTTAAACAAAGAAGGAATGCAGTGAATAACAGAGTTACAATACTTCCTATAGAACCTTCAGAATGATATGAATGCACGAATGAAGGATTCTAAGAATGTTCTGTTTGTCACTCAGAGGATACTCTTTGTCAAAGAGCTGGACTTGACTTTTTCTTTTTTCTTTCTTTTTCTTTTTCTCTTTCTTTTTCAAGGCTCTCTTTTCAAATCACGAATAGAAATTTTTCTCTTTGTAAGCTCAGATGTCTATTTCATTCCATTGTTTGAATAGTTTCTTTGTGTGTGTTTATATAGCTTATAAAAAGTAGTCGTTACATTTTGGAATTGTAACTTTTTGAAATGTGAAATGTTAGGTCATTTCAAAAACATTTTTTAGAGAAGTTCGAGAATGCCTTTTTCCATAAAGGTGAAATAGAGGGTACACTAGTCGTTGTATTATTTTTAGGTAATACATATTTTATGTAAAAAGTCTATTTCTTACAATAGTACATTGAACGTTGGGTTGTAGTTTTGTCTTTATTTTAATTAATGATTTGAGGTACATTAGTACTTCTTTACTTTAAATTAGTGTAAGTACTATGAGTGCTTTGAGATATTTATTTGTACATAGTCATGTCAAGGGTTTTCTTTATGTTGTGTATTTCAAAGTCTCCAGAGAGAATGAGGACCAAAAAGAAGGTCGACATTCTTTGGGAAGGATATTTAGAAATGATTTGTTACAGAAGGCATTTAATGCTTTGTAGAGAGAATGATGACTTCAAGTAAGTCGACATTCTATGGTTATGAAAAAAGGTAACTAGAGTCCTTTTAAAACCATATTTTATTTGTTTTTCTTATGTGTAGCCGATTTATGTTTTTGTCTTCTTCTTGTATTAAAAAACATTTCATTAAAGAAGATAACTTAAGTCTTTTCAAAAACATATTTTATTTGTTTTTCTTATGTAGTCGATTTTATGTTTTTGTCTTCTTCTTATAAAAATATGTCTTTAAAGAGGGAAATTCGAGTCTTTTCAAAGACATATTTTATTTGTTTTCTCCATGTAGTCGATGTTATGTTTTTATCTTTTTCCTACATTCCTTTTTTCATGTTGTCTTGTATATAGTGTAAGGTACAATGACAAAATGTCTTTTTCATAAAAGGTTCTAAGAAGGTACAATTATTGGTTTTCAAAAAAGGAGCTTTTTGAAACTATCGTATACTTTTATGATATAGTTTTTATGAATGAGTATGTAATATGCAATATGCAAGTTCCTGAAGGTTCTGTTACATATGACTCTACACAACAACAACAACAACAACAACAACTACGCCTTCATCCCAAAACAATTGGGGTCAGCGATATGAACCAAAAAAGAAATTCATTTTGGGTCTTCCACATGAATCCTTTTCCTCCAATCATTTCTATCCAACGCCATGTCCTCGGTGAGGTTCAAAGCATTCATATCCTTTCCTATCATCTCCATCCAAGTCTTCCTAGGCCTACCCCGACCTCTTTTAACTAATATATTTTCCCATTTCTCCAACCTTCTAACTGGAGCATCATTAGGCCTTCGCCGAATATGTCCAAACCACCGTAAACGATTCTCTCGCATCTTATTTTCAATGGGTGCAACACCTACCTTCTTACGTATCTCTTCGTTCCGAATCTTATCTTTTATTGTATTTCCACACATCCATCTAAGCATCCGCATCTCAGCTACACTCATTTTTTGAATATGATGTCTCTTGGCAGCCCAACATTCCGTACCATATAGTAAAGCGGGTCTAATAGTCGTCCTATAAAACTTTCCCTTCAACCGCAATGGCATTCTACGATCGCACAGCACTCCAGTAGCACTTTTCCATTTCATCCACCCAACCTTTATCCTATGATTTACATCTCCATCAATTTCTCCATACTTTTGAATGATGGATCCCAAATATTTGAAATAATCATTCACCGGTATATCTTGCTCACCAAGCTTCACTACACTCCCATCACTACTTCGTTGCTTACTAAACCGACATTCCATATATTCAGTCTTACTCTTACTCAACTTAAAACCTCTAGCTTCCAATGTCTGTCTCCATAATTCTAACTTAGCATTAACCCCAGCTCTAGACTCATCAATCAAAACAATATCATCAGCAAACAACATACACCACGGTACATTTTCTTGAATTGATCTCGTAAGCTCATCCATCACTATCGCAAATAGGAAAGGGCTTAAAGCAGATCCTTGATGTAACCCAACCGTTATCGGGAAATTGGTTGTCACCCCTCCACAAGTGCGGACATTGGTTACTACTCCTTCATACATATCTTTAATTATACTAATGTACTTGAGAGAAACACCTTTCTTCATCATTGTCCACCAGAGAACGTCCCTAGGTACTCTATCGTATGCCTTCTCTAAATCAATAAAAATCATATGCAAATCTTTGTTCCTCTCTCTATATCTTTCAATAAGTTGTCTAAGAAGATGTATAGCTTCCATAGTTGATCTTCCAGGCATAAAACCAAATTGATTCTCCGATATCATGACAACCTTCCTCAACCTAGACTCAATCACCCTCTCCCAAAGTTTCATAGTATGACTCATGAGTTTTATACCACGATAGTTTGTGCAATCTTGTATATCACCCTTATTCTTATATAAAGGCACCAAAGTACTCTTCCTCCACTCATTAGGCATCTTATTTGTTCGCCAAAACAAGTTAAAAAGATTTGTCAACCATTCTAAACCTTTCTCTCCCAAGCATTTCCAAGCCTCGATAGGTATACCATCTGGGCCAACTGCCCTTCTTGATTTCATTTTCTTCAAAGCCTCTGCAATTTCTTTCTTTTGAATCTTGCGCATGAAGTCACGATTTATCTCATGAAAAGGAATGGAGAAGTCTCCAAGATCTTGAGCATGACTATCATTAAATAGCTTATCAAAATAATCTTTCCATCTCTCCTTAATCTCCTCATCTTTGACTAAAACCCTTTGCGTTTCATCTTTGATACATCTAACCATACCCAAACCCTTCGATTTCCTATCTCTCATCTTTGCAAGCCTATAAATATCCTTCTCGCCTTCTTTGGTATCCAACTTGTCATAAACCTCCTTATATACCTTATTCCTCGCAAGAAGAAAAAAATCTTCATCTTGAGGTAGCCGATTTCTTCATTTGAACTTTAGGAAAGCATGGCTCATCAAGCTTTTTCTTCAAGGAGTATGATTGCACCATAGTTGTACTTGAACAGGAAGTCTCCATCCTTATTGGGTGAGATATCCTTGCATCAAATACTCGTTAGATTTAAGGCAAAACATATTCAGTCATAATATAACATTATTTCAAGAGAACATGTTATCATATCATATAAAATCAAATGAGACAGTGTATCATATTATGTGACATCAAAACCGAGTTTCTCAACAGTAGATTCTCTGTGAAGATGTACACTGTCCACGAACGGGTAGCCGCAAAGACGGTGAACCCCTGTGAGGAAGTGTATGGTCCAAGACCAGGTATACCATCTAGGGCGATAATTCCTTGTGAGGTTATGCATTTCCCAGATCAGGTAATCCGGCTAGAGCGGTAGAATCTCTGTGAGGTTGTACACTGTCCACGAACGGGTAGTCGCAAAGACGGTGAACTCCTGTGAGGAAGTGTATGGTCCAAGACCAAGTATACCCTCTAGGGTGGTAATTCTTTGTCAGGTTGTATATCTCTCGGACCGAGCGATCCGACGTGGATCTTGTGTTTTTGCTTACCATAAAAAGTTATGGTGAGTTGTGATGATCTTCTGAGATTGTTTGAGATAGCCACTTATTAATTTATAGTTTTGACTTTCTCTTTTAGCATGATTACATGCAGGACTCAGATGTGAGAATCAGATCGTTAGCGATTTGAGATAGTGATCATGTTTTGGACCTTCTACGGAAGGATGGGCTTTTCTAAGAAAGTATGACGCCTTAGTGAGTCATAACCGGTGACAGGTAGCCGCTTAAGGCCTTTAGAGATGGGAATAGTTTAGGGTTGTTCAGGACAAAGAGTTTGTTACAAAAAGTGAGAGCGACAAACGATGTCCTGATAATGATTAAATGTAGAGACCTTGTTCTAGGAACGAGAACAAGCTAGTTGCGTGGTGGTTCACAACCTACGATCAAATGAATCGTCTTGCTACGTTTTGTCATTTGCACTGCTTACTTGCTTGCATTAGTTATGTGTTTGCACTACTTACGCATTTGCACTGCTTACTTACTCGCTTGCATTACTTACGCGTTTGCACTACTTACGCATTTGAACTGCTTACTGCTTGCACTACTTACCGGTTTGCACTGCTTACCTGTTTAACTGCATATCTCCTTTAAACTGCTTAGAATACTGAATTAAATGTACTTAATTCAGTTTCTTGTAGTCTCTCTTGTGCACCTACTAGTTTTTCGCGAAACTAACCCATTCTATGGGTACATGTGATGATTAGGTACACCACGGGAGATGGCGTGATTGCAATATGGCTTCAGGACTTCTTTTTCCTGCTCTTAGCTCGCGTCCTAGACGTTTTGGGTTTGTAACGGATTTTTTTTTAGGATATCCGAATTTTGTGAGTTTTGGTTCTTTTAGCTGACGTGCCCAAAGTTGTCAGCTTGCCTTATGAATTAACCAAAGTATAGTCTTCCGCTGATTTTATAAAAAAACTCTAAAGGAAAGAGATATTTCTAATCTCTTGCTTGTTTTTCTGAAATGGTTCGCAAGTTTGAAATTTGGGGCGTTACATAGCTGATCAGTGATACTCTTGACTTTGTTTAGGAATTCCATAATAGTCATAGTCCCCTTTTTGAGTAATTGGAATTCACGCTTAAGATACATGATTCTGGCTTCTGAAATCTGTGAGTATGTATGAACCAATCTTTCCCACAGCTCCTTGGCAGAGCAATCATCAGAAATGGCAATAAGAACTTCATGGGATAAGGTGGAGGTAATATATGCAACTAGAGCTTGGTCAAGTTTCATCCAAGAAACAAATTCAGGATTTCGAGTGAGTTTGGTCGAGATAGCTTCACCTGCATCTTTAATTTCCTGCATAACAAATTTTGACGAGACTTTTAATAAAGGGTATTATCTGTCTTTTTCAGATCAAGAAGTTATTGTTATTGAGTTTCTCTTAAACGAGTTGACAAAAAAAACTAGAAGAAAGAGCAGATTGGGAGAAAGAAGGATCCATGACCGGATTGAGACCAAAGAAGTTGTCAGCAGAATCCAAACATTCAAAACTGAAGGCTAACGATGTTGTCAGCAGAATCCAAACATTCAAAACTGAAGGCTAACGATGTTGTCAACAGATCCAAATGCTCAAATAATATATTTATGTGATGTAAACCAAGAAGCATATGTTGAAACGTATGTGAAACGTAATCCAGAAAAGATACCCATAACAAAATACGCAGATCAGAGTCCAAGGAACAATCAAAATATGTTGATTTTCTGATTTTAAGGACAACCAAGAAGAAAGAAAAAAAAATAACGTGAATGAAAGAAAGCTAAAATAGGGTCATATCACGATTTAACTGCAACCCAGAAAAATAATGTATTTAACAGCAAAAAATGATTTAACAGCAACCCAGAAGAATAGTGAGTGTAACAACAGAAATTAAGAAATAACAATGAGATTGGGAAACATAAAAGGAAAAATAGGCGTTAAGAGAGAAGAAAGAGGTGTTAAGAGAGAAGGAAAAGAAACAGACAAGGGTTTGAGAGAAGAGAATATTAAAGGAAGAAACAGTAAGAGGACGGTAGAAGGAGGGAGTAGGTAACCTGGATGTTTGAAGCAAACCTCTTTGACGCACTTTCTGGAAGAGTCTGATGACGCCTTTAGGCTCTCTGCTCTAATACCATGATAAACTGCGTTGCGATTGACAGGTTTTGTTGTTGAGGAATTCGAGAAAGGTATGAGAAGGGAGGAAGAAGATAACTCATGCTTTTTGGGAATCGGCAACCTCTTTTCTATATGCTGCGATAAACCTTGATTATATTAAATAGGGTTACAACATTTTTACAAGGACAAAAATGCCCAGTATATGAAAGGCAAATTACAATATTATAAAACACGATATGGATATGGATCCAATAAGGGATCCATGTCCATTCATATTCTAATAGGCAGGGCCCTGCCCTGCCCCCTACCGAAGACCGACCAGGTAGGGGGGCTGTGTAACGCCCCAAAATTTCAAACTTGTAAACATTTCAGAAAAACAGACAAGAGACTAAAAAGAAATCTCTTTATTTCAAAGATGGTTTATGAAATCAACGAAAGACTATTCTTTTGTTAATTTTAGGAAGGCAAGCTGACAACTTTGGGCGCGTTAGCTAAAAGAACCAAAGTGCACAACCCATGCTACTTGCAAACACTTGGAAAAGCTACTTTCATTTAAGAAGTTCTCCAAATAGTACAAAATTCAGATATCCCAAGGAAAATCCGTTACAAAACCCCAAACGTCCAGGACGCGAACTAAGAGCAGGAAGAAGAAACTCTTGGAGCCAACGCGCCATCGCCCATGGTGAAACTAATCATCACCTGTACCCATAGAATGGGTTAGTTTCGTGAAAAACTAGTAGGTGCACAAGAGAGACTACAGAAAACTGAATTATGTACATTTAATTCAGTATGTTAAGCAAAGCGCGTAAGTAGTACAAGCGAGTAAGTAGTGCAAGCGAGTCTCACGACCCAACAACCAGTGTGAACAGACTTTATGTTTCGATATTACTGGTCTGCGGGTACGTGCAGGCAAAACGTAGAAACAACTGAGACTAGTTCGGGCATCTGTTATTATATGTATTTTTAATAACCCGAATAGCTAGTTGAGTCCGCTCCTAAAGGGAAGGATTTAGCCGAGAGAGAATTCCCTAAAGGCTGATAAGCAATGTCATTGATGCATCCAACTTCTGTAGAAGTGTTGAGCTAACTATTGTAGCCTCTTTTCCCTAACTCCAATGACTGTGGAGGTTGGATCATTGCCCGTGGGGTGGTTGTTAACAACCTGTTAATTGGAGTTTTGTACCGCTTTGCCCACTCCCTTGACAGACAACAAGAAGTGAAAGGGTGCATTAGGGGTTGCATAACTAACGACTCATTCTATGTTGTGGTCTTTAAACCACTCGAGCATCTTGCGTGTGAAGGCGAATCAGTCACCATTTAAGTGATTACAGCATTTGCATTTAGCACTATTCGAGGTCGCACGACCGTCTCATCCGATCATCGCAGTACTAGCGTGTAGTGCACGACTACAAGTTCTCTAGGATGAAGGGGGTATAGCTTCTCAATAGAAGCCTCAACAGAAGTGTTTCACAAAGATGTAATGTTTATCAACTTTACTTTTGACATTCTTTATCCTGTGAAACAGTCAATAGCTTGTGCCAACATTATGCATATGATTTTCTAGAATCTCATCCGCTATCGGGGTATCTACATGCCTCGCATGACTCGATACCGGCCTCGATAGACAGGATACAGGTTTCTCAACAGAACCCCTACTAAGAAGTTCGCTCGAACCCCAACTCGCCTGCAGGACTGCGTACTCGAAGAGTCAGGATCCTTGCGAGGTATCCCTCTCCTTAGACGAGGATGTAACGCTAGCTCCTAACTTAACTCTCGTCGCAAGAGAGAGAGTGGTGAATGCCCCTTGCATCCTCCACGAGGATGCCTTTAAGGCATATGCACAGAGCGAAGACCTGCACGTCATCTGCAATAGTAAGGTAATAACAACACATATGCAAAAGTAAGAGCCTAGGCGCAAAGCGCGACGGTAAGAAGAAGTGCAACGCAAAACCTCGACAAAACGTGTAACGGCAAGTAAAAACTATAAGCAGGAGTGCAACGCAAAACCTCGACACGATGCGCAATGGCAAGTAAAGACTGACAGAAGGTAAAAGACACGACAGAAAGTAAAGGGCAAGGATTGTAAAACCGCGTCCTTGAGTTAAGTGCATACTCGTATAAATAAATATAAATATATATATATATTTATTTATTTATTTATTTATTTATTTATTTATTTATTTAATGGTCGTTTTAGTTAGTTGAACTTAATTCAATTGTCCAAGTCTTCCATGCAATCTTTCCCTACCTCGGAGAGTTGCAAGCTTGCTGGCGTCTGCAAGTGTAAACGATTGACGGCTCGAGTCGCGGAGCACGAACAAAATCCGTCGTAACTGCAAATATGCGATATTAACATGCAAGCAAGATAAAAGTAAAAACAATGAGAAGACTCGACTTCTCCAATACATAGGGTTGAGGCAGGGCCAAACGACTCTTGCCGCCAAAAGAACAAGTGCAGGGAGCATCGGCCCCCGCTGGTTATTTAAAAAGGCAAGGGCCCCTGTTGGAAAGGTACAAAGGGCAGGGGGGGCATCGACCCCTGCTGGAAAAGTACAAAGGGCAAGGGCCGGTGGCCCCTGCTGGAACAGCAAAAGGGCAGGGGCCTTCGACCCCTGCTGGATCAGTAAAAGGGGCAAGGGCCTTCGGCCCCTGCTAGAATAGTAAAAGGAGCAGGGGCCTTCGGCCCCTGCTGGAATAATAAAAAGGGCAAGGGCCGATGGCCCCTGCCAGGAAAATGAGCAGAGAGAGAGAAAGGTGCAGAGGCCAACAGCCCCCCTGCGGCTTTTGGGAGAGGGGGCAGGGGCCAAAGGCCCCTGTCGATTTGCTTAACAGGGAAACGAGACAAGGGCCAAAGGCCCCTGTCGGTTTCTTAGAGGAACAGGGAGCAGGAGGAGGCTCAGCCCCTCCCCTGCCGTACGGAGATGCAGGGAGGGGGGCTCGACCCCACCCCTGCAACCAAAGGGCACCGGGAGGGGAATCGGCCCCTCCCTTACCCTGCACGACACAGGGAGGGGCTTCGCCTCTCCCTCGCTAAAAGGGGTCGCAGGGAGGGAGCTTTGCCCCTCCCCTGCAATCTAGGGCAGCAGGGAGGTGGCTTGCCCCCCCTCCCTCCGTAACGGAGAAACGAGGGGGAAAGAGAAAGAGACAGACGAAAGAGAAGGAGAGGAGAGGGGCGATGGTGCATACCTGAGGAGGCTGCCCCGGAGAGGAGCTCACCGGAGACGGGAGGTCGCCGACATCGGTGGCGGTGCTCGGCAATGCAGAGGAGAGAGATGGGAGTCAGGAGAGCCGAGGGGGCGAGAGAGACAAGAGAGTTGGGGTGGAAGGGGGTTTCGAGAACCTCCCCCCCTTCGGCCTCGTTATCCTTTAAAAGGTAACAGAGGCGGTGCCTCAGTTGGGTCCGGGTGATCCGACCCGAATCCAAGGTTAAAAAAAAAAAATCCCCCAAGTTATTACAGGCTGCGCCCCCCTCCCCCCCCCTGCCAGAACCCAACGGGGCAAGGGGCCTGCCCCCTGCCGAAACCGATCGAGGTAGGGGGGGCTTGCCCCCTGCCAAACTGATCAAGGCAGGGGGCTTGCCCCCTGCCACCATATAACAGTAGATCCAAGAGCTGAAGTTTGTTTCTCAATGAATTATGACATATCTCCAACAATTCTTAAATAAAATGCATCTAAAAGAACTGACATGGGAAAAGAAGCTGCTTATAAGAGTCACTTCCAGATATTTTTGGTGAAAGAAACTCACATCAGAATAGAAGGCACTGGATTCTTCAAACTTGGAATGTTTTCGCTGACCAGTAGAGATTAATGCCTTAAGGCCTGCAAACCACACTTCTGACTCAAGTTTGTCCTTGCAAATCTATGTAGTAGAACAACAGAAAGTGGAAACAGAACTAAATCAACAGAAAATAGAGCATAAACCATAACAGTGAAAACATAAGGCTACAAAAATCAAGGTACTCAAAGTTCCTCCCAAGTTGCAGGACATATTAAATAAGATATATAATGTCCACTAACCAGATCAAGTGACCGTTCACCATTATTATATATCAAAGAAAAGGATAGATAATCTTTTTCAGGGCATAAATATCTCCTAAAAACAGCCTGAAGAAAATAAACAGTCAAATGTAAAGTTAGCACCACATGAACTTCCCAGTTTAATATAAAAAACAACAAATGCTGTAAGTCCCACCAGAAACATAGTCAACACTAGTAAGAACATTCATATCAGGAAGAAACTCACGGTTCTCTGTCCAGGGATAATTTTAGAGACAGAAGATAACTTCAGGTTCCTCTCCTCCCCACGTGAATACCAAACCAGTGTCTTTTCGTCCTGGTTCATATATGAGGTCATATAAGCAGTTGCAGAGCTCCAGTTCAAAGTACTATAGATACAGTTCAATTACTGCAAAATATGATAAATCACGAAGATAGGCAAGCCTGTTGCAGTTGCTGGGTCATGAGGATGTTTGCAGTACAAAAGACACGAAAGATACATGTGCTGCATCTGCATTGGTATTTATTTCAGGTATAGCATTTCATGCAGAAAAAATAGCCATCAACTTGGGACAAGACAAGGGCAACCAATATTTTATGTAGCTTGTCATAAACACAAGTGAACATAGGTGTGAGGCACTTACTCAAACTTCAACTAGCGATGTCCCATCTCGCTTGCCTAATGTCTTAACCACTAGAAGCCAAAAAGATCATGAATTTTAGATATAACATTTTCAGAATTTTCCCAGCCCCATAGAGTAATAAACTAAACAATTGACCTTTTTGTCCAATTTTCATATATTCGTGTATGACATGAAAAAGGAGGGATTAAGCCTCATATTACTAAAACCCATAAAAAACCCAATTAATTGAATGCAATAAGATATTTTACTTTCAGTTCGAAATCAATGGTGAACAAAACACCATATCTCTTAATTATTTCGCTTTGAAATTTCTACAAGGATAAATTGTTGAGAAGTTAAAGATAATTGATATGCAAGTATACATGATTATTAACCTAATATGCATAAGTTGATTGCTTTAACATGTTAAATTGTGCATACACTCATTGATTCTTTTAATCGGCCTATGCATTATTTATAGATATACCCATTAGTTTTATCTGAATATTGGAACTCATGCATTGTAAGACTCGAGTTTTTCCAAAAAAAGAAAAGAAAAATTGTTTGGTCCAGGTTGGATCCGACCCGATCCAACCCGGATCCGGGTCGCAAAACCCCCTCCCGTGTTCTATTTAAACCCCCCACAAGGGGGTTTTCTTTTTCGAACAACTGAAACCCCCGACGCTTTCCCTGCTCACCTCGAGCCACACTCGACCCTGGCACACTCATCCGAGCCCCGACCTCCCCTCGTCGGAGGCACGCCGCAGCCCCCTTACCTCCAAGCTCCCCCCAACGCCTCCCGCCTCTCTCCTCCCTCTTCTTATTAAGTGTCGTATGCTGGTTTGAGAGTTTGGGCCTGGATCAAGTTTGGGTCTGACCCAGACCCAAGCTGGGAAATCCTATTGACGTGTTTACTGGGGCACGCATGTAATTTGTAACTTATTCAATTGTAACCTAATACCTAATGCTTAAATACATTAAGCCAGGCCACGATAATACATTGGAAAAGAATATCGTCAGCCTGTGTGCAGTAAAATCGACTCAGCGTCTATCTTCTTTCTCCCTTTTTCTTTTCACCTTTCCCTCTTTGGCAGATGAGCCCAGGAGGAAACTGAAGTTCTAACATGGTATCAAAGCGTGGTTGGACCTAGGGCTCGGTGTTGATTCCAAAAAAAAAGGTATGACCTTAGAGATCATCTAATTTCAGCCAGGAAACCTTCCTTCTTCCCAATCTGGGTTATCGTTTTCTCTCTCAAACCACGATCTCTTCTTCTCTTCCAGTTTTTTTTTTAAAAGCACTGTCGTGTTTTTCATCTGAAACCCTATCTTGAAACTCGTGATTTCCTCTTTCTTCCTTCATCTGAAAACATGATTTCGTCTTTCTTTCTTCTCTAAAATTTGTTTTCTCATTCCTTTATCGTGTTTTTCATCTGAAACCCTATCTTGAAACTCGTGATTTCCTTTCTTCCTTCATCTAAAAACACGATTTCTTCTTTCTTTCTTCTCTAAAATTTGTTTTCTCATTCCTTTATTGCTGATTAATCTGCAAATACGATTAATCAATATCTCTTGAATCGTTGCTCGTACTTTCCTTCCTTCTCTTTCTGTTGGATCTGTTTTCCCATTCCTTTATCTGAATATTCATCGTTGATTAATCTGAAAACTCAGTTAATCAACGTGATCTGGCCCTTGTTCACGTGATCCGATATCTTGAATATGCATAACATTGATTAGTTGTGCTTTGGCTTGATTCATAAATATTGAGTTGATAATTTGAGTATTCTCGTAATCTAAAAAAAAAGGATCCGAGTTTTGTTATAGTGAGTTCTCTTCTGGACTGATTTTGAACAGTTACATTATCTTGAGTTTTAAGTAATCATTTGATTGCCTTTTCTTAGAGTGCTTTCCATTTTATATTCTCGTGTCTCGTTACCATGGATTCTTTTCCATCCCAGTCTGGTTTGTCATCAAACTTCCTCAGTCAACTTGTTTCTGAAAAATTAAATAACTCTAATTTCCTGACTTGGAAGAGGCAAATAGTTCCTTTTATCAGGAGCCAAGATCTCTTTGGTCATCTAGATGGATCAATTCCAGTCCCACCAGAGTTTATTGCAAAGGAGGAAACAAACGCTCATGAGGCTGCATCTACTCACCGTGTTCGCAACCCGGATTATGTCTCTTGGATGAGAAAAGATCAGGCATTGATTGCCAACATCACCTCTACTTTGTCTCAGGAAGTACTAGTTGCTATCCCCGACGACTGCACAGCGATGGAATTGTGGAACAAGTTGACACAGACATACTCTCAGATATCTGAGGCAAGAGTTTTATTCCTCAAGCGAGAATTCCAGCTTCTTAAAAAAGGTGGTCTATCTATCATGGATTACTTGAATAAGATGAAGATCATTACAGATCAATTAGCCATTATTGGATGTGAAGTGTCGGACAAGGATACAATGCAACAGACATTGAATGGTTTAGGCCCAGATTATCATGTATTGGTGACATCATTATTGTGCTTGCCTGTGCTTCCCACATTTGAAGACCTCCGAGCAAAACTTCTACAATACGAAATGTCATTGAAAGGCATCGCTGAAGATTCTAGTGCTCAATCTGACTCCCAAGATGTCTTAGCCACTGGGTTCTCCTTTGGTCGTGGACGTGGAGGAAATGGCTTCAGAGGAGGAAGAGGTCGTGGCAGATTTGCAGGTCCAGGTTTGCTTCCCACACCCAATATGTCGTTCAACTCTAATGCGAAGAACCAAACTCAAAGAGTTGTCCCGACATGTTACCTGTGCAATAAAAAGGGACATATTAAGGCAAATTGCTGGTTTAATCCTCAAAATAAAGGCAAATTGCAAAACACTGAGAGCAAGAAGGAAGATAATGTTACCAAGTCTGATGGGGAGGTAAAACAACTGTTGTTGGCCGCACTGTCTGGGTTACACTTGAAACAGAATGATCAAGGATCATGGTATGTTGATTCAGGAGCAGCGACCCATGTTACAGGCGATGTTGGTAAGCTCTCGAACTCGGTTTGTTACTTTGGTAAAAATAGTATTGTTACTGGAGATGGATCTCACCATCACATTTCTCACATTGGTAATGCAATCATTCCTTTGTCAAAATCATCTCTCAATTTGTCAAATGTTGTTCATGCTCCTAACATAAAAAAGAACATCATCTCTGTGTCTAAACTTGTTGATGATACACATTCTTATGTTGAATTCACTCCCTCTTCTGTGTATGTCAAGGATCTTCAAACGAGGGAGGCATTCGCTAAAGGGGAGCGAAAAGGAAATATGTACATCTTTAAGGAAGATCCACTTGCGCATACCAGTCCCGTCTTGAAGCCCTTATTGAAGTCTAAGTCTTTTCAGTCTGAGTTATCTAAGTCAGGTCCTGAGTCTGTTTTTAGTCTTTCCAAATGTAATAAGTCAAGTCTTTGGCATGATCGTCTTGGTCATTGCAGTTATTCTTTTCTTGAGAAACTTGTATCAAGCAAATTAATTCCTAAATCAAGCTTAGCCCTTGAGATCAGTAATAAAAAATGTCCCAGTTGTCAGATGCGTAAGAGTCATGTACTTCCTTTTGATTCTATAAATAAAAGAGCTTCAAGATCCTTTGAAATTGTTTATTCAGATGTTAAGGGTCCTGCGCATGTATGTTCTTCTTCTGGTAGCAGATATTATCTCGTCTTTATTGACAGTTACTCTCGTTATACTTGGATATTCTTTATGAAGCATAAGTCTGAAACCTTTTCCATATTTCGTAACTTTCATGCCTTTGTGCGAAACCATTTCTCTACCAATATTTTGCATTTTCATTGTGATGGAGGTGGTGAGTATACATCGAAGGATTTTACTGATTTTCTCCAAAGTAATGGAATAAAGCGTAGAGTGTCTTGTCCACATACGCCACAACAAAATGGGGTCACTGAGAGAAAGCACAGGCATATTGTTGAAACTGCCATGAGCATGATACACGACAGTAATCTTCCCATTAGTTTGTGGACAGAAGCATTCCATTCAGCTGTTTATATTATAAATTGTCTGCCTATGACAGTTTTGCAAAATAGTTCACCATTCTGTTCTCTTTTCGGCATTCAACCCGATTATAATGCTCTGCGGGTGTTTGGATGCATTTGTTATGTTCATATTGATGATTATCTCAGGAAAACAAATTCCAACCAAAGGCTTCCAAGTGTAGATTTATGGGATATGTTGATGATTATAAAGGCTATCGGTGCTATGACCCCATGACTAAGCGTATTAGGATTTCCAGGAATGTTGTGGTTGACGAGAATAATCTTGAAGATGTATCATTTAATACTAGTCAAGGGATTCCCAGAGAAGAAGTTTATCATCCGTGGATGAATGCAGAATTATTCACCTCAGTGTACTCAACTGGAAACCTGAGGAGTTCGAATAGAATCAGACATCATATTGACAGATGGGTCAACTACAATAATTTTTCTATGGATCTTCAACTTTTTTTGTCTCAGGTTGATAAGCATGATGAACCTATAGGGTTTCATCATGCTGTGAAATCAAACAAATGGATTGAGGCCATGAATGAAGAAGTGGAAGCGCTTCATGAATGTCAGACATGAGAAATTGTTGCCAGACCTCCTAACAGAAATGTTGTTGATTCCAAGTGGGTTTATAAAATCAAATACAGACCGGATGGCACTATAGAACGATACAAAGCAAGACTTGTTGCAAAGGGGTTTACACAGGAATATGGTCAGGACTATGATGAGACTTTCAATCCAGTGGTCAAAATGGGGACAATAAGAATTATATTGTCTTTAGCCGTCAAACATGGATGGACATTGAGTCAGTTAGATGTCAAAAATGCATTTCTTCATGGAGACTTGAAAGAAGAGGTTTATATGGAACAACCTCCAGGATATGCTGAGGGAGACCCGAGCACATATGTATGCAGATTAAAAAGAGCCATATATGGTTTGAAGCAGGCCTCACGCTTGTGGTTTGAGAGTTTCTCCTTAGAAATACAGAGGCATGGGTTTTGTAAATCTCTCTTAGACCACTCCTTATTCATCTTCAAGGATAAAGGCATAACCACCTTGTTGTTGATATACGTTGATGATATTATAGTTACAGGGAACTCCATGAATCACATTGAAGAAATAAAAGGACTATAAGTCAAAGGTTTAAGATGAAAGATTTGGGAGATTTGCGTTATTTCCTTGGAGTCGAGGTAGACAGGAAGGATGGTTACCTGACCTTGACACAACATAAATACATGCTAGATTTATTAAAGAAATTTGGTATGCAAGACTGCAAGCCTTTGTCTACACCGAGTGTCTTACATCAAAAGCTCAGTTCACAGGATGGAGATTTGTACCTGGATCCTACAAGATATCGAAGTGTAGTTGGCATGCTTCAATATCTTACCTTTACTCGCCCTGACATTGTTTATTCTGTCAATCAAGTGTCGCAGTTCATGCATGAGCCACGAACAGGGCATATGGATGCAGTCAAGAGGGTGTTGAGATACTTAAAAGGTACTATTGGAGATAGGTTGGTGTATCAGAAAAGTTGGAAAAAAGGAAGCATGCATGATGTCATGGTCTACAGTGATGCAGACTGGGCAGGAGATCCTGATGAAAGGAGGTCGGTTTCCGGATATTGCATCTTTCTCGGGGAGAACCTAGTATCCTGGAGCAGTAGAAAACAAAAAGCAGTGGCTAGATCAAGTACTGAGGCTGAATATCGATCAATGGCTGCTGCAACTGCTGAAGCTACTTGGACGATACATTTGTTGAATGAATTGGAAGAACAGATTTCCAAGTCTATTTTATTGTGTGACAATCAAAGTGCCATTAACATATCCTTTAATCCTATTTTCCACAGTAAGACAAAGCACATTGAGATAGATCAGCATTTCATTCGACAGAAGGTTGAAGACAAAGAGATTGAACCTCATTTCATTTCTACAGAAGACCAATGGCGGATTTGTTTACAAAGGGTTTGACGAAAAACAAATTTTGGTTCCTGAAGAACAAGTTGTCCATGGTTCAAGACCATGCACAACTTGAGGGAGAGTATTAAGTGTCGTATGCTGGTTTGAGAGTTTGGGCCTGGATCCAGTTTGGGTCTGACCCAGACCCAAACTGGGAAATCCTATTGACGTGTATACTGGGGCACGCATGTAATTTGTAACTTATTCAATTGTAACCTAATACCTAATGCTTAAATACATTAAGCCAGGCCACGATAATACATTGGAAAAGAATATCATCAGCCTGTGTGCAGTAAAATCGACTCAGCATCTATCTTCTTTCTCCCTTTTTCTTCTCACCTTTCCTTCTTTTGCAGATCAGCCCAGGAGGAAACTGAAGTTCTAACACTTCTTTACCCCTCGTCTTCTTCCTGTCGTCGGCACACCCAGCCCAACGTTGTCTGTAGTTGCCGGCAGACCGAACATCGTCAGGAGGGAGGGTGTCGACCACCCTCTCCTCCCTCTTCTCCTCTCTTCCCATTCCCTATCTATGTTGGCAGACTAGAGCCACCTATGATGGTGGCTCTGGTTCGCCTGAAGGGAGCGTGCCGAGCACCATCCCATTTTTTTCCCTCTGTGCTGCAGGCAGATGGTGGCTCTGGCTCGCCTGAAGTGAGGGTGCCGAGCACCTTCACCCTTTATTTTTCCATGTTTCTGTTGGCAGACCAGAGCCACCTGTGATGGTGACTGGTATGAAATTTCGTATATGTGGTTCAGCCTGCAAAGGAAAGTAGAGAGAAAGAGAGAGGGAGATGCACAATCGGTTGGGGCGACACTCAGTTGCTCGACCTCCAAGCCCTAACCTTTATATATATAACAGGTATACAACGATCCTTGTAATATCAGAGATATTACAAGGATGCCATTAATGAGATTATATTCAGCATGTGTTTCATTAACATACCATGCGTATAGATCTGGATCCAGATCCATACGCAAGCTATATTTTAACACCTTCCCTCAAGTTGTACGTGATTTTGGAGCATGTACAACTTGCTCTTCAATAGCCAAAATTGACGTCCTGTTAACCCCTTGGTAAACAGGTCTGCCACTTGATCTTCTGTTCGAACATGACGTAGTTCTATCTCCTTCATCTCGACTTTCTGCCATATGAAATGTTGATCAATCTTAATGTGCTTCGTTCTGCTATGTTGGATAGGATTACATGCAATATTTATTGCGCTTTGATTGTCACATAGAAGAAAAGATCGAATAATTGTCTCCCCAAGATCACTCAATAAGTGTCTAATCAATGTGGATTTTGTCGTGCCTGCAGCCATCGATCTGTAATAAGCCTCTGTACTCGATCGTGCCACTGCCTTTTGTTTTTTGTTGCTCCAGGACACTAAATTGTGTCCAATATATACACAATATCCAGAGACAGATCGTCTCTCATCTGGATCCCCTGCCCAATCTGCGTCTGTATAAGTGATGAGTTCATGTCCTCTATGCAGATTATCGTTCTTGCGATAAACAAGTTTGTCTCCTATAGTAACTTTTAAATAGCGTAGAATGCGCTTCACAGCTTTCATATGACCCTCCGTTGGAGCATGCATAAACTGGGATATCTGATTGACAGCATAAACTATATCAGGTCTGGTAAAGGTCAAGTACTGTAACATCCCAACGAGACTTCTATACGTTGTAGGGTTGACACAAAGATGACCATCTTCAGAGCTTAGCCTTTGATGTAATACACTAGGAGTACTAACTGGTTTGCAATTCGTCATCCCGGCTCTTTCCAGAAGGTCAAGAGTGTATTTTTGTTGCATGAGTGTCAATGTGTCTTGTTGTCTATCAACTTCCACACCAAGAAAGTACCTCAACTCCCCTAAATCTTTCATCTTGAAAGTTTTCATTAAAAACAGTTTCACGTCTTGCACATGATTATCTGAACTCCCAGTGATCACAATGTCATCAACATATATAAGAAGTATAACAATGTCTGCCTTATGGTAAATAAAGAGTGAGTGATCCAGAGAGCATCTTCTAAAACCATAACTCTGAATTTGCATAGAGAAACTTTCAAACCAGGAACGGGACGCCTGTTTCAACCCATACAGAGATTTTCTTAGTTTGCACACTCAGGCAGTAGGATCCTTCTCGGCATAACCAGGAGGTTGCTCCATATACACTTCTTCCTTTAAAGTTCCATGCAAAAATGCATTTTTAACATCCATCTGGCTAAGGCTCCAACCTCGATCGACTGCTAGGGATATGATGACATGAATAGTACCTGTTGAGATTAGGTGGTTTTAGGCTAAGTTATCTTATATTAGAGGTTTTCTGAAATTTCGTTCTCATAAGGACCTAGTTATAATTCTTCCTTTTTGCCTCTCTCTATTTAATATAGAGAGAATCCCTAATCTAATTAACGGGTTTTTAAGTTTTCTGTGCAGCCGTCTCTCTCTCTCTCTCTCTCTCTCTCTCTCTCTCTCTCTCTCTCTCTCTCTCTCTCTCTCTCTACACAGGTGGCTGCCTCCTTCTACATGGTATCAAAGCCCTCGATCTCGGGAGCGTGATCACGAAGAGGACTGATCTTCACCAACGAAAAAAAAATTCAGATTGCGTGAAAAATCAGGTTTGTTGTTGCACTCGTGTGGAAGATCTGATAACAGATCTGGGATGTTACCCAGATCTGTCGTCAGATCTAAGGATGGAGCTCCTGTCGTGATTTCCTGGAGCCGTAACCATTTCCTTTGAATCTGTTTTTTTTTTTGGGTTTTGTTTTGTCATCTCCTGTCGTGATTGATGGGCCGTGATTGACGAGTTCCTGCTGTCCCTGTTGTTCCTGCCGTGATTGACGAGTTTGGGTCACGCAGCAGGCTTATGTGCTGCTGCGTGTCAGCCGTGAGCTGTTGGTTGTTCCTGTTGTTTGGGACACACAGCAAGTTCCTGTGATGCTGTGTGCCAGCTGAGATTGTCAGGTTTTCTGTGCTGATTGTGTGCCTGCCGTGATTCTGGAATTTCTTTTCTGTGTCAGTTGCGTGTGATCGAGATATGATTGCTCTATTTAATTGTTTGGGGAACAGCAGTTGTCGTGTTCATCTGTGCTGCAACTGAATATTATTGTTGGTCGTGGTGTGTTTGGTGCAGCAATGGTCGTGACCCCCTGCTGTGTCGAGTTTTCTTTCGTGTTGTGTTAGTTTCAGCTACCCCTTTGTCGTAACAGCAGCAGGAGTGATTACCTGCTGGTTGTGGACTGTTTTTTTTTTTAAACAGCAGGGCTGATTCCTTACAGTGTTGAAAATTCTACTTGAATTCTTGTTGTTCTAGTGAGCAGTATGGCTGAAAATTCGAAATGTGATTCTAAAATGGAACAGATTGGGGAGTATAAGGCTTTTGCCAACCCCTTCTCGTATGGTTCTTCTGTAAGGTTGAATGAAACCAACTATGCCAGGTGGTCCAGAACTTTTATGATGTCGGTATCTGGACATCGTCGAAAACACATTCTGTTGGAATGCGAACCCACTGAGAAATTGGGAAAATATGTTACTTGGGATGAAGATAATGACATAGTTATGTCATGGATCATGAATAGTGTCGAACCCCATATTGCAGATGGATTGATCTACTATAATACAGTCAAACTGATGTGGGACAATCTTCGTGATACATACTCACAAGAAACGAATGTGAGTCGTATCCTGCAAGTCGAACAGGAAATATATAATTTGCAACAGGGAGATCAGACCTTGGCCCAGTACTATGCCTCTGTCAAAGCTGCGTTTGAAAGACTTAATGCTCACAGGCCTCTTTGTTGCTCGAAGCAAATGGATCATCAAGAACAAACCATGGTTGCTCTTTTTCTTACAGGTCTTTCTTCAGATTTTTCTGTTGCAAAAGTTCAAATGTTGACTGGATCAGATGTTCCCACTCTAGCTGATGCTTACAATCGTCTGAGTAGACTTGTGATCTCTCTGCCACAATCTCAGCAAATAACTCAGTCATCTGCTCTTGTTGTCCCATCTAGTTATGGGCGTGGAAATATTCAGAATATCAGAGGACGAGGACGTGGACGTGGTATGGGAGGCAGAGGAAAGCTTCAATGTACATTCTGTGGAAAATCAGGACATTTAGAAGATCGTTGCTGGGATAAGCATGGTCGGCCGACCTCTTCTTTATCAAAGTCATATACTCCTAAACCAAGTGTGACTACTATCGAGGCAACAAATGTACAAAAGAATATAGCTGAAAATGAGAGTAGTATCACCCTTAGTCGTGCGGAATATGATGAGCTGATAGCTCTTGGACCTTTGAGTTCCACTCCTCCTGTTGCTGGTGTTGCATTTTCTACCAGAAATCATCTTCATCCGACTGATAGTAAGTGGGTTATTGACTCTGGTGCTTCCAGACATTTGTGTGGCAATTCTCGTGTTTTTTCAGATCTAAAGGATATTAAGGCTCAGATTGGAGTCTCCTTAGCCGATGGGAGCTCCTCCCCAGTTGTTGGTCAGGGAAATATTTCTATATCTTCCTCATTACAGTTGAAAAATGCTCTTCATGCTCCAAATTTTCCTCAAAGTTTACTCTCTGTTAGTTGCCTTATAAAAAAACAAAACTGTAGAGTAATATTTGATCAAATGGGTTGTCATTTTCAGGATTTGCTGACGGGGAAGAAGATTGGTGGAGGCTATGAGGAAAATGGAATTTACTACCTACATCATCCAATGGGTATTGTTCATGTTGCAGTGGAACATTCATTCAATCTTGTTCAGTGGCATCGTCGTCTTGGTCATCCTTCATTGTCAAAGCTTAGGTCGGTCTTTCCTCAGATTCCTTCCGCCACATCATTTCAGTGTGACGCATGTCAGTTGGGCAAGCATCATCGAAGTTCGTTCCCTTCGAGTCAGAGTCAGTCTAGTAATAAAGTTTTTGAACTTCTTCATGCATATGTATGGGGTCCTAGTAAGATTCCTACTAGGTATCTTGTTATTGTTGATGATTTCTCTAAGTTGTCATGGGTATTTTTGATAAAAGAACGATCTGAAGTTCCAAGTATTATAAAATCCCTAATTCTTGAAATAAAAACTCAGTTTGAATCTATTGTCAAGATTGTTCGCACTGATAATGCTCTCGAGTTTAAATCAAAAAGTCTGTTACAATTTTACCAAGATCATGGCATCCAACCCCAAACTTCATGTGCCTATTCATCTCAACAAAATGGGGGTGGCTGAGCGAAAACATCGACACCTCCTTGATGTTGCCAGGACCATTATGATTCAATCCAATGTTCCTGCGTCATACTGGGGTGATGCGATTACCACTGCTTCCTATCTAATCAACCGCATGCCTTCGTCTTCTGTGGGTAATCAAATTCCATTACATATCCTAAAACCTAATGCTCCACTTTTCTCTTTATCACCAAAAATATTTGGATGTGTTTGTTTTGTACACAAACTTGGCCCAGACCGTGATAAATTAGCCGCTCAAGCTACAAAATGCATATTTATCGGTTATCCAAAAAATCAAAAGGGCTATCGATGTTATGATCCTATTTCTCGCCGAGAGTATGTCAGTGCGGATGTATCCTTCCTATAATCCTCTCCATACTACTCTATTTCCGGTTCCTCGCTGCAGGTTGATCCAACTGAGTCTTTTCCATTACCTATACCTCCTTTTCCTTTGGAATTTGTGCCCTCATTACCGAACCAAACTTCATCCACATCCAGATTTAATAATCCTCCATTGGTATATGTGCGTAGAGCTCCACTTCCGCAAGAGCCTTCATCTTCTTCTTCTCCTGAGGTAAGTTCTACTGACAATAGTGATCTCCAGGATGATGATAACAGGCCTATTGCTCTACGAAAGGGGACAAGACAATGTACCTTATATCCCATATCTCATTTTGTCTCCCATGCCAGAATTGGACATCAGATGAAGTCTTTTATTTCAGCCTTATCTGCTGAAACTATTCCTCTGAACTATCAACAGGCAGAACTTGATACTCGTTGGAAGCTGGCTATGCAAGAAGAAATGACAACTTTAATATCTCAGCATACCTGGGCTCTAGTTGATTCCCCAGCAGATGCTGACATTGTTGGATGTAAATGGGTATATACAATAAAGTATAAATTTGATGGTTCTATTGAAAGGTACAAGGCCAGATTAGTCGCGAAGGGGTATACTCAGACATATGGAATTGACTTCTTTGAAACTTTTTCTCCTGTTGCACGGATGGGTACCATCTGTCTTGTTCTCTCAGTAGCAGTTAAGCAAGGTTGGAGCTTGTGCCAATTAGATGTGAAAAATGCATTTTTATATGGGGATCTATCTGAGACCGTTTACATGCAACAACCTCCAGGATTCGAGGTTGAGGGGGAGTGTCAGAAGGTGTGTAGATTAAGAAAGGCGATTTATGGCTTGAAACAAAGTCCTCGTGCATGGTTTCAAAAGTTGTTTGAAGTGATGTCAAGCTTTGGCTTTAATAGATCAGCAACAGATCATACACTTTTTATAAAGAAAACTAGCTCTGGCATTGTTGTTATGGTGGTATATGTGGATGACATCATTCTTACAGGAGATGATGTGAAAGCTATTGAAGCCACAAAGGATCATCTTCAAAAACACTTTGTTACAAAAGACCTTGGTTCACTCTGGTATTTTTTGGGTATAGAAGTTGCTAGAGGCCGTGAAGGGATGGTTTTGTCTCAACGGAAGTATGTTCTTGACTTATTAAAGGAAACGGGCATGTTGGGAGCTAAACCAGCAAATATTCCCATGGACCATAAAGTTCAGTTGTTTGAAGAAGGGTCAAAACCAGTTGATAGCAAAAGCTATCGCTCCCTAGTAGGGAAGTTATTATATGTAACTGTGACCAGGCCGGATATTGCTTTAGCAGTAAGCAAAGTTAGCTAGTTTATGGACAAACCAACTGAGGTACACTGGAATGCAGCCATAATGATTCTCAGATATCTAAAATCCTCTCCTGGAAAGGGGTTATTGTTCAGGAAAGGTGGAACTCTGGAGATAGTAGCATATTTTGATGCTAAGTATGCTGGATCTGTAGTAGATAGAAAGTCTACCACAGGATTCTGTGTGTTTTTGGGAGACAACTTGATTTCATGGAGAAGTAAGAAACAAAATGTGGTTTCCAGGTCGAGTGCAGAATCAGAATATCGGGCTATGGCCCAAACAGCTGCTGAATTGATATGGGTTCGCACTGTTCTTCATGATCTCCAGGTGAAGGTTTCCTCTCCAATGACCATGATGTGCGATAACAAAGCGGCAACATATATAGCAAACAATCCTGTCTTTCATAAGAGAACAAAGCACATTGAGGTTGATTGCCACTATGTAAGAGATATGATTCAAGTTGGTCATATCACTACCAAATATCTAAAGTCGGAAGACCAAGTTGCAGATATGTTTACAAAGCCTCTTGCTAGGCCAAATTTCTCAAAATGTTGTGACAAGCTGAGCATGATTGATATCTATGCTCCAGCTTGAGGGGGAGTGTTGAGAATAGGTGGTTTTAGGCTAAGTTATCTTATATTAGAGGTTTTCTAAAATTTCGTTCTCATAAGGACCTAGTTGTAATTCTTCCTTTTTGCCTCTCTCTATTTAATATAGAGAGAAGCCCTAATCTAATTAACGGGTTTTTAAGTTTTCTGTGCAGCCGTCTCTCTCTCTCTCTCTCTCTCTCTCTCTCTCTCTCTCTACACAGGTGGCTGCCTCCTTCTACAGTACCCATTTTGACTACCGGACTAAAAGTTTCATCGTAGTCTTCACCATATTGTTGTGTGAATCCTCGAGCAAGAAGTCGTGCCTTATATTTGTCAATGCTTCCTTCAGGCTTATACTTTGTTTTGTAAACCCATTTTGAGCCAACTACATTCTTTCCTTCTGGCCGAGGGACTATTTCCCAAGTCTGGCATTCATGAAGAGCTTCTATTTCTTCATTCATAGCTTCAGTCCAATGACGAGATTGAAGAGCTTGATTAAAACAAGTGGGTTCATCCTGTTTTGTGAGCTGAGACATAAACAACTGGTAATCAAGGGAGAAGGTCTCATAACTCACCCATCGTTGAATAGGATGCTTAATGTGTGACGACCTTTGAGTCGGATCATTGGCGATGCTTTCCACATTCCTCGGCTCTGTATTTTTGTCCTGTCTAGTGTATATCTGCCCAGAGAAGCGTTTTACTGGGGATGGCTCAACTGGAGACTCAACTGGAGATAGTGCAACATTCATCTGTGAGTCATTCAACTCCCTACTCAAGTCGAAGGAAGGACAATTTGTCTGACATGTTTCTCCTGTATTAGCAAAAAGATTTGCGCTCATCCATGGATCATATACTTCTAATTCTCGAGATGGCAACGCTGCAGAGTCATTGACCTGAAAATTTCGTTCGTCAAAAACAACATTTCTGGAGGTCCTAATACGTTTTGTAGTAGGATCATAGCATCGATAACCTTTGTATTCATCTGCATACCCAACAAATCTGCACTTGACAGCCTTGTCCTGAAACTTATTTCGCAGAGATGAATCAACATGTACATAACATACACAACCAAAAACATGCAGCTCATCGTAAGAGAGATGTTGCCCGAATAAAGTATAATAGGGAGATTTCTGATCCAAAAGTGCCATAAGAAGACGATTTATGATATGAACAGATGTGTGAAAAACTTTTGTCCAGAGACTAACGGGCACATTGCTATCATATAACATGCTCATGGCGCTCTCGACAATATGCCTGCGTTTCCTCTCCGCAACCCCGTTTTGTTGAGGAGTATGAGGGCAAGAAACCTGTCGACTTATTCCTTTATCCCGAAGAAAGGCAATAAACTCGTTCGATGAATACTCTCCTCCACCATCACATTGTAAATGCACAATATCACAAGCAAACTTTGTTTTGACCATCTAATGGAATTCCCGAAATATTTGAAAAACTTCATGCTTGTGTTTTAAGAAATATATCCAAGTATAACGGGAATAAGAATCAATAAAGATAACATAGTAACGACTGCCAGAAAGAGAAGGAATAGGTGCGGGTCCCCAAACATCAGAACAAATAATCTCAAATGGCTTTGAAGCTCTTTTATTTATAATATGAAAAGGAAGAACATGACTTTTGCAGAGTTCACATGAAGAACATTTATTATTATTATCAAAAAATGAACATAAACTAGACTCTGGAAGGAGACCATCAGATACAAGATTTTCAACGAAACCCCAACTACAATGTCCCAAACGACTATGCCAAATATCTAATTTATTACAATGAGATCAATTAAAACTTCAAATGAAGGGAAAAACAAAGACTCTGAAGGTGAAGACACTGAAGAATGTTTGGACGGCTTCAACTGGAGAACTGGGACTGAAGACGAAGACACTGAAGGAATCTCCTTGAAGACGTACATGTTTCCTTCTCGCTCCCCCTTAGCGAACGTCTCCTTCGTTCGTAGATCCTTAACATAAACAGAAGAGGGAGTAAATTCGACGGAAGAATTCATATGGTCAACAAGTTTAGCTACAGAAACAATGTTCTTTTTAATATTAGGAGCAAGGACATTGGACAAGTGAAGTGAGGACTTTGACATAGGGATATGTGCACTGCCAGTATGACTAATGGAGTGATAAGTTTCATCTCCTGTAACTATACTACCTTTTTCAAAATAAGGCAATAAGTGAGATAACTTACCCGCATTACTCGTAACATGTGTGGCGGCACCTGAATCAACATACCATTCGCCTTGTTCATTTTGCTTGATCGTCATCTGTGACAATGCTGATAACAAAAGTTGTTGCACATCTGTGGATGGCACTTTTGTGTCCACAGTAGTAGCTGATTTATTCTCAATTTTGTTTATTTTTCCTCTGTTCTGTAGATTAAACCAACAATCAGCTTTCACATGTCCTCTTTTATTACATAAGAAACAAGTGGGCACTCTCCTCTGATTCCCTGTATTAAAAACCCCTGAAATATTAGGTGTAGGCAAGATACCACGTCCTCCCTGCCCAAAACGTCTGCGGCCTCTGCCTCCTTGATGCCCTCCATTCCCAAAACGTCTGAAATATGAGGATGAGCTGATTCATTTCCTTCTGCCCTTTGTTTCATAATCATCTCATGATGGAGAAGTTTCGCTTGAAGATCGTCAAAAGTGGGCAACTGCGGAAGGCATGATAAAGTTGTGGTAAGCATGTCAAAATCAGGACCCAATCCATTAAGAAGTTGTTGAACTTTATCTTTATCTACAATGGCACTTACAATAACCGCCAATTGATCAGTAATACTCTTCAAGCGGCCTATGTATTCCATGACTGTCATGGAGCCTTTCTTCAAACTTTGGAATTCATTTTTTAAGTACATAACTCGGGCTTCTGATATCTGAGATATGTCTGAGACAGCTTACTCCACAGATCTGCCACAGTGCAATCATCTAAAAGAGTAACCAACACTTCTTGAGAGAGTGTTGACGTAATATAAGCAACCAAAGATTGATCCTGCTTCCTCCAAGCTGTATACTATGGATTCTTAATAGAAATGGTAATTGTGTCACCCTTCTCATCCTTGGTTTCCTGCAAAATAAGTCGTGGTGGTATAGGAACTAAACCATCCAGATGTTCATCGAGATCCTAACTCCGTATAAAAGGAAGGATTTGTCTCTTCGAAGTCAAAAAATTAGAATGAGTAAGTTTTTTTGTTTTTCTGTAACGAGCTGACTCAAGAAATTTGCAGAGGGACCGGATGACGATGAATAATCCATATCAATGGGACAATGAATAAGCAAACAAAACGAATGGGAAGAAACAAACAGGTTTAAGATCACTTAATCAATCAGGAGAACTTCAACAAGACATGTACCTGTGCGACCGATATCTGGAATTTTTTTTTTTATTCAGAATCGAGATTGTAAACAGTTACAATCTGCCTGTAGGCGTTGCACAGGGGACACTAAAATAGCAATAAAGGAAAAAAATTTCTGGAATCAAAGAATGAATAAAAACTGGCAGACGTTAAAAGTGGAAATCAAAGAGATTGTGGAAAAAAAATATTTCTAGAATCAAAGAATGAATAAAAACTGACAGACGTTAAGAGTGGAAATCAAAGAGATTGTTTGGAATCAGTCGTTGATGAACGAGAATAAAAAATGAGTAGCAGACAAAGGGATTGATATCACGTTAAGAATCGAGAACAGCAGAATAAAAAAAATGGTGACTACAACCAAAAAAATGAATCAACCGATGGCTGCAATCAGTCGTTTATGGCTGCAGTCAGAGAGGAGAATAAAAAGGGGAAAAGATGAGTTGCATAGAAAGATTGGGAGAGAAGAATGAAAAAGGAAGACGAGCCAAAACCTGTTTCTTCAGATCTCGCTGAACACGCCTCTAATAGGATTCGGCAACCCTGTGCTTTGATACCATATGAAATTTCGTATGTGTGGTTCAGCCTGCACAGGAAAGTAGAGAGAGAGAGAGAGATGCACAATCGGCTGGGGCGGCACTCAGTTGCTCGACCTCCAAGCCCTAACCTTTATATATAAAACAGGTATACAACGATCCTTGTAATATCAGAGATATTACAAGGATGCCATTAATGAGATTATATTCAGCATGTGTTTCATTTAACATAGCATGCGTATGGATCTGGATCCAGATCCATACGCAAGCTATATTTTAACAACTAGCTCACCAGGACAAAGGGTGCCCAGCACCCTCTTTCTTTTCAATTTCAGCAGCAGCCATAGGTTGTTGTTGTTGCTTTGCTAGGACAGCCAACAGGGGGTGGCTGAGGCCACTCCCCTGTCGCACCCCCCCCCCTCGGTCCTGTCACAAGGTTGCGACCACGCTGACCTCAGCCTGACCACCGAACCCACCCCCTCCCATTTGGTTGCTTAGCATGTCGAGCTAAGCTCGGTCTCCACTTTAAGATCGAGTCGGCTTAGTTAGTAAACTGAGTCTGGCTCAGTCGTGCTTTACCCCCCCCCCCCGCCTCTTGTAGCGAGCCCGGCTCGGTTCGGTCGGCTCGAACTGGGTTCAGATTTGACCTCTACGACGTGATCATCGTCACGATAATGTTTTAATATCATCATTTATGCAGCGCAACATAATCTTTTTAGCTCTCCACACCGACACAATGGATGCGACACATTTACCAAGGCATGAGCTCTTAAGAACCTTCGTTCAGAACCTTCAACAAGTCAGACCATCTCCGAGGTAGGGGAAAGTTGCATACGAGAACAAATGACAGAATCCTTCTAACTTATATGTATTATATATCAGGGTTACCGGAAGCGCCTACCTAAAAGGGGAAGCGTGCTTCCCCGAAGCGCGCTTCGGAAGCGCGAAACGTCGCGCTTCCAAAGCGTCCCCCTTTTTTGGGAAGCGGGCTTCCCTTTAATGGGGGACGCGCTTCCCTTTAATGGGAAGCGCGTTTCCCATCACGCTTCCCCCTCGTTTCCCCCTCGCTTCCCCTCTCTTCCCCTGTTTTTTTCAATTTTTTGTATTTTTTATTTTTTATTTTTATTTTTTTCGCTTCCCCTCACTTCCGAGACGCTTCCTAGGTCGCTTCCGAGACGCTTCCTAGGTCGCTTCCGAGACACTTCCCGAATCGGTCCTAAGTGGTCCCACGCTTCCCCGCTTCCTAAAATTTTGAAAGTGCCTCGCTTCCCGCTCCCGCTTCCTCAACTGGCAACCATGTTATACATATATATATATATATATATATATATATATATATATATATATATATATATATATATATATATATAGATGCTTTTAACTCAAGGATGCAGTTTTGTGTATTCATGTCCATTTAAATTATGTCATTTGTTTTGTCGTCGCGCTGTAATATGCGCAGGCTCCTTGCTTACGCAATTTATTTAGCCAATGTACAATTTCGTGCATCGTGCATTGCTTACGCAATTTATTTATCCGATGTATGGTTTCATACGCCGTGCATCGCTTACGCAATTTAATTAGCTCAATGTGTGGTTTCGCACATCGAGTCTTGCCTTATGACATTTACTTTGTCGTTGCACTGCAATGTGCACAGGTTTATGCTTTACTATACATATATATAATTTTATAAGGTACACGTACTCTTGCCTACTTTAAATTACGCATGCATTTAAAGACGGAAATTTGTGCATCCTCGCAAAGTCTCTATTTTTAAAAGGTTTTCATATGCGAGATTTCAAGCTCGTATTATTTATTGTCTCGAAAAGCAAAACAAGTATTTGGCGTTTGCATTTTCGCAATTGAGTTTTTTCATCAAACCTATGTAACGGAAAGGCTTCGACTACGTAACCCTAGGTGGTACGTAGGTCCGATCATTATCCTAGGTGATAGATCCAATTGGCTTCTATAGAAGTTCGGATGCATCCCTTGCCATGTATGCCTCTAGGGAATTCTTTCTCGGTCATTGGCCCCTTAGGAGTGGACTCAGCTAGTTGTCTGGGGTATCAAAATACATAAAATAACAAACCTCCGAGCAGTCTTAGTTGTTTCTACGTTTCTCTTGTGCATACCCTCAGGACAGTTGGTATTGAAACAAGATTATCATGCTCATTTTACTTATTATAAACTGCACTTCACGAAAAGAACAACGCATATGTTAGTCTTGTTCTGAATTTTGATATTTATGCACCTACCAGATTTTTATAAGTCTGACCCATTTTATTGGGTACAAGTGATGATTAGGCCGGTACGACAGGCGATGGCATGATGACGTGATAATATTGAAATCTCACTCTTCCCCTGTTGTTTCGCTCCTGAGCACGTTTTGAAATTTTGCATAAGGGTTTCTTTTGAAATTCCTCTTTTGTATAAACTTTAATTGTCAAAAATCTAGTTTTGAATCTACGTGATTTCAATGCTTATGGAGCTACATATCTGATGTGTAAAGGAAAGTTCGCCTGTAATGCGCTCAGGGTCCATTGACTTGTTATTTGAAATAAACACTATTTTTTTGCTAAACTGCCAATTTAAACTCTGAAAAAAGATTGATTGCAAAGCATTTAAATTTTTTCTAAAAGTTTACAAGTTCGGGATTTTTGGGGCGTTACAAATGGTATCAGAGCACAGGGAAGATAGTGATTCTTGATCATCCAACATTTGCATCGTGTTGAGTGTAAGTTTTCTTTTTTCCAAAGAATTGATACAAAAAAATTTATTATATATTTTATGCTCGGATAAGACTGAAAAAAAATTGTTCTTTTGAAGCTTATGTCGGACGACAGACTTGGAAATGAATACACAACACCAATGCATGGCATGGATCCACCAGTCAACGCAGGAAGAACCCATGGTGGTGGAGAGCGTAGGACGTGTGGCCGCCCAATGAGGGGTAGGGGGTCTCTTATGGGAAATAATAAATGCCCAACGACCTGGGCGGATTATTGGATAAACAGACCACCCCACGCATCTTTAAGGATCCATGGGGACTCGTACTCCCATATCCTTACCAAGCACCATTAGTCGCTGCATGGGCTGCGGTGCACTTTAGAGAGGGTGGCCATGTTTCGTCATAAGTAGTGGTTGATCAACAGATTGCATCTGGCACACGAGAGATCGAAGGCCCCCTGGACACCCATAACGAGTGTCTTTACTGTGGAGAGTTGGGGCATTCCATTGAATTTTGTCACCTGAAGAAAGGTAATGATAAAAGGCAGTTGACGGTGTAGGGACTGGAGGACGCAGCTTCATCAGTCCAGGGTGCTTTGAGAATACCCGGGCATGTTGAGGTATCTGTTATCGTCGCGAAATTTTTCCCCCGCCTTCCCTTCCTTGCGGAAGAGAAAAAGAGAGAAACGCTTTCGCGATTCAAACTTTGACCGGATTTTTGGAAATTGTTTTGAAATACTCGCCTCCGTTTTTGAAAATTGCGGGAAAATCCATGGGATGGGGCTCGACCTGTCGGTACGAGGTTCGACCGTTCCTGTCGCCTTTAACAGGGGTAATCGAACCAAGGACCAAAACTATGCTTGACTTAGCGAAATTATCAAAGTTATGTTTTATCCTAAATGCACAGAGAATTCAGGCATGTGCTATGAGATTTTGGAAAATGCAGCTTGGGAAAACATGATGCATGCTTGGAAAATATTTGGAGTTGGAAAAACATTTCTCAGGAAAAGGATGAAAGTTAATTTCTCAGGAAAATCAGATGGAAAAGATTTGAAATCTCAGGAAAGTTCATAAAGACTTGGGAAAATTATGAATGGTTGAAAATCCTGGGAAAATGGAAGTGATTCTTGAGAAAAGGAGAGCATTTGAAAAGGGAAACTCTTCTTAAGAAAACTTGGACTTTGAGAGTTTTCTTAGGAAAATGATGGAAAATTCATAGGAAAACTCATTGAAGAAGGAAATTCAAACTTTGGAAATTGAAATCCTGGGAATTTTACCTTTTTGAAATACTTGAAAATCGATTTTGGATCTTGGAGAAAGATTGGAAAACTCTTTTGAATCTCTTAAGAAAACATCATTTTCCAGGGAAAACTGTGAAAAAACTTGTCTTTGGAAAACCGATTTTAAAAAAATCCTTAGAGTTTCTTGAGAAATCGATTTCTTGAGAATGAAGTTTTCTTGAGAAAATCTTGAGAAAATCAATGATTTCATGATGCAAATGACATGAGTGAATGAATGCACTTTGAAAAGATTTTCTAAGAGATTTGTTGGAAAAATATGCATTAAGTCAAGATAAATCCTTCACATATTCTGACTGTGGCCATGAATATGTTCAGAATTTAGTTGATTTGATGCACATGATTTTGAAAACTTTGGAAATATGATGTGCATTTTTAAGATAGCCTAAGAGTGTAGGCTCAATGTGACTAGTAGAAAGATGATGGATCTGGGTCTCGTCCATATTCCGACTAGGGCCGTAAATATGGATCCCACCGAGTCCATCAACTCCCTAAGAGTTGGTGCACGTGCCATTCGTGAACATCCATAGTGCTTTTGAAATAAAATGCATGAATCACATAAGCAGGATATTGCATAAGTTCAAACTATATGATATGCATCCTAGTCTAAGCAGGAAATTAAATCTCTTATTCCAAAATTTACATTATTACATCACTAATCAAATGAAATAAATGGAAATTGCAGACTTCAGCTCCTTCTTTTGAATGTCCCTGCCAAACTTGAAATAAGGTTAGCTCAAATATGTGGGTTTTTCCAAGATTTTCCAATAATATTGTGAAATTATTGGATTTAATTGGATATAAACCCTATTCTCATGCTTCCTTGATATTTTGAAATGATGAAAATGCTAGAAATTCAGTGAAAAACAATTTGAAATTCGGAATTGAGGTTAAAATGACCAAAATACCCCTAAAATTAAAGCTACATCTTTAAAATCAGGGTTTTTTGAAGGAAAACTTGGTAAAATTGAGATTTTGAAATTCAAATTGAATCAAATGATGATGAAATTCAGTAAGAGACATGATGACATGCTGCTACACACATTATGACTGTAAAATCAGAATTTGGTGTATTGCAATTTATCCAAAATAACGAATTTCGCTTGTTTTTCGCTTGGATCTGGGTCCTGCGGAACCCTGTTTTGGTATTATGGATGATCCGAACCTCAAATGGATTCCAAATTACACCAAATTCGATATGAAACATCTAAACACTTTGATAAACAACCTAGAATGCTAAAACTCATGAAATGATATGATTTAAATGCCAAAATTCAAAGAAAGTCCTAAAATGATGGATTTTGCCTATGGATCCGAACCAAATGCAATGCCTAATATGATAATGCAAGATTTACACCATGGAAACTTCTGATATTTTGCAGACTGCTAAAAGACCCGAAATGGAACATTTTTGGTTTTTACAGCCTCGGGATTTGAGCCATGGTGAGTTCAATAACAGGGATTTAGTTCTGACAGAGGTAAAAATCACCCTAATCTGATGTAAAATGCCAAACAAATATAAAACAGCCATGGAAGTTTATGAAATTAATCAGAGCTATGAACGACACCTACATGAACAACTTTCATGTTTATGACTTCGGCATTTGATCAACAGAAACACAGAGAAAAATATAACTATTTCTGCCTAAACTAACAGAACAGACAAATGTAGCAAAACAGTGGACTGACAAGAAAAATCCGAATCAGGGGTCAACACTGTTCTAAAAATTACAGGCTTTTAGATGCAAACAGAGGACATCTCGGACACCACTTTCACTTTTTACAGTTTCGGATTTTGAGAAACACACAAAGAGAAACCATAGCCTAAGTCGATCCAAGATCTCAGAGGCCCAAATTAGGCTCTGACACGTGTCCCGGACTCTCGGATTTTTGTCAGTCATAAAAAAAATCAGAAAAATCTGAAAAAAATCATATTAAAAACTAGACATTCTCCAGAGTTCAGGGCATTTTTCGGATCGAAAATCGGACCTCCCAGGAGGGAGAACTCGATTTTACAAGTCGGCAAATGTTTTTCAAAACGCATCCCGGGTTACAAAACCCGACTTACCATTTTGGATGTTTACCGCAGTAAACAAATTCAAATGGCTCCGAATTTTTGGCAAAATTTCAGGGACACCTAAGGGCGCATTCCGTGATTTTTTTGGGATTTTTAATAAAAAATAAATGCATGAAATGACGTGTGGACTGACTGATAAAAACAGAGACCTACTGAAAATAAGCAGAATTGAAATAAAGGCTAAATTAATCCTAATTAATTCATGAAATATGCTAAATGAATGAAATAAAATGCAAATTAAATCTAGATAAATGCATGAATGATAAAAATCATCAAGGAAGCATAATTGAATATTTTTATGTATGTCGTTTTATGAGAATAGCTCAATCCATCTCTCGGATGAGCTCTTTCTTCAAACGACTCCCGAATCGAATTATGAAATCCAATCAATGGGAAAAGAAGTGCACCTTGTTTCGTTATGCAGCGTAGGAGCTCTTGAAATGGGCAGCTATCACGAGCTTCCTTCGTTCTTCACTCCGGGCTTCGGATGGTCCACCAAAATCGAGCTCCGTTGGAATTGGACTGGCCACTGCACGAGCTCTACTCCACCTTCTTCAATGTGCCAAAGGGGGCACGATTTCCAAGGTTCAAAATCAGATGTTAGGAAGGCTAGGTTGGATTTTCCAAGTTCACAAGAGCTAAAAAAATGATCCACTATGCTGGACATGGAGCCTTGTTTTTATAGATTTTCTGAAAAAAATTTGAATTTCAAACAGGCTGGATCTGAGCCCTCCATGTGGCGCCATCTCAGGGGGTGCCATCTGGGGGTTTTGAAATTCAAATTTGCCTTTTGCAGGGAGCCCTCAAATGGCGCCACCTCAAAAGGCTATTTTGATTTTTTTGAGAAAATAAAAATGGAAATTTTTGTGGTTGAGACACCTCAGCAGGGGGAATTTGGAATTTTTCAAAAAGTTTGCTTGATTCTCTCTGCAGGGAACTCCCAGAAGGCGCCACCTCAGAGGGTGCTCTCTTGGAATTTGAAATTCAAACTCACCTTTTGTAGGGAGTCCTCAGGTGGCGCCACCTCATGGTGGGCTACCTTTATTAAAAATAAAATAAAAATGAAAAATGGAGCCAAGTGGAGTCCTGGAATGGTGCCACCTCAAAAGGTGTTTGACACATGTCAGAAGGACAGAGCAGTGGGCTCAGAAGGCGCCACCTCAGAGGAATTTGAATTTTGCTTTTTCTGGTGAAAGGAGATCTGGACATGTGGAGGACAAGTGTCAGCTGTCTGGAGAGGCTTTCTCAAATGGCGCCACCTCAGGGGGAAGTTTGAAATTCAAATGGAGGTTGGCTCTGGAGGAATGGAGGATGGACATGTGGCGCCACCTCAGGGTGGCTCCTACAATGCCATGTGGCAAGAGGAAAAAAAAAGAGGGAAGGGACATGTGGCGCTCTCATAGGCCATCTGGGAAATCAGAGCTCTGGATTTTCGCCACCTAGTGCCCTGTTTGAATTTTAAATGGTTTTGCTTTTTCTGAAGAAGGCCAGGAGTGACATGTGTCTCCTACTTTTCTGAAAGAGGTAGGGAGAAGACATGTGTCCTCTACTTTTTCTGAAAGAAGCAGAGAATGACACGTGGCAGAGGGGAGAGAAGGTGGGCCAAGCCATGTGGCGCCATCTCAGACAGGATGAAAAAGGTAGGAGTTCTTGATTTTCGCCACCTATGGGGGTTTTTGAATATTTGAATTCTAGTTTTTCTGAAGAAAGCAGGAAATGACACATGGCACTTGCCTTTTTCTGAGGAAATGAGGACTTGCCACGTGTCCTCTGCAGGAAACACTCCAGATGGCGCCACCTCAGAGGAGACAAGCCTACCTTTTTTGTAGGAATTTAGGAGTGATACATGTCTCCTACTTTTCTGAGAAAAGTAGGAAGAGACATGTGTCAGGCTACTTTTCTAAAAGGAATGAGGGGTTGACACGTGTCCCCTGCAGGAGACACACTTCAAGTGGCGCCACCTCAGAGGAGACAAACTCCACTTTTTCTAGACAGGACAACCTATGACACTTGGCATCTCCTGGTAGTCTTTGAAATGACACATGGCGCAGGATGGATAGGGTGACACATGGCAGATAAAGGGGATGACATGTGGCGGCTTCTGAAGGTAGCCCCACACTGACACTTGGCATGGAAATGGGAGGAGAGAGAAATGACAAGTGGCGCCAATCCAGGGGACAAGGCTCCTATATTTTTGGGTTTTTCAAAATTCAAATTTTCAGAAGGGGAGCTTGTGTGACACCACCTCAGTGTGGGTCCCACATTGCTTCTTTATTGAAATAAGGATAAAACAACAACTTCTTTTTGGAATTTTCATAAAATCTGGACTAATGGGCAAAACAGGAATTTTGGAAAGAGTTGGCCCTTGTAGGGCGATTTTGTAAAAGAAAGATATTTGAAATTGTCAAAAAGGGCAAAATCTGAGGTGAAGTGACTCAAATCCATATTGAAAACTATCCAGATCGTTTTCCTGAGAAAATATTTTGAAATTCAGAGTCCTGGGGGTAAAATGGGAAAAATTGATAATTTTGAAGACCCAGGGTTTTGAAATCAATTTTGAAAATAGTTAAAATTCGAATCTGGATTGAAAATTTTGAAATCAAGAGTTCTGGACCTCGAAATGACATGCTGTGCAGTGCAGTGATTTGAAATGCTCATGCAATGATATGCAATGATATGCAATGTCATGTCTTATGTAATGCAATCTTGAATCAAGACTTGAGGATTCCTGTCTTCTGTCAGGAGTAAGATTTTGACTATCTGAGACAAAATAGAGAAATTTTGAGAGTTGCAGATGAAATTTAGACTTTTGCAAGGTCCGGGCTCAGAAAATGACCATTTTGCCCTCCAGCGATTTCAGAGGCTGGATGTTGATGCTTGGTGGAAATGTTGGGGGAGTGAGTGAAAATTTGGGGTGTTTACAGATGCCCCTCTTTGCTACTAAGCCGGCTCATGGCCGAGCTTAGTGGCAAAGAAAACACACCAAATTTGGGCTATACGAAAAAAATGCCCCAGTTAGAAGGATCTGACTGGGTGTGAAGAAATTAGCCCGAGGAAGATGGTAGATATGAAGCGGAGAATGGAGAGAAAAGATTCACTCTATGAGAGTGAAGTTCAGGTTTATGCCCTTAACCTGGATGGGACAAAAATACCTCGCATGGAGCGAAGCTCAGGTTTGACCCTTAACCTGATGGGACAGAAATACATCGCATGGAACGAAGCTCAGGTTTTGACCCTTGACCTGATTGGGGAATGGAATATCTCATCGAAATGAGATTCAGGTTTGTACCCTTAACCTGATCGGGCGGAAAATGAAATACCTCTTTGATCGAGGCTCAGGTTTGTACCCTTATCCTGATCGGGCGGAAAATGAAATACCTCTTTGAGTGAGGCTCAGGTTTGTACCCTTATCCTGATCGGGCGGAAAATGGAATACCTCTTTGATTGAGGCCCAGGTTTGTACCCTTATCCTGATCGGGCGGAAAATGAAATGCCTCTTTGAATGAGGCTCAGGTTTGTACCCTTATCCTGATCGGGCGGAAAATGAAATACCTCTTTGAGTGAGGCTCAGGTTTGTACCCTTATCCTGATCGGGCGGAAAATGGAATGGAATCCTCGAAGGAAGAGACCATGATGGAACCTTTGGATTTTGCACAATAAATCCAATAGGGTTTTTGCAAAAGGAAGGAAAATGGTGTCCCTAAAGCTTGAAAAGGGATTGGTTTTGGGCGTCTCATTGCTGAGACTAAAATCAGCTTTTGAAATTGCCTTTTGCGGGAAATGATTGGTGGTTCGACCTCGAACCGAAATGGGACTGTCTATGGTGGGACAGTGGGGACACAGGGAAGTGTGCAAATTTGAGAGTTCATGCTCTCAAAGAAGGGAAGGAATCAAGTCCTTAAGAGGGATTTAAAATTGGTGTCTGGATGTATCAAAAACGGATATCAAGCTCTCACTTCACGTCAGGATAGCTAGAAAATATTGTCAAAATATTGAGAATTTTGCTGTTGATTCAAAATTTTTTGAAAATGTTGCACATTGTTGCAAATATGTTCTTTCTTTTCTACCCAAAGCGTTACCTCCAAACAGGGTTCACTTCGTAGAATCGAGATTTGAAACCCAAATTGCTCGCAATTGACCTTCTTCAAGGAAGTTATCAATTTCCTTGATATGAACAAGAAAGAGAATTTGATATTATGAAAGCAATTGATGAAAGAGTATTGATAATAGAATTTCACAAAGTTAAAGAGGATTTTTGATAAATTTGGCAGTTTGATATCCTGAGAGCTTCTTTCTGCACTCTTTTGGCTCTCTGGGTTTTTTTTTGCTACATTCTCCTTAATTTTGGAGATGTTTTGACTTTTTCTCTCTTTCTTTTTCCTCTCTTTCTCTCTTTTGGGAAGGGTACGTCACAAACTCCTTCAACTTGGAGATGTTTCGATCCTTCTTGGACGATGGGTTTGGAGATCTTTGGCTGATAGCTGAAATTAAATATCTTTTAGGGATTGTCGAGAGGTTCATCGCATCTGCCTTCATCTTGACAGTGCTTTGGACTTTCCCTGGAAGGATCCGTCACAAACTCCGTCATCTTGGAGATGTTTTGAATCTTCTTTGGCCCCGGGGGTCTACTCGCCTAATTCGCCTTCATCTTGACGACAGGTGAGAGATCTCTTTTGCGGATACTTAATTGCAGCTTAGGTGATTCTGAGGAGACAAGGCTTGGGTAAATGCTCTCTTTTCTAGCACTCAGGATATTTCAACTGCCTCGTCTTTACAAGAATAGCCTTTAAAGATGCGCCATTGACTGCGATCAATATCGATCATCCATGGCTTTGCAAAACATTGAATTTTCTTTGCTGGCCATATCGAGGATTTATCCTTCATCCTTTTGGCTGGCCGATAGAAAGAATTTGAGTTTTGAATCTCTTTTCGCGAAAGCTTCACTCTTTTGGAAGCGATGCTGAAGGTAAATTAAGATAGAGATTAGTGCAATAAAGATTCTGAAATCAACAATTGATTGACAAATTGACAGAATTTTCTTGAAATCCTTGGTGAAAGTGAGTATTTGAAGTCCGGTTCAACACATCCATGACGAAAATTCTCCTCTCTTTTTCCCCAAAAAGAGAGACTCAGGCTTGGCCCTTACCTGAATGGGAAATGGGAAATACTCCTCTCTTCCCTGAAGAGGAGGTGTTTGCAAAACGAACTTTCGAAGAGAAATTGAGCTTTCGTCAAAGCTCCCTAATATTAGGCTTCTCTTATGGAAAGGGGGCCGAAAATAGTGAGGTCTGTAAATTGGGTCATGAGAAGAACGAGTCCATCACACTCTCCCTGCAAAGAGGGTCTTTCATGACGAAAATGGCCTAGTATGAAATTGGGGGGGGTCACAAGAAAAGCGAGTCTCCGTCAAGCCTCTCTCTTTAAAAGGGTTTCTTGTGTGAAATTGGAAATTGTTTTGCAAACGGTTCACAAAGACGCGAGTCCCTTCAAACTCTCCCTAGAAAGGGGCTAAGTGAACGGATTGGATAGCATGCGAAAAGAACGAGCTCCCTCGAACTCTCCCTAAAAAGGGTCTCTCGCAAGAGAAAATGATTGAAATTGGATATTGAGATTGATTGACCCGAAGGTCGAAATTGGAAATTGGAAATTGGAAAATTGGTTGTTGAAAATTGTATGACCCGAAGGTCGAAATTGGATGACCTGATGGTCGGAATTGAGAATTGATTGACCGAAAGGTCAAAATTGTGTGACCTGAAGGTCGAAATTGAGAATTGAGTGACCTAAAGGTCGAAATTGAAAATTGGGTAACCAAAAAGGTCAAAATTTGGAAATTGATTGACCTAAAGGTCGAAAATTTGGAAATAGATTGACCCGAAGGTCGAAAATTGGAAATGGATTGACCCGAGGGTCGAAATTTGGAAATTTAGTGACCCGAAGGTCGAAATTGGAAATTGAGTGACCCGAAGGTCGAAATTGGAAATTGAGTGACCCGAAGGTCAAAATTTTGAGAATTGAGTGACCCGAAGGTCGAAATTGCATGATCTGGAGTCAAAATTGAGAATTTGGTAATTGGAATTGAGAATTGGAATTTGAAATTGAAAATTGGGTGACCCTGGGGTCAAAATTGGGAATTGATTGATCCAAAAGATTTGAATTGAGAATTTGGAGGGCAAAATATCAAATTTGAGCAATTGACAGACCCTGATGATCGAAATGACTTGGATCAATAAAGGAGAATGATGAGTTCGAGTCAGAGCTCGAATAAAATATTGAGATCACGAGTCGGAACCCGGATCAACAAAAGAAAATGGAAGGCTCGAATCAGAGCACAAATAAGATAATGAGATCACGAGTCGGAACCCGAATCAACAGAAAAAAATGAAGAGCTCGAATATGAGCTCGAATGAAGATAAAAAGATCACGAGTCGGAACTCGGATCAATAAAGAAAACGAAGAGCTTGAGTCAAGGCTCGAGTAAGATAATGAGATCACGAGTCGGAACCCGGATCAACAAAGAAAATGAGGAGTTCGAGTCGAGTCTCGAATAAAGTAGAGAGATCACGAGTCGGAACCCGGATCAACAAAGGAAAATGAAGAGTTCGAGTCGAGGCTCGAATAAAGTAGAGAGATCACGAGTCGGAACCCGGATCAACAAAGGAAAATGAAGAGTTCGAGTCGAGGCTCGAATAAAGTAGAGAGATCACGAGTCGGAACCCGGATCAACAAAGGAAAATGATTTGAATAAAGACACGAGTCGGAACTCGGTTTTCCAAAAAGTTGAAAATGTACCAGCTTGAATACTGGATTTTGAAATAATACCAGTTTGAGTGCTGGGTTTTGGTTCAGTATTGGCGATGATCTTTGGATCATTAGGAATTATGATGGGACTGTTTGTTGAAATCCCAATACCGACCGGATTGTGATTAATGCAATTGAATGCAAATGAATATGAGTTGATGCATATGAATGCACATGTGCATGAAATGAGGAATTTGTTTATCCTGCCTGCATATAGAACAAAATTTTAAAATGCCCCAGTGTAACTGGGAAAGAAAGTTGGATCATTATTTGAAAGAAACAGGAAGGATTTACAAGAGGAGAATAAATGTTTCAAGTATAAAACTTTTTCAAGTGTCGAGCATTAATAGGATCTGGCAATTCTACTCCATCGGCATTGATGAGCCGATATGAGTTGCGGGGTAATGCTTCTTTGACAACATAGGGACCTTCCCAATTTGGCGACCATTTGCCGCCGGGACGATGCTTGAGATAAGTTGTGGATCGAAGTACTAAATCATTGACTTTGAATCTTCTTTCGATGATAGATTTCGCATATTGCCTGGCTACTCTCTGGCGATAGGATTGAGCATGCTCTGCTGCTTTTAGCCTTCTCTCGTCGAGTAAGTCTAGTTGCACTAGTCGCTGCTGCTGGTATTGATCAAGAGGTAATTGCAGAAGTGAAGCAAATTTTAAAGCGGGCTTCTGAACATGTAGCGGCAATACTACTTCTGTCCCATAGACCAACTCTGATGGAGTAGCATTCGTTGGTGTACGAATGGTGGTCCGATAGGCCCACAATGCATCGTGGATCTTCTCATGCCAGTCACGGCCTGTTTCCACAGTTCGCTCCAAAATACGAATTAAAATCTTGTTGGTGGCCTCCGCCTGACCATTCCCTTGAGGATAATATGGAGCGGAGAAATGATGATAGATCTTGAATTTTGAGCAGAATGTCTTCATTCTTTCATTCTTGAAATGACTGCCATTGTCTGACACAATGTCATGTGGGATGCCGAAACGGCAAAGGATGTTCTTGTGAATAAAAGAGACCACATGACGGCCTTCTACTGTGCGAAGAGTGATGGCTTCTACCCACTTGGTGAAATATTCCGTTGCGGCAAGGAAGTATTTGTGGCCATTTGAAGCTGAAGGAGTGATGGGACCTACGACATCGAAGGCCCACATGGAGAATGGCCATGGGGAGACAACAGATTGTAAATAAGTTGCCGGAGCATGAATAGAAGGTGCGTGTATCTGGCATTGCACACACTTCTTCACATAATGATAGCAGTCTTGTTGCATAGTCTTCCAGTAGTAACCTGCTCTGATGATTTGCTTGACAAGGGTTTGGTAACCGACGTGGCCACCACAAATGCCTTCGTGTGCTTCCCGCACGACTTCTTTGGCTTCGTCTTCATCTAAACATCTGGAATACTCTGAACTGAATCCACGACGATAGAGGACATTGGCCAAAATGAAGTATCGAGTAGACATACGCTGGATTGCTCGCTGCTCTTTCTTTGAGAGTTCTGGAGGAAATTCACCAGTTTCTATGAAAGTTTTGATGTTGTAATACCAAGGCTTCTTCCTTTGCTCAGCTTGGTTTACTCGTTCCGATGGAAGGAAAGCAGGTTGGTCAAGTCTGCCAATTTCAAAAGAGCGACAAGATTCTCCATTCTTGAATGCCATAATGGAGCCTAAACTGGCTAGACTATCAGCCACTTGATTAAAATCTCTCTTGACATGAAAGAGCTGGAATTCTTCAAACTTGCTGACGAGAGCTGAAACAATTTTCTGATAGGGAAATAACTTCTGATCTTTGACCTGCCATTCGGCTCGAACTTGATTGACAACAAGTAATGAGTCACCGTAGGCATGTACTCTCTTGACATTGAAGTCTGATAGAATCTTTAGACCTTGAATCAGGGCTTCATATTCAGCCATGTTGTGAGTACATTGAAAGTCTAGCTTGAGAGAAAATGGAATCATCTCCTTTTCTGGAGTGATTAATAGGATCCCGATGCCTATTCCCGCTATATTCTTAGAACCATCGAAAAATAAATTCCAGACTGGAAATTGCTGGGTATTGCAAATTTGCTCATCAGGGAAGTCATCTTCGGCTTTCACTTCTTCGGCCAGGGGAAAATCCGCCAATTGATCTGCAATTGCTTGGCCTTTGATTGATTGCTGCGAGACATATTCTAGGTCATACTGCATCAGTAAGACTTGTCATTTTGCGACTCGTCCGCTGAGGAAAGGTTGTTCTAAGATATACTTGAGGGGATTGAGTTTAGACAAAATTTTGATCTCTGATGCTAACAGGTAGTGTCTTAGCTTCTGACACATCCATACCAGAGCTAGGCAGGTCTTCTCTATTTGAGAGTATCTCTTCTCATAATCTATGAAAGTCTTACTCACATAATAAATGGCGTGTTCTATCAGGCTGCCTTCTTTGTATTGTGCCAAGAATCCACCGCATGCGACTTGATTGACTGAGATGTATAATAAAAGAGGTTTTCCCAATTCTGGCGGCTTCAGGATGGGAGGATTAAGAAGATACTTCTTGATTCGATCAAATGATTGCTGGCACTCTGGTCCCCATTCGAACTTCACTCCTTTTCTGAGTAAGTGGTTGAAGGGCTCACATCTCATCGCCAAGTTGGAAATGAATCGTCGGATTGACTGCATACGTCCTTGAAGGCTACGTAGTTCTTTGAGATTCTTCGGGGGTGGCATATCAATAATAGCCTTTGCTTTGGCTGGGTCAACTTCAATTCCCTTTTTGCTGACCAGAAAACCCAACAGTTTGCCTGATTCGACTCCAAAGACACACTTTTGCGGGTTAAGCCTTAACTTGTAAAGGATGAGTCGCTTAAAGACTTGATCAAGAGCTTCAAGGTGATCTTCTTCCTCTTTAGATTTCACGAGAATGTCGTCAACATACGCATCCATGATTTTGCGCATTTGATCGTGAAAGATAACAGTCATTGCTCTTTGATATGTTGCTCCAGCATTCTTGAGCCCAAAAGGCATAACTGTATAACAGAAAGTGCCCCAAGGCGTAGTGAAGGAAGTTTTGGATTGGTCGCGGGCGGCCAACTTAATCTGATTGTAGCCGGAATATCCGTCCATGAAAGAGAACATGGCATGTCCTGCCGTGCTATCGACTAGAAGATCGATGCTTGGAAGTGGATAGTCATCCTTCGGAGTAGCCTTATTGAGGTCTCTGAAGTCTATGCAAATCCTTACTTTGCCGCTTTTCTTTGGGACAACAACGATATTGGCTAACCAATCTGGGTAGTCAATAGCTCGAATAAATCCTGCTTTGAGCAGATCTTCAAGTCCTTGACTTGTTGTTCAATTCTGGGATCCATTTTTCTCAGCTTCTGCTTGACTGGCTTAGCATCCGGCTTCAAGACGAGTCGGTGTTCAACCAATTTGGGGTCTAAGCCCGGCATGTCTTCATATGTCCACGCGAACACTTCTTTATGCTGCTTGAGAAAATCTGTAAGCCTTTTCTTTTCTTCCGGATTCAGACTGGTTCCGATCTGGAGAATTTTTGGATCTTCCTCTGAACCGATATTGACACTTTCAGTTGGATCTTGTACTAGAGGAGATGGTTCATCTTGCTTCTGAACTGCGGCGAACTCCGGTAATTCCTGAAGAGACTGATCATATTCTGCACAATCATATGACTGCTTTGCAATCTTATCATTTCCGGTGCTTGCTTTGATTCTGTGAATTGCTGTCGACTTCTTAAAGACCGTGGGATTGAGAACGAGCTTCTTGATTGTCCGAGAAGTCATTCTGAAATTTTGGAGAAGAAATTTGGTTCAGACAAATCAGCCTATAGTGAGACAAGCAATCATTTGAAGAGAACCATACATAAAATGGCATTGAATTATAAAATGATGAGACAGACAGAAAGGGAGTAGATGGCATTCGGATAGACAAAGAAACTTGGAATTTTATTGATTGAATTGATCAATGACATTGGTAAAATGAGACATTTATTTGGATAAAAATAGAAGGAAAATAACAAATGGTCTTCATTGTGCCCCCTTGACAAAAACAGTCTTCTTTGACGAGCTTCCGCCGGCAAATCCTAGTCCTGCTCTGTGGGGACGATGCTTCTGAATCATTGGCTCGATGCGGCCGTCCTCGTTCTTGCCGAGTCCCTTGAAGGGTTGATAACCATGTTTTAGAAGCAAATCAAATCCCTTTCTTGACTTCATGAATTGCAGAAACAAGGGATGATCCTTAATGGTGCCGTAGTCGATTCGACCTCCAACCTTGAAGAATTGAGGACCTTTCCATCGGGTCATGGCTACTGTGTGCAGAGATGGCTCTGAGGATGCCTGAAGTATTTCTCGATTCTCTCCGAGATTGATCTCTTTACTTTCCCTGATGCTGGGAATATCTGCATTGAATGATGGCCGAGGAATCATGGGTTGCGGGAGCCTTTCTTCTGGGTCTTCTCCCAGTATTGTGGTTATCATTCCACCCTTTGACCACTTCACACATTGATGGAGGGTGGAAGGCACTGCATTAGCATTGTGAATCCACGTCCTACCGAGCAGCAAGTTGTAGGTTGGTGGTACATTAACCACATGGAAAAGGACGGAGTGCACCGAATAATTGATAAACACCTCCAAGAATATCTTGCCCTTGGCCGTTTGACCATGATTGTCAAACCCATAGATAGTGATGGGATCCGGAATATATTCTTCGTCCTTGATCCCTAATGCCTTTGCGGTCATTTCGGGACATATGTTGAGGCTACTGCCTCCATCGACCAGCACATGGGGAACCGTCATTCCTCTGACCCGAACGACGATGTAAAGAGCGTTATTGTGAAAGGAATGAGGCTTTGGAAGGTCCTCATCCGAGAAGGTAATTGGTGCATTGGTCATGGCGGAGTTCACAATCTGTGCCATGTCTTCAGGAGTGGTACTGGGTTTAACTTTGATTTTCCTGAGTAAATCATTCAGTACTTGCTGGTGCTTTCTAGAATTCTTGGCCAAATCAAGGATGGAGACATTGGATAAAGCAGTCAGAGGCTTCTGACTTGAATTCTCTGGCCTTGGTCTAACGATTTGCTTGAAGAAGTCAGGAGTTCCTTTTGATTTGGGAACTGACTTCACCGGTGCTTCTGCAACTTTCATTTTACTGAATGCTGAAATTAAGTCCATCTTCTTAGAATCTGGAGCCGCTTGTCGTAGCACCGTCACCTGATGCTGAACTTGGAGATCTTGCGCAGAACATGGCTTGATATGTTCATGCGGTAGAAAGGGTTATGCAGACACTACTGCTGTGGTGTGTGAAGGGAAGGGGTGATTGAGAATGTCCATTTTCTCTTCTTCTTCTCCTTCCACCAATAAATTCTTTTCAATGAGATCTTGCACGATGTTTTTGAGAACAAAGCAGTTCTCGGTGTTGTGTCCCACTGTCCTGTGGAATTTGCAGAACTGATCTTTCCATTTCCCCATGGGCACAGGGGGATCATCCAATCTGGGCAATTTGACCATCTCTTTTGATAGCATGTACTCGAGCACGTCCTCGAGCGATTGGTGAAGGGGAGTAAATTTTCTGTCGTAGCTCCATCCTTCATGTTTAGCTTTCTCGCGCAGCTTCGGCCCTTGATCCTGCTGAGGAGGCTTGCTGAACTGAGGAGCAGGCTTTGCTTTCTGATCTTTGTGGTTCGAACTGCCTGAGCTGTAGCAGTAATCTTTCTTCTGCCCTTTGTATCGTTTTTGGCCTTTGTTGCTGTTGTTGGCAGAATAAGTAAAGTGAGCTTTCTTCTTCTGCTCACCATGGGAGTTGTTCTTGGAAAAGGTGAAGCCTTCATAGACTCCATTTTCCACACTCAGCTCGAGCCATTCGGCTCGTTCAGTCAGCTCAATGAAGGTCCTGGACGGCGCTGTGGAGATTAATCCTCTTAGCGGCTGCGAGAAATTGTTCAGGATTAAGGACAATGCATGTCTTTCCGAGATAGGATCTCTCATCTTATTACAGGCTGATCTCCATCTGTGAATGAAGTCCCGTGCTTTTTCATTCTCGTTCTGTCTCAAATTGCAGAGATGACTTAATGTAGGCAGCGCTTCTGTGTTGAACAAGAAGCGTTCAATGAATAGATTTACAACTTTGTCGAACTCCTTGAGCTCGATGGGGTTGATATGCTCAGCATACCACTTGGCTGCAACTCCTTCCAAGCTGCGGGGGAAGCATAGAAACAATGCTCGGTTATCCTTTCTGAACCTCGAGCATTCTGCGAAGAAGGTGGCGAGATGAGCTTTTGGGTCGCCGGAACCATCGAACTTGATGAATTTACGGGGGAGATTATCTAGATCGTCATCTCCTTCTAAGCCGTCATAAAAGTCCTCGCTGGTGAAGACTTTCTTGCCCTTGTCGCGGGCTTGCAGATCCTTGACAACTCGGGCCATTTCCTTAAACTGCACTTGCAAAGGCTCTTCTTTATCTCTGCTTTTTGACCTGCGGCTCTTACTTTGGCCATGCTTCTGAAATGCCGGAGGCACCTCATATTCTTCATCTGTATCTTCAGTGGAATCTGATTCATCTGAAATCTCTTCTGGCTGGATTTGCTTCTTGGGAGCCTTCTTACCCCTGCGACCATGGAACCTTTCTCTGAATGGATTTCTTTCTGAACTGGTCCCGGGCTGCTCATTCATCATTTTGTTCATCATTTTTCTGAACATGGCATACATTTGAGGGTCTATGCCATCGTCTTCTTGTTGCTGCTCTTGACTCTTCTCGGATCGAGGGGAACCCATTTCTTCTTCCGAGGCTGACGAGTACTGGAATGTCGTGGTTCTTTTGCCTGATCTTGTCTCAACCATCAAATGGTATGGATGCTCTCTGCAGGGCAAAAGACCTGATTAGATTTTGAGGGAATTAGCTTTTGGAGGAAATATTTGCTGAAAATATGGTAGACAATTTGGAAAAGATGTCCCATTACTAGGGACTGAGTCGTCGTGGGAATCACGACAATTATGTTGTCATTTCTTCTGCAAAAGAAATAAACAACGAAAATGTGCCTTGTTACCTAGGCGAGGTCGTCAAACCACAATGGAAGGAAATAGAATTTTATTAAAATGAGAAGAATAAGATTTTATTGATCTTGACAAAGAGGTGGGGGACAAACAATTTGCCACCATTCACGATAGTCGGCAGACACTCTAGGACCTAGAAAGATTTTGAGAGAGACAAAGGAATCCCAGCCGTAGCGGGCAGAATGATATGCCCCGGACCATTGTACGGAAGTGAGATCAAACTCTGCCATAACTCCTGATAACAGTCGGGCTTCGACATATTGCTGCCTCTGAGAGAACTGCCGAACACATCTCTCTGGTTGGTAGTAAGTGCAGAAGAATGGTCCCAGCAACTTGAACCGCTTACCATAAGCGTAGGTATATCTGGGAGGAGATATTTGCCGATCAAAATAGTCCCAAACAACGTCATCCTCTTGAATGTTGTTGATCATAAACCGGTACTGCGCCACTGGAAGGAGTTCTTGACCATTGTGTCTGAAAGAGCTTGCTCGGGCTGGAACGTGCTGGAAAAACCAGGACTGAAGTGCGTAGATGCATCCTTCAACTAAAATGGACTCTCCGAGTGAGAATCGAGTCAGACCTCGATAAAGGAAGGCGAGCGCTGCCATGGCTATGGAGAGGCGATTGGTTTGCCGACTTCCCCATCTTCTCATAAGCTGGATTATCCTGATGTCCATGTAGTTCTGTCCATCTGGGAAAAGGGACAGTCCTACAGTGCATAGAACCATTGCATTCTGAATCTTTTCTTTAGCTGTTCTTGATAGCGAGCTGACTTCGACGAAGGTCCCGTACTGGCGGTACAACTCAAGTAGGTCAACATATTCATCTCCTTCTAACTGGATCAGGGGCCAAGATCGGCGGCCTGTCATACGGGCTAAGGAGTCTCGGGGGTCCAAACCCTTGACATTGATAAGGAATTGATGCTCTAATGGGTCGCTTGGTCGACCAGCCGGTTCTGGCAACCCCATGATTTCTGAAAATTCATCCATTAAAACAGTCATTTCTCCCCATGGGAACCAGAAGGTACATGTTCGAGGATTCCATCGCTCTGCCATTGCATGGATCAGGTTGCCATTGATGGTCTGCTTTCCGACTGCTGATGCCAGCTCTAATCCGCACGCGCTCAAATGGTCCGGGAACATTCGGGAAAAGCTCTTTAACCAGGAATAATACCACCGGGGAATGAAAGTTCCGGTGCTAAGAGCTCGATGTTCAGGACGACCTTGTCGCACCTCGAAGGAGATGTGACCTTCAGGAAAGATAGGATCGACTTGACTGGATGCCATCGAACTGAAAACAGAGAAAGACTCAGAATGAGACTTAGGAAAATATGAGAAATTTTGAAAAAATTTTGCAGGCAGGATAAAAATGCAGCTAGAAATTCGAGATCCAGTAGAAGGATAGAATGTAAAATCTCCTGGAGTTTTGGAAGAAATGGGATATTTGAGAAAATCATCCAGGGTTTGAGAAAAACATCTTGTGGAAAATAAGGATATTTGGAAAAGACCTAATGAGTTGAAAAACATTGGGAAATATAAAGAATTGAGAAAATCATACATACAATCACATCCTGCACAAACATTTATGCACATTCAGCACTCCCTAAAAGGCTGACTCTAGATGCATCAATTTGAAAATAGCTGTAGGACCTTAATCCTAACTCTAAGTTCAGATCATCTTTGTCCAATCCAGTTATGCCGATATACCCGAACCGAAATCCGAGGTACGTGGCATAGAATTTCAACTCCGGTTCTAAGGTAAGGTTTTCCAACATCCTTGAGCGCCTACCGATATACTTCGGACTGTGGCCCGCTGTACGTGGTAGGGGGGGGTTAACCCAAATAGGTGGCCCAGTTGTGAGGCTCTGTCCCGAACTATGGTTCTGGAAGAGAGCCCAGCAACGTGAAGACCGGGACAATATAGGTAAGGGAGGTTTTGAAAAATGATCACATGCAAGAAATAGATGGCTCTAAGTCCTAGAGAGATAGACTTTTGAAAATCTTTGAAGAAGCATACATTGTTTGCATTCAGATCCTAAATTGAGGAGAGTTGTATTTAGACCTAAGTCTATGTGAGCATGAAAATTTCTCCTCAATCTGGTCCTACCAAACCATGCCTAGTCTATATGCAGTCAATGTCAGCTAGGTCAGAATCTAGGCTCCTAGGCTCACATGATATTGAAAGTAAAAGAGCTGACATTTTGTGAACATAATTTCGATAATTGAACTAAGTCAAGCATAATTTAAGTCAGACAAGGACAGGTCCCATCACGGTCGCCAAACCTGTTATCGTCGCGAAATTTTTCCCCCGCCTTCCCTTCCTTGCGGAAGAGAAAAAGAGAGAAACGCTTTCGCGATTCAAACTTTGACCGGATTTTTGGAAATTGTTTTGAAATACTCACCTCCGTTTTTGAAAATTGCGGGAAAATCCATGGGATGGGGCTCGACCTGTCGGTACGAGGTTCGACCGTTCCTGTCGCCTTTAACAGGGGTAATCAAACCAAGGACCAAAACTATGCTTGACTTAGCGAAATTATCAAAGTTATGTTCTATCCTAAATGCACAGAGAATTCAGGCATGTGCTATGAGATTTTGGAAAATGCAGCTTGGGAAAACATGATGCATGCTTGGAAAATATTTGGAGTTGGAAAAACATTTCTCAGGAAAAGGATGAAAGTTAATTTCTCAGGAAAATCAGATGGAAAAGATTTGAAATCTCAGAAAAGTTCATAAAGACTTGGGAAAATTATGAATGGTTGAAAATCCTGGGAAAATGGAAGTGATTCTTGAGAAAAGGAGAGCATTTGAAAAGGGAAACTCTTCTTAAGAAAACTTGGACTTTGAGAGTTTTCTTAGGAAAATGATGGAAAATTCATAGGAAAACTCATTGAAGAAGGAAATTCAAACTTTGGAAATTGAAATCCTGGGAATTTTACCTTTTTGAAATACTTGAAAATCGATTTTGGATCTTGGAGAAAGATTGGAAAACTCTTTTGAATCTCTTAAGAAAACATCATTTTCCAGGGAAAACTGTGAAAAAACTTGTCTTTGGAAAACCGATTTTAAAAAAATCCTTAGAGTTTCTTGAGAAATCGATTTCTTGAGAATGAAGTTTTCTTGAGAAAATCTTGAGAAAATCAATGATTTCATGATGCAAATGACATGAGTGAATGAATGCACTTTGAAAAGATTTTCTAAGAGATTTGTTGGAAAAATATGCATTAAGTCAAGATAAATCCTTCACATATTCTGACTGTGGCCATGAATATGTTCAGAATTTAGTTGATTTGATGCACATGATTTTGAAAACTTTGGAAATATGATGTGCATTTTTAAGATAGCCTAAGAGTGTAGGCTCAATGTGACTAGTAGAAAGATGATGGATCTGGGTCTCGTCCATATTCCGACTAGGGCCGTAAATATGGATCCCACCGAGTCCATCAACTCCCTAAGAGTTGGTGCACGTGCCATTCGTGAACATCCATAGTGCTTTTGAAATAAAATGCATGAATCACATAAGCAGGATATTGCATAAGTTCAAACTATATGATATGCATCCTAGTCTAAGCAGGAAATTAAATCTCTTATTCCAAAATTTACATTATTACATCACTAATCAAATGAAATAAATGGAAATTGCAGACTTCAGCTCCTTCTTTTGAATGTCCCTGCCAAACTTGAAATAAGGTTAGCTCAAATATGTGGGTTTTTCCAAGATTTTCCAATAATATTGTGAAATTATTGGATTTAATTGGATATAAACCCTATTCTCATGCTTCCTTGATATTTTGAAATGATGAAAATGCTAGAAATTCAGTGAAAAACAATTTGAAATTCGGAATTGAGGTTAAAATGACCAAAATACCCCTAAAATTAAAGCTACATCTTTAAAATCAGGGTTTTTTGAAGGAAAACTTGGTAAAATTGAGATTTTGAAATTCAAATTGAATCAAATGATGATGAAATTCAGTAAGAGACATGATGACATGCTGCTACACACATTATGACTGTAAAATCAGAATTTGGTGTATTGCAATTTATCCAAAATAACGAATTTCGCTTGTTTTTCGCTTGGATCTGGGTCCTGCGGAACCCTGTTTTGGTATTATGGATGATCCGAACCTCAAATGGATTCCAAATTACACCAAATTCGATATGAAACATCTAAACACTTTGATAAACAACCTAGAATGCTAAAACTCATGAAATGATATGATTTAAATGCCAAAATTCAAAGAAAGTCCTAAAATGATGGATTTTGCCTATGGATCCGAACCAAATGCAATGCCTAATATGATAATGCAAGATTTACACCATGGAAACTTCTGATATTTTGCAGACTGCTAAAAGACCCGAAATGGAACATTTTTGGTTTTTACAGCCTCGGGATTTGAGCCATGGTGAGTTCAATAACAGGGATTTAGTTCTGACAGAGGTAAAAATCACCCTAATCTGATGTAAAATGCCAAACAAATATAAAACAGCCATGGAAGTTTATGAAATTAATCAGAGCTATGAACGACACCTACATGAACAACTTTCATGTTTATGACTTCGGCATTTGATCAACAGAAACACAGAGAAAAATATAACTATTTCTGCCTAAACTAACAGAACAGACAAATGTAGCAAAACAGTGGACTGACAAGAAAAATCCGAATCAGGGGTCAACACTGTTCTAAAAATTACAGGCTTTTAGATGCAAACAGAGGACATCTCGGACACCACTTTCACTTTTTACAGTTTCGGATTTTGAGAAACACACAAAGAGAAACCATAGCCTAAGTCGATCCAAGATCTCAGAGACCCAAATTAGGCTCTGACACGTGTCCCGGACTCTCGGATTTTTGTCAGTCATAAAAAAAAATCAGAAAAATCTGAAAAAAATCATATTAAAAACTAGACATTCTCTCGAGTTCAGGGCATTTTTCGGATCGAAAATCGGACCTCCCAGGAGGGAGAACTCGATTTTACAAGTCGGCAAATGTTTTTCAAAACGCATCCCGGGTTACAAAACCCGACTTACCATTTTGGATGTTTACCGCAGTAAACAAATTCAAATGGCTCCGAATTTTTGGCAAAATTTCAGGGACACCTAAGGGCGCATTCCGTGATTTTTTTGGGATTTTTAATAAAAAATAAATGCATGAAATGACGTGTGGACTGACTGATAAAAACAGAGACCTACTGAAAATAAGCAGAATTGAAATAAAGGCTAAATTAATCCTAATTAATTCATGAAATATGCTAAATGAATGAAATAAAATGCAAATTAAATCTAGATAAATGCATGAATGATAAAAATCATCAAGGAAGCATAATTGAATATTTTTATGTATGTCGTTTTATGAGAATAGCTCAATCCATCTCTCGGATGAGCTCTTTCTTCAAACGACTCCCGAATCGAATTATGAAATCCAATCAATGGGAAAAGAAGTGCACCTTGTTTCGTTATGCAGCGTAGGAGCTCTTGAAATGGGCAGCTATCACGAGCTTCCTTCGTTCTTCACTCCGGGCTTCGGATGGTCCACCAAAATCGAGCTCCGTTGGAATTGGACTGGCCACAGCACGAGCTCTACTCCACCTTCTTCAATGTGCCAAAGGGGGCACGATTCCCAAGGTTCAAAATCAGATGTTAGGAAGGCTAGGTTGGATTTTCCAAGTTCACAAGAGCTAAAAAAATGATCCACTATGCTGGACATGGAGCCTTGTTTTTATAGATTTTCTGAAAAAAATTTGAATTTCAAACAGGCTGGATCTGAGCCCTCCATGTGGCGCCATCTCAGGGGGTGCCATCTGGGGGTTTTGAAATTCAAATTTGCCTTTTGCAGGGAGCCCTCAAATGGCGCCACCTCAAAAGGCTATTTTGATTTTTTTGAGAAAATAAAAATGGAAATTTTTGTGGTTGAGACACCTCAGCAGGGGGAATTTGGAATTTTTCAAAAAGTTTGCTTGATTCTCTCTGCAGGGAACTCCCAGAAGGCGCCACCTCAGAGGGTGCTCTCTTGGAATTTGAAATTCAAACTCACCTTTTGTAGGGAGTCCTCAGGTGGCGCCACCTCATGGTGGGCTACCTTTATTAAAAATAAAATAAAAATGAAAAATGGAGCCAAGTGGAGTCCTGGAATGGTGCCACCTCAAAAGGTGTTTGACACATGTCAGAAGGACAGAGCAGTGGGCTCAGAAGGCGCCACCTCAGAGGAATTTGAATTTTGCTTTTTCTGGTGAAAGGAGATCTGGACATGTGGAGGACAAGTGTCAGCTGTCTGGAGAGGCTTTCTCAAATGGCGCCACCTCAGGGGGAAGTTTGAAATTCAAATGGAGGTTGGCTCTGGAGGAATGGAGGATGGACATGTGGCGCCACCTCAGGGTGGCTCCTACAATGCCATGTGGCAAGAGGAAAAAAAAAGAGGGAAGGGACATGTGGCGCTCTCATAGGCCATCTGGGAAATCAGAGCTCTGGATTTTCGCCACCTAGTGCCCTGTTTGAATTTTAAATGGTTTTGCTTTTTCTGAAGAAGGCCAGGAGTGACATGTGTCTCCTACTTTTCTGAAAGAGGTAGGGAGAAGACATGTGTCCTCTACTTTTTCTGAAAGAAGCAGAGAATGACACGTGGCAGAGGGGAGAGAAGGTGGGCCAAGCCATGTGGCGCCATCTCAGACAGGATGAAAAAGGTAGGAGTTCTTGATTTTCGCCACCTATGGGGGTTTTTGAATATTTGAATTCTAGTTTTTCTGAAGAAAGCAGGAAATGACACATGGCACTTGCCTTTTTCTGAGGAAATGAGGACTTGCCACGTGTCCTCTGCAGGAAACACTCCAGATGGCGCCACCTCAGAGGAGACAAGCCTACCTTTTTTGTAGGAATTTAGGAGTGATACATGTCTCCTACTTTTCTGAGAAAAGTAGGAAGAGACATGTGTCAGGCTACTTTTCTAGAAGGAAGGAGGGGTTGACACGTGTCCCCTGCAGGAGACACACTTCAAGTGGCGCCACCTCAGAGGAGACAAACTCCACTTTTTCTAGACAGGACAACCTATGACACTTGGCATCTCCTGGTAGTCTTTGAAATGACACATGGCGCAGGATGGATAGGGTGACACATGGCAGATAAAGGGGATGACATGTGGCGGCTTCTGAAGGTAGCCCCACACTGACACTTGGCATGGAAATGGGAGGAGAGAGAAATGACAAGTGGCGCCAATCCAGGGGACAAGGCTCCTATATTTTTGGGTTTTTCAAAATTCAAATTTTCAGAAGGGGAGCTTGTGTGACACCACCTCAGTGTGGGTCCCACATTGCTTCTTTATTGAAATAAGGATAAAACAACAACTTCTTTTTGGAATTTTCATAAAATCTGGACTAATGGGCAAAACAGGAATTTTGGAAAGAGTTGGCCCTTGTAGGGCGATTTTGTAAAAGAAAGATATTTGAAATTGTCAAAAAGGGCAAAATCTGAGGTGAAGTGACTCAAATCCATATTGAAAACTATCCAGATCGTTTTCCTGAGAAAATATTTTGAAATTCAGAGTCCTGGGGGTAAAATGGGAAAAATTGATAATTTTGAAGACCCAGGGTTTTGAAATCAATTTTGAAAATAGTTAAAATTCGAATCTGGATTGAAAATTTTGAAATCAAGAGTTCTGGACCTCGAAATGACATGCTGTGCAGTGCAGTGATTTGAAATGCTCATGCAATGATATGCAATGATATGCAATGTCATGTCTTATGTAATGCAATCTTGAATCAAGACTTGAGGATTCCTGTCTTCTGTCAGGAGTAAGATTTTGACTATCTGAGACAAAATAGAGAAATTTTGAGAGTTGCAGATGAAATTTAGACTTTTGCAAGGTCCGGGCTCAGAAAATGACCATTTTGCCCTCCAGCGATTTCAGAGGCTGGATGTTGATGCTTGGTGGAAATGTTGGGGGAGTGAGTGAAAATTTGGGGTGTTTACAGTATCACCGGATTGAATGGGCACGCGAAGCAACTACTCGCAAGACTCCCTAATCTACACCTCGGCTTCACCCCTCTATTCACCGGCCTCGCCACATTATATGCCAACAACACCCTCGTACAAGCCTAGAGCCCTCAACGAAACTTTACACCCCTCTCCTCCGCGCAGGATTAGGCACACTGACAACACAAGGAATTATGTTAGACACTACTCAAACCATCCCTGAGGGGAGTTGGTACTTGTGGTTTTATTTCAGAGTCTGTGAACTCTTTTTTGTTTATGCAACAAGTTTTCTTTTTTGCATTATCAACCAGCGGTGCTAAGTTTTTGTATGATGTTTGTAATATATATATATGAACTTTGTCCTTCTTACTCCGAGTTTTTTTTTTAAATCCTAACTTGATTCTTCTCTTATCGGGCAGTTATTTCTTCCTCATCTCCTGCGGATATGTCTACTTGGCTTTTAGATTCTTACATGTCTTTTCAAATGAATCCAAACATTAATTTTTTTTCTGAATGTTATAGTGATTCAAAAGTTTCTTTTGTTTCAATCGCCAATGGGACTTGTCTTAATATTAAAGGGATAGAAAATTTTGAAAATACCAATGATTTTCAAGTGCCTAACGTTAGACTTATTCCAAAATTAAACCTTAATTTACTTTTTGTTTCCCAAATTACACCATGATTGTAAAGTCACCTTCTCATCACATGGGTTGTTACGTGCAGGATTGCCAGACAGAGAGGTTGACTAGGGAAGGCCATAGAGAAGGAGGCCTCTGCATCATGTATTTTCTTCATCTAACGCCCATGTCCTCTCTACCTTTCTGACTGAGATAGCATGTTGATTGTCGCTTTTGCAGCTCGCTCGTACGACGGATCCTGCTCGCGCTCTGCGACTCGAGCCGTTAATTGCTTACACCCGCAGACGCAAGCAAGCTTGCAATTCCCCAAGGTAGGGAAAGATTGCACAGAGGACTTGGACAATTGAATTGAGTTCAATTAACTAAAAAGGACAATTAAATAAATATATATGCATATATATATATATATATTTATATTTATACGAGTACGCATTTAACTCAAAGACGCGGTTTCGCGATCCTTATTCTTTACTTTCTATCATGTCTTTCCTTTGCCGCCGCGCTTTGCGCTTATGCTTCGCTCACGCATTCCTGCTTTCAGTCTTTACTTTGTTGTCGCGCTTTGCGCCTAGGCTTTGCGTTTACACTCCTGCATACAGTCTTTACTTTGTTGTCGCGCTTTGCGTCCAGGCTCCTGCTTTTGCAAATGTTTCGTTAATGTCTTGCCTTTGCAGATGACGCTCAGATTTTCGCTCATTGCATGTGCTATAAAGGCATCCTCGTGGAGGATGCAAGAGACATTTATCGCTTTCCCTCTTGCGACAAGAGTTGAGTCGGGAGCTTAGCGATACATCCTCGTCTAAGAAGAGGGATCCCTAGCAGGGATCCTGGCTTTTCGAGTGAGCAGTCCTGCAAAGTTGACTTGAGCAAACTTCTTAGCAGGGAGGGTCTGTTGAGAAACCCGTATCCCGTCTATTGAGGCTAAAAGAATGTAGCAATCCCTAACAAGGATTGTTTCTTCAACACTCACAAAGAGGATTTATGAAACAAAGGCATTTACACAAAAGAGCTCACACTCATACACAATACCCAAAAGAGGGTATACATAAAATGAAGAACAAGATTTCATAAACTTGGGAAAGAACTCCTAAAAAAAATAAAGAACAAAGAAACTTTACAAGGGGAAACAAATATTTATAGAAGAAGGGGAGAGGAGCCACAAGGGAGTCATTGGACTCCCAACGACTCTATTAGAGCTGTTGGGAGCCCAACGGCTCCCTTGGAGCTTCACCTTTTTGACTTGGTCAAAAAGACCTTTTTGACTAGTCAAAAAGGTGAAGCCTAAAGGTGTCCTAAAAATAGATTTTAAGTGAGTTCTAGTTGGGTTTAAACTAGAACTAAACTAACTAAAAAAAAAAGAAAAACATTACAAGGGATTACATGAGGTGTCTATGAGATTACATATGAGATATGAGTTGTCTATGAGATTACATATTTTAACACCCCCCTCAAACTTACGGTTGGATAACCGAAAGTTTGCCTAAGAGAAAGTGAAATCTAGGAGCAGCAAGAGGCTTGGTGAAGAAATTGGCCAGCTGGTATTCAAAAGCAACATAGGGAAGATTGATGGTGCCGCGCAAGAATTCCTCCCGAACATAATGGCAATCCATTTCTATATGCTTGGTACGTTCGTGGAACGTCCGATTGCTTGCAATGTAGATAGAGCTCTTGTTGTCACAACACATGCCGGATGCTTCTGAACTTTCAACTCCCATGTCGGAAAGCAGTCGTCGAAGCCAGACTACTTTCATAGTTGTAGTAGCTATTGCTCTGTATTCAGCCTCTGTTGATGAAAGAGATACTTTATGTTGCTTCTTACATCTCCATGAGATCAATGATTCCCCCAAGAAGACACAGAAACATGTCGTTGAATGACGATCATTCGGATCACCTCCCCAATCTGCATCAATATAAGCAAGAAGCTTGAGATTAGAAGAAGCAGACAAAAATAGACCCTGAGATATAGAATTTTTAATGTATTTGATAATTCGCAAAACTGCTCCCATATGAACAGAGGTTGGAGCATATTGAAATTGGCTGGTTGTATGGACAGTATGTGCAATGTCAGGTCTTGTAATGGAAAGGTATGACAAAGCCTCGACGAGTTGTCTATACGGAGTTGGGTTTTCAAGAGGTTCTCCATCATCACTCTTCATCTTGACATTTACAACTTCTGGAGTATCCACATGTCTTTCATCTGAAATACCTGACCTGACAACAATATCCAAAGTAAAGTTAGATTGTGTTAGCAAATATCCTCTAGAAGAATAAGCAACTTCTATACCAAGAAAGCACTTTAAGAAACCCAAATCACTCATTTCAAAGTGAGTTTTGAGAAATTTTTTAATATTGCACACTCCCTGTTTGTCACTGCCAGTGATGATCATATCGTCGACGTAGAGAAGGAGGATAATGATATCTGCATTAGAATTCTTAACAAACAAAGCAGTGTCAGTAAGACAAGATTGAAAACCAAAATCAAGCATCACCCTGCTAAATTTATCATACCAAGGCTTCAGAGCTTGTTTAAGTTCATACAAGGCTTTATTTAGACGAAGAGCTTTTCCTTTAGGAACATCAATTTCTGGTGGTGGATCCATATATACTTCTTCAGTTAAACTACTATTTAGGAACGCATTCTTAACATCCATTTGATATATGGACTATTGCTTTATAGAGGCAAGGGCAATTAGAATTCTAATTGTGGTCATTCGGGCTACTGGAGCAAAGGTTTCCTCATAATCTATTCCATATTCTTGAGCGTAGCCTTTGGCAATTAATCTAGCCTTAAACCCCTCAAGACTGCCATCGCTTTTAGTCTTTACTTTGTAAACCCATCGACAACCAATAGGTTTCTTGTTAGGCGGAAGTTCTTGTATAGTCCAAGTGTTTGCCTTTTCTAAGGCTTCTAATTCCACTTGCATGGTTTTTACCCATTCTGGTTGGGTTTTGACTATAGCATAACTGGGAGGTTCTTCATAGGAGTGAATTAAGGCTATAAAGGCTTGAAATTTTGGCGAAAAAGATTTATATGACACAAATTTCTCAGGAATTTTTGAGATCCTAGTAGATTTTCTTGTTGACACCTCGGAATCTGATTCTATAGAGTACCTCTCAAGGGCACATGGTCTTTTTGAATTTCCTCGTCTAGAATATTGAATGAACTCTTCGTTATCACTAATTGGTTCAAGAGGAGAAATATCACTTTGATCATCTTGCTCAATGTTACATTCTTCATTATTTGAGACTAAATCAAATAGAAAGGAATACTCATCTGTTTCTGCAGATGCTTTGGTTTAAAATGGACTTTCATTTTCTAAGAAGGATACGTTTCTTGAGACATATAATCTGTTATTTCTAAAGTCAAAACATCTATAACCCTTTTGATGACTTACATATCCTAAAAAGACACAAAGAATAGCTCGAGAGGAAAGCTTATCATTTTTATGTGAGAATACAAAACATTTGCACCCGAATACCCTTAACCTAGAGTAATCAGGAATTTGTTTAAGAAGCTTTTCGATTGGAGAAATATTATTTAACGACGAAGAGGGCATCCTATTGATGAGATAAACAGCAGTTAAGGCTGCTTCAGCCCAAAAAAAAATTGGTACTTGATGTGAAATGAGGAGGGTTCTTGTTGTCTCGATAATGTGCCTATGCTTTCTTTTAGCTAGGCCATTTTGTTGAGGAGTGTAGGGACATGACCTTTGATGTATAACTCCATATTGATTTAAATAATCTTTGAATTCCTTTGATAAGAATTCTCCTCCTGAATCGGTACGAAATATTGAAATATCCTCTTTAAACTGATTTTTGACCATATTAGAAAGATTTTAAAATGTGAGAAGACTTCGAATTTATGTTTAAGAAAATAAATCCCAGTGTGCCGTGTAAAGTCATCTACAAAGATAACATAATAAACAAACCCACCTTTTGATATAATTGGTGCAGGACCCCAGACATCAGAATGAATCAACTCAAGTGGTCTCGTAGAAACAAAAGTTCTTTCCGAAAAAGGTAATCTTTTCATTTTTCCAAGAATACAATTTTCACATGTAAAAGTTTCAAAATTACAAAAATTTTCCATGTTCGGAAAGTGTTGAATCTTGGATATACAAGGATGTCCGAATCTTTTGTGCAAAAGATCCAAATCTAATTTTTCAACATTGCAACACAGTGTACTCTTGGGAAAATCCAAAAAATCCATGTAGTATAAGCCTCCTTCTCTATGGCCTTCCCCAATCAGCTTCCCTGACTGGTGATCCTGTACTCGACAATCATGAGAGGAGAAGAAAACATTACACCCATGATCAGTTAACTGAGATACGGATAAAAGGTTTAAATTAAGTTTGAGAATATATCTAATTTTTAGAATACGAAATTTGTTTGAGTTTTGAGAAGAATTTTCAAAACATCCTATTCCCTTAATCTCAAGAAGAGTGTCATCGGCAGTCAAAACGTTTGAACCACTTGAGTTATGATATTGAGACAATAATTCTATGTTAGGGGTCATATGAAAAGATGCACCAGAATCAAGAAGCCAAAGAGGTTTACCTGGATCGGAGATGCTTACTAAAGAGACCGCAGCTCCAGCAGATGGAGAAGCTCCTTTAAGAAGTGGTTGAAGTGCCTACACTAGATGAGATAACGACATGCTTCCAATAGATGTTTCTTTTGTCTCTTGTTGGGCTTCAACAGTAGCAACCTTCTTTTCATAAGTCTTCTTTAACTTTGAGCAGTGCGTCTTGACGTGCCCAGGTTCACGACAATAATAGCAAATTACTTCTTTTCTTTCCACCTCACTTCCGTATTTCTCATCATATGTTCTTCCAAAATGTGGAGGTTTATATGCACGAACATGATTCCCTGGTCTTGAAACAGCTAAAACTGAGTCATCATCATTTTTTGAGATTCTTTTCTTCAGTCGGTTTTCTTCCATACTCAACTCTTTAATTGTGTCTTCAATAGAGGGAACCTTCCCTCGATGAAGAAGAGCGGACTTGGTTGTCTCAAATTCAGGTCTTAAACCATTAATAAATTGAAAAAAAATGCTCCGCATTTATTTGATTTTGCTGAAGCTCTATATCTTGTGGACAATGCCACTTTGGTTCAAGGAGAGTCAATTCTTCCCATAGCTCGGACAAGCTATTATAGTATTCTCTAATACTTTTATCTCCTTGAACCATATTGTGAACCTTTCCTTGAAGATTACATATATGGGCAACATCTTTAAGAGAATACATTCTCTTGAGATAGTCCCAAGCATCATTAGTGTATTCAAACTTCGCAAGGCTTGAACACTTCTTTATATCCATACTAGAAATGAGCCAAGACATAATCTTGGCGTGACCCATTCTCCATTCTTTCCACTTTTTCTCATAAGTGGAAACGGATTTAACTTTTTCTACCTCCGAAAGAGGTATTTCTTTTCCTTCTTTAGTGAGCATTAGTTTAGGTTCCTCATCGGTTCCCTCCACTAATCCCCATAGCCCCTTTCCCCAAATGAGGTGCTTCATGATAGAAGCCCATGTTACATAGTTAGAATCATTCAGTTTTATGGGCTTAATGGTGACATTATCATTGTCATCCATTTTATAAGTTTAGGAAAAGGAAGAAGGAAAGACAAAGAAAAAAATACACCACCACAAGAAGCAAAAATATCTAGTCTTCCAAGCTTCCAAGGCTCCACACAACTAGCCCTTAAAAGAGGCTTCTTTCCTTTGAGAAAAACACGAACGGCATGCTTCCCAATGCACAAGAAGAACTCTAGACTCATTGCTTCTATCGACCTTGCTCGGATACCATGAAAGAATATAGCAATCCCTAACAAGGATTGTTTCTTCAACACTCACAAAGAGGATTTATGAAACAAAGGCATTTACACAAAAGAGCTCACACTCATACACAATACCCAAAAGAGGGTATACATAAAATGAAAAACAAGATTTCATAAACTTGGGAGAGAACTCCCACAAAAAATAAAGAACAAAGAAACTTTACAAGGAGAAACAGCCCCATATTTATAGAAGAAGGGGAGAGGAGCCACAAGGGAGTCATTGGACTCCCAACGGCTCTATTAGAGTTGTTGGGAGCCCAACGGCTCCCTTGGAGCTTCACCTTTTTGACTTGGTCAAAAAGACCTTTTTGACTAGTCAAAAAGGTGAAGCCTAAAGGTGTCCTAAAAATAGATTTTAAGTGAGTTCTAGTTGGGTTTAAACTAGAACTAAACTAACTAAAAATAAATAAAAACATTACAAGGGATTACATGAGTTGTCTATGAGATTACATATGAGATATGAGTTGTCCATGAGATTACATATTTTAACAGAGGCTGGTATCGAGTCATGCGAGGCATATAGATACCACGATAGCGGATGAGATTCTAGAAAATCGCATGTCAAATGTGGCACAAGCTGTTGGCTGTTTCAAAAGATAAATAATGTCAAAAGTAAAGTTTGAGAAACATTACATCTTTGTGAAACACTTCTGTTGAGGCTCATATTGGGAAGCTATACCCCTTTCATCCTAGAGTACTTGTAGTCGTGCACTACACGCTAGTACTACGATGATCGGATGAGACGGTCGTGCGACTTCGAATAGTGCTAAATGCACAATACTGTGATCACATAAAATGGTGACTGATCGCTTTCACAAACTAGATGCTCGAGTGGTTGAAAGACCACAGCATAGAATGGGTCGTTAGTTAAGCAACACTTAATGCACCCATCCGCTTCTTGTTGTCTGTCAAGGGAAAGGACGGAGCGGTACAAAACTCCAATGGACAGGTTGTTAAAAACCACCCCATGAGCAAAGATCCGGCCTCCCTAGTCATTGGAGTTAGGGGAAGAGACTATCAGACATTATCATAGGTGGTAGATCCTATGGACTTCTGCAGAAGTTGGATGCATCCGTTGCCAAGTACCTGTCTTTGGGAAATCCTCTCTCGGCTAAAGTCATCCCCTTAGGAGGGGACTCAACTAGCTATTCGGGTTATTGAAAATGCATAGAATAACAGACGCCCGAACTAGTCTCGGTTGTTTCTACGTTTTGCCTGTGCGTACCCGCAGGCCAGTAATATCGAAACATAAAGTTTGTTCACACTGGTTGATGGGTCATGAGACTTGCTTGTTGTGTGGGAGTTCACAACTTACGATTAAATGAATTGTCATGCTACGTTTGACAGTTGCACTGCTTACTTGCTTTGAACTGCCTACCTACTTTGAACTGCTTACCTGTTTTGCACGGCTTACGTCTTTAACTGCATATCTGCTTTAAACTGCTTAGCATGCTGAATTAAATGCACTTAATTCAGTTTCCTGTAGTCTCTCTTGTGCACCTACTAGTTCTTCGCGAAACTAATACATTCTATGGGTACAGGTTATGATTAGGTACACCACGGGCGATAGCGTGATGGCTTCAAAATTTCCTTTTCCTGCTCTTAGCTCGCGTCTTGGACGTTTTTGGGGTTTTGTAACGGATTTTCCTTGGGATATCCAAATTTTTTACTATTTGGAAACTTCTTTTAATGAAAATGGTTTTTCCAAGTGTTTTGCAAGTAGCATGGATTGTGAGTTTTTGTTCTTTTAGCTAATGTGCCCAAAGTTGTTAGCTTGCCTTTCTAAATTTAACAAAAGAATAGTCTTCCGCTGATTTCATAAACAAACTCTGAAAAGTAAGAGATCTTTCTAGTCTTTTGCCTGTTTTCTGAAAGGTTATGACGCAGTGGAGGAATCGGCCGTGAAACACCATGCGACTGAAACGTGAAGACTGATCCTTCCAGATCGTGTGATAAACAGATTCAGAGAAGAGACCCCCACCGATAATCGGTAAGGTTGGTCTTGCTTTTATTGCAAAGGTAATTTAAGATGAACAAGTAGGCAAGGTTTTAAAACCCGTGACTCGGAACTCGACTCGTTCTTTATTGACTCGGCGGGTCAAATCGGTGACTCGGACCGGGTTTTGTTAACTTTTGATTTTAAAAGAAAAACAATATATAATTTGTCTGAAACCATGTTTTTGAGTAAACATAGTCTCCAAATGTCTGTAAGAATATAAAAACAACTGCAAAGAGCTATAGAGGTTTGCTTGAATAATTGAATTTGATATTTATACAAGCACTTTGACTAATTCATGACTTAAATTAGAGGATTTGGTCACCATGAGTTCAGTCTGCTACTACCTAAGGTTCCTAAAATGGCCAATCATATATGCTAGCTTGTTTTAAAAGTTTTAATTCCCTCTCTAACAAATCCATAAATGTAAAACATGGATATATGTGCATATTGAAAGTTTACAGAATGCCCAATATCAACATAAATAAGCAATTTTCTCTCATGTATAAAACTATGCAGGAAATATATTAATGGCACAACTATAAAAAGACTACTAATATTTGAATATGTACAATGCTTGTTCACATAACAAATGGATGATGAAACCTAAATGTGACTTCCCATAGGCACAGTTGACCCGCCATATATAGTGAGAATCATTTCTTTAAAATATTTTGCTAGAATAAGTTGATAACGCAGGGTGAACAGTAGTTCGAACAACATGGCGATTTTATTCTATGGATTTAAATGCTTTTTTATCTTTAAATTATTTTTATTTTCTTTTTTATACAAAATTTGGGGGTAACCTTTGTTAAAATATATGTACTTATATATTTCGAAACTGTAATTTGAAACTCAAAAAACAAATTTCAAATATCCCAAAACTCACCCGAGTCAAGCCGAGTCAAGCCCGAGTTTTGGCAAACCGAGTTTGCCTTGCCGGGTTGACTCGCTGGAGGGGCGAGCCGAGCCGAGTCAGCCGAGTCAACGAGTTGACTCGGCGAGTTTTAAAACACTGCAAGTAGGAACGAATCGAATGACAAACTGAAATAAAATAATGCAAAGGGAAAAAAACAAGCAATAGGCAAAGGGAAAAACTGTTGATCAGAAAAAAAAACAAATACGGCTGCTGCTAATGTTGAATATTCTCTGCCTTGCGCATAAAACCCTAGAGGGGTTTTAAAGGCTTTTGGCTGGATCTGGGTATCGGGTCCGGTCCCGGACCCGATGCCGCTCCGGTGTGTTGCTGGATCTGGAGTTGTCTGTCCCATACTCTCTAAGCTCATGATCTGGAATTGGACCCACTGCTTGGGTCTGATCCCCGGAGTGTAGATCCAGTCCCCAGCGTGGGTCACGTTGTATGGATTCGGTTCCATTCCTGCTCTGCATCATTCTCCCCTGGTTGGGAAAAGTCGGCTTTGACGACTTCTTGTCTCCCCAATAAGCAATTAGATCAAACACCGTAGATATAGGAGAATGGTGTCAATCTTCGGGCAGTTCAAGGAGGTAAGATCGGTCTAACAGGCCCGTGAGCCGAGGAAACCCGACCTCCTTGGTGGGAAGAAGAACTATCTTATGCCCCTTAAAGACAAATATGTATGTGTTCCTATGGCCATCATGGGTGGTCTTACAGTCAAACTGCCAGGGGCGTCCCAGTAGGATGTGACACGCATTCATAGGAGCCACATCACACCACACTTTATCGTGGTAATGTTCTCCGATAGAGAACCGGACCAGACACCTCAAGGTGATAGGTACCTCGTTCCCTTTCTTGAACCATGCCATCTTATAAGGTTGGGACAGTTTTTCCGTTTTTAGGTTCAAGGTGGACATGACACTTTCGGACACCATACTCTCGCACGCCCCGGTATCAATAATACCATCATACACGCGCCCCTCACAGTTACACCGGGTTCTAAAAGTATTATTACGCAACCAGTTTGTCAGTGCTGACTCTCGAGATGTAGTCAAAACATGACGAATGGTTAATACATTTTTTATGCTACCATCGAACTCTACGACTTTCATCCCATCATCTCCTTCAACAGGCAACTCACCCTCGCTCTCACTATCGGACGCAGACTCAACAATGCCCTCTGCTAGATGGGTGTTCTTACTCATGGTGGGACACTTGGACGCAATATGACCTAACTCTTGACACCTAAAACAACGAACGATGGACTCACTGGGCTTACCCTTGGATCTGGTGTGGTACGCGGATCCAGACTGATCGAGTTTGTTAGGGTCGACTCCTGGGGTGGACTTTGAGTCTTCTTTCCTAGGGGAGCTCTCTCCCCTGGTTGGGAAACTCGACTTGGGTTGACTGGAGTGATCACTACGGGATGTCCTATGCTCTTGCCTCCTTTTCAGTTTCTCCTCCACATTCATGGCATAACTACTTGCCTGATCCAATGACTCGATTGTGATGCAACTAAAGTCGTCAGAAATAGCAGAACGTAGACCGGAAATATACCTCGTGAGTTGCTGGCGGGCGGTCTCCTCGATCTGCACTCGTAGGGAAAGACGATGGAACGCAGCTTTGTAATCCGCCACAGTATTGGTGCCTTGACGCAGGGTCAGGTACTCCTTATAGGCTCTCTCGGCGTGATCTGACGGCACGAACTTAGACTGCATCAACCGCTGCATCTCTTCCCAAGTCTGTATGTGCCCTAATCCCTGTCCTTCCCTCGACCTCTGCAGCTCAACCCATCATGTATGTGCTAGGTGTAATAACCTCGATTTTGACAATTAATTGTTTAAGTTTATTGGAAAATAACAGGTATTTTTCTATATTTTGGCCTCGGATCTGTTACCGTTATCGGATCCATAAAAGAATCCGTAACTAACCTACCAATGGGGGTGTTAAATTTTACTTATAATATTAATTATTAATTAAATAATTAATTAATAGTATTTATAAGAAAAAATAAATAAATAAATTTTAGTATATAGGGTCGAACCTATAGTTGGATCCAAACGGATCCAACCGAGGATCCGTCACTTGTAGGCAAACCGGGTCCATTTTTTAAAATGGACCCACCGTCGCGGGTCGCGGGTTTGGACCCGGACCCGATTTCATTTATAAAGGAGGGGCGTAAAACAGAATCGTGCTTAGGGCACGATTCTTGTTTTCAAGAATCGGAAACAGAAGGGGGAGGGAGGGTTACGCAGGGCGTAACCAACCCCGCGTCTCGCGATAAAGGGGAGTGGAGAGAGGGTTTTGCCCTCTTCACTCGGTCTCTCTCTCTCTCTCTCTCTCTCTCTCTCTCTCTCTCTCTCTCTCTCTCTGTGTGCGCACGCCGGAGGGAGATTTTTTCTAGTCTCTTGACTGTTTTCTGAAATATTCGCAAGTTTGAAATTTTGGGGCGTTACAGGAGAGGTGATCCAAATAACTGTCACACAACCACCGGCTTTTGTGTTTTTTTAGGTGAATTCTCAATCCCATGAAAGTGCAAAAAGCAACAAAACGTGTCCCTATCATCAACCAAAGCAGAGTATCGAGCTATGGATTCTACTACTTCGGAGCTTGTGTGGCCGAGACAACTATTGGAGGACATGGGAGTTCATTTGATAGAGACTTCAAAGTTGTGCTACAACAAAAGTGCAATCTATATCATGGGCAAGTGTACATTTCATGAAAGAACAAAACATATAGAAATAGATTATCATAATGTTCGTGAGGAGTCCTTGAAAAAGACTATTTCTCTACCGTACGTGAATTCAAAACATCAATTGGCAGACTTCTTCACCAAGGCTTTTTCCTCTCCTAGATTTCATTTTCTCCTTAGCAAACTTTCGGTAGTGACACCATAAGTTTGAGGAGTGTTAAATATTGTACTTTGTTTATTATATATATATATATATATATATGTGTGTGTGTGTGTGTGTGTGTGTGTGTGTGTGTGTGTGTATTTTAGTAGCATGTATTTAGGTCTAAAATGTAATTTTTTTTTCTTTATTTTCAAAATAGTTAGGCTCTACATGCCATTAGACTAGTCTAACGGGTAGTCTATTGCCTCCTTGTCTATATAATGGTATCTCCCCATTCATATTGCAATGCATGTTTCTTAATGCATTTTCAAGATAATAAAATATTAATATTTTATATCGTGTGTTCTATCTTGTGTGTCTATTGTGAGTTCTTTGTTGCATGTGTTCTTGCCCATAAGTGGCTTTTGAGCTCTTCTCTTTTGAATACCATTTCATTACACTTGGGTCATGCTTTAGGTGAAACAAGTCAAATCATGAATCGTTGTCCTTTCAAGCAATGATATAGATGTCTATAGTGCTATATATGAAATGTGAAGCACAAAACACAGAACAAGTATTGTGCACATCTAAGGGCTATCCTATCAGAGTAACCTTCTAAACCATTGAGTTTTGATATCATATTCTTATAATACACAATTCATTGGTCCATACAGGTTTTTCTACGCTCAAAAAACACAACTAGAAGCAAAATGATCCATAATAAATTATATATGTATGTGTGAACATAAGTTCAGAGAATAGAGTAGACAAAACTTGTAAGTGCTGCACAACAAGTGCTCTGGTGAGTAACATTGCCAGTATATCTCCTTAAAAGGCCATGTTTTCCGGTTCTCCACTGTTTGACAATTATGGATACTCGAACAAGATCGCATAGAGGACATCTTCATTTTTTTGGTGCCAAGTTTGACATTTGGAAAGTCAAACTTTCCTAGTGAATAAGACCAACAAGAAGTCTCTCACCTCATATTAACAAGGCTTGCAGGCAGTACCAAAGTAGATATAGAAGGTGAAAAAGTATCCACAACAGTTGCAGGATCCTCATGTCATTTGAAAATTTCTTAGTCACTGCTCAGTTGCCAAGTCATTGTGCACAACCATAAAACAGACTGAAGTGGATGTATAAGGTAAATAACTGTAAAAAAATCAAATTACAGCAGATCATATGTGACAGGAATAAAATATCATGGGATTCATAGTATATCTAATAATGTAAGATACATGAGAAACATCATCACATCACACTAGCATGTCTTATAAAAGATTAAATAACAGAAGCATTAAGCTCAAACTTCGAAGAACACTCACGAACACAAGAACAAAAACTTTCGAAAAATAAAATCAGTTGAAAGTGGTAACTTGTATGCTTTTATAAGAGAAAAGGCATATTTCATGCTCCACAATGAGGAATGGAAGCTTTTATAGTGATAGGGAAAGACATAGAGAAGAAAGAAAGAAAGAAGTTGGGATCTGTAAGACAAAAGCTAGCTTTCTTCCTTTCTGATTGCAGTTAGAAAGAGGAAAGATGACTGTTTTAATGGAATGGAAACTCAAAACATGAAACCTAATCCTTACCGATTGTCCATTGTCTCTGAACCAAAACAAACTAAACACCTTCCACCCATAATGTACCAGAAAAGTGACTAGAAACATTAATGTATGTGATGCAGAGCAGGACCGGGCTGGGCCTATACAGAGTGACCCGGGCGTGGCCAGGGATCTCGACACCAATGGGATGGACGATCGGACCCAGATGATGGATCCAATCGCGAGTCCGGTACCACGATGCAAGGACGTGCCCCTGCGCACCTACTCCAGGCGAGCGAAGGTCTGAAGCGGCACCGCACTTCGACAGCGTCCCATATCCATCAGCAGCGTGGAGCTTTCTCGGGTCCAGGGACTAGATCCGAGACCCAGATCCCTTCGCGCCCTACTAATACCCTGCTTTAGGGTTACGTAAGGGGGGGGGGGAGATTGATTTTTTTGGAAGTCTTCGGTTCTCTGTCACGTTCAGCTACAGCAGCCTTTTCATTTTGCCTTTCGTTTCTTTCCAACCGCCAATTCCCTTTCCTAGTTTTTTGTCGTTATTCATCGTAGTTCTTTATATTTTTTTAATAAACCATTAAGGTGGATCGATTGAATCGACCCCCCCTGCTTGAGCGTTTTTCCCTTAAGTCATTTGTTTCTGCACGACTGATCATGCGTTGAAAGATCAACATTAACGTCGGAACTTCGATCTCTCGCTGCATCAAAGTGGTATCAGAGCGAGCTTCTCCTCCTTGGTCGACGGCATAGCGCAAGAAGCGAGGGACGATCCTACGAGCGGGAAGGAACAAACATGATGACAAAGATCCAGGAAAATATGCTACGTGTAAGCAAGGACGTAGCCGGCATGTCAAAGCGTTTGGATGGGATCGAAGGTCGGATCGTGGTCCTCAAGTCGCCAGAGGAGACACACGCGACTTCTATGCTGAAAACGGGAGCGGGATTGGGCGACGGTGCAGCCGAACACGCGGATGCCGCAGTGATCGAACCAATCCAACTGACCTACCATCAATCTGTCGTGCAACTAGATGGCGTCGAGATGAGCCTAAGAAAAAGAGACCATAGGCGGATAATGAAGAGCCATAAGACTGGATTACTTGAGAGGACTGTGCCCATAAAAAATCTCGTAGCCTGCACAGGGATGCTGGCCGTGCAACCATCCCGCAAAGGGTACCTATTCTGAACCCCGTCCCGGTAGCAGCGGCGAGTCAGGTGGTTGGTGCCTCCCAACCGCACCAGGGAGTCGTTGAGGGGCCTCCCAACATCGGCTCTGGTGTGTATGCCTGGCCTCGAGCCACGGTGAAGGTGTTGCAGACCAGACATGGCCTGCAAGGCCCGAGCGTGGCGTTGGGCCAGGCTGCAGGTGCAACTTCGTCAGACCAAGTCGGGGCTGAACTATCACCCCTCCCGGAGCTCGTGCGTGGGGGCTCGGTCGCAGCCCACCAGCGAGCAGAGGGGTGTGGTCCCTTGTGGATCGGACCGAACCCAACAAGGTCCGGCCCGAAGCGGGCCCGAGCCTTGAGCCCCCTCACCCGACCTACCCAGTTGGGTCCGGTTCGTGGGTTATCCCGAACCAGATCCAACCCAATAATTTTGAACCTCATGTGAGATCCACTATCGACCCAGTCTTGCATCGGCCCCGGACGGAGCTCCAGTTTGATTTTGAGCCGGGCCAAAACAAGACCCATCATGTTATGGATCAGGGATCGAGTTCTAGCCAGGCCTTTGTTCCCCACAACTTGATCCATGATCCTTCCTATCTCATTCTGGGTCCAACGAATAGTGTGGGTTTAGACCCGATCCAGATCTAATCAGGTGAGGCATCCCAGTATTTCACAGACCAAACCCAATACCCATACCAAACCCCGAACCTGACCCAATCCACTAACCCGTCCCAGATCCGGAACCCTGGCCCATATCCAACCCACTACTTCTACCATAACCCAACCCCTAACCCAAACCCATACTACCCCATTCCTACCATTCCAGACCCAGTTAACTGACCAGTCCTTCCCCCGTTGACGGGGACCCCTTAGTATACTGGTGCCTCAACGTCGGTCGCAGATGGCTCCCACCCAAGGGCGGGTCAGACCGAGACAACTTCAAGCAGTGGCTATGCAGATCCCGCAGAGGCCAGCGCGACCTGAGCGCCGACCACATGTCAACGGAATCCGTCAGCATCAACCTAGAGTCGAACAGTACCGTGACGAGGATGATGCTGCCTTGATGGACGATGAAGCCTTCTTGAATGAGTACCCTGCAGGAATGGTGGAACCTCGTCAGCAAAGTGCGCTAGAGCACCCCTTTACCTACGGGGTGAAGCTGGACCTTCCAGAGTTTGCGGAACGATTCGAAGCAGAGTAGTTCTTCGACTGGGCCTATGTCGTGCAGTTTTTCTTCAACTACCACTCTGTAGCTAAGCACTGTCGTGTCTCTCTAGCGTCCACTCGATTGAGGGGCCTAGCGTAGACATGGTGGGTTGAGCTACAAAGGTCGAGGGGGCGGCAGGGCAAGAGTGTGTACATACATGGGAAGAGATGCAGAGATTGATGCAATCCAAGTTTGTGTCATCAGATAACACTGAGAGAGCTTACAAGGAGTACCTGACCCTGCGTCATGGCATCCGTACCGTGGCGGAATACACTGCTGAGTTTCATTGCCTATCCCTGCGAGTGCAGATCGAGGAGACCGCCCAACAGCAGGTCACGAGGTATATCTCTGGTCTCTGTCCTGCTATTTCTGATGATTTTAGTTGCATCAGAGTCGAGTCATTGGATCAGGCCAGCAGTTATGCCATGTGGAGGAAAAGTTGAAAAGGAAGCAGGAGTATAGACTATAGAGTTTCCTGGAGCGATCAGACCAGTCGACCCAAGTCGAGTTTCCCAACCAAGGGTGCGAACTCCCCAAGGAAGGAAGACTCAAAGTTTACCCCAAGAGTAGACACCAACAAGCCTGACCAGTCCGGACCCGCCTATCATACCAGTTCCAAGTCCAAGCCTAGTGAGTCTACCATACGTTGTTTTAGGTGTCAAGAGATAGGACATGTTGCCTCTAAGTGCCCCACCATGACCAAGAACGCCCATTTCATAGAACCTGTGGTCAAGTCATCGTCAGATAGTGAGAGTGAGGGTGAGTCCTCGGTTGAGGGGGAGCATGAAGGAGAAGTCGTAGAGTTTGATGGCAACGTCGAGAATTTATTGTCTATTTGTCATGTCTTAATCGTACCCCGAGAGTCGCCCCCCGCAAAATGGTTGCGAACAAGGGCGTAGCTAGGGGGGGCAGGACTGGGCTGTAGCCCAGTCCTGCCTCCCGAAACAATTAATTTTTTTTGTTATTTTTTTTTTAAATCCCAGTCCTAGCCCAGCCCTGATTCCATATGAAATAGATTTTTATCCATTTTTGTAGCCCAGTCCAGTCCTAGCCCAGCCCTGACTGCAGCAAATAGTTTGATTTGTCCATATGAAATAGATTTTTATTAATAATTGTAGCCATTTTTTATTTTATCTCAAAAAAAAATTTGGGGACTCTGCCCCCGAACCCCCGATTATCGCACAAATAAATTTTTTTTTCTACACCCCTGTTTGCCCCCCCCCCTCACATGAATCCTAGCTACGCCCCTAGTTGCGAAATAACATCTTTAGAACCAGGTGCAATTGTGAGGGCCATGCGTGTGATGTCATCATTGACACTGGAGCTTGTGAAAACATGGTTTCTGAAAACGTTGTGTCCACCCTGAATTTGAAAACGAAAAAACTGGCTCAACCATACAAAATGACATGGTTCAAAAGGGGAAATGAAGTTTTCATCACCCAACGATGTCTAGTCAGATTCTCTATGGGAGAGCATTACCACGATGAAGTGTGGTGTGACGTGGCCCCTATGAGTGCTTGTCATATTCTCTTGGGACGTCCCTGACAGTTTGATCATAATACTATTCACAATGGTCGTAGGAACACGTACTCGTTTGTCGTTCGTTGTACAAGCCCTTCGTTATTGGAGACACTATCTCATTTATAAGGAGTTCGTCTTGTACACGGATCATGAGGCGTTAAAGTATTTAAACAGTCAAAAGACGTTGAGTGCAAGGCATGCCAAGTGGGTCAGTTTCTTGCAAGAGTACACTTTTACGATTCGCCATCAATTAGGTACTCTGAACAAGGTAGCTAACGCACTTAGCAGGAAGAATAGTCTTTTAATGACTATGTCCATGCAGGTCATTGGGTTTGAGCAGTGCAAGGAGTTGTACCCGACGAACCCTGATTTTTAGCAGGTCTGGGAAGGGCGTCTCTCCTCTACCAGCATGGCAGACCCACGGTTCACCATACATAACGGTTGCCTTTTTCGAGGTAATCAGCTATGTGTGCCAGCATTCTCTTTTAGGCTTCACTTGATTTCTGAGTTACACGAAGGGGGACTAGCTGGGCATTTTGGACATGATAAGACGTTCGCACTGTTAGATGAACGCTACTTTTGGCCCAAATTGCACAAGGACGTTGTCAAGTTTGTCCAGAGTTGTCGAGTGTATCGAGTGTCCAAGGGTCGACGTCAGAATAGCGGTATGTATACTCCTTTGCCCATCCTTGAGCGGCCTTGAGAACACGTCTCGATAGATTTTATTGTGGGTCTTCCCAGGACCTCGCGTCATTTTGACTTCATCTTAGTTGTGGTTTGTAACGCCCCAAAATTTCAAACTTGCGAACCATCAGAAAACAGGCAAGAGACTAGAAAAAATCTCTTTCCTCCAGAGTTTGTTTATAAAATCAGCAGAAGACTATTCTTTTGTTAATTCAGAAGACAAGCTGACAACTTTGGACACGTTAGCTAAAAGAACCAAAACTCACAAAATTCGGATATCCCAAGGAAAATTTGTTACAAACCCAAAACGTTCAGGACGTGAGCTAAGAGCAGGAAGAAGAAGTCCTGAACCCATCTTGCAATCGCGCCATCACCCGTGGTGTACCTAATCATCACTTGTACTTATAGAATGGGTTAGTTTCGTGAAAAACTAGTAGGTGCACAAGAGAGACTACAGGAAACCGAATTAAGTACATTTAATTCAGTTTGCTAAGCAGTTTAAAGCAGATATGCAGTTAAACGGGTAAGCAATGCAAACGGGTAAGTAGTGCAAGCGAGTAAGCAGTGCAAGCAGTAAGAAGCTCAAAGCAAGTAAGCAGTTCAAAGCAAGTAAGCAGTGCAACAAACAAACGCAGCATACGATTCATTTGATCGTAGGCTGTGAACCACCACGCAACTAGCTTGTTCTCGTTCCTAGATCGGGGTTTCTGCATCTAATCATTATCAGGTCATCGTTTGTCGCTCTTACTACTTCTAACAAACGCTTTGTCCTGAACAACCTTTATTTATTCCCATCTCTCAAGGTCTTACGCGGCCAACTGTCACCTGTTATGACTCACCTGAAGCGTCATACTTCTCAGAAAAACTCACCCTTCCATAAAAGGTCCAAGACACAATCACTATCTAAAATCGCTAATGATCTGATTCTCACATCTGAGTCTTGCATGTAATCATGCTAAAACAGAAAGCCAAAACTATAAATTCATAAGTGACAATCTCAAACAATCTCAGAAGATCATCACAGCTCACCATAACTTTTTATGGTAAGCAAAAACACAAGATCCACGTCGGATCGCTCGGTCCGAGAGATATATGACCTGACAAGGAATTACTGCCCTAGAGGGTATACCTGGTCTTGGACCATACACTTCCTCACAGGAGTTCACCGTCTTTGAGGCTACTCATTCGTGGACAGTGTACATCCTCACAGAGATTCTACCGCTCTAGCCGGATTACCCGATTTGGAAAATGTACAACCTCACAAGGAATTCTGCCCTAGATGGTATACCTGGTCTTGGACCATACACTTCCTCACAGGAGTTCACCGTCTTTACGGCTACCTGTTCGTTGACAGTGTACATCCTCACAGAGAATCTATCACTCTAGCCGGATAACCTGGTCTTGATCATACATACCCTCACAGCGAAACCTTTAGAAAGTCGGTCCCCAACAAATGTCATATACAATGAAAATCATTGTAATACACGCATCAACAAATGACCGCTCACAGGGTCGATAGCCACTATAATAATCAACAAGATCAACGTCAGATCACTTGGTCTGGGAAATGTATAACCTCACAAGAAATTCTGCCCTAGATGGTATACCTGGTCTTGGACCATACACTTCCTCACAGGACTTCACCGTCTTTGCGGGTACGCATTCGTGGACAGTGTACATCCTCACAGAGAATCTACCACTCTAGCTGGTTACCTGGTCTTGATCATACACGCCCTCGTAGATAATCCTTTGGAGATCAGGTCCTCAACAGATGTCAACTCAGTGATACATGCATCAATACAATCAACTGCTCCGAACCATTGACCGCTTTTGGAGTCAGTAGCCACCAATATGGGCACAAGCATGTATATCAGCAATATGCATCGTATCACTCCACATGGTAAAACAAAACACACGATCACCCATTCCTCTAATAAGGTTCCATGAACCATGAACATATTATCGCATACTTCCAACATTTCTTATCACGTGGCATAACAATCACATCACACAGAAGCATATAATCCTACGCATTGTATTATTGTCACAAGGAACATTACAATCCTCAAATAGGACCTCAAAGCATGCGTAAACGACACATGAGAACACGCAGATATGGCAATCCAGTTGATTCTATAGGCGAAGAGTAACTAACTTTATCTGAGATCCAAACAAAACAACTGAATAAGACAAGCACTCATAACAATGCTCGCAAAACATACAATTGTCATCAAATGGCTCAGTCCATCAGCAAGTAATTAAATTAATCGTAAGACATAAACCATTACATCGCAAGTCATTCATAACCTATACATGATAAGCAATCATACGGTAGCAGTTATATCACAATATGTAAGCAGCTTATAAGACAAGTAGCCACATCAATCCTAGTTGCCACCAATTCGTAGATTACGAGTTGTATGCAATCACATCAATCATAAGAGATGCAAGTCAACGTGCTACATTACAATAAGAACCAAACAGTTCGACCAAGAGGTAAAGCAAGTCACATGCTAATATGTAGCAACTGGCATAATGTTATTATTATAAGCATTTAACTAGTATAAGAAACTAGATGTTACTTAGCAAAGAATTGTGTAAGCAGTTTAACAAACTAGAGTAACGCCTCGACAGGCGAGTACAGTTCAATGAGTAGCATACTGAACTACCGAGCAAGCAAGCAATCGACCAGTGTGAACAGACTTTATGTTTCGATATTATTGGCCTGCGGGTACGTGCAGGCAAAACGTAGAAACAACTGAAACTAGTTCGGGCGTCTGTTATTCTATGTATTTTCAATAACCCGAATAGCTAGTTGAGTCCGCTTCTAAAGGGATGGCTTTAGCCGAGAGAGGATTCCCCAAAGGCAGGTAAGCAATGCCACGGATGCATCCAACTTGTGCAGAAGTGTTGAGCTAACTATTGTAGCCCCTTTCCCCTAACTCCAATGGCTGGGGAGGCCGGATCATTGCCCGTGGGGTGGTTGTTAACAACTTGTCCATTGGAGTTTTGTACCGCTCTGTCCTCTCTCTTGACAGACAATAAGAAGTGAATGGGTGCGTTAGGGGTTGCTTAACTAACGACTCATTCTATGTTGTGGTCTTTAAACCACTCGAGTATCTTGCCTGTGAAGGCGAATGTGAGGCCATTTTATGTGATTACAGCATTATGCATTTAGCACTGTTTGAGGTCGCGCGACTGTCTCATCTGATCATCGCAGTACTAGCGTGCAGTGCACGACTACAAGTACTCTAGGATGAAAGAGGTATAGTTCCTCAATAAGAACCTCAACAGAAGTGTTTCACAAAGATGTAATGTTTCTCAAGCTTTACTTTGACATTCTTTGTCTGTTGAAATAGCCAGCAGCTTGTGCCAACATTTGGCATGTGATTATCTCGAATCTCATCCACTATCGGGGTATCTACATGCCTGGCATGACTCGATACCGGCCTCGATAGACGGGATACGGTTTTCTCAACAGAACCAGCCAATCACCTCCTTCCAAATGCTTCGATTTGAGCAGTCTTTGATGCTTTTGTGTAGCTCTCTAAAATCTCAAGTTGATTCTGCAGGACTGCGTACATGAAGAGCTAGGATCCTTGTGAGGTATCCCTCTCCTTAGACGAGGATGTATCGCTAGCTCCCGACTCAACTCTTGTCGCAAGAGGGAGAGTGGTAGATGCCTCTTGCATCCTCCACGAGGATGCCTCAAACGTGTATGCAATGAGCGAAAACCTGAGTGTCATCTGCAATAGCAAGGCAGTAACACATGCAAAAGCAAATGCCTTTGCGCGATGCGCGACGACAAAGTAAAGGACTGTAAGCAGGAGTGAAACGCAAAACCTTTGCGCGATGCACGACGGCAAAGTAAAGGATTGTAAGCAGGAGTGCAATGCAAAGCCTTTGCGCGATGCGCGATGGCAAAGTAAAGGTTGTATGTAAGAGTGCAATGCAAAACCTTTGCGCGATGTGCGACAGCAAAGTAAAGGACTGTAAGCAGGAGTGCAACACAAAACCTTTGCGCGATGCGCGACGGCAAAGTAAAGGACTGTAAGCAGGAGTGAAATGCAAAACCTTTGCGCCATGCGCGACGGCAAAGTAAAGACTGACAGAAAGTAAAGGACAAGGATCGTGAAACCGCGTCCTTGAATTAAATGTGTACTCGTATAAATATATATATTTCTATATATATATATATATATATATATATATATATATATATAATGGTCCATTTTTAGTTAAGTGAACTTAATTCAATTGTCCAAGTGTTCCGTGCAATCTTTCCCTGCCTTTGGGAGTTGCACGCTTGTTGGCGTCTGCGAGTGTAACCGATGGGCGGCTCGAGCCGCGGAGCGCGAGCAGGATCTGTCGCACGAGCTGCAAAAGTAACGATCTTAGCAAGCTAATACCAAAAATAAAAGGTCTGGGGCACTGTCGTCGTCCTGACGTAAGGGAAGCCGAGGCAGGGGCATCGTGCCCTTGCGCACCTGCTATAAGCGCAAGAAGCAGGGACAGGGGTTGTGAGCCCCTGTCGACCTGCTGTCAGCAAACAACGAGGAGGCAGGAGCCTCACTCCTGCCGACAAAGAGCCACAGAGGCAGGAACCTCACTTTTGCCGACAAAAAGCCATAGAGGCAGGGACCTCACTCTTGCCGACAAAAAGCCACAGAGGCAGAGTCCTCACTCTTGCCGAAAAAAAGCCACATAGGCAGGGACCTCACTCTTGCCAACAAAAAGCCACAGAGGCAGGGAGCATGCCAAGACAGAAAAGGCAGGGGAGGGAGCAGAGGCTCCCTGCCTCAACAGGAAACAGGACAGGGGGCGCAGACCCTTGCTGAAAATGAGAAAGGCAGGGGCTCTGCCCCTGCCAGCAACAACCAGAAAACAAATGAGGTGCAGGGGGGCTTCGCCCCCTGCCTAGAATCAGGAAGAAGACAGGGGGGGCTACGCCCCCTGCTGAGAAACCAATGGAGGCAGGGGGAGCCTCGCCCCCTGCCAGCAAAACACATGAGAGCAGGGGGAGCTTCGCCCCCTGCCGGGAAACACAAGGCAGGGGCCTCGCCCCATGCCGAAAAACACAAGGCAAAAGGGCGAAGCCCCCTGCCGGGAAAACACGCGGCAGGGAGGCAAAGCCCCCTGCCGGAAATAACACGCGGCAGGGAGGCGAAGCCCCCTGCCAGAAATAACAAAAGCAGGGGGAGCCTCGCCCCCTACTGGCAAACACAAGAGGGCAGGGGGGCGAAGCCCCCTGCTGGAAGGCAAAAAGAATGCAGGGGGGCTCGCCCCCTGCCGAGAAAACAAGAGACATCGGGAGGGGCTGAGCCCCTCCCTTGTAAAACTCATCGCAGGGAAGGGGCTTTGCCCCTCCCCTGCGATTTAAGGCAGCAAGGAGGGAGGCTTTGCCCTTCCCTTGCGATTGAGGGAGGCAGGGAGGTGGCTCAGCCCCTCCCTGCGCAACAGAGAAGTGAGGGAGAAAGAGAGGGGTTCGGGGGAGAGACGAGAGCAAAGTGGGGGAAAGGGCGTACCTAGAGAGGCTGCCGGAGAGATCACCGGAAGGGAGCTCGTCGGAAGGAGGGTCATTGGAGTGCGAGCATTGCCGGTGCCTTCGCTGCAGAGAGAAGGAAGAAGGTGGTGGCCGACGGCAGATGGGGGTCTCCACCGAGCTGACAAGAGAGAATCGGGGGGGAGGTACAGAGAGGGCCAGCGAGAGACGGTGAGGCGAGAGAGAAGGAGTGCAAAGAGAACGAGAGGGCGAGAGGCGGTGAGGGGGGTTTCGTAACCCTCCTCCTGCCTACCTCGCCTCGGGTCGGGTCCGGATCCAGCCCAAATCAATTCAAAAAAAAATCCCATTATTACATGGTTGACCGGTTTTCCAAAATGGCTATCTTTGTCCCGTGTAAGCAAACCACTGACGCCTCTTTAGTAGCCTCGTACTACTTCAAGGATGTGGCCCGTTTCCATGGGTTACCTCACTCGATCACCCGAGATCGTGACACTCGCTTTATGAGTCATTTTTGGAAATCATTGTGGGTCGTATTGAAAACCAAGCTCCAGTTCAGTAGTGCATACCACCCGCAAACTGATGGCCAAACAGAAGTCATGAACCGCACCTTAGGGAACCTACTGAGGAGTCTCGTGGGGGAGAATGTCAAGACATGGGACCTAGTCTTGCCATAAGCCGAGTTCGCCTATAATAGTTCCATCAACCGGTCCACAGGCAAGTCTCCTTTTCAAGTGTTTTATGGGCGTTCACCAACACATGTGGTGGATCTAGCACTCGTGACTAGCTTCGAAGACCCATCCCCAGACGTGTTTGATGTTGTTGAGTACATGCGTGATATTCACTGACAGGTCTGAGCCAAACTTGTTGAAAATTACGAAGCTTACAAAGCTTTTGTGGACCAAGGTCACTGTGATGTTCAGTTTCAAGTAGGTCAGTTAGTATGGGTTTACTTGCGTCCTGAGTGTTTCCCAATGGGTACTTATAGTAAGTTGAGTCCTAAGAAACATAGCCCTTTCAAGATCCTTCGGCGATTGGGTCTGAATGCCTACCTCCTTGAACTGCCCGACGATTGGCACATTTTGCCTATCTTCAATGTGTTTGATCTATATGCTTACTGTGGTGACAATAAGTCGTCAGAGCAGACTTCTTCCCAACTAGGGGAGAATGATGCAGAGCAGGACCGTGTCGGGCCTATACAGAGTGACCCGGGCGTGGCCAGGGATCTCGACACCAATGGGATCGACGATCAGACCCAAATAATGGATCCAATCGTGAGGCCGGTACCACGATACACGGACGTGCCCCTGCGCACCTATTCCAGGCGAGCGAAGGTCTGAAGCGGCACCGCACTTTGACAGCGTCCTAGATCCATCAGCATCGTGGAGCTTTCTCGGGTCCAGGGACTGGATCCGAGACCTAGATCCCTTCGCGCCCTACTAATACCCTGCTTTAGGGTTACGTAGGGGGGAGATTGATTTTTTTGGAAGTCTTCGGTTCTGTCACGTTAAGCTACAGCAGCCTTTTCATTTTGCCTTTCTTTTCTTTCCAACCGTCAGTTCCATTTCCTAGTTTTTTTGTCATTATCCATTGTAGTTCTTTATATTTGTTTAAGAAACCATTAAGATGGATCGATTGAATTGACCCCCCCCCCCCGCTTCAGCGTTTTCCCCTTAAGTCATTTGTTTTTGCACGACTGATCGTGCGTTGAAAGATCAACATTAACGTCGAAACTTCGATCTCTCGCTGCATCAGTATGTCAGGGTCAAAGCTTCATATTCTCTAGACCCATCATTTTAGGTTATCAAAGCCAATTTCCCCATGCAACCAACAAAAATGGTAAGATTGTTGCTGCCAATTTTTCCCATCCAACTCTACTACACTGAGAATTCCAAAATTGCTGAACATGACCATTGCTGCCACTCACATACCCATTCAATTGAACTGTAAGGAAAGGAAATAGGAGTTCAACCTAAAGTAGGCATGAAAATGCAAATATTAGACCTCCAACGCATTGGTTTTAATACGATAGCACAGAACATATCAACTTACAGTAGAGAGTCTGAATGGGCAAACTTTGGGCTTCCCTTGCCGACTATATTTGACTAACTGTGTACCTTTCTTCAATGCAATAAGTGCCTGAAAAAACGAAAAGCAAGAATCAATATATGCCACTAAGCACTAACCACTAAAGTTTAAGAACCAAAAAAATATCACAAATCAAAACTTTGTTTTTTAGGGGAATCACCAACCATAGCTAGAGCAATACATCCAACAAATATGATGTCCATTGAGCAACATGGTACCACACAGTGCTAGAAGATTACGGCATATTTGTCATGAAATAGTCTTATGAATCTGGGAAAACTAAAGTTTCTTTGGTAGAATTCTAGCCTAAAATGTCAAATTACCACCTAGCACCTATACCCATTTTGGTCTACAAACTGAAGTGAAGATCCATGACAGTGCTGCAATCTCACCAACAATTGGAATTATACAGCAAGGGTTCAAGCTACCATAATGGTGTGGAAAATGCTTCACTGTCAAGACATCATATTGCACTTTATTTTTCTCACTCATGCATTCTATAAAGAATATGTGAAAAACATTAAGAGAAGGAGAAGTAACAAGAAGCCACCACAAGACATAGAGTCAAAAGAAACCTGACAAAAAAAAGGACAGCAAATGGTCAGGGAGTACTTGTTAAAATATATATATATATGTATATATACATATTCATATATATTTATATATTTTTAGTATTGTAATTGTCTAAAGCCGATCTTTCGGAATTGAGCATGTGCAGTGCGGAGCTCTACTGAGTGGAAAATGCATCGAGTGTAGGAACGTGCAGTATGTGTTCACTTGATCGGTGACGTGCGGTGGTAGCACGGCATACGATAGGCATCGATATCGTCGTTAGTGCATCGTTGTGTGGCAACACAGACGTAGAGCGCTGTTCAGTTAAGCAATGTCAGCGGATCTGAGGATGTTGCCATTGGAGATTTGGTGAAAGACCTCTCAGCTTGCAAGATGTTCCCCACACGTAGCGGTTGGACGCACAGGGGTGCGTGTGGGTTAAGGCTAATTCCCCCATGAATCACCTTAGGTGATTCCAACCGAGTATGGTGACTCGGAGCTAGGAGAGTGAATGCTTAGACACTGGCGAATGAGTCTGGGTGGTGCTCTTCGCTGCGGTGTTCAATCATCAACTGGTCTTCAGACTGGGGGCCGCAAGGTCGTGTTCCTTCAGTGACGAGGTTTTGCTATATCGTGTGTATGAAGCCGCAATATGATTCATGGCACGCAAGGCTAAGGCAACGTTTGTGCCTCTTTCGGAAGTGATAGCTGGTATGGGACGGCTATGCACTAAGCGGCATGGATTACATGAAATGCGCATTTGAAAATGCGCTTGATCAGCTTCCGCTAAGCAGCTGCGCACGGGGTGGTGACACGAGGTGGTGTGCAGGGCCAATGAAAATGATTTAGCACATGAAAACGTGTTGGTACGCAGCCTTTGGCCATTAGGATGGAAAGCTTGGCGCACCGCGGGTTTGCGAAGCATTCTATGCCCGTGACAGAGCGATAAGTAGGCTTGTGGCAGTAAGGAAGGATCATCGTACCGCACCACTTATTGAAAAAAGTAAGCTCGTGACAAATTGGCATCAGAGCAGAAAGATTCACGGAGACCTTGTTCTTTATTGTGTGCGATACTGAAGAGGGCAACGATGGTTTATCTTGGTTACGTAATTTTGTGTAACTGAAGTATGGTTGGCCGAGCACAGAAGCAAGATTTTGGCAGGATGGCATGGGACATCTTGTCGATGATAAGCAGAAGTGTAAGGTTGTTGTTAAGTTGGCTAAGAGAACGTAGATAAGCCAAAGATTCCTACCAGTTGTGTGTTAGGCTCAGAGGTGGAGCATGACGTTTGCCTTGTGCATGCAGAGAATGCACGTTGGATTCGGCTGGATGGATTTGCATCTTTGGGTATAGAAGACTCAATTAAACTTCTAGATACTCTCCCAAGATTGTGGGTTAGCAGAGTGCCCACGTTGAGCAGAGAGCTCATTGTTTTGGTCTCTTGAGTTGGCAGATCTTCAATGGATTGTGTATACAGAAAAAGTTGTTGTTCATGGCTCGTTGGTTCCTGCGGGAACGTTTTGCTGACTCTAAGAGAGAGTATAGTGTGCTGACTTCGGAAGGGGAGTGTAGCATTGGGGCAAAGTGCCCTTGTGAGGACGAGTGCCCAGGAAGACACTTTGAAGGACCACATTGAGGTGATACGTAAGCAGGCGTCCCCCACTTAAGGACTAGTTTGGACCAGTGGAAAACCACAAGTTGTTGCTTAAGGGAGTTGATATCCCTGCGGCACACATTGGTGGTCGTCTTTCTCTGTGAGGACAACGAAAGGCTTGGAATTGTCCTTGCTGGGGTTGGAAGGCACCCTAGCCATGAGCATCAAAACGACAAGTTTGTTGTGTAGGCGAGGATGACATGTTTGTGTTTGAGACTGCACTGGGGTCTTGCGAGCAAAGAATGCTCGATGTTGATAAAGCAGAAGATTGTTGTCTAAGTGATCGGAGATGCGTTAAAGGTATGGGACTTGGTGTGTTAAAGGATGCGGTGACAGTGGATGCAAACCAGAATAAGTTGAGTAGGCTGAAGAAAAAGAGTAAACCAAAGAAAAGTACAAAGTAAAACTGGCGTAACAGTCAAGACTGGGTTCTTACCTGCACTAGCATTGTCGAGGACGACAATGGTTTTGGGTGTGGGAGAATGTCCTGAGTCGATCTTTCAGAATTTGGCATATGCAATGTGGAGCTCTACTGAGTGGAAAATGCATCGAGTGTAGGAACGCCCGGTATGCGTTCGCTTGATCGATGATGTGTGGTGGTAGCACAGCATTCGATAGGCATCGGTATCGTCATTAGTGCATTGCTGTGTGGCGGCACAAATATAAAGCGTTGTTCGGTTAAGCAGTGTCAGCGGATCAAAGGACGTTGCCTTTAGAGATTTGGTGTAGGACCTCTCAGCTTGCAAGATGTTTCCCACGCGTAGAGATTGGACGCACGGGGGTGCGTGTGGGTTAGGGCTAATTCCCCCAAGAATCACCTTAGGCGATTCCAACCGAGTATGGTGACTCGGGGCTAGGCGAGTGAATGCCTAGGCGTCGGCGAATGAGTCTGGGTGGTGCTCTTCGCTATGTTGTTCAATCATCAACTGGTCTTCGGACTGGGGGCCACAAGGTCTTGTTTCTTCTGTGGCGAGGTTTTGCTATGTCGTGCGCATGAAGCCGCAACACGCTTCATTGCACGCAAGGCTAAGGCAAAGTTTGTACATCTTTCGAAAGTGATAGCTGGTATGGGATGGCTATGCACTAAGCGGCATGGACTACATAGAATGCGTATTTGAAAATGTGATTAATCAGCTTCCGTTAGGCAGCTGCGTACGGGGTGGTGCGCAGAGCCAATGAAAACGATTCAGCACATGAAAACGTGTTGGTATACGGCCGTTAGGCTGGCCAGCTTGGGCAGCTTGGCGTGTCACAGTCTCGCGAAGCATTCTATGTCTGTGACAGAGCGATAAGTAGGCTTGCGGTGTTAAGGAAGGAGAATCGTGATGCACTGGCTTATTGAGAAAAGTAATCCAGTGACAATAATAGTTTTCCCTATCGGGCATTTTAGTCTTTTCATATATAATAATAATTGTTTGCTAGAATTAAGTGGTGGGCACTGAAAGGAGCTAAACAAGGAATGTTTGTAGAGCAGGTAGTTAAGGAAGTTGATTGGTGTCTCGAGGAGGATTCAGAATCAATGTGGAATAAGATAGCGGGTGGTATGAGAAAAGTAGCTAAGGAGGTATTGGGTGAGTCTAAAGGCGGTGCACCACTAGGTAAGGATACATCATGGTGGAACGAGGATGTCAAATTAGCTATTAAGGTTAAAAGAGAGTGTTATAGAAATCTAAGTAAGAGTCGTGATAATGAGAATTTGGAGAAGTATATGATAGCAAAGAAGGAAGCTAAAAAAGTTGTTCGAAACGCGAGGGCTAAGGTATATAAGGAGGTTTATGACAAGTTGGATACCAAAGAAGGCGAGAAGGATATTTATAGGCTTGCAAAGATGAGAGATAGGAAATCGAAGGATTTGGGTATGGTTAGATGTATCAAAGATGAAACGCAAAGGGTTTTAGTCAAAGATGAGGAGATTAAGGAGAGATGGAAAGATTATTTTGATAAGCTATTTAATGATAGTCATGCTCAAGATCTTGGAGACTTCTCCATTCCTTTTCATGAGATAAATCGTGACTTCATGCGCAAGATTCAAAAGAAAGAAATTGCAGAGGCTTTGAAGAAAATGAAATCAAGAAGGGCAGTTGGCCCAGATGGTATACCTATCGAGGCTTGGAAATGCTTGGGAGAGAAAGGTTTAGAATGGTTGACAAATCTTTTTAACTTGATTTGGCGAACAAATAAGATGCCTAATGAGTGGAGGAAGAGTACTTTGGTGCCTTTATATAAGAATAAGGGTGATATACAAGATTGCACAAACTATCGTGGTATAAAACTCATGAGTCATACTATGAAACTTTGGGAGAGGGTGATTGAGTCTAGGTTGAGGAAGGTTGTCATGATATCGGAGAATCAATTTGGTTTTATGCCTGAAAGATCAACTATGGAAGCTATACATCTTCTTAGACAACTTATTGAAAGATATAGAGAGATGAACAAAGATTTGCATATGGTTTTTATTGATTTAGAGAAGGCATACGATAGAGTACCTAGGGACGTTCTCTGGTGGACAATGATGAAGAAAGGTGTTTCTCTCAAGTACATTAGTATAATTAAAGATATGTATGAAGGAGTAGTAACCAATGTCCGCACTTATGGAGGGGTGACAACCAATTTTCCGATAACGGTTGGGTTACATCAAGGATCTGCTTTAAGCCCTTTCCTATTTGCGATAGTGATGGATGAACTTACGAGATCAATTCAAGAAAATGTACCGTGGTGTATGTTGTTTGCTGATGATATTGTTTTGATTGATGAGTCTAGAGCTGGGGTTAATGCTAAGTTAGAATTATGGAGACAGACATTGGAAGCTAGAGGTTTTAAGTTGAGTAAGAGTAAGACTGAATATATGGAATGTCGGTTTAGTAAGCAACGAAGTAGTGATGGGAGTGTAGTGAAGCTTGGTGAGCAAGATATACCGGTGAATGATTATTTCAAATATTTGGGATCCATCATTCAAAAGTATGGAGAAATTGATGGAGATGTAAATCATAGGATAAAGGTTGGGTGGATGAAATGGAAAAGTGCTACTGGAGTGCTGTGCGATCGTAGAATGCCATTGCGGTTGAAGGGAAAGTTTTATAGGACGACTATTAGACCCGCTTTACTATATGGTACGGAATGTTGGGCTGCCAAGAGACATCATATTCAAAAAATGAGTGTAGCTGAGATGCGGATGCTTAGATGGATGTGTGGAAATACAATAAAAGATAAGATTCGGAACGAAGAGATACGTAAGAAGGTAGGTGTTGCACCCATTGAAAATAAGATGCGAGAGAATCGTTTACGGTGGTTTGGACATATTCGGCGAAGGCCTAATGATGCTCCAGTTAGAAGGTTGGAGAAATGGGAAAATATATTAGTTAAAAGAGGTCGGGGTAGGCCTAGGAAGACTTGGATGGAGATGATAGGAAAGGATATGAATGCTTTGAACCTCACCGAGGACATGGCGTTGGATAGAAATGATTCGAGGAAAAGGATTCATGTGGAAGACCCAAAATGAATTTCTTTTTGGTTCATATCGCTGACCCCAATTGTTTTGGGATGAAGGCGTAGTTGTTGTTGTTGTTGTTGTAGAAACAGTTAGTGTTTTCTTTTTTATTATTCTTTATTTTTTGGTTTTATTTTTTGGTTTTATTTTTTGTAATTTAATTTGCCATTGAGGGCCCTACTCCATAGAGTCGTTGGGGACGATCATAAATATGACCGTTGGGAGCTCCCCAACGACTCTACTGCAGGATCTCCCAATGGCCTCCCTCTTTGGGGTTTTGTATATAAATAGGGGATGTGTTCCCCACTATTTCTCAATGTTTTTCCAAGCATATATTTAATAAGAATATATTTTTACTTGTTTGTATTGCCCTTTGTTGGCTTTTTGTATTGTCCCATAGTGGACTTGTGTTCTTGCACTTTTGTACTTATATTGTGCCTTCGTACCCTTATATTGTCTACTATTGGACTTATATGTGTTTTTGCACTTTGTTCCAACAATTTTGCATACTTCTATTGCATGGTATTAAACCCATAGTGCTCTTGGTCCTTTGGGAAAGTGGTCATATCGCAATTGTGAGATAGCATTCAAAGTGTTCGTGGGTTGGTGGCGCTTGCGGAATTCAAGGTGGAGGAGCTCTTTCGTGGTCTTCCATATTTTCTCTTCCCTCTTCTATCAAGTCAAAATGGAGAATGAACAAAAAATAGATTTCTTTTTCAAATTAAATGGTTTCAACTATATAATGTGGGTGTCCGCTATGGAAAATAACCTCAAAGGCAAAAAGCTTTGGGGATACGTGATGGTCTCTATTCGAGAGCCTCAACTCAAACTCACTAAGTTGGAAACAAATCAAGAAAAAGCATTGGAAGGAGATGATTGAATCAAAGCCATTTAAAATCATCAATCCAAGGTAGAGGATTGGGAAAGTATGTTAAATTGTATTGTATCATTTATATATATTTATATATAGAGAGAGATACATATACATGTATATATCTTATACATATATGTATATGTATCTATCTAATTATATATATAAATATATATTCTTATACCTGATAAGGGTAAATCAGTCTTTTCACTTCATTTTACGCATATTCTTATTTAAAGAATATGTATGTAATTTCTTTTTTTATTTCATTATTTTTTTTCCTTTTCTTTTTTTTATTTTATTTTTCTTTTAGCACATGGAGGGGTCCACACTATATGATTGTTGGGCCCTCCAACGATCATATTGGGAGCCCCTCCATGGTCTGCCTTTGTTATATATAGGGGTTCCCCCCTCTTGTACATGACAAGCTTTTTGTAAAGCTCTCTTTGTTGATTCAATACAAAAATATATTTTTATGCCTTTGTGCATGTGTATCTGTGCCCTTGAGCACTTGTGAGTGCTTTCTTTGTGCCTTTGTGCACACTTCTCATATCAAGAATATTGTGCTTTTATGCACATACTTTCTCTATAGACATTTTCATATGGTATCAAAGCTCGGTCATCAAAAGAGTGGATTGTGTGTTATCTCACTCCGGTGTGTGCCTCGAAGAATGTGCTCCTACCTCATCCTTGGTGTTTGGCGTGGAAAAATATTACAATACAACTCTTGAGAAGCATGCCACTTCACGTAAGCCTTAAAGACTTACTGTGGTAAGTGCCTCTACTCTTCAACCTCTTCTCAAATGGCGGAAAAAAACTCTCATTTTTTTGTTGGTTTCAAACTCAATGGATCAAATTACCATGTTTGGGCCGGGAACATGGAAGCTCGTATGAAAGGTAAGGGGCTTTGGGGGTATGTCCAAGGCTCAATACCAGAACCGGAGCCAAAAATTACATTGGTAGAAAAATGGGAGATAAAAATTCTTGAGGGAGAAGAAAGAATCAAAGCTCCTGAAGAATATAGCAAGAAGCATGAGAATGGGATACGAGAAATTTCAAAATCCTATCGTGGATTTTTTCGTCCGTTGAAACTAGAATCAATGCCAACATTATAAAGTTCAAAAAAGCATCTCAAGCATGGCAATACCTTGAAAAAATGTACACCTCAAGGGATTTGTCTCACAAATATTATCTTCAAAAGAGGGCCTTAACCCTCCAACAAGGCGAAATGATTATTAGAGAGTATTTCGCCGAGCTATCTTCTATTTGGGATGAACTTGTCATGCTTGAACCCAAATAGAGTGAAGAAGCCATTGAACTTCGACACAAACAATTAGAGGAAAATCGGTTTTTCAACTTCTTAAATGGGCTTAGACCCGAATTTGAACAAATTAGATCTTCTCTCCTATCTTCTTTTACTTCTTCTTCTCTTGAAGATGACATTACCAAATTAAGTGGGGAAGAAACTCGTATGGGCATAAGCAAGAATAATCCAAGTGGTCTTGTAACACCTTCCAATCAAGAAGAAAATGATGGAGTTAATGCAGTTTCTAGACCGGGAAGCAACTTAAGAACATACAAACCTCCTCATTTTAAAAATCATAACCAAGGAGGAAGAGAAAATGATGGCCAAGGCGGAAGAAGAGATTATAGCAAGATTGTATGTCATTTTTTTTAAAGAACCAGGGCACATTAAACTGGTATGCCCAAAATGGAAGAAGTTGTTGGCTATGTCCACCACATTTCAACCACAAAAAAAAAAAGTTCATCTACTTCCATCAATGGAGCTCTCTTTAAATCAAGCTGTGGAAGTACTTCAACCGCTTCTCAAATGAGCTATTTCCGGATCTGTCATGTCAACATTTTCTCCTCCCGGTAAGACTTAGTGGCTTTTAGATTCAGGTGCCTCCTTGCATATGACTCCAAATGTTTTTTCTCTTTCTGAATACTCAAAAAATGCATCACCATCTTTTGTCTCAACCGTGGATGGCACTTCTCTTGAAATTAAAGGCATTGAAAACTTTGAAAGACAAAATTTTTTTATTCCTAAAATTAGATTTGTACCAAAATTGAATTTAAATTTACTTTTCGTCTCTCAACTCTCGGACCATGGATCTGATAAATGCTTGATATAGGATCGTCGGTCCGGGAAGTTGATTGGGGAAGGCTCTTGAAAGAGAAATTTATACTATGTGGACTCTCTTCAAATACCAAAAAAATATTTTTGTAATGTTGCCCAACATAAAGATATAAATGTTTGGCACAAAAGACTTGGACATCCAAACATCACCAAGTTATTCTATCTACATTTTGTTAAAAATCTTTGTAAAAGTACTTGTTCTTATAATGATTGTATTCTTGGAAAAATGAGAAGTGTGCCTTTTTAACAAAGAACCATGTTTACCACTAAATCTTTTGAAATTGTTCAATTGGATGTGTGGGGTCCGGCACCCGCTATATCAAAAAGAGGTTTTGCATATTATGTAATATTTGTGGATGACTACTCTAGATATTGTTGGATATATTTTCTTAAACACAAACATGAAGTATTTTCGTGTTTTAAATCATATCATATCATGATTAAGAATCAATTTAATGGCAATCTAAAAATATTTAGGACCGACTCCTAAGGTGAGTACCTCTCTAATGAATTTAAGAGTTATCTTGAAGACTACGGTATTGTTCACCAAAAATTATGTCCTAAAACCCCTCAACAAAATGGTTTTGTCGAAAGAAAGCATAGGCATATCATTGAAACCACTAGAATCTTACTCATATCTCAAAATATTTTAAAAAGATTTTGGCCCGAGGCGGCTCTTACATCTGTTTATCTTATTAATCATCTTCCGTCCAAAAATCTAAACAAAATTTTTCCTTTTGAAATATTATATTAAAAAGAACCTGACTATAATAGGTTAAGAATCTTTGGATGCAAATATTTTATACTTATGGACAAAAATGATAAACTCTCCCCAAAAGCCATTCCTTGCGCTTTTCTTGGATATTCTGAAACACAAAAAGGGTTTTGATATTATGATATTAAAAATGACAAACTATGTCTCAAAGAATGTGATCTTTTTGAAAAATGGCAGAGGTTTTAAAAAAATGAACCTCGTGAAGAAAATATCGACTATTCCTTCCTATTTGACTTATTATCTAGAAATGATGATAGTGATGATGAATTAACATACAATGATATTAGTGATAATGAAGTGGATGACAACAACAATGATTCCAATCCATCTTCCAACCATCATCAAGAAGGAAGGACATCTAGTGATCCTATCACTTACACACATAGAGATAGAAGTACTTTTAGAAGTGCAATTGAACAATATAGTGAACCTGGTCAATCTACCTCCGCATATGATACAAATTTTAGGAGAACTGAAAGAACTAGGAAAATTTCCTCTAGATGTGTATCCTTTGATTCATTATCACTGAGATATAGAGCTTGCCTTTGAGGGGGGGTGTTAAATTGTATTGTATCATTTATATATATTTATATATATATAGAGAGAGAGAGATACATAAACATATATATCTTGTATATATATGCATATGTATCTATCTAATTATATATAAATATAAATATATGTTCTTATACCCGATAAGGGTAAAACAGTGTTTTCAATTCATTTTATGAATATTCTTATTTAAAGAATATATATGTAATTTTCTTTTTCTTTTTCTTTTTCTTTTATTTTTTTATTTTTTTATTTTTTATTTTTTATTTTTTTATTTTTTATTTTTTTCCTTTTCTTTTTTTTATTTTATTTTTCTTTTAGCACATGGAGGGGCCCAAACGATATGATCGTTGGGCCCACCAATGGTCCTAATTATGATCGTTGGAGGGGCTCCAACGATCATATTGGGAGCCCCTCCACGGTCTCCCTTTGTTATATATAGTGGTTTCCTCCTCTTGTACATGACAAGCTTTTTGTAAAGCTCTCTTTGTTGATTCAATACAAAAATATATTTTTTATGCCTTTGTGAATGTGTATCTGTGTCCTTGTGCACTTGTGAGTGTTTTCATTGTGCCTTTGTGCACACTTTTCATATCAAGAATATTGTGCTTTTGTGCACATACTTTCTCTCTAGACATTTTCACAAAGTAAACATGCAAAAATTCTTGCATGGTTCATGAATAATGTTGAGCTCAAAATATGTGCCAGCATTGCTAATTTTCGCAAAGCTAATAAGGCATGATTATTTATGAAGGGAATGTATACTCAAAAAGACCTTGCAAGGCAATTTTTTCTACAAAAAAAAAATATGTACCATCAAACAAGGGGACATGAATATCCCTGACTACTTCAATACTCTTGGTCCTCTATGGGACGAGTTATCCCTTAATGAACCCAAATGGGTTGCTAGTGAGGTTGTTGAGCTAAGAAAGAAACAAATGGAAAAAGAGCACTTTTTCAGTTTTTGCATGGGCTTAGGCCCGAATTTGAACAAGATCTTCTCTCCATCAATCTAAACCTCTTCCTTTAGAAGACGTCGTTGGAAAAATATGCCAAGAAGAAACTCATCTTGGTATGATTAAGATAGGAGATGAAGTGTTAGCCATTTCTAAAATCAAAAATCATGTGAAATCTTACAAGCCACTTTGGGAGGCAAAACAACTATAGTGCTAGTAGCTATAAAAAGGTTATTTGTCACCATTGCCCTAAAACGGGGCACATAAGACCTAATTGCCCCAAGTTAAATGACTCTCCAAAGAACAAGATGGTTTCCGTTGAAGAATCCACACCAAAGGAGGAACCAAGGAAAGAAACTCTTTTTCAATTGCTCAGCTATCGGAGGCACTACAACAATTACTCAAATCTCCATCTACATCGAGTGTCGCAATAGCCACATCTTCTCCTTCAGGTATGTGTTCTTAGATTCGTGATTCGAGAGCCTCCTTTAATATGACACCTCATGAGAATGATCTATCTAATTTATGCACTAGTTCAAAAACTACCTATGTTTCCACTATCGATGGAACATCTCTGCAAATTAAAAGTATTAGAACCTTATATTCTTTTCAAAATATTTGTGTACCAAAAGGTAGGGTTGTTCCATAACTAAATTTAAATCTCTTCTGTTTCTCAAATTTCTGATCATGGATGTAAAATCTTCTTCTCATCTAAGGGTTGCTTCGTGCAGGATCTTCAGTCCAGGGAGCAGATTGGCAAGGCTATAGGAGGGGAGATCTCTACTTCTTGAATTATCTAAATTTACCAATCCTAAGAGGTCAATCGTGAACCTCGCCATCCATTTAAGAGCTTAAAAACAAAGGGGATCTTATGGTCCGACTCCTAGGCGCATTATAATATATTCATTTCTAATGTTATTCTTTCTTTTAACCCCCGGGCATCCATTTTAGCATACATATCTCTACAACATGAACTCTATCTTCTCATCGCTTTTTAGTCGCCCAAAATTCAGCTCCATTTAATAGTGTTGGTCTTATAGCAGCCTTGTAAAACCATCCTTTCAATCGTAGAGGTACTTTTTTATCACATAATACGCTACTAGCATGTCTCCACTTAACCCAATTGGCATTGATCCTATTAGTAATATCTTCTTCAAATTCCTCATTTTGTTGTAATATAGACCCTAGATACAAAAACTTATGGTATTGTTGAATAGGCATATCTTATACTCTTAAGACATTGCTCTCACTATATTTTGTATTAAACTTGCACTGCATATGTTCACTTTTTGTTCTACTAATTTGTAAACCATTTTTCCCCATTATGTACCTCCAAAATTCTAGTTTCCTTTGTATATCGTCTCTATATTGACTAACCAATTGATTATGCATATTATATCTATTTCATGTGCGTAATTATATGTGAAACAAGGTTAAATACCCATATTTAATCGAGTTTTGGCATGACACTTCGTATATTTCTAAAAGAGAAAAAAATGTGCAAAGTGAACCCATTTGAGTTTTTTTGGAAATATAATTTTTTGTAACAACTTTTTTTGTAAATATTTTTTGAAAAAGGATGTCTTTTGAATTTCTTAAAAATTTGTGGAGTCTTTTAGAAAATTTTCTTAAAACAAGCTTGAACCCTAATTTTTTTTTTATAAATAGTCTCATTAGAGGTTGAAAGGAGCGTCTTCCACATTTAAATTCACGCCCCCCTCACATCCTCTCTCTCTTCTCTCTCTTTCTCTTCTCCCTCTTCTCCAACCGGTCCCTACCCCTATTCTTCTTCTTTTATTCTTCTTTCTTTCCTTGTCTGTTGCCGGCTTCTTCTCCCCGTCATCGAAGGGTGGTGGTACGCATGTGATTTCATTGGAGGACTACTCTTCTTCTCAATCCCTCCGTCGGAAACGACCGTGAGATGTGTTTCTTCTCCCCCATCTCTCTATAGCTTCGCATTTAGATTAGTTTATGTTTATTTCTTAGAATACATAAATACTACACCATCATTGCATATAGTATAGCCTGATCTTTGCATATTAGTTGCATCTAGTTTAGATTGATTTTTTTTTTCGAATACATAAAATCATGTTTAGTATTGCATATAGCGTAGGTTAATTTCTACAGTTTTGTCGTAGGTAGAATAGCGAAAAAAAAATTATTTCAGCATCATATAGTCAATTTTCTTTTCTTCTCGCAGTTAGGTTGTTTATTTTTTTTGTGCACGCCGCTGCAATATAACTTGTAGGAAAGAAGAATCAGATCTGTCATCGTTGACAGATCTGATCGTTCTTTGATAGTGACGCTAAATCGGGTCTGATCGGCTCTTGATCACACCTGAACAGGCACAACAGTGCTTTTCGGATTAGGCGAGTGCTGTGGATCTGCACATACAAGAACCAGTATTTTTTTAGCCAGATCCAGCGCCAAAACTGACTTGATAGAACCTTTGAAAAACACAGAATAGCGTGATTTTCAGATCATGTTTTTCTGTATTTTGTTTTCTGAATGCCGTTAACTGCAAATCAAGCATACTTGTGTGATTTGCAGTGTTTGCATGCAAGAAAGATCAGGCCAGATCAATGTCGATTCGCAAATCTGTGTATTGAAGGAACTGACTGTATTCTGATTTGACAGATTCAGCGTTAAATTGGCTTTATCAGGTTCTTTCGATAATTCTGATTTGCGGGATTCAGAAATTACGTGAACCAATGTGAATTGTTGATCACACGGATTTTATTTTTACAGATTCATATTGAATCCGTCTGCTATATCACGTCGATCGTGAGCGTCAGATCACGATCTTGGTTAATCTGATCAGCTGGCGCGTCACCAGTAGCATGAATCACGTGGTCTAGCGTGATTAACGCTGGCCAGGTTGTTCCCAGATCCATGTAGTGGCTGCAGTGTGCATTAGGTTAATTTTGTTTTAATTTCAGTAGTTAATTCTTGGTTGGTTAGTTCAAGCTTTCTTTATTAATTACTTAGACTAGTTTCAGTTTTTCTGGTAATCAGTTAGGTTAGATTTGGTTTACTGTTGTGTCTTGTAATTAGTTAATTAGTTTGCTTCAACATTTTTAGTAGTTAACTTGAAGTTCAATAATTCATAGTTAATTAGTTGGACTATTTTAATCTTTCTTGAAAGTAGTTAGTTAGCCATATTTTAGTTGTCATAGTGGTTAACTGATTTTGATTTTTATAACTAACCCTCCTATTTTAGAAAGTCGTGTTGTGTTTTCTTTTATTGTGTTTGGTGGGTTTTTTTGTGTTTGTAGGTGGGTTCACTTTAGGGGATAGAAGTGTGATAGCAAATGGTCGTGCACGTTTTACGAGAAGAAAACTAGATCGTGAAAAAAAAAGAAGTCTTGCAATTTTTACTTTTCTTTATTTTTTTTTAGGGTCAGAAGGCCATTTATTTTAAGTTGGATTATAATAAGGGATCTTTATTTTGGGAGCCCTGCGCAAAGGGTAACTCATTTCAATTATTTAATTATTTTTATTCAAGGCAATAAAGATTGTAATTGTGTGGGATACAAAAGTTGTTAAACATGTTCCCTGTGTTCGACTCGGACTTCACCACTAGTGTGAGCCGGAAATTGAAATTTGGTGCACGGTTTACACAAGCGATTTTCATTAAAAAACCCTTTAAAAAATACTTTCTCAAAAAGTTGCATCACCAATACTATATCATCTACAAATAGTATACACCAAAAGGACTTCTACTAGGATAAAGATGTTATTTCATCCATAAATAAAGCAAAAAGGTATGTACTTAAAGCAAACCCTTGATGTTGTTAAGATAAATGTACTATTATGGTTTAGTTATTGTGGTATACTTAGGTATATTTATTGATGTTTCCTTTGTATTTGTTATTCTTTGTATTTTCTTGTTTTCTAGGTATACCTATTAGGTATTTAGTATTTAGATTAAGTATACTTAAATATATTTTTGTAATTTATATTTTTTGTCAAATTGTTTTGACCAAGCTAGTTGTTAGGACTATGCCTAACGGTTAGTTGGAGGAGGTCCAGCAGGCCATGGACCTCCGTCCTTTTCTCTCTCTCACTCCCTTATATAAAGGATGTTTATCTCTGTGTTTAAGGGAGAGAGGATGGATGTACATTGGATGTGTGCATGAGTGTTGTAATGGGATTTTTCTTGTATAATTTTGTGTTTATTTCACATAAATAAAATATTAAGCTTTTTATGTCTTGTTTTTTCTCTTGTATTTGCATGGCTTATTGTATCTAGCCAAATACATATTTATAATGCATTTGGATTTTATCTATGTTATGTTTAATTTCTTGTGTCTCACGTTCTGTACCATTTCGTGACTTGGTATCAGAGCCAAGAAAAACTTTCTTGGTTTGGTCTTGGGACTCTTTTGTTCGAGTTCGTGCTTTGTAAAAGAATCGTGATCGATATATGGCTTGAATTCAAAGGAGATCTTGATCCAGTATGTATATCTTATATATTTATGGTTATTTTGCTTGAGTTGTCTATCTCATGTTCTTGTTTTATGCTTGTTAATTAGTAAATAATTGAGCTCTTTGAACTCTTTTTGGTATATGAGGTTATTTAAAAAAAACTTTAAATATTTTTTAAACTTTCTTAAGTATTGTCCTTTTCTTGGATCTAATTGCATTCGTAGTTGTGCTAATTTAAAATTTTATTAAATATTTTTATAAGATTCATCATATTTATTTGATTTTATGAAATGACATTTATACATGCGTGAGCACTTTATAGTACTTAGAGATTTTAATATTAGATCATGCTTTTTCATGCATGATATGTTTTTCTTATGAAAATCATACTATTATCATGGTTGGATTTGTAATACATACTCTTGTATTGAGTATATTAGGCACTTTTGCTTGTATTTTAACATGAATTAGATCTATAGGATTATATTGTGATGCATGTGTTCTTTGGATTTGTTTTTCTTCGTGCATATTTTGTCCACTTTGTGAGATTAATAAAATTAGTACTTTTTATTTGTGTGTGCTCTCTTGCCTTGTTGGCTTGTGTTTATGCCCTTAGTGGCTTTGTATGTGCCCACTTTCTAATTCATTAAAATTAATATTTTAAGTATATGTTTTTTTGCATTAATGGCTATGTTTGTAATATCGCGTATTTCGGTACTTAGTCATTTTATAATTTTGACGAAAATTTGGCTAAGTCTGGGAAAAAATCGTTTGAGGCTCGATTTTTAGACTGAAGTCTTTGAGTCCGGGCTTGACCCAGGTCTCATCGACAAGGTCGAGACAAGCCAAACAAAATGTGAGAAAGAGTTTTAATTTTGACCTTTAAATTCAAGCGAAATTCGAGCAAAATTCAAGTTATTTTCGGGCAAAATTCGGAATTTGGTATTCGTGTAATATATCGTTGGATGCGTCTCAGAATTTTGAGCACAACGGTGTTTTGCTTTTATCAATTCGAGTTCTAGTTGGCCCGAAAATCGTGTTTTTCTAAAAATTGAGCAGTTTGTCGAAATGGATCCGGAGTTGGATCGGATTGGATCCAAGGCTTAGGATCCCAATTTTTATGCATTATGCATTACCATGTGCCTTGGTTGCATAGATTGTTATATATATATATATATATATATATATATATATATATTATATTTATTTCATATTGATATTGTTATTATTGTTGAAATTTATATTATTGTGATTCTTTTGAGCCTTTGCATTTCTTTGAGGCATTGAAGTATTGCTTCTATACACATGATCTTAGGGACCCTTTGTATAATAGAGCATATGATTGAAGATCAAGAGCACCCTTCAAGGAAACATCTTATGGAAGAACTTGATGAAATCAATGAAAACATTTTATATAAAAGGTTCTTTTGTAATTACAAACTTACAGTGAGGCACCGTAAGTTTGAACGGGGTGTTAAGATAAATATTGTTAAAATGTATATACATATAATATGTATATGTACAATATATATACATATATCTATATCTATATATACTTAAGTATGTATACATATTTGTATATGTGTATATGTATGTGTATACATATATATTATATATGTAAATATTGTAACTAGTTGTAACTTTTTCTTTCTTTCTTCTTTCTCCTTTTAGTTAGGTTCTTTTTGGACTAGTCAACATAGAGTTGACTAGTCAAATATAGCTGTTGGAACAGTCCAACAGCTCTATTTCGGACTACCTCTTATGTATATATGGGGTGTGTGTGCTTAAATGAGGTTGAGAGAGTGATGGGTAGTTCTAGGTATTTTGAGTGTTCTTGAGTGTACTTTGTAGTGAGATTTTTATGTATTTACTTTTTATTTTTATGTATTTTATTGTTCATTATGAATAAAATCATTTATTCACAAAACTTGTATTAGTTTGTATCTAGTTAGTATTCAAATGCATTTTAATTTGGCATTTTATGATTTGAAATGTCTTGGGTTCCGTGCACTTCATGACACTTTAACTTCCTGGAGCTGTTGGTTTTTTTGATAATCAAAGCACCAATTTGATTTGGGTGACATAAAGCAAATGTTCTTATAATGTCAATCTACTAGATCAAGGTAATGATGTTATTTTCCTGTCTAATGAGGGTTGGATATAGACCCTAACTATAACTGTAAATTGGGTTAGGTGCATAAAGGTGAATATATATATACATCTGATTATAATCACTTTTTATGCAAAAGATGATTCTTGAAGAGTCAATCGGTGCATGTTCTGGCTGAGAAAAGAATAAAAAGTGGAGTAACAATAACATATCAAGGTGTCCATATTCCAGCCAAGAAAAGAGAGTAGAAAGTAAGAGTGTAATGGTGACCAGTCTGTCTCAGGGCAAATGGTTGAAGGAAAGACATGATGAGCTATAGTAAATAAAAAGGGATATATTGAGAGTTTGGAGGGGAGGGGATTAGGGCATGCAAGAAATAAACTCAGAAACAGCCAAGGATTCATTGAGAAGGTGATGATACTACGATGCCAACAAATACAAATCCAACCAATGCACTTTGATATAGGGCCACAACGTGTTATGGTCAAGCATGAAGCCATTGGCTTGATGTGACATTGCCAAATTGAATATCTCCTCATGCTAGACATGAAGAAAGCCTTTCCCACAGTCAACAAGGATTCTTGATCCACGACTTTTGGAACATAACTCGAAGAGATCATGGATTTCAGCATCCACCTCATTGATACAATATTCCATCCTACTAATCTTCCAAGGCATCATGTAAAGTGATTGGATCTCTCCGTATCTATTTTCCTCCAGTAGCTGATTAACCCAGCGTCATCCCAATGAGGAAACTTCTGAACAGAAATTCTCTTTTTCTTTCTTGTCTTCTATTTTCTTCTCTTTTACAGTGAGGGTTGAGTACTATAAGAGTTTCATCTTCCAAGACATTGCCTAACGAATAACCTATTCGACAATGTCATATGAAGAAAACAACGACCTCAATATGAGATTTTAACAATGAACATTTGTATTTCATAGGTATCACATAAGAGCACTAAGCATTCCGAATATAGTATATGCATGAATGTAAGTAACAAAATCAATGTAGAATAAGAATCGCAGTCACACAAACAAATTTTATCAAGTGATCCTGAAGAAGACACAATACACTGCAAAATCTTCAGTTGTCCTCATCTGCCACCCTGACCAACAAAACCCCCTCAATTTTTTGCAATCATTTACTTCATCCACCATAAGTAAGAGAGCGTATCACAGAGATCCATTTGAAATAGGCAAAACAACTTACTTTTGCCGTTTATTTCAGAAAAGGGAATTAACATAATATGGCAAAAGAGATCACGGAATGCGCAATGCACGTAAAAGCAACAAAAAGATAAAGAGGAAAAAAGAGGCTGACTTGCTCGATATCTCGCTCAGCACTTCCGTAGCTAGCAAGATCCATTCCATGAGAAACAATCGCAAGGAAGCCGCGTGAGTTGCCAATGCAGCGGCATCAGGTTCGACCGCTATTCCCCTCCTGAAAGACGCAAATTTCCCCATTTTCCAGGAATTAACGACCGGAAAACTCGCAAAATCTAGATAATCCACTAAAGAATTCCTCCAACCTTTATCCACAATGTATGATATCATGATCAACAGCAATTCGAGCACACTTTTTTTATTACACAAACACGAAACCATAAAAAAAAGATGGAAAATTATTTTTTAAATAATGAAAATTTAGAAATAACTCAACACACGTCGATTTCATATCCAACTTAATTCAAGAATCATCTTGAAAAAGAAAAAACATAACATCTATGAATTGTTCATGGCAATTCGGGAAATGCTCAATTTCACAAAATCAAGAAAGAAAAAAATACACGACGAATTTAATGATCCAACCTGAACTTGATCGTTTTCGATAAAAGGGGGCAGGTGAAAAACAGCAAACTTATCTGAGGTAGAGATTTTCTGAAAAAAAAACGAATGGAAGAAGAATAATGTGGATCTGACGGGAAAAAAAAGATCGATTTCACGAATCGGAATTCTCCCAAACAAATCCACGAAAATATATTTCTAGAAAATCGAAAATTTTACCTATAAATGGGAACAGGATCGGAGTAGTGAGATGAGAAATGAGATCACACGCATTCTCCTTTTGTCTCCTTTTTTATCGAAAAATCTTCGGAAAGAAACGAAATTGTTTTCCTTCTTCATTTTTCATCTCATTTTTCCTCCTTTCCCTTGGTGGGTTTTTTTTTTCTTTTTTTTCTCATCGGATGGAGAAAATCCGTCCACGAGGGCCAGGCGTTCGCGTTCGCCGCCAGATTTCTCGGCCGATTATACTAAGCTCTCTCTCCGTGGGGTGAAGGAAAGGAAGCGACTCGTTCCGCTTTTCTGAGACTTAAACCGTCTCTCGATTATGGCGATTCCGATCGGTTAGTGTGCCGTGCGAAGACGACGGTTCGTATCGTTAAGATTTGCGGTTCGATTTGATCCGTCTCCTGTTGAGGAGCGCGCTCTCTGCTCGTTGAATTTTGGAGGGAGCTGCTTCTACGTGTCGTTTTCTGAACGGTTCGGATCCCGTCCGGCTCTGGATCTGGACCCTGGACCCGTTTGGGTGGGACATTGCTGTTTGCTGGATATATTAATAGCATGGTTGGATTCGGATAGTAGCGTGACTGGGGGAGCGATTTCTGGATCCGAATATAATTGACTTTTTATTCAACACGGATGTGATCTTACGTGCAATTCGGATTTGGATATGATAATCCAATGTCTATCCTGTGGTCTATTGAGGGGATGTGGAAGGAGCTTAAGAATCTGGTAAATAGATCTTGAGTATGATCCATTGACATCTGGACCCACTACATGGATCTGACATGCCTAAGGGCTTTTTTAGGGATGTCAAATGTTCAAATTTAGGTTGGATATTTAACCAAATCCAAATTCCTTTAGTTGGATTTGTTAGAGCAAATAATATTCAACTGTGGGTAATCGGATTTGGATTCGGTGAAAATTGTTACATCCATATCTGAATCCAAATGTTATGGATCTCTGGAACTAAATGTATGTAAAGTATATATCTGATAAGCTAGATGGGTCCAAATTTGTCCAAGTCCAGATCTTATGGATCTCGGAAACTAAATATGTGTAAAGAGTCAGTTTGGTTCATATCTTTCATCCCTATAGACTCCACCAGCTCCATGTGCATCTCAACGTTGCAAGAGGGTTAGATCCAAGTCTGGATCTAATTGGTATCAGCATTCTGCCCTTCGCCAGGGTTGGGCTCAAAGTAACTGGATGTTGTGCCCCATATCCAGATATGCATTCCACCACATCTCAATTGCTTGAGTCACACTATCTTAACCCAAGGGTTCTCAAGTTGACTCCTAATGAATCTATTCTCAAAACTTGGTGTCTGAAAGATGAAATCGCACTGGGGCTTAGATCCAACATTTATGACCTTGGTGACAATCAAATACAATTTATGACCTTCCATGATCCCAAATGAATTGAAACAAGAATGGAATAATGCCATCAATGATGCCCCCAATAAATGGCAATCACAAGAAGGAAAGAGTACTATATATATATATATATATATATATATATATATATATATATATATATATATATATATATATATATATATATATATATATATATATATATATATATATATATATATATATATATATATATATTGAGAGAGAGACTTCCTTTTGGCTCTATCATCTAATCATTTATAGTTTACATTAGGCTCCTTTCACTCATGAGTTGCATGATTTCTCTAGTTCACATCAATGAATTGATGATCCCTTGCAAGTTGCCCTTTTGTTTTGTTTTATGTTATCTTTGCATTAATTTTATGTCATTACCTTGTATTTTGATATTATTGTTGTAAGTTTTATACATGGGAATGATCATATATCATGAGTGGTGGGGAACTCCACAAAGAACCTCATAAAAAAATCATAAATGATTGTACTATACGAGTAATTTGATACGTTATTCTAACCCAGTAGAGTCATAAAACCATTTCTCGAGCTATTTTGCAAATTTTATCAATTTTAATGCTTTTTGAACTGGTACAAGTGTTAATCGGGGTTTAAAATCCAAAATTCTTCATTCAGAGTCTGCATTTCGCATGTCATTTCTCGTCATTTCATATCATTTCTCAGCATTTCATTTTCGAAGTCCAGAACTCCACTTTTATAAATTTCAATCCAGATCGAGTTTTAAAAGCTTTCAGAAATCAATTTCAAACCCCGGGTTTCCAAAATTGATATTTTTACCTCCGAGAGTCTAAATTTGGAAATATTTTCTCAAGAAAAATAATCTCGATTTATTTCAAACTCAAAATTTTGAATTCTATACTGGATTTGCTTCGCAACGGGGTATTGAACTTCAAAATCCGAGCGTGTTTCAAAAACTGCCAAAAATAGCTCGTTTCGTCTGAAAATAAATTTTGAAGTATTTTCTCAAGAAAAACAATCTGAATTTCTTTCAAAATCAAAATTTTAAATTCTACACTGGATTTGCTTTGCAACAGGGTATTGAACTTCAAAATCTGAGCTCGTTTCAAAAACTGCAAAAAATAGCTCGTTTCGTCTGAATTTTTTTTGAAAAGACTATTTTACCCCTCTAATCGTCAAAATGAATTTCAAAAGTGGAATTTGGACCCGCTCTGAGATGGCCCACTCATTTACATTTCTGTTTTATTAAAAAAAAAATTCTTTTATTCCTTTCAATTTTCTTTTTATTTGTTCATTTTTGTTTTTTTATTTATTTTGCGTTTTAGAGAGGTGAGACCCACAAGGTGGTCGCCCAAGCCTCCAGCCCCACTTTCCATTTTTTTCCTCATTTTTCTTTCCCATTTCATTTTCCCTCCTTTTCTTTCTTTCCTTTCTTTTTCCCTTTTCTTCATTTTCTTCTTCCTCTTCTTTACTTTTCCTTCTTTCCTTCTTCCCTTCCTTCCTCCCTTCTTTTCCCTCTTGCCCAGCCATTCACTTAAAGGGCTTCCCCTTTTCATTGGCTCATTAAACCCTAGGTAGAGGAAATTAAGAGCCAAGTTAGAAAAAACAAAAAAAGAAAAAGAGGGGAAAACACCATAAGGCAACCCTTTCCTCTCTCACCTCTTCCCATCTCTCTCTCTCTTCTCCCTAACTCCAGCTCTCTCTCTCTCTCCCCCCTCAACTGATCCAGCCACCACTCCAGCCCTTGCAGCAGCTTCCTCCATCGGTTCCAACCACCAGCAACAACCTCCACGCATGGCGGCAACTTTCTTTTAGCAGTTGTTTCCCCCTCAACCGATCCCGCCACCACTTCAACACCACATCATATGGCTAAGGTTCAACCTTCATCACCTTCACCATAGCAGCAAGACCTCCAGCTGATCAAAACCAATCTAAGGTAAGCTTGCATATGCTCTATCGATTTTTTTTTATTAAAACTCCATGGGCTTCTCATGATTGTGGGCTGCATAGAGGAAGGGATATGTCCAACGAATGGATCAAGTCCCTCCTCTCAATAGCCAAAATCAATGAAATACTTTATGCCTCTCTACATTTTCATTTTATCTTTTTCCATATAGTTTTTACATTGCATTTAAGTTCATTTTGTTATTAATGTTTCATTCATATAGCATATTTTGTTAGTGCTTTGACTAGAGTCTATAGGTTTGAATCTTAAGCATTCAGTCCAGTCATCATTTCTTATTTAACATTCCATCAATAAATTCTTGAAATTTTCATATTGTTAGATTTATATGTTCTTAATTTCATGTAAAAAAATTGGTTTCATTCGAGTTTTGTAACCCCATGAACAAAGCAAAGTCCTAATTCGGGTTTTGGACTTCCAGAAATTTCAATTTCTGATTTGGCAGAAAAGAACCTTTGAATTCACCCTTTTAGGGGATTTAAATTGTCCTACAAAAATCATAGTGGGTTCATAATTGAATCTAATTATGATATGGAAATTTTTAGGTTTTTCCAAAAAGTTTTGACCTCTGTCAAAAATCGGATTTCCCAGACCTCTAGGAAAATCTCGATTTTCCTTTGTCAGGGTATAAACAGACTCTAATGCATCAAGTTCGTTCAATCCGTAGCCTGTCTGCAAAAACTTTCAACACGAAAGTTGTTCCTAACATATTTTCCTGTCATTTCCAAAATTTGAGATTTTTTGAAATTATTTCAGTATTTTTCCCAAAAATTTCTTTTCTGTCTGACAGATTTCAATATCCCAAAATTCTAGAGATTTGGGTCTCTAATAACAGTCTGCGTTTTTCCAAACCGTAACCCGAATCCCAATAGTGTGAAAAGATCAAACTTTCTCCTGTTTGTCAGGGACATTTTTTCATAATTTTATCCTTTTTCCCATCTGTTTGCTATTTTTCCCACATTTTCTACCGAAACCTGTCTGTTTTCCCCAAATCCTAGAATCGCCGGATTCCGATCTGACTTGCCGGAGTGGCACAGTTCCGACCATAGGTCAAAACCAGAAAGTGTAAAAGTAAAAAATCTTTTTCTAACTGTCCTCTGTCACCTCATAAAAGTTGGGAAATGTTTATGGAAGTTTGATATCCGAAATCCTGTTTAGAATCAGCATTTTAGGCAAAATTTTGATTTTCTTAGGATTTTTACTATTTTCCATATTACGAAATACAAAAAAATTAGATTTTCACACTCCATTCTGTTTTTAGGGTTATTTTAGATCTCCATGACAAATTTGGCTTAATTTCAAGTTCATTTGCTCCATGTGTTAGTTTATCTTTAAATTCAGAAGCGAAACTCAGGCGAAAATAAGGTTAAATTTGATATTTTATGATATTTTCACCATTTTAGGGTTTTTATCATGTACATAAGCATGTAAAATCATATTAGGGTTAATTTCAATCTCATTTGCATTTCATATTTTCCAATTTTACAAAATTTATTTCAGAAAACCCTGGTTTCAAGGTCATAGTCTTGTTATCAGAGGTATTTTGGTCATTTTGACCATAATTTCGAAATTTCAATTTCTAATTCCATAAATTTTCATGCATATCATCATATTTTTGTTACAACAATGAAGCCATACATGATACTTCAAGTACAAGGTTTTGATGATAAGCAAGTAGAATCAACTGCATTTCAGCTAAGGCTATGAAGAAATTGAAGAATTCGGTGAAAAATCCTTGAAGACTAGTGTGCAAATGTTTAATTCATTAAAAGTCTTAGATTCTTGTAAGAGCCTTACTTAGAGTGCATATTTAGGTTGCATTTCACCTTAAAAGTCTTTAGAAAAACTTTTCTAAAAGAAACTCTTTTGAAAATCTTTTTAGAAAACTCTTTTCTTAAATTTTCATGTTTATTAGTCGACCAATCGATTTATCAGTCGACTAATCCTTTCGCGCCATATTTTCTAAAAAGTCATTCGTGTCAAATTAGTCGACCGAAGATTTTACCAGTCGACTGGACAGAATGTCTGTTTTCTGGAAAATTAGCAACAGTCGACTAATGGTTTTATCAGTCGACTGAACAGAACATGTGTTTTCTGAAAATTTAGCAGCAGTCGACTAATGCTTTTTATCAGTCGACCAAACAGAATGTTTGTTTTTCAGAAGATTTTAGCAGCAGTCGACTAAAAGGTTTTTCAGTCTACTGATGATATTATCAGTCGACTAACTTTTCTTAAGTCGACTAAGTTTCAAAAGTTCAGTTTTTCAAACGGCTCGATTAACAGATCAGTAGACCGACGATAACGGTCAGTCTACTAATAACTAACTATTAGTCGACTAACTGATGTTTCAGTCGACTAATTTTGCCGTTTTCCTGAAACTTCAAAAAAGGCGTGTCTTTTCATTTTTCAAACGTTTTGATCGTTCAAAATGGACAGTTTTGACACCCTTTCATACTCTCAACGTATGGAATCTTTTAACTATAAATATGAGTGCATTCTACACTCAAAAACAATGAAAATTCAATAGAATCATATTGAATTACTTCTTGCTTTTCACTCCTATTCATTCAAGTATTTGTTTTCTCACTCACGTGATATTTTCACTTCAGTTTTTCACTCAAATCACTTTGAGAAATAGTGAATTCGTGAGTAGAGTGTTTCAACAACCTCAAAATCCAATTGCATCTCATTTGCATTCAAAAGGAAGGCTCATAGGTTGTATTGTAAGTTGTTATTTCTTTTGTGTAAAAAGAAGGACTCCTTGGTGTAAAGGAGTTGTTTGCTTTCAGTAGGATTGTTACTGAAAGTGGGACCGGTTATGGTCTGTGTGATCTTGTAGTTTACAAGGTTGATAGTGGAAAATCTCAAGCGGGTTTTGCTTGGGGACTGGATGTAGGTCGGGTTTGACCGAACCAGGATAAAATCTTGTGTTCTTTGTGTGTTTGCTTTGAGATTTGCAAAATCATTCAATATTCCGCAGAAATTTTTAAAAGCACTATTCACCCCCCTCTAGTGCTCGTTGCCTCGATCTTAGTGCACTTTCATTTGGTATCAGAGCACATGTTTGCTATTACTTTGATTTGACCATCAAATAGCATGGCAACTACAACATCTCAGCACAAAGAAGGAAGTTCCTCTGTTCGTCCTCCTCTCTTCGACGGAACAAACTATGGATACTGGAAAGTAAGAATGACAATATTCCTGCAATCCATGGATCTCGATATCTGGAGAGTTGTTTCAGAAAAGTACCAAACTCCATCAACTGATTTCAACCGATGATGAAAAGAAGACTGCTTCACTTAATGCCAAGGCAATGAATGCCTTATATTGTGGCGTTGATAAGGTAGAGTTCAATCGCATCTCTCAATGCTCTACAGCTAATGAAATCTGGCATACTCTTCTCGTAACACATGAAGGTACGTCAAAGGTAAAGGAATCTAAAATTGCTTCTTTAGTTCATAAATTTGAATTGTTCAAAATAAAGCAAAATGAATCTATATCGGACATGGTAACTAGAATGACCAATATAACTAACACTTTGAAATCCCTTGAAAAAGAATATTCACAAGTGGATTTAGTCAGAAAGATTCTAAGGTGTTTAACTCCTGAATGGGAGAGAAAAACCACTGCTATTGAAGAAGCAAATGATCTCAATACTCTCACTCTTGAAGACTTAGTTGGTAACCTAATGGCATATGAGGTCCAACTTCAAGACAGACAAGAAGAAGAGCCTAAAAAGAAATCTCTTGCTTTTAAGGCTACTTCTGACTCAGAAAATTCTGAAGAAGATGAAGATATTGTCCTCATCACAAGACAATTTAGAAGATTCATCAAAAAAGGAAGATTTCAAAGAAAGGCAAAGAAAGCAGATTCTTCCATTCCCAATGAAGTAAAGTGCTTTAACTGCAAAAAGGCAGGACATATCAAGAAAGATTGCCCTCTTCTCAAATTCAAGCCCAAGGACCAATTCAAGAAGAAAAAGGTATTTCAAGCCTGTTGGGATGATAGTGACTCCTCTTCCGATGAAGAATCAAATGAAGAAGTCGCCAACATGTGTTTTGTAGCACAAGAAGATTCGGTAAGTCAATTTGACTATGATGAGTTATTTGAAGCATTTAATGATTTATATGCTAAATTTAAGAGTCTTAGTTCTAAAAATAAAGAGTTAAAAACTGAAAATTTAACTCTTGACTCTCAAAATAAAGTGTTACTTCAAGAAATAGAAGATCTCAAGAAGGAAAATTCTTGCCAAGCAATTGAGATAAAAGAAATTGGAGTTAGAACCAATCTCTTACAAAAGGAAATATTTAGTCTTAAAGAAAAATCAAATGATCTTCTTTCTATAGTGACCAAATTCACAAATGGTCAAAAGAATCTAGAAAAACTTCTTGGTTCTCAAAGATGCTCGGTTAATAAAACCGGATTGGGATATAGCTTCTTTGATACTCAAAATAGACCAAACTATGTGGTGAAAAATCAAAGACATTATTCTCAACCTTTTGTTCATAAAACTAAACTTTCTAGTTCTAATAGAAATGCATCTAGAAATGATTATTCTAGAAATGTTTATTCTAAATCCTTTTATAGAAAGAATATTTATTATCAAAGGAAACCAAAATCCAAATGGATATGGGTTCCTAAGACTAACTCTCATGGACCCAAAAATAGAAAGGGGTCAAATGCTCTGTTTTCTGATTTTGTTGTAGGTACACAACATAAGGAGCAAATGGATATTGGACAGCGGCTGTTCCAAACATATGATTGGAAGGCCGGAGTTATTTTCCACCCTCCAAAATAAGGATGGAGGAACCGTCACCTTTGGTGACAATAACAAGGGAAAAGTGATAGGTATTGGTAATCCAAAATTTCCCTTGATAGAAAATGTTCTTTTAGTGGATGGTTTAAAGCATAATTTAATATCTATTAGTCAATTATGTGATAAAGGTTTTCATGTTTCTTTTGAAAATGATTTATGCTTAATTTCTGATTTTCAATCTAAAAAGATCATTTTTAAAGGTAAAAGAAGAAACAATGTGTATGAACTATATCTGGATGAATTACCCTCTTTTAATGAAAAATATCTTATTGTTTCAAATGAAATTCAATGGTTATGGCATAAGAGACTTGGACATGTTAACTTTAAAATTATTTCAAAATTATCCAAGAATGATCTTGTAAGAGGCCTACCTAGAATACCATATAAAAAGGATCACTTATGTGATGCTTGTCAAAGGGGTAAACAAATCAAGAGTTCTTTTAAAGCAAAAGATATAGTTTCAACAAAACATCCTCTTGAACTTTTACATTTAGATCTATTTGGACCATCTAGAATTCAAAGTTTGAATGGTAGCAAGTATGCTTTTGTTATAGTAGATGATTATTCTCGGTTTACATGGGTGATTTTTCTAAAAAGCAAAAATGATGCTTTTTCAGAATTTTCTAAACTTTGTAGAAGAATTACAAATGAAAAATCTACATCTATTATTAAAATTCGTAGTGATCATGGTGGTGAATTTGAAAATGAATCTTTTCTAAAGTTTTGTGATTTACATGGTATCTCTCAAAACTTTGCTTTTCCTACAGCGGCTCCACAAAATGGAGTTGTTGAAAGAAAGAATAGAACTTTGCAAGAATGTGCTAGAACCATGCTTCAAGATAAAAATTTACCAAAATATTTTTGGGCTGAAGCAATTAATACAGCATGTTATGTCTTAAATCGTGTTCTTATTCGACCAATTTTACATAAAACATGTTTTGAATTGTATTATGATCGTATACCAAAGATCTCATATTTCAAAATTTTTGGTAGTAAATGTTTCTTGTTAAATACCAAAGATAATCTTGATAAGTTTGATTCAAAATCAGATGAATCAATATTTCTTGGATATTCTTCTAGAAGTAAAGCATATCGTATTTTCAATAAAAGAACTAAGCATATTGAAGTTAGACATCATTTTTTAAGAGATCATGTGTTAAAAGGAGATATTTCGTTAAATTTTATTTCCACTAAAGAACAACATGCCGATATCTTCACTAAACCTCTTAAAAATGAAGATTTTATGAGAATTAGGAGAGAACTAGGTATTTGCTCGTTTTTAGATTTATAAAAATACTGATTTTTGAACAAAATCTCAAAATCACACTTTATTAGTCGATCGATAAAATTTTAGTCGACTGGTGTTTTATATTTTGGAATGTATCGCACCATATTAGTCGACCGATATATTTCTAGTCGACTGATGATATTTTTAGAATAAGTCGCACTTTTTAGTCGACCGATAAAGTTTTAGTCGACTAAATTTTTAAAAAAAAAAAATTTAAGTGAAGGGACCCGACACCCCTTGGATTTGTTTTAAAACCCATTTTTTTTTTAAAAAAAAGAGGCATCATTTCACTTCGTACCTTTTCGAAACCCTTAAATCCCTCTTTTTCTCTTGCCTCTCGCTCTTCCGAAAAACCCTCGGAGTGCCGTTCGACTCCATCATCGCCGGGATTTTCTTACCGTAACAAGGAGACGCCGGAATCTTCTGGCCGTGATCTTGAAACGCCGGAATCCTCTTGCAGTGACTGGCGCATCTTCAAAACACGCCGGAACTCTCTTGCCGTGTTTTAAAATAGAGATACGAGTTAAAAGTCTATTTTGCTTATGCTATTTTTGCCCTTACTCTTTTTTATTCTGACAAAGGGGGAGAAAAAGATAAAGATAGCATTACTTTGAAATTGCAGGGAGATCTTGAGAAAAAGATGATAGCAATTACATTACAGGAGGTCTTGCATGAGAAATGCAAAATTAAGAGAAAAAGAAAGCTTTGAATGAATGTATTTCTAAATGCATGAAGAAATGATGAATGGAAATGCAAACCAATCAATATGTGATATATGTGCTTTAAATGTGCTAACTTTTAATGTTTTGCAACATATTGATAGGGGGAGTAAAATCTCCATCTATGCATCTAAATGCTTCATCTTTGATTAAGTTTGTCATCATCAAAAAAGGGGAGATTGTTACAACAATGAAGCCATACATGATACTTCAAGTACAAGGTTTTGATGATGAGCAAGTAGAATCAACTGCATTTCAGCTAAGGCTATGAAGAAATTGAAGAATTCGGTGAAGAATCCTTGAAGACTTGTGTGCAAATGTTTAATTCATTAAAAGTCTTAGATTCTTGTAAGAGCCTTACTTAGAGTGCATATTTAGGTTGCATTTCACCTTAAAAGTCTTTAGAAAAACTTTTCTAAAAAAAACTCTTTTGAAAATCTTTTTAGAAAACTCTTTTCTTAAATTTTCATGTTTATTAGTCGACCAATCGATTTATCAGTCGACTAATCCTTTCGCGCCATATTTTCTAAAAAGTCATTCGTGTCAAATTAGTCGACTGAAGATTTTACCAGTCGACTGGACAGAATGTCTGTTTTCTGGAAAATTAGCAGCAGTCGACTAATGGTTTTATCAGTCGACTGAACAAAACATGTGTTTTCTGAAAATTTAACAGCAGTCGACTAATGCTTTTTATCAGTCGACCGAACAGAATGTTTGTTTTTCAGAAGATTTTAGCAGCAGTCGACTAAAAGGTTTTTCAGTCTACTGATGATATTATCAATCGACTAACTTTTCTTAAGTCGACTAAGTTTCAAAAGTTCAGTTTTTCAAACGGCTCGATTAACAGATCAGTCGACCGACGATAACGGTCAGTCTACTAATAACTAACTATTAGTCCACTAACTGATGTTTCAGTCGACTAATTTTGCCGTTTTCCTGAAACTTCAAAAAAGGCGTGTCTTTTCATTTTTCAAACGTTTTGATCGTTCAAAATGGACAGTTTTGACACCCTTTCATACTCTTAACGTATGGAATCTTTTAACTATAAATATGAGTGCATTCTACACTCAAAAACAATGAAAATTCAATAGAATCATATTGAATTACTTCTTGCTTTTCACTCCTATTCATTCAAGTATTTGTTTTCTCACTCACGTGATATTTTCACTTCAGTTTTTCACTCAAATCACTTTGAGAGATAGTGAATTCGTGAGTAGAGTGTTTCAACAACCTCAAAAGCCAATTGCATCTCATTTGCATTCAAAAGGAAGGCTCATAGGTTGTATTGTAAGTTGTTATTTCTTTTGTGTAAAAAGGACTCCTTGGTGTAAAGGAGTTGTTTGCTTTCAGTAGGATTGTTACTGAAAGTGGGACCGGTTATGGTCTGTGTGATCTTGTAGTTTACAAGGTTGATAGTGGAAAATCTCAAGCGGGTTTTGCTTGGGGACTGGATGTAGGTCGGGTTTGACCGAACCAGGATAAAATCTTGTGTTCTTTGTGTGTTTGCTTTGAGATTTGCAAAATCATTCAATATTCCGCAGAAATTTTTAAAAGCACTATTCACCCCCCTCTAGTGCTCGTTGCCTCGATCCTAGTGTACTTTCAATTTTATCATATTATGTTTGATTTATTTCATTTGATTTTCAAAATTCTAAAATTTACAAAATTTCTTTGAGAAAACCCTGATTTCAAGGTCATTAGGGGCATTTTGGTCATTTTGACCTGAATTTCAAATTTTCAAGTTTATTTTCGAAATTTATTCGTTATTTATCATGTTTATATCAAAGGGGGTATGAATTTGGGTTTATATCTGAATAATATCTGATAATTTCCCATATTTTTGGATAAATTCAGAAAAACCTACGTATTTGTGCTAACCTTGTTTTCTAGTTTTTCAAGAACATCCAAAAAGAAGACTTAGTTATCTTCTTTCTTTATTTTATTCAATTCAATATAAAAATCAATGTAATATTTGGAATAAGAGTTACATTTCTGCTTAGAATAGGGTTGCATTGCTTATAGTTTAATTTCAGCAAATTCCAGTATTTGATGTATGATTCATGTGCATTTATTTCAAAATCACTATGGTTGACACGAATGGCATGTGCACAAGCTCTTATGGAGTTTATAAACTCAGTGGGATTCGTATTTATGGCCATAGTCAGAATACGAAGAAAACCAAGATTTATGATCTTCATATTAGCCACATTTAGCCTACACTCTTAGGCTAACTTCAAAAATGCACTGCATTTCTCAAAACTTCAAAAGGATTTCTCAATTCCTTAATTTAAATTCTCTTTCAAATTCATAATCATTCATTCATATTATTCAAATTGCATTGTTTTCAAATTCATTTTCCAACTTTAATTTCAGAAAAATCAATTTTCTCAAGGATTTACTGTCTTTCTCAGGATTTGATTTTCTCAGAATTCTAAGTTTTTAAATGACATTTTAAAGCATTTCCTAAGTTCAAACCAAGATTTTCCAATGTTTTAAAATTCTCATATTTCAAAATCCCCAGTTTTCAGAAATCGATTTTCTCAGATTTCCCATTTTCCTAAGGATCTAGTTTCCTGAGAATCTGTTTTCCATTTCAAAAAAATCCTTTTCCAATGAATTTCTTAGATTTTCTCAGAATTCTCAAATCCATTTTCTTAGAAAAACAAATTCCAAATCTCAAAATCGATTTTTCAAAGTTCAAGTTTTCTTGAGAAATCATTTTCCAATGCAAATTTCTGATTTCCAATGAAATTCAATGATTTTCCCAGGAATTCAATTTTCAAGCACTTTTCCAATCAATTTTCAAGCATATTTCAAAATTTCCAAAGCAAACATCATTTTTTCTTAAACATTGCATTATTTTCAAAATTTCATAGCACAAGCCTGATTCTCTGTGCATTCTAGGAAAAATAGAGCACAATTTAGATATTTGAGTCAAGTTAAAGCACATAATTGATCCTTGGTTCAATTACCTAGAAACGGTTGAACCTCGTACCGACAGGCGGATCCCATTCCACAGAATTTTTCCGCAAATTTTCAAAACGGAGGCGAGTTAATTTTCAAAACAATTTTCCAAAACTTTGGTCGAGTTTGACTCACGAAATTCGTTTCTCTCTTCCAAGGGAGGGGAAAAATTTTGCGATGATAATAGTAGCGAGGTCATCAGCCGATCGCCGATCGCAGAAGAGAAAAAGGGGGAAAGAGAAGGGCGGCCGATGGCGACGATTGCCGGTGACTGAAGGGGAGACAATGCCTCATAGTGGCGGTTGCAGGGAGGATCGCTGGTCGTCAGGGAGGCTTGCTGGATGGAGAGAAGGTGGCCGGACGGAGCTGCTCGCCGGCGTCTCCAGTCGTCGTCGGTAGCTGCGAAAGAGACAAAGCAGATGAGGGAGAAGGGGCGAGGGTTTTGGACCCTCGCCCGAGATGCTGTCCTTTTAAAGACAATGACTTCTCGAGAATTCGGGAAGCTGGGTCGTGGGTCGGCTCGAGCTCGGGTCCAGCCCGGATCCGGGCCCGACACAGGGGTTCAGACCTTGACACGATTTTTTTTTATGGGCGTTACAGAAACCATACCCAGACCCAATAAGAACTACATGAACCTGACCCGACCATACTCGGTAAAATAATACTTTTTATTATTTTTGTATTAAAATTTTATGGGTCATAATCGAAACTCAAGTCAGGCCTGGGTCTGGTATAAAAATTTTCAAACTATACCCGGGTTCATATATTAATCAGACCTTCGAATCCGGACCTGAGCCTTCTTATTTGTCACCATACCCGAACCCTATGGGGTTTGGTCTGGGTAGGGATGGCAGTGGGGCGGGGCGGGGGACAAGGTTTCCACCCCCGCCCCGCCTCAAAATTTTATCCTCCACCCCCGCTCCGCCTCCGCGGCGGGGATGGATTTTATCCTCCACCCCCGCCTCCATCCCCGTTTCATACCCTTCATCCCCGGTCCAAACGGGGATGAGGCGGGGCGGGGCGGGGATATTGCGGGGAAAAGTGGTTGGGGCGGGGTTGGGGCGGGGATTAGGCGGGGATCGTGGCGGGGACGGAGCGGGGCGGGGAAAAGTGCACGTCCACCCCCGCCCCGCCTCCGCGGCGGGGATGGATTTTATCCTCCACCCCCGCCTCTATCCCCGTTTCATACCCTTCATCCCCGGTCCAAACGGGGCGAGGCGGGGCGGGGCCCCGCTTTCCCTCGGTCCACTGTCATCCCTAGGTCTAGGTCAGGTCTGAGTAAACCCAACCCGCTGACACCTCTAGTTGGTATGTGTTGGATGCTTGACTTAAATTGAACCCAAACATATGGGTTTGTGGTAGTAAAATCTTGATCCAAACAATGTTTGGGTTGATTAAAACCAACTCAAGTAACATGTGAACTGGTTTTGAGTTCTATAGTGTCTTTTTTATGCATCCACTTAGAGATGTCAAGAAATACATGTTTAGGTGTTTGGTTCTTAAAGTGTTCAAAATTTTATTCATGTTCTATGGTAAGTCTTGTTATTGTCGTAAATTTTTTCCCGTCTTCCCTTCCTTGCGGAAGAGAGAGGAAAATGTTTTCGCGATTCAAACTTGACCGGACTTTGGAAATTATTTTGAAATACTCGCCTCCGTTTTGAAAATTGCGGGAAAATCCATGGGATGGGGCTCGACCTGTCGGTACGAGGTTTGACCGTTCCTGCCGCCTTTAACAGGGGTAATCGAACCAAGGACCAAAATTGTGTTTGACTTAGTTAAATCATCAAAATTGTGTTCTATCCTAGATGCACAGAGAATTCAGGCATGTGCTATGAGATTTCGGAAAATGTAAGTTGGAAAAACATGATGTAAGCTCAGAAAACATTTGGAGTTGACAGATATTTCTCAGGGAAAGTCAATTTCTCAGGAAACTCAGATGAAAGGGGTTTTGAAATCACGAGAAAGTTCATAAAGGTGTGGGAAAATCATGAATGGATGAAAATCCTGAGAAAATGGAAAGAATTCTTGAGAAAAGGGAAAATGCTTGTCAGGAAAAACTTCAAGTTTTTGAAAGCTTTCTTTGGAAAATGATTGAAATTCATGGGGAAATTCTTTGGAGAGGGAGAATTGAAACTCGAGAAACTGAAATCTTGAGAATCTTAGCCTTGAAACACTTGGAAATCGATTTTGATCTTTGAGAAAGGTGAGAGACTTCTTTTGAAAATATTGAGAAAATAACCTTTTCCATGGAAAACTGTGGAAAACTTGACTTGGAAAAACCGATTTTGAAAAATTCTCAGAGTTTCTTGAGAAATCGATTTTTTGAGAATGAATTTTTCTTAAGAAAATCATGAGAAAAATCAGATGATTTCATGATGCAAATGATATGAATGTATGAATGCACTTTGGAAAGATTTTCTGAGAAATTTGTTGGAAAAATGTGTATTAAGTCAAAATAAATCCTTCACATATTCTGACTGTGGCCATGAACATGTTCAGAGTTTAATTGATTTAATTCACAATATTTTTTTGCAAAATCGGAAATATGAGGTGCATTTTAAGATAGCCTAAGAGTGTAGGCTCAATGTGACTGGTAGAGAGATGATGAATCTGGGTCTCGTCCATATTCCAACTAGGGCCGTAAATATGGACTCCACCGAGTTCATTAACTCCCTAAGAGTTGGTGCATGTGCCATTCGTGTACATCCATAGTGCTTTTGAAATAAAATGCATGAATCACATAAACAGGATATTGCAGGAATTTAAACTATATGATATGCATCCTAGTCTAAGCAAAAAATTAAATCTCTTATTCCAAAATTTACATTATTACATCACTAAATAAATGAAATAAAATAAAATTGCAGACTTCAACTCCTTCCTTTGATTGTCCCTGCCAAACTTGAAATGGAGTTAGTTCAAATATGTGGGGTTTTCCAACATTTTCCAATAATATTATGAAATTATTGGACTTAATTGGATATAAACCCTATTTCCATGCTTTCTTGATATTTGAAATGATGTAAATGTAAGAAATTCAGTAAGAAATAGTTTGAAATTCGAATTTGGGGTTAAAATGACCAAAATACCCCTAATATTGAAGTTACACCTTTAAAATCAGGGTTTTTTGAAGGAAATTTCGGTAAAATTGAGATTTTGAAATTCGAATTGAAACAAATGATGATGAAATGCATGATGAGACATGATGACATGCTGATAAACACCTTAGGGATGTAAAATTAGAATTTGACATTCTGCAACTCATCCCAAATAATGAATTTCGCTTGTTTTTCGCTTGGATCAGGGTCCCACGGGGCCCTGTTTTGACAATATGGCTAAATCGAGCCTCAAATGAATTCCAAATGCAGTCAAATTCAGTATGAAGCATCTACCTATTTTGATAAATAGCCTAGAATGCTAAAACTCACAAAATGACATGGTTTAGATACTAAAATTTAAAGAAAATCCTAAAAAGGGCGAATTTCGCCTACGGACCCAAACCAAATGCAACACTTAATGCAGTAATACAAGAATTTTATCATAGAAACATCTGAAATTTTGCATACTGCTAAATGACATAAAAATAAGCAATTTTGTTTTTTAAAGCCTCGGGATTGGAACTACGGTGAGTTCGGTAACAAGAATTTGGTTCTGACGGAGGCAAAATCAACCTGATCCGATGTAAAATTGCATAAAAAATAGCATCCTACCATATAAATTTCTGATATTTAACTGAGGAACTAACAACACACACAGAAACAACTTTCATTTTTATGATTTTGGCATTTGATCAACAGGAACAGAGATAAAAATACGACTTTTAAGGCCTAAATCACCAGTGCAGACAAATATGACAAAACAAAAGACTGACAAGAAAAATCTGAAACAGATACTAATAATGTTTTAAAAATAGTAAAATTTCAGATGAAAATAGAAGACATTCCAAACATGACAATCACTTTTTACAAATTTAGATTTGAAATAATATCCAAAGAGAACCCATCGACTTAAGTCGATCCAAAGTCTTAGAGACCCAAATCAGGCTCTGATACGTGTTTCGAACTCTCGGATTTTTTGTCAGACATCAAAAAAATTCAGAAAAATCCGAGAAAAGCATCGTAAGTACTAGACATCATCCTAAGTTCAGTACATGTTTTGGATCGAAAATCGGACCTCATATGAGAGAGGTCTCGATTTTACAAGTCGGAGATAACTTTTCAAAACGTATCCTGGGTGACAAAACCCGACCTACCATCTTGCACTTTTAACGCAATAAACAATTTCAAATCATTCTGACTTTTGGGCAGAGTGTTAGGGACACCTAGGGGCGCATATTATGATTTGTTTAGCATTTTTAACGAAAAATAAATGCATGAAATGACGTGTGGACTGACTGACAAAAATAAAGAGTTACATAAATGAAGCTGAATGCATGAGATATTAAATAAATTTATGAAACATGATATTTAAATAAAATAAAACATAAATCTAACCTATTTTTAATGCATGAACATGATGGAATACATGAAATCTAATCAAGAAAGCATTAAAACATTTTTTTGATATATGTCATTTTATGAGAATAGCTCGATCCATCCCTTGGATGAGCTCTTTCTTTAAACGACAACACAAATCAAATCATGATAAAATCGATTAGAATAGGGGCTTACCTTGTGTTCTCCTGCGGTTTTGGAACTTCCAAAATGAGCGGCTACCTCGATAATGGGCTCCAGAGGGCCGTGAATCCAGAGGAAACCAAGAAAGAAAAAAAATGGAATTATGAAGTTCAGTTCTCAAACAGGTCTCTCCTGAGCTGGGCGTGGGCTAGGGTATTTGTAGAAATTTTGGAGATTTTTAAAATTCAAACACAGTGAATCTGGACCTTCCATGTGGCGCCATCTCAGGGCATGCCATTTTGATTTTTGAGAAAATAAAAATGAGAATTTTGTGGGTGAGACACCTCAGTAGGGGATTTTTTTGGAAATTTTCAAAATGTAGCTTGATTTTCTCTGCAGGAGTCTCCCAAATGGCGCCACCTCAGAGGGTGCTACCTGGGGTTCGAAATTCAAAGTTTGCTTTTTGCAAGGAGCCCTTATGTGGCGCCACCTCATGGTGGGATACTTTTATTTTAAATAAAATAAAAATAAAAAATGAAGCCAAGTGGGAGCTGTGGAATGGCGCCACCTCAAAAGATGTTTGAGATTTGAATCTAGAAGCAGTAGGAGCATGCCATGTGGCGCCACATTAGAGTGGCTCTTGACACATGTCAGAAGAACAAGGCAGTGGTCTCAGAAGGTGCCACCTCAAAGGAGTTTGAGTTCTACTTTTTCTGATGAAAGGAGATTTTGACATGTGGCAGTCCATGATGGTTCCATACCTGACAAGAGTCAGCTTGCTGGAGAAGGTTCTTCAGATGGCGCCACCTCAGGGAAGAAATTTGAAATTCAAATGAGGTTGGCTCTGGAAGAAGGGAGGGTGGCCATGTGGCGCCACCTCAGGGTGGCTCCTACAATGCCATTGGCAGGAGGGAGGAACAAGGAACATGTGGCGCCATCTTAGGCTAGATAGAAAAGGTAAGGTTTAGGATTTGCGCCACCTCAGCCTGGGTTTGAATTTTTTTGAATGGTTGCTTTTTTTGAAGAAGGCCAGGGGTGACACGTGTCTTCTACTTTTTCTGAAGGAAGCTAGGAGTGACATGTGTCACTTACTTTTCTGAGAAAAGTAAGGAGAGACATGTGTCATCCTGCTTTTTCTGAAGAGAGCAGAAAATGACATGTGTCCTCTACTTTTTCTGAAGGGAGCTAGAAATGACATGTGTCACTTGCTTTTCTGAGAAAAGCAGAAGGTGACATGTGTCAGTCTGCTTTTCCTGAGGAAAGGAGAGAGTGACATGTGTCACTTGCAGGAGACATAATTCAAATGGTGCCACCTCAGGGGAGACAAGCTCTACTTTTTCTGGACAGGGCAGCACATGACACGTGGCATCTCAGGGTGACCTTGGAATGACACATGGCACAGGGTGAAGATGGTGGACACTGACACATGGCATGGAATGAAGAGGATGTCTGATGACATATGGCGCCACCTCTAGGTGAACCCCACGCTGACACATGGCAAGGAAATGGGAGGAGAGAGAAAAAGACCTAGTGGTGCCAATCCAGGGACAAGGCTCCTATATTTTTGGGTTTTTCAAAATTCAGGTTTTTTTTTTATTGAAATAAAGACAAGCCAGAAAACCTCTTTTTGGAATTTTCATAAAATTTGGACTAATTGGCAAAACAGAATTTTTGAAAAGAGTTGGCCCCTGTGGGGTGATTTTTGCAAAAGAATGATATTGGAAATTGCTGACAAAAGGGTAAGATCTGAGATGAAGTGGCTGAAATCCATATTGAAAACTATCTAAATCGTTTTCTTGAGAAAATATTTTGAAATTCAGAGTCCTGGGGGTAAAATGAGAAGAATTGACAATTTTGAAGACCCAGGGTTTTGAAATTGATTTTGAAAATAGTTGAAATTTGAATCTGGATTGAAAATTTTGAAATCGAGAGTTCTGGACCTCGAAATGACATGCTGTGCAGTGCAGTGATATGAAATGCTTATGCAATGATATGCCTTATGACATGTCTTATGAAATATAATCCTGAAATAGGATTTGGAGATTCCCGTCTCCTGTCAGGACTAGAATTTTGAACATCTGAGCTAAAATAGATAAATTTTGAGAATTGCAGATGAAATTTGGGCTTTTGCTAGCTCCAAGCTCAAGAAATGACCATTTTGCCCTCCAGTGATCTCAAAGGATGAATGATGATGCTGGGTAGAAATGTCGGGGAGGTGAGTGAAAATTTGGGGTGTTTACAAATCTCTCTCTCTCTCTCTCTTCTTTTTTTTCTCACTTTTCTATTTGCATTTGTTATGTACCTTTTTGTTAGCTAAGAGTTTTTTAAATTTTGTATTAAAGCTAAAAGGTGTCAATTTGTTATTGTGAAAATGAATGAGAGAATCATTCCTAAGATTGGGTTAATTTAAGGAGAATATATGATGTGATTCAAACTCTCAAGCAAACAAAAGAATGAATCTCATTTGCATGGCTAACCAAGCATCACTAAATGAGCCATGGGAAACAAACTAGAATTTGAAATCACATTGAAGTGAATTTACTCATATTTCCTCCTAATTTCAAATTACATGTTCCATCCATGGTTGGATTTCTCACCAACGAGTCAACTCGACCCAAGGTATATTCGAGTAAATAACCAGTATGACTCTCTATAACCAGATAATTGCATGTTTCAGACTCAAAACTCGAGTAACTTGGTCAAGTTTTGATTATTTTGTATGCTCAAGACTGGGCCGATTTTTGGGTTGAAACATCGAAAAACTATTGATTTCTGATACCGATACAAATCAGTGAGTCACTACCAAAATGAAAAATGAAATTGAAAATTGACTCTTTTGTTTTGAACTTTAAAAGCCTTAGGCAGGCTTTCGAGCGGCCCTTTTCAGTTTGGGCTTTTTAAAAAGACTTTCCTTCTCATGATTCACCATGTTTGGCCCTCTTTTCTCTTGCCATTATGTGATTCATCTTGTAACCCTTGAGAAATTTTCAAAATTATTTGATAAATAAAGATGAATTTTATGTCTCAAAATTGGTTTGAATTTTTATTTTCATTTGAATTTTAATTTTTATTTGAGTTTGAATCTCAAGTTAATTTGAATATCAATTTGGTTTGAATTTTATTTTGGGATTTAATTTCAATTTGGAGTTGAATTTCAATTTGAATTTGAGTTCCAATTTGAATTTGAGTTCCAATTTGAATTTGAGTTCCAATTTGAATTTAATTTGATTTGGAAATTAATTTAGAATCGAATTTAGATTTAATTTGAATTAGGATTTAGAATTTCATGAAATTTGGAAACTCAACCCATAGAGTGGGACACTCTCCCTATGTGGGTCTCTCCTACTTGCCTAAATTTTTTTACTTTGGCTTAAAGTCAAACTAGCCAATTAGTTTTCATATTCCTTAGAAGTTCTAATTGGCTTATGGGTTTCATTGTTTTCTATTTTATGTAGGAATCTTAATTAGCCTAAGATTTCATAAATGTACATGTAATAAAATTGAAATTATATAAGATAACTTAGAGAAAGAGAGTTTCTTAAACAAAATTGGAGACTATTAGAAAATTATAAAAGGGAGGTTTCCAACCCCCTCTCTCTCTCTCTTGATTTTACCTAATCTCTCTATTCCCTGCATCTTTCTTCCTCTCTCTTCCCTCTTTCTTCTTTCTCCCACATGCCCCTCATTGGAGAGGTGCTTTGAAGGTTGGTGTAACTGCATCTTGGTGGCGCATATGTAAGAGAATGACCGATTGGTGAATACACTTGCGAGAGAGTCCTTTCTAGTATATTTTCTTATTTTGAGGTACGTATATTGTAACCTTGTGTGTGTGTATATGAGGCTGGATATATAAACATGTTGTGGATGATTCTCACATGTATATCAGTATGCATATTAGCTTAGATCCACCAAGGAATTTATATGATTTTGAGTATTAAGGTTCTAATAAGCTAAAATTCTTTTTCGAAAATAGTTTTGAGAAAAATGTTTTCTCTATAAGATTATGTATGTTTTCGGATGTAGATCCATGTTATGAATTATGTTTTTGTGATTACATCATGATTTAATGTGGGAAAGCATGAATTTGATGTGTTCTTGATGGATCAAAATTGTTGGATGTGTTTCATATATATTTTCTATAAAAAAACACATGGTTCTTGTTTGTTTCTTGAAATTGCATGTTATGTGTATTTTGATTCGACTAGTTGTAAAATTAATTTTAGTTCTCTCAAACTATGCACCAATAAATCCTATAAAACAATTGGTATTTTCAAGTAAAATTTTCGGACATTATAAATCTAGTATTAGAGCTTAGGTTAAAAAAAATTGGTTCATGGCCCATCCAACAATTCAACATCGCCAAGTAAGGATGTTCCAACTTAATTATTTGATTGATATGTATGATGTGTTGTTTTATGAAAACTTTTGTGTGAATTCAAGAACCCAAAAAAAATATACTAAAGACATCACACAATAAGCATGGTTATAGGGTTTAAAAACTTATGTCGATTTTGTTTGTGGTTGACTAGGGTGCAACCCATTTGTTTACATCTAAGAACTGGATATGGGAGATCGAGCAGATCTTTTGTGTGCTTGAGGTCCTTGATGACCGTAAGGTCAATGGGAACATACTCATAAGACACTAGCATAAAGATGTTCTTACATGCTTCGTTGTCTCATGTTAGGAAGGAAAAATTATTTTATCTCGACTGGGCTTTTTGAAGATTGAACTCAAATGATCTAGACTCATTTTTAAGGATCATAGAGGGTTAGAGGCACCCAATCTTATTGTGAAATCTTAGATTTTATGCTAAAGGCATAAATTATGATTTGATGTTATTATGATTCTTAGATCTTGTTGCGATTTTGATTTGTGTGCTAAAATTAATGAATTTGTTACCCGGACCTATTTTGATTTGTGGTTTTATGCTAAGAGACATTGATGTGGATTGTGAGGGTCCAAAGGAAACCTGATTGATGCAAGAGTGGACTGAATGTAGGTGTTGCATGTTGTCATGTTATTCATATTAGGAGTTGTTGAGTATGGTAATGGATTGTTATGCATCATCCATGGACAAGATAGTACATCGACAAATATTGACTTATGTGTGTTTTGTTTATGGGTGTTAACCAAGTGTACCTAGAGAGGTGGTACCGTGTTATGGTACAATGTATGATGACTTTCATACTATTGTATCATGCATCTTAGATCGCATATGCCGCACTTGAAATTCTAACACAATGACTAGCGTAATGACTCATCTTCTGTCTAGTTGGGGATGATCAGGATCAAAACATGAAATCGATTTTAGATGATAAACAATTCTTAAAGATGTTTTAATATGATGCATGTTTGATTATAAATGGGAACAATAAAAAATTCTTGGAGACATTAAGAATTTTCTTGGTTTAGCATGTTATTATCAACTATTCATACACGATTTTTCATGAATTGTCTTGCCGATGACAAAGCTCCTAAGAAAGGGAGTCAAGTTTGAGTAGTCTCATAAGTGTGAGAAAAGCTTGCAAATACCGAAGGAGAAGCTCACCTGTAATACCCGAGAAATTTTTTATGAATTTTTAATAATTATTAAATAAATAAAAATAAAATTTTATCTTAAATATGGTGTAATTTAAATTTATATTTAAATTTCATTTAAATTATTATTTAGTTTTTAGTTTTTATTTAATTTTGTATTTAGATATTTAATATCCATTTGGGAATTAACTAAGTTCCTTGTGATTTTAGACCTAATAGGAACCCAAGTGTCGGTCCACCCATTGGATGATGGGTTTGAACTCACTTGAAAAAAAAAGATCGAAGTGGGGGCACATAAGATAGTGGAGTAGTAGAGCTAGTGGAAGGGGAGACCACTAAATAGGGCAATCCAAAAAGGAAGGAAGAAGCTTCTCACCCTCCATCCTTAGCCGTGACACCCTTATCCTGCTTGCCCTCTCGTTATCGAGTTTCACTCCCTCTCATTATAACCCTAGCTCCCTCATATTTCTAACCCTCATCTCATCTCATCACTCCCTAATTCATGATTTTGGAAAAAGAAGTCATAGCTTTCTCCCTCTCAACGTCTCCTTCTCTATCTCTCCTTCATAATTTTGGAGAGGAGCTTCGTTATCGATTTTTGAAAAAGCCATTAATATTTTGAGGAGTTCTTTATTGGCATTTTTGAAGGAAGTCCATCTCCCAACATTTTTGAAGGTTCCTTCTTCAACGATTTTGGAAAGTTCATCTCTATTGTTGATTTTTTAAGAAGCTCTCTTTCATGTTTTTTTGAAGAAGTCATTCATGGTTTTGGTGATTTCTTTATTTCCATAACTTTTAAAGTATTGGATTTATATGTATTTGAGAGGTAAGAAAATACTCCAACCTTGTATGATTGTAGAGCTCTAAAACATGCTAAATCTAAATTCTATATGCATGTTAGAATTAGGTTTTTGGTACATTTAAATTTTAAATGCATGCTAAAATAATATTCAATGTGAAATAGAAGTTATTTATGTGTTAGATTTAGGGGTTTCATCAAATTTGAATTGTATATGCATGTTAGAACCATGTTCTATATAAATTTGAATTTATTCACATGTAAAAATTGTGTTTCTATGTAAATCTGAATTTATTCATGTGTCAAAATTGTGTTTTTATATAAATCTAAATTTACTTGTGTTAGAATCATGTTTTCATGTAAATCTGAATTTATTCATGTGATAGAATCATGTTTCTATATAAATCCGAATTGAAACATGTATTTGAATCATGTTTCTATATAAATTTGAATTTACACATCATATGTTTATATTAAAATTTAAATTTATACATGCATTAAAAATATGTTTCTATGCAAATCTGAATTTAAACATGCATTAAAAATATGTTTCTATACAATCTGAGTTTATACGTGAATTAGAAATAAGTTAATATGCAAATCTAAATTTACACATACATTATAAATATATTTCTATGTAAATTTAAATTTATGCATATATTAGAAATATGTTTTTATGCAAATCTTAATTTATACATGCATTAAAAATATGTTTTTATGCAAAACTAAATTTAAACATTCATTAGATATATGTTTATATGTAAATATGAATTTATACATGTATTAGAAATATGTTTCTATGCAAATATGGATTTATACATGTCTTACAACCGTATTATACAAGTATGAAATTATGTTAATGTTTGACGTGAGATTTATGTGTACATAAAGTGTTTGAGAATAGGTTTGTATGCATATAAAATCTGAATTTTTTGAAATAGTTTTGTGCACATAAAAATCTGTTTTAATGATGTGCTTATGTACACATGAAAATTTATTTTTATAGAAATGCGTATGTATAAGAAAATTTTATATTTGATGTGTTGCTTATATGTACAATAATTTTCATATTTGATAGAATTTATGTGTGTAATTTTTTTTTAGATTTGATAGTGTGCTTGTTTGCACAAAAATTCCATATTCGATAGTGTGCTTGTATGCACAAAAATTTCATATTTGATAATATGCATATATGCATAAATTTTTTTAAATTTGATAGAATGCATGTGTAAAGAAATTTCAGATTTGATAGTGTGTTTGTATGCACCAAAATTTTAGATTTGATAGTATTCTTGCATGCACAAAATTTCCAAAATTGATAATATGCATGTATGCACAAAAAAATTCAGATTTGATAGAATGCATGTGTGTGAAGAAATTTCAGATTTAATAGTGTGCTTGTATGCATAGAAATTTCAGATTTGATAGTGTGTTTGTATGAACAAAAATTTCAGATTTGATAGTATGCTTGTATAAACATAAATTTAAGATTTGATATTGTTTTCTACAATTTTTTTTTATATTTGATATGGTGCTCATATGCACATAAATTTATGGTTTGCTAATGTACTTGTATGCAAAAAAAATTTAGATGTGATATAGTACTCATATGCATAGAAATTTCAAATTTGATAATGTGCTTGTATGCACAGAAATTTTAGATTTGGTATAGTGCTCATATGCACAAAAAATTTAGATTTGATATAGTGCTCATATGCACAGAATTTTCATATTTGATAGTGTGCTTGTATAAAAAAAATGAATTTAATAATATACATGTATGTATAAATTTTTTAAGATTGCATGTGTGTAAAAAAAAAATCATATTTGATAGTGTGCATGTATGTACAAAATTTCCAGATTTAATAATGGGCATGTATGCACTGAATTTTCAGATTTAATATGGTGCTTGTATGTACAGAAATTTCAGTTTTAATAATGTACTAGTATGCATAGAAATTTCATATTTGATACAACGCTCATATACAAAGAAATTTCAGATTTAATATGGTGCTCTCATATGCATAGAAATTTCAGATTTAATATGGTGCTCATATACAAATTTTTTTTAGATTAGATGAATATGTTAGTGCTATGTTTATGAGGCAAAAATTTGATTTATAGTAATATGTATTCTATCATAATTATGTTTACAAAAAATCATATTTGATGCATATGATTTGTGTCATGGTTATATGCATAGAAAAGCATATTTGATGCATGTGATTTGTGTCATGCTTATGTGTATAGAAAAACAAATTAGATGTATGTGATTTATGTGATGCTTATGTGTACACAAATTAAGATTTGATATATGTGAATTATGACCCACTTATGTGAACAAAAAATTAGATTTGATGTATGTTATTTGTGATATGCTTATATCCATAGAAAATTTGATTTAAGGTATGTGTTTTATGTTATATTTATATGCATAGAAAATTAGATTTAATACATATATTGATGCTATGGTTATGTATATAGAAAATATGTTAATATCATGCTTGTGATGAATTGACATTAAGCATGTTTTTATATGATGTCATAATATTGAAATAGTTCATGTTGTTAAGTATGATGTTTATATGTAGCATGATATGTTGAGATGCAACATGATAATATGTAGTGTTATAAGACATAAAAAACATGCACTCACTTGTGATGTTGATGAATGATATTGAGTTCTAGGAACCAATATGGTGCTATGGTGTATATATGTATGTGCAACATGTGATTATGTTGTACTTTAAGGCATAAAAAATCATGCATGTACATGGTATCGCTCTTGAACTAGCAAGGGGTTGATGAGAACCCATGCGATATTGAAAGTGCACCAAGTTATAAAAGATACATGCATACATAAGTTGCTAGTTATCACCTTCATAGACAAGATGCTCAATTGATAGGCATCACAACATATTAATGAGTTGAGATTATGTGGAGCCAATAAAATATATAACTATCTTAAATGAGTAGTATGATGCTCATTACTCTAAAGGGATACTTGAGCTATTGAGTCTTGGAATGCCTAATGATATAAGAAACATGTAATGAAATATATTGAACTCTTTTAATAAAGTGAATCCAATAACTCATTCATTTTATGGTTTACCTTAGAGAGGGTAGGTGGTACAACCCCTAAGTGACAACATTGTTAATATTTGTATGAGAGCAAGACGTCTCACCTGGTATGTAGTCCTCGGGAAGTAGGAGACTACCAATATACACTAGGTGGTAAGTCTCATGACTGCTGCAGTAGTATGTGATGCATTATAATTGTTGTTGTCGCTACTGGGTCTTCTCTTGGTCACAGACCACCCGTTTTGGATTATCAATCATTCAATTATATGAAAAATATAAAATACATAGCATAATAAATGCCCAATGTAATCTCTTTTGTTTCAATATTTTCTACGAGTACTTGATGAGAGTGGTATGCAAGAAAAACAAAGACTTTATACTTGAGCAAATTTGTTTTATGTTAAACATGTATTGAAAATATGCCCTAATAATGCAAGCACTCAATTATAGATATTTGCATGATGTTGCATGGCATTAAATGACTATAAATTTGTTGGAAAAGTCATTTGTGAGATTATAAGTTAGCTTTGGTTACTATTGTATTATGCTTGTGTTCTAAACTTGGATATTGAAAGCATGGAATTGACAACTGTATATCATTGCTATGCGTTATTTGGCAACTTGATGCATTATGCTTATAATGATAAAATGTATGTCCTCAACGAATGAGGGTTTCATGTATGCTTAGTTCTGTGCAACTTGCAATATTATTGTACTTACCATATTCGGTGAGTCTGACCCCTTATATATAAACCATTCAGGTGATGGGTAGTTGCACTGGAAATGGTGGTGGGATGCGACAACGGTGCTAAGAACCAAACTTTCTTTTATGATTATGGGGGCTAGACTTAGTTTTTAACTAGGTCGTTAAGACTATATTTTTAATTGATGTATTAGGATTGTTATACTTTAATTTTGAACTAGACAATATGTTTGCTTAAATGAATAGTTTGAATTATGGTATGTGGACCATATGATATCTTGTATGTATCAGTTTCATATTTTTTTGGTTGAAACCAAATTATGAGTGGACATGAACCCTAAATCCAAACAAGGTTAGGATTCAGTCCAATGTTATGTTCATTTACACGTGACCTCTAAAACCCATGTTTAAAAATAAAATAAAATAAATAGTATTGGATCGAGCCCAGATCGGGTCCGGACCCGACCCGGGCCCATCCTCGATAGAGTTTTATAACCCGACTCAGGAAGCGGATTTTAAGAAATCCTCTTCCCGAGCGCCGCACCCCACCTGCAATTTTGGATGGATTAGGGAAACTCACCGGGGTTTCCCCATTTACTTCCCCCCGATCTCTTTAAGAGCACCGCAGGAGGGCAAGGGGAGGCACGCCTCTCTCTTGAGCCTCCTCCTCTTCGCTCTCCTCGCGTCGGCTCTCTCCTCCTTCCCTGCGCACGCCACCAACGCCGATCGCCGCCACTGCTGCAACCACTGCCGACCGACGACGCCGACGATCCTCTTTCCAGGTACCCCCTTATCCTCCCTCTTCACCTCCCTCTTTTCCCCCTTCTTAAGGGTTTTTGCCGGGAGGTCGACAGGCGGCGCACGACCCCTGCCACGCCCTCCCGCTCCCTCTGTGACCATCAGAGGGTCGACAAGGAGCCTACAGGCCCCTGTTGTCTCCCCCCTTCCTCTTGGGGTTGTCAGAGAGCCAACATGGGGGCCAGTCTCCCTTGCGGCACCCCCCCTCTCTTCCCTATGGGCTATCGGACGACCGACGAGAGGTCGGCCATCCCCCTGCACCCTCCCGCTCCCCCTGTGCCATGTTTTTTTTTGTGTTGTTGTTGCCGTGACCCTGTCAGGCAGGGGCTGAGGCCCCTGCCATTTCCTGTTCTGTCAGGCAGGGGCCCCTACCATTATTCGTTCATCAGGTAGGGGCCTCGCCGCTGCCATTTCCTTGTTTGGTCAGATAGGGGCCACAACCCCTACCGATTGCCATTTTGTCTGGCAGAGACTGAGGCCCCTGCCATTCATTGGGTTGCAGGGGTCGAGGCCCTTGTCATCCAGTTTTGTCAGGCAGGGACCGAAGTCCCTGCCATTGGCTGTTGTGTCTGGCAGGGACCGAGGCCCCTCTCATTTATTGCTTTCTTCAAGTAGGGGCCGAGGCCTCTGCCATTCACTGCTTGTCAGGCAGGAGCCGAAGCCATTGCCATTCGTTGCTCTGTCTGGTAAAGGCTGATGCCTCTGCCATCCGTTGTCTTGTCATTCATGGTTTGGTCAGGCAAGGTGCCTTTTGCTTTGCTAAAATATTATTTAAGAATTTATTCTAAGTCTAAAATGCACAAAGAATCATGCTTGTGCAATGCAAATGCAGAGATGTATGCTTTTGAGAAAATAATTTAGAAATTTTTGGATTTTCCAAGTGATTCTGAAGTAAATTTGATAATGGAGTGAAGGAATGATTTGAAGATTTGAAATTGGTATAAAAAAGTTAGATTTTGAATCTAACTTAGAATTTGAAATAGATCTGGAATAAGAGACTTGAAATTCCAAGTCTTAGAATAATCAGAGTTTTGAAAAATGGATTTTGATTTGAAGAAAATAAGGAGAAAAAGAGATTTTTGGGACTTGAGATAGAATTTTGGAAAAAATGGAGTTTCAAAGTCAAAATGGATTTTGAATTTGAATGGATCGATTCTGAAAAAGGAATTCTTAATCTCAGAACCTGAAAAAGGAATTGAAGTTGGATTTAGACTTAAAGAATAGATTTGAAAACGATTTTTGGAAATAGGAATTGGAAATGGAACTGAATTTAAAATCTAGAATCCTAGATAGAATTTGATCCAAAATCTGGAATCCTAGATGGAATTGGATCCGAAGTCTGGAATCCAAGATAGATTTGGATCCAAAATCTGGAATCCTAAATAGAATTGGATCCGAAGTCGGGAATCCAAGATGGAATTGGATCCGAAGTCTAGAATAGAAGATGGAGTTGAATCCAAAATCTGAAATCCAAGACGAAATTGGATTATGAGAAAATCAAATGGATTTTGAATTTGGATTTGAGAAATCCAAAATGAAATTTGAAGATAGAATTGGATTTTGGGAATTCACATGAAACCCGAATTTGGATCTGAGGGACCCTAGATTGATTTTTGAAATTAGAAAAGAAGGATAGAGAATGAAGCTTGATTTTCACAATTAAAATTTTTGAAATAAGGAGATGAATCTGGAAATTTTAAAGTCGAATTGAACTCTGAAATTTGATTTGAATATTGAATCGAATTTGAACTTGAATGTTGATCCTGAAAATGAATTTGAAATTTCAAAGTTGAATTGAACTCTGAAATTTGATTTGAATCGGAAATTTGAATTTTAGGGATGAATTCAGAATTTCAAAGTCAAATTGGACTTTGAAGTCTGAGATTCAAAATGAGATGGAATTGAGAATAGAAAGATGAATTTGAAAATAAGAATTGATTTGAGAAATGAAGAAGATACTTGAAGAATAATCACAAAATCACTTGGATTTTGAAAGAATTTTTTAAAAATAAGATGTAGTTCTATCCTAAATGATGAATGAATCAAAGAATTTTGAAAATTGAATATTGAAAAGCATATTTCATTCTTTGAATGAATTGAAATAAGATTGAAAATATAATACATCTTTGACTATGGTCATAAAATGTACTATAAGATAATCTATATTTAAATTCAAATAAAGTATAAAACGCATTTTTGTGCTTTTATAGAGTTTGAAATGAAATTAACTCTCAATATATCCTGACTATGGCCATTGATATTGTGATCATCGCAAAAAAAATTTCTCTCTTGTTTTCTCTCTCTTCCTTCTCTTTTCCTTTCTAACCTCTATTTCCCTTTTTGAAGGGGAGAATAAAAGACAGAAAGAGAAGAGAGAAGAGAAAAGAAAGGAAGAGAGAGAGAGATAAACTCTTTTGCGAAGGTCTCACTTGACCTTAATTTTGAAAAGATTTAAAAGAGTACTTGCCTCTGTTTTGAAAATATTTGCGGGAAAATTGGGAGACGGGGCTCGCTTGTCGGTACGAGGTTCGACCATTCTTGGCGCCTTTACCAGGTGTAATCGAACCAAGGATCAAATTTATGCCTTTTTGCTTTGCCTAAATATTACCTAAGAATTTATTCTAAGTCTAAGTATGCACAAAGAATCATGCCTGTGTAAATGCAAAAGATGTATGCTCTTTTGAGAAGAATTTGGAAATTTTATTCAAGTGATTTTGAAATTATGAAGAATATGATGAAAAAATGATTTTTGAAAGTTGAAGACGGACTTGGAGAAGTTAGATTTTCTAACTTAAGATTTAGAATAGATCTTGAGTTTTGAAATAATCAAAGATTGAGATGAACCTGAATTTGAAGAAGGGAAATTTGAAAATGAATATAGACTTCAAAAATGGATTGAAAGTCAAGATGGTATTTAAGAAATGGAGTGGAATTCTAGATTTAAAGTTTGAAATCAGAATGGATCTTGGGTCTAGGTGGAATTTGAAAACAGAATTGGACTTTTAGATCTGGATTTCAAGATGGATTTGAATCCGAAATCTGGAATCCTAAATGGCATTGGATCCAAAGTCTGGAATCCAAGATGGAGTTGAATCTGAAATCTGGAATCCTAAATGAAATTGGATCCGAAGCCTGGAATCCAAGATGGAGTTGAATCCGAAATCTGGAATCCTAAATGAAATTGGATTCGAAGTCTGGAATCCAAGAAAGGGTTTGATTTTGAAAATCTGAATCCCAGGTGGAATTGGGTTCTAGATCTAGAATCCAAGATTGAATTTGGATTAAAAATCCAAAATGGGACTTTGAAGATGGATCTGGATTTTGGAAATCCAAATTTGAATTTAAAAGTGGGCTTTAAACTTTAGAGAAAATCGGATTTTGAGATTCAGAATCAATCTCAAAACCTTGATTTTGAATTGAGAATCAAGACTTAATCTTTGGATAGAACTTTGTAGATTTTTGGAAAATAAAGAATAAACTTGTTTTTAAACTTGAGTTTTGAGATCAGGAGATGAATCTGGGAATTTCAAAGTTAAATCAAACTTTGAAATTTGATCTAAGATGTTAAATTGAATTTGAAATTCAATCCTGAAAATGAATTTGGAATTTCAAAGTTGAATTGTACTCTGAAATTTGATTTGAATTGGAAATTGAATTTGGAATATAAAAAATGAAGTTGAAATTTCAAAGTCAAATTGGACTTTGAAATTGAATTTTTGAATTTTGAAATGAGATAGAATTGAATTTGAATTTATAGATAAGAATTGATTTGAGAAATGAAGAAGGTATTTGAAGAATTATCTCAAAATCACTTGGATTTTAAAAAGAAATTTTGAAAATATGATGTAATTCTATCTGAAATGATGAATGAATTAAAGAATTTAAGAATTGAACTTGAAGAGCACATTTCATTCTTTAAATGAATTGAAACAAGACTGAAGATATAATACATTCTTGACTATGGTCATTGAATGTATTATATAATAATCTGTATTTAAATTCACATGAAGAATAAAATGCATTATGGTGCCTTCATAGAGTTTAAGATGAAATTAACTCTCAATATATCCTGACTATGGCCATTGATATACATTTTTGAGTTAATTTTAAGTTAAACTCTGATAAAGGAGAAAAATATTTAGAAATATGATGATTTAAAAAAGGGATCTAGTGTGGACCCAATGTTATCTCATAAAAGATAAAAATCCTAAGCATTGTCCACATCTTGACTATGGCCATCAATGTGGGTCATTTGCTTAGAATTAATTACCTCTTATTAGAACGGTGCACGTGCCATTCGTGTTTCACCATTGGTGAATTTTTGAAATAAAAGCAAAATAATATGAAACAGGTAATTCATGATATTTACATGTTCATACATTCTAATCTATGCTTGAAAAGATAAAATTCTCATGAATATCTAACTATTACAACCTTGAAATTGAAATGATAAAATCCTAATCTAAGAAGGAAATCAACATTTTCCAGATATTCCTGCAAAACAGAGTTAGTATAAAGCAAAATGCAAAATATGGAAGAAAATGGAAAATACTATGTTAAGAATCAACATCCATATGGTGATGTCTAGGCTAATGAATGAATGCATATATAATGCCCAAATGGTATGCTTATGCTAAATGAGAATAAAATGAAGTGTTATGATATCACATAAATCATAATACCCAAGAACCGGCTGTCATAAGGTTTATAAAGAGCATATGGCTATTTTACAATCCATGACCAAAACCATATGACTTATGCCTAAGATACAATGCCTATGAATATGCTATGACATGATAAAACACATGAACTTGTTATGAAAATGATGCAAAGGGAAATGAAATACTGTGTGACTGTCCGGTGATTATTCAATAAAAACACCAAGTGTTGTTAAATGACATTGGGTGACACCAAGTGATTGGTAATAAACTGAGAGCACAGGTAAGTGGTAAGGGATATGGTAATTGATGGTGTAATAGCTATGTTAGCCACAAATTTAGCATTTTCCCAATGATAAGAATATGCAGTAATACGGGGATGCTATGAAATGCTATGATAAATGAAGCTACAGAGGAAGCTGAAGTATTGTGAAAGTGCAAAGAAGTGAAGTAGGTGTAGGCAATGTGTAGGAAATAGAAGTGGCTGAACAGTGGAAGTGTAGAGGTGAGTTGAGAGGCTGTGCAAAAAAAAGGGTTGAAGATGGTGTTATGTAGTGAAAGTGAAAATGTGGTAGTCTAATGTTGTGAAGTGGTAACAGAGGATTGACATAGGATGAAACACATGCTCTGTGTATTAGTGAAATGGAGGTGCAGCTGTGGGTGAAAAAATTACAGTGAGTGATATCACTGTTGGTGGCACGACAGCTGGGATACATTGTGTTATGTAATAAGTGAAGTGGGATTGGATATACAAGGGATTGTGGCTGGAAATGGTGGCAGCATACATAGTCTTGAGGGTGCTGTGATATGGTGTTATGATAGTGCCATGTGATAGATAAATGCAGATGAATTGTCACATGAATGTAGTGGTAAGTGTGTGCACAGTGGGTAGTGATGAAATGGATAGTGTATTTTGCAGAAAAAAAAATCTTAACAGCAAAGATGTTGTGCAAGCTAAAATGGGGTAAGTGTATGACAGTGGCTATACATCATTAACACACAAAACGTGAAATGCCAGTGGTTAGCAAATATAAATGCATTGCTAATACACAAACTGGAAAGTACTCAGTTAGCAAATGCATTAGATAACAACATGAATGTGCAACAATGGAGACATACTGAAAGTGTTGAATGTGGTATAAGAATACTGCCACAGGTAGATGAATGGGTATAACAGTGAAGAGATAGGTCAATGGAAAGGGTGCAGAATATCGTGTGATGAAGCATGCAGGGGTCGACAATGAAAGGGTGTCGTAAATGGATGAAAGGTGTTATTGGTGGCTGATACAGGAGATAAACAATGTAGGCCCTAAGATGTTGGTGGTGGGGATGGAGGTTGCAACAAATGGGACTATAGCAGAGTGGAATGGGTGATATGTGGGGCTAATGGAGTGAACTTGTGTACATATGTACTAAAAAAAAAACTTACAGCAATGACTACAGTTAGTGCACATAGAGAACAAGGGTTGCCAATTAAGACTGGCTCCCTAGGTAACACCCTATTTATCAATGAATTAAGGTAATGAAAGTTGGAAAGATGTTTAAAAGAGAACATGAAACATTTAGTTTAACCTTCAGCAAACCAAAAAGACAAGAAAAAAAATGTGGCCTGTGTCCATCCCAGCTCAACTCTAACAACATACAGTTCCAGAATTCTTGATTGTGCATTGATTCCAACAGCAAGTTAACCCCAAGTTTTTAATGGAATGTTCTGATTAACAAATCTGGTAGACAACGTACCAATGTGAAGGAGGCGAGGGGACATAACTCCCATCACCACCAAATACAGTTCACAATGAAAAATGCACACAGGTTTATTTCGTCCATCATGAAGAGTTTGTAAACAGAGACAACATAAGTTTGCAAATGATGAAAATAAAATGAGAATGCTAAATGAAACCGAATACTTGATGCTTAATGAAATTAAATGGATAAAATTAAATACACGGTGCTGGATTGAATTAAACCTAAACCTGATTGTAACTTCTGAATTAAAAAAAAATGGATGCACGATAGACAAATAGAGGATGCTTCAAATGCTAGAAATGAACTATGACTAAATGTAGATGAATCTGAGAGGAAGAATATAAACAAAAATGACTAAATAGCAATAGGGAAAGTGATCAAAGAAATGACTAAATCAACAAGCCACAAAATCTAAAAAAAAATATGTAATGAGGTCTGGAATACAGACGTGGATCAAAATGAGGGATAAGACACAAACGACGTAAAATGTCATGCTGAACCTGAGCATGTCAGCAAGTGGTGATGGGGGGGGGGGGGAGATGAAAATGATCTGTATAGATCAATGGACTGGACAGTCAAGACAAACGTAGACCCCTAAGCAGAATATAGTGAAATAATACAATTGCTAAATGATGGAATCAAAGGTGGGAAGAAGACTCTAAATCATCAACAGGTGATGATTCAGAAGAATATCCCGTTAATTCTGGAGATTATATTAAAATAGAAGAACATTTAGGCCAAAACATGATGAATCGTATGCCAAAGTAAGTGCAGGATACATCATCAGCATGAATTAAGTCATATCCAGCAACAATTGATCAAAGTAGGATGGAAAGAGAGCATTGGATGCACATGCTGTAATGATCTGAATACTAAAAATAAAGAAAAGAAAGCAGGAAAGTGAATGATGATACACAATATGACGATGGCGAACAATATTAACAGGAATATAGCAGGGGCCAAAACCAATACATCGGGCACCGCTACAGGGAGAACCAAGCATGATCATAAATTCACTTATGTGTGAACAAAGTAATTCTATACTAAGTTACAAAAGGAATATAGGAATATGGGAGTTCCATCGATGTTGCTCCTGTAAGTCGAGGCTGCTACAGGCAGTTCGACATTACAGAGAATGTTTTGATAAAACGAAAGTAAGGGAACCCAGCATGACTTAAAACAAATCCAAAACAGGGAAAAAAAAATTAAAGCAGCATCATAGCAAGTAGAAATAGAAACCGGAGCCGAAACAGAAGTCGAAACAAGCTAGAACAGAATGCGAACAAAAATTGAAGATGAGAACAAGAAAGAAACAACTTAAAACAGGAAATAAATATGAATCAGAAATTAAAACATGAATTGAAACCATAATGAACAGGAAATTGGAAGAAAAAAAGAAACAAAAAAAGAAAGGAAAAAGAAAATCAGATGTTGGAACTGGAGAGTACCAATTGATATCGCATATAGGTAGAGCGACATTGTTACAAACAATTCGCTACTACCAGGGATGCTTTAATGGAACCAAACTGAAAACCCAAAAGGAATCGAAGAATAACAAAGAAGAAAAGGGAGAGGCTCTCGCCGGAAGCTCTGAAGGTCAATCGACAGAGAGGAAGTGAGGAAGACCGACCCCCTTAGGATTGCTGGAAGTTTCTGCCGAGTGGAGTTACCCTTTTACTTTTGTGGAGATCCTCTGCTGCTAAAGGGGACGAGGGTTCTCTCTTCCGCAGAGAGGGGGAGGATTGTAATGGGGGAAGAGAAGAAAATCGAGCGTTGGTTGGAGGGTGGAGCTGGATGGCGCCAATCGATGATCTTGATCATCCCCCCATGGCTCTTCTTATAGCAGAAGGCCGTTGGGGGGTCTTACCAATCGAGTCTCTGTTTTTAAAAGATTTTGCAAAATAAGGTTTTTTCAAAAGATTTTCTTTAAAAGGTGGTTTAAAATAACAAAAAAAACTTTCAAAAGGGGCTCCTAAACTATATTTATATTTTCTTTCTATTTTTATATTATATTTTTTTGTTCTTTTCTTTGTATTTTCTATATATATATATATATTTTGTATTTTTGACATAAAAAACTATGAAACTAAGGGGAAAAAAACATTTTATAATTTTTGAGAAATATTTACAAAAGAAGGGTTTTTTGAGGATTCAGGCTTTAAATTTTGGAAATTTCTTTGAAAAACGGGTTTGGATCCAGATTTTGAGGAGATATTTGAGTTTTTAACCTTGAATTGAGAAATACAGAGTAGTGAACCCAAAATGGACATCGGGTGGTCTGTCCGAGCCTTTCAGAACTTATTTTTGGCATTTTTGTAATTTTAATTCGAAAATTAGATAACGAGGCTCAGGTTTGGATTTTAAACACTGGGTCCAGATCCAAAATCGAGTCAGATAAAAAATGGAGTTTACTCCAGAAAATTCGAAGAATAACTGAAATCTGGATTGGAATTGCTTTGATTTTCTCAAAAGATGGAGCCAGGGGTAAAAAGAAAATATTTACGAGATTTTGAAAAATTTGGGGTGTTCACAGATGCCCCTCTTTGCTACTAAGCTGGTTGAGAGCCGAGCTTAGTTGCGAAGAAAACACTCCAAATTTTGAAAAATGCCTCAGCGAGAGAATCTGAACTGGGTGTGGAAGAATTTATTTTGAAAGATATGGTTTCTCAGGCTTAAAATCTTATCCTGAATGGTTTTGGGGAGATGAAATCCTCGAAAATGATGACTGAATAACAAAAGTGAGGAAATCGTGATGGGATTTCGGGTAAAGATCCCGAAATGGTGAAAAATAAGAATTTTGGTCAAGTCTTATGAGTGAGACAAGATCAACTTTTGGAATAACTCAGGTTTAGCCCTTATCCTGGATGGGATAAAGATATTATCAAGACGAATTTCAGGTTTTACCCTCACCTGAATGAGAAAGGAATATACAAAGACCTTGATGGGACATTTTTGAGAAGAATGTCTCGTGGGATGAAGCTCAAGTATGATCCTTTTTGGATGGATATACAAAGCATGAATTCCTTTGTGGGGGAAACCATGTTGGGAATGGGAGGATGTTATCGTCGCAAAATTTTTCCCGTCTTCCCTTCCTTGCGGAAGAGAGAGGAAAATGCTTTCACGATTCAAACTTGATCGTATTTTGGAAATTGTTTTGAAATACTCGCCTCCGTTTTGAAAATTGCGAGAAAATCCATGGGATGGGGCTCGACCTGTTGGTACGAGGTTCGACCGTTCCTGCCGCCTTTAACAGAGGTAATCGAACCAAGGACCAAAATTGTGCTTGACTTAGCTAAATCATCGAAATTGTGTTCTATCCTAAATGCACAGAGAATTCAGGCATGTGCTATGAGATTTCATAAAATGCAAGTTGGAAAAATATGATGTATGCTTAAAAAAAATTTGAGTTGAAAAGCATTTCTGAGGGAAAAAGATGTAAATCAATCTCTCAGGAAACTCAGACGAAGAAGATTTGAAATTTCGAGAAAGTTTATAAAGATTTGGAAAATCTTGAAGAAATGAGAATCTCGAGAAAATGGTAAGAATTTTAGAGAAAAGGATGAACACTTGAAGAGGAAAACACTTGTCAGGAAAACTAGGACTTTGAGAATTTTCTTAGGAAAATGATGGAAAATTTATAGGAAAACTCATTGGAGAAGGAAATTCAAAACTTAGGAAATTGAATTCTTGAGAATCTTGTCCTTGAAGTATCTGAAAATCAACTTTGATTCTTGAGAAAGATGAGAAATTCCTTTTTTGAAAATGAATCTTAAGAAATTTAACATTTTCAGGGAAAATCATGGGAAACTTTGATTTGGGAAATCCAACTTCGTAAATCTTCATAGTTTCTTGAGGAATTGATTTCCATGGAGTGAAAATTTCTTGAGAAAATTATGAGAAAAGCAGATGATACAGATGATTTGAATGAATGAATGCACTTTGAAAAGATTTCTAAAAAATTTGTTGGAAAAATGTGTATTAAGCCCAAGTAAAGCCTTCACATATTCTGACTGTGGCCATGAATATGTTTAGAGTTAATTTGAATTAATTCACGATATTTTGAAAAATTTGGAAATATGATGTACATTTTTAAGATAGCCTAAAAGTGTAGGCTCAGTGTGGCTAGTAGAAATATGATGGATCTGGGTCTCGCCCATATTCTTACTAGGGCTGTAAATATGGACTCCAACGAGTTCATCAACTCTCTAAGAGTTGGTGCATGTGCCATTCGTGTACATCCATGGTGTTTTTGCAAAATGAGATATATGAATCATAGAATCAGGCTTTTGCAGGAATCAAACTACATGAGATGCATCCTAATCTAAGCAGTAAAAGTAAATATTATTCCAAGTTTGATTATTACATCTCTGACATGAGTCAAAATAAATGAAATAATAAAAAAAAAATACATGGTATAACAGAATCAACATCCTCCAACTTTCCTGCAAAATGAGAATTAGTACAAGATAACCAAGGAAATGGGTATATATATAATATGTACAATGAAGATATATATATATATATATCAAAATGCTAAAATTTATACTAAATGACATGTAACAATGGAGGTGTATTTATATGAGAAAATAACTACATGAATGCTCATATATGGAAACAAATGCACATGAAAGGATCCATATGTATATATAAGTATATATATATATACATATATATATATATATATATGCATATATATATGTAGATATATGCATATATATATATATACATATATTAAGAAAATACCCATATTAATTAAAATTCCATACATAATGGGTAAAATCAGAAAATACAGGGTATATACAGTTTCTGTAGGTGATTTCACAAAGCCGTAATTCCCAAATTGTAATATAATTTTCAGTAAAATTGGGTATGGAGTTTTCCTATATATCAATAACAAAGCGTGCCGAAGATGGTATAGAGATCATGAATGGATATGGATATATCCGTTCATGAACATAGTCGATTATTAAGACTGCATACCTGCAGAAAAGATAGTGGCTAAATGCATAACCTACCAATATGCAGGAGATGACAGATGATAAAATGACAGTACACATGTTACCAATGATATGAAGTGTTAAGATGGATATACAGATGCTTATCCATGGGTGATGAAGTGTTATAAAGGGCCACATGCAAATATGATATGGGTGATAGTGCGTATAATGCACAAATGACATAAGATGCTGAAAATAAAATGGGTATGGGATATGGTTGATGATATGCAAAGATGAAGGCCTTAGTTGCTATGGAAGGCACGGGGAAATCAATGCCTATATGCAGTAAATGAAAGAGTAAAATGCTATAAAGTTACAGAGAATTGACCATGACAGGTACAACCATGAGAGGTTACTTTGGGAGTAGCAAATGAGTAGAGATGTAGTAAAGATGAAAGTGCAGTGGAGTGCAGGTAATGGCTATTAATGTCCAGACATAGCTTCATCAAACAAAATTTTAGCATTGAGCTAAACAAAGCATGATCTCATAACTCAGATGGTGATGTCCAACCATAGCTTCATCAAAGAGGAATTTTAGCATTAAGCTATATAAAGAACAATCACATAAATCAAATGGTGATGTCCAGCCATAGCTTCATCAAACATGAATTTAGCATTAAGCTAAACAAAAGCATGATCTCATAACTCAGATGGTGATGTCCATCCATAGCTTCATCAAACAGGAATTTAGCATTAAGCTAAACAAAAGCATGATCTCATAACTCAGATGGTGAATCGAAAGAAAAGCAAAGCCATACCTATAGGCAGCAAGTGGGAGCCTTTCCTCTGTTGCTAGGCTGAATAAAATGGGGAAAACGCTGGGTTCTCTGCTGGATTGTGGACCTCCTGCAGCTTGTGGACTGAAAAAGGGGTAGCAGGAACCAGCTGGATCTTCTGTAACCAATGATGAAGGGGCACTCTCCTGCGGATGGGCTGCTGCTTCCTCTGCTGCTGGGCTGAAGAAGGGGCAGCAGGAACCAGCTGGATCTCCTGCTACTAAGCTGAAGGCAAGGTGCAAAACGTTGGCGGTCTATGCTGATGGGCTGAAGGAGATGCAGAAAACGGCTGGCCCTTGGATTTCCTGCGGCTGATGGGCTGAAGAAGATGCAGGAGACGGCTGTCCCTTGGACCTTCAATACCAAATCCTCAATGAGGATCCCCTCCATGGCAGAAAAACCCCTACAATAAGAAAGCAAATCCCCAAAAAAATCACTCGATCCTCCTCCCCTTCTCGATCAATGGCTGGCTCTTTTAAAGACCTTCAGCCTCTTTCCAAAAAAAAAAAAAACGCAGCTTCTTGTTTTCAGTTATGGTTTTTGAATTTTTTTTCAAATTGGAACTTCAATGCTGCTGTTTTCAAAAGGGCGCATCTTGTATTTTTCAAAAAAATTTCATTTCATTTACCTAAGTTTTAGGTAAAATGAAATTTATTTTATTTTTTTGGGAAGTTCGGCTGTGCCATTTAAGGCTGCTTCCTTCTTAATTTTTTTTATGTAAACAAATCAATAAAAAGGAATAAAAATGAGTATTGAAATAAATGAGAGGCTTTTATGGAAATGCCACCTCAACCTACTTTTAAAATCCTTTTGAAAATAAAGTTTTATTTTGTTTTTGCAAATCTTTTATTTTCAATTGGGGTGCCACATGTGTGTGGGCCCACTAACTAAAAAATAAAATAAAATATATAACATTAAGAAATTAAACAGAAGAATTTGCAAATTGGTGCGATCTCCTGGTGGGTCTTGCTTGAAAATAAGAAACATACCTGGGAATCTGAGTATGATGCTAGTTCAAAGGTGGGTCCTGCTCCATTTATTGGAAAATAAAAACATAAGAAATAACCTCTTTTTTGGAATTTTTATAATACGAGATAAAACTTTGTTTATTTTCAAGAATTTGGAAAAAATTGGTTTTTCTGGGCAAAAATATGGATAAAGAAAATACAGAAATTTTGTAAAGAGATTTAAAATCTTTTTATAAAAAGTTTTGAGATAAAATCAATATCCAAATATCCAGATTATTTTCCTTGAGAAAGACTTTTGTAATTCAAAGTCCTGGGGGTAAAATGGGAAAAATTGGTAATTTTGAATACCGAGGGTTTTAAAAATCAATTTTGAAAAGTTTAAAAATCAAATCTGGATTAACAATTTTGAAAATCAGGAGTTCTGGATCTTAAAGTGACATGCTGTGCAGTGAAATGATGCAAAGCGTTCATGCAATGCTATGCAAAGACATGTTCTATGAAATGTCATTCTGAATCTAGAATTGGAAATTCTAACTTCTTGTCCAGAATAAAATTTTGAAAATTTGCAGTTTGAAGATGTCTCTGAACCTAAATATAAAAATTTTGAGGCTCAAGAATGAAATTTTGGACTTTCTGCAAGGTTCAATATCAAAAAATGACCATTTTGCCCTTTATTGTTTTCGGAGAAAAGAAATGTGATAATTGGTGGAGATGTCAAGAAGGTGAGTGAAAATTTGGGGTGTTTACAGATGCCCCTCTTTGCTACTAAGTAGGCTTATGGTCGAGCTTAGTGGCAAAGAAAAACACTCCAAATTTGGGTTATACATATAAAATGCCCCAGTCAGAAGGATCTAACTGGGTATGAAGAAATTAGCCCGAGGAAGATGGTAGATATGAAATGGAGAAATGAAGAGGAAAGATTCACTCTGTGAGAGTGAAATTCAGGTTTATGGCCTTAACCTGGATGGGACAGAAAATGCTTCGTATGGAACGAAGCTCAGATTTGACCCTTAACCTGATTGGGGAATGAAATATCTCATTGAAATGAGATTAAGGTTTATACACTTAACCTGATCGGGTGGAAAATGAAATACCTCTTTGAATGAGGCTCAGGTTTGTACCCTTATCCTGATTGGGCGGAAAATGGAATACCTCTTTGAATGAGGCTCAGGTTTGTACCCTTATCCTGATTGAGGAATAAAATATCTCATTGAAATAAGATTCAGGTTTATACCCTTAACCTGATCGGGTGGAAAATGGAATACCTCTTTGAATGAGGCTCAGGTTTGTACCCTTATCCTGATTGGGCGGAAAATGAAATACCTCTTTGAATGAGGCTCAGGTTTGTACCGTTATCCTGATTGGGGAATGGAAAATTGAATAGTATGATGAAACCTTCTGATTTTGCACAATAAATCCAACAGGGGTTTTGCAAAAGGAAGGAAAATGGGGTCCCTAAAGCTTGAAAAGGGGTTGATTTTGGGCGTCTCGTTGCTGAGACTAAATAACTTTTGAAATTGCCTTTTGCGAGAAAATGATTGGTGGTTCGACCTCAAACCGAAATGGGACTGTCTATGGTGAGACAGTGGGGACACAGGGAAGTGTGCGAATTTGAGAGCTCATGCTCTCAAAGAGGGAAAGGAATCAAGTCCTTAAAAGGGATTGAAAATTGGTGTCAGGATGTATAAAAAATGGACATCACGCTCTCACTTCACGTCAGGATAGCTAGAAAATATTGTCAAAAGGCTTGAGAATTTTGTTGTTGATCCAAAATATTTGAAATGATGCATATTTTTGCAAAGATATCCCTCCTTTTCTACCTGAAGCATTACCTCCCAACGAGATTGACTTCGTAGAATCGAGATTTGAAATCCAAATTGCTTGCAGTTGACCTTCTTCAAGGAAGCTATCAATTTCCTTGATATGAACAAAAAAGAGAATTTGATATTATGAAAGCAATTGATGAAAGAGTATTGATAATAGAATTTCACAAGTTTAAAGAAGATTCTTGATAGATTTGGCAGTTTGATATCCTGGGAGCTTCTCTCATGATAATCTTTCTGCACTCTTTTTGGCTCTCTTGGGTTTTGGTTACATTCTCCTTCATTTTAAAGATGTCCTGACTTTTTCTCTCTTTCTTGTTTTTTTTTTTGGAAGGGTACATCACAAACTCCTTCAACTTGGAGATGTTCCGATCATTCTTTGACGATCAATATCAATCATTTATGGCTTTGCAATAACGTTGAATCTTCTTTTCTGGCCATATCGAGGATTTATCCTTCATCCTTTTGATTGACCAATAAAAAGAATTTGAATTCTGAATCTCTTTTCGTAAAAGCTTCACTCTTTTGGAAGTAATACTAAAGGTAAGCTAAGATAGAAATAGAGTTTGAAATCAACAGATAATTGATTGACAAATTGACAAAATATTCTTGAAATCCTTGGTGAAGGAGAGCGTTTGAGGTCCGGCTCAACACATCCGTGACGAAAATTCTCCTCTCTTTTTCCCCAAAAAGAGAGACTCAGGCTTAGCCCTTACCTGAATGGGAAATGGGAAATACTCCTCTCTTCCCTAAGGAGGAGGTGTTTGTAAAATGAATTTTCGAAGAGAAATTAAGCTTTCGTCAAAGCTTCCTAATATTAGGCTTCTCTTATTGAAAGGAGGCCGATAATAGTGAGGTCTGAAAATTGGGTCATGAAAGAAACGGGTCCATCACACTCTCCCTGAAAAGAGGGTCCTTCATGACAAAAATAGCCTAGTATAAAAAATTGGGGTGGCCACAAGAAAAGTGAGTCTCTGTCGAGCCTCTCCCTATGAAAGGGTTCCTTGTGTGAAATTGGAAATTGTTTTGCAAACGGTTCACGAAGACGCGAGTCCCTTCAAACTCTCTCTAAAAAGGGGCTAAGTGAACGACTTGGATAGCATGCGAAAAGGATGAGCTCCCTCGAACTCTCCCTAAAAAGGGTCTCTCGCAAGAGAAAATGATTGAAATTGATTGACCAAAAGGTCAAAATTAGAAATTGGAAAATTGATTGTTTGGAAATTGGATGACCTGATGGTCGAAATTGAGAATTGGTTGACCAAAAGGTCAAAATTGTGTGACCCGAAGATCGAAATTGAGAATTAAGTGACCCGAGGGTCGAAATTGAGAATTTGGTAATTGGAATTTGTAATTGGAAATTGGGTGACCCGAGGGTCAAGATTGAGAATTGACTGATCCAAAGATTTAAATTGGAAATTGGTGGGAAAAATGTCAAATTTTGAGAAATTGACTGACCCTGCAATTTAAATTGGAAATTGGTGGGCAAAATGTCAAATTTTGAGAAATTGACTGACCCTGCGATTTAAATTGGAAATTGGTGGGCAAAATGTCAAATTTTGAGAAATTGACTGACCCTGTGATTTATATTGGAAATTGGTGGGCAAAATGTCAAATTTTGAGAAATTGACTGACCCTGCGGATTGAAATAACTTGGATCAATGTAGGAGAATAAATGACTCGAGTCAGAGCTTGAATAAAGTAAAGAGATCACGAGTCGGAACCCGAATCAACAAAGTAGAATGAAGAGCTCGAGTCAGAGCTCGAATAAAGTAGAGAGATCACGAGTCGGAACTCGGATCAACAAAGAAAAATGATTTGAAGGAAATCTCGAGTCGGAACTCGGTTTTTCAAAAGAAAAAAAAATAATTTGAAGGAAAACCCGAATCAGAACTCGGTTTTTAAAGAAAATAATTTGAAACAAACCCGAGTCGGAACTCAGATCTTTAAAGGAAAATAATTTGAATAAAAACCTGAGTCGGAACTCGGTTTTCAAAGACCGACTTAAAAGTTGGATTTTGAAAATGTACAAATTTGAGCACTGGTTTTTGAAATAATACCAGTTCGAGCGCTGGGTTTTGGTTCAGTATTAACGATTGTTTTTCGATTTTGAATAACAATTAAGAGTTGTGATGGGACTGTTTGTTGAAATCCCAATATTGACCAGATTGTTGTTAATGCAGTTGAATGCAACCAAATGCAAATTGATGCGCATGAATGCACAAGTGTATGAAATAAGAAATTTGTTTATCCTGCCTGCATACAGAACAAAATTTTAAAAATGCCCCAATGTAACTGGGAAAAGAAAGTTTGATTATTATTTTGAAGAAAATAGGAGGTTTACAAGGGAAGAATAGATGCTTCAAGTATAGAACTTTTTTAAGTGTCGAGCATTAATGGGATCTGGTAATTCTACCCCATCGGCATTGATGAGCCGATATGAGTTGCGAAGTAATGCTTCTTTGACGTCATATGGGCCTTCCTAATTTGGTGACCATTTCCCGCCGGGATGATGCTTGAGATAAGCTGTGGATTGAAGCACTAAATCATTGACTTTGAATCTTCTTTCGATAATAGTCTTCGCGTACTGCCTGGCTACTCTCTGGCGATAGGATTGGGCATGCTTTGCTGCTTTTAGCCTTCTCTCATCGAGCAAGTCTAGCTGTACCAGTCGAGGTTGCTGGTATTGATCAAGGGGTAATTGCAAAAGTGAAGCAAATTTCAAAGCGGGCTTCTGAACATGTAGCGACAATACTACTTCTGTTCCATAGACCAATTCTGATGGAGTAACATTTGTTGAAGTGCGAATGGTGGTCCGATAGGCCAATAGTGCATCGTGGATCTTCTCATGCTAGTCACGGCCTGTTTCCATAGTTCGCTCCAAGATACGAATTAAGATCTTGTTGGTGGCCTCTGCCTGACCATTCCCTTGAGGATAATATGGAGCGGAAAAATGATGATAGATCTTGAACTTTGAGCAGAATGTCTTCATCTTTTCATTCTTAAAATGACTGCCATTATCTGACACGATGTCATGCGGGATGCCGAATCGGCAGAGGATGCTCTTGTGAATAAAAGAGACCACATGTCGGCCTTCTACTGTGCGGAGAGTGATAGCTTCTACCCACTTGGTGAAATATTCTGTTGCGGCAAGGAAGTATTTGTGGCCATTTGAAGCAGAAGGAGTGATGGGACCTACGACATCGAAGGCCCACATAGAGAACGGCCATGGAGAAACAACATACTGCAAATATGTTGCTGGAGCATGGATGGAAGGTGCGTGTATCTGACATTGAACACACTTCTTCACAAAATGATAACAGTCTTGCTGCATAGTTTTCCAATAATAACCGGCTCTGATGATTTGCTTGACAAGGGTTTGGTAGCCGATGTGACCACCACAAATGCATTTGTGTGCTTCTCGCACGACTTCTTTGGCTTCATCTTCGTCTAAGCATCTAGAATATTCTGAACTAAATCCACGACGATAAAGGACATTGGTCAGAATGAAATATCGAGTAGACATACGCTGGATTGCTCGCTGCTCTTTTTTTGAGAGTTCTGGAGGAAATTCACCAGTTTTTATGAAAGTTTTGATATTGTAATACCAAGGCTTCTTCTTTTGCTCAGCTTGGTTTACTCGTTCTGTTGGAAGGAAAGCAGGTTGGTCAAGTCTGCCAATTTTGAATAAGCGACAAGATTCTCCATTCTTGAATGACATAATGGAACCTAAACTGGCTAGGCTATCGGCCACTTGATTAAAATCTCTCTCGATATAAAAGAGTTGAAATTCTTCGAACTTGCTGACAACAGCTGAAACGATTTTCTGATAAGGAAATAGCTTTTGATCTTTGACTTGCCATTCTGCTCGAACTTGATTGACAACGAGTAATGAGTCACCGTAAGCGTGAACTCTCTTGACATTGAAGTCTAATAGAATCTTTAGACCTTGAATCAAGGCTTCATACTCAGCCATGTTGTGGGTACATTGGAAATCTAATTTGAGAGAGAATGAAATCATCTCTTTCTCTGGAGTGATAAATAAGATTCCAATGCCTATTCCAGCCATATTCTTGGAACCATTGAAAAATAAATTCCAGATTGGAGATTGTTGGATATTGCAGATTTGCTCATCCGGGAAATCATCTTCGGCTTTCACCTCTTCTGTTAGAGGGAAATCTGCCAATTGATCTGCAATTGCTTGATCTTTGATTGATTGCTGCAGGACATATTCTAAGTCATACTGCATCAGTAAGACTTGCCATTTGGTGACTCGTCCGCTGAGAAAAGGTTGCTTCAAAATGTATTTGAGAGGATTGAGTTTGGACAAAATTTTGACTTCAGATGCCAGCAGGTAGTGTCTTAGCTTCTGACACATCCATACCAGAGCTAGGCAGGTCTTCTCTATTTGAGAGTATTTCTTTTCATAATCTATGAAAGTCTTACTCACATAATAGATGGCGTGCTCTATCAGGCTGCCTTCTTTGTACTGCGCCAAGAATCCGCCGCATGCGACTTGATTGACTGATATATATAGCAAAAGAGGTTTTCCCAATTCCAGCGGATTTAGGATTGGAGGATTGAGAAGATATATCTTGATACGATCGAAAGATTGCTGACATTCTGGTCCCTATTCGAATTTCACTCCTTTTCTGAGTAAGTGGTTAAAGGGCTCACATCTCATTGCCAGGTTGGAAATAAATTGCCGAATTGATTGCATACGTCTCTGAAGGCTACGCAATTCTTTGAGATTCTTTGGGGGTGTCATATCAATGATAGCCTTTGCTTTGGCTGGGTCAACTTCAATTCCCTTTTTACTGACCAAAAAACCCAACAATTTGCCTGATTCGACTCCAAAGACACACTTTTGCGGGTTAAGCCTTAACTTATAAAGAATGAGTTGCTTAAAGACTTGATCAAGGGCTTCGAGGTGATCTTCTTCCTCTTTAGATTTCACGCATCCATGATTTTGTGCATCTGATCATGAAAGATAACAACCATTGCTCGTTGATACGTTGCTCCGACATTCTTGAGCCCAAAAGGCATAACTGTGTAGCAGAAAGTGCCCCAAGGTGTAGTGAAAGAAATTTTTGACTGATCGCGGGGGGCCAACTTAATCTGATTATAGCCAGAATATCCATCCATAAATGAGAACATGGCATGTCCTGCCGTGCTGTCAATCAGAAGATCAATGCTTGGAAGTGGATAATCATCTTTCGGAGTCGCCTTGTTGAGGTCTCTGAAGTCTATGCAAATCCTCACTTTGCCGCTTTTCTTTGGAACAACGACAATATTGGCTAACCAGTCTGGGTAGTCAATAGTCCGAATGAATCCTGCTTTGAGCAGATCTTCGAGTCCTTCTTTGACTTGTTGTTCTATTTTGAGATCCATTTTTCTCAGCTTTTGCTTAACTGGCTTAACATCTGGCTTCAAAACGAGTCGATGTTCGACCAATTTGGGATCTAAGCCCGACATATCTTTATATGTCCATGCGAACACTTCTTCATGTTGCTTGAGAAAATTTATAGGCCTTTCTTTTTCTTCCGGACTTAGACTGGTACCGATCTTGAGAACCTTGGGATTGTCCTCTGAACCGATATTGACATCTTTAGTTGGGTCTTGTACTAGAGCGAATGGTTCATCTTGTTTCTGAACTGAGGCGAATTCTGGTAATTCCTGAAGAGACTGATCAAATTCTGCATAATCATCTGACTGCTTTGCAACCTTGCTATATTTTGTGCTCGCTTTGACTCGGTGAATCGCTGTCGACTTCTGGAAAGCCTTTGTATTGAGAACGAGTTTCTTGATTGCTCGGGAAGACATTTCTGAAATTTTGGATAAGAAATTGGATTCAGAAAAAATCGTCCATCATACGACAAACAATCATTTGAAAAGAATCATGCATAAAATGACATTGAGTTATGAGGATATAGAGATAAAGGAGATAGATGGCATCCAGATAGACAAAGAAACTTGACATTTTATTTATTTGACTTGATAAAAGACATTGAGACATTTATTTTGAAAGGAATAGAAAGGAAAAGCAACAACTGATTTCTTAATGTGCCCCTTTAACAAAAACAATCTTCTTTGGTGAGCTCCCGCCGGAAAACCCCAGTCTTGCTCTATGGGGACAATGCTTTTGGATCATTGGCTTGACACGACCATCTTTATTTTTGTCCAGTCCTTTAAAGGGTTGATAACCATGCTTCAGAAGTAAATCAAATCCCTTTCCTGCTTTCATGAATTGTGGGAACAACATATGATCTTTGATAGTGTCGTAGTTGACACGCCCTCCAATCTTGAATAACTTGAGACCTCTCCATCGGGTCATGGCTACAGTGTGCAAAGCTAATTCTGAGGATGTCTGGAGTATTTCCCAACTTTCTCCGAGATTGACCTCTTCACTCTCTCTGATGCTAGGAATATCTACAGTGAATGATGGTCGAGGGATCATGGGCTGTGGGAGCCTTTCTTCTGGGTCCTCTCCTAATACAGTTGTAATCATTCCACCTTTTGACCATTTTACGCATTGATGCAGGGTAGAAGGCACTGCATTTGCATTGTGGATCCACGTTCTTCCGAGCAGCAGATTGTAGGTGGGTGGCACATTGACCACATGAAAAAGCACTGAATGTACCGAATAATTGATGAACACTTCCAATAATATCTTGCCTTTGGCCGTCTGACCATGATTGTCAAATCCGTATATGGTGATAGGATCTGGAATATATTCTTTATCCTTGATCCCTAATGCTTTTGCTGTCATCTCGGGACATATATTGAGGATACTGCCTCCATCAACTAGCACATGGGGTACTGTCATCCCTCTTACCCTCACGACGATGTACAGGGCATTATTATGAAATGAATGAGGCTTTGGAAGGTCCTCATCCGAGAAGGTGATCGATGCATTAGTCATGGCTGAATTCACTATTTGTGCCATGTCTTTAGGTGTGGTACTGGGCTTAACTTTAATCTTCCTGAGCAGATCATCCAGTATTTGTTGATGCTTGCAGGAACTCTTGGCCAAGTCAAGAATGAAAACATTGGACAGAGCGGTCAGAGGCTTCTGACTTGAATTTTCTGGCCTGGGTTTAATGATTTGATTGAGGAAGTCAGGAATTCCCTTTGACTTGGGGGCTGACTTTACAGGTGCTTCAGAAACTTTCATCTTGCCGAATGCTGAGATTAGGTCCATTTTCTTAGAAGCTGGGGCTGCTTGTCGTAGCACTGACACCTGATGTTGAACTTGGAGATCCTGAACAGAACATGGCTTGATGTGTTCATGAGGTAGGAACGACTGTTCAGATACTACTACTGTAGTGTATGAAGGAAAAGGCTGCTTGAGAATATCCATTTTCTCTTCTTCTTCTCCTTCTACCAATAAATTCTTGTCAATAAGATCCTGTACAATGTTCTTGAGAACGAAACAGTTCTCAGTGCTGTGTCCCACTGTCCTGTAGAACTTGCAGAATTGATCTTTCCATTTCCCCATAGGCACAGAGGGATCGGCCAGTCTAGGCAACTTGACCATTTCCTTCGACAACATGTACTCAAGCACATCTTCGAGTGATTGGTCGAGAGGAGTAAATTTTCGGTCATAATTCCATCCTTCATGTTTAACTTTTTCACGCAGTTTCGACCCTTGGTCTTGCTGAGGAGGTTTGCTGTATTGAGGAGCAGACTTCATTTTCTGATCACCTTTGTTATTAGAATTGCCTGCGCCGTAGCAATAATCTTTTTTCTGCCCTTTATACTGATTTTGACTATTGTTGTTGTTGGCAGAGAAGGTGAAGTGAGCTTTCTTCTTCTGCTCACCTTGAGGGTTGTTCTTGGAAAATGTGAAGCCTTCATAGACTCCGTTCTCTATGCTCAGCTTGAGCCATTCTGCTCGCTCAGTTAATTCAATGAAGGTCCGAGACAGTGCGGTGGAGATCAATCCTCTTAGAGGTTGCAAAAAATTGTTGAGGATTAGGGACAGGGTGTGCCTTTTTGAAATAGGATCTCTCATTTTATTGCAGACTGATCTCCATCTATGAATAAAGTCTCGTGCTTTTTCATTCTCATTCTGCCTCAGATTGCAGAGATGACTTAATGTCGGGAGCGCCTGTGTATTAAACAAGAAGCGTTCAATGAATAAATTTACAACTTTATCGAACTCCTTGAGCTCGATTGGATTGATATGCTCAGCATACCATTTAGCTGCAACTCCTTTCAAGCTGTAGGGGAAACATAGAAATAGTGCTCTGTTATCTCTCTTGAATCTTGAGCACTCTGCAAAAAATGTGGCGAGATGAGCTTTTGGGTCGCCAGAACCATCAAACTTGATGAATTTACGAGGAAGGTTTTCTAAATCATCGTCCCCTTCTAGGCCATCATAAAAGTCCTCGCTAGTGAAGACTTTCTTGCCCTTGTCACAGGCTTGCAGATCTTTAACAACTCGGGCCATTTCTCTGAACTGTGCTTATAGGGGCTCTTCTGTGACCTGACTTTTTGGTTTGTGACTCTTCCTTTGTTCTCGGCCCCGTTTCTGAAATGCTGGAGGCACCTCATATTCTTCATTGGTGTCTTCAATTGAGTCTGTTCCGTTTGAGATCTCTTCCGGCTGAACCTGCTTCTTGGAAGCCTTCTTATTCTTATGCCCGTGGAACTTTTCTCTGAATGGATTCTTCTCTACACTGGTCCCAGCCTGTTCACTCATCATTTTTTTCATCATCTTTCGAAACATGGCATACATCTGTGGATCTATGCCATCGTCCTCTTGTTGCTGATCTTGATTCACGGGAGGATCCATTTCTCCTTCTGAGGCTGAGGAGTGTTGTGGTGACGCAGTTCTTCTTCCTGATCTTGTTCGAACCATTAAATGCTGCAGATGCTCTCTATAGGCAAAGACCTGATTAGATTATGGAGGAATTGGCTTTTGGAAGAAATATTTGCTGTAAATATGGTAGACAATTTGAAAAGGTTATCCCATTACTAGGGACTGAGTCATCGCAGTAATTATGACAATTATGTTGTCATTCTTTGAAAGAGAAATAAACAACGAAAATGTGCCTTGTTACCTAGGCGAGGTCATCAAACCATAATAGAGAGATAGAAAATTTTATTGAAATGAGAAAAAATATGATTTCATTGATCTTGACAAAGAGGTGGAGGACAAACAATTTGCCACCATTCACGATAGTCAACAGACACTCTAGGACCAGGAAAGATTTTAAGAGAGACAAAGGAATCTCAGCCGTAGCGGGCGGAATGATATGCCCTAGACCATTGTGCGGAAGTGAGATCAAACTCTGCCATAGCTCCTGATAGCAGTCGGGCTTCGACATACTGCTGCCTCTAGAAAAACTGTCGAACACATCGCTTCGGTTGGTAATAAGTGCAAAAGAAAGGTCCCAACAACTTGAACCGCTTGCCATAAGCGTATGTATATCTGAGAGGAGATAGTTGTCGATCAAAGTAGTCCCAGACTATGTCATCTTCTTGAATTCTGTCGATCATGGACCGGTACTGCGCCACTGAAAGAAGTTCTTGACCATTATATCTGAAAGAGCTTGCTCGGGCTGGAACATGTTGGAAGAACCAGGATTGAAGCACGTAGATGCATCCTTCGACGAGAATAGATTCTTCAAGTGAAAACCGAGTCAGACCCCGATACAGGAAGGCGAGCGCTGCCATGGCTATGGAGAGTTGGTTGGTCTGTCGACTTCCCCATCTTCGCATAAGCTGGATTATTCTGATATCCATGTAGTTTTGTCCATCTGGGAAGAGGGCTAATCCTACAGTGCATAGCACCATTGCATTCTGAATCCTTTCTTTAGCTGTCCTGGATAGCGAGCTGACTTCGACAAAGGTTCCGTACTGGCGGTACAACTCAAGCTAGGGATGGCAGTGGACCAGGGGAAAGCGGGCCCCTGCCCCGCCTCGCCCCGTTTGGACCGGGGATGAAGGGTATGAAACGGGGATGGAGGCGGGGGTGGAGGATAAAATCCATCCCCGCCGCAGAGGCGGGGCGGGGGTGGACATGCACTTTTCCCCGCCCCGCCCCGTCCCCGCCACGATCCTCGCCTAATCCCCACCCCAACCCCGCCCGACCACTTTTCCCCGCAATATCCCCGCCCTGCCTCATCCCCGTTTGGACCGGGGATGAAGGGTATGAAACGGGGATGGAGGCGGGGGTGGAGGATAAAATCCATACCCGCCGCGGAGGCGGGGCGGGGGTGGAGGTGGAAACCTTGTCCCCCGCCCTGCCCCACTGCCATCCCTAACTCGAGCAGGTTGACATATTCATTTCCGTCCAACTGGATCAAGGGCCAAGATCAGCGGCCTGTCATACGAGCTAAGGAGTCTCGGGGGTCCAAACCCTTGACATTGATCAGGAATTGATGCTCTAACGGATCTCCTGGTTGACCGGCTGGTTCTGGTAATCCCATGATTTCTGAAAATTCATCCATTAAAACAGTCATCTCTCCCCACGGGAACCAGAAGGTACACGTCCATGGATTCCATCGCTCCGCCATTGCGTGGATCAGGTTGCCATTGATGGTCTGCTTTTCGACTGCTGATACCAATTCTAATCCGCACTTGCTCAAATGGTCCGGGAACATTTGAGAAAAACTTTTGAGCCAAGAATAGTATCACCGGGGAATGAAAGTTCTGGTGCTAAGGGCTCGATGTTCAGGATGACCATGTTGCACCTCGTAGGAGATGTGACATTCAGGAAAGATAGGATCGACTTAACTGGATGCCATCAGACTGAAAATAGAGAAATACTCGGAATCAGACTTAGGAAAATGTAGGAAATTTTAAAAAATTTGCAGGCAGGATATAAAATGTAGCTGAAAATTCGAGATCCAGTAGAATGGTAGAATGGAAAACCACCTGGAGTTTTGAAAGCAATGAGATATTTAAGAAAATCATCCAGGGTTTGAGAGAATAAAGGAAAAGGATGAGAATATGGGTATTTGAAAATATTTTGGAAAAATGTAAGAAAATAGAGGTAACATACAAACAATCATATCCTGCACAAACATTTATGCACATACAACACTCCCTAAAAGGTTGACTCTAGATGCATTATTTTGAAAACAACTGTAGGACCCTAATCCTAACTCTATGTTCAGATTATCTTTGTCCAATCCAGTTATGCTGATATACCCGAATCAAAATCCAAGGTACGTGGCATATAATTTCAACTCCGGTTCTAAGGTAAGGTTTTCCAACATCCTTGAGCGTCTACCGATATACTTCGGACTGTGGCCCGCGGTACGTGAAAGGGGGGTGTTAACCCAAATAATTGGCTCAGTTGTGAGGCTCTGTCCCGAACTAGGGTTTTGGAAGAGAGCCCAACAACGTGAAGACCGGGTAATGATAGGTAATGGAGGTTTTGAAAAAATAATCACATGCAAGAAATAGAGGGCTCTAAATCCTAGAGAGATAGATTTTTGAAAATCTTTGAAGAAGCATACATTGTTTGCATTCAGATCCTAAATTAAGGAGAGTTGTGTTTAGACCTAAGTCTATGTGAGCATGAAAATATCTCCTCAATATAGTCCTACCAAACCATGCCTAGTCTATATGCAATCAATGTCAGCTAGGTCAGAATCTAGGCTCCTAGGTTCACATGATATCAAAAAGTAAAGAGCTAACATTTTTAGAACACAATTTTGATAATTGAACTAAGTCAAGCACTACTTTGACCAGACGAGAACAGGTCCCATCTCGGTCGCCAAACCTGTTATCGTCGCAAAATTTTTCTCATCTTCCCTTCCTTGCGGAAGAGAGAGGAAAATGCTTTTGCGATTCAAACTTGACCGTATTTTGGAAATTGTTTTGAAATACTCGCCTCCGTTTTGAAAATTGCGGAAAAATCCATGGGATGGGGCTCGACCTGTTGGTACGAGGTTTGACCGTTCCTGCCGCCTTTAACAGGGGTAATCGAACCAAGGACCAAAATTGTGCTTGACTTAGCTAAATCATCGAAATTGTGTTCTATCCTAAATGCACAAAGAATTTAGGCATGTGCTATGAGATTTCAGAAAATGCAAGTTGGAAAAATATGATGTATGCTTAAAAAAAATTTAAGTTGAAAAGCATTTCTCAAGGAAAAAGATGGAAATCAATCTCTCAGGAAACTCAGACGAAGAAGATTTGAAATTTCGAGAAAGTTTATAAAGATTTGGAAAATCTTGAAGAACTGAGAATCTCGAGAAAATGGTAAGAATTTTTTAGAAAAGGATGAACACTTGAAGAGGAAAACACTTGTCAAGAAAACTAGGACTTTGAGAATTTTCTTAGGAAAATGATGGAAAATTTATAGGAAAACTCATTGGAGAAGGAAATTCAAAACTTAGGAAATTGAAATCCTGAGAATCTTGTCCTTGAAGTATCTGAAAAATCAACTTTGATTCTTGAGAAAGATGAGAAATTCCTTTTTTGAAAATGAATCTTACGAAATTTAACATTTTCAGGGAAAATCACGGGAAAACTTTGATTTGGGAAATCCAACTTCGAAAATCTTCATAGTTTCTTGAAGAATTGATTTCCATGGAGTGAAAATTTCTTGAGAAAATTATGAGAAAAGCAGATGATACAGATGATTTGAATGAATGAATGCACTTTGAAAAGGTTTCTGAAAAATTTGTTGGAAAAATGTGTATTAAGCCAAAGTAAAGCCTTCACATATTCTGACTGTGGCCATGAATATATTCAGAGTTTATTTGAATTAATTCACGATATTTTGAAAAATTTGGAAATATGATGTGCATTTTTAAGATAGCCTAAAAGTGTAGGCTCAGTGTGGCTAGTAGAAAGATGATGGATTTGGGTCTCGTCCATATTCCGACTAGGGCTGTAAATATGGACTCCACCGAGTTCATCAATTCTCTAAGAGTTGGTGCACGTGCCATTCGTGTACATCCATGGTGTTTTTGCAAAATGAGATATATGAATCATAGAATCAGGCTATTGCAGGAATCAAACTACATGAGATGCATCCTAATCTAAGCTGGTAAAAGTAAATATTATTCCAAGTTTGATTATTACATCTCTGACATGAGTGAAAATAAATGAAATAATAATAAAAAAAATACATGGTATAACAGAATCAGCATCCTCCAACTTTCCTGCAAAATGAGAATTAGTACAAGATAACCAAGGAAATGGGTATATATATATGTACAATGAAGAAATATATATATATCAAAATGCTAAAATTTGTACTAAATGACATGTAACAATGGAGGTGTATTTATATGAGAAAATAACTACATGAATGCTCATATATGGAAACAAATGCACATGAAAGGATCCATATGTATATATAAGTATATATATATATACATATATACATATATATATATATATATATATATATATATGTATATATGTATATATATATATACATGTATATGCATATATATATATATAATAAGAAAATACGCATATTAATTGAAATTCCATACATAATGGGTAAAATCAGAAAATACAGGGTATATACAGTTTCTGTAGGTGATTTCACAAAGCCGTAATTCCCAAATTATAATATAATTTTCAGTAAAATTGGGTATGGAGCTTCTCTATATATCAATAACAAAGCGTGCCGAAGATGGTATAGAGATCATGAATGAATATGGATATATCCGTTCATGAACATAGCCGATTATTAAGACTGCATACCTGCAGAAAAGAGAGTGGCTAAATGCATAACCTACCAATATGCAGGAGATGGCAGATGATAAAATGACAATACACATGTTACCAATGATATGAAGTGTTAAGATGGATATACAGATGCTTATCCATGGGTGATGAAGTGTTATAAAGGGCCACATGCAAATATGATACGGGTGATAGTGCGTATAATGCACAAATGACATAAGATGCTGAAAATAAAATGGGTATGGGATATGGTTGATGATATGCCAAAATGAAGGCCTTAGTTGCTATGGAAGGCGCGGGGAAATCAATGCCTATATGCAGTAAATGAAAGAGTAAAATGCTATAAAGTTACAGAGAATTGACCATGACAGGTACAACCATGAGAGGTTACTTTGGGAGTAGCAAATGAGTAGAGATGTAGTAAAGATGAAAGTGCAGTGGAGTGCAGGTAATGGCTATTAATGTCCAGACATAGCTTCATCAAACAAAATTTTAGCATTGAGCTAAACAAAGCATGATCTCATAACTCAGATGGTGATGTCCAACCATAGCTTCATCAAACAAGAATTTTAGCATTAAGCTATATAAAGCACAATCACATAAATCAAATGGTGATGTCCAGCCATAGCTTCATCAAACATGAATTTAGCATTAAGCTAAACAAAAGCATGATCTCATAACTCAGATGGTGATGTCCAGCCATAGCTTCATCAAACAGGAATTTAGCATTTAGCTAAACAAAAGCATGATCTCATAACTTAGATGGTGATGTCCAGCCATAGCTTCATCAAACAGGAATTTTGCATTAAGCTAAACAAATGCATGATCTCATAACTCATATGGTGAATCGAAAGAAAAGCAAAGCTAGACCTATAGGCAGCAAGTGGGAGCCTTTCCTCTGCTGCTGGGCTGAATGAAATGGGGAAAACGCTGGGTTCTCTGCTGGATTGTGGACCTCCTGCAGCTTGTGGACTGAAAAAGGGGCAGCAGGAACCAGTTGGATCTCCTATAACCAGCGATGAAGGGGCACTCTCCTGCGGATGGGCTGCTGCTTCCTCTGCTGCTGGGCTTAAGAAGGGGCAGCAGGAACCAGTTGGATCTCCTGCTACTAAGCTGAAGGCAAGGTGCAAAACGTTGGCGGTCTATGCTGATGGGCTGAAGGAGATTCAAGAAATGGCTGGCCCTTGGATTTCCTGCGGCTGATGGGTTGAAGAAGATGCAGGAGACGGCTGGCCCTTGGACCTTCAAGACCAAATCCTCAATGAGGATCCCCTCCACGGCAGAAAAACCCATGCAATAAGAAAGCAAATCCCCAAAAAAAATCACTCGATCCTCCTCCCCTTCTCGATCAATGGCTGGCTCTTTTAAAGACCTTCAGGCTCTTTCCAAAAGAAAAAAAAATGCAGCTTCTTGTTTTCAGTTATGGTTTTTGATTTTTTTTTCAAATTGGAACTTCAATGCTGCCGTTTTCAAAAGGGCACATCTTGTATTTTTCAAAAAAGTTTCATTTCATTTACCTAAGTTTTAGGTAAAATGAAATTTATTTTATTTATTTATTTTTTTGGGAAGTTCGGCTGTGCCATTTAAGGCTGCTTCCTTCTTAAAAAAAATTTATGTAAACAAATCAATAAAAAGGAATATAAATGAGTATTGAAATAAATAAGAGGCTTTTATGGAAATGCCACCTCAACCTACTTTTAAAATCCTTTTGAAAATAAAGTTTTATTTTGTTTTTGCAAATCTTTTATTTTCAATTGGGGTGCCACATGTGTGTGGGCCCACTAACTAAAAAATAAAATAAAATACATAACATTAAGAAATTAAACAGAAGAATTTGCAAATTGGTGCGATCTCCGGGTGGGTCCTGCTTGAAAATAAGAAACTTACCTGGGAATCTGAGTTTGATGCTAGTTCAAAGGCGGGTCCTGCTCCATTTATTGGAAAATAAAAACATAAGAAATAGCCTCTTTTTTGGAATTTTTATAATACGAGATAAAACTTTGTTTGTTTTCAAGAATTTTGAAAAAATTGGTTTTTCCGAGCAAAAATATGGATAAAGAAAATACAGAAATTTTGTAAAGAGATTTAAAATCTTTTTGTAAAAAGTTTTAAGATAAAATCAATATCCAAATATCCAGATTATTTTCCTTGAGAAAGACTTTTGTAATTCAAAGTCCTGGGTGTAAAATGGGAAAAATTGGTAATTTTGAATACCCAGGGTTTTAAAAATCAATTTTGAAAAGTTTAAAAATCAAATCTGGATTGATAATTTTGAAAATCAGGAGTTCTGGATCTCAAACTGACATGCTGTGCAGTGAAATGATGCAAAGTGTTCATGCAATGCTATGCAAAGACATGTTCTATGAAATGTCATTCTGAATCTAGAATTGGAAATTCTAACTTCTTGTCTGGAATAGGATTTTGAAAATTTGCAGTTTGTAGATGTCTCTGAACCTAAATATAGAAATTTTGAGGCTCATGAATGAAATTTTGGACTTTCTGCAGGGTTCAATATCAGAAAATGACCATTATTCCCTTCATTGCTTCCGGAGAACTGAAATGTGATAATTAGTGATGTCAAGAAGGTGAGTGAAAATTTGGGGTGTTTACAGAGGACTACCTCATTGGGACAAGGCTCAGGTTTAACCCAAACCTGAACAAAATGATATCTCAAGGAGCGAGGTTCAGGCTTAACCCTTAACCTGAAAGGGGACGACCATACAGAATCTTTGAACGAAGAAACCATGATGGGACCTTCGAAGTTTGGATGAACAAATCTGAAAGGGGTTTGCGAAAGGAGCAAATGGGGTTCTCTAAAGCTTGGAAAAAGGGTTGATTTTGGGGTGTCTCATTGCTAAGACTGAGATAGCTTTTGAAAATGGATGACCTTTCACAGAGAATTCAGGTTTTAACCCTTATCCTAAGCGGGTAGGACCGTACGGAATCCTGGAATAAAGAACCCGTGATGGGACATGGAGAGATGCCTAGCCTGAATGAGGCAACTCTTTTGAGAAAATGTAAACAACGCTAGGTTGTATCAAAATAGATATTGAATATCCATTTCATTTTCGGATAACCAGAAAATTTTGCCAATGAGATAAAATTTGTAGTTGATTCAACTGCTTGAGAATGTGCATGTGTGTGCGAAAGATATTCCCTCTTTTTACCTAGAGTATTTCCTCTATAATGAGGTTAACTTCCCAGATTCCAGAGTCAGATTCAAATTTTTATGATGTTGAGTTTCTTCAAGGAAGTCATCCATTTTCTTGATATGAATAGAGAAGAGATACTCTTAATTTCATAAAAACAAACAGTGAAAAAATATTGATGAAAGGATTTCGCGTAAAAAAAGATGATTTCTGGCAATTTGATATCCTGGGGTTTTTCCCATAATGATCTTTCTGGCACTCTTTTTAAGATATGGAGCTTTCTTGGGTTTTCAGGTAGAGGTTTATTACATCATTCTTCATTTTAGAGATGTCCTGACTTTTTCTTTTTTTCTGGGAAGGGTACGTCACAAACTCCTTCATCTTGGAGATGCTCCGATCCTATTTTTTCTCAGGAATTATACTGATGATATTGGCTCATTGATCAGAAATCTCTTGATGATAGCAGCAGTCAAATATCTTTTAGAGTTTGTTGGGAGGTTCAGCACAATCGCCTTCATCTTGACGGTGATCTGAGCGTTCCCTGAAAGGATCTGTCACAAACTCCTTCATCTCGGAGATGATCCGAATCTTCTTTGGCATCGGGGGTCTAGCTCGCATATTCGCCTTCATCTTGACGACAATTGAGAGATCCCTTTTGCAGATATTTGATTGCAGCTTAAATAAATGAGGAGATATGGATTAAGTGGATTCTTTTTATTGCTCAAGATATTTCCACTGCCTGATTGCCAGAAAGTCATCCTTAAGCATGTGCCATAGCTATGATCAATATCGATTCGTTTCTAGCTTTTCAACATCATTGAATATCTCTTTCGCTAATCATACCAAGGATATTTCTTACATCCTCTTGGTTTATCAACAAAGAAAAGATTTGAATTTTATCCTTTTCGCAAAAAGTTTCACCTTTTTGGAAAGAATACTATAGGTAATATGAGATGATTCTTTTGTGCGGTAAAATATTGAAATCAACACATTTTTAGCAGATTGGCAAAGTTTTTGAGAATCGTTTTGTGAAATAATCACTCAATATAGATTTTGATGAGACCTTTAGCTGAAATTTAGAGGAATGGTGTGAAAATCAGAATTTAGAAATCTTGACTGGTGAAATACACTAGATTTTGGAAATCCCGACCAGTTATAAGAAACTAGATTTTGATAATCCCGACCAGTTATGAGAAACTGGATTTTGAAATTCCGACCAGTTATGTGAAACTGGATTTTGATAATCCCGACCAGTGAAAAATACTGGATTTTGATAATCCCGACCAGTTATGAGAAACTGGATTTTGATAATCCCGACCAGTGAAAAATACTGTATTTTGATAATCCCGACCAGTTATGAGAAACTGGATTTTGATAATCCCGACCAGTTATGAGAAACTGTATTTTGATAATCCTGATCAGTGAAAAATACTGGATTTTGATAATCCTGACCAACGAAAAGACTGAATTTTGATAATCCTGACCAGTTATGAGAAGCTGGATTTTGATAATCCCGACCAGTTATCAGAAACTGGATTTTGATAATCCTGACCAGTTATGAGAAATTGGATTTTGATAATCCTGACTAGTGAAAAATACTAGATTTTGATAATCCCGACCAGTTATGAGAAACTGGATTTTGATAATCCCGACCAGTTATGAGAAACTGGATTTTGATAATCTCGACGAGTGAAAAATACTGGATTTTGATAATCCCGACCAGTTATGAGAAACTGGATTTTGATAATCCCGACCAGTGAAAAATACTGGATTTTGGTAATCCAGACCAGTGAAAAATACTGATTTTTTTATTAAAAAAGGTTTTATCTGAAGGTTTTGAAAATGATTGAAATTGAGAGATTATAACCCGAGGGTTGAGAAAATGTTGAAATTTTGAGAATATTGTAACCCAGAGGTTTTTAGGAAATGATAGATTTGAGAAATCGAAAACCGAAGTTTAGGAACTGATAGAATTTGAGAAATTGAAATCTGAAGGTTTGGCTATGAAGTAAATTGATTTGGGAGCTCAACTAGCAGGAGCTGGGACTTTTGAAATACATGACCAGCGAGAGGTGGATCCTTTGGAATACACGACCAACGAGTGTTGGATCTTTTTGGAATACATGACCAACGAGTGTTGGATCCTTTGGAATACATAACTAATGAGTGTTGGATCTTTTTGGGATACATGACCAACGAGTGTTGGATCTTTTTGGGAATATATGACCAACAAGAGCTGGATCCTTTGAAATATATCAAATTTTTGAAGTTCAAGTCAGAACTTGAATTTTTAGAAGGAAAAACTTTGATCAGAAGGTTGAATTTAGAAAGTTACCGGTGCGAGGACTGGATTTTGAAAATGAGCTTGATACATGGTCGAAAGTTTTGAGAAATAACCAGTGCAAGGACTGGGTTTTCCAAATGAACTCGATATATGATCGAAAAGTTTGAGAAATAACCAGTGCGAGTACTGGGTTTTGAAGATGAGCTCGATTTTCAAAATGAATTTAAAAAATAAAGAATCTTGGTAAAAATTCTAAATTCAATGGACCATCATAGTTTAAATGTATGTGGTCCGCTTTCAGGATTTATCCCCTTATCCTGAACATGGATAAGAATAAAGGAGTACCTCATTGAAAGGAGGCATCAGGTTTATCCCTTAACCTGAAAGGGTAGAGAAGAGAATTGATTATAAAATGGTTTAGTTTTGCCTGCATATAGAAACTTTGAAGTAAAATGAAATTATAAAAATAAAATGCCCCAGTATGATGGCGAAGAATGTCAGGATAATAGAAAATCATTTTTATTGAAAGAGCTTTGGGAAGAATACAAATGGTAACATGCACACCTTTTAGGTGTAGAATTTCTTCAAGTGTAGAGCATTGATAGGATCTGCCAATTCCACCCCGTCTGCGTTGATCAAACGATATGCATTGCGAGGAAGCACTTCTTTAACCACGTAGGGACCTTCCCAATTTGGTGACCACTTGCCTTGCGGGCGATGCTTGATGTGAGCTGTTGATCTGAGTACCAAATCATTAACTCAAAATCTTTTTTCAATGACTGACTTAGCATATTGCTGGGCGATTCTTCGCCGATAAGATTGGGCATGCTCGGCTGCCTTGAGCCTCTTTTCATCTAGTAGATCCAGCTGCACCAATCTCTGTTGCTGATATTGATCGAGTGACAATTCTATGAGCGAGGCAAATTTGAGAGCAGGCTTTTGGACATGGAGAGGTAATACTACCTCAGTCCCATAAACAAGTTCTGAAGGAGTGGCATTGGTCGGAGTCCGAATGGTGGTTCAGTATGCCCAAAGTGCATCATGAATTTTCTCGTGCCAATCACGACCTGTTTTCACAGTCCTTTCCAAAATGCGAATCAAAATCTTATTGGTAGCCTCTGCTTGGCCATTCCCTTGAGGGTAGTAGGGAACTGAGAAATGATGGTAAATTCTGAATTTGGAATAGAAGGTTTTCATCCTCTCATTTTTTAAATGACTTATATTGTCTGAAACAATGTCATGTGGTATACCGAAGCAACAAAGAATGTTCTTATGAATGAAAGAAACCACATGGCAGCCTTCTACTGTGCGTAGAGTGACAACTTCAACCCATTTGGTAAAATACTCTGTAGCAGCCAAAAAATACTTGTGGCCGTTGGAAATGGAAGGAGTAATTAGGCCTACGACGTCGAAAGCCCACATAGAAAATGGCGAAGGAGAAACAACTGATTGTAGATATGTGGCTGGTGCATGAATGGAAGGTGCGTGCATTTGGCACTTGACACACTTCTTCACAAATCGATGACAGTTTTGTTGCATGGTTTTCCAGTAGTACCCTGCTCAGATGATCTGTTTGACGAGAGTTTGATAGCCAACATGGATACCACAAATCCCTTCATATGCCTCTTGGATAATTTTCATAGCTTCATCTCTGTCTAAGCATCATGCATACTCAGAACTGAACCCACGACGGTAAAGGATATCGGCAAGGATGAAATAACGGGCGGACATGCATTGAATTGCACGTTGCTCCCTTTTTGGCATTTCTGGTGGAAATTCGTCAGTTTCAATAAAATTTTTGACATCTTGATACCAAGGCTTCTCTTTCTGATCGACCTGATTTACTTGCATTGAAATGAACTGTTCGTCGTTTGGTCAGAGATCGTGGGCCACTACCGTTCTATTTCTTTTTCTGTTATGCAGGAGCCTTGACCCTGCCACTCATCAGTTTCCGCCGACAGGGCAGGTCTTACCATTGCCCTTATGTTCTTTTGACAGCTATGTCATAATAACTCTCACACTGTTTTCAGACTTCGCATCGAACGTCGCTCTGGCTCCGCGGCCTGAGCCTCGTATCATCTACACTCGTAGACGCACGCAGTTGCACGACATCCCGAGGTAGGGGAAAGTCGCACAAAGAGTTTGTATGAATGAAATAAAATATAAGGATTCCATGATAGACTAGTTTATTTGACATACATGCTTACCTGTAGGATTACTTAACTTGTGATTGTCTGTTTTGCGTTTCCTCATCCTTATTCTTTTGAAATTGCATGCTTAATGTAAACTCTATGGGTAGACTCATTTCTTGAGAGAAACCCACGACAATTGCTTTTGTAACTAAACCTTAAGACAAGTACGATATAAATTTTGCGAGAGGTAATGCAGTACCTTGAAGTGGGCAATCAACACCTTATAGATATCAATGAGATAATGTCGGCCTCCACAGGCCAATTGCTTAAAGAGTAATACATGTCATGTATGAACCAAAAGAATCACAAGACATTAATTGTTGCCCTCTCATCGTAGTCGTACCTCTAGGAAAGGTATGATCATACTTTTGGACAAGTACATCCCATGTAGGTTACGATGTTTGGATGATGAGGTTGTAGCAACCTTAGAGCGTGCATTTAGCACAATGCTGATATCACAAATGGTGACAACTCGCCCTCACAGGCAAGATGCTCGAGTGGGTCTATTAGACCAGAGCATGTAGAATGGGGCGGTGGTTAAGAAACCCCCGTCGTACCCATTCGACCTTCACGGTTCATCAAGAGAGAGGATGGATGGTACAAAAACTCCGATGGCCAAATTTTATCATTTGCTTATCAGAAAACCAAAAATTTTTAGAGTCCTAGTTGAATTAGGACACTTCTTTAGATTCCTAATCAGATCAGGACTCTGAACCAAAACTTCAATTTTATCGTGTTTTTAACTGTTTTTCAAAATTCTCTTATTTGTTTTCTCAGAAAATCCAAAAATCTAAGAGTCCTAGTTCAATTAGGACTTTGTCCTCAGAGTCCCAGTTGAATCAGGACTGTTTTATTTCAATATTCGTTATTGTTTTCACTATTTTCACAAGTTCTTTCCTCTATTTTTCAGAAAATACCAAAAAAATCTAGAGTTTCAGTTCAATCAGGACTCTCTCCTAGAGACCTAATCCAATTAGAAGTTTATTCTAAAGTTTGTTTTCACTTCTATTTTCATTCATTTCCATTTGTTTTCGAAAATTAGGTCATTTTGCAGAGTCTTGGTTGATTCAGAACTCTATTTCAAAGTTTCGGTTGAGTTAAAACTCTAACCCTGACTGCATTTTTTTAACTTGTTTCACCATTTTTGATAAAATCTTTTCAAAAGATCCTTCATTTGGTTTTAAAACCCAAAATCTGAGAGTCCTAAAAATCCAGGACTCTAACCCGGAGTCCCAGTTCGCTTGAGACTCTATTTTCAAAAATTCTGAATTTCAATTGTTGATTTTAACCCCTTTTCAAAGTTATTTTCAGTGTTTATTCCAAATTTTTCAAAACCTGATGTGGGCCCACTCAGTTGGCGCCATATCCAGAAGAGTTCTGACCCAGTTGGAACTCTAGGCCATTTCAAAACCTTTAATTTCAAGTTTACTTCTGAAAATCTTTTGAAAATTCTCTCAATTTCAAGTTTTAAAATCATTTTTGAAATTTCAAGTGGGACCCACTCAGGGTGGTGCCACATTTGAGAAAGTTAGGGTTAGACTAGGGTTAGTCAGTGTCTTGGTTAGTTTTAGAAGTCTAAAAGAGTCAAAATCCATTTTGAAAACCCATCTTAAAATTTGATTTTTAAACTATGGTTTTTAAAGGTTTTAGTTAAAACTTTAAAAACCAAATATGGAAAAAATGCCAAGTGGCGCCACATTTGGGGGTCTTTAGGTTTAGTCAGGAGTTCAATTAGGTATTAATTAAGTTAATTAGGTCAAGGGTATATAGGTAACTCCACCCAAAAATCGCCCCCCCCCTTTAGAAGTCCAAATTTTTCAAAACTCTCCATTTTTAACCTAAATTTTTTTATTATTTAAAGTGGCATAAGGGGGGTCGACCTCCCTATCTCTCTCCTCTTGGAATCTTGGAGCTTCTCTCTCCTCTCCAGCCCCTCCTTCATTTCTGAAACCTCAAGGTAATTAGTTTCTTTAATGTTTTAGTTTTAATTTAATATTTTTCATTGTTTTAAACATGATTTAGCCATTGGCGCCATCTCCTTCATGGATTAAACCATGAATTCAACCTCAAAAACCTCAAGAACGGTTCAAGAAGATGATCTAACCTTGTTTTTTTGTTTTTCCAGGGATTCTAATCCGTTAGAATCAATTATAGCATTGATTTTCATATTCTTAACCATGAAAACATGTGATTTACCTGTTAAATGGGTCAAATCCATGCTTTCTAAGGTAAAATCAAATTCCAGCCATGGATTCCCAGTTTTTTATTTTTATTTTTTAATATTAATGCTTATTACACGTGTTCCAACATAGAAATTAGTTTTATTTTACTGTTTAAGTATTTTTTATTGTTTTCAGTGATTAAAGCATGATTTATTGGATTTTCTTAAATTTCTGTGTGTTTTAAGCTTAGATCAGTAAAGAGCATGTTATTTTGTATTAAAGTACTCACTGTAAATTTTTGAAATTTTTATATATGATACATGGATATGTCAATGAACTACTGTAAAAATTTCAGATGCTTTGGGATTCAGGAACCTTGTCAGAAAAATAAAAGATTAAAGCGTGATTTTCAATCGTTTAAAATCATTGTTGAAATTCATAGGTAATTTGCAGTTGTGTTATTTCTCTCATCTGATATTCGATTCAAGATCCATAAAGTGCAGTGGATTTATGACGATGTTAACTATTTACTGTGAAATTTTGATAATTTTTTGCCTCTGTTTAGTGTTTTGCCTCTGTCAGAGAGTCGGATTTTAAATTTAAAACTCGTTTGGGTTTACCAAAACCCTAATCAGACTTGTAATGATTATAGATCTCAAACCGTAGATCCGAATCATGATCTGTAAAAAAGGAAGTTTATTATTTTTATGTATACTGTTCACTGCTGAAATTTCAAGAATTTTCGATGAAGTGTTTTATTTGTTTCTGTATTTTCAACCGGAAATATCTGTTTTAATCAAGGTTAGATTTGTTGTATTTAAGTCCAGATTGAAGGAAGTGTTTCTCCCTCATCAAAGATTTATTTTCCAATCTGTAAATAGGAAAATTTTGTGTTTCTGTCTAGTTTACCTCTGTAAAATTTCAGGAATTTTCATGGTGAGTTGACCCCTGATTTGGGTCTAACACTGAAACTGGTCTGTGACCATGGGTTAAAATAGCTTATTTTAAGGTTTTAATGCAATTTGCGAATTGGAATAATGTTAAAAATACAATTTTATGATTCCAATATGGTTTTAGGGTTATAACAAGTGCAAGTGTCGATTTGTATGAATTTTGGAATCCATTTGATGCTTGAATGGATCAAATTGCAAAACAGGGTACCTGCAGGATCCAGAAACACTGCCAAAATTGTGTTTTTTGTGATATTTCTTGATTTTCGTGTATAACTTCATGTTTTTAGGGTTTGTTCATGTTTAGAATCATATTAGGATGATTCATGATTAATTTTGTGCTTATTTGACTTCATTTGAACCCTAAACCCAAAGTTTTTACCAAAATTTATTTTAGAAAACCCTGATTTCAAGGCCATAGTCTTGCTATCAGGGGTAATTTGGTCATTTGACCTCAATTTCGAAATTCTAAAACCCTAATTTTCTCATTTTTAATCATGTCATATCATATTTGGTTTAACTTATCCTTATTTGAATTTTAAAACTTGCATTTTACAAAATATCTTTCTGAAAACCCTGGTTTCAAGGCCATAGTCTTGCTATCAGGGGTATTTTGGTCATTTTGACTCAAATTTCAAAATTTCAAATCTTATCTTTAGTATTTATTTAGTTTTATTTCATATTTCATTAAGTTTATATCAGGGAATCTTGGAAAAAAGCTTATATCTAGCAAAATCCAGTAATTTCTAGATATTACTGGATAAATATAGAAAAGCCAACATATCTTCACTAAAAAGTTTTCTAGTTTTGCAAGGACATTGAAGACTTTATTTTTAGTCATTTAAATTCAATTAGTGATGTAATTTGTAATTAAATTTGGAATAAGAATTTCAATTTCTGCTTAGATTAGGATTTACATTGGATATAGTTTGATTCTTCAAATTTTAATATCTGATGAATGCATTATTCATGCACATATTACAAATTCACCATGGTCTACACGAATGACACGTGCGCTAGCTTTTATGGAGTTGACAAACTCGGTGGAATTCGTATTTATGGCCATAATCAGAATACGAATGAGACCCAGATTTGTGATCTTCGTATTAGCCACATTCAGCCTACACTTTTAGGCTGACTTCAAAATGCACTGCATTTCTCAAAAATACAAAAAGATTTTCTCAATTCCTCAAAATCAAGTTTTTCAAATCCATATTCATTCATTTGCAAATTCCAATTTCAATTCAGAGAAATCGATTTTCTCAAATTTCTAAGTCTTATTCAAAAATCGATTTTCTCAAAACATTGATTTTCCAATGATGTTTCAAGCATTTCCCAAGTTCAAAATCTTGATTTTTCAAGTTATATTTCAAAGTTTGAATTCAGAGAAATCAAGTTTTTCCAAAGTTATTCCAAATTTCTTAGAATTGATTTTCACAAAACCCTTATATTTCTTCAAAAATCGATTTTCATTTTCTCAGAAACATTCTCTCAATCATGATTCACGATTTTCAAAGGACTTCTTTTATAAGAATTTTCCAAGTATTTCAAATCTCAAAGCAAACATCATGTTTTCAATCTGCATTTTCAGAAAATTCATAGCACATGCCTGATTCTTTGTGCATTTAGGAAACAGAACATGATTTAGACAAGTTGAGCAAAGCTAAGCACACAATTGATCCTTGGTTTAATTACCTCTGGTAAAGGCGCCAGGAACGGTTGAACCTCGTACCGATAGGCGAGTCCCATTCTTTGGAATTATCCCGTATTTTAAAAATGGAGGCGAGTTATTTTCAAAATCTTTTTCAAAGGTCAGTTTGACTTGCAAAAGTAAAATTTTGCGATGATAGCAGGTTTGGCGATCGTGATGGGACCTGTCTTCGCCTGATCAATTGTGTGCTTAACTTAGTTCAAATTGTCAAAATCGTGTTGCATGGAATGTGAGCTTTTATTTCATGATATCATGTGAACTTAGGAGCCTAGACTCAAACCCAGCTGACATGGATTGCATGTAGACTAGGCATGGTTTGGTAATACCATATTGAGGAGAAAATTTTTATGCTCACATAGACTTAGGTTTAATACAACCCTCCTTAATCTAGGTTTGATTGAAAACAATGTTTGCTTCTTCAAATATTTCAAAATTCTATCTCTTTAGGACTTAGAGCCCTCTGTTTGCTTGCATGTGATCATGTTTTCAAAAAACACCCCACCTATCTTTACCCGGTCTTCACGTTGCTGGGCTTTCTTCCAGAACCATAGTTCGGGACAAAGCCTCACAAATGGGCCACCTATTTGGGTTAACGCCCCCCTGCCACGTACCAAGGGCCATAGTCCAACGTATATTGGCAGGTGCTCAAGGATGTTGGAAAACTTGAACCTAGAACCGGAGAAATTGATTTTATGCCACGTACATCGGGCCTCAGCTCGAGTATATAGGCATAACATGATTGGACACAGATGATCTTAACCTTAGAGTTAGGATTAAGGTCCTACAACTATTTCAAAACTTGTGCATCTAGAGTCAGCTTTTAGGGAATGTTGTATGTGCATATTTGTTTGTACATGATGTGATTGAATGTCAGTTTCTTTTATTATATTTTTTTTATAAGTTTTTTAAATTACTGGACAATTTTAAAAAATCTCCAATTTTTTCATATACTGTCCAAAATTCCTGTTTTATTCAAACCCTGGACGAATTTTCAAATTCTCCTCTATTTTTCTTCAAAACTCCAGGTGATTTTACATCCTTTCGTTCTTCTGGATCTCGATATTTCTGCTTCATTTTTATCCTGCCTGTATCTTTTTTTTAAAATCCTTGTGTTTTTCTAAGTCTTATTCCAATTCTACATGTTTTCCAGTCCTGATGGCATCCAATCAACTTGATTCAGTCTTTCCTGAGGATCACATCTCCTACGAGGTGCGACAAGGTCTTCCAGAACATCGAGTCCTCAACACCAGATCCTTCCTTCCCCGGTGGTATTATTCATGGTTCAAGAACTTCTCTCATATGTTTTCAGACCATTTGGACGATTACGGATTAGAACTAACATCTGCAGTGGAAAAGCAGACAATCAACGACAATTTGATCCACGCACTGGCAGAGCAGTGGAACCCGAGTACTAGTACCTTCTGGTTCCCATGGAGGGAAATGACTTTGTTGATGGATGAATTCTCGGAGATTATGAGATTACCTGAACCAGTTGGTCAACCTGGAGACTCATTAGAGAAGCAATTTTTAATCAATGTCAAGGGTCTGGATCCCCGAGATGCTTTAGCCCGCATGACAAGACGCAAGTCTTGGCCATTGATAGAGAAGAATGAAAACGAATATTTGAACCTGCTCGAAATCTACAGACAGTATGGAGCATTTGTGGAAGTCAGTTCCTTATCTCGAACAGCTCGAGAAAGAATCCAGCATGCGATGGTCTTGTGCACTGTGGGATTAGCTCTCTTTCCAGATGGACGAAATTACATGGATATCAGGATAGTTCAACTTCTGCGAAGGTGGGGAAGTCGACAGACCAACCGTCTCTCCATAGCCATGGACGCACTCGCTTTTCTGTACCGAGGGTTGACCCATTTCACACTCGAAGAATCAATTCTAGTCGAAGAGTGTACCTATGCATTGCAGTCTTGGTTCCTCCGGCATGTGCCAGCCCAAGCCAGTTCATTCAGATACAATTTATTTCAGTTGCGCGATACCGGTTCTTGATCGATAACCTTCAGAAGGAAGAGGTCGTATGGGACTACTTTGATCGTCAGGAATCACCTCCCAGATATACTTATGCATACGACAAACAGTTTAGGCTACTTGGTCCATTCTTTTGCGCATACTACCATCCAGAGTGGTGTGTCAGGCAATTCTCTTAGAGACAAAAGCGCATAGAAATTCGCCTATTATCAGAGATCTTGCCAGAGTTCGATCTCACATCAGATCAGTGGTCTGGAGCATACCATTCTGCTAGACATGGCTGGGATTATTTTGTTACTCTCACTATTTTTCCTGGTCCTCGAGTGTGCTCGGAGTATCAGGAGTGGTGGAAAGTTGTCTGTCCCCCTTTCCTTTGTCAAGTTTATTACTAATAAAATCATGTCTTTTTCCTTCAATAAAATTCCTTTAATTTTCATCCTATCTTGGTTTGACGACCTCGCCTAGGTAACAAGGCGTATTTCCAGTTGTCTATTTTAACAAAGAATAGCAGTGCAATTGTCGTGACTCCAGCGATGACTCAGTCCCTAGTTATGGGACATCCTTTGAATTGTCTACCAGATATCCAGCAAATATTTCTTATTCAAAAAAAAAATCCCAACAAAAATGATTAGAAAGGCAAATCAATCCCTCAGTATGACAGACAACCACAATAGACTCTTGATTAAAGGTCGAGACCTAAAGAAAAACCAAAGCGTGAAGGGTGAAGTTATAATCGCAAATTTACCCCTTTGGATCAGCCCCTCAAAACAGTGTTAGAGTATATGCTTGGCAATGACATGATTAAGCTCCCAAGGGTAGTTGATCCACCAGCAGTTATGGGTAAAATAAAGGACATATTCTGCAAGTTCCACCAAACAGTGGGACATGACACTGAGAACTGTTTCGTTCTCAAGAACATCATACAAGATTATATTGATAAAAACCTGTTCGTGGAAGGGGCCGAAGATAAGAAAATGGAAATACTAAGTCAGCCGTTCTTCCAGCATTCAACTGCAGTGATATCTGATCATCCTTTTCAGCCACAAGATTATATCCAACCCTGCCCTAACAACGATATCAATATACAACATCAGGTATTAGTACTGCATAAGGCCCAATCCAATTCTTAGAAGATGGACCTTGTCTCTGCCTTCAACAAGCTAAAAGTTTCGAAGGAACCCACTGAGGTATCTCCAGAGGTAGCCAGAAGAATGCCATAATTTCCCAAGGGCTTTATCAAACATGTTTCTGGAAAAGGGAAAGCATCAAAAGAAAAGGTTGATATAGTGCAAAAACCGATCACTGCCTTCTCTAATATCCCTATTCTTGAGTTGGCGCGTGCCTCTCCTAAGCATCAGCAAGTCCTGGACGATTTATTACGAAAAATCAAGGTCAAGCCAGGCACCATGCCTGAAGATATGACTCAGATCGTTAATCAGGCCATGACCAATGCTCCCATAACTTTCTCAGATGAGGATCTGCCCAAGCCTCACACATTTCATAACAATGCTCTGTACATTATAGTGCGAACCCGGGGAATGACTGTACCCCATGTGTTGGTAGATGGAGATAGTAGCCTCAATATTTGTCCTGAAATGACTGCCAAGGCTCTGGGCATAAAAGAAGAAGAATACACGCCGGATCCGATCACCATTTACGAATTTGATAATCACGGACAGACGGCAAAGGGAAAGATCTTCCTTGAAATATTTATCAATTATTCTGTTCACACAGTGCTTTTTCACGCCGTCAATGTGCCACCAACGTATAATCTTCTATTGGGAAGAACGTGGATACACAATGCCAATGCAGTGCCATCCACCCTACACCAGTGTATCAAGTGGTCTAAAGGCTGCATGATCACTACTGTCCTGGGTGAAGATCCAGAAGAAAGGCTGCCTCAACCTATGATTCCCCGACGAACCTATATTGCTGACATCCCTAGCATCAGGGAAAGCGAAGAAGTTGTCCTTCGCAAAAGTCTGGAAATGTTAAGACTAGAAGCAGCACCAGAAGCGAAGCATACTACAACAATGGTCCGATGGCAAGGGCCATATTTCTTCAAAATTGGAGGTCACCTCGACTACAACACTTTCAAGAACCATCCTCTTTTCCCGCAGTTTGTAAGATCCAAGAAAGGGTTTTCCCTGTTACTGAAACATGGTTATCAGCCTTTTAAAGGTTTGGGCAAGAACGAAGATGGCCGGATAGAGCCAGTGGTCCCTGACCATCATCCGCGCAGGGCAGGATTGGGATTCATGGGCGAAAGATCTCACAAAAATACTGTCTTTATTAAGGGGATTCATTAAAAGCTTCTACCATCTGTCCTTCTCCTTTTCATTCATTTGATTTCTGAGTTTGTAGGGACAATGTCCCATTTCAGTTTATTTTAAAAGTCATCATTTCATTTTAAATCTTCAATAAAGCTATCAATTTTCTCATCTATCTAGATGCCATCTTTCTCTTACTCTTCTGCAATTTGTCTTCAAAATTCATTGTTTCTATCCTTTTTCATTTAATGCAATTTATGCCATAATAAATGATTTTTTTCTAAAAAGCTATTCCTTTTCAAAATTTCAGAATGTCTTCCCAATCAATAAAGAGATTAGTCATCAATTCCTTAATCACATCAAAAACTGCAAAGATCTATCGGGTCAGGGCAAGAGCAGAGGACAGTAAGGTCACAAAGCAGCCAGAAGAAATGGCAGAATTTGATTTAGCGCTTCCAGAGTTGCCAGAATTTGCAGCAATTCAGAAACAAGATGAGCCATCAACCCTATTTCAGGATCCAACTGAAGACATCAATATTGGTTCAGAGGATAATCCTAAAATTCTCAAGATCGGTACCAGTCTAAGCACAAATGAGAAGAATGATTATCCGCTTCCAAATACTGATCTCTTGGTCGATAGCACGACTGGTCATGCCATGTTCTCTTTTATGAATGGATACTCCAGATATAATCAAATCAAACTGGCCGCTCGTGACCAATCCAAAACATCCTTCACTACGCCATGGGGCACTTTCTGTTATACAGTCATGTCGTTTGGGCTCAAGAATGCCGGAGCAACCTATCAACGCGCGATGGCCGCCATATTCCATGACCATATGCACATGACCATGGATGCATACATTGATGATATCCTAGTCAAATCCAAGGAAGAAGAAGACCATATCGATGCTTTAAGTCAGGTCTTCAAGCGACTTATTCTTTATAAGCTAAGACTCAACCCTTTGAAGTGTGTCTTCGGAGTTGAATTCGGCAAGTTATTAGGCTTCTTGGTCAGCAAAAAGGGGATAGAAGTGGATCCCACTAAAACAAAGGCCATCATTGATATGTCACCTCCAACCACTCTCAAAGAATTGCGGAGTCTTAAAGGATGTATGCAATCAATTCAGAGATTCATATCTAATCTTGCCATTAGATATGAGCCTTTCAATCATTTACTCAGAAAAGGAGTGAAGTTTGAATGGGGACCAGAATGTCAGCAATCGTTTGATCGTATCAAGAAATATCTTCTTAACCCACCCGTTCTGAAGCCACCGGAATTGGGGAAGCCTCTTTTACTATATGTTTCAGTTAACCAAGTCGCTTGTGGCGGATTCTTGGCACAGTATGAGGAAGACAGTCTGATTGAGCATGCCATCTACTATGTAAGCAAGACTTTAATTGACTACGAGAAGTACTCTCAGATAGAGAAGACATGTCTAGCACTGGTTTGGATGTGTCAGAAGTTGAGGCATTACCTGTTAGCATCAGAAGTCAAGATTCTCTCAAAACGTAATCCTCTCAAGTACATTCTCGAACAATCATTTCTCAGTGGACGGATTGCCAAGTGGCAAGTCCTCTTGATGTAGTAAGACTTGAAATATGTTTCTCAATAATCTATCAAAGGCCAAGCAATTGCAGACCAATTGACAGATTTCCCTTTGGTAGAAGATGTGAAAGCCGAGGATGATTTCCCCGATGAGCGGATCTGCAATATTCAGCAGTCTCCAGTTTGGAATTTATTTTTCGATGGTTCCAAGAATATGGCCGGCATAGGAATTAGAATCTTACTGATCACACCAGAGAAAGAGATGATCCCCTTTTCTCTGAAACTGGATTTTCAATGTACTCATAATATGGCCGAGTATGAAGCTTTAATACAAGGTATGAGAATTCTGCAAGACTTCAATGTTAAGAGAGTACACACTTTCGGTGATTCATTGCTCGTCGTTAGCCAAGTCAAAGCTGAATGGCAGGTAAAAGACCAGAAGTTGCTTCTTTATCAAAAGATCGTTCTAGCCCTCATCAACAATTTTGAAGAATTTCAGCTTTTCCATGTCAAAAAAGAGTTTAATCAAATAGCCGACGGTTTGGCCGACCTAGGCTCCATTATGTCCTTCAGAAGCGAAAAATTTTGTCATTCTTTTGAAATTGGCAGACTTGATCAACCTGCCTTTATTCCAGTAATGCAAGTTAACTAGGCGGAGCAGAAAAAGAAGCCTTGGTATCAAGATATTAAAAATTTCATTGAAACTGGTGAGCTTCCACCAGAATTATCAAAGAGGGAGCAAAAAGTGATTCAGCATACGTCTGCCCGTTATTTTATTCTTGCCAATGTTCTTTATCGTCGTGGGTTCAGTTCTGAGTATTCCAGGTGCTTAGATGAAGAAGAAGCCAAAGAGGTCGTGCGAGAAGCGCATGAAGGCATCTGCGGTGGTCATGTTGGCTACCAAACCTTTGTTAAGCAGATCATTCGAGCAGGATATTATTGAAAAACCATGCAGCAAGATTGCTATCGCTTTATAAAGAAGTGTGTACCGTGCCAGGTGCACGCATCTTCCATTCATGCGCTGGCTACATACTTGCAATCGGTCGTGTCTCCATGGCCATTCTCTATGTGGGCCTTCGATGTCGTGGATCCCATCACTCCTTTCGCTTCCAATGGTCATAAATATTTCCTTGCCGCAACAGAGTACTTTACTAAATGGGTTGAAGTCGTCACTCTGCGTACGGTGGAAGGTCGACATGTAGTCTCGTTCATTCATAAGAACATTCTTTGTCGTTTCAGTATACCGCACAATATCGTATCAGATAATGGTACTCATTTCAAGAATGAGAGAATGGAGATCTTTTGTTCGAAATTCAGAATTCATCATCATTTTTCAGCTCCTTATTATCCCCAAGGGAACGGTCAAGCAGAAGCGACAAATAAAAGTTTGATCCGCATCTTGGAAAGAACCGTTGAGACGGGTCGTGATTGGCACGAGAAAATCCACGATGCACTCTGGGCATATCGAACCACCATTCGAACCCCAACCAATGCAACTCCTTCAGAACTTGTTTATGGGACCGAGGTGGTGCTACCTCTTCATGTTCAAAAACCCACTCTTAAATTTGCATCTCTTCTAGAGCTACCACTTGATCAGTATCAGCAACAAAGATTAGTACAGCTGGATCTACTCGATGAGAAAAGACTTAAAGCAGCAGAGCATGCCCAATCTTATCCTCAAAGGATAGCAAGGCAATATGCCAAGTTAGTTATCGAAAGAAGATTCCAAGTTAATGACCTGGTCCTTAGATCAACGGCTCATCTTAAGCATCATCCGCGTGACAAATGGTCACCAAACTGGGAAGGCCCCTACGTGGTGAAAGAAGCGTTACCACGTAATTCATATCGTCTGATTAATGCAGACGGAGTAGAATTACCCAATCCCATTAATGCTCGACATTTAAAGAAATTCTACGACTAGAAAATCTCTATTCTATCTTTTGTATTCTTCAAAATTCCTTCCAATAAATGATCAATTATTCTTTTATCAGAATATTGCTCATTCCCATAATACACTGAGGCATTTTGTTATAAAACTAATTCTTTTTACCCTGTATGCGGGCAAGATCAAATAAAATCTTTCATCATTTACTTATTCGCATTCATTCACATATGTTCACATAATATTTGCATCCATTCATTTTGTGTGCATTCACATGAATCCATTTTGCATCTGCATCAAATTTCCATTCAGGATAAGGGGTAAATCCTGAGACCCGTGGCATCGGTCTAAGTCATTATGAGGGTGAAGATTGAAAATCCCCTATTACAATCAACCAACAAATTTTTAAAACCCAGTGCTCGTACTGGCGAATCTTTTGAAATCCAGTGCTCGTACTGGTACTCTTCCAAAATCTGATACCTATACTAGTTGAACTAGTCCCAAATATCTTATCGAGTCTTCTTTCCTTCGAATGTCTTGAATTGGTCTAGAAGATCTGAGTTCCGACTCAAATTTTCTTTCAAATCCAATTCAGAATTGGTCTAGAAAATCCGAGTTTTGACTCAAATTTTCTTTCAAATCCAGTTCATCTAATTTTCTTTCCTCCAGATTCTAGAATTGGTTTAGAAGATTTGAGTTCCGACTCGAATTTTCTTTCCTTCTAACCGGTCTAGTTTCCCTTCGGGATTCGACTTTCGACTCAAATTTTCTTTCCTTCTAATTAATCTAGTTTTCCTTCGGGATTCAAGTTTCGACTCAAATTTCCTTTCCTTCTAATTAATCTACCTTTCCTTTAGAATTCGAGTTCTGACTCGGGTTTCTTTTCCTTCCAAATTCATCTACTTTTCCTTCAGGATTCGAGTTCCGACTCAAATTTCTTTTCCTTCCACAATGGATCTAGTTTTCCTTCGAAGATTCGAGTTCCGACCCGAGTTTTCTTTTCCTTCGAAGATTCGAGTTCCGACCCGAGTTTTCTTTTCCTTCTAAATTGGTCTAGAAAATTAGAGTTCCGACTCAAATTTTCTTCCAAATCCAATTCAAATGTCTTGAATTGGTCTAGAAGATCCGAATTCTGCTTCGAATCTTCTTCCAAATTCAATTCAGAATTGGTCTAGAAAATACGAGTTCCGACTCGAATTTTCTTCCAAATCCAATTCATCTAATTTTTTTTCCTTCAAATGTCTTAAATTGGTCTAGAAGATCCGAATTCTGATTCGAATCTTCTTCCAAATCCAATTCAGAATTGGTCTAGAAAATTAGAGTTCCGACTCAAATTTTCTTCCAAATCCAATTCAAATGTCGTGAAGTGGTCTAGAAGATCCGAGTTCCGACTCGAATTTTCTTTCAAATCCGATTCAGAATTGGTCTAGAAAATCAAAGTTCCGACTCAAATTTTCTTTCAAATCCAATTCTCTTAGCTTTCCTTTAAAAATTTGAACTTCTACTCAAACTTTCTTGCAAATTTAGCAATTGGTCTATAAGATCCGAGTTCCGACTCGAATTCTCTTTCGAAATCCAATTCATCTAGTCTTTCCTTGAAGATTTGAATTTTGATTCAAAGCTTCCAACCGAACCCAGTTTTCCACCGGTCCGGTTAAATCCAATTTTCAAATTGGTCCTTTTATGAAATCCAACATCGCCTTGATTGCTCTTCCAAATCTTGTATTTATACTGATAGTCTTTCAAAAATTCAGTGCTCGTACTGGTATCCTTTAAAAATCTAGTGCTCGTACTGGTAATTCTTTTAAAATCCAGTGCTCGTACTGGTACTTTGTCAAAGTTCGGTCTTCATACTGGTCGCAACATAAATCTCAAATTGAGGTTCAGACTCAATCTTCAGATCTGCGAACTTAATAATCTTTATCAGACCTTTGGGTCACCCCATTCTGTTGATCTGACCTTCGGGTCACCAATTTTGTTAGACTTCTGGTCATCCATTTTACCAAGCAAACCTTTGTGTTATCAAATCCTATCAATGTCAATCATATTTGTCCGACCTTTGAGTCGTATCCTGCAATCATAGTCTTTCAGGATTCAACTTTTATGTCGAATCCGTCTGCCAATTAGTTCAGAATCAATCATCGATCAATTTTCTCTTGCGAGGGACCCTTTTTCCAGGGAGAGTTCAAGGGAGCTCATTCTTTTCGCATGTCTTTATTGTTCGTTCGTTGGACCCCTTTTTCTAGGGAGAGTTTGAAGGGACTCGTGCTTCACAAACAGTTTGCAAAACAATCTTTATTGTGATACAAGGAACCCTTTTTCCAGGGAGAGTTTCGACGGAAGCTTGTCCTCCTTGTAACCCTGAATGTCTTTTGTTAGGCCACCCTCGTCATCGAGGACCCTTTTTCTAGGGAGAGTGTGATGGACTCGCTTCTCTATGATATCCTTCCAACGTTTGTTAGCGGCCCCCTTTTCATAAGAGAAGCCTAGAAATAGGGAGTTTTGACGAAAACTTTATTTCTCTTCGAAAGTTCATTTTGCAAGCACCTCCTCTTTATGGAAGAGAGGAGTACCTTTTGTTACCCGTTCAGGTAAGGGTCAAGCCCGAGTCTCTCCTTTGGGGAAAGGAGAGGAGAATCTAGCCACAGATGCGTCATTTAGACATCAAGCAATTTCTTTTATCAAGGATTTCAAGAATATTTTGCCAATTTGTCATGAAAAATAGTTGTTGATCTCAAAACCTTTTATTGCATAAAAAGAATTACCTCAGATTACCTTCAGTATTACTTCCAAAAAAAGTGAAGCTTTTGCGAAAAAAAGATTCAAAATCCAAATTCTTTCTATTGGCCAACCAAAGGGATGAAAAATAAATCCTCGATATGGCCAACAAAGAAAATCCAATGTTGTTGCAAAGTCATAAGTGATTAATATTGATCGAAGCTATGGCACATTTTTAAACATCATTCTTGCAAAGATAAGGCAGTGGAAATATCCTGAGCGATAAAAAAGAGAGTTCATCCAATCCATATCTCTCTCAATCACCCAAGCTGCAATTAAATATCTGCAAAAGGGATCTCTCAATTGTCGTCAAGATGAAGACGAATTATGCAAGTTAGACCCCCGGGACCAAAGAAGATTTGGATCATCTCCAATATGAAGGAGTTTGTGACAGATCCTTCCAGGGAAAGTTCAGAGCACCGTCAAGATGAAGGCGACTGCGATGAGCCTCCCGACAAACCCTAAAAGATATTTAATTTCAGCTATCATCAAGAGACCACTAGCCAATGAGCCAATATCGTCAATATAATCCCTGAAGCAAAGAAGGATCCAAACATCTCCAAGATAAAGAAGTTTGTGACGTACCCTTCTAAAAAGAGAGAAAAAGCTAGAACATCTCCAAAATGAAGGATGATGTAATAAACTCCCTAGAAACCCAAGAGAGCTTTAATTCTGTCGAAAAAAAGAGTACATGCAGAAAGACCATCATGAGAAAAGAATCCTAGAATATCAAACTGTCGAATCTGCCAAGAATCTTCTTTAATTTTGTGAAATTCTTTTATCAATATCCTTTCACCAATTGCTTTCACAATGAGAATACTCTCTTTTCCGTTCATATCAAGGAAATTGATAGCCTCCTTGAAAGAAAGTCAATGGCAAGCAATTTGAATTCAAATCTTGATTCTACGAAGTTAAGTTCAGTTGGAGGTAATACTTCAGGTAGAAAAGAGGGAATATTTTTCATATAAGTATAGTTACATTTCAATTATTTTTGAATGAGTCACAAATTTTTTTATCTTATTGGCAATCTTTTCAAGTTATCCTGACATGAAGTGAGAGCTTGATGTCGATTTGGATGTATCCAGGCGTTGTTGTTATCCCTTTTAGGATCAGATGATGAGAGTTGTCCAATATCCTTCCCTTCTTGCTTTGATCTGAGTGCCTGGGCTCTCAGATTCACACACTTCCCTGTGCTCCCCACTGTCCCACCATAGACAGTTCCCATTCAGGATAAGGGTTAAACCTGATTTTTTCGGCAAAAGGTCATCTGTTTTAAAAGTCATCTAGTCCCAGTAATGAGACGTCCAAGATCAATCCCTTTTCAAGCTTTAGGGAACCCCCTTTCTTCCTTTTGCAAACCCCTCTCGGATTTATTGTGCAAAATTCGAAGGTCCCATCATGGTTTGTTCATTTGAGGATTTCGTTTATTGTCCCCTTTCAGGTTAAGGGTTAAGCCTAAACCTCATTTTTCCACGAGGTATCATCCCCTTTCAGGTTAAGGGTTAAGCCTGAACCTCATTTTTCCATGAGGTATTATCCTCTTTCAGGTTAAGGGTTAAGCCTGAACCTCGTTTTTTCATGAGGTATCGTCCCCTTTCAGGTTAAGGGTCAAACCTGAGCCTCATTTTTCCATAAGGTATCGTCCCCTTTCAGGTTAAGGGTTAAGCTTGAATCTCGTCTCCCGCCCCATCCAGGTTAAGGGCTAAGCCTGAGCCTCATCTCGATGAGGTGAATCTTCTTCTTTATTCTCCATTCCATGTCCACCATCATCGTCTGAATAAATTCCTTCACACCCAGTCAGATTCTCTTCACTGGGGCATTTTTATAGTCCAAATTTGGTGTATTTTCTTTGCCACTAAGCTCGGCCCTATACCGGCTTAGTAGCAAAGAGGGGCATCTGTAAACACCCTAAATTTTCACCCTCATCCAGTGTTTACATTTCATATATCATCGTAATATCATTGCATGCATTTGACATGTCATTTCATTGCATTGCATAGCATTGCATGTCATTAAATCTCATTTTCGAGATCCAGCACTCTTGTTTTCAAAATATTTAATCCAGATTCGAGTTTTAAAACTTTTCTTTCAAAATCAATTTTAAAACCTGGGTTTTTAGTCAACATTTTGTCATTTACCAACCCCCAGGACCTTATATTTTGAAGTGTTTTCTCAGAAAACAATCTGGATTTGTTTTAAACTCACTTTTCAATTGATTTCAATTCTCAGATGAGGCCCATTTAGGTGGTGTCGCTTCTGGATTCCTTTATTTATCAAAAATCTTAGAGTTCTAGTTGGATCAAAACTCTTTTTCCAGAGTCCCAGTCGGATCAGAACTCTACTTTTTATTACCTTTGCTACATGTTTTTGAAGAAAACCTTTCAAAATCTTCCGTTTTGGCCAAAATCCCAGAGTCCTAGTTGGATTAAGACTCTTCTTCAAGAATCCCAGTCACATTAGGACTCTTCTTCAGAGTTCCCGTCGGACTAGGACTCTGTCTTTTGTCACTATTTTTACCTGTTTTTAACCAAATCTTTCAAAATGATTCAAAACTCAGAGTTTCAGTCAAAACAGGACTCTCTTCAGAGAGTCCTAGTTGGATCAGGATTTTGATCCTGATTTCATATTTGAGAGAATCTTTCAAAAATCTTTCCATCTATCAAAACTATTATACTTTTATCAAAGAATTTCAAAATTCTGGGATTTTATCCTAGAGTCCTGATAGAATCATGACTGTACTCCAGAGTCCTGGTCAAATCAGGACTCTATCCAAAGTTTGTTTTCTCACTCCATTTTCACTGATTTTCAAAAGCTTTGTTTAAATTTCATCAAATGCTTATCAGAAAACCAAAAATTTTTAGAGTCCTAGTCGAATTAGGACTCTTCTTTAGAGTCCTAATCAGATCAGGACTTTGAACCAAAACTTCAATTTTATCCTGTTTTTAACTGTTTTTCAAAATTCTCTCATTTGTTTTCTCAGAAAATCCAAAAATCTGAGAGTTTTAGTTCAATTAGAACTTTGTCTTTAGAGTCCCAGTTGAATCAGAACTCTGTTTTATTTCAATATTTGTTATTGTTTTCACTGTTTTCAGAAGTTCTTTCATATGTTTTTCAAAAAATACCAAAAAAATCTAGAGTTTCAGTTCGATCAGGACTCTGTCCCAGAGACCTAATCCAGTTAGAAGTTTATTCTGAAGTTTGTTTTCACTTCTATTTTCATTCATTTCCATTTGTTTTCGAAAATTAGGTCATTTTGCAGAGTCTCAGTTGATTCAGGACTCTATTTCAAAGTTTCGGTTGAGTTAGAACTCTAACCCTGACTGCATTTTTTTAACTTGTTTCACCATTTTTGATAAAATCTTTTCAAAAGCTCCTTCATTTGGTTTAAAAACCCAAAATCTGAGAGTCCTAAAAATCCAGGACTCTAACCCGGAGTCCCAGTTCGCTTGAGACTCTATTTTAAAAAATTCTGAATTTCAATTGTTGATTTTAACCCATTTTCAAAGTTATTTTCAGTGTTTATTCAAAATTTTTCAAAACCTGATGTGGGCCCACTCAGTTGGCGCCATATCCAGAAGAGTTCTGACCCAGTTGGAACTCTAGGCCATTTCAAAACCTTTAATTTCAAGTTTACTTCTGAAAATCTTTTGAAAATTCTCTCAATTTCAAGTTTTAAAATCGTTTTTGAAAATTCAAGTGGGACCCACTCAGGGTGGTGCCACATTTGAGAAAGTTAGGGTTAGACTAGGGTTAGTCAGTGTCTTGGTTAGTTTTAGAAGTCTAAAAGAGTCAAAATCCATTTTGAAAACCCATCTTAAAATTTGATTTTTAAACTATGGTTTTTAAAGGTTTTATTTAAAACTTTAAAAACCAAATATGGAAAAAATGCCAAGTGGCGCCACATTTGGGGGTCTTTAGGTTTAGTTAGGAGTTCAATTAAGTATTAATTAAGTTAATTAGGTCAAGAGTATATAGGTAACTCCACCCAAAAATCGCCCCCCCCCCTTTAGAAGTCCAAAATTTTCAAAACTCTCCATTTTTAACCTAATTTTTTTTATTATTTAAAGAGGCATAAGGGGGGTCAACCTCCCTATCTTTCTCCTCTTGGAATCTTGGAGCTTCTCTCTCCTCTCCAGCCCCTCCTCCATTTCTGAAACCTCAAGGTAATTAGTTTATTTAATGTTTTAGTTTTAATTTAATATTTTTCATTGTTTTAAACATGATTTAGCCATTGGCGCCATCTCCTTCATGGATTAAACCATGAATTCAACCTCAAAAACCTCAAGAACGGTTCAAGAAGATGATCTAACCTTGTTTTTTGTTTTTCCAGGGATTCTAATCCGTTAGAATCAATTATAGCATTGATTTTCATATTCTTAACCATGAAAACATGTGATTTACCCGTTAAATGGGTCAAATCCATGATTTCTAAGGTAAAATCAAATTCCAGCCATGGATTCCCAGTGTTTTATTTTTATTTTTAATATTAATGCTTATTACACAAGTTCCAGCATAGAAATTACTTTTATTTTACTGTTTAAGTATTTTTTATTGTTTTCAGTGATTAAAGCATGATTTATTGGATTTTCTTAAATTTCTGTGTGTTTTAAGCTTAGATCAGTAAAGAGCATGTTATTTCGTATTGAAATACTCATTGTAAATTTCTGAAATTTTTATATATGATACATGGATATGTCAATGAACTACTGTAAAAATTTTAGATGCTTTCGGATTCAGGAACCTTGTCAGAAAAATAAAAGATTAAACCATGATTTTCAATCGTTTAAAATAATTGTTGAAATTCATAGGTAACTTGCAGTTGTGTTATTTCTCTCATCTGATATTCGATTCAAGATCCGTAAAATGCATTGGATTTATGTTGATGTGAACTATTTACTATGAAATTTTGATAATTTTTTGCCTCTGTTTATTATTTTTCCTCTGTCAGAGAGTCGGATTTTAAATTTAAAACTTGTTTGGGTTTACCAAAACCCTAATCAGGCTTGTAATGATCATAGATCTCAAACCGTAGATCCGAATCATGATCTATAAAAACAGAAGTTTATTATTTTTATGTATACTACTCACTGCTGAAATTTCAAGAATTTTTGATGAAGTTTTCTATTTGTTTTTGTATTTTCAATCGGAAATATCTGTTTTATTCAAGGTTAGATTCGTTATATTTAAGTCCAGATTGTCGAAAGGGTTTCTCTCTCATCGAAGATGGTTTTTCCAATCTGTAAATAGGAAAATTTTTGTTTTTCTGTTTAGTTTACCTCTGTACAATTTCAGAAATTTTCATGGCGAGTTGATTCCTGATTCGGGTCTAACACGGAAACTAGTCTGTGACCATGAGTTAAAATAGCTTATTTTAGGGTTTTAATGCAATTTTCGAATTGGAATAATGTTAAAAATACAATTTTATGATTCCAATATGGTTTTAGGGTTATAACAAGTGCAGGTGTTGATTTTTATGAATTTTGGAATCCATTTGATGCTTGAATGGATCAAATTGCAAAACAGGGTACCTGCAGGATCCAGAAACACTGCCAAAATTGTGTTTTTTGTGATATTTCTTGATTTTCGTATATAACCTCATGTTTTTAGGGTTTGTTCATGTTTAGAATCATATTAGGATGCTTCATGATTAATTTTGTGCTTATTTGACTTCATTTGAACCCTAAACCCAAAGTTTTTACCAAAATTTATTTTAGAAAACCCTGATTTCAAGGCCATAGTCTTGCTATCAGGGGTAATTTGGTCATTTGACCTCAATTTCGAAATTCTAAAACCCTAATTTTCTCATTTTGAATCATTTCATATCATATTTGGTTTAACTTATCCTTATTTGAATTTTAAAACTTGCATTTTACAAAATATCTTTCTGAAAACCTAGTTTCAAGGCCATAGTCTTGCTATCAGGGGTATTTTGGTCATTTTGACTCAAATTTCAAAATTTCAAATCTCATCTTTAGTATTTATTTAGTTTTATTTCATATTTCATTAAGTTTATATCAGGGAATCATGGAAAAAAGCTTATATCTAGCAAAATCCAGTAATTTCTAGATATTACTGGATAAATATAGAAAAGCCAACATATCTTCACTAACAAGTTTTCTAGTTTTGCAAGGACATTGAAGACTTTATTTTTAGTCATTTAAATTCAATTAGTGATGTAATTTATAATTAAATTTGGAATAAGAATTTCAATTTCTGCTTAGATTAGGATTTACATTGGATATAGTTTGATTCTTCAAATTTTAATATCTGATGAATGCATTATTCATGCACATATTACAAATTCACCATGGTCTACACGAATGAAACGTGCACTATCTCTTATGGAGTTGACAAACTCGGTGGAATTCGTATTTATGGCCATAGTCAGAATACGAATGTGACCCAGATTTGTGATCTTCGTATTAGCCACATTCAGCCTACACTCTTAGGCTAACTTCAAAATGCACTGCATTTCTCAAAAATACAAAAGGATTTTCTCAATTCCTCAAAATCAAGTTTTTCAAATCCATATTCATTCATTTTATTCATTTGCAAATTCCAATTTCAATTCAGAGAAATCGATTTTCTCAAAATTTCTAAGTCTTATTCAAAAATCGATTTTCTCAAAACATTGATTTTCCAATGATATTTCAAGCATTTCCCAAGTTCAAAATCCTGATTTTTCAAGTTATATTTCAAAGTTTGAATTCATAGAAATCAAGTTTTTCCAAAGTTATTCTAAATTTCTTAGAATCAATTTTCCCAAAACCCTTATATTTCTTCAGAAATCGATTTTCATTTTCTCAGAAACATTCTCTCAATCATGATTTAGGATTTTCAAAGGACTTCTTTTCCAAGAATTTTCTAAGTATTTCAAATCTCAAAGCAAACATCATGTTTTCAATCTGCATTTTCAGAAAATTCATAGCACATGCCTGATTCTTTGTGCATTTAGTAAATAGAACATGATTTAGACAAGTTGAGCAAAGCTAAGCACACAATTGATCCTTGGTTTAATTACCCCTAGTAAAGGCGCCAGGAACGGTTGAACCTCGTACCGACAGGTGAGTCCCATTCTTCGGAATTATCCCGCATTTTAAAAATGGAGGTGAGTTATTTTCAAAATCTTTTTTAAAGGTCAGTTTGACTTGCAAAAGTAAAATTTTGCGATGATAACAAGAGCACTGTGATTGACTTCTGCAATAGATTGGCTTTCTCTTCAGCTGCTTTAGAGGTTTCTGCTTCTTCTGCAGGAATTTGCTTTTTAATGAATTTCTTGGAGAATCTAGGGACCCTTTTGTCCTTAGCGGACGAGTTCCTCTGACTCAGGATGGAGACGATGTTCATCTTTTTGGGCGCGGACTGGTCTCGATGCAGAATCATGACCTGATGGTGGAGACTTATGCCCTCATTGGATCATGAACATGTATGGCTTTATGAAAAAAAATGAGCATTCTGAGATGGTTGCTGCTGAATGATTCAGGAATGGAGCTGATAGGATTTCTATTTTTCCTTCATCTTCATCTTCTATGAGGATATTCTTATCAATGCAATCTTGAATCAAATGTTTCAGGACGAAGCAATACTCTGTATCATGCCCCATTGCCTTGTGGAATTTGCAAAATTGCTCTTTGAACCTTCCCATGATTACTGGAGGATCTGCAATCTTGGGAAGCTTAACCATTCCTTGGGACAACAGGTATTCTAGGACTTTCTCTAAGGGCTAATCCAAAGGAGTGAATTCATGATCCCTACTCCAATTGATGTGCTTAGGTTTTTCCTGAAGATCCCCTTTTTGTTAGGAACCGCTTGTAAGAGGCCTGCCACTGTTCTTGAAGAACTTTCCTTTCCGTCCTTTGCTCTGATCAGACTTTGTGCCACTATTACTGCTGTCTTGTTGCCACTGCCATGACTGCAACCTGGGGTATCGACTGAGCAAGCGACATGTGCCTTTTTCTTTTGATCCTGAGCATTCTTGACCAGGGTAATTGTGATCATCGCAAAATTTTTCCTCTCCCTCTTGTGGTTTCTCTCTCTTCCTTCTCTTTTCCTTTTCTAACCTCTATTTTCCTCCTTTTTGAAGGGAGAAGAATAAAAGAAAGAAAATAGAAAGAGGAGAAAAAAAATAAAGAGAGAGAGAAGAGGAACTCTTTTGCGGGTCTTCACTTGACCTTGATTTGAAAACATTTAGAAATTTAACTCACCCCCGTTTTTGAAAATATTTACGGAAAAACTGGGAGAGACGGGGTTCGCTCGTCGGTACGAGGTTCAACCGTTCCTGGCACCTTTACCAGGGGTAATCGAACCAAGGATCAAATTTATGCCTTTTGCTTTGCCTAAATATAATCTAAGATTTTATTCTAACTCTAAATGCACAAAGAATCATGCTTGTGCAATGCAAGAATGTATGCTCCTTTTGAAAGATGTTTTGAAAATTTCCAAGCTTTCAGAGATGAACTTGATAAGGGGGAGTGAAGAAATAATTGAATTTTGACTTTAAAACTTAAGATAGATCAGAGAATTTCTAAGACTTTGAAGTAAATCAGAGTTGAGAAAATAAATCTAGATTTTGAGAAAGAATGATTTGAAGCTTTGAAATGAAAGGAAATGAAATTTCAAAGTTAGAAATAGACTTTGAATTTAAATTTAGGAAAGGAAATGAATACTTAAGATGGAATTGAATTTGAATTTTTAAGTTTGGAATGGATCTGAGATAATCAAATGGTAGTTAAGAATAGAAATGGATTTAGGGAGTTTTGGATGAGATCTGAAAATGGAATTGGATTCGAAATCTAGAATGGGGAATGGAATTGGATCTAAAAAATGGATTTAAGATCTGAGATCTGATATAAAATTGGGTTTTGGATCCTAAGATGGATTTAGATATGAAATCTGAGATCCAAATGTAGAATTGGATTCTGGATCCTAAGATGGATTTGGATCTGAAGTCTGAGATCCAAAGTAAAATTGGACTCTGGATCCTAAAGAGGAATTGGATCTGATGTCTGAGATCCAATATGAGTGTTGAATCCTGGATCCTAAAATGGATTGGGAGTTAAATTCAGAAGATGAATCAAGAACTTCCAAGTTTAATTTTGAACTTGGAAAATGAATTTTAGAAATTGATAAATGAATTTCAAAGTTGAATTGGATTTTAAATTTAAGATAGAATTTGGAATTTGAAATACAAGATGATTCTGAAGTTTCAAAGTCAAATGGGACTTTGAAATTGAATTCTTGAATCCTTTTGAGAAATAGGATTGAATTTGATTTGATCTGAGAAATGAAGGAAATAATTACTTAGATTTTATGAAAAAGAATTTAGAAATATGATGCAATTCTATCTAAATGATGAATGAATTTAATTTTTTGAAATTTGGATTTTGAAAAGCTATTCCATTCTTTAAATGAATTAAAATAAGATTGAAGATATAATATATCATTGACTATGGTCATTGAATGTATTATATAATAATCACATTTAAATTCAAGTGAAGAATAAAATACATTTGGTGCTTTTATAGAATTTAAAATAAAATTAACTCTCAATATACCCTGACTATGGCCATTGGTATATATTTTGAGTCAATTTTAAGTTAAATTCTAATAAAAGGAGAAAATATTTAAGGAAATATGTTGAATTTTGAAAATGGATCTAGTGTGGATCCAGTGTTATTTCGTAAAAGATAAAAATCCTAAGTTTTGTCCACACCCTGACTATGGCCATTAATGTGGATCATCAACTTAGGATTGATTTACCTCTTACGAAATGGTGCACGTGCCATTCGTGTTTTACCATTGTGAGAATTTGAGAAATGAAGGCAAAAATGCATGAAAACAAGCAATTCGATGGTATTTACAATGCTCATTCATTCTAATCTAAGACTGGAAATGTAGAGTTTTCATCATCTTATTTATTTACAACAATTGGATTTGAGAACATCAAAAATATTCTTCATCCCAGCCTTCCTTATATTCCTATCAGAGAGAATTTGTACAAAAGGAGATTTAAAATATGAATGTAAATGACTATCCAAAATCTTACACAAGATGCTTAGTTTATATTTGAAGGAGAAAGGCATATGGTCTACCCTGTATCTATGAGAAAACACACATATATGTAGGAATATATATCTACACGTATGTACAAAGAGAGAAGGAATTTACAATGGTTCCTGTGAACCACTTGTAAATGAATGATAAAAATATGATGATTATGATAGTTCAAGAGTGAACTATCATAAAGAGAAGAGAAGAATTTACAGTGGTTCTTGAGAACCACTTGTAAAAAGAATGATAAAAATATGATGGTTATGATAGTTCAAGAATGAACTATCATAAAGATAAGAGAGGAATTTACAGTGGTTCCTGTGAACCACTTGTAAAAGAATGATATGATAGTTCAAGAGTGAACTATCATAAAAAGAAGAGAAGAATTTACAGTGATTCCTGTGAACCATTTGAAAAAAAAAAAAAAAAAGAATGATAAAAATATGATGATTATGATAGTTCAAGAATGAACTATCATAAAAAGAAGAAAAAGGGACTACAGTGGGGATGAGAGAAAAATGTATTGTGAAGGACTTAGTATACAACGATGGACTATGGGTATGTTGTTGCACAATGATGTCACTATAGTGGCAGCTGTGTTAAAGGGATTGGACCGATGGAATATTTGTTGTACATGCTGTAACTACAGGATTGTGAAGGCTGGGTGGAATGCACAGATGATGGATACGGTAAGGTGAATAAAGTTGCAGAGAGTAATACTATACATGAAGAAAATGCATAAGCTATGCATATTGATGAAGATGGCCCTGAGCTACTATCAGTAAAGTGAATGCAGGGTTGTGGGTGTATAGAAGATGGTGTAAATAATGCTACAGGCGAATAGTGCAAGGGCCTAAATGTTGTTATGAATAATATGTCACAAGTAGTGAATGAAAGGGGAGGAGCCACAAAGGTGCCATGAAGGTGTTGGGGTGTAGCTATCACAGTGTGAGAATGAAGTGTGTGAGATGATCAGATATCGCAAAGCCGCAGTGTAATGCAGATAAAGGTGCTTAAGAGGTGCTATGGAACAGGTAAATGGTGTGGTTGTGTAGGTGTAACAGTAAGTGATGAGGGTAATGAGTAGGTGCATACATGGAAGTGGTATAGGTTGTTAGTAACCTACAGGTGTGGGGTAGAATGCCATGTATATTAAGAACAGGATGCTGCTGTATAGTTAATGAGGATATACGACAAAGGTATGAGTGTTGCTGTGGTAATGTGCTGGAGTGTTGCAAATTTACACACTGGTGGTGATGGGAGGTTGCTGAAGTTTATGAGATGCAAGGAAGTGGCAGTATGTAGAACATAGTTATGAAAAGATAGTTAATGAAGTGTTTGTTGTGCAACAGGGCACAGGAATTGCTGGATGTGCTGTCAAGAGGAAGAAGGTGAAGGTGTTAGCAGGAAGGTGCATCTATAGGCATAGATGTGCTGTGAGGTGTTGGACATACTGAAGATATAATGTGATGATGAAATAGTGGGTTGTAGCTATACATAAGATGTGGTGAATGTACGACAGTGGCTGTAATGGGGCAACCAACAAATGTAGAAAACATATATACAATGTAACAACAGTAAGGAAGCTACACAGGCAATTACATTAACGTCAGTCAGCAAATTAGCATTTAACAAAAGAAATGAAAATTGCAGGTGAAGTAAATAATTAACAGCCAGTAACTATTTGATTGCCGGAGTTAGATTTACTCAATTGAATATCAGGAATTAATATGCTTCAAAAAAATAAAATCTTCTAGAGATGCTAATAATACAGACATTGCTTATAAGCATGTTTTCAATCAATGTTCTAAAGAGAATACAAAGAGAATTTGTAAAAGCCTTTAAACAGTCCTATAGCCATATGGAAAACACTATTTTCTGGAGAGGCTAATAACGCAGAGATTGCTATAACATATTTCCAATTGATGCTCTAAAGGAAGCATAAGAAAAACCTGTAAGAGCCTTTGAATAGTCCTATAGCCACATGAAAATGCAATTTTCTGGAGATGCCAACAGCTTCCCTGGATTATATTCTGAAATTCCCTATATTGATCACACCATCTCCCCTTACCGTTGATTGTCACGACAACTACTGTTAATGATTGGCCATGCAGATCTTGGCTAAGGCTGTCCCCTGTGCTTATGAACAAGTCACTGCCAAGGGTAATACAAACTGAGCTACAAAATGGAGGAATGAACATGGATGCTATACACTGCAGAAAGCATGAATCAGATGTAGCATAATCATATAATAAAATAGATTGAACTTAGCTTAAAATTGATAAAAGTGCTATAAACTAGGCTAGAGATCTGACTTACCTCCAGAAAATTTTATGTTTATTCAACAAGTTTGACCTTGCACATTGGAAATTCCCAAAGAGAGAAAAAAAACCACTTTATTACACCACCGTAAGTTACCCAGATCCCACGCCGCAAGTGTTGTCAATCCTATCCTTTACTGTAAACATTAAGGAGAGGGAGAGGAAAACTCCTGGAACTAAACTCAAGAACCAACATGAGAGAAAAACGAGAAAACATTCTGGACAACCGTGAATCCATAAAAACCCAAACCCAAACGAGGCATATGCTCGGTATACAGCTGATGGCAAACAAGCAATGGCAATCCTTGGATTACCTGATTAGGCCCCTTACGTGCACACTAACAGATAAAGGAGAATAACGAAACACACCATTACACCATGCATATGCTCAAGATATGATTAAGATGCCTATGAATTGGTGAAATGAAGTAAGATATGATTGTATGCAACAAGGAAATTATGGTATGTAATACAGGGCATTTGAAGGTAGGGAAAAGCGAGATGTAGATGCAACGGAGAGATAAAAATGATGTAATGCAGTATAAAAAAAAAGGAAAAACAAAGGAAAAACGTGATAGAAAATAAAAAAATGGAGGTGAATCACTGGGTAAAAGAGGGCCGACGATATGGCTGTAACTTAGATCTTATTGAATAGAGAAGAGATCGGCTTCCCTTCAACCCCGTCTGGCTGGGAAGCCACCGCTACTGAACCAACTTGGCTTCTAATATCGGGAAACCGGGGGTGTGACATTATTTCCAATATGGAAATATACAGGAAATCAATGAGACGCAGGAAGAGTATGATGAACATCCGATAAATCAGATGAAGCTAAACAACAATATAGCAGATAATACAAAAGGTTATGCTAAAACAAAATGATGATGCCTCAAATGGAATTTGAAAACCCAAAAAAAAAAGGAAAAAAAAAAACTTATTGGAATCAGAGGATTCCTGTCGATATAGCAGTAGGTGGATCGATCCTGCTATATGCAGGATCGACCCCACCTCTGGTGCCTTTTGATGAAACGAAAACAAAATAAAATAAAAGAAAGAAAGTTAAGGCGATAAGATAAAATTTCTACAGAGAATCGGAAAAAAAGGGGAAGAAAGCTCAGAAAGGGGTGTGACGAATCAATAGAGAGAGATAAGCTATACAAAAAAAAGGGGGAGAAAATGAACCACTTACCTCCAACTCGCTTGCAGGATTAACTCCACTTCAGGCTATTGAGGCCAAACTAGAAGCAGACAGAAAAGAAAGCAGAGGGGAAGAAGAAGAAGCAACGGAGGGGTGAAAGATGGATCCCGATCGGGAGCCTTGCGTGCCCCTTTTAAGGATGAAGGAGAAGGATCTGGAGGATGATAGAGGTCGTTGGGGATCAGATGGCTGAAGGGGAGGGCTTCGGAAGATGGAGGGCGATGGAGGTTGGTTGTGAAGGCTGAGCCGAGAGAAGGAGAAGGCGACTGGGCGATGAGGGTTTCCAGCGTGAACGAGAGGGGGGCGATTAGGGTTTATTTGTGAAAACTTTTTGGTTTTTCCAAAAAGAGGCTCCCTTAACAAAATTTTTCATAAAAAATGGTTTAAGAATGATTTTTTTAGCAAAATCGACTTTAAAAAGTTTAAACTTATTCATTTTCCATTTTTTTTGGTTTTTGTTTTATTTTTCAATTTTTTTTTGTATTTTTAGAATAAAATCCTAAAGTTTGTGAGAAAACAAAGGTTAAAACTAATTTTTTGTGTTTTTGCAAAAATATTTACAAAAGAGAGTTTTCTGAGAATTCGGGTTTTTATTTTTGAAATTTTTCTCCAAGAGGGGTTCATATTCGATTCAGATCAAAACTGGGTCAGAGATAAGATTTTGGGTCCGAATTCTAACAAATCCAAGGAATGAATGGAGTTTTTGGTTAAAAATTTACCCGGTTATTCAGAAGGCGGAGGTCAGGGGCAAAGAAGGAATTTTTGGATTTTCGGAAAATTTGGGGTGTTCACAGTAATGCCCTCATACACTCCGTTCTTCATTCCCATTTCGATCCATTCTGCTCGTTTTGTTAGTTCAATGAATGATTTGGATGGGTATGTGGAAATGAGGCTTCTCAAAGGCTGCGAGAAGTTGTTGAGGGTAATCTGGAGAGCATGCTCTTCAGAGACGAGATTCCTCATTTTGTTGCAAATACTTCTTTATTTATGGATAAAATCTCTGGCCTTCTCATTGCCTTCTTGCTTGAGGCTATACAAATGATTGAGCGTGGACAGAGCTTCTGTGTTGAACAAAAATTGCTCAATGAACATGTTAACAACCTTGTCGAAATCTCGCAACTCAATGGGGTTGACATGCTCTGCATACCATTTGACAACTATACCTTCCACACTGTGAGAGAAGCATAGGAAAAGAGCACGGTTATCTTCGTTGAACCTGGCGCATTCGGCGAAGAACATTGCAAGATGGGCCTTGGGATCGCCGAATCCATCAAACTTAATGAACTTCCTGAGGAGGCTCTCTAGATTATTATCCCCTTCCAATCCGAGGTAGAAGTCTTGCCTGGTATATGATTTCTTTCCTTTGTCTCAGATTTGCAGATCCTTGACTATCTTGGTCAGCGCTTGGATAGGATCTTCTGCGGGGGCCGCGTACTTGGGTTTGTTCACTGATACAGGCTCTTCAGCCACCCTCTTAGACTGTCGCAGATGCTTTGGGATATACATTTGTTGCTCTTCTTCTTCAGAATTCTCTTCTGGTGATTCTATTTCCTCAGAGGTGTTGTCATGCAGGATTTTCTGCTTACTGATCTTGACATGCTTTTTCATGGGTTTTCTCTTGATTTTGCTTCTGGATGATGTTTTTTTCGAACCAGCACCAGCCTGCTCAGACATCATCTTTGACATCATGTTATCGTCGCGAAATTTTTCCCGTCTTCCCCTTCCTTGCGGAAGAGAGACAGGAAAATGCTTTCGCGATTCAAACTTGACCGGATTTTGGAAAATGTTTTGAAATACTCGCCTCCATTTTGAAAATTGCGGGAAAATCCATGGGATGGGGCTCGACTTGTCGGTACGAGGTTCAACCGTTCCTGCCGCCTTTAACAGGGGTAATCGAACCAAGGACCAAAATTGTGCTTGACTTAGTTAAATCATCAAAATCGTGTTCTATCCTAAATGCATAGAGAATTCAGGCATGTGCTATGAGATTTTGGAAAATGCAAGTTGGAAAACATGATGTATGCTTAGAAAACATTTGGTGTTGGAAAAAATCTCTCAGGAAAAAGCTGAAAGTCAATTTCTCAGGAAACTCAGATGAAAAAGATTTGAAATCTCGGGAAAGTTCATAAAGTTGTGAGAAAATCATGAATGGTTGAAAATCGTGGGAAAATAGAAGTGATTCTTGAGAAAAAGGTGAACATTTGAAAAGGGAAACACTTCTCAGGAAAACTTAGATTTTGAGAATTTTCTTAGGAAAATGATGGAAAATTCATAGAAAAACTTATTGGAGAAGGAAATTCAAACTTGGGAAATTGAAATCCTGGGAATTTTGCCCTTGAAATACTTGGAAATCGATTTTGATCTTGGAAGAAGATTGGAAAACTCTTTTGAATCTCTTAAGAAAATAACATTTTCCAGGGAAGACTGTGGAAAAACTTGACTTGGGAAAACCGATTTTGGAAAATCTTCAGAGTTTCTTGAGAAATCGATTTTCTTGAAATGAAATTTTCTTGAGAAGATCATGGGAAAAGCAGTGATTTCATGATGCAAATGATATGAGTGTATGAATGCACTTTGAAAGATTTTCTAAGAAATTTGTTGGAAAAATGTGTATTAAGTCAAAATAAATCCTTCACATATTCTGACTGTGGCCATGAATATGTTCAGAGTTTAATTGATTTAATGCACAATGCTTTGAAAATATTGGAAATATGATGTGCATTTTTAAGATAGCCTAAGAGTGTAGGCCCAATGTGACTGGTAGAAAGATGATGGATCTGGGTCTCGTCCATATTCCGACTAGGGCCGTAAATATGGATTCCACCGAGTTCATCAACTCCCTAAGAGTTGGTGCACGTGTCATTCGTGAACATCCATAGTGCTTTTGAAATAAAATGCATGAATCATATAAGCAGGATATTGCATAAATTCAAACTATATGATATGCATCCTAGTCTAAGCAGAAAATTAAAATCTTATTCCAAAATTTACATTATTACATCACTAAATAAATGAAATAAAAGAAATTTGCAGACTTCAGCTCCTTCTTTTGAATGTCCCTGCCAAACTTGAAATAAGGTTAGCTCAAATATGTGGGTTTTTCCAAGATTTTCCAATAATACTATGAAATTATTGGATTTAATTGGATATAAACCCCATTTTCATGCTTTCCTTGATATTTGAAATGATGAAAATACAGTAAATTCAGTAAGAAATAATTTGAAATTCGGAATTGGGGTTAAAATGACCAAAATACCCCTAAAATCAAAGTTATACCTTTAAAATCAGGGTTTTTGAAGGAAATTTTGATAAAATTGAGATTTTGAAATTCAAATTGAATAAAATGATGATGAAATGCAGTAAGAGACATGATGACATGCTGCTAAACACATTAAGATTGTAAAAATCAGAATTTGACATATTGCAATTTATCCAAAATAATGAATTTCGTTTGTTTTTCGCTTGGATCTGGGTCCTGCGGGACCCTGTTTTGGTATTATGGATAATTCGAACATGGATTCCAAATTGCACCAAATTCGGTATGAAGCATCTAAACACTCTGATAAACAGCCTAGAATGCTAAAAATCACGAAATGACATGATTTAAATGCTAAAATTTAAAGAAAGTCCTAAAATGGTGGATTTTGCCTATGGATCCGAACCAAATGCACTGCTTAACATGATAATGCAAGATTTACACCATAAAAACTTCTGATATTTTTCAGACTGTTAAAGGACCTGAAATGGAACATTTTTGGTCTTTACAGCCTCGGGATTCGAGCCATGGTGAGTTCGGCAACAGGGATTTAGTTCTGACAGAAGTAAAAATCACCCTAATATGATGTAAAATGCTGAACAAATATAAAGCAGCCATGGAAATTTATGAAATTAATCAGAGATACTCACGACACCTACATGAACAAATTTCATGTTCATGACTTTGGCATTTAATCAACAGAGACACAGGTAAAAATATAACTTTTCATTCCTAAATTGACAGAACAGACAAATGTAGAAAAAGAGGAGACTGACAAGAAAAATCTGAAGCAGGTATCAACACTGTTCTAAAAATCACAGGATTTAAGATTCAAACAGAGGACACCTTGGACATAACTTTCACTTTTTACAGTTTTGGATTTGGAGCAACACACAAAGATAACCCATCGACCTAAGTCGATCCAAAGTCTCAGAGGCCCAAATCAGGCTCTGACACGTGTCCCGCACTCTTGGATTTTTATCAGACATAAAAAAAATCCGACAAATCTGAGAAAATCAGGTTAAAAACTAGATATTTTCTCGAGTTCATAACATTTTTCGGATCGAAAATCGGATCTCCCATGAGGGAGATCTCGATTTTACAAGTCGAAAAATGATTTTTAAAATGCATCCCGGGTAACAAAACCCGACTTGCCATTTTGAATGTTTACCGCAGTAAACAAATTCAAATGCTTCCAAAGTTTTGGCACAATTTTAGGGACACCTAAGGGCGCATTCCGTAATTTTTGTGGGATTTGTAATAAAAAATAAATGCATGAAATGACGTGTGGACTGACTGACAAAAACAGAGAACTACTGAAAATGAGCAGAATTGAAATAAATGCTAAATTAATCCTAATTAATTCATGAAACATGCTAAATTAATGAAATAAAATGCAAATTAAATCTAGCTAAATGCATGATTGTTAAAATCATCAAGGAAGCATAATTGAATATTTTTATGTATGTCGTTTTATGAGAATAGCTCAATCCATCTCTCGGATGAGCTCTTTTTTCAAACGACTCCCGAATCGAATTATGGAATCAAATCAAGGGGAAAAGAGGTGCACCTTGCTTCGTTACGCAGCGTAGAAGCTCTTGAAAGGGGCGGCTATCATGAGCTTCTTTCGTCCTTCGCTCCGGGCTTCGGATGGTTCACCAAAATCGACCCACTACACCTTCTTCACTGAGCCAAAGGGGCGTGAATTCCAAAGTGCAAAAAAACGGATTTTCAGGAAGGATAGGTCGAATTTTCAAGTTCACAAAATGGTCTCCCTATGCTGGATGTGGAGCCTTGTTTTTATAGATTTTCTGAAAAATTTTGAATTTCAAACAGGCTCAATCTGAGCCCTCCATGTGGCGCCATCTCAGGGGTGCTATTTTGATTTTTGAGAAAATAAAAAAATGAGAATTTTGTGGGTGAGACACCTCAGCAGGATTTGAAATTTTTCAAAATTTGGTTTGCTTGATTTTCTCTGCAGGAAGCTCCCAGATGGCGCCACCTCAGAGGGTGCTCTCTTGGAGTTTGAAATTCAAAATTGCTTTTTGTAGGGAGTCCTCAGGTGGCGCCACCTCATGGTGGGCTACTTTTATTAAAAATAAAATTTGAAGCCAAGTGGGACTCTGGATTGGCGCCACCTCAAAAGGTGTTCTGAGGTGTAAAGTTGGAAGCAGTAGGAGCATGCCATGTGGCGCCATCGATGGAGGTACTTGACATGTGTCAGAGGGATAGGAGTGGAGGAAGCAGACTGTGCCACCTCAGAAGAATTCAAATTCTACTTTTCTGCAAGAAAGGAGAGGCTGACATGTGGCATTTTCTCAGAGTGGCTCCTACGATGCCATGTGGCAGGAGAACATGAAGGGAGGAAGCAAAATGCGCCACCTCATAGGGGGGGTTTTTCTACTTTTTCTGATGCAGGGAGGTCTGGACATGTGGCAGACAAGTGTCAGCTGTTTGGAGAGGCCTTCTCAAATGGTGCCACCTCAAAGGAGAATTTGAATTTCAAATGGAGGTTGGCCCTGGAGGAATGGAGGATGAACATGTGGCGCCACCTCAGGGTGGCTCCTACAATGCCATGTGGCAAGAGGGAGGAAAAGGAGGGAAAGGGACACGTGGCACCATCTCACACAAAATAGAAAAGGTGAAGTTCAGGATTTGCGCCACCTCAGCCTGGAGTTTGAATATTTGAATTCTAGCTTTCTCTGAAGGAGGCAGAAAGTGACATGTGTCACTTGCTTTTTCTGAAGAAAGCAGAGAGAGACACATGTCCCTTGCTTTTTCTGAGAAGAGCAGAGGGTGACATGTGTCACTTGCTTTTTCTGAGAAAAGCAGGGAGTGACATGTGTCTTCTACTTTTTCTAAAGGAAGCTGGAGATGACATGTGTCATCTACTTTTCTGAGAAAAATAGGAGAGAGACATGTGTCCTCTGCTTTTTCTGAAAGGAGCAGAGATTGACACGTGTCGCTTGCTTTTCCTGAGGAAAGGAGAGAGTGACATGTGTCACTTGCAGGAGACATAATTCAAATGGTGTCACCTCAGAGGAGACAAGTTCTACTTTTTCTGAACAGGACAACACATGACACGTGGCATCTCATGGTGACCTTGGAATGACACATGGCACAGGGTGAAGATGGTAGACATTGACACGTGGCATAAAATGAAGAGGATGACTAATGACATGTGGCGGCATCTTAAGGTGGCCCCACACTGACACGTGTCAAAGGATGGCAGAAGAGAGAAGGTGACATGTGGTGCCAACTCTAGGTGAACCCTATGCTGACACATGGCAGATAAATGAGAGGAGAGAGAAAGGACAAGTGGCACCAATCCAGGGGACAAGGCTCCTATAATTTTGGGTTTTTCAAAATTCAAATTTTCAAAAGAAAAGCTTGTGTGACACCACCTCAGTGTGGGTCCCACATTGCTTCTTTATTGAAATAAGGATAAAACAACAACTTCTTTTTGGAATTTTCATAAAATCTGGACTAATTGGTAAAACAGGAATTTTTGGAAAGAGTTGGCCCCTGTAGGGCAATTTTGTAAAAGGAAGATATTTGAAATTGTCAAAAGGGCAAAATCTGAGGTGAAGTGGCTGAAATCCATATTGAAAACTATCCAGATCGTTTTCCTGAGAAAATATTTTGAAATTCAGAGTCCTGGGGGTAAAATGGGAAGAATTGATAATTTTGAAGACCCAGGGTTTTGAAATCAATTTTGAAAGTAGTTGAAATTCGAATCTGGATTAAAAATTTTGAAATCGAGAGTTCTGGACCTCGAAATGACATGCTGTGCAGTGCAGTGATATGAAATGCTCATGCAATGATATGCAATGCCATGTCTTATGCAATGGAATCTTGAACCAAGACTTGGAGATGCCTGTCTCCTGTCAGGAATAAAATTTTGAACATCTGAGCTAAAAATAGAGAAATTTTGAAAGTTCCAGATGAAATTTAGACTTCTGTAAGGTCCGGGCTCAGAAAATGACCATTTTGCCCTCTGGCGATTTCAAAGGATGAATGATGATGTTTGGTGAAAATGTCGGGGAGGTGAGTGAAAATTTGGGGTGTTTACACATCATCTTCTGAAATATCTTGTACATGGCAGGATCAACATCATCTTCTTCTTCTAGGCCATGTCCCCTGGATAATCTGGGAGAGTTCATTTCTTCTACCTCACTGTCACTGTGCTGCTGAACAGTTTGCTTGTCAGTTCTTGTCTGAACCATTTTTTAGATGCCAAAGTTTTTTTGCAGAATAAAGGAATGGTTAGTGCGGAAGAAACCATTTAAAAACTAATTTTTTTTAGAAAAGCAAGAATGAAGGGCTTTGGTAGACAATTTCAAGAGGTTATCCCATTACCCGGGATCGGGTCATCACAAGACTTGTGATAATTGTGTTACTATTTTCATGATAGCAGAAAAATGTGCCTTGTTACCTAGGCGAGGTCGCTAAAAAGATATTTGAAGAAGAATAGGAGGAGTGTTCCCTTACCCGGGATGAGGTTGTCACAAGGATTGTGACCATTTATGCTATAAAAAGAATAAGATTTGGCCCAAAAAGCTTTTCAGCAGAACAAAAGTAAAACTTTATTGATGATAAATTCAAAGACAAAGACAGGGTGGGCAGACAGTTTGCCACCACTCTTGATATTCAGAAAATACATTGGGTCCTGGAAATATAGACAGAGGAATGAAAGAGTCCCAAGTGTATTTGGCTGCATGGTATGCTCCAGACCATTGATCCGACTGCAGATTGAATTCTGGCATGTTACCTGTCGAGAAGCGAGTGCTGGCTCGAACCTGCCGCTGCAAAAACTGTCTAAGACACCTCGCGGGCTGATAATCGACATAGAAGAATGGCCCCAGTAATCTGTACCACTTGAGTCATGCATAAGTGTAGCGAGGAACTGACTCCCGCCGGTTAAAGTAATCCCAAACAATCTCCTCCTGATGCAGCTTCTCAATCAAGGCTCGATACTGAATGACTGTCTTTGGCTTCTTACTGTTGAATCTGAAGGAACTGGCCTTTGATGGCGCATGTCGTAAGAACCACGACTGCAGAGCATAGGTGCATCCTTCTACCAGAATGGTCTCTCCAAGAGCGAAACGAGCTAAGCCTCGGTAAAGAAAAGCCAAGGCTACCATGGAAATTGAAAGCTGACGGGTCTGCTTGCTTCCCCATCTTCGAAAGAGTTGAGCAACTCTGACGTCGATAAAGTTCTGACCATCTTGGAAGAAAGCTAATCCCACTGTGCATAGGATCATGGCATGCTGAATTCTATCTTTTGCTGCTCGAGACAAGGTGTCAACCTCTTCGTAAGCTCCGTACTTGCGATAAAGTCCAAACAGGTCGGTGAACTGACTTCCGTTGATCTCAGTGAGAGGCCAAGATCTACTCCTTGTTGCTCTGGCTAGAGCTTCTCGAACATCTACCCCTTTGATGTTGATCAGGAACTGTTGCTCGACAGGATCATATGGCTGATCAGCCGGTTCGGGCAATCCCATAATATCATTGAATTCGTCCATCAGTAGAGTCATTTCTCCCCAGGAAAACCAAAATGTGCAGGTACGTGGGTTCCACCGTTCTGCCATAGCCTGAATCAGACTTCCGTTGATGGTTCGCTTGCCCACTGCCGATGCCATCTCCAATCCACAGTCATCCAAGTAGTCTGGGAACATACACGAGAAGGTGGCGAACCAAGAATAATACCACCGAGGGAAAAATGAATGAGTCTGGATAACCCGAAAATCTGGGGACCCATCCCTTATCTTATAGAAGACATGATCTCTGGGAAGGACAACATCGAGGGAATTGGATGCCATCAAAATGATACTAGGGCAAAGAAGAATGAGGAAAATTAGATAGACTGCAGGACTTACAGATAGACTCTTGGAGGAAAGAAGAATAGATATAAATCCTGGAAATTTTGAAAGATTGAGGAAATTTAAAAGAATTTTCTAGGGTTTTTGAAGAAAATTTGATAAAAAAAGAGAAAACAATGTAGGTAAAGAAAAAATATACACCTGGGGTTTCTGAAAATAAAGGGAAGTTTTTGAATAATATACCCAGGGTTTTGAAAAAAGTTTTATATATATATATATATAGGAGAAATACAAAACATCCCATAATCATAGCTGAAAAAAAACAAGGATGCACAAACAACACTCCCTAAAGGCTGACTCTAAATGCAATATTTGAAATGGCTTGTAGGACCTTAATCCTAACTCTATGGTTCAGATCATCTGATTTCAATCAAGGTATGCCTGATATACCCGAGCCAAAGCTCAAAGTACGTGGCATATAAAATATTTCTCCGGTTCTAAGGTAATGGCTTCTCAACATCCTTGAGCACCTACCGATATACCTCGGACTATGGCCCTTAGGTACGTGGTAGGGGGGCGCTAACCCAAATAAGTGGTCTAGTTGTGAGGCTCTCTTCCAAACTATGGTTCAGTGAGACAGTCCAGCAACGTGAAGACCGGGAAAATATAGGTAGGGATGTTTTCAAAAACATGTTCAACATGCAAGAAATCAGATGGCTCTAATGCAAGTCCTAAAGAGATAGAATTTAAATGAACAGAAGTACACACTTGCATACATTATTTGCATTCAATCCCTAGAATTGAGGAGAGCTGTATTTCAGACCTAGGTCTAAGTGAGCATGGAATAATCTCCTAAATATGGTACTACCAAACCATACTTAGATCCTATATGCATTGATGTTAGCTAGGACAGAGTCTAGGCTCCTAAGGTTTGCATGGAAATGAGGCTGACATTCGTAGAATAAAGATTTAGATAATATCAAAGCAAAGCAAAGGCATAGATCCGACCGAACGAAGACGTGTCCCATCACGGTCGCCAACTTCTGTGATCATCACAAAAAATTTTTCTCTCTTGTTTTCTCTCTCTTCCTTCTCTTTTCCTTTCTAACCTCTATTTTTCTTTTTGAAGGGGAGAATAAAAGATAGAAAGAGAAGAGAGAAAAGAAAAGAAAGGAAGAGAGATAGATGAACTCTTTTGCGAAGGTCTCACTTGACCTTAATTTTGAAAAGATTTAAAAGATTACTCGCCTCTGTTTTGAAAATATTTGCGGGAAAATTGGGAGACGGGGCTCGCTCGTCGGTTCGAGGTTCGACCGTTCTTGGCGCCTTTACCAGGGGTAATCGAACCTAGGATCGAATTTATGCCTTTTTGCTTTGCCTAAATATTACCTAAGAATTTATTCTAAGCCTAAGGATGCACAAAGAATCATGCTTGTGTAAATGCAAAAGATGTATGCTCTTTTGAGAAGAATTTGGAAATTTTATTCAAGTGATTTTGAAATTATGAAGAATATGATGAAGAAATGGTTTTTGAAAGTTGAAGACGGACTTGGAGAAGTTAGATTTTCTAACTTAAGATTAGAATAGATCTTGAGTTTTGAAATAATCAAAGATTGAGATGAACCTGAATTTGAAGATGGGAGATTTGAAAAAAATGAATATAGACTTCAAAAATGGATTGAAAGTCAAGATGGTATTTGAGAAATGGAGTGAAATTCTAGATTTAAAATTTGAAATCAGAATGGATCTTGGGTCTAGGTGGAATTTGAAAACATAATTAGACTTTTAGATCTGGATTTCAAGATGGATTTGAATCCAAAATTTGGAATCCTAAATGGCATTGGATCCGAAGTCTAGAATCCAAGATAGAGTTGAATCCGAAATCTGGAATCCTAAATGGAATTGGATCCGAAGTCTGGAATCCAAGATGGAGTTGAATCCGAAATCTGAAATCCTAAATGAAATTGGATCCGAAGTCTGGAATCCAAGAAAGGGTTAGATTTTAAAAATCTGAATCCCAGGTGGAATTGGATTCTAGATCTAGAATCCAAGATGGAATTTGGATTAAAAATCCAAAATGGGACTTTGAAGATGGATCTGAATTTTGGAAATTCAAATTTGAATTTAAAAACGGGCTTTAAACTTTAGGGTAAATCAGATTTTGATATTCAGAATCAATCTCAAAACCTTGATTTTGAATTGAGAATCAAGACTTAATCTTTGGATAGAACTTTGTAGATTTTTGAAAAATAAATAATAAACTTGTTTTTAAACTTGAGTTTTGAGATCAGGAGATGAATCTGGGAATTTCAAAGTTAAATCGAACTTTGAAATTTGATCTGAGATGTTAAATTGAATCCTGAAAATGAATTTGGAATTCCAAAGTTGAATTGTACTCTGAAATTCGATTTGAATTAGAAATTGAATTTGGAATATAAAAAATGAAGTTGAAATTTCAAAGTCAAATTAGACTTTGAAATTGAATTTTTGAATTTTGAAATGAGATAGAATTGAATTTGAATTTATAGATAAGAATTGATTTAAGAAATGAAGAAGGTATTTGAAGAATGATCTCAAAATCACTTGGATTTTAAAAAGGAATTTATAATTCTATCCTAAATGATGAATGAATTAAAGAATTTAAGAATTGAACTTGAAGAGCACATTTCATTCTTTAAATGAATTGAAACAAAACTAAAGATATAATACATTCCTGACTATGGTCATTGAATGTATTATATAATAATCTGTATTTAAATTCACATGAAGAATAAAATGCATTAGGGTGCCTTCATAGATTTTAAGATGAAATTAACTCTCAATATATCCTGACTATGGCCATTGATATACATTTTTGAGTTAATTTTAAGTTAAACTCTGATAAAGGAGAAAAATATTTAGAAATATGATGATTTTGAAAAGGGATCTAATGTGGACCCAATGTTATCTCATAAAAGATAAAAATCCTAAGCATTGTCCACATCTTGACTATGGCCATCAATGTGGGTCATTTGCTTAGAATTAATTACCTCTTATTAGAACGGTGCACATGCCATTCGTGTTTCACCATTGGTGAATTTTTGAAATAAAAGCAAAATAATATGAAACAGGTAATTCATGATATTTACATGCTCATACATTCTAATCTATGCTTGAAAAGATAAAATTCTCATTAATATCTAACTATTACAACCTTGAAATTGAAATGATAAAATCCTAATCTAAGAAGGAAATCAACATTTTTCAGATATTCCTGCAAAACAGAGTTAGTATAAAGCAAAATGCAAAATATGGAAGAAAATGGAAAATACTATGTTAAGAATCAACATGCATATGGTCATGTCTAGGATAATGAATGAATGCATATGTAATGCCCAAATGGTATGCTTATGCTAAATGAGAATAAAATGAAGTGTTATGATATCACATAAATCATAATACCCAAGAACCAGCTGTCATAAGGTTCATAAAGAGCATATGGCTATTTTGCAATCCATGACCAAAAGCATATGACTTATGCCTAAGATACAATGCCTATGAATATGCTATGACATGATAAAACACATGAACTTGTTATGAAAATGATGCAAGGGGAAATGAAACACTGTGTGTCTGTCTAGTGATTATTCAATAAAAACACCAAGTGTTGTTAAATGACATTGGGTGACACCAAGTTATTGGTAATAAACTGAGAGCACATGTAAGTGGTAGGGGATATGGTAATTGATGGTGTAATAGCTATGTTAGCCACAAATTTAGCATTTTTCCAATGATAAGAATATGCAGTAATATGGGAATGCTATGAAATGCTATGATAAATGAAGCTACAGGGGAAGCTGAAGTATTGTGAAAGTGCAGAGAAGTGAAGTAGGTGTAGGCAATGTGTAGGAAATAGAAGTGGCTGGACAGTGGAAGTGTAGAGGTGAGTTGAAAGGCTGTGCAAAAAAAAGGGTTGAAGATGGTGTTATGTAGTGAAAGTGAAAAGGTGGTAGTCTAATGCTGTGAAGTGGTAACAGAGGATTGACATAGGATGAAACACATGCTCTCTGTATTAGTGAAATGGAGGTGCAGCTGTGGGTGAAAAAATTACAGTGAGTGATATCACTATAGGTGGCACGACAACTGGGATACATTGTGTTGTGTAATAAGTGAAGTGGGAGTGGATATACAAGGGATTATGGCTGGAAATGGTGGCAGCATACATAGTCTTGAGGGTGCTGTGATATGGTGTTATGATAGTGCCATGTGATAGATATATGAAGAGGGTAATGGAGGTGGAGGACCAGGTGTTGTGTAGTGGACATTACATTTAACAAATAGTATATGCTGTGAATTGTCACATGAATGTAGTGGTAAGTGTGTGCACAGTGGGTAGTGATGAAATGGATAGTGTATTTTGCAGAAGAAAAAAAAAAAAATCTTAACAACAAATATGTTGTGCATGCTAAAAAGGGGTAAGTGTATGACAGTGGCTATACATCATTAACACACAAAACGTGAAATGCCCAGTGGTTAGCAAATATAAATGCATTTTCTAATACACAAACTGGAAAGTACTCAGTTAGCAAATGCATTAGATAGCAACATGAATGTGCAACAATGGAGACGTATTGAAAGTGTTGAATGTGGTATGAGAGTACTGCCACAGGTAGATGAATGGGTATAACAGTGAAGAGATAGGTGAGTGGCAAGGGTGCAAAATATCGTGTGATGAAGCATGCAGGGGTTGATAATAAAAGGGTGTCGTAAATGGATGAAAGGTGTTATTGGTGGCTGATACAGGAGATAAACAATGTAGGCCCTAAGATGCTGGTGGTTGTGATCATCGCAAATTTTTTCCTCTCGTTCCTCTTTTCCTTTCTCTTCGCCTTTCTAACCTTTGTTCCCTTTTTGAAGGAGAATAAAAGATAGAAAAGAAGAAGAGAGAATGAGAAAAGGAAGAAGAGAGAGGAACTCTTTTGCAAGGTCTCACTTGACCTTAATTTTGAAAATATTTTAGGAAATTACTCGCCTCCATTTTGAAATATTTGCGGGAAAATTGGGAGACGGGATTCACTCGTCGGTACGAGCTTCAACCGTTCCTGGCGCCTTTACCAGGGGTAATCGAACCAAGGATCGAATTTATGCCTTTTTGCTTTGCTGAAATATGATCTAAGAGTTTATTTTAAGTCAAAATGCACAAAGAATCATGCTTATGCAATGCGAATGCAAAAATATATGCTTCTGAGAAAATACTTTTGAAAATCTTCAAGTGTTTCTGAGATGAACTTGATAATGAAGTGAAGAAATGATTTTTGAAAGTTGAATCTAACTTGGAATTTGAGATAGATCAGGAAAGATATTTGAAGTTCTAAGTCTTTGAAATGACCAGAGTTGGGAAAATAAGTTTTTGGATTTGAAAAGAATGATTTGAAGTTGAGAAAAAAGAAAGGAAATTTCAAAGTTAGAAATGGACTTTGAATTTGAATTTTGAACCTGGATTTAGGAGAGAAAATGAAATTGAATTCCAGATTCGAAGTTTGAAATCAGAGTGGGATTTTGAGAAATCCAAATGGAGTTTGAAGATAGAATTGGGTTTAAGAGATCTAGATGGGATATGAAAAAATGGAATTAGGTTTTGGAATCTGGAATCTTAAACGGAATTTGGATCCTGAGTCTGAGATCCAAGAATGGAGTAGGATCAGAAATCTGGAATCCTAAATGGAGATTAGATTTGGAGATATGATTCCAGGGTAGAATTAGATTTTGAAAATCCAAATGGGACTTTGAACATGGATCTGGATTTTGGAAACCCAGATTAAATTTAAAAGTGGGCTTTAAAACTTAGGAAAAAAAAATTGAATTTTGAGATTCAGAATCAATTTCAAAACTTTGATTTTGAATTGAGAATCAAGACTCAATTGAAAAATGAAGGATGAATTTGATTTAAAGTTTGAGTTTTGAAATCAGAAGATGAATAAGAAATTTCAGATTTTAAATTGAACTTTGAAATTGAACTTCGAGATGTTCGATTTAAATTTTTGAAATTGTATCCTGAAAAATGAATTTGGAATTTCAAAGTTGATTTGAACTTTGAAATTTGACTAGAATTTGAATTTGAATTTTGAATATACAAATGAATTTCAAAGTCAATTTGGACTTCGAATTTTGAAGTTTGAATTTGGAATCAGAAAATGAATCAGAAATTTAAAAGTTAAATTGAACTTTGAAATTGAATTTTGAGATGTTGAATTGAATTTGAATTTGGTTTTAAATTGGAAATTGAATTTTGTTATAAAAATGAATTTGAAATTCCAAAGTCAAATTGAGCCTTGAATTTAAAGTTAGAATCTGAAGATGATATTTGAATTTACAAGAGTTGAAAATTGATTTGAGAAGTGAAGAAGATATTTGAAGGAAATCACTTGGATTTTTGAAATTTTTTTTTTGAAAACATGATGTAATTCTATCCTAAATGATGAATGAATTTAAAGAATTTTGAAAAGCATATTTCATTCTTTAAATAAATTGAAATAAGATTGAAAATATAATACATCCCTCACTATGGTCATTGAATGTATTATATAATAATCATATTTGAATTGAGGTGAAGAATAAAATGTATTTTGGTGCCTTTATAGAGTTTAAAATGAAATTAACTCTCAAATTATCCTGACTATGGTCATTGATATATATTTTGAGTTAATTTGAAGTTAAACTCTGATAAAGGAGAAAAAAAATATTTATAAAAATATGATGAAAGAGATCCAGTGTGGATCCAATGTTATCCCATAAAAGATAAAAATCCTAAGCATTGTCCACATTTTGACTATGGCCATCAATGTGGGTCATTTGCTTAGAATTAATTACCTCTTGTTAGAACAATGCACGTGCCAGTTTCACCATTGTGGGATTTTTGAAATAAAAGAAAAAAATGATATGAAACAAGCATTTCTAGAAAGTATGCATGCTCATACATTCTAATCTAGTGTAGGAAATGTAAAGTTCTCATTAATGTCTAACTATTACATTTGAATTGAAATTAAAATTCTAATCTAATAAGGGAAAATAGCACTTTTTCACATATTTCCTGCAAAATAGGGTTAACATGAGGTAAAATATGAAATATGACAAAAAATTAACAATACATGCCGAGGCTAGAATACACATGATGATGCCTAAACATAATACACGGACTAGTGAAGAGATATATCTAGACTATCTAAATGTAATACGTGTGCTAACAGGGAAATATATAGGTAATACTTAGGCATCATGCATAGATCAACTGAAAAATATGAATATGACATCTATATGTCACATATCAACCAATGAGAAAATGTACGCATGGAACTTATGTACTATATATAAATTTGATGGGAAAATCACATACATGTGCTTGCTTAAACTAAATGGAGAATGATCATGCTTAGACAATGCCTTAAATGTCATATCTGTGTTATGGAGAGTATGCATGAGAATATAGGAAAACACAGAAATACGAACATGATTGGTACGTATATAGACTACAACATGGGATACATGAATGCAGGAAAAAAGGGGGGAGAGCCTATATGAGTGCTGAAGGAGCAGTGTTTAGTATAACATCGGGAAATGAGGGTGATTCATGTAGGTAATGGGAGATGTGAGGAATTACAGCTATGCCAAACACTGCTATATGTATGTAGGGGATTACAGGATAGCATGTGATGATCAAAAACAGAGAAAGTGGTCATAACCCATGAGTGTAATTGCAATATATATATATATATGTGTGCGATGTATATACACATAGTGTATATGCCCACCATGAAGATATATTAAAGTAAAGTGATCTCAATAGTATACAGATGCAAAAGAATGGCAATGTACAGTAATGAGGCAGGTAAAAGTGCAAACATAGCATGGAACGAGTGTAATAAAGGGAGGGGAGTATGCTGGGAGCATGTGCACAGTGTTGCTACATCAGGTGTTGGAGGGTGCTGATGGTATACTGTGTACAGGGGTGTAGCTGGGGGATTGTCAAGGGAAGTGGCAACATGTATGGCAGTGTGAAGCTGGATTAGTAAATGGTATGATGTATCCAAAAATAGCTGGTAAGTGGGGAGGTAGCAAGGTGGTGAAAATATGGTGCTGGGAATGGAGGGTAGGCTGACCAGGTATATCATTACAGGTGGTAAAAACCATTCAGCGATTGCACCCATCTAGAATGATACAAATAGGCTAACTGAGGATGCACAAATCAAAACATATTAATCTCAGTTAGATGCATAATGGTCCGAAGAAAGCTATCAACGAATTGAATAAACCAATACAGTGAGGAAAACAAGATGATTATTACCATTTAGTCATGAAAACCTTTTAGAGGCTTAGATTTGCAAAAGAAAGCCTGATCACGATCAGGATTATCACCTTCCTCAAACGTTAATGTTAGCTGAACCTTAACCCTGTATACATCCAACTCTTATAGTTTGAGCACGCAGGGGTAACCACAACATTTTGCAATAAATCACAAATGGCAGGTAAATGTGTCAAATGTATAACAGTGAACGGGGAAGTATGATGAGTGGTGACGTGCATACACTGTGGAAGTGAAGACAAATGTGAATAATACAACAGGTATGGCGAGTAGCTGGATGATGGACATCAATACACTATGCATATAGATACTTATTTCTCGGGGACTCCCTAGAAATCCCATAATCTTCCCGATTATCATCTGAGTATTACATTCGACTCCCAGAATTCTAGACTCCAAGAGCACCCGAAGGGACAGGCTAAACAGTACAACAGCTGCTGCTGGAGCAGTTGATTTAGTTTGGTCAATATCCCAGCCCCTGAAGAAGAACTTCCTATTGAAGTTATTTTTAACAACGTCTTTATCTGTAATGTCAGTACTTGCCTTGAGTGTTACAGGAGACCCCTCCACCATTTGAGCTTACCTTGCTTGCAAATTGGAAACCCAAGGAGTTCATCCAAGTCAATGCACTCCAAGAAATTAGTAAATAAGTAGATAAAACATAGATGCTAGGGATGGTACACACATGCTAACAATGAAAAAGATAGAGTTGCAGAAACAGAAAAACAAAATCAAGCAACATATGGGAAACAAAATAAAAACAATATAACATGAAAAACATGGATTGTAATAGGGGTGATGAATGAAACCTTTACTCATTGATTCTCAGCAACTCAGCGAGTGGACTTTCAGATATTCAGCAAGAATTCCACATACCTCGTAAACCTGAATTTTGACTTCTTGAAATGCCATTGCCAGCAGTGGGCTTCTTCCCAGTGCACCTTTGCTTGCCAATGCTGAATAAAGCATATCGGTACTTGCTCATGCACAGAGTTTGGTGCTTCACGGATTCACTGTTATGGATGCTAATGTGCAGAGACCAGATGCCATGAATGGGCTATGCTTAATGCCTTATGGATTCGCTGTTATGGATGCTAATGTGCAGAGACCAGATGCCATGAATGAAATCACAATGTAACAGGAATATAAGAGATGAAATGGACGCTTATGATGAAATGCTTGGATCTGCAGCACATCGGCAGAGCATATGAATGGGATAAATCGTGAGACCCTAGTGAGAATAATGAAAATATCAATCGTAAATATTAATTAAAATTGAATGCTACGATGCAGAGAGGTATAAAATTAAAATGGGAGGTTGATTTGCTGCTAAAGGGTAGTTCTAATGAACAAAAATTCACACTTAAGCAAATGAAATTTACCATAAATTGCAAAAATGATCAAAGAAATGTGAAGATAGGGGAGATGCTATCTATGATGTCTCAGAGGATATGGTTAACCAACAAGCAGCGTTATAGCTCAAACCAGACCACTCTCCCTCTGTATTTTCTTATATGCTTGATCTTCCAAACCATTTTCAGATCTCAGGAACGCAGACAAACTTCTTCTCATGACCCTATTAACCTAGAATTCACGGCCCACATCAAACAAAAATTAAATCATAAACGATTGAAGATGAACATTATACGCTCTACTCCCCTCAATACAACCTTGGAGAGATCGTGAATCGTCATGTGTCATTTAACTGAACGGACAAAACTGAAAATACCGCTGAAATTGGAAGGTCAAGTGCTGAATCTACAAATCAATATAAATTTCAGGGATAAATGGAAAATCCACAGAAAAGGGGAATATGATATAAAACAAAGAGGAGATACATAATTAACTGATATTCAAATTACTCAAGTATAAAGAAATTTTTAAAATGAAGAGAACGAAATGTGTTGGAATCAGAGATTCCGTTGATGTTGCATATCCATCGACTGAATCTACTATAGGCAAATCAGGATGATGGAGAATGCGTTAATGGGGTAAAGTAAGGAAGATCAAAAGGAAATATATGTATAAAAAAAAGGAAAACAGAAAAACAACAGAGAGGGGAGGGAAAGAAAAAAAACCAGAAGATAAAATCTGCAAACAAAAGAAAATATAACGAAGAGGGAAGAATTTGGCAGAGAATCCAAGGGAGAAGTGCTTACTTACCTATAACTACAACAGAGGTAGTTGATCTATTTTAGATCACAGATCGCTTGCAACAAATCGACCTTCTTATTTGGCAGGGGTTTTCAATAGATGAGAGCTCGACTGTGGAACTCCCTTCAGAATCGAAGTGAAAAAGAGGAAGGAGTTCGAGAAGAGAAGTGCAATGGTGGGGTGATAACGAATTAAAGAAGGAGAAGAAGGGGACGATGGCAAGGTGGAAATGGATAAAAGCGATTCTTCTGAAGAGAGGGGTGCGATGGTAGGGTGAAGGCGGATGAATGAGGGTTTTCTCCTCAGTTTGTTAAATAGGGGAGAGAGAAGGATTGAGAAGGCGAGTTTGTTGAAGATGAGCGGGATGAGGGCGATCTGCCGAAGGAGCCGATGGAGAGAGGAAGAAGCTTCCAGTGTTTTTTTGTGAAGGAAAGCCGAGAGAGAGCGACCCTTTCAAAAGAAAAACCGAATTAGGGTTTTTCTTTTCAAGCACGTGCCTCAACTTTATAAAAATTTCCAAAACGGGGCTCTTTTATAAGATTTTTTTTCAAAAAAGATAGATTTAAATAAAAGACGATTTTCAAAAGGTGGTTCTAAGAGCCTATTTGTATTTTCTGATTTTTGTATTTTTGACAAAAAGACTTTAGAACTAGGGAAAATGAGAGATTAAAAATTATTTTTGGATTTTTTTTGAGAAATATTTATAAAAGAGGGGTCTTCTGAAAATTCAGGCTTTTATTTTTGAAACTTTTCTCGAAAAAGGGGTTTGGATATGATTCGGATCAAAACTGGGCCAGAGATAAGACTTTGAGTCTGAATTCTAGCAAATCCAAGGAATGCATGAAATTTTTGGTTAAAAAATTGACCCGATTACTCAGAAGATGGGCTCAAGGGCAAAAGGGGAAATTTTAGATTTTTTGGAAAATTTGGGGTGTTCACAGTGGTGGGGATGGAGGTTGCAACAAATGGGACTATAGCAGAGTGGAATGGGTGATATGTGGGGCTAATGGAGTGAACTTGTGTACATATGTTCTAAAAAAAAAACTTACAACAGTGACTACAATTAGTGCACATAGAGAACGAGGGTTGCCAATTAAGACTGGCTCCCTAGGTAACACCCTATTTATCAATGAATTAAGGTAATGAAAGTAGGAAAGGTGTTTAAAAGAGAACATGAAACATTTAGTTTAACCTTCACCGAACCAAAAACACAAGAAAAAAAAAAACGTGGCCTGTGTCCATCCCAGCTCAACTCTAAGAACATATAGTTCTAGAATTCTTGATTGTGCATTGATTCCAGCAGCAAGTTAACCCCAACTTTTTAATGGAATGTTCTGATTAACGAATCTGGTGGACAACATACCAATGTGAAGGAGGCGAGGGGACATAACTCCCATCACCACCAAATACAGTCCACAATGAAAAATGCACGCATGTTTATTTCATCCATCATGAAGAGCTTGCAAACAGAGACAACAGAAGTTTGCAAATGATGAAAATAAAATGAGAATGCTAAATGAAACTGAATACTTGATGCTTAATGAAATTAAATGGATAAAATTAAATACACGGTGCTGGATTGAATTAAACCTAAACCTGATTGTAACTTCTGAATTAAAAAAAAATGGATGCACGATAGACAAATAGAGGATGCTTCAAATGCTAGAAACGAACTATGACTAAATGTAGATGAATCTAAGAGGAAGGATATAAACAAAAATGACTAAATAGCAATAGGGAAAGTGATCAAAGAAATGACTAAATCAACAAGCCACAGAATCTAAAAAAAAATGTGTAATGAGGTCCAGAATACATACGTGGATCAAAATGAGGGATAAGACACAAACAACGTAAAATGTCATGCTGAACCTGAGCATGTCAGCAAGTGGTGATGGGGGGGGGGAGATGAAAATGATATGTATAGATCAATGGATTGGACAGTCAAGACAAACGTAAACCCCTAAGCAAAATATAGTGAAATAATACAATTGCTAAATAATGGAATCAAAGGAGGGAAGAAGACTCTAAATCATCAACAAGTGATGATTCAGAAGAATATCCCGATAATTCCGTAGATTATATTAAAATAAAAGAACATTTAGGCCAAAACATGATGAATCGTATGCCAAAGTAAGTGCAGGATATACATCATCAGCATGAATTAAGTCATAAGTCATATCCAGCAACAATTGATCAAAGCAGGATGGAAAGAGATCATTGGATGCACATGTTGTAATGATCTGAATGCTAAAAATAAAGAAAAGAAAATAGGAAAGTGAATGATGATACACAATATGACGATGGCGAACAATATTAACAGGAATATAGCAGGGGCCAAAACCAATATATCGGGCACCGCTACAGGGAGAACCAAGCATGATCATAAATTTGCTTATGTGTGAACAAAGTAATTCTATACTAAGTTACAAAAGGAATATAGGAATATGGGAGTTCCATCAACGTTGCTCTTGTAAGTTGAGGCTGCTACAGGCAGTTCGACATTACAAAGAATGTTTTGATAAAACGAAAGTAAGGGAACCTAGCATGACTTGAAACAAATCCAAAACAGGAATCAAAAGCAAAAAAAAAATTCAAACCAGCATCACAGCAAGTAGAAATAGAAACGAAAGTTGAAACAGAAGTCGAAACAAGCTATAACAGAATGCGAACGAAAAATGAAGATGAGAACATGAAAGAAACAACTTAAAACAGGAAATAAATATGAATCAGAAATTAAAACATGAATTGAAACCATAATGAACAGGAAATTGGAAGAAAGAAAGAAAAAAAAAGGAAAAGAAAATCAGATGTTGGAACTGGAGAGTACCAATTGATATCCCATATAGGTAGAGAGACATTGTTACAAACAATTCGCTACTACCAGGGATGCTTTAATGGAACCAAATTGAAAACCCAAAAGGAATCGAAGAATAACAAAGAAGAGAAGGGAGAGGCTCTCACCGGAAGCTCCGAAGGTCGATCGACAGAGAGGAAGTGGGGAAGACCGACCCCGTTAGGATTGCTGGAAGTTTCTGCCGGGTGGAGTTACCCTTTTACTTTTGTGGAGATCCTCTGCTGCTAAAGGGGACGAGGGTTCTCTCTTCCGCAGAGAGGGGAAGTACCAGAGAGGGGGAGGATTGTAATGGGGGAAGAGAAGAAAATCGAGCGTTGGTTGGAGGGTGGAGCTGGATGGCGCCGATGGATGATCTTGATCGCCCCCCCCCCCCCCCCCCCGCGGCTCTTCTTATAGCAGAAGGCCATTGGGGTGTCTTACCAATCGAGTCCCTGTTTTTAAAAGATTTTGCAAAATAAGGGTTTTTCAAAAGATAGGAAAGGGAAGGGAATGGATCACTTATCTTCTGCTGCAGGGATTCCAAAGGAGAGAGTTCTCCTTTTGCTATCGTGAAAAACCCTCTGCTGCTTCAGAGGAAGAGGAGGGGAGGAGAAATGTGATAGTGAAGGAGAAGAGGCGAGAGGGGAAGGGTGAAAACAGATGCCCCTTTTGGTGAAGGCGGTGCTTGTTTATGTAGACCCTTGGAGAAGAATCGAGAAAGATCGAGAGAGCTCGAGGGAGAGAGAGAGAGAGAGAGAGAGAGAGAGAGAGAGAGAGAGAGAGAGAGAGAGAGAGAGAGAGAGAGGCTTTCTATAACAGAAAGTCGCTTAGAAAAATTTATAAAAATGGTCCCCTCTATTTTGAAGTTTTTTCAAAACAATGGCTCTTTCGTAAAAAAATTTCTAAAAAGGGTTTTCACTAAAAATAACTTTTATAAAAAGGGGCTTCCCAACCATTTTTCTGTAGTTCTATTTTTATTTTTACGGTTCTTTTCTTTATATTTTCTGATTTTTTTGTATTTTTGACATAAAAACTATGAAACTAAGGGAAAATAAGGGGTTTAAAAACCATTTTGTAATTTTTGAGAAATATTTACAAAAGAAGGGTTTTTTAAGAATTCGAGTTTGAATTTTGGAAATTTCTTCAGAAAATGGGTTTAGATCCGGGTTTTGAGGAAATATTCGAGTTTTTAACCTCGAATCGAGAAATACAGAGCCATGGATCCAACTGGATACTGGATGGACTATTTGAGCCTTTCAGATTTTTTTTTGGTATTTTTGCGAATTTAATTTGAAAATTGGATAACAAGGCTCATATTTGGGTTATGAACTGGATCAAGATCCAAAATTGAGTCAGATATATAGAATGAATTTGGATTCTAGTGAATCCGAGAAATAACTGGAATTTAGATTGAAAATGATTCAATTTATTAAAAAAATGGAGATCAGGGGCAAAAGGGGAATATTTACAAAATTTTGAAAAATTTGAGGTGTTCACAAATGCCCCTCCTTGCTACCAAGCTGGTTGAAAGCTGAGCTTAGTGGCAAAGAAAAACACTCAAAATTTTGAAAAATGCCCTAGTCGACAGATCTGAACTGGGTGTGGAAGAATTATTTTAAAAAGACAGTTTCTCCGGCTTAAAACCTTATCCTGAATGGCTTTTGGGGGACAAAATTCTCGAAAATGATATGACTAAATAACAAAAATGAGGAAATCATGATGTGACTTTGGGTGAAGGTTCCAAAGTAGTGGAAAATAAGAATTTTGATCAAGTCTCGTGGGTGAGACAAGATCAACTTTTTGGAATGACTCAGGTTTAGCCCTTAACCTGGATGGGATGAAGATATATCTCAAGATGAATTTCAGGTTCTATCCTTACCTGAATGGGAAAGGAATACATGAAGACCTTGATGGGACATTTTGAGAAAAATGCCTTGTGAGATGAAGCTCAAGTATGATCCTTTCTGGATGGATGTGAAGAACATGGATTCCACGACGGGAAAAACCATGATGGGATTAAGAGAACTACCTCGTCAAAATGAGGAACTTCGTCAAAACGAGTCTCAGGTTTAACCCAAACCTGAACGGAAGATATCTCGCGAAAAAAAAAATGAGGTTCAGACTTAACCCTTAACCTGAAAAGGACGATACCTCGAGGAGCGAGGTTCAAGCTTAACCCTTAACCAGAAAGGGACGATACCTCGAGGAGCGAGGTTTAGGCTTAACCCTTAACCTGAGAGGGACAACCATACGAAATCCTCGAACGAAGACACCATGATGGGACCTTTGGAGTTTGGATGAACCAATCCGAGAGGGGTTTGCGAAAGGAGGAAAATGAAGTTCCCTAAAGCTTGAAAAAGAGATGTTCTTGGGCGTCTCATTGCTGAGACTGAAATAGCTTTTTAAAACAGATGACCTTTCACAGAAAAATTCAGGTTTAACCCTTATCCTGAGCGGGGATGACCATACAGAATTCTTGAATGAAGAAACCGTGATGGGACAGGAAGAGATACCTTTTCTGAACGAGGCAACTCTTTTTGAAAATGTACACAATGCTAGGTCGCATCAAAATAGATATTGAATATTTATTTCATTTTTGAATAGCTAGAAAATTTTGCCAATAAGATAAAATTGTAGTTGACTCAAATGCTTGAAAATGTGCATGTATGTGCAAAAGACATTCTCTCTTTTACCTAGAGTATTTCCTCCAACGAGGTTAACTCCTCGTTCTTAAGAGTCAAATTCAAATTTTTAGCGCTGATGATTTTCTTCAAGGAAGCTATCCATTTCCCTGATATGAGAAGAGAAGAAATATTCTTAATTTCATAAAAGCAAGTAGTAAAAAGATATTGATAAAAGAATTTCGCATAAGAAAAGATGATTTCTAGCAATTTTGGCAGTTTGATATCTGAGTGTTTTCCCCTGATGATCTTTTTGCACTCTTTTTGAGTCATTGAGCTTTCTCGGGTTTTTATATCATCCTTCATTTAGAGATGTCCTGTGGCGTCCCAAACCCCGACCTTGTAAAAACCTTAGATTTTCTATGAATTTTTTTTGAAAGAGTTTTACAGAAAACAGCGAAAAACAAGGTGTAAGGAAGGTGGCAAAGTCGCGAGTCTGGATGGCCACAGGTGAGTACAACAAAAGTAACTAACAATGTAAATAAAGGTACAACCACAAATACAAAGAGGGTACACAACCTGACAGTTTAAAGTTTACAAACTATAATAGTGCAAAATCTCAAAATAGGGAATATATCCCAACCCAAAAACCATTGGGATAGGATCTGCAGCTAAGTGTGGGTCCTCAAGCCTCCACCATGTGCCGTCGCATCAACACTGCACCTGTTCGTCACCTACATCCCCATAAAACGGGGTCAGTCCTCTTGCGAGGTGGTGAAGGAACAACCACAATATATATATATATATATATATATATATATATATATATCAATCTAAGAGGAAAAACAGGAAACAGGAACCAAACTAACAAGTGTGAGTGTCTGTGTCAGGTAAGTGCGTACATGACAAGCGAAACAAGTAACGTAACTGAAGTAACTGTAAAGCAAGTAGCTCAGAGCAGTAATAAAACTATAACAAGTACTGAACAAGTAAGTAACTGAAGTAACTGCTGAACAAGTAAAGTAACTGAAGTGAAAACTACTGAACAAGTGAAGTAGCAACTACAGTAAGTCAGCTGTGATTGGTTAGTCTTTAAGTTCTTCTTGTTACTCCTTCGGTATGCGAAGGAACCTCGCATTCTGTGAGACATGCACCCAACATCTGTTATTCAAATTCTAGTGTGGTAACCAGGGATGCTACAGACCGAATAAACCTCATGCGAGCAGCACGCAGCTGAGAGAAACTCTCGCATAGGCAAGGATTGCAATCCATACTACTGTAGTAGTGAGGTCCTAAAAAGGTAACCTCGACCACCCTGACTCTGAGTGACTGGATGCCAAAGGGCGCTACGGCTCCTGTCAAACACGTGTCGTAGTAACGACAAGTCACTCAGGGTTGTACCATCCACCCTCTCTAAGGTGAACCATCTGTGAATGGGGCGAAGCAGGTTTATCTTTCTTAGGCTCATTGTTTAGTCATACCTCTCAACGAGGATTTTGTGCCTCCTGGTCCCCGCGGGGTATGCAGACGAGGACTTAGCCTGCCCATCCACGTGCTCAGCCTCACGCGGCTAACAAGAGAACCTCGCTCATGAAAGCGATCACAACACCATATTATTTCTTTTCTAATTCAAGGTATAGTCACATATGAGTCCACTCACAACAAAAGGGCCTTTGCCCAGAGACTCCAACTGAGTCCAAAACACAAACCATGTTCATTCATACCCTATGGTGTTCAAGTTTCAGTCTTTTCATTTCATGAAGTAAGTGCACAAGTCAACCAATGTACCAGTCGAGGTACGCACTACTCAGTACAAGTGTCAGGATGTGCCACGTGCAAAGTGTAATACTACCACATGCTTTTTATCTTTTTGCACAAACATAAGGACAAGAGGCATTGTATAATTTCATTTCTGAGAGACAAGGAAACGTGCAAGCAAGTCTACAGTTTCATGCATATGAAATTTCATCAATTTTCATCACTCAAGTAGTTGTCTCTAAATCATTAACATTGGCACTTTGCTTAACATGAAATTATTCTCGTAGGGAAAATTCATGATTTTGCGTACTTAAGTGTTGAGATTGAATCTAACAATATTCCCATGCATATGGGAATTACATTCGTATTCCAAGGTGGATCGTCGCTCTTGCAGAATGAAAGATGCAATCGCGACACGAAAGACCATGATACTTGATTTAACACACTTATGTGTTACTGAGGAAATCTGGAATATTCCCAACTTATGGGAATAACATTAGCATTTCCACGGTGTGGGGTGTCGCGCCCGCGGACCCGATACACAAATACTGAACAATGTTTACGATTTGTAACCAACGTAGTCTCTATGTACGTGGAGTTGCAATAGTGCTCATCCGCTTACTTCATTAGTCCATCGAAACGGAAACCAAGGCGTGAGTATTTTCCTTACGCAGTACGACACACATACGTGTCAAAAGTGTATTCTGGAAATATCCCATCTAATGGAGATTACATTGGCTTTTCCACGGTTCGGGGTGTGAAAATGACTGTGGAAACACTTGGACAGGACACAAGAGTGTCACGTGTCCATTCGGTCGCACCGAAACACTCAACTATGTGCATTAACACACACACACACACACACACACACACACACACACACACACATATATATATATATATATATATATATATATATATATATATATATATATATATATATATATATATATATATATATATATATATATATATATATATATATATATATATATATATATATATATATATATATATATATATATATATATATATATACGTTATGAGGCTTACATTTATCAGCATATATATATATATATATTTACATCTTTACAAGTACATTCAATAATGCATACCCCTTTATGTATATATATATATATATATATATATATATATATATATATATATATATATATATATATATATATATATATATATATATATATATATATATATAACTACCCGAAACAGGGGCATCCCAAGGCATGGGCACGCATGCCAAACACCCTAACCGAAATGCGAAAGGGTGCGGGGCAAGACAAAACACGTGTTTGGACCAACTGAGGTCCGGCTAGGGGTATGGTTTTCGTGCTGGTCTTAAAAAGAACAAGTCAGCACTAGTGACAGCCGACTGGATGGAGTTAACGAGGCTGCAGGGGTTATGACAATGGAATCCACGAACCAGCTGCCAAAGGGACCTATATGCATATGCAGGTCTGGTCCTCCGAACCAGACTGCTGGGTCCACCATGAGAATCTGGTCCGATTCTCAGTTTGGACCAGCCCACGGAAGTGCCTCGGTTGGGGCTGAAACAAGCTGCCAAAAGGGAAGCCACGGGTAACCCTGTAAAACTGGGTGCCAAAGGAACTTTGGACAGGGGTCTGGTCCATGGGACCGGACCACGCTCTCAACACACTCAGGTCTGAACATTTTGGTTTAGATCTGGACCAAAAGGGGTGGCCACACATGGCCTGGGTGCCCAGCACCACACGGCTGGCACTCGGCTCCTACAAGGAAAAAAACAAGGCTATCAACGCGCTCAGGTCTGAACTTTGGTTCAGACCTGAACCCAAAAAGGAGGTTAGCCGAAAGGTGGCAAGGGTGCTCAGCACCTACTGTAAGACCCGCGAATTTTCTGAGGAATTTACTGCCTAATAAATATTGAAATGTATGCTTTGGTGTATTTATGAGATTATAGCACGTAATTTGATGTAAATTGCATGTGCTTTGTATTTTGGCTTTGTAGGCACGACTCGAAAATCGCGTAAATATACTATGTAAGTAAGAAGTGCCTAATTCTGAATGAATTAGCTTCTAAAATTTTAAGGGTTAATTTATAATATATTCTTATGGTTTGTCCCCGAATTTGGGACCCATACGACGTAAAAACCTCGTCAGTGCATGTGAATTATGAGTTTTGATCCAAGTTTGGACCCGAATCGTAATACGCTTAATTCTCGTGAACGGTTGAGAATTTTTTTGAGAGGCTTCAAGCATTCTATGTTAATCGAGGTTTAGTAGAGCACTAAATGATTTATCAGAATTTATTTGATATTTTAATGCATTAATTAAGCATTGTTTTGAAACTTAAGGCATATCGGATTTTGGATTTGGATCCGGGTCAACTAGAGGACCCAAACCCTTTGGGCGTCCCCTCTAGAGGACCATTTTAGACTTGGTTGACCAGCTGGTCCAGGTTTGACCAGCTGGATGGCATACTTGAAAGATTTTGCATGGCTTTTGAAATAGAGGCCATGATTGGCCATAGCTCTTTTCAAAAATCCATAATGAAGCATAAAGCTTCATTATGGGTGGCACAATTTTCAAAATGGGGGCATGGGGCTGGCGCCCCATGGCTCTTTTGTAATAGTTTCAAAGATATTCAAATGACAAAATCTGATTGGTTGGGTTGAGTGGCAGCCCAATTAAATTCAACAAGTTTTAAAGGCCTTTATAAAACCTTTCCAAGGGCGTTTTTGAAAGAAAAGTTAATGATTTCAAATGCACAACATGCATTGGGCGTGGGTTTCTAAGGGAGGGGCATGGAGCACTCCAGCCATCCATCTTGCTTCAATCAATCCTAACCGTCCAATGTTTTTAACCCTAACTACTTAAGGTTTCAAGAGAGAGAAAGAGAGGACCCCTTGGGCGATTTTGGGGGCTCTCCTCTCTTGCTCTCCCCTCTCTCCTACAACTCCAACGTGTGTGCGAGTGGGTATGGTGCAGCTTCAGCTGTGAGCACCTCCTTCTTCTCCATTGTAAAGCCTTGAAGGTGAGACCCTCCTACGCATGTCCATATGTGTGGTTTTCGATTGAGCATTGGATCTTTCCCATTGTCGACCTTCTTGAGCTAGTTGTATGCATTTTAAGTTTTATTTTGAGCAAGTTTACATGTTCATGTATTTTTATGAGTTTCCCCTTTTCGCACATCATTGTGGGTTCGATTGAGCAAGAGAAAGGGGTGTGCTTGCATGCGTGGAAGTTGGGATTTTCAATTTGGTAAGGTGTTGGTATTTTTGCATGATTCATGAGCCACCACTACATGAATCCATACAGTTTTGTGGATTTCAATGGGTATGCTTGCATGACTGCATTTTTCGATTTAGCATGGTTGCATGTGTTTTGATGTGCATTAAAGGAATCAGTCCCATGGTTTTATTCCAGACTTCGATTGCCTTGGTCTTTCCTTTTCACAGCCATGCATCGTTCCTTTTTGGGAGATTGATTCATGGCAGCCACGGTTCTGCCCTGTTATGGCAGTGAACCGTGTTGCCAAGGCATTTTCCTATTTGGCGAGGAGGCCTTAAGACTGACCCCTTTCTGTCCAGCAAGCCACACCGAGTTGGGTCGGCCCCTTTAGGGGTTCAGGTGTTGCTGGACTGGGGAAGGCGGGCTGAGCGCTGCACTCCTTCTACCCCTCTAATTTCTGTTTGGGCGCCCAGAAAATTTATGGACGCCTGGTTGCTTTTGGGTGACCCCTAGGCTGACCACAACGGGTCAGCCTGGGCGGCCTTCCTACCCTTGTTTTGGGTGGGCGTAACCCTTAGCCGAGCCCACCAACTTGAGTTGTAGTGGGTCGGGCTCTCCTCTGACCGGACATGGTCTGGATCGAATGTGGTCCAGACCTGTCCCAGTGATTGCACCGAACAAGGTTCGGTTGGGGTGTTTACCCCTTCTTCTTTTCGCGCTGGCCGAGCCCAGTCTTGGTCTGGACATGTGGTCTCAACCCTCCTCATGTTTGAGCAGCCGTTTGTGGGTCTGGACTAGTCAGTCCAGACCTGGCTAGCTCCTTGGTGGTCCTGCTGCAACCAAGTTGAAACAGGTGGTTTTGCCTTCGGGTATGCAGGCCGCAGGCCTGCACCCACTGTGGTTGTGTAGCGGTGGCTGAACCACACGTGAGGTTTGGACCAGTTGGTCCAGACCTGGGTTCCTCCGTTGGCTACAACCGGGCCTGCACGTATTCGTTTAGGGCCACATGGCACTGTTGCGGCTGGTACGAGCACCAGCTTAACCCGGACAGCGGCAACTCAGCCGTGGTTCCCCTCCGTTTCGCCACGTTCCTTGTCTCGTTAGCACCCGGGCTGCAGCCCATGGGGCTGCATGTGTGCTTATACAACACGGGGTCCAATACCCCAATAATGTGATGGGATTGACTTGTCGTACCACAAATGGTAGCAAATAAAATATTGCATGCGGAGTTATGTTTTCACATTGTAATGGTAAGAACCAATGGCGCTTTGTCCTATGCAATTTTACGTTAAATAGTTATGTATGCGCTCTAAGTGACAAACTACCAATTCGAGTAATGTGCTGCCTCACCGTGTGCGTGTGTTCGCTTGTATGGAGCGTAAAAGTTGCAAGTAACTCCTTATTGAACGCCTTCAAACAAGGTTTTGGCGTAATTGAAGAACCTATAGCGTAGGTCAAAGAAAATAAATAACTATGGCTTTTCCTTTGTCTTACAAGGATCTAAGCAAATTGTATATTATTTACGAGTGTTGACACTTGTTGTGGTGTGGTTTTCGATGGTGTTGGAGTGGCATGTACACAACCACACACGCTTAGCACGAAAGCGTATGAATAATGAATGTAATTACATGCTTTTGTTCGTGAAACTTGAATATACTATCACGTTGGCAAGTCACATGTATTTCCCTAGTGCGTAGGGTTGCTCGGGATACATGTTTGTATCGCAGTCTCGTGAGACATATGCGATATTGGAACTCCTGAGCAAGTGGTTTGTGGGCGATGGCCCCACGTAGCGAGATAAGCTCGCTCATGGTTTGTAATACGTGGTTTATGAACCTTGGCACTACTTGTGAGTCACGCTTTACCGTGGCAAATGTTTCTAACTGTCTCATCATAACGTACAATGTTTGGTATTGGCACTTAGCTAGTTCTCTCACTCATGACACGATGCATATACTTGTTCACTTGTACTTGTGCATAGTTCACGATGACACATCTACTTGCCTATCATAGTCTATTGTTAGTACTTTATGTTCTGTGATGCGTACCATGTTATGAAAGTTATGGAATATGTTTGTTTATGTTTCTTGATGCATACTTGCTGCTGGATGGAAATTGTGAAATGGAATGTCATGCTTTGCTTAATCGTATTAACTCCTGCTAGTTGTATTCTCTTATTGCTCCATGTGTAGTCAACACTGCTTTATATTTTCTCATGCTATCATTGTTCAATTATTGTAAATAATCATGCCATGTCCTGTATGAATAGCTTGCTTTCGATTTTCCACATATGGTACATTGTGGTTTGGTTTGTCTCACCAGCTCAAAAGAGTACTGACCCCGTGTTATGGGGATATAGGTTTTACTTAGGCGTGCAATGGAGCTCGGTGTGCTGCAGCGGACTCTGAACCCACACTTCTGAACCCTCTTCAAGCATCCTGACAGCTTTAGTTTTGTATAAGGGAATGATGAGTTGTACACTTGTGGAATGTAGTTAAATAAAAGTTGTTTCACTTTACTGTTGTTTCTCACCTATAGTGGTCGCCCAGGGTTTTCCGCTCCTTTCCCGTTTTGGCTTCTTCTGCACTTGCGTATTTGATTTTCAAAAAAAAAAAAGTTTACTCAAAATCCAAAGGATTTTCAAATGGGAAATCTATGGGCGCTACAAAATGGTATCGGAGCCAGGTTTTTAAAAGAGTTAAGAAGTGTAGTTCAAGTCTCTGCACGTATCAACCATCGCACTGTAAGTATTTCTAGTTCAGTTTCTGTTGTTTAATGAATTGTTCTGCTTGACTTGATGAATTGTGTGTTTCTCGGGTGTCATCCGATGTGAGACCCCATTTCGTGTTTAAGCCTCATATATTGGGCATAAGACATCAATTGTCGGAACCTAGAAGGTTCGTTCGCGCTTGTGGATCTAGTTTCCCAAGCTGTTTTGAGTCGACTCCTGTGAGATTTGGAGATTTTCGACTGAGACTTAGGGGACTACTTGCGTACTTCACCCTTCTCGTTCCACATCGTGTGGTGGAGACAATTGATTTATCGTAGCGATTATCGAGCCCTTAGACTTATCGTGTTGTAGACGAGATGGCCTCGATAATAATTATCGTGTGAGGCTCGGAGTGGATATTTCCCCTCTTTTCCAACCTTGTTGGAATTGTTCATGACCCTGTCTTTAGTGAAGGGTATCTCGTTTGATGCGACCCTTTTTGGATAGAAAGGTGGAAGCCTTGTCTGTGCCAGTGAGCCTCTGCGTATCCCGTTGGCGGATACTGCTGATTTTTCCCCAGTCATTCTTGATGATGAGGATGTATCTGTTGTTACACGCTTAGCAGGTCGCGTTTGTGTCACCGGTGAGGGCATTTGACTCCTGAGGGGGTTGTTTTCTGGGGATTGTTAACACCGACTTCGGGGTGTTGCTGCTTGTGAGAGAGCGTTGCGGGAATTTTTGTTTCCCCCACCACTGTCTGGAGGATTGTGGTGCGTTGGCTCAGGAGGTGATTTCTGGTAGTGCCAACTGTGCCATTGAATGGAGTAGCGCTTTAGCGATGCCGTTAGCGTGGTGATTCGCTAACGATGCCATTAGAGTGGTGATTCTCTAATGAAGGTCATTGGAGTGGTGATTCTCCAGTGATATCGTTGGAGTGGCGATGCTTCAGCAATGCCGTTAGCATGGTGATTCACTGACGATGCCATTAGAGTGGTGATTCTCTAATAAAGGTCATTGGAGTGGTGATTCTCCAGTGATACCGTTGGAGTGGCGATGCTTCAGTGATGCCGTTAGCATGGCGATTCGTTGACGATGCCATTAGAGTGGTGATTCTCTAATGAAGGTCATTGGAGTGGTGATTCTCCAGTGATACCGTTGGAGTGGCGACGCTTCAGCGATGCTATTAGCATGGTGATTCGCTGACGATGCCATTAGAGTGGTGATTCTCTAATGAAGGTCATTGGAGTGGTGATTCTCCAGTGATACCGTTGTAGTGGCGATGCTTCAGTGATGCCGTTAGCATGGTGATTCGTTGACGATGCCATTAGAGTGGTGATTCTCTAATGAAGGTCATTGGAGTGGTGATTCTCCAGTGATACCGTTGTAGTGGCAATGCTTCAACGATGCCGTTAGCATGGTGATTTGCTAACGATGCCATTAGGATGGTGATTTTCCTAATGAGGTTGCTGGGATGGTGATTCCCGAGCAAGGCCGTCAGTATGGCAATTTACTGACAATGTCGTTAGCGTGGTGATTCGCTGACGATGCCAGTAGGATGGTGATTTCCTAATGATGCCACTAGGGTGGTGATTCCCTAACGATGATGTGATTAACAAGGATAAGATTAACGATGTTACGATAAATGATATCTTGTGCGATGCTAGATGAGTAAAGATGACTCTCGTGTTTTGTCGTGGCATGTGATGATGACTCTCCTTGTTTCGTGAGAATGGTGTTTCTCTAACGTTTGTCGTCTAGAATAGTGATTTTTTTTTAGCGATAGAGACCTTGTTTAGTGTCGCTTGCGTCATTCGTAGAACGCGCTTTTATCGTGTTGTTGCTGCACGATTGAGCTGTGATGTGGCTTTTTGTCTGAATTATGTAGTTGTGTGCTCATGATTGTTGTTGATTGCTGCGATTGTCGTTTAGCGAGTAAGGTTTTTCAGACCTACCTTTTGACTTACTTTGCCTTTCTGTCATGATAGATGACTTGGAAGACTAGATGCAACGACATTATGGGCACTGTGAACAACCTTGCCGAGGTTGTGCAACAACAAATGGTTGCTATGCATCAGATGGGTGAGAATCTTCAGCATGTAGCCCAAGGTGTGCAGAATAGTAGTGCGGTTACGTATAAGTGATTCATGGAGTTAGATCCTCCTGCTTTTACGGGTAAGACAGACCCTGAAGCCTCTGAGTCGTAGATACGTGAGATAGAGTGTATTTTTCGTGTTTTGGATGTCCTAGAGGAACTGAAAGTGAACTTCGGTACTTATCGCTTGAAAGACCATGTTGAGAATTGGTGGAATACTGTCTCTTCGGTCAGATTCAAGGACGCGAATGTTACGTGGGATGAATTCGTCGAAGTTTTTAACTTTGCTTACTTTCCGAAGCACGAGCGTAGTAAGAAGATGCAAGAATTTCTGGACTTGCAACAAGGAACAATGACTTTGTCCGATTATATTACAAGATTTCATTGTTTGGAACGGTATTGTCCAAACATTTACGTTGCAGAGAATGATCGAGCAATGAAGTTCGCTCGTTGTTTGAGGCCTACTTTGAGAACTAAAGTGTTCACTAGCGGGCCTAAGTCGCTTGAAGAAGCTATCGAGATAGCTACTCTGTTGGATGAAGACCAAGCTGAGCAGAAGACTCAAGTTTTTGCTATTGTAGCTGAGAAGGAACCTAGTGGGGTGGAATCCTCGCCACCTACTAGAGGGCGGAAGCGTCAAAAAGGGCAGCAAAATGTCCAACCGAAGCAACCCCAGCGATCGAATCGCCAGTGAAAGCGACCTTAGCGACCGAAAGTTCAGTGAAAGTGTCGACAATGTGACGTAGATCACGGTCTTGAAACTTGTCCTTGTTTCGATGGCAAGTGTTTCAAGTGTAGACAGCCTGGGCATGTTGCCAAGATTTGTCTGAAGAAGTCTTCGACAGACTTAGTGGTGGCCGAGTAGGCGTTGTTAGACGAGATATGACCCTTTTTGTTGTTGCTTGTTGTTTTGTGATTTCGCGGACGAAATCCTTTTTAAGGAGGGTAGAATGTAAGACCCACAAATTTTATGAGGAATTTACTGCCTAATAAATATTGAAATGTATGCTTTGGTGTATTTATGAGATTATAGCACGTAATTTGATGTAAATTGTATGTGCTTTGTATTTTGGCTTTGCACGCACGACTTGGAAATCGCGTAAATATACTGTGTGAGTAAGAAGTGCCTAATTCTGGATGAATTAGCTTCTGGAATTTTAAGGGTTAATTTATAATATATTCTTATGATTTGTCCCCGAATTTGGGACCCATACGATGTAAAAACCTCGTCAGTGCATGTGAATTACGAGTTTTGACCCAAGTTTGGACCCGAATTGGAATACGCTTAATTCTCGAGAACGATTGAGAATTTTCTTGAGAGGCTTCGAGCATTCTATGTTAATCGAGGTTTAGTAGAGCACTAAATGATTTATCTGAATTTATTTGATAATTTAATGCATTAATTAAGCGTTGTTTTGAAACTTAAGGCATATCGCATTTTGGATTTGGATTCGGGTCAACTAGAGGACCCAAACCCTTTGGGCGTCCCCTCTAGAGGACCATTTTAGACTTGGTTGACCATCTGGTCCAGGTTTGACCAGCTGGATGGCATACTTGAAAGATTTTGCATGGCTTTTGAAATAGAGGCTATGATTGGCCATAGCTCTTTTCAAAAATCCATAATGAAGCATAGAGCTTCATTATGGGTGGCACAATTTTCAAAATGAGGGCATGGGGATGGTGCCCCATGGCTCTTTTGTAATAGTTTCAAAGATATTCAAATGACAAAATCTGATTGGTTGGGTTGAGTGGCAGCCCAAGTAAATTCAACAAGTTTTAAAGGCCTTTATAAACCCTTTCCAAGGGCGTTTTTGAAAGAAAAGTTAATGATTTCAAATGCACAACATGCATTGGGCGTGGGTTTCTAGGGGAGGGCCATGGAGCACTCCAGCCCTCCATCTTGCTTCAATCAATCCTAACCGTCCAATGTTTTTAACCCTAACTACTTAAAGTTTCAAGAGAGAGAAAGAGAGGACCCCTTGGGCGATTTTGGGGGCTCTCCTCTCTCTCCTCTCTTGCACTCCCCTCTCTCCTTTAACTCCAACGTGTGTGTGAGTGGGTATGTGTTATCGTCGCGAAATTTTTCCCCCGTCTTCCCTTCCTTGCGGAAGAGAGAGAGGGAAATGCTTTCGCGATTCAAACTTGACCGGATTTTGGAAATTGTTTTGAAATACTCGCCTTCGTTTTAAAAGTTGCGGGAAAATCCATGGGATGGGGCTCGACCTGTCGGTACGAGGTTCGACCGTTCCTGCCGCCTTTAACAGGGGTAATCGAACTAAGTGAAATTCCACTAGAGGGGGGGGGTGAATAGTGAAATATGAAAATGATCGATAAAATAAAATAACTAAGCAATAAGGCACAACACATAAACACAGAAGTTATACTGGTTCGGTCAATATCCAGACCTACATCCAGTCCCCAAGCAAACCACTTGAGATTTCCACTATAACATCCGAGTCACCGGATAAATAGTACAACACCCTCTTCCCAAGAGGTCTTCTTCTCTCAACAGAGAAGGGGCACACCCTCTTCCCAAGAGGTCTTCTTCTCTCAACAGAGAAGGGCAACACCCTCTTTCACAGAGGTCTACTTCTTTAAACAAAGAAGGAATACAGTGGATAAACAGAGTTACAATACTTCCTATAGAACCTTCAGAATGATATGAATGCACGAATGAAGGATTCTAAGAATGTTCTGTTTGTCACTCAGTGGATACTCTTTGTCAAAGAGCTGGACTTGACTTTTTCTCTTTTCTTTCTTTTTCTTTTTCTCTTTCTTTTTTCAAGGCTCTCTTTTCAAATCACGAATAGAAATTTTTTCTCTTTGTAAGCTCACACGTCTATTTCATTCCCCTTATCTGAATAGTTTATGTGAGTGTGTTTATATAGCTTATAAAAAGTAGTCGTTATATTTTGGAATTGTAACTTTTTGAAATGTGAAATGTTAGGTCATTTCAAAAATATCTTTTAGAGAAGTTTAAGAATGCCTTTTTCCATAAAGGTGAAATAGAGGGTACACTAGTCGTTGTAATATTTTCAAGTAATACATATTTTATGTAAAAAGTCTATTTCTTACAATAGTACATTTGAACTTTGGGTTGTAGTTTTGTCTTTATTCTAATTAATGATTTGAGGTACATTAGTACTTCTTTACTTTAAATGAGTGTAAGTACTATGAGTGCTTTGAGATATTTATTTGTACATAGTCATGTCAAGTGTATTCTTTATGTAGTGTATTTCAAAGTCTCCAGAGAGAATGAGGACAAAAAAGAAGGTCGACATTCTTTGGGAAGGATATTTAGAAAGGATTTGTTACAGAAGGCATTTAATGCTTTGTAGAGAGAATGATGACTTCAAGTAAGTCGACATTCTATGGTTATGAAAAAAGGTAACTAGAGTCCTTTTAAAACCATATTTTATTTGTTTTTCTTATGTGTAGCCGATTTATGTTTTTGTCTTCTTCTTTGTATTAAGAAACATTTCATTAGAGAAGATAACTAAGGTCTTTTCAAAAACATATTTTATTTGTTTTTCTTATGTAGTCAATTTTATGTTTTTGTCTTCTTCTTATATTAAAAAACATTTCATTAAAGAGGATAAGTAAAGTCTTTTCAAAAACATATTTTATTTGTTTTCTCCATGTAGTCGATGTTATGTTTTTGTCTTTTTCCTACATTCCTTTTTTTCATGTTGTCTTGTATATGGTGTAAGGTACAATGATTATATGACAAAAAGTCTTTTTCATAAAAGGTTGTAAGAAGGTACACTTATTGGTTTTCAAAAAAGAAGCTTTTTGAAACTATCGTATACTTTTATGATATAGTATGTATGAATGAGTATGTAATATGCAAAATGCAAGTTCCTGAAGGTTCTGTTACATATGACTCTAAAGGAGAAAAAATCTTCATCTTGAGGTAGCCGATTTCTTCATTTGAGCTTTAGGAAAGCATGGCTCATCAAGCTTTTTCTTCAAGGAGTATGATTGCACCATAGTTGTACTTGAACAGGAAGTCTCCATCCTTATTGGGTGAGATATCCTTGCATCAAATACTTGTTAGATTTAAGGCAAAACATATTCAGTCATAATATAACATTATTTCAAGAGAACATATTATCATATCATATAAAATCAAATAAGACAGTGTATCATATTATGTGACATCAAAACCGAGTTTCTCAACATTCTCCCCCTTTTTGATGATGACAAAATATGCTCCCCCTGTCAAAAAGACATTATGCATAGAAATAATAATATGATAAAAAAGTGAAATAATGTTTAAAGAGAGAATATTTTTCCAATAATGGAGACAGGTTTTCTCCCCCTTTGTCATTGACAAAAAGGAGGGATCAGAGTAAGAAAGTTATTACAGACCAAATATAATAAAAAGTGAGTCTATCTTGAAGGTGGAGAAGGTGAAGGTGTCTGGGTGGCACGATTCTGCTTGCGAGTTTGCTGCAACAGGGCTTGATTACGAAGGATTCGATCCTGAGTTTGCTCGATATCCATCATAGCAGAAAAGTAATTGAAGGAGGACATTGGATCTGCTTCATCAGAGCCGGGCATGTGCAGGGACCTTATATTGAAGGTGGTACCATCGAGGACGTGAGAGGGACAGAGGATGACTTCGTTGTGAAGTGGTACTTGGAAGTATTTGAGAATGGGAGTTATAAAACACCCAAAAAGAAGAGGCTCAAATTTCTGATAACGAATAAAGAGGTCGAAAATAATGGATGACCAATTTATCGGAAGAGAAGAAAGGATTGCGTAGATAAGAAGAGAGATTTTTCTAGGAACTAATCCCTGGCGGGGATGCTTGGGATAGATGTTGTGGAGAAGAATCTGGGCAAGGAGCTGAGCATGAGGTTGGAGATTCCTCATGTGCCACGGAAGTTGGTAGCAGTTGGTGCAGAGAAGTATTTTTCGAAGTACCGATCGGTCGATTGGTACTATGGTGTTAAGGTCGGTACCGGTGGAAGGTAGATTTAGAATTCTACCTAGGTCGGAAGCATAAAAAATCATCAGCTGTCCTCGGACTTTGCTGGTGATTGAGGTTTGTTCATGATCAGAAGAGAAGTTGGTATAAAACAGTCGGACTAGTTCGGGATAATAGGCAGCTGGGGATGAAGATCCTATGAGAGGTTTGAGTTTGGGGAGATAGGTGTCTAAGTCGAAGAACATGAAGTCGTCAAAGTTGATCAATTTTCCTTCATGCATGGGGCGAGAGCAGAGTGAGTTGTAGGTGTGAAACAAATCAGGATACCTTAGATCGGCGGAGGTGATCAGATTGGTGGAGGAGGAAGCCATTTTCGAGTGTCTTGAAAATAAATCACTAGGAGAGAAATGAGCTAGAACCGAGAGAAAGTTTGTATAAGGATAGAAAAGTTCGAATGGAATGGTAAGAGATGAACCAATTGATTAAATAGAAGGAAGAAAATAATTGTTGATATGAAATGAATGACATTGGAAGTGAGTAACTTTTAGATTTTAGTCAAATAAGGAAATCCGTGAGGAGTAAGTTAAGAGACTTGTGAATGACAAATCAAATCAATGTGTGAGGATAGTGTATTATATTAGATTGAGGAGGACATAGTTATTGAAAAATATAGATTTTACTATGGATGAGTTTATCGACTAGTGAGGGAAACCATTAATAGAGTATGGGGTGTCATGTTTTTACAAAAGGATTGATCTTTTTAAAAAAATGGCCTAACAAGACAAACAACTTGTTACTCTATGTGAAGGGATTCAAAATTCGTGAATGGAGAGTTAAAGACATAAAAAAGGTGATGTGGATATCTAGAGAGGAGAGAAAGAAGGTAAAGGACAACATTTACTTGATTTAGATATGACATAAAGTAGAGATAGAATAAATAAAGGTTTGCTTGGAGGTAAGACTTTAAAGGTTCTCGATTTTAGAGAGATATACAATAAGAGAGAGACAAGGTCACGGATGGAAAGAAAGGTCATAGGGTGATCATGTGATGTGTACTTTGAAAGATATGACATTTTAAAGAAAAAAAAAGTGCCAAAAAAAATGTTTCATGATTACTATTTGTAATTTTTTTTAAGAGTATACGTGGATATGAGAAGGACATATTTTGACTTAGACTAGTGGTGAGAGAGATGATGAGACAAAAAGGAGAAAGAGTTACAAATATATAAGAATTGAAATAAGAATAGACATGGAGGAGTCAGATTCAAAAATATATAAGAAAAATGAATTCGAGAGATGAAATGAGGAGACAAAGAAATATTTATGAATGAAGGGTAATAAATGTGAGTTGTCATAGAGAGAAGTGAGATGACATATATGGATTTTTGTGAAGGATAAAGAAGTAATAAAAGTTGATGAAAGACATAAAGTTATGATTGATATGAATTATTATTTATATTCTTAAAGAAACTCGACAAGGTTAAGTTTTAAACAAGAGTTGACAAGAATGGAGGCTTAATTTGTATACGAAAGAGATGATAATAGATAGTTTGTAGGGCTATGATATAACAGATGATATAGTAAAAAAAATAATTTACGTGAGAATATAGCAACTAGATCTTTTAAAGGAACTAAATAGTCATTCGATTTTAACTAATAAAGAGTATGAGTTCTCATAAACTAAGTAGAGAGGTGAAACAATTTACCGTAAGACAAATTTTCATGAAAAACAAAAAAAAATATTAAAGGAGTTGAGTGATGTGATCATTGTTTAATATAATTAGTTTTTATCGATATGAGAGAAAGGAGATAGGACAAGGAGTTATAATGGATGTGTACTTGAAAGATGACAAGTTGAGTGACATAAAGAATGTGTCTTATAAGAATACGTGAATATGGAAACTTAGTTTGACTTACTAAAATCGATAAGAAGGAAAGCAAATTAAAATAAGATTTAAACAAGACTTATAAGAAGTATTATATTAAGTGTAATTAATTCATAAGTCACTTAGTTTGCATATTCCTAGTTCTCTTCTAATTCGTGTGAAGTCTTCATGTTTTAATGGTTTGGTGAATATGTCTGCTAACTGTTGATTAGTGGGTATGAATTCTAATTTAATTATGTTGTTTAAGACTTGTTCTCTTAAGAAGTGGTGTCTTATTTGAATGTGCTTCGTTCGTGAGTGTAAAATATGATTCTTAGATAGGTTTATAGCACTCGTATTATCACAGAAAATAGTTGTATTTTCAAAATTTAAACCAAAATCTTTTAAAGTTTGTTTCATCCAGATGACTTGAGTACAAGCTAGGCTAGCAGCAATGTATTCGGCTTCAGTAGTTGATAATGATACACAATTTTGTTTCTTACTGAACCATGATACTAGTGAGTGCCCTAGCATGTGACATGTTCCACTTGTGCTTTTTCTGTCAGATTTACTTCCAGCAAAGTCAGCATCGCTGTATGAGATTAGATCAAATGTAGAGGATTTTGAATAGAATAATCCAAAATCAACTGTCTTTTAAATATCTCATTATTCTTTTTACAGCTTTAAGATGTGATTCTTTTGGATTTGACTGAAATCTAGCACACAAGCAAACACTAAACATTATATCTGGACGGCTAGCAGTTAAATAAAGAAGTGATCCTATCATACCTCGGTATACCTTTGTATCAACAGACTTACCATCTTCATCTTTGTCCAACACAGTAGTAGTGCTCATAGGAGTGGATTTTGAAGCAGTTGAGTTCATGTTGAACCTCTTCAGAAGTTCACGAGCATACTTAGATTGATTGATGAAAACTCCATCCTTGGTTTGCTTAATATGCAGTCCAAGAAAGTAGGTGAGTTCTCCCATCATACTCATTTCGAATTCCTTCTGCATGGACTTAGAAAAATCTTCACAGAGAGTGCTGTTAGAAGATCCAAAGATGATGTCGTCGACATAAATTTGAACAATTAGGGTATGATTATTCACTACTTTGACAAATAGTGTAGAATCTGCTTTGCCAACAGAAAAACCAGATTTTAATAAAAAGGTTTTAAGTCTTTCGTACCAAGCACGAGGTGCTTGTTTTAAACCATATAAAGCACGTTTGAGTTTAAAAACATGATCTGGGTATTGTTCATTTTCAAATCCTGGAGGTTGTTTTACATAGACTTCTTCATTTATAAAACCATTTAAGAAAGCACTTTTAACATCCATTTGAAATAATTTGAAATCCATATAGCTTGCATATGCTAAGAGCATTCTAATAGATTCAAGTCTAACAACAGGAGCAAATGTTTCATCAAAGTCAATACCTTCCTCCTGGTTGTATCCTTGAGCTACTAGTCTGGCCTTGTTTCTTATAACATTACCTGTTTCGTCTAGCTTGTTTCTGAAGATCCATCTTGTCCCAATGATTGGATGATCCTTTGGTCTAGGTACAAGATCCCAAACGTCATTTCTTTGGAATTGATTCAGTTCTTCAGTCATGGCTAGCATCCAGAACTCATCAATGATGGCTTCATCAATCTTCTTTGGTTCAAGTTGAGAAATGAATGCCATGTTTGCAATCCGTTCTAGCTGAGCTCTAGTTTGAACCCCCTTTGTTAGTTCTCCCAAAATCTGCTTTTGAGGATGATCTTTGATATCGACAAAGGTTCTTTGGTGATCATCTTCATTAGACTTAGCTGTGTTATCTAAAAATAAATCTGTACTTTCAACATCATCATCATTAGTTTGTATATGAACAGATTGATCAATAGATTCACAAAAACTAACATGCATAGATTCTTCAATAGTATTATGACTCTTATTGAAAACTCTGTATGCTTTACTATGACTTGAATATCCTAAGAATATGCCTTCAACAGATTTAGCATCAAACTTATCCAGGCTATCTTTTGTGTTTAGGATAAAGCATTTACATCCAAAGACTTTGAAATAGTCTATTCTTGGAGTTCTGTCATAGAATAGTTCATAGGGAGTTTTATTTAATAAGGGTCTAATGAGAACTCTATTTGTTATGTAGCATGCAGTATTAACAGCTTCTGCCCAAAAAGATTTTGCAAGATTATTGTGTTGGAGCATGGTCCTGGCAGATTCCTGAAGGGTTCTATTCTTTCTTTCTACTACACCATTTTGAGGTGCAGCTCTAGGAAAGGCAAAGTTATGAGAAATACCATGCAAGTTACAAAAATTTTCAAAGAGTTCATTTTCAAATTCTCCTCCATGGTCACTACGGATTTTAACAATAGAACATGATTTTTCGTTTTGTAATTTTTTACATAAGATTTCAAACTGACAAAACGTGTCACTTTTGTTTTTCAAAAATATTACCCAAGTAAATCTTGAGTAATCATCTACAATGACAAAAGCATATCTATTATGATTAAGGCTAGCTACCCTAGAAGGACCAAAAAGGTCCAGGTGGAGAAGCTCTAAGGGTCTTTTACTTGAAATGACATTCTTTGATTTGAAAGAAGATTTTGACAATTTTCCTAATTGACATGCATCACAAAAATAATCCTTTTTAAAAGATATGTTGGGTAACCCACGTACTAACTTATCTTTAGCTAGTTTAGACATGTATTTAGAATTGACATGGCCCATTCTCATGTGCCATAGATGTTGAGTGTCATTATTAGCTATGAGGCAATGTTCTGTGATGATTTCTAGGTATAGTTCATATATATTATTCTTTCTTATACTTTTTAAGATGATGTTTTCATTTGTGTCAGCTATGAGGCATGCATCATGATTAAAGCTAACATTATAACCTGTGTCACACATTTGACTGATACTTAGTAGGTTATGTTTTAAGCCTTTAACAAGGAGAACGTCTTTGATAAGAGGTTTGTCTATGTTACCAATATTTCCAATACCAATTATCAAACCTTTGTTGTTATCTCCAAAGGTGACGGTTCCTCCTTCTTTATGATGAAGAACAGCAAAAAGGTCTGGATGTCCTGTCATGTGCTTTGAACATCCACTATCTAAAATCCATCTGTTCTTCTTCTTTGGAGCCTGCAAAACATTAAGTAAATCTCCTTTTTGGTACCCAATCGGGTCCTTTTTTGTTAGACTTTGGAACCCATATCCATTTGGATTTGGGTTTGTCTATCTCTTTAGATGAGTTAAAAAGATTAACATTGTAATACTCCTTATTTAGTTCAGATGAACTTTTCACAAACGTGGTCTTTTGATTTATACAAGAAGGTTTTTTGAAATGAGAGTAGCCAATACCATTCTTGTAAAAAGAGACCTTCTGAGAGGATAAGAGTTTATCCAAGTTCTCTTTACCTTTAGTAAACTTGAAAACCGTTTTCATGAGGTTCTCAGTTTTACTTTTTAGCTCTGAAATCTCTACTTGCATATTTTTAGTTTTGGAGCTAGTAGAAGAAATTTCAGACATAAGCAAAAGATTTTTCTTTTTCAACTCAGAATTTTTACTGCTGAGTTTTTCATTCTCTTGAGAAAGCTTTAAATTTTCAGATTTTAAAACTTTATTTTTGAAACTCAATTTTCTAGATTCTTCAAATAGATCTTGAAAAGCATCTAGAAGTTCTTCAAAGGAAAAATCAGAGATTTCACTTACCGAACTTTCGTTTGCCATGAAGCACATATTTGCAGTTTTGGCTTCATCATCACTTGACTCTTCACTAGTGGATGGTTCTGAATCATCCCATTGAGCATGCAGAGCCTTTTTCTTGAAGAACCTCTTCTTTGGTTCCTCAGTTTTGGACTTTCTTTTGAGAAGTGGACAGTCACGTTTTAAGTGGCCTGGCTTATTACACTGAAAGCACATGGGATCTTCTTTAAGATCTTTTCTTTCCTTGTGCCTGTTTGGAAGCCGGTTCCTTCTCATGAAGCGCTGGAATTTTCTGGTAAGTAGCGCAATTTCTGATTCTTTATCTGAGTCTTCATTCTCAGATAGGGCTTGGAAAGCTAGAGTTTTCTTTACTGGTTGCTCTTCTTCCCTTCTTTCTTTCATGTGGACTTCATAGGCCATAAGATTGCCTATTAAGTCGTCCAATGTAAGTTTAGATAAATCTTGAGCTTCTTCAATAGCAGTAGTCTTTTTCTCCCAATCAGTTGTGAGAGATCTCAAGATTTTTTTCACCTTTTCAGTCTGGGAATATGTTACACCCAGAGATTTCAGATCATTGGTGATGTTGGTGAATCTGGTAAATATCTCTGTGATGGGTTCATCTTTGTTCATTTTGAACAACTCATATTTTCTAACAAGAGATGATATTTTGGCTTCTTTTACTTTGTTGGTTCCTTCATGAATAACCTCCAAAGAATGCCAAATGTCATATGCAGATTCACATATAGATATTCTGTTGAATTCATTCTGATCAATGGCACAATATAAGGCATTCATAGCCTTTGCATTTAGGTTTGCCATTTTCTTTTCTTCATCAGACCATAAGTTATAGTCTGCGGATGGGGATGTGTATGGATGCTCAACAATTTTCCATACAGCAAAGTCTATGGATTTGAGAAAGATAGCCATTCTGCACTTCCAATATCCATAGTTGGAGCCATTGAAGAAGGGAGGACGAGATGCGTGTTGACCTTCAATATCACGAGCATAAGAGGTAGATGCCATTTGTGCTGGAAGACTTGTTATGTCGAAACCAGCAAACCTGCTCTGATACCAAATGAAATTCCACTAGAGGGGGGGTGAATAGTGAAATATGAAAATGATCGATAAAATAAAATAACTAAGCAATAAGGCACAACACATAAACACAGAAGTTATACTGGTTCGGTCAATATCCAGACCTACATCCAGTCCCCAAGCAAACCACTTGAGATTTCCACTATAACATCTGAGTCACCGGATAAATAGTACAACACCCTCTTCCCAAGAGGTCTTCTTCTCTCAACAGAGAAGGGGCACACCCTCTTCCCAAGAGGTCTTCTTCTCTCAACAGAGAAGGGGCACACCCTCTTCCCAAGAGGTCTTCTTCTCTCAACAGAGAAGGGCAACACCCTCTTTCACAGAGGTCTACTTCTTTAAACAAAGAAGGAATACAGTGGATAAACAGAGTTACAATACTTCCTATAGAACCTTCAGAATGATATGAATGCACGAATGAAGGATTCTAAGAATGTTCTGTTTGTCACTCAGAGGATACTCTTTGTCAAAGAGCTGGACTTGACTTTTTCTCTTTTCTTTCTCTTTCTTTTTCTCTTTCTTTTTTCAAGGCTCTCTTTTCAAATCACGAATAGAAAATTTTTCTCTTTGTAAGCTCACACGTCTATTTCATTCCCCTTATCTGAATAGTTTATGTGAGTGTGTTTATATAGCTTATAAAAAGTAGTCGTTATATTTTGGAATTGTAACTTTTTGAAATGTGAAATGTTAGGTCATTTCAAAAATATCTTTTAGAGAAGTTCAAGAATGCCTTTTTCCATAAAGGTGAAATAGAGGGTACACTAGTCATTGTAATATTTTCAGGTAATACATATTTTATGTAAAAAGTCTATTTCTTACAATAGTACATTTGAACGTTGGGTTGTAGTTTTGTCTTTATTCTAATTAATGATTTGAGGTACATTAGTACTTCTTTACTTTAAATGAGTGTAAGTACTATGAGTGCTTTGAGATATTTATTTGTACATAGTCATGTCAAGTGTATTCTTTATGTAGTGTATTTCAAAGTCTCCAGAGAGAATGAGGACCAAAAAGAAGGTCGACATTCTTTGGGAAGGATATTTAGAAAGGATTTGTTACAGAAGGCATTTAATGCTTTGTAGAGAGAATGATGACTTCAAGTAAGTCAACATTCTATGGTTATGAAAAAAGGTAACTAGAGTCCTTTTAAAACCATATTTTATTTGTTTTTCTTATGTGTAGCCGATTTAAGATGCGAGAGAATCGTTTACGGTGGTTTGGACATATTCGGCGAAGGCCTAATGATGCTCCAGTTAGAAGGTTGGAGAAATGAGAAAATATATTAGTTAAAAGAGGTCGGGGTAGGCCTAGGAAGACTTGGATGGAGATGATAGGAAAGGATATGAATGCTTTGAACCTCACCGAGGACATGGCGTTGGATAGAAATGATTGGAGGAAAAGGATTCATGTGGAAGACCCAAAATGAATTTCTTTTTTGGTTCATATCGCTGACCCCAATTGTTTTGGGATGAAGGCGTAGTTGTTGTTGTTGTTGTTGTTGTAGCCGATTTATGTTTTTGTCTTCTTCTTTGTATTAAGAAACATTTCATTAGAGAAGATAACTAAGGTCTTTTCAAAAACATATTTTATTTGTTTTTCTTATGTAGTCGATTTTATGTTTTTGTCTTCTTCTTATATTAAAAAACATTTCATTAAAGAGGATAACTAAAGTCTTTTCAAAAACATATTTTATTTGTTTTCTCCATGTAGTCGATGTTATGTTTTTGTCTTTTTCCTACATTCCTTTTTTTCATGTTGTCTTGTATATGGTGTAAGGTACAATGATTATATGACAAAAAGTCTTTTTCATAAAAGGTTGTAAGAAGGTACACTTATTGGTTTTCAAAAAAGAAGCTTTTTGAAACTATCGTATACTTTTATGATATAGTATGTATGAATGAGTATGTAATATGCAAAATGCAAGTTCCTGAAGGTTCTGTTACATATGACTCTAAAGAAGAAAAAATCTTCATCTTGAGGTAGCCGATTTCTTCATTTGAGCTTTAGGAAAGCATGGCTCATCAAGCTTTTTCTTCAAGGAGTATGATTGCACCATAGTTGTACTTGAACAGGAAGTCTCCATCCTTATTGGGTGAGATATCCTTGCATCAAATACTCGTTAGATTTAAGGCTAAACATATTCAGTCATAATATAACATTATTTCAAGAGAACATATTATCATATCATATAAAATCAAATAAGACAGTGTATCATATTATGTGACATCAAAACCGAGTTTCTCAACACTAAGGACCAAAATTGTGCTTGACTTAGCGAAATTATCAAAGTTATGTTCTATCCTAAATGCACAGAGAATTCAGGCATGTGCTATGAGATTTTGGAAAATGCAGCTTGGGAAAACATGATGTATGCTTGGAAAATATTTGGAGTTGAAAAGATTCTCTCAGGAAAAAGCTGAAAGTCACTTTCTCAGGAAAACTCTTGTGAAAAAGGGGTTTTTGAAATCACGGGAAAGTTCATGAAGTTGTGGGAAAATCATGAATGGTTGAAAATCCTGGGAAAATGGAAGTGATTCTTGAGAAAAGGGTGAACCTTTGAAAAGGGAAACACTTCTTAGGAAAACTTGGACTTTGAGAGTTTTCTTAGGAAAATGATGGAAAATTTATAGGAAAACTCATTGGGGAAGGAAATTCAAAACTTGGGAAATCGAAATTCTGAGAATTTTACCTTTGAAATACTTGGAAATCGATTTTGAATCTTGGAGAAAGATTGGAAAACTCTTTTGAATCTCTTAAGAAAATATCATTTTCCAAGGAAAACTGTGAAAAACTTGACTTTGGGAAAACCGATTTTGGAAAATCCTTAGAGTTTCTTGAGAAATCGATTTCTTGAGAATGAAGTTTTCTTGAGAAAATCTTGAGAAAATCAATGATTTCATGATGCAAATGACATGAGTGAATGAATGCACTTTGAAAAGATTTTCTAAGAGATTTGTTGGAAAAATGTGCATTAAGTCAAGATAAATCCTTCACATATTCTGACTGTGGCCATGAATATGTTCAGAATTTAGTTGATTTGATGCACATGATTTTGAAAACTTTGGAAATATGATGTGCATTTTAAGATAGCCTAAGAGTGTAGGCTCAATGTGACTAGTAGAAAGATGACGGATCTGGGTCTCGTCCATATTCCGACTAGGGCCGTAAATATGGATCCCACCGAGTCCATCAACTCTCTAAGAGTTGGTGCACGTGCCATTCGTGAACATCCATAGTGCTTTTGAAATAAAATGCGTGAATCACATAAGCAGGATATTACATAAATTCAAACTATATGATATGCATCCTAGTCTAAGCAGGAAATTAACTCTCTTATTCCAAAATTTACATTATTACATCACTAAATAAAGGAAATAAAAGAAATTTGCAGACTTCAGCTCCTTCTTTTGAATGTCCCTGTCAAACTTGAAATAAGGTTAGCTCAAATATGTGGGTTTTTCCAAAATTTTCCAATAATATTATGAAATTATTGGATTTAATTGGATATAAACCCTATGATCATGCTTCCTTGATATTTGAAATGATGTAAATGCAGGGAATTCAGTGAAAAACAGTTTGAAATTCGGAATTGGGGTCAAAATGACCAAAATATCCCTAAAATTAAAGTTACACCTTTAAAATCAGGGTTTTTTGAAGGAAAACTTAGTAAAATTGGGATTTCGAAATTCAAATTGAATTCAATGATGATGAAATGCAGTATGACATGCTGCTAAACACATTAGGACTGTAAAATCAGAATTTGACATTTTGCAATTTATCCAAAATAACGAATTTCGCTTGTTTTTCACTTGGATCCGGGTCCTGCGGGACCCGGTTTTAGTATTATGGCTAATCCAAACCTCAAATGGATTCCAAATTACACCAAATTCGGTATAAAGCATCTACTTACTCTGATAAACGGCCTATAATGCTAAAAATCATGAAATGATATGATTTAAATGCTAAAATTCAAAGAAAGTCCTAAAATGGTGGATTTTGCCTATGGATCCGAACCAAATGCAATGCTTAACATGATAATGCAAGATTTACACCATGAAAACTTCTGATATTTTTCAGACTGATAAAAGACCCAAAATGGCACATTTTTGGTTTTTACAGCCTCGGGATTTGAGCCATTATGAGTTCAATAACAGAGATTTAGTTCTGACAGAGGTAAAAATCACACTAATCTGATGTAAAACGCTAAAAAAATATCAAACAGCCATGGCAATTTATGAAATTAATCAGAGCTACTCACTACACCTAAATGAACAACTTTCATGTTCATGACTTTGGCATTTGATCAACGGAAATACAGATAAAAATATAACTATTTCTGCCTAAATCAACAGAACAGACAAATGTAGCAAAACAAAAGGCTGACAAAAAAAATCCGAACAGGTGTCAACACTATTCCAAAAATCACAGGCTTTCAGATGCAAACCAAGTACACCTCCGACATAACTTTCACTTTTTACAGTTTTGGATTTGGAGCAACACACAAAGCGAAACCATAGCCCTAAGTCGATCCAAAATCTCAGAGGCCCAAATTAGGCTCTGACACGTGTCCCAAACTCTAGGATTTTTGTCAGACACTAAACAAATTCACAAAAATCTGAAAAATTCATATTTAAAACTAGACATTCTCTCGAGTTCGGAACATTTTTCGGATTGAAAATTGGATCTTCCATGATGGATATATCGATTTTACAAGTCGGCAAATGATTTTCAAAACGCATCCCGGGTAACAAAACCCGACTTTTCATTTTGAATGTTTACCGCAGTAAACAAATTCAAATGCCTCCGAATTTTTGGCAAAATTTTAGGGACACCTATGGGCGCATTTCGTGATTTTTTTGGGATTTTTAATAAAAAACAAATGCATGAAATGACGTGTGGACTGACTGACAAAAACAGAGATCTACTGAAAATGAGCAGAGTTGAAATAAATGCTAAACTAATCCTAATTAATTCATGAAATGTGCTAAATGAATGAAATAAAATGCAAATTAAACCTAGCTAAATGCATGAAGGTTAAAAATCTTCGAGGAAGCATAATTAAACATTTTATATATGTCTTTTTATGGGAATAGCTCAATCCATCTCTCGGATGAGCTCTTTCTTCAAACGACTCCCGAATCGAATTATGGAATCAAATCAAGGGAAAAAGAAGTGCACCTTGCTTCGTTACGCAGCGTAGAAGCTCTTGAAAGGGGCGGCTATTACGAGCTTCCTTCGTCCTTCGCTCCGAGCTTCGGATGGTTCACCAAAATCGACCTATGCTTGAATCGAATTGGCCACTGCACGAACTTTACTCCACCTTCTCCAATGAGCCAAAGGGGGCACGATTTCCAAAGTTCAAAATCAGATTTTAGGGAGGCTAGGTCGGATTTTCAAGTTCACAAAAATGGTCTCCAAAGATGCTCCCTTCTCTTGGGCGTGGAGCCTTGTTTTTATAGATTTTCTGAAAAATTTTGAATTTCAAACAGGCTCAATCTGAGCCCTCCATGTGGCGCCATCTCAGGGGGTGCTATCTGGGGGTTTGAAATTCGAATTTGGCTTTTGCAGGGATCCCTCAGGTGGCGCCACCTCATGGGGCTATTTTGATTTTTGAGAAAAATAAAAAAAATGGAAATTTTGTGGGTGAGACACCTCAACAGGGGAATTTGGAATTTTTCAAAAGCTTGCTTGATTCTCTCTGCAGGGAACTCCCAGATGGCGCCACCTCAGAGGGTGCTCTCTTGGAATTTGAAATTCAAACTCACCTTTTGTAGGGAGTCCTCAGGTGGCGCCACCTCATGGTGGGTTACTTTTATTAAAAATAAAATAAAAATCAAAATAGAGCCAAGTGGGAGCTCTGGAATGGTGCCACCTCAAAAGGTGTTCTGAGGTGTAAAGTTGGAACAGTAGGGGCATGCCATGTGGCGCCACCTCTGGGGGAGTTCAAATGTTTGAAATTTTGCTTTTTCTGCAGGAAAGGAGAGGCTGACATGTGGCATTTCCTCAGAGTGGCTCTTACGATGCCATGTGGCAGGAGAACATGAAGGGAGGAAGCAAAATGCGCCACCTCATAGGGGGGTTTTTTCTACTTTTTCTAATGCAGGGAGGTCTGGACATGTGGCAGACAAGTGTCAGCTGTCTAGAGAGGCCTTCTCAAATGGCGCCACCACAGAGGAGAATTTGAATTTTAAATGGAGGTTGGCCCTGGAGGAATGGAGGATGGACATGTGGCGCCACCTCAGGGTGGATCCTACAATGCCATGTGGCAAGAGGGAGGAAAAGGAGGGAAGCCATGTGGCGCCCTCATAGGCCATCTGAAAAAATCAGAGCTCAGGATTTGCGCCACCTAGGCTTTATTTGAATTTTGAATGGTTTGCTTTTTCTGAAGAAAGCCAGGAGTGACATGTGTCTCCTACTTTTCTGTGAAAAGTAGGGAGAAGACATGTGTCCTCTACTTTTTCTGAAGGAGGTAGAAGGAGACATGTGTCACCTGCTTTTTCTGAAAGGAGCAGAGAATGACACGTGGCAGAGGGGAGAGAAGGAGGTCCAAGCCATGTGGCGCCATCTCAGACAACATGGAAAAGTTGAAGTTCAGGATCTGCGCCACCTATGAGGAGATTTGAAACTTTGAATTCTAGTTTTTCTGAAGAGAGCAGGAAATGACACATGGCACTTGTTTTTTCTGAGGAAATGAGAGCTTGACATGTGTCCTCTGCAGGAGACACACTCCAAATGGCGCCACCTCAGAGGAGACAAGCCTACCTTTTCTGGAGGAAGCTAGGAGTGACACGTGTCTCCTACTTTTCTGAGAAAAGTAGGGAGAGACATGTGTTAGGTTACTTTTCTAGAAGAAGGGAGAGGTTGACACGTGTCTCCTGCAGGAGACACACTTCAAGTGGCGCCACCTCAGAGGAGACAAGCTCCACTTTTTCTAGACAGGACAACCTACGACACTTGGCATCTCCTGGTAATCTTGGAATGACACATGGCGCATGACGGATAGGGTGACACATGGTAGATAAATGGGATGACATGTGGCGGCTTCTTAGGGTAGCCTCACACTGACACTTGGCATGTAGATGAGAGGAGAGAGAAAAGACAAGTGACACCAATCCAGGGGACAAGGCTCCTATATTTTTGGGTTTTTCGAAATTCAAATTTTCAAAAGAAAAGCTTGTGTGACACCACCTCAGTGTGGGTCCCACATTGCTTCTTTATTGAAATAAGGATAAAACAACAACTTCTTTTTGGAATTTTCATAAAGTCTGGACTAATTGGTAAAACAGGAATTTTGAAAAGAGTTGGCCCCTGTAGGGCAATTTTGTAAAAGGAAGATATTTGAAATTGTCAAAAGGGCAAAATCTGAGGTGAAGTGGCTGAAATCCATATTGAAAACTATCCAGATCGTTTTCCTGAGAAAATATTTTGAAATTCAAAGTCCTGGGGGTAAAATGGGAAGAATTGATAATTTTGAAGACCCAGGGTTTTGAAATCAATTTTGAAAAGGGTAAAAATTCTAATCTGGATTGAAAATTTTGAAATCAAGAGTTCTGGACCTTGAAATGACATGCTGTGCAGTGCAGTGATTTAAAATGCTCATGCAATGATATGCAATGTCATGTCTTATGAAATGCAATCTTGAACTAAGACTTGGAGATGTCTGTCTCCTATTAGGAATAAAATTTTGAACATCTGAGCTAAAAATAGGGAAATTTTGAGAGTTTCAGATGAAATTTGGACTTTTGCAAGGTCCGGGATCAGAAAATGACCATTTTGCCCTCCAGCGATTTCAGAGGCTGGATGATGATGCTTGGTGGAACTGTCGAGGAGGTGAGTGAAAATTTGGGGTGTTTACAGTATGGTGCAGCTTCAGCCGTGAGCACCTCCTTCTTCTCCATCGTAAAGCCTCGAAGGTGAGACCCTCCTACGCATGTCCATACGTGTGGTTTTCGATTGAGCATTGGATCTTTCCCATTGTCGACCTTCTTGAGCTAGTTGTATGCATTTTAAGTTTTGTTTTGAGCAAGTTTACATGTTCATGTATTTTTATGAGTTTCCCCTTTTCACACATCATTGTGGGTTCGATTGAGCAAGAGAAAGGGGTGAGCTTGCATGCGTGGAAGTTGGGATTTTCAATTTGGTAAGGTGTTGGTATTTTTGCACGATTCATGAGCCACCACTACATTAATCCATACAGTTTTGTGGATTTCAATGGGTATGCTTGCATGACTACATTTTTCGTTTTAGCATGGTTGCATGTGTTTTGATGTGCATTAAAGGAATCGGTCCCATGGTTTTATTCCAGACTTCGGTTGCCTTGGTCTTTCCTTTTCATAGCCATGCATCGTTCCTTTTCGGGAGATTGATTCATGGCAACCACGGTTCTGCCCTGTTATGGCAGTGAACCGTATTGCCAAGGCATTTTCCTATTTGGCGAGGAGGCCTTAAGACCGACCCCTTTTTGTCCAGCAAGCCACACCCAGTTGGGTCGGCCCCTTTAGGGGTTCAAGTGTTGCTGGACTGGGGAAGGCGGGCTGAGCACTGCACTCCTTCTACCCCTCTAATTTCTGTTTGGGCGTCTAGAAAATTTCTAGACGCCTGGTTGCTTTTGGGTGACCCCTAGGCCGACCACAACGGGTCAGCCTGGGTGGCCTTCCTACCCTTGTTTTGGGTGGGCGTAACCCTTAGTCGAGCCCACCAACTTGAGTTGTAGTGGGTCGGGCTCTCCTCTGACCGGACATGGTCTGGACCGAATGTGGTCTAGACATGTCCGAGTGTTTGCACCGAACAAGGTTCGGTTGGGGTGTTTACCCCTTCTTCCTTTCGCGCTGACCGAGCCCAATCTTGGTCTGGACATGTGGTCACGACCCTCCTCATGTTTGAGCAGCCGTTTGTGGGTCTGGAGTAGTCGGTCAAGACCTGGCTAGCTCCTTGGTGGTCCTGCTGCAACCAAGTTGAAGCAGGTGGTTTTGCCTTCGGGTATGCAGGCCGCTGGCCTGCACCCATTGTGGTTGTGCAGCGGTGGCTGAACCACACGTGAGGTCTGGACCAGTCGGTCCAGACCTGGGTTCCTCCGTTGGCTACAACCGGGCCTGCACGTTTTCGTTTAGGGCCACATGTCACTGTTGCAGCTTGTACGAGCACCAACTTAACCCGGACAGCGGCAGCCCAGTCGTGGTTCCCCTCCGTTTCACCACGTTCCTTGTCTCGTTAGCACCCGGGCTGCAGCCCATGGGGCTGCATGTGTGCTTATACAGCATGGGGTCCAATACCCCAATAATGTGATGGGATTGACTTGTCGTACCACAAATGGTAGCAAATAAAATATTGCATGCCGAGTTATGTTTTCACAATGTAATGGTAAGAACCAATGGCGCTTTGTCCTATGCAATTTTACGTTAAATAGTTATGTATGCGCTCTAAGTGACAAACTACCAATTCGAGTAATGTGCTGCCTCACCGTGTGCGTGTGTTCGCTTGTATGGAGCGTAAAAGTTGCAAGTAACTCCTTATTGAACGCCTTTAAACAAGGTTTTGGCGTAATTGAAGAACCTATAGCGTAGGTCAAAAAAAATAAATAACTATGGCTTTTCCTTTGTCTTACAAGGATCTAAGCAAATTGTATATTATTTACGAGTGTTGACACTTGTTGTGGTGTGGTTTTCGATGGTGTTGGAGTGGCATGTACAAAACCACACACGCTTATCACAAAAGCGTATGGATAATGAATGTAATTACATGCTTTTGCTCGTGAAACTTGAATATACTATCACGTTGGCAAGTCACATGTATTTCCCTAGTGCGTAGGGTTGCTCAGGATACATGTTTGTATCGCAGTCTCGTGAGACATGCGATATTGGAACTCCTGAGCAAGTGGTTTGTGGGCGATGGCCCCACGTAGCGAGATGAGCTCGCTCATGGTTTGTAATACGTGGTTTATGAACCTTGGCACTACTTGTGAGTCACGCTTTACCGTGACAAATGTTTCTAACTGTCTTATCATAACGTACAATGTTTGGTATTGGCACTTGGCTAGTTCTCTCACTCATGACACGATGTACATACTTGTCCACTTGTACTTGTGCACAGTTCACGATGACACATCTAATTGCCTATCACAGTCTATTGTTAGTACTTTATGTTCTGTGATGTGTACCATGTTATGAAAGTTATGGAATATGTTTGTTTATGTTCCTTGATGCATACTTGCTGCTGGATGAAAATTGTGAAATGGAATGTCATGCTTTGCTTAATCGTATCAACTCCTGTTAGTTGTATTCTCTTATTGCTCCATGTGTAGTCAACACTGCTTTATATTTTCTCATGCTATCATTGTTCAATTATTGTAAATAATCATGCTATGTCCTGTATGAACAGCTTGCTTTCGATTTTCCACATATGGTACATTGTGGTTTGGTTTGTCTCACTAGCTCGAAAGAGTACTGACTCAGTGTTATGGAGATATAGGTTTTACTTAGGCATGCGATGGAGCTCGGTGTGCTGCAGCAGACTCTGAACCCACACTTTTGAACCCTCTTCAAGGATCCTGGCCGCTTTAGTTTTGTATAAGGGAATGATGAGTTGTACACTTGTGGAATGTAGTTAAATGTAAGTTGTTTCACTTTACTGTTGTTTCTCACCTGTAGTGGCCGCCCAGGGTTTTCCGCTCCTTTCACTTTTTGGCTTCTTCGGCACTTGCGTATCTGATTTTCAAAAAAAAAAAAGTTTACTCAAAATCCAAAGGATTTTCAAGTGGGAAATCTGGCTGCGCTACACCTAGTGGCTCCCACCCGGCTCCAACAAAGGAGAAACCGGGATGACATTGTTATCATCGCAAAATTTTTTACTTTTGCGAGTCAAACTGACCTTTGAAAAAGAATTTTGAAAATAACTCGCCTCCGTTTTAAAATGCGGGATAATTTTGAAGAATGGGACTCGCCTGTCGATATGAGGTTCAACCGTTCCTGGCGCCTTTACCAGGGGTAATTGAACCAAGGATCAATTGTATGCTTAACTTTGCTCAACTTGTCTAAATCATGTTCTATTTCCTAAATGCACAAAGAATCAGGCATGTGCTATGATTTTATGAAAATGCATATTTGAAAAACATGATGCTTGATTTGAATATTGAAAAATATTTGGAGATTCTTGGAAAAGATGTCACTTGGAAAATCATGAATCATGTTAAAAAAACACTTTTGAGGAAAGTGAAAATCAATTTCTGAAGAATCCAGAGGTTTTTGTGAAAATCGATTTTGAGAAATGTGAAATAACTTTGGAAAACTTGATTTCTTTGAATTCAAACTTTGAAATTGAGAATATAACTTAAAAAATTGAATTTGGAACTTGGGAAATACTTGAAATATCATTGGAAAATCAATGTTTTGAAAAAATCGATTTTTGAATAAGACTTAGAAAATTTTGAGAAAATTGATTTCTATGATTTGGAATTTGAACTTGCGAATGCATGAATTGAATGAATATAGATTTAAAATACTTGGTTTTAAGGAATTGAGGAAATTCTATTTGTATTTTTGAGAAATGCAGTGCATTTTTGAAGTTAGCCTAAGAGTGTAGGCTGAATGTGGCTAATACGAAGATTACAAATCTGGGTATCATTCGTATTCTGACTATAACCATAAATACAAATTCCACCAAGTTTGTCAACTCCATAAGAGCTAGTGCACGTGCCATTCGTTTAGACCATAGTGAATCGGTAAAAATATGCATGAATTGGCATACATAGCAGTTATATATCAAAGCTTAAAACTATATGCAATGTATCCTATTCTATGCAGGAATTGAAATTCTTATTCCAAATTTACATTTAATTTACATCACTAATTGAATTAAAATACAAAAAAATAAAGTCTTCAATGTCCCTGCAAAACTAGAAAAACTGGTTAATGAAAATATGTTGACTTTTCTAGATTTATCCAGTAATATCTGAAAATTGCTGGATTTTGCTAGACATAAGCCTTTTCCATGATTCCCTGATATAAACTTAATAAAATAGGAAATAAAATTGAATAAATAATGGAAATAAGATTTGAAAATTCGAAATTGGGGTCAAAATGACCAAAATACCCCTGATAGCAAGACTATGGCCTTGAAATCAGGGTTTTCAGAAAGATATTTTATAAAATGCAACTTTTGAAATACAAATAAGAATAAATTGAACTAAGTATGATGTGAAATGATTAAAATTATGAAAATTAGGGTTTTGGAATTTCGAAATTTAGGTCAAATGACCAAATTACCCCTGATAGCAAGACTATGGCCTTGAAATCAGGGTTTTTTGAAATAGATTTTGATAAAACTTGAGATTTATAATGGGAATAAACACAAAATCAAACATGAAACACCCTAATATGATTATAAACATGAACAAACCCTAAAAACATGAAATTACACACGAAAATCAAGAAATATCCCAAATATCATGATTTTGGCAGTGTTTTTGGATCTTTCATGTACCCTATTTTGCAATTTGATCTATTCAAACATCAAATGAATTTTAAATTTCATGAAAATTGGCACAGACACTTATTATAACTCTAAAATCATATTGGAATTGCAAAAATATTTTTTTGATATATTTTAATCCAAAAATTGCATTAACAACCTAAAATAAGCTATTTTTAACCTAGGTTACCAACCAGTTTCAGAGTTAGACCCGAATCAGGGGTTAATCTTCCATGAAAACTTCTGAATTTTTACAGAGGCAAACTAGACATAAAAACAAAGGTTTTCTTTTTTACATATTGTAAAACGCATCTTCGATTAGGGAGAAACCCTTCCGGCAATCTGAACTAAAATCTAACAAATCTAACAGGGGTTAAAATAGCTACTTCAGATTGAAAATATAAAAATAAATAGCAAACCTAATCCAAAATTTCTGAAATTTTAGCAGTAAACAACAGACAAAAAATAATGAAACTCCTTTTTTACAGATTATGAATCGGATCTGTGGTTTGAGATCTATGGTCAACACAAGTCATATTAGGGTTTTGGTAAACCCTAATGAGTTTTAAATTTAAAATCTGACTCTCTGTCAGAGGAAAAATACTAAACAGAGATTAAAAATTACCAAAATTTCACAGTAAATAGATCATCTCAACATTAATCCACATCACTTTACGGATCTCAAATCTGATATAGGATAAGAAAAATATCATAACAACAAGTTACCTCTTGAATTTCAATTACGATTTTAAAGATTGAAAATCCTGATTTGATGTCTGATTTTTCTGATAGGTTTCCCGAATCCCAAAACCTCTGATTTTTTTACAGTCATTCAATCACATATGCATGTATCACATATAAAAAAATCAGGAATTAACATTAAATATTTCAATCCAAAACAACATGCTTTTTTCTGTTCTAAACTAAAAGCACACAGAAATCTAATAAAATCTAATAAATCATGCTTTAACTAATGAAAATAATAAAACAAATACTAAAACAGTAAAACTAAAATTATTTCTATTCTGAAAAACGTATAATAAACATGAAAAAACAAAGAAATAAATAAAACTTAGGGAATCAATGGCTGGGATTTGATTTTACCTTTAAAAACATGGATCTAACCCATTAAAAGGGTAAATCTCATGATTTATTGGTTAATAACATGAAAATCGATACAATATTTGATTCTAACGGATTAGAGTCTCTGTAAACACCATAAAACAGAGTTAGATCACTTTCTTGAACCTCTCTTGAGGTTTTTGGACTTGAATCCATGATTTAATCCATGGAATAGATGATATTAATGGCTAAAATTGATTTAAAACTACTAAAAACATTAAGTAAAAGCTAAAAATAAAAAAAATAATTACCTTGAGGTGGCTGCAATGGAGGGGCTGGAGAGGAGAGAGAAGCTCCAAGAATCCAAGGAGAGAGAGTTGTCAAAATCGACCCCCCTATGGAGACTATTTATAGAAATTTTTTAGGTTTAAAAATTGGGAATTTTGAATTTTTTGGACTCTAACAAGGGGGGCGATTTTGGGGTGAAGTTACCTAACTACCCCTAGCCTAGATTATCCTAATTAGTTCCTAATTAACCCCTCACTAATTCTAAAAAGCCCCCAAATATGGTGCCACTTGGTACTTTTCCACATTTGGTTTTTAAAGTTTTAAAAAACCTCTAAAAACACTAGTTTAAAAACCAAACTTTAAAAATGAATTTTCAAAATAAATTTTGACTCTTCTAAACTTCTAAAACTAACCAAGACACTGACTAAGACTAAGCTAACCCTGACTTTCTCAAATGTGGCGCCACCTCGAGTGGGCTCTACTTGAGTTTTTAAAGAAATGACTTTAAAACTCGAAATTGAGGGAGTTTTCAAAAGATTTTCAAAAGCAAACTTGAAATTCAAAGTTTTGAAATGACAGAGTTCCAACTGAGTTAGAACTCCTCTGGATGTGGCGCCAACTGAGTGGGCCCACACCATGTTTTGAGAAATTTGAAATAAACACTGAAAATACCTTTAAGAAGGGGTTAAAATCAATAATTAAAATTCAAAATCTTTGAAAAATAGAGTTTCAAGCGAACTGGAACTCCGGGTTTGAGTCCTGGATTTTTAGGACTCTGATATTTTTGGTTTTAAAAGCCAAATGCAGGAATTTTTGAAAAGACTTTATAAAAAAATAATAAAATAAGTCAGAAAATAATGTCAGGGTTAGACTCCTAACTCGATCAGAAGTCTGAAATAGAGTCCTGAATTAACTGGACTCTACAAAATGACCTAAATTTTGAAAACCAATAGAAAGAAACGAAAATGGAAGTAAAAATAGACTTCAAAACAGACTCCTGACTGGACTAGGACTCTGAGATAGAGTCCTGATCGGACTGAAACTCTAGATTTTTTGGTATTTTCTGAAAAATAGATGAAAGAACTTGTGAAAACAGTTAAAAACAATAACAAATATTGAAATAAAAAAGAGTTCTGATTCAACTGAGACTCTAGGACAGAGTCCTAATTGAACTAGGACTCTCAATTTTTTGGATTTTCTAAGAAAACAAATGAGAGAATTTTGAAAAACAGTTAAAAACAGGATAAAATTGAAGTTTTGGTTCAGAGTCCTGATCTGATTAGGACTCTGAGAAAGAGTCCTGATTCGATCAGAACTCTAAGAATTTTGGTTTTCTGATAAGCAAATGATGAAATTTGGGCAAAGCCTTTGAAACCCAGTGAAAATGAAGTGAGAAAATCAATTTTGGATAGAGTCCTACTTCGATCAGGACTCTGGGGTAGAGTCCTGATTTGATCAGGACTCTGAGATAAAATCTTATAATTTTGAAATTCTTTGATAAAAGTGTAATAGTTTTGGTAGATTGAAAGATTTCTGAAAGATTCTCTCAAAATTGAAATCAGGATCAGAGTCCTGATCCAACTAGGACTCTCTGAATATAGTCCTGTTTTGACTAAAACTCTGAGTTTCTGACTCATTTTGAAAGATTTGATTGAAAATGGATAAAATAGCTATAAAAGATTAGAGTTCTAATCTAGTTGAAACTCTGAAGAAGAGTCCTGATCCGACTGGACTCTTGAAGAAGAGTCCTGATCCAACTAGGACTCTGAAATTTTGGCCAAAATGGAGGAAATAGACAAGGGATATGTCTATAACTGGTTTAAAATCAGAATGGTGTTTTGAAACGGTTCAAAAAGATAAAAATACAGAGTCCTGATCCAACTAGGACTCTAAAATTTTTGAAATTTTTGATAAATAAAGGAATCAAGAAGCGACACCACCATAAATGGGCCTCATCTGAGAATTGAAATCAATTGAAATTGAGTTTGAAATGAATCCAGATTGTTTTCTGAGAAAATACTTCAAAATATAAGGTCCTGGGGGTTGGCAAATGACATAATGTTGATTAAAATCCCAGGTTTTAAAATTAATTTTGAAAGAGAAGTTTTTTAAAAAAACCCAAGTCTGGATTAAATATTTTGAAAACAAGAGTGCTGGATCTCAAAAATGAGATGTAATGGCATGCAATGCTATGCAATGCAATGAAATGACATGTCGAATGCATGCAATGATATGCAATGACACATGAAATGTAAGCACTGGATGAGAGTGAAAATTTGGGGTGTTTACAGATGCCCCTCTTTGCTGCTAAGCCTGTTGAAAGCCGAGCTTAGTGGCAGAGAAAACACACCAAATTTGGATTATAAAAATGCCCCAGTTAGAAAATTTTAGCTGGGTATGAAAGAATCAACCCTGACGGTGATCATGATAGGTGTGAAATGGAGAATAAAGAAGATTTTACTTCAAAAGGAGTGAGATTCAGGTTTTGCCCTTAACCTAGATGGGACAGAAAATACCTCATGTAGAAACAAAGCTCAGGTTTAACCCTTAATCTGACCGGGAAATGAAATACCTCATCAAAATGAAGCTCAGGTTTAACCCCTTATCCTGACCGGGAAATGAAAATGAAATACCTCATCAAATGAGGCTCAGGTTTGTACCCTTAACCTGATCGGGCAATGAAAAAAATGAATGGAATCCTCGAAAGAAGAGACCATGATGGAACCTTCGGATTTTGCATAATAAATCCGACAGGGGTTTTACAAAATGATGAAATTGGGGTCCCTAAAGCTTGAAAAGGGGTTTGATTTTGGGCACCTCATTGCTGAAACTAAATAACTTTTGAAATTGCCTTTTGCTGGAATTGGTGGCTTAACCTCAAGCCAAAATTAGACTGTCTATAGTGGGACAGTGGGAACACAGGGAAGTGTGCGAATCTGAGAGCCCAGGCGCTCAGATTATACCAAAGAAGGAAAGGAATCTTGAAAACTCCCGTTATCAAGTCCTAAAAGGGATAACCACTGATGTCAAGATGCGCCAAAGATGAACCTCAAGCTCTCGCTTCACGTAAGGATAGCTAGAAAATATTGTCGAAATGTTGAAAATTATTGTTGATTCAAAGTAATTGAAAATGATACACATTGTTTTGAAGATATTCCAACTTTTCTACCTGAAGTATTACCTCCAACAGGGCTTAACTCCGTAGAATCAAGATTCGAATTCAAATTGCTTGCAATTGGATTTCTTCCAAGGAAGCTATCAATTTCCTTGATATGAGCAGAAAAGAGAGTATTTTTTATATTGTGAAAGCAATTGGTGAAAGAATATTGATAAAAGAATTTCACAAAATTAAAGAAGATCCTTGGCAGATTCGGCAGTCTGATATCCTGGGATTTTTCTCATGATAATCTTTCTGCCCTCTTTTTCTTTTATTTTCTTGGCAGAATTGGAGCTCTCTTGGGTTTTTGGGGATTACATCATCCTTCATTTTGGAGATCTTTTTTTTGGAAGGGTACGTAACAAACTCCTTCATCTCAGAGATGTTTCGATCCTTCTTTTCTCTCAGGGATTATATTGACGATTATTGGCTCTTTGGTTGGAAATCTCTTGATGATAGCAGAAATTAAATATCTTTTAGGGTTTGTCGGGAGACTCATCGCATCTGTCTTCATCTCGACAGTGCTATGGACTTTCCCTGGAAGGATCTGTCACAAACTCCGTCATCTTGGAGATGTTTCAAATCTTCTTTGGCCCCGGGGGTCTACTCGCTTAATTCGCCTTCATCTTGACGACAATTGAGAGATCCCTTTTGCAGATATTTAATTACAGCTTAGGTGATTGAGGAGATATGGAGATTGGGTGGATTTTTTTCTGTATCACCCAGGATATTTCGACTGCTTTATTTCCCAAGAATGATCTTTAAAAATGTGCCATTGACTGCGATCAATAACAATCACCCATGGCTTTGCAACAACATTGAATATTCTTTGCTGGCCATATCGAAGATTTATTCTGCAGCCTTTTGGTTGGCCAATCGAAAGATTTTGAACTTTGAATCCTTTTTCGCAAAAGCTTTGTCCTTTCGGAAGTAATACTGAGGGTATTCTGAGGTAATGTTTTTGTGTGATAAAAAATTTTAAAGTCAACAAATATTTAATAACAAATTGACAAAATGTTCTTGAAATCCTTTGTGAAAGAGAGCATTTAAAGCACAACGCAACACATCCATGACATAAATTCTCTTCTCCTTTCCCCAAAGGAGAAGATTCAGAAATTGGAATTAGAAATTACTCCTCTCTTCCCTGAAGAGGAGGTGTTTGCAAAACGAACTTTCAAAGAGAAATTAAGCTTTTGTCAAAACTTCCTAACATTAGGCTTCTCTTATAGAAAGGGGGGCGGTATTGGTGAGGTCAGTGAATTGGTCATGAAGGAACGAGTCCATCATACTCTCCCTGAAAAGAGGGTCCTTCATAATGAAATGGCCTAGTCTGAAATTATGGTCACAAGGAAAGCAAACTTCCCTCGAAGCTCTCCCTGAACTAAGGGTTTCTTGTATGAAATTGAAATTTTGTTTTGCAAACGGTTCACAAAGACACGAGTCCCTTCAAACTCTCCCTGAAAAGGGGTTAAGTGAACGAATTGGATAGCATGCGAAAAGAACGAGCTCCCTCGAACTCTCCCTATACAAAGGGTCTCTCGCAAGAGAAATTTTGAAATTGGCATTGAGTGACCAAAAGGTCGAAATTGGAATTGGAAGTTTTGAAATTTTGAAATTTGAAATTTGAAATTTGAAATTTGATATTAGACATTTGGAAATTGATATTTGAAAATTGAATGACCCGAAAGTCAAAATTGAAATTTAATTGACCCGAGGTCGAAATTGGAAATTGGAAATTTGGGACTTGATTGACCCAAAGGTCGAAATTGGAAATTTGGAAATTTGAAATTTGAATTTTGGAAATTGGAAAATTGGAAATTGGAATTTTGAATTTAGAAATTGGAAATTTGAAATTTGAAATTTGAAATTTGAAATTTGAAATTTGAAATTTGAAATTTGAAATTTGAAATTTGAAATTTGAAATTTGAAATTTGAAATTTGAAATTTGAAATTTGAAATTTGAAATTGGGAATTGGAAATTGATTGACCTGAAGGTCGCAATTGGAAATTGGATGGCCCGATGGTGTAAACATTGGATTTTGGAAATATATCAGTTCGAGCACTGAATTTTGGAAATATACCAGTTCGAGCACTGGGTTTTGAAAATATACTTTATTTTTAAATTGAATCTTTGAAATTCAGAAAGAGACTGAGGCATTTATAGTATTTGAAAATTGTAACGAGAATGATTGTCGGGGTCTCAGGATTATCCCTTATCCTGAATGGGTATTGAATTTGGTGCAAATGCATGCCAACGAATACTGACACAAATGAACGCAGATGTATGCAGATATGAAAATGGTGTAAATGAGTGCATATGCGTGCGAAATGAGAGATTTGTTTATCCTGCCTGCATACAGGGTATTTGTAGATAAAAACAAAATTTTAAAAATGCCCCAGTGTAACTAGGAAAAGAGAATCTTGACCATTATTCGAAGAAAAATTTGGAGGAATTACAAAGGATAAGACATGATTTAAGTATAGAATTTTTTCAAATGCCGAGCGTTAATGGGATCTGGTAATTCCACTCCATCGGCATTGATGAGCCGATATGAGTTACGAGGTAATGCCTCTTTGACAACATAAGGACCTTCCCAATTTGGTGACCACTTGCCACCTGGGCAATGTTTGAAATAACTCGTTGATCTAAGCACTAGATCATTGACTCGAAATTTTCTTTCGATGACAGATTTTGCATATTGTCTGGCTATCCTTTGACTATATGATTGAGCGTGCTCTGCTGCTCTGAGTCTTTTTTCATCTAGCAAATCAAGCTGTACTAGCCGCTGTTGCTGATACTGATCAAGAGGTAATTCTAGAAGTGATGCAAATTTCAGAGCAGGTTTCTGAACATGTAGAGGCAGTACTACCACAGTTTCTGTTATCGTCGCAAAATTTTTCCCGTCTTCCCTTCCTTGCGGAAGAGAGAGGGAAATGCTTTCGCGATTCAAACTTGACCGGATTTTGGAAATTGTTTTGAAATACTCGCCTTCATTTTTGAAAATTGCGGGAAAATCCATGGGATGGGGCTCGACCTGTCGGTACGAGGTTCGACCGTTCCTGTCGCCTTTAACAGGGGTAATCAAACCAAGGACCAAAATTGTGCTTGACTTAATAAAATTATCGAAATCGTGTTCTATCCTAAATGCACAGAGAATTCAGGCATGTGCTATGAAATTTGGTAAAATATAAGTTGGAAAATTATGATGTATGCTTAGAAAACATTTGGAGTTGAAAAGCATTTCTCAGGAAATCAATCCCTTAGGAAACTCAGATGAAGAAAATTTGAAATCTCAGGAAAGTTTGGAAAACCATAAAGAAATGAGAATCTCGGGGAAAACCTAGAGAAAATTTATAAAGACTTGGAAAAACATGAAGAAATGAGAATCTCGGGAAAAATGGAAGGAATTCTTGAGAAAAGATGAACATTTGAAAAGGAAAACACTTATCGGGAAAACTCAGACTTTGAGAATTTTCTTAGGAAAATGATAGAAAATTTATGGGAAAGCTCTTTGGAGAAGGAAATTCAAAACTTAGGAAATTGAATTCCTGAGAATCTTATCTTTTGAAATACTTGGAAATCGATTTTTGATTCTTGAGGAAGATTGAAAAACTCTTTTTGAAAATCTTAAGAAAATAACATTTTCTAGGGAAAATCGAGGGAAAACTTTGATTTTGGAAATCCAACTTGGAAGTTTATTGAGAGACTGGTTTCCATGGAAAACTGTGAAAACTTAACTTGGGAAAACCGATTTTGGAAAAACCTCAGAGTTTCTTGAGAAATCGATTTCTTGAGAATGAAGTTTTCTTAAGAAAATCATGGGAAAACCAAGGATTTCATGATGCAAATGATATGGATGTATGAATGCACTTTGAAAGATTTTCTAAGAAATTTGTTGGAAAAATGTGTATTAAGTCAAAATAAATCCTTCACATATCCTGACTGTGGCCGTGAATATGTTCAGAGTTTAATTGATTTAATGCACAATACTTTGAAAATATTAGAAATATGATGTGCATTTTAAGATAGCCTAAGAGTGTAGGCTCAATGTGACTAGTAGAAAGATGATGGATCTGGGTCTCGTCCATATTTCGACTAGGATCGTAAATATGGATTCCACCGAGTCCATCAACTCCCTAAGAGTTGGTGCATGTGCCATTCATGAACATCCATAGTGCTTTTGAAATAAAATGCATGAATCATAGAAACAGGATATTGCATGAATTTAAACTATATGATATGCATCCTAGTCTAAGCAGGAAATTAAATCTCTTATTCCAAGGTTTACATTATTAGATCACTAAATAAATGAAATAAAGGGAAATTGCAGACTTCATCTCCTTCTTTTGAATGTCCCTGCCAAACTTGAAATAGGGTTAGCTGAAATATGTGGGTTTTTCGAAGATTTTCCAATAATATTCTGAAATTATTGGATTTAATTGGATATAAACCCTATTATCATGCTTCCTTGATATTTGAAATGATTAAAATGCAAGAAATTCAGTAGAAAATAGTTTGAAATTCGGAATTGGGGTCAAAATGACCAAAATACCCCTAATATTAAAGTTATACCTTTAAAATCAGGGTTTTTTGAAGGAAAACTTGGTAAAATTGAGATTTCGAAATTCAAATTGAATCAAATGATGATGAAATGCAGCATGAGACATTATGACATGCTGCTAAACACATTAGGACTGTAAAATCAGAATTTGACATGTTGCAATTTATCCAAAATAATGAATTTTGCTTGTTTTTCGCTTGGATTCGGGTCCCGCGGGGCCCTGTTTTGATGTTATGGCTAAACCAAGCCTCAAAAGGATTCCAAATTACACCAAATTCGGTATGAAGCATATACATACTCTGATAAACAGCCTAGAATGCTAAAATTCACGAAATGATATGATTTGAATGCTAAAATTTAAAGAAAGTCCTAAAAAGGGCGGATTTCGCCTACGGACCCGAACCAAATGCAATGCTTAATATGATAATGCAAGATTTACACCATGAAAACTTCTGATATTTTGCATACTACTAAAGGACCCGAAATTGAACACGTTTGGTTTTTACAGCCTCGGGATTTGAGTCATGGTGAGTTCGGTAGCAGGGATTTGGTTTTGATGGAGGTAAAATCGACCTAATATAACATAAAATGCTAAATAAATAGAAAACGGCCATGGAAATTTTTGATATTTAACAGAACTACTCAAGACACCTACAGGGACAACTTTCATGTTCATGATTTTGGCATTTGATCAACGAAAACACAGATAAAAATATAACTCTTTGTTCCTAAATCGACAGAACATACAAATGTGACCAAACAGGTGACTGACAAGAAAAATTCGAAGCAAATATCACCACTATTTTAAAAATCACAAACTTTCAGATGCAAATAGAGGACATCCCTAATATAACATTCACTTTTTACAGATTTGGATTTGGAGCAATACCCAAAGAGAACCCGTCGACCTAAGTCAATCCAAAGTCTCAGAGGCCCAAATCATGCTCTAACACGTGTCCCGCAATCTCGGATTTCTTTCAGACATTAAAAAAAACAAAAAAACTCCGAGAAAATCAGGGTAAAAACTAGACATCCTTTCGAGTTCCGAACATTTTTTGTATCGAAAATCGGATCTCCCATGAGGGATATCTCGATTTTACAAGCCGGAAATAAAAAGTTAAAATGCATCTCGAGTAGTAAAACTCGACTCACGGTTTTGAACGTTTACCGCAGTAAACGAATTCAAATGCTTCTGAATTTTTGCCACATTTCTAGGGACACCAAAGGGCGCATTCCATGATTTTTATAGATTTTCTAACAAAAATTACATGCATGAAATGACATGTGGACTGACTGACAAAAACAGAGAACTACTGAAACTGAACAGAATTGAAGTAAATGCTAAATTAATCCTAATTAACTCATGAAACATGCTAAATTAACAAAATAAAATGCAAATTAAATCTAGCTAAATGAATTAATGCTAAAAATAATCAAGGAAGCATAATCATGTATTTTTATATTTGTCGTTTTATGAGAATAGCTCAATCCATCCCTCGGATGAGCTCTTTCTTCAAACGACTCCCGAATCAAATCGTGATATGAAATCAAGAGGAAAAGAGGTGCACCTTGATTTTTTATGCAGCTTTGAAACTCTTGAAAATGATGGCTACCAAGGGATTTGTTCGTCCTTCGCTCCGGGCTTCGGAGGATTCACCAAGATCGACCCACTGCACCTTCTTCTCTGAGCCCAAGGGGGGCGTGGATTCCAAGGTTCAAAATTGTGTTCTGAAGAAAGTCTAGGTCAAATTTCAAAGTCCAAAAGAAGCTCCCCCAGGCTGGGCGTGGAGTCTTGTTTTTATAGAATTTTTCTGAAAATTTTGAATTTCAAACAGGCTCAATCTGAGCCCTCCATGTGGCGCCATCTTAGGGGGTGCTATTTTGATTTTTGAGAAAATAAAATGGGAAAATTTGTGGGTGAGACACCTCAGCAGAATTTGAAAATTTTCAAAATTTGGGTTTGCTTGATTTTCTCTGCAGGAAGCTCCCAGATTGCGCCACCTCAGAGGGTGTTCTGTTGGAGTTTGAAATTCAAATTTGCCTTTTGTAGGGAGCCCTCAGGTGGCGCCACCTCATGGGGCTATTTTTATTAAAAATATAAAATAAATAAAAGAAATGAAGCCAAGTGGGGCTCTGGATTGGCTCCACCTCAAAAGGTGTTCTGAGGTGTAAAGTTGGAAACAATAGGAGCATGCCATGTGGCATCACCTCTGGAGGCTTTTGACACATGTCATAAGGATAGGAGTGGAAGAAGCAGACTGTGCCACCTTAGAGGAATTCAAATTCTACTTTTCTGCAAGAAAGGAGAGGCTGACATGTGGCAGTTCCTCAGAGTGGCTCCTATAATGCCATGTGGCAGGAGAACAGGACTGGAATAAGCGGAATGCGCCACCTCAGAGGGGGGGGGTTTCTACTTTTTCTGATGCAGGGAGGTTTGGACATGTGGCAGACAAGTGTCAGCTGTCTGGAGAAGCCTTCTCAAATGGCGCCACCTCAGAGAGAGATTTGAATTTCAAATGGAGGTTGGCCATGGAGGAATGGAGGATGGACATGTGGCAGTTCCTCAGAGTGGCTCCTACAATGCCATGTGGCAGGAGGGAGGAAAAGGAGGGCAAGGGACATGTGGCACCATCTCAACAAATGAATTTAGGGAGGAGACTTCAGGATTTGTGCCACCTCAGCCTGGAGTTTGAATATTTGAATTGTTGTTTTTTCTGAAGGAGGCAGAAAATGACATGTGTCCTCTACTTTTTTTGAGAAGAGCAGAGAATGACATGTGTCAGTCTGCTTTTTCTCAGAAGAGCAGAGAATGACATGTGTCATTTGCTTTTTCTAAGAAGAGCAGAGAATGACATGTGTGAGTATGCTTTTTCTAAGAAGAGCAGAGAATGACATGTGTCATTTGCTTTTTCTAAGAAGAGCAGAGAATGACATGTGTCAGTCTGCTTTTTCTGAGAAGAGCAGAGAATGGCATGTGTCATTTGCTTTTTCTGAGAAGAGCAGAGAATGACATGTGTCACCTGCTGCAGAAGAGAATACCTCAGATGGTGCCACCTCAGAAGGAGACAACTCTACTTTTTCTGGAGGAAGCTAGGAGTGACACGTGTCTCCTACTTTTCTGAGAAAAGTAGGAAGAGACATGTGTCAGTTTACTTTTTTGAAAGAGGGAGAGGTTGACATGTGTCCCCTGCAGAAGACACTCTTCAAATGGCGCCACCTCAGAGGAGACAAGTTTTGCTTTTTCTGGACAGGACAACACATGACACATGGCATCTCAGGGTGATCTATGGAATGACACATGGCGCAGGGTGAAGATGGTGGATGCTGACACATGGCATGGAATAAAGAGGGGGTCTAATGACATGTGGCGGCATCTTAAGGTAGCCCCACACTGACACTTGGCAGATAAATGGGAGGAGAGAGAAAAGAAAAGTGGCGCCAATCCAGGGGACAAGGCTCCTATATTTTTGGGTTTTTCAAAGTTCAGGTTTTTCAAAAGAAAAGCCTGTGTGACACCACCTTAGTGTGGGTCCCATATTGCTTCTTTATTGAATTAAGGACAAGACAACAACCTCTTTTTGGAATTTTCATAAAATCTGGACTAATTGGTAAAACGGAAATTTTTGAAAAGAGTTGGCCCCTGTAGGGCGATTTTGTAAAAGAATGATAGTTGAAATAGCTGACAAAAGGGCAAAATCTGAGGTGAAGTGGCTGAAATCCATATTGAAAACTATCCAGATCGTTTTCCTGAGGAAATATTTTAAAATTTAGAGCCCTGGGGGTAAAATGGGAAGAATTGATAATTTTGAAGACCCAGGGTTTTGAAATCAGTTTTGAAAAGAGTTGAAATTCAAATCTGGATTGAAAATTTTGAAATCGAGAGTTCTGGACCTCAAAATGATATGCTGTGTAGTGGAGTGATATGAGATGCTCGTGCAATGCTATGCAATGACATGACTTATGAAATGGAATCTTAAACCAAGACTTGGAGATGCCTGTCTCCTGTCAGGAATAAAATTTTGAACATCTGAGCTAAAAATAGAGAAATTTTGAGAGTTCCAGATGAAATTTAGACTTTTGCAAGGTCCGGGCTCAGAAAATGACCATTTTGCCCTCCAGCGATTTGAGAGGCTGGATGCTGATGCTTGGTGGAAATGTTGGAGAGGTGAATGAAAATTTGAGGTGTTTACAGATGCCCCTTTTCGCTACTAAGCTGGCTTGTGGCCGAGCTTAGTGGCAAAGAAAAACACACCAAATTTGGGTTATAAAAAAAATGCCCCAGTTAGAAGGATCTGACTGGATGTGAGGAAATTAGCCCGGTGATCATGGTAGATATGAAATGAAGAATGAAGAGGAAAGATTTTCTCTATAAGAGCGAAGTTCAGGTTTTTGCCCTTAACCTGGATGGGACAGAAATACCCCGCATGGAGCGAAGCTCAGGTTTTAACCCTTGACCTGATTGGGGAATCAAATATCTCGTCGAAATGAGACTCAGGTTTGTACCCTTAACCTGATCGGGCGGAAAATGGAATACCTCTTCAAAGGAGGCTCAGGTTTATACCCTTATCCTGATCGGGCAGAAAATGGAATACCTCTTTGAATGAGGCTCAGGTTTATACCCTTATCCTGATCGGGCGGAAGATGAAATACCTCTTTGATTGAGGCTCAGGTTTATACCCTTATCCTGATCGGGCGGAAAATGGAATACCTCTTTGAGTGAGGCTCAGGTTTATACCCTTATCCTGATCGGGCGGAAAATGGATGGAATCCTCGACGAAAGAGACCATGATGGAAGCTTCGGATTTTGCACAGTAAATCCGACAGGGGTTTTGCAAAAGGAAGGAAAATGGGGTCCCTAAAGCTTGAAAAAGGATTGATTTTGGGCGTCTCATTGCTGTGACTAAATACCTTTTAAAATTGCCTTTTGCGAGGAATGATGGTGGTTCGACCTCGAACCGAAATTGGATTGTCTATGGTGGGACAGTGGGGACACAGGGAAGTGTGCAAATCTAAGATCTCATGCTCTCAAAGAAGGGAAGGAATCAAGTCCTTAGGAAGGATTTGAAATTGGTGTCAGGATGCATCGAAAACGAACATATGGCTCTCACTTCGCGTCTGGATAGCTAGAAAGTATTGTCAAAATGTTGAGAATTTTGTTGTTGATTCAAAATATTTGAAAATGATGCATATTGTGGCAAAAACATTCTTTCTTTTCTACCCAAAGCATTACCTCCAAACAAGGTTCACTTCGTAGAATCGAGACTTGAAATCCAAATCGCTTGCAATTGACCTTCTTCAAGGAAGCTATCAATTTCCTTGATATGAACAGGAAAGAGAACTTTATATTATGAAAGCAATTGATGAAAGAGTATTGATAATAGAATTTCACAAATTTAAAGAGGATTCTTGATAGATTTGGTAGTTTGATATCCTGAGAGCTTCTCTCATGATAATCTTTCTGCACTCTTTTGGCTCTTTTGGGTTTTGGCTACATTCTCCTTCATTTTGGAGTTGTTTTGACTTTTTTTTTCTCTCTCTATTTTTCCTCTCTTGCTCTCTTTTGGGAGGGTACGTCACAAGCTCCTTCAACTTAGAGTTGTTTCGATCCTTCTTGGACGATGGGTTTGGAGATCTTTGGATGATAGCTGAAATTAAATATCTTTTAGGGATTGTCGAGAGGTTCATCGCATCTGCCTTCATCTCGACAGTGCTTTGGACTTTCCCTGGAAGGATCCGTCACAAACTCCGTCATCTTGGAGATGTTTCAAATCTTCTTTGGCCCCGAAGGTCTACTCGCTTAGTTCGCCTTTATCTTGACGACAAGTTTGAGATCCCTTTTGCGGATATTTAATGGCAGCTTAGGTGATTCTGAGGAGACACGGATTGGGTAAACGCTCTCTTTTCTAGCGCTTAGGATATTTTCACCGCCTCGTCTTTACAAGAATAGTCTTTAAAGATGTGCCATAACTGCGATCAATATCAATCATTTATGGCTTTTCAATAACATTGAATCTTCTTTTCTGGCCATATCGAGGATTTATCCTTCATCCTTTTGGTTGGCCAATAGAAAGAATTTGAATTTTGAATCTCTTTTCGCAAAAGCTTCACTCTTTTGGAAGTAATGCTAAAGGTAAACTGAGGTAAAAATTTATGCAATAAGATTTTGAAATCAACAGGTAATTGATAAATTGACAAAATGTTCTAGAAATCCTTGATGAAAGAGAGCACTTGAGGTCTGGCTTAACGCATCCGTGATGAAAATTATCCTTTCTTTTCCCCAAAGGAGGCGACTATCGGTTCACTGGGAACAATATCAGTTCAATTAAGAACGACCATCGGTTCGTTGGAAACAATATCAGTTCAATTAAGAACGCCCATCGGTTCGCTGGGAACAATATCAGTTCAATTAAGAACAACCATCGGTGGGAATAATATCAGTTCAATTAAAAATGATCATTGCCGGGAATAATATCAGTTCAATAAAGAACGATCATCGGTTCGCTGGGAACTATATTAGTTCAATGAAGAACGACTATCAGTTCATTTGGGGGAACAATATCAGTTCGATTAAGAACGACTATCAATTCACTTGGGAACAATATCAGTTCGATGAAGAACGACTATCAGTTCACTTGAGAACACTATCAGTTCAATAAAGAACAACTATCAGTTCGCTGGAGAACGATTATCAGTTCGCTTGGAACACTATCAGTTCAATGAAGAACGAATATTAGTTCACTTGGAACACTATCAGTTCAATGAAGAACGACTATCAGTTCATTTGAGAACAATATCAGTTCAATTAAGAACGACTATCAGTTCACTTGAGAACATTATCAGTTCGATGAAGAACGACTATCAGTTCGCTTGGAACACTATCAGTTCGATGAAAAAACGACTATCAGTTCACTTGGAACACTATCAGTTCAATGAAGAACGACTATTAGTTCACTTGGAACACTATCAGTTCAATGAAGAACGACCATCAGTTCACTTGGAACACTATCAGTTCGATGAAGAACGACTATCAGTTCGATGAAGAACGACTATTAGTTCACTTGAAACACTATCAGTTCGATGAAGAACGACTATTAGTTCACTTGGAACACTATCAGTTCAATGAAGAACGACTATCAGTTCACTTGGGAACACTATCAGTTCGATGAAGAACGACTATCAGTTCGATGGAGAACGACTATCAGTTCGATGAAGAACGACTATCAGTTCGATGAAGAACGACTATCAGTTCGATGAAGAACGACTATCAGTTCACTTGGGAACACTATCAATTCACTTAGAACACTATCAGTTAAATGAAGAACGACTATCTGTTCACTTGGGAACACTATCAGTTTAATGAAGAACGACTATCAGTTCACTGGGAACACTATCAGTTTAATGAATAACGACTATCAGTTCACTTGGGAACGCTATCAGTTCAATGAAGAACAACTATCAGTTCGCTTGGAACACTATCAGTTCAATGGAGAACGACTACTAGTTCACTTGGAACACTATCAGTTCAATGAAGAACAGGGACCATTATAAAGAGTTGGATCACTTCTATGAATGGTTTCAGAATTATTCCCTTATCCTGAACGGGGAATAGAAATCGGATGACTTGGCGGTCGAAATTGAGAATTTTGGTAATTTGAAAATTGGAAATTGGGTGACCCGGAGGTCGAAATTGAAGAATTGAATGACTCGAGGATTTTAATTGGAATTGGTGGGCATAGTTAATGCAAATGCAATGCACATGCACATGAAATGCAAATGAAGTGCAAATGAATGCAAATTGATGCAAATGAGTGCATATATATGCAAAATGAGAGAATGGTTTATCTTGCCTGCATACATGATGTTTTGAGGTAAAGATAAATTTTCCAAAAAAAAATGCCCCAGTGTAACTAGGGAGAAAATTTTGAATAAAAGAAGGATAATTGATGAATAAGGCGACAAGCTTCTTGACTGATAGATGTCCTAAAGATCATTCCTCACAAGAGAGACATTATGAAAAGGAAGAGAAAGTAAATAAGATGGCACCAAGCTATTGAAAAATTTGATGACTTTATTGATGCTTTAAAATCAAGGAAAAAGAATGGGATTACATTATTCTTTTGAAAAAGCAAGATGGGAAATGGGAAATTGTTGGCATTGTCATCTTCTTGAATGATTGTAGAAAAAAATCTTTGTCAGGATGACTAGTCCTCCATTTTATCTTCAACGAGGACCTTCTTGTCAATGCAGTCTTGAACAATGTTTTTAAGGACGAAGCAGTTTTCTGTATCGTGCCCTACTGCTCGATGAAACTTGCAAAATTGTTCTTTGAATCTGCCCATAATTGCTGGAGGATCATTGGCTCTAGGCAACCGGACAAGGTCTTTCTCAAGCATATACTCGAGGATACTCTCGAGTGTCTGATCCAGAGGGGTGAATTCTCGGTCAGTTCTCCAGTCCTTGCGCTTTGATTTTTCCTGATCTTTCTTTTGATGCTGAGGGCTGGATTGGACAGGTTTATCACTGTTGATGTCCTTCCCCTTTTGCTTTTTGATTCTCTCTAGACTGTTGCCATGATTATTCTTGTTGCCTTTGCTATTATTGAAAGATTTAGCTGCAAAAGTGAAGTGAGCCTTCTTCTTTTGTTCACCTTGAGGGTTATTCTTGGAAAATGTGAAGCCTTCATAGGCTCCATTCTCCATGCTCAGCTCGAGCCATTCTGCTTGCTCAATGAGTTCAACAAAAGATTTGGATGGTGAGGTAGAAATTAATCCTCTCAGAGGTTGCGAAAAATTATTGAGGATCAGCGATAGAGCATGCCTTTCTGATATAGGATCCCTCATTTTGTTGCAGGTCTCTCTCCATCTGCGAATGAAGTCCCTTGCCTTTTCATTTTCATTCTGCCTTAGATTGCAGAGATGGCTCAATGTTGGGAGCACTTTAGTATTGAACAAGGATCGTTCAACGAACAAATTCACAACTTTGTCGAACTCTTTCAGTTCTATAGGATTGATATGTTCCGCGTACCATTTGGCCGCGACTCCTTCCAGGCTGCGGGGAAAGCATAAGAACAATGCTCTATTGTCTCTCTTGAACCTAGAGCATTCAGCGAAGAACATGGCGAGATGTGCTTTCGGGTCGCCAGAACCATCAAACTTGATGAATTTACGAGGCAGGTTTTCCAGATCTTCATCCCCTTCGAGGCCATCATAGAAGTCCTCGCTGGTGAAGACTTTCTTGCCCTTGTCGCGGGCTTGCAGATCTTTTACCACCATGGCCATTTCCCTAAATTGTGCCTGCAGGGGCTCTTCTGCGCCCTGACTTTTTGATTTGTGACTCCTCCTTTGGCCACGTTTCTGAAATGCCGGAGGCACCTCATATTCTTCATCGGTATCATCTTCGTCTGAAGTATCTTGAACATTCTCTTTAGAGGACTTGGTTGACCTCTTGGCCACACAATCTCTAATTCTCTGACTGAATGGATTTTTGTCTGAGCTGGTGCCAGCCTGCTCACTCATCATCCTCTTCATCATTTTCTGAAACATTGCGTACATCTGAGGGTCGATGCCATCATCTTCTGGCTGCTCTTGGTCTTTGTCTGACCTTGGCGAATTCATCTCTCCTTCTGATGTTGATGAGTAGCTGATACGCTGTGATGATGTTTTCTTTCCGAACCTTGTCTGAACCATCAAATGCTGTGAAGACTTTCTTGTGTTCTCTCTCTTTCTCTTTCTCTGCAGGGCAAAGACAGGATCAATTTTTTTGGATTTTTGGAAGGAAATATTGAAGAAAATATGGTAGACCATTGGAAGATTATCCCATTACTAGGGATGGAGTCGCCGCTGAAATCACGACAATTGTGTTGTTATTCTTTGTAAGAGAAATAAACAACGGAAAATGTGCCTTGTTACCTAGGCGAGGTCGTCAACCACGAGGAAAACACCATTTTGAAGAAAAGAGATATCTCTTGGAAAAACAATCCGCAAACGGATTTAGAATAAGGAAAAGGCAAGTGGGTAAACAATTTTCACCGCAATAGTCAAGGTATGCAAGAGGGAAATAAGGTGAAGAATTTTGCAAATAGACAAAAGGATTGAAAATCTAATGAGAGAAAATATATGATTTTGGAAAATTGCAGGCAGGATAAAAAAAATGCAGCTGGAAATTCGGGATCCAGTGGAACGGGAGAATAGAAAATCAACTGGAGTTTTGAAAGAAATTGGCTATTTGAGAAAATCATCCAGGGTTTGAGAAAATAAAAGGAAAAGATGAGAATATAGATATTTGGAAAAATATTTTTGGGAAAATATGAGGGAAATAAAAGTAACATACGATCACATCCTGCACAAACATTTATGCATATACAACACTCCCTAAAAGGCTGACTCTAGATGCATCATTTTGAAAAACAGCTGTAGGACCTTAATCCTAACTCTAGGCTCAGATCATCTTTGTCCAATCAAGTTATGCCGATATACCCGAACCGAAATCCGAGGTACGTGGCATAGATTTTCAACTCCGGTTCTAAGGTAAGGTTTTCCAACATCCTTGAGCGCCTACCGATATACTTCAGACTGTGGCCCGCGGTACGTGGTAGGGGGGTGTTAACCCAAATAATTGGCCCAGTTGTGAGGCTCTGTCCCGAACTAGGGTTCTGGAAGAGAGCCCAGCAACGTGAAGACCAGGTAATGATAGGTAAGGGAGTTTTGAAAAAATGATCACATGCAAGAAATAGAGGGCTCTAAATCCTAGAGAGATAGATTTTGAAAACTTTGAAGGAGCATACATTGTTTGCATTCAGATCCTAAATATAGGAGAGTTGTATTTAGACCTAAGTCTATGTGAGCATGAAAATTTCTCCTCAATCTGGTCCTACCAAACCATGCCTAAGCTATATGCAGTCAATGTCAGCTAGGTCAAAATCTAGGCTCCTAGGTTCGCATGATATCAAAATAAAAGAGCTGACATTTTGTGAACATAATTTCGATAAATGAACTAAGTCAAGCACAATTTAGGTCAAACAAGGACAGGTCCCATCACGGTCGCCAAACCTGTTATCGTCGCAAAATTTTTCCCGTCTTCCCTTCCTTGCGGAAGAGAGAGGGAAATGCTTTCGCGATTCAAACTTGACCGGATTTTGGAAATTGTTTTGAAATACTCGCCTCCGTTTTTGAAAATTATGGGAAAATCCATGGGATGGGGCTCGACCTGTCGGTACGAGGTTCGACCGTTCCTGCCGCCTTTAACAGGGGTAATCGAACCAAGGACCAAAATGTATGAATGCACTTTGAAAGATTTTCTAAGAAATTTGTTGGAAAAATGTGTATTAAGTCAAAATAAATCCTTCACATATCCTAACTGTGGCCATGAATATGTTCAGAGTTTAATTGATTTAATGCACAATACTTTGAAAATATTAGAAATATGATGTGCATTTTAAGATAGCCTAAGAGTGTGGGCTCAATGTGACTAGTAGAAAGATGATGGATCTGGGTCTCGTCCATATTCCGAATAGGGCCGTAAATATGGATTCCACCGAGTCCATCAACTCCCTAAGAATTGGTTCACGTGCCATTCGTGAACATCCATAGTGCTTTTGAAATAAAATGCATGAATCATAGAAACAGGATATTGCATGAATTTAAACTATATGATATGCATCCTAGTCTAAGCAGGAAATTAAATCTCTTATTCCAAGGTTTACATTATTACATCACTAAATAAATGAAATAAAGAGAAATTGCAGACTTTGTCTCCTTCTTTTGAATGTCCCTGCCAAACTTGAAATAGGGTTAGCTCAAATATGTGGGTTTTTCTAAGATTTTCCAATAATATTATGAAATTATTGGATTTAATTGGATATAAACCCTATTCTAATGCTTCCTTGATATTTGAAATGATGAAAATGCAAGAAATTCAGTAGAAAATAGTTTGAAATTCGGAATTGGGGTCAAAATGACCAAAATACCCCTAATATTAAAGTTATACCTTTAAAATCAGGGTTTTTGAAGGAAAACTTGGTAAAATTGAGATTTCGAAATTCAAATTGAATCAAATGATGATGAAATGCAGTATGAGACATTATGACATGATGCTAAACACATTAGGACTGTAAAATCAGAATTTGACATGTTGCAATTTATCCAAAATAACGAATTTCGCTTGTTTTTCGCTTGGATTCGGGTCCCGCGGGGCCCTATTTTGATGTTATGGCTAAACCAAGCCTCAAAAGGATTCCAAATTACACCAAATTCGGTATGAAGCATATACATACTCTGATAAACAGCCTAGAATGCTAAAATTCACGAAATGATATGATTTGAATGCTAAAATTTAAAGAAAGTCCTAAAAAGGGCGGATTTCGCGTACGGACCCGAACCAAATGCAATGCTTAATATGATAATGCAAGATTTACACCATGAAAACTTCTGATATTTTGCAGACTGCTAAAGGACACGAAATGGAACACTTTTAATTTTTACATCCTCGGGATTTGAGCCATGGTGAGTTCGATAGCAGGGATTTGGTTCTGATGGAGGTAAAATCGACCTAATCTAACATAAAATGCTAAATAAATAGAAAACAGCCATGAAATTTTTTGATATTTAACAGAGCTACTCACGACACCTCCAAGAACAACTTTCATGTTCATGATTTCGTTATTTGATCAACAAAACACAGATAAAAATATAACTCTTTGTTCCTAAATCGACAGAACAGACAAATGTGACCAAACAGGTGACTGACAAGAAAAATCCGAAGCAGATATCACCACTGTTTTAAAAATCACAGAATTTCATATGCAAACAAGGGACATCCCGGACATAACATTCAATTTTTACAGATTTGGATTTGAAGAAATACCCAAAGAGAACCCGTCGACCTAAGTCGATCCAAATCTTAGAGGCCCAAATCAGGCTCTGACACGTGTCCCGCACTCTCATTTTTTTTTCAGACATTAAACAAAATCAAAAAAATCCTAAAAAGTCAGGGTAAAAACTAGACATCCTCCCGAGTTCAGAACATCTTTTGTATCAAAAATCAGATCTCCCATGAGGGAGATCTCGATTTTACAAGACGGAAATAAAAAGTTAAAATGCATCCTGGGTTGTAAAACCCGACTCACGGTTTTGAACGTTTACCATAGTAAACAAATTCAAATGCTTCCGAATTTTTGGCACATTTTTAGGGACACCTAAGGGCGCATTCCATGATTTGTTTAGATTTTCTAACAAAAATTACACGCATGAAATGACGTGTGGACTGACTGACAAAAACAAAGAACTACTGAAACTGAACAGAATTTAAGTAAATGCTAAATTAATCCTAATTAACTCATGAAACATGCTAAATTAACGAAATAAAATGCAAATTAAATCTAGCTAAATGCATGAATGCCAAAAATAATCAAGGAAGCATAATCATGTATTTTTATATTTGTCGTTTTATGAGAATAGCTCAATTTATCCCTCGGATGAGCTCTTTCTTCAAACGACTCCCGAATCAAATCGTGATATGAAATCAAGAGGAAATAAGGTACACCTTGCTTTGTTATGCAGCTTTGAAACTCTTAAAAATGACGGCTACCAAGGACTTTGTTCGTCCTTCGCTCCGGGCTTCGGAGGATTCACCAAGATCGACCCACTGCACCTTCTTCACTGAGCCCAAGGGGGGCATGGATTCCAAGGTTCAAAATCCTGTTCTGAAGAAAGTCTAGGTCGAATTTCAATGTCCAAAAGAAGCTCCCCCATGCTGGGCGTGGAGCCTTGTTTTTATAGAATTTTTCTGAAAATTTTGAATTTCAAACAGGCTCAATCTGAGCCCTCCATGTGGCGCCATCTCAGGGTGTGCTATTTTGATTTTTGAGAAAATAAAATGGGAAAATTTGTGGGTGAGGCACCTCAGCAGAATTTGAAAATTTTCAAAATTTTCAAAATTTGGGTTTGCTTGATTTTCTCTGCAGGAAGCTCCCAGATTGCGCCACCTCAGAGGGTGCTTTCTTGGAGTTTGAAATTCAAATTTGCCTTTTGTAGGGAGCCCTCAGGTGGCACCACCTCATGGGGCTATTTTTATTAAAAATATAAAATAAATAAAAGAAATGAAGCCATATGGGGCTTTGGATTGGCGCCACCTCAAAAGGTGTTCTGAGGTGTAAAGTTGGAAACAATAGGAGCATGCCATGTGGCATCACCTCTGAAGGCTTTTGACACAAGTCAGAAGGATAGGAGTGGAAGAAGCAGACTCTGCTACCTTAGAGGAATTCAAATTCTACTTTTCTGCAAGAAAGGAGAGGCTGGCATGTGGCAGTTCCTCAGAGTGGCTCCTACAATGCCATGTGGCAGGAGAAAAGGACTGGAATAAGCAGAATGCACCACCTCAGAGGGGGGGGTTTCTACTTTTTCTGATGCAGGGAGGTTTGGACATGTGGCATACAAGTGTCAGCTGTCTGGAGAAGCCTTCTCAAATGGCGCCACCTCAGAGAGAGATTTGAATTTCAAATGGAGGTTGGCCATGGAGGAATGGAGGATGGACATGTGGCGGTTCCTTAGAGTGGCTCCTACAATGCCATGTGGCAGGAGGGAGGAAAAGGAGGGCAAGGGACACGTGGCACCATCTCAACAAATGAATTTAGGGAGGAGACTTCAGGATTTGCGCCACCTCAGCTGGAGTTTGAATATTTGAATTATTGCTTTTTCTGAAGGAGACAGAAAATGACATGTGTCCTCTACTTTTTCTGAGAAGAGCAGAGAATGACATTTGTCAGTCTGTTTTTTCTGAGAAGAGTAGAGAATGACATGTGTCATTTGCTTTTTCTAAGAAGAGCAGAGAATGACATGTGTCAGTCTGCTTTTTCTGAGAAGAGCAGAGAATGACATGTGTCATTTGCTTTTTCTAAGAAGAGTAGAGAATGACATGTGTCAGTCCTCTTTTTCTGAGAAGAACAGAGAATGACATGTGTCAGTCTGCTTTTTCTGAGAAGAGCAGAGAATGACATGTGTCATTTGCTTTTTCTAAGAAGAGTAGAGAATGACACGTGTCACCTGCTGCAGGAGAGAATACCTCAGATGGTGCCACCTCAGAAGGAGACAACTCTACTTTTTCTGGAGGAAGCTCGGAGTGACACGTGTCTCCTGTTTTTCTGAGAAAAGTAGGAAGAGACATGTGTCAGTCTACTTTTCTGAAAGAGGGAGAGGTTGACACGTGTCCCCTGCAGGAGACACTCTTCAAATGGTGCCACATCAGAGGAGACAAGTTTTGCTTTTTCTGGACAGGACAACACATGACACTTGGCATCTCAGGGTGATCTATGGAATGACACATGGCGCAGGGTGAAGATGGTGGATGCTGACACATGGCATGGAATGAAGAGGGGGTCTAATGACATGTGGCGGCATCTTAAGGTAGCCCTACACTGACACTTGGCAGATAAATGGGAGGAGAGAGAAAGGAAAAGTGGCGCCAATCCAGGGGACAAGGCTCCTATATTTTTGGGTTTTTCAAAGTTCAGGTTTTTCAAAAGAAAAGCCTGTGTGACACCACCTTAGTGTGGGTCCCACATTGCTTCCTTATTGAAATAAGGACAAGACAACAACCTCTTTTTAAAATTTTCATAAAATCTAGACTAATTGGTAAAACGGAAATTTTTGGAAAGAGTTGACCTCTGTAGGGCGATTTTGTAAAAGAATGATAGTTGAAATAGCTGACAAAAGGGCAAAATCTGAGGTGAAGTGGCTGAAATCCATATTGAAAACTATCCAGATCGTTTTCCTGAGGAAATATTTTAAAATTCAGAGCCCTGGGGGTAAAATGGGAAGAATTGATAATTTTGAAGACCTAGGGTTTTGAATCAATTTTGAAAAGAGTTAAAATTCAAATCTGGATTGAAAATTTTGAAATCGAGAGTTCTGGACCTCAAAATTATATGATGTGCAGTGGAGTGATATGAGATGCTCGTGCAATGCTATGCAATGACATGACTTATGAAATGGAATCTTGAACCAAGACTTGGAGATGCCTGTCTCCTGTCAGGAATAAAATTTTGAACATCTGAGCAAAAAATAGAGAAATTTTGAGAGTTCCAGATGAAATTTAGACTTTTGCAAGGTCCGGGCTTAGAAAATGACCATTTTGCCCTCCGGCAATTTCAGAGGCTGGATGTTGATGCTTGGTGGAAATGTTGGAGAGGTGAATGAAAATTTGGGGTGTTTACAGATGCCCCTTTTCGCTACTAAGCTGGCTTATGGCCGAGCTTAGTGGAAAAGAAAAACACACCAAATTTGGGCTATAAAAAAATGCCCCAGTTAGAACGATCTGACTGGATGTGAGGAAATTAGCCTGGTGATCATGGTAGATATGAAATGAAGAATGAAGAGGAAAGATTTTCTCTATGAGAGCGAAGTTCAGGTTTTTGCCCTTAACCTGGATGGGACAGAAATACCTCGCATGGAGCGAAGCTCAGGTTTTAACCCTTGACCTGATTGGGGAATCAAATATCTCGTCGAAATGAGACTCAGGTTTGTACCCTTAACCTGATCGGGCGAAAAATGGAATACCTCTTCAAAGGAGGCTCGGGTTTATACCCTTATCCTGAACGGGCAGAAAATGGAATACCTCTTTGAATGAGGCTCAGGTTTATACCCTTATCCTGATCGAGCGGAAGATGAAATGCCTCTTTGATTGAGGCTCAGGTTTATACCCTTATCCTGATCGGGCGGAAAATGGAATACCTCTTTGAGTGAGGCTCAGGTTTATACCCTTATCTTGATCGGGCGGAAAATGGATGGAATCCTCGACGGAAGAGACCATGATGGAACCTTCGGATTTTGCACAGTAAATCCGACAGGGGTTTTGCAAAAGGAAGGAAAATGGGGTCCCTAAAGCTTGAAAAGGGATTGATTTTGGGCGACTCATTGCTGAGACTAAATAGCTTTTAAAATTTCCTTTTGCGAGGAATGATTGGTGGTTCGACCTCGAACCAAATGGGATTCTCTATGGTGGGACAGTGGGGACACAGGGAAGTGTGCAAATCTGAGATCTCATGCTCTCAAAGAAGGGAAGGAATCAAGTCCTTAGGAGGGATTTGAAATTGGTGTCAGAATGCATCGAAGACGAACATTAAGCTCTCACTTCGCGTCTGGATAGCTAGAAAGTATTGTCAAAATGTTGAGAATTTTGTTGTTGATTCAAATTATTTGAAAATGATGCATATTGTGGCAAAAACATTCTTTCTTTTCTACCCAAAGCATTACCTCCAAACAAGGTTCACTTTGTAGAATCGAGACTTGAAATCCAAATCGCTTGCAATCGACCTTCTTCAAGGAAGCTATCAATTTCCTTGATATGAACAGGAAAGAGAACTTTATATTATGAAAGCAATTGATGAAAGAGTATTGATAATAGAATTTCACAAATTTAAAGAGGATTCTTGATAGATTTGGCAGTTTGATATCCTGAGAGCTTCTCTCATGATAATCTTTCTGCACTTTTTTGGTTCTTTTGGGTTTTGGCTACATTCTCCTTCATTTTGGAGTTGTTCTGACTTTTTTTTTTCTCTTTCTCTTTTTCCTCTCTTGCTCTCTTTTGGGAGGGTACGTCACAAGCTCCTTCAACTTAGAGATGTTTCGATCTTTCTTGGACGATGGGTTTGGAGATCTTTGGATGATAGCTGAAATTAAATATCTTTTAGGGATTGTCGAGAGGTTCATCACATCTGCCTTCATCTCGACAGTGCTTTGGACTTTCCTTGGAAGGATCCGTCACAAACTCCGTCATCTTGGAGATGTTTCAAATCTTCTTTGGCCCGGGGGTCTACTCGCTTAGTTCGCCTTCATCTTGACGACAAGTGAGAGATCCCTTTTGCGGATATTTAATGGCAGCTTAGGTGATTCTGAGGAGACACGGCTTGGGTAAACGCTCTCTTTTCTAGCGTTCAGGATATTTCCACTGCCTCGTCTTTACAAGAATAGTCTTTAAAGATGTGCCATAACTGTGATCAATATCAATCATTTATGGCTTTTCAATAACATTGAATCTTCTTTTCTGGCCATATCGAGGATTTATCCTTCATCCTTTTGGTTGGCCAATAGAAAGAATTTGAATTTTGAATCTCTTTTCGCAAAAGCTTCACTCTTTTGGAAGTAATGCTAAAGGTAAACTGAGGTAAAAATTTGCGCAATAAGATTTTGAAATCAATAGGTAATTGATAAATTGACAAAATGTTCTTGAAATCCTTGATGAAAGAGAGCACTTGAGGTCCGGCTTAACGCATCCGTGATGAAAATTATCCTTTCTTTTCCCCAAAGAAGGTGACTATCGGTTCACTGGGAACAATATCAGTTCAATTAAGAACGACCATCGGTTCGTTGGAAACAATATGAGTTCAATTAACAACGCCCATCGGTTCGCTGGGAACAATATCAGTTCAATTAAGAACAACCATCGGTGGGAATAATATCAGTTCAATTAAGAACGATCATTGCCGGGAATAATATCAGTTCAATAAAGAACGATCATCGGTTCGCGGGGAACTATATTAGTTCAATGAAGAACGACTATTAGTTCATTTGGGGGAACAATATCAGTTCGATTAAGAACGACTATCAGTTCACTTGGGAACAATATCAGTTCGATGAAGAACGACTATCAGTTCACTTGAGAACACTATCAGTTCAATGAAGAACAACTATCAATTCGCTGGAGAACGATTATCAGTTCGCTTGGAACACTATCAGTTCAATGAAGAACCAATATTAGTTCACTTGGAACACTATCAGTTCAATGAAGAACGACTATCAGTTCATTTGGGAACAATATCAGTTCAATTAAGAACGACTATCAGTTCACTTGAGAACATTATCAGTTCGATGAAGAACGACTATCAGTTCGCTTGGAACACTATCAGTTCGATAAAAAAACGACTATCAGTTCACTTGGAACACTATCAGTTCAATGAAAAACGATTATTAGTTCACTTGGAACACTATCAGTTCAATGAAGAACGACCATCAGTTCACTTGGAACACTATCAGTTCACTTGGAACACTATCAGTTCAATGAAGAACGACTATCAGTTTGATGAAGAACGACTACTTGGAACACTATCAGTTCGATGAAGAACGACTATTAGTTCACTTGGAACACTACCAGTTCAATGAAGAACGACTATCGGTTCACTTGGGAACACTATCAGTTCGATGAAGAACGACTATCAGTTCACTTGGAACACTATCAGTTTGATGAAGAACGAGTATCAGTTCACTTGGGAACACTATCAGTTCAATGAAGAACGACTATCTGTTCACTTGGGAACACTATCAGTTCAATGAAGAACGACTATCAGTTCACTGGGAACACTATCAGTTCAATGAAGAACGACTATCAGTTCACTTGGAAACGCTATCAGTTCAATGAAGAACAACTATTAGTTCGCTTTGAACACTATCAGTTCAATGGAGAACGACTATCCGTTCACTTGGAACACTATCAGTTCAATGAAGAACAGGGACCATTATAAAGAGTTGGATCGCTTCTATGAATGGTTTCAGGATTATTCCCTTATCTTGAACGAGGAATAGAAATCGGATGACCTGGCAGTCGAAATTGAGAATTTTGGTAATTTGAAAATTGGAAATTGGGTGACCCGGAGGTCGAAATTGAAGAATTGAATGACCCGAGGATTTTAATTGGAATTGGTGGGCATAGTTAATGCAAATGCAATGCACATGCATATGAAATGCAAATAAAGTGCAAATGAATGCAAATGAGTGCATATATATGCAAAATGAGAGAATGGTTTATCCTGCCTGCATACATGATGTTTTGAGGTAAAGATAAATTTTCCAAAAAAAAATGCCCCAGTTTAACTAGGGAGAAAATTTTGAATAAAAGAAGGATAATTGATGAATAAGGCGACAAGCTTCTTGACTGATAGATGTCCTCAAGATCATTCCTCACAAGAGAGACATTATGAAAAGGAAGAGGAAGTAAATAAGATGGCACCAAGCTATTGAAAAATTTGATGACTTTATTGATGCTTTAAAATCAAGGAAAAAGAATGGGATTACATTATTCTTTTGAAAAAGCAAGATGGGAAATGGGAATTTGTTGGCATTGTCATCTTCTTGAATGATTGTAGAAAAAAATCTTTGTCAGGATGACTAGTCCTCCTTTTCATCTTCAACGAGGAGCTTCTTGTCAATGCAGTCTTGAACAATGTTTTTAAGGACGAAGCAGTTTTCTGTATCGTGCCCTACTGCTCGATGAAACTTGCAAAATTATTCTTTGAATCTGCCCATAATTGCTAGAGGATCATTGGCTTTAGGCAACCGGACAAGGTCTTTCTCAAGCATATACTCGAGGATACTCTCGAGTGTCTGATCCAGAGGGGTGAATTCTCGATCAGTTCTCCAGTCCTTGCGCTTTGATTTTTCCTGATCTTTCTTTTGATGCTGAGGGCTGGATTGGAGAGGTTTATCACTGTTGATGTCCTTCCCCTTTTGCTTTTTGATTCTCTCTAGACTGTTGCCATGATCATTCTTGTTGCCTTTGCTATTATTGAAAGATTTAGCTGCAAAAGTGAAGTGAGCCTTCTTCTTTTGTTCACCTTGAGGGTTATTCTTGGAAAATGTGAAGCCTTCATAGGCTCCATTCTCCACGCTCAGCTCGAGCCATTCTGCTTGCTCAATGAGTTCAACAAAAGATTTGGATGGTGAGGTAGAAATTAATCCTCTTAGAGGTTGCGAAAAATTATTGAGGATCAGCGATAGATCATGCCATTCTGATATAGGATCCCTCATTTTGTTGCAGGTCTCTCTCCATCTGCGAATGAAGTCCCTTGCCTTTTCATTTTCATTCTGCCTTAGATTGCAGAGATGGCTCAATGTTGGGAGCGCTTCAGTATTGAACAAGAATCGTTCAATGAACAAATTCACAACTTTGTCGAACTCTTTCAGTTCTATAGGATTGATATGTTCCGCGTACCATTTGGCTGCGACTCCTTCCAGGCTGCGGGGAAAGCATAAGAACAATGCTCTATTGTCTCTCTTGAACCAAGAGCATTCAACGAAGAACATGGCGAGATGTGCTTTCGGGTCGCCAGAACCATCAAACTTGATGAATTTATGAGGCAGGTTTTCCAGATCTTCATCCCCTTCGAGGCCATCATAGAAGTCCTCGCTGGTGAAGACTTTCTTGCCCTTGTCGCGGGCTTGCAGATCTTTTACCACCCTGGCCATTTCCCTAAATTGTGCCTGCAGGGGCTCTTCTGTGCCCTGACTTTTTGATTTGTGACTCCTCCTTTGGCCACGTTTCTGAAATGCCGGAGGCACCTCATATTCTTCATCGGTATCATCTTCGTCTGAAGTATCTTGAACATTCTCTTTAGAGGACTTGGTTGACCTCTTGGCCACACAATCTCTAATTCTCTGACTGAATGGATTTTTGTCTGAGCTGGTGCCAGCTCACTCATCATCCTCTTCATCATTTTCTGAAACATCGCGTACATCTGAGGGTCGATGCCATCATCTTCTGGCTGCTCTTGGTCTTTGTCTGACCTTGGCGAATTCATCTCTCCTTCTGATGTTGATGAGTAGCTGATACGCTGTGATGATGTTTTCTTTCCGGACCTTGTCTGAACCATCAAATGCTGTGAAGACTTTCTTGTGTTCTCTCTCTTTCTCTTTCTCTGCAGGGCAAAGACAGGATCAATTTTTTTGGATTTTTGGAAGGAAATATTGAAGAAAATATGGTAGACCATTGGAAGATTATCCCATTACTAGGGATGGAGTCGCCGCTGAAATCACGACAATTGTGTTGTTATTCTTTGTAAGAGAAATAAACAACGGAAAATGTGCCTTGTTACCTAGGCGAGGTCGTCAACCACGAGGAAAACACCATTTTGAAGAAAAGAGATATCTCTTGGAAAAACAATCCGCAAACGGATTTAGAATAAGGAGAAGGCAAGTGGGTAAACAATTTTTACCGCAATAGTCAAGGTATGCAAGAGGGAAATAAGGTGAAGAATTTTGCAAATAGACAAAAGGATTGAAAATCTAATGAGAGAAAATATATGATTTTGGAAAATTGCAGGCAGGATAAAAAAAAATGCAGCTGAAAATTCGGGATCCAGTGGAATGAGAGAATAGAAAATCACCTAGAGTTTTGAAAGAAATTGGATATTTGAGAAAATCATCCAGGGTTTGAGAAAATAAAAGGAAAAGATGAGAATATGGATATTTGGAAAAATATTTTTGGGAAAATATGAGAAAAATAAAAGTAACATACAATCACATCCTGCACAAACATTTATGCATATACAGCACTCCCTGAAAGGCTGACTCTAGATGCATCATTTTGAAAAACAGTTGTAGGACCTTAATCCTAACTCTAGGCTCAGATCATCTTTGTCCAATCAAGTTATGCCGATATACCCGAACCGAAATCCGAGGTACGTGGCATAGAATTTCAACTCCAGTTCTAAGGTAAGGTTTTCCAACATCCTTAAGCGCCTACCGATATACTTCGGACTGTGGCTCACGGTACGTGGTAGGGGGGTGTTAACCCAAATAATTGGCCCAGTTGTGAGGCTCTGTCCCGAACTAGGGTTCTGGAAGAGAGCCCAGCAACGTGAAGACCGGGTAATGATAGGTAAGGGAGTTTTGAAAAAATGATCACATGCAAGAAATAGAGGGCTCTAAATCCTAGAGAGATAGATTTTGAAAACTTTGAGGGAGCATACATTGTTTGCATTAAGATCCTAAATTGAGAAGAGTTGTATTTAGACCTAAGTCTATGTAAGCATGAAAATTTCTCCTCAATCTGGTCCTACCAAACCATGCCTAAGCTATATGCAGTCAATGTCAGCTAGGTCAAAATCTAGGCTCCTAGGTTCGCATGATATCAAAATAAAAGAGCTGACATTTTGTGAACATAATTTCGATAAATGAACTAAGTCAAGCACAATTTAGGTCAAACAAGGACAGGTCCCATCACGGTCGCCAAACCTGTTATCGTCGCAAAATTTTTCCCGTCTTCCCTTCCTTGCGGAAGAGAGAGGGAAATGCTTTCGCGATTCAAACTTGACCGGATTTTGGAAATTGTTTTGAAATACTCACCTCCGTTTTTGAAAATTGTGGGAAAATCCATGGGATGTGGCTCGACCTGTCGGTACGAGGTTCGACCGTTCCTGCCGCCTTTAACAGGGGTAATCGAATCAAGGACCAAAATTGTGCTTGACTTAATAAAATTATCGAAATTATGTTCTATCCTAAATGCACAGAGAATTCAGGCATGTGCTATGAAATTTGGTAAAATATAAGATAGAAAATTATGATGTATGCTTAGAAAACATTTGGAGTTGAAAAGCATTTCTCAGGAAATCAATCCCTTAGGAAACTCAGACGAAGAAGATTTGAAATCTCAGGAAAGTTTGGAAAACCATAAAGAAATGAGAATCTCGGGGAAAACCTTGAGAAAATTTATAAAGACTTGGAAAACCATGAAGAAATGAGAATCTCGGGAAAAATGGAAGGAATTCTTGAGAAAAGATGAACATTTGAAAAGGAAAACACTTATCGGGAAAACTCGGACTTTGAGAATTTTCTTAGGAAAATGATAGAAAATTTATGGGAAAGCTCTTTGGAGAAGGAAATTCAAAACTTAGGAAATTGAATTCCTGAGAATCTTATCTTTTGAAATACTTGGAAATCAATTTTTGATTCTTGAGGAAGATTGAAAAACTCTTTTTGAAAATCTTAAGAAAATAACATTTTCCAGGGAAAATCGAGGGAAAACTTTGATTTTGGAAATCCAACTTGGAAGTTTCTTGAGAGACTGGTTTCCATGGAAAACTGTGAAAACTTAACTTGGGAAAACCGATTTTGGAAAATCCTCAGAGTTTCTTGAGAAATCAATTTCTTGAGAATGAAGTTTTCTTAAGAAAATCATGGGAAAACCAAGGATTTCATGATGCAAATGATATGGATGTATGAATGCACTTTGAAAGATTTTCTAAGAAATTTGTTGGAAAAATATGTATTAAGTCAAAATAAATCCTTCACATATCCTGACTGTGGCCATGAATATGTTCAGAGTTTAATTGATTTAATGCACAATACTTTGAAAATATTAGAAATATGATGTGCATTTTAAGATAGCCTAAGAGTGTAGGCTCAATGTGACTAGTAGAAAGATGATGGATCTAGGTCTCGTCCATATTCTGACTAGGGCCGTAAATATGGATTCCACCGAGTCCATCAACTCCCTAAGAGTTGGTTCACGTGCCATTCGTGAACATCCATAGTGCTTTTGAAATAAAATGCATGAATCATAGAAACAGGATATTGCATGAATTTAAACTATATGATATGCATCCTAGTCTAAGCAGGAAATTAAATCTCTTATTCCAAGGTTTACATTATTACATCACTAAATAAATGAAATAAAGAGAAATTGCAGACTTTGTCTCCTTCTTTTGAATGTCCCTGCCAAACTTGAAATAGGGTTAGCTCAAATATGTGGGTTTTTCTAAGATTTTCCAATAATATTATGAAATTATTGGATTTAATTGGATATAAACCCTATTCTAATGCTTCCTTGATATTTGAAATGATGAAAATGCAAGAAATTCAGTAGAAAATAGTTTGAAATTCGGAATTGGGGTCAAAATGACCAAAATACCCATAATATTAAAGTTATACCTTTAAAATCAGGGTTTTTTGAAGGAAAACTTGGTAAAATTGAGATTTCGAAATTCAAATTGAATCAAATGATGATGAAATGCAGTATGAGACATTATGACATGCTGCTAAACACATTAGGAATGTAAAATCAGAATTTGACATGTTGCAATTTATCCAAAATAACGAATTTCGCTTGTTTTTCGCTTGGATTCGGGTCCCGCGGGGCCCTGTTTTGATGTTATGGCTAAACCAAGCCTCAAAAAGATTCCAAATTACATCAAATTCTGTATGAAGCATATACATACTCTGATAAACAGCCTAGAATGCTAAAATTCATGAAATGATATGATTTGAATGCTAAAATTTAAAGAAAGTCCTAAAAAGGGCGGATTTCGCGTACGGACCCGAACCAAATGCAATGCTTAATATGATAATGCAAAATTTACACCATGAAAACTTCTGATATTTTGCAGACAGCTAAAGGACCCAAAATGAAACACTTTTGGTTTTTACATCCTCGAGATTTGAGCCATGGTGAGTTCGGTAGCAGGGATTTGGTTCTGATGGAGGTAAAATCGACCTAATCTAACATAAAATGCTAAATAAATAGAAAACAGTCATGAAAATTTCTGATATTTAACAGAGCTACTCACGACACCTACAGAAACAACTTTCATGTTCATGATTTTGTTATTTGATCAACAAAACACAGATAAAAATATAACTCTTTGTTCCTAAATCGACAGAACAGACAAATGTGACCAAACAGGTGACTGACAAGAAAAATCCGAAGCAGATATCACCACTGTTTTAAAAATCACAGGCTTTCATATGCGAACAGAGGACATCCCGGACATAACATTAATTTTTTACAGATTTGGATTTGGAGCAATACCCAAAGAGAACCCATCGACCTAAGTCGATCCAAAGTCTCAGAGGCCCAAATCAGGCTCTGACACGTGTCCCGCACTCTCGGATTTTTTTCAGACATTAAAAAAAATCAAAAAAATCCTAAAAAATCAGGGTAAAAACTAGACATCCTCTCGAGTTCAGAACATCTTTCGTATAGAAAATCAGATCTCCTATGATGGAGATCTCGATTTTACAAGACAGAAATAAAAAGTTAAAATGCATCCCGGGTAGTAAAACCCGACTCACGGTTTTGAACGTTTACCATAGTAAACGAATTCAAATGCTTCCGAATTTTTGGCACATTTTTAGGGACACGAAAGGGCGCATTCCGTGATTTTTTTAGATTTTCTAACAAAAATTACACGCATGAAATGATGTGTGGACCGACTGACAAAAACAAAGAACTACTGAAACTGAACAGAATTGAAGTAAATGCTAAATTAATCCTAATTAACTCATGAAACATGCTAAATTAACGAAATAAAATGCAAATTAAATCTAGATAAATGCATGAATGCTAAAAATAATCAAGGAAGCATAATCATGTATTTTTATATTTATCGTTTTATGAGAATAGCTCAATCCATCCCTCGGATGAGCTCTTTCTTCAAACGACTCCCGAATCAAATCGTGATATGAAATCAAGAGGAAAAGAGGTACACCTTGCTTCGTTATGCAGCTTTGAAACTCTTAAAAATGACGGCTACCAAGGGCTTTGTTCATCCTTTGCTCCGGGCTTCGGAGGATTCACCAAGATCGACCCACTGCACCTTCTTCACTGAGCCCAAGGGGGGCATGGATTCCAAGGTTCAAAATCCTGTTCTGAAGAAAGTCTAGGTCGAATTTCAAGGTCCAAAAGAAGCTCCCCCAGACTAGGCGTGGAGCCTTGTTTTTATAGAATTTTCTGAAAATTTTGAATTTCAAACAGGCTCAATCTGAGCCCTCCATGTGGCGCCATCTCAGGGGGTGCTATTTTGATTTTTGAGAAAATAAAATGGGAAAATTTGTGGGTGAGACACCTCAGCAGAATTTGAAAATTTTCAAAATTTTCAAAATTTGGGTTTGCTTGATTTTCTCTGCAGGAAGCTCCCAGATTGCGCCACCTCAGAGGGTGCTTTCTTGGAGTTTGAAATTCAAATTTGCCTTTTGTAGGGAGCCCTCAGGTGGCGCCACCTCATGGGGCTATTTTTATTAAAAATATAAAATAAATAAAAGAAATGAAGCCATATGGGGCTCTGGATTGGCGCCACCTCAAAAGGTGTTCTGAGGTGTAAAGTTGGAAACAATAGGAGCATGCCATGTGGCATCACCTCTGGAGGCTTTTGACACATGTCAGAAGGATAGGAGTGGAAGAAGCAGACTGTGCCACCTTAGAGGAATTCAAATTCTACTTTTCTGCAAGAAAGGAGAGGCTGGCATATGGCAGTTCCTCAGAGTGGCTCCTACAATGCCATGTGGCAGGAGAACAGGACTGGAATAAGCAGAATGCGCCACCTCATAGGGGGGGGTTTTCTACTTTTTCTGATGCAGGGAGGTTTGGACATGTGGCAGACAAGTGTCAGCTGTCTGGAGAAGCCTTCTCAAATGGCGCCACCTCAGAGAGAGATTTGAATTTCAAATGGAGGTTGGCCATGGAGGAATGGAGGATGAACCTGTGGCGGTTCCTCAGAGTGGCTCCTATAATGTCATGTGGCAGGAGGGAGGAAAAGGAGGGCAAGGGACACGTGGCACCATCTCAACAAATCAAGTAAAATTGAGATTTCGAAATTCAAATTGAATCAAATGATGATGAAATGCAGTATGAGACATTATGACATGCTGCTAAACACATTAGGACTGTAAAATCAGAATTTGACATGCTGCAATTTATCCAAAATAACGAATTTTGCTTGGATTCCGGTCCCGCGGGGCCCTGTTTTGATGTTATGGCTAAACCAAGCCTCAAAAGGATTCTAAATTACACGAAATTCGGTATGAAGCATATAAATACTCTGATAAACAGCCTAGAATGCTAAAATTCATGAAATGAAATGATTTGAATGCTAAAATTTAAAGAAAGTCCTAAAAAGGGCGGATTTCGCCTACGAACCCGAACCAAATGCAATGCTTAATATGATAATGCAAGATTTACACCATATAAACTTCTGATATTTTGCATACTGCTAAAAGACCCGAAATGGAACACTTTTGGTTTTTACAGCCTTGGGATTTGAGTCATGGTGAGTTCGGTAGCACAGATTTGGTTCTGATGGAGGTAAAATCGACCTAATCTAACATAAAATGCTAAATAAATAGAAAACAGCCATGGAAATTTCTGATATTTAACAGAGCTACTCAAGACACCTATAGGGACAACTTTTATGTTTATGATTTCGGCATTTGATAAAAAAAAACACAGATAAAAATATAACTCTTTGTTCCTAAATCGACAGAACAGACAAATGTGACTAAACAGGTGACTGACAAGAAAAATCCGAAGCAGATATCACCACTATTCTAAAAATCACAGGCTTTCATATGAAAATATAGGACATCCCGGACATAACATTCACTTTTTACAGATTTGGATTTGGAGCAATACCCAAAGAGAACCCATCGACCTAAGTTGATCCAAAGTCTCAGAGGCCCAAATCAGGCTCTGACACATGTCCTGCACTCTCGGATTTTTTTCAGACATTAAATAAATCAAAAACATCCGAGAAAATCCGGGTAAAACCTAAACATCCTATCGAGTTCAGAACATCTTTCGTATCGAAAATTGGATCTCCCATGAGGGAGATCTTGATTTTACAAGCCGGAAATAAAAAGTTAAAATGCATCCCGGGTAGTAAAACCCGACTCACGGTTTTGAACGTTTACCATAGTAAACGAATTCAAATGCTTCCGAATTTTTGGCACATTTTTAGGGACACGAAAGGGCGCATTCCGTGATTTTTTTAGATTTTCTAACAAAAATTACACGCATGAAATGATGTGTGGACTGACTGACAAAAACAAAGAACTACTGAAACTGAACAGAATTGAAGTAAATGCTAAATTAATCCTAATTAACTCATGAAACATGCTAAATTAACGAAATAAAATGCAAATTAAATCTAGATAAATGCATGAATGCTAAAAATAATCAAGGAAGCATAATCATGTATTTTTATATTTATCGTTTTATGAGAATAGCTCAATCCATCCCTCGGATGAGCTCTTTCTTCAAACGACTCCTGAATCAAATCGTGATATGAAATCAAGAGGAAAAGAGGTGCACCTTGATTTGTTATACAACTTTGAAACTATTGAAAATGACGGCTACCAAGGGCTTTGTTCGTCCTTCGCTCCGGGCTTCGGAGGATTCACCAAGATCGACCCACTGCACCTTCTTCACTGAGCCCAAGGGGGGCGTGGATTCCAAGGTTCAAAATCGTGTTCTGAAGAAAGTCTAGGTCGAATTTCAAGGTCCAAAAGAAGCTCCCCCAGGCTGGGCGTGGAGCCTTGTTTTTATAGAATTTTTCTGAAAATTTTGAATTTCAAACAGGCTCAATCTAAGCCCTCCATGTGGCGCCATCTCAGGGGGTGCTATTTTGATTTTTGAGAAAATAAAATGGGAAAATCTGTGGGCGAGACACCTCAACAGAATTTGAAAATTTTCAAAATTTGGGTTTGCTTGATTTTCTCTGCAGGAAGCTCCCAGATTGCGCCACCTCAGAGGGTGCTTTCTTGGAGTTTGAAATTCAAATTTGCCTTTTGTAGGGAGCCCTCAGGTGGTGCCACCTCATGGGGCTATTTTTATTAAAAATATAAAATAAATAAAAGAAATGAAGCCATATGGGGCTCTGGATTGGCGCCACCTCAAAAGGTGTTCTGAGGTGTAAAGTTGGAAACAATAGGAACATGCCATGTGGCATCACCTCTGGAGGCTTTTGACACATGTCAGAAGGATAGGAGTGGAAGAAGCAGACTGTGCCACCTTAGAGGAATTTAAATTCTACTTTTCTGCAAGAAAGGAGAGGCTGGAATGTGGCAGTTCCTTAGAGTGGCTCCTACAATGCCATGTAGCAGGAGAACTGGACTGGAATAAGCAGAATGCGCCACCTCAAAGGGGGGGGGGGGGTTTCTACTTTTTCTGATGCAGGGAGGTTTGGACATGTGGCAGACAAGTGTCAGTTGTCTGGAGAAGCCTTCTCAAATGATGCCACCTCAGAGAGAGATTTGAATTTCAAATGGAGGTTGGCCATGGAGGATGGACATGTGGCGGATCCTCAGAGTGGCTCCTACAATGCCATGTGGCAGGAGGGAGGAAAAGGAGGGCAAGGGACACGTGGCACCATCTCAACAAATCAATTTAGGGAGGAGACTTCAGGATTTGCGCCACCTCAGCCTGGAGTTTGAATATTTGAATTGTTGCTTTTTCTGAAGGAGGCAGAAAATGACATGTGTCCTCTACTTTTTCTGAGAATAGCAGAGAATGACATGTGTCAGTCTGCTTTTTCTGAGAAGAGCAGAGAATGACATGTGTCAGTCTGCTTTTTCTGAGAAGAGCAGAGAATGACATTTGTCATTTGCTTTTTCTAAGAAGAGCAGAGAATGACATGTGTCAGTCTGCTTTTTCTGAGAAGAGCAGAGAATGACATGTGTCATTTGCTTTTTCTAAGAAGAGCAAAGAATGACATGTGTCACCTGCTGCAGGAGAGAATACCTCAGATGGCACCACCTCAGAAGGAGACAACTCTACTTTTTCTGGAGGAAGCTAGGAGTGACACGTGTCTCCTACTTTTCTGAGAAAAGTAGGAAGAGACATGTGTCAGTCTACTTTTCAGAGAAAAGTAAGAAGAGACATGTGTCAGTCTTTTTTCTGAAAGAGGGAGAGGTTGACACGTGTCCCCTGCAGGAGACACTCTTCAAATGGCGCCACCTCAGAGGAGACAAGTTTTGCTTTTTCTGGACAGAACAACACATGACACTTGGCATCTCAGGGTGATCTATGGAATGACACATGGCGCAGGGTGAAGATGGTGGATGCTGACACATGGCATGGAATGAAGAGGGGGTCTAATGACATGCTGCGGCATCTTAAGGTAGCCCCACACTGACACTTGGCAGATAAATGGGAGGAGAGAGAAAAGAAAAGTGGCACCAATCCAGGGGACAAGGCTCCTATATTTTTGGGTTTTTCAAAGTTCAGTTTTTTCAAAAGAAAAGCCTGTGTGACACAACCTTAGTGTGGGTCCCACGTTGCTTCTATTTTGAAATAAGGACAAGACAACAACCTCTTTTTGGAATTTTCATAAAATCTAGACTAATTGGTAAAACGGAAATTTTTGGAAAGAGTTGGCCCTTGTAGGGCGATTTTGTAAAAGAATGATAGTTGAAATAGCTGACAAAAGGGCAAAATCTGAGGTGAAGTGGCTGAAATCCATATTGAAAACTATCCAGATCGTTTTCCTGAGGAAATATTTTAAAATTCAGAGCCCTGGGGGTAAAATGGGAAGAATTGATAATTTTGAAGACCCAGGGTTTTGAAATCAATTTTGAAAAGAGTTGAAATTCAAATCTGGATTGAAAATTTTGAAATCGAGAGTTCTGGACCTCAAAATGATATGCTGTGCAGTGGAGTGATATGAGATGCTCGTGCAATGCTATGCAATGACATGACTTATGAAATGGAATCTTGAACCAAGACTTGGAGATGCCTGTCTCCTGTCAGGAATAAAATTTTGAACATCTGAGCTAAAAATAGAGAAATTTTGAGAGTTCCAGATGAAATTTAGACTTTTGCAAGGTCTGGGCTCAGAAAATGACCATTTTGCCCTCCGGCGATTTCAGAGGCTGGATGCTGATGCTTGGTGGAAATGTTGGAGAGGTGAATGAAAATTTGGGATGTTTACAGTTCCGTAGACAAGTTCTGACGGAGTAGCATTAGTTGGAGTTCGAATGGTGGTTCTATACGCCCACAACGCATCATGAATCTTTTCATGCCAGTCACGACCTGTTTCCAAGGTTCGCTCCAGGATTCGAATCAGAATCTTATTGGTGGCCTCTTCTTGACCATTCCCTTGAGGATAATAAAGAGCGAAAAAATGATGATGGATTCTGAACTTTGAGCAGAAGGTCCTCATTCTCTCATTCTTGAAATGACTGCCATTATCTAACACAATATCATGCGGTATGCCGAAACGACATAAGATATTCTTGTGGATGAATAAGACTACGTGTCGACCTTCTACTGTGCGTAGAGTGACTGCTTCTACCCATTTAGTAAAATATTTTGTTGCGGCAAGAAAATACTTGTGACCATTTGAGGCAGACAGAGTGATGGGACCTACGACATCGAAGGCCCACATAGAGAACGACCATGGAGAGACGACAGATTGTAAATATGTCGCTGGCGCATGAATAGAAGGTGCATGCATCTGGCATTGAACACACTTCTTCACAAAACGATAGCAATCTTGTTGCATGGTCCTCCAGAAATATCCTGCTCGGATGATTTGTTTGACAAGAGTTTGGTAGCCAACATGACCACCGCAAATGCCTTCATGTGCTTCTTGCACAACTTCTTTGACTTCTTCTTCGTTCAAACATCTGGAATATTCAGAACTAAACCCACGACGATAGAGGACATCAGCAAGAATAAAATATCGAGCAGACATGCGCTGAATTGCTCGCTGCTGTTTCTTTGAGAATTCTGAAGGAAAATCGCCAATTTTAATGAAATTCTTGATGTCATGATACCAGGGCTTCTTCTTTTGCTCAGTCTGGTTTATCTGCTCTACTGGGACAAAAGCAGGTTGATCAAGTCTACCAATTTCAAAGGAGCGACAAGATTCTCTGTTCTTGAAGGACATGATGGATCCCAGATTGGCTAAACTGTTTGCAACTTGATTGAAGTCTCTCTTGATATGGAAAAGTCGGAATTCTTCAAATTTGTCGGCAAGAGCTGAGACGATTTTCTGATAAGGAAGTAATTTCTGATCCTTCACTTGCCATTCGGCTAGGACTTGATTTACGACGAGCAAAGAATCGCCATAAGCATGCACTCTTTTGACATTAAAGTTTTGTAGAATTTTCAGACCCTGTATCAAAGCTTCATACCCGGCCATATTGTGAGTGCACTGGAAATCCAGTTTAAGAGAAAAGGGAATCATCTCCTTCTCTGGTGTGATTAGCAGAATCCCGATTCCTATGCTTGCCATATTCTTGGAACCGTCGAAGAATAAATTCCAAATTGAGGACTGTTGAATATTGCATATCCGCTCATCGGGGAAATCATCATCAGCTTTAACATCCTCTGCCAGAAGAAAATCTGCCAATTGATCTGCAATTGCTTGGCCTTTGATAGATTGTTGGGAGACATACTCTAGATCATATTGCATCAATAAGACTTGCCATTTAGCAATTCATCCGCTGAGAAATGGTTGTTCGAGAATATACTTGAGAGGATTTAATTTAGATAGAATCTTGACTTCAGATGCCAGCAAATATTGTCTCAATTTCTGACACATCCAAACCAGAGCTAGACATGTCTTCTCTATCTGAGAGTATTTCTTCTCGTAATCAATAAAGGTCTTGCTCACATAATAAATGACATGCTCTATCAAACTGCCTTCTTCGTATTGCACCAAGAATCCGCCGCAAGCAACTTGATTAACTGAAATATATAGCAATAGGGGTTTCCCCAATTCTGGCGGTTTTAAAAAGGAGGGTTGAGCAAGTATTTCTTGATACGATCAAACGATTGCTGACATTCCGGTCCCCATTCAAACTTCACTCCTTTTCTGAGTAAATGATTGAAAGGCTCACATCTCATTGCGAGATTGGATATGAATCACCGAATTGATTGCATGCGTTCTTGAAGGCTACACAATTCTTTGAGATTGGTCGGGGGCGGCATGCCAATGATAGCCTTTGCCTTAGCGGGATCCACTTCTATCCCCTTTTTGCTAACTAGAAAGCCTAACAACTTGCCATATTCGACTCTGAAGACACATTTTTGTGGATTGAGCCTTAGCTTGTAAAGAATGAGCCGCTTGAAAACTTGATTGAGAGCTTCGATGTGATCTTCCTCTTCTTTGGATTTTACCAGAATATCATCGACATATGCATTCATGATTTTATGCATCTGATTATGAAAAATAACAGCCATGGCATGCTGATAGGTGGCTCAAGCATTTTTAAGCCCAAATGGCATGACTGTATAACAAAAAGTGCCCCAAGGAGTAGTGAAAAATATCTTAGACTGATTATGAGCGGCCAACTTGATCTGATTATATCCGAAATATCCGTCCATAAAAGAGAACATAGCATGATCTGCTATGCTATCGATCAAAAGATCAATATTAGGCAGTGGATAATCATCCTTGGGAGTTGCTTTATTGAGATCTTTGAAGTCGATGCAAATTCGAACTTTGCCATTCTTCTTGGGAACAACGACAATATTTGCTAGCCAATCTGGATAGTCAATGGTTCGAATGAACCCTGCTTTGAGTAGGTCTTCCAAACCTTCCTTAACTTGTTGTTCCACTCGAGGATCCATCCTTCTCAGCTTTTGCTTAACTGGCTTGACATCTGGTTTTAGAACGAGGCGATGCTCAACCAATTTGGTATCCAGACCTGGCATATCTTCATACGTCCATGCAAACACTTCTTTATGTTGCTTGAGGAAATTGATGAGTCTTTCTTTCTCTTTTGGACTCAAGCTGCTACCAATCTTGAGAATTTTAGGATCATCTTCTGACCCGATATTGATATCCCCAGTCGGATCTTGAACTAAGAATGATGGCTCGTCTTGTTTCTGAATTGCTGCGAATTCTAGTAGTTCTTAAAGAGCTGAATCAAATTCTATGGGTTCTTCTGACTGCTTTCTTCTCTTATTTTAATCTGACGAATCACTGATGATTTTGAACAAGCATTTGGATTAAGGATGAGCTTCTTGATAGATCGGGAAGACATTCTAAAAATTGGAGAGTAAATTGATTCAGGGAAATCGCCCATCATAAAACAAATTGCTTTTATTGAGAAGATAATTGGAAAAACAAGAGATCAAAGTAATGACAATTTTGCAAAGATTTGATAATGAGAAGTAAAGAGACAAATGACATCCAGATAGATAAAGGAAACTTGCAACTTTATTAAAAGATAGAATTGATCAGAATGACAGTGATGAAAATGAAATGGGATATTATCCCGACAAAAGAGTAGGAAAGAAAAGACAGATGGATTCTTTTAATGTGTTCCCTTGACGAAAACAGTGCCCTTCTAAGATCTTTTGCCACAAAAGCCTAATCCGGCTCTTTTAGGGTGGTGCTGAGGAATCATTGGTTCAAGACGACCATCTCCATTTTTGCCTAGGCCTCGAAAAGGCTGATAGTCATGCTTCATTAATAGATCAAATCCCTTTTTGGCCTTCATAAACTAAGAGAACAAATGATGATCTTTGAATGCACTATAGTCAATTCGTCCTCCAATTTTGAAGAACTGTGGGCCTCTCCATCGAGTCATAGCCACTGTATGCTCTGGTTGCTTTGACATCTGCAGTATTCATGAATCTTCTTTAAAACTGGCCTCATCAATGCCCCTAATTCTAGGGATATCGGTAGTAAAAGTGGGTCTAGGAACCATAGGCTGTGCTAACCTCTGCTCCGGATCTTCGCCCAAGACTATTGTGATTATACCACCTTTTGACCATTTAATACACTGATGCAGAGTAGATGGCACCGCGTTCGTGTTATGGATCCACGGTCTCCCGAGAAGCAGATTATAGGTAGGCGGCACATTGACCACATGGAAGAGAACTGAATGGACTGAGTAATCAATGAAAACGTCTAAGAAGATTTTCCCTTTCGCTGTTTGGCCATGATTGTCAAACCCGTAAATGGTAATTGGGTCTGGAATATATTCTTCTTCTTTAATGCCCAATGCTTTGGCTGTCATTTCCGGGCATATATTAAGGCTGCTGCCTCCATCAATCAGCACATGAGGAATAATCATTCCTCTGGTTCGAATCACAACATACAGAGCATTGTTGTGAAATACATGAGGCTTAGGAAGATCCTCATCTGAGAATTCACAGCGATTCAATCATAAATATATGTGTTCTAAGGCTGTCAAAAAAATTTTATAATAATTTAATGAACGTATATGTGTTCTAAGGGTGTCAAAAAAAATCATAATGATATAATTATGCATATATGTGTTCAAAGGCTGTCAAAAAAAAAATTGGTGATTCAATCATGCTGATATGTGTTCAAAGGCTGTCAAAACAATTTCATAGTGATTAAATCTTGCATATATGTGATATAAAAATTTTCATAGTGATTCAATCATACATATATATGTTCTAAGGCTGTCAAAGCAAATTCATAGTGATTAATGATGCTTATATGTGTTCTAAGGCTGTAAAAAAAAATTCATTGTGATTCAATCTTGCATATATGTGTTCAAAGGTTGTCAAAAAAATTTTGTAGTGATTCAATCATGCATATATGTGTTCTAAGGTTGTCAAAAAAAAATTTATTGATTCAACCATCCATATATGTGTTCTAAGGCTGTCAAAAAATATTCATAGTGATTCAATCCTGCATATATGTGTTCTAAGGATGAAAAAAAATCATAGTAATTCAATCATGCAGATATGTGTTCTGATGTTTGTTGTCGTCGCAAAATTTTTCCCGTCTTCCCTTCCTTGCGGAAGAGAGAGAGGGAACGCTTTCGCGCTTCAAACTTGACCGGATTTTGGAAAATGGTTTTGAAATACTCGCCTCCATTTTTGAAAATTGCGGGAAAATCCATGGGATGGGGTTCGACCTGTCGGTACGAGGTTCAACCATTCTTGCCGCCTTTAACAGGGGTAATCGAACCAAGGACCAAAATTGTGCTTGACTTAGCGAAATTATCGAAGGTATGTTCTATCCTAAATGCACAGAGAATTCAGGCATGTGCTATGAGACTTTGGAAAATGTAAGTTGGAAAACATGATGCATGCTCAGAAAACCTTTGGAGTTGAAAGATATTTCTCAAGGAAAAGGTCAATTTCTCAGGAAACTGTTATCGTCGCAAAATTTTTCCCGTCTTCCCTTCCTTGCGGAAGAGAGAGGGAAATGCTTTCGCGATTCAAACTTGACCGGTTTTTGGAAATTGTTTTGAAATACTCGCCTCCGTTTTGAAAATTGCGGGAAAATCCATGGGATGGGGTTCGACCTGTCGGTACGAGGTTCGACCATTCCTACCACCTTTAACAGGGGTAATCGAACCAAGGACCAAAATTATGCTTGACTTAGCGAAATTATCGAAATTGTATTCTATCCTAAATGCACAGAGAATTCAGGCATGTGCTATGAGATTTTGGAAAATGTAAATTGGAAAATATGATGTATGCTTAGAAAACATTTAGAGTTGAAAAGCATTTCTCGAGAAAAGATGGAAATCAGTCTCTCAAGAAAACTCAGACGAAGAAGGTTTGAAAATCTCGGGAAAGTTTATAAAGACTTAGAAAATCTTGAAGAAGTGAGAATCTCAAGAAAATCTTGAGAAAGCTTTATAAAGACTTGGAAAATTATGAAGAAGTGAGACTCTCAAGAAAATTTTAAGAAAGATTAGAAAGACTTGGAAAAATGAGAATCTCAGGAAAATTTTAAGAAAATTTATAAAGACTTTGAAAAATGAGAATCTTAGGAAAATTTTAAGAATTCTTGAGAAAATATGAACTTTTGAAAAGGAAAACACTTGTTGAGAAAATGCAGACTTTGAGAATTTTCTTAAGAAAATGATAGGAAATTTATAGGAAAGATTCATTGGAGAAAGAAATTTAGAACTTAGGAAATTGAAATCCTGAGAATCTGGTTTTTTTGAAATATCTGAAAATCAACTTGGATTCTTGAGAAAATGAGAAATTCCTTTTGAAAAGAATCTTAAGGAAATAACTTTTTAAGGAAAATCACAGGAAAACATTTGATTTGGGAAATCCAACTCCGAATATCATCATAGTTTCTTGAGAAAATTGATTCCATGAAGTGAAAATCTTTTGAGAAAATCATGAGAAAAACAAATGATGCAGATGATATGAATGAATGAATGAACTTTTGAAAAGATTTCTGAAAATTTTATTGGAAAAATGTGGATTAAGCCAAAGTAAATCCTTCATATATTCTGACTGTGGCCATGAATATATTCAGGGTTTATTTGAGTTAATTCACAATATTTGGAAAACATTGGAAATATGAGGTGCATTTTCAAGATAGCCTAAGAGTGTAGGCTCAGTGTGACTGGTAGAAAGATGATGGATCTGGGTCTCGTCCATATTCCGACTAGGGCCATAAATATGGACTCCACCGAGTTCATCAACTCTCTAAGAGTTGGTGCACGTGTCATTCGTGTTCATCCACGGTGAATTTGGAAAATTGAGATATATGCATCATATAATCAGGATATTACTGAAATCAAACTATATGAGATGCGGCCTAATCTAAGCAGTAAAAGTAAATCTTATTCCAAGGTTTACATTGGATTATTACATTGCATAACATAATAAAAAAAAAAATGAAATGGATCCAAGGAATCAACATTTTCTAGATTTTCCTGCAAAATGAGAGTTAGTACAAAATAAACAAGGAAATAGACATATATATATAATATATACAACTAAGAGACATATACATATATCAAAATGCTAAAATAGGTGCTAAATGTCATGTAACAATGGAGGTGTAACTATATGAGAAAATATATGGATATTCATACATAAGAGCACATGAAGAGGTATATATATATATAAGTATATATCTATGTATATATATATATACATATATACGTATGCATATAGGTAAATATATATAGATATACATATATATAGATATATATATACATATAATGAGAAAATATGTACATACTAATGGAAATTTCGTATAATAGGTAAAACCAGAAATTACAGGTATATACAGTTTCTGTAGGGGATTTTACACAGTCATATTTCCCAAATTACAAAGTAATTTTCAATGAAAATGGGAATAGAGCTTCCCTATATATCCATAATGAAGCACGCCAAAGATGGTTAGGAGATCACGATTGGATATAGAGATATCCGTTCATGAACATGGCCAAATATCAAGACTGCACATTTGCAGCAGAAAATGAATATGTGCAGGAAATGGGTTGTGGAAGCATCATGGACTAATTTCAAGGATATCATGAAAAGGATATGAAAAGCTTGGTGAAAAGGTGAAGATATTGTGGAAAATGATGAAACAATATGTATAAGTGGTGCTGCAAATGGGGTGATATTATAACAATATAGCAAACAAGAATATTGCACTAAGCTAAGCAAAATCTCATAAAACCAAGGGTGATGTTCCAGCCATAGCTTCATAAAACAGGGATTTTAACAGCAAGCTAGACAAAATCTCATAAATCGAATGATGGTGTTCCAATATAACTTCATAAAACAGGAATTTATATATCAAGCTCATAAGTCAAATGATGAAGTTTCAACATAACTTCATAAAAACAGGAATTTGCATATCAAGCTCACAAATCAAATGATGAAGTTCCAACATAACTTCATAAAAACAGGAATTTGCATGTCAAGCTCACAAATCAAATGATGAAGTTCCAACCCATAGCTTCATAAAACAGAAATTATAGCATCAAATGATGAAGTTCCAGCCCATAGCTTCATAAAACAGGGATTTGCATATTAAGCTCATAAATCAAATGATGAAGTTCCAGCCATAACTTCATAAAACAAGAATTTTGAACATCAAGCTCATGAATCAAATGATGATATTCCAGCCCATAGCTTTATAAAACAGAAATTGTAGCATCAAATGATGAAGTTCCAGCCATAACTTCATAAAACAAGAATTTTACCATCAAGCTAAATAAAATTTCTATGAGCTTGATATACATATACATCTAGGTATATCTACCTATACATATAGGTAGATATACCTAGATATACATATATATATATATAAATAAAATGAGAAAATATATGCATTAATGGAAATTCTACAAAATGGATAAAATCAGAAAATATGGATATACACAGTTTCTGTAGGTAACTTTACATAGCTGTATTTCCCAAATTACAAGATATATTTCAACAAAAATGGGTATGGATCTTCCCTATATACCAATAATGAAGAGTGCAAAAGATGGCCAAGAAATCATGAACGGATATTAAAATATCCATCCATGAAAGAGGCCGAATATCAAGACTGCACTCCTGCAGAAAAAGGAAGGGTATGGGCAAAAGGTGCTATTGTAAATGGTGGCTATGAATGGTGCTGGGTTTGTGCAACAAAAAGTGACAGGATTTACCAATAACACAGTCAATAATACGAAAAACTAAAGTATATTGCTAGAGTGATAAAACTACAAATGATATACATACAGATGTATTATAAAACAGCAATGTTGACATAAATGTAAGGAAATTGCTGTGGGAAGAAGAAAATGCTATGGCATATACACTATAAATATTGTTTGGATTATTCTTCAAGCTGGTATGTGATTCAAATTCCGCAAGAATTGCACGAAAGTTGGTCATGGGCTTTTCATCTGTTGTGCTGAATGGAGATAACCTCCTCTGCAACTAACAATGATATTATTACTTCTTTACAATAGGAAAACTTGTGGGGCAGTCACTTCACCATACATGGCTTATTGCCTAATGAATTTCTGGAGGGAAACACTCCTTGATTATGTAAAATGATGAGGTATTGGAATATCTTGGCCAATTCCTATCAAGCTGTTAAAAACATAATTCAGGAGCCATTAGTTGACTCTTCACAAATGATATATCATAATCCATATGTGCATGTCTGAGGAAGTCCCACGGTGCATGATTATGTGCTTTAAGAGAATCAATCCTAAAAGTCATGACAGAAACACAAAATGAGATAATAAAATGCCAGACTTCCTGAGTAAGTGGGCTACTTTCTTGCTGTACAACAACCTCGGCTCCTTCAACTTCAGCAATAATAGCAGCATGTTGTACTCCAGCTCCCTGCACAGGACCTGCTAGATCCCCTGTGGCTGGGTTGGAGGTAGATGAAAAAAAACGATGGCTTTCCTCTGCTGGACTGAAGAAAAAAGGGTAGAAGCACTGCGTGGCTTGCTGCTGGGCTGAAGATTGTGAGAAACACGCTGGATGTCCTCTGCTACGGCTGGGCTGAAGGCAGATGCTGGCTGGAGTTTCCTGCAACTGGTGGTGTATGGCAGCCTCTGGTGCTGGGGCTTATGCTGGGCTGCAGAAGGATGGCAGCCGTTGGAATGCTTGGTGGCTGGGCTGAAGGAAAATAGGGTGAAGATGATGGGTTGAAGAAGGATGGGCTGAAGGAAATGTGAAGGATAGGTAGCAGCCGGCTGGAGGTGGATGTGCGGCTGAGCTTCTTGCTGATGGATTGAAGGCAAATGGGAGGTAGCTGGACCTCCTTTACGTGGACTGGAGATATGTGATAGGTTGAAGAAGATGATGGGAGGCTGCCGCTAGAGATGGGTTGAAGAAAGCTTCAATAGCAGCTGGCTGGAGGTGGATGTGCGGTTGAGCTTCTGTTGGATGGACAGCCTCACGTTTTGAGAAGAAGAATCCTCCTTCCTTCGGCCAGGCTTCCCCTCTTCTCTTCGGCTGATAGGAAATATGGCCCCTCAGCTTTGTGAATCCCCTTCAATAAGAACAGAAAATCCTCAAAATCAATCGGCCCAACCCCCTTTCAATTCACCCTCTTTGGTGAATCCCCTCCTTCAAAATAAAAAAGAAGACTCTCTTAATCGGCCAGGCTTCCCTCTTCTCGTTCAATGGTTACTCTTTCTTAAAACTTTCAGCTCCTGAAAAAAAACGCAGCCCTTTCATTTATGAGGTTCCGTTAAAATTTTTGAATTTTTTTTCAAATTTGAAACTTAATGCTACCGTTTTAAAAAGGGCGCATCTTTGTCATTTTTTTCAAATTTTTCATTTCATTTACCTAAGTTTTAGGTAAAATGAAATTTTTATTTTTTGGAAGTTCGGCTGTGCCATTTAAAGTTGCCTTCTTCTAATATTTTTTTTTTAAACAAATAAATAAAAAGGAAATAAATGAGAGGCTTTTATGGAAATGTCACCTCAATCCACTTTTAAAATCCTTTTTGAAAATAAAGCTTTATTTTGTTTTGTAAATCTTTTATTTTCAAGTGGGGTGCCACATGTGTGTGGGCCCACTAAAAAAATAAATAAATAAATAAGAATTTTAAAAAAAAAAATTTGCAAATTGGTATGACCTCCGAGTGGGTCCCACTTGAGAATAAGATACTTACCTGGGAATCCGAGTATGGTGCTAGTTCGAAGGCGGGTCCCGCTCCATTTTTTTTTGAAGATACGAGATAAAACATTATTTTTTTTTCAAGAATTTGGAAAAATTGGGTTTTTAGGGAAAAAAATATGGATAAATATAAAAAAAAAATTTGTAAAGGGATTTAAAATCTTTTGCAAAAAGTTTTGAGATAAAATCTTTAAAATCAATATCCAAATATCCAGATTGTTTTCTTGAGAAAATTTTTGTAATTCAAAGTCCTGGGGGTAAAATGGGAAAGATTGTCAATTTTGAAATCCCAGGGTTTTAAAAATCAATTTTGAAAAGTTTAAAAATCAAATCTGGATTGACAATTTGGAAAATCATGAGTTCTGAATCTCAAAATGACATGTTGTGCAGTGAAATGATGCAATGCTATGCAAAGACATGTTCTATGAAATATCACTCTGAGCTCGGACTTGGAAATTCTAGCTTTTTGTCCAGAAAGAGGATTTTGAAATTTTGCAATTTGAAGATGTCTCTGAACCTAAATATAGAAATTTTGAGGCTCAAGAGTGAAATTTAGGACTTTCTGCAAGGTTCAATCTTGGAAAATGACCATTTTGCCCTTTATTGCTTTCGGAGAACTGAAATGTGCCGATTGAGGGCAATGTCAAGAAGTGAGTGAAAATTTGGGGTGTTTACAGAAACTCAGATAAAAAGGGTTTTTGAAATCACGAGAAAGTTCATAAAGATGTGGGAAAATCATGAATAGTTGAAAATCCTGGGAAAATAGAAGTGATTCTTGAGAAAAAGGTGAACATTTGAAAAGGGAAACACTTCTCAGGAAAACTCAGACTTTGAGGATTTTCTTAAGAAAATGATGGAAAATTCATAGGAAAACTCATTGGAGAAGAAAAATTGAAACTTGGGAAATTGAAATCCTGGGAATCTTACCCTTTGAAAATTGATTTTTGATTCTTGAGAAAGATTGGGAAACTCCTTTTGAAAATCTTGAGAAAATAACCTTTTCCATGGAAAACTGTGGAAAAGCTTGACTAGGGAAAACCGATTTTGAAAAATTCTCAGAGTTTCTTGAGAAATCGATTTTCTTGAAATGAAATTTTCTTGAGAAAATCATGGGAAACCAAAGATTTCATGATGCAAATGACATGAGTGTATAAATGCACTTTGAAAAATTTTCTAAGAAATTTGTTGGAAAAGTGTGTATTAAGTCAAAATAAATCCTTCACATATTCTGACTGTGGCCATGAATATGTTCAGAGTTTAATTGATTTAATGCACAATACTTTGAAAATATTAGAAATATGATGTGCATTTTAAGATAACCTAAGAGTGTAGGCTCAATGTGACTGGTAGAAAGATGATGGATCTGGGTCTCGTCCATATTCCGACTAGGGCCGTAAATATGGATTCCACCCAGTCCATCAACTCCCTAAGAGTTGGTGCACGTGCCATTCGTGTACATCCATAGTGCTTTTGAAATAAAATGCATGAATCACATAAGCAGGATATTGCATAAATTTAAACTATATGATATGCATCCTAGTCTAAGTAGAAAATTGAATCTCTTATTCCAAAATTTACATTATTACATCACTAAATAAAGGGAATTGCAGACTTCAGCTCCTTCATTTGAATGTCCCTGCCAAACTTGAAATAGGGTTAGCTCAAATATGTGGGTTTTTCCAAGATTTTCCAATAATATTATGAAATTATTGGATTTAATTGGATATAAACCCTATTCTCATACTTCCTTGATATTTGAAATGATGTAAATGCAAACAATTCAGTGGAAAATAGTTTGAAATTCGGAATTGGAGTCAAAATGACCAAAATACCCCTAATATTAAAGTTATACATTTAAAATCAGGGTTTTTGAAGGAAATTTTGGTAAAAATTGAGATTTTGAAATTCAAATTGAAACAAAAGATGGTGAAATGCAGTATGAGACATTATGACATGCTGCTAAACACATCAGGACTATAAAATCAGACTTTGACATTTTGCAATTTATCCAAAATAACGAATTTCGCTTGTTTTTCGCTTGGATCCGGGTCCCGCGGGGCCCTATTTTGATGATATGGCTAAATCAAGCCTCAAATGAATTCCAAATTACACCAAATTCGGTATAAAGCATCTACCTACTCTGATAAACATCCTATAATGCTGAAAATCACGAAATGATATGATTTGCATGCTAAAATTTAAAGAAAATCTTAAAAAGGATGGATTTTGCCTATGGACCCGAACCAAATGCAATGCTTAATATGATAATGCAAGATTTACACCATGAAAACTTCTGATATTTTTCAGACTGCTAAAAGACCCGAAATGAAACATTTTTGGTTTTTACATCCTCAAGATTTGAGCCATGGTGAGTTCGGTAACAGGGATTTGGTTCTGACGGAGGTAAGAATCAACCTAATCTAATATAAAATGCTAAACAAATAGAAAACAGCCATGGAAATTTCTGATATTTAATAGAGCTACGCACAACACCTACATAAACAACTTTCATGTTTATAACTTCGGAATTTGATCAACCGAAACAAGGATAAAAATATAACGTTTCATTCCTAAATTGACAGAATAGACAAATGTAGCAAAACAGGAGACTGCCAAAAAAAATCCGAACCAGGTATCAAAACTGTTCTAAAAATCACAAACTTTTAGGTGCAAACAGAGGACATCTCGAACATAACATTCACTTTTTACATATTTGGATTTAGAGCAATACCCAAAGAGAACTCATAGCCTTAAGTCAATCCAAGGTCTCAGAAGCCCAAATCAGGCTCTGACACGTGTCCCTAACTCTAGGATTTTTGTCAGACATTAAAATATATCAGAAAAATCTGATAAAATCAGGTTAAAAACTAGACATCCCCCTGTAAACACACCAAATTTTTACCTTCATCCAGTGTTTGTCCATTTCATAAGTCATCACAGATCATTGCATGTCATTGCACGCATTCTGCATAGCATTGTATGACATTGCATCTCATTTTCGAGATCCAGCACTCCTATTTCAAAACATTCAATCCAGATTTGAATTTTAAAGCTTTATTTCAAAATCAATTTCAAAACCTAGGTTTTTATTCAATACTCTGTCATTTTCCAATCCCAGGACTTTGTATTTCGAAATATTTTCTCAGAAAACAATCTGGATTCCTTTCAAATTCAAACTTTAATCGATTTCAATTCACAGATGAGACCCATTTAGATGGTGTCGCTTCTGAATGCCTCTATTCATCAAATTTCTCAAATTTTTGAAAGTTTCAGTCCGATCAGGACTCTGTCTCAGAGTCCTAATCCGGTCAGAAGTTTGGTTTTTAAGTCTGTTTTACTTCTATTCTCAATCTTTTTCGTTTGTTTTCGAAATTTAGGTCATTTCACAGAGTCCAGTTAGTTCAGGACTCTATTTTAGAGTTCAGTCGAGTTGGGAGTCTAACCCTGACTGTGTTTTCTGACTTATTTCATCATTTCTTGATAAAATCTTTTGAAAATTCTTTCATTTGACTTTTAAAATCTAAAATCTCAGAGTCCTAAGAGTTCAGGACTCTAACCCGGAGTTCCAGTTCGCTTGAGACCCTATTTTCAAAGATCTTGAATTTCAAATACTGATTTTAACCCCTTTTCAAAGCCATTTTCAGTGTTTATTTCAAAAATGTTCAAAATTCGATATGGGCCCACTCAGTTGGCACCATATCCAGAGGAATTCTAACTCAGTTAGGACCTTATGCCATTTCAAAAATCCTAATTTTAAGTTTACTTTTGAAAATCTTTTGAAAACTCCTTCAATTTCAAGTTTTAAAATCGCTTTTTGAAAAACTCAAGTAGGGCCCACTCGGGGTGGCGCCATATTCGAGTAAGTCAGGGCTATACTAGGGTTAGTTGATGTCTTGGTTAGTGTTAGAGGTTTAGAAGAGTCAAAACCATTTTGAAAAACTCATTTTTGAAAGTTAGTTTTTAAAACTAGTGTTTTTAAAGGTTTTTAAAGGTTTTTAAAAGTGTTTTAAAAACCCAATGTGAGAGAATGCCAAGTGGCACCACATTTGGGGGATTCTTAGGTTTAGCTAGGGGTTAATTAGGAACTATTTAGGATAATTTAGACTAGGGGTAGTTAGGTAACTCCACCCCAAAATCGCCCCCCTTTAGAGTCCAAAATTTTCAAAATTGTCAATTTTTAAACCTAATTTTTTTATTATAAATAGAGGCATAAGGGGGGTCGATTTTCCCATCTCTCTCTTATTGGATTCTTGGAGCTTCTCTCTCCTCTCCAGCCCTTCCTCCATTGCTGCAACTCCAAGGTATGAACTTCTTCACTTTTCTTATTTTATTTAATGCTTTTTAATGCTTTAAACCTAGATTTAGGCTTGGACACCCCTCCTTATGGAAGATCAACCATGGTTTCACCTCAAGAACCATCAAGAACCAGCAAGAACAATCCAAGAAGGTGATCTAACCCTGTTTTGGATAATTTACAGAGATTTTAATCCATTAGAATTGATTTTAACATGATTCTTTGCATTATTAACCAATAAAATATATGATTTACCCTTTTTAATGGGTTAAATCTATGTTTTAAAGGTGATATCAAATTCCAGCCATTGATTCCCTGTTTTTAATTTATTTTCATGGTTTATTCATGTTTGTTTTACGTTCTATAGCATAGAAATAAGTTTTATTTACTGTTTTATGGTTTATTTTATTTATTTACATTAGTTAATGCATGGTTTTTCAAGTTTCTTAAATTTTTGTGTGTTCTAGGTTTAGAACATTAAAGATGATGTTATTTCGGATTGAAGCACTCATTGTTTATTTCTGATTTTTTTATATGTGGTGCATGCATGAGTTATTGAGTTACTGTAGAAAAATCAGAGGTTTTGGATCTCGGGAACCCTGTCAAAACAAATCAGACATCAAATCGGGTTTTTAAAGCTTTAAAATCGTGGTTAAAATCAAGAAGGTAACTTGCTGTGATGATATTTCTCTCATCTTATATCCGATTTTAGATCTGTAAAGTGCTATGGATTCACATTGAGTAGATCTGTCTGCTGTGAAATTTTCGGAGTTTTTGATCACTGTTTAGTATTTTTCCCTTTTTAGAGAATCTGTTTTTAAATTTAAAACTCGTTAGGGTTTATCAAAACCCTAATCAGACTTGTGTTAGTCATAAATCCCAAACCACAGATCCGATTTTAGATCTGTAAAAAGTGAGTATTGTTATTTTTCTATCTACTGTTCACCATTAAAATTTCAGAGATTTTTGTTTAGAATTTCTATTTATGTCTGTATTTTCAATCTGGAATAGCTGTTTTAATCCCTGTTAAGAGTGATATATTTTAGCTCAGATTGCCGGAAGGGTTTCTCCCTAACCGGAGATGATTTTTCCGATCTGTAAATTGGGAAATCTCTGTTTTCCTTCCTAGTTAGTCTCTGTAAAATTTTATAAATTTCCATGGAGATTTGACCCCTGGTTCAGGTCTTGGACTGAGACTGGTTGGTGAATTAGGTCAAAAATAGCATATTTTTAGGGTTTAATGCAATTTTCGGATTAATTTAATGTCAAAAAATTATTTTTATAATTCCAATTCGATATTAGGGTTATAACAAGTGCAGGTATCAATTTTTATGGATTTTGGAATCCATTTGATGGCTGAATTGAGCAAATTGCAAAACCGGGTTCCTGAAAGATCCAAAAACACTGCAAAAATCACAAAATTTGTGATATTATTGGATTTTCGTGCATAAGCATATGGTTTTAGGGTTTTATCATGTTCATAATCATATTAGGATGCTTTAGGTTTAATTTTGTGCTCATTTGATTTCATTTAGTGCATAAAACCTAAATTTTTATCAAAATCTCTTTCTAAAAACCCTGATTTCAAGGCCATAGTCTTGCTATCAGGGGCAATTTGGTCATTTGACCTAAATTTCGAAATCCCTAACCCTAATTTCATATTTTTAATCATGTCATAGCATATTTGGTTTGAGTTTATTACATTCAAATTTCAAAACTTGCATTTTATCAAAATATCTTTCTAAAAACCCTAATTTCAAGGCCATAGTCTTGTTATTAGGGGTATTTTGGTCATTTGGACCCCAATTTCGAAATTTCATATTTTATCTTCCTTATTTATTCAATTTTATTTCATACTTTATCATTTTGATTTAAGGGAATCATGGCAAAAAGGCTTATATCTAGCAAAATCCCATAATTTCCTGATATTGTTGGATAAATCTAGAAAAGCCAACATATTTTCATTAACCAAGTTTTCTAGTTTTACAGGTACATTGAAGACTTTATTTTCCATGTATTTAAATTTCAATAGTGATGTAATTTGTAATTAAACTTTGGAATAAGAATTTACATTTCCTGCTTAGCTTAGGTTGCATTGCATATAGCTTATTTTTATAATTTTAATGTGTGATGGATGATGATTCATGCATATTTTTACAAATTCACCATGGTCTACACGAATGGCACATGCACTAGCTTCTATGAAGTTTATAAACTTGGTGGAATTTGTATTTATGGCCATAGTCAGAATACGAATGATACTCAGATTTATAATCTTCACATTAGCCACATTCAGCCTACACTCTTAGGCTAACTTCAAAATGCACTGCATTTTTCAAAAATACAAAAAGTATTTCTCAATTCCTTAAATCCATATTCATTCATTTCATGTATTTGCCATTCCAATCTCAATTCAAAGAAGTTCATTTTTTTTAAATCCCCTAAGTCTTATAGCAAAATCGATTTTCCCAAAGGCATTGAATTTCAAAGAATATTTCAGGTATTTCTCAAGTTCATAAACTCAATTTTCCAAGTTATGCAGTCAATTTCAAAGTTTGAAGTTAGAAAAATCAAAGTTTTTCTAAGTCTTATTCAAAAGAATATGGATTTGCCAATGATATTTCAAATATTTCCCAAGTTTCAAATTCAAATTTTCTGAGTTAGAATTTCAATTTCAAAGTTCGAATTCAGAGAAACCAAGTCTCTCAGAATCGATTTTCACCAAATGTCAAGGATTCCTCAAAAGCGATTTTTACTTCTCTCAGAAGTATATTTCAAATCCCAATTCACGATTTTCCATGTGATACCTATTCTAAATATTTCAATCATTCAAAGCAAACATCATGGTTTCAAAATGTGCATTTTCTGAAAATTCATAGCACATGCCTGATTCTATGTGCATTTAGAAATTAGAATATGATTTAGACAAGTTGAATAGAGTAGAGCATAAGATTGATCCTTGGTTCAATTACCCCTGTTAAAGGTGGCAGGAACGGTTGAACCTCGTACCGACAGGCGAGTCCCATTCTACGGAATTTTCCCGCATTTTAAAAACGGAGGCGAGTTATTTTCAAAAATCTTTTTCAAAGGTCAGTTTGATTTGCAAAAGTTAAAAATTTTGCGATGATAACACGTTTGGCGAACGTGATGGGACCTGTCTTCGCCTGATCAATTTAATGCTCTACTTAGTTCAAATTGTCAAAATCGATTTCCATGGAATGTCAGCTTTGCTTTATGATATCATGTGAACCTAGGAGCCTAGACTTGAACCCAGCTGACATGGAATGCATATAGACTAGGTATGGTTTGGTAGGACCATATTAAGGAGAATTATTCATGCTCACATAGACTTAGGTCTAATACAACACTCCTCAATTTAGGAATTGTATGAAAACAATGCTTGCTTCTTCAAATATTTCAAAAATCTATCTCTTTAGGACTTAGAGCCTTCTGTTTGATTGTATGTGCTCATGTTTTTCAAAAATCACCCCACCTATATTGTCCCGGTCTTCACGTTGCTGGGCTCTCTTCCAGAACCATAGTTCGGGACAGAGCCTCACAACTGGGCCACTTATTTGGGTGAAAACCCCCCTGCCACGTACCAAGGGCCATAGTCCAACGTATATCGGCAGGTGCTCAAGGATGTTGGAAAACTTGAACCTAGAACCAGAGAAATTGATTTTATGCCACGTACATTGAGCCTTGGCTCGAGTATATAGGCATAACTGGATTGGATACAGATGATCTGAACCTTAGAGTTAGGATTAAGGTCCCACAGCCATTTCAAAATTTGTGCATTAAAGTCAGCTTTTAGGGAATGCTGTATGTGCATACTTGTTTGTGCAGAATGTGATTGATTATGTTATAGTCATATTTTCTAAAAATACTGGACGATTTTTCAAAATTCCCCAGTCCATGTCCATGTACTGTCTATGTTTTAAATCCTGGACGATTTTCAAAACACTTCATTTTATAAAGTACTTCCTTATATTTCATTAAACCCTGGACGATTTTCATAAAATTCCTCCATTTTCTTCAAAACTCCGGGTGATTTCCCATCTTTCCTGTCTTCTGGATCTCGAATTTCCTGCTTTATTTTTATCCTGCCTGCATTTTTCTCAAAATTCCTGTATTTTTCTCAAATCTTATTCCAATTTCCATGTCTTCCAGTCCGATGGCATCCAGTCAGCTTGATTCAGTCTTCCCTGACGGTCACATCTCCTACGAGGTGCGACAACGTCTTCCCGAACATCGAGTCCTCAGCACCGGATCCTTCTTTCCCCGGTGGTATTATTCATGGTTCAAGAACTTCTCTCGTATGTTTCCGGACCATCTGGACGAGTGTGGATTGGAACTGGCGTCCGCAGTGGGAAAGCAGACAGTCAACGACAACTTGATCCATGCACTAGCAGAGCGGTGGAATCCGAGCACTTCTACCTTCTGGTTCCCGTGGGGCGAGATGACAGTGCTGATGGATGAATTTTCAGAGATCATGGGATTGCCCGAGCCAGCCGGTCAGCCTGGAGATCCATTGGAGAAACAGTTTCTGATTAATGTTAAGGGTCTGGACCCTAAGGATGCCTTAGCCCGCATGACAGGACGCAAGTCTTGGCCTCTGATTGAAGAAGATGGAAATGAATATGTGGATCTGCTCGAAATCTACAGACAGCATGGGACATTTGTGGAAGTCAGTTCGTTGTCTAGGACAGCTCGAGAGAGAATTTAGCATGCGATGGTTCTGTGCACGGTGGGATTGGCTTTCTTTCCCGACGGACGAAATTACATGGATATCAGAATAGTTCAGCTTCTAAGGAGATGGGGAAGTCGACAGACCAGCCGCCTCTCAATAGCCATGGCCGCACTCGCCTTTCTATACCGAGGGTTGACTCGTTTCGCACTCGAAGAATCGATCCTAGTCGAAGGATGCACTTATGCCTTGCAGTCTTGGTTCCTCCGGCATGTGCCAGTCCGAGCCAGTTCCTTCAGATACAATGGTGAGAAGCTCCTTCCAGTTGCACGATACCGGTTCTTGATCGACAACCTTCAGGAGGAAGAGGTCGTATGTGACTACTTTGATCGTCAGGAATCACCTCCCAGATATACTTATGCATACGGCAAGCGATTCAGGCTACTGGGCCTGTTCTTCTGCGCATATTATCATCCAGAGCGGTGTGTCAGGCAATTCTCTCAGAGGCAGAAGCGCGTAGAGATTCGTCCACTAGTCGGGGTTCTGCCAGAATTCGATCTCGCATCAGATCAGTGGTCCGGAGCATACCATTCTGCCAGACATGGCTGGGATTCCTTTGTCAGTCTTACTATTTTTCCTGGTCCTCGTGTATCTTCTGATTATCTAGAGTGGTGGAAAATTGTCTGTCCCCCTCCCCTCTGTCAAGTGTATTATTGATAAAATCATGTTTTTCCTCTCAATAAAAATTCCTTTATTTTACATTGGTTTGACGACCTCGCCTAGGTAACAAGGCATATTTTCAGTTGCTTATCTTGCAAAGAATAGCAACGCAATTGTCGTAATCCCAGCGACGACTCAATCCCTAGTAATGGGATATTATTTCAATTGTCTACCAAAATTCTCAACAAATATTTTCCTCCAAACCAAATTTCCTTCAAAAGCCTAACCATCAGTTCTGCCCTGCAAAGAGCATCAGTAATATCCAAGAGAACATTTGCGATACCCGATGGTTGATATAAGATCCAGAAAGAAAGCCGCATCAGTTGAAGGCGTCGCGTACTCAGTAGCTTCAGAAGAAGAGATGGACTCACCTCGATCAGTCCAGAGTCAGGGTCAGCAGGTGGATGATGGCATCGATCCCCAAATGTACGTCATGTTAAAAAAGATGATGACCAAGATGTTGGCAGAACAAGCTGAAGCCAGTACTGAGCAAATTCAGACTAAGCAGAAAGATAAGGGTCATGCCGTCAAGAATGTGAAGATCAGTAAAAAGCATAATCGTCATGAGGAAATGTCTGATGAGTCAGAATCAGCAGATGATACTGACAAAGAGTATGAAAACAAGCAAGAATTCAAAAGGTCGACTCAGGGACAGGGGTCGGCCTACAAATCCAAGAATCAGTCTGTTAACGACCCTACGCAGTCACAACTCAAAGATGTGATGAAAATAGTTAAGGATCTTCAAACTCGTGACAAGGGCAAAAGAGTCTTTACAAGTGAAGACTTCTATGACGGACTGGATGGGGATGATGATCTTGATAATCTCCCCAAGAAATTTATCAAGTTTGATGGTTCGGGTGACCCAAAAGCACATCTCGCCCTATTCTTCGCAGAATGTTCCAGGTTCAAGAGGAACAATCGTGCCTTATTTCTCTGCTTCCCTCGCAGTTTGGAAGGTGTCGCAGCAAAGTGGTACTCAGAGCACATTAATCCGATAGAACTGAAAGAATTCGACAAAGTGGTCAATTTATTTATTGAGCGCTTTCTATTCAACGCTGAAGCACTCCCGACTCTCAGTCATCTCTGCAGTCTGAGGCAGAAGGAAAACGAGAAGACCAGGGATTTTATTCATAGATGGAGATCCGCTTGCAATAAGATGTGCGAGCCAATAGCAGAAAGACACACACTATCTTTGATCCTAAGCAACTTCTCGCAACCCCTGAGGGGACTAATTTCTACATCTCCATCGAAGAGCTTCATAGAACTAACAGAACGAGCCGAATGGCTCGAGTTGAGTATGGAGAACGGGTCTTATGAAGGTTTTATGTTTACAAAGAATAACAGTCAACAAAAATCAAAGAAGAAAGCCCATTTTACCTACTCTGCCAATAACAGTAAGAATCAGAACAAAGGAAATGGAAAAAATCATAGTTATGCTTCAGGAGGGTCAAATCCCAACAAAAGTGATCAGAAAGGCAAGTCGATTATTCAATACGATAAGCAGCCACAGCAAACCCTCGAACAAAGATCAAGACCACAAGAAAAGCCAAAGCGGGAAGGATGGAGTTATAACCGCAAGTTTACTCCTCTAGACCAGTCCATCGAGACAGTATTAGAATATATGCTCGACAGTGATATGATTAAGCTTCCAAGGGTAGCTGACCCGCCAGTGGTTATGGGAAAAATGAAGGACAGATTCTGCAAGTTCCACCGAACTGTGGGACATGATACTGAGAACTGTTTCGTTCTCAAAAACATCATACAAGATTATATTGACAAAAATCTGTTAGTAGAAGGGGCTGAAGATGAGAAAATGGAGATTCTAAAATAGCCTTTCTTGCAGCATTCAACAGCAATGATATCTGATCATCCCTTTCAGCCACAAGATCATATCCGACCATGCCCTAGCAGTGATATCAATGTGCAACATCAGGTATTACTATTGCATAAGGCCCAGTCCAGTTCTCAAAAGATGGACCTCGTTTCAGCATTCAGTAAGCTGAAAGTTTCGAGAGAACCCGCTAGAATATCTCCAGAGGTAGCCAAAAGAATGCCATGGTTACCCAAGAACCTTGTCAAATCTACTTCGGAAAAAGGGAGAAAACTAGAAGAAAAGGTCGACACGGTGCAAAGACCAATCACTGCCCTCTCTAATATCCCTATCCTTGAGTTGGCACGTGCCTCTCCTAAGCATCAGCAAGTTCTGGACGATTTACTGCGAAAGATCAAAGTCAAGCCAGACACCACACCTGAAGACATGGCTCAGATCGTTAATCAGGCCATGACTAATGCTCCCATAACCTTCTCAGATGAGGATCTGCCAAAACCTCACGCATTTCATAACAATGCCTTGTACATTGTGGTGCGAACCCGGGGAATGACTGTACCCCACGTGCTTGTAGATGGAGGCAGTAGCCTCAACATTTGTCCTGAAATGACTGCCAAGGCTCTGGGTATAAAAGAAGAAGAGTATACATCGGATCCGATCACCATTTATGGGTTTGATAATCATGGACAGACAGCAAAGGGAAAGATCTTCTTGGAAATATTTATCAACTACTCTGTTCATACAGTGCTTTTCCATGTCGTCAACGTGCCACCAACGTATAATCTTCTACTGGGAAGAACATGGATTCATAATGCCAACGCCGTGTCATCCACTCTGCATCAGTGCATCAAGTGGTCTAAAGGTGGCATGATAACTACTGTTTTGGGGGAAGATCCTGAAGAGAGGCTACCTCAGCCTATGATCCCTAGGCCAACTTATACTGCTGATATCCCTAGCATTAGGGAAAGTGAAGAAATTGTTCTCAGTGAAAGCCTTGAAATGCTAAAGTTAGGAGCAACATCAGAGACAAATCACACAGCAGCGATGGTCCAATGGCAAGGACCACATTTCTTTAAGATTGGGGGTCATCTCGATTACAGTACTTTCAAGGACCATCCTCTTTTCCCGCAGTTTGTTAGGACCAAGAAAGGATTTGACCTGTTACTGAAGCATGGTTATCAGCCTTTCAAAGGATTGGGCAAGAACGGAGATGGCCGGCTAGAGCCAGTGATCCCTGATCAGCATCCGCGCAGGGCAGGACTAGGATTCACGGGCAAAAGATCCCACAAAAATACTGTCTTCATTAAAGGGATCCATTAAAAATTTTCTACCATCTGTCTTTTCTATTTCATTCATTTGATTTTTTGCAGTTTGTAGGGACAATGTCCCATTTCAGTTCATTTTAAATGTCCTTATTTCATTTCAAGTCTTCAATAAAGTTATCAAGTTTCTCGTCTATCTGGATGTCATCTTTCTCTTATTCCTCTGCAATTTGTCTTCAAAATTCATTTGTTCTTATTTTTATTCCCATGCAATTTATGTCATAGTAAAGGAGCTTTCTCTAAAAGCTATTCCTTTTCAAAATTTTAGAATGTCTTCTCAACCGATAAAAAGGTTAGTCATTAATCCTTCAATCCTATCGAAACCGGCAAAGATATATCGGGTCCGAGCAAGAACAGGGGACAGTAAGGTCACAAAGCAGTCAGAAGAAATGGCAGAATTCGATTCGTCGCTTCCAGAGTTGCCAGAATTTGCAGCGATTCAGAAACAAGATGAACCATCGACCCTAGTCCAGGATCCGACTGAGGACATCAATATTGGTTCAGAAGATAGTCCGAAAATTCTCAAGATCGGCACCAGCCTAAGTACAGATGAGAAGGAAAGGCTCATTGACTTTCTCAAGCAGCACCAAGAAGTATTCGCATGGACTTATGAAGATATGCCCGGTTTAGATCCTAAATTGGTGGAACATCGACTCGTTCTGAAGCCTGATGCGAAACCTATTAAACAGAAGTTAAGGAAAATGGATCCTCGAATCGAGCAACAGGTCAAGGAAGGACTTGAGGACTTGCTTAAAGCAGGATTCATTCGAGCAATAGATTATCCGGACTGGTTGGCGAATATCGTTGTAGTTCCCAAGAAAAATGGCAAAGTGCGAATTTGTATCGACTTTCGCGATCTCAATAAAGCTACTCCAAAGGATGACTATCCCCTCCCAAATATTGACCTCCTAGTTGATAGCACGACTGGGCATGCCATGTTTTCCTTCATGGACGGATACTCCGGATATAATCAGATCAAGTTAGCCGCTCGTGACCAATCCAAAACATCCTTCACTACGCCATGGGGCACTTTCTGTTATACAGTCATGCCGTTTGGGCTCAAAAATGCTGGGGCAACCTATCAGCGTGCAATGGCCGCCATTTTCCATGATCAGATGCACAAGACCATGGATGCATACGTTGATGACATCTTGGTCAAATCCAAGGAGGAAGAAGACCATATCGATGCCTTAAGTCAAGTCTTCAAGCGACTTATTCTTTATAAGCTAAGACTCAACCCTCAGAAGTGTGTCTTCGGAGTTGAGTCAGGCAAATTGCTAGGCTTCTTGGTCAATAAAAAGGGGATAGAAATGGATCCCGCTAAAGCAAAGGCCATCATTGACATGCCACCTCCAACTACTCTTAAGGAATTGCGTAGTCTTCAGGGACGTATGCAATCAATTCGGAGATTCATATCTAACCTTGCCATGAGATGTGAACCTTTCAATCATCTACTCAGAAAAGGAGTGAAATTTGGATGGGGACTAGAGTGTCAGCAATCGTTTGAGCGTATCAAGAAATATCTTCTTAATCCGCCCGTTCTAAAGCCACCAGAATTGGGAAAGCCTCTCTTGCTATACGTTTCAGTTAACCAAGCCGCTTGTGGCGGATTCTTGGCACAATATGAAGAAGGCAGTTCGGTTGAACATGCCATTTACTATGTAAGCAAGACTTTCATTGACTACGAGAAGAAATATTCTCAAATAGAGAAGACATGCCTAGCACTGGTATGGATGTGTCAGAAGCTGAGACATTACTTGTTAGCATCAGAAGTCAAGATTCTCTCAAAACTTAATCCTCTCAAGTATATTCTCGAACAACCATTTCTTAGTGGACGGATTGCTAAGTGGCAAGTCCTGTTAATGCAGTATGATATGGGGTATGTTTCTCAGCAATCTATCAAAGGTCAAGCAATTGCAGACCAATTGGCAGATTTTCCTTTAGCAGAAGATGTTAGAATCGAGGATAGCTTTCCCGATGAGCGGATCTGTAATGTTCAACAATCCCCAGTTTGGAATCTGTTTTTCGACGGATCCAAGAACATGGCCGACATAGGAGTCGGAATCTTGCTGATCACACCAGAGAAAGAGATGATCCCCTTTTCTCTGAAACTGGATTTTCAGTGTACCCATAATATGGCCGAGTATGAAGCTTTAATACAAGGTATGAGAATTTTGCAAGACTTCAATGTTCAGAGGGTACATGCTTTCGGCGATTCATTGCTCGCCGTCAGCCAAGTCAAAGCTGAATGGCAGGTAAAAGATCAGAAGCTGCTCCCTTACCAAAAGATCGTTTTATCCCTTATCAACAATTTTGATGAATTTCAGCTTTTCCATATCAAAAGAGAGTTTAATCAAATAGCTGATGGTTTGGCCAGCCTGGGCTCCATTATGTCTTTCAGAAATGGAGAATCCTGTCGCTCATTTGAAATCGGTAGACTTGACCAACCTGCCTTCGTTCCGGTAATGCAGGTCAACCAGGCGGAACAGAAAAAGAAGCCTTGGTATCAAGATATCAAAAACTTTATTGAAACTGGTGAGCTTCCACCAGAACTATCAAAGAAGGAGCAAAAAACAATTCGGCATATGTCCGCCCGCTATTTTATCCTTGCCAATGTTCTTTATCGTCGTGGGTTCAGTTCTGAGTATTCCAGGTGCTTAGATAAAGAAGAAGCTAAAGAAATCATACGAGAAGCGCATGAAGGTATTTGCGGTGGTCATGTCGGCTACCAAACCCTTGTTAAACAAATCATTCGGGCAAGATACTATTGGAGAACCATGTAGCAAGACTGCTATCGTTTTGTGAAGAAGTGCGTTCAGTGTCAGATACACGCACCTTCCATTCATGCGCCAGCCACGTACTTGCAATCAGTCGTGTCTCCATGGCCATTTTCTATGTGGGCCTTCGACGTCGTAGGACCCATCTCTCCTTCAGCTTCTAATGGTCATAAATATTTCCTTGCCGCAACAGAGTATTTCACCAAATGGGTTGAAGCCGTCACTCTGCGTACGGTGGAGGGTCGACATGTAGTCTCGTTCATTCATAAGAACATTCTTTGTCGTTTCGGTATACTGCACGACATCATGTCAGATAATGGTACTCATTTCAAGAATGAGAGAATGAAGATCTTTTGTTCAAAATTCAGAATTCATCATCATTTTTCAGCTCCTTATTATCCACAAGGAAATGGTCAGGCAGAAGCAACCAACAAGAGTTTGATTCGCATCTTGGAAAGAACCGTTGAGACGTGTCGTGATTGGCACGAGAAAATTCATGATGCACTTTGGGCATATTGAACTACCATTCGAACCCCAACCAATGCGACTCCTTCAGAACTTGTTTATGGGACTGAGGTGGTGTTACCTCTTCATGTTCAGAAACCCGCCCTTAAGTTCGCATCTCTTTTAGAGCTACCACTCGATCAGTATCAGCAACAGAGATTGGTACAGTTAGAATTACTCGATGAAAAAAGACTCAAAGCAGCAGAACACACTCAGTCTTATCGTCAGAGGATAGCAAGGCAATATGCCAAGTCAGTCATCGAAAGGAGATTCCAAGTTAATGACTTGGTCCTTAGATCAACGGCTCATCTCAAGCATCGTCCACGTGGCAAATGGTCACCAAACTGGGAAGGTCCCTACGTGGTGAAAGAAGCGTTGCCCCGTAATTCATATCGTCTGATTAATGCAGACGGGGTAGAACTATCCGACCCCATTAATGCTCGACATCTGAAGAAATTCTATACCTAGAAAATCTCTATTCTATCTTTTGTATTCTTCAAAAATTCTCATCAATAAATGATCAATTATTCTTTGGTCAAAATACCCCTCTTCCCCAGAATATACTGGGGCATTCTTGGTAAAGTTGCCTTTTATCCAAAACAATTTGTGTGCAGGCAGGATCTAATAAATCTCTCATTTTGCACGCATGTGCACTCAGTTGCATCCATTTGCATTTGCACGCATTCATCTGCATCAATTTGCATTAAATTTCCCATTCAGGATAAGGGATAAATCCTGAGACCCCGGCAAGTCGTCCAAGTCATCGTCAATTGATGACCCAGTGCTCGTACTGGTAATCTTTTAAAAACCAGTGCTCGTACTGGTAATCTTTTGAAAACCCAGTGCTCGTACTGGTAATCTTTTAAAATTCAGTGCTCATATTGATAACCTTTTAAAATCCAGTGCTCGTACTGGTAACCTTTTAAAGTCCAGTGCTCGTACTGGTATCCTTTAAAAATCCAATGCTCGTACTGGTAATCTTTTAAAATACAGTGCTCATAATGGTAGTCTTTTAAAATTCAGTGCTCGTACTGATAACTTTTTAAAATCCAGTGCTCGTACTGGTAGCCTTTTAAAGTTCGGTGCTCGTACTGGTAATCTTTTAAAAATCCAGTGCTCGTACTGGTAATCTTTTAAAATACAGTGCTCGTATTGGTACTTTGCAAAAGTTCGGTCTTCATACTGGTCGCAACATAACTCTCACATTGAGGTTCAGGCTCAATCTTTAGACCTGCGAACCAAACAATCTGTATCAGACTCTTGGGTCGTTCCATTCTGTTAATCTGACATTCGGGTTGCCGATTTTGTCAAGACGTCTAGTCATTCGTGTTATCAAGCAGTTCTTTGAGTTATCAAAAGCTATCAAAATCAATCGCCAAGTATCTCTCTTGCGAGGGACCCTTTTTCCAGGGAGAGTTCGAGTGAGCTCGTTTCTTTTCGCATGTCTTTATTGTTCGTTCGTTGAACCCCTTTTTCTAGGGAGAGTTTGAAGGGACTCGTGATTCACGAACAGTTTGCAAAATAATCTTTATTGTCACACAAGGAACCCTTTTTCTAGGGAGAGTTTCGACGGAAGCTCGTCCTCCTTGTAACCCTAAATGTCTTTTGTTAGGCCACCCCCGTCATCGAGGACCCTTTTTCCAGGGAGAGTGTGATGGACTCGTTCCTCTATGATATCCTTTCAATCTCTGTTAGTGGCCCCCTTTCCATAAGAGAAGCCTAGAAATAGAGAGTTTTGACGAAAACTCTATTTCTCTTCGAAAGTTCATTTTGCAAACACCTCCTCTTCAGGGAAGAGAGGAGTATCTTTTGTTACCCGTTCAGGTAAGGGTTAAGCCTGAGTCTCTCCTTTGGGGAAAGGAGAGGAGAATCTAGCCACGAATGTGTCATATAGATCTCGAATGATTTCCTTCACCAAGGATTCCAAGAATATTTTGCCAATTTGCCATAAAAAAAAAATAGTTGTGGATTCCAAAATCTTTATCGCATAAAATTGTACCTCAGAATACCTTCAGTATTACTTCCGAAGTGACAAAGCTTTTGCGAAAAAGGATTCAAAATTCAAAATCTTTCTTTTGGCCAACCAAAAGGATGAAAAATAAATCCGTGATATGGCCAGCAAAGAAAATTCAATGTTGTTGCAAAGCCATGAATGATTGATATTGATCACAGTCAATGGCATATTTTTAAAGATCATTCTTGGAAAATAAGCAGTCGAAATATCCTGGGTGATACAGAAAAATCCACTCAATCTCCATGTCCCCTCAATCACCTAAGCTGCAATTAAATATCTGCAAAAGGGATCTCTCAACTGTCGTCAAGATGAAGGCGAATTAGACGAGTCGACCCCCGGGGCCAAAGAAGATTTGGATCATCTCCAAGATGACGGAGTTTGTGACGGATCCTTCCAGGGAAAGTCCAGATCACCGTCGAGATGAAGGCGAGTGTGATGGACCTCTCGACAATCCCTAAAAGGTATTTAATTTCTGTTATCATCAAGAGATTCCTAACCAATGAGCCAATAACCGTCAATATAATCCCTGAGAGAAAAGAAGGATCGGAACATCTCTGAGATGAAGGAGTTTGTGACGTACCCTTCCAAAAAAATAAAGAGAGAAAAAGCTAGGACATCTCCAAAATGAAGGATGATGTAATTCCCGAAAAATCCAAGAGAGCTCCAATTCTGTCAAAAAAGAGTGCAGAAAGATCATCATGAGAAAAGAATCCCAGGATATCAGACTGCCGAATCTATCAAGAATCTTCTTTAATTTTGTGAAATTCTTTTATCAATATCCTTTCGCTAATAGCTCTTGCAATATCAAGAATACATTCTTTTCCGTCCATATCAATGAAATTGATAGCCTCCTTGAAGGAAAGTCAATTGCAAGTAATTTGAATTCGAATCTTGATTCTACGGAGTTAAGCCCAGTCGGAGGTAATACTTCAGGTAGAAAAGAGAGAATATTTTTCATATATACATGTGCTTATCATTCTTGAATTAACTACATTTTTTTATCTTATTGGCAATCTTTTTAAGTTATCCTGACATGAAGTGAGAACTTGATGTTTATTTTGATGTATCCAGGCGTTGTTGCTATCCCTTTTAGGATCGGATGATGGGAGTTGTCCAAGATCCTTCCTTTCTTGTTTTGATCTGAGTGCCTGGGCTCTCAGATTCGCACACTTCCCTGTGCTCCCCACTGTCCCACCATAGACAGTTCCCGTTCAGGTTAAGGGTTAAACCTGAATTTTTCGCAAAAGGTCATCTGTCTTAAAAGCCATTCAGTCTTAGCAATGAGACGTCCAAGATCAATCCCTTTTCAAGCTTTAGGGAACCCCCTTTCTTCCTTTTGCAAACCCCTCTTGGATTTATTGTGCAGAATTTGAAGGTCCCATCATGGTTTCTTCATTTGAGGATTCCGTATATCGTCCCCTTTCAGGTTAAGGGTTAAGCCTCGTTTTTCCACGAGGTATCGTCCCCTTTCAGGTTAAGGGTTAAGCCTGAGCCTCATTTTTCCATGAGGTATCGTCCCCTTTCAGGTTAAGGGTTAAGCCTGAGCCTCGTTCCATACGAGGTATTTCCTGTCCCATCTAGGTTAAGGGCAAAACCTGAATCTCACTTCTTTTCGAAGTAAAATTTTCTCCTTATTCTTCATTTCATATCTATCATCATCCTTTGAACTAATTCTTTCATACCCAGTCAGATTCATCTAACTGGGGCATTTTTATAGTCCAAATTTGGTATGTTTTCTTTGCCACTAAGCTCGGCTTTCAACCGGCTTAGCAGCAAAGAGGGGCATCTGTAAACACACCAAATTTTTACCTTCATCCAGTGTTTGTCCATTTCATAAGTCATCACAGATCATTGCATGTCATTGCACGCATTCTGCATAGCATTGTATGACATTGCATCTCATTTTCGAGATCCAGCACTCCTATTTCAAAACATTCAATCCAGATTTGAATTTTAAAGCTTTATTTCAAAATCAATTTCAAAACCTAGGTTTTTATTCAATACTCTGTCATTTTCCAATCCCAGGACTTTGTATTTCGAAATATTTTCTCAGAAAACAATCTGGATTCCTTTCAAATTCAAACTTTAATCGATTTCAATTCACAGATGAGACCCATTTAGATGGTGTCGCTTCTGAATGCCTCTATTCATCAAATTTCTCAAATTTTTGAAAGTTTCAGTCCGATCAGGACTCTGTCTCAGAGTCCTAATCCGGTCAGAAGTTTGGTTTTTAAGTCTGTTTTACTTCTATTCTCAATCTTTTTCGTTTGTTTTCGAAATTTAGGTCATTTCACAGAGTCCAGTTAGTTCAGGACTCTATTTTAGAGTTCAGTCGAGTTGGGAGTCTAACCCTGACTGTGTTTTCTGACTTATTTCATCATTTCTTGATAAAATCTTTTGAAAATTCTTTCATTTGACTTTTAAAATCTAAAATCTCAGAGTCCTAAGAGTTCAGGACTCTAACCCGGAGTTCCAGTTCGCTTGAGACCCTATTTTCAAAGATCTTGAATTTAAAATACTGATTTTAACCCCTTTTCAAAGCCATTTTCAGTGTTTATTTCAAAAATGTTCAAAATTCGATATGGGCCCACTCAGTTGGCACCATATCCAGAGAAATTCTAACTCAGTTAGGACCTTATGCCATTTCAAAAATCCTAATTTTAAGTTTACTTTTGAAAATCTTTTGAAAACTCCTTCAATTTCAAGTTTTAAAATCGCTTTTTGAAAAACTCAAGTAGGGCCCACTCGGGGTGGCGCCATATTCGAGTAAGTCAGGGCTAGACTAGGGTTAGTTGATGTCTTGGTTAGTGTTAGAGGTTTAGAAGAGTCAAAACCATTTTGAAAAACTCATTTTTGAAAGTTAGTTTTTAAAACTAGTGTTTTTAAAGGTTTTTAAAAGTGTTTTAAAAACCCAATGTGAGAGAATGCCAAGTGGCACCACATTTGGGGGATTCTTAGGTTTAGCTAGGGGTTAATTAGGAACTATTTAGGATAATTTAGACTAGGGGTAGTTAGGTAACTCCACCCCAAAATCGCCCCCCCTTTAGAGTCCAAAATTTTCAAAATTGTCAATTTTTAAACCTAATTTTTTTATTATAAATAGAGGCATAAGGGGGGTCGATTTTCCCATCTCTCTCTTATTGGATTCTTGGAGCTTCTCTCTCCTCTCCAGCCCTTCCTCCATTGCTGCAACTCCAAGGTATGAACTTCTTCACTTTTCTTATTTTATTTAATGCTTTTTAATGCTTTAAACCTAGATTTAGGCTTGGACACCCCTCCTTATGGAAGATCAACCATGGTTTCACCTCAAGAACCATCAAGAACCAGCAAGAACAATCCAAGAAGGTGATCTAACCCTGTTTTGGATAATTTACAGAGATTTTAATCCATTAGAATTGATTTTAACATGATTCTTTGCATTATTAACCAATAAAATATATGATTTACCCTTTTTAATGGGTTAAATCTATGTTTTAAAGGTGATATCAAATTCCAGCCATTGATTCCCTGTTTTTAATTTATTTTCATGGTTTATTCATGTTTGTTTTACGTTCTATAGCATAGAAATAAGTTTTATTTACTGTTTTATGGTTTATTTTATTTATTTACATTAGTTAATGCATGGTTTTTCAAGTTTCTTAAATTTTTGTGTGTTCTAGGTTTAGAACAGTAAAGATGATGTTATTTCGGATTGAAGCACTCATTGTTTATTTCTGATTTTTTTATATGTGGTGCATGCATGAGTTATTGAGTTACTGTAGAAAAATCAGAGGTTTTGGATCTCGGGAACCCTGTCAAAACAAATCAGACATCAAATCGGGTTTTTAAAGCTTTAAAATCGTGGTTAAAATCAAGAAGGTAACTTGCTGTGATGATATTTCTCTCATCTTATATCCGATTTTAGATCTGTAAAGTGCTATGGATTCACATTGAGTAGATCTGTCTGCTGTGAAATTTTCGGAGTTTTTGATCAATGTTTAGTATTTTTCCCTTTTTAGAGAATCTGTTTTTAAATTTAAAACTCGTTAGGGTTTATCAAAACCCTAATCAGACTTGTGTTAGTCATAAATCCCAAACCACAGATCCAATTTTAGATCTGTAAAAAGTGAGTATTGTTATTTTTCTATCTACTGTTCACCATTAAAATTTCAGAGATTTTTGTTTAGAATTTCTATTTATGTCTGTATTTTCAATCTGGAATAGCTGTTTTAATCCCTGTTAAGAGTGATATATTTTAGCTCAGATTGCCGGAAGGGTTTCTCCCTAACCGGAGATGATTTTTCCGATCTGTAAATTGGGAAATCTCTGTTTTCATTCCTAGTTAGTCTCTGTAAAATTTTATAAATTTCCATGGAGATTTGACCCCTGGTTCAGGTCTTGGACTGAGACTGGTTGGTGAATTAGGTCAAAAATAGCATATTTTTAGGGTTTAATGCAATTTTCGGATTAATTTAATGTCAAAAAATTATTTTTATAATTCCAATTCGATATTAGGGTTATAACAAGTGCAGGTATCAATTTTTATGGATTTTGGAATCCATTTGATGGCTGAATTGAGCAAATTGCAAAACCGGGTTCCTGAAAGATCCAAAAACACTGCAAAAATCACAAAATTTGTGATATTATTGGATTTTCGTGCATAAGCATATGGTTTTAGGGTTTTATCATGTTCATAATCATATTAGGATGCTTTAGGTTTAATTTTGTGCTCATTTGATTTCATTTAGTGCATAAAACCTAAATTTTTACCAAAATCTCTTTCTAAAAACCCTGATTTCAAGGCCATAGTCTTGCTATCAGGGGCAATTTGGTCATTTGACCTAAATTTCGAAATCCCTAACCCTAATTTCATATTTTTAATCATGTCATAGCATATTTGGTTTGAGTTTATTACATTCAAATTTCAAAACTTGCATTTTATCAAAATATCTTTCTAAAAATCCTAATTTCAAGGCCATAGTCTTGTTATTAGGGGTATTTTGGTCATTTGGACCCCAATTTCAAAATTTCATATTTTATCTTCCTTATTTATTCAATTTTATTTCATACTTTATCATTTTGATTTAAGGGAATCATGGCAAAAAGGCTTATATCTAGCAAAATCCCATAATTTCCTGATATTGTTGGATAAATCTAGAAAAGCCAACATATTTTCATTAACCAAGTTTTCTAGTTTTGCAGGTACATTGAAGACTTTATTTTCCATGTATTTAAATTTCAATAGTGATGTAATTTGTAATTAAACTTTGGAATAAGAATTTACATTTCCTGCTTAGCTTAGGTTGCATTGCATATAGCTTATTTTTATAATTTTAATGTGTGATGGATGATGATTCATGCATATTTTTACAAATTCACCATGGTCTACACGAATGGCACATGCACTAGCTTCTATGAAGTTTATAAACTTGGTGGAATTTGTATTTATGGTCATAGTCAGAATACGAATGATACTCAGATTTATAATCTTCACATTAGCCACATTCAGCCTACACTCTTAGGCTAACTTCAAAATGCACTGCATTTCTCAAAAATACAAAAAGTATTTCTCAATTCCTTAAATCCATATTCATTCATTTCATGCATTTGCCAATTCCAATCTCAATTCAAAGAAGTTCATTTTTTTTAAAATCCCCTAAGTCTTATAGCAAAATCGATTTTCCCAAAGGCATTGAATTTCAAAGAATATTTCAGGTATTTCTCAAGTTCATAAACTCAATTTTCCAAGTTATGCAGTCAATTTCAAAGTTTGAAGTTAGAAAAATCAAAGTTTTTCTAAGTCTTATTCAAAAGAATATGGATTTGCCAATGATATTTCAAATATTTCCCAAGTTCCAAATTCAAATATTCCGAGTTAGAATTTCAATTTCAAAGTTCGAATTCAGAGAAACCAAGTCTCTCAGAATCGATTTTCACCAAATGGCAAGGATTCCTCAAAATCGATTTTTACTTCTCTCAGAAGTATATTTCAAATCCCAATTCACGATTTTCCATGTGATACCTATTCTAAATATTTCAATCATTCAAAGCAAACATCATGGTTTCAAAATGTGCATTTTCTGAAAATTCATAGCACATGCCTGATTCTATGTGCATTTAGAAATTAGAATATGATTTAGACAAGTTGAATAGAGTAGAGCATAAGATTGATCCTTGGTTCAATTACCCCTGTTAAAGGTGGCAGGAACGGTTGAACCTCGTACCGACAGGCGAGTCCCATTCTACGGAATTTTCTCGCATTTTAAAAACGGAGGCGAGTTATTTTCAAAAATCTTTTTCAAAGGTCAGTTTGATTTGCAAAAGTTAAAAATTTTGCGATGATAACACCCCCAAGTTCATAACATCTTTTGGATCGAACATTGGATCTCCCATGATGGAGTTCTCGATTTTACAAGTCGGAAAAGAGATTTTAAAATGCATCCCGGGTAATAAAACCCGACTCACCTTTTTGAACGTTTACCGCAGTAAACGAATTCAAATCTCTCAGAATGTTTGGCACATTTCTAGGGACACCTAAGGGAAAATTCCATGATTTTTTTGGAATTTTTAATGAAAAATAAATGCATGGAATGACGTGTGGACTGACTGACAAAAACAGAGAGTTACTGAAATTGAGCAGAATTGAAATAAATGCTTAATTAAACCTAATTAACCTATGAAACATGCTAAATTAATGAAATAAAATACAAATTAAATCTAGCTAAATACATGAATGCTAAAAATCATCAAGGAAGCATAATTATGTATTTTTATATTTGTCGTTTTATGAGAATAGCTCAATCCATTCCTCGGATGAACTCTTTCTTCAAACGACACCCAAATCAAATCATGATATGAAATCGAGAGGAAAAGAGGTGCACCTTGCTTCATTACGCAGCTTTGAAACTCTTGAAAGGGACTGCTACCAAGGGCTTCATTCGTCCTTCGATCCGGGCTTCGGATGATTCACCAAGATTGACCCACGCTTGAATCGAATTGGCCACAGCACGAGTAATGTAGGTACTTCACTGCACCTTCTCCACTAAGCCCAAGGGGGGCGTGAATTCCAGAGTTCAAAATCGTGTTCTGAAGAAAAGCTAGGTTGAATTTCAAAGTCCAGAATGAGCTCTCCTAGGCTGGTCGTGGAACCTTGTTTTTATAGAATTTTTCTGAAAATTTTGAATTTCAAACTGGCTCAATCTGAGCCTTCCATGTGGTGCCATCTCAGGGGTGCTATTTTGATTTTTTGAGAAAATAAAATGGGAAAATTTGTGGGTGAGACACCTCAGCAGAATTTGAAAATTTTCAAAATTGGGGTTTGCTTGATTTTCTCTGCAGGAGGCTCCCAGATTGCGCCACCTCAGAGGGTGCTCTCTTGGAGTTTGAAATTCAAATTCCTAATTTTCTGAAGCTTCTCAAATGTTGCCACCTCATGGGCTATTTTTATTAAAAATATAAAATAAATAAAAGAAATGAAGCCAAGTGGGGCTCTGGATTGGCGCCACCTCAAAAGGAGGTTTGAGGTGTAAAGCTGGAAACAGTAGGAGCATGCCATGTGGCGCCACCTCTGAAAGCTCTTGACACATGTCAGAAGGACAGGAGTGGAAGAACAAACTGTGCCACCTCAGAGGAATTCAAATTCTACTTTTTCTGCAGGAAAGGAGAGGCTGACATGTAGCGCCACCTCCAAGTTGCTCCTCACTGCCATGTGGCAGGAGAACAGGACTGGAATAAGCAAAATGTGCCACCTCAGAGGGGGGGGGGGGTTTCTACTTTTTCTGATGCAGGGAGGTCTGGACATGTGGCAGACAAGTGTCAGCTGTCTGGAGGGGTTTTCTCAAATGGCGCCACCTCAGAAGGAGATTTGAATTTCCAATGGAGGTTGGCCCTGGAGGAATGGAGGATGGACATGTGGCAGTTCCTCAGAGTGGCTCCTACAATGCCATGTGGCAGGAGGGAAAAGCAAGGAACATGTGGCGTCCTCATAGACAAAGTAGAAAAAGGTAGAACTCCAGGATTTGCGCCACCTAGTTCTTGTCTGAAAATTTTTGAATTGTTGCTTTTTCTGAAGAAAGCCAAGAGTGACACGTGTCCTCTACTTTTTTTGAAGGAAGCTAGAAGTGACACGTGTCTCCTACTTTTTTGAGAAAAGGTAGGGGAAGACATGTGTCATCCTGCTTTTTCTGAAAGAAGCAGAGAATGACACGTGGCAGAGGGAAGAGAAGGAGGTCCATGCCATGTGGCGCCATCTCAGACAAAATGGAAAAGGTGAAGTTTAGGATTTGCGCAACCTCTGGAAAGATTTGAATATTTGAATTCCAATTTTTTCTGAAGAGAGCAGGAAATGACACGTGGCATCTACTTTTTCTGAGAAGAGCAGAGAATGACACATGTCACCTGCTTTTTCTGAAAAGAGTAGAGGATGCCATGTGTCCTCTGCAAGAGACAAACTTCAAATGGCGCCACCTCAGAGGAGACAAGCCTACCCTTTCTGGAGGAAGCTAGGAGTGACACGTGTCTCCTACTCTTCTGAGAAAAGTAGGAAGAGACATGTGTCAGTCTACTTTTTCTAAAGGAGGGAGATGTTGACACTTGTCCTCTGCAGGAGACACACTTCAAATGGCACCACCTCAGAGGAGACAAGCTCCACTTTTTCTGGACAGGACAACCTATGACACTTGGCATCTCAGAGTGATCTTTGGAATGACACATGGCGCAGGGTGAAGATGGTGGATACTGACACATGGTAGATAAATGGGATGACATGTGGCGGCTTCTTAAGGTAGCCCCACACTAACACTTGGCAGATAAATGGGAGGAGAGAGAAAAGACAAGTGGCGCCAATCCAGGGGACAAGGCTCCTATATTTTTGGGTTTTTCAAAAATTCAGCTTTTTCAAAAGAAAAGCCTATGTGACACCAGCTCAGTGTGGGTCCCACATTGCTTCTTTATTGAAATAAGGATAAAACAACTTCTTTTTGGAATTTTCATAAAATCTGGACTAATTGGTAAAACAGAAATTTTTGGAAAGAGTTGGCCCCTGTAGAGCGATTTTGTAAAAGAATGATAGTTGAAATAGCTGACAAAAAGGCAAAATCTGAGTTGAAATTTATTGAAAATTATCCAGATTGTTTTCCTCAGGAAATATTTTGAAATTCAAAGCCCTGGGGGTAAAATGGGAAGAGTTGATAATTTTAAAGACCCAGGGTTTTGAAATCACTTTTGAAAAGAGTTGAAATTCAAATCTGGATTGAAAATTTTGAAATCGAGAGTTCTAGACCTCGAAATGACATGTTGTGCAGTGCAGTGATATGAAATGCTCATGCAATGATATGCAATGCCATGTCTTATGCAATAGAATCTTAAACCAAGACTTGGAGATGCCTGTCTCCTGTCAGGAATAAAATTTTGAACATGGGAGCTAAAAATAAAGAAATTTTGAGAGTTGCAGATGAAATTTAGACTTTTGCAAGGTCCGGGCTCAAAAAATGACCATTTTGCCCTCCAGCGATTTCAGAGGCTAGATGCTAATGCTTGGTGGAAATGTTGGAGAGGTGAATGAAAATTTGGGGTGTTTACAGATGCCCCTCTTTGCTACTAAGCCGGCTCATGGCCGAGCTTAGTGGCAAAGAAAAACACATCAAATTTGGGCTATATATATAAAAATGCCCTAGTTAGAAGGATCTAACTGAGTATGAAGAAATTAGCCCGAGGAAGATGGTAGATATGAAACGAAGAATGAAGAGGAAAGATTTGCTCTGTGAGAGCGAAGTTCAGGTTTTTGACCTAAACCTGAATGAGACAGAAATACCTCGCATGGAACGAAGCTCAAGTTTTAACCCTTGACCTGATTGGGGAATGAAATATCTCATAGAAATGAAACTCAGGTTTGTACCCTTAACCTGATCGGGCAGGGAAATGAAATACCTCTTTGAATGAGGCTCAGGTTTGTACCCTTAACCTGATCGGGCAGGGAATGAAATACCTCTTTGATTGAGGCTCATGTTTATACCCTTAACCTGATAGGGCGGAAAATGAAATACCTCTTTGAATGAGGCTCAGGTTTGTACCCTTAACCTGATCGGGCGGGGAATGAAATACCTCTTTGATTGAGGCTCAGGTTTATACCCTTAACCTGATCGGGCGAAAAATGAAATACCTCTCTGAATGAGGCTCAGGTTTATACCCTTATCCTGATCGGGCGGAAAATGAAATACCTCTTTGATTGAGGCTCAGGTTTATACCCTTATCCTGATCGGGCGGAAAATGAAATACCTCTTTGATTGAGGCTCAGGTTTATACCCTTAACCTGATCGGGCAGAAAATGAAATACCTCTTTGAATGAGGCTCAGGTTTGTACCCTTAACCTTATCGGGCGGAGAATGAAATACCTCTTTGATTGAGGCTCAGGTTTATACCCTTAACCTGATCAGGCAGAAAATGAAATACCTCTTTGAATGAGGCTCAGGTTTGTACCCTTAACCTGATCGGGCAGAAAATGGAATACCTCTTCAAAGGAGGCTCAGGTTTGTACCCTTATCCTGATCGGGCGGAAAATGGAATACCTCTTTGATTGAGGCTCAGGTTTGTACCCTTATCCCGATCGGGTGGAAGATGAAATACCTCTTTGATTGAGGCTCAGGTTTATACCCTTATCCTGATCAGGCGGAAAATGAAATACCTCTTTGATTGAGGCTCAGGTTTATACCCTTATCCTGATCGGGCGGAAAATGAAATACCTCTTTGATTGAGGCTCAAGTTTATACCCTTATCCTGATCGGGCGGAAAATGAAATACCTCTTTGATTGAGGCTCAGATTTATACCCTTATCCTGATCGGGCGGAAAATGAAATACCTCTTTGAATGAGGCTCAGGTTTGTACCCTTAACCTGATCGGGCGAAAAATGGAATGGAATCCTTGAAAGAAGAGACCATGATAGAACCTTCAGATTTTGCATAATAAATCCGACAGGGTTTTCGCAAAAGGAAGGAAAATGGGGTCCCTAAAGCTTGAAAAGGGATTGACCTTGGGCGTCTCATTGCTGAGACTAAAATCAGCTTTTGAAATTGCCTTTTGAGGGAAAATGATTGGTGGTTCGACCTCAAACCGAAATGAGACTATCTATGGTGGGACAGTGGGGACACAAGGAAGTGTGTGATGTCTTCTTTTAAATCGTTGTAATTTTGAAAAGAATTTTATATGAAAAACATGTGAAAACCAGACATCAAATAATAAAAACCGGTTCTCACTAGTGGATGAGACCGGGTCGAACTCAGGGAACGGGAATATTTCGTATTCAAGTACACAAATCTAAACTAATCTTTATTGCCGAATTATTTGAAATGTAAAATGTTTAAGAAAAGTAAAACAACTAACTATTACAACAAATGAATACCCTTCGCAGAGGGCGTAAAGTGCAATATTTACAAACCCAATTAAAATCCTAATTCTAAACTGAAAAGTAAAAAGAAGCTTTATTCTTTGTACTTCGTGTCACGTAATCGCTTTCACTCCATTCCTGTGCTGTCCTGCATAATTCAAATGAACACGAGCAGTACAAGAGATCGAAATAGAAATTATACTAAACAGCTTATTTAAATGCTAAAAATATTATGACTAAGCACTTTTACGAACTAAATTTAAAATCAAAACTAACTAACTAACTCAATTAACTAACAAGACAGTAAACTAACTATGAAAACAAAAGAAGAAATCAATGAAGGAAACATGAATTGACTGTAATAAAAGAACAAGAATTCAAGAATTTGAAAAACAACATTAACTCCAAGAATTAAAGAAAACAGGAAATTTAATGCATTAAAAAGGAAACTAACTGTAATGTAAAAAAAAAACATGAATTTAAAGAATGAAACAAACAGAAAATTAGAATGGAAACAAGCATGAAAATTTAATCAAATAAAAACATGAAATGCCATCGAATGAAAAACAGGAAATGTAATACTGTAAAACAAACAAAACAAAAGAAAAATTAAAGAAACCAGGAAATGTAAAACAAGAAATTCAAAACAGCAGAACAAGGAGACAATGAACTATGCAGGAAAAGAAATTGAAAATAGAAACTGCAAAATAAGAACTCAGATGAATGAATGATAGAAGAAAAGAATTGCAGATAAAGAAGAAATGTAATGAGTGAACAACATTAAATGTAATGCTAAAAAAAAAACAAAACAAAACATGAAATCTGACATGCAAAAATTGAAATAACAGGAAAATGAAAAAAAACAAATCAAGAACTAATTGAAATAAAAAAACAGGAAATTGATTTAACGAAAACTGAAAACCGAAATCAAAGAAAAACAAGAAATGAAGGAATCAAACTGCAAAAACGGGAAATAAAAAAAACTTACTAAACTTATCTGCTAACAGATGAATTAACAATATTACAAACAAAATCTAAAGAAAGACTTAATGAAATAGCAAATCGGCCGATGAAAAATTTAAAATAACAACTACCTATGTTTTTCTTTCTTTTCAATTTTTTTTCAAAAATAACAAAACATCGATTGAAAAGATAACAAGAAAACAAAACAGGGAAACAAATACACAATTTTTTTCTCGATTTTTTGAAACAAGACACAGCAATTTAAATGGACAATGAAAAAGAAGAATGAAGAAGTTGAAAAAGAATAAGAAGTAATCTGACAAAGAAGAAGAAGGAACAGATCGGATGAAGAAGAAAAGCAGAAGATCAGAAAAAAAAGAAGAAGAAGAAGAAGAGGAATTGGAAGAAGAAGAAGATCTGAAAAGAGGAATAAGAAGAATAAGAAGAAAAAGAATGCAGATTGGAAGAAGAAGAATTAGAAGAAGAGGAAGAAGAAGAAGAAGAGGTGAATCAGACTTACCGTGAATTGGAGGAAATCGGGGAAGAGGAGGCGGTCATCCACCGTGTGCCGTCGCCGGATTGAGGATTCACCACCACCGGATGCTGGAGTTTCATTAGAGGAAAAGGGAGAAGGGGAAGGTAGGGAAGGGAAGCACTGGCGATGGTGGAAGCTTGTAAGAAGAGAGAGAAGAGAGGGAAAGAGGGGAAAAGAAAGCAAGGTTCAGGCGTACAGGGGAGACGCCTGAACTTGCGTTTTTTTGGGTTTTTAAAAACACAAAACCGGCTGGAACCGGTTTGAAACAGACTTTTTCAGTTTTTACAAAAATGCAAACCGGTTCAAGCCGGTTTTGTTTATTATTTTTTCAGTTTTTAAAAAAATGCAAACCGGTTTGAACCGGTTTGCTTTATTATATTTTTTTTTCAGTTTTTTTCCATTTTCAAAAATTACAAACCATGTAATGGCTTGTTTTTATATTTTTTTTCAGTTTTTAAAAAAAACAAAAACTATGTAAACTAGTTTATTAGAAAGTTTTCAAAAATTAAAATCAAAACTTATTTATAAAGAAACTAAAAAAAAAACTACTCTAACTATTTATATTTATATTTAATTTTTTTTCTTTTCTAAAAAAAACAATGTTAATATCAAACATTAAAATATGTACTAAAATATACAAATAAAGCTATTTTTCATACATTTTCTATTTTGAAATCATTTTAACTCATTTAACGAAAACTAGCATAAACTTGGGTTTTTAAAACATTTTTTTTCATAAAATCATGCATATTTTAATGTTAAATCACCTTGAAATATATGCATGATCAAATACCCCCATGCTTATGTTTTGCTAGTCCTCGAGCAAACTAAAAAATGCATGAAATGAAAACTATCACCTAACTCACTTTCGTAGGAATCACGGTTGCATTTAGCTCATGCAATAAGCCCTTTCAACCCCTGGGTTACCTCAGTGGACGAGTAAGGTCTCGTGAGGGTTTGCAGTGATGCTACCCACAAACATCTCTGTCATGTATGCATAATATTACACATCCTCATAAGCAGTAGGTAATCAAAGACTTTATTTTCACAAATATTTCCTGTTATTTCAAAGTCAAAATATAATTAGAATCTTTTATATACCATCACAGAAAAAGAATTTCTTTCACTTTTCTAAATATCACAATTATTTATGTTTTATTCTTAGAAAATCCAATAAAAACATATTATTATTTACTTATCCTCACTAATATATTTTCTGCACAAGTTTTCTCAATCACACTTCTAAGCACTGAACTTTTCTCTCTTTTTCAGCTCTTTTCTCGATTTTTTCATTTTTTCCACGCTTTTTCTTTTTGCGCACTTATTCTTCTCTTATAGCTTGCGTGTGGTCTGCTTTTATGCCTTGTGCAATGTCAATATCTTCTATACTTTTTTCAATACATACCAAAAGATATCAACTAAGACATAAAAGTGACTTCCTTCATTCACCCTTATAACATGAGAGTCAAACATTTCAACTTGTATCTGTTCTCAGTTACTTAGGATCACGAAGTTTTCCACTCTCCTTTTCGAAAATGGAATTAAAAGTTTCAACTTACATCTAAGTTCCATCTACTAAGGATTGTGGAATTATCCAAACAACCTAACGCATGCTTCTTTTTCTCTTTTGAGCTATTTTTTTTTTTTTTTTACTTTTGTTCATTTGCTTAGTTTTTCAAAAATAAAACAGTGCATATTCATATTTATGATTCAAAATAAATTCTAACATGTTTCTATCATCATTTCTTCGAAATCCGCATAAACAACCATAATTTTTAGATCTATGTCAGAAAAATTTTTCGTGGGGCTTAAAAATCCTCTAAAAACATCAAATTTGAAATAACATTCATATAAGTTCAAACTCTTTCTTTAAAAATCTACTTTTCATGAGATATGTGTAAACATGTGCAAGAACGTAAACAGAAATATCAAGGTGTGCAAACTACACCCTCCCCCATGCTTGAATGACACTGTCCCAGTGGCACTCCCCCATGCTTATATGAAACTACATGAATGCACATGAGAGAAATAAATGAGGGAAAAGAGTAGAATGACCTGACATGAATTAAAAATATACGTTCTATGAATGTAATGAATGCAATGTATAAATAAGGAGAAGGTAGACAATACTGGGGATGAACCTGTGGAAATATAGGATGCGAGTAACCTTGTGAAGGGTTACTGGGTCTATACTGTGTCTGGGAGGGCTGATGGGATGGGGAAATAGACTGGTTTCGCCAACCTGGGTTATATGATGATGTAAATGAATCAGACATGGGTTTAGCGAAACCTTGGGCAGCATTCACCTGCTCCTGAACAAATTTAGGATATAATGGTGCTGCCGGACAATCCGCAACACAGTGTGCAGGGCTAGCACATAGCTCGCACACTCTTTCTACTGGATTTCTTGAAGAATTGGCTAGGAATTGATCTAACTTCCTAGTCAACTGGTCAACCTTGGTACGCAATTCTAACTCAGACCCAACTTCAGAAATCCCAACTTTCCTAAGACCACTATACAGAGATGTAGTCCTATCGAGCTGTGAAGACAAAGCATGATGCATCGTGTTTTCACTCAAGGTCTCGAATAGAGACCACGCCTCGTCCTCACTCTTGAGCATAAAAGTGCCCCCACAAGACGAATCAACCATTTGACGATGCTTCTCAGTAAGCCCGTCATAAAAATACTGCACCAACTGCCAACGAGGCACCTGGTGATGGGGACACTTGCGGAGAAGATCTTTCAATCTCTCCCAAGACTCGTGAAACTGTTCTCCCTCAATTTGAGAAAAACTAATTATAGCTTTACGAAACTGATTCATTTTACCAATTGGGAAATATTTTTTTTAAAATTCTCTTTGCATTCCTTCCCAAGTAGTAATACGAACCGTCTCAAGAGATTTTAACCAGTGCTTGGCTTTATCTTTGAGAGAGAACGAAAATAAAGTTAACCTCATAGCATCATCTCCAAAGTTATTGATTCGCACAGTCAAGCAAATCTCAAGGAATTCATCGAGATGACGATATGGGTCTTCATTGCTAAGGCCATAAAACGAGGGTAACATTTGAATTACACTGGCCTTAATCTCAAAATGGCTCGCTCCTACATCAGGTCTCGTGATGCAGGAGGCGGGAGTATACGTATTTGGCATGAAGTACTCCCTCAAAGGACGGATCAATTGATGATCGTCAGCCATTGCGTACACCTTGGAGTAGACCGGTGTAGCACACGTCCTAACTTTGGGTTTTCTACCTAACTAACGCACTAAGCGGCTAGACCACAAAGCGAGTGAACTAAAAACAACAAAAACTAAACAAACACCACGCAGTTACACATAACAGAGATTATGCATAAGAAATATGAAATCTATGTGTATGGTAACAATCGTACACAGTCACCTCTAAGGGAATCCTAATAGGTGGGCTGTGCAGAAAAGTAAGCTCGTCTCTAAGATATGCACATACGTGGTTCTAAACCTAAATGCACACAAACACTAGGCAATAAAGTGAATACTAATATTACGCCGTTCCCTGGCAACGGCGCCAAAAATTTGATGTCTTCTTTTAAATCGTTGTAATTTTGAAAAGAATTTTATATGAAAAACATGTGAAAACCAGACATCAAATAATAAAAACCGGTTCTCACTAGTGGATGAGACCGGGTCGAACTCAGGGAACGGGAATATTTCGTATTCAAGTACACAAATCTAAACTAATCTTTATTGCCGAATTATTTGAAATGTAAAATGTTTAAGAAAAGTAAAACAACTAACTATTACAACAAATGAATACCCTTCGCAGAGGGCGTAAAGTACAATATTTACAAACCCAATTAAAATCCTAATTCTAAACTGAAAAGTAAAAAGAAGCTTATTCTTCGTACTTCGTGTCACGTAATCGCTTTCGCTCCATTCTTGTGCTATCCTGCACAATTCAAATGAACACGAGCAGTACAAGAGATCGAAATAGAAATTGTACTAAACAACTTATTTAAATGCTAAAAATATTATGACTAAGCACTTTTACGAACTAAATTTAAAATCAAAACTAACTAACAACTAACTCAATTAACTAACAAGACAGTAAACTAACTATGAAAACAAAACAAGAAATCAATGAAGGAAACAAGAATTCAAGAATTTGAAAAACAACATTAACTCCAAGAATTAAAGAAAAAAGGAAATTTAATGCATTAAAAAGGAAACTAACTGTAATGTAAAAAAAAAACATGAATTTAAAGAATAAAACAAACAGAAAATTAGAATGGAAACAAGCATGAAAATTTAATCAAATAAAAACATGAAATGCCATCGAATGAAAAACAGGAAATGTAATACTGTAAAACAAACAAAACAAAAGAAAAATTAAAGAAACCAGGAAATGTAAAACAAGAAATTCAAAACAGCAGAACAAGGAGACAATGAACTATGCAGGAAAAGAAATTGAAAACAGAAACTGCAAAATAAGAAATCAGATGAATGAATGATAGAAGAAAAGAATTGCAGATAAAGAAGAAATGTAATGAGTGAACAACATTAAATGTAATGCTAAAAAAAACAAAACAAAACAAAACATGAAATCTGATATGCAAAAATTGAAAGAACAGGAAAATGAAAAAAAAACAAATCAAGAACTAATTGAAATAAAAAAATAGGAAATTGATTTAACGAAAACTGAAAACCGAAATCAAAGAAAAACAAGAAATGAAGGAATCAAACTGCAAAAATAGGAAATAAAAAAAACTTACAAAACTTACCTGCTAACAGATGAATTAACAATATTACAAACAAAATCTAAAGAAAGACTTAATGAAATAGCAAATCGTCCGATGAAAAATTTAAAATAACTACCTATGTTTTCCTTTCTTTTCAATTTTTTTTCAAAAATAACAAAACATCGATTGAAAAGATAACAAGAAAACAAAACAGGGAAACAAATACACAAATTTTTTTCTCGATTTTCTGAAACAAGACAACAATTTAAATAGACAATGAAAAAGAAGAATGAAGAAGTTGAAAAAGAATAAGAAGTAATCTGACGAAGAAGAAGAAGGAACAGATCAGAAGAAGAAAAGCAGAAGATCAGAAAAAGAAGAAGAAGAAGAAGAGGAATTGGAAGAAGAAGAAGAAGAAGATCTGAAAAGAAGAATAAGAAGAATAAGAAGAATAAGAAGAAAAAGAATGCAGATTGGAAGAAGAAGAAGAAGAAGAAGAAGAAGAAGAAGAAGAAGAGGTGAATCAGACTTACCGTGAATTGGAGGAAATCGGGGAAGAGGAGGCGGTCATCCACCGTGTGCTGTCGCCGGATTGAGGATTCACCACCACCGGATGCTGGAGTTTCATTAGAGGAAAAGGGAGAAGGGGAAGGTAGGGAAGGGAAGCACCGACGATGGTGGAAGCTTGTAAGAAGAGAGAGAAGAGAGGGAAAGAGGGGAAAAGAAGGCAAGGTTCAGGCGTACAGGGGAGACGCCTGAACTTGCGTTTTTTTGGGTTTTTAAAAACACAAAACCGGCTAGAACCGGTTTGAAACAGACTTTTTCAGTTTTTACAAAAATGCAAACCGGTTCAAGCCGGTTTTGTTTATTATTTTTTCAGTTTTTAAAAAAATGCAAACCGGTTTGAACCGGTTTGCTTTATTATATTTTTTTTTCAGTTTTTTTCCATTTTCAAAAATTACAAACCATGTAATGGCTTGTTTTTATATTTTTTTTCAGTTTTAAAAAAAAACAAAAACTATGTAAACTAGTTTATTAGAAAGTTTTCAAAAATTAAAATCAAAACTTATTTATAAAGAAACTAAAAAAAAAAACTACTCTAACTATTTATATTTATATTTAATTTTTTTCTTTTCTGAAAAAAACAAACACTTAAAATGAATATAGAATTATTTTTCTCCAATTTTTATTTTTTTATTTTTATTTTTATTGAAAACTAAAACTAAAATACTTTGTTAATATCAAACATTAAAATATGTACTTATATACAAATAAAGCTATTTTTCATACATTTTCTTTTTTGAAATCATTTTAACTCATTTAACGCAAACTAGCATAAACTTGGGTTTTTAAAACATTTTTTTCATAAAATCATGCATATTTTAATGTTAAATCACCTTGAAATATATGCATGATCAGTGTGCAAATCTAAGAGTTCATGCTCTCAAAGAAGGGAAGGAATCAAGTCCTTAAGAGGGATTTAAAATTGGTGTCGGGATGTATCAAAAACGAACATCAAGCTCTCACTTCACGTCAGTATAGCTAGAAAATATTGTCAAAATGTTGTTGATTCAAAGTTTTTGAAAATGTTGCACATTGTAGCAGAGATATTCTTTCTTTTCTACCTAAAGCATTACCTCCGAAAAAGGTTCACTTCGTAGAATCGAGATTGGAAACCCAAATTGCTTGCAATTGCCCTTCTTCAAGGAAGCTATCAGTTTCCTTGATATGAACAAGAAAGAGAATTTGATATTATGAAAGCAATTGATGAAAGAATACTGATAATAGAATTTCATAAATTTAAGGAGAATTCTTGATAGATTTGGCAGTTTGACATCCTGGGAGCTTCTCTCATGATAATCTTTTTGCACTCTTTTTGGATTCTTTTGGGTTTTTTGCTACATTCTCCTTCATTTTGGAGGTGTTCTGACCTTTTCTCTCTTTTTTTTTCTCTCTTGCTCTCTTTTGGGAAGGGTACGTCACAAACTCCTTTAACTTAGAGATGTTTCAATCCTTCTTTGATGGTATTGGCTTATGGATTAGAGATCTTTGAAGGATAGCTGAAATTAAATATCTTTTAGGGATTGTCGGTAGGTTCATCGCATCTGCCTTCATCTTGACAGTGCTTTGGACTTTCTCTGGAAGGATCCGTCACAAACTCCGTCATCTTGGAGATGTTTCAAATCTTTTTTGGCCCCGGGGGTCTACTCACTTAATTCGCCTTCATCTTGACGACAATTGAGAGATCCCTTTTGCTGATATTTAATTGCAACTTAGGTGATTTTGAGGAGACGGGGCTTGGATGAATTCTCTTTTTTTCTAGCGCTCAGGATATTTTCACTGCCTCATTTTCACAAGAATGGTCTTTAAAAATGTGTCATTGACTGCGATCAATATCAATCATCTATGGCTTTGCAATAACATTGAATCTTCTTTTCTGGCCATATCGAGGATTTATCCTTCATCCTTTTGGTTGGCCAATAAAAAGAATTTGAAATTTGAATCTCTTTTCGCAAAAGCTTCACTCTTTTGGAAGTAATGCTAAAGGTAAATTGAGGAAAAATTTGTAAGACAAAGTTTTTAGAATCAACAAATAATTTCGTTGACAAATTGACAAAATTTTCTTGAAATCCTTGGTGAAAGAGAGCACTTGAGGTCCGGCTCAACACATCCGTGACGAAAATTACCCTCTCCTTTCCCCAAAGGAGGCGACTAATAATATCAGTTCCATTAAGAACGACCATCTTTAGGAATAATATTAGTTCGATTAAGAATGACTATCGGTTCATTTGGAACACTATCAGTTCAATGAAGAACGACTATCAGTTCACTTGGAACACTATCAGTTCGAAGAAGAACGACTATCAGTTCACTTGGGAACAATATCAGTTCGATGAAGAATGACTATCAGTTCGCTTGGAACATTATCAGTTCAATGAAGAACGACTATCAGTTCACTCGGAACATTATCAGTTCAATGAAGAACAACTATCAATTCACTTGGGAATACTATCAGTTCAATTAAGAACGACTATCAGTTCACTCGGAACATTATCAGTTCAATTAAGAACGACTATCAGTTCACTCGGAACATTATCAGTTCAATGAAGAACAACCATCAGTTCACTTGGGACACTATCAGTTCAGTGGAGAACAACTATCAGTTCACTTGAAACACTATCAGTTTGATGAGGAACGACTATCAGTTCACTTGGAACACTATCAGTTTGATGAAGAACGACTATCAGTTCGCTTGGAACACTTATCAGTTCACTTGGAACACTATCAGTTCAATGAAGAACGACTATCAGTTCACTTGGAACACTATCAGTTCAATGAAGAACAACTATTAGTTCACTTGGGGGAACAATATCAGTTCGATTAAGAACGACTATCAGTTCACTTGAGAACAATATCAGTTCGATTAAGAACGTCCATCGATTCGTTGGGAACAATATCAGTTCAATTAAGAACGACTATCAGTTCACTTGGAACAATATCAGTTTACTGAAGAACAGGGACCATTATAGAGAGTTGGATCGCTTCTATGAATGGTTTCAGGATTATCCCCTTATCCTGAACGGGGAATGGAAATTGGATGACCTAGTGGTCGAAATTGAGAATTTTGGTAATTTGAAAATTGGAAATTGGGTGCTCCGGAGGTCGAAATTGAAAATTGAATGACCCGGAGGTCGAAATTGAAAATTGAATGACCCGAAGGTCGAAATTGAGAATTTGGTAATTGGAATTGAGACTTGGAATTTGTAATTGAGAATTGGGTGACCCGAGGATTTGAATTGGAATTGGTGGGCAAAATATCAATTTTGAGCAATCGACAGACCCTGATGATTGAAATGACTTGAATTAACAAAGGAGAATAATGAGTTCGAGTCAGAGCTCGAAGAAAATATAGAGATCACGAGTGGGAACCCGGATCAACACAAGAAAATGAAAAGCTTGAATCAGAGCTCGAATGATGTAGAGAGATCACGAGTCAGAACCCGGATCAACAAAAGAAAATAAAGAGCTCAAATCTGAGCTTGAATGAATAGAGAGATCTCGAGTCGGAACCCGGATCAACAAAAGAAAAGGAAGAGCTCGTATCTGAGCTTGAATGAATAGAGAGATCTCGAGTCGGAACCCGGATCAACAAAAGAAAAGGAAGAGCTCGTATCTGAGCTTGAATGAATAAAGAGATCTCGAGTCGGAACCCGGATCAACAAAAGAAAATGGAGAGCTCACATCTGAGCTCAAATGAATAGAGAGATCTCGAGTCGGAACCTGGATCAACGAAAGAAAATGAAGAGCTCGCATCTGAGCTCGAATGAGGTAATGAGATCACGAGTCGGAACCCGGATCAACAAAAGAAAATGAAGAGCTCGAATTTGAGCTAGAATGAATAAAGAGATCTCGAGTCGGAACTCGAATCAACAAATGAAAATAAAGAGCTCGAATCTGAGCTCGAATGAAAAAAGAGATCTCGAGTCGGAACCCGGATCAACAAATGAAAATAAAGAGCTCGAATCTGAGCTCGAATGAATAAAGAGATCTTGAGTCGGAACCCGGATCAACAAATGAAAATGAAGAGCTCGAATCTGAGCTCGAGTAAGGTAAAGAGATCACGAGTCGGAACCCGGATCAACAAAAGAAAATAAAGAGCTCGAGTCAGGGCTCGAGTAAGGTAAAGAGATCACGAGTCGGAACCCGGATCAACAAAAGAAAATAAAGAGCTCAAGTCAGGGCTCGAGTAAGGTAAAGAGATCACGAGTCGGAACCCGGATCAACAAAAGAAAGATGATTTACAGGAAAACCTGAGTCGGAACTCGGTTTTTCAAAGAAAATGTAATTTGAAGGAAAATCCGAGTCGGAACTCGGTATTTCAAAGAAAATATAATTTGAAGGAAAATCCGAGTCGGAACTCGGTTTTTCAAAGAAAATATAATTTGAAGGAAAATCCGAGTCGGAACTCGGTTTTTCAAAAATAATTTGAAAGAAAACCCGAGTCGGATCTCGGTTTTTTAAAGAAAAAATATAACCAACTTGAAAGTTGGATTGGAATTCAGATCTTCAGAGGAGAACCCGATTAGGGGATCAAAATTTTGCAAATTGTTAGTGCAGGAATTGGATTTTTGAAAAGAGGATTCTATCTGTAGAATTTTGAGGAGAAATCAACAGAGATTGTAAACTGGAGTCAGAGATTGATGATTAGGATGAGAAATCCTTCATAGTCTCAGGATTTATCCCTTATCCTGAATGGGAACTGGAATTGGCTGCATAGTTAATGCAAATGCCATGCACATGCACTTGAAATGCAAATGAATGGTGAGAGATTTTATTTGACCCTGCCTGCATACAGAATGTTTGAAAACAAATTTTCAAAAAGATGCTCCAGTGTAATGGGGAAGAGAGAATAATATTAAAAAAACAGAACAACCAAAAGAAGAATGTCATAATTAAATGAGAAAAGTTGATGATTTTATTGATGCCTTAAAAGGGATGACAGCTTGAAAAAGGAAAACAACTATGACTTATATCGTCCTGACAAAAATAAATATGACAAAATGAGAAGGCATTGGCATTGGCATTGTCATTCTTCTGAGTGATCTGGGAAAGGCTTGGTCAGGACTGTAACTCGTCCCTCTCTTTCTTCCAACACCAAAAGCTCTTTATCGATGTAGTCCTGTACAATATTTTTGAGAATGAAGCAGCGTTCAGTATCGTGCCCCATTGCCCGATGAAACTTGTAGAAACAATCTTTCCATTTCCCCATGGTGACGGGAGGATCCACAATCCTTGGAAGTTTGATCATATACCTAAAGGAGTAAACTCGCGATCATAACTCCAACCATCATGCTTTATCTTCTTCGGATTGCTGGATTTCTGTTGAATGCTGACTTCTTTGACTTCTTTCTGGGAATTGGACTGAACTTTCTTGGTTAGGGCTACTGGATGTTCTTCTTCTCTGCTTTCAACAAAGAGGTTCTTATCAATATAGTCTTGCATAATGTTTTTGAGGACAAAACAGTGATCAGTGTCATGCCCTACTGCTCGATGGAATTTGCAAAACTGGTTCAAGAATCTTCCCATGATGGTGGGAGGATCTGTGGCTTTTGGGAGCCTGACTAATCCCTTAACCAACATGTATTCAAGGACTTTGTCGAGTGGCTCGCCTATAGGAGTGAAATCTCGATCGCCGCTCCAGTTTCCGCGCTTTGGTTTTTCTTGATTTTTTTCCTTTTGCTGAGGGCTGGATTGAAAAGGTCTATTCTGGATTCTAGAATACTTTCCTTTCAGATCTTTAGACTCTTCTAACTTGCTGTTTTGACTGCCTCTATTTTTGTTGTTGCTGGGTTTAGCACTGGTTGCACTGTTGTGGTCTCCAATGATGCTCATAGGGATAGTGACAGATGCCTCTTCTTTAACGGAAACTTTTCCGAAATTGGCTTCAGCTTGCTCGGATAATATCTTGATCATCATTCTTTTGAACAACCGATATATAGCGGGATCAATCTCCTCCTTGATGGTCTGAGCTCCCTCTTTGACAGACTTTATGGAATCCATTTCTCACTCACTGTCTGTAACTAATGTGCTGAAGTAGCGCGGTCTTTGATCTTGTCAGGATCACACAACTATGCCAATGCCCTCTGCAGAACCACATGGGATGTTTAACATGATGAAAAAAAAAGAATTTTGAAAGCAACAATCTTGAGAGAAAAACAAATGATGGGATCAGGCTGGCAATCTTGGAAGGAGATGATAAACAAAACTTTTGGATAAAATTTGGAAGATATATCGAAAAACAAGGTTCTTGGAGATATGAGCAAAATCTGAAATTTTGAAAATTTGCAGGCAGGATCGGAATAAAGCTGGAAATCCGAGATCCAGTAGAACGGGGGAATGGAAAAATCGCCTGGAGTTTTGAAAGAAATTGGATATTTGAGAAAATCATCCAGGGTTTGAGAAAAAGACCTTGTGGAAAATAAGGATAATTTGAAAAAAAAAGGCCTAATGAGTTGGAAAACATTGGGAAATGTAAAGAATTGAGGAAATCATACATACAATCACATCCTGCACAAACATTTATGCACATTCAGCACTCCCTAGAAGGTTGACTCTAGATGCATCATTTTGAAAACAGCTGTAGGACCTTAATCCTAACTCTAGGTTCAGATCATCTTTATCCAATCCAGTTATGCCGATATACCCGAATCGAAATCCGATGTACGTGGCATATAATCTCAACTCCGGTTCTAAGGTAAGGTTTTCCAACATCCTTGAGCGCCTACCGATATACTTCGGACTGTGGCCCGCGGTACGTGGTAGGGGGGTGTTAACCCAAATAGTTGGCCCAGTTGTGAGGCTTTGTCCCGAACTAGGGTTCTGGAAGAGAGCCCAGCAACGTGAAGACCGGGTAATGATAGGTAAGGGAGGTTTTGAAAAATGATCACATGCAAGAAATAGAGGGCTCTAAATTCTAGAGAGATAGATTTTTGAAAACTTTGAAGAAGCATACATTGTTTGCATTCAGATCCTAAATTGAGGAGAGTTGTATTTGGACCTAAGTCTATGTGAACATGAAAATATCTCCTCAATCTGATCCTACCAAACCATACCTAGTCTATATGCAGTCAATGTCAGCTAGGTCAGAATCTAGGCTTCTAGGTTCGCATGATATCAAAAGTAAAAGAGCTGACATTTTGTGAACATAATTTCGATAATTGAACTAAGTCAAGCACTACTTTGATCAGACAATGACAGGTCCCATCTCGGTCGCCAAACCTGTTGTCGTCGCAAAATTTTTCCCGTCTTCCCTTCCTTGCGGAAGAGAGAGAGGGAACGCTTTCGCGCTTCAAACTTGACCGGATTTTGGAAAATGGTTTTGAAATACTCGCCTCCATTTTTGAAAATTGCGGGAAAATCCATGGGATGGGGCTCGACCTGTCGGTACGAGGTTCGACCATTCCTGTCGCCTTTAACAGAGGTAATCGAACCAATGACCAAAATTGTGCTTGACTTAGTGAAATTATCGAAGGTATGTTCTATCCTAAATGCACAGAGAATTCAGGCATGTGCTATGAGACTTTGGAAAATGTAAGTTGGAAAACATGATGCATGCTCAGAAAACCTTTGGAGTTGAAAGATATTTCTCAAGGAAAAGGTCAATTTCTCAGGAAACTCAGATGAAAAGGGTTTTTGAAATCACGAGAAAGTTCATAAAGATGTGGGAAAATCATGAATAGTTGAAAATCCTGGGAAAATAGAAGTGATTCTTGAGAAAAAGGTGAACATTTGAAAAGGGAAACACTTCTCAGGAAAACTCGGACTTTGAGGATTTTCTTAAGAAAATGATGGAAAATTCATAAGAAAACTCATTGGAGAAGAAAAACTGAAACTTGGGAAATTGAAATCCTGGGAATCTTACCCTTTGAAAATTGATTTTTGATTCTTGAGAAAGATTGGGAAACTCCTTTTGAAAATCTTGAGAAAATAATCTTTTCCATGGAAAACTGTGGAAAAACTTGACTTGGGAAAACCGATTTTGAAAAATTCTCAGAGTTTTTTGAGAAATCGATTTTCTTGAAATGAAATTTTCTTGAGCAAATCATGGGAAAACCAAAGATTTCATGATGCAAATGACATGAGTGTATGAATGCACTTTGAAAAATTTTCTAAGAAATTTGTTGGAAAAGTGTGTATTAAGTCAAAATAAATCCTTCACATATTCTGACTGTGGCCATGAATATGTTCAGAGTTTAATTGATTTAATGCACAATACTTTGAAAATATTAGAAATATGATGTGCATTTTAAGATAGCCTAAGAGTGTAGGCTCAATGTGACTGGTAGAAAGATGATGGATCTAGGTCTCGTCCATATTCCGACTAGGGCCGTAAATATGGATTCCATCGAGCCCATCAACTCCCTAAGAGTTGGTGCACGTGCCATTCGTGTACATCCATAGTGCTTTTGAAATAAAATGCATGAATCACATAAGCAGGATATTGCATAAATTTAAACTATATGATATGCATCCTAGTCTAAGCAGAAAATTGAATCTCTTATTCCAAAATTTACATTATTACATCACTAAATAAATGAAATAAAGGGAATTGCAGACTTCAGCTCCTTCATTTGAATGTCCCTGCCAAACTTGAAATAGGGTTAGCTCAAATATGTGGGTTTTTCCAAGATTTTCCAATAATATTATGAAATTATTGGATTTAATTGGATATAAACCCTATTCTCATACTTCCTTGATATTTGAAATGATGTAAATGCAATAAATTCAGTGGAAAATAGTTTGAAATTCGGAATTGGGGTCAAAATGACCAAAATACCCCTAATATTAAAGTTATATCTTTAAAATCAGGGTTTTTGAAGGAAATTTTGGTAAAAATTGAGATTTTGAAATTCAAATTGAAACAAATGATGGTGAAATGCAGTATGAGACATTATGACATGCTGCTAAACACATTAGGACTGTAAAATCAGACTTTGACATTTTGCAATTTATCCAAAATAACGAATTTCGCTTGTTTTTCGCTTGGATCCAGGTCCCGCGGGGCCCTGTTTTGATTATATGGCTAAATCAAGCCTCAAATGAATTCCAAATTACACCAAATTCGGTATGAAGCATCTACCTACTCTGATAAACATCCTATAATGCTGAAAATCACGAAATGATATGATTTGCATGCTAAAATTTAAAGAAAATCCTAAAAAGGATGGATTTTGCTTATGGACCCGAACCAAATGCAATGCTTAATATAATAATGCAAAATTTACACCATGAAAACTTCTGATATTTTGCAGACCGCTAAAGGACCTGAAATGGAACATTTTTGGTTTTTACAGCCTCGAGATTTGAGCCATGGTGAGTTCGGTAACAGGGATTTGGTTCTGACGAAGGTAAGAATCAACCTGATCTAATATAAAATGCTAAAAAAATAGAAAACAGCCATGGAAATTTCTGATATTTAACAGAGCTATGCAAGACACCTACATGGACAACTTTCATGTTCATGACTTTGGCATTTGATCAACAGAAACATGGATAAAAATATAACTTTTCATTCCTAAATTGACAGAACAGACAAATGTAGCAAAACAGAAGACTAAAAACAAAATCCGAAACAGGTATCACAACTGTTTTAAAAATCACAAGCTTTTAGATGCAAACATAGAACATCTCGAACATAACATTCACTTTTTACAGATTCGGGTTTGGAGCAATACCCAAAGAGAACTCATAGCTCTAAGTCGATCCAAGGTCTCAGAAGCCCAAATCAGGCTCTGACACGTGTCCCTAACTCTCGGATTTTTGTCAGACATTAAAATATATAATAAACATTGGAGAAAATCAGGTTACAAACTAGACATCCCCTCGAGTTCATAACATCTTTTGGATCGAAAATCGGATCTCCCATGATGGAGATCTCGATTTTACAAGTCGGAAAAGATATTTTAAAATGCATCCCAGGTAATAAAACCCGACTCACCTTTTTGAACGTTTACCGCAGTAAACAAATTCAAATCTCTCAGAATGTTTGGCACATTTCTAGGACACCTAAGGGCAAATTCCATGATTTTTTTGGAATTTTTAATGAAAAATAAATGCATGAAATGACGTGTGGACTGACTGACAAAAACAGAGAGCTACTGAAATTGAGCAGAATTGAAATAAATGCTTAATTAAACCTAATTAACCTATGAAACATGCTAAATTAATGAAATAAAATACAAATTAAATCTAGCTAAATACATGAATGCTAAAAATCATCAAGGAAGCATAATTATGTATTTTTATATTTGTCGTTTTATGAGAATAGCTCAATCCATTCCTCGGATGAACTCTTTCTTCAAACGACACCCAAATCAAATCATGATATGAAATCGAGAGGAAAAGAGGTGCACCTTGCTTCGTTACGCAGCTTTGAAACTCTTGAAAGGGACTGCTACCAAGGGCTTCATTAGTCCTTCGATCCGGGCTTCGGATGATTCACCAAGATTGACCCACGCTTGAATCGAATTGGCCACAGCACGAGCAATGTAGGTACTTCACTGCACCTTCTCCACTGAGCCCAAGGGGGGCATGAATTCCAGAGTTCTAAATCATGTTATGAAGAAAAGCTAGGTTGAATTTCAAAGTCCAGAATGAGCTCTCCTAGGCTGGTCGTGGAGCCTTGTTTTTATAGATTTTTTCTGAAAATTTTGAATTTCAAACAGGCTCAATCTGAGCCCTCCATGTGGCGCCATCTCAGGGGTGCTATTTTGATTTTTTGAGAAAATAAAATGAGAAAATTTATGGTGAGACACCTCAGCAGAATTTGAAAATTTTCAAAATTGGGGTTTGTTTGATTTTCTCTACAGGAGGCTCCCAGATTGCGCCACCTCAGAGGGTGCTCTCTTGGAGTTTGAAATTCAAATTCCTAATTTTCTGAAGCTTCTCAAATGGCGCCACCTCAGGGGCTATTTTTATTAAAAATATAAAATAAATAAAAGAAATGAAGCCAAGTGGGGCTCTAGATTGGCGCCACCTCAAAAGGAGGTTTGAGGTGTAAAGCTGGAAACAGTAGGAGCATGCCATGTGGCGCCACCTCTGGAAGCTCTTGACACATGTCAGAAGGACAGGAGTGGAAGAAGCAGACTGTGCCACCTTAGAGGAATTCAAATTCTACTTTTTCTGCAAGAAAGGAGAGGCTGACATGTGGCGCCACCTCCAAGTTGCTCCTCACTACCATGTGGCAGGAGAACAGGACTGGAATAAGCAAAATGCGCCACCTCAGAGGGGGGGGGGTTCTACTTTTTCTGATGCAGGGAGGTCTGGACATGTGGCAAACAAGTGTCAGCTGTCTGGAGGGGTTTTCTCAAATGGCGCTACCTCAGAAGGAGATTTGAATTTCAAATGGAGGTTGGCCCTGGAGGAATGGAGGATGGACATGTGGCAGTTCCTCAGAGTGGCTCCTACAATGCCATGTGGCAGGAGGGAAAAGCAAGGAACATGTGGCGTCCTCATAGACAAAGTAGAAAAAGGTAGAACTCCAGGATTTGCGCCACCTAGTTCTTGTCTGAAAATTTTTGAATGGTTGCTTTTTCTAAAGAAAGCCAAGAGTGACACGTGTCCTCTACTTTTTCTGAAGGAAGCTAGAAGTGACACGTGTCTCCTACTTTTTTGAGAAAAGGTAGGGGAAGACATGTGTCATTCTGCTTTTTCTGAAAGAAGCAGAGAATGACACGTGGCAGAGGGAAGAGAAGGAGGTCCATGCCATGTGGCGCCATCTCAGACAAAATGGAAAAGGTGAAGTTCAGGATTTGCGCCACCTCTGGAAAGATTTGAATATTTGAATTCCAGTTTTTTCTGAAGAGAGCAGGAAATGACACGTGGCATCTACTTTTTCTGAGAAGAGCAGAGAATGACACATGTCACCTGCTTTTTCTGAAAAGAGTAGAGGATGCCATGTGTCCTCTGCAGGAGACAAACTTCAAATGGCGCCACCTCAGAGGAGACAAGCCTACCCTTTCTGGAGGAAGATAGGAGTGACACATGTCTCCTACTCTTCTGAGAAAAGTAGGAAGAGACATGTGTCAGTCTACTTTTTCTGAAGGAGGGAGAGGTTGACACTTGTCCTCTGCAGGAGACACACTTCAAATGGAACCACCTCAGAGGAGACAAGCTCCACTTTTTCTGGACAGGACAACCTATGACACTTGGCATCTCAGAGTGATCTTTGGAATGACACATGGCGCAGGGTGAAGATGGTGGATACTGACACATGGCAGATAAATGGGATGACATGTGGCAGCTTCTTAAGGTAGCCCCACACTAACACTTGGCAGATAAATGGGAGGAGAGAGAAAAGACAAGTGGCGCCAATCCAGGGGACAAGGATCTTATATTTTTGAGTTTTTCAAAGTTTAGCTTTTTCAAAAGAAAAGCCTATGTGACACCACCTCAGTGTGGGTCCCACATTGCTTCTTTATTGAAATAAGGATAGAACAACTTCTTTTTGGAATTTTCATAAAATCTGGACTAATTGGTAAAACAGAATTTTTTAGAAAGAGTTGGCCCCTATAGGTCGATTTTGTAAAAGAATGATAGTTGAAATAGCTGATAAAAAGGCAAAATCTGAGTTGAAATTTATTGAAAATTATCCAGATTGTTTTCCTCATAAAATATTTTGAAATTCAGAGCCCTGGGGGTAAAATGGGAAGAGTTGATAATTTTGAAGACCCAGGGTTTCGAAATCACTTTTGAAAAGAGTTGAAATTCAAATCTGGATTGAAAATTTTGAAATCGAGAGTTCTGGACCTCAAAATGACATGTTGTGCAGTGCAGTGATATGAAATGCTCATGCAATGATATGCAATGCCATGTCTTATGCAATAGAATCTTGAACCAAGACTTGGAGATGCCTGTCTCCTGTCAGGAATAAAATTTTGAACCTCTGAGCTAAAAATAAAGAAATTTTGAGAGTTACAGATGAAATTTAGACTTTTGCAAGGTCCGGGCTCAGAAAATAACCATTTTGCCCTCCGGCGATTTCAGAGGCTGGATGTTAATGCTTGGTGAAAATGTTGGAGAGGTGAATGAAAATTTGGGGTGTTTACAATGTTGTCCAAAAAACTTTATAGAAATTCAATCGTGCATTTATGTGTTCTAAGGCTGTCAACAAAAATTTATAGTGATTCAATCATGCATATATGTTTTCTAAGGCGGTCAAAAAAAATTCACAGTGATTGAATCATGATGATATCTGTTCTAAGGGTGTCAAAAAAAATTATATTGATTTAATCATACATATATGTGTTCTAATGCCCTCAAAAAAAATTCTAGTGATTCATTCACACATATATGTGTTCTAATGCTAAAAAAAAAACTTGTAGTGATTCAATCACGCATATATGTGTTTTGAGGCTGTCAAAAAACTTTATAGTGATTCAATCATGCATACAAGTGTTCTAAGGTTGTCAAAAAAAATCATTGTTTTTCAATCATGCGTATATGTGTTCTAATGCTGTCAAAAAAAAATTCATAGTGATTAAATCATGCTTACATGTCTTCTACGGCTGTTAAAAAAATTTCACAGTGATACCAACATGCATATATGTGTTCTAAGGCTTTCAAAAAAATTTTAAAGTCATTCAATCATGCAGATATGTGTTCTAAGGGTACAAAAAAAATTCACAGTGATTCAATCATGCATATATGTGTTTTAACGGTGTCAAAAAAATTTCATAGTGATTCAATCATTCATATATGTGTTCTAAGGCTGTCAAAAAAATCTCATAGTGATTCAATCATGCATATATGTGTTCTAAGTCTGTCAAAAAATTCCATAGTTATTCAATCTTGCATATATGTGTTCTAAGGTTGTCAAAATAATTTCATAGTGACTCAATCATGGAGATATGTGTTCTAAGGTTGTCAAAATTTTTTTATAGTGATTCAATCATGCATATATGTGTTCTAAGGGTGTCAAAAAAAATTATAGTGATTAAATCACGCATATATGTGTTCAAATGCTCTAAAAAAATTTATAGTGATATAATCACGCATATATGTGTTCTAAGGCAGTCAAAAAATATTCATAGTGATTCAATCATCTATATATGTGTTCTAAGGCTGCAAAAAAAAATCATAGAGATTCAATCACGCATATACATGTTTTAAGGCTGTAAAAAAAATTGATAGTGATTCAATCATTCATATGTGTGTTTTGAGGCTGTCAAAGAAATTTTATAGTGATTCAATCGTGCATATATGTGTTCTAAGGCTGTTAAAAAAATTTCATAGTGATTCAATCATGCTTATATGTAGTCTAAGGGTGTCAAAAAAAATTTATAGTACTTCAATCATGCATATATGTGTTCTAAGGCTGTAAAAAAAATTTATAATGATTCAATCATGTAGATATGTGTTCTAAGGTTGTCAAAAAAAAATTAAAGTAATTCAATCATTCCTATATGTGTTCAAATGCTCTCAAAAAAAATTTGGAGTGATTGAATCATGCATATATATGTTCTAAGGCTGTCAAAAAAATTCATAGTGATTAAATCTTGCATTTATGTGTTTTGAGGATATAAAAAAATTTCATGGTGATTCAATCATGCATATATATGTTCTAAGGTTGTCAAAAAAATTTATAGTGATTCAATCAAGCAGATATGTGTTCTAAGGTTGTCAAAAAATATTTATAGTGATTCAATCATGCATATGCGTGTTCTAATGCTCTTAAAAACAATTTACAGTCATTAAATCATGCATATATGTGTTCTAAGGTGGTAAAAAAAAATCATAGTGATTACATCATGCTTATATGTGTTCTAAGGCTGTCTAAAAAATTTTGTATGGATTCTATCATCTATATATATGTTCTAAGGCTGTCAGAAAAATCTCATAGTGATTCAATCATTCATATATGTGTTCTTTGTTTTTAAAAAAAATCATAGTGCTTCAATCATTCATATGTGTGTTCTAAGGCTGTCAAAAAAAATTAATAGTGATTCAATCATGCATATATGTGTTCTAAGGCTGTCAAAAGAATTCCATAGTGATTTAATCATGGATATATGTGCTCTAAGGCTGTCAAAAAAAATTTATAGTGATTCAATCATGCATATATGTGTTCTAAGGCTGTCAAAAAACATTCATTGTGATTCAATCAGGCGTATATGTGTTCTACGGCTCTTAAAAAAAATCATACTAACTCAATCATGCAGATATGTGTTCTAAGGTTGTCAAAAAACATTTATAGTGACTCAATCATGCATATATGTGTTTTAAGGCTGTCCAAAAATTTTCCTAGTGACTTAATCATGCATATATGTGATCAAAGGCTGCAAAAAAAATTCATAGTGATCCAATCATGCATATATATGTTTAAAGGCACGCAAAAAGATTTTGATAGTGATTCAGTCATGGACATATATGTTCTAAAGTTGTCAAATAAAAAATATACTGATTCATTCATGCATAAATGTGTTCTAATGCCCTCACAAAAAGTTTCTAGTGATTCAATCACGCATATATGTGTTCTAAGGCTGTCAAAAAAATTTCATAGTGACTCAATCATGCATATATGTGTTCTAAGGCTGAAAAAAAAATTCATAGTAATTCAATCATGCATATATGAGTTCAAAGCCTATCAAAAAAATTTCAAAGTGATTCAATCATGCAGATATGTGTTCAAAGGCTGTCAAAAAAAATTCATAGTCATTTAATCATGCAAATATGTGTTCTATGGTTGTCAAAAAAAATTATACAGATTCAATCATGTATATATGTGTTCTAAGGGTGTCAAAAAATTTTCATAGTGATTCAATCATGCATATATGTGTTGTAAGTCTGTCAAAAAAAATCATCGTGATTTAATCCTGCATATATATGTTCTAAGTTTATCAAACAAAGTTCATAGTGATTCAATCATTCAGATATGTGTTCTAAGGTTGTCAAAAAAAATTATAGTGATTCAATCGTGCATATATGTGTTCTGAGGTTGTCAAAAAAAATTTATAGATGTTCAATGATGCATATATGTGTTCTAAGGCTCTCAAAAAAATTTCATAGTGATTCAATCATGCATATATGTGTTCTAGGGCGGTTAAAAAATTTTTACAGTGATTCAATCAAGCAGATATGTGTTCAGAGGTTGTCAAAAAAATTTATAGTGATTCAACCAAGCATATATGTGTTCTAATGCTCTTAAAAAAAAATTTAGGATTCAATCACGCATATATGTGTACAATGGCTGTCAAAAAAATTCACAGCGATTCAATCATGCATATATGTGTTCTAAGGCTGTCAAAAAAATTTCATAGCAATTTAACGAAGCTTATATGTGTTCTAAGGGTGTCAAAAAATTTTCATAGTGATTCAATTATGCATATACGTGCTCAAAGACTGTCAAAAAAAATTTCTGGTGATTCAATCATGCAGATATGTGTTCTAAGGTTGTCAAAAAAAATTATAGTGATTCGATCATGCATATATGGTTTCTAAGGTTGTCAAAAAAATTTCATAGTGATTAAATCTTGCATATATGTGATCTAAAACTGTAAAAAGAAATTCATAGTGATTCAAACATACATAGATGTGTACTATGGTTGTTAAAAAAATTTCACAGTGATTCAATCCTGCATATATGCGTTCTAAGGCTGTAAAAAAAAATTCATAGTGATTCAATCAAGCAAATATGTGTGCTAAGGCAGTCAAAAAAATTCACAGTGATTCAATCATGCATATATGTGTTCTAAGGCTATAAAAAAAAATTAAAGTAATTTAATCAAGCCTATATGTGTCCTAAGGGTGTCAAAAAAATTTCATAGTGATTCAATCCTGCATATATAGGTGTTCAAAGGCTATCAAAAAAAATTCATAGTGATTCAATCATGTAGATATGTGTTCTAAGGTTGTCAAAAAAAATTTATAGTGAATCAATCATGCATATATGTGTACTAATGCTCTAAAAAAAAAATTATAGTGATTCAATCAAGCAAATATGTGTTCTAAGGTTGTCCAAAATTTTTTATAGTGAATCAATCATGCATATATCTGTACTAATGCTCTCAAACAAAAGTTATAGTGATTCAATCAAGCAGGTATGTGTTCTAAGGTTGTCAAAAAAAAACTATAGAGGTTGAATCATGCATATATTTATTCTAAGGCTACCAAAAGAAATTCATAGTGATTCAATCATGCATATATGTCTTCTATTGATATTAAAAAAATTTGTAGTGATTCAATCATGCAAATACGTGTTCAAAGGTTGTCAAAAATTTTTTATAGTGATTCATTCATGCATATATGTGTTCTAATGCTCTCAAAAACAAATTTGTAGTGCTTCAATAATGCATATATGTGTACTAAGGCTTTAAAAAAAAATTCATAGTGATTCATTCTTGCATATATGTGTTCCATGTCTGTGAAAAAATTTCATAGTGATTCAAACATACATATATGTGTTCTAAGGCTGTCAAAAAAATTCACAGCGATTCAATCATGCATATATGTGTTCTAAGGCTGTCAAAAACATTTCATAGCAATTTAACGAAGCTTATATGTGTTCTAAGGGTGTCAAAAAAATTTCATAGTGATTCAATTATGCATATACGTATTCAAAGGCTGTCAAAAAAATTTTCTGGTGATTCAATCATGCAGATATGTGTTCTAAGGTTGTCAAAAAAAAATTATAGTGATTCGATCATGCATATATGGTTTCTAAGGTTGTCAAAAAAATTTCATAGTGATTAAATCTTGCATATATGTGATCTAAAACTGTCAAAAAAATTTCATAGTGATTCAATCATACATAGATGTGTATTGTGGCTGTTAAAAAAAATTCATAGTGATTCAATCCTGCAAATATGTGTTCTAAGGCTGTCAAAAAAAATTCATAGTGATTCAATCATGCATATATGTGTGCTAAGGCAATCAAAAAAATTCGCAGTGATTCAATCATGCATATATGAGTTCTAAGGCTATCAAAAAAATTTTAAAGTAATTTAGTCAAGCCTATATGTGTCCTAAGGGTGTCAAAAAAAATTCATAGTGATTCAATCATGCAGATATGTGTTCTATGGTTGTCAAAAAAAATTTATAGTGAATCAATCATGCATAGATGTGTACTAATGCTCTCAAAAAAAATTTATAGTGATTCAATCAAGCAAATATGTCTTCTAAGGTAGTCCAAAAAAATTTAAAGTGAATCAATCATGCATATATGTGTACTAATGCTCTCAAACAAAAACTATAGTGATTCAATCAAGCAAATATGTGTTCTAAGGTTGTCAAAAAAAATAATAGAGGTTTAATCATGCATATATTTATTCTAAGGCTATCAAAAAAAATTTATAGTGATTCAATCATGCATATATGTCTTCTATGGCTATTAAAAAAATTTGTTATGATTCAATCATGCAGATACATGTTCTAACGCAAGGCTGTCAAAAAAAAGTCATATTGATTCAATCATGCATATATGTGTTCAATGGCTGTGAAAAAAGTTTCATAGTGATTCAAACATCCATATATGTATTCTAAGGCTGTCAAAAAAATTCATAGTTATTCAATCAAGCATATATGTGTTCTAAGGCTGTCAAAAAAAATTCATAGTAATTTAACTAAGCTTATATGTGTTCTAAGGGTGTCAAAAAATTTTCATAGTGATTCAATTATGCATATATGTGTTCAAGGGCTGTCTAAAAAAAATGTTGGTGATTCAATCATGCAGATATGTGTTCCATGGTTGTCAAAAACAATTATAGTGATTCGATCATGCATATATGGTTTCTAAGGCTGTCAAAAACAATTCATAGTAACTAAATCTTGCATATATGTGATCTAAAACTATAAAAAAAAATTCATAGTGATTCAATCATGCATATATATGTTTTGAGGCTATCAAAACAACAAATTCATATTTATTAAATCATGCTTATATGCATTCTAAGGCTGTAAAAAAAAATCATAGTGATTGAATCATGAATATATGTGTTCTAAGGTTGTCAAAAAATTTATACTGATTCAATCATGCATATATGTGTTCTAAGGTTGTCAAAAAAAAATTGTATTGATTCAATCATGCATATATGTGTTCTAAGGAAATAAAAAAATATTCATAGTTATTTAATCCTGCATATATGTGTTCTAAGGCTGTAAAAAAAAATCATAGTAATTCAATCTTGCAGATATGTGTTTTAAGGTTGTCAACAAAAATTTATAGTGATTCAATCTTGCATATATGTGCTCTGAGACTGACAAAAAAAAATTATAGTGACTCAATCATGCATATTTACGTCCTAAGGCTGTCACAAAATTTTCATATTGATTTAAACATACATATATGTGTTCCAAGGCTGTGAAAAAATTCTGTAGTGATTCAATCAGACAAATATGTGTTATAAGGGTGTCAAAAAAAATCCATTGTGATTCAATCCTACATATATGTGTTCTAAGGCTGTGAAAAAAAATTCATAGTGAATCAATCATGCATATATGTGTGGTAAGGTTGTCAAAACAAATCGCAGCGATTCAATCATGCATATATGTGTTCTAAGGCTATCAAAAAATAATTTAAAGTAATTTAATCAAGCCTATATGTGTTCTATGCATCAAAATGAATATTGAATATTTATTTCATTCTTGGAATAGCAAGAAAATTTTGCCAATAAGATAAAATTATAGTTGACTCAAATGCTTGAAAATGTGCACGTATGTGCAAAAGACATTCCTTCTTTTACCTATAGTCTTAAGAGTCAAATTCAAAATTTTAACGCTGATGATTTTCTTCAAGGAAGCTATCCATTTCCTTGGTATGAGAAGAGAAGAAATATCCTTAATTTCATAAAAACTAGTAGTGAAAAGACATTGATAAAAGGAATTTCGCATAAGAAAAGATGACTTCTGGCAACTTTGGCAGTTTGATATCTGGGTGTTTTTCCCATGACGATCTTTTTGCACTCTTTTTGAGTCATTGGGCTTTTCAGGCTTTTACATCATCCTTTATTTTGGAGATGTTCTGATCCTTCTTTTATCTCAGGAATTAAATTGATGATATTGGCTCACAAGGTCTTTAGATGATAGCAGAAATCAAATATCTTTTAAAGTTTGTCGGTAGGTTCATCACACTCGCCTTCATCTCGACGGTGATCTGAACTTTTCCTGGAAAGACCCGTCACACACTTCTTCATCTTGGAGATGATCCAAATCTTCTTTAGCCCCGGGGGTCTAGCTCGCATATTTGTCTTCATCTTGATGACAGTTGAGAGATCCCTTTTGCAGATATTTGATTACAGATTAGCTGACTTGAGGAGATACGGATTGGGTAGATTCTCTTTCACTGCCTAGGATATTTTCACTGTCTTACTGCTAGATAGTCGTCTTTAAACATGCGTCATAGCCATGATCAATATCAATTTGCTTCTGGCCTTTCAACATCATTGAATACTTCTTTCGCTAATCATACCGAGGATATTTCTTTCATCATTTTGGTTGATCAATAAGGAAAAAAATTTGAATTTTATCCCTTTTTCGCAAAAAGTTTCACCTTTTTGGAAAGAATACTAGAGATAATCAGAGGTGATTCTTTTGTGCATTAAGAATATTGGAATCAACAAATATTTTTAGCAAATTGGCAAAGTTTTCGAGAATTCTTTGTGAAATAATCACTCAATATAGATTTTGGTGAGACCTTGAGCTGAATTTCTGATTTTTGGAAATTCCGACCAGTAAAAACTGGGACCCTTTCATTTAACGGCCAGCGAAGGAGTTGGGACTTTTTATTTAATGACCAGTAAAGACTGAAACCTTTGTTTTAATGACCAGTGAAAACTGTGACTTTTCATTTAACGACCAGCGAAAGAGCTGGAACCTTTCATTTAACGACCAGTGAAAACTGGGACATTTCATTTAACGACCAGCGAAGTAGCTGGGACATTTCATTTAACGACTAGTGAAAACTGAGACTTTTCATTTAACGATCAGCAAAGTAGCTGGGACATTTCATTTAATGACCAGCGAAGTAGCTGGGACATTTCATTTAATGACCAGTGGAAACTGGGACATTTCATTTAATGACCAACGAAGTAGCTGGGACCTTTCATTTAATGACCAGTGAAACTGGGACATTTCATTTAATGACCAGTGAAGTAGCTGGGACATTTCATTTAACGACCAGCGAAGGAGCTGGAACCTTTCATTTAACGGCTAGTGAAAACTGGGACATTTCATTTAACGACCAACGAAGGAGCTGGAACCTTTCACTTAACGACCAATGAAAATTGGGACATTTCATTTAACGACCAGCGAGGGAGATAGAACCTTTCATTTAATGACCTGATCTAAGATTGAGACTTTCTGAGAGACAAACAGTACGAGGACTGAGTTTTGTGAATGAACTTGATCTTTAGATTCAAAGATTTTGAGAAGTAACCCTGTGCGAGGACTGGGTTTTTCAACTAAGAGTCGGGAAGGAGACCAACATTCTTAAGATATTTTAGAGATCGAAGCAGGAATGATTGCCGAGGTTTCAGGATTATCCCTTATCCTGAAGGGAAAATAAAATAGACATTTGATTAGAATTTAGAGAAAATGATTCAGGTTTATCCTTTTACCTGAAGGGGAAATAGAATAGACACTTGATGAGAATTTAGGGAATAAATGATTCATGTCTATCCTTTAATCTGAAAGAGAAAAGAATACCTTGAAGGCCGAGGTTCAGTTTTTGTCCCTCAACCTGAAAGGGAGGGGGGAGATTTTTGAGGATATACTTGAGACTTGAATTTAGAAGGGATATAACAAGGTTTATGATCTATGATGTATGATTTAGATGGACCAACAGATTTAGCTGTATGTGGTCCAATTTTCAGGGTTAACCCCTTATCCTAAACAAGGAAAAGAAGGAATAAAATTTTGAGAAGATAGAAGGAGATATAATTTAATGAGAGATTTGATAAAAATGGAGAAAGTTTGAAGAATATTGATGAAAAATTTATTATTGAAAAAGAATTCTCACAAGTAGCATTGTTGCTCCTATGAGTGATCTCAGGATTATCCTTTATGGGAAAAAGAATAAAATTTACAAAAGTGGAGAAAAGTTTAATAAATTTACGAAAACTTTGTTTTTGAAAAGAATGTTCACAGATAGCCTTGTTGCTTCTGTGAGGGGTCTCAAGATTATCCCTTATCCTGAATGGGAAAAAGAATAGAATTTAAGGAAATTTAATTAAGAGAAATTGATATAAATTTAGAAAATCAAATAAAGATTGATAAAACTCATGTTGCAAAAGAATTCTCGTAGGTAGCATTATTGCTCCTACGAGGGGTTTCAGTATTATCCCTTATCTTGAATGAGAATACCTCAAAAAACGAGGGTCAGGTTTATCCCTTAACCTGAAAGGGTAAAGAATGAAAGAATACCTCATGGGAAAGAGGCATCAGGTTTATTCCTTAACCTGAAAGGGTAAAGATTTGATAAAATTGAGGAAAATTTGATAAAACTTGATAAAATTTGATAAAATTGATGTAAACTTGATAGAAATATGAATAAAATGCATGAAACTGATAAAGATAACAAAATTAGCTGAAAATTTATAAGATTTGAGAAAATTGAGTTTTTCTGATCCTGCCTGCATATGGGATCTTGAAAGGAAAATGTTTTTTTAAAAGATAAGTGAGAAATCATTTTTGAGAAGAAAATCCACTGTAAGAAGGATGATCAGTGTGAGGGCTGATCCTTTAAATCAAACATGAGAGATCATTATGAGGGCCAATTTTTGAAGGTAATGGTTTGGAAACCTATTTTTTGAAAAAGAAGATCAACAATAGATCTGATTTCTGAAAATAATTGTTCGAAACTGATAATAAGATCAACACAAGGGTTGATTTTTTAATATAATGTTTTAAAACCAATCTCGTAAGATAAGACCAATACAAGGGTTGATCTTTGAATATAATGATTTGAAACCCATTTTGGAAGACAAGACCAACACAAGGGTTGATCTTTGAATATAATGATTTGAAACCCATTTTAAAAGATAAGACTAACACAAGGGTTGATCTTTGAATATAATGTTTTGAAACGAATCTTTGGAAGACAAGACCAACACAAGGGTTGATCTTTGAATATAATGTTTCGAAACCAATCTTGGAAGATAGGATCAATCACGAGGGTTGAATTTTCATCGCAATGGTTCGAAAACTATTTTTGAAAATATGATCAACACGAGGGTTGATCTTTCAATGTAATGGTTCGAAACCTATTTTGAAAATATGATCAACACGAGGGTTGATTTTTCAATGCAATGGCTGGAAACCTATTTTCGACAATATGATCAACACGAGGGTTGATTTTTGACAAAGGTTGGACCAAAGAATATTTGAACTCTTTGTTTATCATAATAAAGACTTTCAAAATTTCATGATTTTTGAAAAACCCTCATAGGTAATATAATTTCTCTCATGAATGATGTCAAGATTTGTCCCGCATTCTGAAAAAGAACAGGAATTTAATGCCCCAGTATGGCAAAGGAAAAAGAAGTATTGGATATAAAAGATATAAAGGAAATTGTCATTTCATTGATAAGCAAAGGTTCGATAACAAAACTAAATATTTACAAGAACTTCGAAAGGAAAGGATTCATAAAGACTGGGCTAACTTGCCCCTACAAGATGACTAACAAAAGGAAATGACAATGCAGAAAACTTGGGCATCCTTAATTCTTTGAGTAATTCGTAAATGGCTCTGTCAGGATTGTTGGATGCTCTTCGTCCTCGTCCTCCACCAACTCACTTCTGTCGATGCAATCTTGTATCATATGCTTGAGGACGAAGCAGTGCTCTGTATCATGCCCCGTTGCCCTATGGTATTTGCAGAATTGGTCTTTGAATTTTCCCAAGATTACGGAAGGATCCGCTATTTTAGGGAGTTTGATCATCCCATGCTTTAACAAGTAATCCAGAACTGTTTCCAAAGTTTGATCTAATGGAGTGAAGACTCGATCTTTCTCCCATTTGATGTACTTGGGCTTCTCTTGAAGATCACTCTTTTGCTGGAGGCCAATTGGAAGTGGTTTGTCATTGTTCTTATAGGACCTTTCCTTCTGGTCTATTCTCGAGCCACTGTTGTTTCTATTTCCTTTGCTGCTACTGCCAAGACTATTGCTGGAGGTGTGTAAACACCCTAAATTTTCCTCATACATTCTCAAATAACCCTCCTCGTACAGTGCCAACCCTGTCAGATCAGTGTAGGAGTCAAACCCTGAGTCAGTTTCAGAAAATCACCATTTTACCCATTTTTATTAGGAAAATTACCATTTTACCCCTAGGTCATCCCAGACCCCAGTCAGTCAGAGTCAACCAAGCTCATTGGTCAGTTCAGGATAGTTAGAATATCAGTCATTTCAAGTTCATCTAAGCTCACAATGAACAAACCATTTTCATTTCTAACCATTCCTGCCAAAATGGGATCATTTCTTCAGAAATGAGCTCATTTCTCACTCAAATCCGAGCCAATGGTCTTCGAGTCAGTCATTTCCAGTCAGTCATGTTTCCCAGAGTCTAACTTGAGCTCACCAGAAGTTCAAGTGCTCCAGTTTCAGTTCAAAACCATTTCCAAGTGTCTAGGAGCCCATTTTAGTCCATTTTAGCTCTTTCAGCTGAAATTGAGCTGAGTTTAGTCAATTGAGCTAGTGTTCAAGCTTTGATTTTAGTTCATATTAGTATTACTGACCTTTGTTCTAACTCAAACCCAATTCAGGTTCGTAATTCACTTCGCTCCAGTGATCATTTCGAACCATTTCTCTAAAAATGACAACTTTTCTTGAAAATTCAGTCGGAAAGGTCAGTTGAGTCAGTATCATTGTCAGCTCATTAGAGTTCTGAAACTCTAAAACCCAGCTCAATCTAGCTCAAATCAGTTCAATCCAGCTCGAACCCCAATTTTCAGTGTCACTCTGACCCAGTAGTCCCGAAAACCATTTCTTGAGCTATTTTGCAAATTTTATCAGTTTTAAAACTTTTTAAACTGGTACAAGTGTTAATCGGGGTTTAAAATCCAAAATTCTTCATTCAGGGTCTGCATTTCGCATGTCATTTCTCATCATTTCTCAGCATTTCATAACATTTCATCATATTTCATTTCATTTTCGAAGTCCAGAACTCCAGTTTTATAAATTTCAATCCAGATTGAGTTTTAAAAGTTTTCAGAAATCAATTTCAAACCCTGGGTTTCCAAAATTGACATTTTTACCCCCGGGATTCTAAATTTGGAAATATTTTCTCGAGAAAAACAATCTGGATTCATTTCAAACTCAAATTTTCAAATTCTACACTGGATTTGCTTCGCAACGAGGTATTAAACTTCAAAATCCGAGCTCATTTCAAAAACTGCCAAAAATAGCTCATTTTGTTTGGAAATATTTTCTCGAGAAAAACAATCTGGATTTCTTTCAAAATCAAATTTTCAAATTCTACACTGGATTTGCTTCGCAACGAGGTATTGAACTTCAAAATCTGAGCTCGTTTCAAAAACTGCCAAAAATAGTCTGTTTCGTCTGAAAATTTTCTGAAAAGACTATTTTACCCCTTGAATCGTCAAAATGAATTTCAAAAGTGGAATTTGGATGCGCTCTGAGATGGCCCATTCATTTACTTTTCTATTTTATATAAAAAAAGATGTTTCTTTTTATTTGTTTGTTTTTGTTTTTATTAATTTTTATTTATTTATTTTATTTTAGAGAGGTGGGACCCACAAGATGGTCACCCAAACCTCCAGCCCCTCTTTTCTTCTTCTTTCCTTTCTTCCCTTTTTCTTTCTTTTTTTTTCTTTTCCTTTTCTCTTTTCTTTCCTTTTCCCTTTTTCTTCCTCTTTCCTTTTCCTTTTCTTCTTTCTTTCCTTCTTCCCTTTCTTCCTTCCTACCTTTTCCTCTTGCCCAGCTATTCACGTACAGCCATAGAGGGATGGCTCATGGCATACTATTAAAAACTTAGGTTTTGATTATGTCAAAACCTAAGTTCAAGACAAAAGAAAAAAAAAAGCTACGGCTGAACCTCCTTCACGCCTCCCTTGTTCTTTAAAAAGATCAAAACTAAATTCATTAAACCCTAGATACTTACCATTTTCCCTAAGTCTACCCCCTTAAAAACCTTTCCTTCTTACCTATTCCCAAGCATTCACGCACATCCTGGGCAACTATCATCTCTCTCTCTCTCTCTCTCTCTCTCTCTCTTTTGGTTGCAACCTTCATTGCTGCACCTTCAGTCAGCTCCACCAGAGATCCACACCATCTTCAACCTCCAGCCACACCGAGGTGGCGGCATAGCAACACCTCCAGCCCCCACGGTTGCAGCAGCTTTTTCCATCGGTTCAACACAGCCCCATCAACAAACATCTTCCTTCAGCCCTGTTGTGCGTCCACATCAGCTTCAGCGTGTTCAACACCCTTCAGCCAAAGCTTGTGCATCTTCTGTACCAACCGGTGCCCAGCAGTCAAAGCCACCACCTCCTTGCAGCCCTCTACAGCCTTGACAAGACCTTCTAGCCACCTCACAACACCAACCTATTGGCAGCATAGCAGCAACCCCTTTTGAAGCTTCCATCAGCCGACCACAAGCCTTCTTCTTCGACCTCTTTCACTAGTGTTGCAGTAGTTCATTGGCTACGTCAAAAGCCCAAGGTGAGATATCTCTCTCTTGATTTAACATTGGTGTTAAATTTCATTAGAATGATGATCACCTTTGACGCCCTCCTAAAAAAAAAAAAACTGACGTTTCAAGCATGGCTTTCGTGAAGATGATCATGCGAAACCAATCCAAAAAGGTTGAATCTACAGCAGCATGAAAGTGGTTTGTTTACGTTTAAATGGCTGAGATAACTAGATCTTCGTCCTATATGTTTATGCAACTTAAGAGAGGGAATTCATCCATTCAATGGATTGAATTTTTCTTTTAAGATGCAATATTAAATATAAATCATGCCCCTGTCATTTTTTTTATTTTCATGTCTCATGTGGTTTGCATGTTTAAATATCACATTTAGGATTGGCTGCATCATTTTTTTTTATTACTTCATTCATGTAATATAGAGTTTATTAGCTTTTGAATCAAGGTTCATAGGTTTTAATTTATGTGCATAGGCTTAATCGTTATTGCATGTATTAATTCTCTTCTAAAAATCCCGAAACTTTTATGATAGTTTGGTTTGTTTATCTGTGATCTCCTACCGAAAACCCGGACTGATTTGCATTTCAAAATCCCACTGAATAAATCTGAAACCCAAATTGGGTCTTGAACCCCCTGGAAATTCTAGAATTCTGTTTTAGCAGACAAGAACCTTCGAGATTGCCTTTATGGACAATCCGATTTTCTTTCAAAACATCACAGTGGATTCATGATTGAATCTACCAATGATCTGGAAATTTTTAGGTTTTTCCAAGCAGTTTTGATCTCTGTAAAAAAATTGGATTTCTCAGACCCCTGGGAAAATATCGATTTTCTTTCGTCAGGGTATAGACAGAACCTAATGCACCGAGTCCATCCAATCTGTAACCTTTCTGCAAACACTTTCAACATGAAAGTTGTTTCTAACATAATTTTCTGTCATTTCCCAAAATTTGGGAATTTTTAGATCTGTTTCATTATTTTTCCCGGATTTTCCCTTTCTGTCTAACAGATTCCAATGTCCAGAAATCTCAGAGATTTAGGTATCTGATAACAGTATGGCCTTTTCCAAACCATAACCCGAATCCCAATGGTGTCAAAAGATCAAATCTGCCTCTATTTGTTAGAGACATTTTCCCACAATTTCAGACTTTTCCCCATCTGTCTTCTATTTTTCCCACGTTTTCTACCGAAACCTGTCTGTTTCCCCTAAATCCTAGAGTCGTCAGATTCTGATCCGACTTGCCGGAGTGGTACAGCTCCGACCATAGGTCAAAACCAGAAAGTGTAAAAGGCAACAATCCTTGCCTTACTGTTCCCTGTCACCCCATAAAATTTGAGAAAATTTTATGGAAATTTGATATCCTAAATCTCCTTTAGAATCAACATTTTAGGCAAAAATCATAAAATTTAGGATTTTTATTTGAATTTCTATATTTAAAAGTACAAAAAAATTAGATTTTTGAGCTCCATTCTGTTTTTAGGGTTATTTTAGGTGTCCATGCCAAATTTGGCTTAATTCCAAGTTCATTTGCTCCATGTGTTAGTTTATCTTTAAATTCAGAAGCGAAAATCAAACGAAAATCAGGTTAAATTTGATATTTTATGATATTTTCGCCATTTTAAGGTTTTTATCATGTACATAAGCATGTAGAATCATATTAGGGTGAATTTCAATCTCATTTACATTTCATATTTTTCAATTTTGCAAAATTTATTTCAGAAAACCATGGTTTCAAGGCCATAGTCTTGTTATCGGGGGTATTTTGGTCATTTTGACCTAAATTTCAAAATTTCAATTTCTAATTCTCCAAAATTTCATGCATATCATCATATTTTATCATATTATGTTTGATTTATTTCATTTGAATTTCAAAATTTTCCAAAATTACAAAATTTCTTTCAGAAAACTCTGATTTCAAGGTCATTAGGGTATTTTGGTCATTTGACCCTAATTTCGAATTTCCAAGTTTATTTTAAAAATTTATTCATTATTTATTATTTTTATATCAACGGGGGTATGAATTTGGGTTTATATCTGAATAATATCCGATAATTTCCCATATTTTTGGATAAATTCAGAAAAACCTACATTTTTGTGCTAACCTTGTTTTCTAGTTTTGCAGGAACATTCAAGAAGAAGATTTAGCTTTTATTTCTTTTATTTCAATTCAATGTAAAAGTCAATGTAATATTTGGAATAAGAGTTACATTTCTGCTTAGAATAGGGCTGCATTGCATATAGTTTAATTTATGCAAATTTCAATATGTGATGTATGATTCATGCACATTATTTCAAATTCACTATGGTTTACACGAATGGCATGTGCACAAGCTCTTATGGAGTTTATAAACTCGGTGGGATTCATATTTATGGCCATAGTCAGAATACGAAGAAAACCAAGATTTATGATCTTCGTATTAGCCACATTCAGCCTACACTCTTAGGCTAACTTAAAAAAAATGCACTGCATTTCTCAAAGTTTCAAAATGATTTCCCAATTCCTCAATGAAATTTCCTTTTCAAATTCATATTCATTCATTCATATCATTCAAATTGCATTATTTTCAAACTCATTTTCCAATTTCAATTTCAGAAAATTCAATTTTCTCAAGAATTTCCAAGTCTTTCTCAGGATTTGATTTTCTCAAAATTCTAAATTTTCAAATGAGATATCAAAGCATTTTCCAAGTTTAAATCAATATTTTCCAATGTTTTAAAATTCTCAAATTTCAAAATCCCAAGTTTTCAGAAATCGATTTTCTCAGATTTTCCAGTTTTCCTGAGAATTCATTTTGCATTTCAAAAGTCATTTTCCAATGAATTTCTTAGATTTTCTCAGAATTCTCAAATCCACTTTCTTAGAGAAACAAATTTAAAATCTCAAAATTGATTTTCCAAAGTTCAAGTTTCCTGAGAAATCACTTTCTAATACAAATTTCTGATTTCCAATGAAATTCAATGATTTTCTCAAGAATTCAATTTTCAAGTACTTTTCCAATCAATTTTCAAGCATATTTCAATTTTCCAAAGCAAACATCATATTTTCTCAAACTTTCATTATTTTCAAAATTTCATAGCACAAGTCTGATTCTTTGTGCATTCTAGGAAAAATAGAGCATAATTTAGCTATTTGAGTCGAGTTAAAGAACAAAATTGGTCCTTGGTTCAATTACCCCTAGTAAAGGCGCCAGGAACGGTTGAACCTCGTACCGACAGGCGGATCCCATTCCACGGAATTTTCCTGCAAATTTTCAAAATGGAGGCGAGTTAATTTTCAAAAAACCATTTTCAAAATTTTGGTCGAGTTTGAGTCGCGAAATTCGTTTCTCTCTCGCAAGGGAGGGGAAATTTTTTTTGCGATGATAACAAGGTGTCAACTGAGTGAGCGAACTGCGCCTTCTTCTTCTTATCTTGGATATTTTTTACCAGAGGCATGCCTTCGTAGAGCCCACTTTTTATTCCTGCCTCGAGCCATTTGGCTCGCTCAATCAACTTGATAAAGGACTTTGTTGGGGAAGTGGCGATGAGGCTCCTTATGGGCTGAGAGAAGTTGTTGAGGATTATCTGCAATGCGTGCTCCTCTGGAATGGGTACCTTCATCTTATTACAGGTGCTTCTCCACCTGTGAATGAAATCTTCTGCTCGTTTAGTCTCACCTTGCTTCAGGTTGTAAAGATGATTTAATGTAGGTGAAGCTTCAGTGTTGAATAGGAAGCGCTCAATGAACAAATTTACTACCTTATCAAACTCTCATAGTTTGATAGGATTGATGTGGTCGGCATACCACATGGCTGCTACACCCTCTAGACTGCGAGGAAAACAGATGAACAGAGCCCTGTTGTCTTTTCTGAAACGGCAACATTCTGCATAAAAGGTGGCTAGATGAGTCTTAGGATTGCCGGTTCCGTCAAACTTGAGAAACTTGAGAGGAAGATTCTCTAGGTTATCATCCCCGTCTAGGCCATCATAAAAATCCTCGCCAGTGTAGGTCTGCTTGCCCTTACTCTTGGCTTGAATGTCCTTGATTGCTCGATTCATCTCCTTCATTTGCTTTCTCATCGGGTCCTCTGCTGGAATCCCAGACTTGAGCTTGTTGACGGATTCGGGCTCTTCTACAGCTATCTTTACAGACTGCCTCAGAGGATTCTGATTGTAGACAAATTGCTCTTCCTCTTTTGATTCTTCCTCGACTGACTCTGATTTCTCAGAAGTAGTGTCTGGTTGTACCTTCTTTCTGATGATTCTGACTTGCTTTTTTACAGGCTTCTTCCTCAGTTTGCTTTTAGGAACTGCCTCTTTTAGATTGGCCTCGGATTGCTCCGACATCATTCTTGTCATCATCTTTTGGAACAGACCATACATAGTGGGGTCAATGTCATCTCCTTTGTTCTGACCCTGTCCCTTGTCTGACTTAGGAGAGTTCATCCCTTCCGCCTCACTGTCGCTGTGTTGAGGAACTGTTTCTTTTCCATCTCTTGTCTGAACCATTTTCGAATATCAGTGCTTTTTGTAGAGGAAAGTGGAGGTTTTAAACCGAAGAAACTTTTGGAGAAGTTTTGACAGGAGGAAGGATTAAGTTAAATATGTTAAAAAAATTGTATCCCATTACCAGGGATTGAGTCGTCACAAAATTTGTGACAATTGCGTTGTTTACTCTACAAGGGAGAGTAACCAACTTGAAACACAAAGAAAATGCTATTTTAAAAAGGATATCTCTTGACGGAAAGAGATTTGATTTACGAAAAATATAAACAAGAATATAAAATCAGAAGAAAAATAGGAGGGAAAATGAAATTTGAGAATAAATGGTAAAGATTTAAAATTTTGAAGAACTTGCAGGCAGGATCGAAAGAATTTTGAAGAAATTTAGAAGAAAAGAAAGGAAAATATACCTTGGAAAAAAACAAAGAGAAAATTTTGAAATATATACCCAGGGTTTTGGAAAATATAAGGAAAAATATCATACAATCACAGATATACAAGCAAGGATGCACAAACAACACTCCCTAGAGGCTGACTCTAAATGCAATATTTGAAATGACTGATAGAACCTTAATCCTAACTCTAAGATTTAGATCATCTGATTCCAATTAAGGTATGCTGATATACTCAACCCGAAGCTCGAAGTACGTGGCATAAAAATATCTCTCTGGTTCTAATGTAATAGCTTCCCAATATCCTTGAGCACCTACCGATATACCTTGGACTATGGCCCTTAGGTACGTGGTAGGGGGGCGCGAACCCAAATAAGTGGTCTAGTTGTGAGGCTCTCTCCCGAACTATGGTTCAGTGAGACAGCTCAGCAACGTGAAGACTGAGACAATATAGGTAGGGATGTTTTCAAAAACATGTTCAACATGCAGATAAAACCAGAAAGCTCTAATGCAAGTCCTAAACAGATATATTTAAATGAAAAGAAGCATACACTTGCATACATTGTTTGCATTCAATCCCTAGAATTGAGGAGAGTTGTATTTCAGACCTAGGTCTAATGTGAACATGGAATAATCTCCTCAATATGGTCCTACCAAACCATACTTAGATCCTATATGCAATGATGTCAGCTTAGGACAAAGTCTAGGCTCCTAAGGTTTGCATGGAAATGTAACTGACATTTGTAGAACAAAGACTTAGATAATATCGTAGCAAAGCAAAGGCATAGATTCAACCGGACGAAGACGAGTCCCATCATGGTCGCCAAAACTGTGATCATTGCAAAATTTTTCCTCTCGTATCATTCTCTCTCTTCCTTCTCTTTTCCTTTCTAATCCCTATTTCTCCTTTTTTAAGGGAGAAATAAAAGACAGAAAAGAAAAGAGAAGAGAAAAGAAAGGGAAGAAGAGAAAGAGGAACTCTTTTGCGAAGGTCTCACTTGACCTTAATTTTGAAAATATTTAAGAAAATAACTCGCCTCCATTTTGAAATATTTTGCAGGAAAATGGAGAGACGGGATTCGCTCGTCAGTATGAGGTTCAACCGTTTCTGTCGCCTTTACCAGGGGTAATCGAACCAAGAATCAAATTTATGCCTTTTTGCTTTGCCTAAATATTATCTAAGAATTTATTCTAAATATAAATGCACAAAGAGTCATGCTTGTGCAATGCAAGGATGTATGCTTCTTTTGAAAAGAATGATTTTGGAAATCTCCAAGTGTTTCTGAGATGAATTTGATAATAGAGTGAAGAAATGATTCAATCTAACTTAGAACTTGAGATAGATCAGGAGAGATATTTTGAAGTTCTAAGTCTTTGAAAATAATCAGCGTTTTGGGAAAATAAATCTGGATTTTGAAAGGAATGATTTGAAGATGAGAGAAAAGGAAATGAAATTTTCAAAGTTAGAAATAGACTTTGAATTTGAATTTTAAACTTGGATTTAGGAGAGGGAATGAATACTTGAAATGGAATTGAATTTCAGATTTTTAAGTTTTGAAATCAGGATAGAATTTGGTTTTGAGAAATCCAAATGGTATTTAACAATAGAAATGGATTTAAGAAGTCCAGATGTGATCTGAAAATGGAATTGGATTTGAAATCCGGAAATCAGGATAGAATTTGAATCCACAGTCTGAATCCTAAAATGGAATTTGAATATGAAATCTGAGATCCAAGATGGAATTGGATCCAAAAATTAGAATGGAATTTGGATCTGAAATCTGAGATCCAAGATGGAATTGGATCCAAAATTTGGAATGGAATTTGGATCTGAAATCTGAGATCCAAGATGGAATTGAATTCTGGATCCTAAATGGAATTTGGATCTGAAGTCTGAGATCCAAAGTGGAATTGGGTTCTAGATCCTAAAATGGGTTTTTGGATCTGAAGTCTAAGATCCAAAAAATGAAGTTGATTTCTAGGAATCCTAAATGGAATTGGATCCGAAGTCTGAGATCCAAAATGAGGTTGAATTCTGGATCCTAAAATGAGTTTTGGATCTGAAGTCTCAGATCCAAAGTGGAATTGGATTCTGGATCCTAAAATGGAATTGGATCTGAAGTCTGAGATCCAAAGTGGAATTGGGTTCTGGATCCTAAATAGAGTTGGATTCTAATTTTAGAATTGGATTTCTGAAGTTTTTAAATTCAGAAGATGAATCAAAGATTTCAAAGTTTAAATTGAACTTTGAAATTGAATTTGAGATATTGAGTTTGAATTTTGAATTTGAATCTTGAAAATGAATTTAGAATTCCAAAGTTGAATGGAACTTTGAAATTTGATTTGAAATTTATAAATTGAATTTTGAATATACAAATGAATTTCAAAGTCAATTTGGACTTCGAATTTGAATTTTGAATCAAAAGATGGATCGGAAATCTCAAAGTTTAAATTGAACTTTGAAATTGGACTTGAATTTGGAAATGGAATTTTAAATATAAAAATTGAATTTGAAATTTCAAAGTCAAATTGGACTTTGAAATTGAAATTTAAATCTTTGAAATAAGGTAGAAGAATGAATTGAAATAGAGATTGAAGAAAGATATTTGAGATCACTTGGATTTTGGAAAAAAGTTTTGAAAGTATGATGTTGTTCTATCTTAAATGATGAATGAATTTAAAGAATTTGAAATTGGATTTGAAAATCTTATTTCATTCTTTAAATGAATTAAGAATAAGATTGAAGATATAATACATCCCTGACTATGGTCATTGAATGTATCATATAATAATCATATTTAAATTCAAGTGAAGAATAAAATATATTTTTGGTGCTTTTATAGAGTTTAAAATGAAATTAATTCTCAATATATCCTGACTATGGCCATTGATATATGTATTGAATTAATTTTAAACTAAACTCTGATAAAAGAAGAAAGTATTTAGGAAAAATATGATGATTTTTGAAAAAGGGATCCAGTGTGGACCCAATGTTATTCTATAAAAGATGAAAATCTTAAGTTTTGTTTACATCCTGACTATGGCCATTAATGTAAATCATCAACTTAGGATTAATTACCTTTTATGAAATGGTGCACGTGCCATTCGTGTTTCACCATTGTGAGATTTTGGGAAATAAAGGTAAAAAGCATGAAAATAATCAATTTATGATATTAACAATGCTCATTCATTCTATGTAAAAGCTGGAAATGTAAATTCTTATTAAGACCTAACTTATTACAACATATAAAATTTGAATTTACAACTCCAAGTAATGATGTTTTCCACATATTCCCTGCAAAACAACTGGGTTAATATGAAAATAGAAGAAAATTGCACATATCATAAAAAATGCTCATATGTTAAGATATACATGATGAAAAGATGGAAAATGATATATATATATATATATATATATATATATATATATATATTCATGCATATATATGTATATAGGTATATATATATATATATTTATATATATGCATATATGCATAGAGCATATACAATAACTTGTGAGATATAAAACTGGGCATTGGTGGTGTACAAGAAGTAAAGTTGGAAGATGAGTGGGAAGTGCACAAGGCTGTTATGGATATGAGTAATGCATATGTTATGGCAAATGTCAAACAACACAGAGGATATTGACATAAACTCTAATAAGCAGTGAAAGTAGTGGTGGCACTGCTGCAACTATAATGATAATAGAGGAAATGAAATTTTACCTCAATACAGCACATCAGCCATGATGCTGAACATGAGGTGGGTAACAAACCTAGAAATGTGTGCTGAAGGTAACGGATGATGCAGTAATGCTAGCAGTGGGCTATGCATAAACGGAAACACTAAAGCATTGTATAGGGGGTTGTGCAATAGTGTAGCTGCAGCAAGGGAATGAACTTGACTCAAGTTGCTGCAAACAACACTGTAGCAGTGGGCATGTACACAGAGGTGTACAAGGGTAGTGAATATACTAATGCAGCAGGGAAGACAACAGGTGGGTGCTGTGACAATGAAGTGCTGTGGTGGCACAGGGTGGTTGAAGTGTTGTTGGTGGCATGACAGGGGATAAAATAGGTGTAGTAGCTGTGTAGGATGGGCTGTAATGGTGGAGTCGTGGGAAATGTGCAGGGTTGGTGCACAATGGCTGAGTAAGACAGGTATAGCAGTAGCATGTTGCTATTATTGCTAACACTTGTAAGTGGTAGACATGTGAGAGTGTAGCTAGAAGCCACAGAGGCAACATTCAATACTACCTTGAGGAATGAAGGTGATGGATTAATACAGGGAGTCACGGCAATGAGCCATGAAGGTTGTGCCACAAAAAAATATAGGAAGTGAGTAAGGTATAGCTGCAAGGTGCTGGTGCATGGCGATGGTGAATTCTATATGCAGAGATATAGTTTGATAGTGATGGTATACAGGTGCTGTGCTTTGCAAAGGTTGAAATGCCATATGCTGCTGAAGTGGATGGTATGGAAGACAACAGATTACATTAAATGGGATACAATGGATGGTGGGTATAGGTTGTAATTTAGTGGATGGCATGTGATTAAGTGGAATGCTGGAATATGGTGATAGCCATGAATTGGGGAGTTGCTGAAATCTGGTGACAGCAGGTGGTGCTGCTGTGTAGCAGAGATGGGGGAGGTGGTATGCTGCCAGGTGATAGGGGACTGAGCTGGATGATAGTGGGTGAGTACAATTAGTAAGATGGAGATGGAATGTAGTGGTGTTGTAGCCATGAATGTTACAGTACAATGCACTGCTGCAAGTGCAGTGATAGTGCTTGTATATGGCAGAGGCAAAAGAGGCTGGAGATATTTAATGAAATGTAATAGGAAGCATACAAGCTATATCAGAGGATGAAACTTTCATAATAAAAAAAATTAGCAGAGATTCATTGGAGTTTTGAGGCAAAGTTAAGCTGAATGTCCCCTTTTCCTGCAAAATGCTCGATCAAGAGATCATGTAAGGACAGGCTCATAGTACAATGGGTGTAATCATAAAGAGATAACAAAAACGTTAACTGTAATGCATTCTCCAAAGGGGAGGGGTGACAAGTTACAAAAATGCAGGTGAATGTAGGAAAAGAAGAAAAAAATGATGCATTAAAGAAGATTTTGCAATAATATTTGTATATATAACAAAACTCATAGACCCACATGCTGGAACACCCCAGCGAGTCACCCCTATTGCCAGTCGGTTGTTGCCCTATACCAATGAGACTGCCATCTTTGCCATTATTTCTGGATTTTCTTCTAAGAAGCTCCATTTAGTTGAATTGATCATGACTACTAAAAAAAAAACACAAAGCCAGTTGTAGAGGAAATTTCAATGGAACCAGAGGGGCTTCATCACGAACTATGAAATTTGTCTCTGATCAGCAATGGGTATTAGGGACTCAGGTCTGATAACATGGCCGATGGCGCTAACATACAGGAACTAAAGAACAATGAAATAAATAAAAAGAATGAAAATATAATACAGCAGTTAACAGATGGAATGAATAAATATATGGAGAAAAAAAAAGGAAGAAGGAGAAAAGGAAAATCTACTGTATCCAGTTGATATAAGGCATAGAGATGACCTCAGACATACCAGCATCCACCCAGCAGTGGATTTCTTAATCATTTTCCCCCACTGATGTTAAGAACATTCATTGCTCTTACCTCACTGATCTTCATCCTTTATTGAGAATTTGTTGCAGAGAGATCGATGAGATTCACCAACAGTCTTGCTTCAGAAATCAGGACACCTCCCTCTCAAATATTAGAGATATTGAGGGTCAGCCATTACTGATTTATAAACACAGGCTTGACGACTTTGTGATTGACTCGAGCTCATTTCTATTTGCTGAATTTACCAGAAAAAAAATGATAATGCCATAACCAGCCACCAATGAGATGACTTATGTGTTGAACTGGTTTTTGCTGAATCATTATCTAGGAATGGGTTTTGGGGCAGGTGAAGCATAGTAAATCATACGCAGGGAATTATAAGATTGTATACAGGAGGTTACACACAGGGAATCATACATGGCTTGCATAACACAGGATGAGGTGAATGACACAATCGAAGCATCTATAGGAAATCTACTGGAGGCAAGCAAACGCTATAGCGTGAATACATAAAGATACAGGGAATGACGCAAAACAAGAAATATTGATCAAAATTAGAGATAAAGAAAATTACAAGCCACCGAATCCAAAAAAAAAAGAAAAGAGAAAAAAAAAGAAAAAAAAAGAAGGTAAAGAAAATGTCACGAAACAAATATGAAGATGACGATTAACCAAAGAAAATCTTCCAGAAATTTAACTATATGCTAACCCAAAATGGTAGCGACTGCAAGTAATGAAGCTACAGTGACGAATTCATGGCAAAAGGAAGAGAATAATCATCGAGCCTTATCAATGCAGGAATTTAAGTATAAATAGGTTGTCCGAATAAATAGGAAACTAAAAGTCGAAATAAAGTAAAGAAACAAGAAATCGACAATACCAACAGAAAATCCAGATCAGAGGAAAGAAAAAAAAGAAAAAAATAACGCCGAATCAATAAACATAAAGAAATTTTTAAAAGAAAGGAACAAAGCTGGTGTCAGAGTTGGATTACTCCATTGATGTAGCAACAATAGGTGGGTCGATCCTGTTATCTGCAGGTCGACCCTTCCATTCGTGCCTCAATATAAAAAAAAAGAGATAACAACGAAGAAGGATGAAATTTAAAATGAAATAATATCGTAAATAGAGGAAGAAGAAAAACAGGAGAAGAGCTTTAACGAAGAATTCAAAGAAGAACAACAATGAAATGGTTACTTACCTGTAGCTTCGCAGGGATTCTGAAGGAAGGAGAAGGAGGCTTCTTCCGTGGTCTTTGGGAGGAACTCAGAGGGAAAAGAGGAGGATCCGTGAAATGGAGGGGGGAAGAGATTGTAATGGATGGCGGATGATCGTGGATGAGATTATCAACCCCCTGAGGGTCGATTTTATAAGAGGTGGCCGTTAGGCCCCTCTCAGATCGGGTCCCCCATTTTAAAAAATTTCTAAAAAGAAGGTTTTTAACAAAAGTTTTTTCTAAACAGCGTTTGTTACAAACTTGATTTTTCAAAAGGGTGCTTTGAAAAGGCTATTTTTGTGTTTTCTTTTTCGATTTTTTAATTTTTTTGTTCTTTTCTTGAAATTTTCTATATTTTTTTGTATTCTTGAAGACAAAAACTCTAAAAACTAAGAAATTTAAACTAATTTTGCAAAATTTCAAAATATTTACAAAAGAAGGGTTTCTTTGAAAAATCAGGGTTATCTTGGGGAAATTTCTTCAGAAAATGGGTTTGGATCCAAGTTTCAAGAAAATGTTCGAGTTTTGAAACTCGAATCGAGAAATACAACGTGATGGATCCAAACGGATGTCGGATGGACTGTCTGAGTTATTTAAAAACTATTTTTGGTATTTTCTGTAATTTTAATTTAAAAGTTGGACAACGAGACTTAGATTTGGATCTTGACAATGGATCTGGATCTAAAATCAAGTCAGATATATAAAATGAATTTAATTTCAGTAAAACTTGAGAAATGAAATAGAAAAAGTGACTCAATTGCTCAGAAAATGAAATCAGGGGCAAAAAGAGAATATTTAAAAGATTTTAAAAAATTTGTGGTATTTACAGATTCAAAAACCATTTCTTCACCCCATTTCATCTCAGAAACACTTGGAAATTTCCAAAATCATCTTTCTCAAAAGAGTATACATCTTTGCATTCACACAAGCATGATTCTTTGTGCATCTAGACTTAGGTTAAATTCTTAAATGATATTTTAGCAAAGCAAAAGGAATAAATTTGATCCTTGGTTTGATTACCCCTGGTAAAGGTGTCAGGAACGGTCGAACCTCGTACCGACGAGCGAATCCCGTCTCTCCATTTTTTCCGCAGATTTTCAAAACAGAGGCGAGTGATTTTAAAACATTTTTCAAAATTTTGGTCAGATGAGACCTTGCAAAAGAGTTCCTCTCTCTTCTTCCTTTTCTTTTCTCTCTTCTTTTCTATCTTTTATTCTCCTTTTAAAAGGGAATAGAGGCTAGAAAGGCAAAGAGAAAGAAAAGAGGAACGAGAGGAAAAATTTTGCATGATCACATAAGTTGGCGACCGTGATGGGACCTGTCTCCGATCGGTCGAATTTTTGCCTTTTGGTTTGCTTTAATCTTATCTAAGTCTTTATTCTACAAATGTCAGCTTCATTTTCGATGCAAACCTTAGGAGCCTAGATTCTGTCCTAAGTTGACATAATGCATATAGGATTTAAGTATGGTTTGGTAGGACCATATTGAGGAGATTATTCCATGTTCACTTAGACTTAGGACTAAAATACAACTCTCCTCAATTCTAGGGATTGAATGCAAACAATGTATGCAAGTGTATGATTCTCTTCATTTAAATTCTATCTCTTTATGACTTGCATTAGAGCCTTCTGGTTTTAATTGCATGTTGAACATGTTTTCAAAAACATCCCTACCTATATTGTCTCGGTCTTCACGTTGCTGTGCTGTCTCACTGAACCATAGTTCGGGAGAGAGCCTCACAACTAGACCACTTATTTGGGTTTGCGGTCCCCTACCACGTACCTAAGGGCCATAGTCTGAGGTATATCAGTAGGCTCTCAAAGATGTTGGAAAGTCATTACCTTAGAACCAGAGAAATATTTCTATGGCACGTACTTCGAGCTTCGGCTTGAGTATATCGGCATACCTTGATTGGAATCAGGTGATCTGAACCATAGAGTTAGGATTAAGGTCCTACAAGCCATTTCAAATATTGCATTTAGAGTCAGCCTTTTAGGGAGTGTTGTATGCGCATCCTTGTTTGTGCAGCTTTTGATTATGTGATGTTTCCTTATAGTCTTCTATATATCAATCTCTTTTTCAAACCCTGGGTATATTATTCAAAATTTCTCCTTATTTTCAGAAACCCTAGGTGTATATTTTTCCTCTACTTACATTCTTTTTCTCTTTTATATCAATTTTTTCTTTAAAAACTCTGGAAATCCCTTTTCTAAATTTCCTTGATCTTTTAAAATTTCCAAGATTTGTGTCTATCCTCTTTTTATCAAATGTCTATCTGTAAGTTCGGCATCTTATCTAAATCTCCTCATTCTTATTTTCCTTAGTATCATTCCTTCGATGATGTCTTTCCCAAAGATCATGTCTTCTATAAGATAAATGATAGATCCGCGGATCATCGGGTTATCCAGTCTCATTCCTTCTTCCCTCGGTGGTATTATTCTTGGTTCGCCACCTACTCGCGTATGTTCCCAGGCCACTTGGATGATTGTGGATTGGAAATGGCATCAGCAGTAGGCAAGCGAACCATCAATGGTAGTCTGATTCAAGCTATGGCAGAACGGTGGAATCCACGTACCTGCACATTTTGGTTTCCATGGGGATGACTCTGCTAATGGACGAATTCAGTGACATCATGGGATTGTTAGAGCCAGCTGGTCAGCCAGATGATCCGGTCGAGCAACAGTTCCTGATCAACGTCAAGGGGGTAGATGTCCGAGAAGCATTAGCTAGAGCATCAGGGAGCAGATCTTGGCCCCTCATTGAGATCAACGGAAGTCAATTCATCGACCTGTTTGGGCTCTATCGCAAATATGGAGCCTATGAGGAAGTTGACACCTTGTCTCGAGCAGCGAAAGAAAGAATTCAACATGCCATGATCCTATGCACAGTGGGATTAGCATTCTTCCAGGACGGTCAGAATTTCATCGATGTCAGAGTCGCCAAACTCTTCCGAAGATGGGGAAGCAAGCAGACCCATCAACTTTCAATGTCCATGGCAGCCCTAGCCTTTCTCTACCGAGGCTTAGCTCGTTTCGCTCTTGGAGAGACCATTTTAGTGGAAGGATGCACTTGTGCCTTGCAGTCTTGGTTCCTACGACATGTGTCGTCAAAAACCAGTTCCTTCAAGTTTAACAGTAAGAAGCCGAAGTCCGCCATTCAGTATCGAGCTTTGATCGAGAATCTGCACCAGGAAGAAATCCTTTAGGATTACTTTGACAGATGAGAGTCAGTTCCTCGCTACACTTTTGCTCGTAGTAAACGCTACTAACTGCTTGATCCCTTCTTTTGTGTCAACTATCAGCCAGAGAGGTGTCTCAAATAGTTCTCGCAGCGGCAGGTTTGCGCCAACATTCGCTTTCTGACAGGCAACATGCCAGAATTCGATCTACAGTCGGATCAGTGGTCTGAGGCATACCATGTAACCAAATACACTTGGGACTCCTTCATTCCTTTGTCTGTATTTCCTAGACCCAATGTATCTCCTGAGTATCGAGAATGGTGGCAAACTTTCTGCCCACCTTCTCTTTGTATTTGAATTTATCCTCAATAAAGTTCAACTTTTGTTCTGTTAAAAAGCTTTTTTAGGCCAAAATTTTATTCTTTTATTTGTTTTATGGAATAAATGGTCACGATTCTCGTGACGACCTCATCCCTAGTGATGGGACATTCCTTCTATTCTTCTTCGAATTTCTATTATCATGATGGACGACCTCGCCTAGGTAACAAGGCGCATTTTCCGTTATCACGAAAGTGGTAAACGCAATTATCACAAGTTTTGTGATGACCCGATCCCTGGTGATGGGATAACCTGTTTAATTGTCTATCAATTCCTATGTTCTTATCCTTTCTTAAAAGGTTGTGTTTTCAAAAGTTCTTTCTCGCTCTAACCATTCCCTTATTCTGCAGAAATCATTGGCATTGTCAGAATGGTTCAGACAAGAGCTGGAAAGGAGACATCCCCTCAACACAGCGACAGCGAGATTGAAGCAATGGACTCTTCCAAGTCAGTCAGAGGGCAGAGTCAGAGCAAAGGCGATGATATCGACCCCACCATGTACAGTCTGTTTCAGAAAATGATGGCCAGAATGATGTCAGAGCAAGCTGAGGCCAGTTTGATGAAGGCTGTTCCGAAAAGCAAACTGAAAAAGAAGGTTGTGAAAAAGCAAGTCAGGATTGTCAGGAAAAAGGTCCAGCTTGGCACCACTTATGAGGAATCAGAATCAGCAGAGAAAGAATCAGAAGAGGAAAAATAGTTTGTCTACAGTCAGAATCCTCAGCGGCAATTCGTGAAGATCACCACAGAACCCGAATCTGTAAACAAACCCATTCCGGTTGAGGATCCAATGCACGAGCAAATGAGAGAAATGACTCGGGCAATTAAGGACATCCAGGCCAAGAGCAAAGACAAACATACCTATTCTGGCGAAGATTTCTACAACGGCCTAGACGGGGATGACAATCTGGAGAATCTTCCTCGGAAATTCCTCAAGTTTGATGGAACAGGCAATCCCAAGGCTCATTTGGCCACATTCTACGCAGAATGCGGTCGTTTCAGGAGAGACAACAGGGCTCTGTTCATTTGCTTTCCTCGCAGCCTAGAAGGTACAACAGCCAGGTAGTACGTGGATCACATCAACCCTATCGAACTACGAGAGTTCGATAAAGTCATGAATCTTTTCATCGAGCGCTTCATGTTCAACATTGAGGCCTCACCAACTCTCAACCACTTGTACAATCTTAAGCAGAATGAGAATGAGAGAGCTGGTGAATTCATCCATAGGTGGAGGATCACCTGTAACAGAATGAAGGTTCCCATCCCAGAGGAACATGCTCTGCAAATTATTCTAAATAATTTTGCCCAGCCTCTGAGGAATCTCATTTCCACATCTCCTGCCAAATCATTTATTAAACTGATTGAAAGAGCCAAATGGCTCGAGACAGGATTGGACAACGGCCTATATGAAGGTTACTCTTTCGTTAGAGGGAACCTTGAGCAGAAGAAGAAGGCACACGTTGCTTATTCTACGGAATTTTCAGGCCACAGCGGCAGTTCTAGCAGCAAGAAGAACAAGAAAAACCGTCGCAAAGACTCAGGAAGCTCCCATGCTGAAGGGACAAATTCTGCAGCCCAAAAAGGGAAATTCACTAAGCCACCGCCGGTCCAGCCAGTATAGCAGCCTGAAGCAAGGCAGCAAGAGAAACCAAAGCATGACAGATGGAGTTATGATCCGAAATTCACTGCTTTAGAACAATCCCGGGAGGCTATCTTCGAATACATGTTATCAAAGGGGATGGTCAAACTCTCTAAGGTGGCAGATCCACCAGTGGCTATGAGAAAATGGATGGACAAATTCTGCAAATTCCATCGGACTGTCGGACATGACACCAAACACTGTTTTGTCTTCAAAAGCATCATCCAGGATTGTATCGATAAAAAATTATTAATCGAGGATGAGGATAAGCAACAGCCCGAGATTTTGTCCAAGCCTTTCCCAAAACATTCAGCTTCAATGATTTCAGAGCAGGAAGTTCTTTTTCAGAACAGCATTCAGCCATGTTCTAACCAGGACATTCAGGATCAACATCAGTTTCTAGTCCTACGTCAAGAACAGTCTTCCGCCAAGAGGGTGGATATTACTTCGTTTGTCAGCAACAAAAAGTCAGTAAAAGAGCCAGCAAAGGTGATGACATAAATTACCAAGCCAATCCTCAGGATTCCGAAGCGCTTCATCAAAGCAGCTTCAAAGAAGGGTGAGACTTCAGGATCAGTTCAAAAACCGATCACGACATTATTGAACAACTCTATCCTGGAATTAACCCATGCTTCCCTGGAGCATCAACAAGTGCTAGATGATCTGTTGCGCAAGATCAAGGTCAAACCTAGCACAACTCCGCAAGACATGGCTCAGATCCTCAACCAGGCTATGACGAATGCACCAATAACATTTTCGGATAAGGATTTGCCAAAACCTCATTCATTCCACAATAATGCTTTATATATAGTGGTTCGGACCAAGGGCATGACAGTCCCTCATGTGCTTATTGACGGAGGCAGCAACCTCAATATCTGTCCAGAAATGACAGCCAGGGCCTTGGGCTTGAAAGAAGAAGAATATACCCCAGATCCAATAACGATCTACGATTTTGTTAACCACGAGCAGACAACCAGGGGGAAAATCTTCCTTGAAATTTTCATCAACTATTCAGTACATACCCTTCTATTCCACGTGGTGAATGTGCCACCCACATACAACCTTCTGCTGGGGCGCACCTGGATTCACAATACCAACGTCGTTCCCTCAACCCTTCACCAATGCATCAAATGGTCGAAGGGAGTCATGATTACCATTGTTCTGGGAGAAGATCCGGAAGAGAGACTCCTACAGCCGATGATTTCTCGTCCCACTTTCACTGCCGACATCCCAAGCATTCGAAAAATCGATGAGATTAATTTGAGTGAAAGTTTGGATATGTTGAAGCTGAATGAAGTCCAGCCAACAGAGAATGTCACCGCAATGGTACAGTGGCAGGGCCCTCGTTTCTTTAAGCTGGGTGGACGCCTCAATTGCACTTCTTTCAAGGATCACCCTCTTTTCCCTCAGTTCTCGAAAACCAAGAAGGGATTTGATTAACTGATGAAGCATGACTATCAGCCTGTAAACACTCCAAATTTTCACTCACCTTCTGGACATTTCCACCAATCATCACATTTTAGTTCTCCGGAACCAATGAAGGGCAAAATGGTCATTTTCTGAGATTGAACCTTGCAGAAAGTCTAAAATTTCATTCTTGAGCCTCAAAATTTCTATATTTAGGTTCAGAAACATCTTCAAACTGCAAATTTTCAAAAATCCTATTCTGGACAAAAAAGCTAGAATTTCCAAGTCCTAGCTCAGAGTAGCATTTCTCGAAACATGTCTTTGCATAGCATTGCATGAACATTTCATATCATTTCACTACACAACATGTCATTTCGAGGTCCAAAAACTCTCGATTTCAAAATTCTCAATCCAGATTCGAGTTTTGACTCTTTTCAAAATTGATTTCAAAACCCTAGGTCTTCAAAATTACCAACCTTTGCCATTTTACCCCCAGGACTTTGAATTACAAAAGTTTTTCTCAGGAAAACAATCTGGATATTTGGATATTGATTTTAAAGATTTTATCTCAAAACTTTTTGCAAAAAGACTTTTGAATCTCTTTACAAAATTTCCATATCCATATTTTTGCCCTGAAAAACCCATTTTCTTTCAAATTCTTGAAAAAAGACAAAGTTTTATGTCATATTATAAAAATTCCAAAAAGAAGTTATTTCTTTTGCTTTTTAGTTTCAAATAAATTGAGCGGGACCCGCCTTTGAACTAGCATCACACTCAAATTCTCACGTAAGTTTCTTATTTTCAAGCGGGACCCACCCGAAGATGGCACCAATTTTGTAAATTCCTCTTCTTTTTATTTTTTTTATGTTCTTTATCTTATAAATAGTTAGTGGGCCCACACACATGTGGCGCCCCACTTGAAAATAAAAAAAAACCAAAATAAAACTTTATTTTTCCAAAGGATTTTAAAAGTTGGTTGAGGTGGCATTTCCCTAAAAGCCTCCCATTTACTTCATTTCAATATTTGTTTTTTTTAGAAGCAGCCTTAAATGGCACAGCTGAACTTTTTTAAGAAAAACAAATGTTTACTTTACCTAAAACATTAGGTAAAATAAACCAAAATTTTTCAAAAGGCCAAAAGTTGTCCCCTCTCAAAGGGCGATGTTTCAAAAGTTTCAAAAGTTTGTTTTAAAGATTATCTAAACCTTTCAAAGATGGAATTCGAAAATTTTCAAATTTCCGTTTTGAGATTTCAAACGATTTCAAAATCTGGGGTAATGCCCCAAAATCTGCGGGTTTTTTCGAAAAACCTAATGAAAATCTATAAAGGGAGACCCTATTGAAGCAAAAAGGGGTTGGGCCGATTAATTGGGTTTTTTGTTTTGGTGCTTATCGCAGGTCTCCTGCATCCAGCGTGGGAGGTTTCCAATCCTTCAACATGTGGTGGGCTGGAGCGGCATTTCAGAGAGTGCAGGGATCTAGCAGGCTGCTGCCCCTTTCCTTCAGCTCATCAGTAAGGAAGCGATCCCTGCTTGTTTGATACAAACGGCATTCGGCGCAGAGAACCCAGCAAGCTCTTTTCCCCCTCTCTTTCAGCCCAGCAGCAGAAAATCGACCCCCATTTGCTTTCTACAGGTTCAATGGAGTAAGGGATCTACAAGGTAATGTATGGTTGTGCTTTATCCTCATTTCGTTATGTTTTACTAAATAAAACTCTGTGTAAATCTGATTAACTAGAGTTGATGTAAGATAAAGGGCCATTTAAGGCCTCATTTTCAGCATAAGAAGCATTTCCTTTGTATATTCTATATCATCAGATCAATTACTCCATAAACGACTGCCTAAAGTTCGTGTTTGAATACTTAATAAGTTTCAAAAGACTGTATATCTACTATCGTTCCCCCTTTGCACATCTGTATTCACATTTTGTTATTATCTTTTAATGCTTCTACATTAGCTGCTAAAAAGAGAAGTCGTTTGTCCTTCATCGTTTATGAGTTTTTATCAGGTAAGTGTTAGTGATATTATGAACACCACATTGTTGAAAATTAAATGGTCAACAGTAGGTCTGAAACCTATTGAAATTTAATGAAATCTGCATATTATCTGTTTTGTGTAAGCCACAGAAGATAAGTGGCAATGGGTTTTGCAGGAAATAAAGGAGTGGACACCATTTTATTGAATCCTTAATGGTGAAATAGGGATTGAAATGTGTGAGAATTCTGGATGCCTTCCCATTCATGCGTCCATCTAAGTTTGCTTGCATGTCTGGCTATATTGAATTGGTGGGGATAAAGCTACAGGGCCCTGTATCATAAGTCTATTATGGAATGTTTGTCTGGCCTTGTAGCATTGTCCTTGCCGAATATGTGTGGCAACAAGGAACACACTTTTCTGTTTTCACTGTGTCTGAGTATTGACAGGATTGGGACTTTAAATCTGCCTTGGGTCGATTATGGTCAATGTTATGACTGCTAATAATTGGCATTATCACCATAACGTGTGGGAAATCGTTGTTATGCTGCAGTAGTGCAGCAGACACTGCAGTGATCAGTACAATTGAGGCAACAAGTTTGCTATATGTCCATCTTGATGCTGGCACCTCCTTGTCTAGTCCGGTTGCAGCAAAAAATTAAGATCCAAAGTGATATTGACTGATAGTGCAGAATAAGTGCAGTTGGGACTGGTTATCGATATCAACTTGTTCATGCTTCCATCATCGTTGCAAGCTGTAATAACTTTTGTAATAGGCATTGGAAAACATGCCAACAATATGTGACCTCAACAGGCTCTGCTGTAAAATTTCCCCAGGATCGGTCTTCATCACCACATATGAGAATAGGAGTGGCCAACAGTGTATGATGCTCATCATTCACCTAAGTTTTCCACAACAGCCTATGTTTTCATCATTACATATTCCAACACTTCAGCCATTATTTGCATCATATCAAGTCATATTCATAACTTACTTTAACACGTCCTAGCACTCCCTGCATTGGCTTTCTGAACCTATGTATGAGTCTACCCACCAAGGCCTAATACCATCTCATTTCTTTATTTTGATCATCTGCAATAATTCCATTGTTGGCAGCGTCATATTGGGGTTTATTCCCATCATGGATCGTATGGCATATCAATATACATTGCAGTCATCTTAGTTGTTAGCCACATGCCTGTATACTTGTTTAGCACTTACACATCCTCTTTCATCCTCACTACACTTTCCACAGCATCTTCACATCTCCACTATGCTTTTCACAACACCCTTGAAGTCGGTCCATGGTGTTTCTGTAGCATATTTCCTGCATATTTTATATGTTATACCCAATCTCTTTTCTGCAGGTACCCAGTCTTGATAATTAGTCATATTCATGGATGGATATGTCAGTATCCATTCATGATTTCTGGACCATCTTCGGTATACTCACTTATTGATATACAGGGAGTCTTCATACCAAATTTTTCTGAAAAATATGTTATAATTTAGGAATTATGACTTTGCAAAGTCATGTACAGAAACTGTATATATCCTGTATTTTCTGATTTATGCATTTATCCATTACATATGAAATTTCAATTACTATATGTATTTTCTCATTATATATATACATATCTATATATATATATATATATATATATACATATATATATATATATACATGTATATATATATATATATACATGTATATATATATATATATATATATATGGATATCTTCATGTGCACTTGTTTTCACATACAAGCATTTAAGTAGATATTTTTATATATATATATATATATATATATATATATATATATATATATATATATATATATATGGATATCTTCATGTGCACTTGTTTTCACATACAAGCATTTAAGTAGATATTTTTTTTCTGTAAATATACCTTCATTATCACATGTCACTTAGCACAAATTTGAGCATTTAGACATATATATACCTATATATTTTGTTGTACATGTTATATATATACCCATTTCCTTGGGTATCTTGTATATCCATTCCTTGTACTAATTCTCATTTTGCAGGAAAATCTGGAAGATATGGTTTCTTTTGGAGCTATCAAATACTTGGTTATGTTTTTTTTTATTTTTGTCAGCAATGTAACAATCAAATGTAAACTTTGGAATAATATTTAATTTTCTGCTTAGATTAAGATGCATTTCATGTAGTTTGAATTCTTGCAATATCCTGATTATGTGGTTCATGCATTTTATTTCAAAATCACTGTGGATGGACACGAATGGCACGTGCACCAACTCTTAGGGAGTTGATGAACTTGGTGGAGTCCATATTTACGGCCCTAGTCAGAATATGGATGAGAGCCAGATTCAACATCTTTCTACTAGTCATACTGAGCCTATACTCTTAGGCTATCTTCAACAATGCACATCATATTTCCAATTTTTCAAAATATTGTGAATTAACTCATTAAACTCTGAACATATTCATGGCCACAGTCAGAATATGTGAAAGATTTATTTTGACTTAATACACATTTTTCCAACAAATTTCTCAGAAAATCTTTTCAAAGTGCATTCATTCATTCAAATCATCTGCATCATGGCATCATCTGCTTTTCTCATGATTTTCTCAAGAAAATTTCATTTTCATGGAAATTGATTCCTCAAGAAACTCTGAAAGTTTTCAAAGTTGGATTTCCCAAGTCAAATTTTCCCGTGATTTTCCCTGAAAACGTTATTTTCTTAAGATTCATTTTCAAAAGGAGTTTCTCATCCTTCTCAAGAATCAAAATCGATTTTCAAATATTTCAAGGCTAAGATTCTCAAGATTTCAGTTTCCTGAATCTTGATTTTTTTTTTCTCCAAAGAGTGTTCCTATAAATTTTCCATCATTTTCCTAAGAAAATTTTCAAAGTCAGAGTTTTCCTGATCAATATTTTCCTTTTCAAATGTTCCTCTTTTCTCGAGAATTCTCTCCATTTTCCCAGGATTTTCATCCATTCATGATTTTCCCAAATCTTCATAAACTTTTTGGTGATTTCCAAATTCGTTCACGTATGTTTCCTGAGAGATCTTTTTCCTGAGAAATGCTTTTCAAGCTCCAAATGTTTTCTAGGCATACATCATATTTTTCCAAATTACATTTTTACAAGATCCCATAGCACATGCCTGAATTCTTTGTGCATTTAGGATAGAACACGATTTCGATGATTTAATTAAGCAAAGCACATTTTGGTCCTTGGTTCGATTACCTCTGTTAAAGGCGGCAGGAACGGTTGAACCTCGTACCGACAGGTCGAGCCCCATCCCATGGATTTTCCCGCTATTTTAAAAAATGGAGGCGAGTATTTCAAAACAAATTTCCAAAATTCGGTCAAGTTTTACTCGCGAAAGCAATTTTCCTCTCTCTCTCGCAAGGGAAGGGAAGAGGGAAAATTTTTGCGACGATAACAGGTTTGGCGACCGTGATGGGACCTGTCCTTGTCTGATCAAAATTGTGCTTGATTTAGTTCAATTATCGAAACTGTGTTCATAAAATGTCAGCTCTTTTACTTTTGATATCATGCGAACCTAGGAGCCTAGATTCTGACCTAGCTGACATTGACTGCATATATACTATGCATGGTTTGGTAGGACCAGATTGAGGAGATATTTTCATGCTCACATAAACTTAAGTTTAAATACAACTCTCCTCAATTTAGGATCTGAATGCAAACAATGTATGCTCCTTCAAAGATTTTCAAAATCTATCTCTCTAGGACTTAGAGCCCTCTATTTCTTGCATGTGATCATTTTTTTCAAATCTCACTTACCTACTTTTACCCGGTCTTCACGTTGCTGGGCTCTCTTCCAGAACCCTTGTTCGGGACAGAGCCTCACAACTAAGCCACTTATTTGGGTTGACACCCCCCTACCATGTACCGCGGGCCACAATCCAAAGTATATCGGTAGGTGCTCAAGGATGTTGGAAAACCTTACCTTAGAACCAGAGTTGAAATTCTATGCCACGTACCTCGGATTTCGGTTCGGGTATATCGGCATAATTGGATTGGACAAAGATGATCTGAACCTAGAGTTAGAATTAGGGTCATACAACTGTTTTTCAAAATGATGCATCTAGAGTCAGCCTTTTAGAGAGTGTTGTATGTGCATAAATGTTTGTGCGGGATGTGACTGTTTGTATGTTACCTTTATTTCTCTCATATTTTCCCCAAAATATTTTTAAATATTCATATTCTCATCTTTTTTCTTTATTTTCTCAAACCCTAGATGATTTTCCCAAATATCCAATTTCTTTCAAAACTCCAGGTGATTTTCCATTCTCCCGTTCTACTGGATCTCAAATTTCCAGCCTTATTCCAATCCTGCCTGCAAATTTTTGAAATTTCAAGTTTTGCTTATATCTTCAAAAACTTTTCCATATCTTTCGGTATATTTTCCAAGTTTTATCCAAAATTTTTGTTTGTCATGTCCTTACAAGATTGCCAACCTGATCCCATCATTTGTTTTTCTCTCAAGAGTGTTGCTTTTAAGCATCCCATGTGGTTCTACAGAGGGCATTAGCATAGTTGCGTGATCCAGACGAGATCAAAGACTGTGCTACTTCAGTACATTAGTTACAGACAGTGAGTGAGAAATGGATTCCATAAAGTCTGTCAAAGAGAGAGCTCAGACCATCAAGGAGGAGATCGATCCCGCTATATATCGGTTGTTCAAAAAAATGATGATCGAGATATTATCCGAGCAAGCTGAAGCCAATTTTGGAAAAGTTCCTGTTAAAGAAGAAGCATCCATCACCATCCCTAAGAGCATCATTGGCGACCACAACAGCGCAAAAAGTTCTAAACCCAACAACAACAAAAACAAAGGCAATCAAAGCAGCAATTCAGAAGAGTCTAAGGATCGAAAAGGAAAGTATTCTAGAATCCAGGATAGACCTTTTCAATCCAGCCCTCAACAAAAGGAAGAAAGTCAAGGAAAACCAAAGCGCGGAAACTGGAGTGGTGATCGAGATTTCACTCCTATAGATAAGCCACTCGACGAAGTCCTTGAATACATGTTGATCAAGGGATTAGTCAGGCTTCCAAAAGCCACGGATCCTCCCCCATCATGGGAAGATTCGCGAACCAGTTCTGCAAATTCCATCGGGCGGTAGGGCATGCCACTGATCATTGTTTCGTCTTCAAAAACATTATGCATGACTACATTGATAAGAACCTCTTTGTTGAAGGCAGAGAAGAAGAACATCCAGTAGCCCTAACCAAGCAAGTTCGGTCCAGTTCCCAGAAAGAAGTCATCACTCAACAGAAATCAAGCAATCTGAAGAAGATAAAGCATGATGGTTGGGGTTATGATCACGAGTTTACTCCTTTAGGTCAGCCAATCGAAGAAATTCTTGGATATCTGCTCACGAAGAATATGATCAAACTTCCAAGGATTGTTGATCCTCCCGCCATCATGGGGAAATGGAAAGATTGTTTCTGCAAGTTCCATCGGGCAATGGGGCATGATACTGAACGCTGCTTCATTCTAAAAAATATTATACAGGACTACATCAATAATGAGCTTTTGGTGCCGGAAGAAAGAGAGGGACGAGTCGCAGTCCTCACCAAGCCTTTTCTAGATAACTCAAAAGAATAACAATGCCAATGCCAATGCCTTCTCATTTTTGTCAGGACGATATAGTCCTAGTTGTTTTCCTTTTTCTAAGTTGTCATCCCTTTTAAGGCATCAATAAAATCATCAACTTTTCTCATTTAACTATGATGTTCTTCTTTTGTTGTTTTGTTTCTTCTCAAGAGCCCTCTTTTAATATTATTCTATCTTCCCCATTACACTGGGGCATCTTTTTGAAAATTTGTTTTCAAACATTCTGTATGCAGGCAGGATCAAATAAAATCCCTCACCATTCATCTGCACTTCATTTGCATTTTCATGTGCATGTGCATTTTATTTGCATTAATTATGCACCCAATTCACTTCCCATTCAGAATAAGGGATAAATCCTGAGGCCATGAATGATTTCTCATCCTAATCATCAATTCTTATCTTCAGTTTACAATCTCTGTTGATTTTTCCTCAAAAATTCTTCAGATATAATCCTCTTTCCAAAATCCTGTCCCCGCACTGACAATTTGCAAAATTTTGATCCTCTAACCGAGTTTTCCTCTGAAGATCTGAATTCTAATTCAGGCTTCTTTTCTTTCAAAATCCAACTTTCAAGTTGGTCCACATTTTTCCTTCGAAGATCCGAGTTCCGACTCGGGTTTTCATTTAAATCATTTTTTCTTTAAGGATCTGAGTTTCGACTCAGATTTTCCTTTAAATCATTTTTTTAAGATCCGAGTTCCAACTCGGGTTTTCACTTAAATCATTTTTCCTTTGAGGATCTGAGTTCCGACACAGGTTTTCCTTTAAATCATTTTTTGAAAATCCGAGTTCCGACTCGGGTTTTCACTTAAATCATTTTTCCTTTGAAGATCTGAGTCCCGACTCAGGTTTTCCTTTAAATCATTTTTCTTTGAAAAACTGAGTTTTGACTCAGGTTTTCCTTTAAATTATATTTTTTTTCTTTGAAAAATCGAGTTTCGACTCTGATTTTCCTTCAAAATTATATTTTCTTTGAAAAACCGAGTTTTGACTCAGGTTTTCCTTTAGCCGAGTTCTGACTCGGGTTTTCCTTCAAATTATATTTTCTTTGAAAAACCGAGTTCCGACTCAGGTTTTCCTTTAAATTATATTTCTTCTTTGAAAAACCGAGTTCCGACTCAGGTTTTCCTTCGAATTATATTTCTTCTTTGAAAAACCGAGTTCCGACTCGGGTTTTCCTTTAAATTATTTTTTTCTTCAAATATTTGAGTTCCGACTCGGGTTTTCCTTTAAATTATTTTTCTTTTAAAGATCTTAGTTCCGACTCAGATCTTTTCTCAAATTATCTTTCCTTTGTTGATCCGAGTGCCGACTCGTGATCTCTTTACTTTATTCGAGTTATGACTCAAGCTCTTCATTGTCCTTTGTTGATCCGGGTTCCGACTCATGATCTCTTTACCTTATTCGAGCTCTGGAGCTCTTCATTTTCGTTTGTTGATCTGGATTCCGACTTGTGATCTCTTTACTTTATTCGAGCTCTGACTCAAATTTTTTATTCTCCTATGATGATCCAATCACTTCGATCCTCAGAATCAGTCAATTTCTCAAAGTTGACCTTTTGTCTACCAATTTCCAATTTAATCTTCGGATCATTCAATTCTCCAATTTCGACCTTCGGGTCACTCAATTCTCTAATTTTGACCTCTGGGTCACCCAATTTCCGATTTTTCAAATTCAATTACCAATTTCGACCTTTGGGTCACTCAATTCTCAATTTTGACCTTCGGGTCATCCAATTTCCAACAATCAATTTCCCAATTTCCAATTTCGTCCTTTGGGTCAATCAATCTCAATACCCAAATTTTAATCATTTTCTCTTGCGAGAGACCCTTTTTAGGGAGAGTTCGAGGGAGCTTGTTCTTTTCGCATGCTATCCAATTCGTTCACTTAGCCCCTTTTCAAGGAGAGTTTGAAGGGACTCGCGTCTTTGTGAACTGTTTGCAAAACAATTTCCAATTTCACACAAGAAACCCTTTTAAAGGGAGAGGCTCGACGAAGACTCGCTTTCTTGTGCCCCCCCCCCCCAATTTTCATACTAGGCCATTTTCGTCATGGAGGACCCTCTTTTCAGGGAGAGAGTGATGGACTTGTTCCTTCATGACCCAATTTTCCGACCTCACTATTATCGGCTTCCTTTCCATAAGAGAAACCTAATATTAGGGAGCTTTGACGAAAGCTTAATTTCTCTTCAAAAGTTTGTTTTGCAAACACCTCCTCTTCACAGAAGAGAGGAGTAATTTTCATTTCCCATTCAGGTAAGGGCTAAGCCTGAGTCTCTCTTTTTGGGGAAAAAGAGAGGAGAATTTTCGTCACGGATGTGTTGAGCCGGACCTCAAACACTCTCTTTCACCCAGGATTTCAAGAACATTTTGTCAATTTGTCAATCAATCACTTGTTGATTTCAAAAACTTCATTATACAAACCTTTACCTCAGTACCTTTAGTATTACTTCCAAAAGAGTGAAGCTTTTGCGAAGAGAGATTCAAAATTAAAATTCTTTTTTATTGGCCAACCAAAAGGATGAAGGATAAATCCTCGATATGGCCAGAAAAGAAGATTCAACGTTATTGCAAAGCCATAAATGATTGATATTGATCGCAGTTATGGCACATCTCTAAATATTATTCTTGTAAAATGAGGCAGTGGAAATATCTTGAGCGTTAGAAAAGGAGAGAATTCACCCAAGCCCTGTTTTCCTCAAAATCACCTAAGCTGCAATTAAATATCCGCAAAAGGGATCTCTCAATTGTCACCAAGATGAAGGCGAATTAAGCGAGTAGACCCCTGAGGCCAAAGAAGATCTGAATCATCTCCAAGATGACAGAGTTTGTGACGGATCCTTCCAAGGAAAGTCCAAAGCACTGTCGAGATGAAGGTAGATGCGATGAACCTCCCAACAATCCCTAAAAGGTATTTAATTTCAGCTATCATCCAAAAATCCCAAGCCAATGAGCCAATTTCATCAAGATAACCTTGGAGCAAAGAAGGATCGAAACATCTCCAAGTTGAAAGAGTTTGTGACGTACCCTTCCAAAAAGAAAGAAAGAGAGGAAAAAGAAAGAGAGAAAAATCAAGACATCTCCAAAATGAAGGAGAATGTAACCGAAACCTAAAAAGAGTGCAAAAAGATTATCATGAGAGAAGCTCCCAGGATATCAAACTGCCAAATCTATCAAGAATCTTCTTTAAACTTGTGAAATTCTATTATCAATATCCTTTCATCAATTGCTTTCATAATATTAAATTCTTTCTTTCCTGTTCATATCAAGGAAATTGATGGCTTCCTTGAAGAAGGTCAATCGCGTGCAATTTGGATTTCAAATCTTGATTTTATGAAGTCAACTTCTTTTGGAGGTAATACTTCAGGTAGAAAAGAGGAATATTTTGCAACAATTTGCATCATTTTCAAATATTTTGAATCAACAACAAAATTCTCAACATTTTGACAATATTTTCTAGCTATCTTGGCGTGAAGTGAGAGGTTGATGTTCGTATTTGATACATCCTGACACCAATTTTAAATCCCTCTTAAGGACTTGATTCCTTCCCTTCTTTGAGAGCGTGAGCTCTCAGATTTGCACACTTCCCTGTGTCCCCACTGTCCAACCATAGACAGTCCCATTTCGGTTCGAGGTCGAACCACCAATAATTTTCTAGCAAAAGGCCAATTCAAAAGCTAATTTAGTCTCAGAAATGAGGCGCCCAAGATCAATCCCTTTTCAAGCTTTAAGGAGCCCATTTTCCTTCCTTTTGCAAAACCCCTGTCGGATTTATTGTGCAAAATCTGAAGGTTCCATCATGGTCTCTTCTTTTGAGGACTCCATCCATTTTCCGCCCAATCAGGATAAGGGTACAAACCTGAGCCTCCTTTGATGAGGTATTCCATTTTCCACCCAATCAGTATAAGGTTACAAACCTAAGCCTCCTTTGATGAGGTATTCTATTTTCTGCCCAATCAGGTCAAGGGTACAAACTTGAGCCTCCTTTGTTGAGGTATTCCATTTTCCGCCCAATCAGGAGGTCAAGGGTACAAACCTGAGCCTCCTTTGATGAGGTATTCCATTTTTCGCCCAATCAGGATAAGGGTACAAACCTGAGCCTCCTTTGATGAGGTATTTCATTTTCCGCCCAATCAGAATAAGGGTACAAACCTGAGCCTCCTTTGATGAGGTATTCCATTTTCTGCCCAATCAGGATAAGGGTACAAACCTGAGCCTCCTTTGATGAGGTATTCCATTTTCCGCCCAATCAGGTCAAGGGTACAAACCTAAGCCTCCTTTGATGAGGTGTTCCATTTTTTGCCCAATCAGGATAACGGTACAAACCTGAGCCTCCTTTGATGAGGTATTCCATTTTCCGCCCAATCAGGATAAGGGTACAAACCTCAGCCTCCTTTGATGAGGTATTCCATTTTCTGCCCAATCACGATAAGGGTGCAAACCTAAGCCTTCTTTGATGAGGTATTCCATTTTTCGCCCAATCAGGTCAAGGGTACAAACCTGAGCCTCCTTTGATGAGGTATTCCATTTTCCGCCTGATCAGGTCAAGGGTACAAACCTGAGCCTCCTTTGATGAGGTATTCCATTTTCCGCCCAATCAGGATAAGGGTACAAACCTGAGCCTCCTTTGATGAGGTATTCCATTTTCCGCCCAATCAGGATAAGGGTACAAACCTGAGCCTCCTTTGATGAGGTATTCCATTTTCTGCCCAATCAGGTCAAGGGTACAAACCTGAGCCTCCTTTGATGAGGTATTCCATTTTCCGCCCGATCAGGTTAAGGGTAGAAACCTGAGTCTCCTTTGATGAGGTATTCCATTTTTCCGCCCGATCAGGTTAAGGGTACAAATTTGAGTCTCCTTTGATGAGGTATTTCATTTTCCGCCCAATCAGGTCAAGGGTACAAACCTGAGCCTCATTTGATGAGGTATTTCATTTTTTTTTCCAACTAGGTTAAGGGTATAAACCTGAGCCTCATTCTGATGAGGTATTTTATTACCCGATCAGGTTAAGGATCAAACCTAAGCCTTTTCCCATGGGAAGCATTTTCTATCCCATCCAGGATAAGGGAAAAAACCTGAACTTCGTTCCTCTTCATTCTCCATTTCATATCTACCATCTTCACCGGGCTAATATCTCTATACCCAGTCGGATCCTTCTAACTAGGGTATTTTTTTATATAGCCCAAATTTGGTGTATTTTTCTTTGCCACTAAGCTCGGTAACAAGCCGGCTTAGTAGCAAAGAGGTGCATCTGTAAACACCCCAAATTTTTACTCACCTTTTGGACATTTCCACCAATCATCACATTCCAGTTCTCTGGAAGCAATAAAGAGCAAAATGGTCATTTTCTGAGATTGAACCTTGCAGAAAGTCTAAAATTTCATTCTTGAGCCTCAAAATTTCTATATTTAGGTTCAAAAACATCTTCAAACTGCAAACTTTCAAAAATCCTATTCTGGACAAAAAAGCTAGAATTTCCAAGTCCTGGCTCAGAGTAGCATTTCTCGAAACATGTCTTTGCATAGCATTGCATGAACATTTCATATCATTTCACTGCACAACATGTCATTTCAAGGTCCAGAAACTCTCGATTTCAAAATTCTCAATCCAGATTCGAGTTTTGACTCTTTTCAAAATTGATTTCAAAACCCTGGGTCTTCAAAATTACCAACCTTTCCCATTTACCCCCAGGACTTTGAATTACAAAAGTTTTTCTCAGGAAAACAATCTGGATATTTGGATATTGATTTTAAAGATTTTATCTCAAAACTTTTTTCAAAAAGACTTTTAAATCTCTTTACAAAATTTCCATATCCATATTTTTGCCCTGAAAACCCCATTTTCTTCCAAATTCTTGAAAAAAGACAAAGTTTTATCTCATATTATAAAAATTCCAAAAAGAAGTTATTTCTTCTGCTTTTTAGTTTCAAATAAATGGAGTGGGACCCACCTTTGAACTAGCATCACACTCAGATTCTCAGGTAAGTTTCTTATTTTCAAGCAGGACCCACCCGGAGATGGCACCAATTTTGTAAATTCCTCTTCTTTTTATTTTTTTTATGTTCTTTATCTTATAAATAGTTAGTGGGCCCACACACATGTGGCGCCCCACTTGAAAATAAAAAAAAAACAAAAATAAACTTTATTTTTCCAAAGGATTTTAAAAGTTGGTGGAGGTGGCATTTCCCTAAAAGCCTCCCATTTACTTCATTTCAATATTCGTTTTTTTTAGAGGCAGCCTTAAATGGCACAACTGAACTTTTTTAAGAAAAAAAATGTTTACTTTACCTAAAACATTAGGTAAAATAAACCAAAATCTTTCAAAATGCCAAAAGTCGTCCCCTCTCAAAGGGCAACGTTTCAAAAGTTTCAAAAGTTTGTTTTAAAGAATATCAAAACCTTTTAAAGATGGAATTCGAAAATTTTCAAAATTCCGTTTTGAGATTTCAAACGATTTCAAAATCTGGGGTAACGCCCCAAAATCTGTGGGTTTTTTGGGAAAACCTAATGAAAATCTTTAAAGGGAGACCCTATTGAAGGAAAGAGGGGCTGGGCCGATTAATTGGTTTTTCTTTTGGTGCTTATCGCAGGTCTCCTGCATCCAACGTGGGAGGTTTCCAATCCTTCAACTTGTGGTGGGCTGGAGCGGCATTTCAGAGAGTGCAGGGATCCAGCCGGCTGCTGCCCCTTTCCTTCAGCTCATCAGTAGGGAATCGATCCCTGCTTGTTTGATACAAAGGGCATTCGGCGCAGAGAACCTAGCAAGCTCTTTTCCCCCTCTCTTTCAGCCCAGCAGCAGAAAATTGACCCCCATTTGCTTTCTACAGGTTGAATGGAGTAAGGGATCTACAAGGTAACGTATGGTTGTGCTTTATCCTCATTTCGTTATGTTTTACTAAATAAAACTCTATGTAAATCTGATTAACTAGAGTTGATGTAAGATAAAGGGCCATTTAAGGCCTCATTTTCAGCATAAGAAGCATTTCCTCTGTATATTCTATATCATCTGATCGATTACTCCATAAACGACCGCCTAAAGTCCGTGTTTGAATACTTAATAAGTTTCAAAAGGCTGTATATCTGCTATCGATCCCCCTTTGCACATTTGTATTCACATTTTGTGATTATCTTTTAATGCTTCTATATTAGCTGCTAAAAAGAGAAGTTGTTTGTCCTTCATTGTTTATGAGTTTTTATCAGGTAAGTGTTAGTGATATTATGAACACCACATTGCTGAAAATTAAATGGTCGACAGTAGGTCTGAAACCTATTGAAATTTAATGAAATCTGCTTATTATCTGTTTTGTGTAAACCACAGGAGATAAGTGGCAATGGGTTTTGCAGGAAATAAAGGAGTGGACACCATTTTATTGAATCCTTAATGGTGAAATTGGGATTGAAATGTGTGAGAATTCTGGATGCCTTCCCATTCATGCGTCCATCTAAGTTTGCTTGCATGTATGGCGATATTGAATTGGTGGAGATAAAGCTACAGGGCCCTGTATCATAAGTCTATTATGGAATGTTTGTCTAGCCTTGTAGCATTGTCCTGGCCGAATATGTGTGGCAGCAAGGAACACGCTTTTCTGTTTTCACTGTGTCTGAGTATTGACAGGATTGGGACTTTAAATCTGCCTTGGGTCGATTATGGTCAATGTTATGACTGCTAATAATTGGCATTATCACCATAACGTGTGGGAAATCGTTGTTATGCTGTAGCAGTGCAGCAGACACTGCAGTGATCAGTACAATTGAGGCAACAAGTTTGCTATATGTCCATCTTGATGCTGGCACCTCCTTGTCTGGTCCGATTGCAGCAAAAAATTAAGATCCAAAGTGATATTGACTGATAGTGCAGAATAAGTGCATTTGGGACTGGTTATCGATATCAACTTGTTCATGCTTCCATCATCGTTGCAAGCTGTAATAACTTTTGTAATAGGCATTGGAAAACATGCCAACAATATGTGACCTCAACAGGCTCTGCTGTAAAATTTTCCCAGGATCGGTCTTCATCACCATATATGAGAATAGGAGTGGCCAACAGTGTGTGATGCTCATCATTCACCTAAGTTTTCCACAACAGCCTATGTTTTCATCATTACATATTCCAACACTTCAGCCATTATTTGCATCATATCAAGTCATATTCATAACTTACTTTAACACGTCCTAGCACTCCCTGCATTGGCTTTCTGAACCTATGTATGAGTCTACCCACCAAGGCCTAATACCATCTCATTTCTTTTTTTTTGATCATCTGCAATAATTCCATTGTTGACAGCGTCATATTGGGGTTTATTCCCATCATGGATCGTATGGCATATCATTATACATTGCAGTCATCTTAGTTGTTAGCCACATGCCCTGTTCCTGTATACTTGTTTAGCACTTACACATCCTCTTTCATCCTCACTACACTTTCCACAGCATCTTCACATCTCCACTATGCTTTTTACAACACCCTTGAAGTCGGTCCATGGTGTTTCTGTAGCATATTTCCTGCATATTTTATATGTTATACCCAATCTCTTTTCTGCAGGTACCGAGTCTTGATAATTAGTCATATTCATGGATGGATATGTCAGTATCCATTCATGATTTCTAGACCATCTTCGGTATACTCACTTATTGATATACAGGGAGTCTTCATACCAAATTTTACTGAAAAATATGTCATAATTTAGGAATTATGACTTTGCAAAGTCATGTACAGAAACTGTATATATCCTGTATTTTCTGATTTATGCATTTATCCATTACATATGAAATTTCAATTACTATATGTGTTTTCTCATTATATATATACATATCTATATATCTATATATATATATATACATATCTATATATATATATATCTATATCTATATATATCTATATATATATATATATATATATATATATATATATATATATATATATATATATATACTTATATATATATATATATGGATATTTTCATGTGCACTTGTTTTCACATACAAGCATTTAAGTAGATATTTTTTTTTCTGTAAATATACCTTCATTATTACATGTCACTTAACACAAATTTGAGCATTTAGACATATATATACCTATATATTTTGTTGTACATGTTATATATATGCCCATTTCCTTGGGTATCTTGTATATCCATTCCTTGTACTAATTCTCATTTTGCAGGAAAATCTGGAAGATATGATTTTTTTTGGAGCTATCAAATACTTAGTTATATATATATTTTTTATTTTTGTCAGCAATGTAACAATCAAATGTAAACTTTGAAATAATATTTATTTTTCTGCTTAGATTAAGATGCATTTCATGTAGTTTGAATTCTTGCAATATCCTGATTATGTGGTTCATGCATTTTATTTCAAAATCACTGTGGATGGACATGAATGGCACGTGCACCAACTCTTTAGGAGTTGATGAACTTGGTGGAGTCCATATTTACGTCCCTAGTCGGAATATGGACGAGACCTAGATTCAACATCTTTCTACTAGTCACACTGAGCCGACACTCTTAGGCTATCTTCAACAATGCACATCATATTTCCAATTTTTCAAAATATTGTGAATTAACTTAATTAAACTCTGAACATATTCATGGCCATAGTCAGAATATGTAAAGGATTTATTTTGACTTAATACACATTTTTCCAACAAATTTCTCAGAAAATCTTTTCTAAGTGCATTCATTCATTCAAATCATCTGCATCATGGCATCATCTATTTTTCTCATGATTTTCTCAAGAAAATTTCATTTTCATGGAAATCGATTCCTCAAGAAACTTTGAAAGTTTTCGAAGTTGGATTTCTCAAGTCAAGTTTTCCCGTGATTTTCCCTGAAAATGTTATTTTCTTAAGATTCATTTTCAAAAGGAGTTTCTCATCCTTCTCAAGAATCAAAATTGATTTTCAAATATTTCAAGGCTAAGATTCTCAGGATTTCAGTTTCCTGAATCTTGATTTTTTTTTTCTCCAAAGAGTGTTCCTATAAATTTTCCATCATTTTCCTAAGAAAATTTTCAAAGTCAGAGTTTTCCTGATCAATATTTTCCTTTTCAAATGTTCCTCTTTTCTCGAGAATTCTCTCCATTTTCCCAGGATTTTCATCCATTCATGATTTTCCCAAATCTTCATAAACTTTCTTGTGATTTCCAAATTTGTTCACCTAAATTTTCTGAGAGATCTTTTTCCTGAGAAATGCTTTTCAAGCTCCAAATGTTTTCTAAGCATACATCACATTTTTCCAAATTACATTTTTACAAGATCCCATAGCACATACCTGAATTCTCTGTGCATTTAGGATAGAACACGATTTCGATGATTTAACTAAGCAAAGCACATTTTGGTCCTTGGTTCGATTACCCTTGTTAAAGGCGGCATGAACGATCGAACCTCGTACCGACAGGTCGAGCCCCATCCCATGGATTTTTCCGATATTTTAAAAAACGGAGGCGAGTATTTCAAAACAAATTTCTAAAATCCGGTCAAGTTTGACTCGCGAAAGAAATTTTCATCTCTCTCCTGCAAGGGAAGGGAAGAGGGAAAAATTTTGCAACGATAACACAACCCTTCAGAGGCCTTGGTAAAAATGAGGACGACATGATGGAGCCAATCGTCCCCGCTCGGTATGTTAATGGTGCATGCTTGGGTTTTACCGGTCAGTCGTCAGGCAGAAGAACCACCTTTATCAGAGGGGTAGAGTAAAGACAATGCCTTTGTTTTTTGTTTCCCTTTCCTATTTTCCTGCTATCTTGTAGGGACAACTCAGTCCCAGTTTTTTTTCAAATCATCTGTAAATACCAAGCGGTTGTTTTTAGCCTTAATCAATCAATGAAATTTTGATCTTCTCTTCACATCTTGGCATATATGATTCTTCTCTTATATCTTTTTGTCTATGTCATCACTCTTTGTTTATGTACAAAAGGCTATTTTTGAATCTCTTACCCTTTTCTCAAAAACCTTTTTGCGCTTTTCAGGATTGCCGGAATCATGGCTCCTAAATCGCTCAAAAGGCTCGTTATCAATTCTAATTTTTCTCAAAATAAATCCAAGCCGGCCAGAATCTACAAGGCAAAGGCCGGAGCAAAGGTCAGCAAAGCAACAGGACAGATCGAAGGATTAGCAGAGTTCGATTCAACAATTCAAGAATTGCCAGAATTTGCCAGTATTCAGAAACAAGATGAACTGTCCCTGTTAGTTCAAGATCCGACACAAGATGTTAATATTGGTTTAGAAGATGATCGGAAGATCCTCAAAATTGGTTCCAACTTAAGTTCAGATGAGAAGGAAAGTCTCATCCATTTTCTCAAGCAACATCAAGAAGTCTTTGCTTGGACTTATGAAGATATGTCAGGCTTAGATCAAAAGCTGGTCGAGCATCGTCTCGTGCTGAAGACAGATTGCAAGCCAATCAAGCAGAAATTAAGAAAAATGGATCCCCGCGTAGCACCACAAGTTAAAGAAGGACTTGAGGAGTTGTTAAAGGCAGGATTCATCCGGACTATTGATTACTCGGACTGGTTGACGAACATCGTGGCAGTTCCCAAAAAGAATGGCAAAGTCTGAATCTGCATCGATTTCAGGGATCTGAACAAGGCCACCCCAAAAGATGATTATCCACTTCTCAACATCGAACTCTTGATTGATAGCACGGCAGGCCATGCCATGTTTTCCTTTATGGATGGATACTCAGGCTACAATCAAATCAAACTGGCCGCTCGTGACCAGTCCAAAACTTCTTTTACCATGCCTTGGGGTACTTTTTGCTATACAGTCATGCCATTTGGGCTCAAGAATGCTGGGGCAACCTATCAGAGAACGATGAAAGTTATTTTCCATGACCATATGCACAAGAACATGGATGCCTATGTGGATGACATCCTGATCAAATCCAAAGAAGAGGAGGATCATCTTGATGCTCTCGGCCAAGTCTTTGAAAGACTCATACTTTACAAGTTGAGACTCAATCCACAAAAATGTGTGTTTGGAGTAGAGTCGGGCAAACTACTTGGTTATATGATCAGCAAGAAAGGCATAGAGGTGGATCCTGCCAAGGCAAAGACAATCATTGATATGCCGCCTCCCACCAATCTAAAAGAACTGTGAAGCCTTCAAGGGAACATTCAGTCTATTCGGCGCTTCATCTCCAATTTGGACATGAGATGTGAGCCCTTCAATCACTTGTTGAGAAAAGAAGTGAAATTCGAGTGGGGACCAGAATGTCAGCTCTCATTTGAGCGCATCAAGCAGTATCTCCTCAATCCACCGGTTTTGAAGCCACCAGAGCTTGGAAAGTCACTTCTCTTGTATATTTCTGTCAATCAGAATGCTTGTGGCAAATTCCTTGCACAGTATGAGGAAGGCAGCCGGATAGAGCATGCCATCTACTACGTAAGCAAGACTTTCATCGATTATGAGAAGAGATATTCTCAAATGGAAAAGACATGTTTAGCCTTAGTATGGATGTGTCAGAAGTTGAGACATTATCATTTGGCCTCAGAAGTCAAAATTTTGTCAAGACTCAATCCTCTCAAATACATCTTTGAGCAGCCTTTTCTTACTGGATGAATTACGAAATGGCAAGTCCTCCTAATGCAGTATGACTTGGAGTATGTATCTCAGAAGTCAGTCAAGGGTCAGTCCATCATAGATCAGTTGGCAGATTTTTCATTAACAGAAGAGATCAAGGCAGAAGACGATTTTTCCGATGATCGCATCTGCAATATTCATAAGTCTCCAGTCTGGACCCTGTTCTTTGATGGAGCCAGAAACATGTCTGGTATAGGGATTGGGATCTTATTAATCACTCCCGAAAAGGAGATGATCCCTTATTCTCTCAAGCTCAACTTTCAGTGTACTCATAACATGGCCGAGTACGAAGCTTTGATACAAGGCCTCAAAATTTTGCAAGACTTCAATGTCAAGAGAGTACATGTCTTTGGTGATTCTTTGCTCATTGTTAGCCAAGTTAATGCTTAGTGGCAAGTTAAGGATTCAAAATTGATTCCATATCAGAAGATCGCCTTGGCTCTCATAGGCAACTTTGAAGAATTTCAGCTCAGTCATGTCAAGAGGGAATACAATCATATAGCCGATGGCCTAGCCTGTCTGGGTTCCATTTTGTCTTTCAAAGACAGTGAATCCTGTCATTCCTTCGAGATTGGCAGACTTGATCAACCTGCCTACATTCTAGTTGAGCAAGTAAACCAAGTCATTCCGAAAGAGAAGCCTTGGTACCAAGACATCAAAAACTTTATTGAGACTGGTGAATTTTCATCGAAAATGCCAAGAAAGGAGCAACATGCGATCCAATGCATGTCGGCCCGTTGTTTCATCCTTGACAATACTCTCTATTGTCGTGCGTTCAGTTCTGAGTACGCTAGATGCTTAGATAAGGATGAAGCCATGGAAGTTGTCCGAGAGGCACACGAGGGAATTTGTGGTGGCCACGTCGGCTACCAAACACTCATCAAGCAGATTATCCGGGCAGGGTATTATTGAAAAACCATGCAGCAAGATTGCCATCGATTTGTGAGGAAGTGCGTCAAATGCCAAATGCACGCACCTTCCATTCATGCGCCAGCCGCATATTTGCAGCATGTAGTTTCTCCTTGGCCTTTTTCGATGTGGGCTTTCGACGTGGTGGGTCTGATCACTCCTTCTGCTTCTAATGGCCACATATACTTTCTCGCAGCTACAAAATACTTCATCAAATGGGTCGAAGTCGTGACTTTGCGAACAATAGAAGGTCGACATGTGGTTTCTTTTATCCATAAAAACCTTCTTTGTTGCTTTGGTGTCCCACATGATATTGTGTCTGACAATGGCAGCCATTTCAAGAATGAGAGGATGAAGACCTTCTGCTCGAAGTTCAGGATTCATCACCACTTCTCAGCTCCTTATTATTCTCAAGGGAATGGCCAGGCAGAGGCCACCAACAAGATTTTGATTCGCATTCTGGAAAGAACTGTGAAAACATGACATGATTGGCACGAGAAGATGCACGACGCACTTTGGGCGTACCGAACCACCATTCAGACTCCAACCAATGCTACTCTTTCGGAGCTTGTTTATGAAACTGAAGTAGTATTACCTCTTCACGTTCAAAAGTCTGCACTCAAGTTTGCGTCGCTTATAGAACTCTCGCTCGATCAGTATCAGCAACAGAGGTTGGTACAACTCGATCTTTTAGACGAGAAAAGACTCAAGGCAGCAGAGCACGCTCAAGCTTATCGCTAGAAGATGGCTAGACACTATGCCAAGTTCGTTATTGAGAGAAGATTCCGAGTTAATGATCTTTTGCTCAAATCGACAGCTCATCTCAAGCATCGACCATGGGGCATGTGGTCACCCAATTGGGAAGGCCCTTATGTGGTTAAGAAAGCGATGTCTCGCAATTCCTATTGTTTGATCAATGCAGATGGAGTGGAACTACCAGATCCTATCAATGCTCTATATCTGAAGAAGTTTTATGCTTAAAATGTTCGTCCTAGCCTTTTGTACTCTTCAAAGAGTCTTTTTCAATAAAGCAATAATCTTTTATTAAATTCTCACATTCTTCTCCATGATACTGGGGAATTTTATTTGGATCTATACTTGTCTTCCTTTATCATATGTAGGCAGGATCAAACAAACTCTTTTCTAAAAGCCTTATCAATTTTTCAGTTAATCTTGATTTTCTCATTAATTACATTCATTTTATTTTTTAAATTTAATCAAATTTTCATCAATTTATTATCAATTTTGTCAAGTTTTATCAAGTTTTTATCAATTTTTCAAAATTTTATCAATCTTTACAACCCTTTCAGGTTAAGGGATAAACCTGATGTAACGTCCCGAAATTTTAACCCAAATTTAAGAGGATTTTTTTTTATAACAGCGGAAACAAGTAATGATATGGGGTTAAACATTCTGGAACATTACCGTGGAGATAAAACCCAAAACATTCGTTTTATTTCAATATCAATGAAAATTAACATTAGAGTTTTAAATGATATGAACAGTTAAAATTACAATAAACCCAAGCGATCCCTGGAACAATAAATCCAAAAATCTCGATCCGATGCCTCATCCTGCAGCCGCTCATAAACCCTATTCTTTACCTGAAAAATAGTAAATTGATTGGAATTAGACTACCATGTCTAAGTAGGAATTACTATAATTTTTCTTGTAGGTATATCATGTGTCAAGTAGGTGATGTGAGTGTCAAGTGTGAATCTTTAGCATATACCAAAGCACGGAAAGCAGACTATGCAATAGCAATAACAGACATACATCTAAGTAAGTAAGCAGGTTATACAACAGCTATAATTAAGCAAGTAAAGCTTTTATGCAACAATAATAACAGTAACATGCACCACTTTCAGGTAATGGTCATAATATGAATTCAATTACTTCATATCCACACATTTCAGGATTTGCATTTCATCACAATTACTTCATATCCACACATTTCAGGATTTGCATTTCATCACAATTACTTCATATCCACACATTTCAGGTTTTGCATTTCATCACACGCTCAGAACATAAAGCATGCTAGAAAGAATATGAAATTGTCTCTTTAGTAACTCCACTCATTGTGATACCTAGCTGTTCTAATTTTTTATCTTTTCTTATCTCATGGGTACACACGGGCCAAGGCAACCATCACAGAAGAGAACGTTTGGGAGTATATTATTCAAAGTTGTTTTGTTAACCCGAACATTCTAACTGAGACTGAAATCTCAAGGGAGCGGTCAGTGACCGAGAGAACCTCCCAAAGGCCAAAACCAAAAAGGATGCATCCCTAACTTCTGCAGAAGAACAAGGAGCTACCACCTATGACATATTGGTAGTCAGGGTCCCCCCAACTCCGAGGACTGGGGACCATTGAGTCACTTTAGCTTGAAACAGATAAACACATGTCCCCGGAGATTTGTACCACCTACCCTCTCCAAGGTAAGCCCGAATCTGAGTGGGTTAATCTTTTCATTTAATTATGTTCCCAAAGTATGGGGCATTTCCCCAACTTCCTTCTACTATCATAGCAGTAGAATTCCCAACCTTAGTCATTTTAACAAGGTGTATAAACTAGTCCCAAACCTTTATCATATTGATTGCATAACCCACCCAAAGTGCTCTGGTGCCTTTAAACCAGTCAAGCACGGATGCCCCGGTTCCATTAAACCAGTCGGGCAACCATATTATATTTTCTTTTTCCATGTGGATTCACATCATAACTTTGATGGTCTATGCATGACCCTCAATACACTCGCTTGACATTCATATGTCCATAAGAAACCGACCCATAGGTTCGGTTGTCAGATCATCATTCATCATTATTATTATTTATTTATTCTTCAATAGCAAGTTGCCACAACGTATCATTAGGTTTTGACTTGTGACATCCCAACACAGGGTGGCATGTATTAAAAGCTCCTTCAAACAAGCACAAACACTATTGGTGTCCTTTATTGAGCATGCAGTGTAATCTTAGATATTTGGTAATGCAACTAGATTCTTTTCTCCAAACACATTCTCATTTCAACATTCCACAAGATATACAGTTTAGTTGGCATTTGATACTTTAAGCAAATATGTAGTGTTAGGCAATAGTACTTCAGAAAAATATACAACTTAACAAGCATAAGAACATTGGAGAATAAGCATCTTAACGGCCATTAGAACCTGCTAAATGATATACACTTAATGGGCATTGGAACGTTTTAAGAAATATGCATTTGAACATACTAAATTATGCAACTTAGTATTAAAAATTGAATATCATTTTACTATGCAACTAAATATGCACTTGAGCATTAGTTTAATATGACTTCAGGTACCAGTGAATGACAACCTAATATGCAGTTAAGTTTGCATTGAAAATCAACTTGATATGCCGCTTTGTACGAAGTTGAACATACACTTACTATACAGTTACATAGGCATTGAGCATCTAACTAATATGCAGCTTTATATGGAACCAAACATCAACCTATAGGCATCTAATTAGGGATTTGCATATCAACTGAAAATGCAGGTAAATCTTAACTTGAATTTCAACTTAATATAAATCCAACTAGATTCTCATTTATACATGTTTTCGGGATTTTTCCTGCAACAGATTACGCATAACAGAAATTTCAAATACATGAGAATATTCCCTATGCCCACACACGGATCAGGAAGCCTCAACCAGGTATGTATATTTTGAGACATAAGATGTTTCAAATAAATTTAACGATCCCACAAATAAGCCTGGTGATTCCTAATTCCTACACATGTTGTTATGAACCTATAGATTTCATTGATCAGAGATCACATATATCATATACAATGCTAATCAAACTAAATTTCCAGAATCATGTGATAAAACAACAACATAGATTAATATTGATGACAAGAACGAACAAATTTTCTGTTTAGTCCCATTAGCGGAACCAGTGATAACATTTGATTTCCAAGTAGATTTTCCATTGATCGATAAACTAACTTATTTACATATTGTGAATTAAATTCAATCACTTAGAAGAAACAAATTCAGATGATTACGATGTTCAGTTCAATGTGTAAAGCAATTCTGATGTCAACTAGAGAAGATAGCAGTTATCTGAAGCTTAACCTTGACAAATTTTAATTACAGGCATGGAGGATCAACATAAACAGGCATAGTGTGCATAGCAAAGACAAATCACGGTACAGATCTACTCACTCATGACCAGTTTAGAAGAAATTAATCTATCAAGTCTACGAGGCAAGATCCCTGAGAAACGACCAGGCAGGGAAATCCCATGTGTAACCCGTACCCATGATATGCACAACACAAAAAGGAGGGAATTTTACAGCATTTAATAACGTATTCACCCACACATGACAATCAGCAAAAGAAATCACAACTATAACCATTAACCCCTGGATAAACAAATGGATTTCGGAGCCACTAAATCGGGGAAGTTATTGGAGCTACAACGCGTAACTAAAAAAAATCTGGTTCCTTGTAATGATTTCAACTCAATAAGAAATTAAAAACTGAACCTTCAGGAAATCATCTAAATGGCCTAACGTATGACCGGGCATGTCTAGCAATCTGAAGAATATATGCAATTTAACAAAAATCTAACAGAGCAAATCGGCTAACCCCCATTTTGTCTGAGAAGAATGAGCTTTTCAGGAACAATCAAAGCAGGGAATTCCATGTAAGCACGAGCCCAGTGCATATGCCCCTATCAGACAATTCGAACACCTTTTTTTTTTTTTTTTTAATACACATCCGACCCACCCCAACATGACCGAACACAGTCAATACCCAAAAGAAAAATTTCAGAAATCCTACAGCAGGAATAGAAAACTCCTTTTTATACTTCTTTGACAGACTTACAAAACCCCCAAATCAACGATTTGGGGTTCACCGTGAAATCCCGAATAGCAACTCGATTCCGCCAGATTTAAATCCATGCCAAACACTCTATCTCTTTACTATTGAAATTCCCAAATCCCCAAATCGGAGATTCTGGAATATTCGGTAGCTTAAACCCTAAATCCCCAAATTTTCTTGTCGGATTTGGGATTCACTACACTCGTAGATTCACTGGCCCCGCACCCCATACTCGACCCACATAATACCCAAAAGAAAAAAAACCAGGAAAACCTACCTATTCCGACGATGAGGAGGTGGCTGTTGCAGTCAGGGAGATCGCCAGCATCGGTTGCTCTTGCTAGCGAGCTCGGGTCGAGAGGGACAGTGAGTGCGGGAGGAGAAAGAAGAGGCGAGTGGGAGGAAGAGAGGTGTGGGAGGGGAGTAATTAAGGAGGGTGGCTCCGAAACGGAAGGAAGCGGTTACCTTCCTCCCTTCGCTCGGCGGCTGCGCACCCAGAAGCCTTCACTTAACGTGTTAGGGTTCAAAATGAACCCTAACATGATTTATTGTTGTTGTTTTGTTTTTTTTTTGTTTTTGTTTTTGTGTTTTTGTTTTTTTTTTCACTTACCTCTTTACACGGGGCATGGCCCCGGGTCCGAGTCCGAGACCCTGGATCCAGACGCAGAATGGATCCACGACAACTCTACGGAGTGGATCCGAATATCGGACCCAAATAGATCCAATTACAGATCCATGTGATATGTTTATTTTATTATATATACATATATATTTGTATGGTTATATATATATATGGTTCCTTTATGGATCCTTTTAATAAATCTGGATCCAGGAATCTGAAGTTTTAATTATATGATTTGGAACTATGGATCCAATTGAATTCTTATGGATCCAAGTAAATATACATTGATCCTTACGGTTTCCATACAAGGACCCAGATTTATATTAAAGTTCTGATGTCGAAGATCCAAATGCAATGTTATGGATCCGAACATCGCCTAGGCTATATCAATCCCACTAAAGTGTTGTAGACCCAATATAGAAAATTTTATCAATAAAAAAAATTTGATTTAAACTTCGAGGATCCAATCCATTTGACCAAAATCTATCATTAAATATTCAATTTAAGGTTCGTGGTCCGATATCTAAGATCCGAATGGAATATCGGAGTTCTAATCAGGATATTAGGTATTCAACATTGAAGATCCAAATAGAGTATCCGATATCCGAATACAAATAACACATACAATAATAAAAAGTATCTGATATTCAGTTCAAGAACATAAATCTCAAGTTTATTTACCGAATAAAATTCGCGGGTATTACATCCTTTCCCCCTAAAAAGAATTTCGTCCTCGAAATTTCATTGCAGGATTCCCGTAGAGATCGTAGTTTGAGGAAATTGGCATCGACAAGGATGTATATATGTATGTGAGCTCCCAACATATACCCCACATATAAGGATTAGGACAACACACGATGATTTTCTGAGAGAAGTTTGGAGCTACAAGTTGGTCTCGGCAAAATTCATACATGATTCTTTTGATGGCGAAAACGTACTAAATCCCAAGAAAGTCTAACCTAAGACAGTTAGAGTGTACGTTCACTACTTTCTACTTGTTCAGTCACGAATGATAGACGCCACATGTTATTCCTTTAGCTTGTTCTAGATTATTGTATGGAATTTTCCTTTATCATAACCATTACTATTTCTAACAGACTTTTTATCCTGAATAACCTCCACTTATTCCTATTTCTCAAGGTTTTGCACGGTTAGTTATCTCCAATCGAGATTTTGCTCAAGACATAATTCTCTCACAGAATGGCTCATATATCCACGAAAGACATAAACATAACATTGTATCAAGATCTAAAATCAATAATGATCCAATTCTGCTATAACAAAAGCCAAATCTATTGATCTCTAACTGGTTATATCGGTCAATTTCAGCAAGTTCTCCTAATTTACCATAACTCTTTATTAATTAAAGATTAGCAAGATCCACGTCGGATCACTTGGTCTAGGAAACATACAACCTCACACAGAATTACCGCCCTAGATGGTATACCCGGTCTTGGACAATACACTTCCTCACAGGAATTTACCGTCTTGCGGCTGCCAGTTCTTGAACAATGTATTACCTCACGGAGATCTACCGCTCTAGTCGAATTACCTGATCTTGGTGATACACACCCTCACAAATAATCCTTTACTGAAAAGGTCCTTAACAAGTTTCAAAATAGTGATACTACAAATGACTGCTCTCAATGTCGGTAGCCACCAATATGGGCACAAACATTCATATCGTCAATATGCATCACATCACTTCATATGGCACATAAGTCATAAAATCACCTTTCACCAATAAGGTTCCATAAACCATAGTTCACTATTGAACTTATGCGTATTTTGCCTGCTTTCAAAATTTCAGATCATGTGGCATTTCAATCATATCATACAAAAGCCTATTATCCTATGCATCATATCATTGCCACCAGGAACATTGCATTTTTCAAATCTAACCTCGAAGCATGCGTAATCAAAGCATGAGTCACAATGAGATCTTGTATATATCAAGAATCAACTAAACCTCAAGATTCGTAACTTCTACGTAGTTCGAGTTATGCACGCAGGACTCAAATCCTATATGTATCTATGTTATCATCGCAAATTTTTTTTCAACTTTTTGCAAATCAAACTGACCTTTGAAAAAGATTTTGAAAATAACTCGCCTCCGTTTTTAAAATGCGGGATTATTCCGAAGAATGGGACTCGCCTGTCGGTACGAGGTTCGACCGTTCCTGCCACCTTTAACAAGGGTAATCGAACCAAGGATCAATCTACTGCTCTGCTCTATTCAACTTGTCTAAATCATATTCTAATTTCTAAATGCACATAGAATCAGGCATGTGCTATGAATTTTCTGAAAATGCATATTTGAAAACATGATGTTTCCTTTGAATAACTGAAACACTTAGAATAGATATCACATGGAAAATTGTGAATTGGGATTTGAAATGTACTTCTGAGAAAAGTAAAAATCGATTTCTGAAGAAATGTAAGGATTTTGTGAAAATCGATTTTGAGAAATATGAAATAACTTTGAAAAACTTGATTTCTTTGAATTCAAACTTTGAAATTGAAAATATAACTTATAAAAATCGAATTTGGAACTTGGGAAATACTTGAAATATCATTGGCAAATCAATATTTTGAGAAAATCGATTTTTGAATAAGACTTAGAAAAATTTGAGAAAAGGAACTTCTTTGAATTGAGATTTGAATTGGAATTGGCAAATGCATGAAATGAATGAATATGGGTTTGAAGAATTGAGAAATACTTTTTGTATTTTTGAGAAATGCAGTGCATTTTTGAAGTTAGCCTAAGAGTGTAGGCTGAATGTGGCTAATGTGAAGATCATAAATGTAGATATCCTTCATATTCTGACTATGGTCATAAATACGAATTCCACCAAGTTTATAAACTTCATAAAAGCTAGTGTATGTGCCATTCGTGTAGACCATAGTGATTTTGAATATGCATGAATCATCATCCATCACACATTAACATTATTTAAAAAAATAAACTATATGCAATGCTGCCTAAGCTAAGCAGGAAATGTAAATTCTTATTCCAAAGTTTAATTTAGTTTACATCACTATTGAAATTTAAATACATGAAAAATAAAGTCTTAAATGTACCTGCAAAACTAGAAAACTTTGATAGTGATGATATGTTGGCTTTTCTAGATTTATCTAGCAATATCAGGAAATTGTTGGATTTTGCTAGATATAAGCCTTTTTGCCATGATTCCATTAAATAAAAATGATAAAGTATGAAATAAAATTGAATAAATAAGGAAGATAAGATATGAAATTTCGAAATTGGGGTCAAAATGACCAAAATACCCCTAATATTAAGACTATGGCCTTGAAATTAGGGTTTTTAGAAAGATATTTTGATAAAATGCAAGTTTTTGAAGTTCAAATGAAAATATACTAAACTAAATATGATATGACATGCTTAAAAATATGAAAATTAGGGTTAGGGATATCGAAATTTAGGTCAAATGACCAAATTGCCCCCGATAGCAAGACTATGGCCTTGAAATCAGGGTTTTTAGAAAATATTTTGGTAAAACTTAGGTTTTATGCACTAAATGAATTCAAATGAGCATCAAATTAAACCTAAATCATCCTAATATGATTATGAATATGATTAAACCCTAAAAATATATGCTTATACATGAAAATCCAAGAATATCACAAATTTTGTGATTTTTGCAGTGTTTTGGAATTCTTTGGGTGCCCTGTTTTGCAATTCAAGCCATTCAAGCATCAAACGGATTCTAAAAATCCTCAAAATTGGTACCTGCACTTGTTATAACCCTAATATCACATCAAACCCTAAAAATATGATATTTTTGACCTAGTTCACCAACCAGTCTCAGTCCAAGACCCGAACCAGGGGTCAAACCTCCATGAAAATCTATGAAATTTTACAGAGACCAAATAGACAAGAAAACAAAACTTTTCCTTTTTACAGATATGAAAAAGCTTTTAAAACCAGGGAGATACCTATCCGACAATCCGGACTTGAATATATTGATTTTAACTTTGGTCCTGACTAATACTTTCAATTGAAAATAACGGGATAAATAGCATAACTCATTTAAAATATCTGAGATTTTAACAATAAACATTTGACAGAAAAATAACAATACTCACTTTTTACAGATCATGAATCGGATCTGTAGTTTGGGATTTATAAACAACACAAGTCTGATTAGGGTTTTGGAAAACCCTAACGAGTTTTAAATTGAAAATCCGAGTCTCTGACAGAGGCAAAATATTAAACAGTAATAAACAATTCTGAAAATTTCACAGTAGACAGATCTAATCAACATGAATCCATGGCACTTTACATATCTAAAATCGGATATAAGATGAGAAAAATATCATCACAGCAAGTTACCCTCTTGATTTTAACAACGATTTTAAAGTTTTAAAAACCCGATTTGATGTCTGATTTTTCTGACAGGGTTCCCGAAGTCCAAAATCTTTGATTTTTTTACAGTAGATCAATCACATACGCATGCATCACATATAAAAAAATTAGAAATAAACAACACATATTTCAATTCGAAACAGCATGCTCTTTTCTGTTCTAAACTAAAAACACACAGAAATCTAAGAAACTTGAGAAAATATGCATTAACTAATGAAAAATAATAAAATAAACCATAAAACAGTAAAATAAAAATTATTTCTATGCTGGAAAACGTGTAATAAACATGAATAAGCAAATAAAAAAATAAAATACAGGGAATCCATGGCTGGAATTTGCTTTCACCTTTGAAATCATGGATTTAACCCATTTAACGGGTAAATCTCACGTTTCGTCGGTTAAGAACATGAAAAACGTACCTCTCATCGATTCTAATGGATTAGAATCCTTGAAATCACCCTCAAACTGAATTAGATCATCTTCTTGGGTCGATTTTGGGGTTTTTGGATGAAATCCATGGTTAAATCCATGAACACAAGAGTTTCCATGGTGAAATCTATTGAAAAATCATAAAAACTAATAAAATAATAATAAAATAATATTAAATAAACTCACCTTGGGGCTGCAGCTGCAATGGAGGAAGGTGGAGGTGCTGGAGAGGAGAGAGAGGCCATGAAAATTTGAGAGAAAAAGAGCCCCTTTTGACCTCTTGAAGTCCCCTATTTATAGGTTTTCAAAACCTCCTTAATTAGGGTTAATTAAGGAGTTTTATTTTTTTAGAACTCTTTCTAAAAAATCCAATGAAGGGGGCAACGATTTTTTGGAGAATTATAGCCTAGGTGGGACTCTAATTAATCCCTAATTAAACCCTAGAAAGTCCAAATGTGGCACCACCTAGTATGGACCCACATTTGGTTTTAAAACCTGAATTTAAAACCTTTAAAAACCAATGGTTTAAAAGTTAAATAAAATTGATTTTTAAAATTGATTTTGACTCCTCTAAACCCCTAAGCTAACTCGGACAATGACTAACCCTAGTCTAACCTTGACTTCTTCAAATGTGGCGCCACCTCGAGTGGGCCCCACTTGAATTTTCAAAAATGATTTTAAAACTTGAAAATGAGAGGTTTTTGAAAAGAAATTCAAAAGTGGACTTTGAGATTGAAAGTTTTGAAATGGTACAGAGTCTTGATTGAGTCAAAACTCTTCTAGATACAGCGCCAACGGGGTGGGCCCCACATCGAAGTTTTGAAAAACTTGAAATAAATACTAAAAATGGCTTTAAAAAAGGGTTAAAATCAACAGTTGAAATTCAAAGTTTTGAAAATAGAGTTCTAAGCGAACTGAAACTCTGGGCTAGAGTCCTGGATTTATAGGACTCTGAGATTTTGGGTTTTAAAAGCCAAATGAAGGAGTTTTTGAAAATATTTTATAAAAAATGATGAAATAAGTCAGAAAATACTGTCAAGGTTAGACTCCTAACTCAATCAGGACTCTGAAATAGAGTCCTGGATCAACTGGACTCTACAAAATGACCTAATTTTTTAAAACAAATGGAAATAAAAAAAAATGGAATAAAAACAAACTTCAAAACAGACTCCTGACTGGACTAGGACTCTGGGACAGAGTCCTGGTCGGACTGAAACTCTAGATTTTTTTGGTATTTTCTGAAAAACAAATAAAGAAACTTGTCAAAACAGTGAAAACAATAACGAATATTGAAATAAGACAGAGTTCTGATCCAACTGAGACTCTAAGGACAGAGTCCTGATTGAACTAGGACTTTTAATTTTTGGATTTTCTGAGAAATCAAATGAGAGAATTTTGAAAAACAGTTAAAAACAAGATAAAATTGAAGTTTTGGTTTAGAGTCCTGATCTGATTAGGACTCTGAGAAAGAGTTCTGATTCGATCAGAACTCTAAGAATTTTAGTTTTCTGATAAGCAAATGATGAAATTTAAGCAAAGCTTTTGAAAACCAAGGAAAATGAAGTGAGAAAATCAATTTTGGATAGAGTCCTACTTCGATCAGGACTCTGGGGTAGAGTCCTGATTTGATCAGGACTCTGAGATAAAATCTCAGAATTTTGAAATTCTTTGATAAAAGTGTAATAGTTTTGGTAGATTGAAAGATTTCTAAAAGATCCTCTCAAAATTAAAATCAGGATCAGAGTCCTGATCCAACTAGGACTCTCTGAACAGAGTCCTGTTTTGACTAAAACTCTGAGTTTCTGACTGATCCAACTAGGACTCTCTTGAAGAAGAGTCCTGATCCAACTAGGACTCTGAAATTTTGGCCAAAACAGAAGATTTTGAAAGGTTTTCTTCAAAAATAGGTAAAAAGGTAGTGAAAAATAGAGTTTTGATCCGACTAAGACTCTGGAAAAAAAGTGTCCTGATCCAATTTGGACTGTAAGATTTTTTTGAGATTTTTGATAAGTGAAGGAATCCAGAAGCGACACCACCTAAATGGGCCTCATCTGAGAATTGAAATCAATTGAAATTGAGTTTGAAATGAATCCAGATTGTTTTCTGAGAAAATACTTCAAAATATAAGGTCCTGGGGGTTGGCAAATGACATAATGTTGATTAAAAACCCAAGTTTTAAAATTGATTTTGAAAGAAAAGTTTTAAAACTCGAATCTGGATTAAATATTTTGAAAACAGGAGTGTTGGATCTCGAAAATGAGATGGGATGACATGCAATGCTATGCGATGCAATGAAATGGTATGCCGAATGCATGCAATGATATGCAATGACACATGAAATGTAAGTACTGGATGAGTGTGAAAATTTGGGGTGTTTACAGATGCCCCTCTTTGCTGCTAAGCCGGTTGAAAGCTGAGCTTAGTGGCAAAGAAAACACACCAAATTTGGATTTTAAAAATGCTCCAGTTAGATGAATCTGACTGGGTATGAAAGAATTAGTTCAAGTGATGATGGTAGATATGAAATGAAGAATAAGGAGAAAATTTTACTTCGAAAAGAAGTGAGATTCAGGTTTTGCCCTTAACCTGGATGGGACAGAAAATACCTCGTGTAGAAATGAAGCTCAGGTTTGACCCTTAACTTGACCGGGAAATGAAAATGGAATACCTCATCAAAGGAGGCCCAGGTTTATACCCTTAACCTGATTGGGCAGAAAATGGAATACCTCATCAAAGGAGGCTCAGGTTTATACCCTTATCCTGATCGGGTAGAAAATGAAATACCACCCTTAACCTGATTGGGCAGAAAATGGAATACCTTGTCAAAGGAGGCTCAGGTTTTATACCCTTAACCTGATTGGGCAGAAAATGGAATACCTCATCAAAGGAGGCCCAGGTTTGTACCCTTATCCTGATTGGGCAGAAAATAAAATACCTCATCAAAGGAGGCCCAGGTTTATACCCTTAACCTGATTGGGCAGAAAATGAACGGAATCCTCGAAAGAAGAGACTGTGATGGAACCTTCGGATTTCCGCACAATGAATCCGATAAGGGTTTTGCAAAAGAAAGGAAATTGGGGTCCCTAAAGTTTGAAAAGGGATTGATTTTGGGCGCCTCATTGCTGAGACTAATTAACTTTTGAAATTGCCTTTTGCTGAAATTGGTGGCTTAACCTCAAGTCGAAATTGGACTGTCTATGGTGGGACAGTGGGGACACAGGGAAGTGTGCGAATCTGAGAGCCCGTGCGCTCAGATTATACCAAAGAAGGGAAGGAATTCTTGAAAACTCCCGTTATCAAGTCCTTAAAAGGGATAACAACTGATGTCAGGATGCGCCAAAGATGAACCTCAAGCTCTCGCTTCACGCCAAGATAGCTAGAAAATATTGTCAAAATGTTGAAAATCATTGTTGATTCAAAATAATTTAAAATGATGCACATTGTTTTGAAAGTGTTCCCTCTTTTCTACCTGAAGTATTACCTCCGACTGGGCTTAACTCCATAGAATCAAGATTCGAATTCAAATTGCTTGCAATTGGCTTTCTTTCAAGGAAGCTATCAATTTCCTTGATATGGACGGGAAAGAAAGTATTCTTGATATTGCGAGAGCTATTGGTGAAAGAATATTAATAAAAGAATTTCACAAAATTAAAGAAGATTCTTGATAGATTTGGCAGTCTGATATCCTGGGATTCTTTTCTCTTGATGATCTTTCTGCAATCTCTTTTTAGCAGATTGGAGCTCTCTTGGTTTTTTTGGGAATTACATCATCCTTCATTTTGGAGATGTCATGACTTTTCTCTCTTTTTTTCTTGGGAAGGGTACGTCACAAACTCCTTCATCTCAAAGATGTTCCGATCCTTCTTTTCTCTCAGGGATTATCTTGATAGTTATTGGCTCATTGGTTGAGAATCTCTTGATGATAGCTGGAATCAAATATCTTTTAGGGTTTGTCGGTAGGCTCATCACACTCGCCTTCATCTCGACGGTGATCTGAACTTTCCCTGGAAGGATCTGTCACAAACTCCGTCATCTTGGAGATGATCCAAATCTTCTTTGGCCCCAGGGGTCGACTCACTTAATTCACCTTCATCTTGACGACAATTGAGAGATCCCTTTTGCAGATATTTAATTGTAGCTTAGGTGATTGAGGAGATATGAAAATTGAGTGGATTTTTCTGTATCACCCAGGATATTTCGACTGCTTTATTTTTCAAGAATGGTCTTTAAAAATGTGCCATTGACTGCGATCAATATCAATCACTCATGGCTTTGCAACAACATTGAATTTTCTTTGCTGGCCATATCGCGGATTTATTCTTCATCCTTTTGGTTGACCAATAAAAAGATTTTGAACTTTGAATCCTTTTTCGTGAAAGCATTGTCCTTTCGGAAGTAATACTGGAGGTATTCTGAAGTAATAATTTTGTGCAATAAAGATTTTTGAAATCAACAAATATTTAATGACAAATTGGCAAAATTTTCTTGAAATCCTTTTGTGAAAGCGAGCATTTGAAGCACAACGCAACACATCCATGACAAAAATTCTCTTCTCCTTTCCCCAAAGGAGAAGATTCAGAAATTAGAATTGGGAATTACTCCTCTCTTCCCTGAAGAGGAGGTATTTGCAAAACAAACTTTCTAAGAGAAATTAAGCTTTCGTCAAAACTTCCTAACATTAGGCTTCTCTTATAGAAAGGGGGCCGGAATTGGTGAGGTTGGTAAATTGGTCATGAAGGAACGAGTTCATCACACTCTCCCTGAAAAGAGGGTCATTCATGATGAAATGGCCTAGTCTGAAATTTGGGGGGCCACAAGGAAAGCAAGTCTCCGTCGAGTCTCTCCCTATAAAAAGGGTTCCTTGTGTGAAATTTGGAATTTTGTTTTGCAAACGATTCACAAAGACACGAGTCCCTTCAAACTCTCCCTGAAAAGGGGCTAAGTGAACGAATTGGAAAGCATGCGAAAAGAACGAGCTCCCTCAAACTCTCCCTATACAAAGGGTCTCTCGCAAGAGAAAATTGTTGGAATTGGTATTGGATGACCAAAAGGGTCAAATTTTGGAAATTGGAATTTTGAAATTTGATATTTGAAATTGGAAATTGGAAATTGGAAATTGGAAATTGGAAATTGGAAATTGGAAATTGGAAATTGGAAATTGGAAATTGGAAATTTGGAAATTGATAATTGGAAATTGGAAATTGATAATTGGAAATTGGAAATTGATTGACCCGAAGGTCGAAATTGTGAATTGGTTTACTGAGAATGACATGGGTTTTATAGGGATTCAGCCTAAGAACGACATTGGTTCAATTGAGAACGGCATTGGTTCGATTGAGAACGACATTGGTTCAATTAAGAACAACATTGATTCACTAGGAACAACATGGGTTCAATAGGGATTCAACCTAAGAACGACATTTGTTCAATTGAGAACAACATTGGTTCACTGGGAACGACATGGGTTCAATAGAGATTCAGCCTAAGAACGACATTGGTTCAATTGAGAACAACCTTGGTCCCGCAGGGGTTCGACCTACGAACTATCAATTGCATAGGAATTCAACCTAAAGATCATAGCTTAAGAAGGAATGATTCCAACTTGTGAGCTTTGAATGGACCAGGTGCTAAACTGGGTTTTTGAGGGAAGATTCGAATCGGAATTCAATTCTACAAGGAAAACTAGATGAATTGGATTTTGAAAGACAATTCGAGTCGGAACTCGGATCTTCTATACCAACTCGCAGGATAGTTTGAGTAGAAGTTCAAACTTGTAAAGGAAAGCTAAGCGAATTGGATTTGAAAGAAAATTCGAGTCGGAACTCTGATTTTCTAGACCAATTCTGAATTGGATTTGGAAGAAGATTCAAATCGGAACTCGACTCTTCTAGACCAATTCTAGAATCTAGAGGAAAGAAAATTATACGAATTGGATTTGTAAGAAAATTCAAGTCGGAACTTGGATTTTCTAGACCAATTCTGAATTGGATTTGGAAGAAGATTCGAATCGGAACTCGACTCTTCTAGACCATTTCTAGAATCTAGAGGAAAGAAAATTATACGAATTGGATTTGTAAGAAAATTCAAGTCGGAACTTGGATTTTCTAGACCAATTCTGAATTGGATTTGGAAGAAGATTCGAATCGGAACTCGACTCTTCTAGACCAATTCTAGAATCTAGAGGAAAGAAAATTATACGAATTGGATTTGGAAGAAAATTCAAGTCGGAACTTGGATTTTCTAGACCAATTCTGAATTGGATTTGGAAGAAGATTCGAATCGGAACTCGACTCTTCTAGACCAATTCTAGAATCTAGAGGAAAGAAAATTATACGAATTGGATTTGTAAGAAAATTCAAGTCGGGACTTGGATTTTCTAGACCAATTCTGAATTGGATTTGGAAGAATATTCGAATCGGAACTCGACTCTTCTAGACCAATTCTAGAATCTAGAGGAAAGAAAATTATACGAATTGGATTTGTAAGAAAATTCAAGTCGGGACTTGGATTTTCTAGACCAATTCTGAATTGGATTTGGAAGAAGATTCGAATCGGAACTCGAATCTTCTAGACCAATTCAAGACATTTAAAGAAAAGAAAAGTTGATAAGTATAAAGATGACATTTGGGACTAGTTCAACTAGTACGAGCATCAAATTTTGGAAGAGTACCAGTACGAGCACTGGATTTTGGAAGATTACCAGTATGAACACTGGGTTTTAAAAGGTTACCAGTACGAGCACTGGGTTTTAAAAGATTACCATTATGAGCACTGGGTTTTAAAAGATTACCAGTACGAGCACTGGGTTTGAAAGGATTACCAGTACGAGCACTGGGTTTTAAAAGGTTACCAGTACGAGCACTGGGTCTTAAAAGGTTACCAGTACGAGCACTGGGTTTTAAAGGATTACCAGTACGAGCACTGGGTTTTGAAGAGTCATCAATTGACGATGACTTGGATGACTTGCTGGGGTCTCAGGATTTATCCCTTATCCTGAATGGGTGGTTCATTGCAAATTGATGCGGACGAATGCAGATGAATGCGAATGAATGCAAAATGATGTAAATGGATGCGCATGCATGCAAAATGAGAGATTTATTTGATCCTGCCTGCATACAGAGAGTTTTGAAGCCAATTTTCAAAATAATGCCCTAGTGTAATGGGGGAAGAATATTTTGAACAAAAGGATAAATGATTGATGTTCGAAGAACGCTTTCTGAAGGTGGCACGACAACTAGCTTTTGATTGATTCAGAAAAGACTCTGAAGAGGTCATTCCTCATAAAAGAATATTTTATAGAGAAGGAGAATAAAAGGTGGCACCGGTGCTTGCGGGAAAAATAATCCACTTTATTGATGCATTGAAGGAAAATGACAAATTGAGAGAAGAACTGGGACTGTATTGTCCCTTTTAAAATGATAAAACGATGAAAGTGACATAGTCTTGACATTGTCAATTTTTAGAAACTTGCTTAGGATGGTCGACTGGTATTTTTCTCATCTTCAATAAGGATATTCTTGTCGATGTAATCTTGAATGATATTCTTCAGGATGAAACAATTCTCAGTGTCATGTCCCACTGCCCGATGAAATTTGCAAAATTTTCCTTTGAATCTGCCCATGATTGTTGCGGGATCAGTTGCTTTAGGTAAACGGATCATATCTTTCGCGAGCATGTATTCCAAAACACTCTCTAGCGTCTGGTCCAAAGGGGTGAACTTTCGATCCGTACTCCAATCCTTGCGCTTTGGATTTTCTTGATCTTTCTCTTTATGCTGAGGACTAGATTGAAGAGGCCTATCATTGTTGGAGAACTTTCCTTTTTGGCCCTTGGATCCCTCTGAATAGTGATCATGATTCTTCTTATTGCTTTTGCTATCATTGGCAGAAAGAGTGAAGTGAGCCTTCGGAGATCTTACTGTATCTTTCGCGAGCATGTATTCCAAAAAGCTTTCAAATATTTGATCCAAAGGGGCCATCTTGCGGTCCTGATTTCGATCATCATGTTGTACCTCTTGCCGAGTGCTTGATTTCTGCTGAGACTTGGCAAAGACAGTCGACTGGTATTCTTTCTCACCCTTAACAAAGAAATTCTTGTCGATATAATCTTGGACGATATTCTTAAAGACAAAACAATGTTCAATATCGTGCCCCGTTGTTTGGTGGAATTTGCAGAAGCAGTCTTTCCATTTCCCTAGGGCGACCAGAGGATTAGCAATTCTTGGAAGCTTAATCATTCCTTGGCTCAGCATGTATTCAAGGTCCTCTTCGAGGGGCTGATCTAGAGGAGTGAATTCGCGATCGTAACCCCAACCGTCATGCTTTTTCTTTTCTTTCTGTTGACTCAATTTTTCACTCTGCTTTAAAGATTTCTCTTTCTAACTTGTATGATTGCCTTTGTTATTTTTGCAATCACTGCGATTGGCATCAACGAAGAAGATGTGTTTTGTCTTCTTTTCTGAATCTTGATTATTCTTGACGGAGGTGATGCCATCATGGAAATCTTTGTTCCTGAAGACCTTCTTTCCCTTGTCATGAGCTTGCAAATCTTTAATCATCTTGGACATTTCCTTCAGCTATATTTGGACTGGATCATCCATTGCTTGATCTTTCAATTTATAGACTGTCCCTTGTCTATGAGAGGATCTTTGAAGTGCTTGCCAGACTTCGTACTCTTCATCAGTGCCAACTACTGATTCTGATTCATCAGATGTATCCTCGTGTTGGATATGTTTCTTGGATAGTTTTAAAACTTTCTTGGCTGACCGGCCTTTTGCCCTCTGCTTGACCTGGATCTTTTCTGTACTAGCTTTAGCTTGTTCTGTCGACATTTTGGTCATCATCTCTTTGAACATAGCATATATCTGGGGATCAACATCATCCTTTGCTTGCTGACCCTGACTTCTAGCTGATCGAGGTGAGTCTATTTCCTCTTCTGAAGGGATCGAGTATGCCACACCTTCGATTGATGAGGTTTTCTTTTCGGATCTTGTATAAACTATCGAGTATCACAAATGTTCTCCTGAATGTTGCTGATGCTCTCCGCAAGGTAGAACTGATGATTAGGCTTTTGAAGGAAGTTTGGTTGGAGAAGAATATTTGTTGAGAATTTTGGTAGACAATTGAAATAATATCCCATTACTAGGGATTGAGTCGTCGTTGGAGTTTACGACAATTGCGCTGCTATTCTTTGCAAAATAAACAACTGAGAATATGCCTTGTTACCTAGGCGAGGTCGTCAAACCAAAGTGAAATGAAGATTAAAGGAATTTTATTGAAAATATGATTTTAATAATACACTTGACAGAGGGGAGGGGGACAGACAATTTTCCACCACTTTGGAAAATCAGAAGACACACGAGGACCAGAAAAAATAGTAAGATTGACAAAGGAATCCCAGCCATGTCTGGCAGAATGGTATGCTCCGGACCACTGATCTGATGCGAGGTCGAATTCTGGGAGAACCTCTGCTAGTGGACGAATCTCTACGCGCTTCTGCCTCTGAGAGAACTGCTTGACGCACTGCTCTGGATGATAGTATGCGCAGAAGAACAGGCCAAGTAGCCTGAACCGCTTGCCATAAGCGTAGGTATATCTGGGAGGCGCTTCCTAACGATCAAAGTAATCCCATACGACTTCTTCCTCCTGAAGGTTGTCGATCAAGAACCGGTATCGCGCAACTGGCAAAAGCTTTTTTCCATTGTATCTGAATGAACTGGCTCGGACTGGCACATGCCGGAGGAACCAAGATTGCAACGCGTAGGTGCACCCTTCGACTAGAATTGATTCTTCGAGTGCGAAACGTGTCAAGCCTCGGTATAAAAAAGCGAGTGCGGCCATGGCTATCGAGAGGCGGCTGGTCTGTCGACTTCCCCACCTCCTTAAAAGCTGAACTATTCTGATATCCATATAATTCTATCCATCGGGAAAGAAAGCCAATCCCACCGTGCACAGAACCATCGCATGCTGAATTCTTTCTCGAGCTGTGCTGGACAACGAGCTGACTTTTACGAATATCCCATACTGTCTGTAGATTTCGAGCAGGTCCGCATATTCGTTTCCATCCTCCTCTATCAATGGCCAAGACTTGCGTCCTGTCATGCGAGCTAAAGCGTCTCGGGGATCCAGACCCTTGACATTGATCAAAAACTGTTTCTCCAATGGATCTCCAGGCTGACCGGCTGGCTCGGGCAATCCCATAATCTCTGAAAAATTCATCTATCAGTACTGTCATCTCGCCCCACGGGAACCAGAAGGTAGAAGTGCTCGGATTCCACCGCTCTGTTAGTGCATGGATCAAATTGTCGTTGACTGTCTGCTTTCCCACCGCGGATGCCAGTTCTAGCCCACAATCGTCCAAATGGTCATGAAACATACGCGAGAAGTTCCTGAACCATGAATAGTACCACCGGGGAAAGAAGGATCCGGTGCTGAGGACTCGATGTTCGGGAAGACTTTGTCGCACCTCGTAGGAGATGTGACCCTCAGGGAAGACTGAATCAAGCTGACTGGATGCCATCAGACTGGAAGACATAGAAAATTGGAATAAGACTTGGGAAAATACAGGAATTTTGAAAGAGAATTGCAGGCAGGATAAAATGAAGCAGAAAATTCGAGATCCAGAAGAAAGGAAAGATGGGAAATCACCTGGAGTTTTGAAGAAAATAGAGGAATTTCATGAAAATCGTCCAGGGTTTTAATATTTCATAAAATGGAGTATTCAAAAATCGTCCAGGGTTTAAAACATGGACAGTATATGGACATGGATTGGAAATCGTCCAGTATTTTAGAAAATATGGAAAATAAAAAAGAAATGACTTTAACACATTTAAACACATCCTACACAATCAAGTATGCACATACAGCATTCCCTAAAAGCTGACTCTAGATGCACAAATTTTGAAATAGCTGTAGGACCTTAATCCTAACTCTAAGGTTCAGATTATCTGTGTCCAATCCAGTTATGCCTATATACTCAAGCCAAGGCTCGATGTACGTGGCATGAAATCAAATTCTCCGGTTCTAGGTTCATGTTTTCCAACATCCTTGAGCACCTGCCGATATACGTTGGACTATGGCCCTTGGTACGTGGCAGGGGGGTTTTCACCCAAATAAGTGGCCCAGTTGTGAGGCTCTGTCCCGAACTATGGTTCTGGAAGAGAGCCCAGCAACGTGAAGACCGAGACAATATAGGTGGGGTGATTTTTGAAAAACATGAGCACATGCAATCAAACAGAAGGCTCTAAGTCCTAAAGAGATAGAATTTTGAAATATTTGAAGAAGCAAACATTGTTTTCATACAATTTCTAAATTGAGGAGTGTTGTATTAGACCTAAGTCTATGTGAGCATGAATAATTCTCCTCAATATGGTCCTACCAAACCATACCTAGTCTATATGCATTCCATGTCAGCTGGGTTCAAGTCTAGGCTCCTAGGTTCACAAGATATCATAAAGCAAAGCTGACATTCCATGGAAATCGATTTTGACAACTTGAACTAAGTAGAGCATTAAATTGATCAGGCGAAGACAAGTCCCATCACGATCGCCAAACCTGTTATCATCGCAAATTTTTTTTTAACTTTTTGCAAATCAAACTGACCTTTGAAAAAGATTTTGAAAATAACTCGCCTCCGTTTTTAAAATGCGGGATTATTCCGAAGAATGGGACTCGCCTGTCGGTACGAGGTTCGGCCGTTCCTTCCACCTTTAACAGGGGTAATCGAACCAAGGATCAATCTACTGCTCTGCTCTATTCAACTTGTCTAAATCATATTCTAATTTCTAAATGCACATAGAATCAGGCATGTGCTATGAATTTTCTGAAAATGCATATTTGAAAACATGATGTTTGCTTTGAATAACTGAAACACTTAGAATAGATATCACATGGAAAATTGTGAATTGGGATTTGAAATGTACTTCTGAGAAAAGTAAAAATCGATTTCTGAAGAAATGTACGGATTTTGTGAAAATCGATTTTGAGAAATATGAAATAACTTTGAAAAACTTGATTTCTTTGAATTCAAACTTTGAAATTGAAAATATAACTTATAAAAATCGAATTTGGAACTTGGGAAATACTTGAAATATCATTGGCAAATCAATATTTTGAGAAAATCGATTTTTGAATAAGACTTAGAAAAATTTGAGAAAAGGAACTTCTTTGAATTGAGATTTGAATTGGAATTGGCAAATACATGAAATGAATGAATATGGGTTTGAGGAATTGAGAAATACTTTTTGTATTTTTGAGAAATGCAGTGCATTTTTGAAGTTAGCCTAAGAGTGTAGGCTGAATGTGGCTAATGTGAAGATCATAAATCTAGATATCCTTCATATTCTGACTATGGCCATAAATACGAATTCCACCAAGTTTATAAACTTCATAAAAGCTAGTGTATGTGCCATTCGTGTAGACCATAGTGACTTTGAATATGCATGAATCATCATCCATCACACATTAACATTATTTAAAAAAATAAACTATATGCAATGCTGCCTAAGCTAAGCAGGAAATATAAATTCTTATTCCAAAGTTTAATTTAGTTTACATCACTATTGAAATTTAAATACATGAAAAATAAAGTCTTCAATGTACCTGCAAAACTAGAAAACTTTGTTAGTGATGATATGTTGGCTTTTCTAGATTTATCTAGCAATATCAGAAAATTGTTGGATTTTGCTAGATATAAGCCTTTTTGCCATGATTCCATTAAATCAAAATGATAAAGTATGAAATAAAATTGAATAAATAAGGAAGATAAGATATGAACTTTTGAAATTGGGGTCAAAATGACCAAAATACCCCTAATAACAAGACTGTGGCCTTGAAATTAGGGGTTTTAGAAAGATATTTTGATAAAATGCAAGTTTTTGAAGTTCAAATGAAAATATACTAAACTAAATATGATATGACATGCTTAAAAATATGAAAATTAGGGTTAGGGATTTCGAAATTTAGGTCAAATGACCAAATTGCTCCCGATAGCAAGACTATGGCCTTGAAATCAGGGTTTTTAGAAAATATTTTGGTAAAACTTAGGTTTTATGCACTAAATGAAATCAAATGAGCATCAAATTAAACCTAAATCATCCTAATATGATTATGAATATGATTAAACCCTAAAAATATATGCTTATACACGAAAATCCAAGAATATCACAAATTTTGTGATTTTTGCAGTGTTTTGGAATTCTTCGGGTGCCCTGTTTTGCAATTCAAGCCATTCAAGCATCAAACGGATTCTAAAAATCCTCAAAATTGGTACCTACACTTGTTATAACCCTAATATCAAATAATAATTATAACAATATTTTTTTGGCATTAAATTAATCCGAAAATAGCATCAAACCCTAAAAATATGATATTTTTGACCTAGTTCACCAACCAGTCTCAGTCCAAGACCCAAACCAGGGGTCAAACCTCCATGAAAATCTATGAAATTTTACAGAGATTAAATAGACAGGAAAAAAAAACTTTTCCTTTTTACAGATATGAAAAAGCTTTTAAAACCAGGGAGATACCCATCCGACAATCCGGACTTGAATATATTGATTTTAACTTTGGTCCTGACTGATACTTTCAATTGAAAATTCCGGGATAATTAGCAGAACTCATTCAAAATATCTGAGATTTTAACAATAAACATTTGACAGAAAAATAACAATACTCATTTTTTACAGATCATGAATCGGATCTGTAGTTTGAGATTTATAAACAACACAAATCTGATTAGGGTTTTGGAAAACCCTAACGAGTTTTAAATTGAAAATCAGAGTCTCTGACAGAGGAAAAATACTAAACAGTAAGAAAAAATTCTGAAAATTTCGCAGTAGACAGATCCAATCAACATGAATCCATGGCACTTTACAGATCTAAAATCGGATATAATATGAGAAAACTATCATCACAGCAAGTTACCCTCTTGATTTTAACAATGATTTTAAAGTTTTAAAAACCCGATTTGATGTCTGATTTTTCTGACAGGGTTCCCAAAGTCCCAAATCTCTGATTTTTTTACAGTAGATCACATATGCATGCATCACATATACAAAAAATCAGAAATAAACAACACATATTTCAATTCGAAACAGCATGCTCTTTTCTGTTCTAAACTAAAAACACACAGAAATCTAAGAAACTTGAGAAAATATGCATTAACTAATGAAAAACAATAAAATAAACCATAAAACAGTAAAATAAAAATTATTTCTATGCTGCAAAACGTGTAATAAACATGAATAAGCAAAGAAAAAAATAAAATACAGGGAATCCATGGCTGAAATTTGCTTTCACCTTTGAAATCATGGATTTAACCCATTTAACGGGTAAATCTCACGTTTCGTCGGTTAAGAACATGAAAAACGTACCTCTCATCGATTCTAATGGATTAAAATCCTTGAAATCACCCTCAAACTGAGTTAGATCATCTTCTTGGGTCGATTTTGGGGTTCTTGGATGAAATCCATGGTTAAATCCATGAACACAAGAGTTTCCATGGTGAAATCTATTGAAAATCATAAAAACTAATAAAATAATAATAAAATAATATTAAATAAACTCACCTTGGTGCTGCAGCTGCAATGGAGGAAGGTGGAGGTGCTGGAGAGGAGAGAGAGGCCACGAAAATTTGAGAGAAAAAGAGCCCCTTTTGACGTCTTGAAGTCCCCTATTTATAGGTTTTCAAAACCTCCTTAATTAGGGTTAATTAAGGAGTTTTATTTTTTTAGAACTCTTTCTAATAAATCCAATGAAGGGGAGAACGATTTTTTGGAGAATTATAGCCTAGGTGGGACTCTAATTAATCCCTAATTAAACCCTAGAAAGTCCAAATGTGGCACCACCTAGTATAGACCCACATTTGGTTTTTAAAACCTGAATTTAAAACCTTTAAAAACCAATGGTTTAAAAGTTAAATAAAATGGATTTTTAAAATTGATTTTGACTCCTCTAAACCCCTAAGCTAACTAGGACAATGACTAACCCTAGTCTAACCTTGACTTCTTCAAATGTGGCGCCACCTTGAGTGGGCCCCACTTGAATTTTCAAAAACGATTTTAAAACTTGAAAATGAGAGGTTTTTGAAAAGAAATTCAAAAGTGGACTTTGAGATTGAAAGTTTTGAAATGGTACAGAGTCTTGATTGAGTCAGAACTCCTCTAGATACGGCGCCAACGGGGTGGGCCCCACATCAAAGTTTTGAAGAACTTGAAATAAATACTAAAAATGGCTTTAAAAAAGGGTTAAAATCAACAGTTGAAATTCAAAGTTTTGAAAATAGAGTTCTAAGCGAACTGAAACTCTGGGCTAGAGTCCTGGATTTATAGGACTCTGAGATTTTGGGTTTTAAAAGCCAAATGAAGGAGTTTTTGAAAATATTTTATCAAAAATGATGAAATAAGTCAGAAAATACTGTCAGGGTTAGACTCCTAACTCAATTAGGACTCTGAAATAGAGTCCTGGATCAACTGTACTCTACAAAATGACCTAATTTTTTAAAACAAATGGAAATAAAAAAAAATGGAATAAAAACAGACTTCAAAACAGACTCTTGACTGGACTAGGACTCTGGGACAGAGTCCTGGTCGGACTGAAACTCTATATTTTTTTGGTATTTTCTGAAAAACAAATAAATGAACTTGTCAAAACAGTGAAAACAATAACGAATATTGAAATAAGACAGAGTTCTGATCCAACTGAGACTCTAAGGACAGAGTCCTGATTGAACTAGGACTTTTAATTTTTGGATTTTCTGAGAAATCAAATGAGAGAATTTTGAAAAACAGTTAAAAACAGGATAAAATTGAAGTTTTGGTTTAGAGTCTTGATCTGATTAGGACTCTGAGAAAGAGTCCTGATTCGATCAGAACTCTAAGAATTTTAGTTTTCTGATAAGCAAATGATGAAATTTAAGCAAAGCTTTTGAAAACCAGTGAAAATGAAGTGAGAAAATCAATTTTGGATAGAGTCCTACTTCGATGAGGACTCTGGGGTATAGTCCTGATTTGATCAGGACTCTGAGATAAAATCTCAGAATTTTAAAATTCTTTGATAAAAGTGTAATAGTTTTGGTAGATTGAAAGATTTCTAAAAGATCCTCTCAAAATTGAAATCAGGATCAGAGTCCTGATCCAACTAGGACTCTCTGAACAGAGTCCTGTTTTGACTAAAACTCTGAATTTTTGACTCATTTTGAAAGATTTGATTGAAAATAGATAAAATAGTTGTAAAAGATTAGAGTCCCAATCAAATTGAAACTCCGAAGAAGAGTCCTGATCTGACTGGACTCTTGAAGAAGAGTCCTGATCCAACTAGGACTCTGAAATTTTGGCCAAAACAGAAGATTTTGAAAGGTTTTCCTCAAAAACAGGTAAAAAGGTAGTGAAAAATAGAGTTTTGATACGACTAAGACTCTGGAAAAAGAGTCCTGATCCAATTAGGACTGTAAGATTTTTTTGAGATTTTTGATAAGTGAAGGAATCCAGAAGCGACACCACCTAAATGGGCCTCATCTCAGAATTGAAATCAATTGAAATTGAGTTTGAAATGAATCCAGATTGTTTTCTGAGAAAATACTTCAAAATATACGGTCCTGGGGGTTGGCAAATGACATAATGTAGATTAAAAACCCAGGTTTTAAAATTGATTTTGAAAGAAAAGTTTTAAAACCCGAATCTGGATTAAATATTTTGAAAACAGGAGTGTTGGATCTCGAAAATGAGATGGGATGACATGCAATGCTATGTGATGCAATGAAATGGTATGCTGAATGCATGCAATGATATTCAATGACACATGAAATGTAAGTACTGGATGAGGGTGAAAATTTGGGGTGTTTACAATCTAAAATATCTAGATCATTTCATGAGCATTGATAATTCTTATCTCATATCACATTTGATTATTTCACCGTGAAACACATGCACATATCTACAAAGAAATTTACTCAGATATCTATGATACACGCATCAATCAAGCTATGCAAGCACGCTAAATCCATTCATACAATCATAATAAGGTCATCTATAATGAAACTACATCATCCACCTAATAGGTTGATACTAATGATTTATAGATGTGATAAGTAAACAACCTAAAAGCTAATCATTTGTAGGCGTGAGGTGTCATTCACCTAATAGGTCAAAACTGATCAATTATAGAAGTGAATTTACATATATGATAATATGGGCATCACAATAATAAGAACAAGTAACATGATAAATGACAAAACAAAATAACTCATACTCACAGAGCACTTGCAGGGTGTGGCACGACCGTGATCTTTGATTTATTGTTCCCAAGCTCTGATACCATTTGTAACGTCCCGAAATTTTAACCCAAATTTAAGAGGATTTTTTTTTTATAACAGCAGAAACAATAAACCTTGGTATCTTTGATATGGGGTTAAACATTTTGGAACATTACTGTGGAGATAAAACCCAAAACATTCATTTTATTTCAATATCAATGAAAATTAACATTAGAGTTTTAAATGATATGAACAGTTAAAATTACAATAAACCCAAGCGATCCCTGGAACAATAAATCCAAAAATCTCGATCCGATGCCTCATCCTGCAGCCGCTCATAAACTTTATTCTTTACCTGAAAAATAGTAATTTGATTGGAATTAGACTACCACGTCTAAGTAGGAATTACTATAATTTTTCTTGCAGGTATATCATGTGTCAAGTAGGTGATGTGAGTGTCAAGTGTGAATCTTTAGCATATACCAAAGCACGGAAAGCAGACTATGCAATAGCAATAACAGACATACATCTAAGTAAGTAAGCAGGTTATGCAATAGCTATAATTAAGCAAGTAAAGCTTTTATGCAACAATAATAACAGTAACATGCACCACTTTCAGGTAATGGTCACAATATGAATTCAATTACTTCATATCCACACATTTCAGGATTTGCATTTCATCACAATTACTTCATATCCACACATTTCAGGATTTGCATTTCATCACAATTACTTCATATCCACACATTTCAGGATTTGCATTTCATCACACGCTAAGAACATAAAGCATGCTAGAAAGAATATAAAATTGTCTCTTTAGTAACTCCACTCACTGTGATACCTAGCTGTTCTAATTGTTTATCTTTTCTTATCCCGTGGGTACACACGGGCCAAGGCAACCATCACAGAAGAGAACGTTCGGGGGTATATTATTCAAAGTTGTTTTGTTAACCCGAACATTCTAACTTAGACAAAAATCCTAAGGGAGCGGTCAGTGACCGAGAGAACCTTCCAAAGGCCAAAATCAAAACAGGATGCATCCCTAACTTCTGCAGAAGAACAATGAGCTACCACCAAGGACATATTGGTAGTCCGGGTCCCCCCAACCTCGAGGACTGGGGACCATCGAGTCACTTTAGTTCAAAACAGATAAACACATGTCCCCGGAGTTTTGTACCACCTACCCTCTCCAAGGTAAGCCCGAATCTGAGTGGGTTAATCTTTTCATTTAATTATGTTCTCGAAGTATGGGGCATTTTCCCAACTTCCTTCCACTATCATAGCAGTAGAATTCCCAACCTTAGTCATTTTAACAAGGTGTATAAACCAGTCCCAAACCTTTGTCATATTGATTGCATAACCCACCCAAAGTGCTCCGGTGCCTTTAAACCAGTCAAGCACGGATGCCCCGGTGCCTTTAAACCAGTCGGGCAACCATATTATATTTTCTTTTTCCATGTGGATTCACATCATAACTTCGATGGTCTATGCATGACCCTCAATACACTCGCTTGACATTCATATGTCCATAAGAAACTGACCCATAGGTTCGGTTATCAGATCATCATTCATCATTATTGTTATTTATTTATTCTTCAATAGCAAGTTGCCACAACGTATCATTAGGTTTTGACTTGTGACATCCCAACACAGGGTGGCATGTATTAAAAGCTCCGCCAAACAAGCACAAACACTGTTGGTTTCCTTTATTGAGCATGCAGTGTAATCTTAGATATTTGGTAATGCAACTAGATTCTTTTCTCCAAACACATTCTCATTTCAACATTCCACAAGATATACAGTTTAGTTGGCATTTGATACTTTCAGCAAATATGTAGTGTTAGGCAATAGTACTTCAGAAAAATATACAACTTAACAAGCATAAGAACATTGGAGAATAAGCATCTTAATGGCCATTAGAACCTGCTAAATGATATACACTTAATGGGCATTGGAACGTTTTAAGAAATATGCATTTGAACATACTAAATTATGCAACTTAGTATTAAAAATTGAATATCATTTTACTATGCAGCTAAATATGCACTTGAGCATTAGTTTAATATATGACTTCAGGTACCAGTGAATGACAACCTAATATGGAGTTAAGTTTGCATTGAAAATCAGCTTGATATGCCGCTTTGTACGAAGTTGAACATACACTTACTATACAGTTACATAGGCATTGAGCATCTAACTAATATGCAGCTTTATATGGAACCAAACATCAACCTATAGGCATCTAATTAGGGATTTGCATATCAACTGAAAATGCAGGTAAATGTTAACTTGAATTTCAACTTAATATAAATCCAACTAGATTCTCATTTATACATGTTTCCGGGATTTTTCCCGCAACAGATTACGCATAACAGAAATTTCAAATACATGAGAATATTCCCTATGCCCGCGCACGGATCAGGAAGCCTCAACCAGGTATGTATATTCTGAGACATAAGATGTTTCAAATAAATTTAACGATCCCACAAATAAGCCTGGTGATTCCTAATCCCTACACATGTTGTTATGAACCTATAGATTTCATTGATCAGAGATCACATATATCATATACAGGGCTAATCAAACTAAATTTCCAGAATCATGTGATAAAACAACAACATAGATTAATATTGATGACAAGAACGAACAAATTTTTTGTTTAGTCCCATTAGCGGAACCAGTGATAACATTTGATTTCCAAGTAGATTTTCCATTGATCGATAAACTAACTTATTTACATACTGTGAATTAAATTCAATCACTTAGAGGAAACAAATTCAGATGATTACGATGTTCAGTTCAATGTGTAAAGCAATTCTGATGTCAACTAGAGAAGATAGCAGTTATCTGAAGCTTAACCTTGACAAATTTTAATTACAGGCATGGAGGATCAACATAAACAGGCATAGTGTGCATAGCAAAGACAAATCACGGTACAGATCTACTCACTCATGACCAGTTTAGAAGAAATTAATTTATCAAGTCTACGAGGCAAGATCCCTGAGAAACGACCAGGCAGGGAAATCCCATGTGTAACCCATACCCATGATATGCACAGCACAAAAAGGAGGGAATTTTACAGCATTTAATAACGTATTCACCCACACACGACAATCAGCAAAAGAAATCACAACTATAACCATTAACCCCTGGATAAACAGATGGATTTCGGAGCCACTAAATCGGGGAAGTTACTGGAGCTACAACGCGTAACTAAAAAAAATCAGGTTCCTTGTAATGATTTCAACTCAATAAGAAATTAAAAACTGAACCTTCAGGAAATCATCTAAATGGCCTAACGTATGACCGGGCATGTCTAGCAATCTGAAGAATATATGCAACTTAACAAAAATCTAACAGAGCAAATCGGCTAACCCCCATTTTGTCTGAGAAGAATGAGCTTTTCAGGAACAATCAAGGCAGGGAATTCCATGTAAGCACGAGCCCAGTGCATATGCCCCTATCAGACAATTCAAACACCCTTTTTTTTTCTTTTTAATAGACATCCGACCCACCCCAACATGACCGAACACAGTCAATACCCAAAAGAAAAATTTCAGAAATCCTACAGCAGGAATAGAAAACTCCTTTTTATACTTCTTTGACAGACTTACAAAACCCTCAAATCAACGATTTGGGGTTTCGGTTTGGGGTTCACCGTGAAATCCCGAATAGCAACTCGATTCCCCCAGATTTAAATCCATGCCAAACACTCTATCTCTTTACTATTGAAATTCCAAAATCCTCAAATCGGAGATTCTGGAATATTCGGTAGCTTAAACCCTAAATCCCCAAAATTTATTGTCGGATTTGGGATTCACTGCACTCGTAGATTCACTGCCCCCGCACCCCATACTCGACCCACAGAATACCCAAAAGAAAAAAAAAACAGGAAAATCTACCTGTTCCGACGACGAGGAGGTGGTTGTCGCAGTCAGGGAGATCGCCGGCATCGGTTGCTCCTGCTGGCGAGCTCGGGTCGAGAGGGAGAGTGAGACAGTGAGTGTGGGAGGAGAAAGAAGAGGCAAGTGGGAGGAAGAGAGGTGTGGGAGGGGAGTAATTAAGGAGGGTGGCCCCGAAACGGAAGGAAGCAGTTACCTTCCTCCCTTCGCTCGGCGGCTGCGCACCCAGAAGCCTTCACTTAACGTGTTAGGGTTCAAAATGAACCCTAACACGATTTATTGTTGTTGTTTTGTTTTTTTTTTTGTTTTTTTTTTCTTGTTTTTTTTTTTTTCACTTACCTCTTTACACGGGGCATGGCCCCGGGTCCGAGTCCGAGACCTTGGATCCAGACGTAGTATGGATCCACGACAACTCTGCGGAGTGGATCCGAATATCAGACCCAAATAGATCCAATTACAGATCCACGTGATATGTTTATTTTATTATATATACATATATATTTGTATGGTTATATATATATGGTTCCTTTATGGATCCTTTTAATAAATCTGGATCCAGGAATCTGAAGTTTTAATTATATGATTTGGAACTATGGATCCAACTAAATATACATTGATCCTTACGGTTTCCATACAAGGATCCAAATTTATATTGAAGTTCTGATGTCGAAGATCCAAATGCAATGTTATGGATCTGAACATCGCCTAGGCTATATCAATCCCACTAAAGCGTTGTAGACCCAATATAGAAAATTTTATCAATAAAAAAAATTTGATTTAAACTTCGAGGATCCAATCCATTTGACCAAAATCTATCATTAAATATTCAATTTAAGGTTCGTGGTCCGATATCTAAGATCCGAATGGAATATCGGAGTTCTAATCAGGATATTAGGTATCCAACATTGAAGATCCAAATAGAGTATCCGATATTCGAATACAAATAACACATACAATAATAAAAAGTATCTGATATTCAGTTCAAGAACATAAATCTCAAGTTTATTTACCGGATAAAATTCGCGGGTATTACATCCTTTCCCCCTAAAAAGAATTTTGTCCTCGAAATTTCGTTGCAGGATTCCCGTAGAGATCGTAGTTTGAGGAAATTGGCATCGACAAGGATGTATATATGTACGTGAGCTCCCAACATATACCCCACATATAAGGATCAGGACAACACACTATGATTTTCTGAGAGAAGTTTGGAGCTACAAGTTGGTCTCGGCAAAATTCATACATGATTCTTTTGATGGCAAAAACGTACTAAATCCCAAGAAAGTCTAACCTAAGACAGTTAGAGTGTACGTTCACTACTTTCTACTTGTTCAGTCACGAATGATAGACGCCACCTGTTATTCCTTTAGCTTGTTCTAGATTATTGTATGAAATTTTCCTTTATCATAACCATTACTATTTCTAACGGACTTTTTATCCTGAATAACCTCCACTTATTCCTATTTCTCAAGGTTTTGCACGGTTAGTTATCTCCAATCGAGATTTCGCTCAAGACATAATTCTCTCACAGAATGGCTCATATATCCACGAAAGACATAAACATAACATTGTATCAAGATCTAAAATAAATAATGATCCAATTCTGCTATAACAAAAGCCAAATCTATTGATCTCTAACTGGTTATATCAGTCAATTTCAGCAAGTTCTCCTAATTTACCATAACTCTTTATTAATTAAAGATTAGCAAGATCCACGTCGGATCACTTGGTCTAGGAAACATACAACCTCACACAGAATTACCGCCCTAGATGGTATACCCGGTCTTGGACAATACACTTCCTCACAGGAATTTACCATCTTGCGGCTGCCAGTTCTTGAACAATGTATTACCTCACGGAGATCTACCGCTCTAGTCGAATTACCTGATCTTGGTGATACACACCCTCACAAATAATCCTTTACTGAAAAGGTCCTTAACAGGTTTCAAAATAGTGATACTACAAATGACTGCTCTCAATGTCGGTAGCCACCAATATGGGCACAAACATTCATATCGTCAATATGCATCACATCACTTCATATGGCACATAAGTCATAAAATCACCTTTCACCAATAAGGTTCCATAAACCATAGTTCACTATTGAACTTATGCGTATTTTGCCTGCTTTCAAAATTTCAGATCATGTGGCATTTCAATCATATCATACAAAATCCTATTATCCTATGCATCATATCATTGCCACCAGGAACATTGCATTTTTCAAATCTAACCTCGAAGCATGCGTAATCAAAGCATGAGTCACAATGAGATCTTGTATATATCAAGAATCAACTAAACCTCAAGATTCGTAACTTCTACGTAGTTTGAGTTATGCACGCAGGACTCAAATCCTATATGTATCTAAAATATCCAGATCATTTCATGAGCATTGATAATTCTTATCTCATATCACATTTGATTATTTCACCGTGAAACACATGCACATATCTACAAAGAAATTTACTGAGATATCTATGATACACGCATCAATCAAGCTATGCAAGCACGCTAAATCCATTCAGACAATCATAATAAGGTCATCTATAATGAAACTACATCATCCACCTAATAGGTTGATACTAATGATTTATAGATGTGATAAGTAAACAACCTAAAAACTAATCATTTGTAGGCGTGAGGTGTCATTCACCTAATAGATCAAAACTGATCAATTGTAGACGTGAATTTACATATATGCTAATATGGGCATCACAATAATAAGAACAAGTAACATGATAAATGACAAAACAAAATAACTCATACTCACAGAGCACTTGCAGGGTGTGGCACGACCGTGATCTTTGATTTATTATTCCCAAGCTCTGATACCATTTGTAACGTCCCGAAATTTTAACCCAAATTTAAGAGGATTTTTTTTTATAACAGCGGAAACAAGTAATGATATGGGGTTAAACATTTTAGAACATTACCGTGGAGATAAAACCCAAAACATTCATTTTATTTCAATATCAATGAAAATTAACATTAGAGTTTTAAATGATATGAACAGTTAAAATTACAATAAACCCAAGCGATCCCTGGAACAATAAATCCAAAAATCTCGATCCGATGCCTCATCCTGCAGCCGCTCATAAACCTTATTCTTTACCTGAAAAATAGTAATTTGATTGGAATTAGACTACCACGTCTAAGTAGGAATTACTATAATTTTTCTTGTAGGTATATCATGTGTCAAGTAGGTGATGTGAGTGTCAAGTGTGAATCTTTAGCATATACCAAAGCACGGAAAGCAGACTATGCAATAGCAATAACAGACATACAACTAAGTAAGCAGGTTATGCAACAGCCATAATTAAGCAAGTAAAGCTTTTATGCAACAATAATAACAGTAACATGCACCACTTTCAGGTAATGGTCACAATATGAAGTCAATTACTACATATCCACACATTTCAGGATTTGCATTTCATCACAATTACTTCATATCCACACATTTCATGATTTGCATTTCATCATAATTACTTCATATCCACACATTTCAGGATTTGCATTTCATCACACGCTCATAACATAAAGCATGCTAGAAAGAATATGAAATTGTATCTTTAGTAACTCCACTCACTGTGATACCTAGCTGTTCTAATTGTTTATCTTTTCTTATCCCGTGGGTACACACGTACCAAGGCAATTGTGGCACCACCTAGTATGGACCCACATTTGGTTTTTAAAACCTGAATTTAAAACCTTTAAAAACCAATGGTTTAAAAGTTAAATAAAATGGATTTTTAAAATTGATTTTGACTCCTCTAAACCCCTAAGCTAACTAGGACAATGACTAACCCTAGTCTAACCTTGACTTCTTCAAATGTGGCGCCACCTCGAGTGGGCCCCACTTGAATTTTCAAAAACGATTTTAAAACTTGAAAATGAGAGGTTTTTGAAAAGAAATTCAAAAGTGGACTTTGAGATTGAAAGTTTTGAAATGGTACAGAGTCTTGATTGAGTCAGAACTCCTCTAGATACGGCGCCAACGGGGTGGGCCCCACATCAAAGTTTTGAAAAACTTGAAATAAATACTAAAAATGGCTTTAAAAAAGGGTTAAAATCAACAGTTGAAATTCAAAGTTTTGAAAATAGAGTTCTAAGCGAACTGAAACTCTGGGCTAGAGTCCTGGATTTATAGGACTCTGAGATTTTGGGTTTTAAAAGCCAAATGAAGGAGTTTTTGAAAATATTTTATAAAAAATGATGAAATAAGTCAGAAAATACTGTCAGGGTTAGACTCCTAACTCAATCAGGACTCTGAAATAGAGTCCTGGATCAACTGGACTCTACAAAATGACCTAATTTTTTAAAACAAATGGAAATAAAAAAAATGGAATAAAAACAGACTCCTGACTGGACTAGGACTCTGGGACAGAGTCCTGGTCGGACTGAAACTCTATATTTTTTTGGTATTTTCTGAAAAACAAATAAAGGAACTTGTCAAAACAGTGAAAACAATAACGAATATTGAAATAAGACAGAGTTCTGATCCAACTGAGACTCTAAGGACAGAGTCCTGATTGAACTAGGACTTTTAATTTTTGGATTTTCTGAGAAATCAAATGAGAGAATTTTGAAAAACAGTTAAAAACAGGATAAAATTGAAGTTTTGGTTTAGAGTCCTGATCTGATTAGGACTCTGAGAAAGAGTCCTGATTCGATCAGAATTCTAAGAATTTTAGTTTTCTGATAAGCAAATGATGAAATTTAAGCAAAGCTTTTGAAAACCAAGGAAAATGAAGTGAGAAAATCAATTTTGGATAGAGTCCTACTTCGATCAGGACTGTGGGGTAGAGTCCTGATTTGATCAGGACTCTGAGATAAAATCTCAGAATTTTGAAATTCTTTGATAAAAGTGTAATAGTTTTGGTAGATTGAAAGATTTCTAAAAGATCCTCTCAAAATTAAAATCAGGATCAGAGTCCTGATCCAACTAGGACTCTCTGAACAGAGTCCTGTTTTGACTAAAACTCTGAGTTTCTGACTCATTTTGAAAGATTTGATTGAAAATAGATTAAATATTTGTAAAAAATTAGAGTCCCAATCAAATTAAAACTCCGAAGAAGAGTCCTGATCTGACTGGACTCTTGAAGAAGAGTCCTGATCCAACTAGGACTCTGAAATTTTGGCCAAAACAGAAGATTTTGAAAGGTTTTCTTCAAAAATAGGTAAAAAGGTAGTGAAAAATAGAGTTTTGATCCGACTAAGACTCTGGAAAAAAAGTGTCCTGATCCAATTAGGACTGTAAGATTTTTTTGAGATTTTTGATAAGTGAAGGAATCCAGAAGCGACACCACCTAAATGGGCCTCATCTGAGAATTGAAATCAATTGAAATTGAGTTTGAAATGAATCCAGATTGTTTTCTGAGAAAATACTTCAAAATATAAGGTCCTGGGGGTTGGCAAATGACATAATGTTGATTAAAAACCCAGGTTTTAAAATTGATTTTGAAAGAAAAGTTTTTAAACCCGAATCTGGATTAAATATTTTGAAAACAGGAGGGTTGGATCTCGAAAATGAAATGGGATGACATGCAATGCTATGCGATGCAATGAAATGGTATGTCGAATGCATGCAATGATATGCAATGACACATGAAATGTAAGTACTGGATGAGGGTGAAAATTTGGGGTGTTTACAATCTAAAATATCTAGATCATTTCATGAGCATTGATAATTCTTATCTCATATCACATTTGATTATTTCACCGTGAAACACATGCACATATCTACAAAGAAATTTACTCAGATATCTATGATACACGCATCAATCAAGCTATGCAAGCACGCTAAATCCATTCATACAATCATAATAAGGTCATCTATACTGCAACTACATCTTCCACCTAATAGGTTGATACTAATGATTTATAGATGTGATAAGTAAACAACCTAAAAGCTAATCATTTGTAGGCGTGAGGTGTCATTCACCTAATAGGTCAAAACTGATCAATTGTAGAAGTGAATTTACATATATGCTAATATGGGCATCACAATAATAAGAACAAGTAACATGATAAATGACAAAACAAAATAACTCATACTCACAGAGCACTTGCAGGGTGTGGCACGACCGTGATTTTTGATTTATTGTTCCCAAGCTCTGATACCATTTGTAACGTCTCGAAATTTTAACCCAAATTTAAGAGGATTTTTTTTTTATAATAGCGGAAACAATAAACCTTGGTATCTTTGATATGGGGTTAAACATTTTGGAACATTACCGTGGAGATAAAACCCAAAACATTCATTTTATTTCAATATCAATGAAAACTAAAATTAGAGTTTTAAATGATATGAACAGTTAAAATTACAATAAACCCAAGCGATCCCTGAAACAATAAATCCAAAAATCTCGATCCGATGCCTCATCCTGCAGCCGCTCATAAACTTTATTCTTTACCTAAAAAATAGTAATTTGATTGGAATTAGACTACCACGTCTAAGTAGGAATTACTATAATTTTTCTTGCAGGTATATCATGTGTCAAGTAGGTGATGTGAGTGTCAAGTGTGAATCTTTAGCATATACCAAAGCACGGAAAGCAGACTATGCAATAGCAATAACAGACATACATCTAAGTAAGTAAGCAGGTTATGCAACAGCTATAATTAAGCAAGTAAAGCTTTTATGCAACAATAATAACAGTAACATGCACCACTTTCAGGTAATGGTCACAATATGAATTCAATTACTTCATATCCACACATTTCAGGATTTGCATTTCATCACAATTACTTCATATCCACACATTTCAGGATTTGCATTTCATCACAATTACTTCATATCCACACATTTCAGGATTTGCATTTCATCACACGCTAAGAACATAAAGCATGCTAGAAAGAATATAGAATTGTCTCTTTAGTAACTCCACTCACTGTGATACCTAGCTGTTCTAATTGTTTATCTTTTCTTATCCCGTGGGTACACACAGGCCAAGGCAACCATCACAGAAGAGAACGTTCGGGGGTATATTATTCAAAGTTGTTTTGTTAACCCGAACATTCTAACTGAGACTGAAATCCCAAGGGAGCGGTCAGTGACCGAGAGAACCTCCTAAAGGCCAAAACCAAAATAGGATGCATCCCTAACTTCTACAGAAGAACAAAGAGCTACCACCTAGGACATATTCGTAGTCTGGTTCCCCCCAACTCCGAGGACTGGGGACCATCGAGTCACTTTAGCTCGAAACAGATAAACACATGTCCCCGGAGTTTTGTACCACCTACCCTCTCCAAGGTAAGCCCGAATCTGAGTGGGTTAATCTTTTCATTTAATTATGTTCCCGAAGTATGGGGCATTTCCCCAACTTCCTTCTACTATCATAGCAGTAGAATTTCCAACCTTAGTCATTTTAACAAGGTGTATAAACCAGTCCCAAACCTTTGTCATATTGATTGCATAACCCACCCAAAGTGCTCCGGTGCCTTTAAACCAGTCAAGCACGGATGCCCCGGTGCCTTTAAACCAGTCGGGCAACCATATTATATTTTCTTTTTCCATGTGGATTCACATCATAACTTTGATGGTCTATGCATGACCCTCAATACACTCGCTTGACATTCATATGTCCATAAGAAACCGACCCATAGGTTCGGTTATCAGATCATCATTCATCATTGTTATTATTTATTTATTCTTCAATAGCAAGTTGCCACAACGTATCATTAGGTTTTGACTTTTGACATCCCAACACAGGGTGGCATGTATTAATTTTCCCTATCATCAATTTTCCCTCAAATTTCTACCAATCTTTTTTTATTGTTAATTTCACTAACTTTATTGATTCTTTTCTTTAATCAATTCTTTTTATTCTTTATCAATCTCTATAAATCTTTTTCGATTTTGTCAAATTCTCTTCAGGATATGGGATAATCCTCGAAACAATCATAAATGAAATTCAAATCTTGGGCCATCTTGGGTCAAGGATCTTGAATCAGTTTCTCGTCTTCGTCATAATCGTCGGAATCTATTCGTGCCTTTTGTCAATTCTGCCAGAATCCGATTCCCGGGTTGGAATCATTTCCTTCCCATCTGACTTCCGACTCAGGTTTTTTGTTTTATTTTTTTATATATAAAAGATCCGAGTCCCGACTCGGGTTTTTCCTTCTTATATTTCGTTTGAAGTTTTGAGTTCCGACTCGGACTTCTTATCGGATTGAACACTCGTGTTGGAACCGATCGTTCTTTGAAAATTTGAGTTTTCAAAAATCAATTTTCTCTTTTATCTTTATTTTGAAAAACCGGGTTCCGACTCGAGTTTTCTCCTTTTGTATATATTTATTATTTTCAAAATCCGAGTTCCAACTCGGGTTTTCCCTTTTATCTTTTCGTTTGAAGTTTCGAGTTTCGACTCAGACTTCCTATCGAATTCAACGCACGTGTTGGAACCGATCGTTCCTCTGAAGATTCGAGTTTTCTGACTCGGATTTTCTATTTTATCTTTATTTTCAAAATCTGAGTTCCAACTCAGGTTTTCCCTTTTATCTTTTCGTTTGAAGTTTCGAGTTCCGACTCAGACTTCTTATCGGATTCAACGCTCGTGTTGGAACCGATCGTTCCTCTGAAGATTCGAGTTTTCACACTCAGATTTTCCATTTTATCTTTATTTTCAAAATCCGAGTTCCGACTCGGGTTTTCCCTTTTATCTTTTCGTTTGAAGTTTCGAGTTCCGACTTAGACTTCTTATCGGATTCAACGCTCGTGTTGGAACCGATCGTTCCTTTGAAAATTCGAGTTTTCCAAAAACTAGATTTTCTCTTTTATCTTTTATTTTGAGAAAACCGAGTTCCGACTCGGGTTTTCCCTTTTTGTATATAGTCTTATTTTCGGAGTTACGAGTTCTGACTCAGACTTCCTATCAGATTCAACGCTCATGTTGGAACCGATCGTTCCTTTGAAGATTCGAGTTTTCACACTCAGATTTTCCATTTTATCTTTATTTTCAAAATCCGAGTTCCGACTCGGGTTTTCCCTTTTATCTTTTCGTTTGAAGTTTCGAGTTCCGACTCAGACTTCTTATCGGATTCAACGCTCGTGTTGGAACCGATCGTTCCTTTGAAAATTTGAGTTTTCCAAAAACTAGATTTTCTCTTTTATATTTTATTTTGAGAAAACCGAGTTCCGACTCGGGTTTTCCCTTTTTGTATATAGTCTTATTTTCGAAGTTACGAGTTCCGACTCAGACTTCCTATCAGATTCAACGCTCATGTTGGAACCGATCGTTCCTTTGAAGATTCGAGTTTTCACACTCAGATTTTCCATTTTATCTTTATTTTTCAAAATCCGAGTTCCGAATCGGGTTTTCCCTTTTATCTTTTCGTTTAAAGTTAAGAGTTCCGACTCAGACTTCCTATCAGATTCAACGCTAGTGTTGGAGCCGATTGTTCCTTTGAAAATTTGAGTTTTCAAAAACTCGATTTTCTCTTTTATCTTTATTTTGAAAAAACGGGTTCTAACTCGGGTTTTCCCCTTTTGTATATATTTCTTATTTTCGGAGTTCCGAGTTCCGACTCGGACTTCCTATCGAATTCAACGCTTGTGTTGTAACCGATCGTTCCTTTGAAAATTCGAGTTCTCAAAACTTGATTTTTTTCATTCATTCTTTTACTTTTGAAAAACCGGGTTCCGACTTGGGTTTTCCTCTTTATCTTTCATTTTCGCGATTTCGAGTTCTGACTCGGATTTCCCGTTTTTCCAATGCTTTTATTGGACCAAAGTTTTTTCTTGCATCCCCTTTCAGGTTAAGGGACAAACCTGAACTTCCCTTTCAGGATAAGGGATAATCCTGAAACACCGACAATCATTCTTGCTCAATTCTCAAGTATCTTAGAACGTCGATCTCTCTTTCAACTCTCCGTTGAAAGACTTAGTGCTCGTGCTGGTGTGCATTTTTGAAACCCAGCGCTCATACTGGGGCATTTTCAAAACCCAGTACTCGTACTGGTGTGCACTTTTGAAAACCCAGTGCTCGTACTAGTGTGCATTTGCAAAACCCAGTGCTCGTACTGGGGCATTTTTGAAATTCAGTGCTCGTACTAGTGTGTTTTTCAAAACCCAGTGCTCGTACTGGTACATCTTCAAAATCTAGTACTCGTACTGGTACATCTAGCGCTCGTGCTAGTGTTTGGCTGACTGATCAGTTAGCCCTCCAAGTTCAGTCTTTGTACTAACCAATCATCAACAATTCAAGCTCTAAAATCTTGATTTCAGCCTTCGAGTTACCATTCTATCAAAAATCAATCTTTTTTCTCTTCCGAAGGACCCTCTTTAGGGAGAGTTCGAGGGAGCTCGTTCCTTTCGCATGCAACCATCTTTCGTTCGCAAGGACCCTCTTCCAGGGAGAGTTTAAAGGGACTCACTTTCTTCGCGAATAGTTTGCAAAACAACAACCAACTTTACACAAAAGAACCCTTTTTCCAGGGAGAGCTTCGACGAAAGCTCGTTTCTTTTGTGGCCCCCGTTTTTCTCATCTTTGGCCAACCCCTTCACAGAAGACCCTCTTCTAGGGAGAGTGTGATGGACTCGTTCCTCTGTGATACTTTCTTAAACTTTGTTTTCGGTCGCCTTTCTATAAGAGAAGCCTAGAGATAGGGAGTTTTGACGAAAACTTAATTTCTCTTCGAAAGTTCCGTTTTGCAAACATCTCCTCTTTGGGAAAGAGAGGAGTATTTTCAACTTCCCATTCAGGTAAGGGTTAAGCCTGAGTCTCTCTTTTTGGGGAAAAAGAGAGGAGAATTTTGTCACGGACGTGTTGATTCGATATCAAGCAATTTCTTTCATCAAGGATTTCTAGAATACTTTGCCAATTTGCTATAAAAATCCATTGTTGATCTCAAAGCTTTCATCACACGAAGAATTACCTTAAACTACCGTCAGTATTATCTCCAAAAGAACAAGACTTTTGCAAAATAAGAACTGAATTCAAGCTTTTTCTGTTGGTCAACCAAAAGGATGGAAAAAAAATCTTCGATATAACCAACAAAAGGAAAAAATCGATGATGTTAAAAAGCCATGAGTGAATTGATATTGATCATAGCTATGGCACATTCTTAAAGGTCATTCTTTTGGCAGTAAGACAGTGAAAATATCCTGGGCAGTAAAAGAACCTACCCAATCCATATCTCCTAAGTCATCTGAGCTGCAATCAAATATCCGCAAAAGGGATCTCTCAATTGTCGTCAAGTTGAAGACGAATATGCGAGCTAGATCTCTGAGGCCAAAGAAGATTTAGATCATCTCCGAGATGAAAGAGTTTGTGACGAATCCTTCTAGGGAACGTTCAGATCACCGCCAAGATGAAGGCGACTGCAATGAACTTCCCGACAAACCCTAAAAGATATTTGATTTCTGCTATCATCTAGAAAGTTTCAACCAATGAGCCAATATCATCAAACATAATTCCTGAGAAAGAAAAAGAAGGATCGGAGCATCTCCAAGATGAAGGAGTTTGTGACGTACCCTTCCTCGAAAAGGAGAGAAAAGTCAGGACATCTCCAAAATGAAGGATGATGTAAAAGCCCAAGAAAGCTCCATGATTCGAAAGAGTGCAAAAAGATCATCATGGGAAAACCCCAGGATATCAAACTGCCCGAAACTGCCAGGAATCATCTTTATCTATGTGAAATTATTTTATCAATATCTTTTCACTCAATTGATTTTATGAAGCTAAGAATATTTCCTCTCTTTTCATATCAAGGAAATTGTTGTCTTTCTTGAAAAAACTCAATGGCAACAAATTTGAATTTGATTCTTGATTCTACGGAGTTTGCCCAATTGGAGTTAATACTCTAGGTAGAAAGAGGTGATATTCTTACACATATGAGCACAATTCAATTATTCTAAATCAACTACAATTTTTGACATCTTATTGACAATGTTCTCTCGTTATCCCAACATGAAGTAAGAACTTGATGTTCGTTTTGACGTATCCTGACGTCATCCCTCCTTAGGACTGAAAAGTCCTTTCCTTCTGTCTGATCTGAGCGCTCTCAGATCTGTACACTTCCCTGTGTTCCCCACTGTCCCGCCATAGACAGTTCTCGCTCAGGATAAGGGAAAAACCTAAACTTTCTGCAAAAGGTCTGTTATTGTCAAAAGCTATTTTCAGTCTCAGCAATGAGGCGCCCAAGATCAACCCCTTTTCAAGCTTTAGGGACCCCATTTTCATCCTTTTGCAAACCCTTCTTGGACTTGTTGTGCGAAGTCTAGAGGTCCCATCACAGTTTCCTCACTCCTCGATAATTCTGTATTCATTCAGGCTAAGGATTGAACCTGTTACCTCGCTCCTCGAGGTATCACCCAAACCTTCTGCGAGAGGTCGTCTGTCTTTTAAAAGCTGATTTCAGTCTCAGCAATGAGGCGCCAAAGATCATCTCTTTTCCAAGCTTTAGGGAACCCCATTTTCCTCTTCTCGCAAACCCCTTTCGGTTTTGTTCTTCCAAACTCCGAAGGTCCCATCATGGTTTCTTCATCCGAGGATTCTGTATGGTCGTCTCTTTCAGATTAAGGGTTAAGCCTGAACCTCGCCCCACGAGGTATTTTTTCATTCAGGTTAGGATTAAACCTAAACCCCGTTTCGACTCGATATCCTTTCTAGTCCCACCACGGTTTCTTCATCCCAGGATTTCGTACGGTCCCCCACTCAGGTCAAGGGTTACAACCTGAATCTCATTTTGGCGATGCATTTCTTTTTGTCCCATCATGGTTTCTTCGTTCAAGGATTCTGTAGGGTCGTCCCTTTCAGGATAAGGGTTAAGCATGAATCTCGCTCCACGAGGTACCTTCAGTTCAGGTTTAGGTTAAAACTGAGCCTCATTTCGATGAGGCAGTCCTCCCAATCCCATCATGGTTTTCTCCACAAAGGAATCCATGCTTTCTATATCCATCTAGAAAGGATCATGCTTGAGCTTCATCTCATGAGGCATTTTTCTCAGAAATGTCCCATCAAGATCTTCATGTATTCCTTTCCCATTCAGGTAAGGGTAGAGCCTAAAATTCACCTTGATATATCTTTGTCCCATCCAGGTTAAGGGCTAAACCTGACTCGTTCCAAAAAGTTGATTTTGTCTCACCCATAAGACTTGATCAAATTTCTGATTCTCCACCATTTTGGGACCTTTACCCAAAGTCCCATCACGATTTTCTCATTTCTGTTATTCAGTCATATCATTTTTGAGGATTTCGTCTCCCCAAAACCATTCAGGATAAGGTATTAAGCCTGAGAAACCATGTCTTTTCAAAAGCAAAATCATCCACACCCAGTTCAGACCTGCTAATTGGGGCATTTTTCAAAATTTGGAGTGTTTTCTTTGCCCCTAAGCTCGGCCTTCAACCGGCTTAGTAGCAAAGAGGGGCATCTGTGAACACCCCAAATTTTTCAAAATTTTGCAAATATTTTCTTTTTGCCCTTGGCCCCATTTTTCTGAGGAAAATAAGTGAATTTTAATCTAAATTTCAGTTATTCTTCGGATTTACTAGAATCAAAATCCATTTTCTGTATCTAACTCAATTTCGGATCCGGATCCAGTGTTAAATCCAAATCTGAGCCTTGTTATCCAAATTTTAAATTAAATTTATAGAAATACCAAAAATAATTTCTAAAAGGGCTCAGACAGTCGATCCGGTATCCATTTGGATCCAATGTCTCATATTTCTCAACTCGAGGTCCAAAAACTCGAATATCTCTGCAAATTTTGGATTCAAACCCGTTGTTTGAGAAAATTTCAAAAACTTTCTCAGAAAACTCCTCTTTTTGTAAAATATTCCTAAAAAAAATACAAAAAATTACTTTTAGATCTTGCCTAGATTTTAGGATTTTATTCCCAAAATAACAAAAAAAATAGAAAAAATACAACAAAAAAGAACAAAAATTTTAAAATTTAAAGAAAATTTCAAAAAGGTAAAGTTTAAAAACCCTTTTTAAAAGAAAACCTTTTCTTAACGCATTGTTTTTGAAAAATCAGGGAATTCGGCCCTCTCTCTATCTCACCCTCCCTCTGGAAGCTTCTCTATCGCGCCTTCCCCCGATCGATCGGTCCATCCATCCACCCTTCATCTCCAACAAAATCCCCATCCTTCCTCAACCCTCCGATCGCCTCATCTTCCTTCATCCACCCTTGATCCCCAACTATCATCCCCTCCTCTCCTTCTATAAAAAGGACGCAGGGAGGAGCCCTGAGGATCATCCATCTTCGTGCTATTATTCCTTTGAATCCATTTTCAATCTCTCCATCTTCTTCTTCTTCTGCTCAGCCGCTCTTCACCTCTTTACCCATCCTTCAAAATTTCAATAGAAGACCAAACCAAAAAGGAGAACGCCCTTCTTCAGAACTTCTGCAAGCCAGATCCTTCTTTCAAATACGAATAGAAGATCTTCACGGTAGAACGAAGGGGAGCTTCTCATTTTCGTTTCAAGACCCCTGCGAAAACTAGGTAAGAATTCCTCTACCATTTTTGGATTCCCTATAAATACCTCCTTACTTTGATTTCGGCTTTTCTTTATTTTTTTTTCTCTTTCTTTTAATGCACCCATGGTGAGATCAATCCGCATATAGCGGGACCGATCTACCAATTGCAACATCAATGGAATAGTTTATATTCCAACATCTCCTTCTGTTTTTTTGTTTATTATTCCATTGATTATTTTCTCATTTTTTTTTATTTATTACCTCTCGATGACTGATTTCCGCTTTAATCATCTTCTCCAAATTCCTGTTCTAATTATGCTTCAGTCTCGATTTCTTGTTTCGGAGAATCACCAACGAATGAATGGTCCTAGATCGGATATGAAAATCCCTGATGCCGATGGTATGTCAATGAATCAGTTGATGTCGCGCAAACATGTATTAAATTAGAGGTAGCTCAGTCCATTGCAAAGCCATTGTCATTGTGTGATCACTTTAGCAGGTGATGATCTAGAGTTGTTTGATAAGTGTATATGGGATTCCTGATTCCCTGCAAAAGAAGAAGATCTGGTTTAAAGATTAAGCATCCAATTTACTCAGGAGGGCATTTCAACTCCTTGGCGCTGGGTTATTTTTCATTGCATCTTGTTCATTTTCTTTTTCTTTTTTTCTCTTTTTTTTCGTTATTTCTTGTTTTAGCTCAGTGTCCTTCCAGCATCATACCTCGTTTCTTAAAATCGAAGTTCATTCGATTCCATTACATTGCTAAGTGTTTGTGATTATTTCATAGTCTGCCGAAATATTCATTATCACATCATCTTTTAGATCAATCCTCTTGCATCGCATGTCTACTGCCTGATATAAGCATCAGCATTAAACTCTTATAGGAACCAAGTTCATATGAAGGTCAATTCATAAATTAAGTTTGTAACCCTCTGACATTTGATATAATGTCCTTACAATTGTGCATATCAGATCTTGTATATTGGGTGAACTCATGGTCCATTAAGAGTTAATCAGATGACCATAGGTCTGCGAATTCGTGCTTTCCCAACTCTGCATTGAAAGAAGAATTCGATAGCAGAGGCATAACATCATTTTTTTTTTACCTTTCATGATGATGTCCCTTATATATCCACTCCTTGTCCTTATTTCATTCAATATGCATAGGATTTTGTCACCTCACATCTACCAAGCTTGAGTAATACCCACGGTTTCTTTGGGTTTTCTTTACAAATAAAGTTCGAGTTTGTAGCCGGGACTACATTTTCTGTTTAGGAGTTTTAATGCTTTATAGTGTTTGAAGTATTGGGAAGTTCACAAGTTGAGTTTTGAAAGCTTGCCTACAAGAAAATCGTGATTGATGAAGGCATTGTCATTTTTTTTAGGGAATAAGGTAGCATAGGCAACATTCCTTGCCCACTGTATATTCTGCTTTTTCATCTGTTAGCTTATATTTCATCGATTCATGATTATAATGTATGTCACCAGTGCAATATCATCTCCAAACAGGCTCAGTAATTTACCGGATTTGATCACTTGACTCTCTTAGTGAGTGAACATATGAATTGCTTTGCCATGGTCAAGTATGGTTCATCATTTGGTTATACAAAGATCACTTTAACTGGATGTAGAGTTATCTTGATTCACTGTGAAATGTCCCAAGGCTTTCTGAAAATCAGTTTGCAGTACAATGTGTAACTACCATGGGAAATATTTTTGGAGGAGCCAATTCGCTACTCGACCATGTCACGCTATAAGTAATCATTTGGCCTGATTAATCTATTGAAGTCGAGTTACTAATAGATTTGTTTTGCAGGTCCAACCTGCCACTCCATATTCAAGCTTGTGAAATCAATTTGTTACCCACTTTCTGTGTTAAACTGATATCAGTTTTGTTCCTCAAGTTAAAAAAAAAGACAAAAAAAAAACAAAACAAAACATATATATGTATATACACACACACACACACATATATATATATATATATATATATATATATATATATATATATATATATATATATATATATATGCTGTGTGGGTTCGAATCACCAAAGTCTGGCTGAAACCTGTCCTGTTGCAGTTTGATTGGTCATAATTAGAGATGGTTTATCATATTGCTGAAACTGTGATTCGAGAACTCGAAGTATTAAGTGGATCCAGCTTTGTTGAAGCCGATTTGTCACCTAATTGATTGATTGATCTGCAGATACAGATCATTATCCATCCATTAATACTTGCATCTCATATTGGACTGAATGTTCATATTTCAGCAATATCCACCTGTTGTAGATGAAAATACATTGTCAAATTTAACATGACTGGGTTTCCTTGATGAACTACTGTTTTATTTTATATCAGGTTTGTGCTTTTCTACAAATTGTTACAAGTTAAACTTATACTGCCAAGAATTTCATATACTGTGTGTTTGATGGAATATATGTATCCAGACTGTTTAAGTCTCCACTCTGGTTGATCTAATCCATTAGCAAGGGAGATGGTTACAGGAAAAGCATGGTTATCACAAAAATTAGGCTGAATGATACTTCTGAGGTTGCTCCTTGAGGACATCTACTGCAACTAGGCCACAAGCCATAGTTGGCTAAAAATCTGATATTCCCTATGTCCATTTTTCAGCAAGCAAAAAGACTCTTACTCCTGTTAAATAGAAGAATCAATTCCTTTGAAAGCAATATTCATGAACCCCTTTTGCAACCCACAGTAGCTGCACCTAGGTACATTTCCTACCAGCTACCACACATTGCTACTTCAATCATAGCTAGCCTAGCCTTGCATTATCACCCTTCATTCAGGCATGGCAATGCCCACCTAGCTCCAACCACTTGCTGCACAACAGTACCCGCCATCTTCTGTATAGGTACATTTTTACGGCTGGTGTACAAACCTCATTTTGTTGGTCACTATCTACAACAACATCATCTCTTCTGCACATATATGTATTTCATCACATTTTCACAGCCCCCCCCCCTTTTTTTGCACATGTATCTTCTGTATTTTGTATTTAATCATATATGTACATTCCATACTAGCATATACTTCATTTCACTAGCATCTAGCAACATTTGTACATAGCCACATTAAAAAGATTACTTGTACATTGCCCATCTTCAGCACATCGGTTCACTGACGCATATCCACATTGCCACCTGATGTATTTATTAGATGCTTTGTATGATGGCAATGCATTGGTATAATTACTGTGACATCTGCCTACTAACGCAGCAGCTGCCATCTCTACTACTATTATGATTCCCTACACTATTGCCACCCGCATCAATACCCCATTAGCTGTAGTATCTCACATTTCAAATATGTATATTCCATTTTATGTTCCTCATTCTTATCAGCATTCCAAAATTTTGAAATCATTATGCTATGTTATGGTCTTATTCTCATTTTTCTGTTTTCTACTATACGCATGCATACAATAGGCACTATTCACTCTTGCTACCCATATTGCAGGCCAACAGACCCTGCTGCATACTCACTGCCTTACACAACACATCTCATTACCTTCCATATTCAGCTGCCTTCGCATTCTTCCTGTCCGCTGTAAAACAATATACCTCTTATAAAGGAGTATTTGTCCAATGTATTATTACAAGTGTATAGGCATCATTTCACTAACATAGGCATCATATCTAGGTATATATATATACATACAATTTTTAGAATATTTCATATATGTATTTCACATTAGGATAGATATATTCATATGCATTTACGTTCCTTTCTACATATAGTCTTTTGCCCTATATTAACCCTTTTGTAGGAACGCATGGATAATCCATGCTTCTCTTCTTCATTAGAAATCTTGATTGTCAGAATTCCATCCAATGATGTAATAGCTAGATATAATGAGAATTTATATTTCTTGCGCTAGATTAGAATGTATGAGCATGTACACTTTCTAGAAATGCTTATTTCATATCCTTTTATCTTTTATTGCAAAATTTCACAAGTGGGAACACGAATGGCACACACATCATTCTAATAGGAGGTGATTAAATCTTAAGTTGATGATTTGCATCAATGGCCATAGTCAGGGTGTGAACAAAACTTTGGATTTTCATCTTTTATGGAATAACACTGAATTCACACTGTATTCTCTTCAAAAATCATCATATTTTAAATATTTTCTTCTTTTATCAGAGTTTAACTTGAAATTTACTCAAAATATATATCAATGGCCATAGTCAGGATATATTGAGAGTTAATTTCATTTTAAAACTCTATAAAAGCACCAAAATATGTTTTATTCTTCACCTAAATTCAAATATGATTATTATATAATACATTCAATGACCATAGTCAAGGATGTATTATATTTTTAATCTTATTTTAATTCACTAAAAGAATGAAATATGCTTTTTTTCAAACCCAATTTCAAACTTTTTAAATTCATTCATCATTTAGGAAAGAATTGCATCATATTTTCAAATTTCTTTTTCAAAAATCCAAGTGATCTTGGATATCAAATCTTCAATTTCTATTTCAATTCATTCTTCTATCTTATTTCAAAGATTCAAAATTTCAATTTCAAAGTCCAATTTGACTTTGAAATTTCAAATTCATTTTTTATATTCAAAATTCCATTTCTGAATTCAAATCAAATTTCAAAGTTCAATTTAACTTTGAAATTCCTGATTCATCTTCTAAATTCAAACTTCAAAATCAAACTTATTCTTCATCTGCAAAGTCATACCTAAAGATTGAGTCTTGATTCTTAATTTAAAATCAAAGTTTTGAGATTGATTCTAAAAGTCTCAAAATTTGATTTTTCCTAAGTTTTAAATTCAATCTGGGTTTTCAAAAACCCGATCCCTCTTCAAAAGTTCCATTTCGGATCTTCAAAAGATCAAAATTCCACCTTGGGTTTTAAGTTTAGAATCCAATTCCACTTTTGGATCCAGATCTCCAAATTCAGTCTCCATTTTGGATCCCAGACTTCGGGTCCAATTCCATTTAAAATTTCAGAATTCAACTTCATTTTTCCACACTCCGAATCCAATTCAATTTAGGATTTCAGATTTCAAATCCAACCCTATCTTGGATCTCAGACTTCGGATCCAGAGTCCATTTCAGATTCCAGATATCAAATTCAACTCTATTTTGGATTCCAGACTTCGGATCCAATTCCACTTAGGATTCTAGAATTCAACTTCATTTTGGATTCCAGACTTTGGATCCAGTTTAATTTAGGATTCAGATTTCGAATTCAACTCCATTTTCGGATCCCAGACCTCAGATCCAATTCTATTTAGGATTTCAGATCCCGGATTCAATTCCATTTTGGATTCCAGACTTCGGATCCAAGTTCCATTTTCATACTTCAGATCCAAATCCATCTAGCATTCCAGATTCAAAATTCAAATTCAAAACCCATTTTTGACTTTGAAGCTTCATTTTTCCTTTTTTATCTCAGCTTTAAAAATCCCCCTTTTCTTCATTAAAATTAAGATTTATTTCTCCAACTCTGATTATTTCAAAGCTTAGAACTCCAAAAATCTTCCCAAGATCTATCTCAAAGTTCTAAGTTAGATTCAAAAACTATTTCTTCACTCCATTTCATCTCAGAAACACTTGGAAATTTCCAAAATCATCTTTCTCAAAAGAGCATACATCTTTGCATTCACACAAGCATGATTCTTTGTGCATCTAGACTTAGGATAAATTCTTAAATGATATTTTAGCAAAGCAAAAGGCATAAATTCGATCCTTGGTTTGATTATCCCTGGTAAAGGCGCCAGGAACGATCGAACCTCGTACCGACGAGCGAATCCCGTCTCTCCATTTTTTCCGCAGATTTTCAAATCAGAGGCTAGTGATTTTAAAACATTTTTCGAAATTTTGGTCAGATGAGACCCTGCAAAAGAGTTCCTCTCTCTTCTTCCTTTTCTTTTCTCTCTTCTTTTCTATCTTTTATTCCCCTTTAAAAAGGGAATAGAGGCTAGAAAGGCGAAGAGAAAGAAAAGAGGAACGAGAGGAAAAGTTTTGCATGATCACAAGTGGCCTTGGTGGATTCAGCAGTCTGGTCCGGAGGACCAGACCTGCACTTTTCTGTAGGCCCGCATTGGCAGCGTGTACGCGATTCCATTGCCAGAATCCCTGCAGCCTCGTTACCCCATCTAGTCAGTTGTCCGTACTAATGACCTTTTCATTTTCTTCAGCACAAAAACCATACCCCTAGCCGGACCTGTGTTGGTCCAGACACATGTTTTGTCTTGCCCCACACCCTTTCGCAATTCGGTTAGGGTATTTGGCATGCGCACACATGCCTTGGGATGCACCAGTTTCGGGTAATCTTTTATATATATATATATATATCGATAAGGTGAGCCTCATAACTTTTATATATATATATATATATATATAAGTTAATGCACATAGTTGAGTGTTTTGGTGCGACCGAATGGACACGTGGCACTCTTGTGTCCCATCCAAGTGTTTCCACAAATATTTTTACACTTCGAAATGGTATGAGTTGCATAGTGTTTATTTTACAATCGTCTTGTCAAATGTTTTGTTTTGCGTCCGCAGGCGCGACACCCCAAACCGTGGAAATGCTAATGTTATTCCCATAAGTTGAGAATATCCCAGATTCCCTCAGTAACACATAATTGTGTTGAATCAAGTATGATGGTCTTTCGTGTCGCGATTGCATCTTTTCTCCTGCAAGAACGACGATCCAGCTTGGAATGCGAATGTAATTCCCATACGTATGGGAATATTGTTAAATTCAATCTCAACACTTAAGTACACCAAATCATGAATTTTCCCTACGAGAATAATTTCATGTTATACAAAGTGCCAATATTAATGATTTAGTGTCAACTACTTGAGTGATGAAAATTGATGAAATTTCATATGCATGAAACTGTATACTTGCTTGCACATTTTCTTGTCTCTCAGAAATGAAATTGCATAATGCCTCTGTTCCTTATGTTTGTGCAAATGATAAAAAGCATGTGGTATTATTACACTTTGCACGTGGCACATCCTGACACTTGTACTGAGTAGTGCATACCTCGACTGGTACATTGCTTTAGACATTGGTGAGTGCACAAGGTGCACTTACTTCATGAAATGAAAAGGCTGAAACTTAAACACCATAGGGTATGAATGAATATGATTTGTGTTTGGACTCGATTGGAGTCTCTGGGCAAAGGCCCTTTTGTCGTGAGTGGACTCACATGTGACTATACCCTAATTTAGAAAAGAAATAATATAGTGTTATGATCGCTTTCACGAGCGATGTGCTCTTGTTGGCCGTGTGAGGCTGAGCACGTGGATGGGCAGGCTAAGTCCTCGTTTTGCGTACCCCGTGGGAACCACGAGGCATAAAATCCTCGTTAAGAGGTATGACTAAATAATGAGCCTAAGAAAGATAAACATGCTTCGCCCCAATCACAAACGGTTCACCTTGGAGAGGGTGGATGGTTGTTATCATCGCAAAATTTTTCCCCTCTCTTGCGAGAGAGAAACAAATTTCGCGAGTCAAACTCGACCAAAGTTTTGAAAATTACTCCCCTCCATTTTGAAAATTTGCAGGAAAATTCCGTGGAATGAGATCCGCCTGTCGGAACGAGGTTCGACCGTTCCTGGCGCCTTTACGAGGGGTAATCAAACCAAGGATCAAATGTGCGCTTTGACTAAGTTAAATTATCTAAATCATGCTCTATTTTCCTAGAATGCACAAAGAATCAGGCATGTGCTATGAAATTTTGAAAATAATGCAAGTTTGAGAAACATGATGTTTGCTTTGGAAAATTGAAGATGTACTTGGAAAATGATTAGAAAAGTGCTTGAAAATGGAATTCCTAGAAAAATCAGTGAATTTCATTGGAAAACAGAAATTGGATTGGAAAATGAATTCTCAGCTAAACTTGAATCTTGGAAAATCGATTTTTGAGATTTGGAATTACTTTTCTGAGAAAATGGATTTGAAAATCTTGAAAAAGTCAGGAAGTTCACTGGAAAATGATTTTTTGAAATGGGAAATAGATTTTCAGGAAAATGGGAAATCTGAGAAAATCGATTTCTGAAAACTTGAGATTTTGAAATTTGAGAATGTTAAAAACATTAGAAAATCTTGATTTGAACTTGGAAAATGCTTTGAAATGTCATTTGAAAACTTAGAATTCTGAGAAAATCCAATCCTAAGAAAAACTTAGATTTTTTTGGGAAAATTGATTTATCTGAAATTGAAATTGGAAAATGAATTGGAAAATAATGCAATTTGAATGAGATGAATGAATGAATTTGAAAGGGAATTTCAATTGAGTAATTGGGAAATCCTTGTGAAACTTTGAGAAATGCAGTGCATTTTTGAAGTTAGCCTAAGAGTGTAGGCTGAATGTGGCTAATACGAAGATCATAAATCTAGGTTTCATTCGTATTCTGACTATGGCCAAAAATACAAATTCCACCAAGTTTATAAACTCCATAAGAGCTTGTGCATGTGCCATTTGTGTCAACCATAGTGAATTTGAAATAAACGCACTTGAATCATGCATCAGATATTGAAATTTTGCTGAAATTAAACTATATGCAATGCAGTCCTATTCTAAGCAGAAAATGTAACTCTTATTACAAATGATTACATTTGATATTACATTGAACTTAAAATAAATAAGAAAATAAAATCTTCTTCTTGAATGTTCCTGCAAAACTAGAAAACATGTTAGCACAAAAATATAGGTTTCTTCTGAATTTATTCGAAAATATTGGAAATTATCGAATATTATTCAGATATAAACCTAGAATCATACCCCCTTTGATATAAATATGATAAATAATGAATAGATTTCGAAAATAAACTTGGAAATTCAAAATTGGGGTCGAAATGACCAAAATGCCCCTGATGATCTTGAAATCAGGGTTTTCTAAAAGAAATTTTATAAATTTTGGAATTTTTGAAAATCAAATGAAATAAATCAAACATAATATAATGAAATATGATGATATGCATGAAAATTTATGGAATTAAAAATTGGAATTTCAAAATTTAGGTCAAAATGACCAAAATACCCCTGATAACAAGACTATGGCCTTGAAACCAGGGTTTTTTGAAATAAATTGTGCAAAAATGGAAAATATGAAATGCAAATGATATTGAAATTAATCCTAATATGATTATATATGCTTATTTACATGAATAAAACCCTAAAATGGCGAAAATATCATAAAATATCAATTTTAACTTGATTTTCGCCTGATTTTTGCTTCTGAATTTAAAAAAAAACTAACATGTAAATCAAATGAACTTGAAATTGAGCCAAATTTGGCATGGGTACCTAAACTAACCCTAAAAACAGAATGGAGCTCGAAAATCTATTTTTTTTGTATTTTCATAATATGAAAAATTTCTAAAATCCTAAGAAAATCAAAAATTTCCCTAAAATGTTGATTCTAAATGGGATTTTGAATATCAAACTTCCATAAAAATTTCCTAAATTTTATGGAGTGACAAAGAACAGTTAGGAAAAGATTTTTTCCTTTTACACTTTCTAGTTTTGACCTATGGTCGGAGTTTTACAGCTCTGGCAAGTCGGATCGGAATCCGGCGACTCTAGGATTTGGGAAAACAGACAGGTTTCGGGAGAAAATATAGGAAAAATATAAGACAGATGGAAAAATGGCTGAAAATATGAGAAAATGTTTATGACAGACATAATAAGATTTGATCTTTTCATATCATTGAGATTCGGGTTACGGTTTGGAAAAGGGCACACTGTTATCAGAGACCCAAATCTCTGGAATTTCTGGATATTGGAATCTGTCAGACAGAAAAGACATTTTTGGGAAAAATACTGAGACAATTCTAAAAATTCCCAAATTTTGAAAAATGACAGGAAAATATGTCATGAATAACTTTTGTGTTGAAAGTGTTTGCAAACGAGCTACAGGTTGAGCGGACTCAGTGCATTAGGGTCTGTCTATACCCTGACAAAGGAAAATTGAGATTTTCCCAAAGGGATGGAAAATCGATTTTTGGCAGAGAATAAATCTACTTGTACAGATCTCAAAATTTTCAGATAATTAGTAGATTCCACCATGAATCTACTGTAATTTTTAGGAAAAGATTCAAATCTTTCATCTAGGGGATCCCATAGGTTCTTGTCTGCTAAGACAGAAATTGAAATTTCTGGAGGGTTTAGAACCCGATTTAGGATTTGATTTAATTTATGGAGTTTAAGAATTCGAATCAGTTCAAATTTTTGGCATGACATCAATAACAAGTGAACCTAATAAAACTAATTTTTTTGTGATTTATGAATGAAAATTAACACATAAAATAACAATGATATTGTATGCATAAATAAAACAAATTACGAACTGAACATTAAATATTAATAACACTAAACTAAATGATTAATGCGGCTGTAAAACTAGAAAATAAATCCAAAAAAAAGAGATGAAAAAGAAAAAATCAGGGAGTCATGAACTATTTTATTCAATGTTGGCCATGGACGAGAAACTTCATCCATGGAACAGATGAAATTTCTCATCTGATAGCCTTATCAAGATCAAAAAGGAAAAATAAACAAGAGTTTAATAAGTCAAAGGGGTCTTACCTTGGGTTTAGGCTTGCACTTGATCCGGCTGCAAAGAGGATGCTATGTTGAGGTGGTTGTAGCACCGATTTGAAGATGGTGATGCTACTACTTTGTTGAAGGAGATGGAGGATAAGGATGACTGCAAATGAAGTATCTGTTGCAACAATGGAGGTCTTGCCGGAGATGATGGTTGGACTTGCTGGAGATGATGGTTGCAGCTGCTGGTTGGAGGAGTTTTTGGGGCTGAGAGGTGATGGCAGCAACGGTGGCTATGATGGCTGTAGCTAGAGCCAAAGGGGAACCAAGAGAGAGAGAGAGAGAGAGAGAGAGAGAGAGAGAGAGAGAGAGAGAGAGAAAAGGGGCAGCCGTCTAATGCCTTTCCCTTCCCGTTTTTTTTTTCTTTTTAAACTTAGAGAAAGATCATCTCATACTTAGGGCTTAATGACACAATGAAAAAGGGGAGCCCCTTTACGTGAATGGCTGGGAAAGAGGGAAAGGAAGGAAGGAAGAAAGGGAAGAAAGAAAGAAAGGGAAGAAAAGAAAGGAAAGAAAGAAGAAAAAGAAAAGGAAAGAAATGAAGAAGAAAGGGAAAGAGAATGGGAAAATGAAAAAGGAAAGAAAGGAAGGGAGAGGGGGCTGGAGGTTTGGTTGACCACCTTGGTGGGTCCCACCTCACAAAATAAAATAAAAAATAAAAACAAACAAATAAAAAGAAAATTGAAAAGAAACACATTTTTTTTTAATAAAAGGGAAATGTAAATGAATAAACCATCTCAGAGTGGGCTTATTTTTCAAATTTGAAATTCGTTTTGAGAATCTTAGGGATAGAATAGTCTTTTTAGAAAAATTCTCAGACGAAACGAGCTATTTTTGGCAATTTTTGAAACAAGCTTGAATTTTGAAGTTTAATACCTCGTTGCGAAGCAAATCTAGTGTAGAATTTGAAAATTTAATTTTGAAAGAAATCCAGATTATTTTTCTCGAGAAAATATTTTCAAATTTAGAATTTTGGGGTAAAAAAATGTCAATTTTGGAAACCCAGGGTTTGAAATTGATTTTTGAAAGCTTTTAAAACTCTATCTAGATTAAAATTTATAAAACTAGAGTTCTGGACTTCGAAAATGGAATGAAATGTTATGAAATGCTGAGAAATGATATGAAATGATGAGAAATGACATGCAAAATACAGACCTTGAATGAAGAATTTTGGATGTTAGACCCCGATTGGCAGCTGTGCCAGTTTAAAAAGCATAAAAACTGATAAAATTTGGCTGGAGAAATGGTTTTTTGGACTCTACTGGATTAGAGTGACATTGAAAATCGGGGTTTGAGCTGAATTGAACTAAAATGAGTTGAATTGAGCTGAATTCTAGAGTTTCAGAACTCAACTGAACTCTCCGACTAAATTTTCAAGAAAAGTTGCCATTTTTAGAGAAATGGTACGGAATGATCACTGGAGTGAAGTGAATTACGAATCTGAGCTAAGTTTGAGCTAGAACAAAGGTCAGTAATACTGAGATAAGCTAAAATCGAAGCTCGAACACTAGTTCAATTGACTGAACTCAGCTCAATTTCAGCTGAAAGAGCTGAAATGGGCTAAAATGGGCTCCTAGACACTTGAAAATGGTTTTGAACTGAAACCAAAGCACTTGAACTTCTGGTGAGCTCAAGCTAGACTCAGGAGAATATGACTGACTGAGAATGACTGATTTAGAGACAATTAGCTTGGATTTGAGTGAGAAATGAGCTCATTTCTGAAGAAATGATCCCATTTTGGCAGGAATTGTCAGAAATGAAATGGTTTGTTTATTGTGAGCTCAGATGAGCTTGAAATGACTGATATTCTAATTGTCCTGAACTGACCAATGAGCTTGGTTGACTCTAACTGATTGGGGTTCGGGATGACCTAAGGGTAAAATGGTGATTTTTCTAGTGAAAATGGGTAAAGTGATAGTTTTCTGAAACTGACTCGAGGCTTGACTCCTATACTGACCTAACAGGGTTGGTACTGCACGAGGAGGGTTGTCTGAAATGAGTGTAGAAAATTTGGGGTGTTTACAGATGCCCCTCTTTGCTACTAAGGCGGCTTGAGAACGAGCTTAGTGGCAAAGAAAAACACACCAATTTGGAATATAAAAGTACCCCAGTTAGAAGGATCTGACTGGTTATGAAGATTAGTCCTGATGAGAATAGTAGATATGAAGTGAAGAATGAAGAAGAAAATTTTACTTCAAAGAAGTGATGTTCAGGTTTTGCCCTTAACCTGGATGGGACGGGAAATACCTCGTGTAAAAATGAAGCTCAGGTTTGACCCTTAACCTGACCGGGAAATGAAATATCTCATCAGAATGAGGCTCAGGTTTAACCCTTAACCTGACCAGGAATGAAATACCTCATCAAAATAAGGCTCAGGTTTAATCCCTTAACCTGACCGAGAAATGAAATACCTCATCAAAATGAGGCTCAGGTTTGATCCCTTAACCTGACCGAGAAATGAAATACCTGATCAAAATGAGGCTCAGGTTTATAAGCTTAACCTGATCAGGTAGAAAATGAAATACCTGATCAAAATGAGGCTCAGGTTTATACCCTTAACCTGATCGGGTAATGAAATGATGGGATTCTCGAAAGAAGAACCCATGATGGAACCTTCGGACTTCCGCACAATGAATCCGATAGGGGTTTTACAAAAGGATGAAATTGGGGTCTTTAAAGCTTGAAAAGGGGTTTGATTTTGAGCGCCTCATTGCTGAGACTAAATAACTTTTGAAATTGATGACCTTTTGCGAGAAAATGATTGGTGGCTTAACCTCAAGCCAAAATTGGACTGTCTATGGTGGGACAGTGGGGACATAGGGAAATGTGCGAATCTGAGAACCCAGGCGCTCAAATTATACCAACATAAGGGAAAGAATCTTGAAAACTCCCGTTATCAAGTCCTAAAAGGGATAACAAATGGTGTCAGGATGTGCCGAAGATGAACCTCAAGCTCTCGCTTCATGCTAGGACAACTAGAAAATATTGTCAAAATGTTAAAACTTATTGTTGATTCAAAATAATTGAAAGTGATACACATTGGTGCGAAAATATTCCCTCTTTTATACCTGAAGTATTACCTCCGATTGGGCTTAACTCCATAGAATCAAAATTCGAATTCAAATTGCTTGCAATTGACTTTCTTTCAAGGAAGCTATCAATTTCCTTGATATGAACAGAAAAGAGAGTATTATTGATATTGTGAAAGCAATTGGTGAAAGAATATTGATAATAGAATTTTACAAAATTTAAAGAGGATTCTTTGGCAGATTCGGCAGTCTGATATCCTGGGATTCTTTTCTCATGATGATTTTTCTGCCCACTTTTTTTTTTCTTTCTGGCAGAATTAGAGCTCTCTTGGGTTTTTAGGAAATTTATTACATCATCCTTTATTTTGGAGATGTCCTGACTTTTCTCTCTCTTTTTTTTTTGGAAGGGTACATCACAAACTTCTTCATCTCAGAGATGCTTCGATCCTTCTTTTCTCTCAGGGATTATATTGACGGTCATTGGCTCTTTGGTTGGGAAATCTCTTGATGATAGCAGAAATTAAATATCCTTTAGGGTTTGTCGGGAGGCTCATCGCAATCGCCTTCATCTTGACGGTGATCTGAACTTTCTCTGGAAGGATCCGTCACAAACTTCTTCATCTCGGAGATGATCCAAATCTTCTTTGGCCCCAGGGGTCTAACTCGCATAATTCGTCTTCATCTTCACGACAATTGAGAGATCCCTTTTGCAGATATTTAATTGTAGCTTAAGTGATGGAGGAGATATGGAAATTGAATGGATTTTTCTGTGTCTCCCAGGATATTTCGACTACCTTATTTTCCAAGAATGATCTTTAAAAATGTCCTATTGACTGCGATCAATACCGATCACTTATGGCTTTGCAACAACATTGAATTTTCTTTGTTGGCCATATCGAGGATCTATTCTTCATCCTTTTGGTTGGCCAATAAAAAGATTTTGAATTTTGAATCCTTTTTCGCGAAAGCTTTGTCTTTTCAGAAGTAATACTGAAGGTATTCAGAGGTAATATTTTTGTGCAATAAAGATTTTGAAATCAACAAATATTTAATGACAAATTGACAAAATGTTCTTGAAATCCTTGGTGAAAGAAATTGCTTGAGGTTTAATTGACAATCCCTGACCAAATTAAGTCCTGAAAAGACTCAATAAAAGATCAACTCGAAAGTTAGGTTTTGTTTTGACTTACCAGCTTGAAAGCAGGATTTGTTGACCGACCAGCTCGAAAGCAGGATTTTGTTGACCGACCAGCTCGAAAGCAGGATTTTGATTGAAAGATTGAATTTGATGATTTGAAATTGATTGACATTGATGAAGTTGTAACCCAAAGGCTTAGAAAGTGATAGATATTGATAAAGTTGTAACCCGAAGGCAGGAAAATGACTGATGTTGGTAAGATTGTAACCCAAAGGCTTGAATTTGGAAATTGATTGACCCGAAGGTCAAAATTAGAAATTAGTTTACTGGGAATGACATGGGTTCAATAGGGATTCAGCCTAAGAACGACATTGGTTCAATTGAGAATGATATTGGTTCACTAGGAACGACATGGGTTCAATAGGGATTCAACCAAAGAACTTGGATCAGAAGGACTTCAACCTACAAATCACATTTCTGAAAAATACCAATCCAAAAGGGGTTCGACCTAAGGACTGTAAAGAATATTGGATCAGGAGGACTTCAACCTACAGATCAAATTTTTGGCAGTGGGATTAGTTCCGAAGGGGTTCAACCTAAGAACCAGGGATAAGTAGGAATTCAACCCACAGATCAAATTTTTGAGAATGAGATTGGTTCCAAAGGGATTAAACCTAAGAACCATATTGGTTTGACAGGCGTTCAACCTGCAAATCACATTGGTTTAGCAGAGATTCAGCCTACAAACTATCAATTCCATATGGATTTAACCTAGGGACCGTAGTTTAAGAAGGAAGGCTTCAACTTGTGGGCTTTAAATGAACCAGGTGCTAAACTGGGTTTTGAAGGAAGATTCAAATCGGATTTCAAATCTTCAAGGGAAAACTAAATGAATTGGGTTTTGAAAGAAAATTTGAGTCGGAACTTGGATCTTCTAGACAAATTACTAAATTGCAGAAAAGTTTGAGTAGGAGTTCAAACCTTTAAAGAAAAGCTAAGTGAATCGGATTTGGGAGAAAATTTGAGTCGAAACTCTAATCTTCTGGACCGATTCTAGACATTTGAATTGGATTTGAAAGAAAATTTGAGTTGAAACTGTAATTTTCTAGACCGATTCTAAACATTTGAATTGGATTTAGAAGAAAATTTGAGTCAGAACTCTAATTTTCTAGACCAACTCAGAAGGAAAAGAAAACTTGGGTCAGAACTCGAATCTTCGAAGGAAAACTAGATCCATTGTGGAAGAAAAAAAAATTTAAGTCGGAACTCGAATCCTGAAGGAAAAGTAGATCAATTTGGAAGGAAAAGAAATTTGAGTCGGAACTCGAATCCTAAATGAAAAATAGATCAATTTGGACACTGAATTTTAAAGTGTACCATTGTGAGCACCGGATTTTGAAAATGTACCAGTGCACACATTATGTTTTGAAAAATTACCAGTACGAATACTGGGTTTTGGAAAATTACCAGCACGAACATTGGTTTTTTGAAAAATTATCAACATAATCACTGAGTTTTTTTTTTTTAAATTTTACCAGCACGAACACTGGATTTTCGAAATTTTACCAGCACGAACACTGGATTTTTGAAATTTTACCAGCACGAACACTGGGTTTTGAAATTTTACCAACACGAACACTAAATTTTTGAAATTTTACCAGCATGAACACTGGATTTTTGAAATTTTACCAGCACGAACACTGGATTTTTCAAATTTTACCAGCACGAACACTGGATTTTTGAAATTTTACCAGCACGAACACTGGATTTTTGAAATTTTACCAGCACGAACACTGGGTTTTGAAACTTTACCAGCATGAACACTGGATTTTTTGAAAAATTACCAGCATGAACACTGGTTTTTAAAAGATTACCTGCACGAACACTGGGTTTTGGAAAACTACCAGCACGAACACTGGGTTTTGAAGAATTACCAAAACTGGTTTGTTTTTTTTTTTTTTTAAATTACCAGCACGAACATTGGTTTTTGAAAGATTACCAGCACGATCACTGGTTTTTTGAAAAATTACCAGCACGAACACTGGGTTTTTGGAAGGGACAATTCAATGATTGGTTTTGGAAAGGATCGATACTAAATCGGGTTTTAGAAGGACCAATTCGAAGATTGATTTTTTGGGAAGGACCGATGCTAAATCGGGTTTTGGAAGGACCAGGTGCTAAACTGGGTTTAGAAGGACCAATTCAAAGATTGGACTTTGGGAAGGACCGATGCTAAATCGGGTTTGGAAGGACCAAGTGCTAAACTGGGTTTAAAAGGACCAGGTGCTAAACTCAGTTTGGAAGGACCAATTTAAAGATTGGTTTTTGGGAAGGACCGATGCTAAATCGGGTGTTGGAAGGACCAATTCGAAGATTGATTTTTTGGGAAGGACCGATGCTAAATCGGGTTTTGGAAGGACCAGGTGCTAAACTGGGTTTAGAAGGACCAGGTGCTAAACTGGGTTTGGAACAACCAATTCAAAGATTGGTTTTTGGGAAGGACTGATGCTAAATCGGGTTTTGAAGGACCAGGTGCTAAACTGGGTTTAGAAGGACCAGGTGCTAAACTGGGTTTAATAGGACCAATTCAAAGATTGGACTTTGGGAAGGACCGATGCTAAATCGGGTTTGGAAGGACCAGGTTCTAGACTGGGTTTAGAAGGATCAGATGCTAAACTGGGTTTGGAAGGACCAATTTAAAGATTGGTTTTTGGGAAGGACCGATGCTAAATCGGGTCTTGGAAGGACCAATTCAAAGATTGGTTTTTGGGAAGGACCGATGCTAAATCGGGTTTTGGAAGAAACAGGTGCTAAACTGGGTTTAGAAGGACCAATTCAAAGATTGAACTTTGGGAATGACTGATGCTAAATCGGGTTTGGAAGGACCAGGTGCTAGACTGGGTTTAAAAGGACCAGGTGCTAAACTGGGTTTGGAAGAACCAATTCAAAGATTGATTTTTGGGAAGGACCGATGCTAAATCGGGTTTTAGAAGGACCAATTCAAAGATTGGTTTTTGGGAAGGACCGATGCTAAATCGGATTTTGGAAGGACCAGGTGCTAGACTGGGTTTAGAAGGACCAATTCAAAGATTGGACTTTGGGAAGGACCGATGCTAAATCGGGTTTGGAAGGACCAGGTGCTAGACTGGGTTTAGAAGGACCAGGTGCTAAACTGGGTTTGGAAGGACCAATTCAAAGATTGGTTTTTGGGAAGGACCGATGCTAAATCGGATTTTGGAAGGACCAATTCGAAGATTGGTTTTTGGGAAGGACCGATGCTAAATTGGGTTTTGGAAGGACCAGGTGCTAAACTGGGTTTAGAAGGACCAATTCAAAGATTGGACTTTGGGAAGGACCGATGCTAAATCGGGTTTGGATTGACCAGGTGCTAGACTGGGTTTAGAAGGACCAGGTGTTAAACTAGGTTTGGAAGGACCATGTGTTAAACTGGGTTTGGAAGGACCAGGTGTTAAACTGGGTTTGGAAGGCTTAACCCGAAGGTTGATTTTGACAAGATTGACAAAAATGGTTTTGATAAAGGACTTGACTCGTAGGTCAATTTTTTTTTTAAAAAAATTGATGTTTTGAAAAGTGTTTGTTGGTCATGATAGGAGATTTTCAATCTTCATCTTTGTGATGACTTTTGGACGAATTTGTCGATGTCTCAAGATTATCCCTTATCCTGAATGGGAAACTCAGGTTTATCCCTTAACCTGAAGGGGAAGTTTGATGTAAATGCAAATTGATGCAGATGAATGCGAATGAATGCATGCAAATGCTGTAAATGGGTGCACATGCATGCAAAATAAGAGATTTGTGTGATCCTGCCTGCATACAGGACATTTTGAAGATAATTTTCAAAATAATGCCCTAGTGTAACTGGGAAAGAAGAATTTGACAATTATTGAAGAAAATATATTAAGGAATTACAAAGGATGGAATAGAGAATTTAAGTATAGAAAATTTTCAAATGTTGAGCATTGATAGGGTCTGATAATTCCACACCATCGGCATTGATGAGCAGATATGAATTGCAGGGTAATGCTTCCTCGACAACATAGGGCCCTTCTCAATTCGGCAACCATTGGCCACCCAGGCGGTGCTTGAGATAGGCCGTTGATCTGTGCCCTAGATCATTGACTCAGAATTTCCTTTCAATGACAAATTTTGCATATTGTCTGGCTACCCTCTACCGATATGATTGAGCGTGCTCTGCTGCTCTGAGCCTCCTTTCATCAAGCAAATCAAGCTATACTAGCCGCTGTTGCTGATACTGATCAAGTGGCGGCTCTAGAAGTGATGAAAGTTTCAGAGCAGGTTTTTGAATATGTAAAGGTAGTACTACTTCAATTCTGTAGACAAGTTCTGACAGAGTAGCATTAGTTGGAGTTCGAATGGTGGCTCTGTATGCTCAAAATGCATCATGGATCTTCTCATGCTAGTCACGGCCTGTTTCCAAAGTTCGCTCTAGGATTCTAGTCAGAATTTTATTGGTGGCCTCTGCTTGACCATTCCCTTGAGGATAATAAGGAGCAAAAAAATGATGATGGATTCTGAACTTTGAGCAAAATGTCCTCATTCTCTCATTCTTGAAATGACTGTCATTGTCTGACACAATATCATGCGGTATGCCGAAACAACATAGAATATTCTTGTGGAGGAATGAGACCACGTGTCGACCTTCTACTGTGCGTAGAGTGACTGTTTCTACCCATTTGGTGAAATATTCTGTTGCGGCAAGAAATTATTTGTGGTCATTTGAAGCAGAAGGAGTGATAGGGCCTACCACATCAAAGGCCCACATAGAAAATAGCCATGGAGAGATAGCAGTTTGCAAATATGTTACTGGCGCATGAATAGAAGGTGCATGTATCTGGCATAGAACACACTTCTTCACAAAATGATAGCAATCTTGCTGCATAGTCTTCCAATAATATCCTGCCCGGATGATTTGCTTGATAAGAGTTTGGTAGCCGACGTGACCACCGCAAATGCCTTCGTGTACCTCCTGCACGACTTCTTTGGCTTCATCTTCGTCTAGAAATCTGGAATATTCAGAACTGAATTCACGATGATAGAGGACATCGGCGAGAATAAAATATCGGGCAGACACGTGTCAAATCACTTGTTGCTCTTGCCAGAGATATTCTGAGAGAAGGAGACAGATGTCTTTTCCTTGATGGGAGCCTTTCTGAGACTGTCTTCAGCTTGCTCAGACATCATCCTAATCATCATTTTCTTGAACATCAGATATGTAGAAGGATCAATGTCATCCCTATCATTCAGACTCTGTCTTCTGGAAGATCTTGGAGAATCCATTTCTTCTTGCCTGCTTCTAAAATCACTGATGTACTAACATAGTGGTGTCTTCTTGCTTGAATAGATCTGAACCACTGGGAAATACCGATATTCTCCGCAGAATGAGATGGATGATTATATTTTGATGATGAAGATTCATGATAGAAATGAATATAGGAACAATATTTGATAAGAATTTGGTAGATAATTGAAAGAACATCCCATTACTAGGGATTGGGTCGCCGCTGGAGTCACGACAATTGTGTTGCCATTCTTTGCGAGGAGAATGAACAACTGCAAATATGCCTTGTCACCTAGGCGAGGTCGTTAAACCATGATAGAATGAAAATTGAAGGATTTTTTTCTTTATTGAAAGAAAAATATGATTGCATTAATAATAAACTTGAAAAAGAGAGGGCGGACAGACAATTTGCCACCACTCTTTATAATCAGCAGAGACACGAGGACTGGAGAAAAGAGTGAGAATGATGAAAGAATCCCAACCACATCTGGCAGAATGGTATGTTCCATACCACTACGCTGATGCAAGGTTGAACTCTGACATAACCTCTGATAGTAGTCGAGCTTCTACACACTTCTGTCTCTGAGAAAATTGCCTGACGCATCATTCTGGATAGTAGTAGGTATAGGAAAATGGGCCAAGTAGCTTGAACTGCTTGCCATACACATATGTATATCTAGAAAAAAAATGAGCCCTTCAGTGCATACAACCATCGCATATTGAATTCTTTCTTGAGTTGTTCTGGATAATGAGCTGACTTCTGCAAATGCCCCATACTGTCAGTAGATCTCGATCAGTTTCACATATTCATTTCCATTTTCCTCAATCAGTGGCCAAGACTTACGCTCTGTCATGCGAGCTAAAGCATCTTTAGGGTCCAGACCCTTGACATTGATCAGAAATTGCTGCTCCAATGGATCTCTAGGCTGACCGGCTGGCTCGAGCAGTCCCATGATCTCTGAAAATTCGTCCATCAGCAGGGTCATCTCGCCCCACGGGAACCAGAACATGCAAGTGCGCGGATTCCACCGCTCTGCCAGTGAATGGATCAGATTGTCGTTGACTATCAACTTTTCCACTGCGGATGCCAGTTCCAACCCGCAATCGCTCAAGTGGTCCGGAAACATATGAGAGAAGTTTTTGAACCAAATGTAGTACCACCGGGGGAAGAAGGGTCCGGTGCTGAGAGCTCGATGCTCGGGAAGACTTTACTGCACCTCGTAGGAGATGTGACCTTTAGGAAAGACAAAATCGAACTGAATGAATGCCATTAGACTGAAAGATAGGAAGATTGGAATTAGACTTTGGAAAAATACAAGAATTTTGAAAATTGCATGCAGAATAAAGTGAAATGCTGAAAATTCAAAGTCCAGAGGAATGAAAGAATGAAAAATCACCTGGAGTTTTGAAGAAAAAGTGGATAATTTGGAAAAATCGTCCAGGGTTTACAAAGAAATGCTTCATAAATGGGAAAATGAAGTATTTTGGAAAATTATCCAGTATTTTGAAAAAACTGAGGAAAATATGAGAAAATAAGATGGAAATGAATATCATACATTCAATCACAAACAATTATGCACATACAACATTCCCTAAGAAGCTGACTCTAAATGCATCAATTTTGAAAGAGCTTTAGGACCCTAATCCTGACTCTAGACTCAGATCAGCTGTGTCTAATCATGCTATGCTGATATACTCGAGTCGATGCTCGATGTACGTGGCATAAAATTCATCTCCGGTTCTAGGCTTGTGTTTTCCCAACATCCTTGAGCGCCTACCGATATACATTGGACTATGACCCTTGGTACGTGGCAGGGGGCGTTAGCCCAAATAAGTGGCCCAGTTGTGAGGCTCTGTCTCGAACTATGGTTCTGGAAGAGAGCCCAGCAACGTGAAGACCGGGTAGACATAGGTGGGGTGGTTTTTAAAAACATGAGCACATGCAAGCAAACAGAGGCTCTAAAACCTAAATAGATAGAGATTTTGAATTTTTTTGAAGAAGCAAACATTGTTTTCATACAAATCCTAGATTGAGGAGTGTTGTATTTCAGACCTAAGTCTAAGTGAGCATGAATAGTTCTCCTCAATTGGTCCTACCAAACCATGCCTAGTCTACATGCAATTCATGTCAGCTGGGTTGAAGTCTAGGCTCCTAGGTTTACATGATATCAGAAAATAAAAGCTGACAGTTCATAAAACATGATTCATAAATTTGAACTAAGTCAAACACACAATTGATCAGACGAAGACAGGTCCCATCACGGTCGCCAAACCTGTTATCATCGCAAAATTTTTCCCTTCTCTTGCGACAGAGAAACGAATTTCGCGAGTCAAACTGGACCAAAGTTTTGAAAATTAGTTTTGAAAATTACTTGCCTCCGTTTTGAAATTTTGCGGGAAAATTCTATGGAATGGGATCCGCCTGTCGGTACGAGGTTCGACCGTTCCTGGAGCCTTTACCAGGGGTAATCGAACCAAAAATCAAATGTGTGCTTTGACTAAGTTGAATTATCTAAATCATGCTCTATTTTCCTATAATGCATAAAGAATCAGGCATGTGCTATGGAATTTTGAAAATAATGCAAGTTTGAGAAACATGAATGTTTGCTTTGGAAAATTAAAGATGTACTTGGAAAATGATTGAAAAAGTGCTTGAAAATGGAATTCCTGGAAAAATCATTGAATTTCATTGGAAATCAAAAATTGGATTGGAAAATGAATTTTCAGGAAAACTTGAATCTTGGAAAATTGATTTTGAGATTTGGAATTGCTTTTCTGAGAAAATGGATTTGAGAATCTTGAGAACGTCAGAAAGTTCACTAGAAAATGATTTTTTGAAATAGAAAATAGATTTTCAGGAAAATGGGAAATCTGAGAAAATCGATTTCTGAAAACTTGAGATTTTGAAATTTGAGAATGTTAAAAACATTGGAAAATCTTGATTTGAACTAGGGAAATGCTTTGAAATTTCATTTGAAAACTTAGAATTTTGAGAAAATCCAATCCTAAGAAAAACTTGGAAATTTTTGGGAAAATTGATTTATCTGAAATTGAAATTGGAAAATGAATTTGAAAATAATGCAATTTGAATGAGATGAATGAATGAATACGAATTTGAAAGAGAATTTTAATTGAGTAATTGGGAAATCCTTGTGAAACTTTGAGAAATGCAGTGCATTTTTTAAGTTAGCCTAAGAGTGTAGGCTTAATGTGGCTAATACGAAGATCATAAATCTAGGTTTCATTCGTATTCTGACTATGGCCAAAAATACAAATTCCACCAAGTTTATAAACTCCATAAAAGCTTGTGCACGTGCCATTTGTGTCAACCATAGTGAATTTGAAATAAATGCACTTGAATCATACATCAGATATTGAAATTTTGCTGAAATTAAACTATATACAATGCAGTCCTATTCTAAGCAGAAAATGTAACTCTTATTCCAAATGATTACATTTGATATTACATTGAACTTAAAATAAAATAATAAATAAAATCTTCTTCTTGAATGTTCCTGCAAAACTAGAAAACATGTTAGCACAGAAATATAGGTTTCTTCTGAATTTATCCGAAAATATTAGAAATTATCGAATATTATTCAGATATAAACCCAGAATCATACCCCCTTTGATATAAATATGATAAATAATGAATAAATTTTGAAAATAAACTTGGAAATTTGAAATTGGGTTCAAAATGACCAAAATGCCCCTGATGACCTTGAAATCAGGGTTTTCTGAAAGAAATTTTGTAAATTTTGGAATTTTTGAAAATCAAATGAAATAAATCAAACATAATATGATGAAATATGATGATATGCATGAAAATTCATGAAATTAAAAATTGGAAATTCAAAATTTAGGACAAAATGACCAAAATACCCCTGATAACAAGACTATGGCCTTGAAACCAGGTTTTTTTGAAATAAATTTTGCAAAAATGGAAAATATGAAATGCAAATGATATTGAAATTAATCTTAATATGATTCTATATGCTTATTTACATGAATAAAACCCTAAAATGATAAAAATATCATAAAATATCAATTCTAACTTGATTTTCGCTTGATTTTCGCTTCTGAATTTAAAGATAAACTAACATGTAAATCAAATGAACTTGGAATTGAGCCAAATTTGTCATGGATACCTAAACTAACCCTAAAAACAGAATGGAGCTCGAAAATCTATTTTTTTTATATTTTCGTAATATAGAAAACAGCTAAAATCCTAAGAAAATCAAAATTTTGCCTAAAATGTTGATCCTAAATGGGATTTCGGATATCAAACTTCCATAAAAAATTCCCAAATTTTATGGAGTGACAGAGGACAGTTAGGAAAAGATTTTTTCCTTTTACATTTTCTGGTTTTGACCTATGGTCGGAGCTATACAGCTCCGGCAAGTCGGATCGGAATCCGGCGACTCTAGGATTTGGGGGAAACAGACAGGTTTCGGGAGAAAATGAGGGAAAAATAGCAGATAAATGGAGAAATGGGTAAAAATGTTGAAAACTGTCTCTGACAGACAAAGGAAGATTTGATATTTTCACATCATTGGGATTCGGATTACGGTTTGGAAAAGGTTACACTGTTATCAGAGACCCGAATCTCTGGAATTTTTAAATATTGGAATCTGTTAGACAAAAAAGACATTTTTGGGAAAAATACTGAGACAATTCCAAAAATTCCCAAATTTTGGGAAATGACAAAAAAATATGTCATGAACAACTTTCATGTTGAAAGTGTTTGCAGAAAAGCTATGGGTTGAGCGGACTCAGTGCATTAGGGTCTGTCTATACCCTGACAACGGAAAATCGAGATTTTCCCATGGGGCTGGGCAAATTAATTTTTGGCAGAAAGTAAATCTACTTTAACAGATCTTAAAATTTTCAAAAAATTAGTAGATTTCACCATGAATCTATTGTAATTTTTAGGAGAGGATTCAGATCTTTCATCTAGGGGATCCCATAGGTTCTTGTCTGCTAAGACAAAAATTGAAATTTCTGGAGGGTTTAGAACCCGATTTAGGATTTGATTTAATTTATGGAATTTAAGAATTCGAATCAGTTCGAATTTTCGGCATGACATCAACAACAAGTGAACCTAATTAAACTAAAATTTTTGCAATTTATGAACAAAAATTAGCACATAAAATAACAATGGTATTGTATGTATAAATAAAACAAATTACAAACTGAACATTAAATATTAATAACACTAAACTAAATGATTAATGCAGCTGTAAAACTAGAAAATAAATCCAAATAAAAGAGATGAAAAAGAAAAATCAGGGAGTCATGAACTATTTTATTCAATGTTGGCCATGGACGAGAAACTTCATCCATGGAACGGATGAAATTTCTCATCCGATAACCTTATCAAGATCAAAAAGGAAAAATAAACAAGAGTTTAATAAGTCAAAGGGGTCTTACCTTGGGTTTAGGCTTGCACTTGATCCGGCTGCAAAGAGGATGCTACGTTGAGGTGGTTGTAGCGCCGATTTGAAGATGGTGATGCTACTACTTTGTTGAAGGAGATGGAGGATAAGGACGACTGCAAATGAAGTATCAGCTGCAACAATGGAGGTCTTGCCGGAGATGATGGCTGGACTTGTTGGAGATGATGATTGCAGCTGCTGGTTGGAGGAGCATTTGGGGGCTGAGAGGTGATGGCAACAACGGTGGCTATGATGGCTGTAGCTAGAGCCAAAGGGGAACCAAGAGAGTGGAGAGAGTGAGAGAGAGAGAGAGGTGTGAAAAGGGGCAGCCGTCTAATGCCTTTCCCTTTCCCTTTTTTTTTTTTAAAAAACATAGGGAAAGATCATCTCATACTTAGGGCTTAATGACTGTGAACACCCCAAAATTTTCAAAATCTTTTAAATATTCCCTTTTTGCCCCTGATATCATTTTCTGAGAAATTGGGCCACTTTTAAATCTAAATTCCAGTTCATTTCTCAAGTTTTACTGAAATTAAATTCGTTTCATATGTTTGACTCAATTTCGGATCTGGATCCATTGTCCAGATCCAAATCTGAGTTTCATTGTCCAAATTTTCAATTAAAATTACAGAAAATATCAAAAATAGTCTTTAAATAGCTCGAACAGTCCATCCGACATTCGTTTGGATCCATCACGTTGTATTTCTCGATTCGAGTGTTAACACTCGAACATTTTCTCAAAACTCGGGTCCGAACCCATTCTTCTGAAGAAATTTTCCAGAAATGTTCTGAAATTCTCAAAAAGATACTTTTGTAAGTATTTTTCAGAAAAAAAAAATTTTTGTTTAATCTTTGTTTTTGTATAAAAACTTAGATTTTTGTTCCAAAAGTACAAAAAATGGAAAAATTCTTGCAAAAAATTAAAAAAATCAGAAAAACTACAAGGAAAATAAGTAGTTTTTAAAGATTTTGCCAAAAACCTCATCTTGAGCCATTTTACAAAAAAAGAGGGAATCCTTCTTTTGGAAATTTGAGAAAGGGCGAACGGCCATCTCCCGCGCACCTTCCCCCCTATTTCCACCTCCAATCTTCAACAAACCCATGGATTTTCCTCCCTCCATCTTCAACCACCTCCCTCTCTCAATCTCCCTTTTCACTCTTTAAAAGAGGAGCACGCAGAGGGGAGAAGAGATCCATCTCCTACCCTCCCATGCGCATCATTCCCACTTCTCTCTTCTCCTTCTTCTTCCCCTTTCAGTTTTTACCTGGTGTTTTCTATTTTTTTTTACCAAGCAACTGAAGGCCGAACACACTTACAATTGCTCATCGTCTTCAACCTTCCCCTTGAAGCTCCTAAAGAAAGCCCTCTTCTCCATCCTTCAGGATTTCCACGAAACCACGATAAAACCTCTCTGTTTGATTTTCTTTAAATTTTCCTCTTAAATCTCTGTTTCGATCTCCTTCAAGAACTTTTGGTAGTGTTTGATTTGCCTATGGCAAATCAACCTATCAGTGTGCAATATGAAAAGGAACATTTATGTTCCAACATCTTCTTTCATTTCCTGTAATTAACTTGCTATTTTCGTTATTTTGTTTGTATTACCAAATCCCATACGATTTGTGTAAATTTTGATTTGGGTTTATTTATGCATTCTAGGATAACATCTAACAGTATTATGTTTATTGATCATAGCATCCGATTTCAAGTTGAACCCTGTCCCTTGTAACCCCCCCCCCCCCCCCCTTCCTGTCTGAAATCCTCTAATCTGCCATAATGATCGGTTTATATACTGCACAATCATGGTTCACCCATACCTGATAGCATATCTGGATTTTATCTCCATTTATGTGAAATTCAATTGGATGACATTATCTTCCAATAATTCTCATTATTTTCTTTATTTCATTCTTGTTTATAATATTTGTTCAGTTTATTTCCTTTATTTCAATCCCATTTTCATCGCATATACTTGGAGGAATGGCTACTTCCTCTGCAATCGATCCTGCAGTAGAGCCGTGAGCCCCCCTTTAAGTCCATTATGTAAACCTAGTTTGTAGTATCATTGATGCATTATCCTTTTTTTTTATCTTTATTGTTTTCTTTTCATCTGATTAAATATTAATGTCCGGTCCTGTGATTGCCAATGGGCCACACCAAGAAGGAGTTCATTCTTTTTAAGAGCGTCGTTGTGCAAATAAAGTGATCTTACATTTTTTTTGGGTCGAATTTAACTTCCATGATTGCGGGTTCTGGAAATAGGGGTGTCATTTACGTGATCTGAAGCCCATGTCAGTGAATATCATGTCTCGCCCATTTGCTACCTCCCTATCAGTTTCATAACCTTCATTCACCACTACCATCTAGATTCACCGAGCTTTCAGACACAAGTATATGACATCTGCGTTTAGGTCCATCCTCTATGATAGCAATATTTGGGATCGATTAAACCATTTTGGATGTCAAAATCTATTGCGTAAGAGTTTCCTGTTTCCTGCACTGCACATTTATGTAATAGTTTGACTCACAATGTCATCACGATTTGAAATTCCACTAGAGGGGGGCAGGGTGAATAGGGAATTACTAAACAGATCGATAAATTAAAAAAATGATGCAATAAAGGCACAACACATAAACACAAAATATATACTGGTTCGGTCAAAACCCTGACCTACATCCAGTCCCCAAGCAAACCACTTGAGCTTTCCACTATAACATCCGAGTCACCGGATAAATAGTACAACACCCTCTTCCTCAGAGGTCTTCTTCTCTCAACAGAGAAGGGGCACACCCTCTTCCACAGAGGTCTTCTTCTCTCAACAGAGAAGGACAACACCCTCTTTCACAGAGGTCTTCTTCTCTCAACAGAGAAGGGCAATACCCTCTTTCTCAGAGGTCTACTTCTTTCAACAAAGAAGGAATACAGTGAATAACAGAAAGTTACAATACTTCCTATAGAACCTTCAGAATGATATGAATGCACGAATGAAGGATTCTCAGAATGTTCTGTTCTTTTCACTCAGAAGATACTCTTTGTCAAAGAGCTATTCTTCTTGACTTTTTCTTTTCTCTTTCTTTTTCTAGGCTCTCTTTCAAATATTGAATAGGAATTTTTCTCGTTGTAAGCTCACATATCCATTCCCTTATCCGAATAGTTTATTTGAGTGTGTTTATATAGCTTTTAAAAAAGTAGTCGTTACATATTTGAAATCGTAGTCTTTTTGAGATGTGAAATGTCATGTCATTTCAAAAACCAAATTTATGGGTTTTCGAAAAAGTCTTCTTTCCATAAAAGTAAAATATAGGGTACAATAGTCGTTGTAATATTTTAGGTAATATATATTTTATGTAAAAAGTCTATTTCTTACAATAGTACATTGAACGTTGGATTGTAGGCTGTCATGTAGTTTTGTCTTTATCCTAATTAATGATTTGTGGTACATAAGTACTTCTTTACTTTAAATGAGTGTAAGTACAATAAATGCTTTGAGATATTTATTTGTACATAGTCATATCAAGAGTTTTCTTTATGATGTGTTTTTCAATGTCTACAGAGAGAATGAAGACTTTAAACAAGTCGACATTCTTGAGATGGATATTAACAAGGATTTCTTGCAGGAGGTATTTAATGCTATACAAAGAGAATGATGACTTCAAGTAAGTCGACATTTTATGGGTTTGTAAAAAGGTAACTAAAGTCTTTTCACCAAGTATTATATTTGTTTTTCTTTGTGTAGCCGATTTCCATGTTTTGTCTTTTTCCTACACATTTGAAATCATTTCTTTAAAAAGGTAACTAAAGTCTTTTCACCAAGTATTATATTTGTTTTTCTTTGTGTAGCCGATTTCCATGTTTTGTCTTTTTCCTACTTTTATTATCATTACTTTTCAAGTTGTCTTGTATATGATAGAAGGTACAATTATTGCTTTTTGAAATTATGAATTATATCATGTCAAAATACCTTTTCCATAAAGGTTTATAAGAAGGTACAATTATTGGTTTTCAAAAAAAGGTGCTTTTTGAAACTATCATATACTTTTATGAAATAGCTTTTATGAATGAGTATGTAATATGCAATATGCATGCTTCTGAAGGTTCTGTTACATATGACTCTAAAGAAGAAAAAAATCTTCAACTTGAGGTAGCCAATCTCTTTAGATGGTCTTTAGGAATGCATGGCTCATCAAGCTTTTTCTTCATAGAGTATGATTGCACCATAGTTGTACTTGAACAGGAGGTCTCCATCCTTTTTGAGTGAGATATCCTTGCATCAAATACTCGTTAGATATATGGCAAAACATATCCAGTCATAATATAACATTTTTCAAGAAGACGTATTATCATATTATATAAAATCAAATACGACAGTGTATCATATTATGTGACATCAAAATAGAGTTTCTCAACACTCTCCCCCTTTTTTATGATGACAAAATATGCTCCCCCTATCAAAAAGACATTATGCATTATCATAAAAATATTGAAAAATGTCAAAGACGAGTATTTTTCTCCAATAATGGAGACAGGTTTTTCTCCCCCTTTGTCATGGACAAAAAGGAAGGGATCAGAGTAAGCAGAGTAATTACAGACCAAAAATAAAAGTTATTACAGTCCAAAAAAAAATAAGTTTACTTCGAAGGTGGAGAGGATTGATGTGTACGGGCGGCTTGATCTTGTTGGAGAGTTTGAAGGGTCTGCTGCATCGAGGCTTGATTCCGAAGGAGAAGATCCTGAGTTGTCTGGATATCCATGATTGCAGAAAGGTAATCATATTTGGATGAGGGATCCGCGTCATCAGAACCGGTATTATTAGTGTGCAGGGACCTTGGATTGAAGGAAGTAGCATTGAGGATCTGCGAAGGATAGAGGATAACTTCATTTTGAAGGGGTACCTTGAAGTATTTTAAAATGGGAGTTATAAAACACCCAAATAGAAGAGGTTGAAATTTTTGATAGCGAATAAAGTGGGCGAAGATGATGGTGGACCAGTTGATCAGAGTAGAGCAGAAGATTGCGTAGAGGAGGAGAGAGATTTTTCTGGGAACTAATCCCTTGCGAGGAGGCTTGGGATAGAGATTGTAAAGAAGAATATGAGCAAGCAATTGAGCATGGGGTTGGAGATTTCTCATGTGCCAGGGAAGGTGTGTGAAGTGAGTACAGAGAAGAATTTTTCGAAGTATCGAGTGGTCGAGTGGTACTATGTTTGTTAGATCGGTGCCGGTGGAAGGAAGGTTGAGAATATTGCCTAGTGAGGAAGCATCAAAGAACATCATGCATCCTCGGACCTTGGTGGTGATGGTAGTGCGGTTATGATCGGTGGAAAGATTTGTGTAGAAGAGACGAACAAGTTCGGGATAGTAGGAAGCTTGGGATGAAGTGTCTAGTAAGTGTTTAAGTTCGGGAAGAGATTGTTCAAGGTCAAAAGAGGCGAAGTCTTTGTAGTGAACCAATTCACCTTCATGAATTGGACGTGAGGAAAGAGAGTTGTAAAAGTGAAATAGATCAGGAAACCTGAGATCAGCGGCAGTGATCAAATTGGTTGAGGAGGAGGCCATGGTAAGAGCTTAGGAAAAATGAGCAAGAGAGAAGAGCTTGGAAGGAGTAGGAGTTTGTAAGAGAATAGAGATATTCGTGGGGAATGAGAGATGAATCAATCTAATAAATAGGAGAAAAGTAATGGTGATAAGAAATGAATGACATTGGAAGTGAAGGATTTTTAGATTTTAGCTGAAAGAGGAAATGCGTGAGTTGTAAAATAAGAGGCTTGTGAATGACAAATCAAATCAGTTGTTGGAAGATAGTGTATTGTATGTTAAGAAGGACATAGTTTTGAAATTTTTCTATATAGAGAAAGGTTTACTATGGGAGAGTTTGTCGAAGTTTGATATGTGTCATGTGATGCATATGGAGTATCTTATTAGACTAGGATTTTAAAGAGTTTAGTGTGATAAAGAGATGTGAGAAAAGATGTATAGTGAAGGAAATAATGGCTTAATAAAACAAACAATTTTTTTTAAGCCAAATATTATGTTACTTTATATGAAAGCATACAAAATCTGTGAGAGATGAATTCGGAATAGGACAAGCAAGGATGCAATAATTTCTTATTTGAGAAGAATTTTTTGTAGGAGAGTGAAAAAAAATTGTAAAGACAGGTGAGTTGATATACGAATATGAAAGAAAGAGAGTGAGAGATTATAAGGGACAACAATCACTTGATGTATGACATAAAGTCATGATTGATGTTTGGCTAAGAGGACATGGTTTTAATGGAGGGAGTTCATGGTTTTTGAAAATGATAAATTTAAATGTATAATGGTCACGGATGGAGATTCACTTTGTATTGGATGAAGAGCGACAAGAAATGTGTGGTACTAAATAGTACAAAAGAAAAAGAATGGTGGACAGGTTTTTGAAAATAATAATTATTCATAAAGAGGGTGTGAATGATGACATGATAGAAATAGAGTGTACGTAATATATGATATAACAAATGATATAGTAAAATTATACGTGAAATACAGCAACTTAATTTTTAAAGAAGGTAAGGAGAACTAAAAAGATGATCATTCGATTTTGACTAAAATTTGAAAAGCAAGATTTCTCATAAAATACTATTCTTGTTTAAGTTACGTATAGGCAAGTTGAGAGAAATTTTTTTTTTTAAATAAATATAAGAAGTCGATAAGAATGAAACCTAATAAAATAAAATTTTAATAGAACTCATAAGAGGTTTTAGTCTTAGTAGGTGAGATTAATTATAAGTCACTTAGTTTGCATATTCCTAAATCTCTTCTAATTCGTGTAAAGTCTTCATATTTTAATGGTTTAGTAAAGATGTCTGCTAACTGTTGATTAGTGGGTATGAATTCGAGTTTAATTATGTTGTTTAAGACTTGTTCTCTTAAGAAGTGGTGTCTTATTTGAATATGCTTAGTTCGTGAGTGTAAAATAGGATTTTTAGATAGGTTAATAGCACTAGTATTATCACAGAAAATAGTTGTATTTTCAAAATTTAAACCAAAATCTTTCAAAGTTTGTTTCATCCAGATGACTTGAGTACAGGCTAGGCTAGCAGCAATGTATTCAGCTTCAGTGGTAGATAAGGATACACAGTTTTGTTTCTTACTGAACCATGAAACTAGTGAGTGCCCTAGCATATGACATGTTCCACTTGTGCTTTTTCTGTCAGATTTGCTTCCAGCAAAGTCAGCATCGCTGTATGAGATTAAATCAAATGTAGATGATTTTGAATAAAATAATCCAAAATCAACTGTGTCTTTTAAATATCTCATTATTCTTTTTACAGCTTTAAGATGTGATTCTTTTGGATTTGACTGAAATCTAGCACACAAGCAAACACTGAACATAATATCTGGACGGCTAGCAGTTAAATACAGAAGTGATCCTATCATACCTCGGTATACCTTTGTATCAACAGACTTACCATCTTCATCTTTGTCCAAAACAGTGGTTGTGCTCATAGGAGTGGTTTTTGAAGCTGTTGAGTTCATGTTGAACCTCTTTAGAAGTTCATGAGCATACTTGGATTGATTGATTAAAACTCCATCCTTGGTTTGCTTAATATGCAGTCCAAGAAAGTAGTTGAGTTCTCCCATCATACTCATTTTGAATTCCTTCTGCATGGACTTAGAAAATTCTTCACAGAGACTGCTGTTAGTAGATCCAAAGATGATATCGTCCACATAAACTTGAACAATTAAGGTATGATTATCCACAACTTTTACAAATAGCGTAGAGTCTGCTTTGCCTACCGAAAAACCAGTTTTTAATAAAAAGGTTTTGAGTCTATCATACCAAGCACGAGGTGCTTGTTTTAATCCATATAAGGCACGTTTTAGTTTGAAAACATGATCTGGATATTGTTTATTTTCAAAGCTTGGAGGTTGTTTTACATAAACTTCTTCATTTATAAAACCATTAAGAAAGGCACTTTTAACATCCATTTGATAAAGTTTAAAATCCATATAGCTTGCATATGCTAAAATCATCCTAATAGATTCAAGTCTAGCAACAGGAGCAAATGTTTCATCAAAATCAATACCTTCCTCCTGGTTGTATCCTTGAGCCACTAGTCTTGCCTTGTTTCTTATAACATTACCTGATTCATCTAGCTTGTTTCTGAAGATCCATCTTGTCCCAATGATCTGATGATCCTTTGGTCTTGGTACAAGATCCCAAACTTCATTCCTTTGGAATTGATTCAGTTCTTCAGTCATGGCTAGCATCCAGAACTCATCGATGATGGCTTCATCAATCTTCTTTGGTTTAAGTTGAGAAATGAATGTCATATTTGCAATCCGTTCTAGCTGAGCTCTAGTCTGAACCCCTTTTGTCAGGTCTCCCAAAATCTGCTTTTGAGGATGATCTTTGATTTCGACAAATGTTCTTTGATGATCATCTTCATTAGATTTGGCTGTGTTATCTAGGAACAAATCCGTACTTTCAACATCATCATCGTTAGTCTGTTTAAGAACAGATTGATCAATAGATTCACAAAAACTGACATGCATAGATTCTACAATAGTATATGAACTCTTATTAAAAACTCTATATGCTTTACTATGACTTGAATATCCTAAGAATATGCCTTCAATAGATTTAGCATCAAATTTATCCAGGCTATCTTTTGTGTTAAGGATAAAGCATTTACATCCAAAGACTTTGAAATAGTCTATTCTTGGAGTCCTGTCATAGAATAATTCATAGGGAGTTTTATTTAATAAGGGTCTAATAAGAACTCTATTTGTTATATAGCATGCAGTATTAACAGCTTCTGCCCAGAAAGATTTAGCAAGATTATTATGTTGGAGCATAGTTCTAGCAGATTCCTGAAGGGTTCTATTTTTTCTTTTTACTACCCCATTTTGAGGTGCAGCTCTAGGAAAGGCAAAGTTATGAGAGATACCATGCAAGTTACAAAAATTTTCAAAAAGTTCATTTTCAAATTCTCCTCCATGGTCACTACGGATTTTTACAATGGAACAAGATTTTTCGTTTTGTAATTTTTTGCACAAAATTTCAAATTGACAAAACGTGTCACTTTTGTTTTTCAAAAATATTACCCAAGTAAATCTTGAGTAGTCATCCACAATGACAAAAACGTATTTATTGTGATTAAGACTAGCTACTCTAGAAGGACCAAAAAGATCCAAGTGGAGAAGCTCTAAAGGTCTTTTGCTTGAAATGATATTTTTTGATTTGAAAGATGATTTTGATAGTTTTCCTAGTTGACATGCATCACAAAAATAATCCTTTTTAAAAGATATTTTGGGTAACCCACGTACTAACTTATCTTTAGCTAATTTAGACATGTATTTGGAGTTGACATGACCCATTCTCATGTGCCATAAATATTGAGTGTCATTATTAGCTATAAGGCAATGTTCAGTGATGTTTTCTAGGTATAGTTCATATATATTATTTCTTCTTATACCTTTTAAGATGATGTTCTCGTTGGTGTCTACTATAAGACATGCATCATGATTAAAGCTAACATTATAACCTGCGTCACACATTTGACTAATACTTAGAAGGTTATGTTTTAAGCCTTTAACCAGGAGAACGTCTTTGATAAGAGGTTTATCAATATTACCAATATTACCAATACCAATTATCAAACCATTGTTGTTATCTTCAAAGGTGACCGTTCCTCCTTCTTTATGATGAAGAACAACAAAAAGGTCTGGATGTCCTGTCATGTGCTTTGAACATCCACTGTCTAGTATCCATCAGTTCTTCTTCTTTGGAGCCTGCAAAACATTAAGTAAAACTTCTTTTTGGTACCCAGTCGGGTCCCTTTTTGTTAGATTTTGGAACCCAAATCCATTTTGATTTAGGTTTGACTATAGTTTTAAAGGAGTTCAAGGAATTAAAATTATAGTACTCCTTTTTAGGTTCAGAAGAACTTTTCACAAAAGTGGTCTTTTGATTCATACAAGAAGGCTTGTTGAAATGAGAGTAGCCAATACCATTCTTGTAGAAAGAGACTTTTTGAGAGGATAGGAGTTTATCCAAGTTCTCTTTTCCTTTAGTAAACTTGAAAACCGTTTTCATAAGGTTCTCAGTTTTACTTTTTAATTCTGAAATTTCTACTTCCAGATTTTTAGTTTTGGAGCTAGTAGAAGAGATTTCAGAAGTAATAAGAAGATTTTTCTTTTGTAACTCAGAATTTTCAATACTGAGTTTTTCATTTTTCAGAATGAGCTCTAGATTCTCAGATTTCAAATGTCTATTTTTGAGAATCGTTTTCCTTAATTCTTCAAAAAGTTCCTGAAAAGCATTTTGAAGTTCTTCAAAGGAGAAGTCAAGGGATTCACTTATAGAGTTTTCTGCCATGAAGCACATGTTGGCATTTTCTGCTTCATCATCATTTGACTCTTCACTTGTGGATGGTTATGAATCATCCCATTGAGCATGCAGAGCCTTTTTCTTGAAGAACCTTTTCTTTGGTTCCTCAGTCTTGGATTTTCTTTTGAGAAAAAGACAGTCACGTCTCAAGTGACCTGGCTTATTACACTGGTAGCACATAGAATCTTCCTTTGGGTCTTTTCTTTCTTTGTGCTTATTTGGAAGTCGGTTCCTTCTCATAAAGCGCTGGAATTTTCTGGTGAGTAGCGCAATCTCAGTTTCTTTTTCTGAGTCCTCATCCTCAGATAGGGCTCGGAAGGCTAGAGTTTTCTTTAAAGGTTGTTCCTCTTCCCTTCTTTCCTTCATGTGGACTTCATAGGCCATAAGATTTCCTATTAAATCATTCAGGGTAAGCTTGGACAAATCTTGAGCTTCTTCAATAGCAGTCATCTTTTTCTCCCAATCAGTTGTGAGAGATCTCAAGATTTTCTTCACCTTTTCTGTCTGAGAGTGGGTTACACCCAGAGATTTCAGATCGTTGGTGATGTTGGTGAATCCGGTGAACATCTTTGTGATGGGTTCATCTTTGTTCATTTTGAACAACTCATATTTTTTGACAAGATATGAGATTTTGGCTTCTTTCACTTTGTTGGTTCCTTCATGAATAACCTCCAAAGAATGCCAAATATCATATGCAGATTCACATATAGATATTCTATTGAATTCATTCTGATCAATGGCACAATATAAGACATTCATAGCCTTTGCATTTAGATTTGCCATTTTCTTTTCTTCATCAAACCATAAGCTATAGTCTGTGGATAGAGATGTGTATGGATGCTCAACAATTTTCCATACAGCAAAATCTATGGACTTGAGAAATATAGCCATTCTGCACTTCTAGTATCCATAGTTGGAGCCATTGAAGAAAGGAGGACGAGATGCGTGTTGACCTTCAATATCACGAGCATAAATGGTAGATGCCATATGTGCTGGAAGACTTGTTATGTCAAAACCAGCAAACCTGCTCTGATACCAAATGAAATTCCACTAGAGGGGGGGTGAATAGAGAATTACTAAACAGATCGATAAATTAAAAAAATGATGCAATAAAGACACAACACATAAACACATAATATATACTGGTTCGGTTAAAACCCTGACCTACATCCAGTCCCCAAGCAAACCACTTGAGCTTTCCACTATAACATCCGAGTCACCGGATAAATAGTACAACACCCTCTTCCTCAGAGGTCTTCTCTCAACAGAGAAGGGGCACACCCTCTTCCACAGAGGTCTTCTTCTCTCAACAGAGAAGGACAACACCCTCTTTCACAGAGGTCTTCTCTCAACAGAGACGGGCAACACCCTCTTTTTCAGAGGTCTACTTCTTTCAACAAAGAAGGAATACAGTGAATAACAGAAAGTTACAATACTTCCTATAGAACCTTCAGAATGATATGAATGCAAGAATGAAGGATTCTCAGAATGTTCTGTTCTTTTCACTCAGAAGATACTCTTTGTCAAAGAGCTATTCTTCTTGACTTTTTCTTTTCTCTTTCTTTTTCTAGGCTCTCTTTCAAATATTGAATAGAAAGTTTTCTCGTTGTAAGCTCACATATCCATTCCCTTATCCGAATAGTTTATTTGAGTGTGTTTATATAGCTTTTAAAAAAGTAGTCGTTACATATTTGAAATCGTAGTCTTTTTGAGATGTGAAATGTCATGTCATTTCAAAAACCAAATTTATGGGTTTTCGAAAAAGTCTTCTTTCCATAAAAGTAAAATATAGGGTACAATAGTCGTTGTAATATTTTAGGTAATATATATTTTATGTAAAAAGTCTATTTCTTACAATAGTACATTGAACGTTGGATTGTAGGCTGTCATGTAGTTTTGTCTTTATCCTAATTAATGATTTGTGGTATATAAGTACTTCTTTACTTTAAATGAGTGTAAGTACAATAAATGCTTTGAGATATTTATTTGTACATAGTCATATCAAGAGTTTTCTTTATGATGTGTTTTTCAATGTCTACAGAGAGAATGAAGACTTTAAACAAGTCGACATTCTTGAGATGGATATTAACAAGGATTTCTTGCAGGAGGTATTTAATGCTATACAAAGATAATGATGACTTCAAGTAAGTCGACATTCTATGGGTTTGTAAAAAGGTAACTAAAGTCTTTTCACCAAGTATTATATTAGTTTTTCTTTGTGTAGCCGATTTCCATGTTTTGTCTTTTTCCTACACATTTGAAATCATTTCTTTAAAAAGGGAACTAAAGTCTTTTCACCAAGTATTATATTTGTTTTTCTTTGTGTAGCCGATTTCCATGTTTTGTCTTTTTCCTACTTTTAAAATCATTACTTTTCAAATTGTCTTGTATATGATAGAAGGTACAATTATTGCTTTTTGAAATTATGAATTATATCATGTCAAAATACCTTTTTCCATAAAGGTTTATAAGAAGGTACAATTATTGGTTTTCAAAAAAAGGTGTTTTTTGAAACTATCGTATACTTTTATGAAATAGCTTTTATGAATGAGTATGTAATATGCAATATGCATGCTTTTGAAGGTTCTGTTACATATGACTCTAAAGAAGAAAAAAATCTTCAACTTGAGGTAGCCGATCTCTTTAGATGGTCTTTAGGAATGCATGGCTCATCAAGCTTTTTCTTCAAGGAGTATGATTGCACCATAGTTGTACTTGAACAGGAGGTCTCCATCCTTTTTGAGTGAGATATCCTTGCATCAAATACTCGTTAGATATATGGCAAAACATATCCAGTCATAATATATCATTTTTCAAGAAGACATATTATCATATTATATAAAATCAAATACGACAGTGTATCATATTATGTGACATCAAAATAGAGTTTCTCAACACGATTTACACCTTCATTCCATTTTTTTTTCTTTCTTTCAATCTTATTTGCTTCTTTGCCAGTACTTCTGTCATTGTAATGTGAAATTATCAAGTTCATCCTAGCAGTTGGCATTTGCTAAGATCATGTTTAAGTAGATCATAAATTAAAGAACTGATTCATTTACTTTCCACGTGATTACATTCTTTACCATTTGGAATCTAAAGATGTTTTTCATCTCCTGGAAATTTTTTTTCTCTGCAATCTACGATTTGCTTCCTGTTTCTTCAACAAAACTAGTGACGCATGGCAGCAAGATCTCAGTAGATGGCTGGCGTATGAAGTCCTGTCAACATGACCCAATTTGGTCAGTTATGGAATTAAGGCTATACCCAGTTCTGATTTTTGGAAACATTGGGCTTAGATGGGGTAAGTCTTTGAGAAGAACGTGAATTGCAGACTGGATGTCAGAAAATCAGAGGAGCATATCCATCTCATTACATGGCATAAATTATTTTACCTTGGTCGGATTTTGCAGAAGTTGGTTCAAGATTACCTTTATCATCTCCCCTGTATGCAAGGAATCATATGACCAAATGAAAAGAGTCGATAGATGACATTCAAAGAATTCAACAGCAACCGTCCCCATGGAGTTCAAATCAATCATCTCTAGATCTCCCTCAATCTGATACAGGGAAGGGTTTATGATTTTTTAGTATAATTAGCTTGTATACCCATTTATTTTTCAGATTGGATCATGGCACATTATCTGGATCTTACGTGACTTGAACACCATTATATATGATTTTCAAAGGTAAATCGCACATCTCTGTATATTTATTGCTTACCTTAGCATGTGTTTATAAACCATATGTTTTCCTTTACTGCCTGTTTATGCACTTCACTCCCACAACACCATCTTGAGCATACGTTACCTACTGTGCATATATGGGCAGCACACCATTTTGCAACCATTCTCCATAGTAAAATACAGTTCTTTGTACCCCTCCTTCCCTTCTTTTACCTGCACCTTCAACATTTCTATCATTCACCTTGTAACAATATATTGCTATTTTCATTCCACTACATTATAAGCATGTGCAATAATTGCTATAGCTGTTGCATCTGTACACATTCCTTGCACGTCACGTATCACCGCACACACTTACCACTAATCCTCTACCTCTCATTCACTCCCCTACAGTAGTTATAACCTGATATAGGTACCCCTAGCAGTTGTAGTGATCCCCTGCAAATCATCAGATCCCCATCCTCATTAACATTTAATTTCATCATCCCTGTTACATAGTAGCATCATCGCCAGTTTATCACTTTCCCGTCATTTACATCATCTCATTTCCCATCTATGTGTCTTACCCTATCATCAACCCGCCATTCTACTCTCCTACAACCCCTGCTCATGGTCATAACGCAGCATCTTCATTCTCACCTCTATGCTTCCAGTCATATCCCAGTGCATAGTATTTCAACCTCCGAACATCATTTCCACAACCAAACATTTCAACAAATCCACATGTGCACCTTCTTCATCATTACTATAACACCCTTCATTATCATATCACCCTACCTGCTGCAACCACACACACATTATAGCAGCTATCCCCCTGTCACCAGGCTCATCTGCTGGAATACCTAACCCCACAATAACACTTCCATTTCACTACCAGCATGCTCACCACATCCCAGCTGCAATACCATTCACTAATCATCCCCCCCCCTATATGTCAAACACCATCACCTTCAGTAGCATTTACACCCAGCTGTAATTGCTGATTCACTGTTGTAGTACACATCGCGATTGCAACACACCCACTTGCACAGCATCTGTTGTAATTTTCTGCAAAACATATAGCAGTGCATTGTTGTGTTTTGACATTTACAGCAATACTTAGACTCTGTTGTGACTTCCTTAGGGACGTTAATAGAAGTATTAGTCACCTTCAGCATGTTGTAATACCCTGCATCACCATTTCACCTATATATATATATACAATATATATACATATATGTATATAGATATGCATATATATATATGCATGTTCATATGTATATAAATACATATCAATTTCATCTTTTCTACAAATTTAGACCTTAAATACCTTGGCGTGTGGACATCTATATAATATGTGCATTTTTTCTTCCATTTTCCATATTAACCCAGTTGTTTTGCAGGAAATATGTGAAAAATTTCATTATTTGGAGTTGTAAATTCAATTTTATATATTGTAATAGTTAGATCTTAAATGAGAATTTACATTTCCTGTCTTAGATAGAATGAATGAGCATTGTAAACATCATAAATTGCTTGTTTTCATGCATTTTTGCCTTTATTTCTCAAATTCTCACAATGGTGAAACACGAATGACACGTGCACCATTTTGTAAGAGGTAATTAATCCTAAGTTGATGATTTACATCAATGGCCATAGTCAGGATGTAAACAAGACTTAGTATTTTTATCTTTTATGAAATAACACTGTATCCCCACTGGATCTTTTTAAAAAATCATCATATTTTCAAATATTTCATCTTTTATCAGGGTTTAACTTAAAATTAATTCAATATATATACCAATGGCCATAGTCAGGGTATATTGAGAGTTAATTTCATTTTAAACTCTATAAAAGCACAAAATATGTTTTATTCTTCACCTGAATTTAAATATAGATTATTATATAATACATTCAATGACCATAGTCTAGGATGTATTATATTTTCAATCTTATTTCAATTCATGTAAAGAATGAAATATGATTTTCAAAATCCAATTTCAAAATTCTTTAACTTCATTCATCATTTAGGATAGAACTGCATCATATTTTCAAAATTCCTTTTTTCAAAAAAAAATTCAAGTAATGTAAATATCTTCTTCAATCAATCCTCAATTCTTTTAAAATCCAATTCATCCTTTCATTTTTCAAATTCTTTTTCATTTTCAATCTCAAAAGTTCAATTTAACTTTGAGATTTCAAAATACATTTTATATTCAAATTCAAATCAGATTTCAAAGTTCAATTTGACTTTGAAATTCCAAAATTCATCTTATATTCAAAACTCCAATCAAATTCAAAGTTTAAATTAACTCTGAAATTTCTGATTCATCTTGAAAATTCAAAACCAAGTTTATCTTTTATCTTCAAAATCAAAGTTTGAGATTGATTATGAATCTCAAAGCTTGACCCTTCCTAAATTTTAAATCCAATTTGGGTTTTCAAAACCCAGATCCATTTTCAAAAGTCTCATTTGGACTTTCAAAACCCAAAATCCATTCTAGGATCCTTAATCCAAATTTCACCTTGGATATCAGACTTCAGATCCAAAATTTCCTTTAGGATCCAGAATCCAATTTCACCTTGGATCTCAGACTTCAGATCCAACTCCATTTTAGGATCCAGAACCCAATTCTACTTCGGATCTTAGACTTCAGATCCAAAATCCCTCTTAGGATCCAGAGTCCAACTCTATCTAGGATCTCAGATTTCAGATTCTAAACCCATTTTAAGATCCAAGACCCATCTTAGGATCCGGAACTCGATTCCCGCTTAGGTCTCAGACTTCAGATCCAAATCCATTTTTAGGATCTATAATCCAATTCTACTTTGGATTTTAGATTTCAGATCTAAATCCATCTTAAGATCCAAACTTCGGATTTGAATTCCACATTTCAAATCAAATTCTATTCTCAAATCCAACTTTCAAATCCAAATTCCATTTCATTTCCAGATCTCAAAACCAATTCCATTTCTATTTTTAAATACCATTGGGATTTCTCAAGCCCATCCTGATTTCAAAATTTGAAATTCAATTCCACTTCAAATACTCATTTCCTTTTCTTAATTCTAAAGTTTAGAATTCAAAGTGCATTTCTGACTTTGAAACTTCATTTCCTTTCATTTTTAAAGCTTCAAGTCATTCTTTCTCAAAATCAAGATTTATTCTTCCAACTCTGATTTACTTCAAAGACTTAGAACTTCTCTGATCTATCTCAAGTTCTAAGTTAGATTCAATCATTTCTTCACTCCCTTATCAAATTCATCTCAGAATACTTGGAAATTTTCAAAACATCTTTCAAAAAGAGCATACATCCTTACATTGCACAAGCATGATTATTTGTGCATTTAGATCTTTAGGATAAATTCTTAGATGATATTTAGGCAAAGCGAAAGGCATAAATTCGATCTTTGGTTTGATTACCCCTGGTAAAGAGACCAGGAACGGTCGAACCTCGTACCGACGAGCGAATCCCGTCTCTCCATTTTTCTGCAAATTTTCAAAACAGAGGCGAGTTAAATTTCTAAATATTTTTCAAATCAAGGTCAAGTGAAATCCCGCAAAAGAGTTCCTTTTCTCCCTTTCTTTCTTTCTTTTCTTTTCTCTCTTTCTTTTCTTTCTTTTATTTTTCTCCCTTCAAAAAGGAGAAAAATAGAGGTTAGAAAAGGGAAAGAGAAGGAAGAGAGAGAGAAAACCACAAGAGAGGAAAAATTTTGCGATGATCACAGTTTTGGCGACAGAGATGAGACTCATCTTCGTCCAGTTGAATCTATGCCTTTGCTTTGCTTTAATATTTTCTAAGTCTTTATTCTATAAATGTCAGCTTCATTTTCCATGCAAACCTTAGGAGCCTAGACTCTGTCCTAAGCTGACATCATTGCATATAGGATCTAAGTATGGTTTGGTAGGACTATATTGAGGAGATTATATCCATGTTCACATTAGATTTAGGACTGAAATACAACTCTCCTCAAATTTAGGGATTGAATGCAAAACAATGTATGCAAGTGTATGCTTCTCTTTATTTAAATCTATCTCTTTAGGACTTGCATTAGAGCCTTCTGATTTTATTGCATGTTGATCATATTTTGAAAACATCCCTACCTATATTGTCCCGGTCTTCACGTTGCTGGGCTGTCTCACTGAACCATAGTTCGGGAGAGAGCCTCACAACTGGGCCACTTATTTGGGTTCACGCCCCCCCTACCACGTACCTAAGGGCCATAGTCTGAGGTATATCGGTAGGTGCTCAAGGATGTTGGTAAGCCTCTTACCTTAGAACCGAAGAGATATCTTTATATGCCACGTACTTCGAGCTTCGGCTTGAGTATATCGGCGTACCTTGATTGGAAACAGATGATATAAATCTTAGAGTTAGGATTGAGGTCCTACCAGCTATTTCAAATATTGCATATAAATTCAGCTCTAGGGAGTGCTTGTTTGCGCATCCTTGCTTGTATATCTGTGGTTGTATGATATTTTATATCTTCCTTATATTTTCCAAAACCCTGGGTATATATTTCAAAATTTTCCTTTTTGTTTCTAAAAACCCAGGTGTATTTTCCTTTCTCTTCCTCTAAAAATTCTTTTGATCCTGCCTGCAAGTTCTTAAAATTTTGATCTTTACCATTTGTTCTCAAATTTCATTTATTCTCTTATTTTCTTCTGATTTTATATTCTTGTTTATATTTTCATAAAAATCTATTTCCATCAAGAGATATCCTTTTCAAAATGGTATTTTCTTTCATATTTTAGTTGGTTACTCTCCCTCGTAGAGTAAACAGCGCAATTGTTACAAATTTTGTGACAACTCAATCCCTAGTAAAGGGATACAATTTTTTAGATTTCAACCTAGATCCTTCCTCTTGTCAAAAACTTTCCCAAAAAGTTTCTTGGGTCTAAAAAACCTCCACTTTTCTCTACAGAGAAAACACTGATATCTGAAAATGGTTCAGACTAGAGCTGGAAAAGAAACAGTTCCTCAACACAGCGACAGTGAGGCGGAAGAGATGAGCTCTCCTAAATCAGTCAGGGGACAGGGTCAGAACAAGAAAGATGACATCGACCCCGCTATGTATGATATGTTCCAAAAGATGATGGCGAGGATGATGTTGAAACAAGCCGAGGCCAAGCTGAAAGAGGTAGTTCCTAAAAGCAAGCTGAGAAAGAAGCCTGTAAAAAAGCAAATCAGAATCATCAGGAAAAAGGTATAGCCAGACACTACTTCCGAAGAATCAGAGTCAGTCGAGAAAGAATCAGAAGAAGAGGAGCAGATTGTCTACAAACAAAATCCTCTGAGGCAGTCCATAAAGATAGTTGCAGAAGAGCCTGAATCCATCAACAAGTCCAAGTCTAGGACCCAAGCGGAGGACCTGATGAGCAAACAGATGAAGGAGATGAATCGAGCAATCAAGGACATTCAAGCCAAGGGTAAGGGAAAACAAACCTATACTGGCAAAGATTTTTACGATGGTCTAGATGGGGACGATAACCTGGAGAATCTTCCTCGCAAGTTTCTCAAATTTGACGGAACTGGCAACCTTAAAGCCCATTTAGCCACATTTTATGTAGAGTGCAGCCGTTTCAGGAAAGACAACAGGGCTATGTTCATCTGTTTTCCCCGCAGTCTAGAGGGCGTAGCAGCCAGATGGTATGCTGACCACGTGAATCCTATCGAACTACGAGAGTTCGATAAGGCAGTAAATTTGTTCATCGAGAGCTTTTTATTCAACACTGAAGCCTCACCTACATTAAATCATCTTTACAACCTGAAGCAAGGCGAAACTGAAAGAGCAGGAGATTTCATTCACAGGTGGAGAAGCACCTGTAATAAGATGAAGGTACCCATTCCAGAGGAGCACGCATTGCAGGTGATCCTCAACAATTTCTCTCAGCCCATAAGGAGCCTCATCGCCACTTCTCCGGCGAAATCCTTCATCAAATTGATTGAACGAGCCGAATGGCTCGAAGAAGGAATAGAAAGCGGGCTTTACGAGGGCACGCCTCTGGTCAAGAATGTCCAAGACCAGAAGAAAAAGGCACAATTCGCTCATTCAGTTGATGCCTCCTGCAATGATCTTGGCAGCAACAACAAAGGAAACAAGAACAACAGTGGCAGTGGTCCGAGAGTAGATCAGGACAAGGGGCAGAAGGAGAGAGCCTATAAGAACAATGACAAGCCACTTCCAAATGGCCTTCAGCAAAAGGGTGATCTTCAAGAGAAGCCCAAGTATATCAAGTGGGAGAAAGATCGAGTCTTCACTCCGCTATCTCAGAGTTTAGAAGTGATTATGGATTACCTTTTAAAGCACGGGATGATCAAACTCCCTAAAAACGCAGATCCTCCCATAATCTTGGGAAAGTTTAAGGACCAATTTTGCAAATACCACAAGGCAACGGGGCACGACACAGAGCACTGCTTCGTCCTCAAGCACATGATACAAGACTGCATTGACAGAAGTGAGCTGATAGAGGACGAAGAAGAAGAGCGCCCAACAGTCTTGACAGAACCATTTCCAGATCACTCCAAGAATTTAGGATGCCCAAGTTTTTTTTTGCACTGTCATTTTCCTTTGTGTTAGTCATCTTGTAGGGGCAAGTCAGCCCAGTCTTTTTTGAATCCTTTCTGCTTGAAGTTCTTGTAAATATTTAGTTTGTTATCAAACTTTTGCTTATTAATGAAATGTCAATTTCCTTTATATCTTTTATATTCCATACTTCTTTGCCATACTGGGCATTTAAATTCCTGTTCTTTTCAGAATGCGAGACAATCTTGACATCATTCATGAGAGAAATGATATTACCTATGAGGGCTTTTCAAAAATCATGAAATTTCAAAAGGTCTTCGTTATGACCAAAGAGTTCAAATATTCTTTGGTCCAAGCTTTGTCAAAAATCAACCCTCGTGTTGATCATGTTTTCAAAAATAGGTTTTCGAACCATTGCATTGGAAAATCAAGCCTCGTGTTGATCATGTTTTCTAAAATAGATTTTTGAACCATTGCATTGAAGGATCAACCCTTGTGTTGGTCTTATCTTCCAAAAATAGATCTCAAATCTTGTGTTGATCATATTTTCCAAAAGTGATTTGTCAAACCGTTATATTCAAAGATCAACCCTTGTGTTGATCTTATCTTCCAAAATGGGTTATAAATCATTATGTTCAAAGATCAACCCTTGTGTTGATCTTATCTTCCAAAGTGGGTTATAAATCATTATGTTCAAAGATCAACCCTTGTGTTGATCTTATCTTCCAAAATGGGTTATAAATCATCATATTCAAAGATCAATCTTTGCATTGGTCTTATCTTCCAAAAATGGGTTTTAAATCATTATATTCAAAGATCAACTCCTGTGTTGGTCTTATCTTCCAAGATTGGTTTTTAAACATTATCTTCAAAGATCAACCCTTGTATTGATCTTATTATCAATTTCAAACTGTTATTTTTAGAAATTAGATCTATTGTTGATCTTCTTCTTCAAAAATAGGTTTTTCAAACCATTGCCTTCAAAAATTAACCCTCATGATGATCTCTCATATTTGATTTAAGGGATCAGATCTCGCGCTGATCATTCTTCTTGTGGTGGATTTTCTTCCCCCAAAATGATTTCTCATTTATCTTTTAAATAAACATTTTCCTTTCAAGATCCCATATGCAGGCAGGATTAGAAAACTCCTTTTTCTCTTAAATCTTATAAATTTTCAGTTAATTTGGATATCTTTATCAGTTTCATTTATTTTATTCATAATTTTATCAAGTTTACCTCAATTTTATCAAATTTTATCAAATTTGTCCCTCCATTCTATTAAATTTTGTCAAATCTTCTATATTCCCTTTCAGGTTAAGGGATAAACCTGATGCCTCTTTTCCATGAGGTATTTTCTAAATCTTGTTCTCCCTCAGGTTAAGGGATAAACCTGACCCTCGTTGTCCGAGGTGTTCCATTTCAGGTTAAGGGATAAACCTGATGCCTCTTTTCCATGAGGTATTTTCTAAATCTTGTTCCCCCTCAGGTTAAGGGATAAACCTGACCCTCGTTGTCCGAGGTGTTCCCTTTCAGGTTAAGGGATAAACCTGATGCCTCTTTTCCATGAGGTATTTTCTAAATCTTGTTCTCCCTCAAGTTAAGGGATAAACCTGACCCTCGTTGTCCGAGGTGTTCCCTTTCAGGTTAAGGGATAAACCGAATGCCTCTTTTCCATTAGGTATTTTCTAAATCTTCTTCCCTCTCAGGTTAAGGGATAAACCTGACCCTCGTTGTCCAAGGTGTTTCCATTCAGGATAAGGGATAATCCTGAAACCCCTCGTAGAAGCAATAACGCTACCTATGAGGATTCTTTTGTAAATACAAGTTTTGTCAATCTTTGTTGATTTTCTAGATTTATATCAATTTTCCTTTATTAAATTTCCTTAAATTTTATTCTTTTTTTTTCATTCAGAATAAGGGATAATTCTGAGACCCCTCATAGGAGGACCAATGCTACCTGTGAGAATTCTTTTCCAAAATAAATTTTCAATAAATTTCTTTGCTTTTTTCCATTGTTATAAATTTTATTCTTTTTCCCACTCAGGATAAGGGATAATCCTGAGATCACTCATAGGGGCAACCATGCTACCTGTGAGAATTCTTTTTACAAAAATAAATCAATCTCCTCAAATGTTCTACATTTTTTTCAAAGTTCTATATCCTTCTGTCTTCTCAAAGTTTATTCTTTCTATATTCCCCGTCAGATACCTGGTCCATCTAAATCATAGATCATAAATTCTAAATCTTGTCATATCCCTTCTAAATTCAAGTCTCAGGTTATCTCTTCATAAAATCTTCTATTTCCCCTTCAGGATAAGGGATGATCCTGAAACCATGGCAATCATTCTTGCCTTGATCTCTAAATATCTTAAAAATGTCGGTCTCCTTCCCGACTCTTAGTTGGAAAACTTAGTGTTCACACTGGTTATTTTGCTAAGTTTTCAAATCTAAAGATCAAATTCATCAGTCCTTGTGCTGTTTGTCTTAGAAAGTCTCAATCCTAGATCAAATCATTAAATCAAAGGTCGTTAAAATTAAATGTCCCAGCTACTTCGCTGGTCGTTAAATGATTAAATAAAATGTCCTAGTTACTTTGCTGGTCGTTAAATGATTAAATAAAATGTCCTACCTACTTCGTTGGTCGTTAAATGATTAAATAAAATGTCCCAGCTACTTCGCTGGTCGTTAAATGATTAAATAAAATATCCCAGCTACTTCGCTGGTCGTTAAATGATTAAATGAAAAGTCCCAGCTACTTCGTTGGTCGTTAAATGATTAAATGAAAAGTCTCAGCTACTTCGCTGGTCGTTAAATGATTAAATGAAAAGTCCCAGCTACTTCGCTGGTCGTTAAATGATTAAATGAAAAGTCCCAGCTACTTCGCTGGTCGTTAAATGATTAAATGAAAAGTCCCAGCTACTTCGCTGGTCGTTAAATGATTAAATGAAATGTTCTAGCTACTTCGCTGGTCGTTAAATGAAAGGTCCCAGTTTTACTGGTCATTAAATGAAAGGTTCCAGCTACTTCGCTGGTCGTTAAATAAAAGGTCCCAGTTTTCGCTGGTCATTAAATGAAAGGTTCCAGCTACTTCGCTGGTCGTTAAATGAAAGGTCCCAGTTTTACTGGTCAGAATGTCCAAAACCATAAATTGCAAATAAAGGTCGTATCAAAATTTATATTGAGTGATTATTTCACGAAGAATTCATGAAAAATTTGCCAATTTGCTAAAAGTATTTGTTGATTCCAATATTCTTAAATGCACAAAAGAATTACCTCTGATTACCTCTAGTATCCTTGCCAAAAAGGTGAAACTTTTTGCGAAAAAGAGGTAAAATTCAAAATCCTTTTCCTGTTGATCAACCAAAAGGATGAAAGAAATATCCTCGGTACGATTGGCGAAAGAAATATTCGATGACATTGAAAAGCCAGAAACGAATTGATATTGATCATAGCTATGACGCATGTTTAAAGATGATTTTCTGGCAATTAGACAGTGGAAATATCCTGAGCTACAAAAAGAATTCACTTAATCCATATCTTCTCGTTTCTAAAGCTGTAATCAAATATCTGCAAAAGGGATATCTCAATTGTCGTCAAGATGAAGGCGAATATGCGAGCAGACCCCCGGTGCCAAAGAAGATTTGGATCATCTACCGAGATGAAGGAGTTTGTGAAGGATCCTTCCAGGGAAAGTTCAGATCACCGTCGAGATGAAGGCGAGTGTGATGAACCTACCGACAAACCCTAAATGATATTTGATTTCTGCTATCCTCTAAAGACCTTTTTGAGCCAATATCCTCAATATAACCCCTGAGATAAAAGAAGGATCGAAACATCTCCAAGATGAAGAAGTTTGTGACGTACCCTTCCCTAAAAGAGAGAGAAAAGTCAGGACATCTCCAAAATGAAGGATGATGTAAAAAGCCCGAAAAAGTTCAATGACTCAAAAAGAGTGAAAAAAGATCATCATGAGAAAACACTCAGATTTCAAACTGCCTAAATTGTCAGGAGTCATCTTTTCTTATGCAAAATATCTGTTATCAATATCTTTTCTTTACTTGCTTTTATGAAATTGAGAATATTTCTTCTCTTCTCATATCAGGGAATTGGATAACTTCCTTGAAGAAAATCATCAGCGCTAAAATTTTGAATTTGACTCTTAAAGACCGAGAGGTTAACCTCGTTGGAGGAAAATTCTGGGTAAAAGAGAGAATATCTTTTCACACATGTGCACATTTTCAAGCGCTGAAGTCAACTATAAATTTATCTTATTGGCAAAATTTTCTAGATATTCTAAGAATGAAATAAGTATTCAATATCCATTTTGATGCAATCTAGCGTTGTTTATATCTTCCAGAAGAGTTACCCTATTCAGTTGAAGTATCTCTCCTGTCCCATCACGGTTTCGAGAAATTCGTATGGTTGTTCCCACTCAGGTTAAGGGTCAAAACCTGTATTTTCTGCGAGAGGTCATTCAATTCAAAAGCTATTTTCAGTCTCAGCAATAAGATGCCCAAGACCATTCCTTTTTCAAAGCTTTAGGGAATTCCATCTTTCTCCCTTCGCAAACTCCTTTCGAATTTGTTCGCCCAAACTCCGAATGTCCCATCATGGTCTCTTCACTCAAGGATTTCATTTGGTTGTCCACTTCAGGCTAAGGGTTAAGCCTAAACTTCGCCCCTCGAGATATCTTCCTTTTTCAGGTTTTGGTTAAACCTGAATATCGTCCCAACGAGTTTCCCTCGTTTCGGCGAGGTGTTTTCTTCCAGTCCCATCATGGTTCTTCCCATCGAGGAATCCATGCTTTGTACATCCATATAGGACAGGATCCTACTTGAGCTTTATTTTCACAAAAATGTCCCATCAAAGTCCTCACATATTCCTTTCCCCATTCAGGTTATCTTGATATATCTTCGTCCCATCTAGGTTAAGGGCTAAACCTGAGTCGTTCCAAAAGTCGATCTTGCCTCACCCATTAGACTTGGTGAAAATTCTTATCTTCCATCATTTTGGGACCTTCACCCAAAAGTCCCATCACAATTTCCTCTCTGTTATTTAGTCATATCATTTCCGAGGATTTTGTCTCCCAAAAACCATTTAGGATAAGGTTTTAAGCCTGAAGAGCCATATCTTTCAAATAAATTCTTCCACACCTAGTTCAGATCTGCTGACTGGGGCATTTTTAAAAATTTGGAGTGTTATCTTTGCCACTAAGCTCGGCCTTCAACCGACTTAGTAGCAAAGAGGGGCATCTGTGAACACCCCAAATTTTTCAAAATCTTTTAAATATTCCCTTTTTGCCCCTGATATCATTTTCTGAGAAATTGGGCCACTTTTAAATCTAAATTCCAGTTCATTTCTCAAGTTTTACTTAAATTAAATTTGTTTCATATGTTTGACTCGATTTTGGATCTGGATCCATTGTCCAGATCCAAATTTGAGTCTCATTGTCCAAAATTTCAACTAAAATTACAGAAAATATCAAAAATAGTCTTTAAATAGCTCGGACAGTCCATCCAACATCCGTTTGGATCCATCACGTTGTATTTCTCGATTCGAGTGTCAAAATTTGAATATTTTCTTAAAACTCGGGTCCGAACCCATTCTTTTAAAGAAATTTTCCCTAAATGGTCTGAAATTCTCAGAAAGATACTTTTGTAAATATTTTTCAGAAAAATACAAAAAAAAATTTGTTTAATCTTTGTTTTCGTATAAAAACTTAGATTTTTGTTCCAAAAGTACAAAAAATGAAAAAATCCTGCAAAAAATAAAAAAAATCAGAAAAACTACGAGGAAAATAAGTAGCTTTTAAAGATTTTGCCAAAAACCTCATCTTGAGCCATTTTACAAAAAAGAGAGAATCCTTCTTTTGGAAATTTGTGAAAGGGCGAACGGCCATCTCCCGCGCACCTTCCCCCCCCCCCTATTTCCACCTCCGATCTTCAACAAACCCATGGATTTTCCTCCCTCCATCTTCAACCACCTCCCACTCTCGATCTCCCTTTTCACTCTTTAAAAGAGGAGCACGCAGAAGGGAGAAGGGATCCATCTCCTACCCTTCCATGCACATCATTCCCACTTCTCTCTTCTCCTTCTTCTTCCCCTTTCAGTTTTTACCTGGTGTTTTCTATTTTTTTTTACCAAGCAACTGAAGGCCGAACACACTTACAATTGCTCATCGTCTTCAACCTTCCCCTTGAAGCTGCTAAAGAAAACCCTCTTCTCCATCCTTCAGGATTTCCACGAAACCACGGTAAAACCTCTCTGTTTGATTTTCTTTAAATTTTCCTCTTAAATCCCTGTTTTGATCTCCTTCAAGCACTTTTGGTAGTGTTTGATTTGCCTATGGCAAATCAACCTATCAGTGTGCAATATGAAAAGGAGCATTTATGCTCCAACATCTTCTTTCATTTCCTGTAATTAACTTGCTCTTTTCGTTATTTTGTTTGTATTACCAAATCCCATACGATTTGTGTAAATTTTGATTTGGGTTTATTTATGCATTCTAGGATAACATCTAACAGTATTATGTTTATTGATCGTAGCATCCAATTTCAAGTTGAACCCTGTCCCTTGTAACCCCCCCCCCCCTTCCTGTTTGAAATCCTCTAATCTGCCATAATGATCGGTTTATATACTGCACAATCGTGGTTCACCCATACCTGATAGCATATCTGGATTTTATCTCCATTTATGTGAAATTCAATTGGATCACATTATCTTCCAATAATTCTCATTATTTTCTTTATTTCATTCTTGTTTATAATATTTGTTCGGTTTATTTCCTTTATTTCAATCCCATTTTCATCGCATATACTTGGAGGAATGGCTACTTCCTCTGCAATCGATCCTGCAGTAGAGCCGTGACCCCCCCTTTAAGTCCATTGTGTCAACCTAGTTTGTAGTATCATTCATGCATTATCCTTTTTTTTTATCTTTATTGTTTTCTTTTCATCTGATTAAATATTAATGTCCGGTCGTGTGATTGCCAATGGGCCACACCAAGAAGGAGTTCATTCTTTTTAAGAGCGTCGTTCTGCAAATAAAGTGATCTTACATTTTTTTTTGGGTCGAATTTAACTTCCATGATTGCGGGTTCTGGAAATAGGGGTGTCATTTACGTGATCTGAAGCCCATGTCAGTGAATATCATGTCTCGCCCATTTGCTACCTCCCTGTTAGTTTCATAACTTTCATTCACCACTACCATCTAGATTCACCGAGCTTTCAGACACAAGTATATGACATCTGCGTTTAGGTACATCCTCTATGATAGCAATATTTGGGATCGATTAAACCATTTTGGATGTCAAAATCTATTGCGTAAGAGTTTCCTGTTTCCTGCACTGCACATTTATGTAATAGTTTGACTCACAATGTCATCACGATTTACACCTTCATTCCCTTTTTTTTTTCTTTCTTTCTTTCAATCTTATTTGCATCTTTGCCAGTACTTCTGTCATTGTAATGTGAAATTATCAAGTTCATCATAGCAGTTGGCATTTGCTAAGATCATGTTTAAGTAGATCACAAATTAAAGAACTGATTCATTTACTTTCCACGTGATTACATTCTTTACCATTTGGAATCTAAAGATGTTTTTCATCTCCTGGAAATTTTTTTCTCTGCAATCTACGATTTGCTTCCTGTTTCTTCAACAAAACTAGTGACGCATGGCAGCAAGATCTCAGCAGATGGCTGGCGTATGAAGTCCTGTCAACAAGACCCAATTTTGTTAGTTACTGAATTAAGGCTATACCCAGTTCTGATTTTTGGAAACATTGGGCTTAGTGGGGTAAGTCTTTGAGAAGAACGTGAATTGCAGACTGGATGTCAGAAAATCAGAGGAGCATATCCATCTAATTACATGGCAAAAATTATTTTACCTTGGTCGGATTTTGCAGAAGTTGGTTCATGATTACCTTTATCATCTCCCTTGTATGCAAGGAATCATATGACCATATGAAAGGAGTTGATAGATGACATTCAAAGAATTCAACAGCCACCGTCCCCATGGAGTTCAAATCAATCATCTCTAGATCTCCCTCAATCTGATACAAGGAAGGGTTTATGATTTTTTAGTATAATTAGCTTGTATACCCATTTATTTTTCAGATTGGATCATGGCACATTATCTGGATCTTACGTGACTTGAACACCATTATATATGATTTTCAAAGGTAAATCGCACATCTCTGTATATTTATTGCTTACCTTAGCATGTGTTTATAAACCATATGTTTTCCTTTACTGCCTGTTTATGCACTTCACTCCCACAACTCCATCTTGAGCATACGTTACCTACTGTGCATATATGGGCAGCACACCATTTTGCAACCATTCTCCATAGTAAAATACAGTTCTCTGTACCCCTCCTTCCCTTCTTTTACCTGCACCTTCAACATTTCTATCATTCACCTTGTAACAATATATTGCTATTTTCATTCCACTACATTATAAGCACGTGCAATAATTGCTATAGTTGTTGCATCTGTACACATTCCTTGCACGTCACGTATCACCGCACACACTTACCACGAATCCTCTACCTCTCATTCACTCCCCTACAGTAGTTATAACCTGATATAGGTACCCCTAGCAGTTGTAGTGATCCCCTGCAAATCATCAAATCCCCATCCTCATTAACATTTAATTTCATCATCCCTGTTACATAGTAGCATCATCGTGAGTTTATCACTTTCCTGTCATTTACATCATCTCATTTCCCATCTATGTGTCTTACCCTATCATCAACCCGCCATTCTACTCTCCTACAGCCCCTGCTCATTGTCATAACGCAGCATCTTCATTCTCACCCCTATGCTTCCAGCCATATCCTTGTGCATAGTATTTCAACCTCCGAACATCATTTCCACAACCAAACATTTCAACAAATCCACATGTGCACCTTCTTCATCATTACTATAACACCCTTCATTATCATATCACCCTACCTACTGCAACCACACACACATTATAGCAGCTATCCCCCTGTCACCAGGCTCATCTGCTGGAATACCTAACCCCACAATAACACTTCCATTTCACTACCAGCATGCTCACCACATCCCAGCTGCAATACCATTCACTAATCATCCCCCCCCTATATGTCAAACACCATCACCTTCAGTAGCATTTACACCCAGCTGTAATTGTTGATTCACTGTTGCAGTACACATCGCGATTGCAACACACCCACTTGCACAACATCTATTGTAATTTTATGCAAAACATATAGCAATGCATTGTTGTGTTCTGACATTTACAACAATATTTAGACTCTGTTGTGACTTCCTTAGGGGCGTTAATAGAAGTATTAGTCACCTTCAGCATGTTGTAATACCCTGCATCACCATTTCACCTATATATATATATATATACAATATATATACATATATATACCTATATGTATGTAGATATGCATATATATATATATATATATATATATATATATATATATATATGCATGTTCATATGTATATAAATACATATCAATTTCATCTTTTCTATAAATTTAGACCTTAAATACCTTGGTGTGTGGACATCTATATAATATGTGCATTTTTTCTTCCATTTTTCATATTAACACAGTTGTTTTGCAGGAAATATGTGGAAAATTTCATTATTTGGAGTTGTAAATTCAATTTTATATATTGTAATAGTTAGATCTTAAATGAGAATTTACATTTCCTGTCTTAGATAGAATGAATGAGCATTGTAAACATCATAAATTGCTTGTTTTCATGCATTTTTGTCTTTATTTCTCAAATTCTCACAATGGTGAAACACGAATGACACGTGCACCATTTCGTAAGAGGTAATTAATCATAAGTTGATGATTTACATCAATGGCCATAGTCAGGATGTAAACAAGACTTAGTATTTTTATCTTTTATGAAATAACACTAGATCCCCATTGGATCCTTTTCAAAAATCATCATATTTTCAAATATTTCATCTTTTATCAGGGTTTAACTTAAAATTAATTCAATATATATACCAATGGCCATAGTCAGGGTATATTGAGAGTTAATTTCATTTTAAACTCTATAAAAGCACAAAATATGTTTTATTCTTCACCTGAATTTAAATATAGATTATTAAATAATACATTCAATGACCATAGTCAATGATGTATTATATTTTCAATCTTATTTCAATTCATGTAAAGAATGAAATATGATTTTCAAAATCCAATTTCAAAATTCTTTAAATTCATTCATCATTTAGGATAGAACTGCATCATATTTTCAAAATTCCCTTTTTCAAAAAAAAATCCAAGTAATGTAAATATCTTCTTCAATCAATCCTCAATTCTTATAAAATCCAATTCATACTTTCATTTTTCAAATTCTATTTCATTTTCAATCTCAAAAGTTCAATTTAACTTTGAGATTTCAAAATACATTTTATATTCAAATTCAAATCAGATTTCAAAGTTCAATTTGACTTTAAAATTCTAAAATTCATCTTATATTCAAAACTCCAATCAAATTCAAAGTTCAAATTAACTCTGAAATTTCTGATTCATCTTCAAAATTCAAAACCAAGTTTATCTTTTATCTTCAAAATCAAAGTTTGAGATTGATTATGAATCTCAAAGCTTGACCCTTCTTAAATTTTAAATCCAATTTGGGTTTTCAAAAGTCTCATTTGGACTTTCAAAACCCAAAATCCATTCTAGGATCCTGAATCCAAATTTCACCTTGGATCTCAGACTTCAGATCTAAAATTTCCTTTAGGATCCAGAATCCAATTTCACCTTGGATCTCAGACTTCAGATCCAACTCCATTTTAGGATCCAGAACCCAATTCTACTTTGGATCTTAGACTTCAGATCCAAAATCCCTCTTAGGATCCAGAGTCCAACTCTATCTAGGATCTCAGATTTCATATTCTAAACCCATTTTAAGATCCAAGACCTATCTTAGGATCCAGAACTCAATTCCCTCTTAGGTCTCAAACTTCAGATCCAAATCCATTTTTAGGATCCACAATCCAATTTTACTTTGGATTTTAGATTTCAGATCTAAATCCATCTTAAGATCCAAACTTCGGATTTGAATTCCAGATTTCAAATCAAATTCTATTCTCAAATCCAACTTTCAAATCCAAATTTCATTTCATTTCCAGATCTCAAAACCAATTCCATTTCTATTTTTAAATACCATTGGGATTTCTCAAGCCCATCCTGATTTCAAAATTTGAAATTCAATTCCACTTCAAATACTCATTTCCTTTTCTTAATTCTAAAGTTTAGAATTCAAAGTGCATTTCTGACTTTGAAACTTCATTTTCTTTCATTTTTAAAGCTTCAAGTCATTCTTTCTCAAAATCAAGATTTATTCTTCCAACTCTGATTTACTTCAAAGACTTAGAACTTCTCTGATCTATCTCAAGTTCTAAGTTAGATTCAATCATTTCTTCACTCCCTTATCAAATTCATCTCAGAATACTTGGAAATTTTCAAAACATCTTTCAAAAAGAGCATACATCCTTACATTGCACAAGCATGATTATTTGTGCATTTAGATATTTAGGATAAATTCTTAGATGATATTTAGGCAAAGCGAAAGGCATAAATTCGATCTTTGGTTTGATTACCCCTGGTAAAGGCGCCAGGAATGGTCGAACCTCGTACCGACGAGCGAATCCCGTCTCTCCATTTTCCCGCAATTTTTCAAAACGGAGGCGAGTTAAATTTCTAAATATTTTTCAAATCAAGGTCAAGTGAAACCCCGCAAAAGAGTTCCTTTTCTCTCTTTCTTTCTTTCTTTTCTCTTCTCTCTTTCTTTTCTTTCTTTTATTTTTCTCCCTTCAAAAAGGAGAAAAATAGAGGTTAGAAAAGGGAAAGAGAAGGAAGAGAGAGAGAATACCACAAGAGAGGAAAAATTTTGCGATGATCACAATGACACAATGAAAAAGGGGAACCCCTATACGTGAATGGCTGGGCAAGAGGGAAAGGAAGGAAGGAAGAAAGGGAAGAAAGAAAGAAAGGGAAGAAAAGAAAGGAAAGAAAGAAGAAAAAGAAAAGGAAAAAAAGGAAGAAGAAAGGGAAAGAGAAAGGGAAAAAGAAAAAGGAAAGAAAGGAAGGGAGAGGGGGCTGGAGGTTTGGTTGACCACCTTGGTGTGTCCCACCTCACAAAATAAATAAAAAATAAAAACAAACAAATAAAAAGAAAATTGAAAAAAAACACATTTTTTTTAATAAAAGGAAAATGTAAATGAATAAGCCATCTCAGAGTGGGCTTATTTTTCAAATTTGAAATTCGTTTTGAAAATCTTAGGGATAGAATAGTCTTTTTAGAAAAATTCTCAGACGCAACAAGCTAGTTTTGGCAGTTTTTGAAATGAACTCGAAATTTGAAGTTTAATACCTCGTTGTGAAGCAAATCCAATGTAGAATTTGAAATTTTAATTTTGAAAGAAATCCAGATTGTTTTTCTCGAGAAAATATTTCCAAATTTAGAATTTCAAGGTAAAAAAATGTCAATTTTGGAAACCCAGGGTTTGAAATTGATTTCTGAAAGCTTTTAAAACTTGATCTGGAGTAAAATTTATAAAACTGGAGTTATGGACTTCGAAAATGGAATGAAATGTTATGAAATGCTGAGAAATGATATGAAATGATGAGAAATGACATGCGAAATGCAGACCCTGAATGAAGAATTTTGGATGTTAGACCCCGATTGACAGCTATACCAGTTTAAAAAGCATAAAAACTGGTAAAATTTGCAAAATGGCTGAAGAAATGGTTTTTTGGACTCTACTGGGTTAGAGTGACATTGAAAATTGGGGTTTGAGCTGAATTGAACTAAAATGAGTTGGATTGAGTTGGATTCTAGAGTTTTAGAACTCAATTGGATTGACAAGATATTGACTCAACTGGACTCTCCGACTAAATTTTCAAGAAAAGCTGCCATTTTTAGAGAAATGGTATAGAATCGTCACTGGAGTGAAGTGAATTACGAATCTGAGCTGGGTTTGAGCTAGAACAAAGGTCAGTGATACTGAGATGAGCTAAAACCGAAGCTCGAACACTAGCTCAATTGACTGAACTCAACTCAATTTCAGCTGAAAGAGCTGAAATGGGCTAAAATGGGCTCCTAGACACTTGGAAATGGTTTTGAACTGAAACCGAAGCACTTGAACTCCTGGTGAGCTCATGCTAGACTCAAGGGAATATGACTGACTGTGAATGACTAATTCGAAGACAATTAGCTTGGATTTGAGTGATAAATGAGCTCATTTCTGAATAAATGATCCCATTTTGGCAGAAACTGTTAGAAATGGAAATGGTCTGTTCATTGTGAGCTCAGATGAGCTTGAAATGACTGATATTCTAATTGTCCAGAACTGACCAATGAGCTTGGTTGACTCTTACTGATTGGGGTCCGGGATGACCTAAGGGTAAAATGGTAATTTTCCTAGTGAAAATGGATAAAGTGATAGTTTTTTGAAACTGACTCGAGGTTTGACTCCTACACTGACCTAACAGGGTTGGTACTGCACGAGAAGGGTTGTCTAAAATGAGTGTGGAAAATTTGGGGTGTTTACAATGGTACAACCCTGAGTGACTTGTCGTTACTACGACACGTGTTTTGACATGAGCTATAGCGTCCTTTAGCTTCGAGTCACTCAGAGTCAGGGAGGTCGAGGTTGCCTTTTTAGGACCTCACTACTACAGTAGTATGGATAGCAATCCTTACCTATGCGAGAGTTTCTCTCAGCTGCGTGCTGCTCGCATGAGGTTTACTCGGTCTGTAGCATCCCCGGTTACCACACTAGAATTTGAATAACAGACGCCGGGTGCATGTCTCACAGAATGCGAGGTTCCTTCGCTTACCCGAAGGAGTAACTAGAAGAACTTAAAGACTAACCAATCACATCTGACATACTGTAGTTGTTTCAGTTACTTTACTTGTTCAACCGTTGTTCTAGTTACTTTACTTGTTCAGCAGTTACTTTAGTTACTTTACTCGTTCAGTACTTATTACAGTTTTGTTATTGCTCTTAGTTACTTGCTTACAGTTACTTCAGTTCTGTTACTTTTTCACTTGACTAGCACTTCTCATATATGCACTTACCTGACACAGACACCTACACTTGTTAGTTCTTGTTTATGTTCCCTGTTTTTCCTCTTAGAATTGATATATATATCGTGGTTGTTTCTTCACCACCTCGCAAGAGGACTGACCCCATTTTATGGGGATATAGGTGATGAACATGTACAGTGTTGATGCGACGACACACGGTGGAGGCTTGGGGACCCACACTTAGCTGCAGATCCTGTCCCAGTGGTTTTGGGTTTTGGTTGGGATGCATTCTCATTTCTGAGATTTTGTACTATTACATTTTGTAACTTTTAAATTGTCGGGTTGTAAACCCCTTTGTATTTGTAGTTGTACCTTTATTTACACTGTTAGTTACTTTTGCTGTACTCACCTGTGGTCGCCCAGACTCGCGACTTTGCCACCTTCTTACACCTTGTTTTCCGTTGTTTTCAGTAAAACCTTTCAAAAAAAAAATTCATAGAAAATCTAAGGTTTTACAAGGTCGGGGTTTGGGGCACCACAGATCTTGGTATCAGAGTAGTGTTTAAGTGTGGTTCAAGCTTCATCATGCATCGTCCATCGCACTGTAGGTATGGTTAAACTTTATTTATTTCTTTGTTCTTTACTTCTTTGTTAGCATTGTGTGCTTGGTTCTGTGTGTGAGTTAGATGGCGACAAACCCAAGTTACGGGAAGATTTTCGAAGCTCTCCAGAACTTGGCCCGAGGCGAAGAGGCCTTGAGTGGAGCTGTGCAGCACTTAGCACGTAGTGTGCATATGTTGGCATCTCCTTGTGCCAGGTGTTTGGTGGATCACGCAGGACAAATTTGTCCCTGTGAATTGTCTGATTGCTCTTATTGCATTCTTCGGGGACATATCGAGAAAGAATGCCAGACAAAGCTGTAGGATGAGCTCTGGAAGAGCAATGCTGATGATATTGATGATGTGTCTTCGATCACTGGACCCTTGATAGACGAAGTGGATAGTCAGGATGAAGACAGGTGTGGAGCGCCGGACTCTCCCCAGTATTCTCCTGAATCGTATCCTTATGTTGTTTCATCGGAGTATGTGCCAGAACCATTTGTGCCACCAGTATTGATAGAAGTTCGGGAAATATCTGATATGTCGTTGAGAACTCCTGTTTCTCCTCCTCGTGTCAGGCCGCGACACTGTGGAAGTCGGAAGGACTATCGAGATTTTTACACTAGCCAGTCTTGAGAATGTTATGTTATATTGTTAGAAACACTGAGTCAGTGTTTCATTTTTGAATTTTGCTTAAGTTGTTAGCAATGTTTTGGTTAACCCTGTCTGGATGAAGGGTGTTTCTGTAATGCATGCAATTTTCCTATTAATGAAATGAATTTCCTATATCTGAGTACTTGCCCAGTTGCTTATGTGTAATCTTGCTTATTTAGATGGCGTGGTGTAAACGATGTGATGATCTCATGGAGACGCTCAACAACCTTACTGAGGTAGTTGGACGTCAAGCCGAGATGATGAGGAACATGGGCGAGCACATTTAACAGGCCGCCCAGGGTCAGGGAACTTCTGCCCAAGTTCCTGCAGCCGCAGTAGTTCCGTATAAACAGTTCATGAGCATAAATCCTCCTTCATTCGACGGAAAGGTGACGCCAAAAGCATCAGAAGATTGGATACGAGAGATAGAGTGGATCTTTCGTGTTCTACAGGTGGGCAATGATCGTAAGGTTGACTTCAGGATGTATTGTCTCCGAAAGGATGTTAAGAGGTGGTGGGCAACCACCTGGGAGATCAAGTTCGACAACCAGCCGATTGAGTGGGAGCAGTTTGTTGAGGCCTTTTATGCTGCATATTTCCAGGCTCACGAGAGGAGCAGGAAAATGCAAGAGTTTCTTGATCTAACAAGGAAGTTCAACACTAGTGGAGTACGTCACTTGTTTTCGCAGTCTCGAAAGATACTGCCCTAATTTGTATACGACCGAGAAGGAGCGAGCATTGAAGTTTGCTCGAGGTCTAAAGTCAGTTCTGCGAACAAAGGTATATACGCGTGCACCTACGACAGTGGATGAGGCTCTAAAGATAGCCTCCCTTCTAGAGCACAATTGGATGGAATCCCAGAAGGCACCAGCATCTCGAGGACAACAACATCAAGGCCAAAAGAGTTGGCCTAGAAAGTGACAGTTTCAAAGGAATCAGGGCGAAAAGAAGTTTCATCCCCTTTTAGAGAAGAATAGAAGCAACAACAACAACAACCAGCAGCAATACCAAAATTGACGACCCTAGAATTAGCAGCAGCAGCGCCAGTACCAGCAACCGCAAAGGCAGATCACAGCGGCAGGTTGTTCGAAGTGCACCGTCAATCATCCAGGACGACCCTGCCCACGTGACACGGGCGAATGCCTTTATTGTGGCAAGATGGGCCATTATATTAGGGTCTGCAGGAAGAAGCAAGCAGATGATCAGTGAAGAAACACACCAGGAACATCTCAGCAGGCGCAACCGAGGCAGCCTCAGCCGTATCAGCAACAACAATAGCATCAGCCAAAGCAGGGAGACCAGAAGGTCATTGTCGGACGTGCTTACACGACAACTGTGGAGCAAGTGACCAAGGGTGAATTGGTCCAAGGTACTATCTCAGTCGCAGGACATGCAACTTTTACGTTATTTGATTGTGGTGCTCTGCATTGTTTTATAGTTGCTAGATTTGCCAGTACTTTACCTTTGACCGTAGTGTCCTTGAATTACCCGTTGGAGGTCTGCACTCCGACTGGTGATCAGTCCTTTTGTGATTCATACATTTCGAGCATCGAGGTGTCAGTGGCAGGGCAGAACCTGTCAGCTGATGTAATCCTGCTAGACATGATTCAGTTCGATGTCATTCTAGGCATGGATTGACTTTTTGAGTATCACGCTCAAGTCTTTTGTCGAGAAGGCAAGGTTGTTCTTTTTCAGCCTAATCGTTCTGTCCTGGAGATCAAGCTTCCTCAACCCTTGCATGATAGCCGTTTGATCTCTTCCTTCAAGGCCCAAAAGTATTTGCGGAACAGAGGTACTACATTTTTGGTCAGTATTACCCCAGTCAAACATGAGATGGCTTCGATTGATGACTTGGACGTGGTTCAAGAATTTTTTGATGTGTTTCCAGAGGAATTGCCAGGTTTACCTTCGAAGCGAGAAATCGAATTTTGTATCGAGTTGTTGCCTGGAACTACTCCTATTTCCAAGGCACCTTACCGTATGGATCCGGCAGAGCTTGAGGAATTGAAGCGACAATTGAAAGAACTCTTAGATCAGGATTTTATTTGACCCAGTGCTTCTCCATGGGGAGCACCAATGTTGTTCGTGAAGAAGAAGGATGGATCCTTGAGGTTGTGCATTGACTATCGGATGCTCAATCAAGCGACGATCAAGAACAAATACCCGTTACACAAGATCGAAGATCTTTTCGATCAGTTGCAGAGGGCGAAGATTTTCTCGAAGATTGACCTCAGGTCAAGTTACCATCAGCTTTGTATCCGAGAGGAAGACATTGCGAAGACAGCTTTCCGAACGAGGTATGGTTTATACGAGTTCGTGGTGATGCCTTTTGGCCTCACGAATGCACCAGCTGCATTCATGGATCTGATGAACCGGATTTTTCATCCATTCGTGGATACATTCGTGATCGTGTTCATTGATGACATCTTGGTCTACTCAAAGAGTCCTGAGCAACATCGAGAACACTTGCATATTTTTTTGAGTACTCTCCATGAGCATCAGTTGTTTGCCAAATTCTCAAAGTGCGAATTTTGGTTTGAGCGAGTTATGTTTCTTGGGCATGTGATATCAAAGAACGGAGTGTCAGTCGATCCAGCTAAGGTTGAAGCAGTTCTAGGCTGAAAGTAGCCTCAGAACGTGTCAAAGATTCACAGGTTTCTCGGATTGGCAGGTTATTGTCGATGATTCATCCAAGGCTTTTCGAGGATTGCCTTACCGTTGACGAATCTTTTGCGCAAAGGTATCAAGTTCAAGTGGGATAGCACTTGTGAAGACAGTTTCCAGATCCTGAAGTCAAAGCTGACGACATCGCTGGTGTTAGCTTTACCTTCAGGCAAAGGTGGTTTTGTGTTGTACACGGTCGGGTGATTGCTTATGCTTCTAGACAGTTGAAGACCCATGAGAGAAATTACTCGACACACGATTTGGAGCTAGCAGCAGTTGTGTTTGCTCCGAAATCATGGCAACATTATTTGTATGGAGAATCGTTTGAGGTCTTCTCAGACCACAAGAGTCTCAAATATCTGTTCTCTCAGAAGAAGTTGAACATGAGACATCGACGTTGGCTTAAATTCATCAAGGATTATGACTTTACGTTGTCTTACCACCCTGGTAAGGCGAACGTAGTGGCGGATGCGCTTAGTCGCAAATCGAGTGGTTTTCTGGCTAGTCTCATGTGGACCCAGAAGCTGATTGAAGATTTTGTAGTTTGGAAGTCTTTTTCAGTTTGAGGCGGATCGATCAGATTGTCTGGTCTGACCATTCGATCAGAGTTTTTGCCTAGAATCGTGGAGGCTCAGAAGCTTGACAACCAGTATGGTAAGTTTCTAGCATTGGCAGAACAAGCAGATACTTTCTTTAGTGTGGCAGATGATGGCAGTATTCACATGAGAGATCGGCTTTGGGTTCCGAGCGACTCTGAGCTGAAGAAAGAGATTCTTGATGAAGCACATATGTCGAGATATACGATTCATCCAGGTGGAACGAAGATGTTTAAGGATTTACAACGCAAATATTGGTGGAATGGCATAAAGCGCGAGATAGCAGCGTACGTTGCGAGATGCTTGACTTGTCAGCAGGTCAAGGTGGAACACCAACGTCCTGGTGGTTCCATGCAGAGAATCAAGATTCCTCAATGGAAGTGAAAAGATGTTACGTTGGATTTTGTGGTAGGTTTACCGCAAACGAGATGTAAGCATGATGCGATTTGGGTAGTCGTGGACAGACTCACCAAGTCTGCCCATTTCTTGCCTATCAAGATCAGTCAATCCCTTGAGAGTCTAGCTAACCTGTATGTCAGAGAGATTGTGCGACTGCATGGTGTGCCGAGATCGATTATTTCTGATCGTGATCCCCGGTTTACATTGCGACTGTGGGGTTAGTTGCGGTCTGCTTTGGGTACAAAGTTGAAGTTCAGTACAACTTTTCATCCTTAGACGGATGGACAATCCGAACGGACTACTCAGACGCTAGAAGACATGTTGCGAGCCTGTATGCTCGACTAGAAGGGTGAATGGGATTCACACCTGTGTCTGGTTGAGTTCGCATACAATAACAGTTACCATGCTAGTATCGGGATGGCCCCGTACGAAGCATTGTATGGGAGACCTTGTCGATCACCGTCTTATTGGGACGATATCAGCGACAGATCGAGAGAATCGTCGATTGTTCTTCAACACTACACTCAGTAGGTGCAAAAGATTTGAGAACGTTTGAAGGCAGCGCAAGATAGACAGAAAAGTTATGCCGATAAGAGACGACGCAAGTTATCTTTTGAAGTTGGTGACATGGTTTTTGTTAGAGTTTCACAGACTAATAGTGTGTTTTGTTTCGGTAAGAAAGGGAAGTTGAGTCCAAGATACGTAGGACCGTTCGAGATTTTGGCAAAGATCGGTGAAGTGGCATATCGTGTCGAGTTACCTCAACAGTATGCCCACATTCACAATGTTTTTCATGTGTCGATGCTAAGGAAGTACATTCCTGACCCATCGCACATCATTTGTTACGAAGATGTGAAAGTGCAGGAAGATCTGACTTTGACAGAACGACCTATCGAGATAGTTGATCGACGAGATCAGGTTTTGCGTACCAAGACTATTCCACTAGTTAAGGTACGTTGGCAGCACCATGGCATCAAAGAATGCACATGAGAACCAGAAGCGAGCATGAGAGAGAAATATCCCAAACTTTTTGTAACCTCCTATGGGTGATTTCGCGGACGAAATCCTTTTTAAGGATGGGAGGATGTAAGGTCCATGATTTATTTTGTGATGATATTACACGAATTGTGTTGAGATTAAGAGTTTTTGCTGAATTTGGCAATTTTTGTATTTTAGCCTACATAGAGATACAAGTCAAATCGCGTAATTTTACATAAAAAGGTAATTGAGGGAAATCTAGAGCGAATTAACCTACAAAATTTTTAGGGTAAGTTTATAATAGGTCTATTGTGATTTACCCCAAATTTGAGGTCCGAACGACAAAAAAACTCTGTCAGTGCATGTGGATTATGGGAGATCGCTTAGAAACTTAGTGAGGGCCTAAACGAGACCTAATTCATTCGTAACGAAGATTTCTTCATTTGGATAACTTTGAAATGTCATTTACATTGATAATATAAAATAAAATAATGATATATAATGGAAAAATATTTGAAATTCAATTAAAAATAAAATTGATATACAATATATCCATTTCTTTCATTGGTCAAGGTCGACCAAGGCCATGACCGTCCATTCAGGATGGCCTTGGGACAACCATGGCCATAAAACCAGCTGATCATGTTGACCAGCTGGGTGAGTGGCAGTCTCGTAAGAGACTAAAGTAACTCTAAAAGGGAGGGCCACGATTGGCCCTACCCAAATCAATTAAAAAGAAATTTTAATTATTTTAAATAATAATGTCATGTCATAAAAGAAGCAAAAGGGAGATGATGCATGGCTTGAGAGGGTCAACCTTCCCCCTTGGGGAGTGCGTGAGATCATGAGAGCTTTGCCTTGTAATTCAAGGAATCTCAAGGGTTCTTCCCAAGAGGGAAGAGCCATGATGAGTTTAGAATGAGTCTCATTGAATGCATGGGGCGGCAGCCCCATGGCATTTCTGTAATTTCTGAAAGTAAATTTAAATCCCTTGAGATGTATAGTGGAGCTGAGCGGTGGTGGAAAACCGTGATCCACCCCCAGCCCCACATCTTGGAGGGTGATTCTCCACCCTCCATCTCTCACCTAGCCCTCTTAAATGCACTTTGGAAAAATCGTGAACCCCATTAGAGGGGCGATTTTTTTTCAAGTTCATTCTCTCACCCTCTCTCATTCTCTCTCCCTTACTCTCTCACTTCTCCCTTCTCTTCCTCCCAGCCATGGGAGTGCCTCACCATCAACGTTTGAGGAGTTGCTTCATCCGAACCTCCAAGGTGAAGGCTCAATACACTCTCTACTCGACGTTTTCATACTTCATGAAAACGATGAGCCAATGCATCTATGCATGCATGCTCTCTCGGTGGATTAGCTTGGTTATGCTTTTCATTTCAATAGTGAACCACCATTGTTGCATTCATGGGTTTGCTGCCTCCATTTACAATCAGTTTCCTTTTGTTTTTTCAATTGCAATTTCAGTTTTCATCTCATATATATATAGCTTCAGCCTTGTTATGCTTTCCTTTCTCATAGTTGGGCTTGCTCGTGTGTCCGTGGCTGGTTGGCCTTGTTGGGTGTGCCCTGGACTGAGCTGGGCTCGTCCAGATACACCCAGCCTGTTTCAGCATCTCATGGAGTGTGGGCTTGCAGCTGCTTGTGCACCGCAGCCGCTACCTTCCCCTTTGAGCTTCTTCGGTATGCTGGGTTTAACCCAGTCCCAACCCGTTTGGGACTGGCACTGCAGCCTTGTGCTGGCCTAGGTCACAGCATGACTAGGCCCCATTAGAGGAAGAGGACCCCTGGCCCTACGGCGTTCGTTTCTCCTTTTGTTTTTGTTACTTCTTTTTTTTGGTTCATTGTTGGCGCATCGAGTCACCCAAATGCTTAGCAGGTTGGGCAAGCCTATGGCAGGCGCCCAACCCTGTTTAACAGCAGTTGTTCGACCCATTGGGCTCCGGCTCGTGGGTTTTGGAAGGATGCATGGTCTGGTCCAGCGGACCAGACCCTTCAGCTAACCCGGTTACCTTGCGTTTGGAGCTGGGCACCCTGCGGGTTGCCCGCACGCCCAACTAAGACACCCAGAATTTTTTTTATTTTACTTGTTTTCTTTTTGTAACAAGTTTTGGGATGGAGTACTGGTCTGAACCATGGGTTCAGACCAGTACTACAACCGGTTTGGGTTGGCTGGTTCGTGGGCCAGGCCCAGCCCGGGCGTGGCACTTGGTGCCAGCCGGGTTTTCCTTTGTTGGGGCCGGGTGCGAGCCACGTGGTGCTGGGAACTCAGGCCACCTTTTGGCTAACCCCTTTTGGGTTCAGGTCTGAACTAAAAGTTCAGACCTGAGTGTGTTTGACAGCCTGGGTGTGGCACTTGGTGCCAACCCTGTTTTTCCTTGGTTGGAGCAGGGTGCCAGCCGTGAGGTGCTGGGCACCCAGGCCATCTTTTGGCCGCCCCTTTCGGTTCAGGTCTGAACTAAAGGTTCAGACCTTAGGGTGTTTGACAGCGCGGTCTGGTCCCATGGACCAGACCCCTTTCCAACTCCATTGGCACCTAGATTTGCGGGGTTACCCATGGTTGTCACCTTGAGCAGCCTGTACCAGTCCCAATCGAGCCATTTCGGCAGTCTAGTCCGTACTATGAGTAGGACCATAACCCCCTTGGTGGATTCAGCAGTCTGGTTTGGAGGACCGGACCTGCACTTTCCTGTAGGCCCGCATTGGCAGCGAGTACGCGATTCCATTGTCGGAATCCCTGCAGCCTCGTTACCCCATCTAGTCGGTTGTCCCTAGTAATGACCTGTTCATTTTCTCCAACACAAAAACCTTACCCCTATCCGGACCTGAGTTGGTCCAGACTCATGTTTTGTCTTGCCCCACACCCTTTCGCAATTCGGTTAGGGTGTTTGGCATGCGCACACATGCCTTGGGATGCACCAGTTTCGGGAAATCTTATATATATGTATATATATATATATCGATAAGGTGAGCCTCATAACTTATATATATAAGTTAAAGCACATAGTTGAGTGTTTCGGTGCGACCGAATGGACACGTGGCACTCTTGTGTCCCATCCAAGTGTTTCCACAGATATTTTTAGACTCTGAAATGGTATGACTTGCATAGTGTTTATTTTACAATCATCCTGTCAAATGTTTTTTTTCAGGTCCGCAGGCGCGGCACCCCAAACCGTGGAAATGCTAATGTTATTCTCATAAGTTGGGAATATCCCAGATTTCCTCAGTAACACGTAATTGTGTTGAATCAAGTATGATGGTCTTTCGTGTCGTGATTGCATCTTTTCTTCTGCAAGAGCGACGATCCACCTTGGAATGCAAATGTAATTCCCATACGTATGAGAATATTGTCAAATTCAATCTCAACACTTAAGTACGCCAAATCATGAATTTTCCCTACAAGAATAATTTCATGTTATACAAAGTGTCAATCTTAATGATTGTCAACTACTTGAGTGATGAAAATTGATGAAATTTCATATGCATGAATCTGTATACTTGCTTGCACATTTTCTCGTCTCTCAGAAATGAAATTGTATAATGCCTCTGTTCCTTAATTTTGTGAAAATGATAGAAAGCATGTGGTATTAGTACACTTTGCACGTGGCACATCCTAACACTTGTACTGAGTAGTGAGTACCTAGATTGGTACATTGCTTGAGGCATTGGTGAGTGCACAAGGTGCACTTCATGAAATGAAAAGGCTGAAACTTAAATACCATAGGGTATGAATGAATATGATTTGTGTTTGGACTCGATTGGAGTCTCTGGGCAAAGGTCCTTTTGTCGTGAGTGGACTCACATGTGACTATACCCTAATTTAGAAAAGAAATAATATGGTACTATGATCGCTTTCACGAGCGATGTGCTCTTGTTGGCCGTGTGAGGCTAAGCACGTGGATGGCAGGCTAAGTCTTCGTTTTGCGTACCTCATGGGGACCACGAGGCATAAAATCCTCGTTAAGAGGTATGACTAAATAATGTGCCTAAGAAAGATAAACCTGCTTCGCCCCTTTCACAAACGGTTCACCTTGGAGAGGGTGGATGGTACAACACTGAGTGACTTGTCGTTACTACGACACGTGTTTTGACAGGAGCTGTAGCATCCTTTGGCCTCTAGTCACTCAGAGTCAGAGAGGTCGAGGTTGCCTTTTCAGGACCTCACTACTGCAGTAGTATGGATTGCAATCCTTGCCTATGCGAGAGTTTCTCTCAGCTGCGTGTTGCTCGCATGAGGTTTACTCGGTCTGTAGCATCTCCGATTACCACACTAGAATTTGAATAACAGACGCCGGGTGCATGTCTCACAGAATGCGAGGTTCCTTCGCGTACTCGAAGGAGTAACAAAAAGAACTTAAAGACTAACCAATCACAACTGACATACTGTAGTTGTTTCAGTTACTTTACTTGTTCAACACTTGTTCTAGTTACTTTACTTGTTCAACAGTTACTTCAGTTACTTTACTCGTTCAATACTTGTTATAGTTCTGTTATTGCTCTTAGTTACTTTCTTATATTTACTTCAGTTCTGTTACTTTTTCAATTGACTAGCACTTGTCACGTACGCACTTACCTGACACAGACACCTACACTTGTTAGTTCTTGTTTCTGTTCCCTGTTTTTCCTCTTAGAATTGATATATATATCGTGGTTGTTTCTTCACCACCTCGCAAGAGGACTGACCCTATTTTATGGGGATATAGGTGACAAACATGTACAGTGTTGATGCGACGGCACACGGTGGAGGCTTGGGGACCCACACTTAGCTGTAGATCCTGTCCTAGTGGTTTTGGGTTTTGGTTGGGATGAATTCCCATTTCTGAGATTTTGTACTATTACATTTTGTAACTTTTAAACTGTCGGGGAGTAAACCCCTTTATATTTGTAGTTGTACCTTTATTTACACTGTTAGTTATTTTTGCTGTACTCACCTGTGGTCGTCCAGACTCGCGACTTTGCCACCTTCCTTACACCATGTTTTCCATTGTTTTCAGTAAAATCTTTAAAAAAAAAATTCATAGAAAATGTAAGGTTTTTACAAGGTCCGGGTTTGGGACGCCACACTATATACAAACTAGCAAATACTTGAGAGAAATGGATCAATGAAGCGAACTTACTTCAAATCGTGGAAGAAATGACTCTGAGATGCTCCGTTTGCTTCGAACGAGGTTCGATTCTTCCTTCGAGAGGTCAAACTAGGTCAGATGAGGTCGACCTAGTTGAGGAAGCTGAAGAGCAGGTCAAGCTGCTCAACCCAAGTGGTTTGAACCAAATTGGGTTCGGTCCAAGTCAACTAGGTTCAGACTTAGCCCAAGTTGACTGGGTCTGGGTTTAGAAAATAAAACCAAGGTTTGGGACAAAAAAGGACTTTGACTTTGACTTCAAACCCAACTAGGGTCAAGTCAAGTCAACTGGGTTTGGACCAGGTTAGGTGAGCTAGAACCAGGTCAGGCAAGCTAGGACTAGATCAGAAAGGCTCAGACTAGGTCAGGCAGGCTCAAACCCACTCAGGCAGGCTAGGCTAGGTAGGAGAGGTTTAGGAGAGAGAGAGAGAAGGCATAAGGGGGGTTGACAATTTTTTCTAAAGGGGGGGCAAGGCTATTTATAGCCAAACTTGCTTAGCCCCTAAGCAAGCTCTTCTTCTTCTGGATTTTTCTAGAAAAAACTAGAAAAATCCAGAGGCTTCTTTCCCCTTCTTGCCCTTTCTTTCTGAAGAATTCTAAGAGGTTCCTTTTGGTGTGAGGCCCACATGGAAATTCCATGAGATATTTTGTGGGTCTCACCAGAAATATTTTCTTGGGTCTCACCAACATTTTCGTAGGCCCCGCAAAAAATTCAGGTTTTCGGTGTTTTTTTTTAATTCTGAGTAGTCCATTCTCTTCATATTGACGTAACTAAGAAAGTTGGCTCATACAAATTGTTGATTTTATTCAGGGAGGAAGTTATGACTCCCTGGCGGTTTGAACATATATTCGCGAAGATACGAATATCCTAAGTATATCTAGCTTGCAGGAATCGATTCGATTCACATTTTGAGTATAGATGCTATTTTCACCTGGAAATGCCTCGTAAATTTTATTCAGAAGTTGTCTGAAAAATTGTGGGTCTTACAGAAAGAAACTGTTTTAAGAGATGACAAAAATTGATAGTAGAAAACTCTCTCAATCCTGTATGTCCACAGAATGTTATGGTTGAAATAATGCTTCAGGATTGCCCCTTACCCTGAATGGGGAGAAAGAAACTGTTTTAAGAGATGACAAAAATTGATGGTAGAAAAACTCTCTCAATCTTGTATGTCTATAGGATGTTATGGATGAAATAATGCTTCAGGATTGCCCCTTACCCTGAATGGGGAGAAAGAAATACCTCGTTAGAAAGAGGCTCAGGTTTATCCCTTAACTTGAAAAGAAATACCTCGTTAGAAAGAGGCTTAGGTTTATCCCTTAACCTGAAAGGGAATACCTCGTTAGAAAGAGGCTCAGATTTATCCCTTAACCTGAAAAGAAATACCTCGTTAGAAAGAGACTCAGGTTTATCCCTTAATCTGAAAAGGAAGAAAGAAATACCTTGTTAGAAAGAGGCTCAGGATTATCCTTTAACCTAAAAAGAAATACCTCGTTAGAAAGAGGCTTAGGTTTATCCCTTAACCTGAAAGAGAATACCTCGTTAGAAAGAGGCTTAGGTTTGTCCCTTAACCTGAAAGGGAAAGAAATACCTCAAAAAATGAGGTTCAAGTTTATCCCTTAACCTGAAAGGGAAGAAAGAAAGAAGATTGATGAGAATTATTGAAAATTGATAAAAAAGATTTTGCTTGATCCTGCCTGCATATTAGAAATTTTGAAGTAAAGATGTTCAGAAAAACTAATAAAAATTCATTGTTGAGGAGAAGATCAACCCAAAGGCTGATTTTGAAAGAGACTAGCAAAATATAATTCTTTTGACAGAAAGGATCAACCCAGGAGCGAATTTTGAGATGATGATCAACACAAGAGTTGTTTTGAAAATAATCAACATGAGGGTTGATTTCGAAGAATGATCAACACGAGGGTTGATTTTAAAAAATAATTGGTTCGAAAACAGTTTCTGCAAAAGAAGATAAACACGAAAGTTGATTTTGAAAACATGATTGGTTCAGAACCAATTTTTGAAGAAAGAAGATCAACACAAGGGTTGATTTGAAAATGACTAGTTCAAAGCCAGTTTTGAAGAAAGACTCAACCCAAGATTTTGAAAAAGACCATTGCTTTGAAAAGCTCTTGGTGATCATGATGAGATTTTGCAATTTTTTTTAAAAATTCATGATTTTGGATAAACCCCTATGGGTAATCTTATTGCTCTCATGAATGGTGTCAGGATTATCCCTTATCCTGAATGGGAAATGATAGGAAATAGAAATTGATGATGAAAAGATTTTGTTTGGTCTTGTCTGTATACAAGATGTGAAAATAAAATTTCAAAATAAAAAAATGCTCCAGTATAGCAAAATGAAGGAAATAGTAGATATTAGAGATACAAAGAAACTTGATGCTTCATTAATGAAATGTTAACAAGTATCTGAGGATTTTATTGAGAAAAAGTAAGGTGAGAAAATTTGAAAATAGATGTCAGGACTGAAAATATAGGAATAAAAAAATCTAGGAGAAAAGAAATGAGAAAATAACAAGCAAGATCAAAATAAGATTGAGAATTCGAGATCCAAAAGAAAGGAAGAAAAGAAAGAAAATCACCTGGAGTTTTTGAAAAACAAAGGAGAATTTTTAGAAAAGGATTTCTAGGGTTTTTAGAAAATTGATCTGAAGAAATAAGGAAGAAGAAAATATACACCTGGATTTTTAAAAATAGATGAAAATTTTGTAAGGAATATCTAGGGTTTTGAAAATGTAAAGAAATTCCAGAAATAAACGAGAGTTACAAGGTAACATCTACATTAACAAGCAAAATTATGTAAACAATGATGCGCAGAACAACACTCCCTAGAAGCTGACTCTAATATGCAAACTTTGAAAGAGCTTGTAGGACCTTAATCCTAACTCTAAGGTTTTAATCATCTGATTTCAATCAAGATATGCCGATATACTCAAGCCAAAGCTCGAAGTACGTGGCATAGAAATTTTTCTGGTTCTAGGGTAATGGTTTTTCAACATCCTTGAGCACCTGCCGATATACTTCGGACTATGGCCCTTGGTACGTGGCAGGAGGGTTATTAGCCAAGTCAAAGTAAGCATGAATAAATCTCCTCAATTTGGTCCTACCAAACCATACATAATCCTATATGCATTAATGTCATCTCGGTATGATTCTTGGTCTCTAAAGTTGCATGAAAATGAAGCTGACATTTGAAGAATAATAACTTAGTCAAATTTAGGCAAGACAAAGGCATTTAATTCGATCAGACGAAGATGAGTCCCATCTCGATCGCCACTTCTGTGATCGTTACAAAAAAAATCTCTTTCTTTCTTTCTCCTTTTTGAGGGAAAAAAGGAGAGAAGAGAAACTCTTTGAAAGGTCTCACATGACCTTTTGAAAAGATGTTTTGAAATTTACTCGCCTCCATTTTGAAATTTTGCAAGAAAAATGGAGAGACGGGATTCGCTCGTTGGTACAAGGTTCAACACATCTTGGCGCCTTTACCAGGGGTAATTGAACCAAGGAACGAATTCATGCCTTTGCTTTGCCTAAATTTGTTTGAGAGTTTATTCTGAAAATCCTAAATGCACATGGAGTCAGGCTTGTGCTATGATTTTTGAACTTGAGGAATGTGTATGCTTTTCTTGGAATTGTTTCAGAAATTTGGATTTTTCTAAGTGATTTTGAAAATGGGTTTGAAAATATCCTTTTAGGAATGTCTTTGAAGTTCAAAAAATAATTTTTTGAAAGGTTGAAATTTGAAATAGACTTGGATTTGAAAGCTTGCAACTGAGGATTTGGAAATTGGATTCAAAAGTTGAGAACTTTGAAATCTGAAAGTGATTGAAAATTGAAGTTGAATTGATTTTGAATTGAGAATCAAGATTTAGAAATCAATTCTAAGATTTGAAATCATAATTGAATTTGAAATTTGAACTTGAACTTGAAATTAGAAATGATATTGAATTTGGAATTGGAATTTTGAATTCCGATTTTGAGATTGAGTTTGATTTGAAATTGGAAATCGATTTTTTCAAATTGAATTTGGAATTTAAGATAAGATTTTGAAATAAATTTCAAACATTTTATTTGAAATAAACTTCAAAATTTTAAAATTGAATTTGAAAATGAAAATTTGAAATTTTGGAATTTTGAAGAGAAATAAAGAATTTTGAAATTAGCATTTGAATTTGAAATGGAATTCAAAGTTAAAATATGAAATTTAGAAATGTGAAGTTTAGAAATAAGGATTGAAAATTGGAATTTGAATTAATATTTAAAGCTGAGTGGAATTTTGAAATAAAAGGATAAATCTATATTTGTGAATGGAAATTGAAAATGGTTTTGAATTTTGGAAATAAAAAATTGTTTTTAAAAATCTATTTCAAGAATCACTTGGCATTTTGAAAATGTCTTGAAATAATTTAAAAAAGATGATAAGTCATGATGAATTCTATCTTAAATGATGAAATGCTTAAAAGAATTTATTTAAAATTGGAATTTTAAAAACAAATTTCGTTCTTTAATAGAATTAAAATGAGATTAATTTTTAATATATTCATGACTATGGTCACAAATATATTTTAATTTAATCTTCATTTAAATTCTAAGAAAGAATAAAATTATTTTTTGTGCTTTTATAGAATTAGAGCAAGATTAAATTTTCATATATTCATGACTATGGCCACAAATATATCTTGATTTGATCTTTACTTTGAATTCTGATAAAAGAATAAAAAGTATTTTTTTGAAAATATGGTAATTTTCAGAAAGGACCTTAAGTGTAGGTCAAATTTTATTTCATAAAAGATAAAAATCCTAAGTATTGTTCGCATTTTGACTATGATCATAAATGTGAACCATTTACTTAGGGTTATTTACCTCTTATTAGAATGGTGTGCGTGCCATTCGTGTTATCCCACAGTGTTTTTTTGAAAAATAAGGTAAGAGAGAAATGTCGCAAGCAATTACGAGAATTTAAAATGCAACTATATGCTCATACATTCTAATCTAAACAGAAAGATAGAAATTCTCATTAATATGAAATTATTATAATTGAAATTAAAGATTGAAATTCTTAATCTAGGAAAAGAAATCAGCATCTTCCAGGCTTCCCTGCAAACACAAGATAACACAAGGCAAAAAAAATGCAAAATATAGAAAAGAAATTGAAAATATCATGTTAAAACTAACATGCATATGGTTATGCCTAAGCTATGATAGAAATGCATATGCTAATGAAGATGCAATGCCTAATGCCTAATTAGACTGAATGCCTATGCAAAATGGTGTGTCGATGCCTAACTATACTGAATGCCTATGCAAGATGATGTGCCAATGCCTACTGGACTAAATGCACATACAAAATGAGATGCCAATGCCTAACTAGACTGAATGCATATACAAAATGATATGCCAATACCTAACTGGACTGAATGCATATGCAAAATGATATGCCAATGCCTAACTGGACTGAATGCATATGCGAAATGATAGGCCAATACCTAACTGGATTGAATGCATATGTGAAATGATATGCCAAAGTGTGTGATATGCAAGCAAGTAACCAATCTAATTGACTATACTGTGCAGGTGTTAATCCAATGTGTTGTATAGGTATTGTGCCTATATGCAAGTGTAGAAATACATAGTGATGTTAGACAAGCCTAACATATTGGTGTTAATCTAATATAATATGCAATTGATTAATGTAATTGTGATATGCAAGAGACGACTACAGTTGTTGTGTTATACACAGGCACTGTGCAGGAAGTGAGATGAAATGCACAGGGATGTGCAATACAGTGAAGTGCAATGGACATAAGAAATGAAATGCTAGTGTTGTATATGATATGCAAATCAGGTTGTGTGGCATGATGGTGCGAGGGCGATGGAATTGGATCAAACAAGTTGCAGTGAGAAGCATTAAAAGAAATAAAATTGTAGGCCTAGATTATGAAAACAGGAAGCAAAGAACAAGGTGGACAATGCAGTGGCACTGGTACTAACAAACATAGAGGAAATGAAGGTGTAGCAACAATCACAATGATTACAGAAACATTTAACAACTCGGTCTTCTTGATGCCTGCAGTACTGACTTTACTTGAGTAGGATGTGGCCAAAGGAGATGGTTATTAGACAATACGAGATTGTCCAGAAGATTGAGCTGGGCTATCTTTGTCGACATCCCACCCGTAAGATTGTTTGATCCCAGATCTAATGCCACCAAATTGATGTAATTGAAGAGCTCCTCTGGGATCTCACCAGTGAGTTGATTGCCATGAAGTGAAAGATTTGCCAGATTTCTCAGTTTGCCTATCTCCTTAGGAATAGAACCTTCAAAGGGGATTGTTGTTTGGCATTAGTCTTTCAAGACAAGTTACATTGGCAATGCCTGCAGAAATGCTGCCGAAAAGCAGATTATTGTTGAGGGTTATTGTAAACACCCCAAATTTTTCAAAATGTTGTAAATATTCCCCGTTTGCCCTTGACCCTGTTTTCTGACAAAATTGAGTCAGTTTAAAACAAAAATCCAGTTTATTCCTCGGATTTACTGGAATCAAATCAATTTTCTTATATCTAACTCAATTTTGGATCCAGATCCAGTTAAAATCAAAATTTGAGCCTCGTTATCCGAATTTTGATCAAAATTTATAAAAATCCAAAAATAAATTTCTGAAAGGCTCAGACAGTCCATCCGACATTCGTTTGGATCCATTGCCCTATATTCCTCGATTCGAGACCCAAAACTCGAATACATTCTCAAAACCTTGGATCCAAACTCGTTTTCTGAAGGAATTTCCAAAATTCAAAACCCAAATTCTCAGAAAACCCCTCTTTTGTAAATATTCCTCAAAAAAATCCAAAAATAGTTTTAAATCACTCATTTCCCTTTAGTTTTAAAGTTTTTATGTCAAAAATACAAAAATCAGAAAACACAAAGAAAATACAAAGAAAATAAGCTCTTAAAACCACCTTTTGAAAAATCGTCTTTTGTTAAAATCTATCTTTTTTGAAAAAACCTTATAAAAGAGCCTCGTTTTGGAAATTTTGATAAAATTGAAGGACGTGCTTGAAAAGAAGAAAACCCTAATTCGGTTTTTCAGAAGATCAAGTGGCTGCCTCTTCCAGCTCTCTCTCTCTCTCTTTCTCCTTCCCCTCCCTCACTACCCTCTGGAAACCCCCATAGACCTCTTCCTTCGCGGATCAATATCAATCCCTAACCGATCTTCCTCTCTCGTTCATATGTAACGGAATCCCCTTCCGGATGTTTCTTCTTCTTCTTTAAAAGGGGCTCACAGGGAAGAGGTGCAGGATCATGTCTCACCCCATCAGATTAACCCCTGGCGTCAAGCAATATCCATCTTTCGCCAAGCTGCATCACGTATTCATCGCCATTCTGCAGATCCATTGCCTCTCGATCCATTGTTCTCGTATCACCTTTTCCTTCTCGATCAAGCCTCCTCCCCTCCTCTTCTTCTCAATCAGAAGAAGATCTTAAGAAGGAGACAAAAGGGAAACTCCTTCCAGCCCCTGCAAAGAAATCAAGTAAGTCCCTCTCCATTTTTCCTTAACTTTCTCCGAATTGTCTTTTTTTTTTCTTCTATTTTGACCTCCGTTCACGCACCATGGGTGGTGTTAGATTGCTTGCGTAATCTCAACCCACCTCTTGTGCAAAAGCAAATGGAAGTTCCTAATTCCAACATTTCTTTTGTGTTTTTTTTTTTTTGTTATTGTTCCACGATTTACCATTGCCCTGATCACACTATCAAATTCAGTAATGTTTTATGATTTTTCTGAATCCCAGTCCAACTGTTTTTCTAAATCTTGCCGTCATTTTGATCTTCTGGTGAGCTGCGGATTTCCTGCTTGATCTTTGTTTAGACATTGATTTCTTGTCTCTGTTAGTCATGATATTTTCATTAAATATTATTGTTGCTGATATTGCTTGAATATGGTACTCTTTGCAACACGCTTTAACAATTTCTATAAATTTTGTGTTCATACTTTATGTGGTCATTCCCTTTTGTCCATGCAATGTTATCTGCTTATTACAATCACAATCGTTAACATAACCTGCTATCGGGTTCATTGGTTGCCTTCATGGGATTCCCCATCCCCAAGGTCCCCCAGCAACCAATTGAGGTTGTCCATCTCTTCACTCATGACCCCTCGATGTACAATCCTCTTTCTGGAGGAGTCCAGACTGAATATCAATAGATGTCGTCAGATATCCTGTTGAGCTGATAAAAAAAAAAGGGGGGGGGTTGGGAATAAAGGTAATGTGGGTCTTATAATCAAAAGTCTTAGTTTAAATTCAGGACCAATGATATGCGAGGATCAACTTGATTTCCTCTTCCTTGAGTCTTCCATGAAAATACAGGTTACAGAGTGAAGTGATGAAGGGGAGGGGAATTGGCTAGAAAATCCTGTTATCCGTATGACTTCCTTTTCATTATTTATTTATTATTATTATTCTGTTCTTCTTTTTTTTTTATCCCATCAAAATGTCACATATCCTCTTAAATCAGGATTCCTTTTTCATGAATCGTTGGTGGTATTTGGAATCTCCATCTTATTTCCCTGTTTTAAGCATTTGACAGAAATGAAGAGTTTGTGGTTTTTATCATAGATTCTTCGATATGTGTTGGTTTTCCTGTTCAATTGGAGCTTCATGTTGATTCCAGTATGTTTAATCTGGTGTTCCTGACTTGAGACATTGTGTTTGGCGCAACAATAAGTGAATAGGTCTTGTACTGATGATCCAAAAAAAAAAAACCTCATCAAGCAAACAGGGTCCTTACTGCTATCGTGGGATTGCAAGCATCCCATTGTGGAATGAAGGACAGAAGGCTCTCGGGTGACCTATGTATCACTACTGGTTCAGAGACTTGTATTCATCAATATCAGAGATAGCCATAGTGCTGGAGAAAATAGGCCATCATACCAGACCAAGCAAAAAACCTTGCATATAGCTGACCAAGTCGAAGGCAAAAATCAGAAGTTGTGTCAGAAACACAACATTATTTTACCTGATGGTCCCTCCCTGTCACTTATTGGCATAGTCTCCATCATTCTAATTATCTACTTGTCATTTATTTGCAATGTCTTACATCATCATCTTCATTCCTTTATTGTTGAGATCATGACCTAGAGATACTGTGAATATTTTAAGATATCAATGCCTTATTTCTATTGTCAAAATTAGGAATAATTGGTTGGTTCTGCCACAACATTTACTCAGGTCAGTTTAATGATTCTTTAAGCCTAGCGTAAGTGCATACTTTCCCTTGAATGACAATAAGTGTGCTCTACAGGGCCCATTATGGGCTACGTTTACAGTTTAGGGGATCACAAAGGGGATATTGTTGGTATGGGTGCATGGGAAAATTTTGATTTATTATTATTTTCAAGTACTTGCGTATGTTCATTTGTTATCTACCTTTTTCGCATGCTTACATTTCCCAACCTGCCATCAGCCACACCTTCATTTATGTCCTATATCCATCAATGGGCCTGTGCCTAGCATATTCATTTCAATAGGTATGTACAGTTGCTTTACAGTAAACATGTTCTGTAGCACATTCACAACATCATACAATTTTTTGTTGCATGGATAGTCTTTTTATCTTAGCTTTCAATCTTGTATATGAATATATTCACCCATACCATCCTTGTTAATGCATTATACTTGCCTTCACATTCTACTTGCCTTCACTGACACAGCAAGTCTTCATTCTAATATTATCTATACCTGTAATCTATGGCTATTATTAATTGAGTCTGTCTCTCTCTATTTATACTAAAATCTTTCCAAATGTTTCTATATTTTCAAATGCACATGATTTGTTCCTGTAAGATTGTAATTAATGTTGATATGGTTCATGCTCTACTCTTCTTGCTTCTCTATATTCTCATTCCTTTTTTTTTATATATATATGGTTTAATCCACCTTCCTGCAAAATTCTATTATTATTATGCTCCACATGTATGCTCCTGTAACACTCATTGTTACAACACCACAACATCTCATCTCATAGTATTTTTTTTTCTTTCCTTACATGGGTTGTTCGGTAAACTCCTTTACTACCATCTTGCTGTCAATACCGTCCAGTTGCCTATTACACCTACAGGGTATGCACTGTTTGTTGCATTTCACCTTTGCTATACCCATGTTACACCTGTATTAACATCTTCATCACATTTTTTTTTCTTTCTTTTCTTTCTTTCTTCTCTCACAGTGGTTCACCAGAAAACACTGTGGCTTTTTCATTATTATGGTAGTTCATCTAGGACTACCATAACTGTCATTTCTTTTACAGTGGTTCATAAGGAACCACTGTGGCTTTTCCACTGTTATGACAGTTCATTCTTTTACAGTGGTTCACAAGGAACCACTGTGGCTTTTCCACTGTTATGATAGTTCATCTAGAACTACCATAAATGTCATTCTTTTACAGTGGTTCACAAGGAACCACTGTGGCTTTTTCTTTGTTATGATAGTTCATCTAGAATCATCATAATTGTCATTCATTTTCTTATAATGGTTCACAAGGAACCATTATGATCAGTCTTTGCTATGGTAGCTCATCAAGAACCACTATAGTTACATTTTTTTTTACAATGGTTCACATAGAACCATCGTAATCCTTCTTTACTATCGTAGTTCATCAAGAACTATTATAGTTGCATTCAGCATTTTTTTGGTTCACAAGAAGCCACTATGATCTTTCATTTCCATAGTAGTTCATCACGAGCAACTATGGCCATTACATTTCACGATGGTTCATCTTAAACCATCCTGGCCCTTGCCTTCATCCATTGCATATAGCCTTTCATTTACCTATGGTATTGCATATGTATATATATATATACATATATATACCTGCATACATGCATATTTTCTAACAAATGCAGGGTATGTCATATGCCTTTCTCATTCAACATGAGTAAAGCACCTTGTGTTAGAATTGGAATAACCATTTGCATTTACATTATTAACCTAATTTCTTCCATTTCCCTTTATTGCTAACTCCATCTTGCAGGAATACGTGAAAAGCTTGAATTAGAAATTTACGATCTTAGTGTTGTAATAAGCTAGATATTAATGAAAACTCTACATTTCCAGTCTTAGATAGTATGGATGAGCATATAAAACCCAGAAAATTGCTTGTTTCATGTCATTTTGCCTTTATTTTTCAAAAATCCACTATGGTGAAACACGAATGACTTAGGCACCATTCTAATAAAAGGTGATTAAATCCTAAGTTGATGATTTGCATCAATGGCCATAGTCAAGGTGTGAACAAAACTTAGGGTTTTCATCTTTTATGGAATAACACTGGATCCACACTGGATCCCTTTAAAAAATCATCATATTTGTTTATATTTTCTTCTTTTATCAGGGTTTAAATTAAAATTAACTCAAAATATATATCAATGGCCATAGTCAGGATATATTGAGAGTTAATTTCATTTTAAACTCTATAAAAGCACCAAAATATGTTTTATTCTTCACCTAAATTCAAATATGATTATTATATAATATATTCAATGACCATAGTCGGGGATGTATTATATATTCAATCTTATTTCAATTCACTTAAAGAATGAAATATGTTTTTCAAATCCAATTTCAAAATTCTTTAAATTCATTCATCATTTAGGATAGAATTGCATCATATTTTCAAAATTCTTTTTCAAAATCCAAGTAATCTTGAATATCTTTCTACAAATTCTATTTTAATTCATCAATTCTATCTCGTTTCAAGATTCAAAATTCAATTTCAAAGTCCAATTTGACTTTGGAATTTTAAAATTCAAATTTTATATTCAAAATTCCAATCTCAAATTCAAATCAAATTTCAAAATTCAATTCAGCTTTGAAATTCCAACATTCATTTTTCAGGGTTCAATCCCCAAATTAACATTTCAAATCCAATTTCAAAGTTCAATTTAACTTTGAAATTTCTGATTCATCTTCTGATTTCAAAATTTAAGCTTTAAATCAAGTTTATCCTTTATTTTTTTTCATTGAATCTTGATTTTCAAAATTCAAAATCAAAGTTTTGAGATTGATTCTGAATCTCAAAATTCGATTTTTCCTAAATTTTAAATTCAATCTGGGTTTTCAAAACCCAGATCCATCTTCAAAAGTCCTATTTGGACTTTCAAAATCCAATTCTAAAATTAAAACCCAATTCCACTTTGGATCCAGATTTCCAAAATCCAATCTCCATTTTGGATTTCAGACTTCGGATCCAATTCCATTTAGGATTCTAGATATCAACTTCATTTTAGATTCCAGACTTCGGATCCAACTCCATTTTTGGATTTCAGACTTCGGATCCAACTTCATTTAGGATTCCAGATTCAACTCCATTTTGGATTCCAGACTTCAGATCCAAATCCATTTAAGATGCCAGATTTCAAATCCAAGTCTATCTTGATTTTCAGATTCCAAAAACCAATTCCATTTTTCATATCCCATCTAGATCTCTTAAACCCAATTCTATTTTCAAACTCCATTTGGATTTCTCAAATCCAAATTCCATCCTGATTTCAAACTTCGAATCTGAAATTCAATTTCATTTCAAATTTCATCTCCTCTCCTAAATCCAGGTTCAAAATTCAAATTCAAAGTCCATTTCTGACTTTGAAACTTCATTTCTTTTTCTTTTTCAAATCATTCTTTTCAAATTCAAGATTTATTTTTCCAACTCTAATTATTTCAAGACTTAGAACTTCAAAAAATCTCTCCAAGTTCTATCTCGAAGTTCTAAGTTAGATTCAACTTTCAAAAACCATTTCTTCACTCCATTATCAAGTTCATCTCAGAAATACTTGAAAATTTCCAAATCATTTTTTTTCAAAAGAGCATACATCCTTGCATTCACACAAGCATGATTCTTTGTGCACTTTTAGATTTAGAATAAATTCTTAAATAATATTTTAGCAAAGCAAAAAGGCATAAATTCTATCCTTGGTTCGATTACCTCTGGTAAAGGCGCCAAAAACGGTCGAACCTTGTACCGACGAGCGAATTCAATCTCTCCATTTTTCCCGCAATATTTCAAAAACGGAGGCGAGTAATTTTTCTAAATATTTTCAAAATTAAGGTCAAGTGAGACCTTCGCAAAAGAGTTTCTCTCTCTCTTCTTTTCTTTTCTCTTCTCTTTTCTTTTTCTGTCTTTTATTTCCCCTTCTAAAAGGGAAATAGAGGTTGGAAAGGAAAAGATAAGGAAGAGAGAGAAATACAAGAGAGGAAAAATTTTGTGATGATCACAGATTTGCCAACTGTGATGGGACTTCGTCACCGTCCGGTTGAATTTGTGCCTTTGCTTTACTTTGATATTATCTATGTCTTTATTCTTCAAAATGTCAGCTTCATTTTCATGCAAACCTTAGGAGCCTAGACTCTATCATAAGCTGACATCATTGCATATAGGATCTAAGTATGGTTTGGTAGGACCATATTGAGGAGATTATTCCATGTTCACTTAGATTTAGGTCTGAAAATACAACTCTCCTTAATTCTAGGGATTGAATGCAAATAGTGTATGTTTCTCTTCATTTAATTTCTATCTCTTTTAGGACTTGCATTAGAGCTTTCTGGTTTTATTGCATGTTGAGCATGTTTTCGAAAACATCCCTACCTATATTGTTCTGGTCTTCACGTTGCTGGGCTGTCTCACTGAACCATAGTTCGGGAGAGAGCCTCACAACTGGACCACTTATTTGGGTTCGCGCCCCCCTACCACGTACCTAATGGCCATAGTCCGAGATATATCGATAGGTGCTCAAGGATGTTGGGAAGCCATTACCTTAGAACCGGAGAGATATTTCTATGCCACGTACTTCGAGCTTCGGCTTGGGTATATCGGCATACCTTGATTGGAATCAGATGATCTGAACCATAGAGTTAGGATTAAGGTCCTACAAAGCCATTTCAAATATTGCATTTAGAGTGAGCCTTTAGGGAATGCTGCTTGTGCATCCTTGTTTGTACAACTATGATTCTATGATGTTTCTTACATTACCTTATATTTCCTAAAAACCCTGGGTATATTATTCAAAATTCTCTTTTTGTTTTCAGAAACCCAGGTGTACTTTTCCTTTTCTTCTATTTCTTCAATTTTTCTGATCCTGCATGCAATTCTTCAAATTTTAAATCTTTACCATCTATTTTCAAAATACTTTTTTCTCTTATCTTTCCAATGTATCTTCTGATTCTATTTTTCTTGTTTATCTTCTCATAAATGAATTCTCTTTTTCGTCAAGAGATATCCTTTCCAAAATAGCATTTTTTCCTTTATATTCTAGTTGTTTATTCCTCCCCATGGAGTAACAATGCAATTGTTACGGATTCTGTGACGACTCAATCTCTAGTAATGGGATGTCATTTTTTCAACCCATTTAACCTGATTCCTTCTCTTGTCAAAAACTTCTCCTAATAAATTCTTCAGTCTAAACCCTCCATTTACTCTGCAGAAAACATGGTTCAGATGCGGACAGGAAAGGAGACTGCTCAACAATACAGTGATAGTGAGATAGAATGAATGAATTCTCCCCAGGCATCCAGAGGACAAGGTCAGAGCAAGGGAGATGATATTGACCACGCTATGTACGGTTTGTTCTAAAAGATGATGGCCAGGATGATGTCGAAGCAAGCCGAGGCCAATTTGAAAGCGGCAGTTCCTAAGAGCAAACTGAGGAAGAAGCCTGTAAAAAAGCAAGTCCGAATCATCAGAAAGAAGGTGCAGCCAGACACTACTTCTGAGGACACAGAATCAGCGGAGGAAGAGTCAGAAGAGGAAGAACAGTTTGTGTTGAGTCAGAACCCTCAGCGGCAGTTTATGAAAATAGCAACTGAGGAGCCTGAATCTGTGAACAAGCCACTCCAGCTGAGGATCCAATGCGCGAGCAATTGAAGGAGATGACTCGAGCAATCAAAGATAGTCAGGCCAAGAGCAAGGGCAAGCAAACCTATTTAGGCGAAGATTTCTACGATGGCCTAGACGGGGATGATAACCTGGAGAATCTCCCTCGCAAGTTCCTCAAGTTTGACGGAACCGGTAATCCAAAGGCTCACTTGGCCACCTTCTATGCAAAGTGCAGCCAGTTCAGGAAAGATAACAAGGCCTTGTTCATCTGTTTTCCTCGCAGCCTAGAAGGTACAACAACCAGGTGGTATGCGGACCACATTAACCCTATCAAACTACGAGAGTTTGATAAAGTAGTGAACTTATTCATCGAGCGCTTCATGTTCAATGTTGAGGCCTCGCCCACTCTCAACCATCTGTATAATTTGAAGCAGAATGAGAATGAAAGAGCAAGAGAATTTATTCACAGATGGAGAAGCACCTGCAACAAGATGAAGGTTCCCATTCCAGAGGAGCATGCATTGCAGATAATCCTCAACAATTTCTCTGAGCCTCTGAGGAGCCTCATTGCCTCTTCTCTGGCAAAATCCTTTATCAAGTTGATTGAGCGAGCCGAATGGCTCGAGTCAGGAATGAAAAATGGGCTCTACAAGGGCATGCCACTGGTCAAGAATATCCAAGACCAAAAAAAGAAGGCACCATTCACTCACGCAGCTGATACCTCCGGCCATGATCATGACAGCAGCAGAAGAAACAAAAATGACAGCAAAAGTGGCCAGAACCACAGTGCAGCTCAAGGGGAAAAGTCTTCCAAGCAGAATGACAAGTCGTCTCAGTGTAACTTTTCACAAAAAGAAAAGATAAAGCGTGAAGGTTGGAGTAATGATCATGTGTTCACTTCTCTGAAACAATCGCTCGAAGAAGCCCTTGAATTCATGCTTACCAAGGGATTGGTGAAACTCCCAAAGGCCACGAATCCTCCCACAGTCATGGGAAGGTTAATGAATCAGTTCTGTAAGTTTCATCGAGTAGTGGGGCATGACACCAATCACTACTTCATTTTCAAAAATATTGTTCAGGATTGCATCGACAAGAGTCTCCTTGTTGAAGACGAAGAGAAAGACGAGCTAGCCATCATGACCAAGCCTTTCCTAGACTACTCAAAAGATTGATCATGCTAGAATTTTCTGCTTTCTTCCTTTTTTTGCCAGTAGGGGCAGGTCAGCCCCAATCCTTTTTGTGGCCTTTTGGTCAAGGTACTTGTAAATATACAGTCTTTTGTTATCAACTTTGCCTATCAATAAAATGTCAATTTTTCCTTATATCTTTAACATCAAATACTTCTTTCTTTTGCCGCACAGGGGCATTTGTTTTTTATATTTTCATTTCAAAAATCTTTTTCGTCATCGGCTTCTATTAAACCGTATTAAATCTCTATTCTTCTCAGAAGGAGGGACGATCCTGACATCGTTCATGAGAGAAATGATATTACCTATGAGGGTTTTTCAAAATCATGAAATATTGAAAATTTTCTGCAAAGTCTTCGTTACGATCGTCAAGGGTTCAATATTTTTGGTCCAATCTTTTTCGAAAACCAACCCTTGTGTTGGTCTTATTTTCCAAAACTGACTTCGAACCATTGTCTTCAAGATCAACCCTTGTGTTGATCTTCTATTCCAAAATTGGTTTTGAGTCATTATCTTCAAAAATCAACCCTTGTGTTGATTTTCTTTTCCAAAATTGGGTTTCAAACCATTATCTTCAAAAAATCAACCCTTGGGTTGATTTTCTTTTCCGAAATTGGTTTCAAATCATCATCTTTAAAAAAAATCAACCCTTGTGTTGATTTTCTTTTCCAAAATTGGTTTCAAACCATTGTCTTCAAGATCAACCCTTGTGTTGATCTTCTATTTCAAAATTGGTTTTCGAACCATTGTCTTCAAAAAATCAACCCTTGTGTTGATCATATTTTACAAAACTAGTTTTGAACCATTGTTTTCAAAAACCAACCCTGCTATTGATCTTCTTTTTCAAAATAGGTTTGAACTATTTTCAAAAATCGACCCTCATGATGATCTCTTTTCAGAAATCGACCCTCGTGGTTCTTCTTCGAAGATCAGTTCCCACGTCAATCATTATCCCAATTTAACCTTGCGGTTGATTTCCTTCCCAAAAATGATTTTCCACTTGTCTTTCAAATAAACATTCTCCTCTCACTTTAAAGATCCCATATGCAGGCAGGATCAGACAAACTCTTTGTCCTCAAAATCTTATTAATTTTCAGTCAATCTTGTTATCTTTATTAGTTTCATCCATTTTATTCATTTTTTAATTTGATCAAATTTTCATCAATTTACTATCAAATTTTATCAATTTCTATCAAGTTTTAACAATTTTTTCATCAATTTTATTAAATTTTATCAATCTTTTCCTTTTACCCTTTCAGGTTAAGGGATAAATCCGATGCCTCTTTTCAATGAGGTATTCCTTTTTCTTTATTGTTTTCCCTTTCAGGTTAAGGGATAAACCTGAACCTCGGCCTTCGAGGAATTTTTCTTCTTTCCCATTCAGGTAAGTTATAATCCTGAGACCCCTCACAGGAGCAACAATGTTACCTATGAGAATTCTTTTCAAAAACAAATTTTCAAATAAATTTCTTAAGTTTTTCCCCACTTTTATAAATTTAATTTTTTTTCCCTTTCAGATTAAGGGATAAACCTGAACCTCGACATTCGAGGTATTCTTTTTCCCTTTCAAGATAAGGGATAAACCTGAACTTCGTCCTACGAGGTCCTTCTTCCTTCAGGATAAGGGGTAACCCTGAAATCTTTTATCATCTTTCAAATTTTCATCATTTTTTACCAATTTTTCACCAGACTTTCATCAGCCTTTATCAATTTTTTCTTTGTCAATTTTTATCAAATTTTATTGATTCTTTATCAAATTTTATTGATGCTTCATCAATTTTTATCAATCTTTTTTTTATTAAATTTTTATCAATCGTAGCCTTCATCAACTTTTATCAATTTATTTTCTTCTTCCTCTTCTGGATAAGGGATAATTCTGAAAACCCCGACAATCATTCTCACTTCAATTTCTCAATATCTTGAAAATGCAGGTCTCCTCTTACGACTCTCGATCGGAAAAGCCAGAGCTCGTGCGGGTGCATTTTCAAAATCCAGTGCTCGTACTGGTACATTTTCAAAATCCGGTGCTCGTACTAGTACATTTTCAAAACTCGGTGCTCATACTGGGGCATTTTCAAAAATCAGTGCTCATACTGGGGCATTTTAAGAAAATCAGTGCTCGTACTGGTACATTTTCAAAAATCTAGTGCTCGTATTGGTGCAATTTCAAAACCCAGTGCTCATACTAGAGCATTTTTCAAAAAAAAAAAACTAGTACTCGTACTGATGCATCTTCAAAAATCCAGAGTTCGCACTGGTGCATTTTAAAAAAGCCAGGGCTCGTACTGGTATATTTGCAAAATCCAGTGCTCGTACTGGTACATCTAGAGCTCATGCTAGTGTCTGGTTGACTGATCAGTTAGCCCCCCAGGTTCAGTCTTTGCACTAACCATTTATAAAAAATCAAAGCTCTAATTTCGATTTCGACCTTTAGGTCATCCAAATTCTCAATTTTAAGCCTTTAGGTTACAATCTTCATCACTCTTTCCTTAATTTTCCTCAATTTTTGTCAATCTTTCATCAATTTCCATCTCTTTTCATCAATTCACCTTAATTTTATTCATTCCTCATTCAGGATAAGGGGATAATCCTTAAATCAGACCACATACAATCAACCATGATGGTCTTCTTCATTGCAAGTCAGATAATCCAGTCCTCGAACTGGTCATTCTCAAAAACTTTCAATCACAGTCCTCGTACTGGTGATTTTCAAAATTCAATCTTCTGATTGAAGATTTTCCTTTGAGATTCGAGTTTCGACTCAAACTTTTGATTCTCCTTTGAGATTCAAGTTTTGACCCAAACTTTCCAAATTTTCTTTTAAGATTCGAGCCCTGGCTCGAACTTTTCAGCTTTCCTTTGAAAATTTGAGTTTTATCTCGAGTTTTCTTTCCTTCAATAAATAAACTTTCAAAGTTTCCATTTGAGATTCGAGCCTCGACTCGAATTTTCCAGCTCTCCTTTGAAGATTTGAGTTTTAACTCGAGTCTTCGTTTCTTCAAAATCTAAACTTTCCAGTTTTCCTTTGAGATTCGAGCCTTGACTCAAACTTTCCAGCTTTCCTTCAAAGATTTGAGTTTTAACTCGAGTTTTCTTTCCTTCAAAATCTAAACTTTCCAGTTTTCCTTTGAGATTCGAGCCTTGACTCGAACTTTCGATCTTTCCTTCGAAGATTTGAGTTTTAACTCGAGTTTTCTTTCCTTCAAAATCTAAACTTTCCAGTTTTCCTTTGAGATTCGAGCCTTGACTCGAACTTTCCAGCTTTCCTTCGAAGATTTGAGTTTTAACTCGAGTTTTCTTTCTTTCAAAATCTGAACTTTCCAGTTTTTCTTTGAGATTCTATCCCCGACCCGAACCTTCCAGCTTTCCTTTGAATATTTGAGTTTCGACTTGAATTTTCTTTCCTTCAAAAAAATTATGAATTGGTCTAGTTTTCCTTTGAAGATTTGGGTTTCGACCCAAACTTTCTCTCCTTAGAAACCAAACTTTTTGGCTTTCCTTCGAAGGCTCGAGTTTTGACTCAAATTTTACAGCTTTCCTTGTAGAAGTTGAGTCCTGATTCAGATGTTCTTTCAAAACCAACTTTTGAGTTAGGCTTACCTTCAAAATCCAGTTTTATGCCAAGCTTGCCTTCAAAACTCCAAATTTATATCTACCTTCATAATTCAGCTTCGTGTTGGATTTTTCTTCAGGATCCCACTGGTGTGTCAAAACTCGATGTTAAGCAAATTTTTCGTCATCAAGGATTTCAGGAATATTTTGCCAAGTTGCCATAAAAAATAGTTGTTGATCTCAAGCTTTTATTACATAAAGAATTTACTCAAATCTCCTTTAGTATTCTTCCCAAAAGGGTGAAGCTTTTTTGAAGAAAGACTCAAAATTCAGATTTTTTGTTGGTCAACCAAGAGGATGAAGAAAAATCTTCGATATGACCGACGAAGGAAAATTCACTGATGTTGAAAAGCCATAAGTGAACTGATATTGATCATAGCTATGGCACATTCTTAAAGACCATTCTTTTTGCAGTAAGACAGTAGAAATATCTTGGGTGATAAAAGAATATACCCAATCCATATCTCCTCAGCTAGTTGAGCTGCAATCAAATATCCGCAAAAGGGAACTCTCAATTGTCGTCAAGATGAAGACGAATAGGCGTGCTCGACCCCCAAGGCCAAAGAAAATTTGGATCATCTCCGAGATGAAGGAGTTTGTGATGGATCCTTCTAGGGAACGTTCAAATCACCGTCAAGATGAAGGCGACTGCGATGAACCTCCTGACAAACCCTAAAAGATATTTGATTTTTGCTATCATCTAGAGATTTTTGACCAATAAGCTAATATCATCAGTATATTTTCTGAGAAAAAGAAGGATCAGAGCATCTCCAAGATGAAGGAGTTTGTGACGTACCCTTCCCAAAAAGTGAGAGAGAAAAGTCAGGACATCTCCAAAATGAAGGATGATGTAATAAGCTTCTCCCCAAAACCCAAGAAAACTTAATGACTCAAAGAGAGAGTGCAAAAAGATCATCATGGGAAAAACCCCAGGATATCAAACTGCCAAAACTGCCAAGAATCTTCTTTATCTATGTGAAATTCTTTTGTCAATATCTTTTCATTCAATTTCTTTTTTGAAGCTAAGAATATTTTCTCTCTTTTCATATCAAGGAAATGGATAGCTTCCTTGAAGAAAACCACACAACAATAATTTGACCTTGATTCGGGATTCTATAGAGTTAGCCCAGTTGGGGGTAATACTCTAGGTAGAAGAGGAAACATCTTTCAAAAATGCTTACTTCCAATTACCTTGAATCAACTACAAATTTTATCATTTTGGCAATATTTTCCAGCTTTCCTGATAAGAAATAAGTACTTGATGTCCATTTTGATGCATCTTGGTGTCGCCTTCCTCATTTTTTGCTTCATCGAGAAATTCGCCTTCTCCTTTCCAAAAGGATTGCCCTCCTTATCTTTCTCTTTGTCGAGAGATTCGCCTTCTCCTTGCTAAAAGGATTGCCCTCTTCATCTTTCGCTTTAATCGAAAAATTTGCCTTCTCCTTGCTCAAAGGATTGCCTTATTCATCTTTCGCTTTGATCGAAAGATTCGCCTTCTCTTTGCTAAAAGGATTGCCCTCCTCATCTTTTGCTTTGTCGAGAGATTCGCCTTCTCCTTTCTAAAAGGATCGCCTTCTTCATTTTTCGCTTTGATGAGAGATTCGCCTTCTCCTTGCTGAAAGGACTGCCCTTTTCATCTTTCACATTATCTAAAGATTCGCCTTCTCCTTGCTAAAAGGATGGCCCTCCTCATCTTTTGCTTTGACGAGAGATTCGCCTTCTCCTTGCTAAAAGGATGGCCCTCTTCATCTTTCACATTATCGAAAGATTCCCCTTCTCCTTGCTAAAAGGATCACCCTCCTCATCTTTTGCTTTGACGAGAGATTCGCCTTCTCCTTGCTAAAAGGATTGCCCTCTTCATCTTTCGTTTTGTCGAAAGATTTGCCCTTCTCCTTGCTAAAAGGATCGCCCTCTTCATCTTTCGCTTTGTCGAGAGATTCGCCTTCTTCTCGCTAAAAGGATCGCCTTACTCATCTTTCAGTTTGTCGAAAAGATCACCTTGCTCCTGTTGAAAGGATCGCCTTATTCATCTTTCACACCGTTGAAAGATTTGCCTCTTGTTACCTTATTCATCTTTCATACTGTTGAAAGAATTGACTCACATCTCCTTATTTTTCATCTCTCACATTTCCGAAAGAGTTGCCTCGTTCAGACGAGGTATCTCTTCCAGTCCCATCACGATTTCCTCACTTCTGTTATCTAGTCATATCATTTTCGAGGATTTTGTCTCCCCAAAACCATTCAGGATAAGGTTTTCAAGCCTCAGAAACCATGTTTTTCCAAAAAATAAATTCCTCCACACCCAATTCAGGTTTGCTGACTGGGGCATTTTTCAAAATTTGGAGTGTTTTCTTTACCACTAAGCTCGGTTTTCCACCGGCTTAGTAGCAAAGAGGGGCATCTGTAAACACCCCAAATTTTTCAAAATGTTGTAAATATTCCCCTTTTTCCACTGACCCTATTTTCTGACAAAATTGAGTCAATTTAAAACAAAATCCAGTTTATTCCTCAGATTTACTAAAATCAAATCAATTTTCTTATATTTGACTCAATTTTGGATCCAGATTCAGTTAAAATCAAAATCTGAGCCTCATTATCCGAATTTTGATCAAAATTTATAAAAATCCAAAAATAAATTTCTGAAAGGCTCAGACAGTCTATCCGACATTTGTTTGGATCCATTGCCCTATATTCCTCGATTCGAGACCCAAAACTTAAATACTTTCTCAAAACCTTGGATCTAAACCCGTTTTCTGAAGGAATTTCCAAATTTCAAAATCCGAATTCTCAAAAAACCCCTCTTTTGTAAATATTCCTCAAAAAAATCCAAAAATAGTTTTAAATTTCTCATTTTCCTCTAGTTTTAAAGTCTTTATGTCAAAAATACAAAAATCAGAAAACACAAAGAAAATACAAAAAAAAATAAGCTCTTAAAACCACCTTTTGAAAAATCGTCTTTTGTTAAAATCTATCTTTTTTTAAAAACCTTATAAAAGAGCCTCGTTTTGGAAATTTTGATAAAATTGAAGGACGTGCTTGAAAAGAAGAAAACCCTATTTCAGTTTTTCAGAAGATCGAGTGGCTGCCTCTTCCAGCCCACTGTCTCTCTTTCTCCTTCCCCTCCCGCACTACCCTCTAGAAACCCCCATCAACCTCTTCCTTCGCGGATCACCGTCGATCCCTAACCGATCTTCCTCTCCCGTTCATCTGCAATGGAAGCCCCTTCCGGATGTTTCTTCTTCTTCTTTAAAAGGGGCTCACAGGGGAAGAGGTGGAGAATCGCATCTCACCCCATCAGATCAACCCCTGGCGTCGAGCAATATCCATCTTTTGCCAAGCTCCATCACGTATCCATCGCCATTCTGCAGATCCATTGCCTCTCGATCCATTGTTCTTGTATCGCCTTTTCCTTCTCGATCAAGCCTCCTCCCCTCCTCTTCTTTTCAATCAGAAGAAGAGCTTAAGAAGGAGACAAAAGGGAAACTCCTTCCAACCCCTGCAAAGAAATCAAGTAAGTCCCTCTCCCTTTTTCCTTAACTTTCTCTGAATTGTCTTTTTTTTTTCTTTTTTTCTTTTTATTTTATTCTTCTGTTTTGACCTTCGTTCAGGCACCATGAGTGGTGTTAGATTGCTTATGCAATCTCAACCCACCTCTTGTGTAAAAGCAAATGGAAGTTCGTTTATTTTTTTTTGTTATTGTTCCACGATTTACCATTGCCCTGATCACGCTATAAAATTCAGTAATGTTTTATGATTTGTCTGAATCCCAGTCCAACTTTTTTGCTAAATCTTGCCGTCATTTTGATCTTCTGGTGAGAAGCGGATTTCCTGCTTGATCTTTGTTTAGACATTGATTTCTTGTCTCTGTTAGTCATGATATTTTCATTAAATATTATTGTTGCTGTTATTGCTTGAATACGGTACTCTTTGCAACACGCTTTAACAATTTCTCTAAATTTTGCGTTCATACTTTATGTGGTCATTCCCTTTTGTCCATGCAATGTTATCTGCTTATTTCCATCACAATCGTCAACATAACCTGCTATCAGGTTCATCGGTTGCCTTCATGAGATTCCCCATCCCCAAGGTCCCCCAGCAGCCAATTGAGGTTTTCCATCTCTTCACTCGTGACCCCTCGATGTACAATCCTCTTTCTGGAGAAGTGAGGACTAGATATCAATAGATGTCGTCAGTCCTATTGAGCTGATAAAAAAAAGGGGGGGGGGGTTGGGAATAAAGGTAATGTGGGACTTATAATCAAAAGTCTTAGTTTAAATTAAGGACCAATGATATGCAAGGATCAACTTGATTTCCTCTTCCTTGAGTCTTCCATGAAAATACAGGTTACAGAGTGAAGTGAAGAAGGGAAGGGGAATTGGCTAGAAAATCTTGTTATCCGTATGACTTCCTTTTCATTATTTATTTATTATTATTATTCTGTTGTTCTTTTTTTTTATCCCATCAAAATGTCACATATCCTCTTAAATCAGGATTCTTTTTTCATGAATCATTGGGAGTATTTGGAATCTCCATCTTATTTCCCTGTTTTAAGCATTTGGCAGAAATGAAGAGTCTGTGGTTTTTATGATGGATTCTTCGATATGTGTTGGTTTTCCTGTTCACTTGGAGCTGCTTGTTGATTCCAGTATGTTTAATCTGGTGTTCCTGACTTGAGACATTGTGTTTGGCGCAACAATAAGTGAAAAGGTCTTGTACTGATAATCCAAAAAAAAAACCTCATCAAGCAAACAGGGTCCTTACTGCTATCGTGGGATTGCAAGCATCCCATTGTGGAACGAAGGACAGAAGGCTCTCGGGTGACCTATGTATCACTGCTGCTTCAGGGACTTGTATTCGTCAATATCAGAGATAGCCATAGTGCTGGAGAAAATAGGCCATCATACCAGACCAAGCAGGAAACCTTGCATATAGCTGACCAAGTCGAAGGCGAAAATCAGAAGTTGTGTCAGAAACACAACATTATTTTACCAGATGGTCCCTCCCTGTCACTTATTGGCATAGCCTCCATCATTCTAATTATCTACTTGTCATTTATTTACAATGTCTTATATCATCATCTTCATTCCTTTATTGTTGAGATCATGACCTAGAGATATTGTGAATATTTTGAGATATCAATGCCTTATTTCTATTGTCAAAATTAGGAATAATTGGTTGGTTCAGCCACAACATTTACTCAGGTCAGTTTAATGATTCTTTAAGCCTAGCGTAAGTGCATACTTTCCCTTGAATGACAATAAGTGTGCTTTACAGGTCCCATTATGGGCTACGCTCACAGTTTAGGGGATCACAAAGGGGATATTGCTGGTATGGGTGCATTGGAAAATTTTCATTTATTATTATTTTCAAGTACTTGCGTATGTTCATTTGTTATCTACCTTTTTTGCATGGTTACATTTCCCAACCTGCCATCAGCCACACCTTCATTTATGTCCTATAGCCATCAATTGGCTTGTGTCTGGCATATTCATTTCAATAGGTATGTACAGTTGCTTTACAGTAAACATGTTCTGTAGCACATTCACAACATCATACGATTCTTTGTTGCATGGTTAGTTTTTTTTTATCTTAGCTTTCAATCTTGTATATGAATATATTCACCCATACCATCCTTGTTAATGCATTATACTTGCCTTCGCATTCTACTTGCCTTTATTGACACAGCAAGTCTTCATTCCAATATTATCTATACCCATAATCTATGGCTATTATTAGTTGAGTTTGTCTCTCTCTATTCATACTAAAATCTTTCCAAATGTTTCTGTATTTTCAAATGCACATGATTTGTTCCTGTTACATTGTAATTAATGTTGATATGGTTCATGCTCTACTCTTCTTGCTTCTCTATATTCTCATTCCTTTTTTTTTATATATATATGGTTTAATCCACCTTCCTGCAAAATTCTATTATTATTATGCTCCACATATATGCTCCTGTAACACTCACTGTTACAACACCACAACATCTCATCTCATAGTATTTTTTTTTCTTTCCTTACATGGGTTGTTTGGTAAACTCCTTTACTACCATCTTGCTGTCAATACCGTTCAGCTGCCTATTACACCTATAGGGTATGCACTGTTTGTTGCATTTCACCTTTGCTATACCCATGTTACACCTGTATTAACATCTTCATCACATTTTTGTTTATTTCTTTTCTTTCTTTCTTCTCAAATTCTATTTCAATTCATCAATTCTATCTCGTTTCAAGATTCAAAATTCAATTTCAAAGTCCAATTTGACTTTGGAATTTCAAAATTCAAATTTTATATTCAAAACTCCAATCTCAAATTCAAATCAAATTTCAAAATTCAATTCAGCTTTGGAATTCCAACATTCATTTTTCATGGTTCAATCCCCAAATTAACATTTCAAATCCAATTTCAAAGTTCAATTTAACTTTGAAATTTCTGATTCATCTTCTGATTTCAAAATTCAAGCTTTAAATCAAGTTTATCCTTTATTTTTTTTCATTGAGTCTTGCTTCTCAAAATTCAAAATCAAAGTTTTGATATTGATTCTGAATCTCAAAATTCGATTTTTTTTAAGTTTTAAATTCAATCTGGGTTTTCAAAACCCAGATCCATCTTCAAAAGTCCTATTTGGACTTTCAAAATCCAATTCTAAAATTAGAACCCAATTCCACTTTGGATCCAGATTTCCAAAATTCAATCCCCATTTTGGATCCCAGACTTCGGATTCAATTCCATTTAGGATTCTAGAATTCAACTTCATTTTAGATTCCAGACTTCGGATCCAACTCCATTTTTGGATTCCAGACTTCGGATCCAACTTCGTTTACAATTCCAGATTCCAGATTCAACTCCATTTTGGATTCCAGACTTTGGATCCAAATCCATTTAGGATGCCAGATTTCAAATCCAAGTCTATCTTGATTTTCAGATTCCAAAAACTAATTTCATTTTTCATATCCCATCCAGATCTCTTAAATGCAATTCTTTTTTCAAACTCCATTTGGATTTCTCAAATCCAAATTCCATCTTGATTTCAAACTTCGAATATGAAATTCAATTCCATTTCAAATTTCATCTCCTCTCCTAAATCCAGGTTCAAAATTCAAATTCAAAGTCCATTTCTAACTTTGAAACTTCATTTATTTATTTTTTTCAAATCATTCTTTTCAAATTCAAGATTTATTTTTCCAACTCTGATTATTTCAAGACTTAGAACTTCAAAAAAATCTCTCCAAGATCTATCTCAAAGTTCTAAGTTAGATTCAACTTTCAAAAACCATTTCTTCACTTCATTATCAAGTTCATCTCAGAAATACTTAGAAATTTCCAAATCATTTTTTTCAAAAGAGCATACATCCTTGCATTCACACAAGCATGATTCTTTGTGCATTTTTAGATTTAGAATAAATTCTTAGATAATGTTTTAGCAAAGCAAAAAGGCATAAATTCGATCCTTGGTTCGATTACCCCTGATAAAGGCGCCAGAAACGGTCGAACCTCGTATCGAGGAGCGAATCTCGTCTCTCCATTTTTCCCTCAATATTTCAAAAATGGAGGCGAGTGATTTTTCTAAATATTTTCAAAATTAAGGTCAAGTGAGACCTTCGCAAAAGAGTTTCTCTCTCTCTTCTTTTCTTTTCTCTTCTCTCTTCTTTTTCTGTCTTTTATTTCCCCTTCAAAAAGGGAAATAGAGGTTGGAAAGGAAAAGAGAAGGAAGAGAGAGAAGCCATAGTCAGGATATATTGAGAATTAATTTCATTTTAAACTCTATAAAAGCACCAAAAATATATTTTATTCCTCACTTGAATTTAAATATGATTATTATATGATACATTCAATGACCATAGTCAGGGATGTATTATATCTTCAATCTTATTCTTAATTCATTTAAAGAATAAAATAAGATTTTCAAATCCAATTTCAAATTCTTTAAATTCATTCATCATTTAAGATAGAACAGCATCATACTTTCAAAACTCTTTTCCAAAAACCAAGTGATCTCAAATATCTTTCTTCAATCTCTATTTCAATTTATTCTTCTACCTTATTTCAAAGATTTAAATTTCAATTTCAAACTCCAATTTGACTTTGAAATTTCAAATTCAATTTTTATATTTAAAATTTCATTTCCAAATTCAAGTCCAATTTCAAAGTTTAATTTAAACTTTGAGATTTCTTATCCATCTTCTGATTCAAAATTCAAAATTCAAATTCGAAGTCCAAATTGACTTTGAAATTCATTTGTATATTCAAAATTCAATTTATAAATTTCAAATCAAATTTCAAAGTTCCATTCAACTTTGGAATTCTACATTCATTTTCAAGATTCAAATTCAAAATTCAAAATTCAAAATTCAAAATTCAAAATTCAAAATTCAAAATTCAAAATTCAAACTCAATATCTCAAATTCAATTTTAAAGTTCAATTTAAACTTTGAAATCTTTGATTCATCTTCTGAATTTAAAAAACTTCAGAAATCCAATTCTAAAATTAGAATCCAACTCCATTTAGGATCCAGAACCCAATTCCACTTTGAATCTCAGACTTCAGATCCAATTCCATTTTAGGATCCAGAATCCAATTCCACTTTGGATCTCAGACTTCAAATCCAAAACCCATTTTAGGATCCAGAATTCAACCTCATTTTGGATATCAGACTTCGGATCCAATTCCATTTAGGATTCCTAGAAATCAACTTCATTTTTTTGATCTTATACTTCAGATCCAAAAACCCATTTTAGGATCCAGAACCCAATTTCACTTTGGATCTTAGACTTCAGATCCAAATTCCATTTAGGATCCAAAATTCAATTTCATCTTGGATCTCAGATTTCAGATCCAAATTCCATTCCAAATTTTGGATCCAATTCCATCTTGGATCTCAGATTTCAGATTCAAATTCCATTTTAGGATTCAGATTGTGGATTCAAATTCTATCCTGATTTCCGGATTTTAAATCTAATTCCATTTTCAGATCACATCTGGACTTCTTAAATCCATTTCTATTGTTAAATACCATTTGGATGTCTCAAAAACAAATTCCATCCTGATTTCAAAACTTCAAAATCTGAAATTCAATTCCATTTCAAGTATTCATTCCCTCTCCTAAATCCAAGTTTAAAATTCAAATTCAAAGTCTATTTCTGACTTTGAAAATTTCATTTCCTTTTCTCTCATCTTCAAATCATTCCTTTCAAAATCCAGATTTATTTTCCCAAAACTCTGATTATTTTCAAAGACTTAGAACTTCAAAATATCTCTCCTGGTCTATCTCAAGTTCTAAGTTAGATTGAATCATTTCTTCACTCTATTATCAAATTCATCTCAGAAACACTTGGAGATTTCCAAAATCATTCTTTTCAAAAGAAGCATACATCCTTGCATTGCACAAGCATGACTCTTTGTGAATTTATATTTAGAATAAATTCTTAGATAATATTTAGGCAAATCAAAAAGGCATAAATTCGATCCTTGGTTTGATTACCCCTGGTAAAGGCTTCAGGAACGGTCGAACCTCGTACCGACGAGCGAATCCCGTCTCTCCATTTTCCCGAAAAATATTTCAAAACAGAGGTGAGTTATTTTCTTAAATATTTTCAAAATTAAGGTCAAGTGAGACCTTCGCAAAAGAGTTCATCTCTCTCTTCTTCCCTTTCTTTTCTCTTCTCTCTTCTCTCTTCTTTTCTGTCTTTTATTTCTCCCTTAAAAAAGGAGAAATAGGGATTAGAAAGGAAAAGAGAAGGAAGAGAGAGAAAGATACGAGAGGAAAAATTTTGCAATGATCAAAAAATCTAACTTAGAACTGTGAGATAGATCTTGGGAAGATTTTTGGAGTTCTAAGCTTTGAAATAATCAGAGTTGGAGAAATAAATCTTGATTTTAATGAAGAAAAGGAGAATTTTTAAAGCTAAGATAAAAAAAGAAAAATGAAGTTTCAAAGTCAAAAATGGGTTTTGAATTTGATTTTTGAATCTAGAATGCTAGATGGATTTGGATCTGAAGTATGAAAATGGAACTTGGATCCAAAGTCTGGAATCCAAAATGAAATTGAATCCAGGATCTGAAATCCTAAATAGAATTGGATCCGAGGTCTGGAATCCGAAAATGGAGTTGAATCCGAAATCTGAATCCTAAATTGAACTGGATCTGAAGTCTGGAATCCAAAATGAAGTTGAATTCTAGAATCCTAAGTGGAATTGGATCTGAAGTCTGGAATCCAAAATGGAGTTGAATCCAATATCTAGAATCCTAAATGGAATCTGGATCCGAAGTCTGAGATCCAAGATAGGGTTGGATTCGAAATCTGAAATCCTAAATTGAATTGGATCCGGAGTCTGGAAAAATGAATTTGAATTCTGGAACTTTAAATGGAATTGGACTCGAAGTCTGGGATCCAAAATGGAGACTGGATTTGGAGATCTGGATCCAAAAGTGGAATTGGGTTCTAAACTTAAAACCCAAGGTGGAATTTGGATCTTTTGAAGATCCAAAATGGGACTTTTGAAGAGGGATCGGGTTTTTGAAAACCCAGATTGAATTTAAAACTTAGAAAAAATCGAATGTTGAGACTTTTAGAATCAATCTCAAAACTTTGATTTTAAATTGAGAATCAAGACTCAATCTTTAGGTATAACTTTGCAGATGAAGAATAAGTTTGATTTTGAAGTTTTAATTTAGAAGGTGAATCAGGAATTTCAAAGTTAAATTGAACTTTGAAATTTGTTTTGAATTCAGAAATGGAATTTTGAATATAAAAAATGAATTTGAAATTTCAAAGTCAAATTGGACTTTGAAATTGAAATTTTGAATCTTTGAAGTAAGATAGAAGAATGAATTGAAATAGAAATTGAAGATTTGATATCCAAGATCACTTGGATTTTTGAAAAAGAATTTTAAAAATATGATGCAATTCTATCCTAAATGATAACTGAATTTAAAAAGTTTGAAATTGGATTTGAAAAAAAACATATTTCATTCTTTCAGTGAATTAAAATAAGATTAAAAATATAATACATCCCTGACTATGGTCATTGAATGTATTATATAATAATCATATTTGAATTTAGGTGAACAATAAAACATATTTTGGTGCTTTTATAGAGTTTTAAAATGAAATTAACTCTCAATATATTCTGACTATTGTCATTGATATATATTTTGAGTAAATTTCAAGTTAAACTCTGATAAAAGAAGAAAATATTTAAAATATGATGATTTTTGAAGAGGATCCAGTGTGGATCTAGTGTTTTTCCATAAAAAATGAAAATCCTAAGTTTTGTTCACACCCTGACTATGGCCATTGATGCAAATCGTCAACTTAGGATTTAATCACCTCCTATTAGAATGATGCACGTGCCATTCGTGTTCTCACTTGTGAAATTTTGCAATAAAAGATAAACGGATATGAAATAAGCATTTCTAGAAAGTGTACATGCTCATACATTCTAATCTAGCGCAAGGAATATAAATTCTCATTATATCTAGAGATTACATCATTGGATGGAATTCTGATAATCAAGATTTCTAATGAAGAAGAGAAGCCTGGATTTTCCATGCGTTCCTGCAAAAGGGTTAGTATAGGGCAAAAGACTATATGTAGAAAGGAACGTAAATGCATATGAATATATCTATCCTAATGTGGAATACATATATGAAATATTCTAAAAATTGTATGTATATATATACCTAGATATGATGCATATGTTAGTGAAATGATGCCTATACACTTGTAATAATACATTGGGCAAATACTCCTTTATAAGAGGTATATTGTTTTACAGCGATGTTATCGTCGCGAAATTTTTCCCGTCTTCCCTTCCTTGCGGAAGAGAAAGAGGGAAATGCTTTCGCGATTCAAACTTGACCGGATTTTGAAAATACTCGCCTCCGTTTTTGAAAATTGTGGGAAAATCCATGGGATGGGGCTCGACCTGTCGGTACGAGGTTCGACCGTTCCTGCCGCCTTTAACAGGGGTAATCGAACCAAGGACCAAAATTGTGCTTGAGTTAGTTAAATTATCAAAGTTATGTTCTATCCTAAATGCACAGAGAATTCAGGCATGTGCTATGAGACTTGGTAAAATATAAGTTGGAAAACTATGATGTATGCTTGGAAAACTTTGGAGTTGAAAACATTTCTCAGAAAAAGGTCAATTTCTCAAGAAACTCAGATGAAAAGATTTGAAATCTTGAGAAAGTTTATAAAGACTTGGGAAAATCATGAATGATTGGAAGTCCTGAGAAAATGTAAGTAATTCTTAGGAAAAGTGTGAACATTTGAAGGGAGAATGCTTGTCAGGAAAACTCCAGCTCTGAAAATTTTCTTTAGGAAAAATGATTGAAGATTCATAGGAAACTTTTGGAGTTGAAAAACATTTCTTGGGAAAAGGTGAAAGTCGATTTCTCGGGAAACTCAAATGAAAGGGGTTTTGAAATCACAAGAAAGTTCATGAAGTTGTGGGAGAATCCTGAATGGTTGAAAATCCTGGGAAAATGGAGGTGATTCTTGAGAAAAAGGTAAACACTTGAAAAGGGAAACACTTCTTAGGAAAACTTGGACTTTGAGAGTGTTCTTAGGAAAATGATGGAAATTCATTGGAAAGCCCTTGTGGAAAAGGAAAATTGAAACTTGGGAAGTTGAAAACCTGAGAATCTTAACCTTGAAATACTTGGAAATCGATTTTGACTTTGAGAAAGGTGAGAGACTTCTCTTGAAAATCTTGGGGAAATGACCTTTTCCCATGGAAAGCTGTGGAAAAACTTGACTTGAGAAGACCGATTTTGAAAGATTCTTAGAGTTTCTTGAGAAATTGGTTTCTTGAGAATGAAATTTTCTTAAGAAAATCATAAGAAAACCAATGATTTCATGATGCAAATGATGTGAATGAAAGAATGCACTTTGAAAGGTTTTCTAGGAAATTTGTTGGAAAATGTGCATTAAGTCAAAATAAATTCTTCACATATTCTGACTGTGGCCATGAATATGTTCCGAGTTTAATTGATTTAATGCACAAGATTTTGAAAACATTGGAAATATGATGTGCATTTTCAAGATAGCCTAAGAGTGTAGGCTCAATGTGACTAGTAGAAAGATGATGGATCTGGGTCTCGTCCATATTCCGACTAGGGCCGTAAATATGGAATCCACCGAGTTCATCAACTCCCTAAGAGTTGGTGCACGTGCCATTCGTGAACATCCATAGTGCTTTTGAAATAACAATGCATGAATCATATAAGCAGGATATTGCATAAATTCAAACTATATGATATGCATCCTAGTCTAAGCAGGAAATTAACTCTCTTATTCCAAAATTTACATTATTACATCACTAAATAAAGGAAATAAAAGGAAATTTGCAGACTTCAGCTCCTTCTTTTGATTGTTCCCGCCAAACTGGAAATAGGGTTAGCTCAAATATGTGGGTTTTTCCAAGATTTTCCAATAATATTAAGAAATTATTGGATTTAATTGGATATAAACCCTATTCTCATGCTTCCTTGATATTTGAAATGATGTAAATGCAGGGAATTCAGTGGAAAACAGTTTGAAATTCGGAATTGGGGTCAAAATGACCAAAATACCCCTAAAATTAAGGTTACACCTTTAAAATCAGGGTTTTTTGAAGGAAAACTTGGTAAAATTGAGATTTCGAAATTCAAATTGAATCCAATGATGATGAAATGCAGTATGAGGCATGATGACATGCTGCTAAACACATTATGACTGTAAAATCAGAATTTGACATTTTGAAATTTAGCCAAAATAGCAAATTTCGCTTGTTTTTCACTTGGATCCGGGTCCTGCGGGACCCTGTTTTGGTATTGTGGCTAATCCGAACCTCAAATGGATTCCAAATTGTACCAAATTCGGTATGAAGCATCTAATTACTCTGATAAACAACCTAGAATGCTAAAAATCACGAAATGATATGATTTAAATGCTAAAATTTAAAGGAAGTTCTAAAAATGATGGATTTTGCCTATGGATCCGAACCAAATGCAATGCTTAATATGATAATGCACGATTTACACCATGAAAACTTCTGATATTTTGCAGACTGTTAAAGGACCCGAAATGGAACATTTTTGGTTTTTACAGCCTCGGAATTTGAGCCATGGTGAGTTCAATAACAGGGATTTAGTTCTGACAGAGGTAAAAATCACCCCAATCTGATGTAAAATGCCAAAAAAATAGAAAACAGCCATGGAAATTTATGATATTTAACAGAGCTAGTCAAGACATCTATATGAACAACTTTCATGTTCGTGGCTTGACATGTGTCAGAGGGATAGGAGTGGAGGAAGCAGACTGTGCCACCTCAGAAGAATTCAAATTCTACTTTTCTGCAAGAAAGGAGAGGCTGACATGTGGCATTTTCTCAGAGTGGCTCCTACGATGCCATGTGGCAGGAGAACATGAAGGGAGGAAGCAAAATGCGGCACCTCATAGGGGGGGGTTTCTACTTTTTCTGATGCAGGGAGGTCTGGACATGTGGCGGACAAGTGTCAGTTGTCTGGAGAGGCCTTCTCAAATGGCGCCACCTCAGAGGAGAATTTGAATTTCAAATGGAGGTTGGCCCTAGAGGAATGGATGATGGACATGTGGCACCACCTCAGGGTGGCTCCTACAATGCCATGTGGCAAGAAGGAGGAAAAGGAGGGACACGTGGCACCATCTCACACAAAATAGAAAAGGTGAAGTTCAGGATTTGCGCCACCTCATCTTGGAGTTTGAATATTTGAATTCTAGCTTTCTCTGAAGGAGGCAGAAAGTGACATGTGTCACTTGCTTTTTCTGAAGAAAGCAGAGAGAGACACATGTCCCTTGCTTTTTCTGAGAAGAGCAGAGGGTGACATGTGTCACTTGCTTTTTCTGAGAAAAGCAGGGAGTGACATGTGTCTTCTACTTTTTCTAAAGGAAGCTGGAGATGACATGTGTCATCTACTTTTCTGAGAAAAATAGGAGGGAGACATGTGTCCTTTGCTTTTTTCGAAAGGAGCAGAGATTGACACGTGTCGCTTGTTTTTCCTGAGGAAAGGAGAGAGTGACATGTGTCACTTGCAGGAGACATAATTCAAATGGTTCCACCTCAGAGGAGACAAGTTCTACTTTTTCTGAACAGGACAACACATGACACGTGGCATCTCATGGTGACCTTGGAATGACACATGGCACAGGGTGAAGATGGTAGACATTGACACGTGGCATAAAATGAAAAGGATGACTAATGACATGTGGCGGCATCTTAAGGTGGCCCCACACTGACATGTGTCAAATGATGGCAAAAGAGAGAAGGTGACATGTGGCGCCAACTCTAGGTGAACCCTATGCTGACACATGGCAGGTAAATGAGAGGAGAGAGAAAGGACAAGTGGCACCAATCCAGGGGACAAGGCTCCTATATTTTTGGGTTTTTCAAAATTCAAATTTTTCAAAAGAAAAGCCTGTGTGACACCACCTCAATGTGGGTCCCACATTGCTTTTTTTTTATTGAAATAAGGACAAAACAACAACCTCTTTTTGGAATTTTCATAAAAATTTGGACTAATTGGTAAAACAGAAATTTTGAAAAGAGTTGGCCCCTGTAGGGCAATTTTGTAAAAGGAAGATGTTTGAAATTGTTTGACAAAAGGGCAAAATCTAAGATGAAATTTATCCAGATTGTTTTCCTGAGGAAATATTTTGAAATTCAGAGCCCTGGGGGTAAAATGGGAAGAATTGATAATTTTGAAGACCCAGGGTTTTGGAATCAATTTTGAAAATAGTTAAAATTCGAATCTGGATTGAAAATTTTGAAATCAAGAGTTCTGGACCTCGAAATGACATGCTGTGCAGTGCAGTGATATGAGATGCTCATGCAATGATATGCAATGTCATGTCTTATGCAATATAATCTTGAACCAAGACTTGAAGATGCCTGTCTCCTGTCAGGAATAAAATTTTGAACATCTGAGCTAAAATAGGGAGACTTTGAGAGTTCCAGATGAAATTTGGACTTTTATAAGGTCCGAACTCAGAAAATGACCATTTTGCCCTCCGGCGATTTCAAAGGCTGAATGATGATGTTTGGTGAAAATGTCGGGGAGGTGAGTGAAAATTTGGGGTGTTTAGAGATGCCCCTCTTTGCTGCTAAGCCGGCTCATGGCCGAGCTTAGTGGCAAAGAAAAACACACCAAATTTGGGCTATACATAAAAAAATGCCCCAGTTAGAAGGATCTGACTGGGTGTGAAGAAATTAGCCCGAGGAAGATGGTAGATATGAAGCGAAGAATAAAGAGGAAAGATTTGCTCTATGAGAGCGAAGTTCAGGTTTTTGCCCTTAACCTGGATGGGACAGAAATACCTCGCATGGAACGAAGCTGAGGTTTTGACCCTTGACCTGATTGGGGAATGGAATATCTCATCGAAATGAGACTCAGGTTCGTACCCTTAACCTGATTGGGCGGAAGATGAAATACCTCTTTGATTGAGGCTCAGGTTTATACCCTTATCCTGATCGGGCGGAAAATGAAATACCTCTTTGATTGAGGCTCAGGTTTGTACCCTTATCCTGATCGGGCGGAAAATAAAATACCTCTTTGATTGAGGCTCAGGTTTGTACCCTTATCCTGATCGGGTGGAAAATGGAATACCTCTTTGATTGAGGCTCAGGTTTGTACCCTTATCCTGATCGGGCGGAAAATGAAATACCTCTTTGATTGAGGCTCAGGTTTGTACCCTTATCCTGATCGGGCGGAAAATGAATGGAATCCTCGAAGGAAGAGACCATGATGGAACCTTCGGATCTTGCACAATAAATCCGACAGGGTTTTTTTTGCAAAAGGAAGGAAAATGGGGTCCCTAAAGCTTGAAAAGGGATTGATCTTGGGCGTCTCATTGTTGAGACTAAAATCAGCTTTTGAAATTGCCTCTTGCGAGAAAATGATTGGTGGTTCGACCTCAAACCGAAATGAGACTGTCTATGGTGGGACAGTGGGGACACAGAAGAAGTGTGCAAATCTGAGAGTTCATGCTCTCAAAGAAGGGAAGGAATCAAGTCCTTAGGAGGGATTTAAAATTGGTGTCAGGATGCATCGAAGATGGATATCGAGCTCTCACTTCACGTCAGGATAGCTAGAAAATATTATCAAAATATTGAGAATTTTGTTGTTGATTCCAAGTTTTTGAAAATGTTGCACATGGCTGCAAAGATATTCTTTCTTTTCTACCCAAAGCATTACCTCCAAACAAGGTTCACTTCGTAGAATCGAAATTGGAAACCCAAATTGTTTGCAATTGACCTTCTTCAAGGAAGCTATCAATTTCCTTGATATGAACAGAAAAGAGAATTTGATATTATGAAAGCAATTGATGAAAGAATATTGATAGTAGAATTTCACAAATTTAAAGAGGATTCTTGATAAATTTGGCAGTTTGATATCCTGAGAGCTTCTCTCATGGTAATCTTTCTGCACTCTTTTGGCCCTCTGGTGTTTTGGCTACATTCTCCTTCATTTTGGAAATGTTCTGACTTTTTCTCTCTCTCTTTTTCCTCTTTTTCTCTCTTTTGGGAAGGGTACGTCACAAGCTCCTTCAACTTGGAGACGTTTCGATCCTTCTTGGACGATGGGTTCATGTTGATGATATTGGCTAATTGGCTGGGGATTCTTTGGATGATAGCTGAAATTAAATACCTTTTAGGGATTGTCGAGAGGTTCATCGCATCTGCCTTCATCTCGACAGTGCTTTGGACTTTCTCTGGAAGAATCCGTCACAAACTCCGTCATCTTGGAGATGTTTCGAATCTTCTTTGGTCCCGGGGGTCTACTCGCCTAATTCGCCTTCATCTTGACGAAAGGGTGAGAGATCACTTTTGCGGATACTTAATTGCAGCTTAGGTGATTTTAAGGAGACAGGGCTTGGATGAATTCTCTCTTTTTCCAGTGCTCAGGATATTTCCACTGCCTCATTTTACAAGAATAGTCTTTAAAGATGCGCCATTGACTGCGATCAATATCGATCATCTACGAATTTTCAATAACATTGAATCTTCTTTTTTTTGGCCATATCGAGGATTTATCCTTCATCCTTTTGGTTAGCCAATAGAAAGAATTTAAAGTTTGAATCTCTTTTCGCAGAAGCTTCACTCTTTTGGAAGTAATGTTGAAGGTAAACTGAAATAAAGATTTGTGCAATAAAGATTCTGAAATCAACAATTGATTGACAAATTGACAAAATTTTCTTGAAATCCTTGATGAAAGAGAGCACATGAGGTCCAGCTTAACGCATCCGTGACGAAAATTCTCCTCTCTTTTCCTCGAAGGAGGTGACTATCAGTTCACTGGGAACAATATCAGTTCAATTAAGAACGACCATCGGTTCGCTGGAAACAATATCAGTTCAATTAAGAATGCCCATCGGTTTGCTGGGAACAATATCAGTTCAATTAAGAACAACCATCGGTGGGAATAATATCGGTTCAATTAAGAACGACTATCAGTTTGCTTGGAATACTATCAGTTCAATGAAGAACGACTATCAGTTCACTTGGAACAATATCAGTTCGACGAAGAACGACTATCAGTTCACTTGGAATACTATCAGTTCAATGAAGAACGACTATCAGTTCACTGGGAACAATATCAGTTCAATGAAGAACGACTATCAGTTCACTTGGAACAATATTAGTTCAATGAAGAACGACTATCAGTTCACTTGGAACAATATCAGTTCAATGAAGAACGACTATCAGTTCACTTGGAACAATATCAGTTCAATGAAGAACGACTATCAGTTCACTTGGAACACTATCAGTTTGGTTGGAACACTATCAGTTCGATGAAGAACAACTATCAGTTCACTTGGAACACTATCAGTTCGATGAAGAACGACTATCAGTTCACTTGGAACACTATCAGTTCAATGAAGAACGACTATCAGTTCGTTTGGAACACTATCAGTTCAATGAAGAACGACTATCAGTTCGTTTGGAACGACTATCAGTTCGCTTGGCACGACTATCAGTTCGCTTGGAACACTATCAGTTCAGTGAAGAATGACTATCAGTTCACTTGGAACACTATCAGTTAAATGAAGAACGACTATCAGTTCGTTTGGAACACTATCAATTCAATGAAAAACAAGGACCATTATAGAAAGTTGGATTGCTTCTATGAATGGTTTCAGGATTATCCCCTTATCCTGAACGGGGAATGAAAATTGGATGACCTGGCGATCGAAATTGAGAATTTTGGTGATTTTAAAATTGGGAATTGGGTGACCCAGAGGTCGAAATTGAAGAATTGGATGACCCAAGGGTCGAAATTGAAGAATTATGGAAAATGATTCAGGTTTATCCCTTAACCTGAAGAGGAATTGGGTGCATAGTCAATGCAAATGCAATGCACATGCACATGAAATGCAAATGAAGTGCAAATGAATGCAAATGAGTGCATATATATGCAAAATGAGAGAATGGTTTATCCTGCCTGCATACAGGATGTTTTGAGGTAAAGATAAATTTTCCAAAAAAAAATGCCCCAGTGTAACTAGGGAGAAAATTTTGAATAAAAGAAGGATAATTGATGAATAAGGCGACAAGCTTCTTGACTGATAGATGTCCTCAAAATATTCTTCACAAGAGAGACATTATGAAAAGGAAGAGGAAGTAAATAAGACGACACCAAGCTATTGAAAAAAAATTGATGACTTTATTGATGCTTTAAAATCAAGGAAAGAGAATGGGATTACATTATTCTTTTGAAAAAGCAAGATGGGAAATGGGAAATTGTTGGCATTGTCATCTTCTTGAATGATTGTAGAAAAAATCTTTGGCAGGATGACTAGTCTTCCTTTTCATCTTCAATGAGGAGCTTCTTGTCAATGCAGTCTTGAACAATGTTCTTAAGGATGAAGCAGTTTTCTGTATCATGCCCTACTGCTCGATGAAACTTGCAAAATTGTTCTTTGAATCTGCCCATAATTGCTGGAGGATCATTGGCTTTAGGCAACCGGACAAGGTCTTTCTCAAGCATATACTCGAGGATACTCTCGAGTGTCTGATCAAGAGGGGTGAATTCTCGATCAGTTCTCCAGTCCTTGCGCTTTGATTTTTCCTGATCTTTCTTTTGATGTTGAGGGCTGGATTGGAGAGGTTTATCATTGTTGATGTCCTTTCCTCTTTGCTTTTTGATTCTCTCCAAACTGTGATCATTCTTGTTGCCTTTGCTATTATTGAAAGATTTAGCTGCAAAAGTGAAGTGAGCCTTCTTCTTTTGTTCACCTTGAGGGTTGTTCTTGGAAAATGTGAAGCCTTCATAGACTCCATTCTCCACACTCAACTTGAGCCATTCTGCTCGTTCAATGAGTTCAACGAAAGATTTGGATGGTGAGGTAGAAATTAATCCTCTCAGAGGTTGCGAAAAATTATTGAGGATCAATGATAAAGCATGTCTTTCTGATATAGGATCCCTCATTTTGTTGCAGGTCTCTCTCCATCTGCGAATGAAGTCCCTTGCCTTTTCATTTTCATTTTGCCTTAGGTTGCAAAGATGGCTCAATGTTGGGAGCGCTTCAGTATTGAACAGAAATCGCTCGACAAACAAATTCACGACTTTGTCGAACTCTTTCAGTTCTATAGGATTGATATGTTTCGCGTACCATTTGGCCGCGACTCCTTCCAGGCTGCGGGGAAAGCATAAGAACAATGCTCTGTTGTCTCTTTTGAACCTAGAGCATTCAGCGAAGAACATGGCGAGATGGGCTTTTGGGTTGCCAGAACCATCGAACTTGATGAATTTTCGGGAGAGATTCTCCAGATCATCATCCCCTTCTAAACCGTCGTAGAAGTCCTCGCTGGTGAAGACTTTCTTGCCCTTGTCGCGGGCTTGCAGATCCTTGACCACTCTGGCCATTTTCCTGAATTGTGCTTGCAGGGGCTCTTCTGCGACCTGACTTTTTGATTTGTGACTCCTCCTTTGGCCACATTTCTGAAATGCCGGAGGCACCTCATATTCTTCATCGGTATCATCTTCGTCTGAAGTATCTTGAACATTCTCCTCAGAGGACTTGGTTGACCTCTTGGCCACACGATCTCTAATTCTCTGACTGAATGGATTTTTGTCTGAGCTGGTGCCAGCCTGCTCACTCATCATCCTCTTCATCATCTTCTGAAACATTGCGTACATCTGAGGGTTGATACCGTCATCTTCTGGCTGCTCTTGGTCTTTGTCTGACCTTGGCGAATTCATCTCTCCTTCTGATGTTGATGAGTAGCTGATACGCTGAATTGGTGCGGTCTTCTTCCCTGACCTTGTCTGAACCATCAAATGTTGCGAAGGCTCTCTGCAGGATAAAGTCTTGATTAGACTCTGAGGAAATTTTTGGATTGGGAAGAAAATTATATGGTGGACAATTGGAAGAATATCCCATTACTAGGGATGGAGTCATCGTTGGAGTCACAACAATTATGTTGTCATTCTTTGTAAGAGAAATAAACAACGGAAAATGTGCCTTGTTACCTAGGCGAGGTCGTCAACCACGAGGAAAATACCATTTTGAAGGAAAGAGATACCTCTTGGAAAAACAATCCGGAAACAGATTTAAAGTAAGAAGAAGGCAAGTGGGTAAACAATTTCCACCGCAATAATCAAGGTATGCATGAGGAAAATAAGATGAAGAATTTTGCAAATAGATAAAAGGATTGAAATCCAATGAGAGAAAACATATGATTTTGGAAAATCGCAGGCAGGATAAAAATGCAGCTGGAAATTCGAGATCCAGTAGAACGGGAGAATGAAAAATCACCTGGAGTTTTGAAAGAAATTGAATATTTGGGAAAAACCATCCAGGGTTTTAGAAAATAAAGGGAAATATGAGAATATGGATATTTGGAAAGATATTTTTGGAAAAAATATGAGAGAAATAAAAGTAGCATACAAACTCACATCCTGCATAAACATTTATGCACATTCAGCACTCCCTAAGAAGCGGACTCTAGATGCATCATTTTGAAAACAGTTGTAGGACCTTAATCCTAACTCTAAGTTCAGATCATCTTTGTCCAATTCAGTTATGCCGATATACCCGAATCGAAATCCGAGGTACGTGGCATAGAATTTCCACTCCGGTTCTAAGGTAAGGTTTTCCAACATCCTTGAGCGCCTACCGATATACTTCAGACTGTGGCCCGCGGTACGTAGTAGGGGGGTGTTAACCCAAATAGGTGGCCCAGTTGTGAGGCTCTGTCCCGAACTAGGGTTCTGGAAGAGAGCCCAGCAACGTGAAGACCGGGTAATGATAGGTAATGGAGTTTTGAAAAAATGATCACATGCAAGAAATAGAGGGCTCTAAATCCTAGAGAGATAGATTTTGAAAACTTTGAAGAAGCATACATTGTTTGCATTCAGATCCTAAATTGAGGAGAGTTGTATTTAGACCTAAGTCTATGTGAGCATGAAAATTTCTCCTCAATATGGTCCTACCAAACCATGCCTAGTCTACATGCAGTCAATGTCAGCTAGGTCAGAATCTAGGCACCTAGGTTCACATGATAGCAAAAAGTAAAGAGCTGACATTTTGTGAACATAATTTTGATAATTGAACTAAGTCAAGCACTACTTTGATCAGACGAGGACAGGTCCCATCTCGGTCGCCAAACCTGTTATCGTCGCGAAATTTTTCCTGTCTTCCCTTCCTTGCGGAAGAGAAAGAGGGAAATGCTTTCGCGATTCAAACTTGACCGGATTTTGAAAATACTCGCCTCCGTTTTTTAAAATTGTGGGAAAATCCATGGGATGGGGCTCGACCTGTCGGTACGGGGTTCGACCGTTCCTGCCGCCTTTAACAGGGGTAATCGAACCAAGGACCAAAATTGTGCTTGACTTAGTTAAATTATCAAAGTTATGTTCTATCCTAAATGCACAGAGAATTCAGGCATGTGCTATGAGACTTGGTAAAATATAAGTTGGAAAACTATGATGTATGCTTGGAAAACTTTGGAGTTGAAAACATTTCTCAGGAAAAGGTCAATTTCTCAGGAAACTCAGATGAAAAGATTTGAAATCTTGAGAAAGTTTATAAAGACTTGGGAAAATCATGAATGATTGGAAGTCCTGAGAAAATGTAAGTAATTCTTAGGAAAAGTGTGAACATTTGAAGGGAGAATGCTTGTCAGGAAAACTCCAGCTCTGAAAATTTTCTTTGGGAAAAATGATTGAAGATTCATAGGAAACTTTTGGAGTTGAAAAGCATTTCTTGGGAAAAGGTGAAAGTCGATTTCTCAGGAAACTCAAATGAAAGGGGTTTTGAAATCACAAGAAAGTTCATGAAGTTGTGGGAGAATCCTGAATGGTTGAAAATCCTGGGAAAATGGAGGTGATTCTTGAGAAAAAGGTAAACACTTGAAAAGGGAAACACTTCTTAGGAAAACTTGGACTTTGAGAGTGTTCTTAGGAAAATGATGGAAATTCATTGGAAAGCCCTTGTGGAAAAGGAAAATTGAAACTTGGGAAGTTGAAAACCTGAGAATCTTAACCTTGAAATACTTGGAAATCGATTTTGACTTTGAGAAAGGTGAGAGACTTCTCTTGAAAATCTTGGGGAAATAACCTTTTCCCATGGAAAGCTGTGGAAAAACTTGACTTGAGAAGACCGATTTTGAAAGATTCTTAGAGTTTCTTGAGAAATCGGTTTCTTGAGAATGAAATTTTCTTAAGAAAATCATAAGAAAACCAATGATTTCATGATGCAAATGATGTGAATGAAAGAATGCACTTTGAAAGGTTTTCTAGGAAATTTGTTGGAAAATGTGCATTAAGTCAAAATAAATTCTTCACATATTCTGACTGTGACCATGAATATGTTCCGAGTTTAATTGATTTAATGCACAAAATTTTGAAAACATTGGAAATATGATGTGCATTTTCAAGATAGCCTAAGAGTGTAGGCTCAATGTGACTAGTAGAAAGATGATGGATTTGGGTCTCGTCCATATTCCGACTAGGGCCGTAAATATGGATTCCACCGAGTTCATCAACTCCCTAAGAGTTGGTGCACGTGCCATTTGTGAACATCCATAGTGCTTTTGAAATAACAATGCATGAATCATATAAGGAGGATATTGCATAAATTCAAACTATATGATATGCATCCTAGTCTAAGCAGGAAATTAACTCTCTTATTCCAAAATTTATATTATTACATCACTAAATAAAGGAAATAAAAGGAAATTTGCAAACTTCGGCTCCTTCTTTTGATTGTTCCTGCCAAACTGGAAATAGGGTTAGCTCAAATATGTGGGTTTTTCCAAGATTTTCCAATAATATTAAGAAATTATTGGATTTAATTGGATATAAACCCTATTCTCATGCTTCCTTGATATTTGAAATGATGAAAATGCAGGAAATTCAGTGGAAAACAGTTTGAAATTCGGAATTGGGGTCAAAATGACCAAAATACCCCTAAAATTAAGGTTACACCTTTAAAATCAGGGTTTTTTGAAGGAAAACTTGGTAAAATTGAGATTTCGAAATTCAAATTGAATCCAATGATGATGAAATGCAGTATGAGGCATGATGACATGCTGCTAAACACATTATGACTGTAAAATCAGAATTTGACATTTTGAAATTTAGCCAAAATAGCGAATTTCGCTTGTTTTTCACTTGGATTCGGGTCCTGTGGGACCCTGTTTTGGTATTGTGGCTAATCCGAACCTCAAATAGATTCCAAATTGTACCAAATTCGGTATGAAGCATCTAATTACTCTTATAAACAACCTAGAATGCTAAAAATCACGAAATGATATGATTTAAATGCTAAAATTTAAAGGAAGTCCTAAAAATGATGGATTTTGCCTATGGATCCGAACCAAATGCAATGCTTAATATGATAATGAAAGATTTACACCATGAAAACTTCTGATATTTTGCAGACTGTTAAAGGACCCGAAATGGAACATTTTTGATTTTTACAGCCTCAGAATTTGAGCCATGGTGAGTTCAATAACAGGGATTTAGTTCTGACAGAGGTAAAAATCACCCCAATCTGATTTAAAATGCCAAAAAAATAGAAAACAGCCATGGAAATTTATGATATTTAACAGAGCTACTCAAGACATCTATATGAACAGCTTTTATGTTCGTGACGTTGGCATTTGATCAACAGAAACATGGATAAAAATATAACTTTGTGTTTCTAAATTGACAGAACAGACCAATGGGACCAAACAGAGGACTGACAAGAAAAATCCGAAGCAGGTATCAACACTGTTCTAAAACTCACAGGATTTCATATGCAAATATAGGACACCTCGGACATAACTTTCAAATTTTACAGTTTTGGATTTGGAGCAACACACAAAGAGAACCCATCTACCTAAGTCGATCAAAAATCTCAGAGGCCCAAATCAGGCTCTGACACGTGTCCCGAACTCTCGGATTTTTGTCAGACATAAAAAACATCAAAAACATCTGAGAAAATCAGATTAAAAACTAGACATTCTCCTAAGTTCATAACATCTTTTGGATTGAAAATCGGATATCCCATGAGGGAGAACGCGATTTTACAAATCGAAAAATGATTTTCAAAACGCCTCCCGAGTAACAAAACCCGACTTACCATTTTGAATGTTTACCACAGTAAACAAATTCAAATGCTTCCGAATTTTTGGAACAATTTTAGGGACACCTAAGGGCGCATTCCATGATTTTTTTGGGATTTTTAATAAAAAATAAATGCATGAAATGACGTGTGGACTGACTGACAAAAACAGAGACCTACTGAAAATGAGCAGAATTGAAATAAATGCTAAATTAATCCTAATTAATTCATGAAATGTGCTAAATGAATAAAATAAAATGCAAATTAAACCTAGATAAATGCATGAATGTTAAAAATAATCAAAGAAGCATAATTGAATATTTTTATGTATGTCATTTTTTGAGAATAGCTCAATCCATCTCTCGGATGAGCTCTTTCTTCAAACGACTCCCGAATCGAATTATGGAATCAAATCAAGGAGAAAAGAGGTGCACCTTGCTTCGTTACGCAGCGTAGAAGCTCTTGAAAGGGGCGGCTATCACGAGCTTCCTTCGTCCTTCGCTCCGGGCTTCGGATGGTTCACCAAAATCGACCCACTACACCTTCTTCACTGAGCCAAAGGGGCGTGAATTCCAAAGTGCAAAAAATCGGATTTTCAGGAAGGCTAGGTCGAATTTTCAAGTTCACAAAAATGGTCTCCCTATGCTGGGCGTGGAGCCTTGTTTTTATAGATTTTCTGAAAAATTTTGAATTTTAAACAGGCTCAATCTGAGCCCTCCATGTGGCGCCATCTCAGGGGTGCTATTTTGATTTTTGAGAAAATAAAAAAATGAGAATTTTGTGGGTGAGACACCTCAGCAGGATTTGAAATTTTTAAAAATTTGGTTTGCTTGATTTTCTCTGCAGGAAGCTCCTAGATGGCGCCACCTCAGAGGGTGCTCTCTTGGAGTTTGAAATTCAAAATTGCTTTTTGTAGGGAGTCCTCAGGTGGCGCCACCTCATGGTGGGCTACTTTTATTAAAAATAAAATAAAAATAAAATTTGAAGCCAAGTGGGACTCTGGATTGGTGCCACCTCAAAAGGTGTTCTGAGGTGTAAAGTTGGAAGCAGTAGGAGCATGCCATGTGGCGCCATCTCTGGAGGTGCTTGACATGTGTCAGAGGGATAGGAGTGGAGGAAGCAGACTGTGCCACCTCAGAAGAATTCAAATTCTACTTTTCTGCAAGAAAGGAGAGGCTGACATGTGGCATTTTCTCAGAGTGGCTCCTACGATGCCATGTGGCAGGAGAACATGAAGGGAGGAAGCAAAATGCGGCACCTCATAGGGGGGGGGTTTCTACTTTTTCTGATGCAGGGAGGTCTGAACATGTGGCGGACAAATGTCAGTTGTCTGGAGAGGCCTTCTCAAATGGCGCCACCTCAGAGGAGAATTTGAATTTCAAATGGAGGTTGGCCCTGGAGGAATGGAGGATGGACATGTGGCGCCACCTCAGGGTGGCTCCTACAATGCCATGTGGCAAGAGGGAGGAAAAGGAGGGACACGTGGCACCATCTCACACAAAATAGAAAAGGTGAAGTTCAGGATTTGCGCCACCTCATCCTGGAGTTTGAATATTTGAATTCTAGCTTTCTCTGAAGGAGGTAGAAAGTGACATGTGTCACTTGCTTTTTCTGAAGAAAGCAGAGAGAGACACATGTCCCTTGCTTTTTCTGAGAAGAACAGAGGGTGACGTGTCACTTGCTTTTTCTGAGAAAAGCAGGGAGTGACATGTGTCTTCTACTTTTTCCAAAGGAAGCTGGAGATGACATGTGTCATCTACTTTTCTGAGAAAAATAGGAGGGAGACATGTGTCCTTTGCTTTTTTCGAAAGGAGTAGAGATTGACACGTGTCGCTTGCTTTTCCTAAGGAAAGGAGAGAGTGACATGTGTCACTTGCAGGAGACATAATTCAAATGGTGCCACCTCAGAGGAGACAAGTTCTACTTTTTCTGAACAGGACAACACATGACACGTGGCATCTCATGGTGACCTTGGAATGACACATGGCACAGGGTGAAGATGGTAGACATTGACACGTGGCATAAAATGAAGAGGATGACTAATGACATGTGGCGACATCTTAAGGTGGCCCCACACTGACACATGTCAAAGGATGGCAGAAGAGAGAAGGTGACATGTGGTGCCAACTCTAGGTGAACCCTATGCTGACACATGGCAGGTAAATGAGAGGAGAGAGAAAGGACAAGTGGCACCAATCCAGGGGACAAGGCACCTATATTTTTGGGTTTTTCAAAATTCAAAATTTTCAAAAGAAAAGCCTGTGTGACACCACCTCAATGTGGGTCTCACATTGCTTTTTTTTTATTGAAATAAGGACAAAACAACAACCTCTTTTTGGAATTTTCATAAAAATTTAGACTAAGTGGTAAAACAGAAATTTTGAAAAGAGTTGGCCCCTGTAGGGCGATTTTGTAAAAGGAAGATGTTTGAAATTGTTTGACAAAAGGGCAAAATCTAAGATGAGATTTATCCAGATTGTTTTCCTGAGGAAATATTTTGAAATTCAGAGCCCTGGGGGTAAAATGGGAAGAATTGATAATTTTGAAGACCCAGGGTTTTGGAATCAATTTTGAAAATAGTTAAAATTCGAATCTGGATTGAAAATTTTGAAATCAAGAGTTCTGGACCTCGAAATGACATGCTGTGCAGTGCAGTGATATGAGATGCTCATGCAATGATATGCAATGTCATGTCTTATGCAATATAATCTTGAACCAAGACTTGGAGATGCCTGTCTCCTGTCAGGAATAAAATTTTGAACATCTGAGCTAAAATAGGGAGACTTTGAGAGTTCCAGATGAAATTTGGACTTTTACAAGGTCCGAACTCAGAAAATGACCATTTTGCCCTCCAGCGATTTCAAAGGCTGAATGATGATGTTTGGTGAAAATGTCGGGGAGGTGAGTGAAAATTTGGGGTGTTTACAAGCGAACAGGAAGAATGCGGAGGCAGCCGGATATGGAAAGTAATGAGATGTGTTGTGTAAGGCAGTGAGTATGAAGCAGGGTCTGTTGGCCTGCAATATGGGTAGCAAGAGTGAATAGTGCCTATTGTATGCATGCAAAAAGTAGAAAACAAAAAAATGAGAATAAGACCATAACATAGCATAATGATTTCAAAATTTTGGAATGCTGATAAGAATGAAGAACATAAAATGGAATGTACATATTTGAAATGTGAGATACTGCAGCTAATGGGGTATTGATGTGGGTGGCAATGGTGTAGGAAATCATAACAGTAGTAGAGATGGCAGTTGCTGCGTTAGTAGGCAGATGTCACAGTAATCATACCAATGCATTGCCATCATACAAAGCATTTAATAAATACATCAGATGGCAATGTGGATATGCGCCAGTGAACCGATGTGCTGAAGATGGGCAATGTACAAGTAATCTTTTTAATGTGGCTATGTACAGATGCTGCTAGATGCTAGTGAAATGAAGTATATGTTAGTATGGAATGTACATATATGATTAAATACAGAATATAGAAGATACATGTGCAAAAAAGGGGGGGGGAGCTGTGAAAATGTGATGAAATACATATATGTGCAGAAGAGATGATGTAGTTGTAGATAGTGACCAACAAAATGAGGTTTGTACACCATCCGTGAAAGTGAACCTATACAGAAGATGGCGGGTACTGTTGTGCAGCAAGTGGTTGGAGCTAGGTGGGCATTGCCAAGCCTGAATGAAGGGTGATAATGCAAGGCTAGGCTAGCTGTGATTGAAGTAGCAATGTGTGGTAGCTGGTAGGAAATGTACCTAGGTGCAGCTACTGTGGGTTGCAAAAGGGGTTCATGAATATTGCTTTCAAAGGAATTGATTCTTATATTTAAGAGGAATAAGAGTCTTTTTGCTTGCTGAAAAGTGGACATAGGGAATATCAGATTTTCAGCCAACTATGGCTTGTGGCCTAGTTGCAGTAGATGTCCTCAAGAAGCAACCTCAGAAGTATCATTCAGCCTGGTTTTTGCGATAACCATGTTTTTCCTGTTACCATCTCCCTTGCTAATGGATTAGATCAACCAGAGTGAAGACTTAAACAGTCTGGATACATATATTCCATCAACCACATACAATATATGAAATTCTTGGCAGTATAAGTTTAACTTGTAACAATTTGCAGAAAAGCACAAACCTGATATAAAATAAAACAGTAGCTCATCAAGGAGACCCAGTCATGTTAAATTTGACAATGTATTTTCGTCTACAACAGGTGGATATTGCTGAAATATGAACATTCAGTCCAATATGAGATGCAAGTATTAATGGATGGATACTGATCTGTATCTGCAGATCAATCAATCAATTAGGTGACAAATCGGCTTCAACAAAGCTGGATCCACTTAATACTCCGAGTTCTCGAATCACAGTTTCAGCAATATGATAAACCATCTCTAATTATTACCAATCAAACTGCAACAGGACAAGTTTTAGCCAGACTTTGGTGATTCGAACCTACACAGCATATATATATATGTATATATATACATATATATATATATATATATATATATATATATATATTTGTTTTGTTTTGTTTTTTTGTCTTCTTTTTTTTTTAGATTTAGGAACAAAACTGATATCAGTTTAACACAGAAAGTGGGTAACAAATTGATTTCACAAGCTTGAATATGGAGTGGCAGGTTGGACCTGCAAAACAAATCTATTAGCAACTCGACTTCAATAGATTAATCAGGCCAAACGATTACTTACAGCGTGACATGGTCGAGTAGCGAATTGAATCCTCCAAAAATATTTCCCAGGGTAGTTACACATTGTACTGCAAACTGATTTTCAGAAAGCCTTGGGACATTTCACAGTGAATCAAGATAACTCTACAGCCAGTTAAAGTGATCTTTGTATAACCAAATGATGAACCATACTTGACCATGGCAAAGCAATTCATATGTTCACTCACTAAGAGAGTCAAGTGACCGAATCTGGTAAATTACTGATCTTGTTTGGAGATGATATTGCACTGGTGACATACATTATAATCATGAATCGATGAAATATAAGCTAACAGATGAAAAAGCAGAATATACAGTGGGCAAGGAATGTTGCCTATGCTACCTTATTCCCTAAAAAAATGACAATGCCTTCATCAATCATGATTTTCTTATAGGCAAGCTTTCAAAACTCAACTTGTGAACTTCCCAATGCTTCAAACACTATAAAGCATTAAAACTCCTAAACAGAAAATGTAGTCCTGGCTACAAACTCGAACTTTATTTGTAAAGAAAACCCAAAGAAACCGTGGGTATTACTCAAGCTTGGTAGATGTGAGGCGACAAAATCCTATGTATATTGAATGAAATAAGGACAAGGAGTGGATATATAAGGGACGTCATCATGAAAGGTAAAAAAAAAAAATGATGTTATGCCTATGCTATCAAATTCTTCTTTCAATGCAGAGTTGGGAAAGCATGAATTCTCAGACCTACGGTCATCTGATTAACTCTTAATGGACCATGAGTTCACCCAATATAGAAGATCTGATATGCACAATTGTAAGGACATTGTATCAAATGTCAGAGGGTTACCAACTTAATTTATGAATTGACCTTCATATGAACTTGGTTCCTATAAGAGTTTAATGTTGATGCTTATATCAGGCAGTAGACATGCGATGCAAGAGGATTGATCTAAAAGATGATGTGATAACGAATATTCCGGCAAACTATGAAATAATCACAAACACTTAGCAATGTAATGGAATTGAATGAACTTCGATTTTAAGAAACGAGGTATGATGCCAGAAGGACACCGAGCTACAGCAAGAAATAACGAAAAAAAAGAGAAAAACAAATGAACGAGATGCAATGAAAAATAACCCAGTGCCAAGGAGTTGAAATGCCCTCCTGAGTGAATTGGATGCTTAATCTTTAAACCAGATCTTCTTCTTTTGCAGGGAATCAGGAATCCCATATACACTTATCAAACAACTCTAGATCATCACCTGCTGAAGTGATCACACGATGACAATGGCTTTGCAATGGACTGAGCTACCTCTAACTTAATACATGTTTGCACGACATCAACTGATTCATTGACATACCTTCGACATCGGGGATTTTCATATCCGATCTAGGACCATTCATTCGTTGGTGATTCTCCGAAACAATAAATCGAGACTGAAACATAATTAGAACAGGAATTTGGAGAAGATGATTAAAGCGGAAATCAGTCATCGAGAGGTAATAAATAAAAAAAATGAGAAAACAATCAATGGAATAATAAACAAAAAAACAGAAGGAGATGTTGGAATATAAACAATTCCGTTGATGTTGCAATTGGTAGATCGGTCCCGCTATATGCGGATCGATCTCACCATGGGTGCATTAAAAGAAAGAGAAAAAAAATGAAGAAAAGCCGAAATCAAAGTAAGGAGGTATTTACAGGGAATCCAAAAATGGAAGAGGAATTCTTACCTGGTTTTCGCAGGGGTCTTGAAACGAAAATGAAAAGCTCCACTTCGTTCTACCGTGAAGATCTTCTATTCGTATTTGAAAGAAGGATTTGGCTTGCAGAAGTTCTGAAGAAGGGCGTTCCCCTTTTTGGTTCGGTCTTCTATTGAAATTCTGAAGGATGGGTAAAGAGGTAAAGAGCGGCTGAGCAGAAGAAGAAGAAGATGGGGAGATTGAAAATGGATTCAAAGGAATAATACCACGAAGATGGATGATCCTTAGGGCTCCTCCCTGCGTCCTGTTTATAGAAGGAGAGGAGGGGATGACAGTTGGGGATCAAGGGTGGATGAAGGAAGATGAGGTGATCGGAGGGTTGAGGAAGGATAGGGATTCCGTTGGAGATGAAGGGTGGATAGATTGATCGATCGATCGGGGGAAGGCACGATGGAGAAGCTTCCAGAGGGAGGGTGAGACAGAGAGAGGGCCAGATTCCCTGATTTTTCAAAAAAAATGCGTTAAGAAAAGATTTTCTTTTAAAAAGGGTTTTTAAACTTTACCTGTTTGAAATTTTCTTTAAATTTTAAAATTTTTTGTTCTTTTTCATTATATTTTTTCTATTTTTTTGTTATTTTGGGAATAAAATCCTAAAATCTAGGCAAGATCTAAAAGTAAATTTTTGTATTTTTTGGAGGAATATTTTACAAAAATAGGAGTTTTCCGAGAAAGTTTTTGAAATTTTCTCAAACAACGGGTTTGAATCCAAAATTTGCAAAGATATTAGAGTTTTTGGACCTCAAGTTGAGAAATATGAGACAAAGGATCCAAATGGATACCGGATCGACTGTCTGAGCCCTTTTAGAAATTATTTTTGGTATTTCTATAAATTTAATTTAAAATTCGGATAACGAGGCTCAGATTTGGATTTAACACTGGATTCAGATTCGAAATTGAGTTAAATACAGAAAATGGATTTTGATTCCAGTAAATCTTAAGAATAACTGAAATTTAGATTGAAATTGACTCAGTTTCCTTAGAAAATTAGGGCCAAGGGCAAAAAGGAAATATTTGCAAAATTTTGAAAAATTTGGGGTGTTCACAAAGTTCTGGTCCTACTCATGGTATGGACCAGACTGCTGAAATGGCTTGGTTGGGACTGGTACAGGCTGCCCAAGGTGACAACCATGGGTAACCCCGCAAATCTGGGTGCCAATGGAGTTGGACAAGGGTCCGGTCCATGGGACCAGATCGCGCTGTCAAACACCCTGAGGTCTGAAACTTTGGTTCAGACCTGAACCGAAAGGGGCGGCCAAAAGATGGCCTGGGTGCCTAGCACCTCACGGCTGGCACCCGACTCCAACCAGGGAAAAACAGGGTTGGCACCAAGTGCCACGCCCGGGCTGTCAAACGCACTCAGGTCTGAACTTTTAGTTCAGACCTGAACCCAAAAGGGGTTAGCCGAAAGGTGGCCTGGGTGCCCAGCACCACGTGGCTCGCACCCGGCCCCAACAAAGGAAAACCTGGCTGGCACCAAGTGCCATGCCTGGGCTGGGCCTGGCCCACGAACCAGCCAGCCCAAACCGGCTATAGTACTGGTCTGAACCCATGGTTCAGACCGGTACTCCAGCCCATAACCTGTTACAAAAAGAAAACAAGTAAAATAAAAAAAAATCTGGGTGTCTTAGTTGGGTGTGCGAGCAACCCACAGGGTGCCCAACTCCAAACGCAAGGTAACCGGGTAAGCTGAAGGGTCTAGTCCGCTGGACTAGACCATGCGTCCTTCCAAAACCCACGAGCCGGAGCCCAATGGGTCGAACAACTGCTGTTAAACAGAGTTGGGCGCCTGCCACAGGTTTGCCCAACCTGCTAAGCCTTTGGGTGACTCGATGTGCCAACAATGAACCAAAAAAAAGAAGTAACAAAAACAAAAAGAGAAACGAACGCTGGAGGGCCAAGGGTCCTCTTCCTCTAATGGGGCCTAGTCATGCCGTGACCCAGGCCAGCACAAGGCTGCAGTGCCAGTCCCAAACGTGTTGGGATTGGGTTGAACCCAACATACCAAAGAAGCTCAAAGGGGAAGGTGGCGGCTGCGGTGCACCAGCAGCTGCAAGCCCACACTCCATGAGATGCTGAAACAGGCTGAGTGTATTTGGACGAGCCCAGCTCGGTCCAGGGCACACCCAGCAAGGCCAACTAGCCACGGACACGCTAGCAAGCCCAACTATGAGAGAGGAAAGCATAACAAGGCTGAAGCTAAATATATATATATATATATATATATATATATATATATATATATATATATATATATATATATATATATATATATATATATATATATATATATATGAGATGAAAACTGAAATTGCAATTGGAAAAACAAAAGGAAACTAATTGTAAATGGAGGCAGCAAACCCATGAATGCAACAATGGTGGTTCACTATTGAAATGAAAAGCATAACCAAGCTAATCCACCGAGAGAGCATGCATGCACGGATGCATTGGCTCCTCGGTTTCATGAAGTATGAAAACGTCGAGTAGAGAGTGTATTGAGCCTTCACCTTGGAGGTTCGAATGAAGTAGCTCCTCAAACGTTGATGGTGAGGCACTCCCACGGCTGGGAGGAAGAGAAGGGAGAAGTGAGAGAGTAAGGGAGAGAGAATGAGAGAGAGTGAGAATGAACTTGAAAAAAAATCGCCCCTCTAATGGGGTTCACGATTTTTCCAAAGTGCATTTAAGAGGGTTGGGTGAGAGATGGAGGGTGGAGAATCACCCTCCAAGATGTGGGGCTGGGGGTGGATCACAGTTTTCCACCACTGCTCAGCTCCACCATACATCTCAAGGGATTTAAATTTACTTTCAGAAATTACGGAAACGCCATGGGGCTGCCGCCCCATGCATTCAATGAGACTCATTCTAAACTCATCATGGCTCTTCCCTCTTGGGAAGAACCCTTGGGATTCCTTGAATCCCAAGGCAAAGCTCTCATGATCTCACGCACTCCCCAAGGGGGAAGGTCGACCCTCTCAAGCCATGCATCATCTCCCTTTTGCTTCTTTTATGACATGACATTATTATTTAAAATAATTAAAATTTCTTTTTAATTGATTTGGGTAGGGCCAATCGTGGCCCTTCCTTTTAGAGTTACTTTAGTCTCTTATGAGACTGCCACTCACCCAGCTGGTCAACGTGACCAGCTGGTTTCATGGCCATGGTCGTCCCAAGGTCATCCTGAATGGATGGTCATGGCCTTGGTCGACCTTGACCAATGAAAGAAATGAATATATTTTATATCGATTTTATTTTTAATTGAATTTCAAATATTTTTCCATTATGTATCATTATTTTATTTTATATTATCAATGTAAATGACATTTTAAAGTTATCCAAATAAAGAAATCTTCGTTACGAACGAATTAGGTCTCGTTTAGGCCCTCGCTAAGTTTCTAAGCGATCTCCCGTAATTCACATGCACTGACGAGGTTTTTTCGTCGTTCGGACCTCAAATTTGAGGTAAATCACAATAGACCTATTATAAACTTACCCTAAAAATTTCGGAGGTTAATTCACTCTAAATTTCCCTTAATTGCCTTTTTATGTAAAATTACGCGATTTGATCCGTATCTCTATGTAGGCTAAAATACAAAAATTGCCAAATTCAGCAAAAACTCTTGATCTCAACACAATTTGCATAATATCATCACAAAATAAATCATGGACCTTACATATAGCATATACTTTCTGAAGTAGTATCTCACTCCAGTCCTTGGTTGAGCCCTCTAGGACACTTTGGTGTTCACGCGTTTGCCTTGTGACTATTGTAGAATATATATGTTTGAATACGGAGTATATGTGTTCTTAAAAATAGTATCTCACTCTAGTTCTTGGTTAAGCCCTCTAGGACACTTCGGTGTTCACGCGTTCACCTTGTAACTATCGTTGAATGTCGATTCTCACATATATTGTCTTGAGATTGCTATCGCATCTTATATCGCCAAGGCTTCTGCTTAAATGTAATTTACTATTCGCCGTCGCATCGTATGATGCCAAGGCTTCCTGCTTTCTGCAATTTCTGATTATGCCTTTAAATTATGCATTTTGTCTTGCTATCGCGTTGAACGATGCCAAGGCTTTCCTGCTTTCTGCAAATATATATGTAGAATATTTCGTTCAGTTACACACCCTGAACAATAAGTATATGCATTCCTTTACTCTGCCGTCATATAAAGCACATGCTTTTGCTTATACTAAATATATGGCGCGTAAGTGAGCGTTCAAATAGAGATCAACTTCAAATTGTCAATGCAATTCCACTACCGCTCATCGATCAAGATTATGCTTGACGAATGAGGCCTCTATTGGAAAGGCTTCACTTTTACGCAAAACTGCTTTTTCGTAAAGACTAAGTCATTTGCGTATGGCCTGACTATGGCCCAAGGTTCTAATCAATCTTGATGGATGCAAAGTACGCACAACGGTGTGCATTCATTCTCGAGTTAAAACATAGAGATTTTCCCGTCAAAGAGGGGAAGTGCTGCTGGAAATTCTGAAATGATGCTCACCGAGCTTAAAAGAAACGCACGCTTCTTCAGTTAAAGAGAGGGAGTGCTGCAGAATTTTCTGAAGAAGCCCGACCAAGCTCAAAAAGAGCGGAGCATGTTACTTCATCATACAGAGGAGGTGATGTCCATATGCCCTCAGTACTTTCTATAACGTAGAAAGGTTTATCGCACTCTTGCCGTTGAAGTAGGAGAAGTACTGACGAAATGGTTGGCAGAAGAGCTTCCAGAACCAGTTGAATGACACGAAGATGCTCTGTTGTTGGAACGATGCCAGAATGACTCATCTCTTTGTTGCCTGTAAGGGCACCTTACTCGTAAGGGCCATTGCGCCAGAGTAGAGGTTGCGCCTTGACAAGGCTAAGTGCTTGTTGCATTGATATATGCCGAGCAGTCGATCCATTGAGATCATGTCATATGCATGCTCATTGAGAGACTGATATACAACTAGACTTGTAAGGGCCACAGAGCCAGAGTACGTTGTCCACCCGGAAGAGGTGAGATGCTCGTGATGGCCGCAGTGTCGAGAGCAGAGTCAAGCATGCATATGAATAAAATGAAAAGACCTCGCGGTTGATGATTGTGTTAGGGGTACACTGAATCGGGTCGGGTATATCTTCTCAATGGTTGCTCTATAGGCATACATTAAGTAGCTTGTCAGACTGACAAGCCCCTTCAAAATTTTCTCATTGAGAAAGATGGTGATGGTGCAGCCTTGAGTGACATATATTACCCTCGAACCTGATAGAGTTCATGATGGCTTCCGTCACTCAGAGGTATGAAGGTCGTGATTAGCCTTAAATATCTAAGGATTGAACCCAACTATTGCAGTAGCAGGATGCATCTGAATACCTAGTAGAGACTTCTTCTGGTATGAAATATACCATTCTACTAGAGGGATGGGGTCAACAGGCCTCTGGGGTATCTAAAAATATATAGAATAATCAACCCCCAGATCGTCGCGTTGATGCTCAGATATACCTCCCTTAAGCCCAGGGGGAGGGGTTAAATATCAAAACAAAACATTAGCTTAGGTTCAGCGATGGTAGAATGTATGAGTGAATAGACGTTGTTGTGTCAAGTCCTGCATAACTGTAAACACCCCAAATTTTCACCTTCATCCAGTACTTATATTTCATGTGTCACTGCAGATCATTGCATGCATCTGACATGTCATTTCATTGCATTGCATAGCATTGCATGTCATTGCATCTCATTATCGAGATCCATAAATCCTGTTTTCAAAATATTTAATCTAGATACGGGTTTTAAAACTTTTCTTTCAAAATCAATTTTAAAACCTGGGTTTTTAATCGACATTCTGTCATTTGCCAACCCCCAGGACCTTATATTTTGAAATGTTTTCTCAAAAAACAATCTGGATTCATTTTAAACTCAATTTTTAACTGATTTCAATTCTCAGATGAAACCCATTTAGGTGATGTCGCTTCTCGATTCCTTCATTTATCAAATTTCTCAAAAAATTTAGAGTCCTAATTGGACCAGGACTCTGTATTTTCATCTATTTTTATCCTTTTAAAACATTTTCAAAACTCCATTTTGATTTTAAACCAATTATGGTCATATCCCTTGTCCATTTTCTCCATTTTGGCCAAAATCTTAGAGTCCTAGTTGGATCAAGACTCTTTTTCTAGAGTCCAGTCGGATCAGAACTCTACTTTTTACTACCTTTTCTGCCTGTTTTTGGAGAAAACCTTTCAAAATCTTCTGTTTTGGCCAAAATCCTAGAGTCCTAGTTGGATTAGGACTCTTCTTTAAGAGTCCAGTCAGATTAGGACTCTTCTTCAGAGTTTAGTCGGATTAGGACTCTGTCTTTTGTCATTATTTTTTTACATGTTTTTAATCAAATCTTTCAAAGAGGAGTCAAAAACTCAGAGTTTCAGTCAAAACAGGACTCTGTTCAGAGAGTCCTAGTTGGATCAGGACTCTGATCCTGATTTTAATTCTGAGAAGATCTTTCAAAAATCTTTCCATCTATCAAAACTGTTACACTTTTGTCAAAGAATTTCAAAATTCTGAGATTTTATCCCAGAGTCCTGATCAAATCAGGACTCTATCCCAGAGTCCTGATCGAATCAGGACTCTATCCCAAGTTTGTTTTCTCACTACATTTTCACTGATTTTCAAAATTTCTGTTTAAATTTCATCATTTGCTTATCAGAAAACCAAAATTCTTAGAGTTCTGATTGAATCAGGACTCTTTCTCAGACTCCTAATCAGATCAGGAGTCTGAACCAAAACTTAAATTTTATCCAGTTTTTAACTGTTTTTCAAAATTCTCTTATTTGTTTTCTCAAAAAATCCAAAAATCTGAGAGTCCTAGTTTAATTAAGATTCTGTCCCAGAGTCTCAGTTGAATCAAAACTCTGTTTTATTTTAATATTTGATATTGTTTTCACTGTTTTCACAAGTTCTTTCATCTGTTTTTCAGAAAAAAATAAAAAAAATTTAGAGTTTCAGTCCGATCAGGACTTTGTCCCAGAATCCTAGTCCAGTCAGGAGTCTTTTTTGAAGTCTGTTTTTACTTCCATTTTTGTTCCTTTCTATTTGGTTTAAAAAATTAGGTCATTTTGTAGAGTCCAGTTAATCCAGGACTCTATTTCAGAGTTCTGATCGAGTTAGGAGTCTAACCCTGACTGTATTTTCTGACTTGATTCACCATTTTTTATAAAATCTTTTCAAAAACTCCCTCATTTGGCTTTTAAAACCCAAAATCTCAGAGTCCTAAAATTTCAGGACTCTAACCCGGAGTTTCAGTTCGCTTGAGACTCTATTTTCAAAATTTTGAATTTCAACTATTGATTCTACCCCCTTTTCAAAGTTATTTTCAGTGTTTATTTCAATTTTTTCAAAACCTGATGTGGGCCCACTCAGTTGGCACCATATCCAGAGGAGTTCTGACCCAGTTAGAACTTTATGCCATTTCAAAACTTTTAATTCCAAGTTTACATTTTGAAAATCTTTTGAAAATTCTCTCAATTTCAAGTTTTAAAATCGTTTTTGAAAAGTCAAGTGGGGGTCCTCTCAGGGTGGCACCACATTTGAGAAAGTCAGGGTTAGACTAGGGTTAGTCAGTGTCCTGGTTAGTTTTAGAAGTTTAGAAGAGTCAAAATCTATTTTGAAAATCCATTTTAAAATTTGGTTTTTAAACTATTGTTTTTAAAGGTTTTAATTAAAACCTTAAAAACCAAATGTGGAAAAACTCCAAGTGGCGCCACATTTGGGGGTCTTTAGGTTTAGTTAGGAGTTTAATTAGGTGTTAATTAGGGTAATTAGGTAACTCCACACCAAAATCGCCCCCCCCCCCCTTTTAGAGTCCATTTTATTTAAAACTTTTGATTTAAACCTAATTTTTTTTTATAAATAGTCTCCATAGGGGGGTCGACCTCCCTATCTCTCTCCTCTTGGATTCTTGAGGCTTCTCTCTCCTCTCCAGCCCTTCCTCCATTGCTGCATCCTCAAGGTAATAAATTTTTTTAAATTTTTTTTGTTTTATTTAATGCTTTTTATTGTTTTAAACATGAATCTAGCCATTGGTGCCTCCCCTTGTGTGGATTGAACCATGGATTCAACCTCAAGAACGGCCCTTGAAGATGATTTAACCCTGTTTTACTGTTTTTCCAGGGATTCTAATCCATTAGAATCGATTATTGCATTGATCTTCATGTTCTTAACCATGAAAACATGAGATTTACCCGTTAAATGGGTTAAATCCATGATTTCAAAGGTAAATATTAATTCCAGCCATGGATTCCCTGTGTTTTATTTATTTTTTTACATATTAATGTTTATTACATGTGTTCCAGTATAGAAATTAATTTTATTTTACTGTTTGGATATTTCTTTTATTGTTTTTATTGATTAAAGCATATTTTATTAGGTTTTCTTAAATTTCTGTGTGTTTTAAACTTAGATCAATAAAAAGCATGTTAGTTCGTACTGAAATATTCATTGTAAATTTTGGAATTTTTTATATGTGATACACGGATATGTCAGTGAACTACTGTAAAAAAAACAAAGGTTTTGGGATTCAGAAACCCTATTAAAAAAATAAAAGATTAAACTGTGATTTTAAATCGTTTAGAATCGTTATTGAAATTCATAGGTAACTTGAAGTTGTGCTATTTTTCTCATACGATATCTGATTCAAGATCTGTAAAATGAAGTGACTTTATATTGATGTGAACTATTTACTGTGAAATTTTGATAATTTTTTTCTTGTTTGGTATTTTTCCTCTGACAGAAAGTCGGATTCAAAATTTAAAACTTGTTAGGGTTTACCAAAACCCTAATCTGACGTGTATTGATCATAGATCTTGAACCGTATATCCGATTCATGATCTGTAAAAAAGGAAGTTCATTATTTTTATGTCTACTGTCCACTTCTGAAATTGCAAGAATTTTTTATGAAATCTACTATTTGTTTTTGTATTTTCAATCAGAAGTCCCTGTTTAAACCCATTTTAGATTCATTGTATTTAAGTCCAAATTGCCGGAACAATATCTCCCTAACCAAAGATGATTTTTCCAATCTGTAAAAAAATAAATATTTTATTTTTTGTATATTTTACATATGTAAAATTGCAAAAATTTTCATGGGGATTTGACTCCTAATTCAGGTCTAACACTGAAACTGGTCTGTGACCATGGGTAAAAATAGCCTATTTTAGGGTTTTAATGCAATTTTCAAATTGGAATAATTTCAAAAATATATTTTTATGATTCCAATATGATTTTAGGGTTATAACAAGTGCAGGTGTCTACTTGTATGAATTTTGGAATCTATTTGATGCTTGAATGGATCAAATTGCAAAACAGGGTAACTGCAGGATCTAGAAACACTGCCAAAATTGTGATTTTTATGATATTTCTTGATTTTCGTGTATAAGTTCACATTTTTATGGTTCTCTCATGTTTAGAATCATATTAGAATGCTTCATGATCAATTTTAAGTTTATTTGACTTTATTTAAACCCTAAACCCAAAGTTTTTCCCAAAATATTTTCTGAAAAACCCTGATTTCAAGGTCATAGTCTTGCTATCAGGGGCATTTTTGGTTATTTGACCTAAATTTCGAAATTCTAAACCCTAATTTTTATGTTTTTAATCATGTCATATCATATTTGGTTTAATTTATCCTTATTTGAATTTTAAAACTTGCATTTTACAAAATATCTTTCTGAAAACCATGATTTCAAGGCCATAGTCTTGCTATCAGGGGTATTTTGGTCATTTTGATCCCAAATTTGAATTTTCAAATCTCATCTTTATTATTTATTTAGTTTTATTTCATATTTCATTAAGTTTATATCAGGGAATCATAGAAAGAGGCTTATATCTAGCAAAATCCAGCAATTTCCAGATATTGCTGGATAAACCTAGAAAAGCCAACATATCTTCACTAATCCAATTTTCTAGTTTTGCAGGGACATTGAAGACTTTATTTTCAGTCATTTAAATTCAATTAGTGATGTAAATTGTAATTAAATTTGGAATAAGAATTTCAATTCCTGCTTAGATTAGGATATGCATTGCATATAGTTTTAAACTTTGATATATAACTGCTATGTATGCCAATTCATGCATATTTTTATAAATCCACCATAGTCTACACGAATGGCACGTGCACAAGCTCTTATGGAGTTGACAAACTCGGTGGAATTCATATTTATGGCCATAGTCAGAATACGAATGCGACCCAGATTTGTGATCTTCGTATTAGCCACATTCAGCCTACACTCTTAGGCTAACTTCAAAATGCATTGCATTTCTCAAAAAATACAAAAGGATTTTCTCAATTTTTCAAAATCATGACTTTCAAATCCATATTCATTCATTTCATTCAATTTACAAATCCCAGTTCCAATTCAAAGAAATCGATTTTCTTAAATTTTTCTAAGTTTTATACAGAAATCGATTTTCTCAAAGTTCTGAGTTTTCAAAGGATATTTCAAGTGTTTCTCAATTTCAAAATCCCAATTTTCCAAGTTATATTTTCAATCTCTAAATCCTAGCATTTTCAATTCCAAAGTTCAAAATTAAAACTTTTCTTAGAATTAACCAAGTTTTCCCAGAATCGATTTTCACAAAATTTCAAGATTTCTTCATAAATCGATTTTCATTTTCCTCAAAAACATTCTCTCACAAAGCTCACGATTTTCCAAATGACATCTTTTTCAAGAATTTTCCAAGTATTTCAAATCTCAGAAGCAAACATCATGTTTTCAAATCTGCATTTTTAGAAAATTCATAGCACATGCCTGATTCTTTGTGCATTTAGGAAATAGAACACGATTTAGACAAGTTAAGCAAAGCTAAACACACTTTTGATCCTTGGTTCAATTACCCCTGGTAAAGGCGCTAGGAACGGTTGAACCTCGTACCGACAAGCGAGTCCCATTCTTCAGAATTATCCTGCATTTTAAAACGGAGGCGAGTTATTTTAAAAAACTTTTTCAAAGGTCAGTTTGACTTGCAAAAGTAAAAATTTTGCGATGATAACAGGTTTGGCGACCGTGATGGGACTTGTCTTCGCCTGATCAATTATGTGCTGAACTTAATTCAAATTGTCAAAATCGTGTTCCATGGAATGTCCGCTTTTACTTTTTGTTATCATGTGAACCTAGGAGCCTAGACTTGAACCCAGCTGACATGGATTGCATATAGACTAGGCATGGTTTGGTAGGACCATATTGAGGAGAATTATTCATGCTCAAATAGACTTAGGTCTAATACAGCCCTCCTCAATCTAGGTTTGTATGAAAACAATGTTTGTTTCTTCAAAATTTTCAAAAATCTATCTCTCTAAGTCTTAAAGCCTTCTGTTTTCTTGCATGTGCTCATGTTTTCAAAAAAAACACCACACCTATCTTTACCCGGTCTTCACGTTGTTGGGATTTCTTCCAGAACCATAGTTCGGGACAAAGCCTCACAACTGGGCCACCTATTTGGGTGAAAACCCCCTTGCCACGTACCAAGGGCCATAGTCCAACGTATATCGGCAGGTGCTCAAGGATGTTGGAAAACTTGACCCTAGAACCGGAGAAATTGATTTTATGCCACGTACATCGGGCCTTGGCTCAAGTATATAGGCATATCATGATTGGACACAGATGATCTGAACCTTAGAGTTAGGATTAAGGTCCTACAACTATTTCAAAACTTGTGCATCTAGAGTCAGCTTTTAGAGAATGTTGTATGTGCATACTTGTTTGTACAGGATGTGATTGAATGTTAGTTTCTTTTATTTCATTTTTTTATATTTTCTACAAGTTTTCTAAAATACTGGACGATTTTCAAAAATCCCCAGTTTCTCCATCTGTTTCCATATACTGTCTAAAAATTCCTGTTTTATTCAAACCCTGGACGATTTTTCAAATTCTCCTTTATTTTCTTCAAAACTTCAGGTGATTTTCCATCCTTTTATTCTCTTGGATCTCGAATTTCCAGCTTCATTTTTATCCTGCCTGCAATTTTTCAAAAATTCTTGTATTTTTATGAGTTTTATCTGAATTTTCCATGTTTTCTAGTTCGATGGCATCCAATCAACTTGATTCGGTCTTTCCTGAGGGTCACATCTCCTACGAGGTGCGACAAGGTCTTCTTGAACATCGAGTCCTCAACACCGGATCCTTCCTTCTCCGGTGGTATTATTCATGGCTCAAGAACTTTTCTCGTATGTTTTCAGACCATTTGGACGATTGTGGATTGGAACTGGCATCCGCAGTGGGAAAGCAGACAATCAACAACAATTTGATTCACGCACTGGCAGAACGGTGGAATCCGAGCACTAGTACCTTCTGGTTCCCATGGGGGGAAATGACTTTATTGATGGACGAATTCTCAGAGATTATGGGATTACCTGAACCAGCTGGTCATTCTGGAGATCCATTGAAGAAACAATTTTTTATCAATGTCAAGGGTCAGGATCCTTGAGACGCTTTAGCTCGCATGACAGGACACAAGTCTTGGCCATTGATCGAAGAGAATAGAAATGAGTATGTGAACCTGCTCGAAATCTACAGACAGTATGGGACATTTGTGTAAGTCAGTTTCTTATCTCGAACAACTCGAGAAAGAATCCAGCATGCGATGGTCATATGTACTGTGGGATTAGCTCTCTTTCCAAATGGACGGAATTACATGGATATCAGGATAGTTCAACTTTTGCGAATGTGGGAAAGTCGACAGACCAGTCGCCTCTCCATAGCCATGGCCACACTCGCTTTTCTATAGCGAGGGTTGACCTGTTTCGCACTCGGAGAATCAATTCTAGTTGAAGGGTGCACCTATGCATTGCAATCTTGGTTCCTCCAGCATGTGCCAGCCTGAGCCAGTTCATTTATATACAATGGTGAAAAGCTTCTGCTAGTTACGCAATACCGTTTTTTAATCGACAACCTTCAAGAGGAAGAAGTCGTGTGGGACTACTTTGATCATCAGGAATCACCTCCCAGATATACTTACGCATACGGCAAGCGGTTCAGGATACTTGGCCCATTCTTCTATGTATACTATCATCCAGAGCGGTGTGTCAGGCAGTTCTCTCAGAGACAGAAGCGCATAGAAATTCGTCTACTATCAGGGATCTTGCCAGAGTTCGATCTCACATCAGATCAGTGGTCCGGAGCATACCATTCTACCATACATGGTTGAGATTCTTTTGTTACTCTCACTATTTTTCCTGGTCCTCGAGTGTCCTCTGATTATCAGGAGTGGTGAAAAATTGTCTGTCCCCCTCCCCTTTGTCAAGTGTATTATTAATCATGTTTTTCCTTCAATAAAATTCCTTTAATTTTCATCCTATCTTGGTTTGACGACCTCGCCTAGGTAACAAGGCATAATTTTCAGTTGTTTATTTTCTTTGCAAAAGAATGACAACGCAATTGTCGTAATCCCAGCGACGACTCAATCCCTAGTAATGGGATAATCTTTCAATTGTCTACCAAAATCCTCAGCAAATATTTTTCTCCAATCAAAATCTCTTTTAAAAGCCTAACTATCAATTCTGCCCTGCAGAGAGCATTCGTGACATTCAATGGTTCAGACAAGGCCAGGGAAGAAAACTGCATCAGTCGAAGGCATGGCACATTCAACAGCTTTAGAAGAAGAGATGGGTTCCCCGCATTCTGGCAGAAATCAAGGGCAGCAGGTTGAGGATGACATTGATCCTTAAATGTGTGCCATGTTAAAAAAGATGATGACCAAAATGCTGGCAAAGCAAGCTGAAGCCAGTGCAGAGCAAACCCAAGTTAAGCAAAAGGCAAAAGGTCGGGCAATGAAGGAGGCCTCGAAGGCAGCCAAGAAGTCCATTCAGTATGCTGATACGACTGATGAAGAAGAATCAATAAAAGATTCAGATGAAGAGTTTGAGACTCATAAGACATTCCGCAAAACTACACAGAGGCAGAGGTCAGCCCATAGATTCAAAGATCAGTCTATCAGTGATTCTGACCAGCCACAATTAAAAGATGTAGTCAGAATGGTTCAAGATCTGCAGGCCCGTGACAAGGGCAAGAAGGTCTTTACCAGCGAAGACTTCTATGACGGTTTGGAGGGAGACGATAATCTCCCTAAAAAATTCATCAAATTTGATGGTTCTGGTGATCCCAAGGCACACCTCGCCATGTTTTTCACTGAATGCTCCAAATTCAAGCGAGACAACCGGGCACTTTTCCTTTGCTTCCCTCGCAGTCTGGAGGGAACAACAACTAAATGGTACTCAGAACACGTCAACCCAATCAATCTGAAAGAATTTGACAAGGTGGTGAACATGTTCATCGAGCGATTCCTCTTTAATGCTGAGGCGCTTCCCACCCTCAGTCTGTTACGACAATGAAGCTATACATGATACTTCAAGTACAAGGTTTTGATGATGAGCAAGTGGAATCAACTGCATTTCAGCTAAGGCTATGAAGAAATTGAAGAATTAGATGAAGAATCTTTGAAGACTAGTGTGAAATTGTTTAATTCATTAAAAGTCTTAGATTCTTGTAAGAGCCTTACTTAGAGTGCATATTTAGGTTGCATTTCACCTTAAAAGTCTTTAGAAAAACTTTTCTAAAAGAAACACTCTTGAAAATCTTTTCAGAAAACTCTTTTCTTAAATTTTCATGTTTATTAATCGACCAATAGACTTACCAGTCGACTAATCCTTTTGTGCCATATTTTCTAAAACGTCATTTTTGTCAAATTAGTCGACCGAAGGTTTTATTAGTCGACTGGACAGAATGTCTGTTTTCTGAAAATTAGCAGCAGTCGACTAATGGTTTTATCAGTCGACTGAACAGAACATGTGTTTTCTGTAAATTTAGCAGTAGTCGACTAATGCTTTTTATCAGTCGACCGGACAGAATGTTTGTTTTTCTGAAGATTTTAGCAGCAGTCGACTGAAAGGTTTTTCAGTCTACTGATGATATTTGTAACGCCCCGAATTTCCAAAACAAAGCTAAGTTAAAATTTTCATGGATTTCTTTTTTTTTTTCTTTGCAGCGGAACTTAGAAAAGCTTTTAGCAGCGGAATAAGACGATAATGAGTCGTCGGTTTTAGAAAACTCCGAGCACGTTGCAGGTATGTGGCCAAGCAACTCATTGACCACCAAAGTGTTCCATTTTATCGAAAGCACATGTTTATTACAACACTACTGCTTAGAAAGGCAGTGAAGGTTCAATAAAAAGGAAGCAGTACAACTCTGTCTAGAGAAACCCTGGAACTTGATGCCGCCTTGCTCCGCATATCGCCACGCAGGTTCAACACCTGAAATCCCCATTAAACGGGGTCAGAACCACTGATGGTCTGGTAAGTAGGCAAACACCTATCTATTCAACTCAAGTAAATGCATAGACCACTCAGGGTCGCAGTTCGTAATACGACGCTCAAGCCTCCATGACTTAGCGTATATTGCAAAAGCCTTATTAGGGCTATGAGTTGAACATCCACGCAAGTCGTCATGACTTCGCATAAGCCTCTTCAGAGCTGTGAGTTAGAATAACCTCTTAAGTCTCTATGACTTAGCCTTGACTTCCTCAGAGTCACGAATGGATGTCTAGCTCAAGACTTTATGCTTGGCACATCCGTATCCTACGAATCTAAGAACAGCTCTCCGAGCTTCACTTAGTCGTACGGATATCAATGGGGTTCTTTCCCAATCGGTCCAGTAGTATACCGACCATGACACCTTCACAAAGGTTATGCAGGACTGACTCAACAACGTCATCCACTCATACATTCCAAGTAGCGCTGTACCTAAGCTAATGCTTTGTTTCGATAATTGCACCTCCCCCTGGGCTTAGGGGACTCATATCTGGGCGACAACGCGACGATCTGGGGGTTGATTATTCTATGTATTTTAGATACCCCAGAGGCCTGTTGACCCCATCCCCCTAGTAGGACGGTACAGCATACCGGAAGAGATCCTTACTAGGTATCTGAATGCATTCTGCTACTGCAGTAGTTGGGTTCAATCCTTAGATATTTAAGGATAACCACGACCTCCATACCTCTGAGTGACGAAGGCCATCAATGAACTCTATCAGGTTCGGGTGAAATATATGTCACTCAAGGCTGCGCCATCACCGTCTTCCTCGGTGAGAAATTCTGAAAGGGGCCTGCCGGTCTTACAATTACTTGACGAACATTGCATGCCTATAGGGCAGCCTTTGAGAAGTATGTACCCGACCCCAATCAACCACACGGTTTTCACCGTGGAACAAAGGTTTTATTCATATGCATGCTTAACTCTGCTCTCTTGGCACTTCGGCCTTGACGAGCACTTCACCTCTTTCGGTGGAAACAACACACTCCGGCTCAGCGGCCCTTACGAGTCTGGTTGTCTGATAATTCTCAATGAGCATGCACATGACTCGATCTCTACGGATCGGCTACTCGGCGTATTTTTACGCAACGAGCTCAGGACCTCGTCAAGGTACTACCACTACTTTGGCGCAACGGCCCTTACAAGTATGGTGCCCTTGCAAGTGTCAAGGAGACGAGTCATTCTGACATCGTTCCAACAAAGGACATCATTGTGCCACTTAACTGGTTCTGGCAGCTCTTCTGCCAACCATTCTGTCAACATCTTCTCTGCTCTACCGGCAGTGGTGCGACGAACCTTTCTACATCGTAGAAGGCGTTCCATAAACTGGGTAGCACTTCTGCTACGTTCTTTCTGAGCCATTCTTAGCTCCTTCAGGAATTTCAGCAGCACTTCCTCTCTTTTACGGAGAAAGCGTGCGTTTCTTTTATCCATTTCAGCGGCATCTCCCCTCTTTGGTGGGAAATCGCTACGCTTAACTCGGGAAATGGATGCGCACCGTTGTGCGTACTTTGCATCCATCAAGGTTGCAGGAACCTTGGGCCATAGCCAGGCCATACGTAATTGATTTAGTCTTTACGTAAAGAGCATTTTGCCAAAAGGCGAAGCCTTTCCAATAGGGGCTTCATTCGTCAAGCAGAATCTTGTACGAGGAGCGGTAAGGGAATCACATGGGCGATTTTGGAGTTGATCTCCGTTTGAACGCTCACTTACACGCCATATATGTAATATAAGCAGAAGCCTGTGCTTTATACAGCGGCGGCGTAAAGGAAATGCATATACTATTGTTCAGGGTGTGTAACTGAACGAAATATTCTACATATATAACAAAGCAGAAGCCTTGGCATCGTTCGACGCGACGGCGTAAGTAAATACATTGCAGAAAGCAGGAGCCTTGGCATCGTTCGACGCGACGGCGTAAGTAAATGCATAATCGGAAGTGCAGTAATCGGAAGTACAGAAAGCAGGGAGCCTTGGCATCATACGATGCGACGGCAAAGGTAAATTACATGGCCTGTGCGATATAAGACGCGTCGGCAGTATCAGCAGATATACACCTAGATCTGTATCCAACGATAGTTACGAGGCGAGCGAGTGAACACCGAAGTGTCCTAGAGGGCTCAACCAAGAACTAGGGTGAGATACTATTTTGAAGAACGCATATACTGCGTATTCGAACATATATATCCGACGATAGTTACGAGGCGAGCGCGTGAACACCGAAGCGTCCTAGAGGGCTCAACCAAGAACTAAAGTAAGATACTACTTCAGAAAGTATATGCTATATACAAACAATCAAATACTTGAGAGAGATAGTTTAATGAAGCGAACTTACTTCAATTTGAGGAAGAAACGACTCCGATTGCTTCAAACGCTTCGAACGAGGCTCGACTTCGAAAAAGGATCAACTTCGAACTTCGGACGAAAAAGGACTTGGACTTTGACTTTGAACCAAACCAGGTTCAAGTCAAGTCAACTGGGTTCAGACTTAGGTCAAGTAGGTTCAGACCTAGGTCAGGTGGGTTAGGACCAGGTCAGGCAGGCTCAGACTAGGTCAAGCAGGCTCAGGCTAAGTCAGGGAGGCTCAGACCAGGTCAAGCAGGCTCAGGCTAAGTCAGGCAGGCTCAGGTGGGCTAGGCTAGGTAAGGGAGGTTTAGAAAAGGAGGAGAGAGAGAGGGGTTGGCGATTTTCTAAAGGAGGGGGGGTCCTCTATTTATAGGTTCTGAAACTTGGGCCCCAAGTTTCAGAATCCCCTCTTTACCCTTGGGCTTTTCTGAGAATCCCTTCCATGGAAGGTGCTGGAAGGAGCTGGAAGGCTCTGAAAGGTGCTGGAATATTCTAGAATCTTCTAGAATATTTTCTGAGAAATATTTCTGTGGGTCCCACCCATATTTCTGTGGGTCCCGCAAGAATTTCGGGTTTTTGGCGATTTTTTTTCCGAAAAATTCTGAGTACGCCATTATCTTCGTATTGATGCCACTAAGAAAGTTGGCTCGCAGGAATCCTTTGATTTTGTTCAGATAGGAAGTTATGGCTTCCAGAGTGTTTGAGCATATATTCGCGATTCGACGAATATCCTAAGTGTAACTGGCTCGCAGGAATTGATTCGTTTCGCATTCTGAGAAGAAATGCTATTTTTACCGGTAAATGCCTCATGAATTTTATTCAGATATTTTCTGAAAAATTGCGGGTCTTACATCATTACCCCCTTAAAGGAATTTCGTCCGCGAAATTTAGCTAAGAGTACAAGGTGAAGAGTTCAGGATATTTATCCCGCATATCCGATTCGGGCTCCCAAGTGCAATCATCGACTCCGTGATGTTGCCATCTTACTTTGACAAGTGGAATGACCTTTGTCCTTAGCACTTGCTCCCGTCGGTCCATGATCTCTACTGGCCTTTCTTCCACCGTCATATCCTCCTGGATGCCAATATCTTCATGTTGGATGACGTGGGAAGGGTCGTGAACGTATTTTCTAAGCATTGACACATGAAATACATTGTATATCTGTGTATACTGCGGTGGCAATGTTACTCTGTAGGCGGTCTCTCCTATCCGGCTCAAAACCTCGAAGGGACCAACGAATCTGGGGCTGAGCTTCCCCTTCTTTCCGAAACGAAACACACTCTTGGTTGGGGAGACCTTGATAAAAACCTTATCTCCAACCGCAAAAGTGAGTTCCCTACGCCGCTGATCAGCGTAGCTCTTCTGTCGACTCTGAGCAGTCAGTAGCTTCTTCCTGATCATGTGGACCTGCTCAGTATAATGCTGCAACACTATGGGCGAGTCCAAGGTTCGCTCACCCACTTCACCCCAATGGATTGGTGATCTACAGGGTCGCCCGTACAAGGCTTCATACGGTGCCATCCCAATGCTAGCGTGGTGGCTATTATTATAGGCAAATTCAGCCAACGCTAGGTGGGAATCCCAATCACCTTTCCATTCTAGCATACAGGCTCTTAGCATATCTTCGAGAGTCTGTATGGTTCGTTCTGATTGCCCATCTGTTTGGGGATGGAATGCTGTACTGAACTTGAGTTTCGTCCCCAGGGCTCTCTGAAGCTGCTCCCAAAAGTGAGAGGTGAACTTCGGGTCACGATCAGATATGATCGAAATCGGCACTCCATGGAGTCTAACGATTTCCCGAATGTAGATCTCCGCCAATCGTTCAGTTGAGTATCGAGTGTTGATTGGCAGGAAGTGAGCAGACTTGGTGAGTCTGTCTACGATCACCCATATTGAGTCATGTTGTCTCTTGGACCGAGGCAATCCAACGATGAAATTCATCGTAATGCCCTTCCATTTTCATTCTGGAATCTCGATCCGTTGCATTTTTCCACCAGGTCGTTGATGCTCGATTTTTACTTGCTGGCAGATTAAACACCTTGAGACAAATGTAGCCACATCACGTTTCATACCCCTCCACCAGTACTTTCTCTGTAAGTCCCGAAACATTTTTGTACCCCCAGGGTGAATGGTGTACTTGCTGTTATGAGCCTCCTGGAGTACTTCCTGTCTTAGCTCAGGGTTATTTGGAACCCAAATTCTTTCTTCCATCCATATTCCTCCATCTTCTTTTAAATGGAAGAAAGTGTCATCTCTTTCAGCACAAGCTTTTAATTCTAAGTACTGGGGGTCCTTGAACTGTTCGGCTACAATGCGATCGAGGATCTCGATATGGATTGTCAGGCATGACAATCGAATCTTTCCTGGGTCAGCCAGGAATGGCTTCCAACTGACAAAATCCTCCATCAGCTTTCATTGTCTGGTGAGGCTGGCCAGAGTGCCAACAGTCTTGCGACTAAGGGCATCTGCTACAACATTCGCTTTTCCAGGGTGATAGGAAAGCGTGAATTCATAGTCTTTGAGGAATTCCAGCCATCGCCGTTGCCGCATATTGAGTTCTTTTTTAGAAAAGAGGTATTTTAGGCTTTTATGGTCCGACATGACCTCGAATTTCTCTCCATATAGGTAGTGTCGCCAGATTTTAAGCGCGAACACTACCGCGGCAAGCTCAAGATCGTGGGTTGGATAGTTTTTCTCATGAATTCTTAACTGACGGGATGCATAGGCGATTACTTTGCCATGCTGCATCAATACACAACCCAGACCTGTTCCCGAGGCATCGGTATAAGCAACGAAGCCTCCCTGACCAGCAGGTAAGGTAAGGACAGGGGCAGTGGTAAGCCTCTGTTTGAGAACCTCAAAGCACTCCTTACACTGGTCAGTCCATTCGAACTTGACTCCCTTTTTCAATAATTTTGTCATCGGTACGGCGATTCGGGAGAAGTCTTCTATGAACTTCCGATAATATCCGGCAAGTCCAAGGAAGCTGCGGACCTCAGTGATATTTTCTGGCTGCTTCCAGTCTATCACAGCTTCGACCTTCGCAGGATCTACTGCGATTCCATCTTTGGAGATCACATGGCCAAGGAACATTACTTTGTCTAGCCAGAATTCACATTTTGAAAACTTGGCATATAACTGATTATCTTGAAGGGTTTTCAAGACGATTCTCAAGTGCTCCTTGTGTTGTTCCTCATTCTCTGAATACACGAGAATGTCATCAATGAAAACGATGACAAAAGTGTCTAAGTATGGCTTGAACACTCGGTTCATCAGGTCCATAAAGACAGCAGGCGCATTAATAAGTCCGAAGGGCATTACTACGAACTCATAATGGCCATATCTCGTTCTGAAGGCAGTCTTAGGTATATCCTCCTCCTTAACTCTGAGCTGATGGTATCCAGACCTGAGGTCGATCTTAGAGAACACTCTCGCTGTTCTGAGCTGATCGAATAAGTCCTCAATCCGAGGCAACGGGTACTTATTTTTAACGGTTGCCTGGTTAAGCATCCGATAATCGATGCATAACCGAAGGGATCCATCCTTCTTCTTTATAAATAGTACCGGGGCTCCCCATGGTGACATACTTGGTCGGATGAACCCTTGTTCCATCAGTTCTTCCAACTGACATTTCAACTCACTGAGTTCAGCTGGTGCCATACGATAAGGGGCTTTGGATATCGGCGCTGTTCCAGGTAAGGATTGAATTCCAAATTCAACCTCACGAAGTGGCGGAAGTCCTGGCAATTCCTCAGGAAACAGATCGGGAAACTCTCGCACTACTTCCAAACTCTCAAGGGGTTGGTCGTTGGATTTTTCTACCGAGAGACTCAACAGGAAGGCCACACAACCCTTCCTAAGGTATTTTTGTACCTTAAGTGCTGATATGAGCCTTTTTTGTGGAACTGGTTTGGATAACCAGTATTCCATCTTAGGCAATCCGGGTCGAGATAGAATTACTCTGCCCTCGCGGCACAGAATCTTGGCATTATTCTGAGCCAACCAATTCATTCCCAGAATGACATCGTACTGTATCATATCGATCAGGATGGCGTCAGTAGGCAAGTGTTGCCCTGCTATCTCAATATCCAAATTTTTCACACACCGGATACATTTGGTGCGTGAACCCAACGGGTTATATACTTCGATCATTTTATCAATCGGTTGCACCGAGGCGTGGAGTTGTTCGGTGAAATTGTCAGAGATAAACGTATGAGTAGCACCACAATCAAACAAGACGTAAGCTGCATGTCCATTAACAGGTACGGTGCCTTCAATGAGGTCACCGGTTTCGACTTGTTCAGTCGTTACAGCGTATACACGACCTGCAGCAGGCCTTTGTTCTACTCTAGGTGGGGGTCGTTGGACTTGTGTTCGTTGTGGTACTTGTTGAGAGGGTCCGGCAGATCCGGCATTCCTCCTCTGCTCATCAATAAGCTTCTTCCTGCATTGTCTTGCAATGTGGCCCACTTTGCCACAGTAGAAGCATCCACCTGTGTCACGTGGACATGGTCCTCTTGCGTGATTAACATGGCATTTTGGGCAGTTTGGGTTGGACTGCAGGTTGTTTGGAGCCATGTTCTGCCTTGGCCTTACAACTTGTTGAGTGTTGTTCCCACCTTGGAACCTTTTCTTCTAAAAGGGTTGTCGTGAACCCTGGCCACTTGGAAACATTCTCTTCTTGTTCCCACCATCAACTATGGGCCTTTTTGCTATGATCACTTTTGATCGCTCCCAATCCACTTGTGTTTTTGAAGCTGCTGCCACAGCCGTTTGAAATGTTTGGGGCATGCTGGTGATAACCCGTGACCTTAGCCCTTCTCGCAGTCCATTGATGTACTTGTCGGCCCTTTCTTGGTCGGTCTCAAATAACCGGGAGCAGTACCGTTCAAGATTTTGAAATTTGGTGGTATAGTCAATCAGATTCATGCCACCCTGCTCCAATTCCAGAAACTCCATCTTCTTCTTGTTTCTGGAGTGTAATGGAAAGTAATTATCCATGAAAGCTCTCCGGAAGTCAGTCCAAGGAATGACTTCAACTTCCGAGAACTGGATAATCTTAGTGGTATCCCACCACTTCCGTGCATTGTCTTTCAGCCTGTACGTGCCAAAGTTGGTCTTCTTTTCTTCTGGTACTCCCAGCACCAGGAAGGCACGTTCGGTCTCTTCGACCCAACTTTCTGCCAGTTCAGGATCGGCTCTACCAGCGAAGACTGGTGGATCGAGCTTGAGGAATTTTTCATAGGTTATTCCACCAAGGTTTTCGCTTCGAGGTGCGACTGGTTCTGGCCTTGTTTCTCGAATGGCAGTAACCAAATTGTTGAGTGTTTCCAGCAGAAATCCTTGAGTATGGGACTCCTCGCTTGGTATGGTTCTCCTCGTCGTAGGAGCCATTTATCTACCACATACAAACAACGTGTTTTAGTTTCACAATGTATATATCGAAGCAAAGTTTTATTTACTTAATATACATCACATTTACACAAGCATCGCCTTATACAAAACGTCATGCCGCACTGGCAGACTTTTAGGCGTTGAGAAACTAGGTACATGAGTCTATTGACTCCAAAACACTACCAGTCTCTTCTAGGAACTGGATTTCTTTCTTGACCCAAAGAACCCGAAGTATCGTTTACTTCCACATTGCCTTGGTGCAGGCACAACTAGCTTTGGCTTGGGCGGCACTTCCGCACTCTCAAGCGACTCTTGTGGATAGATCAGTGATGCCGGTCCACTTGCCCATTCAGTGGCATCATGGCTCGGAGAATTCGAGACCATAACGGGATGATATAGGTTGTATCCCTCTTCCTGGCCATTCAGACTCGGCGTTGGTGTAGCCGCTCTGTTCCCCCATATAATAGTACTTTGATTCGAGGAATCTGAAATCATAATGGGATTATAGAAGGAGTTGTTGCATCCCTCCTCCCAACTGTGCAAGCTAGGCGTACATGATGCCTGTTGATAGCCTTGCGATTGACCAAATCCCTCAAGGAAGTTCAAGTCAAATCCTACCAGAGACGGTAGTTCATCAGAAGTTGCTAGAGTACGGCTACTCCTTCTACTGGAGTAATGTGGCCCACTAACATGCGAGGTCTCATCCCTAAGACCAAGCGATCCCCGCCGACCCATATCGGCGGTATGCTTCATTTGGCATTCGTTGACGGAATGCCCTTCTTCGCCACAATACTGGCAGTCTTGAACTTCATATGGGCATACCCACTCATCGTGCATGATCCTGCAACGATAGCAGTATCCTCGGGAGTCGTGAGTTGCCATCTATACAACGATGCACCCAGATCAGAACAAGAAGTATAAAATATACTTACAGTGCGATATAGTGGACAAGTCGGATCTCGAACCAGGTTTCTCAGACTCTTGCTCTGATACCAATTCTGTAACGCCCCGAATTTCCAAAACAAAGCTAAGTTAAAATTTTCATGGATTTCTTTTTTTTTTTTTTTTTCTTTGCAGCGGAACTTAGAAAAGCTTTTAGCAGCGGAATAAGACGATAAAGAGTCGTCGGTTTTAGAAAACTCCGAGCACGTTGCAGGTATGTGGCTAAGCAACTCATTGACCACCAAAGTGTTCCATTTTATCGAAAGCACATGTTTATTACAACACTACTGCTTAGAAAGGCAGTGAAGGTTCAATAAAAAGGAAGCAATACAACTCTGTCTAGAGAAACCCTGGAACTTGATGCCGCCTTGCTCCGCATATCGCCACGCAGGTTCAACACCTGAAATCCCCATTAGACGGGGTCAGAACCACTGATGGTCTGGTAAGTAGGCAAACACCTATCTATTCAACTCAAGTAAATGCATAGACCACTCAGGGTCGCAGTTCGTAATACGACGCTCAAGCCTCCATGACTTAGCGTATATTGCAAAAGCCTTATTAGGGCTATGAGTTGAACATCCACGCAAGTCGTCATGACTTCGCATAAGCCTCTTCAGAGCTGTGAGTTAGAATAACCTCTTAAGTCTCTATGACTTAGCCTTGACTTCCTCAGAGTCACGAATGGATGTCTAGCTCAAGACTTTATGCTTGGCACATCCGTATCCTACGAATCTAAGAACAGCTCTCCGAGCTTCACTTAGTCGTACGGATATCAATGGGGTTCTTTCCCAATCGGTCCAGTAGTATACCGACCATGACACCTTCACAAAGGTTATGCAGGACTGACTCAACAACGTCATCCACTCATACATTCAAAGTAGCGTTGTACCTAAGCTAATGCTTTGTTTCGATAATTGCACCTCCCCTTGGGCTTAGGGGACTCATATCTGGGCGACAACGCGACGATCTGGGGGTTGATTATTCTATGTATTTTAGATACCCCAGAGGCCTGTTGACCCCATCCCCCTAGTAGGACGGTACAGCATACCGGAAGAGATCCTTACTAGGTATCCGAATGCATTCTGCTACTGCAGTAGTTGGGTTCAATCCTTAGATATTTAAGGATAACCACGACCTCCATACCTCTGAGTGACGAAGGCCATCAATGAACTCTATCAGGTTCGGGTGAAATATATGTCACTCAAGGCTACGCCATCACCGTCTTCCTCGGTGAGAAATTCTGAAAGGGGCCTGCCGGTCTTACAATTACTTGACGAACATTGCATGCCTATAGGGCAGCCTTTGAGAAGTATGTACCCGACCCCAATCAACCACACGGTTTTCACCGTGGAACAAAGGTTTTATTCATATGCATGCTTAACTCTGCTCTCGGCACTTCGGCCTTGACGAGCACTTCACCTCTTTCGGTGGAAACAACACACTCCGGCTCAGCGGCCCTTACGAGTCTGGTTGTCTGATAATTCTCAATGAGCATGCACATGACTCGATCTCTACGGATCGGCTACTCGGCGTATTTTTACGCAACGAGCTCAGGACCTCGTCAAGGTACTACCACTACTTTGGCGCAACGGCCCTTACAAGTATGGTGCCCTTGCAGGTGTCAGGGAGATGAGTCATTCTGACATCGTTCCAACAAAGGACATCATTGTGCCACTTAACTGGTTCTGGCAGCTCTTCTGCCAACCATTCTGTCAACATCTTCTCTGCTCTACCGGCAGTGGTGCGACGAACCTTTCTACATCGTAGAAGGCGTTCCATAAACTGGGTAGCACTTCTGCTACGTTCTTTCTGAGCCATTCTTAGCTCCTTCAGGAATTTCAGCAGCACTTCCTCTCTTTTACGGAGAAAGCGTGCGTTTCTTTTATCCATTTCAGCGGCATCTCCCCTCTTTGGTGGGAAATCGCTACGCTTAACTCGAGAAATGGATGTGCACCGTTATGCGTACTTTGCATCCATCAAGGTTGCAGGAAACTTGGGCCATAGCCAGGCCATACGTAATTGATTTAGTCTTTACGTAAAGAGCATTTTGCCAAAAGGCGAAGCCTTTCCAATAGGGGCTTCATTCGTCAAGCAGAATCTTGTACGAGGAGCGGTAAGGGAATCGCATGGGCGATTTTGGAGTTGATCTCCGTTTGAACGCTCACTTACGCGCCATATATGTAATATAAGCAGAAGCCTGTGCTTTATACAGCGGCGGCGTAAAGGAAATGCAAATACTATTGTTCAGGGTGTGTAACTGAACGAAATATTCTACATATATAACAAAGCAGAAGCCTTGGCATCGTTCGACGCGACGGCGTAAGTAAATACATTGCAGAAAGCAGGAGCCTTGGCATCGTTCGACGCGACGGCGTAAGTAAATGCATAATCGGAAGTGCAGTAATCGGAAGTACAGAAAGCAGGGAGCCTTGGCATCATACGACGCGACGGCAAAGGTAAATTACATGGCCTGTGCGATATAAGACGCGTCGGCAGTATCAGCAGATATACACCTAGATCTGTATCCAACGATAGTTACGAGGCGAGCGAGTGAACACCGAAGTGTCCTAGAGGGCTCAACCAAGAACTAGGGTGAGATACTATTTTGAAGAACGCATATACTGCGTATTCGAACATATATATCCGACGATAGTTACGAGGCGAGCGCGTGAACACCGAAGCGTCCTAGAGGGCTCAACCAAGAACTAAAGTAAGATACTACTTCAGAAAGTATATGCTATATACAAACAATCAAATACTTGAGAGAGATGGTTTAATGAAGCGAACTTACTTCAATTTGAGGAAGAAACGACTCCGATTGCTTCAAACGCTTCGAACGAGGCTCGACTTCGAAAAAGGATCAACTTTGAACTTCGGACGAAAAAGGACTTGGACTTTGACTTTGAACCAAACCAGGTTCAAGTCAAGTCAACTGGGTTCAGACTTAGGTCAAGTAGGTTCAGACCTAGGTCAGGTGGGTTAGGACCAGGTCAGGCAGGCTCAGACTAGGTCAAGCAGGCTCAGGCTAAGTCAGGCAGGCTCAGACCAGGTCAAGCAGGCTCAGGCTAAGTCAGGCAGGCTCAGGTGGGCTAGGCTAGGTAGGGGAGGTTTAGAAAAGGAGGAGAGAGAGAGGGGTTGGCGATTTTCTAAAGGAGGGGGGGTCCTCTATTTATAGGTTCTGAAACTTGGGCCCCAAGTTTCAGAATCCCCTCTTTACCCTTGGGCTTTTCTGAGAATCCCTTCCATGGAAGGTGCTGGAAGGAGCTGGAAGGCTCTGGAAGGTGCTGGAAGGTGCTGGAAGGCTCTGGAAGGTGCTGGAAGGTGCTGGAACATTCTAGAATCTTCTAAAATATTTTCTGAGAAATATTTCTGTGGGTCCCACCCATATTTCTGTGGGTCCCGCAAGAATTTCGGGTTTTCGGCGATTTTTTTTCCGAAAAATTCTGAGTACGCCATTATCTTCGTATTGATGCCACTAAGAAAGTTGGCTCGCAGGAATCCTTTGATTTTGTTCAGATAGGAAGTTATGGCTTCCAGAGTGTTTGAGCATATATTCGCGATTCGACGAATATCCTAAGTGTAACTGGCTTGCAGGAATTGTTTCGTTTCGCATTCTGAGAAGAAATGCTATTTTTACCGGTAAATGCCTCATGAATTTTATTCAGATATTTTCTGAAAAATTGCGGGTCTTACAATATTATCAGTCGACTAATTTTTCTCAAGTCGACTAAGTTTCAAAAGTTTAGATTTTCAAACGGCTCGATTAACAGATCAGTCGACCGACGATAACTGTCAGTCTACTAATAACTAACTATTAGTCGACTAACTGATGTTTCAGTCGACTAATTTTGCCGTTTTCCTGAAACTTCAAAAAGGCGTGTCTTTTTGTTTTTCAAACGTTTTGATCGTTCAAAATGAACAGTTTTGACACCCTTTCATACTCTCAACGTATGGAAAACTTTAATTATAAATATGAGTGAATTTTACACCATTAACAACAAGAATTTAATCAATTTGAATCATTTACTTATTGCTTTTCACTCCTATTCATTCAAGTATTTGTTTTCTCACTCACTTGATATTTTCACTTCAGTTTTTCACTCAAATCACTTTGAGAGATAGTGAATTCGTGAGTAGAGTATTTCAACAACCTCAAAAGCCAATTGCATCTCATTCGCATTCAAAAGAAAGGCTCATAGGTTGTATTGTAAGTTGTTATTTCTTTTCTGTAAAAAGAAAGACTCCTTGGTGTAAAGGAGTTGTTTGCTTTCAGTAGGGTTGTTACTGAAAGTGGGACCAGTTTTGGTCTGTGTGATCTTGTAGTTAACAAGGTTGATAGTAGAAATCTCAAGCGGGTTTTGCTTGGGGACTGGATGTAGGTCGGGATAGACCGAACCAGAATAAAATCTTGTGTTCTTTGTGTGTTTTGTTTTTCAATTTGCAAAATCCTTCAATATTCTGCAAAAAATTTTAAAAACACTATTCACCCCCCCTCTAGTGCTCGTTGCCTCGATCCTAGTGCACTTTCATTTGGTATCAAAGCACAGGTTAGCTATTACTTTGATTTGACCATCATCTAGCATGACAACTACAATATCTCAGCACAAAGAAGAAAGCTCCTCTGTTCGTCTTCCTCTCTTCGACGGAACAAACTATGGTTACTGGAAAGTAAGAATGATAATATTCTTACAATCCATGGATCTAGATATTTGGAGAGTGGTTTCAGAAAAGTACCAAACTCCATCAACTGATTTCAGCCGATGGACCGATGAAGAAAAGAAGACTGCTTCACTTAATGCCAAGGCAATGAATGCATTATATTGTGGCGTTGACAAGGTAGAGTTCAATCACATCTCTCAATGCTCTACAGCTAATGAAATCTGGCATACTCTTCTCGTGACACACGAAGGTATGTCAAAGGTAAAGGAATCTAAAATTGCTTCTTTAGTTCATAATTTTGAATTGTTCAAAATGAAGCAAAATGAATCTATATCGGACATGGTAACTAGAATGACCGATATAACTAATACTTTGAAATCACTTGGAAAAGAATATTCACAAGTGGATTTAGTCAGAAAGATTCTAAGGTGTTTAACTCCTGAATGGGAGAGAAAAACCACTGCTATTGAAGAAACAAATGATCTCAATACTCTTACTCTGGAAGATTTAGTTGGCAACCTAATGGCATATGAGGTCCAACTTCAAGACAAACAAGAAGAAGAGCCTAAGAAGAAATCTCTTGCTTTTAAGGCTACTTCTGACTCAGAAAATTCAGAAGAAGATGAAGATATTGCCCTCATCACAAGGCAATTCAGAAGATTCATCAAAAAGGGAAGATTTCAAAGAAAGGTAAAGAAAGCAGATTCTTCCAATCCCAATGAAGTCAAGTGCTTTAACTGCAAAAAGGCAGGACATATCAAGAAAGATTGTCCTCTCCTGAAAATCAAGCCCAAGGACCAATTTAAGAAGAAAAAGGCTTTTCAAGCATGTTGGGATGATAGTGATTCCTCTTCCGATGAAGAATCAAATGAAGAATTTGCCAACATGTGTTTTGTAGCACAAGAAAATTCAGTAAGCCAATTTGACTATGATGAGTTATTTGAAACATTTAATGATTTATATGCTAAATTTAAGAGTCTTAGTTCTAAAACTAAAGAGTTAAAAACTGAAAATTTAACTCTTGACTCTCAAAATAAAGTGTTACTTCAAGAGATAGAAGATCTCAAGAAGGAAAACTCTTGCCAAGCATTAGAGATAAAAGAAATTGGAGGTAGAACCAATCTCTTACAAAAAGAAATATCTAGTCTTAAAGAAAAGTCAAATGATCTTCTTTCTATAGTGACCAAATTCACAAATGGTCAAGAGAATCTAGAAAAACTTCTTGGTTCTCAAAGATGCTCGGTTAATAAAACCGGATTGGGATATAGCTTCTTTGATACTCAAAATAGACCAAACTATGTGGTGAAAAATCAAAGACATTATTCTCAACCATTTGTTCATAGAACTAAACTTTCTAGTTCTAATAGAAATGCATCTAATCATGGAAACTATAATGCTTATTATTCTAGACATGATTATTCTAGACATGATAAATCCTTTTATAGAAAGAATATTTATTATCAAAGAAAACCAAAATCCAAATGGATATGGGTTCCTAAGACTAACTCTCATGGACCCGAAAATAGAAAGGGGTCAAATGCTCTGTTTTCTAATTTTGTTGTAGGTACACAACATAAGGAGCAAATGGATATTGGACAGCGGTTGTTTCAAACATATGACTGGAAGGCCGGAATTATTTTCCACCCTCCAAAATAAGGATGGAGGAACCGTCACCTTTGGTGACAATAACAAGGGAAAAGTGATAGGTATTGGTAATATTGGTAATATTGGTAATCCAAAATTTCCCTTGATAGAAAATGTTCTTTTAGTAGATGGTTTAATGCATAATTTAATATCTATTAGTCAATTATGTGATAAAGGTTTTCATGTTTCTTTTGAAAATGATTTATGCTTAATTTCTGATTTTCAATCTAAAAAGATCATTTTTAAAGGTAAAAAAAGGAACAATGTGTATGAACTATATCTAGATGAATTACCCACTTTTAATGAAAAATGTCTTATTGTTTCAAATGAAATTCAATGGTTATGGCACAAGAGACTTGGACATGTTAACTTTAAAATTATTTCAAAGTTATCCAAAAATGATCTTGTAAGAAGCCTACCTAGAATACCATATAAGAAAGATCACCTATGTGATGCTTGCCAAAGGGGTAAACAAATCAAGAATTCTTTTAAAGCAAAAGATATAGTTTCAACAAAACGTCCTCTTGAACTTTTACATTTAGATCTATTTGGACCATCTAGAATTCAAAGTTTGAATGGTAGGAAGTATGCTTTTGTTATAGTAGATGATTATTCTCGGTTTACATGGGTAATTTTTCTAAAAAGCAAAAATGATGCTTTTTCGAAATTTTCTAAACTTTGTAGAAGAATTACAAATGAAAAATCTACATCTATTATTAAAATTTGTAGTGATCATGGTGGTGAATTTGAAAATGAATCTTTTCTAAAGTTTTGTGATTTACATGGTATATCTCACAACTTTGCTTTTCCTAGAGCGGCTCCACAAAATAGAGTTGTTGAAAGAAAGAATAGAACTTTGCAAGAATGTGCTAGAACCATGCTTTAAGATAAAAAATTACCAAAATACTTTTGGGCTGAAGCAATTAATACAGCATGTTATGTTCTAAACCGTGTTCTTATTCGACCAATTTTACATAAAACTGTTGAGAAACTATGTTTTGATGATACATGATAAATATGATATGCTTTCATGATGCATATATATGATACATGATAAATACATGATATGCTTTCAGGAGATATGATAAATATGATATGCTTTCATATGTGAAAATGAATATGTTATATTATGACTGGATATGATGTGCTATGTATTTAACGAGTATTTGATGCAAGGTTATTTCACTTAAGAAGAGTGAAGACAACTTGATCAAGTGCAACTATTTGATGCAATCATACTACTTTGAAGAAAAAGCTTGATGGGCCATACATTCATAAAGATTATCCAAGAAGATCGGCTTCCTCAAGATGAAGACTTTTTTCTTCTTTAGAGTCATATGTAACAGAACCTTCAGAAGCATGCATATTTCATATTAGACTATATGCTTTGAAATCATACAAGCCATTTATTTACAAAAAGTTAAGCTTTGATAAAAAGGATACGTTATGTATATTGTAGCATTTCAAAAACCCTTTTTGAAACAAATCATTGTACTTCCTACAAGCATTTATGAAAAAGATATTTTGACATGATATAATAGCTCATGATTTCAAAAGCATTAATTGTACCTTCTAACATGCATTTATGAAAAAGACAACTTGAAAAGATATAAAAGCTAATGATTTCAAATATGAAAGAAAAAGACAAAATGAATTAATTCATAATACACATTTACGTAAGAAATTTTGGTTCATAATACATAAGCATTTATGAAGAAAAGACAAAATGTGAAAAGATGTATTGGTTCATAATACATAAGCATTTATGTAAGAAAAGACAAAATGTGAAAAGATGTATTGGTTCATAATACATAAGCATTTATGTAAGAAAAGACAAAATGCATTAGTTCATAATACACAAACATTTACGTAAGAAATTTTGGTTCATAATACATAAACATTTATGTAAGAAAAGACAAATTATGAAAAGATAATACACAAGCATTTATTTGAGAAATGACTATTTGTAATATAAGTATTACTCAAGCATTTAGTGTACTTCACAACCATTCATTTTAGAATTGACGATTTGAGAAAATAAATATTATTTTATTAAAATAAGAAATGACCATTTATTTCTTTAAGCATTAAATGCCACCTCAAAAAGCATTTGAGAAATGACTATTTATTTATAAATAAAACCCACACTCAAGAATGTCGACTTACTCATAAACATTAAATACAAATATAATATATGTTGAAAAGACTTTAGTTACTTTTTTACAAACCCATAGAATGTCGACTTACTCATAAATATAAAATACAAATATAATATGTTTTGAAAAGACTCTAGTTACCTTTTTACAAAACCATAGAATGTCGACTTACTTGAAGTCATCATTCTCTTTGTATAGCATTAAATACCTCCTGTAAGAAATCCTTGTTGATATCCTTCTCAAGAATGTCGACTTGTTTAAAGTCTTCATTCTCTCTGTAGACTTTGAAAAACACAACATAAAGAAAACTCTTGACATGACTATGTACAAATAAATATCTCAAAGCATTTATTGTACTTACACTCATTTAAAGTAAAGAAGTACTTATGTACCTCAAATCATTAATTAGAATAAAGACAAAACTACATGATAAACTACACTTCAACGTTCAAAAATACTACAGAACATTTATTATGAGAAAAGACCTAATACAAAGAATAACTTATTTTAAAATACACCAACGAATAGTGTACTCCAAAAATGCTTCGTATGGAAAGAAGACTTTTTGAAAAAACAATATAGTACACTTATCTTTTCACACTAAGTTGTTTTTGAAATGACCTGACTTCTCATATCCCAAAAGGACAATCATTTCAAAAAGACAACGACTAGTTTTCTAAAGACTATATATACAAACAGAACAGTGTGAAAATACAAGCAAGCTTTCAACGAGAAAAATTCCTGCTTGACACTCTGAGAAATAAGCTTAGAAAAAGAAAGAGAAAAAGAAAGAGAAAAAGTCAAGAAAAGCTCTCAGAAAAATACAAGAGTGTGTAAGAAAAGAAAAAGATCATTCTGAGAATCTTCATACGTGCATTCATACTCTGCATATCATTCTGAAGGTTCTATAGGAAAGTGTTGTAACTTTCTGATCTCTGTTGTATCCCTTCTCAGTTGAGAGAAGTAGACCTCTGTGAAAGAGGGTGTTTTTCCTTCTCTGTTGAGAGAAGTAGACCTCTGAGGAAGAGGGTGTTTCCCTTCTCTGTTGAGAGAAGTAGACCTCTGAGGAAGACGGTGTTTCCCTTCTCTGTTGAGAGAAGTAGACCTCTGAGGAAGAGGGTGTTGTACTATTTATCTGGTGACTCGGATGTTATAGTGGCAGGCTCAAGTGTTTTACTTGGGGACTGGATGTAGGTCAGTAACTCGGCCGAACCAGTATAAATCTTGTGTTTATTGTGTTGTGCCTTATTGCCTTATTTTTTATCTTATCGATCTGCATCGTATTTCACTATTCACCCCCCCTCTAGTGGAATTTCATTTGGTATCAGAGCAGGTTTTGCTGGTTTCGACATAACAAGTCTTCCGGCACAAAAATGGCATCAACCTCTTATGCTCGTGACATCGAAGGTCAACACTCATCTCGCGCTCCTTTTTTTAATGGCACTAACTATAGCTACTGAAAATGTAGAATGATCATATTTCTCAAGTCTGTAGATTTTGCTGTATGGAATATCGTAAAATGTCCATATTCTTCTCCTACATTAGACTACTCTTCATGGACTGATGAAGAAAGAAAAATGGCAAACTTAAATGCAAAAGCCATGAATGCTCTATACTGTGCCATAGACCAAAATGAATTTAACAGAATATCCATTTGTGATTCTGCTCATGATATTTGGCATTCTCTGGAAGTTATTCATGAGGGAACAAACAGAATAAAAGAAGCTAAGATCTCATCATTGGTTCGAAAATACGAACTTTTCAAGATGATCAAAGATGAAACCGTTACTGAAATGTTCACTAGATTCACCAATATCACCAATTATCTTAAATCTCTGGGAGAAACTCATTCCCAGACTGATAAAGTAAAAAAGATCTTGAGATCTCTCACAACTGACTGGGAGAAAAAGACTACAGCTATAGAAGAAGCCCAAGATCTTTCCAAGCTTACTCTGGATGACTTAATAGGCAATCTTATGGCCTATGAAGTCTATATGAAAGAAAGAAGGGAAGAAGAACAACCTACACAGAAAAATCTTGCCTTCCCAACTCTCTCAGAGGATGATGATTCAGAAAAAGATTCTGAAAATGCTCTTCTTACCCGAAGATTTCAACGCTTCATGAGAAAGGACAGGTTTTCCAAAAAGCTCAAAGAAAAACAAGATAAAAAAGAAGAGACTATGTGCTATCAATGCAACAAGCCAGCTCATGTAAGACGTGACTGTCCTCTCCTAAAAAGAAAATCCAAAATCGAGGAACCAAAGAAGAGGTTCTTCAAGAAAAAGGCTCTACATGCTCAATGGGATGATTCAGAACCATCCACCAGTGAAGAGTCAAGTGATGATGAAGCTGAAACTGCAAACATGTGCTTCATGGTAGAAGAAAGCTCTGTAAGTGAAACTTCTGACTTTTCTTTTGAAGAACTTCAAAATGCTTTTCAAGAACTTTTTGAAGAATCCAGAAAAATAATTCTCAAAAACAAAGTTTTAAAATCCGAGAATTTAGAGCTTTCCCAGAAAAATGAAAAACTCAGTATTGAAAATTCTGAGTTGAAAAAGAAAAATTTTATGCTTACTTCTGAAATCACTTCTACTAGCTTCAAGACTAAAAATCTTCAAGTAGAAATTTCAGAATTAAAAAGTAAAACTGAAAACCTTATGAAAACGGTTTTCAAGTTTACCAAAGGAAAAGAGAACCTCGACAAACTTCTTTCCTCTCAAAAATTCTCTTTTTACAAGAATGATATTAGTTACTCTCATTATAGTAAACCTTCTTGTACGAATCAAAATACCACTTTTGTCAAAGGTTCTATTGAACCTAAGCAGGAGTATTATAATTTCAATTCCATGCACTCCTATAAGATTATAGATAAACCCAAATCAAAGTGGATATGGGTTCCAAAATCTAACAAAAAAGGACCCGATCGGGTACCAAAAAGAGTTTCTACTTGATCTATTGCAGGCATTGAAAAAGAAGAACAGATGGATATTAGACGATGGATGTTCAAAACATATGACAGGACATCCAGATCTTTTTGCTGTTCTTCATCATAAAGAAGGAGGAACCGTCACCTTTAGAGATAACAACAAAGGTTTGATAATTGGTATTAGCAATATTGGTAACATCAATAAACCTCTTATCAAAGGCGTTCTCCTTGTTAATGGTTTAAAACACAATCTCTTAAGCATCAGTCAAATGTGTGACATAGGATATAATGTCAGTTTTAAACATGATGCATGCCTCATAGTGGACACAAACGAAAATATTGTTTTAAAAGGTATAAAGAAAAATAATGTATATGAATTATACTTAGATAATATTACTAAACATTGTCTCATAAGCAAATAATGGCTCTCAAAATTTATGGCATATGAGAATGGGACATGTTAACTTTAAATATATCTCTAAAATGGCTAAAAATAACTTGGTTCGTGGGTTACCTAAAATACCATTTAAAAGAGACTATTTTTTTGTGATGCTTGTCAATTAGGAAAATTGTCAAAATCATCCTTCAAATCAAAAAATGTTGTGTCAAGTAAAAGACCTTTAGAGCTTTTCCACCTGGATCTTTTTTGTCCTTCTAGGGTAGCTTGTCTTAATCATAATAAATATGCTTTTGTCATTATTGATGATTACTCAAGATTCACTTGGGTAATATTTTTGAAAAACAAAAGTAATACGTTTTGTGAAATTGAAATTTTATGAAAAAATTACAATATGAAAAATCCTCTTCAATTGTTAAAATTCGTAGTGACCATGGAGGAGAATTTGATAATGATATTTTTTTGTAACTTGCATGGTATTTCACATAACTTTATCTTTCCTAGAGCTGCACCTCAAAATGGTGTAGTAGAAAGAAAGAATAGAATCCCTCAAGAATCTGCCAGAACTATGCTTCAACATAACAATCTTGCTAAATATTTTTGGGCTGAAGCTGTTAATACTGCATGCTATATTTCAATAAGAGTACTAATACTATTGAAGAATCTATGCATGTCAGTTTTAATGAATCTATTGGTCAATCTGTTCATAATAAGACTAATGATGATGATCTTGAAAGTACAGATTTTCTTTTAGATAACACAGCTGAATCTAATGAAGATGATCATCAAAGAACATTTGCTGAAATCAGAGATCATCCTCAAAAGCAGATTTTGGGAGACCTGACCAAGGGGGTTCAAACAAAAGCTCAGTTGGAACATATTGCAAATATGGCCTTCATTTCTCAACTTGAACCTAAAAAGATTGATGAAGCCATCATAGACGAGTTCTGGATGCTAGCAATGACTGAAGAACTTAACCAGTTCCAACGAAATGATGTGTGAGATCTTGTACCAAAACCAAAAGATCATCAAATCATTGGGACAAGATGGATCTTCAGAAATAAGCTGGATGAATCAGGTAATGTTGTAAGAAACAAGGCAAGGCTAGTGGCTCAAGGATACAATCAGGAGGAAGGTATTGACTTTGATAAAACATTTGCTCCTGTTGCTAGACTTGAATCTATAAGAATGTTTTTAGCATATGCAAGCTATATGGATTTTAAACTATATCAAATGAATGTTAAAAGTACTTTTCTAAATGGTTTTATAAATGAACAAGTTTATATAAAACAACCTCCAGGTTTTAAAAATGAACAATTTCCTGATCATGTTTTTAAACTAAAATGTGCTTTATATGGATTAAAACAAGCACCTCGTGCGTGATACGAGACTTAAAACTTTTCTATTTTACACTCGAACTAAACACATTCAAATTAGACACCACTTTTTAAGAGAACAAGTCTTAAACAACATAATAAAACTCGAATTCATACCCACTAATCAACAGTTAGCAGACATCTTTACTAAACCATTAAAACATGAAGACTTTACACAAATTAGAAGAGATTTAGGAATATGCAAACTAAGTGACTTATAATTAATCTCACCTACTAAGACTAAAACATCTTATGAGTTCTATTAAAATTTTATTTTAATCAGTTTCATTCTAATCGAGTTCTTATATATATATTTTTTACTATTCAAAGTCAAACTATGCTTCTATATTCACGTATACTCTAAATACTCATAAAAACACATTCATCATGACACATTCTTTATGTCTTTCAACTTGTCATCTTTCAAGTACACATCAATAATAACTCATTGTCCTATTTCCTTTTCACTCTTATCCATAAGAAAAATTAATATTAAGTAAAGCTATCATGACTCTGTTCACATCACTCATCTCATAACACCTTTTATCACTTTTGTCTTCTTGTGAAAACCTCTCTTACGATAAGCTATCCGAGATTCAACATGATATTGTGTTCCTCACTTATGTTATTTTTTCAAGTGATATATCCTTTTTCATGACTTCCTTTCCTCCTATTAAGACACTTCACTAAACTTTATGTTAAATAAATTGAGTGTTTATCCTTCTTATTTTCTTCACCACCTTTTTCAAAATCAAGCTGTCATATTTCACGTAAAATCTTACTACATCATCTGTTATATCATATCCTAAGTACAATCTATTATCGTCCCTTCATCCTTCACACCTTTTATGAAAAATTATTCGAAAAACTTGTCCTTCATTTTTTATTCTCATAAGTACTATTAGTACCACTTTTTTTTTCTCTCTCTATCTCATACGAAGTGAGACTCCATCTGTGATCTTTGACCTCTTACAATTTATCTTTTTCAAAAACTATGTCCTTCAAGCAAAACATCAATTTCTATCAATCATAACTTTACTTTATGCCATACATCAAGTGTTTGTTGTCCTTTATGACCACTCTTATCTCTCCACAAATTCGTATCACCCTTCTTTATGTCTACTTTTACTCCTTCCACGTATATCCATAAAAATACTTCTTATATAAGCAATTATTACTCTTCACTCATGAATATCTTTTGTCTCCTCATTTCATCTCTTGAATACATTTTTTTAGTATATATTTTAGATTTTTGAATCCGACTCATCCATGTCAATTCTTATTTTTTTAATCTATCATTTATCAATTCTTTTTTTTTTTTTTGAATATATTTTTGACTCTTTCTTTTTATCTCATCATCTCTCTTACCACTATTCAAAGTCAAAGTGTGTCCTTCTCATATTTACGTATACTCATAAAAATTACAAATATGAAAACACATTAATCATGACACATTTTTTTAAGTCATTCTTTTCTTTAAAAAATGTCATATCTTTCAAAGTACACATCACATGATCACCCTATGACCTATTTCCATAAAAACTATTTCTATATTAAATAAGCAATCATGACATTTCTTTATCTCTTTCATCTCATATCACTCATTAATTATTTTTGTCCTCTTCTCTATCCTTGTATTATTTGAAATCCATTTCTTGACTTGTTGTCTTCAACTTACTTCAACCTGGTCTATAATATTAACTCTTCGACTCTGATCCCTCCTTTTTGTCAATGACAAAAGAGGAGAGAAAACTTACCTCTCCTATGTAGGAGAAAAACGTTTAACACTTTATCTCATACACATGAAGTATACACAAACTTTTTTATGTTAATTCTGGTGTTTTTTATGATTACTATTTCTATGCATGTTTTTTTTCTGATATCATATTTAAATCATCATAATATATATGGCTTAGTGACAAGGGGAGCATATATTGTCATCATCAAAAAGGGGGAGAATGTTGAGAAACTATGTTTTGATTATACATGATAAATATGATATGCTTTCATGATGCATATATATGATACATGATAAATACATGATATGCTTTCATGAGATATGATAAATATGATATGCTTTCATATGTGAAATTGAATATGTTATATTATGACTGGATATGATGTGCTATGTATTTAACGAGTATTTGATGCAAGGTTATTTCACTTAAGAAGAGTGAAGACAACTTGATCAAGTGCAACTATTTGATGCAATCATACTACTTTGAAGAAAAAGCTTGATGGGCCATACATTCATAAAGATTATCCAAGAAGATCGGCTTCCTCAAGATGAAGACTTTTTTCTTCTTTAGAATCATATGTAACAGAACCTTCAAAAGCATGCATATTTCATATTAGACTATATGCTTTGAAATCATACAAGCCATTTATTTACAAAAAGTTAAGCTTTGATAAAAGGATATGTTATGTATATTGTAGCATTTCAAAAACCCTTTTTGAAACAAATCATTGTACTTCCTACAAGCATTTATGAAAAAGATATTTTGACATGATATAATAGCTCATGATTTCAAAAGCATTAATTGTACCTTCTAACATGCATTTATGAAAAAGACAACTTGAAAAGATATAAAAGCTAATGATTTCAAATATGAAAGAAAAAGACAAAATGAATTAATTCATAATACACATTTACGTAAGAAATTTTGGTTCATAATACATAAGCATTTATGAAGAAAAGACAAAATGTGAAAAGATGTATTGGTTCATAATACATAAGCATTTATGTAAGAAAAGACAAAATGTGAAAAGATGTATTGGTTCATAATACATAAGCATTTATGTAAGAAAAGACAAAATGCATTAGTTCATAATACACAAACATTTACGTAAGAAATTTTGGTTCATAATACATAAACATTTATGTAAGAAAAGACAAATTATGAAAAGATAATACACAAGCATTTATTTGAGAAATGACTATTTGTAATATAAGTATTACTCAAGCATTTAGTGTACTTCACAACCATTCATTTTAGAATTGACGATTTGAGAAAATAAATATTATTTTATTAAAATAAGAAATGACCATTTATTTCTTTAAGCATTAAATGCCACCTCAAAAAGCATTTGAGAAATGACTATTTATTTATAAATAAAACCCACACTCAAGAATGTCGACTTACTCATAAACATTAAATACAAATATAATATATGTTGAAAAGACTTTAGTTACTTTTTTACAAACCCATAGAATGTCGACTTACTCATAAACATAAAATACAAATATAATATGTTTTGAAAAGACTCTAGTTACCTTTTTACAAAACCATAGAATGTCGACTTACTTGAAGTCATCATTCTCTTTGTATAGCATTAAATACCTCCTGTAAGAAATCCTTGTTGATATCCTTCTCAAGAATGTCGACTTGTTTAAAGTCTTCATTCTCTCTGTAGACTTTGAAAAACACAACATAAAGAAAACTCTTGACATGACTATGTACAAATAAATATCTCAAAGCATTTATTGTACTTACACTCATTTAAAGTAAAGAAGTACTTATGTACCTCAAATCATTAATTAGAATAAAGACAAAACTACATGATAAACTACACTTCAACGTTCAAAAATACTACAAAACATTTATTATGAGAAAAGACCTAATACAAAGAATAACTTATTTTAAAATACACCAACGAATAGTGTACTCCAAAAATGCTTCGTATGGAAAGAAGACTTTTTGAAAAAACAATATAGTACACTTATCTTTTCACACTAAGTTGTTTTTGAAATGACCTGACTTCTCATATCCCAAAAGGACAATCATTTCAAAAAGACAACGACTAGTTTTCTAAAGACTATATATACAAACAGAACAGTGTGAAAATACAAGCAAGCTTTCAACGAGAAAAATTCCTGCTTGACACTCTGAGAAATAAGCTTAGAAAAAGAAAGAGAAAAAGAAAGAGAAAAAGTCAAGAAAAGCTCTCAGAAAAATACAAGAGTGTGTAAGAAAAGAAAAAGATCATTCTGAGAATCTTCATACGTGCATTCATACTCTGCATATCATTCTGAAGGTTCTATAGGAAAGTGTTGTAACTTTCTGATCTCTGTTGTATCCCTTCTCTGTTGAGAGAAGTAGACCTCTGTGAAAGAGGGTGTTTTTCCTTCTCTGTTGAGAAAAGTAGACCTCTTAGGAAGAGGGTGTTTCCCTTCTCTGTTGAGAGAAGTAGACCTCTGAGGAAGAGGGTGTTGTACTATTTATCTGGTGACTCGGATGTTATAGTGGCAGGCTCAAGTGTTTTACTTGGGGACTGGATGTAGGTCAGTAACTCGGCCGAACCAGTATAAATCTTGTGTTTATTGTGTTGTGCCTTATTGCCTTATTTTTTATCTTATCGATCTGCATCGTATTTCACTATTCACCCCCCCTCTAGTGGAATTTCATTTGGTATCAGAGCAGGTTTTGCTGGTTTCGACATAACAAGTCTTCCGGCACAAAAATGGCATCAACCTCTTATGCTCGTGACATCGAAGGTCAACACTCATCTCGCGCTCCTTTTTTTAATGGCACTAACTATAGCTACTGAAAATGTAGAATGATCATATTTCTCAAGTCTGTAGATTTTGCTGTATGAAATATCGTAAAATATCCATATTCTTCTCCTACATCAGACTACTCTTCATGGACTGATGAAGAAAGAAAAATGGCAAACTTAAATGCAAAAGCCATGAATGCTCTATACTGTGCCATAGACCAAAATGAATTTAACAGAATATCCATTTGTGATTCTGCTCATGATATTTGGCATTCTCTGGAAGTTATTCATGAGGGAACAAACATAATAAAAGAAGCTAAGATCTCATCATTGGTTCGAAAATACGAACTTTTCAAGATGATCAAAGATGAAACCATTACTGAAATGTTCACTAGATTCACCAATATCACCAATTATCTTAAATCTCTGAGAGAAACTCATTCCCAGACTGATAAAGTAAAAAAGATCTTGAGATCTCTCATAACTGACTGGGAGAAAAAGACTACAGCTATAGAAGAAGCCCAAGATCTTTCCAAGCTTACTCTGGATGACTTAATAGGCAATCTTATGGCCTATGAAGTCTATATGAAAGAAAGAAGGGAAGAAGAACAACCTACACAGAAAAATCTTGCCTTCCCAACTCTCTCAGAGGATGATGATTCAGAAAAAGATTCTGAAAATGCTCTTCTTACCCGAAGATTCCAACGCTTCATAAAGGACAGGTTTTCCAAAAAGCTCAAAGAAAAACAAGATAAAAAAGAAGAGACTATGTGCTATCAATGCAACAAGCCAGCTCATGTAAGACGTGACTGTCCTCTCCTAAAAAGAAAATCCAAAATCGAGGAACCAAAGAAGAGGTTCTTCAAGAAAAAGGCTCTACATGCTCAATGGGATGATTTAGAACCATCCACCAGTGAAGAGTCAAGTGATGATGAAGCTGAAACTGCAAACATGTGCTTCATGGTAGAAGAAAGCTCTGTAAGTGAAACTTCTGACTTTTCTTTTGAAGAACTTCAAAATGCTTTTCAAGAACTTTTTGAAGAATCCAGAAAAATAATTCTCAAAAACAAAGTTTTAAAATCCGAGAATTTAGAGCTTTCCCAGAAAAATGAAAAACTCAGTATTGAAAATTCTGAGTTGAAAAAGAAAAATTTTATGCTTACTTCTGAAATCACTTCTACTAGCTTCAAGACTAAAAATCTTCAAGTAGAAATTTCAGAATTAAAAAGTAAAACTGAAAACCTTATGAAAACGGTTTTCAAGTTTACCAAAGGAAAAGAGAACCTCGACAAACTTCTTTCCTCTCAAAAATTCTCTTTTTACAAGAATGATATTAGTTACTCTCATTATAGTAAACCTTCTTGTACGAATCAAAATACCACTTTTGTCAAAGGTTCTATTGAACCTAAGCAGGAGTATTATAATTTCAATTCCATGCACTCCTATAAGATTATAGATAAACCCAAATCAAAGTGGATATGGGTTCCAAAATCTAACAAAAAAGGACCCGATCGGGTACCAAAAAGAGTTTCTACTTGATCTATTGCAGGCATTGAAAAAGAAGAACAGATGGATATTAGACGATGGATGTTCAAAACATATGACAGGACATCCAGATCTTTTTGCTGTTCTTCATCATAAAGAAGGAGGAACCGTCACCTTTAGAGATAACAACAAAGGTTTGATAATTGGTATTAGCAATATTGGTAACATCAATAAACCTCTTATCAAAGGCGTTCTCCTTGTTAATGGTTTAAAACACAATCTCTTAAGCATCAGTCAAATGTGTGACATAGGATATAATGTCAGTTTTAAACATGATGCATGCCTCATAGTGGACACAAACGAAAATATTGTTTTAAAAGGTATAAAGAAAAATAATGTATATGAATTATACTTAGATAATATTACTAAACATTGTCTCATAAGCAAATAATGGCTCTCAAAATTTATGGCATATGAGAATGGGACATGTTAACTTTAAATATATCTCTAAAATGGCTAAAAATAACTTGGTTCGTGGGTTACCTAAAATACCATTTAAAAGAGACTATTTTTTTGTGATGCTTGTCAATTAGGAAAATTGTCAAAATCATCCTTCAAATCAAAAAATGTTGTGTCAAGTAAAAGACCTTTAGAGCTTTTCCACCTGGATCTTTTTTGTCCTTCTAGGGTAGCTTGTCTTAATCATAATAAATATGCTTTTGTCATTATTGATGATTACTCAAGATTCACTTGGGTAATATTTTTGAAAAACAAAAGTAATACGTTTTGTGAAATTGAAATTTTATGAAAAAATTACAATATGAAAAATCCTCTTCAATTGTTAAAATTCGTAGTGACCATGGAGGAGAATTTGATAATGATATTTTTTTGTAACTTGCATGGTATTTCACATAACTTTATCTTTCCTAGAGCTGCACCTCAAAATGGTGTAGTAGAAAGAAAGAATAGAATCCCTCAAGAATCTGCCAGAACTATGCTTCAACATAACAATCTTGCTAAATATTTTTGGGCTGAAGCTGTTAATACTGCATGCTATATTTCAATAAGAGTACTAATACTATTGAAGAATCTATGCATGTCAGTTTTAATGAATCTATTGGTCAATCTGTTCATAATAAGACTAATGATGATGATCTTGAAAGTACAGATTTTCTTTTAGATAACACAGCTGAATCTAATGAAGATGATCATCAAAGAACATTTGCTGAAATCAGAGATCATCCTCAAAAGCAGATTTTGGGAGACCTGACCAAGGGGGTTCAAACAAAAGCTCAGTTGGAACATATTGCAAATATGGCCTTCATTTCTCAACTTGAACCTAAAAAGATTGATGAAGCCATCATAGACGAGTTCTGGATGCTAGCAATGACTGAAGAACTTAACCAGTTCCAACGAAATGATGTGTGAGATCTTGTACCAAAACCAAAAGATCATCAAATCATTGGGACAAGATGGATCTTCAGAAATAAGCTGGATGAATCAGGTAATGTTGTAAGAAACAAGGCAAGGCTAGTGGCTCAAGGATACAATCAGGAGGAAGGTATTGACTTTGATAAAACATTTGCTCCTGTTGCTAGACTTGAATCTATAAGAATGTTTTTAGCATATGCAAGCTATATGGATTTTAAACTATATCAAATGAATGTTAAAAGTACTTTTCTAAATGGTTTTATAAATGAACAAGTTTATATAAAACAACCTCCAGGTTTTAAAAATGAACAATTTCCTGATCATGTTTTTAAACTAAAATGTGCTTTATATGGATTAAAACAAGCACCTCGTGCGTGATACGAGACTTAAAACTTTTCTATTTTACACTCGAACTAAACACATTCAAATTAGACACCACTTTTTAAGAGAACAAGTCTTAAACAACATAATAAAACTCGAATTCATACCCACTAATCAACAGTTAGCAGACATCTTTACTAAACCATTAAAACATGAAGACTTTACACAAATTAGAAGAGATTTAGGAATATGCAAACTAAGTGACTTATAATTAATCTCACCTACTAAGACTAAAACATCTTATGAGTTCTATTAAAATTTTATTTTAATCAGTTTCATTCTAATCGAGTTCTTATATATATATTTTTTACTATTCAAAGTCAAACTATGCTTCTATATTCACGTATACTCTAAATACTCATAAAAACACATTCATCATGACACATTCTTTATGTCTTTCAACTTGTCATCTTTCAAGTACACATCAATAATAACTCATTGTCCTATTTCCTTTTCACTCTTATCCATAAGAAAAATTAATATTAAGTAAAGCTGTCATGACTCTGTTCACATCACTCATCTCATAACACCTTTTATCACTTTTGTCTTCTTGTGAAAACCTCTCTTACGATAAGCTATCCGAGATTCAACATGATATTGTGTTCCTCACTTATGTTATTTTTTCAAGTGATATATCCTTTTTCATGACTTCCTTTCCTCCTATTAAGACACTTCACTAAACTTTATGTTAAATAAATTGAGTGTTTATCCTTCTTATTTTCTTCACCACCTTTTTCAAAATCAAGCTGTCATATTTCACGTAAAATCTTACTACATCATCTGTTATATCATATCCTAAGTACAATCTATTATCGTCCCTTCATCCTTCACACCTTTTATGAAAAATTATTCGAAAAACTTGTCCTTCATTTTTTATTCTCATAAGTACTATTAGTACCACTTTTTTTTTCTCTCTCTATCTCATACGAAGTGAGACTCCATCTGTGATCTTTGACCTCTTACAATTTATCTTTTTCAAAAACTATGTCCTTCAAGCAAAACATCAATTTCTATCAATCATAACTTTACTTTATGCCATACATCAAGTGTTTGTTGTCCTTTATGACCACTCTTATCTCTCCACAAATTCGTATCACCCTTCTTTATGTCTACTTTTACTCCTTCCACGTATATCCATAAAAATACTTCTTATATAAGCAATTATTACTCTTCACTCATGAATATCTTTTGTCTCCTTATTTCATCTCTCGAATACATTTTTTTAGTATATATTTTAGATTTTTGAATCCGACTCATCCATGTCTATTCTTATTTTTTTAATCTATCATTTATCAATTCTTTTTTTTTTTTTTGAATATATTTTTGACTTTTTCTTTTTATCTCATCATCTCTCTTACCACTATTCAAAGTCAAAGTGTGTCCTTCTCATATTTACGTATACTCATAAAAATTACAAATATGAAAACACATTAATCATGACACATTTTTTTAAGTCATTCTTTTCTTTAAAAAATGTCATATCTTTCAAAGTACACATCACATGATCACCCTATGACCTATTTCCATAAAAACTATTTCTATATTAAATAAGCAATCATGACATTTCTTTATCTCTTTCATCTCATATCACTCATTAATTATTTTTGTCCTCTTCTCTATCCTTGTATTATTTGAAATCCATTTCTTGACTTGTTGTCTTCAACTTACTTCAACCTGGTCTATAATATTAACTCTTCGACTCTGATCCCTCCTTTTTGTCAATGACAAAGGGGGAGAGAAAACTTACCTCTCCTATGTAGGAGAAAAACGTTTAACACTTTATCTCATACACATGAAGTATACACAAACTTTTTTATGTTAATTCTGGTGTTTTTTATGATTACTATTTCTATGCATGTTTTTTTTCTGATATCATATTTAAATCATCATAATATATATGGCTTAGTGACAGGGGGAGCATATATTGTCATCATCAAAAAAAGGGAGAATGTTGAGAAACTATGTTTTGATGATACATGATAAATATGATATGCTTTCATGATGCATATATATGATACATGATAAATACATGATATGCTTTCATGAGATATGATAAATATGATATGCTTTCATATGTGAAATTGAATATGTTATATTATGACTGGATATGATGTGCTATGTATTTAACGAGTATTTGATGCAAGGTTATTTCACTTAAGAAGAGTGAAGACAACTTGATTAAGTGCAACTATTTGATGCAATCATACTACTTTGAAGAAAAAGCTTGATGGGCCATACATTCATAAAGATTATCCAAGAAGATCGGCTTCCTCAAGATGAAGACTTTTTTCTTCTTTAGAATCATATGTAACAGAACCTTCAGAAGCATGCATATTTCATATTAGACTATATGCTTTGAAATCATACAAGCCATTTATTTACAAAAAGTTAAGCTTTGATAAAAGGATACGTTATGTATATTGTAGCATTTCAAAAACCCTTTTTGAAACAAATCATTGTACTTCCTACAAGCATTTATGAAAAAGATATTTTGACATGATATAATAGCTCATGATTTCAAAAGCATTAATTGTACCTTCTAACATGCATTTATGAAAAAGACAACTTGAAAAGATATAAAAGCTAATGATTTCAAATATGAAAGAAAAAGACAAAATGAATTAATTCATAATACACATTTACGTAAGAAATTTTGGTTCATAATACATAAGCATTTATGAAGAAAAGACAAAATGTGAAAAGATGTATTGGTTCATAATACATAAGCATTTATGTAAGAAAAGACAAAATGTGAAAAGATGTATTGGTTCATAATACATAAGCATTTATGTAAGAAAAGACAAAATGCATTAGTTCATAATACACAAACATTTACGTAAGAAATTTTGGTTCATAATACATAAACATTTATGTAAGAAAAGACAAATTATGAAAAGATAATACACAAGCATTTATTTGAGAAATGACTATTTGTAATATAAGTATTACTCAAGCATTTAGTGTACTTCACAACCATTCATTTTAGAATTGACGATTTGAGAAAATAAATATTATTTTATTAAAATAAGAAATGACCATTTATTTCTTTAAGCATTAAATGCCACCTCAAAAAGCATTTGAGAAATGACTATTTATTTATAAATAAAACCCACACTCAAGAATGTCGACTTACTCATAAACATTAAATACAAATATAATATATGTTGAAAAGACTTTAGTTACTTTTTTACAAACCCATAGAATGTCGACTTACTCATAAACATAAAATACAAATATAATATGTTTTGAAAAGACTCTAGTTACCTTTTTACAAAACCATAGAATGTCGACTTACTTGAAGTCATCATTCTCTTTGTATAGCATTAAATACCTCCTGTAAGAAATCCTTGTTGATATCCTTCTCAAGAATGTCGACTTGTTTAAAGTCTTCATTCTCTCTGTAGACTTTGAAAAACACAACATAAAGAAAACTCTTGACATGACTATGTACAAATAAATATCTCAAAGCATTTATTGTACTTACACTCATTTAAAGTAAAGAAGTACTTATGTACCTCAAATCATTAATTAGAATAAAGACAAAACTACATGATAAACTACACTTCAACGTTCAAAAATACTACAGAACATTTATTATGAGAAAAGACCTAATACAAAGAATAACTTATTTTAAAATACACCAACGAATAGTGTACTCCAAAAATGCTTCGTATGGAAAGAAGACTTTTTGAAAAAACAATATAGTACACTTATCTTTTCACACTAAGTTGTTTTTTAAATGACCTGACTTCTCATATCCCAAAAGGACAATCATTTCAAAAAGACAACGACTAGTTTTCTAAAGACTATATATACAAACAGAACAGTGTGAAAATACAAGCAAGCTTTCAACGAGAAAAATTCCTGCTTGACACTCTGAGAAAAGAGCTTAGAAAAAGAAAGAGAAAAAGTCAAGAAAAGCTCTCAGAAAAATACAAGAGTGTGTAAGAAAAGAAAAAGATCATTATGAGAATCTTCATACGTGCATTCATACTCTGCATATCATTCTGAAGGTTCTATAGGAAAGTGTTGTAACTTTCTGATCTCTGTTGTATCCCTTCTCTGTTGAGAGAAGTAGACCTCTGTGAAAGAGGGTGTTTTTCCTTCTCTGTTGAGAGAAGTAGACCTCTGAGGAAGAGGGTGTTTCCCTTCTCTGTTGAGAGAAGTAGACCTCTGAGGAAGAGGGTGTTGTACTATTTATCCGGTGACTCAGATGTTATAGTGGCAGTCTCAAGTGTTTTACTTGGGGACTGGATGTAGGTCAGTAACTCGGCCGAACCAGTATAAATCTTGTGTTTATTGTGTTGTGCCTTATTGCCTTATTTTTTATCTTATCGATTTGCATCGTATTTCACTATTCACCCCCACTCTAGTGGAATTTCAAAAACATGTTTTTAATTGTATTATGATCGAATACCAAAGATCTCATATTTCAAAATTTTTGGTAGTAAATGTTATTTGTTAAATACCAAAGATAATCTTGATAAGTTTGATTCAAAATCAGATGAATCAATATTTCTTGGATATTCTTCTAGAAGTAAAGCATATTGTATTTTCAATAAAAGAACATCTTGTATTGAAGAATCTTTACATGTTGCATTTGATGAGAATTGTGAGCAGGTTATACCTCTAAGCAAAGGAGAAGAAGTAATACTTCAAGAAGAACCCTTGATAGAGAGTACTTCTCAACAAAATATTCCTCTTCAACCTGTTTGGAAAGAAGTTCCTAATCATCCACATGAACAAGTTATTGGTGAAATAAAGAGTGGTGTCCAAACTAGAAGGCAATTAGAAAAATATATTGCAAATGTTGCTTTCATATCTAAATTAGAACCAAAGAATATCAATGAGGCTTGTGATGATGAATTTTGGTTTTTGGCCATGTCTGAAGAACTTAACCAATTTACTAGGAATGATGTTTGGGATTTAGTTGATAGACCTAAGGATCATCCAGTAATTGGAACAAGATGGGTCTTCCAAAATAAGCTGGATGAAAATGGTGAAGTCATTCGTAACAAAGCAAGGCTAGTGGCACAAGGCTATAATCAAGAAGAAGGCATAGATTTTGATGAAACCTATGCACCAGTGGCTCGATTAGAGTCAATTCGAATGATGCTTGCTTTTGTTAGTTACATGAACTTCAAGTTATATCAAATTGATGTTAATACTGCATTCTTAAATGGACACATCAATGAAGAAGTTTATGTAGAGCAACCTCCAGGCTTTGAAAATGAGAAATATCCAAAAAAAGTCTACAAATTGAAAATAGCTTTGTATGGACTCAAACAAGCACCAAGAGCGTGGTATGAAAGACTACGAAATTTTCTAGAACAATCTGGTTTTTCCATTGGTCGGGTAGACTCCACTTTATTTATTAAAAATCTTAATTCAGATATTCTTATTGTGCAAATTTATGTTGATGACATAATATTTGGTTCTACTAATGATTCTCTTTGTAAAGAATTTGCTAAAGCTATGCAGAAAGAGTTTGAAATGAGCTTGATGGGCGAATTAAACTACTTCCTTGGACTTCAAATAAAGCAAACTGAAGAAGGAATCTTCATCAATCAGGCTAAGTATACAAAAGAACTTCTCAAGAGATTTGGGATGGACTCATCTAAATCAAGAAGGAATCCTATGAGTACAACTACTTTTCTTGATAAAGATGAAAATGGTAAAAGTGTAGATACTAAGCTCTACAGAGGTATGATCGGATCTCTATTATACTTAACTGCTAGTCGACCTGATATTATGTTTAGTGTTTGTATGTGTGCAAGATTTCAAGCTAATCCAAAGGAATCTCATTTAATTGCAGTAAAACAAATTCTTCGTTATTTGAAAGATACTTCAGATTTCGGTTTGTTTTACCCAAAATCATCTTTCTTTGATTTAGTTTCATATAGTGATGCAGATTTTGCAGGAAGTAAATCTGATCGCAAGAGTACTAGTGGAACTTTTCATTTCTTAGGAAATTCCTTAGTCTCTTGGTTTAGTAAAAAGCAAAATTCAGTGTCACTCTCAACAACTGAAGCAGAATATATAGCGGCTAGTTTAGCATGTTCACAAGTACTATGGATGAAACATACCTTAAAAGATTTTGGTTTGAATTACTCCACAACAACTATTTATTGTGATAACACTAGTGCTATAAATCTTTCTAAAAATCCTGTTCAGCACTCAAGAACTAAGCATATTTAAGTTAGACATCATTTTTTAAGAGATCATGTGTTAAAAGGAGATATTGCGTTAAATTTTATTTTCACTAAAGAACAACATGCCGATATCTTCACTAAACCTCTTAAAAATGAAGATTTTATAAGAATTAGGAGAGAACTAGGTATTTGTTCATCTTTGGATTTGTAAAAATGTTGATTTTTGAACAAAATCTCAAAATCGCACTATATTAGTCGTCCGATAAAATTCTAGTCGACTGATGTTTTAAAATTTTAGAATGAATCGCACCATATTAGTCGACCGATATATTTTTAGTCGACTGATGATATTTTTAGAATGAGTCGCATTTTTTAGTCGACCGATAAAGTTTTAGTCGACTAAAATTTTTTTAAAAATTTTTAAATGAAGGGACTCGATACCCCTTGGATTTTTTTTTAACACCCGTTTTTTTAAAAAAAAAAAAGGTATCGTTTCACTTCGTTTTCGTACCTTTTCATTTTTCTTAAAAACGAAACCCTTAAACCGAAAACCCTCTTTCTCTTTTGTCTCTCTCTCTTCCGAAAAACCCTCGTAGTGCCGTTCGATTCCATCTTCGCCGGGATTTTATTGTCGTAACAAGGAGACGCTGGAGTCCTCTGGCCGTGATCTTGAAACGCCGGAATCCTCTTGCAGAAACTAGCGCATCTTCAAAACACGCCGGAACTCTCTTGTCGTGATAGTGTATTTTCTGCCATTGCCGGAATCCTCTTGTGGCCGACCTCTCACTCTCCGTCAGCCATCGTATCCTCCTCTATTTCTGTTTCACATCGTCGGACAACATTTTCCTCTGCCGGAAATCGTTTTGAAGCCGACATTTTTTTTGGTAACTATATTTTTAACCATGCCTCGTACGAAGTCTGCATCTGCAAAAGGTTTAGGTTCTCCTCCTCCTACACCTACTTCAAGACATGTTTTTTCACTCAGATTACTCCGAAATCCTCTTTTGTATGATACTTTTGGATCAATTTCTACACTACCTATTTTACCATGCCGAAATGTTCTATTTCACTTATTTTCTCGTTACAACATAAGAGAATTATTTCCTGGAATTTCACATCTCTTTGATGCTTGTGCAGATACTCTTCACTATCCTTTTCTTATTCACTTGTTTTACACAAATCTACAAATGGATCATGAAACCAGAATTTTGTCCTCTCTTATTCGTGATGTTGAAATCGAGTTTGATTCGAAACTACTTGGAGAAATTCTTGAAATTCCACCTTCAGACACTCTTTTCAACACTATTGAATTAAATGATGAAAGAGTTTTTGAATAAATTCTTCTTCCAGGTGCACCTCACTGCCCTCCTTTCAAAAATACAAATCTTCAAACTCGTGCACGCATTGCGGGACGAATCCTTGCCCATAATGTTCTACCTAAAACTGGTTCTTTTGATTATTATTCCACAGATCTTTCTACGACTCTTTATGTTTTATTTGAAAATATTTCTGTAAATTGGGCCAATGTGTATTTTACAAATTTGTGGAAACAAAAACCATTTCTTCCTTATGGTTGTCTTTTAACTCGTATCTTTAGACATTTCAAAGTTCCTTTAACAAATGAGAAATACATTGAGCAAAAAGAGTTATTTGATCAAACAATTTTTAAAAGAATGAAAATTAAATATTTGCCTCCTTTAAATGTTGATCAAACTGAACCATCTGATCCTACTGAACCATCTATTTCTAAACCTTCACCTTTTGCGACACCTTCATCTCATGCAAAAAGAAAGAAATTTTCAACAAATCAAGACCATGATGAAGTTATGCAGAGATTGGAAGCTTTGGAGTTGCATCAACATACTCTTCGTGAAGATGTGACTCAACAACTTGCTTCAATTCAGAAGGATGTAACTGCCATTAAGGATTTGCTAAACTCTCTCTTCTGATCTTTGTTGTCTAAACTTTCATACTCTATGGGTTGTAATATTTTAAACTTGTATCTCTATTTTGCTATTTCTGCCCTTACTCTTTTTTATTCTGACAAAGGGGGAGAAAAAGATAAATATAGCATTACATTGATAAAGATAGCATTACATTGAAATTGCAGGAGATCTTGATCTTGGACGAGAAATGCAAAATTAAGAGTAAAAGAAAGAAAGCTTTGAATGAATGCATGAAGTAATGATGAATGGAAATGCAAACCAATCAATATGTGATATATGTGCTTTAAATGTGCTAACTTTTAATGTTTTGCAGCATATTGATAGGGGGAGTAATATCTCCATCTATGCATCTAAATGCTTCATCTTTGATTAAGTTTGTCATCATAAAAAAGGGGGAGATTGTTACGACAATGAAGCTATACATGATACTTCAAGTATAAGGTTTTGATGATGAGCAAGTGGAATCAACTGCATTTCAGCTAAGGCTATGAAGAAATTGAAGAATTCGATGAAGAATCTTTGAAGACTAGTGTGAAATTGTTTAATTCATTAAAAGTCTTAGATTCTTGTAAGAGCCTTACTTAGAGTGCATATTTAGGTTGCATTTCACCTTAAAAGTCTTTAGAAAAACTTTTCTAAAAGAAACACTCTTGAAAATCTTTTCAGAAAACTCTTTTCTTAAATTTTCATGTTTATTAGTCGACCAATAGACTTACCAGTCGACTAATCCTTTTGTGCCATATTTTTTAAAATGTCATTTTTGTCAAATTAGTCGACCGAAGGTTTTATCAGTCGACTGGACAGAATGTCTGTTTTCTGGAAAATTAGCAGCAGTCGACTAATGGTTTTATCAGTCGACTGAACAAAACATGTGTTTTCTGTAAATTTAGCAGTAGTCGACTAATGCTTTTTATCAGTCGACTAGACAGAATGTTGGTTTTTCTAAAGATTTTAGCAGCAGTCGACTGAAAGGTTTTTCAGTCTACTGATGATATTATCAGCCAACTAATTTTTCTCAAGTCGACTAAGTTTCAAAAGTTCAGATTTTCAAACGGCTCGATTAACAGATCAGTCGACCGACGATAACTGTTAGTCTACTAATAACTAACTATTAGTCGACTAACTGATGTTTCAGTCGACTAATTTTGCCGTTTTCCTGAAACTTCAAAAAGGTGTGCCTTTTTGTTTTTCAAACGTTTTGATCGTTCAAAATGGACAGTTTTGACACCCTTTCATACTCTCAACGTATGGAAAACTTTAACTATAAATATGAGTGCATTTTACACTCATTAACAACAAGAATTCAATCGATTTGAATCATTTACTTATTGTTTTTCACTCCTATTCATTCAAGTATTTGTTTTCTCACTCACTTGATATTTTCACTTCAGTTTTTCACTCAAATCACTTTGAAAGATAGTGAATTCGTGAGTAGAGTATTTCAACAACATCAAAAGCCAATTGCATCTCATTCGCATTCAAAAGAAAGGCTCATAGGTTGTATTGTAAGTTGTTATTTCTTTTCTGTAAAAAGAAGGACTCCTTGGTGTAAAGGAGTTGTTTGCTTTTAGTAGGGTTGTTACTGAAAGTGGGACCGGTTTTGGTCTGTGTGATCTTGTAGTTAACAAGGTTGATAGTGAAAATCTCAAGCGGGTTTTGCTTGGGGACTGGATGTAGGTCGAGATAGACTGAACCAGGATAAAATCTTGTGTTCTTTGTGTGTTTTGTTTTTCAATTTGCAAAATCCTTCAATATTCCGCAGAAATTTTTAAAAGCACTATTCACCCCCCCCCTCTAGTGCTCGTTGCCTCGATCCTAGTGCACTTTCACAGTCATCTCTACGGCCTCAAGCAGAGAGAAAATGAAAAGGCCAGAGATTTTATTCATCGCTGGTGGTCAGCTTGCAATAAGATGAGAGACCCCATATCAGAAGGGCATGCTTTGTCCTTGATTTTGAGTAATTTCTCGCAGCCTTTGAAAGGCCTCATCTCCACCGCACCATCTAGAACATTTATTGAGTTAACAGAGCGAGCCAAATGGCTTGAGTAAAGTATGGAAAACGGTTTCTATGAGGGCTTCACTTTTGCTAAGAACAACAGTCAGAATGAGTAGAAGAAGAAGACTCATTTCACTGACTCTGCCAGAAATGATAAATGAAATCATCACAAGCGGCAGAACGGAGATTTCTGTTATGGGGCAGGAAGTTCAAACAAGAATGATTAGAAAGGAAAGCCGATCTCGTAATTCAACAAGCCACTGCAGTTAGAGCAGGGACTGAAACCCTGGGAGAAAGTAAAACATGAAGGATGGAGCTATGATAGGAAGTTCACTCCACTGGACCAATCACTTGAGACTGTGCTCGAATATATGTTGACCAAGGATATGGTCAAATTATCGATCCCTCTATTCCCATGGGAAAATTCAAAGACCAATTTTGTAAATTTCACAGAACAGTGGGGCATAATATTGAGAACTGCTTCGTTCTCAAAAATATTGTTCAGGATCTCATTGACAAGAATCTTATGGTAGAAGGTGTCGTAGATGAAAATATGGAAATTCTGAAGAAACCATTCCCTCATCATTCTGCGGCAGATATTTCTAAACAACCTTTTCAACCACAGGAGCATATCAGGCCATGCTCTAAAAAAGATATGCAAGCTCAGCATCAGGTCCTTGTACTGCAGCAGGTTCAGTCCAAAGCTCAGAAAATGGATCTTATTTCAGCCTTTGGCAGAATGAAGGTATCTGCCAAACCCGCTGAGGTATCTTCTGATGTGGCTAAAAGAATGTCGTGGTTCCCCTAAACACTTTATTAAGCCCGCCCCAGAGAAAAGTGAGACATCTGCACCAAAGCCGATTACAGCATTATCTAATGTCTCAATTTTGGATTTAGCCCAAGCTTCTGCCAAGCATAAACAAGTATTTGATGATCTATTGCGGAAAATCAAGGTGAAACCGAGCATAATTTTTGAAGACATGGCGCAGATAGTCAATCAGGCCATGACAAATGCTCCAATTACTTTTTCAGACGAAGATCTTCCAAAGCCGCATGTATTTCACAACAACGTTTTGTATGTTGTGATTCGAACCAGAGAAATGAATGTTCCTCATGTACTGATAGATGGAGGCAGCAACCTCAATATATGCCCGGAAATGACAGCCAAAGCTTTGGGCATCAAAGAGGAGGAATACATCCTGGACCCTATCACCATTTATGGGTTCGATAATCATGGCCAGACCGCGAAAGGAAAAAACTTCCTAGAGATTTTCATTGACTACTCAGTCCATTCAGTTCTCTTTCATGTGGTCAATGTGCCGCCTACCTATAATCTGCTTCTTAGGAGACCTTGGATCCATAACACGAACGTAGTGTCATCTACTCTTTATCAGTGTATTAAGTGGTCAAAAGGTGGAATGATCACAACAGTCTTGGTGAAGATCCGAAGTAGAGGCTAGCACAACCCATGGTTCTCAGGCCCACTTTCACTACTGATATCCCTAGCATTAGGGGTATTGAAGAAGTTAGTTTCAAATAAGACTCAGAAATACTGCAGATGACAGAACAATCAAAGCATACAGTGGCTATGAATCGATGGAGAGGCCCACAGTTTTTCAAAATTGGAGGACGAATTGACTATAGTACATTCAAGGATCATCCTTTGTTCTCTCAATTCATGAAGGCCAAAGGGGATTTGATCTGTTAATGAAGCATGGCTATCAGCCTTTTCAAGGTCTAGGCAAAAATGAAGATGGTTGTCTCGAGCCTGTAATTCCTCAGCACTATCCTAAAGGAGCCAGATTGGGTTTCACTGGCAGAAGATCTCAGAAGGGCACTATTTTTGTCAAGGGGACAAATTAAAAGAATCTACTTGTCTTTTCTTTTCTATTCTTTTGTTGGGATGATATCCCATTTCATTTTCATCATTGTCATTTTGGTCAATTCTATCTTTCAATAAAGTTGCAAGTTTCCTTTGTCTATACGGATGTCATTTGTCTCTTTACTTCTCAAACCTTTGCAAAATCGCCATTATTTTGCTCTTTTATTTCTCCCATTAAGGCAATTTGTTTTGTGAAGGGTGATTTCCTTGAATTATTCTCTCCAATTTTCAGAATGCCTTCCCGATCTATTAAGAAGCTCGTTCTCAATCCAAATGCATTTTCGAAGCCAGCAACGATTCATCAGGTTAAAATAAGAGCAGAATGTAGTCAGACTACAAAGCAGTCAGAAGAACATGCAGAATTCGATTCAGCTCTTCAAGAATTACCAAAATTTGTAGCAATTCAGAAACAAGATGAACCATCATCCTTAGTTCAAGATCCGACTGAGGATATCAATATTGGATCAGAAGATGATCCTAAAATTCTCAAGATTGGTAGCAGTTTGAGTCAGGAAGAGAAAGAAAGGCTCATCAACTTCCTCAAGCAACATGAAGAAGTGTTTGCATGAATGTATGAAGATTTGTCAGGTCTGGATACCAAATTGGTTGAGCATCGCCTCGTTCTAAAACCAGATGTCAAGTCGGTTAAGCAGAAGCTAAGAAAAATGGATCCCCGAGTGGAACAACAAGTTAAGGAAGGTCTGGAAGACCTACTCAAAGCAGAGTTCATTCGAACCTTTGACTACCCAGACTGGCTAGCGAATATTGTTGTCGTCCCTAAAAAGAATGGCAAAGTTCGAATATGCATCGACTTCAGAGATCTCAATAAAGCGACTCCTAAGGACGATTATCCACTTCCTAATATTGATCTTTTGATTGACAACACGGCGGGTCACGCCATGTTCTCTTTTATGGACAGATATTTCGGATATAATCAGATCAAGTTGGCCACTCATGATCAGTCTAAGACATCTTTCACTACTCCTTGGGGCACTTTTTGTTATACGGTCATGCCATTTGGGCTTAAGAATGCTGGAGCCACTTATCAATGTGCTATGACTGTCATCTTTCATGATCAGATGCACAAAATCATGGATGCAAATGTTGATGATATTATGGTAAAATCCAAAGAAGAGGAAAATCACATCGAAGCTCTCAATCAAGTTTTCAAGCGGCTCATTCTTTACAAACTAAGACTCAATCCACAAAAATGTGTTTTTGGAGTCGAATATGGCAAGTTGTTAGGCTTTCTAGTCAGCAAAAAGGGGATAGAAGTGGATCCGCTATAGCAAAGACTATCATTGACATGCCACCCCTGACTAATCTCAAAGAATTGCATAGCCTTCAAGGACACATGCAATCAATTCGGCGATTCATATCCAATTTGGCCATGAGTTGTGAGTCGTTCAATCATTTGCTGAGAAAAAGAGTGAAGTTCGAATGGGGACCAGAGTGTCAGCAATCGTTCGAACACATAAAAAAATATCTTCTCAATCCTCCTGTGTTAAAGCCGCCAGAATTGGGGAAACCCCTACTGCTATACATTTCAGTTAATCAAGTTGCTTGCGGTGGATTCTTGGCGCAATATGAAGAAGGCAGTCTGATAAAGCACGCCATCTACTATGTGAGCAAAACCTTCATTGATTATGAGAAGAAATACTCTCAGATAAAGAAGACATGTCTAGCTCTAGTTTGGATGTGTCAAAAATTGAGACACTATCTGTTGGCATCTGAAATTAAAATTCTATCCAAATTAAATCCTCTCAAGTACATTCTTGAACAACCATTTCTTAGCGGATGAATTGCCAAATGGCAAGTTCTGTTGATGCAATATGATCTGGAGTATGTCTTTCAGCAATCTACCAAAGGCCAAGCAATTGCAGACCAATTGGCAGATTTTTCTCTAGTAGAGGATGTTAAAGCCGAGGATGATTTCCCCGATGAGCGGATCTACAATATTCAACAATCCCCAATTTGGAATTTATTCTTCAACGGTTCCAAGAATATGGCAGGCATAGGAATCGAGATTCTGCTAATCACACCAAAGAAGGAGATTATCCCCTTTTTTCTCAAACTGGATTTTCAGTGCATGCACAATATGGCCGAATATGAAGCTTTGATACAGGGTCTGAAAATTCTACAGGACTTCAATGTCAAAAGAGTGCATGCCTATGGCGACTCTTTGTTCGTTGTCAATCAAGTCTTAGCTGAATGGCAAGTGAAGGATAAAAAATTACTCCCTTACTAGAAGATTGTCTCAGCTCTTGCCCACAAATTCGAAGAATTCCAACTTTTCCATATCAAGAGAGACTTCAATCAAGTTGCAGACAGTTTAGCCAATCTGGGATTCATCATGTCTTTCAAGAGCAGGGAATCTTGTCGCTCCTTTGACATTGACAGACTTGATCAACCTGCTTTCGTCCTAGTAGAGCAGATAAACCAGGCTGAGCAAAAGAAAAAGCCATGGTATCATGACATCAAAAATTTCATTGAAACTGGCGAATTTTCTCCAGAACTCTCCAAGAAAGAGCAACGAGCAATTCAGCGCATGTCTGTTCGATATTTTATTCTTGCCAACGTCCTTTATCGTCGTGGATTCAGTTATGAATATTCCAGATGTTTGGACGAAGAAGAAGCCAAAGAAGTTGTGCAAGAGGCACATGAAGGCATTTGCGGTGGTCATGTTGGCTACCAAACTCTTGTCAAGCAAATCATCCGAGCAGGATATTATTGGAGAACTATGCAACAAAATTTCTAGCATTTTGTGAAGAAGTGTGTTCAATGTCAAATGCATGCACCTTTCATTCATGCGCCAGCAACATATTTGCAATCTGTCGTCTCGCCATGGCCATTTTCCATGTGGGCTTTTGATGTCGTGAGCCCCATTACTCCTGCTTTAAATGGTCACATATATTTTCTTGCCGCAACAAAATATTTCACTAAATGGGTAGAAGCAGTTACCCTACGCACAGTAGAAGGTCGACATGTAGTCTCATTCATCCATAAGAATATCCTGTGCCGTTTTTGTATACCGCATGACATTATGTCAGACAATGGATGTCATTTCAAGAATGAGAGAATGAGGACATTTTGTTCAAAGTTCAGAATTCATCATCATTTCTCTGCTCCTTATTATCCTCAAGGAAATGGTCAAGCAGAGGCCACCAATAAGATTCTGCTTCGAATCCTGGAGCGAACTTTGGAAATAGACTGTGACTGGCATGAAAAGATTTATGATGCGTTGTGGGCATACAGGACCACCATTCGAACTCCAACTAATGCTACTTCGTCAGAACTTGTCTACGGAACTGAAGTAGTACTGCCTCTACATGTCCAGAAACTTGCTCTAAAATTCGCATCACTTCTAGAATTACCTCTTGATCAATATCAGAAACAACGACTAGTACAACTTGATTTGCTCAATGAAAAAAGGCTCAGAGCAGCAGAGCATGCTCAATCATATCGTTAGAGAATAGCTAGACAATATGCAAAATCTGTCATTGAAAGAAAATTTCGAGTCAATGATCTAGTGCTCAGATCAACGACTTATCTCAAGCACCGCCCAAGTGGCAAATGGTCACCAAATTGGGAAGGTCCCTATGTTGTCAAAGAGGCATTACCTCGTAATTCATATCGGCTCATCAATGCCGACGGAGTGGAATTACCAGATCCCATTAATGCTCGGCATTTGAAAAAATTCTATACTTAAATCATGTCTTATTCTTTGTAGTTCCTCCAAATTTTCTTCAAATAATGATGAAATTCTCTTTTCCCAGTTATACTGGGGCATTTTAAAATTTTGTTTTTATCTACAAATACCCTGTATGCAGGCAGGATAAACAAATCTCCTATTTTGCACGCATGTCCACTCATTTATATCATTTTCATATCTGCATACATCTGTATTCATTGGCGTCGATATTCATTGGCAGGCATCTGCATTAAGTTCATTATCCATTCAGGATAAGGGATAATCCTGAAAACCTAGCAATCATGCCTGTCATAATTCCCAAATAACAAAGACTCAATTTAAAAATAAAGTACATTTTAAAAAACCTAGTGCTCAAACTGGTATATTTTTAAAACCCAGTTCTCGAACTGGTATATTCTCAAAATCCAATGTATATATCGACATATTTTCAAAACCTGGTATTCATACTGGTATTCCTTTAAAAAATTGAGCACTAATGTTAATGTCTCACTGGTTGGTCGTGTCAGTCGACCTCTTGGGTTCAGTCTTTTCGCTGATCATTCATCAAAATTCAAGATCCAATTACCAAATTTCGGCCCTCGGGCCACCCAATTACCAATTTCGGCCCTTGGGCCAGCCAATTACCAAATTTTAGCCCTTGGGCCATCCAATTACCAATTTCGGCCCTCGGGCCATCCAATTTCCAAATTTCTAATTTCGACCTTCGGGTCAACCAATTTCTGATTTCCAATTTTCAATTTCCAATTTTCAATTACTAATTTTCGATTTCCAAATTCTAATTTTTCAATTTCCAATTTCCAATTTCCAATTTCCAGATTCCAATTTCTAAATTTTAAATTTCAAATTCCAAACCTCTAATTTCGGCCTTTTGGTCACTCAATACCAATTTCAATCATTTTCTCTTGCAAGATACCCTTTTTACAGGGAGAGTTCGAGGGAGCTCATTCTTTTCGCATGCTATCTTTTGTTCACTTAGCCCCTTTTCTGGGAGAGTTTAAAGGGACTCGTGACTTTGTGAACCGTTTGCAAAACAAAATTCTGATTTCATACAAGGAACTCTTAGTTCAGAGAGAGCTTCAACGGAAGTTCGCCTTCCTTGTGACCACAATTTCATACTAGGCCATTTCATCATGAAGGACCCTGTTTTCAGAGAGAGTGTGATGGACTCGTTCCTTCATGACCAATTCACCAACCTCACCATTACCGGCACCTTTCCATAAGAGAAGCCTAATGTTAGGAAGTTTTGACGAAAGCTTAATTTCTCTTCGAAAGTTCGTTTTGCAAACACCTCCTCTTCAAGGAAGAAAGAAGTAATTTCTATTTTCAATTTCTAAATCTTCTCCTTTGGGGAAAGGAGAAAAAAAATTCTGTCATGAATGCGTTGAGTCGTGCTTCAAATGCTCGCTTCCACAAAGGATTTCAAGAAAATTTTGCCAATTTGTCATTAAATAATTGTTGACTTCAAAATTTTTATCGCACAAAAGCATTACCTCAGAATACCTTCAGTATTACTTCCGAAAAGACAAAGCTTTCGCGAAAAAGGATTCAAAATTCAAAATCTTTCTATTGGCCAACCAAAAGGATGCAGAATAAATCCGTGATATGGCCAGCAAAGAAAATTCAATATTGTTGCAAAGCCATAAGTGATTGATATTGATCGCAGTCAATGGAACATTTTTAAAGATCATTCTTGGAAATTAAAGCAGTCAAAATATCCTGGGTGATACAGAAAAATCCACTCAATCTCCGTATCTCTTTAATTACCTAAGCTGCAATTAAATATCTGCAAAAGGAATCTCTCAACTGTCATCAAGATGAAGGCGAATTCGGCAAGTAGATCCCCGGGGCCAAAGAAGATTTGAATCATCTCCAAGATGACAGAGTTTGTAACGGATCCTTCCAAGGAAAGTTCAGAGCACCGTCAAGATGAAGGCGACTGCGATGAGCCTCCTGAGAAACCCTAAAAGATATTTAATTTCTGCTATCGCCAAGAGATTTTTATCCCATGAGCCAATAACCGTCAATATAATCCCTGAGAGAAAGAAGGATCGAAACATCTCTGAGATGAAGGAGTTTGTGACGTACCCTTCCAAAAAAAAGAGAGAGAAAAATAAAGAGAGAAAAAGTCAGGACATCTCCAAAATGAAGGATGATGTAACAAACTCTTCTGAAGCCCAAGAGAGCCCAAAAGAGTGCAGAAAGATCATCATGAGAAAAGAATCCCAAGATATCAAACTGCCGAATCTGCCAAGAATCTTCTTTAAAATTTGTGAAATTCTATTATCAATATTCTTTCACCAGTTACTTTCATAATATCAAGAATACTCTCTTTTTTGTTCATATCAGGGAAATTGATAGCTTCTTTGAAAGAAAGTCAATTGCAAGCAATTTGAATTTGAATCTTGATTCTACAAAGTCAAGCCTAGTCGAAGGTAATACTTCAGGTAGAAAAGAGGGAATATTTTCAAAACAATATGCGTCACTTTCAATTATTTCAAATCAACAATTATTTTCAACATTTTGACAATATTTTCTAGCAATCCTAGCGCGAAGCGAGAGCTTGTTGTTCACCTTTGGCGCATCCTGACATCAGTTGTTATCCCTTTTAGGACTTGATAACGGGAGTTTTCAAGATTCTTTCCCTTCTTTGGTATAATCTGAGTGCTTGGGCTCTCAGATTCGCACACTTCCCTATGTCCCTACTGTCCCACCATAGACAGTCCAATTTCAGCTTGAGGTTAAGCCACCAATCATTTTCTCACAAAAGGTCACCAATTTCAAAAGTTATTTAGTCTCAGCAATGAGGTGCCCAAGATCAATCCCTTTTCAAGCTTTAGGGATCCCATTTTCCTTCATTTTGCAAAACCCTCTCAGATTTATTATGCAAAATTCGAAGGTCCCATCATGGTTTCTTCATTTGAAGATTATGTCTATCATCCCCGATCAGGTTAAGGGGTTAAATCTGAGCCTCATTCTGATGAGGTATTTCATTTCCCGTCCCATCCAGGTTAAGGGCTAAGCCTGAGCCTCATTTCGATGAGGTGAATCTTCTTCTTTATTCTTCATTCCATGTCTACCATCATCATCTGAATTAATTCTTTCACACCCAATTAGATTCTCCTAACTGGGGCATTTTTTTATATAGTCCAAATTTGGTGTGTTTTTCTTTGTCACTAAGTTTGGCCCTATACCAGCTTAGTAGCAAAGAGGGGCATCTGTATACACCCCAAATTTTCACTCTCATCCAGTACTTATATTTCATGTGTCACTGCAGATCATTGCATGCATCTGACATGTCATTTCATTGCATTGCATAGCATTGCATCTCATTATCGAGATCCAGAACTCCTGTTTTCAAAATATTTAATCCAGATATGGGTTTTAAAACTTTTCTTTCAAAATCAATTTTAAAACCTAGGTTTTTAATCGACATTCTGTCATTTGCCAAACCCCAGGACCTTATATTTTGAAATATTTTCTCAAAAAACAATCTGGATTCATTTTAAACTCAATTTTTAACTGATTTCATATCTCAGATGAAACCCATTTAGGTGATGTCGCTTCTCGATTCCTTCATTTATCAAATTTCTCAAAAATTTTAGAGTCCTAATTGGATCAGGACTCTGTATTTTCATCTGTTTTTATCCTTTTAAGACATTGTCAAAACTCTATTTTGATTTTAAACCAGTTATGGTCATATCCCTTGTCCATTTCTTCTATTTTGGACAAAATCTTAGAGTCCTAGTTGGATCAGGACTCTTTTTCCAGAGTCCAGTCGGATCAGAACTCTACTTTTTACTACCTTTTCTACCTGTTTTTGGAAAAAACCTTTCAAAATCTTCTGTTTTGGCCAAAATCCCAGAGTCCTAGTTGGATTAGGACTCTTCTTCAAGAGTCCAGTCGGATTAGGACTCTTCTTCAGAGTTTAGTCAGATTAGGACTCTGTCTTTTGTCACTAATTTTTTTTCCTGTTTTTAATCAAATCTTTCAAAGAGGAGTCAAAAACTCAGAGTTTCAGTCAAAACAGGACTCTGTTCAGAGAGTCCTAGTTGGATCAGAACTCTGATCCTGATTTCAATTCTGAGAAGATCTTTCAAAAATCTTTCCATCTATCAAAACTGTTACACTTTTTTCAAAGAATTTCAAAATTCTGAGGTTTTATCCCAGAGTCCTGATCAAATCAGGACTCTATCCCAGAGTTCTGATCGAATCAGGAATCTATCCCAAGTTTGTTTTCTCACTCCATTTTCACTGATTTTCAAAATTTCTGTTTAAACTTCATCATTTGCTTATCAGAAAACCAAAATTCTTAGAGTTCTGATCGAATCAGGACTTTTTCTCAGAGTCCTAATCAGATCAGGAGCCTGAACCAAAACTTAAATTTTATCTAGTTTTTAACTGTTTTTCAAAATTCTCTCATTTGTTTTCTCAAAAAATCCAAAAATCTTAGAGTCCTAGTTCAATTAGGACTCTATCCCACAGACTCAGTTGAATCAGAACTCTGTTTTATTTCAATATTTGTTATTGTTCTCACTGTTTTCACAAGATCTTTTGTCTGTTTTTTAGAAAAATACCAAAAAAATCTAGAGTTTCAGTCCGATCAGGACTTTGTCCCAGAGTCCTAGTCCAGTCAGGAGTCTGTTTTAAAGTCTGTTTTTACTCCCATTTTCATTCCTTTCTATTTGGTTTAAAAAATTAGGTCATATTGTAGAGTCCAGTTAATCCAGGACTCTATTTCAAAGTTTTGATTGAGTTAGGAGTCTAACCCTGACTGTATTTTCCGACTTGTTTCACCATTTTTTATAAAATCTTTTCAAAAACTCCTTCATTTGGCTTTTAAATCTCAAAATCTTAGAGTCCTAAAATTTCAGGACACTAACCCGGAGTTTCAGTTCGCTTGAGACTCTATTTTCAAAATTCTAAATTTCAACTATTGATTCTAACCCCTTTTTAAAGTTATTTTCAGTGTTTATTTCAAATTTTTCAAAACCTGATGTGAGCCCACTCAGTTGGCACCATATTCAGAGGAGTTCTGACCTAGTTGGAACTCTATGTCATTTCAAAACTTTTAATTCGCTGTTTACTTTTTGAAAATCTTTTGAAAATTCTCTCAATTTCAAGTTTTAAAATCGTTTTTGAAAATTCAAGTGGGGTCTGCTCAGGGTGGCACCACATTTGAGAAAGTCAGGGTTAGACTAGGGTTAGTCAGTGTCCTGGTTAGTTTTAGAAGTTTAGAAGAGTCAAAATCTATTTTGAAAATCAATTTTAAAATTTGGTTTTTAAACTATTGTTTTTAAAGGTTTTAATTAAAACTTTAAAAACCAAATGTGGAAAAACGCCAAGTGGGGTCACATTTGGGGGTCTTTAGGTTTAGTTAGGAGTTTAATTAGGTGTTAATTAGGTTAATTAGGCTAGGGGTAGTTAGGTAACTCCACACCAAAAATGCCCCCCCCCCCCTTTTAGAGTTCATTTTTTTAAAAACTTTTGATTTAAACCTATTTTTTTTATAAATAGTCTCCATAGGGGGGCCGACCTCCCTATCTCTCTCCTCTTGGATTCTTGGAGCTTCTCTCTCCTCTCCAGCCCTTCCTCCATTGCTGCAACTTCAAGGTAATAAGTTTTTCTTTTTTTTTTGTTTTATTTAATGCTTTTTATTGTTTTAAACATGAATCTAGCCATTGGCGCCTCCCCTTGTGTGGATTGAACCATGGATTCAACCTCAAGAACCTCAAGAACAGTCCAAGAAGATGATCTAACCTTGTTTTACTGTTTTTTCAGAGATTCTAATATGTTAGAATTGATTATTGCATTGATCTTCATGTTCTTAACCATGAAAACATGAGATTTACCCGTTAAATGGGTTAAATCCATGATTTCAAAGGTAAATATTAATTCCAGCCATGGATTCCCTGTGTTTTATTTATTTTTTTATATATTAATGTTTATTACATGTGTTCCAGCATAGAAATTAATTTTATTTTACTGTTTGGATATTTTTTTATTGTTTTCATTGATTAAAGCATATTTTATTAGGTTTTCTTAAATTTCTGTGTGTTTTAAACTTAGATCAATAAAAAGCATGTTAGTTTGTATTGAAATATTCATTGTAAAATTTTTGAATTTTTTATATGTGATACATGGATATGTCAGTGAACTACTGTAAAAAAATCACAGGTTTTAGGATTCGGAAACCCTTTCAAAAAAATAAAAGATTAAACCATGATTTTCAATTGTTTGGAATCGTTATTGAAATTCATAGGTAACTTGCAGTTGTGTTATTTTTCTCATATAATATCCGATTCAAGATCCGCAAAATGAAGTGACTTTATGTTAATGTGAACTATTTACTATGAAATTTTGATATTTTTTTGCCTATGTTTGGTATTTTTCCTCTGACAAAAAATCGAATTCAAAATTTAAAACTCGTTAGGGTTTACCAAAACCCTAATCTGACTTGTATTGATCATAGATCTTGAATCGTATATCCGATTTATGATCTGTAAAAAAGGAAGTTCATTATTTTTATGTCTAATGTCCACTTCTAAAATTTCAAGAATTTTTTATGAAGTCTGCTCTTTGTTTCTGTATTTTCAATCGGAAGTCCCTGTTTTAACCCATTTTAGATTCATTGTACTTAAGTCCAAATTGCCAGAACGATATCTCCCTAACCGGAGATGATTTTTCCAATCTCTAAAATAGTAAATATCTGGTTTTATGTCTATTTTACCTCTGCAAAACTTCAGAAATTTTCATGGTGAGTTGGCTCCTGATTCGGGTCTAACACTGAAACTAGTCTGTGACCATGGGTAAAAATAGCCTATTTTAGGGTTTTAATGCAATTTTCAAATTGGAATAATGTCAAAAATATATTTTTATGATTCCAATATGATTTTAGGGTTATAACAAGTGCAGGTGTCGATTTTTATGAATTTTGAAATCCATTTGATGCTTGAATAGATCAAATTGCAAAACAGGGTAACTGCAGGATCCAAAAACACTGCCAAAATTGTGATTTTTGTGATATTTCTTGATTTTTGTGTATAAGTTCACATTTTTATGGTTTGTTCATGTTTAGAATCATATTAGCATGCTTCATGATCAATTTTAAGTTTATTTGACTTTATTTAAACCCTAAACCCAAAGTTTTTCCCAAAATATTTTCTGAAAAACCCTGATTTCAAGGCCATAGTCTTGCTATCAGGGGCATTTTTGGTTATTTGACCTAAATTTCGAAATTCTAAACCCTAATTTTTATGTTTTTAATCATGTCATATCATATTTAGTTTAATTTATCCTTATTTGAATTTTAAAACTTGCATTTTACAAAATATCTTTCTAAAAAGCCTGATTTCAAGGCCATAGTCTTGCTATCAGGGGTATTTTGGTCATTTTGATCCTAATTTCGAATTTTCAAATCTCATCTTTATTATTTATTTAGTTTTATTTCATATTTCATTAAATTTATATCAGGGAATCATAGAAAGAGGCTTATATCTAGCAAAATCCAACAATTTCTAGATATTGCTGGATAAACCTAGAAAAGCCAACATATCTTCACTAATCCATTTTTCTAGTTTTGCAGGGACATTGAAGACTTTATTTTCAGTCATTTAAATTCAATTAGTAATGTAAATTGTAATTAAATTTGGAATAAGAATTTCAATTCCTGCTTAGATTAGGATTTGCATTGCATATAGTTTTAAACTTTGATATATAACTGCTATGTATGCTAATTCATGCATATTTTTATAAATCCACCATGGTCTACACGAATGGCACGTGCACAAGCTCTTATAGAGTTGACAAACTCGGTGGAATTCGTATTTATGGCCATAGTCAGAATACGAATGAGACCCAGATTTGTGATCTTCGTATTAGCCACATTCAGCCTACACTCTTAGGATAACTTCAAAATGCATTGCATTTCTCAAAAAATACAAAAGGATATTCTCAATTCCTCAAAATCATGACTTTCAAATCCATATTCATTCATTTCATTCAATTTACAAATCCCAGTTCCAATTCAAAGAAATCGGTTTTCTCAATTTTTTCTAAGTTTTATACAAAAATCGATTTTCTCAAGGTTCTGAGTTTTCAAAGGATATTTCAAGTGTTTCTCAAGTTCAAAATTTTGATTTTCCAAGTTATATTTTCAATCTCTAAATCCTAGCATCTTTAATTCCAAAGTTCAAAATTCAAACTTTTCTTAGAATTAACCAAGTTTTCCCAGAATCGATTTTCACAAAATTTCAAGATTTCTTCATAAATCGATTTTCATTTTCCTCAGAAACATTCTCTCACAAAGCTCACGATTTTCCAAATGACATATTTTTCAAGAATTTTCCAAGTATTTCAAATCTCAGAAGCAAACATCATGTTTTCAAATCTGCATTTTTAGAAAATTCATAGCACATGCGTGATTCTTTGTGCATTTAGGAAATAGAACACGATTTAGACAAGTTGAGCAAAGCTAAACACACTTTTGATCCTTGGTTCAATTACCCCTGGTAAAGGCGCCAGGAACGGTTGAACCTCGTACCGACAAGCGAGTCCCATTCTTCAAAATTATCCTGCATTTTAAAACGGCGGCAAGTTATTTTAAAAAACTTTTTCAAAGGTCAGTTTGACTTGCAAAAGTACAAATTTTGCGATGATAACAATAACCTTTATAAAGGTGTCATAATCGGTATACTACTGGACCGACTGCGCAAAAACCCAAGTTGTATCTGCACAACTAAGCGAAGCTTGATGAGCTGTCCTTAGATTCGTGGGATATGGATGTGTCAAGTATAAAAACTTGAGTTAGACATCCCTTGAGGCCCAAGAGAGGCATACGCTAAGTCACGAAGACTTGAGCATGATATTCAAATCCCAACCCAAAAGAGGCTTGCACTAAGTCATGAAGACTTGAGCAAGATGTTCAACTCATAGCTCAAAGGAGGCTCTTGTGATATACGCTAAGTCATGGAGACTTGAGCATCGTTATTATGAACTGTGACCTTGTGTGGTCAACGCATTTACTTAAGTTGAATGAATGCATGATTGCTTGCTTACCAGACCATCAGTGGTTTTGACCCCGTTTAATAGAGATTTCAGGTGTTGGATCTACGCTACGATATGCGAAACCAAGCGGCATCAAGTTTCAGGGTTTCTCTAGACAGAGTTGTACTGCTTCCTTTTATTGAACCTATACTGCTTTTCCGAGCAGTGATGTTGTAATAAACATGGGGTTTTCGATAAAATGGAATACTTTGGTGGTAAGTGAGTTGCTTGGCCACATACCTGTAATGTGCCCGGAGTTTTCTAAAACTGATGACTCATTATCGTCTGATTCCGCTGCTAAAATCTTTTCTAAGTTCCGCTGTAAAGAAAAAAAAAGAAATTCATGAAATTTTTAACTTAGCTTTGTTTTGGAAATCCGGGGCGTTACACTTTCTCTCCATTCAGGGTAAGGGGCAATCCTGAAACATTATTTTCACCCATAGCATCCTATGGACATACAGGATTGAGAGGGTTTTTCACCATCGATTTCTGTCATCTCTTGATCAGCTTCTATTTCTTTTTCATTCAAGATAAAGGATAATCCTGAGACCATTCATAGAAGTAACACAGTTCTCTATAATGGTTTATTCAAATTGTGAATCTTTCTAAGCTTAAAGTTTTCACAAAAATATTATCACAATCATAAAAAATCCTCAATTTTAGCTTACAAATCAAATCTTGCTTTTGAGTTGGTCGGTCAATCAAATCCTGCTTTCGAGCTGGTCGATCAGATCAAATCTTGCTTTCGAGCCGGTCAGTCAATCAAATCCTGCTTTTGAGTTGGTCGGTCAAAACAAAATTCTGCTTTCGAGCTGGTCGGTCAAATCAAATCCTGCTTTCGAGCTGGTCGGTCAAATCAAATCCTGCTTTCGAGCTGGTCGGTAAATCAAATCTTACTTTCGAGCTGGTCGATCAAATCAAATCCTGCTTTCGAGCTGGTTGGTCAAATCAAATCCTGCTTTCGAGCTGGTCGGTTAATCAAATATTGCTTTCAAGCTGGCCGGTCAAAACAAATCCTACTTTCAAGCTGGTCGGTCAAATCAAATCCTGCTTTCAAGCTAGTCGGTCAAATCAAATCCTGCTTTCGAGCTGGTCGGTCAATCCAAATCCTACTTTCAAGCTGGTCGGTCAAAACAAAATCCTTCTTTCAAGCTTGTCGATCAAAACAAAATCTTGCTTTTGAGTTGGTCGGTCAAAACAAAATCCTTCTTTCGAGCTGATCGATCAAATCAAATCCTGCTTTCGAGCTGGTCAGTCAAATCAAATCTTGCTTTTGAGTTGGTCATTAAAACAAAATCCTGCTTTTGAGCTGGTCACACAAAATAAAATCCTTCTTTTGAGTTGGTCAGTCAAAACAAAATCATGCTTTCGAGCTGGTCGGTCAAAACAAAATCATGCTTTCGAGCGGGTCGGTTAAATCAAATCTTGCTTTTAAGCTGGTCGGTCAAATCAAATCCCACTTTCGAGCTGGTCGTTAAAATAAAATCATGCTTTTGAGCTGGTCGGTCAAATCAAATCCTGCTTTCAAGTTGGTCGGTTAAAACAAAATCCTGCTTTCGAGCTAGTCGATCAAACAAAATCCTGCTTTCGAGCTGGTCAATCAAAATCAAAATCCTGCTTTCGAGGTGGTCGATCAAAACAAAATCTTGCTTTCGAGCTGGTCAATCAAAATCCTGCTTTCGAGCTGGTCAGTCAAATCAAATATTGCTTTCGAGCTAGTCGGTCAAATCAAATCCTAGTTTCGAGCTGGTCGGTCAACCAAATCATGCTTTCAAGCTGGTTGGTCAAATCAAATCCTGCTTTTAAGCTGGTCGGTCAAATCAAATCCTGCTTTTAAGCTGGTCGGTAAATCAAATTCTGCTTTTGAGCTGGTCGGTCAAATCAAATCATGCTTTCAAACTGGTCTGAATTATCAAAATCTAGTTTATACTCGTTAGGATTTCAAAATCCACTTCTTACAACTGGTCAGAATTTCAAAATCCAGTCTCTATGAGTGGTTGGGATTTCAAAATCCAGTGTTTTCACTGGTTGGAATTATCAAAATCCAGTTTTCACTGGTCAGGATTTCCAAAATCTAATTTTCATATTATTCCTTCTAAATTTTCAACCCAAGGTCCCATCAAAATTGATATTGAGTAATTGTTTCACAAAGGATTCTTGAACATTTTGCTAATTTGCTAAAAACATTTGTTCCAATATTTTGCTGCACAGAAGAATCACTTCAAATTATCTCTAGTATTCTTTCCTAAAAGGTGAACCTTTCTGCGAAAAAAGAGCAAAATTCAAACCTTTTTTCTGTTGATCAACCAAAAGGATAAGAGAAATATCTTTGGTATGATGAGCAAAGAAAATTTCAATGATTTTGAAAAGTCAGAAGTGAATTGATATTGATTATAGCTATGGTGCATTTTAAAAGATGATTTTTCTGGCAAGAAAGCAGTGGAAATATCATGAGCAATAAAAAATCCACTCAATTTTCCAATAAAGCAAGTATAATTGATTATCTGCAAAAGAGATCTCTCAACTATCATCAAGTTGAAGACTGATATGCGAGTTAGACCCCCGGGGATAAAGAAGATTTGTATCACCTATGAGATGAAGGAGTGTGTGACGTATCCTTCCAGAGAAAGTTCAAATCATCGCTAAGTTGAAGGCTAATGTGATGAACCTCCCGTCAAACCCTGAAAGATATTTTATTCATACTATCAAAAGATTTCAATCAAAAGAGACATCTTTATCAATTTCTGGGGACACGGAAGACCCTAATTATCTCCAAGTTGAAGGAGTATGAAGTGTTCTTCTAGGGAAAATCAGAGCATCTCCAAGTTGAAGGTTGTTGTGATGAAATTCTCGCCAAACCCCAACAAAAGAATTCATTTTATGTCTCAAAAGGTGTAAAAAGTATATCTCATATATCAAATTGCCAAAATTGCAAAGAATCATCTTTTCTCATGCAAAATTCTTTTATCAATATCTTTTCACTACTTGCTTTTATGAAATCGAGAATATTTCTTTTCTTTTCATATCAAGGGAATGGATACCTTCCTTGAAGAAAATCATCAGTGTTAAAATTTGAATTTGACTCTTGAATCTGGGGAGTTAACCTTATTTGAAAGAAATACTCTAGGTAAAAGAGGGAATATCTTTTGCACATATGTGTACACTTTTAAACATTTGAATCAACCATAATTTTATCTTATTGGCAAAGTTTTCTGGCTATTTAAAAATAAAATAAATACTCAATGTCTATCTTGATGCAACCTGGCATGGTTTATATCTTCAAAAAGAGTTGCCTCATTCTGATGAGGTATTTCTTTCAGTCCCATCATAGTTTTCCCATCCTGACAAGGAATTCATATTTTTCATATCCATTCAGGTAAGGATTGTACCTGAGCCTCGCCTCATAAGGTATTTTTCAGAAATGTCCAATCATGGTTTCCTCATTTTTGATGAGAAATCCATATATTTGTTTCCCATTCAGGTAAGGGTTAAACCTGAATCTCAGTTTTTCAAGATATTTTCGTCCCATCTAGGTCATTGGCTAAACCTGAGTCTCTCTAAAAAGCTTATTTTGTTTCAGCCATGAGACTTCATCAAAATCTCTCTTTGTCACAATTTTGGGATATTCATCCAAAAGTCCTATCACAATTTCCTCATTTGCTTTTATCCAATTATTTCATTCTCGAGGATTTTGTCTTTTTCCAAGTCATTCAGGATAAGTTGCTAAACCTGAGAATCATTTTCATAAAACAATTCATCCACACTCAATTCAGATTTCCTGACTGGGGCATTTTTGTTTTAAAATTTGGTTTATTTTCTTTGCTACTAAGCTCGGCTTTCAACCGACTTAGCAGCAAAGATGGGCATCTGTGAACACCCAAAATTTTCAAATTTTCAAAAATTCCCTTTTTGCGCCTAGCCCCCACCTTCTGAGCAATTGGGTCAATTTATAATTAATTCATAGATTCACTTGTAAACACCCCAAATTTTCACTCACCTCCCCGACATTTTCACCAAGCATTATCATCCAGCCTTTGAAATCGCCAGAGGGCAAAATGGTCATTTTCAGAGCCTGGACCTTACAGAAGTCTAAATTGCATCTGCAACTCTCAAAATTTCTCTATTTTTAGCTCAGATATTCAAAATTCTACTCCTGACAGGAGACGACAATCTCCAAAGCCCGGTTCAGGATTACATTTCATAAGACATGTCATTGCATAACATTGCATGAGCATTTCATATCACTGCACTGCACAGCATGTCATTTCGAGGTCTAGAACTCTTGATTTCAAAATTTTCAATCTATATTAGAATTTCAACTCTTTTCAAAATTGATTTCAAAACTCTGGGTCTTCAAAATTATCAATTCTTCCCATTTTACCCCCAGGACTCTAATTTTCAAAATAGTTTCTCAAGAAAACAATCTGGATAGTTTTCAATATGGATTTCAATCACTTTACCTCAGATTTTGCCCTTTTGTCAAACTATTTGAACTATCATTCTTTTACAAAATCGCCCTACAGGGGCCAACTCTTTTCAAAAAAAAAAAATTTGTTTTACCAATTAGTCCAGATTTTGTGAAAATTCCAAAAAAGAGGTTTTGTTGTTTTATCCTTTTTTCAATAAAGAAGCAATGTGGGACCCACACTGAGGTGGTGTCACACAGGCTTTTTCTTTTGAAAAACCTGAACTTTGAAAAACCCAAAAATATAGGAGCCTTGTCCCCTGGATTGGCGCCACTTGTCTTTTCTCTCTCCTCCCATTTATCTGCCAAGTGTCAGTGTGGGGCTACCTTAAGAAGCCGCCACATGTCATTCCATGCCATGTGTCAGTATCCACCATCTTCGCCCTGCGCCATGTGTCATTCCAAAGATCATCCTGAGATGCCAAGTGTCATGTGTTGTCCTGTTCAGAAAAAGTAAGGCTTGTCTCCTCTGAGGTGGCGCCATTTGAAGTGTGTCTCCTGCAGATGACACGTGTCACTCCTAGCTTCCTCCAGAAAAAGTAGAGTTGTCTCCTTCTGAGGTGGTGCCATCTGAGGTATTCTCTCCTGCAGCAGGTGACACATGTCATTCTCTACTCTTCTCAGAAAAAGCAGACTGACACATGTCATTCTCTGCTCTTCTCAGAAAAAGCAGACTGACACATGTCATTCTCTGCTCTTCTCAAAAAAAGCAAATGACACATGTCATTTCCTGCTCTCTTCAGAAAAAACTAGAATTCAAACATTCAAATCCTTCCAGAGGTGGCGCAAATCCTGATCTTCACCTTTTCTATTTTGTCTGAGATGGCACCACATGGCTTGGACCTCCTTCTCTTCCCTCTGCCTCATGTCAATCTCTGCTTCTTTCAGAAAAAACAGGATGACACGTGTCTCCTTCTACTTTTCTCAGAAAAGTAGGTGACACATGTCATCTCCAGCTTCCTTCAGAAAAAGTAGAGGACACATGTCACTCTTGGCCTTCTTCAGAAAAAACAAACCATTCAAAAATTTTCAGACAAGCCCTAGGTGGCACAAATCCTGAGTTCTGCCTTTTCCAGATGGTCTATGAGGGCGCCACATGTTCTTTGGTCCTCCCAACTGCCACATGGCACTGTAGGAGCCACCCTGAGGTGGCACCACATGTCCACCCTCCATTCTTCCAGGGCCAACCTCCATTTGAAATTCAAATCCCCCTCTGAGGTGGTGCCATTTGAGAAGACTCCTCCAGACAGCTGACACTTGTCAAAACCAAGGATCATCCTGAACTGTCACATGTCAGCCTCTCCTTTCCTGTAGAAAAGTAGAAATTTGAACTCCTTTGAGGTGGCACAATCTGCTTCTTCCATTCCTGTACTTCTGACATGTGTCAAGAGCTTCCAGAGGCGGCACCACATGGCATGCTCCTACTGTTTCCAACTTTACACCTCATAACCTCTTTGAGGTGGCGTTATTCCAGAACCCCACTTGGCTCTATTTTGATATTTATTTTATATTTTTTAATAAAAGTAGCCCCTGAGGTAGCGCCAGTTGAGAAGCTTCAGAAAAGCAAAGTTTAAATTTCAAACTCCAAGAGAGCACCCCGTGAGGTGGCGCAATTTGGGAGCCTCCTGCAGAGAAAATCAAGCAAACCCCAATTTTGAAAATTTTCAAATTTTTCTGAGGTGTCTCACCCACAAATTTCCCATTTTATTTTCTCAAAAAATCAAAATAGCACCCCCTGAGATGGCACCACATGGAGGGCTCAGATTGAGCCTGTTTGAAATTCAAATTTTTCAAAAAAATTCTACAAATACAAGGGCTGACAGAGCTCATCCGTCGTGATTTGATTTCATAATATCATGATTTGATTCATGTGTTGTTTAAAGAAAGAGCTCATCTGAGGAATGGATTGAGCTATTCTCATAAAACGACAAATTTAAAAATATATAATTGTACTTCCTTGATGATTTTTAGCATTCATGCATCTAGTTAAATTTAATTTATATTTTATTTCGTTAATTTAGCATATTTTATAAGTTAATTAGGTTTAATTTGGTGTTTATTTCAATTCTGCTCAATTTTAGTAGTTCTCTGTTTTTGTCAGTCAGTCCACACGTTCTTTCATGCATTTATTTTTCATTAACATTTCTAAAAAAATCATGGAATGCGCCCTTAAGTGTCCCTAGAAATGTACCAAAAATTCGGAAGGATTTGAATTTATTTACTGCGGTAAACATTCAAAATGGTAAGTCGGGTTTTGTTATCCGGGATGCATTTTAAAAACTCATTTCTGAATTATAAAATCGAGATCTCCCTCATGGGAGATCCTATTTTTGATCCAAAAGATGTTCTGAACGCGGGAAGATGTCTAGTTTTTAACCAGATTTTATAAGATTTTTCTGATTTTTTTTAATGTCTGACAAAAATCCGAGAGTGCGGGACATGTGTCAGAGCCTGATTTGGGCCTCTGAGACTTTGGATCGACTTAGGTCGATGGGTTCTCTTTGGGTATTGATTCAAATCCAAATCTGTAAAAAATTAATGTTATGTCCGAGATGTCCTATGTTTGCATCTGAAAGTTGGTGGTTTTTAGAACAGTGGTGATATCTGTTTCGGATTTTTCTTGTCAGTCTCCTGTTTTGTCACATTTGTATGTTCTATCGATTTAGGCATGAAAAGTTATATTTTTATCTGTGTTTTTGTTGATCAAACGCCAAAGTCATGAACATGAAAGTTGTCCCTGTAGGTGTCGTAAGTAGCTCTGTTAAATATCATAAATTGCCATGGCTGTTTTCTATTTTTTTAGCATTTTGTATTAGATTAGGTCGATTTTACCACCGTCAGAACCAAATTACCGTTATCGAACTCCCCGTAGTTCAAATCCCGAGACTGTAAAAACCAAAAATGTTCAATTTCGGGTCCTTTAGCAGTCTGTAAAATATCAGAAGTTTTATGGTGTAATTTTTGCATTATCATATTAAGCATTGTATTTGGTTCGGGTCCTTAGGCGAAATTCATCCATTTTAGGATTTTCTTTAAATTTTAGTATTTAAACCATGTCATTTCGTGAGTTTTAGCATTCTAGGATGCTTATCAGAGTAGGAAGATGCTTCATACCGAATTTGGTGTAATTTGGAATTCATTTGAGGCTCGGTTTAGCCATATCATCAAAACAGGGCCCCGCGGGACCCGGATCCAAGCGAAAAACAAGCGAAATTCGTTATTTTTGATGAATAGTAGCATGTCAAATTCTGATTTTACAGTCCTAATGTGTTTAGCAGCATGTCATCATGCCTCATACTGCATTTCATCATCATTTGATTCAATTTGAATTTCGAAATCTCAATTTTACCAAGTTTTCCTTCAAAAAACCCTGATTTTAAAGGTATAACTTTATAATTAGGGGTATTTTGGTCATTTTGACCACCATTTAGAAATTTCAAACCATTTTCTACTGAATTTCTTGCATTTTCATCATTTCAAATATCAAGGAAGTATGAGAATAGAGTTTATATCCAATTAAGTCCAATAATTTCATAATATTATTGGAACATCTTGGAAAAACTCACATATTTGAGCTAACCCCATTTCAAGATTTGGCAGGGACATTCAAAAGAAGGAGCTGAAGTCTGCAATTTCCATTTATTTTATTTATTTAGTGATGTAATGATGTAAATTTTGGAATAAGAGATTTAATTTTCTGCTTAGACTAGGATGCATATCATATAGTTTGAATTCATGCAATATCCTGTTTATATGATTCATGCACATTATTTCAAAAGCATTATGGATGTACACGAATGGCACGTGCACCAACTCTTAGGGAGTTGATGAACTCGGTGGAGTCCATATTTACGGCCCTAGTCGGAATATGGACGAGACCCAGATCCATCATCTTTCTACCAATCACATTGGGCCTACACTCTTAGGCTATCTTAAAATGCACATCATATTTCTAATATTTTCAAAGTATTGTGCATTAAATCAATTAAACTTTGAACATATTCATGGCCACAGTCAGAATATGTGAAGGATTTATTTTGACTTAATACACATTTTTCCAACAAATTTCTTAGAAAATCTTTCAAAGTACATTCATTCACTCATATCATTTGCATCATGAAATCATTGGTTTTCTCGTGATTTTCTTAAGAAAGTTTCATTCTCAAGAAATCGATTTCTCAAGAAACTCTGAGAAATTTTCAAAATCGGTTTTCCAAAGTCAAGTTTTCCACAGTTTTCCATGGAAAATGTTATTTTCTCAAGATTTTCAAAAGAAGTCTCTCACTTTTCTCAAAGATCAAAATCGATTTCCAAGTATTTCAAAGGTAAGATTCCCAGGATTTCAATTTCCCAAGTTTAGTTTTTCTTCTCCAAATGAGTTTTTCCTATAAATTTTTCATCATTTTCATAAGAAAATTCTCAAAGTCCGAGTTTTCTTGAGAAGTGTTTCCCTTTTCAAATGTTCACCTTTTTCTCAAGAATCACTTCTATTTTCCCAGGATTTTCAACTATTCATGATTTTCCCACACCTTTATGAATTTTCTTGTGATTTCAAAACCCCTTTCATCTGAGTTTCCTGAGAAATTGACCTTTTTCCTGAGAAATGTTTTTCCACTCCAAAGGTTTTCTGAGCATACATCGTGTTTTCCAACTTACATTTTCCAAAATCTCATAGCACATGCCTGAATTCTCTGTGCATATAGGATAGAACACGATTTTGATGATTTAACTAAGTCAAGCACAATTTTGGTCCTTGGTTTGATTACCCCTGTTAAAGGCGGCAGGAACGGTCGAACCTCGTACCGACAGGTCGAGCCCCATCCCATGGATTTTTCCGCAATTTTCAAAACGGAGGCGAGTATTTCAAAACAATTTCCAAAATTCGGTCAAGTTTGAATCGCGAAAGCATTTTCCTTTTTCTCTTCTGTAAGGAAGGGAAGACGGGAAAAAATTTTGCGATGATAACAGGTTTGGCGACCGTGATGGGACCTATCCTTGTCTGATTAAAATTGTGCTTGACTTAGTTTAATTATCGAAATTATGTTCACAAAATGTCAGCCCTTTTACTTTTGATATCATGCGAACCTAGGAGCCTAGATTCTGACTTAGCTGACATTGATTGCATATAGACTAGGCATGGTTTGGTAGGACTAGATTGAGGAGATATTTTCACGTTCACATAGACTTAGGTCTAAATACAACTCTCCTCAATTTTGGATCTGAATGCAAACAATGTATGCTTCTTCAAAGATTTTCAAAAAATCTATCTCTCTAGGTTTTAGAGCCATCTATTTCTTGCATGTGATCATTTTTCAAAACTTCCATTACCTATCATTACCCGGTCTTCACGTTCCTGGGCTCTCTTCCAGAACCCTAGTTCGGGATAGAGCCTCACAACTGGGCCACTTATTTGGGTTAACACCCCCCTACCACGTACCGCGGGCCACAGTCTGAAGTATATCGGTAGGCGCTCAAGGACGTTGGAAAACCTTACCTTAGAACCGAAGTTGAAATTATATGCCACGTACCTCGGATTTCAGTTCGGGTATATCGGCATAACTGGATTGGATAAAGATGATCTAAACCTAGAATTAGGATTAGGATCCTATAACTGTTTTCAAAATAATGCATCTAGAGTCAGCCTTTTAGGGAGTGTTGTATGTGCATAAATGTTTGTGCAGGATGTGATTATTCGTATGTTACCTCTATTTTTTTACATTTTCCCAAAAAATATTTTTCAAATTTCCATATTTCTCACCTTTTCCTTTATTTTCTCAAACCCTAGATGATTTTCCCAAATATCCAATTTCTTTCAAAACTCCAGGTGATTTTTCCATTCTCCCGTTCTTCTGGATCTCGAATTTTCAGCTGCATTTTCATCCTGCCTGCAATTTTCCAAAATCATATGTTTTCTCTCATTGGATTTTCAATTCTTTTGTCTATTTGCAAAAATTCTTCACCTTATTGTCCTCATGCATACCTTGATTGTTGCGGAGGAAATTGTTTACCCACTTGCCTTCTCCTTATTCTAAATCCGTTTGTGGATTGTTTTCCAAGAGATATCTATTTCCTTCAAAATGGTGTTTTTCCTCGTGGTTGACGACCGCGCCTAGGTAACAAGGCACATTTTCCGTTGTTATTTCTCTTACAAAGAATGACAACACAATTGTTGTGATTTCAGCGGCGACTCCATCCCTAGTAATGGGATATTCTTCCAACTGTTTACCATATCGTCAACAATCATTTTCCTCCCAATCCAAAATTCCCTCAGAGTCTAATCAAGACTTTATCCTGCAGAGAGCATCCACGACATTTGATGGTTCGAACAAGGTCAGGAAGAAGAACCACATCACCACAGTACTCCTCAGCCTCAGAAGAAGAGATGGGCTCCTCGCGACCCGTCAGAAGTTAAGAACAGTAGCAAGAGGACGATGGCATAGATCCTCAGATGTACACGATGTTTCAAAAAAAGATGAAGAGGATGATGAGTGAGCAGGCTGGCGCCAGCTCAGACAAAAATCCATTCAGTCAGAAAATTAGAGATCGTGTGGCCAATAAATCAACCAAGGAGCATGTTCAAGATACTTCGGACGAAGAAGAATAAGCAGATGATACCGAGGAAGAATGCGAGATCATTCATGGAGCAACTCGCAAACCAAAGGGCCAAGCAATAGAAAAACCGCTTCGAGCATAGTTCAAAGAAATGGCCAAAGTTGTTAAAGACCTGCAAGCCCGCGACAAGGGCAAGAAAGTCTTCACTAGCGAGGACTTTTATGATGGCCTAGAAGGAGACAAAAATCTGGAGAATCTTCCCCGCAAGTTCATCAAATTCGATGGTTCTGGTGATCCCAAAGCCCACCTTGCCATGTTCTTTGCCGAATGCTCCAAATTTAAGAGAGACAATAGGGCCCTATTTCTCTGTTTTCCTCGTAGCCTAGAAGGCACTGCCGCCAAGTGGTACTCCGAGCATATCAATCCAATCGAGCTGCGAGAATTCGATAAGGTGGTCAATCTATTCATCAAGCGATTTCTGTTCAATACTGAAGCGCTCCCAACATTGAGCCATCTCTGCAATCTAAGGCAGAATGAAAATGAAAAGGCAAGGGACTTCATTCGCAGATGGAGAGAGACCTGCAATAAAATGAGGGATCCTATATCAGAGAGGCATGCTTTATCGCTGATCCTGAACAACTTCTCACAACCTTTGAGAAGTCTTATCTCCACCTCGCCTTCCAAGTCTTTCATAGAGCTTACTGAATGAGCCGAGTGGCTCGAGATGGGTTTGGAGAACGGTGTCTACGATGGTATCACCCTCGTCAAGAACAATCTAGATCCAAAGAAAAAGGCAAATTTCACCTCCTCCGCTAATATCAGCCGCAATGATAACAAAGGTAGTAAGGGCAACCATGCAAATCGAGAGAAAGACAGAATAGCAAGCTATCTCAGCCCAACTTCACACAAAAGAAAAAGATAAAACGTGAAGGTTGGAGTAATGATCGTGTGTTCACTCCTCTCAAACAAACACTCAAAGAAGCCCTTGAATTCATGCTGACTAAGGGATTAGTGAAGCTCCCAAAGGCCACAACTCCTCCCACCATCATGGGAAGGTTCAAGAATCGGTTTTGCAAATTCCATCGGGCAGTGGGGTATGACATCGATCATTGTTTTGTCTTCAAAAATATTGTTCAGGATTGCATTGACAAGAGCCTCCTTGCTGAAGAGGAAGAAGAAGACGAGCTGGCCATCCTGACCAAGCCTTTCCCAGATGTTTTCATCGCAAAATTTTTACTTTTGCAAATCAAACTGACCTTTGAAAAAGATTTTGAAAATAACTCACCTCCGTTTTTAAAATGCGGGAAAATTCTGAAGAATGGGACTCGCCTGTCGGTACGAGGTTCAAACGTTCCTGCCACCTTTAACAGGGGTAATTGAACCAAGGATCAATCTTATGCTCTACTCTATTCAACTTGTCTAAATCATATTCTAATTTCTAAATGCACATAGAATCAGGCATGTGCTATGAATTTTCAGAAAATGCACATTTGAAAACATGATGTTTGCTTTGAATGATTGAAATATTTAGAAAATGTATCACATAGAAAATCGTGAATTGGGATTCGAAATATACTTATGAGAGAAATAAAAGTCGATTTTGAGGAATCTTTGACATTTGGTGAAAATCGATTCTGAGAAACTTGGTTTCTCTGAATTCAAACTTTGAAATTGAAATTCTAACTTAGAAAATTTGAATTTGGAACTTGGGAAATACTTGAAATATCCTTTGAAATTCAATGTCCTTGGGAAAATCGATTTTGCTATAAGACTTAGGAGATTTTGAGAAAATGAACTTCTTTGAATTGAAATTTGAATTGGAATTGGCAAATGTAGGAAATGAATGAATATGGATTTGAGAAATACGTTTTGTATTTTTGAGAAATGCAATGCATTTTTGAAGTTAGCCTAAGAGTGTAGGCTGAATGTGGCTAATGTGAAGATCATAAATCTAAGTATCATTCGTATTCTGACTATGGACATAAATACAAATTTTACCAAGTTTATAAACTTCATAGAAGCTAGTGCATGTGCCATTCGTATAGACCATGGTGAATTTGTAAAAATATGCATGAATCATCATCCATCACACATTAAAATTAAAAATAAACTATATGCAATGCAACCTAATCTAAGCAGGAAATATAAATTCTTATTCCAAAGTTTAATTACAAATTACATCACTATTGAAATTTAAATACATGAAAAATAAAGTCTTCAATGTACCTGCAAAACTAGAAAACTTGGTTAATGAAAATATGTTGGCTTTTCTAGATTTATCCAACAATATCAGGAAATTATTGGATTTTGTTAGATATAAGCCTTTTTGCCATGATTCCCTTAAATCAAAATGATAAAATATGAAAAAATAATAAAGGTAAAATATGAAATTTCGAAATTGGGGTCAAAATGACCAAAATACCCCTAATAACAAGACTATGGCCTTGAAATTAGGGTTTTTAGAAAGATATTTTGATAAAATGCAAGTTTTGAAATTTGAATGGAATAAACTCAAACCAAATATGCTATGACATGATTAAAAATATGAAATTAGGGTTAGGGATTTTGAAATTAGGGTCAAATGACCAAATTGCCCCCGATAGCAAGACTATGGCCTTGAAATCAGGGTTTTTAGATAGAGATTTTGGTAAAAATTTGGGTTTTATGACCTAAATGAAATCAAATAACTACAAAATTAAACCTAAAGTATCCTAAGATGCTTATGAACAAAATAAAACCCTAAAACCATATGCTTATGCACGAAAATCCAATAATATCACAAAAACTGTGATTTTAGCAGTGTTTTTGGATCTTTCAGGAACCCGGTTTTGCCATTTGCTTAATTCAGCCATCAAATGGATTCCAAAATCCATAAAAATTGGTACCTGTACTTGTTATAACCCTAATGTCGAATTGGAATTATAAAAATAATTTTTTGAAATTAAATCAATCCGAAAATTGCATTAAACCCTAAAAATATGCTATTTTTGACCTAATTCACCAACCAGTCTCAGTCCAAGACCTGAACCAGGGGTCAAATCTCCATGGAAATTTATGAAATTTTACAGAGACTAACTAAGAAAAAAAACAGAGATTTCCCAATTTAAAGATCGGAAAAAGCATCTTCGGTTAGGGAGAAACCCTTCCGACAATCTGAGCTAACATATTTCACTTTTAACAGGGATTAAAACGGCTACTTCAGATTGAAAATACAAACATAAATAGCAATCCTAAACAAAAATCTCTGAAATTTTAGTGGTGGACAGTAGACAGAAAAATAACAATACTCACTTTTACAGATCATGTATCGTATCTGTGATTTGGGATTTATGACTAACACAAGTCTGATTAGGGTTTTGGTAAAGCCTAATGAGTTTTAAATTTAAAAACAGATTCCCTAAAAAGGGAAAAATAATAAACAGTAACCAAAAAATCCAAAAATTTCACAGCAGACAGATCTACTCAATGTGAATCCATAGCACTTTACAGATTTAAAATCGGATATAAGATGAGAGAAATATCATAACAACAAGTTATCTTCTTGATTTTAACCACGATTTTAAAACTTTAAAAACCCGATTTGATGTCTGATTTTTTTGACAGGGTTCCCGAGATCCAAAACCTCTGATTTTTCTACAGTAACTCAATAACTCACGCATGCATCACATATAAAAAAATCAGAAATAAACAATGAGTACTTCAATCCGAAATAACATTATCTTTACTGTTCTAAACCTAAAACACACAGAAATTTAAGAAACTTGAAAAACCATGCATTAACTAATGTAAATCAATAAAATAAACCATAAAACAGCAAATAAAAATTATTTCTATGCTGTAGAACGTAAAATAAAACATGAATAAACCATGAAAATAAAATAAAAACAGGGAATCAATGGCTGGAATTTGATATCACCTTTAAAACATAGATTTAACCCATTAAAAGAGGTAAATCATATATTTTATTGGTTAATAATGTAAAGAATCATATTAAAATTAATTCTAATGGATTAAAATCTCTGTAAATCATCCAAAACAGGGTTAGATCACCTTCTTGGATCATTCTTACTGATTCTTGATGGTTCTTGAGGTTGAATCCATGGTTGAATCCATGAAGATGATGGTACCAATGGCTAAATCATGCTTAAAACAATAAAAAATATTAAATAAAAACTAAAAATTAAAGAAAATAATTACCTTAAGGTTGCTGCAATGGAGGAAGGGCTGAAGAGGAGAGAGAAGCTCCAAGAATCCAATAGGAGAGAGATGGGAAAATCGACCCCCCTTATGGCATCTATTTATAAAAAAAAATTTAGGTTTAAAAATTGACAATTTTGAAAATTTTGGACTCTAAAGGGGGGGCGATTTTTGGGTGGAGTTACCTATATGCCCTTGACCTAAATTATCCTAATTAATCCCTAATTAACCCCTAGCTAAACCTAAGAATCCCCCAAATGTGGCGCCACTTGGCATTTTTCCACATTGGGTTTTTAAAACACCTTTAAAAACCTTTAAAAACACTAGTTTTAAAAACTAACTTTCAAAAATGAGTTTTTCAAAATGATTTTGATTCTTCTAAACCTATAACACTAACCAAGACATCAACTAACCCTAGTCTAGCCCTGACTGACTCAAATATGGCACCACCCCGAGTGGGCCCTACTTGAGTTTTTTGCAAAAAGATGATTTTAAAACTTGAGATTGAAGGAGTTTTCAAAAGGATTTTCAAAAGTAATCTTAAAATTAGAATTTTTGAAATGGCATAGGGTTCTAACTGAATTAGAATTCCTCTGGATATGGTGTCAACTGAGTGGGCCCACATCGAGTTTTAGAAATTTTGAAATAAACACTGAAAATGGCTTTGAAAAGGGGTTAAAATCGATATTTGAAATTCAAGATCTTTGAAAATAGGGTCTCAAGCGAACTGGAACTCCGGGTTAGAGTCCTGAACTCTTAAGACTCTGAGATTTTAGATTTTAAAAGCCAAATGAAAGAATTTTCAAAAGATTTTATCAAGAAATGATGAAATAAGTCAGAAAACACAGACAGGGTTAGACTCCTAACTCAATCGAACTCTAAAATAGAGTCCTGAACTAACTGGACTATGTAAAATGACCTAAATTTTGAAAATAATCGAAAAAGACTAAAAATGGAAGTAAAACAGATTTCAAAACAGACTCCTGACTGGATTAGGACTCTGAGACAGAGTCCTGATCAGACTGAAATTTTCAAAAATTTGAGAAATTTGAAATTCAGAAGCGACACCACCTCAATGGGTCTCATCTGTGAATTGAAATCGATTAAAATTTGAATTTGAAATGAATCCAGATTGTTTCCTTGAGAAAATATTTTGAAATATAAAGTCCTGGGGTTGGAAAATGACAGAGTATTGAATAAAAACCCAGGTTTTGAAATTGATTTTGAAATAAAGCTTTAAAATTCAAATCTGGATTGAATGTTTTGAAATAGGAGTGCTGGATCTCGAAAATGAGATGCAATGACATGCAATGCTATGCAATGACATGCAATGCTATGCAGAATACATGCAATGACATGCAATGATCTGTAATGACTTATGAAATGGACAAACACTGAATGAGGGTGAAAATTTGGGGTGTTTACAGATGCCCCTCTTTGCTGCTAAGCCGGTTGAAAGCCGAGCTTAGTGGCAAAGAAAACACACCAAATTTGGATTATAAAAATGCCCCAGTTAGATGAATCTGACTGGGTATGAAAGAATTAGTTCAAGTGATGATGATAGATATGAAATGAAGAATAAGGAGAAAATTTTACTTCGAAAAGAAATGAGATTCAGGTTTTGCCCTTAACCTGGATGGGACAGAAAATACCGCGTGTAGAAACGAACTCAGGTTTGACCCTTAACCTGACCGGGAAATGAAATACCTCATCAAAGTGAAGCTCAGGTTTAACCCTTAACCTGATCGGGCGGAAAATGAAATACCTCATCAAAGGAGGCCCAGGTTTATACCCTTAACCTGATTGGGCAGAAAATGAAATACCTCATCAAAGGAGGCCCAGGTTTATACCCTTAACCTGATTGGGCAGAAAATGAAATACCTCATCAAAGGAGGCCCAGGTTTATACCCTTAACCAGATTGGGCAGAAAATGAAATACCTCATCAAAGGAGGCCCAGGTTTATACCCTTAACCTGATTGGGCAGAAAATGGAATACCTCATCAAATGAGGCCCAGGTTTATACCCTTAACCTGATCGGGCTGAAAATGAACGAAATCCTCGAAAGAAGAGACCGTGATGGAACCTTCGGATTTCCGCACAATGAATCCGATAGGGGTTTTACAAAAGGAAGGAAATTGGGGTCCCTAAAGTTTGAAAAGGGATTGATTTTGGGCGCCTCATCGCTGAGACTAATTAACTTTTGAAATTGCCTTTTGCTGAAATTGGTGGCTTAACCTCAAGTCGAAATTGGACTGTCTATGGTGGGACAGTGGGGACACAGGGAAGTGTGCGAATCTGAGAGCCCGTGCGCTCAGATTATACCAAAGAAGGGAAGGAATCTTGAAAACTCCCGTAATCAAGTCCTAAAAGGGATAACAACTGATGTCAGGATGCGCCAAAGATGAACCTCAAGCTCTCGCTTTATGCCAGGATGACTAGAAAATATTGTCAAAATGTTGAAAATTGTTTGTTGATTCAAAATAATTGAAAATGATGCACTTTGTTTTGAAAGTATTCCCTCTTTTCTACCTGAAGTATTATCTCCGACTGGGCTTAACTCCGTAGAATCAAGATTCGAATTCAAATTGCTTGCGATTGGCTTTCTTTCAAGGAAGCTATCAATTTCCTTGATATGGACGGAAAAGAAAGTATTCTTGATATTGCGAGAGCTATTGGTGAAAGAATATTGATAAAAGAATTTCACAAAATTAAAGAAGATTCTTGATAGATTTGGCAGTCTGATATCCTGGGATTCTTTTCTCATGATGATCTTTCTGCACTCTCTTTTTAGCAGATTGGAGCTCTCTTGGATTTTTCGGGAATTACATCATCCTTCATTTTGGAGATGTCCTGACTTGTCTCTCTCTTTTTTTTTGGAAGGGTACATCACAAACTCCTTCATCTTAGAGATGTTCTGATCCTTCTTTTCTCTCAGGGGTTATCATGATGATTATTGGCTTATTGGTTGGGAAATCTCTTGATGATAGCTAAAATCAAATATCTTTTAGGGTTTGTCGGTAGGCTCATCACACTCGCCTTCATCTCGACGGTGATCTGAACTTTCCCTGGAAGGATCCGTCACAAACTCCGTCATCTTGGAGATGATCCAAATCTTCTTTGGCCCCGGGGGTCGACTCGCTTAATTCGCCTTCATCTTGACGACAATTGAGAGATCCCTTTTGCAGATATTTAATTGCAGCTTGGGTGTTTGAGGAGATATGGAGATTGAGTGGATTTTTCTGTATCACCCAGGATATTTCGACTGCTTTATTTTTCAAGAAAGGTCTTTAAAAATGTGCCATTGACTGCGATCAATATCAATCACTTATGGCTTTGCAACAACATTGAATTCTCTTTGCTGGCCATATCGCGGATTTATTCTTCATCCTTTTGGTTGGCCAATAAAAAAATTTTGAACTTTGAATCCTTTTTCGCGAAAGCTTTGTCCTTTCGGAAGTAATACTGAGGGTATTCTGAGGTAATAATTTTGTGCAATAAAGATTTTTGAAATCAATAAATATTTAATGACAAATTGGTAAAACTTTCTTGAAATCCTTTTGTGAAAGCGAGCATTTGAAGCACAACGCAACACATCCATGACATAGATTCTCTTCTCCTTTCCCCAAAGGAGAAGATTCAGAAATTAAAATTGGGAATTACTCCTCTCTTCCCTGAAGAGGAGGTGTTTGCAAAATGAACTTTGGAAGAGAAATTTAGCTTTCGTCAAAACTTCCTAAGATTAGGCTTCTCTTATGGAAAGGGGGCCGGAATTGGTGAGGTTGGTAAATTGGTCATGAAGGAACGAGTTCATCACACTCTCCCTGAAAAGAGGGTCCTTCATGATGAAATGGCCTAGTCTGAAATTATGGGGCCACAAGGAAAGCGAGTCTCCGTCGAGTCTCTCCCTATAAAAAGGGTTCCTTGTGTAAAATTTAGAATTTTGTTTTGCAAACGGTTCACAAAGACACGAGTCCCTTCAAACTCTCCCTAAAAAGGGGCTAAGTGAACGAATTGGATAGCATGCGAAAAGAGCGAGCTCCCTCGAACTCTCCCTATAAAAAGGGTCTCTCGCAAGAGAAAATGTTTGAAATTGGTATTGGATGACCAAAAGGGTCAAATTTTGGAAATTGGAATTTTGAAATTTGATATTTGAAATTGGAAAATTGGAAATTTGGAAATTGATAATTGAAAATTGGAAATTGATTGACCCGAAGGTCGAAATTGTGAATTGGTTTACCGAGAATGACATGGGTTCTATAGGGATTCAGCCTAAGAACGACATTGGTTCAATTGAGAACGGCATTGGTCCCGTAGGGGTTCGACCTACGAACTATCAATTCCATAGGAATTCAACATAAGGATCATAGCTTAAGAAGGAATGATTCCAACTTGTGAGCTTTGACTGGACCAGGTGCTAAACTGGGTTTTTGAGGGAAGATTCGAATCAGAATTCAATTCTTCAAGGAAAACTAGATGAATTGGATTTTGAAAGACAATTCGAGTCGGAACTCGGATCTTCTAGACCAACTCGCAGGATAGTTTGAGTAGAAGTTCAAACTTGTAAAGGAAAGCTAAGCGAATTGGATTTGAAAGAAAATTCAAGTCGGAACTTGGATTTTCTAGACCAACTCTGAAGGAAAAGAAAACTCGAGTCGGAACTCGAATCTTCGAAGGAAAACCAAGTCTATTATGGAAGGAAAAGAAATCCGAGTTGGAACTCGAATCCTGAAGGAAAGGTAGATTAATTGGAAGGAAAGGAAATTCGAGTCGGAACTCGAATCCCAAAGGAAAACTAGATTATCTAGAAGGGAAGGAAATTCGAGTCAGAACTCGAATCCTGAAGGAGAACTAAACCGGTTAGAAGGAAAAGAAATTTGAGTCGGAACTCGAATTCCTGAAGGAAAATTAGATCAAATAGAAGTAAAGGAAACTCGAGTCGGAACTCGGATTCCAAAGGAAAACTAAATCGGTTAGAAGAGAAAGAAATTCGAGTCAGAACTCGAATTCCGAAGGAAAACTAAATCAGTGGACACTGAATTTTAAAGTGTACCAGTGTAAACACCGGATTTTGAAAATATGCCAATACAAGCATTATGTTTTGAAAAATTACCAGTACGAATACCGGGTTTTGGAAGATTACCCGTACGAGCGCTGGATTTTGGAAAATTACCAGTACGAGCACTGGATTTTGAAAGATTACCAGTACAAGCACTGGATTTTAAATGGTTACAAGTACGAGCACTGGATTTTGAAAGTTTACCAGCACGAACGCTGGATTCTGAAGAATTACTAATTGATTTTGATGGAAGATTTTCAGTCTTCACCCTTACGACAACTTGGACAACTGTCAGGGTCTCAGGATTTATCCCTTATCCGGAATGGGTAATCGATGCAAATGCAAATTGATGCAGATGAATGCGAATGAATGCAAATTGATGCACATGAATGCACAAGTGTGTGAAATGAGAGATTTGTTTATCCTGCCTGCATACAAGATACTTGTAGATAAAAACAAAATTTTAAAATGCCCCAGTGTAACTGGGAAAAAGAATTTTGATTATTATTGAAGAAAATTTGGAAGAATTACAAAGAATAGGGAATTGTTCAAGTATAGAATTTTTTCAAATGTCGAGCATTGATGGGATATGGTAATTCTATTCCATCAGCATTAATGAGCCGATATGAATTGCGAGGTAGTGCCTCTTTAACAACATAAGGACCTTCCCAATTTGGCGACCATTTGCCACCCGGACGGTGCCTGAGATAAGCTGTTGATCTGAGCACTAAATCATTGACCCGAAATTTTCTCTCAATGACAGATTTTGCATATTGTCGGGCTATCCTCTGGCGATAGGATTGAGCATGCTCTGCTGCTCTGAGCCTTCTTTCATCGAGCAAATCAAGTTGTACCAGTCGCTGTTGCTGATACTGATCGAGAGGTAATTCTAGAAGTGATGCAAATTTCAGAGCAGGTTTCTGAACATGTAGAGGCAGTACTACTTCAGTTCCGTAGACAAGTTCTGACGGAGTAGCATTCGTTGGAGTTCGAATGGTGGTTCTGTATGCCCATAATGCATCATGAATCTTTTCATGCCAGTCACGACCCGTTTCTAAAGTTCGCTCCAGGATTCGAATCAGAATCTTGTTGGTGGCCTCTGCCTGACCATTCCCTTGAGGATAATAAGGAGTGGAAAAATGATGATGAATTCTGAATTTTGAGCAGAATGTCCTCATTCTCTCATTCTTGAAATGACTGCCATTATCCGACACAATATCATGCGGTATACCGAAACGACAAAGGATATTCTTATGGATGAAAGAAACCACATGTCGACCTTCTACTGTGTGTAGAGTGACTGCTTCTACCCATTTAATAAAATATTCTGTTGCGGCAAGAAAATATTTATGACCATTGGAGGCTGAAGGAGTGATGGGGCCTACAACATCGAAAGCCCACATGGAAAATGGCCATGGCGAGATGACAGATTGCAAGTATGTCGCTGGCGCATGAATGGAAGGCGCATGCATCTGACATTGAACGCACTTCTTCACAAAACGATAGCAATCTTGTTGCATAGTTCTCCAATAATATCCTGCTCGGATGATTTGTTTGACGAGAGTCTGATAGCCAACATGACCACCGCAAATGCCTTCATGTGCTTCTTGCACAACTTCTTTGGCTTCTTCTTCGTCCAAACATCTGGAATACTCAGAACTGAATCCACGACGATAAAGGACGTCGGCAAGAATAAAATATCGAGCCGACATGCGTTGAATTGCTTGCTGCTCTCTCTTTGATAATTCTGGAGGAAATTTGCCAGTTTTAATGAAATTTTTGATATCATGATACCAAGGCTTCCTCTTCTGCTCAGCCTGGTTTATCTGCTCTACTGGGACGAAAGCGGGTTGATCAAGTCTACCAATTTCAAATGAGCGACAAGATTCTCCACTCCTGAAAGACATGATGGATCCCAGATTAGCTAAACTGTCTGCAACTTGATTGAAATCTCTCTTGATATGAAAAAGTTGGAATTCTTCGAATTTGTTGGCAAGAGCTGAGACAATCTTCTGGTAAGGAAGTAATTTCTGATCTTTCACTTGCCATTCGGCCAGAACTTGATTGACGATTAACAAAGAATCGCCATAAGCATGCACTCTTTTGACATTGAAGTCCAGTAGAATTTTCAGACCTTGTATCAAAGCTTCATACTCGGCCATATTATGAGTGCACTGAAAATCCAGTTTAAGAGAAAAGGGAATCATCTCCTTCTCTGGTGTAATTAGCAGAATTCCGATTTCTATGCCTGCCATATTCTTGGAACCGTCGAAGAATAAATTCCAAATTGGGGATTGTTGAATATTGCAGATCCGCTCATCGGGGAAATCATCCTCAGCTTTAACATCCTCTGCTAGAGGAAAATCTGCTAATTGGTCTGCAATTGCTTGGCCTTTGATAGATTGCTGAGAGACATATTCCAAGTCGTATTGCATTAATAGGACTTGCCATTTGGCGATCCGTCCGCTGAGAAATGGTTGTTCAAGAACGTACTTGAGAGGATTTAATTTAGATAGAATCTTGACTTCAGACGCCAATAGATAATGTCTCAATTTCTGACACATCCATACCAGAGCTAGGCATGTCTTCTCTATCTGAGAGTATTTCTTCTCATAATCAATAAAGGTCTTGCTCACATAGTAAATGGCATGTTCTATCAAGCTGCCTTCTTCGTATTGCGCCAGGAATCCGCCGCAAGCAACTTGATTAACTGAAATGTATAGCAATAGGGGTTTCCCTAATTCTGGCGGCTTTAAAACAGGGGGATTGAGAAGATATTTCTTGATGCGTTCGAACGACTGCTGACACTCAGGTCCCCATTCGAACCTCACTCCTTTTCTGAGCAAATGATTGAAAGGCTCACATCTCATGGCCAAATTAGAAATGAATCGCCGAATTGATTGCATGCGTCCCTGAAGGCTACGCAATTCTTTGAGATTAGTCGGAGGCGGCATGCCAATGATAGCCTTGGCCTTAGCGGGATCCATCTCTATCCCCTTCTTGCTGACTAAGAAGCCTAGCAACTTGCCAGATTCGACTCCAAAAACACATTTTTGTGGGTTGAGTCTTAGCTTGTAAAGAATGAGCCGCTTGAAAACTTGATTGAGAGCTTCGATGTGATCTTCCTCTTCTTTGGATTTTACTAGAATATCATCAACGTATGCATCCATGATTTTGTGCATCTGATCATGGAAAATAACAGCCATAGCACGCTGATAGGTTGCCCCAGCATTCTTGAGCCCAAAAGGCATAATCGTATAACAGAAAGTGCCCCATGGCGTGGTAAAGGATGTTTTGGATTGGTCACGAGCGGCCAACTTGATTTGATTATATCCGGAGTATCCGTCCATAAAGGAAAACATAGCATGCCCGACTGTGCTATCGACTAGGAGATCAATGTTTGGGAGCGGATAGTCATCCTTTGGAGTGGCTTTATTGAGATCACGGAAGTCGATACAGATTCGCACTTTCCCATTCTTCTTAGGAACCGCTACGATATTCGCCAACCAATCCGGGTAATCAATTGTTCGAATGAATCCTGCTTTAAGCAGATCCTCAAGTCCTTCCTTGACCTGTTGCTCGATTCGAGGATCCATTTTTCTCAACTTCTGCTTGACTGGTTTCGCCTCAAGCTTCAAAACGAGGCGATGTTCCACCAATTTCGGATCTAAACCTGGCATATCCTCATAAGTCCATGCGAATACTTCTTCATGCTGCTTGAGGAAATTAGTGAGCCTTTCTTTCTCTCCTGGGCTCAAACCACTGCCAATTTTGAGAATTCTAGGATCGTCTTCTGATCCGATATTGATATCCTTAGTCGGATCTTGAACTAAGGATGATGGCCCATCTTGCTTCTTGAACCGATGCGAATTCTGGCAGTTCCTGAAGAGCTGAATCGAACTCTGCGGATTCTTCTGACTGTTTTGCAGTTTGACCACATTCTGCTCTTATTCTGACCTGATGAATTATTGCTGATTTCGAACAAGCTTTTGGATTAAAAACGAGCTTCTTGATAGATCGGGAAGACATTCTGAAAATTGGAGGATAAATTGATTTAGGGAAATTGCTCATCATGAAATAAATTGCTTTTATTGAAAATAATTGGAAAGATAAAAGAGCAAAATAATTTCAATTTTGTGAAGATTTAATATTGAGGAGTAAAGAGACAAACGGCACCAAGATAGACAAAGGAAACTGGCAACTTTATTGAAAGATAGAATTAATCAAAATGACAATGATGAAAATGAAATGGGATATCATCCCGACAAAAGAATAGAAAAGGAAAGACAAAGGAATTCTTCTAATGCGCTCCCTTAATGAAAACAGTCCCTTTCTGAGATCTTCGGCCATTAAAGCCCAATCCGGTCCTTTTAGGGCAGTGCTGAGGAATCACTGGTTCAAGACGACCATCTTCATTTTTGCCTAGGCCTCAAAAAGGCTGGTAGCCGTGCTTCACTAATAAATCAAATCCCTTCTTAGCTTTCATAAATTGGGAGAATAGCGGATGATCCTTAAGTGTGCTGTAATCAATTCGTCCTCCAATCTTGAAGAACTGTGGACCTCCCCATCGGGTCGCAGCCACTGTATGCTCGGGTTGCTCTGCCGTCTGCATTATTCCTGAATCCTCTTCGAAGTTGACCTCTTCAATACCCCTAATGCTAGGGATATCAGTAGTGAAAGAGGGTCTGGGAACCATGGGCTGTGCTAGCCTCTGCTCCGGATCTTTGCCTAAGACTGTCGTGATCATACCACCTTTTGACCACTTGATGCACTGATGCAGAGTAGACGGTACTGCGTTTGTGTTGTGGATCCATGGTCTCCCGAGAAGCATATTATAAGTGGGCGGCACATTGACCACGTGAAAGAGAATTGAATGGACCGAGTAGTCAATGAAGATCTCTAGGAATATTTTTCCTTTCGCTGTTTGGCCATGATTGTCGAACCCATAAATGGTGATTGGATCTGGAATGTATTCTTCTTCTTTTATGCCCAAAGCTTTGGCGGTCATTTCCGGACATATATTGAGGCTACTGCCTCCATCGATCAGCACATGAGGAACTGTCATCCCTCTGGTTCGAACCACAACATACAAGGCGTTGTTATGGAACACATGAGGCTTAGGGAGATCCTCATCGGAGAAAGTAACTGGAGCATTAGTCATGGCCTGATTGACTATATGGGACATGTCTTCCGGAGTTATGCTTGGTTTCACCTTGATTTTCTGCAACAGATTATTTAATACTTGCTGATGTTTAGCGGAAGCTTGGGTTAAGTCCAAAATTGAGACATTAGATAATGCTGTAATAGGCTTTAGAGTGGATGTCTCGCTTTTCTTTGGGGTGGACTTAATGAGATGCTTAGGGAGCCATGACATACTTCTGGCTACCTCGGGAGATATCCCAGCGGGCTTGTCAGATACTTTCAATTTGCCGAAAGCTGAAATAAGGTCCATCTTCTGGGCCTTGGACCGAGCCTGCTGTAATACCAGGACTTGATGCTGAGCTTGCATGTCATTTTCAGAGCATGGCCTGATATGCTCCTGTGGTTGAAACGACTGTTCGGTGATGACTGATGTAGAATGACGAGGAAATGGCTCTTTTAGAATATCTATATTTTCATCTTCCGCACCTTCTACCAGAAGATTTTTATCAATAAGGTCCTGAACAATATTCTTCAGAACGAAGCAATTCTCAGTATTGTGCCCCACTGTTCCGTGGAACTTGCAGAATTGGTCTTTGAATTTTCCCATAGGAACGGGAGGATCGGCCAGCCTTGGCAACTTGACCATCTCCTTGGTCAACATGTACTCGAGCACAGTCTCGAGTGATTGATCTAATGGAGTGAATTTCCTGTCATAGCTCCATCCTTCATGCTTCACTTTCTCTCAGGGTTTTGGTCCCTGCTCTAGCGGCTTGCTGAATTGCGGGATCGGCCTCCCTTTCTGATCATTCCTGTTTGAACCTCCTGCCCCATAACAGAAGTCTCTATTCTGTCCCTTGCGATGATTCCATTTATTATTACTGACAGAATTAGTGAAGTGAGTCTTCTTCCTTGACTCGTTCTGGCCGCTGTTCTTGGTGAAAGTGAAACCTTCATAGAAGTCATTCTCCATACTAAATTCGAGCCACTCGGCTCGCTCTGTTAATTCAATAAAGGTTCTGGACGGTGCGGTGGAGATGAGGCCTTTCAGAGGCTGCGAGAAATTGCTTAGAATTAAGGACAAAGCATGCCCTTCTGATATGGGGTCTCTCATCTTGTTACAAGCTGACCTCCAGCGATGGATAAAATCTCTAACTTTTTCATTTTCTCTCTGTTTTAGGCCACAGAGGTGGCTGAGGGTCGGGAGCGCCTCAGCATTGAACAGAAAGTGCTCAATGAACATATTTACCACCTTATCAAATTCTTTCAGCTCTATGGGGTTGATGTGCTCCGAATACCATTTAGCTGCCGTTCCCTCCAGACTGCGAGGGAAGCAAAGGAAGAGTGCCCGATTGTCACGCTTGAATCATGAACATTCAGCGAAAAACATGGCGAGATGAGCCTTAGGGTCGCCAGAACCATCAAACTTGATAAATTTTCTGAGGAAATGGGATATTTGGAAAATGTGAGAAATTTTTGAAAAATTTTGCAGGCAGGATAAAAATGCAGCTAGAAATTCGAGATCCAGTAGAAAGGTAGAATGTAAAATCGCCTGGAGTTTTGGAAGAAATGGGATATTTGGAAAAATCATCCAGGGTTTAAGAAAAAGATCTTATGGAAAATAAGGATGTTTTAAAAAAAAAGACCTAGTGAGTTGAAAAACATTGGGAAACATAAAGAATTGAGAAAGTCATACATACAATCACATCCTGCACAAACATTTATGCACATTCAACACTCCTTAAAAGCTGACTCTAGATGCATCATTTTGAAAACAGCTGTAGGACCTTAATCCTAACTCTAGATTCAGATCATCTTTGTCCAATCCAGTTATGCCGATATACTCGAACCGAAATCCGAGGTACGTGGCATAGAATTTCAACTCCGGTTCTAAGGTAAGGTTTTCCAACATCCTTGAGCGCCTACCGATATACTTCGGACTGTGGCCCGCGGTACGTGGTAGGGGGGTGTTAACCCAAATAGTTGGCCCAGTTGTGAGGCTCTGTCCCGAACTATGGTTCTGGAAGAGAGCCCAGCAACGTGAAGACCGGGTAATGATAGGTAATGGAGGTTTTGAAAAAATGATCACATGCAAGAAATAGAGGGCTCTAAGTCCTAGAGAGATAGATTTTGAAAATCTTTGAAGAAGCATACATTGTTTGCATTCAAATCCTAAATTGAGGAGAGTTGTATTTAGACCTAAGTCTATGTGAGCATGAAAATTTCTGATCAATATGGTCCTACCAAACCATGCCTAAGCTATATGCAATCAATGTCAGCTAGGTCAGAATCTAGGCTCCTAGGTTCACATGATAGCAAAAAGTAAAAGGGCTGACATTTTGTGAACATAATTTCGATAATTAAACTAAGTCAAGCACAATTTTAATCAGACAAGGATAGGTCCCATCACGGTCGCCAAACCTGTTATTGTTCTCGTCGCGAAATTTTTCCCCCGTCTTCCCTTCCTTGCGGAAGAGAAAAAGAGAGAAACGCTTTCGCGCTTCAAACTTTTGACCGGATTTTGGAAATTGTTTTGAAATACTCGCCTCCGTTTTTTAAAATTGCGGGAAAATCCATGGGATGGGGCTCGACCTGTCGGTACGAGGTTCGACCGTTCCTGCCGCCTTTAACAGGGGTAATCGAACCAAGGACCAAAACTATGCTTGACTTAGCGAAATTATCAAAGTTATGTTCTATCCTAAATGCATAGAGAATTCAGGCATGTGCTATGAGATTTTGGAAAATGCCAGTTGGAAAACATGATGTATGCTTAGAAAAACTTTGGAGTTGGAAAGAATCTCTCAGGAAAAAGGTCAATTTCTCAGGAAACTCAGATAAAAAAGGGGGTTTTTGAAAACATGAGAAAGCTTATAAAGATGTGGAAAAATCAGAAATAGTTGAAAATCTTGGGAAAATGGAAGTGATTCTTGAGAAAAGATGGACTTTTTGAAAAGGAAAGCACTTCTTAGGAAAACTTGGACTTTGAGAGTTTTCTTAGGAAAATGATGGAAGATTTATAGGAAAGCTCATTGGAGAAGGAAATTCAAAACTTGGGGAATCGAAATCCTGGGAATTTTACCTTTTTAAATACTTGGAAATCGATTTTGGATCTTGAAGAAAGATTGGAAAACTCTTTTGAATATCTTAAGAAAATATCATTTTCCTGGGAAAACTGTGGAAAAACTTGTCTTTGGAAAACCGATTTTGAAAAATCCTTAGAATTTCTTGAGAAATCGATTTCTTAAGAATGAAGTTTTCTTGAGAAAATCTTGAGAAAATCAATGATTTCATGATGTAAATGTCATGAGTGAATGAATGCACTTTGAAAAGATTTTCTAAGGGATTTGTTGGAAAAATGTACATTAAGTCAAGATAAATCCTTCACATATCCTGACTGTGGCCATGAATATGTTCAGAATTTAGTTGATTTGATGCACATGATTTTGAAAACTTTGGAAATATGATGTGCATTTTAAGATAGCCTAAGAGTGTAGGCTCAATGTGACTAGTAGAAAGATGATGGATCTGGGTCTCGTCCATATTCCGACTAGGGCCGTAAATATGGATCCCACCGAGTCCATCAACTCCCTGAGAGTTGGTGCACGTGCCATTCGTGAACATCCATAGTGCTTTTGAAATAAAATGCATGAATCATAGAAACAGGATATTGCATAAATTCAAACTATATGACATGCATCCTAGTCTAAGCAGGAAATTAAATCTCTTATTCCAAAATTTACATTATTACATCATTAAATAAAGGAAATAAAAGAAATTTGCAGACTTCAGCTCCTTTTGAATGTCCCTGCCAAACTTGAAATAAGGTTAGCTCAAATATGTGGGTTTTTCCAAAATTTTCCAATAATATTATGAAATTATTGGATTTAATTGGATATAAACCCTATTCTCATGCTTCCTTGATATTTTGAAATGATGAAAATGCTAGAAATTCAGTGAAAAACAATTTGAAATTCGGAATTGAGGTTAAAATGACCAAAATACCCCTAAAATTAAAGCTACATCTTTAAAATCAGGGTTTTTTGAAGGAAAACTTGGTAAAATTGAGATTTTGAAATTCAAATTGAATCAAATGATGATGAAATTCAGTAAGAGACATGATGACATGCTGCTAAACACATTAAGACTGTAAAATCAGAATTTGGTATTTTGCAATTTATCAAAAATAACGAATTTCGCTTGTTTTTCGCTTGGATCGGGGTCCTGCGGGACCCTGTTTTGGTATTGTGGATAATCCGAACCTCAAATGGATTCCAAATTGCACCAAATTCGGTATGAAGCATCTAAACACTTTGATAAACAACCTAGAATGCTAAAACTCATGAAATGATATGATTTAAATGCCAAAATTCAAAGAAAGTCCTAAAATGATGGATTTTGCCTATGGATCCGAACCAAATGCAATGCCTAATATGATAATGCAAGATTTACACCATGGAAACTTCTGATATTTTGCAGACTGCTAAAAGACCCGAAATGGAACATTTTTGGTTTTTACAGCCTCGGGATTTGAGCCATGGTGAGTTCAATAACAGGGATTTAGTTCTGACAGAGGTAAAAATCACCCTAATCTGATGTAAAATGCCAAACAAATATAAAACAGCCATGGAAATTTATGAAATTAATCAGAGCTATGAAAGACACCTACATAAACAACTTTCATGTTTATGACTTCGGCATTTCATCAACAGAAACACATAGAAAAATATAACTATTTCTGCCTAAACTAACAGAACAGACAAATGTAGCAAAACAGTGGACTGACAAGAAAAATCCGAATCAGGGGTCAACACTGTTCTACAAATTACAGGCTTTTAGATGCAAACAGAGGACATCTCGGACACAACTTTCACTTTTTACAGTTTCGGATTTTGAGAAACACACAAAGAGAAACCATAGCCCTAAGTCGATCCAAGATCTCAGAGGCCCAAATTAGGCTCTGACACGTGTCCCGGACTCTCGGATTTTTGTCAGTCATAAAAAAAATCAGCAAAATCTGAAAAAAATCATATTAAAAACTAGACATTCTCCCGAGTTCATGGCATTTTTCGGATCGAAAATCGGACCTCCCAAGAGGGAGAACTCGATTTTACAAGTCGGCAAATGTTTTTCAAAACGCATCCCGGGTTACAAAACCCGACTTACCATTTTGGATGTTTACCGCAGTAAACAAATTCAAATGGCTCCGAATTTTTGGCAAAATTTCAGGGACACCTAATAGCGCATTCCGTGATTTTTTTGGGATTTTTAATAAAAAATAAATGCATGAAATGACGTGTGGACTGACTGACAAAAACAGAGACTTACTGAAAATAAGCAGAATTGAAAAAAAGGCTAAATTAATCCTAATTAATTCATGAAATATGCTAAATGAATGAAATAAAATGCAAATTAAATCTAGATAAATGCATGAATGATAAAAATCATCAAGGAAGCATAATTGAATATTTTTATGTATGTCGTTTTATGAGAATAGCTCAATCCATCTCTCGGATGAGCTCTTTCTTCAAACGACTCCCGAATCGAATTATGAAATCCAATCAATGGGAAAAGAAGTGCACCTTGTTTCGTTACGCAGCGTAGGTGCTCTTGAAAAGGGCAGCTACCACGAGCTTCCTTCGTTCTTCACTCCGGGCTTCGGATGGTCCACCAAAATCGAGCTCCGTTGGAATTGGACTGGCCACAGCACGAGCTCTACTCCACCTTCTTCAATGTGCCAAAGGGGGCACGATTTCCAAGGTTCAAAATCAGATGTTAGGAAGGCTAGGTTGGATTTTCCAAGTTCACAAGAGCTAAAAAAATGATCTTCTAAGGCTGGGCGTGAACCCTTGTTTTTATAATTTTTCTGAAAATTTTTGAAATTCAAACAGGCTGGATCTGAGCCCTCCATGTGGCGCCATCTCAGGGGGTGCCATCTGGGGGTTTTGAAATTCGAATTTGCCTTTTGCAGGGAGCCCTCAGATGGCGCCACCTCAAAAGGCTATTTTGATTTTTTTTTGAGAAAATAAAAATGGAAATTTTTGTGGTTGAGACACCTCAGCAGGGGGAATTTGGAATTTTTCAAAAGTTTGCTTGATTCTCTCTGCAGGGAACTCCCAGAAGGCGCCACCTCAGAGGGTGCTTTCTTGGAGTTTGAATTTCAAATTCACTTTTTGTAGGGAGTCTTCAGGTGGCGCCACCTCATGGTGGGCTACCTTTATTAAAAATAAAATAAAAATAAAAAATGGAGCCAAGTGGAGTCCTGGAATGGTGCCACCTCAAAAGATGTTTGACACATGTCAGAAGGACAGAGCAGTGGGCTCAGAAGGCGCCACCTCAGAGGAATTTGAATTCTACCTTTTCTGGAGAAAGGAGATCTGGACATGTGGCGGACAAGTGTCAGATGTCTGGAGAGGCTTTCTCAAATGGCGCCACCTCAGAGGGAAGTTTGAAATTCAAATGGAGGTTGGCCCTGGAGGAATGGAGGATGGACATGTGGCGCCACCTCAGGGTGGCTCCTACAATGCCATGTGGCAAGAGGGAGGAAAAAGAGGGCAGTGACATGTGTCTCCTACTTTTCTGAAAAAAGTAGGGAGAGGACATGTGTCTTCTACTTTTTCTGAAGGAGTGAGAAGGAGACATGTGTCTCCTACTTTTCTGAAAAAAATAGGGAGAGGACATGTGTCCTCTACTTTTTCTGAAGGAAGCAGAGAACGACACGTGGCAGAGGGGAGAGAAGGTGGGCCAAGCCATGTGGCGCCATCTCAGACAGGATGAAAAAGGTAGGAGTTCTTGATTTTCGCCACCTATGGGGATTTTTGAATATTTGAATTCTAGCTTTTCTGAAGAAAGCAGAAAATGACACATGGCACTTGCTTTTTCTGAGGAAATGAGAGCTTGCCATGTGTCCTCTGCAGGAAACACTCCAGATGGCGCCACCTCAGAGGAGACAAGCCTACCTTTTTTTGTAGGAATTCAGAAGTGACACATGTCTCCTACTTTTCTGAGAAAAGTAGGAAGAGACATGTGTCAGGTTACTTTTCCAGAAGGAAGGAGGGGTTGACACGTGTCCCCTGCAGGAGACACACTTCAAGTGGCGCCACCTCAGAGGAGACAAACTCCACTTTTTCTAGACAGGACAACCTATGACACTTGGCATCTTCTGGTAGTCTTTGAAATGACACATGGCGCAAGATGGATAGGGTGACACATGGCAGATAAATGGGATGACATGTGGCGGCTTCTGAAGGTAGCCCCACACTGACACTTGGCATGGAAATGGGAGGAGAGAGAAATGACAAGTGGCGCCAATCCAGGGGACAAGGCTCCTATATTTTTGGGTTTTTCAAAATTCAAATTTTCAGAAGGGGAGCTTGTGTGACACCACCTCAGTGTGGGTCCCACATTGCTTCTTTATTGAAATAAGGATAAAACAACAACTTCTTTTTGGAATTTTCATAAAATCTGGACTAATGGGCAAAACAGGAATTTTGGAAAGAGTTGGCCCTTGTAGGGCGATTTTGTAAAAGAAAGATATTTGAAATTGTCAAAAAGGGCAAAATCTGAGGTGAAATGACTCAAATCCATATTGAAAACTATCCAGATCGTTTTCCTGAGAAAATATTTTGAAATTCAGAGCCCTAGGGGTAAAATGGGAAGAATTGATAATTTTGAAGACCCAGGGTTTTGAAATCAATTTTGAAAATAGTTAAAATTCGAATCTGGATTGAAAATTTTGAAATCAAGAGTTCTGGACCTCGAAATGACATGCTGTGCAGTGCAGTGATTTGAAATGCTCATGCAATGATATGCAATGTCATGTCTTATGAAATGGAATCTTGAACCAAGACTTGAGGATGTCTGTCTCCTGTCAGGAGTAAGATTTTGACTATCTGAGACAAAATAGAGAAATTTTGAGAGTTGCAGATGAAATTTAGACTTTTGCAAGGTCCGGGCTCAGAAAATGACCATTTTGCCCTCCAGCGATTTCAGAGGCTGGATGTTGATGCTTGGTGGAAACGTTGGGGAGGTGAGTGAAAATTTGGGGTGTTTACAGATGCCCCTCTTTGCTACTGAGCCGGCTCATGGCCGAGCTTAGTGGCAAAGAAAACACACCAAATTTGGGCTATACGAAAAAAATGCCCCAATTAGAAGGATCTGACTGGGTGTGAAGAAATTAGCCCGAGGAAGATGGTAGATATGAAGCGAAGAATGGAGAGAAAAGATTCACTCTATGAGAGTGAAGTTCAGGTTTATGCCCTTAACTTGGATGGGACAGAAATACCTCGCATGGAACGAAGCTCAGGTTTGACCCTTAACCTGATGGGACAGAAATACCTCGCATGGAACGAAGCTCAGGTTTTGACCCTTGACCTGATTGGGGAATGGAATATCTCATCGAAATGAGACTCAGGTTTGTACCCTTAACCTGATCGGGTGGAAGATGAAATACCTCTTTGAATGAGGCTCAGGTTTATACCCTTATCCTGATCGGGCGGAAAATGAAATACCTCTTTGAATGAGGCTCAGGTTTGTACCCTTATCCTGATCGGGCAGAAAATGAAATACCTCTTCGATGGAGGCTCAGGTTTGTACCCTTATCCTGATTGGGCGGAAAATAAAATACCTCTTTGAATGAGGCTCAGGTTTGTACCCTTATCCTGATTGGGCGGAAAATGAAATACCTCTTTGAATGAGGCTCAGGTTTGTACCCTTATCTTGATCGGGTGGAAAATGGAATACCTCATCAAAGGAGGCTCAGGTTTATACCCTTATCCTGATTGGGCGGAAAATGAAATACCTCTTTGAGTGAGGCTCAGGTTTGTACCCTTATCCTGATCGGGCGGAAAATGGAATATCTCTTTGAGTGAGGCTTAGGTTTGTACCCTTATCCTGATCGGGCGGAAAATGAAATACCTCTTTGAGTGAGGCTCAGGTTTGTACCCTTATCCTGATCGGGCGGAAAATGGAATACCTCTTTGAGTGAGGCTCAGGTTTGTACCCTTATCCTGATCGGGCGGAAAATGAAATACCTCTTTGAGTGAGGCTCAGGCTTGTGCCCTTATCCTGATCGGGCGGAAAATGAAATACCTCTTTGGATGGAGGCTCAGGTTTGTACCCTTATCCTGATCGGGCGGAAAATGAAATGGAATCCTCGAAGGAAGAGACCATGATGGAACCTTTGGATTTTGCACAATAAATCCAATAGGGTTTTTGCAAAAGGAAGGAAAATGGGGTCCCTAAAGCTTGAAAAGGGATTGGTTTTGGGCGTCTCATTGCTGAGACTAAAATCAGCTTTTGAAATTGCCTTTTGCGGGAAATGATTGGTGGTTCGACCTCGAACTGAAATGGGACTGTCTATGGTGGGACAGTGGGGACACAGGGAAGTGTGCAAATTTGAGAGTTCATGATCTCAAAGAAGGGAAGGAATCAAGTCCTTAGGAGGGATTTAAATTGGTGTCAGGATGCATCGAAAACGGACATCAAGCTCTCACTTCATGTCAGGATAGCTAGAAAATATTGCCAAAATGTTGGAAATTTTGTTGTTGATTCAAAATACTTGAAAATGTTGCACATTGTTGCAAAGATATTCTTTCTTTTCTACCCAAAGCATTACCTCCAAACAAGGTTCACTTCGTGGAATCGAGATCGGAAATCCAAATTGCTTGTGATTGACCTTCTTCAAGGAAGCTATCAATTTCCTTGATATGAGCAGAAAAGAGAATTTGATATTATGAAAGCAATTGATGAAAGAATATTGATAATAGAATTTCACAAAGTTAAAGAGGATTCTTGATAAATTTGGTAGTTTGATATCCTGGGAGCTTCTCTCTTGATAGTCTTTCTGCACTCTTTTGGCTCTCTGGGTTTTTTTGCTACATTCTCCTTTATTTTGGAGATGTTCTGACTTTTTCTCTCTTTCTTTTTCCTCTCTTTCTCTCTTTTGGGAAGGGTACGTCACAAACTCCTTCAACTTGGAGATGTTTCGATCCTTCTTGGATGATGGGTTTGGAGATCTTTGGGCGATAGCTGAAATTAAATATCTTTTAGGGATTGTCGAGAGGTTTATCGCATCTGCCTTCATCTCGACAGTGCTTTGGACTTTCCCTGGAAGGATCCATCACAAACTCCGTCATCTTGGAGATGTTTCGAATCTTCTTTGGCCCCGGGGGTCTACTCGCCTAATTCGCCTTCATCTTGACGACAGGTGAGAGATCCCTTTTGCGGATATTTAATTGCAGCTTAGGTGATTCTGAGGAGACAGGGTTTGGGTGAATTCTCTCTTTTCTAGCACTCAGGATATTTCCACTGTCTCGTCCTTACAAGAATAGCCTTTAACGATGCGCCATTGACTGCGATCAATATCGATCATCTACGGCTTTTCAATAACCTTGAATCTTCTTTTCTGGCCATATCGAGGATTTATCCTTCATCCTTTTGGTTGGCCAATAGAAAGAATTTGAATTTTGAATCCCTTTTCGCAAAAGCTTCGCTCTTTTGGAAGTGATGCTGAGGGTAAACTGACTAGTGCAATAAAGATTCTGAAATCAGCAAATAATTTGACAAATTGACAAAATTTTCTTGAAATCCTTAGTGAAAGTGAGTATTTGAAATCCGGCTCAACGCATCCGTGACGAAAATTCTCCTCTCTTTTTCCCCAAAAAGAGAGACTCAGGCTTAGCCCTTACCTGAATGGGAAATGGGAAATACTCCTCTCTTCCCTAAAGAGGAGGTGTTTGCAAAACGAACTTTCGAAGAGAAATTGAGCTTTCGTCAAAGCTCCCTAATATTAGGCTTCTCTTATGGAAAGGGGGCCGATAATAGTGAGGTCTGAAAATTGGGTCATGAAAGGAACGAGTTCATCACACTCTCCCTGCAAAGAGGGTCTTTCATGACGAAAATGGCCTAGTATGAAATTGGGGGGTCACAAGAAAAGCGAGTCTCCGTCGAGCCTCTCCCTTAAAAAGGGTTTCTTGTGTGAAATTGGAAATTGTTTTGCAAACGGTTCACAAAGACGCGAGTCCCTTCAAACTCTCCCTGAAAAGGGGCTAAGTGAACGAATTGGATAGCATGCGAAAAGAACGAGCTCCCTCGAACTCTCCCTAAAAGGGTCTTTCGCAAGAGAAAATGATTGAAATTGGATATTGAAATTGATTGACCCAAAGGTCGAAATTGAAAATTGGAAAATTGGTTGCTGAAAATTGAATGACCCGAAGGTCGAAATTGGATGACCTGATGGTCAAAATTGAGAATTGATTTGACCAAAAAGGTCAAAATTGAGAATTGATTGACCAAAAGGTTGAAATTGGGTGACCCGAAGGTCGAAATTTGGAAATTGATTTGACCAAAAGGTCAAAATTGAGAATTGATTGACCAAAAGGTCGAAATTGGGTGACCCGAAGGTCGAAATTTGGAAATGAAGGTCAAAGATTGGAAATTGATTGACCCGAAGGTCGAAATTTGGAAATTGATTGACCCGAAGGTCGAAAATTGGAAATTGATTGACCCGAAGGTCGAAAATTGGAAATTGATTGACCCGAAGGTCGAAAATTGAGAATTGGAAATTGATAGACCCGAAGGTCGAGAATTGGAAATTGATTGACCCGAAGGTCGAAAATTGGAAATTGATTGACCCGAAGGTCGAAATTGAGATTGGTAATTGAGAATTGAAAATTGGGTGACCCAGAGGTCGAAATTGGAGAATTGCCTGATTTGAAGATTTAAATTGGAATTTGGAGGGCAAAATATCAAATTTGAGCAATTGACAAACCCTGAAATGACTTGGATCAATAAAAGAGAATGATGAGTTCGAGTCAGAGCTCGAATACAATATAGAGATCACGAGTCGGAACCCGAATCAACAGAGGAAAATGGAAGGGTCGAATCAGAGCTCAAATAAGATAATGAGATCACGAGTCGGAACCCGGATCAACAAAGGAAATGAAGGACTTGAGTTAGAGCTTGGATAAGATAAAGAGATCTCGAGTCGGAACCCGGATCAACAAAAGAAAATGAAGAACTCGATTCAGGGTTCGAGTAAGGTAATGAGATCACGAGTCGGAACCCGGATCAACAAAAGAGAATGACAAGCTCGAAAAGATCTCGAGTCGGAACCCGGATCAACAAAGGAAAATGATTTGTTCGAGTCAAGGCTCGAGTAAAGTAGAGAGATCACGAGTCGGAACCCGGATCAACAAAGGAAAATGAAGAGTTCGAGTCAAGGCTCGAGTAAAGTAGAGAGATCACGAGTCGGAACCCGGATCAACAAAGGAAAATGAAGAAATCGAGTCAAGGCTCGAGTAAAGTAGAGAGATCACGAGTCGGAACCCGGATCAACAAAGGAAAATGAAGAAATCGAGTCAAGGCTCGAATAAAGTAGAGAGATCACGAGTCGGAACTCGGATCAACAAAAGAAAATGAAGAGTTCGAGTCAAGGCTCGAATAAAGTAGAGAGATCACGAGTCGGAACTCGGATCAACAAAGGAAAATGAAGAAATCGAGTCAAGGCTCGAATAAGGTAGAGAGATCACGAGTCGGAACTCGGATCAACAAAGGAAAATGAAGAGTTCGAGTCAAGGCTCGAATAAAGTAGAGAGATCACGAGTCGGAACCCGGATCAACAAAGAAAAATGAAGAGTTCGAGTCAAGGCTCGAGTAAAGTAGAGAGATCACGAGTCGGAACCCGGATCAACAAAGGAAAATGAAGAATTCGAGTCAAGGCTCGAATAAGGTAGAGAGATCACGAGTCGGAACTCGGATCAACAAAGGAAAATGAAGAGTTCGAGTCAAGGCTCGAATAAAGTAGAGAGATCACGAGTCGGAACCCGGATCAACAAAGGAAAATGAAGAGTTCGAGTCAAGGCTCGAGTAAAGTAGAGAGATCACGAGTCGGAACCCGGATCAACAAAGGAAAATGGAGAGTTCGAGTCAAGGCTCGAATAAGGTAGAGAGATCACGAGTCGGAACCCGGATCAACAAAGGAAAATGAAGAATTCGAGTCAAGGCTCGAATAAGGTAGAGAGATCACGAGTCGGAACCCGGATCAACAAAGGAAAATGAGGAGTTCGAGTCGAGGCTCGAATAAAGTAGAGAGATCACGAGTCGGAACCCGGATCAACAAAGGAAAATGATTTGAATAAAAACCCGAGTCGGAACTCGGTTTTCCTAAAAGTTGAAAATGTGCCAGCTTGGATACTGGATTTTGAAATAATACCAGTTCGAGTGCTGGGTTTTGGTTCAGTATTGGTGATGATCTTTGGATCATTTAGGAATTGTGATGGGACTGTTTGTCGAAATCCCAATACCGACCGGATTGTTATTAATGCAATTGAATGCAAATGAATATGAGTTGATGCATGAATGCACAAGTGCATGAAATGAGGAATTTGTTTATCCTGCCTGCATATAGAATGCTTGAAAACAAATTTTCAAAAGGATGTCCCAGTGTAATGGGGGAGAGATAATAACAAAAACAGAACAACCACAAGAAGAATGTCATAATTAAATGAGAAAAGTTGATGATTTTATTGATGCCTAAAAAAGGATGATGACTTGAAAAAGGAAAACCACTAGGACTATATCGTCCTAACAAAATGAGAAGGCATTGGCATTGGCATTGTCATGCTTCAGAGTGATCTGGGAGAGGCTTGGTCAGGACTGCAACTCGTCCCTCCCTTTCTTCCGGCACCAAAAGCTCTTTATCAATGTAGTCCTGTACAATATTTTTTAGAACGAAGCAACGTTCAGTATCGTGCCCCACTGCTCGATGGAAATCGCAGAAACAATCTTTCCATTTCCCCATGGTGACGGGAGGATCCACAATCCTTGGAAGTTTGATCATATCCTTCGCGAGCAGATATCCAAGAATTTCTTCGATTGACTCACCTAAAGGAGTAAACTCGCGATCATAACTCCAACCATCACGCTTTATCTTCTTCGGATTGTTGGATTTCTGTTGAATGCTGACTTCTTTGACTTCTTTCTTGGTTAGGGCTACTGGATGTTCTTCTTCTCTGCCTTCAACAAAGAGGTTCTTTTCAATACAGTCTTGTACAATATTTTTGAGGACAAAACATTGATCAGTGTCATGCCCTACTGCCCGATGGAACTTGCAAAACTGATTCTTGAACCTTCCCATGATGGTGGGAGGAGTTGTGGCCTTTGGGAGCTTCACTAATCCCTTAATCAACATGTATTCAAGGACTTCGTTGAGTGGCTTGTCTATAGGAGTGAAATCTCGATCGCCGCTCCAGTTTCCGCGCTTTGGTTTTCCTTGATTTTTTTCCTTTTGCTGAGGGCTGGATTGAAAAGGTCTATTCTGGATTCTAGAATACTTTCCTTTCAAATCTTTAGACTCTTCTAACTTGCTGCTTTGACTACCTCTGTTTTTGTTGTTGCTGGGTTTAGAACTGGTTGCCCTGTTGTGGTCTCCAATGATGCTCATAGGGATGGTGATCGATGCCCCTTCTTTAACAGGAACTTTTCCGAAATTGGCTTCAGCTTGCTCGGATAATATCTCAATCATCATTCTTTTGAACAACCGATATATGGCGGGATCAATCTCCTCCTTGATGGTCTGAGCTCCCTCTTTGACAGACTTTATGGAATCCATTTCTCACTCACTGTCTGTAACTAATGTGCTGAAGTAGCACGCACGGTCTTTGATCTTGTCAGGATCACACAACTATGCCAATGCCCTCTGCAGAACCACATGGGATGTTTAGCATGATGGAAAAAAAGAATTTTGAAACCAACACTCTTGAGGGAAAAACAAATGATGGAATTGGAAAGACATGTCAAAAATTTGGATAAAATTTGGAAGATATACTGGGAGATATGGAAAAGTTTTTGAAGCAAAATTTGAAATTTCAAAAATTTGCAGGCAGGATTGGAGTAAGGCTGGAAATCCGAGATCCAGTAGAACGAGAGAATGGAAAATCACCAGGAGTTTTGAAAGAAATGGGATATTTGAGAAAATCATCCAGGGTTTGAGAAAAAGACCTTGTGGAAAATAAGGATATTTGGAAAAAGACCTAATGAGTTGAAAAACATTGGGAAATGTAAAGAATTGAGAAAGTCATACATACAATCACATCCTGCACAAACATTTATGCGCATACAGCACTCCCTAAAAGGCTGACTCTAGATGCATCAATTTTGAAAACAGCTGTAGGACCTTAATCCTAACTCTAAGTTCAGATCGTCTTTGTCCAATCCAGTTATGCCGATATACCCGAATCGAAATCCAAGGTACGTGGCATAGAGTTTCAACTCCGGTTCTAAGGTAAGGTTTTCCAACATCCTTGAGCGCCTACCGATATACTTCGGACTGTGGCCCGCGGTACGTGGTAGGGGGGTGTTAACCCAAATAGTTGGCCCAGTTGTGAGGCTCTGTCCCGAACTATGGTTCTGGAAGAGAGCCCAGCAACGTGAAGACCGGGTAATGATAGGTAATTGAGGTTTTGAAAAAATGATCACATGCAAGAAATAGAGGGCTCTAAGTCCTAGAGAGATAGATTTTGAAAACTTTGAAGAAGCATACATTGTTTGCATTCAGATCCTAAATTGAGGAGAGTTGTATTTAGACCTAAGTCTATGTGAGCATGAAAGCTTCTCCTCAATATGGTCCTACCAAACCATGCCTAAACTATATGTAATCAATGTCAGCTAGGTCAGAATCTAGGCTCCTAGGTTCACATGATATTGAAAGTAAAAGAGCTGACATTTTATGAACATAATTTTGATAATTGAACTAAGTCAAGCATAATTTAGGTCAGACAAGGACAGGTCCCATCACGGTCGCCAAACCTGTTCTCGTCGCGAAATTTTTCCCCCGTCTTCCCTTCCTTGCGGAAGAGAAAAAGAGAGAAACGCTTTCGCGCTTCAAACTTTTGACCGGATTTTGGAAATTGTTTTGAAATACTCGCCTCCGTTTTTTAAAATTGCGGGAAAATCCATGGGATGGGGCTCGACCTGTCGGTACGAGGTTCGACCGTTCCTGCCGCCTTTAACAGGGGTAATCGAACCAAGGACCAAAACTATGCTTGACTTAGCGAAATTATCAAAGTTATGTTCTATCCTAAATGCATAGAGAATTCAGGCATGTGCTATGAGATTTTGGAAAATGCCAGTTGGAAAACATGATGTATGCTTAGAAAAACTTTGGAGTTGGAAAGAATCTCTCAGGAAAAAGGTCAATTTCTCAGGAAACTCAGATAAAAAAGGGGGTTTTTGAAAACATGAGAAAGCTTATAAAGATGTGGAAAAATCAGAAATAGTTGAAAATCTTGGGAAAATGGAAGTGATTCTTGAGAAAAGATGGACTTTTTGAAAAGGAAAGCACTTCTTAGGAAAACTTGGACTTTGAGAGTTTTCTTAGGAAAATGATGGAAGATTTATAGGAAAGCTCATTGGAGAAGGAAATTCAAAACTTGGGGAATCGAAATCCTGGGAATTTTACCTTTTTAAATACTTGGAAATCGATTTTGGATCTTGAAGAAAGATTGGAAAACTCTTTTGAATATCTTAAGAAAATATCATTTTCCTGGGAAAACTGTGGAAAAACTTGTCTTTGGAAAACCGATTTTGAAAAATCCTTAGAATTTCTTGAGAAATCGATTTCTTAAGAATGAAGTTTTCTTGAGAAAATCTTGAGAAAATCAATGATTTCATGATGTAAATGTCATGAGTGAATGAATGCACTTTGAAAAGATTTTCTAAGGGATTTGTTGGAAAAATGTACATTAAGTCAAGATAAATCCTTCACATATCCTGACTGTGGCCATGAATATGTTCAGAATTTAGTTGATTTGATGCACATGATTTTGAAAACTTTGGAAATATGATGTGCATTTTAAGATAGCCTAAGAGTGTAGGCTCAATGTGACTAGTAGAAAGATGATGGATCTGGGTCTCGTCCATATTCCGACTAGGGCCGTAAATATGGATCCCACCGAGTCCATCAACTCCCTGAGAGTTGGTGCACGTGCCATTCGTGAACATCCATAGTGCTTTTGAAATAAAATGCATGAATCATAGAAACAGGATATTGCATAAATTCAAACTATATGACATGCATCCTAGTCTAAGCAGGAAATTAAATCTCTTATTCCAAAATTTACATTATTACATCATTAAATAAAGGAAATAAAAGAAATTTGCAGACTTCAGCTCCTTCTTTTGAATGTCCCTGCCAAACTTGAAATAAGGTTAGCTCAAATATGTGGGTTTTTCCAAAATTTTCCAATAATATTATGAAATTATTGGATTTAATTGGATATAAACCCTATTCTCATGCTTCCTTGATATTTTGAAATGATGAAAATGCTAGAAATTCAGTGAAAAACAATTTGAAATTCGGAATTGAGGTTAAAATGACCAAAATACCCCTAAAATTAAAGCTACATCTTTAAAATCAGGGTTTTTTGAAGGAAAACTTGGTAAAATTGAGATTTTGAAATTCAAATTGAATCAAATGATGATGAAATTCAGTAAGAGACATGATGACATGCTGCTAAACACATTAAGACTGTAAAATCAGAATTTGGTATTTTGCAATTTATCAAAAATAACGAATTTCGCTTGTTTTTCGCTTGGATCGGGGTCCTGCGGGACCCTGTTTTGGTATTGTGGATAATCCGAACCTCAAATGGATTCCAAATTGCACCAAATTCGGTATGAAGCATCTAAACACTTTGATAAACAACCTAGAATGCTAAAACTCATGAAATGATATGATTTAAATGCCAAAATTCAAAGAAAGTCCTAAAATGATGGATTTTGCCTATGGATCCGAACCAAATGCAATGCCTAATATGATAATGCAAGATTTACACCATGGAAACTTCTGATATTTTGCAGACTGCTAAAAGACCCGAAATGGAACATTTTTGGTTTTTACAGCCTCGGGATTTGAGCCATGGTGAGTTCAATAACAGGGATTTAGTTCTGACAGAGGTAAAAATCACCCTAATCTGATGTAAAATGCCAAACAAATATAAAACAGCCATGGAAATTTATGAAATTAATCAGAGCTATGAAAGACACCTACATAAACAACTTTCATGTTTATGACTTCGGCATTTCATCAACAGAAACACATAGAAAAATATAACTATTTCTGCCTAAACTAACAGAACAGACAAATGTAGCAAAACAGTGGACTGACAAGAAAAATCCGAATCAGGGGTCAACACTGTTCTACAAATTACAGGCTTTTAGATGCAAACAGAGGACATCTCGGACACAACTTTCACTTTTTACAGTTTCGGATTTTGAGAAACACACAAAGAGAAACCATAGCCCTAAGTCGATCCAAGATCTCAGAGGCCCAAATTAGGCTCTGACACGTGTCCCGGACTCTCGGATTTTTGTCAGTCATAAAAAAAATCAGCAAAATCTGAAAAAAATCATATTAAAAACTAGACATTCTCCCGAGTTCAGGGCATTTTTCGGATCGAAAATCGGACCTCCCAAGAGGGAGAACTCGATTTTACAAGTCGGCAAATGTTTTTCAAAACGCATCCCGGGTTACAAAACCCGACTTACCATTTTGGATGTTTACCGCAGTAAACAAATTCAAATGGCTCCGAATTTTTGGCAAAATTTCAGGGACACCTAATAGCGCATTCCGTGATTTTTTTGGGATTTTTAATAAAAAATAAATGCATGAAATGACGTGTGGACTGACTGACAAAAACAGAGACTTACTGAAAATAAGCAGAATTGAAAAAAAGGCTAAATTAATCCTAATTAATTCATGAAATATGCTAAATGAATGAAATAAAATGCAAATTAAATCTAGATAAATGCATGAATGATAAAAATCATCAAGGAAGCATAATTGAATATTTTTATGTATGTCGTTTTATGAGAATAGCTCAATCCATCTCTCGGATGAGCTCTTTCTTCAAACGACTCCCGAATCGAATTATGAAATCCAATCAATGGGAAAAGAAGTGCACCTTGTTTCGTTACGCAGCGTAGGTGCTCTTGAAAAGGGCAGCTACCACGAGCTTCCTTCGTTCTTCACTCCGGGCTTCGGATGGTCCACCAAAATCGAGCTCCGTTGGAATTGGACTGGCCACAGCACGAGCTCTACTCCACCTTCTTCAATGTGCCAAAGGGGGCACGATTTCCAAGGTTCAAAATCAGATGTTAGGAAGGCTAGGTTGGATTTTCCAAGTTCACAAGAGCTAAAAAAATGATCTTCTAAGGCTGGGCGTGAACCCTTGTTTTTATAATTTTTCTGAAAATTTTTGAAATTCAAACAGGCTGGATCTGAGCCCTCCATGTGGCGCCATCTCAGGGGGTGCCATCTGGGGGTTTTGAAATTCGAATTTGCCTTTTGCAGGGAGCCCTCAGATGGCGCCACCTCAAAAGGCTATTTTGATTTTTTTTTGAGAAAATAAAAATGGAAATTTTTGTGGTTGAGACACCTCAGCAGGGGGAATTTGGAATTTTTCAAAAGTTTGCTTGATTCTCTCTGCAGGGAACTCCCAGTAGGCGCCACCTCAGAGGGTGCTTTCTTGGAGTTTGAATTTCAAATTCACTTTTTGTAGGGAGTCTTCAGGTGGCGCCACCTCATGGTGGGCTACCTTTATTAAAAATAAAATAAAAATAAAAAATGGAGCCAAGTGGAGTCCTGGAATGGTGCCACCTCAAAAGGTGTTTGACACATGTCAGAAGGACAGAGCAGTGGGCTCAGAAGGCGCCACCTCAGAGGAATTTGAATTCTACCTTTTCTGGAGAAAGGAGATCTGGACATGTGGCGGACAAGTGTCAGATGTCTGGAGAGGCTTTCTCAAATGGCGCCACCTCAGAGGGAAGTTTGAAATTCAAATGGAGGTTGGCCCTGGAGGAATGGAGGATGGACATGTGGCGCCACCTCAGGGTGGCTCCTACAATGCCATGTGGCAAGAGGGAGGAAAAAGAGGGCAGTGACATGTGTCTCCTACTTTTCTGAAAAAAGTAGGGAGAGGACATGTGTCTTCTACTTTTTCTGAAGGAGTGAGAAGGAGACATGTGTCTCCTACTTTTCTGAAAAAATAGGGAGAGGACATGTGTCCTCTACTTTTTCTGAAGGAAGCAGAGAACGACACGTGGCAGAGGGGAGAGAAGGTGGGCCAAGCCATGTGGCGCCATCTCAGACAGGATGAAAAAGGTAGGAGTTCTTGATTTTCGCCACCTATGGGGATTTTTGAATATTTGAATTCTAGCTTTTCTGAAGAAAGCAGAAAATGACACATGGCACTTGCTTTTTCTGAGGAAATGAGAGCTTGCCATGTGTCCTCTGCAGGAAACACTCCAGATGGCGCCACCTCAGAGGAGACAAGCCTACCTTTTTTTGTAGGAATTCAGAAGTGACACATGTCTCCTACTTTTCTGAGAAAAGTAGGAAGAGACATGTGTCAGGCTACTTTTCCAGAAGGAAGGAGGGGTTGACACGTGTCCCCTGCAGGAGACACACTTCAAGTGGCGCCACCTCAGAGGAGACAAACTCCACTTTTTCTAGACAGGACAACCTATGACACTTGGCATCTTCTGGTAGTCTTTGAAATGACACATGGCGCAGGATGGATAGGGTGACACATGGCAGATAAATGGGATGACATGTGGCGGCTTCTGAAGGTAGCCCCACACTGACACTTGGCATGGAAATGGGAGGAGAGAGAAATGACAAGTGGCGCCAATCCAGGGGACAAGGCTCCTATATTTTTGGGTTTTTCAAAATTCAAATTTTCAGAAGGGGAGCTTGTGTGACACCACCTCAGTGTGGGTCCCACATTGCTTCTTTATTGAAATAAGGATAAAACAACAACTTCTTTTTGGAATTTTCATAAAATCTGGACTAATGGGCAAAACAGGAATTTTGGAAAGAGTTGGCCCTTGTAGGGCGATTTTGTAAAAGAAAGATATTTGAAATTGTCAAAAAGGGCAAAATCTGAGGTGAAATGACTCAAATCCATATTGAAAACTATCCAGATCGTTTTCCTGAGAAAATATTTTGAAATTCAGAGCCCTAGGGGTAAAATGGGAAGAATTGATAATTTTGAAGACCCAGGGTTTTGAAATCAATTTTGAAAATAGTTAAAATTCGAATCTGGATTGAAAATTTTGAAATCAAGAGTTCTGGACCTCGAAATGACATGCTGTGCAGTGCAGTGATTTGAAATGCTCATGCAATGATATGCAATGTCATGTCTTATGAAATGGAATCTTGAACCAAGACTTGAGGATGTCTGTCTCCTGTCAGGAGTAAGATTTTGACTATCTGAGACAAAATAGAGAAATTTTGAGAGTTGCAAATGAAATTTAGACTTTTGCAAGGTCCGGGCTCAGAAAATGACCATTTTGCCCTCCAGCGATTTCAGAGGCTGGATGTTGATGCTTGGTGGAAACGTTGGGGAGGTGAGTGAAAATTTGGGGTGTTTACAGTTATCATCGCAAAATTTTTTCCCGTCTTCCCTTCCTTGCAGAAGAGAAAAAGGAAAATGCTTTCGCGATTCAAACTTGACCGAATTTTGGAAATTGTTTTGAAATACTCGCCTCCGTTTTGAAAATTGCGGGAAAATCCATGGGATGGGGCTCGACCTGTCGGTACGAGGTTCGACCGTTCCTGCCGCCTTTAACAGGGGTAATCGAACCAAGGACCAAAATTGTGCTTGACTTAGTGAAATTATTGAAATTGTGTTCTATCCTAAATGCACAAAGAATTCAGGCATGTGCTATGAGATTTTGGAAGATGAAGCTTGGGAAAACCTGATGTATGCTTGGAAAATATTTGGAGTTGAAAAGATTCTCTCAGGAAAAAGCTGAAAGTCGATTTCTCGGGAAACTCAGATGAAAAGATTTGAAATCTCAGGAAAGTTCATAAAGTTGTGAGAAAATCATGAATGGTTGAAAATCCTGGGAAAATAGAAGTGATTCTTGAGAAAAAGGTGAACCTTTGAAAAGGGAAACACTTCTCAGGAAAACTTAGATTTTGAGAATTTTCTTAGGAAAATGATGGAAATCTCGAGAAAATGGCAAGAAATTCTTGAGAAAAGATGAATAGTTGAAGGAAAATGTTTGTCAGGAAAAGCTTCATGTTTTGAAAGCTTTCTTTGGAAAATGATTGAAATTCATTGGAAAATTCTTTGGAGAGGGAGAATTGAAACTTGGGAAACTGAAATCCTGAGAATCTTGGCCTTGAAACACTTGGAAATTGAGTTTGATCTTTGAGGAAAATTGGAAACTTCTTTTGGAAATCTTAAGAAAATAACCTTGTCCAGGGAAAACTGTGGAAAAACTTGACTTGAGAAAACCGATTTTGAAAAATTCTCGGAGTTTCTTGAGAAATCGATTTCTTGAGAATGAAATTTTCTTAAGAAAATCATGAGAAAACCAATGATTTCATGATGCAAATGATATGAATGAAAGAATACACTTTGAAAGGTTTTCTAAGAAATTTGTTGAAAAATGTGCATTAAGTCAAAATAAATCCTTCACATATCCTGACTGTGGCCATGAATATGTTCAGAGTTTAATTGATTTAATACACAAGATTTTGAAAATTTTAGAAATATGATGTGCATTTTCAAGATAGCCTAAGAGTGTAGGCTCAATGTGACTAGTAGAAAGATGATGGATCTGGGTCTCGTCCATATTCTGACTAGGGCCGTAAATATGGATCCCACCGAGTCCCTCAACTCCCTAAGAGTTGGTGCACGTGCCATTCGTGTACATCCATAGTGCTTTTGAAATGAATGAGATATATGAATCATAACATCAGGATATTACTGAAATCAAACTATATGAGATGCAGCCTAATCTAAGCAGTAAAAGTAAATATTATTCCAAATTTGATTGTTACATCTCTGACATAAGTCAATATAAAGGAAATAAAATAAAAAAAAAATAATAATGCAAAGAATTAGCATCCTCCATATTTTCCTGCAAATGGGAGTTGGCACAAGAGATTCCAAATACAATAGAGGAATTGAAGATTTGACAATAACCCCAATGCCCAACTACTTATGCTTAATTTACATTGAAAGGACATCTACTAATGAAATATAATGTCGGCAGCATGAACAAGATGCATATGAAAATACCTAGATGATATACCCAAACGAAATGAGAAATATACTAATGGATACCTAAAAGCTTAAACTCCTATTAAATGAAATATACATCTAGAAATACATCTACTTGAATGTATATGGAAGGATTTCTACCTGAATGTTCATAAAAAAAAAGGAATGTGTACATAAAGATATATATATATATCAAATTCTCACCCGTACTATGTGAATATATAAGCTATGGCAATATCCGGGAGCACATATAACAAGAAGCATACCACTGTGCTGTAGGATGGGTGGGTGACTATATAAATGCTGGAATGAACATATCTAAGCTATGGGAGAAGGTGCAACAAACAGTTAAAGCACAAGTGTATCTACATGATTGATATTTTTCATGAGTCGGCTAAACGAGAAGTAAGGGCAGGTGCAAAGGACTGTCCCATCATACAGAAAATGATGTAAAAACAGGTAAATATGTCAATAGACAGGTTATAGACAGAATGCGCAAAAGGAAATGCCTATGGCTGGGTATTGAGATATGATGCTGGCACAACTATAACCAACATTGCAGCTGTTATGACTGCACCTAAATGCTGAGCTTTAGGAGAAGCTTCAACTCCCTTCCTCTCAAAATTGCTGGAGAGACAAAATTTTCCAAAAAAAAAAAAAGATTTTACTAATTCTGGAAATGACAATTTCAGAGCCACCGATAACCATTCTCTCCTTTATCCGCTGGCATTTTTTTTTTTTTTGCTTGCAGCGTCCCATCAACTGAGACCTTGGCAGCTGCTGCAGTATCTTCTACCCAGAATTTTAACTCTTCAATTCGGCTGAAGGCTCATCTTATCCAAATGACCGGCATGCACATGATAATCGATAACCAAAATCAAAGAAATAGTGCAGGACCACAATATTCTTACAACACAACCCCTACTTGTTATCATCTACGGCATGCTATAATCATTACTCAACTTAAACTTTTATTCCTGTGTTACTCTGTTCATGACACATGAACTTTGTGAAGCTAGTTTATAAGTACCCTGCTAAAACACAGAACGTATAGGAGAACAAGGATTGCTAAATACAGAATACATAGAAGAACAAATGACTAAAACTTAATAGAACATATATATATTCATAGGCCATCGGCTGGGATGAGCAAAGCTGTCAATTCAGTGAGATGATCAAGTAGTCTCAGCTGATTAAGTTTAATCAATGCTTGAAATCATAGCTGAACAAAATTTAAGAGAATATCAAATAAATTTAATCCAACGTGTACATCCAACTAAGATCGCAAATTAGAATTGCTCCCAAAATCAATGCCATGGATCGAGCATCTGAATCTGATAGTAGATAGATCTCATATGTTTCATTAGGACAAGATGCCCAATTCATTTGGTCATGGCAGACTGATTCTGCTAATTGATCATACATGGCACAGTGAGAAAAAAAATTAGCAAGTTTTACAAACAAAAAAAAAGAGAGAAAGAAGAAAGCTTATGACTATTCAGCACATTTCAGTTTCACAAGATCTCTCAAAGGGGTTTCACCATAACTCAGAATAACCTCCTCCTGTAGCAACAAAGTAATAATACGTTGACAATGGATTCCCCAATACAGAATGTCAACAGCTAGGATGCATGTGTAAGCTATCAACTTGTGATAATGGGGAATAGCATAAAAATAATTCTCTTGCTGTAACACCAGAAGGGATAGAATGCCTTAAGGAAAAGAATGAGAGAAAAGAAAAAATTATGCCCGATGTAGTGCCTGTGTCAAGGGCACACTTCGCTGTACGATGAACCCCTTTGGGTCTCGTTGGATGCCATGATATGCCAAAAATTCTTTGTTCTGCTTCAAAAAAAAAAACTGTCCCAGGCCAAGATATTTTCCAGTGAAATGAAAATGAACCCCTTAAAGGGGTTAATATGCAGGGTAAGGTCTTGAGGTTGTGCCAATTACAGGGTTTAGGAGGAATAGACCCTGAAGACGATTTATTGAAATATCGAGAGACCTCAGCTCGCTGCCATTCCTGTGAGTCGATGGCAGTACCCATATGGACTACTCTAAGAAACATCTACCACTTCTGATTTGAGGCCAAATCCTCAATGAAACCAGGAAAATCATCCTGAAAATCTGGTTTGGACACTTTTTTTTTTTTTTTGGAAAAACAAGCATCATTTCGTGGGGGCTTAAAATCTTTTTAAAATAAATCAGACCCCAAATACAGCTAACCTACTTTTGGAGAGGTCAATGGTGCCATTGAGAGGCGTCCTCGAGCCTCAATGCATGACCCATTGTGAAGGTAAACCACATCCATTCAAAGAAAATGGATTTACCGCATATATCACCTGAACACCAGGCCTAATTAGCAGAGTGTAGATATAAGATGGTTTCTCACCTGCTGTCTTGGACTGTTTGCCTTCAGGAAGCCACCCTTTTGAGACTGGTTTATTGAATGGAAGAGGCGCAACGCTCGGGACCGACTGCAGGAAAAAGAAACTTCTTATGTATACTTTGTCAATCCACTGAAGTCCTTTGGTTCTTTGTGAAAGGGGAAACCAACGAGAGAAGGGGAGTTCCTCTTGGTCTATTCGGTTAATGGGGGAATGAAGGCAGGCCTTGTGAAAAAGGAGGGGGGCTGGAATCGCCGATGGGGTTCGCCTCCTGCTGATCGAGAGGGAAAGAGATCCCAGGAGCGATGCTGGAGAATTAGGGGAAAAAGGAAAAAAAGGTCCCCTCTCGGGTGGCTTCAGCCCTCTTTTTAAAAAAGAGGTTCCGCCCTTTCAGCCCAAAGCTCGGGCTCTTTCGTGATAAGTTTTAAAAACTGATTTTTGAAACATTTCAAAAATTGTCGCCATTTGGGAGGGGCGGCTCCTTTCTTCCAACAGATTTTTGAAACTTAGGAAAATGGTGTCTTGGGTAGGGTTTCACGGTGGCTCTATCTTGGGGCTAAAAAGTAATAAGGTAAAAAAAAAATGAATTTTGTTGTGGTGGTGCCACCTCAGCTGATTTTGAAAACCTTTTTTAAAACAAAATCATGCTTTTCTTGGCAAGAAGCCTTAGTGGGGTGCCACCTACGTGGGCCCACTAAATATTTTATTAAATCGAATAAAAGAATTCCACTTCCAGATGGGCACTGTTTTGAAAATAAAAGAAATATTTGAAAATTCTAGTGTGACACCACCTTGAGGCGGGTCCCACGTCACTTATTTGAAATAAGAGCCAAGTGGAATTTTTGGAAATTTCATAATAGTAGGCTAGTTTTGGAAAAACATAAGCAAAATTTGGCTTGATTTCAAAACTTTGGAAGAAAATGGTTCTTCAGAGCGAAATTTTGAAAGAATTCGGAGTCTTTTTGTAAAAATTTGAAATAAGATCTTTTGAAATTGTGTCCCCCTCTTTCCAACTGGCGAGATTTTGAAATGTCAAAACCATCCAGATTGTTTTCTTGAGAAAACTTTTCGTAATTCGGGGTCCTGGGGGTAAAATGGGAAGAATTGATAATTTTAAAACCCAGGGTTTGGAAATCAATTTTGAAAAGTTTTAAAATTAAATCTGGATTGACAATTTTGAAAAATCAGGAGTTCTGGATCTCAAAATGACATGCTGTGCAGTAAAATGATATGAAATACTCGTGCAATGCTATGCAAACGACCTGTCCTACAAAGTTGCCATTCTGAACTTGAATTTGAAATTTCTGATTTTCGGTTAAGCATGAGATTTTTGAGAATTTGCAATTTGAGGGTGTCTCTGAGTCTAAATGGAGAAGTCTTGAGACTCGAGAATGGAATTTAGGACTCTCTGTAAGGTTCCATCTTGAAAAATGACTATTTTGCCCTTCCTTGGTTCCGGAGAACTGAAATGTGATGTTTGGTGGAAATGTCGAGAAGATGAGTGAAAATTTGGGGTGTTTACAGGAGATTATCCAGATTGTCGTCCCCATCTAATCCATCATAGAAGTCTTCGCTGGTGAAGACTTTCTTGCCCTTGTCGCGGGCCTGCAGATCTTTGACCATTTTCATCATGTCTTTTAACTGTGACTGAGTAGGGTCATTAACAGACTGATTTTTGGATTTGTAAGCTGACCCCTGACCCTGAGTCGACCTTTGGAATTCATATTTATTTTCACATTCCTTGTCAGCATCGTCAGCTGATTCTGACTCATCAGATATTTCCTCGTGACGACTCTGCTTTTTGCTGATCTTCACATTCTTGACGGCATGACCCTTATCTTTCTGTTTGGTCTGAATTTGCTCAGTACTGGCCTCGGCTTGCTCTGCCAGCATCTTGGTCATCATTTTTTTGAACATGACGTACATTTGGGGATCGATGCCATCATCCGCCTGCTGACCCTGACAATGGATTGATCGAGGTGAGTCCATCTCTTCTTCTGAAGCTACTGAGTACGCGATGCCTTCTACTGATGTGGTTTTCTTTCTGGATCTTGTATGAACCATCGGGTATCACAAATTTTCTCTTGGGTATTGCTGATGCTCTCTGCAGGGCAGAACTGATGGTTAGGCTTCTGAAGGAAATTTGGTTTGGAGGAAAATATTTGTTGAGAATTTTGGTAGACAATTGAAATAATATCCCATTACTAGGGACTGAGTCGTCGCTGGGATTACGACAATTGTGTTGCTATTCTTTGCAAGATAAACAACTGAAAATATGCCTTGTTACCTAGGCGAGGTCGTCAAACCAAAGTGAGATATAAATAAAAGGAATTTTATTGAGGGGAAAAACATGATTTTATCAATAATACACTTGACACAGGGGAGGGGGACAGACAATTTTCCACCACTCCGGATAATCAGAAGATACACGAGGACCAGGAAAAATAGTGAGAGTAACAAAGGAATCCCAGCCATGTCTGGCAGAATGGTATGCTCCGGACCACTGATCTGATGCAAGATCGAATTCTGGCAGAACCCTGGCTAGTGGACGAATCTCTACGCGCTTCTGCCTCTGAGAGAACTGCCTGACACACCGCTCTGGATGATAGTATGCGCAGAAAAACGGGCCAAGTAGCCTGAATCGCTTGCCGTATGCATAAGTATATCTGGGAGGTGATTCCTGGCGATCAAAGTAGTCCCATACGACCTCTTCCTCTTGAAGGTTGTCGATCAAGAACTGGTATCGCGCAACTAGAAGAAGCTTTTCACCATCGTATCTGAAGGAACTGGCTCGGACTGGCACATGTCGGAGGAACCAAGACTGCAAGGCATAGGTGCACCCTTCGACTAGGATCGACTCTCCGAGTGCGAAACGAGTCAACCCTCGGTATAGAAAGGCGAGTGCGGCCATGGCAATGGAGAGGCGGCTGGTCTGTCGACTTTCCCATCTCCTTAGAAGCTGAACTATTCTGATATCCATGTAATTCCGTCCATCTGGAAAGAAAGCTAATCCCACCGTGCACAGAACCATCGCATGCTGAATTCTTTCTCGAGCTGTCCTGGACAACGAGCTGACTTCTACGAATGTCCCATACTGTCTGTAGATTTCGATCAGACTCACGTATTCATTTCCATCTTCTTCGATCAGTGGCCAAGACTTACGCCCTGTCATGCGAGCTAAGGCATCCTTAGGGTCCATACCCTTAACATTAATCAGAAACTGTTTCTCCAATGGATCTCCAGGCTGACCGGCTGGCTCGGACAATTCCATAATCTCTGAAAATTCATCCATCAGTACTGTCATCTCGCCCCACGGGAACCAGAAGGTAGAAGTGCTCGGATTCCACCGCTCTGCTAGTGCATGAATCAAGTTGTCGTTGACTGTCTGCTTTCCCACTGCGGACGCCAGTTCCAATCCACACTCGTCCAGATGGTCCGGAAACATACGAGAGAAGTTCTTGAACCATGAATAATACCACCGGGGAAAGAAGGATCCGGTGCTGAGGACTTGATGTTCGGGAAGACTTTGTCGCACCTCGTAGGAGATGTGACCCTCAGGGAAGACTGAATCAAGCTGACTGGATGCCATCGGACTGGAAGACATGGAAATTGGAATAAGACTTGGAAAATACATGAATTTTGAGGAAAATGCAGGCAGGATAAAAATAAAGCAGGAAATTCGAGATCCAGAAGACAGGAAAGATGGGAAATCACCTGGAGTTTTGAAGGAAATTAAGGGAAATTTGGAAAATCGTCCAGGGTTTGATGAAATATGGAAAATGAAGTATTTGTAAAATCGTCCAAAGTTTAAAACATGGACAGTACATGGACATAGATTGGGGAATTTTGAGAAAATCGTCCAGTATTTTAGAAAATTGGAAAAAATATGGAAAATAAAAAGGAAATAACATATTCAATCAAATTCTGCATAAACAAGTATGCACAAACAACATTCCCTAAAAGCTGACTCTAGATGCACAAATTTTGAAATGGCTATAGGATCTTAATCCTAACTCTAAGGTTCAGATCAACTGTATCCAATCCAGTTATGCCTATATACTCAAGCCAAGGCTCGATGTACGTGGCATAAAATCAATTTCTCCGGTTCTAGGTTCAAGTTTTCCAACATCCTTGAGCACCTGCCGATATACGTTGGACTATGGCACTTGGTACGTGGCAGGGGGGTTTTCACCCAAATAGGTGGCCCAGTTGTGAGGCTCTGTCCCGAACTATGGTTCTGGAAGAGAGCCCAGCAACGTGAAGACCGGGACAATATAGGTGGGGTGGTTTTTGAAAACATGAGCTCATGCAATCAAATCAGAAGGCTCTAAAACCTAAAGAGATAGAGATTTTGAAATATTTGACGAAGCAAACATTGTTTTCATACAATTCCTAAATTGAGGAGTGTTGTATTAGACCTAAGTCTATGTGAGCATGAATAATTCTCCTCAATATGGTCCTACCAAACCATACCTAGTCTATATGCATTCCATGTCAGCTGGGTTCAAGTCTAGGCTCCTAGGTTCACATGATATCATAAAGCAAAGCTGACATTCCATGGAAATCAATTTGGACAATTTGAACTAAGTAGAGCATTAGATTGATCAGGCGAAGACAGGTCCCATCACGGTCGCCAAACCTGTTTTCATCGCAAAAATTTTACTTTTGCAAATCAAACTGACATTTGAAAAAGATTTTGAAAATAACTCGCATCTGTTTTTAAAATGCGGGAAAATTCCGAAGAATGGGACTCGCCTGTCGGTACGAGGTTCAACCGTTCCTGCCACCTTTAACAGGGGTAATTGAACCAAGGATCAATCTTATGCTCTACTCTATTCAACTTGTCTAAATCATATTCCAATTTCTAAATGCACATAGAATCAGGCATGTGCTATGAATTTTCAGAAAATGCATATTTGAAAACATGATGTTTGCTTTGAATGATTGAAATATTTAGAAAATGTATCACATGGAAAATCGTGAATTGGGATTCGAAATATACTTATGAGAGAAATAAAAGTCGATTTTGAGGAATCTTTGACATTTGGTGAAAATCGATTCTGAGAAACTTGGTTTCTCTGAATTCAAACTTTGAAATTGAAATTCTAACTTAGAAAATTTGAATTTGGAACTTGGGAAATACTTGAAATATCCTTTGAAATTCAATGTCCTTGGGAAAATCGATTTTGCTATAAGACTTAGGAGATTTTGAGAAAATGAACTTCTTTGAATTGAAATTTGAATTGGAATTGGCAAATGTAGGAAATGAATGAATATGGATTTGAGAAATACTTTTTGTATTTTTGAGAAATGCAATGCATTTTTGAAGTTAGCCTAAGAGTGTAGGCTGAATGTGGCTAATGTGAAGATCATAAATCTAAGTATCATTCGTATTCTGACTATGGCCATAAATACAAATTTTACCAAGTTTATAAACTTCATAGAAGCTAGTGCATGTGCCATTCGTGTAGACCATGGTGAATTTGTAAAAATATGCATGAATCATCATCCATCACACATTAAAATTAAAAATAAACTATATGCAATGCAACCTAATCTAAGCAGGAAATATAAATTCTTATTTCAAAGTTTAATTACAAATTACATCACTATTGAAATTTAAATACATGAAAAATAAAGTCTTCAATGTACCTACAAAACTAGAAAACTTGGTTAATGAAAATATGTTGGCTTTTCTAGATTTATCCAATAATATCAGGAAATTGTTGGATTTTGCTAGATATAAGCCTTTTTGCCATGATTCCCTTAAATCAAAATGATAAAATATGAAGAAATAATAAAGGCAAAATATGAAATTTCGAAATTGGGGTCAAAATGACCAAAATACCCCTAATAACAAGACTATGGCCTTGAAATTAGGGTTTTTAGAAAGATATTTTGATAAAATGCAAGTTTTGAAATTTGAATGGAATAAACTCAAACCAAATATGCTATGACATGATTAAAAATATGAAATTAGGGTTAGGGATTTCGAAATTTAGGTCAAATGACCAAATTGCCCCCGATAGCAAGACTATGGCCTTGAAATCAGGGTTTTTAGAAAGAGATTTTGGTAAAAATTTGGGTTTTATGACCTAAATGAAATCAAATAACTACAAAATTAAACCTAAAGTATCCTAAGATGCTTATGAACATAATAAAACCCTAAAACCATATGCTTATGCACGAAAATCCAATAATATCACAAAAACTGTGATTTTAGCAGTGTTTTTGGATCTTTCAGGAACCCGGTTTTGCCATTTGCTTAATTCAGCCATCAAATGGATTCCAAAATCCATAAAAATTGGTACCTGCACTTGTTATAACCCTAATGTCGAATTGGAATTATAAAAATAATTTTTTGACATTAAATCAATCCAAAAATTGCATTAAACCCTAAAAATATGCTATTTTTGACCTAATTCACCAACCAGTCTCAGTCCAAGACCTGAACCAGGGGTCAAATCTCCATGGAAATTTATGAAATTTTACAGAGACTAATAATAAAAACAGAGATTTCCCAATTTACAGATCGGAAAAAGCATCTTCGGTTAGGGAGAAACCCTTCCGGCAATCTGAGCTAACATATTTCACTTTTAACAGGGATTAAAACGGCTACTTCAGATTGAAAATACAGAAATAAATAGAAATCCTAAACAAAAATCTCTGAAATTTTAGTGGTGAACAGTATATAGAAAAATAACAATACTCACTTTTTACAGATCATGAATCGGATCTGTGGTTTGGGATTTATGACTAACACAAGTCTGATTAGGGTTTTGGTAAACCCTAATGGGTTTTAAATTTAAAAACAGATTCCCTAAAAAGGGAAAAATACTAAACTGTAACAAAAAAATCCGAAAATTTCACAGAAGACAGATCTACTCAATGTGAATCCATAGCATTTTACATATCTAAAATCGGATATAAGATGAGAGAAATATCATAACAGCAAGTTACCTTCTTGATTTTAACCACGATTTTAAAACTTTAAAAACCCGATTTGATGTCTGATTTTTTTTGACAGGGTTCCCGAGATCCAAAACCTCTGATTTTTCTACAGTAACTCAATAACTCATGCATGCATCACATATAAAAAAATCAGAAATAAACAATGAGTACTTCAATCCGAAATAACATTATCTTTACTGTTCTAAACCTAAAACACACAGAAATTTAAGAAACTTGAAAAACCATGCATTAACTAATGTAAATCAATAAAATAAACCATAAAACAGCAAATAAAAATTATTTCTATGCTGTAGAACGTAAAACAAACATGAATAAACCATGAAAATAAAATAAAAACAGGGAATCAATGGCTGAAATTTGATATCACCTTTAAAACATAGATTTAACCCATTAAAAGGGGTAAATCATATATTTTATTGGTTAATAATGTAAAGAATCATATTAAAATTAATTCTAATGGATTAAAATCTCTATAAATCATCCAAAACAGGGTTAGATCACCTTCTTGGATCGTTCTTGCTGATTCTTGATGGTTCTTGAGGTTGAATCCATGGTTTAATCCATGAAGATGATGGTACCAATGGCTAAATCATGCTTAAAACAATGAAAAATATTAAATAAAAACTAAAAATTAAAGAAAATAATTACCTTAAGGTTGCTGCAATGGAGGAAGGGCTGAAGAGGAGAGAGAAGCTCCAAGAATCCAATAGGAGAGAGATGGGAAAATCGACCCCCCTTATGGCATCTATTTATAAAAAAAAATTTAGGTTTAAAAATTGACAATTTTGAAAATTTTTTACTCTAAAGGGGGGGCGATTTTTGGGTGGAGTTACCTATATGCCCTTGACCTAAATTATCCTAATTAATCCCTAATTAACCCCTAGCTAAACCTAAGAATCCCCCAAATGTGGCGCCACTTGGCGTTTTTCCACATTGGGTTTTTAAAACACCTTTAAAAACCTTTAAAAACACTAGTTTTAAAAACTAACTTTCAAAAATGAGTTTTTCAAAATGGTTTTGATTCTTCTAAACCTCTAACACTAACCAAGACATCAACTAACCCTAGTCTAGCCCTGACTGACTCGAATATGGCACCACCCCGAGTGGGCCCTACTTGAGTTTTTTGCAAAAAGATGATTTTAAAACTTGAGATTGAAGGAGTTTTCAAAAGGATTTTCAAAAGTAATCTTAAAATTAGAATTTTTGAAATGGCATAGGGTTCTAACTGAATTAGAATTCCTCTGGATATGGTGCCAACTGAGTGGGCCCACATTGAGTTTTAGAAATTTTGAAATAAACACTGAAAATGACTTTGAAAAGGGGTTAAAATCGATATTTGAAATTCAAGATCTTTGAAAATAGGGTCTCAAGCGAATTGGAACTCCGGGTTAGAGTCCTGAACTCTTAGGACTCTGAGATTTTAGATTTTAAAAGCCAAATGAAAGAATTTTCAAAAGATTTTATCAAGAAATGATGAAATAAGTCAGAAAACTCAGTCAGGGTTAGACTCCAAACTCAATCGAACTCTAAAATAGAGTCCTGAACTAACTGGACTATGTAAAATGACCTAAATTTTGAAAATAATCGAAAAAGACTGAAAATGGAAGTAAAACAGATTTCAAAACACTCCTGACTGGATTAGGACTCTGAGACAGAGTCCTGATCAGACTGAAATTTTCAAAAATTTAAGAAATTTGAAATTCAGAAGCGACACCACCTCAATGGGTCTCATCTGTAAATTGAAATCGATTAAAATTTGAATTTGAAATGAATCCAGATTGTTTCCTTGAGAAAATAATTCGAAATATAAAGTCCTGGAGTTGGAAAATGACAGAGTATTGAATAAAAACCCAGGTTTTGAAATTGATTTTGAAATAAAGCTTTAAAATTCAAATCTGGATTGAATGTTTTGAAATAGGAGTGCTGGATCTCGAAAATGAGATGCAATGACATGCAATGCTATGCAGAATACATGCAATGACATGCAATGATCTGTAATGACTTATGAAATGGACAAACACTGGATGAGGGTGAAAATTTGGGGTATTTACACCAGATCATTCAGAAAGTTGATAATGCCAAAGTTTTTTTTTTTTTTCATTTTGCCAGTCACCTCGTAAGGGCAAGTCCACCCAGTTTTTGCAACCTTTTGGTCGAGTGCTTATAAATAGGCAGTCCTTTTGTTATCAGTTCTGCTTATCAATAAAATGTCAATTTTCTTCATAAAATACTTCTTTCTTTTGCCCCATTAGGGCACCTGTTTTCGTTTTGAAGAATCTTCTTTGCCCATTCTTTTCAAGATGAGGGGCAATTTATGAGAGAAATGAAATTACCTATGAGGGTTTTTCAAAAATCGTAAAATTTTGAAAATTTTCTACAAACATCTTCGTTATGATCACCCAAAAGTTTAATATTTTGGTTCAATCTTTTTCCATCGCGGTGATCTTCTTTTCTTAAATTGGTTTCGAACCATTATCTTTTACAATCAACCCTTGTGTTGATTTTCTTTTCCAAAATTATTGTTAAACCAATTCATTTTCAAAATCAACCTTCATGATGATCTCTCTTCAAAATCAACCCTCGTGTTGATTCCCCTTTCAAAGATCAGTTCTCACGCTGATCATTCTTCAAAATCAACCTTGTAGTTGATTTCTTCCCAAAATGATTTCTCATTTTCAAAATAACATTCTCCTTTTACTTTAAAGATCCCATGTGCAAACAATTTCTCACTTCTCATTTTGCTTTTATCATTTCAAAGGGATAATATAATTCTGTTTCCTTTCTTTGATTTTTAAGCATCAATAAAATTATTAAATTTGCCAATAGTTTTGCACCATTTTTTGCGTCTCTTTCCTTTTCACAATATGTCTCTTGTGAGGAATGACCTTGAGGATGTCTCTCAATCAAGAAGCTTGTCACCTTATTCCTCGATTATCCTTCTTTGTATTCAAACTTTTCCTCCCAGTTACACTGAAGCATCTTTTGAAAATTTGTTTTCAAACATTCTGTATGCAGGCAGGATAAACCAATCTCTCATTTTGCATGTATATGCACCCACTTGCCTTAATTTTGCATTCATTTACATTTCATGTGCATTTGCATTTTATTTTGCATTAAATCTGCATCCATTTTTTCCCCTTCAGGTTAAGGGATAAACCTGAATCATTTTCCATGATTTTCCAATTTCTATTCATATCCCCGTTCAGGATAAGGGGTTAATCCTGAAAATCAGACCACATACATCTAAATATGATGGTCTTTTTCATTGCAAGTCAAATAATCCAGTCCTCGAACTGGCCATTCTCAAAACTTTCAATCCTAGCTCTCGCACTATCGATTTTCAAAAATTCAATCTTCTGATTAAAGATTTTCCTTTTGAGATTCGAGCCCTGACTCGAACTTTCCAGCTTTCTTTTGAAGATTTGAGTTTTAACTCAAGTCTTCTTTCCTTCAAGATCTAAACTTTCTAGTCTCCTTTTAAGATTCGAGCCCTGACTCAAACTTTCCTGCTGTCCTTCGAAGATTTGAGTTTTAACTCGAGTTTTTTTTCCTTCAAAATCTGAACTTCCTAGTTTTCCTTTGAGATTCGAGCCCCGACTCGAACTTTCCTCTGAATATTTGAGTTTCGACTCAAAAATCTGAATTGGCCTAGTTTTCCATTTTAAGATTTGGGTTTCAACCCGAACTTTATCTCATTAGAAACCAAACCTCCTAGCTTTCCTTCGAAGGCTCGAGTTTCGACTCGAATCTTCCATCTTTCCTTGTAAAACCTGAGTCCTGATTCGGATGGTCTTTCAAAACCAACTTTTGAGTTAGGCTTACCTTTAAAATCCAGCATTATGCCAGGACTTACCTTCAAAATTCCAACTTCGTATTGAATTTACCTTCGAAATTGAGTACCATCGTCAGGGATGTGTCAACTCGGATGTCAAGCGATCTCTTTTACTAAGGATTTCAAGAACACTCTGTCAATTCATTACCTGTTGATTTCAAAATTTTATTGCACAAAGTTTTACCTCAGTTTACCTTCAGTATCACTTCCAAAAAGGCAAAGCTTTTGTGAAGAAGGATTCAAAATCCAGATTCTTTCTATTGGCCAACCAAAAGGATGAAGGATAAATCCTCAATATGGCCAGAAAAGAAGATTCAATGTTTTGCAAAGCCATAGATGATTGATATTGATCGCAGCCAATGGCACATTTTTAAAGACCAATCTTGTGAAAATGAGATAGTGGAAATATCCTGAGCGCTAGAAAAGCGAGCATTTATCCAAGCCATGCCTCCTCCAAATCACCTAAGCTGCAGTTAAATATCCGCAAAAGGGATTTCTCACTTGTCGTCAAGATGAAGGCGAATTAAGCGAGTAGACCCCCGGGGCCAAAGAAGATTTGAAACATCTCCAAGATGACGAAGTTTGTGACGGATCCTTCCAGGGAAAGTCCAAAGCACTGTCGAGATGAAGGCAGATGCGATGAACCTCTCGACAATCCCTAAAAGATATTTAACTTCAGCTATCTTCCAAAGATTTCTAACCCATGAGCCAACATCGTCCAAGAAGGATCGAAACATCTCCAAGTTGAAGGAGTTTGTGGCGTACCCTTCCAAAAGAGAGAAAGAGAGGAAAAAGAGAGAGAGAAAAAGTCAGAACATCTCCAAAATGAAGGAGAATGTAGCAAAAAACTCAAGAGAGACAAAAGAGTGCAGAAAGATTATCATGAGAGAAGCTCCCAGGATATCAAACTGCCACATCTATCAAGAATCTTCTTTAAATTTGTGAAATTCTATTATCAATATCCTTTCATCAATTGCTTTCATAATATTAAATTCTCACTTTCCTGTTCATATCAAGGAAATTGATAACTTCTTTGAAGAAGGTCAATCGCAAGCAATTTGGATTCAAAATCTTGATTCTATGAAGTCAATCCTGTTTGGAGGTAATACTTCAGGTAGAAAAGAAGGAATATTTTCACAACAATGAGCATCATTTTCAATTACTTTGAATCAACAAAATTTTCAACATTTTGACAATATTTTCTAGCTATCCTGACGTTAAGTGAGAGCTTGATGTCCATATTGATGCATCTTGGCCCCTTCGAGAGATTTTTCTTTGTCATCTTTCACATTGTTGAAAGATTAGCCTTCTCTCTGAAAGGATAGCCTTTATCATCTTTCACATTGTTGAAAGATTAGCCTTCTCTCCGAAAGGATTACCTTTGTCATCTTTCGCGTTGTCGAAAGAATCGCCTTGTTCCTTTGGATTGCCTTTGTCATCTTTCACGTTGTCGAAAGAATCGCCTTGTTCCTTTGGATTGCCTTTGTCATCTTTTGTGTTGTCGAAAGAATCGCCTTATTCCTTTGGATTGCCTTCGTCATCTTTCGCGTTGTCGAAAGAATCGCCTTGTTCCTTTGGATTACCTTTGTCACCTTTCGCATTGTCGAAAGAATCGCCTTATTCCTTTGGATTGCCTTTTTCATCTTTCGTGTTGTCGAAAGAATCACCTTGTTCCTTTGGATTGCCTTTGTCATCTTTCGCGTTGTCGAAAGAATCGCCTTGTTCCTTTGGATTGCCTTTGTCATCTTTTGCGTTGTCGAAAGAATCGCCTTATTCCTTTGGATTGCCTTCATCATCTTTCGCGTTGTCGAAAGAATCGCCTTGTTCCTTTGGATTACCTTTGTCACCTTTCGCATTGTCGAAAGAATCACCTTGTTCCTTTGGATTACCTTTGTCATCTTTCGTGTTGTCGAAAGAATCGCCTTTTTCCTTCGGATTACCTTTTGTCATCTTTTGCATTGTCGAAAGAATCGCCTTGTTCCTTTGGAATACCTTTGTCATCCTTCGCATTGCCGAAAGAGTTGCCTTATTCTTCATTGTTAAAATTGCTTTATTCATCTTTTGCGTTGTCAAAAGAGTTGCCTTACTCTTCTCTGAAAGAGTTTGCCTTGTCTGTCTTTCGCGTTGCCGAAAGAGTTACCTTATTCTCGTCAAAAGATTGACATATCTATCTTTCGCGTTGTCAAAAGAGTCGTCTTACTCCTTACCATATTCATATTTCACACTGATGAAAAATTCACCGGATCGTCTTGATCATCTTCCAGAATTGCTTCTTACAATTCCCTTTCCATCGCCTCGTTCATCTTCAAGAAAAGTTGCCTTATTCACCTTCCAATATTCCATTTTCCGCCCGATCAGGATAAGGGTATAAACATGAGCCTCATTCAAAGAGGTATTCCATTTTCCGCCCGATCAGCAAGAAGTCTCTCACTTTTCTCAAAGATCAAAATCGATTTCCAAGTATTTCAAAGGTAAGATTCCCAGGATTTCAATTTCCCAAGTTCAGTTTTTCTTCTCTAAATGAGTTTTTCCTATAAATTTTTCATCGGGTCATTGCCACTGTTGTTCTTGTTTCCTTTGTTGATGCTGCCAAGATTATTGCAGGAGGCATCCACTGAATGAGCGAATTGTGTCTTCTTCTTCTGGTCTTGGATATTCTTGACCAGAGGTGTGCCCTCGTACAGCCCGCTTTCTATCCCTGCTTCGAGCCATTCAGCTCGCTCAATCAACTTGATGAAGGATTTCGCCGAGGAAGTGGCGATGAGGCTCCTTATAGGCTGAGAGAAATTGTTGAGGATCACCTGCAATGCGTGCTCCTCTAGAATGGGTACCTTCATCTTATTACAGGTGCTTCTCCACCTGTAAATGAAATCACCTGCTCTTTCAGTCTCTCCTTGCTTCAGGTTGTAAAGATGATTTAATGTAGGTGAGGCTTCAGTGTTGAATAAGAATCTCTTGATGAACAGATTTACTACTTTATCGAACTCTCGTAGTTCGATAGGATTTACGTGGTCAGCATACCATCTGGCTGCTACGCCTTCTAGACTGCGGGGAAAACAAATGAACAGAGCCCTGTTGTCTTTCTTGAAACGGCTGCACTCTGCATATAATGTGGCTAGATGGGCTTTAGGGTTGCCAGTTCCATCAAACTTGAGAAATTTACGAGGAAGGTTCTCGAGGTTATCGTCCCCATCTAGACCATCGTAAAAATCATTGCCAGTGTAGGTCTGCTTGCCCTTACCCTTGGCTTGAATGTCTTTAATTGCTCGATTCATCTCCTTCATCTGCTTGCTCATCAGGTCCTCTATTGGAGCCCCAGACTTGGGCTTGTTGACGGATTCGGGCTCTTCTGCAGCTATTTTTATGGACTGCCTTGGGGGATTCTGTTTGTAGACAATCTGCTCTTCTTCTTCCGATTCTTCCTCGACTGACTCTAATTCCTCAGAAGTAGTGTCTGGCTGTACCTTCTTCCTGATGATTCAGATTTGCTTTTTTGCAGGCTTCTTTCTCAGCTTGCTTTTAGGAACTGCTTCTTTCAGCTTGGCCTCGGCTTGTTCCGACATCATCCTCGCCATCATCTTTTGGAACATATCATACATAGCGGGATCAATGTCATCTTTCTTGTTCTGACCCTGTTCCCTGACTGATTTAGGAGAGCTCATCCCTTCTGCCTCACTGTCGCTGAGTTGAGGAACTGTTTCTTTTCCCACTCTTGTCTGAACCATTTTTGAATATAGCGCTCTCTCTGTAGAGGAAAGCAGAAGGTTTTTAGACCGAAGAAACTTTTGGAGAAGTTTTGACAAGAGGAAGGATTTAGATTGAAATCTAAAAAATTGTATCCCATTACTAGGGATTGAGTCGCCACAAAATTTGTGACAATTGTGTTGTTTACTCTACGAGGGAGAGTAACAAAAAAACTATAAAAGAAAATACCATTTTGAAAAGGATATCTCTTGGCGGAAAGAGATTTTTATGAAAACATGAATATAAAATCAGAAGAAAATAAGAGAATAAATGAAATTTGAGAATAAATGGTAAAGATTTAAAATTTGAAGAACTTGCAGGCAGGATCAGAAGAATTTTGAAGAAATTTAGAGGAAGAGAAAGGAAAATACACCTGGGTTTTTAGAAACAAAAGGAAAATTTTGAAATATATACCCAGGGTTTTGGAAAATATAAGGAAGATATAAAATATCATACAATCACAGATATACAAGCAAGGATGCGCAAACAGCACTCCCTAAAGCTGACTCTATATGCAATTTTTGAAATGGCTTGATAGGACCTTAATCCTAACTCTAAGATTTAGATCATCTGATTCCAATCAAGGTACGCCGATATACTCAAACCGAAGCTCGAAGTACGTGGCATAAGAATATCTCTCCGGTTCTAAGGTAATGGCTTCCCAACATCCTTGAGCACCTACCGATATACCTTGGACTATGGCTCTTAGGTACGTGGTGTTGAGAAACTCGGTTTTGATGTCACATAATATGATACACTGTCTTATTTGATTTTATATAATATGATAATATGTTCTCTTGAAATATGTTATATTATGACTGAATATGTTTTGCCTTAAATCTAACGAGTATTTGATGCAAGGATATCTCACCCAATAAGGATGGAGACTTCCTGTTCAAGTACAACTATGGTGCAATCATACTCCTTGAAGAAAAAGCTTGATGAGCCATGCTTTCCTAAAGCTCAAATGAAAAAATCGGCTACCTCAAGATGAAGATTTTTTTTTCTTCTTTAGAGTCATATGTAACAGAACCTTCAGGAACTTGCATTTTGCATATTACATACTCATTCATACATACTATATCATAAAAGTATACGATAGTTTCAAAAAGTTTCTTTTTTGAAAACCAATAAGTGTACCTTCTTACAACCTTTTATGAAAAAGACATTTTGTCATATAATAATTGTACCTTCTTACAACCTTTTATGAAAAAGACATTTTATCATTGTACCTTACACTATATACAAGACAACATGAAAAAAGGAATGTAGGAAAAAGACAAAAACATAAAATCGGCTACATAAGAAAAACAAATAAAATATGTTTTTGAAAAGACTTTAGTTATCTTCTTTAATGAAATGTTTTTTTTAATATAAGAAGAAGACAAAAACATAAAATCGACTACATAAGAAAAACAAATAAAATATGTTTTTGAAAAGACTTTAGTTATCTTCTCTAATGAAATGTTTCTTAAATACAAGAAGAAGACAAAAACATAAATCGGCTACACATAAGAAAAACAAATAAAATATGGTTTTAAAAGGACTCTAGTTACCTTTTTTTTATAACCATAGAATGTCGACTTACTTGAAGTCATCATTCTCTCTACAAAACATTAAATGCCTTCTGTAACAAATCCTTTCTAAATATCCTTCCCAAAGAATGTCGACCTTCTTTTTGGTCCTCATTCTCTCTGGAGACTTTGAAATACACTACATAAAGAATACACTTGACATGACTATGTACAAATAAATATCTCAAAGCACTCATAGTACTTACACTCATTTAAAGTAAAGAAGTACTAATGTACCTCAAATCATTAATTAGAATAAAAACAAAACTACAACCCAACGTTCAAATGTACTATTGTAAGAAATAGACTTTTTACATAAAATATGTAATACCTGAAAATATTACGACCAGTGTACCCTCTATTACACCTTTATGGAAAAAGACATTCTCGAACTTCTCTAAAAGATGTTTTTGAAATGACCTAACATTTCACATTTCAAAAAGTTACAAATCCAAAATGTAACGACTACTTTTTATAAGCTATATAAACACACACACATAAACTATTCAGACGAGAGGAATGAAATAGACATGTGAGCTTACAAAGAGAAAAATTTTCTATTCGTGATTTGAAAAGAGAGCCTTGAAAAAGAAAGAGAAAAAGAAAAAGAAAGAAAAGAGAAAAAGTCAAGTCCAGCTCTTTGACAAAGAGTATCCTCTGAGTGACAAACAAAACATTCTTAGAATCCTTCATTCGTGCATTCATATCATTCTAAAGGTTCTATAGGAAGTATTGTAACTCTGTTTATCCACTGTATTCCTTCTTTGTTTAAAGAAGTAGACCTCTGTGAAAGAGGGTGTTGCCCTTCTCTGTTGAGAGAAGAAGACCTCTTGGGAAGAGGGTGTGCCCCTTCTCTGTTGAGAGAAGAAGACCTCTTGGGAAGAGGGTGTTGTACTATTTATCCGGTGACTCGGATGTTATAGTGGAAATCTCAAGTGGTTTGCTTGGGGACTGGATGTAGGTCTGGATATTGACCGAACCAGTATAACTTCTGTGTTTTATGTGTTGTGCCTTATTGCTTAGTTATTTTATTTTATCGATCATAATCATATTTCACTATTCACCCCCCCTCTAGTGGAATTTCATTTGGTATCAGAGAAGGTTTGCTGGTTTCGACATAACAAGTCTTCCAGCACAAATGGCATCTACCTCTTATGCTCGTGATATTGAAGGTCAACACGCATCTCGTCCTCCCTTCTTCAATGGCTCCAACTATGGATATTGGAAGTGCAGAATGACTATCTTTCTCAAATCCATAGACTTTACTGTATGGAAAATTGTTGAGCATCCATACACATCTCTATCCGCAGACTATAACTTATGGTCTGATGAAGAAAAGAAAATGGCAAACCTAAATGCAAAGGCTATGAATGCCTTATATTGTGCCATTGATCAGAATGAATTCAACAGAATATCTATATGTGAATCTGCATATGACATTTGGCATTCTTTGGAGGTTATTCATGAAGGAACCAACAAAGTAAAAGAAGCCAAAATATCATCTCTTGTTAGAAAATATGAGTTGTTCAAAATGAACAAAGATGAACCCATCACAGAGATGTTTACCAGATTCACCAACATCACCAATGATCTGAAATCTCTGGGTGTAACATATTCCCAGACTGAAAAGGTGAAGAAAATCTTGAGATCTCTCACAACTGATTGGGAGAAAAAGACTACTGCTATTGAAGAAGCTCAAGATCTATCTAAACTTACATTGGATGACTTAATAGGCAATCTTATGGCCTATGAAGTCCACATGAAAGAAAGAAGGGAAGAAGAGCAACCAGTAAAGAAAACTCTAGCTTTCCCAGCCCTATCTGAGAATGAAGACTCAGATAAAGAATCAGAAATTGCGGTACTTACCAGAAAATTCCAGCGCTTCATGAGAAGGAACCGGCTTCCAAACAGGCACAAGGAAAGAAAAGATCTTAAAGAAGATCCCATGTGCTTTCAGTGTAATAAGTCAGGCCACTTAAAACGTGACTGTCCACTTCTCAAAAGAAAGTCCAAAACTGAGGAACCAAAGAAGAGGTTCTTCAAGAAAAAGGCTCTGCATGCTCAATGGGATGATTCAGAACCATCCACTAGTGAAGAGTCAAGTGATGATGAAGCCGAAACTGCAAATATGTGCTTCATGGCAAACGAAAGTTCGGTAAGTGAAATCTCTGATTTTTCCTTTGAAGAACTTCTAGATGCTTTTCAAGATCTATTTGAAGAATCTAGAAAATTGAGTTTCAAAAATAAAGTTTTAAAATCTGAAAATTTAAAGCTTTCTCAAGAGAATGAAAAACTCAGCAGTGAAAATTCTGAGTTGAAAAAGAAAAATCTTTTGCTTATGTCTGAAATTTTTTCTACTAGCTCCAAAACTAAAAATATGCAAGTAGAGATTTCAGAGCTAAAAAGTAAAACTGAGAACCTCATGAAAACGGTTTTCAAGTTTACTAAAGGTAAAGAGAACTTGGATAAACTCTTATCCTCTCAGAAGGTCTCTTTTTACAAGAATGGTATTGGCTACTCTCATTTCAAAAAACCTTCTTGTATAAATCAAAAGACCACGTTTGTGAAAAGTTCATCTGAACTAAATAAGGAGTATTACAATGTTAATCTTTTTAACTCCTCTAAAGAGATAGACAAACCCAAATCCAAATGGATATGGGTTCCAAAGTCTAACAAAAAAGGACCCGATTGGGTACCAAAAAGGAGATTTACTTAATGTTTTGCAGGCTCCAAAGAAGAAGAGCAGATGAATATTAGATAGTGGATGTTCAAAGCACATGACAGGACATCCAGACCTTTTTGCTGTTCTTCATCATAAAGAAGGAGGAACCGTCACCTTTGGAGATAACAACAAAGGTTTGATAATTGGTATTGGAAATATTGGTAACATAGACAAACCTCTTATCAAAGACGTTCTCCTTGTTAAAGGCTTAAAACATAACCTACTAAGTATCAGTCAAATGTGTGACACAGGTTATAATGTTAGCTTTAATCATGATGCATGCCTCATAGCTGACACAAATGAAAACATCATCTTAAAAGGTATAAGAAAGAATAATATATATGAACTATACCTAGAAAATATCACAGAACATTGCCTCATAGCTAATAATGACACTCAACATCTATGGCACATGAGAATGGGCCATGTCAATTCTAAATACATGTCTAAACTAGCTAAAGATAAGTTAGTACGTGGGTTACCCAACATATCTTTTAAAAAGGATTATTTTTGTGATGCATGTCAATTAGGAAAATTGTCAAAATCTTCTTTCAAATCAAAGAATGTCATTTCAAGTAAAAGACCTTTAGAGCTTCTCCACCTGGACCTTTTTGGTCCTTCTAGGGTAGCTAGCCTTAATCATAATAGATATGCTTTTGTCATTGTAGATGATTACTCAAGATTTACTTGGGTAATATTTTTGAAAAACAAAAGTGACACGTTTTGTCAGTTTGAAATCTTATGTAAAAAATTACAAAACGAAAAATCATGTTCTATTGTTAAAATCCGTAGTGACCATGGAAGAGAATTTGAAAATGAACTCTTTGAAAATTTTTGTAACTTGCATGGTATTTTTCATAACTTTGCCTTTCCTAGAGCTGCACCTCAAAATGGTGTAGTAGAAAGAAAGAATAGAACCCTTCAGGAATCTGCCAGGACTATGCTCCAACACAATAATCTTGCAAAATCTTTTTGGGCAGAAGCTGTTAATACTGCATGCTACATAACAAATAGAGTTCTCATTAGACCCTTATTAAATAAAACTCCCTATGAACTATTCTATGACAGAACTCCAAGAATAGACTATTTCAAAGTCTTTAGATGTAAATGATTTATCCTAAACACAAAAGATAGCCTGGATAAGTTTGATGCTAAATCTGTTGAAGGCATATTCTTAGGATATTCAAGTCATAGTAAAGCATACAGAGTTTTCAATAAGAGTCATAATACTATTGAAGAATCTATGCATGTTAGTTTTTGTGAATCTATTGATCAATCTGTTCATATACAAACTAATGATGATGATGTTGAAAGTACAGATTTATTTTTAGATAACACAGCTAAGTCTAATGAAGATGATCACCAAAGAACCTTTGTCGATATCAAAGATCATCCTCAAAAGCAGATTTTGGGAGAACTAACAAAGGGGGTTCAAACTAGAGCTCAGCTTGAACGGATTGCAAACATGGCATTCATTTCTCAACTTGAACCAAAGAAGATTGATGAAGCCATCATTGATGAGTTCTGGATGCTAGCCATGACTGAAGAACTGAATCAATTCCAAAGAAATGACATTTGGGATCTTGTACCTAGACCAAAGGATCATCCAATCATTGGGACAAGATGGATCTTCAGAAATAAGCTAGACGAAACAGGTAATGTTATAAGAAACAAGGCCAGACTAGTAGCTCAAGGATACAACCAGGAGGAAGGTATTGACTTTGATGAAACATTTGCTCCTGTTGCTAGACTTGAATCTATTATAATGCTCTTAGCATATGCAAGCTATATGGATTTCAAATTATTTCAAATGGATGTTAAAAGTGCTTTCTTAAATGGTTTTATAAATGAAGAAGTCTATGCAAAACAACCTCCAGGATTTGAAAATGAACAATACCCAGATCATGTTTTTAAACTCAAACGTGCTTTACATGGTTTAAAACAAGCACCTCGTGCTTGGTACGAAAGACTTAAAACCTTTTTATTAAAAACTGGTTTTTCTGTTGGCAAAGCAGATTCTACACTATTTGTCAAAGTAGTGAATAATCATACCCTAATTGTTCAAATTTATGTCGACGACATCATCTTTGGATCTTCTAACAGCACTCTCTGTAAAGATTTTTCTAAGTCCATGCAGAATGAATTCGAAATGAGTATGATGGGAGAACTCACCTACTTTCTTGGACTGCATATTAAGCAAACCAAGGATGGAGTTTTCATCAATCAATCTAAGTATGCTCGTGAACTTCTGAAGAGGTTCAACATAAACTCAACTGCTTCAAAATCTACTCCTATGAGCACTACTACTGTGTTGGACAAAGATGAAGATGGTAAGTCTGTTGATACAAAGGTATACCGAGGTATGATAGGATCACTTCTTTATTTAACTGCTAGCCGTCCAGATATAATGTTTAGTGTTTGCTTGTGTGCTAGATTCCAGTCAAATCCAAAAGAATCACATCTTAAAGCTGTAAAAAGAATAATGAGATATTTAAAAGACACAGTTGATTTTGGATTATTCTATTCAAAATCCTCTACATTTGATCTAATCTCATACAGCGATGCTGACTTTGCTGGAAGTAAATCTGACAGAAAAAGCACAAGTGGAACATGTCACATGCTAGGGCACTCACTAGTATCATGGTTCAGTAAGAAACAAAACTGTGTATCATTATCAACTAGTGAAGCCGAATACATTGCTGCTAGCCTAGCTTGTACTCAAGTCATCTAGATGAAACAAACTTTAAAAGATTTTGGTTTAAATTTTGAAAATGCAACTATTTTCTGTGATAATACGAGTGCTATAAACCTATCTAAGAATCCTATTTTACACTCACGAACTAAGCACATTCAAATAAGACACCACTTCTTAAGAGAACAAGTCTTAAACAACACAATTAAACTAGAATTCATACCCACTAATCAACAGTTAGCAGACATATTCACTAAACCATTAAAACATGAAGACTTCACACGAATTAGAAGAGAACTAGGAATATGCAAACTAAGTGACTTATAAATTAATCACACTTAATATAATACTTCTTATAAGTCTTGTTTAAATCTGATTTTAAATTGCTTTCCTTCTTATCGATTTTAGTTAGTCAAACTAAGTTTCCATATTCACGTATTCTTATAAGACACATTCTTTATGTCATTCAACTTGTCATCTTTCAAGTACACATCCATTAAAACTCCTTGTCCTATCTCCTTTCTCTCATATCCATAAAAATAATTGTATTAAAAGCCATCATAACAATGTTCACATCACTCAACTCCTTTAATATTTTTTGTCCTTTATGAAAACTTGTCTTACGATAAAATTGTTTCACCTCTCTACTTAGTTTATGAGAACTCATACTCTTCATTAGTTAAAATCGAATGACTAGTTGATCTCTTTAAAAGATCTAGTTGCTATATTCACACGTAAATTTTTTACTATATCATCTTTTATATCATAGCCCAACAAACTATCTATTATCATCTCTTTTGTATACAAATTAAGCCTACGTTTTTGTCTACTCTTGTTTAAAACTTAACCTTGTCGAGTTTCTTTAAATATATCATATCAATCATAACTTTATGTCTTTCATCAATTTTTTTTATCCTTCACAAAAATTCATATATGTCATCTCACTTCTCTCACTCTTCATTCATAATTTTTTTGTCCCCTCATTTCATCTCTCGAATACATTTTTTTTACGTTTTTGAATCCGACTCCTCCATGTCTATTCTTATTTCAATTCTTATATATTTTTTAACTCTTTCTCCTTTTTGTCTCATCATCTCTCTCACCACTAGTCTAAGTCAAAATATGTCCTTCTCATATCCACGTATACTCTTAAAAAAAATAAAATAAAATTACAAATATTAATCAAGAAACAATTTTTTTGGGCACTCTTTTCTTTAAAATGTCATATCTTTCAAAGTACACATCACATGATCACCCTATGACCTTTCTTTCCATCCGTGACCTTGTCTCTCTCTTATTGTATATCTCTCTAAAATCGAGAACCTTTAAAGTCTTGCCTCCAAGCAAACCTTTATTTATTCTATCTCTACTTTATGTCATATCTAAATCAAGTAAATGTTGTCCTTTATTTTCTTTCTCTCCTCTCTAGCTATCCACATCATCTTTTTTTATGTCTTTAACTCTCCATTCACGAATTTAGAATCCCTCCACATTGAGTAACAAGTTGTTTGTTTTATTAGGCCATTATTTTTAAGATCAATCATTTTTTCTTTATTCAACATGACACCCCATACTCTATTAATGTTTTCTCTCACTAGTCGATAAACTCACCCATAGTAAAATCTATATATTTCAATACTATGTCCTCCTCAATCTAATATAATACACTATCCTCAAACATTGATTTGATTTGTCATTCACAAGTCTCTTAACTTACTCCTCACGGATTTCCTTATTTGACTAAAATCTAAAAATTACTCACTTCCAATGTCATTCATTTCATATCAACAATTATTTTCTTCCTTCTATTTAATCAATTGGTTCATCTCTTACCATTCCATTCGAACTTTTCTATCCTTATACAAACTTTCTCTCGGTTCTAGCTCCTTTCTCTCCTAGTGATTTATTTTCAAGGCATTCGATAATGGCTTCCTCCTCTACCAATGCGATCACCTCCGCAGATCTAAGATACCCCGACCTTATTCACCACTTTCAGTTCATTAGCACCTTGCCAATTCAAACTGGCAAACTAGTAAACTTCGACGCCTTCACATCCTTTGACCTCCATACCTCTCTTCAAGATTTTGTTCCCATCTTAGGAACGACTAACTCCATGACCTACTATCCTCATCTCATCAAAATTTTCTATACCAACCTCTCTGTAGACCGTGACCACACCACCATTACATCCATGGTACATGGAAAACTCATCTCCTTCAATATCTCTCAACTAGGCTGCATTCTAAACCTTTCCTCCTATGGCATTGAGCTTCCTAACATAGTTCCGATAGATCGAACTGTATTTAAGAAAGTCCTTCTCTCCACTCGCTGCACCCATTTCCCATGGCATACGAGCAATCTCAAACCTCATGCTCTAATACTCTCACACATCCTCTCATCCAATGTCTTTCCAAAGCTTCCTTCCAAGGGTTTCGTGGCAAACGAAATCTCCCTTCTCCTATATGCAATCTTCTGCAACTTTCCCATCAACTGGTCCAGTATCATTTTCAATAACATGATCAATTTTCGGGCCTTCCACTCTCTTCCTTTCGGGTACTTCATCACCCATATCTTTCAGCACTTCCAGGTGCCTCTCCACCAAGACATCATTCACCGGTCTGATCATGCTTTCGATGACTCATACCTCCCTGAGGAAGGGTCCCCTTGAGATCACTCTGACGATGAAAGCACCAGTGAAGCTGATCCCCCCGCAAGCTCTGACCCCGACATCTTCTCTACCCTCGTCGACATCCAAAATACCCAGGCTCTACTTCTCAGGAATCAAGCCTCTCTGCAACAGGCCTTTGACTCCTTGAAAATGGGCCAAGATTCACGTCGCCGCCGCCGCAAGCTCAATACCACTGACTCTGACTAAGACTCATTTCTTTTATCTGTAATAACTTTTAAATTACTTTTTGGTCTGTAATAACTTTCTTACTCTGATCCCTCCTTTTTGTCCATGACAAAGGGGGAGAAAACCTGTCTCCATTATTGGAGAAATATTCTCTCTTTAAACATTATTTCACTTTTTTATCATATTATTATTTCTATGCATAATGTCTTTTTGACAGGGGGAGCATATTTTGTCATCATCAAAAAGGGGGAGAATATTGAGAAACTCGGTTTTGATGTCACATAATATGATACACTGTCTTATTTGATTTTATATAATATGATAATATGTTCTCTTGAAATATGTTATATTATGACTAAATATGTTTTGCCTTAAATCTAACGAGTATTTGATGCAAGGATATCTCACCCAATAAGGATGGAGACTTCCTGTTCAAGTACAACTATGGTGCAATCATACTCCTTGAAGAAAAAGCTTGATGAGCCATGCTTTCCTAAAGCTCAAATGAAAAAATCGGCTACCTCAAGATGAAGATTTTTTTTTCTTCTTTAGAGTCATATGTAACAGAACCTTCAGGAACTTGCATTTTGCATATTACATACTCATTCATACATACTATATCATAAAAGTATACGATAGTTTCAAAAAGCTTCTTTTTTGAAAACCAATAAGTGTACCTTCTTACAACCTTTTATGAAAAAGACATTTTGTCATATAATAATTGTACCTTCTTACAACCTTTTATGAAAAAGACATTTTATCATTGTACCTTACACTATATACAAGACAACATGAAAAAAGGAATGTAGGAAAAAGACAAAAACATAAAATCGGCTACATAAGAAAAACAAATAAAATATGTTTTTGAAAAGACTTTAGTTATCTTCTTTAATGAAATGTTTTTTTAATATAAGAAGAAGACAAAAACATAAAATCGACTACATAAGAAAAATAAATAAAATATGTTTTTGAAAAGACTTTAGTTATCTTCTCTAATGAAATGTTTCTTAAATACAAGAAGAAGACAAAAACATAAATCGGCTACATATAAGAAAAACAAATAAAATATGGTTTTAAAAGGACTCTAGTTACCTTTTTTTTATAACCATAGAATGTTGACTTACTTGAAGTCATCATTCTCTCTACAAAGCATTAAATGCCTTCTGTAACAAATCCTTTCTAAATATCCTTCTCAAAGAATGTCGACCTTCTTTTTGGTCCTCATTCTCTCTGGAAACTTTGAAATACACTACATAAAGAATACACTTGACATAACTATGTACAAATAAATATCTCAAAGCACTCATAGTACTTACACTCATTTAAAGTAAAGAAGTACTAATGTACCTCAAATCATTAATTAGAATAAAAACAAAACTACAACCCAACGTTCAAATGTACTATTGTAAGAAATAGACTTTTTACATAAAATATGTAATACCTGAAAATATTACAAGGACTAGTGTACCCTCTATTACACCTTTATGGAAAAAGGCATTCTCGAACTTCTCTAAAAGATGTTTTTGAAATGACCTAACATTTCACATTTCAAAAAGTTACAAATCCAAAATGTAACGACTACTTTTTATAAGCTATATAAACACACACACATAAACTATTCAGACGAGAGGAATGAAATAGACGTGTGAGCTTACAAAGAGAAAAATTTTCTATTCGTGATTTGAAAAGAGAGCCTTGAAAAAGAAAGAGAAAAAGAAAAAGAAAGAAAAGAGAAAAAGTCAAGTCCAGCTCTTTGACAAAGAGTATCCTCTGAGTGACAAACAGAACATTCTTAGAATCCTTCATTCGTGCATTCATATCATTCTGAAGGTTCTATAGGAAGTATTGTAACTCTGTTTATCCACTGTATTCCTTCTTTGTTTAAAGAAGTAGACCTCTGTGAAAGAGGGTGTTGCCCTTCTCTGTTGAGAGAAGAAGACCTCTTGGGAAGAGGGTGTGCCCCTTCTCTGTTGAGAGAAGAAGACCTCTTGGGAAGAGGGTGTTGTACTATTTATCCGGTGACTCGGATGTTATAGTGGAAATCTCAAGTGGTTTGCTTGGGGACTGGATGTAGGTCTGGATATTGACCAAACCAGTATAACTTCTGTGTTTTATGTGTTGTGCCTTATTGCTTAGTTATTTTATTTTATCGATCATAATCATATTTCACTATTCACCCCCCCTCTAGTGGAATTTCACGTGGTAGGGGGCGCAAACCCAAATAAGTGGTCCAGTTGTGAGGCTCTCTCCCGAACTATGGTTCAGTGAGACAGCCCAGCAACGTGAAGACCGGGACAATATAGGTAGGGATGTTTTCGAAAATATGATCAACATGCAAATAAAATCAGAAGGCTCTAATGCAAGTCCTAAAGAGATAGAATTTAAATGAAAAGAAGCATACACTTGCATACATTGTTTGCATTCAATCCCTAGAATTGAGGAGAGTTGTATTTCAGTCCTAAGTCTAATGTGAACATGGATATAATCTCCTCAATATGGTCCTACCAAACCATACTTAGATCCTATATGCAAAATAATGTCAGCTTAGGACAAAATCTAGGCCCCTAAGGTTTGCATGAAAAAAATGAAGCTGACATAGAAGAATAAAGACTTAGATAATATAAAGCAAAGCAAAGGCATAGATTCAACCGGACGAAGACAGGCCCCATCACGGTCGCCAAAACTGTGATCATCGCAAAAATTTTCCTCTTTCATGGTTTCTCTCTCTTCCTTCTCTTTTCCTTTTCTGACCTCTATTTTCCTTCTTTTTTAAGGGAGAAAAATAAAAGAAAGGAAAGAAAGAGAGAAGAGAAAAGAAAGAAAGAAAGAGAGAAGATGAACTCTTTTGCGGGGTCTCACTTGACCTTGATTTGAAAATATTTAGAAAATTACTCACCTCCGTTTTGAAATATATTGCGGGAAAAATGAAGAGACAGGATTCGTTCGTCGGTACGAGATTCGACCGTTCCTGGCACCTTTACCAGAGGTAATTGAACCAAGGATCGAATTTATGCATTTTGATTTGCCTAAATATTATCTAAGAATTTATCTTAAGTCTAAATGCACAAAGAATCATGCTTGTGCAATGCAAGGATGTATGCTCTTTTTTAAAAAGATGTTTTTTGAAAATTTCCAAGTATTCTGAGATGAACTTGATAAGGGAGTGAAGAAATGATTGAATCTAACTTTAGAACTTGAGACAGATCAGAGAAGTTCTAAGTCTTTGAAGTAAATCAGAGTTGGAAGAATGAAGAATGATTTGAAGCTTTGAAATGAAAGGAAATGAAGTTTCAAAGTCAGAAATGGACTTTGAATTTAATCATGGATTTAAGAGAAGAAGAAGATGAAATTTTGAAGTGATATTGGATTTGAATCTTAAAATGGATCTGAGAAAATCAAATGGTATTTAAAAATAGAAATGGATGAGATCTAAAAATGGACTTGGATTTGAAATCTAGATTTTGAAATGAAATTGGATCTTAAAATGGATTTAAGATCTGAGATCTGAGATCCAATGTAGAATTGGGTTCTGGATCCTAAAATGGATTTGGATCTGAAGTCTGAGATCCAAAATGAAATTGGATTCTGGACCCTGAAATGGATTTGGATCTGAAGTCTGAGATCCAAAGTGAAATTGGATTCTGGACCCTAAAATGGATTTGGATCTGAAGTCTGAGATCCAAGATGGAAGTTGAGTTCTGGATCCTAAAATGGAATTTGGATCTGAAGTCTAAGATCCAATGTGAAGTTGGATTATGGATTCTAGAATCCTAAATGGAAATTGGATCCAAAATCTGGAATCCGAGATGTAATTTGGATCTAACTTTGGAGTTAGAATTCTAGACTTGATTTGAGAATAAATGAATTTCAAAGTCAAATTGGACTTTGATTTTGGAGCTTTGAATTTGGAATTTAGAAAATGAATCAAGAATCTCAAAGTTAGATTAAACTTTAAATTTGATTGGAGTTTTGAATATAAAATGAATTTGGAATTTCAAAGTCAAATTGAACTTTGAAATCTGTTTTGAATTGGAATTTTTGAATATAAAATGAATTTGGAATTTCAAAGTCAAATTGAACTTTGAAATCTGATTTGAATTGGAAATTTTGAATATAAAATGAATTTGAAATTTCAAAGTCGAATTGAACTTTGAAATTTAAATTAGAATTTTTTTGAATATAAAATGAACTTGAAATCTCAAAGTTTAAATTGGACTTTGAGATTGAAAATGGAATGGAATTGAAAATGAAAAGATGAATTAGATTTTACCATAATTGAAAGATATTTACATTACTTGGAGTTTTGAAAAAGGAATTTGGAAAATATGATGCAGTTCTATCCTAAATGATGAATGAATTTAAAGAATTTTGAAATTGGATTTTGAAGATCATATTTCATTCTTTACATGAATTGAAATAAGATTGAAAATATAATACATCCTTGACTATGGTCATTGAATGTATTATATAATGATCTATATTTAAATTCAGGTGAAGAATGAAACATATTTTGGTGCTTTTATAGAATTTAAAATGAAATTAACTCTCAATATACCCTGACTATGGCCATTGGTATATATTTTGAGCCAATTTTAAGTTAAATTCTAATAAAAGTAAGAAATATTTGAAAATATGATGATTTTTGAAAAGGATCCAGTGTTATTTTATAAAAGATAAAAACACTAAGTCTTGTTTACATCCTGACTATGGCCATTGATGTAAATCGTCAACTTAGGATTAATTTACCTCTTACAAAATGGTGCACATGCCATTTATGGTCCCATTTGTGAGATTTTTTTGAGAAATAGAGAAAGAAAGCATGAAAATAAACAATTTATGATATTTATAATGCTCATTCATTCTAACCTAGTGCAGAAAAAAAAAGTTTCTTATTTATCCCTAACTATTACAACTTGAATCGGGTCAAAATGACAAGTATCTCTGATTCTATGAAATAAAATAGCAATTTTCCATGCATTCCCTACAAAACAGAGTTAGTACTAAGAGATTCTGATAAGTAAGGAAGGAAACAATAAAAATATCATGTTGAACATGATGATCTGCTCCTGCCTAGGCTAGAATGCAATGCGGCATTAATACAAATATTAAAATGATACATTGGACTTAGGACACTACTTTTGAAGCATTCAGGTATATACTTTTCACTACCAAAATGCAGGACAAATGATGAAGTATGGACTAGAATGATATGCTCAAGCTGAGTTACACGTCAGAATGCATACATATAAGGCCTTAAGGTGGGAGATCAACAAAAAAAAAAAGAATGGATATGGAAAAAGCTGCCCTGTACTATTTGGGATATATGCGACATGAGCTGAATATTATATGGTGGAATTACCTAAAGGCTGGAGGTATAAACCATGGAAGTTAAGTATTTACAAAATACTAAGGTGAAAGTTTTATGCAAGTGACAGCAACAAGAAGCTGGGGCTATGCACGTATAGGTGCACAGTGGTGACAATGTGTTATCATCGCAAAAATTTTAACTTTTTGCGAGTCAAACTGACCTTTGAAAATAGTTTTTGAAAATAACTCGCCTCCGTTTAAAATGCGGGAAAATTCCGTAGAATGGGACTCGCCTGTCGGTACGAGGTTCAACCGTTCCTGCCACCTTTAACAGGGGTAATCGAACCAAGGATCAATCTTATGCTCTACTCTATTCAACTTGTCTAAATCATATTCTAAATTCTAAATGCACATAGAATCAGGCATGTGCTATGAATTTTCAGAAAATGCACATTTTGAAAATATGATGTTTGCTTTGAATGATTGAAATATTTAGAAAATGTAAATCTTGGAAATGATATCATATGGAAAATCGTGAATTAGGACTTGAAAAATATTTCTGAGGAAAGCAAAAATCGATTTCTGGGGAAATCTTGAGATTTTATGAAAATCAATTATGAGAAAACTTGGTTTCTCTGAATTCCAACTTTGAACTTGAAAATATAACTTGAAATTTCGAATTTTGAACTTGAGAAACACTTGAAACATACTTTGATATTTTCATATTCTGAGAAAATCGATTTCTCCATATGACTTAGAAAATTTTGAGAAAATGAACTTTTTTGAATTAAAATTTGAATTGGAATTGGCAAATGCATGAAATGAATGAATATGATTTTGAGGAATTGCGAAATACTTTTTGTATTTTTGAGAAATGCAGTGCATTTTTGAAGTTAGCCTAAGAGTGTAGGCTGAATGTGGCTAATGTGAAGATCATAAATCTAAGTATCATTCGTATTCTGACTATGGCCATAAATACAAATTCCACCAAGTTTATAAACTTCATAGAAGCTAGTGCATGTGCCATTCGTGTAGACCATGGTGAATTTGTAAAAATATGCATGAATCATCATCCATCACACATTAAAATTATAAAAATAAACTATATGCAATGCAACCTAAGCTAAGCAGGAAATGTAAATTCTTATTCCAAAGTTTAATTACAAATTACATCACTATTGAAATTTAAATACATGAAAAATAAAGTCTTCAATGTACCTGCAAAACTAGAAAACTTGGTTAATGAAAATATGTTGGCTTTTCTAGATTTATCCAGTAATATCTAGAAATTACTGGATTTTGCTAGATATAAGCCTTTTCCTTGATTCCCTTAAATAAAAATGATAAGGTATAAAATAAAATGGAATAAATAAGGAAGATAAGATATGAAATTTTGAAATTGGGGTCCAAATGACCAAAATACCCCTAATAACAAGACCATGGCCTTGAAATTAAGGTTTTTAGAAAGATATTTTGATAAAATGCAAGTTTTGAAATTTGAATGGAATAAACTCAAACCAAATATGCTATGACATGATTAAAAATATGAAATTAGGGTTAAGGATTTCAAAATTTAGGTCAAATGACCAAATTGCCCCCGATAGCAAGACTATGGCCTTGAAATCAGGGTTTTTAGAAAGAGATTTTGGTAAAAACTTAGGTTTTATGCACTAAATGAAATCAAATGAGCACAAAATTAAACCTAAAGCATCCTAATATGATTATGAATATGATTAAACCCTAAAAATATATGCTTATGCACGAAAATCCAATAATATCACAAATTTTATGATTTTTGCAGTGTTTTTGGATCTTTCAGGAACCCGGTTTTGCAATTTGCTTGATTCAGCCATCAAATGGATTCCAAAATCCATACAAATTGGTACCTTCACTTTTTATAACCCTAATGTCGAATTGGAATTATAAAAATAATTTTTTTGACATTAAATTAATCCGAAAATTGCATTAAACCCTAAAAATATGCTATTTTTGACCTAATTCACCAACCAGTTTCAGTCCAAGACCTGAACCAGGGGTCAAATCTCCATGGAAATTTATGAAATTTTACAGAGACTAACTAGGAAGAAAAACAGAGATTTCCCAATTTACAGATTGGAAAAATCATCTCCGGTTAGGGAGAAACCTTTCCGGCAATCGGAGCTAAAATATATCACTCTTAACAGGGATTAAAACAGTTATTCCAGATTGAAAATACAGACATAAATAGCAATCCTAAACCAAAATCTCTGAAATTTTAGTGGTGAATAGTAGACAGAAAAATAATAATACTCACTTTTTACAGATCTAAAATCGGATCTGTGGTTTGGGATTTATGACTAACACAAGTCTGATTAGGGTTTTGGTAAACCCTAACGAGTTTTAAATTTAAAAACAGATTCTCTGAAAAGGGAAAAATACTAAACTGTAGCAAAAAAAATTCTTAAAATTTTACAGTAGACAGATCTATTCAATGTGAATCCATAGCATTTTACGAATATAAAATCGGATATAAGACGAGAGAAATATCAGCACAGCAAGTTACCTTCTTGATTTTAACCACGATTTTAAAACTTTAAAAACCCGATTTGATGTCTGATTTTTTTGACAGGCTTCCTGAATCCAAAAACATCTGATTTTTTTACAGTAACTTAAAAACTCATGCATGCATCACATATAAAAAAATCAGAAATAAACAATGAGTTCTTTAATCCGAAATAACATCATCTTTACTGTTCTAAACCTAGAACACACAGAAATTTAAGAAACTTGAAAAACCATGCATTAACTAATGTAAATAAATAAAATAAACCATAAAACAGTAAATAAAACTTATTTCTATGCTATAGAACGTAAAACAAACATAAATAAACCATGAAAATAAAATAAAAACAGGGAATCAATGGCTGGAATTTGATATCACCTTTAAAACATAGATTTAACCCATTAAAAAGGGTAAATCATATATTTTATTGGTTAATATTGTAAAGAATCATATTAAAATCAATTCTAATGGATTAAAATCTCTGTAAATCACCCAAAACAGGGTTATATCACCTTCTTGGATCGTTCTTGCTAATTCTTGATGGTTCTTGAGGTTGAATCCATGGTTGATCTTCCATAAGGAGGGGTATCTAAGCCTAGATCTAGGTTTAAAGCATTAAAATCATTAAATAAAATATGAAAAAGCAAAGGAAGTCATACCTTGGAGTTGTAGCAATGGAGGAAGGGCTGGAGAGGAGAGAGAAGCTCCAAGAATCCAATAGGAGAGAGATGGAAAAATCGACCCCCTATGGGTCTCTATTTATAGAATTTTTTTAGGTTTTGAAAATTGATAATTTTAAAATTTTTGGACTCTTCTAAGGGGGGCGATTTTGGGGTGGAGTTACCTATCTACCCCTAGTCTAAATTATCCTAAATAATTCCTAATTAACCCCTAGCCTATCCTAGAAAATCCCCAAATGTGGTGCCACTTGGCGTTTTCTCACATTGGGTTTTTAAAACACCTTTAAAAACCTTTAAAAACACTGGTTTTAAAAACTAACTTTAAAAAAATGAGTTTTTCAAAATGGTTTTGACTCTTCTAAACCTCTAACACTAACCAAGACATCAACTAACCTTAGTCTAGCCCTGACTGACTCGAATATGGCGCAACCTCAAGTGGGCCCTACTTGAGTTTTTCTAAAAGCGATTTTAAAACTTGAAATTGAAGGAGTTTTCAAAAGGATTTTCAAAAGTAATCTTAAAATTAGGATTTTTGAAATGGCATAGGGTTCTAACTGAGTTAGAATTCCTCTGGATATGGTGCCAACTGAGTGGGCCCATATCGAGTTTTAGAAATTTTGAAATAAACACTGAAAATGGCTTTGAAAATGAGTTAAAATCGATATTTGAAATTCAAGATCTTTGAAAATAGGGTCTCAAGCGAACTGGAACTCCGGGTTAGAGTCCTGAACTCTTAGGACTCTGAGATTTTAGATTTTAAAAGCCAAATGAAAGAATTTTCAAAAGATTTTATCAAGAAATGATGAAATAAGTCAGAAAACACAGTCAGGGTTAGACTCCTAACTCGACCGAACTCTAAAATAGAGTCCTGAACTAACTGGACTCTGTAAAATGACCTAAATTTTGAAAATAATCGAAAAAGACTAAAAATGGAAGTAGAACAGACTTAAAAACAGACTCCTGACTGGATTAGGACTCTGAGACAGAGTCCTGATCGGACTGAAACTTTCAAAAATTTGAGAAATTTGATGAATAGAGGAATTCAGAAGCGACACCACCTCAATGGGTCTCATCTGTGAATTGAAATCGATCAAAATTTGAATTTGAAATGAATCCAGATTGTTTCCTTGAGAAAATATTTCGAAATATAAAGTCCTGGGGTTGGAAAATGACAGAGTATTGAATAAAAACCCAGGTTTTGAAGTTGATTTTGAAATAAAGCTTTAAAATTCAAATCTGGATTGAATGTTTTGAAAAAGGAGTGCTGGATCTCGAAAATGAGATGCAATGCTATGCAATGACATGCAATGCTATGCAGAATACATGCAATGACATGCAATGATCTGTAATGACTTATGAAATGGACAAACACTGGATGAGGGTGAAAAATTGGGGTGTTTACAGATGCCCCTCTTTGCTGCTAAGCCGGTTGAAAGCCGAGCTTAGTGGCAAAGAAAACACACCAAATTTGGATTTATAAAAATGCCCCAGTTAGATGAATCTGACTGGGTATGAAAGAATTAGTTCAAGTGATGATGGTAGATATGAAATGATGAATAAGGAGAAAATTTTACTTCGAAAAGAAGTGAGATTCAGGTTTTGCCCTTAACCTGGATGGGACAGAAAATACCTCGTGTACAAACGAAGCTCAGGTTTGACCCTTAACCTGACCGGGAAATGAAATACCTCATCAAAGGAGGCTCAGGTTTATACCCTTATCTTGATCGGGCGGAAAATGAAATACCTCATCGAAGGAGGCTCAGGTTTGTACCCTTACCTGATCGGGTAATGAAATACCTCATCAAAGGAGGCTCAGGTTTATACCCTTAACCTGATTGGGCAGAAAATGAAATACCTCACCAAAGTGGGCCCAGGTTTATACCCTTAACCTGATTGGGCAGAAAATGAAATACCTCACTAAAGGAGGCTCAGGTTTATACCCTTAACCTGATTGGGCAGAAAATGAAATACCTCACTAAAGAAGGCTCAGGTTTATACCCTTAACCTGATTGGGTAGAAAATGAAATACCTCACCAAAGGAGGCTCAGGTTTATACCCTTAACCTGATTGAGCAGAAAATGAAATACCTCACCAAAGGAGGCTCAGGTTTATACCATTAACCTGATTGGGCAGAAAATGAAATACCTCACCAAAGGAGGCTCAGGTTTATACCCTTAACCTGATTGGGCAGAAAATGAAATACCTCACCAAAGGAGGCTCATGTTTATACCCTTAACCTGATTGGGCAGAAAATGAAATACCTCACCAAAGGAGGCGCAGGTTTATACCCTTAACCTGATTGGGCAGAAAAAAAATGGACGGAATCCTCGAAAGAAGAGAACGTGATGGAACCTTCGGATTTCCGCACAATGAATCCGATAGGGGTTTTGCAAAAGGAAGGAAATTGGGGTCCCTAAAGCTTGAAAAGGGTTTGATTTTGGGCGTCTCATTGCTGAGACTAAATAGCTTTTGAAATTACCTTTTGCTGAAATTGGTGGCTTAACCTCAAGCCGAAATTGGACTGTCTATGGTGGGACAGTGGGGACATAGGGAAGTGTGCGAATCTGAGAGCCCGTGCGCTCAGATTATACCAAAGAAGGGAAGGAATCTTGAAAACTCCCGTTATCAAGTCCTAAAAGGGATAACAACTGATGTCAGGATGTGCCAAAGATGAACCTCAAACTTTCGCTTCACGCCAGGATAGCCAGAAAATATTGTCAATGAAAATTATTGTTGATTCAAAATAATTGAAAGTGATGCACATTGTTTTGAAAGTATTCCCTCTTTTCTACCTGAAGTATTACCTCCAACTGGGCTTAACTCCGTAGAATCAAGATTCGAATTCAAATTGCTTGCGATTGACTTTCTTTCAAGGAAGCTATCAATTTCCTTGATATGGACGGAAAAGAAAGTATTCTTGATATTGCGAGGGCTATTGGTGAAAGAATATTGATAAAAGAATTTCACAAAATTAAAGAAGATTCTTGATAGATTTGGAAGTCTGATATCCTGGGATTCTTTTCTCATGATGATCTTTCTGCACTCTCTTTTTAGCAGATTGGAGCTCTCTTGGATTTTTCGGGAATTACATCATCCTTCATTTTGGAGATGTCCTGACTTTTCTCTTTTTTTTTCTTGGGAAGGGTACGTCACAAACTTCTTCATCTCAGAGATGTTCCGATCCTTCTTTTCTCTCAAGGATTATCTTGATAGTTATTGGCTTATTGGTTGGGAATCTCTTGATGATAGCTAGAATCAAATATCTTTTAGGGTTTGTCGGTAGGCTCATCACACTCGCCTTCATCTCGACAGTGATCTGAACTTTCCCTGGAAGGATCCGTCACAAACTCCGTCATCTTGAAGATGATCCAAATCTTCTTTGGCCCCGGGGGTCGACTCGCTTAATTCACCTTCATCTTGACGAAAATTGAGAGATCCCTTTTGCAGATATTTAATTGCAGCTTAGGTGATTGAGGAGATATGGAGATTGAGTGGATTTTTTTTTTCTGTATCACCCAGGATATTTCGACTGCTTTATTTTTCAAGAATGGTCTTTAAAAATGTGCCATTGACTGCGATCAATATCAATCACTCATGGCTTGGCAACAACATTGAATTCTCTTTGCTGTCCATATCGCGGATTTATTCTTCATCCTTTTGGTTGGCCAATAGAAAGATTTTGAACTTTGAATCCTTTTTCGTGAAAGCATTGCCCTTTTGGAAGTAATACTGGAGGTATTCTGAAGTAATAATTTTGTGTAATAAAGATTTTTGAAATCAACAAATATTTAATGACAAATTGGCAAAACTTTCTTGAAATCCTTTGTGAAAGCGAGCATTTGAAGCACAACGCAACACATCCATGACAAAAATTCTCTTCTCCTTTCCCCAAAGGAGAAGATTCAGAAATTAGAATTGGGAATTACTCCTCTCTTCCCTGAAGAGGAGGTGTTTGCAAAACGAACTTTCGAAGAGAAATTAAGCTTTCGTCAAAACTTCCTAACATTAGGCTTCTCTTATGGAAAGGGGGCCGGAATTGGTGAGGTTGGTAAATTGGTCATGAAGGAACGAGTTCATCACACTCTCCCTAAAAAGAGGGTCCTTCATGATGAAATGGCCTAGTCTGAAATTATGGGGCCACAAGGAAAGCAAGCCTCCGTCGAGTCTCTCCCTATAAAAAGGGTTCCTTGTGTGAATTTTGGAATTTTGTTTTGCAAACGGTTCACAAAGGCACGAGTCCCTTCAAACTCTCCATAAAAAGGGGCTAAGTGAACGAATTGGATAGCATGCGAAAAGAGCGAGCTCCCTCGAACTCTCCCTATACAAAGGGTCTCTCGCAAGAGAAAATGTTTGAAATTGGTATTGGATGACCAAAAGGGTCAAATTTTGGAAATTGGAATTTTGAAATTTGATATTTGAAATTGGAAAATGGAAATTTGGAAATTGATAATTTGGAAATTGATAATTGGAAATTGGAAATTTGGAATTTGATGAGTGATCAACACGAGGACTGAACTCAAGAGGTCGACTGACATGACCATTCAATGGAACACTAACACGAGCGCTCGATTTTGAAAAGATACCGGTATGCATACCGGTTTAAAAATGTACCAGTTTGGATACTGGATTTTGGAAGATTACTAGTACGAGCGCTGGATTTTGGAAGGTTACCAGTACGAGTACTGGATTTTAAAAGGTTACCAGTACGAGTGCTGGATTTTAAATGGTTACCAGTACGAGCACTGGGTTTTGGAAATTTACCAGCACGAACACTGGATTTTTTGAAAAATTACCAGCACGACACTGGATTCTGAAGAATTACTAATTGATTTTGGTGGAAAATTTTCAGTCTTCACCCTCACGATGACTTGGGCAACTGTCGGGGTCTCAGGATTTATCCCTTATCCTGAATGGGTAATCGATGCAAATGCAAATTGACGCAGATGGATGCGAATGAATGCATGCAAATGCAAATGAATGTAAATGGGTGCACATGCGTGCACAAGTGCGTGAAATGAAAGATTTGTTTATCCTGCCTGCATACGGAATATTTGTAGATAAAAACAAAATTTTAAAATGCCCCAGTGTAACTGGGAAAAAGAATTTTGATCATTATTGAAGAAAATTTGGAAGAATTACAAAGAATAGAGAATTGTTCAAGTATAGAATTTTTTCAAATGTCGAGCATTGATGGGATCTGGTAATTCTATTCCATAAGCATTGATGAGCCGATATAAATTGCGAGGTAGTGCCTCTTTGACAACATAAGGACCTTCCCAATTTGGCGACCATTTGCCACCTAGGCGGTGCCTGAGATAAGCTGTTGATCTGAGCACTAGATCATTGACCCGAAATTTTCTCTCAATGACAGATTTTGCATATTGTCGGGCTATCCTCTGGCGATAGGATTGAGCATGCTCTGCTGCTCTGAGCCTTCTTTCATCGAGCAAATCAAGTTGTACTAGTCGCAGTTGCTGATACTGATCAAGAGGTAATTCTAAAAGTGATGCAAATTTCAGAGCAGGTTTCTGAATATGTAGAGGCAGTACTACTTCAGTTCCGTAGACAAGCTCTGACGGAGTAGCATTCGTTGGAGTTCGAATGGTGGTTCTGTATGCCCATAATGTATCATGAATCTTTTCATGCCAGTCGCGGCCCGTTTCTAAAGTTCGCTCCAGGATTCAAATCAGAATCTTGTTGGTAGCCTCTGCCTGCCCATTCCCTTGAGGATAATAAGGAGCGGAAAAATGATGATGAATTCTGAACTTTAAGCAGAATGTCCTCATTCTCTCATTCTTGAAATGACTGCCATTATCCGACACAATATCATGTGGTATACCGAAACGGCAAAGGATATTCTTATGGATGAAAGAAACCACGTGTCGACCTTCTACTGTGCGTAGAGTGACTGCTTCCACCCACTTAGTAAAGTATTCTGTTGCGGCAAGAAAATATTTATGACCATTGGAGGCTGAAGGAGTGATGGGGACTACAACATCGAAAGCCCACATGGAAAATGGCCATGGCGAGACGACAGATTGCAAGTATGTCGCTGGCGCATGAATGGAAGGTGCATGCATCTGACATTGAACGCACTTCTTCACAAAACGATAGTAATCTTGTTGCATAGTTTTCTAATAATATCCTGCTCGGATGATTTGTTTGACGAGAGTCTGATAACCAACATGACCACCCCAAATGCCTTCATGTGCTTCTTGCACAACTTCTTTGGCTTCTTCTTCGTCCAAACATCTGGAATACTCAGAACTGAATCCACGACGATAAAGGACGTCGGCAAGAATAAAATATCGAGCAGACATGCGTTGAATTGCTCGCTGCTCTCTCTTTGATAATTCTGGAGGAAATTCGTCAGTTTTAACAAAATTCTTGATATCATGATACCAGGGCTTCTTCTTTTGCTCAGCCTGGTTTATCTGCTCTACTGGGACGAAAGCGGGTTGATCAAGTCTACCAATTTCAAATGAGCGACAAGATTCTCCACTCCTGAAAGACATGATGGATCCCAGATTAGCTAAACTGTCTGCAACTTGATTGAAATCTCTCTTGATATGAAAAAGTTGGAATTCTTCGAATTTGTTGGCAAGAGCTGAGACAATCTTCTGGTAAGGAAGTAATTTCTGATCTTTCACTTGCCATTCGGCCAGAACTTGATTGACGATTAACAAAGAATCGCCATAAGCATGCACTCTTTTGACATTGAAGTCCTGTAGAATTTTCAGACCTTGTATCAAAGCTTCATACTCGGCCATATTATGAGTGCACTGAAAATCCAGTTTAAGAGAAAAGGGAATCATCTCCTTCTCTGGTGTAATTAGCAGAATTCTGATTCCTATGCCTGCCATATTCTTGGAACCGTCGAAGAATAAATTCCAAATTTGGGATTGTTGAATATTGCAGATCCGCTCATCGGGGAAATCATCCTCAGCTTTAACATCCTCTGCTAGAGGAAAATCTACTAATTGGTCTGCAATTGCTTGGCCTTTGATAGATTGCTGAGAGACATATTCCAAGTCGTATTGCATTAATAGGACTTGCCATTTGGCAATCCGTCCGCTGAGGAAGGGTTGTTCCAGAATATACTTGAGAGGATTTAATTTAGATAGAATCTTGACTTCAGACGCCAATAGATAATGTCGCAATTTTTGACACATCCATACCAGAGCTAGGAATGTCTTCTCTATTTGAGAGTATTTCTTCTCATAATCAATAAAGGTCTTGCTCACATAGTAAATGGCATGTTCTATCAAGCTGCCTTCTTCGTATTGCGCCAGGAATCCGCCGCAAGCAACTTGATTAACTGAAATGTATAGCAATAGGGGTTTCCCTAATTCTGGCGGCTTTAAAACAGGAGGATTGAGAAGATATTTCTTGATGCGTTCGAACGACTGCTGACACTCTGGTCCCCATTCGAACCTCACTCCTTTTCTGAGCAAATGGTTGAAAGGCTCACATCACATGGCCAAATTAGAAATGAATCGCCGAATTGATTGCATGCGTCTTTGAAGGCTACGCAATTCTTTGAGATTAGTCGGAGGTGACATGCCAATGATAGCTTTGGCCTTAGCGGGATCCATTTCTATCCCCTTCCTGCTGACCAAGAAGCCTAGCAACTTGCCTGATTCGACTCCAAAGACACATTTTTGTGGATTGAGTCTTAGCTTGTAAAGAATGAGTCACTTGAAAACTTGATTGAGAGCTTCGATGTGATCTTCCTCTTCTTTGGATTTCACTAGAATATCATCGACATATGCATCCATGATTTTGTGCATCTGATCATGGAAAATAACAGCCATAGCACGCTGATAGGTTGCCCCAGCATTCTTGAGCCCAAAAGGCATGACTGTATAACAGAAAGTGCCCCATGGCGTGGTGAAGGATGTTTTGGATTAGTCACGAGCGGCCAACTTGATTTGATTATATCCGGAGTATCCGTCCATAAAGGAAAACATAGCATGCCCGGCTGTGCTATCGACTAGGAGATCAATGTTTGGGAGCGGATAGTCATCCTTCGGAGTTGCTTTATTGAGATCACAGAAGTCGATACAGATTCGCACTTTCCCATTCTTCTTAGGAACTGCTACGATATTCGCCAACCAATCCGGGTAATCAATTGCTCGAATGAATCCTGCTTTAAGCAGATCCTCAAGTCCTTCCTTGACCTGCTGCTCGATTCGAGGATCCATTTTTCTCAACTTCTGTTTGACTGGTTTCTCCTCAGGCTTCAGAACGAGACGATGTTCCACCAATTTCGGATCTAAACCTGGCATATCCTCATAAGTCCATGCGAATACTTCTTCATGCTGCTTGAGGAAATTAGTGAGCCTTTCTTTCTCTCCTAGACTCAAACCACTGCCAATCTTGAGAATTTTAGGATCGTCTTCTGATCCGATATTGATATCCTCAGTCGGATCTTGAACTAAGGATGATGGCTCATCTTGCTTCTGAACCGATGCAAATTCTGGCAATTCTTGAAGAGCTGAATCGAACTCTGCGGATTCTTCTGACTGCTTTGCAGTCTGCCTGCATTCTGTTCTTGTTCTGACCTGATGAATTATTGCTGATTTCGAACAAGCTTTTGGATTAAAGACGAGCTTCTTGATAGATCGGGAAGACATTCTGAAAATTGGAGGATAAATTGATTTAGGGAAATTGCTCATCATGAAATAAAATGCTTCTATTGAAAATAATTGGAAAGATAAAAGAGCAAAATGATTTTAATATTGAGGAGTAAAGAGACAAATGGCACCAAGATAGACAAAGGAAACTGGCAACTTTATTGAAAGATAGAATTAATCAAAATGACAATGATGAAAATGAAATGGGATATCATCCCGACAAAAGAATAGAAAAGGAAAGACAAAGGAATTCTTCTAATGCGCTCCCTTAATAAAAACAATCCCTTTCTGAGATTTGCGGCCATTAAAGCCCAATCCGGCTCTTTTAGGGCAGTGCTGAGGAATCACTGGTTCAAGACGACCATCTTCATTTTTGCCTAGGCATCGAAAAGGCTGGTAACCGTGCTTCATTAGTAAATCAAATCCCTTCTTAGCTTTCATAAATTGGGGGAATAGTGGATGATCCTTAAGTGTGTTGTAATCAATTCGTCCTCCAATCTTGAAGAACTGTGGACCTCCCCATCGGGTCGCAGCCACTGTATGCTCGGGTTGCTCTGCCGTCTGCATGATTCCCGAGTCCTCTTCGAAGCTGACCTCTTCAATACCCCTAATGCTAGGGATATCAGTAGTGAAAGAGGGCCTGAGAACCAAGGGCTGTACTAGCCTCTGCTCCGGATCTTCGCCTAAGACTGTTGTGATCATACCACCTTTTGACCACTTGATGCACTGATGAAGAGTAGACGGTACTGCGTTTGTGTTGTGGATCCATGGTCTCCCGAGAAGTAGATTATAAGTGGGCGGCGCATTGACCACGTGAAAGAGAATTGAATGGACCGAGTAGTCAATGAAGATCTCTAGGAATATTTTTCCTTTCGCTGTTTGGCCATGATTGTCGAACCCATAAATGGTGATTGGATCTGGAATGTATTCTTCTTCTTTTATGCCCAAAGCTTTGGCGGTCATTTCCGGACATATATTGAGGCTGCTGCCTCCATCGATCAGCACATGAGGAACTGTCATCCCTCTGGTTCGAACCACAACATACAAGGCATTGTTATGGAACACATGAGGCTTAGGGAGATCCTCATCGGAGAAAGTAACTGGAGCATTAGTCATGGCCTGATTGACTATGTGGGCCATGTCTTCCGGAGTTATGCTTGGTTTCACCTTGATTTTCTGTAGCAGATCATTCAACACCTGCTGATGCTTGGCGGAAGCTTGAGTTAAGTCCAAAATTGAGACATTGGATAATGTTGTAATAGGCTTTAGAGTTGATGTCTCGCTTTTCTTTGTGGTGGACTTAATGAGATGCTTAGGGAGCCATGGCATACTTCTGGCTACCTCAGGAGATATCCCAGCGGGCTTGTCAGATACTTTCAATTTGCCGAAAGCTGAAATAAGGTCCATCTTCTGGGCCTTGGACTGAGCCTGCTGCAATACCAGGACTTGATACTGAGCTTGCATGTCATTTTCAGAGCACGGCCTGATATGCTCCTGTGGTTGAAATGACTGTTCGATGATGACTACTGTAGAATGACGAGGGAATGGCTCTTTCAAAATATCTATATTCTCGTCTTCGGCACCTTCTATCAGAAGATTCTTGTCAATAAGATCTTGAACTATGTTCTTGAGAACGATGCAATTCTCGGTATTTTGCCCCACTGTTCTGTGGAACTTGCAGAATTGGTCTTTGAATTTTTCCATAGGAACGGGAGGATCGGCCAGCCTTGGCAATTTGACCATCTCCTTGGTCAACAGGTATTCGAGCACAGTCTCGAGTGATTGATCTAATGGAGTGAACTTCCTCTCATAGCTCCATCCTTCGTGCTTCACTTTCTCTCAGGGTTTTGGTCCCTGCTCCAGCTGAAGCGGCTTGTTGAATTGCAGGATCGACTTCCCTTTCTGATCATTCCTGTTTGAACCTCCTGCCCCATAACAGAAGTTTCTATTCTGCCCCTTGCGATGATTCCATTTATTATTACTGACAGAATTAGTGAAGTGAGTCTTCTTCTTTGACTCGTTCTGGCCGCTGTTCTTGGTGAAAGTGAAACCTTCATAGAAACCATTCTCCATACTCAATTCGATCCACTCGGCTCGCTCTGTTAATTCAATAAAGGTTCTGGATGGTGTAGTGGAGATAAGGCCTTTTAGAGGCTGCGAGAAATTGCTTAGAATCAAGGACAAAGCATGCCCTTCTGATATGGGGTCTCTCATCTTGTTGCAAGCTGACCTCCAGCGATGGATAAAATCTCGGGCCTTTTCATTTTCTCTCTATTTCAGGCCACAGAGGTGGCTGAGGGTCGGGAGCGCCTCAGCATTGAACAGAAAGCGCTCAATGAACATATTCACCACCTTATCAAATTCTTTCAGCTCTATGGGGTTGATATGCTCCGAGTACCATTTAGCTGCAGTTCCCTCCAGGCTGCGAGGGAAGCAAAGGAAGAGTGCCCGATTGTCATGCTTGAATCGTGAACATTCAGCGAAGAACATGGCGAGATGAGCCTTAGGGTCGCTAGAACCATCGAACTTGATAAATTTTCTGGGGAGATTTTCCAGATTGTCGTCCCCATCTAAACCATCGTAGAAGTCTTCGCTGGTGAAGACTTTCTTGCCCTTGTCGCGGGCCTGCAGATCTTTGACCATTTTCATCATGTCTTTTAGCTGTGACTGAGTAGGGTCATTAACAGACTGATTTTTGGATTTGTAAGCTGACCCCTGACCCTGAGTCGACCTTTTGAATTCATGTTTGTTTTCACATTCTTTGTCAGCATCGTCAGCTGATTCTGACTCATCAGATATTTCCTCGTGACGATTCTGCTTTTTGCTGATCTTCACATTCTTGACGGCATGACCCTTATCTTTTTGTTTGATCTGAATTTGCTCAGTACTGGCCTCAGCTTGCTCTGCCAGCATCTTGGTCATCATTTTTTTGAACATGACGTACATTTGGGGATCGATGCCATCATCCTCCTGCTGACCCTGACTCTGGATGGATCGAGGTGAGTCCATCTCTTCTTCTAAAGCTACTGAGTACGCGACGCCTTCAACTGATGTGGTTCTCTTTCTGGATCTTGTATTAACCATCGGGTATCACAAATTTTCTCTTGGATATTGCTGATGCTCTCTGCAGGGCAGAACTGATGGTTAGGCTTCTAAAGAAGATTTGGTTTAGAGGAAAATATTTGTTAAGAATTTTGGTAGACAATTGAAATAATATCCCATTACTAGGGATTGAGTCGTCGCTGGGATTACGACAATTGTGTTGCTATTCTTTGCAAGATAAACAACTGAAAATATGCCTTGTTACCTAGGCGAGGTCGTCAAACCAATGTAAAATAAAGGAATTTTTATTGAGGGGAAAAACATGATTTTATCAATAATACACTTGACAGAGGGGAGGGGGACAAACAATTTTCCACCACTCCAGATAATCAGAAGATACACGGGGACTAGGAAAAATAGTAAGACTGACAAAGTAATCCCAGCCATGTCTGGCAGAATGGTATGCTCCGGACAACTGATCTGATGTGAGATCGAATTCTGGCAGAACCCCTGCTAGTGGACGAATCTCTATGCGCTTCTGCCTCTGAGAGAACTGCCTGACACACCGCTCTGGATGATAGTATGCGCAGAAAAACGGGCCAAGTAGCCTGAATCGCTTGTCGTATGCATAAGTATATCTAGGAGGTGATTCCTGACGATCAAAGTAGTCCCATACGACCTCTTCCTCCTGAAGGTTGTCGAGCAAGAACCGGTATCGCGCAACTGGAAGAAGCTTTTCACCATTGTATCTGAAGGAACTGGCTCGGACTAGCACATGCCGGAGGAACCAAGACTGCAAGGCATAGGTGCATCCTTCGACTAGGATCGACTCTTCGAGTGCGAAACGAGTCAACCCTCGGTATAGAAAGGCGAGTGCGGCCATGACTATCGAGAGGCGGCTGGTCTGTCGACTTCCCCATCTCCTTAGAAGCTGAATTATTCTGATATCTATGTAATTTCGTCCGTCGGGAAAGAAAGCCAATCCCACCGTGCACAGAACCATCGCGTGCTGAATTCTCTCTCGAGCTGTCCTGGACAACGAGCTGACTTCCACAAATGTCCCATACTCTTTGTAGATTTCGAGCAAGTCCACATATTCATTCCCATCCTCCTCGATCAAGGACCACGACTTACGTCCTGTCTTGCGAGCTAGGGCATCTTTTGGGTCCAGACCCTTGACATTAATCAAAAACTGCTTCTCCAATGGATCTCCAGGCTGACCGGCTGGCTCGGGAAATCCCATAATCTCTGAAAATTCATCCATCAGTACTGTCATCTCGCCCCACGGGAACCAGAAGGTAGAAGTGCTCGGATTCCACCGCTCTGCTAGTGCATGGATCAAGTTGCCGTTGACTGTCTGCTTTCCCACTGCGGACGCCAGTTCCAATCTACACTCGTCCAGATGGTCCGGAAACATACGAGAGAAGTTCTTGAACCATGAATAATACCACCGGGGAAAGAAGGATCCGGTGCTGAGGACTCGATGTTCGGGAAGACGTTGTCGCACCTCGTAGGAGATGTGACCCTCAAGGAAGACTGAATCAAGCTGACTGGATGCCATCGGACTGAAAGACATGGAAATAGGAATAAGACTTGGAAAATACAGAAATTTTGGGGAAAATGCAGGCAGGATAAAAATAAAGCAGGAAATTCGAGATCCAGAAGACAGGAGAGATGGGAAATCACCTGGAGTTTTGAAGGAAATTAAGGGAAATTTGAAAAATCGTCCAGGGTTTGAAGAAATAAATGGAAAATGAAGTATTTTGGAAAATCGTTCAAGGTTTAAAACATGGACAGTACATGGACATAGATTGGGGGAATTTTGAGAAAATCGTCCAGTATTTTAGAAAACTGGGAAAATATGGAAAATAAAAGGAAATGACTAACATATTCAATCACATTCTGCACAAACAAGTATGCACATACAGCATTCCCTAAAAGCTGACTCTAGATGCACAAATTTTGAAATGGCTGTAGGACCTTAATCTTAACTCTAAGGTTCAGATCAACTGTATCCAATCCAGTTATGCCTATATACTCAAGCCAAGGCTCGATGTACGTGGCATAAAATCAATTTCTCCGGTTCTAGGTTCAAGTTTTCCAACATCCTTGAGCACCTGCCGATATACGTTGGACTATGACCCTTGGTACGTGGCAGGGGAGGTTTCACCCAAATAGGTGGCCCAGTTGTGAGGCTCTGTCCCGAACTATGGTTCTGGAAGAGAAACCAGCAACGTGAAGACCGGGACAATATAGGTGGGGTGGTTTTTGAAAACATGAGCTCATGCAATCAAATCAGAAGGCTCTAAAACCTAAAGAGATAGAGATTTTGAAATATTTGAAGAAGCAAACATTGTTTTCATACAATTCCTAAATTGAGGAGTGTTGTATTAGACCTAAGTCTATGTGAGCATGAATAATTCTCCTCAATATGGTCCTACCAAACCATACCTAGTCTATATGCATTCCATGTCAGCTGGGTTCAAGTCTAGGCTCCTAGGTTCACATGATATCATAAAGCAAAGCTGACATTCCATGGAAATCGATTTTGACAATTTGAACTAAGTAGAGCATTAGATTGATCAGGCAAAGACAGGTCCCATCACGGTCGCCAAACCTGTTATCATCGCAAAATTTTTAACTTTTTGCGAGTCAAACTGACCTTTGAAAATAGTTTTTGAAAATAACTCGCCTCCGTTTAAAATGCGGGAAAATTCCGTAGAATGGGACTCGCCTGTCGGTACGAGGTTCAACCGTTCCTGCCACCTTTAACAGGGGTAATCGAACCAAGGATCAATCTTATGCTCTACTCTATTCAACTTGTCTAAATCATATTCTAAATTCTAAATGCACATAGAATCAGGCATGTGCTATGAATTTTCAGAAAATGCACATTTTGAAAACATGATGTTTGCTTTGAATGATTGAAATATTTAGAAAATGTAAATATTGGAAATGATATCATATGGAAAATCGTGAATTAGGACTTGAAAAATATTTCTGAGGAAAGCAAAAATCGATTTCTGGGGAAATCTTGAGATTTTATGAAAATCAATTATGAGAAAACTTGGTTTCTCTGAATTCCAACTTTGAACTTGAAAATATAACTTGAAATTTTGAATTTTGAACTTGAGAAACACTTGAAACATACTTTGATATTTTCATATTCTGAGAAAATCGATTTCTCCATATGACTTAGAAAATTTTGAGAAAATGAACTTTTTTGAATTAAAATTTGAATTGGAATTGGCAAATGCATGAAATGAATGAATATGATTTTGAGGAATTGAGAAATACTTTTTGTATTTTTGAGAAATGCAGTGCATTTTTGAAGTTAGCCTAAGAGTGTAGGCTGAATGTGGCTAATGTGAAGATCATAAATCTAAGTATCATTCGTATTCTGACTATGGCCATAAATACAAATTCCACCAAGTTTATAAACTTCATAGAAGCTAGTGCATGTGCCATTCGTGTAGACCATGGTGAATTTGTAAAAATATGCATGAATCATCATCCATCACACATTAAAATTATAAAAATAAACTATATGCAATGCAACCTAAGCTAAGCAAGAAATGTAAATTCTTATTCCAAAGTTTAATTACAAATTACATCACTATTGAAATTTAAATACATGAAAAATAAAGTCTTCAATGTACCTGCAAAACTAGAAAACTTGGTTAATGAAAATATGTTGGCTTTTCTAGATTTATCCAGTAATATCTAGAAATTACTGGATTTTGCTAGATATAAGCCTTTTCCTTGATTCCCTTAAATAAAAATGATAAGGTATAAAATAAAATGAAATAAATAAGGAAGATAAGATATGAAATTTCAAAATTGGGGTCCAAATGACCAAAATACCCCTAATAACAAGACCATGGCCTTGAAATTAGGGTTTTTAGAAAGATATTTTGATAAAATGCAAGTTTTGAAATTTGAATGGAATAAACTCAAACCAAATATGCTATGACATGATTAAAAATATGAAATTAGGGTTAAGGATTTCGAAATTTAGGTCAAATGACCAAATTGCCCCCGATAGCAAGACTATGGCCTTGAAATCAGGGTTTTTAGAAAGAGATTTTGGTAAAAACTTAGGTTTTATGCACTAAATGAAATCAAATGAGCACAAAATTAAACCTAAAGCATCCTAATATGATTATGAATATGATTAAACCCTAAAAATATATGCTTATGCACGAAAATCCAATAATATCACAAATTTTATGATTTTTGCAGTGTTTTTGGATCTTTCAGGAACCCGGTTTTGCAATTTGCTTGATTCAGCCATCAAATGGATTCCAAAATCCATACAAATTGGTACCTTCACTTTTTATAACCCTAATGTCGAATTGGAATTATAAAAATAATTTTTTTGACATTAAATTAATCCGAAAATTGCATTAAACCCTAAAAATATGCTATTTTTGACCTAATTCACCAACCAGTTTCAGTCCAAGACCTGAACCAGGGGTCAAATCTCCATGGAAATTTATGAAATTTTACAGAGACTAACTAGGAAGAAAAACAGAGATTTCCCAATTTACAGATTGGAAAAATCATCTCCGGTTAGGGAGAAACCTTTCCGGCAATCGGAGCTAAAATATATCACTCTTAACAGGGATTAAAACAGTTATTCCAGATTGAAAATACAGACATAAATAGCAATCCTAAACCAAAATCTCTGAAATTTTAGTGGTGAACAGTAGACATAAAAATAATAATACTCATTTTTTATAGATCTAAAATCGGATCTGTGGTTTGGGATTTATGACTAACACAAGTCTGATTAGGGTTTTGGTAAACCCTAACGCATTTTAAATTTAAAAACAGATTCTCTGAAAAGGGAAAAATACTAAAACGTAATAAAAAATTCTGAAAATTTCACAGTAGACATATCTATTCAATTTAAATCCATAGCACTTTACGGATCTAAAATTGAATATAAGACGAGAGAAATATCATCACAGCAAGTTACCTTCTTGATTTTAACCATAATTTTAAAACTTTAAAACCCCGATTTCATGTCTGATTTTTTTGACAGAGTTCCCGAATCCAAAAACCTCTGATTTTTTTACAGGAACTCAAAAACTCATGCATTCATCACATATAAAAAAATCAGAAATAAACAATGAGTGCTTGAATCCGAAATAACATCATCTTTACTGTTCTAAACCTAGAACACACAGAAATTTAAGAAACTTGAAAAACCATGCATTAACTAATGTAAATAAATAAAATAAACTATACAACAGTAAATAAAACTTATTTCTATGCTATAGAACGTAAAACAAACATAAATAAACTATGAAAATAAAATAAAAACAGGGAATCAATGACTGGAATTTGATATCACCTTTAAAACATAGATTTAACCCATTAAAAAGGGTAAATCATATATTTTATTGGTTAATATTGTAAAGAATCATATTAAAATCAATTCTAATGGATTAAAACCTCTGTAAATCACCCAAAACAGGGTTAGATCACCTTCTTGGATCTTTCTTGCTGATTCTTGATGGTTCTTGAGGTTGAATCCATGGTTGATCTTCCATAAGGAGGGGTATCTAAGCCTAGATCTAGGTTTAAAGCATTAAAATCATTAAATAAAATATGAAAAAGCAAAGGAAGTCATACCTTGGAGTTGCAGCAATGGAGGAAGGGCTGGAGAGGAGAGAGAAGCTTCAAGAATCCAATAGGAGAGAGATGGAAAAATCGACCCCCTATGGGTCTCTATTTATAGAATTTTTTTAGGTTTTGAAAATTGATAATTTTAAAATTTTTGGACTCTTCTAAGGGGGGCGATTTTGGGGTGGAGTTACCTATCTACCCCTAGTCTAAATTATCCTAAATAATTCCTAATTAACCCCTAGCCTATCCTAGAAAATCCCCAAATGTGGTGCCACTTGGCATTTTCTCACATTGGGTTTTTAAAACACCTTTAAAAACCTTTAAAAACACTGGTTTTAAAAACTAACTTTAAAAAAATGAGTTTTTCAAAATGGTTTTGACTCTTCTAAACCTCTAACACTAACCAAGACATCAACTAACCTTAGTATAGCCCTGACTGACTCGAATATGGCGCCACCTCAAGTGGGCCCTACTTGAGTTTTTCAAAAAGCGATTTTAAAACTTGAAATTGAAGGAGTTTTCAAAAGGATTTTCAAAAGGATTTTCAAAAGTAATCTTAAAATTAGGATTTTTGAAATGGCATAGAGTTCTAACTGAGTTAGAATTCCTCTGGATATGGTGCCAACTGAGTGGGCCCATATCGAGTTTTAGAAATTTTGAAATAAACACTGAAAATGGCTTTGAAAATGAGTTAAAATCGATATTTGAAATTCAAGATCTTTGAAAATAGGGTCTCAAGCGAACTAGAACTCCGGGTTAGAGTCCTGAACTCTTAGGACTCTGAGATTTTAGATTTTAAAAGCCAAATGAAAGAATTTTCAAAAGATTTTATCAAGAAATGATGAAATAAGTCAGAAAACACAGTCAGGGTTAGACTCCTAACTCGACTGAACTCTAAAATAGAGTCCTGAACTAACTGGACTCTGTAAAATGACCTAAATTTTGAAAATAATCAAAAAAGACTAAAAATGGAAGTAGAACAAACTTAAAAACAGACTCCTGACTGGATTAGGACTCTGAGACAGAGTCCTGATCGGACTGAAACTTTCAAAAATTTGAGAAATTTGATGAATAGAGGAATTCAGAAGCGACACCACCTCAATGGGTCTCATCTGTGAATTGAAAACGATCAAAATTTGAATTTGAAATGAATCCAGATTGTTTCCTTGAGAAAATATTTCGAAATATAAAGTCTTGGGGTTGGAAAATGACAGAGTATTGAATAAAAACCCAGGTTTTGAAGTTGATTTTGAAATAAAGCTTTAAAATTCAAATCTGGATTGAATGTTTTGAAATAGGAGTGCTGGATCTCGAAAATGAGATGCAATGCTATGCAATGACATGCAATGCTATGCAGAATACATGCAATGACATGCAATGATCTGTAATGACTTATGAAATGGACAAACACTGGATGAGGGTGAAAATTTGGGGTGTTTACACAGTGATAAGGTAAAATGGTACTACTGCTGATTTTAAAGTCTACTTTGGATTGGGGCTAATACGGCTAGATGTAAGTGACGAATGTTGTTGTTTACAGGAAGATACATGGATATGGTAGGTTAAGGGATGTGCAAGATGTATGTATTTGTCAATGAGTAAATACCTGAATGGGCAATATGGATGGAAACCAAATGGGTCATCTTGGAGCAAATATCAAATGCCTACATGCTATGACAGGTAAAACAACAAATTTGTAAATAGAAGAAAAAAGAAAGTGGGGACCTGTAAGGTGGTGTTGAAACCATCTGCATCTTCTGTCAAGCTTGGAGCTTCCTATGCATGAAGTGAGTTGCTGGAAGATGGCAAGGTGGGCATAAATATTAGGAATGCAAACAGAAGATGGAAGCAGTATACAAAGGTAGAGACTGGCTGTAATGGCATGCGAAGATGCAGTAAACAGTGTAATTTACAAAATAAAAACAATGTAAGCGTGCAAGTAGGTGCAGGAAATGAAACCAACACATATTGTGGTGAATGTTAAAGAGGTGAATGAATGTGCTGCGCAACAAAGTGTAAGTGATATGCTGAGCAGGGGTCATCATTTGTGAAAATACGAGTGAGTGATGGTGGTTTCAACCCAACTAATTCTATGCAGCATTCTGAGGTGATCTTGCAGGAAATCCACCAGCAGTATTTATTGGGCTCGCCACCTTCATCCACTCCTAGCAACAATTGGATTTTCAATAGCCTTTCCTGTAAAGGGATGGAATCAAGCTTATCCACAGGATGAAGACGACAGGTAATTTGAGCGATGATGATGGCACGGTAATGTTGTTACTCAGGTTGTAGGCGCAACCGAAAAGGAAAAAAAGAAAAAGAAAGAAAAAAAGAAAAATAAATAAATATATATATATATATACATATATATATATATATACAGCATAGCTTGATACTTACCTATTGGTGGCTAGCATTTGCTTCTGTGAGGATGCAGCATAGCTGTTTGAAAAATTATAGCAAGAAGAATTTGCAGAAACTCTATTACTACATCTCTCAACAATTGGAACAGATTCTTTGGATTTCACTGAACAAACTTTGTTGACCATTTTCGAATTTCCTTCAAGTATGTTGGTGCTCGCAAGCAAGACTGAGACACTCAAAGCTAGAAGAGCTACAGCATCAGGGATAACAAGTTGATACACATGTCTACAATATTCTTTAAGTGGAGCAACTGTACTGCAAATACCTAATAGCTCAGCTACATTAGCAAAGTATGGTCCGGCCCTTCACAAAAAAAAGTCATTTGTAAGACTGGATAATTTGACAAGGTTGTTTTACCGTGAGCCTAATACAGGCATGTAGATCATTCTCAGGGCAAATTTATTCTGTTGTGGGTTCAGGTTGATTTCACTATCCACATTGGGTTCCAAAACAAAAACTAGTAAGTTATCAGAATAGATCACATTCTCTTTGATGACATGCTTGAGTCTTATTGGGAAATAAAGGCCTTCCCTTAGTGATAATTGGAATGTGCTTTCACATAAATTTTTCACAGTAATTGAGAATAGGAATTGGTAACTAATGAAAGAGGTATTTCTGGTGATTCAGATGCAGACATATATCCTTAAATAACTTCAGCAGATCAGGTCTTTCTAAATGGATGAGCTAATTAATAGCACCTTGATGAAAGCATCAGGCTCCAAGATTCAAACAGCAGAGGAGTTCCCAATGTCACACAACGAGGCAGATCCTCTGCGCAGGCACCGTCTTATGTATTGTACATCATGCAATGTTCAAAATATATACAGAGATGTATCTTTATAAGAGTTGATTTCCAGGGTACGAGGAGTTGTACAATGTTTTATTTAGATTCCAAGCCTTCGGGGGCACCGACTCACTCCCTGTTTATCGCAGGTGTCATAGTTGCCTTGAGATTTCCTTACCCACATCAGATCCATTCCCCCTCATTTTTTTTTGAGATCGTCTTCAGTATTTATCGATGAAGGACAAGATTATAATGATAATCCAAAAAAAAAAATGCTAAAACAAAGCAAAAAAAAAAAAAAAAAAGAAAGTATACAATCAAAAGAATCCAAGACTTAAGAAGGGACATTCAAATGTGAATCGGAAATTAAGAAGGGGTGATAATAAAAAAAAAATGCAAGGATCCTCAGATGAATTAAAAGAATAAGAGAAAAGTGTCGGAGTGATTAACCCCTTTTCCTGTTGCATTAGGAGGTGTTTGAAATTGACGCAGGCAATTTCAACACCATCTATGGTGCATTGAGGGGACCAGAACAGAAGATTACTATAAATTTCAGGGAAGAGAAAAAAAAAATTCAGAGATGGGGAATTCAAAGATTAAAAAGGGGAGAAAGAACACTTACTGGATTCCTTTTCACCGTAGGTATTAATTTCCTTCACCCAAGCTGGACCGTTAGTAGCACAGCAAATTATCCACCAGAGGTTTGAAGCTTCGTTGATATTTCACAATGTAACTCTACAGGGGTCGGCCAGCGTTCTTTTGGGGGACTTCCTTTAGCAGGGATGAAGAAGAAAACTGTTGGTGTTGGTCAGGATTTCTTCATAAGAGAGAGGTAAAAGGAAGATCGGAGATGGATGAAAAGGAGGCAGGAAAATGGATTTTTGATCGATGCTTTCTTTTCCCCCTCTTTGAAGAAACCTCGATACCCCTTTTTAAAGAGAAGATCGAAGTTTCCTGATGGAGAATCCGTTAAAGATTGAAGGCTGAGAAGAAAAGGAGTTGTTCAACATGGACGATGATGGGGAAAGAGGAAAACGCGCGGGAACGATTCGTTGGAAATTTTCCCTTTTTCAAAAGAAGGGTCCCTTTTAAGAAAATTTTTTATAAAATGGTTTTCAATTGAGTTTTTTAGCAAAATTCAACTTTTTCAAGTTTTAAAACCATATGCTTTCCTCATAGTTTTCCAATTTTTTTGATTTTTGGAACAAAAATCTAAGATTTTACGAGAAAACAAAGATTAAACAATAAATTTTTTTTTGTATTTTTCTAAGAAATATTTACAAAAGTGTTTTTCCGAGAATTTCAGTCCATTTTGGAGAAATTCCTTCAGAAGAATGGGCTCGGACCCGAGTTTTGAGAAAATGTTTGAGTTTTGAAACTCGAATCGAGAAATACAACGTGATGGATCCAAACGGAGGTCGGAGGGACTGTCCAAGCTATTTAAAAACTATTTTTGGTATTTTCTTAAAAATTGGATAATGAGACTCAAATTTGGATCAGGACGATGGGTCCGGATCCGAAACCAAGTCAGACATATAAATTGAAATTAATTTCAGTAAAACTTGAGAAATGTATTGGAATTTAGATTTAAAAGAGACTCAATCGCTCAGAAAATGATATCAGCGGCAAAAGGGGAATATTTAAAAAGATTTTGAAAAATTTAGGGTGTTTACAATCAGGACTCTATCTTTCATCGCGAATCTGCCTGTTTTTAATCAAATCTTTCAAAGAGAAGTCAAAAACTCAGAGTTTTGGTTGAATTAGGACTCTGTTCGAAGAGTCTCAGTTGGATCAGGACTCTGACCCTTATTTCAATTTTGAGAGAATCCCTCCAAAATCTCTTCATTTATCTTTTCAAATTTCAAAATTGTTGCATTTCTATCACAGAGTTTCAAAATTTTGAGATTTTATCCTAGAGTCCTGATCAAATCAGGACTCTATCCTGAGTTCATTTTCTCACTTCATTTTCACTGGTTTTCAAAAGTTTCTTTTAAAGACTCATCATTTGTTTTCTAGAAAACAAAAATTCTCAGAATTTTAGTTGAATTAGGACTCTTCCTCAGAGTCCTAGTCAGATCAGGACTCTGAACCAGACTTCAATTTTATCTTATTTTCACATATTTTTCAAGATCCTCTCATTTGTTTTCTCAGAAAATACAAAATTCTGAGAGTCCTAGTCCAATTAGGACTCTGTCCTCAGAGTCCCAGTTGGATCAGAACTCTATTTTGATTTCAATACTTGTTGCTATTTTCATAGTTTTTGCAAACTCTTTCATTAGTTTTTCAGAAAATACCAAAAAAAATCTAGAGTTTTAATCCGATCAGGACTCTGTCCTAGATTCCTAATCGAGTTCGAGTCTATTCTGAAATTTGTTTTTACTTTCATTTTCATTTGTTTTTCAAAAACTAGGTCATTTTGCAGAGTCCTAGTTGATTCAGGACTCTATTTCAGAGTTTCGGTTGAGTTAGGACTCTAACCCTGACTACATTTTTTAACTTATTTTACCAATTTTGATGAGATATTTCAAAAAACTTATTTATTTGGCTTTCAAAAACCTAAAATCTCATAGTCCTAATTGGTTTAGGAATCTGGTCCAGAGTTTTAGTTCGCTTAGGACTCTGTTTTAAAAACCTTTGAATTTCATCTGAAGATTTTAACCCCTTTTCAAAGCCATTTTTAGTCTTTATTTCAAAATTTTCAAAACCTTGATGTGGAGCCCACTCAGTTGGTGCCATATCCAGAAGAGGTCTGACTCAGTGAGGACTTTATGTAATTTCAAAACTTTCAATCTCAAGTCTACTTTTGAATATTTTTTGAAAAACCTCTCATTTTCAAGTTTTAAAAATTCTTTTTAAAAATTCAAGTGGGGCCCACTAGAGGTGGCACCACATTTGAAGAAGTCAGGGTTAGACTAGAGTTAGTCAGTGTCCTACTTAGGTTAGATGTCTAGGTGAGTCAAAGTTTGTTTTTAAAACTTCCATTTTTACTTTTTGTTTTTTTTAACTTTGATTTTAAAGCTTTAGAAATTAGGGTTTTCAAAAAACCCAAATGAGGCCCACAAGGGGTGGCATCGTATTTGGGGGTCTTTTAAGCTAATTAGGAGTTAAATTATATGATAATTAGGTTAGTTAGGGCTAGGGGTAGGATGGTAATCTCCCATGAAAATTGCCCCCGCCCCCCTTTTAAGAAATCCATTTTTTTAGGACTCTTTTAGAAAACCTAATTTATTTCTATAAATAGAAGCCAAAAGGGGAACAATCCCAAGGCTCATTTTCTCTCCCAATTTTGTGGCTTCCCTCTCCTCTCCAGCACCTCCTTCTTCCTCCATTGCAGCTTCAGCCCTAAGGTGAGTTATTTAATATTATTTCATTATTTTTATTAGTTTTTTTTATGTTTTTCAATGGATTTCACCATGGGCGTCCCCTTTTTCATGGTTTTTAACCATGGGTTTCATCCAAGAACTCCAAAATCAACCCAAGAAGGTAATCTAACTCAGTTTTATGGGTTTTTCTAGGATTCTAATCCATTAGAATTGTTTATATTGCTATTTTTTATGTTCTTAACCGATGAAATATGTGTTTTGCCTGTTAAATGGGCTAAATCCATTTTTTCAAAGGGTCAAATCTAACCATGGATTTCCTGTATTTTTTTTTATTTTCTTGTCATATTAATGTTTATTTCATATATTCCAGCATTAAAATAAATTTTGTTACGCTGTTTATGTATTTTTTTATCTTTTTCCATGTTTAAATCATAGTTTTTAGTGTTTTCTTAGATTTTCATGTGTTTTGATTCTAGGTCTGTAGAAATCATGTTATTTCATATTTAAATCACTTTTATAAAATTCTAATTTTTTATATTTAGTCCACAGATGTGTCAGCAAGTCTTTGTAAAAAAATCAAAGGTTTTTGGATTCAGGAACCCTGTTAGAAAAATAAAAAGTAAAATCATGATTCTTGTTACTTAAAATCGCTATTGATATTTAGATATAACTTGCATATGTGATATTTTTGTCATTCAAGGTTTGATTTATGATCTGTAAATTGCAGTATCTTTGTGTTAATGCCTAGTATTTTTTGTAATTTTCTTATATTTTCCTGTCACTATCTGCTATTTTTCATCTGTGAGAAAGTTAAATCAACATTTTAGAACTCATTATGCTTTATTCAAAACCTAAGTCAACGTCCGTTGATCGTATCTCCCTAACCAAAGATTTGATCAATGATCTGTAAAAAGGGAAATTACTTATTTGCATGCCTTCTATTCACTGCTAAAATTTTAGAATTTTATGATGTGGTTTGCTATTTTTCTCTGAATTTGAAACTGAAAGCATTTGTTTTGATAGATTTTATATTCATCATAATTGATCAAATATTGCCAAAATGATATCTCCATAACCGAAGATGATTTTTCTGATATGTAAAAAAGAGAAACTTTAATTTTATGTCTATTAGTTCTCTGTAAAATTTTGTGAATTTTCATGGTGAATTCGGCCCTGATTTGGGTCTAATACTGAAACAAGTACATGCTCATGGGTAAAAATTGCATATTTTTAGGGTTTTATGCAATTTTCGTATTACAATTGTGTCAGAATTTGATATTTCTATTTTCAATTTATTTTTAGGGTTATAATAAGTGCATATGTCAATTTTTAGTGATTTTGGATCTCATTTGATGCTTGAATGGATTAAATTGCGAAACAGGGTGCCCGCAGGATCCTGAAACACTGGCAAACTCATAGTTTTTGTGATATTTTTAGTTTTTTTATATAAAAATTCATGTTTTTAGGATCTTTTCATGTTTAAAATCATGCTAGGATACCTCATATTTGATTTGGCTTTGTTTGAGTCTTTTTAAACCCTAAATCCCAAATTTTACCAAAGTATTTTCTGAAAAAACCCTAATTTCAAGGCCTTAGTCTTGTTTTCAGGGGTATTCTTGTTATTTTCCCCCAAATTCCAAATTTCAAAGTTATTTATCTTTATTATTTCTTCAATTTTATTTCATATTTCATTATGTTTATATCAGGAAAATAATAGAAAAGGCTTATATCTAGATAAATCCAGTAATTTCCATATATTACTGGATAAATCTAGAAAAACCAACATATCTTCACTAACAAGTTTTATAGTTTATAAGGATGTTCAAGGTTGTATTTTCTTTTAATTTTCTTTCTTTAAATTCAATTAGTGATGTAAATTGTAAATAAATTTGGAATAAGAATTTAAATTCATGCTTAGAATTAGGGTTTGCATTGCATATAGTTTAAACTTTGATATATGACTGTTATGTTTGTCATTCATGCACATATTTCAATTTCACCATGGTCTACACGAATGGCACGTGCACTAGCTTCTAGGGAGTTGGTAAACTCGATCGAGTTTGTATTTATGGCCATAGTCAGAATACAAATGAAATCCAAATTTACCATCTTCTTTTAAGCTACAATCAGCCTACACTCTTAGGCTATCTTTAAAATCATTGCATATTTCAAAGTTTTATAAACCTTTTCTCCTTTTAAAATTAAATAAGATACATTTAATTCATATATGTGGTCATAGTCAGGGATATGAGGCAAAGTTATTTCATTGAAGTTCTACAAGACATAAAATCTCTTTTTCTCAAGCAATTTTCTCAAAATTTCTTCAGAAAATATCTTTGATAAATTATATTCATGCATCATCTAGGCTTAGAATGCATCATGAACATATTTCACAGGGCCACACGCCCCTCCTTTTGATGCATTTTCCAAATCCCATCTCACAAAATCGATTTTCTCAAATTTGTCCTGATTTCCTCAAAATCGGTTTTCTCAAAATCCTTTTGTCTTTCAAGAATGTTTCAAGTATTTTCCAAACTCAATCCACGATTTTCCAAATTATATTCTCAATTTCAAAATTTGAATTCAGAGAAATCAAGTTTTCAAAGTTATTTGAAATTTCTCATAAATCAATTTTCTTAAAACACTTGGATTTCTTCATAAATCGATTTTCATTTTCTTCAGAAGTATTCTCTCAACAAGGCTCACGATTTTCAAAGTATCATCTTTTCCAAGTATTTCAAACCTCTGAAGCATACATCATGTTTTCAAACCTGCATTTTCAGAAATTCATAGCACATGCCTGATTCTTTGTGCATTTAGGAAATAGAACATGATTTAGATAAGTTGAGCAAAGCAAAGCACTAGATTGATTCTTGGTTCAATTACCACTGGTAAAGGCGACAAGAATGGTTGAACCTCGTACCGATAGGCGAGTCTCATTCTTCGAAATTATCTCGCATTTTAAAACGGAGGCGAGTTATTTTCAAAAACTTTTTCAAAGGTCAGTTTGACTTACAAAAGTAAAATTTTGCAATGATAACAACACCCTTCCTCTATCATCTTCATTTTACAGCAACACTTGCCTTTCACACCTGTTGTCACCATTTCCACAGCATATGCATCTTCCATTTCACTCACCAACAAGTACAGCAACACCTTACCATACTTCACCCTCAAACCACACGGTTGTTCATTTCCATCATATCTTCACAGCATAATTGTTGTGATTTACCATACTTTCATCAGCATATTAAGTGTTGCAATTTTTGTCTTTTCACAGCAACTCCATGGGTTGTTGTGTCCTCATTAGTGGCACTACAGTTCAGGTAACTGCTGCAACTCCCAATTGTCCACAGCAACTCAATGAGTTACTGTGATTTCTTCAATTGCACAACAGTTCAATGAACTGTTGTGACTCCTACATCCCCATATCATCTCAATCAATCGCTATGATCTCCTATATCCAGCCATTACAACACTTCAGCCCTTGCACTTCTACCTTCTTCATGTTTCCGACATTCCACTTTGCCGCTTACATTCAGCATATCTCATTTGCATTTTCTGCATATTCTCTGCACTCTCATCCTCTGTGAGCTCAGCCCTTTCCCTGCTACACCAATACATCACCTACCTCTTCACCTTTCAAGCCCAGACCATATACTCATTCCAAAAATCTCATATTTACAATTAGGTATATAAATGCATGAGTAGGTTTTGGCATATCCATTGTACCATGCAATTTCCACCTATATTTCTCAATCATCTTGTGCTAACTTGAACTTTGCAAGAATTAGGTGGAAAAGGCTATTTTTCTTTTTAGTTTAGGAATTTGAATTTCAATTCCATTTAAAATTATAATAATTAGATATTAATAAAATTTTTATCTTTCCAGTATTAGAATAGAATATATGAGCATATAGATCTCATAATTGCTTGTGCCATCTTATTTTATTTTATTTTTTATTTCAAAAACTCACAATAGTGAAAACACAAATGGCACATGCACCTTTTCTAATAAGAGGTAAATCATTCTAAGTAGACGATTCACGTTTATGGCCATAGTCAAAACGTGAACAATACTTAAAATTTTTATCCTTTTTGGAATAACATTAGACCTTCACTCAGGTCTCTTTTGAAAATCATCATGTTTCTCTAAAAATTTTTTCCTTTATCAGAATTTGACATGTAAATTAACTTAAAATATATTCATGGCTATAGTCAGGATATATTGAGGGTTAATTTCATTTCAAATCCTATAAAGGTACAATAATTTATTTTATTCTTTATTAGAATTCAAATATAGATTAAATTATACTATGTTTGTGACCATAGTCATAAACGTATTATAATTTAATCTTATTTCAATTCTCCTAAAGAACAAAATATACTTTTGAATTCTAATCTTCAAATAAATTCTAAAGCATTCATCATTTAGGATAGAATTGCATTCTTTTTCATCTTATTTCAAATCATCTTCCAAATCCCAAGTGATTTTTTGAAATAAACTTTCAAAAATACAGCTTTCATTTCTAAATTCATTCTCAACTTCCATTTGTAAATTCAAGTTCATTCTCAATTCTATCTTATTTCCAATTCCAACTTTCAAATTTCCTCCTGATTTCAAATTCAAAATTCTATTCTCAATTTTAATCTTAATTTCAAAATCTAAATTCAATTTTAATTTCCAAATTCATTTTCAAGTTCAAAATTCAATTTCAAAATCAATTTAAACTTTAAAATTACATTCTGGTTTCGAATTCTATTTCTAATTTTAAATTCTAAATTTATTTTCAAGTTCAAAATTCAAACTTATTTCAAAATCACTTGGAAAAGTCCCAAAATTTCTGAAATACTTCCTCAAAAGCATACATCTTTGCATTTTCATTGCACAAGCATGACTCTCTGTGCATTTTAGGATTTCAGAATAATCATTTAGACAAATTTAGGCAAAGCAAAAGGCATTAATTTGATGCTTGGTTCAATTAACTCTGGTAAAGGCACCAGGAACGGTTGAACCTCGTACCGACGAGCGAATCCCGTCTCTCCATCATTTTTCTACAAATATGTCAAAAATGGAGGTGAGTTAAATTTTCAAAAACTTTTTCAAATAAAGGTCAAGTGAGACCTTGCAAAAGAGTTTCTTTTCTTTCGTTCTTTCTTTCTCTTCTCTCTTCTTTCTTTCTTTTTCCTCTTCAAAAAGGGAAAAAGGCAAGAAAGGAAAAAGAAGAAGAAAAGAGAGAAAAAGGAAAGAGAAAATTTTTGTAATGATCACACTAGACCATCAATGGTTCTGAACCTGTTTAATGAAGATTTCAGGTGTTGGACCTGCGTTGCGATATGTTGAGCAAGGCGGCATCGAGTTTCAGGGTTTCTCTAGAAAGAGTTATACTGCTTCCTTTTATTGAACCAATATTGCTTTTTCAAGCAGTGATGTTTGTAATAAACAAGTGGTTTTGATAAATGAAACACCTTGGTGGTCAAGCGGTGCTTGGCCACATACCTGTGACTCGCCCAAAGTTTTCTAAAACTGATGACTCATTATCGTCTGATTCCGCTGCTAAAAGCTTTTCAAAGTTTCGGTGCAAAGAAGAAAAAAAATCATGAAAATTTTAACTTAGCTTTGTTTTGGAAATTTGGGGCATTACAAAATTGGTATCAGAGCATGTGTCTAAGAAAACTGGTTCAAGATCCATCATGTTCGCGGTATCAAACTGCAAGTATATTTTCTTTGAACTTACTGATTTGGGTGCATCTTTGTATAGATGGCAACTCATGACTCGCGTGGATACTGCTATCATTGCAAGATCATGCACGATGAGTGGGTATGTCCGTTGGAAATCCAAGACTGTCAGTATTGTGGCGAAGATAGGCATTCTGCCAACAAATGCCAAAGAAGGTACACCACCGATATGGGTCAGCGGAGATCGCTTGGTCTTAAGGATGAGACCTCGCACATTAGTGGATCACATCACTTAAGTGTTGGGAGTAGTCATACCCCATCGACTTCAGATGAACTGCCACTTCTGGTGTATTTTGACTTGAACTTCCTTGTGAAATTCAATCGCTTGCAAGGCTATCAACACACATCACATATGCCTAGCTTGCACAACCTGGATGAAGGATACAACAACTCCTTCTATAATCCCATTATGATTCTGGATTCCTTGAGTCATAGTGTTATTGTATAGGAGAATGAACTGACATCACAAACGCAAAGCCTGAATGAACAGGGTGAAAGATATAACTCTTATTATCCCATTATGATTTCGGACTCCCTGAATCATGATGATATAGGATGGGAAGGTGGACTGGCATCACATACGCCTAGCCTGTATGATCCGAATGAAGGAGGTAATTCATTTTGTTTGTCGATCATGATTTCGGACTCCTCGAGCTATGATGCTACAATATGGGAGAGTGGACCAGCTTCACTGATCTATCCACAGGATTCGCTCGAGAGTGTGGAACTGTCGCCCGAGCCAACTTCAACTATGCCTAAGCCAAGGCGATGTGGCAGTCAATGATATTTTGGGTTGTTTACGTCAAAAAAGAAATTCAATAATTAGAAAACTGGTTATGTTTGGAGTCAGAGGACTTGTATGTATGGTTTCTTACTGCCAATGTCCGCCAGTGTGGCATGATGCTTGTATATACTGGCAATGTATGTGAATGAAATGTATAAAAGTAAATAAAGCTTTACTTCTCTATATACATCGAGAAACTAAAACACGTGCTTGTGTGTGAATAGATAAATGACTCCTACGATAAGAAGAACCATGCCGAGCGAGGAGTCCCATACACAGGGGTTTCTGCTAGAGATACTCAACAACCTGGTAACAACCATCCATGAAATGAGATCAGAACCAATCATACCTCATAATGAGAACCTAGAAGGAATAACTTATGAAAAGTTTCTCAAACTTGATCCACCGGTCTTCACCGGTAGAGCTGATCTAGAGCTTGTAGAAAGCTGGATCGAATAAATAGAGTATGCATTCCTGGTATTGGGAGTACTAGAAGAGAAAATGACTAACTTTGACACATATAGGCTGAAGGATAATGCACGAAAGTTGTGGGATACCACTAAGATCATCAAGTTCTCACAACTTGAGGTCATCCCATGGGATGACTTTTGGAGAACTTTTATGGATAACTACTTCTCGTTGCATTCCAGAAACAAGAAAAAAATAGAGTTTCTGAAATTAGAGCAGGGTGGTATGAGTCACATCGACTATACCATCAAATTTTAAAATCTTGAGCAGTACTGCTTCTGGTTGTTTGAGACAGACCAGGAGAGGGTCGACAAGTATATCAATGGACTACGAGAAGGGTTACAATTTCGAGTAATAACTAGCATGCCCCAGACTTTTCAAGCTATTGTGGCGGCAACTTCAAAAATTCAAGTTGACTGGGACCGATCCAAGGTGATCGTAGCAAAGAGGCCGGTAGCAGATAGTGGGAACCGCAAGAAAATTTTTCTGAGTGGGCAAGGATCACAACCACCCTTTCACAAGAGAGAGTTTCAGAATAAGAACTCTGCTCAGCAGGTCGTGAGGCCGTTGCCAAGGCAGAATACAGCTCCAAACAATCGGCAGCCTAACTCTAATTGCCCAAGGTATGGTATGAACCACCCTAGGAGACTATGTCCTCATGACACTGGTGGTTGCCTCTATTATGGCAAAGTTGGCCACTTTATAAGGGATTGCACTAAGAAGAAGACAGATGAACAGAAGAGGAATCCCGAATATGCCGGACCCTCTTGACAAACATCACAACGCCCTCACTTCTAACGACCGCAACCTAGAGTAGAACAAAGACCTGCAGTAGGTCATGTGTATGCTGTAATGACTAAACAAGTCAAAAATGGTGACCTTATTGAAGGCACCGTACCTGTGAATGGACATGTCGCTTATGTCTTGTTTAATTATGGTACTACTCATACCTTTATCTCTGATGACTTCATTGAACAACTCCACGCTTTGGTGCAACCGATTGATAAAATGATCGAGGTATACAATCCATTGAGTTCACGCACCAAATGTATCTACTGTGTAAAGAACCTGGATATAGAGATAGCTGGACAACACTTGCCTACTGATGCCATCCTAATCGATATGGTACAATACGATGTCATTTTGGGAATGATTGGCCCAAAACAATGCCAGGATTTTGTGCCGCGAGGGTAGGGTGATTCTATCTCGACCGGGATTGCCTAAGGTGGAATACCAGTTATTCAAACCTATCCCGCAGAAATAACTCATATCGGCACTTAAGATACAAAAATACCTTAGGAAGGGTTGTGTAGCCTTCCTACTAAGTCTCTTGACTGAAATTTCAACTGCCATGTCTATTGAGAGTGTGGAAGTGGTGCAAGAGTTTGCCGATGTGTTTCCTGAGGAATTGCCAAGACTTCTATCACTTTGTGAGGTTGAATTTGGAATTCAATCCTTAACTGGAACGATGTCAATATCAAAAGCCCCTTATTTTATGGCGTCAGCAGAGCTCAGTAAGTTGAAATATCAGTTGGAAGAACTGATGGAATAAGGGTTCATCCATCCAAGTGTGCCACCGTGGGAAGACCCGGTGCTATTTGTAAAGAAGAAGGATGAATCTCTTTGGTTATGCATCGATTATCGGATGCTTAACTAGGCAATCATTAAGAACAAGTACCTGTTGCCTTGGATTGAAGATTTATTCAATCAACTTAGAACAATGAGAGTGTTCTCCAAGATCGACCTCAGGTCTGGGTATCATCAACTAAGAGTTAAAGAAGAGGATATACCTAAGACTGCCTTCGGAACGAGATATGGACATTATGAGTTCGTAGTAATGTCCTTCGAACTCACTAATGCGCCTGCTGCCTTCATAAACCTGATAAATCGGGTATTTAGGCCCTACTTAGATAGTTTTGTCATCATTTTGATTGATAACATTCGTGTTTATTCAGAGAACAAGAGACAACACAAGGAGCACTTAAGAATTGTTTTGAAAACTCCTCAAGATAATTAGCTTTATGCCAAGTTTTTAAAATGTGAATTCTGGCTAGACAAAGTGATGTTTCTTGGTCATGTAATCTCATAAGATGGAATCGCAGTAGATCCTGTGAAGGTGGAAGTTGTGATAGACTGGAAACAATGAGATAATATCACTGAGGTCCGTAGCTTCCTTGGACTTGCCGGATACTACTGAAAGTTCATACAGGACTTCTCCTGAATTGCCGTACCTATGACAAAACTGTTGAAAAAAGGAGTCAAGTTCAAATGGAACGACCAGTGTAAGGAGTGCTTCGAGATTCTCAAACAGAAGCTTACTACTGCCCCTGTCCTTACCTTACCTTCTGGTCAAGCAGGCTTCATGGCTTACACCATTGCCTCAGGAATGGGTCTAGGTTGCATGTTGATGCAGCATGGAAAAGTGATCGCATATGCATCACGACAACTAAGAATTCATGAGAGAAACTATCTAACCCACGACCTGGAGCTTGCCGCGGTGGTGTTCGCACTTAAAATTTGGCGACACTACCTATATGAAAAGAAATTTAAGGTCATGTTGAACCATAAAAGCTTGAAATACCTCTTTTCTAAAAAAGAACTCAATATGCGGCAACGACGATGGTTGAAATTCCTCAAATAATACAAATTCACGCTTTCCTATCACTCTGGAAAGAAGAATGTCGTAGCAGATGCCCTTAGTCACAAGACTGTTGGCACTCTGGCCAGCCTTGCACGACAATGAAAGTTGATAGAAGATTTCGTCAACTGGAGGTCATTCTTGGCTGATTCAAGCAGAATTCGATTGTCAAGTCTGACAATGCAGCCTGAGATCCTCTATCGAATTGTAGCTGAGCAATTCAAGGATCCCTAGTACTTGAAACTGAAAGCTAGGGCTAAAAAAGATGATACTTTCTTCCATCTGAAAGAAAATAGAGGAATATGGATGGAAGAAAGGATATGGGTTCCAAATAGCCCTAAGCTAAGAGAGAAAGTACTCTAGGAGGCTCATAATAGCAAGTACACTATCCACCCTAGAGGTACAAAAATATTTTGAGACTAACAGAGAAAGTACTGGTGGAGGGGTATGAAAAGAGATGTGGCTACATTTGTCTCAAAGTGCCTGACCTGCCAGCAAGTTAAGATCGAACATCAATGACCTGGCGGTAAAATGCAACAAATCAAAATTCTAGAATGAAAATGGGAGGGTATCATGATAGATTTTATCATGAGATTACCTCAATCCAAGAGACACCATGACTCAATATGGGTGATTGTGGACAGACTCACCAAGTCTGCTCACTTTCTGCCAATCAACACTTGATAATCAACCGAAAGATTGGCAGAGATTTACGTTCGGGAAATTGTCAGACTCCATGAAGTGTCAATAACGATCATATCTGATCGTGACCCAAAGTTCACCTCCCACTTCTGTGAGCAGCTGTAGAGAGCCCTGGGGACAAAACTTAAGTTCAGTACAGCATTTCATCCCCAAACTGATGGGCAATCTGAGCGGACCATACCGACTCTTGAAGATGTGCTAAAAGTCTGTATGTTGGAATGGAAAGGTGATTGAGACTCTCACTTAGCGTTGGCTAAATTTGCTTATAATAATAGTCACCACGCTAGCATTGGGATGGTACAGTATGAAGCCTTATATGGACGACCATGCTGATCACCAATCCATTGAAGCGAAGTGGGTGAGTGAACCTTAGACTCGCCCATTGTCTTATAGCACTACAATGAGCAGGTCCATATGATCAGAAAGAAGCTACTGATGGCTCAGAGTCGACAGAAGAGCTAGGCAAATCAACGATGTAGGGAGCTCACTTTTTCGGTTGGAGACAAGATTTTCATCAAGATCTCCTCAGCCAAGAGTGTGTTCCATTTTGGAAAGAAGGGGAAGCTCAGCCCCAGATTCGTTGGTCCCTTCGAGGTTTTGAACTGGACTGGAGAGACTGCCTACCGAGTAGCATTGGCACCGCAGTATGCATAGATACATAATGTATTCCATGTGTCAATGCTTAGAAAATATGTTCATGATCTTTCCCACGTCATGCAACATGAAGACATCGACATTCAGGAAGATATGACGGTCAAAGAAAGACCTGTTGAAATCGTGGACCATCGGGAACAAGTGCTAAGGTCGAAGGTCATTCCACTTGTTAAGGTGAAATGGCAACATCATGGGATCGATAATTACACTTGGGTGCCTGAATCCAATATACGAGATAAGTATCCTGCGCTATTCACTTAGTACTCTTATTGAAATTTTGCAGACGAATTTCTCTTAAAGGGGTAATGATGTAAGACCTGCAATTTTTTAGACAACTTCTGAATAAAATTTATGAGGCATTTTCAGGTGAAAATATCATTTATACTCGAAATGCAAAATAAATTGATTTCTGCAAGCCAGATATATTTAGGATATTTGTATCTTTGCGAATATATGCTCAAACCGTCAGGGAGTCATAACTTTCTCCCTAAATAAAATCAAGAGATTTATACGCGCTAACTTTTTTAGTTACATCAATACGAAGAGAATGACGTACTCAGAATTTTTTGGAAAAAATCATCGAAAACCTGAAATTTTTGTGGGACCCACAGAAATGTTGGTGGGACCCACAGAAATATTCCTCAAAAAATATCTGGTGGGACCCATAAAATATCCCATGAAATTTTCATGTGGGCCCCATACCAAAAGGAACCTCTTAGAGTTTTTCTGAAAAAAAGGGCAAGAATGTAAAAGAAAGCATTAGATTTTTCTAGGTTTTTCTAGAAAAATCTATAAAAAGGAGTTTGCTTAGGGGCTAAGCAAGCTTGGATATAAATAGAGAAGCCCTCCCTCTTTAAAAAAATTGTCCCCCCACTCTCTCTAGAACCTCCCCCAGTAGGTCTGAACCTACCTGACCTGGCTTGAGCCTGCCTGATCTGGTCCTAGCCTGCCTGACCTGGTCCAAACCCAATTCACTTGACTTGAACCTAGTTGGGTTTGAAGTCAAAGTCAAAGCCCTTTTTGGTCCTGAAACCTGATTTGGTTCACTTGACCCAGACCCAACCTACTTGGGCTAAGTGTGAACCTGCTTGACCTAGTTGACTTGGACCAAACCCAGTTTGGTTCAAACCACCTAGGCTTAGCAGCTTGACCTGCTCTTCCTCTTTCTCAACTAGGTCAACCTTATCTGACCTAGTCTGACCTCTCGAAGGAAGGATCAAACCTTGTTTGAAGCGTTTGGAGCATCTCGGAGCCGTTTCTTCCGCGATTTGAAGTAAGTTCGCTTTGTTGATTCATCTCTCTCAAGTATTTGCTTGTTTGTATATAGCATATACCTTTTGAAGTAGTATCTCACCATAGTCCTTTGTTGAGCCCTCTATAACATTTCAGTGTTCACGCACTCGCCTTGTGACTATCGTTGGATATATATGTTTGAATATGCAGTATATGCGTTCTTAAAAATAATATCTCGCCTTAGTTCTTGGTTGAGCCCTCTAGGACACTTTTGTTCATGCGCTCACCTTGTAACTATCATTAGATACCGATTCTCACATATATTGTCTTATGATTGCCGTTGCATTATATATCACCAAGGCTCCTACTTAAATGTAATTTACCATTTGCCATCGCATCGTATGATGCCAAGGCTCCCTGCTTTCTGTAATTTTTTATTATGCATTTAAATTATGTATTTTGTCTTACCGTTGCGTCGTATAATGCCAAGGCTTTCCTGCTTTTTGCAATTATATATGTAGAATATTTTGTTCGATTTCACCCCCCAAACAATATGTATATGCATTCTTTTATGTCGCCGCCATATAAAGCACAAGCTTTTGCTTATATTATATATATGGCACGTAAATGAGCGTTCAAATGGAGATCAACTCCCAATCACCAATGCGATTCCCTTGTCGCTCTTCGATCAAGATTTTGCTTGATGAATGAAGCCCCTATTGGAAAGACTTCGCTTTTGCGCAAAATCGCTTTTTCGTAAAGACTAAGTCATTTGCGTATGGTTTGGCTATGACCCAAGGTTTCAATAAGCCTTGATGAATGCAAAGCACGCACAATGATGCACATCCATTCCCGAGTTAATGCGTAGTGATTTCCCTATCAAAGAGAGGAAGTGCTGTTGAAAATTCTGAAAAGATGCTCACCGAGCTTAAAAGAAACGCACGCTTCCTTAGTTAAAGAGAGGGAATGCAGCAAAATTTTTTGAAGAAGCTCAACCAAGCTCAGAAAGAGCGGAGCATGTTACTCCATCATGCAGAGGAGGTGTTGCCCATATGCCCTTAGTATTTTCTACAACGTAGAAAGGTTAGACTCACTCTTGTCGTCAAAGCAGAGAAAGTGCTGTCAAAATGGTTGGTAGAAGAGCTGCCGAAACCAGTTGAATGGCACGAAGATGCCCTGTTGTTGGAATGTTGTCAGAATGGCCCATTTCCATGTTTGCCTGTAAGGTCACTTCACTCGTAAGGGCCGCTGAGCTAGAGTGGTTGCTACGCCTTGATTAGGCTAACTGTTATTGCGATGAAATACGCCGATTAGCCGATCCAAAAGAGATCAAGTCATATACATGATCATGGATATTGTTATACAACTAGACTCGTAAGGGCCGTCGTGCTAGAGTATGTTGTCCACCCGAAGAGGTGAGATGCTCGTGATGGTCGAAGAGCCGAGAGCTCAGTTATGTATGTATATGAATAAGACTTAAATGTCCCATGAACCCCGTGGTTAAATGTCTATGTCAGGGGGGATTACTGAATGGGGTTGGGTACATATATCCTCAGTGCGGGAAGCACTGGCTTATCTGAATGACAAGATCATATCCGAAAAGTAACGGTTAGATTGACGGACCCCTTCAGGACTTGATCATTGTGGAAGACAGTGATGGTACAGCCCGAGTGACATATATTTGATATTGAACCTGACAGAGTTCAATGAGACCTTAGTCACTCAAGGGGTTTGAGGTTGTGGTTATCCTTAAGATCTAAGAATTGAACCCAACTACTGCAAGTAGATGATGCATCTGAATTGGCCTATTAGGGTTCTCTCGGTATGAGAATACTGCCCTAACATGGATAGGGTCATCAGGCCTCTGAGGTATCTAAAATACATAGAATAATCAACCCCCAGAACATCGTGTTGATACTTGGACAAAGAGTTCTCCCGTGTACCAGGGGGTGACATGTTAATATCGAAATAATACATTAGCTCTAGGTTCAGCGATGTATTGAATGTATGAGTAGATGAATGTTGTGTCAAGTCCTGCATAACCTTATGAAAAGTGTCATGGTCGGTATACTACTGGATCGATTGGGCAAAGACCCATATTGTATCTGCACGACTAAGCGAAGCCCGAGAAACTTGCCCTTAGATTCGTGAGATACGGATGTGTCAAGTATGAAGACTTGAGCTCGACATCCCTTTGAGACCCTGAAGAGGTCAATGCTAAGTCTTGGAGACTTGAGTGGTTATTCAATCATGGCCCTGAAGAGGCTTGCGCTAAGTTGTGCAGACTTGAGCGAGAGATTCAAATCACAACCCTGAAGAGGCTTGCGCTAAGTCGTGCACACTTGAGCGAGAGATTCAAATCACAGTCCTAAAGAGACTTGTGCTAAGTCATGAAGACTTGAGCGAGATGTTCAACTCATAGCTCTGAGGAGACTCTTACGATATACGCCAAATCGTGGAGACTTGAGCGTCGTTATTGCGAACTGTGACCCTAAGTGGTCAACACATTTACTTGAGTTGAATGGATGTATGATTGCTTGCTTATCAGACCATCAGTGGTTCTGACCCCGTTTAATGGGGATTTCAGGTGTTGAACCTGCATTGCAATATGCAGAGCAAGGCGACATCGAGTTTCGGGGTTTCTCTAAAAAAAGTTGTACTGCTTTCTTTTATTGAACCAATATTATTTTTTCAAGCAGTGATGTTTGTAATAAACAAGTGGTTTTGATAAATGGAACACCTTGGTGGTCAAGGGGTGCTTGGCCACATACCTGTGACTCTCACCGAGTTTTCTAAAACCGATGACTCATTATTGTTTGATTCTGCTACTAAAAGTTTTTCTAAGTTTCGCTGCAAAGCAAAAAAAAAAGAAATTCATGAAAATTTTAACTTAGCATTGTTTTGGAAATCCGAGGCGTTACACCCCCTTTCTTGAAAATCCTCGCAATTAGAGCCTTCTTTTTAAAATTCTTTAAAATATGGAGGGACCATTCTCAAGAATTTTGTAATGGTCTCCTCCTATATAACAAATTGCGTAGGAGGAGCCTCGGATCCATCTCTCGCATCTCCCATCGATCGACCACCAAGCATCAGGATCCATCTCTCGCATCCCCCCATCCATCTCTCATCCATCGAGTCTCCCCTTCTTCTCTCTCTTCTCCCATTTTCCCTCTCCTCCTTTCCCTTTTCTCTTGCCTTCTCGAGTAGACAAGGGGTTCAGTCCAGCGGCAGGATACAGAGGAATCTTCTCTCTCTCCTCAACCTTTGACAAGTTACTGTAAAGAACCATCTCCTCTCCCTCTTTGTTTTTCCATGAATCTATTTCTTTTTTATTTTCTATAGCATTGGTTTCTATTTCTTCCCCATTGAAGCATAATATGTAACATCGATCTGCCTATAATAGCATCGATTCACATTTTGCAATAGGATTTTAATTTGTTCTTTGTTACATTTCTTTCGCTTATGTATTTTGATTCTTTGTATCTAATAGCATTCACCATTATTCACTCATTCTGCATATCATATTCAATATGTTATCATCTGTTTTCATATACATTTGATTTCAGCATCATATTTTATTAGATCTACTTCTAGGTCCTACTGTTTCCATCTTCGTTTTCTTGCATATTTCCTCTTCTTTTACATTTTCCCCTTTCCTCTGTAGCACATTTTGCTTCTCAGCATCCTAACATCTGATTCTTATTTATATCTTCACCAGCATTTTGTTTGTTGTATCATACTTCATCCTCTGCAACATCAGGTTGTTTCTCTTTTGGTTCTCGTTCGCATGTTGTTTACATTCAGCATATCATTTGCACCAGGCATGGTAACTCATCCATTGTGTTTCATTTAGATATAACATCATGTCATCATCCGTAGTTATTATTGGCATTATTCTACATCTTCATATTTCAATGCACTGCATCAATATTCCCTAATTCATTGCATTTATGATTGTTCATTTCCATATCACGATTTTTCTTTTCTTTTACTTCGGCATTTTGTTTTGATCTACCAGCTGCACTTGTTTCAATTTCATTTAAACCCATGTTTTCCCTACATTTGATTAACATCTTCATCATTAGCCTCTGTTACCATGAATCATAATTTCACTTGAACGTCATTATTGTCTCTTATGCTTTCATCGATGTCCTTTGTTTTTCCATAGCACATGCACACACACCACATGCCTCTAATCATCATCTAGTTCATGTTTAGCATCCAGCACAATAGCTTTATTTGCATTGTAGCATTCAAATTTACCATGAATACCCAATATGTTTTCATCATCATTCTCTTTGTCATATTGTTCTGTAAATTCTTTTTTTTTCATCTATCCTAATCTTTGTTTTGGTGTTACATTCATCTGTGCATCTCCGTGTTGCATATTTATCAAACTCCATTTACAAGTAATTAATCTTCTCTCATCCTTTCATTTCATCAATCCTTCATTCCAACCCCAGTTGCTTTGAAATCCAGATCTAGCTCACTACAGTAGATTTGAATGTGTAGCAGATTGTGCATGTTTGCACATTGCTGCAACTGCATTAGCTGTAAAACCTGGCCATACATACCTTGATTGATCATGCCTATGGACATTGAATTTCATTGCACCGTGATGTATTGAAGCTCTTTTCACTTGTTTGCGTTAAGCTAACTACAGAGATTTAAGAAATTTGAAGGCATAGAAGGATTCTTACTTCAGTTTGCATCTTCTATTGAAGGAAGAAACACCTCTCAACTACAAGATTTCAAGTGTGGACCGACCCATTTGAAGCGCTTGAACAACTTTTAGATGTTTACAATATACTTTTTTGAGGTCCTAACTTCATAATGTAGAAATAGAATACTGTGATTGAATGGTGTGGATTTCAATTATGAAATTGTTGAAACTCATTTCATCCCTTATTCTCATGGTTTGTGCTTAAACCATTTTCCTTGTTTGTTGGAATGATATGACTCACGGATGACAAGTTGGTATCTATGGTTTGTGATGATTTCTTCCATTTAGAGTTCTAGTTGGTTCATTACCATTAGATTGTTTGTATTTGGGGCTGTCCTTGTCTTATAAGATTCTCTATTTGCATGCTGTCTTCTCCTACTATGTCGATTTTTTTGGCTTATTTGCCAGTTATTCTTCTAGGTCATCAATCTATATTGTGTCACTTCTGGGTTTAGTAGATGAAATCGCCTTCAAAGAGAAGGCTTCCACTTCCAGATTATATACCTGTATCATTTGGTCATGCACCCGTTGTTGCTAGGTCATTCCTAGCTAGTGACTAACTGAAGTCATACCAGAAAATTAAAGCACCTGAACTTTGTTGCCATTTAATAGATTTTAGTCATTTTGTGATCTAGTCCTATCCATGGCATTCCTCCCCAAAATGTTATGACCCATTCTTTGCCTTTGAGAACCCTTTTTGTATTGATGTTAGCCTTGTCGCTGAACTCGATCAGTTTCCTATAATTAATTGGGGATCTAATGGCATGATGGTCACACCCACTGCATTTCACACATTCACTGCACTTTTGCAACAACACAGATCCCCCCTTCCATTGAGAAAGTTATTCAGTCTGGTGAAGTTTCTAGGGAGCTACCCTTGGTCACGCTGGAGCTTCCACAGGATGGACTTCATGGTGGGCTCCCAGATGGGTTCTGGATCTCCAAGACGCTACTGGAGATAACCCTCAGCAATAATTTGCTTGTAGGCAGCATTTCTGCAGGCATTGCCAATGTAACTTGTCTTGAAAGGCTAATGCCAGACAACAATCCCCTTTGAAGGTTCTATTCCTAAGGAGATAAGCAAACTGAGAAATCTTGCAAATCTTTCACTTCATGGCAATCAACTCACTGGTGAGATCCCATAGGAGCTCTTCAATTGCATCAATTTGGTGGCATTGGATCTGAGATCAGACAATCTTACAGGTGGGATGTCCACAAAGATAGCCTAGCTCAATCTTATGAACAATCTTGTATTGTCTAATAACCATCTCCTTTGGCCACATCCTACTCAGATAAAGTCAGTACTGCAGGCATCAGGAAGACCAAGTTGTTAAGTGTTTCTGTAATCACTATAATTGTTGCTACACTTTCATTTCCTCTATGTTTGTTAGTACCTGTGCCACTGCATCATCCACCTTGTTCTTTGCTTCTTGTTTTCATAATTTAGGCCTACAATTTTATTTCTTTTATTGCTTCCTGCTGCAACTTGTTTGATCCAATTCCACAGGACTTGCACCATCATGCTGCATAGCCTGATCTGCGTATCGTATACAACACTAGCATTTCATTTCTTATGTCCATTGCACTTCACTGTATTGCACATCTGATGTCTTCTTTTAAATCATTGTAATTTTGGAAAGATTTTTATATGTAAAACATGTGAAAACCAGACATCAAATAATAAAAATCGGTTCTCACTAGTGGATGAGACGGGGTCGAACTCAGGGAACGGGAATATTTCGTATTCAAGTACACAAATCTAAACTAATCTTTATTGCCGAATTATTTGAAATGTAAAATGTTCAAGAAAAGTAAAAACAACTAACTATTACAACAAATGAATACCCTTCGCAGAGGACGTAAAGTGCAATATTTACAACCCCAATTAAATTCCTAAATTCTAAAATAAAAGAAAAACATCTTCTATTCTTCGTTTTCTCGTGTCACGTAATCGCTTCAACTCCACTCCTTCGTTATCCTGCACAAATCCAATGAACACGAGCAGTACCAAAGATAGAAATAGAAACCTATATTGAACTAGCTAATTCCTAAAAACACTGAAGGATATTAACAAAAGACTTCAATGACAATTAAAACTACATTAACTAACACAATTAACTAAATTTCAATTTACTAAAACTAAACTTTATGAAATCTAATTATTTCAATTAACGAACAGTGAAGACAATTAATCACTAACACTTTATTAACAAACTATGCACTTACACTATTGAAAAATACAATATTAAAGCATTTGAAAACAGTAAAATCAAGAATTGTAAACATCAAGGAATGATTAATGAAAAACAGAAATTTCAGATTTTGAAAACAAAAAGAAAAACATGTAAAGACAAACTGGAAAATTACACAGAAATAGCAAAAGAAACAAATTTGTAAAAGATATTGAATGAAGCAAAACAGGAAAAATTCTTGATTGGAAAAACAACAAATCGACCTATGTCAACTAAAAAAAATAGAAAATGAAATGTAAAACAGAAATAGGAGGTTGCAAAACAGAAAATTAGAAGATATAGAAAATATGAATGTGAATTTACTAAAAAAAACGGAATTTCATCAAAATGAAAAGAAAAGAAATCAAAAGAAAAACTGAAAATGAATGTAAAAAAAAACAGAAATGATCTAATTGAAAACAGAAAAAAAAAACAGTAAATAAGAGATTAAAAATCAAACTCAAATCTGTGCTAAAGATGAAAACAGGAAAAAAAATAAGAAGAAATCAACACTACTAATGAATTAACGTGAAACAGCAACAGTCAGAAAATCCAAACATCAAAATATTCAGAATTACATATTACACAAAGAAAACTAACGAAAAATCAAGAAATAGAACTCAAAACAGGAAAATAACAATGATCGAGAGTTTTTTTTCTTTTTGTGTTTTTTTCAGTTTTTTTTTTCTTTTTATTTCCGTTTTACAGATATACAATCAACCAGAAGAAGATTTGAAGATTAAGAAGGAGAAGAAGAACAGGATTTATGGAAGAAGAAGAAGAAGAAGTTGAAGAAAACAGATCGGAAAAACAAATCGGAAGAAGAATCAGATTGGATGAAGAAGAAGAATCGGAGGAAGAAGAAGAAGAAGAAGAAGATTTGGAGCTTACCGTAGCTTCAGAGAGGTTAGAAAAGATGTGACCTCCACCACCACTGCCGTCGCCGGATTATAGACAGAGAAAGAGGGAGAAGGAGAAGTTAGGGAAAGAGGCAGCCACCCGCGATGGTGGAAGAGATTGAGAAAAGAGGGAAGAGAGGGAAAGAGGGGAAAGAGGAGCTTCAGCCGTGAATGGCGGAGGCACTGCAATTTTCGTTTTTGAGGGTTTTTAAAAACTCCAAACCGGTTCATCGGTTTGTATAGATTTTTTTTTCAACTTTTTAAAAAAACTGCAAACCGGTTCCAGCCGGTTTGCTATTATTTTTTTCAGTTTTTTAAAAATCAAAAACCAAACCGTGTAAACCGGTTTGTTACAATTTTTTTTTTCAAAAAGTTACAAACAAAACTTTTTTTATTTATAAAGAAACTAAAAATAAAACTATTCTAATAATAATTTTTTTCTTCTTTTCTAAAAAAAAAACAAACACTTAAAATGAATATAAAACTATTTTCTCCATTTTTTTATTTTTTATTTTTTATTTTTAATAAAAACTAAAACCAAACTACTATGAATATAACAAAAACTAAAATATGTATAAAAATGTAAAATAAAACTATTTTTCATGCATTTTCTATTTTTAAATCATTTTAGCACATTTACTCGAAAACTATCATAAAATTGGGTTTTTGAAACATTATTTTATAAAATCATGCATATTTTTGATATAAAATAACCCTGAATTATATGCATGATCAAATACACCCATGCTTATGTTTTGCTAGTCCTCGAGCAAACTAGATAAATGCACAAAATCAAACTATCAACTAACTCACTTTCGTAGGAATCACGGTTGCATTTAGCTTATACAACAAGCCCTTTCTACCCCTGGGTTACCCGAGTGGAGGAGTAAGGTCTCGTGAGGGTTTGCAGTGATGCTACCCACAAACATCTCTGTCATGTATGCATAATATTACACATCCTCATAATCAGTAGGTAATTAAAGACTTTGTTTTCACAAATATTTTCTGTTATTTCAAAATCAAAACATAATTAGAGTCTTTTATATACCACCACAAAAAAAGAATTTCTTTCACTTTTCTAAATATCACAATTATTTATGTTTTATTCTTAGAAAATCCAATAAAAACAAGTTATTATTTACTTATCCTCACTCATATGTTTTCTACACAGGTTTTCTCAATCACACTTCTAAGCACTGAACTTTTCTCTCTTTTTCAGCTCTTTTCTCGATTTTTTCATTTTTTCACGCTTTTTCTTTTTGCGTACTTATTCTTTTCTTATAGCTTGCGTGTGGTCTGCTTTTATGCCTTGTGCAATGTCAATACCTTCTATACTTTTTCAATGCATACCAAAAGATATCAACTAAGACATAAAAGTGACTTCCTTCATTCACCCTTATAACATGAGAGTCAAACATTTCAACTTGTATCTGTTCTCAGTTACTTAGGATCACAAAGTTTTCCACTCTCCTTTTCGAAAATGGAATTAAAAGTTTCAACTTACATCTAAGTTCCATCTACTAAGGATTGTGGAATTATCCAAACAACCTAACACATGCTTTTTCTCACTTTTTGAACTCATTTTTACGCTTTTGTTCATTTGCTTAGTTTTTCAAAAATAGAACTGTGCATATTCATATTTATGATTCAAAATAAATTCTAACATGTATCTATCATCATTTCATTGAAATCCGCATAAACAACCATAATTTTTAGATCTATGTCAAAAAATTTTTTCGTGGGGCTTAAAAATCCTCTAAAAACATCAGATTTGAAATAACATTCATATAAGTTCAAACTCTTTCTTTAAAAATCTACTTTTCATGAGATATGTGTAAACATGTGCAAGAACGTAAACAGAACTATCAAGGTGTGCAAACTACACCCTCCCCCATGCTTGAATGACACTGTCTCAGTGGCACTCCCCCATGCTTATATGAAACTAAGTGAATGCACATGAGAGGAAATAAATGAGGGAAAAGAGTAGAATGACCTGAGATGAATTAAAAATATACATTCTATAAAAATAATTTATGCAATGTATACATGACAAAACATGAAACTCATAGAAAGAAACAAAAAGAACATGAAAAACTCATGAAAAAGTAAAAACAACATAAAATCTATAAATTCTAATCAAATCTAATAATATACAAGATATGGGTTGCCTCCCATAAAGCGCTAAGTTTTACGTCCCCAGCCAGACGGATCCCTGAAAAAATCCTTCATCGTCCATGAGATCAATGGACATGAAGTATCGCTCAATGAGGCTCTATAAAGAAAAGAGTGTCATCTGTGACACTACGCACTGTGTTTCCATCCCGTCTACCTCTAACTGTAGGATCATAACTCTCTCGACGTGAAGAACAGAGATTAGTCTCATCTGAGAGGCTGGTCAAGAAATGAGAGTCCAGGACCGACCGACTATCAATGAATGCAACTTCAGACAAGTGGTGAATATGATCAGGCTTGACTTGGTCAAGCACCTTCTGCATCTGCACCTCTTGCTTACTAAAAACAATTCGTGATCCTAAAGGCTGAGAAAATGGGGCTTTATATGATGAAAATGTATGCTGTGAGTAAGGCCCCTTCTGTTGAGGTATCATGGAGATCGACTCGTCAGTAGAAATGATATGAGGTTCATGAATCGATTCCTGAGTAGAGTGACACGCCTTCCCATTCTGAAGGGATGTAACAAATTTGACTTGCTCATGATGTGAATCAGTGGGTTGCAAGTCAAATGACATGGAATCCTCTCCCTTGGATGTGACAACAGACTGACTATGAAGGTTCCCCTGACTTTGCCTACTCAAGGTCTCAACCAACTGTCCCATTTGAGTCTCTAGCTTGGCTATTGACTGCGTATGGGAGCTCAAAACTTGTAATATCCTATCTTGGAAGGATTGACTAAATGAAGGCTCATGAGGATGGGGTTGAGTATAAGCATGTTGGGCTGGGGGATGAACCTGTGAAAAAATGGGATGCGAGTAACCTTGTGAAGGGTTACTGGGTCTATACTGTGTCTGGGAGGGTTGATGGGATGGGAAAATAGACTGGTTTCGCCAACCTGGGTTATATGAGGATGTAAATGAATCGGGCATGGGTTTAGCGAAACCTTGGGCAGCATTCACCTGCTCCTGAACAAATTCAGGATATAATGGTGCTGCCGGACAATCCGTAACACAGTGTGCAGGGCTAGCACATATCTCGCATACTCTTTCTACTGGATTTCTCGAGGAATTGGCTAGGAATTGATCTAACTTTCTAGTCAATTGGTCAACCTTGGTACGCAATTCTAATTCGGACCCAACTTCGGAAATCCCAACCTTCCTAGGACCACTAGACAAAGATGTAGTCCTATCGAGCCGTGAAGACAAGGTATGATGTATCGTGTTTTCACTCAAGGTCTCAAATAAAGACTACGCCTCGTCCTCACTCTTGAGCATAAAAGTGCCCCCACAAGACGAATCAACCATTTGACGATGCTTTTCAGTAAGCCCGTCATAAAAATACTGCACCAACTGCCAACGAGGCACCTGGTGATGGGGACACTTGCGGAGAAGATCTTTCAATCTCTCCCAAGACTCGTGAAACTGTTCTCCCTCAATTTGAGAAAAACTGGTTATAGCTTTACGAAACTGGTTTGTCTTACCAATTGGGAAATATTTTTTTAAAAATTCTCTTTGCATTCCTTCCCAAGTAGTAATACGAACCGTCTCAAGAGATTTTAGCCAGTGCTTGGCTTTATCTTTGAGAGAGAACGGAAACAAAGTCAACCGCATAGCATCATCTCCAAAGTTATTGATTTGCACAGTCGAGCAAATCTCAAGGAATTCGTCGAGATGACGATATGGGTCCTCATTGCTAAGGCCATAAAACGAAGGTAACATTTGAATCACACTGGCCTTAATCTCAAAATGGCTCGCTCCTACATCAGGTCTCGTGATGCAGGAGGCGGGAGTATACGTATTTGGCATGAAGTACTCCCTCAAAGGACGCATCAATTGATGATCGTCAGCCATTTCGTACACCTTGGAGTAGACCGGTGTAGCACACGTCCTAACTTTGGGTTTTCTACCTAACTAACGCACTAAGCGGCCAAACCACGCAAACCACAAAGCGAGTGAACTAAAAACAACAAAAACTAAACAAACACCACGCAGTTACACATAACAGAGATTATGCATAAGAAATATGAAATCTATGTGTACGGTACCAATCGTACACAGTCACCTCTAAGGGAATCCTAATAGGTGGACTGTGCAGAAAAGTAAGCTCGTCTCTAAGATATGCACATACGTGGTTCTAAACCTAAATGCACACAAACACTACGCAATAAAGTGAATACTAATATTACGCCGTTCCCCGGCAACGGCGCCAAAAATTTGATGTCTTCTTTTAAATCGTCGTAATTTTGAAAAGATTTTTATATGTAAAACATGTGAAAACCAGACATCAAATAATAAAAACCGGTTCTCACTAGTGGATGAGACCGGGTCGAACTCAGGGAACGGGAATATTTCGTATTCAAGTACACAAATCTAAACTAATCTTTATTGCCGAATTATTTGAAATGTAAAATGTTCAAGAAAAGTAAAAACAACTAACTATTACAACAAATGAATACCCTTCGCAGAGGGCGTAAAGTGCAATATTTACAACCCCAATTAAATTCCTAAATTCTAAAATAAAAGAAAAACATCTTCTATTCTTCATTTTCTCGTGTCACGTAATCGCTTCAACTCCACTCCTTCGTTATCCTGCACAAATCCAATGAACACGAGCAGTACCAGAGATAGAAATAGAAACCTATATTGAACTAGCTAATTCTTAAAAACACTGAAGGATATTAACAAAAGACTTCAATGACAATTAAAACTACATTAACTAACACAATTAACTAAATTTCAATTCACTAAAACTAAACTTTATGAAATCTAATTATTTCAATTAACGAACAGTGAAGACAATTAATCACTAACACTTTATTAACAAGCTATGCACTTACACTATTGAAAAATAAAATATTAAAGCATTTGAAAACAGTAAAATCAAGAATTGTAAACATCAAGGAATGATTAATGAAAAACAGAAATTTCAGATTTTGAAAACAAAAAGAAAAACATGTAAAGACAAACTGGAAAATTACACAGAAATAGCAAAAGAAACAAATTTGTAAAAGATATTGAATGAAGCAAAACAGGAAAAATTCTTGATTGGAAAAACAGCAAATCGACCTATGTCAACTAAAAAAAATAGAAAATGAAATGTAAAACAGAAATAGGAGGTTGCAAAACAAAAAATTAGAAGATATAGAAAATATGAATGTGAATTTACTAAAAAAAACAGGATTTCATCAAAATGAAAAGAAAAGAAATCAAAAGAAAAACTGAAAATGAATGTAAAAAAAAACAGAAATGATCTAATTGAAAACAGAAAAAAAAAACAGTAAACAAGAGATTAAAAATCAAACTCAAATCTGTGCTAAAGATGAAAACAAGAAAAAAAATAAGAAGAAATCAACACAACTAATGAATTAACGTGAAACAACAACAGTCAGAAAATCCAAACATCAAAATATTCAGAATTACATATTACACAAAGAAAACTAACGAAAAATCAAGAAATAGAACTCAAAACAGGAAAATAACAATGATCGAGAGTTTTTTTTTTTTGTGTTTCTTTCAGTTTTTTTTTTCTTTTTATTTCTGTTTTACAGATATACAATCAACCAAAAGAAGATTTGAAGAATAAGAAGGAGAAGAAGAACAGGATTTATGGAAGAAGAAGAAGAAGAAGAAAACAGATCGGAAAAACAAATCGAAAGAAGAAGAGGAAGAAGAATCAGATTGGATGAAGAAGAAGAATCGGAGGAAGAAGAAGAAGAAGAAGAAGAAGAAGAAGATTTGGAGCTTACCGTAGCTTCAGAGAGGTTAGAAAAGATGTGACCTCCACCACCACTGCCGTTGCTGGAAGGATTAATCCACCACCACTGCCGTCGCCGGATTATAGACAGAGAAAGAGGGAGAAGGAGAAGTTAGGGAAAGAGGCAGCCACCGGCGATGATGGAAGAGATTGAGAAAAGAGGGAAGAGAGGGAAAGAGGGGAAAGAGGAGCTTCAGCCGTGAATGGGGGAGGCACTGCAATTTTCGTTTTTGGGGGTTTTTAAAAACTCCAAACCAGTTCACCGGTTTGTACAGATTTTTTTTTCAGCTTTTTAAAAAAACCGCAAACTGGTTCCAGCTGATTTGCTATTATTTTTTCAGTTTTTTAAAAATCAAAAACCAAACCGTGTAAACCGGTTTGTTACAATTTTTTTTTTCAAAAAGTTACAAACAAAAGTTTTTTTATTTATAAAGAAACTAAAAATAAAACTATTCTAATAATAATTTTTTTCTTCTTTTCTAAAAAAAAAACAAACACTTAAAATGAATATAAAACTATTTTTCTCCATTTTTTTATTTTTTTATTTTTATTTTTAATAAAAACTAAAACCAAACTACTATGAATATAACAAAAACTAAAATATGCATAAAAATGTAAAATAAAACTATTTTTCATGCATTTTCTATTTTTAAATCATTTTAGCACATTTACTTGAAAACTATCATAAAATTGGGTTTTTGAAACATTATTTTATAAAATCATGCATATTTTTGATATAAAATAACCCTGAATTATATGCATGATCAACATCTTTGTGCATTTCATCTCACTTCCTGCACAGTGCCTGTGTATCACACAACACCTATAGTTGTCTTCTGCATATCACAATTGCATATTATATTAGATTAACACCAGTATGTTAGGCTAGTCTAACATCACTATGTATTTCTGCACTTGCATATAGGCACAGTACCTATATAGCACATTGGATTAACACCTGCACGGTATAGTCAATTAGATTGGTTACTTACTTGCATATCACACACTTTGGCATATCATTACGCATATGCATTCAGTCCAGTTAGGTATTGGCCTATCATTTTGCATATGCATTCAGTCCAGTTAGGCATTGGCATATCATTTCGCATATGCATTCAGTCTAGTTAGGTATTGGCATATCATTTCACATATGCATTCAGTCTAGTTAGGCATTGGCATCTCATTTTGTATGTGCATTAAGTCCAGTAGGCATTGGCACATCATCTTGCATAGGCATTCAGTCTAGTTAGGCATCGACACACCATTTTGCATAGGCATTCAGTCTAATTAGGCATTAGGCATTGCATCTTCATTAGCATATACATTTCTATCATAGCTTAGGCATAACCATATGCATGTTAGTTTTAACATGATATTTTCAATTTCTTTTCTATATTTTGCATTTTTATTGCCTTGTGTTATCTTGTGTTTATAGGGAAGCCTGTAAGATGCTGATTTCTTTTCCTAGATTAAGAATTTCAATCTTCAATTTCAATTGTAATAATTTCATATTAATGAGAATTTCTATCTTTCTATTTAGATTAGAATGTATGAGCATATAGTTGCATTTTAAATTCTCGTAATTGCTTGCGACATTTTTCTCTTACCTTATTTTTCAAAAAAGCAGTGTAGGATAACACGAATAGCACGTGCACCATTCTAATAAGAGGTAAATAACCCTAAGTAAATGATTCACATTTATGGCCATAGTCAAAATGTGAACAATACTTAGGATTTTTATCTTTTATGGAATAAAATTTGACCTACACTTTAGGTCCTTTCTGAAAATCATCATATTTTCAAAAAAATATTTTTTCTTCTTTTATCAGAATTCAAAGTAAAGATCAAATCAAGATATATTTGTGACCATAGTCATGAATATATGGAAATTTAATCTTTCTCTAATTCTATAAAAGCACAAAAATTAATTTTATTCTTTCTTAGAATTTAAATGAAGATTAAATTAAAATATATTTATGACCATAGTTATGAATATATTAAAATTTAATCGCATTTTAATTCTATTAAAGAATGAATTTTGTTTTTAAAATTCTAATTTTAAACAAATTCTTTTAAGCATTTTATCATTTAAGATAGAATTACATCATGACTTATCATCTTTTTTAAATTATTTCAAGACATTTTCAAAATGCCAAGTGATTCTTGAAATAGATTTTCAAAAACATTTTTTTATTTCCAAAATTCAAAACCATTTTCAATTTCCATTCATAAATGTAGATTTATCCTTATATTTCAAAATTCCACTCAGCTTTAAATCTTATTTCAAATTCTAATTTTCAATCCTTATTTCTGAACTTCACATTTCTAAATTTCATATTTTAACTTTGAATTTCATTTCAAATTCAAATGCTAATTTCAAAATTCTTTATTTCTTTTCAAAATTCCAAAATTTTGAATTTTCATTTTCAAATTCAATTTTAAAATTTTGAAGTTTATTTCAAATCAAATGTTTGAAATTTATTTCAAAATCCCATCTTAAATTCCAAATTCAAATTCAAAAAATCGATTTCCAATTTCAAATCAAACTCAATCTCAAAATCTGAATTCAAAATTCCAATTCCAAATTCAAAGTTCAAATTCAATATCAATTCTAATTCCAAGTTCAAGTTCAAATTTCAAATTCAATTATGATTTCAAATCTTAGAATTGATTTCTAAATCTTGATTCTCAATTCAAAATCAATTCAACTTCAATTTTTAATGACTTTCAGATTTCAAAGTTCTCAACTTTTGAATCCATTTTCGAAATCCCTAGTTGCAAGCTTTCAAATCTAAGTCTATTTCAAATTTCAACCTTTCAAAAAATTGTTTTCAGAACTTCAAAGACATTCCTAAAAGGATATTTTCAAATCCATTTTCAAAATCACTTGGAAAAATCCAAATTTCTGAAACATTTCCAAGAAAAGCATACACATTCCTCAAGTTCAAAAATCATAGCACAAGCCTGACTCCATGTGCATTTAGGATTTTCAGAATAATCTTGCAAACAAATTTAGGTAAAGAAAATGCATGAATTCGATCCTTGGTTCAATTACCCCTAGTAAAGGCGCCATGAATGGTTGAACCTCGTACCGACGAGCGAATCCTGTCTCTCCATTTTTTCCACAAAATTTCAAAATGAAGGCGAGTAAATTTTAAAACATCTTTTCAAAAGGTCAAGTGAGACCTTGCAAAGAGTTTCTCTTCTCTCCTTCTTTTCCCCCTCAAAAAGGAGAAAGAAAGAAAGAGAATTTTTTTTGCAACGATCACAGTGTCCTATTTGGTTCGAGCAAGTAGAGCCTGAGGGGTGTTTACACCTTGTGCCCTAAAGCCATCTGGCTTGGGAACCATCAACCCAAAACCCCGTTACGTGGACTTTATAGAGAGCCTAATAGATATTGACATTGCACATGACAGAAAATTAGACTATACATAAAAGTATGAAAATGAAAGGTCTAGTGACTCGAGCAATTGAGTCTGAGGGATACTTTGTATCAGGTACCCTAAGGTTGTCTGGCCTGGGAGTCACTGACCCAACGCTCATTACACGGGTCACAAAACTGAAAATTTAATATAGTGCTCAACAAAATAAAAAATGTGTGAAAAATTAAAAATCAAGAAAAGAAAAGAGCGTAAAAGCAAAAAGTTCACTGCTTAGAAGCAAATATTGAAAAAACCTGTGCAAAAAATATATGAGTGAGGATAAGTACATAATGACATGTATATATTTGATTTTCTGAGAATAAAACATAAATGATTACGCTATTTAAAAAAGTGAAAGAAAATATTCTGTAGTGGTAGGTAAAAGACTTTAATCATGTTTTGATAATGTAATGGCATGAAATATTTGTGAAAACAAACTCCATAATTGCCTAATGCTTTTTGTGGTTGAATTTTTTTGCATACATGATAGAGATGTTTGTGGGTAACATCACTGCAAACCCTCATGAGACCTTACTCGTCCACTGGGGTAACCCAGGGATTGAAAGACCTTGTTGCATACACTAAATGCAATCGTGATTCCTCCGAAAGTGAGTTAGGTTTTTGTTTTGTTTAGTTTATTATTTTTGGTTTTTTACTCTAGTTTGCTCGAGGACTAGCAAACAATAAGCATGGGGTAATTGATCATGCATACATTTTACCTGTGCATTAATCGTTATTTATACATGATCCATGGTAAAATCGCTTTAAAACCCTATGTTTGTCGTTAGTTTTGAGAAATCGCATCGCATTGAACTTTATCATAAAATCACATGTTCTGAAGTTTGTCCCTACATTTCTAACATTTGTCATTAATGCAGAATTTTAGTAAACTCAAGTAGGTCAGACTTTTATCATTTGAACTTTAGTTAGTTAGGATTACTATTTGGCAAACACGTTTTTCAAGAGGCCTTTCCTAGGAAATTTTGAAATATATTCGGACTGAAACTAAAAATTCGTGTTCAACCTAGGCTTTGGGCTTAAATACCATCATTAAGGATGGAGAAGTCATTTTTTCAAGTTTTGGGAATCACGCCCCCTCCATCCAGCCCCTTCTTCTCCTTCTCCCTTGCCTTCTCTCTCTAAAACCAATGTTCCCTCTTCCCCCTCTTCTTCTTCTTCTTCTTTTCCTTTCCTCTTCTCCTTCTTCTCCCAACGTCAGTAACCTCTATATCAGTGGGGCAACGTGTGCACCTTGGAGGAATCTTCATCTCCTTCTTTTTCAGCCCTTCATTAGAAGCAAGCTTCGGTTTGTATCTCTTCTCTCCCCCTACTTCTTTTACATATTGCATTGCATAATAGATCGTTAGCTTAGTTTAATTCTTTAAGTGATTTGCATTTAATCATTATTGCATTGCATGCTTCTGGTAATATTTGAAAACAAAAACAAAACAAGAAAAATCAGAAAACAAAAAGAAGAAAAAAAATGCAAAAGAAAAAAAAAACTTTGTCATTTTGGTAGATAGTCGTCTTTGTTTATAGATTTGTGATTAGCATTTTTCTGAATTAAGTACATCAGTAGTTTTGAAAATAGATGGTAGATTTATTTTCGTAGGCATAGTGTGTTGTAGGTGTTTTTGTTTGTTGTCTTTTTGTGTTATTGCATAAACAACAATTTATTTGTAGATTGTTAGCCTTAGCGTTTTTTTTTTGTTTTCTTTATTAATTCTCAGTATAATGTTGAGTAGGGCTATATAATTTCATCGTTAGTTCTAGAGTCGTTAGATTAAATTTCCTACACTCACAGTACGTTAGTAGGTTCAGTTCGTGATTAGATAAAATAAAGTGTTAGATTTCATTTTCTGTCGATATGCGTTTTGCTCTGATCATCATTTTTTTAGCAGTCTAGATTAATTTAAGTAGGTTCTGTTACCATTCACGTAGCAAGCTTCTCTATTTTTTATATCAGACATTTTACTCATCATGTTACAGATTAGTCATGTTCAATTAGTACATTAGCTATTTCACTAGTTAGTTATTGCATTAGACATTTATTTCATTAGCTATTTGATTTAGTTAACTTACTTCATTAGTGGTTATTTGTTTTAGGCATTGTTTGTTGTAGTTATTATTTGTTTTAATTAGTGATTTCATTAGTTATTTATTGATTTTGTTAGTTACCATCTTCAACAGTTTATTTCATTCATCGTTTTTAGCTTTTAGTTTACTAGTTCTTTATTTAGTAGCCTATTACTTTAGACGTTGTTTGCTTCAGGTCAGTTCATAAGTATTATTTCATTAAGTGTTTTATTAGTTGTGTTATCCCACATGCCCTTTTATTTCATTAAGATTCGTTAGTTGGTTGATTCAACTGTTACGACTTCTTGTTTAATAGTTAATATTTTTATTTTGTTAGTTGTTTAACAGTTTAAATAGATTCAAATTCTAGGTAAGGTTAGTAAAAGTTTATTTTGATTTGTTCTCAGTAGATTTAGTTAGTTGGTCAACCAGTTGTTTCACGTTTGTTAGGTAGTTTCACTAATTCGTCTTTTAGTAGTTTGTTAATAGTTAATTTGATTTTGTTTTGCTGAATTTTTAGTGAATTACCTCTTAGAATTTGTGTAGCTTTGCTTTGTTGATGATGTGTTTTAGTTTTGTCCCATTATAGGGAAGCGTTAGAACGTGCACTAGAGCTCTTTTTGTGTCCTCAAAGTACCCTCTGAGGTCCCCTCAAGCCCTCAGAAGTGCCCTCAGGAAGCCCTCAGAGGGACCACAAAGTGATATGCAAATAAGAAAAGCAGAAAAATGGGACAAGAAGACTTCAACACTGAGGCCCATTTTCCCTTTATTTTAGATTAGGCTTTTATTTCATTTTATTTAATTCATTGGAGTTGTAATAAGGCCTTTTTATTCTTTTATTTGTTTAAGCCCTCTGCGTAGGGCAATACTCTTTAGTTATTCATTTATTTAATTAATTCTTTCTTTTTATTTAGCAATAAAGAGTAGCATAGTTATGTGTTTGAATACGAGTATTTCCCGTTCCCTGAGTTTGACCCTGACTCCACAACTTATGCGAGTCGATTTTTATAATTTTGGTGTCTGTCTTTCACTAGATATTCATTAAAAATATTAGTTTAAAAAGGGTTTTCATAAAACTTACACCACATATCCGACGATAGTCACAAGGAATGTGCATGAACACCGAAGTGTCCTAGAGGGCATAAACCAAGGACTAGGGTCATATACTACTTCAGAACGTATATGATATATATCATAATACAAATAAGCAAATACTTGAGAGAAATGGATCAATGAAGCAAACTTACCCTCCGATCGGTGAAGAACGACTCTGGTATGCTTTGACTACTTCGGACTAGGTTCAAACCTTCATTCGAGAGGTCAGACTAGGTTAGATGAGTTTGACCTAGTTGAGAAAGAGGAAGAGCAGGTCAAGTTGCTAAACCCAAGTGGTTTGAATCAAACTGAGTTCAGTCTAAGTCAACTGGGTCAGGCAGGTTCAGACTTAGCCCAAGTAGGCTGGGTCAAGTGAATTAAACCAAGGTTTAGGACCAAAAGGGACTTTGACTTTGACTAAACCCAACTAGTCTCAAGTCAAGTCAACTAGGTTTAGACTAGGTTAGGTAGGTTCAGACTAGGTCAGGCAACCTCAGACTAGGTCAGGCAGACTCAAACCCACTCAGGCAGGCTAAGCTAGATAGGGGAGGTTAGGAGAGAGAGAGAGAGAGAAGAGAAGAGAGGGGGGGGGGCATTTTTATGAGAAGAGAGAGAGTGGGGAGGTGTGAACACCTCAAATTTTTCAAAGATTTACAAAATGACCCTTTTGCCCTTGATTCCATTTTCTGAGAAAATCAAAATAATTTCAAAGCTAAATTTCAGTCATTCTTCAGATTCTCTGAATTAAAATTCCATATTAATGTGTTCAAAATCAATTCCGGATCTGAATCCAGCGTTTTAAATCCAAATTTCCTCAAAACTCGGATCCAAACCCATTTCTGAAGAAATTTTCTCAAAATAGTTTCTAAAATTCTCAGAAAAACTCCTTTTGTAAATATTTTACAAAAAACATCAAAAAATTAGTTTCAATCTTTGATTTCTTGTAAAGCTTTAGGATTTTATTCTAAAAATACAAAAAAACAGAAAAATAACATAAAAACCAAAAAATCGAGAAAAGCTACAAAGAAAACGGATGATTTTCAAGCTTTTGAAGCCATTTTTACCAAAAACCTCATTCCTTAACCATTTTTTTTAGAAATTTCTTAAAAGGAGAACCACCTTTTTGAAATATCAAAAAAAAAAAAAAAAGCTGCAACGGACCCCTCCCGCGCATGCTCTCTCTCGATTCACGATCGTCCGATCCTCAACCGACTTTCTTCTCTCCCTCCATTCATCTTCAACCGATTCCCTTCCTCTTGAACCTTCATCCTCGTCTTTAAAAGGGACACTCGGGGAACCACTGGAGGCATCCATTATCCGCACCTTCGTCACCGAGCTTCCTCTGCAAAAATCCATCATCCATCCCTCTCTCAGCATTGCATTCTCCACCTCTCCACTGGATCGACTTCATTTGGCATCCTTCTGTTATCGATATCAACTCATACTCATTCGGCTCTTCTCCTCTGCAAAATTAATCGGATCTTGCCTCTTCCATCACCAAGAATTACTCTTGTCAACTTCTCCGGAGAATCCTGCAAGTAAAAGAAGACAGAGAGTTTTCTCTTTTCTCGTCCAACAGAAGGCAAATTCCCTTTGAAGAAGCATTGACTACCTCTTTCCGATTCTTTGCAAAAACCAGGTGAACGCCCCTCTCCTTGATTTTCCCTAAATTTTCTTGTAAGATTTTCTGCTTTAGCCTCCATTAGGGCACCCTGGAGTTGCGTTGGGTTGCTTATTGCAATACCGACCTTCTCTCGTGCAACAATAATCGGAACTTCTCCATTCCAACATTTCTTTTAAATTTCTGTTTGATTTCCTCGATTTTATGATTTACTCTGGTTCATGATATCAGATTTGATGATTCCCTGTATCTCAACCTTATTTTGGGTTTCCTTTTGCTATTTTAGTTGGATTTTACAGTTTGATTTCCTAATACCAGAGATTGCTTCAATCATTCTGGAATTGTTGTACCTAGGCTAAGACAGGAAACTATTTGATGGTTCTGTGTCAATGTATATTGGCTCTTGCTCTCTCTTGATTCCAAAGCAACGGGTGGCTGAATTTTTAGCCTCATCATAAATTTCGTTGGGCATGGTTCCAAATAGAATTTATCTAATACTCTTGCCCAGTGATCGGATCTAAGTCTTAGGAATCATGGCCAAATCAAGTGATATTTATCTCAATTGTTCGAAGAACTTCGCCAATGGTGGCAAAGGAAACGTTCATCTTTACTGATATGATAGTTGCGGTGACTAAGAAGATGATGGAGTCAACCACGACCGGCGCTAGGTCCAGCATGTCAGGTTACACAGTGCTGGAAGCACTTGCAAAAGGCCTATTGGATCAGCGGTCCACGATGGGATGGATTTGTCGTCATACACAAGAATCAAGTCGTCTGATGCAGCTCCTTCAGACCAATCAATGATTTCAAGGCCTCACGCCATTATGTTTCTTGAAAGTATATCTCCTGTAATGTTGCATGTCACCACCTGCACTTGCACTCACAAGTTAGCACCATATTCCCTTGTCTTGGTTATACATCTTAACATCATCTGTGTTCATTTTATCTGAATTTTCTTTAAATATACTTTTCTTTTTGCCTCTTCACTGTTCTAACCCCATTCTCTACCAAATACCCATCCTCACTCACATCATATAGCCATGGTGCAATTCGCCTACATTGTTGTTGCTTATTCTTCATTGATGATATCTTTCTTGGGTTTGTCTGCAGAACAACATCCAATCGGTACCTGGTAACATGTAAGATAATTGTGAGATCGGTAAAACACTTCCCCCTTAGTACCTTTTCTCAAGTTTGGATATCTTTATGGAGTAAACCATTTACCATTTAGTGTCGATATAGCAATGATTAGTTGGCTTGGTATTCCTTAGAGAATAACCATAACCCATTTCATTACAGCTTTATGTGAGATTTGGTCTGCATGTAAAGCTCCAGGTAATGCAAAATATGAACTGATAAGGGAGTTACTACACCCACTGGTTTATTGGAGTCTTGCTATGTGATCTATATTTGGGGTTTTGTACAGTTCGTATATTCCTGATCGGCAGTTTGAGGCTCCTCAATCACGTTCTCCTATGCTTCCATTAAGCAAGGCAAAACAGAGTATACAAGGTCAACCCTGTTGTTGAAGGTGGCCTTGAACCAGGATATCATTTTGCTAGCTTGATTAACCCCTTTGAACTTCGGTGTCAAATAGCCATACACAAAACTCGGTGTGCAGTAATACCATAAAAAAAAGAAAAAGAAGAAAGGGGTGTAAATGGTCCACCTGTACTAACACTAGGTCCCAGCACTTATATGCTTTTCACAAAAACCCTACCCATACAACCCCTTAGGATTCACCCAGCTGGTGTCTGCCAGGTCTGCTGTCCATTTCCTTCAAAGCTGCCATATATTCACACTTAGTCCCCTTGTTGTACCTGCTAATTCATCACCTCCATTACGCTCTTTTTGTCACCACTGCATTCACTTTGTTCTTTTCTTTTCATTACATGTTACAGCCCCATTCATTTTCTAATGTATCATGCCCATTTACAACATTCATTATACAATCCTTGCTTGTTACCCCCTTTGCATTTCCATCTATTGCTTTGCTGCAATTCACAATGAACACTCACTGTAGCAGAATAACGCTCATTTGCTGGCTGTGCATTACAGCTCCGGCAACCCTTGCTGCCCCCACCGCTACAAACCATCATCATCTCTCATACCCAGAAGCCGATTCACAGATGAACCAGTCTTCATCAAAACACTACAGCATCATGCACTTCTTCACTCCCCTGCTATCTATTCAAACATTCACAAAGTGTTCTGTATAGCTAAAAACCATTACAACGACACCTCATATTGTTGTAAGTCATTTGTGGTAAGATACAGGATTGTTGTATCTTATACTATCATCATGTCTCGGTCCACTTTGTACCATTGCCTATAGCCTAATCATTGTAGTGATACCACCATGTTCATCACCTTTATCTCAGCACATTCTACTGCGTCATTCAAAAACTTCTAGTCCGGTTAGGCAACAACATGAATATTTAGCCCAGCTAGGTATAGGCATACTCATTAGCATGAGCATCCATCTCCAATTAGAACCCGACATAGGTATGTGTACTCTTTCAAACACAAGTATAGCCTTGTACATCTCCATGGCACTTCCATGAACAATTAGATGATACATTCCCATCTAGATCAAGGCATTCATATGTGTTCCCTCTTTTTAACCCAAGCATAAACATCCAGATTTCGCTTAATCCTCCATATTTTGCAATTTTGCTTTAAGTTAACTCTATTTTTTTGCAGGAGAGGTATCAAATCCCTTCTTGGATCCAGACTTGATCAAATTTAAAGATTGTAATAATTTAGATTTTAATGAGAATTTATATTTCCTGCTTTAGGTAGAATGAATGAGCATTGTAAACATTATAAATTGCTTGTTTTCATGCATTTTTTTTATTTCTCAAAGTCTCACATTGGTATAACACGAATGGCACGTGCACCATCTTGTAAGAGGTAAATCAATCCTAAGTTGACGATCCACATCAATGGTCATAGTCAGGGTGTGGACAAAACTTAGTATTTTTATCTTTTACAAAATAACATTGGATCCACACTGGACCCACTTTCAAAATCATCATATTTTCCTTAAATATTTTCTCTTTTATCAGAATTTAACTTAAAATTAACTCAAAATATATGCCAATGGCCATAGTCAGGGTATATTGAGGGTTAATTTCATTTTAAATTCTATAAAAGCACTAAAATGTGTTTCATTCTTCTTTTGAATTTAAATATAGATTATCATATAATACATTCAATGACCATAGTCAAGGATGTATTATATTTTCAATCTTATTTTAATTCATTTAAAGAATGAAATAGCTTTTCAAAATCCAAATTCAAACTTATTCAAATTCATTCATCATATAAGATAGAATTGCATCATATTTTCAAAAATTTCCTTTTCAAAATTCCAAGTGATTATCCCTCTTCATTTCTCAGATCAAATCTTATTCAAATCCAATTCTATCTCATTTCAATATTCAAAAAAATTCAATTTCAAAAGCCAAATTCGACTTTGAAATTCCAAGATCATTTTATATTCAAACTTCAAATTTCCAAAATCAATTCAAAAATTCAAATTCAAAAGTTCAATTTAACTTTGAAGTTATCTTCTCATTTTAAAAGGGTCAACTTCACCTCCTTTATCTTCAATCAAGGTTTGGATTTAAATCTCAAAACTTAAATTTTGGGTTTCTAAAAACCCAGATTCATCTTTAAAGGTCCTATTTGGATTTTTCATTAACCAAATCCAAAATCAGATCCTAGTCTCAACTTGGATCCAGATTTCCAAGTATAAAACTCTATTTCACTTTAGATCTCCAATTACAGATCCAAATTCCATTTAGGATCCAAATCCTTATTTCCATTTGGATCTCCAGTTACAGATCCAAAATTCCATTTAGGATCCAAATCCTTATTCCACTTTGGATCTCCAATCAATTTCTTTTAGGATCCAGATCCTCATTCTACCATTGGATCTCAGTTTCAGATCCAAATTCCAATTCTTTGGATCCAGAAACCAATTCTACATTGGATCTCAGACTTTAGATCCAAATCCATTCTAGGATCTAGAACCCAATCCTACATTGGATCTCAGACTTCAGATCCAATTCCATCTTGGGATCCAGAGTCCAACCCTATCTTGGATCTCAGATTTCGGATCCAAATATCATCTTGGATTCCAAATCTTGAATCCGATTCCATTCAAAATTCCAAATCCAAATTTCACTTTAAATTCCAATTCCTAAAACCAATTCCATTTCATTCCAAAATTTCAGATCAAGTTCCCATTTCAGATCCTAAATCCAAAATCAACTCAAAACTCTATTCAGAATCCAGAACTTGGATTTCATCTTGAAATTCCAACTGTTACAAATCCCATTCCTCAATTCCTTTAGATTTCCCACATTTCCTTCTAAAATCAAAACTTCAAAAGTGGAATTCAATTCCATTCCAAATATTAATCCAAGTTCAAACTTCTAAATTCAAAGTCCATTTATGATTTTGAAAATTTCCTTCATTCTCTTTTTATTTCAAGACTTCAAGATCAATTTCCAAATTTCAGATTTATTTTCCCAAGCTCCTGATTATTCTAAAAACTTAGCACTTTAATCTTAAGTTCTAAGTTAGAAAACGTTTCTTCACTTTATCGGATTCACTTGGGATTTCTTCAAAACATTTTCAAAAAGAGCATACATCTTTGCATTTGCACAAGCATGATTCATTGTGCATTTTAGACTTAGGATAAATACCTAGATAAATTCTTAGCAAAGCAAAAGACATTAATTCGACCCTTGGTTCGATTACCCCTGGTAAAGGCGCTAGGAACGGTCGAACCTCGTACCGACGAGCGGATCCCGTCTCCCAGTTTTCCCGCGAATATTTCAAAAACGGAGGCGAGTTATTTCAAAAATTTTTAAAATTAAGGTCAAGTGAGACCCGCAAAAGAGTTCCTCTTTCTCTTCTCTTCTTTCTTTTCTCTTCTCTCTTTCTTTCCGTTCTTTTATCTTTTCTCCCTTCAAAAAGGAGGAAAATAAGAGGTTGGAAAGGAAAAGAGAAGGAAGAGAGAGAACATTTCGAGAGGAAAAATTTTGCGATGATCACAGGAGGGCTATTTATAGCCCAAGTTCACCTCCTCTTTAGATTTTTTTTCAGAAAAATCCAAAGAGTTCTTTCCCCTTCTTGCCCTTTGCTTTAATTTAATTTCAAGAGGTCCCTTTATGTGGGACTCACATAGAATATTCGATGAAATATTTTGTGGGTCCCACAAGATATTTTTTGGGAAATATTTTTGTGGGTCTCACTAATACTTTCGTGGGTCCCACAAAAATTTCAGGTTTTAAATGATTTTTTTTCAAAAAATTTTGAGTACGCCATTCTCTTCGTATTGACGAAACTAAGAAAGTTGGCTCATACAAATCTCTTGATTTTACTCAGGGAGAAAGTTATGGCTCCCTAACTGTTTGAGCATACATTCATGAATATACAACTATCCTAAGTATAACTGGTTCGTAGAAATCAATTTGATTCACATTTTGAGTTCAAATGATATTTTTACTTGAAAATGCCTCATGAATTTATTCAGAAGTTGGCTGAAAAATTATGTCTTACAGTACCAGCTTGAAAATTGATAGAATTGATGTTTTAAAAAAAAATGACATGAGAAATGATTTTGCCCCTGCCGGGCAAAAAGTGACACTAGAAAAATGAGGTTTGAACTAGTTTAAACTGGATTGAACTGGGTTCTAGGGTTTCTAAACTCAGATGAACTAAAAAGACATTGACTCAATTAAACTCCTAGACTGGATGATCAAGAAATGACATTTTCTTAGAGAAATGATGAGAAATGAACACTAAAGTGAGGTGAATTATAAAAATGTACTAGGTTTGAGCTGAAATGAAGGTCATTTATACTGAGATGAACTTACTTTGGAGCTTAAACACTAGCTAAACTGACAAGACTTAGCTCAATTTCAGCTGAAATGAGCTGAAATGAACTCTAAGACTATGGGAAACAGATTTGAACTGAAACTGGACCACTTGAACTCTTGGTGAGCTCAAGTTAGACTCAAGGTGATAGAGTCAACCAAAAATAACTCACTATGGGATAATTGACTAAAATTTAAGTTAAAAATGAGTTCATTTATCAAGAAATGGACCAATTTTAGATGAAATGATCAGAAATGAATAACATTTACTCATCGTGAGCTAGAAATGACTGACATTCTAACTATTCTGAACTTAAAATGATTCTAACTGGGTCTAACTGACAAGGATCTAAGGTTACCTAGGGATAAAATAATAATTTTATGGGTGAAAAGAGGGTGAAATGACACCTAAACGGGGAACGACCTAGGGTTAGACTCCTACACTAATCCACATGGTTGACATCTGTGAAAGGGGGGTGTCCGAAAATGAACAGAAAAAATTTAGGGTGTTTACAATGTGTCACATTATTATTGACACATAATACTTTTTTATTATTCTTCGGCCGATATAGAACAATTCGTTTGAGGGTCAGTATCGGCCGATACAGCTGAATGAATGGCCAAACGATCTAGAGTCGATACCAATACTTACAGCATTGCTTCTGATGCCATTAAGTGCCTCCTGGCTAGGGGTGTCAACGGGTTTACCTAGACCCGACCCGTATCAAACCCTATAGTGTTTCGGTGTGGTGATAAATAAGAATACCTCGGTCCAGACCCGAAGGTTTGATTAACACATGTATTTGGGTATGGTTTGTGAAATTTTATGCTAGACCCAGGCCCGATCCGATTTCTGATTAATACCCACAAATTTTCAATGTAAAAATGATAAAAAATAATATTTTGCAGGGTATGGCCCGGTTCTGGTTCATGTAGTTCTTATCGGGCAGGTCTGGATATGATTTCTTTTATGGTGTGTCCGATTAGAACCGGGTCCAAACCCGATACCATACCCAAAAAGTGGGCCGGGTCTGGTTCCACCTGGGTCCTAACCAAACCCGACCCGTTGACACTCCTACTCCCCCAAAAACCCTGACCCCAAATGGGGCCATCAATGGACAGGTGTCGGATTATATCGATCACTGGATCTGCTGTGCTTTGCGAGTGGACAAGGAGGCTAATACGCGAGGTTTTGCTGTCGAACAGGGGCAAGTCCAAAGTGGGTACATACATACTTGAAGCGGTCTAATGCCCTAACATATTTGCCCATCATTAATAAAAGAAATAAATAAATAAAGACCGAGCGGGTGAAGCATGGGCAAACTGAGAAAGGTATAGCAAGGATGATTTATCTTGATATACATGGACAATGTTGGAGCATTCCCTTGATTTGACATGATTTGTCACGAACCATTTATTCAATTCCTTGCACTGAATAATACATTGTATTATGAGTAATGCTAAGTTCTTTTGTTTTTTTTGTTTTTGAAAGAAATTGAGTAACGCTGAGTTGAGGGGCCGATTATAATGTTGCTGCCTCTTCCTGTCTACCTTTAATGTTGTAGTACACCGTTGCACACAACTTTCTCTCTCTATCTCAATGATAACCATCTAATCAGCAGTTTACATGGACACTGATAACACTGACTGTGTCCCCGTATTGGGGACAGGGCTCCTGGAGGCCTTATGCTTGGTCATTTCACCGAAATTAATCGTGACAAGCCGTGTCAAGTCATGTCCTATCACTATTATTGCCATACCAGAAATTCATCCTCCACCATATGATAGAAGGCGAGAGAGAGAGAGATCTTAATCTAAGACCTCTTAATCTATATCATGAGCAACTTTAACTGCTTTGTGAATTTCTTCATTTAAACTGAAAATGGTACAAAACAATTCGGTGTTTTCATCCGAACATCAGATTACAATTAGCTTTCATCTCAAAGAAACTAGATCCACAGACACAAAAGAATCAATGGCTTGTGTAGCCACTGTTAGCGCAACTGAAAAGATCCGATCAGAGCCACACGTCCATGCTGTCAGCCGCATCAATATAACTCTATGCAAAAATATAGTAAGAGTGAAAATCTTGATAAATCTAATCAAGACAGCTGGAGTCCTATCCGATAAAAAAAATCAAATGTATCAAAAAAGAAGGTGATTGTAATCCAGAGAGATCTATAAGATCTTCAAAAATTGTGTAATACCTCTTTTTATAGTAGAACCTCACATGCGTTGAATGTTGAGTGGGTGTTAGAATATCTACCGTGGACACTTAGGTGTGCTAATACCGAACCACGTTAATCGCTGTGTTCCATCTTCTTATCTGAGTTTTCTTGCCTTTATCGTGAACGTCTTCCTCTTTCGGCCATATTGCCACCAAGTTTTAGTGCAATGCAAGCCATTGATACTTGGTCACTCTAAAAACATTTCTGAACACAAAAATTATCTCATCTAAGCAGATATATTATCCAGTAAGCTAGCTAAAAGATGCACTTGTATATAAGCTCTCCTTTTGAACATTAATATGGGTTAAAATATAATATTTTCAAAATGAATGATATTTTAAAAATATGACATTTTCTTCGGTATGATAGTATTGTCTGAAAATATGCGGATAGAATTATTATTTATCAAAAATAGGCATATTTGAGAATATCACATTTTTTTCTCAATGATGTCATTTTTCAAAAAAATTGAGTATATATATATATATATATATATATATATATATATATATATATATATATATATATATATATATATATATTTCAAAAATATAGGGATAAAATCACAATATTTTTACAATATCAGCGATATTAGTGACAACGCCTAAAGGTGTTTTTATACAATTCTTACATTCAAGTGTCAAAAGCGCATTTTATAAAAGAATTTCATAAATTCCTGTACGACTTATGCATCCATGATGTTGCAATGAAAGAATTTCATAAAAAAAAATTTGCAAGTAGCAATGACAAATTTTGCCACTCAAATGTTTCACAAAGCAAAGACTTGGAGTGATCTGATTTGGCCAGAGCTCCCACAGTTTAGCGGATTTGGCCTGTCCATGGGAGGGAGGACAACATGATCTGCCAAATCACCGATTGTTGGTGTTCCGAGATCGTCACCATCTGTTACTTTCGTCTCTGCTGTTCTTGTGCAAGCAAGCGGGCTCGTGCTCATAGAGGGGATCCAGGGATATCTTAACCAGTGTTTAAAACCTGGTGACTCGGTCCAACTTGTTTCCTTATGGGAATCCACAACTCAACTGAGTCATACATTTATTTGCGAAGCAGGTTATATGTTCCCCCCGAAGACAGCCGTTAGCTACATTGCGTGTTCGGGGGTCCCAATGAGGGCCACATATGTAAGCACGTGTGGCTCGTATCCCAATGTTTGTCAGCATCACTTAGCATCATAATCCGGTGTGATTGCAAAAACATAAGTACCCTTTCCCACCATTCTTGGCATGAAACGATGGTTCTGAAAGATGACAAAAATGTCCTCCATTCAAAAAAAAGGAAACGACGATTCAAGATCTTTCATCTAGAAAAGTGAAACGCCGGTTCGACAATGATGTTACCTCTTTATATATATATATATATATATATATAATTTTCAAAAATATAGGGATAAAATCACAATATTTTTACAATATCAACGATATTAGTGACAACGCCTAAAGGTGTTTTTTTACAATTCTTACATTCAAGTGTCAAACGTGCATTTCATAAAAGAATTTCATAAATTCCTGTACGACTTATGCATCCATGATGTTGCAATCAAAGAATTTCATAAAAAAAAAATTGCAGGTAGCAATGACAAATTTTGCCTCTCAAATCTTTCACAAAGCAAAGACTTGGAGTGATCTGATTTGGCCAGAGCTCCCGCAGTTTAGCGGATTTGGCCTGTCCATGGGAGGGAGGACAACATGATCTGCCAATTCACCGATTGTTGGTGTTCCGAGATCGTCACCATCTGTTCCTTTCGTCTCTGCCGTTCTTGTGCAAGCAAGCGGGCTCGTGCTCATAGAGGGGATCCAGGGATATCTTAACCACTGTTTAAAACCTGGTGACTCGGTCCAACTTGTTCCCTTATGGGAATCCACAACTCAACCGAGTCATACATTTATTTGCGAAGTAGGTTATATGTGCCCCTTGAAGACAGTCGTTAGCTACATCGCGTGTTCGGGGGTCCCTATGAGGGCCACATATGTAAGCACGTGTGGCTCGTATCCCAATGTTTGTCAGCATCACTTAGCATCGTAATCCGGTGTGATTGCAAAGACATAAGTACCCTTTCCCACCATTCTTTCCATGAAACGACGGTTCTGAAAGATGACAAAAATGTCCTCCATTCAAAAAAAAGGAAACGATGATTCAAGATCTTTCATCTAGAAAAGTGAAACGCCGGTTCGACAATGATGTTACCTCTTTATAGTCCAAAAGTTCTGTTTTCGCCCTAAGCAGTAAACTTTTGCACAACCTGCTGTAACAGGAGCTCCCTTTGACGACACAAACCTTGCCGTCATCTCCTGCCACCGGAGTAGCAACTGTACCATTTTCTGCTGCCGTTGGAGCACACTTTGTCGTCGTCTGCTGCCACCAGAGAACCTTTTTCCGTCGTCTGCTGCTGTCGGAGCACCCTTTTTCATCTTCTGCTTCCGTCGGAGCATCCTTTGTCATCGTCTGTATAGTGGCAGCATTGTTGCCACCATTGGTCTTGTATACCTTCTGGGTGTTTCTCCTTCACTGTCGGATTACCAAGGTTTTGTTATCCAAACAAATCGATTTGTAAATATAAATGCTAAATCTTACAACTGGTTTTACTATTCATGCTAAATAACACCTATTTTCATACTGAAACAAATCGATTTGTACCTATCCACCTTTTGGGCATCAAAAAACAGTTAGTTAGCACAATTTGTTCTTATGAAGGCCAAACATTTCAATAATGTGTACTTATGAAGATTATATTTTTACAATGATCTGTACGTTCGATGCAGCTACAATTTATATGTTTGAAACAGTAATGATTTAATGAAACTACCACGATTTGTATTTAAGTTTGATAAATCGTACAACAATGTATACGTATGAAGCCAAATGTTACAACGATATGTACTTATGAAGGTTGCAATTTATACAACGATTTGTAAGTTTGAAGCAACAACGATTTATACATTTAAAGCACTAAAGATGTGTAGTTATGAAGTTACCTCGATTTGTACTTAAGTTTGCTAAATCTTACAACAGTGTTTACTTATAAAGCCAAATATTGCGATGATTTGTAATGTTGATGATTGTGTAACGAATGAGATAATTTGTATTATTATATACTTGAGGAGGCGGTACGTTCTATGGGATGATTATTAGAGAAGTTATCCACTAGTCCTATCTATATGAGCATTATGAAAGGTACCAAAATATAATAAAGATTGAGAATGATAAAAACAGAGAGAAAGCATTGGAATTATATTATGCGGAGGATTATCCATCAGATATTGAGGATGAAGACCAAAGGAAGAATGAGAATGAACTAAAGATAAAGAAGGAGAAGAAGGATGACGAAGATAAGGAAAAGCGAAGGAAGAAGGAGGAGGAGAACGAAAAGCAAAGGCAAAGGAAGAAGGCGGAGGAGATGGAAAGGCAAAGAAAGAAGGAGGATGAGGAGAATGAAAGGCAAAAAAAGAATGAGGAGGAGGAGGAGGAGAGGGAAGGGCAAAAAAAGAATAAGGAGAAGGAAAGGCAATTGAAGAAGAAGAAGAAGGAGGAGGAAGAGAAGGAAAGGCAACTGATAGGAATATTTTGATAAGTAAAGGTAGATAAGGCAAAAGAAAAAGGAGGCAGAGGAGTATGAACACCCCAAATTTTTTAAAAAAATCAAAAATTCTTGGCCCCGGGGATCTACTCGCCTAATTTGCCTTCATCTTGACGACAGTTGAGAGATCCCTTTTGCAGATATTTAATTGCAGCTTAGGTGATTAAGGAGATACAGAGATTGAGTGGATTTTTCTGTATCACCCAGGATATTTCGACTGTTTTAATTTCCAAGAATGATCTTTAAAAATGTGCCATTGACTGCGATCAATATCAATCACTTATGGCTTTTCAACAATATTGAATTTTCTTTGTTGGCCATATCACAGATTTATTCTGCATCCTTTTGGTTGGCCAATAGAAAGATTTTGAATTTTGAATCCTTTTTCGTGAAAGCTTTGTCTTTTCGGAAGTAATACTGAAGGTATTCTGAGGTACGAATTCCGATCTGACTTGGCGGAGCAGTCCAGCTCTGACCACAGGTCAAAACTAGAATATGTAAAATGCAAAAATCTTTTCCTAATTGTACTCTATCACCCCATAAATATTTGGAAATTTTTATGGAAGTCTAGTACCCGAAATCCACTTTAGAATCAGCATTTTAGGCAAAATTTTGATTTTTAGGATTTTTTGTTAATTTCCATATTAAAAAAATATCAAAAAAATATATTTTTGACTTCTATTCTGTTTGTAGGGTTAGTCTAAGTGTCCATGCAAGCCCCAACTTTTGAATAATTTGGTCAATTTCTGATCAAAATTCTATTCATTTCTCAGATTCACTGGAATCCAAATTCAAATTTCATATCTGACCCAATCTCGGATCTAGATCTGATATCTGAATCTGATTCTCAGTCTGAATCTTCTATTTTTTGAAAAATAAAAAAGAATCAATTCTTTGTATTTTCTCAAATATTTTATCTAGGTCCAGTCTCAATTCAAGATCCAAACTCAGTATTTTTTCAAAATATCGAATCCAGACCCGTTTTGAAACCCAATTTTTGAAATTTAACCCTATATTTTCTCAAAATCCTCTTTTGTAAAAAACCTCAAGTTTTAAAACAAAATTTTTACAAAAATACTCCAAAAACCTCGTTTGGATCCCATTTTTTTCTAAAATCCCTCATATTCTTAGACTTTTTCTCAAAAATATAAAAAGATTTCAAAAAAATATTAGCTTAAACCCCCCCTTTTCTGAAAAACCTTGCAAAAAAACCATCTTTTTGAAAAATTTGAAAAATGAGGGACCCGATTTGTAAAACCCCTCAACGGCCTTCTATTATAAGAAGAGCCGCAGGGGGTTGATGGTTTTTATCTGTTTTCACCTCTCCCTTTCACACTTCATCTGATCATCTTCACCCCTCCACCCTTCTTGCATCCGATCTTCTTCCCTACTTTTCCTCTTCTCTGATTCCCCTTTTCCTTCTCCCTCTGGTGCCTCCCCTTCAAGCAACGGAAGGTCGATCATCATTCAGGAGAGCCAAGGTAAGAGCCATCATCTCTCCCCTCTTTGATTCTCTGTAAAGTTTTTCTCTATTTCACAACATTTCTCTGTTTTAATTTCATTTTTCTTCATTTTTTTTCTTTTATCATAAGGCACAAATGGTGGGATCAACTTGCATATAGCATGATCGACCCACCTATTGCTACAGCAAGGGAATGGTCTCATTCCAACATTTTTTTTTCATTTTTCTTTTGTGTTTTTCTATTTTCCATTTACGTTGTATCTCCTTTAATGCTTTGTTCCATTTTGATAATCGGGCAGCATTTTGATCAGCTTTTGAATTTTTGAATTTTTGTTTCCATCTTAGTCGCCTATTGATCTTGATCTTGATTTCCTGTTCACCTCATATTTCCTGTTCTATAACCGTGTGAATACATTTTGTTCATCATGTCTCTTACTTGAATTCGTTCATAATATTCCCCTTCATTTCCTGTTCTCAATTACATTTCAATCGCCCTTCTGATGGCGTTTTTATGGTATTTCAGTCATTTCAATTGTGTCACGCTTCATGGCATTTTCACGCATCCAATGTTCCTTTCAGTTTAACTTATTGTTTTCATTTGATTTATATTTCCTGCTCTTTCATTCGTTCATTTACATTATATGTCAATTATTGAAATGTCATCAAACTCGTTAGCAATGACAACATCACGTCATTCTTAGATTCAATAGAATAGGGTTTGTGCTGCATCATTTTTTTAGACCTCTGTTTAATCTAGTATTTGTATTCGCTTCTTGCAAAGGGCTATATATTTGACTATTGAAATTACCATCATACTATCTGTCATTCTTCTTCTCTTGCGTTTTACAATTCATTAAAGCACCCCCATCTGCCGTGTGGCACATTGATTTAAATTAGGTTCTGGTTTTACTGTGGGATGCATTGAGGTATTAGTTCGAGAATAGGTTTTGATTTACTATAAGACTCATGCTTTGCTGGTTTGCTTTGCAACCATTCATCCCATCGCTTGATGCATTCACTGTGCATATGCTCACATCATATCAGTTGATATGCTTGTAATATATCATTATATTTGTGAGTGTGTCAGACAGTGAGTTGATCCAGGCTCACTACCCACACTTCATCCTGTAAGAGTGGGTGGGATCTTGAAGTACATCCAGTGTTTTCTCTTGTATTCTTTTCAGACATTCTATTGTAAGCTAGTTCTGGCTTTTATCGAGAAAAGGAAACCTCTCAGCCTTCAGAATTTGTAGTTATTCCAATCAAAGAATAGACAGGTAAGGCTGCTTTTATAGTTTTTTTTTGTCTGGGTTGACATTTTTTAATATAGCTTAGCCCACAAATGCCTTAGATGGGGGCCTTTCTGAGTTAACCTGTAGACTGGTCCTATCCAAAGCAAAAAATATCCAGAATGAATTTGATTTCGCAGCTTTATTTCCAATTTGGCTTGTCCTTGCAGCAAATGTGATACAGAAGATACCCAAAGTGAGTTCAGTTTTATAGTTTCATTTCCAATTTGGCTTGTCCTTGCAGCAAATGTGATACAAAAGATACCAAGAGTGAGTTCGGTTTTGTAGTTCCATTTCCAATTTGGCTTGATCTTTGCAGCAAATATGATACAGAGAATGCCCAGAATGAATTTGGTTTGGTAGATTTATCTTTAGTGTGGGCATGGCTTTTATGTGGGTTTTTGTTCTCAATCTGTCTTAGACACAGGTGTGTGGCCTAGCCTGCACACTTGTGTGCATATGTACGAGTTGGTGCCTGCAGACAATGTATTTTGTCTGTCATAACTGAACTGATTTTATTAGTTATCCAGGCCCTCAAAGCAGGATACTCTTCTGTTCAATCACCACTTCATCGCTATCGGAAAGATGGGCTCTTTAATGCAAGGAAAGGGTGTCCAAAGATGGACAGGTCGCTGAATACACATTGTCTGCTTCCCTTGCTCATATACTAGCACTTCGTCTTGCTCTTCGCATAATGCATGGAGCTTTTCAACTTTTAGCCTCCTCTCTTTAAGTGTTTTAGATCAGCTGCATATTAGATTATACTCTATATATCTTTATGCCCTCCATTCATTGTACCATCACAACACACTTCCATGCCCCCAACATCATCTACAGTAGTAACCTACTCACTTCACACACCTACACCCAACAACACATTACCTTCACTATATTCTACCTATTATACCTCCATCACATACAACACAGAGCAAACTTCGTTGTCAGCACGCCACACTCCATCTATACAACACCTTCATCACATTGCCATCCTGCTGCACATCCACCTTCACAACAATCACTCCAGCATCTTCTTCAACCCCTTTTATTTGCACAACCTTCACTTTTACACTTTTCACAAGCACCATCACCTTACCCTTCGTTGAACCTATGTATTCACACCCTAACCAGCCCCATTCACAGCATGCTTCAACACTTAACTTCACTTTGCTGCACTTACCCACCTAGGCACAACACTTGTGCACTCTTCATCGATATGTTATTCACTGCATTCACAACAGTGAACTCCCTGTTGTATCTTCCTGCAACATCACCAACAGCCACTTGTTGCATAAATATTGCTTCCATACCCTCACTTTCCTGCAACTACCACCTTTCACACCCACATTATGCTTTGCACAACATTTTCTCACATGCGTTTACATTTCCATCATTACCATGCTTATATTCTAGTTGATGTTTTTACAACAATCCCCTGTCACTTGCGCCAATACACCACTACTTGTCACTTCACTATTTGCAAATAGATATACTTGTACCCTATTTCACCTTCACTTTACCATCCACCTGCACTATGTCCACACCACATCACCCACTTATAGCAACATTCACATTGTCACCCACTCACATAACACTCACTCTCACCCTCTTCACCTTTTGCTCAGTCGTAGGCCTAGGCATTAGTTGGGATGGCTGCCTCATTAATTTCAATTTGTTTGCTTAATTCCTTTGATTTCAGCATTGCTTCCTTTTTGAGTTGATTAAGGACTACAAGATTGTGCTTTCTCTCATGATGGTTGTTGGATTAGCAATGTGGGTTCCTTCTGCTGCAAACCAGCCATATCATTCAACATGCTTTTGATTTGACAACACATCTTCATTAGCATCTTTATACACCCAATTCAGTTATCATTCTATATATATAATGATATCATTTAGGCATCACATATGCGTTGTACCATTCATCTTCTCATTAGCTCAATGCATCTCATATGCATTTTAAATCCATTTTCTTATTAGTTTAGCATATCATAAATATATGCCAATATATGTTTTCTCATCAAACAAGATGCATTGCATTTTCATTAGTATAATGCATAAGCATGAACATTTCATCATTTGCATTCTAAATCCAATGTGATATTCACTATCTCTCTCTGTATTTGTATATTATTTTGTGCTAACCCTGTTTTACAGGGAAGATGCAAAAATGTTAAATTCCTTCTTATATTAGGATTTTATCATTTCAATTTCAATTTCAAGATTATAATAGTTAGATATTAATGAGAATCCTTTACTTTTCAGCTTAGAATAGAATGTATGAACATATAGATCTCATCATTGCCTGTGATATCTCATTCTATTTTTACTTTTATTTCAAAAATCCACAATGGTGAAACACAAATGGCACGTGCACCTTTCTAATAAGAGGTAAATAATTCTAAGTAGATGATTCACATTTATGACCATAGTCAAAATGTGAACAATACTTAGAATTTTTATCTTTTATGAAATAACATTTGACTTCCACTTAGGTCTCTTTCGAAAATCATCATATTTTTCTGAAATATTCTTCCTTTATCAGAATTTAATATGTGAATTAATTTAATATATATTTGTGGCCTTAGTCATGGATATATTAAAAGTTAATTTCATCTTAAATCCTAAAAAAGCACAAAAATTCATTTTATTCTTTATTATAATTTAAATATAAATTATCTAATAATACATTTGTGACCATAGTCATGAATGTATTATGATTTAATCTTATTTCAATTCTATTAAAGAATGAAATGTGCTTTTAAAATCCCAATCTTTAAATAAATTTCAAGCATTCATCATTTAGGATAGAATTGCATTCTTTTCCATATTATTTCAAATCATCTTCCAAAAATCCAAGTGATTTTGAAATAAACTTCTAAAAATCCAATTTTCATTTTCTAAATTCAAAATCATTTTCAACTTCTATTTATAAATTCAAATTCCCTCCTAATTTCAAATTCAAAATTCTATTCTCAATCTGATTTCAATTTCAGATTCTAAATTCAATTTCAATTTCCAAATTCGTTTCCAAGTTCAAAATTCAATTTCAAAATCAATTCAATATTCTAATTTCAAAGTTCAATTCAACTTTGAAATTCCATTCTGATCTCAAATTCTATTTCTAAATTCCAATTTCATTTCAAAGTTCAAATCTCAATTCCATTATCAATTCCAAATTCAAACTCTCATTTTCAAATTCCATTTCACTTCAAATTCCAAGTTTGGATTCAAATTCTAATTTTTTTTTAAAACAGGTTCAATCTCTGGACTATTTCCTCAAAGATGTTCTTAAAACATATTCCAAATTCACTTGGAAAAGTCTCAAAGTTTTTGAGGCATTTCTCAAAAGTATACATCTTTGCATTTTCGTAAGCACAAGCATGATTCAATGTGCATTTAGGATTTTTAGAATAATCATTTAGACAAATTTAGGCAAAGCAAAAGACATTAATTCAATCCTTGGTTCAATTACCCTTAGTAAAGGCGCCAGGAACGGTTGAACCTCGTACCGACGAGCGAATCCCATCTCTCAATATTTTCCCACAAATATTTTAAAAACGGAGGTGAGTTAAATTTTCAAAATCTTTTTCAAATAAAGGTCAAGTGAGACCTTGCAAAAGAGTTTCTTTTCTTTCTTTCTCTTCTCTCTTCTTTCTTTCTTTTTTCCCTTCAAAAAGGGAAAAGAGGCAGAAAGAAAAGAGAAAGAGAGAAAAAGAAAAAGGAAAAGGAAAAAATTTGCAATGATCACAAGGAGGAGGAGAGGAAAAGGCAAAAAAAGAATGAGAAGGAGGAGAGAGAAAGGCAATTGAAGAAGAAGAAGGAGGAGGAAGAAAAGGAAAGGCAAATGATGAAGATGGAAGATGAAAGGCAAAGGAAGAAGCATCAGGATGAGGAAGAGAATGAAAGGCAAAATAAGGATGAGGAAGAGAAGGAAAGGCAAAAGAAAGATGAGGAAGAAAAGGAAAGGCAAAGGAAGGAGAAGGAGGAAGAGGAAGAGGAAGAGGAAGAGGAAGAGGAAGAGAAGAAAAGGCAATACAAAGGAAGGAGAAGGAGGATAAGAAAGAGAAGGAAAGGCAATATAAATAAGGGAGAAGGAGGATGAGGAAGAGAAGGAAAGACAAAGAAAGAGAAAGGAAGAAGCAGGAAGAGGAAGAGAAGGAAAGGGAAAGGAAAAAGCAAGAGGAAGAGAAGGAAAGGGAAAAGAATGAAGAAATTGAAAAGCAGAGGAGGGAGGTGATGGAGCGAATGACGGAAGAAGTAGAAAAGCAGTGGGAGGTGACAGAGCAACAAGAAAGGCAGAGGAAGGAGGGAGGGGATAAAGAGAAAAAAATTATGACAAAGGTACGTAAATCGATCTTGTTTGTCATGATTTATTGTGATAGGTATTACTATGATACTGATTACTATGTAAAGTAATTAATGTGATAGCGATTTACTGTGATATCGATTACTATGTATAGTGATTACTGTGTTAGTGATTACTGTGATAGTGTGTGTGCAACAATTACTATTTATAACGATTACTATCTACAGTGAGATGTAAAAGTATAAATGGAACTAATTTATAATTGATACGAATAATATGCTATTTTGTGATACAGCGAGGTCAGAAGAGAAGTAGAGCACCAGGTGAAAAGCTCGGAGGACGGTGTCAGTGGCCTGTAGTTCTGTCGTGGTATAGACAACTGAGTGAATATCAGAAGGATCGATTATGAAATATGCACTTCGGCGGCCTTCTAGACCAGCATTATTTTAAAACGTGTTGGAACACCATGACCCACCTGGTAAATAAGTGGAATCATCAGACCAACACATTTCAGTTTGATTCTTTTGAGATCACCATGACCCTAGAAGATGTAGCGCGGATTATTGGCCTTAAGTGCCATGACAGTGTTGTCCTATTACGGGATTCAAACTATAACGCACGAGAAAAGTGCATGGCCCTTATAGGAATGTTGATGGACGATTGGAGTCAATATATTTCTGGTGGAAGCAATTCCACATCGATGAAAGTTTCTTCTTTCTATAATAAATGGGAAGGCCAGTCAGCTACATGTGCATCTGAAAGAGCTGACCAAGAGTTGCGCGACTTCTTTCTTTATTTTGGTCTTACTTTATTTTCTGATTATTCTAGTTCGAGAATAAGTTACTTGTGACTGCAGTTCCTGGAAGACTTAGATGTAGTCGACAACTATGCATGGGGTGTTGCTATACTCGCACACTTGTACAGTCAACTTTACCGTGTAAGGGTACGAAAACCGTCGGGATGTTTTGGCCATTTGTTCAGGTATTTATTTATTACATATTTAGTATTTATAGACTAATCACTTTGAAGGTTGTAGTCTTACTAATATATTGTTTTTGTAGGCCTGGGCGTGGGCGCATATTGTCGCATTGCATTCTTAGTGTAGCCCTATGATTTATGGTTTTCCAAAGATCGGTCGGTGGGCTAGAATAAATGTCAAAGAGAATAATGCTAAGTTTATTTTAGATGGTCTGCAACTAAATGAGGTAAATGGTTTAAAATCATTTACAATCGATTCAACATTTTATCATTTAGTAGTATAAATTGTTGAAATGTTTAGCATTCTTAAGTAATCATCGCTGCAGGAATTTGTTTTTGTTAGTACAAATCATTATCGCTTTAGCATTTATCTTTTAGTATTGTAAATCATAGTAATTGTTTGCATTCTTAGTAACAGTCGTAATATATTTAACACTCGTTATTATAAATAATTTTAATATTTAGCATTCATTAACATGAATAATCGTCTATACCTAAATCATAATCTCCAATGTATAGGTTGTGTAGAGACCGTATGGAGATGGGGAGGATAAGGACCAAGAGCTTGTTGCTGAGGGTGCGAGACAGTCTGACCGTGATATTTGGCTATTTAGCAATTATGAAGCCGAATTGAAGCATAGTAGTCAAATTCTCCTACAATCTGGCTTGGGACAGTCTATCCCAAAGAAGCTTGTGAAAGTCAAAAGGAAGATGAATAGTGGTGGGGCCAAGAACGTGAATTGGCACGAATGCTACAACGAATAATTGGATAGCTGGAACATAGGAGGTGTTCGTGCCATAGCATATGATTATAAAGAACGACAGTATGATCCCAACTCTTTCCAAAAATATTGGGAACCCATGCGTCAAAATTTGGAGATTGAGAATATTGGGAACCCATGCCTCCCTTCTATCCCCCATCATGTCGCATCCCAGCATAAAAAACCCGTACATCGTCTCCCTCCAGCTATAACAACGATTACCTCAGTAACAGTACATGATGAGGAGCAGAAATAACTCACAAAAGAGAACGTAGTCTCCGACACAAGGTTCAAGATGTTAGAGAGAGAGAATAAGGACTTACGGAAGGAGGTGAGCAATTTGGGGAGACAAATGCGGTCACTGGTAGAGATGATGACCAATTTTTATAATAATTTTGAGGGAACCAAGAGGCCACCGAGGATATAGAGTCCACCAAGAAAAAGAAAGAGACGATTTGTATGTCATAGTCCATATGAGTCGTCAAGTGCCACTCAATAAATGATAGCGACTCTTTTTATCACGATAATTCTTTGTTGTAATTCTATAATTATTTTTTGCAATGTGACATTCTTTAATTGTTTAATTACTTTTTTTAATAATTGTAACACACAAGTGCCACTGAACAGATCATTGTAATGTTTGTCCTTCATAAGTAAAAGTGACCGTATTTGTTTTTTATAAGATATCATGATTGGCTTGCAATCAGTTGTATATAAGAGATCGCGATTTGTTTTTTATAGAAGGTGTTCTATCACGATCTGTAAAGTCATCCCACCTAAGCCCATAAAATAATCGAGCCAAATCTGTTTGAATATTCTATTGCAATTTTTCTTCATAATCTTTGTCCTAGAGAATGATACGTTCCATCGCGATTTACACAATGACATTCAAAAATGGCGGACAAGAAACAATAAACAAATTGACACGATGTTTAGACTTAGTAAAGAATAAATCAAGTTAACTTGACCGATACAGACATCATTGTGTATATCGTTCTGGGACAATATCTGGTGTAATGATTCAGATATAATACATGTACAACGATTTGTCTTATTACGAATTACACAATGACTGATAAAAATTATAGTCTTACTAATATATTTATGTTGTAGACTTGGACATGGGAGCATATTGTGGCCTTGCGGCCTTAGTGTTGCCCTACGATTTGTGGTTTTCTTACAGATCGGCTGGTGATCTAGAATTAATGTAAAGTAAGATAATGCTAAGTTCATTTTAGATGGTCTATAATTAAATGAGGTAAATGGTTTAAAATCATTTACAATCATTTCAACATTTATCATTGAGTAGTATAAATCGTTGAAATGTTGAGTATTCTTAAGTAATCATCGCTGCAAGATTTTGTCTTCATTAGTACAAATCGTTATCTCTTTAGCATTTATCTTTCAGTACTGAAAATCATTGTAATCGTTTTCATACTTAAGTAATGATCGTTGCAGGATTTTGTATTCCTTAGTACAAATCATTATCGCTTACGCATTTAACTTTCAGTACTATAAATCATAGTAATCGTTTGCCTTCTTAAGTAATGATCTTTGCAAGATTTTGTATTCCTTAATATATATCGTTATGACTTTAGCATTCAACTTTCAGTGTTGTAAATCATTGTAATCGTTTGCATTCATAAGTAATGATCTTTGCAAGAATTTATATTCCTTGGTACAAATCGTTATCGCTTTAGCATTTAACTTTCATTAGTGTATGTCGTTGTAATCGTTAGCATTCTTAGTAACAGTCGTAAGATATTTAACACTAGTTATTATAAATAATTTTAACGATACATTACAACCACATTCATTTACATGAGTATTTAGTTACAATACATTATGACCAATGGTTTGGCTTAGATACAATACATGACCATCATCATCGTCATCAAAGGAAACAAACATCATCAGCAACATCAACCCACAACCAAATAGTGATGTGCTTCAAAACAGACATCATCAACATCATCATCAGCATCAGCACTTTCAGTTTACCCAGTGGCCTTCGCTAGTCACTGGAAACGATTGAAGGCAAATCTATCTACTAATGGAGGTCCTTATCTATTTGCAAGTTTTTTATCATGATGTATATTGGCAGCAGATAAAGTTATGGATCCCAACAGGAAGAGAAGATACAACCCGCACGACTAGCATATTTGTCATGAAGTATATCAAAGATTAGGCATATATTTTTTCAACTGAAAAGTATAGTTTGCGAACGATTGAGAGTCCGACAGTAGGAATAGATCAAATAGATTATCATCAGCACCCACCTATCTATCATGCAAAATATTTGTGCTTGCTCTGGTATGGTGGCAAAGATTGAGGATGATTATGGTCGTTATATTTTGCATAAGTTTCGATATACTTCATGACAAATACGCCACAGTCGTATATGTCATAAATATATCGATGTATCCACAGAAGATAACCACTATAATCATCATCAAAGATCATACAGATCTTTCTGCACGGCATAAAATAACTACAGTATCAGCATCAAACAACATCCATCAAGCAAAGGTAGAAGGCACACAGAAGAACAAAGAAGAAATAAAAATACAAGGAAGAAGAAGACGAAGACGTAAGAGAAAAAAGAAGAAGTTGATATGCCGCAGAAAAGAAAGAGGAAGACAAGTTAAATAGATTAGGGTTTTAGACTTGGACAATGGGTGGGGTTTGCTCACTCCTCCACCTAAAAACCCATCACACAAATCGAGACATTGTTCAGACTACAAATCTAGGTAATTTAATAAATACAATTCTAGGTAACTTAATAAATAAAAATTGACTTACAACCACAATACTTTAAGTTTCATGATTTAACAATATTTATCCTATTGCGATTTGTTGTTACGAGCTTTGTTAATGTAAACGATATGTCCTATCGCGATTTACACAATGACTGATTCATAAATTGCGGAAAAGAAAATAATAAACAAATCGACATGATGTTTAGACTGATATGTTATATCGCATTGATTAGTTTTGTAAAAGCCAGATGAAACAACATTTTTTCATTTAATTAATATGCAATACAATTTATTTACGCACGGTTTTTGAAAATGGGTGGTAGGTGAAACGATGTTTCCTTTATATATGAATGACATGTGGCACAAGTTCAGGAGGGTGTCCCCTGCCAATTCAAAATTTTAAATCGATGTCTTGTTCTTAACGGAAAAACATAAATTTAACCACATCATTATATGTTACAACTGCCTCCCCAAGTATATATTATTACAAATTATCGCATTCATTACATAATCACCAACAATACAAGTCATCACAATATTTGGCTTCATAAGTAAACATCGTAGTATGATTTAGCAAAATTAAGTATAAATCGAGGTAACTTCATAATTACACATCGCTACTGCAACAAACGTATAAATTGTTGCTGCTTCAAACATACAAGTCATTGTACAAATCGCACCCTTCATAAGTACATATCGTTGTAACATTTTGGCTTCATAACTAAACATCATAGTACGATTTAGCAAACTTAAGTACAAATTGTGGTAACTTCATAAATCATAAATACACATGACGACTGCTCCAAACATATAAATCGTTGTTGCATCGAACGTACAAATCACTGCTTCAAACAGACAAATCGTTGTATAAATCAAACCCTTTATAAGTAGAAATTATTGTAAATCATAAATCGCTACTGCATTAAATGTATAAATCGTTGCTGCTTTAAATGTATAAATCATGAATCATAAATCGCTATTGCTTCAAACATATAAATGGTTGCTGCATAGAATAAATCGCTACTGCATTAAATGTATAAATCATTGTTAAATTCAAACTTATAAATCGTTATAGAAATTTAGCCTTCATAAGTACATATCATTGTAATGTTTGGCCCTTATAAGAAAAATCGTGCTATTTGTTTGGCCTTCATTCAAACTTACAAATCATTGTAGAAGGTGGATATGTACAAATCAATTTATTTCAGTATGAAAATAGGTGTTATTTAGCATGAATAGTATAACCAGTTGTAAGATTTAGCATTCAGATTTAAAAATTGATTTGTTTACATAAAACTCATCAAAAAGGACATAAGTTTTGCTAATCTGTCAGTGGAGGAGAAACACCAAGAAGGTAGACGAATTTAGTGTTTTAGGTTATTGGGTTTTTGGTTTAGGTATTTGGGTTTAGTATTTAGGGTGACGAGCTTTGTCTATGTGAACGATATATCGTATTACAATTTACAACTTCATGCTGATTTAAGTCAGAGTTGCAAATCAATATCACTGCAATGATTTATCCTATCACGATTTGCTTTGATGAGTTTTGTCTAAGTTAACGATTATCCTATCACGATTTACACAATGACATATAAAATACCAAAGAAAGGGTTGAAAAGGAAATCTACACGAGATATGCTATCATGATTTGACTAGTATGTCCTATCATCGTATTGATTAGTTTTGTAAAAGGTAGATGAAATGACATTTTTTAATTTAATTAATGTGCAATGCAATTTATTTGCTCTCGATTTTTGCAAACTAGCATTATTTTTTGAAAATTGGCGGTCTGTGAAATGATTTTCCGTTATATATGAATGACACGTCACACAAGTTCTGGATGGTGTGGCTTTGCTTTGCTTCGTGAACAAGGAAAAAACAAACAGACAGTTCCTTTATAAACGATGTGTTAGTGAATCAAACATATAACCTGCTTCATCGTAAATAAGGTATTATTATCGATGAAGGATACGAGGAAGGAGAAGACGACATCTACACTACCAGAGATGGCGACTCAGGCATATATTGTCTAAACTTCGTGTCGATTTTCTTCAAAATTTATCTCTTTTATGGCGTTTATGTTATTTGTGTTGTGTACTGTATAACGTAATTTCAATATCGTTTCTTGAATATTCTGTTAATGTCAGTAGAACATCCACAAAAGGCGGTGCCCAAAAACTCAGCAAAGAGCTCCAAGATAACATCAAACGGATGCAAAACGAATATACAGAAGGGAACACTATCAGTAATTTTGTACGTATGAAACTGTTATTAGTAATATATTTATGTATGCCATGGTATGTATGTTAACAAGTTCATATTTGTTGCAAACAGACTATATCTGATTTCGTCAAGTATATTCAAAGCAACGCAACAACCAATACTAGACGCATCGTCAACCCTTATTTCATGGTATATCGGTTCTATTTTATGTTTATTTTGTTTTTCTATTTACTCTTGTTGTTTCGTGTTTTAACATTACTATTATTATTGTTTCGTTCAACAAAGTATTGTCCATTGATTGCCATACTCCATTGGATTTCAAGATGGACTACCATACTTGGGTAACGATGATCATTGTGGAGACTTTTGGTCAAGTGAAAAGGTAAGTAAACAAACCTCTTGTGCAAGGTTTCAGCATAACAGTCCTCACACGATTTGTCCTATCGATTTGTAGATATTGATTCCAACACTCTAGCAAACTGAAGTGCATTAGATCTTATACTTGATGGATTTAAAAGAAAAACAACTTTGGTGCTACAGTTCATTGGAGTTACACAGTGGTGTACGTCGTGACGTTTTGCATTTCGTAAGTTTCCATCTATAAGGATATCGTATCTTATACGGAGGTCAAGAATTTACTTTCTTCTGCATGAACCATAGGTGTGATTCGTCAAAGACGATTTGGGTGTCGACATTGGCGAGTGGATTTTTTGCTCAGCAGAAGATGCTCCTTTGCAAAATAATGGGGTCGATTATGATGTATTTTTGTGAACACCCCAAATTTTCAAAAAAAATCCTTTTTTCTCCTGGCCCCCACCTTCTGAGTAATCGGGTCAACTTTTGATCAACTCCTGATTATTTCTCGGATTCACTTTCTTGTTGAAGATTTGAAATCCAATTTCATTTTCTATATTTGACCCAATCTTGGATCCAGATCAGATATCCAAATCCAATTCTGAGCCCGGATCTTCTATTTTCAGAATCCAATTCTCTGTATTGGCTCAGGTATTTTATCCAGATCCAATCTCCATTTGGATCTGTTCCTCTCATATTTCCTCAATTCGAGATCCAAACTTGATATTTGCTCAAAAATCTCAGATCCAGATCTAGTTGGAAAATCCAATTTCCCCTGCTATTTCAAAACTCCCCTCTTTTGGAAAATCCTTAAAATTTTAAATTCAATACCTTCATAAATTTTTCAAAAACCTCATATGGATCCCATCTCTTAAATCCCTCGCATTTCCCATGTATTTTTTGGTTTTTCTTTCAAAAACATAAAAGAAAAATTTTAGAAAATAGCTTCACCCTCCTTTTAAGAAATCTTTATAAATTAAACCACCTTTTTGAAAATTTTCAAAAAAATGGTGAACCACCCTTGAAATTTTTGTAACGGTCTTCCCCATTATAAACCAACGAAGAGGGGGAGACCATGGATCATCGATCCCTCTCACACCTCCCATCGTGCATCTCTCATTACACCATCCATCGGGCACTTGCAAAGGAGAATCGCCAGGAGCTCTTCTCCCTTTTCTTCTTCTCCCTCCTTCCTTTCCTTCTCTTCTTCCTCTATTCTCTTTTCTTACCTTGTAAAGAAGTCCAATCTTGCAGCTATACACGGTAAGTAATTCTACCATTCCCCTTCTCTATTTGTTCCTCCTTTCTGTTTCTTTTTAGAATCTCTGGTTTGTTCTTCACTGATTAATGACAAGCATCCTTGTAGTATCGATCTACATATAGCAGCTTCAATCTACATGTTGCAATATCATTGGAATACTTATATTCCAACATTTTCTTTCTTTTCTTTTTTTTGCAATTTATTACTGAATTTCTTTAGCTTATATATGTTTGAATTAAATTGATATTCCCATCATCAGCATCATCATCATAGCTGCAAATATGTGTTATCCATCCGTTTCTACTGATCCATGTTATCAGATGATTCTGTTTGCTCATCTTATTTGTTATATTTCTCTCGTTTCATCGTATTGCTTTATTTGTGTGATCGTTTCTTTCTACTTTGTTTTCCCTCGTATTTGTTTTGGGGTATAAACGTCTGTTGCAAGAATCGTTTAGAATCACTTTGACCAACACTCTCTGTGATTGATCTATGCAATTCTATTTCCGTTTTTATTATTGGTCATAACTGCAACATCGTTTTGCCCTCATCTTTATAATCACTGTTCCACAGTCTCTCATTCCTCTCTTCCATTGTATTTCTTATAGTATAGTCACATCTGATTCCTGTGATCGAGGTTAAAAACAAAATAAAAACAAAATAGAAAAGCATTAATTTATCTCTGCATTTTTGCATTCGTTTCCTTAGCATTTGTGTGTTTCGATTCAGTATAATATCATCTTGCATCCCATGGCATTTGTATTGATTCAATCAAGCACAACATCCATCTGCATCCCCCATCTATGCATCTTTTACAGAGACATTGGATGGATCTCTGATTATAAGAGCATTCTTGACAGAGGAAGAGCTCCTGATCCGGTTCATTAAGTTGGCCAGAAAACTAGTTATTCAGGGGTATTCCTGGGGTGAAGAAATCCACGATGACCCTACTCATGCCCTGCGAGCTTTCTATGATTTTGGAAAACCAGATAAGGTACACTTAATGAACTAAAGTGCTTTGATCCCCAAAATGAGAATGGGCAAATGAGGACGAAAATCAATGGAGCATTGCAACTGGATCATCATCATTTTACATAATAAAGGTCCTTTTGCTTGCTACAAAGTTCAACTCACCTAATGCATTTTGAAAATCCTGTAGCGCAACTGTCATGCTCCTACTTCTTGTAGATCAACAATTATTTCTAAATCCCAACTATATCTTGATGATGGTGGGGCCATCCCCTTCCTGTTACCACAATAGTATAGTAAGATACTTAGCCAACTCTTTATCCTAAATCTCATAGAGGTTAGAAACTTGGAACCACTGATTCAAACTTTGTGGATTACAAGGTGAAAAGAAGAAAATATTAACGTTGTTTCCTGTATAGCCAATCTTATCTTGTTTTTGTATTTGATATACTGAAATCTGGAGTTATTATCCTATACTTTGTTCAGGAAGCACTTCTTATTTTCACTAAATATCCTTTCCATTTCATACTGGCTATTCACCTTGTTGCTTCCTATAGTTTTATCTTTGTTTGATCACTTTTTGACAGTGTATAATGTACATGTTTTCCTTTATCAGACATCATGGAAATTTTAGGCCCCAACCATATAGTAGCAGATTGCACTGCTACACAACCATGTATTGAACCTGCCACAAAATTCTCTATCAAGATATTCTAAAAGGTCTAAACTAGATTGATAGGTTTGATAGCTTGCGCATGCATATACCAGAAAGGTCACCCTTGTTCAATTTTGGTCAACAGGGAAGTGCTTATCTTCAGCTTGGGTTAATCACTTGTTGTATTGAGTTTCTAAGGGTTATTATGTGGTGTGGGCAAGAATAAACCCTTGTAAAGCCTGCTGATTCCTGTATCTTACTGTATTTACTATGCTCATCAAGCCATATCGCCTTATTTCACAATAAACGAGTATAGTGAATGTATAACTTTTTTTAACTGGCTGTGACCTTTATTAACTGTCTTAGACATAACATATTTATTGGAGCATAAATGACCCTGCCAAAGGTTTCTGTAACAATATTCTTGCATGTGTGTATATGCTGCGTATGCACATTTGAGATACAAGCTAAACTGATCCTGAGTCACTAAGTGCTCAATGCCTAATACTTTCGCCAACAAATGATGTCTTGCAACGTTGCAGCCTCCAGCCCCATCACCATCACCATTAGTAGCTGAACCATTTTTTTTTATGTAGGATTACCACAGTCAATCCCATGGACAGTGGAAAGTTCACGGTATTAGCTACTGTAGCACCTTCATACTCTGCATATTCATCACACTATAGCATCACTCACCACTTTATTACACAACACTCCTACGAGTTGTTGTAACTTCATATAAACTCACAACCTCTTTACACTTGCATACATCTCATCCCCTATGTTGTATAACAATATATATACATTTATCTCGTCCCTTGCCTATCAGACCATTAGCATCTTCCATGTAGCATCTGCAACATCTGTACATCACCCGCATATCATTCCTTTCATCCTTGTCATCTGCATATTAGTCATGATACAAAATGAGCATAAATGTTAATAGTCATGGTATGTCAGTCATTGTATCCGCATATTTGTACAGCATCATGGCATGGTGTTCATCCAACGCATCAACACCTCTGTGAGCTTCAATGCGATTTGCAGAGAAAACCAACATCTTCATCTACTGTATCTCATTTGCATATGTGTTGCATTTCCCCACAAGCTTATGCACTATCAACCTTGACAGACATGTATGCATTCCATTTTAAAATATGCATAGGCATTTGCATTTGCACATTCACATATTTTCCAGCATTTGCCTTTCAGTTTTAGTATATATATATATATATGACTTCATCATCATCCAGTATCACTGCATATGTATATCATCTCATTACACATCGCATCTTGGTATGTTGAAACTAACTAATCAACGTTGTATTGACATCAATTAATTAGTGTTGCTGGAATCCATTGACTTGCTGTGTAAAAACTGTTGATTTACTGTATTGATTGAAATCAACCCAGTGATTCACTATTGCTAAAACCGATCAACTATTGATACTAAAGCCAGTTTGCAGAAGTTAAACTGCCACTAGTAGCTTATGTAAATCATCCCCTCCATGCCCCTTAAGTAATTAAAGAATGAAGATTAGTTTTGTGTTCGGACTAATATGTCATATTGCAAAAACTTCCATTGTCATATACTGTCAAGAACTAATGGTAACGGGGGCTATCAGACTCCAAATGGATTTTAACATTGTCACTTGTACATATTACACCAAGTTTATAGTTTTGTACCTTATCACCTCATTGCACATGATCCATTTCCTATACACCTGTATATACAACCGCATATGTACTTCAACATCTATATAACTATCTTGCATCTTCCTATATTCCAACAAAGATATCGTCATATGCATTCTAGTAGGTACAGTCTCATTCCAGCACATGCATTGTATATATATTTTTCGTGTGCATTTCTCCATTAAGCATAAGCATTGCATATGCATCCTTAGGCATTCTCTCATTAGCATAAGCATTGCATATGCATCCTCATATGCATTCTCCCCTTAAGCATGTGCATTGCCCTTAGGCAAATGCATATGCATTTCTCCACTAACATAGGCATCACACTTAGGTAGATGCATATGCATTTCTCATTTAGCATAAGCATCACACTTAGGTAGATGCATATGCATTTCTCATTTAGCATAAGCATCACATTTAGGTAGATGCATATGCATTTCTCATTTAGCATAAGCATCACTCTTAAGTAGATGCAAATGCATTTCTTCATTTAGCATAAGCATTGCACTTAGGCATATGCATATGCATTTCTTCATTAGCATAGGCATTGCACTTAGGCAAATGCATATGCATTTCATTCATCCTTAGGCATTGCATCTTCATTAGCATATGCATTTCCATTATAGCTTAGGCATAACCATATGCATGTCAGTTTTAACATGGTATTTTAAATTTCTTTTCTACATTTTGCATTTTGCTGCCTTGTGCTAACTCATGTTTTCTGGTAAACTTGGAAGACCCTGATTTCTTTCCTAGAGTAGGAAGTTTTTAATATTTCAATTTCTATTTAAGATTGTAATAAATTTGTATTAATAAAAATTTCTACTTTTCTGTTTAGAATAGAATGTATGAGCATATAGTTGCATTTTAAATTCTCGTAATTGCTTATGGCATTTCATTTTACTTTATTTTTCAAAAAGCACTATGGGATAACATGAATGACATGCACACCATTCTAATAAGAGGTAATTAACCCTAAGTAAATGGTTTACATTTATGGCAATAGTCAAAATGTGAACAATACTTAGGATTTTTATCTTTGTTGAAATAAAATTTGACCTACACTTTAGGTCCTTTTTGGAAAACATCATATTTTCAAAAATGCATTTTCCTCTTTTATCAGAATTAAAAGTAATAATTAAATCAAGACATATTTGTAGCCATAGTCATGAATATATTAAAATTTAATATTACCTTAAATTCTATAAAGTACAAAAAATAATTTTATTCTTTCTTAGAATTTAAATGAAGATTAAATTAAAATATATTTGTGACCATAGTCATAAATATATTAAAATTTAATCTCATTTCAATTTTATTACAGAATGAAATTTGCTTTTAAAATTCCAATTTTAAACAAATTCTTTCAATGCATTCATCATTTTGCATCATTATTTGCCATCTTTTCAAATTATTTTAAGTCATTTTCAAAATTCCAAGTGATTTTGAAATGAATCTTCAGAAATACAGTTTTCATTTCTAAGATTCAAAATCATTTTTCAACTCCCTTTTCCAAATGCAGATTTATCTTTTATTCTTCAATTCTATTTTAAATCTTACTTCAAATTCCAATTTTTCAATTCTTATTTATGAACTTCACATTTTTTTGAATTTCATATTTTGACTTTGAATTTCATTTCAATTTCAAATATTCAATTCTTTACTTCTTTTTCAAAAATTTAAATTTTGAATTCTATCTTCCATCTCAAGTTCAATTCTGAATTTTTATTTCAATATCCAATTTGAATTCTTAATAAAAGTTTGAAATTCATTTTGAAATTTCAATTCAATTTCCTAGTTCAATTCTGATTTCAAATATTAAATCGAATTTCAAAATCAATTCAAAGTCTCAATTTCGAAATCTAATTTAATTTCCAAGCTCAATTCTGATTTCAAACATCAAATAAAATTTCAGAATTACTTTAAAATCTCAATTTCAAATCAAAAATCAATTTTAAGTTCCATCTTAAACTCTTTATTCTGATTTCAAATTTCATTTTCAAAATCCAGAAGTTCAGGTTCAAATCTCAACTAAATCCTCATTTCAAACTTTTAAATTCCAATTCAACTTCAATTTACAAGTCCCTTTTCTTCAAAATTCAATCTTTCAGAATTTTGAAAATTCAATTCATAATTCAAGTTCGAGTTTCAATTCTGATTTCAAGACCTCAAAATTGATTTCCAAGTTCAAATTCTCAATTCAAAAATCAAATTGACTTCAATTTTCAGTAAATTTCAGATTTCAAAGTTCTCAAATTCACAACCCAGTTTCCAAATCCTCAATTGCAAACTTTCAAAGTAGAGTTGATTTTAGTTTCAACTTTCAAAATTTCAAACTTCTAATTCCCTTTTCAAATCTCAAAATTCACTTCAAATCCAAGCTTTGGATTCAAATTTCAATCTTTTCAAAACAAATTCAATTTCTAAACCATTTTCTAAAGAATATTTTTCAAACCTACTTCAAAATCACTTGGCAAATCCTAATTTTTAAAACATTTCCAAGAAAAGCATACACATTTCTCAAAATTCAAAAGTCATAGCACAAGCCTGATCCCATGTGCATTTAGGATTTCAGAATAATTACTTAGACAAATTTAGGCAAAACAAAGGCTTGAATTCGATCCTTGGTTCAATTACCCCTAGTAAAGGTGTCAGGAACGGTTGAGTCTCGTACCGACGAGCGAATCACGTCTCTTTATTTTTTCTGCAAAATTTCAAAAGAGAGGCGAGTAATTTCAAAACATCTTTTTTCCAGAGGTCAAGTGAGACCTTGCAAAGACTTTCTCTCTTCTCTCTTTCTTTTTCCCCTAAAAAGGAAAAAGAAAATGAAAATGAAAAAGAGAAAACATTTGCAATGATCATAATTTCTAATGAAGTATATTGAAGCAATATACAATGGACAAGAACTTGATTTCGGCATTATATGTTGTTTATTACCCTCTATTATTAGGGACTCAATGCATATATTGGTGTCACATTACATTTTTTTTTTGCAGGTTGATATGCCTGGATTCCACACAGAACTATGCAGAAAATTGATGGAGTATCTAATTGCAGAAGAGAATAAAACTCAGCCGACAAGAATACCTAGAAGGCAAGAAATGACATGATCCCCTCAGAAGTAATATGATGTACATCGACTTTATAAGATTTTATGTACTGTACAACCACTCTGTATACAAATTATGTAAATATCTCTAGCTTGAAATAAATAAAATTTCAATTTCACTAAACACGATAAATAAGTTGGACTGTTATATAGTAAAAGCAAATCGTTGTTATGTTCGGCCTTTGTAATTGAAAATCGTAAAAGCGTTTATATAAGGCTTAAATGATTTGCACAAACATTCATAAACGGCGATCACTATTTGCACAAGCATTGACAGTTTTCTTTAACGTGACTTTCTATAAGTTTATAAATTTATTTTAATCAGTGTAGCAAACAAATGTCACTTAACAAATGGTTGTAATGATCGGCCTTCGTAAATTAAAATCAAACAAGAGTTTATATAAGGCTTAAACAATTTGCACAAACATTCATAAATAGCGATCACTATTTGCACAAGCATTGACAATTTTCTTTAACGTGACTTTCTATAAGTGTATAAATCTATTTTAATCAGTGTAGCAAACAAATGTCACTGAACAAATAGTTGTAATGATCGGCCTTCGTAAATTAAAATCGAACAAGGGTTTATATAAGGCTTAAATGATTTGCACAAACATTCATAAACGACGATCACTATTTGCACAAGCATTGACAATTTTCTTTAACGTGACTTTCTATAAGTGTATAAATCTATTTTAATCAGTATAGCACATAAATGTGTAAATCAACATAGACGTCATTGTGTAAATTGTTAAACCATTGTGTTTTTCACAATGAGGTATGTCTTTAAGACAATGAGCTTTTTCTAAGTGAACCATAAGTACCATAGCGATTTACACAATGACGTATGAAGGCTACGTGCTACCGCGATTTACTTTTATGGGCAATGTCTTTGTCAACAAAATTTCCTAATCACTTTTATGGGAGATTGGGGTTGAGGGTTTAAGAATTTTGGGTTTTACTTCAACAAGTTAAATTCCTAAATACAAATTGATGTCGTTCGCAAATACAAACAAAGACATATCATTCAAGCCGTAACTTCGTAACTACAAATCCACACGATGTACATGATTTACAACCAAATTCATATAGCAAAAATATTAGTATTTAGTTACAATATCTATGGGAGGACAATTCCGTTGAACGCATATCTATCTTTTAGAGACTCAAATTTTTACAAAAAGGGATCACCAAAACATCTGTATCGTTCATCGTCGCATCCTTCTATGTTGAGGATACATCCTCTGCAAGCAAATGATCTCGTTAGTAATGGCAGCCCACTACACCATTTTCCTCGGACAGAGGCCAAATTTTAGAGACTCCAGTATTGGTGCGCTCTTGATAATAAGCTTCAAGGGTTAGGAACCGAGGGGCTACATGATAGATCGCTCACCCAACATATTTGTCATGAAGTATATCAAAGATTAGGCATATACTTTTCCAACTATGAAGTATGGTTTGCGAATAATGTAGGATCTGGCAATAAAAATAGATCAGATAGATGGACATCTACATCATCCCTTTGTCTATCAAGCACAGGTAGAAGGAACACAGAAGAACAAAGAAGAAAGAAAAATACAAGGAAGAAGAAGAAGAAAGAGAAGAAGAAGAAGAAGAAGGCAGAGGCGAAAAAAGAAGAAGAAGAAGCTGCGCTGCCGCAGAAAAGAAAAAGAAAGAGAAAGAGAGGTAAAATAGATTAGGGTTTATGTAACACCCCAATTTTTATAACCCGAAATTGGTGGATTTTTTTTTTTTTGAAATATATTTAAATCTTTTAGCAGTTAACAACGGAAAAACACATTGGGCATAAAACTTGGCGTGCTACTTCAGATGAATGCTTGCAACAATATAATTATAGAATTTAAACTTTAACAACTAATTAACTATGCATGAAATAATATTTAGGTTTCACAAATATCCAAATTAATCACATTTGTCCTTGAATTGAATTAAAGTAAAAATCAGAGTTCAGAATTCATGAAGCAGAGGAAAGGTAGGCTTAGTCCCCGTCGCAACCTTCCGCCTTCGCACGTAAGTACCTACTCATTACCTGAAAAATATTAAACCATATAGGGTCAGACATGTCTCAGTAGAGTAAATATGCTAAACTTGTAAGACAGAATAACAAGACAAAGATTTCAATAGAAATTTCATGGTTTAACATTTAATTTAACTTAAACAATCATACAACAACTCATGCATGTTTAGAATTTTTATATATAACAGAAAAACATAAATCCATACATTTAAAATACACCATGCATGAACAAATAATATGAATGACTTACCATATGCTGAAGCTCTTTCAATGCATGCATATTTTCTTATCTTTAGTTACATTTTCTTAATTAGATGATGCATGCGATGCCAAATTAATGCACACACCATTTAAGTTATCACTTCTTAGCCCTGCTGATAGGACACAGGCAGACATTCTAAGATCAGGACCATGACACAGGACATGTTTTACATACATGAGTGGCTTTAGCCTGGTCAGGTCCATTCACTAAGACGGGGTGAGGGACGTTAATACGAGAGAGATTCCCAACACCGTTCAACCTGATACATTAGTTTTTCCTCATGAGTACAATAACCTCTACACTGCAGTCTAATGCAGAGGTTTTCCCCCTAAAATCGTGGGAGGGAAGGAGCATCCTTCCGTGCCCATAACAGACTTGCCCCATGAAGTTTTGTATCATTTGCTACTCTCCCAGCAAATATCTTGGGTTTTAATGTCACATGATTACTTGATTACAGTCATATTTTTTATGCAACATTAAACTTAAACCACTTTATGGTCATGGATGCATTCTTATAAAGCATTGGGTAAAATCACTTAATTAAACTTGTAACAGACACTTGAACACATCCGTAGCATAAATATCTTATTCATTTTCACACATCATAAGGCATTAGTCTGTACATGGCCAATGCAACAAAGAGAATAAATATGAACATCCATATCAATGAAACAATCATATCATCACGATATCATGAACATACATGTAGTCAACACATTTTTAGAATTTAAAACATAAACTTGTATTCATTGGACCTTTTGATCATAAATCTTTAATGTGTAACCTTCCATTTACAATTCATGCCATAATCATATAAGATTGCATAAAATCAGACCTGCATAATCATTCACATAATGCATACTAATTCTATAAAGAAATTGAATAAAAACATATATACTATGCACCCTTTGATCCTTGATTTATGAATTTGCCCTAATTTTTTTCCCAATTTCTTAACTACGTTCGACTGGTACAGAGCTCACAGAAAATTTTTTGGCACCATGAATAGAGTTAAAATTTTTACAGTATATAGGAATTGTTGTCAGCTATTCATAGCCGCAAACCGTTCATAAAAACTTCTCTGTATGAGGGAATTATTGATGTTTTACTACAGACCTATCAGTTTTTGTTTCAACTGTCACAGAGACGTGCTCGGTCTATGAACAGAGCCCAAATTTCTACAGTAGATGCACAATGGAGTTATATTTCCAACCCAACAATCTGTTCATCGAAACTCCTGCGGACGAGGGAGAAACAACCATTTTACTGAACGAAGGTCAAGTGGAAAACCTGGAATTTCGAGATTTGCATTTGGGTGAATCAAACTGAGTCACCCGAATCCCAAGAAAAATTAAAAGAAATAGGAAATACGCATGAAATAAAATTCTAAAAATTCTAAAATATTCACAATAGATGGAACAATTCATAATCTATCAATCCAAACTAATATTTGCATAAAATCATGGAATAAATCAAATACAAATATATTTTACAAATCCATTTCTAAGAAACCGATTTTTATGATAAACCCGATTTCAAAAATGGTTTCCTTTAGGGAAAAACATGTTTTTGCCATGGATCATTAGAGCTAAGTCAAACCCACGGTTAGGAGGGTTTGATCATGATCTAAACTCATGAAAAAGCATCAAAATCCATGCCAAGAACTCCGTTCTTGCAAGAAAAGCATAGAAACCCTACCTTTTGTTGAAAAAAATGTATTTCTTGATGGATGAACGGCTCTTTTTGCTCGATACACCGATCAGCTCCTCCTTCTAGCAAGGTGAGGACCTTAGATCTCTCCCCACACCTCTTGAGGTCTGGATCTTGCACTCAAGAACCAAAAGAAATCCTAAAAAGAAGAGAATAGGGAAGGGAAAGAGAGGAGAGAGTGAAGAGGGTTTTTGGGGGAGAGAGAAGCTCTCAAATTTTTTCAGCCCAAAATGAGGGGGGCGTGGGCTATGGGAGGGTTTTATAACCCTCTCTAAGTTAGGTTATGAGATGGAATTAATTCCAGCCCTTGATCACTATAATGAAACTCAATTTGGAGCCCTTGATCTTCACTTTGATTTTCAAGTTTTAAAAAACCTTAAAATTCACTAGACTTTTAAATTTCAAAATAAATTTAAAGTAAGATGCCACATAGGATGGGATGGACCACCTATTGGCTCCTACTAAACTAATAAAATGGGTTTAATTTATAACAAAAATCTATTTTATTAAACTATAATTAAATAACCATAGAATTCCAACAAAAAATTGTTTTTGTTTTATACAACCACAAATCATATAAAATGTAAAGACATTAATTATCCACTAATTACAAATTATTAAGCATATTAATATGTATATGTTCACAACCTACTTTTGTTAATTCACATTATTTAATTAACTTTACTTAAAGAAAATTCAACATTTTCTTTTTAAGAAAGACATTTTCAATTAGGCATCACTTAGGGTTTTCTCAATTATTCAAACCGTGTAGGGTTTATATTTACTACAATTCAACCTTATTAAACCCCCTAAGCCTTACAAATATACTCAAACATTACTTTTTAAAGAATTTAGGGTTCTATATTGGCACAAAATTCAAGACATTTCACAATGCTATAAAAAAGAACTTAGAAATTTTCAGATATTACATCCAATCCCCCTTAAAAAAATTTCGTCCTCGAAATTTGGTTAACATTAAGTACCGAACAAATGTGGATATTTAGCTCTCATATTGGCCTCGGGCTCCCAAGAACACTCCTCAATCCCATGGTGCTGCCATCGTACTTTAACAAGTGGAATTGACTTATGTCGCAACACTTGTTCTCGTCGATCTACTATCTCTACCGGTCGTTCCTCAAACGTGAGATCTCTCTGAACCTTGACCTCATCATACTGAATAACATGAGTAGGATTTGGTACATATTTCCTCAACATTGACACATGAAAAACATCGTGGATGTTGGAAAACTGAAGAGGAAGTGCCAATCTATACGCGGTGCCTCCTATCCTCTCAAGGATGAGGAACGGTCCTACATACCTCAGACTCAATTTCCCTTTCTTGCCGAACCGAAATACGCTCTTGGTTGGCGATACTTTGACAAACACATGATTACCAACCTCAAAAGAAACCTCTTACCTCTTTGGATCTGCATAACTCTTCTGACGGCTCTGCGCTGTCAAAATCCTCTTACGAATCAACTGTACTTGATCTGTATAATGCTGCAAAACTATAGGTGATTCGACAGTTCGATCACCTACCTCACTCCAACAAACAGGGGACCTACAGGGTCGCCCGTACAATGCCTCATATGGAGTCATGCCGATACTCGAATGATAACTGTTATTGTAGGCAAACTCAGCTAACTTTAGGTGCTTACTCCAGTCACCTTTCCACTCCAATGCACACGCTCGCAACATATCCTTGAGTGTCTGAATAGTCCTCTCTGACTGACCATCCGTCTAGGGGTGAAAAGTGGTGCTAAACTTAAGCTTTGTCCCCAAAGCTTTCTGAAGTTGTCCCCAAAACTTTGACGTGAATCTAGGATCCCTGTCTGAGATAATCGAAATAGGTATCCCATGTAATCTGACAATCTCGTCGACATATAAATCCGCCAAACTCTCAAAGGTTTGATTCGCCCTGGTCGGTAAGAAGTGTGCCGATTTTGTAAGGCGATCCACAATCACCCAAATGGTGTCATACTGCTGGCGTGTCTTGGGTAGACCTACCACAAAGTCCATGGTAATGTCTTCCCACTTCCACTGCGGAATCTCAATCGACTGCATCATACCGCCTGGTCTCTGATGCTCTATCTTAAATTGCTGGCAGATTAAGCATCTCGACACATACTCAGTGACGTCTCTCTTCATGCCAGGCCACCAGTAATTTCTCTGAAGATCCTTATACATCTTGGTGCTCCCGAGATGTATAGTGAATCTGGTATGATGTGCCTCATCCAATAACTCTTTCCTCAACTGGGGCTCTGCGGGCACCTAGAGCCTCTGGCCATACCAGATGCTTCCATCCTCCTCTAAGTGCAATGCTGACTGATCTTGCTTGCACCCTGAAATCATCTTATTGAATTTGAGATTATCCTTTTGTTGGGTGATGATCCGGTCCATGAGTTTTGTCCTCAATGTTGTACTAGCGATCTGAATCTGACCTGATTTTGCTTCAAAAGGCTTCCAATCTATCAGGTCTTCGAGTAATATCCACTCACTGCTGATAAAACTCACAAGGCTTCCAGCCTTTCTACTCAAAGCATCAACCACTACATTGGATTTGCCTGAATGATAAGAAATGGAGAAGTCATAATCTTTTAGAAATTCTAACCATCGTCTCTGCCTCATGTTCAAATCCTTCTGTGAGAAGATATATTTGAGGCTCTTATGATCTGAGAAGACCTCAAATTGCTCACCGTACAAATAATGCCGCCATACCTTTAGTGCAAAAACTACTGCAGCAAGCTCCAAGTCGTGAGTGGGGTAGTTTCGCTCATGCACCTTCAGCTGACGTGATGCGTAGGCGATTACCTTGCCATGCTGCATCAAAACGCATCCCAAACCAGTACCTAATGCATCCATATAAATCACAAAGCCTCCTTGCCCAGAAGGCAATGTGAGTATAGGGGCTGTAGTAAGTCTCTTCTTCAGTTCTTGAAAGCTTTCTTCGCATTGCTGAGTCCAGACAAACTTAATTCCTTTACGAAGTAGCTTCGTCATAGGTGAAGCGATCTTCAAAAAATCCTGAATGAAACGACGATAATAGCCTGCAAGCCCGAGAAAACTGCGTATATCTGATACGCTCTTAGGCTGTCTCCAATCTATGATTGTTTCCACCTTGGCAGGGTCGACTGACACCCCATCTTTAGAGATCACGTGACCCAAGAACATACCTTGATTCAGCCAAAACTCGCACTTTGAGAACTTAGCATATAGCTGATGTTGTCGAAGTGCCTCAAGGGCAATCCTTAGATGCTCTTTATGATCTTCCTCGCTCTCGGAGTAAATTAGGATATCGTCTATAAATACGATCATGAAAAGGTCTAGGTAAGGCCGAAAGATCCGATTCATCAGGTCCATAAATACCGCAGGGACATTTGTTAACCCAAAGGGCATCACCAAAAACTCGTAATGGTCGTATCGCGTCCTGAATGTTGTCTTTTGCACGTCGGATTTTTTGATCTTGAGTTGACGGTACCCTGATCGAAGATCAATCTTGGAGAAGACCTTGGCCTCTCAGAGTTGATCAAACAAATCATCGATCTTGGGAAGAAGATATTTGTTTTTTATTGTTACCTGATTCAGCATCCTATAGTCAATGCACATACGCATTAACCCATCATTCTTTTTGACGAACAATACTGGAGCTCCCCAAGGTGAAACACTAGGCCGAATAAAGCCTTTATCCATCAATTCTTGCAGCTGCTTCTTTAGTTCTTCTAACTCTGCTGGGGCCATACGATAGGGTGCTTTAGATATCAGGGTCATTTCAGGCACCAACTCTATCGCAAAATCCACCTCTCTGGTAGGCGGTATGCCTGGTAGATCATCTGGAAAAATGTCTGAAAAATCTCGAACTACGTCCAAGTCTTCCAGTGGTGTAGTATTGGGGTCTATCAAAGAAACACTGGCCAAAAAGGCCTCACACCCCTTTTCTACACAACGATGTGCCTTTAATGCCGAGATAAGTCATCATTTGCTCTCCTTTTTACATGCCTTGTACTCGAGTACAGGCTGATCAGGGCGAGCAAATTGAATGTGTCGCTCACGACAAAGCATACAAGCGTAATGCTCATACGTCCAATCTATGCCAAGAATTACATCATAATCGATCATATCCAACAAAATAAGATTGGTAGGGAGGTTATGCCCTTCAATCATAACCTCTACTCTAGATAGATAAGTACGAGCAATAGAGCTACCGCTCGAAGGTGTGATAACTTCCAGAATATATCCCAACGAAGTCGGTGTGACACCAATCAAATTCGCAAAACGTACGGATACGAAGGAATGCGTAGCACCAGTATCAAAAAGAACTTTAGCATCGAACTTTGCAATAGGGATTATACCTTCAATGACGTTGGCATCTTCTTGCAACTCCTCTGCAAAAGTCGCATACATGCGTCCAGTAGCTTTCTTCTGACCTTGCGGCTGGGACTACTGGGGTCGCTGCTGCTGTGGTCCTCTAGGAACAGGGGTAGTTCCCTCCTGAGCTGGCCTCATAGAGCACTCTTTGATGAAGTGACCCTGTTTTTCATATCTCAGACATGCACCTAAGACTCTGTAGCAGACTCCAGGGTGCCTCTTATTGCAGTGCTTACATACTGCATAAGACTGCGGTGCTTGAGTGCCGCCCTGTTGTCCCTTGGCCTTCTTTGCGGGCGGCGCCTTACTACTCTCCACTGTTGGTCGAGGGGCCTTATTCGCATTGCCCTTCGACTTGTCGAAATGGCTAGGCTGAGTCTTCTTAGAAGACTCCCAGTCATCCTGCGTCACAAAGACATCGTTACGATCTATCGAGATTATTTTTGGAAAAAAACAAAAAGTTGGTTCTAGTTTTCCCCATCTGAAGTACTCTGGCCATCTCGATGGCCTGGTTGAGGTTTTGAGGACGGCTGGTCAGCACTCTCGTCCTCAGGCCATCACGTAAACCCTGCACATACTTCTTAGCCCGCGCATCGTCAGTGGTATAAGTATGCGGACAATACGTCTCTAAATGTCAGAAACGTGTAGTGTACTCTGCCACCTTCATGGACCCCTGTCGAAGATCTAAAAACTCTTGTTTCTTACGATCGCGCGCGTATTGGGGAAAGTAGGTGTCCATGAATACCGTTGTAAACTCCTCCCATGTGAGGGTGCATCGCTCATCAAGCGTATAGCGTACTTCGCATGTTGTCTCCCACCAGCTCTTGGCATCCCCTTGGAGCCGATAAGTGGCAAAAAAAATATGCCTCTCAGCGGGAACCTCAAGAATCTCGAAAATCTCGCTTATGGCGATGTGATCATCGCAAAATTTTTCCTCTCGTAATATTCTCTCTCTTCCTTCTCTTTTCCTTTCCAACCTCTTATTTTCCTCCTTTTTGAAGGGAGGAAGATAAAAGACGGAAAGAAAGAGAGAAGAGAAAAGAAAGAAGAGGAGAGAAGAGGAACTCTTTTGTGGGTCTCACTTGACCTTAATTTTGAAAATACTTGAAATAACTCACCTCCGTTTTTGAAATATTTGCGGGAAAACTGGGAGACGGGATCCGCTCGTCGGTACGAGGTTCGACCGTTCCTGGCACCTTTACTAGGGGTAATCGAACCAAGGGTCGAATTAATGCCTTTTGCATTGCTAACAAATTATCTAAGAAATCATTCTAAGTCTAGATACACAAAGAATCATGCTTGTGCAAATGCAAAGATGTATGCTCTTTTTGAAATATTTTTGAAGAATTCCCAAGTGTTTCTGAGGTAAATCTGATAAAGTGAAGAAATGATTTTAACTTAGAACTTAGGATTAAAGCTCTAAGTTTTTAGAATAATTAAGAGCTTGGGAATATGAATCTGGATTTGAAAAATGATCTTTGAAACTTTGAGATAAAAGGAATTTTCAAAGTCATAAATGGACTTTGAATCAGAAAAAATGGAATTGAATCAGGAGAAAAGGTGAAATTGGGAAAATTGAGAAATGGAATTGATTAAAAAGTTGGATTTTCAAGATAAAACCCGAATCCAATATCTGGATTCTGAATAGAGTTTCAAAGTTGAATTCTGAATTTAGGATCTGAAATGAAAACTTGATCTGGAATGAAATGGAATTGGTTTTAAGAATTGAAATCAAGATGAAATTTGGATCTAAAATTTTGAATGGAATTGGATTCAAGATTTGGAATCCAAGATGAATTTTGGATCTGAAATTTTGAATGGAATTGGATTCAAGATTTGGAATCCAAGATGAATTTTGGATCTGAAATCTAAGATCCGAAGTAGAATGGGATTCTGGATCCTAGAATGGATTTGGATCTAAAGTCTAAGATCCGAGGTGGATTGAGTTCTAGATCCTAGAATAGAATTAGATCTGAAGTCTGAGATCCAATGTAAAAGTGGAATTTTGGATCCTAGAATGGATTGGATCCAAGATTTGGAATCCGAGATGAAATGTGGATCTGAAGCCTAAGATCCAAAGCAGAATTGAATTCATACTTGGAAATCTGGATCCAAGTTGAGATTTTAACTTTGGTTTTTGGAATTTTAAAAGTCCAATTGGGACTTTTGAATTATGGATCTGAGTTTTGAAAACCTAGATTGAATTTAAAATTTAAGAAAGGTCAAGCTTTTGAGAATCAATCTTAAACTGTGGTTTTTTTAATTTTGAAGATAAGAAAATGAACTTGATTTCGAGAATGAATCAAGAATTTCAAAGTTTTAAATGGAACTTTGAAATTGAATTTTTGAATTGAATTGGAATTCTGGAATCTCAAAATTGATTTGAAGATTTGAATTATAAAGGAATTTCAAAGTCAAATTGGATTTTGAATTTGGAATTTGGAATGAATCAAGAATATAAGGATTGAATTTGAAGTTTCAAAGTCAAATTGGACTTTGAACTTTGAAGTTAAATTTTTTTTAAAAAAAAGAATGAATTAAGCTGTAGATTGAAGAAAGATATTTGAGATCACTTGGAGTTTTTGAAAAGGGAATTTTGAAAATATGATGCAATTCCACCCTAAATGATGAATGAATTTAAATAATTTGAAATTAGATTTTGAAAAGCTATTTCATTCTTTAAATGAATTAAAAGAAGATTGAAGATATAATACATCCTTGACTATGGTCATTGAATGTATTATATAATAATTTATATTTAAATTCAAGAGAAGAATGAAACACGTTTGGTGCTTTTATAGAATTTAAAATAAAATTAACTCTCAATATACCCTGACTATGGCCATTGGTATATATTTTGAGTTAATTTTAAGTTATATTCTGATAAAAGAAGAAAATATTTAAAGAAATATGATGAATTTTGAAAATGGGATCCAGTGTGAATCCAGTGTTATTTTATAAAAGATAAAAATACTAAGTTTTGTTTACATCCCGACTATGGCCGTTGATGCAAATCTTCAACTTAGTATTAATTTACCTCTTGTGAAATGGTGCACGTGCCATTCGTGTTTCACCATTGTGAGAATTTGGGAAATAAAGGCAAAAATGCATGAAAACAAGTAATTCATGATATTTACTATGCTCATTCATTCTATCTTGGACAGGAAATATGAATTCTCATTCAAGTCTAGCTATTACAACATATACAATCAGATTTTACAACTCCAAATAATAGCTTTTTCCATATATTTCCTGCAAAATAACTGGGTTAAAATGAACTTTGTATGTATCACATGAATTCCAAAAGATGCCAATGGTAAGAAGATGCTCATATGTCAAGAAAAGATAAGGAAATGATGTAGATATACATATACACTTATATATATATATATATAGTATATATATAGGCATGTAGGTATACATATATATACATCAACAACTTATGAGAAGTATAGCTTATCCATTGATTTCTACATATGGATTTCATAAGTAATCATATTGATATGTTAAAACATACAGGTGGGAAAGTAGCCTACTGGTGCTGTAGTGTTGCAGCTGGGCTAAAAAAAAAATAAGTGACTGTCATAGGTGGCAGGTGGAAGAGATGCTGAGTTGGTGTAGTGGACAAGTATACAAGTGAAATATGTTGAGTATGGATGGAACAAATCAACATACAAGCAATGTTTTCACACTGCTTGCTTATGACCAAAATCCAAAATGCAACAGATCAAACCCTGATATTCACTAGATCATGAGAAAATCAGTATTTTAGCTAATGTTTCAAAGTGATTCTAATGGATGTGGATAAATTTTCAATAATGCTCAACAGTCCCAAAGGACTAAACCTTTCAGTGGCATCCACCAAGTGAAAACTTATACTAATCAAATGTTGTTGAGGCAAGTGGGATAGCTAAAATCGGAGACTTTGATGTAAAAACAGAAAACCTACTAAAATGTTCCAATATGTATACTGTTTCACCGATAGAATTTCGTTGTTACAAATGTACAATAGTGAATATGTGTGTAGTGATGTGCGCATGCTGAAAGGGAAGTGCAGTGGGTGACCAGTGTGCTACACCTGTAACAGTAGTGAACAGGGGAGAAAAAAATAAAGAATTACCTGCTGCAAAAGTGCTGGAGATGATGAAATTCCCTTCAGAACTCCAGGTCCCCTTTGACAGTAGCTCGAACTGCATCCAAAGCAGCTATTTTTACAGATTAAAATAAGTTGCTGATGAATGTGGGAGATGGCATTTGTGGTGTTTAGGATGTACAACAGTGGTATGTGCTTACAAATGACTCCATCCTCCAAATTTCTGCATAGTTTTGAATCCAAAAGATCAAAACGCACCTGATTGTGCAATATTAAGCTTTCTAATGAAAGTACTAGCAAGAGAACATAGTAAATTGACTCTGCAAGTCCCAATTGCAAACCCCTCGAAAACCTTCCCACTTGTTAACATATACAGCACTATTAGAGGCTAAAGTTTCATGGATAGATGAGCATCCTTTGACATATGAAATATCTTTTATTAAAAGGAAGATCTTCAGTAATTATATCATATGCTGCTCATTGAAAATAGACAATGGATAACATCAGAGTACCTGATTGTGCAACATTAGACTCTCCAGGTGCATAGCATTCTAACATGGCAATTAACATGTAGCATGAGAGGGAGTGGATCTCACAGCCAGTTTTTGTTTGTAACTGAAATCAGATCCCCTGCCAAGGGGGATATCACGATTGTCTGGGAGGTAAACTTAACTGTAGATCTGAGTAAGATATCCCTTCAGCAAATCCAGACCAGGCTTTGGACTTTACGATGATTCTAATCTGAACTTTCAGAATAGTGGATGGTGAAATCCAGAGATCACGACGGTGTTACAACTGGATGTCCTCACCACAGCATCACATCAACAAAAAGATGAAAACAGATATTCTTTGGAAATTTTCTATTCCTTAGATGTACATTCCAAGGAGAAGATCAAGCTCATAACGACAGAATTCATCAGACTTTTATGCAATGCTCTGGATGCCAACATTCTAAAATTTTTTTACTCACAATGGTTAGGTAACAGAAGGATGGCTAACATGAAAGTAGAGGTCATGCAAATGTAGAGGACTTGATGGCATGAAAGGATGAGTTAAAACATATACCAAAATAAGCTTATAAACAAAACTGGTGACGAGTAATGAAAGCATACAACACTAATCAAGGATGCAACCAATATGTGTCTCGATGAAGGCTCAAAACTGATAAGGAGCACCATATACTGTAGAGCCAATGCCTTCTGAATGAGAGGAAATTCCTCAAAAAGCATTATGGGGGCACCCTGACAAGTGATCAATAGCCTCAACTCAGTGGCACCGAAATTCTGCAGAAAATTTGGTATCACCAATGCTAATCATTAAGCATATCCCAACAAATTTCTGCTACAATTCCTGTTTGACAATCTTTTCATAAGTCCCCTTTCCAGGATTGTTTTGCCCTGTGGAGTTACTATGAAAGGCTGAACACATAACCATGTGAAAAGAGCGAGAATTGATATAAATGTTGATAGCAATTGTAATGAAGTAGCAGATTACTTTTTAAACATTCGACCTCAACATGGTGTTTCGATCTCTCAGATCGATCTGCCTTAATACAACGGCTAGATGAGCCATTCTCAACCACAAATTGATTCTTAAGGAATCGATCTTTGCAAACCGATCTGAGCAGGGCAGTGCATTAGCTTGGAACCTTCTTTGGCTTTGTAGCGATTTCATTTTCACTTTCCACTGGACTGCATATTTTGAAAGTTTCGATGTTTCAAACTGCTGAATAACTTGATATCTGGATATCTGCTTGGCCCAGATATTACAGATTCGAAGGAGCCAGCAGGAATCACCTCTAGGGTTTTTAAACCCTTTTCGAACAGGAAGTACAAGGGTTGCCGCAAATCAAGAAAGGAATCGCATAGGCAATCCATGTCAAACCAAATGTAAATACTAAGTTCTAGAATCAGAGAATGGAAAAGGGAACTAAAACACAGAAATCGACGCCATGGAAACTGGGTTGCAGGGTAAATCAAAAGACTGCAGGAAACAAACTCAATGTTGCAAAATTTTATACAATGAGGAAATATGAGGACCAGCGGTTTAGGATATTGAGACAAAAATGTAACAACAACATTCAAACAAACCTACAATATGACGTATTTTGCATTTCAGGCCTCATATTAACACTACAGCAGTTTTGACTTGTGGATCAAAAGTAGATGCTTCTAATTAGGAGTTGTTGTAAATCCAATACATAGATCTTCATTTTCACAGATTCATTGATCCTTAGAACAATCAACTACCCGAAAATAACTGGGCCCTAAAGCAAGAGGGGAGGGGTATAAAACTTTGACAGAACTCATGATGCTGGAACGTAAAACCTAAAACTAGAATGAAAATCAGATATATGCCAGAATTGTCCTGCATAGACTGATGATGTACCTGATCATCACACGGCATGTGATATCATTGGGATGTGATTTGGACGCAGATCTGAAGCTAAAAAGCTTGCAGATCTGCTATTTAATCAAACTACGGTGCTGATCATTAAATAGACAATCAAATGGCAAGGGTTACAACACCGATAAAACAATGATACTCAAGTAAACAGGAAACCGAGGTCCATAGAAGACAATAAAAGGGGAAATCCTAAGGGTTAAGTAAATTGGAGAAAACAAATTTCTGCAAATGGCAAGGATATGTAGGAACTTGAAGATTCCATTACTGTGGCATTGAAGTAAGTCGATTTGCTATAGGCGAACCGACGTTACCACGGATGCTTCAAATGGGGATATAACAGGAGAAAATAAGAATACAAAAAAATAAAAAAATAAAAATAAAATAAAATAACAAGGCGGAAGCAAGAGAGAAGGACCCTTACCTTATTTGCAGGGGGCTCTGGAGGAAGGAAACCGGATGAATGTCACGAGAGTGACAAGATGATGAATGGTTGACTCTCCAATAGCTTCGTATATCAGGAAAAGGGGGCGAAGGGGAACTTATTTGCAAGAATCGCCCTCTTCTTGGCTTATTCGCGACAATCTAGAGGAAGGTTGGAATTCTTCGTGAAAGAGGAATGAAAGTGGATCCGGAGGGGTTCCGTGCCTTTGTTGTTGAAGCTTAATCCAAATAGGGCTAGAGTCAATCGAGCTTCTGCAGTTGTTTATAGAAATTGAATCTCCTTAATCCTGATTGTTGGGCTTCAACCGAAGAAGGAGCAAAGGCTTCTAGGTGCTGGTGTAGTGAGGTGAACGTCCTTCCTCTTTAATCGGCTGAGAGGTATTCAAGCTGAGAGAAGATAGAAGGGGATTAAGAGGAAAAGGGAAGAGAAAAATGCGTGAAGCGATGGTGGGGTGAGAGGCGATGAAGAGGAAGAAGAGAGGTAATGGTGGGGTGATAACGGATGCCGGAATGGGGCGTCCTGCATCCCCTTTTAAGGAGGAAGAGGGGAAGGTTCGAGAGGTTCGTTTAGGGTTCATGGCCGTTAGAGATGAGTGGTTCGGGAGGAGAAATGGAGGAGTGCGATGGAAAGAGCGGTGAGAGTGGAGCGCATGAGGGCTTGATAGGGGACCCGAGATGGAGAGGGAGAGGCTCTTTGGTCGGTAATGGAGGAGAAAGAGGGAAAGGGAGAGAGAAGCCGCAAAGAGAGTTGGGTAGCCGACCCTTTGTGAAAATTCTCGAAACCCTAAAAAAACATTCGTAACGAAGGGGGGGCTCTTTTAAAAAGAATTTTCGTAAAAAGGGTTTTCAAAATGAGTTTTTTAGCAAAAATTGATTTTTAAAAGTTTAAAACTCATTTGTTTTTCTGGTAATTTTTCCAATTTTTTTTTTGAATTTTGTGTTATTTCTCAATATTTTTGTATTTTTAAGTAAAATCCTAAGATTTGTGAGAAAACAAAGATTAAAACTAAATTTTTGGTGTTTTTTTGCAAAAATATTTACAAAAAGGAATTTTTCTGAGAATTTAAAAAAACCATTTTGAGAAAATTTCTTCAGAAATGGGTTTTGATCCGGATTTTGAAAAAATATGGACTTAAAGTGCTAGATTCGGATCCGAAGTTGATTTTGAGTATATCGATATGAATTTTAATTCAGAGAATATGAAGAAATGACTTGATTTTCTCAGAAAACGGGGTTAGGGGCAAAAAGGGTCATTTTTACAAAACTTTGAAAAATTTGGGGTGTTCACAGATGCCCCTCTTTGCTACTAAGCCGGTTGACAGCCGAGCTTAGTGGCAAAGACAACACTACAAATTTTGAAAATGCCCCAGTCAGCAGGTCTGAACTGGGTGTGGAAGAATTATTTTGGAAATATGGTTTTTCAGGCTTTGAAACCTTATCCTGAATGGTTTTGGGGAGACGAAATCCTCGAAGATGATATGATTGAGTAGAAAATAAGGAAATTGTGATGGGACTTTGGGTGAAAATCCCGAAATGGTGGGAAATGAGAATTTTGATCAGGTCTCATGGATGAGACAAGATACTCTTATCGGAATGATTCAGGTTTAGCCCTTAACCTGGATGGGACGAAAATATATCAAGATGAATTTGAAATGAGGAAAGGAATACACGAGGGTCTTGATGGGACATTTTGGAAAATGTCTTGTGAAATGAAGCTCAAGTGGAATCCTATCCTGGATGGATATACAAAGCATGGGTTCCTTGATGGGAAGAACCATGATGGGACTGGAAGAAAACATCTCGTCAAAACGAGGAATCTCATCGGAATGTGACTCAGGTTTAACCCAAACCTGCAAGGAAGATACCTCGCAAAGCGAGGTTCCAGGTTAACTCTTAATCTGGATAGGAAATCTACCATACGGGTTTCTCAAAAATGGTGAAAGCATGATGGGACCTTCGGAATTTGGACGAACAAATCCGAGAGGGGTTTTTGCGAAAGGAGGAAATATAGGGTTTCTTAAAGCTTCGAAAAGGGGAAGAAATTGGGCGTCTCATTGCTGAGTCTGAAATAACTTTTAAAGTAAATGACCTCTCGCAAATGGTTCAGGTTTGACCCTTATCCTGAGTGGGGGAAATCTACCATATAGGTTTCTCAAAAATGGAGAAAAACCATAATGGGACCTTCGGAATTTGGACGAACAAATCCGAAAGGGGTTTTTGCGAAAGGAGAAAATATAGAGTCCCTAAAGCTTTGAAAAAGGGGGAGAAATGGTGCGTCTCATTGCTGAGACTGAAATAGCTTTTGAAATCAATGATCTTTCGCAAATGGTTCAGGTTTACCCCTTATCCTGAGTGGGGGAAATCTACCATACAGGTTTCTCAAAAATAGAGAAAGCATGATGGGACCTTCAGAATTTGGACGAACAAATCCGAGAGGGTTTTTTGCGAAAGGCAGGAAATATAGGGTCCCTAAAGCTTTAAAAAGGGAAAGAAATTGGGCGTCTCATTACTGAGACTGAAATAGCTTTTGAAATTAAATGATCTTTCGCAAATGGTTCAGGTTTGACCCTTATCCTCAGTGGGGGAAATCTACCATACAGGTTTCTCAAAAATGGAGAAAGCCATAATGGGACCTTCGGAATTTGGACGAACAAATCCGAGAGGGGTTTTTGCGAAAGGAGGAAATATAGAGTCCCTAAAGCTTTGAAAAGGGGAAGAAATTGGGCGTCTCATTGCTGAGACTGAAATAGCTTTTGAAATTAAATGATCTTTCGCAAATGGTTCAGGTTTGACCCTTATCCTGAGTGGGGGAAATCTACCATACAGGTTTCTCAAAAATGGAGAAAGCCATAATGGGACCTACGGAATTTGGACGAACAAATCCGAGAGGGGTTTTTGCGAAAGGAGAAAATATAGAGTCCCTAAAGCTTTGAAAAGGGGAAGAAATTTGGCGTCTCATTGCTGAGACTGAAATAGCTTTTGAAATTAAATGATCTTTCACAAATGGTTCAGGTTTGACCCTTATCCTGAGTGGGGGAAATCTACCATACAGGTTTCTCAAAAATGAAGAAAGCCATAATGGGACCTTCGGAATTTGGATGAACAAATCCGAGAGGGGTTTTTGCGAAAGGAGGAAATATAGGGTCCCTAAAGCTTTTGAAAAGGGAGAAGAAACTGGGCGTTTCATTGCTGAGAATGAAATAGCTTTTGAAATCTATGATCTTTTGCAAATGGTTCAGGTTTGACCCTTATCCTGAGTGGGGGAAATCTACCATACAGGTTTCTCAAAAATGGAGAAAGCACGATGGGACCTCCGAAATTTGGACGAACAAATCCGAGAGGGGTTTTTGCGAAAGGAGGAAATATAGAGTCCCTAAAGCTTTGAAAAGGGAAAGAAATTGGGCGTCTCTTTGCTGAGACTGAAATAGCTTTTGAAATTAAATGATCTTCCGCAAATGGTTCAAGTTTGCCACTTATCCAGAGTGGGGGAAATCTACCATACAAGTTTCTCAAAAATGGAGAAAGCACGATGGGACCTTCAGAATTTGGACGAACAAATCCGAGAGGGGTTTTTGCGATAGGAGGAAATATAGAGTCCCTAAAGCTTTGAAAAGGGGAAGAAATTGGGTGTCTCATTGCTGAGACTGAAATAGCTTTTGAAATTAAATGATCTTTCGCAAATGGTTCAGGTTTAACCCTTATCCTGAGTGGGCCATCCATACGGAATTCGTTAATGAGAAAAACTGTGATGGGACAGGAAGAAATACTTCCTCTTGAAGGAGGCAACTCTTCTGGGAAATATAAACAACGCTAGGTTGCATCAAAATGGATATTGAACATTTATTTCATTTTTGGAATAGCTAGAAAATTTTGCCACTAAGATAAATTTGTAGTTGATTCAAATGCTTGGAAATGTGCACGTATGTGCAAAAGATATTCTCTCTTTTACCTAGAGTATTTCCTCCAATGAGGTTTAACTCCTCAGTTCTAAGAGTCAAATTCAAAATTTTAGCACTGATGATTTTCTTCAAGGAAGCTATCCATTTCCCTGATATGAGAATAAAAGAAATATTCTTAATTTCATAAAAGCAGGAAATGAAGAGATATTAATAAAAGAATTTTTCATGAGAAAAGATGACTTCTGGCAACTTCGGCAGTTTGATATCTGGGTGTTTTCCCACGATGATCTTTTTGCACTCTTTTGAGTCATTGGGCTTTCTCGGTTTTTCACATCATCCTTTATTTGGATGTCCTGACTTTTCTCTCTTTTTCAGGGAAGGGTACGTCACAAGCTCCTTCATCTTGGAGATGCTCCGATCCTTCTTTCTCTCAGGGATTATATATGATATTGGCTCAAAAAGTCTTTTAGATGATAGCTGGAATCAAATATCTTTTAGGGTTTGTCGGTAGGTTCATCACACTCGCCTTCATCTTGACGGTGATCTCAACTTTCTTTGGAAGGATCCGTCACAAACTCCGTCATCTTGAAGATGTTTCAAATCTTCTTTGGCCTCGGGGGTCTACTCGCTTAATTCGTTTTCATCTTGACGACAATCGAGAGATCCCTTTTTCGGATATTTGATTGAAGCTTTAAATGAATAAATGAGGAGATATGGATTGAGTGGATTCTTTTTATGGCTCAAGATATTTCCACTGCCTGATTGCCAGAAAGTCATTTTAAAACACGCGCCATAGCCAAGATCAATATCAATTTGTTTCTGGCTTTTCAACATCATTGAAGATTTCTTTCATTGATCATATCGAGGACATTTCTTACATCCTTTTGGTTGATCAACAAGAAAAGATTTGAATTTTACCTTTTTTTCGCAAAAAGTTTCACCTTTTGGAAGGAAATACAGGAGGTAATCTGAGAGAATTTTTTTTGTGGAGTAAGAATATTTAGAATCAACAAATGCTTTTAGCAAATTGGCAAAGTTTTCATGAATTCTTTGTGAAATAATCATTCAATATAGATTTTGATGAGACTTGAGTTGCAATCTTTTGATTTTAGAAATACATGACCAGCAAAAGCTGGAACCTTTGAAATACCCGACCAGCGAAAGCTGGAACGTTTGAAATACATGACCAGCAAAAAGCTGGAACGTTTGAAATACATGACCAACGAAAGCAGGAACGTTTGAAATACCTGACCAGCAAAAGCTGGGACATTTGAAATACATGACCAGAAAAAGCTGGATCTTTTGGAAATATATGACCAACGAAAGTTGGATCTTTTGGAAATATATCAGATTTAAGTCAGATCTTGAATTTTGTAGAAATGAAAGAATTTGATCAGAACACTGAATTTCAGAAGGTTACCGATGCGAGGACCGGATTTTCTAAATGAGTTCAACATATGATTGAAAAATTTGAGAAATAGCCAATGCGAGGACTGGGTTGGGAAGATGAGCTAGGAAAGTAAAATTTTGATGAAAGATTCTGAATTCAATGGACCGTCACATCTTAACTGTGTGTGGTCTATTTTAAGGATTTATCTCCTTATCCTGAACTGAGAAGAAAGAAAAGAAATACCTCGTTAGCAGGAGGCATCAGGTTTATCCCTTAACCTGAAGGGGAAGAAGAAATGATGAATTTCCAATGCAAAGATTGGATTCAAAAGGAAGTCCTGGTCGGAACTCAGAACTTCGACTGAAAATAATAGAAGAAAAACCCGAGCTGGAACTCGGATTTCCAAAGAAATGAAGGATTTCCAACGCGAGGATTGGATTCAAAAGGAAGTCCTGGTCGGAACTCAGAACTTCGACTGAAAATAATAGAAGAAAAACCCGAGCTGGAACTCGGATTTCCAAAGAAATGAAGGATTTCCAATGCGAGGATTGGATTCAAAAGGAAGTCCTGGTCGGAACTCAGAACTTCGACTAAAAATAATAGAAGAAAAACCCGAGCTGAAACTCGGATTTCCAAAGAAATGAAGGATTTCCAATGCGAGGATTGGATTCAAAAGGAAGTCCTGGTCGGAACTCAGAATTTCGACTGAAAATAATAGAAGAAAAACCTGAGCTGGAACTCAGATTTCCAAAGAAATGAAGGATTTTCAATGCGAGGATTGGATTCAAAAGGAAGTCCTGGTCGGAACTCAGAACTTCAACTGAAAATAATAGAAGGAAAACCTGAGTTGGAACTCAGATTTCCAAAGAAATGAAGGATTTCCAATGCGAGGATTGGATTCAAAAGGAAGTCCTGGTCGGAACTCAGAACTTCGACTGAAAATAATAGAAGAAAAACCTGAGCTGGAACTCGGATTTCAAAAGAGATGATGGATTTCCAATGCGAGGATTGGATTCAGAAGGAAGTCCTGGTCGGAACTCAGAACTCCGAACGAAAAATAATAGAAGAAAAACCCGAGCTGGAACTCGGATTTCTAAAGAAATGAAGGATTTCCAATACGGGGATTGGATTCAAAAGGAAGTCCTAGTCGGAACTCAGAACTCCGAACGAAAAATAATAGAAGAAAAACCCGAGCTGGAACTCGGATTTCTAAAGAAATGAAGGATTTCCAATGCGAGGATTGGATTCCAAAGGAAGTCCTGGTCGGAACTCAGAACTCCGAACAAAAAATAATAGAAGAAAAACCCAAGCTGGAACTCGGATTTTTAAAGAAATGAAGGATTTCCAATGCGAGGATTGGATTCAAAAGGAAGTCCTGGTCGGAACTCAGAACTCCGAACAAAAAATAATAGAAGAAAAACCCGAGCTGGAACTCGGATTTCTAAAGAAATGAAGGATTTCCAATACGAGGATTGGATTCAAAAGGAAGTCCTGGTCGGAACTCAGAACTTCGACTGAAAATAGAAGAAAAACCCGAGCTGGTACTCGGATTTCCAATGCGAGGATTGGATTCAAAAGGAAGTCCTGGTCGGAACTCAGAACTTCGAACGAAAGAATAGAGGGAGAAGCCCGAGTGAAAACTCGGGTTTTTGACAAGAGATTGAGTTTTGGAAATTTGCCAGTGCGAGGACCGGACCTGGGATTGAGAATGACCATTTAGGGGACTGAATGATCTGATTGCCCCCTTATCTTGATTGGAGAGGAAATAAAATCTAAAAGAACAAATGAGAAGAAATAGAAATTGATGGGAGATTTGACGAAAGAGAAGAATCAAGGAGATTTTATGGGAAGAATCTTTGTAAAAGAATTCTCATAGGTAGCATTGTTGCTCCTATGAGGGGTTTCAGGATTATCCCTTATCCTGAATGGGAAGGAATAAAATTTAGACAAAAGTTGATGAAAAAGCTTTGATAAAGAATTGGAAGAATTAAAACTTAGTTTAGAAATAAAACTGATAAAATTGAATGAAGAAAAAGATTTAGCAGAGATTAATGAAGCTTTAAAGGAGGAGGAAAGACTTTCAAGACTATCCCTTGTTTTGAAGAAATAAAGACCTCGTAGGATGAGGTTTCAGGTTTATCCCTTAACCTGAAGGGGGAAAAAGAAAAGAAGGAAAAAGAAATACCTCATGGGAAAGAGGCATCAGGTTTATCCCTTAACCTGAAAGGGTATTCTTTGAAAATAAGAATCAAGGAGAATTAATAAAATTGATGAATAATAATAAAAATGAATAAAAATTGATAAAATGGATAAACAAAAGGTTGATAAAAGTTGAGAAAAAGAGTTTGATCCTGCCTGCATGTGGGATCTTTAAATTGAGAGAAGAAGACGAGAAAAATCATTTTTGGAAAGAAGGATTAACCACGAGAGCTAATCTTTGAAAGGGGATCATTCATGAGAGATCATCATGAGGGTTAATTTTTTAAAGCAATGATTTGAAAATCAATTTGTAGAAAATATGACCAACACGAGGGTTGATATTTGAATGTAATGATCCAAAATCAATTTTTTAGAAAATATGATCAACACAAGGGTAGATCTTTGAATGCAATGATTTGAAATCAATTTTTAGAAAACATAATCAACACCAGGATTGATCTTTGAATGCAATGATTCGAAATCATTTTTTTAGAAAATATGATCAACACAAGAGTTGATGTTTGAATGTAATGAAATCATTTTTTGGAAAAATGAGATCAACACAAGGGTTGATCTTTGAAATGCAATGATTCGAAATCAATTTGTAGAAAAATATGATCAACACGAGGGTTGATCTTTGAATGTAATGAAATCAACTTTTGGAAAATGAGATCAACACAAGGGTTGATCTTTGAATGTAATGGTTCGGAATCAGTATGATCAACACAAGGATTGATCTTTGAAATGTAATGGTTTGAAAACCAAATTTTTAGAAAATATGATCAACACAAGGGTTGATCTTTTTGAAATGTAATGGTTTGAAAAACCAAATTTTTAGAAAATATGATCAACGCAAGGGTTGATATTTGAATGTAATGAAATCAAATTTTGGAAAATGTGATCAACACAAGGGTTGATCTTTGAATGCAATGAAATCAAATTTTGGAAAATGAGATCAACACAAGGGTTGATGTTTGAATGTAATGAAATCAAATTTTTGGAAAATGAGATCAACACAAGGATTGATCTTTGAAATGTAATGGTTTGAAAACCAAATTTTTAGAAAATATGATCAACACAAGGGTCGATCTTTGAAATGCAATAATTCGAAATCAATATGATCAACACAAGGGTTGATCTTTGAAATGCAATGATTCAAAATCAATTTGTAAAAAAAATAGGATCAACACAAGGGTTGATCTTTGAAAAAGGTTGTAATAAAATATTTGAACTAAGATTTTCATGGTTTTTGAAAGACCCTCATAGGTAATATCATTTCTCTCATGAATGATGTTAGGATTGTCCCAAATTTTTGAAAAAGAAATTTTAATGCCCCAATATAGCAAAAGGAAGAAAGTATTGAATATCAAAAGATATAAAGAAAATCAACATTTCATTGATAAGCAAAAGTTGATGACAGAACTGAATATTTACAAGTATTTTAACTAGAAAGAAATCACAAAGACTGGGCTGACTTGCCCCTACAAAGCGACTAACAGAAAGGGATGAAAGCGAAAAATTCTTGACATTCTCAATTCTCTGATTGTTCTGAAAAAGGTCTGGCTGAAACTGCAGGCTGCTCTTCTCCTTCCTCTGGTACCAGAAGCTCTTTATCAATGTAATCCTGCACAATGTTTTTGAGGACGAAGCAGCGATCCGTGTCATGCCCCCTTGCTTAATGAAATTTGCAAAAGCGATTCTTCCATTTTCCTTTGGTGACAGAGGGATCATCCTGCTTTGGGAGCTTGATCATTTCTTTCTCGAGCAGGTATTGGAGAACTTCTTCAATCGGCTGACCTAGAGGGGTAAACTGATGATCACAACCTCAACCTTCATGCTTTGCTTTCTTCGGCTTGTTTGGCTTCTGCTGAGCACTGACCCTTGCCTGGTAGCTGGACTGAGCTTGCAGGTTTAGGAGATCCGAATGTTTTTCTTCTTCGTTTTTGACAAAGAGATTCTTATCAAGGCAGTCTTGAACTATATTCTTGAAGATGAAGCAATGCTCAGTGTCATGCCCTGTTACTTGATGGTATCTGCAGAACTGGTCTATATATTTTCCCATGACTGTGGAAGGGCTGGCGGCTTTTGGGAGCCTGAGTAATCCGTTGGCCATCATGTATTCGAGGATTTGGTCGAGCGGCTCATCCAAAGGAGTGAAATCTCGATCCCTGCTCCAATCCTTGCGTTTTGGTTCTTCTTGCTTCTTGCCTTTTTGCTGAGGACTGTATTGAAGAGGTCTATCATGGTTTTCACAATATTTCCCAATCTGGCTTTTATGTTCTCCCAAGTAGCTGCCCTGGTTGCCTTGATGGCTGCCCCTGCTGGCTTTGGAATTTCCTATATCGATATTGCTGCGCTTATTCATGGGGAAAGTGACAGGCGCCTTTCCTTCTGTGGGAGCTTTTCCGCAACTGGCTTCAGCTTGCTCAGATAATATCTCCACCATCATCTTTTTGAATAATTGATATATCGCGGGATCGATCTCACTTTTGTTGTCCTAAACCCCTCTTTTGACAAACTTTTGAGAATCCATTCCTTACTCTTTCTGCTTATAACTGGGATGTTAGAGTAGTGTAATCTCCTGAGCTTTGTCTGACTCAACTGATAACGCTGATACTCTCTGTAGAGCATAAATGGGTCTTTTTAGAGAAGATCTAGGAAGAAATTTTAATAAAGGAGGAAATCATAATCTAAAGAATGAAAACATCCCATTACGAGGGATCGGGTTGTCACCAAAATTTGTGACAACCGCACTATTTTTCTAAAAAAGATAGACAAATAAGATATGAACAAAGATTAATTTTGAAAAGGACATCTCCTGACAAAAGATGTTTTATTGTAAATGAAGGTAGGGAATGGAATATAGAAAAGAAAATTTTTGAAGAATTGTAGGCAGGATAAAAAAGAATTAGAAGAAATTAAGGGAAGAAAAAGGAAAACACACCTGGGTTTTAAAACAAGGAGGAAATTTTGAATAATAATATACCCAGGGTTTTGGAAAATATAGGGAATATAACATATCATATAATCATAGATATACAAACAAGGATGCACAAACAGCAATCCCTAGAGGCTGACTCTAAATGCAATATTTCGAAATGACTTGTAGGACCTTAATCCTAACTCTAGGGTTCAGATCATCTGATTCCAATCAAGATACGCCGATATACTCAAGCTGACGCTCGAAGTACGTGGCATAGAAATATTCCTCCGGTTCTAAGGTAATGGCTTCCCAACATCCTTGAGCACCTACCGATATACCTCGGACTATGGCCCTTAGGTACGTGGTAGGGGGCGCGAACCCAAATAAGTGGTCCAGTTGTGAGGCTCTCTCCCAAACTATGGTTCAGTGAGACAGCCCAGCAATGTGAAGACCGGGACAATATAGGTAGGGAGGTTTTCAAAAATATGTGCAACATGCAAGAAATCAGAAGGCTCTAATGCAAGTCCTAAAGAGATAGATTAAAATGAAGAGAAGCATACACTTGCATACATTGTTTTGCATTCAATCCCTAAAATTGAGGAGAGTTGTATTTCAAACCTAAGTCTAATGTGAGCATGGAATAATCTCCTCAATATGGTCCTTCCAAACCATACTTAAATCCTATATGCAAATGATGTCAGCTTAGGACAAAATCTAGGCTTCCTAAGGTTTGCATGGAAATATAGCTGACATTTGAAGAATAAAGACTTAGATAATATCAAAGCAAAAGAAAAAGGCATAATTCGACCGGACGGAGATGAGTCCCATCACGGTCGCCAAACCTATGATCATCGCAAAATTTTTCCTCTCGTAATATTCTCTCTCTTCTTTCTTTTTTCCTTTCCAACCTCTTATTTTCCTCCTTTTTGAAGGGAGAAAGATAAAAGACGGAAAGAAAGAGAGAAGAGAAAAGAAAGAAGAGGAGAGAAGATGAACTCTTTTGCGGGTCTCACTTGACCTTAATTTTGAAAATACTTGAAATAACTCGCCTCCGTTTTTTAAATATTTGTGGGAAAACTGGGAGACGGGATCCGCTCATTGGTACGAGATTCGACCGTTCCTGGCGCCTTTACCAGGGGTAATCGAACCAAGGGTCGAATTAATGCCTTTTGCTTTGCTAAAAAATTATCTAAGAAATCATTCTAAGTCTAGATGCACAAAGAATCATGTTTGTGCAAATGCAAAGATGTATGCTCTTTTTAAAATATTTTTGAAGAATTCCCAAGTGTTTCTGAGGTGAATCTGATAAAGTGAAGAAATGATTTTAACTTAGAACTTAGGATTAAAGCTCTAAGTTTTTAGAATAATTAAGAGCTTGGGAATATGAATCTGGATTTGGAAAATGATCTTTGAAACTTTGAGATAAAAGGAATTTTCAAAGTCATAAATGGACTTTGAATCAGAAAAAATGGAATTGAATCAGGAGAAAAGGTGAAATTGGGAAAATTGAGAAATGGAATTGATTAAAAAGTTGGATTTTCAAGATAAAACCCGAATCCAATATCTGGATTCTGAATAGAGTTTCAAAGTTGAATTCCGAATTTAGGATCTGAAATGAAAACTTGATCTGGAATGAAATGGAATTGGTTTTAAGAATTGAAATCAAGATGAAATTTGGATCTAAAATTTTGAATGGAATTGGATTCAAGATTTGGAATCCAAAATGAATTTTGGATCTGAAATTTTGAATGGAATTGGATTCAAGATTTGGAATCCAAGATGAATTTTGGATCTGAAATCTAAGATCCGAAGTAGAATGGGATTCTGGATCCTAGAATGGATTTGGATCTAAAGTCTAAGATCCGAGGTGGATTGAGTTTTGGATCCTAGAATAGAATTGGATCCGAAGTCTGAGATCCAATGTAAAAGTGGAATTTTGGATCCTAGAATGGATTGGATCCAAGATTTGGAATCCGAGATGAAATGTGGATCTGAAGCCTAAGATCCGAAGCGGAATTGAATTCATACATGGAAATCTGGATCCAAGTTGAGATTTTAACTTTGGTTTTTGGAATTTTAAAAGTCCAATTGGGACTTTTGAATTATGGATCTGAGTTTTGAAAACCCAGATTGAATTTAAAATTTAAGAAAGGTCAAGTTTTGAGAATCAATCTTAAACTGTGGTTTTTTGAATTTTGAAGATAAGAAGATGAACTTGATTTTGAAAATGAATCAAGAATTTCAAAGTTTTAAATGGAACTTTGAAATTGAATGTTTGAATTGAATTGGAATTCTAGAATCTCAAAATTGATTTGAAGATTTGAATTATAAAGGAATTTCAAAGTCAAATTGGATTTTGAATGAATCAAGAATATAAGGATTGAATTTTGAAGTTTCAAAGTCAAATTGGACTTTGAACTTTGAATTTAAATTTAAAAAAAAAAAGAATGAATTAAGCTGTAGATTGAAGAAAGATATTTGAGATCACTTGGAGTTTTTGAAAAGGGAATTTTGAAAATATGATGCAATTCTACCCTAAATGATGAATGAATTTAAATAATTTGAAATTGGATTTTGAAAAGCTATTCCATTCTTTAAATGAATTAAAAGAAGATTGAAGATATAATACATCCTTGACTATGGTCATTGAATGTATTATATAATAATCTATATTTAAATTCAAGAGAAGAATGAAACACGTTTGGTGCTTTTATAGAATTTAAAATAAAATTAACTCTCAATATACCCTGACTATGGCCATTGGTATATATTTTGAGTTAATTTTAAGTTATATTCTGATAAAAGAAGAAAATATTTAAAGAAATATGATGAATTTTGAAAATGCGATCCAGTGTGGATCCAGTGTTATTTTATAAAAGATAAAAATACTAAGTTTTGTTTACATCCCGACTATGGCTGTTGATGCAAATCTTCAACTTAGTATTAATTTACCTCTTGTGAAATGGTGCACGTGCCATTCGTGTTTCACCATTGTGAGAATTTGGGAAATAAAGGCAAAAATGCATGAAAACAAGTAATTCATGATATTTACTATGCTCATTCATTCTATCTTGGACAGGAAATATGAATTCTCATTCAAGTCTAGCTATTACAACATATACAATCTGATTTTACAACTCCAAATAATAGCTTTTTCCATATATTTCCTGCAAAATAACTGGGTTAAAATGAACTTTGTATGTATCACATGAATTCCAAAAGATGCCAATGATAAGAAGATGCTCATATGTCAAGAAAAGATAAGGAAATGATGTAGATATACATATACACTTATATATATAAATATATATATATATATATATATATATATATATATATATATATATATATATATATATATATATATATATATATAGGCATGTAGGTATACATATATATACATCAACAACTTATGAGAAGTATAGCTTATCCATTGATTTCTACATATGGATTTCATAAGTAATCATATTGATATGTTAAAACATACAGGTGGGAAAGTAGCCTACTGGTGTTGTAGTGTTGCAGCTGGGCTAAAAAAAAAATAAGTGACTGTCATAGGTGGCAGGTGGAAGAGATGCTGAGTTGGTGTAGTGGACAAGTATACAAGTGAAATATGTTGAGTATGGATGGAACAAATCAACATACAAGCAATGTTTTCACACTGCTTGCTTATGACCAAAATCCAAAATGCAACAGATCAAACCCTGATATTCAGTAGATCATGAGAAAATCGGTATTTGAGCTAATGTTTCAAAGTGATTCTAATGGATGTGGATAAATTTTCAATAATGCTCAACAGTCCCAAAGGACTAAACCTTTCAGCGGCATCCGCCAAGTGAAAACTTATACTAATCAAATGTTGTTGAGGCAAGTGGGATAGCTAAAATTGGAGACTTTGATGTAAAAACAGAAAACCTACTAAAATGTTCCAATATGTATACTGTTTCACCGATAGAATTCCGTTGTTACAAATGTACAATAGTGAATATGTGTGTAGTGATGTGCGCATGCTGAAAGGAAAGTGCAGTGGGTGCCTAGTGTGCTACACCTGTAACAATAGTGAACAGGAAAAAAAAAATAAAGAATTACCTGCTGCAGAAGTGCTGGAGATGATGAAATTCCCTTCAGAACTCCAGGTCCCCTTTGACAGTAGCTCAAACTGCATCCAAAGCAGCTATTTTTACAGATTAAAATAAGTTGCTGATGGATGCTCGCGGCAAAATGATAGTGAAGCTAACAACTGAAACATATGGGAGATGGCATTTGTGGTGTTTAGGATGTACAACAGTGGTATGTGCTTACAGATGACTCCATCCTCCAAACTTCTGCATAGTTTTGAATCCAACAGATCAAAACGCACCTGATTGTGCAATATTAAGCTTTCTAATGAAAGTACCAGCAAGAGAACATAGTAAATTGACTCTGCAAGTCCCAATTGCAAACCCCTCGAAAACCTTCCCACTTGTTAACATATACAGCACTATTAGAGGCTAAAGTTTCATGGATAGATGAGCATCCTTTGCCATATGAAATATCTTTTATTAAAAGGAAGATCTTCAGTAATTATATCATATGCTGCTCATTGAAAATAGACAATGGATAACATCAGAGTACCTGATTGTGCAACATTAGACTCTCCAGGTGCATAGCATTCTAACATGGCAATTAACATGTAGCATGAGAGGGAGTGGATCTCACAGCCAGTTTTTGTTTGTAACTGAAATCAGATCCCCTGCCAAGGGGGATATCACGATTGTCTGGGAGGTAAACTTAACTGTAGATCTGAGTAAGATATCCCTTCAGCAAATCCAGACCAGGCTTTGGACTTTACGATGATTCTAATCTGAACTTTCAGAATAGTGGATGGTGAAATCCAGAGATCACGACGGTGTTACAACTGGATGTCCTCACCACAGCATCACATCAACAAAAAGATGAAAACAGATATTCTTTGGAAATTTTCTATTCCTTAGATGTACATTCCAAGGAGAAGATCAAGCTCATAACGACAGAATTCATCAGACTTTTATGCAATGCTCTGGATGCCAACATTCTAAATTTTTTTTACTCACAATGGTTAGGTAACAGAAGGATGGCTAACATGAAAGTAGAGGTCATGCAAATGTAGAGGACTTGATGGCATGAAAGGATGAGTTAAAACATATACCAAAATAAGCTTATAAACAAAACTGGTGACGAGTAATGAAAGCATACAACACTAATCAAGGATGCAACCAATATGTGTCTCGATGAAGGCTCAAAACTGATAAGGAGCACCATATACTGTAGAGCCAATGCCTTCTGAATGAGAGGAAATTCCTCAAAAAGCATTATGGGGGCACCCTGACAAGTGATCAATAGCCTCAACTCAGTGGCACCGAAATTCTGCAGAAAATTTGGTATCACCAATGCTAATCATTAAGCATATCCCAACAAATTTCTGCTACAATTCCTGTTTGACAATCTTTTCATAAGTCCCCTTTCCAGGATTGTTTTGCCCTGTGGAGTTACTATGAAAGACTGAACACATAACCATGTGAAAAGAGCGAGAATTGATATAAATGTTGATAGCAATTGTAATGAAGTAGCAGATTACTTTTTAAACATTCGACCTCAACATGGTGTTTCGATCTCTCAGATCGATCTGCCTTAATACAACGGCTAGATGAGCCATTCTCAACCACAAATTGATTCTTAAGGAATCGATCTTTGCAAACCGATCTGAGCAGGGCAGTGCATTAGCTTGGAACCTTCTTTGGCTTTGTAGCGATTTCATTTTCACTTTCCACTGGACTGCATATTTTGAAAGTTTCGATGTTTCAAACTGCTGAATAACTTGATATCTGGATATCTGCTTGGCCCAGATATTACAGATTCGAAGGAGCCAGCAGGAATCACCTCTAGGGTTTTTAAACCCTTTTCGAACAGGAAGTACAAGGGTTGCCGCAAATCAAGAAAGGAATCGCATAGGCAATCCATGTCAAACCAAATGTAAATACTAAGTTCTAGAATCAGAGAATGGAAAAGGGAACTAAAACACAGAAACCGACGCCATGGAAATTGGGGTGCAGGGTAAATCAAAAGACTGCAGGAAACAAACTCAATGTTGCAAAATTTTATACAATGAGGAAATATGAGGACCAGCGGTTTAGGATATTGAGACAAAAATGTAACAACAACATTCAAACAAACCTACAATATGACGTATTTTGCATTTCAGGCCTCATATTAACACTACAGCAGTTTTGACTTGTGGATCAAAAGTAGATGCTTCTAATTAGGAGTTGCTGTAAATCTAATACACAGATCTTCATTTTCACAGATTCATTGATCCTTAGAACAATCAACTACCCGAAAATAACTGGGACCTAAAGCAAGAGGGGAGGGGTATAAAACTTTGACAGAACTCATGATGCTGGAACGTAAAACCTAAAACTAGAATGAAAATCAGATATATGCCAGAATTGTCCTGCATAGACTGATGATGTACCTGATCATCACACGGCATGTGATATCGTTGGGATGTGATTTGGACGCAGATCTGAAGCTAAAAAGCTTGCAGATCTGCTATTTAATCAAACTACGGTGTTGATCATTAAATAGACAATCAAATGGCAAGGGTTACAACACCGATAAAACAATGATCCTCAAGTAAACAGGAAACCGAGGTCCATAGAAGACAAGAAAAGGGGAAATCCTAAGGGTTAAGTAAATTGGAGAAAACAAATTTCTGCAAATGGCAAGGATATGTAGGAACTTGAAGATTCCATTACTGTGGCATTGAAGTAAGTCGATTTGCTATAGGCGAACCGACGTTACCACGGATGCTTCAAATGGGGATATAACAGGAGAAAATAAGAATACAAAAAAATAAAAAAATAAAAATAAAATAAAATAACAAAGCAGAAGCAAGAGAGAAGGACCCTTACCTTATTTGCAGGGGGCTCTGGAGGAAGGAAACCGGATGAATGTCACGAGAGTGACAAGATGATGAATGGTTGACTCTCCAATGGCTTCGTATATCAGGAAAAGGGGGCGAAGGGGAACTTATTTGCAAGAATCGCCCTCTTCTTGGCTTATTCGCGACAATCTAGAGGAAGGTTGGAATTCTTCGTGAAAGAGGAATGAAAGTGGATCCGGAGGGGTTCCGTGCCTTTGTTGTTGAAGCTTAATCCAAATAGGGCTAGAGTCAATCGAGCTCCTGCAGTTGTTTATAGAAATTGAATCTCCTTAATCCTGATTGTTGGGCTTCAACCGAAGAAGGAGCAAAGGCTTCTAGGTGCTGCTATAGTGAGGTGAACGTCCTTCCTCTTTAATCGGCTGAGAGGTATTCAAGCTGAGAGAAGATAGAAGGGGATTAAGAGGAAAAGGGAAGAGAAAAATGCGTGAAGCGATGGTGGGGTGATAACGGATGCCGGAATGGGGCGTCCTGCATCCCCTTTTAAGGAGGAAGAGGGGAAGGTTCGGGAGGTTCGTTTAGGGTTCATGGCCATTAGAGATGAGTGGTTCGGGAGGAGAAATGGAGGAGTGCGATGGAAAGAGCGGTGAGAGTGGAGCACATGGGGGCTTGATAGGGGACCCGAGATGGAGAGGGAGAGGCTCTTTGGTCGGTAATGGAGGAGAAAGAGGGAAAGGGTGAGAGAGGCCGCAAAGAGAGTCGGGTAGCCGACCCTTTGTGAAAATTCTCGAAACCCTAAAAAAACATTCGTAACGAAGGGGGGGCTCTTTTAAAAAGAATTTTCGTAAAAAGGGTTTTCAAAATGAGTTTTTTAGCAAAAATTGATTTTTACAAGTTTAAAACTCATTTGTTCTTCTCGTAATTTTTCCAATTTTTTTTTTGAATTTTGTGTTATTTCTCAAATTTTTTGTATTTTTAAGTAAAATCCTAAGATTTGTGAGAAAACAAAGATTAAAACTAATTTTTTGGTGTTTTTTTGCAAAAATATTTACAAAAAGGAATTTTTCTGAGAATTTAAAAAAAAAAACATTTTGAGAAAATTTCTTCAGAAATGGGTTTTGATCCGGATTTTGAGGAAATATGGACTTAAAGTGCTGGATTCGGATCCGAAGTTGATTTTGAGTATATCGATATGAATTTTAATTCAGAGAATATGAAGAAATGACTTGATTTTCTCAGAAAACGGGGTTAGAGGCAAATAGGGTCATTTTTACAAAACTTTGAAAAATTTGGGGTGTTCACAAGCGAGAACCCATTCCTCCGCTGCATTCGAATCTTCCTTACCAGTGAAAGCAAGAGGGCTCAACTCCATGAAGCGCTTGTATGATGCTCTATTGGTTGCGACAACTGGTGCCGCTATGTGTGTAACGCCCCAAAATTTCTTAACTTGACAAGTAAAGTTTTTATGAAGGAGTTCCCTGAAAGCGCGAACTCCGTTGTTCTGAAAAGTCTTCAAAAAAAAAATATCTTTCTAGTTTAAAAATCAAGTTTTTTGCAAATCCCAGGCACGTTAGCTCGGCACTTCAAACATGACCATGGCGATAAATAGCAGGCGGCTAAAAAGAGCACTACATTCTTAATAAGAAATCATTATACAAGGAAAATCAACAGGGAGCCCAGCCCCCCAGATTAAAACAAAAACCCAAAATTCAAAACCCTGCGACGATAGCCAGAAGTCTGGAAGGAAAAGTATAGTCTCGAGCCACGTCGCATGCACCGTTGACTGTCTGTCGCCGCTACACATCACCTGCCCATAAAATGGGTCAGTCTCGCGAAAAACTAGTAGGAGTGTAAAAAGAACAAGAACAACTAACAGGTAAAGCAGTTAGACATACCACGACAGCAATAATATAATGTACAAGAAAACTCACCAATATGCTAGCACGTAATACCGCAAGTGTACAAAAACAACAACTGAAGGATGAGCATGCTTAATTTGATTATCACTTGTTAACCGGCCATGTGGGTACGTACATGGCACACGAGCCGAAACAATCGAGACCAATCCGAGGGTTTATTATGCCATGTATCTTAAATTACCTCGGTTGACTGACTGAATCCTATCCTAAGGAGGCGACCGGTGGTCGAGAGAGCAATCCCCCAAAGGCCCAGTAGGGATGCATCCAACTTCTGCAGAAGTGTTAGGCTATCTAGTGCAGCCTCTTTCCCCTAACCTCCGATGACCGGGGAAGCCGAGTCCTTTGCCCGTAAATAGCCATTAATGGCTAGTCCATCGGAGTTGGTACCATTCATCCTCTCTCTTGGCGAAACTGAGTCGAATTGAGCGCGACGGGGGTTTCTCAACCGCTGTCTCATTCTTCATGCCCTGGTCCATTAGACCCAAATGAGCATCTTGCCTGTGAAGGCGCTTGAGACCTTTTTTGGTGTATTATAAATCAGTATCTCATTTTGTAACTCTTACGCAAGGCTAAGCTCTGCTGTCGAACCCTACCAATCCACGGCAGGGTTGATTCTATGACAATAAAAAAGGAAGAGCGACATATATATGTATGAAATAGCGGAAGCAACGATGAATGAAATCAACAGGGACCAGGATCGCGAAACCGCCTCCTGGAAGCAAAAACAAGAAAGGAAAGTGCAAAAAGAAGAGCCTTGGCACATATAGCGCGACGGCAGCGAAAAAGTAATGTACAGAAAGGAAACGGGACCAGGATCGCGAAACCGCGTCCTGGAAGTAAAAGGCAATAAGGAAAGGTACATAAAAAGGAAAGCCTTGGCACGTATAGCGCGACGGCAACGAAAAAGTGAGTGCAGGAAAAATAAAGTGCAGGAAAGAACGTACATATATATTATATGTAGATGTTTTAATTTATTGGTTAAGTCCTTTATTTTTAGCAGTTCATTGTTCCTGCCCAAGTACATTCGTCAATTCCATGATGTTGCCATCGGATCTTTACAAAAGGTATTGTCCTCGATCTCAACACCCGGTCGCGACGGTCGATGATTTCTATCGGTCTTTCCTCGAAATTCATATCCTCATCCATCTGAATTTCGTCAAACTTGATGATATGGGAAAGATCGTGAATGTACTTCCTTAACATAGACACATGAAAGACGTTATGAATTTGTGCATATTGGGGAGGCAATGCTACGCGATAAGCCGCTTCGCCGATGCGATCCAAAATCTCAAAAGAGCCAACGAACCGGGGACTTAACTTCCCTTTCTTTCCAAAACGAAAAACCCCTTTGGTTGGAGAAACCTTGACGAACACCATGTCTCCTACAAGAAAAACGAGCTCTCGGCGACGACGGTCGGCGTAACTTTTCTGTCGGCTCTGAGCTGAACGGAGACGATCCCGAATCATTCGTACCTGTTCCGAATAATGCTGAAGCACAAGAGGATCCTCCTGTCCTCTTTCTCCCATTTCATCCCAATATACGGGCGATCGGCACGGTCTTCCATATAAGGCCTCATAGGGAGCCATGCCGATACTAGCGTGGAAAGTATTATTATACGCGAACTCCGCTAAACTGAGATGGGAATCCCATTCACCTTTCCACTTTAACATGCAGGCCCGCAACATATCTTCCAGGGTCTGTATAGTTCGCTCAGACTGACCATCAGTTTGAGGGTGGAAAGCCGAGCTAAAACTCAGCTTGGTGCCTAGAGCCTGCTGGAGCTGCCCCCAGAATCTTGACGTGAACCTTGGATCACGGTCAGAAATAATAGAAACTGGAACACCGTGGAGCCTTACAATTTCGCGGATATAAAGATCGGCCAGGCTGTCAAGGGACTGGCCAAGGTGGATAGGTAGGAAATGCGCTGATTTGGTGAGTCTATCGACGATCACCCAAATCGCATTGTGCTTGCGTCGAGTCCTAGGAAGGCCAACTACAAAGTCCATGGCGATCCCCTCCCACTTCCATTCTGGGATATCTAAGGGTAGCAACGCTCCTCCTGGCCGTTGATGCTCGATCTTTACTTGCTGACAGATGAGGCATCTCGAGATGAACTCGACCACATCCTTCTTCATGCCATTCCACCAAAAATTCCTCTGCAGGGCCTTCAGCATCTTTGTGCTCCCCGGGTGGACGGTATATCTCAACTTGTGGGCTTCAGTTAAAATTTCACTCCTAAGGGTGGGGTCATTTGGGACCCAAAGGCGTTGTCCAAACCAAACACTGTCTCCTTTCCCCATGCGGAAAGAAGAACCATCACACAAAGCTTGCGATCTTAACTCTTCAAAGCGAGAGTCACCCTTTTGTCTGGCAACGATCCTGGGAAACAGGTCAGGTCGAATTACCAAATTTGACAACCTCACCGGACCGGGTGCTACAGAAAACGGGTTCCAGGATGCAAGGTCTTCGAGCAACTTCCAACCTGTTGATAACATACTGGCGAGAACCCCTGATGACTTGCGACTGAGGGCGTCAGCAACCACGTTTGCCTTGCCTAGGTGGTAAGAAAGGGAAAAATCATAGTCTTTCAAAAATTCAAGCCAGCGACGTTGTCGCATATTCAATTCCTTTTGGGAGAAGAGGTACTTAAGGTTCTTGTGGTCGGTAAATGCTTCGAATTGTTCTCCATATAGATAATGACGCCAAATCTTTAGGGCAAAAACGATGGCAGCTAACTCGAGATCATGCGTCGGGTAGTTCTTCTCGTGAAGCTTAAGCTGACGAGATGCATACGCGATTACTCTCCCATTCTGCATAAGGACGCCCCCCAGGCCCGATCCGCAAGCGTCGGTATAAATTACGAAGCCGCCCTTACCGGTCGGCAAAGCCAAGATAGGAGCAGTCGTAAGACGCTCCTTTAATAGCTAAAAACTGGCCTCACAACGATCATCCCATACGAATTTTGCTTCCTTTTTCAGCAACCGAGTCATAGGTAATGCGATTTTTGAGAAATCCTGGATAAAACGCCTATAATATCCTGCTAACCCAATAAAACCTCGAATGTCACGGACATTCCGCGGCTACGGCCAGTCTAGCACAACCTCAACCTTTGAAGGGTCTACAGAAACGCCCTTGCTAGAAATGAGGTGGCCCAAGAACATTACTTCCTCGAGCCAAAACTCGCACTTGGAGAACTTCGCGAAGAGCCGCTCCTTCCTTAAGGTCTCTAAAACGATGCGCAAGTGCCCACGATGCTGCTCCCGACTTTCTAAGTAGACGAGAACATCATCGATGAACACTATCACGAAAATGTCCAAGAATGGTCTGAACACTCGATTCATAAGGTCCATAAATGCAGCAGGAGCATTCGTAAGACCGAAGGGCATAACTGTAAACTTATAATGCCCATACCGGGTGCGAAAAGTTGTTTTGGATATATCGTTGTCCTTGATCCTAAGCTGATGGTACCCAGATCTCAAATCGATCTTGGAGAAGATTTTGGCCTTCTGCAACTGATAAAAAAGGTCTTCAATACGCGGCAAAGGGTACTTATTTTTAATCGTCACCTGGTTAAGCATTCTATAATCTATGCACAACCTCAAGGTTCCATCTTTCTTCTTTACGAAGAGTACAGGAGCTCCCTAGGGTGATACGCTGGGACGAATGAATCCCTGGTCTAAAAGTTCCTGTAACTGCCTTTTTAGTTCTTCAAGCTCGGCGGGTGCCATCCGATATGGGGCCTTAGATATTGCGGCAGTTCCAGGCAACAATTCGATGCTGAACTCCACCTCCCGAGGCGGAGGAAGGCCAAACAACCTCTGGGAAAAGATATCCGGAAATTCTCTAACCACGTCTAGGGTATCAATAATTGTAGGCGTAGGATCTGACTCAACGACGCTGATGAGGAAAGCCGGACAGCCCTTGCGAATGAAGCTACGAGCCTTTAGGGCTGAAATCATCTGGCTTGCTCGCATGGGTCGAGGAATTCGAAATTCCACCTTCGGAGAATCCGGAGGGGAGAAGGTGATCTTGCCCTGGCGACAATCGATCTTGGCATGATGCTGAGACAACCAATCCATGCCCAAGACGAGGTCAAATTCTGACATATTCAGCAAGATGGCGCACGCAGGCAAAAGACGATCCGATATCACGACATCAAGATTAGGGATAAACGTCGCACAACTAGCGTTCTCCCCCAATGGATTATATACTTCTAAAGTTGTATACAAGCGCAGAACGGGCGATTGCAACTGGGCCGCAAATTTTGCCGAAATAAAGGTGTGCGTAGCACCACAATCAAACAGAACGAAAGCAGCATGACCGGCAACTAAGAGAGTACCTTGTACGAGCTCCCCCTTGGTCAACTGCTCGACGGTAGTGGCGTAGACTCGCCCTGGAACTTTCTTTACTCCGTTGCTCTGCGGTTGCTGCTGGTATGTCGGCGGTGTCTGCTGTTGATGAGGAGGCTGAGGTACTCCACCCGACTGCCTAGATTCGTCGGCCGCCTTTTTGCGACAATCTCGAGCATGGTGCCCCATCTTACCGCAATACAAACAACCCCCCGTATCCAAGGGGCATCGCTGTCCGACGTGAGACCCCTTGCACCTAGTGCATCCATTCCCTACTGGTCGTCGAGGTGGTGGGCGGTTCTGCTGGCGTTGCCTCTTTGCAGGCGGTCCTTGCTGCTTCCCTCCTTCAGGTTTAACGGGAAAGGGTGGTCGCCGCACCTGATCATGAGACTGTGCTTTCTTCTGGTCCCCTCCAGAGGTAGGTGGCTTTTTAACTTGTGCCGCTCTAGAACGCTGCCAATCCTCATTCAAGAGGGTCGCTGCTTCAACAGCTGCTGAGAAGGTCACGGGCATGCTTGAAAGGACCCTGTATTTGAGTCCTTCCTTTAGGCCACGAACAAATTTGCCTGCTCGCTCGCGTTCACTATAAAAAAGGGTAGGGCAGTACTGTTCCAGTTGCTGAAACGTGGCGATGTAATCGCCCAACGATAAGCTGCCCTGACACAGCTCTAAGAATTTCACCTTTTTCTTTTCCCTCGCATGAGGAGGAAAGTAATTTTCGTAAAACGCACGCCTAAAGGCGTCCCATGGGATGACCTCTGCATCTGGGAAATGCCTTTTCCGAGTTGTGTCCCACCAAACTCTAGCATTGTCCTTTAGTCGGAAGGACCCAAATAAAGTCTTCTTTTCATCGGAAACTGAGAAGACCAAAAACACCCTTTCAATTTCTTTGATCCACTGCTCAGCGGAATCGGGATCCACCTTGCCGAAAAAAAGCTGGAGGGTCTAGCTTTAAAAAATTCTCGAAAGTAACCCCCGAAGCTGTAGGAACACGCTCTCCTTGTGTGGCAACCTGATTTTTGATCGCCTCGGCCAAAGTGCTGAGGGTATCCATCACGAATCCCCTTTGCTCAGACCATTCGTCGGCGGAATCTTCGTTCGAACTTCTCCTCATCCTTGAAAATAATACAACGAACTAAGTTAAGCTTACGACTAAAACAACAAGTAACATCTTATATTTCATCATTCCTTTTTGTACAACGTATCCAGAATATTCGGCAATGCCGATACAAAAACATCAAAATGAAAGTAGTCTGGTACAAGAAGCATATAGATCCAGACCAATCCTCAACATCCAAGACTCCCTTCAGGCGGGACCGGAGAACTAGCGAAGATATTCCTTGTGCGTCTAAACCTGCGCTTGGGGGTAAATGGGAGATCATCATTGTCCTCCGAAGGATATTCCCCGTAAAGAGGAGTAGCAGGCGTGTACTCTGGAGAATACAACACATCCGAGTCCGAAACATAAATAGTCAGAGACTCAGGCACAACAATCGGTATTACAGAGGCTGGCGTATGAAGCTCTGACAGAGCTGGGGTCTTGCCTATCACTGCTGGCTCGACCCGAGGCGGTGGAGGAGGAGACGCCCCCCTATTAGCTGGGGTGGAGAAGGCCACAGCGGCAGGAGCTGGAGGAACGGGATCGACTGAACCCTGTGTGACCAAAGGCTCTATCTGGCGAAAGCACTGATCTGCGAAGTGCCCAAGCATGCCGCAACGATCGCAGCTATACTCCGCCTCCTGAGGGTTAGGCTCCCCAGAATCCACCACAACAACCCGCTGATGAACCTGGACGAAGGAAGGCACCCTCCCGCCTACCCGTGAAAAAACCTCGGCCCAAGCTGTCGCTAATGAAACCTGAAAGGCCAAAGGTAGCGGGGTGCACCACTCATCCGTGAAAACGGGCAACGGAGAGCGACAGGACCCAAACTCGGTCACAGAACCCTCGGGGTGACCCAGACTCGAAGAAGGGCCACCCTCCGAAGAAATGCGAGTATGTGTTGTACTACGCGAGGACCCGCCAGGACTAATAGTGGGGTTACCAGATGCGTCCATCTTACTGCTGGCACAAAATTTTACCCCAATTAGGCCAAAATTATAACAATAAGGAAAAGGGGACAGGTACTCACAGTGCAACAGGATGCTCGGTAGTCGAGACTTTACTATTCACAACCTCTGGCTCTGATACCAATCTGTAACGCCCCAAAATTTCTTAACTTGACAAGTAAAGTTTTTATAAAGGAGTTCCCTGAAAGTGCGAACTTCGTTGTTCTGAAAAGTCTTCAAAAAAAAATATCTTTCTAGTTTAAAAATCAAGTTTTTTGCAAATCTCAGGCACGTTAGCTCGGCACTTCAAACATGGCCATGGCGATAAATAGCAGGCGGCTAAAAAGAGTACTACATTCTTAATAAGAAGTCATTATACAAGGAAAATCAACAGGGGGCCCAGCCCCCCCAGATTAAAACAAAAACCCAAAATTGAAAACCTGCGACGATAGCCAGAAGTCTGGAAGGAAAAGTATAGTCTCGAGCCACGTCGCATGCACCGTTGACTGCCTGTCGCAGCTACACATCACCTGCCCATAAAATGGGTCAGTCTCGCGAAAAACTAGTAGGAGTGTAAAAAGAACAAGAACAACTAACAGGTAAAGCAGTTAGACATACCACGACAGCAATAATATAATGTACAGGAAAACTCACCAATATGCTAGCACGTAATACCGCAAGTGTACAAAAACAACAACTGAAGGGTGAGCATGCTTAATTTGATTATCACTTGTTAACCGGCCATGTGGGTACGTACATGGCACACGAGCCGAAACAATCGAGACCAATCCGAGGGTTTATTATGCCATGTATCTTAAATTACCTCGGTTGACTGACTGAATCCTATCCTAAGGAGGCGACCGGTGGTCGAGAGAGCAAGCCCCCAAAGGCCCAGTAGGGATGCATCCAACTTCTGCAGAAGTGTTAGGCTATCTAGTGCAGCCTCTTTCCCCTAACCTCCGATGACCGGGAAAGCCGAGTCCTTTGCCCATAAATAGCCATTAATGGCTAGTCCATCGGAGTTGGTACCATTCGTCCTCTCTCTTGGCGAAACTGAGTCGAATTGAGCGCGACGGGGGTTTCTCAACCGCCGCCTCATTCTTCATGCCCTGGTCCATTAGACCCAAATGAGCATCTTGCCTGTGAAGGCGCCTGAGACCTTTTTTGGTGTATTATAAATCAGTATCTCATTTTGTAACTCTTACGCAAGGCTAAGCTCTGCTGTCGAACCCTACCAATCCACGGCAGGGTTGAGTCTATGACAATAAAAAAGGAAGAGCGACATATATATGTATGAAATAGCGGAAGCAACGACGAATGAAATCAACAGGGATCAGGATCGCGAAACCGCGTCCTGGAAGCAAAAACAAGAAAGAAAAGTGCAAAAAGAAGAGCCTTGGCACATATAGCGCGACGGCAGCGAAAAAGTAAAGTACAGAAAGGAAACGGGACCAGGATCGCGAAATCGCGTTCTGGAAGTAAAAGGCAATAAGAAAAGGTACATAAAAAGGAAAGCCTTGGCACGTATAGCGCGACGGCAACAAAAAAGTGAGTGCAGGAAAAATAAAGTGCAGGAAAGAACGTACATATATATTATATGTAGATGTTTTAATTTATTGGTTAAGTCCTTTATTTTTAGCAGTTCATTGTTCCTGTTCCTTTTTACGCAAACCCCTACCTAGAAGGGGTGCGGGGGTTTATCTGCTTGCGAGCGTAAGTGATAACTGTCTCGGGCCGCGAAAGACGAGAAGGCTTTGTGGTGCAACCTGCAAGGTCAAAAGGATGAATATACCATAATACTACGAGGAACGGGTCCGGTAAGACCCGCAGCGGTACCGGACCCCAAAGCTAGGGGAGGCAAGGAGCTCAGCTCCCTGCATTAGGAAGGACAGAGGCAGCAAGGCAAGGGCCTTGCTCCCTTGCCAGACAATGCAAGGCAGGGGCTCGCCCCCCCTTACCTGTCGGGAAGTACAAGGCAGGGGAGGCTCGCTCCCCTGCAGGAAAGCATAAGGCAGGGGGGCGAAACCCCCTACCAAACAACACAAGGCAGGGGGCTCGGCCCCTGCCGGAAAGCATAAGGCAGGGGGGCGAAACCCCCTGCCAAACCACATAGGGCAGGGGGCTCGCCCCCCGCCGAAAAGCATAAGGCAAGGGGGCGAACCCCCTGCCAAACCACATAGGGCAGGGGGCTTGCCCCTTGCCGGAAAGCATAAGGCAGGGGGGTGAAAGCCCTTGCCAAACAACATAAGGCAGAGGGCTCGCCCCCTGCCGGAAAGCATAAGGCAGGGGGGCGAAACCCCTGCCAAACCACACAGGGCAGGGGGCTCGCCCTCTGTCGGAAAGCATAAGGCAGGGGGGCGAAACCCCCAGCCAAACAACATATGGCAGGGGGCTCGCCCCCTGCCGGAAAGCATAAGGCAGGGGGGCGAACCCCCTGCCAAACCACATAGGGCAGGGTGCTTGCCTTCTGCCGAAATACATAAGGCAGGGGGGCGAAACCCCCTGCCAAACAACATAAGGCAGGGGGCTCGCCCCCTGCCGGAAAGCATAAGGCAGGGGGCGAACCCCCTTCCAAACCACATAGGGCAGGGGGCTTGCCCCCTGCCGGAAAGCATAAGGCAGGGGCCGAAACCCCCTGCCAAACAATATAAGGCAGGGGGCTCGCCCCTTGCCAGAAAGCATAAGGCAGGGGGGCGAACCCCCTGCCAAACGACATACGGCAGGGGGCTTGCCCCCTGCCGGAAAGCATAAGGCAGGGGGCGAAACCCCCTGCCAAACAATATAAGGCATGGGCTCGCCCCTCTGCCGGAAAGTACAAGGCAAGGGAGTGAAACTCCCCTGCCGGAAGCCACCAAAAGGCAGGGGGCTTGCCCCCTGCCGGAAAATCGAAAGGCAGGGGGGGCGAAACCCCCCTGCCGAGAGCCACCCCCCCCCCCCCTCCTCCTCCTGTCGAGGCTGCAGGGGGGAGGGGTTAGCCTTCCCCTCTCATGGGGGAAACAGGAAGACGAGGGAGAGGGGGGGGGCTCACCTGGAGTTCGTCGGCGGAGGCAGATGGTGACGGACGGAGGTAGGTTGCGGGTGCCGTCGACGGCGGGTGACGGCGATGGCAAGCGTGGGCACTGGCAGGTGGCTGTGTCATCGATGACTTGAAAGAGGTGGTGGGGGAAGAGGAGAGGCGACGTGGAGAGGAGACGGGGAGAGGAGAGCGTCTGATGCTCCCCCCCCCCCCCCCCCCCCTCCTGCCTGCTTCATTTATAAGCAGGGTTGAGGGAGACGGACGCCGCTCGGTAGGCCCTTGCGGCCTACCGTTAGCCGTCCTTTCATGGGACTCGGATCCGGGTCGGATACGGGTCCGGATAACTTAAATTTTTCTTTTCTAGGTATTACAATGTGACCATCATGCTGATGGCCTGCACCATTGCCATTACCCCCGTTGTCGGCCTGGTTCTGACAATAGGCCGTCAGATTCGCGAGGGCTTCAAAAATGAAGTCCCTCTGAGCAGTCCAACCTGGGGGTTGTTTTTCGGCCATTTACAAACACACACATGGATTCAGATTACTTATAAGTTGGACATAAATCCAAAAATTCTCATTCATGTGACCCTATTAGATCTACGTTCTAATTCTTGCCGCATATATCAACATAAATAATTACAGACATACAATTTTCATAAGTCATCAAAACAAATAAAATGGAAGCATACTTACAGTGATGGTGGTCGGTTGGACGAGCTTTGAGCCATACTTTCCTTACGCTCTGATACCATGTTTGTAACACCCTAATTTTTATAAACCGAAATTGGTGGATTTTTTTTTTTTTGAAATACATTTATATCTTTTAGCAGTTAACAGCAGAAAAACACATTGGGCATAAAACTTGGTGTGCTACTTCAGATGAATGCTTGCAACCATACAATTATAAAATTTAAACTTTAACAACTAATTAACTATGCATGAAATAATATTTAGGTTTCACAAATATCCAAATTAATCACATTTGTCCTTGAATTGAATTAAAGTAAAAACAGAGTTCAGAATTCATGAAGCAGAGGAAAGGTAGGCTCAGTCCCCGTCGCAACCTTCTGCCTTCGCACGTAAGTACCTACTTATTACCTGAAAAATATTAAACCATATAGGGTCAGACAACATGTCTCAGTAGAGCAAATATGCTAAACTTGTAAGACAGAATAACAAGACAAAGATTTCAATAGAAATTTCATGGTTTAACATTTACTTTAACTTAAACAATCATACAACAACTCATGCATGTTTAGAATTTTCATATATAACAGAAAAACATAAATCCATACATTTAAAATACACCATGCATGAACAGATAATATGAATGACTTACCATATGCTGAAGCTCTTTCAATGCATGCATATTTTCTTATCTTTAGTTACATTTTCTTAATTAGATGATGCATGCGATGCCAAATTAATGCACACACCATTTAAGTTATCACTTCTTAGCCCTGCTGATACGACACAGGCAGACATTCTCAGATCAGGACCATGACACATGACGTGTTTTACATACAAGAGTGGCTTTAGCCTGGTCAGGTCCATTCACTAAGACAGGGTGAGGGACGTTAATACGAGAGAGATTCCCAACACCTTTCAACCTTATGCATCAGTTTTTTCTCATAAGTACAATAACCTCTACGCTGCAGTCTAATGCAGAGGTTTTCTCCCTAAAATCGTGAGAGGGGAGGAGCATCCTTCTGTGCTCATAACAGACTTGCCCCACGAAGTTTTGTATCATTTGCTACTCTCCCAGCAAATATCTTGGGTTTTAATGTCACATGATTACTTGATTACAGTCATACTTTTTATGCAACATTAAACTTAAACCACTTTATGGTCATGGATGCATTCTTATAAAGCATTGAATAAAATCACTTAATTAAACTTGTAACAGACACTTGAACACATCCGTAGCATAAATATCTTATTCATTTTCACACATCATAAGGCATATGTCTGTACATGGCCAATGCAACAAATAGAATAAATATGAACATCCATATCAATGAAACAATCATATCATCACAATATCATGAACATACATGTAGTCAACACATTTTTAGAATTTAAAACATAAACTTGTATTCATTGGACCTTTTGATCATAAATCTTTAATGTGTAACCTTCCATTTACAATTCATGTCATAATCATATAAGATTGCATAAAATCAGACCTGCATAATCATTCACATAATGCATACTAATTCTATAAAGAAATTGAATAAAAACATATATACTATGCACCCTTTGAGCCTTGATTTATGAATTTGCCCTAATTTTTTTTCCAATTTCTTAACTTTGTTCGACTGGTACAGAGCTCACAGAAATTTTTTTGGCTCCATGAACAGAGCTGAAATTTTTTCAGTATATAGGAATTGTTGTCAGCTATCCATAGCCGCAAACCGTTCGTAAAAACTTCTCTGTATGAGGGAGTTATGCATGTTTTACTACAGACCTATCAGTTTTTGTTTCGACTGTCACAGAGACGTGCTCGGTCCATGAACAGAGCCCAAATTTATATAGTAGATGCACAATGGAGTTATATTTCCAACGCAATAATCCGTTCATCAAAACTCCTCTGGACGAGGGAGAAACAACCATTTTACTGAACGGAGGTCAAGTGGAAAACCTCGAATTTCGAGATTTGCATTTGGGTGAATCAAACCGAGTCACCCGAATCCCAAGAAAAATTAAAAGAAATAGGAAATACACATGAAATAAAATTCCAAAAATTCTAAAATATTCATAGTAGATGGAACAATTCATAATCTATCAATCCAAACTAATATTTGCATAAAAATCATGGAATAAATCAAATACAAATATATTTTACAAATCTATTTCTAAGAAACCGATTTTTATGATAAACCCGATTTCACAAATAGTTTCCTTTAGGAGAAAACGTGTTTTTGCCATGGATCATTAGATCTGAGTCAAACCCACGGTTAGGAGGGTTTGATCATGATCTAAACTCATGAAAAAACATCAAAATCCATGCCAAGAACTCCGTTCTTGCAAGAAAAGCATAGAAACCCTACCTTTTGTTGAAAAAAATGTATTTCTTGATGGATGAACGGCTCTTTTTGCTCGATACACCGATCAGCTCCTCCTTCTAGCAAGGTGAGGACCTTAGATCTCTCTCCACACCTCTTGAGGTCTGGATCTTGCACTCAAGAACCAAAAGAAATCCTAAAAAGAAGAGAATAGGGAAGGGAAAGAGAGGAGAGAGTGAAGAGGGTTTTGGGGGGAGAGAGAAGCTCTCAAATTTTTTCAGCCCAAAATGAGGGGGGCGTGGGCTATGGGAGGGTTTTATAACCCTCTCTAAGTTAGGTTATGAGATGGAATTAATTCCAGCCCTTGATCACTATAATGAAACTCAATTTGGAGCCCTTGATCTCCACTTTGATTTTCAAGTTTTAAATAAACTTAAAATTCACTAGACTTTTAAATTTCAAAATAAATTTAAAGTAAGATGCCACATAGGATGGGACGGCCCACCTATTGGCTCCTACTAAACTAATAAAATGGGTTTAATTTATAGCAAAAATCTATTTTATTACACTATAATTAAATAACCATAGAATTCCTACAAAAATCGTTTTTGTTTTATACAACCACAAATCATATAAAATGTAAAGACATTAATTATCCACTAATTACAACTTATTAAGCATATTAATATGTATATGTTCACAACCTACTTTTGTTAATTCACATTATTTAATTAACGTTACTTAAAGAAAATTCAACATTTTCTTTTTAAGAGAGACATTTTCAATTAGGCATCACTTAGGGTTTTCTCAATTATTCAAACCGTGTAGGGTTTATATTTACTACAATTCAACCTTATTAAACCCCCTAAGCCATACAAATATACTCGAACATTAATTTTTAAAGAAATTAGGGTTCTATATTGGCACAAAATTCAAGACATTTCACAATGCTATAGAAAAGAACTTAGAAATTTTCGGATATTACAGTTTAAGACCTGGACAATGGGTCGAGTCGGGCCGGGTAGAGTTTTATATATAGATCTATATTAGGGTTTTACATTTTGCAGAATTTTACTCACATGTACAGGCATCGACACGATGTGTTGTATTGGTAAAGAACAAATCCAATTAACAGTTGCAAAACATTAGGAGTAAATCTCTATATTATATATTGATATCGTTCATATAGACAAACAAAGACATATCTATTTTTTTATATACAATTAGACGTCTTGTTAATTACCTACTGGTGATGATATATGTTTTGTTGCTGATGATGGTCATGTGTTTTATCTAAGCCAAACCATTGTGGTTAGGTAAAAAAGACTAGATTTTTTGGTAAATGATTGTGGATGTAAATGACATCGATTTGTAGTTTTAAAGTTATCGATTATAAAGTTATCAATTGTAAATGACATTGGTTGTAAACCATTCCCATTAATTACCCTGGGCTGGGAAATCAATTTATAATTATGAAGTTACCGCGACAATGATATGTCTTTGTTAGTCTTCGTGAACGAAATCGATTTGTATTTATAAAGTTACATCGATTTGTATCGTTGAATTATTCATGATTTGTTCTTTACTAAGTCGGTACATCGTGTGGCTTTGTTTATGAACGAATTATTCTCGGACAATACCGGATGTTGTAGAGGCCCTCCCATACAATATGGACGATACAGTTTATATATAACGATTTGTATATGTGAAGGCTAGATAAGAAAACTATTTTCACTAATTATACAAACACTGAGTTCACATACAATTCCCGATTTTCATACCCGATTTTTACTAACTACGATTTATACATGTGAATGATACATATTACAAGGTTTTATACATGTGAAAGATACATTATCAAACATAGTTCTATTTTTAATATATGTGAAAGATACAATTCTATTTTTGTGGCTCACAATTCATGAAAATGACTTCATCCAAAAACTCTTTCTTAATAAGACCATCCAGTGTATAAGCATATTCATCTCCTATTTTTGTTAAACTAATAACAAATCCGAGAATGTGGAAATTGGGTCATGCAAAGAGGCATGACAACTAACTTTATGGTAAGACTTAAATAGAATTCACACGCGATTTCTGTGTTCCATAGCTCACTTTCGAATTCATCTGAGCCTATCATGAAACAGAACAATATAAGACACTACATTAAGTTTAACAAGAAATGCAAACATCCTCCAAACATTGATTACATACCGAAAGACTTGTAAAACTGAAGCTATCATTTCAGAAAAACGGTCGAGAGGATTGAAGGTTACAACGTTGGAAATTATGTTCGTAGGGTATTGCTGTGTGTTGGAAATTGCACAAGTTAGATATTGCTTTACGTAATGCAATTTACATAAGAAGCAATATAATATCTTACATACTTGTTCATGCGAAGGGCTTGGTTTCTTTTGTTTAGAGGTTGGTTGTTTCTTAGACCTTTTCTTGCGAAACAATTCTAGTCCACTGTGAACACCCCAAATTTTTTAAAAAATTTCAAAAATTCTCTTTTTGCCCCTGACCCCCATCTTCTGAATAAATTGGGTCAACTTCTAATCAAATTCCATTCATTTCTCAGATTCACTGGTTGAAGATCTGAAATCCAAATTCAATTTCCATATCTGACTCAATTTCGGATCCAGATCAAATATCCAAATCCAATTATGAGCCCTATTATCCAATTTTCAATTTAAAATCTAAAAATACAAAAATAATTTTCTAAATGGCTCAGACAGTTCATCCGGTATCCATTTGAATCCAGTCATTTCATTCCCTAAATTTCGAGATCCAAACTCGAACATTTACCAAAAATCTTGGATCCAGATCCATTTTAAAACCTGATTTCTGAAATCAACCCTATATCTTCCTAAAAACCTCATTTCAGAAAATCTTAAAATTCTAAAACGAATATTTTATAAAACCTTTCAAAAATCTCATATGGATTCTCCCTTTCAAACTTTTAAGATTTTATTCTTTCAAAAACTTAAAAGAAAAGCTTTCAGAAAAGGTGCTCTACCCTCGTTTTTTAAAAAATTATCCTTTTAAGACCATCATTATGAAAATTTCAAAAACCTAAAGGACCTCTTTCAAAAAATTTCTAACGGTCTTCTATTATAAAACCAAGCCGTAGGGGTCCTCTTCTCCCATCCGTTTCCACCCCACCAGATTGCTTCTTTACCCCTCCATTCCTCTGATCGCCTTCTTCTCCTTCTTCTCTCTTCTTTGTCCCTTTTTTTTTCTTGTCCTGTTTGCTCTTGTTTAAGACAAAGAATTTGATCCATCCTCAGAATGGAAAGGATCCCTCTCGATCTATGGTGATCTACGGTAAGCAACCATTCCCCTTTCCTCTTTTATGTAAAATTTCCATTTACAACATTCCTTGTGTAAACACCCTAAATTTTCATTCACCTTCTTGACATCGCCCTCAATCGGCACATTTCAGTTCTTCAGAAGCAATGAAGGGCAAAATGGTCATTTTCCAAGATTGAACCTTGCAGAAAGTCCAAAATTTCATTCTTGAGCCTCAAAATTTCCATATTTAGGTTCAGAGACATCTTCAAATGGCAAAAATTTCAAAATCCTTTTTTTGGACAAAAAGCTAGAGTTTTCAATTCTAGATTCAGAATGACATTTCATAGAACATGTCTTTGCATAGCATTGCATGAACATTTCACACCATTTCACTGCATAGCATGTCATTTCGAGATTCAGAACTCCTGATTTTCAAAATTGTCAATCCAGATTTGAGTTTTAAACTCTTCAAAACCCTGGGTCTTCAAAATTGCCAATTCTTCCCATTTTACCCCCAGGACTCCGAATTACAAAAGTTTTCTCAAGAAAACAATCTGGGCATTTTGGTATTGTTCTTAAAATTTTGTCAGTTGGAAAAAGGGGACACAATTTCAAATTTAGAGGATTTTATTTAAAATTTTTGCAAAAGATTTTGAACTTCTTTATAAAACCTCTGTATCTTTTATTTTACCCAAGGACCATTCTTTTTAGTTTTTGAAACCAAGCCCATTTTTTTTTTTTGTATTTTCTGAACTAGCCTACTATTATGAAAATTCCAAAAAATATTTTTTTTTACTTTTCTTTTATTCTAAAATAAAATGGCGTGGGGCCCACCTTGAGGTGGTGTCACACTCAAGTTCTCCAATATTTCTCCTATTTCCAAAACAGTGTCCACCTTGAGGTGGCACCGATTTATAAAAACTCTTTCTTTAATTTTCAATTTTAGTTATTTTAATAAAATAATTAGTGGGCCACACATAGGTGGCCTCACTAAAGCTCCTTCCCTTGAAAAACAAAAAAAAAAATTAATAAAATAATTTTTCTTTTATTTTCAAAGGGTTTCAAATCTGGTTGAGGTGGCACCACCTTTAAAAAAAAAATCTGTATTACTTACCTTTTCACGTTTTTACTTTTCCAAAATGGAACCACTGTAAAACCCTGACCAAAATTCCATTTTACCTAAGTTTTCAAAAAAAATTCTTTTGCGAAAAGGAGCCGTCCCCCTTTTTAAAACGGCGGATTTTCAAAATCCATTAATTTTCCGTTTCAAAAATTTTCAAAAACGGTAACGGAGCCCTGTTATCATCGCAAAATTTTACTTTTGCAAATCAAACTGACCTTTGAAAAAGTTTTTTTGAAAATAACTCGCCTCCGTTTTAAAATGCGGGAAAATTCCGTAGAATGGGACTCGCCTGTCGGTACGAGATTCAACTGTTCCTGCCACCTTTAACAGGGGTAATTGAACCAAGGATCAATCTTATGCTCTACTCTATTCAACTTGTCTAAATCATATTCTAATTTCTAAATGCACATAGAATCAGGCATGTGCTATGAATTTTCAGAAAATGCACATTTTGAAACCATGATGTTTGCTTTGAATGATTGAAATATTTAGAATAGGTATCACATGGAAAATCGTGAATTGGGATTTGAAATATACTTCTGAGAGAAGTAAAAATCGATTTTGAGGAATCCTTGACATTTGGTGAAAATCGATTCTGAGAGACTTGGTTTCTCTGAATTCGAACTTTGAAATTGAAATTCTAACTCAGAAAATTTGAATTTGGAACTTGGGAAATATTTGAAATATCATTGGCAAATCCATATTCTTTTGAAAAAGACTTAGAAAAACTTTGATTTTTCTAACTTCAAACTTTGAAATTGACTGCATAACTTGGAAAATTGAGTTTATGAACTTGAGAAATACCTGAAATATTCTTTGAAATTCAATGCCTTTGGGAAAATCAATTTTGCTATAAGACTTAGGGGATTTTAAAAAAAATGAACTTCTTTGAATTGAGATTGGAATTGGCAAATGCATGAAATGAATGGATATGGATTTAAGGAATTGAGAAATACTTTTTGTATTTTTGAGAAATGCAGTGCATTTTGAAGTTAGCCTAAGAGTGTAGGCTGAATGTGGCTAATGTGAAGATCATAAATCTAAGTATCATTCATATTCTGACTATGGCCATAAATACAAATTCCACCAAGTTTATAAACTTCATAGAAGCTAGTGCATGTGCCATTCGTGTAGACCATGGTGAATTTGTAAAAATATGCATGAATCATCATCCATCACACATTAAAATTATAAAAATAAGCTATATGCAATGCAACCTAAGCTAAGCAGGAAATGTAAATTCTTATTCCAAAGTTTAATTACAAATTACATCACTATTGAAATTTAAATACATGAAAAATAAAGTCTTCAATGTACCTGCAAAACTAGAAAACTTGTTAATGAATATATGTTGGCTTTTCTAGATTTATCCAACAATATGAGGAAATTGTTGGATTTTGCTAGATATAAGCCTTTTTGCCATGATTCCCTTAAATCAAAATGATAAAGTATGAAATAAAATGGAATAAATAAGGAAGAGAAGATATGAAATTTCGAAATTGGGGTCAAAATGACCAAAATACCCCTAATAACAAGACTATGGCCTTGAAATTAGGGTTTTTAGAAAGATATTTTGATAAAATGCAAGTTTTGAAATTTGAATGGAATAAACTCAAACCAAATATACTATGACATGATTACAAATATGAAATTAGGGTTAGGGATTTCGAAATTTAGGTCAAATGACCAAATTGCCCCTGATAGCAAGACTATGGCCTTGAAATCAGGGTTTTTAGAAATAGATTTTGGTAAAAACTTAGGTTTTATGCACTAAATGAAATCAAATGAGCACAAAATTAAACCTAAAGCATCCTAATATGATTATGAACATGATAAAACCCTAAAACCATATGCTTATGCACAAAAATCCAATAATATCACTAATTTTGTGATTTTTGCAGTGTTTTTGGATCTTTTAGGAACCCGGTTTTGCAATTTGCTCAATTCAGCCATCAAATGGATTCCAAAATCCATAAAAATTGGTACCTGCACTTGTTATAACCTTAATATCGAATTGGAATTATAAAAATAATTTTTTGAAATTAAATTAATCCGAAAATTGCATTAAACCCTAAAAATATGCTATTTTTGACCTAATTCACCAACCAGTCTCAGTCCAAGACCTAAACCAGGGGTCAAATCTCCATGGAAATTTATAAAATTTTACAGAGACTAACTAGGAAGGAAAACAGAGATTTCCCAATTTACAGATCGGAAAACTCATCTCCGGTTAGGGAGAAACCCTTCCGGCAATCTGAGCTAAAATATATCACTCTTAACAGGGATTAAAACAGCTATTCCAGATTGAAAATACAGACATAAATAGCAATTCTAAACAAAAATATATGAAATTTTAATGGTGAACAGTATATAGAAAAATAACAATACTCACTTTTTACAGATCTAAAATCGGATCTGTGGTTTGGGATTTATGACTAACACAAGTCTGATTAGGGTTTTGGTAAACCCTAACGAGTTTTAAAATTAAAAACAGATTCTATAAAAAGGGAAAAATACTAAACAGTCATCAAAAAATCCGAAAATTTCACATAAGACAGATCTACTCAATGTGAATCCATAGCATTTTACAGATCTAAAATCGGATATAAGACGAGAGAAATATCATAACAGCAAGTTACCTTCTTGATTTTAACCACGATTTTAAAGCTTTAAAAACCCGATTTGATGTCTGATTTTTTTGACAGGGTTCTAGAGATCCAAAACCTCTGATTTTTCTACAGTAACTCAATAACTCATGCATGCACCACATATAAAAAATCAGAAATAAACAATGAGTGATTCAATCCGAAATAACATCATCTTTACTGTTCTAAACCTAGAACACACAGAAATTTAAGAAACTTGAAAAACCATGTATTAACTAATGTAAATAAATAAAATAAACCATAAAACAGTAAATAAAACTTATTTCTATGCTTATAGAACGTAAAACAAACATGAATAAACCATGAAAATAAATTAAAAACAGGGAATCAATGGTTGGAATTTGATATCACCTTTAAAACATAGATTTAACCCATTAAAAAGGGTAAATCATATATTTTATTGGTTAATAATGCAAAGAATCATGTTAAAATCAATTCTAATGGATTAAAATCTCTGTAATTTATCCAAAACAGGGTTAGATCACCTTCTTGGATTGTTCTTGCTGGTTCTTGATGGTTCTTGAGGTGAAACCATGGTTGATCTTCCATAAGGAGGGGTGTCCAAGCCTAAATCTAGGTTTAAAGCATTAAAAAGCATTAAATAAAATAAGAAAAGTGAAGAAGTTCATAGCTTGGAGTTGTAGCAATGGAGGAAGGGCTGGAGAGGAGAGAGAAGCTCCAAGAATCTAATAGGAGAGAGATGGGAAAATCGACCCCCCTTATGCCTCTATTTATAATAAAAAAATTAGGTTTAAAAATTGACAATTTTGAAAATTTTGGACTCTAAAGGGGGGGGGGGGCGATTTTTGGGTGGAGTTACCTATATGCCCTTAGTCTAAATTATCCTAAATAGTTCCTAATTAACCCCTAGCTAAACCTAAGAATCCCCCAAATGTGGTGCCACTTGGCATTCTCTCACATTGGGTTTTTAAAACACTTTTAAAAACCTTTAAAAACACTAGTTTTAAAAACTAACTTTCAAAAATGAGTTTTTCAAAATGGTTTTGACTCTTCTAAACCTCTAACACTAACCAAGACATCAACTAACCCTAGTCTAGCCCTGACTTACTCGAATATGGCGCCACCCCGAGTGGGCCCTACTTGAGTTTTTCAAAAAGCGATTTTAAAACTTGAAATTGAAGGAGTTTTCAAAAGATTTTCAAAAGTAAACTTAAAATTAGGATTTTTGAAATGGCATAAGGTCCTAACTGAGTTAGAATTCCTTTGGATATGGTGCCAACTGAGTGGGCCCACATCGAATTTTGAACATTTTTGAAATAAACACTGAAAATGGCTTTGAAAAGGGGTTAAAATTAGTATTTGAAATTCAAGATCTTTGAAAATAGGGTCTCAAGCGAACTGGAACTCCGGGTTAGAGTCCTGAACTTTTAGGACTCTGAGATTTTAGATTTTAAAAGTCAAATGAAAGAATTTTCAAAAGATTTTATCAAGAAATGATGAAATAAGTCAGAAAACACAGTCAGGGTTAGACTCCTAACTCGACCGAACTCTAAAATAGAGTCCTGAACTAACTGGACTCTGTGAAATGACCTAAATTTCGAAAACAAATGAAAAAGATTGAGAATGGAAGTAAAACAGACTTAAAAACCAAACTTCTTACCGGATTAGGACTCTGAGAGAGAGTCCTGATCGGACTGAAACTTTCAAAAATTTGAGAAATTTGATGAATAAAGGCATTCAGAAGCGACACCATCTAAATGGGTCTCATCTGTGAATTGAAATCGATTAAAGTTTGAATTTGAAAGGAATCCAGATTGTTTTCTGAGAAAATATTTCGAAATACAAAGTCCTGGGGTTGGAAAATGACAGAGTATTGAATAAAAACCCAGGTTTCGAAATTGATTTTGAAATAAAGCTTTAAAATTCAAATCTGGATTGAATGTTTTGAAATAGGAGTGCTGGATCTCGAAAATGAGATGCAATGTCATACAATGCTATGCAGAATGCGTGCAATGACATGCAATGATCTGTGATGACTTATGAAATGGACAAACACTGGATGAAGGTAAAAATTTGGTGTGTTTACAGATGCCCCTCTTTGCTGCTAAGCCGGTTGAAAGCCGAGCTTAGTGGCAAAGAAAACATACCAAATTTGGACTATAAAAATGCCCCAGTTAGATGAATCTGACTGGGTATGAAAGAATTAGTTCAAAGGATGATGATAGATATGAAATGAAGAATAAGGAGAAAATTTTACTTCGAAAAGAAGTGAGATTCAGGTTTTGCCCTTAACCTGGATGGGACAGGAAATACCTCGTATGGAACGAGGCTCAGGCTTAACCCTTAACCTGAAAGGGGACGATACCTCGTGGAAAAACGAGGCTCAGGCTTAACCCTCAACCTGAAAGGGGACGATACCTCATGGAAAAACGAGGCTCAGGCTTAACCCTTAACCTGAAAGGGGACGATACCTCGTGGAAAAATGAGGCTCAGGCTTAACCCTTAACCTGAAAGGGGACGATATACGGAATCCTCAAATGAAGAAACCATGATGGGACCTTCGAATTCTGCACAATAAATCGGAGAGGGGTTTGCAAAAGGAAGAAAGGGGGTTCCCTAAAGCTTGAAAAGGGATTGATCTTGGACGTCTCATTGCTAAGACTGAATGGCTTTTAAGACAGATGACCTTTTGCGGAAAATTCAGGTTTAACCCTTAACCTGAACGGGAACTGTCTATGGTGGGACAGTGGGGAGCACAGGGAAGTGTGCGAATCTGAGAGCCCAGGCACTCAGATCAAAACAAGAAGGGAAGGATCTTGGACAACTCCCATCATCCGATCCTAAAAGGGATAACAACAACGCCTGGATACATCAAAATAAACATCAAGTTCTCACTTCATGTCAGGATAACTTAAAAAGATTGCCAATAAGATAAAAAATTGTAGTTAATTCAAGAATGATAAGCACATATATATATGAAAAATATTCCCTCTTTTCTACCTGAAGTATTACCTCCGACTGGGCTTAACTCCGTAGAATCAAGATTCGAATTCAAATTACTTGCAATTGACTTTCCTTCAAGGAGGCTATCAATTTCATTGATATGGACGGAAAAGAATGTATTCTTGATATTGCGAGAGCTATTAGCGAAAGGATATTGATAAAAGAATTTCACAAAATTAAAGAAGATTCTTGATAGATTCGGCAGTCTGATATCCTGGGATTCTTTTCTCATGATGATCTTTCTGCACTCTTTTTTGACAGAATTGGAGCTCTCTTGGATTTTTTGGGAATTACATCATCCTTCATTTTGGAGATGTCCTAGCTTTTTCTCTCTTTATTTTTTTGGAAGGGTACGTCACAAACTCTTTCATCTCAGAGATGTTCCGATCCTTCTTTTCTCTCAGGGATTATATTGACGGTTATTGGCTCATTGGTTAGGAATCTCTTGATGATAACAGAAATTAAATACCTTTTAGGGATTGTCGAGAGGTCCATCACACTCGCCTTCATCTCGACGGTGATCTGGACTTTCCCTGGAAGGATCCGTCACAAACTCCGTCATCTTAGAGATGATCCAAATCTTCTTTGGCCCCGGGGGTCGACTCGTCTAATTCGCCTTCATCTTGACGACAGTTGAGAGATCCCTTTTGCAGATATTTAATTGCAGCTTAGGTGATTGAGGGGACATGGAGATTGAGTGGATTTTTCTGTATCACCCAGGATATTTCGACTGCTTATTTTCCAAGAATGATCTTTAAAAATATGCCATTGACTGTGATCAATATCAATCACTTCTGGCTTTGCAACAACATTGAATTTTCTTTGTTGGCCATATCGCGGATTTATTCTTCATCCTTTTGGTTGGCCAATAGAAAGATTTTGAATTTTGAATCCTTTTTCGCAAAAGCTTTGTCACTTCGGAAGTAATACTGAAGGTATTCTGAGGTACAATTTTATGCGATAAAGATTTTGGAATCAACAACTATTTTTTTTATGGCAAATTGGCAAAATATTCTTGGAATCCTTGGTGAAGGAAATCATTTGAGATCTATATGACACATCCGTGGCTAGATTCTCCTCTCCTTTCCCCAAAGGAGAGACTCAGGCTTGACCCTTACCTGAACGGGTAACAAAAGATACTTCTCTCTTCCCTGAAGAGGAGGTGTTTGCAAAACGAACTTTCGAAGAGAAATAGAGTTTTTGTCAAAACTCCCTATTTCTAGGCTTCTCTTATGGAAAGGGGGGCGCTAACAGAGATTGAAAGGATATCATAGAGGAACGAGTCCATCACACTCTCCCTGGAAAAAGGGTCCTCGACGACGGGGGTGGCCTAACAAAAGACATTTAGGGTTACAAGGAGGACGAGCTTCCGTCGAAACTCTCCCTAGAAAAAGGGTTCCTTGTGTGACAATAAAGATTATTTTGCAAACTGTTCGTGAATCACGAGTCCCTTCAAACTCTCCCTAGAAAAAGGGGTTCAACGAACGAACAATAAAGACATGCGAAAAGAAACGAGCTCCCTCGAACTCTCCCTGGAAAAAGGGTCCCTCGCAAGAGAGATACTTGGCGATTGATTTTGATAGCTTTTGATAACTCAAAGAACTGCTTGATAACACGAATGACTAGAGGTCTTGACAAAATCGGCAACCCGAATGTCAGATTAACAGAATGGAACGACCCAAGAGTCTGATACAGATTGTTTGGTTCGCAGGTCTAAAGATTGAGCCTAAACCTCAATGTGAGAGTTATGTTGCGACCAGTATGAAGACCGAACTTTTGCAAAGTACCAATACGAGCACTGTATTTTAAAAGATTACCAGTACGAGCACTGGATTTTTAAAAGATTACCAGTACGAGCACTGGATTTTTAAAAGATTACCAGTACGAGCACTGGATTTTTAAAGGATACCAGTACGAGCACTGGACTTTAAAAGGTTACCAGTACGAGCACTGGATTTTAAAAAGTTATCAGTACGAGCACTGAATTTTAAAAGACTACCATTACGAGCATTGGATTTTTAAAGGATACCAGTACGAGCACTGGACTTTAAAAGGTTACCAGTACGAGCACTGGATTTTAAAAAGTTATCAGTACGAGCACTGAATTTTAAAAGACTACCAGTACGAGCACTGGATTTTTAAAGGATACCAGTACGAGCACTGGACTTTAAAAGGTTACCAGTACGAGCACTGGATTTTAAAAGGTTATCAGTACGAGCACTGAATTTTAAAAGATTACCGGTACGAGCACTGGGTTTTTAAAAGATTACCAATACGAGCACTGGTTTTTAAAAGATTACCAGTACGAGCACTGGGTCATCAATTGACGATGACTTGGACGACTTGCCGGCGTCTCAGGATTTATCCCTTATCCTGAATGAGAAATCCAATGCAAATTGATGCAGATGAATGCGTGCAAATGCAAATGGATGCAACTGAGTGCACATGCGTGCAAAATGAGAGATTTATTAGATCCTGCCTGCACACAAATTGTTTTGGATAAAAGGCAACTTTACCAAGAATGCCCCAGTATATTCTGGGGAAGAGGGGTATTTTGACCAAAGAATAATTGATCATTTATTGAGGAGAATTTTTGAAGAATACAAAAGATAGAATAGAGATTTTCTAGGTATAGAATTTCTTCAGATGTCGAGCATTAATGGGGTCGGATAGTTCTACCCCGTCTGCATTAATCAGACGATATGAATTACGGGGCAACGCTTCTTTCACCACGTAGGGACCTTCCTAGTTTGGTGACCATTTGCCACGTGGACGATGCTTGAGATGAGCCGTTGATCTAAGGACCAAGTCATTAACTTGGAATCTCCTTTCGATGACTGACTTGGCATATTGCCTTGCTATCCTCTGACGATAAGACTGAGCGTGTTCTGCTGCTTTGAGTCTTTTTTCATCGAGTAAATCTAACTGTACCAATCTCTGTTGCTGATACTGATCGAGTGGTAGCTCTAAAAGAGATGTGAACTTAAGGGCGGGTTTCTGAACATGAAGAGGTAACACCACCTCAGTCCCATAAACAAGTTCTGAAGGAGTCGCATTGGTTGGGGTTCGAATGGTAGTTCGATATGCCCAAAGTGCATCATGAATTTTCTCGTGCCAATCACGACCCGTCTCAACGGTTCTTTCCAAGATGCGAATCAAACTCTTGTTGGTTGCTTCTGCCTGACCATTTCCTTGTGGATAATAAGGAGCTGAAAAATGATGATGAATTCTGAATTTTGAACAAAAGATCTTCATTCTCTCATTTTTGAAATGAGTACCATTATCTGACACGATGTCGTGCGGTATACCGAAACGACAAAGAATGTTCTTATGAATGAACGAGACTACATGTCGACCCTCCACCGTACGCAGAGTGACGACTTCAACCCATTTGGTGAAATACTCTGTTGCGGCAAGGAAATATTTATGACCATTAGAAGCTGAAGGAGAGATGGGTCCTACGACGTCGAAGGCCCACATAGAAAATGGCCATGGAGACACGACTGATTGCAAGTACGTGGCTGGCGCATGAATGGAAGGTGCGTGTATCTGACACTGAACGCACTTCTTTACAAAACGATAGCAATCTTGCTGCATGGTTCTCCAATAGTATCCTGCCCGAATGATTTGTTTAACAAGGGTTTGGTAGCCGACATGACCACCGCAAATACCTTCATGCGCTTCTCGTATGATTTCTTTAGCTTCTTCTTCATCTAAGCACCTGGAATACTCAGAACTGAACCCACGACGATAAAGAACATTGGCAAGGATAAAATAGCAGGCGGACATATGCCGAATTGCTTTTTACTCCTTCTTTGATAGTTCTGGTGGAAGCTCACCAGTTTCAATAAAGTTTTTGATATCTTGATACCAAGGCTTCTTTTTCTGTTCCGCCTGGTTGACCTGCATTACCGGAACGAAGGCAGGTTGGTCAAGTCTACCGATTTCAAATGAGTGACAGGATTCTCCATTTCTGAAAGACATAATGGAGCCCAGGCTGGCCAAACCATCAGCTATTTGATTAAACTCTCTTTTAATATGGAAAAGCTGAAATTCATCAAAATTGTTGATAAGGGATAAAACGATCTTTTGGTAAGGGAGCAACTTCTGATCTTTTACCTGCCATTCAGCTTTGACTTGGCTGACGACGAGCAATGAATCGCCGAAAGCATGTACCCTCTGAACATTGAAGTCTTGCAAAATTCTCATACCTTGTATTAAAGCTTCATACTCGGCCATATTATGGGTACACTGAAAATCCAGTTTCAGAGAAAAGGGGATCATCTCTTTCTCTGGTGTGATCAACAAGATTCCGACTCCTATGCCGGCCATGTTCTTGGATCCGTCGAAAAACAGATTCCAAAATGGGGATTGTTGAACATTACAGATCCGCTCATCAGGAAAGCTATCCTCGATTCTAACATCTTCTGCTAAAGGAAAATCTGCCAATTGGTCTGCAATTGCTTGACCTTTGATAGATTGCTGAGAAACATACCCCAGATCATACTGCATTAACAGGACTTGCCACTTAGCAATCTGTCCACTAAGAAATGGTTGTTCGAGAATATACTTGAGAGGATTAAGTTTTGAGAGAATCTTGACTTCTGATGCTAACAAGTAATGTCTCAGCTTCTGACACATCCATACCAGTGCTAGGCATGTCTTCTCTATTTGAGAATATTTCTTCTCGTAGTCAATGAAAGTCTTGCTTACATAGTAAATGGCATGTTCAACCGAACTGCCTTCTTCATATTGTGCCAAGAATCCGCCACAAGCGGCTTGGTTAACTGAAACGTATAGCAAGAGAGGCTTTCCCAATTCTGGTGGCTTTAGAACGGGCGGATTAAGAAGATATTTCTTGATACGCTCAAACGATTGCTGACACTCTGGTCCCCATTCAAATTTCACTCCTTTTCTGAGTAGATGATTGAAAGGTTCACATCTCATGGCAAGGTTGGATATGAATCTCCGAATTGATTGCATACGTCCCTGAAGACTACGCAATTCCTTAAGAGTAGTTGGAGGTGGCATGTCAATGATGGCCTTTGCTTTAGCGGGATCCATTTCTATCCCCTTTTTGCTGACCAAGAAGCCTAGCAATTTGCCTGATTCAACTCCGAAGACACACTTCTGAGGGTTGAGTCTTAGCTTATAAAGAATAAGCCGCTTGAAGACTTGACTTAAGGCATCGATATGGTCTTCTTCCTCCTTGGATTTGACCAAGATGTCATCAACGTATGCATCCATGGTCTTGTGCATCTGATCATGGAAAATGGCGGCCATTGCACGCTGATAGGTTGCCCCAGCATTTTTGAGCCCAAACGGCATGACTGTATAACAGAAAGTGCCCCATGGCGTAGTGAAGGATGTTTTGGATTGGTCACGAGCGGCTAACTTGATCTGATTATATCCGGAGTATCCGTCCATGAATGAAAACATGGCATGCCCAGCCGTGCTATCAACTAGGAGGTCAATATTTGGGAGGGGATAGTCATCCTTCGGAGTAGCTTTATTGAGATCGCGAAAGTCGATACAAATTCGCACTTTGCCATTTTTCTTGGAAACTGCAACGATATTCGCCAACCAGTCCGGATAATCTATTGCTCGAATGAATCCTGCTTTAAGCAAGTCCTCAAGTCCTTCCTTGACATGTTGCTCGATTCGAGGATCCATTTTCCTTAACTTCTGTTTAATAGGTTTCGCATCAGGCTTCAGAACGAGTCGATGTTCCACCAATTTAGGATCTAAACCGGGCATATCTTCATAAGTCCATGCGAATACTTCTTGGTGCTGCTTGAGAAAGTCAATGAGCCTTTCCTTCTTATCTGTACTTAGGTTGGTGCCGATCTTGAGAATTTTCGGACTATCTTCTGAACCAATATTGATGTCCTCAGTCGGATCCTGGACTAGGGTCGATGGTTCATCTTGTTTCTGAATCGCTACAAATTCTGGCAACTCTGGAAGCGACGAGTCGAATTCTGCCATTTCTTCTGACTGCTTTGTGACCTTACTGTCCCCTGTTCTTGCTCGGACCCGATATATCTTTGCCGGTTTCGATAGGATTGAAGGATTAATGACTAACCTTTTTATCGGTTGAGAAGACATTCTGAAATTTTGAAAAGGAATAGCTTTTAGAGAAAGCTCCTTTACTATGACATAAATTGCATGGGAATAAAAATAAGAACAAATGAATTTTGAAGACAAATTGCAGAGGAATAAGAGAAAGATGACATCCAGATAGACGAGAAACTTGATAACTTTATTGAAGACTTGAAATGAAATAAGGACATTTAAAATGAACTGAAATGGGACATTGTCCCTACAAACTGCAAAAATCAAATGAATGAAATAGAAAAGACAGATGGTAGAAAATTTTTAATGGATCCCTTTAATGAAGACAGTATTTTTGTGGGATCTTTTGCCCATGAATCCTAGTCCTGCCCTGCACGGATGATGATCAGGGATCACTGGCTCTAGCCGGCCATCTCCGTTCTTGCCCAATCCTTTGAAAGGCTGATAACCATGCTTCAGTAACAGGTCAAATCCTTTCTTGGTCCTAACAAACTGCGGGAAAAGAGGATGGTCCTTGAAAGTACTGTAATCGAGACGACCCCCAATCTTAAAGAAATGTGGTCCTTGCCATTGGACCATCGCTGCTGTGTGATTTGTCTCTGATGTTGCTCCTAACTTTAGCATTTCAAGGCTTTCACTGAGAACAATTTCTTCACTTTCCCTAATGCTAGGGATATCAGCAGTATAAGTTGGCCTAGGGATCATAGGTTGAGGTAGCCTCTCTTCAGGATCTTCCCCAAAAACAGTAGTTATCATGCCACCTTTAGACCACTTGATGCACTGATGCAGAGTGGATGGCACGGCGTTGGCATTATGAATCCATGTTCTTCCCAGTAGAAGATTATACGTTGGTGGCACGTTGACGACATGGAAAAGCACTGTATGAACAGAGTAGTTGATAAATATTTCCAAGAAGATCTTTCCCTTTGTTGTCTGTCCATGATTATCAAACCCATAAATGGTGATCGGATCCGGTGTATACTCTTCTTCTTTTATACCCAGAGCCTTGGCAATCATTTCAGGACAAATGTTGAGGCTACTGCCTCCATCTACAAGCACGTGGGGTACAGTCATTCCCCGGGTTCGCACCACAATGTACAAGGCATTGTTATGAAATGCGTGAGGTTTTGGCAGATCCTCATCTGAGAAGGTTATGGGAGCATTGGTCATGGCCTGATTAACGATCTGAGCCATGTCTTCAGGTGTGGTGTCTGGCTTGACTTTGATCTTTCGCAGTAAATCGTCCAGAACTTGCTGATGCTTAGGAGAGGCACGTGCCAACTCAAGGATAGGGATATTAGAGAGGGCAGTGATTGGTCTTTGCACCGTGTCGACCTTTTCTTCTGGTTTTCTCCCTTTTTCCGAAGTAGATTTGACAAGGTTCTTGGGTAACCATGGCATTCTTTTGGCTACCTCTGGAGATATTCTAGCTGGTTCTCTCGAAACTTTCAGCTTACTGAATGCTGAAACGAGGTCCATCTTTTGAGAACTGGACTGGGCCTTATGCAATACTAATACCTGATGCTGCACATTGATATCACTGCTAGGGCGTGGTCGGATATGATCTTGTGGCTGAAAGGGATGATCAGATATCATTGCTGTTGAGTGCTGCAAGAAAGGCTGTTTTAGAATCTCCATTTTCTCATCTTCAGCCCCTTCTACTAACAGATTTTTGTCAATATAATCTTGTATGATGTTTTTGAGAACGAAACAGTTCTCGGTATCATGTCCCACAGTTCGGTGGAACTTGCAGAATCTGTCCTTCATTTTTCCCATAACCACTGGCGGGTCAGCTACCCTTGGAAGCTTAATCATATCACTGCCGAGCATATATTCTAATACTGTCTCAAGGGACTGGTCTAGAGGAGTAAACTTGCGGTTATAACTCCATCCTTCCCGCTTTGGCTTTTCTTGTGGTCTTGATCTTTGTTCGAGGGTTTGCTGTGGCTGCTTATCATATTGAATAATCGACTTGCCTTTTTGATCACTTTTGTTGGGATTTGACCCTCCTGAAGCATAACTATGATTTTTTCCATTTCCTTTGTTCTGATTCTTACTGTTATTGGCAGAGTAGGTAAAATGGGCTTTCTTCTTTGATTCTTGTTGACTGTTATTCTTTGTAAACATAAAACCTTCATAAGACCCGTTCTCCATACTCAACTCGAGCCATTCGGCTCGTTCTGTTAGTTCTATGAAGCTCTTCGATGGAGATGTAGAAATTAGTCCCCTCAAAGGTTGCGAGAAGTTGCTCAGGATCAATGATAGTGCGTGTCTTTCTGCTATTGGCTCGCACATCTTATTGCAAGCGGATCTCCATCTATGAATAAAATCCCTGGCCTTCTCATTTTCCTTCTGCCTCAGACTGCAGAGATGACTGAGAGTCGGGAGTGCTTCAGCGTTGAATAGAAAGCGCTCAATAAATAAATTGACCACTTTGTCGAATTCTTTCAGTTCTATCAGATTAATGTGCTCTGAGTACCACTTTGCTGCGACACCTTCCAAACTGCGAGGGAAGCAGAGAAATAAGGCACGATTGTTCCTCTTGAACCTGGAACATTCTGCAAAGAATAGGGCGAGATGTGCTTTTGGGTCACCCGAACCATCAAACTTGATAAATTTCTTGGGGAGATTATCAAGATCATCATCCCCATCCAGTCCGTCATAGAAGTCTTCACTTGTAAAGACTCTTTTGCCCTTGTCACGAGTTTGAAGATCCTTAACTATTTTCATCACATCTTTGAGTTGTGACTGCATAGGGTCGTCAACAGACTGATTCTTGGATTTGTAGGCCGACCCCTGCCCCTGAGTCGACCTTTTGAATTCTTGCTTGTTTTCATACTCTTTGTCAGTATCATCTGTTGATTCTGACTCATCAGACATTTCCTCATGACGATTCTGCTTTTTACTGATCTTCACATTCTTGACAGCATGACCTTTATCTTTCTGCTTAGTCTGAATTTGCTCAGTACTGGCCTCAGCTTGTTCTGCCAGCATCTTGGTCATCATCTTTTTGAACATGACGTACATTTGGGGATCGATGCCATCATCCGCCTGCTGACCCTGACTCTAGACTGATCGAGGTGAGTCCATCTCTTCTTCTGAAGCTACTGAGTACGCGACGCCTTCAACTGATGCGGCTTTCTTTCTGGATCTTGTATCAACCATCGGGTATCGCAAATGTTCTCTTTGGATATTACTGATGCTCTCTGCAGGGCAGAACTGATGGTTAGGCTTCTGAAGGAAATTTGGATTGGAGGAAAATATTTGTTGAGAATTTTGGTAGACAATTGAAATAATATCCCATTACTAGGGATTGAGTCGTCGCTGGGATTACGACAATTGCGTTGCTATTCTTTGCAAGATAAGCAACTGAAAATATGCCTTGTTACCTAGGCGAGGTCGTCAAACCAATGTAAAATAAAGGAATTTTTATTGAGAGGAAAAACATGATTTTATCAATAATACACTTGACAGAGGGGAGGGGGACAGACAATTTTCCACCACTCCAGATAATCAGAAGATACACGAGGACCAGGAAAAATAGTAAGACTGGCAAAGGAATCCCAGCCATGTCTGGCAGAATGGTATGCTCCGGACCACTGATCTGATGCGAGATCGAATTCTGGCAGAACCCCGACTAGTAGACGAATCTCTACGCGCTTCTGCCTCTGAGAGAATTGCCTGACACACCGCTCTGGATGATAATATGCGCAGAAGAACGGGCCCAGTAGCCTGAATCGCTTGTCGTATGCATAAGTATATCTGGGAGGTGATTCCTAGCGATCAAAGTAGTCCCATACGACCTCTTCCTCCTGAAGGTTGTCGATCAAGAACCGGTATCGTGCAACTGGAAGGAGCTTCTCACCATTGTATCTGAAGGAACTGGCTCGGACTGGCACATGCCGGAGGAACCAAGACTGCAAGGCATATGTGCATCCTTCGACTAGGATCGATTCTCCGAGTGCGAAACGAGTCAATCCTCGGTATAGAAAGGCGAGTGCGGCCATGGCTATTGAGAGGCGGCTGGTCTGTCGACTTCCCCATCTCCTTAGAAGCTGAACTATTCTGATATCCATGTAATTTCGTCCGTCGGGAAAGAAAGCCAATCCCACCGTGCACAGAACCATCGCATGCTGAATTCTCTCTCGAGCTGTCCTAGACAACAAACTGACTTTCACAAATGTCCCATGCTGTCTGTAGATTTTGAGCAGATCCACATATTCATTTCCATCTTCTTCAATCAGAGGCCAAGACTTGCGTCCTGTCATGCGGGCTAAGGCATCCTTAGGGTCCAGACCCTTAACATTAATCAGAAATTGTTTCTCCAATGGATCTCCAGGCTGACCGGCTGGCTCGGGCAATCCCATGATCTCTGAAAATTCATCCATCAGCACTGTCATCTCGCCCCACGGGAACCAGAAGGTAGAAGTGCTCGGATTCCACCGCTCTGCTAGTGCATGGATCAAGTTGCCGTTGACTGTCTGCTTTTCCACTGCGGACGCCAGTTCCAATCCACACTCGTCCAGATGGTCCGAAAACATACGAGAGAAGTTCTTGAATCATGAATAATACCACCGGGGAAAGAAGGATGCGGTGCTGAGGACTCGATGTTCGGGAAGACGTTGTCGCACCTCGTAGGAGATGTGACCCTCAGGGAAGACTGAATCAAGTTGACTGGATGCCATCGGACTGGAAGACATGAAAATTGGAATAAGATTTGAGAAAAATACAGGAATTTTGAGAAAAATGCAGGCAGGATAAAAATAAAGCAGGAAATTCGAGATCCAGAAGACAGGAAAGATGGGAAATCACCCGGAGTTTTGAAGAAAATGGAGGAATTTTATGAAAATCGTCCAGGGTTTAATGGAATATAAGGAAGTACTTTATAAAATGAAGTGTTTTGAAAATCGTCCAGGATTTAAAACATAGACAGTACATGGACATGGACTTGGGAATTTTGAAAATTTGTCCAGTATTTTTAGAAAATATGACTATAACATATTCAATCACATTCTGCACAAACAAGTATGCACATACAGCATTCCCTAAAAGCTGACTTTAGATGCACAAATTTTGAAATGGCTGTGGGACCTTAATCCTAACTCTAAGGTTCAGATCATCTGTATCCAATCCAGTTATGCCTATATACTCGAGCCAAGGCTCAATGTACGTGGCATAAAATCAATTTCTCCGGTTCTAGGTTCAAGTTTTCCAACATCCTTGAGCACCTGCCGATATACGTTGGACTATGGCCCTTGGTACGTGGCAGGGGGTTTTCACCCAAATAAGTGGCCCAGTTGTGAGGCTCTGTCCCGAACTATGGTTCTGGAAGAGAGCCCAGCAACGTGAAGACCGGGACAATATAGGTGGGGTGATTTTTGAAAAACATGAGCACATGCAATCAAACAGAAGCCTCTAAGTCCTAAAGAGATAGATTTTTGAAATATTTGAAGAAGCAAGCATTGTTTTCATACAATTCCTAAATTGAGGAGTGTTGTATTAGACCTAAGTCTATGTGAGCATGAATAATTCTCCTCAATATGGTCCTACCAAACCATACCTACTCTATATGCATTCCATGTCAGCTGGGTTCAAGTCTAGGCTCCTAGGTTCACATGATATCATAAAGCAAAGCTGACATTCCATGGAAATCGATTTTGACAATTTGAACTAAGTAGAGCATTAGATTGATCAGGCAAAGACAGGTCCCATCACGGTCGCCAAACCTGTTATCATCGCAAAATTTTACTTTTGCAAATCAAACTGACCTTTGAAAAAGTTTTTTTGAAAATAACTCGCCTCTGTTTTAAAATGCGGGAAAATTCCGTAGAATGGGACTCGCCTGTCGGTACGAGATTCAACCGTTCCTGCCACCTTTAACAGGGGTAATTGAACCAAGGATCAATCTTATGCTCTACTCTATTCAACTTGTCTAAATCATATTCTAATTTCTAAATGCACATAGAATCAGGCATGTGCTATGAATTTTCAGAAAATGCACATTTTGAAACCATGATGTTTGCTTTAAATGATTGAAATATTTAGAATAGGTATCACATGGAAAATCGTGAATTGGGATTTGAAATATACTTCTGAGAGAAGTAAAAATCGATTTTGAGGAATCCTTGACATTTGGTGAAAATCGATTCTGAGAGACTTGGTTTCTCTGAATTCGAACTTTGAAATTGAAATTCTAACTCAGAAAATTTGAATTTGGAACTTGGGAAATATTTGAAATATCATTGGCAAATCCATATTCTTTTGAATAAGACTTAGAAAAACTTTGATTTTTCTAACTTCAAACTTTGAAATTGACTGCATAACTTGGAAAATTGAGTTTATGAACTTGAGAAATACCTGAAATATTCTTTGAAATTCAATGCCTTTGGGAAAATCAATTTTTCTATAAGACTTAGGGGATTTTAAAAAAAATGAACTTCTTTGAATTGATATTGGAATTGGCAAATGCATGAAATGAATGGATATGGATTTAAGGAATTGAGAAATACTTTTTGTATTTTTGAGAAATGCAGTGCATTTTGAAGTTAGCCTAAGAGTGTAGGCTGAATGTGGCTAATGTGAAGATCATAAATCTAAGTATCATTCATATTCTGACTATGGCCATAAATACAAATTCCACCAAGTTTATAAACTTCATAGAAGCTAGTGCATGTGCCATTCGTGTAGACCATGGTGAATTTGTAAAAATATGCATGAATCATCATCCATCACACATTAAAATTATAAAAATAAGCTATATGCAATGCAACCTAAGCTAAGCAGGAAATGTAAATTCTTATTCCAAAGTTTAATTACAAATTACATCACTATTGAAATTTAAATACATGAAAAATAAAGTCTTCAATGTACCTGCAAAACTAGAAAACTTGTTAATGAATATATGTTGGCTTTTCTAGATTTATCCAACAATATGAGGAAATTGTTGGATTTTGCTAGATATAAGCCTTTTTGCCATGATTCCCTTAAATCAAAATGATAAAGTATGAAATAAAATGGAATAAATAAGGAAGAGAAGATATGAAATTTCGAAATTGGGGTCAAAATGACCAAAATACCCCTAATAACAAGACTATGGCCTTGAAATTAGGGTTTTTAGAAAGATATTTTGATAAAATGCAAGTTTTGAAATTTGAATGGAATAAACTCAAACCAAATATACTATGACATGATTACAAATATGAAATTAGGGTTAGGGATTTCGAAATTTAGGTCAAATGACCAAATTGCCCCTGATAGCAAGACTATGGCCTTGAAATCAGGGTTTTTAGAAATAGATTTTGGTAAAAACTTAGGTTTTATGCACTAAATGAAATCAAATGAGCACAAAATTAAACCTAAAGCATCCTAATATGATTATGAACATGATAAAACCCTAAAACCATATGCTTATGCACAAAAATCCAATAATATCACTAATTTTGTGATTTTTGCAGTGTTTTTGGATCTTTTAGGAACCCGGTTTTGCAATTTGCTCAATTCAGCCATCAAATGGATTCCAAAATCCATAAAAATTGGTACCTGCACTTGTTATAACCTTAATATCGAATTGGAATTATAAAAATAATTTTTTGAAATTAAATTAATCCGAAAATTGCATTAAACCCTAAAAATATGCTATTTTTGACCTAATTCACCAACCAGTCTCAGTCCAAGACCTAAACCAGGGGTCAAATCTCCATGGAAATTTATAAAATTTTACAGAGACTAACTAGGAAGGAAAACAGAGATTTCCCAATTTACAGATCGGAAAACTCATCTCCGGTTAGGGAGAAACCCTTCCGGCAATCTGAGCTAAAATATATCACTCTTAACAGGGATTAAAACAGCTATTCCAGATTGAAAATACAGACATAAATAGCAATTCTAAACAAAAATATATGAAATTTTAATGGTGAACAGTAGATAGAAAAATAACAATACTCACTTTTTACAGATCTAAAATCGGATCTGTGGTTTGGGATTTATGACTAACACAAGTCTGATTAGGGTTTTGGTAAACCCTAACGAGTTTTAAAATTAAAAACAGATTCTATAAAAAGGGAAAAATACTAAACAGTCATCAAAAAATCCGAAAATTTCACATAAGACAGATCTACTCAATGTGAATCCATAGCATTTTACAGATCTAAAATCGGATATAAGACGAGAGAAATATCATAACAGCAAGTTACCTTCTTGATTTTAACCACGATTTTAAAGCTTTAAAAACCCGATTTGATGTCTGATTTTTTTGACAGGGTTCTAGAGATCCAAAACCTCTGATTTTTCTACAGTAACTCAATAACTCATGCATGCACCACATATAAAAAATCAGAAATAAACAATGAGTGATTCAATCCGAAATAACATCATCTTTACTGTTCTAAACCTAGAACACACAGAAATTTAAGAAACTTGAAAAACCATGTATTAACTAATGTAAATAAATAAAATAAACCATAAAACAGTAAATAAAACTTATTTCTATGCTTATAGAACGTAAAACAAACATGAATAAACCATGAAAATAAATTAAAAACAGGGAATCAATGGCTGAAATTTGATATCACCTTTAAAACATAGATTTAACCCATTAAAAAGGGTAAATCATATATTTTATTGGTTAATAATGCAAAGAATCATGTTAAAATCAATTCTAATGGATTAAAATCTCTGTAATTTATCCAAAACAGGGTTAGATCACCTTCTTGGATTGTTCTTGCTGGTTCTTGATGGTTCTTGAGGTGAAACCATGGTTGATCTTCCATAAGGAGGGGTGTCCAAGCCTAAATCTAGGTTTAAAGCATTAAAAAGCATTAAATAAAATAAGAAAAGTGAAGAAGTTCATACCTTGTAGTTGTAGCAATGGAGGAAGGGCTGGAGAGGAGAGAGAAGCTCCAAGAATCTAATAGGAGAGAGATGGGAAAATCGACCCCCCTTATGCCTCTATTTATAATAAAAAAATTAGGTTTAAAAATTGACAATTTTGAAAATTTTGGACTCTAAAGGGGGGGGCGATTTTTGGGTGGAGTTACCTATATGCCCTTAGTCTAAATTATCCTAAATAGTTCCTAATTAACCCCTAGCTAAACCTAAGAATCCCCCAAATGTGGTGCCACTTGGCATTCTCTCACATTGGGTTTTTAAAACACTTTTAAAAACCTTTAAAAACACTAGTTTTAAAAACTAACTTTCAAAAATGAGTTTTTCAAAATGGTTTTGACTCTTCTAAACCTCTAACACTAACCAAGACATCAACTAACCCTAGTCTAGCCCTGACTTACTCGAATATGGCGCCACCCCGAGTGGGCCCTACTTGAGTTTTTCAAAAAGCGATTTTAAAACTTGAAATTGAAGGAGTTTTCAAAAGATTTTCAAAAGTAAACTTAAAATTAGGATTTTTGAAATGGCATAAGGTCCTAACTGAGTTAGAATTCCTTTGGATATGGTGCCAACTGAGTGGGCCCACATCGAATTTTGAACATTTTTGAAATAAACACTGAAAATGGCTTTGAAAAGGGGTTAAAATTAGTATTTGAAATTCAAGATCTTTGAAAATAGGGTCTCAAGCGAACTGGAACTCCGGGTTAGAGTCCTGAACTTTTAGGACTCTGAGATTTTAGATTTTAAAAGTCAAATGAAAGAATTTTCAAAAGATTTTATCAAGAAATGATGAAATAAGTCAGAAAACACAGTCAGGGTTAGACTCCTAACTCGACCGAACTCTAAAATAGAGTCCTGAACTAACTGGACTCTGTGAAATGACCTAAATTTCGAAAACAAATGAAAAAGATTGAGAATGGAAGTAAAACAGACTTAAAAACCAAACTTCTTACCGGATTAGGACTCTGAGAGAGAGTCCTGATCGGACTGAAACTTTCAAAAATTTGAGAAATTTGATGAATAAAGGCATTCAGAAGCGACACCATCTAAATGGGTCTCATCTGTGAATTGAAATCGATTAAAGTTTGAATTTGAAAGGAATCCAGATTGTTTTCTGAGAAAATATTTCGAAATACAAAGTCCTGGGGTTGGAAAATGACAGAGTATTGAATAAAAACCCAGGTTTCGAAATTGATTTTGAAATAAAGCTTTAAAATTCAAATCTGGATTGAATGTTTTGAAATAGGAGTGCTGGATCTCGAAAATGAGATGCAATGTCATACAATGCTATGCAGAATGCGTGCAATGACATGCAATGATCTGTGATGACTTATGAAATGGACAAACACTGGATGAAGGTAAAAATTTGGTGTGTTTACAGATGCCCCTCTTTGCTGCTAAGCCGGTTGAAAGCCGAGCTTAGTGGCAAAGAAAACATACCAAATTTGGACTATAAAAATGCCCCAGTTAGATGAATCTGACTGGGTATGAAAGAATTAGTTCAAAGGATGATGATAGATATGAAATGAAGAATAAGGAGAAAATTTTACTTCGAAAAGAAGTGAGATTCAGGTTTTGCCCTTAACCTGGATGGGACAGGAAATACCTCGTATGGAACGAGGCTCAGGCTTAACCCTTAACCTGAAAGGGGACGATACCTCGTGGAAAAACGAGGCTCAGGCTTAACCCTCAACCTGAAAGGGGACGATACCTCATGGAAAAACGAGGCTCAGGCTTAACCCTTAACCTGAAAGGGGACGATACCTCGTGGAAAAATGAGGCTCAGGCTTAACCCTTAACCTGAAAGGGGACGATATACGGAATCCTCAAATGAAGAAACCATGATGGGACCTTCGAATTCTGCACAATAAATCGGAGAGGGGTTTGCAAAAGGAAGAAAGGGGGTTCCCTAAAGCTTGAAAAGGGATTGATCTTGGACGTCTCATTGCTAAGACTGAATGGCTTTTAAGACAGATGACCTTTTGCGGAAAATTCAGGTTTAACCCTTAACCTGAACGGGAACTGTCTATGGTGGGACAGTGGGGAGCACAGGGAAGTGTGCGAATCTGAGAGCCCAGGCACTCAGATCAAAACAAGAAGGGAAGGATCTTGGACAACTCCCATCATCCGATCCTAAAAGGGATAACAACAACGCCTGGATACATCAAAATAAACATCAAGTTCTCACTTCATGTCAGGATAACTTAAAAAGATTGCCAATAAGATAAAAAATTGTAGTTAATTCAAGAATGATAAGCACATATATATATGAAAAATATTCCCTCTTTTCTACCTGAAGTATTACCTCCGACTGGGCTTAACTCCGTAGAATCAAGATTCGAATTCAAATTACTTGCAATTGACTTTCCTTCAAGGAGGCTATCAATTTCATTGATATGGACGGAAAAGAATGTATTCTTGATATTGCGAGAGCTATTAGCGAAAGGATATTGATAAAAGAATTTCACAAAATTAAAGAAGATTCTTGATAGATTCGGCAGTCTGATATCCTGGGATTCTTTTCTCATGATGATCTTTCTGCACTCTTTTTTGACAGAATTGGAGCTCTCTTGGATTTTTTGGGAATTACATCATCCTTCATTTTGGAGATGTCCTAGCTTTTTCTCTCTTTATTTTTTTGGAAGGGTACGTCACAAACTCCTTCATCTCAGAGATGTTCCGATCCTTCCTTTCTCTCAGGGATTATATTGACGGTTATTGGCTCATTGGTTAGGAATCTCTTGATGATAACAGAAATTAAATACCTTTTAGGGATTGTCAAAATTTAAATACATGAAAAATAAAGTCTTCAATGTACCTGCAAAACTAGAAAACTTGTTAATGAATATATGTTGGCTTTTCTAGATTTATCCAACAATATGAGGAAATTGTTGGATTTTGCTAGATATAAGCCTTTTTGCCATGATTCCCTTAAATCAAAATGATAAAGTATGAAATAAAATGGAATAAATAAGGAAGAGAAGATATGAAATTTCGAAATTGGGGTCAAAATGACCAAAATACCCCTAATAACAAGACTATGGCCTTGAAATTAGGGTTTTTAGAAAGATATTTTGATAAAATGCAAGTTTTGAAATTTGAATGGAATAAACTCAAACCAAATATACTATGACATGATTACAAATATGAAATTAGGGTTAGGGATTTCGAAATTTAGGTCAAATGACCAAATTGCCCCTGATAGCAAGACTATGGCCTTGAAATCAGGGTTTTTAGAAATAGATTTTGGTAAAAACTTAGGTTTTATGCACTAAATGAAATCAAATGAGCACAAAATTAAACCTAAAGCATCCTAATATGATTATGAACATGATAAAACCCTAAAACCATATGCTTATGCACGAAAATCCAATAATATCACAAATTTTGTGATTTTTGCAGTGTTTTTGGATCTTTCAGGAACCCGGTTTTGCAATTTGCTCAATTCAGCCATCAAATGGATTCCAAAATCCATACAAATTGGTACCTGCACTTGTTATAACCTTAATATTGAATTGGAATTATAAAAATAATTTTTTGACATTAAATTAATCTGAAAATTGCATTAAACCCTAAAAATATGCTATTTTTGACCTAATTCACCAACCAGTCTCAGTCCAAGACCTGAACCAGTGGTCAAATCTCCATGGAAATTTATGAAATTTTACAGAGACTAACTAGGAAGGAAAACAGAGATTTCCCAATTTACAGATCGGAAAACTCATCTCCGGTTAGGGAGAAACCCTTCCGGCAATCTGAGCTAAAATATATCACTCTTAACAGGGATTAAAACAGCTATTCCAGATTGAAAATACAGACATAAATTTCAATTCTAAACAAAAATCTCTGAAATTTTAATGGTGAACAGTAGATAGAAAAATAAAAATACTCACTTTTTACAGATCTAAAATCGGATCTGTGGTTTGGGATTTATGACTAACACAAGTCTGATTAGGGTTTTGGTAAACCCTAACGAGTTTTAAAATTAAAAACAGATTCTATAAAAAGGGAAAAATACTAAACAGTCATCAAAAAATCCGAAAATTTCACATAAAACAGATCTACTCAATGTGAATCCATAGCACTTTACAGATCTAAAATCGGATATAAGATGAGAGAAATATCATAACAGCAAGTTGCCTTCTTGATTTTAACCACGATTTTAAAGCTTTAAAAACCCGATTTGATGTCTGATTTTTTTGACAGGGTTCCTGAGATCCAAAACCTTTGATTTTTCTACAATAACTCAATAACTCATTCATGCACCACATATAAAAAAATCAGAAATAAACAATGAGTGTTTCAATCCGAAATAACATCATCTTTACTGTTCTAAACCTAGAACACACAGAAATTTAAGAAACTTGAAAAACCATGCATTAACTAATGTAAATAAATAAAATAAACCATAAAACAGTAAATAAAACTTATTTCTATGCTTATATAACGTAAAACAAACATGAATAAACCATAAAAATAAATTAAAAACAGGGAATCAATGGCTGGAATTTGATATCACCTTTAAAACATAGATTTAACCCATTAAAAAGGGTAAATCATATATTTTATTGGTTAATAATGCAAAGAATCATGTTAAAATCAATTCTAATGGATTAAAATCTCTGTAAATGATCCAAAACAGGGTTAGATCACCTTCTTGGATTGTTCTTGCTGGTTCTTGGTGGTTCTTGAGGTGAAACCATGGTTGATCTTCCATAAGGAGGGGTGTCCAAGCCTAAATCTAGGTTTAAAGCATTAAAAAGCATTAAATAAAATAAGAAAAGTGAAGAAGTTCATACCTTGGAGTTGCAGCAATGGAGGAAGGGCTGGAGAGGAGAGAGAAGCTCCAAGAATCCAATAGGAGAGAGATGGGAAAATCGACCCCCCTTATGCCTCTATTTATAATACAAAAAATTAGGTTTAAAAATTGACAATTTTGAAAATTTTGGACTCTAAAGGGGGGGGCGATTTTTGGGTGGAGTTACCTATATGCCCTTAGTCTAAATTATCCTAAATAGTTCCTAATTAACCCCTAGCTAAACCTAAGAATCCCCCAAATGTGGTGCCACTTGGCATTCTCTCACATTGGGTTTTTAAAACACTTTTAAAAACCTTTAAAAACACTAGTTTTAAAAACTAACTTTCAAAAATGAGTTTTTCAAAATGGTTTTGACTCTTCTAAACCTCTAACACTAACCAAGACATCAACTAACCCTAGTCTAGCCCTGACTTACTCGAATATGGCGCCACCCCGAGTGGGCCCTACTTGAGTTTTTCAAAAAGCGATTTTAAAACTTGAAATTGAAGGAGTTTTCAAAAGATTTTCAAAAGTAAACTTAAAATTAGGATTTTTGAAATGGCATAAGGTCCTAACTGAGTTAGAATTCCTATAGATATGGTGCCAACTGAGTGGGCCCACATCGAATTTTGAACATTTTTGAAATAAACACTGAAAATGGCTTTGAAAAGGGGTTAAAATCAGTATTTGAAATTCAAGATCTTTGAAAATAGGGTCTCAAGCGAACTGGAACTCCGGGTTAGAGTCCTGAACTCTTAGGACTCTGAGATTTTAGATTTTAAAAGCCAAATGAAAGAATTTTCAAAAGATTTTATCAAGAAATGATGAAATAAGTCAGAAAACACAGTCAGGGTTAGACTCCTAACTCGACCGAACTCTAAAATAGAGTCCTGAACTAACTGGACTCTGTGAAATGACCTAAATTTCGAAAACAAACGAAAAAGATTGAGAATGGAAGTAAAACAGACTTAAAAACCAAACTTCTTACCGGATTAGGACTCTGAGACAGAGTCCTAATCGGACTGAAACTTTCAAAAATTTGAGAAATTTGATGAATAGAGGCATTCAGAAGCGACACCATCTAAATGGGTCTCATCTGTGAATTGAAATCGATTAAAGTTTGAATTTGAAAGGAATCCAGATTGTTTTCTGAGAAAATATTTCGAAATACAAAGTCCTGGGGTTGGAAAATGACAGAGTATTGAATAAAAACCCAGGTTTCGAAATTGATTTTCAAATAAAGCTTTAAAATTCAAATCTGGATTGAATGTTTTGAAATAGGAGTGCTGGATCTCGAAAATGAGATGCAATGTCATACAATGCTATGAAGAATGCGTGCAATGACATGCAATGATCTGTGATGACTTATGAAATGGACAAACACTGGATGAAGGTAAAAATTTGGTGTGTTTACAAGCCCCAAAAAGGAAGGCTGCGATTTTTTTTTTTTTTTGAAGGAGGGTTCAACATTATTTAAAAAGAGAGACATTTGGATGAACAAAGGGGGTTGATTGATCTTTTCTCTGGGGCTCTTATCGCAGGTCTCCTCCGTCCATGATGAAAAACTTCAAGCCCTTCAACTCTTGAGATCCGTTTGAGGCTGGAAAAATCACCCTTCATCTCCAGAGACCCACGAATTCCCTGCAGTTTTGGGGAACTCTCTTCTAACGGTTATTTCTCAAATCCTACCCCTTTCCTTCAGCTCAATAGAAGAGGATAGACCTCTTTATCGTGGGTTGTAAGTCGATTAGTGCAAAGGATCTACAAGGAGCCTCAATCTGCAATCGCCCTTCAACAGAACACCCAAAAGCCAGCCAGGAAGAGGGTGGTGAGTTCCTTTTTTCGTCTGCCTCTGAAGGTTCAACCTGCTCTTGTGGGAAAAGCTCTTTCAAACCTCTGTCGAATCAAGGTAAAATGATGGCTGGAAAAGCTTATCATACAGGAAAACCGTGCTCTTGACCAAGGCACTACATGCGAATCCAATGTCAACTTTGGTTTTATTCCCCATAATCTCATATCAGTATCTTTGTTTTTGCAGAATATCTTTTAACTGTCCTGTTATTTGATTTGGGTTCATTACGATGTTAACTACATGGCATATTAGCAACCATCGAGTTGATTACTTGCCCCTATTATTTTGTATCATTTAGTGTTTTAGTCATTTCTTTTGTTCACCTGTAATCTATGTTCATACATTGGCAAAAGTAAGTATGTTGGTTTATCTTGATTCAATATTCTGTTTGGTGTATATTCATGGTCATGTTGGTTACAGACATAAAATTGTATAATGTTCATGTTATTGTCTTGTGTCATTGTTACTGCACGCTCTGCATCTGTCTTCCACACCTTCTTGTTGATTAGTCCATCACGCCACACATATCTACATATCTGGGTGTCACACTTGCCACACATTCTCACTGTGTTATATCTCAGCCTGCCCCTCTGTACATTTCAATAGGCCCCATCTATTCCTTTTGTTGGAATCTGCTTTTCTGTATATTCAAATTTTCTGGGTTGTACAGATTTTTTTTTTCCTGCTAAAACCGATACTATTCTATCATTTCGACAAGTGTTTAATAGGGTAAGATCTCATGTTCTTGATATATCATTACATTCTAATAAAAAGTGGTATCTAATTAGTTATAAGATTTGCTCACAAGAGGACCAGATCAGTCCTCTGTAAGTTTAGCACAAAGATGGTGAGTACCTGTAAGAGATTTGCCTGATATATTGCCTTTATGCAGTTTCTGATTTATAAAGTTTTACTTACTCCAAAATCGGATTTCTTTCATCACTATCCAATCCTTATAGCATCTCATCCTAGCACTTACGTTTCTGTTTTTCTTTTATTTACCTACATTTGCTTTTCCCTACTGTTATCAGCGCCATTTATATACATAGCTAGTCATGGCAACCACCCATCCCCTTTGCTGCAGGTGTGCAGTCTTGATAAACAACCACCTTCATGAACGGATATATCCATATCCATTCATGATCTCTTGACCATCTTTTACAAGCTTCATTATTGATATATAGGGAAACTCCATACCCATTTTTATTGAAAATTATGTTGTAATTTGGGAAATATGGCAGTGTAAAATCACCTACAGAAACTGTATATGCCTGTATTTTATGATTTTACCCATTATATGGAATTTCATCAATATGTATATTTTCTCATTACATGTATATATATATCTATATATATATGTATATTCATGTATATCTACCTATATGTATATGTATATATGTATATATATGTATATATATATATATATACTTATATATATGTATATATATTCCTTCATGTGCACTTGTTATCACATATATTTTATTTTCTTTTACTTCTTGTAAATATATCTTCATTATCTTATATCATTTATCATAAATTCAAGTATTTCTATATCTACATGTATATTTTTGTTGTATATAGTATATATATACCCATTAACTTGGTTATCTTGTACTAACTCTCATTTTGCAGGAAAATCTAGAAGATGATGATTCCTTGGCTTCATTTCATTTTTTTTTTCTTTATGTTAGCAATGTAACAATCCAATGTAAACCTTGGAATAAGATTTACTTTTACTGCTTAGATTAGGCCGCATCTCATATAGTTTGATTTCAGTAATATCCTGATTCTATGATGCATATATCTCAATTTTTCAAAATTCACCGTGGATGAACACGAATGGCACGTGCACCAACTCTTAGAGAGTTGATGAACTCGGTGGAGTCCATATTTACGGCCCTAGTCGGAATATGGACGAGACCCAGATCTATCATCTTTCTACTAGTCACATTGAGCCTACACTCTTAGGCTATCTTGAAAATGCACCTCATATTTCCAATGTTTTCAAAATATTGGGAATTAACTCAAATAAACCCTGAATATATTCATGGCCACAGTCAGAATATGTGAAGGATTTACTTTGGCTTAATCCATATTTTTCCAACAAATTTTTCAGAAATCTTTTCAAAGTGCATTCATTCATTTAAATCATCTGTATCATCTGTGTTTTTCCTGATTTTCTCAAGAAATTTTCACTTCATGGAATCAATTTCTCAAGAAACTATGATGATATTCGAAGTTGGATTTTCCAAATCAAAGTTTTCCTGTGATTTTCCTTAAAAAGTTATCTTCTTGAGATCCATTTTCAAAAGGAATTTTCATCTTTCTCAAGAATAAAAAGCTGATTTTCAGACATTTCAAAGACAAGATTCTCAGAAATTTAATTTTCTAAGTTCTAAATTTCCTTCTCTGATGAATTTTCTTATAAATTTTCTATCCTTTTCTTAAGAAAATTCTTAAAGTCCGAGTTTTCCTAACAAGTGCTTTCCTTTTCAAATGTTCATCTTTTCTCAAGAATTCCTTCATTTTCCTGAGATTCTTATTTTTTTTTTCATGGTTTTCTAAGTCTTTCTAAATTGTCTCAAAAATTTTCCTGAGATTCTCATTTCTTCATGGTTTTACAAGTCTTTCTAAATTTTCTCAAACTTTTTCTGAGATTCTCATTTCCTCATGGTTTTCCATGTCTTCCTAAGCTTTCTCAAGATTTTCTCGAGATTCTCATCTCTTCAAGATTTTCTAAGTCTTTATAAACTTTCTCGAGATTTCAAACCTTCTTCGTCTGAGTTTTCCTGAGAGATTGATTTCCATCTTTTTCCTGAGAAATGCTTTTCAACTCTAAATGTTTTCTAAGCATACATCATATTTTCCAATTTACATTTTCCAAAATTCTCATAGCACATGCATGAATTCTCTGTGTATTTAGGATAGAACACGATTTCTGTAATTTCACTAAGTCAAGCACAATTTTGGTCCTTGGTTCGATTACCCCTGTTAAAGGCGGCAGGAACGGTCGAACCTCGTACCGACAGGTCGAGCCTCATCCCATGGATTTTCCCGCAATTTTCAAAATGGAGGCGAGTATTTCAAAACAATTTCCAAAATCCGGTCAAGTTTGAATCGCGAAAGCATTTCCCTCTCTCTTCCGAAAGGAAGGGAAGACGGGAAAAATTTTGCGACGATAACAGGTTTGGCGACCGTGATGGGACCTGTCCTTGTCTGACCTAAATTATGCTTGACTTAGTTCAATTATCGAAATTATGTTCACAACATGTCAGCTCTTTACTTTTGATATCATGCGAACCTAGGAGCTTAGATTCTGACCTAGCTGACATTGACTGCATATAGACTAGGTATGGTTTGGTAGGACCAGATTGAGGAGATATTTTCATGTTCACATAGACTTAGGTCTAAACACAACTCTCCTCAATGTAGGATCTGAATGCAAACAATGTATGCTTCTTCAAAGATTTTCAAAATCTATCTCTCTAGGTTTAGAGCCATCTATTTCTTGCATGTGATCATTTTTTTCAAACCCCAATTACCTATCATTACCCAGTCTTCACGTTGCTGGGCTCTCTTCCGGAACCCTAGTTCAGGACAGAGCCTCACAACTGGGCCAATTATTTGGGTTAACACCCCCCTACCACGTACCGCGGGCCACAGTCCGAAGTATATCGGTAGGCGCTCAAGGATGTTGGAAAACCTTACCTTAGAACCGGAGTTGAATTTATATGCTGCGTACCTCGAATTTCGGTTCGGGTATATCGGCATAACTGGATTGGACAAAGATGATCTGAACTTAGAGTTAGGATTAGGGTCCTACAGCTGTTTTCAAAATAATGCATCTAGAGTCAGCCTTTTAGGGAGTGTTGTATGTGCATAAATGTTTATGCAGGATGTGATTGTTCGTATATTACCTCTATTTCCTTACATTTTCCCAAAATATTTTCAAATATCCATATTTCTCAACTTTTTCCTTTATTTTCTCAAACCCTGGATAACTTTCTCAAATATCCCATTTCTTTTAAAACTCCAGGTGATTTTTCACTCTTCCGTTCTACTGGATCTCGAATTTTCAGCTGCATTTTCATCCTGCCTGCAATTTTTCAAAATCATATGTTTTCTTGCATTTCAATCATTTTGTCTATTTGCCAAATTCTCTAACTTATTTTCCTCGTGAATACCTTGATTTATTGCGGTGAAAATTGTTTACCCACTTGCCTTCTCCTTATTCTAAATCCGTTTGTGGATTGTTTTCCAAGAGATATCTCTTTCCTTCAAAAATGGTATTTTCCTAGTGGTTGACGACCTCGCCTAGGTAACAAGGCACATTTTCCGTTGTTATTTCTCTTACAAAGAATGACAACACAATTGTCATGAATTCAGCGGCAACTCCATCCCTAGTAATGGGATATTCTTCCAATTGTTTACCATATCATCAATAATCATTTTCCTCCCAATCCAAAATTCCCTTAGAGTCTAATCAAGACTTCATCCTGCAGAGAGCATCCACAATATTTGATGGTTCGAACAAGATCAGGAAAAAGAACAACGGCATCTCAGTACTCGTCGGCCTCAGAAGAAGAGATGGGCTCCCCGCGATCAGAGAGGAGTCAAGAGCAGCAGCAAGAGGAGGATGGCATAGACCCACAGATGTATGCCATGTTCCAGAAAATGATGACCAAAATGATGAGTGAACAGGCTGGGACCAGTGCAGAGAAGAACCCATTCAGAGAGAAGTTCCATGGGCACAAGGATAAGAAGACTTCCAAGAAGCAAGTTCAGCCAGAGGAAATTTCAGATGAATCAGAATCAGAGGAAGACACCGATGAAGAATATGAGGTGCCTCCGACATTTCAGAAACAGGGCGGAGAACAAAGGAGGAGTTGCAAATCAAAAGGTCAAGTTGCAGAAGAACCTCTGCAGTCACAGTTCAAAGAGATGGCCAAAGTTGTTAAAGACTTGCAAGCTCGCGACAAGGGCAAGAAAGTCTTCACTAGCGAGGACTTTTATGATGGTTTAGAAGGAGACGAAGATCTAGAGAATCTTCCCCGCAAGTTCATCAAGTTCGATGGTTCTGGTGATCCCAAAACCCATCTCGCCATGTTCTTCGCCGAATGCTCCAAATTCAAGAGAGACAATAGGGCCCTATTTCTCTGTTTTCCTCGTAGCTTAGAAGGCACTGCCGCCAAGTGGCACTCTGAGCATATCAATCCAATCGAGCTGCGAGAATTCGATAAGGTGGTCAACCTATTCATTGAGCGATTTATGTTCAATACTGAAGCGCTCCCAACATTGAACCATCTCTGCAATCTAAGGCAGAATGAAAAGGAAAAGGCAAGGGACTTCATTCGCAGATGGAGAGAGACCTGCAACAAAATGAGGGATCCTATATCAGAGAGGCATGCTTTATCGCTGATCCTGAACAACTTCTCACAACCTTTAAGAAGTCTTATCTCCGCCTCGCCTTCCAAGTCTTTCATAGAGCTTACTGAACGAGCCGAGTGGCTCGAGATGGGGTTGGAAAACGGTGTCTACGATGGTATCACCCTCGTCAAGAATAATCTAGATCCAAAGAAAAAGGCAAATTTCACCTCCTCCGCCAACATCAGCCGCAATGATAACAAAAGTAGTAAGGGCAACCATGCGGATCGAGAGGAAAGACAGAATAGCAAGCTATTTCAGCCCAACTTTCTACAACAGGAAAAGATAAAGCGTGAAGGTTGGAGTAATGATCGTGTGTTCACTCCTCTCAAACAAACACTCGAAGAAGCCCTTGAATTCATGCTGACTAAGGGATTAGTGAAACTTCCAAAGGCCACAACTCCTCCCACCATCATGGGAAGGTTCAAGAATCAGTTTTGCAAGTTCCATCGGGCAGTGGGGCATGACATTGATCATTGTTTTGTCTTCAAAAATATTGTTCAGGATTGCATTGAGAAGAGCCTCCTTGCTGAAGAAGAAGAAGAAGAAGATCTGGCCATCTTGACCAAGCCTTTCCCAGATCATTCAGAAAATTGACGATGCTAAAGTTTCCCGCTTTCTTTCTTTCGTTTTGCCAGTCACCTCATAAGGGCAAGTCTGCCCAGTTTTTGCAACCTTTTGGTCGAATGCTTATAAATAGGCTGTCTTTTTGTTATCGGTTTTGCTTATCAATAAAATGTCAATTTTCTTCATCAAATACTTCTTTCTTTTGCCCCATTAGGGCACCTGTTTTTGTTTTGAAGAATCTTCTTTGCCCATTCTTTTCAAGACGAGGGGCAATTTACGAGAGAAATGAAATTACCTATGAGGGTTTTTCAAAAGTCGTGAAATTTTGAAAATTTTCTACAAACATCTTCATTATGATCACCCAAAAGTTTAATGTTTCGTTCCAATCTTTTTTCAAAAATCAACCATTGCGGTGATCTTCTTTTCTTAAATTGGTTTCGAATAGATTTAACCCATTAAAAAGGGTAAATCATATATTTTATTGGTTAATAATGCAAAGAATCATGTTAAAATCAATTCTAATGGATTAAAATCTCTGTAATTTATCCAAAACAGGGTTAGATCACCTTCTTGGATTGTTCTTGCTGGTTCTTGGTGGTTCTTGAGGTGAAACCATGGTTGATCTTCCATAAGGAGGGGTGTCCAAGCCTAAATCTAGGTTTAAAGCATTAAAAAGCATTAAATAAAATAAGAAAAGTGAAGAAGTTCATACCTTGGAGTTGCAGCAATGGAGGAAGGGCTGGAGAGGAGAGAGAAGCTCCAAGAATCCAATAGGAGAGAGATGGGAAAATCGACCCCCCTTATGCCTCTATTTATAATACAAAAAATTAGGTTTAAAAATTGACAATTTTGAAAATTTTGGACTCTAAAGGGGGGGGCGATTTTTGGGTGGAGTTACCTATATGCCCTTAGTCTAAATTATCCTAAATAGTTCCTAATTAACCCCTAGCTAAACCTAAGAATCCCCCAAATGTGGTGCCACTTGGCATTCTCTCACATTGGGTTTTTAAAACACTTTTAAAAACCTTTAAAAACACTAGTTTTAAAAACTAACTTTCAAAAATGAGTTTTTCAAAATGGTTTTGACTCTTCTAAACCTCTAACACTAACCAAGACATCAACTAACCCTAGTCTAGCCCTGACTTACTCGAATATGGCGCCACCCCGAGTGGGCCCTACTTGAGTTTTTCAAAAAGCGATTTTAAAACTTGAAATTGAAGGAGTTTTCAAAAGATTTTCAAAAGTAAACTTAAAATTAGGATTTTTGAAATGGCATAAGGTCCTAACTGAGTTAGAATTCCTATAGATATGGTGCCAACTGAGTGGGCCCACATCGAATTTTGAACATTTTTGAAATAAACACTGAAAATGGCTTTGAAAAGGGGTTAAAATCAGTATTTGAAATTCAAGATCTTTGAAAATAGGGTCTCAAGCGAACTGGAACTCCGGGTTAGAGTCCTGAACTCTTAGGACTCTGAGATTTTAGATTTTAAAAGCCAAATGAAAGAATTTTCAAAAGATTTTATCAAGAAATGATGAAATAAGTCAGAAAACACAGTCAGGGTTAGACTCCTAACTCGACCGAACTCTAAAATAGAGTCCTGAACTAACTGGACTCTGTGAAATGACCTAAATTTCGAAAACAAACGAAAAAGATTGAGAATGGAAGTAAAACAGACTTAAAAACCAAACTTCTTACCGGATTAGGACTCTGAGACAGAGTCCTAATCGGACTGAAACTTTCAAAAATTTGAGAAATTTGATGAATAGAGGCATTCAGAAGCGACACCATCTAAATGGGTCTCATCTGTGAATTGAAATCGATTAAAGTTTGAATTTGAAAGGAATCCAGATTGTTTTCTGAGAAAATATTTCGAAATACAAAGTCCTGGGGTTGGAAAATGACAGAGTATTGAATAAAAACCCAGGTTTCGAAATTGATTTTCAAATAAAGCTTTAAAATTCAAATCTGGATTGAATGTTTTGAAATAGGAGTGCTGGATCTCGAAAATGAGATGCAATGTCATACAATGCTATGAAGAATGCGTGCAATGACATGCAATGATCTGTGATGACTTATGAAATGGACAAACACTGGATGAAGGTAAAAATTTGGTGTGTTTACAAGCCCCAAAAAGGAAGGCTGCGATTTTTTTTTTTTTTTGAAGGAGGGTTCAACATTATTTAAAAAGAGAGACATTTGGATGAACAAAGGGGGTTGATTGATCTTTTCTCTGGGGCTCTTATCGCAGGTCTCCTCCGTCCATGATGAAAAACTTCAAGCCCTTCAACTCTTGAGATCCGTTTGAGGCTGGAAAAATCACCCTTCATCTCCAGAGACCCACGAATTCCCTGCAGTTTTGGGGAACTCTCTTCTAACGGTTATTTCTCAAATCCTACCCCTTTCCTTCAGCTCAATAGAAGAGGATAGACCTCTTTATCGTGGGTTGTAAGTCGATTAGTGCAAAGGATCTACAAGGAGCCTCAATCTGCAATCGCCCTTCAACAGAACACCCAAAAGCCAGCCAGGAAGAGGGTGGTGAGTTCCTTTTTTCGTCTGCCTCTGAAGGTTCAACCTGCTCTTGTGGGAAAAGCTCTTTCAAACCTCTGTCGAATCAAGGTAAAATGATGGCTGGAAAAGCTTATCATACAGGAAAACCGTGCTCTTGACCAAGGCACTACATGCGAATCCAATGTCAACTTTGGTTTTATTCCCCATAATCTCATATCAGTATCTTTGTTTTTGCAGAATATCTTTTAACTGTCCTGTTATTTGATTTGGGTTCATTACGATGTTAACTACATGGCATATTAGCAACCATCGAGTTGATTACTTGCCCCTATTATTTTGTATCATTTAGTGTTTTAGTCATTTCTTTTGTTCACCTGTAATCTATGTTCATACATTGGCAAAAGTAAGTATGTTGGTTTATCTTGATTCAATATTCTGTTTGGTGTATATTCATGGTCATGTTGGTTACAGACATAAAATTGTATAATGTTCATGTTATTGTCTTGTGTCATTGTTACTGCACGCTCTGCATCTGTCTTCCACACCTTCTTGTTGATTAGTCCATCACGCCACACATATCTACATATCTGGGTGTCACACTTGCCACACATTCTCACTGTGTTATATCTCAGCCTGCCCCTCTGTACATTTCAATAGGCCCCATCTATTCCTTTTGTTGGAATCTGCTTTTCTGTATATTCAAATTTTCTGGGTTGTACAGATTTTTTTTTTCCTGCTAAAACCGATACTATTCTATCATTTCGACAAGTGTTTAATAGGGTAAGATCTCATGTTCTTGATATATCATTACATTCTAATAAAAAGTGGTATCTAATTAGTTATAAGATTTGCTCACAAGAGGACCAGATCAGTCCTCTGTAAGTTTAGCACAAAGATGGTGAGTACCTGTAAGAGATTTGCCTGATATATTGCCTTTATGCAGTTTCTGATTTATAAAGTTTTACTTACTCCAAAATCGGATTTCTTTCATCACTATCCAATCCTTATAGCATCTCATCCTAGCACTTACGTTTCTGTTTTTCTTTTATTTACCTACATTTGCTTTTCCCTACTGTTATCAGCGCCATTTATATACATAGCTAGTCATGGCAACCACCCATCCCCTTTGCTGCAGGTGTGCAGTCTTGATAAACAACCACCTTCATGAACGGATATATCCATATCCATTCATGATCTCTTGACCATCTTTTACAAGCTTCATTATTGATATATAGGGAAACTCCATACCCATTTTTATTGAAAATTATGTTGTAATTTGGGAAATATGGCAGTGTAAAATCACCTACAGAAACTGTATATGCCTGTATTTTATGATTTTACCCATTATATGGAATTTCATCAATATGTATATTTTCTCATTACATGTATATATATATCTATATATATATGTATATTCATGTATATCTACCTATATGTATATGTATATATGTATATATATGTATATATATATATATATACTTATATATATGTATATATATTCCTTCATGTGCACTTGTTATCACATATATTTTATTTTCTTTTACTTCTTGTAAATATATCTTCATTATCTTATATCATTTATCATAAATTCAAGTATTTCTATATCTACATGTATATTTTTGTTGTATATAGTATATATATACCCATTAACTTGGTTATCTTGTACTAACTCTCATTTTGCAGGAAAATCTAGAAGATGATGATTCCTTGGCTTCATTTCATTTTTTTTTTCTTTATGTTAGCAATGTAACAATCCAATGTAAACCTTGGAATAAGATTTACTTTTACTGCTTAGATTAGGCCGCATCTCATATAGTTTGATTTCAGTAATATCCTGATTCTATGATGCATATATCTCAATTTTTCAAAATTCACCGTGGATGAACACGAATGGCACGTGCACCAACTCTTAGAGAGTTGATGAACTCGGTGGAGTCCATATTTACGGCCCTAGTCGGAATATGGACGAGACCCAGATCTATCATCTTTCTACTAGTCACATTGAGCCTACACTCTTAGGCTATCTTGAAAATGCACCTCATATTTCCAATGTTTTCAAAATATTGGGAATTAACTCAAATAAACCCTGAATATATTCATGGCCACAGTCAGAATATGTGAAGGATTTACTTTGGCTTAATCCATATTTTTCCAACAAATTTTTCAGAAATCTTTTCAAAGTGCATTCATTCATTTAAATCATCTGTATCATCTGTGTTTTTCCTGATTTTCTCAAGAAATTTTCACTTCATGGAATCAATTTCTCAAGAAACTATGATGATATTCGAAGTTGGATTTTCCAAATCAAAGTTTTCCTGTGATTTTCCTTAAAAAGTTATCTTCTTGAGATCCATTTTCAAAAGGAATTTTCATCTTTCTCAAGAATAAAAAGCTGATTTTCAGACATTTCAAAGACAAGATTCTCAGAAATTTAATTTTCTAAGTTCTAAATTTCCTTCTCTGATGAATTTTCTTATAAATTTTCTATCCTTTTCTTAAGAAAATTCTTAAAGTCCGAGTTTTCCTAACAAGTGCTTTCCTTTTCAAATGTTCATCTTTTCTCAAGAATTCCTTCATTTTCCTGAGATTCTTATTTTTTTTTTCATGGTTTTCTAAGTCTTTCTAAATTGTCTCAAAAATTTTCCTGAGATTCTCATTTCTTCATGGTTTTACAAGTCTTTCTAAATTTTCTCAAACTTTTTCTGAGATTCTCATTTCCTCATGGTTTTCCATGTCTTCCTAAGCTTTCTCAAGATTTTCTCGAGATTCTCATCTCTTCAAGATTTTCTAAGTCTTTATAAACTTTCTCGAGATTTCAAACCTTCTTCGTCTGAGTTTTCCTGAGAGATTGATTTCCATCTTTTTCCTGAGAAATGCTTTTCAACTCTAAATGTTTTCTAAGCATACATCATATTTTCCAATTTACATTTTCCAAAATTCTCATAGCACATGCATGAATTCTCTGTGTATTTAGGATAGAACACGATTTCTGTAATTTCACTAAGTCAAGCACAATTTTGGTCCTTGGTTCGATTACCCCTGTTAAAGGCGGCAGGAACGGTCGAACCTCGTACCGACAGGTCGAGCCTCATCCCATGGATTTTCCCGCAATTTTCAAAATGGAGGCGAGTATTTCAAAACAATTTCCAAAATCCGGTCAAGTTTGAATCGCGAAAGCATTTCCCTCTCTCTTCCGAAAGGAAGGGAAGACGGGAAAAATTTTGCGACGATAACAGGTTTGGCGACCGTGATGGGACCTGTCCTTGTCTGACCTAAATTATGCTTGACTTAGTTCAATTATCGAAATTATGTTCACAACATGTCAGCTCTTTACTTTTGATATCATGCGAACCTAGGAGCTTAGATTCTGACCTAGCTGACATTGACTGCATATAGACTAGGTATGGTTTGGTAGGACCAGATTGAGGAGATATTTTCATGTTCACATAGACTTAGGTCTAAACACAACTCTCCTCAATGTAGGATCTGAATGCAAACAATGTATGCTTCTTCAAAGATTTTCAAAATCTATCTCTCTAGGTTTAGAGCCATCTATTTCTTGCATGTGATCATTTTTTTCAAACCCCAATTACCTATCATTACCCAGTCTTCACGTTGCTGGGCTCTCTTCCGGAACCCTAGTTCAGGACAAAGCCTCACAACTGGGCCAATTATTTGGGTTAACACCCCCCTACCACGTACCGCGGGCCACAGTCCGAAGTATATCGGTAGGCGCTCAAGGATGTTGGAAAACCTTACCTTAGAACCGGAGTTGAATTTATATGCTGCGTACCTCGAATTTCGGTTCGGGTATATCGGCATAACTGGATTGGACAAAGATGATCTGAACTTAGAGTTAGGATTAGGGTCCTACAGCTGTTTTCAAAATAATGCATCTAGAGTCAGCCTTTTAGGGAGTGTTGTATGTGCATAAATGTTTATGCAGGATGTGATTGTTCGTATATTACCTCTATTTCCTTACATTTTCCCAAAATATTTTCAAATATCCATATTTCTCAACTTTTTCCTTTATTTTCTCAAACCCTGGATAACTTTCTCAAATATCCCATTTCTTTTAAAACTCCAGGTGATTTTTCACTCTTCCGTTCTACTGGATCTCGAATTTTCAGCTGCATTTTCATCCTGCCTGCAATTTTTCAAAATCATATGTTTTCTTGCATTTCAATCATTTTGTCTATTTGCCAAATTCTCTAACTTATTTTCCTCGTGAATACCTTGATTTATTGCGGTGAAAATTGTTTACCCACTTGCCTTCTCCTTATTCTAAATCCGTTTGTGGATTGTTTTCCAAGAGATATCTCTTTCCTTCAAAAATGGTATTTTCCTAGTGGTTGACGACCTCGCCTAGGTAACAAGGCACATTTTCCGTTGTTATTTCTCTTACAAAGAATGACAACACAATTGTCATGAATTCAGCGGCAACTCCATCCCTAGTAATGGGATATTCTTCCAATTGTTTACCATATCATCAATAATCATTTTCCTCCCAATCCAAAATTCCCTTAGAGTCTAATCAAGACTTCATCCTGCAGAGAGCATCCACAATATTTGATGGTTCGAACAAGATCAGGAAAAAGAACAACGGCATCTCAGTACTCGTCGGCCTCAGAAGAAGAGATGGGCTCCCCGCGATCAGAGAGGAGTCAAGAGCAGCAGCAAGAGGAGGATGGCATAGACCCACAGATGTATGCCATGTTCCAGAAAATGATGACCAAAATGATGAGTGAACAGGCTGGGACCAGTGCAGAGAAGAACCCATTCAGAGAGAAGTTCCATGGGCACAAGGATAAGAAGACTTCCAAGAAGCAAGTTCAGCCAGAGGAAATTTCAGATGAATCAGAATCAGAGGAAGACACCGATGAAGAATATGAGGTGCCTCCGACATTTCAGAAACAGGGCGGAGAACAAAGGAGGAGTTGCAAATCAAAAGGTCAAGTTGCAGAAGAACCTCTGCAGTCACAGTTCAAAGAGATGGCCAAAGTTGTTAAAGACTTGCAAGCTCGCGACAAGGGCAAGAAAGTCTTCACTAGCGAGGACTTTTATGATGGTTTAGAAGGAGACGAAGATCTAGAGAATCTTCCCCGCAAGTTCATCAAGTTCGATGGTTCTGGTGATCCCAAAACCCATCTCGCCATGTTCTTCGCCGAATGCTCCAAATTCAAGAGAGACAATAGGGCCCTATTTCTCTGTTTTCCTCGTAGCTTAGAAGGCACTGCCGCCAAGTGGCACTCTGAGCATATCAATCCAATCGAGCTGCGAGAATTCGATAAGGTGGTCAACCTATTCATTGAGCGATTTATGTTCAATACTGAAGCGCTCCCAACATTGAACCATCTCTGCAATCTAAGGCAGAATGAAAAGGAAAAGGCAAGGGACTTCATTCGCAGATGGAGAGAGACCTGCAACAAAATGAGGGATCCTATATCAGAGAGGCATGCTTTATCGCTGATCCTGAACAACTTCTCACAACCTTTAAGAAGTCTTATCTCCGCCTCGCCTTCCAAGTCTTTCATAGAGCTTACTGAACGAGCCGAGTGGCTCGAGATGGGGTTGGAAAACGGTGTCTACGATGGTATCACCCTCGTCAAGAATAATCTAGATCCAAAGAAAAAGGCAAATTTCACCTCCTCCGCCAACATCAGCCGCAATGATAACAAAAGTAGTAAGGGCAACCATGCGGATCGAGAGGAAAGACAGAATAGCAAGCTATTTCAGCCCAACTTTCTACAACAGGAAAAGATAAAGCGTGAAGGTTGGAGTAATGATCGTGTGTTCACTCCTCTCAAACAAACACTCGAAGAAGCCCTTGAATTCATGCTGACTAAGGGATTAGTGAAACTTCCAAAGGCCACAACTCCTCCCACCATCATGGGAAGGTTCAAGAATCAGTTTTGCAAGTTCCATCGGGCAGTGGGGCATGACATTGATCATTGTTTTGTCTTCAAAAATATTGTTCAGGATTGCATTGAGAAGAGCCTCCTTGCTGAAGAAGAAGAAGAAGAAGATCTGGCCATCTTGACCAAGCCTTTCCCAGATCATTCAGAAAATTGACGATGCTAAAGTTTCCCGCTTTCTTTCTTTCGTTTTGCCAGTCACCTCATAAGGGCAAGTCTGCCCAGTTTTTGCAACCTTTTGGTCGAATGCTTATAAATAGGCTGTCTTTTTGTTATCGGTTTTGCTTATCAATAAAATGTCAATTTTCTTCATCAAATACTTCTTTCTTTTGCCCCATTAGGGCACCTGTTTTTGTTTTGAAGAATCTTCTTTGCCCATTCTTTTCAAGACGAGGGGCAATTTACGAGAGAAATGAAATTACCTATGAGGGTTTTTCAAAAGTCGTGAAATTTTGAAAATTTTCTACAAACATCTTCATTATGATCACCCAAAAGTTTAATGTTTCGTTCCAATCTTTTTTCAAAAATCAACCATTGCGGTGATCTTCTTTTCTTAAATTGGTTTCGAATAGATTTAACCCATTAAAAAGGGTAAATCATATATTTTATTGGTTAATAATGCAAAGAATCATGTTAAAATCAATTCTAATGGATTAAAATCTCTGTAAATGATCCAAAACAGGGTTAGATCACCTTCTTGGATTGTTCTTGCTGGTTCTTGGTGGTTCTTGAGGTGAAACCATGGTTGATCTTCCATAAGGAGGGGTGTCCAAGCCTAAATCTAGGTTTAAAGCATTAAAAAGCATTAAATAAAATAAGAAAAGTGAAGAAGTTCATACCTTGGAGTTGCAGCAATGGAGGAAGGGCTGGAGAGGAGAGAGAAGCTCCAAGAATCCAATAGGAGAGAGATGGGAAAATCGACCCCCCTTATGCCTCTATTTATAATACAAAAAATTAGGTTTAAAAATTGACAATTTTGAAAATTTTGGACTCTAAAGGGGGGGGCGATTTTTGGGTGGAGTTACCTATATGCCCTTAGTCTAAATTATCCTAAATAGTTCCTAATTAACCCCTAGCTAAACCTAAGAATCCCCCAAATGTGGTGCCACTTGGCATTCTCTCACATTGGGTTTTTAAAACACTTTTAAAAACCTTTAAAAACACTAGTTTTAAAAACTAACTTTCAAAAATGAGTTTTTCAAAATGGTTTTGACTCTTCTAAACCTCTAACACTAACCAAGACATCAACTAACCCTAGTCTAGCCCTGACTTACTCGAATATGGCGCCACCCCGAGTGGGCCCTACTTGAGTTTTTCAAAAAGCGATTTTAAAACTTGAAATTGAAGGAGTTTTCAAAAGATTTTCAAAAGTAAACTTAAAATTAGGATTTTTGAAATGGCATAAGGTCCTAACTGAGTTAGAATTCCTATAGATATGGTGCCAACTGAGTGGGCCCACATCGAATTTTGAACATTTTTGAAATAAACACTGAAAATGGCTTTGAAAAGGGGTTAAAATCAGTATTTGAAATTCAAGATCTTTGAAAATAGGGTCTCAAGCGAACTGGAACTCCGGGTTAGAGTCCTGAACTCTTAGGACTCTGAGATTTTAGATTTTAAAAGCCAAATGAAAGAATTTTCAAAAGATTTTATCAAGAAATGATGAAATAAGTCAGAAAACACAGTCAGGGTTAGACTCCTAACTCGACCGAACTCTAAAATAGAGTCCTGAACTAACTGGACTCTGTGAAATGACCTAAATTTCGAAAACAAACGAAAAAGATTGAGAATGGAAGTAAAACAGACTTAAAAACCAAACTTCTTACCGGATTAGGACTCTGAGACAGAGTCCTAATCGGACTGAAACTTTCAAAAATTTGAGAAATTTGATGAATAGAGGCATTCAGAAGCGACACCATCTAAATGGGTCTCATCTGTGAATTGAAATCGATTAAAGTTTGAATTTGAAAGGAATCCAGATTGTTTTCTGAGAAAATATTTCGAAATACAAAGTCCTGGGGTTGGAAAATGACAGAGTATTGAATAAAAACCCAGGTTTCGAAATTGATTTTCAAATAAAGCTTTAAAATTCAAATCTGGATTGAATGTTTTGAAATAGGAGTGCTGGATCTCGAAAATGAGATGCAATGTCATACAATGCTATGAAGAATGCGTGCAATGACATGCAATGATCTGTGATGACTTATGAAATGGACAAACACTGGATGAAGGTAAAAATTTGGTGTGTTTACAAGCCCCAAAAAGGAAGGCTGCGATTTTTTTTTTTTTTTGAAGGAGGGTTCAACATTATTTAAAAAGAGAGACATTTGGATGAACAAAGGGGGTTGATTGATCTTTTCTCTGGGGCTCTTATCGCAGGTCTCCTCCGTCCATGATGAAAAACTTCAAGCCCTTCAACTCTTGAGATCCGTTTGAGGCTGGAAAAATCACCCTTCATCTCCAGAGACCCACGAATTCCCTGCAGTTTTGGGGAACTCTCTTCTAACGGTTATTTCTCAAATCCTACCCCTTTCCTTCAGCTCAATAGAAGAGGATAGACCTCTTTATCGTGGGTTGTAAGTCGATTAGTGCAAAGGATCTACAAGGAGCCTCAATCTGCAATCGCCCTTCAACAGAACACCCAAAAGCCAGCCAGGAAGAGGGTGGTGAGTTCCTTTTTTCGTCTGCCTCTGAAGGTTCAACCTGCTCTTGTGGGAAAAGCTCTTTCAAACCTCTGTCGAATCAAGGTAAAATGATGGCTGGAAAAGCTTATCATACAGGAAAACCGTGCTCTTGACCAAGGCACTACATGCGAATCCAATGTCAACTTTGGTTTTATTCCCCATAATCTCATATCAGTATCTTTGTTTTTGCAGAATATCTTTTAACTGTCCTGTTATTTGATTTGGGTTCATTACGATGTTAACTACATGGCATATTAGCAACCATCGAGTTGATTACTTGCCCCTATTATTTTGTATCATTTAGTGTTTTAGTCATTTCTTTTGTTCACCTGTAATCTATGTTCATACATTGGCAAAAGTAAGTATGTTGGTTTATCTTGATTCAATATTCTGTTTGGTGTATATTCATGGTCATGTTGGTTACAGACATAAAATTGTATAATGTTCATGTTATTGTCTTGTGTCATTGTTACTGCACGCTCTGCATCTGTCTTCCACACCTTCTTGTTGATTAGTCCATCACGCCACACATATCTACATATCTGGGTGTCACACTTGCCACACATTCTCACTGTGTTATATCTCAGCCTGCCCCTCTGTACATTTCAATAGGCCCCATCTATTCCTTTTGTTGGAATCTGCTTTTCTGTATATTCAAATTTTCTGGGTTGTACAGATTTTTTTTTTCCTGCTAAAACCGATACTATTCTATCATTTCGACAAGTGTTTAATAGGGTAAGATCTCATGTTCTTGATATATCATTACATTCTAATAAAAAGTGGTATCTAATTAGTTATAAGATTTGCTCACAAGAGGACCAGATCAGTCCTCTGTAAGTTTAGCACAAAGATGGTGAGTACCTGTAAGAGATTTGCCTGATATATTGCCTTTATGCAGTTTCTGATTTATAAAGTTTTACTTACTCCAAAATCGGATTTCTTTCATCACTATCCAATCCTTATAGCATCTCATCCTAGCACTTACGTTTCTGTTTTTCTTTTATTTACCTACATTTGCTTTTCCCTACTGTTATCAGCGCCATTTATATACATAGCTAGTCATGGCAACCACCCATCCCCTTTGCTGCAGGTGTGCAGTCTTGATAAACAGCCACCTTCATGAACGGATATATCCATATCCATTCATGATCTCTTGACCATCTTTTACAAGCTTCATTATTGATATATAGGGAAACTCCATACCCATTTTTATTGAAAATTATGTTGTAATTTGGGAAATATGGCAGTGTAAAATCACCTACAGAAACTGTATATGCCTGTATTTTATGATTTTACCCATTATATGGAATTTCATCAATATGTATATTTTCTCATTACATGTATATATATATCTATATATATATGTATATTCATGTATATCTACCTATATGTATATGTATATATGTATATATATGTATATATATATATATACTTATATATATGTATATATATTCCTTCATGTGCACTTGTTATCACATATATTTTATTTTCTTTTACTTCTTGTAAATATATCTTCATTATCTTATATCATTTATCATAAATTCAAGTATTTCTATATCTACATGTATATTTTTGTTGTATATAGTATATATATACCCATTAACTTGGTTATCTTGTACTAACTCTCATTTTGCAGGAAAATCTAGAAGATGATGATTCCTTGGCTTCATTTCATTTTTTTTTCTTTATGTTAGCAATGTAACAATCCAATGTAAACCTTGGAATAAGATTTACTTTTACTGCTTAGATTAGGCCGCATCTCATATAGTTTGATTTCAGTAATATCCTGATTCTATGATGCATATATCTCAATTTTTCAAAATTCACCGTGGATGAACACGAATGGCACGTGCACCAACTCTTAGAGAGTTGATGAACTCGGTGGAGTCCATATTTACGGCCCTAGTCGGAATATGGACGAGACCCAGATCCATCATCTTTCTACTAGTCACATTGAGCCTACACTCTTAGGCTATCTTGAAAATGTACCTCATATTTCCAATGTTTTCAAAATATTGGGAATTAACTCAAATAAACCCTGAATATATTCATGGCCACAGTCAGAATATGTGAAGGATTTACTTTGGCTTAATCCATATTTTTCCAACAAATTTTTCAGAAATCTTTTCAAAGTGCATTCATTCATTTAAATCATCTGCATCATCTGTGTTTTTCCTGATTTTCTCAAGAAATTTTCACTTCATGGAATCGATTTCTCAAGAAACTATGATGATATTCGAAGTTGGATTTTCCAAATCAAAGTTTTCCTGTGATTTTCCTTAAAAAGTTATCTTCTTGAGATCCATTTTCAAAAGGAATTTTCATCTTTCTCAAGAATAAAAAGCTGATTTTCAGACATTTCAAAGACAAGATTCTCAGAAATTTAATTTTCTAAGTTCTAAATTTCCTTCTCTGATGAATTTTCTTATAAATTTTCTATCCTTTTCTTAAGAAAATTCTTAAAGTCCGAGTTTTCCTAACAAGTGCTTTCCTTTTCAAGTGTTCATCTTTTCTCAAGAATTCCTTCATTTTCCTGAGATTCTTATTTTTTTTTTCATGGTTTTCTAAGTCTTTCTAAATTGTCTCAAAAATTTTTCTGAGATTCTCATTTCTTCATGGTTTTACAAGTCTTTCTAAATTTTCTCAAACTTTTTCTGAGATTCTCATTTCCTCATGGTTTTCCAAGTCTTCCTAAGCTTTCTCAAGATTTTCTCGAGATTCTCATGTCTTCAAGATTTTCTAAGTCTTTATAAACTTTCTCGAGATTTCAAACCTTCTTCGTCTGAGTTTTCCTGAGAGATTGATTTCCATCTTTTTCCTGAGAAATGCTTTTCAACTCTAAATGTTTTCTAAGCATACATCATATTTTCCAATTTACATTTTCCAAAATTCTCATAGCACATGCATGAATTCTCTGTGCATTTAGGATAGAACACGATTTCTGTAATTTCACTAAGTCAAGCACAATTTTGGTCCTTGGTTCGATTACCCCTGTTAAAGGCGGCAGGAACGGTCGAACCTCGTACCGACAGGTCGAGCCTCATCCCATGGATTTTCCCGCAATTTTCAAAATGGAGGCGAGTATTTCAAAACAATTTCCAAAATCCGGTCAAGTTTGAATCGCGAAAGCATTTCCCTCTCTCTTCCGAAAGGAAGGGAAGACGGGAAAAATTTTGCGACGATAACAGGTTTGGCGACCGTGATGGGACCTGTCCTTGTCTGACCTAAATTATGCTTGACTTAGTTCAATTATCGAAATTATGTTCACAACATGTCAGCTCTTTACTTTTGATATCATGCGAACCTAGGAGCTTAGATTCTGACCTAGCTGACATTGACTGCATATAGACTAGGTATGGTTTGGTAGGACCAGATTGAGGAGATATTTTCATGTTCACATAGACTTAGGTCTAAACACAACTCTCCTCAATGTAGGATCTGAATGCAAACAATGTATGCTTCTTCAAAGATTTTCAAAATCTATCTCTCTAGGTTTAGAGCCATCTATTTCTTGCATGTGATCATTTTTTTCAAACCCCAATTACCTATCATTACCCAGTCTTCACGTTGCTGGGCTCTCTTCCGGAACCCTAGTTCAGGACAGAGCCTCACAACTGGGCCAATTATTTGGGTTAACACCCCCCTACCACGTACCGCGGGCCACAGTCCGAAGTATATCGGTAGGCGCTCAAGGATGTTGGAAAACCTTACCTTAGAACCGGAGTTAAATTTATATGCTGCGTACCTCGAATTTCAGTTCGGGTATATCGGCATAACTGGATTGGACAAAGATGATCTGAACTTAGAGTTAGGATTAGGGTCCTACAGCTGTTTTCAAAATAATGCATCTAGAGTCAGCCTTTTAGGGAGTGTTGTATGTGCATAAATGTTTATGCAGGATGTGATTGTTCGTATATTACCTCTATTTCCTTACATTTTCCCAAAATATTTTCAAATATCCATATTTCTCAACTTTTTCCTTTATTTTCTCAAACCCTGGATAACTTTCTCAAATATCCCATTTCTTTTAAAACTCCAGGTGATTTTTCACTCTTCCGTTCTACTGGATCTCGAATTTTCAGCTGCATTTTCATCCTGCCTGCAATTTTTCAAAATCATATGTTTTCTTGCATTTCAATCATTTTGTCTATTTGCCAAATTCTCTAACTTATTTTCCTCGTGAATACCTTGATTTATTGCGGTGAAAATTGTTTACCCACTTGCCTTCTCCTTATTCTAAATCCGTTTGTGGATTGTTTTCCAAGAGATATCTCTTTCCTTCAAAAATGGTATTTTCCTAGTGGTTGACGACCTCGCCTAGGTAACAAGGCACATTTTCCGTTGTTATTTCTCTTACAAAGAATGACAACACAATTGTCATGAATTCAGCGGCAACTCCATCCCTAGTAATGGGATATTCTTCCAATTGTTTACCATATCATCAATAATCATTTTCCTCCCAATCCAAAATTCCCTTAGAGTCTAATCAAGACTTCATCCTGCAGAGAGCATCCACAATATTTGATGGTTCGAACAAGATCAGGAAAAAGAACAACGGCATCTCAGTACTCGTCGGCCTCAGAAGAAGAGATGGGCTCCCCGCGATCAGAGAGGAGTCAAGAGCAGCAGCAAGAGGAGGATGGCATAGACCCACAGATGTATGCCATGTTCCAGAAAATGATGACCAAAATGATGAGTGAACAGGCTGGGACCAGTGCAGAGAAGAACCCATTCAGAGAGAAGTTCCATGGGCACAAGGATAAGAAGACTTCCAAGAAGCAAGTTCAGCCAGAGGAAATTTCAGATGAATCAGAATCAGAGGAAGACACCGATGAAGAATATGAGGTGCCTCCGACATTTCAGAAACAGGGCGGAGAACAAAGGAGGAGTTGCAAATCAAAAGGTCAAGTTGCAGAAGAACCTCTGCAGTCACAGTTCAAAGAGATGGCCAAAGTTGTTAAAGACTTGCAAGCTCGCGACAAGGGCAAGAAAGTCTTCACTAGCGAGGACTTTTATGATGGTTTAGAAGGAGACGAAGATCTAGAGAATCTTCCCCGCAAGTTCATCAAGTTCGATGGTTCTGGTGATCCCAAAACCCATCTCGCCATGTTCTTCGCCGAATGCTCCAAATTCAAGAGAGACAATAGGGCCCTATTTCTCTGTTTTCCTCGTAGCTTAGAAGGCACTGCCGCCAAGTGGCACTCTGAGCATATCAATCCAATCGAGCTGCGAGAATTCGATAAGGTGGTCAACCTATTCATTGAGCGATTTATGTTCAATACTGAAGCGCTCCCAACATTGAACCATCTCTGCAATCTAAGGCAGAATGAAAAGGAAAAGGCAAGGGACTTCATTCGCAGATGGAGAGAGACCTGCAACAAAATGAGGGATCCTATATCAGAGAGGCATGCTTTATCGCTGATCCTGAACAACTTCTCACAACCTTTAAGAAGTCTTATCTCCGCCTCGCCTTCCAAGTCTTTCATAGAGCTTACTGAACGAGCCGAGTGGCTCGAGATGGGGTTGGAAAACGGTGTCTACGATGGTATCACCCTCGTCAAGAATAATCTAGATCCAAAGAAAAAGGCAAATTTCACCTCCTCCGCCAACATCAGCCGCAATGATAACAAAAGTAGTAAGGGCAACCATGCGGATCGAGAGGAAAGACAGAATAGCAAGCTATTTCAGCCCAACTTTCTACAACAGGAAAAGATAAAGCGTGAAAGTTGGAGTAATGATCGTGTGTTCACTCCTCTCAAACAAACACTCGAAGAAGCCCTTGAATTCATGCTGACTAAGGGATTAGTGAAACTTCCAAAGGCCACAACTCCTCCCACCATCATGGGAAGGTTCAAGAATCAGTTTTGCAAGTTCCATCGGGCAGTGGGGCATGACATTGATCATTGTTTTGTCTTCAAAAATATTGTTCAGGATTGCATTGAGAAGAGCCTCCTTGCTGAAGAAGAAGAAGAAGAAGATCTGGCCATCTTGACCAAGCCTTTCCCAGATCATTCAGAAAATTGACGATGCTAAAGTTTCCCGCTTTCTTTCTTTCGTTTTGCCAGTCACCTCATAAGGGCAAGTCTGCCCAGTTTTTGCAACCTTTTGGTCGAATGCTTATAAATAGGCTGTCTTTTTGTTATCGGTTTTGCTTATCAATAAAATGTCAATTTTCTTCATCAAATACTTCTTTCTTTTGCCCCATTAGGGCACCTGTTTTTGTTTTGAAGAATCTTCTTTGCCCATTCTTTTCAAGACGAGGGGCAATTTATGAGAGAAATGAAATTACCTATGAGGGTTTTTCAAAAGTCGTGAAATTTTGAAAATTTTCTACAAACATCTTCATTATGATCACCCAAAAGTTTAATGTTTCGTTCCAATCTTTTTTCAAAAATCAACCATTGCGGTGATCTTCTTTTCTTAAATTGGTTTCGAACCATTATCTTTAAAATCAACTTTTGTGTTGATTTTCCTTTCCAAAATTATTGTTAAACCAATTCGTTTTCAAAATCAACCCTCATGATGATCTCTCTTCAAAATTAACCCTTGTGTTGATTCCCCTTTCAAATATCAGCTCTCACGCTGATCATTCTTCAAAATCAACCTTGCAGTTGATTTCCTTCCCAAAATGATTTCTCACTTTCAAAATAACATTCTCCTTTTATTTTAAAGATCCCATGTGCAAACACTTTCTCACTTCTCATTTTGCTTTTATCATTTCAAAGGGATAACATAATTCTCTTTCCTTTCCTCGATGTTTAAGCATCAATAAAATTATTAAATTTGCCAATAGTTTGGTACCATTTTATTTGCGTCTCTTTCCTTTTCACAATATGTCGCTTGTGAGGAACGATCTTGAGAACGTTTCTTAATCAAGAAGCCTGTCACCTTATTCCTCGATTATCCTTCTTTGTATTCAAAATTTTCCTCCCTAGTTACACTGGGGCATTTTTTTTGAAAAATCTATCTTTACCTCAAAACACCCTGTATGCAGGCAGGATAAACCAATCTCTCATTTTGCATGTATATACACCCACTTGCATTAGTTTTGCATTCATTTACATTTCAGGTGCATTTGCATTAAATCTGCATCCATTTTTTTTATTCCCCTTCAGGTTAAGGGATAAACCTGAATCATTTTCCATGATTTTCGAATTTCTATTCATATCCTCGTTCAGGATAAGGGGTTTAATCCTGAAAATCAGGCCACATACATCTAAATATGATGGTCTTTTTCATTGCAAGTCAAGTAATCCAGTCCTCGAACTGGCCATTCTCAAAACTTTCAATCCCAGTCCTCGCACTGTCGATTTTCAAAATTCAATCTTCTGATTAAAGATTTTCCTTTGAGATTCGAGCCCTGACTTGAACTTTTCAGCTTTCCTTTGAAGATTTGAGTTTTAACTCAAATCTTCTTTCCTTCAAAATCTGAACTTTCCAGTTTCCTTTTGAGATTCGAGCCCTGACTCGAACTTTCCTGCTTTCCTTTGAAGATTTGAGTTTTAACTCAAGTTTTCTTTCCTTCAAAATCTAAACTTTCCAGTTTCCTTTTGAGATTCGAGCCCTGACTCGAACTTTCCTGCTTTCCTTTGAAGATTTGAGTTTAACTCAAGTTTTCTTTCCTTCAAAATCTGAACTTCCCAGTTTTTCTTTGAGATTCGAGCCCCGACTCGAACTTTCCAAATTTCCTTTGAATATTTGAGTTTCGACTCAAAAATCTGAATTGACCTAGTTTTTCCTTTTAAGATTTGGGTTTCGACCTGAACTTTATCTCCTTAGAAACCAAACTTCCTAGCTTTCCTTCGAAGGCTCGAGTTTTGACTCGAATCTTCCAACTTTCCCTGTAAAACCTGAGTCCTGATTCAGATGGTCTTTCAAAACCAACTTTTGAGTTAGGCTTACCTTCAAAATCCAGCCTTATGCCAGGACTTACCTTCGAAATTGACTACCATCGTCATGGGTGTGTCAACTCGGATGTCAAGCGATCTCTTTTACTAAGGATTTCAAGAACACTTTGTCAATTTGTCAATCAATTACCTGTTGATTTCAAAATTTTATTTCACAAAATTTTACCTCAGTTTACTTTCAGTACCACTTCTAAAAGGGTAAAGCTTTTGTGAAGAAGGATTCAAAATCCAGATTCTTTCTATTGGCCAACCAAAAGGATGAAGGATAAATCCTCGATATGGCCAGAAAAGAAGATTCAATGTTTTGCAAAGCCATAGATGATTGATATTGATCGCAGTCAATGACACATTTTTAAAGACCATTCTTGTGAAAATGAGGCAATGGAAATATCCTGAGCGCTAGAAAAAGAGAGAATTCATCCAAGCCCTGTCTCCTTAAAATCACCTAAGATGCAATTAAATATCCGCAAAAGGGATCTCTCACTGGTCGTCAAGATGAAGGCGAATTAAGCGAGTAGACCCCCGGGGCCAAAGAAGATTTGAAACATCTCCAAGATGACGAAGTTTGTGACGGATCCTTCCAGGGAAAGTCCAAAGCACTGTCGAGATGAAGGCAGATGCGATGGACCTCCCGACAATCCCTAAAAGATATTTAATTTCAGCTATCATCCAAACATCTCTAACCCATGAGCCAATATCGTCAAAGAAGGATCGAAACATCTCCAACTTGAAGGAGTTTGTGACGTACCCTTCCCAAAAGAGAGCAAGAGAGGAAAAAGAAAGAGAGAAAAAGTCAGAACATCTCCAAAATGAAGGAGAATGCAGCAAAAATCCAAGAGAGCCAAAAGAGTGCAGAAAGATTATCATGAGAGAAGCTCCCAGGATATCAAACTGCCAAATCTATCAAGAATCCTCTTTAATCTTGTGAAATTCTATTATCAGTATTCTTTCATTCATTGCTTTCATAATATCAAATTCTCTTTCCTGTTCATATCAAGGAAATTGATAACTTCTTTAAAGAAGGTCAATCGCAAGCAATTTGGATTCCAAATCTTGATTCTATGAAGTCAATCCTGTTTAGAGGTAATACTTCAGGTATAAAAGAAGAAATATTTTCGCGACAATGAGCATCATTTTCAATTATTTTGAATCAACAATAAATTTTCAATATTTTGACAATATTTTCTAGCTATCCTGACATTAAGTGAGAGCTTGATGTCCATATTGATGCATCTTGACCCCTTCGAGAGATTTTCCTTTGTCGTCTTTCACATTGTTGAGAGATTAACCTTATCTCCGAAAGGATAGCCTTTTTCATCTTTTACGTTGTTGAAAGATTATCCTTCTCCCCGAAAGGATTGCCTTATTCATCTTTTGCGTTGTCAAAAGAGTTGCCTTACTCTTCTCCGAAAGAGTTCGCCTTATCTGTCTTTCGCGTTGCCGAAAGAATTACCTTATTCTCGTCAAAAGGTTGCCTTTGTCATCTTTCGCGTTGTCGAAAGAATCGCCTTGTTCCTTTGGATTGCCTTTTGTCATCTTTTGCATTGTCGAAAGAATTGCCTTGTTCCTTTGGATTGCCTTTTGTCATCTTTCGCATTGTCGAAAGAATTGCCTTGTTCCTTTGAATTGCCTTTTGTCATCTTTCGCATTGTCGAAAGAATCACCTTGTTCCTTTGGATTGCCTTTTTGTCATCTTTCGCATTGTCGAAAGAATTGTCTTGTTCCTTTGGATTGCCTTTGTCATCTTTCGCATTGTCGAAAGAATTGCCTTGTTCCTTTGGATAACCTTTATCATCTCTCGCGTTGTCGAAAGAATCGCCTTGTTCCTTTGGATTGCCTTTTGTCATCTTTCGCATTGTCGAAAGAATTGCCTTGTTCCTTTGGATTGCCTTTTGTCATCTTTCGTGTTGTCGAAAGAATCACCTTGTTCCTTTGGATTGCCTTTTGTCATCTTTCGCGTTATCGAAAGAATCGCCTTGTTCCTTTGGATCGCCAGCGTTCATCTTTCGCATTGCCGAAAGAGTTGCCTTATTCTTCGTTGGAAAAATTGCCTTATTCATCTTTTGCGTTGTCAAAAGAGTTGACTTACTCTTCTCTGAAAGAGTTTGCCTTGTCTGTCTTTCCCGTTGCCGAAAGAGTTACCTTATTCTCGTCAAAAGATTGCCATATCCATCTTTCGCGTCGTCGAAAGAGTCGCCTTACTCCTTACCTTATTCATATTTCACAATGATGAAAAATTCACCAGATCGTCTTGATCATTTTCAAAATTGCCTCTTACAATTCCATTTCCATCGCCTCGTTCATCTTTAAGAAAAGTTGTCTTATTCACCTTCCAAATATTTCATTTTTCCGCCCAATCAGGATAAGGGTACAAACCTAAGCCTCATTCAAGTAGGTATTCCATTTTCTCGCCCAATCAGGTCAAGGGTTAAAACCTGAGCTTCGTTCCATACGAAGCATTTTTGTCCCATCCAGGTTAAGGGCATAAACCTGAACTTCACTCTCATAGAGTGAGTCTTTCCTCTTTATTTTTCCATTTCATATCTACCATCTTCCTCGGGCTAATTTCCTCAAACCCAGTTAGATCCTTCTAACTGGGGCATTTATATATATATATATATATATATAGCCCAAATTTGGAGTGTTTTTCTTTGCCACTAAGCTCGACCACAAACCGGCTTAGTAGCAAAGAGGGGCATCTGTAAACACCCCAACTTTTCATTCACCTTCTTGACATCGCCCTCAATCGGCACATTTCAGTTCTTCAGAAGCAATGAAGGGCAAAATGGTCATTTTCCAAGATTGAACCTTGCACAAAGTCCAAAATTTCATTCTTGAGCCTCAAAATTTCCATATTTAGGTTCAGAGACATCTTCAAATGGCAAAAATTTCAAAATCCTTTTTTTTGGACAAAAAGCTAGAGTTTCCAATTCTAGATTCAGAATGACATTTCATAGAACATGTCTTTGCATAGCATTGCATGAACATTTCACACCATTTCACTGCACAGCATGTCATTTCGAGATCCAGAACTCCTGATTTTCAAAATTGTCAATCCAGATTTGAGTTTTAAACTCTTCAAAACCCTGGGTCTTCAAAATTGCCAATTCTTCACATTTTACCCACAGGACTCTGAATTACAAAAGTTTTCTCAAGAAAACAATCTGGACATTTGGGTATTGTTCTTAAAATTTTGTCAGTTAGAAAAAGGGGACACAATTTCAATTTTAGAGGATTTTATTTAAAAATTTTGTAAAAGATTCTGAACTTCTTTATAAAACCTCTGTATCTTTTATTTTACCCAAGGACCATTCTTTTTAGTTTTTGAAACCAAGCCCATTTTTTTTGTTGTATTTTCTGAACTAGCCTACTATTATGAAAATTCCAAAAAATATTTTTTTTTACTTTTCTTTTATTCTAAAATAAAATGACGTGGGGCCCACCTTGAGGTGGTGTCACACTCAAGTTCTCCAATATTTCTCCTATTTCCAAAACAGTGTCCACCTTGAGGTGGCACCGATTTATAAAAACTCTTTCTTTAATTTTCAATTTTAGTTATTTTAATAAAATAATTAGTGGGCCACACATAGGTGGCCTCACTAAAGCTCCTTGCCTTGAAAAACAAAAAAAAAAATTAATAAAATAAATTTTCTTTTATTTTCAAAGGGTTTCAAATCTGGTTGAGGTGGCACCACCTTTAAAAAAAAAATCCGTTTTACTTACCTTTTCACGTTTTTACTTCTCCAAAACGGAACCACCGTAAAACCCTGACCAAAATTCCATTTTACCTAAGTTTTCAAAAAAATTTCTTTTGAGAAAAGGAGCCGTCCCCCTTTTTAAAACGGCGGATTTTCAAAATCCATTAATTTTCCGTTTCAAAAATTTTGAAAAACGGTAACGGAGCCCCAAAAAGGAAGGCTGCGATTTTTTTTTTATTTTTTTTTTGAAGGAGGGTTCAACATTATTTAAAAAGAGGGACATTTGGATGAACAATGGGGGTTGATTGATCTTTTCTCTGGGGCTCTTATCGCAGGTCTCCTCCGTCCATGGTGAAAAACTTCAAGCCCTTCAACTCTTGAGATCCGTATGAGGCTGGAAAAATCACCCTTCATCTCCAGAGACCCACGAATTCCCTGCAGTTTTGGGGAACTCTCTTCTAACGGTTATCTCTCGAATCCTACCCCTTTCCTTCAGCTCAATAGAAGAGGATAGACCTCTTTATCGTGGGCTGTAAGTCGATTAGTGCAAAGGATCTACAAGGAGCCTCAATCTGCAATCGCCCTTCAACAGAACACCCAAAAGCCAGCCAGGAAGAGGGTGGTGAGTTCCTTTTTCCGTCTGCCTCTGAAGGTTCAACCTGCTCTTGTGGGAAAAGCTCTTTCAAACCTCTGTCGAATCAAGGTAAAATGATGGCTGGAAAAGCTTATCATACAGCAAAACCGTGCTCTTGACCAAGGCACTACATGCGAATCCAATGTCAACTTTGGTTTTATTCCTCATAATCTCATATCAGTATCTTTGTTTTTGCAGAATATCTTTTAACTGTCCTGTTATTTGATTTGGGTTCATTACGATGTTAACTACAGGGCATATTAGCAACCATCCAGTTGATTACTTGCCCCTATTATTTTGTATCATTTAGTGTTTTAGTCATTTCTTTTGTTCACCTGTAATCTATGTTCATACATTGGCAAAAGTAAGTATGCTGGTTTATCTTGATTCAATATTCTGTTTGGTGTATATTCATGGTCATGTTGGTTAAAGACATAAAATTGTATAATGTTCATGTTATTGTCCTGTGTCATTGTTACTGCACGATCTGCATCTGTCTTCCACACCTTCTTGTTGATTAGTCCATCACGCCACACATATCTGGGTGTCACACTTGCCACACATTCTCACCGTGTTATATCTCAGCTTGCCCCTCTGTACATTTCAATAGGCCCCATTTATTCCTTTTTGTTGGAATCTGCTTTCCTGTATATTCAAATTTTCTGGGCTGTACAGATTTTTTTTTCTGCTAAAACCGATACAATTCTATCATTTCGACAAGTGTTTAATAGGGTAAGATCTCATGTTCTTGATATATCATTACATTCTAATAAAAAGTGGTATCTAATTAGTTATAAGATTTGCTCACAAGAGGACCAAATCTGTCCTCTGTAAGTTTAGCACAAAGATGGTGAGTACCTGTAAGAGATTTGCCTGATATATTGCCTTTATGCAGTTTCTGATTTATAAAGTTTTACTTACTCCAAAATCGGATTTCTTTCATCACTATCCAATCCTTATAGCATCTCATCCTAGCACTTACGTTTATGTTTTTCTTTTATTTACCTACATTTTCTTTTCCCTACTGTTATCAGCGCCATTTATATACATAGCTAGTCATGGCAGCCACCCATCCCCTTTGCTGCCGGTGTGCAGTCTTGATAAACAGCCACCTTCATGAACGGATATATCCATATCCGTTCATGATCTCTTGACCATCTTTTACAAGCTTCATTATTGATATATAGGGAAACTCCATACCCATTTTTATTGAAAATTATGTTGTAATTTGGGAAATATGGCTGTGTAAAATCACCTATAGAAACTGTATATGCCTGTATTTTATGATTTTACCCATTATATGGAATTTCATCAATATGTATATTTTCTCATTACATGTATATATATATATATATATATATATATGTATATTCATGTATATCTACCTATATGTATATGTATATATGTATATATATGTATATATATATAAACATATATATATACTTATATATATGTATATATATTCCTTCATGTGCACTTGTTATCACATATATTTTCTTTTCTTTTACTTCTTGTAAATATATCTTCATTATCTTATATCATTTATCATAAATTCAAGTATTTCTATATCTACATGTATATTTTTGTTGTATATAGTGTATATATAGCCATTTCCTTGTTTATCTTGTACTAACTCTCATTTTGCAGGAAAATCTAGAAGATGCTGATTCCTTGGCTTCATTTCATTTTTTTTCTTTATGTTAGCAATGTAACAATCCAATGTAAACCTTGGAATAAGATTTACTTTTACTGCTTAGATTAGGCCGCATCTCATATAGTTTGATTTCAGTAATATCCTGATTCTATGATGCATATATCTCAATTTTTCAAAATTCACCGTGGATGAACACGAATGGCACGTGCACCAACTCTTAGAGAGTTGATGAACTCGGTAGAGTCCATATTTACGGCCCTAGTCGGAATATGGACGAGACTCAGATCCATCATCTTTCTACCAGTCACATTGAGCCTACACTCTTAGGCTATCTTGAAAATGCACCTCATATTTCCAATGTTTTCAAAATATTGGGAATTAACTCAAATAAACCCTGAATATATTCATGGCCACAGTCAGAATATGTGAAGGATTTACTTTGGCTTAATCCACATTTTTCGAACAAATTTTTCAGAAATCTTTTCAAAGTGCATTCATTCATTTAAATCATCTGCATCATCTGTGTTTCTCCTGATTTTCTCAAGAAATTTTCACTTCATGGAATCGATTTCTCAAGAAACTATGATGATATTCGAAGTTGGATTTTCCAAATCAAAGTTTTCTTGTGATTTTCCTTAAAAAGTTATCTTCTTGAGATCCATTTTCAAAAGGAATTTTCATCTTTCTCAAGAATAAAAAGCTGATTTTGAGACATTTCAAAGACAAGATTCTCAGAAATTTAATTTTCTAAGTTCTAAATTTCCTTCTCCGATGAATTTTCTTATAAATTTTCTATCCTTTTCTTAAGAAAATTCTCAAAGTCCGAGTTTTCCTAACAAGTGCTTTCCTTTTCAAATGTTCATCTTTTCTCAAGAATTCCTTCATTTTCCTGAGATTCTTATTTTTTTTTTCATGGTTTTCTAAGTCTTTCTAAATTGTCTCAAAATTTTTCCTGAGATTCTCATTTCTTCATGGTTTTACAAGTCTTTCTAAATTTTCTCAAACTTTTTCTGAGATTCTCATTTCCTCATGGTTTTCCAAGTCTTCCTAAGCTTTCTCAAGATTTTCTCGAGATTCTCATCTCTTCAAGATTTTCTAAGTCTTTATAAACTTTCTCGAGATTTCAAACCTTCTTCGTTTGAGTTTTTCTGAGAGATTGATTTCCATCTTTTTCCTGAGAAATGCTTTTCAACTCTAAATGTTTTCTAAGCATACATCATATTTTCCAATTTACATTTTCCAAAATTCTCATAGCACATGCATGAATTCTCTGTGCATTTAGGATAGAACACGATTTCGGTAATTTCACTAAGTCAAGCACAATTTTGGTCCTTGGTTCAATTACCCCTGTTAAAGGCGGCAGGAACGGTCGAACCTCGTACCGACAGGTCGAGCCCCATCCCATGGATTTTTCCGCAATTTTCAAAACGGAGGCGAGTATTTCAAAACAATTTCCAAAATCCGGTCAAGTTTGAATAGCGAAAGCATTTCCCTCTCTCTTCCGCAAGGAAGGGAAGATGGGAAAATTTTTGCGACGATAACACCTTGTTGATTTTGTTTTTTTTTGCCTTGTTTTTCTATTGTTCACTTTGAGCATAATTTGTAGGATCAATCTGCATATAGCAGTGCCGATCTACGTATTGCAATATCAACAAAATGATCTGATTCCATCATTTTCTTTTCTTTTTCTTTAAAATTTCTTTGGCTTGTACAATTTGAATATTAGTTAGTTCAGTATTCCCTGCATTTGTATCTTGTTTCTTTTCTCATTTTGATTTTGATTCCCATATTTACATCCAATTATCTGTTTGCCTTCGATCTTCATTTTGCATAGCATTTGACTGAAGTCTGTTCATTTTGTTCGATATATTTTTCATTTTAATTACATCTTTGGCATTCGATTGTTCACGCCCTTTAATGTTCTTTGCAGTTTAATTCATTGTCCTACTGTGATTTCGATTTCCTATTTTTTCGTTGTTCCACTGTATCATCGCTTCATTCTACTCAGTTGCTTTGATTCGGCATCATATACCATGTTACTTTCATTTCTCACATTTTCAGTTGCAGCAGCATCATTTGCATTCTTTGATTCAGCGATCCATCTTCGTCACTACATCACATCTTTCCCATTTTTTTTGTTTATTATTCTGCATTGCATCGTTTCATCGGCATCTGATCTAGTGTTATTTCTGCATCAATTTATATTTTATCACTCCTTATGCATTATGTTTGGGCAATACCATCTCTTCATTCGTTCATTCTTATTTTTTATCTATCATTGGCATCATCGGCAAGTGCATCAACCCCTAAATTGGGAGTTATCAAATAAGAAAGAAAATCAGTAAACCATTGTGACTAGATCATCGTTGCTTTGGAGTGCATGATAAAGGTCCTTTTTGCCTATTGAAAGGTTAAATTCATCCAATGTGCATAACCATTTTGCTCTCGTAGATCGGCAATTAGTTCTCAATCACCACCACATACCCAATAGTCTGTGACTTTATTGGTGTTGTTGTGGCCACACCCCTGACGCTGAGGGTGAGCAGGTGTTGAGTTCACTCAATTGACTAGCAATATCACTATAGATCAATTGAGAAGCATCACCTCCTCATTTACCTTCTAATGGGGCGCTCAATGGTGAATTTTCCCTGCTTTCCACACATGCTTTGCTCTGGTCATTTGATTCATCAGGATCACATACAAACTCTATTCATAGAGCTTATCCTTAATCCTATCATTTTAATTCTCTTGTGATGGGTGTTGATGCTCCCGTCAACTCAAGAATATTCAGAAAATGAAGATAGTATGCATGGGTATTGTCACTCTCCTTTGATTTCTAGAGCTGCCTCTGTATATCCCAGTTACCTTAATGATTATTTCTAAGATTAATTTGCAGAAGTCATCTGGCAAGTCAATTTGTTGTTTGTTTTACTGATTCACCTTTTGCTGAAATCAACTTGTTAACTAAGATCACTTTGTGGTGTTACTCTCAATGATGTGAGAAATTCATTGGTTAAAGGTTATGAAAAAAACCTATTGGTCAGTGTGCTAGAATCAATGGATTTGCTAAAGCCCATTTGTTAATACTATTTGCCAATGTTGCTGCAAACATGGCTATCGGCTGAGATCACCTGTTGTCAAATTGTAGTCTATATGCCAAAAGCTAATTATTAAGCACTCTCGATTAAAGAAACTTAGCTTATGGGGCTGCTCTGGTTTATATACTTTGTTTTTAAACTGTCCAGAGCTTCATGATCTAAACATCAATTCATGCACAAACTTGCAACCAGAGGGGTTTCTTCTCCAATGCCCCACCTTGAAAATTGTTCATGCTTCTGGGTCTCAGCAAAAGTTGAATGGTGCAATTCAAAAACCAGGTTTTCAATGATTTTGTCAGTTTAACAACTCCCTTTCAATCTAAGCGGTTGGCAGATGGATCCAAAAGGGTTCAGGTTCCCCAGTTTGGCATCCAACATTCTTATGATGAAGACACAGGGAAGGTTAGCTTGTGTCCCAGATGCAGAGTGAAATTTGATTAGCCCATGCTCTGCTGTGGAGTTAGCTGATCAAGTGATAGCTGCACACAGAGAGATCTGATAAGAAGTGTTGGCCTTGACATGAATGCTTGCTTAACCTCTTGAAAGGGGCGAACACTGCTAGGTTAAAGTTCAATGTTATGCACCTTTACCCGTCCCATCACAACTGCAAGTTCTTATGATGTACCTTGCATCAATATCTGCTAATAGGGTGTTGACTGTATCAATCTTAGCTGATAGCAAGTCGTTCCAGCACCTTTGCACTTTCACCCCTACATTCACTCCACCATTACGCTTGCCACTCCACCTCACCTTGCACACAATGCATCACCTCACTGTTGCATACTCACCTACTTGTTACTTACAGTAGCACCTGCACTCACCTCTCACACCACTATATATTTCACGGCATCTCTACCACATTGTTGCTACACTTCCTGCTATCACATACTTGCAGCATTTCACCTTTCCATGCACACTTCCACCACATTCCAATTCTTACCAGCACATTTTCACTGTCTCCTTCACAACATTTTCCTGTTACATTACCATATTTCCTGTTGCCCCTACCATCCACCTGCCATTTCGCCCCCAGCTCAGCACCTTCCTTATTCACTGCCCTGCTTTCACAACACACAGCAGCAACACCCCATATACCTACAACACCTTCCTTCATTCATTCCCTCACCTGCTACAACAAATTTTTGCACCATCTCCACCATTAGTACTTACCTTCTCCACTACACTAACCATCACCTCTTTACTTGCTGCTTATCACTCCTTCACACACTATACCCTGTTTCCTGCACTTCACCAACAACACTTACATTTCCACCATGTCATTATCACCCTTCACTCACCTCTCACACCACTCTACTTTCACAGCAACCTCACTACCTGACACCTTCAGCACAACAATTCTCCACCTCCTTCACAGCATATCCTCATCACAACTTGCCCAACACCCACGGCATCTACAACAGTGATCTTTCACACTCACCTGTACTTGTTGCATTGCATTTCTTCACAACATCACTGCTTTCCTCTCAACACTCACCTGTTACACTCATATCTTCACTATTGTACCTGCATATTTTGCAATCTTCATTGCATAGCATTACAACAAACACCTCCCCTGCTGCACCTGCCCATGGCATTTGGGCACTTGCTGCCTTCTTCACAGCACCATCCTCCTAAAGCAATATCTCAGTATTGCCTGAGATGGTATCTACTATTGTGGCCTCTACACTCTCACTTAATCACCACCACCCAACAACATCTTCTTCACTTCACCTGGTTGTGGCTTCATTTTAGGCACCTGCAGAGGTGCTAAACACTTTCACCTACAACACCTATGCCCACTCACTCCCTGCATTTGCACATAGCACCTACATCCCTTGTGCACAGCCTTTCATAACACCTCTACACTCCACTGCACCTCACACTATTACATTTCCTGCTACACTTACCTACAGCCTTTGTGCACTCTTACTTACACAAGCCCCACACCATTTCCCCTGCACAACCTTCACTATTGCATATCTCCCAGCATCTACACTTGCACTTTCACCATATTACTATCATCTTCAACACTTAACTTCACCTCTTCACAACACCTTATGTGCATTTTCACAACATTTTTTACAGTTGCAACCAAATGTCTTCACAACACTTCACTGCATTCTAATATACACTTTCTCATTAATGCAGTGTATCACATATGCATTATAACATGCATTTTCTCACAAGCTTAATACATCACATATACATCTTAATATCCATTTTCTCATTAGCTTAGGATATTATCCATACATTTTAACATCCATTTTCACCATTAGCTTAGGATATTACATATGCGTTTTAGCATCCATTTCTTCATTAGCTTAGTGCATTGCATATGCATTCCAATACACGTTTTCTTATCAGCATAATGCTTAGCACATGCATTTTCTCATCAGCATATGCATTTTAGTTTCAATATAGCATCTTAATTTCTTTCCATGCTTTACATTTTTTGCTTTATGCTAACTCGGTTTTTGCAGGAAATGTGTGGAAATGTTGATTTCCTTCCTAGATTAGGAATTTTACAATTTTAATTTTAATTCGAAACTGTAATAATTAGATATTAATGAGAATTTCTACTTTTCAACTTAAAATAGAATGTATGAGCATGTAGTTCTCATAATTGTTTGTGACATCTCATTTTATTGTTACCTTTATTTCAAAATTTCACAAATGGTGAAACATGAATGGCACGTGCACCATTCTAATAAAAGGTAATTAATCTTAAGTAAATGATTCACATTTATGGCCATAGTCAAAATGTGAACAATACTTAGGATTTTTATCTTTCATGGAATAACATTCGTCCTCCACTTAGGTTTCTTTTAAAAATCATCATATTTTTCTGAAATATTCTTTTCTTCCTCTATTAGAATTTAATATGTGAATTAACTTAAGATATATTTGTGGCCATAGTCATGAATATATTGAAAGTTAATTTTATTTTAAATCCTATAAAGGCAAAAAAATTTATTTTATTTTTTATTAGATTTTAAATATAGATTATATTATAATACGTTTGTGACCATAGTCATGAATGTCTTATGATTTATTCTTATTTCAATTCTATTAAAGAATAAAATATCCTTTTAAACTCCAATCTTCAAATAAATTTCAAAGCATTCATCATTTAGGATAGAATTGCATTCCTTTTTAAATTATTTCAAATCATTTTTCAAATTCCAAGTGATTTTTGAGATAAATTCTAAATATAGTTCTCATTTCCAAATTCAAATCATTTTCAATTTTCATTTATAAATTCAAATTCATCTTTTTTTTCTCAATTAGTCTTAAATCTTATTTCAAAATTCCAACTTTCAATTCTCATTTTTGAATTTCGCATTTTAAAAATTCTAAATTCAACTCTTATTTTCAAGTTCCATTTTCAAAATTTCACTTCAAGTTCCAAATTTCATCTTTTTTTTTCAAATCTCCCTTCTTCGATTCAAATTTCAATCCTTGATTATTTCAACTTTAGAATTTTAAATCTCCTCTTTCAAATCTCAATTTCACTTTAAATTCCAAATCTAGATTCAAAATTCCAGTTTTCCAAATTAAATTCAACTTTTGAACCTCTTCTTAAAGGGTATTTCCAAAACTTATTTCAAAATCACTTGAAAAAATCTAAAATTTCTGAAGTATTTCTCAAAAACATACACCTTTGCATTTTCATTGCACAAGCATGATTCAATGTGCATTTAGGATTCCAGATTAATCACTTAGACAAAGTTAGGCAAAGAAAAAGGCATTGATTCGATCCTTGGTTCAATTACCTCTGGTAAAAGCGCCAGGAATGGTTGAACCTCGTACCAACGATCAAATCTTGTCTCTCTATCTTTTCTCACAAATTTTCAAAAAATGGAGGCAGGTAAATTTCAAATATCTTTTTCAAATAAAGGTCAAGTGAGACCTTGCAAAAGAGTTTTTCTCTCTTCTTTTTCCCTAAAAAGGAGAAAGAAAGGAAAAAAGGAAAAATTTTGCAACGATCACATCCACCCTTTGTCCTCCGACTACTGCGATCAGAGGCAGGTGTAAACACCCCAAATTTTCACCCTCATTCACAAACACCTATATCCTGCCACTAGGACTCACTCTCTATAATATTCAGGGAACCAACTGGTCGATATTTGAGCCAGGGCTATTCATAGCCCAAATTTTATAAAAATTTCAATACTCCATCCTACAATCAAGATTCAATCCTTATTTTGGCTCAATTTCAATTGTCAGTCCTCATTCTCAGATGAGAATCTTTAAATTCTTTGTCTCTGCCAGGGGTCTGGGATTTCAAGTCCCTCATCCAGGGTTTACATTTCATGTGTCATTGCATATCACTTTATTGCATTTCATGGCATTGCATGTCATTACATCTCATTATCGAGATCCAACACTCCTGTTTTCAAAATATTGAATCCAGATTCGAGTTTTAAAACTTTTCTTTCGAAATTAATTTCAAAACTTGGGTTTTTGCATGGATATTTTCCAACTGTTAACCCTCAAGATCTTATTTTCTTTAGAAAAACAATTTGGATTTGCTTTAAATCCATATTTTAGCTGATTTTAATCCTCATATGAGACCCAGCTAGCTGGTGTTGGTTATGAATTCTTTCATTTATCAAATTTCTCAAAAATCTAATAGCCCTAGTTGGATCAAGACTCTGTCTTTTTATCTTTTTAAACTTTTTTAAAACTACTTTTTTATTTAAAACTAGATATAGTCATATCTCTTACCCATTCTTTTCATTTTGGCCAAAATCTCAGAGTCCTAGTTGGATCAGGACTCTTTTTTCAGAGTCCCGGTCGGATCAGGACTCTGCCTTTTACTACCATTTTTACCTGTTTTTGAGAAAACCTTTTAAAATCTTTCATTTTAGCCAAAATTCTAGAATTCTAGTTGGATCAGGACTCTTCTTCAGAGTTTCAGTCGGACTAGGACTCTATCCCGATTTTATCATTTACTCTTGTTCTTCACTTGTTTTTTAAAACCTTCTTATCTGACTTTCAAAAGAACCAAAATCTTAGAGTCCCAGTGGGATTAGGACTCTTTTTTGGAATCCCAGTCGGATCAGGACTCTATGTTTTACTGTCATTTCTATCTATTTTAATAAAACTTTTTCAAACTCTTTCATTTTGGCTCAAAAACTCAGAGTCTCAGTCAGATTAGGACTCTTTTCAGAGTTTCGGTCGGATTAGGACTCAATCTTTCGTTGCCATTTTTACTTATTTTCAACCATATCTTTCAAAATCTTTCAAAAGAAGTCAAAAACTCAGAGTTTTAGTTGAACCAGGACTCTATTCAAGAGTCCTACTTGTTTTAGAATTCTGACCCTGATTTCAATTTTGAGAAAATCTTTCAAAATCTTTTCATTTATCTCTTCAAAAATCAAAATTGTTACACTTTTATCATAGAATTTCTAAATTCTAGGATTCTTTCCCAGAGTCCTAATCGAATCAGGACTCTATCCTGATTTCATTTTCTAACTTCATTTTCACTTGTTTTCAAAAGTTCTTTTTAAAATCTCATCATTTGCTTTCTAGAAAACCAAAAATTTCAAGATTTCTAGTCGAATTTGGACTCTTCCTTAGAGTCCTAGTCAGATCAGGACTCTGAACCAGACTTCAATTTCAACTTTATTTTCACCAGTTTTTCAAAATCCTCTCATTTGTTTTCTTAGAAAATCCAAAATTTTAAGAGTCCTAGTCGAATTAGGACTCTGTCCTCAGAGTCCCAGTTGGATCAGAACTTTGTTTTGATTTCACTGTTTGTTGCTATTTTCACTGGTTTTCAAAAATTCTTTCATATGTCTTTCAGAAAATGCCAAAAAGCCAAAAATCTAGAGTTTTAGTTCAATCAGGACTCCATCCTTATTATTGTTTCTATTCTCATTCTCATCTTCTCCACCTATTTTTCAAAAATTAGTTCATTTTACAGAGTTTCAGTTGATTCAGGACTCTATTTTAGAGTTTTGGTTGAGTTAGGACTCTAACCCCGACTGCATTTTTCAACTTATTTTCACTAGTTCTGAGAAAATCCTTTAAAAACCTCTTCCTTTGGCTTTCAAAAACTTAAATCTCAGAGTTTTAGTCGGTTCAGGACTCTGGTCCAGAATTTCAGTCTGCTTAGGACTCTATTTGAAAAACCTCTGAATTTCACCTGTTGATTTTAACCCCATTTTAGAACTATTTTCAGTCTTTATTTCAACTTTTTCAAAATTCTGATGTGGGGCCCACTCAGTTGGCACCACATCTAGAAGAGTTTTGATCCATCTAGGACTCTGTGTGATTTCAAAACTTTCAATTTCAACTCTACTTGTAAACCTCTTTTGAAAAACCTCTCATTTTCAAGTTTTAAAATCATTTTTGAAAAATCAAACGGGGCCCACTCGAGGTGGTGCCACATTGGAAAAAATTGGGGTCAGATTAGAGGTTGTCAGTGTCCTAGTTAGTTTAGGGGTTTAGAAGAATTTAAAATAATTTTGAAAAATCCACTTTTATTTTGGTTTTTAACTAGTGGTTTTTAAAGTTTTAAATTAGAGTTTTAAAAATCCAATGTGGGCCCACACTAGGTGGCGCCACATTTGAAAGTCTTTTAGATTAATTAGAAGTTTAATTAGGTGTTAATTAGGTTAGTTAGGGCTAGGGTCATAATAGAAAATCCTCAAAAAAAAATTGCCCCCATGTGAAGAGTTCTAATTAAACTAGAACTTCCCCTAATTAGACCTAAATTTTTCTCTATTTAAAGAGCCAAAAGGGGGGGTCGACCCCTATTCTTTTCTCATTGTTTTCTTGGAGCTTCTCTCTCCTCCCAGCATCATCTCCCTCCTCCCTTGCAGTTGCAGCCATTCAAGGTAATGTGTTATGATTTTTTTTATGCTTTTCTCACTTTTTTTTATGTTTTCACCATAGATTCCACCATTGCCGTCCTTTTTTCATTGGATTCGAGTATGATTTTTATTCAAGAACCTCAAAATCGGTCCAAGAAGATGATCTAACTCTGTTTAATGATGTTTTTTAGGATTCTAAACCATTAAAGTCATTTAGAATATCATTTTTTATGTTTTTGCCCAATAAAAGAGGAGATTCGCCTGTTAAATGGGTCGAAACTCTCTCTTTCAAAGGGAAAATCAAATCCAACTATTTTCATATCATGTTAACGGTTATTTTATTGATTCCAGCATCAAACTAAATTTTGTTATGTTATTTCCTTATTTTTTTCATTATTTTTCATGTTTAAATCATGTTTTTTAGTGTTTTATTGAATTATCATGTGTTTCGATCCTAGAACAGTAAAGATCATATCATTTCATGGGTGAATCTTTGTTAGAAAAAACTGACTTTTTTAGGGTTAGTTCACAAATTTGTCAGTGACTCCCTGTAAAAAAATCAGATGGTTTTGAGTTCGAAAACTCTGTCAAAAAAATAGAAAGTTGAACCATGATTTCTACCCCATGAAATCGCTATTGAGATTCAAGAGCAACTTGCAGATGCGATATTTCTGTCATCCAAGATTCAATTTATGATTCGTAAATTGAAATAGTTTCATATTAATGTCTAGTATTTACTATGATGTTTCTATATTTTTCTGTTTCTATTTACTATTTTTCCTGTTTGAAGGTAGAATCGGTTTTTTAGAACTTGTTATATCTCATTTAAACCCTAAGTTGACTTGTGTCGATCGTATCTCCCTAACCGGAGATCCAATTGATGATCTGTAAAATGGAAAATCTTTCTCTATGTGTCTGCTATGCACTGCTAAAATTTCATAATTTTTTAATGTAGTTTGCTATATTTCCTTATACCCAAAATTAGAAGCATCTATTTTAACATGTTTTATATTCGTTAATATCAAGCGTATATTGACTAAACGATATCTCCCTAACCGAGATAATTTTTCCAATCTGTAAAAAGGAAAATCTCTATTTTTCTGTCTAGTATCTTTCTGTAAAATTTTATGGATTTCTATGGTGATTTGATCCCTGATTCGGGTCTAACACTGTGACAGGTACATGTCCACGGGCAAAAATCATATATTTTAGGGTTTTGTGCAATTTCCGTATTGAGATAATGTAAAAAATAGACTTTTTTTATTCCACATTAATTTTAGGGTTATCAAAAGTGTATGTATGAATTTTTATTAATTTGAAAATTTGTTTGATGCTTGGTTTGATTAAATTGCAAAAACAGGGTGCCCGCGGAGTCCCGATTAGAGCGAAACACTAGCAAAATCATGATTTTTGTGATATTTTTTATTTTTTTCATAAAAGTTATGTTTTTAGGATTTTTTCATGTCTTTAGTCATGCTAGGGTGCTTCACACCCGATTTTGTGGTTATTTGATTTTATTTAAACCCTAAATCCAAGATTTTACTAAAATATTTAATGAAAACTTTGATTTGAAGTCCATAGTCTTGTTTTAAGGGGTATTTTTGTCAATTTTCTCAAAATTCTGAATTTCAAAGTTATTTATTTTTATTATTTCTTCAATTTTATATTATTCTTTATTATGTTTATATCAGGAAAAATATGGAAAAATGCTTATATCTGGATAAATCCAGTAATTTATAGATATTACTGGATAAATCCAGAAAAGCCAACATATCTTCACTAACAAGTTTTCTAGTTTTGCAGGGATATTTCAAGGTTGTATTTCTTTTACTTTCATTTATTTAAATTCAATTAGTGATGTAAATTATAAATAAATTTGGAATAAGAATTTACTTTTCCTGCTTAGATTAGGGTTTGCATATGCATATAGTTTAATTTTATAATAATGTCAATGTGTGATGAATGATGATTCATGCATATTCAAACACACCATGGTTTACATGAATGGCACATGCACTAGCTTCTAGGGAGTTGGTAAACTCGATTGAGTTTGTATTTATGTCCATAGTCAGAATACGAACAAAATCGAGATTTATCATCTTCTTTTAAAGCATAATCAACCTACACTGTTAGGCTATTTTTAAAATCATTGCATATTTCAAAGTTTTCTAAATTCTTCTCCTTTTAGAATCAAATGGGTTATATTCAATGCATATCTGTGGCCATAGTCAAGGATGTGTGGAGAATTTAATCCATAAAAAATCTATAAGGCACAAAAATTTCTTTTCAAACAATTTTCTCAGAAATCTTCTCTCAAAATCATATTCATACATCATTTTGGTTTAGATGGCATCATGAAAGTATTTCACAAGACCACACGCCCCTTTCTTTTGATTTATTTCTCTACTTCATCTTAGAAAAATCATTTTTTCTTAAATTTACTCTGATTTTCCTCAAAATCGATTTTCTCAAAAAACCCTTTGGTTTTTCAAGGATTTCTCAAGTATTTCTCAAGCTCAATTCATGATTTTCCAAGTTATATTCTCAATCTCAAAGTTCTAATTCTGATAAATCAAGTTTTTCCAAAGTTATTTGAAATCTCTTCAGAAATTGATTTTCATAAGGCATCAAAGATTTCTTCAGAAATCGATTTTCCTTTCTTCAGAAATGCTTTCTCAACCGTGATTCCCAATTTTCAAAGGGTCATATTTTTCAAGAATTTTCTAAGTATTTCAAATCTCTGAAGCATACATCATGTTTTCAAGTCTACATTTTTTGAAATTCATAACACATGCCTGATTCTTTGTGCATTTAGGAATAGAACATTGATTTAGACACTTGAACAAAGCAAAGCATATGATTGATCCTTGGTTCAATTACCTCTGATAAAGGTGTCAGGAACAGTTGAACCTCGTATCGACAGGTGAGTCTCATTCTTCAAAATTATTCTGCATTTCAAAACGGAGGCGAGTTATTTTCAAAATCTTTTTCAAAGGTCAGTTTGACTTGCAAAAGTAAAATTTTTCAATGATAACAGGTTTGGCGACCGTGATGGGACCTGTCTTCGCCTGATCAACTAGTGCTTTGTTCTATTCAACTTGTCAAAATCGTGTTCTACAATGTCAGCTCTATTCTGATATCATGTGAACCTAGGAGCTTAGACTCGAACCGAGCTGACATGGATTTTATATAGACTTAGGCATGGTTTGGTAGGACTGATTGAGGAGGAATTATTCATGCTCACACTAGACTTAGGTCAAATACAATCCTCTTCAATCTAGGATTTGATTGAAAACAATGTTTGCTTCCCATAAATTTTTCAAAACTCTATTTCTTTAGGTCTTAGAGCCTTCTGTTTTCTTGCATGCTGGTCATTTTCAAAAACAACCCCACCTATCTTTATTTGGTCTTCACGTTGCTGGGATTTCTTCCAGAACCATAGTTTGGGACAAAGCCTCACAACTGGGCTACCTATTTGGATTAAAAAAAAAACTATGCCACGTACCGAGGGCCATAGTCCAAAGTATATCGGCAAGCGCTCAAGGATGTTGGAAAATATGAACCTAGAACCAAAGAAATTCTTTTATGCTACGTACATCGAGATTCGGCTCGAGTATATAGGCATAGCATGATTGGACATAAATGATCTGAGCCTTAGTGTTAGGATTAGGGTCCTACAACTATTTCAAAACTTGTGCATCTAGAGTCAGCTTTTAGGGAATGTCGTATGTGCATACTAATTTGTGCAGGATATGATTGAATGTACTTTGGTTATTTTTTTTAGTCGCTTTATTTTCTCATATTTTCCATAATTTTCAAAAAATATTGAACGATTTTTTAAAATCCCCTATCTTCAATTTACTTTCATATATTACCAAACATTTCTCTTTTTATTTCCTCAAACCCTGGACGATTTTCCCAAAACCTCTACTTTCTTCAAAACTCTAGGTGATTTCCATCCTTCCTTTCCTCTGGATCTCAAAGTTACAGCCTTATTTATATCCTACCTGCAATTTCTTCAAAAATCGTGTAGTTTTCCTCAAGTCTTATCCTTACTCCTTTATTTTCCAATCTATTCTGATGGCATCTAGTCAACTTGATTCAGTCTTTCCTGAGGGTTATATCTCCTATGAGGTGCGACAAGGTCTCCCCAATTATCAAAAACCGAACCTTTCATTCCCCAGTGATACTACTCTTGGCTCAAGAACTTTTCTCGTATAATCCCAGACCATCTGAGTGATTGCGGATTGGAGTTGGCATCAGCAGTGGGAGAACAAATCATCAATGGCAATTTGATTCAAGCATTAGCAGAGCGGTGAAATCCGTGTACCTGTACCTTTTGGTGTTAGAACTTCAGTTTCCCCCTGGGCTGATCTGCAAAAGAGGGAAAGGTGAGAAGAAAAATGGAGAAAGAAGATAGACGCTGAGTCAATTTTTTGCTGCACACAGGCTGACGATATTCTCTTCGATCTCTTATCGTGGCCTGGCTTAATGTATTTAAACATTAGGTATTAGGTTACAATTGAATAAGTTACAAATTACATGCGTGCCCCAGTAAACACGTCAATAGGATTTCCCAGTTTGGGTCTGGGTCAGACCCAAACTGGATCCAGGCCCAAACTCTCAAACCAGCATACGACACTTAATACTCTCCCTCAAGTTGTGCATGGTCTTGAACCATGGACAACTTGTTCTTCAGGAACCAAAATTTGTTTTTCGTCAAACCCTTTGTAAACAAATCCGCCACTTGGTCTTCTGTAGAAATGAAATGAGGTTCAATCTCTTTGTCTTCAACCTTCTGTCGAATGAAATGCTGATCTATCTCAATGTGCTTTGTCTTACTGTGGAAAATAGGATTAAAGAATATGTTAATGGCACTTTGATTGTCACACAATAAAATACACTTGGAAATCTGTTCTTCCAATTCATTCAACAAATGTCTCGTCCAAGTAGCTTCAGCAGTTGCAGCAGCCATTGATCAATATTCAGCCTCAGTACTTGATCTAGCCACTGCTTTTTGTTTTCTACTGCTCCAGGATACTAGGTTCTCCCCGAGAAAGATGCAATATCCGGAAACCGACCTCCTTTCATCAAGATCTCCTGCCCAGTCTACATCATTGTAGATCATGACATCATGCATGCTTCCTTTTTTTAAACTTTTCTGATACACCAACCCATCTCCAATAGTACCTTTTAAGTATCTCAACACCCTCTTGACTGCATCCATATGCCCTGTTCGTGGCTCATGCATGAACTGCGACACTTGATTGACAGAATAAACAATGTCAGGGCGAGTAAATGTAAGATATTGAAGCATGCCAACTACACTTCGATATCTTGTAGGATCCGGGTACAAATCTCCATCCTGTGAACTGAGCTTTTGATGTAAGACACTTGGTGTGGACAAAGGCTTGCAGTCTTGCATACCGAATTTCTTTAATAAATCTAGCGTGTATTTATGTTGTGTCAAGGTCAGGTAACCATCCTTCCTGTCTACCTCGACTCCAAGGAAATAACGCAAATCTCCCAAATCTTTCATCTTAAACCTTTGACTTAATAGTCCTTTTATTTCTTCAATGTGATTCATGGAGTTCCCTGTAACTATAATATCATCAACGTATATCAACAACAAGGTGGTTATGCCTTTATCCTTGAAGATGAATAAGGAGTGGTCTAAGAGAGATTTACAGAACCCATGCCTCTGTATTTCTAAGGAGAAACTCTCAAACCACGAGCGTGAGGCCTGCTTCAAACCATATATGGCTCTTTTTAATCTGTATACATATGTGCTTGGGTCTCCCTCAGCATATCCTGGAGGTTGTTTCATATAAACCTCTTCTTTCAAGTCTCCATGAAGAAATGCATTTTTGACATCTAACTGACTCAATGTCCATCCATGTTTGACGGCTAAAGACAATATAATTCTTATTGTCCCCATTTTGATCACTGGGCTGAAAGTCTCATCATAGTCTTGACCATATTCCTGTGTAAACCCATTTGCAACAAGTCTTGCTTTGTATCGTTCTATAGTGCCATCGGGTCTGTATTTGATTTTATAAACCCACTTGGAATCAACAACATTTCTGTTAGGAGGTCTGGCAACAATTTCCCATGTCTGACATTCATGAAGCGCTTCCACTTCTTCATTCATGGCCTCAATCCATTTGTTTGATTTCACAACATGATGAAACCCTATAGGTTCATCATGCTTATCAACCTGAGATAGAAAAAGTTGAAGATCCATAGAAAAATTATTGTAGCTGACCCATCTGTCAATAGGATGTCTGATTCTATTCGAACTCCTCAGGTTTCCAACAGACATATAAGTATCTGATCCAATGTGAGGAGCAGGGGGAGTACCCTTTTCTCTTCGCACATACACATACCCTTTAAATTTTTCAATAGGATGCGATTGTGGGTCTGCCCCTTCTTCAGTGTATGAAGCTCCACCGACTTGATCCCCAGATTGAGGTAAACATGCTTGGCCTGAGTCAATATTATTTTGGTCCGCTGAGTTTGTTTCTTGAGTACACTGAGGTGAGCAATCACCATAAGTATCTGCAAATAATTCTGCATTCATCCACGGATGATAAACTTCTTCTCTGGGAATCCCTTGACTAGTATTAAATGATACATCTTCAAGATTATTCTCGTCAAACACAACATTTCTGGAAATCCTAATACGCTTAGTCATGGGGTCATAGCACCGATAGCCTTTATAATCATCAGCATATCCCACAAATCTACACTTGGAAGCCTTTGGTTGGAATTTGTTCCTGAGAGAATCATCAATATGAACATAACAAATGCATCCAAACACCCGCAGAGCATTATAATCGGGTTGAATGCCGAAAAGAGAACAGAATGGTGAACTTTTCTGCAAAACTGTCATAGGCAGACGATTTATAATATAAACAGCTGAATGGAATGCTTCTGTCCACAAACTAATGGGAAGATTATTGTCGTGCATCATGCTCATGGCAGTTTCAACAATATGCATGTGCTTTCTCTCAGCGACCCCATTTTGTTGTGGCGTATGTGGACAAGACACTCTACGCTTTATTCCATTACTTTGGAGAAAATCAGTAAAATCCTTCGATGTATACTCACCACCTCCATCACAATGAAAATGCAAAATATTGGTAGAGAAATGGTTTCGAACAAAGGCATGAAAGTTGCGAAATATGGAAAAGGTTTCAGACTTATGCTTAATAAAGAATATCCAAGTATAACGAGAGTAACTGTCAATAAAGATGAGATAATATTTGCTGCCAGAAGAAGAGCATACGGGCGCAGGACCCCAAACATCTGAATAAACAATTTCAAAGAATCTTGAAGCTCTTTTATTTATAGAATCAAAAGGAAGTACATGACTCTTACGCATCTGACAACTGGGACATTTTTTATTACTGGTCTCAAGGGCTAAGCTTGATTTAGGAATTAATTTGCTTGATACAAGTTTCTCAAGAAAAGAATAACTGCAATGACCAAGACGCTCATGCCAAAGACTTGGCTTATTACATTTGGAAAGACTAAAAACAGACTCAGGACCTGACTTAGATAACTCAGACTGAAAAGACTTAGACTTCAATAAGGGCTTCAAGACGGGACTGGTATGCGCAAGTGGATCTTCCTTGAAGATGTACATATTCCCTTTTCGCTCCCCTTCAGCGAATGTCTTCCTCGTTTGAAGATCCTTGACATACACAGAAGAGGGAGTGAATTCAACATAAGAATGTGTATCATCAACAAGTTTAGACACAGAGATGATGTTCTTTTTTATGTTAGGAGCATGAACAACATTTGACAAATTGAGAGATGATTTTGACAAAGGACTGATTGCATTACCAATGTGAGAAATGTGATGGTGAGATCCATCTCCAGTAACAATACTATTTTTACCAAAGTAAGAAACCGAGTTCGAGAGCTTACCAACATCGCCTGTAACATGGGTCGTTGCTCCTGAATCAACATACCATGATCCTTGATCATTCTGTTTCAAATGTAACCCAGACAGTGTTGCCAGCAACAGTTGTTTCACCTCCCCATCAGACTTGGTAACATTATCTTCCTTCTTGCTCTCAGTGTTTTGCAATTTGCCTTTATTTTGAGGATTAAACCAGCAATTTGCCTTAATATGTCCCTTTCTATTGCACAGGTAACATGTCGGGACAACTCTTTGAGTTTGGTTCTTCGCATTAGAGTTGAACGACATATTGGGTGTGGATAGCAAACCTGGACCTGCAAATCTGCCACGACCTCTTCCTCCTCTAAAGCCATTTCCTCCACGTCCACGACCAAAGGAGAACCCAGTGGCTAAGACATCTTGAGAGTCAGATTGAGCACTAGAATCTTCAGCGATGCCTTTCAATGACATTTCGTATTGTAGAAGTTTTGCTCGGAGGTCTTCAAATGTGGGAAGCACGGGCAAGCACAATAATGATGTCACCAATACATGATAATCTGGGCCTAAACCATTCAATGTATGTTGCACTTTATCCTTGTCTGTCACTTCACATCCAATAATGGCTAATTGATCTGTAATGATTTTCATCTTATTCAAGTAATCCATGATAGATAGACCACCTTTTTTGAGAAGCTGGAATTCTCGCTTGAGGAATAAAACTCTTGCCTCAGATATCTGAGAGTATGTCTGTGTCAACTTGTTCCACAATTCCATCATTGTGCAGTCGTCGGGGATAGCAACTAGTACTTCCTGAGACAAAGTAGAGGTGATGTAGGCAATCAATGCCTGATCTTTTCTCATCCAAGAGACATAATCCGGGTTGCGAACACGGTGAGTAGGTGCAGCCTCATGAGTGTTTGTTTCCTCCTTTGCAATGAACTCTGGTGGGACTGGAATTGATCCATCTAGATGACCAAAGAGATCTTGGCTCCTGATAAAAGGAACTATTTGCCTCTTCCATGTCAGGAAATTGGAGTTATTTAATTTTTCAGAAACAAGTTGACTGAGGAAGTTTGATGACAAACCAGACTGAGATGGAAAAGAATCCATGGTAACGAGACACGAGAATATAAAATGGAAAGCACTCTAAGAAAGGTAATCAAATGATTACTTAAAACTCAAGATAATGTAACTGTTCAAAATCAGTCCAGAAGAGAACTCACTATAACAGAACTCGGATCCTTTTTTTTTTTAGATCACGAGAATACTCAAATTATCAACTCAATATTTATGAATCAAGCCAAAGCACAACTAATCAATGTTATGCATATACAAGATATCGGATCACGTGAACAAGGGCCAAATCACGTTGATTAACTGAGTTTTCAGATTAATCAACGATGAATATTCAGATAAAGGAATGGGAAAACAGATCCAACAGACAGAAAAGGAAGGAAAGTATTAGCAACAATAACCCAGATTAATCGTATTTGCAGATTAATCAACAATAAAGGAACACGACAGTGCTTTTAAATGAAAAACATGATAAAGGAATGAGAAAACAAATTTTAGAGAAGAAAGAAAGAAGAAATCGTGTTTTTAGATGAAGGAAGAAAGATAGGGTTTCAAATGAAAAACACGATAGTGCTTTCAAAAAAAAAACTCGAAGAGAAGAAGAGAGAAAGATAGGGTTTGAGAGAGAAAACGATAACCCAGATTAGAAAGAAGGAATGTTTCCTTGCTGAAATTAGATGATCTCTAAGGTCATACCTTTTTGGAATCAACACCGAGCCCTAGGTCCAACCATGCTCTGATACCATGTTAGAACTTCAGTTTCCCCCTGGGCTGATCTGCAAAAGAGGGAAAGGTGAGAAGAAAAATGGAGAAAGAAGATAGACGCTGAGTCAATTTTTTGCTGCACACAGGCTGACGATATTCTCTTCGATCTCTTATCGTGGCCTGGCTTAATGTATTTAAACATTAGGTATTAGGTTACAATTGAATAAGTTACAAATTACATGCGTGCCCCAGTAAACACGTCAATAGGATTTCCCAGTTTGGGTCTGGGTCAGACCCAAACTAGATCCAGGCCCAAACTCTCAAACCAGCATACGACACTTAATATTTGGTTCCCGTGGGGAGAGATGACTCTGCTACTGGACAAATTCTCAGACATTATGGGTCTACCTGAGCCAGCTTCTCAGCCCGATGATCCGATAGAGCAGCAGTTTTTGATCAACATTAAAGGGCTTGACCCCCAAGATGCTTTAGCCCATATGACTGGACGAAGATCTTGGCCACTGATAGAGGCATATGAGAGCCAATATGTCGATCTGTTTGAGCTATACCAACAGTATGGAGCATTTGAAGCAGTCGACTCCTTATTTTGAGCAACGCGAGAAATGATTCGGCATGCGATGCTCTTGTGCACTATAGGGCTAGCCTTCTTTTAGGACGGACAGAACTACGTTGATATCAGAATAGTGCAACTTCTGCAAAGGTGGGGAAGTTGGTAGACCAACCGTCTCTCAATTGCCATGGCCGCACTCGCCTTCTTATACTGTGGATTGACGTATTTCGTGCTTAAACATTCTATCTTAGTAGAAGGATGCGTCTACACACTACAATCTTTGTTCCTTCGACATGTACCAACTCGAGACAGCTCATTCAGATATAACAGCAAGAAACCATTACCTATACCTTGGTACAGATTCTTGATCGAGAACCTCCATGAAGAAGAAATTATGTGGGATTACTTCAATCGTCATGAGTCATTCCCTCGATACACCTATGCATATGGCAAGCAATTCAAGTTACTCGAATCATTCTTCTTAGTTTATTATTGTTGAGACTAAGATGTTTTTAGTAAATAAGTTTTTCTAAACTAGAGGTTATTTGCATCTACCTAGGTGTAATTTTGTTCCTTGGACTATCTCTATTTAACATAGAGATTAGCCCTAATTGAGATTAAGAAGTTCTATTATTCTCCAACCGTCTCTCTCTCTCTCTCTCTCTCTCTCTCTCTCTCTCTCTCTCTCTACCTCGGTTTCTGCGCCTTTCATCTTACCTTCAACATGGTATCAGAGCAGCGTGCGACCTTGGGTGCCTAAGTTCCAGCATCATCTTCCTTCGAGCAACATCTCATCGGATAGTCGGTCCTTCTGTGTGAAGATCAGACCTGGCTACAGATCTGCAGTCAGACCTAGTCACGACTATTGACTAGAGGTCGTGACTCAGATCTGAAGCCAAATCTGGGAGCAGTTTGGAAATCTATTGAAGATGGATCGTTGTGATTTGGCAAGCTGGAGCGGCAGGTGGATATCTGGGTATTGAAGTCTTGGCATTGACGATGTTGCAGTTGGTGGTGATTTAGAGCCTGTCGCACGGTGTGGAATAGATCTGTCTCCATTGCAGGCGTGTTAAAGATGTTGTGATCAGATCTGATCTGTTGTGGTCGTGAGTTGCTGCTGTTAATATCGTTGTGGTGCTGGTGATCAGCGGTCCTTGTGGTGATGTGGGTTGCTGTTCTTGTGGGTTGACGTGGTAATGTTAAATCAGATCATATTCAGATCTGATATTCATTTTTGGTGTAGTTGAAGTTGTCTACTGCAGATCTGCACCTTGGTTCCCAACTTGGTGTGCTTGCGCCTATCAAATATTGATTTGTTGGAGTGTAAGTGTCTCAATAGTTTTACTCCATTAAAGCTCTAACATGGTATCGTGAAACTGATTTTATTTTGGCTGTAGTGATTTATATTGCTGAGAGTTGCTGTCGTGAGTTCCTTTATTTATGTTGATAAATACGCAGTTGTCGTGAATATCTTTATCTATGTTGATAAGTACAAGTGCTGTGCAGAAGTCGTGAAATTGGAATTTTTTTTGCTGTCATGAGGTATATGGCTGGGAGCGGATGTTGTGAGTTAAAAGTATTTAGCAAGCAGCTGGGTGCTGTGTAGTGATCGTTTTGACTTAGCAAGAAGCTGGGTGCTGTGTCGTGACCCTTTTGACACAGCTGACTTTTGAAAACTGCATGTTAATAAGTTTTTTTTAATCAGCAGGCGTGATTCCCTGTTGTGCAAAAAAAAAATTATTCTGTTTGTGGGAACCGTGTCCCTTGAAGTGGGATTCTGTGTTGGGCACTGTGGTATCACACTCTAAGTCATGTGTTGGGTGCTGCTACTGGTTGTCGTAGTGGCGAATGTGTGATGATAACACACTCTAAGTCATGTTGGATGTGTGATCTTGATTTACAGCCTATAGTCATCCTTGGTTGAGGTGAAAGATTTTGGTCAAGTTTCTTTAAAATTATATTTGGAGTTTCGATCTGAACAGTCGAAGGTCGTGTTTCTCAGATTTCATTGGTAAAGTCAAAACTTGATATACTCTGGCTTGCTGTTGATTGTGGGTATGCGCGTGTGGTTGCTTCTGCATTTTGTGAATTAAGCCCATTAGTTTATATTATGGCTCAAGTGGTTAAATCAGATGCAGATTCCTCCAATGATTGTGTATCTCTTAGCAAGGCTGAATATGACGAGCTCCTTGCTTTACGATCGTCCAATTCAAAGTCTTCTGTTGTGGAGGTTGTGTGCTCGGCAAGTGATGGCCTATCTGCTCAAGGTGGTAGGTGGGTTATTGATTCTGGAGCCTCTGGTCACTTGTGCGGAAACTCGAGCAATTTTTTGAGTTTAAAACCTGTGACAGGTCAGAAAGGGGTACGTCTTGCTGATGGTAGCTCTTCCCCAATTGTAGGGCAGGGAAACATGTCTATTACCCCTACTCTTCAATTGTCACATGTTCTTCATGCTCCTTCGTTTCCACAGAATTTATTATCAGTCAGTCGAATGACAAAAGAGTTGATTTGTAGAGTGATTTTTGATCCTATGGGATGCACCTTTCAGGACTTGCTGACGAGGAAAAGGATTGGCGGTGGCTATGAGGAAGGTGGTCTGTATTACCTTCACCAACCAGAGGTTTCGGCCCACTCTGCTGTTACATTATCCTCAAGTCCTTTATTGTGGCATCATTGTTTGGGTCACCTTCCAATGACAAAACTTCGCCGTGTCATTCCTCATATACCTTCCTCAGTTTCTTTTCAGTGTGAAACATGTCAATTGGGAAAACATTGTCGAAGTTCTTTTCCCTCTAGTCAGAGTCCATCAAGTCAAGGATTGTTTAATCTTCTTCATGTAGATGTGTGGGGTCTGAGTAGGATTCCTAATAGGTCTCAATGTCGTTATTATCTAGTTATTGTTGATGACTTCTCGAGACTATCGTGGGTGTTCCTGTTAAAAGATCGGTCTCAAGGTCCTGGCATTCTTAAATCTTTAATTGCAGAGATAAAAACTCAATTTGACATATGTGTTAAAATTGTTCGCACTGATAATGCTCTTGAGTTCAAATCCAAAGACTTACTTCAATTCTACTCTGGAAATGGGATTCAACCTCAATTTACATGTCCCCATACCTCCCAGCAAAATGGGTTGGCTGAGAGGAAACATAGACAAATCCTTAATGTTGCTCGGTGCCTTATGATTCAATCCAATATGCCTGCTACATACTGGGGCGATGCGGTTTTGACAGCCGGGTTTCTTATAAATCGCATGCCGTCCAGTTCTATAGAAGACCAGATCCCAATTCAAATTCTCCATCCAGAGGCTCCTCTCTTTCCTATCCCCCCTAAAGTTTTTGGATGCGTATGTTTTGTGCATAAGTTGGGTCCTGATCGAGATAAACTTGCTGCGCAGTCTATTAAATGTGTTTTCCTTGGGTATCCTAAGAACCAAAAAGGATATCGTTGCTATGACCCTATATCTCATAAAGAGTATGTCAGTGCGGACGTTACCTTCTTTGAGTCTATTCCTTATTTTTCGAGTACTACTCCAAGGTTACAAGAGAGTCAAGGTGATGTTTTTCCTCTGCCAATTCCGCATTTTCCTTTAGAGTCGTTCACTCAAAAGCCTGTGGCTCCATCCTCTGGGGAGTCTCGATACAGAAACCCTCCTATAGTGTATACTCACAGGTTACCCCCTACCTCCATGCCCCCATTATCTTCTTCTCCTGAGGCAAGTATCACTGAGCATACTGAAGTTTCTGCTATTGATGAGGATCTTCCTATTGCTCTGCGAAAAGGGAAAAGACAGTGCACCCTTCATCCCATTTCTCAGTTTGTTTCTGAAGTTAATCTTGGGGCTACTATGAAGAAGTTTATCTCGGCTTTGTCTGCCTCCTCTGTTCCGCTTCATCACAGTCAGGCTCTATTCGACCCCAAATGGATGCAGGCTATGAAGGATGAGATGGATGCCCTATGTTCTAGGGGCACTTGGGATTTGGTGGCTCCTCCGACTGATGCAGCTATTGTTGACTGCAAATGGGTATATACCATTAAATATAACTCGGATGGGTCAATTGAACGGTACAAAGCCCGGTTGGTTGCAAAAGGTTATACTCAGACTTATGGTGTTGACTTTTTTGAAACTTTCTCCCCAGTTGCTCGTCTTGGCACTATTCGTCTTGTCCTTTCTGTTGCTGTGCACCATGGATGGCCCTTGTTTCAGTTGGATGTCAAGAATGCCTTTTTGTATGGGGATTTGCAGGAAACGGTCTACATGCAACAACCCCCAGGCTTTGAGGTTCAGGGGGAGTGTAAGAAGGTGTTCAAGTTAAAGAAGGCTATTTATGGCCTGAAGCAGAGTCCAAGGGCATGGTTTCACAAATTATTTGAGGTCATGTCTAGTTTTGGCTTTGTCAGGTCAGCTTCAAATCACTCCTTGTTCATCAAGAAAACCAGTGCTGGAATTGTTGTTATGGTGGTATATGTCGATGACATCATATTAACAGGGAGCAGTGCCCAAGATATTTTTGCCACAAAAGATCTTCTTCAGAAACACTTTGTTACTAAAGATCTTGGTCACCTTCGATATTTTCTGGGTATCGAAGTTGCAAGAAACAAAGAGGGCTTAGTGTTGTCTCAAAGAAAGTATGTGTTGGACTTATTAAAAGAGACTGGAATGCTAGGAGCCAAGCCAGCTAATATTCCAATGGATCCCAAAACTCACATGCTCGATGAGAAGTCTGAGTATGTAGACAGTGCCAGCTTTAGATCCTTGGTGGGTAAGTTACTATATGTGATAGTTACTAGACCTGACATTTCATTAGCTGTGAGTAAAATCAGTCAGTTCATGGACAAACCTACAAAAGTTCACTGGGATGCAGCTATGATGGTTATTCGGTACTTAAAGGCATCTCCTGGTAAAGGTCTGTTGTTTAAACGAAATCCATCTTTGGACGTTGTTGCTTACACTGACGCGGATTATGCAGGATCTGTTGAAGATAGGAAGTCAACATCTGGATTTTGTGTGTTTGTGGGAGGAAATCTTGTTACCTGGAGGAGTAAGAAACAAACCGTTGTAGCCAGGTCGAGTGCTGAATCTGAATACCGAGCAATGGCCCAGACTGCAGCTGAGATTATGTGGGTAAAATCAGTCTTAACCGAGCTTCAGGAGAAAGTATCCCTACCTATATTGATGATGTGTGACAATAGGGCTGCTACATATATTGCCAACAATCCAGTGTTTCATGAAAGGACTAAACACATTGAAGTTGACTGTCACTATGTTCGCGACTTGGTTCAGGCTGGGTATATCTGCACCGATCATGTATCTTTCGAAGATCAAGTAGCTGATGTTTTTACCAAAGCCCTGGCGAGACCAAATTTCTCAAAGTGTTGTGACAAGCTGAGCATGATTGATATCTATGCTCCAGCTTGAGGGGAAGTGTTGAGACTAAGATGTTTTTAGTAAATAAGTTTTTCTAAACTATAGGTTATTTGCATCTTATTCTTTAATGAGGGACCTAGGTGTAATTTTGTTCCTTGGACTATCTCTATTTAACATAGAGATTAGCCCAAATTGAGATTAAGAAGTTCTATTATTCTCCAGCCGTCTCTCTCTCTCTCTCTCTCTCTCTCTCTCTCTCTCTCTCTCTCTCTCTCTTTCTCTCTCTCTCTACCTCGGTTTCTGCGCCTTTCATCTTACCTTCAACAATTATCAACCAGAGCGATGTGTCAGACAGTTCTTATAGAGACAAAAGTGCATTGAAGCTCGATTATTGTCAAGCATTGTGCAAGAGTTTGATCTAAAGTTTGCTCAGTGGTCTGTAACATACCATTCTGCCAAGCATAGCTGGGATTCTTTTGTAACTCTCACTGTTTTTCCTGGTCCCCGAGTGTCTTCTGACTATCATGAGTGGTGGCAAATTGTCTGTTCGCCCTCTCTTTCTCAAGCTTATTATTAATAAAATCATTCTTTTTCTGCAAATAAATTTTTTGTTATGGTTTGACGACCTCGCCTAGAGAGCACTCGCAATCTTACATGGTTCAAACCAGGTCCGCCGGAAAAACCGCACCCGTCCAATATATTAGTTATTCATCAGCTTCTGAATAGGAAATGGCCTCTCCACGATCTGTCAGAAACAGAAGCCAACAGACCAATGATGACATTGACCCTCATATGTACTCGCTATTCTAGAGAATGATGAATAAAATGCTTTCTGAACAAACAAAGGCTAGCTTGGGAAAAACTCACAATAAAAAAAAGGTCAAGGGTCGAACAATGAAGAAGCAGGTGAAGTTCTCCAAAAAGCAGTCACTATGAGGACACTTTTGACAAAGCAAAATCAGTGGGCGATACCGATGAAGAATACGAGAATTAGCAGGCACTTCAAAAGTCGACTCAGGGACAAGGGTCGGCCTATAAGTCCAAGGATCAGTCTGTTAATGATCCTGACTAGCCGCAACTCAAAGATGTGGTCAAGATGGTCAAAGACCTGTAAGCTTGTGACAAAGGTAAGGTCTTCATGAGGGAAGACTTTTATGATGGATTAGATGGGGATGACAGTCTTGATAATCTCCCTAAGAAATTTATCATGTTTGATGGTTCTGACGATCCTAAAACACATCTTGCCATGTTCTTTGTGGAGTGTTCTAAGTTCAAAAGGGACAATTGAGCCATTTTCCTTTGTTTTTCCCGTAGTCTGGAAGGTATCACAACAAAATGGTATTCAAAACATATTAACCCCATTGAATTGGAGGAATTCGATAAAGTGGTCAATCTGTTTATCGAACGCTTTCTATTCAATGCCGAAGCACTTCCAACTCTCAGTCATCTCTACAGTCTCAAGCAAAAAAAAAATGAGAAAGCAAGAGATTTTATTCACAAATGGATATCCGCTTGTAACAAGATGAGGGATCCAATATCAGAAGGACATGCATTGTCCTTAATCCTGAGCAACTTTTCACAACCCCTAAGGGGACTGATTTCTACCTCTGTCAAAGACTTTTATCAAATTAACGGAACAAGCCGAATGGCTCGAGTTGAGCATGGAAAATAGAGTTTGCGAGGGTTTCACCTTTGTCAAGAATAACAGTCAACAGGAATAAAAAAAGAAAACCCATTTTACCTACTCTACCAACAATAATAGGAACCATCACAGGGACAATGTGAAAGGTTACAATTATGGTTCAGGAGGTTCAAACCACGACAAGAATGAGCAAAAGAGTAAGTCGATCCCTCAGCATGATAAACAACCTCAGCAAACTTTTGAGCAAGCTCCAAGACCTCAAGAAAAACCAAAGCGCCAAGGGTGGAGCTATAATTGTAAGTTTACCCCCTTGGATCAATCACTCGAGATAGTGCTTCAGTATATTTACCAACAACATGATCAAACTCCCAAGGGTGGTTGATCCATCAGTGGTCATGGGAAAAATGAAAGACAGATTCTGCAAGTTCCACCAGACAGTGGGGCACAACACGGAGAACTGCTTTGTTCTTAAGAATATCAGTTAAGACTATATTGACAAAAATCTCTTAGTAGAAGTTGTCAAAGATGAGAAGATGACTATATTAAATCAGTCATTCCTTCAGCATTCTACAGCACTTGTCTCTGATCAACCTTTCCAGCCATAGAATCATATTAAGCCATGTCCCAGCGAGGATATTCATATTCAACATCAGGTCCTGGTGCTACAGTCGGCCCAATTTAGTGCCCAAGTGATGGACCTCGTTTCAGCTTTCAGCAAGCTGAATGTCTCAAAGGAACCTGCCAAGGCATCCCTAAAGGTGGTCAAAGGAATTCCAGGGTTCCCTAAGTGCTTCATTAAGACTACCAAAGATGATAATGAGACAATCAAAGAAAACACTAATTCGGTCTAGAAACCAGTCACTACCTTCTTGAATGTATCAATCCTCGAATTGGCGCACGCTTCTTTAAAGCACCAGCAGGTCTTAGATGACCTATTGCAAAAGATCATGGTGAAACCAAGCACAACTCCATAGGATATGGCCCAGATCGTTAATCAGGCCATGACCAATGCTCCAATCACCTTTTCGGATGAAGATATGCCAAAACCGCATGCATTCCATAATAATGTCTTATACATTGTGGTTCGAACCAAGGGAATGATTGTACCCCATGTACTCATCGATGGAGGCAGTAGCCTCAACATTTGCCCTGAGATGACTGCCAAAGCTCTAGGTATTAAAGAAGAAGAGTATGCGCTAGATCCAATAACCATCTATGAATTTGATAACCATGGACAGACTGCGAAAGGAAAGATTTTTTTGGAAATCTTCATCAACTACTCGGTCCACACAATTCCCTTTCATGTTGTCAATGTGCTGCCAACGTATAATCTTTTATTAGAGAGAACGTGGATTCATAACGCAAATACAGTGTCATCCACCCTACATCAATGCATCAAGTGGTCCACAGGTAGTATGATCACTACTGTCCTGGGAGAAGATCCAGAAGAGAGGCTGCCACAACCTATGATTCCTAAGCCAACCTATACCGCTGATATCCCTAGCATCAGGGAATGTGAAGAAGTCATTCTTAGCGAAAGCCTTGAAATGCTAAAGCTAGGGGCAGTGTCAGAGACAAAGCATACCACCACGATGGTCCGATGGCAAGGACCACATTTTTTCAAGATTGGAGGTTGCCTTGATTACAATAGTTTCAGAGATCATCCTTTATTTCCAGAATTCATAAAAACCAAGAAAGGATTTGACCTCTGTGATCATCGCAAAATTTTTCCTCTTGTAATATTCTCTCTTTTCCTTCTCTTTTCCTTTCCAATCTCTATTTCCTCCTTTTCGAAGGGAGAAAATAAAAGACAGAAAGAAAGAGAGAAGAGAAAAGAAGAGAAAAGAAGAGAAAAGAGGAGAAGAGGAATTCTTTTGCGGGGTCTCACTTGACCTTAATTTTGAAAGTATTTGAAATAACTCGCCTCCGTTTTTGAAATATTTGCGGGAAAACTGGGAGACGGGATCCGCTCGTCGGTACGAGGTTCGACTGTTCCTGGCGCCTTTACCAGGGGTAATCGAACCAAGGGTCGAATTTATCCCTTTTGCTTTGCTAAGAAATTATCTAAAAATTTATCCTAAGTCTAAATGCACAAAGAATCATGCTTGTGCAATGCAAGAATGTATGCTCTTTTTGAAAAATGTTTTGAAATTTTCCAAGTGTTTATGAGATGAATCTGATGATAGAGTGAAGAAATGGTTTCTAACTTAGAGCTTAAGATTTAAAGTTCTAAGTTTTTGGAATAATCAGAGCTTGGAAAAATAGATCTGGATCTTTAAGAGAAATGATTTTGAAACTGAGATAAAAGAAAAAGAAAGGAAATTTCAAAGTCATAAATCGACTCTGAATCAGAATAAAGATGAAAATGGAGTTGAACTCTAACTTTGAAGTTTTGAAATAAGAATGAAATGTGGGAAATCTAAAGGGAATTGAGAAATAGAATTGATTTGAAAGTTGGAATTCAAGATGGGATCTGAATCCAAAGTCTGGATAGAGTTGAAATTCAAGAGGAGATTAAATTCTGGATTTAGAATCCTAAATAGGAATTGGATTTGAATTTTGGGATGAAATGGAATTGGTTTTAAGAATTGGAATTGGGAATAGAAGTTGATTTGAAATCGGGAGTTCAAGATGGAATTTGAATCCAGAGTCTAGATTCTAAATAGAGTTGAGATTTAAATTGGAATTCTGGATTTAGAATCTGAAGTAGGAATTATATCTGAATTCTGGGATCCAAGATGAAGTTGGATTCTGATTTTAAAATGGATTTGAATCTAAGATCTGAGATCCGAGGGGGAATTGGGTTTTGGATCCTAGAATGGAATTGGATCTGAAATCTGAGATCGAAAGTAGAATTGGGTTCTGGATCCTAGAATGGATTTGGATATGAAATCTGAGATCCAAAAGTGAAGATTGATACTTGGAAATCTGGATCCAAGTTGAGATTAGGATCTAACTTTGGATTTGGATTCTGAAAGCCCAAATGGGGTTTTTAGAAGATGGATCTGGGTTTTAGAAACCCAGATTGAATTTTTAAAACTTTACGAAGATTTAGATTTTGAGATTCAAAATCAATCTCAAACTGTGATTTGAAGATAAGGAGATAAACTTGATTTTGATTTTGAGAATGAATCAGAAACTTCAAAGTTTAATTTGAACATTGAAATTGAATTTTGAATTTGGGTTGAAATTTGGGAGTTTGAATATGAAATGATTTTGAAATTCCAAAGTCAAATTGGACTTTGAAATTAAGATAGATTTGGAATTTGAAATAGAATTTTGAAGAAGAGATATTCACAAACACTTGGACTTTTGAAAAAGAATTTTGAAAATATGATGCAATTCTATCCTAAGTGATGAATGAATTTGAATAATTTGAATTTGGTTTTTGAAAAGTTATTTCATTCTTTAAATGAATTAAAATTTAGGTTGAATACATAATACATCCCTGACTATGGTCATTGAATGTATTATATAATAACTACATTTAAATTCAAGTGAAGAATAAAATACATTTTGGTGCTTTTATAGAATTTAAAATAAAGTTAACTCTCAACATACCTTGACTATGGCCATTGGTATGTATATTGAATTAATTTTAAATTAAATTCTGATAAAAGAAAAAAAAATATTTACAGAAAATATGATGGTTTTTGAAAAGGATCTAGTGTAGATCCAGTGTTATTTTATAAAAGATAAAAATACTAAGTCTTGTTTACATCCCGACTATGGCCGTTGATATAAATCATCAACTTAGGATTAATTTACCTTTTACGAAATGGTGTACGTGTCATTCGTGTTATAACATTGTGAGAATTTGAGAAATAAAGGCCAAAAATGCATGAAAACATGCAATTCATGATATTTACAATGCTCATTCATTCTACCTAGAACAGGAAATGTAAATTCTCATTAAGGCCTAACTATTACAACTCATAAAATCAAATTTACAACTTCGAATAATAACTTTATCCACATATTTCCTGCAAAACAACCGGGTTAATAATGAAAAGAGAGAGAAAATCACATATATCATATGGAAATCAAATGGTGAAGAGATATGTATGATGAAAAGGATGGAAAATGGCACATATATGTAAATACATATGTACACATATATATACATATGGGTGTATATATGTATAGGTAAATGTGTATATATCAATAACTTGGGAAAATATAGGGGTATACATAGATATATATATATATATATGCATATATATATATATACATATATATGTATACACACGTGGGTATGGACATATATATATATAGATATTTATACATGAATACAGAACATCAAATGAGAAGCTACATATGAAAAAGACATTCAGAATTTCGCCTTGGAGTAAATGAGAGAATGTCTTTTTACGCAGCTTTGTTTACTGTGTAGTGAATGGTATATCATACACACACACACAGTGACTCAACAAATATGAAAAATCAGCAGATGTGCAAGCATTAGAGGAGGGGCCTAGGCCATGATGGTAGGTGCGTGAATCATAGCAGTGCATGGGCACTGCTATGGATATGCAAATGGTTACAACAGTGCTAGGCACTGCTGTAAATATGTGACAGGTTACCAAAAATGGAGGGGTTGATGAGACTGCAGGGACATAGCCACAGGGTGGCTGTGGACAAGATGGTGTTGGTGACAGATTCTCCGCGAAAACAGTGGCAGCAAGATAGGTGCTGTGGTGACCTAGTGAAGTGATGGTGAACAGTAAGATGAAGACATGTGAGGGAGTGAATAAATGGTGGGGATGGTATGGCAGGTGCAACAAAGGGACTAAGTGTGAATATATGGCAGCTGTGAAGGAAATGGACAACAGACCTGGCAAACATCAGCTGGGTGAATCCTAAGGGTTGTACGGGTGGGGTTTTGTGAAAAGCATACAAGTGCTGGGACCTGGTGTCAGTACAGGTGGACCATCTAAAACCCTTTTTTTTTATTCATGGTAATACTGCACACCGAGTTTTGCATACGGCTATTTGACACCAAGGTTCAAGGGGTTAATCAAACTAGCAAAATGATATCCTGGTTCAAGGCCACCTCCAACAGCATGATTGACCTTGCATACTCTGTTTGGCCTTGCTCAATAGAAGCATAGGAGAACGTGATTGGGGAGCCTCAAACTGCCAATTAGGAACGTACAAACTGTACAAAAGCCCCAAATATATGTCACATAGCAAGACTCCAATAAACCAGTGGATGTAGTAACTCCCCTATCGGTCCATATTTTTGCATCACCTGGAGCTTTACATGTAGACCAAATCCCACATAAAGCTATAATGAAGTGGGTTATGGTTATTCTCTAAGGAATACCAAGCCAACTAATTATTGCTATATCGACACTGAATGTTAAATGGTTTACTCCATAAAGATATCCAACTTGAGGAAAGATACTAAGAGGGAAGTGTTTTACCGATCTTACAATTGCCTTACATATTACCAGGTATCGATTGGATGTTGTCTCGCAGACAAGCCCAAGGAAGATATCAACAATGAAGAGAAGGCAACAACAATGTAGGCGAATTTCACAATGGCCATGTGATGTGAGTGAGGATGAGTGATATGCATTGATGGTGCAGAGTGTTGGCAATATCGTGAATATTGACAGTTGCTGAAAATAAATATGCAGCAGGATGAGTGAGAGAAGTGTAGTAGTGGTTCAAGACTAGGTTTTACTGAATGTAGGACGAAAGACTGAAACATCTATTATATATCAGAAAATGGAGACCGAAACAATTTTCACATCTACACAAACACATGTAAAACACAGTATCTACATAAGAAAAAAAAAATTCTGACCCCCAGAAAACATACTGCTATCCATGCGAATATCACAAAGAAAGGAGCTCTGTTATCATTTTAAACTTCTGCATAGTGATAGGTCTTTGTGCTGGAAAACAGAGATATGGATGTATATACCAGGGGGGATGATGATAAAGCTATATATCAAATAAATGTCTCGACTAGATGCCAGATGATATGCGAGAATGTATTGATGCAAATGGTTAAATGTAAGTCAGCCAATGAACATAAATACATGTACACCGAGGAAAGAAACAGGGTACAGTGAAAGGAATATGATAATGCATTTATGATTAAATGGAATTCATATGACCTTACTTGGGCCTGTCAATGAAGCAATTACAAAATGAGGCTAAAAACATTGGGAAAAGAAAATTTTAATAATTCTTCTATTTCACAGCAGAATCTAATGATTTTCTCCTGTCCCCAAGATCCCAAGGAACACTCATCATTCTTGAATGATAAACTCATGTATAGCACTATCAAAAGAATGGGTCTGACGAATATGGAAAGGATTTAACCTGCGGGGACCACCATTGATGCCAATTTCCTGGAGAGTGATATTTGCAGCAAACAATTGTAACCAAAATTTTAGAAAGGGACGAGCATGTATATGGGCTAAAAAAAAGAATAAATAATGAAATCAGCAACAACTCAAAAGAATCCACAAAGATAAACAACAAATGAGAGCAACGCATGATAAAGAAGATCGGATATGTCATGTGATGTGACCTCTATTGCAGAACTTGCTGAAATGGAGGCAGTGATGCTGTTGCATTATGTAGTATCAAGGCTGCTATTGAGCAGATCGATACTGCGAGCATGCTCTTATGGACAGCAAAACGGAGGAAAGGAAAAACAAGATCATCATGGTAATGAACCAGAGTGAATGAGGTGGGAATGTGGGAAAAGCGTTGGTCTGAGGTGCATAAGGACCATTAGACAAGTAGAGAATTCATTAAGCATTAACACCATGGGACATAACTTTAACGTAGGTCTGAAGGTAGAGAATTTGTAAATCTGCCATTTAATCCAATACTAGTATTGACTTAAATGAAAGCAGATAAACAAATTTTTGAACTCACAACACCAGCGAAGACTGTAGTAGAATGGCTGACAATCAAGTGATGTTTCAAATACTAAGAGCAGAAATTATGCTGCAAACATGAGATCCGAACTAAAAGAAATAAGGAGCTAATCGAGACTCAGCAGGGAAAATCGGGTCAGGATTCGGGTGAATCACGTAAGGTTTTTAGATCCGATAATTTGAGTAATGAAATTGCAGAATGAGTAAAGTAGAAAGGCAGAAGAAATGTTAGAACGTGCTTGTTCTGTCGTTGTTGCACAAAAGGGCGGGGGGGGGGGGGGGGGGTTTGTGATTGCTATAGGCAATCCTATCCCACCCATGGTGCGTTAATGGGAGTTTAAGCAAATAAAATAAAATGAGACAATAAGGAAATTTCAGAGAGAAATCGAATAGAAAGGGGAAGCTTACTTACTTTTTGCAGGGGATCCCGAAGTAGTCTCCTGTCTACAGAAGGTCTTGAAGGATGAAGAGAAAAAAAGAGGGGGAGCGCCTTCCCTTTCGTTCTTCAGTAGGCCTGCCTCTGGTGGGTTGAAACTGGATTTTCTTCACTCGATTAGAAGGAAGAGGAATGGATGCTGAAGAGGAACTGCTGTGTGGAGATGATTATATGAAAGTCGATGGTGCTTACAGATGAGGATTCGTAACGGAATCAAGAGGAAAAAGATAGATGCTAGTAAAAAAAATGGATCCCCTCTCGTTTCTAGCTGGCCTTCCTTTATAGAGGAAAGGAGAAACTCCAGAAACCAAACTTCCGTTGCAGATCAATGGTGGGAGAGAGAGACCAACGATCGGAGGGTAGAGAGCTTAATGGAGGCTTCCAGAATGGGGTTCGTTGAAGATGGAGGGCGGAGGGGAGAAAGGTTCGTTCAGGATGGACGATGGTGAGAACCCTTCTGCGATGGAGGCTTCTAGAGGAAAGATACGCGGGAGAGGAGAGCCTGCGGTTGTTGTAACTTTTCCAATTTCTCAAAAAGAAGGCCCCTTTTTAGGAAATTTTTGTAAAGCGGTTAGAAAGGGAGGTTTTTAGAAAAATCCACTTAAACCATTTTGTTTTCTTCGTAGTTTTTCCAAAATTATTTTTTTTTATGTTATTTTTCTATTTTTTTTTGCAGTTTTAAAATAAAATCCTAAAGTTTTACGAGAAATCAAAGGTTAAAACTAATTTTTTTTGGTGTTTTTGTAAAAGTATTTACAAAAAGCTATTTTGAGAAAATTTCTTCAGAAAATGCATTAGGATCCGGGTTTTGAGAGAATACGGATTTAAAACACTGAATTCGGATCCGGAATTGAATTTGAATACATCAGTATAGAATTTAATTCAGAAAATCTGAAGAATGACTGAAATTTATCTTTGAAATCGCTTTGATTTTCTCAGAAGATGGAGTCAGGGGTAAAAGGGGTCATTTTGCAAATCTTTGAAAAATTTGGGGTGTTCACAGATGCCCCTCTTTGCTACTAAGCTGGTTGAAAGCCGAGCTTAGTGGCAAAGACAACACTCCAAATTTTGAAAATGCCCCCAGTCAGCAGATCTGAACTGGGTGTGGAAGAATTATTTTGAAAATATGGCTTCTCAGGCTTAAAAACCTTACCCTGAATGGTTTTGGGGGGACGAAATCCTCGAATATGATGTGATCAAATGATAGGAATGAGGAAATCGTGATGGGACTTTGAGTGAATATCCCGAAATGGTGGAATAAGAATTTTGATCAAGCCTCATGGGTGAGACAAGATACGCTTTTGGAATGATTCAGGTTTAGCCCTTATCCTGGATGGGACGAAGATGTATCAAAAAATGAATTGAATGAGGAAAGGAATTCATGAGAACCTTGATGGGACATTTTTGGAGAATGTCTCGGGAAATGAAACTCGAGTATGATCCTTTCTTGGATGAATATATGAAGCGTGAATTCCTTGATGGGAAGAACTATGATGGGATTGGAAGGAAACATCTCGTTAGAATGAGGAATCTCATTGGAACGAGTCTCAGGTTTAACCCAAACCTGAAAGGAAGATACCTCGTGAAGCGGGGTTTCCGGTTAACTCTTAGTCTGAATAGGAAATCTACCATACGGGTTTCTCAAATGGAGAAACCATAATGGGACCTTCGGAACTTGGACGAACAAATCCAAAAAGGGTTTTACGAGAGGAATAAAATATAGGGTTCCCTAAAGCTTTAAAAAGGGGAAGAAATTGGGCGCCTCATTGCTGAGACTGAAATAGATTTTAAAGTAAATGACCTCTCGCAGATGGTTCAGGTTTGACCCTTATCCTGAGTGGGAAACACCATACGGAATCCTTGACTGAAGAAACCGCGATGGGACAGGAAGAGATACTTCAACTGAATGAGGCAACTCTTCTGAAAGATATAGACAACGCTAAGTTGCATAAAAAATGGACATTAAATGTTTATTTCATTTTTGGAATAGCTAGAAAACTTTGCCAATAAGATAAAATCGTAGTAGGTTCAAATGCTTGGAAATGTGCGCGTATGTGCGAAGATATTCCCTCTTTTACCTAGAGTATTTCCTCCAATGAGGTTAACTCCTCAGTTCTAAGAGTCAGATTCAAAATTTTAGCGTTGATGATTTTCTTCAAGGAAGCTATCCATTTCTTTGATATGAGAAAAGAAGAAATATTCTTAATTTCATAAAAGCAAGTAATGAAATGATATTGATAGAAGAATTTTGCATGAGAAAATGTGACTTCTGACAACTTTGGCAGTTTGATATCTGGGTGTTTTCCCATGATGATCCTTTTGCACTCTTTTTGAGTCAATGAACTTTCTCAGGTTTTTTTTATGTCATCCTTCATTTGGATGTATTCTAACTTTCCTCTCTTTTTCAGGGAAGGGTACGTCACAAACTCCTTCATCTTGGAGATGTTTTGATCCTTCTTTTATCTCAGAGATTCTATATGATATTGGCTCAAAAAGGTCTTAAGATGTGGCTGAAATCAAATATCTTTTAGGGTTTGTCGGTAGGTTCATCACACTCGCCTTCATCTTGACGGTGATCTGAACTTTTTCCAGGAAGGATCCGTCACAAACTCCGTCATCTTGGAGATGTTTCCGATCTTCTTTGACCCCGGGGGTCTACTCGTTTAATTCGCCTTCATCTTGATGACAATTGAGAGATCCCTTTTGCGGATATTTGATTGCAACTTTTAAACGAAATGAGAAGATATGGGTTGAGTGGATTCTTTTTATAGCTCAAGATATTTCCGCTGCCTGATTGTCAGAAAGTCATTTTTAAACATGCACCATAGCCAAGATCAATATCAATTCGCTTCTGGCTTTTCAACATCATTGAAGATTTCTTTTATTGATCATATCGAGGACATTTCTTACATCCTTTTGGTTGATCAACAGGAAAAGTTTTGAATTTTACCTCTTTTTCGCAAAAAGTTTCACCTTTTGGAAGGAAATATTAGAGGTAATATGAGGAAATTCTTTTTGTGTAGTCAGACTTTTAGAATCAACTAATGCTTTTAGCAAATTGGCAAATTTTTCATGAATTTCTTGTGAAATAATCACTCAATATAGATTTTGATGAGACATTTAGTTGTAATTTAAAGAAATAGTGTAAGAATCAGACTTTAGAAAACTGGTCTGAAAATACATTAGGTTTTGGAAATCCCGACCAGTTTATAAGAAACTGGATTTTTGATAATCCCGACCAGTGAAAAATACTGGATTTTGAATCCCGACCAGTTATGAAAACTGGATTTGAAAATTCCGACCAGTTATAAAAACTGGATTTGAAAATCCCGACCAGTTATAAAAACTGGATTTGAAAATCCCGACCAGTTATAAAAAACTGGATTTGAAAATCCCGACCAGTTATAAGAACTGGATTTGAAAATCCCGACCAGTTATAAAAACTGGATTTGAAAATCCCGACCAGTTATAAAAACTAGATTTGAAAATCCCGACCAGTTATAAAAAACTGGATTTGAAAATCTCGACCAGTTATAAGAACTGGATTTGAAAATCCCGACCAGTTATAAAAACTGGATTTGAAAATCCCAACCAGTTATAAAAACTGGATTTGAAAATCCCAACCAGTTATAAAAACTGGATTTGAAAATCCCGACCAGTTATAAAAACTGGATTTGAAAATCCCGACCAGTTATAAGAACTGGATTTGAAAATAAAGGATTTAATCTGATAGTTTTGAAGGTGATTGACTTTGGGAGGTTATAACCCAAGGGTTGAGAAAATGATGAGATTTTGAAGCTATCACAACCAGTGGTTGGGAAACTGATAGAATTTGAAAGATTGAAGATCTTGGAAATGATAGAATTGAGGAGTCTCACCCTAAGGGTTTGATCTTTTGGAATACACGACCAGCGGGAGCCGGATCTTTTGGAATACAGGACCAACGAGATGCTGGATCCTTTGGAAATACATGACTAGCGAGATGCTGGATCCTTTGGAAATACATGACTAGCGAGATGCTGGATCTTTTGGAAATACATGACCAACGAGTGTTGGATCCTTTTGGAAATACATGACCAACGAGATGCTGGATCCTTTAGAAATACATGACCAATGACTGTTGGATCTTTTGGAAATGCATGACCAACAAGATGCTGGATCCTTTGGAAATACATGACCAACGAGTATTGGATCCTTTTGGAAATACATGACCAGCGAGATGCTGGATCCTTTAGAAATACATGACCAACGACTGTTGGATCTTTTGGAAATGCATGACCAGCGAGATGCTGGATCCTTTGGAAATACATGACCAACGAGTGTTGGATCCTTTTGGAAATACATGACCAGCGAAATGCTGGATCCTTTAGAAATACATGACCAACGACTATTGGATCTTTTGGAAATGCATGACCAGCGAGATGCTAGATCCTTTGGAAATACATGACCAACGAGTGTTGGATCCTTTGGAAATACATGACCAGCGAGATGCTGGATCCTTTAGAAATACATGACCAACGACTGTTGGATCTTTTGGAAATGCATGACCAGCGAGATGCTGGATCCTTTGGAAATACATGACCAACGAGTGTTGGATCCTTTAGAAATACATGACCGGCAAAAGCTGGATCTTTTGAAAATACATGAAGTTTTGGGAAATTTAAGTCAGAACTCGAATTTAGAAGGAGAAAAGTTTTTGGTCAGAAGATAGATTTTAGAAGGTTACCGGTGTGAGAACCGGATTTTTCAAATGAGCTCAATATATGATTAAAAAGTTTGAGAAATAACCAGTGTGAGAACTGGGTTTTGAATATGTGCTAGTTTTTGAAGATGAGTTTTTAGAAGATAATTCAGGATTTATCCCCTTATCCTGAATGGGGGAAAATAGTAAAAGAATACCTCATTGAGAGGAGGCATCAGGTTTATCCCTTATCCTGAAAGGGTATTTTTAAAGATAAAGGTAGATGGAATTTTAATAAGATTGACGAAAATTTATTTAAAATTTGACATAAATGAGCAATAGCTTGATGAAAATTTGATCAAAACCAAAAAGTGAATCAAATGAAATGAAAATAAAGATCACAAGATCAATTGAGAATTAACAAAATTTGAAGAAAAAAGCTTTCGTCTAATCCTGCCTGCATATGATGAAGAAGATGATTATAGATCAATAAAATGCCCAAGCATCATAAAGAAGAATGTAAGAATTGATAGAAGATCATTGTTTTATTGAAATGTTTCTTTGAATAGTACAAAAGGTTTTAGAACGAAAATTCTAAGTATAAAATTTCTTCAAATGCAGAGCATTGATGGGATCTGGCATTTCAACCTCGTCTGCATTGATCAGACGATAAGAATTGCGAGGTAATGCTTCCTTGACCACATAAGGGCCTTCCCAATTGGGTGACCACTTGCCCCGTGGTCGATGTTTGAGATGAGTCGTCGATCTAAGCACCAAATCGTTAACTCGAAATCTTCTCTCAATGACGGACTTGGCATAGTGTCGAGCTATCCTCTGTTGATAAGCTTGAGCGTGCTCTGCTGCCTTGAGCCTTTTTTCATCTAGCAGATCCAGCTGCACCAATCTCTGCTGCTGATACTGATCGAGTGACAATTCTATAAGGGAAGAAAATTTGAGAGCGGGCTTTTGGATATGGAGAGGCAATACCACTTCAGTCCCGTAAACAAGTTCTGAAGGAGTGGCATTAGTCGGAGTCCGAATGGTGGTCCGGTATCCCCAAAGTGCGTCATGAATCTTCTCATGCCAATCTCGACCTGTTTTCACAGTCCTTTCCAAAATATGAATCAAAATTTTATTGGTGGCCTCTGCTTGGCCGTTCCCTTGTGGATAATAGGGAGCTGAGAAATGATGGCAAATTCTGAATTTAGAACAAAAGGTTTTCATCATCTCACTTTTAAAACGAGTTCCATTGTCTGAGACAATATCATGTGGTATGCCGAAGCGACAAAGGATGTTCTTGTGAATGAAAGAAACCACATGACGGCCTTCTACCGTGCGTAGAGTAACAGCTTCAACCCATTTTGTGAAATACTCTGTCGCAGCCAGAAAGTATTTGTGGCCGTTGGAAGCAGAAGGAGTAATTGGGCCCACGACGTCAAAAGCCCACATAGAAAATGGCCAAGGAGAAACAATTGATTGTAAATATGTGGCCGGAGCATGAATGTAAGGCGCGTGCAATTGGCACTTGACGCACTTCTTCACAAATCTATGACAGTCCTGCTGCATGGTATTCCAGTAGTAACCTGCTCGGACGATCTGCTTGACGAGCGTTTGATAGCCGACATGACCACCATAAATCCCTTCATGTGCCTCTTGGATAACTTCCATAGCCTCTTCTTTGTCTAAACATCTGGCATATTCAGAACTGAAACCACGACGGTAAAGGACATTGGCGAGAATGAAATAACAGGTAGACATACGTTGAATCGCACGTTGCTCCCTTTTTGGCATCTCTGGTGGAAATTCACCAGTTTCGATGAAATTTTTGATGTTTTGATACCAGGGCTTCTTCTTTTGATTGACCTGGTTTACTTGCATAGCTGAAGCGAAAGCAGGTTGCTCAAGTATGCCAACTTCGAAAGAATGACATGATTCACTGCCTTTGAAGGATAAAATTGAGCCCAGACTGGCTAAACCATCGACTATCTGATTATGCTCTCTTCTGATGTGGCTGAGCTGAAATTCTTCGAAACTGTTCATGAGAGCTGAGACGATCTTCTGATACGGAATCAATTTGGAATCTTTCACTTGCCATTCAGTGTTAACTTGACTGACAACAAGTAGTGAATCGCCAAAAGCATGCACTCTCTTGACATTGAAACTTTGCATAATTTTGAGGCCCTGTATTAGAGCTTCATATTCGACCATGTTATGAGTGCATTGGAAACCAAGCTTGAGGGAATAAGGGATCATTTCTTTTTCTAGAGTGATTAACATGACTCCAATCCCTATGCCAGACATGTTTTTAGAGCCATCGAAGAACATGTTCCAAACTGGGGGCTGTTGGATATTACAGACGTGCTCATTAGGAAAATCATCCTCTGCTTTAATCTCTTCTGTCAAAGGAAAATCTGCCAACTGATCTGCGATCGCTTGGCCTTTAATCGACTTTTGAGAGACATACTCTAAGTCATATTGCATTAGGAGGACTTGCCACATTGCAATCCGTCCAGTAAGAAATGGTTGTTCCAAGATGTATCTTAGAGGATTAAGCTTCGATAGGAACTTGATTTCAGAAGCCAACAAGTAATGTCTCAATTTCTGGCACATCCAAACCAGAGCTAGACAAGTCTTCTCCATCTGAGAATACTTCTTTTCATAATCGATGAAAGTTTTGCTCACGTAGTAGATGACGTGCTCTATCAGACTGCCTTCTTCATACTGCGCGAGGAATCCACCACAGGTATTCTGATTGACAGAAATGTATAGTAAGAGAGGTTTTCCCAACTTAGGCGGCTTCAAGACTGGTGGATTAAGGAGATACTGCTTGATGCGTTCAAACGAGAGCTGACATTCTGATCCCCATTCAAATTTAACTCCTTTTCTAAGCAAATGGTTGAAAGGCTCGCATCTCATGGCCAAATTAGAGATGAATCTGCGAATAGACTGAATACGTCCTTGAAGGCTTCACAGTTCTCTCAGTTTAGTTGGAGGTGGCATATCAATAATGGCTTTTGCCTTGGCCGGATCCACCTCGATTCCTTTCTTACTGATAATGAAACCGAGTAATTTGCCAGACTCCACTCCAAAAACACATTTTTGAGGGTTAAGTCTCAATTTATAGAGAATAAGTCTTTCAAAAACTTGACTAAGAGCATCAAGGTGATCCTCTTCTTCTTTAGACTTAACTAGAATGTCATCCACATATGCATCCATATTTTTGTGCATTTGATCGTGGAAGATGACGGCCATTGCCCTTTGATAAGTTGTTTCGGCATTTTTGAGCCCGAATGGCATGACTGTATAGCAAAAGGTACCCCATGGTGTAGTAAATGAAGTCTTCGACTGATCACGAACGGCCAGCTTGATCTGATTATAGCCTGAATATCCATCCATGAAAGAAAACATGGCATTACCTGTTGTGCTGTCGATCAACAGGTCAATATTAGGAAGTGGATAATCATCTTTCGGGGTGGCCTTATTGAAATCCTTGAAATCAATGCAAATTCGAACTTTTCCGTTCTTTTTAGGGACTGCCACGATATTTGCCAACCAATCTGGGTAATCAATGGCCCGGATGAAGCCTGCTTTTAATAAATCTTCAAGTCCTTCCTTGACTTGTTGCTCAACCCAAGGGTCTAATTTCCTTAGTTTCTGCTTGATTGGTCTGGCTTCTGGTTTCAATTTGAGTCGATGTTCAACCAACTTGGGATCTAATCCTGGCATATCTTCGTAAGTCCAGGCAAATACTTCCTGATGCTTTTTAAGAAATTGGATGAGTCTTGCTTTTTCAACTTCGCTTAGACCCGACCCGATTTTGAGAATTTTCGGATCATCTCTCGACCCAATGTTGATATCCTGAATTGGATCTTGAATCAGAGATGAGGGATCATCCTGCTTCTGAATGTGAGCAAATTCTGGCAATTCCTGAATAGTGGAATCAAATTCGGTTGGCTCTTCGGTCTGCTCTGCTGCCTGACTGACCTCTGCTCTGTCTTTCATCTCAGGAAACCTTGCCAATTTTAGATATTTGGGATTGATAACAAATTTTGTCATTGATTCAGGAGTTAATAGTCCTGAAAATGCCAAGAGGAGGTTTTTAAGAGAAAATACAAGTCAAAAAGTGAGCCTTTCATACAAAGCAAGGAATAATGGCATAGACAAAATATAAGAAAAGAATGATAGATGCTCAAGTGTGAAGAGAAAATTGATCTTTCATTGATTGGAAATGAAGTATTTACAAGACATTGACAAAAGAAATGGGACTGTGTTGTCCCTACAAGACTAACAAAAAGATAAGAAAAGAAAGCAGGAAAACTAAGGCATCATCTCTACTTGTTCCCTCTTACAAATACTGTTTTCTTGTTGGAATCTTGGCCAGTGAATCCCAACCCTGAACTGTCTGCATGCTGGACTAGAATGATAGGCTCTATCATGCCGTCTTCATCTTTTCCCATGCCCCGAAATGGCTGATATCCATGTTTGATCAACAGATTGAATCCCTTTCTTGCTTTGGAAAACTGAAGAAATAAGGGATGATCTTTAAAGGAGGTGTAATTGATGCGGCCTCCTAATTTGAAAAAACAAGGTCCCTGCCATTGGACCGTAGCTGCAACATTCTCTTCGTTCATGACATCTTTCAATTTTAACATCTCTAGACTGTCACTGAGATTGATTTTCTCTGCCTCCCGGATGCTGGGAATATCTGCTGTAAATGTCGGACGAGGAATCATAGGCTGTGGTAGCCTCTCTTCAGGGTCTTCACCCAAGATGGTAGTAATCATTCCTCCCTTGGACCACTTGATGCACTGGTGGAGGGTCGATGGAACGGCATTGGCATTGTGGATCCATGTTCGCCCCAACAAAAGATTGTAAGTTGGCGGCACATTGACAACATGGAATAGAACCGTGTGCACTGAATAGTTGATGAAGATTTCCAAAAAGATCTTGCCTTTGGCAGTCTGCCTGTGATTATCAAAGTCGTAGATGGTAATGGGATCAGGCACGTACTCTTCTTCCTTCAATTCGAGGGCCTTTGTCGTCATTTCCGGGCAAATGTTGAGGCTGCTGCCTCCATCAACGAGCACATGCGGGACAGTCATGCCCCTGGTCCTTACCACAATATACAGCACATTGTTATGGAATGAATGAGGCTTTGGCAGATCCTCATCTGAAAAAGTGATAGGCACGTTAGTCATCGCCTGATTCACAATCTGCGCCATGTCTTTTGGCGTAGTGCCCGACTTCACTTTGATCTTTCTTAGTAGATCATCTAATTTTTCCCGATGCTGGGGAGAATGATGAGTCAACTCGAAAATGGAGATGCTGGAGAGCGCTGTAATAGACTTCTGAAGGCTTTTGGCCCGCTCTTCTACTGCCTCGGAGGTTTCTGCCTCCTCTGTGCAGGCTTCCTTTTTCAAAAATCTTTTTGGAAAAACTTGGGTTCTTCCATTTTCAACTGACATATTTCTGATGTTAAAAAATGAGAGGATATCCCCTCTCCGAGATGCAGGTTGATCCTGATGTAGAACCATCACCTGATGCTGCAAACTTATTTCTTCGCTGGAATATGGATGTATGTGACTCTGCGGAAGGAAAGAATGTTTAGAAATGGTTGATGCTGAATGCTTTGGGAATGGGGCGGACAGGATGTCCATTTTGCCTTCTTCTTCATCCTCGATGAGGATGCTTTTATCAATGCAGTCCTGGATCAGATGCTTCAGGACGAAACAATATTCAGTGTCATGGCCCATTGCTCTATGGAACTTGCAATACTATTCCTTAAATCTTCCCATGATCACTGGCGGATCTGCAACTTTGGAAAGTTTCACCATTCCGTGAGATAGCAAATATTCTAGAATCTTTTCCAGAGGTTGGTCAAGGGGAGTAAATTTTCGATCTCTGCTCCAGTTTATATGCTTGGGTTTTTCTTGAAGATCCCCTTTTTGTTGAGGACCGGTCGGGAGAGGTTTATCATTGTTCTTGAAGAACTTCCCCTTTCTTCCTCTGCTCTGCTCGGGCTTTGTGCCACTACCGCTGCCCTGCTTGCTGCTACTGCTCTGGTCATCCCCTGGAACCTCGACGGAGTATGTGAGCTTTCTTCTTTGGGTCCTGTATATTCTTGGTCAGAGTGACATCTTCGTACATTCCATTTTCTACCCCCATCTCGAGCCATTTTGCTCGCTCCGTCAGTTAAATAAATGACTTGGAAGGATATGGGAAAAGGAGGCTTTTTAGGGGCTGGGAGAAATTGTTGAGAATGACTTGGAGGGCATGTTCCTCAGAAATAGGGTTTCTCATTTTGTTGCAAAGGCTCCTCCACTTGTGAATGAAATCTCTGGCCTTTTCATTAGGCTCTTGCTTCAGGTTGCACAAATGGTTCAGGGTGGGTAGAGCTTCCGTGTTGAACAGGAAGCGTTCAACAAACATGTTGACAACTTTGTCAAAATCCCTCAATTCGATGGGATTGACATGCTCATCGTACCATTTGGCAGCTATCCCCTCCAGACTGCGGGGAAAACAGAGAAATAGGGCGTGGTTGTCTTCACTGAATCGGGCACATTCGGCGAAAAACATTGCCAAATGGGCCTTGGGATCTCCGGATCCATCAAATTTAATGAATTTTCGGGGGAGGTTCTCCAGATTGATGTCCCCTTCCAAGCTGAGGTAGAAGTCTTGCCTAGTGTATGACCTCTTTCCTTTATCACAGATTTGTAGGTCTTTGACTATCTTTGTCAATGCTTGGATGGAATCCTCCGCAGGGGCCCCATACTTGGGTTTGTTTACTAACACTGGCTCTTCTACTGGCCTCTTGGATGATCGCAGATTTTTCGGGATGTAGATCAGCTGCTCTTCTTCTTCGGAGACTTCTTCTGCTGACCCGGAATCCTCAGAGGTGCTGTCACGCTGTACTTTCTGCTTGCTAATTTTGACCGGCTTCTTTATGGGCTTCTTCTTAGCTTTGCTCTTGGAAGCTGCCTTCTTGGGAACAGCCTTAGCCTGCTCGACCATCATCTTGGTCATCATTTTTTGAAAGACCCGGTACATGGCCGGATCAACGTCGCTTTCATCCCCTGATTCATGCTTCTTGGATACTCTAGGAGAATTCATCTCCTCTGGTTCGCTGTCACTGTGCCGTTGAGCAGCCTGCTTACCAGCCCTTGTTTGAACCATTTTCAGATGCCAAAGTTTTCCTGCAGAAATATGGGAATGGTTAGAGTATGGAGAAGCTTTTAAAAATTATAACTTTTTTAAGGAAAAAGAATGAAGGATTTTGGTAGACAATTTCAAGAGATTATCCCATTACCCGGGATTGGGTCATCACACGATTTGTGATAATTGTGTTACCATTTGATGATAAGAGAGAAATGTGCCTTGTTACCTAGGCGAGGTCGTCAACCATGATGAAATATATTAAAGAAAATGTGGGAGGAATATCCCATTTACCTGGGACGAGGTCGTCACCAAAATTGTGACTATTTGCACTATAAAACAAAATACAAGAAGTAAAGTTTTGGCAAAAAGTAATTTTTATTGATATTTTAACATTCAAAGACAAAGAGAGGGTGGGCAGACAGTTTTCCACCACTCTCGATATTCAGATGATACATTTGACCCAGGAAATACAGACAGAGAAATAAAGGAGTCCCAGGTATATTTTGTGACATGGTATGCCCCAGACCACTGATCCGACTGCAGGTTGAATTCTGGCATGTTGCCTGTCGGGAAGCGGGTGTTGGCACGAACCTACCGCTTCGAAAACTGCCTAAGACATCGTTTCGGCTGATAATCAACACAAAAGAAAGGGCCAAGCAATCTATAGCGTTTGTCACGAGCATAGGTGTATCGAGGAACAGTCTTCCTTCTGTCAAAGAAGTCCTAAGTAATCTCCTCCTGATGCAGTTTCTCGATCAAAGCTTGACACTGAATGGTTGACTTCGGCTGCTTACTGTTGAATCTGAAAGAACTGGCCTTCGAGGGAATGTGTCGCAGGAACCACGACTACATGGCGTAGGTGCATCCTTCTACCAGAATGGTTTCTCCAAGAGCAAATCGAGCCAAGCCTCTGTAAAGGAAAGCTAAGGCTGCCATAGAAACTGATAGCTGACAGGTCTGCTTGCTTCCCCATCTTCGAAAGAGCTGGGCGACTCTAATATCTATGAAATTCTGACCATCTTGGAAGAAAGCTAATCCAACTGTGCACAGGATCATGGCATGCTGAATCTTGTCTTTCATTGCTCGAGACAAAGTGTTGACCTCCTCGTAAGTTCCATACTTGCGATAGAGTCCGAATAGGTCAATGAATTGATTCCCACCAATTTCAATAAGAGGCCAGGATCTGCTTCCGGTTGCTCTGGCCAAGGCTTCTCGAACATCTACCCCTTTGATGTTGATTAAAAACTACTGCTCGACAGGATCATCTGGCTGGCCAGCTGGTTCGGGCAATCCCATAATATCATTAAACTCATCCATCAGTAGAGTCATCTCTCCCCAAGGAAACCAGAATGTGCAGATACGTGGATTCCACCGTTCTGCCATAGCCTGAATCAGAGCTCCGTTGATGGTTCGCTTGCCTACCGCTGATGCCATCTCCAACCCACAGTCATCCAAGTGATCTGGGAACATACGCGAGAAGGTGGCGAACCAAGAATAATACCACCGGGGGAAGAAAGGACGAGACTGGATGACCCGTTGATCCGGGGATCCATCCTGAATCTGATAGAAGACATAATCTCGGGGAAAGACAGCATCGAGGGAATCAGACGCCATTTGGAATGATACTGGGGTAAAGAAGAAATGAGGAGAATCAGATAGAATGCAGGACTTACGGATAGACTCTTTGAAGAATCAAACTTGGAAATTTTGAAAAGGTTGAGGAAATTTTAAAGGAATTTTCCAGGGTTTTTGAAGAAAATTTGATCTAAAAGAGAAAAGAAATGTAGGTAGATAAAAATATACACCTGGGGTTTTTGAAAATAAGGGTAAGTTTTTGAATAATACACCCAAGGTTTTTGAAAAGGGTTTGATACATATATATGAAAGAATAAGAGAATTATCATACAACTAAAGTTGCACAAACAAGGATGCGCACACAGCATTCCCTAAAGGCTGACTCTAAATACAATATTTGAAATGGCTTGTAAGACCTTAATCCTAACTCTAGGGTTCAGATCATCTGATTCCAATCAAGATACGCCGATATACCCAAGCCGAAGCTCGAAGTACGTGGCATAGAAATATTTCTCCGGTTCTAAGGTAATGGCTTCCCAACATCCTTGAGTGCCTACCGATATACCTCAGACTATGGCCCTTAGGTACGTGGTAGAGGGGCGCGAACCCAAATAAGTAGTCCAGTTGTGAGGTTCTCTCCCGAACTATGGTTCAGTGAGACAGCCCAGCAACGTGAAGACCGGGACAATGTAGGTAGGGAGGTTTTCAAAATATGCTCAACATGCAAGAAATCAGATGGCTCTAATGCAAGTCCTAAAGAGATAGATTAAAATGAAGAGAAGCATACACTTGCGTACATTGTTTTGCATTCAATCCTAAAAATTGAGGAGAGTTGTATTTCAAACCTAGATCTAATGTGAGCATGGAATAATCTCCTCAATATGGTCCTACCAAACCATGCTTAAATCCTATATGCGATGATGTCAGCTTTAGAACAGAGTCTAGGCTCCTAAGGTTTGCATGGAAATGAAGCTGACATATGTAGAATAAAGACTTAGATAATATCAAAGCAAAGTAAAAGGCATAAATTCGACCGGACGGAGACGTGTCCCATCACGGTCGCCAAAACTGTGTTCATCGCAAATTTTTTCCTCTCGTAATATTCTCTCTTTTTCTTCTCTTTTCCTTTCCAATCTCTATTTCCTCCTTTTCGAAGGGAAAAAATAAAAGACAAAAAGAAAGAGAGAAGAGAAAAGAAAAGAAAAGAGGAGAAGAGGAATTCTTTTGCGGGGTCTCACTTGACCTTAATTTTGAAAGTATTTGAAATAACTCGCCTCCGTTTTTTAAATATTTGTGGGAAAACTGGGAGACGGGATCCGCTCGTCGGTACGAGGTTCGACCGTTCCTGGCGCCTTTACCAGGGGTAATCGAACCAAGGGTCAAATTTATGCCTTTTGCTTTGCTAAAAAATTATCTAAAAATTTATCCTAAGTCTAAATGCACAAAGAATCATGCTTGTGCAATGCAAGAATGTATGCTCTTTTTGAAAAATGTTTTGAAATTTTCCAAGTGTTTCTGAGATGAATCTGATGACAGAGTGAAGAAATGGTTTCTAACTTAGAGCTTAAGATTTAAAGTTCTAAGTTTTTGGAATAATCAGAGCTTGGAAAAATAGATCTGGATCTTTAAGAGAAACGATTTTGAAGCTGAGATAAAAGAAGAAGAAAGGAAATTTCAAAGTCATAAATAGACTCTGAATCAGAATAAAGATGAAAATGGAGTTGAACTCTAACTTTGAAGTTTTGAAATCAGAATGAAATGTGGGAAATCTAAAGGGAATTGAGAAATAAAATTGATTTGAAAGTTGGAATTCAAGATGGGATCTGAATCCAAAGTCTAGATAGAGTTGAAATTTAGGAGGAGATTGAATTCTGGATTTAGAATCCTAAATAGGGATTGGATTTGAATTTTGGGATGAAATGGAATTGGTTTTAAGAATTGGAATTGGGAATAGAAGTTGATTTGAAATCAGGAGTTCAAGATGGAATTTGAATCCAGAGTCTGGATTCTAAATAGAGTTGAGATTTAAATTGGAATTCTGGATTTAGAATCTGAAGTAGGAATTATATCTGAATTCTGGGATCCAAGATGAAGTTGGATTCTGATTTTAAAATGGATTTGGATCTAAGATCTAAGATTGGAGGGAGAATTGGGTTATGGATCCTATAATGGAATTGGATCTGAAATCTGAAATCCAAAGTAGAATTGGGTTCTGGATCATAGAATGGATTTGGATCTGAAATCTGAGATCCAAAAGTGGAGATTGATACTTGGAAATCTGGATCCAAGTTGAGATTAGGATCTAACTTTGGATTTGGAGGATTCTGAAAGCCCAAATGGGGTTTTTAGAAGATGGATCTGGGTTTTAAAAACCCAGATTGAATTTTTAAAACTTTAGGAAGATTCAGATTTTGAGATTCAAAATCAATCTCAAACTGTGATATGAAGATAAAGAGATAAACTTGATTTTGATTTTGAGAATGAATCAGAAACTTCAAAGTTTAATTTGAACTTTGAAATTGAATTTTGAATTTGGGTTGGAATTTTTTAGTTTGAATATGAAATGATTTTGAAATTCCAAAGTCAAATTGGACTTTGAAATTGAGATAGATTTGGAATTTGAAATAGAATTTTGAAGAAGAGATATTCATAAACACTTGGACTTTTGAAAAAGAATTTTGAAAATATGATGCAATTCTATCCTAAGTGATGAATGAATTTGAATAATTTGAATTTGGTTTTTGAAAAGCTATCCTATTCTTTAAATGAATTAAAAATGAGGTTGAATACATAATACATCCCTGACTATGGTCATTGAATGTATTATATAATAACTACATTTAAATTCAAGTGAAGAATAAAATACATTTTAGTGTTTTTATAGAATTTAAAATAAAGTTAACTCTCAACATACCCTGACAATGGCCATTGGTATGTATATTGAATTAATTTTAAATTAAATTTTGATAAAAGAAAAAAAAATTACAGAAAATATGATGGTTTTTGAAAAGGATCTAGTGTGGATCCAGTGTTATTTTATAAAAGATAAAAATACTAAGTCTTGTTTATATCCCGACTATGGCCGTTGATGTAAATCATCAACTTAGGATAAATTTACCTTTTATGAAATGGTGTACGTGCCATTCGTGTTATAACATTGTGAGAATTTGAGAAATAAAGGCCAAAAATGCATGAAAACATGCAATTCATGATATTTACAATGCTCATTCGTTCTACCTAGAACAGGAAATGTAAATTCTCATTAAGGCCTAACTATTACAACTCATAAAATCAAATTTGCAGCTTCGAATAATAACTTTATCCACATATTTCCTGCAAAACAACCGGGTTAATAATGAAAAGAGAGAGAAAATCACATATATCATATGGAAATCAAATGGTGAAGAGATATGTATGATGAAAAGGATGGAAAATGGCACATATATGTAAATACATATGTACACATATATATACATATGGGTGTATATATGTATAGGTAAATGTGTATATATCAATAACTTGGGAAAATATAGGGGTATACATAGATATATATATATATATATGCATATATATATATACATATATATGTATACACACGTGGGTATGGACATATATATATATAGATATTTATACATGAATACAGAACATCAAATGAGAAGCTACATATGAAAAAGACATTCAGAATTTTGCCTTGGAGTAAATGAGAGAATGTCTTTTTACGCAGCTTTGTTTACTGTGTAGTGAATGGTATATCATACACACACACACACAGTGACTCAGCAAATATGAAAAATCAGCAGATGTGCAAGCATTAGAGGAGGGGCCTAGGCCATGATGGTAGGTGCGTGAATCATAGCAGTGCATGGGCACTGCTATGGATATGCAAATGGTTACAACAGTGCTAGGCACTGCTGTAAATATGTGACAGGTTACCACAAATGGAGGGGTTGATGAGACTGCAGGGACATAGCCACAGGGTGGCTGTGGACAAGATGGTGTTGGTGACAGATTCTCCGCGAAAACAGTGGCAGCAAGATAGGTGCTGTGGTGACCTAGTGAAGTGATGGTGAACAGTAAGATGAAGACATGTGAGGGAGTGAATAAATGGTGGGGATGGTATGGCAGGTGCAACAAAGGGACTAAGTGTGAATATATGGCAGCTGTGAAGGAAATGGACAACAGACCTGGCAAACATCAGCTGGGTGAATCCTAAGGGTTGTACGGGTGGGGTTTTGTGAAAAGCATACAAGTGCTGGGACCTGGTGTCAGTACAGGTGGACCATCTAAAACCCTTTTTTTTTATTCATGGTAATACTGCACACCGAGTTTTGCATACGGCTATTTGACACCAAGGTTCAAGGGGTTAATCAAACTAGCAAAATGATATCCTGGTTCAAGGCCACCTCCAACAGCATGATTGACCTTGCATACTCTGTTTGGCCTTGCTCAATAGAAGCATAGGAGAACGTGATTGGGGAGCCTCAAACTGCCAATTAGGAACGTACAAACTGTACAAAAGCCCCAAATATATGTCACATAGCAAGACTCCAATAAACCAGTGGATGTAGTAACTCCCCTATCGGTCCATATTTTTGCATCACCTGGAGCTTTACATGTAGACCAAATCCCACATAAAGCTATAATGAAGTGGGTTATGGTTATTCTCTAAGGAATACCAAGCCAACTAATTATTGCTATATCGACACTGAATGTTAAATGGTTTACTCCATAAAGATATCCAACTTGAGGAAAGATACTAAGAGGGATGTGTTTTACCGATCTTACAATTGCCTTACATATTACCAGGTATCGATTGGATGCTGTCTCGCAGACAAGCCCAAGGAAGATATCAACAATGAAGAGAAGGCAACAACAATGTAGGCGAATTTCACAATGGCCATGTGATGTGAGTGAGGATGAGTGATATGCATTGATGGTGCAGAGTGTTGGCAATATCGTGAATATTGACAGTTGCTGAAAATAAATATGCAGCAGGATGAGTGAGAGAAGTGTAGTAGTGGTTCAAGACTAGGTTTTACTGAATGTAGGACGAAAGACTGAAACATCTATTATATATCAGAAAATGGAGACCGAAACAATTTTCACATCTACACAAACACATGTAAAACACAGTATCTACATAAGAAAAAAAAAATTCTGACCCCCAGAAAACTTACTGCTATCCATGCGAACATCACAAAGAAAGGAGCTCTGTTATCATTTTAAACTTCTGCATAGTGATAGGTCTTTGTGCTGGAAAACAGAGATATGGATGTATATACCAGGGGGGATGATGATAAAGCTATATATCAAATAAATGTCTCGACTAGATGCCAGATGATATGCGAGAATGTATTGAAGCAAATGGTTAAATGTAAGTCAGCCAATGAACATAAATACATGTACACCGAGGAAAGAAACAGGGTACAGTGAAAGGAATATGATAATGCATTTATGATTAAATGGAATTCATATGACCTTACTTGGGCCTGTCAATGAAGCAATTACAAAATGAGGCTAAAAACATAGGGAAAAGAAAATTTTAATAATTCTTCTATTTCACAGAAGAATCTAATGATTTTCTCCTGTCCCCAAGATCCCAAGGAACACTCATCATTCTTGAATGATAAACTCATGTATAGCACTATCAAAAGAATGGGTCTGACGAATATGGAAAGGATTTAACCTGCGGGGACCACCATTGATGCCAATTTCCTGGAGAGTGATATTTGCAGCAAACAATTATAACCAAAATTTTAGAAAGGGACGAGCATGTATATGGGCTAAAACAAAGAATAAATAATGAAATCAGCAACAACTCAAAAGAATCCACAGAGATAAACAGCAAATGAGAGCAACGCATGATAAAGAAGATCGGATATGTCATATGATGTGACCTCTATTGCAGAACTTGCTGAAATGGAGGCAGTGATGCTGTTGCATTATGTAGTATCAAGGCTGCTATTGAGCAGATCGATACTGCGAACATGCTCTTATGGACAGCAAAACGGAGGAAAGGAAAAACAAGATCATCATGGTAATGAACCAGAGTGAATGAGGTGGGAATGTGGGAAAAGCGTTGGTCTGAGGTGCATAAGGACCATTAGAAAAGTAGAGAATTCATTAAGCGTTAACACCATGGGACATAACTTTAACGTAGGTCTGAAGGTAGAGAATTTGTAAATCTGCCATTTAATCCAATACTAGTATTGACTTAAATGAAAGCAGATAAACAAATTTTTGAACTCACAACACCAGCGAAGACTGTAGTAGAATGGCTGACAGTCAAGTGATGTTTCAAATACTAAGAGCAGAAATTATGCTGCAAACATGAGATCCGAACTAAAAGAAATGAGGAGCTAATCGAGACTCAGCAGGGAAAATCGGGCCAGGATTCGGGTGAATCACGTAAGGTTTTTAGATCCGATAATTCGAGTAATGAAATTGCAGAATGAGTAAAGTAGAAAGGCAGAAGAAATGTTAGAACGTGCTTGTTCTGTCGTTGTTGCACAAAAGGGGGGGGGGTGTGATTGCTATAGGCAATCCTATCCCACCCATGGTGCATTAATGGGAGTTTAAGCAGATAAAATAAAATGAGACAATAATGAAATTTCAGAGAGAAATCAAAGAGAAAGGGGAAGCTTACTTACTTCTTGCAGGGGATCCCGAAGTAGTCTCCTGTCTACAGAAGGTCTTGAAGGATAAAGAGAAAAAAAGGGGGGGAGCGCCTTCCCTTTCGTTCTTCAGTAGGCCTGCCTCTGGTGGGTTGAAACTGGATTTTCTTCACTCTATTTGAAGGAACAGGAATGGATGCTGAAGAGGAATTGTTGTGTGTAGGTGATTATATGAAAGTCGATGGTGCTTACAGATGAGGATTCGTAACGGAATCAAGAGGAAAAAGATAGATGCTAGTAAAAAAAATGGATCCCCTCTCGTTTCTGGCTGGCCTTCCTTTATAGAGGAAAGGAGAAACTCCAGAAACCAAACTTCCGTTGCAGATCAATGGTGGGAGAGAGAGACCAACGATTGGAGGGTGGAGGGCTTAATGGAGGCTTCCAGAATGGGGTTCATTGAAGATTGAGGGCGGAGGGGAGAAAGGTTCGTTCAGGATGGACGATGGTGAGAACCCTTCTGCGATGGAGGCTTCTAGAGGAAAGATACGCGGGAGAGGAGAGCCTGCGACCGTTGTAACTTTTCCAATTTCTCAAAAAGAAGGCCCCTTTTTAGAAATTTTTTGTAAAGCGGTTAGAAAGGGAGGTTTTTAGAAAAATCCACTTAAACCATTTTGTTTTCTTCGTAGTTTTTCCAAAATTATTATTTTTTATGTTATTTTTCTAATTTTTTTTTTTTGCAGTTTTAAAATAAAATCCTAAAGTTTTACGAGAAATCAAAGGTTAAAACTAATTTTTTTTGGTGTTTTTGTAAAAGTATTTACAAAAAGCTATTTTGAGAAAATTTCTTCAGAAAATGCATTAGAATCCGGGTTTTGAGAGAATACGGATTTAAAACACTGGATTCGGATCCGGAATTGAATTTGAAAACATCAGTATGGAATTTAATTCAGAAAATCTGAAGAATGACTGAAATTTATCTTTGAAATCGCTTTGATTTTCTAAGAAGATGGAGTCAGAGGTAAAAGGGGTCATTTTGCAAATCTTTGAAAAATTTGGGGTGTTCACAACCTCCTACTGAAGCATGGTTATCAGCCTTTCAAAGGCTTGGGTAAGAACGGAGATGGACAGCTAGAGCCGATAATCCCTGACCATCACCCGCGCAGAGCAGGATTGGGATTCAAGGGCAAGAGATCTCATAAAGATACTGTCTTCATCAAAGGAATCCATTAAACGCATCTGCCATCATTCTCTTTCTTTTTCATTTCTTTGATTTCTGCAGCTTGTAGGGATGATGTCCCATTTCAGTTCATTTCCTTTAATGTCATCATTTCATTTAAGTCTTCAATAAAGTTATTAATTTTTCTCGTCTATCTGGATGCCATCCTTCTCTTCTTTCTTGATAATTTGTCTTTGAAATTCGTTGTTATTATCCTTTCCATTTCATGCAATTTGCAAAGTTTTCTAAATACTACTCGTTTCTCAAAATTTCAAAATGTCATCCTGATCAATAAGGAAACTCGTTGTCAATCCTTTAATTGTGTCGAAGCCTGCAGGAATCTATCGGGTCAAGGCAAGAACAGAGGACAGTAAGACAACAAAGCAGTCAGAAGAGCTCATAGAATTTGATTCATCTCTTCAAGAATTGCCAGAATTCGCAGCGATTCAGAAGCAAGACGAGCCATCATCCCTAGTTCACGAGCCAACTGAGACATCAATATTGGGTCAGAAGATAGTCCAAAGATTCTCAAGCTCGGTACTAGTCTGAGCACATATGAGAAGAAAAGGCTCATCTATTTTCTTAAGCAATATCAAGAAGTTTTCGCATGGACTTACGAGGATATGGCAGGCTTAGACCCCAAATTGGTTGAACATCGCCTTGTTTTAAAGCCGAATGTCAAACCAGTAAAGCAAAAATTGAGGAAAATGGATCTTCCAATCGAGAAACAAGTCAAGGAAGGACTTGAGGATTCGCTCAAAGCAGGATTCATTCGGGCGATAGATTATCTGGATTGGTTGGCAAATATCATAGTAGTTTTCAAGAAAAATGGTAAAGTTCGAATTTGCATTGACTTTCATGATCTCAATAGAGCTACTCCAAAAGATGACTATCCGCTTCCCAACATTGATCTCCTGATTGACAACACGGCAGGCCATGTCATGTTCTCCTTTATGGATGGATATTCTCGATATAATCAGATCAAGTTGGTTGTTTGGGACCAATCCAAAACATCCTTCACCATGCCATGGGGATGTTATCGTCGCAAAATTTTTTCCCGTCTTCCCTTCCTTGCGGAAGAGAAAAAGGAAAATGCTTTCGCGATTCAAACTTGACCGAATTTTGGAAATTGTTTTGAAATACTCGCCTCCGTTTTGAAAATTGCGGGAGAATCCATGGGATGGGGCTCGACCTGTCGGTACGAGGTTCGACCGTTCCTGCCGCCTTTAACAAGGGTAATCGAACCAAGGACCAAAATTGTAAAGACCTTGAAAAAAAAAATCTGTGTCGGACACGTGTCAGACACATGCCCTGCACGTGTCGGACACGTGTCACGGTCGGTCTGCCGTTTCGGACCCGGATCCGAGCTGGACCCGAGCCCGAACTCGGACCCGGCTTCTCGATCGTTCGAGAAGCCTGTGACTTTAAAAGTCACAGGCGTCTCGGGCGAGGGGCAAAACCCCTCGCCCCTTATCTCTCATCTGCACCGCCCCCATCACACTCCCGCCGGCGATCGGAGACGCCGGCGAGCGATTCCGACCGGCCGCCTGTAAACACCCCAAATTTTCACTCACCTCCCTGACATCGCCCTTAATCACCACATTTCGGTTCTCCAGAACAAATGAAGGGCAAAATGGTCATTTTCCAAGATTGAACCTTGCAGAAAGTCCAAAATTTCATTCTTGAGCCTCAAAATTTCCATATTTAGGTTCAGAGACATCTTCAAATTGCAAAATTTCAAAATCATCTTTCTGGACAAAAAGTTAGAATTTCCAAGTTCAAGCTCAGAGTGACATTTCATAGAACATGTCTGTGCATAGCATTGCATCATTTCACTGCATAGCATGTAACAACCCGTTAAAAAAAAAAAAAAAAAAATGGTTAGGATTCGGGTCGGATCCGGACCCGGACCCGGACCCGACCCGGACCCAATGGAGGCACCGCCTCCCTCGTGCCTTTAAAAAGATAAGGCAGGGGGGGTTTCAAATACGAAACCCTCCCCCTCGCTGTCTCTTCTCCCTCACCGCCTCCCGACTCTCCCTCGCTCGTCTGCTGCCGCCATTTGCGACCTCTCTCCGCCGCCGCCGCCGACCACCAGGTACGTTCTCCCTCCTCTTCTTCTCCCTTTTTTTTCGTCTCTCTCTCTCTCTCTCTCTCTCTCTCTCTCCCATTCCTCCCCCCCCTCGGTTCTTCGTTGCACAGGGAGGGGAGGGCTGAGCCTCCTCCCTGCTTTCGTACGGCAGGCGAGGGGCGGAGCCCCCTCCCTACTTCCGTACGGCAGGGGAGGGGCTGGGCCCCTCTTCCCTGCTCTCTGCTACGGCAGGGGAGGGGTCGAGCCCCTCCTCCCTGCCCCTTTTTGTTGCGCCAGCAGGGGCCATCGGCCCCTGCCTTTCATTTGCCAGCAGGGGCCCATGGCCCCTGCCTTTCTTTTGCACCAGCAGGGGGCCATCGGCCCCTGCCTTTCATTTGCCAGCAGGGGCCTATGGCCCCTGCCTTTCTTTCGTCAGCAGGGGCATAGGCCCCTGCCTTTTGTTTGCCAGCAGGGGCCTATGGCCCCTGCCTTTCTTTGGTCAGCAGGGGCATAGGCCCCTGCCTTTCATTTGCCAGCAGGGGCCTATGGCCCCTGCCTTTCTTTCGTCAGCAGGGGCATAGGCCCCTGCCTTTTGTTTGCCAGCAGGGGCCTATGGCCCCTGCCTTTCTTTGGTCAGCAGGGGCATAGGCCCCTGCCTTTTGTTTGCCAGCAGGGGCCTATGGCCCCTGCCTTTCTTTGGTCAGCAGGGGCATAGGCCCTTGCCTTTCGTTTGCCAGCAGGGGCCATCGGCCTTTGCCTTTCTGTGTGCCAGCAGGGTCCATTGGCCCCTGCCTTTCTGTTTGCTAACAGGGGCCATCGGCCCCTGCCTTTTTGTTTGCCAGTAGGGGCCGATCCCCTGCCCCTTTTGTGCGCAAGCCTATACCCTTGGTCGACAGACCCGGGGAATCTTTGGAAGCTACATCGTAATGGGGACAGATTATTACAATTGTTGATCTCCAGCGAGGAATTCCTAGTGAACGTGAGTCATCTGCTCACATTGACTACATCCCTCTTTGGGCGGCAAGGCTCATTTGGCCCTGCCCCATCCTTTTTGGTTTTGAGTCATTTGGGACCGTTGGCCCCAACTCTATGTATTGGAGAAGTTGAGTCTTTGCCTTGCTTTTGCTTTGTCGGGGCTTGCATGTTAATATCGCATATTCGCAGCTACGACGGATCTCATTCGCGCTCCGCGACCCGAGCCGTCAATTGTGTACATCCGCAGACGTCGGCAAGCTCGTAACCCTCCAAGGTAGGGGAAGATTGTACGAAAGACTTGGATAATTGAATTAAGTTCAATTAAACTAAAAACGATCAATAAAATGAATATATATATATATACATATATATATATATATATATATATTTATACGAGTATGCACTTAACTCAAGGACGCGGTTTCACGATCCTTGCCCTTTACCTTATGTCAGTCTATACTTACCATCGTGTATCACGTCGAGATCTCGTGTTGCATTCTTGCTTATGGTTTGTATGTGCCGTCACGCATCGTGGCGAGGTTCAGTGTCGCACTTCTGCTTACCGCCTTTACCTTGTCGCCGCGCTTTGCGCCTAGGCTCTTGTTTTTGTATGTATTATTACTGCTTTGCTATTGCAGATGCCGCACAGGTTTTTGCTCTTTGCATATGCCTTAAAGGCATCCTCAGGCATTCACCTCTCTCTCTTGCGACGAGAGTTGAGATGGGAGCTAGCGTTACATCCTCGTCTAAGGAGGGGGATACCTTGCAAGGATCCTGACTCCTTAAGTATGCAGTCCTGCAGACGAGTTGGAGGTTCTGTTGAGAAACATGTATCCCGTCTATCGAGGCCGGTGTCGAGTCATGCGAGGCATGTAGATACCCCGATAGCGGATGAGGTTCTAGAAAATCGCAGGCATAATGTTGGCACAAGGTACTGCTGTTTCAAAGGATATAGTAAAGTTGATAAACTTTACATCCTTGTGAAACACTCCTGTTGAGGCTTCTTTTGAGGAGCTATACCCCCTTCATCCTAAAGTACTTGTAGTCGTGCACGACACGTCTAGTACTGCGATGATCGGATGAGACGGTCGTGCGACCACGAACAGTGCGAAATGCACAATGCTGAAATCACATAAATGGCCTCACATTCGCCTTCACAGGCAAGATGCTTGAGTGGTTTAAAGACTACAGCATAGAGTGGGTCGTTAGTTAAGCAACCCCTAACGTACCTGTTCGTTTCAAGTGGTCTGTCAAGGGAGAGGACAGGACGGTACAAACTCCAATGGACAGGTTGTTAACAACCACCATACGGGCAATGATCCGGCCTCCCCAGTCATTGGAGTTAGGGGAAAGGGGCTACAATAGTTAGCTCAAAACTTCTGCAGAAGTTGGATGCATCCGTGGCACTGCTTCCTTCGGGGAATCCTCTCTCGGCTAAAGCCGTCCCTCTGGAGCGGACTCAACTAGCTTTTCGGGTTATTCAAATACATAGAATAACAGACGCCCGAACTAGTCTCAGTTGTTTCTACGTTTTGCCTGCGCGTACCCGCGGGCCAGTAATATCGAAACATAAAGTCTGTTCACACTGGTTGTTGAGTAGTGAGACTCACTTGCACTCGCTTGCACTACTGACTCACTTGGACTCACTTGCACTCGCTTGCACTACTGACTCACTTGGACTCGCTTGCACTCGCTTGCACTATTGACTCGCTTGCACTACTGATTCGCTTGCACTACATACGCGTTTGCACTATTTATCTGCTTGCATTGCTTACCTGTTTAACTGCTTATCTACTTTAAACTGCGTAACCTACTGAATGAAATGTACATAATTCAGTTTCCTTGTAGTCTATCTTGTGCACCTACTAGTTTCTTTAGCGAAACTAACCCAGTCTATGGGTACAGGTGATGAATAGGCACTTCACGGGCGATGGCGCGATGGCAAGATGGTTTCAAGACTCTCTTCTTCCTGCTCTTAGCTCGCGTCCTGATGTTTTTGGGTCTTGTAATGGATTTTCCTTGGGACATCCGAATTTTGTACTTTTGGAACCTTCTTTTAATGAAAGTGCCTTTTTCAAGTAGCATGGGTTGTATGTTTTGGTTCTTCAGCTAACGTGCCCAAAGTGGTCAACTTGCCTTTCTAAAATTAACAAAAGGATGGGCTTCCGCTTATTTCTTAAACCAACTCTGAAATAAAGAGATTCTTTTAGTCTCTTGCCTGTTTTATGAAAGGTTTGAAAGTTGAAATTTTGGGGCGTTACATCTTGGTATCAGAGCTAAGGGAAGTAAGGATTCTTGACCATTGAGCATCCGCATCGCGCTGTGAGTATACCTTTCTTTTTGCTTAGTAGGTGTTTTTTTTGCATTGTTAAGCTAAGAGGCTTGACGCGTTCTGCTTATGTACCAGCATTGCTGGGTTTTCCTAAACTACTCATGTTAAACATGAATAGTACTTATGTTTCTGGCTTATTTCGAGCCTCCTGAAAATTCTAATTATTGGTATTCCTTGTTTACTCCAAGGATGGCAAGAAACTCGAATGAAGGGTCTGCTGACGATTGGTCAGATCAGCGGGGATTCGTGTTGGATTCCATAAGTTCCCTAGCAGCGGCTATGCGAGACCAGATTCGTTCTCAAAGGGAACCAGCGCCCGTTTCTGAGCCGAAGCCGCATACCGCAGTGACGTATGAGAAATTCCTGAAGCTTGACCCCCCGACCTTCGATGGCAAGCCCGACCCAGACATGGCCGATAACTGGGTGAAGGAGGTGGAACGAGTGTTCGAGGTCTTGTCAGTGCCCAATGACAAGAAGACGTTATTCGGGACCTTTAGGCTGAAGGAGAATGCCCGCAGTTGGTGGGACATGGCCCGGAGTATGCAGTTTTCGGGAATTTCGCCCATTCCTTGGGAAGCTTTTAGAAAGGCTTTCTTGGGGAACTACTTCCCGCCTCATGCGAGGGAGAAGAAGAAGGTGGAGTTCTTGGAGCTCAGCCAAGGCAATTCGAGTTTGACGGATTATATCGCCAAATTCCAGCGCTTAGAACCCTATTGTCCCAACCTGTTCGCGGATGATTGCGAGCGAGCAGGAAAGTTTGTTCGGGGGCTAAAGGAGGGGCTCATGCATCGGGTCCTAACCAGCATGCCCTCGACCTTCTCTGCGGCAGTTGCTGCTGCCACCCTCCTGAGTGAGGCCTGGGAGCGCACTAAGAGTACACAGGGCAGGAGGCCACCCGCTACGGGTGGTGAGCCGAAGACACCTTCCGGTGACCCAGGCAAACGATCGTTCCTTCTTGTGAAGAGCGAAGGAGGAAGGAGACGATATCCTCCTTCGAAGCGTCAGCGGCCTCAGGGCAACCCTCCAGCCAGGCAGCAGACGAGCAATGTGTGCCCCAGGTGCGGTCGATCCCACATCGGGCAGGCGTGCCCGCTCGACACAGGCGGATGCCTGTATTGTGACAAGATGGGCCACTACGCGCGCGACTGTCGCAAAAAGGCGGCTGACGACGCCAGGCAGACCAGCGGAGCACCTCTGCTCCCTCGGCCACCACAGTCCCAACAGCAGTATCAGACGCCGCAACCGCAGGCGAGCGGTCAAAGGAGGGCACCGGGACGCGTCTACTCAGCCAAGGCCGAGCAGCTGACCAAGGGCGACCTAGTGCAAGGTACCCTTTTTGTCGCTAACCAAGCGGCTTTTGTGCTTTTTGATTGTGGTGCCACACACTCTTTTATTTCGGTAAATTTTGCCGAGTTTTTGCGCGTACCTGTAAAACCCTTACATAATACCCTTGAAGTGTATAACCCGATTGGAAAAAATACTGTTTGTGCGACCTACGTACCAGAGTTGGACGTAGTCCTGGCAGATTGGCATTTACCGGTTTGTGCTATCCTGCTAGTGATGACGGAATTTGACGTCATCCTAGGCATGGATTGGCTGCACAAGTATCATGCCAAGATTTTTTTTGCAGAGATAGCAAGATTGTTTTGTCTCCCCCGGGAATGCCCAAGGTGGAATTCAAGATCGTGAAACCTGTTCGGGCAAGCAAGTTGATTTCGTCGCTGAAGGCGCAAAGCTACCTCAGGAAGGGATGCACTGCCTTTCTGGTTAGTGTCGTCCAGTCCGAGCCGACGCGAGTCTCGATGGGAGACTTGGAGGTTGTGCGAGATTTTCCAGACGTCTTCCCGGAGGAACTGCCAGGCCTTCCTCCACCTCGTGAGGTGCAGTTCAACATCGAGTTGCTGCCGGGTACTGCGCCAATTTCTAAGGCTCCATATCGGATGGCACCAGCCGAGCTCGAAGAGCTCAAGAAGCAGTTGCAGGAGTTGATGGATCAGGGATTCATCCGCCCCAGCGTCTCGCCTTGGGGAGCTCCTGTCTTGTTTGTGAAGAAGAAAGACGGATCTTTGCGATTGTGCATCGACTATCGGATGCTCAACCAGGCGACAATAAAGAATAAGTACCCGTTGCCACGCATCGAGGATCTGTTCGATCAGTTGCAGAGGGCCAAGATCTTCTCAAAGATCGACCTTAGATCTGGGTATCATCAACTCAGAATTAAGGGAGATGATATCTCCAAGACGGCCTTCCGGACCAGGTATGGGCATTACGAATTTACGGTCATGCCCTTCGGACTCACTAACGCTCCTGCAGCGTTCATGGATCTCATGAATAGGGTGTTCAAACCCTTCTTGGACACCTTCGTGATCGTGTTCATTGACGACATCTTGGTGTATTCCGATAGCTGGGAGCAACATCGTGAGCACTTGAGAGTTATTCTCGAAACTTTGCGAAAGGAGCGTTTGTACGCTAAGTACTCTAAGTGCGAGTTTTGGCTCGAGGAGATCATGTTTTTGGGACATGTCATCTCCAAGGAAGGTGTGTCCGTGGATCCAGCGAAAGTCGAGGCTGTACTCAGTTGGCAGCAACCGAGGAATGTTCGTGACATTCGGAGTTTTCTTGGATTAGCTGGGTATTATCGAAGATTTATCCAGGACTTTTCTAAGATCTCTCTACCCTTGACGCAACTCCTGAAGAAAGAAGCTAGGTTCGTGTGGGACGACATGTGCGAGAACAGTTTTCTGATGTTGAAGGAACGTCTTACGACTGCTCCTATTTTGGCCTTACCTTCGGGTCAAGGCGGCTTCGTGATTTACACCGACGCTTCCGGGACAGGCTTGGGTTGCGTCTTAATGCAGAACGATAGAGTGATCGCCTATGCATCGCGCCAACTTAAAATACATGAGAAGAATTATCCGACTCATGATTTGGAGTTAGCAGCGGTGGTCTTCGCATTGAAGATATGGCGGCACTATTTGTATGGGGAGCGGTTCGAGGCTTTTACAGATCATAAGAGCCTAAAATATTTGTTCTCACAGAAGGAGCTGAATATGAGGCAGCGGCGTTGCTTGGAATTCCTCAAGGATTACGACTTTACCTTGTCCTACCACCCGGGAAAAGCGAACGTTGTGGCCGACGCTCTGAGCCGCAAGTCTCCCAGCGTTTCCGTTAATTTGTTATTTGCGGAGTGGAAGCTGATCGAGGATTTGATATCGTGGGAACCGTTTGCAGTCACTCCAGTTTCGATCAGTCTTTCCAGCATGGTAGCTCAACCTGAGCTATTATCTAGGATCTTTGTTAGTCAAAAGAGCGATGAGCAGTACGAAAAGCTGAAGGCTCTAGCGCAGCGGGCCGATACCCCCTTTCGTCTGAGTGAGGAAGGAGGTGTATGGCGTAAGGATCGTCTCTGGGTGCCAAAAGACCCTATTTTGAGAGATGAGATTCTCGCTGAAGCCCACAAGTCCAGGTACACGATTCACCCGGGCGGCACAAAGATGTTCAAAGATTTGCAGCGCAGATATTGGTGGAGTGGAATGAAGCGGGACGTAGCCGAATGCGTTTCGAAGTGTTTGACTTGCCAACAGGTTAAGATCGAGCACCAGCGACCAGGCGGAGTGATGCAGCATATGGAGATTCCACAATGGAAGTGGGAGGACATCACGATGGACTTCATCGTCGGTTTGCCAAGGACGCGGAGGAAACACGATGCGATTTGGGTGATCGTGGATCGACTCACTAAATCGGCGCATTTCCTCCCTATTCGGCTCAGTCAGTCCCTGGACAGCTTGGCAGATCTCTATGTCAGGGAGATTGTGAGATTGCACGGTGTTCCTGTGTCAATCATCTCCGATCGTGACCCGAGGTTCACCTCCAGGTTTTGGGGACAACTGCAGTTGGCCTTGGGCATGAAACTGAAATTCAGCACCGCTTTCCACCCTCAGACCGACGGACAATCTGAACGCACGATTCAGACTTTGGAGGACATGCTGCGAGCGTGCATGTTAGACTGGAAGGGAGAATGGGACTCTCATACCGGGTTGGCAGAATTCGCGTACAATAATAGTTATCATGCGAGTATCGGTATGGCCCCGTACGAAGCTTTGTACGGGAAGCCTTGTCGATCACCTGTTTACTGGGATGAGGTTGGTGAGCGGATGTTAGATTCACCTATAGTGCTACAGCACTATACTCAGCAAGTGCAGATGATCAGGGAACGTTTGCGTACCGCGCAGAGTCGGCAGAAGTGTTACGTTGATCGTCGACGTAGAGAGCTGGAGTTCTCAACAGGAGACATGGTTTTTGTTAAGGTATCTCCTACAAAGAGCGTTTTCCGTTTTGGGAAGAAAGGAAAGCTGAGTCCCCGGTTCGTCGGACCTTTTGAGATCCTGGATCGGATCGGTGAGGCGGCTTATCGTGTTGCGCTGCCTCCTCAGTACGCTCAGATCCACGACGTCTTCCACGTATCTATGCTGAGAAGATACGTTCACGACCCATCACACATCATTCATTATGATGATGTGGATATCCAAAAGGACTTGACGTTCGAGGAAAGACCAGTGGCAATCGTTGACCGTCGAGACCAAGTGCTCAGATCGAAGACGATTTCTCTTGTAAAAGTACGTTGGCAACACCATGGAATAAATGAATGTACATGGGAGCCCGAGTCGGATATCAGGGAAAAATACCCTGACTTGTATTTTGACCAGTGTAAGGAATAAAAATTTCGCGGACGAAATTATTTTTAAGGAGGGTAGGATGTAACAACCCGTTAAAAAAAAAAAAAAAAAAAAAAATGGTTAGGATTCGGGTCGGATCCGGACCCGGACCCGACCCGGACCCAATGGAGGCACCGCCTCCCTCGTGCCTTTAAAAAGATAAGGCAGGGGGGGGGTTTCAAATACGAAACCCTCCCCCTCGCTGTCTCTTCTCCCTCACCGCCTCCCGACTCTCCCTCGCTCGTCTACTGCCGCCATTTGCGACCTCTCTCCGCCGCCGCCGCCGACCACCAGGTACGTTCTCCCTCCTCTTCTTCTCCCTTTTTTTCCGTCTCTCTCTCTCTCTCTCTCTCTCTCTCTCTCCCATTCCTCCCCCCCCTCGGTTCTTCGTTGCACAGGGAGGGGAGGGCTGAGCCTCCTCCCTGCTTTCGTACGGCAGGCGAGGGGCGGAGCCCCCTCCCTACTTCCGTACGGCAGGGGAGGGGCTGGGCCCCTCTTCCCTGCTCTCTGCTACGGCAGGGGAGGGGTCGAGCCCCTCCTCCCTGCCCCTTTTTGTTGCGCCAGCAGGGGCCATCGGCCCCTGCCTTTCATTTGCCAGCAGGGGCCCATGGCCCCTGCCTTTCTTTTGCACCAGCAGGGGGCCATCGGCCCCTGCCTTTCATTTGCCAGCAGGGGCCTATGGCCCCTGCCTTTCTTTCGTCAGCAGGGGCATAGGCCCCTGCCTTTTGTTTGCCAGCAGGGGCCTATGGCCCCTGCCTTTCTTTGGTCAGCAGGGGCATAGGCCCCTGCCTTTCATTTGCCAGCAGGGGCCTATGGCCCCTGCCTTTCTTTCGTCAGCAGGGGCATAGGCCCCTGCCTTTTGTTTGCCAGCAGGGGCCTATGGCCCCTGCCTTTCTTTGGTCAGCAGGGGCATAGGCCCCTGCCTTTTGTTTGCCAGCAGGGGCCTATGGCCCCTGCCTTTCTTTGGTCAGCAGGGGCATAGGCCCCTGCCTTTCGTTTGCCAGCAGGGGCCATCGGCCTTTGCCTTTCTGTGTGCCAGCAGGGGCCATTGGCCCCTGCCTTTCTGTTTGCTAACAGGGGCCATCGGCCCCTGCCTTTTTGTTTGCCAGTAGGGGCCGATCCCCTGCCCCTTTTGTGCGCAAGCCTATACCCTTGGTCGACAGACCCGGGGAATCTTTGGAAGCTACATCGTAATGGGGACAGATTATTACAATTGTTGATCTCCAGCGAGGAATTCCTAGTGAACGTGAGTCATCTGCTCACATTGACTACATCCCTCTTTGGGCGGCAAGGCTCATTTGGCCCTGCCCCATCCTTTTTGGTTTTGAGTCATTTGGGACCGTTGGCCCCAACTCTATGTATTGGAGAAGTTGAGTCTTTGCCTTGCTTTTGCTTTGTCGGGGCTTGCATGTTAATATCGCATATTCGCAGCTACGACGGATCTCATTCGCGCTCCGCGACCCGAGCCGTCAATTGTGTACATCCGCAGACGTCGGCAAGCTCGTAACCCTCCAAGGTAGGGGAAGATTGTACGAAAGACTTGGATAATTGAATTAAGTTCAATTAAACTAAAAACGATCAATAAAATGAATATATATATATATACATATATATATATATATATATTTATACGAGTATGCACTTAACTCAAGGACGCGGTTTCACGATCCTTGCCCTTTACCTTATGTCAGTCTATACTTACCATCGTGTATCACGTCGAGATCTCGTGTTGCATTCTTGCTTATGGTTTGTATGTGCCGTCACGCATCGTGGCGAGGTTCAGTGTCGCACTTCTGCTTACCGCCTTTACCTTGTCGCCGCGCTTTGCGCCTAGGCTCTTGTTTTTGTATGTATTATTACTGCTTTGCTATTGCAGATGCCGCACAGGTTTTTGCTCTTTGCATATGCCTTAAAGGCATCCTCAGGCATTCACCTCTCTCTTGCGACGAGAGTTGAGATGGGAGCTAGCGTTACATCCTCGTCTAAGGAGGGGGATACCTTGCAAGGATCCTGACTCCTTAAGTATGCAGTCCTGCAGACGAGTTGGAGGTTCTGTTGAGAAACATGTATCCCGTCTATCGAGGCCGGTGTCGAGTCATGCGAGGCATGTAGATACCCCGATAGCGGATGAGGTTCTAGAAAATCGCAGGCATAATGTTGGCACAAGGTACTGCTGTTTCAAAGGATATAGTAAAGTTGATAAACTTTACATCCTTGTGAAACACTCCTGTTGAGGCTTCTTTTGAGGAGCTATACCCCCTTCATCCTAGAGTACTTGTAGTCGTGCACGACACGTCTAGTACTGCGATGATCGGATGAGACGGTCGTGCGACCACGAACAGTGCGAAATGCACAATGCTGAAATCACATAAATGGCCTCACATTCGCCTTCACAGGCAAGATGCTTGAGTGGTTTAAAGACTACAGCATAGAGTGGGTCGTTAGTTAAGCAACCCCTAACGTACCTGTTCGTTTCAAGTGGTCTGTCAAGGGAGAGGACAGGACGGTACAAACTCCAATGGACAGGTTGTTAACAACCACCCTACGGGCAATGATCCGGCCTCCCCAGTCATTGGAGTTAGGGGAAAGGGGCTACAATAGTTAGCTCAAAACTTCTGCAGAAGTTGGATGCATCCGTGGCACTGCCTCCTTCGGGGAATCCTCTCTCGGCTAAAGCCGTCCCTCTGGAGCGGACTCAACTAGCTTTTCGGGTTATTCAAATACATAGAATAACAGACGCCCGAACTAGTCTCAGTTGTTTCTACGTTTTGCCTGCGCGTACCCGCGGGCCAGTAATATCGAAACATAAAGTCTGTTCACACTGGTTGTTGAGTAGTGAGACTCACTTGCACTCGCTTGCACTACTGACTCACTTGGACTCACTTGCACTCGCTTGCACTACTGACTCACTTGGACTCGCTTGCACTCGCTTGCACTATTGACTCGCTTGCACTACTGATTCGCTTGCACTACATACGCGTTTGCACTATTTATCTGCTTGCATTGCTTACCTGTTTAACTGCTTATCTACTTTAAACTGCGTAACCTACTGAATGAAATGTACATAATTCAGTTTCCTTGTAGTCTATCTTGTGCACCTACTAGTTTCTTTAGCGAAACTAACCCAGTCTATGGGTACAGGTGATGAATAGGCACTTCACGGGCGATGGCGCGATGGCAAGATGGTTTCAAGACTCTCTTCTTCCTGCTCTTAGCTCGCGTCCTGATGTTTTTGGGTCTTGTAATGGATTTTCCTTGGGACATCCGAATTTTGTACTTTTGGAACCTTCTTTTAATGAAAGTGCCTTTTTCAAGTAGCATGGGTTGTATGTTTTGGTTCTTCAGCTAACGTGCCCAAAGTGGTCAACTTGCCTTTCTAAAATTAACAAAAGGATGGGCTTCCGCTTATTTCTTAAACCAACTCTGAAATAAAGAGATTCTTTTAGTCTCTTGCCTGTTTTATGAAAGGTTTGAAAGTTGAAATTTTGTGGCGTTACATAGCATGTCAGTTTGAGATCCAGAACTCCTGATTTTCCAAATTGTCAATCCAGATTTTATTTTTAAACTTTTCAAAATTGATTTTTAAAACCCTGGGATTTTAAAATTGCCAATCTTTCCCATTTTACCCCTAGGACTTTGAATTACAAAAATTTTCCTCAAGAAAACAATCTGGATATTTGGATATTGATTTTAAAGATTTTATCTCAAAACTTTTGGCAAAAGATTTTAAATCTCCTTACAAAATTTTTACATTTACTTTATCCATATTTTGCTCTGAAAAACCATTTTTTCCAAATTCTTGAAAACAAATAATGTTTTATTTCGTATCTTCAAATAAACGGAGCGGGACCCGCCTTTGAACTAGCACCATACTCAGATTCCCAGGTAAGTATCTTATTCTCAAGTGGGACCCACTCGGAGGTCATACCAATTTGTAAAATTTTCTTTTTAAAATTCTTATTTATTTTTTTTTAGTGGGCCCACACACATGTGGCACCCCAATTGAAAATAAAAGATTTTACAAAACAAAATAAAGCTTTATTTTCAAAAAGGATTTTAAAAGTGGGTTGAGGTGGCATTTCCATAAAAGCCTCTCATTTATTTCAATACTCATTTTTTTTTTACTTTTTTTTTCTTTTGATTTGTTTAAATAATTTTGTTTTAAGAAGGAGGCAGCCTTAAATGGCATAGCCGAACTTCCAAAAAATAAATTTTTTTTTTATTTCATTTTACCTAAAACTTAGGTAAATGAAATGAAAATTTTGAAAAAAATCACGACTCGCCCCTTTTGAAAACGGCAGCATTGAAGTTCCAATTTGAAAAAATTTTCAAAAACCATAACTGAAAACAAGAAGCTGCGTTTTCGTTTTCCTTTTGGGAAAGAGGCTGAAGGTCTTTAAAAGACCCAACCATTTGATCGAGAGGGGGGTCGATTGAAAGGAGAGGGGAATTGAAATCTGGTCTTGGGGTTTTTTTTTTTTTGCAGGAGGAAGCTCTGCAGCGTGAGAGAGCACCCGATTTTCTTCAGCCCAGCCCCAAGAGTTTTCCACCTCCAGCAGCTGCCGCACGTCCCCACTTCAACTCCAACCACAGCAGCTGTCGCACGTCCCCACTTCAACTCCAGCCGTAGGAGAGGCTACCACTAGCATCATCTTCTTCAACCCAATAGCAGAAGTTCTAGTCAGCGTGTGGACCTTCTCTTCAGCCCAGCTGTCACATTTTTTTTTTACCCACCAGCAGGTCTTCCATCACCATCCGATCCTTCTTCAGCAGATCTTCTTCAGCCCCAGTCCTGAAGATTCGATCCACCACCGAAAGGAGCCCTTCTCTCACTCGATTACGGGTGTGTTTCTCTCTCCATTCCACTTTTCTTTGCTTTACTCTCTTACCCTTCTCTGCTTTCTCTGTTCACCCCTTCCTCATTGATGTAATAGAAAGCATTTTCTGTAATATCGGATTGCTTATATAGCAGCCACAAATTACAGATGCTATATACTAAGGGAATATGCACATTCCAACACCCGATTTTCCTCTTAGATCAGTCCCTGTGTTCGATTGACCTCTTACATATCTCTGATCTAATATTTCATTCTGCTCAGCATCCTGTAGCCATTAAGCCAGTATTGGATTTGTTGGTTCAAAGTTCCTGAAAGAAGATATCTAAACCCTTTTATGAGTGGTTAGTGGATTTGCTGGTTCTTCTGTATATAACTGCTATAGGGACTTTCGGTGATTCTAATGCCATTCAGCAATGCGGGATTGGGTTAATCCAACATCATCATCATATAAGCGATTCTTTCTATGTCGTGAAAGCACGCTATTAGCAGACCAAAAGGATGAATTGTTAAACATATGTCGATTTGAACCTTTGTCATTAGTAGCTTGTTATTAATCTTCAATGAGAATTGATTCAATTTTACAATGATTGATATGCCAAGCTCAATTTTGTCTTGACTAGTTGCGTCTGGAAGTAATTCAGGATTGATTGATATGCCAAAATCCAGTCTTTCTGGGTTATATAGCATTCCCATCATTCATTTTACCCCTTTCTAAGCACCCATCGCATGTCTCTCTAATCTCTGCACTTAGTCATGTTCAGTAAATCTGTTTGATAAGGTAAAATTCATCTTTTCATTTATAACATTCCCTTTACATTAGCATACAATTCATCCATGTCTCTTCGTTGTCTATTTATTTTTATTATTTTTTTTCTTTTTTGGTCTAACTGAATTGAATTCGTGATATATGTTTATTGTTTGTAATGGAGATTTATGAGTTGTTAAGCTGAATATCTCATTCCTTTGCATCTTGTTGTAGTCATTACAGTTTGCTGTCATAACACAGTATTTATAATTTTCCCATCTTGTAATCACTAAGTTCTTTTTCTTATGCATCTGCAATATATTGGTATAGAGAGTCCTTATTACGTTCCATTGTTCATCATACTCATAATCGGATCTAGTAGCCCTCATTTCCACCCCTTTGTTTCTGCGCAGCAGCCTCTTCTCCACCTTGGCCCTTTACCCTGGACACTTGCTGTTATTTTCTGTATAATAACTACTTGTAAAATACCTGTGCGTCTCATTCAAGCATGTCCAGCCACTTCAAAACACTGTACCCCCTGCGCACAGTATGGGTACACTACTACCACATTGCTGCCACCACACCCACTGCCCATCACTCCTAACCGTCACCTAGTCACTGAAGGCAGGTTCAACTCTTCCACTTTCTGCAGGTGTGCAGTCTTGATAATTAGCCACCTTCATGAACGGATATATCCATATCCGTTCATGATCTCTATGCCATCTTTTGTATGCTTCATTATTGATATATAGGGAAATTCCATACTCATTTTTGTTGAAATATATCTTGTAATTTGGGAAATACGGCTATGTAAAGTTACCTACAGAAACTGTGTATATCCATATTTTCTGATTTTACCCATTTTGTAGAATTTCCATTAATGCATAAATTTTCTCATTTTATTTCTATATATATATGTATATCTAGGTATATCTACCTATATGTATACGTATATATGTATATATATATATATATATATATATATATATATATATATATATATATACATAGATATATACTTATATATATATATATCCCTCCATGTGTCCTTATTTCCATATATGAGCATTCATGTATATATTTTCTCATATAAATACACCTCCATTGTTACATATCATTCAGCATCAATTTTAGCAAATTTTGATATACATCTCTTTGTTATATAAACTTATATATATATATATATCCCTTAATGTGTATTTATTATTGCATATATTTCTCTTTTCTCTTACTCTTGTAAATACATCATCATTTGATTTATGAGCTTGATGTTCAAATTCTTGTTTTATGAAGATATGTTGGAACATCATCATTTGATTTATGAAATTTTGTTTAGCTTGATGGTAAAATTCTTGTTTTATGAAGTTATGGCTGGAACTTCATCATTTGATGCTACAATTTCTGTTTTATGAAGCTATGGGCTGGAATATCATCAATTGATTTATGAGCTTGATGTTCAAAATTCTTGTTTTATGAAGTTATGGCTGGAACTTCATCATTTGATTTATGAGCTTGATGTTCAAATTCCTATTTTATGAAGTTATGTTGGAACACCATCATTTGATTTATGAGATTTTGTCTAGCTTGTTGTTAAAATCCCTGTTTTATGAAGCTATGGCTGGAACATCACCCTTGGTTTTATGAGATTTTGCTTAGCTTAGGGCTAAATTCTTGTTTGCTATATTTTTATAATATCACCCCATTTGCAGCACCAATTATACATATTGTTTCATCATTTTCCATGACATTTTCACCTTTTCACCAAGCTTTTCATATCCTTTTCATGATATCCTTGAAATAGTCCATGATGCTTCCACAACCCATTTCCTGCACATATTCATTTTCTGCTGCAAGTGTGCAGTCTTGATATTTGACCATATTCATGAACGGATATCTCTATATCCAATCGTGATCTCCCAACCATCTTTGGCGTGCTTCATTATGGATATATAGGGAAGCTCTATACCCATTTTTATTGAAAATTGCATTATAATTTGAGAAGTATGGTTGTGTGAAATCACCTACAGAAATTGTCTATACCTGTATTTTCTTATTTTACCCATTATATGGAATTTTCATTTATATGTATATTCTCTTATTATAAGTATATATATATTGATATGTATGTATATCTACCCATATGTATACGTATATATGTATATATGTATATATATATACACACATATATATATATATATATATATATATATATATATATATATATATATATATATATATATATATACCTTCATGTACACTTGTTATCACATATATTTTCTTTTCTTTTACTTTTTGTGAATATATCTTCATTATCATATATCATTCATCATAAATTCAAGTATTTCTACATTTACTTGTATATCCTTATTATATATAGTATATATGTTCATTTCCTTGGTTATCTTGTACTAACTCTCATTTTGCAGGAAACTCTAGAAGATGTTGATTCCTTGGTTCCATTTCAATTTTCTTTTAACTTTATATTATGCAATGTAACAATCCAATGTAACCTTGGAATTAGATTTACTTTTACTGCTTAGATTAGGCCGCATCTCATATAGTTTGATTTCAGTAATATCCTGATTATATGATGCATCTATCTCAATTTTTCAAAATTCACCGTGGATGAACACGAATGGCACGTCCACCAACTCTTAGAGAGTTGATGAACTCGGTGGAGTCCATATTTACGGCCCAAGTCGGAATATGGACAAAATCCAGATCCATCATCTCTCTACCAGTCACATTGAGCCTACACTCTTAGGCTATCTTGAAAATGCACCTCATATTTCCAATGTTTTCAAAATATTGTGAATTAACTCAAATAAGTTCTGAACATATTCATGGCCACAGTCAGAATATGTGAAGGATTTACTTTGGCTTAATCCACATTTTTCCAACAAATTTTTCAGAAAGTTTTTCAAAGTGCATTCATTCATTCAAATCATCTGCATCATTCATTTTTCTCATGATTTTCTCAAAAGATTTTCACTTCATGGAATCAATTTTCTCAAGAAACTATGATGATATTCGGAGTCGGATTTCCCAAATCAAATGTTTTCTTGTGATTTTCCTTAAAAAGTTATTTCCTTAAGATTTTTTTCAAAGGAATTTCTCATTTTCTCAAGAATCCAAGTTGATTTTCAGATATTTCAAAAAACCAGATTCTCAGGATTTCAATTTCCTAAGTTTTGAATTTCCTTCTCCAATGAATTTTTCCTATAAATTTCCTATCCTTTTCTTAAGAAAATTCTCAAAGTCTGCATTTTCTCAACAAGTGCTTTCCTTTTCAAATGTTCATCTTTTCTCAAAAATTCCTTCAGTTTTCCTAAGACTCTCACTTCTTCATGGTTTTCCAAGTCTTTCTAAACTTTCTCAAACTTTTCCCTAGATTATCATTTCTTTGTAGTTTTCCAAGTCTTTATAACTTTCTCAAAATTTTCTCGAGAGTATCATTTCTTCGTAGTTTTACAAAGACTTTATAAACTTTCTCAAGATTTTCTCAAGATTCTCCCTTCTTCAAGATTTTCCAAATCTTTATAAATTTTCTCGAGATTTCAAACCTTCTTCGTCTGAGTTTTCCTGAGAGATTGATTTTCATATTTTCCTGAGAAATGCTTTTCAACTCCAAATGTTTTCTGAGCATACATCATAGTTTTCCAACCCATATTTTACCAAATCTCATAGCACATGCCTGAATTCTCTGTGCATTTAGGATAGAACACAATTTCCACGATTTTACTAAGTCAAGCATAATTTTGGTCCTTGGTTCAATTACCCCTGTTAAAGGCGGCAGGAACGGTCAAACCTCGTACCGACAGGTCGAGCCCCATCCCATGGATTTTCCCGCAATTTTCAAAACGGAGGAGAGTATTTCAAAACAATTTCCAAAATCCGGTCAAGTTTGAATCGCGAAAGCATTTCCCTCTCTCTTTCGCAAGGAAGGGAAGACGGGAAAAATTTTGCGACGATAACAGGTTTGGCGACCGTGATGGGACCTGTCCTTGTCTGACCTAAATTATGCTTGACATAGTTCAATTATCGAAATTATGTTCACAACATGTCAGCTCTTTACTTTTGATATCATGCAAACCTAGGAGCCTAGATTCTGACCTAGCTGACATTGACTGTATATAGCTTAGGCATGGTTTGGTAGGACCAGATTAAGGAGAAATTTTCATGCTCACATAGACTTAGGTCTAAATACAACTCTCCTCAATTTAGGATCTGAATGCAAACAATGTGTGCTTCTTCAAAGATTTTCAAAAGTCTATCTCTCTAGGATTTAGGGTCATCTATTTCTTGCATGTGATCATTTTTTCAAACCCCAATTACCTATCATTACCCGGTCTTCACATTGCTGGGCTCTCTTCCAGAACCCTAGTTTGGGACAGAGCCTCACAACTGGGCCAATTATTTGGGTTAACACCCCCTACCACGTACCGCGGGCCACAGTCCGAAGTATATCGGTAGGCGCTCAAGGATGTTGGAAAACCTTACCTTAGAACCGAAGTTGAAATTATATGCCACGTACCTCGGATTTCGATTCGAGTATATCGGCATAACTAGATTGGACAAAGATGATATGAACCTAGAGTTAGGATTAAGGTCCTACAACTGTTTTCAAAATGATGCATCTAGAGTCAGCCTTCTAGGGAGTGTTGTATGTGCATAAAAGTTTGTGCAAAATGTGATTGTTCGTATTTTACCTCTATTTTCTTACATTTTTCCAAAAATATTTTCACCTTTTCCTTTATTTTTCTTAAACCCTGGATGATTTCCTCAAATATCCCATTTCTTTCAAAACTCCAGGTGATTTTTCATTCTTCCGTTCTACTGGATCTCGAATTTCCAACTGCATTTTTTTTATCCTGCCTGCAATTTTTCAAAATCATATGTTTCTCTCCTTGAATTTTCAATTCTTTTGTCTATTTTCAAAAATTCTTCACCTTATTTTCCTCGTGCATACCTTGATTATTGCGGTGGAAATTGTTTCCCCACTTGCCTTCTCCTTATTCTAAATCCATTTGCGGAGTGTTTTTCCAAAAGATATCTCTCTCCTTCAAAATGGTGTTTTTCTCGTGGTTGACGACCTCGCCTAGGTAACAAGGCACATTTTCTATTATTTATTTCTCTTACAAAGAATGACAACACAATTGTCGTGATTTCAGCGGCTACTCCATCCCTAGTAATGGGATATTCTTCCAATTGTCTACCACATCATCAATAATCATTTTTTTTCCCAATCCAAAATTTCCTCAGAGTCTAATCAAGACTTCATCCTGCAGAGAGCATCCACCGCATTTGATGGTTCAAACAAGGTCAGGAAGAAGAACCACATCACCATAGTACTCGTCGGCCTCCGAAGAAGAGATGGGCTCCCCGCGATCCGAGAGGAGTCAAGAGCAGCAGTAAGAGGAGGATGGCATAGACCCACAGATGTATGCCATGTTCCAGAAAATGATGACCAAAATGATGAGTGAACAGACTGGGACCAGTGCAGAGAAGAACCCATTCAGAGAGAAGTTCCATGGGCACAAGGATAAGAAGAACTCCAAGAAGCAAATTCAGCCAGAGGAAATTTCAGATGAATCAGACTCAACTGAAGACACCGATGAAGAATATGAGGTGCCTCCGGCATTTCAGAAACAGGGCCGAAAACAAAGGAGGAGTCGCAAATCAAAAGATCAAGTTGCAGAAGAGCTCTTGCAGACACAGTTCAAAGAAATGGCCAAAGTTGTTAAAGACCTGCAAGTTCGCGACAAGGGCAAGAAAGTCTTCACCAGCGAGGACTTCTATGATGGCCTAGAAGGAGACGAAGATCTGGAGAACCTTCCCCATAAATTCATCAAGTTCGATGGTTTTGGCGACCCAAAAGCCCATCTCGCCATGTTCTTCGCCGAATGTTCCAAATTCAAGAGAGACTGTAATATCAAAAAAAAAAAAAAAAAATTTGGTTTGGGTCGGATCCGGATCCGGCCCAAACCAAATTTTTTTTTTTTTTTTTTTTTGATATTACATCCTACCCTCCTTAAAATAATTTCGTCCGCGAAATTTCTATAGCATAAATTGGTCAAAATACAAGTCGGGGTATTTATCCCTGATATCCGACTCAAGCTCCCATGTACATTCACTAATTCCATGGTGTTGCCAACGTACTTTTACAAGAGAAATCGTCTTCGATCTGAGCACTTGGTCTCGACGATCAACGATTGCTACTGGTCTTTCCTCGAACGTCAAGTCCTTATGGATATCCACATCATCACAATGAATGATGTGCGATGGGTCGTGAACATATCTTCTCAGCATGGATACGTGAAAGACGTTGTGAATCTGAGCGTACTGAGGAGGCAGCGCAACGCGGTAAGCCGCCTCGCCGATCCGATCCAGGATCTCAAAAGGTCCGACGAATCGCGGACTCAGCTTTCCCTTTTTCCCGAACCGGAAGACGCTCTTGGTAGGAGATACCTTAACAAAAACCATATCTCCTGTTGAGAACACGAGCTCTCTACGTCGACGATCGGCGTAACACTTCTGCCGACTTTGCGCGGTACGCAGACGTTCCCTGATCATCTGCACTTGCTGAGTATAGTGCTGTAGCACTATAGGTGAATCTAGCATCCGTTCACCAACCTCATCCCAGTAAACGGGTGATCGACAAGGCTTCCCGTACAAGGCTTCGTAAGGGGCCATACCGATACTGGCATGGTAACTATTATTGTACGCGAATTCTGCCAACCCAGTATGAGAGTCCCATTCTCCCCTCCAGTCCAACATGCACGCTCGCAGCATGTCTTCCAAAGTCTGAATCGTGCGTTCAGATTGTCCATCAGTCTGAGGGTGGAAGGCAGTGCTGAATTTTAGCTTTGTGCCCAAGGCCAACTGCAGCTGCCCCCAAAACCTGGAGGTGAACCTCGGGTCACGATCGGAGATGATTGACACAGGAACACCGTGCAATCTCACAATCTCCCTGACATAGAGGTCTGCCAAGCTATCCAGTGACTGACTGAGCCGTATAGGGAGGAAATGCGCCGATTTAGTGAGTCGATCCACGATCACCCAAATCGCATCGTGTTTCCTCCGCGTCCTCGGCAAACCGACGATGAAGTCCATCGTGATGTCCTCCCACTTCCATTGTGGAATCTCCATTTGCTGCACCACTCCGCCTGGTCGTTGGTGCTCGATCTTAACCTGTTGGCAAGTCAAGCACTTCGAAACGTACTCGGCTACGTCCCGCTTCATTCCGTTCCACCAATATCTGCGCTGCAAATCTTTGAACATCTTTGTGCCGCCCGGGTGGATCGTGTACTTGGACTTGTGGGCCTCAGTGAGAATCTCATCTCTCAAAAAAGGATCTTCTGGCACCCAGAGACGATCCTTACGCCATACACCTCCTTCCTCACTCAGTCGGAAGGGGGTATCGGCCCGCTGCGCTAGAGCCTTCAGCTTATCATACTGCGCATCGATCTTCTGACTGACAAAGATCTTTGACAATAGCTCAGGCTGAGCTACCATGCTGGAAAGACTGATCGAAACTGGAGTGACCACAAACGGTTCCCACGATATCAGATCCTCGACCAGCTTCCACCCCGCAAACAACAAATTTACGGAAACGCTGGGAGACTTGCGGCTCAGAGCGTCGGCCACAACGTTCGCTTTTCCTGGGTGGTAGGACAAGGTAAAGTCGTAATCCTTGAGGAATTCCAGCCAACGTCGCTGCCTCATATTCAGCTCCTTCTGCGAGAACAAAAATTTTAGGCTCTTATGATCTGTAAAAGCCTCGAACCGCTCCCCATACAAATAGTGCCGCCATATCTTCAATGCGAAGACTACCGCTGCTAACTCCAAATCATGAGTCGGGTAATTCTTCTCATGTATTTTAAGTTGGCGCGATGCATAGGCGATCACTCTATCGTTCTGCATTAAGACGCAACCCAAACCTGTCCCGGAAGCGTCTGTGTAAATCACGAAGCCGCCTTGACCCGAAGGTAAGGCCAAAATGGGAGCAGTCGTAAGACGTTCCTTTAACCTCTGAAAACTGCTCTCACACATGTCGTCCCACACGAACCTAGCTTCTTTCTTCAGGAGCTGCGTCAAGGGTAGAGAGATCTTAGAAAAGTCCTGGATAAATCTTCGGTAATACCCAGCTAATCCAAGAAAACTCCGAATGTCACGAACATTCCTCGGTTGCTGCCAACTGAGTACAGCCTCAACTTTCGCTGGATCCACAGACACACCTTCCTTGGAGATGACATGTCCCAAAAACATGATCTCCTCGAGCCAAAACTCGCACTTAGAGTACTTAGCGAACAACCGCTCCTTTCGCAAGGTTTCGAGAATAACTCTCAAGTGCTCACGATGTTGCTCCCAGCTATCTGAATACACCAAGATGTCGTCGATGAACACGATCACGAAGGTGTCCAAAAAGGGTTTGAACACCCTATTCATGAGATCCATGAACGTTGCAGGAGCGTTAGTGAGTCCAAAGGGCATAACCGTAAATTCGTAATGCCCATACCTGGTCCGGAAGGCCGTCTTGGAGATATCATCTCCCTTAATTCTGAGTTGATGGTACCCAGATCTAAGGTCGATCTTTGAGAAGATCCTGGCCCTCTGCAACTGATCGAACAGATCCTCGATGCGCGGCAACGGGTACTTATTCTTTATTGTCGCCTGGTTAAGCATCCGATAATCGATGCACAACCGCAATGATCCGTCCTTCTTTTTCACGAACAAGACGGGAGCTCCCCAGGGCGAGACACTGGGGCGAATGAATCCCTGATCCATCAACTCCTGCAACTGCTTCTTGAGCTCTGCGAGCTCGGCTGGCGCCATCCGATATGGAGCCTTAGAAATTGGCGCAGTACCCGGCAGCAACTCGATGCTGAACTGCACCTCGCGAGGTGGAGGAAGGCCTGGCAGTTCCTCCGGGAAGACGTCTGGGAAATCTCGAACAATCTCCAAGTCTCCCATCGGGACTTGCGTCGGCCCGGACTGGATGACACTGACCAAAAAGGCAGTGCATCCCTTCCTCAGGTAGCTCTGCGCCTTCAACGACGAAATCAACTTGCTCGCCCGAACGGGTTTCAGGATCTTGAATTCCATCTTGGGCATTCCTGGTGGAGATAAAACAATCCTACTATCTCGGCAGAAAATCTTGGCATGATACTTGTGCAGCCAATCCATGCCTAGGATGACGTCAAATTCTGTCATCACTAGCAGGATAGCACAAGCCGGTAAATGCCGATCTGCTAAGACTACGTCCAACTCTGGTACGTAGGCCGCACAAATGGTATTTTTCCCAATCGGGTTATACACTTCAAGAGTATTATGCAAGGGTTTTACAGGTATGTGCAAACACTCGGCAAAATTTACCGAAATAAAAGAGTGTGTGGCACCACAATCAAAAAGCACAAAGGCCGCTTGGTTAGCGACAAAAAGGGTACCTTGCACTAGGTCGCCCTTGGTCAACTGCTCAGCCTTGGCTGAGTAGACACGTCCCGGCGCCCTCTTTTGACCGCTCGTCTGTGGTGGTGGCGACTGATACTGCTGTTGCGGCAGTGGCGGCCGAGGGAGCAAAGGTGCTCCGCTGGTCTGCCTGGAATCATCAGCCGCCTTTTTGCGGCAATCACGGACGTAGTGGCCCATCTTGCCACAATACAGGCATCCGCCTGTGTCGAGCGGGCACGCCTGCCCAAAGTGAGATCGCTGGCATCTGGGGCATACGCTGCCTGGCTGGAGGATTGCCCTGTGGCCGTTGACGCTTCGAAGGAGGATATCGTTTCCTTCCTCCTTCGCTCTTTACAGGAAGGAACGGTCGTTTGCCTGAGTCGCCGGAAGGTGTCTTCGGCTCACCACCCGTAGCGGGTGGCCTCCTGCCCTGAGCACTCTTAGTGCGCTCCCATGCTTCACTCAGAACGGTAGCGGCAGCAACTGCCGCAGAGAAGGTCGAGGGCATGCTCGTTAGGACCCGATGCATGAGTCCCTCCTTCAGCCCCCGAACAAACTTTCCTGCTCGCTCGCGATCATCCGCGAACAGGTTAGGGCAGTAGGGTTCCAAACTCTGGAATTTGGCGATGTAATCCGTCAAACTCGAATTGCCCTGGCAGAGCTCCAAGAACTCCACCTTCTTCTTCTCCCTTGCGTGAGGTGGGAAGTAGTTCTCCAAGAAAGCCTTCCTGAAAGCTTCCCAAGGAATGGGCGAAATTCCCGAAAACTGCACACCCCGCGCCATGTCCCACCAACTGCGGGCATTCCCCTTCAGCCTGAAGGTCCCGAAAAGCGTCTTCTTGTCATCGGGTACTGACAAGACCTCGTACACTCGTTCTACCTCCTTCACCCAGTTATCAGCCATATCTGGGTCGGGCTTGCCGTCGAAGGTCGGGGGGTCAAGCTTCAGAAATTTCTCATACGTCACTGCGGTATGCGGGATCGGCTCAGGAACGGGCGCTGGTTCCCTTTGGGAACGAATTTGGTCTCGCATAGCCGCTGCCAGGGAACCCAGGGAATCCATCACGAATCCCCGCTGATCTGACCATTCGTCAGCAGACCCTTCGTTCGAGTTCCTTGCCATCCTTGGAGTAAACAAGGAATACCCATAATTAGAAATTTTAGGAAACTCAAAACAAGCAAAAACATAAGTACTATTCATGTTTAACATGAGTAGTTTATGAAACCCCAACAATGCTGGTATACACACAAAACACGTCAAGCCACTTAACTTAACAATGCCTTGAGCACCTACTAAGCAAGAGGAAAAGTATACTCACAGTGCGATGCGGATGCCCAATGGTCAAGAATCCTTGCTTCCCTTAGCTCTGATACCAAGTTGTAACACCCCAAAATTTCAAGCTTGCAAACCTTTCGAAAAAAAGGACAAGAGACTAAAAAGGAATCTCTTCATCTCAGAGATGATTTACGAAATCAGCGGAAGACTATACTTTTATTAATTTCAGAAAGGCAAGCTGACAACTTTGAGCGCGTTAGCTAAAAGAACCAAAACGCACAACACATGCTACTTGCGGACACTTGGAAAAGCCACTTTCATTTAAGAAGTTCTCCAAATAGTACAAAATTAGGATCTCCCAAGGAAAATCCGTTACAAAACCCCAAACAACAGGTTGCGAGCTAAGAGCAGGAAGAAGAACGTCTTGGAGCCATCTAGCCATCGCGCCATCTTCTGTGGTGTACCTAATCATCACCTGTACCCATAGAATGAGTTAGTTTCACGAAAAACTAGTAGGCGCACAAGAGAGACTACAAGGATCTGAATTATGTAATTTAATTCAGTAAGTTACACAGTTTAAAGCAAATATGCAGTTAAACATGTAAGCAATGCATGCAGATAACCAGTGCAAACGCGTAAGTAGTGCAAGCGAATACGTAGTGCAAGTGAATAAGTAGTGCAACGAATCAGTAGTGCAAGCAAGTCGGTGGTGCAAGCGAGTCAGTAGTGCAACGAATCAGTAGTGCAGCGAATCAGTAGTGCAACGAATCAGTAGTGCAGCGAATCAGTAGTGCAACGAATCTCACGGCCCAGCAACCAAAGTGAACAGACTTTATGTTCCGATATTACTGGCCTGCGGGTACGCGCAGGCAAAACATAGAAACAACTGAGACTAGTTCGGGCGTCTATTATTCTATGTATTTTCAATAACCCGAATAGCTAGTTGAGTCCGCTCCAAAGGGGACGGCTTTAGCCGAGAGAGGATTCCCCAGAGGCTGAAAAGCAGTGCCACGGATGCATCCAACTTCTGCAGAAGTGTTAAGCTAACTATTGTAGCCCCTTTCCCCTAACTCCAATGACTGGGGAGGCCGGATCTTTGCCCGTGGGGTGGTTGTTAACAACCTGTCCATTGGAGTTTTTGTACCGATCTGTCCTCTCCCTTGACAGACAACCAGAAGCGAACGGGTGCGTTAGGGGTTGCTTAACTAACGACCCATTCTATGCTGTGGTCTTTAAACCACTCGAGCATCTTGCCTGTGAAGGCGAATGTGAGGCCATTTATGTGATTACAACAGTTTGCATTTAGCGTTGTTCGAGGTCGCACAACCGTCTCATCCGATCATCGCAGTACTAGACATGTCGTGCACGACTATAAGTACTCTACGATAAAGGGGGTATAGCTCCTCAATAGAAGCCTCAACAGGAGTGTTTCACAAAGATGTAAAGTTTATCAACTTTACTCTATCTTTATAAACAACATTACCTTGTGCCAACATGATGCATGTGATTATCTCGAATCACATCCGCTATCGGGGTATCTACATGTCTCGCATGACTCGATACCGGCCTCGATAGACGAGATACGGGTTTCTCAACAGAACACCCGCTAAGAAGTTCGCTCGCTCCCGACTAAACTCTTGTCGCAAGAGGGAGAGTGGTAAATGCTCCTTGCATCCTCCACGAGGATGCCCTTAAGGCATCCGCAAAGAGCAAGAACCTGCACGTCGTCTGCAACAGCCAGGCAATACCAACACGTATGCAAAAGCAAGAGGCTAGGCGCAGAGCGCGACGGCAAGGTAAAGGGCAAGGATTTGCGAAACCGCATCCTTGAGTGAAGTGGATACTCGTATAAATATATACATATATATATATATATTCAATGGTCGCTTTTAGTTCAATTGAACTTAATTCAAATATCCAAGTCTTCCGTGCAATTTTCCCCTACCTTGGAGGGTTACGAGCTTGCTGACGTCTGCGGACGTACACGATTGACGGCTCGGGTCGCGGAGCGCGAGTGGGATCCGTCGTAGCTGCAAATATGCGATATTAACAAGCAAACTCTGACAAAAGCAAACGCAAGGCAAAGACTCAACTTTTCCGATACATAGGGTTGGGGCCAACCGTCCCAATTGACTCGAAAAGAAGATGGGGCAGGATCAAAAGACTCTAGCTGCCAAAAGAGGGGTGTAGTCAAATGCGAACAGATGACTCACGCTACTAGGAATTCCTCGTTGGAGACCAACAATTGTAATGATCTGTCCCCATCACGATATAGCTTCCAAAGATTCCCCGGGCTTGTCGGCCAAGGGTATCGGCTTGCGCACAAAGGGCAGGGGGCCATCGGCCCCTGCTGGCAACAAAAAGGCAGGGGCCATCGGCCCCTGCTGGCATAACAAAAGGCAAGGGCCATCGGCCCCTGCTGGCATAATAAAAAGGCAGGGGCCGATGGCCCCTGCTGACAAACTAAAAAGGCAGGGGCCATGGGCCCCTGCTGGCACAAACAAAAGGCAGGGGCCGATGGCCCCTGCTGGCATAACAAAAGGCAAGGGCCATCGGCCCCTGCTGGCATAATAAAAAGGCAAGGGCCATCGGCCCCTTGCGCACAAAGGGCAGGGGGCCGATGGCCCTTGCCTTTTGTTATGCCAGCAGGGGCCATCGGCCCCTGCCTTTTGTTTGTGCCAGCAGGGGCCCATGGCCCCTGCCTTTTTAGTTTGTCAGCAGGGGCCATCGGCCCCTGCCTTTTTATTATGCCAGCAGGGGCCGATGGCCCTTGCCTTTTGTTATGCCAGCAGGGGCCGATGGCCCCTGCCTTTTTGTTGCCAGCAGGGGCCGATGGCCCCCTGCCCTTTGTGCGCAAGCCGATACCCTTGGCCGACAAGCCCGGGGAATCTTTGGAAGCTATATCGTGATGGGGACAGATCATTACAATTGTTGGTCTCCAACGAGGAATTCCTAGTAGCGTGAGTCATCTGTTCGCATTTGACTACACCCCTCTTTTGGCAGCTAGAGTCTTTTGATCCTGCCCCATCTTCTTTTCGAGTCAATTGGGACGGTTGGCCCCAACCCTATGTATCGGAAAAGTTGAGTCTTTGCCTTGCGTTTGCTTTTGTCAGAGTTTGCTTGTTAATATCGCATATTTGCAGCTACGACGGATCCCACTCGCGCTCCGCGACCCGAGCCGTCAATCGTGTACGTCCGCAGACGTCAGCAAGCTCGTAACCCTCCAAGGTAGGGGAAAATTGCACGGAAGACTTGGATATTTGAATTAAGTTCAATTGAACTAAAAGCGACCATTGAATATATATATATATATGTATATATTTATACGAGTATCCACTTCACTCAAGGATGCGGTTTCGCAAATCCTTGCCCTTTACCTTGCCGTCGCGCTCTGCGCCTAGCCTCTTGCTTTTGCATACGTGTTGGTATTGCCTGGCTGTTGCAGACGACGTGCAGGTTCTTGCTCTTTGCGGATGCCTTAAGGGCATCCTCGTGGAGGATGCAAGGAGCATTTACCACTCTCCCTCTTGCGACAAGAGTTTAGTCGGGAGCGAGCGAACTTCTTAGCGGGTGTTCTGTTGAGAAACCCGTATCTCGTCTATCGAGGCCGGTATCGAGTCATGCGAGACATGTAGATACCCCGATAGCGGATGTGATTCGAGATAATCACATGCATCATGTTGGCACAAGGTAATGTTGTTTATAAAGATAGAGTAAAGTTGATAAACTTTACATCTTTGTGAAACACTCCTGTTGAGGCTTCTATTGAGGAGCTATACCCCCTTTATCGTAGAGTACTTATAGTCGTGCACGACACGTCTAGTACTGCGATGATCGGATGAGACGGTTGTGCGACCTCGAACAACGCTAAATGCAAACTGTTGTAATCACATAAATGGCCTCACATTCGCCTTCACAGGCAAGATGCTCGAGTGGTTTAAAGACCACAGCATAGAATGGGTCGTTAGTTAAGCAACCCCTAACGCACCCGTTCGCTTCTGGTTGTCTGTCAAGGGAGAGGACAGATCGGTACAAAAACTCCAATGGACAGGTTGTTAACAACCACCCCACGGGCAAAGATCCGGCCTCCCCAGTCATTGGAGTTAGGGGAAAGGGGCTACAATAGTTAGCTTAACACTTCTGCAGAAGTTGGATGCATCCGTGGCACTGCTTTTCAGCCTCTGGGGAATCCTCTCTCGGCTAAAGCCGTCCCCTTTGGAGCGGACTCAACTAGCTATTCGGGTTATTGAAAATACATAGAATAATAGACGCCCGAACTAGTCTCAGTTGTTTCTATGTTTTGCCTGCGCGTACCCGCAGGCCAGTAATATCGGAACATAAAGTCTGTTCACTTTGGTTGCTGGGCCGTGAGATTCGTTGCACTACTGATTCGCTGCACTACTGATTCGTTGCACTACTGATTCGCTGCACTACTGATTCGTTGCACTACTGACTCGCTTGCACCACCGACTTGCTTGCACTACTGATTCGTTGCACTACTTATTCACTTGCACTACGTATTCGCTTGCACTACTTACGCGTTTGCACTGGTTATCTGCATGCATTGCTTACATGTTTAACTGCATATTTGCTTTAAACTGTGTAACTTACTGAATTAAATTACATAATTCAGATCCTTGTAGTCTCTCTTGTGCGCCTACTAGTTTTTCGTGAAACTAACTCATTCTATGGGTACAGGTGATGATTAGGTACACCACAGAAGATGGCGCGATGGCTAGATGGCTCCAAGACGTTCTTCTTCCTGCTCTTAGCTCGCAACCTGTTGTTTGGGGTTTTGTAACGGATTTTCCTTGGGAGATCCTAATTTTGTACTATTTGGAGAACTTCTTAAATGAAAGTGGCTTTTCCAAGTGTCCGCAAGTAGCATGTGTTGTGCGTTTTGGTTCTTTTAGCTAACGCGCTCAAAGTTGTCAGCTTGCCTTTCTGAAATTAATAAAAGTATAGTCTTCCGCTGATTTCGTAAATCATCTCTGAGATGAAGAGATTCCTTTTTAGTCTCTTGTCCTTTTTTTCGAAAGGTTTGCAAGCTTGAAATTTTGGGGTGTTACAACTTGGTATCAGAGCTAAGGGAAGCAAGGATTCTTGACCATTGGGCATCCGCATCGCACTGTGAGTATACTTTTCCTCTTGCTTAGTAGGTGCTCAAGGCATTGTTAAGTTAAGTGGCTTGACGTGTTTTGTGTGTATACCAGCATTGTTGGGGTTTCATAAACTACTCATGTTAAACATGAATAGTACTTATGTTTTTGCTTGTTTTGAGTTTCCTAAAATTTCTAATTATGGGTATTCCTTGTTTACTCCAAGGATGGCAAGGAACTCGAACGAAGGGTCTGCTGACGAATGGTCAGATCAGCGGGGATTCGTGATGGATTCCCTGGGTTCCCTGGCAGTGGCTATGCGAGACCAAATTCGTTCCCAAAGGGAACCAGCGCCCGTTCCTGAGCCGATCCCGCATACCGCAGTGACGTATGAGAAATTTCTGAAGCTTGACCCCCCGACCTTCGACGGCAAGCCCGACCCAGATATGGCTGATAACTGGGTGAAGGAGGTAGAACGAGTGTACGAGGTCTTGTCAGTACCCGATGACAAGAAGACGCTTTTCGGGACCTTCAGGCTGAAGGGGAATGCCCGCAGTTGGTGGGACATGGCGCGGGGTGTGCAGTTTTCAGGAATTTCGCCCATTCCTTGGGAAGCTTTCAGGAAGGCTTTCTTGGAGAACTACTTCCCACCTCACGCAAGGGAGAAGAAGAAGGTGGAGTTCTTGGAGCTCTGCCAGGGCAATTCGAGTTTGACGGATTACATCGCCAAATTCCAGAGTTTGGAACCCTACTGCCCTAACCTGTTCGCGGATGATCGCGAGCGAGCAGGAAAGTTTGTTCGGGGGCTGAAGGAGGGACTCATGCATCGGGTCCTAACGAGCATGCCCTCGACCTTCTCTGCGGCAGTTGCTGCCGCTACCGTTCTGAGTGAAGCATGGGAGCGCACTAAGAGTGCTCAGGGCAGGAGGCCACCCGCTACGGGTGGTGAGCCGAAGACACCTTCCGGCGACTCAGGCAAACGACCGTTCCTTCCTGTAAAGAGCGAAGGAGGAAGGAAACGATATCCTCCTTCGAAGCGTCAACGGCCACAGGGCAATCCTCCAGCCAGGCAGCAGGCTGGCAGCGTATGCCCCAGATGCCAGCGATCTCACTTTGGGCAGGCGTGCCCGCTCGACACAGGCGGATGCCTGTATTGTGGCAAGATGGGCCACTACGTCCGTGATTGCCGCAAAAAGGCGGCTGATGATTCCAGGCAGACCAGCGGAGCACCTTTGCTCCCTCGGCCGCCACTGCCGCAACAGCAGTATCAGTCGCCACCACCACAGACGAGCGGTCAAAAGAGGGCGCCGGGACGTGTCTACTCAGCCAAGGCTGAGCAGTTGACCAAGGGCGACCTAGTGCAAGGTACCCTTTTTGTCGCTAACCAAGCGGCCTTTGTGCTTTTTGATTGTGGTGCCACACACTCTTTTATTTCGGTAAATTTTGCCGAGTGTTTGCACATACCTGTAAAACCCTTGCATAATACTCTTGAAGTGTATAACCCGATTGGGAAAAATACCATTTGTGCGGCCGACGTACCAGAGTTGGACGTAGTCTTAGCAGATCGGCATTTACCGGCTTGTGCTATCCTGCTAGTGATGACAGAATTTGACGTCATCCTAGGCATGGATTGGCTGCACAAGTATCATGCCAAGATTTTCTGCCGAGATAGTAGGATTGTTTTATCTCCACCAGGAATGCCCAAGATGGAATTCAAGATCCTGAAACCCGTTCGGGCGAGCAGGTTGATTTCGTCGTTGAAGGCGCAGAGCTACCTGAGGAAGGGATGCACTGCCTTTTTGGTCAGTGTCATCCAGTCCGGGCCGACGCAAGTCCCGATGGGAGACTTGGAGATTGTTCGAGATTTCCCAGACGTCTTCCCGGAGGAACTGCCAGGCCTTCCTCCACCTCGCGAGGTGCAGTTCAGCATCGAGTTGCTGCCGGGTACTGCGCCAATTTCTAAGGCTCCATATCGGATGGCGCCAGCCGAGCTCGCAGAGCTCAAGAAGCAGTTGCAGGAGTTGATGGATCAGGGATTCATTCGCCCCAGTGTCTCGCCCTGGGGAGCTCCCGTCTTGTTCGTGAAAAAGAAGGACGGATCATTGCGGTTGTGCATCGATTATCGGATGCTTAACCAGGCGACAATAAAGAATAAGTACCCGTTGCCGCGCATCGAGGATCTGTTCGATCAGTTGCAGAGGGCCAGGATCTTCTCAAAGATCGACCTTAGATCTGGGTACCATCAACTCAGAATTAAGGGAGATGATATCTCCAAGACGGCCTTCCGGACCAGGTATGGGCATTACGAATTTACGGTTATGCCCTTTGGACTCACTAACGCTCCTGCAACGTTCATGGATCTCATGAATAGGGTGTTCAAACCCTTTTTGGACACCTTCATGATCGTGTTCATCGACGACATCTTGGTGTATTCAGATAGCTGGGAGCAACATCGTGAGCACTTGAGAGTTATTCTCGAAACCTTGCGAAAGGAGCGGTTGTTCGCTAAGTACTCTAAGTGCGAGTTTTGGCTCGAGGAGATCATGTTTTTGGGACATGTCATCTCCAAGGAAGGTGTGTCTGTGGATCCAGCGAAAGTTGAGGCTGTACTCAGTTGGCAGCAACCGAGGAATGTTCGTGACATTCGGAGTTTTCTTGGATTAGCTGGGTATTACCGAAGATTTATCCAGGACTTTTCTAAGATCTCTCTACCCTTGACGCAGCTCCTGAAGAAAGAAGCTAGGTTCGTGTGGGACGACATGTGTGAGAGCAGTTTTCAGAGGTTAAAGGAACGTCTTACGACTGCTCCCATTTTGGCCTTACCTTCGGGTCAAGGCGGCTTCGTGATTTACACAGACGCTTCCGGGACAGGTTTGGGTTGCGTCTTAATGCAGAACGATAGAGTGATCGCCTATGCATCGCGCCAACTTAAAATACATGAGAAGAATTACCCGACTCATGATTTGGAGTTAGCAGCGGTAGTCTTCGCATTGAAGATATGGCGGCACTATTTGTATGGGGAGCGGTTCGAGGCTTTTACAGATCATAAGAGCCTAAAATTTTTGTTCTCGCAGAAGGAGCTGAATATGAGGCAGCGACGTTGGCTGGAATTCCTCAAGGATTACGACTTTACCTTGTCCTACCACCCAGGAAAAGCGAACGTTGTGGCCGACGCTCTGAGCCGCAAGTCTCCCAGCGTTTCCGTAAATTTGTTGTTTGCGGGGTGGAAGCTGGTCGAGGATCTGATATCGTGGGAACCGTTTGTGGTCACTCCAGTTTCGATCAGTCTTTCCAGCATGGTAGCTCAGCCTGAGCTATTGTCAAAGATCTTTGTCAGTCAGAAGATCGATGCGCAGTATGATAAGCTGAAGGCTCTAGCGCAGCGGGCCGATACCCCCTTCCGACTGAGTGAGGAAGGAGGTGTATGGCGTAAGGATCGTCTCTGGGTGCCAGAAGATCCTTTTTTGAGAGATGAGATTCTCACTGAGGCCCACAAGTCCAAGTACACGATCCACCCGGGCGGCACAAAGATGTTCAAAGATTTGCAGCGCAGATATTGGTGGAACGGAATGAAGCGGGACGTAGCCGAGTACGTTTCGAAGTGCTTGACTTGCCAACAGGTTAAGATCGAGCACCAACGACCAGGCGGAGTGGTGCAGCAAATGGAGATTCCACAATGGAAGTGGGAGGACATCACGATGGACTTCATCGTCGGTTTGCCGAGGACGCGGAGGAAACACGATGCGATTTGGGTGATCGTGGATCGACTCACTAAATCGGCGCATTTCCTCCCTATACGGCTCAGTCAGTCACTGGATAGCTTGGCAGACCTCTATGTCAGGGAGATTGTGAGATTGCACGGTGTTCCTGTGTCAATCATCTCCGATCGTGACCCGAGGTTCACCTCCAGGTTTTGGGGGCAGCTGCAGTTGGCCTTGGGCACAAAGCTAAAATTCAGCACTGCCTTCCACCCTCAGACTGATGGACAATCTGAACGCACGATTCAGACTTTGGAAGACATGCTGCGAGCGTGCATGTTGGACTGGAGGGGAGAATGGGACTCTCATACTGGGTTGGCAGAATTCGCGTACAATAATAGTTACCATGCCAGTATCGGTATGGCCCCTTACGAAGCCTTGTACGGGAAGCCTTGTCGATCACCCGTTTACTGGGATGAGGTTGGTGAACGGATGCTAGATTCACCTATAGTGCTACAGCACTATACTCAGCAAGTGCAGATGATCAGGGAACGTCTGCGTACCGCGCAAAGTCGGCAGAAGTGTTACGCCGATCGTCGACGTAGAGAGCTCGTGTTCTCAACAGGAGATATGGTTTTTGTTAAGGTATCTCCTACCAAGAGCGTCTTCCGGTTCGGGAAAAAGGGAAAGCTGAGTCCGCGATTCGTCGGACCTTTTGAGATCCTGGATCGGATCGGCGAGGCGGCTTACCGCGTTGCGCTGCCTCCTCAGTACGCTCAGATTCACAACGTCTTTCACGTATCCATGCTGAGAAGATATGTTCACGACCCATCGCACATCATTCATTGTGATGATGTGGATATCCATAAGGACTTGACGTTCGAGGAAAGACCAGTAGCAATCGTTGATCGTCGAGACCAAGTGCTCAGATCGAAGACGATTTCTCTTGTAAAAGTACGTTGGCAACACCATGGAATTAGTGAATGTACATGGGAGCTTGAGTCGGATATCAGGGATAAATACCCCGACTTGTATTTTGACCAATTTATGCTATAGAAATTTCGCGGACGAAATTATTTTAAGGAGGGTAGGATGTAATATCAAAAAAAAAAAAAAAAAAAAAAATTGGTTTGGGCCGGATCCGGACCCGACCCGGGCCACCGCCCCTCGCTGTCATTAAAAGACAGCGAGGCAGGCGGGAGGAGGGTTACGAAACCCCCCTCACCGCCACTCGCTCTCTGTCTCTCCGTTTCCCTCTCTCGCTCGTCCACGGTCACCGACGCCGGCGACCCCCGACAGCCGCCGCCACCGACATCGGCGACCCCCCCCTTTTCCTTCCGGCGAGCTCCTCTTCGGCGAGTTCCTCCGAAAACCCCGTGGTACGCCATCGCTTCTTCCTTCTCCCTTTTTTTTTCCCTCTCCGTCTCTTCTCTCTCTCTCCCTCATTTCTCTGTGTGGCCACGGGAGGGGTCAAACCCCCTCCCTTTGCCCCCTTTTAGCAAGGGAGGGGCACGACACCCCTCCCTGCTCTCCGTTTCGGTAGGGGAGGGGCCGAGCCCCTCCTCCCTGTTTTTTTTGTTACGGCAGGGGAGGGGCCGAGCCCCTCCTCCTTGCCCCTTTTTATTGTACCAGCAGGGGCCATCGGCCCCTGCCTTTTTATTATGCCAGCAGGGGCCGATGGCCCTTGCCTTTTGTTATGCCAGCAGGGGCCATCGGCCCCTGCCTTTTGTTTGTGCCAGCAGGGGCCCATGGCCCCTGCCTTTTTAGTTTGTCAGCAGGGGCCATCGGCCCCTGCCTTTTTATTATGCCAGCAGGGGCCATCGGCCCCTGCCTTTTTATTATGCCAGCAGGGGCCGATGGCCCTTGCCTTTTGTTATGCCAGCAGGGGCCATCGGCCCCTGCCTTTTGTTTGTGCCAGCAGGGGCCCATGGCCCCTGCCTTTTTAGTTTGTCAGCAGGGGCCATCGGCCCCTGCCTTTTTATTATGCCAGCAGGGGCCGATGGCCCTTGCCTTTTGTTATGCCAGCAGGGGCCGATGGCCCCTGCCTTTTTGTTGCCAGCAGGGGCCGATGGCCCCCTGCCCTTTGTGCGCAAGCCGATACCCTTGGCCGACAAGCCCGGGGAATCTTTGGAAGCTATATCGTGATGGGGACAGATCATTACAATTGTTGGTCTCCAACGAGGAATTCCTAGTAGCGTGAGTCATCTGTTCGCATTTGACTACACCCCTCTTTTGGCAGCTAGAGTCTTTTGATCCTGCCCCATCTTCTTTTCGAGTCAATTGGGACGGTTGGCCCCAACCCTATGTGTCGGAAAAGTCGAGTCTTTGCCTTGCTTTTGCTTTTGTCAGAGTTTGCTTGTTAATATCGCATATTTGCAGCTACGACGGATCCCACTCGCGCTCCGCGACCCGAGCCGTCAATCGTGTACGTCCGCAGACGTCAGCAAGCTCGTAACCCTCCAAGGTAGGGGAAAATTGCACGGAAGACTTGGATATTTGAATTAAGTTCAATTGAACTAAAAGCGACCATTGAATATATATATATATATATGTATATATTTATACGAGTATCCACTTCACTCAAGGATGCGGTTTCGCAAATCCTTGCCCTTTACCTTGCCGTCGCGCTCTGCCCCTAGCCTCTTGCTTTTGCATACGTGTTGGTATTGCCTGGCTGTTGCAGACGACGTGCAGGTTCTTGCTCTTTGCGGATGCCTTAAGGGCATCCTCGTGGAGGATGCAAGGAGCATTTACCACTCTCCCTCTTGCGACAAGAGTTTAGTCGGGAGCGAGCGAACTTCTTAGCGGGTGTTCTGTTGAGAAACCCGTATCTCGTCTATCGAGGCCGGTATCGAGTCATGCGAGACATGTAGATACCCCGATAGCGGATGTGATTCGAGATAATCACATGCATCATGTTGGCACAAGGTACTGCTGTTTATAAAGATAGAGTAAAGTTGATAAACTTTACATCTTTGTGAAACACTCCTGTTGAGGCTTCTATTGAGGAGCTATACCCCCTTTATCGTAGAGTACTTATAGTCGTGCACGACACGTCTAGTACTGCGATGATCGGATGAGACGATCGTGCGACCTCGAACAACGCTAAATGCAAACTGTTGTAATCACATAAATGGCCTCACATTCGCCTTCACAGGCAAGATGCTCGAGTGGTTTAAAGACCACAGCATAGAATGGGTCGTTAGTTAAGCAACCCCTAACGCACCCGTTCGCTTCTGGTTGTCTGTCAAGGGAGAGGACAGATCGGTACAAAAACTCCAATGGACAGGTTGTTAACAACCACCCCACGGGCAAAGATCCGGCCTCCCCAGTCATTGGAGTTAGGGGAAAGGGGCTACAATAGTTAGCTTAACACTTCTGCAGAAGTTGGATGCATCCGTGGCACTGCTTTTCAGCCTCTGGGGAATCCTCTCTCGGCTAAAGCCGTCCCCTTTGGAGCGGACTCAACTAGCTATTCGGGTTATTGAAAATACATAGAATAATAGACGCCCGAACTAGTCTCAGTTGTTTCTATGTTTTGCCTGCGCATACCCGCAGGCCAGTAATATCGGAACATAAAGTCTGTTCACTTTGGTTGCTGGGCCGTGAGATTCGTTGCACTGCTGATTCGCTGCACTACTGATTCGTTGCACTACTGATTCGCTGCACTACTGATTCGTTGCACTACTGACTCGCTTGCACCACCGACTTGCTTGCACTACTGATTCGTTGCACTACTTATTCACTTGCACTACGTATTCGCTTGCACTACTTACGCGTTTGCACTGGTTATCTGCATGCATTGCTTACATGTTTAACTGCATATTTGCTTTAAACTGTGTAACTTACTGAATTAAATTACATAATTCAGATCCTTGTAGTCTCTCTTGTGCGCCTACTAGTTTTTCGTGAAACTAACCCATTCTATGGGTACAGGTGATGATTAGGTACACCACAGGCGATGGCGCGATGGCTAGATGGCTCCAAGACGTTCTTCTTCCTGCTCTTAGCTCGCGTCCTGTTGTTTGGGGTTTTGTAACGGATTTTCCTTGGGAGATCCTAATTTTGTACTATTTGGAGAACTTCTTAAATGAAAGTGGCTTTTCCAAGTGTCCGCAAGTAGCATGTGTTGTGCGTTTTGGTTCTTTTAGCTAACGCGCTCAAAGTTGTCAGCTTGCCTTTCTGAAATTAATAAAAGTATAGTCTTCCGCTGATTTCGTAAATCATCTCTGAGATGAAGAGATTCCTTTTTAGTCTCTTGTCTTTTTTTTCGAAAGGTTTGCAAGCTTGAAATTTTGGGGTGTTACAACTTGGTATCAGAGCTAAGGGAAGCAAGGATTCTTGACCATTGGGCATCCGCATCGCACTGTGAGTATACTTTTCCTCTTGCTTAGTAGGTGCTCAAGGCATTGTTAAGTTAAGTGGCTTGACGTGTTTTGTGTGTATACCAGCATTGTTGGGGTTTCATAAACTACTCATGTTAAACATGAATAGTACTTATGTTTTTGCTTGTTTTGAGTTTCCTAAAATTTCTAATTATGGGTATTCCTTGTTTACTCCAAGGATGGCAAGGAACTCGAACGAAGGGTCTGCTGACGAATGGTCAGATCAGCGGGGATTCGTGATGGATTTACTGGGTTCCCTGGCAGCGGCTATGCGAGACCAAATTCGTTCCCAAAGGGAACCAGCGCCCGTTCCTGAGCCGATCCCGCATACCGCAGTGACGTATGAGAAATTTCTGAAGCTTGACCCCCCGACCTTCGACGGCAAGCCCGACCCAGATATGGCTGATAACTGGGTGAAGGAGGTAGAACGAGTGTACGAGGTCTTGTCAGTACCCGATGACAAGAAGACGCTTTTCGGGACCTTCAGGCTGAAGGGGAATGCCTGCAGTTGGTGGGACATGGCGTGGGGTGTGCAGTTTTCGGGAATTTCGCCCATTCCTTGGGAAGCTTTCAGGAAGGCTTTCTTGGAGAACTACTTCCCACCTCACGCAAGGGAGAAGAAGAAGGTGGAGTTCTTGGAGCTCTGCCAGGGCAATTCGAGTTTGACGGATTACATCGCCAAATTCCAGAGTTTGGAACCCTACTGCCCTAACCTGTTCGCGGATGATCGCGAGCGAGCAGGAAAGTTTGTTCGGGGGCTGAAGGAGGGACTCATGCATCGGGTCCTAACGAGCATGCCCTCGACCTTCTCTGCGGCAGTTGCTGCCGCTACCGTTCTGAGTGAAGCATGGGAGCGCACTAAGAGTGCTCAGGGCAGGAGGCCACCCGCTACGGGTGGTGAGCCGAAGACACCTTCCGGCGACTCAGGCAAACGACTGTTCCTTCCTGTAAAGAGCGAAGGAGGAAGGAAACGATATCCTCCTTCGAAGCGTCAACGGCCACAGGGCAATCCTCCAGCCAGGCAGCAGGCTGGCAGCGTATGCCCCAGATGCCAGCGATCTCACTTTGGGCAGGCGTGCCCGCTCGACACAGGCGGATGCCTGTATTGTGGCAAGATGGGCCACTACGTCCGTGATTGCCGCAAAAAGGCGGCTGATGATTCCAGGCAGACCAGCGGAGCACCTTTGCTCCCTCGGCCGCCACTGCCGCAACAGCAGTATCAGTCGCCACCACCACAGACGAGCGGTCAAAAGAGGGCGCCGGGACGTGTCTACTCAGCCAAGGCTGAGCAGTTGACCAAGGGCGACTTAGTGCAAGGTACCCTTTTTGTCGCTAACCAAGCGGCCTTTGTGCTTTTTGATTGTGGTGCCACACACTCTTTTATTTCGGTAAATTTTGCCGAGTGTTTGCACATACCTGTAAAACCCTTGCATAATACTCTTGAAGTGTATAACCCGATTGGGAAAAATACCATTTGTGCGGCCTACGTACCAGAGTTGGACGTAGTCTTAGCAGATCGGCATTTACCGGCTTGTGCTATCCTGCTAGTGATGACAGAATTTGACGTCATCCTAGGCATGGATTGGCTGCACAAGTATCATGCCAAGATTTTCTGCCGAGATAGTAGGATTGTTTTATCTCCACCAGGAATGCCCAAGATGGAATTCAAGATCCTGAAACCCGTTCGGGCGAGCAAGTTGATTTCGTCGTTGAAGGCGCAGAGCTACCTGAGGAAGGGATGCACTGCCTTTTTGGTCAGTGTCATCCAGTCCGGGCCGACGCAAGTCCCGATGGGAGACTTGGAGATTGTTCGAGATTTCCCAGACGTCTTCCCGGAGGAACTGCCAGGCCTTCCTCCACCTCGCGAGGTGCAGTTCAGCATCGAGTTGCTGCCGGGTACTGCGCCAATTTCTAAGGCTCCATATCGGATGGCGCCAGCCGAGCTCGCAGAGCTCAAGAAGCAGTTGCAGGAGTTGATGGATCAGGGATTCATTCGCCCCAGTGTCTCGCCCTGGGGAGCTCCCGTCTTGTTCGTGAAAAAGAAGGACGGATCATTGCGGTTGTGCATCGATTATCGGATGCTTAACCAGGCGACAATAAAGAATAAGTACCCGTTGCCGCGCATCGAGGATCTGTTCGATCAGTTGCAGAGGGCCAGGATCTTCTCAAAGATCGACCTTAGATCTGGGTACCATCAACTCAGAATTAAGGGAGATGATATCTCCAAGACGGCCTTCCGGACCAGGTATGGGCATTACGAATTTACGGTTATGCTCTTTGGACTCACTAACGCTCCTGCAACGTTCATGGATCTCATGAATAGGGTGTTCAAACCCTTTTTGGACACCTTCGTGATCGTGTTCATCGACGACATCTTGGTGTATTCAGATAGCTGGGAGCAACATCGTGAGCACTTGAGAGTTATTCTCGAAACCTTGCGAAAGGAGCGGTTGTTCGCTAAGTACTCTAAGTGCGAGTTTTGGCTCGAGGAGATCATGTTTTTGGGACATGTCATCTCCAAGGAAGGTGTGTCTGTGGATCCAGCGAAAGTTGAGGCTGTACTCAGTTGGCAGCAACCGAGGAATGTTCGTGACATTCGGAGTTTTCTTGGATTAGCTGGGTATTACCGAAGATTTATCCAGGACTTTTCTAAGATCTCTCTACCCTTGACGCAGCTCCTGAAGAAAGAAGCTAGGTTCGTGTGGGACGACATGTGTGAGAGCAGTTTTCAGAGGTTAAAGGAACGTCTTACGACTGCTCCCATTTTGGCCTTACCTTCGGGTCAAGGCGGCTTCGTGATTTACACAGACGCTTCCGGGACAGGTTTGGGTTGCGTCTTAATGCAGAACGATAGAGTGATCGCCTATGCATCGCGCCAACTTAAAATACATGAGAAGAATTACCCGACTCATGATTTGGAGTTAGCAGCGGTAGTCTTCGCATTGAAGATATGGCGGCACTATTTGTATGGGGAGCGGTTCGAGGCTTTTACAGATCATAAGAGCCTAAAATTTTTGTTCTCGCAGAAGGAGCTGAATATGAGGCAGCGACGTTGGCTGGAATTCCTCAAGGATTACGACTTTACCTTGTCCTACCACCCAGGAAAAGCGAACGTTGTGGCCGACGCTCTGAGCCGCAAGTCTCCCAGCGTTTCCGTAAATTTGTTGTTTGCGGGGTGGAAGCTGGTCGAGGATCTGATATCGTGGGAACCGTTTGTGGTCACTCCAGTTTCGATCAGTCTTTCCAGCATGGTAGCTCAGCCTGAGCTATTGTCAAAGATCTTTGTCAGTCAGAAGATCGATGCGCAGTATGATAAGCTGAAGGCTCTAGCGCAGCGGGCCGATACCCCCTTCCGACTGAGTGAGGAAGGAGGTGTATGGCGTAAGGATCGTCTCTGGGTGCCAGAAGATCCTTTTTTGAGAGATGAGATTCTCACTGAGGCCCACAAGTCCAAGTACACGATCCACCCGGGCGGCACAAAGATGTTCAAAGATTTGCAGCGCAGATATTGGTGGAACGGAATGAAGCGGGACGTAGCCGAGTACGTTTCGAAGTGCTTGACTTGCCAACAGGTTAAGATCGAGCACCAACGACCAGGCGGAGTGGTGCAGCAAATGGAGATTCCACAATGGAAGTGGGAGGACATCACGATGGACTTCATCGTCGGTTTGCCGAGGACGCGGAGGAAACACGATGCGATTTGGGTGATCGTGGATCGACTCACTAAATCGGCGCATTTCCTCCCTATACGGCTCAGTCAGTCACTGGATAGCTTGGCAGACCTCTATGTCAGGGAGATTGTGAGATTGCACGGTGTTCCTGTGTCAATCATCTCCGATCGTGACCCGAGGTTCACCTCCAGGTTTTGGGGGCAGCTGCAGTTGGCCTTGGGCACAAAGCTAAAATTCAGCACTGCCTTCCACCCTCAGACTGATGGACAATCTGAACGCACGATTCAGACTTTGGAAGACATGCTGCGAGCGTGCATGTTGGACTGGAGGGGAGAATGGGACTCTCATACTGGGTTGGCAGAATTCGCGTACAATAATAGTTACCATGCCAGTATCGGTATGGCCCCTTACGAAGCCTTGTACGGGAAGCCTTGTCGATCACCCGTTTACTGGGATGAGGTTGGTGAACGGATGCTAGATTCACCTATAGTGCTACAGCACTATACTCAGCAAGTGCAGATGATCAGGGAACGTCTGCGTACCGCGCAAAGTCGGCAGAAGTGTTACGCCGATCGTCGACGTAGAGAGCTCGTGTTCTCAACAGGAGATATGGTTTTTGTTAAGGTATCTCCTACCAAGAGCGTCTTCCGGTTCGGGAAAAAGGGAAAGCTGAGTCCGCGATTCGTCGGACCTTTTGAGATCCTGGATCGGATCGGCGAGGCGGCTTACCGCGTTGCGCTGCCTCCTCAGTACGCTCAGATTCACAACGTCTTTCACGTATCCATGCTGAGAAGATATGTTCACGACCCATCGCACATCATTCATTGTGATGATGTGGATATCCATAAGGACTTGACGTTCGAGGAAAGACCAGTAGCAATCGTTGATCGTCGAGACCAAGTGCTCAGATCGAAGACGATTTCTCTTGTAAAAGTACGTTGGCAACACCATGGAATTAGTGAATGTACATGGGAGCTTGAGTCGGATATCAGGGATAAATACCCCGACTTGTATTTTGACCAATTTATGCTATAGAAATTTCGCGGACGAAATTATTTTAAGGAGGGTAGGATGTAATATCAAAAAAAAAAAAAAAAAAAAAAAATTGGTTTGGGCCGGATCCGGATCCGACCCGGACCCGACCCGGGCCACCGCCCCTCGCTGTCATTAAAAGACAGCGAGGCAGGCAGGAGGAGGGTTACGAAACCCCCCTCACCGCCACTCGCTCTCTGTCTCTCCGTTTCCCTCTCTCGCTCGTCCACGGTCACCGACGCCGGCGACCCCCGACAGCCGCCGCCACCGACATCGGCGACCCCCCCCCCTTTTCCTTCCGGCGAGCTCCTCTTCGGCGAGTTCCTCCGAAAACCCCCTGGTACGCCATCGCTTCTTCCTTCTCCCTTTTTTTTTCCCTCTCCGTCTCTTCTCTCTCTCTCCCTCATTTCTCTGTGTGGCCACGGGAGGGGTCAAACCCCCTCCCTTTGCCCCCTTTTAGCAGGGGAGGGGCACGACACCCCTCCCTGCTCTCCGTTTCGGTAGGGGAGGGGCCGAGCCCCTCCTCCCTGTTTTTTTTGTTACGGCAGGGGAGGGGCCGAGCCCCTCCTCCTTGCCCCTTTTTATTGTACCAGCAGGGGCCATCGGCCCCTGCCTTTTTATTATGCCAGCAGGGGCCGATGGCCCTTGCCTTTTGTTATGCCAGCAGGGGCCATCGGCCCCTGCCTTTTGTTTGTGCCAGCAGGGGCCCATGGCCCCTGCCTTTTTAGTTTGTCAGCAGGGGCCATCGGCCCCTGCCTTTTTATTATGCCAGCAGGGGCCATCGGCCCCTGCCTTTTTATTATGCCAGCAGGGGCCGATGGCCCTTGCCTTTTGTTATGCCAGCAGGGGCCATCGGCCCCTGCCTTTTGTTTGTGCCAGCAGGGGCCCATGGCCCCTGCCTTTTTAGTTTGTCAGCAGGGGCCATCGGCCCCTGCCTTTTTATTATGCCAGCAGGGGCCGATGGCCCTTGCCTTTTGTTATGCCAGCAAAGGCCGATGGCCCCTGCCTTTTTGTTGCCAGCAGGGGCCGATGGCCCCCTGCCCTTTGTGCGCAAGCCGATACCCTTGGCCGACAAGCCCGGGGAATCTTTGGAAGCTATATCGTGATGGGGACAGATCATTACAATTGTTGGTCTCCAACGAGGAATTCCTAGTAGCGTGAGTCATCTGTTCGCATTTGACTACACCCCTCTTTTGGCAGCTAGAGTCTTTTGATCCTGCCCCATCTTCTTTTCGAGTCAATTGGGACGGTTGGCCCCAACCCTATGTATCGGAAAAGTCGAGTCTTTGCCTTGCTTTTGCTTTTGTCAGAGTTTGCTTGTTAATATCGCATATTTGCAGCTACGACGGATCCCACTCGCGCTCCGCGACCCGAGCCGTCAATCGTGTACGTCCGCAGACGTCAGCAAGCTCGTAACCCTCCAAGGTAGGGGAAAATTGCACGGAAGACTTGGATATTTGAATTAAGTTCAATTGAACTAAAAGCGACCATTGAATATATATATATATATATATATATATATATATATATATATATATATATATATATATATGTATATGTATATATTTATACGAGTATCCACTTCACTCAAGGATGCGGTTTCGCAAATCCTTGCCCTTTACCTTGCTGTCGCGCTCTGCGCCTAGCCTCTTGCTTTTGCATACGTGTTGGTATTGCCTGGCTGTTGCAGACGACGTGCAGGTTCTTGCTCTTTGCGGATGCCTTAAGGGCATCCTCGTGGAGGATGCAAGGAGCATTTACCACTCTCCCTCTTGCGACAAGAGTTTAGTCGGGAGCGAGCGAACTTCTTAGCGGGTGTTCTGTTGAGAAACCCGTATCTCGTCTATCGAGGCCGGTATCGAGTCATGCGAGACATGTAGATACCCCGATAGCGGATGTGATTCGAGATAATCACATGCATCATGTTGGCACAAGGTACTGCTGTTTCAAAAGATAGAGTAAAGTTGATAAACTTTACATCTTTGTGAAACACTCCTGTTGAGGCTTCTATTGAGGAGCTATACCCCCTTTATCGTAGAGTACTTATAGTCGTGCACGACACGTCTAGTACTGCGATGATCGGATGAGACGGTCGTGCGACCTCGAACAACGCTAAATGCAAACTGTTGTAATCACATAAATGGCCTCACATTCGCCTTCACAGGCAAGATGCTCGAGTGGTTTAAAGACCACAGCATAGAATGGGTCGTTAGTTAAGCAACCCCTAACGCACCCGTTCGCTTCTGGTTGTCTGTCAAGGGAGAGGACAGATCGGTACAAAAACTCCAATGGACAGGTTGTTAACAACCACCCCACGGGCAAAGATCCGACCTCCCCAGTCATTGGAGTTAGGGGAAAGGGGCTACAATAGTTAGCTTAACACTTCTGCAGAAGTTGGATGCATCCGTGGCACTGCTTTTCAGCCTCTGGGGAATCCTCTCTCGGCTAAAGCCGTCCCCTTTGGAGCGGACTCAACTAGCTATTCGGGTTATTGAAAATACATAGAATAATAGACGCCCGAACTAGTCTCAGTTGTTTCTATGTTTTGCCTGCGCGTACCCGCAGGCCAGTAATATCGGAACATAAAGTCTGTTCACTTTGGTTGCTGGGCCGTGAGATTCGTTGCACTACTGATTCGCTGCACTACTGATTCGTTGCACTACTGATTCGCTGCACTACTGATTCGTTGCACTACTGACTCGCTTGCACCACCGACTTGCTTGCACTACTGATTCGTTGCACTACTTATTCACTTGCACTACGTATTCGCTTGCACTACTTACGCGTTTGCACTGGTTATCTGCATGCATTGCTTACATGTTTAACTGCATATTTGCTTTAAACTGTGTAACTTACTGAATTAAATTACATAATTCAGATCCTTGTAGTCTCTCTTGTGCGCCTACTAGTTTTTCGTGAAACTAACCCATTCTATGGGTACAGGTGATGATTAGGTACACCACAGGCGATGGCGCGATGGCTAGATGGCTCCAAGACGTTCTTCTTCCTGCTCTTAGCTCGCGTCCTGTTGTTTGGGGTTTTGTAACGGATTTTCCTTGGGAGATCCTAATTTTGTACTATTTGGAGAACTTCTTAAATGAAAGTGGCTTTTCCAAGTGTCCGCAAGTAGCATGTGTTGTGCGTTTTGGTTCTTTTAGCTAACGCGCTCAAAGTTGTCAGCTTGCCTTTCTGAAATTAATAAAAGTATAGTCTTCCGCTGATTTCGTAAATCATCTCTGAGATGAAGAGATTCCTTTTTAGTCTCTTGTCTTTTTTTTCGAAAGGTTTGCAAGCTTGAAATTTTGGGGTGTTACAGAGACAATAGTGCCCTATTTCTCTGTTTTCCTCGTAGCTTAGAAGGCACTGCCGCCAAGTGGTACTCCGAGCATATCAATCCAATCGAGCTGCGAGAATTCGATAAGGTGGTCAACCTATTCATTGAGCGATTTCTGTTCAATACTGAAGCGCTCCCAACATTGAGCCATCTCTGCAATCTAAGGCAGAATGAAAATGAAAAGGCAAGGGACTTCATTCGCAGATGGAGAGAGACCTGCAACAAAATGAGAGATCCTATATCAGAGAGGCATGCTTTATCGCTGATCCTGAACAACTTCTCACAACCTTTGAGAAGTCTTATCTCCACCTCGCCTTCCAAGTCTTTCATAGAGCTTACTGAACGAGCCGAGTGGCTCGAGATGGGGTTGGAGAATGGTGTCTACGATGGTATCACCCTCGTCAAGAACAATCTAGATCCAAAGAAAAAGGCAAATTTCACCTCCTCCGCCAACATCAGTCGCAATGATAACAAAAGTAGTAAGGGCAACTATGCGGATCGAGAGGAAAGACAGAATAGCAAGCTATCTCAGCCCAACTTTCCACAAAAGGAAAAGATAAAGCGTGAAGGTTGGAGTAATGATCGTGTGTTCACTCCTCTCAAACAAACACTCGAAGAAGCCCTTGAATTCATGCTGGCTAAGGGATTAGTGAAACTTCCAAAGGCCACAACTCCTCCCACCATCATGGGAAGGTTCAAGAATCAGTTTTGTAAGTTTCATCGGGCAGTGGGGCATGACATTGATCATTGTTTTGTCTTCAAAATATTATTCAGGATTGCATTGACAAGAGTCTCCTTGCTGAAGAGGAAGAAGAAGACGAGCTGGCCATCCTGACCAAGCCTTTCCCAGATCATTCAGAAAGTTGATGATGCCAAAGTTTCCTGCTTTCTTCCTTTCGTTTTGCCAGTCACCTCGTAGGAACAAGTCCGCCCAGTTTTTGCAACCTTTTGGTCGAGTGCTTATAAATACGCTGTCTTTTTGTTATCGGTTTTGCTTATCAATAAAATATCAATTTTCTTCATCAAATACTTCTTTCTTTTGCCCCATTAGGGCACCTGTTTTCGTTTTGAAGAATCTTCTTTGCCCATTCTTTTCAAGACGAGGGGTAATTTATGAGAGAAATGAAATTATCTATGAGGGTTTTTCAAAAATCGTGAAATTCTTGAAAATTTTCTACAAACATCTTCGTTATGATCACCCAAAAGTTTAATATTTTGGTTCAATCTTTTTCAAAAATCAACCATCGCGGTGATCTTCTTTTCTTAAATTGGTTTCAAACCATTATCTTTAAAATCAACCTTTGTGGTGATTTTCTTTTCCAAAATTAGTGTTAAACCAATTCGTTTTCAAAATCAACCCTCATGATGATCTCTCTTTAAAATCAACCCTCGTGTTGATTCCTCTTTCAAAGATCAGTTCTCACGCTGATCATTCTCCAAAATCAACCTTGCAGTTGGTTTCCTTCCCCAAAATGATTTCTCACTTTCAAAATAACATTCTCTTTTTATTTTAAAGATCCCATGCGCAAACACTTTCTCACTTCTCATTTTGCTTTTATCATTTCAAAGGGATAATATAATTCTGTTTCCTTTCCTTGATTTTTAAGCATCAATAAAATTTGCCAATAGTTTGGCACCATTTTATTTGCGTCTCTTTCCTTTTCACAAATATGTCTCTTGTAAGGAACGGTCTTGAGGATGTCTCTCAATCAAGAAGCCTGTCACCTTATTCCTCGATTATCCTTCTTTGTATTCAAAATTTTCCTCGCTAGTTACACTGGGGCATTTTTTTTGAAAAATCTATCTTTACCTCAAAACATCCTCTATGCAGGCAGGATAAACCAATCTCTCATTTTGCATGTATATGCACCCACTTGCATTAATTTTGCATTCATTTGCATTTTCATGTGCATGTGCATTTCATTTGCACTAATTATGCACCCAATTCACTTTCCCTTTCAGGTTAAGGCATAAACCTGAATCATTTTCCATGATTTTCTAATTTTTATTCATATCCCCGTTCAGGATAAGGGGTTAATCCTGAAAATCAGACCACATACATCTAAATATGATGGTCTTTTTCATTGCAAGTCAAGTAATCCAGTCCTCGAACTGGCCATTCTCAAAACTTTCAATCCCAACTCTCGCACTATCGATTTTCAAAAATTCAATCTTCTGATTAAAGATTTTCCTTTGAGATTCGAGCCCTGACTCGAACTTCCCTGCTTTCCTTCGAAGATTTGAGTTTTAACTCAAGTTTTCTTTCCTTCAAAATCTGAACTTCCCAGTTTTCCTTTGAGATTCGAGCCCCGACTCGAACTTTACAACTTTCCTCTGAATATCTGAGTTTCGACTCAAAAATCTGAATTGGCCTAGTTTTTCCTTTGAAGATTTGGGTTTCGACCCGAACTTTATCTCCTTAGAAACCAAACTTCCTAGCTTTCCTTCGAAGGCTCGAGTTTCGACTCGAATTGTCCAGCTTTCCTTGTAAAGCCTGAGTCCTGATTCGGATGGTCTTTCAAAACCAGCTTTTGAGTTAGGCTTATCTTCAAAATCCAGCATTATGCCAGGACTTACCTTCAAAATTCTAACTTCGTATTGGATTTACCTTCGAAATTGAATACCATCGTCAGGGATGTGTCAACTCGGATGTCAAGCGATCTCTTTTACTAAGGATTTCAAGAACACTTTGTCAATTTGTCAATCAATTACTTGTTGATTTCACAATTTTATTGCATAAATTTTTACCTCAGTTTACCTTCAGTATTACTTCCAAAAAGGCAAAGCTTTTATGAAGAAAGATTCAAAATCCAAATTCTTTCTATTGGCCAACCAAAAGGATGAAGGATAAATCCTCGATGTGGCCAGAAAAGAAGATTCAATGTTATTGCAAAGCCATAGATGATTGATATTGATCGCAGTCAATGGCACATCTCTAAATATTATTCTTGTAAAGATGAGGTAGTGGAAATATCCTGAGTGCTAGAAAAAGAGAGAATTCACCCAAGCCCTGTCTCCTCAAAATCACCTAAGCTGCAATTAAATATCCGCAAAAGGGATCTCTCACCTGTCGTCAAGATGAAGGCGAATTAAGCGAGTAGACCCCCGGGGCCAAAGAAGATTTGAAACATCTCCAAGATGACGGAGTTTGTGACGGGTCCTTCCAGGGAAAGTCCAAAGCACTGTCGAGATGAAGGCAGATGCAATGAACCTACCGACAATCCCTAAAAGATATTTAATTTTAGCTATCCTTCAAAAATCTCCAGCCAATAAGCCAATACCGTCAAAGAAGGATCGAAACATCTCTAAGTTGACGGAGTTTGTGACGTACCCTTCCCAAAAGAGAGCAAGAGAGGAAAAAGAAAGAAAAAGTCAGAATATCTCCAAAATGAAGGAGAATGTAGCCAAAACCCAAGAGAGTCAAAAGAGCGCAGGAAGATTATCATGAGAGAAGCTCCCAGGATATCAAACTGCCAAATCTATCAAGAATCTTCTTTAAATTTGTGAAATTCTATTATCAATATCCTTTCATAGATTGCTTTCATGATATCAAATTCTCTTTCCTGTTCATATCAAGGAAATTGATAACTTCTTTGAAGAAGGTCAATAGCAAGCAATTTGGATTCCAAATCTCGATTCTATGAAGTCAATCCTGTTTGGAGGTAATACTTCAGGTAGAAGAGAAGGAATATTTTCACAACAATGAGCATCATTTTCAATTACTTTGAATCAACAAAATTTTCAACATTTTGACAATATTTTTTAGCTATCCTGACGTTAAGTGAGAGCGTGATGTCCATATTGATGTATCTTGACTCCTTCGAGAGATTTTCCTTTGTCGCCTTTCACATTGTTGAAAGATTAGCCTTATCTCCGAAAGGATAGCCTTTATTGTCTTTCACGTTGTTGAAAGATTAGCATTCTCTCCGAAAGGATAGCCTTTAGCATCTTTTGCTTTGTCGAGAGACTCGCCTTCTCCTTTCTAAAAGGATCACCTTACTCGTCCTTCGCTTTGTCGAGAGATTCGCCTTCGCCTTTCTAAAAGGATCGCCTTACTCGTCTTTCGCTTTGTCGAGAGATTTGCCTTCTCCTTTCTAAAAGGATCACCTTATTCATCTTTCGCATTGTCGAAAGAATCGCCTTTCTCCTTTGGATCGCCTTATCATCTTTCGCGTTGTCGAAAGACTAGCCTTATTCCTTTGGATTACCTTTGTCATCTTTCGCGTTGTCGAAAGAATCGCCTTATTCCATTGGATTACCTTTTGTCATCTTTTGCGCTGTCGAAAGAATCGCCTTATTCCTTTGAATTGCCTTTATCATCTTTCGCGTTGTCGAAAGAATCGCCTTGTTCCTTTGGATTGCCTTATCATCTTTCGTGTTGTCGAAAGAATCGCCTTATTCCTTTGGATTGCCTTTGTCATCTTTCGCGTTGTCGAAAGAATCACCTTATTCCTTTGGATTACCTTTATCATCTTTCACATTGTCAAAAGAATCGCCTTGTTCCTTTAGATTACCTTTGTCATCTTTCGCGTTGTCGAAAGAATCACCTTGTTCCTTTGGATTACCTTTGTCATCTTTCGCATTGTCGAAAGAATCGCCTTATGCCTTCGGATTACCTTTTGTCATCTTTCGCATTATCGAAAGAATCGCCTTATTCCTTTGGATCGCCTTTATCATCTTTCGCATTGTCGAAAGAATCGCCTTGTTCTTTTGGATTACCTTTGTCAACTTTCGCATTGTTGAAAGATTAGCCTTCTCTCCGAAAGGATTACCTTATTCATCTTTTGCGGTGTCAAAAGAGTTGCCTTACTCTTCTCTGAAAGAGTTTGCCTTGTCTGCCTTTCGCGTTGCTGAAAGAGTTACCTTATTCTCGTCAAAAGATTGCCATATCCATCTTTTGTGTTGTCAAAACAGTCGTCTTACTCCTTACCTTATTCATATTTCACACTGATGAAAAATTCACTGGATCGCCTTGATCATCATCGAAAATTGCCTCTTACAATTCCATTTCCATCGCCTTGTTCCTCTTCAAGAAAAGTTGTCTTATTCACCTTCCAAATATTTCATTTTTTCCGCCCAATCAGGATAAGGGTACAAACCTAAGCCTCATTCAAGTAGGTATTCCATTTTCTCGCCCAATCAGGTCAAGGGTTAAAACCTGAGCTTCGTTCCATACGGAGCATTTCCTATCCCATCCAGGTTAAAGGCATAAACCTGAACTTCGCTCTCACAGAGTGAGTCTTTCCTTTTTATTTTTCCATTTCATATCTACCATCTTCCTCGGGCTAATTTTTTTTCATACCCAGTCAGATCCTTCTAACTGGGGCATTTTTATATAGCCCAAATTTGGTGTGTTTTCTTTGCCACTAAGCTCGGCCATAAGCCGGCTTAGTAGCAAAGAGGGGCATCTGTAAACACCCCAAATTTTTACTTACCTCCCTGACATCGCCCTTAATCACCACATTTCGGTTCTCCAGAACAAATGAAGGGCAAAATGGTCATTTTCCAAGATTGAACCTTGCAGAAAGTCCAAAATTTCATTCTTGAGCCTCAAAATTTCCATATTTAGGTTCAGAGACATCTTCAAATTGCAAAATTTCAAAATCATCTTTCTGGACAAAAAGTTAGAATTTCCAAGTTCAAGCTCAGAGTGACATTTCATAGAACATGTCTGTGCATAGCATTGCATCATTTCACTGCATAGCATGTCAGTTTGAGATCCAGAACTCCTGATTTTCCAAATTGTCAATCCAGATTTTATTTTTAAACTTTTCAAAATTGATTTTTAAAACCCTGGGATTTTAAAATTGCCAATCTTTCCCATTTTACCCCCAGGACTTTGAATTACAAAAATTTTCCTCAAGAAAACAATCTGGATATTTGGATATTGATTTTAAAGATTTTATCTCAAAACTTTTGGCAAAAGATTTTAAATCTCCTTACAAAATTTTTACATTTACTTTATCCATATTTTGCTCTGAAAAACCATTTTTTCCAAATTCTTGAAAACAAATAATGTTTTATTTCGTATCTTCAAATAAACGGAGCGGGACCCGCCTTTGAACTAGCACCATACTCAGATTCTCAGGTAAGTATCTTATTCTCAAGTGGGACCCACTCGGAGGTCATACCAATTTGTAAAATTTTCTTTTTAAAATTCTTATTTATTTTTTTTTAGTGGGCCCACACACATGTGGCACCCCAATTGAAAATAAAAGATTTTACAAAACAAAATAAAGCTTTATTTTCAAAAAGGATTTTAAAAGTGGGTTGAGGTGGCATTTCCATAAAAGCCTCTCATTTATTTCAATACTCATTTTTTTTTTACTTTTTTTTTCTTTTGATTTGTTTAAATAATTTTGTTTTAAGAAGGAGGCAGCCTTAAATGGCATATCCGAACTTCCAAAAAATAAATTTTTTTTTTTATTTCATTTTACCTAAAACTTAGGTAAATGAAATGAAAATTTTGAAAAAAATCACAAGACTCGCTTTTGAAAACGGCAGCATTGAAGTTCCAATTTGAAAAAAATTTCAAAAACCATAACTGAAAACAAGAAGCTGCGTTTTCGTTTTCCTTTTGGGAAAGAGGCTGAAGGTCTTTAAAAGACCCAACCATTTGATCGAGAGGGGGGGTCGATTGAAAGGAGAGGGGAATTGAAATCTGGTCTTGGGGTTTTTTTTTTTTTTTGCAGGAGGAAGCTCTGCAGCGTGAGAGAGCACCCAATTTTCTTCAGCCCAGCCCCAAGAGTTTTCCACCTCCAGCAGCTGCCGCACATCCCCACTTCAACTCCAACCACAGCAGCTGCCGCACGTCCCCACTTCAACTCCAGCCGTAGGAGAGGCTACCACTAGCATCATCTTCTTCAACCCAATAGCAGAAGTTCTAGTCAGCGTGTGGACCTTCTCTTCAGCCCAGCCGTCGCATTTTTTTTTTTACCCACCAGCAGGTCTTCCATCACCATCCGATCCTTCTTCAGCAGATCTTCTTCAGCCCCAGTCCTGAAGATTCGATCCACCACCGAAAGGAGCCCTTCTCTCACTCGATTACGGGTGTGTTTCTCTCTCCATTCCCCTTTTCTTTGCTTTACTCTCTTACCCTTCTCTGCTTTCTCTGTTCACCCCTTCCTCATTGATGTAATAGAAAGCATTTTCTGTAATATCGGATTGCTTATATAGCAGCCACGAATTACAGATGCTATATACTAAGGGAATATGCACATTCCAACACCCGATTTTCCTCTTAGATCAGTCCCTGTGTTCGATTGACCTCTTACATATCTCTGATCTAATATTTCATTCTGCTCAGCATCCTGTAGCCATTAAGCCAGTATTGGATTTGTTGGTTCAAAGTTCCTGAAAGAAGATATCTAAACCCTTTTATGAGTGGTTAGTGGATTTGCTGGTTCTTCTGTATATAACTGCTATAGGGACTTTCGGTGATTCTAATGCCATTCAGCAATGCCGGATTGGGTTAATCCAACATCATCATCATATAAGCGATTCTTTCTATGTCGTGAAAGCACGCTATTAGCAGACCAAAAGGATGAATTGTTAAACATATGTCGATTTGAACCTTTGTCATTAGTAGCTTGTTATTAATCTTCAATGAGAATTGATTCAATTTTACAATGATTGATATGCCAAGCTCAATTTTGTCTTGACTAGTTGCGTCTGGAAGTAATTCAGGATTGATTGATATGCCAAAATCCAGTCTTTCTGGGTTATATAGCATTCCCATCATTCATTTTACCCCTTTCTAAGCACCCATCGCATGTCTCTTTAATCTCTGCACTTAGTCATGTTAAGTAAATCTGTTTGATAAGGTAAAATTCATCTTTTCATTTATAACATTCCCTTTACATTAGCATACAATTCATCCATGTCTCTTCGTTGTCTATTTATTTTTATTATTTTTTTTCTTTTTTGGTCTAACTGAATTGAATTCGTGATATATGTTTATTGTTTGTAATGGAGATTTATGAGTTGTTAAGCTGAATATCTCATTCCTTTGCATCTTGTTGTAGTCATTACAGTTTGCTGTCATAACACAGTATTTATAATTTTCCCATCTTGTAATCACTAAGTTCTTTTTCTTATGCATCTGCAATATATTGGTATAGAGAGTCCTTATTACGTTCCATTGTTCATCATACTCATAATCGGATCTAGTAGCCCTCATTTCCACCCCTTTGTTTCTGCGCAGCAGCCTCTTCTCCACCTTGGCCCTTTACCCTGGACACTTGCTGTTATTTTCTGTATAATAACTACTTGTAAAATACCTGTGCGTCTCATTCAAGCATGTCCAGCCACTTCAAAACACTGTACCCCCTGCGCACAGTATGGGTACACTACTACCACATTGCTGCCACCACACCCACTGCCCATCACTCCTAACCGTCACCTAGTCACTGAAGGCAGGTTCAACTCTTCCACTTTCTGCAGGTGTGCAGTCTTGATAATTAGCCACCTTCATGAACGGATATATCCATATCCGTTCATGATCTCTATGTCATCTTTTGTATGATTCATTATTGATATATAGGGAAATTCCATACCCATTTTTGTTGAAATATATCTTGTAATTTGGGAAATACGGCTATGTAAAGTTACCTATAGAAACTGTGTATATCCATATTTTCTGATTTAACCCATTTTGTAGAATTTCCATTAATGAATAAATTTTCTCATTTTATTTCTATATATATGTATATCTAGGTATATCTACCTATATGTATACGTATATATGTATATATATATGTATATATATATATATACATAGATATATACTTATATATATATATATATATATATATATATATATATATATATATATATATATATATATATATATATATCCCTCCATGTGTCCTTATTTCCATATATGAGCATTCATGTATATATTTTCTCATATAAATACACCTCCATTGTTACATATCATTTAGCATCAATTTTAGCAAATTTTGATATACATCTCTTTGTTATATATACTTATATATATATATCCCTTAATGTGTATTTATTATTGCATATATTTCTCTTTTCTCTTACTCTTGTAAATACATCATCATTTGATTTATGAGCTTGATGTTCAAATTCTTGTTTTATGAAGATATGTTGGAACATCATCATTTGATTTATGAAATTTTGTTTAGCTTGATGGTAAAATTCTTGTTTTATGAAGTTATGGCTGGAACTTCATCATTTGATGCTACAATTTCTGTTTTATGAAGCTATGGGCTGGAATATCATCAATTGATTTATGAGCTTGATGTTCAAAATTCTTGTTTTATGAAGTTATGGCTGGAACTTCATCATTTGATTTATGAGCTTGATGTTCAAATTCCTATTTTATGAAATTATGTTGGAACACCATCATTTGATTTATGAGATTTTGTCTAGCTTGCTGTTAAAATCCCTGTTTTATGAAGCTATGGCTGGAACATCACCCTTGGTTTTATGAGATTTTGCTTAGCTTAGGGCTAAATTCTTGTTTGCTATATTTTTATAATATCACCCCATTTGCAGCACCAATTATACATATTGTTTCATCATTTTCCATGACATTTTCACCTTTTCACCAAGCTTTTCATATCCTTTTCATGATATCCTTGAAATAGTCCATGATGCTTCCACAACCCATTTCCTGCACATTCATTTTCTGCTGCAAGTGTGCAGTCTTGATATTTGACCATATTCATGAAAGGATATCTCTATATCCAATCGTGATCTCCCAACCATCTTTGGCGTGCTTCGTTATGGATATATAGGGAAGCTCTATACCCATTTTTACTGGAAATTGCATTATAATTTGAGAAGTATGGTTGTGTGAAATCACCTACAGAAATTGTCTATACCTGTATTTTCTTATTTTACCCATTATATGGAATTTTCATTTATATGTATATTCTCTTATTATAAGTATATATATATTGATATGTATGTATATCTACCCATATGTATACGTATATTTGTATATATATATGTATATATGTATATATATATATACACATATATATACTTATATATATATATATATATATATATATATATACCTTCATGTACACTTGTTATCACATATATTTTCTTTTCTTTTACTTTTTGTGAATATATCTTCATTATCATATATCATTCATCATAAATTCAAGTATTTCTACATTTACTTGTATATCCTTGTTATATATAGTATATATGTTCATTTCCTTGGTTATTTTGTACTAACTCTCATTTTGCAGGAAACTCTAGAAGATGTTGATTCCTTGGTTCCATTTCAATTTTCTTTTAACTTTATATTATGCAATGTAACAATCCAATGTAATCTTGGAATAAGATTTACTTTTACTGCTTAGATTAGGCCGCATCTCATATAGTTTGATTTCAGTAATATCCTGATTATATGATGCATCTATCTCAATTTTTCAAAATTCACCATGGATGAACACGAATGGCACGTGCACCAACTCTTAGAGAGTTGATGAACTCGGTGGAGTCCATATTTACGGCCCTAGTCGGAATATGGACAAAACCCAGATCCATCATCTCTCTACCAGTCACATTGAGCCTACACTCTTAGGCTATCTTGAAAATGCACCTCATATTTCCAATGTTTTCAAAATATTGTGAATTAACTCAAATAAGTTCTGAACATATTCATGGCCACAGTCAGAATATGTGAAGGATTTACTTTGGCTTAATCCACATTTTTCCAACAAATTTTTCAGAAAGTTTTTCAAAGTGCATTCATTTATTCAAATCATCTGCATCATTCGTTTTTCTCATGATTTTCTCAAAAGATTTTCACTTCATGGAATCAATTTTCTCAAGAAACTATGATGATATTCGGAGTTGGATTTCCCAAATCAAATGTTTTCCTGTGATTTTCCTTAAAAAGTTATTTCCTTAAGATTTTTTTCAAAGGAATTTCTCATTTTCTCAAGAATCCAAGTTGATTTTCAGATATTTCAAAAAACCAGATTCTCAGGATTTCAATTTCCTAAGTTTTGAATTTCCTTCTCCAATGAATTTTTCCTATAAATTTCCTATCCTTTTCTTAAGAAAATTCTCAAAGTCTGCATTTTCTCAACAAGTGCTTTCCTTTTCAAATGTTCATCTTTTCTCAAGAATTCCTTCAGTTTTCCTGAGACTCTCACTTCTTCATGGTTTTCCAAGTCTTTCTAAACTTTCTCAAACTTTTCCCTAGATTATCATTTCTTTATAGTTTTCCAAGTCTTTATAACTTTCTCAAAATTTTCTCGAGAGTATCATTTCTTCGTAGTTTTACAAAGACTTTATAAACTTTCTCAAGATTTTCTCAAGATTCTCCCTTCTTCAAGATTTTCCAAATCTTTATAAATTTTCTCGAGATTTCAAACCTTCTTCGTCTGAGTTTTCCTGAGAGATTGATTTCCATATTTTCCTGAGAAATGCTTTTCAACTCCAAATGTTTTCTGAGCATACATCATAGTTTTCCAACCCATATTTTACCAAATCTCATAGCACATGCCTGAATTCTATGTGCATTTAGGATAGAATACAATTTCCACGATTTTACTAAGTCAAGCATAATTTTGGTCCTTGGTTCGATTACCCCTGTTAAAGGCGGCAGGAACGGTCGAACCTCGTACCGACAGGTCGAGCCCCATCCCATGGATTTTTTCCGCAATTTTCAAAACGGAAGCGAGTATTTCAAAACAATTTCCAAAATCCGGTCAAGTTTGAATCGCGAAAGCATTTCCCTCTCTCTTTCGCAAGGAAGGGAAGACGGGAAAAATTTTGTGACGATAACACCTCCACCACCTCTTCGCTTCCGCCGCTTCCCCTGGGGCCACCAACGGCCCGAGCAGCTGCCAATCATCGCCTCTCCCTTGCTGTCTCCTCTTCGCCTCTCACCCTTCGAGCGAGGGTTCTTTGCAATCGGCCTCCCCTCTCAGTCCGGCGACTTTCGAGCATCGCCACCACCCTCCGTCCGAGTGGCCTCAGTCGACAGTGGCCTCATCCTTCCGGCCCTGACGACGCGAGCTCTTTTCCACCTAGCATCGGAGTACCCCCGTGCGAGCAACCCCTCCGACGGTCCCGTGGCTTCGGTCCTCAGAGGTAAAACCCCTTCTCCCGTTCTCTTCTTTCTTTCCTAGCGCCGGCAGGGAGCTTCGCTCCCTGTGTTGGCTTAGCTTTTCGGTAGGGGGGCTCCGCTCCCCTGCCTCGATCGAGCCCTGTGACCCTCCTCTTCTTCCTTTTGAGGAGTTGTTCGACAGGGGGCTGAGCCCCTGTCGGCAGGGGGTTAACCCCCCTGCCTTCCTCTTTGTATGGGTCGACAGGGGGACTTTGCCCCTATCATCATGCTTGCCGGCAGGGGGCTCGGCCCCCCCAGCCATTTCGCCTTGCCGGCAGGGGGCTCTGTCCCCTGCCATCTGCCTTTGTTTCATTTACGGTAGGGGACAAGCCCCCTACCTTCTTTCTTTTCTCGGCAGGGGGCGAACCCCCCTGTCGTTGCTCTTGTGTTCGGCAGGGGGCTTCGCACCCTACCTTATGTTGTTGTTTCCGGCAGGGGGCTGAACCCCCCTGCTCGCCTGTTGTTTTTCGGTAGGAGGCGGGGTCCCCCTGCCTTTCTGTTGCTTCTTGGCAGGGGGCTTCGTCCCCCTGCCTTCTTTTGTTTGCCGGCAGAGGGCTAGGCCCCTGTGCCTTCTGTTGTTTCTCCTGCAGGGGGTGGAGCCCCCTGCACCCTCTGTTGTTCCCGGCGGGGGGCGAGCCCCCCTGCCTCCTGCGTTGTGCCAGCAGGGGGCGAAGCCCCCCCTGTTTTTCTGTTTTCGAGCAGGGGCTTGCCCCCTGCATCTCCGTGTTCTCTGGCAAGGGGCTCTGCACCCTTGCCTTGTTCTTGCTGCCGGCAGGGGGCTGCGCCCCTGTCTCGTGTTTTGACAGGGGGTGCTTCCCCCCACTGCCTTGTTGTGGCAGGTGTGGCAGGGAGCTTCTGCTCCCTCCCCTGCTTTTCCTTGTGCTAGCAGACAGGGAGCTCCTGCTCCCTGCCTCTGCTGTTGTTGCCAAGCAGAGCTGAGGCCCCTGCCTCTGGCACCCTTGTCTGCAGGATGCAGAGCTCCTGCCTCTGCCTCCTGCAGGCAAGAGGCCTAGTTGCCTTGTTGCTTCTTGTTTACCTTCGGCATATGCTAATATTATGAGATCTCCAGGTTGAACGGTGGATCCAGCTCGCCCTCTGTGGCTCGAGCTCTTGCTTGCCTACGCTGCATGCGTACGAGGACCCGCAACCCCTTAAGGTAGGGGATTCTTGCATGAAAGGACAATGAACTGATAAATGCTAAAATAAGAAAGATAACTAAAAGAGGATGATATATGTATACGTATAATATATATACGTATGTCTTTACCTTCAAGGACGCGGTTTCGCGATCCTTGTCCTCTTTACTTTCTTGCACTTTCCTTTCTGTCGCCGTCATGCTATATGTGCCTAGGCTTTTCATTCCTGTCTTTACATTCCATGTCTTTTAACTCAAGGACGCGGTTTTGCGATCCTTGTCCTCCCTACTTTCTCGCACTTTACTTTCCTGTTGCACCGCGCTTTGCGCCTTGGCATTTACTTGCTTATGTTTGCCTTGTTCTCCAGGATGCCTGGTCCTCCTTTACGTTCTTGCACTTTACTTCTTGTATTTACTTGTTGCCCCGCGCTTTATGCGCCATGGCTTTGCTTCTGCTTTACTCTTCGTATTTTACTTTTCTGTGTTGTCGTGCTTGCTCTTGCACTTACCTTTTGTATGTATTCATCTTTACCTTGTTGCTGCGCTTCGTGCATATGCCTTGTTCGTGCATGTATCCTGTCTTTGTCGCATGCTCCTTTTCCTACTTGCGCTTATTGATCTATCGAGGTGCAACCCCATGCATCGTGAGTCGTCCTTTACACTCGCGTGGTCAGTATAGGATCTCTTACCTCACGAGTTGCTTACGTGTTTGCCTGTTTGTGCGTTACGATGATCGAGGTATGATCTCATACCTCGTGTGGAGCTTTAGCGTTCTACCCTCGCGGTGCGGCTTCGCCCACCGAGTCTTGTCCCTCGTTTTGCCTTTGTATTAGTATGTGCATGAGTTTTCTTCTTGTCAGCTTGCACTCCCTGAGTGCAGCTTCGAATGTATAGTGTATATCGTTTCACTTGGCTTACAAGCCACGACACACACTTATGCACTTCAGTTCTCAAAAGACATCGTCTTAGGTGCAAACCTATTTTCAAGATGTATAGCTGGTAAAACAGAGGTAGCGGTCGGACCTCCCAAATTGATGTATTTGGGATAGATGTGTTACAACCTTAGTTTGCCTATTCGATATGACTTAGATAACCTTGTGTAGGATCTTGTGCACGAGTAGGGCAGGGATCCTAGCGATGTACTTGCGCCATCACTAGATTTGCATTACCTCACCTCTGATACGAGACCTAGTTTCTAGACCTTCTGGTTCAACCATGATTGTAGCGCCTTCCTTCGTGAAGGTATTGTTGGATCTCTTACGAGGAATCCATATTCCTCCTCTAGTAGTTGTACCCTTAGTCACGTACGATATGTTTGGACTACGAGAGCAGAATGAGAGGTCTACAGTAACCTCTAAGCGTGTATTGACACTTTAAGCTAATCCTGTTATGTTGCTTTCGCCTAATAGACAGATTGCTCGCGATTGTCTAAAGGACCCGAGCACGATCAGTTGGAATTGGAATGAGTTCACTCTAAGCTTCTATAAAATAGAAGCATTGGGATTTCCTGCGAGAGATCCATACCCCTCTCATCGTGGTTGTACTTTTGAACAGGTACGTTGCGTACTACGATGAGTAGGATGAGAGGCCTATGTCTGCCTCGAACATGCAATGGCATGTGTTTGAGATCACAAGAGTGATGTTTCTACCCTCATTGAGGATTGACCCCCTTTTTATCGTGATTGTATATGTGAATAGTTACGATGCGTACTGCTATGAGTAAGATGTGAATTGTGTGCTTGCCTCGAACGCGCAATGGTGCGTATAACTCACCTAAATAATAATCATGCGCCTTCACAGGCAAGATGCTCGATTGGGTTGAGAGACCAGAGCATGAGAATGGGACGGCGGTTAAGAAACCCTCCGTCGTGCTCATTCGGGACGGTTCATCAAGAGAGAGGATGGATGGTACAAAACTCCGATGGACAGTCATATATGGCAATCTCGGGCAAAGATCCGACCTTCCCCAGTCATCGGAGGTTAGGGAAAATCCTTCGGGCCACTTCTGCAGAAGTACGGATGCGCATCCATTGGGCCTTTGTTTGCCTTTGGGGATTTACTCTCTTGGTCACAGACCGTCCCCTTAGGAAGCGGACTCAGTCAATCATTCAGGGTATAATAAAATACATAGCATAATGGACCCCTGAATCGATCTCGGTTGTTTCTACGTGTTGCCTTGTGCGTACTCACAACGGCCTGCTCAGTAATGAGACAAGATATAACTTATACACATAATCATGAGATATGCATGTTGTGACGTGCATTGTTTGCTTGCTTGTTAGCTCGATAGTTAGGTATGCTACTCGTTGAGCTAGGTACGCCTGTCGAGGCGTTACCCTTGTTGGTTATACTGCTTACGCAGTTCTTTGCTTGGTGATAACTAGCTTCTCATACTAGTTGATTGCTTATCTTGTGTAGCTTACAAATTGCTTGTGATGCAATAGCTTGTGCCTCACAATTAATGTAGCTGCTGGCCGATAGGCTGAACCATATAATGGTACTTGTATGTATTACGAATGTTGTTATGAATACCTGTCTTATGCAATTGCTTTTGCTTGGCTGATGGATAGAGTTAGTTACTCTTCACCTATTATATTTGTGAGATTGCTATAGTTGTCTGTTCAGCACTTTGATCCTTCCTGCTCTTTTACGTAGCTGTTTGCTTTACTAGAGCTTTGCTTACTCCACAACACATTTGGTTAGATCTGCTAGTCTTGCTTGTTTCTGCTTGAGCTAGCGTTTATCTTACTTATTGCACCTTCTGCTCTTTCTTGTCCTTTGCACCCCTACTAGTCTGTTGTGTGACTGACCCATTTTCATGGGCAGGTGGTGAACAGGTTGAGACAGCTTGCGATGGCATGATGACGCGATGCATTCAAGGCAATGCCCTTTCCTGACGTTGCGCTCCTGGAGATACTTTTGATAGATGCGGTATAAGGTTTCTTTGAAAGCATCTCTTTTGATTATAACTCTGCATTTCTAAAACTGTATTACCAAAATGTGGTTCTTCTTTTCATTTCAATAAAATATATTTTTGAACTGCAAATCGGTTTGTAAGGGGGAATCTGCTTTTTTATTGTAATGTGCCCAAGGTCTAGGGACTTGTTGTTTTGAACCTGATCTTCCGCTGAACTCCTGTTTTTAAATCTGAAAAATGATTGATTTCAAAGCTTCCAACCTTTTCATAAAAGGTTTCAAGTCCATGATTTTGGGGCGTTACAAAAATTGTGCTTGACTTAGTTAAATCATCAAAATTGTGTTCTATCCTATATGCACAGAGAATTCAGGCATGTGCTATGAGATTTTGGAAAATGTAAGTTGGAAAACATGATGTATGCTAAGAAAACCTTTGGAGTGGAAAAATATTTCTCAGGAAAAAGGTCAATTTCTCAGGAAACTCAGATGAAAGGGGTTTTGAAATCACAAGAAAATTCATAAAGGTGTGGGAAAATCATGAATAGTTAAAAATCCTGGGAAAATAGAAGTGATTCTTGAGAAAAAGGTGAACATTTGAAAAGGGAAACACTTCTTAGGAAAACTCGGACTTTGAGAATTTTCTTATGGAAATGATGGAAAATTTATAGGAAAAACTCATTTGGAGAAGAAAAACTGAACTTGGGAAATTGAAATCCTAGGAATCTTACCTTTGAAATACTTGGAAATCGATTTTGATCTTTGAGAAAAGTGAGAGACTTCTTTTGAAAATCTTGAGAAAATAACCTTTTCCATGGAAAACTGTGGAAAACTTGACTTTGGAAAACCGATTTTAAAAATTTCTCAGAGTTTCTTGAGAAATCGATTTCTTGAGAATAAAACTTTCTTAAGAAAATCACGAGAAAACCAATGATTTCATGATGCAAATGATATGAGTGAATGAATGTACTTTGAAAGATTTTATAAGAAATTTGTTGGAAAAATGTGTATTAAGTCAAAATAAATCCTTCACATATTCTGACTGTGGCCATGAATATGTTCAAAGTTTAATTGATTTAATGCACAATACTTTGAAAATATTAGAAATATGATGTGCATTTTAAGATAGCCTAAGAGTGTAGGCCCAATGTGACAGGTAGAAAGATGATGGATCTGGGTCTCGTCCATATTCCGACTAGGGCCGTAAATATGGACTCCACCGAGTTCATCAACTCCCTAAGAGTTGGTGCATGTGTCATTTGTGTACATCCATAGTGCTTTTGAAATAATGTGCATGAATAATATAAACAGGATATTGCATGAATTCAAACTATATGATATGCATCCTAGTCTAAGCAGAAAATTAAATCTCTTATTCCAAAATTTACATCATTACATCACTAAATAAATGAAATAAATGGAAATTGCAGACTTCAGCTCCTTCTTTTGAATGTCCCTGCCAAATCTTGAAATAGGGTTAGCTCAAATATGTGAGTTTTTCCAAGATGTTCCAATAATATTATGAAATTATTGGACTTAATTGGATATAAACTATATTCTCATACTTCCTTGATATTTGAAATGATGAAAATGCAAGAAATTCAGTAGAAAATGGTTTGAAATTTCGAAATGGTGGTCAAAATGACCAAAATACCCCTAATTATAAAGTTATACCTTTAAAATCAGGGTTTTTTGAAGGAAAACTTGGTAAAATTGAGATTTTGAAATTCAAATTGAATCAAATGATGATGAAATGCAGTATGAGGCATGATGACATGCTGCTAAACACATTAGGACTGTAAAACCAGAATTTGACATGCTACTATTCATCAAAAATAACGAATTTCACTTGTTTTTTGCTTGGATCCGGGTCCCGCGGGGCCCTGTTTTGATGATATGGCTAAACCGAGCCTCAAATGAATTCCAAATTACACCAAATTTGGTATGAAGCATCTTCCTACTCTGATAAGCAGCCTAGAATGCTAAAACTCACGAAATGACATGGTTTAGATACTAAAATTTAAAGAAAATCCTAAAATGGACGAATTTCGCCTAAGGACCCGAACCAAATACAATGCTTAATATAATAATGCAAAAATTACATCATAAAAACTTCTGATATTTTGCAGACTGCTAAAGGAGCCGAAATTGAACATTTTTGGTTTTTACAGTCTCGGGATTTGAACTACGGGGAGTTCGATAACGGTAATTTGGTTCTAACGGAGGTAAAATCGACCTAATCTAATACAAAATGCTAAAAAAATAGAAAACAGCCATGGCAATTTCTAATATTTAACAGAGCTATGCACGACACCTACAGGGACAACTTTTATGTTCATGACTTTGGCGTTTGATCAACAGAAACACAGATAAAAATATAACTTTTCATGCCTACATCGACAAAACATACAAATGTGACAAAACAGAAGACTGACAAGAAAAATCCGAAACAGATATCACCACTGTTCTAAAAATCACCAACTTTCAGATGCAAACAAAGGACATTTCGGAAATAACATTCACTTTTTACAGATTTGGATTTGAATCAATACCCAAAGAAAACCTATCGACCTAAGTCGATCCAAAGTCTCAAGTTCCCAAATCAGGCTCTGACACGTGTCCCTCACTCTCGGATTTTTCTCAGACATTAAAAAAACTCAGAAAACTATGATAAAATTTGGTTAAAACCTAGACATCTTCCTGCATTCAGAACATCTTTCGGATCGAAAATCGGATCTCTCATGAGGGAGATATCGATTTTATAAGTTGGAAATGAGTTTTTAAAATGCATCCCGGATAACAAAATCCGACTTACCATTGTGAATGTTTACCACAGTAAATAAATTCAAATCCTTCCGAATTTTTGGTACATTTTTAGGGACACCTAAGGTCGCATTCCATGATTTTTTTAGAAATTTTAATGAAAAATAAATGCATGATAGGACGTGTGGACTGACTGACAAAAACAAAGAACTACTGAAATTGAGCAGAATTGAAATAAACACCAAATTAAACCTAATTAACTTATAAAACATGCTAAATTAACGAAATAAAATATAAATTAAATTTAACTAGATGCATGAATGCTAAAAATCATCAAGGAAGTATAATTATATATTTTTATATTTGTCGTTTTATGAGAATAGCTCAATCCATTCCTCGGATGTGCTCTTTCTTCAAATGACACATGAATCAAATCATGATATTATGAAATCAAGAGGAAAAGAGGTGCATCTTGCTTCATTATGCAGCTTTGAAACTCTTGAAAGGGAAGGCTACCAATGGTTTCGTTCGTCCTTCAATCCGGGCTTCGGATGATGTTATCGTCGCGAAATTTTTCCCCCGTCTCCCCTTCCTTGCGGAAGAGAAAAAGAGAGAAATGCTTTCGCGCCTCAAACTTTGACCGGATTTTGGAAATTGTTTTGAAATACTCGCCTCCGTTTTTGAAAATTGCGGGAAAATCCATGGGATGGGGCTCGACCTGTCGGTACGAGGTTCGACCGTTCCTGCCGCCTTTAACAGGGGTAATCGAACCAAGGACCAAAACTATGATTGACTTAGCGAAATTATCAAAGTTATGTTCTATCCTAAATGCACAGAGAATTCAGGCATGTGCTATGAGATTTTGGAAAATGCAGCTTGGGAAAACATGATGTATGCTTGGAAAATATTTGGAGTTGAAAAGATTCTCTCAGGAAAGAGGTCAATTTCTCAGGAAACTCAGATAAAAAGGGGTTTTTGAAAACATGAGAAAGCTTATAAAGATGTGGAAAATTCAGAAATAGTTGAAAATCTTGGGAAAATGGAAGTGATTCTTGAGAGAAGATGAACCTTTTGAAAAGGGAAACACTTCTTAGGAAAACTTGGACTTTGAGAGTTTTCTTGGGAAAATGATAGAAGATTTATAGGAAAACTCATTGGAGAAGGAAATTCAAAACTTGGGGAATCGAAATCCTGGGAATTTTACCTTTTGAAATACTTGGAAATCGATTTTGGATCTTGAAGAAAGATTGGAAAACTCTTTTGAATATCTTAAGAAAATATCATTTTCCTGGGAAAACTGTGGAAAAACTTGTCTTTAGAAAACCGATTTTGAAAAATCCTTAGAATTTCTTGAGAAATCGATTTCTTGAGAATGAAGTTTTCTTGAGAATGAAGTTTTCTTGAGAAAATCTTGAGAAAATCAATGATTTCATGATGTAAATGTCATGAGTGAATGAATGCACTTTGAAAAGATTTTCTAAGAGATTTGTTGGAAAAATGTGCATTAAGTCAAGATAAATCCTTCACATATCCTGACTGTGGCCATGAATATGTTCAGAATTTAGTTGATTTGATGCACATGATTTTAAAAACTTTGGAAATATGATGTGCATTTTAAGATAGCCTAAGAGTGTAGGTTCAATGTGACTAGTAGAAAGATGACGGATCTGGGTCTCGTCCATATTCCGACTAGGGCCGTAAATATGGATCCCACCGAGTCCATCAACTCCCTAAGAGTTGGTGCACGTGCCATTCGTGAACATCCATAGTGCTTTTGAAATAAAATGCATGAATCATATAATCAGGATATTGCATAAAATCAAACTATATGATATGCATCCTAGTCTAAGCAGGAAATTAAATCTCTTATTCCAAAATTTACATTATTACATCATTAAATAAAGGAAATAAAAGAAATTTGCAGACTTCAGCTCCTTCTTTGGAATGTCCCTGCCAAGCTTGAAATAAAGTTAGCTCAAATATGTGGGTTTTTCCAAGATTTTCCAATAATATTATGAAATTATTGGACTTAATTGGATATAAACCCTATTCTCATGCTTCCTTGATATTTGAAATGATGAAAATGCAAGAAATTCAGTGGAAAACAGTTTGAAATTCGGAATTGGGGTCAAAATGACCAAAATACCCCTAAAATTAAAGATACACCTTTAAAATCAGGGTTTTTTGAAGGAAAACTTAGTAAAATTGGGATTTCGAAATTCAAATTGAATTCAATGATGATGAAATGCAATATGACATGCTTCTAAACACATTAGGACTGTAAAATCAGAATTTGGTATTTTGCAATTTATCAAAAATAGCGATTTTCGCTTGTTTTTCGCTTGGATCTGGGTCCTGCGGAACCCTGTTTTGGTATTATGGATGATCCGAACCTCAAATGGATTCCAAATTACACCAAATTCGGTATGAAGCATCTAAACACTTTGATAAACAACCTAGAATGCTAAAACTCATGAAATGATATGATTTAAATGCCAAAATTCAAAGAAAGTCCTAAAATGATGGATTTTGCCTATGGATCCGAACCAAATGCAATGCCTAATATGATAATGCAAGATTTACACCATGGAAACTTCTGATATTTTGCAGACTGCTAAAAGACCCGAAATGGAACATTTTTGGTTTTTACAGCCTCGGGATTTGAGCCATGGTGAGTTCAATAACAGGGATTTAGTTCTGACAGAGGTTAAAATCACCCTAATCTGATGTAAAATGCCAAACAAATATAAAACAGCCATGGAAATTTATGAAATTAATCAGAGCTATGAAAGACACCTACATGAACAACTTTCATGTTTATGACTTCGGCATTTGATCAACAGAAACACAGAGAAAAATATAACTATTTCTGCCTAAACTAACAGAACAGACAAATGTAGCAAAACAGTGGACTGACGAGAAAAATCAGAATCAGGGGTCAACACTGTTCTAAAAATTACAGGCTTTTAGATGCAAACAGAGGACATCTCGGACACCACTTTCACTTTTTACAGTTTCGGATTTTGAGAAACACACAAAGAGAAACCATAGCCCTAAGTCGATCCAAGATCTCAGAGGCCCAAATTAGGCTCTGACACGTGTCCCGGACTCTCGGATTTTTGTCAGTCATAAAAAAAATCAGAAAAATCTGAAAACATCATATTAAAAACTAGACATTCTCTCAAGTTCAGGGCATTTTTCGGATCGAAAATCGGATCTCCCAGGAGGGAGAACTCGATTTTACAAGTCGGCAAATGGTTTTCAAAACGCATCCCGGGTTACAAAACCCGACTTACCATTTTGGATGTTTACCGCAGTAAACAAATTCAAATGGCTCCTAATTTTTGGCAAAATTTCAGGGACACCTAAGGGCGCATTCCGTGATTTTTTTGGGATTTTTAATAAAAAATAAATGCATGAAATGACGTGTGGACTGACTGACAAAAACAGAGACTTACTGAAAATAAGCAGAATTGAAAAAAAGGCTAAATTAATCCTAATTAATTCATGAAATATGCTAAATGAATGAAATAAAATGCAAATTAAATCTAGATAAATGCATGAATGATAAAAATCATCAAGGAAGCATAATTGAATATTTTTATGTATGTCGTTTTATGAGAATAGCTCAATCCATCTCTCGGATGAGCTCTTTCTTCAAACGACTCCCGAATCGAATTATGAAATCCAATCAATGGGAAAAGAAGTGCACCTTGTTTCATTACGCAGCGTAGGTGCTCTTGAAAGGGGCAGCTACCACGAGCTTCCTTCGTTCTTCACTCCGGGCTTCGGATGGTCCACCAAAATCGAGCTCCGTTGGAATTGGACTGGCCACAGCACGAGCTCTACTCCACCTTCTTCAATGTGCCAAAGGGGGCACGATTTCCAAGGTTCAAAATCAGATGTTAGGAAGGCTAGGTTGGATTTTCCAAGTTCACAAGAGCTAAAAAATGATCTCCCAAGGCTGGGCGTGAACCCTTGTTTTTATAATTTTTCTGAAAATTTTTGAAATTCAAACAGGCTGGATCTGAGCCCTCCATGTGGCGCCATCTCAGGGGGTGCCATCTGGGGGTTTTGAAATTCGAATTTGCCTTTTGCAGGGAGCCCTCAGATGGCGCCACCTCAAAAGGCTATTTTGATTTTTTTGAGAAAATAAAAATGGAAATTTTTGTGGTTGAGACACCTCAGCAGGGGGAATTTGGAATTTTTCAAAAGTTTGCTTGATTCTCTCTGCCGGGAACTCCCAGAAGGCGCCACCTCAGAGGGTGCTCTCTTGGAATTTGAAATTCAAACTCACCTTTTGTAGGGAGTCCTCAGGTGGCGCCACCTCATGGTGGGCTACCTTTATTAAAAATAAAATAAAAATGAAAAATGGAGCCAAGTGGAGTCCTGGAATGGTGCCACCTCAAAAGGTGTTTGACACATGTCAGAAGGACAGAGCAGTGGGCTCAGAAGGCGCCACCTCAGAGGAATTTGAATTTTGCTTTTTCTGGTGAAAGGAGATCTGGACATGTGGAGGACAAGTGTCAGCTGTCTGGAGAGGCTTTCTCAAATGGCGCCACCTCAGGGGGAAGTTTGAAATTCAAATGGAGGTTGGCTCTGGAGGAATGGAGGATGGACATGTGGCGCCACCTCAGGGTGGCTCCTACAATGCCATGTGGCAAGAGGGAAAAAAAAAGAGGGAAGGGACATGTGGCGCTCTCATAGGCCATCTGGGAAATCAGAGCTCTGGATTTTCGCCACCTAGTGCCCTGTTTGAATTTTAAATGGTTTTGCTTTTTCTGAAGAAGGCCAGGAGTGACATGTGTCTCCTACTTTTCTGAAAGAGGTAGGGAGAAGACATGTGTCCTCTACTTTTTCTGAAAGAAGCAGAGAATGACACGTGGCAGAGGGGAGAGAAGGTGGGCCGAGCCATGTGGCGCCATCTCAGACAGGATGAAAAAGGTAGGAGTTCTTGATTTTCGCCACCTATGGGGGTTTTTGAATATTTGAATTCTAGCTTTTCTGAAGAAAGCAGGAAATGACACATGGCACTTGCCTTTTTCTGAGGAAATGAGGACTTGCCATGTGTCCTCTGCAGGAGACACTCCAGATGGCGCCACCTCAGAGGAGACAAGCCTACCTTTTTTGTAGGAATTTAGGAGTGATACATGTCTCCTACTTTTCTGAGAAAAGTAGGAAGAGACATGTGTCAGGCTACTTTTCTAGAAGGAAGGAGGGGTTGACACGTGTCCCCTGCAGGAGACACACTTCAAGTGGCGCCACCTCAGAGGAGACAAACTCTACTTTTTCTAGACAGGACAACCTATGACACTTGGCATCTCCTGGTAGTCTTTGAAATGACACATGGCGCAGGATGGATAGGGTGACACATGGCAGATAAATGGGATGACATGTGGCGGCTTCTGAAGGTACCCCCACACTGACACTTGGCATGGAAATGGGAGGAGAGAGAAATGACAAGTGGCACCAATCTAGGGGACAAGGCTCCTATATTTTTGGGTTTTTCAAAATTCAAATTTTCAAACGGAAAGCTTGTGTGACACCACCTCAGTGTGGGTCCCACATTGCCTCTTTATTGAAATAAGGATAAAACCACAACTTCTTTTTGGAATTTTCATAAAAATTTGGACTAATGGGCAAAACAGGAATTTTGGAAAGAGTTGGCCCTTGTAGGGCGATTTTGTAAAAGAAAGATATTTGAAATTGTCAAAAAGGGCAAAATCTGAGGTGAAGTGACTCAAATCCATATTGAAAACTATCCAGATGGTTTTCCTGAGGAAATATTTTGAAATTCAGAGTCCTGGGGGTAAAATGGGAAAAATTGATAATTTTGAAGACCCAGGGTTTTGAAATCAATTTTGAAAATAGTTAAAATTCGAATCTGGATTGAAAATTTTGAAATCAAGAGTTCTGGACCTCGAAATGACATGCTGTGCAGTGCAGTGATTTGAAATGCTCATGCAATGATATGCAATGATATGCAATGTCATGTCTTATGAAACGCAATCTTGAACCAAGACTCTGGAGATGTCTGTCTCCTGTCAGGTGTAAAATCTTGAACATCTGAGATAAAAATAGAGAAAATTTGAGAGTTTCAGATGAAATTTGGACTGTTGCATGGTTCGGGCTCAGAAAATGACCATTTTGCCCTCCAGCGATTTCAGAGGCTGAATGTTGATGATTAGTGAAAATGTCGGAGGAGTGAGTGAAAATTTGGGGTGTTTACAGATGCCCCTCTTTGCTACTAAGCCGGCTCATGGCCGAGCTTAGTGGCAAAGAAAAAACACACCAAATTTGGGCCATATGAGAAAATGCTCCAGTTAGAAGGATCTGACTGGGTATGGAGAAATTAGCCCGAGGAAGATGGTAGATATGAAGCGGAGAATAAAGAGGAAAGATTTGCTCTATGAGAGTGAAGTTCAGGTTTATGCCCTTTGGATGGGACAGAAATACCTCGCATGGAACGGAGCTCAGGTTTGACCCTTAACCTGATGGGACAGAAATACCTCGCATGGAACGAAGCTCAGGTTTTGACCCTTGACTTGATTGGGGAATGGAATATCTCATCGAAATGAGACTCAGGTTTGTACCCTTAACCTGATCGGGCGGAAGATGAAATACCTCTTTGATTGAGGCTCAGGTTTGTACCCTTATCCTGATCGGGCGGAAAATGGAATACCTCTTTGATCGAGGCTCAGGTTTGTACCCTTATCCTGATCGGGCGGAAAATGAAATACCTCTTTGATTGAGGCTCAGGTTTGTACCCTTATCCTGATCGGGTGGAAAATGAAATACCTCTTTGAGTGAGGCTCAGGTTTGTACCCTTATCCTGGTCGGGCGGAAAATGGAATACCTCTTTGATTGAGGCCCAGGTTTGTACCCTTATCCTGATCGGGCGGAAAATGAAATACCTCTTTGAGTGAGGCTCAGGTTTGTACCCTTATCCTGATCGGGCGGAAAATGGAATACCTCTTTGATTGAGGCCCAGGTTTGTACCCTTATCCTGATCGGGTGGAAAATGGAATACCTCTTTGATTGAGGCTCAGGTTTGTACCCTTATCCTGATCGGGGGGAAAATGGAATACCTCTTTGATTGAGGCCCAGGTTTGTACCCTTATCCTGATCGGGCGGAAAATGAAATGCCTCTTTGAATGAGGCTCAGGTTTGTACCCTTATCCTGATCGGGCGGAAAATGAAATACCTCTTTGAGTGAGGCTCAGGTTTGTACCCTTATCCTGATCGGGCGGAAAATGGAATACCTCTTTGATTGAGGCCCAGGTTTGTACCCTTATCCTGATCGGGCAGAAAATGAAATGCCTCTTTGAATGAGGCTCAGGTTTGTACCCTTATCCTGATCGGGCGGAAAATGAAATACCTCTTTGAGTGAGGCTCAGGTTTGTGCCCTTATCCTGATCGGGCGGAAAATGGAATACCTCTTTGATTGAGGCCCAGGTTTGTACCCTTATCCTGATCGGGCGGAAAATGAAATACCTCTTTGAGTGAGGCTCAGGTTTGTACCCTTATCCTGATCGGGCGGAAAATGAAATGCCTCTTTGAATGAGGCTCAGGTTTGTACCCTTAACCTGATTGGGCGGAAAATGGAATGGAATCCTCGAAGGAAGAGACCATGATGGAACCTTTGGATTTTGCACAATAAATCCAATAGGGTTTTTTGCAAAAGGAAGGAAAATGGGGTCCCTAAAGCTTGAAAAGGGATTGGTTTTGGGCGTCTCATTGCTGAGACTAAAATCAGCTTTTGAAATTGCCTTTTGCGGGAAATGATTGGTGGTTCGACCTCGAACCGAAATGGGACTGTCTATGGTGGGACAGTGGGGACACCGGGAAGTGTGCAAATTTGAGAGTTCATGCTCTCAAAGAAGGGAAGGAATCAAGTCCTTAGGAGGGATTTAAAATTGGTGTCAGGATGCATCGAAGACGGACATCAAGCTCTCACTTCATATCAGAATAGCTAGAAAATATTGTCAAAATGTTGGAAATTTTGCTGTTGATTCAAAATATTTGAAAATGTTGCACATTTTTGCAAAGATATTCTTTCTTTTCTACCTGAAGCATTACCTCCAAACAAGGTTCACTTCGTAGAATCGAAATTGGAAACCCAAATTGTTTGCAATTGACCTTCTTCAAGGAAGCTATCAATTTCCTTGATATGAGCAGGAAAGAGAATTTGATATTATGAAAGCAATTGATGAAAGAATACTGATAATAGAATGTCACAAAGTTAAAGAGGATTCTTGATAAATTTGGCAGTTTGATATCCTGGGAGCTTCTCTCTTGACAATCTTTCTGCACTCTTTTGGCTCTCTGGGTTTTTGCTATATTCTCCTTCATTTTGGAGATATTCTTACTTTTTCTCTCTTTCTTTTTCCTCTCTTTCTCTCTTTTGGGAAGGGTACGTCACAAACTCCTTCAACTTGGAGATGTTTCGATCCTTCTTGGATGATGGGTTCGGAGATCGTTAGGCGATAGCTGAAATTAAATATCTTTTAGGGATTGTCGAGAGGTTCATCGCATCTGCCTTCATCTTGACAGTGCTTTGGACTTTCCCTGGAAGGATCCGTCACAAACTCCGTCATCTTGGAGATGTTTTGAATCTTCTTTGGCCCCGGGGGTCTACTCGCCTAATTCGCCTTCATCTTGACGACAGGTGAGAGATCTCTTTTGCGGATACTTAATTGCAGCTTAGGTGATTCTGAGGAGACAAGGCTTGGGTAAATGCTCTCTTTTCTAGCACTCAGGATATTTCAACTGCCTCGTCTTTACAAGAATAGCCTTTAAAGATGCGCCATTGACTGCGATCAATATCGATCATCCATGGCATTGCAAAACATTGAATTTTCTTTGCTGGCCATATCGAGGATTTATCCTTCATCCTTTTGGCTGGCCGATAGAAAGAATTTGAGTTTTGAATCTCTTTTCGCGAAAGCTTCACTCTTTTGGAAGCGATGCTGAAGGTAAATTAAGATAGAGATTAGTGCAATAAAGATTTTGAAATCAACAATTGATTGACAAATTGACAAAATTTTCTTGAAATCCTTGGTGAAAGTGAGTATTTGAAGTCCGGTTCAACACATCCATGACGAAAATTCTCCTCTCTTTTTCCCCAAAAAGAGAGACTCAGGCTTAGCCCTTACCTTAATGGGAAATGGGAAATACTCCTCTCTTCCCTGAAGAGGAGGTGTTTGCAAAACGAACTTTCGAAGAGAAATTGAGCTTTCGTCAAAGCTCCCTAATATTAGGCTTCTCTTATGGAAAGGGGGCCGAAAATAGTGAGGTCTGTAAATTGGGTCATGAGAAGAACGAGTCCATCACACTCTCCCTGCAAAGAGGGTCTTTCATGACGAAAATGGCCTAGTATGAAATTGGGGGGGGTCACAAGAAAAGCGAGTCTCCGTCAAGCCTCTCTCTTTAAAAGGGTTTCTTGTGTGAAATTGGAAATTGTTTTGCAAACGGTTCACAAAGACGCGAGTCCCTTCAAACTCTCCCTAGAAAGAGGCTAAGTGAACGGATTGGATAGCATGCGAAAAGAACGAGTTCCCTCGAACTCTCCCTAAAAAGGGTCTCTCGCAAGAGAAAATGATTGAAATTGGATATTGAGATTGATTGACCCGAAGGTCGAAATTGGAAATTGGAAAATTGGTTGTTGAAAATTGTATGACCCGAAGGTCGAAATTGGATGACCTGATGGTCGGAATTGAGAATTGATTGACCGAAAGGTCAAAATTGTGTGACCTGAAGGTCGAAATTGAGAATTGAGTGACCTAAAGGTCGAAATTGGAAATTGGGTAACCAAAAAGGTCAAAATTTGGAAATTGATTGACCTAAAGGTCGAAAATTTGGAAATAGATTGACCCGAAGGTCGAAAATTGGAAATGGATTGACCCGAGGGTCGAAATTTGGAAATTTAGTGACCCGAAGGTCGAAATTGGAAATTGAGTGACCCGAAGGTCGAAATTGGAAATTGAGTGACCCGAAGGTCGAAATTGGAAATTGAGTGACCCGAAGGTCGAAATTGAGAATTGGATGACCCGAAGGTCGAAATTGGAAATTGAGTGACCCGAAGGTCAAAATTTTGAGAATTGAGTGACCCGAAGGTCGAAATTGCATGATCTGGAGTCAAAATTGAGAATTTGGTAATTGGAATTGAGAATTGGAATTTGAAATTGAAAATTGGGTGACCCTGGGGTCAAAATTGGGAATTGATTGATCCAAAAGATTTGAATTGAGAATTTGGAGGGCAAAATATCAAATTTGAGCAATTGACAGACCCTGATGATCGAAATGACTTGGATCAATAAAGGAGAATGATGAGTTCGAGTCAGAGCTCGAATAAAATATTGAGATCACGAGTCGGAACCCGGATCAACAAAAGAAAATGGAAGGCTCGAATCAGAGCACAAATAAGATAATGAGATCACGAGTCGGAACCCGAATCAACAGAGAAAAAATGAAGAGCTCGAATATGAGCTCGAATGAAGATAAAAAGATCACGAGTCGGAACTCGGATCAATAAAGAAAACGAAGAGCTTGAGTCAAGGCTCGAGTAAGATAATGAGATCACGAGTCGGAACCCGGATCAACAAAGAAAATGAGGAGTTCGAGTCGAGGCTCGAATAAAGTAGAGAGATCACGAGTCGGAACCCGGATCAACAAAGGAAAATGAAGAGTTCGAGTCGAGGCTCGAATAAAGTAGAGAGATCACGAGTCGGAACCCGGATCAACAAAGGAAAATGAAGAGTTCGAGTCGAGGCTCGAATAAAGTAGAGAGATCACGAGTCGGAACCCGGATCAACAAAGGAAAATGAAGAGTTCGAGTCGAGGCTCGAATAAAGTAGAGAGATCACGAGTCGGAACCCGGATCAACAAAGGAAAATGATTTGAATAAAGACACGAGTCGGAACTCGGTTTTCCAAAAAGTTGAAAATGTACCAGCTTGAATACTGGATTTTGAAATAATACCAGTTTGAGTGCTGGATTTTGGTTCAGTATTGGCGATGATCTTTGGATCATTAGGAATTATGATGGGACTGTTTGTTGAAATCCCAATACCGACCGGATTGTGATTAATGCAATTGAATGCAAATGAATATGAGTTGATGCATATGAATGCACATGTGCATGAAATGAGGAATTTGTTTATCCTGCCTGCATATAGAACAAAATTTTAAAATGCCCCAGTGTAACTGGGAAAGAAAGTTGGATCATTATTTGAAAGAAACAGGAAGGATTTACAAGAGGAGAATAAATGTTTCAAGTATAAAACTTTTTCAAGTGTCGAGCATTAATAGGATCTGGCAATTCTACTCCATCGGCATTGATGAGCCGATATGAGTTGCGGGGTAATGCTTCTTTGACAACATAGGGACCTTCCCAATTTGGCGACCATTTGCTGCCGGGACGATGCTTGAGATAAGTTGTGGATCGAAGTACTAAATCATTGACTTTGAATCTTCTTTCGATGATAGATTTCGCATATTGCCTGGCTACTCTCTGGCGATAGGATTGAGCATGCTCTGCTGCTTTTAGCCTTCTCTCGTCGAGTAAGTCTAGTTGCACTAGTCGCTGCTGCTGGTATTGATCAAGAGGTAATTGCAGAAGTGAAGCAAATTTTAAAGCGGGCTTCTGAACATGTAGCGGCAATACTACTTCTGTCCCATAGACCAGCTCTGATGGAGTAGCATTCGTTGGTGTACGAATGGTGGTCCGATAGGCCCACAATGCATCGTGGATCTTCTCATGCCAGTCACGGCCTGTTTCCACAGTTCGCTCCAAAATACGAATTAAAATCTTGTTGGTGGCCTCTGCCTGACCATTCCCTTGAGGATAATATGGAGCGGAGAAATGATGATAGATCTTGAATTTTGAGCAGAATGTCTTCATTCTTTCATTCTTGAAATGACTGCCATTGTCTGACACAATGTCATGTGGGATGCCGAAACGGCAAAGGATGTTCTTGTGAATAAAAGAGACCACATGACGGCCTTCTACTGTGCGAAGAGTGATGGCTTCTACCCACTTGGTGAAATATTCCGTTGCGGCAAGGAAGTATTTGTGGCCATTTGAAGCTGAAGGAGTGATGGGACCTACGACATCGAAGGCCCACATGGAGAATGGCCATGGGGAGACAACAGATTGTAAATAAGTTGCCGGAGCATGAATAGAAGGTGCGTGTATCTGGCATTGCACACACTTCTTCACATAATGATAGCAGTCTTGTTGCATAGTCTTCCAGTAGTAACCTGCTCTGATGATTTGCTTGACAAGGGTTTGGTAACCGACGTGGCCACCACAAATGCCTTCGTGTGCTTCCCGCACGACTTCTTTGGCTTCGTCTTCATCTAAACATCTGGAATACTCTGAACTGAATCCACGACGATAGAGGACATTGGCCAAAATGAAGTATCGAGTAGACATACGCTGGATTGCTCGCTGCTCTTTCTTTGAGAGTTCTGGAGGAAATTCACCAGTTTCTATGAAAGTTTTGATGTTGTAATACCAAGGCTTCTTCCTTTGCTCAGCTTGGTTTACTCGTTCCGATGGAAGGAAAGCAGGTTGGTCAAGTCTGCCAATTTCAAAAGAGCGACAAGATTCTCCATTCTTGAATGCCATAATGGAGCCTAAACTGGCTAGACTATCAGCCACTTGATTAAAATCTCTCTTGACATGAAAGAGCTGGAATTCTTCAAACTTGCTGACGAGAGCTGAAACAATTTTCTGATAGGGAAATAACTTCTGATCTTTGACCTGCCATTCGGCTCGAACTTGATTGACAACAAGTAATGAGTCACCGTAGGCATGTACTCTCTTGACATTGAAGTCTGATAGAATCTTTAGACCTTGAATCATGGCTTCATATTCAGCCATGTTGTGAGTACATTGAAAGTCTAATTTGAGAGAAAATGGAATCATCTCCTTCTCGGGAGTGATTAATAAAATTCCGATGCCTATTCCCGCCATATTCTTAGAACCATCGAAGAATAAATTCCAGACTGGAGATTGCTGGATATTGCAAATTTGCTCATCAGGGAAGTCATCTTCGGCTTTTACTTCTTCGGCCAGGGGGAAATCCGCCAATTGATCTGCAATTGCTTGGCCTTTGATTGATTGCTGCGAGACATATTCTAAGTCATACTGCATCAGTAAGACTTGCCATTTTGCGACTCGTCCGTTGAGGAAAGGTTGTTCTAAGATATACTTGAGGGGATTGAGTTTAGACAAAATTTTGATCTCTGATGCTAACAGGTAGTGTCTTAGCTTCTGCTTGACTGGCTTAGCATCCGGCTTCAAGACGAGTCGGTGTTCAACCAATTTGGGGTCTAAGCCCGGCATGTCTTCATATGTCCACGCGAACACTTCTTCATGCTGCTTGAGAAAATCTGTAAGCCTTTTCTTTTCTTCCGGATTCAGACTGGTTCCGATCTGGAGAATTTTTGGATCTTCCTCTGAACCGATATTGACACTTTCAGTTGGATCTTGTACTAGAGGAGATGGTTCATCTTGCTTCTGAACTGCGGCGAACTCCGGTAATTCCTAAAGAGACTGATCATATTCTGCACAATCATATGACTGTTTGCAATCTTATCATTTCCGGTGCTTGCTTTGATTCTGTGAATTGCTGTCGACTTCTTAAAGACCGTGGGATTGAGAACGAGCTTCTTGATTGTCCGAGAAGTCATTCTGAAATTTTGGAGAAGAAATTTGGTTCAGACAAATCAGCCTATAGTGAGACAAGCAATCATTTGAAGAGAACCATACATAAAATGGCATTGAATTATAAAATGATGAGACAGATAGAAAGGGAGTAGATGGCATTCGGATAGACAAAGAAACTTGGAATTTTATTGATTGAATTGATCAATGACATTGGTAAAATGAGACATTTATTTGGATAAGAATAGAAGGAAAATAACAAATGGTCTTCATTGTGCCCCCTTGACAAAAACAGTCTTCTTTGACGAGCTTCCGCCGGCAAATCCTAGTCCTGCTCTGTGGGGACGATGCTTCTGAATCATTGGCTCGATGCGGCCGTCCTCGTTCTTGCCGAGTCCCTTGAAGGGTTGATAACCATGTTTTAGAAGCAAATCAAATCCCTTTCTTGACTTCATGAATTGCGGAAACAAGGGATGATCCTTAATGGTGCCGTAGTCGATTCGACCTCCAACCTTGAAGAATTGAGGACCTTTCCATCGGGTCATGGCTACTGTGTGCAGAGATGGCTCTGAGGATGCCTGAAGTATTTCTCGATTCTCTCCGAGATTGATCTCTTTACTTTCCCTGATGCTGGGAATATCTGCATTGAATGATGGCCGAGGAATCATGGGCTGCGGGAGCCTTTCTTCTGGGTCTTCTCCCAGTATTGTGGTTATCATTCCACCCTTTGACCACTTCACACATTGATGAAGGGTGGAAGGCACTGCATTAGCATTGTGAATCCACGTCCTACCGAGCAGCAAGTTGTAGGTTGGTGGTACATTAACCACATGGAAAAGGACGGAGTGCACCGAATAATTGATAAACACCTCCAAGAATATCTTGCCCTTGGCCGTTTGACCATGATTGTCAAACCCATAGATAGTGATGGGATCCGGAATATATTCTTCGTCCTTGATCCCTAATGCCTTTGTGGTCATTTCGGGACATATGTTGAGGCTACTGCCTCCATCGACCAGCACATGGGGAACCGTCATTCCTCTGACCCGAACGACGATGTAAAGAGCGTTATTGTGAAAGGAATGAGGCTTTGGAAGGTCCTCATCCGAGAAGGTAATTGGTGCATTGGTCATGGCGGAGTTCACAATCTGTGCCATGTCTTCAGGAGTGGTACTGGGTTTAACCTTGATTTTCCTGAGCAGATCATCCAGTACTTGTCGGTGCTTGCTAGAATTATTGGCCAAGTCAAGGATGGAGACATTGGATAAAGCAGTCAGAGGCTTCTGACTTGACTTCTCTGGCCTTGGTCTAACGATTTGCTTGAAGAAGTCAGGAGTTCCTTTTGATTTGGGAACTGACTTCACCGGTGCTTCTGCAACTTTCATTTTACTGAATGCTGAAATTAAGTCCATCTTCTTAGAATCTGGAGCCACTTGTCGTAGCACCGTCACCTGATGCTGAACTTGGAGATCTTGCGCAGAACATGGCTTGATATGTTCATGCGGTAGAAAGGGTTGTGCAGACACTACTGCTGTGGTGTGTGAAGGGAAGGGGTGATTGAGAATGTTCATTTTCTCTTCTTCTTCTCCTTCCACCAATAAATTCTTTTCAATGAGATCTTGCACGATGTTTTTGAGAACAAAGCAGTTCTCGGTGTTGTGTCCCACTGTCCTGTGGAACTTGCAGAACTGATCTTTCCATTTCCCCATGGGCACAGGGGGATCAGCCAATCTGGGCAATTTGACCATCTCTTTTGATAGCATGTACTCAAGCACATCCTCGAGTGATTGGTCAAGGGGAGTAAATTTTCTGTCGTAGCTCCATCCTTCATGTTTAGCTTTCTTGCGCGGCTTCGGCCTTTGATCCTGCTGAGGAGGCTTGCTGAACTGAGGAGCAGGCTTTGCTTTCTGATCTTTGTGGTTCGAACTGCCTGAGCTGTAACAGTAATTTTTCTTCTGCCCTTTGTGCTGATTTCGGCCTTTGCTGCTGTTGTTGGCAGAATAAGTAAAGTGAGCTTTCTTCTTCTGCTCACCATGGGAGTTGTTCTTGGAAAAGGTGAAGCCTTCATAGACTCCATTTTCCACACTCAGCTCGAGCCATTCGGCTCGTTCAGTCAGCTCAATGAAGGTCCTGGACGGCGCTGTGGAGATTAATCCTCTTAGCGGCTGCAAGAAATTGTTGAGGATTAAGGACAATGCATGTCTTTCCGAGATAGGATCTCTCATCTTATTACAGGCTGATCTCCATCTGTGAATGAAGTCCCGTGCTTTTTCATTCTCGTTCTGTCTCAAATTGCAGAGATGACTTAATGTAGGCAGCGCTTCTGTGTTGAACAAGAAGCGTTCAATGAATAGATTTACAACTTTGTCGAACTCCTTGAGCTCGATGGGGTTGATATGCTCAGCATACCACTTGGCTGCAACTCCTTCCAAGCTGCGGGGGAAGCATAGAAACAATGCTCGGTTATCCTTTCTGAACCTCGAGCATTCTGCTAAGAAGGTGGCGAGATGAGCTTTTGGGTCGCCGGAACCATCGAACTTGATGAATTTACGGGGGAGATTATCTAGATCGTCATCTCCTTCTAAGCCGTCATAAAAGACCTCGCTGGTGAAGACTTTCTTGCCCTTGTCGCGGGCTTGCAGATCCTTGACAACTCGGGCCATTTCCTTAAACTGCACTTGCAAAGGCTCTTCTTTATCTCTGCTTTTTGACCTGCGGCTCTTACTTTGGCCATGCTTCTGAAATGCCGGAGGCACCTCATATTCTTCATCTGTATCTTCAGTGGAATCTGATTCATCTGAAATCTCTTCTGGCTGGATTTGCTTCTTGGGAGCCTTCTTACCCCTGCGACCATGGAACCTTTCTCTGAATGGATTTCTTTCTGAGCTGGTCCCGGGCTGCTCATTCATCATTTTGTTCATCATTTTTCTGAACATGGCATACATTTGAGGGTCTATGCCATCGTCTTCTTGCTGCTGCTCTCGACTCTTCTCAGATCGAGGGGAACCCATCTCTTCTTCTAAGGCTGATGAGTACTGGGATGCCGTGGTTCTTTTGCCTGATCTTGTCTCAACCATCAAATGATATGGATGCTCTCTGCAGGGCAAAAGACCTGATTAGATTTTGAGGAAATTAGATTTTGGAGGAAATATTTGCTGAAAATATGGTAGACAATTTGGAAAAGATGTCCCATTACTAGGGACTGAGTCGTCGTGGGAATCACGACAATTGTGTTGTCATTCCTTCTGCAAAAGAAATAAACAACGAAAATGTGTCTTGTTACCTAGGCGAGGTCGTCAAACCACAATGGAAGGAAATAGAATTTTATTAAAATGAGAAGAATAAGATTTTATTGATCTTGACAAAGAGGTGGAGGACAGACGATTTGCCACCATTCATGATAGTCGGCAGACACTCTAGGACCTGGAAAGATTTTAAGAGAGACAAAGGAATCCCATCCGTAGCGGGCAGAATGATATGCCCCGGACCATTGTGCGGAAGTGAGATCGAACTCTGCCATAGCTCCTGATAACAGTCGGGCTTCGACATATTGCTGCCTCTGAGAGAACTGCCGAACACATCTCTCTGGTTGGTAGTAAGTGCAGAAGAATGGTCCCAGCAACTTGAACCGCTTACCATAAGCGTAGGTATATCTGGGAGGAGATATTTGCCGATCAAAATAGTCCCAAACAACGTCATCCTCTTGAATGTTGTTGATCATAGACCGGTACTGCGCCACTGGAAGGAGTTCTTGACCATTGTATCTGAAAGAGCTTGCTCGAGCTGGAACGTGCTGGAAAAACCAGGACTGAAGTGCGTAGATGCATCCTTCAACTAAAATGGACTCTCCGAGTGAGAATCGAGTCAGACCTCGATAAAGGAAGGCGAGCGCTGCCATGGCTATGGAGAGGCGATTGGTTTGCCGACTTCCCCATCTTCTCATAAGCTGGATTATCCTGATGTCCATGTAGTTCTGTCCATCTGGGAAAAGGGACAGTCCTACAGTGCATAGAACCATTGCATTCTGAATCTTTTCTTTAGCTGTTCTTGATAGCGAGCTGACTTCGACGAAGGTCCCGTACTGGCGGTACAACTCAAGTAGGTCAACATATTCATCTCCTTCTAACTGGATCAGGGGCCAAGATCGGTGGCCTGTCATACGGGCTAAGGAGTCTCGGGGGTCCAAACCCTTGACATTGATAAGGAATTGATGCTCTAATGGGTCGCTTGGTCGACCAGCCGGTTCTGGCAACCCCATGATTTCTGAAAATTCATCCATTAAAACAGTCATTTCTCCCCATGGGAACCAGAAGGTACATGTTCGAGGATTCCATCGCTCTGCCATTGCATGGATCAGGTTGCCATTGATGGTCTGCTTTCTGACTGCTGATGCCAGCTCTAATCCGCACGCGCTCAAATGGTCCGGGAACATTCGGGAAAAGCTCTTTAACCAGGAATAATACTACCGGGGAATGAAAGTTCCGGTGCTAAGAGCTCGATGTTCAGGACGACCTTGTCGCACCTCGAAGGAGATGTGACCTTCAGGAAAGATAGGATCGACTTGACTGGATGCCATCGAACTGAAAACAGAGAAAGACTCAGAATGAGACTTAGGAAAATATGAGAAATTTTGAAAAATTTTGCAGGCAGGATAAAAATGCAGCTAGAAATTCGATATCCAGTAGAAGGATAGAATGTAAAATCTCCTGGAGTTTTGGAAGAAATGGGATATTTGAGAAAATCATCCAGGGTTTGAGAAAAACATCTTGTGGAAAATAAGGATATTCGGAAAAGACCTAATGAGTTGAAAAACATTGGGAAATATAAAGAATTGAGAAAATCATACATACAATCACATCCTGCACAAACATTTATGCACATTCAGCACTCCCTAAAAGGCTGACTCTAGATGCATCAATTTGAAAATAGCTGTAGGACCTTAATCCTAACTCTAAGTTCAGATCATCTTTGTCCAATCCAGTTATGCCGATATACCCGAACCGAAATCCGAGGTACGTGGCATAGAATTTCAACTCCGGTTCTAAGGTAAGGTTTTCCAACATCCTTGAGCGCCTACCGATATACTTCGGACTGTGGCCCGCGGTACGTGGTAGGGGGGTGTTAACCCAAATAGTTGGCCCAGTTGTGAGGCTCTGTCCCGAACTATGGTTCTGGAAGAGAGCCCAGCAACGTGAAGACCGGGACAATATAGGTAAGGGAGGTTTTGAAAAATGATCACATGCAAGAAATAGATGGCTCTAAGTCCTAGAGAGATAGACTTTTGAAAATCTTTGAAGAAGCATACATTGTTTGCATTCAGATCCTAAATTGAGGAGAGTTGTATTTAGACCTAAGTCTATGTGAGCATGAAAATTTCTCCTCAATCTGGTCCTACCAAACCATGCCTAGTCTATATGCAGTCAATGTCAGCTAGGTCAGAATCTAGGCTCCTAGGCTCACATGATATTGAAAGTAAAAGAGCTCACATTTTGTGAACATAATTTCGATAATTGAACTAAGTCAAGCATAATTTAAGTCAGACAAGGACAGGTCCCATCACGGTCGCCAAACCTGTTATCGTCGCGAAATTTTTCCCCCGTCTCTCCTTCCTTGCGGAAGAGAAAAAGAGAGAAATGCTTTCGCGCCTCAAACTTTGACCGGATTTTGGAAATTGTTTTGAAATACTCGCCTCCGTTTTTGAAAATTGCGGGAAAATCCATGGGATGGGGCTCGACCTGTCGGTACGAGGTTCGACCGTTCCTGCCGCCTTTAACAGGGGTAATCGAACCAAGGACCAAAACTATGCTTGACTTAGCGAAATTATCAAAGTTATGTTCTATCCTAAATGCACAGAGAATTCAGGCATGTGCTATGAGATTTTGGAAAATGCAGCTTGGGAAAACATGATGTATGCTTGGAAAATATTTGGAGTTGAAAAGATTCTCTCAGGAAAGAGGTCAATTTCTCAGGAAACTCAAATAAAAAGGGGTTTTTGAAAACATGAGAAAGCTTATAAAGATGTGGAAAATTCAGAAATAGTTGAAAATCTTGGGAAAATGGAAGTGATTCTTGAGAGAAGATGAACCTTTTGAAAAGGGAAACACTTCTTAGGAAAACTTGGACTTTGAGAGTTTTCTTGGGAAAATGATAGAAGATTTATAGGAAAACTCATTGGAGAAGGAAATTCAAAACTTGGGGAATCGAAATCCTGGGAATTTTACCTTTTGAAATACTTGGAAATCGATTTTGGATCTTGAAGAAAGATTGGAAAACTCTTTTGAATATCTTAAGAAAATATCATTTTCCTGGGAAAACTGTGGAAAAACTTGTCTTTAGAAAACCGATTTTGAAAAATCCTTAGAATTTCTTGAGAAATCGATTTCTTGAGAATGAAGTTTTCTTGAGAATGAAGTTTTCTTGAGAAAATCTTGAGAAAATCTTGAGAAAATCAATGATTTCATGATGTAAATGTCATGAGTGAATGAATGCACTTTGAAAAGATTTTCTAAGAGATTTGTTGGAAAAATGTGCATTAAGTCAAGATAAATCCTTCACATATCCTGACTGTGGCCATGAATATGTTCAGAATTTAGTTGATTTGATGCACATGATTTTAAAAACTTTGGAAATATGATGTGCATTTTAAGATAGCCTAAGAGTGTAGGTTCAATGTGACTAGTAGAAAGATGACGGATCTGGGTCTCGTCCATATTCCGACTAGGGCCGTAAATATGGATCCCACCGAGTCCATCAACTCCCTAAGAGTTGGTGCACGTGCCATTCGTGAACATCCATAGTGCTTTTGAAATAAAATGCATGAATCATATAATCAGGATATTGCGTAAAATCAAACTATATGATATGCATCCTAGTCTAAGCAAGAAATTAAATCTCTTATTCCAAAATTTACATTATTACATCATTAAATAAAGGAAATAAAAGAAATTTGCAGACTTCAGCTCCTTCTTTTGATTGTTCCTGCCAAGCTTGAAATAAAGTTAGCTCAAATATGTGGGTTTTTCCAAGATTTTCCAATAATATTATGAAATTATTGGATTTAATTGGATATAAACCCTATTCTCGTGCTTCCTTGATATTTGAAATGATGAAAATGCAAGAAATTCAGTGGAAAACAGTTTGAAATTCGGAATTGGGGTCAAAATGACCAAAATACCCCTAAAATTAAAGTTACACCTTTAAAATCAGGGTTTTTTGAAGGAAAACTTAGTAAAATTGGGATTTCAAAATTCAAATTGAATTCAATGATGATGAAATGCAATATGACATGCTTCTAAACACATTAGGACTGTAAAATCAGAATTTGGTATTTTGCAATTTATCAAAAATAGCGATTTTCGCTTGTTTTTCGCTTGGATCTGGGTCCTGCGGAACCCTGTTTTGGTATTATGGATGATCCGAACCTCAAATGGATTCCAAATTACACCAAATTCGGTATGAAGCATCTAAACACTTTGATAAACAACCTAGAATGCTAAAACTCATGAAATGATATGATTTAAATGCCAAAATTCAAAGAAAGTCCTAAAATGATGGATTTTGCCTATGGATCCGAACCAAATGCAATGCCTAATATGATAATGCAAGATTTACACCATGGACACTTCTGATATTTTGCAGACTGCTAAAAGACCCGAAATGGAACATTTTTTGTTTTTACAGCCTCGGGATTTGAGCCATGGTGAGTTCAATAACAGGGATTTAGTTCTGACAGAGGTAAAAATCACCCTAATCTGATGTAAAATGCCAAACAAATATAAAACAGCCATGGAAATTTATGAAATTAATCAGAGCTATGAACGACACCTACATGAACAACTTTCATGTTTATGACTTTGGCATTTGATCAACAAAAACACAGAGAAAAATATAACTATTTCTGCCTAAACTAACAGAATAGACAAATGTAGCAAAACAGTGGACTGAAGAGAAAAATCAGAATCAGGGGTCAACACTGTTCTAAAAATTACAGGCTTTTAGATGCAAACATAGGACATCTTGGACACCACTTTCACTTTTTACAGTTTCGGATTTTGAGAAACACACAAAGAGAAACCATAGCCCTAAGTCGGTCCAAGATCTCAGAGGCCCAAATTAGGCTCTGACACGTGTCCCGGACTCTCGGATTTTTGTCAGTCATAAAAAAAATCATAAAACTCTGAAAAAATCATATTAAAAACCAGACATTCTCCTGAGTTCAGGGCATTTTTCGGATCGAAAATCGGATCTCCCAGGAGGGAGAACGCGATTTTACAAGTCGGCAAATGGTTTTCAAAACGCATCCCGGGTTACAAAACCCGACCTACCATTTTGGATGTTTACCGCAGTAAACAACTTCAAATGGCTCCAAATTTTTGGCAAAATTTCAGGGACACCTAATGGCGCATTCCGTGATTTTTTTGGGATTTTTAATAAAAAATAAATGCATGAAATGACGTGTGGACTGACTAACAAAAACAGAGACTTACTGAAAATAAGCAGAATTGAAAAAAAGGCTAAATTAATCCTAATTAATTCATGAAATATGCTAAATGAATGAAATAAAATGCAAATTAAATCTAGATAAATGCATGAATGATAAAAATCATCAAGGAAGCATAATTGAATATTTTTATGTATGTCGTTTTATGAGAACAGCTAAATCCATCTCTCGGATGAGCTCTTTCTTCAAACGACTCCCGAATCGAATTATGAAATCCAATCAATGGGAAAAGAAGTGCACCTTGTTTCGTTACGCAGCGTAGGTGCTCTTGAAAGGGGCAGCTACCACGAGCTTCCTTCGTTCTTCACTCCGGGCTTCGGATGGTCCACCAAAATCGAGCTCCGTTGGAATTGGACTGGCCACAGCACGAGCTCTACTCCACCTTCTTCAATGTACCAAAGGGGGCACGATTTCCAAGGTTCAAAATCAGATGTTAGGAAGGCTAGGTTGGATTTTCCAAGTTCACAAGAGCTAAAAAATGATCTCCCAAGGCTGGGCGTGAACCCTTGTTTTTATAATTTTTCTGAAAATTTTTGAAATTCAAACAGGCTGGATCTGAGCCCTCCATGTGGCGCCATCTCAGGGGGTGCCATCTAGGGGTTTTGAAATTCGAATTTGCCTTTTGCAGGGAGCCCTCAGATGGCGCCACCTCAAAAGGCTATTTTGATTTTTTTGAGAAAATAAAAATGGAAATTTTTGTGGTTGAGACACCTCAGCAGGGGGAATTTGGAATTTTTCAAAAGTTTGCTTGATTCTCTCTGCCGGGAACTCCCAGAAGGCGCCACCTCAGAGGGTGCTCTCTTGGAATTTGAAATTCAAACTCACCTTTTGTAGGGAGTCCTCAGGTGGCGCCACCTCATGGTGGGCTACCTTTATTAAAAATAAAATAAAAATGAAAAATGGAGCCAAGTGGAGTCCTGGAATGGTGCCACCTCAAAAGGTGTTTGACACATGTCAGAAGGACAGAGCAGTGGGCTCAGAAGGCGCCACCTCAGAGGAATTTGAATTTTGCTTTTTCTGGTGAAAGGAGATCTGGACATGTGGAGGACAAGTGTCAGCTGTCTGGAGAGGCTTTCTCAAATGGCGCCACCTCAGGGGGAAGTTTGAAATTCAAATGGAGGTTGGCTCTGGAGGAATGGAGGATGGACATGTGGCGCCACCTCAGGGTGGCTCCTACAATGCCATGTGGCAAGAGGGAAAAAAAAAGAGGGAAGGGACATGTGGCGCTCTCATAGGCCATCTGGGAAATCAGAGCTCTGGATTTTCGCCACCTAGTGCCCTGTTTGAATTTTAAATGGTTTTGCTTTTTCTGAAGAAGGCCAGGAGTGACATGTGTCTCCTACTTTTCTGAAAGAGGTAGGGAGAAGACATGTGTCCTCTACTTTTTCTGAAAGAAGCAGAGAATGACACGTGGCAGAGGGGAGAGAAGGTGGGCCGAGCCATGTGGCGCCATCTCAGACAGGATGAAAAAGGTAGGAGTTCTTGATTTTCGCCACCTATGGGGGTTTTTGAATATTTGAATTCTAGCTTTTCTGAAGAAAGCAGGAAATGACACATGGCACTTGCCTTTTTCTGAGGAAATGAGGACTTGCCATGTGTCCTCTGCAGGAGACACTCCAGATGGCGCCACCTCAGAGGAGACAAGCCTACCTTTTTTGTAGGAATTTAGGAGTGATACATGTCTCCTACTTTTCTGAGAAAAGTAGGAAGAGACATGTGTCAGGCTACTTTTCTAGAAGGAAGGAGGGGTTGACACGTGTCCCCTGCAGGAGACACACTTCAAGTGGCGCCACCTCAGAGGAGACAAACTCTACTTTTTCTAGACAGGACAACCTATGACACTTGGCATCTCCTGGTAGTCTTTGAAATGACACATGGCGCAGGATGGATAGGGTGACACATGGCAGATAAATGGGATGACATGTGGCGGCTTCTGAAGGTACCCCCACACTGACACTTGGCATGGAAATGGGAGGAGAGAGAAATGACAAGTGGCACCAATCTAGGGGACAAGGCTCCTATATTTTTGGGTTTTTCAAAATTCAAATTTTCAAACGGAAAGCTTGTGTGACACCACCTCAGTGTGGGTCCCACATTGCCTCTTTATTGAAATAAGGATAAAACCACAACTTCTTTTTGGAATTTTCATAAAAATTTGGACTAATGGGCAAAACAGGAATTTTGGAAAGAGTTGGCCCTTGTAGGGCGATTTTGTAAAAGAAAGATATTTGAAATTGTCAAAAAGGGCAAAATCTGAGGTGAAGTGACTCAAATCCATATTGAAAACTATCCAGATGGTTTTCCTGAGGAAATATTTTGAAATTCAGAGTCCTGGGGGTAAAATGGGAAAAATTGATAATTTTGAAGACCCAGGGTTTTGAAATCAATTTTGAAAATAGTTAAAATTCGAATCTGGATTGAAAATTTTGAAATCAAGAGTTCTGGACCTCGAAATGACATGCTGTGCAGTGCAGTGATTTGAAATGCTCATGCAATGATATGCAATGATATGCAATGTCATGTCTTATGAAACGCAATCTTGAACCAAGACTCTGGAGATGTCTGTCTCCTGTCAGGTGTAAAATCTTGAACATCTGAGATAAAAATAGAGAAAATTTGAGAGTTTCAGATGAAATTTGGACTGTTGCATGGTTCGGGCTCAGAAAATGACCATTTTGCCCTCCAGCGATTTCAGAGGCTGAATGTTGATGATTAGTGAAAATGTCGGAGGAGTGAGTGAAAATTTGGGGTGTTTACAGATGCCCCTCTTTGCTACTAAGCCGGCTCATGGCCGAGCTTAGTGGCAAAGAAAAAACACACCAAATTTGGGCCATATGAGAAAATGCTCCAGTTAGAAGGATCTGACTGGGTATGGAGAAATTAGCCCGAGGAAGATGGTAGATATGAAGCGGAGAATAAAGAGGAAAGATTTGCTCTATGAGAGTGAAGTTCAGGTTTATGCCCTTTGGATGGGACAGAAATACCTCGCATGGAACGGAGCTCAGGTTTGACCCTTAACCTGATGGGACAGAAATACCTCGCATGGAACGAAGCTCAGGTTTTGACCCTTGACTTGATTGGGGAATGGAATATCTCATCGAAATGAGACTCAGGTTTGTACCCTTAACCTGATCGGGCGGAAGATGAAATACCTCTTTGATTGAGGCTCAGGTTTGTACCCTTATCCTGATCGGGCGGAAAATGGAATACCTCTTTGATCGAGGCTCAGGTTTGTACCCTTATCCTGATCGGGCGGAAAATGAAATACCTCTTTGATTGAGGCTCAGGTTTGTACCCTTATCCTGATCGGGTGGAAAATGAAATACATCTTTGAGTGAGGCTCAGGTTTGTACCCTTATCCTGGTCGGGCGGAAAATGGAATACCTCTTTGATTGAGGCCCAGGTTTGTACCCTTATCCTGATCGGGCGGAAAATGAAATACCTCTTTGAGTGAGGCTCAGGTTTGTACCCTTATCCTGATCGGGCGGAAAATGGAATACCTCTTTGATTGAGGCCCAGGTTTGTACCCTTATCCTGATCGGGTGGAAAATGGAATACCTCTTTGATTGAGGCTCAGGTTTGTACCCTTATCCTGATCGGGGGGAAAATGGAATACCTCTTTGATTGAGGCCCAGGTTTGTACCCTTATCCTGATCGGGCGGAAAATGAAATGCCTCTTTGAATGAGGCTCAGGTTTGTACCCTTATCCTGATCGGGCGGAAAATGAAATACCTCTTTGAGTGAGGCTCAGGTTTGTACCCTTATCCTGATCGGGCGGAAAATGGAATACCTCTTTGATTGAGGCCCAGGTTTGTACCCTTATCCTGATCGGGCAGAAAATGAAATGCCTCTTTGAATGAGGCTCAGGTTTGTACCCTTATCCTGATCGGGCGGAAAATGAAATACCTCTTTGAGTGAGGCTCAGGTTTGTGCCCTTATCCTGATCGGGCGGAAAATGGAATACCTCTTTGATTGAGGCCCAGGTTTGTACCCTTATCCTGATCGGGCGGAAAATGAAATACCTCTTTGAGTGAGGCTCAGGTTTGTACCCTTATCCTGATCGGGCGGAAAATGAAATGCCTCTTTGAATGAGGCTCAGGTTTGTACCCTTAACCTGATTGGGCGGAAAATGGAATGGAATCCTCGAAGGAAGAGACCATGATGGAACCTTTGGATTTTGCACAATAAATCCAATAGGGTTTTTTGCAAAAGGAAGGAAAATGGGGTCCCTAAAGCTTGAAAAGGGATTGGTTTTGGGCGTCTCATTGCTGAGACTAAAATCAGCTTTTGAAATTGCCTTTTGCGGGAAATGATTGGTGGTTCGACCTCGAACCGAAATGGGACTGTCTATGGTGGGACAGTGGGGACACCGGGAAGTGTGCAAATTTGAGAGTTCATGCTCTCAAAGAAGGGAAGGAATCAAGTCCTTAGGAGGGATTTAAAATTGGTGTCAGGATGCATCGAAGACGGACATCAAGCTCTCACTTCATATCAGAATAGCTAGAAAATATTGTCAAAATGTTGGAAATTTTGCTGTTGATTCAAAATATTTGAAAATGTTGCACATTTTTGCAAAGATATTCTTTCTTTTCTACCTGAAGCATTACCTCCAAACAAGGTTCACTTCGTAGAATCGAAATTGGAAACCCAAATTGTTTGCAATTGACCTTCTTCAAGGAAGCTATCAATTTCCTTGATATGAGCAGGAAAGAGAATTTGATATTATGAAAGCAATTGATGAAAGAATACTGATAATAGAATGTCACAAAGTTAAAGAGGATTCTTGATAAATTTGGCAGTTTGATATCCTGGGAGCTTCTCTCTTGACAATCTTTCTGCACTCTTTTGGCTCTCTGGGTTTTTGCTATATTCTCCTTCATTTTGGAGATATTCTTACTTTTTCTCTCTTTCTTTTTCCTCTCTTTCTCTCTTTTGGGAAGGGTACGTCACAAACTCCTTCAACTTGGAGATGTTTCGATCCTTCTTGGATGATGGGTTCGGAGATCGTTAGGCGATAGCTGAAATTAAATATCTTTTAGGGATTGTCGAGAGGTTCATCGCATCTGCCTTCATCTTGACAGTGCTTTGGACTTTCCCTGGAAGGATCCGTCACAAACTCCGTCATCTTGGAGATGTTTTGAATCTTCTTTGGCCCCGGGGGTCTACTCGCCTAATTCGCCTTCATCTTGACGACAGGTGAGAGATCTCTTTTGCGGATACTTAATTGCAGCTTAGGTGATTCTGAGGAGACAAGGCTTGGGTAAATGCTCTCTTTTCTAGCACTCAGGATATTTCAACTGCCTCGTCTTTACAAGAATAGCCTTTAAAGATGCGCCATTGACTGCGATCAATATCGATCATCCATGGCATTGCAAAACATTGAATTTTCTTTGCTGGCCATATCGAGGATTTATCCTTCATCCTTTTGGCTGGCCGATAGAAAGAATTTGAGTTTTGAATCTCTTTTCGCGAAAGCTTCACTCTTTTGGAAGCGATGCTGAAGGTAAATTAAGATAGAGATTAGTGCAATAAAGATTTTGAAATCAACAATTGATTGACAAATTGACAAAATTTTCTTGAAATCCTTGGTGAAAGTGAGTATTTGAAGTCCGGTTCAACACATCCATGACGAAAATTCTCCTCTCTTTTTCCCCAAAAAGAGAGACTCAGGCTTAGCCCTTACCTTAATGGGAAATGGGAAATACTCCTCTCTTCCCTGAAGAGGAGGTGTTTGCAAAACGAACTTTCGAAGAGAAATTGAGCTTTCGTCAAAGCTCCCTAATATTAGGCTTCTCTTATGGAAAGGGGGCCGAAAATAGTGAGGTCTGTAAATTGGGTCATGAGAAGAACGAGTCCATCACACTCTCCCTGCAAAGAGGGTCTTTCATGACGAAAATGGCCTAGTATGAAATTGGGGGGGGTCACAAGAAAAGCGAGTCTCCGTCAAGCCTCTCTCTTTAAAAGGGTTTCTTGTGTGAAATTGGAAATTGTTTTGCAAACGGTTCACAAAGACGCGAGTCCCTTCAAACTCTCCCTAGAAAGAGGCTAAGTGAACGGATTGGATAGCATGCGAAAAGAACGAGTTCCCTCGAACTCTCCCTAAAAAGGGTCTCTCGCAAGAGAAAATGATTGAAATTGGATATTGAGATTGATTGACCCGAAGGTCGAAATTGGAAATTGGAAAATTGGTTGTTGAAAATTGTATGACCCGAAGGTCGAAATTGGATGACCTGATGGTCGGAATTGAGAATTGATTGACCGAAAGGTCAAAATTGTGTGACCTGAAGGTCGAAATTGAGAATTGAGTGACCTAAAGGTCGAAATTGGAAATTGGGTAACCAAAAAGGTCAAAATTTGGAAATTGATTGACCTAAAGGTCGAAAATTTGGAAATAGATTGACCCGAAGGTCGAAAATTGGAAATGGATTGACCCGAGGGTCGAAATTTGGAAATTTAGTGACCCGAAGGTCGAAATTGGAAATTGAGTGACCCGAAGGTCGAAATTGGAAATTGAGTGACCCGAAGGTCGAAATTGGAAATTGAGTGACCCGAAGGTCGAAATTGAGAATTGGATGACCCGAAGGTCGAAATTGGAAATTGAGTGACCCGAAGGTCAAAATTTTGAGAATTGAGTGACCCGAAGGTCGAAATTGCATGATCTGGAGTCAAAATTGAGAATTTGGTAATTGGAATTGAGAATTGGAATTTGAAATTGAAAATTGGGTGACCCTGGGGTCAAAATTGGGAATTGATTGATCCAAAAGATTTGAATTGAGAATTTGGAGGGCAAAATATCAAATTTGAGCAATTGACAGACCCTGATGATCGAAATGACTTGGATCAATAAAGGAGAATGATGAGTTCGAGTCAGAGCTCGAATAAAATATTGAGATCACGAGTCGGAACCCGGATCAACAAAAGAAAATGGAAGGCTCGAATCAGAGCACAAATAAGATAATGAGATCACGAGTCGGAACCCGAATCAACAGAGAAAAAATGAAGAGCTCGAATATGAGCTCGAATGAAGATAAAAAGATCACGAGTCGGAACTCGGATCAATAAAGAAAACGAAGAGCTTGAGTCAAGGCTCGAGTAAGATAATGAGATCACGAGTCGGAACCCGGATCAACAAAGAAAATGAGGAGTTCGAGTCGAGGCTCGAATAAAGTAGAGAGATCACGAGTCGGAACCCGGATCAACAAAGGAAAATGAAGAGTTCGAGTCGAGGCTCGAATAAAGTAGAGAGATCACGAGTCGGAACCCGGATCAACAAAGGAAAATGAAGAGTTCGAGTCGAGGCTCGAATAAAGTAGAGAGATCACGAGTCGGAACCCGGATCAACAAAGGAAAATGAAGAGTTCGAGTCGAGGCTCGAATAAAGTAGAGAGATCACGAGTCGGAACCCGGATCAACAAAGGAAAATGATTTGAATAAAGACACGAGTCGGAACTCGGTTTTCCAAAAAGTTGAAAATGTACCAGCTTGAATACTGGATTTTGAAATAATACCAGTTTGAGTGCTGGATTTTGGTTCAGTATTGGCGATGATCTTTGGATCATTAGGAATTATGATGGGACTGTTTGTTGAAATCCCAATACCGACCGGATTGTGATTAATGCAATTGAATGCAAATGAATATGAGTTGATGCATATGAATGCACATGTGCATGAAATGAGGAATTTGTTTATCCTGCCTGCATATAGAACAAAATTTTAAAATGCCCCAGTGTAACTGGGAAAGAAAGTTGGATCATTATTTGAAAGAAACAGGAAGGATTTACAAGAGGAGAATAAATGTTTCAAGTATAAAACTTTTTCAAGTGTCGAGCATTAATAGGATCTGGCAATTCTACTCCATCGGCATTGATGAGCCGATATGAGTTGCGGGGTAATGCTTCTTTGACAACATAGGGACCTTCCCAATTTGGCGACCATTTGCTGCCGGGACGATGCTTGAGATAAGTTGTGGATCGAAGTACTAAATCATTGACTTTGAATCTTCTTTCGATGATAGATTTCGCATATTGCCTGGCTACTCTCTGGCGATAGGATTGAGCATGCTCTGCTGCTTTTAGCCTTCTCTCGTCGAGTAAGTCTAGTTGCACTAGTCGCTGCTGCTGGTATTGATCAAGAGGTAATTGCAGAAGTGAAGCAAATTTTAAAGCGGGCTTCTGAACATGTAGCGGCAATACTACTTCTGTCCCATAGACCAGCTCTGATGGAGTAGCATTCGTTGGTGTACGAATGGTGGTCCGATAGGCCCACAATGCATCGTGGATCTTCTCATGCCAGTCACGGCCTGTTTCCACAGTTCGCTCCAAAATACGAATTAAAATCTTGTTGGTGGCCTCTGCCTGACCATTCCCTTGAGGATAATATGGAGCGGAGAAATGATGATAGATCTTGAATTTTGAGCAGAATGTCTTCATTCTTTCATTCTTGAAATGACTGCCATTGTCTGACACAATGTCATGTGGGATGCCGAAACGGCAAAGGATGTTCTTGTGAATAAAAGAGACCACATGACGGCCTTCTACTGTGCGAAGAGTGATGGCTTCTACCCACTTGGTGAAATATTCCGTTGCGGCAAGGAAGTATTTGTGGCCATTTGAAGCTGAAGGAGTGATGGGACCTACGACATCGAAGGCCCACATGGAGAATGGCCATGGGGAGACAACAGATTGTAAATAAGTTGCCGGAGCATGAATAGAAGGTGCGTGTATCTGGCATTGCACACACTTCTTCACATAATGATAGCAGTCTTGTTGCATAGTCTTCCAGTAGTAACCTGCTCTGATGATTTGCTTGACAAGGGTTTGGTAACCGACGTGGCCACCACAAATGCCTTCGTGTGCTTCCCGCACGACTTCTTTGGCTTCGTCTTCATCTAAACATCTGGAATACTCTGAACTGAATCCACGACGATAGAGGACATTGGCCAAAATGAAGTATCGAGTAGACATACGCTGGATTGCTCGCTGCTCTTTCTTTGAGAGTTCTGGAGGAAATTCACCAGTTTCTATGAAAGTTTTGATGTTGTAATACCAAGGCTTCTTCCTTTGCTCAGCTTGGTTTACTCGTTCCGATGGAAGGAAAGCAGGTTGGTCAAGTCTGCCAATTTCAAAAGAGCGACAAGATTCTCCATTCTTGAATGCCATAATGGAGCCTAAACTGGCTAGACTATCAGCCACTTGATTAAAATCTCTCTTGACATGAAAGAGCTGGAATTCTTCAAACTTGCTGACGAGAGCTGAAACAATTTTCTGATAGGGAAATAACTTCTGATCTTTGACCTGCCATTCGGCTCGAACTTGATTGACAACAAGTAATGAGTCACCGTAGGCATGTACTCTCTTGACATTGAAGTCTGATAGAATCTTTAGACCTTGAATCATGGCTTCATATTCAGCCATGTTGTGAGTACATTGAAAGTCTAATTTGAGAGAAAATGGAATCATCTCCTTCTCGGGAGTGATTAATAAAATTCCGATGCCTATTCCCGCCATATTCTTAGAACCATCGAAGAATAAATTCCAGACTGGAGATTGCTGGATATTGCAAATTTGCTCATCAGGGAAGTCATCTTCGGCTTTTACTTCTTCGGCCAGGGGGAAATCCGCCAATTGATCTGCAATTGCTTGGCCTTTGATTGATTGCTGCGAGACATATTCTAAGTCATACTGCATCAGTAAGACTTGCCATTTTGCGACTCGTCCGCTGAGGAAAGGTTGTTCTAAGATATACTTGAGGGGATTGAGTTTAGACAAAATTTTGATCTCTGATGCTAACAGGTAGTGTCTTAGCTTCTGCTTGACTGGCTTAGCATCCGGCTTCAAGACGAGTCGGTGTTCAACCAATTTGGGGTCTAAGCCCGGCATGTCTTCATATGTCCACGCGAACACTTCTTCATGCTGCTTGAGAAAATCTGTAAGCCTTTTCTTTTCTTCCGGATTCAGACTGGTTCCGATCTGGAGAATTTTTGGATCTTCCTCTGAACCGATATTGACACTTTCAGTTGGATCTTGTACTAGAGGAGATGGTTCATCTTGCTTCTGAACTGCGGCGAACTCCGGTAATTCCTAAAGAGACTGATCATATTCTGCACAATCATATGACTGTTTGCAATCTTATCATTTCCGGTGCTTGCTTTGATTCTGTGAATTGCTGTCGACTTCTTAAAGACCGTGGGATTGAGAACGAGCTTCTTGATTGTCCGAGAAGTCATTCTGAAATTTTGGAGAAGAAATTTGGTTCAGACAAATCAGCCTATAGTGAGACAAGCAATCATTTGAAGAGAACCATACATAAAATGGCATTGAATTATAAAATGATGAGACAGATAGAAAGGGAGTAGATGGCATTCGGATAGACAAAGAAACTTGGAATTTTATTGATTGAATTGATCAATGACATTGGTAAAATGAGACATTTATTTGGATAAGAATAGAAGGAAAATAACAAATGGTCTTCATTGTGCCCCCTTGACAAAAACAGTCTTCTTTGACGAGCTTCCGCCGGCAAATCCTAGTCCTGCTCTGTGGGGACGATGCTTCTGAATCATTGGCTCGATGCGGCCGTCCTCGTTCTTGCCGAGTCCCTTGAAGGGTTGATAACCATGTTTTAGAAGCAAATCAAATCCCTTTCTTGACTTCATGAATTGCGGAAACAAGGGATGATCCTTAATGGTGCCGTAGTCGATTCGACCTCCAACCTTGAAGAATTGAGGACCTTTCCATCGGGTCATGGCTACTGTGTGCAGAGATGGCTCTGAGGATGCCTGAAGTATTTCTCGATTCTCTCCGAGATTGATCTCTTTACTTTCCCTGATGCTGGGAATATCTGCATTGAATGATGGCCGAGGAATCATGGGCTGCGGGAGCCTTTCTTCTGGGTCTTCTCCCAGTATTGTGGTTATCATTCCACCCTTTGACCACTTCACACATTGATGAAGGGTGGAAGGCACTGCATTAGCATTGTGAATCCACGTCCTACCGAGCAGCAAGTTGTAGGTTGGTGGTACATTAACCACATGGAAAAGGACGGAGTGCACCGAATAATTGATAAACACCTCCAAGAATATCTTGCCCTTGGCCGTTTGACCATGATTGTCAAACCCATAGATAGTGATGGGATCCGGAATATATTCTTCGTCCTTGATCCCTAATGCCTTTGTGGTCATTTCGGGACATATGTTGAGGCTACTGCCTCCATCGACCAGCACATGGGGAACCGTCATTCCTCTGACCCGAACGACGATGTAAAGAGCGTTATTGTGAAAGGAATGAGGCTTTGGAAGGTCCTCATCCGAGAAGGTAATTGGTGCATTGGTCATGGCGGAGTTCACAATCTGTGCCATGTCTTCAGGAGTGGTACTGGGTTTAACCTTGATTTTCCTGAGCAGATCATCCAGTACTTGTCGGTGCTTGCTAGAATTATTGGCCAAGTCAAGGATGGAGACATTGGATAAAGCAGTCAGAGGCTTCTGACTTGACTTCTCTGGCCTTGGTCTAACGATTTGCTTGAAGAAGTCAGGAGTTCCTTTTGATTTGGGAACTGACTTCACCGGTGCTTCTGCAACTTTCATTTTACTGAATGCTGAAATTAAGTCCATCTTCTTAGAATCTGGAGCCACTTGTCGTAGCACCGTCACCTGATGCTGAACTTGGAGATCTTGCGCAGAACATGGCTTGATATGTTCATGCGGTAGAAAGGGTTGTGCAGACACTACTGCTGTGGTGTGTGAAGGGAAGGGGTGATTGAGAATGTTCATTTTCTCTTCTTCTTCTCCTTCCACCAATAAATTCTTTTCAATGAGATCTTGCACGATGTTTTTGAGAACAAAGCAGTTCTCGGTGTTGTGTCCCACTGTCCTGTGGAACTTGCAGAACTGATCTTTCCATTTCCCCATGGGCACAGGGGGATCAGCCAATCTGGGCAATTTGACCATCTCTTTTGATAGCATGTACTCAAGCACATCCTCGAGTGATTGGTCAAGGGGAGTAAATTTTCTGTCGTAGCTCCATCCTTCATGTTTAGCTTTCTTGCGCGGCTTCGGCCTTTGATCCTGCTGAGGAGGCTTGCTGAACTGAGGAGCAGGCTTTGCTTTCTGATCTTTGTGGTTCGAACTGCCTGAGCTGTAACAGTAATTTTTCTTCTGCCCTTTGTGCTGATTTCGGCCTTTGCTGCTGTTGTTGGCAGAATAAGTAAAGTGAGCTTTCTTCTTCTGCTCACCATGGGAGTTGTTCTTGGAAAAGGTGAAGCCTTCATAGACTCCATTTTCCACACTCAGCTCGAGCCATTCGGCTCGTTCAGTCAGCTCAATGAAGGTCCTGGACGGCGCTGTGGAGATTAATCCTCTTAGCGGCTGCAAGAAATTGTTGAGGATTAAGGACAATGCATGTCTTTCCGAGATAGGATCTCTCATCTTATTACAGGCTGATCTCCATCTGTGAATGAAGTCCCGTGCTTTTTCATTCTCGTTCTGTCTCAAATTGCAGAGATGACTTAATGTAGGCAGCGCTTCTGTGTTGAACAAGAAGCGTTCAATGAATAGATTTACAACTTTGTCGAACTCCTTGAGCTCGATGGGGTTGATATGCTCAGCATACCACTTGGCTGCAACTCCTTCCAAGCTGCGGGGGAAGCATAGAAACAATGCTCGGTTATCCTTTCTGAACCTCGAGCATTCTGCTAAGAAGGTGGCGAGATGAGCTTTTGGGTCGCCGGAACCATCGAACTTGATGAATTTACGGGGGAGATTATCTAGATCGTCATCTCCTTCTAAGCCGTCATAAAAGACCTCGCTGGTGAAGACTTTCTTGCCCTTGTCGCGGGCTTGCAGATCCTTGACAACTCGGGCCATTTCCTTAAACTGCACTTGCAAAGGCTCTTCTTTATCTCTGCTTTTTGACCTGCGGCTCTTACTTTGGCCATGCTTCTGAAATGCCGGAGGCACCTCATATTCTTCATCTGTATCTTCAGTGGAATCTGATTCATCTGAAATCTCTTCTGGCTGGATTTGCTTCTTGGGAGCCTTCTTACCCCTGCGACCATGGAACCTTTCTCTGAATGGATTTCTTTCTGAGCTGGTCCCGGGCTGCTCATTCATCATTTTGTTCATCATTTTTCTGAACATGGCATACATTTGAGGGTCTATGCCATCGTCTTCTTGCTGCTGCTCTCGACTCTTCTCAGATCGAGGGGAACCCATCTCTTCTTCTAAGGCTGATGAGTACTGGGATGCCGTGGTTCTTTTGCCTGATCTTGTCTCAACCATCAAATGATATGGATGCTCTCTGCAGGGCAAAAGACCTGATTAGATTTTGAGGAAATTAGATTTTGGAGGAAATATTTGCTGAAAATATGGTAGACAATTTGGAAAAGATGTCCCATTACTAGGGACTGAGTCGTCGTGGGAATCACGACAATTGTGTTGTCATTCCTTCTGCAAAAGAAATAAACAACGAAAATGTGTCTTGTTACCTAGGCGAGGTCGTCAAACCACAATGGAAGGAAATAGAATTTTATTAAAATGAGAAGAATAAGATTTTATTGATCTTGACAAAGAGGTGGAGAACAGACGATTTGCCACCATTCATGATAGTCGGCAGACACTCTAGGACCTGGAAAGATTTTAAGAGAGACAAAGGAATCCCATCCGTAGCGGGCAGAATGATATGCCCCGGACCATTGTGCGGAAGTGAGATCGAACTCTGCCATAGCTCCTGATAACAGTCGGGCTTCGACATATTGCTGCCTCTGAGAGAACTGCCGAACACATCTCTCTGGTTGGTAGTAAGTGCAGAAGAATGGTCCCAGCAACTTGAACCGCTTACCATAAGCGTAGGTATATCTGGGAGGAGATATTTGCCGATCAAAATAGTCCCAAACAACGTCATCCTCTTGAATGTTGTTGATCATAGACCGGTACTGCGCCACTGGAAGGAGTTCTTGACCATTGTATCTGAAAGAGCTTGCTCGAGCTGGAACGTGCTGGAAAAACCAGGACTGAAGTGCGTAGATGCATCCTTCAACTAAAATGGACTCTCCGAGTGAGAATCGAGTCAGACCTCGATAAAGGAAGGCGAGCGCTGCCATGGCTATGGAGAGACGATTGGTTTGCCGACTTCCCCATCTTCTCATAAGCTGGATTATCCTGATGTCCATGTAGTTCTGTCCATCTGGGAAAAGGGACAGTCCTACAGTGCATAGAACCATTGCATTCTGAATCTTTTCTTTAGCTGTTCTTGATAGCGAGCTGACTTCGACGAAGGTCCCGTACTGGCGGTACAACTCAAGTAGGTCAACATATTCATCTCCTTCTAACTGGATCAGGGGCCAAGATCGGTGGCCTGTCATACGGGCTAAGGAGTCTCGGGGGTCCAAACCCTTGACATTGATAAGGAATTGATGCTCTAATGGGTCGCTTGGTCGACCAGCCGGTTCTGGCAACCCCATGATTTCTGAAAATTCATCCATTAAAACAGTCATTTCTCCCCATGGGAACCAGAAGGTACATGTTCGAGGATTCCATCGCTCTGCCATTGCATGGATCAGGTTGCCATTGATGGTCTGCTTTCTGACTGCTGATGCCAGCTCTAATCCGCACGCGCTCAAATGGTCCGGGAACATTCGGGAAAAGCTCTTTAACCAGGAATAATACTACCGGGGAATGAAAGTTCCGGTGCTAAGAGCTCGATGTTCAGGACGACCTTGTCGCACCTCGAAGGAGATGTGACCTTCAGGAAAGATAGGATCGACTTGACTGGATGCCATCGAACTGAAAACAGAGAAAGACTCAGAATGAGACTTAGGAAAATATGAGAAATTTTGAAAAATTTTGCAGGCAGGATAAAAATGCAGCTAGAAATTCGATATCCAGTAGAAGGATAGAATGTAAAATCTCCTGGAGTTTTGGAAGAAATGGGATATTTGAGAAAATCATCCAGGGTTTGAGAAAAACATCTTGTGGAAAATAAGGATATTCGGAAAAGACCTAATGAGTTGAAAAACATTGGGAAATATAAAGAATTGAGAAAATCATACATACAATCACATCCTGCACAAACATTTATGCACATTCAGCACTCCCTAAAAGGCTGACTCTAGATGCATCAATTTGAAAATAGCTGTAGGACCTTAATCCTAACTCTAAGTTCAGATCATCTTTGTCCAATCCAGTTATGCCGATATACTCGAACCGAAATCCGAGGTACGTGGCATAGAATTTCAACTCCGGTTCTAAGGTAAGGTTTTCCAACATCCTTGAGCGCCTACCGATATACTTCGGACTGTGGCCCGCGGTACGTGGTAGGGGGGTGTTAACCCAAATAGTTGGCCCAGTTGTGAGGCTCTGTCCCGAACTATGGTTCTGGAAGAGAGCCCAGCAACGTGAAGACCGGGACAATATAGGTAAGGGAGGTTTTGAAAAATGATCACATGCAAGAAATAGATGGCTCTAAGTCCTAGAGAGATAGACTTTTGAAAATCTTTGAAGAAGCATACATTGTTTGCATTCAGATCCTAAATTGAGGAGAGTTGTATTTAGACCTAAGTCTATGTGAGCATGAAAATTTCTCCTCAATCTGGTCCTACCAAACCATGCCTAGTCTATATGCAGTCAATGTCAGCTAGGTCAGAATCTAGGCTCCTAGGCTCACATGATATTGAAAGTAAAAGAGCTCACATTTTGTGAACATAATTTCGATAATTGAACTAAGTCAAGCATAATTTAAGTCAGACAAGGACAGGTCCCATCACGGTCGCCAAACCTGTTATCGTCGCGAAATTTTTCCCCCGTCTCTCCTTCCTTGCGGAAGAGAAAAAGAGAGAAATGCTTTCGCGCCTCAAACTTTGACCGGATTTTGGAAATTGTTTTGAAATACTCGCCTCCGTTTTTGAAAATTGCGGGAAAATCCATGGGATGGGGCTCGACCTGTCGGTACGAGGTTCGACCGTTCCTGCCGCCTTTAACAGGGGTAATCGAACCAAGGACCAAAACTATGCTTGACTTAGCGAAATTATCAAAGTTATGTTCTATCCTAAATGCACAGAGAATTCAGGCATGTGCTATGAGATTTTGGAAAATGCAGCTTGGGAAAACATGATGTATGCTTGGAAAATATTTGGAGTTGAAAAGATTCTCTCAGGAAAGAGGTCAATTTCTCAGGAAACTCAAATAAAAAGGGGTTTTTGAAAACATGAGAAAGCTTATAAAGATGTGGAAAATTCAGAAATAGTTGAAAATCTTGGGAAAATGGAAGTGATTCTTGAGAGAAGATGAACCTTTTGAAAAGGGAAACACTTCTTAGGAAAACTTGGACTTTGAGAGTTTTCTTGGGAAAATGATAGAAGATTTATAGGAAAACTCATTGGAGAAGGAAATTCAAAACTTGGGGAATCGAAATCCTGGGAATTTTACCTTTTGAAATACTTGGAAATCGATTTTGGATCTTGAAGAAAGATTGGAAAACTCTTTTGAATATCTTAAGAAAATATCATTTTCCTGGGAAAACTGTGGAAAAACTTGTCTTTAGAAAACCGATTTTGAAAAATCCTTAGAATTTCTTGAGAAATCGATTTCTTGAGAATGAAGTTTTCTTGAGAATGAAGTTTTCTTGAGAAAATCTTGAGAAAATCTTGAGAAAATCAATGATTTCATGATGTAAATGTCATGAGTGAATGAATGCACTTTGAAAAGATTTTCTAAGAGATTTGTTGGAAAAATGTGCATTAAGTCAAGATAAATCCTTCACATATCCTGACTGTGGCCATGAATATGTTCAGAATTTAGTTGATTTGATGCACATGATTTTAAAAACTTTGGAAATATGATGTGCATTTTAAGATAGCCTAAGAGTGTAGGTTCAATGTGACTAGTAGAAAGATGACGGATCTGGGTCTCGTCCATATTCCGACTAGGGCCGTAAATATGGATCCCACCGAGTCCATCAACTCCCTAAGAGTTGGTGCACGTGCCATTCGTGAACATCCATAGTGCTTTTGAAATAAAATGCATGAATCATATAATCAGGATATTGCGTAAAATCAAACTATATGATATGCATCCTAGTCTAAGCAAGAAATTAAATCTCTTATTCCAAAATTTACATTATTACATCATTAAATAAAGGAAATAAAAGAAATTTGCAGACTTCAGCTCCTTCTTTTGATTGTTCCTGCCAAGCTTGAAATAAAGTTAGCTCAAATATGTGGGTTTTTCCAAGATTTTCCAATAATATTATGAAATTATTGGATTTAATTGGATATAAACCCTATTCTCGTGCTTCCTTGATATTTGAAATGATGAAAATGCAAGAAATTCAGTGGAAAACAGTTTGAAATTCGGAATTGGGGTCAAAATGACCAAAATACCCCTAAAATTAAAGTTACACCTTTAAAATCAGGGTTTTTTGAAGGAAAACTTAGTAAAATTGGGATTTCAAAATTCAAATTGAATTCAATGATGATGAAATGCAATATGACATGCTTCTAAACACATTAGGACTGTAAAATCAGAATTTGGTATTTTGCAATTTATCAAAAATAGCGATTTTCGCTTGTTTTTCGCTTGGATCTGGGTCCTGCGGAACCCTGTTTTGGTATTATGGATGATCCGAACCTCAAATGGATTCCAAATTACACCAAATTCGGTATGAAGCATCTAAACACTTTGATAAACAACCTAGAATGCTAAAACTCATGAAATGATATGATTTAAATGCCAAAATTCAAAGAAAGTCCTAAAATGATGGATTTTGCCTATGGATCCGAACCAAATGCAATGCCTAATATGATAATGCAAGATTTACACCATGGAAACTTCTGATATTTTGCAGACTGCTAAAAGACCCGAAATGGAACATTTTTTGTTTTTACAGCCTCGGGATTTGAGCCATGGTGAGTTCAATAACAGGGATTTAGTTCTGACAGAGGTAAAAATCACCCTAATCTGATGTAAAATGCCAAACAAATATAAAACAGCCATGGAAATTTATGAAATTAATCAGAGCTATGAACGACACCTACATGAACAACTTTCATGTTTATGACTTTGGCATTTGATCAACAAAAACACAGAGAAAAATATAACTATTTCTGCCTAAACTAACAGAATAGACAAATGTAGCAAAACAGTGGACTGAAGAGAAAAATCAGAATCAGGGGTCAACACTGTTCTAAAAATTACAGGCTTTTATATGCAAACATAGGACATCTTGGACACCACTTTCACTTTTTACAGTTTCGGATTTTGAGAAACACACAAAGAGAAACCATAGCCCTAAGTCGGTCCAAGATCTCAGAGGCCCAAATTAGGCTCTGACACGTGTCCCGGACTCTCGGATTTTTGTCAGTCATAAAAAAAATCATAAAACTCTGAAAAAATCATATTAAAAACCAGACATTCTCCTGAGTTCAGGGCATTTTTCGGATCGAAAATCGGATCTCCCAGGAGGGAGAACGCGATTTTACAAGTCGGCAAATGGTTTTCAAAACGCATCCCGGGTTACAAAACCCGACCTACCATTTTGGATGTTTACCGCAGTAAACAACTTCAAATGGCTCCAAATTTTTGGCAAAATTTCAGGGACACCTAATGGCGCATTCCGTGATTTTTTTGGGATTTTTAATAAAAAATAAATGCATGAAATGACGTGTGGACTGACTAACAAAAACAGAGACTTACTGAAAATAAGCAGAATTGAAAAAAAGGCTAAATTAATCCTAATTAATTCATGAAATATGCTAAATGAATGAAATAAAATGCAAATTAAATCTAGATAAATGCATGAATGATAAAAATCATCAAGGAAGCATAATTGAATATTTTTATGTATGTCGTTTTATGAGAACAGCTAAATCCATCTCTCGGATGAGCTCTTTCTTCAAACGACTCCCGAATCGAATTATGAAATCCAATCAATGGGAAAAGAAGTGCACCTTGTTTCGTTACGCAGCGTAGGTGCTCTTGAAAGGGGCAGCTACCACGAGCTTCCTTCGTTCTTCACTCCGGGCTTCGGATGGTCCACCAAAATCGAGCTCCGTTGGAATTGGACTGGCCACAGCACGAGCTCTACTCCACCTTCTTCAATGTACCAAAGGGGGCACGATTTCCAAGGTTCAAAATCAGATGTTAGGAAGGCTAGGTTGGATTTTCCAAGTTCACAAGAGCTAAAAAATGATCTCCCAAGGCTGGGCGTGAACCCTTGTTTTTATAATTTTTCTGAAAATTTTTGAAATTCAAACAGGCTGGATCTGAGCCCTCCATGTGGCGCCATCTCAGGGGGTGCCATCTAGGGGTTTTGAAATTCGAATTTGCCTTTTGCAGGGAGCCCTCAGATGGCGCCACCTCAAAAGGCTATTTTGATTTTTTTGAGAAAATAAAAATGGAAATTTTTGTGGTTGAGACACCTCAGCAGGGGGAATTTGGAATTTTTCAAAAGTTTGCTTGATTCTCTCTGCCGGGAACTCCCAGAAGGCGCCACCTCAGAGGGTGCTCTCTTGGAATTTGAAATTCAAACTCACCTTTTGTAGGGAGTCCTCAGGTGGCGCCACCTCATGGTGGGCTACCTTTATTAAAAATAAAATAAAAATGAAAAATGGAGCCAAGTGGAGTCCTGGAATGGTGCCACCTCAAAAGGTGTTTGACACATGTCAGAAGGACAGAGCAGTGGGCTCAGAAGGCGCCACCTCAGAGGAATTTGAATTTTGCTTTTTCTGGTGAAAGGAGATCTGGACATGTGGAGGACAAGTGTCAGCTGTCTGGAGAGGCTTTCTCAAATGGCGCCACCTCAGGGGGAAGTTTGAAATTCAAATGGAGGTTGGCTCTGGAGGAATGGAGGATGGACATGTGGCGCCACCTCAGGGTGGCTCCTACAATGCCATGTGGCAAGAGGGAAAAAAAAAGAGGGAAGGGACATGTGGCGCTCTCATAGGCCATCTGGGAAATCAGAGCTCTGGATTTTCGCCACCTAGTGCCCTGTTTGAATTTTAAATGGTTTTGCTTTTTCTGAAGAAGGCCAGGAGTGACATGTGTCTCCTACTTTTCTGAAAGAGGTAGGGAGAAGACATGTGTCCTCTACTTTTTCTGAAAGAAGCAGAGAATGACACGTGGCAGAGGGGAGAGAAGGTGGGCCGAGCCATGTGGCGCCATCTCAGACAGGATGAAAAAGGTAGGAGTTCTTGATTTTCGCCACCTATGGGGGTTTTTGAATATTTGAATTCTAGCTTTTCTGAAGAAAGCAGGAAATGACACATGGCACTTGCCTTTTTCTGAGGAAATGAGGACTTGCCATGTGTCCTCTGCAGGAGACACTCCAGATGGCGCCACCTCAGAGGAGACAAGCCTACCTTTTTTGTAGGAATTTAGGAGTGATACATGTCTCCTACTTTTCTGAGAAAAGTAGGAAGAGACATGTGTCAGGCTACTTTTCTAGAAGGAAGGAGGGGTTGACACGTGTCCCCTGCAGGAGACACACTTCAAGTGGCGCCACCTCAGAGGAGACAAACTCTACTTTTTCTAGACAGGACAACCTATGACACTTGGCATCTCCTGGTAGTCTTTGAAATGACACATGGCGCAGGATGGATAGGGTGACACATGGCAGATAAATGGGATGACATGTGGCGGCTTCTGAAGGTACCCCCACACTGACACTTGGCATGGAAATGGGAGGAGAGAGAAATGACAAGTGGCACCAATCTAGGGGACAAGGCTCCTATATTTTTGGGTTTTTCAAAATTCAAATTTTCAAACGGAAAGCTTGTGTGACACCACCTCAGTGTGGGTCCCACATTGCCTCTTTATTGAAATAAGGATAAAACCACAACTTCTTTTTGGAATTTTCATAAAAATTTGGACTAATGGGCAAAACAGGAATTTTGGAAAGAGTTGGCCCTTGTAGGGCGATTTTGTAAAAGAAAGATATTTGAAATTGTCAAAAAGGGCAAAATCTGAGGTGAAGTGACTCAAATCCATATTGAAAACTATCCAGATGGTTTTCCTGAGGAAATATTTTGAAATTCAGAGTCCTGGGGGTAAAATGGGAAAATTGATAATTTTGAAGACCCAGGGTTTTGAAATCAATTTTGAAAATAGTTAAAATTCGAATCTGGATTGAAAATTTTGAAATCAAGAGTTCTGGACCTCGAAATGACATGCTGTGCAGTGCAGTGATTTGAAATGCTCATGCAATGATATGCAATGATATGCAATGTCATGTCTTATGAAACGCAATCTTGAACCAAGACTCTAGAGATGTCTGTCTCCTGTCAGGTGTAAAATCTTGAACATCTGAGATAAAAATAGAGAAAATTTGAGAGTTTCAGATGAAATTTGGACTGTTGCAAGGTTCGGGCTCAGAAAATGACCATTTTGCCCTCCAGCGTATTCAGAGGCTGAATGTTGATGATTAGTGAAAATGTCGGGGGAGTGAGTGAAAATTTGGGTTGTTTACAGATGATTCACCAAGATCGACCCACGCTTGAATCGAATTGGCCACTGCACGAGCAATGTAGGTACTTCACTGCACCTTCTCCACTGAGCCCAAAGGGGGCGTAAATTCCAAGGAACACAATTGAGTTCTAAAAGGGATCTAGGCTGAAGTTCAAAATCAAAATTGGAGTCTCAAATTGGAGTCCTCCAGGCTGGGCGTGAGCCCTTGTATTTGTAGATTTTTTTTGAAAAATTTGAATTTCAAACAGGCTCAATCTGAGCCATTCATGTTGCGCCATCTCAGGGGGTGCTATTTTGATTTTTTGAGAAAATAAAATGGGAAATTTGTGGGTGAGACACCTCAGAAGAATTTGAAAATTTTCAAAATTGGGGTTTGCTTGATTTTCTCTGCAGGAGGCTCCCAAATTGCGCCACCTCAGGGGGTGCTCTCTTGGAGTTTGAAATTCAAACTTTGCTTTTCTGAAGCTTCTCAAATGGCGCCACCTCAGGGGCTACTTTTATTAAAAAATATAAAATAAATATTAAAATAGAGCCAAGTGGGGTTCTGGAATAGCGCCACCTCAAAGAGGTTCTGAGGTGTAAAGTTGGAAACAATAGGAGCATGACATGTGGTGCCACCTCTGGAAGCTCTTGACACATGTCAGAAGTACATGAATGGAAGAAGCAGATTGTGCCACCTCAGAGGAGTTCAAATTTCTACTTTTCTGCAGGAAAGGAGAGGTTGACATGTGGCAGTTCATGATGATCCTTGGTTTTGACAAGTGTCAGCTGTCTGGAGGAGTCTTCTCAAATGGCGCCACCTCAGAGGGGGATTTGAATTTCAAATGGAGGTTGGTCCTAGAGGAATGGAGGGTGGACATGTGGCGCCACATCAGGGTGGCTCCTACAGTGCCATGTGGCAGTTGGGAGGAGCAAAGAACATGTGGCGCCCTCATAGACCATCTGGAAAAGGCAGAACTGAGGATTTGCGCCACCTAGGCCTTGTCTGAAAATTTTTGAATGGTTTGCTTTTTCTGAAGAAGGCCAAGAGTGACATGTGTCCTCTACTTTTTCTGAAGGAAGCTGGAGATGACATGTGTCACCTACTTTTCTTAGAAAAGTAGAAGGAGACACGTGTCATCCTGCTTTTTCTGAAAGAAGCAGAGATTGACACGTGGCAGAGGGAAGAGAAGGAGGTCCAAGCCATGTGGCGCCATCTCAGACAAAATAGAAAAGGTGAAGTTCAGGATTTGCGCCACCTCTGAAAGGATTTGAATGTTTCAATTCGAGCTTTTTCTGAAGAGAGCAGGAAATGACATGTGTCATTTGCTTTTTTTGAGAAGAGCAGAGAATGACATGTGTCAGTATGCTTTTTCTGAGAAGAGCAGAGAATGACATGTGTCAGTCTGTTTTTTCTGAGAAGAGCAGAGAATGACATGTGTGTCTTCATCGCGAAATTTTTCCCCCGCCTTTCCTTCCTTGCGGAAGAGAAAAAGAGAGAAACGCTTCCGCGCTTCAAACTTGACCGGATTTTGGAAATTATTTTGAAATACTCGCCTCCGTTTTGAAAATTGCGGGAAAATCCATGGGATGGGGCTCGACCTGTCGGTACGAGGTTCGACCGTTCCTGCCGCCTTTAACAGGGGTAATCGAACCAAGGACCAAAACTATGCTTGATTTAGTTAAATTATCAAAATCGTGTTCTATCCTAGATGCACAAAGAATTCAGGCATGTGCTATGAGATTTTGGAAAATGCAAGTTGGAAAACATGATGTATGCTTAGAAAACATTTGGAGTTGGAAAGACTCTCTCAGGAAAAGGGTCAATTTCTCAGGAAACTCAGATAAAAAGGGGTTTTTGAAAACATGAGAAAGCTTATAAAGATGTGAGAAAATCAGGAATAGTTGAAAATCCTGGGAAAATGGAAAAAAAAGGTGAACCTTTGAAAAGGGAAATACTTCTTAGGAAAACTTGGACTTTGAGAGTTTTCTTAGGAAAATAATGGAAAATTTATAGGAAAACTCATTGGGGAAGGAAATTCAAAACTTGGGAAATTGAAATCCTAGGAAATTTTACCCTTGAAATATTTGGAAATCGATTTTGGATCTTGGAGAAAGTTGGGAAATCCCTTTTGAAAATCTTAAGATAACATTTTCCAAGGCAAACTGTGGAAAACTTGTCTTTGGAAAACCGATTTTGAAAAATCCTTAGAATTTCTTGAGAAATCGATTTCTTGAGAATGAAGTTTTCTTGAGAAAATCTTGAGAAAATCAATGATTCTATGATGCAAATGACATAAGTGAATGAATGCACTTTGAAAAGATTTTCTAAGAGATTTGTTGGAAAAATATGCATTAAGTCAAGATAAATCCTTCACATATTCTGACTGTGGCCATGAATATGTTCAGAATTTAGTTGATTTGATGCACATGCTTTTGAAAACTTTGGAAATATGATGTGCATTTTAAGATAGCCTAAGAGTGTAGGCTCAATGTGACTAGTAGAAAGATGATGGATCTGGGTCTCGTCCATATTCCGACTAGGGCCGTAAATATGGATCCCACCGAGTCCATCAACTTCCTAAGAGTTGGTGCACGTGCCATTCGTGAACATCCATAGTGCTTTTGAAATAAAATGCATGAATCATATAATCAGGATATTGCGTAAAATCAAACTATATGATATGCATCCTAGTCTAAGCAAGAAATTAAATCTCTTATTCCAAAATTTACATTATTACATCATTAAATAAAGGAAATAAAAGAAATTTGCAGACTTCAGCTCCTTCTTTTGATTGTTCCTGCCAAGCTTGAAATAAAGTTAGCTCAAATATGTGGGTTTTTCCAAGATTTTCCAATAATATTATGAAATTATTGGATTTAATTGGATATAAACCCTATTCTCGTGCTTCCTTGATATTTGAAATGATGTAAATGCAGGAAATTCAGTAGAAAATAGTTTGAAATTCGGAATTAGGGTCAAAATGACCAAAATACCCCTAATTATAAAGTTATACCTTTAAAATCAGGGTTTTTTGAAAGAAAACTTGGTAAAATTGAGATTTTGAAATTCAAAGTGAATCAAATGATGATGAAATGTAGTAAGAGACATGATGACATGCTGCTAAACACATTAGGACTGTAAAATCAGAATTTGGTATTTCGCAATTTATCAAAAATAACGATTTTCGCTTGTTTTTCGCTTGGATCTGGGTCCTGTGGGACCCTGTTTTGGTATTATGGATGATCCGAACCTCAAATGGATTCCAAATTGCACCAAATTCGGTATGAAGCATCTAAACACTCTGATAAACAACCTAGAATGATAAAAATCACGAAATGATATGATTTAAATGCTAAAATTCAAGGAAAGTCCTAAAATGGTGGATTTTGCCTATGGATCCGAACCAAATGCAATGCCGAATATGATAATGCAAGATTTACACCATGGAAACTTCTGATATTTTGCAGACTGCTAAAAGACCTGCAATGGAACATTTTTGGTTTTTACAGCTTCGGGATTTGAGCCATGGTGAGTTCAATAACAGGGATTTAGTTCTGACAGAGGTAAAAATCACCCTAATCTGATGTAAAATGCCAAACAAATATAAAACAGCCATGGAAATTTTTGAAATTAATCAGAGCTATGTACGACACCTACATGAACAACTTTCATGTTTATGACTTCGGCATTTGATCAAAATAAACACAGAGAAAAATATAACTATTTCTGCCTAAACTAACAGAACAGACAAATGTAGCAAAACAGTGGACTGACAAGAAAAATCCGAATCAGGGGTCAACACTGTTCTAAAAATTACAGGCTTTTAGATGCAAACAGAGGACATCTCGGACACCACTTTCACTTTTTACAGTTTCGGATTTTAAGAAACACACAAAGATAAACCATAGCCCTAAGTCGGTCCAAGATCTCAGAGGCCCAAATTAGGCTCTGACACGTGTCCCGGACTCTCGGATTTTCGTCAGTCATAAAAAAAAATCAGAAAACTCTGAAAAAATCATATTAAAAACTAGACATTCTCCCGAGTTCAGGGCATTTTTCGGATCGAAAATCGGACCTCCCAGGAGGGAGAACTCGATTTTACAAGTCGGCAAATGTTTTTCAAAACGCATCCCGGGTTACAAAACCCGACTTACCATTTTGGATGTTTACCGCAGTAAACAAATTCAAATGGCTCCGAATTTTTGGCAAAATTTCAGGGACACCTAAGGGCGCATTCCGTGATTTTTGTGGGATTTTTAATAAAAAATAAATGCATGAAATGACGTGTGGACTGACTAACAAAAACAGAGACTTACTGAAAATAAGCAGAATTGAAAAAAAGGCTAAATTAATCCTAATTAATTCATGAAATATGCTAAATGAATGAAATAAAATGCAAATTAAACCTAGCTAACTATATGAATGTTAAAAATCATCAAGGAAGCATAATGAAACATTTTTATGTATGTCGTTTTATGAGAATAGCTCAATCCATCCCTCGGATGAGCTCTTTCTTCAAACGACTCCCGATTCGAATTATGGAATCCAATCAATGGGAAAAGAAGTGCACCTTGTTTCGTTATGCAGTGTAGGAGCTCTTGAAATGGGCAGCTACCACGAGCTTCCTTCGTTCTTCACTCCGGGCTTCGGATGGTCCACCAAAATCGAGCTCCGTTGGAATTGGACTGCCCACAGCACGAGCTCTACTCCACCTTCTTCAATGTGCCAAAGGGGGCACGATTTCCAAGGTTCAAAATCAGATGTTAGGAAGGCTAGGTTGGATTTTCCAAGTTCACAAGAGCTAAAAAATGATCTCCCAAGGCTGGGCGTGAAGCCTTGTTTTTATAATTTTTCTGAAAATTTTTGAAATTCAAACAGGCTGGATCTGAGCCCTCCATGTGGCGCCATCTCAGGGGGTGCCATCTGGGGGTTTTGAAATTCGAATTTGCCTTTTGCAGGGAGCCCTCAGATGGCGCCACCTCAAAAGGCTATTTTGATTTTTTTGAGAAAATAAAAATGGAAATTTTTGTGGTTGAGACACCTCAGCAGGGGGAATTTGGAATTTTTCAAAAGTTTGCTTGATTCTCTCTGCAGGGAACTCCCAGAAGGCGCCACCTCAGAGGGTGCTCTCTTGGAATTTGAAATTCAAACTCACCTTTTGTAGGGAGTCCTCAGGTGGCGCCACCTCATGGTGGGCTACCTTTATTAAAAATAAAATAAAAATAAAAAATGGAGCCAAGTGGAGTCCTGGAATGGTGCCACCTCAAAAGGTGTTTGACACATGTCAGAAGGACAGAGCAGTGGGCTCAGAAGGCGCCACCTCAGAGGAATTTGAATTTTGCTTTTTCTGGTGAAAGGAGATCTGGACATGTGGAGGACAAGTGTCAGCTGTCTGGAGAGGCTTTCTCAAATGGCGCCACCTCAGGCGGAATTTGAAATTCAAATGGAGGTTGGCTCTGGAGGAATGGAGGATGGACATGTGGCGCCACCTCAGGGTGGCTCCTACAATGCCATGTGGCAAGAGGGAGGAAAAGGAGGGAAAGGGACATGTGTCTCCTACTTTTTTGAAAAAATAGGGAGAGGACATGTGTCCTCTACTTTTTCTGAAGGAATGAGAAGGAGACATGTGTCACCTTCTTTTCCTGAAAGAAGTAGAAGACGACACGTGGCAAAGGGGAGAGAAGGTGGGCCAAGCCATGTGGCGCCATCTCAGACAGGATGAAAAAGGTAGGAGTTCTTGATTTTTGCCACCTATGGGGGTTTTTGAATATTTGAATTCTAGCTTTTCTGAAGAAAGCAGGAAATGACACATGGCACTTGCCTTTTTCTGAGGAAATGAGGACTTGCCATGTGTCCTCTGCAGGAGACACTCCAGATGGCGCCACCTCAGAGGAGACAAGCCTACCTTTTTTGTAGGAATTTAGGAGTGATACATGTCTCCTACTTTTCTGAGAAAAGTAGGAAGAGACATGTGTCAGGCTACTTTTCTAGAAGGAAGGAGGGGTTGACACGTGTCCCCTGCAGGAGACACACTTCAAGTGGCGCCACCTCAGAGGAGACAAACTCTACTTTTTCTAGACAGGACAACCTATGACACTTGGCATCTCCTGGTAGTCTTTGAAATGACACATGGCGCAGGATGGATAGGGTGACACATGGCAGATAAATGGGATGACATGTGGCGGCTTCTGAAGGTACCCCCACACTGACACTTGGCATGGAAATGGGAGGAGAGAGAAATGACAAGTGGCACCAATCTAGGGGACAAGGCTCCTATATTTTTGGGTTTTTCGAATTTCAAATTTTCAGAAGGGGAGCTTGTGTGACACCACCTCAGTGTGGGTCCCACATTGCTTCTTTATTGAAATAAGGATAAAACAACAACTTCTTTTTGGAATTTTCATAAAATCTGGACTAATGGGCAAAACAGGAATTTTGGAAAGAGTTGGCCCTTGTAGGGCGATTTTGTAAAAGAAAGATATTTGAAATTGTCAAAAAGGGCAAAATCTGAGGTGAAGTGACTCAAATCCATATTGAAAACTATCCAGATGGTTTTCTTGAGGAAATATTTTGAAATTCAGAGTCCTGGGGGTAAAATGGGAAAAATTGATAATTTTGAAGACCCAGGGTTTTGAAATCAATTTTGAAAAGAGTTGAAATTTGAATCTGGATTGAAAATTTTGAAATCAAGAGTTCTGGACCTCGAAATGACATGCTGTGCAGTGCAGTGATTTGAAACGCTCATGCAATGATATGCAATGTCATGTCTTATGTAATGCAATCTTGAATCAAGACTTGGAGATGCCTGTCTTCTGTCAGGAATAAAATTTTGAACATCTGAGCTAAAATAGGGAGACTTTGAGAGTTCCAGATGAAATTTGGACTTTTACAAGGTTCGAACTCAGAAAATGACCATTTTGCCCTCCGGCAATTTCAAAGGCTGAATGTTGATGATTAGTGAAAATGTCGGGGGAGTGAGTGAAAATTTGGGGTGTTTACAGATGCCCCTCTTTGCTACTAAGCCGGCTCATGGCCGAGCTTAGTGGCAAAGAAAAAAACACACCAAATTTGGGCCATATGAGAAAATGCTCCAGTTAGAAGGATCTGACTGGGTATGGAGAAATTAGCCCGAGGAAGATGGTAGATATGAAGCGGAGAATAAAGAGGAAAGATTTGCTCTATGAGAGTGAAGTTCAGGTTTATGCCCTTTGGATGGGACAGAAATACCTCGCATGGAACGAAGCTCAGGTTTGACCCTTAACCTGATGGGACAGAAATACCTCGCATGGAACGAAGCTCAGGTTTTGACCCTTGACCTGATTGGGGAATGGAATATCTCATCGAAATGAGACTCAGGTTTGTACCCTTAACCTGATCGGGCGGAAGATGAAATACCTCTTTGATTGAGGCTCAGGTTTGTACCCTTATCCTGATCGGGCGAAAAATGGAATACCTCTTTGATCGAGGCTCAGGTTTGTACCCTTATCCTGATCGGGCGGAAAATGAAATGGAATCCTCGAAGGAAGAGACCATGATGGAACCTTTGGATTTTGCACAATAAATCCAATAGGGTTTTTGCAAAAGGAAGGAAAATGGGGTCCCTAAAGCTTGAAAAGGGATTGGTTTTGGGCGTCTCATTGCTGAGACTAAAATTAGCTTTTGAAATTGCCTTTTGCGGGAAATGATTGGTGGTTCGACCTCGAACCGAAATGGGACTGTCTATGGTGGGACAGTGGGGACACAGGGAAGTGTGCAAATTTGAGAGTTCATGCTCTCAAAGAAGGGAAGGAATCAAGTCCTTAGGAGGGATTTAAAATTGGTGTCAGGATGCATCGAAGACGGACATCAAGCTCTCACTTCATATCAGAATAGCTAGAAAATATTGTCAAAATGTTGGAAATTTTGCTGTTGATTCAAAATATTTGAAAATGTTGCACATTTTTGCAAAGATATTCTTTCTTTTCTACCTGAAGCATTACCTCCAAACAGGGTTCACTTCGTAGAATCGAGATTTGAAACCCAAATTGCTCGCAATTGACCTTCTTCAAGGAAGTTATCAATTTCCTTGATATGAACAAGAAAGAGAATTTGATATTATGAAAGCAATTGATGAAAGAATACTGATAATAGAATGTCACAAAGTTAAAGAGGATTCTTGATAAATTTGGCAGTTTGATATCCTGAGAGCTTCTCTTTTGATAGTCTTTCTGCACTTTTTTTTTTTTTTTGGCTCTCTGGGTTTTTTCTATATTCTCCTTTATTTTGGAGATATTCTTACTTTTTCTCTCTTTCTTTTTCCTCTCTTTCTCTCTTTTGGGAAGGGTACGTCACAAACTCCTTCAACTTGGAGATGTTTCGATCCTTCTTGGATGATGGGTTCGGAGATCGTTAGGCGATAGCTGAAATTAAATATCTTTTAGGGATTGTCGAGAGGTTCATCGCATCTGCCTTCATCTTGACAGTGCTTTGGACTTTCCCTGGAAGGATCCGTCACAAACTCCGTCATCTTGGAGATGTTTTGAATCTTCTTTGGCCCCGGGGGTCTACTCGCCTAATTCGCCTTCATCTTGACGACAGGTGAGAGATCTCTTTTGCGGATACTTAATTGCAGCTTAGGTGATTCTGAGGAGACAAGGCTTGGGTAAATGCTCTCTTTTCTAGCACTCAGGATATTTCAACTGCCTCATCTTTACAAGAATAGCCTTTAAAGATGCGCCATTGACTGCGATCAATATCGATCATCCATGGCTTTGCAAAACATTGAATTTTCTTTGCTGGCCATATCGAGGATTTATCCTTCATCCTTTTGGCTGGCCGATAGAAAGAATTTGAGTTTTGAATCTCTTTTCGCGAAAGCTTCACTCTTTTGGAAGCGATGCTGAAGGTAAATTAAGATAGAGATTAGTGCAATAAAGATTCTGAAATCAACAATTGATTGACAAATTGACAGAATTTTCTTGAAATCCTTGGTGAAAGTGAGTATTTGAAGTCCGGTTCAACGCATCCGTGACGAAAATTCTCCTCTCTTTTTCCCCAAAAAGAGAGACTCAGGCTTAGCCCTTACCTGAATGGGAAATGGGAAATACTCCTCTCTTCCCTAAAGAGGAGGTGTTTGCAAAACGAACTTTCGAGGAGAAATTGAGCTTTCGTCAAAGCTCCCTAATATTAGGCTTCTCTTATGGAAAGGGGGCCGATAATAGTGAGGTCTGAAAATTGGGTCATGAAAGGAACGAGTCCATCACACTCTCCCTGCAAAGAGGATCTTTTCATGACGAAAAATGGCCTAGTATGAAATTGGGGGGGGGGGGTCACAAGGAAACGAGTCTCCGTCGAGTCTCTCCCTTAAAAAGGGTTTCTTGTGTGAAATTGGAAATTGTTTTGCAAACGGTTCACAAAGACGCGAGTCCCTTCAAACTCTCCCTAGAAAGGGGCTAAGTGAACGGATTGGATAGCATGCGAAAAGAACGAGCTCCCTCGAACTCTCCCTAAAAAGGGTCTCTCGCAAGAGAAAATGATTGAAATTGGATATTGAGATTGATTGACCCGAAGGTCGAAATTGGAAATTGGAAAATTGGTTGCTGGAAATTGAATGACCCGAAGGTCAAAATTGGATGACCTGATGGTCGGAATTGAGAATTGATTTGACCACAAAGGTCGAAATTGTGTGACCTGAAGGTCGAAATTGAGAATTGAGTGACCTAAAGGTCGAAATTGGAAATTGGGTAACCAAAAAGGTCAAAATTTGGAAATTGATTGACCTAAAGGTCGAAAATTTGGGAATAGATTGACCCGAAGGTCGAAAATTGGAAATGGATTGACCCGAGGGTCGAAATTTGGAAATTTAGTGACCCGAAGGTCGAAATTGGAAATTGAGTGACCCGAAGGTCGAAATTGGAAATTGAGTGACCCGAAGGTCGAAATTGAGAATTGGAGTCAAAATTGAGAATTTGGTAATTGGAATTGAGAATTGGAATTTGAAATTGAAAATTGGGTGACCCTGGGGTCAAAATTGGGAATTGATTGATCCAAAAGATTTGAATTGAGAATTTGGAGGGCAAAATATCAAATTTGAGCAATTGACAGACCTTGATGATCGAAATGACTTGGATCAATAAAGGAGAATGATGAGTTCGAGTCAGAGCTCGAATAAAATATTGAGATCACGAGTCGGAACCCGGATCAACAAAAGAAAATGGAAGGCTCGAATCAGAGCACAAATAAGATAATGAGATCACGAGTCGGAACCCGAATCAACAGAGAAAAAATGAAGAGCTCGAATATGAGCTCGAATGAAGATAAAAAGATCACGAGTCGGAACTCGGATCAATAAAGAAAACGAAGAGCTTGAGTCAAGGCTCGAGTAAGATAATGAGATCACGAGTCGGAACCCGGATCAACAAAGAAAATGAGGAGTTCGAATCGAGGCTCGAATAAAGTAGAGAGATCACGAGTCGGAACCCGGATCAACAAAGGAAAATGAAGAGTTCGAGTCGAGGCTCGAATAAAGTAGAGAGATCACGAGTCGGAACCCGGATCAACAAAGGAAAATGAAGAGTTCGAGTCGAGGCTCGAATAAAGTAGAGAGATCACGAGTCGGAACCCGGATCAACAAAGGAAAATGAAGAGTTCGAGTCGAGGCTCGAATAAAGTAGAGAGATCACGAGTCGGAACCCGGATCAACAAAGGAAAATGAAGAGTTCGAGTCGAGGCTCGAATAAAGTAGAGAGATCACGAGTCGGAACCCGGATAAACAAAGGAAAATGAAGAGTTCGAGTCAAGGCTCGAATAAAGTAGAGAGATCACGAGTCGGAACCCGGATCAACAAAGGAAAATGATTTGAATAAAGACACGAGTCGGAACTCGGTTTTCCAAAAAGTTGAAAATGTACCAGCTTGAATACTGGATTTTGAAATAATACCAGTTTGAGTGCTGCGTTTTGGTTCAGTATTGGCGATGATCTTTGGATCATTAGGAATTATGATGGGACTGTTTGTTGAAATCCCAATACCGACCGGATTGTGATTAATGCAATTGAATGCAAATGAATATGAGTTGATGCATATGAATGCACATGTGCATGAAATGAGGAATTTGTTTATCCTGCCTGCATATAGAACAAAATTTTAAAATGCCCCAGTGTAACTGGGAAAGAAAGTTGGATCATTATTTGAAAGAAACAGGAAGGATTTACAAGAGGAGAATAAATGTTTCAAGTATAAAACTTTTTCAAGTGTCGAGCATTAATAGGATCTGGCAATTCTACTCCATCGGCATTGATGAGCCGATATGAGTTGCGGGTTAATGCTTCTTTGACAACATAGGGACCTTCCCAATTTGGCGACCATTTGCCGCCGGGACGATGCTTGAGATAAGTTGTGGATCGAAGTACTAAATCATTGACTTTGAATCTTCTTTCGATGATAGACTTCGCATATTGCCTGGCTACTCTCTGGCGATAGGATTGAGCATGCTCTGCTGCTTTTAGCCTTCTCTCGTCGAGTAAGTCTAGCTGCACTAGTCGCTGCTGCTGGTATTGATCAAGAGGTAATTGCAGAAGTGAAGCAAATTTTAAAGCGGGCTTCTGAACATGTAGCGGCAATACTACTTCTGTCCCATAGACCAGCTCTGATGGAGTAGCATTCGTTGGTGTACGAATGGTGGTCCGATAGGCCCACAATGCATCGTGGATCTTCTCATGCCAGTCACGGCCTGTTTCCACAGTTCGCTCCAAAATACGAATTAAAATCTTGTTGGTGGCCTCCGCCTGACCATTCCCTTGAGGATAATATGGAGCGGAGAAATGATGATAGATCTTGAATTTTGAGCAGAATGTCTTCATTCTTTCATTCTTGAAATGACTGCCATTGTCTGACACAATGTCATGTGGGATGCCGAAACGGCAAAGGATGTTCTTGTGAATAAAAGAGACCACATGACGGCCTTCTACTGTGCGAAGAGTGATGGCTTCTACCCACTTGGTGAAATATTCCGTTGCGGCAAGGAAGTATTTGTGGCCATTTGAAGCTGAAGGAGTGATGGGACCTACGACATCGAAGGCCCACATGGAGAATGGCCATGGGGAGACAACAGATTGTAAATAAGTTGCCGGAGCATGAATAGAAGGTGCGTGTATCTGGCATTGCACACACTTCTTCACATAATGATAGCAGTCTTGTTGCATAGTCTTCCAGTAGTAACCTGCTCTGATGATTTGCTTGACAAGGGTTTGGTAACCGACGTGGCCACCACAAATGCCTTCGTGTGCTTCCCGCACGACTTCTTTGGCTTCGTCTTCATCTAAACATCTGGAATACTCTGAACTGAATCCACGACGATAGAGGATATTGGCCAAAATGAAGTATCGAGTAGACATACGCTGGATTGCTCGCTGCTCTTTCTTTGAGAGTTCTGGAGGAAATTCACCAGTTTCTATGAAAGTTTTGATGTTGTAATACCAAGGCTTCTTCCTTTGCTCAGCTTGGTTTACTCGTTCCGATGGAAGGAAAGCAGGTTGGTCAAGTCTGCCAATTTCAAAAGAGCGACAAGATTCTCCATTCTTGAATGCCATAATGGAGCCTAAACTGGCTAGACTATCAGCCACTTGATTAAAATCTCTCTTGACATGAAAGAGCTGGAATTCTTCAAACTTGCTGACGAGAGCTGAAACAATTTTCTGATAGGGAAATAACTTCTGATCTTTGACCTGCCATTCGGCTCGAACTTGATTGACAACAAGTAATGAGTCACCGTAGGCATGTACTCTCTTGACATTGAAGTCTGATAGAATCTTTAGACCTTGAATCAGGGCTTCATATTCAGCCATATTATGAGTACATTGAAAGTCTAATTTGAGAGAAAATGGAATCATCTCCTTCTCAGGAGTGATTAATAAAATTCCGATGCCTATTCCCGCCATATTCTTAGAACCATCGAAGAATAAATTCCAGACTGGAGATTGCTGGATATTGCAAATTTGCTCATCAGGGAAGTCATCTTCGGCTTTTACTTCTTCGGCCAGGGGGAAATCCGCCAATTGATCTGCAATTGCTTGGCCTTTGATTGATTGCTGCGAGACATATTCTAAGTCATACTGCATCAGTAAGACTTGCCATTTTGCGACTCGTCCGCTGAGGAAAGGTTGTTCTAAGATATACTTGAGGGGATTGAGTTTAGACAAAATTTTGATCTCTGATGCTAACAGGTAGTGTCTTAGCTTCTGACACATCCATACCAGAGCTAGGCAGGTCTTCTCTATTTGAGAGTATCTCTTCTCGTAATCTATGAAAGTCTTACTCACATAATAAATGGCGTGTTCTATCAGGCTGCCTTCTTTGTATTGTGCCAAGAATCCACCGCATGCGACTTGATTGACTGAGATGTATAATAAAAGAGGTTTTCCCAATTCTGGCGGCTTCAGGATGGGAGGATTAAGAAGATACTTCTTGATTCGATCAAATGATTGCTGGCACTCTGGTCCCCATTCGAACTTCACTCCTTTTCTGAGTAAGTGGTTGAAGGGCTCACATCTCATCGCCAAGTTGGAAATGAATCGTCGGATTGACTGCATACGTCCTTGAAGGCTACGTAGTTCTTTGAGATTCTTCGGGGGTGGCATATCAATAATAGCCTTTGCTTTGGCTGGGTCAACTTCAATTCCCTTTTTGCTGACCAGAAAACCCAACAGTTTGCCTGATTCGACTCCAAAGACACACTTTTGCGGGTTAAGCCTTAACTTGTAAAGGATGAGTCGCTTAAAGACTTGATCAAGAGCTTCAAGGTGATCTTCTTCCTCTTTAGATTTCACGAGAATGTCGTCAACATACGCATCCATGATTTTGCGCATTTGATCGTGAAAGATAACAGCCATTGCTCTTTGATATGTTGCTCCAGCATTCTTGAGCCCAAAAGGCATAACTGTATAACAGAAAGTGCCCCAAGGCGTAGTGAAGGAAGTTTTTGATTGGTCGCGGGCGGCCAACTTAATCTGATTGTAGCCGGAATATCCGTCCATGAAAGAGAACATGGCATGTCCTGCCGTGCTATCGACTAGAAGATCGATGCTTGGAAGTGGATAGTCATCCTTCGGAGTAGCCTTATTGAGGTCTCTGAAGTCTATGCAGATCCTTACTTTGCCGCTTTTCTTTGGGACAACGACGATATTGGCTAACCAATCTGGGTAGTCAATAGCTCGAATAAATCCTGCTTTGAGCAGATCTTCAAGTCATTCCTTGACTTGTTGTTCAATTCTGGGATCCATTTTTCTCAGCTTCTGCTTGACTGGCTTAGCATCCGGCTTCAAGACGAGTCGGTGTTCAACCAATTTGGGGTCTAAGCCCGGCATGTCTTCATATGTCCACGCGAACACTTCTTCATGCTGCTTGAGAAAATCTGTAAGCCTTTTCTTTTCTTCCGGATTCAGACTGGTTCCGATCTGGAGAATTTTTGGATCTTCCTCTGAACCGATATTGACACTTTCAGTTGGATCTTGTACTAGAGGAGATGGTTCGTCCTGCTTCTGAACTGCGGTGAACTCCGGTAATTCCTGAAGAGACTGATCATATTCTGCACAATCATCAGACTGCTTTGCACTCTTGTCATTTCCGGTGCTTGCTTTGATTCTGTGAATTGCTGTTGACTTCTGAAAGGCCTTGGGATTGAGAACGAGCTTCTTGATTGTCCGAGAGGTCATTCTGAAATTTTGGAGAAGAAATTTTGGTTCAGACAAATTGGCCTATAGTAAGACAAGCAATCATTTGAAGAGAACCATACATAAAATGGCATTGAATTATAAAATGATGAGACAGACAGAAAGGGAGTAGATGGCATTCGGATAGACAAAGAAACTTGGAATTTTATTGATTGAATTGATCAATGACATTGGTAAAATGAGACATTTATTTGGATAAGAATAGAAGGAAAATAACAAATGGTCTTCATTGTGCCCCCTTGACAAAAACAGTCTTCTTTGACGAGCTTCCGCCGGCAAATCCTAGTCCTGCTCTGTGGGGACGATGCTTCTGAATCATTGGCTCGATGCGGCCGTCCTCGTTCTTGCCGAGTCCCTTGAAGGGTTGATAACCATGTTTTAGAAGCAAATCAAATCCCTTTCTTGACTTCATGAATTGCGGAAACAAGGGATGATCCTTAATGGTGCCGTAGTCGATTCGACCTCCAACCTTGAAGAATTGAGGACCTTTCCATCGGGTCATGGCTACTGTGTGCAGAGATGGCTCTGAGGATGCCTGAAGTATTTCTCGATTCTCTCCGAGATTGATCTCTTTACTTTCCCTGATGCTGGGAATATCTGCATTGAATGATGGCCGAGGAATCATGGGCTGCGGGAGCCTTTCTTCTGGGTCTTCTCCCAGTATTATGGTTATCATTCCACCCTTTGACCACTTCACACATTGATGGAGGGTGGAAGGCACTGCATTAGCATTGTGAATCCACGTCCTACCGAGCAGCAAGTTGTAGGTTGGTGGTACATTAACCACATGGAAAAGGACGGAGTGCACCGAATAATTGATAAACACCTCCAAGAATATCTTGCCCTTGGCCGTTTGACCATGATTGTCAAACCCATAGATAGTGATGGGATCCGGAATATATTCTTCGTCCTTGATCCCTAATGCCTTTGCGGTCATTTCGGGACATATGTTGAGGCTACTGCCTCCATCGACCAGCACATGGGGAACCGTCATTCCTCTGACCCGAACGACGATGTACAAGGCATTATTATGAAAGGAATGAGGCTTTGGAAGGTCCTCATCTGAGAAGGTAATTGGTGCATTGGTCATGGCGGAGTTCACAATCTGTGCCATGTCTTCAGGAGTGGTACTGGGTTTAACTTTGATTTTCCTGAGTAAATCATCCAGTATTTGCTGGTGCTTTCTAGAATTCTTGGCCAAATCAAGGATGGAGACATTGGATAAAGCAGTCAGAGGCTTCTGACTTGAATTCTCTGGCCTTGGTCTAACGATTTGCTTGAAGAAGTCAGGAGTTCCTTTTGATTTGGGAACTGACTTCACCGGTGCTTCTGCAACTTTCATTTTACTGAATGCTGAAATTAAGTCCATCTTCTTAGAATCTGGAGCCGCTTGTCGTAGCACCGTCACCTGATGCTGAACTTGGAGATCTTGCGCAGAACATGGCTTGATATGCTCATGCGGTAGAAATGGTTGTGCAGACACTACTGCTGTGGTGTGTGAAGGGAAGGGGTGATTGAGAATGTCCATTTTCTCTTCTTCTTCTCCTTCCACCAATAAATTCTTTTCAATGAGATCTTGCACGATGTTTTTGAGAACAAAGCAGTTCTCGGTGTTGTGTCCCACTGTCCTGTGGAATTTGCAGAACTGATCTTTCCATTTCCCCATGGGCACAGGGGGATCAGCCAATCTGGGCAATTTGACCATCTCTTTTGATAGCATGTACTCGAGCACGTCCTCGAGCGATTGGTCAAGGGGAGTAAATTTTCTGTCGTAGCTCCATCCTTCATGTTTAGCTTTCTCGCGCAGCTTCGGCCCTTGATCCTGCTAAGGAGGCTTGCTGAACTGAGGAGCAGGCTTTGCTTTCTGATCTTTGTGGTTCGAACTGCCTGAGCTGTAGCAGTAATCTTTCTTCTGCCCTTTGTATCGTTTTTGGCCTTTGTTGCTGTTGTTGGCAGAATAAGTAAAGTGAGCTTTCTTCTTCTGCTCACCATGGGAGTTGTTCTTGGAAAAGGTGAAGCCTTCATAGACTCCATTTTCCACACTCAGCTCGAGCCATTCGGCTCGTTCAGTCAGCTCAATGAAGGTCCTGGACGGCGCTGTGGAGATTAATCCTCTTAGCGGCTGCGAGAAATTGTTGAGGATTAAGGACAATGCATGTCTTTCCGGGATAGGATCTCTCATCTTATTACAGGCTGATCTCCATCTGTGAATGAAGTCCCATGCTTTTTTATTCTCGTTCTGTCTCAAATTGCAGAGATGACTTAATGTAGGCAGCGCTTCTGTGTTGAACAAGAAGCGTTCAATGAATAGATTTACAACTTTGTCGAACTCCTTGAGCTCGATGGGGTTGATATGCTCAGCATACCACTTGGCTGCAACTCCTTCCAAGCTGCGGGGGAAGCATAGAAACAATGCTCGGTTATCCTTTCTGAACCTCGAGCATTCTGCGAAGAAGGTGGCGAGATGAGCTTTTGGGTCGCCGGAACCATCGAACTTGATGAATTTACGGGGGAGATTATCTAGATCGTCATCTCCTTCTAAGCCGTCATAAAAGTCCTCGCTGGTTAAGACTTTCTTGCCCTTGTCGCGGGCTTGCAGATCCTTGACAACTCGGGCCATTTTCTTAAACTGCACTTGCAAAGGCTCTTCTTTATCTCTGCCTTTTGACCTGCGGCTCTTACTTTGGCCATGCTTCTGAAATGCCGGAGGCACCTCATATTCTTCATCTGTATCTTCAATGGAATCTGATTCATCTGAAATCTCTTCTGGCTGGATTTGCTTCTTGGGAGCCTTCTTACTCCTGCGACCATGGAACCTTTCTCTGAATGGGTTCCTTTCTGAGCTGGTCCCGGGCTGCTCATTCATCATCTTATTCATCATTTTTCTGAACATGGCATACATTTGAGGGTCTATGCCATCGTCTTCTTGCTGCTGCTCTCGACTCTTCTCAGATCGAGGGGAACTCATCTCTTCTTCCGAGGCTGACGAGTACTGGGATGCTGTGGTTCTTTTGCCTGATCTTGTCTCAACCATCAAATGATATGGATGCTCTCTACAGGGCAAAAGACCTGATTAGATTTTGAGGGAATTAGCTTTTGGAAGAAATATTTGCTGAAAATATGGTAGACAATTTGGAAAGGATGTCCCATTACTAGGGACTGAGTCGTCGTGGGAATCACGACAATTGTGTTGTCATTCCTTCTGCAAAAGAAATAAACAACGAAAATGTGCCTTGTTACCTAGGCGAGGTCGTCAAACCACAATGGAAGGAAATAGAATTTTATTAAAATGAGAAGAATAAGATTTTATTGATCTTGACAAAGAGGTGGAGGACAGACGATTTGCCACCATTCATGATAGTCGGCAGACACTCTAGGACCTGGAAAGATTTTAAGAGAGACAAAGGAATCCCAGCCGTAGCGGGCAGAATGATATGCCCCGGACCATTGTGCGGAAGTGAGATCGAACTCTGCCATGGTTCCTGATAACAGTCGGGCTTCGACATATTGCTGCCTCTGAGAGAACTGCCGAACACATCTCTCTGGTTGGTAGTAAGTGCAGAAGAATGGTCCCAGCAACTTGAACCGCTTGCCATAAGCATAGGTATATCTGAGAGGAGATATTTGCCGATCAAAATAGTCCCAAACAACGTCATCCTCTTGAATGTTGTTGATCATAAACCGGTACTGCGCCACTGGAAGGAGTTCTTGACCATTGTATCTGAAAGAGCTTGCTCGGGTTGGAACATGCTAGAAAAACCAGGACTGAAGTGCGTAGATGCATCCTTCAAATAAAATGGACTCTCCAAGTGAGAATCGAGTCAGACCTCGATAAAGGAAGGCGAGCGCTGCCATGGCTATGGAGAGGCGATTGGTTTGCCGACTTCCCCATCTTCTCATAAGCTGGATTATCCTGATGTCCATGTAGTTCTGTCCATCTGGGAAAAGGGACAGTCCTACGGTGCATAGAACCATTGCATTCTGAATCTTTTCTTTAGCTGTTCTTGATAGCGAGCTGACTTCGATGAAGGTCCCGTACTGGCGGTACAACTCAAGTAGGTCAACATATTCATCTCCTTCTAACTGGATCAGGGGCCAAGATCGGTGGCCTGTCATACGGGCTAAGGAGTCTCGGGGGTCCAAACCCTTGACATTGATAAGGAATTGATGCTCTAATGGGTCGCTTGGTCGACCAGCCGGTTCTGGCAACCCCATGATTTCTGAAAATTCATCCATTAAAACAGTCATCTCTCCCCACGGGAACCAGAAGGTACACGTCCGAGGATTCCATCGCTCCGCCATTGCATGGATCATGTTGCCATTGATGGTCTGCTTTCCGACTGCTGATGCCAGCTCTAATCCGCACGCGCTCAAATGGTCCAGGAACATTCGGGAAAAGCTCTTTAACCAGGAATAATACCACCGGGGAATGAAAGTTCCGGTGCTAAGAGCTCGATGTTCAGGACGACCTTGTCACACCTCGAAGGAGATGTGACCTTCAGGAAAGATAGGATCAACTTGACTGGATGCCATCGAACTGAAAGCAGAGAAAGACTCAGAATGAGACTTAGAAAAATGTGAGAAATTTTGAAAAAAAATTTTGCAGGCAGGATAAAAATGCAGCTAGAAATTCGAGATCCAGTAGAAGGATAGAATGTAAAATCTCCTGGAGTTTTGGAAGAAATGGGATATTTGAGAAAATCATCCAGGGTTTGAGAAAAACATCTTGTGGAAAATAAGGATATTTGGAAAAGACCTAATGAGTTGAAAAACATTGGGAAATATAAAGAATTGAGAAAATCATACATACAATCACATCCTGCACAAACATTTATGCACATTCAGCACCCCCTAAAAGGCTGACTCTAGATGCATCAATTTGAAAATAGCTGTAGGACCTTAATCCTAACTCTAAGTTCAGATCATCTTTGTCCAATCCAGTTATGCCGATATACCCGAATCGAAATCCGAGGTACGTGGCATAGAATTTCAACTCTGGTTCTAAGGTAAGGTTTTCCAACATCCTTGAGCGCCTACCGATATACTTCGGACTGTGGCCCGCGGTACGTGGTAGGGGGGGTTAACCCAAACAGGTGGCCCAGTTGTGAGGCTCTGTCCCGAACTATGGTTCTGGAAGAGAGCCCAGCAACGTGAAGACCGGGACAATATAGGTAAGGGAGGTTTTGAAAAAAATGATCACATGCAAGAAATAGAGGGCTCTAAGTCCTAGAGAGATAGATTTTGAAAACTTTGAAGAAGCATACATTGTTTGCATTCAGATCCTAAATTGAGGAGAGTTGTATTTAGACCTAAGTCTATGTGAGCATGAAAATTTCTCCTCAATCTGGTCCTACCAAACCACGCCTAAGCTATATGCATTCAATGTCAGCTGGGTCAGAATCTAGGCTCCTAGGCTCACATGATATTGAAAGTAAAAGAGCTGACATTTTATGAACATAATTTTGATAATTGAACTAAGTCAAGCATAATTTAGGTCAGACAAGGACAGGTCCCATCACGGTCGCCAAACCTGTCTTCGTCGCGAAATTTTTCCCTCGCCTTCCCTTCCTTGCGGAAGAGAAAAAGAGAGAAACGCTTTCGCGCTTCAAACTTGACCGGATTTTGGAAATTATTTTGAAATACTCGCCTCCGTTTTGAAAATTGCGGGAAAATCCATGGGATGGGGCTCGACCTGTCGGTACGAGGTTCGACCGTTCCTGCCGCCTTTAACAGGGGTAATCGAACCAAGGACCAAAACTATGCTTGATTTAGTTAAATTATCAAAATTGTGTTCTATCCTAGATGCACAAAGAATTCAGGCATGTGCTATGAGATTTTGGAAAATGCAAGTTGGAAAACATGATGTATGCTTAGAAAACATTTGGAGTTGGAAAGAATCTCTCAGGAAAAGGGTCAATTTCTCAGGAAACTCAGATAAAAAGGGGTTTTTGAAAACATGAGAAAGCTTATAAAGATGTGAGAAAATCAGGAATAGTTGAAAATCCTGGGAAAATGGAAAAAAAAGGTGAACCTTTGAAAAGGGAAATACTTCTTAGGAAAACTTGGACTTTGAGAGTTTTCTTAGGAAAATAATGGAAAATTTATAGGAAAACTCATTGGGGAAGGAAATTCAAAACTTGGGAAATTGAAATCCTAGGAAATTTTACCCTTGAAATATTTGAAAATCGATTTTGGATCTTGGAGAAAGTTGGGAAATCCCTTTTGAAAATCTTAAGATAACATTTTCCAAGGCAAACTGTGGAAAACTTGTCTTTGGAAAACCGATTTTGAAAAATCCTTAGAATTTCTTGAGAAATCGATTTCTTGAGAATGAAGTTTTCTTGAGAAAATCTTGAGAAAATCAATGATTCTATGATGCAAATGACATAAGTGAATGAATGCACTTTGAAAAGATTTTCTAAGAGATTTGTTGGAAAAATATGCATTAAGTCAAGATAAATCCTTCACATATTCTGACTGTGGCCATGAATATGTTCAGAATTTAGTTGATTTGATGCACATGCTTTTGAAAACTTTGGAAATATGATGTGCATTTTAAGATAGCCTAAGAGTGTAGGCTCAATGTGACTAGTAGAAAGATGATGGATCTGGGTCTCGTCCATATTCCGACTAGGGCCGTAAATATGGATCCCACCGAGTCCATCAACTTCCTAAGAGTTGGTGCACGTGCCATTCGTGAACATCCATAGTGCTTTTGAAATAAAATGCATGAATCATATAATCAGGATATTGCGTAAAATCAAACTATATGATATGCATCCTAGTCTAAGCAAGAAATTAAATCTCTTATTCCAAAATTTACATTATTACATCATTAAATAAAGGAAATAAAAGAAATTTGCAGACTTCAGCTCCTTCTTTTGATTGTTCCTGCCAAGCTTGAAATAAAGTTAGCTCAAATATGTGGGTTTTTCCAAGATTTTCCAATAATATTATGAAATTATTGGATTTAATTGGATATAAACCCTATTCTCGTGCTTCCTTGATATTTGAAATGATGTAAATACAGGAAATTCAGTAGAAAATAGTTTGAAATTCGGAATTAGGGTCAAAATGACCAAAATACCCCTAATTATAAAGTTATACCTTTAAAATCAGGGTTTTTTGAAAGAAAACTTGGTAAAATTGAGATTTTGAAATTCAAAGTGAATCAAATGATGATGAAATGTAGTAAGAGACATGATGACATGCTGCTAAACACATTAGGACTGTAAAATCAGAATTTGGTATTTCGCAATTTATCAAAAATAACGATTTTCGCTTGTTTTTCGCTTGGATCTGGGTCCTGTGGGACCCTGTTTTGGTATTATGGATGATCCGAACCTCAAATGGATTCCAAATTGCACTAAATTCGGTATGAAGCATCTAAACACTCTGATAAACAACCTAGAATGCTAAAAATCACGAAATGATATGATTTAAATGCTAAAATTCAAGGAAAGTCCTAAAATGGTGGATTTTGCCTATGGATCCGAACCAAATGCAATGCCTAATATGATAATGCAAGATTTACACCATGGAAACTTCTGATATTTTGCAGACTGCTAAAAGACCTGCAATGGAACATTTTTGGTTTTTACAGCCTCGGGATTTGAGCCATGGTGAGTTCAATAACAGGGATTTAGTTCTGACAGAGGTAAAAATCACCCTAATCTGATGTAAAATGCCAAACAAAAATAAAACAGCCATGGAAATTTTTTAAATTAATCAGAGCTATGAACGACACCTACATGAACAACTTTCATGTTTATGACTTCAGCATTTGATCAACAGAAACACGGAGAAAAATATAACTATTTCTGCCTAAACTAACAGAACAGACAAATGTAGCAAAACAGTGGACTGACAAGAAAAATCCGAATCAGGGGTCAACACTGTTCTAAAAATTACAGGCTTTTAGATGCAAACAGAGGACATCTCGGATACCACTTTCACTTTTTACAGTTTCGGATTTTGAGAAACACACAAAGATAAACCATAGCCCTAAGTCGGTCCAAGATCTCAGAGGCCCAAATTAGGCTCTGACACGTGTCCCGGACTCTCGGATTTTTGTCAGTCATAAAAAAAATCAGAAAACTCTGAAAAAATCATATTAAAAACTAGACATTCTCCCGAGTTCAGGGCATTTTTCGGATCGAAAATCGGACCTCCCAGGAGGGAGAACTCGATTTTACAAGTCGGCAAATGTTTTTCAAAACGCATCCCGGGTTACAAAACCCGACTTACCATTTTGGATGTTTACCGCAGTAAACAAATTCAAATGGCTCCGAATTTTTGGCAAAATTTCAGGGACACCTAAGGGCGCATTCCGTGATTTTTTTGGGATTTTTAATAAAAAATAAATGTATGAAATGACGTGTGGACTGACTAACAAAAACAGAGACTTACTGAAAATAAGCAGAATTGAAAAAAAGGCTAAATTAATCCTAATTAATTCATGAAATATGCTAAATGAATGAAATAAAATGCAAATTAAACCTAGCTAACTATATGAATGTTAAAAATCATCAAGGAAGCATAATGAAACATTTTTATGTATGTCGTTTTATGAGAATAGCTCAATCCATCCCTCGGATGAGCTCTTTCTTCAAACGACTCCCGATTCGAATTATGGAATCCAATCAATGGGAAAAGAAGTGCACCTTGTTTCGTTATGCAGCGTAGGAGCTCTTGAAATGGGCAGCTACCACGAGCTTCCTTCGTTCTTCACTCCGGGCTTCGGATGGTCCACCAAAATCGAGCTCCGTTGGAATTGGACTGCCCACAGCACGAGCTCTACTCCACCTTCTTCAATGTGCCAAAGGGGGCACGATTTCCAAGGTTCAAAATCAGATGTTAGGAAGGCTAGGTTGGATTTTCCAAGTTCACAAGAGCTAAAAAATGATCTCCCAAGGCTGGGCGTGAACCCTTGTTTTTATAATTTTTCTGAAAATTTTTGAAATTCAAACAGGCTGGATCTGAGCCCTCCATGTGGCGCCATCTCAGGGGGTGCCATCTGGGGGTTTTGAAATTCGAATTTGCCTTTTGCAGGGAGCCCTCAGATGGCGCCACCTCAAAAGGCTATTTTGATTTTTTTGAGAAAATAAAAATGGAAATTTTTGTGGTTGAGACACCTCAGCAGGGGGAATTTGGAATTTTTCAAAAGTTTGCTTGATTCTCTCTGCAGGGAACTCCCAGAAGGCGCCACCTCAGAGGGTGCTCTCTTGGAATTTGAAATTCAAACTCACCTTTTGTAGGGAGTCCTCAGGTGGCACCACCTCATGGTGGGCTACCTTTATTAAAAATAAAATAAAAATAAAAAATGGAGCCAAGTGGAGTCCTGGAATGGTGCCACCTCAAAAGGTGTTTGACACATGTCAGAAGGACAGAGCAGTGGGCTCAGAAGGCGCCACCTCAGAGGAATTTGAATTTTGCTTTTTCTGGTGAAAGGAGATCTGGACATGTGGAGGACAAGTGTCAGCTGTCTGGAGAGGCTTTCTCAAATGGCGCCACCTCAGGGGGAATTTGAAATTCAAATGGAGGTTGGCTCTGGAGGAATGGAGGATGGACATGTGGCGCCACCTCAGGGTGGCTCCTACAATGCCATGTGGCAAGAGGGAGGAAAAGGAGGGAAAGGGACATGTGTCTCCTACTTTTTTGAAAAAAATAGGGAGAGGACATGTGTCCTCTACTTTTTCTGAAGGAATGAGAAGGAGACATGTGTCACCTTCTTTTCCTGAAAGAAGTAGAAGACGACACGTGGCAAAGGGGAGAGAAGGTGGGCCAAGCCATGTGGCGCCATCTCAGACAGGATGAAAAAGGTAGGAGTTCTTGATTTTCGCCACCTATGGGGGTTTTTGAATATTTGAATTCTAGCTTTTCTGAAGAAAGCAGGAAATGACACATGGCACTTGCCTTTTTCTGAGGAAATGAGGACTTGCCATGTGTCCTCTGCAGGAGACACTCCAGATGGCGCCACCTCAGAGGAGACAAGCCTACCTTTTTTGTAGGAATTTAGGAGTGATACATGTCTCCTACTTTTCTGAGAAAAGTAGGAAGAGACATGTGTCAGGCTACTTTTCTAGAAGGAAGGAGGGGTTGACACGTGTCCCCTGCAGGAGACACACTTCAAGTGGCGCCACCTCAGAGGAGACAAACTCTACTTTTTCTAGACAGGACAACCTATGACACTTGGCATCTCCTGGTAGTCTTTGAAATGACACATGGCGCAGGATGGATAGGGTGACACATGGCAGATAAATGGGATGACATGTGGCGGCTTCTGAAGGTACCCCCACACTGACACTTGGCATGGAAATGGGAGGAGAGAGAAATGACAAGTGGCACCAATCTAGGGGACAAGGCTCCTATATTTTTGGGTTTTTCGAATTTCAAATTTTCAGAAGGGGAGCTTGTGTGACACCACCTCAGTGTGGGTCCCACATTGCTTCTTTATTGAAATAAGGATAAAACAACAACTTCTTTTTGGAATTTTCATAAAATCTGGACTAATGGGCAAAACAGGAATTTTGGAAAGAGTTGGCCCTTGTAGGGCGATTTTGTAAAAGAAAGATATTTGAAATTGTCAAAAAGGGCAAAATTTGAGGTGAAGTGACTCAAATCCATATTGAAAACTATCCAGATGGTTTTCCTGAGGAAATATTTTGAAATTCAGAGTCCTGGGGGTAAAATGGGAAAAATTGATAATTTTGAAGACCCAGGGTTTTGAAATCAATTTTGAAAAGAGTTGAAATTTGAATCTGGATTGAAAATTTTGAAATCAAGAGTTCTGGACCTCGAAATGACATGCTGTGCAGTGCAGTGATTTGAAACGCTCATGCAATGATATGCAATGTCATGTCTTATGTAATGCAATCTTGAATCAAGACTTGGAGATGCCTGTCTTCTGTCAGGAATAAAATTTTGAACATCTGAGCTAAAATAGGGAGACTTTGAGAGTTCCAGATGAAATTTGGACTTTTACAAGGTTCGAACTCAGAAAATGACCATTTTGCCCTCCGGCAATTTCAAAGGCTGAATGTTGATGATTAGTGAAAATGTCGGGGGAGTGAGTGAAAATTTGGGGTGTTTACAGATGCCCCTCTTTGCTACTAAGCCGGCTCATGGCCGAGCTTAGTGGCAAAGAAAAAAACACACCAAATTTGGGCCATATGAGAAAATGCTCCAGTTAGAAGGATCTTACTGGGTATGGAGAAATTAGCCCGAGGAAGATGGTAGATATGAAGCGGAGAATAAAGAGGAAAGATTTGCTCTATGAGAGTGAAGTTCAGGTTTATGCCCTTTGGATGGGACAGAAATACCTCGCATGGAACGAAGCTCAGGTTTGACCCTTAACCTGATGGGACAGAAATACCTCGCATGGAACGAAGCTCAGGTTTTGACCCTTGACCTGATTGGGGAATGGAATATCTCATCGAAATGAGACTCAGGTTTGTACCCTTAACCTGATCGGGCGGAAGATGAAATACCTCTTTGATTGAGGCTCAGGTTTGTACCCTTATCCTGATCGGGCGGAAAATGGAATACCTCTTTGATCGAGGCTCAGGTTTGTACCCTTATCCTGATCGGGCAGAAAATGAAATGGAATCCTCGAAGGAAGAGACCATGATGGAACCTTTGGATTTTGCACAATAAATCTAATAGGGTTTTTGCAAAAGGAAGGAAAATGGGGTCCCTAAAGCTTGAAAAGGGATTGGTTTTGGGCGTCTCATTGCTGAGACTAAAATTAGCTTTTGAAATTGCCTTTTGCGGGAAATGATTGGTGGTTCGACCTCGAACCGAAATGGGACTGTCTATGGTGGGACAGTGGGGACACAGGGAAGTGTGCAAATTTGAGAGTTCATGCTCTCAAAGAAGGGAAGGAATCAAGTCCTTAGGAGGGATTTAAAATTGGTGTCAGGATGCATCGAAGACGGACATCAAGCTCTCACTTCATATCAGAATAGCTAGAAAATATTGTCAAAATGTTGGAAATTTTGCTGTTGATTCAAAATATTTGAAAATGTTGCACATTTTTGCAAAGATATTCTTTCTTTTCTACCTGAAGCATTACCTCCAAACAGGGTTCACTTCGTAGAATCGAGATTTGAAACCCAAATTGCTCGCAATTGACCTTCTTCAAGGAAGTTATCAATTTCCTTGATATGAACAAGAAAGAGAATTTGATATTATGAAAGCAATTGATGAAAGAATACTGATAATAGAATGTCACAAAGTTAAAGAGGATTCTTGATAAATTTGGCAGTTTGATATCCTGAGAGCTTCTCTTTTGATAGTCTTTCTGCACTTTTTTTTTTTTTTGGCTCTCTGGGTTTTTTCTATATTCTTCTTTATTTTGGAGATATTCTTACTTTTTCTCTCTTTCTTTTTCCTCTCTTTCTCTCTTTTGGGAAGGGTACGTCACAAACTCCTTCAACTTGGAGATGTTTCGATCCTTCTTGGATGATGGGTTCGGAGATCGTTAGGCGATAGCTGAAATTAAATATCTTTTAGGGATTGTCGAGAGGTTCATCGCATCTGCCTTCATCTTGACAGTGCTTTGGACTTTCCCTGGAAGGATCCGTCACAAACTCCGACATCTTGGAGATGTTTTGAATCTTCTTTGGCCCCGGGGGTCTACTCGCCTAATTCGCCTTCATCTTGACGACATGTGAGAGATCTCTTTTGCGGATACTTAATTGCAGCTTAGGTGATTCTGAGGAGACAAGGCTTGGGTAAATGCTCTCTTTTCTAGCACTCAGGATATTTCAACTGCCTCATCTTTACAAGAATAGCCTTTAAAGATGCGCCATTGACTGCGATCAATATCGATCATCCATGGCTTTGCAAAACATTGAATTTTCTTTGCTGGCCATATCGAGGATTTATCCTTCATCCTTTTGGCTGGCCGATAGAAAGAATTTGAGTTTTGAATCTCTTTTCGCGAAAGCTTCACTCTTTTGGAAGCGATGCTGAAGGTAAATTAAGATAGAGATTAGTGCAATAAAGATTCTGAAATCAACAATTGATTGACAAATTGACAGAATTTTCTTGAAATCCTTGGTGAAAGTGAGTATTTGAAGTCCGGTTCAACGCATCCGTGACGAAAATTCTCCTCTCTTTTTCCCCAAAAAGAGAGACTCAGGCTTAGCCCTTACCTGAATGGAAAATGGGAAATACTCCTCTCTTCCCTAAAGAGGAGGTGTTTGCAAAACGAACTTTCGAGGAGAAATTGAGCTTTCGTCAAAGCTCCCTAATATTAGGCTTCTCTTATGGAAAGGGGGCCGATAATAGTGAGGTCTGAAAATTGGGTCATGAAATGAACGAGTCCATCACACTCTCCCTGCAAAGAGGATCTTTTCATGACGAAAAATGGCCTAGTATGAAATTGGGGGGGGGGGGGTCACAAGGAAACGAGTCTCCGTCGAGTCTCTCCCTTAAAAAGGGTTTCTTGTGTGAAATTGGAAATTGTTTTGCAAACGGTTCACAAAGACGCGAGTCCCTTCAAACTCTCCCTAGAAAGGGGCTAAGTGAACGGATTGGATAGCATGCGAAAAGAACGAGCTCCCTCGAACTCTCCCTAAAAAGGGTCTCTCGCAAGAGAAAATGATTGAAATTGGATATTGAGATTGATTGACCCGAAGGTCGAAATTGGAAATTGGAAAATTGGTTGCTGGAAATTGAATGACCCGAAGGTCAAAATTGGATGACCTGATGGTCGGAATTGAGAATTGATTTGACCACAAAGGTCGAAATTGCGTGACCTGAATGTCGAAATTGAGAATTGAGTGACCTAAAGGTCGAAATTGGAAATTGGGTAACCAAAAAGGTCAAAATTTGGAAATTGATTGACCTAAAGGTCAAAAATTTGGGAATAGATTGACCCGAAGGTCGAAAATTGGAAATGGATTGACCCGAGGGTCGAAATTTGGAAATTTAGTGACCCGAAGGTCGAAATTGGAAATTGAGTGACCCGAAGGTCGAAATTGGAAATTGAGTGACCCGAAGGTCGAAATTGGAAATTGAGTGACCCGAAGGTCGAAATTGAGAATTGGAGTCAAAATTGAGAATTTGGTAATTGGAATTGAGAATTGGAATTTGAAATTGAAAATTGGGTGACCCTAGGGTCAAAATTGGGAATTGATTGATCCAAAAGATTTGAATTGAGAATTTGGAGGGCAAAATATCAAATTTGAGCAATTGACAGACCTTGATGATCAAAATGACTTGGATCAATAAAGGAGAATGATGAGTTCGAGTCAGAGCTCGAATAAAATATTGAGATCACGAGTCGGAACCCGGATCAACAAAAGAAAATGGAAGACTCGAATCAGAGCACAAATAAGATAATGAGATCACGAGTCGGAACCCGAATCAACAGAGAAAAAATGAAGAGCTCGAATATGAGCTCGAATGAAGATAAAAAGATCACGAGTCGGAACTCGGATCAATAAAGAAAACGAAGAGCTTGAGTCAAGGCTCGAGTAAGATAATGAGATCACGAGTCGGAACCCGGATCAACAAAGAAAATGAGGAGTTCGAGTCGAGGCTCGAATAAAGTAGAGAGATCACGAGTCGGAACCCGGATCAACAAAGGAAAATGAAGAGTTCGAGTCGAGGCTCGAATAAAGTAGAGAGATCACGAGTCGGAACCCGGATCAACAAAGGAAAATGAAGAGTTCGAGTCGAGGCTCGAATAAAGTAGAGAGATCACGAGTCGGAACCCGGATCAACAAAGGAAAATGAAGAGTTCGAGTCAAGGCTCGAATAAAGTAGAGAGATCACGAGTCGGAACCCGGATCAACAAATGAAAATGAAGAGTTCGAGTCGAGGCTCGAATAAAGTAGAGAGATCACGAGTCGGAACCCGGATCAACAAAGGAAAATGAAGAGTTCGAGTCGAGGCTCGAATAAAGTAGAGAGATCACGAGTCGGAACCCGGATCAACAAAGGAAAATGATTTGAATAAAGACACGAGTCGGAACTCGGTTTTCCAAAAAGTTGAAAATGTACCAGCTTAAATACTGGATTTTGAAATAATACCAGTTTGAGTGCTGCGTTTTGGTTCAGTATTGGCGATGATCTTTGGATCATTAGGAATTATGATGGGACTGTTTGTTGAAATCCCAATACCGACCGGATTGTGATTAATGCAATTGAATGCAAATGAATATGAGTTGATGCATATGAATGCACATGTGCATGAAATGAGGAATTTGTTTATCCTGCCTGCATATAGAACAAAATTTTAAAATGCCCCAGTGTAACTGGGAAAGAAAGTTGGATCATTATTTGAAAGAAACAGGAAGGATTTACAAGAGGAGAATAAATGTTTCAAGTATAAAACTTTTTCAAGTGTCGAGCATTAATAGGATCTGGCAATTCTACTCCATCGGCATTGATGAGCCGATATGAGTTGCGGGTTAATGCTTCTTTGACAACATAGGGACCTTCCCAATTTGGCGACCATTTGCCGCCGGGACGATGCTTGAGATAAGTTGTGGATCGAAGTACTAAATCATTGACTTTGAATCTTCTTTCGATGATAGACTTCGCATATTGCCTGGCTACTCTCTGGCGATAGGATTGAGCATGCTCTGCTGCTTTTAGCCTTCTCTCGTCGAGTAAGTCTAGCTGCACTAGTCGCTGCTGCTGGTATTGATCAAGAGGTAATTGCAGAAGTGAAGCAAATTTTAAAGCGGGCTTCTGAACATGTAGCGGCAATACTACTTCTGTCCCATAGACCAGCTCTGATGGAGTAGCATTCGTTGGTGTACGAATGGTGGTCCGATAGGCCAACAATGCATCGTGGATCTTCTCATGCCAGTCACGGCCTGTTTCCACAGTTCGCTCCAAAATACGAATTAAAATCTTGTTGGTGGCCTCCGCCTGACCATTCCCTTGAGGATAATATGGAGCGGAGAAATGATGATAGATCTTGAATTTTGAGCAGAATGTCTTCATTCTTTCATTCTTGAAATGACTGCCATTGTCTGACACAATGTCATGTGGGATGCCGAAACGGCAAAGGATGTTCTTGTGAATAAAAGAGACCACATGACGGCCTTCTACTGTGCGAAGAGTGATGGCTTCTACCCACTTGGTGAAATATTCCGTTGCGGCAAGGAAGTATTTGTGGCCATTTGAAGCTGAAGGAGTGATGGGACCTACGACATCGAAGGCCCACATGGAGAATGGCCATGGGGAGACAACAGATTGTAAATAAGTTGCCGGAGCATGAATAGAAGGTGCGTGTATCTGGCATTGCACACACTTCTTCACATAATGATAGCAGTCTTGTTGCATAGTCTTCCAGTAGTAACCTGCTCTGATGATTTGCTTGACAAGGGTTTGGTAACCGACGTGGCCACCACAAATGCCTTCGTGTGCTTCCCGCACGACTTCTTTGGCTTCGTCTTCATCTAAACATCTGGAATACTCTGAACTGAATCCACGACGATAGAGGACATTGGCCAAAATGAAGTATCGAGTAGACATACGCTGGATTGCTCGCTGCTCTTTCTTTGAGAGTTCTGGAGGAAATTCACCAGTTTCTATGAAAGTTTTGATGTTGTAATACCAAGGCTTCTTCCTTTGCTCAGCTTGGTTTACTCGTTCCGATGGAAGGAAAGCAGGTTGGTCAAGTCTGCCAATTTCAAAAGAGCGACAAGATTCTCCATTCTTGAATGCCATAATGGAGCCTAAACTGGCTAGACTATCAGCCACTTGATTAAAATCTCTCTTGACATGAAAGAGCTGGAATTCTTCAAACTTGCTGACGAGAGCTGAAACAATTTTCTGATAGGGAAATAACTTCTGATCTTTGACCTGCCATTCGGCTCGAACTTGATTGACAACAAGTAATGAGTCACCGTAGGCATGTACTCTCTTGACATTGAAGTCTGATAGAATCTTTAGACCTTGAATCAGGGCTTCATATTCAGCCATATTATGAGTACATTGAAAGTCTAATTTGAGAGAAAATGGAATCATCTCCTTCTCAGGAGTGATTAATAAAATTCCGATGCCTATTCCCGCCATATTCTTAGAACCATCGAAGAATAAATTCCAGACTGGAGATTGCTGGATATTGCAAATTTGCTCATCAGGGAAGTCATCTTCGGCTTTTACTTCTTCGGCCAGGGGGAAATCCGCCAATTGATCTGCAATTGCTTGGCCTTTGATTGATTGCTGCGAGACATATTCTAAGTCATACTGCATCAGTAAGACTTGCCATTTTGCGACTCGTCCGCTGAGGAAAGGTTGTTCTAAGATATACTTGAGGGGATTGAGTTTAGACAAAATTTTGATCTCTGATGCTAACAGGTAGTGTCTTAGCTTCTGACACATCCATACCAGAGCTAGGCAGGTCTTCTCTATTTGAGAGTATCTCTTCTCGTAATCTATGAAAGTCTTACTCACATAATAAATGGCGTGTTCTATCAGGCTGCCTTCTTTGTATTGTGCCAAGAATCCACCGCATGCGACTTGATTGACTGAGATGTATAATAAAAGAGGTTTTCCCAATTCTGGCGGCTTCAGGATGGGAGGATTAAGAAGATACTTCTTGATTCGATCAAATGATTGCTGGCACTCTGGTCCCCATTCGAACTTCACTCCTTTTCTGAGTAAGTGGTTGAAGGGCTCACATCTCATCGCCAAGTTGGAAATGAATCGTCGGATTGACTGCATACGTCCTTGAAGGCTACGTAGTTCTTTGAGATTCTTCGGGGGTGGCATATCAATAATAGCCTTTGCTTTGGCTGGGTCAACTTCAATTCCCTTTTTGCTGACCAGAAAACCCAACAGTTTGCCTGATTCGACTCCAAAGACACACTTTTGCGGGTTAAGCCTTAACTTGTAAAGGATGAGTCGCTTAAAGACTTGATCAAGAGCTTCAAGGTGATCTTCTTCCTCTTTAGATTTCACGAGAATGTCATCAACATACGCATCCATGATTTTGCGCATTTGATCGTGAAAGATAACAACCATTGCTCTTTGATATGTTGCTCCAGCATTCTTGAGCCCAAAAGGCATAACTGTATAACAGAAAGTGCCCCAAGGCGTAGTGAAGGAAGTTTTTGATTGGTCGCGGGCGGCCAACTTAATCTGATTGTAGCCGGAATATCCGTCCATGAAAGAGAACATGGCATGTCCTGCCGTGCTATCGACTAGAAGATCGATGCTTGGAAGTGGATAGTCATCCTTCGGAGTAGCCTTATTGAGGTCTCTGAAGTCTATGCAGATCCTTACTTTGCCGCTTTTCTTTGGGACAACGACGATATTGGCTAACCAATCTGGGTAGTCAATAGCTCGAATAAATCCTGCTTTGAGCAGATCTTCAAGTCATTCCTTGACTTGTTGTTCAATTCTGGGATCCATTTTTCTCAGCTTCTGCTTGACTGGCTTAGCATCCGGCTTCAAGACGAGTCGGTGTTCAACCAATTTGGGGTCTAAGCCCGGCATGTCTTCATATGTCCACGCGAACACTTCTTCATGCTGCTTGAGAAAATCTGTAAGCCTTTTCTTTTCTTCCGGATTCAGACTGGTTCCGATCTGGAGAATTTTTGGATCTTCCTCTGAACCGATATTGACACTTTCAGTTGGATCTTGTACTAGAGGAGATGGTTCGTCCTGCTTCTGAACTGCGGCGAACTCCGGTAATTCCTGAAGAGACTGATCATATTCTGCACAATCATCAGACTGCTTTGCACTCTTGTCATTTCCGGTGCTTGCTTTGATTCTGTGAATTGTTGTTGACTTCTGAAAGGCTTTGGGATTGAGAACGAGCTTCTTGATTGTCCGAGAGGTCATTCTGAAATTTTGGAGAAGAAATTTTGGTTCAGACAAATTGGCCTATAGTAAGACAAGCAATCATTTGAAGAGAACCATACATAAAATGGCATTGAATTATAAAATGATGAGACAGACAGAAAGGGAGTAGATGGCATTCGGATAGACAAAGAAACTTGGAATTTTATTGATTGAATTGATCAATGACATTGGTAAAATGAGACATTTATTTGGATAAGAATAGAAGGAAAATAACAAATGGTCTTCATTGTGCCCCCTTGACAAAAACAGTCTTCTTTGACGAGCTTCCGCCGGCAAATCCTAGTCCTGCTCTGTGGGGACGATGCTTCTGAATCATTGGCTCGATGCGGCCGTCCTCGTTCTTGCCGAGTCCCTTGAAGGGTTGATAACCATGTTTTAGAAGCAAATCAAATCCCTTTCTTGACTTCATGAATTGCGGAAACAAGGGATGATCCTTAATGGTGCCGTAGTCGATTCGACCTCCAACCTTGAAGAATTGAGGACCTTTCCATCGGGTCATGGCTACTGTGTGCAGAGATGGCTCTGAGGATGCCTGAAGTATTTCTCGATTCTCTCCGAGATTGATCTCTTTACTTTCCTTGATGCTGGGAATATCTGCATTGAATGATGGCCGAGGAATCATGGGCTGCGGGAGCCTTTCTTCTGGGTCTTCTCCCAGTATTGTGGTTATCATTCCACCCTTTGACCACTTCACACATTGATGGAGGGTGGAAGGCACTGCATTAGCATTGTGAATCCACGTCCTACCGAGCAGCAAGTTGTAGGTTGGTGGTACATTAACCACATGGAAAAGGACGGAGTGCACCGAATAATTGATAAACACCTCCAAGAATATCTTGCCCTTGGCCGTTTGACCATGATTGTCAAACCCATAGATAGTGATGGGATCCGGAATATATTCTTCGTCCTTGATCCCTAATGCCTTTGCGGTCATTTCGGGACATATGTTGAGGCTACTGCCTCCATCGACCAGCACATGGGGAACCGTCATTCCTCTGACCCGAACGACGATGTACAAGGCATTATTATGAAAGGAATGAGGCTTTGGAAGGTCCTCATCTGAGAAGGTAATTGGTGCATTGGTCATGGCGGAGTTCACAATCTGTGCCATGTCTTCAGGAGTGGTACTGGGTTTAACTTTGATTTTCCTGAGTAAATCATCCAGTATTTGCTGGTGCTTTCTAGAATTCTTGGCCAAATCAAGGATGGAGACATTGGATAAAGCAGTCAGAGGCTTCTGACTTGAATTCTCTGGCCTTGGTCTAACGATTTGCTTGAAGAAGTCAGGAGTTCCTTTTGATTTGGGAACTGACTTCACCGGTGCTTCTGCAACTTTCATTTTACTGAATGCTGAAATTAAGTCCATCTTCTTAGAATCTGGAGCCGCTTGTCGTAGCACCGTCACCTGATGCTGAACTTGGAGATCTTGCGCAGAACATGGCTTGATATGCTCATGCGGTAGAAATGGTTGTGCAGACACTACTGCTGTGGTGTGTGAAGGGAAGGGGTGATTGAGAATGTCCATTTTCTCTTCTTCTTCTCCTTCCACCAATAAATTCTTTTCAATGAGATCTTGCACGATGTTTTTGAGAACAAAGCAGTTCTCGGTGTTGTGTCCCACTGTCCTGTGGAATTTGCAGAACTGATCTTTCCATTTCCCCATGGGCACAGGGGGATCAGCCAATCTGGGCAATTTGACCATCTCTTTTGATAGCATGTACTCGAGCACGTCCTCGAGCGATTGGTCAAGGGGAGTAAATTTTCTGTCGTAGCTCCATCCTTCATGTTTAGCTTTCTCGCGCAGCTTCGGCCCTTGATCCTGCTGAGGAGGCTTGCTGAACTGAGGAGCAGGCTTTGCTTTCTGATCTTTGTGGTTCGAACTGCCTGAGCTGTAGCAGTAATCTTTCTTCTGCCCTTTGTATCGTTTTTGGCCTTTGTTGCTGTTGTTGGCAGAATAAGTAAAGTGAGCTTTCTTCTTCTGCTCACCATGGGAGTTGTTCTTGGAAAAGGTGAAGCCTTCATAGACTCCATTTTCCACACTCAGCTCGAGTCATTCGGCTCGTTCAGTCAGCTCAATGAAGGTCCTGGACGGCGCTGTGGAGATTAATCCTCTTAGCGGCTGCGAGAAATTGTTGAGGATTAAGGACAATGCATGTCTTTCCGAGATAGGATCTCTCATCTTATTACAGGCTGATCTCCATCTGTGAATGAAGTCCCGTGCTTTTTCATTCTCGTTCTGTCTCAAATTGCAGAGATGACTTAATGTAGGCAGCGCTTCTGTGTTGAACAAGAAGCGTTCAATGAATAGATTTACAACTTTGTCGAACTCCTTGAGCTCGATGGGGTTGATATGCTCAGCATACCACTTGGCTGCAACTCCTTCCAAGCTGCGGGGGAAGCATAGAAACAATGCTCGGTTATCCTTTCTGAACCTCGAGCATTCTGCGAAGAAGGTGGCGAGATGAGCTTTTGGGTCGCCGGAACCATCGAACTTGATGAATTTACGGGGGAGATTATCTAGATCGTCATCTCCTTCTAAGCCGTCATAAAAGTCCTCGCTGGTGAAGACTTTCTTGCCCTTGTCGCGGGCTTGCAGATCCTTGACAACTCGGGCCATTTCCTTAAACTGCACTTGCAAAGGCTCTTCTTTATCTCTGCCTTTTGACCTGCGGCTCTTACTTTGGCCATGCTTCTGAAATGCCGGAGGCACCTCATATTCTTCATCTGTATCTTCAATGGAATCTGATTCATCTGAAATCTCTTCTGGCTGGATTTGCTTCTTGGGAGCCTTCTTACTCCTGCGACCATGGAACCTTTCTCTGAATGGGTTCCTTTCTGAGCTGGTCCCGGGCTGCTCATTCATCATCTTATTCATCATTTTTCTGAACATGGCATACATTTGAGGGTCTATGCCATCGTCTTCTTGCTGCTGCTCTCGACTCTTCTCAGATCGAGGGGAACTCATCTCTTCTTCCGAGGCTGACGAGTACTGGGATGCTGTGGTTCTTTTGCCTGATCTTGTCTCAACCATCAAATGATATGGATGCTCTCTACAGGGCAAAAGACCTGATTAGATTTTGAGGGAATTAGCTTTTGGAAGAAATATTTGCTGAAAATATGGTAGACAATTTGGAAAAGATGTCCCATTACTAGGGACTGAGTCGTCGTGGGAATCACGACAATTGTGTTGTCATTCCTTCTGCAAAAGAAATAAACAACGAAAATGTGCCTTGTTACCTAGGCGAGGTCGTCAAACCACAATGGAAGGAAATAGAATTTTATTAAAATGAGAAGAATAAGATTTTATTGATCTTGACAAAGAGGTGGAGGACAGACGATTTGCCACCATTCATGATAGTCGGCAGACACTCTAGGACCTGGAAAGATTTTAAGAGAGACAAAGGAATCCCAGCCGTAGCGGGCAGAATGATATGCCCCGGACCATTGTGCGGAAGTGAGATCGAACTCTGCCATGGTTCCTGATAACAGTCGGGCTTCGACATATTGCTGCCTCTGAGAGAACTGCCGAACACATCTCTCTGGTTGGTAGTAAGTGCAGAAGAATGGTCCCAGCAACTTGAACCGCTTGCCATAAGCATAGGTATATCTGAGAGGAGATATTTGCCGATCAAAATAGTCCCAAACAACGTCATCCTCTTGAATGTTGTTGATCATAAACCGGTACTGCGCCACTGGAAGGAGTTCTTGACCATTGTATCTGAAAGAGCTTGCTCGGGTTGGAACATGCTGGAAAAACCAGGACTGAAGTGCGTAGATGCATCCTTCAACTAAAATGGACTCTCCAAGTGAGAATCGAGTCAGACCTCGATAAAGGAAGGCGAGCGCTGCCATGGCTATGGAGAGGCGATTGGTTTGCCGACTTCTCCATCTTCTCATAAGCTGGATTATCCTGATGTCCATGTAGTTCTGTCCATCTGGGAAAAGGGACAGTCCTACGGTGCATAGAACCATTGCATTCTGAATCTTTTCTTTAGCTGTTCTTGATAGCGAGCTGACTTCGACGAAGGTCCCGTACTGGCGGTACAACTCAAGTAGGTCAACATATTCATCTCCTTCTAACTGGATCAGGGGCCAAGATCGGCGGCCTGTCATACGGGCTAAGGAGTCTCGGGGGTCCAAACCCTTGACATTGATAAGGAATTGATGCTCTAATGGGTCGCTTGGTCGACCAGCCGGTTCTGGCAACCCCATGATTTCTGAAAATTCATCCATTAAAACAGTCATCTCTCCCCACGGGAACCAGAAGGTACACGTCCGAGGATTCCATCGCTCCGCCATTGCATGGATCAGGTTGCCATTGATGGTCTGCTTTTCGACTGTTGATGCCAGCTCTAATCCGCACGCACTCAAATGGTCCGGGAACATTCGGGAAAAGCTCTTTAACCAGGAATAATACCACCGGAGAATGAAAGTTCTGGTGCTAAGAGCTCGATGTTCAGGACGACCTTGTCGCACCTCGAAGGAGATGTGACCTTCAGGAAAGATAGGATCGACTTGACTGGATGCCATCGAACTGAAAGCAGAGAAAGACTCAGAATGAGACTTAGGAAAATGTGAGAAATTTTGAAAAAAAATTTTGCAGGCAGGATAAAAATGCAACTAGAAATTCGAGATCCAGTAGAAGGATAGAATGTAAAATCTCCTGGAGTTTTGGAAGAAATGGGATATTTGAGAAAATCATCCAGGGTTTGAGAAAAACATCTTGTGGAAAATAAGGATATTTGGAAAAGACCTAATGAGTTGAAAAACATTGGGAAATATAAAGAATTGAGAAAATCATACATACAATCACATCCTGCACAAACATTTATGCACATTCAGCACCCCCTAAAAGGCTGACTCTAGATGCATCAATTTGAAAATAGCTGTAGGACCTTAATCCTAACTCTAAGTTCAGATCATCTTTGTCCAATCCAGTTATGCCGATATACCCGAATCGAAATCCGAGGTACGTGGCATAGAATTTCAACTCCGGTTCTAAGGTAAGGTTTTCCAACATCCTTGAGCGCCTACCGATATACTTCGGACTGTGGCCCGCGGTACGTGGTAGGGGGGGGTTAACCCAAACAGGTGGCCCAGTTGTGAGGCTCTGTCCCGAACTATGGTTCTGGAAGAGAGCCCAGCAACGTGAAGACCGGGACAATATAGGTAAGGGAGGTTTTGAAAAAAATGATCACATGCAAGAAATAGAGGGCTCTAAGTCCTAGAGAGATAGATTTTGAAAACTTTGAAGAAGCATACATTGTTTGCATTCAGATCCTAAATTGAGGAGAGTTGTATTTAGACCTAAGTCTATGTGAGCATGAAAATTTCTCCTCAATCTGGTCCTACCAAACCACGCCTAAGCTATATGCATTCAATGTCAGCTGGGTCAGAATCTAGGCTCCTAGGCTCACATGATATTGAAAGTAAAAGAGCTGACATTTTATGAACATAATTTTGATAATTGAACTAAGTCAAGCATAATTTAGGTCAGACAAGGACAGGTCCCATCACGGTCGCCAAACCTGTCTTCGTCGCGAAATTTTTCCCCCGCCTTCCCTTCCTTGCGGAAGAGAAAAAGAGAGAAACGCTTCCGCGCTTCAAACTTGACCGGATTTTGGAAATTATTTTAAAATACTCGCCTCCGTTTTGAAAATTGTGGGAAAATCCATGGGATGGGGCTCGACCTGTCGGTACGAGGTTCGACCGTTCCTGCCGCCTTTAACAGGGGTAATCGAACCAAGGACCAAAACTATGCTTGATTTAGTTAAATTATCAAAATCGTGTTCTATCCTAGATGCACAAAGAATTCAGGCATGTGCTATGAGATTTTGGAAAATGCAAGTTGGAAAACATGATGTATGCTTAGAAAACATTTGGAGTTGGAAAGAATCTCTCAGGAAAAGGGTCAATTTCTCAGGAAACTCAGATAAAAAGGGGTTTTTGAAAACATGAGAAAGCTTATAAAGATGTGAGAAAATCAGGAATAGTTGAAAATCCTGGGAAAATGGAAAAAAAAGGTGAACCTTTGAAAAGGGAAATACTTCTTAGGAAAACTTGGACTTTGAGAGTTTTCTTAGGAAAATAATGGAAAATTTATAGGAAAACTCATTGGGGAAGGAAATTCAAAACTTGGGAAATTGAAATCCTAGGAAATTTTACCCTTAAAATATTTGAAAATCGATTTTGGATCTTGGAGAAAGTTGGGAAATCCCTTTTGAAAATCTTAAGATAACATTTTCCAAGGCAAACTGTGGAAAACTTGTCTTTGGAAAACCGATTTTGAAAAATCCTTAGAATTTCTTGAGAAATCGATTTCTTGAGAATGAAGTTTTCTTGAGAAAATCTTGAGAAAATCAATGATTCTATGATGCAAATGACATAAGTGAATGAATGCACTTTGAAAAGATTTTCTAAGAGATTTGTTGGAAAAATATGCATTAAGTCAAGATAAATCCTTCACATATTCTGACTGTGGCCATGAATATGTTCAGAATTTAGTTGATTTGATGCACATGCTTTTGAAAACTTTGGAAATATGATGTGCATTTTAAGATAGCCTAAGAGTGTAGGCTCAATGTGACTAGTAGAAAGATGATGGATCTGGGTCTCGTCCATATTCCGACTAGGGCCGTAAATATGGATCCCACCGAGTCCATCAACTTCCTAAGAGTTGGTGCACGTGCCATTCGTGAACATCCATAGTGCTTTTGAAATAAAATGCATGAATCATATAATCAGGATATTGCGTAAAATCAAACTATATGATATGCATCCTAGTCTAAGCAAGAATTTAAATCTCTTATTCCAAAATTTACATTATTACATCATTAAATAAAGGAAATAAAAGAAATTTGCAGACTTCAGCTCCTTCTTTTGATTGTTCCTGCCAAGCTTGAAATAAAGTTAGCTCAAATATGTGGGTTTTTCCAAGATTTTCCAATAATATTATGAAATTATTGGATTTAATTGGATATAAACCCTATTCTCGTGCTTCCTTGATATTTGAAATGATGTAAATGCAGGAAATTCAGTAGAAAATAGTTTGAAATTCGGAATTAGGGTCAAAATGACCAAAATACCCCTAATTATAAAGTTATACCTTTAAAATCAAGGTTTTTTGAAAGAAAACTTGGTAAAATTGAGATTTTGAAATTCAAAGTGAATCAAATGATGATGAAATGTAGTAAGAGACATGATGACATGCTGCTAAACACATTAGGACTGTAAAATCAGAATTTGGTATTTCGCAATTTATCAAAAATAACGATTTTCGCTTGTTTTTCGCTTGGATCTGGGTCCTGTGGGACCCTGTTTTGGTATTATGGATGATCCGAACCTCAAATGGATTCCAAATTGCACCAAATTCGGTATGAAGCATCTAAACACTCTGATAAACAACCTAGAATGCTAAAAATCACGAAATGATATGATTTAAATGCTAAAATTCAAGGAAAGTCCTAAAATGGTGGATTTTGCCTATGGATCCGAACCAAATGCAATGCCTAATATGATAATGCAAGATTTACACCATGGAAACTTCTGATATTTTGCAGACTGCTAAAAGACCCGCAATGGAACATTTTTGGTTTTTACAGCCTCGGGATTTGAGCCATGGTGAGTTCAATAACAGGGATTTAGTTCTGACAGAGGTAAAAATCACCCTAATCTGATGTAAAATGCCAAACAAATATAAAACGGCCATGGAAATTTATGAAATTAATCAGAGCTATGACCGACACCTACATGAACAACTTTCATGTTTATGACTTCGGCATTTGATCAACAGAAACACAGAGAAAAATATAACTATTTCTGCCTAAACTAACAGAACAGACAAATGTAGCAAAACAGTGGACTGACAAGAAAAATCCGAATCAGGGGTCAACACTATTCTAAAAATTACAGGCTTTTATATGCAAACAGAGGACATCTCGGACACCACTTTCACTTTTTACAGTTTCGGATTTTGAGAAACACACAAAGAGAAACCATAGCCCTAAGTCGGACCAAGATCTCAGAGGCCCAAATTAGGCTCTGACACGTGTCCCGGACTCTCGGATTTTTGTCAGTCATAAAAAAAAATTAGACAAATCTGAAAAAATCATATTAAAAACTAGACATTCTCCCGAGTTCAGGTCATTTTTTGGATCGAAAATCGGACCTCCCAGGAGGGAGAACTCGATTTTACAAGTCGGCAAATGTTTTTCAAAACGCATCCCGGGTTACAAAACTCGACTTACCATTTTGGATGTTTACCGCAGTAAACAAATTCAAATGGCTCCGAATTTTTGGAAAAATTTCAGGGACACCTAAGGGCGCATTCCGTGATTTTTTTGGGATTTTTAATAAAAAATAAATGCATGCAATGACGTGTGGACTGACTGACAAAAACAGAGACTTACTGAAAATAAGCAGAATTGAAAAAAAGGCTAAATTAATCCTAATTAATTCATGAAATATGCTAAATGAATGAAATAAAATGCAAATTAAACCTAGCTAACTATATGAATGTTAAAAATCATCAAGGAAGCATAATGAAACATTTTTATGTATGTCGTTTTATGAGAATAGCTCAATCCATCCCTCGGATGAGCTCTTTCTTCAAACGACTCCCGATTCGAATTATGGAATCCAATCAATGGGAAAAGAAGTGCACCTTGTTTTGTTATGCAGCGTAGGAGCTCTTGAAATGGGCAGCTACCACGAGCTTCCTTCGTTCTTCACTCCGGGCTTCGGATGGTCCACCAAAATCGAGCTCCGTTGGAATTGGACTGGCCACAGCACGAGCTCTACTCCACCTTCTTCAATGTGCCAAAGGGGGCACGATTTCCAAGGTTCAAAATCAGATGTTAGGAAGGCTAGGTTGAATTTTCCAAGTTCACAAGAGCTAAAAAATGATCTCCCAAGGCTGGGCGTGAACCCTTGTTTTTATAATTTTTCTGAAAATTTTTGAAATTCAAACAGGCTGGATCTGAGCCCTCCATGTGGCGCCATCTCAGGGGGTGCCATCTGGGGGTTTTGAAATTCGAATTTGCCTTTTGCAGGGAGCCCTCAGATGGCGCCACCTCAAAAGGCTATTTTGATTTTTTTGAGAAAATAAAAATGGAAATTTTTGTGGTTGAGACACCTCAGCAGGGGGAATTTGGAATTTTTCAAAAGTTTGCTTGATTCTCTCTGCAGGGAACTCCCAGAAGGCGCCACCTCAGAGGGTGCTCTCTTGGAATTTGAAATTCAAACTCACCTTTTGTAGGGAGTCCTCAGGTGGCGCCACCTCATGGTGGGCTACCTTTATTAAAAATAAAATAAAAATAAAAAATGGAGCCAAGTGGAGTCCTGGAATGGTGCCACCTCAAAAGGTGTTTGACACATGTCAGAAGAACAGAGCAGTGGGCTCAGAAGGCGCCACCTCAGAGGAATTTGAATTTTGCTTTTTCTGGTGAAAGGAGATCTGGACATGTGGAGGACAAGTGTCAGCTGTCTGGAGAGGCTTTCTCAAATGGCGCCACCTCAGGGGGAATTTGAAATTCAAATGGAGGTTGGCTCTGGAGGAATGGAGGATGGACATGTGGCGCCACCTCAGGGTGGCTCCTACAATGCCATGTGGCAAGAGGGAGGAAAAGGAGGGAAAGGGACATGTGTCTCCTACTTTTTTGAAAAAAATAGGGAGAGGACATGTGTCCTCTACTTTTTCTGAAGGAATGAGAAGGAGACATGTGTCACCTTCTTTTCCTGAAAGAAGTAGAAGACGACACGTGGCAAAGGGGAGAGAAGGTGGGCCAAGCCATGTGGCGCCATCTCAGACAGGATGAAAAAGGTAGGAGTTCTTGATTTTCGCCACCTATGGGGGTTTTTGAATATTTGAATTCTAGCTTTTCTGAAGAAAGCAGGAAATGACACATGGCACTTGCCTTTTTCTGAGGAAATGAGGACTTGCCATGTGTCCTCTGCAGGAGACACTCCAGATGGCGCCACCTCAGAGGAGACAAGCCTACCTTTTTTGTAGGAATTTAGGAGTGATACATGTCTCCTACTTTTCTGAGAAAAGTAGGAAGAGACATGTGTCAGGCTACTTTTCTAGAAGGAAGGAGGGGTTGACACGTGTCCCCTGCAGGAGACACACTTCAAGTGGCGCCACCTCAGAGGAGACAAACTCTACTTTTTCTAGACATGACAACCTATGACACTTGGCATCTCCTGGTAGTCTTTGAAATGACACATGGCGCAGGATGGATAGGGTGACACATGGCAGATAAATGGGATGACATGTGGCGGCTTCTGAAGGTGCCCCCACACTGACACTTGGCATGGAAATGGGAGGAGAGAGAAATGACAAGTGGCACCAATCTAGGGGACAAGGCTCCTATATTTTTGGGTTTTTCGAATTTCAAATTTTCAGAAGGGGAGCTTGTGTGACACCACCTCAGTGTGGGTCCCACATTGCTTCTTTATTGAAATAAGGATAAAACAACAACTTCTTTTTGGAATTTTCATAAAATCTGGACTAATGGGCAAAACAGGAATTTTGGAAAGAGTTGGCCCTTGTAGGGCGATTTTGTAAAAGAAAGATATTTGAAATTGTCAAAAAGGGCAAAATCTGAGGTGAAGTGACTCAAATCCATATTGAAAACTATCCAGATGGTTTTCCTGAGGAAATATTTTGAAATTCAGAGTCCTGGGGGTAAAATGGGAAAAATTGATAATTTTGAAGACCCAGGGTTTTGAAATCAATTTTGAAAAGAGTTGAAATTCGAATCTGGATTGAAAATTTTGAAATCAAGAGTTCTGGACCTCGAAATGACATGCTGTGCAGTGCAGTGATTTGAAACGCTCATGCTGATATGCAATGTCATGTCTTATGTAATGCAATCTTGAATCAAGACTTGGAGATGCCTGTCTTCTGTCAGGAATAAAATTTTGAACATCTGAGCTAAAATAGGGAGACTTTGAGAGTTCCAGATGAAATTTGGACTTTTACAAGGTTCGAACTCAGAAAATGACCATTTTGCCCTCCGGCAATTTCAAAGGCTGAATGTTGATGATTAGTGAAAATGTCGGGGGAGTGTGTGAAAATTTGGGGTGTTTACAATGTGTCACCTACTGCAGGAGAGAATACCTCAGATGGCGCCACCTCAGAAGGAGACAACTCTACTTTTTCTGGAGGAAGCTAGGTGTGACACGTGTCATCTGCAGAAGACACACTTCAAATGGCGCCACCTCAGAGGAGACAAGCCTTACTTTTTCTGAACAGGACAGCACATGACACTTGGCATCTCAGGATGATCTTTGGAATGACACATGGCGCAGGGCGAAGATGGTGGATACTGACACATGGCATGGAATGACATGTGGCGGCTTCTTAAGGTAGCCCCACACTGACACTTGGCAGATAAATGGGAGGAGAGAGAAAAGACAAGTGGCGCCAATCCAGGGGACAAGGCTTCTATATTTTTGGGTTTTTCAAAGTTCAGGTTTTTCAAAAGAAAAAGCCTATGTGACACCACCTCAGTGTGGGTCCCACATTGCTTCTTTATTGAAATAAGGACAAAACAACAAAACCTCTTTTTTGGAATTTTCACAAAATCTAGACTAATTGGTAAAACAAATTTTTTTTTTTTGAAAAGAGTTGGCCCCTGTAGGGCGATTTTGTAAAAGAATGATAGTTGAAATAGTTTGACAAAAGGGCAAAATCTGAGGTGAAGAGATTGAAATCCATATTGAAAACTATCCAGATTGTTTTCTTGAGAAACTATTTTGAAAATTAGAATCCTGGGGGTAAAATGGGAAGAATTGATAATTTTGAAGACCCAGGGTTTTGAAATCAATTTTGAAAAGAGTTGAAATTCTAATCTAGATTGAAAATTTTGAAATCAAGAGTTCTGGACATCGAAATGACATGCTGTGCAGTGCAGTGATATGAAATGTTCATGCAATGATATACAATGTCATGTCTTATGCAATATAATCTTGAACCAAGACTTAGAGATTCCTGTCTCCTGTTAGGAGTAGAATTTTGAACATCTGAGCTAAAATAGAGAAATTTTGAGAGTTGCAGATGAAATTTGGACTTTTGCGGGTTCCAGGCTCAGAAAATGACCATTTTGCCCTCTGGCAATCTCCGGGGAGGAGTTGTGATGTTTGGTGGAAATGTCGGGGAGGTGAGTGAAAATTTGGGGTGTTTACAGATGCCCCTCTTTGCTACTAAGCCGGCATGTGGCCGAGTTTAGTGGCAAAGAAAAATACACCAAATTTGGGCTATATAAAAATGCCTCAGTAAGAAGGATCTGACTGGGTGTGAGGAAATTAGCCCGGTGATCATGGTAGATATGAAATGGAGAACGAAGAGGAGAGATTTGCTCTATGAGAGCGAAGTTCAGGTTTTATGCCCTTAACCTGGATGGGACAGAAATACCTCGCATGGAACGAAGCTCAGGTTTGAACCCTTGACCTGATTGGGGAATGAAATATCTCGTCGAAATGAGACTCAGGTTTGTACCCTTATCTTGATCAGGCGGAAAATGGAATACCTCTTCAAAGGAGGCTCAGATTTATACCCTTATCCTGATTGGGCGGAAAAATGAAATACCTCTTTGAATGAGGCTCAGATTTGTACCCTTATCCTGATCGGGCGGAAAATAGAATACCTCTTTGAATGAGGCTCAGGTTTGTACCCTTATCCTGATCGGGCGGAAGGTGGAATACCTCATTGAATGAGGCTCAGGTTTATACCCTTATCCTGATCGGGCGGAAAATGGAATACCTCTTTGAATGAGGCTCAGGTTTGTACCCTTATCCTGATCGGGCGGAAAATGGAATACCTCTTTGAATGAGGCTTAGGTTTGTACCCTTATCCTGATCGGGCGGAAGGTGGAATACCTCATTAAATGAGGCTCAGGTTTATACCCTTATCCTGATCGGGTGGAAAATGGAACATTTAGAAGGTGAATAAGACAACTTTTCTTGGAGAGGAACGAGGCTATGAAAATGGAATTGTAAGAGGCAAATTTGGAAAATGATCAAGACGATCCAGTGAATTTTCCATCAGTGTGAAATATGAATATGGTAAGGAGTAAGACGACTCTTTCGACAATGCGAAAGACGGACATGGAAATCTTTTGACAAGAATAAGGTAACTCTTTCGGCAACGCGAAAGACAGACAAGGCAAATTCTTTCAGAGAAGAGTAAGGCAACTCTTTTGACAACGCAAAAGATGAATAAGGCAATTTTTCCAATGAAGAATAAGGCAACTCTTTCGGCAACGCAAAAGACAGACAAGGCAAACTCTTTCAGAGAAGAGTAAGGCAACTCTTTTGACAACGCAAAAGATGAATAAGGCAATCCAAAGGAATAAGGCGATTCTTTCGACAACGCGAAAGATGACAAAAGGCAATCCAAAGGATAAAGGTGATTCTTTAGTTACCGCGAAAGATGACAAAAGGCAATCCAAAGGGAAAAGGCGATTCTTTCATCACCGCGAAAGATGACAAAGGTAATCCAAAGGGGAAAGGCGATTCTTTCGTCACCGCGAAAGATGACAAAGGTAATCCAAAGGAATAAGGTGAGTCTTCCGACAATGCGAAAGATGATAAAGGTAATCCAAAGGAACAAGGCGATTCTTTCGACAATGCAAAAGGTGACAAAGGTAATCCAAAGGAATAAGGCGAGTCTTTCGACAACGCGAAAGATGACAAAGGCAATCCAAATGAACAAGGCGATTCTTTCGACAACGCGAAAGATGACAAAAGGCAATCCAAAGGAGCAAGGCGATGCTTTCGACAACGCGAAAGATGACAAAGGTAATCCAGAGGAATAAGGCGATTCTTTCGACAACGCGAAAGATGATAAAGGTAATCCAAAGGAACAAGAAGATTCTTTCGACAACGCGAAAGATGACAAAAGGTAATCCAAAGAAACAAGGCGATTCTTTCGACAACGCGAAAGATGACAAAAGGTAATCCGAAGGAAAAAGGCGATTCTTTCGACAACGCGAAAGATGACTAAAGGCAATCCAAAGGAATAAGGCGATTCTTTCGTTACCGCGAAAGATGACTAAAGGTAATCCAAAGGAATAAGGCGATTCTTTCGACATCGCGAAAGATGACAAAGGTAATCCAAAGGAATAAGGCGATTCTTTCGACAATGCGAAAGATGACAAAGGCAATCCAAAGGAATAAGGCGATTCTTTTGACAATGCGAAAGATGACAAAGGTAATCCTTTCGGAGAGAAGGCTAATCTTTCAACAACGTGAAAGATGATAAAGGCTATCCTTTCGGAGAGAAGGCTAATCTTTCAACAATGTGAAAGACGATAAAGGCTATCCTTTCGGAGATAAGGCTAATCTTTCAACAATATGAAAGATGATAAAGGCTATCCTTTCGGAGATAAGGCTAATCTTTCAACAATGTGAAAGATGATAAAGGCTATCCTTTCGAAGATAAGGCTAATCTTTCAACAATGTGAAAGATGATAAAGGCCAAACCTGTTATCGTCGCGAAATTTTTCCCGTCTTCCCCTTCCTCTTCAGCAAGGAGGCTCTTGTCAATGCAATCCTGAACAATATTTTTGAAGACAAAACAATGATCGATGTCGTGCCTCACTGCTCGATGGAATTTGCAAAACTGATTCTTGAACCTTCCCATGATGGTGGGAGGAGTTTTGGCCTTTGGGAGCTTCACTAATCCCTTAGTCGGCATGAATTCAAGGGCTTCTTCGAGTGTTTGTTTGAGAGGCGTGAACACACGATCATTACTCCAACCTTCACGCTTTATCTTTTCCTTTTGTGGAAAGTTGGGCTGAGATAACTTGCTATTCTGTCTTTCCTCTCGATCCGCATGGTTGCCCTTACTACTTTTGTTATCATTGCGACTAATGTTGGCGGAGGAGGTGAAATTTGCCTTTTTCTTTGGATCTAGATTGTTCTTGACGAGGGTGATACCATCATAGACACCATTCTCCAACCCCTTCTCGGGCCACTCGGCTCGTTCGGTAAGCTCTATGAAAGACTTGGAAGGCGAGGTGAAGATAAGACTTCTCAAAGGTTGCGAGAAATTGTTCATGATCAGCAATAAAGAATGTCTCTCTGATATAGGATCCCTCATTTTGTTGCAGGTCTCTCTCCATCTGCGAATGAAGTCCTTGGCTTTTTCACTATCTCCCTGCTTCAGATTACAGAGGTGATTTAATGTTGGTAGCGCTTCCGTATTGAACAGAAATCGCTTGATGAATAGATTGACCACCTTGTCGAATTCTCGCAGCTCGATTGGATTGATATGCTCGGAGTACCACTTGGCGGCAGTGCCTTCTAGGCTACGAGGAAAACAGAGAAATAGGGCCCTATTGTCTCTCTTGAATTTGGAGCATTCGGTGAAGAACATGGCAAGATGGGCTTTGGGATCACCAGAACCATCGAATTTGATGAACTTGTGGGGAAGATTCTCCAGATTTTTGTCTCCTTCTAGGCCATCATAAAAGTCCTCGCTAGTGAAGACTTTCTTGCCCTTGTCGCGGGCTTGCAGGTCTTTAACAACTTTGGCCATTTCTTTGAACTGTGCTTGAAGCAGTTTTTCTTTTGCTTGGCCCTTTGGTTTGCGAGTTGCTCCATGAATGATCTTGCATTCTTCCTCGGTATCATCTGCTGATTCTTCTTCGTCCGAAGTATCTTGAACATGCTTCTTGGTTGATTTATTGGCCACATGATCTCTAATTTTCTGACTGAATGGATTTTTGTCTGAGCTGGCGCCAACCTGCTCACTCATCATCCTCTTCATCATTTTCTGAAACATCGCGTACATCTGAGGATCTATGCCATCTTCCTCTTGCTGCTGTTCTTGACTTTTGACGGGTCGCGGGGAGCCCATCTCTTCTTCTGAGGCTGAGGAGTACTGTGGTGATGTGGTTCTTCTTCCTGACCTTGTTCGAACCATCAAATGTCGTGGATGCTCTCTGCAGGATAAAGTCTTGATTAGACTCTGAGGGAATTTTGGATTGGGAGGAAAATGATTATTGACGATATGGTAAACAATTGGAAGAATATCCCATTACTAGGGATGAAGTCGTCGCTGAAATCACGATAATTGTGTTGTCATTCTTTGTAAGAGAAATAACAATGGAAAATGTGTCTTGTTACCTAGGCGCGGTCATCAACCACGAGGAAAAACACCATTTTGAAGGAAATAGATATCTCTTGGAAAACAATCCACAAACGGATTTAGAATAAGGAGAAGGCAAGTGGGTAAACAATTTCCTCCGCAATAATCAAGGTATGCATGAGGACAATAAGGTGAAGAATTTTTGCAAATAGACAAAAGAATTGAAAATCCAATGAGAGAAAACATATGATTTTGGAAAATTGCAGGCAGGATGAAAATGCAGCTGGAAATTCGAGATCCAGTAGAACGGGAGAATGGAAAAATCACCTGGAGTTTTGAAAGAAATTGGATATTTGGGAAAATCATCCAGGGTTTGAGAAAATAAAGGAAAAGGTGAGAAATATGAAAATTTGAAAAATATTTTTTGGGAAAATGTAAGAAAATAGAGGTAACATACGAACAATCACATCCTGCACAAACATTTATGCACATACAACACTCCCTAAAAGGCTGACTCTAGATGCATTATTTTGAAAACAGTTGTAGGATCCTAATCCTAACTCTAGGTTTAGATCATCTTTATCCAATCCAGTTATGCCGATATACCCGAACCGAAATCTGAGGTACGTGGCATATAATTTCAACTCCGGTTCTAAGGTAAGGTTTTCCAACGTCCTTGAGCGCCTACCGATATACTTCAGACTGTAGCTCACGGTACATGGTAGGGGGGTGTTAACCCAAATAAGTGGCCCAGTTGTGAGGCTCTGTCCCGAACTAGGGTTCTGGAAGAGAGCCTGGCAACGTGAAGACCGGGTAATGATAGGTAATGGAAGTTTTGAAAAATGATCACATGCAAGAAATAGATGGCTCTAAAACCTAGAGAGATAGATTTTTTGAAAAACTTTGAAGAAGCATACATTGTTTGCATTCAGATCCTAAATTGAGGAGAGTTGTATTTAGACCTAAGTCTATGTGAACATGAAAATATCTCCTCAATCTAGTCCTACCAAACCATGCCTAATCTATATGCAATCAATGTCAGCTAGGTCAGAATCTAGGCTCCTAGGTTCGCATGATATCAAAAGTAAAAGGGCTGACATTTTGTGAACATAATTTCGATAATTGAACTAAGTCAAGCACAATTTTAATCAGACAAGGACATGTCCCATCTCGGTCGCCAAACCTGTTATCGTCGCAAAATTTTTCCCTTCTTCCCTTGCGGAAGAGAAAAAGGAAAATGCTTTCGCGATTCAAACTTGACCGGATTTTGGAAATTGTTTTGAAATACTCGCCTCCGTTTTGAAAATTATGGGAAAATCCATGGGATGGGGCTCGACCTGTCGGTACGAGGTTTGACTGTTCCTGCCGCCTTTAACAGGGGTAGTAGAACCAAGGTCCAAAATTGTGCTTGACTTAGTTAAATCATCAAAATCGTGTTCTATCCTATATGCACAGAGAATTCAGGCATGTGCTATGAGATTTTGGAAAATGTAAGTTGGAAAACATGATGTATGCTCAGAAAACCTTTGGAGTGGAAAAACATTTCTCAGGAAAAAGGGCAATTTCTCAGGAAACTCAGATGAAAGGGGTTTTGAAATCACAAGAAAATTCATAAAAGTGTGGGAAAATCATGAATAGTTGAAAATCCTGGGAAAATAGAAGTGATTCTTGAGAAAAAGGTGAACATTTGAAAAGGGAAACACTTCTCAGGAAAACTCGAACTTTGAGAATTTTCTTATGGAAATGATGGAAAATTTATAGGAAAAACTCATTTGGAGAAGAAAAACTGAACTTGGGAAATTGAAATCCTAGGAATCTTACCTTTGAAATACTTGGAAATCGATTTTGATCTTAGAGAAAAGTGAGAGACTTCTTTTGAGAATCTTGAGAAAATAACCTTTTTCATCGAAAACTGTGGAAAACTTGACTTTGAAAAACCGATTTTGAAAATTTCTCAGAGTTTCTTGAGAAATCGATTTCTTGAAAATGAAACTTTCTTAAGAAAATCACGAGAAAACCAATGATTTCATGATGCAAATGATATGAGTAAATGAATGTACTTTGAAAGATTTTCTAAGAAATTTGTTGGAAAAATGTGTATTAAGTCAAAATAAATCCTTCACATATTCTGACTGTGGCCATGAATATGTTCAAAGTTTAATTGATTTAATGCACAATACTTTGAAAATATTAGAAATATGATGTGCATTTTAAGATAGCCTAAGAGTGTAGGCCCAATGTGACTGGTAGAAAGATGATGGATCTGGGTCTCGTCCATATTCCGACTATGGCCGTAAATATGGACTCCACCGAGTTCATCAACTCCCTAAGAGTTGGTGCACGTGTCATTCGTGTACATCCATAGTGCTTTTGAAATAATGTGCATGAATCATATAAGCAGGATATTGCATGAATTCAAACTATATGATATGCATCCTAGTCTAAGCAAAAAATTAAATCTCTTATTCCAAAATTTACATCATTACATCACTAAATAAATGAAATAAATGGAAATTGTAGACTTCAGCTCCTTCTTTTGAATGTCTCTGTCAAATCTTGAAATGGGGTTAGCTCAAATATGTGAGTTTTTCCAAGATGTTCCAATAATATTATGAAATTATTGGACTTAATTGGATATAAACTCAATTCTCATACTTCCTTGATATTTGAAATGATGAAAATGCAAGAAATTCAGTAGAAAATGGTTTGAAATTTCGAAATGGTGGTCAAAATAACCAAAATACCCCTAATTATAAAGTTATACCTTTAAAATCAGGGTTTTTTGAAGGAAAACTTGGTAAAATTGAGATTTCGAAATTCAAATTGAATCAAATGATGATGAAATGCAGTATGAGGCATGATGACATGCTTCTAAACACATTAGGACTGTAAAACCAGAATTTGACATGCTACTATTCATCAAAAATAATGAATTTCGCTTGTTTTTCGCTTGGATCCGGGTCCTGCGGGGCCCTGTTTTGATGATATGGCTAAACCGAGCCTCAAATGAATTCCAAATTATACCAAATTTGGTATGAAGCATATTCCTACTCTGATAAGCAGCCTAGAATGCTAAAACTCACGAAATGACATGGTTTAGATACTAAAATTTAAAGAAAATCCTAAAATGTACGAATTTCGCCTAAGGACCCGAACCAAATAAAATGCTTAATATAATAATGCAAAAATTACACCATAAAAACTTCTGATATTTTGCAGACTGCTAAAATACCCAAAATTGAACATTTTTGGTTTTTACAGTCTCGAGATTTGAACTACGGGGAGTTCGATAACGGTAATTTGGTTCTGACGGAGGTAAAATCGACCTAATCTAATACAAAATGCTAAAAAAATAGAAAAAAGCCATAGAAATTTCTGATATTTAACAAAGCTACTCACAACACCTACAGAGACAACTTTTATGTTCATGACTTTGGCGTTTAATCAACAGAAACACAGATAAAAATATAACTTTTCATGCCTAAATCGACAGAACATACAAATGTGACAAAACAGGAGACTGACAAAAAAAATTCGAAACGGATATCATCACTTTTCTAAAAATCACCAACTTTCAGATGTAAACAGAGGACATCTCGGACATAACATTCACATTTTACAGATTTGGATTTGAATCAATACCCAAAGAGAATTCATCGACCTAAGTTGATCCAAAGTCTCATAGGCCCAAATCAGGCTCTGACACGTGTCCCGCACTCTCGGATTTTTGTCAGACACTAAAAGAACTCAACAAAATATGATAAAATCCGGTTAAAAACTAGACATTATCCCGCGTTCAGAACATCTTTCGGATCGAAAATTGAATCTCCCATGAGGGAGATCTTGATTTTATAAGTCAGAAATGAGTTTTTAAAATGCATCCCGGATAACAAAATTCGACTTACCATTTTGAATGTTTACCACAATAAATAAATTCAAATCCTTCCGAATTTTTGGTACATTTCTAGGGACACCAAAGAGCGCATTCTATGATTTTTTTAGAAATTTTAATGAAAAATAAATGCATGAAAAGACGTGAGGACTGACTGACAAAAACAGAGAACTACTAAAATTGAGCAGAATTGAAATAAACACCAAATTAAACCTAATTAACTTATAAAACATGCTAAATTAACGAAATAAAATATAAATTAAATTTAACTAGATGCATGAATGCTAAAAATAATGAAGGAAGTATAATTATATTTTTTAAAATTTGTCGTTTTATGAGAATAGCTTAATCCATTCCTCGGATGTGCTCTTTCTTCAAATGACACATGAATCAAATCATGATATTATGAAATCAAGAGGAAAAGAGGTGCACCTTGCTTCATTATGCAGCTTTGAAACTTTTGAAAGGGACGGCTACCAATGGTTTCGTTCGTCCTTCGATCCGGGCTTCGGATGATTCACCAAGATCGACCCACGCTTGAATCGAATTGGCCACTGCACGAGCAATGTAGGTACTTCACTGCACCTTCTCCACTGAGCCCAAAGGGGGCGTGAATTCCAAGGAACACAATTGAGTTCTAAAATGGATCTAGGCTGAAGTTCAAAATCGAAATTGGAGTCTCAAATTGGAGTCCTCCAGGCTGGGCGTGAGCCCTTGTATTTGTAGAATTTTTTTGAAATTTTTGAATTTCAAACAGGCTCAATCTGAGCCCTCCATGTGGCGCCATCTCAGGGGGTGCTATTTTGATTTTTTGAGAAAATAAAATGGGAAATTTGTGGGTGAGACACCTCAGAAGAATTTGAAAATTTTCAAAATTGGGGTTTGCTTGATTTTCTCTGTAGGAGGCTCCCAAATTGCACCACCTCAGAGGGTGCTCTCTTGGAGTTTGAAATTCAAACTTTGCTTTTCTGAAGCTCAAATGGCGCCACCTCAGGGGCTACTTTTATTAAAAAATATAAAATAAATATCAAAATAGAGCCAAGTGGGGTTCTGGAATAGCGCCACCTCAAAGAGGTTCTGAGGTGTAAAATTGGAAACAGTAGGAGCATGCCATGTGGTGCCACCTCTGGAAGCTCTTGACACATGTCAGAAGTACAGGAATGAAAGAAGCAGATTGTGCCACCCCAGAATAGTTCAAATTTCTACTTTTCTGCAGGAAAGAATAGGCTGACATGTGGCAGTTCAGGATGATCCTTGGTTTTGACAAGTGTCAGCTGTCTGGAGGAGTCTTCTCAAATGGCGCCACCTCAGAGGGGGATTTGAATTTCAAATGGAGGTTGGCCCTGGATGAATGGAGGGTGGACATGTGGCGCCACCTCAGAGTGGCTCCTACAGTTCCATGTGGTAGTTGGGAGGAGCAAAGAACATGTGGCGCCCTCATAGACCATCTGGAAAAGGCAGAACTGAGGATTTGCGCCACCTAGGCCTTGTCTGAAATTTTTTGAATGGTTTGCTTTTTCTGAAGAAGGCCAAGAGTGACATGTGTCCTCTACTTTTTCTGAAGGAAGCTGGAGATGACATATGTTACCTACTTTTCTGAGAAAAGTAGGAGACACGTGTCATCCTGCTTTTTCTGAAAGAAGCAAAGATTGACACGTGGCAGAGGGAAAAGAAGGAGGTCCAAGCCATGTGGCGCCATCTCAGACAAAATAGAAAAGGTTTAGTTCAGGATTTGCGCCACCTCTGGAAGGATTTGAATGTTTGAATTCAAGCTTTTTCTGAAGAGAGCAGGAAATGACATGTGTCATTTGCTTTTTTTGAGAAGAGCAGAGAATGACATGTGTCAGTCTGCTTTTTCTGAGAAGAGCAGAGAATGACATGTGTCAGTCTGCTTTTTCTGAGAAGAGCAGAGAATGACATGTGTCACCTGCTGCAGGAGAGAATACCTCAGATGACACCACTTCAGAAGGAGACAACTCTACTTTTTCTGGAGGAAGCTAGGAGTGACACGTGTCATCTACAGGAGACACACTTCAAATGGCACCACCTCAGAGGAGACAAGCCTTACTTTTTCTGAACAAGACAACACATGACACTTGGCATCTCAGGATGATCTTTGGAATGACACATGGTGCAGGGCGAAGATGGTGGATACTGACACATGGCATGGAATGACATGTGGCGGCTTCTTAAGGTAGCCCCACACTGACACTTGGCAGATAAATGGGAGGAGAGAGAAAAGACAAGTGGCGTCAATCCAGGGGACAAGGCTCTTATATTTTTGGGTTTTTCAAAGTTCAGGTTTTTCAAAGTTCAGGTTTTTCAAAAGAAAAAGCCTGTGTGACACCACCTCAGTGTGGGTCCCACATTGCTTCTTTATTGAAATAAGGACAAAACAACAAAACCTCTTTTTTGGAATTTTCACAAAATCTGGACTAATTGGTAAAACAGATTTTTTTTTTTGAAAAGAGTTGGCCCCTGTAGGGCGATTTTGTAAAAGAATGATAGTTGAAATAGTTTGACAAAAGGGCAAAATCTGAGGTGAAGTGATTGAAATCCATATTGAAAACTATCCAGATTGTTTTCTTGAGAAACTATTTTGAAAATTAGAGTCCTGGGGGTAAAATGGGAAGAATTGATAATTTTGAAGACCCAGGGTTTTGAAATCAATTTTGAAAAGAGTTGAAATTCTAATCTAGATTGAAATTTTTGAAATCAAGAGTTCTGGACCTCGAAATGACATGATGTGCAGTGCAGTGATATGAAATGTTCATGCAATGATATGCAATGTCATGTCTTATGCAATATAATCTTGAACCAAGACTTGGAGATTCCTGTCTCCTGTTAGGAGTAGAATTTTGAACATCTGAGCTAAAATAGAGAAATTTTGAAAGTTGCAGATGAAATTTGGACTTTTGCGGGTTCCAGTCTCAGAAAATGACCATTTTGCCCTCTGGCGATCTTCGGGGAGGAGTTGTGATGTTTGGTGGAAATGTCGGGGAGGTGAGTGAAAATTTGGGGTGTTTACAGGGGAACCTTCTGTTACACAGTTATGCCATTTGGACTCAAGAATGTTGGGGCAACCTATCAACGCGCAATGGCCATTATTTTTCATGACCAAATGCATAAAATTATGGATGCATATGTCGATAATATCCTGGTCAAATCCAAGGAGAAAGAAGACCATATTGATGCTCTAGGCCAAGTCTTCAAGTGACTCATTTTATTCAAGTTGAGACTTAATCCCCAGAAATGTGTTTTCGGAGTAGAGTTAGGCAAGTTACTTGGTTTCATGGTCAGTAAAACGAAAATAGAAGTGGATCACGCCAAAGCAAAAGCTATCATCAACATGCCACCTCCAACCAATCTTAAAAAATTGTGTAGTCTTCAGAGATGTATGCAGTTGATCTGACGATTTATATCCAATTTAGCCATGAGTTATGAACCTTTCAATCATCTACTCAGAAAAGGAGTAAAGTTCGAATGGGGATCAGAATGTCAGTAGTCGTTCGAGCGCATTAAGCAGTATCTCCTCAATCCTCCCATTCTGAAGCCGCCAGAATTGGGAAAACCTCTTTTGTTATATGTCTCAGTTAATCAAATTGCTTGTGACAGATTCTTGGTACAATACGAAAAAGGCAGTCGGGTAGAGCATGCCATCTATTATGTGAGCAAGACCTTCATCAACTATGAGAAAAAGTATTCTCAGATAGAGAGGACATGCCTAGCACTGGTCTGGATGTGTCAAAAATTGAGGCATTACTTGTTAGCATCAGAAGTCAAGGTTCTCTCAAAGCTCAATCCTCTCAAGTATATTCTTGAACAACCATTTCTCAGTGGACGGATCGCCAAGTGGCAAGTTTTATTGATGCAACATGACCTAAAGTATGTTTCTCAGAAGTTAATTAAAGGTCAGGTCATCGCCGACCAGCTAGCCGATTTTCCTTTGTTAGAGGATGTGAAAGCCAAGGATGATTTCCCTGATGAGCGCATTCATAATGTTCAACAATCTCTAGTTTGGAGTCTATTCTTCGATGGTTTCAAGAACATGTCTGGCATAGGGATCGGGATCTTATTGATCATACCTGAGAAGGAGATGATCCCTTTCTCCCTCAAACTTGATTTTCAATACACTCATAACATGGCCGAGTATGAAGCCTTAATACAAGGTCTGAGAATTCTGCAAGATTTTGATGTCAAAAGAGTGCATGCTTTCGGCAATTCGCTGCTCGTTGTCAGCCAAGTCAAAGCCGAATGGCAAGTAAAAGATCAGAAGCTACTTCCTTATCAGAAAATTATTCTAGCTCTCATCGATAGCTTCAATGAATTCCAGCTCTTTCATATCAAAAAGGAATTTAATCAAATAGCTGACGGCTTAGCTAGCCTAGGCTCCATTATGTCATTCAGAAATGGTGAATCATGTCGCTCTTTTGAAATTGGCAGACTCAATCAACCTACCTTCATTCCAGTAATGCAAGTCAACCAGGCGGAGCAGAAGAAGAAGCCTTGGTATCAGGATATCAAGAATTTCATCGAGACTGGTGAGCTTCCACCAGAATTGTCAAAGAAAGAGCAGAAAGTGATTCAACGCATGTCTGCCTAGTATTTTATCCTTGTCGATGTGCTTTATCATTGTGCTTTATCGTTGTGGATTTAGTGTCGAGTATTCCAGATGCTTGGATGAAGATAAAGCCAAAGAAGTCATACGAGAAGTGCACGAAAGTATTTGTGGTGGCCATGTCGGTTATCAAACTCTTGTTAAGCAGATCATTCAGGCAGGGTATTATTGGAAAATCATGCAACAAGACTGCTATCGCTTCATGAAGAAGTGTGTTCAATGCCAGATGCAAGCACCTTCCATCCATGCGCCAACCACATATTTACAATCAGTTGTATCTCCATGGCCATTCTCTATGTGGACTTTCGATGTTGTAGGCCCAATTACTCCTGCTTCCAATGGCCATAAGTATTTTCTAGCCGCAACAAAGTACTTCACCAAGTGGGTTGAGGCTATCACTCTGCGTACAGTGGAAGGCCAACATATGGTCTCGTTCATCCATAAGAATATCCTTTGTTATTTTGGCATACCACATGACATTATTTCAGATAACGGTACTTATTTCAAGAATGAGAGAATGAAAACCTTTTGTTCGAAATTCAGAATTCATCATCATTTCTCAGCTCCCTACTATCCCTAAGAGAACAGTCAGGCAGAAGCAACTAATAAAATACTGATTCGTATCTTAGAATGGATCATTAAGAGGGGTCATGATTGGCACGAGAAAATCCATGATGCACTCTGGGCATATCGAACCACCATTCAGACCCCAACTAATGCAACTCCATCAGAACTTGTTTACGGAACCAAGGTGGTATTACCTGTTCATGTTCAGAAGCCCGCTCTTAAATTTGCATCTCTTTCAGAGCTACCGCTCGATCAGTATCAGCAGCAGATATTTATACAGCTTGATCTACTCGATGAGAGAAGACTCAAAGCGGCAGAGCACGCTCAATCTTATCGTCAGAGGATAGTTGGGTAGTATGACAAGTCAATCATCGAAAGAAGATTCTGAGTTAATGATCTGGTCCTTAGATCAACGGCTCATCTCAAGCACCGCCCGCGCAACAAATGGTCACCAAACTGGGAAAGTCCCTACGTGGTCAAAGAAGCATTATCACGCAATTCATAGCGTCTGATTAATGCGAATGCGGTAGAATTACCCGATCCTATCAATGCCCGACATCTGAAAAAATTCTACACTTAGAAAAACTTTCACTCTATCTTTTGTATTGTTCAATGAATTCCCTTCAATAATGATTAATTATTCTTTATCCAAGCATCTTCCTCCCAGATTATATTGGGGCATCTTTTGTTATGAAACTTGTCTTTTATTTGAAATGTCATGTATGCAGGTAGGATCAAACAAAATCTTTCATCATTCATTTGCATACATTTGCATTTGCATCGGATTTTTATTACCTATTCAGGATAAGGGATAAATCCTGAGACCCCCGACAATTGTCTAAATCATCGTGAGGGTGAAGACTGAAAATCTCCCATCATAATCAATTGGTAATTTTTCAAAATCCGGTGTTCATGCTGGTAATTTTTCAAAATCCGGTGTTCGTGCTGGTAATTTTTCAGAATTCAGTGTTTGTGCTGGTACTTTTTCAAGATCCAGTGCTCATGCTGGTACCCTTCCAAAATCCGGTGCTCATGCTGGTACTTGTCTAAATCCTATTTTACTGGTTGAAACTCTTAAGTCCGCTTTTTTTTCTCTTCCTAGTCAATGTTTCCAAACCCAATTTATATTGGTCTAATTCTCCTTCTTTCAAATCCTAGAATTGGTCTAGAAGATCCGAGTTCCGACTTAAATTTTGTTCCAAATCCTATTCATTCAAATTCAAGAATTGGTCTAGAAGATCCGAGTCTTGACTCAAATTTTCTTCCAAACCCAATTTATCTAATTTTCCTTCATTCAAATTCCAGAATTGGTCTAGAAGATCCGAGTTTCGACTCAAATTTTTTTCCAAATCCAATTCAAATGCCAGAATTGGTCTAAAAAATCAGAGTTCTGACTCGAATTTTCTTCCAAATTCAATTTGTCTAGCTTTCCCTTAAAAGATTCAAACTTCTACTCGAATTTTTCTGCAAATTTAGTAATGGTCTAGAAGATCCAAGGTTCGACTCAATTTTTCTTTCAAAATCCAATTCATCTAGTTTTCCCTTGAAGATTTGTATCCCGATTCGAATCTTCCTGTTGAGCCCAGTTTTATACTGGTCCGGTCAAATCCAATTTCCAAATTGGTCCCTTTATAAAATCTAACCTCGCATCGGTTCTTTCACCAACTCCAGTGCTCGTGCTGGTACTTTATTTTCAAAACCCAGTGCTTGTACTGGTACTTTATTTTTACATCCCAGAGCTTGTGCTGGTACTTTGTTTTCAAAACTCAGTGCTCGTGCTGGTACTTTATTTTCAAAACCTAGTGCTCATGCTGGTACTGTATTGTCACAACCCAGTGCTCGTGCTGGTACTCTGTCTTCAAAACCCAGTGCTCGTACTAGTACTTTATTTTTAAAACCCAGTGCTTGTGCTGATACTTTGTTTTCAAAACCTAGTGCTTGTGTTGGTACTTTGTTTTCAAAACCCAGTGTTTGTGCTGGTACCTTTTCAAAACCTAGTGCTCGTGTTGGTGCTTCTACAAAATATGATTTTCATATTGGTCGCAATCCAAACACTAGTCCCGCATTAGGGTTCAGGCTCAATGCCAACCTTCAGATCTGCGAGCCAAACGATTTTTATCAGACCCTCGGGTCATTCTAGTTAATCATTTTCAAGCTTCTAGGTCATCAATTTATATCAAGCAAGCCTTAGGGTTATCAATTCTATCAAAGTCAGTCGCATTTTTCTGACCTTCGGGTCGCATCCATCAATCATGGTCTTTCAAGATTCGACCTTTGTGTCGAATTTGTCTGCCAATTAGCTCAAAATCAATTATCAATCTTTTCTCTTGCGAGGGACCCTTTTTCTAGGGAGAGTTCGAGGGAGCTCACTCCTTTCGCATGACTTTATTGTTCGTTCGTTGAACCTCTTTTAGGAAGAGTTTGTGTTACGACAATGAAGCCATACATGATACTTCAAGAACAAGGTTTTGATGATGAGCAAGTAGAATCAACTGTATTTCAGCTAAGGCTATGAAGAAATTGAAGAATTCGATAAAGAATCTTTGAAGACTAGTGTGCAAATGTTTAATTCATTAAAAGTCTTAGATTCTTGTAAGAGCCTTACTTAGAGTGCATATTTAGGTTGCATTTCACCGTAAAAGTCTTTAGAAAAACTTTTCTAAAAAGAACCCTCTTGAAAATCTTTTTAGAAAACTCTTTTCTTAAATTTTCATGTTTATTAGTTGACCAATAAACTTACCAGTCGACTAATCCTTTCGCGCCATATTTTCTAAAAAGTCATTTTTGTCAAATTAGTCGACCAAAGGTTTTATCAGTCGACTAGACAGAATGTTTGTTTTCTGAAAAATTAGAAGCAGTCGACTAATAATTTTATCAGTCGACTGAACAGAACATGTGTTTTCTGAAAAATTTAGCAGTAGTCGACTAATGCTTTTATCAGTTGACCAGACAAAATGTTTATTTTTCAGAAGATTTTAGCAGCAGTCGACTGAAAGGTTTTTCAGTCTACTTATGATATTATCAGTCAACTAATTTTTCTTCAGTCGACTAAGTTTCAAAAGTTCAGATTTTCAAACGGCTCAATTAACAGATGAGTCGACCGACGATAACTGTCAGTCTACTAATAACTAACTATTAGTCGACTAACTGATGTTTCAGTCACCTAATTTTGTTGTTTTCCTGAAACTTCAAAAAAGGCGTGTCTTTTCATTTTTCAAACGTTTTGATCGTTTAAAATGGACGGTTTTGACACCCTTTCATACTCTCAACGTATGGAATCTTTCAACTATAAATACGAGTGCATTTTACACTCAAAACAACAGGAATTCAATCGATTTGAATCATTTACTTCTTGCTTTTTACTCCTATTCATTAAAGTATTTGTTTTCTCACTCACTTGATATTTTCACTTCAGTTTTTCACTCAAATCACTTTGAGAGATAATGAATTCGTGAGTAGAGTATTTCAACAACCTCAAAAGTCAATTGCATCTCATTTGCATTCAAAAGAAAGGCTCATAGGTTGTATTGTAAGTTGTTACTTATTTTTCTGTAAAAAGAAGGACTCCTTGGTTTAAAAGGAGTTGTTTGCTTTCAGTAGGGTTGTTACTGAAAGTGGGACCGATTTTGGTCTGTGTAATCTTGTAGTTAACAAGGTTGTTAGTGGAAATCTCAAGCGGGTTTTGCTTGGGGACTGGATGTAGGTCGGGATAGACCGAACCAGGATAAAATCTTGTGTTCTTTGTGTGTTTGCTTTTCAAATTGCAAAATCCTTCAATATTCCGCAGACAATTTATAAAAGCATTATTCACCCCCTCTAGTTCTCGTTGCCTCGATCCTAGTGCACTTTCATTTGGTATCAGAGCAGGTTTGCTATTATTTTGATTTGATCATCATCTAGCATGGCAACTACAACATCTCAGCACAAAGAAGGATGCTCCTCTATTCGTCCTCCTCTCTTTGACGGAACAAACTATGGATACTGAAAAGTGAGAATGACAATATTCTTGCAATCCATGGATCTCGATATTTGAAGAGTTGTTTCAGATAAGTACCAAACTCCATCAACTGATTTCAGCCGATGGACCAATGAAGAAAAGAAGATTGCTTCACTTAATGCCAAGGCAATGAATGCATTATATTGTGGCATTGACAAGGTAGAGTTCAATCGCATCTCCCAATGCTCTACAGCAAATGAAATCTAGCATACTCTTCTCATGACTCACGAAGGTACGTCAAAGGTAAATGAATCTAAAATTGCTTCTTTAGTTCATAAATTTGAATTGTTCAAAATGAAGCAAAATGAATCTATATCGGACATGGTAACTAAAATGACCGATATAACTAACACTTTGAAATCCCTTGTAAAAGAATATTCACAAGTGGATTTAGTCAGAAAGATCCTAAGGTGTTTAACTCCTGAATGAGAGAGAAAAACCACTGATATTGAAGAAGCAAATAATCTTAACACTCTCACTCTTGAAGATTTGGTTGGTAACCTAATGGCATATGAGGTCCAACTTCAAGACAGACAAGAAGAAGAGCCCAAGAAAAAATCTCTTGCTTTTAAGGCTACTTCTGACTCAGAAAATTCAAAAGAAGATAAAGATGAAGATATTGCCCTCATCACAAGGCAATTCAGAAGATTCATCAAAAAGAGAAGATTTCAAAGAAAGGTAAAGAAAGCAGATTCTTCCAATCCCAATGAAGTCAAGTGCTTTAACTGCAAAAAGGCAGGACATATCAAGAAAGATTGTCCTCTTCTCAAAATCAAGCCCAAGGACCAATTCAAGAAGAAAAAGGCATTTCAAGCATGTTGGGATGATAGTGACTCCTCTTCCGATGAAGAATCAAATGAAGAAGTTGCTAACATGTGTTTTGTAGCACAAGAAGATTCGGTAAGTCAATTTGACTATGATGAATTATTTGAAGCATTTAATGATTTATATGCTAAATTTAAGAGTCTAAGTTCTAAAAATAAAGAGTTAAAAACTGAAAATTTAACTCTTGACTCTCAAAATAAAGTGTTACTTCAAGAGATAGAAGATCTCAAGAAGGAAAATTCTTGCCAAGCATTTGAGATAAAAGAAATTAGAGTTAGAACCAATCTCTTACAAAAATAACTATCTAGTCTAAAAGAAAAATCAAATGATCTTCTTTCCATAGTGACCAAATTCACAAATGGTAAAGAGAATCTAGAAAAACTTCTTGGTTCTCAAAGATGCTCGGTTAATAAAACCGGATTGGGATATAGCTTCTTTGATACTCAAAATAGACCAAACTATGTGGTGAAAAATTAAAGACATTATTCTCAACCATTTGTTCATAGAACTAAACTTTCTAGTTCCAATAGAAATGCATCTAATCATGGAAACTATAATGCTTATAAGCCTAGATATGATTATTCTAGACATGCTAAATCCTTTTATAGAAAGAATATTTATTATCAAAGGAAACCAAAATCCAAATGGATATGGGTTCCTAAGACTAACTCTCATGGACCCGAAAATAGAAAGGGGTCAAATGCTCTGTTTTCTAATTTTGTTGTAGGTACACAACATAAGGAGCAAATGGATATTAGACAACGGTTGTTCCAAACATATGACTGGAAGGCCGGAGTTATTTTTCACCCTCCAAAATAAGGATGGAGGAACCGTCACCTTTGGTGACAATAACAAAAGAAAAGTAATAGGTATTGGTAATATTGGTAATCCAAAATTTCCCTTGATAGAAAATGTTCTTTTAGTAGATGGTTTAATGCATAATTTAATATCTATTAGTCAATTATGTGATAAAGGTTTTCATGTTTCTTTTGAAAATGATTTATGCTTAATTTCTGATTTTCAATCTAAAAAGATCATTTTTAAAGGTAAAAGAAGGAACAATGTGTATGAACTATATCTAGATGAATTACCCACTTTTAATGAAAAATGTCTTATTGTTTCAAATGAAATTCAATGGTTATGGCACAAGAGACTTGGACATGTTAACTTTAAAATTATTTCAAAGTTATCTAAGAATGATCTTGTAAGAGGCCTACCTAGAATACCATATAAGAAAGATCACTTATGTGATGCTTGCCAAAGGGGTAAACAAATCAAGAGTTCTTTTAAAGCAAAAGATATTGTTTCAACAAAACGTCCTCTTGAACTTTTACATTTAGATCTATTTGGACCATCTAGAATTCAAAGTTTGAATGGTAGCAAGTATGCTTTTGTTATAGTAGATGATTATTCTTGGTTTACATGGGTAATTTTTCTAAAAAGCAAAAATGATGTTTTTTCGAAATTTTCTAAACTTTGTAGAAGAATTACAACTGAAAAATCTACATCTATAATTAAAATTCGTAGCGATCATGGTGGTGAATTTGAAAATGAATCTTTTCTAAAGTTTTGTGATTTACATGGTATATCTCACAGCTTTGCTTTTCCTAGAGCGGCTCCACAAAATGGAGTTGTTGAAAGAAAGAATAAAACTTTGCAAGAATGTGCTAGAACCATGCTTTTGGGCTGAAGCAATAAATACAACATGTTATGTTTTAAACTGTGTTCTTATTTGACCAATTTTACATAAAACATGTTTTGAATTGTATTATGATCGTATACCAAAGATCTCATATTTCAAAATTTTTGGTAGTAAATGTTTCTTGTTAAATACCAAAGATAATCTTGATAAGTTTGATTCAAAATCAGATGAATCAGTATTTCTTGGATATTCTTCTTGAAGTAAAGCTTATCGTATTTTCAATAAAAGAACATCTTGTATTGAAGAATCTTTACATGTTGCATTTGATGAGAATTGTGAGTAGATTATACCTCTAAGCGAAGGAGAAGAAGTAATACTTCAAGAAGAACCCTTGATAGAGAGTACTTCTCAATAAAATATTCCTCTTCAACCGGTTTGGAAAGAAGTTCCTAATCATCCACATGAACAAGTTATTGGTAAAATAAAGAGTGGTGTCCAAACTAGAAGGCAATTAGAAAAATATATCGCAAATGTTGCTTTCATATCTAAATTAGAACCAAAGAATATCAATGAGGCTTGTGATGATGAATTTTGGCTTTTGGCCATGTTTGAAGAACTTAACCAATTTACTAGGAATGATGTTTGGGATCTAGTTGATAGACGAAAGGATCATCCAGTAATTGAAACAAGATGGGTCTTCCGAAATAAGCTTAACGAAAATGGTGAAGTCATTCGTAACAAAGCAAGGCTAGTAGCACAAGGCTATAATCAAGAAGAAGGCATAGATTTTGATGAAACCTATGCACCAGTGGCTCGATTAGAGTCAATTCGAATGATGTTTGCTTTTGCTGGTTACATGAACTTCAAGTTATATCAAATTGATGTTAAGAGTACATTCTTAAATGGACACATCAATGAAGAAGTTTATGTAGAGCAACCTCCAGGCTTTGAAAATGAGAAATATCCAGAAAAAGTCTACAAATTGAAAAGAGCTTTGTATGGACTCAAACAAGCACCAAGAGCGTGGTATGAAAGACTATGAATTTTTTTAGAACAATCTGGTTTTTCCATTGGTCGGGTAGACTCCACTTTATTTATTAAAAATCTTAATTCAGATATTCTTATTGTGCAAATTTATGTTGATGACATAATAGTTGGTTCTACTAATGATTCTCTTTGTAAAGAATTTGCTAAAGCTATGCAGGAAGAGTTTGAAATGAGCTTGATAGGCGAATTAAACTACTTCCTTGGACTTCAAATAAAGCAAACTGAAGAAGGAATCTTCATCAATCAGGCTAAGTATACAAAAGAACTTCTCAAGAGATTTGGGATGGACTCATCGAAATCAAGAAGGAATCCTATGAGTACAACTACTTCTCTTAATAAAGATGAAAATGGTAAAAGTGTAGATACTAAGCTCTACAGAGGTATGATCGGATCTCTATTATACTTAAATGCTAGTCGACCTGATATTATGTTTAGTGTTTGTATGTGTGCAAGATTTCAAGCTAATCCAAAGGAATCTCATTTAACTGTCGTAAAACAAATTCTTCGTTATTTGAAAGATACTTCAGATTTCGGTTTGTTTTACCCAAAATCATCTTCCTTTGATTTAGTTTCATATAGTGATGCAAATTTTGCAGGAAGTAAATCTGATTGCAAGAGTACTAGTGGAACTTGTCATTTCTTAGGAAATTCTTTAGTCTCTTGGTTTAGTAAAAAGCAAAATTCAGTGTCACTCTCAACAACTGAAGCAAAATATATAGCGGCTAGTTTAGCATGTTCACAAGTACTATGGATGAAACAGACTTTAAAAGATTTTGATTTAAATTACTCTACAACAACTATTTATTGTGATAACACTAGTGCTATAAATCTCTCGAAAAATCCTGTTCAGCACTCAAGAACTAAGCATATTGAAGTTAGACATCATTTTATAAGAGATCATGTTTTAAAAGAAGATATTTCATTAAATTTTATTTCCACTAAAGAACAACATGCTGATATCTTCACTAAACCTCTTAAAAATGAAGATTTTATAAGAATTAGGAGATAACTAGGTATTTGCTCGTTTTTGGATTTTTAAAAATGTTGATTTTTGAACAAAATCTCAAAATCGCACTATATTAGTCGACCAATAAAATTCTAGTCGATTGATGTTTTAAAATTTTAGAATGAATCGCACCATATTAGTCGACCGATATATTTCTAGTCGACTGATGTTTTTAGAATGAGTCGCACATTCTTAGTCGACCGATAAAGTTTTAGTCGACTACATTTTTTTTAAAAATTTTAAATGAAGGGACCCGATACCCCTTGGATTTTTTTTAAAAACCCATCTTTTTTAAATAGGCATCGTTTCACTTCAATTTCGTACCTTTTTGTTTTTCTTAAAAACGAAACCCTTAAAACGAAAACCCTCTTTCTCTTTTGCCTCTCTCTTCCGAAAAATCCTCAGAGTGTCGTTCGATCCCATCTTCGCCGGGATTTTCTTGCCGTGACAGGGAGACGCCGGAATCTTCTAGCCGTGATCTTGAAACGTCGGAATCCTCTTGCAGTAACCGGCGCATCTTCAAAACACACCGGAACCCTCTTGCCGTGACAGTGTATTTTCCGCCATTGCTGGAATCCCCTTGTGGCCGACTTCACACTCGCCGTCAGCCATCGTATCCTCCTCTGTTTCTGTTTCACAACGCCAGACAACGTTCTCCTTCTGCCAAAAATAATTTGGAAGCCGACATTTTTTGGTAACTCTATTTTTAATCATGCCTCGTACGAAGTCTGCATCTGCAAAAGGTTTAGGTTCTCCTCCTCCTACACCTTCTTCAAGACATGGTTTTTCACTCAGATTACTCAGAAATCTTCTTTTGTATGATACTTTTGGATCAATTTCTGCACTACCTATTTTACCAGGCCGAAATGTTCTATTTCACTTATTTTCTCGTTACAACATAAGAGAATTATTTCCTGGAATTTCACATCTTTTTGATGCTTGTGCAAATACCCTTCACTATCCTTTTCTTATTCACTTGTTTTACACGAATTTACAAATGGATCATGAAACTGGAGTTTTGTCCTCTCTTGTTCGTGATGTTGAAATCGAGTTTGATTCGAGACTACTTGGAGAATTTCTTGAAATTCCACCTTCAGACACTCTTTTCAACACTATTAAATTAAATGATGAAAGAGTTTTTGAACAAATTCTTCTTCCAGGTGCACCTCATTGTCCTCCTTTCAAAAATACTAATCTTCAAACTCGTGCACGCATTGCTGGACGAATCCTTGCCCACAATGTTCTTCCTAAAACTGGTTCTTTTGATTATTATTCCACAGATCTATCTGAAATTCCACTAGAGGGGAGTGAATAGTGAAATACGATGCAAATTGATAAAATAAAAAATAAGGCAATAAGGCACAACACAATAAACACAGGATTTATACTGGTTCGGTCAAAACTCTGACCTACATCCAGTCTCCAAGCAAACCACTTGAGCTTTCCACTATAACATCCGAGTCACCAGATAAATAGTACAACACCCTCTTCCTCAGAGGTCTTCTTCTTTCAACAGAGAAGGGGCACACCCTTTTCCACAGAGGTCTTCTTCTCTCAATAGAGAAGGACAACACCCTCTTACACAGAGGTCTTCTTCTCTCAACAGAGAAGGGCAACACCCTCTTTCTCAGAGGTCTACTTTTTTCAACAAAGAAGGAATACCGTGAATAACAGAAAGTTACAATACTTCCTATAGAACCTTCAGAATGATATGAATGCACGAATGAAGGATTCTCAGAATGTTCTGTTCTTTTCACTCAGAAGATACTCTTTGTCAAAGAGTTATTCTTGACTTTTTCTCTTTCTTTTTCTAGGCTCTCTTTCAAATATCGAATAGGAATTTTTCTCGTTGTAAGCTCCCATATCCATTCCTTGTCTTGAATAGTTCATTTGAGTGTGTTTATATAGCTTTAAAAAAGTAGTCGTTACTTTTTGAAATCGTAGCCTTTTTGAGATATGAAATGTCATGTCATTTCAAAAAACATCTTTAGAGAAATTTGAGAAAGTCTTCTTTCCATAAAAGTAAAATATAGGGTACACTAGTCGTTGTAATATTTTAGGTAATATATATTTTATATAAAAAGTCTATTTCTTACAATAGTACATTGAACGTTGGATTGTAGGCTGTCATGTAGTTTTGTCTTTATCCTAATTAATGATTTGTGGTACATAAGTACTTCTTTACTTAAAATGAGTGTAAGTACAATAAATACTTTGAGATATTTATTTATACATAGTCATATCAAGAGTTTTCTTTATGATGTGTTTTTCAAAGTCTACAGAGAGAATGAAGACTACAAGTAAGTTGACATTCTTGAGAAGGATATTAACAAGGATTTCTTACAAGAGGTATTTAATGCTATACAAAGAGAATGATGACTTCAAGTAAGTCGACATTCTATGGGTTTGTAAAAAGGTAACTAGAGTCTTTTCAAAACATATTATATTTGTTTTCTTTGTGTAGCCGATTTCATGTTTTGTCTTTTTCCTATATTTGAAATCATCTCTTTAAAGAAGGTAACTAGAGTCTTTTCAAAACATATTATATTTATTTTCTTTGTGTAGCCGATTTCATGTTTTGTTTTTTTCCTATATTTGAAATCATTTCTTTAAAGAAGGTAACTAGAGTCTTTTCAAAACATATTATATTTGTTTTCTTTGTGTAGCCGATTTCATGTTTTGTCTTTTTCCTACTTTTAAAATCATTACTTTTCAAGTTGTCTTATATATGATATAAGGTACAATTATTACATTTTGAAATCATGTCAAAATACCTTTTTCATAAAGGGTTGTAAGAAGGTACAATTGTTTGTTTTCAAAAAGGAGCTTTTTGAAACTATCGTATACTTTTATGAAATAGCTTTTATGAATGAGTATGTAATATGCAATATGCATGCTTCTGAAGGTTCTGTTACATATGACTCTAAAGAAGAAAAAATCTTCAACTTGAGGTAGTCGATCTCTTTAGATGCTCTTTAGAAGTGCATGGCTCAACAAGCTTTTTCTTCAAGGAGTATGATTGCACCATAGTTGTACTTGAACAGGAGGTCTCCATCCTTTTTGAGTGAGATATCTTTGCATCAAATACTCGTTAGATATATGACAAAGCATATCCAATCATAATATAACATTTTTCAAGAAGACATATTATCATATTATATGAAATCAAATAAGACAGTGTATCATATTATGTGACATCAAAACAGAGTTTCTCAACATTCTCCCCCTTTTTGATGATGACAAAATATGCTCCCCCTGTCAAAAAGACATTATGCATAGAAAGAATACTTATCATAAAAATATTGAAAAATGTTAAATACGAGTATTTTTCTCCAATAATGGAGACAGGTTTTCTCCCCCTTTGTCATGGACAAAAAGGAAGGGATCAGAGTAAGAGAGTTATTACAGACCAAAATTAATTAAAGTTATTACATTAAAAAAGATAAATTATTATAGTCCAAAAACAAATGAGTTTATTCCGAAGGTGGAGAGGATTGAAGTGAACGATTGGCTTGATCCGGCTGGAGGGTCTGTAGAGTCTGCTGCAACGAGGCTTGATTGCGAAGTATGCGATCCTGAGAACGCTGGACATCCATCAGTGCAGAGAAGTAATCAAAGTTGGATGTTGGATCTTCTTCATCAGAGCCGGGAGGGTGCAGGGACCTTAGATTGAAGGAAGTAGCATTGAGGACCTGAGAGGGATAGAGGATAGCTTCATTTTGAAGGGGTACTTTGAAGTATTTTAAAATAGGAGTTATAAAACACCTGAAAAGAAGAGGCTTGAATTTTTTATAGCGAATAAAAAGGGCGAAAAGAATGTCTGACCAATTTATCTGAGTAGAACAAAAAATTGCATAGATGAGGAGAGAGATTTTTCTTGGCACTAATCCCTTGCGTGGAGGCTTGAGATAGATATTGTGGAGAAGAATCTGGGCAAGTAGTTGAGCATGAGGTTGGAGATTCCTCATGTGCCAGGGAAGGTGTGTGCAATTGGTACAAAGAAGAATTTTTTGAAGTACTGACCGGTCGAGTGGTACTATGTTGTCTAGGTTTTTTCCGGTGGAAGGAAGGTTTAGAATTCTGCCTAATGAGGAAGCATTAAAGAACATCAGGCGTCCGCATACTTTAGTGCTGATGGTAGTTTGCTCATGATCAGAGGAAAAATTTGTGTAGAAGAGTCGGACGAGTTCGGGATAGTAGGCAGCTTGGGATGAAGATCCTAGTAAGTGTTTAAGTTCGGGAAGAGATCTTTCTAGGTTAAATAATACAAAGTCGTCGTAGTGAACCAAATTACCTTCATGAATTGGTCGTGAGCAAAGTGAGTTGTAGTGGTGAAATAGATCGGGATACCTTAGATCGGCGGCAGTGATTACATTGTTTGAGGAGGAAGCCATGGCAAGAGCTTAGGAAGAACGAGCAAGAGAGAAATAAAACTTGAAAAGAGTTTGTAAGAGAATAGAGATATTCGTAGGGAATGAAATATGAATCAATCTAATAAATAGAAGAAGAAAAATAATGGTGATAAGAAATGAATGACATTGGAAGTAAAGGAATTTTAGATTTTAGCTGAAAGAGGAAATGCATGAGTTATAAAATAAGAAGCTTGTGAATGATAAATCAAATCAATTTTGGAAGATAGTGTATTATATTAGTATATATGTTAAGAAGGACATAGTTTCGAAATAATTTTTCTATATATCTATCAAATTTACTATGGGCGAGTTTATTGAATAGTGAGAATTGTCATGAATTGAGTATGGAGTAACATATTAAACTTAATGATTCAAGAGTTTTTAAAGATTTTCGTGAAGATCATGTAAGAAAAGTTATAAAGTGAATAATGGCCTAATAAGAACAAACAACTTTTCAAAGAATTTACTTTATGTGAAAGCTTTCCAAATGCGTAAAGGATGAGTTTGGAATAGGACAAACAGAAATGTATGAGGGGGTGCAATAATTTCTTATTTAAGAAGTGTATATTTTGGTATACGTGAAAGGAGTGTGAATAGATATAAAGAAGGGTGATACGGATATGTAGAGAAATGAGAGTGGTCATAAAGGACAACAATCACTTGATGTTAAATAGGAGATGACATAAAGTGGAGTTATGATAGATAAGAAATTAAGTTTTGCTTAAGGACAAGGTTTTGATGATTCTCGATTGAAGAGAGATATAAAATATATGAGAGAGTCATGATCACGGATGGAAAGGTACTTCGTATAATGTAAAGAGAGAGAGAGAGATAAAAAGGTGATACAAATCGTACTTATGAGTGGAGTACAAGTTTTTGAAAAGAGAATTTTATAACACTTTTTCGTAAAAGATGTAAAGCATGAAGAGATGATAATAGATTGTTCTTAAGCTATGATATAATAGATGATATAGTAAAAATTTACATGAAATATAACAACTTAAAAGGTGGTACGAGAGGATAATCATTTGAATTTTTCATGAAAGGCATTAAGATTTTAGTGAAGTGTCTCAATAGGAGGAAAGGAAGACATGATAGAAATAGAGTGTACGTAATATATGATATAACAAATGATATAGTAAAAATTATACGTAAAACATAACAACTAGATCTTTAGAAGAAGGTAAAAAGAACTAAAAAGATAATCATTCGATTTTGACTGAAATTTGAAAAGCAAGATTTCTCATAAAATAATATACTATCATGTTGAAGGTGAACCAACTTATCGTAAGAGAAGTTTTCACAAAAGGATAAAAATAATAAAGGAGTTATGAGATGAGTGATGTGAATAATGTCATGATAGCTTTTACTTTAATATAATTAGTTCTTATGGATATGAGTGAAAGGAAATAGGACAAGGAGTCATTATGGATGTATACTTGAAAGATGACAAGTTGAAAGACATAAAGAATGTGTCTTATAAGAGTTTAGAGTATACGTGAATATGGAAACCTAGTTTGACTAACAAAAAATCGATAAGAAGAAAAAACCTTTTAAAATAAGATTTTAACATAACTTATAAGAAGTATTAATTTTAATAAGTGTGATTAATTTATAAGTCACTTAGTTTGCATATTCCTAGTTCTCTTCTAATTCGTGTAAAGTCTTCATGTTTTAATGGTTTAGTGAATATGTCTGCTAACTGTTGATTAGTGGGGATGAATTCGAGTTTAATTATGTTGTTTAAGACTTGTTCTCTTAAGAAGTGGTGTCTTATTTGAATGTGCTTAGTTTGTGAGTGTAAAATAGGATTTTTAGATAAGTTTATAGCACTAGTATTATCACAAAAAATAGTTGTATTTTCAAAATTTAAACCAAAATCTTTTAAGGTTTGTTTCATCCAGTTAACTTGTGTACAAGCTAGGCTAGCAGCAATGTATTCAACTTCAGTAGTTGATAAGGATACACAGTTTTGTTTCTTACTGAACCATGATACTAGTGAGTGCCCTAGCATATGACATGTTCCACTTATGCTTTTTCTGTCAGATTTACTTCCAGCAAAGTCAGCATCGCTGTATGACTTTAGATCAAATGTAGAGGATTTTGAATAGAATAATCCAAAATCAACTGTGTCTTTTAAATATCTCATTATTCTTTTTACAGCTTCAAGATGTGATTCTTTTGGATTTGACTGAAATCTAGCACACAAGCAAACACTGAACATAATATCTGGACGGCTAGCAGTTAAATATAGTAGTGATCCTATCATACCTCGGTATACCTTTGTATCCACAGACTTACCATCTTCATCTTTGTCCAAAACAGTAGTAGTGCTCATAGGAGTGGTTTTTGAAGCAGTTGAGTTCATGTTGAACCTCTTCAGAAGTTCACGAGCATACTTAGATTGATTGATGAAAACTCCATCCTTGGTTTGCTTAATATGCAGTCCAAGAAAGTAGTTGAGTTCTCCCATCATACTCATTTTGAATTCCTTCTGCATGGACTTAGAAAATTCTTCACAGAGAGTGTTGTTAGTAGATCCAAAGATGATATCGTTTACATATATTTGAACAATTAGGGTATGATTATTCACTATTTTCACAAATAATGTCGAGTCTGCTTTGCCTACAGAAAAACCAGTTTTTAATAGAAAGGTTTTGAGTCTGTCATACCAAGCACGAGGTGCTTGTTTTAAGCCATATAAAGCACATTTTAGTTTGAAAACATGATCTGGATATTGTTCATTTTCAAATCTTGGAGGTTGTTTTACATAAACTTCTTCATTTATAAAACTATTTAAAAAGGCACTTTTAACATCCATTTGATATAATTTGAAATCCATATAGCTTGCATATGCTAAAAACATTCTAATAGATTCAAGTCTAGCAACAGGAGCAAATGTTTCATCAAAATCAATACCTTCCTCCTGGTTGTATCCTTGAGCTACTAGTCTGGCCTTGTTTCTTAAAACATTACTTGTTTCATCTAGCTTGTTTCTGAAGATCCATCTTGTCCCAATGATCGGATGATCCTTTGGTCTTGGTACAAGATCCCAAACTTCATTCCTTTGGAATTGATTCAGTTCTTCAGTCATGGCTAGCATCCAGAACTCATCGATGATGGCTTCATCAATCTTCTTTGGTTCAAGTTGAGAAATGAATGCCATATTTGCAATCCGTTCTGGCTGAGCTCTAGTCTGAACCCCCTTTGTCAGGTCTCCCAAAATCTACTTTTGAGAATGATATTTGATATCGACAAATGTTCTTTGATGATCATCTTCATTAGACTTAGCTGTGTTATCTAAAAATAAATCTGTACTTTCAACATCATCATCGTTAGTTTGCTTATGAACAGATTGATCAATAGATTCACAGAAACTAACATGCATAGATTCTTTAATATAATTAGAACTCTTATTGAAAACCCTGTATGCTTTACTATGACTTGAATATCCTAAAAATATGCCTTCAATAGATTTAGCATCAAATTTATCTAGGCTATCTTTTGTGTTTAGGATAAAGCATTTACATCCAAAGACTTTGAAATAGTCTATTCTTGGAGTCCTGTCATAGAATAATTCATAGGGAGTTTTATTTAATAAGGGTCTAATGAGAACTCTATTTGTTATGTAGCATGCAGTATTAACAGCTTCTGCCCAAAAAGATTTAGCAAGATTATTGTGTTGAAGCATAGTTCTAGCAGATTCCTGAAGGGTTCTATTCTTTCTTTCTATTACACCATTTTGTGGTGCAGCTCTAGGAAAGGCAAAGTTATGAGAAATACCAAGCAAGTTACAAAAATTTATAAAAAGTTCATTTTCAAATTCTCCTCCATGGTCACTACGGATTTTAACAATAAAACAAGATTTTTCATTTTGTAATTTCTTACATAAAATTTCAAATTGACAAAACGTATCACTTTTGTTTTTCAAAAATATTACCCAAGTAAATCTTGAGTAGTCATCTACAATGACAAAAACGTATTTATTGTGATTATGACTAGCTACTCTAGAAGGACCAAAGAGGTCCAGGTGGAAAAGCTCTAGAGGTCTTTTGCTTGAAATGATATTTTTTGATTTAAAAGATGATTTAGACAGTTTTTCTAATTGACATGCATCACAAAAATAATCCTTTTTAAAAGATATTTTAGGTAACCCACGTACTAACTTATCTTTAGCTAATTTAGACATGTACTTAGAATTGACATGACCCATTCTCATGTGCCATAAATGTTGAGAGTCGTTATTAGCTATGAGGCAATGTTCTGTGATGTTTTCTAGGTATAGTTCATATATATTATTTTTTCTTATACCTTTTAAGATAATATTTCCGTTGGTGTCTGCTATAAGACAAGCATTATGATTAAAGCTAACATTATAACCTGTATCACACATTTGACTAATACTTAGAAGGTTATGTTTTAAGCCTTTAACCAGGAGAACGTCTTTGATAAGAGGTTTATCTATATTTCCAATATTACCAATACCTATTATCAAACCTTTGTTGTTATCTCCAAAGGTGATGGTTCCTCCTTTTTTATGAAGAACAACAAAGAGGTCTGAATGTCCAGTCATGTGTTTTGAACATCCACTGTCTAGTAACCATCTGTTCTTCTTGTTTGGAGCATGCAAAACATTAAGTAAAATTTCTTTTTGGTACCCAGTCAGGTCCCTTTTTGTTAGACTTTGGAACTCATATCCATTTAGATTTGGGTTTGTCTACAGCCTTAGAGGAGTTCAAGAAGTTAAAATTATAATACTCCTTTTTAGGTTCAGAAGAACTTTTCACAAACGTGGTCTTTTGATTCATACAAGAAGGCTTGTTGAAATGAGAGTAACCAATACCATTCTTGTAAAAAGACATTTTTTGAGAGGATAGGAGTTTATCCATGTTCTCTTTTCCTTTAGTAAACTTGAAAACCGTTTTCATAAGGTTCTCAGTTTTACTTTTTAATTCTGAAATTTCTACTTGCAGATTTTTAGTCTTGGAGCTGGTAGAAGAGATTTCAGAAGTAATAAGAAGATTTTTCTTTTGTAACTCAGAATTTTCAATACTGAGTTTTTCATTTTTCAAAATGAGCTCTAGATTCTCAGATTTCAAATGTTTATTTTTGACAATTGTTTTCCTTGATTCTTCAAAAAGTTCCTGAAAAGCATTTTGAAGTTCTTCAAAGGAGAAATCAAGAGAATCACTTACAGAGCTTTCTACCATGAAGCACATGTTGGCGATTTCTGCTTCATCATCATTTGACTCTTCACTGGTGGATGGTTCTGAATCATCCCATTGAGCATGCAGAGCCTTTTTCTTGAAGAACATTTTCTTTGGTTCCTCAGTCTTGGATTTTCTTTTGAAAAGAGGACAGTTACGTCTCAGGTGACATGGCTTATTACACTGGTAGCACATAGAATCTTCTTTTGGGTCTTTTCTTTCTTTGTGCTTATTTGGAAGCGGGTTCCTTCTCATAAAGCGCTGGAATTTTCTGGTGAGTAGCGCAATCTCAGTTTCTTTTTCTGAGTCCTCATCCTCAGAAAGGGCTGGGAAGGCTAGAGTTTTCTTCAACGGTTGTTCCTCTTCCCTTCTTTCCTTCATATGGACTTCATAGGCCATAAAATTGCCTATTAAATCGTCCAGGGTAAGTTTGGACAAATCTTGAGCTTCTTCAATAGCAGTAGTCTTTTTCTCCCAATCAGTTGTGAGAGATCTCAAGATTTTCTTCACCTTTTCTGTCTGAGAGTGGGTTACACCTAGAGATTTCAGATCATTGGTGATGTTGGTGAATTTGGTGAACATCTCTGTGATGGGTTCATCTTTGTTCATTTTGAACAACTCATATTTTCTGACAAGAGATGAGATTTTGGCTTCTTTCACTTTGTTGGTTCCTTCATGAATAACCTCCAAAGAATGCCAAATATCATATGCAGATTCACATATAGATATTCTATTGAATTCATTCTGATCGATGGCACAATATAACGCATTCATAGCCTTTGCATTTAGGTTTGCCATTTTCTTTTCTTCATCAGACCATAAGTTATAGTCTGCGGAAGGAGATGTGTATGGATGCTCAACAATTTTCCATACAGCAAAATCTATGAATTTGAGAAATATAGCCATTCTGCACTTCCAGTATCCATAGTTGGAGCCATTGAAGAAAGGAGGACGAGATGCGTGTTGACCTTCAATATCACGAGCATAAGAGGTAGATGCCATATGTGCTGGAAGACTTGTTATGTCGAAACCAGCAAACCTGCTCTGATACCAAATGAAATTCCACTAGAGGGGGGGTGAATAGTGAAATACGATGCAAATTGATAAAATAAAAAATAAGGCAATAAGGCACAACACAATAAACACAGGATTTATACTGGTTCGGTCAAAACCCTGACCTACATCCAGTCCCCAAGCAAACCACTTAAGCTTTCCACTATAACATCTGAGTCACCGGATAAATAGTACAACACCCTCTTCCTCAGAGGTCTTCTTCTCTCAACAGAGAAGGGGCACACCCTCTTCCACAGAGGTCTTCTTCTCCCAACAGAGAAGGACAACACCCTCTTACACAGAGGTCTTCTTCTCTCAACAGAGAAGGGCAACACCCTCTTTCTCAGAGGTCTACTTCTTTCAACAAAGAAGGAATACAGTGAATAACAAAAAGTTACAATACTTCCTATAGAACCTTCAGAATGATATGAATGCACGAATGAAGGATTCTTAGAATGTTCTGTTCTTTTCACTCACAAGATACTTTTTGTCAAAGAGTTATTCTTGACTTTTTCTCTTTCTTTTTCTAGGCTCTCTTTCAAATATCGAATATGAATTTTTCTCGTTGTAAGCTCACATATCCATTCCTTGACTTGAATAGTTCATTTGAGTGTATTTATATAGCTTTAAAAAAGTAGTCGTTACTTTTTGAAACCGTAGCCTTTTTGAGATGTGAAATGTCATGTCATTTCAAAAAACATCTTTAGAGAAATTTGAGAAAGTCTTTTTTCCATAAAAGTAAAATATAGGGTACACTAGTCGTTGTAATATTTTAGGTAATATATATTTTATGTAAAAAGTCTATTTCTTACAATAGTACATTGAACGTTGGATTGTAGGTTGTCATGTAGTTTTGTCTTTATCCTAATTAATGATTTGTGGTACATAAGTACTTCTTTACTTAAAATGAGTGTAAGTACAATAAATGCTTTGAGATATTTATTTGTACATAGTCATATCAAGAGTTTTCTTTATGATGTGTTTTCCAAAGTCTACAGAGAGAATGAAGACTACAAGTAAGTCGACATTCTTGAGAAGGATATTAACAAGGATTTCTTAGAGGAGGTATTTAATGCTATACAAAGAGAATGATGACTTCAAGTAAGTCGACATTCTATGGGTTTGTAAAAAGGTAACTAGAGTCTTTTCAAAACATATTATATTTGTTTTCTTTGTGTAGCCGATTTCATATTTTGTCTTTTTCCTATATTTGAAATCATTTCTTTAAAGAAGATAACTAGAGTCTTTTCAAAACATATTATATTTGTTTTCTTTGTGTAGCCGATTTCATGTTTTGTCTTTTTCCTATATTTGAAATCATTTCTTTAAAGAAGGTAACTAGAGTCTTTTCAAAACATATTATATTTATTTTCTTTGTGTAGACGATTTCATGTTTTGTCTTTTTCCTACTTTTAAAATCATTACTTTTCAAGTTGTCTTGTATATGATATAAGGTACAATTATTACATTTTGAAATCATGTCAAAATACCTTTTTCATAAAGGGTTGTAAGAAGGTACAATTATTTGTTTTCAAAAAGGAGCTTTTTGAAACTATCGTATACTTTTATGAAATAGCTTTTATGAATGAGTATGTAATATGCAATATGCATGCTTCTGAAGGTTCTGTTACATATGACTCTAAAGAAGAAAAAATCTTCAACTTGAGGTAGCCGATCTCTTTAGATGGTCTTTAGGAGTGCATGGCTCAACAAGCTTTTTCTTCAAGGAGTATGATTGCACCATAGTTGTACTTGAACATGAGGTCTCCATCCTTTTTGAGTGAGATATCCTTGCATCAAATACTCGTTAGATATATGGCAAAGCATATCCAGTCATAATATAACATTTTTCAAGAAGACATATTATCATATTATATGAAATCAAATAAGACAGTGTATCATATTATGTGACATCAAAACAGAGTTTCTCAACACTATCTACGGCTCTTTATGTTTTATTTGGAAATATTTCTGTAAATTGGGCCAATGTGTATTTTACAAATTTATGGAAACAAAAACTATTTCTTCCTTATGGATGTCTTCTAACTCATATTTTTAGACATTTCAAAGTTCCCTTAACAAATGAAAAATATATTGAGCAAAAAGAGTTCTTTGATCAAACAAATTTTAAAAGAATGAAAATTAAATATCTGCCTCCTTTAAATGTTGATCAAACTGAACCATCTGATCCTACTGAACCATCAATTTCTGAACCTTCACCTTCTGCGACACCTTCATCTCATGCAAAAAGAAAGAAATTTTCTACAAATCAAGACAATGATGAAGTTATGCAAAGACTGAAAGCTTTGGAGCTGCATCAACACACTTTTCGTGAAGATGTGACTCAACAACTATATTTGATTCAGAAAGAGATTACTTCAATCAAGGATTTGCTCAACTCACTTTTCTGATCTTTGTTGTCTAAACTTTCATACTTTATGGGTTGTAATATTTTAAACTTATATCTCTATTTTGATTATGCTATTTCTGTCCTTATTCTTTTTTATTATGACAAAGGGGGAGAAAAAGAGAAAAAGATAAAAAGATAAAAGATAGCATTGCATTGAAATTGCAGGAGATCTTGGAAGAGAAATGAGAAATTAAGAGAAAAAGTAAGCTTTGAATGAATGCATTTGTAAATGCATGAAGTAATTATGAATGGAAATGCAAACCAATCAATAAGTGATATATGTGCTTTAAATGTGCTAACTTTTAATGTTTTGCGGCATATTGATAGGGGGAGTAAAATCTCCATCTATGCATCTAAATGTTTCATCTTTGATTAAGTTTGTCATCATCAAAAAGGGGGAGATTGTTACGACAATGAAGTCATACATGATACTTCAAGAACAAGGTTTTGATGATGAGCAAGTAGAATCAACTGCATTTCAGCTAAGGCTATGAAGAAATTGAAGAATTCGATGAAGAATCTTTGAAGACTAGTGAGCAAATGTTTAATTCATTAAAATTCTTAGATTCTTGTAAGAGCCTTACTTAGAGTGCATATTTAGGTTGCATTTCACCTTAAAAGTCTTTAGAAAAACTTTTCTAAAAAGAACCCTCTTGAAAATCTTTTTAGAAAACTCTTTTCTTAAATTTTCATGTTTATTAGTCGACCAATAAACTTACCAGTCGAGTAATCCTTTCGCGCTATATTTTCTAAAAAGTCATTTTTGTTAAATTAGTCGACCAAAGGTTTTATCAGTCGATTGGACAGAATGTCTGTTTTCTGGAAAATTAGCAGCAGCCGACTAATGGTTTTATCAGTCGACTGAACAGAACATGTGTTTTCTGAAAAATTTAGGAGCAGTCGACTAATGCTTTTATCAATCGACCAGACAGAATGTTTGTTTTTCAGAAGATTTTAGCAGCAGTCGACTGAAAGGTTTTTCAGTCTACTGATGATATTATCAGTCGACTAATTTTTCTCTAGTCGACTAAGTTTCAAAAGTTCAGATTTTCAAACGGCTCAATTAACAGATCAGTCGACCGATGATAACTGTCAGTCTACTAATAACTAACTATTAGTCGACTAATTGATGTTTCAGTCGACTAATTTTGTCGTTTTCCTGAAACTTCAAAAAGGCGTGTCTTTTCATTTTTCAAACATTTTGATCATTCAAAATGGACGGTTTTGACACCCTTTCATACTCTCAACGTATGGAATCTTTCAACTATAAATATGAGTGCATTTTACACTCAAAACAACGGGAATTCAATCGATTTGAATCATTTACTTTTTGCTTTTCACTCCTATTCATTCAAGTATTTGTTTTCTCACTCACTTGATATTTTCACTTCAGTTTTTCACTTAAATCACTTTGAGAGATAGTGAATTCGTGAGTAGAGTATTTCAACAACCTCAAAAGTCAATTGCATCTCATTTGCATTAAAAAGAAAGGCTCATAGGTTGTATTGTAAGTTGTTACTTATTTTTCTGTAAAAAGAAGGACTCCTTGGTTTAAAAGGAGTTGTTTGCTTTCAGTAGGGTTGTTACTGAAAGTGGGACCGATTTTGGTCTGTGTGATCTTGTAGTTAACAAGGTTGTTAGTGGAAATCTCAAGTGGGTTTTGCTTGGGGACTGGATGTAGGTCGAGATAGACCGAACCAGGATAAAATCTTGTGGTCTTGTGTGTTTGCTTTTCAAATTGCAAAATCCTTCAATATTCCGCAAACAATTTATAAAAGCACTATTCACCCCCCCTCTAGTGCTTGTTGCCTCGATCCTAGTGCACTTTCAGTTTGAAGGGACACGTGCTTCACGAACAGTTTGCAAAATAATCTTTATTATCACACAAGAAACCCTTTTTCCAGGGAGAGCTTCGACGGAAGCTCGTTCTCCTTATGATCACAAATGTCTTTTGTTAGGCCATCCCATCATCGAGGACCCTTTTTTCAGGGAAAGTGTGATGGACTCGCTCCTCTATGATATCCTTTTCAACCTTTGTTATTGGTCACCTTTCCATAAGACAAGCCTAGAGATAGGGAGTTTTCATGAAAATTTTATTTCTCTTCGAAAGTCATTTTGCAAACACCTCCTCTTCAAGGAAGAAAGGAGTATCTTTTATTACCCGTTCAGGTAAGGGTCAAGCATGAGTCTCTCCTTTGGGGAAATGAGAGGAGAATCTAGCAACAAATATATCATTTAGACCTCAAGCAGTTTCTTTTACCATGAATTTCAAAAACATTTTGTCAATTTATCGTGAAAAATAGTTGTTGATCTCAAAATCTTTATTGCACAAAAGTTTACCTTATATTACCTTCAGTATTCCTTCCAAAAGGACAAATCTCTTGCGAACAAAGATTCAAAATTTAAGATTTTATGTTGGTCAACCAAAAGGATGAAGAAAAATCCTCGATATGACCGGCAAAGGAAAAATTCAATGATGTTGAAAAGCCATAAGTGAGCTGATATTGATCATAGCTATGGCACATTTCTAAAGACTATTCTTCTGGTAATAAGGCAATGGAAATATCCTGGGCGATATAAAAAGAATTTACTTAATCTCAATATTTCTTTAATCAATCAGGCTATAATCAACTATCTACAAAAGGGATCTCTCAATCATTGTCAAGTTGAAGACTGATGGATGAGTTCGACCCCTGGGGCCAAAAGAGACTCGGATCATCTCCAAGTTGAAAGGGTATGTGACGTGTCCTTCCAGGGAAATTTTAAATCATCGCCAAGTTGAAGGCTGATGTGATAAACCTCCTGCCAATCCCTAAAAGATATTTAATCATTGTTATCGTAAAGAGAATTTTCAATTAAAGAGACCATTTTATTAATTCACTTCTCAGGAATAAAGAAGATGCGAAACATCTCCAAGATGAAGGAGCTTGTGACGTGTCTTTCCAAGGCAAATCAGAACATCACCGAGTTGAAGGTTGATGCAATGAAATTTTTGCCCAATCTCAATAAAGCTTACTTTTCATGCCTCAAAAGAGTTTAAAAGATTACCAAGAGATTTCAATTAAAGAGACAATATTACCAATATAATTCTTGGGACCAAAGAAGATGCGAAACATCTCCAAGTTGAAGGAGTTTGTGACGTGTCCTTCCAAGGAAAATCAGAACACGGCTAAGTTGAAGGCTGATGTGATGAAATTCACACCAAACCCCAAGGAAAACTCATTCTCTATGTCTCAAAAGAGTGTAAAAAGATCATCATGGGTAAAACCTAGATATCAAACTGCCAAGAATCATCTTTATTTATGTAAAATTCTTTTATCAATATACTTTCATTGATTGCTTTTATGATATTGAGAACAAATTCATTTATTTTCATATCAAGGAAATGGATAGCTTCCTTAAAGAAACTCAACAGGAATAATTTGATTTTGATTTTGAATTCTACGGAGTTAGCCCAGTTGGAGGTAATACTCTAGGTAGAAGAGGGAATATATTTCAAACAAATGTGCCTACATTTTAATTATTTTGAATCAAATACAATTTTTATCTTATTGGCAATCTTTTCAAGTTATCCCGACATGAAGTGAGAGCTTGATGTCTATTTTGATATATCCCAGTGTTGTTATTATCCCTTTTTAGGACTTGATAACGGAAGTTTTCAAGATCCTTCCCTTTTTGTTTTGATCTGAGTGCCTGGGCTCTCAGATTCGCAGACTTCCCTGTGTACCCCACTGTCTCACCATAGACAGTTCCCGTTAAGGGTAAGGGTTAAACCTAAATTGTTTCTGTAAAAGGTCATCTGTTTTAAAAGCCATTCAGTCTCCGCAATTAGACGCTCAAGATCAATCCTTTTTCAAGCTTTAAGGAACCCCTTTCTTCCTTTTGCAAACCCCTCTCAGATTAATTATGCAAAATTTGAAGGTCCCATCATGGTTTCTTCTTTTGAGGATTCTGCTGCCCCTTTCAGGTTAAGGGTCAAGCCTGAACCTCGTTCTTCCACGAGGTATCATCCCCTTTCAGGTTAAGGGTCAAGCCTGAACCTCATTTTTCTATGAGGTATCGTCCCCTTTCAGGTTAAGGGTTAAGCCTGGACCTCATTCTTCCACGAGGCATTTTGCGTCCCATTCAGGTTAAGGGTTAAGCCTGAGCCTCATCTCGATGAGGTGAATTTTCTTTTTTATTATACATCTCATATCTACCATTATCATCAGAGCCAACTTTTTCATACTCGGTCAGATTCTTCTAACTGGAGCATTTTTATAGTCCAAATTTGGTGCGTTTTTCTTTGCCACTAAGCTCGGCTTTCAACCGGCTTAGTAGCAAAGAGGGGCATATGTAAACACTCCAAATTTTCACCCTCATTCACAAACACCTACCTCCTGCCACTAGGACCCACTTTCTGCAGTCTTCAGGGAACTAACTGGTCGATATTTGAGTCAGAGCTATTCATAGCCCAAATTTTACAAAAAATTCAATACTTCATCCTACAATCAAGATTCAATCCTTATTTTGGCTCAATTTCAATTGTCAGTCCTCATCCTCAGATGAGAATCTCCAAATTCTTTGTCTCTGCCAGGGGTCCGGGATTTCAAGTCCCTCATCCAGGGTTTACATTTCATGTGTCATTGCATATCACTTCATTGCATAACATGTCATTACATCTCATTATCGACACCCGATACTCCTGTTTTCAAAATATTGAATCCAGATTCGAGTTTTAAAACTTTTCTTTCAAAATCAATTTCAAAACCTGGGTTTTTGCATCGATATTTTCCAACTGTTCACCCCCAGGATCTTATTTTCTTCAGAAAAACAATCTGGATTTGCATTAAAGCCAATTTTTAACTGATTTTAATCCTCATATGAGACCCAGCTAGGTGGTGTCGCTTCTGGATTCTTTTATTTATCAAATTTCTCAAAAATCTCAGAGCAATAGTTGGATCAGGATTCTGTCTTTTCATCTTTTAAAACCTTTTCAAAACTCCTTTTTGATTTAAAACTAGATATAGTCATATCCCTTACCCATTCTTTTCATTTTGGCCAAAATCTCAGAGTCCTAGTTGGATCCGAACTCTTTTTTTCAGAGTCCCGGTCGGATCAGGACTTTGCCTTTTACTACCATTTTTACATGTTTTTGAGAAAATCTTTCAAAAATCTTTCATTTTAGCCAAAATTTTAGAGTTCTAGTTTGATTAGGACTCTTCTTCAGAGTTTCATTCGGACTAGAATGCTACCCTAATTTCATCCTTTACTCCTGTTCTTCACTTGTTTTCAAAAACCTTCTCATCTAACTTTCAAAAGAACCAAAATCTTAGAGTCTCAGTAGGATTAGGACTCTTTTTCGGAATCCCAGTCGGATCAGAACTCTATGTTTTACTGCCATTTCTATCTATTTTGATAAGACTTTCAAACTCTTTCATTTTGGCTCAAAAATTTAGAGTCTCAGTCAGATTAGGATCTTTTTTAGAGTTTTGGTCGGATTAGGACTCTATTTTTCGTTGTGATTTTTACTTATTTCCAACCACATCTTTCAAAAGAAGTCAGAAACTCAGAGTTTTAGTTGAACCAAGACTCTATTCAAGAGTCCTAGTTGGATCAATATTCTGATCCTGATTTCAATTTTGAGAAAATCTTTCAAAATCTCTTTATTTATCTCTTCAAAAACCAAAATTGTTACACTTTTATCACAGAATTTTAAAATTCTAGGATTCTATCCCAGAGTCCTAATCGAATCAGGACTCTATCCTGATTTCATTTTCTAACTTCAATTTCACTTGTTTTCAAAAGTTGTTTTTAAAATCTCATCATTTGCTTTCTAGAAAACCAAAATTTTCTAGAGTTCTAGTTGAATTAGGACTCTTCCTTAGAGTCCTAGTCAGATCAGGACTCTGAACCAGACTTCAATTTCTACCTTATTTTCACCAGTTTTTTAAAATTCTCTTGTTTGTTTTATCAAAAAATCTAAAATTTTAAGAGTCTAAGTTGAATTAGGACTCTGTCCCTAGAGTCCCAGTTGGATCAAAACTCTGTTCTGATTTCACTATTTGTTGTTATTTTTACTGGTTTTCAAAAATTCTTTCATATGTCTTTCAAAAAATGACAAAAATCTAGAGTTTTAGTCTAATCAGGACTCTGATCCAGAGACCTAATCCGATCAAGACTCCATCCTTATTATTGTTTCTATTCTCATTCTCATCTTCTCCACCTATTTTTCAAAAATTAGTTTATTTTGCAGAGTTCCAGTTGGTTCAAGACTCTATTTCAGAGTTTCGATTGAGTTTGGACTCTAACCGCGACAACATTTTTCAACTTATTTTCACTAGTTCTGAGAAAATCATTTAAAAACCTCTTCCTTTGGCTTTCAAAAACTTAAATCTCAGAGTTTTAGTTGGTTCATAACTCTGGTCCAGAGTTTCAGTCTGCTTAGGACTTTATTTAAAAAACCTTTGAATTTTACCAGTTGATTTTAACTCCATTTTAGAACTATTTTCAGTCTTTATTTCAACTTTTTCAAAATTTTGATATAGGGCCCACTCAGTTGGTACCACATCTGAAGGAGTTTTGATCTATCCAGGACTCTGTGTCATTTCAAAACTTTCAATTTCAACTCTACTTTTAAACCTCTTTTAAAAAACCTCTCATTTTCAAGTTTTAAAATTGTTTTTGAAAGATCAAACAAGGCCCACTCGAGGTGGCGCCACATTTTAAAAAATCGGGGTTAGATTAAAGGTTGTCAGTGTCCTAGTTAGGTTAGGGGTTTAGAAGAGTTTAAATTGATTTTGAAAAATCCACTTTTACTTTGGTTTTTAACTAGTGGGTTTTAAAGTTTTAAATTAGAGTTTTAAAAATCCAATGTCGGCCCACACTAGGTGGCGCCACATTTGGAAGTCTTTTAGAATAATTAAAAGTTTAATTAGGTGTTAATTAGGTTAGTTAGGGCTAGGGTCATGATAGAAAATCCTCAAAAAAAAGTTGCCCCCATGTGAAGAGTTCTAATTAAACTAGAACTTCCCCTAATTAGACCTAAATTTTTCTCTATTTAAAGAGCCAAAAGGGGGGGTCGACCCCTATTCTTTTCTCATTGTTTTCTTGGAGCTTCTCTCTCCTCTCAGCATCATCTCCCTCCTCCCTTACAGCTGCAACCATCCAAGGTAATGTGTTATGATTTTTTTTATGCTTTTCTTACTTTTTTTTATGTTTTCACCATAGATTCCATCATTGCCGCCCTTTCTTCATTGGATTTGAGTGTGGTTTTTATTCAAGAACCTCAAAATTGGTCCAAGAAGATGATCTAACTCTGTTTAATGATGTTTTTCAGGATTTTAATCCATTAGAGTCATTTAAATATTTTTTTTTACGTTCTTGCCCAATAAAAGAGGAGATTCACTCGTTAAATGGGTCGAATCTCTCTTTTCAAAGGGAAAATCAAATCCAACAGTGTGTTCCCTGGATTTTTTTTATTTCCGTATCATGTTAATAGTTATTTTATTGATTCCAGCATCAAACTCAATTTTGTTATGTTATTTCCTTATTTTTTATTATTTTTCATGTTTAAATAATGTTTTTTAGTGTTTTATTGAATTATCATGTGTTTCAATTCTAGAACTGTAAAGATTGTATTATTTCATGGGTGAATCTTCGTTGGACAAATCTTATTTTTTTAGGTTTAGTTCAGGATTTGTCAGTGACTCCTTGTAAAAAAATCAGATGGTTTTGGGTTCGAAAACTCTGTCAAAAAATAGAATTTTGAACCGTGATTTCTACCCCATGATATCGCTATTGAGATTCAAGAGCAACTTGCAGATGCGATATTTCTATCATCCAAGATCTGATTTACGATCCGTAAATTGAAATAGTTTCATATTGATGTCTAATATTTACTATGATATTTCCAGATTTTTTGGTTTATGTTTACCATTTTTCCTCTATCTAAAGGTAGAATCGGTTTCTCAGAACTCGTTATATCTCGTTTAAACCCTAAGTCGACTTGTGTTGATCATATCTCCCTAACCAAAGATTCGATTGATGATCTGTAAAAAGAAAATCTCTATCTATGAGTCTTCTATGCACTTCTAAAATTTCATAATTTTTTAATGTGGTTTGCTATATTCCCCCATACCAAAAATCAGAAGCATCTGTTTTAACATGTTTTATATTCATTAAATTCAAGCGTATATTTCCGGAATGATATCTCTCTAACTGCGATGATTTTTCCAATCCATAAAAAGAAAAATCTTTGTTTTTCTATCTAGTATCTCTCTGTAAAATTTTATAGATTTCTATGGTGATTTGATCCCTGATTCGGGTTTGACACTATGACCGATACGTGCTTGCGGGCAAAAATCAAATATTTTAGGGTTTTATGCAATTTTTGTATTGAGATAATGTCAAAAATAAAAAAAATTTATTCCATTTTAATTTTAGGGTTATCAGAAGTGCATGTATGAATTTTTATTAATTTTTGAATTCGTTTGATGCTCGATTTGATTAAATTGCAAAAACAGGGTGTCCGCGAAGTCCCGATTCGAGCGAAACACTGATAAAATCATGATTTTTGTGATATTTTTTATTTTTTTATAAAATTTTATGTTTTTAGGGTTTGTTCATGTCTTTCATCATGCTAGGGTGATTCACACTCAATTTTGTGGTTATCTAATTTTATTTAAACCCTAAATCCAAGATTTTACCAAAATATTTTTTGAAAACCCTGATTTCAAGGCCATAGTCTTGTTTTTAGGGGTATTTTTATCAATTTTTCCCAAATTCCAAATTTTAAAGTTATTTATTTTTATTATTTCTTCACTTTTACATTATTCTTTATTATGTATAGATCAGGAAAAACATGAAAAAAGGCTTATATCTGAATAAATCCAGTAATTTCTAGATATTATTGGATAAATCTAGAAAAGCCAACATATCTTCACTAACAAGTTTTCTAGTTTTGCAGAGATATTTCAAGGTTGTATTTCTTTTACTTTCATTTATTTAAATTCAATTAGTGATGTAAATTGTAAATAAATTTGGAATAAGAATTTACTTTTCCTGCTTAGATTAGGGTTTGCATGTGCATATAGTTTAATTTTATAATAATGTCAATGTGTGATGAATGATGATTCATGCATATTCAAACACACCATGGTTTACACGAATGGCACGTGCACCAGCTTCTAGGGAGTTGGTAAACTCGATTGAGTTTGTATTTATGGCCATAGTCAGAATACGAACAAAATCGAGATTTATCATCTTCTTTTAAAGCACAATCAACCTACACTGTTAGGCTATTTTTAAAATCATTGCATATTTCAAAGTTTTCTAAATTCTTCTCCTTTTAGAATCAAATGGATTATATTCAATGCATATCTATGGCCATAGTCAGGGATGTGTGGAGAATTTAATCCATAAAAATTCTATAAGGCACAAAAATTTCTTTTCAAACAATTTTCTCAGAAATCTTCTCTCAAAATCATATTCATACATCATTTAGGTTTAGATGGCATCACGAAAGTATTTCACAGGACCACACACCCCTTTCTTTTAATTTATTTCTCTACTTCATCTTAGAAAAATCAATTTTTCTTAAATTTACCCTGATTTTCCTCAAAATTGATTTTCTCAAAAACCCCTTCATTTTTTCAAGAATTTTTCAAGTATTTCCCAAGCTCAATTCACGGTTTTTCAAGTTATATTCTCAATATCAAAGTTCTAATTCAGAGAAATGAAGTTTTTCCAAAGTTATTTAAAATCTCTTCAGAAATTGATTTTCATAAGGCATCAAAGATTTCTTCAGAAATCGGTTTTCCTTTCTTCAGAAATGCTTTCTCAACTGTGATTCACGATTTTCAAAGGATCATATTTTCCAAGAATTTTCTAAGTATTTCAAATCTCTGAAGCATACATCATGTTTTCAAGTCTACATTTTTTGAAATTCATAACACATGCCTGATTATTTGTGCATTTAGGAATAGAACATTGATTTAGACACTTGAACAAAGCAAAGCATATGATTGATCCTTGGTTCAATTACCCCTGGTAAAGGTGCCAGAAACGGTTGAACCTCGTACCGACAGGCGAGTCTCATTCTTCGGAATTATCCTACATTTTAAAACGGAGGTGAGTTATTTTCAAAATCTTTTTCACAGGTCAGTTTGACTTGCAAAAGTAAAATTTTGCAATGATAACAGGTTTAGCGACCGTGATGGGACCTGTCTTCGCCTGATCAACTAGTGCTTTGTTCTATTCAACTTGTCAAAATCGTGTTCTAGAATGTCAGATCTATTTTGATATCATGTGAACCTAGGAGCCTGGACTCGAACCCAACTGACATGGATTTCATATAGACTTAGGCATGGTTTGGTAGGACTGATTGAGGAGGCATTATTCATGCTCACACTAGACTTAGGTCAAATACAATCCTCCTTAATCTAGTATCTGATTGAAAACAATGTTTGCTTCTCATAAATTTTTCAAAACTCTACTTCTTTAGGTCTTAGAGCCTTCTGTTTTCTTGCATGCTGGTCATTTTTAAAAAACAACTCCATCTATCTTTACCTAGTCCTCACATTGCTGGGCTTTCTTCCAGAACCATAGTTCGAGACAAAGCCTCACAACTGGGCCACATATTTGGGTTAACCCCCCCCCCCCCTTGCCACGTACCGAGGGTCGTAGTCCAAAGTATATCGGCAGACACTCAAGGATATTGGAAAACATGAACCTAGAACTAGAGAAATTCTTTTATGCCACGTACATCGAGCTTTGGCATGAGTATATAGGCATAGCATGATTGGACACAGATGATATGAGCCTTAGCGTTAGGATTAGAGTCCTACAGCTATTTCAAAACTTATGTATCTAGAGTCAGCTTTTAGGGAATGTCATATGTGCATACTTATTTGTGCAGGATGTGATTGAATGTACTTTGGTTATTTTCTTTTATTCTCTTTATTTTCTCACATTTTCTATAATTTTCAGAAAATACTGGATGATTTTTCAAAATCCCCTATCTTCCATTTGCTTTCATATATTACCAAACATTTCTCTTTTTATTTCCTCAAACCCTGGACAATTTTCCCAAAACCTCTACTTTCTTCAAAACTCTAGGTGATTTTCATCCTTCCTTTCCTCTGGATCTCGAAGTTCCAGCCTTGTTTTTATCCTGTCTACAATTTTTTTAAAAATCATGTAGTTTTCCTCAAGTCTTGTCCTTACTCTTTTATTTTCCAGTCTATTCTGATGACATCCAGTCAGCTTAATTCAGTCTTTCCTGAGGGTCATATCTCCTATGAGGTATGGAAAGGTCTCTCCGATTATCGAACACCGGACCTTTCATTCCTCGATGGTACTATTCTTTGCTCTAGAACTTCTCTCATATGTTTCTAGACCATCTGAGTGACTGCCGATTAGAGCTGGCATCAACAGTGGGAGAATAAATCATCAATGGCAATTTGATTCAAGCATTAGCAGAGTGGTGGAATTCGTGTACCTATACCTTTTGGTTCCCGTGGGGAGAGATGACTCTGCTACTGGATGAATTCTTAGACATTATGGGTCTACATATCGCATAATATATTACAAATTGATACAACAATTCAGCATAATAGCTTACAAATTGATATTAACAAACAAAACAATATCTCACAAATTGGTAGTATGTTACTACAACCGTGATTTGCGATAGATTGCATATACTGAGTGAATGGATGATACCAGATGGGTGTGATCGTTGCAAAAAAAATGCTTTTCCTTCTTTTCCTTTCAGCCTTTTCCCCTTTTTTAAGGGGGAAAAAGATAGAAAGAAAGAAAGAGAAAAAAAGAAGAAAGGAAACTCTTTGCAAGGTCTCACTTGACCTTTATTTGAAAAAGATTTATTTTAAAAGATTAACTCGCCTCAGTTTTGAAATTTTGCGGGAAAAATGGAGAGACAGGATTCGCTCGTCGTTACGAGGTTCAACCGTTCTTGGCACCTTTACCAAGGGTAATTGAACCAAGGATCGAATCAATGCCTTTTGTCTTGCCTAAATTTGTCTAAGTGGTTATTCTAAAATCCTAAATACATATGGAATCATACTTGTGCATTGAATTTTGAAAATGCTGATTTGAAATATGATGCATGCTTTGGAAATATTTAAGAAATTTGGATGTTCCAAGTGATTTTGAAACAAGTTTTGAAAATATCTTTGAAGAAGTGGTTCAGAAATTGAACTTGTTTTGAAAAACTAAAATTTGAATCTAAACTTAGAATTTGAAATGAATTTGAGATTTTGAAAAGAAAACTTGAAATTCTGAAGTTGAAATCATAACTGAGATCAAAGATTGAAATAAATTAAAATTTGAATTGAAGAAGGAAGATTTGAAATCGAAAATGAAATTTGGAAAAGAGTGAGATTTGAAAATTAAAGACTAGATTTGGAGTTTGGAAATTGATAAGTCAGAATTTTAAAAGTGAAATAGAATCTTGAAATTAAAAATTTTTGAATTTGAGATTTGGAGTTGAAATCTGGCTTTGAAATTGGAAATGAATTTGGATTCTGAATTTAGAATTGAAAATAGAATTTGAATTTGAAATTGAAATTGAAATTGAAATTGGAATTTAAAAAATGAACTTTGAATTGGATTTTGAAATCGAGAACAAAGTTTGAATTTAGAGTTGGAATTGAAATAATAAATTGAAATTGAAAATAAAAATGGGAATTTACAATCTAGAAATAAACTTTGAAATTGGATTTTGAAGTTGGAATTCAAGATTTGAGATTGAAATTGAATTAGAAATCGATTTTTGAAATTTAATTTAAGATGAGATTTTGAGATAAATTTCAAATATTTGATTTGTAATTGAATTAAGAATTGAAGTAAACTTCAGAATTGAATTTGAAAATGAGAATTCAAAATTTTGGAATTTTTTGAAGGAAAATAAAGAATTTTGAATTTAGCTCTTGAATTTGAAATAAATTTCAGAATTAAAATATGAAATTTAGAAATGTGAAGTTCAAAAATAAGAATTGAAATTTGGAATTTGAAATAAGATAGAATTGAGAATAAAAGATGATTTTGAATTTGTAAATAAGAGTCAAAAAATGATTTTGAATTTAGAAAATGAAAACTGTATTTTGAGAATTTATTTCAAGAATCACTTGGAATTTTGAAGATGACTTGAAATAATTTGAGAAAGAATGCAATTCTATCCTGAATGATGAATGCTTTGAAATTTATTTAAAGATTAGAATTTAAAAGCAAATTTTATTCTTTAATAGAATTGAAATAAGATTAAATCATACTACATTCATGACTATGGTCACAAACATATTATAATCTAATCTATATTTAAATTCTAATAAAGAATAAAATAAATTTTTGTGCCTTTATAGGATTTAAAATAAAATTAACTTTTAATATATCCATGACTATGACCATAAATATATTTCAAGTTAATTTATATCTTAAATTCTGATAGAGGAAGAAAAAGAATGTTTTAAGAAAAATATGATGATTTTTAAAAGAGACCTAAGTGGAGGTCAAATGTTATTCCATAAAAGATAAAAATCCTAAGTATTGTTCACAATTTGACTATGGCCATAAATGTGAATCAATTACTTAAGGTTATTTACCTCTTATTAGAAAGGTGCACGTGTCATTCGTGTTTCACCATTACGAATTTTTGAAATAAAAATAAAATGAGATGTCATAAGCAATTATGAGAACTATATGCTCATACATTCTATTCTAAACTGAAAAGTAGAAGTTCTCATTAATATCAAATTATTACAGTCTTAAATTGAAATTGAAATATCAAAATTCTTAATCTATGAAAGGAAATCAACATCTTCTAAGTTTTTCCTGCAAATATGAGTTAGCACAAGGCAACAAAAATATAAAATATAAAGAAAAATTGAAAATGTTATATTAGCACTGGAATGCATATGATCATGCCTATTCTAGCGAAGAAATAAATATGCAATGTCTAAATGCTATGCCTATGCTAAATGAAGAATGCATATGTATATGCCTAAGTGCTAATGAGAAAATATATATGAAAATGCATGTGCAATACCTTAGGATAATGAAGATCTATATGAGAAGGTATATGCAATGCCTTAGGCTAATGAAGATCTATATGTATTTGCCCAAGGCCATACATATACCCACTGATGAAATGTATATGAGAATGCATCTCCCTACATGCATATGAGAATGCGTGTGCATATGAAAACGTGTATGGAAAAGTGGACATGAGGGTATACATACACATGTATTCCTATAACTAAAAATCCATATAAGAATCGAATATGCATATGTAGTATGTATATTCAACATGCCATTCATGTGCCCATGTGCTAGTGCAGTGGATATGCAGGTTCCATGTGTAGGTGTTGTACAAGTGAAGCAAATGAGGATGTTGGTTGCTAGGCTTGGGCTGGATGTATAGATGCAGGTGAGGTGTGAAGGTATAGGAAGCCACAACAGCCTTAGGGCTGCTGTGCCATGAAAACACAAGAAGCCACAACAGTTGAGTGGAGTTGGTGTGGTGCCAAATATAAAAGGCAAATGCAGCAGTTGCTGCTAATATGCAGTGTGAAGGTGTGAAGGTGTTGTGCAAGTGGTGTTGTGATATGGTGGAAATGTGCAGCAGTACATGGTTGTGTTGTGTGTGAATGCATAGGAAATCGCAACCTGGAAATGCATATGAAATCTCGGGGAGACACAGCAGGGTCTTATGAATGCCCTGAGGTGCTGTGTTGATACATAGTGCGAAGATGTTGTTGAATGTGAGTTGCAAAGAGGACGGGGGCTGTTGAACACAAGTGCAAAGGGTAAAAGTGCAGTGATGCTATGTAGCGCAAGGTGTGGGCAGCTGCTACTGATGGTAGTGAAACTAAGGTGGCTGTTTGGTCTTGTAATGAAGTGTAACATATCACATTTCGGATCTGCACTATGGAATTAAGGACATCAGGCATGTTTTCCAGTTTAGTTACTTGAGTAGAAATAACAGTTGCTTCTCTTTCTTTTCTTTTTTTAATCTGTATGCATGACATCTAGGCATCCCTTCTGAACTACTTGTAGGTTGGCTAATTCTTTTCGAGTTTCAGCGAGTTCTTGCTTGTCCCTTATGACCTGAACGGACTTGTGAACTTCTTGGAGATGCTTTACAAGATCAAAAAAAGAAAATTAGATTTTCTTCATTATACTTATGAGCCAAATCAGAGTGGAACTCATTAACATCCTGCTCAAGAGTGTAGCAGAATGACTCCAATTGTGATAGGCGTCTGTTGATTCCTTCTAGGAAGGCGAATAGATGGCTTTTTCAATCGTAGAAATCACCTCAGAATTGAAACCTCCTTCATAATAAACATTTTCTATCAAGGATCTCCCAGCTCTAGACTTCCCAAAGCTCTGCCTTGATTGGATCAGGAGCAGGAGGGAGTTGGACTGTTATTCTATCTCGAAAACCAGATATCCAAAATACAAATAGAAACCACTTACAGAAAGGACCTTTTAGTTGAATTTCTGCCTTATCTTGACACAAAATTTCTACCAGGTAACAATTATTCTATTTGATTTACAGAAGAAGAAAGAAAAAAAAATCATTGTTGTGAGAGTGCTTTTACCATATCTACTAACTTCTCCAAATGTAACAGACAGACAAGAATCAGCGCATAAACTTTAATATTAGGCAACCTATCACATCTTGACAAAAGCCATGCATATTGAAATGCCCCAGACATTGTTTAATAATCAGTGCCCAAGAATGAGCCAGACCATAACTATACCTAAGCTTACTAAGACAGGTATCCCCTATATTCTTGTAAAAGAACATGAACAACAACGAGATATGATGGGATCTATCAAACCAAACTGTGCCTTGAGAGATAATGCATATGGTGACAAGCAACAGAAGAGTGAGACAGTAGAAACCATTGCAGTGAAAGTTGTAATCAAGTGTGAAACATAAGAGAAGAGGTAGATGTCAACAAAAGCCTACAGGAACTAGCAAGTGGGATGCTGTGAATGAATATGTTGTGAAATTCGTTGAACTAACTAATCTCATAATGTTAAACCTGATTTTACAACAAGGCAAAAGCATTTTCATGGTAATTGTTGGCAGGCTTTTATAGCAAATGGGATAAGATTTTATAGCAAGTTATAACAAATTTTGATAGCAAATGAAATAGGAATTCACAGTAAATCAAATGCAGATGCTGGATCGAAGGGTATTGATATGATGGAGATGGGGCGAAAGGATATTCGGATTTAAAGATATCAATATAATGCGAGAATGATTGTGAATGCATAATAACTAAAGAAACTTGATGCATATGTAAATCAGAAGATATCTACACGCCGATGGAGGGAGGGGAGACTAATGAAACATAGGTGTGTGAATGATGAGACTACATGAATGATGATGTTGAAATGATAAAAGATACGCATAAATGAAAGAAAATATAGGTATATGACAGAATGCAAATAAGAGTTAAACACACAACAGATGGATGTCGATGACAAATCAAGACACAGATGAACAAATACAAAGATGATGTGGTATGCCAAAGATGGACAAAATCCAAGATGATGCTGAACAGAAAATGGAATGCATGAGATCTTGATGCATAAAAACAATGACATAACAAAAGGGGAAAATGCTGAATAATAAAAAAAATGAGTGGTATGATGATACGCAGGATAAACATAATGAAGTTGAAATTAAAACAGAAGATTAACTATGAAATGGATGAATAAAATGGTGCGATAATTGAATCAGTGCCCATACCATGAGATGCAGGAACAGTGGATGATGCTGATGACAGATCAAAACGAAATGGATGAATGCAAAGATGAGTATGCAAACGATATGCTGGTAATATAATGCGGATGATATGCAGTAAAATTAAAAGAACTTGATGTAGTAAATGTGATGCTCAATTGCAACAATGCATTGTAACCAAAATCAAATAATACAGAGAAATGAACGACGATGCAATGAAAAGAAAGAGAACAAGTGAGAATTATCAAAGAATGTATGATTCGATTGGGTATCACACATATGGAAGTGAAATCCAAATATGCTTGTTCCATATGAATGAATCACAGTATGCGATTAAATTGAATCATGGGTAATCAGATGCCGCATAGATGGAATGAAATCCAAATGTGTCATCCGACACCAATCCGTGAACAGATCATAATGCAGAAACATTATGAGAAATAAGGGTGGAAAAGAAAATGAAGGAGGAAAAAAGGGGATAAAGAGAGAGAGAGAGAAGAAGAGAAGAAAAGAGAAGCATACCTGAATCAGGCTAAGTTGAGGGAATTCTCTTTCGCGCCACTGCCTGATGGTTCACTGATGAGGAGCGAATCAAAGAGAGGGAAAAAGGAAGAAGGAGAAGAAGAAGAAGGGAAGAGAAGAAGGGTATGCGAGAGAGGATCAGAGAGAGGTGGTGGGGTGAGAACGGATCAAGAGGATGCTGGGGTGAAGACGGATGAGAAGATCCTCTGCGATGGTCATTTAAATAAGGTGAGACCGTTAGAAATTTTTCAAAACGGGTCCCTTAGGTTTTCAAAATTTTCAAAAAGAGGGCTCCTTTACAAGGTTTTTCAGAAAAGGGGGTAAAAGTTGCTTTTCTGAATTTTTTTCTTTTATGTTTTCATTCTATTTTTTTATTTTTGAAAGAAAAACCCAAAAATATAAGAGGAACACGAAAGATTTTAAGAGATGAGATCCAGATGAGGTTTTTTTTTTTAAAGATTTACGAAAATATTAAATCTGGAATTTTGAGGTTTTTACAAAAAAAGAGTTTTTTGAATAACAAAGTTTAATTTTAAAATTGGGTTTCAAAACAGATCTGGATTCAAGGTTTTGAGAAAATATCGAGTTTGGACCTCGAATTGAGAAAAAGAGAGGAGTGGATCCAAATGGATATCGGATTTGGATTAAATGTTTGAGTTATTTAGAAAATTGATTTTGTATTTTTAAATTTTGAAAACAGGGGAATCTAGCTCAAAATTGGATTTGGATATTTGATCTGGATCTGAGGTTGAATCAAGCACAAAAGATAAATTTGGATTTCGGATCTCCAAATGAATCCGAGAAATGATTAGAAGTTGATCAGAAGTTGACCCAATTATTCAGAAGATGGGGGCTAGGGGCAAAAAGGAGATTTTTAAAATTTTGAAAAATTTGGGGTGTTTACAATGGGGTAGAGACCCTTCCTCGCATATGTAAACAAGCATTCTTGTCAACAGGTCCCAGCGTCTACCAAATATTGTTAAGTTTCCAACCATCAAAAGGACAAGATCCACCCGCAATAACAAAACAATGCTTTAATGGCACTCATGACGACATATGTTCTTCAACGATAGCATGATGACATTGAAAGGTACTCACGACGCCTTAATGGCACTTGTTGGAATGTTTGTGTGTCATTGCTTTCTTCCATAATGCCTAACGACAATGAAAAAGAAGAGAAGACTGTAAAAAGAGATGGTCAACAAATGCCCTATGACGCCCACCAATGATCAAACCAGTCGATCACGAACCCGGGAATGTTTTGTAACACAAGGTAAGAACGAGAAGGCGGCAATGTGTTGTAACACAAGCTAAAAACCAAGGCGGGAACCTTGAATCGAGACGACGGCAAAGGCTGCTACTCTGGTGGCAAAGTTTGCATCGTCAAAGAGAGCTCCTATTATAGCAGATGGTGCAAAAGTTTACTACTTAAGGCAAAAATGGAACATTTGGACTTTAAAGAGTTAACATCATGCTTGACTTTCTGAATGGAGGACATTTTTGTCTTTTTCTTGAACCGTCGTTTTTCTTTTTTTTGAATAGAGGACATTTTTGTTATTTTCTCGAACTATTGTTTCATGGCGAAAATAGCAGGAAATGATACTTATGTCTTTGCAACCGCACCGGACTCCAATGCTAAGTGATGCTGACACACACGAGAATACGAGCCTCATGTGCTTATATACATGGCGCTCATTGGGACCCCTGAACACACATTGTGGCTAACGGCCGTCTTCGGGGGAGAACACACACCACCCTCCCATTTATTTGATATATATGTATACATATCATTACATATAATATATGAAATATAATATACATGTTATGTATATTATACATAAAAAGATGGCCATACATATATAATAAAAATATACAATAAACATATTGTAAAAATATCAACATAATACATTTTATATATAATATAATAATGATATATTATAAAATATATATACTTTTACATATTTTATATAAAATATGGAGCTGGTGTGACCTGACCGAGTCATGACTCAACCATGACGAGCTGAGTGATGAGTCACTGGGTTCTAAAACCATGTTCATAACTGACCTCTTATTTGCCTCCGGCCAGTCACGTGATAGCAGTTCGTGGGCTCCACAGCAGAATGAAGGGATTACTCAAAATGTTGTCGTGCAATTAGGAAGGGCACGTAAGGGATAGGTTAAGTGATCCCCGAATCCCAAGTTCATTGATAGCCCGCATGACATCATCATCAGCGGCACTGCTAGCAGCCGTTGATCTCTTAAATGTATACATGGGCAACACTGTCATAACATCAAAGGTCAGTGATTTGGCAGATCACCTAATTGGTTTGCTCTCCATGGACATGGAAGGAGTTTCATTCATCAAGATAAACTGCATGTGTAGATTGGACAGTGAGAACTCCAACGTACTTTTGACATGATTTTTATTAAAGGTGATCAGGTCCAAGCAATCCACCAAAACAGAGGGCCTTTTAAACAAATGGAAACTGTTCATTTTGCAACTGTTTATCTTGATAATGATGACATCATAAGGATTCATGGGACCCATCTAGGTGAGAACCTTCTGTTTGACAGGTTTCTAGGGAGCCTGGATCGGGTGCCATATGATTGCACAAAAAAATCGTGCATTAAGCATCCGATTACCCTCCATCACGTCTTGGGCCCCACCATAAACGCTCTGTCCCTAAGATGGAGAGTGATAAGGTGCTTAATGCACAAATATTTGTGAATCATATGGCACCTGATCTTTTCACCATTCTAGGTGGCTCAACTTAGTGATGAACGGCATCCAAGGTTACATAAAGCGCTCTTTCACCTGATTCAGCTCAAGAACCCGTTATGAATCAGATAGATGTCATCAAGGAAGATGAAGCAACACATATTTTTGTGCAATCACATTGCACTTGATCCCTGGTTGCTAGAAATGCTATCCCATAATAGCCCATGAAATGGCTCATTATTATTTTCTCCTACCGGAGAGCTAACATTGCAGCATATGTAATATCGTGTGTTTTTATATTATGCTAGATTTAGAAATTCTGAAAATTTTGAATAAGTGTTGTAGAAATATTGGTAAAAATCTAGATGATAGGTTATGATATTTGAGTTTGGGCTTCGCTCAGGTCTCATCGGCAACAACTAAACGAGCCAATTAAAAGGTGATAAAAACTTTTATTTTTAATATTTAAAATCAAGCAAAATTCAAGTTAAATTTAAGCAAAGTTTGAGGGCCAAATTCAAATTATATATCGATAGATGCACCTCAAAATTCTAAGTTCAACGATATTTGATTTTTTTGAATTCGGGTTACGGTTGGCTTGAAAATCACATTTTTTCAAAAAAGGCCTGTTTCGATGAGACCGGGTCTGAATTAGATCATACTAGATCCGATTCATATGATCCAAGTTAATAAGGAACTGGACTTAGTCCAAGACCTATATTAATTAGGATCTTATCCAGCTTAGGATTCATATAGATTTTGGATATGAATTTAAATCTTAGATTTGGATCCAGATCCAAAATCTAGATCTAATGAAATTAAAGTTGTAAAATTAGTATAAAGATTTAATTTGAAGATATTTAATGTTAAAAAGACTCCCATAAGGGTAAGGCACCCTTTGGAATTTTTTGAGTAATTATTAATTAATTATTTTAATATTAAAATTAAAAAAATTCAAAATTTGCAAGATAAGGAGCAGCTAGGGTTTCTAGAGGGGGCGCCACCCTCTAGAAGAGTCCAATGTTACTATGAAATAAAAAAAAAGTTGAAATAGTAATTAGAAAAAGAAAAGATTGGAAAAGTCAAAAAGAAAACTGAGAAAAATTAGGAAAGAGAAATTGTAGATAAAATGAAAACTCTATCTCCAATGCCCATATGAGAAACCCTAGAGAGGGCATCACCCACTAGGGGTTCTCCATTATAAAACTTCAAAAAAAAAAGGAAGAAAGAAAAGAAAGAAAGAGAGAGAGAGCTCGTGGGAAAGGAAGAGAAGAAGAAACAACAAAAGGAAGAAGAGAAAGGAAAAGATCCATCTCCTTCTCTGGTCATCCGATGATTTCTCAGATTCTTTTTCTAATTCCAACTAAGGTATGGGTTTTTCTTTTGATTTGAATAGAGAAAAAGAGCCTAAATTAAATTTAAGTGATATTTTTTAAGGAAACCATGAATCTGATTTGGTTTCCCATGTTCAACTTATAAAAAAAATGATATATGCACGTATAGTTATGTGTATTTTAGATTTAAACTATTTTTCATAGCAAAAGCATGTTTTATTTATGATTAATGCACATATATGTGTATGCAAACACACACACACACACACACATATATATATATATATATATGAGACGTTGTCCATGTGAATCGTAGCCATGGTTTGGGCCAGATTCAACCCAAATTGAGTCTGCCGCAACATTGTATATATATATATATATATATATATATATATATATATATATATATATATATATATATATATATATATATATATATATATATATATATATATGGGGGGGGCTTTAATGGGTCCAGCCGACTGCAGTTAGCTAGGCAGTTTCGAAGTTTGTTAAGCCCCAGCCGATTGTCGGTCGACTGGGCAGATTTATTTTCTGTTAAGCCCCAACCGACCAACAGTCGGCTAAGCAGATTTATAACTATTTTAAAAAAAACTAGACAGATTCATTACTGTTTTAAAAACTGGGCATATTCATAACTGTTTTTAAAAAAAAATGGGCAGATTTGTAACTGTTTTAAAAGCTGGGCAGATTCACACCCTGTTGATCCAACCGACTGCATCGGCTGGGCAATTTTTAAAAAAAAGATATACAGATGTTAAATGTTCAGATTTATATGTTAATGTGTATGTATGTTAAATGTCCAGATTTACATATGCTAAAAGTTTATATTTATGTCCAGATTGACATATGTTAAAGGTTCAGATTTATATATGTTGAATGTTTAAACTTATGCATGTTGAATATTCAGATTCATGTATTTGCCTATGTCCAGATCATGCATTTTTATGACTGGACTGTTATGCATGTTTTCATATGATTATTAGGCATGCTTTCATGTAATTATTGGAAATAATTTCATGTGATTACCAGTGATGTTCTGTGTATGAGCAGCATAGCTTCGGGCTCGGTAGCTCTGTGTTATAGCTCGAGTTGCCTGATTTTAACAAAACTATTGATTGTATTCATGATCATGCAATTTAACACAATAATGGCATAGATGTGCATATTCTGAACACTTGAATTTTTGCAAGTTGCTTATGTTGCATCAATATAGTCATATGCATACTTGAATGATATGCATGAGATAAAACATGATGTGTTCATACGTATATGAAATTTGTTATTCATGTACATTCGTATGGTGTGTGAATGAATGCACATTTGTGAGCATGTTGAATGATTACATAGTCACATGTTCCTTATGGTTTTTGCATAAGATGCATTAGTGGTCAGATGTGAACCATTGTAGGCTATGTGAGCCATGAGCAGGTATTGCTCTAAGTTTTTGTTAAATACATTGCAAAATCTATAAAAAATTATTGGTTTTCTAAACTAATTACACTATTAAATATTATAACAGACCAAGGTCCCATATCGTGTTTTGTATGTTGATTTGCAAAATGAATAATGTGTAAAGAACCTATCGTTCGATAAAAAGAACAAAATAGTGTAATTAATGTTTCTTCCTAGATGTCCCTTCCATAGTGTGAGAATCCTGGATGACAGTTTTGAGAAACCGTGAGGATATTAAAACTCTATGTACGATTGTGCCCCTAAACCCAATATGGTAGTTCACCTCTCGGACATGATTTTAGAGAGCTTTCCACCACTTTGCCTGGGGGTGGTGTGTAGACATAGCTATTGTTATTAGTATACCAAGAAAGTAGCATTAATGGATGTCTAATATAAAATACTTTCATAGCTTGAGAATCTAAAATAAAGAGATCCTTCTGGTATGCTGGGTGAGACATGTTGACATATGTAAATTATTAATCCTTACATATGTGCCTATTATCAAACCAATTATATCAAAACATATACACAATTTTTTCATATATATTTAAATTCAATAATATCTTTTAGAACAATGTAATAGTCTATATCAAGCTCTCTTATATCGCCTTCACACCTAACCAATACCCCACTGTTCTGAGAACTATGGTCTTCATTGTGAGACTATGTATGAAACCTAATTCTATTCACATGATAAGTTTGATAGGACTATGATTCATGCTCACATCCTCTTACAAAAATTCATAATTTTGGAAAAACAACCTTGTGATTTTGTAGAAACCAACTTGCAAACTCTTGGTCATGTCATATTGTAGCTTCTTGAACATTGTTGCACAAGTTGTGGATTATCTCTCTATGTTCCCTTAGATACAACTCATATTCAACATAGTTATTCAATACATATCGATAAGTTTTTGCACGTTTAGAATCTGAAAGTATAAGTGGTAAACCGCCTCCGACTTTCACGCAAATGTTATGTGAGAATCCAGATAAATTGGGTGTCCATTTCTATGTTAGGCCTATCATCATGCCAATCTCGATGGTTAAATCGCGTATCAATACCACTAAGAAACATTGAGCAAAATGTCACACATTCTGCTGAAATATATCTCAACAATGTAGGTTTTTGCTCCCACTTTGTTCTTCATAGTTTACATTAATCTACCAAGGAATCCCTCGATCGAATACATCCAATAATATTGTACTCGTCCAATAAGTTCGACCTTATATGGTAGATGAATGGCTAGGTGCACCATGATGGTAAAAAATGTGGGTGAAAATATCTTCTCCAAAGCACATAAGATTACTAGAATATTTTTCTTCATCTTTATTAAAACATATTTTCTCAATGTTCTTGCACACAATAGTCTGAACATATCGCTCAAACGGATCAAAGGCATGCCAATTATCTTTTTTAGATATCTATGAACTGCAATAAAAAGTAGGTGTTGGAAGAAGACATGGCTATCATGACTCTTCATTCCTGAAAATTTAGCATTGTTTATATTTACACATCACTCAATATTAGATGTGTAGTCATTAGGAAACTTCACATCCTTCAACCAATCAAGAAACTCCTTTTTATGCTTACTTGAAAATGTGTATTGTTCATGTGATTTGTTCGGTGTTGCACCGCTTCTGTCTAAGTGCAGGGGACGACATATCTTTCTGAGTCTTAAATATTTCTATGCATTTTTATTGTTCTTTGTTTTCTCCTTCACATCGAGCAGTATATATAAGATATTGTCATATATGTTCATCTCAACATGTATCACATCTAAGTTGTTTCTTAGCTTCAGTGATGACCAATATGGTAGTAAAAAATATATTTTTTTGTATCCAATTTAGATATTGTTTGTTGGCAACACATTCTTTTCTTTTTCCATTAATCCTTACTTTTTTGAAATCAACAATAACATTACTTAAGCTATTTGACCTTATATTGATATTATAAACTAGACATGTAAGATTTTCCTTCGTAGACCACCCTGATAAGTTGTCATATGATAAAAAATCATTGATAGTCTATATTATTATTACTCGCATCTGAAATATCTCTTTAGTTGATGTATCATGTGTGCTAATGCCTTCATCCCATAACACTTGCAAATCTTTGACTAATGGCTACATGTAAACATTTATTTCATTTTCAAGTGCCTTTGGTCCAGAGATGTGTAGGAAAAGTTGTATGAAAGGATCTTTCATACAATCCATGGAAGCAGATTATATGACAATAATACTACGGGTCATATGTTGTATGACAGGATCATATTTCTGGATGGATTTAAATCATTGTTTGCCAAGCCGAGACAAACATTGCAAGGTTCCATCACGAATGATATATGTTCTTTGGCAAACTCCTTCTGTACTGCAGAATCTAATGGATGAATTAGTATGTTTTCATCACTTACATGTCAGACCTTCTGCCACCTCATATTTAATGTTTTTTCACTATCAAGAACAAGCACTACAACCTGGTTTTATGAAAAAATGTCATAACATCTTTTGATAAACTTTCATTCTTTTGCCTTTGTGTGGTTTTTATCTTGAAGCATTGCATTATTTTCTTTTAATGCTCCTCTTAGAAAAGTACGCTTCATTCATGCATGCATCTATCTTCATGTAATTAAAGTTCGTGTGATTAACAAATTTATTTGCCTCATAGTAAGAGTTTGGCAATCCTTTTCACTCAGGAAATGTGTTCTTCAACAAATCAATTAGCATGTCGAATGATTTGTTACTCCAATTGTTCATTGATGTAATATATAACAACTTGATAATGAAAGCGAGTTTTGTTAACTTTGTACAGTTTAGATATAGATTGCTTTGAACATCACCCGTTAAGTCTTGAAGGGGCCTCTATTTGCCATCATTATCTGAAGTTGGATCCAATGTTGTTTCCATAATAACGTTGTTCAACATTTCTTTGACTTGATCATGAACCTTTGTCATATCATCACTCTTATCATAATGTACATGAACTGCATTATCATGGGCTTGAGCTACACTCACATGAACTAAATATATTCTATGGTAGAACCACGTCCAATCAAGTGTAGTTTGATTTGTGATAGAACTTTATATTTTTTATTCTTAGAGTCTCGACATGGGCATCACATTCTAACAACAGAGTTGACATGGGCACGTGACGCTTCAAGGAATCAATCAATTCTCGATGTATAATTCTATTGTGAATGTGTATCTAGGATGGATCCATATTCATAGATGACAACCCCACTATATTTAATAAGAGAATATTTGATTACTGGCATTTATAAATGAAACACAATTTTTTAAAATTCAAAAAAATGCCCCTAAAATTTTAAGTTTTTAACATTCACATAAATATGACTTTCATTATTGAAAGTCAATAAAAAATCATTGAAATCAAAGCACAACGAAAACCCACTTAATTAATCTCTTTCCCTCTTCCTTCTCTCTATCAATATAGTGCTAACTATATTGACTATGAAGATTAAATCTGCAAGAACAACCTCAGTATATATGCTATAAAAAAGAAAGCATGTAATTCTCCAAAAAATTAGATTAAAAAAATATTTTAGATCAACGCATTCAAATATATAACGCCCTAAATCCTTATAGGTACCTAATGATTTGTTATGCTAATAGTGAGCATAACCAACTAAGAAAAAACTCTACATATGCAAACAGATACACACAAAAAATCTACATATGCAAACAGATAAACTCTTAGGTTCAGGTCTCATAAAAAAAATGTTTTAACATACCTATATATAGGGATGGTCTAGCGGCAGTCCGACAGTGGTCTGGTGGAAAGGAAAGAGGTGGATTGAAGGCGGCCAGCGAGATCGCAGAGAGAGGTCTAGTGAGATCATAGAGAGAGAGAGAGAGGTTCGACAATGGATCGACAGTGGTTCGGAGGTGATGAGGGGGGAGGATTGGAGGTGTCCAGCGAGTTTGCAGAGAGAGGTCTGGTGGCGGTCTGACAATATCGCAAAGAGAGAGAGAGAGAGAGAGGTTAGACGAGATCTAGAGATAGAGGTCTGGTGGTGGTTCGACGTGCGTGCATGCACAAGAGGGAGAGATAAAAAAGGTCATCGGGCACTTTTTAAATATGTCTATATAATGGTGACATAACTGTCACTATTATAGAGTAAAACCCTATAATGATGTGATTGATATGTCATCGTTATAGTGTAAAACCTTATAAAGTGTTTTAATAACAATATTTAATGGCCAAGAATCTCATCGTTACATATATGTCTTTAATGATAATAAAACTCTCATCGTTATAGAGTAGAACCTTATGACGGTGAGATTCAAATCTCGTCATTAGTGATCTATAATAGTGAGATTTTATGACCATTAAATATTGTTATTAAAGTGTTTTAACCGTAATATTTAACAACCACATAATCTTATCGTTATAAGCATATCTTTAACTATGACAGATGTTGTCATTATAGATGTGCCTTTAACGATGAGAGTTATATCAAGGACGAGGCATTCATGGCCCGGTCTAACTCATTGTTATTGATTAATTAATAATGGTGAGACACAAAGTTGTAGTAGAGTAATAACAATGTGATATTTATGTCTCATCTATTACCTATTAATTAGCAATGACTCCTCTCATCATTATTGTTTCATCAATAGCGTCGAGTTTTTTTCTTGTCATTAAAGAGTTGTCGCTATTGACCCTCATCCTTGTAGTGACATTTGGATGTCGCCATTAAATACATATTTACAATGACAAGTTTATCTGATCGTTAAATATTGTCATTAAAAGAGTTTAACAGTTATATTTAATGGACAGAAGTTCTCGTTGTTATAGATCAATAATGAGAAGATTTGAATCTCATTGTTATAAGGTTTTACTCTATAACAGTGAGAGTTATATCGTCGTTAAAGACATGTATAATGGCAAGATTCTCTATTATTAAATATTATCGTTAAAATACTTTAACAACAATATTTAACGACCATGGAATCTCGTTGTTATAGATCAATAACGGTGAGATTTGGATTGCATCATTATAGGGTTTCACTATATAACTGGGACAATTATATCCTTATTATAGAGTCATATTTAAAAAAAGGCTTGATAGGCCCTTTTTATATTTCTCTCTCTACGATCTCGTTGTACCACTAGCCACCACCTCCAATCCTTCTTCCTCGATCTCGCTCACCGTGGGTGTTCTGAGCTCTCTCTGTTTGTGTGTATACAAGGAAACCCTTTCTCTCTCCCTCATCTCCTCACCATGGGTTTCTCTCCGACGAGTACCCTGACAATTCGACAAGAGATTCTCTCATCAATTGTCACCTCCTTAATCTCTCTATGTCTGCAAGGAAGCAAGTTTCTCAAGCAAGCAAACCCTAACTCCACTCTTTGTGGTTTTCTTTTTTTCTTTCAATAAAATTTCTTTTGAACCCTTTGATGCAACTTTTTTAATAAGGCATTTTAAAAATATATTTTCAATAAAAATGTTTATGCAAACCGTGTATCAAATAATAAAAATTGATTAACACTAGTGGTGAAGTCTGGGTCAAATTTAGGGAATGAGAAAAGCACTTTTGTACCCCACACAATACTTCTTTGTTGCCTTGAAAATTAATTAATTAATTAAAATAAATAAAATGGAGTGCTGCCCTCTGTAGAGGGCTTACAAAAAAATAATAAATGATTTTATTACATACCCAAATTAATAAAATTAAATTTTTTTATCTAAAAGAAAGAGGAAAAATGTTCTTCTATGCTTGAGCTTCTTGTCCTTTCCTTAAATGGTTATGATCTTTATAAGGGCTCTCTGAGAGGCCTGAAAGGCCTTTTGATTGGACCTTTTTAGGACTTGAGAGAGCTCTTTGGGGGCTCATTTTGGGGCTCATTGCACATCTGAATGTTCTTCTATAAAAATAAACAGACGAAACACAAAAATATGAGAAAAAACTACAAGAAAATCACGAGTTAGTTTTAAGAAAAATCACAAAAATACTAAACAACTATGAAGTACACTACACTAAAAGAAAAGATAACATAACTAATTCTATAACTAACATAAAATAACTGAAAGTGCAGTAGAATCGAGGCAACAAGCACTAGAGAGGGGGTGAATAGTGCTTTAAAAATTATCTACGGAATTTTGACGGATTTTGCAATTCACAAAGCAAGCACACAAAGAACACAATAATTTATCCCGGTTCGGTCTTTCCCGACCTACATCCAGTCCCCAAGCAAAACTCGCTTGAGATTTTCACTATCAACCTTGTGTAACTATAAGATCATACAGACCAAATTCGGTCCCACTTTCAGTAACACACCTACTGAAAGCAAACAACTCCTTTAAACCAAGAAGTCCTTTCTTTTACAGAAAATTGAAATAAGTAACAACTTACAAAACAACCTACGAGCCCTTCTTATGAATGTAAATGAGATGCAATTGGCTTTTGAGGCTGTTGGAATACTCTACTCACGAATTCACTATCTCTCAAAGGAATTTGAGTGAAAAACTGAAGTGAAAATATCAAGTGAGTGAGAAAATGAATATGAGTGAAAAGCAAAGAGTAATTGATTCAAATTGATTGAATTGCAGTACTTTTGAGTGTAAAATGCACTCATATTTATAGTTAAAAGTTTCCATACGTTGAGGGTATGAAAGGGTGTCAAAACAGTTCATTTTGAATGATCAAAATGTTTGAAAAATGAAAAGACACACCTTTTTAAAGTTTCAGGAAAAACGGCAAAATAAATCGACTGGAACAGTAGTTAGTCGACTAATAATTAGCTATTAGTAGACTGACAGTAATCATCGGTCGATTGATCTGTCAATTGAGCCGTTTAAAAAATTGAAGTTTTGAAACTTAGTCGACTAGAGAAAAGTTAGTCGACTGATAATATCATCAGTAGACTGAAAAACCTTTTAGTCGACTGTTGCTAAATTTTTCTGAAAATATATGTTCTGTTCAGTTGACTGATAAAATCATTAGTCGACTGCTGCTAAATTTCCAGAAAACAGACATTCTGTCCGGTCGACTGATAAAGTCATTAGTCGACTAATTTGACAAAAATGACATTTTGTTTAAAAAATTTGGCGCGAAAGAATTAGTCGACTGGTGAGTCTATTGGTCGACTAATAAACACGAAAATTTAATAAAAGAGTTTTCTAAAAAGATTTTCATGAAGGGTTCTTTTAGAAAAGTTTTTCAAAAGACTTTTTAGCTGAAATGCAACCGAAATATGCACTCTAAGTAAGGCTTTTACAAGAATCTAAGACTTTTAATGAATTTAATAATTGCACACTAGTCTTCAAAGATTCTTCATCGAGTTCTTCAATGCTTGTCATCTTTCTTCATCACCTTAGCTGAAATGCAGTTGATTCACTTGCTTATCATCAAAACCTTGTACTTGAAGTATCATGTATGGCTTCATTGTCGTAACAATCTCTCCTTTTTTTATGATGACAAACTTAATCAAAGATGAAGCATTTAGATACATAGATGGAGATTTTACTCCCCCTATCAATATGCTACACAACATTAAAAGTAGGACATTCAAAGCACATATATCACATATTAATGGTTTGCATTTCCATCATTACTTCATGCATTTTTAAAACTTTTTCATAAATGCAATTTTCAATGCTTTCTCATGATATAATTTCCATGTCATAATGCAATATTCAATTTCTATCTTTTTCTCTTAATTTCTCATTTCTCATGCAAGGTCTATCTTTTTCTCTTGTAATTTTCATGCATGTGTCTACCAAATTCTATCTTTTTCTCCCCCTTTGTCATAATAAAAAAGAGTAAGGGCAGAAATAGCATAAGCAAAATGTAAATTCAAGTTCAAAATATTACAACCCATAAAGTATCAAAGTTCAGTAAAGACAGAAAACAAAGATCAGAAAAGTGAGTTGAGCAAGTCCTTGATTGCAGTAATATCTTTCTGAATGGAAGAAAGTTGTTGAGTCACATCTTCACGAAAAGTGTGTTGATGCAGCTCCAAAGCTTCCAGTCGCTGCAAAACTTCATCATTGTCTTGACTAGTAGAAAATTTCTTTCGTTTTGCTTGAGATGAAGGTGTCACAGAAGATGGTGAGGGTTCAGAGATTGATGGTTCAGTAGGATCAGATGGTTCAATTTGATCAAAGTTTAAAGGAGGCAGATATTTAATTTTCATTCGTTTAAAAATAGTTTGATCAAAGAACTCCTTTTGCTCAATATATTTTTCATTGGTTAAGGGTACTTTGAAATATCTGAATATACGAGTAAGAAGACATCCATACGGAAGAAAAGGTTTTTGTTTCCACAAATTAGTAAAATACACGTTAGCCCAATTTACAGAAATATTTTCAAATAAGACATAAAGAGCTGTAGAAAGATCTATGGAATAATAATCAAAAGAACCAGTTTTAGGTAGAACATTGTGGGCAAGGATTCGTCTAGCAATGCGTTCACGAGTTTGAAGATTGATATTTTTGAAAGAAGGACAATGAGGTGCACCGGGAAGAAGAATTTGTTCAAAAATTCTTTCATCATTAAGTTTAATAGTATTGAAAAGAGTGTCTGAAGGTAGATATTCTAGGATTTGTCCAAGTAATTTAGAATCAAACTCAATTTCAACATCACAAACAAGAGAGAAAAGAACTCCAGTTTCATGATCAATTTATAAATTTGTATAAAACAAGTGAATCAGAAAAGGATAATGAAGGGTGTCTGCACAGGCATCAAAAAGATGTGAAATACCTGAAAATAATTCTTTGATTTTGTAACGAGAAAACATGTGAAAGAGGACATTTTGGCCTGGTAAAATAGGAAGTGCAGAAACCGATCCAAAAGTATCATATAAAAGAGAATTTCTGAGTAATCTGAGAGAAAATCCATATTTTGCTAGAGGTGTAGGAGGAGGAGAACCTTTTTTTGATGCAGTCTTCTGACGAGGCATGGATGAAACAGATTCACCAAAAAAAAATCAGTTGCAGAGAATGATTGATCAACACATTTGTTGAGAGGAACAGTTGATGTTGGCTTCCAAATGACGTCTGGCGGGAGGAAGATATCTGTCGTCATGCAACAGAAACACTTTATGCAAAGTGAATGATGTGCCTTAAATTTGTTGGTAGTGGCCAAAATAATCAACAGTAACAACCTACTGAAAAGGGATGTCGATTCTCCACAAATTTTAGGCAAGAGGGAAGAGACGAGGAGGAGTCCGCGGTGGATGACGGCAGGTGAGAGGAGGCTGCCACAAGGGGATTCCGATGAGAACTGAAGATGCACCGGTCACGGCAAGAGGATTCCGGTGACTCCCTGTCACGGCCAGAAGATTCTGGCGAGGAGAGGTTCGAACGACACTTCGAGGGTTTTTCGGAAGAGAGAGAGGAGAGAGAGAGAAAGAGAGGTTCGTTTAAGAAAAGGGAAAACGAATGGGCCTAAAAAATGAAACGGTGCCCTTTTTAAAAAAATCGGGTGTTTTTTTTTTTTAAATCCAAAGGGTATTGGGTCCCTTCAGTTGAAATTTTAAAAAAAAATTTAGTCGACTAAAATTTTATCGGTCGACTAATAAGGTGTGACTCATTCTATAAAAATTTTAAAGCATCAGTCGACTAGAAATTTATCGATCGACTAATATGGTGCGATTTTGAGATTTTGTTCAAAAATCAACATTTTATAAATTCAAAAACAAGCAAATGCCTAGTTCTCTTCTAATTCTCATAAAATCTTCATTTTTAAGTGGTTTAGTGAAGATAACGGCATGTTGTTCATTAGTGGAAATAAAATTTAACGAAATGTCTCCTTTTAACACATGATCTCTTAAGAAATGATGTCTAACTTCAATATGCTTAGTTCTTGAGTGTTGAACAGGATTTTTTGAAAGATTTATAGCACTAGTGTTATCATAATAAATAGTTGTTGTGGAGTAATTCAAACCAAAATCTTTTAAGGTATGTTTCATCTATAGTACTTGTGAACACGCTAAACTAGCTGCTATATTCTTCAGTTGTTGAGAGTGACACTGAATTTTGCTTTTTACTAAACCAAGAGACTAAGGCATTTCTTAAGAAATGACAAGTTCTGCTAGTACTCTTGCGATCAGATTTACTTCCTGCAAAATCTGCATCACTATATGAAACTAAATCAAAGGAAGATGATTTTGGGTAAAACAAATCAAAATCTGAAGTATCTTTCAAATAACGAAGAATTTGTTTTACTGCAGTTAAATGAGATTCCTTTGGATTAGCTTGAAATCTTGCACACATACAAACACTAAACATTATATCAGGTCGACTAGCAGTTAAGTATAATAGAGATCCGATCATACCTCTGTAGAGCTTAGTATCTACATTTTTACCATTTTCATCTTTATCAAGAGAAGTAGTTGTGCTCATAGGATTTCTTCTTGATTTCGATGAGTCCATCCCAAATCTCTTGAGAAGTTCTTTTATATACTTAGCCTGATTGATGAAGATTCCTTCTTCAGTTTGCTTTATTTGAAGTCCAAGGAAGTAGTTTAATTCGCCCATCAAGCTCATTTCAAACTCTTCCTGCATAGCTTTAGCAAATTCTTTACAAAGAGAATCATTAGTAGAACCAAATATTATGTCATCAACATAAATTTGCACAATATGAATATCTGAATTAAGATTTTTAATAAATAAAGTGGAGTCTAGCCGACCAATGAAAAAACCAGATTGTTCTAGAAAATTTCTTAGTCTTTCATACCACGCTCTTGGTGCTTGTTTAAGTCCGTACAAAGCTCTTTTTAATTTGTAGACTTTTCTGGATATTTCTCATTTTCAAAGCCTGGAGGTTGCTCTAAATAAACTTATTCATTGATGTGTCCATTTAAGAATGCACTCTTAACATCAATTTGATATAACTTAAAGTTCATGTAACTAGCAAAATCAAGCATCATTCGAATTGACTCCAGTCGAGCCACCGGTGCATAGGTTTCATCAAAGGAAACCAAAAAAATGATAGATCCAACTTTCTCTTCTTCTAAACCTCCACTCAGTAATAGATTCAATGGCTGCATCAACCTTTGGAGTCTCTCTATGGGGCGTGAATGAAGAGAAGAAAAAGAAAACAAAACAAAAGAAGAAGAAAAAAAAGAGAAAAATGAGAGGGGAAAGAAAGAAAAATATAATTAAAGAGGAAGGGTGTGTGTGTGATGCCTCCTCTTATAAACCCCTCTTGGGTTTCCCAAACCCAAAAGGTAAGTCTTCTTTATTAAAATCGTATCTATGTTGGCCTCTTGCCAACACTTTAAGGAAGTTTTTTTTTACTTTTAATTAAAAATGAAATCTTAGGTAAAATAAATTTTAGAAAGTAGTAGAATTCTCACCCAAGTAGGAGGGCCCAATAGGGGGACATCCCATCCTCTTGAGATCTCTTTCCTATTTAATTAATTTAGCTTTACTAAATTTAAATCATTAAAAAATTTAGTTTGGATCCTAAATCCAAATTTTTTATCTAATTAGGACCACACTTTAAATTCAAATTTCAAAAATTTCACCTCTAATGAAATCCAAATTCAAAATTAGGTTTAATTTAATCCAAATTCAAATACAGGTGAAATTAACTTCAAATTCTAAATTCACGTTGAACCAAATTCAAATATAATGTATTGGTAATCCAACTTCAAAAATTTAAATATGAAATCCAATTTAACCTGAAATTTAAACTAAATCAAGATTCATTTTTAACTTTAAATTTGAACATCAATGCACTTTAAGTTCAACTTAAATTATTTTAAATTCTTGATTTTTATTGAATTAAATTAAGTTAGAAACCAGTTTCACTCATGATTGATGGCATACTAAATTAATATTTTAATTAACTCAAACCCATAATTTAGATATAAAAATTCAATTTATTTTATTTAATAATTGACAAAAAATCAGAGGTATTACATCACACATATATTCAAACCAATATCGAAAAAATCATACATATAAACAATGTCAGATAACAAAAGAAAAAACACGTTTTGTTTTAAATATATACATATTGTTTGAAAGTTCATGAATTGCATGGATAGCAGATAGTCTCAGAACCGGAGGTGCACCTCGCTTGTATATTAGGCCTACGAATAAACATAGATGAACGAATTATACGCACACGCACACACACACACACACACACACACACACACACACATATATATATATATATATATATAACTAAATACATATTCATATACAAAATTAGAATATTTAGTTATATCAACTAACTTAACGTGCTTGTGAGGAACTTGGATGATTATTGTCCACCATTCTCAACAATAGCTCCTTCAACCTTATGACCTCAGATTTTACATCTGTAAGTTCCTCTTGCATTATATCCATCTTTTCATGATACATATTGTTTTCATGCAAGAGCTCTGCTCGGCTTGGACCTGCACAGAGTACTTCCTTGTTGGACACCCCCATGCCAAACATTCGTACACATTTATATTTGTCTGATCTCAAAACCTGAGAGAGGACATCCATTTGTGATGAGTCATCCATGAATGCATCTGACATCTGAGACAACTAAGCTATCTTGTCTTTGATCTCCGTCTGTTAGACATGTTAATTCAATAAGAATTACATATTTTATTTTCATATATAATTCTTCTATTAAAAATAATGAACCCTAAAGAAGCAAATAGGTCTTACCATTGCTTAATTTGCTTTCACACTGACAACCCTAGGTTTTTTGTTGGTATTGGTCATGCAAAACATCTGCCCCATCATCACTAACCTACGAATAAATGAAATATGATTAACAAGTGTAAAGTCATATACATGAATGATAACCATGCAAAATATGATATGAGCATTCTCTCCTCAATATTGTGTGAAACTCTTCATACCCTTAGTGTGCAAAATTTTTTGTTAGGCATAATTGGTTGTGTTCAGTGTACTTAGCACCTACAAAGACATGTGAGATATATATATACTATTACAATAGGATATAATAAATGTATACAATATTAACATATAATGAAAATGCAAACCCTCAATGAACAAGAATCAAAATGATGCATCAAACATTCTCACTGATGGTCAGGGATGTAAGGTGGATGTGTAGCAAGATACTCCTCAAGAGCACTATGTTGCTTGTAGATCAACCTAAACTCGAACCTGAAGTTTCTCTAAGCTCTAGCGTATTCTTTCATCACCCATCCCTTCATCATTCTAGAATTTTGAACTTTTCTTACACTAACAATATATATCTCTTACCTATTGTTAAAGGAATAAATGTTAAAGATCAAATGAATTATAAAATATTTATATTTGAAATATGCATACCAGAATTAAAGCCTAAGCATCCTCCTTGTGGGAAGTTGGTAATGCATGACAGGTGAAAAAATGTAAAGGTGTCTAGCAAGGATATCTTGTGATTGTTCCTATAAAGTTGCTAAGGTATTATGCCTCTCACCCTATGAGTTGTCTACACTTATTAATGACAAACTTATGTTTCAATCTCAGGTGAATGCCTGCAGTAGTCAAAGCACATGTTTGCCCACTTATCCTCCTATCTACTACATTGAAAAGACATGCATCAATAATTTGTAAGTTACCATAAACAATATTGCATTGTCAATATGACATCGCAAATACCTAATGACTTAGCAGGCATTTCAGATTTCAAAGTTGATACTTGTGAAGATACTAGTACAGGATTTTTTATCTGTTGAAAACTGAATAATAAGTTCAAATCTAAATAATATATAAGAGAAAAAAATTAGATTTAGCGTGCATTCACTCAATAAATAACAAAATTAGTAATTAAAATACAAAACCTATAAATTTTAAGTCATATATGATAATTGATTTAGCATACATTCACTTAATAATTTACACAATTAAGAATTAAAATCCAAACGTCCTAAAATCTAAATCAAATATAAGAAAAAAAAATATTTAGCGTATATTAAAATAATATATTTTTAAATTAGCAATTAAAATATAAAATCACTAAAATCTAAATCATACATGTAAAAAAATTCTTAATAGATTTAGCATGCATTCACTCAATAAATAACAAAATTAGCAATTAAACTACAAACACTTAAAATCTAAATGATACATGAGAAAAAAAAGAATTAGCATGAATTTATTGATAAATTATATAAAATTAGGAATTAAAATATAAAACTCCTAAATTTCAAATCATATATATGAAAAAAATAGATTTACCATGCATTCACTGAATAAATTACACAAAACTAGAAATTAAAATGCAAAATTCTTAAAATCTAAATCATATATAAGAAAAAAACAGATTTAGCATGCATTCACTAAATAAATTATACAAAATTAAGAACTAAAATATAAAACCCCTAAATTTTAAATCATATATAAAAAAAATAGATTTAGCATGCATTCTCTGAATAGATAACACAAACTTAAGAATTAAAAATTAAAAATTAAAACCCTTAAAATCTAAATCATATATAAGAAAAAAAATTAAATTTAGCATGCATTCACAGAATATATTTCTAAATTAAAAATTAAAATATAAAACTCTTAAAATATAAATCATACATGAAAAAAAACTGAATTAGCATGTATTCACTGAATAAATTACACAAAATTGGCAATTAAAATATAAAAGCTCTAAATTTTAAATCATATATAAGAAAAAAAAATTAACATGCATTCATTAAATAAATTACACAAAAAATAAATTAAAATATAAAACCTGTAAAAACTAAATCATATATAAGAAAAAAATTAGATTTTTTGGCAATTAAAATGCAAAACCACTAAAATCTAAATCATACATGATAAAAAAATTTCTAAATAGATTTAGCATGCATTCACTCAATACATAACTTAGCAATTAAAATTCAAACCCCTACAATCTAAATCATACACGAAAAAAAAAATAGACTTAGCATTCATTCACTAAATAAATTACAAAAAAATAGGAATTAAAATGTAAAACCCCTAAATTCTAAATCATATATATAAAAAAATAGATTTAGCATGCATTCACTGAATAAATTATATAAAATTAGGGATTGAAATGTAAAACCCAACAACAACAACTATGCCTTCATCCCAAACAATTGGGGTCGGCGATATGAACCAAAAAAGAAAATCATTCTGGGTTTTCCACATGAATCCTTCTCCTCCAATCATTTCTATTCAATGCCATGTCCTCGGTGAGGTTCAAAACATTCATATTCTTTCCTATCATCTCTATCCAAGTCTTCTTAGGCCTACCCTAACCTCTTTTAACTAATATATTTTTCCATTTAGATTTTAGGGATTAAAATGTAAAACCCCTAAAATCTAAATCATATATAAGAAAAAAATAGATTTAGCCTATATTCATTAAATAATTACATAAAATAGGAATTAAAATATGAAACCCCTAAATTCTAAATCATATACGAGAAAAAATAGTTTTAGCAAATATTTATTAAATAAATTATAAAAAATTACTAAAATCTAGATCATACACAAGAAAAAAATTGCTAAATTGATTTATCATGCATTCACTCAATAAATAACAAAATTAGCAATTAAAATGCAAAACCCTTAAAATCTTAATCATACTTAAAAAAAAAATTAGCATGTATTCACTAAATAAATTACATAAAATTAGGAATTAAAATGTAAAACTTCTACATTCTAAATCATATATAAGAAAAAAATAGATTTAGCATGTATCCACTGAATAAATTATACAAAATTAGAAATTAAAATATGAAACCCTTAAAATTTAAATCATATATAAGAAAAAAAATAGATTTAGCATGCATTAAATCAATAAATAACATACTCATTATTTCGATGAATCATTGCTTCAGGCAAAAGAAGATTATGTAAACACTTACTCAAAATCTCACTTATCAGATTTCATTATAGAAGAATCGCCCATAATGAAATCTAAAGAAATTAGCAATTAAAATATAAAATTCATAAAATTTAAATTATACATAAAAAAATCTTTAAATAGATTTAGCATGTATTCACTCAATAAATAACAAAGGTAGCAATTAAAATGCAAAACCCTTAAAATCTAAATCATACATGAGAAAATTAAAATAAAATTAGCATACATTCATTGAATAAATTACACAAAATTAGGAACTAAAATGTAAAGCCCCTAAATTCTAAATCATATATAAGAAAAAAATAGATTTAGTATGCATTCATTAAATAAATTACACAAAATTAGAAATTAAAATATAAAATCCCTAAAAGCTAAATCGTATATAAGAAAATAATTAGATTTAGCATGCATGCACTCAATAAATAACAAAATTAGCAATTAAAATACAAAACCTCTAAAATCTAAATAATATATGGAAAAAAAATCTAAATAGATTTAACATGCATTTACTCAATAAATAACAAAATTAGCAATTAATATGCAAAACCCATAAAATCCAAATCATACATGAGAAAAAAATATCATGCATTTACTAAAAAAATTACATAAAATTAAGAATTAAAATATAAACCCCATAAATTCTAAATCATATATAAGAAAAAAATAGATTTAACATGTATTTACTAAATAAAATAAACAAAGTTATGAATTAAAATATAAAACCCTTAAATTTTAAATCATATGTAAGAAAAATAAACAGTATTAGCATGGATTCACTAAATAAATTAACAAAATTAAGAATTAAAATATAAAACCCTTAAATTCTAAATCATACATAAGAAGAAAAAATTAGATTTAGCATGCATTAACTAAATAAATTATAAAAATAGCAATTAAAATATAAAACCCTTAAATCTAAATAATAAATAAGAAAAAATCAGATTTAGCATGCATTCACTAAATAAATAACAAAAATATGGATTAAAATATAAAATCCCTAAAATCTATAGCTTACATGTTTAAATATGCTAGATCTCACTTTGGGTTTTTCATTGGTATACATCCTTGAGTTATATATTATTCACACAATCTTTGTAGACTTTTATATACTCATAATTTTAGACATACTTGAGTCCCATTTGACTCTTATGTCTAGAGAAAACTTTCTCAATGACTGCTTTTGTCAAGCAATCTGCTATCATGTCACCTCAAGAAACATAATCCACTGCTGTTTCATTTTTCTTAACCATGCCACGTACATATTAATATTTGACCTCAATATGTCTACTCTTAAAGCTATTAGCTTCAATAAGAATTAGATGTATAGAAAGTTTGTTATCACAAAATTTAACTAGATCTTTTAGAATATTCAATTTCAAATAATTCAATAAGTGATTTATCCGAATGCCAAATGATGTTGTCATGTTACAAGCTATATATTCAGCTTCTTGGGTGTGTTGTGTTATACCTTTACTTTTTGCATGACCATGCTACTGCCTTGCCTCTTAAAATAAACACATAACTCGAGGTAGATTTTGCTTCATTTCTATTACCAGAAAAACTTGCATCTAAATAACCCACAAGCTTTAGCCTATTTACTAGATAGCATAGCTTGAGTTCTTTTATGCTTCTTAAATACCAAAATATTCTTTTCACTACTTTCTACAAGAAAACTCAGGGTTGTTCTAGTATCTACATACCATACTAGCATATGGAACATCTAATTTCTCTAATTATCTTTTGGAAAATCATTTTTGCTCAATCTTAGGTTTTTAATCACAGGAGTTGACTTTGCCTTAGTACTTTCTATTTTAAATTTTCTTAGAATATAATTTAGATATTTTTCTTGACTTAAATATAATAGTCTCAATTTTTTTATCTCTTTGGATATTAATTCCAAGGATATATGATGCTTCACTCATATCCTTCATCTCAAATCGAGAATTTAGCCAAGACTTAGTTTCATTTATCATTTCTATATCATTTTTTACAATTAATATATCACCAATATAGAGGGGAAAAATAATAAACTTAATCATATATTTCTTGGTATATACATAATGGTCTAAATTATTTGCTTCATAACCTAACATGGTTATAACTTTATAAAAAATCAAATACCACTATCTAGGTGACTATTTAAGCCATTATAAGAATTTATTCAACTTGCATACTTTATCTTCTTGACCTTTAATTTTAAATCCTTTTGGTTGTTGCATATATATTGTTTCTTTCAATTAACCATTTTAGAAAGTTGTTTTCACATCCATTTGATACAGGTTAAGATCAAAATAAGACACTAATGCCAATATTATATGCAATAAAATCCAATTTTGTTACAAGAGAATAAATAATTTATTTCCTCACATTGAGAATAACCTTTTTCAGTCAACCTTAGATTGAACTTATCAATAGTTTCATCAACTTTAAGTTTCTTTTTGAGAACCCACTTGCTACCAATTGCCTTGCAACCCTCAAACAATGCAATTAGTTCTCAAAATCTATTTCTCTCTATAGAGTCCAATTCATCTTTCATTGCCTCTATCAAATATTCAGATTCATTTGAGGCAATAGCATCATGAAAAGTTAAGTGATCAAGAGTTTCATCCAAGTCCATGAAATAACATGGTTCTTCACTCAAGAATAAGTAATAATCATTTAAATAAGATGAAAGAGTTTTTAATCTTTTCTAACTAATCACAGGTTGTGAAGATTGCTCGTGATTCACATTTGGATCATGAGAATCAGACTCTTGTGTTGATACTCCTGAATCATTTAAGATATCAAGAAGGACATCAATTTCTTCAAGATCAAAGCCATATTCCTTATTTTTTAGAAATTCAACTTTTCAGTTTTTTATAAATTCTTTCTCAGGATTATATAGTCTATAAACATTTGATCCCTTTGGCTACTACACGAAAATGCACTTGATAGTTTTACTATCTAACTTATCCCTCAGTTGACTACGAATTAACACATGCATTGGTGACCCTCACTTTCGTAGATGACTAAGATCTGACCTCCTGTCAGTCCACAACCCATGGAGCGTAAGCTCTATAAACTTAAATAGAACCCTATTTAGAATACACATGGCAATGCTTATAGTTTCTCTATAAAACTTCTTGAGAAGGTTTACATGTGCCAACATGGATGCGACTATTTCCATCAAGGTTTTATTCCTTCTCTCAGCTACATCATTCTTTTATGGTGTATAAGCATAATTGTATGATGAATTATGTTGTTAGCATATCAACATGACTTAAATTTATCATAGTTATATTCATCACCTCTATCAAATTACATTATTTAGATCTTTCTCCCTAACAACCCTTCAACTGCATGTTTATATGCCTTAAACATTTCTAGAGCTTCTAACTCATGCACAATGGCTAGCAATCCAGATGCCCTGCTACCCTTAGGAAAAGGTTTCCTAGTCATTTTTTCAGATGCACTGCTACACTTTTCAAAGTTTCCATTTAACAATGAAAGGCAACAATCCTATGTTCATAATCTTTTTTATCTTATTAGCATTAACAAGACCTAACTGCAAATGCCATAAATATGCATCTACATTCATTCCACAATCAATATAATCAGAAATAGTTACTGTATTATTCATTGAAGGAAATATAACATTTAAGCAAAACCGATCATGATCTACATCATAATAAAACATGAGCTTCACTTTTCATGTTTCCTAAAAGTCACCTTATCATAACAAAAATGGACTTCAAAGCTTTTCTTAACAAAGTCTGCAATAAAAAGAAGATTATGTCTCATATAAGGAATATATAATGCATTAGTCAAAAGCAAATTAGTTTAATCCAGATGTAGTCTATAGGTCCAAATACCAACCACATCACTATAAGTATTATTTCCCGTATACACTATGTGATCTTTTGGTTTTAGGTCCTTCAGTTCCACAAGTCCTTGCTTTATCTTGGCAATGTAGTGCGTTGCATTCGAGTCAATCCACCATCCAGGGAGGTCACCATCACTAATCAATGACTTAGAAACTGTGTTGATTACTTAACATCTTTCAGTCACCTGCTTTCCTAGAATCTCTCTTTTTTATTTATTTGGGGAATATTTATTGAAATACCTTGGATTTTCATAGGCAAAGCATATTCCCTTTGGTTTGACTCACAAATTTTTGTTCTATACCTGGTGCCCCTTGAATTTCTTGAAAGCTGGGCAATTAGGTCTATACCCCCGAGAAGGTTCAGGAAAGCAAGCTTGTGTGTTCATAATCTCTCTCCTGTTATCTTTGTTCATGTGCTCTTGTTCGAGAGACAACTGAAGAGAGAGCTTGGTTAGGGTCACATTCTTATGGTTCAATCTCATGGATACATACACCATTTTTCATAATGGAGGTAGGTTATTTAGTATTGTGAATATTTCCATTCTTTTTGGAATCTCATTTTCAACTATTGCAAGATCTTTCACCGTTACCAATATATGATTGGCATGGTCCATGACATTATCGAATTTCTTTATTTTAAATGAGTTATACTATTTTAGGAGAAGTTGGATATGTGTTTATGAAGTCATATCATATTTCTCCATAATTGCTTTCATCTTGTTTTTGGCAATATCATAATCCTCAAATACTCTTTATTAAATCATCCTCCATGAAAGTAAGGAATGTTATTCATGCAAGTTGATCATCCTCAATAAATTTGTTAATTTTTTTTTTCCATCTCACTTGATTTTTCTAAGAGTGTGGGTTTTACTTTATTAAGAACATGAAAGGTCGTGTCATGGGTAGGCACGTATTTCATTTTTCTCCTCCACATGCCAAAATTTGTTTGATTTAGTTTTTTTATTTTTGATAACTTAGCAATGATAATTATATTTGCCAATTTCCTAAACAGAGAGAAATACTCGGATTAATGAATTAATTTATCTGCTAGTAAATTTCTTTAAAATGATGTTTTTTCATAAAGAATAACTAATTTACAAATTTTATGTCTAATAAAATTTAAACATGCATCAATAAGATCTAACTATACGAAGGAACATAATAAATAATATTTTTATGCAATTTTAGTAAAAATAATATTCTATTAGGCCTTCAGAAAAGTTAAACCATTTTTTTGAAATTAAAAAGAAGTCAATAGCACCGTTCTATAATATACAACAAAATAAAACCATGTTTTTGTTATTCTGAAACTTTTGAGGTTTTAAAAAAGTAACCACTTTTCTGTAATTATTAGAAAAGTCTATATTACTGTTCTAAAAATTTGAAAGCCAAGTGGGTGACCTATACGGCAATCGCTGGAGAAAGGTCACTCTCAATGATTGCATAACTCCCAAAAGGCGTATAAATTATATAATAGATTTAAATATAAAACATAATTATAATTTAAAGAAAAATAATAACACAAAGAAAATTATAAGTTACATAACTTAGATTTAAGAGTCACGAACTTTGGGGTTGAAGGGGCACCTCTCCATTGGACATGTCATGACTTAACCCCCTTTTAGGATTACAAGTAAGGCCGCCAGTTCTGAAAAAATCCTACATACAACAAAATCTGAAAAACAAGAGCTTGTGAGACATTATCTGTGGTGATTTCCTGTGTTAATGACACCCTTTGACTTGGGTCCACACCTTTTGCACACGTCCCTTTTCTCACCAAAATAGATGAAACAAATACACCCTTAGACTTAGGAGAAAAATCCATCAAGCTTCCAAACGCATTATCGCCTGTCACAGGGAGATGTCATTTTTGTTGTGTCCGTGGACACACGAGGGGACACAACAAGACGCGTTGAAATAGAAATCAACACGTATGGAATTATTTTAACATTTAAAAAATATATAATATGTCTTAATATTATTTTAATGTAAAATATTTTAAATGTTAAAATATAAAAATAGTTTTTAATTGATTAAAAAAGTTCAAAATTCATGCTCGTGTCTGATTTTTCAAAAGATTTCAAACCTACATGGCGTGACAGATCGTACCCACATCATTGTGACAGAGATTAGCACTGCGCCATTATGAGTCAAACTCACCCTTAGCCCAAAATATGATTTTGCTAACCATAAAATTTTTGTGCATTGTGATCCATTGATTATGAAATGCTTAAAAAACTTATTTATGCAAAACTAATAGGACCAGTGTTGTCAGTATCGGTGTCTATAGGTTGATACTTATCGTATTGCCAACAAATGGATACCATACTGACCTGAATCAATTATTTTTTAATAAAATATGAAAATAGCTTAAAATGAATTTGTTAATATTATTTTAATAGTTTTAACATGTGTATTGACATGTAATATTTTTTAATTATTTATTGGCCCATTCAGAATGTTACACTTAAGTATCGGTACAGAACCGATACACCTGAATAGTTGGCCAAACGATACTGACAACATTGAATTGGATGATCTAAAACATGTTTTGACTAACCAAACAAGTGTAGATCTCATTTAGGGAAGCAGATCAGGTCATGCTGAACATGAGCGTTTTTGCTTATGCCGACATCGTGGCCCTCTGTTTGCATTTTGGATGAATGCCACGTGGTTTTGTTGACTTTTGAGCTTTTTATAATGCAAATCGGATGGCCACGATGTCGGCATGAGCAAAAACGCTCATGTTCAGCATGACCTGATCTGCTTCCCCCATTTAGAGGGCTTACTTGAAAAATAAAACAAAAAAAGAAAGAAAAAAATGTAAAAATTGCTTAGGCAAAACAAGTGCATCCACCGTTCTGAAATTGTAAAATAAATGCAAAAGTAAAAAATACGGGCTGGTATCATTGGAGAGATGATTCAATGGAGTGCAGCAAATAATTTCCCTATGTTCATTTCAGGTCATAGTCACAAATACCTGCCATTCTTTTTAAAACCTCACGATTTTCATGTGAAATTTTCAAAAAGTATATAATCTCTGCAAAACACGATATTTCCAAAATACAACCTATTTTGATATATCACATTATTAACGTGGTATTTACATTTTTATATATTTTTATGTTCTTAAATTTCTTATATTTTTACATAATTTTTTTGAATTCTTGATATTTAAACATGCCGATATTTTTACAGGATGTTTTTTTTTAAATAACTTTTTAGAATTTATTGAAAGATTTTTCTTTGCCGAGAAAATCCCGATAACGAGATTTGTGACCAAAAAGGTTAAAGACGAAAAAAGTGGGTCCAAAGAGAGAGAGAGACCCACGGTAAAGGTAGTGTCCGTACGGGTAAAAGTCGTAACTGCCTGCTCTGTCGCGCCGTTGGATTTTTCCCATTGGTAAACTTTGTGCGATCCTTTTTGTATTGCACAACTTGTTAAAATGCCCATGCTTTTTCGAATAAATTACCAAAATGGTAAGGAATTTCCTGTGGGCCCTACTACCCTACGTTGGTGCTGCTGGGTCAAAAAAAAAAAAAGCCACGTGCGCTTGTCCTTGCACAAGTGCGGCCGTTCACAAAAAAAGAAACCAAGAAAAAATTACTGTGGTAACAAAACTTGAAAGAGCGATTTGTTGCTGAATCTCGGGATCGAACGAGATAGCTGGATGGGTAGGCCGGACCAATGTTGTCAGTATCGGTATCGGCCCTGAGTTGTTGGGCTGCCGATTCAGCAGTATCGGGCTGATACCCATACTCAGCTGATAACATGGGACCAGACCAGTGTTGTCAGTATCGCTGCCTATCGGCCTGAATCATCCGATATCGTATTGCTAGAAAATCTATACGATACTGACCTGAATCGGTTATTTTATAATAAATATAAAAAAACTTAAAATTAATTTTTTTGAACATTATTTTAATGACTTTAACACATGTCATGTTCAGATTGACACGTAATATTTTTTAAATTAATTTTTGGTCGATTCAGAATGATTCACTTGAGAATCGGTATCGGCTGATTCTCCCAAATCGTTGGCCAAACAGTAATGGTTCAATTCGATACTGACAACATTGGGCCTGACTATTGTAAACTAGAGGTCTTGACCGAGTTCCAATCCCATGGGGGTCATCTATCAGATTGCGGATAGAAAAAAGAAGTTGGTGATCAAATGTGAAACAATTCATGTGAAATAACACATAATTTCATCTTCCTATGGAAAAAAAATCATATTCTTAGAAGATGCCAGGGTGGTGATGAGGGGGATGGCCAAGTATTATATTTGTCATGATGGGTGCCTGTCAATTCTTGGAGATGGGATACAATTGAGATGGGAAAGGATGTCGCGAGCAGTTGAGAGAGAGAGAGAGAGAGAGAGATGAATACAGTGTTCTCTGTCTTCTTTATGAAAAATTAAACAAAAGAATTTTACCACTCATTTTTCTTCAATTTTTACAATAACAAAGGCAACCAAATTACTTTACATGCAGAAAGGGCAAGAAAAAAATTGTTTAATAGAGAAACAATCAACCTAAGGTTCAATTTGGGAGACAGTAATTGAAGGGAGTTGATGGAATTGAGTTGGAAGGAAATGGCAAAGTTAGATTTGAAAAGAATTAGGTAAATTCACCTTGTGTGGCTGCATCTTCAATTCGTTCAAAGATACTCAATTCACTTTGATTCTTTTTAACTTGTTTGGAGACAGCTCTTTGTTCACGCAGTATGAGAGAAGAAAAAAGACGACATATAAGGTAAGATAAAAGCTGGTAAGAATTATCAAGCTTTACCATCTTTGCAAATTGATGGTTTTCTATTTTAGCCAAAATCCTTCAAGCTAAAGGATTTGGTAGATACCTCCTCTATGTAAAGAAACCAAATTAGAGAAAAAAGAGGAAATGCTAGATGTAGATTGCCTTACGATTTTCAAGAACCTACTAGTTTTTCTTCCCTAGTCAATATCAATCATTCATCTTTGTTGGTATCATTTTTCTACACCACTTTTCAAATATACTTACACTACAAAAACAATGTGAATTAGCGATGAACGTAATCCATCGCAAATCCGTCATTGAACAGTTAAGCGACGAACTAACGATGGATTAGCAACAGATAACTTTCATTGTAATTTCTTAGTCACTAATTAGCGATGGAACATATATGTCGCTACTGCCATCGCTAATTTACGATGGATTAGCGAATGTCATGATTCGTCGCAAGGCCATCGCTAATCTGCAGAGATTTAGTTTTGCGACAGATGCACATTCGTCGCTATTGTAGCGACAGATTTGCGATGAATTACAATCCGTCGCAAAACATCGGTCGATTCAGTTTTGCGATGGATAAATATCCATCCCTAATCCGTCGCTAAATTGGAGGCTGATACAAATTAGCGACATATATTATCCGTCGCTAATCCACCGTAAAAATTTAAAAAAATTTGTTTAAAATATAAATATCGAGAAAAAATTTCTCGTTATACAATTTATATATCCTGTGTATAAAAAACAAAGTACACATAAAAAATACATATACAAAGCAGGTGAAACAAATTTAACACAAGTTACAAGGGGTAAAAATTTATCGATCCACTATAATCCTCGCCAAGTTCTAATTATTTACAAGTGAACATATACAAAGAGTTTTGTTTGAAACAACAAGAAGATGCAACAAATTTAACACATGAATCTAATCATCGCCAAGATTTGGAGCATCATCCTTTTCAATGTCTCGATCTGCCCCTTCATCCATGCCTCCATCAGCTCCTCTACGCTGATTATTTTCAGCATCCTACAAGAGAATCGAAAGGTTAGTATTAATAAACAAAATATAATGAAATAAATTATATGCAATGCACCTAATCTAAGGTTGTCAAAAAACTTTCATAGTGATTCAATCATGCATATATGTGTTATAAGGCAGTCAAACAATTTCATAGTGATGAAATTATGCTTATATATGTGTTCTAAGGTTGTCAAAAACTTTCATAGTGATTCAATCATGAATATATGTGTTCTAAGATTGTCAAAAAACTTTCATAGTGATTCAATTATGCATATATGTGTTATAAGGCAGTCAAACAATTTTATAGTGACAAAATCATGCTTATATATGTGTTCTAAGGTTGTCAAAAAACTTTTATAGTGATTCAATCATGCATATATGTGTTCTAAGGTTGTCAAAAAACTTTTATAGTGATTCAATCATGCATATATGTGTTATAAGGCAGTCAAACAATTTTATAGTGATAAAATCATGCTTATATATGTGTTTTAAGATTGTCAAAAAACTTTCATAGTGATTCAATCATGCATATATATGCTATAAGACAGTAAAAAAACTTTCATAGTGATGAAATCATGCTTATATGTGTTCTAAAGTTGTCAAAAACTTTCATAGTGATTCAATCATGCATATATTTGATGTCCTTTCTTTTTATGAAATATTTTTGAAAAGATCTTTAAATGGAAAGTAATGTGAAAACCAGACACCAAATATAAAAACCGGTTCTTACTAGTGGTAGAAACTAGGGCAAACTCAGAAAACGGGGAATACTTTGTATTCAAACAAGCAATTAACTATTTTTTATTGCCAAAATTAAAAAGGTACGAAGAAAGTAAAGCTACTTAGATATTACAATAAATGAATACTCTACGCAGAGGGCTTAAAATGACTTTATTACAACCCAAGAATTAAATGGACAGTAAACCCCTAATCTAAAAAAAACAAAGGTCTTTTATGCTTGTCTTTTATGTCACGTGTTGAATGCTTCCGCTCCACTTCAGCTCTCCTGCACAATTCAAAAGCACAAGCAGTACAAAGGAAAGACTAACAAGTATGCTAAGAACAAGGTAAATCTAGAAATGAATTAAGATCTAGAATATGATAAAACTATGTAAAGCAATTATACTATATGTAAACAACTAAGTACAACTAATGCTAATGAAAAACAACCAATGTAATTGCAAACTATACTATGCTAATGCTAAATACAACAAATGATAATGCATATGATTTGAATGATAAACAATTAAAAAGCAAACACTAACAACGATGTGAACAAAAGTAATGAATGCTAAGTAATGAAAGACTATGCAGAACTAGCTATTATAAGCAGTGCAAAAAAATAAAACTTGAACCAGATGATGCACAGGTGGAATGATGCGTGATTAAAGTGAGTCACTATGCTGGATCATTACACAACATATCAACTTTTGCTGGACTACTAAAACTATGATGTAATGAAGAATAGAGTATGCAAATCAGGAATAGGAAATGAACAGATGTGTATACAGTGCAGTGCAGAAATATAACATGAAACTAATGTGTAATACGCAAATGAACAGTGTAGAAAATATAACAGAAAGCTAAAAACTGGTACAATGCTCAGGAAATTGCTAGTAAAATGAATAGTAATCAAGAAACAGGGAACTTACAGAAATCAAGAAACAGAGAATTGCTAGAAAGATGAATAGTAAAATGAAGTAATAAAATAGCAAGAAATTGCAAGAAATGCGCAGCTATGCAACAATTAAAAACAATAGAAAAAAAAAACAAGGAATCAAGAAATGCTCGGTTATAAAAGAATTACAAAAGACAGGAAAAAAAAACAAGAAATCAAGAAATGCTCGGTTATGAAGCAATTACAAGAGATGCTCAGCTATGCAAAAGACAGGGAACTAGAAATTTAGAACAAGAAGTCAATCAAATACAAATGAAAATGGAAATTCAATAACAGGAATGTAACAGAAATGATTCAATAACAAGAATGTAGAAACGCTGATGCAAAGTAAGGGATGCTAATGCAATTTAAACAACTCACGGTAGATGATGTTAATATCAGAAATGATGCAGATAAAAACGGTTGAGATGCAAGAAAAACAAGAAAACAGAAAATCACAATTACAGAAGACAGGAACTAAAAACAAAACAAGAAATCACGATGCTAATTACAAGAAAACAGGTATGATGCTATGCTGAAGATGAAATCCATTGATGAAGCTATTAATGAGCAAGAACAAATCACGAATAACAGGAAATGAAAATTGTGAACACACACACACAAAAAACCCACAGCAGAAATGCACACAGAATGAAGAAGAGAATAGGGACGAACGAGAAGAGAAGAGAAGGAAGGAAAGAGAGAAGAAAGAAGGGGCGAAGGAGAAAAGAAACTCACCGTTCAGATTAGGTTGGGAAAAGAGGTGATCTTCCACCCTTTTCATTGTTGTCGGACCATGTTCTCCACTAGAGATAAAAAGAAGGGGAAAAGAAAGGAAAAAAAAAAAGAAAATGTAGGGAAGAAAGAGGAAAAGGAAGAAGAAATCTCTGGATGGCAAAGAGGGGAGAGGAAATAGGGCAAAGCAAAGAAGAGGAAGACACCCCTCTTCTCCACTTTGTTGAGTTAAAAAAAATTGAATATGTTAAGTGGTTACATGATTTTTCATAGAAGCTCTATTATTTTCTAAAAATTCTAAAAACCACCCCTTCTAAAAAATTATCTATAAGCCCTAATATCTTTTCTAAAACTTTGGCTAAAACTAATTCAAAACATTTTTCATTATTTTCTAACTTAACCTACTCAATTAATTGCAAATACTAGTCTATACACTAAATTGCAAATACTAGTCTATACACTAAATTGCAAAGTAAATCTAATTTTTCAAGCATTTTCCTCTTTTTATCCTTTTTGCACATTTTCTCGAAACTAGCATAAATTTGGTTTTTTAAAATGTTTTCTTATGAAATCATGCATAGTTTAATGTGAATTAAATCCTAAAATGTATGCATGATCAAATACCCCCATGCTTATCTGTTGTTAGTCCTCGAGCAAACTAGAAAAATGCGAGAAATTCAAACTATCACTAACTCACTTTTATAGGAATCACAGTTGTATTTAGCACATGCAACAAACCCTTTCAACCCCTGGGTTACCCCAGTGGACGAGTAAGGTCTCGTGAGGGTTTGCAGTGATGCTACCCACCAACATCTTTGTCATGTATGCATAATATTACTTATTTTCATAAGTAGTAGGTAATTAAAGACTTTGTTTTTACAAATATTTTTTGTTATTTGTAAAATCACAACATAATTAGTCTTTTATATACCACCATAGAAAAAGAATTTCCTTCATTTTTCTAAATATCACAATTATTTATGTTTTATTCTTAGAAAATCCAATAAAAATAGGTTATTGTTTACTTTTCCTCACTCATATATTTTTTGCACAGGTTTTCTCAATCACACTTCTAAGTACTGAACTTTTTCTTTTTAAGCTCTTTTCTTTTCTTGATTTTCAAATTTTCATGCTTTTTCTTTTTGCGCACTTTTTCTTATTTTATGGCTTGCGTATGGTCTGCTTGTATGCCAATATCTTTTATACTTTTTCAATGTATACTAAAAGTTATCAACTAAGACACAAAAGTAACTTCCTTCATTTACCTTTTCGACATGAGACTCAAACACTTCAACTTGTGTATGTTCTCAACTACTAAGGATTATGGAGTTTTCCACTCTCCTTTTCGAAATGGGATTCAAACGTTTTAACTTATGTCTAAGTCCCATCTACTAAGGATTGTGAAATTATCCAAACAACCTAACACATGCTCTTTTACTTTTGAGCTCATTTTTGTTCATTTGCTTAGTTTTTCAAAAATAACATTGTGCATATTCATATTTGTGATTCAAAATAAACTCTAACATGCATTTATCATCATTTCTTCAAAATCCAAATAAATAACCATAATTTTTAGATCCATGTCAGAATTTTTTTTTGTGAGGCTTAAAAATCCTCTAAAAACATAAGATTTGAAATAACATTCATATAAGTTCAAACTCTTTCTTTAAAGACTTACTTTTCATAAAAATTGTGTAAACATGTGCAAAACGTAGACAAAAATATTCAGGTGAGCTACTACACCCTCCCCCATGCTTGAATGACACTGTCTCAGTGGCACTCCCCCATGCTTGAATGATACTAAGTAAATGCACATGAGATGCAAAAATGAAGAAAAGAAAGCATACTCAACCTGAAATGAAATCTAAGATGTGAGAACATGCCTACGTTAAACATGATCTATACATTATGCACATGGACTATATGAAAACAAACTAAATTGAAACTAAAAATGCTATTCTATGAATATTTACAAAATCCTATGAATGATACAATATACAAATATGTGTGAGCCCTATGCTTCTAAAAGACCGACATCCTCGATGTCGTGTCCTATCACAGTATCTGAAATATAGGGCTTCAACTGCTGCCCCATTCACTTTGAAAATGCTACCCGTGCAAGGGTCCAAAAGATATATTGCTCCATGCAGAAACACCCTATGCACAATGAATGGACCATTCCATCTGGACTTCAACTTGCCTGAAAAAAGATGAAGACGCGAATGATAAAGCCACACTTTTTGACCAGGCTCGAACTACTTCCTAACAATATGTCGATCATGAAACTTCTTAGTTCGAGCCTTGTAAATCTCGACACTTTTATAGGCCTCATTACGCATCTTCTCTAGCTCACTCAATTGTAATCTTCTCTCTGCTCCAGCTTGGGTCATATCAAAATTAAACTTTTTGATAGCCCAATATGCTTCAACACTACAGAGAGATGGCATGGTTTCCCAAAAACCAATCGATACGGCGAGATACTAGTTGGGGTCTTGAAAGCAGTCCTATAAACCCACAGGGCATCATCAAAGCATTGGGACCAGTCCTTGTGATCTGGTCGAACTGTCTTTTTAAGAATCTGCTTGATCTCCCTGTTAGAGACCTAAACCTGGCCACTAGTCTGCGGGTGATAAGATGTAGCAATCCCATAATACACAAAATATTTTCTAAGTAAGGAAGGTACTTGCACATTACGGAAGTGCATACCACCATCACTAATGATTACTCTAGGGACTTTGAACCGACTAAAAATGTTGTGTTTGATGAATCGAAGCACTTCCTTATGATCATTGGTTCGGGTGCCACGACCTCGACCCATTTTGAAATATAATCGACCGCTACTAAAATATATAGAAATTCAAACGATGGCGAAAAAGGACCCATAAAATTAATGCCCCATATATTAAAAATATCAACAATCAGAATAGGAAGAAGAGGCAGCATGTCGCGCTTGGTGATACGACCTATTTGCTGACAGCGCAAACACCTCCTACAGAACTCATGAGCATCTCTATGAAGTGTTGGCCACCAAAATCCAGACTAGAGGACCTTTGCGGCAATCTTTCGATTAGAAAAATGGCCCCCACAGGCTAATGAATGACAAAAAAATAGAATGGAGTCATACTCCTCCTTGGGAACACATCTCCGAATCATCTAATCCAGGCATAATCTAAACAATTTTGACTCCTTCCAGAAGTAATGCTTCACCTGCGCAAAAAATCTTTCTCTCTCATTCTGGTTCCAATATGCAGGATAATCTCTGGTCACAAAAAAGTTTATGATATCCGTGAACCAGGGTAGACGCCTGACATGAAATAACTGCTCATCTGGAAAAGAATCAACAATTTGAACCTGATCAGTGGATGAGTCCACAGTCAGTCTGGACAGATGATCTACTACAAGGTTCTCACATCCACTCTTATCTTGAATCTCAAGATCAAATTCTTGTAGCAGAAGAATCCATCGAATGAGACGTGGTTTGACATCCTTTTTACTCATCAAATATCATAATGCTGCATGATCTGAGTAAATGATGACCTTGGAGCCTAACAAATATGAGTCAAATTTCTCCAACACGAAAACGATGGCTAGTAATTCATTCTCAGTGGTAGTGTAATGCATCATATAGGGTTCTACTAGCATAATGAATCACATGAGATCGTCGCTCAATCTTCTGACCGAGAATTGCTCCAACCGCGTAATCTGACGCGTCACACATAATCTCAAATGGCACTAACCACTCAGGAGATCGAAGAATAGGAGCGGTGGTCAGAGCCTCCTTTAGGGCTAAAAATGCCTTCAGACATGCATCATTAAACAGAAACGACTGGTCTTTCAATAGCAGGTTACACAACGATCAAGAAATATGGCTAAAATCCTTAATGAATTGTTTATAGAAACTTGTGTGCCCTAGAAATGAGCGCACCTGCCGCATAAAGGTCGGTGGAGCTAATCTAGCAATGGTCTCCACTTTGGCTTTATCGACCTCAATCCCTTTCTCAGACACAATATGTCCAAGAACAATCCCCTGTCTTACCATGAAATGACTCTTTTCTCAACTAAGCACTAGATATGTCTCCCTACAACACTGAAGCACATGAGATAACTTTTGGAGACAATCATCGAATGAAGAGCCATAGACCGAGAAATCGTCTATGAAGATCTCAAGGACGTCATTCATCATGTGGGAGAAAATTGCCATCATACATCTCTAAAATGTAGTCGGGGCATTGCGTAGCCCAAACAACATTCTCCTCTATGCAAATATACCGTAAGGACAGGTAAATGTCATCTTTTCCTGATCCTCAGGATGTACGATCACTTGATTATATCCAGAATATCCATCTAAAAAGCAATAATACAGATGGCTTGCGAGTCTCTCCAAAATCTGGTCGATGAACGACAACAGGAAGTGATCCTTCCTAGTTGCACTGTTCAACTTCCTGTAATCAATACATACTCGTCATCTTGTAGTAGTCCTCATGGAAACACTTTCTCCTTTCTCATTCTTCTCCACAGTGAGCCAAGACTTTTTAGGGACAATCTGGGTAGGGCTCACCCATTGATTGTCGGAAATGTGATAAATGATCCCAGCGTCTAACCATTTGACTACTTCTTTCTTCACCACTTCCTTCATGTAAAGATTTAACCTGCTTTGTGCCTCTCTTGAGGGTTTAGATCCCTCATCCATAATGATCCTATACATGCAAAAGGAGGGATCAATCCCCTTTAAATCTGCAACATACCATCCAATAGCCTTCTTATGCTCATGCAAGACCTGTAACAACTGGTAATCCTGTGAATAGGTCAGGTATATGAAAATGATGATTGGGAGAGTCTGCTCTTTTCCTAGAAAGACATACTTGAGTGAAGCCGGTAAAGTCTTCAACTCCAACTCTGGGGGACTCGCTATCTATGGTTTTGCGGGCTTCTCCGCCAACTCTGTAAGTGGCTTAAAGTGCCAAGTCTAACTCAATTTGCCTATTTCACTATCTATCAATTCAAGGTGATCATCTTCGAGTGATTCATCCTCCTCCTTCTGAGGTGGATCACTCAACAACCAAGCATGCTCGGTGATGTCTTTTTTGCAATCGTTGTAAATTTTGAAAAGATTTTTAAATAAAAAACATGTGAAAACCTGACATCAAATAATAAAAACCGGTTCTCACTAGTGGATGAGACCGGGTCGAACTCAGGGAACGGGAATATGTTGTATTCAAACACACAAGTCTAAACTAATCTTTATTGCCGAATTATTGAAATGTAAAATGTTCAGAAAAGGTAAAAGAACTAACTATTACAACAAATGAATACCCTTCGCAGAGGCCGTAAAGTGCAATATTTACAAACCCAATTAAAATTCTAAGTCTAAACTGAAAAGTAAAAATCTTCTATCTTCGTACTTCGTGTCACGTAGTCTCTTCTGCTCCAACTTCGTGCAATCCTGCACAAATCAAATGAACACAAGCAGTACCAAAGAAAGAAAAAATAGAATGTACTAAAAAAATATACTAACTAAAAGCTAAGAATATGAAAGAAATCATTAAAGAAATCTAAATGACAATTTTAAATGCAAATGATATATATATTTTTTTCTTTTATTAAATCTAACTAACTAATTGCAAAGTAATTAACAACTCTGATTATCTTCCTTAACTAAACTATTTTTAATAGCAAAATGACTAGCAACTATTTCTAATATCAACAAATCAGTTAATCAATTAACTAAGTGATCTAATATCAAACACTAAGTAATCTAAGTATTAAGTAATATCTAAAAAAAATTCAGCAAAGCATTATCATCCGATAATTCGATATCTCAAACCCGATCCGGATATCCAATTAACTGTAAAATTCATTTGTCAATTCAGAAATCACATTGTCAATCAGATGAAAAATATGGATTCATGATATTATTCAATAGAATCAAATCATGGCTCATTCAATATCGAATGTCAAATTGATTCACATTCAGATAATATTTCAGTTTCTGATGAATCCAGAACAAAAATTATTTCAATTGACATTCACTGGATATATAACAGAATTTTCAATTTCGGTTCAAATGACTTAGCCGGAATATCCAATTCCGCTCATTTGACTCTGCCGGATGTGAAATTCAGGTGAACTTAAAGTTCAGGTGGAGTTATGCTGCCGGATAATGAGGTTTCCAGAGATATTAATCAAACTTAGGAAAAAAAATCAATCAATCAAATCTTGTTCCACCGTGAAACAGGTTTCCTCTGTAACGAAGAATTTTCCGCATATCCAGATGATCTAGATGATTTAGATCATTGCTGGAAAACAGTATGTGACTCTCACCGGAAATCAAAACAATCACAAAACTTGCCGGAGATATGTAAACAGTCGATCAAAACTAAGATATCCGATAATTTGATTTCAATTGATCGAACTTCCACTGATCTTCAGCTCAATCAAGCCTCAACACAATTCTAGCAAACTGAAATTGATTTAGTCATTCAGTGGATCAATATTAGGCATCCGATCGATCAATCAATCGGATTTTCATATTCAGTCGCAGGAAAAATAACAAATCGTCAATAATCACCGGACGACTCATACAGACCACGCTTCAATTGTCGGGATTCAAATGATATCCGATCGGATGATTGATTCAGAAGTATCTGATTCAATTCATTCAGATCACAGCCTCACAGGATTCTGATAAGTTGAAATCGATCCAAGCCTCCAATCGGATTGAAATAATCAGTATTGATCTGCTGTGGAAAAAAATTAATTCCCGATACTCAAATTTCATTACAATGATCAATAGGATAAAGTGCTTGATCCAGATATATGATATTTTTTTTCTCTGATGTTAACATCACAACAATGGAAGTTGATCAGACATCCGATCAATGAAAAAAAACATTTGATGTTTTAACATCTTTTTATTTTTATTGAAACAGAAAAATAATACGATCTATATGAACTACAATTAAAATCTATTCTAACGATTACTGAAACAAAAACAGGAAATCAACTCAAATTTCTTTAATCATGAGTTATGAATGCTTAACAGAAATTAAAATTAAAATGAAAATTTCAGAAAAAAAAGAAAAAGAAGAAGAAGAAGAAGAAGAAGAGGAGAAGAAGAAGAAGAAGCACTTACCGGAGGGATTAGAAAAGAGTTGGAATCCTCCTATATGCCATTACCGTAGCTGGATGCCTCCACCGGATTGAGAAAGAAGAGAGATCAAGGGAGAAGGAGAAGAAGGAGGAAAGAAACAAGGTGAAGGGGAAGAGTTAGAAGAGAAGGCAAAAGCATAAAAGAGAAGACAAGCCTCTCTTCCCCCTACGTATGGTATTTATAATTTTGAAAGTTTTTCCATAAGTCCCTCTTATTTCAAAGAATTCTATTTCAAAACCTCTCTTCAAAAAGTTATTTACAAAGCAACTCAAAATGACTATGTTTTAGAAAATACAAAAACTAAGTATATTCTAAATCTAAATTTTTTATGATTTTCAAAAACTAAACAACTATAATTATGACAAACACTAAAATAGGCATTAAAATGTAAAATAACACTATTTTTCATGCATTTTCTATTCTTATATTATTTTAGCACATTTACTCGAAACTAACATAAAATTGGGTTCTTAAATCATTTTCTCATGAAATCATGCATATTTTTATATGAAATATCCCTAAAATATATGCATGATCAAATACTCCCATGCTTATGTTTTGCTAGTCCTCGAGCAAACTAGAAAGATGCAAGAAATCAAACTATCACCTAACTCACTTTCGTAGGAATCACGGTTGCATTTAGCTCATGCAACAAGCCCTTTCAACCCCTGGGTTACCCCAGTGGACGAGTAAGGTCTTGTGAGGGTTTGCAGTGATGCTACCCACAAACATCTCTGTCATGTATGCATAATATTACATATCCTCATAAGCAGTAGGTAATTAAAGACTTTGTTTTCACAAATATTTCCTATTATTTCAAAATCACAATATAATTAGAGTCTTTTATATACCACCACAGAAAAAGAATTTCTTTCACTTTTCTAAATATCACAATTATTTATGTTTTATTCTTAGAAAATCCAATAAAAAAAACATATTATTATTTACTTATCCTCACTCATATGTTTTCTGCACAGGTTTTCTCAATCACACTTCTAAGCATTGAACTTTTCTTTCTTTTTAAGCTTTTTTCTCTCTTTTTTTTCTTTTCACGCTTTTTCTTTTTGCGCACTTATTTTTCTCATATAGCTTGCATGTGGTCTGCTTTTATGCCTTGTGCAATGTCAATATCTTCTATACTTTTTCAATACATACCAAAAGATATCAACTAAGACATAAAAGTGACTTCCTTCATTCACCTTTATAACTTGAGAGTCAAATATTTCAACTTGTATCTGTTCTCAGTTACTTAGGATCACAACGTTTTCCACTCTCCTTTTCGAAAATGGAATTAAAAGTTTCAACTTACATCTAAGTTCCATCTACTAAGGATTGTGGAATTATCCAAACAACCTAACGCCTGCTTTTTCTCACTTTTTGAGCTCATTTTTTTTTTTACGCTTTTGTTCATTTGCTTAGTTTTTCAAAAATAAAACTGTGCACATTCATATTTATGATTCAAAATAAATTCTAACATGTATTTATCCTCATTTCTTTGAAATCCGCATAAACAACCATAATTTTTAGATCTATGTCAGAAAATTTTTTTCGTGGGGCTTAAAAATCCTCTAAAAACATTAGATTTGAAATAACATTCATATAAGTTCAAACTCTTTATTTAAAAATCTACTTTTTATGAGAAATGTGTAAACATGTGCAAGAACTTAAACAGAAATATCAAGGTGTGCACTCTACACCCTCCTCCATGCTTGAATGACACTGTCCCAGTGGCACTCCCCCATGCTTATATGAAACTAAGTGAATGCACATGAGAGAAAATAAATGAGGGAAAGAATAGAATAACCTGACATGAATTAAAAATGCACGTTCTATAAATGTAATGAATGTAATGTATACATGACAAAACATGAAACTCATAAAAAAGATAGAAAATGAAAAATAAAACCAAATGAAATCTACAAATCCTAACAAATGTAAAACTGTACAGAATATGGGTTGCCTCCCATAAAGCGCTAAGTTTCACGTCCCCAGCCAGACGGATCCCTGGAAAAATCCTTCATCGTCCATGAGATCAATGGACATGAAGTCAGACTCAATCGGGCTCTCTATGAAAAATAATGTCATCAGTGACATTGCGCACTATGTTCCCGTCCTGTCTACCTCTAAATGGCTCAAAGTGCCCGATCCAACTTAACTCACCTATCTGATTTTCACGTAATTCTAGATGATCCTCATCTAATGATTCCTTATCCTCCTCATTAGGTGAATTACTCAATAACCAAGCATATTCTGCTTCTACGAGGTCTTGAATGACATCAACCTCGAAAGAAGCTTCCTCAACAGCAAGCCCCATAGCAGCACGAAAAATGTTTAGCCGTATCTTCCTATTTCCGAATGACACATCCATCGCACCAGTGCGGCAATTGATGCACGCATTGGCGGTAGCTAGGAAGGGGCGACCGAGAATAATAGGAGTCTGTTGCGGGCTATCAACTCCCTCCATATCTAATATCACGAAGTCAACAGGGAAATAACAATCCTCCACCTTGACTAAAACATCTTCAAGTATCCCTCTTGGGACCTTGATAGATCTATCTGCGAGCTGAAGAGTCATAGGTGTATGTTTCATCTCTTTCAATCCAAATTGGTCATAAAAGAAACCCAGCAAGATGTTAACACTTGCCCCAAGGTTGAGCAATGCACGCCCAACAGTGATGTTTCCTATGACACATGAGATGATAGGAGTCCCTGGGTCCTTGAGCTTAGGTGGGGTTTGATGTTGCAATACTGCGCTCACCTGCCCGGTTAAATAAATCTTTTTCTGCACATGGGACATCGACTTCCTTTTCTGCGTACAAAGTTCTTTGAGGAACTTTGCATATGCAGGGACCTGTTGAATAGCATCTAGTAAGGGGAGGTTTATCTGAACGTGCTTGAATATCTCAAGCATCTCTTGCATGTTCACTCCGGACTTACCTAATGCTCTCGGCCTTTCTAACGCCTCAGGAAAGGGGGCTTTGGGAATGTAGGATGGTGAAGGCTCAGATGGAAGAACCTTCTCGCTTTCCTGAGGTAAAATATTAGGGACAGACTGCTTCTCGCTTATTTTCTCTCTTTCTTCTGCAGCCTCCCTCGCTTGGTACTGCTTCCCACTCCTAAGGGTTACTACTTGAGCTTGCTCTTTATGTGCATCAGTCATATGCAAGCTACGCATGGGTTCCTTTCCCTTAGGGTTGACAATAGGCTGGCTAGGCAACGTCCCCTCACTTCGCCTGCTAAGTGCTTCGGCAAGCTGCCCCATTTGAGTCTCTAATTTTGCAATAGACTGGGTATGTGAGCTCAAAGCTTGCAAAATCTTATCCTCAAAAGATTGACTATGTAAAGGCTCATGAGACTGGGGTTGAGTGTAAACAGGTTGGACTGAGGGATAACTGGATCTTTGAAATCCAGGCGCATAACCGCCTTAACTTGGTTGACTCTGGGAAGGGTTGGGTGGGTGGATCTGTGAGTTGCGCCATGAGAAATTGGGATGATTTCGCCAGCCCGGGTTATAAGTGTTGGAAAATGGATTAGGTACGGGCCTAGCGAAGTTTTGAGCCATCTGAGCTTGCTCTTGGACAAACTTAGGATATTGTGGCGCAACTAGGCACTCGAAGACATGGTGTGCAGGACTCGCACACAACGCGCACACCTGCATGGCAGGGGAGGGACCCAACAAAAACTGATCTAATTTATGTGACAGTTGGTCTACCTTGTTGCTCAACTCAAGGTTCATCCCTAACTCAAAAAAACCTGCCTTCTTAATGCTATCCTGTGCAGGTGCAGCCCTATCAAACCGTGAGGCTGTCGCATGGTGCATCGAATTCTCACTCAATGTCTCAAAAAGTGACCATGCTTCATCCTCACTTTTGAGCATAAATGTGTCCCTACACGCGGCATCCACCATTTGACGATTCTTTTCAGTAAGACCGTCATAGAAATATTGCACTAGTTGCCAGCGAGGCACCTGGTGGTGGGGACACTTGCGGAGAAGATCTTTCAATCTCTCCCATGACTCATGAAACTGTTCTCCCTCAATTTGGAAAAAACTGGTTATCGCTTTACGAAACTGGTTCGTTTTACCAATTGGGAAATATTTTTTTAAAAATTCTCTTTGCATATGTTCCCAAGTGGTAATTCGAACAATATCTAATGATTTTAACCAACTCTTCGCTTTGTCCTTCAGAGAGAAGGGGAACAGGGTCAACCTCATCGCGTCATCTCCAAAGTTGTTGATTCGCACTGTCGAGCAAATCTCTAAAAATTCATCGAGGTGACGATATGGGTCTTCATTGCTTAGGCCATAAAACGAGGGTAACATTTGGATCACACTGGCCTTTATCTCGAAATGGTTTGCTCCTACATCAGGTCTTGTGATGCAGGAGGCGGGAGTGTAAGTGTTGGGCATGAAATACTCCCTCAAAGGACGAGTAATCTGTTGATTCTCAGCCATGGTTGCAGATCTCTGGGCTCTCCTAATAAGGGACTCGGGGTCCTCAATCGGCTCTACCAACTCAGGGTCAAGTGAGCGTCACCCTTGCATACACCTCGTAATAGACCGGTGTAGCTCACGTCCTAACTTTGGGTTTTCTACCTAACTAACGCACTAAGCGGCCAAACCACAAAGCGAGTAAGCTAAAAACAACAAAAACTAAACAAACACCACGCAAGTAAACATAACATAGATGATGCAAAGAAATATAAAATCTATGTGTACGGTATCAATCGTACACAGTCACCTTTAAGGGGGGTCCTAGTAGGTGGGCTGTGCAGAAAAGTAAGCGCTTCTCTAAGATATGCACATACGTGGTTCTAAACCTAAATGCAACACAAACACTAGGCAATAAAGTGAATACTAATATTACGCCGTTCCCCGGCAACGGCGCCAAAAATTTGATGTCTTTTTTGCAATCGTTGTAAATTTTGAAAAGATTTTTAAATGAAAAACATGTGAAAACCAGACATCAAATAATAAAAACCGGTTCTCACTAGTGGATGAGACCGGGTCGAACTCAGGGAACGGAAATATGTTGTATTCAAACACACAAGTCTAAACTAATCTTTATTGCCGAATTATTGAAATGTAAAATGTTCAGAAAAGGTAAAACAACTAACTATTACAACAAATGAATACCCTTCGCAGAGGGCGTAAAGTGCAATATTTACAAACCCAATTAAAATTCTAAGTCTAAACTGAAAAGTAAAAATCTTCTATCTTCGTACTTCGTGTCACGTAGTCTCTTCTGCTCCAACCTCGTGCAATCCTGCACAAATCAAATGAACACAAGCAGTACCAAAGAAAGAAAAAATAGAATGTACTAAAAAAATATACTAACTAAAAGCTAAGAATATGAAAGAAATCATTAAAGAAATCTAAATGACAATTTTAAATGCAAATGATATATATTTGTTTTCTTTTATTAAATCTAACTAACTAATTGCAAAGTAATTAACAACTCTGATTATCTTCCTTAACTAAACTATTTTTAATAGCAAAATGACTAGCAACTATTTCTAATATCAACGAATCAGTTAATCAATTAACTAAGTGATCTAATATCAAACACTAAGTAATCTAAGTATTAAGTAATATCTAAAAAAAATTCAGCAAAGCATTATCATCCGATAATTCGATATCTCAAACCTGATCCGGATATCCAATTAACTGTAAATTCATTTGTCAATTCAGAAATCACATTGTCAATCAGATGAAAAATATGGATTCATGATATTATTCAATAGAATCAAATCATGGCTCATTCAATATCGAATGTCAAATTGATTCACATTCAGATAATATTTCAGTTTCTGATGAATCCAGAACAAAAATTATTTCAATTGACATTCACTGGATATATAACAGAATTTTCAATTTCGGTTCAAATGACTTAGCCGGAATATCCAATTCCGCTCATTTGACTCTGCCGGATGTGAAATTCAGGTGAACTTAAAGTTCAGGTGGAGTTATGCTGCCGGATAATGAGGTTTCCAGAGATATTAATCAAACTTAGGAAAAAAAATCAATCAATCAAATCTTGTTCCACCGTGAAACAGGTTTCCTCTGTAACGAAGAATTTTCCGCATATCCAGATGATCTAGATGATTTAGATCATTGCTGGAAAACAGTATGTGACTCTCACCGGAAATCAAAACTTGCCGGAGATATGTAAACAGTCGATCAAAACTAAGATATCCGATAATTTGATTTCAATTGATCGAACTTCCACTGATCTTCAGCTCAATCAAGCCTCAACACAATTCTAGCAAACTGAAATTGATTTAGTCATTCAGTGGATCAATATTAGGCATCCGATCGATCAATCAATCGGATTTTCATATTCAGTCGCAGGAAAAATAACAAATCGTCAATAATCACCGGACGACTCATACAGACCACGCTTCAATTGTCGGGATTCAAATGATATCCGATCGGATGATTGATTCAGAAGTATCTGATTCAATTCATTCAGATCACAGCCTCACAGGATTCTGATAAGTTGAAATCGATCCAAGCCTCCAATCGGATTGAAATAATCAGTATCGATCTGCTGTGGAAAAAAATTAATTCCCGATACTCAAATTTCATTACAATGATCAATAGGATAAAGTGCTTGATCCAGATATATGATATTTTTTTTCTCTGATGTTAACATCACAACAATGGAAGTTGATCAGACATCCGATCAATGAAAAAAAACATTTGATGTTTTAACATCTTTTTATTTTTATTGAAACAGAAAAATAATACGATCTATATGAACTACAATTAAAATCTATTCTAACGATTACTGAAACAAAAACAGGAAATCAACTCAAATTTCTTTAATCATGAGTTATGAATGCTTAACAGAAATTAAAATTAAAATTAAAATGAAAATTTCAGAAAAAAAAGAAAAAGAAGAAGAAGAAGAAGAAGAGGAGGAGAAGAAGAAGAAGAAGCACTTACCGGAGGGATTAGAAAAGAGTTGGAATCCTCCTATATGCCATTACCGTAGCTGGATGCCTCCACCGGATTGAGAAAGAAGAGAGATCAAGGGAGAAGGAGAAGAAGGAGGAAAGAAACAAGGTGAAGGGGAAGGGTTAGAAGAGAAGGCAAAAGCATAAAAGAGAAGACAAGCCTCTCTTCCCCCTACGTATGGTATTTATAATTTTGAAAGTTTTTCCATAAGTCCCTCTTATTTCAAAGAATTCTATTTCAAAACCTCTCTTCAAAAAGTTATTTACAAAGCAACTCAAAATGACTATGTTTTAGAAAATACAAAAACTAAGTATATTCTAAATCTAAATTTTTTATGATTTTCAAAAACTAAACAACTATAATTATGACAAACACTAAAATAGGCATTAAAATGTAAAATAACACTATTTTTCATGCATTTTCTATTCTTATATTATTTTAGCACATTTACTCGAAACTAACATAAAATTGGGTTCTTAAATCATTTTCTCATGAAATCATGCATATTTTTATATGAAATATCCCTAAAATATATGCATGATCACTCGGATTCTAGGAGGTCCTGAATGAAATCATCCTCGAAAGAAGCTTCCATTGCACCATAGCTGCACGAAAAATGTTCAGCCTCATCTTCCTATTTCCAAATGAAACATCCATTGCACCAGTGCGACAATTAATGCATGCATTGGCGATAGCTAGGAAGGGGCGACCAAGAATAATGGGGGTCTGCCTGGCGCTATCAACTCCCTCCATATTTTAAATCATAAAGTCGATAGGAAAATAACAAGCCTCCACCTTGACTAAAACATTTTTAAGTATCCCTCTCGGGACCTTGATCGATTTATCCGCAAGCTGAAGAGTCATAGGTGTAGGTTTCATCTCTTTCAATCCAAATGTGTCATAGAAGAAACCCGGCAAGATGTTGACACTTGCCTCAAGATCGAGTAGTGCACGCTCAACAGTAATGTTTCCTATGACACATGAGATGATCGGGGTCCCTGGGTCCTTGAGCTTTGGTGGGGTTTGGTGCTGCAATACCGCACTCACCTGCTCAGTCAAATAAATCTTTTTATGTGCATGGGACCTCAACTTCCTTTTTTGCGTACAAAGCTCTTTGAGGAACTTTGTATATGCAGGGACTTGCTGGATGACATCTAGTAAGGGGAGGTTTATCTAGATGTGCTTGAATATCTCAAGCATCTCTTGAATATTCACTTTCGACTTACCTAGTGCTCCCAGTCTCTCTAACGCCTTAAAAAAGGGGGCTTTGGGAATGTAGGCTTTGGAAGGCTCAGATAGAAGAACCCTCTCGCTTTTCTGAGGTAACTGAGTAGGGACAAGCCGCTTCTCACTTATCTGCTCTCTTTCTTTTACAACCTCCCTCGAATGGTACTGCTTCCCACTCCTAAGGGTCACTACTGCTTGAGCCTATTCTTGATGTGCATCTGTCATATACAGGTCATGCATTGGTTCTTTACCCCTAGGGTTTACTATAGGTTGGCTAGGCAGTGTCCCCTCACTTCGCCTGCTAAGCGCCTCAATGAGTTACCCCATTTGGGTCTCAAGTTTGGCAATGGACTGGGTATGTGAGCTCAAATTCGCCTTGATATCAGAAAAAGCTTATAACATCTTGTCCTCGAAGGACTGACTAGGCGAAGACTCATGAGAATGGGGTTGAGTATAAGTAGGTTGGGCTGAGGGATAACTAGATTGCTGAAATTCAGGCGCATAACCGCCTTGCCTGGGTTGGCTCGAAGAAGGGTTAAGGGATTGGGACTGTGGGTTGCGCCATGAAAAATTGGTATGGTTTCGCCAACCCGGGTTGTAGATGTTGGCAAATGGATTGGGTGCGGGCCTAGCGAAGTTTTGAGCCATTTGAGCTTGCGCTTGGACAAATTCAGGATACTGCAGCGCAACTGGGCATTCAAGGACATGGTGTGCAGGGCTCGCACACAACGCACACACCTGTATGGCAGGAGAGGGACCCAATAATAACTGATCTAATTTTTGGGACAATTGGTCTACCTTGTTGCTCAACTCAAGGTTCATCCCTATCTCGAAAATGCCTGCCTTCTTAGTGCTATCCTGTGCAGGTGCAGCCCTATCGAAACGTGAAGCCGTAGCATGGTGCATCGAATTCTCGCTCAATGTCTCAAAAAATGACCATGCTTCATCTTCGCTTTTGAGCATAAAAGTGCCCCCACACGTGGCATCAACCATTTGACGGTTCTTCTCAGTAAGTTTGTCATAGAAATATTGCACCAGTTGCCAGCAAAGCACCTGGTGGTGGGGACACTTGCAGAGAAGATCCTTCATCCTCTCCCAAGTTTTGTGAAACATTTCTCCCTCTATTTGCAAAAAGCTGGTGATGGCCTTTTGATACTGTTTCTTTAGGAACTCCTTTTGCATATGTTCCTACGTGATAATTTGAATTATATCTAACGCCTTCAGCTAATGCTTGGCTTTATCCTTCAGAGAAAAGGGAAATAAGGTCAACCTCATAGCATCGTCTCCAAAATTGTTGATTCGCACTGTCGAGCAAATCTTAAGGAACTCGTCGAGATGACGATATGAGTCTTCATTACTAAGGCCATAAAATGAAGGTAGCATCTAGATTACACTGGCCTTAATCTCAAAATGGTTTGTTCCTACATCAGGTCTTGTGGTGTAGGAGGCAGGAGTATAGGTGTTGGGCATGAAGTACTCCCTAAGAGGACAAATCATCGGCCGATCCTCAGCCATGGTTGCAGATCTCTGGGCTCTCCTAATAAGAGACTCTGGGTCCTCAATCGGCTCTATCAGCTCGAGGTCAAGCGAGTGTCACCCTTGCATACACCTCGAAGTAAACCGGTGTAACACACATCTCTAAGTAAGTCATAAAATCTACTAGCTGCATCATTTGCTGCTTCTTTATCTACCTGGTGTGAGTTTTATGAAAACCCTTTTTAAAATAATATTTTTAATGAAAATCCAGTGAAAGCCAGACACCAAAAATAAAAAAAACCGGCTCGCACAAGTAGTGGAGTCCGGGTTGATCTCAAGGAACGGAAAATACTTCGTATTCAAACACACAATCTAAACTACTCTTTATTGCCAAAATAAAAAATTTTAATTAAATAATTAACTAACTAAAGAGTGTTGCCCTACGCAGAGGGCTTAAATGAATAAAAGAATAAAATGGCCTTATTACAACCCAATAAATTGAATAGATGAAATAAAATCCTAATCTAAAAGAAAAGGTAAAAGTCTTCAGTGCTTCGATGCTTCTCGTTTCTCATATTGAAGGTGTGCCAATACGTATCTCACTCTCTTGCTTGCCTCCACGCCTTCCTGCAAAACACAAAAACACAATACGAAGCAGAGAGGGGAAATCTACGAGAAAATCAACAATAACTATGGAGAAAAATCACAAAAACTTGAAATAAAGCGATGAACTAACTATGAATCACTAACACTGAAAGATAAAAAAAAACAGAACAAAATGAACCACAGGAATTCAAGAACTACTTCAATGAACTAATTCAAGAACATAACTAATGATCTAACTAATGCCAAACAGCACTTACTAACCAGTTTAACTAAACAAACCTGAACTAAATGTTGGACGGTCTATGAATGTAAACTAATGATGAAATGTGCAAACATAAAATTACTTTTAACTATGCTAAACTCAATGGACACAATAGAAAGAAAAATTTGGCTATGCATGCTAAAATAATAACTCTAAGGGAATTCATAGTAATTAAATGACATGTAATTACTGAGTATAAGCTATCCTAAGCTACAACCACAATTAAAACAAGCAACTACAACTAAGGGAATAAACTAAGACACGTATATCACTATTACTACTCACTATCAAATAATTTTAATCTAACTAAGATAGCATGCAATAACTATCTAACATATTTAACAAAAATCAACATATCATCAATTCAATCTTTGCAGCCTATTGTGATGGCTTAAACAGGCACAACCGATTAGAGGAAAACACATCTAAAAACTGAATTAGGCAAAATATTAAGAGAAAGATGCTGAATAAGAAAATGCGAATGAAAATGGAAAAAGGGGAAATGAAAAGCAGGAAATGGCACAGAGATGCAGAGTGGAACGATGCAACACAGCTACTCTGATGCAACAATGCAAAGTGCAGATGCTATGGTGCTAAATCCGATTATGTACAGATGCAACATAGATGGATGCTGAACAGATGAATGCTGGTGACGATGGAGTGTACTGCAGGGGCGTTGCAGAGTATGCTGCGATGGTGATGACGATGCAGTGAACAATGAAGATGTATGCAGATGCAAATGCAAGGGGTTTGCAGAATCAACTAGGTACAGAAGCAATAGTAAATGCAGAGGCAGGAATGAAATAATGAAGTGGAGACTACAATACCAACAGTAAAATGCGTGTGAACTCTAAACCTAAATGCAATGCTAAAGAAATCTTAAAACAACATCGATAGAACTGGAACTCGACACAGAAATGTACCATGCTACTACAGCATTAGGAAAAGACTAAACACAGATATGAACAGAGATTCATGCCAATATTTTTTTTTTCATTTTCATTTTTCACTTAGCCGATTCAACTATTCTAACAAGAAATAAAGAAAAGAAAAGGGAAACAAAGTAGAGAGGAAGGGAATTAGAGGAAGAACACTTACCGTGGGTTTTTGGAAGGGTTGAGAAAGAGAGGTTGACCTCCACTATTGCTGCCACTGGGCAGATTGTCTCCACCGAACAGAAGAAAGAAGAAGATGAGAAAAAGAGAGAGAAGGAGAAGAAGAGGAGAGAGAGAGAGAGAGAGAGAGAGAGAGAGAGAGAGAGAGAGACGTATAATCCCCCAAGGGAAAAAGATGCCTCTCCTTTGCTCAACTTCCCTTTTTATAATAGTTAATTAGGTTTTGGAATTTTTTTTCAAAAAGAGCCTGTATATTTTTCAAATATTTCAAACAACTCAATTTTTTTAAAGGTATTTCCCAAAAACTTAATTAATTTCCCAAAAAGGCTCAGAAAGGGTTCACATTGCTCAATTTAAAATTTGATAAAAACTTTGAAAACCTTCGCAAATAAGCATTTTTTAAGCAATTATTGACATGATCATGCATGAAAAGTATATGAATTTATGTGTAAAACTTATGCATGATCACTACCCAAGTTGGTACATCACTAGGACCCATAGCAGAACCCAGTTCTGGTCCTGCAACATTAAATATCAAATCCACATATGGATTATTGTACACCACATCCACCCGTGCATCAAAATTATTCCAAAATTCTTCACCATGAAGCATCTAATTTTGATAATCACTCACAAAACCCTTTCTGTATAGGTGATGTCTAACACCATGAGGTTCTACAAATCGATTATTCTTACACATCGTGCAGGGACACCTGATCCGACTAGTGGGATCCACTATACTGACACTTGTCGTTGCAAATTCAATAAAACTATCAACATCGTTCATATATTCAAGTGATACCTCATTGTCAACTATCCTATGATATATTCATTCACGGTTTGCAGCCATTTTATCTTATGATGTTATGAATATTATCATAACCGGTTAAAAGATAATCATAAGAATGCTATGATGAAGAAAATATCTAATTTATCATGCATTGATGGTGGATGTAATGATTTGATATATATATATATAATATTATTCAATCACAAGAACTATGATGCATGCATGGATAACTTAATATTTTCATGAGCAAAACCATCATATCATATTTACACTCATCACAAGGATATTTAAAATGATAAAATCACATTCATCAACACGATACATTCATTTGAAGCATGTTTTCATGATGCAATTTCACATGGAAGACATAATCAAATTAAAAATAACTTTATGCAAGCATGAATACAATCACATCAAACATGACAATACAATCACTCATTCATACTGCAATAATGTCAAACATCTACCTACAGAAAATACACTCTAATATCCCGCTAACTACTATCATGGAACTCTAAAAATAAGAACACTTCTATTTTTATACATTCAAATCATGCTCAGCATGATCTCCAAACTCCAGCAAAGTAGTCTTAGATATCCACAACTAAGTGAGTGTATGAACAAAAAAATGTTGCATCCAAGAAATTAAATAACCTGTGATGCGCCTGCATCACTTACTCACCACGGGTATTTACCCGATTTGCATGCTTTTGCCTTTGCATTTTTCTTATTTCTTTTTGCATGACATTTTTAGTCGCATGCGATGCTTAGCACTAAGCATCACGCAATTAGCTTAGCTACGCACCTGCAAAGCACAAATGTATAAACGTAGGATTGGCCTGCGGTGCCTTTTTTATGGGTGTGTCGTCGGCTGAAATGTTGGCTCACGGCACGGTGTAGTGAGGCAAGCGATGGATTACCATAGCCATGCACTCTATGTGCGGTGGATTGCCGTAGCTCGCATGAAGCATCAGAAGTTTGCTGGAACTCTAAAGGCGATTTTTTGTCTCAGCTTAGCGACCCCAGGTCAAGTGAGGCCATCCGCTGAGTTTAAGCATATCAATAAGCGGAGGAAAAGAAACTTATAAGGATTCCCCTAGTAACAGCGAGTGAACCGGGAATAGCCTAACTTGAGAATCGGTAGGCTTCGCCTACCAAATTGTAGTCTGTGGAAGCGTCTTCACCGACGGACTGGACCCAAGTCCCTTGGAAGGGGCACCGAAGAGAGTGAGAGCCCCGTCATGTCCAAACCATGTCGCACTATGAGGCGCTGACAATGAGTCAGGTTGTTTGGGTGTCATCGGGTCGTCGGCACATGGCAGCATCGGTGCTCGGGGGTCGACGGCGGCAGCACACAGCACATGGTGGCGTCGGTGCTCGGGGGTCATCGGCGGCGGCACACGGCGGTGAGAGATGGAGTGAGGGAAGAAGGAAGAGGTGAAGGAGAGGGTGGCAGGCGGTGGCCGACGGGCGACAGAATAAAACAGAAAGGAGCTCAGATTAGGGTTTTACGAAAAATTTAGCGACAGATTAGCGACAAAAAAATTTTGTCGCAAACGCCATCGCAAATTTGCGACAAAAAAATGGTGTCGCTCATCTATCGTGAAATTGCGATGGAGTGTGAGACAAAATTTGTCCATCGTAAATTTGCGACAGTGTTTGCGCCGAAACTTTTTCATCGCAAATTCCGCAACTAATTCCAATTTTAGGGTCAAATAGTTATCTCTTGCTAATATGTTGCAACGTTGAGATAGATTATTTTCGTCATAAATTTCTATCGCTAAATAACATTTTTCTTGTAGTGTTAAGGGGTTTGTCTTAGTGGGATGGGGCCTAGGATGCTAGGCAGGAATTATAGATTCAAATCACATGGGCACCATCCCTTACTCAAGCTAAAGTAGGGATGGCAGTGGACCAGGGAAGGGGCGGGGGATAAGGTCTCTACCCCTGCCCTGTCTCAAAATTCAAACTTTCATCCCTGCATGGGGATGGATTTTAACCTCTATCTCTCCCTCCATCCATGTTTTATGTCCTCCATCCCTGGTCCAAACGGGGATGAGGCAGGGCAAGGCCCTTCTATTGTCATCCCTTAGAAGGATTGGGGATGGGATGAGGTGGGGCAAGGTGGGGATCCAGACGGGGATAGGGCAAAGCAAGAGAAAGCATAGGTCCATCCCGCCTCCATCCCCATACAGGGATGGATTTTAACCTTCATCCCCGCCTCCATCCCCACACAGGGATTGATTTTAACCTTCATTCCCACCTCCATCCCCGTTTCATGCCCTTCGTCCCCAGTCCAAATGGGGTGAGGTAGGGCAGGGCCCCATTTTCCCCTGGTCCACTGCCATCCTTAAGCTGAAGCGTGGTGCCTTCCTGAGGTCAAAGGATAAGCTCATAGAATTTTATCGTGTTAAGACAGTGATCGTAAGTACGATAGGCAAATCTAGCACAACTAGGTCTCTGATCTTTAGAGAGGTTTCTTTGTGGAAATGTGGTCTATTTAATATGGTATTTTTTGGAGAGCATGAGTATTTTCTCACCTTCATTGATGATTTTAATAGAAAAAATTTGATTTGATTTCATAATGGAGAAGTTGAGGTTTTTGAATTTTTCTAGCAATTCAAAACCTTGATTGAAAAACAAAGGGAGTATTTTATAAAAGTTCTTAGATCGTATAGATGTGGTGAATACTATTTAAAGGATTTTGACAACTTTTGCAAGAAGCATAACATTTTGCATCAATTTACAATATCCTATAATTTCCAACAAAGCGAGGTAGCAAAAAGAAAAAATCGAACAATTCTTAACATGACAAGGAGCATGTTAAAGTGCAAAAATATGCCCAATGATTTTTGAACCCAAGCGGTTGCATGGACGATACATCTCTTGAATCGATGTCTCACTAAGAAAGTTTGTTTTATGACTCCACAAAAAGCGTAGAGTGGCTCTTAAATATTAAGATTTACCATTCGTATTTACTGGTGTGCAGTTTGTCATTTCAAGCAGATTCTTTTAGGGAGAAGGATTTGGCAAATATCTCTTGTGAAAGAAACCAAAATAAGGAAAAGGGAGGAAATGACAAACGTACACAGCCATCCTATTTTCACAAAATTACTAGTACTTCTCAAACAGGTTAGACGACAGTCCACCTCTCTGATTACCACTTTCCAAACAGGCACTTAATGAAAATGGACATGAAATACTGGAGAGAAAATCTCCCTCTTGTTTTAGCAACACTTGATGGAACGCTTGTTTTTTGCTCCAACCCTTCTCATCTGAGCAGGAAACCTCATTTTTTTGTATGGTTTTTTTAGAGATTTCAGATTTTTGGATCTAAAATTCCTTGTTTGCTTGAGGGTTGAATTTAGCATGGGCTGCACACCAAATCCTTAGAGCTCAGAGATACAAGGATATCTTCAAGGCAATCAAATGCACCCTTAATTATACAAAATGATATCGCAATTAATTCCTCTTTGCACAGGAAGATAGAATAAGGATTTAGAAGGGATTGTCAGATGTGGGTTTCTCTCATATTATGATGATCCTACCATTTCTTTTGCCCCAAACAATTCCATGTAGGGATTGGAAACCTTGGCCTTCATGATCATGTTTTCTTGGAGATGTAAACGGTTTGGGTTCGGATAAGACCAATACCATATTCGACGAATTGGATGTTAGCTAAACGAGTTTTAATACAAATTCAGATTCAGATGGTGAAAAGCGCATTGGCCAAATCCACTTTTTTACATGCAAATGGATTTGGACATCCATCAAATTCGAATATTTCTCAGAAATGGTAGCAAAAATCCAAACCATATCCGCATCCCATTATAATCAGATATTGTTTTGGCTTACCAAATGCAACTAAACAATTGAATTTGGTCAGATATCGCATCAATTCCGATTCATTGTCATCACTATGTTTTCTCCTTGTCCTCACTGGGGACCATCAACCCTGGCTGATCGGATTGGGATAACACTGATCAATTTCATAAAATTCAATGCCTTCACCAATTATACATAATCAATTTGCATTCCAATAAACCATGATTAATAAATTGAAACTATTTTAAATTACTATTTGTTTCCTATGTTTAAGATCATTTTTTATACCCTTATAGAATTAAACGTACCCTTAAATCCTAATAAAAGAAAAATAACCCAATATCCTTAATCATAACATTTATATAAAGGCATGATCACCATATCATTTGATTGTGCTCAAATATTTTAAATTTTTGTGGTCTTAATGGTCATCTATAGTCTACCGGGGATCCGCAAATTTTTATGGTAGAAGTGAATAGCAAATGTCACCAAGGTGAAGGAACGTCACGAGTTAGAAACCGACAGGTGCATGTCGGAAGCTGGGTGGCCCTAGGATATTTACACCAATAAGATCATGAAAAAAAGCTAAATCTATTTTCAATACTTGTATAATAAAAAAAATCTAGTTTCTTTCCTTTTAGCCTAACCTGTCTCTCTCCCTCTCTCAATTATTAAATTTTTTTTCTTTGGTATTGTTTTTTTTTTGTTTTCAAGGAAAACCACCATCTTTTCATCGCCTAAACAGAAGATTGTGATTCACCAGCTAGCTATTTAATTAATGAATCACCCAGGACAGCTGCTGTGATTATAATTGCATCAATTCCCTCCTACGTACTTCTCAAGACACAACCCAAACGGGTTGATTGGATACTCAGAAAATTATTGCTCGATGCTTAAAATAGACTTTTAAATTTAAAGGATTCATAATTGAGTGTAGCCACGCTGTAGGAGGCAGCAATTGCCAGCAATGGGCCACCAGACTCTCCGCAGACCCTTGTGCTGTGTGGCTGGGGTTGGAGAGAGAGAGAGAGAGAAGAGAGAGAGAGAGTGAGAGAGATTGATTTCCCATCTCAAAGGACATGGTAATCTCTACCGGGAAGAGTTAAAAGAAGGCATGTTGGTGTATCCAACGTCAACACTGTTTTGGTTATTCCTTGCATATATTCAACGTATTTTGGTATATTGTGCAATTATTTTTAAATATTTGTATTCTTTTATCGTCTTTTCCCATTCTCTCTCTCTCCCTCTCTCTCTCTCTTTCCATATATATATATATATATATATATATATATATATATATATATATATATATATATATATAAGAATTGGGATTATCCTGCACCCTTTTTCATTAGGTCACTATTAGGATATTTCAAAAATCATGTTTTATGCTCAATTTGAACTGTTAGGTGTGTTTATCATTGCTTTATTTATTAAGAAACAAGTTTTGTTTCAAATTGATTTGATATGAAAATGTAAATATTATCATAAAATTTTAGTACAATATCAACCATTTGATTTTTTACCTCTTTAAGATCGACATCTGAACATAAAGTTGTTTAATCAAATATATGTTTTCTATTAAGTAAATAATGATAAACACATCTAATAGCTCGGATTAAGCATAAAACACCTAAAACTGTGATTTTTTGAGGATCCTAACGGCGACCTAATGAAAAAGGGGCAGAATAATCCCCATTATATGTATTGTGTGTGTGTTCAGTGCGGACACTATGTATTGTGTCAAAATCAAAACTCATAGATGCAGGTTATTTCACTAAATCTAACAATAATATAGATGTGTTTAAGATGGTCGAATTGCTAATGATTACCCTCACTTAAATATTTTTAGTCAAGATTTTACAACTATTGATTCCTTGAATTACTAAAAATCTATTCAAAATCAGAATCTTGGTGGTCTAGAGCTGATCTTTGCTAAACAAAGCATGTAGATCACATTTATGGTGTCGGATTGAGGCAAAACAACTTGTGGTTGTGAGTTTCGAGTTTCAACTCATCAATACCGTATACACACCTGGAGACCATATCCTATATATATATATATATATATATATATATATATATATATATATATATATATATATATATATATATATATATAACAAGCAAATATTTGCTACTATTAAAAGTACCATACATGCGCAACATGGTTTTCAACCTAAAAATACAATTTTCGAGTCACAATTTGTTAGTACGTTGAGTGCCGTTGATTTTTAAAAGCCCTGGTAAAACTTGCTTACACGTTGCAAACACGTGATTCAAAACTAGTTTCTTCTGGGCAAACCATATGGATCACATCTTTGGAGTTTGATTTTAAAAACCAAAAAAAGTAATGACTCCAGTCAAACAGTGATATTTTCAATGATAATCAAAACATGAGAGAGAGAGAGAGAGGCAAGTGCTATATAAATAAGAGGGAGTGACGCCCAGAGTGCGCAGCCCTCTTACCCTTTGGCCACCTCTCCACTACTGCATTCACTCAGCAGCGAAAGGGCTACCATCATGGAGCAGAAATGGCGGATCTGGGGCGGGCGGGTGCGAGAACCGAGCTCAGCGGCGGAGAAGGAGGCGGAGGTGGAGGTGGAGGCGGAAAGGTCGTTCGGGAAGAGGTGCGGCAGCGTGGTGAAGGAGCAGAGGGCCCGCTTCTACATCCTCCGCCGCTGCCTGGCCATGCTCGTCTGCTGGCACGACCGCTCCGACTCCTAACACCCACTCCACTCCCCTCATTGCCTTAAAGAAGTCCTTCCTTCTTGGCCGCCTCCCCAACCAGGACTTGTAGATACAAAAATGCTGCTCTCTTTTTCCAGTGAGAACAAATTGTTTTCCTCTTTCTTTTTATTGTTCTAGGCAATGAGCACAAATTGTTATTATTATTACACATCAATGAATATGATCTGTGGTCTCTCTCTCTCTCTCTCTCTCTCTCAAGATTAGGATACCCATTTGAACAAACTAAAAGTAGTCATGTTTTTCGCCCATATTTTTTCTTCACTTCTTTCTTTTAAGTTTGGTGACAACCATTTGTGATATTAAAAGCTATCATAAAAATGGTTGCAATAGATCGACAAATGTAATACTAAAATAATATGCATATGGATTTTAAGAAACTTCTTTTTTGCTTTTGAAAAACTTATGGTTTTTAAGGAACTTGATGTGAAGCTTCTGAGCTTGTGTTTTGTGACGTTCTTTGAATGATTTGTATACAGACTACAGATTGAATAATGAAGAGTTAGATGCAGGTCCGGAGATGCTTGTGAATGAAAAGAAAATCAGAGGCAAGATATGAAATGATGTTTCTTGGGTTTAGATTTGTTAAAATAATTGATATGTTTCTCAAAAGTAGCAGAAAAGGGGAGAAATTCAAAATGCTTCGCTTTTGGAAAAGCGTGTGATAGGGCAAGTAGATGGTGGGGGTGGGGCGGGGGAGGGATTTTGTCTTTATTGATTATTGGACTGGAATCTACGATTAGTAATCCAAAGTGGATATTGGTGGTAAAAATCCAGGGATCACATTTTTTTACCTGTGTCTGCACTTTCTGATATTTCTTTCCAAATTTTTGGTACATACAGGCTTCGAGGGACATGTATGATGCTCTCTTCTTTTCTCCCAAGAATGGATCAGGTAACCAGAGCCAGCATGCTTGATCACCATCCTGCCAATGAGAACATAACATGTGTCCCTTGATTCATGGACCATGAACACATGTTCCCATGACATTGACTGTCCGTATCAATCACTTGATTCTTTTTCTTTTATTATTCTGGAGACCTGAACTGAGAATTCTCTTTCTTCATCATCAATCCAATATGCACCATTGGCAACTTGGAGAGTTTGAATTGAAGCTTGATTAAGTTATATTAAATGGGGATTGGTCTAAATAAACAGTTTTTTTCCTAAAGTATAGTCTGGACTTGGGAGAAATGATCTAATGCAATTCGTATCCAATACCGTAGTTACCAAACTTCTTGCTACATGGAGAAGCTCGCTTCCAAAGCTAAAATCTTCTCATTTTCTCAAAAGAATGGGAAGGTTTAGGAAAAATGCTTCTGAAATATAAGAAATTAATTTGATTTCTTTACATTAGAAAATTGTAAACATTTTATAACAAAAATTTGTATTGATTTTATTTCATTTTATATTTGTATTCATGTCAATTATTTGTTTCAGCCAGAACTTCATATTGCTTTATATGTGTTCTATTTTTCATTTTTCCTGCACTTGCATAATCACTCCATAATTGTATCCCACTTCCCACTCCATGATACTTTTTAACTCTCGCTTCCCCGCTTCTTCGCCTATTCATTTCTTTTCCTGGTAACTATGTACACGACCCCTCAGTTATAATTGCACAACCTAATCATCCAGCTATCACATTCTACCCCAAATAAACAGTGGGCTAGCGAAAGTGAATCCTAGCAAACATCTGACATTCATTGAATCAACGAGGACAAGCACTGCCAATCCAAACTCGATGTCATAGTATTTCTTTCATCTTATGATAAAAATAATGCATAACATGCCTTCTAGATATTAAAATGGAACTATGTGTTCCTTTTTATGGTCTTTGTTTCATAAAGGTGCCAAATCTCAACCAGCACTCATTTCCTGTTTCCATTTAAAGCCAGAATAGACGAATGATATACATCACATATTCGTAGATCATATAATTTCGATCATCTTTATTTGGACTATGGTGACATCAGTCCAGGCTTGTCTAAGGTAGCTTTGGTTCGGACAGCCAGTGGGAGCGAGCCCAACTGCATGAGCATATTCAACTGTACGTCCGTAATTAAAATTCAGTCTGGCAGATCATATACATGCACCTATGGGACTGGAACATGCTAGCCATATATATATATATATATATATATATATATATATATATATATATATATATATATATATATATATATATATATATATATATATAGTGTCAAAGCTTGACCTAATTAACAGTGTGACAAATATAGAGAGATTTATGAAAATCTCATGATAATATCGAGAGAAATTGCCTGAAAGTTTAAAACGGCAATTTCTTGCGAGATTTTCAAAATATCATGAGATTTTTGAAAAAACATAAATACCGCGATATTTACGTTTTAAACAGCTATTTATCTATAAAAAAATCTTATATTTTTATTTTAAAATAATTTTTATTAATATTTTCTTATAAATAATTTTCATATTTTTTAATTAATTTTTTATTGCCGAGTTTTTGCCAAAAAATGCGAGATTTATAGAATTTTTTCAATTTCTCGTGAGTTTTTGAAAAACGAAAAATTGCCGATAAAAACTTGTCACTATGCTAATTAATGCCTAAAACTCTAATATGAGACCAATGTTGTCAAAATCAGTCTGAATCGGCTGATTCAGATGGAATCGAATCACCCAAAAGGCCATTCAAAAGGGGCTCGATTCAATTCATTTTTAAAATATTTTTAATGGAATAAAAGGATTTTATCATTTTTTTATTTTTAATGATGTGTCATATGATGGTAAAAAAGGGCCGAAAACAAAAGATCGATTAGATTCGATTTTTTTCAATTTTTTTTAAGAAACCGATTCACCTAGTGAACCTATTTTAATAACACTGTATGAGAAGGGATCCAGCTAAATTTTCTATTAGTTTCATCTATTCACGTTGAGCAAACCAATATATATGGTCAGACCTAGCGTGACAAATATAGACAATAATATGAAATTATTGGGAAAATACATGATACTTTAGTCACCGTCTTAGATGGTGAAAAAAAATCTGATAATTTCAAAATATTGTAATGTTAGCTTTTGGACAAAAAATATCACCATGTTATTAAGATATTTACCTTTTTATAATTATCAACATAATGTCTTTAAAATATCAACTAGTTTACTTGTTGCATATTCTGTACCATTTTTGTTCCTTGGTTTATAATTCTTAGTTTTTGTTTATTTATTTTATAATAAAAATGTAAAAAAAAAGATAAAAAAATTAAATATCTTGTTACGTGGTTCATAACTTGCCGCTTGAAATGTTTGCCGCTTAAAATGTAAAGTAATTAAGGTCATAATACTTTTTTTTTGGTCGTTCAGAAAACAAAAAAAGAAATAAAGGTTCAGCTATGGAAGGAAATCCGACAACCAGAATCGAAGGAACTGTGTGTAAAAGTAGACAAGGGCACCCCCACTCGCTCCTTGTCACCAGCTTCTCAATGGTGGGTCCCAATGACCATCTCCATATTTCAAATCATATGATACCCCACCACGTGGGAACGATGCCTTCATGTCTTACCCACATTGGTCTGACCAACCGGTGGGTCCGACTTGCGCGCGGTGGGCTGGACCGATGTTATCAGTATCGGTGCGTACGTATCGGCCATATCGTATCAGCAGAAAATTGATGTGCATCACTCTTGAATCGGCTATTTTTTAATAAATGTAAAAAATATTAAATTTTCAGTTTTTAATATTATTGTAATGGTTTTAACACGTGTCACGTAGCGTTCTGATTGACACGTAATGTTTTTTTATTATTGATGTGGAATAAGGATTTGAATGACTCGGTCAAGTTTGGCCTTTTATGCTAGTTAGCTTAGTAGTCTTAAGCAAAATGATGATTTTGTTTGTGAGAAAGAGACTTGGATTTTGGTTCTATTGACCTTAGACTGATATTGACCCAAGGCAAAGGAATGAAGAGCCTCCAAAGTTTATTAATTATGGATGTTTGTGGAAAGTGTCCCAATGATGTCAAGTCTCATTCACCAAATGCGAATCAATTTCCCCAATCATGCACAACTTTATCAAATTAAGTTTAAAATCAAGCAACTAATCCTAGAGTAGCCTTATTGGTAGGTTTAATTTTTTTTTTATAACAAACAGAGGCCACCGTTATCGTTCAAACATTTCATTATGGGCTTGCTTATTTAATTGCCTTCGACCTTACTGTAAAAGATGCACACTTGCAAGGCCATTCAACTTGAACACCTTAAGCCCTTTCACTTAGGCTTTGTTTGAGAGACAGTTTTGGAAGTGGAGACGCGGATTTTCGAGATCGCTACCTGGTTGTTTTGGTGTAGTTGGGAGATCGGAGAGGAATTCAGATGGGAGATCGGAGCAGAGTCCGGACGCTCCACTCGTTATTTTTGGAGTTTGAGGATGTTGTCGTGAACTCCGCCAACCCAACTCCACTCCCGTCTCCCTCTCAACTCCGGCGTCCAAACATAGACTTAACCAAATGTGCAAAGCCCTTGTAGGCTGGTAGGCCTGGCTTTCGATTGCATCACAACATTGACATGAATTTTGAGATCTAAAGGGCATTGGCTAAACTCTAAAGGAACTAAGATCATTATGATAATGCATCGCAATTAGGCTGGTTTGCATTTGTAGACCTGATGTCGCATGCTATTTGGTAATCAAGTTTGGCATTGTGCATTGAAGAAGTTGCTTAGACCTACGACGGAAGAAGTATAGATGTTAAATTGCTAACTAATTGAATAATAACTGTTTTTATTTAGTTAAGGGATTAATTGAGGTTAGGTTAAGTATATATTTTTTAATATTTATGGAATACTGATTGCCTCATGATCAATGTAACCACAGTGTTTATATAATAAAAAGTTTTTTAATAAACTTTTTTTTCTTGAAAACGTTGGCAGTATGCTCTGTGAGACACTAATGCTTGTTAATCCTTGTGTGAAAAGTCAATCTTTGCGCAGTGGGAGCAAATTTGTCAACTAAGGTAGTCATAAAGCCATGCTACTGGTGTGCTTAGTGTCAAGCTCATTTGCCATCCATAATAATGAAGTATTGAATAATTTGTCCCTCCCACGTGTGTTGGAGAGAGAGAGAGAGAGAGAGAGAGAGAGAGAGAGAGAGAGCTGACAAGGTTGAAGAAGGGGGTGTTAGTGTAGTCACATCACATGGCTAAGGAATCAGTGGCTGTTGCCACACGTGAGGACAATTGAGTGCACCGCAGGCCACTCTCACGTGCGGTCAAAAAAAGCAGAAAGCGAAGATTTCTCCATCAAACGCTCTCCCTCTCTTAGGGAGGGCAGTGGAATCCATCTGTTTGAATAGGAGATGGAGGACATAAAATAGAGAAGAGATGATGGGAAAATCAACTCTTACAAAAATGAGCTCTTACCCTGCCCTGTATATATATATATATAACCCTAAACACTTTCTTTCTTTATTTTTTTTTTTTAAATAAGATTGAAGTTATTTTGAGATGGGGATGGAGACGAGGAGGGGATGGGGCGGGGACCAGGATGGAGATGAGGATAGGGACAACTATTTTGAGATGGAGATGGACCGAGAATGGAGGGCAAAATTTTGAGATGGTGGCAGACCTTATCCTCCGCCCCGCCCCGGTCCACTGCCATCCGTACTCTCTCTCTCTAAAGTCTGGGTTTTGAATTTCATGCAGTATATATATATATATATATATATATATATATATATATATATATATATATATATATGTGTGTGTGTGTGTGTGCTTACTCAGTTTTGTATAGCCAATGAAGGGTTTTTGGGTTGTTTTAGGCAAATCTAACTTAGGAGATGCATTCAGCATAGACGATTTGGTAGGAAACAACATTTGGATCGTGAAACATAAATTATTAATCCTTGAATATCTATAATATTTATAAAAAAAATTACACTGTTGATCTTCAAACCTCATAAAAACTTGTCTGTTCATCGGAATCAGATGATGCAAGAGTCCATTCCTATAAAAAAAATACATGAAATACATTTGTATGGTTAGATTTGAGAAAAACATGAAAAACGTTAGACAGAAATTAGTGAAAGAATTTTTATATATATTAATGCTATGCCTACTCCCACCTATTAGAAGCTTAATTTTTTTATATTTTTGAGTCTTTTTTTTTGTGGATCCAAGCTTATAGATATGATCTACAATTATTATTTAGTGGAAAATAAGTTTTGGATCACATGGTTTTAATATACATGTAGGTTTTTGAAGATCTTCAAAAATGGACAACTCACACTGTACCAAATTTTCATGACTTAATAAATTATATTTTTATGTCCAAAAAATATTATTTCCATCAAATAAGTTATGTTGATGATTTATCCTAAGTGCTCAGCATTACTAATATATATATATATATATATATATATATATATATATATACACGAGATACTCAATGGAGGAATTATGGTACTGCTATTGTTGTTGAAGTTTTTCATTATTAACTATTTTACAGTACGGTTACACAGCTGGTTTCTCATATGGTAAATGACATTAAAGTTACTCCAAATGGGAACTTTCGTTTCACAACAACTTTTGGAAAGTTGGTGAAACACTTCCCACACGTGTGAGCCTGTCAGAACGCGCCTGCTTGTACGCATGCATGTCAGTGTCCTCAATTTTTGATACTGGAGTTGGGAAGGCTCAAACAGCAAGTGTGCAGTTTGCTCAAGTGTCCTTGATCGGAAGTTAGCCCTAGTGCTCTACCCCTTTAAAGGAGTTGGCGTGGGCCATGGCATGACGTGGCATTTTTTTGTTGGGCTGAACGAATTGTATGTATTCGGCACCAATCACTGGATCTGCTCCCCTATCCATTAGGGTGCATTTGAAAGTCATGTCTTTGCAAAGAGATCCATGAACAGGTGGATCAAACCATAAAGCCATGCCTTGATCAATCTCAATTCAAACAATGAATCTTTGATCCAAGGATTTGAGATCCATGTCACGCGTCCCTCCCCCCTCGAAATTTTTGGATCTCTGTTTGATTGGGAGGAGGGTCGTCGGACAAGAGATTCTCATATATGATATCCGAGTATCTCTAGTCGAGATCCTTCAAATCTTTGATTCCGAGGATTCAAACATACCTTTAATGTATCAAAATGTGGCACATGACACAAGATAAACTGTTAGATTCAAGCCTTCAATCTAGAGGTTTCTCCTTTCATATGATTATGTGCCTATAGTTAGCTGCGAGATGTAACATTTTACACGAGGCGAGGATCAGTTATGTAAATAAAGCAGTCTATTCTTGTACCATATGATTATGTGCCTATAGTACATGATGCTGGAGCCAACTATTTGAATCAATGTTCAACCATAGCACATAATCTGGTGGATTACCTTGTGTGTCTGTGTGTGTATTTGAATAATGTTCCATTGTAGATCAACCCGGCAATGCCCGTCTTAGTCCTTGATGCTATTTCTTTGAGAAAGGTTGAAAGCAATCAATTAGTCATAGGCTATAAATTGCAGGTTGATGTTGTTAACCCTACGCTTTGCTTGGGAGCCTTGAAGTAGGGGGTAAATTACAGTTCAACAACTTCTGATGTTCAGGAACAGTGTATTTCGGTTTTTCTAACATCTTTTAAACCCTGTTTGGGAGCCTTGAATCGGAGATGTGTTGTGGTTTTCTCCAGTGCTCTCATGCTCTTTCTTCTTTGAAAACATTGATGTTGGCAAAACAGTGCATTGGGAATGTCCAATACCACATTTCAACAGCATTCACAAGACAACTCCATCCTTGATACCGCGATCTGGCAAAACCATGTTTTGGCAACACATGAAATGGTATGCAAGACTCTCAAAATAGAGCCTTATTGTTTGGGAGCAATGGTGCTGCAAAAGCACTGAGCTGAGAATGGAATTAGCAACTCCAACACCATTAGCAATTCTGCAGCTCGATTTTTCAATGCCACATTTTGTCAACACCATATTTTTTGTAACAGTACATCCTGGCAAAACCATATTTTTGGCAACACACTGAAGAATGCATCCATTCAAATGCAAGGGTAGCAAACAAAGCCTAAATTACTTTTCAGCTGCTAATGAATAATTGAGCAATAAAAGAAACATAGAAATTTTTTTATCTGCCATATCAATTTTCACGTTCAAATACTTGCAACTATTTGGCTAACTTCATAGTGAGGATGAACATTTATCACTTTTTGTTTCTAGGTCCCACCCAAATAGGGAAACCTGCAATGGAGCTTTCTCCACCTAGGAAATGAGCAAGTCCCTTGTTATGTCGTGACTTTGTGAGTTGGGGTCCCTCGGGAAAAGGGAATGATCCTTGTAGCCATTTAAGGACATATTGCATAGGCCCCAACTACTTTTTCATAGTCACCTAATGTGATCCATGGTAAAATATTCAACTTGGGTTGATGGGGCCCAATCATCAGCAATATCATAACGACCAATCACATAGCAGCATTTCATGGACCCCACTGTACCTAAACGCGAGATCCACTCAAATCAAGGCCACATGAATGGTGCTATGACTTAGTAAATGCTCATGTTCGAATCCTGACTCCAACTTCTTGTTTGGAGCAAGTAAACCATAATATTTTTCAAAAAAGTAGCACTTATAGCTAGCTTTATATGTGAAAAATGCACCAAGATTAAATAGAAAAAAAAAAAGTGGCTTATTATTTGGAGATGGTGGATTTTTCCTTCCTGGTGGTATATACTTAGTCGGAAATGAATGCTAGAATCTTTGATAAAAGGAGTGGAAATGTGAAATGCAGATATTGCAGGTTACAAAGAGATTTACAGAGATGAAATTTTTCATGGTTAGGGAGCCAAAGAATTTGTTTATCATGAGATGTTGGATCTTTTAGACTATTCTTATGTGTAATATAATGGTGGTGCAGACTTACGCATGTTAATCTTGTGTTTTTTTTTTTTTGCAATTTTATTATTTTACTTAATAGCATGATTGTTTGTTACAAAAAAGAAAAAGAAAAGTCTTGCATGTCTCAAAGTTTTCGTTTTCATCTAGCTTTTGATAGACAAGCACTGTCTCCCCTGTACAAGGGCCCTTCAATGAGGTGCTGAAGCATTGTGGTTGAACAGTCATATGTCCTACACAACTTTTGTTAGCTTTTACAAAGTAAAATTAAGTGGGTAAATGGGCATGTTCACTTGGTGAATACATTAGGGTACAACTTGTGCCCTAGATCATGCACTAAGTTTGAATGGGTGAAAATCAAAACTCTTATCTAAATGGACTGCAAAGTTTATTAATGCTAGCTTGCTTTGCAGGGGAGAGGGTGGATGCCAGCTATATCTTGCCAAAATTTAACTCTCTCTCTCTCTCTCATATGCGCAGTTGCTCTCACACACACAAGTTTCATACATATATGAGAGTGTGTGTGCGTGTGTATGAGCATCAAACTTGGATACCAATATAATCATTAAAGATCGTTGAAATGACTAATTCTTTTAAAATGTAAAGTGTTGAAAGTTCCAACAGAATAGAAGAAACCAAACACTTGTAAGAAAACGAAGGGAAGTTCCAATTGTCCACATATATATCAAATCTGTTTTGCTCATCCCGTCATACCCTCCTTGGGATTTCATTGATGCAAGTTGTTTTTTATTAAATTGAACTCCATAGATTTCATCTACATCATTCATTTAGTGAACATCGGCATTTAAATTGCTGAAATTTGACTCATGTATATGATTAAAAAATCAACGGTTGAAAAAATCACAAAATTTTGTGATTTAAATAATATTTTTTTGTCAATTTTGTTTTTTAATCCAGGGTCTATTCTATATTAAATAGATCAGGTCAAATCCATCCATAAAGTCAGATTTGATCAAAACAACTTGCATCATAAAATTTACGAGGGGCACGAAGACGAAGATGGGCACATAGGGACAAGCGGAACCACTCTATACACGTATATTAATGTGTAAGTCCACATGGCAGGGCTCTATTGATAATGCTCAGAACCATTTCCGAAGGGAGTGCCTCTTGAAACTTGAAAGGTTAGGTAAGTACTTCAGGGAATGATTTGCAAAGGGATGTGTTGTCTGAAACTTGAAAGTCTATGCATGTATGGACGTTCTATGGGTAGACATCTTTTAAAGGTGTAACCAATGCAGATTTGCTAGGAACCCACGGATGGTTCATATTTTTTTATAGGACAAAAAAATGATTTATTGATCATTGAAAATTTACAAAGATTTTTAGGATGTTGATTTTTCAAAAAAATCAAACCACATTCCTGAATTGGATGATCCAAGAGCCAATTACTATTAAATCAGGCACATGAATCATATTTATATGGTCAAAATTTATAAGAAAAACAAAGAGCCCCAAAACCCCCCATTTTACATGTTTCATTTTGTTAGTACCCATCTGTGTGTCTGTGTGTGCGCGCACAGATGTTCATGTACGCAGACAGGTTCACACATGGATGCACATGTGCACAGTACCTAGTTTTCTGTTGTGTTACAATATATTGGAACAAAACCAAGCTCTCTCAAGTTAGGTTCGTCCCAAGGCACAGGTTTGTATATACTAACGGCAATATGACATGTGTAAAGAAATAACATATTTACTGGCGCATCTCTCTGTAGCGCCAGTAAATAATAATTTTATACTGGCTTGGATGTAACTTGAGTGTTTAAAAACTTTTCTCTGGCGCACATTTTAAGTGTGCCAGAAAAACATTTTACTGGTGCATTTATTGTTGCGTCAGTAAACCATCTTTTTTTGTCGTAAATAAAAAGTGCGCCGCTAAAAATGAGTGTTTTAAAAAAAATCTACTTCTGAAAGCCCTGCTCGCTATCTCTCCGCCAGGACAGGAATACTTGGGTCAAAATTCAGTTCGATGTACAAATTGACCAGATTGGTAATGCTAACAACTATTGCACATAGCTGCATCCAACTGAAAAGCCAGGTCTGCTCCATCCAAATCTAAAGTATTGCTATAGTAGATTAATTTTTTCTTTGCCTGACGTGAAAAACTTAGTTGTCATGTGAACCACATCTCTTATTTTTTCTTTTCTCATATTTTGCAAACATGCATTCTCAATAATGTATGGGGGCCTAAGCCGCTAGGTGGTTGGTCTAGGTTCAAATCCCATGACAGCCACCCCCCTGCGCAAGCCAAAGCATGGTGACTCTTTGGGGGTGAGAGGTAACCCTTAGAGTTTTACGCTGTCAGGACAACGCCCGTAAGTATGACTGGCAGATCCAGGGTGACTAGGTCTATGATCTTGGGGTTGCTTCTCAGAGTAAAAATACAAAATAATGTGATCAATTAAGTTTGGAAATTAGCACAAAGGCCCCACTCTGGTAACACCGGCAACAGTCTTGTTTACTTTTAGGCTCTGTTTGTAAACTGTCCTTTCAGGGATGTAAAAGTATATTTCATAATGGTCATGGATTTAACAAATTCTTTGGGTAGTTTGGGAGCACTCTTTAAAATCCATCAAGGATTCCCTACTTCCATGGTCATGATGTTTGAGATGCAGTTTTCTCTCATAAATGAACTAAGAAAGTCACCAAAAAGTCACCGGTGTGACCATACTAAGTGTCACTCTTGTAGCATTTGGTAATTACCACCTCACCCTGGTGGTAACTGAAATGAGGAATTAGAACTGACAAAGATCAACACACCTCCAAATTTCCCCCTTTCTCATGGCTTCCAAACAGTTTTGTAAGTGGGGATTCCACATTTACCACTCCGACGGTCACTTTCCAAACAGAGCCCTAGTTACAAGGATTTTTCTCATCATCATCATTATCTTTTTAATGTTGAGGAGCCCTCGCCCGGGTCACTTAATGGTCTCTCTCTCCTACTATAAATTTTACTTAATTTCATTGTTAATCGTATTATTGTTTTTTGAACATAGTTCATCATGTGTCTCTTTCTTTCGACCATTAATCACTGTCAAGCATCACCACCATCAAATTTGTGTGGCTTGCATATCTTATCTAAATGTCAATTTCTAAAGCTCATAAATTATAATTTGAAATTTTTCGTAATGCATCCTAATCACAATAATTAATAGGTGATGGTAATGCCCACTTCAGAAATGCTATAAAGTCAAAAAACATAATCGATCCATATGGTTAAAAAATAATAGACATGCAAATTTTGATCATTTATTGATGTCTATGTCACAAAGATATCGGTACGACCCGACGTGTAAGTTTGAATTTAAAAAAAAAAGAGAGGATACGATGACACGTATTTTTTAATTTAAAAAAATGATTATTTGATATTTTATTATATAAAAATATTGTTTATTGAAATAATATTTAAGAGTATTAATGTTGTTTAAAACATTAAAAGGATGTTAATATGTGTTAGTAGTCGTGTTAGCGTATGTCTTACTCGTGTCACCCATGACACACCCCCTAATTGGCGTTGCTCTGACATATCTTTTTCTTAAAGACAAAATTGTGATTTGCCCATAAAATTCACCTCTCTCTCTCTCTTCTCTTAGCAATATAAATATGGGCTTACTAGTGAAAAATTCTTTCGATCAATATTTACCAAGCATGAATCTTAGTATGGTTAATTTGTAGAAGTATGGTATATAAAAGATACGCAAATCAGACTATTCTAATGGTTAAATTACAAAAACTTCAATTCATAACTCAAGCATGGAATTATCTCTAGCTCATATACGTTTACCTCATAGCAAGAAAATATTGGCTATAGTCGTGGGTTCCAAACCTCCTAGTAGTTACTCGTAGGAAGAAGATTATGTTGACCGATTGTGACCCTATAGATGTGTTCAGTATATTCAATCGACCCTTAGATCGTGTGTTTTTGTCGTGAAAACATGTTTTTTGGACAAATGAAATTTTGATACATTGTACGCCATTGATTTTTCAACTACCAAAAACACCAGCATGCATACCATCAAATCAACCAAAATTCAATTGAACGTCCATTCCCAACTTGCCATATTGCACCTTCTGATATTATATGCAAACCTGCCTAGAGACTTCCCAAGCCTAGGATCCTTTAACTAAAGATCATTCAAACCAAATTGATTCTTTTTTAGGTATTTCATAAGAATTAAATGAGTTCGTGGGTTAGATACGCCAGACACTATCTGCCAATCTAATTTAGCCAAAAAACACTGCATTCATACATCTGCTAGATGACGAATTCCAAGACCTTCATGCATAGATGTTCACACATCCTCCCATGAAATCTCCATACTTTTTTAGAGTGATTCCCACTCCATAAGAATCTACACATAGTACCAACGGGGGCTCTACTTGTCTGGTGGGAGCAGTTAGTGAACGTCACCTTGTGTTGGGACGTTGCAAGTTCAAAACCGAATGGTACCGTTGGATAACTGGTGGGGGTGTACCTAACCCCGAAGCAGGTTATATGTTCTCCCCCGAAACACGCAGGTGCATGTTCTCAGGTCTGAATGAGCACCACGTATGTAAGCACGTGGGGCTCATTTCCCCGTGCGTGTCAACATCACTTAGCATCGGAGTCTAGTGCGTTTGCAAAGACTTAAGTACCCTTTCCTGCCATTAGCATCGTAAAACGATGTTTCGAGTAAAGAACAAAATTGTCCTCCCTCCAAAAAGGGTTAAAATCATCATCATTTTCGCCCTAAAGAGTAAACTCCTCTACTTTAACAGGAGCTCCTCGCAATATATCGTCCTAAACGTTTTGGATCACCCTTTGGCGATGCACCATCGGTTGTAACATGAGCTCCGATTGATGACACACCCTTTCTCGTTGTCTGCTACCGCCGAAGCACCCTTTGTTGTCGTATGTTGTCATCGGAGCACCCTTTTGTCGTCGTCTGCTGTCGCCAGAGCACCTTTTGCCGTCATCATTGTCTATTATCGCCAGAGAAATAGTTGAACTACCAGAAAAATCAGCATTCTATCTATTGTTCATCACGATACGAGAGTGCAAACGATGAACTGAGTAGACAGAAAATAGCGATTTACAACAGAGATAATGATGGCAACGTCAAACTGAGTAGAGTAGTGATTTACAATAGAAATCAGATAAGAGAGTAGCGATTTACAGTAGAAATCAAATAAGAGAGTAGCGATTTGCAATAAAAATCAGATAAGAGAGTAGCGATTTACAGTAGCAATCAAATCAGAGAGTGACGTTTTACAATAAAAATCAGATAAGAGAGTAACGATTTACAGTACAAATCAGATAAGAGAGTAGCGCTTTACAGTAAAAATCAGACCAAAGAGTAGCGATTTATAGTAGAAATCAGATAAGAGAGTAGCGCTTTACAGTAAAAATCAGACCAAAGAGTAGCGATTTATAGTAGAAATCAGATAAGCGAGTAGCAATTTACAGTAGAAATCAGATCAAAGAGTAACGATTTACAATAAAAATCATATCAGAGAGTAGCGATTTACAGTAGAAATTAGATCAGAGAGTAGCGATTTACAGTAGAAATCAAATTAAAGAGTAGCGATTTACAATAGAAATCAAATCAGATAGTAGCGATTTATAGTAGAAATCAAATAAGAGAATAGCGATTTACAGTAGAAATCAGATCAGAGAGTAGAGATTTACAGTAGAAATCAAATCAGAGAGTAGCAATTTACAGTAGAAATCAGATCAGAGAGTAGCGATTTACAATAAAAATCAAATTAGAGAGTAACAATTTATAATAAAAATCAGATAAGAGAGTAGTGATTTACAGTAGTAATCAGATCAGAGAGTAGCGATTTACAGTAAAAATCAGATCAGAGAGTAACGATTTACAGTAGAAATCAAATCAGAGAGTAACGATTTACAGTAGAAATCAGATCAAAGATTAGCGATTTACAGTAGAAATCAGATTAGAGAGTAGTGATTTACAGTAGAAATCAAATCAGAGAATAGCGATTTACAATACAAATATGATCAGAGAGTAGCGATTTACAGTAAAAATCAAATCAGAGAGTAACGATTTACAATAAAAATCAGATAAGAGAGTAGTGATTTATAGTAGTAATCAGATTAGAGAGTAGCGATTTACAGTAAAAATCAAATTAGAGGGTAGTGATTTACAGTAGAAATCAAATTAGAGAGTAGCAATTTACAGTAGAAATCATATCAGAGAGTAGCGATTTACAGTAGAAATCAAATCAGAGAGTAGCGATTTACAGTAGAAATCAGATCAGAGAATAGCGATTTACAATAGAAATCAAATCAGAGAATAGCGATTTACAGTACAAATCTGATTTGATTTCTACTATAAATCGCTACTCACTAATTTGATTTCTACTGTAAATCGCTACTCTCTAATCTGATTACTGTTGTAAATCATTACTCTCTTATCTGATTTTTATTGTAAATCGCTACTCTCTTATTTGATTTTTACTGTAAATCGCTACTCTCAGATCTGATTTCTACTGTAAATTGCTACTCTCTGATTTGATTTTTATTGTAAAAAGCTACTCTCTGATATGATTTCTACTCTAAATCGTTACTCTCTAATTTGATTTCTATTGTAAATCACTACTCTCTGATCTGTTTTTTACTGTAAATCGCTACTCACTGATCTGATTTCTACTGTAAATTGTTACTCTCTGATTTGATTTCTACTGTAAATTGCTATTTTCAACAGAGATAGAATAAAAAAAATCACGGTTGCTCAGAGAAAAATCTTATTGCTCTTTTCAACAGTTACAAAAGAGAAAGAAAAAAAAGAATTTATACAAGGCAAGAGCGACAACCCTAAACCTAAACAAGTTGGGTCTGATCCATAAGAAACCGAGTCTCAAACATAAGCCCAATTTTTTTTCGAGGGCGCTGCCCCCCAGAGACCCCCGCCAGGGGCGCCCCCTGGACCCTCGCCCGCTGACTGCGCAGCAGGACCCACGTCGGGGGAACCCCCGGACCCCCTTTTTGTAAGGAAAAAAACTATGAATCAGGCTCCACAACTCATTAGGCAGGAACAAGAAGGCGACCATATGTTGTAACACAAGCTAAAAATAAAGGCGAAACGTGCAAATCTATTTACGGGGAGCGGGAGGATATTTTCATCCAACGCATATCTATCTTATCAGAAGACATTTTCGTCAAAAGCATATTTACCTTTTTTATATGTTATTTTATTATAAAGTTTTCATGGGCAACATTGGCATATGAATTATCGCGGATCCCAAGATATTCCTTCGTACACACAGGAAGAAGCAATTTGTGTTTCGCGGAAAACACACACCACCCTCTCACCTAACCCCAGCTTGCCTTTCAAAAAAATTAAAAAAGAATCTACACATAGTTGCTTCCATTGCATGTAAAACAGTAGATGGCAACTTAAAGCACGTCATGAGGTATAAGCAAAATGAAGCTAGCACATAATTAATCAAAATCAATCTACCTGCCATAGAATGGAGATGAGCCAACTGTGATTCCAATTGGGTATGAAATTCCCATAGAAGATCCAAACAATGGCTTCGCTTATGCCTAGCAAGGAAGATAGGCGAACCAAGGTATTTAATAGGAAGAGAGGCCTTGCACCATTGAGACTGTTGAGAGATTACTCGAACTCTGTCTGCTGCCATTGCAAATGGAATAAAGGTCTTAATATGACTGACTTGGAGACCTGAAACACGTTCAAAGTGATTTATAATTGACAAAAATTATTAAAAAAGTTAGTGGTCCCTAATAAAAAAGGGTGCATCATCCACATAGAAATTATGATCCCAATGAACTGAAGTAGTTGCACAACAAATGATTTCTTTTGTTACTTCTTTTAATTGCATTTTGCTAGAAAGTCACTCCATGACTATGAGAAACAAATAAGGATACAGAGGGTCACCCTGTGATACCCTTTCTACTATAACTCGTCAGGCTGGCCATTAATTATGATCATTGTTATCAATATCATTGTATTGGTATTTTTTGATACAAAAGGAGGCCTGAATCGGCCATTTCAAAAATCGACCGATTCAGGCTGAAACAATTCAGCAGGAATCAACCCTTTTCAACTCATGTTTCTACTTTCTAACCTTCTGTTTCATTTTTCTTTTCTCTTTCTTCTCGAACTTTCTTCTGTGAATGAACGGACGGATGAAACCCTTGAACTTCCGTCCCTTCCACGACGGCGCCACTCCAGCACTCCCAAGTTTGGCCAACCACTCTGGTGTCGCTCTGGCTGCCCCTCCTCCACGACATTGATCAATCGTCAGTAACCCATCTCTCTCTGCTTTAAGTGGCCGACCATCATAACAGGGTCTCAGGATGGCCCTTTTCTGGCCAGAGAAGAGCCGCAGATAGACCCTTCTTTGGCGGATGTCCCCACACCCCTCTTTGCTTCAAGCGGCCAGCCGCCAGATTTGGGCCTGAACTGGATAAGGGCCTCTGATTGGCCCTTCTTTGGTTGGTCTTCCTCCCCTCTTTCTCTACTTCAAGTGGCCAAAATAAGCCCTTCCTTGGTGGTTGTTCTCTCTCTCTTTGCTTTAAGCAATCGATCACCAAAATAGGGCCTCAATCGAAGAAGCGCCTCTGATTATCCCTTCTTTGGTTGTTGTCCCCCCCACCCCCTCTCTGCTTTAAGTGGCTGAAACTGGACCTTCTTTGGTCCTTGTTACCCCTCTCTCAGGTTCAAACAACCAACCGCCGGAATAGGGCCTTTGATTGGCCCTTCTTTGGTTGATGTCCCCCGACCCTTCTCTCTATTTCTATTAAAGACCCGCACGTACACCTTCCTAGAGTGGGACGCCGCCTAAGTCCCATCTAGGGTGGACTCCCAATTAACCGAAAGCAAATCAGGTCATGCTCAACATGAGTGTTTTTGCTCATGCCAACATCGTGGTCGTCCGATTTGTATTTTGAAAAGCTAAAAAGTCAACAAAACTACGTGGCATTCATCCAAAATACAAACAAACAACCATGATGTTAGCATGAACAAAAATGCTCATCTTCAGCATGACCTGATCTGCTTCCCAATTAACCTAGTATTCTCTCATGAGTGGAACGCTGCCTGAAGTCATTCATTGTTCTATAAATACATATATAAAGCTTCTTTTTTCTTAATGAGATTTATTAAGTTCTACCTCTAAGTTTCATTTTGGTTTTTGTATCTGAGAGCTTTTAGAGAGAGATTTTTCTCTCTCAATCGTCTATCCATCTCCATCCTTGGTAGGCTAGTCAAGCACAAATTTCTTCTTTTCAGTTATGTCTTCGCTTCTATCTCAATTTTTGTGTCCGCCGGTGAGGTTCTCATCTCTCCCTATGTTTTCTCCTTGGGCATGTCTCAATCTAGAGACACACACATCCCCTTCTCCCTTGTGATTTCTTGTGACCATGTCCTACTTGACGATATGCTCGTTGTTATTAAGAGTTTGAGTTTGACCCAGTCACGCCATTGCCGCAGCCATTGTTGTTGCATGCTCTCTTGTTGTTACACCCTTGCTGCTATTGTAGCAAACCCGTGACGGTCCCGGAATCAGCTCCGTGTTAGCTGAGCAGTTGCAATTCCTTTTTCGAGTTTTGAACCATGCTTTACAAGGACGAAACTGATAGAACTGGTCCATTTAGAAGTTGAGTTCTATCAATTGGTATCAGAGCAGTATGTCCTGCGTGCTTTGCTGACCACCAACCACCTTGATCCGTAGCAAGGGCTCATGCCCTTCTCGCTTCTATTCAGGTATGATTCGCCGCACGTAATAAATTCAGAGCTATAGTTTTTCATCGGATATTATCGTGTGGAGTCCTAGATCAGAACCAACATTGATCTAACTCGAATCTAGAGGATTCATTTTTGTTTCTTGTACCTATGACAAGTTTTTGGTCTCCAAAGAGCCTGACAATAGTTTTGGTGGCTTTATAGACTTGTGGCTATTTTTTTTAGTTTGCACCTAACTGAATACGTATTTTGATGCAACCTAAGCACTTTTGAGAGGGTCTAACCAACCCAAGTGTTCGATTATTATTCTAAGACATATTTGTCTTGTGTTAGGGAGCCTCACGTGTAATGCCCCACCTCAACTAGGGAAAATATTTTTTTAAAATACAGCGAAAGACTTTTTTTAACTAGCTCAAAACTATCTCCAAACTCAAGTGCGTCGCAAAGTTAGAATCAAACGACAATAATTTGAATATCACAAAATAGTTTCATTTATATCATAAATAAAATTTCAAAGTTTGTACATAAGGCACAAAAAAATAGAAGGGTACAGTCCAATCCAACATAGTAGTCCTCGTATCCCTCGACATATATTCACCTATTCTCGTAGAGATGAAAAGAGAAAAGAAACAAAGCGTACAAAAACAAATCATTCACGCATGCTCTCATATGTATATCAAACATATAATCATATGTATATGTATTCATGCATATAATTATGCACACAGGTCATTTGAGCATAAACTTAAGCTCACATACCGAATTCATATAAACAGTTAAGCATTTATCACATTTAAGAATAAAATCATGCTCATAGATACTCCATGCATACAATTATATAAATATCAAATTAAACATACGAGCATACTTATAAATAGTTTAAATGCATCCAACTATTCTGTCATTTCATGACTTACCTCATGCATGAGTAGTTTTCTTTTCTTTTAATTAACTTTTTTTGCAATTCATGCATTACTTGCAAACATCAAACTTAAATTTCATTTTGTTGCCCTGAAGCACCACACCTAGCCAACTATGGGTACTTAAGTCTCCTTGGGGGTGTCCATTCACATAATTTATATTTTTCATATTTTAATCCTCAAAAGAATAAGAGACTAGTGCCAGAGTTTGAAACACATCATCCCTGAGACTAGAATATCGTAAGCGCACTACTATAAACATACAATTGTTGCTCAAACTCTGCCATGTGTATCAGAGTGCAAAGTTCCCTTAAACCGTTGTGGTAGGGGAATAGTTCACATTTGACCCGATGAGAATGACATAGTCTATGTCTGATGAGATCACATTTCTCACAGGGTTTGTACATATGCAGGTTCACATTTGACCCACTTGATTGACCTCAATAGTAGGAGCTAATGTCACCCCATCTTTCAGAGTAATGCACAATGTAATTTTTAAGAACTTTTTCTTAATGCATGCCATTTCACCAGTAAACGTACATGTTAGGCAATATTCCATTAACAATTGTACTCGGGTCAATACCTATAAATTTTATGCTATTCAATTATACATATCATGCATTACATATGTCAGAATTGCAGATTAAAATAACAGAATTGCAGATTAAAACACAAATAACAAAAATTTAACACAACAAACAATAACTTGAGTTGATACTTATAAATCCATGTTATTCAATCACACACCTCATGCATAAATAAAACTTGCCATACTTGCAAGATTTAATACATAGAACATAATTTTAATATACAAAACAAATATTGGGGTCAATACAAAATCCGAAATACGTCTTTTGAACATATATCACTTTTATAATTTACCATTTGCCATATTCGCAAATGTCAAATACGCGTCACAAGGTTTCATATTTGAAACAAATGCAAATGCTCGTTACGTATAAATGTCAAACCATACAAATATGTCATACAAATGCGAGGATTTGCATTTGTTTCAAATATGTTCAAAAGACGTATTTCATATTTTATATTGATCCCAATATTTGTTTTGTATACTAAAATTATGTTCTGTGTTTATCTACTATCAAGTCCTATTGTATTTTATTCATTTGAGACACTATTTTCAATTCAAAATAACAATATCTATCAAGTCTAGTCTTTGAAGTGATGTGAGTATGATTAGCTTTATAACCCTCATCACGGCATGTTAAAAAGCAAATGCATATCATGTGTGACTACGTCCTATACAAAGAGTTGTTTGTTATCCAGTTCAACACCAAGAAACTAAGGCATGAGTTATGAAGTGATATAGGAGACCAAGATATTTTATCTACTATTTAACATCAAGCAGACTCTTTACATATTAGATTAAAACAGCCTCCCATGATAATATACCTACACATAGTATGATAGAATTAAGTCGTGAGATCTCATAGAAGCTAATAAGAAAGTGATCCCAGTGGATCAGTTCTCAAAAATTGTTGATGTACTTTAGATGCTTGCTATAGGCTACATATATTCCTGATGGGTCAATATACTTCAAAATTCCTTATGTGATCCCAATATGTGTTTTATACCCTCAATTGCATACGTATAAATCATAACAATAATATTTGTACGTATACCTCAACTATACACGTACAAATCAAAATAGAACAACATTCATATATTTGCTTATACTGCATATGTACATATTGTATCATAACAATATTCAATCTCCCAAATCGCATGTACCTCCTGAATATCCTCATTCACTTGATTTTTTTTCGATGATACGAGTTTTATCCATGGTGATTCACTAATCGAACTAAGCACTAGGAAGCCCACATGAGTGCAAGTGCGAGTGTTTATTGGCCCACTAGGACATAATTCGTGAAGGGAATGAGCCATAACAAATGCTCGACCTCAAAAAATGAGTGCAATAGAGATATACACCGGGCACACATGCAAAAAAAAATATTTACATACATGTGTCATAATTACATATGTATCAATACATATCATAAACACTCAATGTGTATGCCTCGCTGTCATATACTCACACTGAAATTCCACTAGAGGGGGGGTGAATAGTGAAATACGATAATAAACGATAAAATAAAATAATCAGGCAATAAGGCACAACACATAAAACACAGAGTTTATACTGGTTCGGTCAATACCCAGACCTACATCCAGTCCCCAAGCAAACCACTTGAGCTTTCCACTATAACATCCGAGTCACCGGATAAATAGTACAACACCCTCTTCTTCAGAGGTCTTCTTCTTTCAACAGAGAAGGGGCACACCCTCTTCCACATAGGTCTTCTTCTCTCAACAGAGAAGGACAACACTCTCTTTCTCAGAGGTCTACTTCTTTCAACAAAGAAGGAATACAGTGAATAACAGAAAGTTACAATACTTTCTATAGAACCTTCAGAATGATATGAATGCACGAATGAAGGATTCTCAGAATGTTCTGTTTGTCACTCAGAGGATACTCTTTGTCAAAGAGCTGAACTTGACTTTTTCTCTTTTCTTTCTTTTCTTTTTCTCTTTCTTTTTCAAGGCTCTCTTTTCAAATAATGAATAGAATTTTTCTCGTTGTAAGCTCACACGTCTATTCCATTCCCTGTTGAATAGTTTATTTGAGTGTATTTATATAGCTTTTAAAAAAGTAGTCGTTACATTTTGAAATCGTAGCCTTTTTGAAATGTGAAATGTTATGTCATTTCAAAAACATCTTTTAGAGAAATTCGAGAATGCCTTTTTCCATAAAAGTAAAATATAGGGTACACTAGTCATTGTAATATTTTAGGTAATACATATTTTATGTAAAAAGTCTATTTCTTACAATAGTACATTGAACGGTGGATTGTAATTTTGTCTTTATTCTAATTAATGATTTGAGGTACATAAGTACTTCTTTACTTTAAATGAGTGTAAGTACAATGAGTGCTTTGAGATATTTATTTGTACATAGTCATGTCAAGTGTTTTCTTTATGTTGTGTTTTTCAAAGTCTTCAGAGAGAATGAGGACTACAAGAAAGTCGACATTCTTGAGAAGAATATTTAACAAGGATTTTTTACAGGAGGTATTTAATGCTTGTACAAAGAGAATGATGACTTCAAGTAAGTCGACATTCTATGGGTTTGTAAAAAGGTAACTAGAGTCTTTATCAAAACATATTATATTTGTTTTCTTTATGTAGCCGATTTCATGTTTTGTCTTTTACCCATATTAAAAACATTTCTTTAAAGAAGGTAACTAGAGTCTTTTCAAAAACATATTATATTTGTTTTTCTTTATGTAGCCGATTTCATGTTTTGTCTTTTACCCATATTAAAAATATTTCTTTAAAGAAGGTAACTAAAGTCTTTTCAAAAACATATTATATTTGTTTTTCTTTATGTAGCCGATTTCATGTTTTGTCTTTTTCCTACATTTCTTTTCATGTTGTCTTGTATATGATGTAAGGTACAATTATTACATTTTGAAATCATGTCACAATACCTTTTTCATAAATGGTTGTAAGGAGGTACAATTATTAGTTTTCAAAAAGGAGCTTTTTGAAACTATCATATACTTTTATGATATAGTTTTTATGAATGAGTATGTAATATGTAATATGCAATATGCATGTTCCTGAAGGTTCTGTTACATATGACTCTAAAGAAGAAAAAAATCTTCATCTTAAGGTAGCCGATCTCTTCAGTTGAACTTTAGGAATGCATGGCTTATCAAGCTTTTTCTTCAAGGAGTATGATTGCACTAGTTGTACTTGAACAGGAAGTCTCCATCCTTTTTGGGTGAGATATCCTTGCATCAAATACTCGTTAGATTTATGGCAAAACATATTCAGTCATAATACAACATTTTTCAAGAGGACATATTATCATATCATATAAAATCAAATACGACAGTGTGGCATATTATGTGACATCAAAACAGAGTTTCTCAACACACACAACATACATTTAAGATCCACCATTACTTGCAGTCAATTAACAATATATGGCAGTTTTATCTTTTAATATTAAAAGCTCAACCTGCAAAACAAAATACTTCAAAACATTTTGGATAAACCTGGTTCTACAATTATATATCTCGTCCACTGTGAACACACTAAATTTTCCGAAAAATTCTTTTTTTGCCTCTGGCTCCGTTCTCTGAATAAATTGGGTCAATTTCTGATCAAAATTCCATTCATTTCTCGGATTCACTAGAATCCAAATTCAATTTCCATATCTGACCCAATCTTGGACCCAGATCTGATATCTGAATCCGATTCTGAGTCTAGATCTCTTATTTTTTAAAAAATCAATTCTTTATATTTTCTTGGATATTTTATCCTAATCCAATCTCAATTCGAGATCCAAACTCGAATATTCTCTCAATCCCAGATCCAGATCCATTTTGAAACCCCATTTTCTAAAATTAACCCTGTATTTTCCCAAAAATCTCATTTCAGAAAATATTAAAATTTTAAAACGAATATTTTACAAAAACATCTTCAAAAATCTTCTCTGGATCCTAAAATCCCTCTTATCCTCATATTTTTAAGTTCTTTTCTCAAAAACATAAAAAGGATTTCGGAAAATATAGTTTTATCCCCTTTTCTGGAAAATGTTTGTAAAGTAGAACCACCATTTTGAAAAACCCCTTTTTGAAAAATCTTATTTCTGAAAATCTTTTGAAAATGAAGGACCTCCCTTGTAAAACCCTTAATGGCTTTCTGTTATAAAATATAGCCATAGGGGTGTCGATCCTCCATCACTTTTCACCCCACCATTTCACGAATATCCATTGCCTTCTTCTTCCTCTAGATCCCCTTTCCTCTTTCTCATTCACGTATCTTTTTTCTTCCCTCCTTCCTTTCTTACTTTGTTAAGAGGCTCCATCTTACAACAATAGTACTTAAAAGAAGTGATTCCTCTCCTCTCAGCCAGAAGCAGAGCCACGGTGAGCTACCCCTCCCCTCTTATCTCTGTTATCTTTGATTTTCTTGGGTTTTTTCTTGTTTATCACCCCATTAAAACACTTTTGGTGGTGTTGAGTTCCCTATAGCAACATCAATCCACCCTTGTGCGATATCAACGAAATTTCACATTCCAACATATTTTCCCTTCTTTTTTTTAAAATTTATGTTTGATTCCCCTATCCCTGCATTTCTTTGGTTATCTTTGTAATTTATTGTAAATTTCATTTACATAAGTGTGAATTTTTGTTCATGTTCTTGAGTTTAGAACTATTCTATAATAGTGTATCATCTTCCACTTCAATTTTATACCTCTCTGCATCATAGCATTCAGTTCCAATTTATATTTTTCCAACATCTTTGTTTATTATCTCATTCACGTTTGATATTTTCATCATCCTCACTGGTGTTTCATGATTTATCCCATATAGGCACTCTACTGCTTTCCTGCATATTCAGGCATTTCATCATAGCGTCCACTTTATCTCTTGCATTTCTGTTACTTTGTGATTTTATGCATCCTATATTTAAACATTCACGTCATCTAGTTTTCTTCACCTTAGCATCCATAGCGTCAACTTTTGTTTATCTTCTGCGATATGTTTTATCGCAGAGGGCCCAGGAGACCTTCAGCAGTATAGCCAGTTACATTATCATACAATTTAACATCCTATCTGATCACAAGTATCTTTGTTTTGAATCCTCTGCATATGCACACAATTTGTTGTTGTTGTTTCACATTTGCACATCATTCTTCATTAGATCAGTTTGGCACAGATGCTTCTGTATCCAAGCTTTGCCAATATTTTGAAGTAATGTCCACCACTTTTATTGGTTACATCAGATATACTACCATGTCACTACGTTGTGTTCATCCATTTACATGTTAGCCATTAACACAACACCTTCTCATCTTCAGCTGAATCATCTTCATTACATTCCCCCTGTTTACCATCACATCCACGAATTTCTGTTTTGAGTTGATCTCATTTACTTGTCTACGGTAATATTTTGTTCACTAACACTGTGTTTTGGATTCTGACTCTCTGGTTTTATTTGGTGGTGGTGAAGACCTACATCTGTGTACATTTGTTCATGCATCCCGGTGCCTTTCATATGTTGTTTTAATGCATTCAATTATATCGTCAGTCCATCTACATTTTCCTCCATATCACATATATGTCATGTGCCATGTATCCCCATCAAAAAGAAAACTACAGGTTGAAGGATGGTGTGAATATATGACATAACAAATCGATGTGAGAATGTTGGAGAATTTTGTTGTGTTTTAGGCTTGGTACATCACGGCAAATTTGATAGAACATCAGCTCCATCTGAAGGAAAATGGTGCTCTTAGTCCCAACTTTTGGAGGCCAGGTACCAATGTTTTTGAACATACTAAAGGATATTACAAAATGTTGTGGATTTAGATTTTCAGAGCTTGTTCGCAATAGACCTAGTCGATTAGAAATATTTGAAGATTAACTCTAGGCAAAGCTGGTTACAGAGAATGCTCTATTCTCTCAACGGTTGGTTGATTCTAGGGAAAGGATTTGAAACTCAGATTACTAGTGTCCCAAACTTAAGAAAAATTCTAGAAATCTTTGTTATAATCTCGTGTCATGTTCACCTGTTATGTTGCATTTTTGTTGGATTCCCCTCATGTTTGCATTGTATTATGTTCATCATTGGTCCCCGCCCTCCTTCCCTTTGTTCCTCATCAGACGTCTCTCTTGAAAATGTGCTCTTGGCCTTTCAATGATGAATTTAATCCAAAGGACCTACCAACAGTGGTCAAATTCTTGGCTTCAACTAATCGAGTTGTCTGAGTTAGCCCTCGGAAGCACATTGATCATTTCGGTGTATCTTTAATAGCTCAAGTTGTGGATGAGCAAGTTTAACTTCACGTTGCTTCTAGCTTCTTCTTTTTTAATACATTTGCCTCCCTTCGAGAATTGACACTTAAGACTATCAGTTTTGACACCAAAAACTCTCCTAGCAACCTATTTCAGGATCATTGCTAAAATGCTTTTCAAAGTTACAGGGCTGCAGGCATTATGGCTTTAAGGGCCATTAGTGCCTATTATGACATGACAAAGATTGCAACTCGCATTCTGCCAAATGTTGCGGTATTTACAATTGATCTTGACAGTGATGCGAAGTTAAAAGCATTTGTTGTCGTTGATCAATCTCTGCAGATAACTAGACAATGTCATGAGGAGATGAATACAGATAGCCCAAGTGAAGTTTTAAACATTAGAATATTCTTAGTAGTAGGAAATGCAAATTTGATTGGATGGATTATGAGTTTCCTGACATGAGAAGGAAAAGCTTCTGAGCTGCTACTCAGACTGTCCAGGATCAGAATCAGCCTACTATGAGTGTGCAACCTCAAATCGTTGCCTTGGTTCTAACCCCAGAATAATGATATCAGCAGTGTCAACGATACAATCAAACAAGATCAACAATATTTTCGGCAGCATGATCAATATTAACAAATTGTTCAGCAATATCCAGTTACACCTGTATGCACACTACCACTGCCTTTACACTTCATTACCCACCTGTGCATCTTCTTCATCTTCCGCACTAGTGATGACAACCATCTCACACACATTATTTCCACTGCTACACCTTCTTTATCACTGTTGCACCTCTCACTTTTACACAACACTACTACTTCACCCATTTACACTACCTCACACTGTGCACAGCCGATGCATATCACCTTCAACCAGCCACTCCACCTATATGATGTCATCTCTCACAGTAACATCATTGCATCCATTTACACTTCCACTGCTACCCACTTGATTCATTAGATCCATCATCTCTGCATCACACCAATTTTGAATCATGCATGTCATGTCATTGCCTTTCATTTACCAATCTTCATATGCATCTTAGCATCTATTTCATCATTTAGCCTAGTGCATTAAAAACATATTCCAATATATATTTTCTCATCAAGCATGATGCATTGAATCTTTCATTAGCACAAGGTAGATGCATGAACATTCCATCATTTGCATTCTGAATTCAATATGATATTTCTTTCTATATGCATCTTTTATCTTATGCTAACATAGTTTTTGCAGGGGATATGTGAAAAATGCTACTTTCCTTCTTAGATTAGGGATTTTAATTTCAATTTCAATTCAAGATTGTAATAATTAGATATTAATGAGAATTTTTATATTTTCAGTATTAGAATAGAATGTATGAGCATGTAAATATCATAAATTACCTATTCCATCTCATTTTATTTTACTTTTATTTCAAAAATCCATAATGGTGAAACACGAATGGCACGTGCACCTTTTCTAATAAAAGGTCAATAATTCTAAGTAGACGATTCACATTTATGGCCATCGTCAAAATGTGAACAATACTTAGAGTTTTTATCTTTTATGGAATAACATTTGACCTCCACTTAGGTCTCTTTTGAAAATCATCATATTTTTTTTGAAATATTCTTTTCTTCCTTTACCAGAATTTGATATATGAATGAACTTGAAATATATTTATAGCCATAGTCAGGATTTATTGAAATTTAATTTTGTTTTAAATCCTATAAAGACACAAAAATTTATTTTATTCTTTATTAGAATTTAAATATAGATTAGATTATAATATATTTGTGACCATAGTCATGAATGTATTATAATTTAATCTTATTTCAATTCTATTAAAGAATGAAATATGCTTTTAAAATCCAAATTTTTAAATAAATTTCAAAGCACTCATCATTTAGGATAGAATTGTATTCTTTTTTTTTCATATCATTTCAAATCATCCTCCAAAAATTCAAGTGATTTTGAAATAAACTTTCAAAAACTCAGTTTTATTTTCTAAATTTAAAATCATTTTCAACTTCCATTTGAAAATTCAGATTTATCCTATTTTTCTTATTTCAAATTCGCTTCTGATTTCAAATTCAAAATTCTATTCTCAATCCAATTTCAATCTTAAATTCGAAGTCTAAATTCAAACTTTAATTTCCAAAATTCATTTCCAAGTTCAAAATTCAACTTCAAAATTAATTCAATATTCTAATTTCAAAGTTCAATTCAACTTTGAAATTCTATTCTGATTTCAAATTCTATTTCCAATTTCCAATTTCCAAGTTCATTTCAAAGTTTAAATCTCAATTCCAATATCAATTCCAAATCCAAATCTCATTTTCAATTTCCATTTCACTTCAAATTCCAAGTTTGGATTCAAATTCCACTTTTCCAAATCAAGTTCAACTTTTTGAACCATTTCTTCAAAGATGTTTTCAAACTTATTTGGAAATCACTTGGAAAAGACCCAAAATTTCTGAGGCATTTCTCAAAAGCATACATCCTGGCATTCTTCATTGCACAAGCATGATTCGATTTGCATTTAGGATTTTTAGAATAATCACTTAGACAAAATTAGGCAAAGTAAAAGGCATTAATTTGATCCTTGGTTCAATTACCTCTCGTAAAGGCACCAGGAATGGTTGAACCTCGTACCGACAAGTGAATCCCGTCTCTCCATCTTTTCCCGCAAATTTTAAAAAATGGAGGCGAGTTAAATTTTCAAAATCTTTTTCAAATAAAGGTCAAGTGAGACCTTGCAAAGAGTTTCTTTTCTTTCTTTCTTTTTTTCTTTCTCTTCTCTCTTCTTTTTTTCTGTTTCTCCTTCAAAAAAGGGAAAAGGGGTAAAAAGGAAAGAGAAAAGAGAAAAAAATTTGCAATGATCACATCCACCAAACCCAACTCCAGTTAGTTTAATATTATATTTTAATAATTTTATGAACCCAAAAATGACCATTTTTTTATTTCTAAATACATCTATAGAATACTACTTAGACACACCTTGCATAATTAGAAACCTGGTAAGCATATGGTATCGTACACCGAGCCCCAATAAGGATTTGAGAATTATACTTCTAAGGACGTGCCTTTCGTTCAGGGATTTCCTAAACTTCCCAAATATGGCACATACTTCGCTGTAGGATTGACTACACAAGAGGGTGTGCGATAGTGGGGGAGAATGTGATACAGACCATGAGGCAACACACACATAGGGTGACAGCGGTGTAGTTCCTGAGGCAACATGCACGATTCCTGAGGTAGTGAACAACATGACTTAAAAGGCAGTGTATGACATTGTTACATCAATGGCAGAGGTACAGTGGCTCTGACAATGGGTTGTTGTCTAGCGTCAGCGAGGCCCACCCGACCCGATGGCAACAACGATGGCAGTACGCTCGAATGCAACCTCTTCTTCTCTTCTTTCTTCTTCTTCTTCTTCCTTTTCCTTTCTTCTTCCTTTTTTCCTCTCCTTTTTGTTTCTCTTCCTCCTTCAAGACAGACTAATAGAGGCAGGAGCCGAGAAAGCTTGACTAAGAGAGAGAGAGGAAGAAGGATGGTGGTGGCAGCGCATGAGTAGTCAGCATGGAAGGTTCGACGAGAGAGAGGGGTCACAGAGGCATAAACTGGTGATAGTGGGAGCAGTGTGTGTACCGGTGGCAGCAAGAGGGTGGTTTTGGTGGTGGGCTGCCATGAAAAGAGGGAAACTGAGAGAGGGTAACAAGCGAGAGAGGAGAGTAGTGGTGGCAGGGGGTGGTGGCATCGAGTAGTGGCCGACGGTGACCGAGATATTGAATATCGTATAAACTATTTACCCCAAGAACTTAATAGGTGGTTTGTATTCCTAGCCACAGTTATAAAGAACTTCCACAACTTTGCCTGGGAGTGGTATTATTTTAACTCAACTGTACTTATTGGTATACCGAAAAAGATGGCGCCGAAGGATAATGATGCCCTTGTCATTCCAGCATTAGGTGACGATAAATGTTGTTCTGACTTAGGATGATGATTCTCGATGTTGATCGAGAAACATGCATAGGACCTAGTTAATAAAATATAAGTTGTGTATTTAAAATAGAGTTGGAACTACCTTGGGCCTCGAGATTTGACACATTTTATAGTATCATCAAGATTTTTTCAAGATAAAAACTTAAATGAATTGCATTAAGTTTAGGCATGTATGCAAAAGAAATTATTAATGATGAGATAATAAGCCATTCATGTATCGAATAAGCATTGGTTAATGCATTGAATATACATTAGTCTATGTAGCATGCGTTTTGTTTACATGTTGTGAACGTTAACCCTAGTATGGTGACATACGAGAAATTTTCAAAGTTGGACCCGCTGACTTTTTTCAGGAAGGCTGACCCTGAAGCCACTGAGAGTTGAGTCAAGGAGATAGACCTTGTCTTTCACGTGTTGCTCATGCCAGAAGAGAGTCAGACTGACTTTTGCATCTACCATCTGAAGGGTGATGCAAAGAAGTGATGAGACATGGTCTGAAGAGTTAAATTCACTAGGGTGAATCCCACACTTTGGAAAGCTTTTCGATGAGAATTCTTAGAAGCTTATTTTCCTTCATTCACTAGAGAGAGGATGCATCAGGAGTTTCTAGAGCTGACTTAGGAGAACATGAGCTTGGTGGACTACACCACCAAGTTTTGAAGTCTCGAGCATTATTGTTCCAACCTATTTGCTAATGGCAAGGCAAGGACATCAAAGTATGTGCAATAGCTTAAGGATAGACTACGGATTTGTGTGATGATCAGTTGTTCTACTACTTTCAGTGATACAATCGAATCGGCTTCTGTGCTGAATAAAGAATTGGGAGAGACCTGGGGGAGATCAATCCAAGAAGTCAGCTGGAAATTGTGGAAATCACAAGCGATAATTTGAGTAGCAAAGGCAGTTGCAACAACCAAACGTTCAATAGAATTGTCTACGGTGTAACAAAGAGCATCCCTTCAATGCTTGTCATCTTTTTACCAAAAATTGCTTCAAATGTGGGCAAAAAGGGCATATTGCTAAGGTTTATCTAAAGGAATTCAAGGTGACCAACAACAACACCAACAACAATAGCAGCAAGAGAAACAACAACAAAGGCCTCTATAACACATGGTACATATAAGGAATAATTCGCGAGTATACACTACCACGACCATAGAACTGAACAACTAGAGTGAACCTTGCGAAGGTAATTTTTAAGGCATAGGAAACTCAGTTTAGATGTAGGAGATTATGTGTTTGTTAGGATACTGTAATCTAAGAACGATATGCATGAGTATTATCCACACTTATTCGATACATTTTAATTTTGTAGACAAAATTCTTTCAAGGGGGTAGGGATGTAAGACCTCGTAATTATTTAGATTTTAAAAATTCAATTAATAGCATTTTAAGCAATTTTTGTGATAAATAATATTTTAATATTATTTAAATGTGAGATAGGGGTTAGCATATGAGTTGCACTTTAAGTGGATCATGGACATTGTGGAGAAGATCCAAGGTCCTAAGCTTGGTAGGCACTTTAAAATATTAAGCTAATTAGAATAAGCTTAATTAAAAAAAAACTAATATGAAAGTTTCTAAAAAAAGTTGTTGGGATGCTTTCCTTGGCGAGTATTTTTTATAAGGACTTTCTTAGAGGGGCGTCACCTAGGAGTCATGACCTAGGTGGGACGCTCCCTTTATAAGAGGGTGAGGTCTTCTCCTCTCTCTCAAAATTGTGTTTTTTTTTAGAGAGAGAGAGAGGGAAACAAGAGAGACCAAGAGAGAGAAACCCATAGATAGAGATTGAGAGAGAAGGCAGCAAGGAAGAGAGGGAAAAGAAAGCCTACCCATTTTTTTTTAAAAGGCTTAGAGGAGCCACTAATCTTCATGTGAAGATCCCGAGGGGATTTGATATGCAGCAAAGGTAGGGGTTCCTTTAATGATTTGATAGACAAGGGGGTTAGAATGGATCGAATCAGGCATGGGGTTCTAAAAAAACAAAATCAGTGTTGGTGTGTGCATTTTAGGGTTTTTTTTTTATAGCATGGATAGGTTATGTGTTTTGGGATTTTATTAAAGCATAAACAAAACTTCACGTTTCAGGATTGAATGGCTTATATAGTTTGTGTTTAGTTGATTTAAATGCAGATATTGTTGACAATATGTCTAAATAGACAATTTGTATAGGTTAATGGCATGCTTAAATTAATAGTCTATTTATACTAATCACAGGAACAAATTTTCTAACATGCTTAGGGTTATGAGCAAGTATAGATTTAATTGCCTGCGCAGATTCTTTAGCATATTCAAACATAGCTTGTATTGATTGTTTTGGGTTAACGTTAAGATATAGATTTGGATTGATCATGCTTAAATTTTTTTGTTCATGTGCCTGTACATATTTGGGTTCTCTTGTATCGCTTCCTTTTATTATTTCTATAACTTCATACTTGTGTATAGATTTTCAAATTTTACATGTTTTGATATTTTTATATATGATGATAGATTTTCTTTTGGATTTAGACTGAATTGATATTCAGTTTAAAGGGTTATGTCCAACTGAACACAAGAATCAGTTTAGACCAAGTTTTTGTTGGGTATGATTGAACCCAAGGGTCTGTCCAGAACCCAAATGCACAATGGGTTTGGATTTTGGATTGATCAATTTGCTGAAGAGATTCCCGAATGAATCTGAGGACCTGTCCCAATCTTGTTTAACATCAGGATGGGTTGAGCAGAAAAAAAACATAATCATTTACCTCAGTTCGTGTGTTTTGAATCTAAAAACTAGGTTGCAGTCAATGGTCAACAGGGAGGAGCGCCTAATAGACCATTTGATCATAAATGTGACATGTAAAAGATCATTTGGACATCTCACATCAAGATCAAAAGAATTCCAACATGTACATGGACTGGGTCTTGGTCTAAAACTGGCTTAAATGGTCCAATAAACCAGGTCAAAGCTCATAAATAGGTCAGTCAAATGTTGGAGAATAAAATTATCCCCAAAACTAAAAGGAATGGTCAAAATCAAGACCAAACCAATCTGAGCCAGAACTAACCGAAATCCAAATCCAAAGTCTAAGGTTCAAGTTCAATTTACATGCCCCCAGTAGACCTTGCCCATAAATGCAACTCTATATTATGTAAATCCATGTGAAGTTCCCTAACTCTTCAATCTATAACTAAACTTTTAAGAAAAAATGAAAACCACTTAGGTAAATGAAGGGAAAAGAGTAGGCTAAGCTAGGTTACCCAATAATTTTGAGTCAAAACCCGAACATATAAGTCCCCAACTACTTTGTTGATAGTTGTATAAAAAACAGTAGGATAAGGGTTTAAAAAACAATCATTTTTTGGCAGAAATCTTGGTTTTTTATTTTCAATGATTGAACTCCAAACTGAATTGATCCATGATTCTCTTCTGGTTTAATAATAGGTCCAGTCAAGTTTTGTTTGGTTCTATATTCAAATATATAAATCATGCAATGATTTTTGAAATGCAAACCTGGCTTCCACAGGGACACGCCATTTTGGCTGCATGTCCTTGGTGACACAAGCGAACATGCTGACATGGACACTGACATGTATGGCATTATTTTAATAATTTGAAATAATATTATATTATATTTTAATTTTATTTCAACAAAAAGCCATTGTTAATGTTAAAATATTCAAAAAATAACTTTTTATTGATTACAAAATATAACAAATTTTGTGTACATTTTTATTTTTATTTTTGAACTTATGAATCAAAGTTGAATCTCACGTCCTCAAATCCACGAATCATTGTGACATAGGTCCCACGCTGGATCTCACACCATAAAACCAATACTGATAAAAATTAAATATAAAAAAGAGGCTTTTAGCAAGCATAAAAAACGTATTGGGTTTAAGGGGTTGAATGCAAATCAAATACGGCTAGGCCATGCATAAGTCAAAACTGAATCCATTTTTTATAGTAGAACACAATTCGAGTATAAAGAGGGTATGATAATATAGGGTTGAATCTAGATCTAAAACATCTGTGGCCTGTGTAGTTTGATGTAGATTCATCCTGTAGCACTAATTCAAACATGATATGTATCAAAGATAATGTCAAATGTGTGGACATGTTACCATATCCAAATTTATATGTTGTACAAAGTATATACATACACTGATTTTGATGAAAATGAATAGATGTCATTAGCTTTTAATGAGAAATTACAAACATGCCAGATTAGACCTTTGATCACATTTATTTTCTTGATTATGAACTTGGACCCGACAGGAACCAATGGACGCTCCGATCTGGGTAGAGTCAAATATGTCAAACAATCCGGATTGGAATTGTGACTGATTGGGACATACGTACCAGTCATGTTAGGGTTTCAGTCCTATGATGGCAAGCTGTAGATGTGACCCAGGTCTAAATGATGTTAGGATTTATGGCCATAATTGGTCTAATCCTCTAATTAAGGAAAAGGGGGTATTTTCACCAGGAATTGGAAGGACTCTTGTAACGCCCCAGAATCCCAACTTGGAAAATCTTTTAGATTTTCAGGGTAAATTTTTTTTTGAAATACATTGTGCGAAGCGAAAAAAACCAAAAGGGAAAAACAAGTGGAAATTCTGGGCGGGTTACAGAGAACAACAGGATGAAACATTTTATTAACCACATTTTACAAGATGATACAATATTTTTATTTTTACAAAAACCAACTGCCAAGATCTTTGACGTTCTAGAAGTGTGGGTTCAGTCCTTCGCCGCACATTGAGCTTTATCGCACCACGAGAAGTCAAAACACCTGTAGCCCCATAAAATGGGGTCAGTACTCTTGCGAGTTGGTGAGAAATCAACCACAACAATCCATTTGCGCAAATTATAGCATTTATAACATAATATGCATCTAATAACATAATTAACCAGAGCAATAACACAAGTGGATTTATCATGATAAAACAGGTAAAATATCACAATCAATGCATATATACAAGTGAACATATATGTGCATCGTGGTGAGACAATTAACATAATTGAAGTGATTAAGTAAGTGTAACTGCAATAAGTAAAAAATAATGCCAAAAAATAAACAACAATGTCAACCACTAACATACTTAGGCAGTAACATCAAATATCTAGCAAGTGAGCAAGAAAGATACAACTCTAGCATTATGATCAAAGATAAGCAGTACGATCATGATCAATCAACTAACATGATTGACATTAGCATTCAACAATGAATATTTCATTAATTATCTAACCAAAGGAAGACCTTTCTAGAATTATATCGCATGAGATATTCATAAAAAAAAAGTATGGGTAACTGCATATTTCTGACATAAGTGAGCTCAACTCACGAGGTGGGTCCATTGCCCACACTAACTCGCCACAGAGTTTTTAGCATTCCATAAAATCTCACAGATAAATGCACCCTTACAAGGGGCCTCAATTCTCCTTTATACTTATGGGACAGATCAAGTGCCCAAAGGTGAATCGTGTGATCAATGCAAACATACACGAAACACAATCAAATATTCATTAAATACTAGAACACTTGAATTATCAATACGATTCATGCAATTACTCTAAGTTTGGTGACATGATGTGCAAGTGGAAGTACTTATTTGTGTTATAGCATTTATGTCTTATTGTTCTCATGTAGATTGTAAGCGTATATAAATCAAAATAATACGAGCATGATATCGCATGTTAGCTAATCTCAATTTCGATCATATTAGATGATAAACAAACTTAATTAGGCCATTTGAGTTCAGTAACTTGGTGTCTCATCTAGGCCGCACCCAACTCGACCCCCAAAGGAGAGAGATTTAAAACCAGTTAAAAGAAAATCATGACTTCCTATAACAACAGGAAGATATATGTTTTTGAGATATTTAAACGAAGATTCAAACCTGACCCTAAACATAAAAGTTGTAGATTTATCTCTTAGGTTTCCACAGAATCAAACCGATTGAATTTTTATGGAAGGAGCCAGGAGAAATCTTAAAAATACGGAACACTGTCCAGAGCATTCTGGACTGAACAAGGACTAACAAAAATCTGAATGTTCTATATTTTGATAGAGGATTTGGGGGATCTTGCAGACCGGATCAAGAAATATCCTCAACTACAAAGTTTAAGGACTGTGTCTTGGATTTCTAAAATATCCAAGAACACTGAAATACGACCTGTATCCAAGGAGATACAGTCAATTTATCAAAAGTATCTCTGACAACTCTAAATTCGGGAAAAACCAATGCATGCAAAAATGACATTTTTAACAGAGATTTTCTAGGATGATGCATACCTAATCAGACCAAACCTTCAACTACAAAGTTATAGGTTTGCGTCCGAGCTTTTCAGAATGTTTAAGAACACCAAAATCGAATATGTATCCAGAGCGATACAATTGATTTATCAGAGGTGTTTATGACAACTCTGGATTCGGGAAAAACCAATGTATGCAAAAATGACATTTTTAACAAAGATTTTAGAGGACCATGATGATCAAATAAAACCAAACTTTCAACTACAAAGTTAGATATTTGTATCTAAGCTTTCCATAATATCTAAGAACACCAAAATTGAACATGTATCCAGAGAAATATGTCGATTTATCAGAAGTGTCTCTGATAACTTTGGATTCGGGAAAGAATCAATGCATGCAAAAACCATATTTTTGACAGAGATTTTATAAGATTTTACAAACCAAATCAGGCTAAAACTTTAACTATAAAGTTAGAGGTCTGAGTCTGAGCTTTTCAGAATGTCCAAGAACACCAAAATCGGACTTGTATCCAGAGCGATACAGTCGATTTATCATAGGTGTCTCTAAGAACTCTGGATTCAGGAAAAACTAATGTATGCAAAAAAAGACATTTTTATATAGCTTTTAGAGAACTTTATATTCCGAATATGAAAAAGTCGTAAACTACAAAGTTGTAGGACTAGGTTTGGGCTTTCTATATTGTCTAAGAACACCAAAATCTGACCTGTATCCATGGAGATACGATTGAATCCTTGAAGGTGTCTTTGACAACTCTAGATTCGGGAAACTCGTTTTGACAAATACATATATATTTTTTTGAAACATAAGTGTGTGCATGTGACGTATCTCACAAAAGTGCTCTGAACTAAATATAAGAAACAATACACAAATTTAATACACATGCAACTCACATCCATGCATTTGAGAAATCCAGTTTCATGAAAAAAGAAAATACAAATGGACAATGAAAAAAATCTCACCTTCAATGACTTTCAGAATGATGGAGGGGATCTTCTGTTGCTTGGGTGTGTAGGATGGAGTCCCACGCGGTATCCAACCCTACACACTAGCAAGGTGGAGAGAAATAAGGTTGGCTATGGTGGGAGCCCCACAATTTTGGGAGAGAGAGAGAGGGAGAGGAGAGAGGAGGGAGAGAGAAAGAAGAGGAGAGAATGACTTTCTCTATCTTCTCAAAGGTTAATTATGCTAGGGTTTTAAGTGGATGGCTGAGATTAAAAGTTAGAAATGAATGACTAGGATGTATGTCACACCCTTCTAGGTGATGGCATACTTGTAATACTTTAGTTCTACTTTTCCAGCACCAATAGGCTTATTTCATTTGAATTCTCTAAAAAGTCTTTCAAGAATGCCATTAATTAAGGTCTATTATGCCCTCTTGCCTTTAAATTTTTTTAAGAAGTGTCCCATGGCTAGAACCAATCAGAATCATTTCTGAAAAAAGTCTTTCCTTAAATTACAAAATAGCCACCTCCAAGCTTGGTCAACTTGACCAGCTAGTCTCCAGGGTTATCCATGTCTACCTATGGTCGACCATGGGCTAGGTCAACCCCCCCTAGTTGGTCTCAAACCCGACGAAAATTTAAATATAACTTAATATTAAAATATATTCTAAATTATTATTTTTCGTGAGAAACCATCTTCGGTATGACCCATACCTCTTTAAAATTTATATTCCTTATTAATTTACATAAAATGATGAGGTTTTAACATCGTTTAAATTTCTCGATTTGAGATTCGATTGATCTCATGTAATTTGGATAAAACTTACGGTTTTGATGACCGATGCATCAAAATATGCATGCATATGCATTTATTTCAATACATATACAAACATTTGTTCATATTAGGGTTTCTGATATATATATATATATATATATATATATATATATATATATATATATATATATATATATATATATATATATATATATATATATATATATATATGCATATACATATTTATGTACAAATATATAGATAATGACAACTATGAAATTTCATCTTCTATTGGATAATTTTTCTCAGAAAATTCACGGGTCTTACATTCTACCCTCCTTAAAAAGGATTTTGTCCGCGAAATCACAAAACACTAAACAACGACAAAATGGTCAGATCTCCTCTGACGATGCCTAATCGGCAACAACTGAGTCTCTAGTAGACTTTCTCGGACAAAACTTAGCAATATGCCCTGGTTGTCCATATTTGAAACACTTGCCATCATAGTGAGGGCAAGTTCCGAAAGAATGATCTTCGTTGCATCGTCGACACTTTCGTTGAGCATAAGGTCGCTGTGATTGCTTTTGCTGGCAATTCTGATATACTTTCTGACGCTTTCGCTCTCTAGTAAGTGACGAGGACTCCTTCCTACTGGGATTCTTATCACTCTCAATCGAAAAAACCTTAGTATATTGCTCGGCTTGGTCTTCTTCCAATAGAGTAGCTACCTCAATAGCCTCTTCGAGCGACTTTGGTCCGCTAGTGAACACTTTGGTTCTCAGAGTAGGCCTCAAACCACGAGCGAACTTCATTGCTCATTCCTTTTCTGCAACGTAAACATTTGGACAATATCACTCCAAACAACGAAACTTAGTAATATAGTCAGACAGGGTCATCGTCCCCTGTTGCGGGTATCAGAATTCTTGCATCTTCTTACTTCATTCATGCTTAGGAAAATACACCGAGTTAAAAACTTCGACAAATTCATCCCATGTAACATTCTTATCTTTGAATCTAACCGATGAGATTGTGTCCCACCACTTCTCAATGTGGTCTTTCAAACGATAGGTAGCGAAGTTCACTTTCAGTTCCTTTGAGACATCCAAAATGCGAAAAATACGTTCTATCTCACGTATCCATGACTCCGCAGCTTCAGGGTCCGTCTTACCCTCAAAAGCAGGAGGATCCAATTTTATGAAACGCTTATAGGTAACCGTACTTATGTTCTGCCCACCTTGGGCTACGTGTTGAAGGTTCACACCCATCTGTTGCATTGCAACCACTTGCTGTTGCACAACCTCTGCAAGGTTGCTCACAATGCCCATAATATCATTGCATCTGGTCTTCCAAGTCATCTATCATGACAAAAAGACATAATAATTAATCGATAGGTCTGACAACCATGCTCGCTAAACAATAATCGCAACAATCATTCAAAAATTATCAGGTGCACTACACATATTTCAAGCAAAATACACCATAACTTAATCGTGCAACAACACGACATATAAACACGTTCCTCGAACAACCTCAAGTGACAGCATACAAGGCCGCTATCGCTAGAAAGTCACCATTCTAGATGACTATCGTTAGAGAATCACCACTCTAACACAACAAAACAAAGAGAATCGTTAATCATATGACATCGTTAGGGAATCACCACCCTAGCAGCATCGTTAGAGAATCACCACTCTAACGGCATTGTTGAAGAGTCACCACTTCAACAACATCATTAGGGAATCACCACCCTAATAGCATTGTCAAAGAATCACCACCCTGACGACATTACTGGAGAATCACCACCCCAGTAGCATCATTAGAGCATCACCACCCTAATGACATCGTCAGAGAGTCACCACCCTGACGACATTACTGGAGAATCACCACCCCAACAACATCATTAGAGCATCACCACCCTAATGGCATCGTCAAAGAATCACCACCCTGATGGCATCGTTAGCGAATCACCACTCTAACGACATTGTTGAAGAGTTACCACTCCAACGGTGTCACTGGAGAATCACCACTCCAACAACCTTCATTAGAGAATCACTACTCTAATGGCATCACTAGAGAATCACCACCCTAGCGGCATTACTGGAGAATCACCACTTCAGTATCATCATTAGGGAATCATCACCCTAATGGCATCGTTAGAGAATCACTACCCTAACGACATTACTGAAGAATCACCACTTCAGTAGCATCATTAGAGAATCACCACCCTAATGGCATCGTTAGGGAATCACCACCCTAACGGCATCGCTGAAGAGTCACCACTTCAACGGCATAATTGACACTACCAGGAATCACCACTTGAGCCAACTCACCACAATCCTCCCGACTGTGGTTGGGAAACAAGAATTCCCACAACGCTCTCTCAAGAGCAACAACACCCTGAAGTCCGGTGTTAAGTTGTCCCCAAGAATGACCCTCTCAGGAGTCAATTGCCATCATCGACAACATAAAAGCCATAAGCTAGGCGCTCATTATCATACACGTTCTCATCACCGAGAACGATTGGGGATCAACAACATCCTCCAACGAGGAACTCAAAGGCTCAACCAGCACAGACAAGGCTTTCGCCTTCTGTCCGAAGATCTCACACGAAGAGACACCCTTCATCCAAGACAGGGTCACGAACATCTCTAACGAAGTTGGAGAAGGAAAAACACAAACTTAGAGCCTCATCTGACGATTCTCATTAAAACCACATCGTCTTCAACATGATTGGTGCAACAATTCGATATTCGTTACAATTCATCCATCTTCTCCACTCAAGTAAGGTGGAACGAGAAAGCGAAATACGCAAGAGGTCTCTAAGTTAGATCAACGACTTCAACTCTCACAGGAGTTGACACGAACTAGCTTGGGCAACTATATCCGCAAGCGTAAAAGCACTACCATTCATGAATTTTATATCGACTTTAACTGACACTTAATCTCTAAGTGTCCTCTCCGGCCACCATAAGCACGTATACTCAGTTCACCAAGATAGATTCACCTCACAAATCTATCTTACATAATAGTCCAAACCTCTAGGTTTCGACACTCGATACTTTGAGTCAAAACATATAAGGCTTTAAACATAAAATCGTGTCTCGCATCGGACGACAACCGCAATAACATACAAATTTATCTAAACATGTATAAAAAGCAATAAAGCAACAGAAACTCAATTCTACTAAATTAAGCATACTTACAGTGCAATGGTCGATGCGTGCAGAGACTCAAACTACACTTCTAAAACACTGCTCTGATACCAAAAGTCCAGCACAGGGTGAGTCTCTCTCTCATTCAAAGAAGATATACACATAAAAAAAATAGAGAGATCTAAAAAAAAGAATTCATTTTTACCTTTGTAAATATTCTGGTTCCCGAAGATCGAAGGTGTAAACAGTGTGCTCCTCCTTGATTCAACCACTTTCTGTCATCGGACTTCATCAATCCTAGTCAAAACCTGTGTTGACACTTAACCCGAGTTGTCGTTGAGCTCAGATTGTTGTTGAGCAAGGGTTGACGCTGCTGCCATCGTAGTTCTTCCGATAATCAGGTGTTTAAGCTTGTCTCCAGTGTAGGTACGCAACATTCTAAATAAAAAAAAATAGGGGGAGCATGGATCTATCGATCTAAGGCAGATATGGCTACTTTGGGAGCGTAACCCTTAGGGTAATATGCAGTGTCACTGACCGAAGGTCGGCTGCCCCCCTTTGTTGGGAGGGTGTTGCGTGTTCTCCCCCGAAGATGCACTATTTGCTACAATGTGTGTTCAGGGGTCCAAATGTGCATCACGTATATAAGCACATGGGGCTCGTATTCTCGTGTGTGTCGGCATCACTAAGCATCGGAGTCTAGTGTAGTTACAAAGACTTAAGTACCCTTTCCCACCATTCTCATTATGAAACGGCGGTTTGAGAAAAGGATAAAAATGTCCTCCATCCAAAAAAGGGAAACGACGGTTCGAGAAAAGGACAAAAATATCCTCCATCCAGAAAGTCGAGGATGATGTTAGCTCTTCAAAGTCCAAACATTCCATTTTCGCCCTAAGCAGTAAACTTTTGCACCATCTGTTGTAACAGAAGCTCCCTTTGACGACACACCCTTTACCATTGTCTACTGCCGCCAGTGCACCCTTTATCGTCGTCTCGAGTCCAGGTTCTCGCCTTGGTTTTCAGTTTGTGTTACAACACATTGTCGCCTTCTCGTTCCTACCTTGTGTTACAAAACATTTTTGGGTTTGTTCCTACCTCGTGGAGATAACTATAAATCGATCGACTGGTTCAATCATTGGTGGGCATCATAGGGGCATTTGTCGGCCATCTCTTTTTACAATATTCTCTTCTTCTTCATTTTTGTTAGGCAGTATGGAAAAAAGCAATGACGCACAAACATTCCAATAAGTGCCATTAAGGCATCGTGAGTACCTTTCCATGTCATCATGCTATTATTGAAGAATGTATGTCGTCGTGAGTGTCATTAAGGCATTGTTTTGTTATTGCAGGTGGATCTTGTCTTTTCGACAGTTTGGAAATTAAAGATATTTGTAAGACGCTGAGACCTGTTGACAAAAATACTTGTTTACAGATGCGAGGAAGGGCCTCTACCCCATCCGATATCATCCATTCACTCAGTATATGAAATGTATTGCAAATCGTTGTTGTAGTAACATACTACCGATTTGTGAGATATTATTTTGTTTGTTAATATCGATTTGTAAGCTATTATGTTAAATTTTTGTATCGATTTGTAATATATTTTGCGATATGTATATCGATTTGTAAGATACTATGTGTTTTGTAGTGTCGATTTGTAAGCTATTATGCTGAATTGTCGTATCGATTTGTAATATATTATGCGATATGTATATTGATTTATAAGATATTATGTGTTTTCTAGTATCGATTTGTAAGATATTTGTAGAAATTTTTTTAAAATGTGTGTGTGCAGAAATACATTGTTGTGCGCTTGTAGTGGCAATTTTCGTATTCAAATTACTGCTCATTTTGCGATCTATATTGAAATTGCTTCACAGTGTTGTAGATATAATTAAATCGTTGTTACGTGAATCGCTATCGTCAACACACATATACGACAAATCATTTCTTTTATTGGCATGGTAAATAACAATTTGATGCATAGTATAAGCAAATAACAACTCATTGTTGCTTTTATATTGTGATTCATTCAATCGTTTCTTTGACTTGCTTAATCTTATCGGTATCCGTTGGTATATGCATCTTGAATAAATCGTAGTAAACGTATGCGTTGACTAACTCAAATTGATATATTGCTTATGATAGTGGTGAGCTTATCATCTGGTTGCAGTGAAGATGATTTATCTCAATCATTGGAAAGTTATGGAGAAGTGATTTGTACTAATAACGCACCTAAAGAAGTGAGCATGTGCACTAATGATGCACATGATAAGAATGGTGCAGGCATTGGATTCACTCTTGACTTGAATGTTCCAGTAAAAGAAATGCAATTTGATAACGAGGTAGACGATTATGACAATACACTTGATAAAGGTGCAAACACTCAAAATGTACATGATAGTACACTTGACTTTGTTTATATAGAATAATGCAGTTTAATAATGAGGAAGTTGCATATAAATTTTACAATGATTATGCCTTAAAACTTGGCTTCAGTGTTAGAAGGTATTTTTGGTCAAAAAATGCACAGGGTGTCAAGGTGAGAAGGACATATGTTTGTTCTAAGGAAGGTTGGAAGAAGTCAAGTGGAAATCCAACAAGGAGCAAGCCACATTCAAGATGTGGATGTCCAGCGAGAATGGTGTTAAGAAGACTTTCGAATAGGAAATATATAGTTCATAATTTAATCAGTGATCACAACCATGATTTAGTAGCTTCATTTATGACTCCCATGTTAAGGTCACATCATAAAGTAACTGAAGTGCATGTTGCAATTGCTGAAATAGCTGATAGTGCCGGCATTGCACCAAGAAAGATATACAATTTATGCGCGCACATAGATGGTGGTCGCGAGAATGTGTTATTTACACCTATGGATCTAAGAAACCACTTGAGAAAGAAGATGACAGATAACATGAAGAATGGAGAAATGTGTTCTTTGGTTGATTACTTACAGAAGAAATCAAGCATTGACCCTGATTTCTTTAGTGCAATGCAACTGGATGAAGATGAATATGCTGTGAATATGTTTTGGGCATATTCAAAGTCAAGAGTAGATTATCAATGCTTCAATGATGTGCTTATTTTTTATATGACAATGAAGATTAATATTGAACAATGGTCATTTTTGTAGTTTGTTGGAGTGAACCATCACTCATAGAGTTGTATATTAGGCAGCATTTTTTTGTATGACTAGACCAAAAAAAGCTTTGAGTGATTGTTCAGAGTATTTACACCAGCAATGAATGGTAAGCAACCTGAAGCTATACTTACAGATGGTGATCACGCAATTGCGGCTGTAGTGTCTCATGTATGGCCAGATGCACATCATTGCCTATGTTTGTGACATATCTTTTAAAATGCAACAAAAAATATAGGACACATATTTAATCAGAAGACAGGGTTTGACAAAAAGTTTACAAGGTGTGTACTTGAAAGCATAGACGAGGTCACCTTTATGTTTGATTGGGAGAAAATGATTCAGATATACGACCTTGAAGACTGTGTGGTTACAAAATTTATATGCAGAAAAAGAGAAGTGGGCATTGGCATATGGAAGACAATACTTTTTTGCATATATGATAAACACACAAAGAGCTGAATTTATGCATGCCACACTGAAGAAAACCTTGTATTCATGTTTAACAATATTTCGCTTCATGGAACAATATGAATTATTTGTACACGGTCTTAGATAGAATGAGCTTGAACAAGATGTGAAATGCTTCAATACACGCCCTATAACTTTGGGCATGAAAATATTGATGTGACCTGCAGATCTGTATATACTAATTGTATTTGTATGGATTAAGAAGAAGGTTATACAGGTCATGAATTGCAACATAGAAGGACGCATGTAAACCAAGAATATGCACAAATACCATATTGTATGGGAGGGCGAAGAGCATCTGAAAAGGCAAGAAGCACATATTATATACAATGTTGACAACGGAAGAGTTGAATGTACGTGCAAAATATATGAATTCAAAGGTATTTTATGTCGTCATACATTAAAGGCACTTAATCAAGAGAAGATACAAGAAATACCTGAGTCATATTTAATATGAAGATGGATAAGACAAACAAAGATTGAACTGCTGGATACAGATAATGTCAGTCAATCTGGTGTTGATGAGAAGTGCCATATAGCCTCTCGTTACCAACAATTATGTAGGTCACTTATGCATGTTACAGATTTGGCATCGAAAAGTGAAGAAACCGATGTATGCATGAGAAAAGTGTTAAGGGAGTTACTTGAAAACGTGCAGTTAATTCACCATCAGTTCGTTGTAGCTCATGAAGACCAGTCCAAGAAAATGGGAGCGAACAACGAAGATAAAAATCATACTTTCCTTGAGCCGCATGAGAAGTTGCACCGAAGCGTAAATATCATCTTCAACAAGTCAGGAGTCAACGTTGTATATTATGATGGAAAAATTCACCTACCAAAGGGTATAAAAAAGAAACCTGCCTCTGATCGCAGTCGTCGGAGGACAAAGTGTGCACTAGAATTGGCTGGCAAAAAAGGTCTAAGAAACAACAAACCTCTAAGCAAAAGCAACCAAGCCCTTAGCATGAACAGGTATGTAATACATTATATTGTTTCTCATGTAAATTGCATTATGTGCAACTTATTAATATCTAACTTGTGTAATTACCAACATGCAACATTACCCTACAGACATGCACTACAATGTTGTAACCTTCAATCCTCTTGACCATTTTTTTCAAAAATGATATCTTCAGTTTTACAAGTTTTTTGGTATGTAATCAATGTTGGGAGGATGTTTGCATTTCTTGTGAAACTTAATGTAGTGTCTTATATTATTCTGTTTAATGACAGACGCAGATTAATTCGAAAGTGAGCTATAGAACACAAGAATCACGTGTGAATTCTATTTAATAATGTATCCTTCACATGTATAAATTGTTGTAATATGTATCTTTCACATGTATAAATCATTGTAATATGTATCCTTCACATGTATAAATCGTTCTCATCTAGCCTACAAAGTTACAATTTTGATACCGTAGGTAAATTGTCGTTGTTCAGTGCTTATACTATTAGTGAAAATCATTGTCTCATCTAGCCTTTACATATCTAAATTGTTATACATATACTGTAGTTGAATCGTTGCGCAAAAAGTTGTTATGTAAATAAACTGTCTTAAAAGTAAAAAGTTGTTACATTTACTACCTGTGCATGATCGTTGTTAAATCGATGTAGCTTAATTTTTAAACCATTAGTAAATCGCCTCTATGGTGATTTATTTGGTATATAAATCATTATACCATGTAGTGTCCTATCGTGATTTACACAATGACGTGTATGTCGGCCACAACTAGCTGAAAATCGCACTGTGTATGAGTACAAATTGCGGTAAAAGTGCATGGACAAATCGTTGTCTCATCACGGTAAATATAAATCGACGTTATTTACAACCACATTTATTTAACAAAAATATGAGTATCTAGTTACAATACATCATGACCAATGGTTTGGCCATGAAACGATTTACACAATGATTGATTCATAAATGGCCGAAAAGAAAAACAGTCGATGTGATTTACAACTGCAATCATTTATGAAAAAACCTAGTCTTTTTTTACATGACCACAATGGTTTGACTTAGATAAAATACATGACCATCATCATCAAAGAAAACATATATCATCACCAGTAGGTAATTATCAAGACGTCCAATTATATTTATGAACTGCGACAACGATATGTCTTTGTTTGTCTTTGTGAACGATATCGATATGTAATATCACAATTTACTCATATCAGTTTGCAACTGTTACTTAAATCGATTTGTAAATCGTTATAGAATATATCGTTGACATAGACAAAGCTGGTAAAAGCAAATCGCGATAGGACAAATCTTTTATACTTTATGTCTGTGGCTGTATATTTCGTAATCAGACACTTCTTCTATGAAAAACAATTCATGATCTGTTATAAAAAGAATTATATAATCATAGAATGTTACGTTACATAATGAATTATAATTATTTGCAAGCCAATCGATGTCAAGAAAATCGTGATAGCACGTAGCCTTCATACGTACAAATGGTAATTTCTACTGTAAATCATTGTGTAAATTGCGATAGGAATACCGTAAAAGCAAATCATAATTTCCACTATACACAACGTTAATCGCTTTTACAATTTTCATTAATGAAGGTCGAACATTACAACAATTTGTTTATTGGCACTAGTGTTTTACACTTATTAAAAAAAGAATACATTGTCCAAGCCTAAAACGATATTGCAATTCCTTTCTACAGTACACAACACAAATCAAATATACGCCATAAAAGTGATAAATTTTGAAGAAACTCATCACGAGGTTTAGTCAAAGCCCGTAAAAGCAAATCACGATAGGACAAATCTTTTTCGCTTTATGTCCGTAGCTATACATGTTGTGATCGGAAACTTTGTCATAGAATGTTACGTTACATAATGAATTATAATTGGTTGCAAGCCAATCGGTATCAAGCAAATCACGATAGCACGTAGCCTTCATACGTACAAATTGTTTCAACCTTTTATCAATCATTGTGTAAATCGCGATAGCAAGACCGTAAAAGCAAATTATGATTTTCACTATACACAACGCTAATCGCTTTTACAATTTTCATTTACGAAGGCCAAACATTACAATGATTTGTTTAGTGGCACTAGTGTTTTACGCTTGTTAAAAAAAGAATACATTATTCAGGCCTAAAACCCGTTGTCCAGGTTGTCCATCATCACCGACCCGACCCATTTTTCAGGTCTAAAACTCTAATATATTTAACCTCACTTCCTCTTTTCTTCGATATACTTCATGAGAAATATGCTACAGTCGTGCGGGCTCCATCTTCTCTGCCTCTTGGAATCCATACCTTATACAACTTCGTCAGCTTTGCCTCGAAGCTTTATGCACTAGCCCGCATGCATGAATGCATGTGAAGCCTTATATGTGCTCAATCTAAATACTTGCAAGGGGACCACGACTGTGACATATTTGTCGTGAAGCATATCAAAGTTTATGTAAAATATAACAATGACAAATATGCTGCAATCATGCAGTTCCATCTTCTCTGCCTGTAGAAACATATTGATGATAATGGGATCTCATATATTCTGCAGCTTCATCATCTCTGCCTCAAAGCTTTCTGCACTATCAGTGTTTCCTTCTGCAAATTCATCTTTTAGTCGTCCGATGTTCTCTTGGAGCTCTTTGCTGAGTTTTCGAGCACCTTTTTTTGTGGATGTTCCACTGACATTAGCAAAATATTCAATTAAATGATCTATCGCATTATATTGCAATTCTTTTCTACATTACACAAAACAAATCGAATATATGACATAAAAGAGACAAATTTTGAAGAAACTTGTAACGCGGTTTAGAAAATATATGCTTGATTCGTCGTCGTTGGCCGTATAGTTGTTGAAGTCTCTTTCCTCGTCATCGATACCCCCTTTGCGAAGAAGCAGGTTATATGTTCAGCCCACGAACACGTCGTTTATAAAGGAAATGTCAGTTCATTCGTAACGTCCTGTGATCATGCAAAATTTTTTCTCACGTTCCTCTTTTCCTTTCTAGCCTCTATTCCCTTTTTGAAGGGGAAATAAAAGATAGAAAAGAAGAGAGAATGAGAAAAGAAAGAAGAGAGAGGAACTCTTTTGCAAGGTTTCATCTGACCAAAATTTTGAAAATGTTTTAAAATTACTCGCCTCCGTTTTGAAAATTTGTGGGAAAATAGAGAGACAGGATTTGCTCGTCGGTACGAGATTCAACCGTTCCTTGCGCCTTTACCAGGGGTAATCAAACCAAGGATCAAATTTATGCCTTTTTGCTTTGCTAAAATATCATCTAAGAATTTATCCTAAGTCTAAAATGCACAAAGAATCATGCTTGTGCAATGCAAGGATGTATGCTCTTTTGAGAAAAAAATGATTTGGAAATCTCTAAGTGTTTCTGTGATGAACTTGATAATGGAGTGAAAAGATGGTTTTTGAAAGTTGAGTCTAACTTAGAACTTTTAAATAGATCTTGGAAAGATATTTGAAGTTCTAAGTCTTGAAATGATCAGAGTTGGAAAAATAAATTTTGATTTGAAAAGAATGAAGAAAAGGGGGATTTGAAGCTGAGATAGAAAAAATGAAGTTTTTAAAGTCAAAATAGACTTTGAATTTTGAATCTGGATTTCGAAGTAGATGATGAAATTTGGAATGGAATTGAATTTACAGATTTAAAGTTTGAAATCAGGATGAAATTTAGATTTGAGAAATCCAAATGGAATTTGAAAATAGAATTGGATTTAAGAAGTCCAGATGTGATTTGAAAATGGAATTGGTTTTGAAATTTGGAATCTGAGGTAGAATTTGAATCCGAAGTCTGAATCCTAAATGGAATTGGATCCGAAGTCTGGGATCCAAGATGGAGTTGTATCCAAAATCTGGAATCCTAAAATGGGATTGGATCCGAACTCTGGAATCCAAAATGGGGTTGAATCCGAAATCTGGAATCCTAAATGGAATTGGATCCGAAGTCTGGAATTCAAAAATGGAGTTGAATCCGAAATCTGGAATCCTAAATTGAAATAGATCCGAAGTCTGATATCTGAGATGGAATTGGATCCGAAGTCTGGAATCCAAAATGAAGTTGAATTCTGGAATGGAATTGGATCTGAAGTCTGGGGATCCAAAATGGAGGTTGGATTTGGAATTCTGGATCCAAAGTAGAATTGGGTTCTAATTTTAGAACCCAAGATGGAATTTGGATTTTTGAAGATTCAAAATGGGATTTTGAGGATGGATCTGGATTTTAAAAAATCCAGATTTTGAAAAATCTAGATTTTGAATTTACAACTTGGGAAAATTTGAATTTCGAGATTCAGAATCAATCACAAAGCTTTGATTTTTGAATTTTAAGAATCAAGGCTCAATGAAAATAAAGGGTAAACTTGATTTAAAGCTTGAGTTTTTGAAACCAGAAGATGAATCAAGAATTTCAAGGTTAAATTGAACTTTGAATTTTGATTCGGGATGTTAAATTGATTTTGAAATTGAATCCTAGAAATGAATTTGGAATTTCAAAGTCGATTTGAACTTTTTGAAATTCGATTGGAAATTGAATTTTGAATACAGAAATGAATTTGAAATCTCAAAGTCAAATTTTGAGATTGAAATGAGATGGAATTGAGAATGAAAGGATGAATTGAAATTTACAAGAATTGAAGATTGATTTGAGGAGTGAAGAAGATACTTGAAGAATTATTTCAGAATCACTTGAGTTTTGGAAAAGGATTTCGAAAACATGATATAATTCTATCATAAATGATGAATGAAAGAGGAATTTGAAATTTAGTTTTTAAAATAATATTTCATTCTTTAAATGAATTGAAATAAGATTGAAGATATAATACATCCCTGACTATGGTCATTGAATGTATTATAAAATAATCATATTTGAATTCAGGTGAAGAATAAAACATATTTTGGTGCTTTTATAGAGTTTAAAATGAAATTAACTCTCAATATATCTTGACTATGACCATTGATATATATTTTGAGTTAATTTTAAGTTAAACTTTGATAAAAGAAGAAAATATTTAGGAAACATGATGATCTTTGAAAAGGATCCAGTGTGGGTCCAATGTTATTCCATAAAAGATGAAAATCCTAAGTTTTGTTCACATCCTGACTGTGGCCATTGATGCAAATCATCAACTTAGGATTTAATCACCTCCTATTAGAATGGTGCACATGCCATTCGTGTTTCCATTTGTAAAATTTTGAGAAATAAGAGGTAAAATGAGATGAAATAAGCAATTTCTAAGGTATGTGTGCTCATACATTCTATTCTAGTGCTGGAATGTAAACTTCTCATTATAATCTAACTATTACATTTTTTAGCTGAACTTAAATTCAAATTCCTAGACTGAAAAGGAAAAGCAAACTTTTCTATACAATCCCTGCAAAAACAGAGTTAGCCAAATATGAGTGTCATATTACAAACGCAAATATCCATGTAATATCCTAAGCTACTAGAAAAATGTACATGAATATCTATATGAGAGAGAGATATGCAATATTCTAAGCAAAATATAAATTTGCATGCATTTGCCTAAGGCATGATATCATTATGTAAGCGGAAGATGCCTAAGTGAACCTAATGCACCTACATTCAAAAAAGGTATACTACCTGGGGAATGTTTCAGCAATTGTATAACGAAATATATGTAGAGAAGTGGATGGTGAAAAAAATGGACAAATGCATAGATGCCGATATGTGCATGCACTACAGATGGTGGATGGGAATATGGATGTCGTAGGGAATAGTGTTGTGAAAAGATGGAATGGCTGGAGGTATATGCAGGTTGGAAGACATATGTTATGAAGGGATAAAGTAAAAAAAAATAGTGAAATGGTATTGTGTAATGGTGTTGTAGATAAGTGAGTGTTGTAATGTTTAAATGAAACGGTATGGCAGAAAGTGATGTGCTGCAACTAAGGGCTCAGCAGATAAGTGCAACTGGAGTGGTGTCGTGTATGCTGCTGCTATTTGCAGGCTGGAGGTGATGCCTAAGTGCCAAACGTAGGGGAGGGCCAGTGCCAAACATAGGGTGTCAGTGCTAGCAAGGGCTGCTGGCATGCAACCTGAAGAAAAGTGATGTGCATCTGGTAAGGTGAAGATGTACCAGTATGTGCCGATAATGGTATAGTGAGAATATTTACTAACAGCAGGTGTGTGAGGGTGCTGAAACATCAATGGGTATTGTACTAGTGGAAGAATGCATTTGTTGTGCGAAGTGGATATGGAGTTGGTGTGAGTGTCATATCAAATCAATATCATAAGTTGGCACACAGAATCGCCGCCCAGACTTTTGACTGTTTCTCTTGATCAGATGCAGGGAGCCTTTATACCTTGTTACAACTTTTTCAAGAAGTAGAACATTATGCATACAAGGTCTAGCTACCTGGTATGAAAAAGAGCTTTGCCTCTTCACAGCTGCAACAAGGTCATATCCCAAAATTTAGAAGTTTCCTGTTTGGAAAACCCTTTCACGGTAGACTACACATCATGATTGTCAAGGGTCCTTACATAGAATTCTTCATAATCCAATTGGTACTGCACTGGATTAAGCCTATGGACAGCTTTGTCTAAAACCAGGCCATCATACAGACATCGATTTTTATCAACTGCCTCAAGAAACAACAATGGCTGTTTGGCAACTGCAACCAGATCTTGACTAATTACAATCCTTTGAGCTTCAGGCCACTCCAGTTCTTGTCCATTATCCATTTTTTTCTTTTTTTTTTACTTGGTCAGCAATAGAAAACAAAATAACAAAAACTAAGAACTCATAATACAATATACTTATTAATGGCAAAAAGAAAAAGAAAAATTTGATTTTGATTAAACCTGTGATAGGGACTAGGCTCCCCATCTTTTACTACTTTTTCTTTTCTTTTCTTTTTTTAACTTCAAAGAAAATGAGAGAAAACAAAAGAGGACCTGAGACTTAACCCTTTAGTTATATATATAGCAAGGAAATGGCAATAGAAAAGATGGGAACTAGCAGGTTTTAAAACAACGATATTACCTATGGAGCTTGAAGGGCATGACTGGGAAGGTCTAGACATATGGCGAGTCAATGACATACATAGGTAAAGGAAAATAAAATGCATATATGTGTAGAGAAGGAAACATAACATGCTATATAAAGTATTGAAACAATAAAGAGAGCTAACAGTGGCATTTACAGCAACAGCTCGATTAAAAATCCTCAAATGAGGCAATAAAACACAATACATGTATCTCGGATTGTCACTGGGTGTCACGCAGTAGTGAGATGGAGAGTTGTGCTGGAAGGTGGGTATATGCAATTCAGTGAAATGAAAGGAGAGCTACCAGTGGCCTCTACAACAACAACTTGATTAAAAACCCTCAAATGAGACAATAAAACACAGTACCTGTATCTCGGATTGTACCCAGCACCTTGCAAAAATCCCCTTGTGATGAATATGATTCACTCCAAGATTGAATCAATCGAGAAACTACAACAAAAATCTGATCTAACGATATTGTATATGGGATCTATGAACATATACAGAGCACAATTATGAATTCTGACAGCAATGGGATCATTAAGAAATGACACCCGATGTGAATCCCTTTTTAGTTCAGCATAAAGAGTGTATTCCCACTGATATGGAACTTTACATAATATTATAGCATGAATATAGCTAAGCCTATATTTGAATGTAGGAATATGAATGAAGATGCAAAGGGTTAATGCAAGATTGGAGAGATCGGATGATGATGCTGATATTAACCTAGCATTCGATGACACTTCGACAACACTGCTTTGCTAACTATGATCTACATATACATTTTAAAGTAGTGGATGGGTAAAGACAAGGGGTACCAAATGACATGAATGGATGAATAAAATTCGATGAATATTAGGAAAAAAAAAATCTCTAAATGCTACAAAAGCAGATCATAGCACCACGAAGGTGAAGAGAACACGATCCCAAACACTAGATGAAATTACTATGATTTTACGCAGGGAAAACGAGAAATCAAATGAGATGAGGAAAACAAAATGAGGTAAGATCCAAGTCAAACTTACGGTGCTATGACAGTATATAATGAATAATTTAGCGCAGAGAATGCATAGGTTTTAACATTGGGGCCTATGGGTACTAATGTACAAGTAAGTGTTCATTCCACGAACTGCATAGGATATGAGATGAGTGCAAAAATAAGCAAACATTTAGATGATTTGTGATAAGGCAACAGAAAAGAATTTTTTTTTTTGCATAATAGAAGGTTTGATCAAAGATCAATGATGCGGATGAAACATATTGCAGAACAGAGAAAAAAATGAAATCAAGATCAAATGACAATTAAATGGGGACAGAGAATCAACGTGAAAGAAAAAGATAATCAAAATGTAGGAGGAAGATTAATATAATTCAAAATGTACGCTGGAATGTGGTGTAAACGAAGCAATAAAATATGAAGAAGAAAAAAAAAACAAAGAAAATAAGGTGTTGGAATAAACATATTCCGTTGATTTTGCATATGCGAAGTCGATCTTGCAATAGGCAAATCGACATTACGACGGGTGCATTAATGGGGCGATGCTCATATGATGGAAGAAGGTCTTGAACACCACCAATCTGTAAGCAAAATGCCAGAAAGGGAATAGTGACGATGCTCGACACAACAACGTAACACAATAAAAACGATAACAAGGATGATCAAATCAAGAGGAGATCGATGCACTACCTAGAGGGAGAGAGAAGCATTGGGGAAATTAAAATAGAAAGGGAAAGCATTAAGGGACCTAGAAAATGTGTTGGAACAAGGTTGTTCCGTTAATGTTGCATCACGCAGATCGACATTGCTATATGCAGGTCGATCTTGCGAATTATGCTGAAAATAAATAGCAGAAGAAAGAAAGGAAACAATAAAGAAGAAAACAAAAGAAAAAGAAAAGAAAAAAAAAGAAAGAAAAAAAAACTGTAAGCGTAAATTTTATTGAGAGAGGAAAGTAGAGTGATGGCTTACCGTGATTTGCATGATTTTTTGAAGGAGGGGAGTTCTTCTCTCAACTCTTGTAGGGGAAAATCAGAGGAAGGAAGAGGTAGCGCCTTACTTGATTCAGTGATCATGAAAAGGCACAGAAGAAAATGGATGATGGACGCAATCCCCTTTTTCGACTGGATCTCTGCAGTTGTTTATATAGAAGATGGAGGAAATATCGAGAAGAGGGGTTGTTGGTGATCAACGGGTGAAGAAGGAATGAGGAGGATCGAAGGGTTGAGGAAGAAGGGAACTCTCTAGAAGGGGGAGGATCGGGAGAGGGAGAGAGCGAGACAGATCGCAAGGCAACGGTGAGACCGTTGCAGATTTTCTGATTTTTCAAAAAGGAGGTTCTAAAAAAAATGGTTTTTCATAAAAATGGTTTTCAAAAGAGGCTTTTAGAAAAACAAGTTTATTTTTTTTGCATGTTTTCCGATTTTTTTTGGATTTTTTGTTGTTTTTCTTGGTATTTTCTGCTTTTTTTGTTATTTTGGAAATAAGACTCTAAAATTTATGAGAAAATAAAGGATTTTTGACATATCTTTGTAAATTTTGAAAATATTTACAAAAGAAAGGTTTTTCGAGAATTCAAGGCTATTTTTCTGAAAAATTCTTCAGAAAATGGGTTTGGATTCAGAATTTGAGAAAATTTTCGAGTTTTGAACCTCGAATTGAAAAATATAGAGCAGTGAATCCAAACGGATGCTAGATGGACTATCCGAGCCATTCAAAAACTATTTTTGGTATTTTTGTAATTTTAATTTAAAAATTGGACAACGGGGCTCAGATTTGGATTTTGAACAGAATCTGAATCCAAAATTGAGTCAAATATATAAAATGGATTTTGATTCCAGTAAATCCTAAGAATAAACCAGAATTTTGAGCAAAAATGACTCAATCTACTCAGAAAATGGGAGCCAAGGGCAGAACGGGAATATTTACAAAATTTTGAAAAATTTATGGTGTTTACAGATGCCCCTCTTTGCTTCTAAGTCGGTTGTAAACCGAGCTTAGTGGCAAAGAAAATACTCTAAATTTTGAAAAATGCCCCAGTAAGCAGATCTGAACTGGGTGTGGAAGAACTTATTTGGAAAGATGTGATTTTCTCAGGCTTAACACCTTATCCTGAATGGTTTTTTGGGAGACAAAATCCTCGCAAATGATACGATTGAAAAACATAAATGAGGAAATCGTGATGGGACTTTGGGTAGAAAATCCCGAAATGGCGGAAAATCAGAACTTTGATCAAGTCTTATGGGTGAGACAAGATCAACTTTTTGGAATGAGTTAGGTTTAGCCCTTAACCTGGATGGGACGAAGATATAGCAAGACGAGCTTTCAGGTTCTACCCTAACCTAAATGGGAAAGGAATATATGAAGACCTTGATGGGATATTTTTTGAGAAAAATGCCTCGCAAGATGAAACTCGAGTATGATCCTTTCTGGATGGATATATAAAGCATGAATTCATTTGTGGGGAAAAACCATGATGGGACTGGGAGAATTGCCTCGTATAAACGAGGCTCAGGTTTAACCCAAACCTGAACGAAAGATACCTCGTGGGGCGAGTTTCAGGCTTAACCCTTAACCTGAAAGGGACGACACCTCGAGGAGCGAGGTTCAGGCTTAACCCTTATCCTGAAAGGGACGACCATACGGAATCCTCGAACAAAGAAGTCGTGATGGGACAGAAAGAAATACATCGCCAAAACGAGATTCAGGTTTAACCCTTGACCTGAGTGGGGAACCATACAAAATCCTCAAATGAAGAAACCGTGGTGGGACTAGAAAGGATATCTAGTCGAAATGAGATTCAGGTATAACCCTAACCTGAACGAAAAAATAGCTCATGGAGCGAGGTTCAGGCTTAACCCTTAACCTGAAAGGGGCGGCCATACGAAGTCCTCGGATGAAGAAACCATGATGGGACCTTCAAAATTTGGACGAACAAATCTGAAAAGGGGTTTGCAAGAAGAGAAAAATGGGGTTCCCTAAAGCTTGGAAAAGGGATGATCTTGGGCGCCTCATTGCTGAGACTAAATCAGCTTTTTTTTAAAAAATAGATAACCTCTCGCAGAAGGTTTGGGTCATACCTCGAGGAGTGAGGTAACAGGTTTATTCCTTAGCCTGAATGAATACAGAATCCTTGAAGAGCGAGAAAACTGTAATGGGACCTCTAGACTTTGCACAAGTCCAAGAGGGGTTTGCAAAAGGATGAAAATGGGGGTCCCTAAAGCTTGAAAAGAGGTTGATATGGGGCGTCTCATTGCTAAGACTGAAATAGATTTTGACAATAACAGACCTTTTGCAGAAAGTTCAGGTTTAACCCTTATTCTGAGCGGAAACTGTCTATGGCGGGACAGTGGGGAACACAGGGAAGTGTGAAGATCTGAAAGCGCTCAGATCAGACGGAAGGGAAGGACTTTTCAGTCCTAACGAGGGATGACATCAGGATACGTCAAAACGAACGTCAAGTTCTTACTTCATGTTGGGATAATCTAGAAAATATTGCCAATAAGATGCCAAAAGTTGTAGTTGATTCCGAATGATTGAATTGCACATATATGTGTGAAAATATCACCCCTTTCTACCTAGAGTATCAACTCCAATCGGGCTAACTCTGTAGATTTGAGTATCAAATTCAAATTTGTTGTTGTTGACTTTCTTCAAGGAAGATATCAATTTCCTTGATATGAATAGAGAGGAAATATTCTTAGTTTCATAATAGCAATTGAGTAAAAAGATATTGATAAAAGAATTTCACATAGATAAAGATGATTCCTGGCAGTTTCGGGCAGTTTGATATCCTGGGGCTTTTCCCATGATGATCTTTTCGTACTCTTTTGAATCATGGAGCTTTCTTGGGCTTTTGGGAGGAGCTTATTACATCATCCTTCATTTTGGAGATGTCCTAACTTTTCTCTCTTTTTTTCGGGGAAGGGTATGTCACAAACTCCTTCATCTTGGAGATGCTCCGATCTTTCTTTTTCTCGGGAATTATACTGATGATATTGTTTCTTGGGTTGAAATCTCTAGATGATAGCATGTGATCATTGCAAAATTTTTCCTCTCTTGTGGTTTCTCTCTCTTCCTTCTCTTTTCCTTTTCCAACCTCTATTTTCCTCCCTTTTGAAGGGAGAAAAATAAAAGAGAGAAAAGAAGAGAGAAGAGAAGAGAAAAGAAGAGGGAAGAGAAACTCTTTTGCGGGGTCTCACTTGACCTTAATTTGAAAATATTTAGAAATTTAACTCGCCTCCGTTTTGAAAATTTGTAGGGAAAATGGAGAGATGGGATTCGCTTGTCGGTACGAGGTTCGACCGTTCCTGGCGCCTTTACCAGGGGTAATCGAACCAAGGATCGAATCTATGCCTTTTGCTTTGCTAAAATAGTATCTAAGAATTTATTCTAAGTCTAAATGCACAAAGAATCATGCTTGTGCAATGCAAGGATGTATGCTCTTTTGAAAGCTGTTTTGAAAATTTCTAAGTGTTCTGAGATGGACTTGATAATGGGGTGAAGAAATGATTTCTGAATAATTGAATCTAACTTAGAACTTTGGGATAGATCAGAAAAGATATATGAAGTTCTAAGTTTTTGAAATAATCGAAGTTGAAAGAATAAATCTTGATTTTGAGAAAGAATGATTTGAAGCTGAGATGAAAAGGGAAAAGGAAGGAAATTTCAAAGTCAGAAGATGGACTTTGAACTTAGATTTAGGAGAAGAGATAAAATTTGAAATAGAATTGAATTTAAAATTTGAAATCAGGGTGGATTTGAGAAATCCAAATGGAATCTGACAATAGAATTGGATTTAAGAAGTCCAGATGAGGTCTGAAAATGGATTTGAATTTGAAATCTGGAAATCAAGATGGATTTTGGATCTGAAGTCTGAGGTCCAAAGTGGAACTGGGTTCTGTATCCTAAAGTGGATTTGGATCTGAAGTCTGAGATCCAAAGTGGAATTGGATTCTGGATCCTAAAATGAAATTGAATCTGAAGTCTGAGATCCAAAAGTGAAGATTTGTACTTGGAAATCTGGATCCAAGTTGGGATTAGGATCTAACTTTGGATTCGGATTCTGAAAATCCAAATGGGACTACTGAAGATGGATCTGGGTTTTGGAAACCCATATTGAATTTAAAATCTCAAGAAGAGTGTGAATACCCCAAATTTTTCAAAGTTTTATAAAAATGACCCTTTTGCCCCTAACCCCGTTTTCTGAGAAAATCAAATCATTTCTTCAGATTCTCTGAATTAAAATCCATATTGATATATTCAAAATCAACTCCGGATCCGAATCCAGCACTTCAAATCCATATTTCCTCAAAATCCGGATCAAAACCCATTTATGAAGAAATTTTCTTAAAATAGTTTTTTTTTTAAATTCTCAGAAAAATTCCTTTTTTGTAAATATTTTTGCAAAAACACAAAAAAATTAGTTTTAACCTTTGTTTTCTCACAAACTTTAGGATTTTATTCTAAAAATACAAAAAAATTGAAAAAAAATACAAAAACCAAAAATTTGGAAATTTTTTTGAGAAAAACAAAAGATTTTGAGCCTTTTGAAAACAAATTTTGCTGAAAACCTCGGGAGCCCCCCCCCCCTCTTTGTAAAATCATTAAAATCAAAGGGGCTCCTCGGTAAAATCTTTTCTTTTAAGGTTTTGTTAAAATCCTTCGTAAGAAAGAAAAAAAAAAAAACGAGAAACCCTGCTGCATCTTCTTCTCACCGAAACCCTTCCATAAACCCTTCATCTCCAAAACCTCCATCGTGCCCTATCCCCCCGTCGATCCCTAACCGCTCGGCCCTTCTCAAAGCACCTTCCCTCCCTTTAAAAAGATCACGCAGGGAACCCCTTAAGGCCATCCGTTTTTCACCCCTCCATAGCCTTCTCTCTCTTGATCACATCCATCTCCTACCCCTCCATCGCATGCTCCTCTAAATCCTTCTTCCTTCTTCTGTCCCGGTCCTCTTCCCCTTATTTCTTCTTGTTGGCTTTTCCCCATCAATGGAAGGAGCTTCAATCCCGAAGCAATAGCCGCGACACCTCCACTTCGTCGATTTCGCATCCTTTTCCTTCCTCTCTCAGATTTTCTGCAAAACCCCGAACCTACGCAGGAGGTATCATCTTGCGGCAGTAACATTCAGCTGAGCTACTCTTCCATCCAAAATTTTGCAATTACAGGTAATTGCCCTACCTTCTCCTCCTATTCTCTATAAATACTTTGTTCTTTTCATTTTCCAACATTTTCTGGTTCGATCTTCCTTGCTATGCTTTATTATTATTATTATTATTATTTATTTTTATCTGCATCTTAGGGCACAATAGGTAGGGACCGGCCCACATATAGCAGGACCGACCCACCTACGTGCTAAATCAAGGGAACACAGTCATTCCAACATCCTTTTTTTCCTTTTCTTTTTATGAGTTGGTTTGATGGAGCTGAGATATTAAGGTATCTAGTCATTTGGTGGTTTGTCATGGCAAGCCATCTGAAATATTTGTGTTTTACTTATTCAGCAGGGTGATTATTTACCTTCACATATGTCGCAGGAGCATCCTTACTTTTGAGTCTCCAGCATATGTGCACGATTGTGTTTTGGATGATTTCCTTGTATAAAATTATGACATGTACCTCCGTGTGTTGTGGGGTTTTGATTTGTTGTAACGCATGTATATTCTGGTTGCCTTTCTAATTACTCCTTTTAGCATGGTTTTGGATCTAAGATATTTTAACTCAATGTCGAGCTGGTTGATATAAATTCTGTGCAAAATGTCCAGTTCGTTGGGCAGGAGAATGCCAGGCCCTGCATCGATATTGCAGGCTTTTGGGAGGTTGTATAAATGAATCTCAACATTTCCTTATGTTCATACTGTGGAGCCCAGCATTATTGAATCTCGGTATTCCAGAATCATGATTCCTCAAATATTTTCAGGAATATAAGATTCTAAAACCTTGTATGATTATGATTTGCTGCTACTGATTCTTATACCCTTTGTTCATCTTTAGCAGAACGATACTTTCAAAACTCTGAAGATCACCTGCCATGAACATTTTGGCATGACAAAAGTAGTGGTCCATTAAGATCAGAAAGTGTTTCCTTCCCAGATTAAAAGGACATTTTTTTTTGGCTCGAGTGATAAATAGATGTTGTGGCTTTGAAAGTATTGATACAGCCATAACACCTGAGAATCCGAGACCCCTTGGCTTCACTGGATGATGGAGGAGGTCCGAACCTCGCTTGGTAAAAGGCATCGTAGAATTATATTCTATCTTCTTTTGTCCAGATTAACTGATCTCCTGCATCTTTCATTATAAATTTGAACTTCCCTGTGCGCTTGAGTAGTAGGAGTCAGTCCACTGTTGCAAATTGTGAGGACTCGATACTGGAGGTTGACCTGCTACTTAGCTTGGTGCATTAAAATTGAAGGATCGATATGCATACTTGATTTATTGTAAACTTTCATTTACTGCAAATTTCTGTTCCACTGGTTGCAAAGCTTTCATCTGCCGTGAACATTTGTCAACTATTATTGTAAAAGGTTTTGTTTACCTGGTTACAAAACGAGATCCAGACAAATTGGCATGATCCACGATTGTGGTATCCATCTCGAGCAAATGGGTCCCCGCTTATCTATGTTCAGCCACGACGCTGAGGTAAGTGATGGCTCTGATGGATAAGAGGCATGTGATTTTAACAAGAGTTTTGTTTGCTAGATTTGCAGCACACAGCATATGCATCCATCTTTGCAGCATCTATATGCACTTTTTTTTTTCTTTCTTTCTTTTCCTTTTCGCATATTGACTACTTCTGTTTAGTCACAACATCATCTCCTCCAGCTACACCCCACAACACTTTCATGTTTTTCTCTAAGCTTTATGTTTGCACATCATTTGTCTCCATAAATAGCCTCACTGTATTCAGCATAACTCCCATGGCAGTTATGGCTACCACTACAGCATCTCCCTTTGCTAAAAAAAAATTGTTTTCATCCCATGGTAAGTTTAGTTCCATTGCAGAGCTCAGCCTAGGGATAATATTGATGATTTCTTTTTCCTGCTTCTTTGTAGGTTATGACCTTACATGGTTTCAACACCTGCCTGGATGTTTCAGCGGAAAAGGATTTTTAGAAATGAAGATCAACACTGATCCGCTAGCTGAGTCAATACACTGACGATTGAGAAAGCCATTTTTCAGGAGGTAATCTGCTACTAATAGCAGCATCGCCAGTAAGACCACCTTAATTTTGTGATTCAGAGGTATGATCTGATGGCCTTTTGATATTAGTGATATTAGTTATAAGCTCTGATCATGGCATTAGTGATATAGTGAGTCAATTGAGTTTTAGAGTTTGATGCATTAATTCTTTGTCAAAATATCTAATGTACACGTTAAGTAAAAGCTGAAATATATTCTGTTAAAATTACCTTCCTGTCTTGTGGATATAGCTTACGGGCCACTTTGCATCTCGGAAAATGGCTTACCTATTATGAGATTGTTCCTTATACCACGTTTGTCATGAAGTATGTCATTTTAGATATGGTCTGGTATGTGTCGATGGTGCCGTGCCACGCAGGCATCGTGGATCGTGGATTAGGATGAAAAAGGAGAAGAGGTTCAGACTGTCTCCATACAGCTGAATGAGAGAAAGATGATGTCGATAGATCACCGGGCTATGTCTTCTCAAAGAAATCCAAAGATACTTTGCTGACGGGATTTGGGCCATCTATGTATATCATGTGGACTGTAGATACTAACCTTGTATCTGGTAGATCTTTTCCGGGTTAATGCCAATATAGCAGATTCCCATCTCCTGCACATCCCAAACAGGTCGTTAGCTATAATTACGATCTGCATTCTCTCCTTAGTGGGAACATGGCTTTTTGAATCTCTGGAAATCAGAATCATGTACAGTTTGATGTTTCATGAGTTGTTTTTATGAATTTTATAATCTGGTAAAACACATGTAAATTTTGCTTTTCTCTCTTTTATGGATTGGGTATCTTGATTCATGGTCTCCAGCTATGGCTGTGAATCCCATTCGTATCAGCATCCCTTCATGATCTCTTACAAAAGTTTTATTTAGTTATATTCTCCATCAAGTTACAATTTCACAATTTCACTTTGCTGAAGTAAGGTACTGATTGGGATCATCCGTTGGTGCTGTCATCCATTCTATGCATTTCTTGTAATAAGCTCAATCTATACATGAGCAAAATCTTGTCTTAACAATGCATTTGCATCAGCGTAGGAAATTCCAATTGTTGTACTGGCATGAGATCCGAACTCCCAGTTTGGAAACATATCATATGTCTTCATGACATAAGGTGCATTTACCACAGATATCTACTTCCCTAATCTCGGTGTATTCATATCATCATAGCCCGTAGGTTGTTGCTTTTCTATCTCATACCCATCAATATATTGCTCCTAGCCTAAAGTGTCATATATGTCTTCTTGCATTAGCCTTACACAACATACTTAGGCTCATATATATGCATTCTCTATGAACCCTGTAGTTAGATAGATTCATTCACATCCTATCATCAGTCTAGGCATGTGATCACTTGTACGTTAATCTTGAGCATAACCCATGTTATTTTCTTCGTGCTTTGCAAGTTTACTTTATACTAACTTGACATTTGCAGGAAATATGTGGAAGTTACCATTTGAAGTTGAAAATTTGATTTTACATGTTGTAATAGCTAGATTTGAATGAAAATTTACATTTCCTGCTTTAGGTAGAATGGATGAGCATTGTAAATACCATTGAATTACTTGTTTTCATGCATTTTTCTTTATTTCTCAAAATGCTCACAATGGTGAAACACGAATGGCACGTGCACCATTTCGTTAGAGGTAAATTAATTCTAAGATGATGATTTACATCAACGGCCATAGTCGGGGTGTAAACAAAACTTAGCATTTTTATCTTTTAGAAAATAACATTAGATCCACACCGGATCCATTTTCAAAATTCATCATATTTTCCTTAAATATTTTCTTTTTTTATCAGAATTTAACTTAAAATTAACCCAAAATATATACCAATGGCCATAGTCAGGGTATATTGAGGGTTAATTTCATTTTAAATTCTATAAAAGCACCAAAAAGATATTTTATCCTTCATTTGAATTTAAATATGACTATTATATAATACACTCAATGACCATAGTCAGGGGTGTATTATATCATTAGTCTTATTTAAATTCATTTAAAGAATGAAATATGATTTTCAAATCCAATTTCAACTTATTCAAATTCATTCATCATATAGGGTAGAATTGCATCATATTTTCAAAACTTCTTTTTCAAAATCCCAAGTGTTTCTTCTTCTTCATCAGATCTTATTCAAATCCAATTCTATCTCATTTTAAGATTCAAAATCCAATTTCAAAGTTCAATTTAAAATTATCTTCTGATTTCAAAATCAAGTTCATCCCCTTATCTTCAATCAAGGTTTGGATTTGAATCTCAAGTTTAAATTTGGGTTTCTAAAAACCCAGATCCATCTTTAATGTTCTTATTTGGACTCTTCATAATCCGAATCCAAAGTTAAATCCTAGTCTCAACTTGGATCCAGATTTCCAAGTATAAACTCAATTCCCCTTTTGGATCTCAGATTACAGATCCAAATTCCATTTAGGATCCAGATCCTCATTCTACTTTGGATCTCCAATTACAGATCCAAAATTCCATTTAGGGTTCAGATCCTCATTCCCCTTTGGATCTCAGATTCAGATCCAAACTCTGTCGTAGGATCCAGAGTTCAAATCCACCTTTGGATCTCAGATTACAGATCCAAAATTTTACTTAGGATCCAGATCCCCATTCTACTTTGGATCTTAGACTTCAGATCCAATTCCTCTTTAGGATCCAGATTCCAATTTCACTTTGGATCTTAGATCCAGAGTCCAATTCTACCTTGAATCTCAGATCCAAACTCCAATTCTTAGGATCCAGAATCCAATTCTACTTTGGATCTCAGACTTCATATCCAATTCCATCTTAGGATCCAGAGTCCAACCCTATCTTGGATCTCAGATTTCAGATCCAAATACCATCTTGGATTCCAATCTTGAATCCAATTCCCTTCAAAATTCCAAATCCGAATCCCACTTTAATTCCAAAACCAATTCCATTTCATTCCAGATTTCAAATCAAGTTTCCATTTCAGATCCTAAATTCAAAATTCAACTTTGAACTCTATTTAGAATCCAGATATTCGATTCAGATTTCATCTTGAAAATCCAACTTTTAAATCAATTCCATTTCTCAATTTTATTCAAATTTCCCAATTCTATCTTTCCTTCTGATTCAATTCCATTTCCATTTCTATTCTGATTCAAAGTCCATTTATGACTTTGAAAATTCTTTTTATCTCAAAACTTCAAACTCATTTTCCAAAATCCAGATTTATTTTCCCAAGCTCTTGATTATTCTAAAAACTTAGAACTTTAATCTTAAGTTCTAAGTTAGAAATCATTTCTTCACTTTATCAGATTCACTTGAAAATTCTTCAAAACATTTTAAAAAAGGGCATACATCTTTGCATTAGCACAAGCATAATTCTTTGTGCATTTAGACTTAGAATAATTTCTTAGATAATTTCTTAGCAAAGCAAAAGGCATTAATTCGACCCTTGGTTCGATTACCCCTGATAAAGGTGCTAGGAACGGTCGAACCTCGTACCGACGAGCGAATCCCGTCTCCCTGTTTTCCCGCAAATATTTCAAAAACGGAGGCGAGTTATTTCAAAAAATTTCCAAAATTAAGGTCAAGTGAGACCCGCAAGATAATTCCTCTTTTCTCTTCTTTTCTTTTCTCTTCTCTTTTCTCTTTCCATCTTCTATTTTTCTCCCTTCAAAAAGGAGGACATAGAGGTAGGAAAGGAAAAAGAGAAGGAAGAGAGAGAAATTCACAAGAGAGAAAAAATTTTGCGATGATCACAAAGAGTCAAGTTTTTGAGATTCAAAATCAATCTCAAATTTTGCTTTTTGAATTTGAAGATAAGAAGATGAACTTGATTTTGTTTTTAAGAATGAATCAGAAATTTCAAAGTTAATTTGAACTTTGAAATTGAATTTTGATTTTAAATTGGAATTTTGGAGTTTAGAATATAAAATGATTTTGAAATTCCAAAGTCGGATTGGACTTTAGAGATTGAGATAGAGTTTGGAATTTGAAATAGAAATTTGAAGAAAGGTGTTTCAAAAATCACTTGGGTTTTTGAAAAGTTTTTTTTTTTTTGAAAATATGATGCAATTCTATCCTAAATGATGAATGAATTTAAATAACTTTAAAATTGCATTTGAAAATCATGTTTCATTCTTTAAAATGAATGTAAATAAGATTAATGATATAATACACTCCTGATTACGGTCATTGAATGTATTATATAAAGATCATATCTAAATTCAAATGAAGAATAAAACACATTTTGGTGCTTTTATAGAGTTTAGAAAGAAATTAACTCTCAGTATCCTCTGACTATGTCCATTGGTATACGTATTGAATTAACTTTAAACTAAACTCTGATAAAAGAGGAAAATATTTAAAGAAAATATGATGAATTTTGAAAATGATCCATTGTGGATCCAATGTTATTTCATAAAAGAATAAAAAATACTAAGTTTTGTTTACATCCTGACTATGACCATTGATGTAAATCAGCAACTTAGGATTTATTACCTCTTATGAAATGGTGCACGTGCCATTCGTGTTTCACCATTGTGAGATTTTGGAAAATGAAGGTAAAAAGCATGAGAATAAGTAATTAATGATATTTACAATGCTCATTCTATCTAAGATAGGAAAATGTAAATTCTCATTAAGATCTAACTATTACGATACATGAAATTGAATTTACAACTCCAAATAATGATGTTTTTCCATATGTTCCCCTGCAAAGCACTTGGTTAGTATGAGAAATAGAAGAAAATTGCATATATCACAAGAAGCCAAGACATATATGATGGAAAGATGGAAAATGATATATATATATATATATATATATATATATATATATGTGTGTGTGTGTGTGTGTGTGTGTGTATGGATATATCAAGTGGTGAAAATGGAAGGCAGTGGGATTCTTGCAGTAGGGAAAATGATGTGAGACAGCTAATGGATGTGGAGGAAATATATGGAATAGGGTGAAATGAGGTTACAACAAGGGATTTTGCTATGACAATACAAGGAAATGATAGGTGGGTAAGGGTGATACTTTAGATGAGGGTGCATCTCAGCTTTACATGGGATGTCCTATGACTGGTGACAGATGAGGGAAGAAGGCCTTGTGAAGGTATGGCAGCTACTGCTGCAGCTATAGTGGGTGAGTGGAGGCAGCTAGTGATGATGAAGAAAGAAAAGACAAATGTGAGAAGGATGGTAATGGGTGACAGGGGATGCACATATATGCAGTAACAAATATGGGATGACAGCAAGTGTGTCATATAGAATGGTTGTTTGCAGGCAACATGCAAAAAAAAAATGAAGGCATATGGTAAAATAGAATGCCACAAGAAAGGTGTAGTGAACAGTACAATTGGCAAGGAAAGGAATGGAATGGCTGAGTTGATTTCTTCAGCATGGTTGCACTACCTGGGTGCATACTTTTAGGACATGAATGTACTCATGTGATGAGAGGATCAGGATATGTACAAGGTACAGACAATCCGTAGAAGAGTTATAACTACTGAATTAGGAGTGATGCTAATGTGTGCTACAACATGGGTGCAAGTGGGTGATAATGATTAGTGTAATGAACTAGTGGATTTATAGTAATGAAATGTGAATACTAAGTACAGCAGGTTGCTAAAAAGAGAGAACTGACCATATATATATATATATGGTGGTAACATGCAAACCTTACCATTAGGAAAAGAAAGAAATTGGTTTTGAAATGACCGAGCACCCAATTTTAATTTGGCAAATTATAGGGTTTTCAATGAATCAGAAATTCTAATTTTGAACCCGCAGGGCATTTGAATGTCTTATCCTATCACATGCTTCACAACGAATTTTAGATTCTGAAGGTGATTTTCACAATTGACCTGCAGATTGTGGAGGTTACTAGAAGTTACAAGTAAGTACAGGGGGTTATGATGGTGGTGGAGTCCACAGATGCTGTGTATGTACAGTGGGGGGAGTTTGAAGGTGACTATATATTGACTTGATCCATACATCATGTAGAGGTACATGGCAGGCTAAATAAGGATATGATGTTGGAGACCTACAACTATATCAATGTCCTGAATATTATAATTCTGCATGTGGGTTCATACAATAGCAAGAGTCAAGATGGTATAACCTGTCACATTCAGGTGATTGCCTCAAAATCCCATGCCCAACAAGCACTCCAGATGGTTTGAAACAAAACTTAGCTGGATCAGCAGGGAAGTAAATCTGTCAACTTATCTCCACTATAAATGGTTGGTGCTGATGGTGAACAGCTACTAATGAAAAATGAGGAATGCACTGGGAGTATTTCTTGCAGATGGGTGTTGTGGAGCACAGAGATGCAGCTATATATGCAGGATACACAATGGCTTATCATGGAGGAGTAAAACGCTGGCCATTGGAGGTATTGTGTTAAAAAAAAAAAGCAGTGTGAGATACAAAGTGAAACTGTAGAGACTCTGAGATGGTAATATTTCAGATGGTATATGATAAAAGGAAAATGACGTTACAGGCAAACAAAACAAAAAATATATATATATATATATATATATAGAAGAGTTTGAGAAGAATAAAACCCAATGATGTAGGTGGCATTAGTGAGCATCCAACGAACTCTCTCGTTTGTTTTGTTTCTCTTTTTTTTGTTTTAGAACAGCAGCAGTAGCCGAAGTTTTTGCTCATCTCAAATTCCATGAAATCTGAAGAACTCCTGCGGAATCTCATCTTAAAGAGTATGTCTTGCTGGAAATGACCTGAACATGGTGTGGTTCTATCTGTTTTTATTCCTCTACCAGCAATAATCGTGAGTCAGAATCTTCTCAACACATGGTGATTCTTATAATTCTGGGTGGATCCTGTATGTGAGCGCAACTACAGGGGCTCCTCTCAGACTAGCTGTGCAATGAACACAAGTCACTCCACCATTATTGTCTGTGACTTTGGACAATTTCTTGACCACAGCTGGAAGCCACAAACGTAGATCAAATGCATCGAAGTCACATATTTCTATGCGATAGTGTTGAATACCATTGAATGATATCAATTCCAAAATATTCAAGATCAAAATTTTGCTGTAGGAAAGAGATTGTGTCCACTCCGATACAACATAGTTTGCCAATATTTGTATGTCAGCGCTGCTCCCATTGTAATTCTGAGAAACCCACTTCTCACGAAATCCTTAAAATGGGAGCTCCTTCTGTGATGAGCGTCCATGCTTTTGAAACTTAACATTATGCTTATGCAATAATAGAGGAATGTAACCCAACTAGAGAAATACTATGAAGGACAAAGGGTTGATGCTGTGAATCAAACTGTGGTACCGATGTGCAATACAAAGAAGGAGAAAAAGAAAAAAAAATGCATACAGAGAATAGAAATGAGAACTGATGGTACTGCAGTTTAGAAGATAAACAATGATCAAACAAACTGAAATAGAAACTTGAAATGCTAGGAAGTGAAATAATTAAGGAATCAACGAGAGATTACCGGTAGGAATCAATACTAATAGGAATAGAAATCAGACGACAAACAAAAATCAAAACAGAAGTAAGAAAGAAATGACTAAGAAGCAAAATATGATTTGAAACAGGAAGCAAAAGCATAGATCAAAACAAGAATCGAATAGAAGCCTAAACGAGTTAAAGTAGAGCATTAAGCAGAGATTGAAAATAAACTACAACAGAAAAAAAAAAAACTCAAAGAAAAGGAAATGAATGTAAATAGGAAATTAAGACGTGAATTAAAATCAGAATGGACAGGAAATTGGAAAGGAAAGTAGATGAAATTAACTACAAACTGGAATTGTAAATGAAACAGTGAAAATATAAAAGGAAGATATCAAAAAACATGTTGGAATTAATGATTCCATTGATGTTGCATGGAGGTGGGTGGATATTGCATAAGCAATTCGACACCACCACGGACGCGTAAAGGAGACTGAAAAAAAAGAAGAAAAAAAAAATTTACAGAAGGAAAGAGCACTTACTTGTAGTTGCAGGAGTTCTAAGGAAGAAGCACCATGAGCGAGGAGTTGATGGCAACTACCGAGGAATAAGTAGAAATTTGATGGTGTGGTAGAAGACGGACTGATGCTGGCTGATGATGGATGCTCGATGGCGTTAATGGATGATCGTGGATTGTAATGGAGAATATGAGAGGGTGAAGCTGGATCCCTCTCCCTTCTGCGTGCTCCCTTTTTAAAGAGTAAAAGGAGGATTCCAGAGAGGGAGGCTGTTGGAGATGGATGGCCACTCAGCAGGGAAGAAAGCGATGGATTGTGCGAACGGGAGTGGCCGTTGCAAATTTTCTCAAATTCCCAAGAGGGGCTTCCTTTTCAGGATTTTTCTAAAAAACGGTTTTTGGTTTTCAAAAGCAGGGGTTTTAAGAGAGGGTTTTTGACAAAGGTTTAAAAGGAAGGTAAACTGTATAGTTTCTGAAAACTTTTTGGTTTTTTTTATTTTCTCATTTTTTGTTCTTTTCTTGAATATATTTTTTTTTGTATTTTTTTTAAGACAAAATTCCAAAAAACTAAGGATTTTGACTACTTTTCACAAAATTTACAAAAGAAAAGTTTTTCTGAGGAGTCAGGGTTATTTTGGGAAAATCTCTTCAAAAAAATGGGTTTGGACCCAAGTTTTGAGAAAATGTTCGAGTTTTTGAAACTTGAATTGAGAAATACAACGTGATGGATCCAAACGGATGCCGGATGAACTGTCTGAGCTATTTAAAAACTATTTTTGGTATTGTCTGTAATTTTAATTTAAAAATTGGACAACGAGACTCAGATTTGGATCTTGACAATGGATCTGGATTCGAAATCAAGTTAGACATATAGAATGAATTTAATTTCAGTAAATCTTGAGAAATGAACTCGGATTTAGATTTAAAAGTGACTCAATTGCTCAGAAAATGATATCAAGGGTAAAAAGGGAATATTTAAAAGATTTTGAAAAATTTGGGGTGTTTACAGATGCCCCTCTTTGCTACTAAGCCGGTTGAAATCCGAGCTTAGTAGCAAAGAAAACACTCCAAATTTTGAAAAATGCCCCAGTCAACAGATTTGAACTGGGTGTGGAAGAATTATTTTGAAAAGACATGATTTTCAGGCTTAAAACCTTATCCTGAATGGCTTGGGGGAGGCGAAATTCTCGAAAAAGATATTACTAGATAACAAAAGTGAGGAAATCATGATGGGACTCTTGGGTGAAGATCCTGAAATGATGAAAAGTAAGAATTTTGATTAAGTCTCATGGGTGAGACAAGATCAATCTTTCAGAATGACTCAGGTTTTAGCCCTTAACTTGGATGGGACGAAGATATCTCAAGATAACCTAAATGGGGAAAGGAATATAAGTAGACTTTGATGGGACATTTTTGGAAAAAGAAGATGATGCTCAAGTAGGATCCTGTCCTGGATGGATATACAAAGCATGGAGTCCTCAATGGGAAGAACCATGATGGGACTGGAAGGAAGCACCTCGTCAAAATGAAGAACCTCATCAGAACGAGACTCAGGTTTAACCCAAACCTGAAAAAGGAATATACTTCGAGGGGCGAGGTTCAGGCTTAACCCTTAACCTGAAGGAGACGACCATACGGAATCCTCGAATGAAGAAACCGTGATGGGACTTTCGGAATTTGGACGAACAAATCCGAAAGGAGTTCGTGAAAGGAGAAAATGGGGTTCCTTAAAGCTTTGGAAAAGGGATGATCTTGGGTGTCTCATTGCTGAGACAGAATCAGCTTTTAAAATTGACCTCTCGTAGAAAATACAGGTTTTGACCCTTAACCTGAGTGGGTACAACCATATGGAATTCTTGAAACCGTGATGGGACATGAGAGATACTTTAACTAAACGGGGTAACTCTTCTTGAGGATATAAACAACGCTAGGTTGCATCAAAAAATTGAATATTTATTTCATTCTTGGGATATCTAGAGAATTTTGCCAATAAGATAAATTTATAGTTGACTTCAATGCTTGAAAATGTGCACGTGTGTGCAAAAGACATTCCCTCTTTTACCTAGAGTTTTTCCTCCAACGAGGTTAATTTCTCGGTCTTAAGAGTCAAATTCAAAAATTTCAGCGCTGATGATTTTCTTCAAGGAAGCTATCCATTTCTCTGATACGAGAAGAGAAGAAAAATTCTTAATTTCATAAAAGCAAGTAATGAAAAGATATTGATAAAAGAATTTCGCATAAGAAAAGATGACTTCTGGCAATTTCGGCAGTTTGATATCTGAGTGTTTTTCCCATGATGATCTTTCTTGCACTCTTTTTGAGTCATTGAGCTTTTCAGGCTTTTTACATCCTCCTTCATTTTGGAGATGTCTTGACTTTTCTCTCTTTTCCGGGGAAGAGTACGTCACAAACTCCTTCATCTTGGAGATGTTTCGATCCTTCATTTATCTCAAGAATTATATTGATGTTATTGGCTTAAAAGGTCTTTTAGATGATAGCAAAAATCAAATATCTTTTAGGGTTTGTCGGTAGGTTCATCACACTCGCCTTCATCTCGACGGTGATCTGAACTTTCCCTGGAAGGATCCTTCACAAACTCCTTCATCTCAGAGATGATCCAAATCTTCTTTGGCCCCGGGGGTCTGCTCGCATATTCGTCTTCATCTCGACGACACTTGAGAGATCCCTTTTGCGGATATTTGATTGCAACTTTAAATAAAGTGAGGAGACATGGATTGAGTGGATTCTTTTTATCGCTCAGGATATTTGCACTGCCTAATTGCCAGAAAGTTGTATTTAAACATGCGTCATAGCTATGATCGATATCAATTTGCTTCCGGCTTTTCAACATCATTGAATATTTCTTTCTCTAATCATACCGAGGATATTTCTTACATCCTTTTGGTTGATCAACAGGAAAAGATTTGAATTTTACCTCTTTTTCGCAAAAAGTCTCACCCTTTTGGGAAGAAATACTAGAGGTAATATAAGGAAATTCTTTTTGTGCAGTAAGATTTATTAGAATCAACAGATACTTTTAGCGTATTGGCAAAGTTTTCGAGGATCCTTCATGAAATAATCACTTAATATAGATTTTGATGCGGCCTTGAGTTGCATTTATGATTTTGGACATTCTGACCAGTAAACTGAGACCTTTCATTTAACAAACAGCGAAGGAGCTGAAACCTTTCATTTAACGACCAACGAAGTAGCTGGGACATTTCATTTAACGACCAGCGAAGTAGCTGGGACATTTTATTTAACGACCAACGAAGTAGCTGGGACATTTCATTTAATGACCAGCGAAGTAGCTGGGACATTTCATTTAACGACCATCGAAGTAGCTAGAACATTTCATTTAACGACCAACGAAGTAGCTGAGACATTTCATTTAACGACCAACGAAGTAGCTGGGATATTTCATTTAACGACCAGCGAAGTAGCTGGGACATTTTATTTAACAACCAGCGAAGTAGCTGGGATATTTTATTTAACGACCAACGAAGTAGCTGGGACATTTCATTTAACGACCTGATTTAAGATTGAGACTTTTGAAAGACAACCAATATGAGGACTGAGTTTTATGACTGGACTTGATCTTTAGATTTGAGAATTTAGCAAAATAACCAGTGCGAGCACTGGGTTTTCCAACTGAGAGTCAGGAAGGAGACCGACATTTTTAAGATATTTAGAAATCGAAACATGAATGATTGTCGGGGTTTCAGGATTATCCCTTATCCTAAAGGGAAAATAGAATAGACACTTGATGAGAATTTAGGAGAAAATGATTCAGGTTTTATCCCTTAACCTGAAGGGGGAAATAGAATAGACACTTGATGAGAATTTAGGAGAAAATGATTCAGGTTTTATCCCTTAACCTGAAGGGGGAAATAGAATAGACACTTGATGAGAATTTAGAAAAAATGATTCAGGTTTATCCCTTAACCTGAAGGGGAAAATAGAAGATTTTGTGAAGAGATAACCCGAGACTTGAATTTAGAAGGGATATGACAAGATTTAGAATTTATGATCTATGATTTAGATGGACCAGGTATGCGGTCCAATTTTCAGGATTAAACCCTTATCCTGAATGGGGAAGAGAAAGAATAAAACTTTGAGAAGATAGAAGGATATAAAATTTGATGGAAGATGGAGAAAATTGAGAAAATTGATTTATTTTGTAAAAGAATTCTCACGAGTAGCATTATTGCTCATATGAGTGATCTCAGAATTATCTCTTATCCTGAAAAAGAATACCTCGAATGCCGAGGTTCAGGTTTATCCCTTAACCTGAAAGGGGAAAAGAATAAAATTTATAAAAGTGAAGAAAAATGGAATAAATTTATGAAAACTTTGTTTTTTTGAAAAGAATTCTCACAAGTAGCCTTGTTGCTTCTGTGAGGGGGTCTCAGGATTATCCCTTATCTTGAATGAGAAAAGAATAGAATTTAAGGAAAATAAATGAAGAGAAAGGGATATAAATTTAGAAAATCAATAAAGGTTGATGAAACTTGTATTTACAACAGAATTCTCGTAGGTAGCATTATTGCTCCTACGAGGGGTCTCAGGATTATCCCTTATCCTGAATGGGAACACCTCGGAGAACGAGGGTCAGGTTTATCCCTTAACCTGAAAGGGGAAATGTGAAAGAATAGAATTTTGGCAGAAAATTAATAAAGAGAAATTAATAAACATTTACAAAATCGAGAAAATTTGAAAAAGAATCCTCATAGGTAGCATTATTGTTCCTACGAGGGGTTTCAGGATTATCCCTTTTCCTGAATGGGAAAAAAATAGAATTTAAGGAAATTTAATAAAGGGAAATTGATATAAATCTAGAAAATCAATAAAGATTGACAAAACTTGTATTTACAAAAGAATCCTCATAGGTAGCGTTATAGCTCCTACGAGGGGTCTCAGGATTATCCCTTATCCTGAATGGGAACACCTCGGACAACGAGGGTCAGGTTTATCCCTTAACCTGAAAGGGTATAGATTTGATAAAATTTAATAGAATTGAGGAGAAATTGGTAAAACTTGATAAAATTTGATGTAAACTTGATAAAAATATAAATAAAACGAATGAAACTGATAAAGATATCAAAATTAACTAAAGATTTATAAGATTTGAGAAAAAGGAGCTTTTCTGATCCTGCATGCATATGGGATCTTGAAAGGAAAAATGTTTAATTAACAGATATGTGAGAAATCATTTTTGGGAGGAGAATCGACTGCAAGAAGAATGATCAGTGCGAGATCTGATCCTTTAAATCAAACATGAGAGATCATCATGAGGGTCAATTTTTGAAGGCAATGGTTTGAAAACCTATTTTTGAAGAAGAAGATCAATAATAGATCTGATTTCTAAAAATAACAGTTCAAAACTGATAATAAGATTAATACAAGGGTTGATCTTTGAATATAATGTTTAAAAAGCAATCTTGGAAGATAAGACAAACACAGGGGTTGATCTTTGAATATAATGATTTAAAATCAACACAAGGGTTGATCTTGGAATGATTCGAAATCCATTTTGGAAGATAAGACCAACACAAGGGTTGATCTATGAATATAAAGATTTGAAATCCATTTTGGAAGATAAGACCAACACGAGGGTTGATCTATAAAGATTTGAAATCCATTTTAGAAGATAAGACCAACACAAGGGTTGATCTTTGAATATAATATTTCGAAACTGATCTTGGAAGATAGGATCAACACGAGTTCTGAATTTTCAATGCAATGGTTCGAAAACTTATTTTTGAAGATATGATCAACACGAGGGTTGATCTTTCAATGTAATGGTTCAAAACCTATTTTGAAAAACATGATCAACTCGAGGGTTAATTTTTTGACAAAGGTTGGACCAAAGAATATTTGAACTCTTTGGTCATAGCGAAGATTTTCAAAATTTCATGATTTTTGAAAAGCCCTCATAGGTAATATCATTTCTTTCATGAATGATGTCAGGATTGTCCCGCATTCTAAAAAGAACGGAAATTTAAATGCCCCAGTATGGCAAAAGAAAGAAGTATTTGAATATCAAAGATATAAAGAAAAAATTGACATTTCATTGATAAGCAAAGGTTCGATAACAAAACTGAATATTTACAAGAACTTTGAAAGGAAAGATTCATAAAAGACTGGGCTGACTTGCCCCTACAAGATGACTAACAAAAGGAAATGACAGTGCAGAAAAAAAAAACTTGGGCATCCTCAATTCTTTGAGTGATCCAGAAATGGTTCTGTCAGGATTGCTGGCTGCCCTTCTTCCTCGTCCTCTATCAGCTCACTTCTGTCAATGTAGTCTTGTATCATATGTTTGAGGATGAAGCAATGCTCTGTGTCGTGCCCCGTTTCCCTATGGTACTTGCAGAATTGGTCCTTGAATTTTCCTAACATTACGGGAGGATCTACGATTTTAGGGAGTTTGATCATCCCATGCTTTAAAAGGTAATCCATAATCACTTCTAAACTTTGAGCTAACGGGGTGAAGACTCGATCTTTCTCCCACTTGATATACTTGGGCTTCTATTGAAGATCACTTTTTTGCTGAAAGCCAATTGGAAGCGGTTTGTCATTGTTCTTATAAGACCTCTCCTTTTGCCCTTTGCTCTGATCTATTCTCGGGCCACTGCCACTGTTGTTTTTGTTTCCTTTGCTGCTACTGCCAAGATTATTACAGGAGGCATCAACTGAATGAGCGAACTGCGCTTTCTTCTTCTGGTCTTGGATATTCTTGACCAGAGGCGTGCCCTCGTAAAGCCCGCTTTCTATCCCTGCTTCAAGCCATTCGGCTTGCTCAATCAACTTGATGAAGGATTTCGCCAGGGAAGTGGCGATGAGGCTCCTTATGGGCTAAGAGAAATTGTTGAGGATTACCTGCAATGCGTGTTCCTTTGGAATGGGTACCTTCATCTTATTACAGGTGCTTCTCCACCTGTGAATGAAATCTTCTGCTCTTTCAGTCTCTCCTTGCTTCAGGTTGTAAAGATGATTTAATGTAGGTGAGGCTTCAGTGTTGAATAAGAAGCGCTCGATGAATAGATTTACTACCTTATCGAACTCTCGTAGTTCGATAGGATTTAACGTGGTCAGCATACCACCTGGCTGCTACACCCTCTAGACTGCGGGGAAAATAGATGAACAAAGCCCTGTTATCTTTCCTGAAACGGCAACATTCTGCATAAAATGTGGCTAAATGGGCTTTAGGGTTGCCAGTCTCGTCAAACTTGAGAAATTTACGAGGAAGGTTCTCCAGGTTATCATCCCCATCTAGACCATCGTAAAAATCTTCGCCAGTGTAGGTCTGCTTGCCCTTACCCTTGGCTTGAATGTCCTTGATCGCTCGATTTATCTCCTTCATCTGCTTGCTCATCAGGTCCTCTGCTGGAGTCCCAGACTTGGGCTTGTTGATGGATTCGGGCTCTTCTGCAGCTGTCCTTACGGACTGCCTCGGAGGATCCTGTTTGTAGACAATCTGCTCTTCCTCTTCTGATTCTTCCTCGACTGACTCTGATTCCTCAGAAGCAGTATCTGGCTGTACCTTCTTTCTGATGATTCTGACTTGCTTCTTTACAGGCTTCTTCCTCAGCTTGCTTTTAGTAACTGCCTCTTTCAGCTTGGCCTCGGCTTGCTCCGACATCATTCTTGCCATCATCCTTTGGAACATATCATACATAGCGGGGTCGATGTCATCTTTTCTGTTCTGACTCTGTCCCCTGTCTGATTTACGAGAGCTCATACCTTCTGCCTCACTGTTGCTGTGTTGAGGAACTGTTTCTTTTTCAGCTCTTGTTTGAACCATTTTCAGATATCAGCGCTCTCTCTATAGAGAAAAGTGGAGGTTTTTAGACCCAAGAAACTTTTTGGAGAAGTTTTTGACAAGAGAAAGGATTTAGGTTGAAATCTAAAAAATTGTATCCCATTACTAGGGATTGAGTTGCCACAAAATTTGTGACAATTGCGTTGTTTACTCTACGAGGGAGAGTAACCAACTAAAAGAAAAAAACGCTTATTTTGAAAAGGATATCTCTTGATGAAAAGAGATTTTATTTATGAAAATATAAACAATAATATAAAATCAGAAGAAGAAAACTAAAAGAAAAAGATAAAATTTGAGAATAAATTGTAAAGATTTAAAATTTGGAAGAACTTGCAGGTAGGATCAGAAGAATTTTTTGAAGAAATTTAGAAGAAGAAGAGAAAGAAAAACACACCTGGGTTTTAAAAACAAAGAGGAAATTTTGAAATATATACCCAGGGTTTTGGAAAATATAAGGAAGATATAAAATATCATACAATCACAGATATACAAGCAAGGATGCACAAACAACACTCCCTAAAGCTGACTCTAAATGCAATATTTGAAATGGCTGATAGGACCTTAATCCTAACTTTAAGATTTAGATCATCTGATTTCAATCAAGGTATGCCGATATACTCAAGCCGAAGCTCGAAGTACGTGGCATATAAAGATATCTCTTCGGTTCTAAAGTAATGGTTTTCTAACATCCTTGAACACCTACCGATATACCTCGGACTATGGCCCTTAGGTACGTGGTAGGGGGGCGCGAACCCAAATAAGTGCTCCAGTTGTGAGGCTCTCTCCCGAACTATGGTTCAGTGAGACAGCCCAGCAACATGAAGACCGGGACAACATAGGTAGGGATGTTTTCAAAAATATGCTCAACATGCAATAAAACCAAAAAGCTCTAATGCAAGTCCAAAAGAGGTAGAATTTAAATGAAAAGAAGCATACACTTGCATACATTGTTTGCATTCAATCCCTAGAATTGAGGAGAGTTGTATTTCAGACCTAAGTCTAATGTGAACATGGAATAATCTCCTCAATATGGTCCTACCAAACCATACTTAAATCCTATATGCAATGATGTCAGCTTAGGACAGAGTCTAGGCTCCTAAGATTTGCATGAAAAATGAAGCTGACATAGAAGAATAAAGACTTAGAAAATATTAAAGCAAAGCAAAAGGCATAGATCCGACCAAAAGAAAATGGGTCCCATCACGGTCGCCAAAACTGTGATCATCACAAAATTTTTCCTCTCTTGTGGTTTCTCTCTCTTCCTTCTCTTTTCCTTTTCCAACCTCTATTTTCCTCCTTTTTGAAGGGAGAAAAATAAAAGAGAGAATAGAAGAGAGAAGAGAAGAGAAGAGAAAAGAAGAGGGAAGAGAAACTCTTTTGCGGGGTCTCACTTGACCTTAATTTGAAAATATTTAGAAATTTAACTCGCCTCCGTTTTGAAAATTTGCGGGAAAAATGGAGAGACGGGATTCGCTCGTCGGTACGAGGTTCGACCGTTCCTGGCGCCTTTACCAGGGGTAATCAAACTAAGGATCGAATCTATGCCTTTTGCTTTGCTAAAATAGTATCTAAGAATTTATTCTAAGTCTAAATGGACAAAGAATCATGCTTGTGCAATGCAAGGATGTATGCTCTTTTGAAAGCTGTTTTGAAAATTTCCAAGTGTTCTGAGATGGACTTGATAATGGGGTGAAAGAAATGATTTCTGAATGATTGAATCTAACTTAGAACTTTGGGATAGATCAGAAAAGATATATGAAGTTCTAAGTTTTTGAAATAATCGGAGTTGGAAGAATAAATCTTGATTTTGACAAAAAATGATTTGAAGCTGAGATGAAAAGGGAAAAGGAAGGAAATTTCAAAGTCAGAAGATGGACTTTGAACTTAGATTTAGGAGAAGAGATAAAATTTGAAATAGAATTGAATTTAAAATTTGAAATCAGGGTGGATTTGAGAAATCCAAATGGAATCTGACAATAGAATTGGATTTAAGAAGTCCAGATGAGGTCTGAAAATGGATTTGGATTTGAAATCTGGAAATCAAGATGGATTTTGGATCTGAAATCTGAGGTCCAAAGTGGAACTGGGTTCTGGATCCTAAAGTGGATTTGGATCTGAAGTCTGAGATCCAAAGTGGAATTGGATTCTGGATCCTAAAATAGAATTGGATCTGAAGTCTGAGATCCAAAAGTGAGAATTTTTACTTGGAAATCTGGATCCAAGTTGGGATTAGGATCTAACTTTGGATTCGGATTCTGAAAATCCAAATGGGACTACTGAAGATGGATCTGGGTTTTGGAAACCCAGATTGAATTTAAAATCTCAAGAAGAGTCAAGTTTTTGAGATTCAAAATCAATCTCAAATTTTGCTTTTTGAATTTGAAGATAAGAAGATGAACTTGATTTTGTTTTTGAGAATGAATCAGAAATTTCAAAGTTAATTTGAACTTTGAAATTGAATTTTGATTTTGAATTGGAATTTTGGAGTTTGGAATATAAAATGATTTTGAAATTCCAAAGTCGAATTGGACTTTAGAGATTGAGATAGAGTTTGGAATTTGAAATAGAAATTTGAAGAAAGGTGTTTTAAAAATCACTTGGGTTTTTGAAAAGATTTTTTTTTTTGAAAATATGATGCAATTCTATCCTAAATGATGAATGAATTTAAATAACTTTGAAATTGCATTTGAAAATCATGTTTCATTCTTTAAAATGAATGTAAATAAGATTAATGATATAATACACTCCTGACTACGGTCATTGAATGTATTATATAAAGATCATATCTAAATTCAAATGAAGAATAAAACACATTTTGGTGCTTTTATAGAGTTTAGAAAAAAATTAACTCTCAGTATCCACTGACTATGGCCATTGGTATACATATTGAATTAATTTTAAACTAAACTCTGATAAAAGAGGAAAATATTTAAAGAAAATATGATGAATTTTGAAAATGATCCAGTGTGGATCCAATGTTATTTCAAAAAAGATAAAAAAATACTAAGTTTTGTTTACATCCTGACTATGGCCATTGATGTAAATCATCAACTTAGGATTCATTACCTCTTACGAAATGGTGCATGTGCCATTCGTGTTTCACCATTGTGAGATTTTGGAAAATGAAGGTAAAAAGCATGAGAATAAGTAATTAATGATATTTACAATGCTCATTCTATCTAAGACAGGAAAATGTAAATTCTCATTAAGATCTAACTATTACGATGCATGAAATTGAATTTACAACTCCAAATAATGATGTTTTTTCACATGTTCCCCTGCAAAGCACTTGGTTAGTATGAGAAATAGAAGAAAATTGCATATATCACATGAAGCCAAGACATATATGATGGAAAGATGGAAAATGATATATATATATATATATATATATATATATATATATATATATATATGCCTATATATGTGTATGGATATAACAAGTGGTGAAAATGGAAGGCAGTGGGATTCTTGCAGTAGGGAAAATGATGTGAGACAACTAATGGATGTGGAGGAAATATATGGAATAGGGTGAAATGAGGTTACAACAGGGGATTTTGCTATGACAATACAAGGAAATGATAGGCGGGTATGGGTGATACTTTAGATGAGGGTGCATCTCAGCTTTACATGGGATGTCCTATGACTGGTGACAGATGATGGAAGAAGGCCTTGTGAAGGTATGGCAGCTACTGCTGCAGCTATAGTGGGTGAGTGGAGGCAGCTAGTGATGATGAAGAAAGAAAAGACAAATGTGAGAAGGATGGTAATGGGTGACAGGGGATGCACATATATGCAGTAACGAATATGGGATGACAACAAGTGTGTCATATAGAATGGTTGTTTGCAGGCAACATGCAAAAAAAAAAAATGAAGGCATATGGTAAAATAGAATGCCACAAGAGAGGTGTAGTGAACAGTACAATTGGCAAGGAAAGGAATGGAATGGCTGAGTTGATTTCTTCAGCATGGTTGCACTACCTGGGTGCATACTTTTAGGACATGAATGTACTCATGTGATGAGAGGATCAGGATATGTACAAGGTACAGACAATCCGTAGAAGAGTTATAACTACTGAATTAGGAGTGATGCTAATGTGTGCTACAACATGGGTGCAAGTGGGTGATAATGATTAGTGTAATGAACTAGTGGATTTATAGTAATGAAATGTGAATACTAAGTACAACAGGGTGCTAAAAAGAGAGAACTGACCATATATATATATATGGTGGTAACATGCAAACCTTACCATTAGGAAAAGAAAGAAATTGGTTTTGAAATGACAGAGCACCCAATTTCAATTTGGCAAATTATAGGGTTTTCAATGAATCAGAAATTCTAATTTTGAACCCGCAGGGCATTTGAATGTCTTATCCTATCACATGCTTCACAACGAATTTTAAATTCTGAAGGTGATTTTCACAATTGACCTGCAGATTGTGGAGGTTACTGTAAGTTACAAGTAAGTACAGGGGGTTATGATGGTGGTGGAGTCCACAGATGCTGTGTATGTACAGTGGGGGGAGTTTGAAGGTGAGTATATATTGACTGGATCCATACATCATGTAGAGGTACAGGACAGGCTAAATGAGGATATGATGTTGGAGACTTACAACTATATCAATGTCCTGAATATTATAATTTTGCATGTGGGTTCATATAATAGCAAGAGTCAAGATGGTATAACCTGTCACATTCAGGTGATTGCCTCAAAATCCCATGCCCAACAAGCACTCGAGATGGTTTGAAACCAAACTTAGCTGGATCAGCAGGGAAGTAAATCTGTCAACTTATCTCCACTATAAATGGTTTGTGCTGATGGTGAACAACTACTAATGAAAATTGAGGAATGCACTGGGAGTATTTCCTGCAGATGGGTGTTGTGGAGCACAGAGATGCAACTATATATGCAGGATACACAATGGCTTATCATGGAGGAGTAAAACGCTGGCCATTGAAGGTATTGTGTTAAAAAAAAAAAAGCAGTGTGAGACACAAAGTGAAAATGTAGAGACTCTGAGATGGTAATATTTCAGATGGTATATGATAAAAGGAAAATGACGTTACAGGCAAACAAAACAAAGAAAAAAAAAATATAGCAGAGTTTGAGAAGAATAAAACCCAATGATGTAGGTGGCATTAGTGAGCATCCAACGAACTCTCTTGTTTGTTTTGTTTCTCTTTTTTTTTTTAGAACAGCAGTAGCAACCGAAGATTTTGCTCATCTCAAATTCCATGAAATCTGAAGAACTCCTGTGGAATCTCTTCTTGAAGAGTATGTCTTGCTGGAAATGACCTGAACATGGTGTGGTTCTATCTGTTTTTATTACTCTACCAGCAATAATCGTGCGTCAGAATCTTCTCAACGCATGGTGATTCTTATAATTCTGGGTGGATCCTGTATGTGAGCGCAACTATAGGGGCTCCTCTCAGACTAGCTGTGCAATGAACGCACGTCACTCCACCATTATTGTCCGTGACTTTGGACAATTTCCTGACCACAGCTAGAAGCCACAAACATAGATCAAATGCATCGAAGTCACATATTTCTATGCGATAGTGTTGAATACCATTGAATGATATCAATTCCAAAATATTCAAGATCAGAATTTTGTTGTAGGAAAGAGATTGTGTCCACTCCAATACAGCATAGTTTGCCAATATTTGTATGTCAACGCTGCTCCCATTGCAATTCTGAGAAACCCACTTCTCACGAAATCCTTAAAATGGGAGCTCCTTCTGTGATGAGCGTCCATGCTTTTGAAACTTAACATTATGCTTATGCAATAACAGAGGAATGTAACCCAACTAGAGAAATACTATGAAGGACAAAGGGTTGATGTTGTGAATCAAACTGTGGTACCGATGTGCAATACAAAGAAGGAGAAAAAGAAAAAAAATGCATACAGAGAATAGAAATGAGAACTGATGGTACTGCAGTTTAGAAGATAAACAACGATCAAACAAACTGAAATAAAATCTTGAAATGCTATGAAGTGAAATAATTAAGGAATCAACGAGAGATTACCGGTAGGAATCAATACTAATAGGAATAGAAATCAGATGACAAACAAAAATCAAAACAGAAGTAAGAAAGAAATGACTAAGAAGCAAAATATGATTTGAAACAGGAAGCAAAAGCATAGATCAAAACAAGAATCAAATAGAAGCCTAAACGAGTTAAAGTAGAGCATTAAGCAGAGATTGAAAATAAACTACAACAGAAAAAAAAACAACTCAAAGAAAAGGAAATGAATGTAAATAGGAAATTAAGACGTGAATAATGGACAGAAAATTGGAAAGGAAAGTAGATGAAATTAACTACAAATTGGAATCGTAAATGAAACAGTGAAAATACAAAAGATAGATATCGAAAAATATGTTGGAGTTAATGATTCCATTGATGTTGCATGGAGGTGGGTGGATATTGCATAAGCAATTCGACACCACCACAGACGCGTAAAGGAGAATGAAAAACAGAGAAGAAAAAAAAAATTATAGGAGGAAAGAGCACTTGTAGTTGCAGAAGTTCTAAGGAAGAAGCACCATGGGGGAGGAGTTGATGGCAACTACAGAGGAATAAGTAGAAATTTGATGGTGTGGTAGAAGACGGACTGATGCTGGCTGATGATGGATGCTCGATGGCGTTAATGGATGATCGTGGATTGTAATGGAGAATATGAGAGGGTGAAGTTGGATCCCTCTCCCTTCTGCGTGCTCCCCTTTTAAAGAGCAAAAGGAGGATTCCAGAGAGGGAGGCTGTTGGAGATTGATGGCCACTCAGCAGGGAAGAAAGCGATGGATGGTGCGAACGGGAGTGGCCGTTGCAATTTTTCTCAAATTCCCAAGAGGGGCTTCCTTTTGAGGATTTTTCTAAAAAACGGTTTTTGGTTTTCAAAAGCAGGGGTTTTAAGAGAGGGTTTTTGACAAAAGTTTAAAAGGAAGGTAAACTGTATAGTTTCTAAAAACTTTTTGGTTTTTTTGATTTTCTCATTTTTTGTTCTTTTCTTGAATATATTTTTTTGTATTTTTTTTTAAGACAAAATTCCTAAAAACTAAGGATTTTGACTACTTTTCATAAAATTTACAAAAGAAGAGTTTTTCTAAAGAGTTAGGGTTATTTTAGGAAAATCTCTTCAAAAAAATGGGTTTGAACCCAAGTTTTGAGAAAATGTTCGAGTTTTTGAAACTCGAATTGAGAAATACAACGCGATGGACTCAGGCTTAGCCCTTACCTGAATGGGAAGTTAGAAATACTCCTCTCTTGCCTAAAGAGAAGGTGTTTGCAAAACGGAACTTTCAAAGAGAAATTAAGTTTTCGTCAAAACTCCCTATCTTTAGGCTTCTTTTATGGAAAGACGGCCGACAATAAAGGTTGAAAAAGTATCACAGAAGAACAAGTCCATCACACTCTCTCTAGATGAGGGTCCTCTGTGAATGGGGTGGCCAAAGATGAGAAAAACGAGGGCCACAAAAAGAAACGAGCTTCTATCGAAGCTCTGTCTGGAAAAAGGGTTCTTTTGTGTAAAGTTGGTTATTGTTTTACAAACAGTTCATGAAGAAAATGAGTCCCTTCAAACTCTCCCTAGGAAAGGGTTCTTGCGAACGAAAGATGGTTGCATGCGAAAGGAACGAGCTCCCTCGAACTCTCCCTAAAGAGGGTCCTTCGTAAGAATATGATTGATTTTTGACAGAATGGTAACCCGAAGGTTGACATTAAGATTGTAGAGCTTGAATGTTGATAAATGGTTAGTACAAAGACTGAACCTGGAGGGCTAACTGATCAGTCAGTCAGACACTAGCATGAGCGCTAGATATACCAATATGAGCACTGGATTTTGAAAATGCACCGCTACGAGCACTGGATTTTTGAAAACGCACCAGTCCGAGCATTGGGTCTTCGAAAATACACCAGTACGAGCACTGGATTTAAAAAAAAAAACACCAGTACAAGCACTAGATTTTGAAAAAACACCAGTATGAGCACTGTATTTTGAAAAAGCACCAGTACGAGCACTGGATTTTGAAAATGTACCAGTACGAGCACTGGGTTTTTAAAAAACACACCAGTACGAGCATTGAATTTTGAAAAAGCACCAGTATGAGCACTGAATTTTGAAAAATATACCAGCACGAGCACTGGGTTTTGAAAATGCACCAGTACAAGCACTGGATTTTGAAAATCACACCAGTACGAGCACTGGGTTTCAAAAATGTAACAGTACGAGCACTGAATCTTAAAGAAGAGACCGACACTCCTAAGATATTTGGAAATCGAAGCGGGAATGATTGCCGGTGTTTCAGGATTATCCCTTATCCTGAAGAGGAAATTCAGATTTGTCCCTTAACCTGAAAGGGGATGTAAGAAAAAAACTTTGGTCCAATACGAGCATTGGATCAAAAGGGGAAATCTGAGTCGGAACTCGAAATCGCGAAAATAGAAGATGAAGGGGAAAGCTCGAGTCAGAACCCGGATTTTCAAAACAAAGATAAAATGGAAACCCCGAGTTTGAAAACCCGAATCTTCAAAGGAGCAATCGATTCCAACACGAGTGTTGAATCCGATAGGAAGTTCGAGTTAGAACTCGGAGCTTCAAACGACAACAAAAGGAAAAACCCGAGTCAGAACCCGGATCTTTAAAATAATGATAAAATGGAAAACCCGAGTTTGAAAACTCGAATCTTCAAAGAAACGATCGGTTCCAAAACAAGCGTTGAATCTGATATAAAGTCTGAGTCGGAACTCATAACTTCAAACGAAAGATAAAAAGGAAAGACCCAATTCGGAACCCGGATCTTTAAAATAATGATATAAATGGAAAACTCGAGTTTGAAAACTCAAATCTTCAAAAGGAACGATTGGTTCCAACATGAGCGTTGAATCCGATAGGAAGTCCGAGTCAGAACTTGGAACTTCAAACGATATATAAAAGGGAAAAACCCAAGTCGGAACCCGAATCTTTAAAATAATGACAAAAATGTAAAACCCGAGTCTGAAAACTCCAATCTTCAAAGGAACGATCGGTTCCAACACGAGCATTGAATCCGATAGGAAATTTGAGTCGGAACTCCAACCTTCAAACGACATATAAAAAGGAAAAACCCGAGTCGGAACCCGGATCTTTAAAATAATGATAAAAATGAAAAACCCGAGTTTGAAAACTCGAATCTTCAAAGAAACGATCAGTTCCAACACGAGCGTTGAATCCGATAGGAAGTCTGAGTCGGAACTCAGATGGGAAGGAAGTGATTCCAACCCGGGAGTCAGATTCTGGAAGGATTGACAAAAATGCATGAATAGACTCTGACGATTATGACAAAAATCAGAGATTTATTAAAAATTTCTTGACCCAAGGTGGCCTAAGATTTGAGTTTTATTTATGATGGTTTCTAGGATTATCCCTTATCCTGAAGAGAATTTGACAAAATAAAAAAGATTGATAGAGATTGATAGAGGATAAAAAGAAAAAAGGAGAGAATCAATAAAATAGATGAAATTGACAATAAAAATTTGAAAAGGATTGGTAGAAATTTGAGGAAAAATTAATGATAAAGATTTCAGGACTATCCCTTATCCTGAAAGAAGAAGGACCTCACGGGATGAGGTTCAGGTTTATCCCTTAACCTGAAAGGGGAAGAAGAACAAAGGAGTACCTCATTGAAAAGAGGCATCAGGTGTATCCCTTAACCTGAAAGGGTTATAGAAAAGATTGATAAAATTTAATAAAATTGATGAAAATTTGATAAAACTTGACAAAAATTGATAAAATGGATAATAAATTGATGAAAAATTGGAAAAAAATGAAGTAAATGTAATTAATAAAAATAACAAGATTAACTGAAAATTGACGAGATTTGAGAAAACGAGTTTTTGTCTGATCCTGCCTGCACATGATGAAGGAAGACAAGTATAAATCAAAATAAAATGCCCCAGTATCATGGAGAAGAATGTGAGAATTTGATAGAAGATCATTATTTTATTGAAAGGCTCTTTGAAGAGTACAAAAGGCTAGAACAAACATTTTAAGTATAAAATCTCTTCAAGTGCAGAGCATTGATTGGATCCGGCAGTTCCACCCCGTCTGCGTTGATCAGACGGTATGAATTGCGAGGCAGTGCTTCCTTAACCACATAAGGGTCTTCCCAATTGGGTGACCACTTGCCCCGTGTTCGATGCTTGAGATGAGCTGTCGATCTGAGCACAAGATCATTAACTCAAAATTTTCTTTCAATAACTGACTTGGCATAATGCCTAGCTATTCTCTGCCAATAAGCTTGGGCATGCTTTGCTGCCTTGAGTCTTCTCTCGTCTAGCAGATCTAGCTGTACCAACCTCTGTTGCTGATACTGATCAAGCGAGAGTTCAATGAGTGATGCGAACTTGATGCAGGCTTTTGAACGTGGAGAGGTAGTACTACCTCAGTCCCGTAGACAAGCTCTGAAGGGGTAGCATTGGTTGGAGTCCGAATGGTGGTTCAGTACGCCCAAAGTGCATCATGCATCTTCTCGTGCCAATCACGGCCTGTTTTCACAGTTCTTTCCAGAATGTGGATCAAGATCTTGTTGGTGGCCTCTGCCTGGCCATTTTCTTGAGGATAATACGGAGCTGAGAAGTGGTGATTTATCCTAAACTTCGAGTGGAAGGTCTTCATCTTCTCATTCTTGAAATGACTGCCATTGTCAGACACAATATCACGTGGCACGCCGAAGTGGCAAAGAAGATTCTTATGAATAAAAGAAACCACATGCCGATCTTCTACTGTTCGTAGAGTTACAACCTCGACCCATTTGGTGAAGTATTCTGTAGCTGCGAGAAAATGTCTGTGTCCATTAGAAGCCGAAGGAGTGATTCGACCCACCACGTCGAAGGCCCACATCGAAAAAGTCTAAGGAAAAACCATAGACTGCAAATATGCGGCTGGCGCATGAATGAAAGGTGCATGCATTTGACATTTGACGCACTTTCTCACAAATCGATGGCAATCCTGCTGCATGGTTTTCCAATAATACCCTGCCTGGATAATTTGCTTGACGAGTGTTTGGTAGCCGATGTGACCACCATAAATTCCCTCGTGTACTTCTTGGACAACTTCCATTGCTTCATCCTTATCTAAGCATCTAGCGTACTCAGAATTGAACCCACGACGGTAAAGAGTATCGACAAGGATGAAATAACGGGCCGACATGCGCTAGATTGCACGTTGCTCCTTTCTTGGCATTTCTGGTGGGAATTCACCAGTTTCAATAAAGTTTTTGATGTCTTGATACCAAGGTTTCTCTTTCTGAGTGGCTTGGTTCACTTGCTCAGCTGGAATGAAGGCAGGTTGATCAAGTCTGTCGATCTCGAAGGAACGACAGGACTCACTGTCTTTGAACGACAAAATGGAGCCAAGACAGGCCAAACCATTGGCTATATGGTTGTATTCCCTCTTGACATGATTGAGCTAAAATTCTTCAAAGTTGCCTATGAGAGCTAAGGCAATCTTCTGATAGGGAATCAATTTTGAATCCTTGACCTGCCACTCAGCATTAACTTGACTAACAACGAGTCGCCAAAGGCATGCACTCTTTTGACATCGAAATTATGCAGAATCTTGAGGCCTTGAATCAAAGCCTCATACTCGGCCATGTTGTGAGTATATTGAAAGTTGAGCTTGAGGGAATAAGGGATCATCTCCTTTTCGAGAGTGATCAACAAGATCCCAATCCCTATACCAGACATATTTCTGGCTCCATCAAAGAACAGGGTCTAAACCGGAGATTCTTGAATGCTACAGATTTGATCATCGGGAAAATCGTCTTCTGCCTTGATCTCTTCTGACAACGGAAAGTCTGTCAACTGATCTGCTATAGACTGGCCTTTGACTGACTTCTGAGATATGTACTCTAAGTCATACTGCATCAGGAGGACTTGCCATTTTGCAATTCATCCAGTAAGAAAAGGTTGCTCAAGGATGTACTTGAGAGGATTGAGTCATGACAAAATTTTGATTTCTGATGCCAAGAATTAATGTCTCAGCTTCTGACACATCCACACCAAGGCTAGACATGTCCTTTCCATCTGAGAGTATCTTTTCTCATAATCGATGAAGGTTTTGCTTATGTAGTAGATGGCATGCTCTATCCGGCCGCCTTCCTCATACTATGCAAGAAATCCGCCACAAGCATTCTGGTTGACAGAAATATATAAGAGAAGTGGATTTCTCAATTCTGGTGGCTTCAGAACCAGTGGATTGAGAAGATACTGCTTGATGCGCTCAAATGAAAGTTGACATTCTGGTCCCCACTCAAATTTCACTTTTTTTCTCAATAAATGATTAAAGGGCTCGCATCTCATGGCCAAATTAGAGATGAAGCACCGGATAGACTGAATGCGCCCTTGAAGGCTCCTCAGCTCTCTGAGATTGGTGGGAGGCGACATATCAATGATTGCCTTTGCCTTATCAGGATTCACCTCTATGCCTTTCTTGCTGATCATAAATCCAAAAAGTTTTCCTGACTCTACTCCGAAGACACATTTCTGCGGATTGAGTCTGAGCTTGTACAAAATGAGTCTTTCAAAGACTTGGCCGAGAGCATCGAGATGATCCTCTCCTTCTTTGGATTTGACCAAGATGTCATCCAAATAGGCATTCATGTTCTTGTGCATCTGGTCATAAAAAATAACTGCCATTGCTCTTTGATATGTTGCCCCAGCATTCTTGAGCCCAAACGACATGACTGTGTAGCAAAATGTACCCCAAGGCATAGTAAAAGAAGTTTTTGATTGGTCACGAGCGGCCAATTTGATTTGGTTATAGCCTGAGTATCCATTCATAAAGGAAAACATGGCATGGCCCACCGTGCTATCGATCAAAAGATCGATATTGGGAAGTGGATAATCATCCTTTGGGGTGGCTTTGTTGAGATCCCTGAAATCAATACAAATTCGGACTTTGCCATTCTTCTTGGGAACTGCTACAATGTTTGCCAACCAATCTGGATAGTCAATAGTCTAGATGAACCCTACTTTTAACAATTCCTCAAGTCCTTCTTTAACTTGTGGCGCTACTCGGAGATCCATCTTTCTTAGCTTCTGCTTGATTGGCTTGCAGTCCATTTTTAGCACAAGACGATGCTCGACTAACTTTGGATCCAAACCCGGCATATCTTCATAAGTCCAAGCAAAGACTTCTTGGTGCTGTTTGAGGAAATGGATGAGCCTTTTCTTCTCATCTGAACTTAAGCTGGAGCCAATCTTGAGGATTTTTGGATCATCTTCTGAACCAATATTGACATCCTCCGTCGGATCCTGAACCAACGGTGATGGCTCATCCTGCTTCTGAATACTGGCAAATTCTGGTAATTCTTGAATCACTGAGTCGAACTCTATTAATTCTTTGATCTGCCATGTTACTTTGCTGACCTCTGCCCCTGCCTTTGCCTTGCAGATTCTGGCCGGTTTGGAGTTATTTTGAGAAAAATTGGGATTGATAACGAGCTTTTTGAGCGATTTAGGAGCCATGATTTCGGCACTCCTGAAAAGCGCAAAGAAGGTTTTTGAGAAAAAGGTAAGAGATTCAAAAATAACCTTTTGTACAGAAACAAAGAATGATGACATAGACAAAAAGGTATAAGAGAAGAATTATGTACACCAAGATGTGAAAAAGATCAAAATTTCATTGATAGATTTTAAAGCTGAAAACAACCACTTGGTATTTATAGATGACTCGTGAAAGGAAAAACTGAGAATGAGTTGTCCCTACAAGATGACAGAAAAATAAGAAAAGAAAACAGAAAACAAAGGCATTATCTTCACTCTGCCCCTCTGATGAAAGTGGTTCTTATGCCTGACGACTGTCCAGTAAAACCCAAGCCTGCACCAGTGACATGCCGAGCGGGGATGATCGACTCCATTATGCCGTCCTCGTTCTTCCCGAGACCCCTGAAGGGCTGGTAGCCATGCTTCATCAAAAGATCGAATCCCTTCTTGACTTTCGAGAATTGAGGAAATAGAGGATGATCTTTAAAAGAAGCGCAATTGAGGCACCCACCCAACTTGAAGAAGCAAGGTCCCTGCCACTGGATCACCATGGTGACATTTTCTATTAGTTGGACTTCCTTCAGCTTCAGCATGTTCAAACTGTCACTCAAATTGATCTCATCGACTTTCCGAATGCTTGGGATGTCGACAATGAATATAGAACGGGGAATCATTGGTTGCGGGAGTCTCTCTTCCGGATCTTCTCCCAGAACAGTGGTAATCATGCCTCCCTTTGACCATTTGATGCATTGATGAAGGGTTGAAGGAACGACGTTGGCATTATGAATCCAAGTGTGTCCCAGAAGAAGATTGTATGTGGGTGGCACATTCACTACATGAAATAGGATGGTATGCACTGAATAGTTGATAAAGATTTCAAAGAAGACTTTCCCCTTGGTTGTCTACCCATGATTGTCAAAACCGTAGATCATTATCGGATCTGGGGTATATTCTTCTTCCTTCAGGCCCAAGGCCCTAGCTGTCATCTCCGGACAGATATTGAGGTTGTTGCCCCCATCAACGAGCACATGAGGGACAGTCATGCTCCTGGTCTGCACCACTATGTACAAGGCATTGTTGTGAAATGAATAAGGCTTTGGCAAATCCTCATCTGAAAACATAATTGGTTCATTCGTCATTGCTTGGTTGACGATCTGAGCCATATCCTGCGGGGTTGTGTTTGGTTTGACCTTGATTTTTTGCAACAGATCTTCTAGCACTTGCTGATGCTTCGGGGAAGCATGGGTTAAATCCAGGATGGAAATGTTTGACAATGTCGTGATCGGCTTTTGAACTGATTCCGACATTTCACCTTTCTTTGAAGCTTCCTTGATGAAGCGCTTCAGCATCTTGGGAATTTGCTTGGCAACCTCTGCTGTCACCTTCGCTGGCTCCTTAACTGGCCCCTTGTTGTTGAAAAATGAAGTGATATCCACCCTCTTGGTGGAAGACTGTGCCTGACTGTAAATACCCCAAAATTTTCAAATACTTTTAAATATTCCCTTTCTGCCCCTGATATCATTTTCTGAGCAATTGAGTCACTTTTAAATCTAAATTTCAGTTCATTTCTCAAGTTTTACTGAAATTAAATTCATTTTATATGTCTGACTTGATTTTGGATCCGAATCCATTGTCCAGATCCAAAATCTGAGTCTCGTTGTCCAACTTTTAAATTAAAATTATAGAAAATACCAAAAATAGTTTTTAAATAGCTCAGACAGTCCATCCGGCATCCGTTTGGATCCATCGTATTGTATTTCTCGATTCGAGTGTGAAAACTCAAACATTTTCTCAAAACCTAGATCCAAACCCATTCTTCTGAAGAAATTTCCCCAAAATAACCCTGACTCTTCAGAAAAACTCTTCTTTTTTAAGTATTTTGAAAATTTTGTAAAAAGTAGTCAAAATCCTTAGTTTTTAAAATTTTGTCTTCAAAAAATATAAAAAAATTATATTCAAAAATCCAAAAAAAAAAAAATTCAAAAACTATGCTGTTTACCCTCCTTTTTAAACTTTTTGTTAAAAACCCTCTCTCAAAACCCTTTTTTTTTAAAACCCAAAAACCATTTTTTAGAAAAATCCTGCAAAGGGATCCCCTATTTGGAATAAGAGGAAAATGGCAATGGCCACAGGCTCGCCCCTTTCGTTTTCACCTTCGATCGCCAACCACCTGGGTTCTCCTCCATTCATCTCCAACGATTTTTCTCTCAAATGCTCCTCATCTTCTTTAAAAGGGGAGCACGCAAGAGGATTAAGGATCCGTCTTCACCCCTCCTAGCTTAGGCATCATCAAGTTTTCATCAACATCTCCTTCCCCCCTTTCTTCAGAACCTCTACAAATCGGGTAAGCCCTTTTCCTTCTTTTCTGATCTTCCTCTTTGTTTACTCATTTTTGAGCTGCCATTGATGCATCATTGATGGTGTCGAGTTGCTTACGCAAATATCGACCCACCAAATGCTACATCAAAAAGGAATGATTTATTCCAACAAAACTTTCTTTTCCATTTTTCTTCTATGTATTTTATTTTATTTATCTTCTGTTTATTCATTGTTTGTCTATGTTTATTTTCTTGCTTTGGATATTAGCAGATTTATCATTTTCCTTTTTTACCATATTCCTATTTATAAACATCACCTGTACATCTTTTTGCATCCAATTTTTTTTTTAGGTGTCTTTCTTTAATTCACCACAACATTGCATTCTTGCATTTTGATCTGTTTCGTACTATCATTCAACATCCTCCCATTACGATCTTGAGCTACCCGTTCTATCACCTTCCTGCATATCGCAGGTCATTTATTCTCTGATTTCGTGTTTAATTTACATTTTCCATCCCAATTTATGATTAATTCCTGGTTTTGAGGGCGTTTGGTTGCTTCTCTGACTACATCTTCGTTCCCATTATGCCCTGAACTTCATTTGCTGTAAGCCATATTTTGTTTCATTACATAAGGTATAGTCCATGTTTTTATAGTTACACCATCAATTATTCAATCCTTGTTGTGTTTCTGTTACATTCACGCTAGCCCAATGACTTGAATCATAGCATCAGTCATACATTCCTCGCAACATCTCCTTTGTCATATTTCATCCCTCAGATTACCTCAAAATCTATATTGAGTGAGTATTTCATACAAAATTTATGAAAACTTTGCCAATTTGCTAAAAGCATTTGTTGATTCTAAATATTCTTACTGCACAAAAGAATCACCTTAGATTACCTCTAGTATTCTTTCCAAAAAGGTGAAACTTTTTGCAAAAAAAGGGATAAAATTCAAATATTTTCCCTGTTGATCAACCAAAAGGATGAGAGAAATATCCTCGGTATGATTGGCGAAAGAAATATTCGATAACGTTGAAAAGCCAGAAGCGAATTGATATTGATCATGGCTATGACGCATGTTTAAAGATGATTTTCTGGCAATCAGACAGTGGAAATATCCTGAGCTATAAAAGAACCCACTCATATCTCCTCATCCATTCAAGCTGCAATCAAATATCCGCAAAAGGGATCTCTCAATTGTCCTAAAGATGAAGACGAATAGATGAGCTAGACCCCTGGGGCTAAAGAAGATTTGGATCATCTCCAAGATGAAGGAGTTTGTGAAGGATCTTTCCAGGGAAAATTCAGATCACCGTCGAGATGAAAGCGAGTGTGATGAACCTACCGACAAACCCTAAAAGATATTTGATTTCTGCTATCATCTAAAGACCTTTTGAGCCAATAACATCAATAGAATTCCTGAGATAAAAGAAGGATCGAAACATCTCTGAGATGAAGGAGTTTGTGACGTACCCTTCCCCGAAAAAGAGAGAAAAGTCAGGACATCTCCAAAATGAAGAATGATGTAAAAGCCCGAAAAAGTTCAATGGCTCAAAAAAAAAAAGTGCAAAAGGATCATCATGGGAAAAACACCCAGATATCAAACTGCCAAAATTGCCAAAAAGTCATCTTTTCTTATGCAAAATTCTTTTATCAATATCTTTTCACTATTTGTTTTTATGAAATTAAGAATATTTCTTCTTTTCTCATATCAGGGAAATGGATAGCTTCCTTGAAGAAAGTCATCAGCGCTAAAATTTTGAATTTGACTCTTAAGACCGAGGAGTTAACCTCATTGGAGAAAATACTCTAGGTAAAAGAGGGAATGTCTTTTGCACATACGTGCACATTTTAAAGCGTTGTGAGTCAACTATAATTTTATCTTATTGAAAATTTTTTCTAGATATTTCAAGAATGAAATAAATTTTCAATATCCATTTTGATGCAACCTAGCATTGTTTATATCTTTTCAGAAGAGTTACCTCATTCTGTTGAAGTATCTCTCCTGTCCCATCCCGATTTCGAGAAATCCATATGGTTGTTCCCACTCAGGTTAAGGGTCAAAACTTGTATTTTCTGCGAGAGGTCATTAAATTCAAAAACTATTTCAGTCTCAGCCGTGAGACGCCCAAGATCATCCCTTTTTTCAAAGCTTTAGGGGACCCCATTTTCTGCTTTCGCGAACCCCTTTCGGATTTGTTCGTCCAAACTCCGAAGGTCCCATCATGGTTTCTTCGTTCGAGGATTCCATTTGGTTATCCCCTTCAGGTTAAGGGTTAAGCCTGAACCTCACCCCTCGAGGTATCTTCCTTTTTTAGGTTTTGGTTAAACCTGAATATCGCTCCAACGAGTTTCCCTCATTTCGATGAGGTGTTTTCTTCCAGTCCCATCATGGTTCTTCCCATCGAGGAATCCATGCTTTGTATATCCATCCAGGATAGGATCCTACTTGGGCTTCATCTCATGAGGCATTTTCTCAAAAATGTCCCATCAAGGTCCTCATATTTTCCTTTCCCCATTCATGTCATTTTGAGATATCCTCGTCTCATCCAGGTTAAGGGCTAAACCTGAGTCATGCCAAAAAGCTGACCTTGTCTCACCCATGAGACTTGATCAAAATTCTTACCTTTCATCATTTCGGGATCTTCACCCAAAATCCCATCACGATTTCCTCACTTCTGTTATCTAGTCATATCTTTTTCGAGGATTTCGTCTTCCCCAAGCCATTCAGGATAAGATTTTAAGCCTGAAAATCATGTCTTTTCAAAATAATTCTTCCACACTGTGATCATCGCAAAATTTTTCCTCTATTGTGGTTTCTCTCTCTTCCTTCTCTTTTCCTTTTCTAACCTCTATTTCCTCCTTTTTGAAGGGAGAGAAATAAAAGAAAGAAAAAAAAGAGAGAAGAGAAAAGAAAAGAAAGAGAGAGAGAAGAGGAACTCTTTCGCAGGGTTTCACTTGACCTTAATTTGAAAATATTTAGAAATTTAACTCTCCTCCGTTTTAAAATGTATTGCGGGAAAAATGGAGAGACGGGATTCGCTCGTCGGTACGAGGTTCGACCGTTCCTGGCGCCTTTACCAGGGGTAATCGAACCAAGGATCGAATCTATGCCTTTTGCTTTGCCTAAACATTATCTAAGAATTTATTCTAAATCTAAATGCACAAAGAATCATGCTTGTGCAAATGCAAGGATGTATGCTCTTTTTGAAAAGGTATTTTGAAATTTTCTAAGTATTCTGAGATGATCTTGATAATGAAGTGAAGAAATGATTGAATCTAACTTAGAACTTGAGATAGATCAGAGAAGTTCTAAGTCTTTTAAAGTAATTTAGAATTGGGAAAATAAATCTTTGAATTTTGAAAAGAATGATTGAAAGATGAGTGAAAAGGAAAAAGGAAAGAAATTCCAAAGTCAGAAAATAGACTTTGAACTTAGATTTAGGAGAAGAGATAAAACTTGTAATGAAATTTGAATCTAAATGATGACTTTGAATGGTATTTAGAAATAAAGTGAATTTAGGGAGTTCAGATGAGATCTGAAAATGGAATTGAATTTGAAATCTAGAATTGGGAATGGAATTAGATCTTAAGATGGATTTGGATCTGAAATCTGAGATCCAAAGTAGAATTGGGTTCTGGTTCCTAGAATGAATTTGGATCTGAATTCTGAGATCCAAAGTAGAATTTGATTCTGGACCCTAAAATGGATTTGGATATGAAGTCTGAGATCCAAGATGGAAGTTTGAGTTCTGGATCCTAAAGTGAAATTTGGATCTGAAGTCTAAGATCCAAAGTAAAATTGGATTCTGGATCCTGAAAGTGGAATTGGATCTGAAGTCTGAGATCCAAAGGTAGAACTGGGTTCTGGATCCTAAAATGGATTTGGATCTGAAGTCTGAGATCCAAAGGTAGAATTGTATTTAGAAGACTGGATCCAAGTTGATCTAATTTTGGATTTGAGTTTTTGAAAGTCAAAATGGGACTTTTGAGTATGGATCTGGGTTTTAAAAACCCAGATTAAATTTAAAACTTAGAAAAGGCCAAGCTTTTGAGATTCAGGAACAATCTCAAACTTTGATTTTGGATTTGGAAGATGAACTTGGTTTTGAATTTGAAGATAAATCAAAAGTTTCAAAGTTAATTTGAACTTTGAAATTTCATTTAGATTTTGAATTTTGGATATACAAATGAATTTCAAAGTCAATTTGTACTTTGAATTCAAAGTTAGAATTTGGGATCAGGAGATGAATCAAAATTTCCAATTGAATTTAGAAATTGAATCTTGAATATACAAATGAATTTCAAAGCCAAATTAGACCTTGAATTTTGAAGTTTGAATTTGGAATTTTAGAAAATGAATCAAGAATCTCAAAGTTAAATTGAGCTTTGAGTTTGATTGGAGTTTTTAATATAAAATGAATTTGGAATTTCAAAGTCAAATTGAACTTTGATAACTGATTTGAATTTTGAATACAAAATGAATTTGAAATCTCAAAGTTAAATTGAACTTTGAGATTGAAAATGAAATAGAATTTTGAAAAATGAAAGGATGGATTGGATTTTATAAGAATCGAAGATAGATTGTGGAAAATATTTACATCACTTGGAGTGTTTGAAAAAGGAATTTTGAAAATATGATGCAGTTCTGTCCTAAATGATGAATGAATTTAAAGAATTTAAAATTTTGGATTTTTGAAAAGCTATTCCATTCTTTAAATGAATTAAAACAAGATTGAAGATATAATACATTCTTGACTACGGTCATTGAATGTATTATATAATAATCTATATTTAAATTCAGGTAAAGAATGAAACATATTTTGTGCTTTTATAGAGTTTAAAATGAAATTAACTCTCAATATACCCTGACTATGACCATTGGTATATATATTGAATTAATTTTAAGTTAAACTCTGATAAAAGATGAAATATTTGAAAATATGATGATTTTTGAAACGGATCCAGTGTAGATCCAATGTTATTTTATAAAAGATAAAAATCCTAAGTTTTGTTTACATCCTGACTATGGCCATTGACGTAAATCATCAGCTTAGGATTAATTTACCTCTTACGAAATGATGCACGTGCCATTCGTGTTCCCATTTGTGAAATTTTGCAAGAAAAAAAAATGACATGAAAACAAGCATTTCTATAATATATATGCTCATTCATTCTAATCTAGTGCAGGGAATGAAAACTTCTCATTTATAATCTATCTATTACAATTCTGAGAATCAGGATTTGCAACTTCTGAGCTGAGCAGAGAAGTGATACCTTCCATACATTTCCTAATCCTTTTGCTGCTAACACCCATCTTCTTGACACACCTGACTCCAAAAGATACTAAGACTGACTGCTAACTTGTCCCACTGATGCAATGATATAACCCATCGATGTGTTGTTTTTCTATACACCAAACTGCTTTTATGATGCACACACTATTGAATCTCCTACTGCTAACTCTGGACTGTCAGTCACATATACTGACCAAATGCTAACATTAACCATTCATGTATAGGTTAACCGATGACACCATAACATAGCCCACACTAACCCGCTGTTTAACCCACTTATTGCATGGGTCAATGACCCTCAGGTCTGACCAGCGACTTGTATAGATCCATATACTGATAATGACTTGCACACTACCCGTGCACTGTCAGTTACGAATACACTTGAGTCAATAGAGTCTGACTCAACAAACAACACAGGAACGTTTACAAATTTGGGCTCGGCTAATCCCAGGTATGAATCTCAGTAAACTTCCCTACAGCAGCGATTGGTGATGGAATGCAATTGTGAAATTATGATCAGCTCATAGGTGTGATGAAATTATATTGTATGTAAATCTGACCTGAAACTCGGTTCAGTATGGTTTAAGTTAAGAGATGATGCAGCCACACATGGTGAATGCTGAACGAATACCGGTGTAAGAAAATCCCAATCAATCACTAAGGTTTAGTTGAAAACTAGCTATTTGCAGGAACTCAGTGATGAAGATTTTAATTTAATCAATAACACTCAGTGGTTACTTTCTAAGTTTCTCAGGCATATTTATCTAAAAAATGATTCACCAGGACAAACAAGGCACTTTATCAACATGATTCATGATGGATTGCATATATAACATAGTACTATGAAATAAAAATACCGTGCAATGTTGCTGGTCTCAAATGGAGTTAAATGGATAACATGGAAATATGTAATGGTCTGATGAAAACAAACCTGCTGTAGACTGATACTTATTCGTAGGTTACTGATAACCTGCAATGAATGGCCATTCATTTAATCAGAAATTAATCTGGCAAGAGAGACTCCAATGGTATTAACAGGTGAGTTTTGTTAGTGTGAAGGTGCGCTGTGGTAAAAAAAATAATGTGAAGCTGATTGTTAGGAGTATAGCCAGTGATATCAAACCAAGGATGCAACACTAATCTGCTGCATAGCCCATATATAGTTGTCCCCATTAGCGATTACTGATGAATACAAAATGTGCCCCACTGTAGACCAATTATCAAACTTATCTCAAGAAGGCCATGCTCTTTAATGAAATTCAGAAACAATCACCTCACTAAAAGAATAATCATTGAAAATTTCTGAAAACTGTAATAGTTTGGTTCTCTGATTGAAGCTGGATCATGATTGCCTATCGAGACCCCCCCCCCCTTTTCTCTTTTAAACATTGCCAGATATCGATTCAGATGATCAATAACATCTAATAATTATTGAAATTTAGCAGTAACATTCAATGATTTCGCATGATCTCAATGACAAAATGAACCAAAATTATTTAGATATGACCCTGCACTTTACTCATTAGATCTTCAGATCATCAAAATTTTCAAACACTCATTCTGATAGTTATAACATACAGGGTATGTACAACATGCAGTAAAATCATAGATAGAAATCAACTGCTGGACAACAGGTGAAACTGATGGGGGCTATATCATGGGTGTAAATATTAAGTGGGAGGAGATATGTGTAAATGAAATAAAAAAAACAAAAGATCAACAATTAATGAGAGATATATCAGGCAATGAAACTAATCAAAGGCAAAGACAGTAAGTAAATCAAGGCAAGAAGGTAAGCATACAGGAATGTAAACACCCCAAATTTTCACCCTCATCCAGTGTTTGTCCATTTCATATGTCATTGCATATCATTACATGTATTCTGCATATCATTTCATCGCATTGCATAGCATTGCATGTCGTTGCATGTCATTGCATTTCATTTTCGAGATCTAGCACTCCTATTTCAAAACATTCAATCCAGATTTGAATTTTAAAGCTTTTATTTCAAAATTAATTTTAAAACCTGGGTTTTTATTCAATACTCTATCATTTTCCAACCCCAGGACTTTATATTTCGAAATATTTTCTCAAGGAAACAATCTGGATTCATTTCAAATTCAAATTTTAATCGATTTCAATTCACAGATGAGACCCATTGAGGTGGTGTCGATTCTGAATTCCTCTATTCATCAAATTTCTTAAATTTTTGAAAGTTTCAGTCCGATCAGGACTCTATCTCAGAGTCCTAATCCGGTCAGAAGTCTGTTTTGAAATCTGTTTTACTTCTAGTTTCAGTCTTTTTCGATTATTGTCAAAATTTAGGTCATTTTACAGAGTCCAGTTAGTTCAAAACTCTATTTTAGAGTTCGGTCGAGTTAAGAGTCTAACCCTGACTGTGTTTTCCGACTTATTTCATCATTTCTTGATAAAATCTTTCAAAATTTTTTACATTTGAATTCTAAAATTTAAAATCTCAGAGTCCTAAGAGTTCAGGACTCTAACTCGGAGTTCCAGTTCGCTTGAGACCCTATTTTCAAAGATCTTGAATTTCAAATGTCGATTTTAACCTTTTTTCAAAGCCATTTTCAGTGTTTATTTCAAAATTTCCAAAACTCGATGTGGGCCCACTCAGTTGGCACCATATCCAGAGGAATTCTAATTCAGTTAGAACCCTATGCCATTTCAAAAATTCTAATTTTAAGATTACTTTTGAAAATCCTTTTGAAAACTCCTTCAATTTCAAGTTTTAAAATCATCTTTTTGTAAAAACTCAAGTAGGGCCCACTCGAGGTGGCGCCATATTCGAGTAAGTCAGGGCTAGACTAGGGTTAGTCAGTGTCTTGGTTAGTGTTAGAGGTTTAGAAGAGTCAAAATTCATTTTAAAAACTCATTTTGAAGTTTAGTTTTTAAAACTAGTGTTTTTAAAGGTTTTTAAAAGGTGTTTTAAAATTCAAATGTTAAAAAGGCCAAGTGGCATTACATTTGGGGATTTTTTAGGAGAGTCTAGGGGTTAATTAGGTATTAAATAGGATAATTTAGGCTAGGGGTAGGATAGTCTTTACACCCCAAAATCTCCCCCCTTAGAGAGTCCAAAATTTTTAGAAAACTTGATTTTTTAACCTAAACAAATTTTCTTTATAAAAAGGTCCCATGGGGGATGATTTTTCCAGCCACCTCTTATTGGATTCTTGGAGCTTCTCTCTCCTCTCCAGCCTTCCTCCATTGCTGCAACTCCAAGGTAAATAATTTCTTCAATTTTTAATATTTTATTTAGTGTTTTTAATGATTTAAACCTAGATCTAGGCTTGGACACCCCTCCTTATGAAGATCCAACCATGGTTTAACCTCAAGAACCATCAAGAATCAGCAAGAACGATCCAAGAAGGTGATCTAACCCTGTTTTATGTGATTCACAGGGATTTTAATCCATTAGAATTGATTTTAATATGATTCTTTACATTATTAACCAATAAAATATATGATTTACTCTTTTAATGGGTTAAATCTATGTTTTAAAGGTGATATCGAATTCCAGCCATTGATTCCCTGTTTTTATTTTATTTTCATGGTTTATTCATGTTTGTTTTACGTTCTATAGCATAGAAATAATTTTTATTTACTGTTTTATGGTTTATTTTATTGATTTACATTAGTTAATGCATGGTTTTTCAAGTTTCTTAAATTTCTGTGTGTTTTAGGTTTAGAACAGTAAAGATAATGTTATTTCGGATTGAAGTACTCATTGTTTATTTTTTATTTTTTTATATGTGATGCATGCATGAGTTATTGAGTTACTGTAGAAAAATCAAAGGTTTTGGATCTCGGGAACCCTGTCAAAAAATCAGACATCAAACCAGGTTTTTAAAGCTTTAAAATCATGGTTAAAATCAAGAAGGTAACTTTCTGTGATGATATTTCTCTCATCTCATATCCGATTTTAGATCTGTAAAATGATATGGATTCACATTGAGTAGATCTGTCTGAGGTGAAATTTTCGGATTTTTTTATCACTGTTTAGTATTTTTCCCCTTTCAGAGAATCTGTTTTTAAATTTAAAACTCGTTAGGGTTTACCAAAACCCTAATCAGACTTGTGTTAGTCATAAATCCCAAACCACAGATCCGATTTTAGATCTGTAAAAAGTGAGTATTCTTATTTTTCTGTCTACTATTCACCACTAAAATTTCAGAGATTTTTGTTTAGGATTTATATTTATGTCTGTATTTTCAATCTGAATTAGCCGTTTTAATCCCTGTTAAAAGTGATATATTTTAGCTCAGATTGCCGGAAGGGTTTCTCCCTAACCGGAGATGATTTTTCCGATCTGCAAATTGGGAAATCTCTGTTTTTCTTCTTAGTTAGTCTCTGTAAAATTTCATAAATTTCCATTGAGATTTAACCCCTGGTTCAGGTCTTGGATTGAAACTGGTTGGTGAATTAGGTCAAAAATAGCATATTTTTAGGGTTTAATGCAATTTTCGGATTAATTCAATGTCAAAAAATTATTTTTATAATTCCAATTCGATATTAGGGTTATAACAAGTGCAGGTACCAATTTTTATGGATTTTGGAATCCATTTGATCTCTGAATTAAGCAAATTGCAAAACCGGGTTCCTGAAAGATCCAAAAACACTGCTAAAATCACAGTTTTTGTGATATTATTGGATTTTCGTGCATAAGCATATATTTTTAGGGTTTAATCATGTTCATAATCATATTAGGATGCTTTAGGTTTAATTTGATGCTCATTTGATTTCATTTAGTGTATAAAACCTAAGTTTTTACCAAAATCTATTTCAGAAAACCCTGATTTCAAAGCCATAGTCTTGCTATCGGGGGCAATTTGGTCATTTGACCTCAATTTCGAAATTCTTAACCCTAATTTCCATATTTTTAATCATGTCACATCATATTTAGCTTAGCTTATTCCATTCAAATTTCAAAACTTGCATTTTATCCAAATATCTTTCTAAAAAACCCTAATTTCAAGGCCATAGTCTTGTTATTAGGGGTATTTTGGTCATTTGGACCCCATTTTCAAAATTTCATATCTTATCTTCCTTATTTATTCCATTTTATTTCATATTTTATCATTTTTATTTAAGGGAATCAAGGAAAAGGCTTATATCTAGCAAAATCCAGTAATTTTTAGATATTACTGGATAAATCTAGAAAAGCCAACATATTTTCATTAACCAAGTTTTCTAGTTTTGCAGGTACATTGAAGACTTTATTTTTCATGTATTTAAATTTCAATAGTGATGTAATTTGTAATTAAACTTTGGAATAAGAATTTACATTTCCTGCTTAGCTTAGGTTGCATTGCATATAGTTTATTTTTATAATTTTAATGTGTGATGGATGATGATTCATGCGTATTTTTACAAATTCACAATGGTCTACACGAATGGCACATACACTAGATTCTATGAAGTTTATAAACTTGGTGGAATTTGTATTTATGGCCATAGTCAGAATACGAATGATACTCAGATTTATAATCTTCACATTAGCCACATTCAGCCTACACTCTTAGGCTAACTTCAAAAATGCACTACATTTCTCAAAAATACAAAAAGTATTTCTCAATTCCTCAAATCCATATTCATTCATTTCATGCATTTTCCAATTCCAATCTCAATTCAAAGAAGTTCATTTTCTCAAAATCTCCTAAGTTTTATAGCAAAATCGATTTTCCCAAAAGCATTGAATTTCAAAGAATATTTCAAGTGTTTTTCAAGTTCATAAACTCAATTTTCCAAAGTTATGCAGTCAATGTCAAAGTTTGAAGTTAGAATTTTTCTAAGTCTTATTCAAAAGAATATGGATTTGCCAATGATATTTCAAATATTTCCCATGTTCCAAATTCAAATTTTCTAAGTTAGAATTTCAATTTCCAAGTTTGAATTCAGAGAAACCAAGTCTCTCAGAATTGATTTTCACCAAATGTCAAGGATTCCTCAAAATCAATTTTATTTCTCTCAGAAGTATATTTCAAATCCCAATTCACGATTTTCCAAGATTTACATTTTCTAAATATTTCAATCATTCAAAGCAAACATCATGTTTTCAAAACGTGCATTTTCTGAAAATTCATTGCACATGCTTGATTCTATGTGCATTTAGAAATTAGAATATGATTTAGACAAGTTGAATAGAGTAGAGCATAAGATTGATCCTTGGTTCAATTACCCCTGTTAAAGGTGGCAGGAACGGTTGAACCTCGTACCGACAGGCGAGCCCCATTCTACGGAATTTTTCCGCATTTTTAAAAAGGAGGTGAGTTATTTTCAAAATCTTTTTCAAAGGTCAGTTTGATTTGCAAAAGGTTAAAATTTTTGCGATGATAACAGGTTTGGCGACCGAGATGGGACCTGTCTTCGCCTGATCAATTTAATGCTCTACTTAGTTCAAGTTGTCAAAATCGATTTCCATGGAATGTCAGCTTTTAATTTATGCTATCATGTGAACCTAGGAGCCTAGACTTGAACCCAGCTGACATGGAATGCATATAGACTAGGTATGGTTTGGTAGGACCATATTGAGGAGGAAATATTCATGCTCACATAGACTTAGGTCTAATACAACACTCCTCAATTTAGGAATTGTATGAAAACAATGTTTGCTTCTTCAAATATTTCAAAATTCTATCTCTTTAGGACTTAGAACCCTCTGTTTTCTTGCATGTGCTCATATTTCAAAAACCACCCCACCTATATTGTCCCGGTCTTCACGTTGCTGGGCTCTCTTCCAGAACCATAGTTCGGGACAGAGCCTCACAACTGGGCCACCTATTTGGGTGAAAACCCCCCTGCCACGTACCAAGAGCCATAGTCCAACGTATATCGGCAGGTGCTCAAGGATGTTGGAAAACTTGAACCTAGAACCGGAGAAATTGATTTTATGTCACGTACATTGAGCCTTGGCTTGAGTATATAGGCATAACTGGATTGGATACAGATGATCTGAGCCTTAGAGTTAGGATTAAGGTCCCACAGCCATTTCAAAATTTATGCATCTAGAGTCAGCTTTTAGGGAATGTTGTTTGTGCATACTTGTTTATTCAGAATTTGATTGAATGTGTTATTTCCTTTTTATTTTCCATATTTTTCACAATTTTCTAAAATACTGGACGATTTTCTCAAAATTCCCCAAACCTATGTCCATGTACTGTCCATGTTTTAAACCTTGGACGATTTTCCAAATACTTCATTTTCCATTTATTTCTTCATATTTCATCAAACCCTGGAGGATTTTCCAAATTTCCCTTAATTTCCTTCAAAACTTCAGGTGATTTCCCATCTTTCCTGTCTTCTGGATCTCGAATTTCCTACTTTATTTTTATCCTGCCTGCATTTCCCTCAAATTTCCTGTATTTTCCCAAGTCTTATTCCAATTTTCCATGTTTTCCAGTCTGATGGCATCCAGTCAGCTTGATTCAGTCTTCCCTGAGGGTCACATCTCCTACGAGGTGCGACAAAGTCTTCCCGAGCATCGAGTTCTCAGCACCGGATCCTTCTTTCCCCGGTGGTACTATTTATGGTTCAAGAATTTCTCTCGTATGTTTCCGGACCACTTGGACGATTGTGGGTTAGAACTGGCGTCCGCCGTGGGAAAGCAAACAGTCAACGACAATTTGATCCATGCACTAGCAGAGCGGTGGAATCCGAGCACTTCTACCTTCTGGTTCCCATGGGGCGAGATGACGGTGCTGATAGATGAATTTTCAGAGATTATGGGATTGCCCGAGCCAGTTCATTCAGATACAACGGAGAGAAGCTTCTTCCAGTTGCGCGATACCGGTTTCTGATCGACAACCTTCAGGAAGAAGAAGTCGTATGGGATTACTTTGATCGTCAGGAATCACCTCCCAGATATACTTATGCATATGGCAAGCGATTCAGGCTACTTGGTCCCTTTTTCTGCGCATACTATCATCCAGAGCGGTGCGTCAGGCAATTCTCTCAGAGGCAGAAGCGCGTAGAGATTCGTCCACTATCAGGGGTTCTGCCAGAATTCGATCTCACATCAGATCAGTGGTCCGGAGCATACCATTCTGCCAGGCATGGCTGGGATTCCTTTGTCAGTCTTACTATTTTTCCTGGTCCTCGTGTATCTTCTGATTATCCGGAGTGGTGGAAAATTGTCTGTCCCCCTCCCCTCTGTCAAGTGTATTATTGATAAAATCATGTTTTTCCCCTCAATAAAATTCCTTTATTTTACATTTCACTTTGGTTTGACGACCTCGCCTAGGTAACAAGGCATATTTCCAGTTGTTTATTTTGCAAAGAATAGCAGCGCAATTGTCGTAACTCCAGCGATGACTCAATCCCTAGTAATGGGATATTATTTCAATTGTCTACCAAAATTCTCAACAAATATTTTCCTCCAAACCAAATTTCCTTCAGAAGCCTAACCATCAGTTCTACCTTGCAGAGAGCATCAGCAATATCCAAGAGAACATTTGTGATACCCGATGGTTCATACAAGATCCGGAAAGAAAACCTCATCAATCGAAGGTGTGGCACACTCGATCGCTTCGGAAGAAGAGATGGACTCCCTCCGATCAGCTAAAAATCAGGGACAACAGGTTGAGGATGACATTGATCCTCAAATGTACGTCATGTTCAAGAAAATGATGACCAAGATGCTGGCAGAGCAAGCTGAGGCCAGTACTGAGCAAATTCAGACCAAACATAAAGATAAGGGTCATACCGTCAAGAATATCAGCAAAAAGCAGAGTCGTCACGAGGAAATGTCTGATGAATCAGAATCAGCTGACGATGCTGACAAGGAATGTGAAAATAAATATGAATTCAGAAGGTCGACTCAGGGTCAGGGGTCGGCTTACAAATCCAAAAATCAGTCTGTTGACGACCCTACCCAGTCACAATTAAAAGATATGATGAGAATGGTCAAAGATCTGCAGGCCCGCGACAAGGGAAAGAAAGTCTTCACCAGCGAAGACTTCTATGATGGTTTAGATGGGGACGACAATCTGGATAATCTCCCCAGAAAATTTATCAAGTTTGATGGTTTTGGCGACCCTAAGGCTCATCTCGCCATGTTTTTCGCTGAATGTTCACGATTCAAGCGTGACAATCGGGCACTCTTCCTTTGCTTCCCTCAAAGTTTGGAAGGAACGACAGCTAAATGGTATTCAGAGCACATCAACCCCATAGAGCTGAAAGAATTTGATAAGGTGGTGAATATGTTCATTGAGCGCTTTCTGTTCAATGCTGAGGCGCTCCCGACCCTCAGCCACCTCTGTGGCCTGAAACAGAGAGAAAATGAAAAGGCTCGAGATTTTATCCACCGCTGGAGGTCAGCTTGCAATAAGATGAGAGACCCCATATCAGAAGGGCATGCTTTGTCCTTGATTCTAGGCAATTTCTCCCATCCTCTAAAAGGCCTCATCTCCACCGCACCATCCAGAACCTTTATAGAGTTAACAGAACGAGCCGAATGGCTCGAATTGAGTATGGAGAATGGCTTCTATGAAGGTTTCACTTTCACCAAGAACAGCAGTCAGAATTAGTCGAAAAGAAGACTCATTTCACTAATTCTGTCAGTAATAAACGAAATCATCGCAAGGGGCAGAATAAAGACTTCTGTTATGGGGCAGGAGGTTCAAACAAGAATGACCAGAAAGGAAAGTCGATCCCGCAATTCAACAAGCCGCTTCAGCTGGAGCAGGGACCAAAACCCCGAGAGAAAGTGAAGCACGAAGGATGGATCTATGAGAGGAAGTTCACTCCATTAGATCAATCAGTCGAGACTGTGCTCGCGTACTTGTTGACCAAGGAGATGGTCAAATTGCCCAGGCTGGTCGATCCTTCCGCTCCTATGGGAAAATTCAAAGACCAATTCTGCAAATTTCATCGAACAGTGGGGCACAACACTGAGAATTGCTTCGTTCTGAAGAACATTATTCAGGACCTTATTGATAAAAATCTTCTGGTAGAGGGTGCGGAAGATGAAAATACAGATATTCTAAAAGAGCCATTTCCTCGTCATTCTACAATAATCATTACCGAACAGTTGTTTCGACCACAGGAGCATATCAGGCCGTGCTCTGAAAATGACATGCAAGCTCAGCATCAAGTCCTGGTATTGCAGCAGGCTCGGTCCAAGGCCCAGAAGATGGACCTTATTTCAGCTTTCGGCAAATTGAAAGTATCTGACAAGCCCGCTGGGATATCTCCCGAGGTAGACAGAAGTATGCCATGGCTCCCTAAGCATCTCATTAAGTCCACCCCAAAGAAAAGCGGGACATCCACTCTAAAGCCTATTACAGCATTATCCAATGTCTCAATTTTGGACTTAACCCAAGCTTCCGCTAAACATCGGCAAGTATTAAATAATCTGCTGCAAAAAATCAAGGTGAAACCAAGCATAACTCCGGAAGACATGGCCCACATAGTCAATCAGGCCATGACTAATGCTCCAGTTACTTTCTCCGATGAGGATCTCCCTAAACCTCATGTATTTCACAACAATGCCTTGTATGTTGTGGTTCGAACCAGAGGGATGACAGTTCCTCATGTGTTGATCGATGGAGGCAGCAGCCTCAATATATGTCCAGAAATGACCGCCAAAGCTTTGGGCATTAAAGAAGAAGAATACATTCCGGATCCGATCACCATTTATGGATTCGACAATCATGGCCAAACAGCAAAAGGAAAAATATTCCTAGAGATCTTTATTGACTACTCGGTCCATTCAATTCTCTTTCACGTGGTCAATGTGCCGCCCACTTATAATCTACTTCACGGGAGACCATGGATCCACAACACAAACGCAGTACCGTCTACTCTGCATCAGTGCATCAAGTGGTCAAAAGGTGGTATGATCACGACAGTCTTAGGCGAAGATCCGGAGCAGAGGCTAGCACAGCCCATGGTTCCCAGGCCCTCTTTCACTACTGATATCCCTAGCATTAGGGGTATTGAAGAGGTCAACTTCGAAGAGGATTCAGGAATAATGCAGACGGCAGAGCAACCCGAGCATACAGTGGCTGCGACCCGATGGGGAGGTCCACAGTTCTTCAAGATTGGGGGACGAATTGATTACAGCACACTTAAGGGTCATCCTCTATTCTCCCAATTTATGAAGGCTAAAAAGGGATTTGATTTACTAGTAAAGCATGGCTACCAGCCTTTCCAAGGCTTAGGCAAAAATGAAGATGGTCGTCTTGAACCAGTGATTCCTCAGCACTGCCCTGAAAGGGCCGGATTGGGCTTTAATGGCCGAAGATCTCAGAAAAGGACTGTTTTCATTAAGGGAGCGCATTAGAAGAATTCCTTTGTCTTTCCTTTTCTTTTCTTTTGTCGGGATGATACCCCATTTCATTTTCATCATTGTCATTTTGATTAATTCTATCTTTCAATAAAGTTGTCAGTTTCCTTTGTCTATCTTGGTGCCATTTGTCTCTTTACTCCTCAATATTAAATCTTCACAAAATTGAAATCATTTTGCTCTTTTATCTTTCCAATTATTTTCAATAAAAGCAATTTATTTCATGATGAGCAATTTCCCTAAATCAATTTATCCTCCAATTTTCAGAATGTCTTCCCGATCTATCAAGAAGCTCGTCTTTAATCCAAAAGCTTGTTCGAAATCAGCAATAATTCATCAGGTCAGAATAAGAACAGAATGTAGTCAGACTGCAAGGCAGTCAGAAGAATCCACAGAGTTCGATTCAGCTCTTCAGGATCTGCCAGAATTTGCATCGGTTCAGAAGCAAGATGAGCCATCATCCTTAGTTCAAGATCCGACTGAGGATATTAATATCGGATCAGAAGACGATCCTAGAATTCTCAAGATTGGCAGTGGTTTGAGCCCAGGAGAGAAAGAAAGGCTCACTAATTTCCTCAAGCAGCATGAAGAAGTATTCGCATGGACTTATGAGGATATGCCAGGTTTAGATCCGAAATTGGTGGAACATCGCCTCGTTTTGAAGCCTGAGGCGAAACCAGTCAAGCAGAAGTTGAGAAAAATGGATACTCGAATCGAGCAACAGGTCAAGGAAGGACTTGAGGATCTGCTTAAAGCAGGATTCATTCGAGCAATTGATTACCCGGATTGGTTGGCGAATATCATAGCAGTTCCTAAGAAGAATGGGAAAGTGCAAATCTGTATCGACTTCCGTGATCTCAATAAAGCCACTCCAAAGGATGACTATCCGCTCCCAAACATTGATCTCCTAGTCGATAGCACAGCCGGGCATGCTATGTTCTCCTTTATGGACGGATACTCCGGATATAATCAAATCAAGTTGGCCGCTCGTGACCAATCCAAAACATCCTTTACCACGCCATGGGGCACTTTCTGTTACACGGTTATGCCTTTTGGGCTTAAGAATGCTGGAGCCACTTATCAGCGCGCTATGGCCGTTATATTCCATGATCAGATGCACAAGACTATGGATGCATATGTCGATGATATTCTGGTGAAATCCAAAGAAGAGGAAGATCACATCGAAGCTCTTAATCAAGTTTTCAAGCGACTCATTCTTTACAAGCTAAGACTCAATCCACAAAAATGTGTCTTTGGAGTCGAATCAGGCAAGTTGCTAGGCTTCTTGGTCAACAAGAAGGGGATAGAAATGGATCCCGCTAAGGCCAAAGCTATCATTGGCATGTCGCCCCTGACTAATCTCAAAGAATTGCGTAGCCTTCAAGGACGCATGCAATCAATTTGGCGATTCATTTCTAATTTGGCCATGAGATGTGAGCCTTTCAATCATTTGCTCAGAAAAGGAGTGAGGTTCGAATGAGGACTAGAGTATCAGCAGTCGTTCGAACGCATCAAGAAATATCTTCTCAATCCTCCTGTTTTAAAGCCGCCAGAATTAGGGAACCCCCTATTGCTATACATTTCAGTTAATCAAGTTGCTTGCGGCGGATTCTTGGCGCAATACGAAGAAGGCAGCTTGATAGAACATGCCATTTACTATGTGAGCAAGACTTTTATTGATTATGAGAAGAAATACTCTCAGATAGAGAAGACATGCCTAGCTCTGGTATGGATGTGTCAGAAATTGCGACATTATCTATTGGCGTCTGAAGTAAAGATTCTATCTAAATTAAATCCTCTCAAGTACGTTCTTGAACAACCATTTCTCAGCGGACGAATCGCCAAATGGCAAGTCCTATTAATACAATACGACTTAGAATATGTCTCTCAGCAATCTATCAAAGGCCAAGCAATTGCAGACCAATTAGCAGATTTTCCTCTAGCAGAGGATGTTAAAGTTGAGGATGATTTCCCCGATGAGCGGATCTGCAATATTCAACAATCCCCAATTTGGAATTTATTCTTCGACGGTTCCAAGAATATGGCAGGCATATGAATCAGAATTCTGCGAATCACACCAGAGAAAGAGATGATTCCCTTTTCTCTCAAACTAGATTTTCAGTGCACTCACAATATGGCCGAGTATGAAGCTTTGATACAAGGTCTGAAAATTCTACATGATTTCAATGTCAAAAGAGTGCATGCTTATGGCGACTCCTTGCTCATCGTCAATCAAGTCCTAGTCGAATGGCAAGTAAAAGATCAGAAATTACTTCCTTACCAGAAGATTGTCTCAGCTCTTGCCAACAAATTCGAAGAATTCCAACTTTTTCATATCAAGAGAGATTTCAATCAAGTTGCAAACAGTTAGCTAATCTGGGATCCATCATGTCTTTCAGGAGTGGAGAATCTTGTCGCTCATTTGAAATTGGCAGACTTGATCAACCCGCTTTCGTCCCAGTAGAGCAGATAAACCAGGCTGAGCAGAAGAAGAAGCCTTGGTATCATGATATCAAGAATTTCATTAAAACTGGCGAATTTCCTCCAGAATTATTAAAGAGAGAGCAGCGAGCAATTCAACGCATGTCTGCTCGATATTTTATTCTTGCCGACGTCCTTTATCGTCGTGGATTAAGTTCTGAGTATTCCAGATGTTTGGACGAAGAAGAAGCCAAAGAAGTTGTGCAAGAAGCACATGAAGGCATTTGTGGTGGTCATGTTGGCTATCAGACTCTCGTCAAACAAATCATCTGAGCAGGATATTATTGGAGAACTATGCAACAAGATTGCTATCGTTTTGTGAAGAAGTGCGTTCAATGTCAGATGCATGCGCCTTCCATACATGCGCCAGCGACATACTTGCAATCTGTCGTCTCGCCATGGCCATTTTCCATGTGGGCTTTCGATGTTGTAGGCCCCATCACTCCTTCAGCCTCCAATGGTCATAAATATTTTCTTGCCGCAACAGAATACTTTACTAAATGGGTAGAAGCAGTCACTCTACGCACAGTAGAAGGTCGACACGTGGTTTCTTTCATCCATAAGAATATCCTTTGCCGTTTCGGTATACCGCATGATATTGTGTCGGATAATGGCAGTCATTTCAAGAATGAGAGAATGAGGACATTCTGCTCAAAGTTCAAAATTCATCATCATTTTTTCGCTCCTTATTATCCTCAAGGGAATGGTCAGGCAGAGGCCACCAACAAGATTCTGATTTGAATCCTGAAGCAAACTTTAGAAACGGGCCGTGACTGGCATGAAAAGATTCACGATGCATTATGGGCATACAGAACCACCATTCGAACTCCAACGAATGCTACTCCGTCAGAACTTGTCTACGTGTAAACACCCCAAATTTTCACTCACTTTCTTGACATCGCCCTTAATTATCATATTTCAGTTTTTCAGAAGCAATAAAGGGCAAAATAGTCATTTTTAAAGATTGAACCTGGCAGAAAGTCCTAAATTTTACTCTTGAGCCTCAAAATTTCTATATTTAGGTTCAGAGACATCTTCAAATTGAAAATTTTTAAAATCCTTTTCCTGGAGAAGAAAGTAGAATTTCCACTTCCTGGTTCAGAGTGACATTTCACTGAAACATGTCTTTGCATCGCATTGCATGAACACTTTGCATCATTTCATTGCATAGCATATCAGTTTGAGATCCAGAACTCCTAATTTTCAAAATTGTCCATCCAGATTTGATTTTTAAACTTTTCAAAATTGATTTTTAAAACCCTGGGTTTTCAAAATTGCCAATCTTTCCCATTTTACCCCCAGGACTTTGAATTACAAAAATTTTTCTCAAGAAAAACAATCTGGATATTTGGATATTGATTTTAAAGATTTTATCTCAAAACTTTTTGCAAAAGATTTTAAATTTCTTTACAAATTTTGTTTTTACATTTATCCATATTTTTGCACTGAAAACCCAATTTTTCCAAATTCTTGAAAAACAAATAATGTTTTATCTCGTATTTTCAAATAAATGGAGCGAGACCCGCCTTTGAACTAGCATCATACTCAGACTCTCAGGTAAGTATCTTATTCTCAAATGGGAACCACCCGAAGTTCATTTTTGCAAATTTTTCTTTTTTATTTTATTTTATTTATTTATATTTTTAGTTAGTGGGCCCACACACATGTGTCACCCCATCTTAAAATAAAAGAGTTTATAAAACAAAATAAAGCTTTATTTTCAACAAATTTTTTTTAAGATGGCTGAGGTGGCATCTCCCATTTATTATTATCATTAAAATTTTTTTTTTTATGATATCACTATTCATTTTAGAAACAGTTTTAAAGAAAAAAAAATCACAGCCGAACTTGCTTAAAATACTCATTTACCTAAACTTTAGGAAAATGAACCCAATCTTTTTAAAACCCAAGATCCGCCCCTTTTTGAAAACGGCAAATTTTCAAAAACCAAATAAATTTTCAGTTTTAAAACTTTCAAAAAAAAAAAAAAAGTAACGGACCCCTAGAAGGAAGCTGCGATTTTTTTTGAAAGAGGGGTTTCAAAATCTTTAAAGAGGGGAGATTTGGGAAGGGCTGAGGAACCGGCTGGCGATTAATTTTTTTCGTTGGATTCTTATTGCAGAGGTCTTCTATCCAGAGGGGAGGTCTTTTGGGGGAGGCAGAGCGCAGGGGATTAAAAGAGGAAAAACCATTTTTTCCTAGAGGGAAAGGAAGAAAAGGCGACGTCTTCATCGACCTTCAGAGATTTCTTTCAAGCCATTCATTTCCCCATTTGCTTTCAGCCAACCCAACATTGGCATCCATTCCTCCATCCCCACGTTGTCACCCACTTCAGCACCATCAACACCCGATCTTCTTCAGCTCCAGCCGCAGGAGAACCACCTCCAGCCATCTGCATCTCCTCCAGCCCCAGCCATTGGAGGATCGAGAGCCACTTCAGTCCTCCATCCCCAGCCATTGGAGGATCGAGAGCCACTTCAGTCCTCCATCCCCAGCCACGTCTTCATCCTGCCTTCAACCCACCTGCAGAAGGAAACACCACCCAGTCTTCATCTTCTTCAGCCCTAGCCAGTTGCTGTCCGAATCTTCCATCATCTTCTTCAGCCCAGCAACAGAGAACGACTCTTACCTGTCTACAAGGTTCATTTGAGGCAGAAGATCTACAAGGCTGTTTACCCATTTCCTTCAGTCCGATAGAAGAAGATTGACCCTATCATCGTTGGTTACAGCTTCATCGGGTGTAGGGGATGTACAAGGTAATGCAAAGCTATGATTCTACCATACTTTCATTCAATTTTATTAAATCAAAATCCTGTTTGCAGTTTGTTAGCTGGAGTAAATGTAAGATGAATGTCCATTTATTGTTTTATTTTCAGCATAATAGTAGGATTTTTTTTTCTGTTGTGCATCATATCTACAACCCATCTACTGTTACATTACCTCTTTCCTCTTTGACATTTCATTTTTTTTTTCTTTCTGGTTTTTCTACATCTTTTGTTATCTTTAACATTTCACGTTTTTCTGGTTTTTCTGCATCTTATGTCATCTTTTGACATTTCACATTTTCTGCATCTTATGTTAGCTTTACCATTTCACGTTTTATGTTTTATGCATCTTATGTCATCTTTTGACATTTCATATTTTCTGCATCTTATGTTAGCTTTACCATTTCACATTTTTCTGTTTTCTGCCTATTATGTTAGCATAATTTAGATTTCTGCATCCTGTAGGATTTGACACTATTAATATTGGTTCAGGTAATTACCTATATTCATAGTAGATCTTAGTTCATATAACACCCATAGTTGTATTATATAGTGATAATCCTCTGTAATATCACAGCCTCTCTACTGTAAGATTTGTTTTTATTTTCTCTTCATCTTCTCTAGTTTTCACAACTCTATTTTCTCTTCTCTTAGTCTTCTTGAGTTATTGAAAGCAGGTTGTGCGTCATCAAGCTGCCTGTAGCAACATTGATGCCATGTATTGGCAACAGTATTGTCGCCCATTGGATTGGAGGCCAACATATATAACACAAGTTTACCCTTTTGCTTTAAGGTGTTATTTTCACCGTCTTTCTAGTTCTTCGTTTAAATGTCCATTATATTATTTAGATATGTTTGGTTCATTACAGTTTTCTTTTATTTCCTATTTTTAGCATACACAGATATGCAGTCTGTGATGCTAGTTTATTGCTAATATTCTTTGATATAGTTGATTAATTCTAAAACCTTTAACCTCTTAATAACATACAACCTACTTAGTAATGTTGTACAATATACGTTTTCCACCTATTGCATATTCCTGTTTAAGTTTTGCTGAATCACTGTGTTCCTGTTACCTGTCAAATTTCTGTTTTGGCTGCATAAATCAGTAAAATCTGCTGTAGATAAGAATACAGGTCTTTTTAAAAAGAAACCTGTCATAAATAGGGATATATATAGGTAGATATTGTAGTTTCTAGCATTATAACATATTTCTTGTTTATGAACCTTCTTAATATCAGTTCATAGCAGATGGTTCATGTGAGTTACACTCAGCAGATACTCACGCATGCCATATTGCCTAACATTTCTCGGTTATTAGTCATCTCACCTAGTAATTCCTACACTCACTGCAAATTTCAGTAGTGTTGTCTTCACCATACCATGTTATTATTTTCCCATACACATCATCCATTCTAATATGTAGTCTGCCTTTATTTAATAATGACAATCTTTGCATGCATAATATGTCTTTTACTTGTGTTAGTTGTACATTTTCATCTCCTGTTGCGTCTTCACCGCCACCACTTACAATGGTACTTTTGTACTCATACCCTTCTCATTTTTGCTGCAGGAGTGCAGTCATGATAAACAGCCCCCTTTATGAACGAATGTTTCCATATCCGTTCATGATCTCTTGACCATCTTTTGCACGCTTCATTATTGATATATAGAAAAGCTCTATACCCAATTTTATCGAAAAATATGATATAGTTTGGAAATTACGGCTGTGTAAAATTGCCTACAAAAACTGTATATACCTGTAATTTCTGGTTTTACCCATTATATGTAATTTCCATTAGCATATATATTTTCTCATTATAAATATATATATATCTATGTATATGTATATTTATTGTATATCTACCTATATGTATGCATACATATATATATATATATATGTCTATACATATATATACATGTATACATACTTAGATACATATATATATACATTCCTTCATGTGTACTTGTCATTACATATATTTTCCTTTTCTCTTATTCTTTGTAAATATATCTTCATTATCATATATCATTCATCATAAATTCAAGTATTTCTACATTTACTTATATATCTTTGTTGTATATATATATATACCCATTTCCTTGGTTATCTTGTACTAACTCTCATTTTGCAGGAAAATCTAGAAGATGCAGATTCCTTGGCTCCATTTCAATTTTCTTTTACTTTATGTTATGCAATGTAATAATCCAATGTAAACCTTGGAATAAGATTTACTTTTACTGCTTAGATTAGGCCGCATCTCATATAGTTTGATTTCAGTAATATCCTGATTATATGATGCATATATCTCAATTTTCTAAATTCACCGTGGATGAACACGAATGGCACATGCACCAACTCTTAGAGAGTTGATGAACTCGGTGGACTCCATATTTACAGCCCTAGTCGGAATATGGACGAGACCCAGATACATCATCTTTCTACCAGTCACACTGAGCCTACACTCTTAGGCTATCTTGAAAATGCACCTCATATTTCCAATGTTTTTCAAAATATTGTGAATTAATTCAAATAAACCCTGAATATATTCATGGCCACAGTCAGAATACATGAAGGATTTACTTTGGCTTAATCCACATTTTCCAATAAAATTTTCAGAAATCTTTTCAAAAGTGCATTCATTCATTCACATCATCTGCATCATTTGTTTTTCTCATGATTTTCTCAAAAGATTTTCACTTCATGGAATCGATTTTCTCAAGAAACTATGATGATATTCGGAGTTGGATTTCCCAAATCAAATGTTCTCCTGTGATCTTCCTTAAAAAGTTATTTTATTAAGATCCATTTTCAAAAGGAATTTTCATATTTCTCAAGAATTAGAAATCGATTTTCAAACATTTCAAAAGACAAGATTCTCAGGAATTCAATTTCCTAAGTTTTGAATTTCCTTCTCCAATGAATTTTTCCTACAAAATTTTCTATCGTTTTCTTAAGAAAATTCTCAAAAATTCGAGTTTTTCTGACAAATGCTTCCCTTTTCAAATATTCACCGTTTCTCAAGAATTCCTTATCTTTTCCCGAGATTCTCATTTCTTCATGATATTCCAAGTCTTTCTAAACTCTCTTAAAATTTTCCTGAGATTCCTATTTCCTCATGGTTTTCTCAATCTTTCTCAACTTTCTCAAGATTTTCCTGAGATTCCCATTTCTTCATGATTTTTCTAAGTCTTTCTAAGCTTTCTCAAGATTTTTCTAAGATTCTCATTTCTTCATGATTTCTGGATTTTATAAACTTTCTCAAGATTTTCTCGAGATTCTCATTTCTTCAGGATTTTTAAAGTTTCTATAAACTTTCTCAAGATTTTCTCGCGATTCTCACTTCTCCAAGATTTTCTAACTCTTTATAAACTTTCTCGAGATTTCAAACCTTCTTCGTCTGAGTTTTCCTAAGAGATTGAGTTCCATCTTTTTCCTGAGAAACGCTTTTCAACTCCAAATGTTTTCTAAGCATACATCATAGTTTTCCAACCCATATTTTACCAAATCTCATAGCACATGCCTGAATTCTCTGCGCTTTTAGGATAGAACACCATTTCGATGATTTTACTAAGTCAAGCATAATTTTGGTCCTTGGTTCGATTACCCCTGTTAAAGGCGGCAGGAACGGTCGAACCTCGTACCGACAGATCGAGCCCCATCCCATGGATTTTCCCGCAATTTTCAAAACGGAGGCGAGTATTTCAAAACAATTTCCAAAATCCGGTCAAGTTTGAATCGCGAAAGCATTTCCCACTCTCTTCCGCAAGGAAGGGAAGACGAAAAAAATTTTTGCGACGATAACACTACGGAACTGAAGTAGTACTGCCTCTACATGTTCAGAAACTTGCTCTGAAATTTGCATCACTTCTAAAATTACCTCTTGATCAGTATCAACAACAGCGACTGGTACAACTTGATTTGCTCGATGAAAGAAGGCTCAGAGCAGCAGAGCATGCTCAATCCTATCGCCAGAGGATAGCCCGACAATATGCAAAATCTGTCATTGAGAGAAAATTTTGGGTCAATGATCTAGTGCTCAGATCAACAACTTATCTCAGGCACCGCCCGGGTGGCAAATGGGCGCCAAATTGGGAAGGTCCTTATGTTGTCAAAGAGGCACTACCTCGCAATTCATATCGGCTCATCAATGCTGATGGAATAGAATTACTAGATCCCATCAATGCTCGACATTTAAAAAAATTCTATACTTGAACAATTCTTTATTCTTTGTAATTCTTCCAAATTTTCTTCAATAATAATCAAAATTCTTTTTCCCAGTTACACTGGGCATTTTAAAATTTTGTTTTTATCTACAAATATCCTGTATGCAGGCAGGATAAACAAATCTCTCATTTCACGCACTTATGCATTCATGTGCATCAATTTGCATTCATTTGCATACAATCGCATTAATAACGATCTGGTCAGTATTGAGATTTCAACTATCAATCCCATCACAATTCCTAACGATTCAAGATTGAAAGACAATCACCAGAACTGAACCAAAATCCAGTATCCAAACTGGTACATTTTTAAACCGGTATGCATACCGGTATCTTTTCAAAATCGAGCACTCGTGTTAGTGTTCCACTGAATGGTCATGTCAGTCGACCTCTTGAGTTCAGTCCTCGTGTTGATCACTCATCAAATTCCAATTTCCAATTATCAATTTCCAAATTTCCAATTATCAATTTCCAAATTTCCAATTTCCAATTTCCAATTATCAATTTCCAAATTTCCAATTTCCAATTTTCAATTATCAATTTCCAAATTTCCAAATTTCCAATTTCCAATTTCCAATTTCCAATTATCAATTTCCAAATTTCCAAATTTCCAAATTTCCAATTTCCAAATTTCCAAATTTCCAATTTCCAATTTCCAATTTCCAATTTCCAATTTCCAATTTCCAATTTCCAATTTCCAATATCAAATTTCAAAATTCCAATTTCCAAATTTCGACCTTTTGGTCACCCAATACCCAATTCCAAAAAAAAAAATTTCTTGCGAGAGATCCTTTTTATAGGGAGAGTTCGAGCGAGCTCGCTCTTTTCGCATGCTATCCAATTCGTTCACTTAGCCCCTTTTCAGGGAGAGTTTGAAGGGACTCGTGTCTTTGTGAACCGTTTGCAAAACAAAATTCCAAATTTCACACAAGGAACCCTTTTTATAGGGAGAGACTCGACGGAGACTTGCTTTCCTTGTGGCCCCATAATTTCAGACTAGGCCATTTCATCATGAAGGACCCTCTTTTCAGGGAGAGTGTGATGAACTCGTTCCTTCATGACCAATTTACCAACCTCACCAATTCCGGCCCCCTTTCCATAAGAGAAGCCTAATGTTAGGAAGTTTTGACGAAAGCTTAATTTCTCTTCGAAAGTTCATTTTGCAAACACCTCTTCTTTAGGGAAGAGAGGAGTAATTCCCAAATTCCAATTTCTGAATCTTCTCCTTTGGGGAAAGGAGAAGAGAATTTATGTCATGAATGTGTTGCGTTGTGCTTCAAATGCTCGATTTCACAAAAGGATTTTAAGAACATTTTGCCAATTTGTCATTAAATATTTGTTGATTTCAAAAATCTTTATTGCACAAAATTATTACTTCAGAATACCTCCACTATTACTTCCGAAAGGGCAATGCTTTCACGAAAAATGATTCAAAGTTCAAAATCTTTTTATTGGCCAACCAAAAGGATGAAGAATAAATCCGGATATGGCCAGCAAAGAGAATTCAATGTTGTTGCAAAGCCATGAGTGATTGATATTGATCGCAGTCAATGGCACATTTTTAAAGACCATTCTTGAAAAATAAAGCAGTAGAAATACCCTGGGTGATACAGAAAAATCCACTCAATTTTCATATCTCCTCAATCACCTAAGCTGCAATTAAATATCTGCAAAAGGGATCTCTCAATTGTCGTCAAGATGAAGGCAAATTAAGCGAGTCGACCCCCGGGGCCAAAGAAGATTTGGATCATCTCCAAGATGACGGAGTTTGTGACGGATCCTTTAAGAGAAAGTTCAAATCACCGTCGAGATGAAGGCGAGTGTGATGAGCCTACCGACAAACCCTAAAAGATATTTAATTTCTGCTATCATCAAGAGATTCCCAACCAATGAGCCAATAATCATCATGATAACCCCTGAGAGAAAAGAAGAATCAGAACATCTCTGAGATGAAGGAGTTTGTGATGTACCCTTCCAAAAAAAAGAAGAGAGAGACAAGTCAGGACATCTCCAAAATGAAGGAGGATGTAATTCCCGAAAAATCCAAGAGAGCTCCAATCTGCTAAAAAAAGAGTGCAGAAAGATCATCATGAGAAAAGAATCCCAGGATATCAGACAGCCAAATCTATCAAGAATCTTCTTTAATTTTGTGAAATTCTTTTATCAATATTCTTTCACCAATAGCTCTCGCAATATCAAGAATACTTTCTTTTCCGTCCATATCAAGGAAATTGATAGCTTCCTTGAAAGAAAGCCAATCGCAAGCAATTTGAATTCGAATCTTGATTCTACGGAGTTAAGCTCAGTCGGAGATAATACTTCAGGTAGAAAAGAAGGAATACTTTCAAAACAATGTGCATCATTTTCAATTATTTTGAATCAACAACAATTTTCAACATTCTGACAATATTTTCAAGTTATCCTGGCATGAAGCGAGAGCTTGGGGTTCATCTTTGGCGCATCCTGACACCATCCCTTTTTAGGACTTGATAACGGGAGTTTTCAAGATTTCTTCCCTTCTTCGGTATAATCTGAGCGCACGGGCTCTCAGATTCGCACACTTCCCTGTGACCCCACTGTCCCACCATAGACAGTCCAATTTCGGCTTGAGGTTAAGCCACCAATTCCAGCAAAAGGCAATTTCAAAAGTTAATTAGTCTCAGCAATGAGACGCCCAAAATCAATCCCTTTTCAAACTTTAGGGACCCCAATTTCCTTCCTTTTGCAAAAACCCTATCGGATTCATTGTGCGGAAATCCGAAGGTTCCATCACGGTCTTTTTTTTTTTAGGGTTCCGTCCATTTTCTGCCCAATCAGGTTAAGGGTACAAACCTGAGCCTCACGTGATGAGGTATTTCATTTCCCAATCAGGTTAAAGGTTAAGCCTGAGCTTCGTTCCATACGAGGTATTTCCCGTCCCATCCAGGTTAAGGGCAAAACCTGAATCTCACTTCTTTTGAAATAAAATTTTCTACTTATTTTTCATTTCATATCTACCATCATCACTTGAATTAAATCTTTCATACCCTGTCAAATTTATCTAACTGGGGCATTTTTATGGTTCAAATTTGTTGTGTTTTCTTTGCCACTAAGCTCGGCTTCTAACCGGCTTAGTAGCAAAGAGGGGCATCAGTAAACACCCCAAATTTTCACCCGCATCCAGTGTTTGTCCATTTCATATGTCATTGCATATCATTACATGTATTCTGCATATCATTTCATCGCATTGCATAGCATTGCATGTCGTTGCATGTCGTTGCATGTCATTGCATTTCATTTTCGAGATCTAGCACTCCTATTTCAAAACATTCAATCCAGATTTGAATTTTAAAGCTTTTATTTCAAAATCAATTTTAAAACCTGGGTTTTTATTCAATACTCTATCATTTTCCAACCCCAGGACTTTATATTTCGAAATATTTTCTCAAGGAAACAATCTGGATTCATTTCAAATTCAAATTTTAATCGATTTCAATTCACAGATGAGACCCATTGAGGTGGTGTCGATTCTGAATTCCTCTATTCATCAAATTTCTTAAATTTTTGAAAGTTTCAGTCCGATCAGGACTCTATCTCAGAGTCCTAATCCGGTCAGAAGTCTATTTTGAAATCTGTTTTACTTCTAGTTTTAGTCTTTTTCGATTATTGTCAAAATTTAGGTCATTTTACAGAGTCCAGTTAGTTCAAAACTCTATTTTAGAGTTCGGTCGAGTTAAGAGTCTAACCCTGACTATGTTTTCCGACTTATTTCATCATTTCTTGATAAAATCTTTCAAAATTTTTTACATTTGAATTCTAAAATTTAAAATCTCAGAGTCCTAAGAGTTCAGGACTCTAACTCGGAGTTCCAGTTCGCTTGAGACCCTATTTTCAAAGATCTTGAATTTCAAATGTCGATTTTAACCCTTTTTCAAAGCCATTTTCAGTGTTTATTTCAAAATTTCCAAAACTCGATGTGGGCCCACTCAGTTGGCACCATATCCAGAGGAATTCTAATTCAGTTAGAACCCTATGCCATTTCAAAAATTCTAATTTTAAGATTACTTTTGAAAATCCTTTTGAAAACTCCTTCAATTTCAAGTTTTAAAATCATCTTTTTGTAAAAACTCAAGTAGGGCCCACTCGGGGTGGCGCCATATTCGAGTAAGTCAGGGCAAGACTAGAGTTAGTCAGTGTATTGGTTAGTGTTAGAGGTTTAGAAGAGTCAAAATTCATTTTAAAAACTCATTTTGAAGTTTAGTTTTTAAAACTAGTGTTTTTAAAGGTTTTTAAAAGGTGTTTTAAAATTCAAATGTTAAAAAGGCCAAGTGGCATTACATTTGGGGATTTTTTAGGAGAGTCTAGGGGTTAATTAGGTATTAAATAGGATAATTTAGGCTAGGGGTAGGATAGTCTTTACACCCCAAAATCGCCCCCCTTAGAGAGTCCAAAAATTTTAGAAAACTTGATTTTTTAACCTAAACAAATTTTCTTTATAAAGAGGCCCCATGGGGGATGATTTTTCCAGCCACCTCCTATTGGATTCTTGGAGCTTCTCTCTCCTCTCCAGCCTTCCTCCATTGCTGCAACTCCAAGGTAAATAATTTCTTCAATTTTTAATATTTTATTTAGTGTTTTTAATGATTTAAACCTAGATCTAGGCTTGGACACCCCTCCTTATGAAGATCCAACCATGGTTTAACCTCAAGAACCATCAAGAATCAGCAAGAACGATCCAAGAAGGTGATCTAACCCTGTTTTATGTGATTCACAGGGATTTTAATCCATTAGAATTGATTTTAATATGATTCATTACATTATTAACCAATAAAATATATGATTTACTCTTTTAATGGGTTAAATCTATGTTTTAAAGGTGATATCAAATTCCATCCATTGATTCCCTATTTTTATTTTATTTTCATGGTTTATTCATGTTTGTTTTACGTTCTATAGCATAGAAATAATTTTTATTTACTGTTTTATGGTTTATTTTATTGATTTACATTAGTTAATGCATGGTTTTTCAAGTTTCTTAAATTTCTGTGTGTTTTAGGTTTAGAACAGTAAAGATAATGTTATTTCTTATTGAAGTACTCATTGTTTATTTCTGATTTTTTTATATGTGATGCATGCATGAGTTATTGAGTTACTGTAATAAAATCAGAGGTTTTGGATCTCGGTAACCCTGTCAAAAAATCAGACATCAAACCGGGTTTTTAAAGCTTTAAAATCGAGGTTAAAATCAAGAAGGTAACTTGCTGTGATGATATTTCTCTCATCTCATATTCGATTTTAGATCTGTAAAGTGCTATGGATTCACATTGAGTAGATCTGTCGGCTGTGAAATTTTCGGTTTTTTTGATCACTGTTTAGTATTGTTCCCCTTTCAGAGAATCTGTTTTTAAATTTAAAACTCGTTAGGGTTTACCAAAACTCTAATCAGACTTGTGTTAGTCATAAATCCCAAACCACAGATCCGATTTTAGATCAGTAAAAAGTGAGTATTGTTAGTTTTCTGTCTACTATTCACCACTAAAATTTCAGAGATTTTTGTTTAGGATTGCTATTTATGTCTGTATTTTCAATCTGAAGTAGCCGTTTTAATCCCTGTTAAAAGTGATATATTTTAGCTCAGATTGCCGGAAGGGTTTATCCCTAACCGGAGATGCTTTTTCCGATCTGTAAATTGGGAAATCTCTGCTTTTCTTCTTAGTTAGTCTCTGTAAAATTTCATAAATTTCTATGGAGATTTGACCCCTGGTTCAGGTCTTGGATTGAAACTGGTTGGTGAATTAGGTCAAAAATAGCATATTTTTAGGGTTTAATGCAATTTTCGGATTAATTCAATGTCAAAAAATTATTTTTATAATTCCAATTCGACATTAGGGTTATAACAAGTGCAGGTACCAATTTTTATGGAGTTTGGAATCCATTTGATCTCTGAATTAAGCAAATTGCAAAACCGGGTTCCTGAAAGATCCAAAAACACTGCTAAAATCACAGTTTTTGTGATATTATTGGATTTTCGTGCATAAGCATATATTTTTAGGGTTTAATCATGTTCATAATCATATTAGGATGCTTTAGGTTTAATTTGATGCTCATTTGATTTCATTTAGTGCATAAAACCTAAGTTTTTACCAAAATCTATTTCAGAAAACCCTGATTTCAAGGCCATAGTCTTGCTATCGGGGGCAATTTGGTCATTTGACCTCAATTTAGAAATCTTTAACCCTAATTTCCATATTTTTAATCATGTCACATCATATTTAGCTTAGCTTATTCCATTCAAATTTCAAAACTTGCATTTTATCCAAATATCTTTCTAAAAAACCCTAATTTCAAGGCCATAGTCTTGTTATTAGGGATATTTTGGTCATTTGGACCCCAATTTCGAAATTTCATATCTTATCTTCTTTATTTATTCCATTTTATTTCATATTTTATCATTTTTATTTAAGGGAATCAAGGAAAAGGCTTATATCTAGCAAAATCCAGTAATTTCTAGATATTACTGGATAAATCTAGAAAAGCCAACATATTTTCATTAACCAAGTTTTCTAGTTTTGCAGGTACATTGAAGACTTTATTTTTCATGTATTTAAATTTCAATAGTGGTGTAATTTGTAATTAAACTTTGAAATAAGAATTTACATTTCCTGCTTAGCTTAGGTTGCATTGCATATAGTTTATTTTTATAATTTTAATGTGTGATGGATGATGATTCATAAATATTTTTACAAATTCACCATGGTCTACACGAATGGCACATACACTAGCTTCTATGAAGTTTATAAACTTGGTGGAATTTGTATTTATGGCCATAGTCAGAATACGAATGATACTCAGATTTATAATCTTCACATTAGCCATATTCAGCCTACACTCTTATGCTAACTTCAAAAATGCACTACATTTCTCAAAAATACAAAAAGTATTTCTCAATTCCTCAAATCCATATTCATTCATTTCATGCATTTTCCAATTCCAATCTCAATTCAAAGAAGTTCATTTTCTCAAAATCTCCTAAGTCTTATAGCAAAATCGATTTTCCCAAAAGCAATGAATTTCAAAGAATATTTCAAGTGTTTTTCAAGTTCATAAACTCAATTTTCCAAAGTTATGTAGTCAATTTCAAAGTTTGAAGTTAGAATTTTTCTAAGTCTTATTCAAAAGAATATGGATTTGCCAATGATATTTCAAATATTTCTCAAGTTCCAAATTCAATTTTTCTAAGTTAGAATTTCAATTTCCAAGTTTGAATTCAGAGAAACCAAGTCTCTCAGAATCGATTTTCACCAAATGTCAAGGATTCCTCAAAATCGATTTTATTTCTCTCAGAAGTATATTTCAAATCCCAATTCACGATTTTCCAAGATTTACATTTTCTAAATATTTCAATCATTCAAAGCAAACATCATGTTTTCAAAAGGTGCATTTTCTGAAAATTCATAGCACATGCCTGATTCTATGTGCATTTAGAAATTAGAATATGATTTAGACAAGTTGAATAGAGTAGAGCATAAGATTGATCCTTGGTTCAATTACCCCTGTTAAAGGTGGCAGGAACGGTTGAACCTCGTACCGACAGGCGAGCCCCATTCTACGGAATTTTTCCGCATTTTTAAAAAGGAGGCGAGTTATTTTCAAAATCTTTTTCAAAGGTCAGTTTGATTTGCAAAAGGTTAAAAATTTTGCGATGATAACAGGTTTGGCGACCGAGATGGGACCTGTCTTCGCCTGATCAATTTAATGCTCTACTTAGTTCAAGTTGTCAAAATCGATTTCCATGGAATGTCAGCTTTTAATTTATGCTATCATGTGAACCTAGGAGCCTAGACTTGAACCCAGCTGACATGGAATGCATATAGACTAGGTATGGTTTGGTAGGACCATATTGAGGAGGAAATATTCATGCTCACATAGACTTAGGTCTAATACAACACTCCTCAATTTAGTAATTGTATGAAAACAATGTTTGCTTCTTCAAATATTTCAAAATTCTATCTCTTTAGGACTTAGAGCCCTCTGTTTTCTGGCATGTGCTCATATTTCAAAAACCACCCCACCTATATTGTCCCGGTCTTCACGTTGCTGGGCTCTCTTCCAGAACCATAGTTCGGGACAGAGCCTCACAACTGGGCCACCTATTTGGGTGAAACCCCCCCTGCCACGTACCAAGAGCCATAGTCCAACGTATATCGGCAGGTGCTCAAGGATGTTGGAAAACTTGAACCTAGAACCGGAGAAATTGATTTTATGCCACGTACATTGAGCCTTGGCTTGAGTATATAGGCATAACTGGATTGGATACAGATGATCTGAGCCTTAGAGTTCGGATTAAGGTCCCACAGCCATTTCAAAATTTGTGCATCTAGAGTCAGCTTTTAGGGAATGCTGTTTGTGCATACTTGTTTATGCAGAATTTGATTGAATATGTTATTTCCTTTTTATTTTCCATATTTTTCCCAATTTTCTAAAATACTGGATGATTTTCTCAAAATTCCCCAAACCTATGTCCATGTACTGTCCATGTTTTAAACCTTGGACGTTTTTCCAAATACTTCATTTTCCATTTATTTCTTCATATTTCATCAAACCCTGGACGATTTTCCAAATTTCCCTTAATTTCCTTCAAAACTTCAGGTGATTTCCCATCTTTCCTGTCTTCTGGATCTCGAATTTCCTACTTTATTTTTATCCTGCCTGCATTTCCCTCAAATTTCCTGTATTTTCCCAAGTCTTATTCCAATTTTCCATGTTTTCCAGTCTGATGGCATCCAGTCAGCTTGATTCAGTCTTCCCTGAGGGTCACATCTCCTACGAGGTGCGACAAAGTCTTCCCGAGCATCGAGTCCTCAGCACCGGATCCTTCTTTCCTCGGTGGTACTATTTATGGTTCAAGAATTTCTCTCGTATGTTTCCGGACCACTTGGACGATTGTGGTTTAGAACTGGCGTCTGCAGTGGGAAAGCAGACAGTCAACGACAATTTGATCCATGCACTAGCAGAGCGGTGGAATCTGAGCACTTCTACCTTCTGGTTCCCATGGGGCGAGATGACGGTGCTGATAGATGAATTTTCAGAGATTATGGGATTGCCCGAGCCAGTTCATTCAGATACAACGGAGAGAAGCTTCTTCCAGTTGCGCGATACCGGTTCCTGATCGACAACCTTCAGGACGAAGAAGTCGTATGGGATTACTTTGATCGTCAGGAATCACCTCCTAGATATACTTATGCATATGGCAAGCGATTCAGGCTACTTGGTCCCTTTTTTTGCGCATACTATCATCCAGAGCGGTGCGTCAGGCAGTTCTCTCAGAGGCAGAAGCGCATAGAGATTCGTCCACTATCAGGGGTTCTGCCAGAATTCGATCTCACATCAGATCAGTGGTCCGGAGCATACCATTCTGCCAGGCATGGCTGAGATTCCTTTTTCAGTCTTACTATTTTTCCTGGTCCTCGTGTATCTTCTGATTATCCGGAGTGGTGGAAAATTTTCTGTCCCCCTCCCCTCTGTCAAGTGTATTATTGATAAAATCATGTTTTTCCCCTCAATAAAATTCCTTTATTTTACATTTCACTTTGGTTTGACGACCTCTCTAGGTAACAAGGCATATTTCCAGTTGTTTATTTTCCAAAGAATAGCAGCGCAATTGTCGTAACTCCAGCGACGACTCAATCCCTAGTAATGGGATATTATTTCAATTGTCTACCAAAATTCTCAACAAATATTTTCCTCCAAACCAAATTTCCTTCAGAATCCTAACCATCAGTTCTACCTTGCAGAGAGCATCAGCAATATCCAAGAGAACATTTGTGATACCCGATGGTTCATACAAGATACGGAAAGAAACCCTCATCAATCGAAGGTGTGGCATACTCGATCGCTTCGGAAGAAGAGATGGACTCCCCCCGATCAGCTAAAAATCCGGGACAGCAGGTTGAGGATGACATTGATCCTCAAATGTACGTCATGTTCAAGAAAATGATGACCAAGATGCTGGCAGAGCAAGCTGAGGCCAGTACTGAGCAAATTCAGACCAAACAGAAAGATAAGGGTCATATCGTCAAGAATATCAGCAAAAAGCAGAGTCGTCACGAGGAAATGTCTGATGAATCAGAATCAGCTGACGATGCTGACAAGGAATGTGAAAATAAATATGAATTCAAAAGGTCGACTCAGGGTCAGGGGTCGGCTTACAAATCCAAAAATCAGTCTGTTGACGACCCTACTCAGTCACAATTAAAAGATATGATGAGAATGGTCAAAGATCTGCAGGCCTGCGACAAGGGCAAGAAAGTCTCCACCAGCGAAGACTTCTATGATGGTTTAGATGGGGACGACAATCTGGATAATCTCCCAAGAAAATTTATCAAGTTTGATGGTTTTGGTGACCCTAAGGCTCATCTCGCCATGTTTTTCGCTGAATGTTCACGATTCAAGCGTGACAATCGGGCACTCTTCCTTTGCTTCCCTCGCAGTTTGGAAGGAACGACAGCTAAATGGTATTCGGAGCACATCAACCCCATAGAGCTGAAAGAATTTGATAAGGTGGTGAATATGTTCATTGAGCGCCTTCTGTTCAATGCTGAGGCGTTCCCGACCCTCAGCCACCTCTGTGGCCTGAAACAGAGAAAAAATGAAAAGGCCCGAGATTTTATCCACCGCTGGAGGTCAGCTTGCAATAAGATGAGAGACCCCATATCAGAAGGGCATGCTTTGTCCTTGATTCTAGGCAATTTCTCCCAGCCTCTAAAAGGCCTCATCTCCACCGCACCATCCAGAACCTTTATAGAGTTAACAGAACGAGCCGAATGACTTGAATTGAGTATGGAGAATGGCTTCTATGAAGGTTTCACTTTCACCAAGAACAACAGTCAGAATGAGTCGAAAAAGAAGACTCATTTCACTAATTCTGTCAGTAATAAACAGAATCATCGCAAGGGGCAGAATAGAGACTTCTGTTATGGGGCAGGAGGTTCAAACAAGAATGACCAGAAAGGAAAGTCGATCCCGCAATTCAACAAGCCGCTTTAGCTGGAGCAGGGACCAAAACCCCGAGAGAAAGTGAAGCACGAAGGATGGAGCTATGAGAGGAAGTTCACTCCATTAGATCAATCACTCGAGACTGTGCTCGAGTACCTGTTGACCAAGGAGATGGTCAAATTGCCCAGACTGGTCGATCCTTCCGCTCCTATGGGAAAATTCAAAGACCAATTCTGCAAATTTCATCGAACAGTGGGGCACAACACTGAGAATTGCTTCGTTCTGAAGAACATTGTTCAGGACCTTATTGATAAAAATTTTCTGGTAGAGGGTGCGGAAGATGAAAATATAGATATTCTAAAAGAGCCATTTCCTCGTCATTCTACAGTAGTCATTACCGAACAGTTGTTTCGACCACAGGAGCATATCAGGCCGTGCTCTGAAAATGACATGCAAGCTCAGCATCAAGTCCTGGTATTGCAGCAGGCTCGGTCCAAGGCCCAGAAGATGGACCTTATTTCAGCTTTCGGCAAATTGAAAGTATCTGACAAGCCCGCTGGGATATCTCCCGAGGTAGCCAGAAGTATGCCATGGCTCCCTAAGCATCTCATTAAGTCCACCCCAAAGAAAAGCGAGACATCCACTCTAAAGCCTATTACAGCATTATCCAATGTCTCAATTTTGGACTTAACCCAAGCTTCCGCTAAACATCAGCAAGTATTAAATAATTTGCTGTAGAAAATCAAGGTGAAACCAAGAATAACTCCGGAAGACATGGCCCACATAGTCAATCAGGCCATGACTAATGCTCCAGTTACTTTCTCCGATGAGGATCTCCCTAAACCTCATGTATTTCACAACAATGCCTTGTATATTGTGGTTCGAACCAGAGGGATGACAGTTCCTCATGTGCTGATCGATGGAGGCAGCAGCCTCAATATATGTCCGAAAATGACCGCCAAAGCTTTGGGCATTAAAGAAGAAGAATACATTCCGGATCCGATCACCATTTATGGATTCAACAATCATGGCCAAACAGCGAAAGGAAAAATATTCCTGGAGATCTTTATTGACTACTCGGTCCATTCAATTCTCTTTCACGTGGTCAATGTGCCGCCCACTTATAATCTACTTCTCGGGAGACCATGGATCCACAACACAAACGCAGTACCGTCTACTCTGCATCAGTGCATCAAGTGGTCAAAAGGTGGTATGATCACGACAGTCTTAGGCGAAGATCCGGAGCAGAGGCTAGCACAGCCCATGGTTCCCAGGCCCTCTTTCACTACTGAGATCCCTAGCATTAGGGGTATTGAAGAGGTCAGCTTCGATAAGGATTCAGGAATAATGCAGACGGCAGAGCAACCCGAGCATACAGTGGCTGCGACCCAATGGGGAGGTCCACAGTTCTTCAAGATTGGGGGACGAATTGATTACAGCACACTTAAGGGTCATCCTCTATTCTCCCAATTTATGAAGGCTAAAAAGGGATTTGATTTACTAGTAAAGCATGGCTACCAGCCTTTCCAAGGCTTAGGCAAAAATGAAGATGGTCGTCTTGAACAAGTGATTCCTCAGCACTGCCCTAAAAGGGCCGGATTGGGCTTTAATGGCCGAAGATTTCAGAAAGGGACTGCTTTCATTAAGGGAGCGCATTAGAAGAATTCCTTTGTCTTTCCTTTTCTTTTCTTTTGTCGGGATGATACCCCATTTCATTTTCATCATTGTCATTTTGATTAATTCTATCTTTCAATAAAGTTGTCAGTTTCCTTTGTCTATCTTGGTGCCATTTGTCTCTTTACTCCTCAATATTAAATCTTCACAAAATTGAAATCATTTTGCTCTTTTATCTTTCCAATTATTTTTAATAAAAGCAATTTATTTCATGATGAGCAATTTCCCTAAATCAATTTATCCTCCAATTTTCAGAATGTCTTCCCGATCTATCAAGAAGCTCGTCTTTAATCCAAAAGCTTGTTCGAAATCAGCAATAATTCATCAGGTCAGAATAAGAACAGAATGTAGTCAGACTGCAAGGCAGTCAGAAGAGTCCACAGAGTTCGATTTAGCTCTTCAGGATCTGCCAGAATTTGCATCGGTTCAGAAGCAAGATGAGCCATCATCCTTAGTTCAAGATCCGACTGAGGATATCAATATCGGATCAGAAGACGATCCTAGAATTCTCAAGATTGGCAGTGGTTTGAGTCCAGGAGAGAAAGAAAGGCTCACTAATTTCCTCAAGCAGCATGAAGAAGTATTCGCATGGACTTATGAGGATATGCCAGGTTTAGATCCGAAATTGGTGGAAAATCGCCTCGTTTTGAAGCCTGAGGCGAAACCAGTCAAGCAGAAGTTTAGAAAAATGGATCCTCGAATCGAGCAACAGGTCAAGGAAGGACTTGAGGATCTGCTTAAAGCAGGATTCATTCGAGCAATTGATTACCCGGATTGGTTGGCGAATATCGTAGCAGTTCCTAAGAAGAATGGGAAAGTGCGAATCTATATCGACTTCCGTGATCTCAATAAAGCCACTCCAAAGGATGACTATCCGCTCCCAAACATTGATCTCCTAGTCGATAGCACAGCCGGGCATGCTATGTTCTCCTTTATGGACGGATACTCCAGATATAATCAAATCAAGTTGGCCGCTCGTGACCAATCCAAAACATCCTTTACCACGCCAAGGGGCACTTTCTGTTACACGGTTATGCCTTTTGGGCTTAAGAATGCTGGAGCCACTTATCAGCGCGCTATGGCCGTTATATTCCATGATCAGATGCACAAGACTATGGATGCATATGTCGATGATATTCTGGTGAAATCCAAAGAAGAGGAAGATCACATCGAAGCTCTTAATCATGTTTTCAAGCGACTCATTCTTTACAAGCTAAGACTCAATCCATAAAAATGTGTCTTTGGAGTCGAATCAGGCAAGTTGCTAGGCTTCTTGGTCAGCAAGAAGGGGATAGAAATGGATCCCGCTAAGGCCAAAGCTATCATTGGCATGTCGCCCCTGACTAATCTCAAAGAATTGCGTAGCCTTCAAGGACGCATGCAATCAATTCGGCGATTCATTTCTAATTTGGCCATGAGATGTGAGCCTTTCAATCATTTGCTCAGAAAAGGAGTGAGGTTCGAATGGGGACCAGAGTGTCAGCAGTCGTTCAAACGCATCAAGAAATATCTTCTCAATCCTCCTGTTTTAAAGCCGCCAGAATTAGGGAACCCCCTATTGCTATACATTTCAGTTAATCAAGTTGCTTGCGGCGGATTCTTGGCGCAATACGAAGAAGGCAGCTTGATAGAACATGCCATTTACTATGTGAGCAAGACTTTTATTGATTATGAGAAGAAATACTCTTAGATAGAGAAGACATGCCTAGCTCTGGTATGGATGTGTCAGAAATTGCGACATTATCTATTGGCGTCTGAAGTCAAGATTCTATCTAAATTAAATCCTCTCAAGTACGTTCTTGAACAACCATTTCTCAGCGGACGAATCGCCAAATGTCAAGTCCTATTAATGCAATACGACTTGGAATATGTCTCTCAGCAATCTATCAAAGGCCAAGCAATTGCAGACCAATTAGCAGATTTTCCTCTAGCAGAGGATGTTAAAGCTGAGAATGATTTCCCCGATGAGCGGATCTGCAATATTCAACAATCCCCAATTTGAAATTTATTCTTCGACGGTTCCAAGAATATGGCAGGCATAGGAATCAGAATTATGCTAATCACACCAGAGAAAGAGATGATTCCCTTTTCTCTCAAACTGGATTTTCAGTGCACTCACAATATGGCCGAGTATGAAGCTTTGATACAAGGTCTGAAAATTCTACAGGATTTCAATGTCAAAAGATGCCTGGATGCTAACAAAACTTATCGATGTGGTTAATGTCGTAGTGAAGCGAAGCATATGAATACTGGAGGAAATGAGCGTAAATGCATATATGCTGTGGAGCGTGATGAAATCAAATACAAATCAAAACTTAGAGAGAAACATGAGGTTGGAGTACAAATAAATAATTGAAAGAAAAGCGGAGAATGAAAATCAGAGGACAATCACTGCAAGCTAAATTGAAAAATACGAAAGGGGAAAATGCAAACCAACTAAAAAAAAATGGAATGAGAAACTAGACATAGACAGGAAATCGGAATAAGCAGAGGAAATCAAAGTGAATTTAAGCACAAACAGATAATGGAAAAACAGTAAATTGAACACAAAAAAAAAGAAAGAGAAAAAAAAAGAAAAAGAAAATGAAATCAGTAAAAGGCCATATTAAGCTTCCTTGTCAAACTTAGTGAAATTCAGTAAGACTCCGTTAATGGCGTTCAAGTTTGATCTTGGCCTCCAGACAAACTTACCAGAGGATGTTTTACTGGAGGTCAATTAAAAGTAGATGGGGGGAGGATTTCCACGGATCGTTGTTTATATGATTCATTGGTAGTTGGGTATTCAATACCCAGAGGCGCCTCATCTGAATACCAACGGCAAAGCGCAATGAGTGACACATTTTAGGAGTACCAAGTGAAATTGCAGAGAAACAAATTAGGAGAAAATAGAGAAAAATGAAGAAACATGGCAAACTGGAATGAATAAAAGGCCCTCCGATGTTATCTAAGATCAGAAATCAAAGTATAAAAGATAACTAAAAGAAAAGAAACAAGAGATTTAGATGTTGGAATCAGCGGATTCCGTCAATGTTGCAACGGGTGGATCGATCCTGCTATATGCAGGTCGATACCACCACTAGTGCATAAAAAAATAAATAAAGAAGAACGACAATCAAGACAAAGAAATAATGTAGGTACGAGAATTTTTTCACAGAATATCAAAGAAAAAGAGAGATTACGATCACTTACCGTGATTTTCTCGAGCGGTGATTGACCTTCAGTCGGCTAAAAAAAAGGGGGATCGGATCGAGCTCGGTGATAAAAGAGAGGTGAGAGGCGACGCAAGAATGATCGATGCTTTTTCAATTTTTCAACCCCTGTTCACAAAAACCTTTTCTATTGCTGCAAATCTTGATTTTCCGAAATCGGCTGCCGAAGGAGAGTCGATCTTCAATCGCTTAAGGTGGACGTCTCAGGGAGCCTGGGGATGGAAAATGGGACAGAGAGCCTCGTAGACGACGAAGAGGATGAAGGTAAAAAGGGGGAAGAGATGGGTGATGATCGATGGTGGAAATGCGATTTGTGGCGAATGACGAATGTTGCTCCCCAAAAATCTCCTCCTTGTCTTCCCCTCCTGTGCGTGCTCTTATAGGAAAGCAAGCGAAGGCTCGAGACGGGTGAGGCCATTGAGGATGAGGCGTGCGAGGGTTTTGGAGGAAGATTGCACATGGGGGTGTTTGGTGGAAGCTTCGTGAAGGTGGAGATGGAGGTTTGTTGCAGATCCATGGTTGAGAAAGGGGGAAGGAGTGAAGAGAGAATCAGAGGGGGCTGAGGGTTTTGGCTTTCTCCTTTTTCCTTACGAAGGAAAACCCTAAAAGAGGGTTTTTGCGGAGGAGCCCCTCTAATTTCCGATATTTTGCAAAGAGGGGGCTCTTGAGGCTTTTAGCGAAAATTGATTTCCTTAAAAGTTTAAACTCATTTGCTTTTCTCGACATTTTCCAATTTTTTTTTGGTTTTTGACAGGATTTTTCCATTTTTTTTGTATTTTTGGAACAAAAATCTAAGTTTTTATACGAAAACAAAAATTAAACACTAATTTTTTTGTATTTTTTTAAAAACATATTTACAAAAGTATTTTTCTGAGAATTTCAGACCATTTCGGGGAAATTTCTTCAGAAGAATGGGTTTTGACCCAGGTTTTGAGAAAATGTTCGAGTTTTAAACCTCGAATTGAGAAATATAATTCGATGGATCCAAACGGATACCGGACGAACTGTCTGAGCTTTTCAAAAGGTTAGTTTGGAAATTTCGAGAATTTGATTTTAAACATTGGACAATGAAGCTCAAATTTGGATCTTTTATCTGGATTCGGATCCGAAATTGAGTTAGATACACAAAATGAGTTTAATTTCAGAAAACTTGAGAAATAATATGGAATTTATATTTAAAAGTGACTTAATTACCCAGAAAATGAAGATAAAGGGCAAAAAGGGAATATTTACAAACTTTTGAAAAATTTGGGGTGTTCATAGATGCCCCTCTTTGCTACTAATCCGGTAAAAAGCCGATTTTAGTGGCAAAGATAACACCCCAAATTTTTGAAAACTGCCCCAGTCAGCAGATCTGAACTGAGTGTGGAAGAATTTATTTTGAAAGCATGACTTTTCAGGCTTAGAACCTTATCCTGAATGGTTTGAGGGGGACGAAATCCTCGAAAATGATATGACTGAATAGATAGAAATGAGGAAATCGTGATGGGACTTTGAGTGAAGGTCCCAAAAATGGTGAAGGATTTGATCAAGTCACGTGAGTGAGGCGAGATCAATTTTTTGGAATGAGTCAGATTTAGCCCTTAACCTGGATGGGACGAAGATATATCGAGATAATTTGGGATGGGGAAAGGAATATAAGTGAACCTCGATGGGACATTTCTGAGAGAAATGCCTCGTGAGGTGAAACTCTAGCATGATCCCTTCCTGAATGGATATACAGAGCATGGATTCCTCGATTGGAAGAACCGCGATGGGACTGGAGGAAAACACCTCGTCGAAACAAGACTCAGGTTTAACCCAACCTGAAAAAGGAAAATACCTTGAGGCACGAGGTTCAGGCTTAACCCTTAACCTGAAAGGGATGACCATACAGAATCCTCGAACGAGAAAGCCGTGATGGGACAACAAATGCATCGCAAAAGCGAGATTCAGGTTTAACCCTTGACTTGAGTGGGGGGGGAATCACATGAAGTTCTCAAATGAAGAAACCGTGGAAGGACTAGAAATGATATATAGTCGAAATGAGACTCAAGTTTAACCCTAATCTGAACGGAAAGATACCTCGTGGAACGAGGCTCAGGCTTAACCCTTAACCTGAAAGGGGCGACCATACAGAATCCTTGGATGAAGAAACCATGATGGGACCTTCGGAATTTGGATGAACAAATCCAGAAGGGGTTTGCGAGAAGAGAAAAATAAGAGATTCCCTAAAGCTTGGAAAGGGGATGATCTGGGGTGTCTCATTGCTGAGACTAAATCAACTTTCTAAAAACAGACGACCTCTCGCAGAAGGTTTTTGAGCTATACCTCGAGGAGTGAGGTAACAGGTTTAATCCTTAGCCTGAATGGATACAGAATCCTCGAGGAGCGAGGAAACTGCGATGGGACCTCTAGACTTTGCACAACAAGTCCAAGAGGGGTTTGCAAAAGGATGAAAATGGGGCTCCCTAAAGCTTGAAAAGGGGTTGATCTTGGGCGCCTCATTGCTGAGACTGAAGATAGCTTTTGACAATAACAGACTTTTTGCAAAAAGTTCAGGTTTAACCCTTATCCTGAGCGGGAACTGTCTATGACAGGACAGTGAGGAAGACAGGGAAGTGTGCAAATCTGAGAGCGCTCAGATCAAACGGAAGGAAAAGTTCTTTTCAGTCCTAAGGAGGGATGACGTCAGGATACGTCAAAACGAATATCAAGTTCACACTTCATTTTGGGATAATGAGAAAGTATTACCAATAAGATGCCAAAATTGTAGTTGATTCAAAACGATTGAATTGTGCATGAAAATATCACCTCTTTCTACCTAGAGCATTAGCTTCAATTGGGCTAACTCTGTAGAATCAAGAGTCAAATTCAAATTTATTGTTGTTGAGCTTCTTTAAGGAAGATATCAATTTCCTTGATATGAAAAGAGAGGAAATATTTTCAGCTTCATAAAAGCGATTGGGTGAAAAGATATTGATAAAAGAATTTCACATAGATAAAGACGATTCCTGACATTTTTGGGCAGTTTGATACTCTGAGCATTTCCCATGACGATCTTTTTGCACTCTTTTGAGTCATGGAGTTTTCTTGGTCTTTTTACATCATCCTTCATTTTGGAGATGTCCTGACTTTTCTCTCTTTTTTAAGGAAGGGTACGTCACAAACTCCTTCATCTTGGAGATGCTCCGATCCTTCTTTTTCTTTCTCAGGAATTAGGCTGATGATATCAGTTCATTGGTAAAAAATCTCTAAATGATAGCAGAAATCAAATATCTTTTAGGGTTTGTCGGTAGGTCCATCACACTCGCCTTCATCTTGACGGTGATCCGAACTTTCCCTGGAAGGATCCGTCACAAACTCCGTCATCTTGGAGATGTTTCAAATCTTCTTTGGCCCCGGAGATCTAGCTCGCATAATTTGTCTTCATCTTGACAACAATTGAGAGATCCCTTTTGCGGATATTTGATTTATAACTCAAATGACTGCGGAGATATGGATTGGGTAGGTTCTTTTTTTACTGCCCAGAATATTTCCACTGTCTTACTGCCAAAGAATGGTCTTTAAGAATGTGCCATAGCTATGATCAATATCAATTCGCTCATGGCTTTTCAACATCATCGAATTTTCCTTCGCCGGTCATATCGAAGATTTTTCTTCATCCTCTTGATTGACTAACAGAAAAAGCTTGAATTCAGTTCTTATTTCGCAAAAGTCTTGCTCTTTTGGAAATAATACTAAAGATAGTTTGAGGTAGTTCTTTATATGATAAAAATTTTGAGATCAACAATGACTTGATAACAAATTGGCAAAATATTTTTAAAATCCTTGATGAAAGAAATCGCTTGATATCGAATCGACACGTTCGTGAAAAAATTCTCCTCTCTTTTTCCCCAAAAAAAGAGAGACTCAGGCTTAGCCCTTACCTGAATGGGAAGTCGGAAATACTCCTCTCTTCCCTGAAAGAGGAGGTGTTTGCAAGACAGAACTTTCGAAGAGAAATTAAGTTTTCGTCAAAACTCCCTATCTCTAGGCTTCTCTTATGGAAAGACGACCGAAAAACAAAGTTGAGAAAATATCACAAAGGAACGAGTCCATCGTACTCTCTCTAGAAGAGGGTCCTCTGTGAAGGGGTTGGCCAAATATGAGAAAAATGAGAGCCACAAAAGAAATGAGCTTCCGTCGAAGCTCTCCTTGGAAAAAAGAGTTCTTTTGTATAAAGTTGGTTGTTGTTTTGCAAATTGTTCGCGAAGAAAACGAGTCCCTTCAAACTCTTCCTGAAAAGGGGGTTCTTGCGAACGAAAGATTGTTGTATGCGAAAGGAACGAGCTCCCTCGAACTCTCCCTGAAGAGGGTCCTGCGCAAGAGAAAAATGATTGATTTGTTGATAAAATGATGACCCGAAGGTCGAAATTGAGATTTTAGAGCTTGAATGATGATGATTGGTTAGTACAAAGACTGAACCTGGAGGGCTAACTGATCAGTCAGCCAAACAACTAGCATGAGCTCTAGATGTACCAGCACAAGCACTGGATTTCGATAAATGCCCCAGTACGAGCGCTGGGTTTTCGAGAATGCACACCAGTACGAGCACTGGGTTTCCGAAATGCACACCAGCACGAGCACTGGGTTTTTCAAAAGAAGAGTTGAAAATGAGACCGACATTCGAAGATACTTGAGAATTAAGCGAGAATGATTGCCGGTGTTTCAGGATTATCTCTTATCCTGAAGGGGAAGTTCAAGTTTGTCCCTTAACCTGAAAGGAAAAAGTTCAAGGAGAACTCCGATCCAAATGTGAGCATTAGATTGACAGGGCGATTCAAGTCGAAATTTTGAAAAAATGAGGATATACAAAAGCGAAAATCCAAGTCGGGACTCAGTTTTTCAAATATAAGAAATGAATGAGAATCAAGTTTTTGAGGACTCGAATTCTCGACACCACGTTTTGTCCAAAGCATTGGATTCAAAAGGAAGTTCAAGTCGGAACTTGAAGCTTCAAAAAAAAAAAATAAGAATATACAAAAAGGAAAATCCGAGTCGGAACCCGATTTTCAAATATAAGAAATGAGTGAGAATCGAGTTTGGAAACTCAAATTCTCGACACAACGATTTGTCCAACACGAGCATTGGATTCAAAAGGAAGTTCAAGTCGGAACTTGAAGCTTCAAAAAAATAAGAATATACAAAAAGAAAAATCTGAGTCGGAACCCGATTTTCAAATATAAAAAATGAGTGAGAATCGAGTTTGGAAACTCGAATTCTTGACACAACGATTTGTCCAACACGAGCATTGGATTCAAAAGGAAGTTCAAGTTGGAACTTGAAGCTTCAAAAAATAAGAATATACAAAAAGGAAAATCCGAGTCGGAACCCAGTTTTCAAATATAAGAAATGAGTGAGAATTGAGTTTGAAAACTCGAATCCTCGACACAACGGTTTGTCCAACACGAGCATTGGATTCAAAAGGAAGTTCAAGTCGAAACTTGAAGCTTCAAAAATAAGAATACACAAAGAAAAATCCGAGTCGGAACCCGGTTTTAAGAAAATAATGATAAAATGGAAAATGAAATTCTGAGTCGGAACTCAGATGGGAAGGAAACGATTCCAACCCGGGAGTCAGAACTTGAAGGATTGACAAAAGCATGAATAGATTTTGACGATGGAGATGAGAGATTCATTCGAGATCCTTGACCCAAGGTGGCCTAAGATCCGAATTTATTTATGATGGCTTCAGGATTTTCCCCTATCCTGAGGGAATATAGAACAAAATTTGATATGAATTGAAGAATTTATGGGAAATAATTCAGGTTTATCCCTTAACCTGAAGAAGAATAAAATTTATAAAAATGAAGAAGAATTTAAAGAAATTTATTGAAAATTTATTTTGAAAAGGAATTTTCACGGGTAACAGTGGTGCTCCTATGAGGGGTATCAGGATTATCCCTTATGCTGGATGGGAACACCTCGGACAACGAGGGTAAGGTTTTTCCCTTAACCTGAGGGAAAAATAAATAAAAGAATACCTCATGGGAAAGAGGTATCAGGTTTATCCCTTAACCTGAAGGGGTTTTAAAGATAAAGGAATAAAATTTGATAAAACTTAATGAAACTTGACAAATTGATAAAATTGACAATAAACTGATAAAATTTGATTAGATTAAAAAATGAAATGAACGCAATTTAATAAAGATAACCAAGTTAACAAAAAGCTAGTAAGATTTTTAGAAAAGGATTCGTCTATTCTTGCCTGCATATGATGAAGGAAAATGAGCATAGATCCGAAATAAAAATGCCCCAGTATCAGGGAGAAGAATGTGAGAATTCAATGGAAGATTGATTGCTTTATTGACAAAGAATTTTTTTTTTGAAGAGTACAAAAGGCTATGATGAACAATTTAAGTATAGAATCTCTTCAAATGCAGAGCATTAATAGGATCTGGCAGCTCCACTTCATCTGCGTTGATCAAACGATAAGAATTGTGGGGCAGCGCCTCTTTAACCACATAAGGGCCTTCCCAATTGGGTGACCACTTGCCCTTCGGCCGATGCTTGAGATGAGTTGTTGATCTGAGCACGAGATCATTGACTCGAAATCTTCTCTCAATAACTGACTTGGCGTAATGCTGAGCTATCCTCTGTCGATAGGCCTGAGCGTGCTCTGCTTCCTTGAGCCTTTTCTCATCTAATAGATCAAGTTGTACCAACCTCTGCTGTTGATACTAATCAAAAGGAAGTTCGATAAGCGATAAGTGCGGGCTTCTGAACGTGGAGAGGTAATACTACCTCGGTTCCATAAACAAGCTCTGAAGGAGTAGCATTGGTTGGGGTCCGAATGGTGGTTCGGTATGCCCAAAGCGCATCATGCATCTTCTCGTGCCAATCGCGGCCCGTTTCCACGGTTCTTTCTAGAATGCGAATCAAAATTTTGTTAGTGGCCTCTGCCTGGCCATTTCCTTGAGGATAATAAGGAGCTCAGAAGTGGTGATGAATCCTGAACTTTGAGCAGAAGGTTTTCATCTTCTCATTCTTGAAATGGCTGCCATTGTCTGACACAATATCATGTGGGACGCCGAAACGGCAAAGAAGATTCTTATGGATAAACGAAACCACATGTCGGCCTTCTACTGTTCGCAGAGTTATGACTTCGACCCATTTGGTGAAGTATTCTGTAGCTGCGAGGAAATATCGGTGGCCATTAGAAGCCGAAGGAGTGATTGGGCCAACCACGTCGAAGGCCCACATCGAAAAGGGCCAAGGAGAGACCACAGACTGCAAGTATGCGCCTGGCGCATGAATGGAAGGTGCGTGCACTTGACATTTGATGCACTTCCTTACAAATTGATGGCAATCCTGCTGCATGGTCTTCCAATAATATCCCGCCCGGATGATTTGTTTGATGAGCGTTTGGTAGCCGACGTGACCACCACAAATCCCTTCGTGTGCCTCTCAAACAATTTCCATGGCTTCATCTTTATCTAAGCATCTGGCGTACTCAGAACTGAATCCACGGCGATAAAGAGTATCAGCAAGGATGAAATAACAGGCTGACATGCGCTGAACCGCGTGTTGCTCCTTTTTTGGCATTTCCGATGGAAATTCACCAGTTTCAATAAAGCTTTTGATGTCTTGGTACCAAGGCTTCTCTTTCTGAGTGGCTTGATTCACTTGCTCAGCTGGAATGTAGGCAGGTTGATCAAGTCTGCCGATCTCGAAGGAACGATAGGATTTACTGTCTTTAAAAGATAAAATGGAACCCAGACAGGCTAGGCCATCTGCTATATGATTGTACTCTCTCTTGACATGGTTGAGCTGAAACTCTTCAAAGTTGCCTATGAGAGCTAAGGCAATCTTTTGATAAGGGATTAACTTTGAATCCTTGACTTGCCATTCAACATTAACTTGGCTGACAACAGGTAATGAGTCGCCGAAGGCGTGTACTCTCTTGACACCAAAGTCTTGCAAAATCTTGAGGCCTTGTATTAGAGCTTCATACTCGGCCATATTATGAGTACATTGGAAGTCGAGCTTGAGGGAGTAAGGGAGCATCTCCTTTTTAGGAGTGATTAGCAAAATCCCAATCCCTATACCGGACATGTTTTGGGCCCCGTCAAAGAATAGAGTCCAAATTGGGGATTCCTGAACACTGCAAATGCGATCATCAGGGAAATCATCTTCCACTTTGATCTCTTCTGTCAATGGGAAATCTGCCAACTGATCTGCGATGGACTGACCCTTGACTGACTTCTTAGAAACATATTCCAAATCGTACTGCATTAGGAGGACTTGCCATTTTGCAATCCGTCCAGTAAGGAAAGGTTGCTCAAGGATGTACTTGAGAGGGTTAAGTCTTGACAAAATTTTGATTTCTGAGGCCATCAGATAATGTCTCAGCTTCTGACACATCCATACTAAGGCTAGACATGTCTTTTGCATCTGAGAATATCTCTTCTCATAATCGATGAAAGTCTTGCTGATGTAGTAGATGGCATGCTCTATCCGACTACCTTCCTCGTACTGTGCAAGAAATCCGCCGCAAGCATTATGGTTGACGGAAATATATAAAAGGAGTGGTTTTCCGAGTTCTGGTGGCTTCAAAACAGGCGGATTGAGGAGATACTGCTTGATGCGCTCAAATGAGAACTGACATTCTGGTCCCCATTCAAATTTCACTTCTTTTCTCAACAAGTGATTGAAGGGTTCACATCTCATGGCCAAATTGGAGATAAAGCGACAGATAGACTGAATGCGACCCTAAAGGCTTCTCAGCTCTTTAAGATTAGTGGGAGGCGGCATATCAATGATCGCCTTTGCCTTGGCAGGATCTATCTCTATGCCTTTCTTGCTAATCATGTAGCCAAGCAGCTTGCCTGACTCTACCCCGAAGACACATTTCTGTGGATTGAGTTTCAATTTGTAGAGGATAAGTCTTTCAAAGACTTGGCCGAGAGCAACAAGATGATCCTCTCCTTCTTTGAATTTGACCAGGATGTCATCCACATAGGCATCCATGTTCTTGTGCATCTGGTCATGAAAGATAACTGCCATTGCTCTCTGATAGGTTGCCCCAGCATTCTTGAGCCCGAATGGCATGACCGTGTAACAAAATGTACCCCAAGGCATGGTAAAGGAAGTTTTGGATTGATCACGAGCGACCAATTTGATCTGATTATAGCCTCAGTATCCATCCATAAAGGAAAACATGGCATGGCCTGCCGTGCTATCGATCAAAAGATCGATGTTGGGGAGTGGATAATCATCCTTCGGGGTTGCTTTGTTCAGATCTCTGAAATCAATACAGATTCGGACTTTGCCATTCTTTTTGGGAACTGCCACGATGTTAGCCAACCAGTCTGGGTATTCAATGGTCCAGATGAATCCTGCTTTTAACAACTCTTCAAGTCCTTCTTTGACTTGCGGTGCTACTCGAGGATCCATTTTTCTGAGTTTCTGCTTGATTGGCTTGCAATCCGGCTTCAGCACTAGGCGATGCTCGACCCACTTGGGATCTAAGCCTGGCATATCCTCGTAAGTCCAAGCAAAGACTTCCTGATGATGTTTGAGGAAGTAGATGAGCCTTTCCTTCTCATCTAAACTTAGACTGGAACCAATTTTGAAGATTTTTGGATCGTCTTCCGAACTGATGTTAACCTCCTCTATCGGATCCTGAACCATCGGCGATGGTTCATCCTGCTTCCGAATACTGGCGAACTCTAGCAACTCTTGAATCGCCGAGTCGAATTCTGCCAATTCTTCGATCTGCTCAGTCACTTTGCTGACTTCTGCCCCTGCCTTTGCCTTGCAGATTCTGGCCGGTTTGGATTTATTTTGAGAAAAAATGATATTGATGACGAGCTTTTTGAGCGATTTAGGAGCCATGATCTCGGCAATCCTGAAAGCGCAAAGAAGGTTTGTTTTGAGAAAAAAAGGTTTTTTGAAAATAGCCTTTGGTACAGAAGTAAAGAATGACAATCATGGGATATAAGCAAAGAATTTGTGCACATTAAGATGAGGAATAGGAATCAAAATTTCATTGATTTAAGTAACTTTGGTATTTACAGATGTTTGAAGGAAATAAAGAGACTAGGGCAGATCTTTTGCCCCTTACAAGATGACTTTAAAAGGAAAAAGAAAACAGAAAAACACTGGCATTGTCTTTTTCACTGGGCTCCTTTGACGAAAGTGGTCTTCTTGCCGGATGATTGACCTGTGAAACCCAAGCATCTACCTTCAATATGCCAAGCAGGGACGATCGGCTCCAGAATGCCATCTTCATTTTTGCCTAGGCCCCTGAAGGGCTGATAATCGTGCTTCATCAGAAGATCAAACCCTCTCTTAGCTTTTGAGAACTGAGGAAAAAGAGGGTGATTCTAGAAGGAAGTGCAGTCGAGGCGCCCACCTAACTTGAAGAAGTGAGGTCCCTGCCACTGGGTTACGACTGCAACATTTTCTGTCGGCTGGACTTCTTTCAGCTTTAGCATGTCCAGGCTTTCACTTAGATTGATCTCATCGACTTCCCGGATGCTCGGGATGTCGGCAGTGAAAGTAGGACGGGGAATCATTGACTGCGGGAGTCGCTCTTCCGGGTCCTCTCCTAGGACCGTAGTGATCATGCCTTCCTTCGACCACTTGATACATTGATGCAAGGTTGATGGAACAACATTAGCGTTGTGGATCCAAGTGCGCCCAAGCAATAGATTGTATGTAGGCGACACATTGACCACATGGAAGAGCACGGTGTGCACCGAATAATTGATGAAAATTTCGAGAAATAACTTCCCCTTGGCTGTCTTCTCATGGTTGTCAAAACCGTAGATCATGATCGGATCTGGGGTATATTCCTCTTCTTTCAGTCCCAAAGCCTTGGCCGTCATTTCAGAATAGATATTGAGGTTGTTGCCTCCATCGACGAGCACATGAGGGACTGTCATGCCCCTGGTTCGCACCACTATGTACAAGGCGTTGTTGTGGAAAGAATGAGGCTTTGGCAGATCCTCATCAGAAAATGTGATAGGTGCGTTTGTCATCGCCTGATTGACCATTTGAGCCATGTCTTGTGGTGTTGTGTTAGCCTTGACCTTGATCTTTCTGAGCAGATCTTTTAGCACTTGCTGGTGCTCGGGTGAAGCGTGGGTCAGCTCCAGGATAGAAATATTGGATAAAGCAGTTATTGGCTTCTGAACTGACCCTGAAGCCTCTTCTTTCTTCGAAGCTGCTTTGATAAAGCGCTTTGGGATCCTGGGAACTAGCTTGGCAATGTCTGCCGTCACTTTTGTTGTTTTCTTGTTGCTAGAAAATGCAGTGATATCCACCCTCTTGGTGAAAGACTATGCTTGACGAAGGACCAGGACCTGATGTTGATCTTGAATGTCCTGACTAGAACACGGCTGAATGCTATCTTGAAGAGTGAATGTCTACTCCGTGATGACTGAAGCTAAATGCTTGGGAAATGGCTTGGACAAGATTTCTGGTTGCTCTTCCTCATCTTCGATCAATAAATTCTTATCAATGCAATCTTGGATGTTCTTAAGAACAAAGCAATGCTCGGTATCATGTCCAACGGTCCGGTGAAACTTGCAGAATTTATTCGTCCATTTTCCCATAGTAACGGGTGGATCTGCCACTTTGGGGAGTTTGACCATTCCCTTAGACATCATATATTCCAAGATATCTTCGCGAGATTGCTCCAGAGCTGTGAACTCTTGATCATAACTCCAACCCTCGTGCTTTGGCTTCTCTGGATGCTTTGCTTCGGGCTGAGGTACTGACTGAACGGGCTGTGGCTTGACAAACTTCCCCTTCTGGGCTGCAGAGTTTGTCCTTTCGGCCCTGGAGTGCCTTGAGTTCTTGCTGCGATTTTTCTTGCTCTTTTTGCTGCCAGAGCTGCCGCTGCCCTGATTTGAAAATTTTGTGGAATAGGCGACGTGCGCCTTCTTCTTCTGATCAGGATTCCCTCTGACAAAAGGATATCCTTCATATAGACCATTATCCAAACCAGTCTCGAGCCATTCGGCTCTCTCTATTAGTTTGATGAATGATTTAGCGGGCGAGGTAAAAATGAGGTTCCTCAGGGGCAGGGAAAAGTTGTTTAAAATAATCTATAAGGCATGCTCCTTTGGGATGGGAACCTTCATTCTATTACAGGTGCTTCTCCACCTGTGGATGAATTCGTTGGCTTTCTCATTCTCATTCTGTTTTAAACTGTACAAATGGTTGAGTGTTGGTGAGGCTTCAACATTGAACATGAAGCGCTCAATGAACAAGTTAACAAGTTTATCGAACTCTCGTAGTTCGATAGGATTAATGTGGTCTTGTTATCATCGCGAAATTTTTACTTTTTGCGAATCAAACTGACCTTTGAAAAAGTTTTTGAAAATAACTCACCTCCGTTTTTAAAATGCGGGAAAATTCTGAAGAATGGGACTCGCCTGTCGGTACGAGGTTCAACCGTTCCTACCACCTTTAACAGGGGTAATTGAACCAAGGATCAATCTTATGCTCTATTCTATTCAACTTGTCTAAATCATATTCTAATTTCTAAATGCACATAGAATCAGGCATGTGCTATGAATTTTCAGAAAATGCACATTTTGAAAACATGATGTTTGCTTTGAATGATTGAAATATTTAGAAAATGTAAATCTTGGAAATGATATCACATGGAAAATCGTGAATTAGGACTTGAAAGATATTTCTGAGGAAAGCAAAAATCGATTTCTGGGGAAATCTTGAGATTTTATGAAAATCAATTATGAGAAAACTTGGTTTTTCTGAATTCCAACTTTGAACTTGAAAATATAACTTGAAATTTCAAATTTTGAACTTGAGAAACACTTGAAATATACTTTGAAATTCAATGTCTTTGGGAAAATCGATTTTGCTATAAGACTTGGGATATTTTAAGAAAATGAACTTCTTTGAATTGAGATTGGAATTGGAGTTGACAAATGCATGAAATGAATGAATATGGATTTGAGGAATTGAGAAATACTTTTTGTATTTTTGAGAAATGCAGTGCATTTTGAAATTAGCCTAAGAGTGTAGGCTGAATGTGGCTAATGTGAAGATCATAAATCTAGATATCCTTCATATTCTGACTATGGCCATAAATACAAATTCCACCAAGTTTATAAACTTCATAGAAGCTAGTGCATGTGCCATTCGTGTAGACCATAGTGAGTTTGAATATGCATGAATCATCATCCATCACACATTAACATTATTTAAAAAAATAAACTATATGCAATGCTGCCTAAGCTAAGCAAGAAATGTAAATTCTTATTCCAAAGTTTAATTACAAATTACATCACTATTGAAATTTAAATACATGAAAAATAAAGTCTTCAATGTACCTGCAAAACTAGAAAACTTGGTTAATGAAAATATGTTGGCTTTTCTAGATTTATCCAGCAATATCAGGAAATTGCTGGATTTTGCTAGATATAAGCCTTTTTGCCATGATTCCCTTAAATCAAAACGATAAAGTATGAAATAAAATTGAATAAATAAGGAAGATAAAATATGAAATTTCGAAATTGGGGTCCAAATGACCAAAATACCCCTAATAACAAGACTATGGCCTTGAAATTAGGGTTTTCAGAAAGATATTTTGATAAAATGCAAGTTTTGAAATTTGAATGGAATAAACTCAAACCAAATATACTATGACATGATTAAAAATATGAAATTAGGGTTAGGGATTTCGAAATTTAGGTCAAATGACCAAATTGCCCCCGATAGCAAGACTATGGCCTTGAAATCAGGGTTTTTAGAAAGAGATTTTGGTAAAAATTTAGGTTTTATGCACTAAATGAAATCAAATCAGCACAAAATTAAACCTAAAGCATCCTAATATGATTATGAACATGATAAAACCCTAAAACCATATGCTTATGCACGAAAATCCAATAATATCACAAATTTTGTGATTTTTGCAGTGTTTTTGGATCTTTCAGGAACCCGGTTTTGCAATTTGCTTAATTCAGCCATCAAATGGATTCTAAAATCCATAAAAATTGGTACCTGCACTTGTTATAACCCTAATGTCGAATTGGAATTATAAAAATAATTTTTTGACATTAAATTAATCCGAAAATTGCATTAAACCTTAAAATATGCTATTTTTGACCTAATTCACCAACCAGTCTCAGTACAAGACCTGAACCAGGGGTCAAATATCCATGGAAATTTATGAAATTTTACAGAGACTAACTATAAAGAAAAACAGAGATTTCCCAATTTACAGATTGGAAAAATCATCTCCGGTTAGGGAGAAACCCTTCCGGCAATCTGAGCTAAAATATATCACTCTTAACAGGGATTAAAACAGCTATTCCAGATTGAAAATACAGACATAAATAGCAATTCTAAACAAAAATCTCTGACATTTTAGTGGTGAATAGTAGACAGAAAAATAACAATACTCACATTTTACAGATCTAAAATCGGATCTGTGGTTTGGGATTTATGACTAACACAAGTCTGATTAGGGTTTTGGTAAACCCTAACGAGTTTTAAATTTAAAAACAGATTCTCTAAAATGGGAAAAATACTAAACAGTGATCAAAAAATCCGAAAATTTCACAGCAGACAGATCTATTCAATGTGAATCCATATCACTTTACAGATCTAAAATCGGATATAAGATGAGAGAAATATCATAACAGCAAGTTACCTTCTTGATTTTAACCACGATTTTAAAGCTCTAAAAACCCGATTTGATGTCTGATTTTTTTGACAGGGTTCCCGAAATCCAAAACCTCTGATTTTTCTACAGTAACTTAATAACTCATGCATTCATCACATATAAAAAAATCAGAAATAAACAATGAGTGATTTAATCCGAAATAACATCATCTTTACTGTTCTAAACCTAGAACACACAGAAATTTAAGAAACTTGAAAAACCATGCATTAACTAATGTAAATAAATAAAATAAACCATAAAACAGTAAATAAAAATTATTTCTATGCTATAGAACGTAAAACAAACATGAATAAACCATGAAAATAAATTAAAAACAGGGAATCAATGGCTGGAATTTGATATCACCTTTAAAACATAGATTTAACCAATTAAAAAGGGTAAATCATATATTTTATTGGTTATTAATGCAAAGAATCATATTAAAATCAATTCTAATGGATTAAAATCTCTGTAAATCATCCAAAACAGGGTTAGATCACCTTCTTGGATCGTTCTTGCTGATTCTTGATGGTTCTTGAGGTCAAATCCATGGTTTAATCCATGAAGATGATGGTGCCAATGGCTAAATCATGCTTAAAACAATGAAAAACATTAAATAAAAACTAAAAATTAAAGAAAAACATTACCTTGAGGTTGCTGCAATGGAGGAAGGGCTGGAGAGGAGAGAGAAGCTCCAAGAATCCAATAGGAGAGAGATGGGAAAATCGACCCCCCTTATGCCTCTATTTATAATAAAAAAAATTAGGTTTAAAAGTTGACAATTTTGAAAATTTTGGACTCTAAAGGGGGGGGGGGCGATTTTGGGGTGGAGTTACCTAACTACCCCTAGTCTAAATTATCCTAAATAGTTCCTAATTAACCCCTAGCTAATCCTAAAAATCCCCCAAATGTGGTGCCACTTGGCATTCTCTCACATTGGGTTTTTAAAACACTTTTAAAAAGCTTTAAAAACACTAGTTTTAAAAACTAACTTTCAAAAATGAGTTTTTCAAAATGGTTTTGACTCTTCTAAACCTCTAACACTAACCAAGACATCAACTAACCCTAGTCTAGCCCTGACTTACTCGAATATGGCGCCACCCCGAGTGGGCCCTACTTGAGTTTTTCAAAAAGCGATTTTAAAACTTGAAATTGAAGGAGTTTTCAAAAGATTTTCAAAAGTAAACTTAAAATTAGGATTTTTGAAATGGCATAAGGTCCTAACTGAGTTAGAATTCCTCTGGATATGGTGCCAACTGAGTGGGCCCACATCGAATTTTGAACATTTTTGAAATAAACACTGAAAATGGCTTTGAAAAGGGGTTAAAATCAGTATTTGAAATTCAAGATCTTTGAAAATAGGGTCTCAAGCGAACTGGAACTCCGGGTTAGAGTCCTGAACTCTTAGGACTCTGAGATTTTAGATTTTAAAAGCCAAATGAAAGAATTTTCAAAAGATTTTATCAAGAAATGATGAAATAAGTCAGAAAACACAGTCAGGGTTAGACTCCCAACTCGACCGAACTCTAAAATAGAGTCCTGAACTAACTGGACTCTGTGAAATGACCTAAATTTTGAAAACAAACGAAAAAGATTGAGAATGGAAGTAAAACAGACTTCAAAACAGACTCCTGACCGGATCAGGACTCTGAGACAGAGTCCTGATCGGACTGAAACTTTCAAAATTTTGAGAAATTTGATGAATAGAGGAATTCAGAAGCGACACCACCTCAATGGGTCTCATCTGTGACTTGAAATCGATTAAAATTTGAATTTGAAATGAATCCAGATTGTTTTCTGAGAAAATATTTCGAAATATAAAATCCTGGGGTTGGAAAATGACAAAGTATTGAATAAAAACCCAGGTTTTGAAATTGATTTTGAAATAAAGCTTTAAAATTCAAATCTGGATTGAATGTTTTGAAATAGGAGTGCTGGATCTCGAAAATGAGATGTAATGACATGCAATGTTATGCGATGCAATAAAATGTATGCCGAATTCATGCAATGACACATGAAATGTAAGTACTGGATGAGGGTGAAAATTTGGTGTGTTTACAGGTCTGCATACCACCTGTCCGCTACCCCCTCTAGGCTGCGAGGAAAGCAAATGAACAATGCTCGGTTGTCTTTCCTGAAATGGCCGCATTTAGCATAGAAAGTGGCCAAATGAGCCTTAGGGTTGCTTGTTCCGTCAAATTTAAGGAACTTGCGAGGGAGGTTTTCCAGATTGTCATCCCCATCTAGGCCACGGTAGAAATCTTCACCAGAGTAGGTCTGCTTGCCCTTGCTTTTGGTCTGGATATCCTTGATGGCCCGATTCATTTCTTTCATCTGCTCCTGCATCGGATCATTAGCCAGAACGGGCTCGTTTATGGATTCGGGCTCTACAGCGGTCTTTACAAACTACAGCGGAGGATTCTGATGATAAACAAACTGTTCTTCCTCTTCTGATTCCTCTTCAACTGATTCTGTTTCTTCGGAAGTGGTGTCAGGCTGTTTTTTCTTTCTGATGATTTTGACTGGTCTCTTCACAGCCTTCTTCTTTGGCTTTCTTTTTGGAGCAACCTCCTTCTGACTGGCCTCAGCCTGTTCTGACATCATTCTGGTCATCATTCTTTTGAACAGGTTGTACATAGCAGGGTCTATGTCATCGGTTTGATTCTGATTCTGCCCCCTGACTGACTTAGGAGAGCTTGTCGCTTCGACTTTGTTGTCGCTGTGCTGAGGGGCAGTTTCCTTTCCTACTCTGGTTTGAACCATCTTGCAAATGCCAGTGATTTCTGCAGAGATAAAAGAATGGTTAGAGCTTGGAGGAATTTTACGGCCCTTCGAGAAAAGACAGGAAAGAAGGAATTGATAGACAATTTAGACAAGTTATCCCATCACCAGGGATTGGATCATCACAAATTTTGCGATAATTGTGTCACCATTTTGCGGCAACAAAAATGCGCCTTATGACTGTGATCATCGCAAATTTTTTCCTCTCTCGTGGTTTTTCTCTCTTCCTTCTCTTTTCCTTTTCTAACCCCTATTTTCCTCCTTTTTGAAGGGAGAAGAATAAAGGAAAGGAAAGAAGGAGAGAAGAGAAAAGAAAGAGAGAGAGAAGAGGAACTCTTTTGCGGGTTTTCACTTGACCTTGATTTGAAAGATATTTAGCAAATAACTCGCCTCCGTTTTGAAAATTTGCGGGAAAAATGGAGAGAAGGGATTCGCTCGTCGGTACGAGGTTCGACCGTTCCTAGCGCCTTTACCAGGGGTAATCGAACTAAGGATCGAATCTATGCCTTTTACTTTGCCTAAATATAATCTAAGAATTTATTCTAACTCTAAATGCACAGAGAATCATGCTTGTGCAATGCAAAAAAATGTATGCTCATTTTGAAAGATGTTTTGAAAATTTCCAAGTGTTCTGAGATGGACTTGATAAGGGAGTGAAGAAATGATTTGAATCTAACTTAGAACTTTTGAGATGGATCAGAGTAGTTCTAAGTTTTTGAAATGAATCAGAATTGGAAGAATAAATGAGAAAGAACGATTTGAAGCTTTTTAAAATGAAGGAAAGTGAAGTCTCAAAAAAAAAATGAACTTTGAATTTGAACCTGAATTTAGGAAAAGAAATGAACACTTTGAGATGGAATTGAATTTAGATTTCTGAAGTTGGAAATTTGGAATGGATCTGAGAAATCCGGATGGTATTTAAGAATAGAAATGGATTTTGAATTTAATCCTGGATTTAGGAGAAGAAGATGAAATTTGAAAGTGCAATCTTAAGATTTGAAATCAGGACAAGCTTGAGAGATCCAAATGATATAGAAAGTAGAAAAAGGGATTCAGACGAGATCTGAAAATGGAATTGGATTTGAAATCTAGAATTTAGGAATGGAATTGGATCTAAAAATGGATTTAAGAATTTGAAATCTGAGATCCGATGTAAATTTGGATTCTGAATCCTAAGATGGATTTGGATATGAAGTTTGAGATCCAAAAGTGGAATTGGATTTTTGGATCCTAAAGTAGATTTGGATCTGAAGTCTGAGATCCGAAAGTGGAATTGGACTCTGGACCCTAAGATGGATTTTTTTTTTTTTGGATATAAAAGTCTGAGATCCAAAGAGTGAAGATTTATACTTGAAAATCTGGATCCAAGTTTTAGGATCTAACTTTTGGATTTTGGAATTTCAAAATTGACTTTGAGAATTTAAACTTTTGAATATATAGATGAATTTCAAAGTCAATTTGGATTTTGAATTTGAAACTTGAATTTGAATTTTAGAAAATGAATCAAGAATCTCAAAGTAAGATTGAACTTTGAATTTGATTGGAGTTTTGAATATAAATTGAATTTGGAATTTCAAAGTCAAATTGAACTTTGAAATCTGATTTTGAATTCGAGATTTTGAATATGAAATGAATTTGAAATCTCAAAGTTAAATTGGACTTTGAGATGGAAAACGAAAATAGAATTGAAAATGAAAATAGGATTTTACAAGAATTGAAGATTGATTGAAGAAGATATCAACATCACTTGGATTTTGGAAAAGAATTTTGAAAATATGATGCTATTCTATCTTAAATGATGAATGAATTTAAATAACTTTGAAATTGGATTTTGAAAATCATATTTCATTCTTCAAATGAATTAAAATAAGATTAAAAATATAATACATCCTTGACTATGGTCATTGAATATATTATATAATGATCTATATTTAAATTCAGGGGAAGAATAAAACATATTTTTGTGCTTTTATTGAGTTTAAAATGAAATTAACTCTCAATATACCCTGACTATGGCCATTGGTATATATTTTGAGCCAATTTTAAATTAAACTTTAATAAAAGAAGGAAATATTTGAAAATATGATTATTTTTGAAGAGGATCCAGTGTGGGTCCAATGTCATTTTATAAAAGATAAAAACCCTAAGTTTTGTTTACATCCTGACTATGGCCATTGATGTAAATCATCAACTTGGGATTAAATACCTTTTATGCAATGGTGCACGTGCCATTCGTGTTCCCATTCGTGAATTTTTGAAAACAAAGGAGAAGATATGAGAACAAGTGATTCATGATATTTATAATGCTCATTCATTCTATCTAAAACAGAAAATGTAAATTTTCATTAAGATCTAACTATTACAATGCATAAAATCGAATTTACAACTTCAAGTAATGATCTTTTTCCTCGTATTCCATGCAAAACACTTGATTAGTATGAACGTAGAGGAAGTTTGTATATATCATATGAATATCAATGGCAAAAATTCATATATCAAGATATAAACAGTGAAAAGATGGAGAATGACATTATATACCAATATATGTACATGCATGCTTAGATATATGTATATGTATATGAGCATATGTATGTATATATTCATATATGTATGTATACTTAGATATATATGTATATATATATCCTGTATGGCATGCCCTCAATGTAGGTGGATGAGGATTGGCTGCATGGGTGTGTAGATGGTGTAGAGGCAAATGGTAAAACTTGAATTTTCTAGGTGGTGTGCAAAGGGGACATAGGGAAGGCTGCTGAACCTAATTGTGGGGAAAGAAGAAATGTGCAGGTGTGACAGGGAACATTACCATCAGGTAATGGCTGCAAGGGATATGGCTGGACAGCAAAGGTGCTGTGCACAGGAAAACACAAGTGCCTCTGGAGGCTGTTTGGGTATTGACAATGAAGTGGGTAGCAATGTAGGGTATGAAAAGTGTTAAGTATTTCAACATAAAGGCTGGATACTCTAAGATGATGGTGGCAGTGGAGAAGATATAGGATGTGCATCAACAATAGGTAGAAGTTGATAAGACATAAATGTGGAGTGTGTAACTGGAACAAACGAAGATGGTACAGGGAATAACTGACAGGTTGGGTAAGGTGGAATGTTTGAAACTGCTGCTGCAAATGCAGTAAGCAAATGGGATTTAAGCGAGTAGCAAGGGTGCAGAGCATATAGATGCTGACATAAGTGGAAAGATGATATGGGAGTTTTGATGCTTCTGCAGTCATCCGAAATGGGGCTGTAGCAGTGCCTAAGCACTGCTGTAGCTGGGAAAAGGCTATAACTGCGGGTGATGGGTTTGGAAGTGAGGTCCCTGCATAGTGGAATACACCTATTGTTGTAAATACAAGAGTAATGAGGGTGTCGCAAATAGTTGCAGGAATGCTTAAGTGAATATCAGTGATACGCATATGAGACAACATGCTGGAAGGTGCCACTAGAAAACATGAAGGTGGATAGTATATTTTACAGATGGCAAAGGGGTTGCAGCTGATAAAGAAAAACAAAGAAAATTTTCTATGGAATATAATGATGTACTGCCAGTGTTGTTGTGAAAGTTTGGCTGGAGGTAGTGAATATTTACAACAAATGTAAATTGGAGCTAAGCCTTCAGTTTTGAACTTAGCAAATCTCTGTTTTTACAGCAAATCAAAAATTGCACAAGGGATGCGCTGAATAAGACATTTGCCAAAAAAAAAAAATCATAAAATGAAACCTGTTATAAGCTTCCAAACTAATATCATATGTCTATATACCCTGTTATGAATAAAACCAATGCCCACAAATAAAATTTACTGTATATACTTATCTACACTCAGAGGATCCAAAACCAGTATTAACGCCAACTGTTGATTTTTTTTTTGTGTTAGGGGAAATCTAAACTATATGGGAAGGAAGGGTTAAACTGTTGTAAAATACAAATGACATTAGTAGTAATGTGATGGGTTTTACGAAAAATAATTCTCAAATCAATGTCAGCTGTGGGGATTCTTAATGAATTTAGACCGAATACTTCAAATTATGATGTTTCGTGGATATCAATGGAATCTGATTCCACAGAGAGATGAACATAAAAGAGACTCTTGCAGCAAATCTTACCATGGATCATGATGAAATACCAACAAAAACCAAACCCAGAGATTAATAACAGGGTTTATGCTAATATAATGCTATTGATATTGTATAAATAAAACTGATCAGAAGAGAGAAGATAATAGTTTAAATGCATTTCAGTTAATGAAGTGGGTTATCAGGAATGAAGTTAGAACTAAAATGAAATGCTAAGTGGGCAAGAGTTTTTAATGCCTAAACCCAGTAAATAAAAAAAAATTGCATCAACACTTGTATTTATAAAGGTGGAAAGCATAAAGGACGCCATACCCAGAAAACGCAACGTTGTTGAGCTGCAGGTCAACCCTTTACCCTTTTGCAAGAAATTTAAAATCTAAAGTGCATCTCCAGACCAGTATACACTGAAGCAACACTATTGGATGGTTCTGCTACACATTTTGACACCACAGTAACACTTCAATCCAATCAAGAAAATGAAGATGGGTTATCTATCATCACCAAATGCCTCTCTTTCTCTGCATAACTTTTCTTAAATATCCCCCCGCCCCCATAAACCAATAACTATGCCACCCTCTCACCCTTTCACACATTTCACAAGTTCAGCAACGATGGGTACACATGAACTCACATGAATTGCCAAGAACAAAACAGAATCTGTTCTAAATTTGCAGAAAACTTTTATGCTAAAGCAGACTTACAAATTCAGGATGCGAGGAATTATAGAATCAAAGAGCCTACTCTTCTTAACATCAGTCGAATCTTTGGCTTGACACTCGCTGGGTTCGCCCAAATTCCTCACTTCAGCATCAACACCTTCCTGGTAATGACCTGTTTCAGCCTTGACAACAGCCCCAGGATTATGTTGGCTGGAAGTAGCTTACCTTTATTTAACGCACTGGAGATCTGTTGGGAGAGGGGTGAGGTATTGCAAGAGGAGAAAAGCTCGCTCCTGATGCTGCCTACGGGGATATGGGAGGATAACAGGGGTATACAAATGCAGAAAAACAAGATGCACGTGAAATTGCAAAGTGCAAAAAAAAAAAAATTATGCAGGAGAACATGCTGTTGAACATAGATGATAACGAGATTTTTATAGAGGATTCAGATCTTGGGAAATTGTTGAATCCATTTGAGACATATAGGTTCGAGAGTGCAATATATATATATATATATATATATATATATATATATATATATATATATATATATATATATATATATATATATATATAAAAGGAAAAAACACAAACCGAAAATCAAAGAGGAGAAATGTGAATCAGCTACAGGGAAGTAACGATCAAGATACAAAGTATATTTTCACGTTAAAAGGACTTGAATCATAAAATGAATCAACAAAATGATTTATAATCTTAGGAGAGAGAATTTTAATGGAACTGATTAAAACTTCTGCAAAATGAATCCGATCTGATACGGGATCAGATCGGGTGTCATCGCAGAGATCGTTCTAAATGTAAAAGGAATGCAGATGGATTCCTTAACAGCTTAGGCCTAGATAGAAACCGTGATTACGCTAATGGCTAAAGGATGGCCGATCGTATTTAGTAGAAGCAAAATGGAAATGCAATCAATACAACAAAAAAAAAGAAGCGGAAAAGAGAACAAAATTGAAATAATGGTATACAATGAAAATAAGAAATTAAAAGAAAACTTGTAATAAAAGAATGAAAGTGTAGGGATCTGAGGCTTCCCATCAATCTTGCACAGGGATGGGTTGGTGTTGCATAAGCAACCCAAGACCACCAGAGGTGCGTCAACGGGGCCAAAATTGAAATTTAAGAACAAGAGCAGAGAAATGGAAGGAAGAAAGAAAGAAAATGAAAATGAAAATGAAACATTTACCTCTGGCTGAGGCTGTGGCTGCTGCTGGATTGATCTCCTTCAGGCCATTGGGGCAGGACCAAAAAAAAAAAAATGCAGAGGGGAAGAAGGAGTCGATAGGCAAGGGATGAATGAAATGGATCGTGGAGGGGAGGCGAATGGTGGGGTAGAAGACGGATAATGGATGCCTCATCAGGGAGATTGTTATCGTCGCGAAAATTTTTCCCCCGCCTTCCCTTCCTTGCGGAAGAGAAAAAGAGAGAAACGCTTTCGCGCCTCAAACTTTGACCGGATTTTGGAAATTGTTTTGAAATACTCGCCTCCGTTTTTGAAAATTGCGGGAAAATCCATGGGATGGGGCTCGACCTGTCGGTACGAGGTTCGACCGTTCCTGCCGCCTTTAACAGGGGTAATCGAACCAAGGACCAAAACTATGCTTGACTTGGTTAAATTATCGAAGTTATGTTCTATCCTAAATGCACAGAGAATTCAGGCATGTGCTATGAGATTTTGGAAAATGCCAGTTGGAAAACATGATGTATGCTTAGAAAAACATTTGGAGTTGGAAAGAATCTCTCAGGAAAAAGGTCAATTTCTCAGGAAACTCAGATAAAAAAGGGGTTTTTGAAAACATGAGAAAGCTTATAAAGATGTGGAAAATTCAGAAATAGTTGAAAATCTTGGGAAAATGGAAGTGATTCTTGAGAAAAGATGGACTTTTTGAAAAGGGAAGCACTTCTTAGGAAAACTTGGACTTTGAGAGTTTTCTTAGGAAAATGATGGAAATTCATAGGAAAGCTCATTGGAGAAGGAAATTCAAAACTTGGGGAATCGAAATCCTGGGAATTTTACCTTTTTGAAATACTCGGAAATCGATTTTGGATCTTGAAGAAAGATTGGAAAACTCTTTTGAATATCTTAAGAAAATATCATTTTCCTGGGAAAACTGTGGAAAAGCTTGTCTTTGGAAAACCGATTTTGAAAAATCCTTAGAATTTCTTGAGAAATCGATTTCTTGAGAATGAAGTTTTCTTGAGAAAATCTTGAGAAAATCAATGATTCTATGATGCAAATGACATAAGTGAATGAATGCACTTTGAAAAGATTTTCTAAGAGATTTGTTGGAAAAATATGCATTAAGTCAAGATAAATCCTTCACATATCCTGACTGTGGCCATGAATATGTTCAGAATTTAGTTGATTTGATGCACATGATTTTGAAAACTTTGGAAATATGATGTGCATTTTAAGATAGCCTAAGAGTGTAGGCTCAATGTGACTAGTAGAAAGATGATGGATCTGGGTCTCGTCCATATTCCGACTAGGGCCGTAAATATGGATCCCACCGAGTCCATCAACTCCCTAAGAGTTGGTGCACGTGCCATTCGTGAACAATCATAGTGCTTTTGAAATAAAATGCATGAATCATAGAAACAGGATATTGCATAAAATCAAACTATATGATATGCATCCTAGTCTAAGCAGGAAATTAAATCTCTTATTCCAAAATTTACATTATTACATCATTAAATAAAGGAAATAAAAGAAATTTGCATACTTCAGCTCCTTCTTTTGAATGTCCCTGCCAAACTTGAAATAAGGTTAGCTCAAATATGTGGGTTTTTCCAAAATTTTCCAATAATATTATGAAATTATTGGATTTAATTGGATATAAACCCTATTCTCATGCTTCCTTGATATTTTGAAATGATGAAAATGCTAGAAATTCAGTGAAAAACAATTTGAAATTCGGAATTGAGGTTAAAATGACCAAAATACCCCTAAAATTAAAGTTACATCTTTAAAATCAGGGTTTTTTGAAGGAAAACTTGGTAAAATTGAGATTTTGAAATTCAAATTGAATCAAATGATGATGAAATGCAGTAAGAGACATGATGACATGCTGCTAGACACATTAAGACTGTAAAATCAGAATTTGGTATTTTGCAATTTATCAAAAATAACGAATTTCGCTTGTTTTTCGCTTGGATCGGGGTCCTGCGGGACCCTGTTTTGGTATTATGGATGATCCGAACCTCAAATGGATTCCAAATTGCACCAAATTCGGTATGAAGCATCTAAACACTCTGATAAACAACCTAGAATGCTAAAAATCATGAAATGATATGATTTAAATGCTAAAATTCAAGGAAAATCCTAAAAATGATGGATTTTGCTTATGGATCCGAACCAAATGCAATGCCTAATATGATAATGCAAGATTTATACCATGGAAACTTTTGATATTTTGCAGACTGCTAAAAGACCCGAAATGGAACATTTTTGGTTTTTATAGTCTCGGGATTTGAGCCATGGGGAGTTCAATAACAGAGATTTAGTTCTGACAAAGGTAAAAATCACACTAATCTGATGAAAAATGCCAAACAAATATAAAGCAGCTATGGAAATTTATGAAATTAATCAGAGCTATGAAAGACACCTACATGAACAACTTTTATGTTTATTACTTCGGCATTTGATCAATGGAAACACAGATAAAAATATAACTATTTCTGCCTAAACTAACAGAACAGACAAATGTAGCAAAACAGGGGGCTGAAAAGAAAAATCCGAAGCAGGGGTCAACACTGTTCTAAAAATTACAGGCTTTTAGATTCAAACAGAGGACATCTCGGACACCACTTTCACTTTTTACAGTTTCAGATTTGGAGCAACACACAAAGAGAAACCATAGCCCTAAGTCGATCCAAGATCTCAGAGGCCCAAATTAGGCTCTGACACGTGTACCGACATCTCGGATTTTTGTCAGACATTAAAAGAACTCAGAAAAATCTAAAAAACTCATATTAAAAACTATACATGCTCCCAAGTTCAGAACAGCTTTCGGATTGAAAATCGGATCTCCCATGAGGGACATCTCGATTTTACAAGTCGAAAAATGATTGTCAAAACGTATCCCGGGTAACAAAACCCGACTTGCCATTTTGAATGTTTACTGCAGTAAACAAATCCAAATGTCTCCGAAATTTTGGAAAAATTTTAGGGACACCGAAGGGCGCATTTCATGATTTTTTTGGGATTTTTAATAAAAAAAAATGCATGAAATGACGTGTGGACTGACTGACAAAAACAGAGACCTACTGAAAATAAGCAGAATTGAAATAAAGGCTAAATTAATCCTAATTAATTCATGAAATATGCTAAATGAATGAAATAAAATACAAATTAAACCTAGCTAACTATATGAATGTTAAAAATCATCAAGGAAGCATAACAAAACATTTTTATATATGTCGTTTTATGAGAATAGCTCAATCCATCCCTCGGATGAGCTCTTTCTTCAAACGACTCCCGATTCGGATTATAGAATCCAATCAATGGGAAAAGAAGTGCACCTTGCTTCGTTACGCAGCGTAGGAGCTCTTGAAAGGGGTAGCTATCACGAGCTTCCTTCGTCCTTCGCTCCGAGCTTCGGATGGTCCACCAAAATCGACCTCTGTTGGAATTGAATTGGCCACAGCACGAGCTCTACTCCACCTTCTTCAATGCGCCAAAGGGGGCACGATTTCCAAGGTTCAAAATCTGATTCTAGGAAGGCTAGGTCGGATTTTCCAAGTTCACAAGAGCTAAAAAAAATGATCTTCTTTTTTAGGCTGGGCGTGAACCCTTGTTTTTATAACTTTTCTGAAAATTTTTGAAATTCAAACAGGCTGGATCTGAGCCCTCCATGTGGAGCCATCTCAGGGGGTTTCATCTGAGGGATTTGAAATTCGAATTTGTCTTTTGCAGGGAGCCCTCAGGTGGCGCCACCTCAAAAGGCTATTTTGATTTTTTGAGAAAAATAAAAAAATGGAAATTTATGGGTGAGACACCTAAGCAGGGGGAATTTGGAATTTTTCAAAAGTTTGCTTGATTCTCTCTGCAGGGAGCTCCCAGAAGGCGCCACCTCAGAGGGTGCTCTCTTGGAATTTGAAATTCAAACTCACCTTTTGTAGGGAGTCCTCAGGTGGCGCCACCTCATGGTGGGCTACCTTTATTAAAAATAAAATAAAAATAAAAATGGAGCCAAGTGGAGTCCTGGAATGGTGCCACCTCAAAAGGTGATCTGAGGTGTAAAGTTGGAACAGTAGGGGCATGCCATGTGGCACCACCTCTGGGGAGTTCAAATGTTTGAAATTTTGCTTTTCTGCAGGAAAGGAGGGGCTGACATGTGGCATTTCCTCAGAGTGGCTCCTACGATGCCATGTGGCAGGAGAACATGAAGGGAGGAAGCAAAATGCGCCACCTCATGGGGGGGGTTTTTTTCTACTTTTTCTGGTGCAGGGAGGTCTGGACATGTGGCGGACAAGTGTCATCTGTCTGGAGAGGCTTTCTCAAATGGCGCCACCTCAGGGGGGAGTTTGAAATTCAAATGGAGGTTGGCCCTGGAGGAATGGAGGGTGGACATGTGGCGCTACCTCAGGGTGGCTCCTACAATGCCATGTGGCAAGAGGGAGGAAAAGAGGGAAAGGGACATGTGTCTCCTACTTTTCTGAAAAAAGTAGGGAGAGGACATGTGTCCTCTACTTTTTCTGAAGGAGTGAGAAGGAGACATGTGTCACCTTCTTTTTCTGAAAGAAGCAGAAGATGACACATGGCAGAGGGATGAGAAGGAGGGAAGGGACATGTGGCGCCCTCATAGGCCATCTGGAAAAATCAGAGCTCCGGATTTTCGTCACCTAATGCCTTGTTTGAATTTTAAATGGTTTGCTTTTTCTGAAGAAGGCCAGGAGTGACATGTGTCTCCTACTTTTCTGAAAGAGGTAGGGAGAAGACATGTGTCCTCTACTTTTTCTGAAAGAAGCAGAGAATGACACGTGGCAGAGGGGAGAGAAGGTGGGCCAAGCCATGTGGCGCCATCTCAGACAGGATGAAAAAGGTAGGAGTTCTTGATTTTCGCCACCTATGGGGATTTTGAATATTTGAATTCTAGCTTTTCTGAAGAAAGCAGAAAATGACACATGGCACTTGCCTTTTTCTGAGGAAATGAGGGCTTGCCATGTGTCCTCTGCAGGAGACACTCCAGATGGCGCCACCTCAGAGGAGACAAGCCTACCTTTTCTGTAGGAATTTAGGAGTGACACATGTTTCCTACTTTTCTGAAAAAAATAGGGAGAGGACATGTGTCAGGCTACTTTTCTAGAAGGAGGGAGAGGTTGACACGTGTCCCCTGCAGGAGACACACTTCAAGTGGCGCCACCTCAGAGGAGACAAACTCCACTTTTTCTAGACAGGACAACCTATGACACTTGGCATCTTCTGGTAGTCTTTGAAATGACACATGGCGCAGGATGGATAGGGTGACACATGGCAGATAATTGGGATGACATGTGGCGGCTTCTGAAGGTAGCCCCACACTGACACTTGGCATGGAAATGGGAGGAGAGAGAAATGACAGGTGGCACCAATCCAGGGGACAAGGCTCCTATATTTTTGGGTTTTTCAAAATTCAAATTTTCAAAAGGAAAGCTTGTGTGACACCACCTCAGTGTGGGTCCCACATTGTTTCTTTATTGAAATGAGGATAAAACAACAACTTCTTTTTTTTGGAATTTTCATAAAATATGGACTAATGGGCAAAACAGGAATTTTGGAAAGAGTTGGCCCTTGTAGGGCGATTTTGTAAAAGGAGGATATTTGAAATTGTAAAAAGGGGCAAAATCTAAGGTGAAGTGACTGAAATCCACATTGAAAACTATCCAGATGGTTTTCCTGAGGAAATATTTTGAAATTCAGAGTCCTGGGGGTAAAATGGGAAAAATTGATAATTTTGAAGACCCAGGGTTTTGAAATCAATTTTGAAAAGAGTTAAAATTCTAATCTGGATTGAAGATTTTGAAATCGAGAGTTCTGGACCTCGAAATGACATGCTGTGCAGTGCAGTGATTTGAAATGCTCATGCAATGATATGCAATGTCATGTCTTATGAAATGCAATCTTGAATCAAGACTTGGAGATGTCTGTCTCCTGTCAGGAATAAAATTTTGAACATCTGAGTTAAAATTAGAGAAATTTTGAGAGTTGCAGATGAAATTTAGACTTTTGCAAGGTCCGGGCTCAGAAAATGACCATTTTGCCCTCCAGCGATTTCAGAGGCTGGATGTTGATGCTTGGTGGAAATGTTGGGGAGGTGAGTGAAAATTTGGGGTGTTTACAGAGATGCGCCTCCTGTTTTATAACAAGAGGCCGTTAGGTTTCTTTTAAAGGAGGTCCCCCTTAATTCAATTTTTTTCAAAAAGCTGGCCCTTCATCTTTTCAAAATTTCAAAACAGAGGTTCTCTCGCCCTCTTTTTCAAAAGGGGTGTTTAAAGGCTAATTTTTTCTCGATTTTCTTTTCTATTTTTGAAATTTTTAATTCTTTTTCTTTGCATTTTCTATTTTTTTTTGTGTTTTTGATATAAAATTTTGAAAACTAAAGGGTTTTCTTCATTTGGCAAAAATTTAAAAATATCTATCAAAGAAATGTTTTTATGACAATTTGGTTTTATCTTTTGGGGAAATTTCTTTAGAAAGTGGGTTTGGACCCAAGTTTTGAGAAAATGTTCGAGTTTTGAAAACTCATATCGAGAAATACAACATGATAGATCCAAACGGATGTCGAATGGACTATCCGAGCTATTTAAAGGCTATTTTTGGTATTTTCTATAATTTTAATTTTAAAGTTTGAACAAGGAGATTCAGATTTGGATCTGGACAATGGATCCAGATCCAAAATCAATTTAAACATATGAAATGAATTTAATTTCAATAAAACTAGAGAAATGAACTGGAATTTAGATTTGAAATGACCCATTTGCTCAGAAAATGAATTTAGGGGCAAAAAGAGAATATTTAAAAGATTTTGAAAAATTTGGGGTGTTCACAGATGCCCCTCTTTGCTACTAAGCCGGTTGAAAGCCAAGCTTAGTGGCAAAGAAAACACTCCAAATTTTGAAAAATGCCCCAGTCAGCAGATCTGAACTGGGTGTGGAAGAATTATTTTGAAAAGATGGTTCTTCAGGCTTAAAACCTTATCCTGAATGGCTTTGGGAAGACGAAATCCTCGAAAAATGATATGATTGAGTAAAGAATGAGGAAATCGTGATGGGACTTTGGGTGATGATATCGAAATGATGAAAGATAGGGAATTTAGATCAAGTCTCATGACTGAGACTAGATCAGCTTTGTGGAATGACTCAGGTTTAGCCCTTAACCTGGATGGGTCGAAGATATCTCAAGATAACCTGAATGGGGAAGGGAACATATGATGACCTTGATGGGACATTTTTGAGAAAACGCCTCATGAGATGAAGTTCAAGTAGGACTTTATTCCGGATGGATATACAAAGCATGGATTCCTCGATGGGAAGAACCATGATGGGACTGAAGGAAAACACCTCGTCGAAACGAGGGAAACTCGTTGGAATGAGATTCAGATTTAACCACAACCTGAAGGGGACGACCATATGGAATCTCGAGTGAAGAGACCATGATGGGACCTTCGGAGTTTGGACGAACAAATCCGACAGGGGTTTGCGGAAGGAGGAAGGAAATGGGGTTCCCTAAAGCTTGAAAAAAGGGATGAACTTGGGCGTCTCATTGCTGAGACTAAATCAGCTTTTGAATTTAATGACCTCTCGCAGGGAGTACAGGTTTTGACCCTTAACCTGATTGGGAACAACCATACGGATTTCTCGAAACCGTGATGGGACAGGAGAGATACTTCAACTGAATGTGGTGACTCTTTTGGAAGATATAAACAACGCTGGGTTGCACCAAAAAATGGATATCGAATATTTATTTCATTCTTTAGAATATCTAGAGAATTTTGCCAATAAGATAAATTTATAGTTGACTTCAACGCTTGAAAAATGTGTACATGTGCGCAAAGATATTCCCCTTTTTTTACCTAGAGTATTTCCTCCAACGAGGTTAACTTCTCGGTTTTAAGAGTCAAATTCAAAATTTTAGCACTGATGATTTTCTTCAAGGAAGTTATCTATTTCCTGGATATGAGAAGAGAAAATATTCTCAATTTCATAAAAGCAAGTAGTGAAGAGATATTGATAAAAGAATTTTGCATAAGAAAAGACGATTTCTGGCAATTTAGGCAGTTTGATATCTGAGTGTTTTCTCATGATGATCTTCTTGCACTCTTTTTGAGTCATTGGGCTTTTTCGGGCTTTTTACATCATCCTTCATTTTGGAGATGTCCTGACTTTTCTCTCTTTTTCAGAGAAGGGTACGTCACAAACTCCTTCATCTCGGAGATGCTTCGATCCTTCTTTTTCTCAGGGATTATATATGATATTGGCTCAAAGGTCTTTAGATGATAGCTGAAATCAAACATCATTTAGGGTTTTTCGGTAGGTTCGTCACACTCGCCTTCATCTCGACGGTGATCTGGACTTTCCCTGGAAGGATCCTTCACAAACTCCTTCATCTCGATAGATGATCCAAATCTTCTTTGGCCCCGGGGATCTGCTTGCATAATTCGCCTTCATCTTGACGACAATTGAGAGATCCCTTTTGCAGATATTTGATTGCAGCTTTAAACTGGATAAGGAGATGTGGATTAAGTGGATTCTTTTATGGCTCAGGATATTTCCACTGCCTAATTGCCAGAAAAATCGTCTTTAAACATGCACCATGGCTATGATCAATATAGATTCGCTTCCAGCTTTTCAATGTCATTGAATATTTATTTCACTAATCATACCGATGATATTTCCTTCATCCTTTTGGTTGATCAACAGGAAAAAGATTTGAATTTTACCTCTTTTTCGCAAAGAGTTTCACCTTTTATGAAGAAAAATACTAGAGGTAATCTGAGGTAATTCTTTTGTGCAGTAAGATTTATTTGGAATCAACAAATATTTTTAGCAAATTGGCAAAGTTTTCATGACTTTTATGTGAAATATTTACTCAATATAGATTTTGATGCGACCCTTAGTTGCAATTTATAATTTTGGACATTCTGACCAGTGAACTGGGACCTCTCATTTAACGACCAGCGAAGTAGCTGGGACCTTTCATTTAATGACCAGTAAAAACTGGGACCTTTCATTTAACGACCAACGAAGCAGCTGGGACTTTTCATTTAATGACCAGTAAAAACTGGGACCTTTCATTTAACGACCAACGAAGCAGCTGGGACTTTTCATTTAATGACCAGTAAAAACTGGGACCTTTCTTTTAATGACCAGCGAAGTAGCTGGAACCTTTCATTTAGCGACCAGCGAAGTAGCTGGGACATTTCATTTAACGACCAACGAAGGAGTTGGAACATTTCATTTAATGACCAACGAAGTAGCTGGAACATTTCATTTAATTATTTAACGACCAACGAAGTAGCTAGGACATTTCATTTAATTATTTAACGACTAGCGAAGTAGCTGGGACATTTCATTTAATCATTTAACGACCAGCGAAGTAGCTGGGACATTTCATTTAATCATTTAACGACCAGCGAAGTAGCTGGGACATTTCATTTAATCATTTAACGACCAACGAAGTAGCTGGGACATTTCATTTAATCATTTAACGACCAGCGAAGTAGCTGGGACATTTCATTTAATCATTTAACGACCAGCGAAGTAGCTGGGACATTTCATTTAATCATTTAACGACCAGCGAAGTAGCTGGGACATTTTATTTAATGACTTGATTTAAGATTGAGACTTTCTGAGAAACAAACAGCACGAGGACTGATGAACTTGATCTTTAGATTTGAAAACTTAGCAAAAATAACCAATGCGAACACCAGGTTTTTCCAATTGAGAGTTGGGAAGGAGATCGGCCTATTTAAGATATTTAGAGATCAAAGCAAGAAGAATGGCCGGGGTTCCAGGATTATCCCTTATCCTGAAGGGGAAAATAGAATAGACATTTGATAAGAAATTTAGGAAAAGAATGATTCAGGTTTATCCCTTAACCTGAAAGGGAAATAGAAAATTTTATGAAGAGATAACCTGAGACTTGAATTTAGAAGGGATATGACAAGATTTAGAATTTATGATCTATGATTTAGATGGACCAGGTATGTGACGGGGAATATAAAAAGAATAAACTTTGAGAAGACAAAAGGATATAGAACTTTTAAAAAAATGTAGAACATTTGAGGAAATTGATTTATTTTGTAAAAAAGAATTCTCCCAGGTAGCATGGTTGCCCCTATGAGTGATCTCAGGATAATCCCTTATCCTGAATGGGAAAAAGAATAGAATTTAAAGAGAAATTGATATAAATGTAGAAAATCAATAAAGGTTGACAAAACTCGTATTTACAAAAGAATTCTCGTAGGTAGCATTATTGCTCCTACGAGGGGTTTCAGGATTATCCCTTATCCTGAATGGGAAAAAGAATAAAATTTTAAGAGATTAAATGAAAGGAAATTGATATAAATCTAGAAAATCAACAAAGATTAATAAAACTTGTATTTACGAAAGAATCCTCATAGGTAGCGTTGTGGCTCCTACGAGGGGTTTCAGGATTTTCCCTTATCCTGAATGGGAAAAAGAATAGAATTTAAAGAGACTTAATGAAGGGAGATCGGTATAAATCTAGAAAATCAATAAAGATTGGCAAAACTTGTATTTACAAAGGAATCCTCATAGGTAGCGTTATTGCTCCTACGAGGGTTTCAGGATTATCCCTTATCCTGAATGGGAACACCTCGGACAACGTGTAAGACCCGCAAATTTCTGAGTGCTTTATTGTGTGATTTGAGTTGGAATGTATGTTTGTGTGTACTTGTGAAGTAGCACGTGATTTGATGAAATTTGACTTTGCTTTGTATTTTTGCCTTGTATTCGCGACCTGAAAACCGCGTAAATATATTGTGAAAGTAAGAAGTGTCTCATTCTGAACGAATTAGCTTCCAAGAATTTAAGGGTTAAATTATATTATATTTTTTATGGGTTGTCCCCGAATTTGGGACTTATACGACGTAAAAACCTCGTCAGTGCATGCGAATTACGAGTTTGACCCAAGTTTGAACCCGAATCATAATACCCTTAATTCTTGCAATCGGATGAGAATTTCCTTATAAGACTTCATGCATTTCATAGTAATTGAGGTTATAAACAGAACTGAAAGATTTAATTGGATTTATTCAGTGTTTTAAGGCATTAAATAAGTATTGTTTTGACACTTATCAATTGGCGATTTTGGATCTTGGAATCCGGGTCACCTAGAGGACCCAAAACCTTTGGGCGCCCCTCTAGGGGGACGATTTTGTCTATGTTTGACCAACTGGTCAAGGTTTGACCAGCTGAGTGGTACTTTTGTAAAGAATTTCATGGATTTTAAAACATAGCCCACGATTGGCCATTCCTTCTTTTTGAAACTCAAGATGAGCCTTGAAGCTCATCATGAAAGGTGTTTTTCAATAAAGGAGACCATGGGGTTGGCGCCCTGATGATGCATGAAATGCACATCATGTAAACAAGTTTTTCATGCATTTGTATCAAGTTTAAGGTTGTAAACCCATGTTTAGATGTGTTTTGATAGTAAGGGGCTATGGTTCGAATTTCAGAAAAATCGGAGTTAAAATGAGAGAGTTATGGCTATTTTAGTGTTTGGGCACGGATTTCGAGGTGGATCGGATCCATATCAGACCCAATTAGGTTAATTGGACCTTGGATCAACTCTTTAAAAGTCCAAAACCCAACCCACACGCCTATCCAGATCCATTTCAAAAAGTTTTTCTGAAAACCACCCAGAAAGAGGCGCCTAGAAAATATATTTTTTATAACATTGTTTTTGCAAATTCCAAAAAGTATAAATATACTTTTTAGAGAAGCCCTAGGCGTCTTTGGCTGTGTTTGGACGCCCCCTACAGTGACTCTACAGCAGCAGCTCCTTCCTCTCCATCTCCCCCACGTGTTGGCCATTGAAGATCGACCTATGCTTGATTTTCAAGCATATTTTCGAGCTTTCTTTTGTTTCTTTTCATTTCTTTCTTGTTCCTTGCTGTCTTTTCACCCCTTTTCTGTACTTTTGCAGGTGTAGCAGAGGTGGAGACCATTAACCTTGGGCGGGAGTGCGCAACACACAACCAAGGTGAGCCGGCCCTACCTCCATCCGGCTTTCTACACCCTCCGATCGCGAATCGGCTCACTTTCCATCGTCGGTGGATCTCCAACGTGTAGCAGCTGCAAAAGGTACCGATTTTGGTGAAGTACAGCATTCTTGAATGGTATAGGACGTCCATCTCCAGCCACGGTCCGCTCTTCTTCATCCCCCCGGTCGTCGGATCTTCCAAAAGGTAGGTCTTCTTCTTCCTTCTCTTCTAGATAAAACCGATTTGTGTGTGGCTTTTGTTTTGTTATTTTATCTGTGTTTCTTAGTTTTCTTTTTGTTTCAACCTTAGAGTAGCATTCGTGCATAGACCAGCACGTTAGATTAGGTTTATGTGTTTGGTTGATTCGTTGGAATCGAGTTTTTATTAATTTTTCATCCTTTTTATAAAAATCGGCTAGATCTTCATCTAGCCGATTTTTCAAGTTTGTCATAAGTGTTCTTGGTGTTGTTTTACAGAAAATCCAATAAAGAAAGTGTTCATTTTGATTCATCTTAGTCGGTTTTGTGTGTGGGTTTCATTTGATTTTAATTGAAAATAAAAATCCAAAAATCGGCTAGACTTATTCTAGTCGATTCTTGATTTTTGCAAAAATATTTTTCTGTTTTGATATTTTTGTTTTGTCCAGCATGTGTCTTGTATGGTGTTGCTGAAAATCTCATTAGGAAATTTCATTTTAGTTTATTCTAAGTCGTGGGTTGTGCTTGTGTTTCGTTTTGATTTTATTTTTGAAAAAGAAAAGAAAAAAAAAATCGGCTAGAGATATTTTAGCCGATCTTTACATTTTTGTTAAAAGGGTGTTTAGAGTGGTAAGTCGTGTTGCTTGCTGTGTGTTTAGTGTGTTAACAGTAGCATAAATTGATGTTAGTCATTCCATTGTTTTAGGATTGAGTTACTTAATTGTTTTAATCATTTTTCGTTTTTGTGTTTGAGTGTATTATTGAAAATTATAAAAATCAAGTTTTTTTTTATTTTTTTTATGTCTTTAATTCCAGCATAGTGATGTTCTTGTTAGCTTTTGTGTAATTAGGAGTCATTTTTAGTATTTTCTAACTTAGTTTTATCAAAATAGTAGTTACTTAGTTTTATTGCTTTTCGTTAGTTTATAATTTTATTTTTTTTATTTTCGTGTAGTTCTTCTTCTTCCCCAAGGTGGGGCGGCAGCCATTAGAGCTCCCCTTGAGCTCTTGGTCGAATTTTTAGAAATTATTAATTGTCATTAATTGAGTTAGGTAAGTGTAATTAGGTTGTCTAAGTTCCATGTATTAGGGTTTATTGCTTTAGACGTTTTTAGGAGCCATTTAAGTGAGTTTTGGAATTCGTTGTAGACCATTTAAGTTTCTTTTAGAAAATTGTGTTTTCCCTTTAGGTCCTTTCATTGCCCGAGGTAGATATTAATGTAGTTAGAGTATAATAACTTTAATTAGAGTGGACGATTTTTGAGAAGGAGGGTACACAAGTAATTAAGGTTGAAAACGTTTTTGGGAAAATTGACTCCTCTAATTTCGTGAAAAGCAATTTAAGAAGGTTTGAATTTGGATATCCCTCCAAAATAGAGAGGAATTAATGTTTACAATTAATTCGGGAAACAAAATTTGAAATTTCCAATTTCCTTCTAAAAGAGGTGCACACGATTTTAAGAAAGGAGTAAAAGCTAATTAAAGTTTTGTTGGAAGGATAAAACCGTGTGAGTCTCTAGGTTGGATTGTTTCAATTCCCAAATTGATTTGTAAAACCCAAGAAGGAAACGTATTAAATCCCTTGAGTTGGATAGATTTACTTTCTCTACTTTCCAAGTTGATTTTTAAATGTCATTAAATATTTCAACTCCTCTCTAGGTTGGACGGTTTTACCTCTTCAACTTTCTAAATTGGTTATTAATTGTAATTCGGAAGGTTATTGGTTTTCCCAAAACCGTGTCTAGTCTAAGTCAATCCTAACCCTAGGTCGAGTCAAACCTAGTTCAACCTACTTGAGTCTAGTCAAGCCAACCTTAGTTTGAGTCAACCGACCCTACCTATTGAACCTAATCTAACCTAGTCAATTAGATTGACTTGGTTAGGTGCGCCTTGTGTCAAAGTCAACTTGAACCCTAACCCAAGTCAAATACAACTCGAACCTTAGTCAAGCTTAGTGAAGTCAACCCTAACCTAAGTTTAGGTTAACCTAGTCAAACCGAGCCTAGGTCGAGTCAACTCTAGTCTAGTCAAACCTAACCTAAGTTAAACCAAGTTGAGTCAACCTTAGCCAAGTCCAAGACCAACCCTAACCAAGTCTAGGCAAAGACCTAGACCTAGTCCTAGTCAAGACTAAGTCAAACCCTAGCCTAGCCTAAGTCCAAGTCAAGACCAATCCGAGATCGAGTCAACCTTAGCCAAACCCAACCCAACCTTAGCTAAGGTCAAACCGAGTCCACCTAAGTCAACCGAACCTAATTGACTAAGGCAACTCAAAACCGAACCCAACTAGTTGAGTCAACCTTAGCTCGAGCCTATATCTCTCAACCTAGTCAAAACCGAGCCTACCTAATCCAATCCGAGTTCAACCAAGACCCAAACCCTAGTCTAAACCTAGTGGGTCAACCGAGTTTACCTTATCCTATTCGAACCTAGTTGATCAAGTCAAACCGGAAACCAAACCTAGCCGAGCCCAAACCTAAACCGAGTTGAGTCAAACCTAACTCGAGCCTACCCAAGTTAACCCCCCTTAGCTAAGCCTAAACCGAGTCCATTGGAGTCAACCGACCCTAGTCCTAGTCGAACATGTGTCCCATTGGCCCATTTTAGTCCCCTAAGTTTTTGATTTACTTATAGCGATTTTAGATTAGCTAATGTAGTTATCTCTTTAATTGTTTAGCCAAAATTTCTAATTGTTGATTTGATTGGTGTTTGTTAGTTTACCGTTTATTGATTAGTTAGTTAGTATAGTTAGTTTATAGAGCATATATCATTTAGTCATATATTTAACTATATTATTTAGGGTATTGATTGTAATTGCATTAGTATTTCATTTAGTGCATAGTCATAACATGCATATCATATTCCGCGTAGAGTTCATTTAGCTTCATTATAGTTAGCATCTGCATATAATCAGTTATATAGGATTAATTAAGTTTGCATTGCATGTAGATTACATTCTTAGAGAGAAAAATAGTTCAAATAGTGAATAGTGCATTTAAATCAAAACCAGATTTTTGCCCTGTCGCACCAGCCTTATTTTCTGTACAAAAATTCTGTGTTTTCCAAACATTTTTATTCTATTCACTTGCTAGACGTGTTTTTTGACTGCAGACCAAATTTCAGCTCATTCAGAGTTGATTTGGTCTGATTTTTAAGCGTTTTGTGAAAACCGCTTTTTCTGGTTTTTTAATTTTGGGACTTTCGATATCCTGATTTTTCCCAGTTTTGAAACGCTTATATCTGGATTTCCAGATACTGTTTTTCAATTCTGTATAAAATGTCATATTGTTTAATCTGTCAGTTGCAGAACAGAACAAATTTCGGGAAAATCGGACCTCGTTTGCCTTGTCAAACAGTGGTTTTCCGATAACATGTCAGAATGCTATTTTACACTAGTTAGGGGCAGTTTCGTAATTTTCTTAGTTTCGGCAATTTAGACTTGTTTTCAATAATTTCTGCATTTTAGGAGTTGCATCATCATCATACAGCATTAGTAGAGTTAAATTGGTTAATTTTAGAATTAATTTAGTATTTTATTTAATTTTTGCTTGATAAATAGCATTTGTTTTGTAATTTTCGTAAAATTAGAAATAGTTTTAGTTATTGTTCTAATTGTTAGAATAGAAAACTAACTTTGTATTTTTATGCATTTTTAGGTTGAAAAGCATATTTAGTGTCCAGGGTTATTGACCAAGTGAGAAGATTCTCTACGTGGCGAAAAGACGGAAATACCCTTGGCGTGGAGCAAAAGACTGATTGCTTGATTACTTTTCTTTTAGTGATTATTTGTAGTTGTATTAACTTTATAATTGTAGATTGATATTTGTCATTAATAAATTAAATTTTCTAGAAATATTGTATTTAATTCCTGTTCCCTGAGGATTCGACCCGTACTTACCACTTTGTGGAAAGTCGGTTTTTATATTTTTGGTTGACGATTTTCCAAAGTTTATTGAAAATAATTGTTTTAAAAAGATCATTCCAAAATATCAACCAAATTTTGGCGCCGTTGCCGGGGAACGGCGAATTAATTACTTTATTTCTTAGAGTTTGATTTATTAATTGGTTTTAGTTAATTAGTTGTTTTATTTTTAGTTAGTAGGATTAGTAAGTGAATATAGGATTAACATAGTTAGTAAATATAGGATTCACATTCTGTCTTTCTAGGATTCACTTGAAATTCATTCTGCAAGGAGCGATTAGACAGGTGGGTTTTAGAAAAACTTAGTTTGTGATTTCCTGTATTTATCTTTTCAGTACTTTAGAGTAGTTTAATTTGTTATTTCATTTACTTAGTTAGATCATTCTGACATAATTAGTTTAGCATATTTGTTTAGTAGTTGTTTATTTTGTGTTATTTACATTTTAGTACCTGTGTAGTTTAGATTTAGAGTTAGGTCGTTTGCTTACATCTGGTCTTAGCACCAGTGTATGTAGGGTCGACGAGGTCTAGGAACCCCATTACACCCATTTGTTGACAACCCAGAGAGAATTTTACATTCTCATCGAAGTTCGGCAACAATGGCTGACATGGATCCTCCACCTCCACCCCCAGTTCTTTCACGCCCTCTGCGGGAATATTTCATTCCCACAGACTATGTTCAGGCATCCTGCATTCGGAGACCCGATGTAGGAGCGCCACATTATGAGATTAAGGCCAGCATTATTCAGATGCTTCCATCCTTTTATGGCCTTAGTCATGAGGATCCCTACCGACATTTAGATGAATTCCTCGAAATCTGTTCTACTGTTAAGATACAGAATTTCGATGATGATGCTTTAAGATTGACTCTATTCCCCTTTTCATTGAAGGACAAAGCCAAGTATTGGCTGAAGTCCTTAGATTCTGTAGAAATAGAGTCATGGGATCAATTGCAACAGGAGTTTCTTCGGAAATATTTTTCCATTGGTCGTACGAACCAATATCGTAGAGCCATCACTAGCTTTTCAGAGCTAGATGGTGAGCGCTTTCATGAGACCTGGGAGAGAATGAAGGATCTCCTCAGGAAATGTCCCCATCATCAGGTGCCGAAATGGCAATTGGTGCAGAGCTTCTACGATGGATTGTCTGACAAGAATCGTCAGATGATCGACTCTTCATGTGGAGGGACATTCATGCTGAAGAGCGAAAATGAAGCATGGAGGTTATTTGATACATTGGCCGAGAATTCTCTCCACCATGCTTCGAGCTCTCATTCTGATAGAGCCACACCTAGCATTCAGAAGAAAGCTGGTGTTCTTGAAGTTGGTCCATCTAATGCACTACAGTGCAAGGTAGACATGATTGCTCAGAAGCTGGACCAGCTTCTCTCAGGACCATCCACTACACAGCAGGTGTGTACTCTTTGTGCCAGTCCGGCACACGAGATCACTGAGTGCCCTTCGGCAGCTCAGTACCCTGAATTTGTTCAAGAACAAGTTCAGGCAGCTCAGGGTTACGTCAGACCGCCGAATAACCCATTTTCATCGACATATAATCCGGGTTGGCGTAACCATCCCAATTTTTCAAGGAAGAATCCACAGTCTTCCATGCAGATGCCTACTTCCTCTCAGCCAGCTCGGCAGCCATCTTTTACTCAGTCATTTCAAAGATCGAACTATTCTCAGTCTTCTTCTTCTTCAGTCACTCCCCCGATTCAGCAGGAGTCTGCCCCGCAGACATCTTTTGAGGAGAGACTTCTCCAGGCATTCCAAGAGGTGAAAACCTCTAATCAGAACGCCTTCAAGAAGTGTAGCCAGATTTTGAGCTCGCATACTGTTCTCGTCGCGAAATTTTTCCCCCGTCTTCCCTTCCTTGCGGAAGAGAGAAAGAGGAAGGAAACGCTTTCGCGCTTCAAACTTGACCGGATTTTGGGAATTGCTTTTGAAATACTCGCCTCCGTTTTGAAAATTGCAGGAAAATCCATGGGATGGGGATCGACCTGTCGGTACGAGGTTCGACCGTTCCTGCCGCCTTTAACAGGGGTAATCGAACCAAGGACCAAAACTATGCTTGACTTAGTTAAATCATCAAAGTTATGTTCTATCCTAGATGCACAGAGAATTCAGGCATGTGCTATGAGATTTTGAAAAATGCAAGTTGGAAACATGATGTATGCTTGAGAAAACTTTGGAGTTGAAAACATTTCTCAGGAAAGAGGTCAATTTCTCAGGAAACTCTGATGAAAAGACTTGAAATCTCGAGAAAGTTTATAAAGGGAAAATCATGAATGATTGGAAGTCCTGAGAAATGTAAGTAGTTCTTAGGAAAAGTGTGAACATTTGAGAAGGGAAACACTTCTTAGGAAAACTTGGACTTTGAGAGTTTTCTTAGGAAAATGATGGAAATTCATTGGAAATCCCTTGTGGAAAAGGAAAATTAAAACTTGGGAAGTTGAAAACCTGAGAATCTTAACCTTGAAATACTTGGAAATCGATTTTGACTTGGAGAAAGATTGGAAAATTCTTTTGAAGCTCTTAAGAAAATAACATTTTCCAGGGAAAACTGTGGAAAAACTTGACTTTGGAAAATTGATTTTGGAAAATCCTCAGAGTTTCTTGAGAAATCGATTTCTTGATAATGAAGTTTTCTTAAGAAAATCGTGGGAAAATCAATGATTTCATGATGCGAATGACATGAGTAAATGAATGCACTTTGAAAGATTCTATAAGAAATTTGTTGGAAAAATGTGCATTAAGTCAAAATAAAGCCTTCACATATTCTGACTGTGGCCATGAATATGTTCAGAGTTTAATTGATTTAATGCATAATGCTTTGAAAACATTGGAAATATGATGTGCATTTTAAGATAGCCTAAGAGTGTAGGCTCAATGTGACTAGTAGAAAGATGATGGATCTGGGTCTCGTCCATATTCCGACTAGGGCCGTAAATATGGATCCCACCGAGTCCGTCAACTCCCTAAGAGTTGGTGCATGTGCCATTCGTGAACATCCATAGTGCTTTTGAAATAAGATGTATGCATCACATAAGCAGGATATATGCATAAATTCAAACTATATGATATGCATCCTAGTCTAAGCAGGAAATTAACTCTCTTATTCCAAAATTTACATTATTACATCACTAAATAAAGGAAATAAAAGAAATTTGCAGACTTCAGCTCCTTCTTTTGAATGTCCCTGCCAAACTTGAAATAAGGTTAGCTCAAATATGTGGGTTTTTCCAAAATTTTCCAATAATATTATGAAATTATTGGATTTAATTGGATATAAACCCTAATCTCATGCTTCCTTGATATTTGAAATGGTGTAAATGCAGGAAATTTGGTGGAAAATAGTTTGAAATTCGGAATTGGGGTCAAAATGACCAAAATACCCCTAATATTAAAGTTATACCTTTAAAATCAGGGTTTTTTGAAGGAAAACTTGGTAAAATTGAGATTTTGAAATTCAAATTGAATCAAATGATGATGAAATGCAGTATGACATGCTTCTAAACACATTAGGACTGTAAAATCAGAATTTGACATTTTGAAATTTAGCCAAAATAACGAATTTCGCTTGTTTTTCACTTGGATCCGGGTCCTGCGGGACCCTGTTTTGGTATTGTGGATAATCCAAACCTCAAATGGATTCCAAATTGCACCAAATTCGGTATGAAGCATCTACTTACTCTGATAAACAGCCTAGAAGGATAAAAATCATGAAATGATATGATTTAAATGCCAAAATTCAAAGAAAGTCCTAAAATGGTGGATTTTGCCTATGGATCCGAACCAAATGCAATGCCTAATATGGTAATGCAAGATTTACACCATGGAAACTTCTGATATTTTGCAGACTGCTAAAAGACCAGAAATGGAACATTTTTGGTTTTTACAGCCTCAAAATTTGAGCCATGGTGAGTTCAATAACAGGGATTTAGTTCTGACAGAGGTAAAAATTACGCTAATCTGATGTAAAATGCTAAAAAAATATAAAACAGCCATGGAAATTTATGAAATTAATCAGAGCTATGAAAGACAGCTACATGAACAACTTTCATGTTTATGACTTCGGCATTTGATCAACAGAAACACAGATAAAAATATAACTATTCCTGCCTAAACTAACAGAACAGACAAATGTAGAAAAACAGGAGACTGACAAGAAAAATCCGAATCAGGGGTCAACACTGTTATAAAAATTACAGGCTTTCATTTGAAAATAGAGGACACCACGGACATAACTTTCACTTTTTACAGTTTCGGATTTGGAGCAACACACAAAGAGACACCATAGCCCTAAGTTGATCCAAGATCTCAGAGGCCCAAATTAGGCTCTGACACGTGTCCCTAAATCTCGGATTTTTTGTCAGACATAAAAAATTCAGAAAAATCTTAAAAAATCATATTAAAAACTAGACATTCTCCCGAGTTCAGAACATCTTTCGGATCGAAAATCGGACTTCCATGAGGGATATCTCGATTTTACAAATCGGCACATGATTTTCAAAATGTATCCCGGGTAACAAAACCCGACTTGCCATTTTGAATGTTTACCGCAGTAAAAAAATTCAAATGGCTCTGAATTTTTGGCAAAATTTTAGGGACACCCAAGGTCACATACCGTGATTTTTTTGGGATTTTTAATAAAAAACAAATGCATGAAATGATGTGTGTACTGACTGACAAAAACAGAGACCTACTGAAAATAAGCAGAATTGAAATAAATGCTAAATTAATCCTAATTAATTCATGAAATGTACTAAATGAATGAAATAAAATGCAAATTAAACCTAGCTAACTATATGAATGTTAAAAATCATCAAGGAAGCATAATTGAGTATTTTTATATATGTCATTTTATGAGAATAGCTCCATCCATCTCTCGGATGAGCTCTTTCTTCAAACGACTCCCGAATCGAATTATGGAATCAAATCAAGGGGAAAAGAGGTGCACCTTGCTTCGTTACGCAGCGTAGAAGCTCTTGAAAGGGACGGCTATCACGAGCTTCGTTCGTCCTTCGCTTCGGGCTTCGAATGATCCACCAAGTTCGATCCACTGCACCTTCTCCACTGAGCCAAAAGGGGCGTGAATTCCAAAGTTCAAAATCGGGTTTCTCAAGAAGGTTAGGTCGAATTTCCAAGTCCAAAAAGATGGTCTCCCTATGCTGGGCATGGAGCCTTGTTTTTATAGATTTTTCTGAAAATTTTGAATTTCAAACAGGCTCAATCTGAGCCCTCCATGTGGCGCCATCTCAGAGGGTGCTATTTGGGGGTTTTGAAATTCGAATTTGGCTTTTGCAGGGAGCCCTCAGGTGGCGCCACCTCATGGTGGGCTACTTTTATTAAAAATAAAATAAAAATAAAATAAAAATAAAATTTGAAGCCAAGTGGGACTCTGGATTGGCGCCACCTCAAAAGGTGTTCTGAGGTATAAAGTTGGAAGCAGTAGGAGCATGCCATGTGGCGCCACCTCTGGAGGCTCTTGACATGTGTCATAAGGCCAGGAGTGGAGGAAAAGGAGGGAAAGGGACACGTGGCACCATCTCACACAAAATAGAAAAGGTGAAGTTCAGGATTTGCGCCACCTCAGACTGGAGTTTGAACATTTGAATTCTAGCTTTCTCTAAAGGAGGCAGAAAGTGACATGTGTCACTTGCTTTTTCTGAAGAAAGCAGAGAGAGACACGTGTCCCTTGCTTTTTCTGAGAAGAGCAGAGGGTGACATGTGTCACTTGCTTTTTCTGAGAAAAGCAGGGAGTGACATGTGTCTTCTACTTTTTCTAAAGGAAGCTGGAGATGACATGTGTCATCTACTTTTCTGAGAAAAATAGGAGGGAGACATATGTCCTCTGCTTTTTCTGAAAGGAGCAAAGATTGACACGTGTCGCTTGCTTTTCCTGAGGAAAGGAGAGAGTGACATGTGTGACCTGCAGGAGACATAATTCAAATGGTGCCACCTCATGGGAGACAAGTTCTACTTTTTCTGAACAGGATAACACATGACACGTGGCATCTCATGGTGACCTTGGAATGACACTTGGCACAGGGTGAAGATGGTAGACATTGACACGTGGCATAAAATAAAGAGGATGACTAATGACATGTGGCGGCATCTTAAGGTGGCCCCACACTGACACGTGTCAAAGGATGGCAGAAGAGAGAAGGTGACATGTGGCGCCAACTCTAGGTGAACCCTATGCTGACACATGGCAGGTAAATGGGAGGAGAGAGAAAGGACAAGTGGCACCAATCCAGGGGACAAGGCTCCTATATTTTTGGGTTTTTTCAAAATTCAAATTTTTCAAAAGAAAAGCTTGTGTGACACCACCTCAATGTGGGTCCCACATTGCTTCTTTATTGACATAAGGACAAGACAGTAAAACCCCTTTTTGGAATTTTCATAAAAGTTTGGAGTAATGGGCAAAACAGGAATTTTGGAAAGAGTTGGCCCTTGTAGGGCGATTTTGTAAAAGAAAGATATTTGAAATTGTCAAAAAGGGCCAAATCTGAGGTGAAGTGACTGAAATCCATATTAAAAACTATCCAAATGGTTTTTCTGAGGAAATATTTTGAAATTCAGAGTCCTGGGGGTAAAATGGGAAAAATTGATAATTTTGAAGACCCAGGGTTTTGAAATCAATTTTGAAAAGAGTTGAAATTCTAATCTGGATTGAAAATTTTGAAATCAAGAGTTCTGGACCTCGAAATGACATGCTTTGCAATGCAGTGATTTGAAATGCTCGTGCAATGATATGCAATGTCATGTCTTATGCAATGCAACCTTGAACCAAGACTCTGGAGATGTCTGTCTCCTGTCAGGAGTAAAATCTTGAATATCTGAGATAAAAATAGAGAAAATTGAGAGTTTCAGATAAAATTTGGACTTTTGCAAGGTCCGGGCTCAGAAAATGACCATTTTGCCCTCCGACGATTTCAGAGGTTGAATGATGATGTTTGGTGGAGATGTAGGGGAGGTGAGTGAAAATTTGGGGTGTTTACAGATGCCCCTCTTTGCTACTAAGCCGGCTTGTGGACGAGCTTAGTGGCAAAGAAAAACACACCAAATTTGGGCAATATAAAAAAAATGCCCCAGTTAGAAGGATTGGACTGGGTGTGGAGTAATTAGCCCGAGGAAGATGGTAGATATGAAATGGAGAATGAAGAGGAAAGATTTGCTCTATGAGAGTGAAATTCAGGTTTTTGCCCTTAACCTGGATGAGACAGAAATACCTCGCATGGAACGAAGCTCAGGTTTGAACCCTTGACCTGATTGGGGAATGAAATATCTCATTGAAATGAGATTCAGGTTTGTACCCTTAACCTGGTTGGGCGGAAGATGAAATACCTCTTTGATTGAGGCTCAGGTTTGTACCCTTATCCTGATCGGGCGGAAAATGAAATACCTCTTTGATTGAGGCTCAGGTTTGTACCCTTATCCTGATTGGGCGGAAAATGAAATACCTCATCAAATGAGGCTCAGGTTTGTACCCTTATCCTGATCGGGCGGAAAATGAAATGGAATCCTCGAAGGAAGAGACCATGATGGAACCTTCGGATTTTGCACAGTAAATCCGACAGGGGTTTTGCAAAAGGAAGGAAAATGGGGTCCCTAAAGCTTGAAAAGGGATTGGTTTTGGGCGTCTCATTGCTGAGACTAAATAGCTTTTGAAATTACCTTTTGCGGGAAATGATTGGTGGTTCGACCTCGAACCGAAATGGGACTGTCTATGGTGGGACAGTGGGGACACAGGGAAGTGTGCAATCTGAGAGTTCATGCTCTCAAAGAAGGGAAGGAATCAAGTCCTTAAGAGGGATTTAAAATTGGTGTCAGGATGTATCAAAAAGGGACATCAAGCTCTCACTTCACGTCAGGATGACTAGAAAATATTGTCAAAATGTTGGAAATTTTGTTGTTGATTCAAAGTTTTTGAAAATGTTGCACATTGTTGCAAAGACATTCCTTCTTTTCTACCTAAAGCATTACCTCCAAACAAGGTTCACCTCGTAGAATCGAGACTTGAAATCCAAATTGCTCGCAATTGACCTTCTTCAAGGAAGCTATCAATTTCCTTGATATGAGCAAAAAAGAGAATTTGATATTATGAAAGCAGTTGATGAAAGAGTATTGATAATAGAATTTCACAAGATTAAAGAGGATTCTTGATAGATCTGGCAGCTTGATATCCTGAGAGCTTCTCTCTTGATAATCTTTCTGCACTCTTTGGCTTTCTGGGTTTTGGCTGCATTCTCCTTTATTTTGGAGATGTTTTGACTTTTTCTCTCTTTCTTTTTCATCTCTTTCTCTCTTTTGGGAAGGGTACGTCACAAACTCCTTCATCTTGGAGATGTTTCGATCCTTCTTGGGCGATGGGTTTGGAGATCTTTGGGTGATAGCTGAAATTAAATATCTTTTAGGGATTGTCGAGAGGTTCATCGCATCTGCCTTCATCTCGACAGTGCTTTGGACTTTCCCTGGAAGGATCCGTCACAAACTCCGTCATCTTGGAGATGTTTCGAATCTTCTTTGGCCCCGGGGGTCTACTCGCCTAATTTGCCTTCATCTTGACGACAGGTGAGAGATCCCTTTTGCGGATATTTAATTGCAGCTTAGGTGATTTTGAGGAAACGGGCTTGGGTAAATGCTCTCTTTTCTAGCACTCAAGATATTTCCACTGCCTTGTCTTTACAAGAATAATCCTTAAAGATGTGCCATAACTGTGATCAATATCAATCATCTACGACTTTTCAATAACATTGAATCTTCTTTTCTGGCCATATCGAGGACTTATCCTTCATCCTTTTGGTTGGCCAATAAAAAGAATTTGAATTTTGAATCTCTTTTCGCAAAAGCTTCACTCTTTTGGAAGTAATGCTGAAGGTAAACTGATTAGTGCAATAAAGATTCTGAAATCAACAAATAATTTGACAAATTGACTAAATTTTCTTGAAATCCTTAGTGAAAGTGAGTATTTGAAATCCGGCTCAACGCATTCGTGACGAAAATTCTCCTCTCTTTTTCCCCAAAAAGAGAGACTCAGGCTTAGCCCTTACCTGAATGGGAAATGAGAAATACTCCTCTCTTCCCTAAAGAGGAGGTGTTTGCAAAACGAACTTTCGAAGAGAAATTGAGCTTTCGTCAAAGCTCCCTAATATTAGGCTTCTCTTATGGAAAGGGGGCCGATAATAGTGAGGTCTGAAAATTGGGTCATGAAAGGAACGAGTCCATCACACTCTCCCTGCAAAGAGGGTCTTTCATGACGAAGATGGCCTAGTATGAAATTGGGGGGTCACAAGAAAAGCGAGTCTCCGTCGAGCCTCTCCCTTTGAAAGGGTTTCTTGTGTGAAATTGGAAATTGTTTTGCAAACGGTTCACAAAGACGCGAGTCCCTTCAAACTCTCCCTAAAAGGGGGCTAAGTGAACGAATTGGATAGCATGCGAAAAGAACGAGCTCCCTCGAACTCTCCCTAAAAAGGGTCTCTCGCAAGAGAAAATGATTTGAAATTGGATATTGCGATTTGATTGACTCAAAGGTCGAAATTGGAAATTGGAAAATTGGTTGTTGAGAATTGAATGACCCAAAGGTCGAAATTGGATGACCTGACGGTCGAAATTGAGAATTGATTTGACCAAAAAGGTCAAAATTGAGAATTGGTTGACCGAAAGGTCGAAATTGTGTGACCCGAAGGTCGAAATTGAGAATTAATTTGACCAGAGGTCGAAATTTGGAAATTGATTGACCCGAAGGTCGAAAATTGGAAATTGGTTGACCCGCAGGTCGAGAATTGGAAATTGGTAATTGAAATTGAGAATTGGAAATCGGGTGACCCAGAGGTTGAAATTGGAGAATTGCCTGATTTGAGGACTTAAATTGAAATTTGGAGGGCAAAATGTCAAACTTGAGCAATTGACAGACTTTGATGATTGAAATGACTTGGATTAATCAAAGGAGAATGATGAGTTCGAGTCAGAGCTCGAATAAAATAGAGATCACGAGTCGGGACCCGGATCAGCAAAAGAAAATGAAGAGCTCGAATTTGAGCTCGAATGAATAGAGGGATCTCGAGTCGAAACCCGGATCAACAAAAGAAAATGAAGAGCTCGAATCTGAGCTCGAATGATGTAATGAGATCACGAGTTGGAACCCAAATCAACAGAGAAAAATGAAGAGCTCGAATCTGAGCTCGAATGACGATAAAGAGATCACGAGTCGAAACTCAGATCAACAAATGAAAATGAAGAGCTCGCATCTGAGCTCAAAAGAATAAAGAGATCTCGAGTCGAAACCCGGATCAACAAAAAAACAACAAAAAAAAGAAGAGGTCGAATCTGAGCTCGAATGATGTAGAGAGATCACGAGTCGGAACCCGGATCAACAAAAGAGAATGAAGAGCTTGCATCTGAGCTCGAATAAGATAATGAGATCACGAGTCGGAACCCGGATCAACAAAGGAAAATGAAGTGCTTGAATTAAAGCTTGGATAAGGGAAAGAGATCTCGAGTCGGAACCCGGATCAACAAAAGAAAATGAAAAACTCGATTCAGGGTTCGAGTAAGGTAATGAGATCACGAGTCGGAACCCGGATCAACAAAAGAGAATGACAAGCTCGAAGAGATCTCGAATCGGAACCCGGATCCACAAAAAATAAAGAGCTCGAATCAAAGCTTGAACAAATAAATAGATCTCGAGTCGGAACCCGGATCAACAAAGAAAAATGAAGAGCTCGAATGAATAAAGAGATCTCGAGTCGGAACCCGGATCAACAAAGAAAATGAAGAGCTCGAATCTGAGCTCGAACAAGGTATAGAGATCACGAGTCGGAACTCGGATCAACAAAAGAAAATGAAGAGCTCTAACCTGAGCTCGAACAAGGTATAAAGATCACGAGTCAAAATTCGGATCAACAAAAGAAAATGAAGAGCTCTAATCTGAGCTCGAATAAGGTATAGAGATCACGAGTTGGAACTCGGATCAACAAAATAAAATGAAGAGCTCTAATCTGAGCTCGAACAAGGTATAAAGATCACGAGTCGGAACTCGGATCAACAAAAGAAAATGAAGAGCTCTAATCTGAGCTCGAATAAGGTATAGAGATCACGAGTCGGAACTCGGATCAACAAAAGAAAATGAAGAGTTCGAGTCAAGGCTCGAATAAGGTAGAGAGATCACGAGTCGGAACCCGGATCAACAAAGGAAAATGAAGAAATCGAGTCAAGGCTCGAATAAGGTAGAGGGATCACGAGTCGGAACCCGGATCAACAAAGGAAAATGAAGAAATCGAGTCAAGGCTCGAATAAGGTAGAGAGATCATGAGTCGGAACCCGGATCAACAAAGGAAAATAAAGAAATCGAGTCAAGGCTCGAATAAAGTAGAGAGATCACGAGTCGGAACCCGGATCAACAAAGGAAAATGAAGAAATCGAGTCAAGGCTCGAATAAAGTAGAGAGATCACGAGTCGGAACCCGGATCAACAAAGGAAAATGAAGAATTCGAGTCAAGGCTCGAATAAAGTAGAGAGATCATGAGTCGGAACCCGGATCAACAAAGGAAGATGAAGAGTTCGAGTCAAGGCTCGAGTAAAGTAGAGAGATCACGAGTCGGAACCCGGATCAACAAAGGAAAATGAAGAGTTCGAGTCAAGGCTCGAATAAGTTAGAGAGATCATGAGTCGGAACCCGGATCAACAAAGGAAAATGATTTGAATAAAAACCCGAGTCGAAACTCGGTTTTCCAAAAAGTTGAAAATGTACCAGCTTGAATACTGGATTTTGAAATAATACCAGTTCGAGTGCTGGGTTTTGGTTCAGTATTGGCGATGATCTTTGGATCATTAGGAATTGTGATGGGACTGTTTGTTGAAATCCCAATACCGACTAGATTGTTATTAATGCAATTGAATGCAAATGAATATGAGTTGATGCATATGAATGCACAACTGCATGAAATGAGGAATTTGTTTATCCTGCCTGCATATAGAATGCTTGAAAACAAATTTTCAAAAAGATGTCCCAGTGTAATGGGGGAGAGAGAATAATAACAAAGCAGAACAACCAAAAGAAGAATGTCATAATTAAACGAGAAAAGTTGATGATTTTTTTGATGCCTTAAAAAGGGATGACAACTTGAAAAAGGAAAACCACTAGGACTATATCGTCCTGACAAAAATAAATATGACAAAATGAGAAGGCATTGGCATTGGCATTGTCATTCTTCAGGGTGATCTGGGAGAGGCTTGGTCAGGACTGCAACTCGTCCCTCCCTTTCTTCCGGCACCAAAAGCTCTTTATCGATGTAGTCCTGTACAATATTTTTTAGAACAAAGCAACGTTCAGTATCGTGCCCCATTGCCCGATGGAACTCGCAGAAACAATCTTTCCATTTCCCCATGGTGACGGGAGGATCCACAATCCTTGGAAGTTTGATCATATTCTTCGCGAGCAGATATCCAAGAATTTCTTCGATTGGCTCACCTAAAGGAGTAAACTCGCGATCATAACTCCAACCATCACGCTTTATCTTCTTCAGATCGTTGGATTTCTGTTGAATGCTGACTTCTTTGACTTCTTTCTTGGTTAGGGCTACTGGATGTTCTTCTTCTCTGCTTTCAACAAACAGATTCTTATCAATATAGTCTTGCACAATGTTTTTGAAGACAAAACATCGATCCGTGTCATGCCCTACTGCCCGATGGAACTTGCAAAACTGATTCTTGAACCTTCCCATGATGGTGGGAGGAGTTGTGGCCTTTGGGAGCTTCACTAATCCCTTAATCAACATGTATTCAAGGACTTCGTCGAGTGACTTGTCTATAGGAGTGAAATCTCGATCGCCGCTCCAGTTTCCGCGCTTTGGTTTTCCTTGATTTTTTTCCTTTTGCTGAGGGCTGGATTGAAAAGGTCTATTCTGGATTCTAGAATACTTTTCTTTCAAATCTTTAGACTCTTCTAACTTGTTGCTTTGACTGCCTCTGTTTTTGTTGTTGCTGGGTTTAGAACTGGTTGCCCTGTTGTGGTCTCCAATGATGCTCATAGGGATGGTGATCGATGCCCCTTCTTTAACAGGAACTTTTCCGAAATTGGCTTCAGCTTGCTCGGATAATATCTCAATCATCATTCTTTTGAACAACCGATATATGGCGGGATCAATCTCCTCCTTGATGGTCTGAGCTCCCTCTTTGACAGACTTTATAGAATCCATTTCTCACTCACTGTCTGTAACTAATGTGCTGAAGTAGCACGCACGGTCTTTGATCTTGTCAGGATCACACAACTATGCCAATGCCCTCTGCAGAACAACATGGGATGTTTTAGCATGATGGGAAAAAGAATTTTGAAAGTGACACTCTTGAGGGAAAACAAATGATGGGATCAAGTAATCTTGGAAGGAAATAACAAACAAAATTTTGGACAAAATTTGGAAGATATACCGAAAACAAGGTTCTTGAAGATATGAGCAAAATTTGGAATTTTGAAAATTTGCAGGCAGGATCGGAATAAGGCTGGAAAATCGAGATCCAGTAGAATGGTAGAATGAAAAATCACCCAGAGTTTTGAAAGAAATGGGATATTTGAGAAAATTATCCAGGGTTTGAGAAAAAGACCTTGTGGAAAATAAGGATATTTTGAAAAAGACCTAATGAGTTGAAAAACATTAGGAAATATAAAGAATTGAGAAAATCATACATACAATCACATCCTGCACAAACATTTATGCACATTCAGCACTCCCTAAAAGGCTGACTCTAGATGCATCACTTTGAAAATAGTTGTAGGACCTTAATCCTAACTCTAGGTTCAGATCATCTTTGTCCAATGCAGTTATGCCGATATACTCGAACCGAAATCCGAGGTACGTGGCATAGAGTTTCAACTCCGGTTCTAGGGTAAGGTTTTCCAACATCCTTGAGCGCCTACCGATATACTTCGGACTGTGGCCCGCGGTACGTGGTAGGGGGGTGTTAACCCAAATAGTTGGCCCAGTTGTGAGGCTCTGTCCCGAACTAGGGTTCTGGAAGAGAGCCCAGCAACGTGAAGACCGGGTAAAGATAGGTAAGGGAGTTTTGAAAAAATGATCACATGCAAGAAATAGAGGGCTCTAAATCCTAGAGAGATAGATTTTGAAAACTTTGAAGAAGCACACATTGTTAGCATTCAGATCCTAAATTGAGGAGAGTTGTATTTAGACCTAAGTCTATGTGAGCATGAAAATTTCTCCTCAATCTGGTCCTACCAAACCATGCCTAAGCTATATGCAGTCAATGTCAGCTAGGTCAGAATCTAGGCTCCTAGGCTCACATGATATTGAAAGTAAAGAGCTGACATTTAGTGAACATAATTTTGATAATTAAACTAAGTCAAGCATACTTTAGGTCAGACAAGGACAGGTCCCATCTCGGTCGCCAAACCTGTTCTCGTCGCGAAATTTTTCCCCCGTCTTCCCTTCCTTGCGGAAGAGAGAAAGAGGAAGGAAACGCTTTCGCGCTTCAAACTTGACCGGATTTTGGGAATTGCTTTTGAAATACTCGCCTCCGTTTTGAAAATTGCAGGAAAATCCATGGGATGGGGCTCGACCTGTCGGTACGAGGTTCGACCGTTCCTGCCGCCTTTAACAGGGGTAATCGAACCAAGGACCAAAACTATGCTTGACTTAGTTAAATCATCAAAGTTATGTTCTATCCTAGATGCACAGAGAATTCAGGCATGTGCTATGAGATTTTGGAAAATGCAAGTTGGAAACATGATGTATGCTTGAGAAAACTTTAGAGTTGAAAACATTTCTCAGGAAAGAGGTCAATTTCTCAGGAAACTCTGATGAAAAGACTTGAAATCTCGAGAAAGTTTATAAAGGGAAAATCATGAATGATTGGAAGTCCTGAGAAATGTAAGTAGTTCTTAGGAAAAGTGTGAACATTTGAGAAGGGAAACACTTCTTAGGAAAACTTGGACTTTGAGAGTTTTCTTAGGAAAATGATGGAAATTCATTGGAAATCCCTTGTGGAAAAGGAAAATTAAAACTTGGGAAGTTGAAAACCTGAGAATCTTAACCTTGAAATACTTGGAAATCGATTTTGACTTGGAGAAAGATTGGAAAATTCTTTTGAAGCTCTTAAGAAAATAACATTTTCCAGGGAAAACTGTGGAAAAATTTGACTTTGGAAAATTGATTTTGGAAAATCCTCAGAGTTTCTTGAGAAATCGATTTCTTGATAATGAAGTTTTCTTAAGAAAATCGTGGGAAAACCAATGATTTCATGATGCGAATGACATGAGTAAATGAATGCACTTTGAAAGATTCTATAAGAAATTTGTTGGAAAAATGTGCATTAAGTCAAAATAAAGCCTTCACATATTCTGACTGTGGCCATGAATATGTTCAGAGTTTAATTGATTTAATGCATAATGCTTTGAAAACATTGGAAATATGATGTGCATTTTAAGATAGCCTAAGAGTGTAGGCTCAATGTGACTAGTAGAAAGATGATGGATCTGGGTCTCGTCCATATTCCGACTAGGGCCGTAAATATGGATCCCACCGAGTCCGTCAACTCCCTAAGAGTTGGTGCACGTGCCATTCGTGAACATCCATAGTGCTTTTGAAATAAGATGTATGCATCACATAAGCAGGATATATGCATAAATTCAAACTATATGATATGCATCCTAGTCTAAGCAGGAAATTAACTCTCTTATTCCAAAATTTACATTATTACATCACTAAATAAAGGAAATAAAAGAAATTTGCAGACTTCAGCTTCTTCTTTTGAATGTCCCTGCCAAACTTGAAATAAGGTTAGCTCAAATATGTGGGTTTTTCCAAAATTTTCCAATAATATTATGAAATTATTGGATTTAATTGGATATAAACCCTAATCTCATGCTTCCTTGATATTTGAAATGGTGTAAATGCAGGAAATTTGGTGGAAAATAGTTTGAAATTCGGAATTGGGGTCAAAATGACCAAAATACCCCTAATATTAAAGTTATACCTTTAAAATCAGGTTTTTTTGAAGGAAAACTTGGTAAAATTGAGATTTTGAAATTCAAATTGAATCAAATGATGATGAAATGCAGTATGACATGCTTCTAAACATATTAGGACTGTAAAATCAGAATTTGACATTTTGAAATTTAGCCAAAATAACGAATTTCGCTTGTTTTTCACTTGGATCCGGGTCCTGCGGGACCCTGTTTTGGTATTGTGGATAATCCAAACCTCAAATGGATTCCAAATTGCACCAAATTCGGTATGAAGCATCTACTTACTATGATAAACAGCCTAGAATGCTAAAAATCATGAAATGATATGATTTAAATGCCAAAATTCAAAGAAAGTCCTAAAATGGTGGATTTTGCCTATGGATCCTAACCAAATGCAATGCCTAATATGATAATGCAAGATTTACACCATGGAAACTTCTGATATTTTGCAGACTGCTAAAAGACCAGAAATGGAACATTTTTGGTTTTTACAGCCTCGGGATTTGAGCCATGGTGAGTTCAATAACAGGGATTTAGTTCTGACAGAGGTAAAAATCACACTAATCTGATGTAAAATGCTAAAAAAATATAAAACAGCCATGGAAATTTATGAAATTAATCAGAGCTATGAAAGACACCTACATGAACAACTTTCATGTTTATGACTTCGGCATTTGATCAACGGAAACACAGATAAAAATATAACTATTCCTGCCTAAACTAACAGAACAGACAAATGTAGAAAAACAGGAGACTGACAAAAAAAATCCGAATCAGGAGTCAACACTGTTATAAAAATTACAGGCTTTCATATGAAAATAGAGGACACCACGGACATAACTTTCACTTTTTACAGTTTCTTATTTGGAGCAACACACAAAGAGACACCATAGCCCTAAGTTGATCCAAGATCTCAGAGGCCCAAATTAGGCTCTGACACGTGTCCCGAAATCTCGGACTTTTTTTCAGACATACAAAAATTCAGAAAAATCTGAAAAAATCATATTAAAAACTAGACATTTTATCGAGTTCATAACATCTTTCGGATCGAAAATCAGATTTCCCATGAGGGATATCTCGATTTTACAAATCGGCACATGATTTTTAAAACGTATCCCGGGTAACAAAACTCGACTTGCCATTTTGAATGTTTACCACAGTAAAAAAATTCAAATGGCTCCGAATTTTTGGCAAAATTTTAGGGACACCCAAGGTCGCATACCGTGATTTTTTTGGGATTTTTAATAAAAAACAAATGCATGAAATGACGTGTGTACTGACTGACAAAAACAGAGACCTACTGAAAATAAGCAGAATTGAAATAAATGCTAAATTAATCCTAATTAATTCATGAAATGTACTAAATGAATGAAATAAAATGCAAATTAAACCTAGCTAACTATATGAATGTTAAAAATCATCAAGGAAGCATAATTGAGTATTTTTATATATGTCATTTTATGAGAATAGCTCCATCCATCTCTCGGATGAGCTCTTTCTTCAAACGACTCCCGAATCGAATTATGGAATCAAATCAAGGGGAAAAGAGGTGCACCTTGCTTCGTTACGCAGCGTAAAAGCTCTTGAAAGGGACGGCTATCACGAGCTTCGTTCGTCCTTCGCTTCGGGCTTCGAATGATCCACCAAGTTCGATCCACTGCACCTTCTCCACTGAGCCAAAAGGGGCGTGAATTCCAAAGTTCAAAATCGGGTTTCTCAAGAAGGTTAGGTCGATTTTCCAAGTCCAAAAAGATGGTCTCCCTATGCTGGGCATGGAGCCTTGTTTTTATAGATTTTTCTGAAAATTTTGAATTTCAAACAGGCTCAATCTGAGCCCTCCATGTGGCGCCATCTCAGAGGGTGCTATTTGGGGGTTTTGAAATTCGAATTTGGCTTTTGCAGGGAGCCCTCAGGTGGCGCCACCTCATGGTCTGCTACTTTTATTAAAAATAAAATAAAAATAAAATTTGAAGCCAAGTGGGACTCTGGATTGGCGCCACCTCAAAAGGTGTTCTGAGGTATAAAGTTGGAAGCAGTAGGAGCATGCCATGTGGCGCCACCTCTGGAGGCTCTTGACATGTGTCAGAAGGCCAGGAGTGGAGGAAAAGGAGGGAAAGGGACACGTGGCACCATCTCACACAAAATAGAAAAGGTGAAGTTCAGGATTTGCGCCACCTCAGACTGGAGTTTGAACATTTGAATTCTAGCTTTCTCTAAAGGAGGCAGAAAGTGACATGTGTCACTTGCTTTTTCTGAAGAAAGCAGAGAGAGACACGTGTCCCTTGCTTTTTCTGAGAAGAGCAGAGGGTGACATGTGTCACTTGCTTTTTCTGAGAAAAGCAGGGAGTGACATGTGTCTTCTACTTTTTCTAAAGGAAGCTGGAGATGACATGTGTCATCTACTTTTCTGAGAAAAATAGGAGGGAGACATGTGTCCTCTGCTTTTTCTGAAAGGAGCAAAGATTGACACGTGTCGCTTGCTTTTCCTGAGGAAAGGAGAGAGTGACATGTGTGACCTGCAGGAGACATAATTCAAATGGTGCCACCTCATGGGAGACAAGTTCTACTTTTTCTGAACAGGATAACACATGACACGTGGCATCTCATGGTGACCTTGGAATGACACTTGGCACAGGGTGAAGATGGTAGACATTGACACGTGGCATAAAATAAAGAGGATGACTAATGACATGTGGCGGCATCTTAAGGTGGCCCCACACTGACACGTGTCAAAGGATGGCAGAAGAGAGAAGGTGACATGTGGCGCCAACTCTAGGTGAACCCTATGCTGACACATGGCAGGTAAATGGGAGGAGAGAGAAAGGACAAGTGGCACCAATCCAGGGGACAAGGCTCCTATATTTTTGGGTTTTTTCAAAATTCAATTTTTTCAAAAGAAAAGCTTGTGTGACACCACCTCAATGTGGGTCCCACATTGCTTCTTTATTGACATAAGGACAAGACAGTAAAACCGCTTTTTGGAATTTTCATAAAAGTTTGGACTAATGGGCAAAACAGGAATTTTGGAAAGAGTTGGCCCTTGTAGGGCGATTTTGTAAAAGAAAGATATTTGAAATTGTCAAAAAGGGCCAAATCTGAGGTGAAGTGACTGAAATCCATATTAAAAACTATCCAGATGGTTTTTCTGAGGAAATATTTTGAAATTCAGAGTCTTGGGGGTAAAATGGGAAAAATTGATAATTTTGAAGACCCAGGGTTTTGAAATCAATTTTGAAAAGAGTTGAAATTCTAATCTGGATTGAAAATTTTGAAATCAAGAGTTCTGGACCTCGAAATGACATGCTTTGCAATGCAGTGATTTGAAATGCTCGTGCAATGATATGCAATGTCATGTCTTATGCAATGCAACCTTGAACCAAGACTCTGGAGATGTATGTCTCCTGTCAGGAGTAAAATCTTGAATATCTGAGATAAAAATAGAGAAAATTGAGAGTTTCAGATAAAATTTGGACTTTTGCAAGGTCCGGGCTCAGAAAATGACCATTTTGCCCTCCGACGATTTCAGAGGTTGAATAATGATGTTTGGTGGAGATGTAGCGGAGGTGAGTGAAAATTTGGGGTGTTTACACATACGCAGTCCATTGCGAAATTAGAGTCGCAAATGGGACAGTTAGCTGAGACTATTAGTAGGAGACCCGAGGGTACATTGCCGAGTCAAGCTGTCATGAACCCGAAGGGCAAGGACCAGATGACTGGAGGCCTATTTCATACTGAGACACAGCAGCAGGCCAAATCGGTTATGGCCCTGAGGAGTGGACGTGAGTATCATGTCGAGAGCAGAGAGCGAGAGAGTAGAGAGAGAATACAGGAGCCAGAGACCATTGTTTCACCTACGTCGGCTCAATCATCATCCTCATCCCCATCATCACCTTCACCATCTTCATCATCTTCATCCTCAGAGAAGAAGAAGAAGGATAGGAGTGAGCCTTCTCATAAAGAGGAGGAGCCAGCAGAGTATATTCCCCCACCACCCTATCCCAAAGCATTAGAGTCTCCTGGATATAGAGGAAAGCAAGGTGCGAAGATCCAGGACATGCTTGACATCTTCAAGCATGTGCAGATCAACCTACCTTTGCTCGATGCTATTCAACAGGTGCCGACATATGCCAAATTCCTGAAGGAACTATGTACGCAGAAGCGTAAATCTAGAGAGCGAGTTCCTAACAGGGTCCATTTGACTGAGCAGGTGAGTTCAGTACTTCAGCATCAGACACCACCAAAGCTCAAAGACCCTGGAGCCCCTATCATTGCGTGTACTATAGGGAACATCCGGATAGAACGCGCATTGCTCGATCTTGGAGCAAGCGTGAACATTCTGCTCGGATATTTCTTTGATTCTTTCGGGCTAGGAGAGATGAGATCGACTCCGATTACACTATAGCTGGCAGATCGTCCCGTCAAGGTACCGAGAGGTGTCTTGGAGGACGTGCTAGTTAAGGTGGATGACTTTTATTTTCCAATCGATTTTATTATTCTTGATATAGAAGGAGTGGATAGCCAGCACCAGACTCCGATTATTTTAGGCAGACCATTCTTGGCAACTGCCAATGCGTGTATCAACTGCAGAACTGGAGCCATGGATCTCTCATTCGGCAATCGAAAGGTCAAGCTGAATATTTTCAATGCCGCGATGGGACCAGCAGGAGACATGGACTGCTTTCATGTAGATATTGCACATGAGTTAGTGGAGGAGCAGCCCGAGTTGTACATTACTGAGGATTCTTTAGATCTGTACCATATAGAGAAGAATAGTAGTGTAGATAGTGTAGATGTGTATAGAGTGTCGTCAGAAAGACCACCCTGGGGAGCGGTCAGGGAGCCTCTTCCACCACTTGTTGAGACCCCCGCCAAGTCTTCGATCGAGTCACCTCCGAAACTTGAGCTGAAACCCTTACCAGATTCACTCAAGTATGCATACCTCTGAGATGAGGAGACTCTGCCTGTGATCATCTCGTCCTTGCTCACTGAGGAATAGGAACAGAGATTGCTGACTATTCTTCGGCAGCACAAGGCAGCGATTGGCTAGGGAGTTGCTGATCTGAAGGGGATTGATCCGTCATTCTGCATGCATAGAATCCATTGTGATGAGGAAGTCAAGCCATTTAGGGATATGCAGAGAAGGCTAAATCCCAACATGAAGGAAGTGGTGAAGAAAGAGGTGGTGAAGTGGTTGGATGCCGGAATCATTTACCCTATTTCTGATAGCCAGTGGGTCAGTCCGATTCAGGTTGTGCCGAAGAAGTCAAGACTCACTGTAGTAGAGAACGAGAAGGGTGAGAGAATTCCGATGAGGACCACTACAGGATGGCGAGTCTGCATCGATTATAGGAAGTTGAATGTGGCAACTAGGAAAGATCATTTCCCACTGCCATTCATTGATCAGATCTTAGAGAGACTCGCAGGGCAGAGCTACTACTGCTTTCTAGATGGATATTCAGGATATAATCAGGTAGCTGTCCATCCTGACGACCAGGAGAAGACAACGTTTACATGTCCTTATGGCACCTTCGCGTTTAGACGTATGTCGTTCGGGCTCTGTAATGCCCCGGCTACTTTTCAGAGGTGCATGCTTGCTATCTTCTCGGACATGATTGATGATGTGATGGAAGTTTTTATGGACGACTTTTCAGTGTATGGCTCTTCTTTTGAAGATTGCCTCCAAAAACTTGCTCGAGTACTGAGTAGGTGTGCGGAGACCAATCTCGTCCTGAGTTGGGAAAATAGCCATTTTATGGTCCAGGAGGGGATTGTGCTAGGACACATTGTGTCCAAGCATGGTATTGAGGTTGACAGAGCGAAGGTGGAATCCATTTCCCGTTTGACTCCACCCACCTCTGTGAGGCAGATTCGATCATTTTTAGGGCATGCGGGATTTTACAGGCGGTTCATAAAAGATTTCAGCAAAATCTCTCGACCGCTTTGCACGTTATTGGAGAAAGACCAGCCCTTTGTTTTCGGTGAGGATTGTATGAAGGCCTTTGAGATTCTCAAAGAGGCCTTGATTACTGCACCTATTTTGAGACCTCCAGATTGGACTCTCCCATTTGAGATTATGTGCGATGCATCTGATTATGCTATGGGCGCCATTTTAGGACAACGCATTGATAGGAAGCCCTATGTGATCTACTATGCGAGTAGAACTCTGTCTGATGCTCAGATGAATTATACTACGACAGAGAAGGAGCTACTTGCGGTAGTTTTTGCATTGGATAAATTCAGGTCCTATTTACTCGGTTTGAAGGTGGTTGTCTATTCTGACCATTCTGCATTGAAATATTTGTTGAATAAGAAAGACACCAAACCGAGATTGATTCGTTGGGTCCTACTACTACAGGAGTTTGATCTCGAGATTCGAGATAAGAAGGGAAGCGAGAATGTAGTAGCAGACCATCTTTCCAGACTGATCGTGGAGACCACGCAGGATCAGAGGCCGATCAGTGATTCTTTCCCCGACGAGCAGATCATGTCGGTCAGTACATCGCAGTTACCATGGTTTGCAGATATTGTGAACTATCTGGTTTCGAGGCAGATACATGAGCATTGGAACAAGAATGAGCGTGAGAGATTCCTATCTCAGGTGAGGCACTATTATTGGGATGAACCGGAGTTGTTCAAATACTATGCAGACCAGATCATTAGGAGATGTGTTCCGGAGGAGGAGTACCAGTCCATTCTGAATTTTTCTCATTCATTAGCCTGTGGAGGGCATTTTAGTAGTAGGAAGACGGCTGCAAAGGTTTTGCAGTCAGGATTTTATTGGCCCACACTCCACAGGGACGCGCATGAGTTCTGTAGGCGATGCCTGCGATGTCAGCATATTGGAAACATGTCCAAGAGGGACATGATGCCTTTACTCCCGATTTTGATAGTCGAGATTTTTGATGTTTGGGGCATTGATTTTATGGGACCATTTCCGCCTTCCTTCGAAAATTTATACATTTTGGTGGCGGTTGATTATGTGTCCAAGTGGGTCGAGGTTGTGGCAACCAAGACCAACGATCACAGAGTAGTGCTTAAGTTCATTAAGCACAACATTTTCAGTCGTTTTGGCGTGCCACGTGCGATGATTAGCGATGGTGGCAAGCATTTTAGGAATGTACAGATATCTTCTCTACTGAGAAGATATTCTGTCAATCATAGATTCAGCACTCCATATCATCCGCAGACTAGTGGACAGGTTGAAGTGTCCAATAGGGAGATTAAGCGAATTTTAGAAAAGACAGTTCATCCGGACCGCAAGGATTGGTCCCAGCGCTTAGATGATGCACTTTGGGCATATAGAACTGCATTTAAGACTCTCATTGGCATGTCCCCGTATCGCCTTATATTCGGGAAAGCATGCCATCTTCCTGCCGAGCTAGAGCATAGAGCGTACTGGGCTATCAAGAAATTGAATTTTGACCTCACCCAGGCTGGCAAAGAGAGAGCACTGCAGCTCTTAGAATTAGAAGAACTCAGGAATGATGCATATGAGAATGCCAAATTATACAAAGCTCACACAAAAGCATTTCATGATAAGCATATTGTCAGAAAAGTGTTTGAGCCAGATCAGAAAGTGTGGCTATACAATTCTCGTTTACATTTATTCCCAGGGAAGTTAAGATCGAGATGGACAGGTCCGTACATTGTGAAAGAAGTATTTCCCCATGGAGCAGTGACACTATTCGATCCTATGACCCAAGGTACATTCAAGGTAAATGGGCAAAGACTGAAGCCATTCATTTCAGATGCCTTGCAGGATGGTGAGTGTGAGATAGTGCATCTCACGAAGGCATGAGGGTTCGACCAGAGGGATGTATCATATGTACATTATTTCTTTTTCATTTCAGAGTTTTTATTTATTTAGTATTTCATTTCACATGTGCTAATTTGTGTTTTGATGTATGCAGGATGAACTTAACAATTAGTGTATCAATTACCAGGTACAGAGAAGAGCTTTCAAAGAATTCAAGGATCAGAGGAAAATCAACTTCAGAAGCTCAGAGAAAATCAGGTTGTATCTATCCTTTCTCCCATATTTTTGTTAGTGTCTTTTAGTGTGCATTTGCATTACATTTTTATTCATTTTGTATGCCACTAGGGACAGTGTCATTCAAGCATGGGGGGGTGGTTTAGATGCATGCACACAAAAATTTAAAATTTTTTTGTATGACTGGTAATCAAAGTAGGCATTTGAGAACAAAGTGTAGCATATATGATTGTTTTTGACATAATCTAACAGTTTATAAATTTTTAAGCCCCATAAAAAATTTTTATTTTCTGAACTGAGTCAAATAGAGTAGTATTCATGAGAAAATTCAAAGAAAAGATAGTATTTGATTGTTCGAAAATTTTGAATCACTTTAGTATAAGTATGCACAGTATGTTTTCTGAAAGAAATAAGCAATGGAAAGATGTGTTTGAAAAATGAGTTTAAAAGAATAGAGCTACGTTTAGTTGTTGATGTCTTCGTGAATCCTAGTAGTAGAACTCAGACACGAGATGAAGTGTTTGAGTATCTTAACGAAAAGGATAACGAAGGAGATCATCTTCTTGTCTAAGTCGAGATCTGTGGCCTTTGTAGTTCGAGTAAGTAGAATCTGAAGGGTGTTTTACACCTGGTGCCCCAAAGCCAACTGGTTTGGGAGCCACTGGTTTGAAAGCTTGTTACTTGGACTGCATAGAAAGCCTAAGAGATAGAGACATTGCACAGGACGAGAGAAAGACTATACGTAAACTATTAGAATAGAAGGTCTAGTGACTCGAGCAATTAAGTCCGAGGGATACTCTGTATCTAGTGCCCTAAGGTCGGCCGACTTGGGAGTCACTGACCCAAAGCTCGCTACACGGGTCACGAAAACTGACTATTCGAAATAGTGCTCATATGAGAAGAATGCGCAAGAGATCAAAAGTTGAAAAAAAAAAAAAAGAATGTGCTGAAGGAGAAAATTTTCATTGCTTAGGCATATATGTGTATTACTGTGCAAAAAATATACAAGTGAGAATAAATGAGTAAAACATGAGAATACTTGACTTTCAGAGAAAAATCATAAACTAGCTACAATATTAGAAAAGTGAAGAAAAAGAATTTTTACTGTGGCGGCATGAGATTTTAAACTTGTTTTGAGAATGTCAATTACATGAAATATTTGTTCCAACTGCATTCTTAAGAGCCTCATATTTTTGAAAAATCATCCTCGTATTTCATTGATGTTTGTGGGTAGCATCTCTGCAAACCCTCACGAGACCTTACTCGTCCACTAGTGTAAGCTAGGGGTTTAAAGGGCTTGTTGCATATGCTAAATGCAACCGTGATTCCTACGAAAGTGAGTTAGCATTATGCATTCATGCTTAGCATTTCTTGTCTTCAGTGCATATCATGATTAGGGTTTGTTAAGGGACTAACTAACATTCAAGCATGGGGGTATTTGATGATGCATGAAATGCACATCATGTAAACAAGTTTTTCATGCATTTTGTATCAAGTTTAAGGTTTTAAACCCATGTTTAGATGTGTTTTGATAGTAAGGGGCTATGGTTCGAATTTCAGAAAAATCGGAGTTAAAATGAGAGAGTTATGGCTATTTCAGTGTTTGGGCACAGATTTCGAGGTGGATCGGATCCATATCCGACCCAATTAGGTTAATTGGACCTTGGATCAACTCTTTAAAAGTCCAAAACCCAACCCACATGCCTATCCAGATCCATTTCAAAAAGTTTTTCTGAAAACCCCCCAGAAAGAGGCGCCTAGAAAATATATTTTTTATAACATTGTTTTTGCAAATTCCAAAAAGTATAAATATACTTTTTAGAGAAGCCCTAGGCGTCTTTGGCTGTGTTTGGACGCCCCCTACAGTGACTCTACAGCAGCAGCTCCTTCCTCTCCATCTCCCCCACGTGTTGGCCATTGAAGATCGACCTATGCTTGATTTTCAAGCATATTTTTGAGCTTTCTTTTGTTTCTTTTCATTTCTTTCTTGTTCCTTGCTGTCTTTTCACCCCTTTTTTGTACTTTTGCAGGTGTAGCAGAGGTGGAGACCATTAACCTTGGGCGGGAGTGCGCAACACACCACCAAGGTGAGCCAGCCCTACTTCCATCCGGCTTTCTACACCCTCCGATCGCGAATCGGCTCACTTTCCATCGTCGGTGGATCTCCAACGTGTAGCAGCTGCAAAAGGTACCGATTTTGGTGAAGTACAGCATTCTTGAATGGTATAGGACGTCCATATCCAGCCACGGTCCTCTCTTCTTCATCCCCCCGGTCGTCGGATCTTCCAAAAGGTAGGTCTTCTTCTTCCTTCTCTTCTAGATAAAACCGATTTGTGTGTGGATTTTGTTTTGTTATTTTATGTGTGTTTCTTAGTTTTCTTTTTGTTTCAACCTTAGAGTAGCATTCGTTCATAGACCAGCACGTTAGATTAGGTTTATGTGTTTGGTTGATTCGTTGGAATCGAGTTTTTATTAATTTTTCATCCTTTTTATAAAAATCGGCTAGATCTTCATCTAGCCGATTTTTCAAGTTTGTCATAAGTGTTCTTGGTGTTGTTTTACAGAAAATCCAATAAAGAAAGTGTTCATTTTGATTCATCTTAGTCGGTTTTGTGTGTGGGTTTCATTTGATTTTAATTGAAAATAAAAATCCAAAAATCGGCTAGACTTATTCTAGTCGATTCTTGATTTTTGCAAAAATATTTTTCTGTTTTGATATTTTTGTTTTGTCCAGCATGTGTCTTGTATGGTGTTGCTGAAAATCTCATTAGGAAATTTCATTTTAGTTTATTCTAAGTCGTGGGTTGTGCTTGTGTTTCGTTTTGATTTTATTTTTGAAAAAGAAAAGAAAAAAAAATCGGCTAGAGATATTTTAGCCGATCTTTACATTTTTGTTAAAAGGGTGTTTAGAGTGGTAAGTCGTGTTGCTTGCTGTGTGTTTAGTGTGTTAACAGTAGCATAAATTGATGTTAGTCATTCCATTGTTTTAGGATTGAGTTACTTAATTGTTTTAATCATTTTTCGTTTTTGTGTTTGAGTGTATTATTGAAAATTATAAAAATCAAGTTTTTTTTATTTTTTTTATGTCTTTAATTCCAGCATAGTGATGTTCTTGTTAGCTTTTGTGTAATTAGGAGTCATTTTTAGTATTTTCTAACTTAGTTTTATCAAAATAGTAGTTACTTAGTTTTATTGCTTTTCGTTAGTTTATAATTTTATTTTTTTTATTTTCGTGTAGTTCTTCTTCTTCCCCAAGGTGGGGCGGCAGCCATTAGAGCTCCCCTTGAGCTCTTGGTCGAATTTTTAGAAATTATTAATTGTCATTAATTGAGTTAGGTAAGTGTAATTAGGTTGTCTAAGTTCCATGTATTAGGGTTTATTGCTTTAGACGTTTTTAGGAGCCATTTAAGTGAGTTTTGGAATTCGTTGTAGACCATTTAAGTTTCTTTTAGAAAATTGTGTTTTCCCTTTAGGTCCTTTCATTGCCCGAGGTAGATATTAATGTAGTTAGAGTATAATAACTTTAATTAGAGTGGACGATTTTTGAGAAGGAGGGTACACAAGTAATTAAGGTTGAAAACGTTTTTGGGAAAATTGACTCCTCTAATTTCGTGAAAAGCAATTTAAGAAGGTTTGAATTTGGATATCCCTCCAAAATAGAGAGGAATTAATGTTTACAATTAATTCGGGAAACAAAATTTGAAATTTCCAATTTCCTTCTAAAAGAGGTGCACACGATTTTAAGAAAGGAGTAAAAGCTAATTAAAGTTTTGTTGGAAGGATAAAACCGTGTGAGTCTCTAGGTTGGATTGTTTCAATTCCCAAATTGATTTGTAAAACCCAAGAAGGAAACGTATTAAATCCCTTAAGTTGGATAGATTTACTTTCTCCACTTTCCAAGTTGATTTTTAAATGTCATTAAATATTTCAACTCCTCTCTAGGTTGGACGGTTTTACCTCTTCAACTTTCTAAATTGGTTATTAATTGTAATTCGGAAGGTTATTGGTTTTCCCAAAACCGTGTCTAGTCTAAGTCAATCCTAACCCTAGGTCGAGTCAAACCTAGTTCAACCTACTTGAGTCTAGTCAAGCCAACCTTAGTTTGAGTCAACCGACCCTACCTATTGAACCTAATCTAACCTAGTCAATTAGATTGACTTGGTTAGGTGCGCCTTGTGTCAAAGTCAACTTGAACCCTAACCCAAGTCAAATACAACTCGAACCTTAGTCAAGCTTAGTGAAGTCAACCCTAACCTAAGTTTAGGTTAACCTAGTCAAACCGAGCCTAGGTCGAGTCAACTCTAGTCTAGTCAAACCTAACCTAAGTTAAACCAAGTTGAGTCAACCTTAGCCAAGTCCAAGACCAACCCTAACCAAGTCTAGGCAAAGACCTAGACCTAGACCTAGTCCTAGTCAAGACTAAGTCAAACCCTAGCCTAGCCTAAGTCCAAGTCAAGACCAATCCGAGATCGAGTCAACCTTAGCCAAAACCAACCCAACCTTAGCTAAGGTCAAACCGAGTCCACCTAAGTCAACCGAACCTAATTGACTAAGGCAACTCAAAACCGAACCCAACTAGTTGAGTCAACCTTAGCTCGAGCCTATATCTCTCAACCTAGTCAAAACCGAGCCTACCTAATCCAATCCGAGTTCAACCAAGACCCAAACCCTAGTCTAAACCTAGTGGGTCAACCGAGTTTACCTTATCCTATTCGAACCTAGTTGATCAAGTCAAACCCGAAACCAAACCTAGCCGAGCCCAAACCTAAACCGAGTTGAGTCAAACCTAACTCGAGCCTACCCAAGTTAACCCCCGTTAGCTAAGCCTAAACCGAGTCCATTGGAGTCAACCGACCCTAGTCCTAGTCGAACACGTGTCCCATTGGCCCATTTTAGTCCGCTAAGTTTTTGATTTACTTATAGCGATTTTAGATTAGCTAATGTAGTTATCTCTTTAATTGTTTAGCCAAAATTTCTAATTGTTGATTTGATTGGTGTTTGTTAGTTTACCGTTTGTTGATTAGTTAGTTAGTATAGTTAGTTTATAGAGCATATATCATTTAGTCATATATTTAACTATATTATTTAGGGTATTGATTGTAATTGCATTAGTATTTCATTTAGTGCATAGTCATAACATGCATATCATATTCCGTGTAGAGTTCATTTAGCTTCATTATAGTTAGCATCTGCATATAATCAGTTATATAGGATTAATTAAGTTTGCATTGCATGTAGATTACATTCTTAGAGAGTAAAATAGTTCAAATAGTGAATAGTGCATTCAAATCAAAACCAGATTTTTGCCCTGTCGCACCAGCCTTATTTTCTGTACAAAAATTCTGTGTTTTCCAAACATTTTTATTCTATTCACTTGCTAGACGTGTTGTTTGACTGCAGACCAAATTTCAGCTCATTCGGAGTTGATTTGGTCTGATTTTTAAGCGTTTTGTGAAAACCGCTTTTTCTGGTTTTTTAATTTTGGGACTTTCGATATCCTGATTTTTTCCAGTTTTGAAACGCTTATATCTGGATTTCCAGATACTGTTTTTCAATTCTGTATAAAATGTCATATTGTTTAATCTGTCAGTTGCAGAACAGAACAAATTTCGGGAAAATCGGACCTCGTTTGCCTTGTCAAACAGTGGTTTTCCGATAACATGTCAGAATGCTATTTTACACTAGTTAGGGGCAGTTTCGTAATTTTCTTAGTTTCGGCAATTTAGACTTGTTTTCAATAATTTCTGCATTTTAGGAGTTGCATCATCATCATACAGCATTAGTAGAGTTAAATTGGTTAATTTTAGAATTAATTTAGTATTTTATTTAATTTTTGCTTGATAAATAGCATTTGTTTTGTAATTTTCGTAAAATTAGAAATAGTTTTAGTTATTGTTCTAATTGTTAGAATAGAAAACTAACTTTGTATTTTTATGCATTTTTAGGTTGAAAAGCATATTTAGTGTCCAGGGTTATTGACCAAGTGAGAAGATTCTCTACGTGGCGAAAAGACGGAAATACCCTTGGCATGGAGCAGAAGACTGATTGCTTGATTACTTTTCTTTTAGTGATTATTTGTAGTTGTATTAACTTTATAATTGTAGATTGATATTTGTCATTAATAAATTAAATTTTCTAGAAATATTGTATTTAATTCCTGTTCCCTGAGGATTCGACCCGTACTTACCACTTTGTGGAAAGTCGGTTTTTATATTTTTGGTTGACGATTTTCCAAAGTTTATTGAAAATAATTGTTTTAAAAAGATCATTCCAAAATATCAACCACGCCCCATGGCATTTTTGTAATTGTTTCAAAATAATTCAAATGCTAAAATCTGATTGGGTGAGCTTGGGTGGGTCTTTTGTAAAACTTTCGAACACTAAAGGCACTTTGCAATGGTGTTTTTGAAAGATTTCTGAAAGGTTTTAAAAGCTCAACATGCATTGGGCGTGGATACCCATGGGTGGGGCGTGGAGCACTCCAGCCCTCCATCTTATGAGTTTTAATCCTAGCCGTTCTGTTTGTAAACCCTATGTACTTAAAGGAAGTAAGAGAGAGAAAGGGCGATTTTATGGGAGCATCCTCTCTCTCCTCTCTTGCTCTCCTCTCTCTTCTCCTTCTTCCTCTTCTTCTCCAAAACCGAGTTGAGAGTGAGTTTGTGGGTGTGGTGTGGAGCAACTCCAGCCGTGGACACCATTGCCTCCACCTTCCTCATTTCCTCCATTTCAAAGCCGCGAAGGTGAGACACCTCCTTTCCCTATGCTTAGTGTGGATTTCGGATAAGTAAATGCATCTTGTTTCATGCATTTTCGTGAGTTGCCAAATACATGTTTTCCTTCTGATTTGTGGATTTCTAATGAGTAAGATTGCATGCATAATGAACGTCCGATTAAGTATGTTTTTTTTTTTAGCTTCTTCCTCATGCAATATTGGCATTATAGCTTAAGGTCATACGGTTCTTAATGTTTCCACGATTATTGGTACTTTTACACCTCGTTTTAGCATTGGTAAAATGGGTTTACAAGCAAACGTTTTAGCCTTTCCTCTTTCCTCAAAAGCTTCAAGTTTGTTCTTACATGGTTTAGTTGTAGCAGCAAGGTTTTTCTAATGCTTTGTTGCGGGTGGTAAGGAGGCCACGGTTGGCACATGGCCAACAAACCCAGCTCATGCGGGTTAGCCCCTTTGAGGGTGCTGTTGATTCTGGCCAAACAGGTCGAGCTGCGACTCTATGTGCATCAAGCTTTTTCATTTTCAGTTTTTTTTTTTGTTGCATGTTGGGCCTTCATTTCACTTCTTGGCTGGATGGCCCAGTCATACTGGACACGTTCCAGCAGAGTTAGCCCAGACCGATTGCAGCTGGGTCGGCCCGTTGAGGGGTTCAGGTGCCGCTGGACTGGGGAAGGCGGGCTGAGCCCTGCCCTTCTTCTACCCCTCAAATTCCGTACTAGGCGTCCAGAAAATTCCTAGACGCCTGGTTGTTTTTGGGTGACCCCCAGGCCGACCATCAACGGGCCAGCCTGGGTGCCCTTTTGTTTCCTTCGATCTCGGTTGGCGTGGCCGTTGGCCGAGCCCACCAGCTTGTGCTGGCGTGGGTCAGGCTTGCCTCCGGCCTGACATGGTCTGGATTGTACACGGTCCAGACCTGTCAATGCCCGCTCCAGATTCTTTTAGTTTGGGGCGTCAGCCCCTCACGCGCCACTAGATTTGGGCATTCGGCCCTCGCTGCAGCTGCAGCGATTTCGGCTGCAGCTGGGTGCAGGCGGCGGGCCTGCACCCCTGCTCTTTTGCGATGCTGGCTGGAGCCAGCTGGGTCTGGACTCACGGTCCAGACCGTGGTCATGTTCGAGCACACCCGGGACAACATAGTGTTATCCTTCTTCAGTTCGAGTTCCTGCACCTTGTGACAGCGAGTCTTGTTGTCTTCACCTTTATGCCGATTCCGTAGTGCTGCCCCAACCGGGCCTGCAATAGGTGTGTTCGTAGCACGGGGTCCAATACCCCAACCGCGTAATGGATTTGACTTATTGCAAATGGATTGTGCTCGTCTACCAAAGCAAACTTTACATGTAATTTTCCATTTTTATCATCATGCTTTCGCCTTGTTAGCAGACCTCCGAGTTGCGGCCAAAAAGGGCTGCAAGTGTGTTTGGAGTGGGATCCAATATCCCAAGAAGTGCACTAAGTGTTTTGACTTATGCGATGTATGTGTGAGGACCGATGTAATGCATCATGATGCTAAATAGCGTAGTTGGTGCACATTTGCGTACATAGATGACACGCGTAATGAATGTGATCGCTGACGCATAATTGGTGAACACTTGGTTGTTGCCACCTAAGGAACGTGGGCATAATTGTGTTTGCTATGTCTTGGGATGCACTATGGATATTGCAGTAGTGCGAGACATATGCAATTTGGCCTATGGATAATGTAGTGGTGCAAGACTTACGCAACCTTGGAACTCCTTGGCGAGTGGTTAGCAAGATAAGTTCGCTTATGGTTGCAATGTGCGGGTTGAGAACCTTGGCACTGCTTGTGAGTTAAGCCTTTCATACCAAATGCTTCTAACTGTCCCATCATAGCATCATAACTTGCGATGTTGGAATCATCATAGGATAGTTCTTTCACCTATGACACAATGCATAAGACTGTTCATTTGTACTTTATGTTCTGTGATGCATAATAGTCACTTCTGCTTTGACTACTTGCATTGATGTATGTTAGTTACAGTCTTTCATATTGATACACTTGTACTTTATGTTCTGTGATGCATACCTAGTTACAAATGTTGATCCGTTGCTAAATCACGTGTCTTGCTGCATGCTATAGAAAGTGTTGATAATGCTCCATGTGTAGATATCACTGTTCTATACTTGTCTATGCTGCAACTGCTCAAATACTGTATATTGGCATGCTACGTTTACCATGTATAGCTTGTTCTTGATTTCCACACCTTTGGCATATCATGTTGGTTTGTCTCACCAGCTCGAAAGAGTACTGGCCCCATTTTATGGGGATACAGGTTTACTTCGACGTGCGGTGGAGCTCGATGTGCTGCAGTGGACTTCGAACCCACACTTCTGAACCTCGCATGTTGGATCCTGGCAGTGTTTTGTATAAGGGATTGGATATACAATTTTGTAAAGATGTAGTTAATAAAGGTTGTTTCATTTAAATGTTGTTTCACACCTGTAGTGACCGCCCAGGGCTTCCCGCTTGTTGGTCTTCCCCTTTGGTTTCTTCCGCGCTTGCGCTTTGGTTTTCAAAAAAAAAAAAGTTTCCTCAGAGGTCGGGAAATCTGGGTTTGGGTCGCCACAGAATTGGTATCAAAGCAGTGTTTTTTAAAAAGAGTTAAGAAGTGTGGTTCAAGTCTCTGCACGCATCAACCATCGCACTGTAAGTATTTCTAATCCAGTTTCTGTTGTTTAGTAGCTGCTCTGCTTGATTTGATGAATTGTGTGCTTTCGGGTGTCTTCCGATGTGAGGCCCCATTTCGTGTTTAAGCCTTGTGTAACAGGCTTGAGACATCGATTATCGCAACCTAAGTGTTCGTTTGTGCTTGTGGATATAGTTTCCAAGCTGTATCGAGTCGACTCCGGTGTGAGTTGGAGTTTTCGACTGAGATTTAGAGAACTACTTGCGTAGTTCACCCTTCGTGTTCCACGTTGTGTTAGTGGAAACAATTGATATGTCATAGCAATTATCGAGCTTTATCCTTATCGTGTTATAGATGAGATGGCTTCAATGAGAACCATCGTGTGAGGCTCAGGTATGGATGTTTCCCTCTTTTCCAACCTCGTTGGAATTGTGGTAGTCCTGTCCTTGACGAAGGGTATCTCGTTGGATGTGAACCTTTTTAGATAGTGAGGTTAAAGCCTCGTCGGTGCCAGTGAGCCCTTACTTATCCCGTAGGCGGATACTTGACACTGTCATTTTCCCAGTCGTTCTTGGTGATGAGAACGTATCTGTTGTTTCGTGCTTTGCATGTTGTGTGGGATGCCGGTGATGGCATTGGACTCCTGAGAGGGTCGTGTTCTGGGGATGGCTCGACACCGATTTTCAGGGCATTGCCGCTCGTGAGAGAGCGTTGCGGGAATTTTGTTCCTCCACCACTGTCTGAAGGATAGTGGTGTGTTGGCTCAGGAGGTGACTCCTGGTAGCGTCAACTGTACCACTGAATGGAGTAATTCTTCAGCGATGCCGTTAGCGTGGTGATTCGCTAGCGATGCCATTAGAGTGGTGATTCTCTAATGAAGGTCATTGGAGTGGTGATTCTCCAGTGATATCGTTGAAGTGGTGATTCTTCAGCGATGCCGTTAGCGTGGTGATTCGCTAGCGATGCCATTAGAGTGGTGATTCTCTAATGAAGGTCATTGGAGTGGTGATTCTCCAGTGATATCGTTGAAGTGGTGATTCTTCAGCGATGCCGTTAACGTGGTGATTCGCTAGCGATGCCATTAGAGTGGTGATTCTCTAATATAGGTCATTGGAGTGGTGACTCTCCAGTGATACCGTTGAAGTGGTGATGCTTCAGCGATGCCGTTAGCGTGGTGATTCGCTAGCGATGCCATTAGAGTGGCGATTCTCTAATGAAGGTCATTGGAGTGGTGACTCTCCAGTGATACCGTTGAAGTGGTGACGCTTCAGCGATGCCGTTAGCGTGGTGATTCACTAGCGATGCCATTAGAGTGGTGATTCTCTAATGAAGGTCATTGGAGTGGTGACTCTCCAGTGACATCGTTGGGGTGGTGACGCTTCAGCGATGCCGTTAGCATGGTGGTTCTCTAACGATGGTGTGCTTGACTAGTTGCGATTAATGACGTTACGATCAACAATGTCTCGTGACGATGCTAGATGAGTATAGATGACTCTCGTATTTTTGCCTTGTCATGTGATAATGACTTTCCTGGGTTCGTTAGAGTAGTGTTCTCTAACATTCGTCGTCAAGAATAGTGGTTTCCGGTGATAGCGACCTTGTTTGGTGCCGTCTGAGATTGTTCGTAGAACGCGCTTTCGTCGTGTTGTGATGCACGATTGAATGTGATGTAAATTTTGTCTGAATTTTTGTGTGCTTATGCTTATGATAGTTGTTTGGTTGCTGCGATCGTTGTTTCGTGAGCTAGGTTTTTCAGACCTACCTTTTGACTCACCTTGCTTCTGATAATGATAGATGACTTGGAGGACTAGATGCAATGTCGTTATGGGCACTGTGAACAACCTTGCAGAGGTTGTGCATCAGCAAGCGGCTGCAATGCATCAGATGGGCGAGAATCTTCAGCATGTAGCACAGAGTGTGCAAAGCAGTAGTGCGGTTACGTATAAGCGATTCATGGAGTTAGATCCTCCTGCTTTTATGGGTAAGACAGACCCTGAAGCTGCTGAGTCATGGTTACGTGAAATGGAACGTATTTTTCGTGTTCTGGATGTACCGGAAGAGAAGAAAGTGGATTTTGGCACTTATCGCTTGAAGGACCATGCTGAGAAGTGGTGGGACACTGTCTCTTTGGTCAGATTCAAGGACGCGACTGTTACGTGGGATGAATTCGTGGAAGTTTTTAACTCTGCTTATTTTCCTAAACACGAACGCAGTAGGAAGATGCAAGAATTTTTGGACTTGCAGCAAGGAGCGATGACCTTATTCGATTATACTACAAGATTCCGTTGTTTGGAACGATATTGTCCGAACGTTTACGTCACAGAGAATGATCGAGCAATGAAGTTTGCTCGTGGGTTGAGGCCTACTTTGAGAACAAAGGTGTTCACTAACGGGCCTAAATCGCTCGAAGAAGCTATTGAGATAGCTACTCTGTTAGATGAAGATCAACCCGAGTGCCAGGCTCAAGTTTTCACGATTGTGGCGGTAAAGAAGCCTAGTGTGGTGGAGTCCTCGCTACCTACTAGAGGGTGGAAGCGTCAGAAAGTGCAGCAGAATGTCGAACAGAGACGACCTCAGCGATTGAATCGCCAACAAAAGCCACCTCAACGATCGGAAGTTCAGAGGAAGTGTCGGCAATGCGATGTAGATCACGCTTTTGGAGCTTGTCCTCGTTTCAAGGGCAAATGTTTCAAGTGTGGCCAACCAGGGCATATTGCCAAGTTTTGTTTGGAGAAGCCTCCAACAGACTTAGTTGTTGTCGAGTAGGCGCTGTCATACGAGATCTGACCATTTCATTGTTGCTGGTTGTTTCGTGATTTCGCGGACGAAATCCCTTTTAAGGAGGGTAGAATGTAAGACCCGTGAATTTCTGAGTGCTTTATTGTGTGATTTGAGTTGGAATGTATGTTTGTGTGTACTTGTGAAGTAGCACGTGATTTAATGAAATTTGACTTTGCTTTGTATTTTTGCCTTGTATTCGCGACCTGAAAACCACGTAAATATATTGTGAAAGTAAGAAGTGTCTCATTCTAAACGAATTAGCTTCCAAGAATTTAAGGGTTAAATTATATTATATTTTTTATGGGTTGTCCCCGAATTTGGGACTTATACGACGTAAAAACCTTGTCAGTGCATGCGAATTACGAGTTCAACCCAAGTTTGAACCCGAATCATAATACGCTTAATTCTTGCAATCGGATGAGAATTTCCTTATAAGACTTCATGCATTTCATAGTAATTGAGGTTATAAACAGAACTGAAAGATTTAATTGGTTTTATTCAGTGTTTTAAGGCATTAAATAAGTATTGTTTTGACACTTATCAATTGGCGATTTTGGATCTTGGAATCTGGGTCACCTAGAGGACCCAAAACCTTTGGGCGCCCCTCTAGGGGGACGATTTTGTCTATGTTTGACCAACTGGTCAAGGTTTGACCAGCTGAGTGGTACTTTTGTAAAGAATTTCATGGATTTTAAAACATAGCCCACGATTGGCCATTCCTTCTTTTTGAAACTCATGATGAGCCTTGAAGCTCATCATGAAAGGTGTTTTTCAATAAAGGAGACCATGGGGTTGGCGCCCCATGGCATTTTTGTAATTGTTTCAAAACAATTCAAATGCTAAAATCTGATTGGGTGAGCTTGGGTGGGTCTTTTGTAAAACTTTCGAACACTAAAGGCACTTTGCAATGGCGTTTTTGAAAGATTTCTGAAAGGTTTTAAAAGCTCAACATGCATTGGGCGTGGATACCCATGGGTGGGGCGTGGAGCACTCCAGCCCTCCATCTTATGAGTTTTAATCCTAGCCGTTCTTTTTGTAAACCCTATGTACTTAAAGGAAGTAAGAGAGAGAAAGGGGCGATTTTATGGGAGCATCCTCTCTCTCCTCTCTTGCTCTCCTCTCTCTTCTCCTTCTTCCTCTTCTTCTCCAAAACCGAGTTGAGAGTGAGTTTGTGGGTGTGGTGTGGAGCAACTCCAGCCGTGGACACCATTGCCTCCACCTTCCTCATTTCCTCCATTTCAAAGCCGCGAAGGTGAGACACCTCCTTTCCCTATGCTTAGTGTGGATTTCGGATAAGTAAATGCATCTTGTTTCATGCATTTTCGTGAGTTGCCAAATACATGTTTTCCTTCTGATTTGTGGATTTCTAATGGGTAAGATTGCATGCATAATGAATGTCCGATTAAGTATGTTTTTTTTTTTAGCTTCTTCCTCATGCAATATTGGCATTATAGCTTAAGGTCATACGGTTCTTAATGTTTCCACGATTATTGGTACTTTTACACCTCGTTTTAGCATTGGTAAAATGGGTTTACAAGCAAACGTTTTAGCCTTTCCTCTTTCCTCAAAAGCTTCAAGTTTGTTCTTACATGGTTTAGTTGTAGCAGCAAGGTTTTTCTAATGCTTTGTTGCGGGTGGTAAGGAGGCCACGGTTGGCACATGGCCAACAAACCCAGCTCATGCGGGTTAGCCCCTTTGAGGGTGCTGTTGATTCTGGCCAAACAGGTCGAGCTGCGACTCTATGTGCATCAAGCTTTTTCATTTTCAGTTTTTTTTTCTGTTGCATGTTGGGCCTTCATTTCACTTCTTGGCTGGATGGCCCAGTCATACTGGACACGTTCCAGCAGGGTTAGCCCAGACCGATTGTAGCTGGGTCGGCCCGTTGAGGGGTTCAGGTGCCGCTGGACTGGGGAAGGCGGGCTGAGCCCTGCCCTTCTTCTACCCCTCAAATTCCGGACTAGGCGTCCAGAAAATTCCTAGACGCCTGGTTGTTTTTGGGTGACCCCCAGGCCGACCATCAACGGGCCAGCCTGGGTGCCCTTTTGTTTCCTTCGATCTCGGTTGGCGTGGCCGTTAGCCGAGCCCACCAGCTTGTGCTGGCGTGGGTCAGGCTTGCCTCCGGCCTGACATGGTCTGGACTGTACACGGTCCAGACCTGTCAATGCCCGCTCCAGATTCTTTCAGTTTGGGGCGTCAGCCCCTCACGCGCCACTAGATTTGGGCATTCGGCCCTCGCTGCAGCTGCAGCGATTTCGGCTGCAGCTGGGTGCAAGCGGCGGACCTGCACCTCTGCTCTTTTGCGATGCTGGCTGGAGCCAGCTGGGTCTGGACTCACGGTCCAGACTGTGGTCACGTTCGAGCACACCTGGGACAACATAGTGTTGTCCTTCTTCAGTTCGAGTTCCTGCACCTTGTGACAGCGAGTCTTGTTGTCTTCACCTTTATGCCGATTCCGTAGTGCTGCCCCAACCGGGCCTGCAATAGGTGTGTTCGTAGCACGGGGTCCAATACCCCAACCGCGTAATGGATTTGACTTATTGCAAATGGATTGTGCTCGTCTACCAAAGCAAACTTTACATGTAATTTTCCATTTTTATCATCATGCTTTCGCCTTGTTAGCAGACCTCCGAGTTGCGGCCAAAAAGGGCTGCAAGTGTGTTTGGAGTGGGATCCAATATCCCAAGAAGTGCACTAAGTGTTTTGACTTATGCGATGTATGTGTGAGGACCGATGTAATGCATCATGATGCTAAATAGCGTAGTTGGTGCACATTTGCGTACATAGATGACACGCGTAATGAATGTGATCGCTGACGCATAATTGGTGAACACTTGGTTGTTGCCACCTAAGGAACGTGGGCATAATTGTGTTTGCTATGTCTTGGGATGCACTATGGATATTGCAGTAGTGCGAGACATATGCAATTTGGCCTATGGATAATGTAGTGGTGCAAGACTTACGCAACCTTGGAACTCCTTGGCGAGTGGTTAGCAAGATAAGTTCGCTTATGGTTGCAATGTGCGGGTTGGGAACCTTGGCACTGCTTGTGAGTTAAGCCTTTCATACCAAATGCTTCTAACTGTCCCATCATAGCATCATAACTTGCGATGTTGGAATCATCATAGGATAGTTCTTTCACCTATGACACAATGCATAAGACTGTTCATTTGTACTTTATGTTCTATGATGCATAATAGTCACTTCTGCTTTGACTATTTGCATTGATGTATGTTAGTTACAGTCTTTCATATTGATACACTTGTACTTTATGTTTTGTGATGCATACCTAGTTACAAATGTTGATCCGTGCTAAATCACGTGTCTTGCTGCATGCTATAGGAAGTGTTGATAATGCTCCATGTGTAGATATCACTGTTCTATACTTGTCTATGCTGCAACTGCTCAAATACTGTATATTGGCATGCTACGTTTACCATGTATAGCTTGTTCTTGATTTCCACACCTTTGTCATATCATGTTGGTTTGTCTCACCAGCTCAAAAGAGTACTGACCCCGTTTTATGGGGATACAGGTTTACTTCGACGTGCGGTGGAGCTCGATGTGCTGCAGCGGACTTCGAACCCACACTTCTGAACCTCGCCTGTTGGATCCTAGCAGTGTTTTGTATAAGGGATTGGATATACAATTTTGTAAAGATGTATTTAATAAAGGTTGTTTCATTTAAATGTTGTTTTACACCTGTAGTGACCGCCCAGGGCTTCCCGCTTGTTGGTCTTCCCCTTTGGTTTCTTCCGCGCTTGCGCTTTGGTTTTCAAAAAAAAAAAAAAAGTTTCCTCAGAGGTCGAGAAATCTGGGTTTGGGTCGCCATACAACGAGGGTCAGGTTTATCCCTTAACTTGAGCGGGAACACCTCGGACAACGAGGGTCAGGTTTATCCCTTAACCTGAAAGGGGCTACCTCGGACAACGAGGGTCAGGTTTATCCCTTAACCTGAGGGGGATATAAGAATAAAGGAAATACCTCATGGGAAAGAGGCATCAGGTTTATCCCTTAACCTGAAAGGGTAAAATTTTTAATAGAATTGAGGAAATATTGATAAACTTGATAAAACTTGATAAAATTGATATAAACTTGATAAAAATATGAATAAAATGAATGAAACTGATAAATATATCAAAATTAACTGAAGATTTACAAGATTTGAGAAAAAGGAGTTTTTCTGATCCTGCCTGCATATGGGATTTTGAAAGGAAAATGTTTATTTAGAAGATAAATGAGAAATCATTTTGGGGGAAGAAGATCCACCACAAGAAGAATAATCAGCGCGAGATCTGATCCTTTAAATCAAACATGAGAGATCATCATGAGGATCAAATTTTGAAGGCAATGGTTTGGAAAACCTATTTTTTTGAAGAAGAAGATCAACACTAGATCTGATTTTTAAGAATGACAGTTCGAGATTGATAATAAGATCAATACAAGGATTGATCTTTTGAATATGATGTTTTAGAAACCAATCTTGGAAGATAAGACCAACACAGGGGTTGATCTTTGAATATAATGATTTAAAATCAATACAAGGATTGATTTTTGAATGATTCAAAACCCATTTTGAAAGATTAGACCAACACAAGGGTTGATCTTTGAATATAAAGATTTGGAATCCATTTTGGAAGATAAGACCAGCACAAGGTTGATCTTTGAATATAAAGATTTAAAACCCATTTTGAAAGATAAGATCAACACAAGGATTGATCTTTGAATATAAAAGTTTAAAATTCATTTTGGAAGATAAGACCAACACAAGGGTTGATCTTTCAATATAATGGTTTGAAAAACTTATTTTTAAAGGCATGATCAACACGAGGGTTGATTTTTTTGTCAAAGATTGGACCAAGGAATATTTGAACTCCTTGGTCATAACGAAGATTTTCATGATTTTTGAAAAAGCCCTCATAGGTAATATCATTTCTCTCATGAATGATGTCAGGATTGCCCCGCATTCTGAAAAAGAACGGGAATTAAAATGCCCCAGTATGGCAAAAAGAAAAGAAAAGATATAAAGGAAATTAACATTTCATTTGATAAGCAAAGGTTTGATAACAACTGAATATTTACAAGAACTTGAAAAGAAAAAAGACTCATAGAAGACTGGGCTGACTAGCCCCTACAAGACAACTGACAAAAAGAGACGAAAGCAAACAAAAACTTTGGCTTTATCAATTCTTTGAGTGGTCCGGGAATGGTTCTGTCAGGACTGCTGGCTGCTTTTCTTCCTCGTCCTCTATCAGAATACTTCTATCAATGCAGTCTTGTATCATGTGCTTGAGGATGAAGCAGTGCTCTGTGTCATGCCCTGTTGCTCTATGGAACTTGCAGAATTGATCTTTGAATTTTCCCAAGATTACGGGAGGATCCGCTATCTTAGGGAGTTTGATCATCCCGTGCTTTAACAGGTAATCCAGAATTACTTCCATAGTTTGATATAAAGGAGTGAAGACTCGATCTTTCTCCCACTTGATGTACTTGGGCTTCTCTTGAAGATCCCCTTTCTGTTGGATGCCAATTGGAAGCGGCTTGTCATTGTTCTTATATGTTCTCTCCTTCTGCCCCTTGCCCTGATCTACTCTCAGACCACTGCCACTGTTGTTCTTGTTTTCTTTGCTGCTACTGCCAAGATTATTGCAGGAGGCCTGAACTGAATGAGTGAACTACGCCTTCTTTTTCTGGTCTTGGATATTCTTGACTAGAGGCGTGCCCTCGTAAAGTCCGCTTTCTATTCCTGCTTCGAGCCATTCAGCTCGCTCAATCAACTTGATGAAGGATTTCGCCGGGGAAGTGGCGATGAGGCTCCTTATGGGCTGAGAGAAATTGTTGAAGATCATCTGCAATGCGTGCTCCTCTGGAATGGGTATCTTCATCTTATTACAGATGCTTCTCCACCTGTGAATGAAATCACCTGCCCTTTCATTCTCTCCTTGCTTCAGGTTGTAAAGATGATTTAATGTAGGTGAGGCTTCAGTGTTGAATAAGAAGCGCTCGATGAACAGATTTACTACCTTATCGAACTCTCGTAGTTCGATAGGATTCACATGATCAGCATACCATCTGGCTACTACAACCTCCAGACTGCGGGGAAAGCAAATGAACAGAGCCCTGTTGTCTTTCCTGAAACGGCTGCACTCTGCATAAAATGTGGCCAAGTGGGCTTTAGGGTTGCCAGTCCCGTCAAATTTGAGAAACTTGCGAGGAAGGTTCTCCAGGTTATCATCCCCATCTAGACCATCATAGAAATCTTCGCCAGTGTAGGTCTGTTTGCCTTTACCCTTGGCTTGAATATCCTTAATAGCTCGATTCATCTTCTTCATTTGCTTGCTCATCAGGTCCTCTGCTAGAGCCCCAGACTTGGGTTTGTTGACGGATTCAGGCTCTTCTGCAGCTATTTTTACGGACTGCCTTGGGGGATTCTGTTTGTAGACAATCTGCTCTTCCTCTTCTGACTCTTCCTCGACTGACTTCGATTCCTCAGAAGCAGTGTCTGGCTGCACCTTCTTCTTGATGATTCTGACTTGCTTTTTCACAGGCTTCTTCTTCAGCTTGCTTTTAGGCACTGACTCTTTCAGCTTGGCCTCGGCTTGTTCCAACATCATCCTTGCCATCATCTTTTGAAACATATCGTACATAGCGGGGTCGATGTCATCTTTCTTGTTCTGACTCTGTCCCCTAACTGATTTAGGAGAGCTTATCCCTTCCACCTCACTGTCGCTGAGTTGAGGAACTGTTTCTTTTCCTCCTCTTGTCGTGACCATTTTTGAAATATCAGTGTTCTCTCTGTAGAGAAAAAGTGGAGGTTTTTAGACCAAAGAAGTTTTGAACAAGAGGGAGGATTTAGGTTTGAAATCTAAACAATTGTATCCCATTACTAGGGATCGAGTCACCACAAAATTTGTGACAATTGCGCTGTTTACTCTACGAGGGAGAGTAACCAACAAAAAATATGAAAAATAAAATATTATTTTGAAAAGGATATCTCTTGACGGAAAGAGATTTTTATGAAAATATAAACAAGAATCAGAAGAAAATAAGAGAATAAATGAAATTTTGAGGATGAATGGTAAAGATTTAAAATTTTAAGAACTTGCAGGGAGGATCAGAAGAATTTGGAAGAAATGTAGAAGAAGAAGAAGAATACACCCGGGTTTTAGAAACAAAAGAGAAAATTTTGAAGTATATACCCAGGGTTTTGGAAAATATATATAAAATATCATACAATCACAGATATACAAGCAAGGATGCACAAATAGCACTCCCTAAAGCTGACTCTATATGCAATATTTGAAATGGCTGATAAGACCTTAATCCTAACTCTAAGATTTATATCATCTGATTCCAATCAAGGTACGCCGATATACTCAAGTCGAAGCTCGAAGTACGTGGCATATAAGATATCTCTTCGGTTCTAAGGTAATGGCTTCCCAACATCCTTGAGCACCTACCGATATACCTCGGACTATGGCCCTTAGGTACGTGGTAGGGGGGCGTGAACCCAAATAAGTGGTCCAATTGTGAGGCTCTCTCCCGAACTATGGTTCAGTGAGACAACCCAGCAACGTGAAGACCGGGACAGTATAGGTAGGGATGTTTTCAAAATATGATCAACATGCAATAAAATCAGAAGGCTCTAATGCAAGTCCTAAAGAGATAGATTTAAATAAGAAGAAGCATACACTTGCATACATTGTTTTGCATTCAATCCCTAAAATTGAGGAGAGTTGTATTTAAAACCTAAATCTAATGTGAACATGGATAATCTCCTCAATATGGTCCTACCAAAAGATACTTAGATCCTATGTGAAAATAATGTCAGCTTAGGACAAAATCTAGGCTTCCTAAGGTTTGCATGAAAATATAGCTGACATATGTTAGAATAAAGACTTAAATTATATAAAGGCAAAGCAAAAGGCACAAATTCGACCGGACGAAGACCTGTCCCATCACGGTCGCCAAAACTGTGATCATCGCAAAATTTTTCCTCTCTCGTGGTTTTTCTCTCTTCCTTCTCTTTTCCTTTTCTAACCCATATTTTCCTCCTTTTTGAAGGGAGAAGAATAAAGGAAAGGAAAGAAGGAGAGAAGAGAAAAGAAAGAGAGAGAGAAGATGAACTCTTTTGCGGGTTTTCACTTGACCTTGATTTGAAAGATATTTAGCAAATAACTCGCCTCCGTTTTGAAAATTTGCGGGAAAAATGGAGAGACGGGATTCGCTCGTCGGTACGAGGTTCGACCGTTCCTGGTGCCTTTACCAGGGGTAATCGAACCAAGGATCGAATCTATGCCTTTTACTTTGCCTAAATATAATCTAAGAATTTATTCTAACTCTAAATGCACAGAGAATCATGCTTGTGCAATGCAAAAAAATGTATGCTCCTTTTGAAAGATGTTTTGAAAATTTCCAAGTGTTCTGAGATGGACTTGATAAGGGAGTGAAGAAATGATTTGAATCTAACTTAGAACTTTTGAGATGGATCAGAGTAGTTCTAAGTTTTTGAAATGAATCAGAATTGGAAGAATAAATGAGAAAGAACGATTTGAAGCTTTTTAAAATGAAGGAAAGTGAAGTCTCAAAAAAAAATGAACTTTGAATTTGAACCTGAATTTAGGAAAAGAAATGAACACTTTGAGATGGAATTGAATTTAGATTTCTGAAGTTGGAAATTTGGAATGGATCTGAGAAATCCGGATGGTATTTAAGAATAGAAATGGATTTTGAATTTAATCCTGGATTTAGGAGAAGAAGATGAAATTTGAAAGTGCAATCTTAAGATTTGAAATCAGGACAAGCTTGAGAGATCCAAATGATATAGAAAGTAGAAAAAGGGATTCAGACGAGATCTGAAAATGGAATTGGATTTGAAATCTAGAATTTAGGAATGGAATTGGATCTAAAAATGGATTTAAGAATTTGAAATCTGAGATCCGATGTAAATTTGGATTCTGGATCCTAAGATGGATTTGGATCTGAAGTCTGAGATCCAAAAGTGGAATTGGATTTTTGGATCCTAAAGTAGATTTGGATCTGAAGTCTGAGATCCGAAAGTGGAATTGGACTCTGGACCCTAAGATGGATTTTTTTTTTTGGATATAAAAGTCTGAGATCCAAAGAGTGAAGATTTATACTTGAAAATCTGGATCCAAGTTTTAGGATCTAACTTTTGGATTTTGAAATTTCAAAATTGACTTTGAGAATTTAAACTTTTGAATATATAGATGAATTTCAAAGTCAATTTGGATTTTGAATTTGAAACTTGAATTTGAATTTTAGAAAATGAATCAAGAATCTCAAAGTAAGATTGAACTTTGAATTTGATTGGAGTTTTGAATATAAATTGAATTTGGAATTTCAATGTCAAATTGAACTTTGAAATCTGATTTTGAATTCGAGATTTTGAATATGAAATGAATTTGAAATCTCAAAGTTAAATTGGACTTTGAGATGGAAAACGAAAATAGAATTGAAAATGAAAATAGGATTTTACAAGAATTGAAGATTGATTGAAGAAGATATCAACATCACTTGGATTTTGGAAAAGAATTTTGAAAATATGATGCTATTCTATCTTCAATGATGAATGAATTTAAATAACTTTGAAATTGGATTTTGAAAATCATATTTCATTCTTCAAATGAATTAAAATAAGATTAAAAATATAATACATCCTTGACTATGGTCATTGAATATATTATATAATGATCTATATTTAAATTCAGGTGAAGAATAAAACATATTTTTGTGCTTTTATTGAGTTTAAAATGAAATTAACTCTCAATATACCCTGACTATGGCCATTGGTATATATTTTGAGCCAATTTTAAGTTAAACTTTAATAAAAGAAGGAAATATTTGAAAATATGATTATTTTTGAAGAGGATCCAGTGTGGGTCCAATGTCATTTTATAAAAGATAAAAACCCTAAGTTTTGTTTACATCCTGACTATGGCCATTGATGTAAATCATCAACTTGGGATTAAATACCTTTTATGCAATGGTGCACGTGCCATTCGTGTTCCCATTCGTGAATTTTTGAAAACAAAGGAGAAGATATGAGAACAAGTGATTCATGATATTTATAATGCTCATTCATTCTATCTAAACCGAAAATGTAAATTTTCATTAAGATCTAACTATTACAACGCATAAAATCGAATTTACAACTTCAAGTTTTGATCTTTTTCCTCGTATTCCCTGCAAAACACTTGATTAGTATGAACGTAGAGGAAGTTTGTATATATCATATGAATATCAATGGCAAAAATTCATATGTCAAGATATAAACAGTGAAAAGATGGAGAATGACATTATATACCTATATATGTACATGCATGCCTAGATATATGTATATATATATGAGCATATGTATGTATATATTCATATATGTATGTATACTTAGATATATATGTATATATATATCCTGTATGGCATGCCCTCAATGTAGGTGGATGAGGATTGGCTGCATGGGTGTGTAGATGGTGTAGAGGCAAATGGTAAAACTGGAATTTTCTAGGTGGTGTGCAAAGGGGACATAGGGAAGGCTGCTGAACCTAATTGTGGGGAAAGAAGAAATGTGCAGGTGTGACAGGGAACATTACCATCAGGTAATGGCTGCAAGGGATATGGCTGGACAGCAAAGGTGCTGTGCACAGGAAAACACAGGTTCCTCTGGAGGCTGTTTGGGTATTGACAATGAAGTGGGTAGCAATGTAGGGTATGAAAAGTGTTAAGTATTTCAACATAAAGACTTGATACTCTAAGATGATGGTGGCAGTGGAGAAGATATAGGATGTGCATCAACAATAGGTAGAAGTTGATAAGACATAAATGTGGAGTGTGTAACTGGAACAAACGAAGATGGTACAGGGAATAACTGACAGGTTGGGTAAGGTGGAATGTTTGAAACTGCTGCTGCAAATGCAGTAAGCAAATGGGATTTAAGCGAGTAGCAAGGGTGCAGAGCATATAGATGCTGACATAAGTGGAAAGATGATATGGGAGTTTTGATGCTTCTGCAGTCATCCGAAATGGGGCTGTAGCAGTGCCTAAGCACTGCTGTAGCTGGGAAAAGGCTATAACTGCGGGTGATGGGTTTGGAAGTGAGGTCCCTGCATAGTGGAATACACCTATTGTTGTAAATACAAGAGTAATGAGGGTGTCGCAAATAGTTGCAGGAATGCTTAAGTGAATATCAGTGATACGCATATGAGACAACATGCTGGAAGGTGCCACTAGAAAACATGAAGGTGGATAGTATATTTTACAGATGGCAAAGGGGTTGCAACTGATAAAGAAAAACAAAGAAAATTTTCTATGGAATATAATGATGTACTGCCAGTGTTGTTGTGAAAGTTTGGCTGGAGGTAGTGAATATTTACAACAACTGTAAATTGGAGCTAAGCCTTCAGTTTTGAACTTAGCAAATCTCTGTTTTTACAGCAAATCAAAAATTGCACAAGGGATGCACTGAATAAGACATTTGCCAAAAAAAAAAAAAAACACAAAATGAAACTTGTTATAAGCTTCCAAACTAATATCATATGTCTATATACCCTGTTATGAATAAAATCAAAGCCCACAAATAAAATTTACTGTATATACTTATCTACACTCAGAGGATCCAAAACCAGTATTAACGCCAACTGTTGATTTTTTTTTTGTGTTAGGGGAAATCTAAACTATATGGGAAGGAAGGGTTAAACTGTTGTAAAATACAAATGACATTAGCAGTAATGTGATGGGTTTTACGAAAAATAATTCTCAAATCAATGTCAACTGTGGGGATTCTTAATGAATTTAGACCGAATACTTCAAATTATGATGTTTCGTGGATATCAATGGAATCTGATTCCACAGAGAGCTGAACATAAAAGAGACTCTTGCAGCAAATCTTACCATGGATCATGATGAAATACCAACAAAAACCAAACCCAGAGATTAATAACAGGGTTTATGCTAATATAATGCTATTGATATTGTATAAATAAAACTGATCAGAAGAGAGAAGATAATAGTTTAAATGCATTTCAGTTAATGAAGTGGGTTATCAGGAATGAAGTTAGAACTAAAATGAAATGCTAAGTGGGCAAGAGTTTTTAATGCCTAAACCCAGTAAATAAAAAAAAATTGCATCAACACTTGTATTTATAAAGGTGGAAAGCATAAGGGACGCCATACCCAGAAAATGCAACGTTGTTGAGCTGCAGGTCAACCCTTTACCCTGTTGCAAGAAATTTAAAATCTAAAGTGCATCTCCAGACCAGTATACACTGAAGCAACACTATTGGATGGTTCTGCTACACATTTTGACACCACAGTAACACTTCAATCCAATCAAGAAAATGAAGATGGGTTATCTATCATCACCAAATGCCTCTCTTTCTCTGCATAACTTTTCTTAAATATCCCCCCGCCCCCATAAACCAATAACTATGCCACCCTCTCACCCTTTCACACATTTCACAAGTTCAGCAACGATGGGTACACATGAACTCACATGAATTGCCAAGAACAAAACAGAATCCGTTCTAAATTTGCAGAAAACTTTTATGCTAAAGCAGACTTACAGATTCAGGATGCGAGGAATTATAGAATCAAAGAGCCTACTCTTCTTAACATCAGTCGAATCTTTGGCTTGACACTCGCTGGGTTCGCCCAAATTCCTTACTTCAGCATCAACACCTTCCTGGTAATGACCTGTTTCAGCCTTGACAACAGCCCCAGGATTATGTTGGCTGGAAGTAGCTTACCTTTATTTAACGCACTGGAGATCTGTTGGGAGAGGGGTGAGGTATTGCAAGAGGAGACAAGCTCGCTCCTGATGCTGCCTACGGGGATATGGGAGGATAAAAGGGGTATACAAATGCAGAAAAACAAGATGCACGTGAAATTACAAAGTGCAAAAAAAAAAAAAATTATGCAGGAGAACATGCTGTTGAACATAGATGATAACGAGATTTTTATAGAGGATTCAGATCTTGGGAAATCGTTGAATCCATCTAAGACATATAGGTTCGAGAGTGCAATATATATATATATATATATATATATATATATATATATATATATATATATATATATATATATATATATATATATATATATATATATATATATATAAAAGGAAAAAACACAAATCGAAAATCAAAGAGGAGAAATGTGAATCAGCTACAGGGAAGTAACGATCAAGATACAGAGTATATTTTCACGTTAAAAGGACTTGAATCATAAAATGAATCAACAAAATGATTTATAATCTTAGGAGAGAAAGAATTTTAATGGAACTGATTAAAACTTTTGCAAAATGAATCCGATCTGATACGGGATCAGATCGGGTGTCATCGCAGAGATCGTTCTAAATGTAAAAGGAATGCAGATGGATTCCTTAACAGCTTAGGCCTAGATAGAAACCGTGATTACGCTAATGGCTAAAGGATGGCCGATCGTATTTAGTAGAAGCAAAATGGAAATGCAATCAATACAAAAAAAAAGAAGAAGCGGAAAAGAGAACAAAATTGAAATAATGGTATACAATGAAAATAAGAAATTAAAAGAAAACTTGTAATAAAAGAATGAAAGTGTAGGGATCTGAGGCTTCCCATCAATCTTGCACAGGGATGGGTTGGTGTTGCATAAGCAACCCAAGACCACCAGAGGTGCGTCAACGGGGCCAAAATTGAAATTTAAGAACAAGAGCAGAGAAATGGAAGGAAGAAAGAAAGAAAATGAAAATGAAAATGAAACATTTACCTCTGGCTGAGGCTGTGGCTGCTGCTGGATTGATCTCCTTCAGGCCATTGGGGCAGGACCAAAAAAAAAATGCAGAGGGGAAGAAGGAGTCGATAGGCAAGGGATGAATGAAATGGATCGTGGAGGGGAGGCGAATGGTGGGGTAGAAGACGGATAATGGATGCCTCATCGGGGAGATGTGCCTCCTGTTTTATAACAGGAGGCCGTTAGGTTTCTTTTAAAGGAGGTCCCCCTTAATTCAATTTTTTTCAAAAAGCTGGCCCTTCATCTTTTCAAAATTTCAAAACAGAGGTTCTCTCGCCCTCTTTTTCAAAAGGGGTGTTTAAAGGCTAATTTTTTCTCGATTTTCTTTTCTATTTTTGAAATTTTTAATTCTTTTTCTTTGCATTTTCTATTTTTTTTTTATGTTTTTGATATAAAATTTTGAAAACTAAAGGGTTTTCTTCATTTGGCAAAAATTTAAAAATATCTATCAAAGAAGTGTTTTTATGAGAATTTGGTTTTATCTTTTGGGGAAATTTCTTCAGAAAGTGGGTTTGGACCCAAGTTTTGAGAAAATGTTCGAGTTTTGAAAACTCATATCGAGAAATACAACATGATGGATCCAAACGGATGTCGAATGGACTATCCGAGCTATTTAAAGGCTATTTTTTGGTATTTTCTATAATTTTAATTTTAAAGTTTGAACAAGGAGATTCAGATTTGGATCTGGACAATGGATCCAGATCCAAAATCAATTTAAACATATGAAATGAATTTAATTTCAATAAAACTAGAGAAATAAACTGGAATTTAGATTTGAAATGACCCATTTGCTTAGAAAATGAATTTAGGGGCAAAAAGGGAATATTTAAAAGATTTTGAAAAATTTGGGGTGTTCACAGACCTAGGTGAGGTCGTCCATCATGATGAGAGATAATCGAAGACAGAATATAAGGAAGAGGTTTCATCACTGGGGATGAGGTCGTCATGAGGATTGTGACTATATAAAACAAATTAAAATTTTGGCCATAAAGAGCTTTCTCTTAGAACAAAAAGTTGCATTTTTATTGATGACAAAATTTAAATACAAAGAGAAGGTGGGCAGACAGTTTGCCACCATTCTCGATATTCTGATGATACATTAGGACCTGAAAATATAGATAAAGGAATGAAGGAGTCCCAAGTGTATTTGGTGACGTAGTATGCTCCAGACCACTGATCCGACTACAGATCGAACTCTGGCATGCGGCCTGTCGGGAAACGAGGGTTAACACAAATCTGCCGCTGCGAGAATTGTCTGAGACACCTCTCTAGCTGATAGTCGACGCAGAAGAAAGGGCCAAGCAATCTGTATCGCTTGCTACGAGCATAAGTGTAGCAAGAAACTGATTCTCGTTTGTCAAAATAGTCCCAGAGGATCTCTTCCTGGTGCAGACTCTCAATCAAGGCTCGATACTGATTAATAGATTTCGGCTTCTTGCTGTTGAACCTAAAGGAACTGGCTTTTGACGCCACATGTCGCAGGAACCACGACTGCAAGGCATACGTGCATCCTTCCACCAAGATGGTCTCTCCGAGAGCGAAACGGACTAAGCCTCTGTAGAGAAAGGCTAGAGCTGCCATGGACTCCGAAAGCTGACGGGTCTACTTGCTCCCCCATCTTCAAAAGAGTTGGGCGACTCTGACATCAATGAAATTCTGACCATCCTGAAAGAATTCTAGTCCCACTGTGCATAGGACCATGGCATGCTGGATTCTTTCTTTCGCTGCTCAAGACAAGGTATCGACTTCTTCGTAGGCCCCATACTTGCGATAGAGTCCGAACAGGTCGATGAACTGACTCCTGTTGATCTCCGTGAGAGGCCAAGATCTGCTCCCTGTAGCTCTGGCCAATGCTTCTCGAACATCTATCCCCTTGACGTTGATCAGGAACTGTTGCTCAACCGGAGCGTCTGGCTGACCAGCTGGTTCTGGCAATCCCATGATGTCGCTGAACTCGTCTATTAGCAGAGTCATCTCTCCCCACGGAAGCCAAAATGTGCAGGTACGCGGATTCCACCGTTCTGCCATAGCTTGAATCAGACTAGCGTTGATGGTTCGCTTGCCAACTGCCGACGCCATCTCCAATCCGCACTCGTCCAAGTGGTCTGGGAACATACGCGAGAAGGTGGCGAACCAGGAATAATACCACAGAGGGAAGAAGGAATGAGACTGGATAACCCGATGATCCGGGGTTCCATCCCTTATTTGATAGAAGACATGATCCCTGGGAAAGATAGCATCGAGAGATTCGGATGCCATTGGAATGATACTGAGGCAAAATAAGGGAATCAGATAGAATGCAGGACTTACGGACAAACTTTGATGAAAGAAGAGGATAAACACAAATCCTGGAATTTTTTGAAAGATCAAGGGACATTAGGAAAAAGACTTTTCAGGGCTTTTAAGAAAAATTTTGACACAAAAGAGAAAAGAATATAGGTAAAGAAAAAATATACACTTGGGGTTTTTGAAAATAGAGGGAAATTTTGAATAGTACACCCAGGGTTTTGAAAAAGGTTCGATATATATAGGAGAATACAAGTAAATATTACATAATCATAGCTGCACAAACAAGGATGCGCACACAGCACTCCCTAAAGGCTGACTCTAAATGCAATATTTGAAATAGCTTGTAGGACCTTAATCCTAACTCTATGGTTCAGATCATCTGATTTCAATCAAGGTATGCCGATATACTCAAGCTGAAGCTCGAAGTACGTGGCATAAAAGATATCTCTTCGGTTCTAAGGTAAAGGCTTCCCAACATCCTTGAGCACCTACCGATATACCTCAGACTATGGCCCTTAGGTACGTGGTAGGGGGGCGCGAACCCAAATAAGTGGCCCAGTTGTGAGGCTCTCTCCCAAACTATGGTTCAGTGAGACAGCCCAACAACGTGAAGACCGGGACAATATAGGTAGGGATGTTTTCAAAATATGATCAACATGCAATAAAATTAGAAGGCTCTAATGCAAGTCCTAAAGAGATAGAATTTAAATGAAAAGAAGCAGACACTTGCATACATTGTTTGCATTCAATCCCTAGAATTGAGGAGAGTTGTATTTAAGACCTAAGTCTAATGTGAACATGGAATAATTTCCTCAATATGGTCCTACCAAACCATACTTAGATCCTATATGCAAAATAATGTCAGCTTAGGACAGAATCTAGGCTCCTAAAGTTTGCATGGAAATTAAGCTGACATAGAAGAATAAAGACTTAGAAAATATTAAGGCAAAGAAAGGCATCTTTCGACCAGACGGAGACGAGTCCCATCACGGTCGCCAAATCTGTGATCATCGCAAAATTTTTTCTCTCTTGTGGTTTCTCTCTCTTCCTTCTCTTTTCCTTTTCTAACCTCTATTTTCTCCTTTTTGAAGGGAGAGAAATAAAAGAAAGAAAAGAAAGAGAGAAGAGAAAAGAAAAGAAAGAGAGAGAGAAGAGGAACTCTTTCGCGGGGTTTCACTTGACCTTAATTTGAAAATATTTAGAAATTTAACTCACCTCCGTTTTAAAATGTATTGCGGGAAAAATGGAGAGACGGGATTCGCTCGTCGGTACGAGGTTCGACCGTTCCTGGCGCCTTTACTAGGGGTAATCGAACCAAGAATCGAATCTATGTCTTTTGCTTTGCCTAAACATTATCTAAGAATTTATTCTAAATCTAAATGCACAAAGAATCTTGCTTGTGCAAATGCAAGGATGTATGCTCTTTTTTAAAAGGTATTTTAAAATTTTCCAAGTATTCTGAGATGATCTTGATAATGGAGTGAAGAAATGATTGAATCTAACTTAGAACTTGAGATAGATTAGAGAAGTTTTAGAAATAAAGTGAATTTAGGGAGTTCAGATGAGATCTGAAAATGGAATTGAATTTGAAATCTAGAATGGGAATGGAATTAGATCTTAAGATGGATTTGGATCTGAAATCTGAGATCCAAAGTAGAATTGGGTTCTGGTTGCTAGAATGAATTTGAATCTGAAGTCTGAGATCCAAAGTAGAATTTGATTCTGGACCCTAAAATGGATTTGGATCTGAAGTTTGAGATCCAAGATGGAAGTTTGAGTTCTGGATCCTAAAGTGGAATTTGGATCTGAAGTCTAAGATCCAAAGTAAAATTGAATTCTGGATACTAAAAGTGGAATTGGATCTGAAGTCTGAGATCCAAAGGTAGAACTGGTTCTGGATCCTAAAATGGATTTGGATCTGAAGTCTGAGATCCAAAGGTAGAATTGTATTTAGAAGACTGGATCCAAGTTGATCTAATTTTGGATTTGAGTTTTTGAAAGTCAAAATGGGACTTTTGAGTATGGATCTGGGTTTTAAAAACCCAGATTGAATTTAAAACTTAGAAAAGTCCAAGCTTTTGAGATTCAGGAACAATCTCAAACTTTGATTTTGGATTTGGAAGATGAACTTGGTTTTGAATTTGAAGATAAATCAGAAGTTTCAAAGTTAATTTGAACTTTGAAATTTCATTTAGATTTTGAATTTTGGATATACAAATGAATTTCAAAGTCAATTTGGACTTTGAATTCGAAGTTAGAATTTGGGATCAGAAGATGAATCAAAATTTCCAATTGAATTTAGAAATTGAATCTTGAATATACAAATGAATTTCAAAGCCAAATTAGACCTTGAATTTTGAAGTTTGAATTTGGAATTTTAGAAAATGAATCAAGAATCTCAAAGTTAAATTGAGCTTTGAGTTTGATTGGAGTTTTGAATATAAAATGAATTTGGAATTTCAAAGTCAAATTGAACTTTGATATCTGATTTGAATTTTGAATACAAAATGAATTTGAAATCTCAAAGTTAAATTGAACTTTGAGATTGAAAATGAAATAGAATTTTGAAAAATGAAAGGATGGATTAGATTTTATAAGAATTGAAGATAGATTGAGGAAAATATTTACATCACTTGGAGTGGCTGAAAAAGGAATTTTGAAAATATGATGCAGTTTTATCCTAAATGATGAATGAATTTAAAGAATTTAAAATTTTGGATTTTTGAAAAGCTATTCCATTCTTTAAATGAATTAAAACAAGATTGAAGATATAATACATTCTTGACTATGGTCATTGAATGTATTATATAATAATCTATATTTAAATTCAGGTGAAGAATGAAACATATTTTGTGCTTTTATATAGTTTAAAATGAAATTAACTCTCAATATACCCTGACTATGGCCATTGGTATATATATATTGAATTAATTTTAAGTTAAACTCTGATAAAAGATAAAATATTTGAAAATATGATGATTTTTGAAAAGGATCTAGTGTAGATCCAATGTTATTTTATAAAAGATAAAAATCCTAAGTTTTGTTTACATCCTGACTATGGCCATTGACGTAAATCATCAACTTAGGATTAATTTACCTCTTACGAAATGATGCATGTGCCATTCGTGTTCCCATTTGTGAAATTTTGCAAGAAAAAAAAATGACATGAAAACAAGCATTTCTACAATATATATGCTCATTCATTCTAATCTAGTGCAGGGAATGAAAACTTCTCATTTATAATCTATCTATTACAATTCTGAGAATCAGGATTTGCAACTTCTGAGCTGAGCAGAGAAGTGATACCTTCCATACATTTCCTAATCCTTTTCCTGCTAACACCCATCTTCTTGACACACCTGACTCCAAAAGATACTAAGACTGACTGCTAACTTGTCCCACTGATGCAATGATATAACCCATCGATGTGTTGTTTTTCTATACACCAAACTGCTTTTATGATGCACACACTATTGAATCTCCTACTGCTAACTCTGGACTGTCAGTCACATATACTGACCAAATGCTAACATTAACCATTCATGTATAGGTTAATCGATGACACCATAACATAGCCCACACTAACCCGCTGTTTAACCCACTTATTGCATGGGTCAATGACCCTCAGGTTTGACCAGCGACTTATATAGATCCATATACTGATAATGATTTGCACACTACCCGCGCACTGTCAGTTACGAATACACTTGAGTCAATAGAGTCTGACTCAACTAACAACACAGGGACGTTTGCAAATTTGGGCTCGGCTAATCCCAGGTATGAATCTCAGTAAACTTCCCTACAGCAGCGATTGGTGATGGAATGCAATTGTGAAATTATGATCAGCTCATAGGTGTGATGAAATTATATTGTATGTAAATCTGACCTGGAACTCGGTTCAGTATGGTTTAAGTTAAGAGATGATGCAGCCACACATGGTGAATGTTGAACGAATACCGATGTAAGAAAATCCCAATCAATCACTAAGGTTTGGTTGAAAACTAGCTATTTGCAGGAACTCAGTGATGAAGATTTTAATTTAATCAATAACACTCAGTGGTTACTTTCTAAGTTTCTCAGGCATATTTATCTAAAAAATGATGCACCAGGACAAACAAGGCACTTTATCAACATGATTCATGATGGATTGCATATATAACATAGTACGATGAAATAAAAATACCGTGCAATGTTGCTGGTCTCAAATGGAGTTAAATGGATAACAGGGAAATATGTAATGGTCTGATGAAAACAAACCTGCTGTAGACTGATACTTATTCGTAGGTTATTGATAACCTGCAATGAATGGCCATTCATTTATTCAGAAATTAATCTGGCAAGAGAGACTCCAATGGTATTAACAGGTGAGTTTTGTTAGTGTGAAGGTGCGCTGTGGTAAAAAAAAAATAATTGTGAAGCTGATTGTTAGGAGTATAGCCAGTGATATCAAACCAAGGATGTGACACTAATCTGCTACATAGCCCAGATATAGTTGTCCCCATTAGCGATTACTGATGAATACGAAATGTGCCCCACTCTAGACCAATTATCAAACTTATCTCAAGAAGGCCACGCTCTTTAATGAAATTCAGAAACAATCACCTCACTAAAAGAATAATCATTGAAAATTTCTGAAAACTGTAATAGTTTGGTTCTCTGATTGAAGCTGGATCATGATTGCCTATCGAGACCCCCCCCCTTTTCTCTTTTAAACATTGCCAGATATCGATTCAGATGATCAATAACATCTAATAATTATTGAAATTTATCAGTAACATTCAATGATTTCGCATGATCTCAATGACGAAATGAACCAAAATTATTTAGATATGACCCTGCACTTTACTCATTAGATCTTCAGATCATCAAAATTTTCAAACACTCATTCTGATAGTTATAACATACAGGGTATGTACAACATGCAGTAAAATCATAGATAGAAATCAACTGTTGGACAACAGGTGAAACTGATGGGTGCTATATCATGGGTGTAAATATTAAGTGGGAGGAGATATGTGTAAATGAAATAAAAAAAACAAAAGATCAACAGTTAATGAGAGATATATCAGGCAATGAAACTAATCAAAGGCAAAGATAGTAAGTAAATCAAGGCAAGAAGGTAAGCATACAAGAACAAATCAGGAGTGATATTGAGGATGGATCAAGTCTTTAGAAACCACAAACACATCCTTGATAAGTAAAAAAAAATGGCTCAAAGAAAAGACAATATAGTCAATGTAGGCAATGGTGGAACCTAAAGCTCGATCAATTATGTTGAACATAGTTTCACCATCTGGACCTCCCACCGTGTAAAACTGATTGAGCAAATTGGATCAGTGGTGGGACTTGATGAAATCATATTGCAGATCCCCCTGACAGATTTGTATAAAGATGAACTTCACGATGGGATTACACCAGAACTTTCAAGCACTGAAACCCAACATGGGGTCCCCCAGCAAATCAGGCGTGAACCTGACTTTGACCATTCTATGTTACAGAGAATTGCGAGATGCTAATGTTCAGCAATTTCCAGATTAATCCAAGTATAGATGTCTGGATGCTAACAAAACTTATCGATGTGGTTAATGTTGTAGTGAAGCGAAGCATATGAATACTGGAGGAAATGAGCGTAAATGCATATATGTTGTGGAGCGTGATGAAATCAAATGCAAATCAAAACTTAGAGAGAAACATGAGGTTGGAGTATGAATAAATAATTGAAAGAAAAGCGGAGAATGAAAATCAGAGGACGATCACTGTAAGCTAAATTGAAAAATACGAAAGGGGAAAATGCAAACCAACTAAAAAAAATGGAATGAGAAACTAGACATAGACAGGAAATCAGAATAAGCAGAGGAAATCAAAGTGAATTTAAGCACAACAGATAATGGAAAAATAGTAAATCGAACACAAAAAAAAAGAAAGAGAAAAAAAAAGAAAAAGAAAATGAAATCAGTAAAAGGCCATATTAATCTTCCTTGTCAAACTTAGTGAAATTCAGTAAGACTCTGTTAATGGCGTTCAAGTTTGATCTTGGCCTCCAGACAAACTTACCAGAGGATGTTTTACTGGAGGTCAATTAAAAGTAGATGGGGGGAGGATTTCCACGGATCGTTGTTTATATGATTCATTGGCAGTTGGGTATTCAATACCCAGAGGCGCCTCATCTGAATACCAACGACAGAGCGCAATGAGTGACACATTTTAGGAGTACCAAGTGAAATTGCAGAGAAACAAATTAGGAGAAAATAGAGAAAAATGAACGAACACAGCAAACTGGAATGAATAAAAGGCCCTCCGATGTTATCTAAGATCAGAAATCAAAGTATAAAAGATAACTAAAAGAAAAGAAACAAGAGATTTAGATGTTGGAATCAGCGGATTCCGTCAATGTTGCAACAGGTGAATCGATCCTACTATATGCAGGTCGATATCACCACAGGTGCATAAAAAAAATGAAGAAGAACAACAATCAAGACAAAGAAATAATGTAGGTACGAGAAAATTTTCACAGAATATCAAAGAAAAAGAGAGATTATGATCACTTACCGTGATTTTCTCGAGCGGTGATTGACCTTCAGTCGGCTAAAAAAAAGGGGGATCGGATCGAGCTCGGTGATAAAAGAGAGGTGAGAGGCGACGCAAGAATGATCGATGCTTTTTCAATTTTTCAACCCCTGTTCACAAAAACCTTTTCTATTGCTGCAAATCTTGATTTTCCGAAATCGGCTGCCGAAGGAGAGTCGATCTTCAATCGCTTAAGGTGGACGTCTCAGGGAGCCTAGGGATGGAAAATGGGACAGAGAGCCTCATAGACGACGAAGAGGATGAAGGTAAAAAGGGGGAAGAGATGGGTGATGATCGATGGTGGAAATGCGATTTGTGGCGAATGACGGATGTTGCTCCCCAAAAATCTCCTCCTCGTCTTCCCCTCCTGTGCGTGCTCTTATAGGAAAGCAAGCGAAGGCTCGAGACGAGTGAGGCCGTTGAGGATGAGGCATGCGAGGGTTTTGGAGGAAGATTGCACATGGGGGTGTTTGGTGGAAGCTTCGTGAAGGTGGAGATGGAGGTTTGTTGCAGATCCATGGTTTAGAAAGGGGGAAGGAGTGAAGAGAGAATCGGAGGGGGCTGAGGGTTTCGGCTTTCTCCTTTTTCCTTATGAAGGAAAACCCTAAAAGAGGGTTTTTGCAAAGGAGCCCCTCTAATTTTCGATATTTTGCAAAGAGGGGGCTCTTGAGGCTTTTAGCAAAAATTGATTTCCTTAAAAGTTTAAATTCATTTGCTTTTCTCGACATGTTCCAATTTTTTTTTTGGTTTTTGACAGGATTTTTCCATTTTTTTTGTATTTTTGGAAAAAAAATCTAAGTTTTTATATGAAAACAAAGATTAAACACTAATTTTTTTGTATTTTTCTAAAAAAATATTTACAAAAGTATTTTTCTGAGAATTTCAGACCATTTCGGGGAAATTTTTTCAGAAGAATGGGTTTTGACCCAGGTTTTGAGAAAATGTTCGAGTTTTAAACCTCGAATTGAGAAATATAATTCGATGGATCCAAACGGATACCAGACGAACAGTTTGAGCTTTTCAAAAGGTTAGTTTGGAAATTTCGAGAATTTGATTTTAAACATTGGACAATGAAGCTCAGATTTGGATTTTTTATCTGGATTCGGATCCGAAATTGAGTTAGATACACAAAATGAGTTTAATTTCAGAAAACTTGAGAAATAATATGGAATTTATATTTAAAAGTGACTCAATTACCCAGAAAATGAAGATAAAGGGCAAAAAGGGAATATTTACAAACTTTTAAAAAATTTGGGGTGTTCACACACACCCAGTTCAGATCTGCTGACTCGGGCATTTTTTTCAAAATTTGGAGTGTTATCTTTGCCACTAAGCTCGGCTTTCAACCGGCTTAGTAGCAAAGAGGGGCATCTGTAAACACCCCAAATTTTTCAAAATCTTTTAAATATTCCCTTTTTGCCCCTGATATCATTTTCTAAGCAATTAAGTCACTTTTAAATCTAAATTCCAGTTCATTTCTCAAGTTTTACTGAAATTAAATTCATTTTATATGTCTGTCTTGATTTCGGATCGGGATTCATTGTCCAGATCCAAAATCTGAGTCTCGTTGTCCAACTTTTAAATTAAAATTATAGAAAATACCAAAAATAGTTTTTAAATAGCTCAGACAGTCCATCTGGCATCCGTTTGGATCCATCATATTGTATTTCTCGATTCGAGTGTCAAAACTCGAACATTTTCTCAAAACCTAGACCCAAACCCATTCTTCTGAAAAAATTTCCCCAAAATAACCTTGACTCTTCAGAAAAACTCTTCTTTTTTAAATATTTTGAAAATTTTATAAAAAGTAGTCAAAATCCTTAGTTTTTAAAATTTTGTCTTCAAAAAATATATTCAAAAATCGAAAAAAAAAAATTCAGAAACTATGCAGTTTACCCTCCTTTTTAAACTTTTTGTTAAAAACCCTCTCTCAAAACCCCTTTTTTTTAAAACCCAAAAACCATTTTTTTAGAAAAATCCTGCAAAGGGATCCCCTATTTGGAATAAGAGGAAAATGGCAACGGCCACAGGCTCACCCCTTTCATTTTCACCTTCGATCGCCAACCACCTGGGTTCTCCTTCATTCATCTCCAACAATTTTTCTCTTGAATGCTCCTCATCTTCTTTAAAAGGGGAGCACGCAGGAAGATTAAGGATCCGTCTTCACCCCTCTTGGCTTAGGCATCATCAAGTTTTCATCAACATTTCCTTCCCCCCTTTCTTCAGAACCTCTACAAATCGGGTAAGCCCTTTTCCTTCTTTTCTGATCTTCCTCTTTGTTTACTCATTGTTGAGCTGCCATTGATGCATCATTGATGGTGTCGAGTTGCTTACGCAAATATCGACCCACCAGATGCTACAGCAAAAAGGAATGCTTCATTCCAACTAAACTTTCTTTTCCATTTTTCTTGTATGTATTTTATTTTATTTGTCTTCTGTTTATTCATTGTTTGTCTATGTTTATTTTCTTGCTTTGGATATTAGCAGATTTATCATTTTCCTTTCTTACCATATTCCTATTTATAAACATCACCTGTACATCTTTTTGCATCCAAATTTTTTTTAGGTGTCTTTCTTTAATTCACCACAGCATTGCATTCTTGCATTTTGATCTGTTTCATACTATCATTCAGCATCCTCCCATTACGGTCTTGAGCTACCCGTTCTATCACCTCCCTGCATATCGCAGGTCATTTTATTCTCTGATTTCATGTTTAATTTACATTTTCCATCCCAATTTATGATTAATTCCTGGTTTTGAGGGCGTTTGGTTTCTTCTCTGACTACATCTTCGTTCCCATTATGCCATGAACTTCATCCGCTGTAAGCCATATTTTGTTTCATTACATAAGGTATAGTCCATGTTTTTATAGTTACACCATAAATTATTCAATCCTTGTTGTGTTTCTGTTACATTCACGCTGGCCCAATGACTTGAATCATAGCATCAGTCATACGTTCCTCGCAGCATCTCCTTTGTCATATTTCATCCCTCCCTGTTTATGTCTTTCTAACCCACCCTGCTCCATCAGATTCATCGAGTCTTTGCAATTGAGATCAGTTTGCAGTGTGAATCCAATCATATCGCAGTGCTTGTTATATGATTGATTCACAGTAAGGTTTTCTCATACGATTCTGCAGGGTGAAATCAGGTCATTAGGGTATCTAGTCGTTTGGTTGTTCAGTAGAATATTGGATTGTTAAATGAAATATATGGTTTAGTTACCCAACAGGCTGGTTGTTTTCCTATATTTCATATTTGTTCACACTCCAGTTGTTATTACCCATCCATCAATACCATATGTGCATGTCCCCTTTACAATCCTCTTTTCATTCCTATTTTTTTTATTATTTCATTCCGTGCATCGATTCATTCCATCATCAGTCTGTGTATGACAGCTTTTCTTACTTTCATTTTTTTTTTTTGCATCTGATTTCTTGTTTAGACTTGAGTTCCTATTTCGTTTGGATAGCCTGTTATATGACACGAATCACCAAATCATGATAGCAAAATTTTCTGATAGCCCATCAGGTTCATTGCATGTTCCCATGTTAGGTGCATCTGCAGCCTCTGTTCATGAGGTTGCTAACATAAAAGGTCATCACCTTGCTTCAATGAACATAGTCAATATTGATCTTAGCGCCCTACAATAGGAAGGTTTTGAATTATATCTAAACAAAGATAGAATAAAAAAAAAATTAGCAGGTGACCCTGCAAGATGATCTGAGACTGCTCAGCACCATAGTAAGTTTGATTGGAGCTCACAAATGGACAGATGTGTTTCATAGGAAAGGAGTTGAAAAGGGTGAGTTTTAAATGGTCAGCTTAATGAGTGTAGATGAAGAGCCTAACAAAACCAGAAAACGTTTCTAAATATGAATCTCCTGTCTCATACTTGGTTATAAATTTTGTTTTTACTGCAAGTTGCCTATGCTGACTCACTTTTCCTTTTTGCTCGATCATTTGCACCTGCACATTACTGTTACACTCACTCACCTATTGCTTCTGTCACCTCTTGCACCCACTTACATTCCAACACCAAGAAGTCGTCCGAAGAATACAGAACTGCAGGATAGTATTTCCAAAGCTGATACAATGATTTGGTAGGCCAAAGAGCATAGTTATTTAATAACAAAACCTGCAACAAGGTAATCGAAGATTCTTTTATTATTCTGACCAATCTGAAATCCATCCTTGATGCTTTATCCTTATTATCTTGATCAATTATTTAAATTAATGGGTGGTATATAACTTGCTTGAGAAGTTAGTTTGCTAAAAATCGAAGTTCGTTATACTATTTAAAGCTTAATTTGCTAGCTGGGAATGGTCTGGTTAAGATGTGTTGGAAGTAGTTTAAACTTGTGAGGGAATTATTATCTAGAGATCGTATTATATTTTCTAGTCAATAAGCTTGACTCCATGGGTGGATTTCGTCAAAACTCACCCACTAATATCATTGGAGTCCATTTGCCAATATCATGGTAAGCCAGTTTTATGGCAGCTGAAGGCAAATTACAGCATCATTGGATGCAGCAGATCAAGCCCCCTTGCAATCTTCATCTCAAGCAACTGGCGGATTGACATCTAAAATGACTGGCGTGACTCCACCATCTCCACCATTTGTATCAAGAGCTACCAGACAATCAGCAACAAAGTGGAAGATAGCCGACCAACAAGAACTTGCAGAGCATTGTTTTTGTTGCCATAAACTCCCCTCATTTCCTATGCATCATCATTCGTACCCTCTTCACCTATCTCTTATCCCCATACCTTTCACAGCATAGCATATATCACCTTCATCTTCTGTTTCACCTGTATTTATACACAGTCACTCCTGCGCAGCCCCGCTATGCACCAATCCTGTATATTTCCAAAAGCTACCTTTATAGCAGCATTTTCTTTCTTTTGACATGTATACACTCAACATCCCTCACTTCCCTACACATGGACAGCGTACATGCTCCATCTCCAGTATCTATAGTCCCCCACATATCCATCATCTTCCTTCACTACTGTAACATCCACACCACCCACTTCACCTCTATGTCATCTGTGTGCTTCCTTCACCCTGCAGCAACCCATTGCTACTGCTATCTCCACATTAGTACTTGTACTTCACCCACTACATTGTTATCATATCTTCCACCCCCATGACATCCCTTCCATATCCATTTGCCTTCTTTTCCCCATCTTTCATTACACTATAGCCATGATGACTCTCATAACACACACCATCCTTTCTACATCAACACTGTCCCACAATACTATTTGTTGATATTCACAGCATTGCATTATGTTCCAAGTCATGTCCCCTTGCATCCCTTTCCCCTCATTAGCATACATCCCTTTATTAGGTCATACAGGATATTCAAGCATTATATTCCTACCTAGATAATATATAATCTAATCATTTTAGGATATCATTCATACATTTCAAAGACTATTCTTCACCATTGTTTTTAAAACATCACATGTATATTCTGATATTCATCTCCAGGTATATTGTGTCATTTGCATTGCACCTCCTCTTAGCATAGCATATATACTTGAGCATTTCATTAAATTGCATCTTAGGATTTAACATGATGTTATTACTTCCTATACATACCTCCATTTCATGCTAAACTTGAATTTTACAGGAATTGAGCAGAAAAGACTTTCCCTTTTTTTGATCTCATAATTCAAATTTCAATTCAACTCAAGCTGTAATAGCTAGATATTAATGAGAATGTTTACATTTCCTGCTTTAGATTAGAATGAATGAGCATTGTAAATATCATAAATTGTTTATCTTCATGTTTTTTACCTTTATTTTCCAAAATCTCACAAATGGGAACACGAATGTCACATGCACCATTTCGTAAGAGGTAATTAATCCTAAGTTGATGATTTACATCAATGGCCATAGTCAGGATGTAAACAAAACTTAGGATTTTTATCTTTTATAAAATATCATTGGATCCACACCGGACCCTCTTCAAAAATAATCATATTTTTAAATATTTCCTTCTTTTATTAGAGTCTAATCTAAAATTAATTCAATATATATATACCAATGGCCATAGTCAGGGTATATTGAGAGTTAATTTCATTTTAAACTCTATAAAAGCACCAAAATGTATTTTATTCTTCATTTGAATTTAGATATGATTATTATATAATACATTCAATGACCATAGCCAATGATGTATTATATTTTCAATCTTATTATAATTTATTTAAAGAATGGAATAGCTTTTCAAAATCCAAATTCAAAATCTTTTTTCATTCATCATTTAGGATAGAATTGCATCATATTTTCAAAATTCCCTTTTTAAAAACCCCAAGTGATCTTGAATATCTCTCTTCAATTTCTATTTCAACTCATCGATTCTATCTCATTTTCAAAGTCCAATTTGACTTTGAACTTTCAAATTCATTTTATAACTCCAATCAAATTCAAAGTTCAATCTAACTTGAAATTCTTGATTCATCTTCAAATTTCAAATTCGAAGTCCAATTTGACTTTGAAATTCAATTGTATGTTCAATTTCTAAATTCTAAATCCAAACCAAAAAAATTCAAATCAACTTTGAAATTCCAAAAATTCAAGTTCAAAATTCGATTCAATATCTCAAATTCAATTTCAAAGTTCAAATTTAAAATTTAAAGTTTCTTATTCTTCTTATTCAAAAAATTAAGATTGTTTTCTTATCTCCAAAATTAAAATCCAAGTTTTGAGATCGATTCTGAAATCTCAAAATTCAAGTCTCTTTCTAAAAATTTAAATTCAAATTGGGATTTTAAAACCCAGATCCATCTTTCAAAGTCCCATTTGGACTTTTCAAAGTCCAAAACCAAGGTTAGAACCTAATCCCAACTTGGATCCAGATTTCCAAGTACAATCTTCACTTTTTTGAATCTCAGGCTTCAAATCCTCAATCCATTTAGGATCCAAAATCCAATTCCATTTCGGATCTAAGACTTCAGATCCAAATCCATTTTAGGATCCAGAATCCAATTCCACTTTGGATCTCAGACTTCAGATCCAAATTTCATTTTAGGATTCAGAACTCAGTTCTACTTTAGATCTCAGACTTCAGATCCAAATCCATTTTTAGGATCCAGAATTCAATTTCACTTCGGATCTCAGATTTCAGATCCAAATTCCAGACTTTGGATTAAAAACCCATCTTGAGTTCCAGATTACATTTTCAGATCTCATCTGGACTTCTTAAATCCATTTCTATTTCTAAATACCATTTGTATCTCTCAAAATCCAAATTCCATCTTGATTTCAAACTTTAAATCTAGAATTCAATATCACTTCAAATTTCATCTCCTTCTCTTAAATCAATGTTTAAATTCAAATTCAAAGTTCATTTCTGACTTTGAAGCTTCATTTCCTTTTCACTCATCTTCCAAACATTCTTTCCAAATTCAAAGATTTATTTTCCCAACTCTGATCGTTTCAAAGACTTAGAACTTTAAATCCTTAATCTATCTCAAGTTCTAAGTTAGATTCAACCATTTCTTCACTCTATTATCAAAATCATCTCAGAAGCACTCGGAGATTTCCAAATCAATTTTCAAAAAGAGCATACATCCTTGTATTGCACAAGCATGATTCTTTGTGCATTTAGATTTAGAATAAATTCTTAGATCATATTTTAGCAAAGCAAAAAGGCATAAATTCGATCCTTGGTTCGATTACCCCTGGTAAAGGTGCCAGGAACGGTTGAACCTCGTACCGACGAGCGAATCCTGTCTCTCCATTTTTTTCGCAATATTTCAAAATGGAGGTGAGTAATTTTCTAAATATTTTCAAATCAAGGTCAAGTGAGACCCCGCAAAAGAATTCCTCTCGCTCTCTTCTTTTCTTTCTTTTCTCTTCTCTCTTCTTTTTCTGTCTTTTAATTTCCTCTCTTCAAAAAAGGAGGAAAATAGAGGTTAGAAAAGGAAAAGAGAAGGAAGAGAGAGAAACCACAAGAGAGGAAAAATTCTGTGATGATTACACTGACGTAGGACTAGGACCTGATGCTGATCCTAGATATCCTGTCTGGAACATGGTTAAATGTTGTTCTGAAGAAAGACTGTTTGCTCTGAAATCACTGAAGCTGAATGATTGGGAAAAGGCTTGGACAAAATTTTGGGTTGTTCTTCGTCCTCATCCTCGATCAACAAATTCTTGTCGATACAGTCCTGGATGATGTTCTTGAGGACAAAACAATGCTCCGTGTCATGTTCGACAGTCTAGTGAAATTTGCAGAATTTGTCCATCCATTTTTCCATAGCAACTGGAGAATCTGCCACCTTTGGGAGTTTGACCATCTCCTTTGATAGCATATATTCGAGGATATCCTCGCGGGATTGTTCCAGAGCCGTGAATTCTCGATCATAACTCCATCCATCATGCTTCGGTTTCTCTTGTTGCCTTGCTTCAGGCTGCTGCACTGGCTGAACAGGTTGTGGCTTAACGAATTTCCCTTTTTGGGCCGCAGAATTTGCTCTTTCAACCTTAGAGCGTCCTGAATTCTTGTTGCGATTCTTCTTGCTTTTCTTGTCGCTAGAACTGTCGTTGTGGCATGAAAATTCTATAGAATAAGCAACATGTGCTTTCTTCTTCTGCTCAGGGTTACCTCGGACGAACGAGTAACCTTTATACAGACCGTTGTCTAATCTTGTTTCGCACCATTTGTCTCTCTTAATCAACTTAATGAATGACTTCGCAGGAAATGTGGAGATGAGATTCCTCAGAGGCTGAGCAAAGTTGTTTAGGATGATCTGCAACGCATGTTCCTCTGGGATGAGAACCTTCATTTTGTTACAGGTGCTTCTCCATCTGTGGATGAATTTTCCAGCCCTTTCATTCTCATTCTGTTTCAGATTATACAGATGGTTGAGAGTTGATGAGGCTTCAACATTGAACATGAAGTGTTCGATGAAAAGATTCACGACCTTATTGAACTCTCGTAGTTCGGTAGGGTTGATATGGTTCGTATACCACCTGGCCATTGTACCTTCTAGGCTGCGAGGAAAGTAAATGAACATAGCCCTGTTGTCTTTCCTAAAACGGCCGCACTCTGCATAGAATGTGGCCAAATGAGCTTTTGGATTTCCCGTTCCATCAAACTTGAGGAATTTTCGAGGAAGATTCTCTAGGTCATCATCCCCGTCTAGGCCATTGTAGAAATCTTCGCTAGAATAGGTTTGCTTGCCTTTGCTCTTGGTTTGAATATCTTTGATTGCTCAAGTCATTTCTTTTAACTGCTTGTGCACCAGATCCTCAACTGGAGTGGGTTTGTTCACAGATTCAGACTCTGCAACGATCTTTACAAACTGCCACGGAGGATTCTGACTGAAGACAAACTGCTCTTCCTCTTCTGATTCTTCCTCTGTTGATTCTGATTCCTCCGAAGTGGTATCAGGCTGAACCTTTTTTCTAACAATCCGGACCTTCTTTTTCACAACCTTCTTCTTCAATTTGCTCTTAGGAACGACCTCCTACAGACTGGCCTCAGCTTGCTCTGACATCATTCTGGCCATCATCTTTTGAAATAGACCATACATTGCGGGATCAATATCATCTCCTTTGTTCGGACCCTGCCCTCTGACTGACTTGGGGGAGTCCATTCCTTCGATCTCACTGTCACTGTGCTGAGGGACTGTTTCTTTCCCAGACCTTGTTCAAACCATTCTGTCAATGCCAATGCTTTATGTAGAATAAGAGGATGGTTAGAGCGAGGAAGAAACTTTTTAAAACAAAATTTTTGAGAAAAGAATGGAGGACTTGGTAGACAATAAAAAGGGATATCCCATTACCAGGGATTGGGTCGCTACAAGATTTGTGACAATTACGTCATCATTCTCATGACAATAAAATGTGCCTTGTTACCTAGGCGAGGTCGTCAACCATGATAAAAGATATCGAAGAAGAACAAGGAGAATTTTTTGAAAGAATATCCCCATTGCCGGAGATAAGATCGCCACAAACATCGCGTCTATTTATGCTCAAAATAATATTTGGCCAAAAAATGCTTTTCAGCATAACAAAAAGTAAATTTTATTGATAATGGATTCAATGACAAAGAGAGGGTGGACAGACAGTTTGCCATCATTCTTGATATTTAGTAGATACATTGGGTCCAGGAAACACAGATAGAGAAATGAAAGAATCCCAAGTATATTTGGTTACATGGTATGCCCCATACCACTGATCCGACTGCAGATCGAATTCTGGCATGTGGCCCGCCAGAAAGCGAGTGTTGACACGAACCTGTCGCTGCGAGAACTGTCTAAGACACCTCTCTGGCTGATAGTCGACACAGAAGAAGGGACCAAGCAATCTGTAGCGCTTGCTACGAGCGTAAGTGTAGCAAGGAACTGACTCTTGCCTGTCAAAGTAATCCCAAAGGATCTCCTCTTGATGCAAACTCTCGATCGAAGCTTGATACTGAATGACAGACTTTGGCTTCTTGCTATTGAACCTGAAGGAACTGGCCTTCGATGGTACGTGTCACAATAACCATGACTGCAGAGCATAAGTGCATCCTTCCACCAGAATGGTCTCTCTAAGGGTGAAACAAGCTAAGCCTCGGTAGAGAAAGGCTAAAGCTGCCATGGATACTGAAAGTTGACGGATCTGCTTGCTTTCCCACCTTCGAAAGAGTTGGGCGACTCTGACATCGATGAAATTATGACCGTCCTAGAAGAATGCTAATCCCACTATGCATAGGACCATGGCATACTGAATTCTGTCTTTCGCTGCTTGGGACAAGGTGTCAACTTCCTCATAAGCTCCATACTTGCGATAGAGCCTAAATAGGTCGATGAACTGACTTCCATTAATCTCGGTGAGAGGCCAAGACCTGTTTCCTGTTGCTTTGGCTAATGCTTCTCGAACATCTACCCCCTTGACGTTGATCAGGAACTGCTGCTCGACTGGATGGCTGACCAGCTGGCTCTGGCAATCCCATGATGTCATTGAATTCGTCCATCAGTACAGTCATCTCTCCCCATGGAAACCAAAATGTGCAGGTACGTGGATTCCACCGTTCTGCCATAGCCTAAATCAGACCTTCGTTGATGGTTCGCTTGCCCACTGCTGATGCCATCTCCAATCCACAGTCATCCAAGTGGTCTAGAAACATACGCGAGAAGGTGGCGAACCAAGAATAATACCACCAAGGGAAGAAGGAATGAGTTTGAATAACTCAAAGATCCGGGGATCCATCCTTTATTTGATAGAAGACATGATCTCTGAGAAAGACAATATCGAGAGAATTGGACACCATCGGAATGATACTAGGGTAAAAAGAATGAGGAGAATTAGATAGAATGCAAGACTTACAAATAGACTCTTGAAGAGAAGAAGAATAGATATAAATCCTGGAAATTTTGAAAGATTTGAGGACATTTAGAAAAAAGGGATTTCAAGGGTTTTTAAAGAAAATTTGATATAAAAGAGAAAAAGAGTGTAGATAGAGGAAAATATACACCTGGGTTTCTGAAAATAAAGGGAAAATTTTGAATAGTATACCCAGGGTTTTGAAAAGGTTTGATACATATATATAAGGAAATACGAGAAACATCGCATAACCAAAGCTGCACAAACATGGATGCGCATACAACACTCCCTAAAAGCTGACTTTAAATACAATATTTGAAAATGGCTTGTAGGACCTTAATCCTAACTCTATGGTTCAGATCATCTGATTCCAATGAAGGTATGCCGATATACTCAAGCCGAAACTCGAAGTACGTGGCATAAAAATATTTCTTCGTTTCTAAGGTAATGGCTTCCCAACATCCTTGAGCACCTACCGATATACCTCGGACTATAGCCCTTAGGTACGTGGTAGGAGGGTGCAAACCCAAATAAGTGGTCCAGTTGTGATGCTCTCTCCTGAACTATGGTTCAGTGAGACAGCCCAGCAACGTGAAGACCGAGACAATATAGGTAGGGATGTTTTTGAAAACATGTTCAACATGCAATCAAACCAGAAAGCTCTAATGCAAGTCCTAAAGAGATAAAATTTAAATGAATAGAAGCATACACTTGCATACATTATTTGCATTCAATCCCTAGAATTGAGGAGAGTTGTATTTCAGACCTAACTCTAAGTGAACATGAAATAATCTCCTCAATATAGTCCTACCAAACCATACTTAGATTCTATATGAAATGATGTCAGCTAGGGCAGAGTCTAGGCTCCTAAGGTTTGCATGGAAATGAAGTTGACATTTAAAGAATAAAGACTTAGATAATATCAAAGCAAAGCAAAAGACACAAATTCGACCGGACGGAGACAGGTCCCATCTCGGTCGCCAACTCCTGTGATCATGCAAATTTTTTCCTCTCGTTCCTCTTTTCCTTTCTCTTCGCCTTTCTAGCCTCTATTCCCTTTTTGAAGGGGAAATAAAAGATAGAAAATAAGAGAGAATGAGAAAAGAAAGAAGAGAGAGGAACTCTTTTGCAAGATCTCATCTGACCAAAATTTTGAAAATGTTTTAAAATTACTCGCCTCCATTTTGAAAATTTGTGGGAAAATAGAGAGACGGGATTCGCTCGTCGGTACGAGATTCGACCGTTCCTGGTGCCTTTACCAGGGGTAATCGAACCAAGGATCGAATTTATGCCTTTTTGCTTTGCTAAAATATCATCTAAGAATTTATCCTTAGTCTAAAATGCACAAAGAATCATGCTTGTACAATGCAAGGATGTATGCTCTTTTGATAAAAAAATGATTTGGAAATCTCCAAGTGTTTCTGAGATGAACTTGATAATGGAGTGAAAAGATGGTTTTTGAAAGTTGAGTCTTAACTTTGAACTTTTAAATAGATCTTGGAAAGCTATTTGAAGTTCTAAGTCTTGAAATGATCAGAGTTGGAAAAATAAATTTTGATTTGAAAAGAATGAAGAAAAGGGGGATTTGAAGCTGAGATAGAAAAAATGAAGTTTTTAAAGTCAAAATAGACTTTGAATTTTGAATCTGGATTTCGAAGTAGATGATGAAATTTGGAATGGAATTGAATTCCAGATTTAAAGTTTGAAATCAGGATGGAATTTGGATTTGAGAAATCCAAATGGAATTTGAAAATAGAATTGGATTTAAGAAGTTCAGATGTAATTTGAAAATGGAATTGGTTTTGAAATCTGGAATTCGAGGTAGAATCCGAATCCGAAGTCTGAATCCTAAATGGAATTGGATCCGAAGTCTGAGATCCAAGATGGAGTTGTATCCGAAATCTGGAATCCTAAAATGAGATTGGATCCAAAGTCTGGAATCCAAAATGGGGTTGAATCCGAAATCTGGAATCCTAAATGGAATTGGATCCAAAGTCTGGAATCCAAAAATAGAGTTGAATCCGAAATCTGGAATCCTGAATTGAATTAGATCCAAAGTCTGAGATCCGAGATGAAATTGGATCCAAAGTCTGAAATCTTAAATGGAATTGAATCCGATGTCTGGAATCCAAAATGAAGTTGAATTCTGGAATGGAATTGGATCCGAAGTCTGGGGATCCAAAATGGAGGTTGGATTTGAAAATTTGGATCCAAAGTGGAATTGGGTTCTAATTTTAGAATCCAAGATGGAATTTGGATTTTTGAAGATTCAAAATGGGATTTTGAGGATGGATCTGGATTTTGAAAAATCCAGATTTTGAATTTACAACTTGAGAAAATTCGAATTTTGAGATTCAGAATCAATCTCAAAGCTTTGATTTTTGAATTTTGAGAATCAAGGCTCAATGAAAATAAAGGGTAAACTTGATTTAAAGCTTGAGTTTTTGAAACCAAAAGATGAATCAAGAATTTCAAGAATAAATTGAACTTTGAATTTTGATCCGGGATGTTAAATTGATTTTGAAATTGAATCCTGAAAATGAATTTGGAATTTCAAAGTCGATTTGAACGTTTTAAAATTCGATTGGAAATTGAATTTTGAATACAGAAATGAATTTGAAATCTCAAAGTCAAATTTTGAGATTGAAAATGAGATAATATTGAGAATGAAAGGATGAATTGGAATTTATAAGAATTGAAGATTGATTCGAGGAGTGAAGAAGATACTTGAAGAATTATTTCAAAATCACTTGAGTTTTGGAAAAGGATTTCGAAAAGATGATATAATTCTATCCTAAATGATGAATGAAAGAGGAATTTGAAATTGAGTTTTGAAAAGAATATTTCATTATTTAAATGAATTGAAATAAGATTGAAGATATAATACATCCCTGACTATGGTCATTGAATGTATTATATAATAATCATATTTGAATTCAGGTGAGGAATAAAACATATTTTGGTGCTTTTATAGAGTTTAAAATGAAATTAACTCTCAATATATCTTGACTATGGTCATTGATATATATTTTGAGTTAATTTTAAGTTAAACTTTGATAAAAGAAGAAAATATTTAGGAAACATGATGATCTTTGAAAAGGATCCAGTGTGGGTCCAATGTTATTCCATAAAAGATGAAAATCCTAAGTTTTGTTCACATCTTGACTATGGCCATTGATGCAAATCATCAACTTAGGATTTAATCACCTCCTATTAGAATGGTGCACGTGCCATTCGTGTTCCCTTTTTTGAAATTTTGAGAAATAAGAGGTAAAATGAGATGAAATAAGCAATTTCTAAGGTATGTATGCTCATACATTCTATTCTAGTGCTGGAATGTAAACTTCTCATTATAATCTGACTATTATATTTCTGAGCTTAACTTAAATTCAAATTCCTAGACTGAAAAGGAAAAACAAACTTTTCTATACAATCCCTACAAAAACAGAGTTAGCCAAATATGAGTGTCATATTACGAACTCAAATATCCATGTAATATCCTAAGCTACTAGAAAAATGTACATGAATATCTATATGAGAGAGAGATATGCAATATTCTAAGCAAAATATGAATTTGCAAGCATTTGCCTAAGGCATGATATCATTATGTAAGCGGAAGATGCCTAAGTGAACCAAATGCACCTACATTCAAAAGGGGTATACTACCTGGGGAATGTTTCAGCAATTGTATAACGAAATATATGTAGAGAAGTGGATGGTGGAAAAAATAGACAAATGCATAGATGCCGATATGTGCATGCACTACAGATGGTGGCTGGGAATATGGATGTCGTAGGGAATAGTGTTGTGAAAAGGTGGAATGGCTGGAGGTATATGCAGGTTGGAAGACATATGTTATGAAGGGATAAAGTAAAAAAACAAAAAAATAGTGAAATGGTACTGTGTAATGGTGTTGTAGATAAGTGAGTGTTGTAATGTTTAAATGAAAGGGTATGGCAGAAAGTGATGTGCTACAACTAAGGGCTCATATAAACACCCCAAATTTTCACTCTCATCTAGTGCTTACATTTCATGTGTCATTGCATATCATTGCATTTGACATGTCATTTCATTGCATTGCATAGCATTGCATGTCATCACATCTCATTTTCGAGATCCAGCATTCTTATTTTCAAAATATTCAATCCAGAATTGAGTTTTAAAGCTTTTCTTTCAAAAATCAATTTCAAAACCTGGGTTTTTATTCAATATTCGGTCATTTTCCAACCCCAGGACTTTATATTTCGAAATATTTTCTCAGAAAACAATCTGGATTCATTTTAAATTCAAATTTCAATTGATTTCAATTCTCAGATGAGACCCATTTAAGTGGTGTCGCTTCTGAATTCCTTTATTTATCAAATTTCTCAAAATTCTAGAGTTTCAGTCCGATCAGGACTCTGTCCCAGAATCCTAATCCAGTCGGGAGTTTGTTTTGAAGTTCTGTTTTACTTCCATTTTCAATCTCTTCCATTCGTTTTCAAAATTTAGGTCATTTTACAGAGTCCTGTTAATTCAGGACCCTAGTTTAGAGTTTCGGTCGAGTTAGGAGTCTAACCTGACTGTATTTTTTGACTTGTTTTACCAATTTCTGATAAATTCTTTCAAAAACTCTTTTATTTGGCTTTTAAAATCCAAAATCTCAGACTCCTACGAGTTCAGGACTCTAACCCGGAGTTCCAATTCGCTTGAGACTCTATTTTCAAAAATCTTGAAATTCAATTATTGATTTTAACCCCTTTTTAAAGCTGTTTTCAATGTTTATTTCAAAGTTTTCAAAAATCGATGTGGGCCCACTCAGTTGGCACCATATCCAGAGGAGTTCTGACCCAGTTAGGACCCTATACCATTTCAAAAAATTTAATTTCAAAGTTTACTTTTGAAAATCTTTTGAAAACTTTCTTATTTTCAAGTTTTAAAATCATTTTTTTAGGGTTTGTCAGTGTCTTGGTTAGTGTTAGAGGTTTAGAAGAGTCAAAAGCTATTTTAAAAAACTCATTTTGAAGTTTGGATTTTAAAACTAGTGTTTTTAAAGGTTTTTAAAGAACTTTAAAAACCCAAATGTGGAAAATGCCAAGTGGCATCACATTTGAGGATTTTCTAGGATAGACTAGGGGTTAATTAGAAATTAATTAGGATAATTTAGACTAGGGGTAGATAGGTAACTCCACCCCAAAATCGCCCCCCTTAGAGAGTCCAAAAATTTTAAAATTACCAATTTTCAAAACCTAAAAAATTTCTATAAATTGAGACCCCTAGGGGGTCGATTTTCCCAACTCTCTCCCCTTTGATTCTTGGAGCTTCTCTCTCCTCTCCAGCCCTCCCTCCATTGCAGCAACCTCAAGGTAATATTTTCTTTAATTTTTAGCTTTTATTTAATGTTTTTAATAGTTTTAAATCAATTTTAGCCATTAATACCATCTATTCCATGGATTAAACCATGGATTCAAGCCCAAGAATCTCAAGAGAGGTTCAAGAAAGTGATCTAACTCTGTTTTATGGTGTTTACAGGGGTTCTAATCCATTAGAATCAATTTTAGTATTGGTTTTTTACATTATTAACCAATAAAACATGTGATTTACCCTTTTAATGGGTTAAATCCATGCTTTTAAAGGTAACATCAAATTCCAGCCATTGATTCCCTAAGTTTTATTTATTTATGTGTTTGTTCATGTTTATTATATGTTTTACAGCATATAAATAATTTTTATTTTACTGTTTTAGTATTTCTTTTATTGTTTTTATTAGTTAATGCATGTTTTATTAGATTTTATTAGATTTCTGTGTGTTCTTAGTTTAGAACAGAAAAGAGCATACTGTTTCAGATTAAAATATTTACTGTTAATTCTTGATTTTTTTATATGTGATACATGCATGTGTAAATGAACTACTGTAAAAAAATCAAAGATTTTGGGATTCAGGAACCCTGTCAGAAAAATCAGACATCAAATCGGGTTTTTAAAACTTTAAAATCGTTGTTAAAATCAGAAGGGTAACTTGCACTTGTGTGGGTTTTCTCATTCGATGTCTGATTCAAGATATGTAAAGTGCCATGGATTCATATTGATGAGATCTATTTACTGTGAAATTTTGGGAATTTTTTATCTCTGTTTAGTATTTTTCCTCTAGTTTTGCAGGAACATTGAAGACTTTATTTTTCTTTTAAATTCTTGTATTTAAATTTGATTAGTGATGTAAATTAAATGTAAATTTGGAATAAGAATTTCAATTCCTTCTTAGATTATGATTTGCATTGCATATAGTTTAAACTCTGATATATAACTGCAATGTATGCCTAATTCATGCATATTTTTATCAATTCACTTGGTCTACACGAATGGCACGTGCACTAGCTCTTATGGAGTTGACAAACTTGGTGGAATTTGTATTTATGGCCATAGTCAGAATACGAATGATACCTAGATTTGTAATCTTCGTACTAGCCACATTCAGCCTACACTCTTAGGCTAACTTCAAAATGCACTGCATTTCTCAAAAATACAAAAAGGATTTTCTCAATTCCTCAAAATCAAGTCTTTCAAATCCATATTCATTCTTTTCATTCATTTGCAAATTCCAATTTCAATTCAAAGAAATCGATTTTCTCAAAATTTCTAAGTCTTATTCAAAAATCCATTTTCTCAAAAAATTGATTTTCCAATGGTATTTCAAGTATTTCCAAGTTCCAAATTCGATTTTCTAAGTTATATTTTCAATTTCAAAGTTCTAATTCAGGTAAATCAAATTTTCCAAAGTTATTGGGGTTTTCTCAGAAATCGGTTTTCATAAAACCTCTAAATTCCTCAGAAATCAATTTTCATTTTCCTCAGAAATATTCTCTCACCATGGTTCACGATTTTCCAAGTGTTATCTTTTCCAAAAAATTTCTAAGTATTTCAAATCTTGAAGCAAACATCATGTTTTCAAATATGCATTTTCAGAAAATTCATAGCACATGCCTGATTCTTTGTGCATTTAGGAAATAGAATATGATTTAGACAAGTTGAGCAAAGTTAAGCATACAATTGATCCTTGGTTCAATTACCCCTAGTAAAGGCGCCAGGAACGGTTGAACCTCGTACCGACAGGCGAGTCCCATTCTTCGAAATTATCCCGCATTTTAAAACGGAGGCGAGTTATTTTCAAAATCTTTTTCAAAGGTCAGTTTGACTCGCAAAAAGTAAAAATTTTGCGAAGATAACAGGTTTGGCGACTGTGATGGGACCTATCTTCGCCTGATCAATTGTGTGCTTAACTTAGTTCAAATTGTCCAAATCGTGTTCCATGGAATGTCAACTTTTATTTCATGATATCATGTGAACCTAGGAGCCTAGACTTGAACCCAACTGACATGGATTGCATATAGACTAAGTATGGTTTGGTAGAACTATATTGAGGAGAATTATTCATGCTCACATAGACTTAGGTCTAATACAACACTCCTCAATCCAGGAATTGTATGAAAACAATGTTTGCTTCTTCAAATTTTTCAAAAATCTATCTCTTTAGGTCATAGAGTCTTCTGTTTGCTTGCATGTGATCATGTTTTCAAAAAACCACCCCACCTATCTTTACCCAGTCTTCACGTTGCTGGGCTTTCTTCCAGAACCATAGTTCGGGATAAAGCCTCATAACTGAGCCACCTATTTGGGTGAAAACCGCCTGCCACGTATCAAGGGACATAGTCCAACGTATATCGGCAGGTGCTCAAGGATGTTGGGAAACTTGAACCTAGAACCGGAGAAATTGATTTTATGCCACGTACATCGAGCCTTGGCTCGAGTATATAGGCATAGCATGATTGGACACAGATGATCTGAACCTTAGAGTTAGGATTAAGGTCCTACAGCTATTTCAAAACTTTTGCATCTAGAGTCAGCTTTTAGGGAATGATGTATGTGCATACTTGTTTGTGCAGGATGTAATTGAATGTGTTATAGTCATTTCCTTGTTATTTTCCATATTTTCCCAATTTTCCAAAATACTGGACGATTTTTCAGAAATCCCCAATCCATTTCCATATACTGTCCATGCTTTAAACCTTGGACGATTTTTCAAATACTTCATTTTCCATTTTATGAAGTATTCCTTCATATTTCATCAAACCCTGGACGATTTTCCAAATTTCCCTTAATTTCCTTTAAAACTCCAGGTGACTTTTCATCCTTTCTCTCTTCTGCATCTCGATTTCCTACTTCATTTTATCCTGCCTGCATTTTTTTCAAAATCTCTATATTTTTCCAAGTCTTATTCCAATTTTCCGTGTTTTCCAGTCTGATGGCATCCAGTCAGCTTGATTCAGTCTTCCCTGAGGGTCACATCTCCTACGAGGTGTGACAAAGTCTTCCCGAGCATCGAGTCCTCAACACCGGATCCTTCTTTTCCCAGTGGTACTATTCATGGTTCAAGAACTTCTCTCGTATGTTTCTGGACCACTTGGACGATTGTGGGTTAGAACTGGCATCCGTAGTGGGAAAGCAGACAGTCAACGACAATTTGATCCATACATTAGCAGAGCGGTGGAATCTGAACACTTCTACTTTCTGGTTCCCATGGGGCGAGATGACAGTGCTGATAGATGAGTTTTCAGAAATCATGTGATTGCCCGAGCCAGCCGGTCAACCTGGAGATCCATTGGAGAAACAATTTTTGATCAATGTCAAGGGTCTGGATCCTCGAGACGCTTTAGCTCGCATGACAGGACCCAAGTCTTGGCCATTGATAGAGGAGAATTGAAGCAAATATGTGGACCTGCTCGAAATCTACAGACAGTATGGGGCATTTGTGGAAGTCGGTTCTTTATCTCGAACCGCCCGAGAGAGAACTGTGAACACCCCAAATTTTTCAAAATGTTGTAAATATCCCATTTCTGCCCTTTGTCCCCATTTTCTGGGTAATTGAGTCAGTTTTAAATCTAAATCCCCTTTTGTTTCTCAAAATTTGGTTGAAATTAAATTCATTTTCCATGTCTGACTCAATTTCGGATCCGGATCCATTATCAAAATCCAAATCTGAGCTTCATTATCCAATTTTAAATTAAATTCTCAAAATTACCAAAATAATCTTTTGAAAAGCTCAGACACTTCGTCCGGTATCCGTTTGGATCTATCGAGTTGTATTTCTCGATTCGAGGTTTAAAACTCGAACATTTCCTCAAAACCTGGGTCCAAACCCCTTTTTCTGAAGAAATTTTCCCAAAGATGGCCCGAAATTCTTGAGAAAACATTTTTTTTATTTCTTAGAAAAATACAAAAATTTAGTGTTTAAACTTTAAATCTTAGTTTTTCTATTTACAAAAATACAAAAAAAATGAAAAAATAATAAAAAAATTTATTATTAGTTTTAATCCTTGTTTTCTTACAAACTTTAGGATTTTTATTCTAAAAATACAAAAAAATGGAAAAATCATGCAAAAAATCAAAAGAATTAGGAAAAACTACGTGGTTTTTTTTGAAAAACCTTTAACCACCTTTTTTAGGAAAACTTGAAAAGAAAAACCACCTTTTTGAAAAAACTCCCAAAACGAGCCCCCCCCTATTTGCTAAAATATCTTTTTTTGAAGGGGGCCCGTTGAAAATTTTCTTTTAGGGTTTTTTTCGAGAACCCTTCGCAAGGAGAGGTTGAAGGCCCATAGCGCCCGCCTCCCTCTCCCTCTCTCAATATCTCTCATCCCTTCAGGAAGCCTCTAGCTTCCATGGCTTCCATCAACCCTCCGATCGCTTCCATCGCCCTCCTCCTTCGTTCATCACCAACAAACACGCATGCATCCATCTCCCGAACTCCTCCACCCTCCGATTACTGCCCTCTCACTCGGGCCATCGATCAGCAACATAACCTTTCTCTCTGGAAGCTTCTTCTTTCCTCTATAAAGGAAGACCCGGAAGAAACGAAAGGAAGGGGGCGAATCGGTGACTCGCATGTTCTCCACGCTCCTTTTGATCATCGCTCATCAAACCGAGGCATCCTTCGCCAGAAGACGATCTCCACCATCAGCCAAGCCCACCGAACATCGTTCAATCAATCCTCAATCTCATCTCTCGGTGCCTCTTCAGCCTCTGGATTCCTGTAAGTTTCACGGTGAGCTTCTTTCTTCCTTTCATTTTTTCTGAACTTCCCTGTAATTTCTTTATTTCTATGTTATTTTTACCTCCGTTAACGCACTATAGGTGACATTGGATTGCATATAGCAAAAACCCAATCCACCTTGTGCAAAAGGAAAGGAATGCTGATATTCCGACATCATCTCTCATCTTATACATTTTTTTTTCTTTCAATTTTAGCCTGGTCGTTCATTTTATATTTCCTTTTTTTTTTTTTTTTGGTTTAGGCGTTTTAATTTTTTGTATCTTGATTGTCATTTTTTTTTATGTGCATCGCCTTCATTCATTATATCTCGACATTGCACCTCCCTGCTAAGTGTCATGCTCTATAGATGTTTACTCTCCATCTTGTTCATTTCATGATCCCCCACCAGCATACTCGGGTCGATGATGATCGGGTTCCCGAATTAGTCATGACATTCTTCTCGCTGGAATGTCCTGTTCACTTTCGTTCATGTCTGGTGACTTCAACTATGCCCCTGCATTTACATTACCTTTTGTAGAATGATTTCAGTCCCAAATTCTCTGCTTGCGATAATACCGGTATACTTTAGTGTTAGTCGTTCATACAGTGCATCTAGATTCTATTTTGTCAGATTTAATCTTCCATTTTATATATATCTTGGTCCTTACAAATATAGCCCAAGCTCAGTTGCGTATCGCATATAGCATGTAGTTCTTGCATAGATTTGTCGGCATCTCCATATGGTTCCTGGATGTATGAGTTGATGATTTGTTAAAATCGATTCACCCTATGACATTTCGGGTGTTAAGAAGGTAGGCCATCAAGAGCCTTTGGACAGAGGCGTGCCGGTGGAAGTTCTCACCATTGTGACCTCGGCCGGGGGAACACACCTTATCTGCCATTCATGATATGAGGTCTTTTGAAGGCAATGCCATCTGAAACTCGCCACCGTTATATGAATCCCTTCTCAAGCTTTCCTGCAGGTATTGGCAGAGGATTCGTTCTGAAGCCTGTTTTTCGGGTGACTCTGTGGAATCATAAGAGGCACAAGTTTCTTGAAATATCCCACTCACTCTTCAGTGATCCAGATATCTGGTTTTCTAGAAATAGTGTGGTTTTAGTTTCAGTCCGGTCCAATGTCTAAATCACTACAGAAGGAATATCCCGTTGTTCAAGCTTGGTCAAAGAAAGACTCAGTGATACCTCAATACAGAAATTTCTGTGGTAAGCATGAGCTTGAATTTGGACACACTAACTTCTAGCGAGACCGACGCACCCAGCAGAGTCCAACTTGTCTGAATTTTGTAGTTCCAAGACAGTCACCTCGACAAAATTTTTTTTAGATGATCGCGGCAGCAGCTGATTCAGGATCAACAATCGGTGACCGTAAGTTCTGATTCAAAACTGATACGTCTTCAGTTTTCTTTTGCAGGAACAATCTCACTATCATACCCAGCATCCTCCCGTCTGTAGGCTGTTCAGCTGCTCGAGGAAGTCTGATCATCGGTGTTTATCATTTTCCGGTAAGTGACTACTACCTGGAATTCCAGTCAGCGATATATTGGTTGAAGCATGGTCTACTAAGATTTGAAATCATTTACTAAGTTTTCAAGACATTATCTGCTAAAATTTGAGATGGTTCTGACCTATCAGAATGTCAGTGGACCTGCAAATCAAATGGATAATCATATCATCTGAATGTAGATATAGAATATCTGAACGTCGCTTGGATTCTAACATATCACCATTATTTTGGGATAAATGCCCCTCTCACTGATAGTCATATTATCGAATTAGTCTGATGCCTAAATGATGGGACATTAAGTTTTTGATCAGATGTTATCCTTCTATCCGCCACGTAGTCACAGCTGATAGACCTTCCAAATGCTAAAATTGAACAACATACATTGCTTGTTTAAAGATGGTAAGTGAGTTAGTATGGTCTGTGTTAACAGGTTGAATAGTAAACATGAAGTATAGAAGGTATTAGTGATCTAGTGCCAATACTAACTAAACGGTCCATGCTTAGTAGTCATGTCGATATGTATTAATAGTTAAATATCAGCAAGTGTGAATCTTTATTAGCAGTCAATATCACTGTGCTGTCAGCCTTGTTAGTCTTCTGTGTGGGTAATAGAAATCATGGACATTAATGATGCTTGTGGAACCAATGAATAGCAGCATGTCGGATTTGTATCGATTGAGCTCCCCTTGAATTGGAAGGATCGAACCTGTGAATCTTCGCTTTACTGGAACTAGTCAGATTTTCTCTACCTGTTCAGGCGTGAACCAACAAGCCATGATTTCCCGAATCGGATTCCCTCCATTGATCGATAGTACCCTGCTGACTTGTTGCTATTTAGGATCTAATATCCCTTTGATGTTGCCCAATAGCCTGATATCCTTTAAGAATCTGGCTATGAATTCCAAAGTAACTAGATACCACCACCATTTGAGGCCCAAAACTATTCAATATAAAGTGTTATCCCAGTGACAAATAGTATCATCATAGAATAATCTTCATTTTATGATAACAATATTGCCACCATTTCTAACGAAATATCTGGCCACATATGTATCTGCACAATCACCATTTTCTTGTTGCTGCTATTCCAACCATTGTCACACTGTATCCCTGTTAGCTGCACTATTGTACATCACTACTGTCATACGTTGCTTATAGCAGCATCTCTTACACATCATATTTGCAGTTTCCAACTTCTCGCTTCCAGTCAACATCATCCCCTGCATATTAATGTTATCACTGTAGTTGCATAGCCAGCATCTCATCATCCTTCAGCCCATAGAAGCACTCCCTCACTTAGCCTAAACCGACCTCCTTCTACTTACCAGCCATATACTTGCCCTATTTCCTGCAAATGCAACTATACCAGCACTCACTCTCTCCCTATATATATAAATATACCTATATATATGTATATATGTGGGTACATATGTGTATAGATATATGTATATACTTATATACGTATATGTGTTGTCTTCACACGTACATCTTTATGCATGGTTACACAGATTCACCCTTATATGTATATACTTAGTCCCACGCATCTCACATGCACTCTTCCTTTAGATATATGAGTATTCACCATCTTGTATAGGAAGTATTGTTTTCTTTCCATATGTATTTTTTCTTTTTTTTTATGCTAACTCGGTTTTGCAGGGAATATGTGGAGAATATCATTTCTTGGATTTGTAAATTCAATTTTTTTTTTTTTTTTAAGTTAGGATTTAATGAGAATTTACATTTCCTGTTTTATAGAATGAATGAGCATTGTAAATATCATGAGTTATTTGTTTTTCATGCATTTTTGCCTTTATTTCCCAAAATCTCACATTGGTGAAACACGAATGGCACGAGCACCATTTCGTAAGAGGTAAATCAATCCTAAGTTGATGATCCACATCAATGGCCATAGTCAGGGTGTGGACAAAACTTAGGATTTTTATCTTTTACAAAATAACACCGGATCCACACTGGATCCACTTTTCAAATTTCATCATATTTTCCTTAAATATTTTCTTCTTTTATCAGAATTTAATTTAAAATCAACTCAAAATACATACCAATGGCCATAGTCAGGGTATGTTGAGAGTTAATTTCATTTTAAATTCTATAAAAGCACCAAATGTGTTTTATTCTTTACCTGAATTTAAATATAGATTATTATATAATACATTCAATGACCATAGTCAAGGATGTATTATATCCTCAATCTTATTTTAATTCATCCAAAGAATGAAATAGCTTTTCAAAATCCAAATTCAAAATTCTTTTTAAATCATTCATCATTTAGGATAGAACTGCATCATATTTCAAAATTACTTTTTCAAAACTCCAAGTGATGTAAATATCTTCTTCAATCAAATCTTCAAATCCTGTTCATCTTTTTTTTTTCAATTCTATTTCATTTTCCATCTCAGAGTCTAATTTAACTTTGAGATTTCAAATTCATTTCATGTTCAAAATTTCCAATTCAAATTCATTTTCAAAGTTCAATTTTACTTTAAAATTTCAAGATTCATTTTCAAAAGACTCCAATCAAACTCAAAGTTCAATCTAACTTTGAGATTCTTGATTCATCTCAAGCTTCAAATCCCAGGTCTAAATTGACTTTGGGATTCATCTGTATATTCAAAATTCAATGTCTAAAATCCCTTTTCCCAAACTCAAATCAGACTTAGAAATTCTTGAATTAAATTCCAAGTCTATTTTTTCTAAAAATTCAGCACTCATATTGGATCTCAGACTTCAGATCCAATTTCTCTTTAGGATCCAGAGTCCAATTTCACTTTTGGATCTCAGACTCCAGATCCAATCCCTCTTTAGGATCCAGAGTCCAATTTCACTTTTGGATCTCAGACTCCAGATCCAACTCCCAATTAGGATCCAGAATCCAATTCTATTTTGGATCTCAAGCTTTTAGATCCAAAAATCTATCTTAGGATCCAGAATTCAATCACACTTTGGATCTCAGACTTCAGATCCGAATCTATTTCAGGATCCGAAACCCAATCCCCATTCCCAATTCCAGGTTTCAAACCCAATTCCATTTTTCAGATCTCACCTGAACTCCCTAAATCAATTTCTATTCTTAAATACCATTTGGATCCCTCAGATCTATTCTAGATTTCAAACTTCAAAATCTAAATTTAAATTCATCTCAAGCATTTCATTTTCCTTTCCTAAAATTCAAATTCAGATTCAAAATCCATTTTTTTAAAAACTTTGAAACTTCATCTCCTTCTATTTTCAAAGCTTCAAGTCATTTCCTCCTCATTTATTTTCTTCCAAAAATTCTGATCTACTTCTCTGATCCATCTCAAGTGCTAAGTGAGATTTAAACATTTCTTCACTCCCGTACCAAGTTCATCTCAGAATACTTGGAAATTTCTAAAACCTTCTTTTCAAAAGAGCATAACATTCTTGCATTGCACAAGCATGATTCTTTGTGCATTTAAAGTTAGAATAAATCCTTAGATTATGTTTAGGCAAAGCAAAAGGCATAGACTCGATCCTTGGGTCGATTACCCCTAGTAAAGGCGCCAGGAATGGTCGAACCTCGTACCGACGAGCGAATCTCGTCTCCCCATTTTTCCCGCAAATTTTCAAAACGGAGGCGAGTTAAATTTCTAAATGTTTTCAAATTAAGGTCAAGTGAGACCGCGCAAAACAGTTCCCCTCTCTCTTTCTTTCTTTCTTTTCACTTCTCTCTTTCTTTTCTTTTCATCCTTCTCCCTTCAAAAGGGAGGAGAATAGAGGTTAGAAAAGGAAAAGAGAAGGAAGAGAGAGAAATCATAAAGAGAGGAAAAATTTTGCGATGACCACAGTTTTGGCGACTGAGATGGGACCCGTCTTCGTCCGGTTGAATCTATGCCTTTGCTTTGCTTTTATATAATCTAAGTCTTTATTCTAACATATGTCAGCTACATTTTTTCATGCAAACCTTAGGAAGCCTAGATTTTTTCCTAAGCTGACATCATTGCATATAGGATCTAAGTATGGTTTGATAGGACCTTATTGAGGAGATTATCCATGTTCACATTAGACTTAGGTCTTAAATACAACTCTCCTCAATTTTAGGGATTGAATGCAAACAATGTATGCAAGTGTATGCTTCTCTTTTTAAATCTATCTCTTTAGGACTTGCATTAGAGCCTTCTGATTTTTTTTGCATGTTGATCATATTTTGAAAACATCCCTACCTATATTGTCTCGGTCTTCACGTTGCTGGGCTGTCTCACTGAACCATAGTTCGGGAGAGAGCCTCACAACTGGACCACTTATTTGGGTTCGCGCCCCCCTACCACGTACCTAAGGGCCATAGTCCGAGGTATATCGGTAGGTGCTCAAGGATGTTGGGAAGCCTTTACCTTAGAACCGGAGTAAATACTTTATATGCCACGTACTTCGAGCTTCGGCTTGAGTATATCGGCGTACCTTGATCGGAATCAGATGATATAAATCTTAGAGTTAGGATTAAGGTCCTATCAGCCATTTTAAATATTGCATATAGAGTCAGCCTTAGGGAATGCTGTTTGTGTATCCTTGCTTGTATATCTGTGATTGTGTGATATTTTATATCTTCCTTATATTTTCCAAAACCCTGGGTATATGTTTCAAAATGTCCTCTTTATTTTTAAAACCCAGGTATATTTTTCTTTATCCTTTTCTTCTTCTTCCTCTAAAAATTCTTCCAAATTCTTCTGATCCTGCCTGCAAGTTCTTCAAAATTTTAAATCCTTACCATTTATTCTCAAAATTCCATTTTTCCTTTTATTTTTTCTGTTTTTATATTATTGTTTATATTTTCATAAAAATCTCTTTCCATCAAGAGATATTCTTTTCAAAAATAATATTTTCTTTTCATATTTTCAGTTGGTTACTCTCCCTCGTAGAGTAAACAACGCAATTGTCACAAATTTGGTGGCGACTCAATCCCTAGTAATGGGATATAATTAAATTTTTAACCTAAATCCTTCCTCTTTGTCAAAATATCTCCAAAAATTTCTTTGGTCTAAAAATCTCCACTTTTCCTCCACAGAGAGTTCTGATATTTCAAAAATGGTCACTACAAGAGGGGGAAAAGAAACAGATCCTCAACTCAGCGACAGGGAGGCGGAAGAGATGAGCTCTCCTAAATCAGTCAGGGGACAGGGTCAGAACAAGAAAGATGATATCGACCCTGCTATGTATGACATGTTCCAAAAGATGATGGCAAGGATGATGTCGGAGCAAGCTGAGGCCAAGCTGAAAGAGGCAGCTCCTAAAAGCAAGCTGAAGAAGAAGCCTGTGAAAAAGACAATCAGAATCATCAAAAAGAAGGTGCAGCCAGACACTACTTTTGAGGAATCAGAGTCAGTCGAGGAAGAATCGAAAGAGGAAGAGCAGATTGTCTACAAGCAGAATCCTCCGAGACAGTCTGTAAAGATAGTTGCAGAAGAGCCCGAATCTCTCAACAAGCCCAAGTCTGGGGCTCTAGCAGAAGACTTGATGAGCAAGCAGATGAAGGAAATGAGTCGAGCAATCAAGGACATTCAAGCCAAGGGTAAGGGCAAGCAGACTGTTATCATCGCAAAATTTTTAACTTTTGCAAATCAAACTGACCTTTGAAAAAGATTTTGAAAATAACTCGCCTCCGTTTTAAAATGCGGGAAAATTCCGTAGAATGGGACTCGCCTGTCGGTACGAGGTTCAACCGTTCCTGCCACCTTTAACAGGGGTAATTGAACCAAGGATCAATCTTATGCTCTACTCTATTCAACTTGTCTAAATCATATTCTAATTTCTAAATGCACAAAGAATCAGGCATGTGCTATGAATTTTCAGAAAAATGCACATTTGAAAACATGATATTTGCTTTGAAATATTTAGAAAATATAAATCTTGGAAATGATATCAATGAGAAATCGTGAAATGGGATTTGAAATGTACTTCTGAGAGAAGTAAAAATCGATTTTGAGAAATCCTTGACATTTAGTGAAAATCGATTCTGAGAGACTTGGTTTCTCTGAATTCAAACTTTGAAATTGAAATTCTAACTTAGAAAATTTGAATTTGGAACTTGGGAAATACTTGAAATATTCTTTGAAATTCAATGCTTTTGGGAAAATCGATTTTGCTATAAGACTTAGGAGATTTTGAGGAATTCAATTTCCTTGACTTGGATTTTGAATTGGAGTTGACAAATGCATGAAATGAATGAATATGGATTTGAGGAATTGAGAAATACTTTTTGTATTTTTGAGAAATGCAGTGCATTTTGAAGTTAGCCTAAGAGTGTAGGCTGAATGTGGCTAATGTGAAGATCATAAATCTAGATATCCTTCATATTCTGACTATGGCCATAAATACAAATTCCACCAAGTTTATAAACTTCATAGAAGCTAGTGCATGTGCCATTCGTGTAGACCATGGTGAATTTGTAAGAATATGCATGAATCATCATTCATCACACATTAACATTATTTAAAAAAATAAACTATATGCAATGCTGCCTAAGCTAAGCAAGAAATGTAAATTCTTATTCCAAAGTTTAATTACAAATTACATCACTATTGAAATTTAAATACATGGAAAATAAAGTCTTCAATGTACCTGCAAAACTAGAAAACTTGGTTAATGAAAATATGTTGGCTTTTCTAGATTTATCCAACAATATCAGGAAATTGTTGGTTTTTGCCAGATATAAGCCTTTTCCTTGATTCCCTTAAATCAAAATGATAAAGTATGAAATAAAATTGAATAAATAAGGAAGATAAAATATGAAATTTCGAAATTGGGGTCCAAATGACCAAATTACCCCTAATAACAAGACTATGGCCTTGAAATTAGGGTTTTTAGAAAGATATTTTGATAAAATGCAAGTTTTGAAATTTGAATGTAATAAACTAAGCTAAATATGATGTGACATGCTTAAAAATATGAAAATTAGGGTTAGGGATTTCGAAATTTAGGTCAAATGACCAAATTGCCCCCGATAGCAAGACTATGGCCTTGAAATCAGGGTTTTTAGAAATAGATTTTGGTAAAAACTTAGGTTTTATGCACTAAATGAAATCAAATGAGCATCAAATTAAACCTAAAGCATCCTAACATGATTATGAACATGATTAAACCCTAAAAATATATGCTTATGCACGAAAATCCAACAATATCACAAAAACTGTGATTTTAGCAGTGTTTTTGGATCTTTCAGGAACCCGGTTTTGCAATTTGCCTAATTCAGCCATCAAATGGATTCCAAAATCCATAAAAATTGGTACCTGCACTTTTTATAACTCTAATGTCGAATTGAAATTATAAAAATAATTTTTTGACATTAAATTAATCCGAAAATTGCATTAAACCCTAAAATATGCTATTTTTGACCTAATTCACCAACCAGTCTCAGTCCAAGACCTGAACCAGGGGTCAAATCTCTATGTAAATTTATGAACTTTTACAGAGACTAACTAGAAAGAAAAACAGAGATTTCCCAATTTACAGATCGGAAAAATCATCTCCGGTTAGGGAGAAACCCTTTCGGCAATCTGAGCTAAAATATATCACTCTTAACAGGGATTAAAACAGCTATTCCAGATTGAAAATACAGACATAAATAGCAATTCGAAACAAAAATCTCTGAAATTTTAGTGGTGAACAGTATACAGAAAAATAACAATACTCACTTTTTACAGATCTAAAATTGGATCTATGGTTTGGGATTTATGACTAACACAAGTCTGATTAGGGTTTTGGTAAACCCTAACGAGTTTTAAATTTTAAAACAGATTCTCTAAAAGGGGAAAAATACTAAACAGTGATCAAAAAATCCGAAAGTTTCACAGCCGACAGATCTACTCAATGTGAATCCATATCACTTTACAGATCTAAAATCGGATATAAGATGAGAGAAATATCATAACATCAAGTTACCTTCTTGATTTTAACCACGATTTTAAAGCTTTAAAAACCCGATTTGGTGTCTGATTTTTTTGACAGGGTTCCCGAAATTCAAAATCTCTGATTTTTCTACAGTAACTCAATAACGCATGCATGCATCACATATAAAAAAATCAGAAATAAAAAATGAGTGCTTCAATCTGAAATAACATCATCTTTACTGTTCTAAACCTAGAACACACAGAAATTTAAGAAACTTGAAAAACCATGCATTAACTAATGTAAATAAATAAAATAAACCATAAAACAGTAAATAAAAATTATTTCTATGCTATAAAACGTAAAACAAACATGAATAAACCATGAAAATAAATTAAAAACAGGGAATCAATGGCTGGAATTTGATATCACCTTTAAAACATAGATTTAACCCATTAAAAAGTGTAAATCATATATTTTATTGGTTAATAATGCAAAGAATCATGTTAAAATCGATTCTAATGGATTAAAATCTCTGTAAATTATCCAAAACAGGGTTGGATCACCTTATTGGATTGTTCTTGCTGATTCTTGATGGTTCTTGAGGTCAAATCCATGGTTTAATCCATGAAGATGATGGTGCCAATGGCTAAATCATGCTTAAAACAATGAAAAACATTAAATAAAAAACTAAAAATTAAAGAAAAACATTACCTTGAGGCTGCTGCAATGGAGGAAGGGCTGGAGAAGAGAGAGAAGCTCCAAGAACTCAATAGGAGAGAAATGGGAAAATCGACCCCCTATGGCCTTCTATTTATAAAAAAAATTTAGGTTAAAAATCAAATGTTTTAAAAAAATTGGACTCTTCTAAGGGGGGGCGATTTTTGGGTGGAAAGACCTAACTACCCCTAGCCTAAATTATCTAAACTAATGCCTAATTAACCCCTAGCTAATCCTAAAAATCCCCCAAATGTGGTGCCACGTGGCATTCTCTCACATTGGGTTTATAAAACACTTTTAAAAACCTTTAAAAACACTAGTTTTAAAAACTAACTTTCAAAAATGAGTTTTTTAAAATGGTTTTGACTCTTCTAAACCTCTAACACTAACCAAGACATCAACTAACCCTAGTCTAGCCCTGACTTACTCGAATATGGCGCCACCCCGAGTGGGCCCTACTTGAGTTTTTCAAAAAGTGATTTTAAAACTTGAAATTGAAGGAGTTTTCAAAAGATTTTCAAAAGTAAACTTAAAATTAGGATTTTTGAAATGGCATAAGGTCCTAACTGAGTTAGAATTCCTCTGGATATGGTGCCAACTGAGTGGGCCCACATCGAATTTTGAACATTTTTGAAATAAACACTGAAAATGGCTTTGAAAAGGGGTTAAAATCAGTATTTGAAATTCAAGATCTTTGAAAATAGGGTCTCAAGCGAACTGGAACTCCGGGTTAGAGTCCTGAACTCTTAGGACTCTGAGATTTTAGATTTTAAAAGTCAAATGAAAGAATTTTCAAAAGATTTTATCAAGAAATGGTGAAATAAGTCAGAAAACACAGTCAGGGTTAGACTCCTAACTCGACCGAACTCTAAAATAGAGTCCTGAACTAACTGGACTCTGTGAAATGACCTAGATTTCGAAAGCAAACGGAAAAGATTGAAAATGGAAGTAAAACTGACCTCAAAACAGACTCCTGACCGGATCAGGACTCTGAGATAGAGTTCTGATCGGACTGAAACTTTCAAAATTTTGAGAAATTTGATGAATAGAGGAATTCAGAAGCGACACCACCTCAATGGGTCTCATCTGTGACTTGAAATCGATTAAAATTTGAATTTGAAATGAATCCAGATTGTTTCCTTGAGAAAATATTTCGAAATATAAAGTCCTGGGGTTGGAAAATGACAGAGTATTGAATAAAAACCCAGGTTTTGAAATTGATTTTGAAATAAAGCTTTAAAATTCAAATCTGGATTGATTGTTTTGAAATAGGAGTGCTGGATCTCAAAAATGAGATGCAATGACATGCAATGCTATGCAATGACATGCAATGCTATGCAATGACATGCAATGCTATGCAGAATACATGCAATGACATGCAATGATCTGTAATGACTTATGAAATGGACAAACACTGGATGAAGGTAAAAATTTGGTGTGTTTACACAGACCTACACCGGCGAAGATTTTTATGATGGTCTAGATGGGGATGATAATCTGGAGAATCTTCCCCGCAAGTTTCTCAAATTTGACGGGACTGGCAACCCTAAAGCCCACTTAGCCACATTTTATGCAGAATGCAGCCGTTTCAGAAAAGACAACAGGGCTCTGTTCATTTGCTTTCCCCGCAGTCTGGAGGGTATAGCAGCCAGGTGGTATGCGGACCACATCAATCCTATCGAACTACGAGAGTTCGATAAAGTAGTCAATTTGTTCATAGAGCATTTTTTATTCAACACTGAGGTTTCACCTACGCTCAATCACCTTTACAACCTAAAGCAGAATGAGACAGAAAGAGCAGGAGAGTTCATCCACAGGTGGAGAAGTACCTGCAACAAGATGAAAGTTCCCATTCCAGAGGAGCACGCATTGCAAATAATCCTCAGCAATTTCTCTCAGCCCCTGAGAAGCCTCATTGCCACTTCTCCAGCAAAATCCTTTATCAAGTTGATTGAACGAGCCGAATGGCTCGAGGCAGGAATAGAGAGTGGGCTTTACGAGGGCATGCCTCTTGCCAAAAATATCCAAGATCAGAAAAAGAAAGCGCAGTTCACTCATGCAGCTGATATCTCTAGCAATAATCTTGATAACAGCGGAAGAAACAGAAATGACAGCAAGAATGGTCAGAACCATGGCGCAGCTCAAAGGGAAAAGTCTTCCAAGTAGAATAGCAAGCCGTCTCAGTCTAACCTTCCGCAAAAGGAAAAGATAAAGCGCGAAGGTTGGAGTAATGATCGTGAGTTCACTCCTCTGAAGCAAACGCTTGAAGAAGCCCTTGAATTCATGCTGGCCAAAGGATTGGTTAAACTTCCAAAAGTCGCGGATCCTCCTACGGTCATGGGAAGGTTCACAAATTAGTTCTGCAAGTTCCATCGAGCAGTGGGGCATGACACCGATCACTGCTTCGTCTTCAAAAATATTGTTCAGGATTGCGTCGACAAGAATCTCTTTGCTGAAGATGAAGAGGAAGATGACCTAGCCGTCATGACCAAGTCTCTCCCCGGCTACTCAGAAGACTGAAGATGTTAGAATTCTCCTACCTTTTCCCTTTTTGCCAAGTCATCTTGTAGGGGGCCAGTCAGCCCAGTCCTTTTGTGACCTTTTGGTCAAAGTGTTTGTAAATATTTCAGTTCTTTGTTATCAGTTTTGCTCGTCAATGAAATGTCAATTTTCCTTTATATCTCTAAATATCCCAATACTTTCTTCCTCTGCCACATAGGGGCATTTGCTTTTGAAAATCTATATTTCAAAAATCTCTTCATCAGCTTCTGTTAAAATTACATTTAAATTCCTGTTCTTTTCAGAATGCGAGACCAATCCTGACATCATTCATGAGAGAAATGATATTACCTATGAGGGCTTTTTAAAAAATCATGAAATTTTAAAAATCTTCGTTATGACCAAGGAATTCAAATATTCCTTGGTCTAACCTTTGACAAAAAAAAAAATCAACCCTCGTGTTGATCATATCTTCAAAATAAGTCTTTCAAACCATTGTATTGAAAGATCAACCCTTGTGTTGGTCTTATCTTCCAAAATGAATTTTAAACCTTTATATTCAAAGATCAACCCTTGTGTTGGTCTTATCTTTCAAAATGGATTTCAAATCTTTATAGATCAACCCTTATCTTTCAAAGTGGATTTCAAAACCTTTATATTCAAAGATCAATCCTTGTATTGATCTTATCTTCCAAGATGGACTTCAAATCTTTTTATTTAAAAGATCAACCCTTTGCGTTGGTCTTATCCTCCAAAATTGATCTCAAAACTTTTCAAAGATCAACCCCTGTGTTGGTCTTATCTTCCAGGATTGGGTTTTAAATCATTATATTTAAAGATCAACCCCTGTGATTGATCTTATCTTCCAAGGTTGATTTTTAAACATTATCTCCAAAAGATCAACCCTTGTATTGATCTTATTATCAATTTCAAACTGTTATTTTTAAAAATCAGATCTATTGTTGATCTTCTGCTTCAAAATTAGATTTCAAAACCGTTGCCTTCGAAAATTAACCCTCATGATGATCTCTCATATTTGATTTAAAGGATCAGATCTTGCGCTGATCATTCTTCTTGTGGTGGATTTTCTTCCCCTAAAATGATTTCTCATTTATCCCTTAAATGAATATTTTCCTTTCAAGATCCCATATGCAGGCAGGATCAGAAAAACTCTTTTTTCTCAAATCTTATAAATTTTCAGTTAAATTTGATATTTTTATCTGTTTCATTCATTTTATTCATATCTTATCAAGTTTACATCAATTTTATCAAGTTTACATCAATTTTATCAAGTTTTATCAAGTTTATCAAATATTTCTTTAAATTTCCAGTAAATTTTATCAATCTTTTTACCCTTTCAGGTTAAGGGATAAACCTGATGCCTCTTTCCCATGAGGTATTTCCTTTATTCTTATTTTTCCCGCTCAGGTTAAGGGAAAAACCTGGCCCTCGTTGTCCGAGGTGTTCCCATTCAGGATAAGGGAAAATCCTGAAACCCCTCATAGGAGCCACAATGCTACCTATGAGGATTCTTTTGTAAATACAAATTTTATCGATCTTTGTTGATTTTCTAGATTTATATCAATTTTCCTTCATTAAAACTCTTTAAATTTCATTCTTTTTCCCATTCAGGATAAGGGATAATCCTGAGACCCCTCATAGGAGCAACAATGCTACCTGTGAGAATTCTTTTCCAAAATAAATTTTCAAAATTTCTTTCCTTTCTTCTTCTCCATTTTTATAAAATTTATGTTTCTCCCCTTTCAGGTTAAGGGGTAAACCTGAATCATTCGTTTCTAAAGTCTCATCAAATGTCTATTCCATCTCCCCTTTCAGGATAAGGGAAAATCCTGAAAACACCGACAATCATTCTCGCTCAAATCTCAAGTATCTTAAAGAATGTCGGTGTCCCTTTTTTCTTCAAATCTCCATCAGAAAACCCAGTACTTACACTGGGGCATTTTGAAGAATTCAGTACTCATACAGGTAAGCCTAGCACTCATGCTAGTGCCTGGCTGACCGATCAGTTAGCCTCTCAGGATCAGTCTTTTGCACTGACCCTTCATCAAAAAATCAGAGCTCTAAATCCAATGTCGATCTTCGGGTCATTCAAGTCTCAAATTCAAGCCTTCATGTTACAATCTTTCCTCGATTTTCCTTAAATTCTGCCAGTCTTCTTCTATCCATTCTCATCAACTCTCCTTTGAAGATTCGAGTTTTCAACTCGAACTTCCAACTCTTTCCTTTGAGATTCGAGCCTTGACTCGAATTTTTCAGTTCTCCTTCGAAGGTTTGGGTTTTTACTCAAGTCTTCTGTTCCTTCACAAATCTAAACCTTTCCAGTTTTCCCTTAAAATTTGGGCCCTGGCCTGAACTTTCCAACTTTCCTTCAAAAAAAATTTTGAGTTTTAAATTTTCTTGCCTTCAGTAAATAAACCTTCAAAATTTTGATTCGAGCCCTGACTCGAACCTTCCTGCTTCCCTTCGAAAATTTGAGTTTTGTCTCAAGTTTTCTTGCCTTCAATAAATGAACTTTCAAGTTTTCCTTTGAGATTCGAGCCCCGACTCGAACCTCCCAGTTTTCCTTTGAAAATTCGAGTTTTACTCGAATTTCCCTGTTTTCCTTGTAGAATCCGAGTCCTGATACTCTTTCAAAGGATTACCTTCAAAATCCAGTTTTATATCAAGCTTACCTTCAGAACTTTAAATTCACATTTACCTTCAGAATTCAATCTCATGCTGGATTCTTCCCCAGAATCCCACTAATGTGTCAAAATTTGATGTTAAGCAAAGGTTTCGTCATCAAAGGATTTCAGGAATATCTTGCCGAATTGCCATAAAATAGTTGTTGATCTCAAACTTTTATTACATAAAGAATTTCCTCAAATCTCCTTAAGTATTCCTTCCAAAAAGGGTGAAGCTTCTGTGAAGAAAGGCTCAAACTCCAAATTTTCTGTTGGTCAACCAAGAGGATGAAGAAAAAATCTTCGATATGACCGGTAAAGGAAATATTCAATGATGCTGAAGAGCCATAAATGAGCTGATATTGATCATAGATATGGCACATTCTTAAAGATTATTCTTTGGCATTAAGACAGTGGAAATATCCTGGGCAGTCAGAAAAGAACCTACCCAATTCATGTCTCCTCAAGTCAGCTAAGCTGCAAATCAAATATCCGCAAAGAGGATCTCTCAATTGTCGTCAAGATGAAGGCGAATTAAGCGAGTAGACCCCCGGGGCTAAAAAAGATTTGAAACATCTCCAAGATGACGGAGTTTGTGACGGATCCTTCCAGGAAAAGTTCGGATCACCGTCAAGATGAAGGCAGATGTGATGAACCTACCGACAAACCCTAAAAGATATTTGATTCCAGCTATCATCTAAGTACCTTTGAGCCAATACCATCATATATAATCCCTGAGATAAATGAAGGATCGGAACATCTCTAAGATGAAGGAGTTTGTGACGAACCCTTCCCCCCCCCCAAAAAAAAAAAAGAAGAAAGAGAGAAAAGTCAGGACATCTCCAAAATGAAGGATGATGTAAAAGCCCAAGAAAGCCCCATGACTCAAAAGAGTGCAAAAAGATCATCATGGGAAGATGCCCAGGATATCAAACTGCCCAAACTGCAAAGAATCTTCTTCATCTATGTGAGATTCTTCTATCAATATCTTCTCATTTAATTACTTTTATGAAGCTAAGAATATTTCCTCTCCTTTCATATCAAGGAAATTGATAGCATCCTTGAAGAAGACCAACAACTAAATTTGACTTTGATCCTGGATTCTATAGAGTTAACCTAGTTGGGGGTAATACTCTAGGTGGAAAAGGGAACATCTTTCAAAAAGTGCTTACCTTAAAATTACCTTGAAGCAACTGAAAATTTTATCATTTTGGCAAAATTTTCCAGCTTTCCTGATAAAGAAATAAGAACTTGACATCTGCTTTGATACATCTTGGGATTGCCTTCTCCGTCTTTCGCTTTGTCGAGAGACTTGCCTTCTCCTTGATAAAAGGATTGCCTTCTCCGTCTTTCGCTTTGTCGAGAGACTTGCCTTCTCCTTGATAAAAGAATTGCCTTCTCTATCTTTCGCTCTGTCGAGAGACTCGCCTTCTCCTTGATTAAATGATCACCTTCTCCGTCTTTCGCTTTGTCGAGAGACTTGCCTTCTCCTTGATAAAAGGATTGCCTTCTCCATCTTTTGCTCTGTCGAGAGACTCGCCTTCTCCTTGATTAAATGATCACCTTCTCCGTCTTTCGCTTTGTTGAGAGACTTGCCTTCTCCTTGATAAAAGGATTGCCTTCTCCGTCTTTCGCTCTGTCGAGAGACTCGCCTTCTCCTTGATTAAATGATCACCTTCTCCGTCTTTCGCTTTGTCGAAAGACTCGCCTTCTCCTTGATAAAAGGATTGCCTTCTCCGTCTTTCGCTTTGTCGAGAGACTTTCCTTCTCCTTGATAAAAGGATTGCCTTCTCCATCTTTCGCTTTGTCGAGAGACTTGCCTTCTCCTTGATAAAAGGATTGCCTTCTCCGTCTTTCGCTTTGTCGAGAGACTCGCCTTCTCCTTGATTAAATGATCACCTTCTCCGTCTTTTGCTTTGTCGAGAGACTTGCCTTCTCCTTGATAAAAGGATTGCCTTCTCCGTCTTTCACTCTGTCGAGAGACTCGCCTTCTCCTTGATTAAATGATCACCTTCTCCGTCTTTCGCTTTGTCGAGAGACTTGCCTTCTCCTTGATAAAAGGATTGCCTTCTCCGTCTTTCGCTCTGTCGAGAGACTCGCCTTCTCCTTGATTAAATGATCATCTTCTCCGTCTTTCGCTTTGTCGAGAGACTTGCCTTCTCCTTGATAAAAGGATTGCCTTCTCTGTCTTTCGCTCTGTCGAGAGACTCGCCTTCTCCTTGATTAAATGATCACCTTCCTCGTCCTTCGCTTTGTCGAAAGACTTGCCTTCTCCTTGTTAAAAGGATTGCCTTCTTCATATTTTACATCTTGCCTTCTCCTTGTTAAAAGGATAGCCTTCTTCATATTTTACATCTTGCCTTCTCCTTGTTAAAAGGATATCCTTCTTCATATTTTACATCTTGCCTTCTCCTTGTTAAAAGGATAGCCTTCTTCATATTTTACATCTTGCCGTCTCCTTATTAAAAGGATTACCTTCTTCATATTTCACATTATTTCCTTCTCCTTGTTAAAAGGATTGCCTTCTTCATATTTCACATTTCGCCTTCTTCTTACTATTGCCATCTTCGTCGCCATCTTCATATTTCGCTTTTACCTTCTCCTGTCCAAAGGATTTGCCCTCTTCCATCTTTTGCCTTGTCAAGAGATTCGTGTCCTTGATAAAGGGTTTGCCTTATTCATCTTTCATTCCATCGAAAGATTCATCTCCTGTCACCTTATTCATCGATTTGTCTCACATATCCTTATTTTCATCTCTTACATTTTCCATAAAAGTTGTCTCATCTCTCCTGTCCCATCACGGTTTTCAAGAAATCCGTATGGTTGTTCCCACTTAGGTTAAGGGTCAAAACCTGTACTCCCTGCGAGAGGTCATTAAATTCAAAAGTTGATCTGGTCTCAGCAATGAGACATCCAAGTTCATCCTTTTTTCAAAGCTTTAGGGAGCCCCATTTTCTTCCTCCTTTCGCAAAACCCCTTTCGGATTTGTTCGTCCAAACTCCGAAGGTCCCATCATGGTTTCTTCATTCGAGGAATCCATTTTGGTCGTCCCCTTTAAGTTAAGGGTTAAGCCTGAACCTCGCCCCTCGAGGTATTTTTCCTTTTTCAGGTTTGGGTTAAACCTGAGTCTTGTTTCGACGAGGTGTTTTCCTCCAGTCCCATCATGGTTCTTCCCATCGAGGAATCCATGCTTTGTATATCCATCTAGAATAAAATTCTACTTTAGCTTCATCTCATGAGGCATTTTCTCAAAAATGTCCCATCAAGGTCCTCATATATTCCTTTCCCCACTCAAGTTATTTTCATATATCTTCGTCCCATCCAGGTTAAGGGCTAAACCTGAGTCATTCCAAAAGCCGCTCTTGGCTCACCCGTGAAATTTGATCAAAATTCTTATCTTTCATCATTTGGGATCATCACCCAAAGTCCCATCACGATTTCCCCATCTCTATCATTCAGTCATATCACTTTCGAGGATTTCGTCTTCCAAAAGCCATTCAGGACAGGGCTCTAAACCTGAAAAGCCATAATTCTTCCACACCCAGCTCGGATCAGCTGACTGGGGCATTTTTCAAAATTTAGAGTGTTTCTTTGCCACTAAGCTCGGCTTTCAACTGGCTTAGTAGCAAAGAGGGGCATCTGTGAACACCCCAAATTTTTCAAAATGTTGCAAACATCCCCTTTCTGCCCTTTGTCCCCATTTTCTGGGTAATTGAGTCAATTTTAAATCTAAATCCCCTTTTGTTTCTCAAAATTTGGTTGAAATTAAATTCATTTTCCATGTCTGACTCAATTTCGGATCCGGATCCATTATCAAAATCCAAATCTGAGCTTCATTATCCAATTTTAAATTAAATTCTCAAAATTACCAAAATAATCTTTTGAAAAGCTCAGACACTTCATCCGGTATCCGTTTGGATCCATCGAGTTGTATTTCTCGATTCGAGGTTTAAAACTCGAACATTTCCTCAAAACCTGGGTCCAAACCCCTTTTTCTGAAGAAATTTTCCCCAAGATGGCCGAAATTCTTGAGAAAACATTTTTTTTATTTCTTAGAAAAATACAAAAATTTAGTGTTTAAACTTTAAATCTTAGTTTTTCTATTTACAAAAATACAAAAAAAAATGAAAAAATACAAAAAAAAAAAATTATTATTAGTTTTAATCCTTGTTTTCTTACAAACTTTAGGATTTTTATTCTAAAAATACAAAAAAATGGAAAAATCATGCAAAAAATCAAAAGAATTAGGAAAAACTACGTGGTTTTTTTTTTGAAAAACCTTTAACCACCTTTTTTAGGAAAACTTGAAAAGAAAAACCACCTTTTTGAAAAAACTCCCAAAACGAGCCCCCCCTATTTGCTAAAATATCTTTTTTTTAAGGGGGCCCGTTGAAAATTTTCTTTTAGGGTTTTTTTTTAGAACCCTTCGCAAGGAGAGGTCGAAGGCCCATAGCGCCGCCTCCCTCTCCCTCTCTCAATATCTCTCAGCCCTTCAGGAAGCCTCTAGCTTCCATGGCTTCCATCAACCCTCCGATCGCTTCCATCGCCCTCCTCCTTCGTTCATCACCAACAAACACGCATGCATCCATCTCCCGAACTCCTCCACCCTCCGATTACTGCCCTCTCACTCGGGCCATCGATCAGCAACGGAACCTTTCTCTCTGGAAGCTTTTTCTTTCCTCTATAAAGGAAGACCCGGAAGAAACGAAAGGAAGGGGGCAAATCGGTGACTCGCATGTTCTCCACACTCCTTTTGATCATCGCTCATCAAACCGAGGCATCCTTCGCCAGAAGACGATCTCCACCATCAGCCAAGCCCACCGAACATCGTTCAATCAATCCTCAATCTCATCTCTCGGTGCCTCTTCAGCCTCTGGATTCCTGTAAGTTTCACGGTGACCTTCTTTCTTCCTTTCATTTTTTTTGAACTTCCCTATAATTTCTTTATTTCTATGTTATTTTTACCTCCGTTAACGCACTATAGGTGACATTGGATTGCATATAGCAAAAACCCAATCCACCTTGTGCAAAAGGAAAGGAATGCTGATATTCCGACATCATCTCTCATCTTATACATTTTTTTTTTCTTTCAATTTTAGCCTGGTCGTTCATTTTATATTTCCTTTTTTTTTTGGTTTAGGCGTTTTAATTTTTTGTATCTTGATTGTCATTTTTTTTTATGTGCATCGCCTTCATTTATTATATCTCGACATTGCACCTCCCTGCTAAGTGTCATGCTCTATAGATGTTTACTCTCCATCTTGTTCATTTCATGATCCCCCACCAGCATACTCGGGTCGATGATGATCGGGTTCCCGAATTAGTCATGACATTCTTCTCGCTGGAATGTCCTGTTCACTTTCGTTCATGTCTGGTGACTTCAACTATGCCCCTGCATTTACATTACCTTTTGTAGAATGATTTCAGTCCCAAATTCTCTGCTTGCGATAATACGGGTATACTTTAGTGTTAGTCGTTCATACAGTGCATCTAGATTCTATTTTGTTAGATTTAATCTTCCATTTTATATATATCTTGGTCCTTACAAATATAGCCCAAGCTCAGTTGCGTATCGCATATAGCATGTAGTTCTTGCATAGATTTGTCGGCATCTCCATATGGTTCCTGGATGTATGAGTTGATGATTTGTTAAAATCGATTCACCCTATGACATTTCGGGTGTTAAGAAGGTAGGCCATCAAGAGCCTTTGGACAGAGGCGTGCCGGTGGAAGTTCTCACCATTGTGACCTCGGCCGGGGGAACACACCTTATCTGCCATTCATGATATGAGGTCTTTTGAAGGCAATGCCATCTGAAACTCGCCACCGTTATATGAATCCCTTCTCAAGCTTTCCTGCAGGTATTGGCAGAGGATTCGTTCTGAAGCCTGTTTTTCGGGTGACTCTGTGGAATCATAAGAGGCACAAGTTTCTTGAAATATCCCACTCACTCTTCAGTGATCCAGATATCTGGTTTTCTAGAAATAGTGTGGTTTTAGTTTCAGTCCGGTCCAAGGTCTAAATCACTACAGAAGGAATATCCCGTTGTTCAAGCTTGGTCAAAGAAAGACTCAGTGATACCTCAATACAGAAATTTCTGTGGTAAGCATGAGCTTGAATTTGGACACACTAACTTCTAGCGAGACCGACGCACCCAGCAGAGTCCAACTTGTCTGAATTTTGTAGTTCCAAGACAGTCACCTCGACAAAATTTTTTTTAGATGATCGCGGCAGCAGCTGATTCAGGATCAACAATCGGTGACCGTAAGTTCTGATTCAAAACTGATACGTCTTCAGTTTTCTTTTGCAGGAACAATCTCACTATCATACCCAGCATCCTCCCGTCTGTAGGCTGTTCAGCTGCTCGAGGAAGTCTGATCATCGGTGTTTATCATTTTCCGGTAAGTGACTACTACCTGGAATTCCAGTCAGCAATATATTGGTTGAAGCATGGTCTACTAAGATTTGAAATCATTTACTAAGTTTTCAAGACATTATCTGCTAAAATTTGAGATGGTTCTGACCTATTAGAATGTCAGTGGACCTGCAAATCAAATGGATAATCATATCATCTGAATGTAGATAGAGAATATCTGAACGTCGCTTGGATTCTAACATATCACCATTATTTTGGGATAAATGCCCCTCTCACTGATAGTCATATTATCGAATTAGTCTGATGCCTAAATGATGGGACATTAAGTTTTGGATCAGATGTTATCCTTCTATCCGCCACGTAGTCACAGCTGATAGACCTTCCAAATGCTAAAATTGAACAACATACATTGCTTGTTTAAAGATGGTAAGTGAGTTAGTATGGTCTGTGTTAACAGGTTGAATAGTAAACATGAAGTATAGAAGGTATTAGTGATCTAGTGCCAATACTAACTAAACGGTCCATGCTTAGTAGTCATGTCGATATGTATTAATAGTTAAATATCAGCAAGTGTGAATCTTTATTAGCAGTCAATATCACTGTGCTGTCAGCCTTGTTAGTCTTCTGTGTGGGTAATAGAAATCATGGACATTAATGATGCTTGTGGAACCAATGAATAGCAGCATGTCGGATTTGTATCGATTGAGCTCCCCTTGAATTGGAAGGATCGAACCTGTGAATCTTCGCTTTACTGGAACTAGTCAGATTTTCTCTACCTGTTCAGGCGTGAACCAACAAGCCATGATTTCCCGAATCGGATTCCCTCCATTGATCGATAGTACCCTGCGGACTTGTTGCTATTTAGGATCTAATATCCCTTTGATGTTGCTCAATAGCCTGGTATCCTTTAAGAATCTGGCTATGAATTCCAAAGTAACTAGATACCACCACCATTTGAGGCCCAAAACTATTCAATATAAAGTGTTATCCCAGTGACAAATAGTATCATCATAGAATAATCTTCATTTTATGATAACAATATTGCCACCATTTCTAACGAAATATCTGGCCACATATGTATCTACACAATTACCATTTTCTTGTTGTTGCTATTCCAACCATTGTCACACTGTATCCCTATTAGCTGCACTCTTGTACATCACTACTGTCATACGTTGCTTATAGCAGCATCTCTTACCCATCATATTTGCAGTTTCCAACTTCCCGCTTCCAGTCAACATCATCCCTTGCATATTAATGTTATCACTGTAGTTGCATAGCCAGCATCTCATCATCCTTCAGCCCATAGAAGCACTCCCTCACTTAGCCTAAACCGACCTCCTTCTACTTACCAGCCATATACTTTCCCTATTTCCTGCAAATGCAACTATACCAGCACTCACTCTCTCCCTATATATATAAATATACCTATATATATGTATATATGTGGGTACATATGTGTATAGATATATGTATATACTTATATACGTATATGTGTTGTCTTCACACGTACATCTTTATGCATGGTTACACAGATTCACCCTTATATGTATATACTTAGTCCCACGCATCTCACATGCACTCTTCCTTTAGATATATGAGTATTCACCATCTTGTATAGGAAGTATTGTTTTCTTTCCATATGTATTTTTTCTTTTTTTTTATGCTAACTCGGTTTTGCAAGGAATATGTGGAGAATATCATTTCTTGGGTTTGTAAATTCAAAATTTTTTTTTTTTAAGTTAGGATTTAATGAGAATTTACATTTCCTGTTTTATAGAATGAATGAGCATTGTAAATATCATGAGTTATTTGTTTTTCATGCATTTTTGCCTTTATTTCCCAAAATCTCACATTGGTGAAACACGAATGGCACGAGCACCATTTCGTAAGAGGTAAATCAATCCTAAGTTGATGATCCACATCAATGGCCATAGTCAGGGTGTGGACAAAACTTAGGATTTTTATCTTTTACAAAATAACACAGGATCCACACTGGATCCACTTTTCAAATTTCATCATATTTTCCTTAAATATTTTCTTCTTTTATCAGAATTTAATTTAAAATCAACTCAAAATACATACCAATGGCCATAGTCAGGGTATGTTGAGAGTTAATTTCATTTTAAATTCTATAAAAGCACCAAATGTGTTTTATTCTTTACCTGAATTTAAATATAGATTATTATATAATACATTCAATGACCATAGTCAAGGATGTATTATATCCTCAATCTTATTTTAATTCATCCAAAGAATGAAATAGCTTTTCAAAATCCAAATTCAAAATTCTTTTTAAATCATTCATCATTTAGGATAGAACTGCATCATATTTCAAAATTACTTTTTCAAAACTCCAAGTGATGTAAATATCTTCTTCAATCAAATCTTCAAATCATGTTCATCTTTTTTTTTCAATTCTATTTCATTTTCCATCTCAGAGTCTAATTTAACTTTGAGATTTCAAATTCATTTCATGTTCAAAATTTCCAATTCAAATTCATTTTCAAAGTTCAATTTTACTTTAAAATTTCAAGATTCATTTTCAAAAGACTCCAATCAAACTCAAAGTTCAATCTAACTTTGAGATTCTTGATTCATCTCAAGCTTCAAATCCCAGGTCTAAATTGACTTTGGGATTCATCTGTATATTCAAAATTCAATGTCTAAAATCCCTTTTCCCAAACTCAAATCAGACTTAGAAATTCTTGAATTAAATTCCAAGTCTATTTTTTCTAAAAAATTCAGCACTCATATTGGATCTCAGACTTTAGATCCAATTTCTCTTTAGGATCCAGAGTCAAATTTCACTTTTGGATCTCAGACTCCAGATCCAATCCCTCTTTAGGATCCAGAGTCCAATTTCACTTTTGGATCTCAGACTCCAGATCCAACTCCCAATTAGGATCCAGAATCCAATTCTATTTTGGATCTCAAGCTTTTAGATCCAAAAATCCATCTTAGGATCCAGAATTCAATCACACTTTGGATCTCAGACTTCAGATCCGAATCTATTTCAGGATCCGAAACCCAATCCCCATTCCCAATTCCAGGTTTCAAACCCAATTCCATTTTTCAGATCTCACTTGAACTCCCTAAATCAATTTCTATTCTTAAATACCATTTGGATCCCTCAGATCTATTCTAGATTTCAAACTTCAAAATCTAAATTTAAATTCATCTCAAGCATTTCATTTTCCTTTCCTAAAATTCAAATTCAGATTCAAAATCCATTTTTTTAAAAACTTTGAAACTTCATCTCCTTCTATTTTCAAAGCTTCAAGTCATTTCCTCCTCATTTATTTTCTTCCAAAAATTCTGATCTACTTCTCTGATCCATCTCAAGTGCTAAGTGAGATTTAAACATTTCTTCACTCCCGTACCAAGTTCATCTCAGAATACTTGGAAATTTCTAAAACTTTCTTTTCAAAAGAGCATAACATTCTTGCATTGCACAAGCATGATTCTTTGTGCATTTAAAGTTAGAATAAATCCTTAGATTATGTTTAGGCAAAGCAAAAGGCATAGACTCGATCCTTGGGTCGATTACCCCTGGTAAAGGCGCCAGGAACGGTCGAACCTCGTACCGACGAGCGAATCCCATCTCCCCATTTTTCCCGCAAATTTTCGAAACGGAGGCGAGTTAAATTTCTAAATGTTTTCAAATTAAGGTCAAGTGAGACCGCGCAAAACAGTTCCCCTCTCTCTTTCTTTCTTTCTTTTCACTTCTCTCTTTCTTTTCTTTTCATCCTTCTCCCTTCAAAAGGGAGGAGAATAGAGGTTAGAAAAGGAAAAGAGAAGGAAGAGAGAGAAATCATAAAGAGGAAAAATTTTGCGATGACCATAAGAACCCAGCATGCAATGGTCTTATGAACTGTGGGACTCGCTCTCTTTCCAAACGGACAGAATTACATGGATATCAGGATATTTCAACTTCTGCGAAGGTGGGAAAGTCGACAGACTAGCCGCCTCTCCATAGCCATGGCCGCACTCGCCTTTCTATACCGAGGGTTGACCCGTTTCACACTCGAAGAATCCATTCTAGTCGAAGGGTGCACCTATGCCCTGCAATCTTGGTTCATCCGGCATGTGCCAGCCTGAGCCAGTTCATTCAGATACAATGGTGAAAAGTTCCTTCCAGTTGTGCGATACCGGTTCTTGATCGATAACCTTCAGGAGGAAGAAGTCGTATGGGACTACTTTGATCGTCAAGAGTCACCTCCCAGATATACTTATGCGTATGGCAAGCGGTTCAGGCTACTTGATCCCTTCTTCTGCGCATACTACCATCCAGAGCGGTGTGTTAGGCAGTTCTCTCAGAGACAAAAACGTGTAGAGATTCGCCCATTATCAGGGGTCTTGCCAGAGTTTGATCTCACATCAGATCAGTGGTCCGGAGCATACCATTCTGCCAGACATGGCTGGGATTCCTTTGTTACTCTTACTATTTTTCCTGGTCCTCGAGTGTCCTCTGATTATCAAGAGTGGTGGAAAATTGTCTCTCCCCCTCCCCTTTGTCAAGTGTATTATTAAAATCATATTTTCGATAAAATTCCTTTAATCTTCATTTCACCTTGGTTTGACGACCTCGCCTAGGTAACAAGGCATATTTTTCAGTTGTTTATTTTTGCAAAGAAATGACAACGCAATTGTCGTAACTCCAGCGATGACTCAATCCCTAGTAATGGGATATTATTTCAATTGTCTACCAAAATTCGCAACAAATATTTTTCTCCAACCAAATTTCCTTCAAAAGCCTAATCATCAGTTCTACCTTGCAGAGAGCATCAGTGACATTCAAGAGAACATTTTGTGATACTCGATGGTTCAGACAAGATCCGGAAAGAAAATTGCACAGGTTGAAGGCATGGCACACTCAACAGATTCAGAAGAAGAGATGGGTTCCCCGCATTCCAACAGAAATCAAGGGCAGCAGGTTGAGGATGACATTGATCCCCAAATGTATGTTATGTTTAAGAAAATGATGACCAAGATACTGGCAGAGCAAGCTGAAGCCAGTGCTGAGCAGACTCAGATCAAGCAGAAAGATAGGGGCCACACAACCAAGAATGTGAAAATCATCAAGAGGCAGAGTCATCATGAAGAAATGTCTGATGAGTCAGAATCAACAGATGATACTGACAAGGAATATGAAAATAAGCAAGAATTCAAAAGGTCGACTCAAGGGCAGGGGTCGGCTTATAAGTCCAGAAATCAGTCTGTTGACGACCCTACTCAGTTGCAGCTCAAAGACATGATGAAAATGGTTAAAGACCTGCAGGCCCACGACAAGGGCAAGAAAGTCTTCACCAGCGAAGACTTCTATGATGGTTTGGATGGGGACGACAATCTGGATAATCTCCCCAGAAAGTTTATCAAATTTGATGGTTCTGGCGACCCCAAGGCTCATCTCGCCATGTTCTTCGTTGAATGTTCAAGATTCAAGCGAGATAATGGGACACTTTTCCTTTGTTTTCCTTGCAGCTTGGAGGGAACGACAGCCAAATGGTACTCGGAGCATGTCAACCCGATCGAGCTGAAAGAATTTGACAAAGTGGTGAACATGTTTATCGAGCGATTCCTCTTTAATGTTGAGGCGCTTCCCACCCTCAGTCATCTCTGCGGCCTCAAGCAGATAGAAAATGAAAAGGTCAGAGATTTTATCCATCGTTGGAGGTCAGCATGTAATAAAATGAGAGATCCCATATCAGAGGGGCATGCTTTGTCCCTAATATTGAGTAATTTCTTGCAGCCTCTGAAAGGCCTCATCTCCACCGCACCATCCAGAACCTTTATTGAATTAACAGAGCGAGCTGAATGGCTCGAGTTGAGTATGGAGAATGGTTTCTATGAAGGCTTTACCTTCACCAAAAACAGCGGCCATAATGAGTCAAAGAAGAAGACTCATTTCACTCACTCTGCCCGAAATGATAAATGGAATCACCGCAAGAGATAAAATGGAGACTTCTGTTATGGGGCAGAAAATTCAAACAATAATGATCAGAAAGGAAAATCGATCTCGCAATTCAGCAAACCACTTCAGTTAGAGCAGGGACCGAAACCCCGAGAGAAAGTAAAACATGAAGGATGGAGTTATGACAGAAAGTTCACTCCATTAGACGAATCACTCAAGACTGTGCTCGAGTACATGTTGACCAAGGAGATGGTCAAATTGCCTAGGTTGGTCGACCCCACTGTGCCCATGGGAAAATTCAAGGATCAATTCTACAAATTCCACAGAACAGTGGGGCATAATACTGAGAACTGCTTCATTCTCAAGAATATCGTTCAGGATCTCATCGACAAGAATCTTCTGGTAGAGGGTGCCAAAGACAAAAATATAGAAATTCTGAAAGAGCCATTTCCCCGTCATTCCGCAGCAGTCGTCACCGAACAGTCGTTTCAACCGCAGGAGCACATCAAGCCATACTCTAAAAAGGACATACAAGCTCAACATCAGGTCCTTGTGCTGCAACAGGCTCAGTCCAAAGCTCAGAAAATGGACCTTATTTTAGCCTTTGGAAAAATGAAAGTATCTAACAAGCCCACTGGGATATCTCCTGAGGTAGCCAGAAGAATGCCATGGATCCCCAAGCATTTTATTAAGCCCATCCCAGAAGAAAATGAGGCATTGACTGCAAATCCAGTTACAACATTATCCAATGTCTCAATTTTGGACTTAACCCAAGCTTCTGCCAAGCATCAGCAGGTGTTAAATGATCTACTGCAGAAAATCAAAGTGAAGCCAAGCATAACCCCTGAAGACATGGCTCACATAGTCAATCAAGCCATGACTAATGCTCCAGTTACTTTCTCAGACGAGGATCTCCCTAAGCCTCATGCATTTCACAACAACGCCCTGTATGTTGTGGTTCGAACCAGAGGGATGACCGTCCCTCATGTGCTGATAGATGGAGGCAGCAACCTCAATATATGTCCAGAAATGACAGCCAAAGCTCTGGGCATTAAAGTTGAAGAGTATATTTCAGATCCTATCACCATCTATGGGTTTGATAATCATGGCCAAACAGCGAGAGGAAAAATCTTTCTGGAAATCTTCATTGACTACTCAGTCCATTCAATCCTCTTTCACGTGGTCAATATGCCGCCCACCTATAATCTGCTTCTCGGGAGACCATGGATCCACAACACAAACACAGTACCATCTACTCTGCATCAGTGCATCAAGTGGTCAAAAGGTGGTATGATCACAACAGTCTTGGGCGAAGGTCCAGAGCAGAGGTTGGCACAGCCCATGGTTCCCAGGCCCACTTTTACTACTGATATCCCTAGCATTAGGGGCATTGAAGAGGTCAGGTTTGAAGAAAATTCAGAAATATTGCAAATGACAAAACAACCCGAGCATATAGTAGCCACGACCCAATGGGAAGGCACACAATTCTTCAAGATTGGAGGACGAATTGACTACAGCACACTCAAGGATCATCCTCTATTTTCCCAATTTATGAAGGCCAAAAGGGGATTTGATCTATTAATGAATCATGGCTATCAGCCTTTTCAAGGCCTAGGCAAAAATGAAGATGGTCGTCTCGAACCAGTGATTCCTCAGCGTTGCCCTAAAAGGGCCGGATTAGGCTTTTGTGGCAGAAAATCTCAGAAGGGCACTATTTTCGTCAAGGGAACACATTAGAAGAATTCATTCATCTTTTCTTTTCTACTCTTTTGTCGGAATGATATCCCATTTCATTTTCATCATTGTCATTTTGATCAATTCTATCTTTCAATAAAGTTGCAAGTTTCCTTTATCTATCTGGATGCCATTTGTCTCTTTACTTCTCATTATCAAATCTTTGCAAAATTGCCATTACTTTGATCTCTTATTTTTCCAATTATCTTTTCAATAAAAGCAATTTGTTTTATGATGGGCGATTTCCCTGAATCAATTTACTCTCTAATTTTCAGAATGTCTGTCCGATCTATCAAGAAGCTCGTCCTTAATCCAAATGTCTATTCGAAGTCAGCAGTAATTCATCAGGTCAAAATAAGAACAAAATGCAGACAGACTACAAAACAGGCAGAAGAGTCCACAGAGTTCGATTCAGTTCTTCAAGAATTACAAGAATTTACAATAATTCAGAAATAGAATGAGTCATCATCCTTAGTTCAAGATCCGACGGTTTGAGTCCGGGAAAGAAAGAAAGGCTCACTAATTTTCTCAAGTAGCATGAAGAAGTATTTGCATGGACTTATGAGGATATGCTAGGTTTAGATCCTAAATTAGTAGAACATCGCCTCGTTGTGAAACCAGATGCGAAACCTGTTAAGCAGAAGTTAAGAAAAATGGATCCTCGAATTGAGCAACAGGTCAAGGAAGGACTTGAGGATCTGCTTAAAGCAGGATTCATTCGAGCAATTGATTATCTGGACTGGTTGTCAAATATCGTAGCAATTCCCAAGAAGAATGGCAAGGTTTAAATCTGTATTGACTTCAGAGATCTCAATAATGCCACTCCAAAGGATGCTTATCCGCTCCCAAATATTGATCTCCTAGTTGATAGCACGACTGGACATGCTATATTTTCCTTTATGGACGGATACTTTGGATATAATCAGATCAAGTTGGCCGCTCGTGACCAATCCAAAACGTCCTTCACCACTCTTTGGGGCACTTTCTGTTATACGGTTGTGCCTTTTGGGCTTAAGAATGCTGGAGCCACTTATCAGCGTGCTATGGCCGTCATTTTCCATGACCAGATGCATAAAATCATGGATGCATATGTCGATGATATTCTAGTGAAATCCAAAGAAGAGGAAGATCACATTGAAGCTCTCAATCAAGTCTTCAAACGACTCATTCTTTACAAGCTAAGACTCAATCCACAAAAATGTGTTTTTGGAGTCGAATCCGGCAAGTTGCTAGGCTTCTTGGTCAACAAGAAGGGGATAAAAATGGATCCCGCCAAGGCCAAGGCTATCATTGACATGTCGCCCCCAACCAATCTCAAAGAATTGCGTAGCCTTCAAGGACGCATGCAATCAATTCGGTGATTTATATCCAATTTGGCCAAGAGATGTGAGCCTTTCAATCATTTGCTCAGAAAAGGAGTGAGGTTTGAATGGGGACCAGAGTGTCAACACTCGTTTGAACGCATCAAGAAATATCTTCTCAATCCTCTTGTTTTAAAGCCGCTAGAATTAGGGAAGCCCCTATTGCTATATATTTCAGTTAATCAATTTGCTTGTGGCGGATTCTTGGCGCAATACGAAGAAGGCAGTCTGATAGAGTATGTCATTTACTATGTGAGCAAAACCTTCATTGATTATGAGAAGAAATACTCTCAAATAGAAAAGACATGTCTAGCTCTGGTTTGGATGTGTCAGAAATTAAGACACTATTTGCTGGTGTCTGAAGTCAAGATTCTATCCAAATTAAATCCTCTCAAGTACATTCTAGAGCAACCATTCCTCAGTGGACGGATTGCCAAATGGCAAGTTCTGTTAATGCAGTATGATCTGAAATATGTCTCTCAGCAATCTATCAAAGGCCAAGCAATTGCTGATCAATTGACAGATTTTCCTCTAGCAGAGGATGTTAAAACCGAGGATGATTTCCTCGATGAGCGGATCTGCAATATTCAACAATCCCCAATTTGGAATTTATTCTTTGACGGTTCCAAGAATATGACAGGCATAGGGATCGGGATCTTGCTGATCACACCAGAGAAGGAGATGATTCTCTTTTCTCTCAAATTGGATTTTCAGTGCACGCATAATATGGCAGAGTATGAAGCTTTGATACAAGGTCTGAAAATTCTACAGGACTTTAATGTCAAAAAGTGCATGCTTATGGCGACTCTTTGCTCGTCGTCAATCAAGTCCTAACCGAATGGCAAGTGAAGGATCAGAAATTACTTCCTTATCAGAAGATCGTCTCAGCTCTTGCCGACAAATTCGAAGAATTCCAACTTTTTCATATCAAGAGAGACTTCAATCAAGTTGCAGACAGTTTAGCCAATCTGGGATCCATCATGTCTTTCAAGAGTGGAGAATCTTGTCGTTCCTTTGAAATTGGTAGACTTGATCAACCTGCTTTCGTCCCAGTAGAGTAGATAAACCAGGCTGAGCAAAAGAAGAAGCCCTGGTATCATGACATCAAGAATTTCATTAAAACTGGCGAATTTCCTCCAGAATTCTCAAAGAAAGAGCAGCGAGCAATTCAGCGCATGTCTGCTCGATATTTTATTCTTGTCGACGTCCTTTATCGTCGTGGATTCAGTTTTGAATATTCCAGATGTTTGGACGAAGACGAAGCCAAAGAAGTTGTGCAAGAAGCACATGAAGGTGTTTGCGGTGGTCATGTAGGCTATCAAACTCTTGTCAAACAAATCATCCGAGCAGGATATTACTGGTGAACTATGCAACAAAAGTGCTATCGTTTTGTGAAGAAGTGCGTTCAATGTCAGATGCATGCGCCTTCCATTCATGCGCCAGCGACATACTTGCAATCTGTCGTCTCGCCATGGTCATTCTCTATGTGGGCCTTCGATGTCGTAGGTCTCATCACTCCGTCTGCCTCAAATGGTCACAAATACTTTCTTGCCGCAACAGAATATTTTACTAAATGGGTAGAAGCAGTCACTCTACGCACAGTAGAGGGTCGACACGTGGTCTCTTTCATTCACAAGAATATCCTTTGCCGTTTCGGCGTACCGCATGATATTGTGTCAGACAATGACAGTCATTTCAAGAATGAGAGAATGAGAACATTCTGCTCAAAGTTCTGAATTCATCATCATTTCTCTGCTCCTTATTATCCTCAAGGGAATGGTCAGGCAGAAGCCACCAACAAGATTCTGATTCGAATTCTGGAGCGAACTTTGGAAACAGGTCGTGACTAACTCGAAAAGATTCATGACGCATTATGGGCATACAGAACCACTATTCAAACTCCAACTAATGCTACTCCGTCAGAACTTGTCTACGGAACTGAAGTAGTACTGCCTCTACATGTTCAGAAAACTGCTCTAAAATTTGCATCACTTCTAGAATTACCTCTTGATCAATATCAGCAACAACGGCTAGTACAACTTGATTTGCTAGATGAGAAAAGGCTCAGAGAAGCAGAGCACGCTCAATCGTATCGTCAAAGGATAGCCAGACAATATGCAAAATTTGTCATTGAAAGAAAATTTTGAGTCAATGATCTAGTGCTCGGATCAACGCTTATCTCAAGCACCGCCCAGATGGCAAGTGGTCACCAAATTGGGAAGGTCCCTATGTTGTCAAAGAGGCATTACCCCGCAATTCATATCGGCTCATCAATGTCGATGGAGTGGAATTACCAGATCCTATCAATGCTCGACATTTGAAAAAATTCTATACTTAATCATGTCATATTCTTTGTAATTCCTCCAATTTTCTTCAATAATGATCAAATTCTCCTCTCCCAGTTATACTGGGGAATTTTTGAGATTTCGTCTTTGTCTACCCTGTATGCAAGCAGGATAAACAAATCTCTCATTATTGCACATATGTGTATTCATTTATATCATTTTCGCATTTGCATACATCTGCATTCATTTGTATCAATTTTCATTGGCATGAATTGACATCAAGTTCATTCCCTGCTCAAGAGAAGGGGTTAATCCTGAAAATAGGCTTTGAAAAGCTAACTATGATGGTCCATTCAAATCATGAACTAAGAATTTTTATTTCCCAAATTCAAAACCCATAAGTTGAACCCTTCCTTCTTAAACTGTGATTCTTAGGTTTAATTCATAAGGAATTGATAGTTCTTAGGCTGAATCCCTATTGAACCCATGTCGTTCCCAGTGAACCAATGTCGTTCTTAATTGAACCAATGTCGTTCTTAGGCTGAATCCCTATTGAACCCATGTCGTTCCCGGTGAACCAATGTCGTTCTTAATTGAACTAATGTCGTTCTTAGGTTGAATCCCTATTGAACCCATGTCGTTCCCAGTAAACCATTTCACAATTTTGATCTCCGAGTCATCCAATTTCCAATTCCAAATGACGACCTTCTGAGTCAATCAATTTCCAATTTTTAAATTCCCAATTACCAAATTTCAAATTTTCAATTTCCAATTTTAAATTTCAAATTTCAAGCTTTCAAATTTCCAATTTCCAGATTTCCAACTTCCATTTTCAAATACCAAATTTCAGAATCCAAAATTCAAATTTCCAATTTCCAAATTCGACTCTTTTGGGTCACCCAATATCCAATTTTAATCATTTTCTCTTGCGAGAGATCCTTTTTATAGGGAGAGTTCGAGGGAGCTCGTTCTTTTCGCATGCTATCCAATTCGTTCACTTAGCCCCTTTTCAGGGAGAGTTTGAAGGGACTCACGTCTTTGTGAACCGTTTGCAAAACAAAATTCCAATTTCATACAAGGAACCCTTAGTTCAGGGAGAGCTTCGACGAAAGTTCGCTTTCCTTGTGACCATAATTTCAGACTAGGCCATTTCATCATGAAGGACCCTCTTTTAGAGGGGAGTATGATGGACTCGTTCCTTCATGACCAATTCACTAACCTCACCAATACCGACCCCCTTTCCATAAGAGAAGCCTAATGTTAGGAAGTTTTGACGAAAGCTTAATTTCTCTTCGAAAGTTCATTTTGCAAACACCTCCTCTTCAGAGAAGAGAGGAGTGATTTCTAATTCCAATTTCTGAATCTTCTTCTTTGGGGAAAGGAGAAGAAAATTTATGTCATGGATGTGTCGCGTTGCACCTCAAATGCTCGCTTTCACAAAGGATTTCAAGAAAATTTTTTCAATTTGTCGTCAAATATTTGTTGATTTCAAAAATCTTTATTGCACAAAATTATTACCTCATAATACCCTCAGTATTACTTCCGAAAGGACAAAGCTTTCGCGAAAAAGGATTCAAAGTTCAAAATCTTTCTATTGACCAACCAAAAGGATGAAGAATAAATCCGCGATATGGCCAACAAAGAATATTCAATGTTGTTGCAAAACCATGAGTGATTGATATTGATCATAGTCAATGGCACATTTTTAAAGACCATTCTTGAAAAATAAAGCAGTCGAAATATCCTGGGTGATATAGAAAAATTCACTCAATCTCCTTAATCACCTAAACTGCAATTAAATATTTGCAAAAGGGATCTCTCAATTGTCGTCAAGATGAAGACGAATTAAGCGAGTAGACCCTCGGGGCCAAAGAAGATTTGAATCATCTCCAAAATGACGAAGTTTGTGACGGATCCTTCCAGGGAAAGTTCAGATCACTGTCGAGATGAAGGCGAGTGTGATGAGCCTACCGACGAACCCTAAAGGATATTTAATTTCTGTTATCATCAAGAGATTTCCCGCCAAAGAGTCAATAATCGTCAATATAATTCATGAGAGAAAAGAAGGATCGAAACATCTCCGAGATGAAGGAGTTTGTGACGTACCCTTCCAAAAAAAAAAAAAAGAGAGAGAGAAAAGTTAGGACATCTCCAAAATGAAGGATGATATAATTCCTGAAAAATCCAAGAGAGCTCCAATTTTGTTAAAAAGAGAGTGCAGAAAGATCATCGTGAGAAAAGAATCCCAGGATATCAGACCGCCGAATCTATCAAGAACCTTTTTAATTTTGTGAAATTCTTTTATCAATATTCTTTCACCAATTGCTTTTACAATATCAAGAATACTCTATTTTCTGTTCATATCAAGGAAATTGATAGCTTCCTTGGAAGAAATCCAATTGCAAGCAATTTGAATTCGAATCTTGATTCTACAGAGTTAAGCCCTGTCAGAGGTAATACTTTAGGTAGAAAAGTGGGAATATTTTCGCACCAATGTGCATCATTTTCAATTACTTTGAATCAACAATAATTTTCAACATTTTGACAATATTTTCTAGTTATCCTGACGTGAAGCGAGAGCTTGAGGTTCATCTTTGGCGTATCCTGACATCAGTTGTTATCCCTTTTAGGACTTGATAACGGGAGTTTTTCAAGATTCCTTCCCTTCTTTGGTATAATCTGAGCGCCTGGGCTCTCAGATTCGCACACTTCCCTGTGTTCCCACTGTCCCACCATAGACAGTCCAATTTTGGCTTGAGGTTAAGCCACCAATTCCAGCAAAAGGCAATTTCAAAAGTTATTTAGTCTCAGCAATGAGGCGCCCAAAATCAAACCCCTTTTCAAGGTTTAGGGACCCCAATTTCATCCTTTTGCAAAACCCCTATCAGATTTATTGTGCAAAATCCAAAGGTTCCATCACAGTCTCTTCTTTCGAGGATTCCGTTCATTTTCTGCCCGATCAGGTTAAGGGTATAAACCTGAGCCTCATTTGATAAGGTATTTCATTTTCTGCCCAATCAGGTCAAGGGTACAAACCTGAGCCTCCTTTGATGAGGTATTCCATTTTCAACCCGGTCAGGTTAAGGGTTAAGCGTGAGCTTCGTTCCATACGAGGTATCTCCCGTCCCATCCAGGTCAAGGGCAAAACCTGAATCTCACTTCTTTTGAAGCAAAGTTTTCTCCTTATTCTCCATTTCATATCTACCATCATCACTTGGATTAATTCCTTCATACCCAGTCAGATTCATCTAACTGGGGCATTTTTATAGTCTGAATTTGGTGTGTTTTCTTTGCCACTAAGCTCGGCTTTCAACCGACTTAGCAGCAAAGAGGGGCATCTGTAAACACTCCAAATTTTCACTCTCATCCAGTGCTTACATTTCATGTGTCATTGCATATCATTGCATTCGACATATCATTTTATTGCATTGCATAGCATTGCATGTCATCACATCTCATTTTCGAGATCCAGCATTCTTGTTTTCAAAATATTTAATCCAGAATTGAGTTTTAAAGCTTTTCTTTCAAAAATCAATTTCAAAACCTGGGTTTTTATTCAATATTCTGTCATTTTCCAACCCCAGGACTTTATATTTCGAAATATTTTCTCAGAAAACAATCTGGATTCATTTTAAATTCAAATTTCAATTGATTTTAATTCTCAGATGAGACCCATTTAAGTGGTGTCGCTTCTGAATTCCTTTATTTATCAAATTTCTTAAAATTCTAGAGTTTCAGTCCGATCAGGACTCTGTCCCAGAGTCCTAATCCAGTCGGGAGTTTGTTTTGAAGTTCTGTTTTACTTCCATTTTCAATCTCTTCCATTCATTTTCAAAATTTAGGTCATTTTACAGAGTCCTGTTAATTCAGGACTCTAGTTCAGAGTTTCGGTCGAGTTAGGAGTCTAACCCTGACTGTATTTTTCGACTTGTTTCACCAATTTCTGATAAATTCTTTCAAAAACTCTTTTATTTGGCTTTTAAAATCCAAAATCTCAGAGTCCTAAGAGTTCAGGACTCTAACCCAGAGTTCCAATTCGCTTGAGGCTCTATTTTTAAAAATCTTGAAATTCAATTATTGATTTTAACCCATTTTTAAAGCTGTTTTCAGTGTTTATTTCAAAGTTTTCAAAAATCAATGTGGGCCCACTCAGTTGGCACCATATCCAGAGGAGTTCTGACCCAGTTAGGACCCTATACCATTTCAAAAAATTTAATTTCAAAGTTTACTTTTGAAAATCTTTTGAAAACTTTCTTATTTTCAACTTTTAAATTCATTTTTTTTTAAAAACTCAAGTAGGGCCCACTCGGGGTGGCGCCATATTCGAGTAAGTCAGGGCTAGACTAGGGTTAGTCAGTGTCTTGGTTAGTTTTAGAGGTTTAGAAGAGTCAAAAGCTATTTTAAAAATCTCATTTTGAAGTTTGGATTTTAAAACTAGTGTTTTTAAAGGTTTTTAAAGAACTTTAAAAACCCAAATGTGGAAAATGCCAAGTGGCATCACATTTGAGGTTTTTGTAGGATAGACTAGGGGTTAATTAGGAATTAATTAGGATAATTTAGACTACGGGTAGATAGGTAACTTCACCCCAAAATCGCCCCCCCTAGAGAGTCCAAAAAATTTAAAATTACCAATTTTAAAAACCTAAAAAATTTCTATAAATTGAGACCCCTAGGGGGTCGATTTTCCCAACTCTATCCCCTTTGATTCTTGGAGCTTCTCTCTCCTCTCCAGCCCTTCCTCCATTGCAGCAACCTCAAGGTAACATTTTCCTTAATTTTTAGCTTTTATTTAATGTTTTTAATAGTTTTAAATCAATTTTAGCCATTAATACCATCTATTCCATGGATTAAACCATGGATTCAAGCCCAAGAACCTCAAGAGAGGTTCAAGAAAGTGATCTAACTATGTTTTATGGTGTTTACAGGGGTTCTAATCCATTAGAATCAATTTTAGTATTGGTTTTTACATTATGATTTACCCTTTTAATGGGTTAAATCCATGCTTTTAAAGGTAACATCAAATTCCAGCCATTGATTCCCTAAGTTCTATTTATTTATGTGTTTGGTCATGTTTATTATACGTTTTTCAGCATAGAAATAATTTTTATTTTACTGTTTTAGTATTTCTTTTATTGTTTTTATTAGTTAATGCATGTTTTATTAGATTTTATTAGATTTCTATGTGTTTTTAGTTTAGAACAGAAAAGAGCATGCTGTTTCGGATTGAAATATTTACTGTTAATTTCTGATTTTTTTATATGTGATACATGCATGTGTAAATGAACTACTGTAAAAAAATCAGAGATTTTGGGATTCGGAAACTCTGTCAGAAAAATCAGACATCAAATTGGGTTTTTAAAACTTTAAAATCGTTGTTAAAATCATAAAGGTAACTTGCACTTGTGTGGGTTTTCTCATCCGATGTTTGATTCAAGATATGTAAAATTCCATGGATTCATATTGATGAGATCTATTTACTGTGAAATTTTGGAAATTTTTTATTTCTGTTTAGTATTTTTCCTCTGTCAGAGAATCTGATTTTAAATTTAAAACTCGTTAAGGTTTACTGAAACCCTAATCAAACTTGTAATGACCATAGATCTCAAACCATAGATCGGATTCACAATCTGTAAAAAAAGAGTTTCATTATTTTTTTGTCTACTATTCACTTCTAAAATTTCAGAAATTTTTTATTAGGTTTATTATTTATTTATGTATTTTCAATCCTAAGTAGCTGTTTTAACCCTTGCTAGATTTGTTATATTTTAGTTCAGATTGCCGGAAGGGTTTCTCCCGAACCGGAGATGGTTTTTCCGATCTGTAAATTGAGAAATCGCTGTTTTTTTTCCTAGTTTATCTCTGTAAAAATTTAGAAGCTTTCAGAGAGGGTTGACTCCTGATTCGGGTCTAACTCTGAAACTGGTTTTTGACCTAGGTTGAAAATAACTTATTTTAGGTTGTTAATGCAATTTTTGGATTAAAATAATGTCAAAAAATTATTTTTGCAATTCCACTCAGATTTTAGGGTTATAATAAGTGTTTGTGCCAATTTTTATGAAATTTGGAATTCATTTGATGCCTGAATTAATAAAATTGCAAAACAGGATCCCTGAAAGATCCAAAAACACTGCCAAAATCACAATTTTTGTGATATTTCTTGATTTTCGTGCATAAGTGTATGATTTTAGGGTTTGTTCATGTTTAGAATCATGTTAGGATATTTCATGTTTGATTTTGTGTTTATTTCAATCATAAATCCCAAGTTTTTACCAAAATCTATTTCAAAAAAACTTTGATTTCACGGCCATAGTCTTGCTATCAAGGGTAATTTGGTCATTTGATCTCAATTTCGAAATTCTAAACCCTAATTTTTATGTTTTTAATCATTTCATATCATACTTAGTTCAATTTATCCTTATTTGGATTTTAAAAGTTACATTTTATAAAATATCTTTCTGAAAACCCTGATTTTAAGGTCATAGTCTTGCCATCAGGGGTATTTTGGTCATTTTAACCCCAATTTCGAAATTTCATATCTTATCTTTCTTATTTACTCAATTTTATTTCATATTTCATCATTTTGATTTAAGGTAATCATGGCAAAAAGGCTTATATCTAACAAAATTCAGTAATTTCTAGATATTGCTAGATAAATCTAGAAAAGCCAACATATTTTTACTAACCAGTTTTTCTAGTTTTGCAAGAACATTGAAGACTTTATTTTTATTTTAAATTCTTGTATTTAAATTTGATTAGCGATGTAAATTAAATGTAAATTTGGAATAAGAATTTCAATTCCTGCTTAGATTATGATTTGCATTGCATATAGTTTAAACTTTGATATATAATTGCAATGTGTGTCTAATTCATGCATATTTTTATCAATTCACTATGGTCTACACAAATGGCACGTGCACTAGCTCTTATGGAGTTGACAAACTTGGTGGAATTTGTATTTATGGCCATAGTCAGAATGCGAATGATACCTAGATTTGTAATCTTCGTACTAGCCACATTCAACCTATACTCTTAGGCTAACTTCAAAATGCACTGCATTTCTCAAAAATACAAAAAATATTTTCTCAATTCCTCAAAATCAAGTCTTTCAAATCCATATTCATTCTTTTCATTCATTTGCAAATTCCAATTTCAATTCAAAGAAATCGATTTTCTCAAAATTTCTAAGTCTTATTCAAAAATCCATTTTCTCAAAACATTGATTTTCCAATGGTATTTCAAGTATTTCCAAGTTCCAAATTCGATTTTCTAAGTTATATTTTCAATTTCAAAGTTCTAATTCAGGGAAATCAAATTTTCCAAAGTTATTGGGGTTTTCTCAGAAATCGATTTTCATAAAACCTCTAAATTCCTTAGAAATCGATTTTCATTTTCCTCAGAAATATTCTCTCACCATGGTTCACGATTTTCCAAGTGTTATCTTTTCCAAAAAATTTCCAAGTATTTCAAATCTTGAAGCAAACATCATGTTTTCAAATATGCATTTTCAGAAAATTCATAGCACATGCCTGATTCTTTGTGCATTTAGGAAATAGAATATGATTTAGACAAGCTGAGCAAAGTTAAGCATACAATTGATCCTTGGTTCAATTACCCCTGGTAAAGGCGCCAGGAACGGTTGAACCTCGTACCGACAGGTGAGTCCCATTCTTCGGAATTATCCCGCATTTTAAAACAGAGGCGAGTTATTTTCAAAATCTTTTTCAAAGGTAAGTTTGACTCGCAAAAAGTAAAAATTTTGCGATGATAGCAGCTCAGCAAATAAGTTCAACTGGAGTGGTGTCGTGTATGCTGCTATTTGCAGGCTGCAGGTGATGCCTAAGTGCCAAACATAGGGGGGGGGGCAGTCCCAAACATTGGGTGCCAGTGCTAGCAAGGGCTGCTGGCATGCAACCTGAAGAAAAGTGATGTGCATCCGGTAAGGTGAAGATGTACCAGTATGTGCCAATAATGGTATAGTGAGAATATTTACTAACAGCAGGTGTGTGAGGGTGCTAAAACATTAATAGGTATTGTGCTGGTGGAAGAATGCATTTGTTGTGCGAAGTGGATATGGAGTTGGTGTGAGTGTCATATCAAATCAATATCATAAGTTGGCACACAGAATCGCCGCCCAGACTTTTGACTGTTTCTCTTGATCAGATGCAGGGAGCCTTTATACCTTGCTACAACTTCTTCAAGAAGTAGAACATTATGCATACAAGGTCTAGCTACCTGGTATGAAAAAGAGCTTTGCCTCTTAACAACTGCAACAAGGTCATATCCCAAAATTCAAAAGTTTCCATTTTGGAAGACCCTTTCACGGTAGACTACACATCATGATTGTCAAGGGTCCTTACATAGAATTCTTCATAATCCAATTGGTACTGCACTGGATTAAGCCTGCTGACAGCTCTGTCTAAAACCGGACCATCATACAGACATCGATTTCTATCAACTGCCTCAAGAAACAACAATGGTTGTTTGGCAACTGCAACCAGATCTTGACTAATTACAATCCTTTGAGCTTCAGGCCACTCCAGTTCTTGTCCATTATCCATTTTTTCTTTTTTTTACTTGGTCAGCAATAGAAAACAAGATAACAGAAACTAAGAACTCAGAATACAATATACTTATTGATGGCAAAAAAAAAAAGAAAATTTTGATTTTGATTAAACCCGTGATAGGGACTAGGCTCCCCATCTTTTACAATTTTTTTTTCTTTTTTTTTTAACTTCAAAGGAAATGGGAGAAAACGAAAGAGGACCTGAGACTTAACCCTTTAGTTATATATATAGCAAGGAAATGGCAATGGAAAAGATGGGAACTAGCAGGTTTTAAAACAGCGGTATTACCTATGGAGCTTGAAGGGCATGACTGGGAAGGTCTAGACATATGGTGAGTCAATGACATACATAGGTAAAGCAAAATAAAATGCATATAAGTGTAGAGAAGGAAACATAACATGCTATACAAAGTATTGAAACAATAAAGAGAGCTAACAGTGGCATTTACAACAACAACTCATTCAAAAATCCTCAAATGAGGCAATAAAACACAGTACCTGTATCTCGGATTGTCACTGGGTGTCACGCAATAGTGAGATTTAGAGTTGTGCTGGAAGGTGGGTATATGCAATTCAGTGAAATGAAAGGAGAGCTACTGGTGGCCTCTGTAGCAACAACTTGATTAAAAACCCTCAAATGCTTAAAACACAGTACCTGTATCTCGGATTGTACCCAGCACCTTGCAAAAATCCCCTTGTGGTGAATATGATTCACTCCAAGATTGAATCAATTGAGAAACCACACCAAAAATCTGATCTAACGATATTGTATATGGGATCTATGAACATATACAGAGCATGATTATGAATTCTGACAGCAATGGGATCATTAAAAAATGACACCCGATGTGAATCCCTTTTTAGTTCAGCATGAAGAGTGTATTCCCACTGATATGAAACTTTACATAATATTATAGCATGAATATAGGTAAGCCTATATTTGAATGTAGGAATATGAATGAAGATGCAGAGGGTTAATGCAAGGTTGGAGAGATCGAATGATGCTGCTGATATTAACCTAGCATCCGATGACACTTTGACAACACTGCTTTGCTAACTATGATCCACATATACATTTTAAAGCAGTGGATGGGTAAAGACAAGGGGTACCAAATGACATGAATGGATGAATGAAATTCGATGAATATTAGGAAAAAAAAATCTCTGAATGCTATAAAAGCAGATCATAACACCACGAAGGTGAAGAGAACACGATAAAAAACACTAGATGAAATTACTATGATTTTACGCGGGGAAAACGAGAAATCAAATGAGATGAGGAAAACAAAATGAGGTAAGATCCGAGTTGGACTTACGGTGCTATGACAATATATAATGAATAATTTAGCGTAGAGAATACATAGGTTTTAACATTGGGGCCTATGGGTACAAGTAAGGGTTCATTCCACGAACTACATAGGATATGAGATGAGTGCAAAAATAAACAAACATTTAGATGATTCATGATAAGGCAACAGAAAAGAAAAAAAAATTGCATAATAGAAGGTTTGATCAAAGATCAATGATGCGGATGAAACATATTGCAGAACAGAGAAAAAAATGAAATCAAGATCAAATGACAATCAAATGGGGACAGAGAATCAACGTGAAAGAAAAAGATAATCAAAATGTAGGAGGAAGATTAATATAATACAGGATGTACGCTAGAATGTGGTGTAAACGAAGCAATAAAATATGAAGAAGAAAAAAAAACAAAGAAAATAAGGTGTTGGAATAAACATATTCCGTTGATTTTGCATATGCGAAATCGATCTTGCAATAGGCAAATCGACATTACGACGGATGCATTAATGGGGCGATGCTCATATGATGGAAGAAGGTCTTGAACACCACCAATCTGTAAGCAAAATGCCAGAAAGGGAACAATGACGATGCTCGACACAACAACATAACACAATAAAAATGATAACAATGATGATCAAAGCAAGAGGAGATCGATGCACTACCTAACAAGAGGGAGAGAGAAGCATTGGGGAAATTAAAATAGAAAGGGAAAGCATTAAGGGACCCAGAAAATGTGTTGGAACAGGGTTGTTCCGTTAATGTAGCATCACACAGATCGACATTGCTATATGCAGGTCGATCTTGCGAATTATTCTGAAAATAAATAGCAGAAGAAAGAAAGGAAACAGTAAAGAAGAAAACAAAAGAAAAAAAAAAGAAAGAAAAAAGAAAGAAAAAAGAAAGAAAAAAAACTGTAAGCGTAAATTTTATTGAGAGAGGAAAGTAGAGTGATGGCTTACCGTGATTTGCACGATTTTTTGAAGGAGAGGAGTTCTTCTCTCAATCCTTGTAGGGGAAAATCAGAGGAAGGAAGAAGTAGCGCCTTACTTGATTCAGGGATCATGAAAAGACGCAGAAGAAAATGGATGATGGACACAATCCCCTCCTTTGACTGGATCTCTGCGGTTGTTTATGAAGATGGAAGAAAGATCGAGAAGAGGGGTTGTTGGTGATCGACGGGTGAAGAAGGAATTAGGATGATCGAAGGGTTAAGGAAGAAGGGAACTCTCCAGAAGGGCAAGGATCGGGAGAGGGAGAGAGCGAAAAGAGAGCGAGACAGATCGCAAGGCAACGGTGAGACCGTTGCAGATTTTCTGATTTTTCAAAAAGGAGGTTCTAAAAAAATGGTTTTTCATAAAAATGGTTTTCAAAAGAGGCTTTTAGCAAAACAAGCTTATTTTTTTGCATGTTTTCCAATTTTTTTTAGATTTTTTGTTGTTTTCTTGGTATTTTCTGATTTTTTTGTTATTTTGGAAATAAGACTCTAAAATTTATGAGAAAATTTTGACATATCTTTGTAAAATTTGAAAATATTTATAAAAGAAAGGTTTTTCGAGAATTCAAGGCTATTTTTTTGAAAAATTCTTCAGAAAATGGGTTTGGATTCAGAATTTGAGAAAATTTTCAAGTTTTGAACCTCGAATCGAGAAATGTAGAGCAGTGAATCCAAACGGATGCCGGATGGACTGTCTGAGTCATTCAAAAACTATTTTTAGTATTTTTTTAATTTTGATTTAAAATATGGACAACGGGGCTCAGATTTGGATTTTGAACTGGATCTAAAATTGAGTCAAATATATAAAATGGATTTTGATTCTAGAAAATTCGAGGAATAAACCGGAATTTTGAGCAAAAATGACTCAATCTACTCAGAAAATGGGGGCCAAGGGCAGAAAGAGAATATTTATAAAATTTTGAAAAATTTGGGGTGTTTACAGCAACATAATCAACTCAAAGGAAGCTAAGGCAGTCACAACAAGATATCCATCTAATGACTATAAGTAAAATCTATAACGCAAACGAGTACAAACAACAGGAAAGTAAGGAACAACCAAGCAGATAAGAACATCTAAGCCAAGTACACAACTAGTAGATCAACTGTCAACAAGTTAGTTTAATTGTTCTGTCTTGATTACTCCTTTGGGTACACGAAGGAACCTTGCATTCTGTGAAAAATACCACCGACGTCTGTTATTTCATTTTTATGTGATAACCGATGGTACCTACAGACTGAGCAAACCTCATGTGGGCAACCCGAGGCTGAGAAAAAACCTCGCATAGGTACGAATTGCAATCCACACTACTGCAGTAGCTGAGGTACCTCAATAGGTAACCTCGACCTCTCTAATTCTGATTGACTAGAGGCCAAAAGATGTCATTGCTCCTTAAAATGTGTCGTAAATGACCTGTCACTCAGGGTTGTACCATCCACCCTCTCTAAGGTGAACCATTTTGTGAATGGGTGACTGGGCGATTTATCTTATTTAGGCTTAGTTAGTAACATTCCCTCCTTTCGAGGTACTTAGACCCATCTGGCCTTGTGTTTCCCGCAGGGCAACATGAACAACACACAAAGGTCTAGCTCGCCCATTCACGTACTCTAGCTTAACAGGCAAGAGGAGCACTTTGCTGGTGAAGGCGACATCAATATTCATTATTTAGGGGTTTATGACATTTATGCACAAGTGAGCTCAACTCACAAAATGGGTCTATCGCCCAACACAACTCGCTGCGGAGTTCCAACAAGGTTTCCAATCATGTGTCATAACTCTACTGTAGTGCTCCATGTCCCCTATTCATTTTGGGACGCATCAAGTGTCAAATGTGCAAACATACATTTATGTGATATGAAAACATCTATGATTCCATTAGAACATTTATTCCAATAGTGATATTGCGCATTCATGATTCCATCTAAGAATAAGACACTTGACTATAAGCATGCTTTAATCAAACTCATGGTGTGCCCTGGTGCAAGTGACTTGTTTTTATCTATGCTACAACTTCAAAACTTGCATGTCAACACACACTCATAAAAGACATTTGCAATCGTGTCAAGATGTGCAAGAAGTGCATGTGGCAATTCCTCTAGCATGCTGCAATATATTTTCTTTTCTTTTGAGTGCAATAATATGCAATTTTTATTGATGAATACTGGCTTTCATAAGTGCAAACATGTAAAACAGAATATCAACCACTGCAGCCAACAGGATGCTGCCATGTACGCTAAAAACAGAGTGGTACATGCTCCAAACAAGGTGCTGCTATAGGCATTGCAATTGCAGGAAAAGTGCAGCAACTTCTTTTATGCAGAAATGGCCAGCAAGCCAAACAGTACCATGCATGCTAAAAACTGTAGGATCAACATCACACGCAATGTCAATTACATGTCATGATTCAACCACAAGTCTAAAACACTTGTTGATAAGCATGCTTTGTCTTTTAGTATTAGTGTCATGATGTGCCAAGGTGCAAGTGACATAATTTTATTTATGCAATATATTTGGAACACTAATATCTCACATGTTTATATAACGAGTTGCCCAAAAGTGAGAATCTGCGGAAACAAGACATATTCGCCATTGTAGTCCATTCTTTGATGCCTAGTGTGCCGAAACCTTAGGGCATCTATCCCTCACGGGGTGCTGCTATAACCATCTTAATCGCAGGAAAAAGTTACAACAACCCAAGTGCTATTGTGAGCGCCCTGATTGGGAAAAATGCAGTTGGTGCAATGCTATCATGTCTGCCCCAATCACTACAAGGTATTGGCAATGACATAGGCACTGTCGAAGGACCAACTCGCAGGTCTGGTGAAGCATAAAGCGTGCCCTACTACAGAAGTTATGCAACAAGGGAATCACTAAAAGAAAGAGCCGCAAACTGTGGACAGAACAACAACAAGGTAGCGATGCTCAATAGTACCCAGTTTTGCATACAATTGTCACGAACCAGGGACTGATATAGGATCTGATGCCAACAACATTCCCAACACATGTCGTAACTAGGGGGGGTGCCCAAGTGGTGGACAGCTCATAGCGGTTAAAGCTGGAGGTACATTGCAGGGAAAAATTAGGTGCGCCAAGCTACATATTTCGCAACTGGAGCAGTTGCGAAACAAAGTCTGCCGCCATCTGGCAGGCACAAAGAATGCATCTAATGCAGTCCCATACCAAAAACCCGCGAGGGTTTGCGCTCTGGTCTGTTGTAGTTCTGCAAGGGGCGGTTCGGGGCAATGATAGGCAACAAATCAATGTTGCAAGCCTATGCCAAGCACGCAACCCATCCCAGAGTGGATGGCTGTCGGAACTGCATCAGCCTGGGTGCGACAGATGGCCCATCCGAGGCTGGATGGAGATAGATCTGAATGCCCAGAAATGCATAACACTTGGTCTGAACCAATTGGTTCAGACCTAGACAAAAACTATAAGAAACAATCCTGGTCCGAACCGGGTGGTTCAGACCCGGACCCAAACGACACCAAGGCATGCACGGTTCTGGTCTGTTACGAACATGCGAGCTGCAGTGGGAAGAAAAAGAAGAGTGTTGGTCTTTAGATCCCAAAGTGCATTCTGCCTGGGCGCAAAGTAGGTCCCAACCGAACCCAACACGAGCTCCTACCTGCAGCAAGATAAGCTTTGTCCAGACCGGAACAAGGATGCAACCTTGCGGCAAACATTGACGCCCCAATGGTTGGTCATCTGGGCTGCAACCTGCGGCCATCAAGAGGATGTCCTTGCTCACTAGAATCTAGGTTGGACAACCTCGGGTTCGCTACCATACCAGGGTAGAACCATGGCTGTCAACACCCGAAAGGCAATGCTGCAAACCACCCAAAGGTGGGTCCTCAACAGGAACCAAAATAAGCACTCGTAAGGTCTCGGTTGCCATACTACAGACCGACCCATTGTGGGTGGTTTGCTGCAGCATAGACATGCCTTAAGCTAGCCAACGAGGATGTGCCCGAACCTAGAGGGTTTGGTTCATGCCCACCCGCGGCTCCTCATCGCAAAGAAGGGAAATGCACAAAGGAGCTAACATTTTTGTGAGGAACAATGATAAGGAGGCGTGCTTGTGTGTGAGCTTTGAGTATGCAACTTGAGAAAAATCCAACTTCAAAAACAAATCCGCCATCCCCCCCCCCCCCTTCCCCTTGCATTTTTTAATCAAAATGCAAGGAGGGGGAAAAACAAGGCATCATTTTTGCAAATCACAAGAGAATGAAAGAATGAAAAATGCATAAGGTGAAGCTAAAATGGAATCTCACCGTTCTTGTTGGAGAGAAAAAAGATAGAGGAGATGGACTCCCTAGGCTTGTGGTGTAGAGGGGAGTCCCAACCTTGGTACCCACCACTACACTAGAGCACAAGAGAGGAATTCGGTCCTCACACGAGAGGGAGAGCTCCACGGATTTTCGGTGGGAGAGAGAGAAAATGAGTTTTCTCTCTCTTTCTCAAGGTTTTATAAGTTAGGGTTTCAAGATCAATGGCTAGGACTTAATCAAAGAAAATGAAGGGCTAGGGTTATTTCACTTAAATGTCACATCCTTCTAGGCGGTGGCACTTTTGTAAATAACCCTCCAGCCCAAAAACGCCCCAATAGGCTTCTTTCTTTTGAATCCTTTTGAAAACCCTTTCAAAAAAAACCCTCTACTACCAGACACGCCCTCTAGGGTTTGAAAACCTTCCAAAAATGCCCTCACACGCCCCTTGAGTGAAAATATTTTATTTATTTTACTTTATTTGAAATTATACTTTAGGGTCTTTGAAATGTTCTTTCTAATATCCGGTCAAACTCAAAAAATTCTTAAAAATCATGTTCTTTGCCAAATTGAGTAGGATGAAATGGATTTAATCGTATAAGAATTTTCGAAGGTGAAAATTTCAAATAAGTTTATGCATTTGAATTAAAACTTAGGGATTTAGTATAATTCTGAGGAATATATATATATATATGCATATACCTATATATACGAATACATAGATAAATGCATTATGAAATTCTATCTCACATTGAATTTTCTCAGAAAATTCGTGACTCTTACATCCTACCCTCCTTAAAAAGGATTTCGTCCGTGAAATCACAAACATCAATTAACAAAAAGATCAGGGTATTTCCCCCTCATGCTCACTTCAAGCTCCCATGTGCATTCTTTGATGCCATGGTGTTGCCAACGCACCTTAACCAACAGAATGGTCTCGGTACGCAAAGCTTGATCTCGATGATCAACGATCTCGATAGGCTTCTCGGCTATCATCAAATCTTTCTGAACTTCTATGTCTTTATACCGAATGACGTATGATGGATCAGGAATGTACTTCCTTAACATCGACACATGAAAAATATTATGAATCTGGGCGTACTGCTGAGGTAGCTTAACCCGATAAGCTGCTTCTCTAATTTTCTCGAGAATCTTGAACGGTCCAACGTATCTAGGACTCAATTTTCCTTTCTTTCCAAACTGAAAGACACTCTTCGTCGGTGATACCTTCATAAATAGGGTTTTATTTATATTAAACTATGCATAATTTCATAGAAAAATGTATTAAAAACCCAAGTTTGTGTTAGTTTCGAGAAAACATGCAAAAGGATAAAAAGTGAAAAATGCTTGAAAAAATTAGTTTTACTTTGCAATTTAGTGTATAGATTATCATTTGTAATGAATGTAGTAGATTAAGTTCGAAAAAATAATGAAAAAATATATTTAGAATAGGTTTAGTTGTCTGATATTGCTAAATTACAGCTGTTATCTCAAGTCTGATTTGTTTTATTTGGTAGGCATTATTGTGATACTATCAGTGTAACGCCCCAAAATTTCAAACTTGCGAACCTTTCAGAAAACAGGCAAGTGACTAGAAAAAAAATCTCTTTCCTTCAAAGTTTGTTTATGAAATCAGCGGAAGACTATTCTTTTGTTAAATCTAGAAAGGGAAAGCTAACAACTTTGGGCACGCTAGCTAAAAATACAAAAAAATAAAAAATTCGGATATCCAAAGGAAAATCCGTGACAAACCCAAAAACATCCAGAACGTGAGCTAAGAGCAGAAAGAGGGGATCTGGAAGCCATCTTGCCATCGCGCCATAACCTGTGGTGTACCTAATCATCACCTGTACCCATAGAATGGGTTAGTTTCACGAAAAACTAGTAAGTGCACAAGAGAGACTAAAGGAAACTGAATTAAGTACATTTAATTCAGTATGCTAAGCAGTTTAAAGCAGATATGGAGTTAAATAGGTAAGCAGTGCAAGCAGGTAAGCAGTGCAAGTCATTTGCAGTTCAAGCAAGTAAGCAGTTCAAAGCAAGTAAGTAGTTGTTATCGTCGCGAAATTTTTCCCCCGCCTTTCCTTCCTTGCGGAAGAGAAAAAGAGAGAAACGCTTTCGCGATTCAAACTTTGACCGGATTTTGGAAATTGTTTTGAAATACTCGCCTCCGTTTTGAAAATTGCGGGAAAATCCATGGGATGGGGCTCGACCTGTCGGTACGAGGTTCGACCGTTCTTGCCGCCTTTAACAGGGGTAATCGAACCAAGGACCAAAACTATGCTTGACTTAGCGAAATTATCAAAGTTATGTTCTATCCTAAATGCATAGAGAATTCAGGCATGTGCTATGAGATTTTGGAAAATGCCAGTTGGAAAACATGATGTATGCTTAGAAAAACATTTGGAGTTGGAAAGAATTTCTCAGGAAAAAGGATGAAAGTTAATTTCTCAGGAAACTCAGATGGAAAAGATTTGAAATCTCAGGAAAGTTCATAAAGACTTGGGAAAATTATGAATGGTTGAAAATCCTGGGAAAATGGAAGTGATTCTTGAGAAAAGATGAACCTTTTGAAAAGGGAAACACTTCTTAGGAAAACTTGGACTTTGAGAGTTTTCTTAGGAAAATGATGGAAGATTTATAGGAAAACTCATTGGAGAAGGAAATTCAAAACTTGGGGAATCGAAATCCTGGGAATTTTACCTTTTGAAATACTTGAAAATCGATTTTGGATCTTGGAGAAAGATTGGAAAACTCTTTTGAATCTCTTAAGAAAACATCATTTTCCAGGGAAAACTGTGAAAAAACTTGTCTTTGGAAAACCGATTTTAAAAAAAATCCTTAGAGTTTCTTGAGAAATCGATTTCTTGAGAATGAAGTTTTCTTGAGAAAATCTTGAGAAAATCAATGATTTCATGATGCAAATGACATGAGTGAATGAATGCACTTTGAAAAGATTTTCTAAGAGATTTGTTGGAAAAATATGCATTAAGTCAAGATAAATCCTTCACATATCCTGACTGTGGCCATGAATATGTTCAGAATTTAGTTGATTTGATGCACATGATTTTGAAAACTTTGGAAATATGATGTGCATTTTAAGATAGCCTAAGAGTGTAGGCTCAATGTGACTAGTAGAAAGATGATGGATCTAGGTCTCGTCCATATTCCGACTAGGGCCGTAAATATGGATCCCACCGAGTCCATCAACTCCCTAAGAGTTGGTGCACGTGCCATTCGTGAACATCCATAGTGCTTTTGAAATAAAATGCATGAATCATATAATCAGGATATTGCATAAAATCAAACTATATGATATGCATCCTAGTCTAAGCAGGAAATTAAATCTCTTATTCCAAAATTTACATTATTACATCATTAAATAAAGGAAATAAAAGAAATTTGCAGACTTCAGCTCCTTCTTTTGAATGTCCCTGCCAAACTTGAAATAAGGTTAGCTCAAATATGTGGGTTTTTCCAAAATTTTCCAATAATATTATGAAATTATTGGATTTAATTGGATATAAACCCTATTCTCATGCTTCCTTGATATTTTGAAATGATGAAAATGCTAGAAATTCAGTGAAAAACAATTTGAAATTTGGAATTGAGGTTAAAATGACCAAAATACCCCTAAAATTAAAGCTACATCTTTAAAATCAGGGTTTTTTGAAGGAAAACTTGGTAAAATTGAGATTTTGAAATTCAAATTGAATCAAATGATGATGAAATTCAGTAAGAGACATGATGACATGCTGCTAAACACATTATGACTGTAAAATCAGAATTTGGTGTATTGCAATTTATCCAAAATAACGAATTTCGCTTGTTTTTCGCTTGGATCTGGGTCCTGCGGGACCCTGTTTTGGTATTGTGGCTAATCCGAACCTCAAATGGATTCCAAATTACACCAAATTCGGTATGAAGCATCTACTTACTTTGATAAACAACCTAGAATGCTAAAACTCATGAAATGATATGATTTAAATGCTAAAATTTAAAGAAAGTCCTAAAATGATGGATTTTGCCTATGGATCCGAACCAAATGCAATGCCTAATATGATAATGCAAGATTTACACCATGGAACTTCTGATATTTTGCAGACTGCTAAAAGACCCGAAATGGAACATTTTTGGTTTTTACAGCCTCGGGATTTGAGCCATGGTGAGTTCAATAACAGGGATTTAGTTCTGACAGAGGTAAAAATCACCCTAATCTGATGTAAAATGCCAAACAAATATAAAACAGCCATGGAAATTTATGAAATTAATCAGAGCTATGAACGACACCTACATGAACAACTTTCATGTTTATGACTTTGGCATTTGATCAACAGAAACACAGAGAAAAATATAACTATTTCTGCCTAAACTAACAGAACAGACAAATGTAGCAAAACAGTGGACTGACAAGAAAAATTCGAATCAGGGGTCAACACTATTCTAAAAATTACAGGATTTCAAATGCAAATAGAAGACATCTCGAACACCACTTTCACTATTTACAGTTTCGGATTTTGAGAAACACACAAAGAGAAACCATAGCCCTAAGTTGATCCAAGATCTCAGAGGCCCAAATTAGGCTCTGACACGTGTCCCGGACTCTCGGATTTTTGTCAGTCATAAAAAAAATCAGACAAATCTGAAAAAATCATATTAAAAACGAGACATTCTCCCGAGTTCAGGGCATTTTTCGGATCGAAAATCGGATCTCCCAGGAGGGAGAACTCGATTTTACAAGTCGGCAAATGTTTTTCAAAACGCATCCCGGGTTACAAAAGCCGACTTATCATTTTGGATGTTTACCGCAGTAAACAAATTCAAATGGCTCCGAATTTTTGGCAAAATTTCAGGGACACCTAAGGGCGCATTCCTTGATTTTTTTGGGATTTTTAATAAAAAATAAATGCATTAAATGACGTGTGGACTGACTGACAAAAACAGAGACTTACTGAAAATAAGCAGAATTGAAAAAAAGGCTAAATTAATCCTAATTAATTCATGAAATATGCTAAATGAATGAAATAAAATGCAAATTAAATCTAGATAAATGCATGAATAATAAAAATCATCAAGGAAGCATAATTGAATATTTTTATGTATGTCGTTTTATGAGAATAGCTCAATCCATCTCTCGGATGAGCTCTTTCTTCAAACGACTCCCGAATCGAATTATGAAATCCAATCAATGGGAAAAGAAGTGCACCTTGTTTCGTTACGCAGCGTAGGTGCTCTTGAAAGGGGCAGCTACCACGAGCTTCCTTCGTTCTTCACTCCGGGCTTCGGATGGTCCACCAAAATCGAGCTCCGTTGGAATTGGACTGGCCACAGCACGAGCTCTACTCCACCTTCTTCAATGTGCCAAAGGGGGCACGATTTCCAAGGTTCAAAATCAGATGTTAGGAAGGCTAGGTTGGATTTTCCAAGTTCACAAGAGCTAAAAAATGATCTCTCCTTTAGGCTGGGCGTGAGCCCTTGTTTTTATAATTTTTCTGAAAATTTTTGAAATTCAAACAGGCTGGATCTGAGCCCTCCATGTGGCGCCATCTCAGGGGGTGCCATCTGGGGGTTTTGAAATTCGAATTTTCCTTTTGCAGGGAGCCCTCAGATGGCGCCACCTCAAAAGGCTATTTTGATTTTTTTGAGAAAATAAAAATGGAAATTTTTGTGGTTGAGACACCTCAGCAGGGGGAATTTGGAATTTTTCAAAAGTTTGCTTGATTCTCTCTGCAGGGAACTCCCAGAAGGCGCCACCTCAGAGGGTGCTCTCTTGGAATTTGAAATTCAAACTCACCTTTTGTAGGGAGTCCTCAGGTGGCGCCACCTCATGGTGGGCTACCTTTATTAAAAATAAAATAAAAATGAAAAATGGAGCCAAGTGGAGTCCTGGAATGGTGCCACCTCAAAAGGTGTTTGACACATGTCAGAAGGACAGAGCAGTGGGCTCAGAAGGCGCCACCTCAGAGGAATTTGAATTTTGCTTTTTCTGGTGAAAGGAGATCTGGACATGTGGAGGACAAGTGTCAGCTGTCTGGAGAGGCTTTCTCAAATGGCGCCACCTCAGAGGAGAATTTGAAATTCAAATGAAGGTTGGCCCTGGAGGAATGGAGGATGGACATGTGGCGCCACCTCAGGGTGGCTCCTACAATGCCATGTGGCAAAAGGGAGAAAAAAGAGGGAAGGGACATGTGGCGCTCTCATAGGCCATATGGGAAATCAGAGCTCTGGATTTTCGCCACCTAGTGCCCTGTTTGAATTTTAAATGGTTTGCTTTTTCTGAAGAAGGCCAGAAGTGACATGTGTCTCCTACTTTTCTGAAAGAGGTAGGGAGAAGACATGTGTCCTCTACTTTTTCTGAAAGAAGCAGAGAATGACACGTGGCAGAGGGGAGAGAAGTTGGGCCAAGCCATGTGGCGCCATCTCAGACAGGATGAAAAAGGTAGGAGTTCTTGATTTTCGCCACCTATGGGGTTTTTTGAATATTTGAATTCTAGCTTTTCTGAAGAAAGCAGGAAATGACACATGGCACTTGCCTTTTTCTGAGGAAATGAGGACTTGCCACGTGTCCTCTGCAGGAGACACTCCAGATGGCGCCACCTCAGAGGAGACAAGCCTACCTTTTTTGTAGGAATTCAGAAGTGACACATGTCTCCTACTTTTCTAAAAAAAAAGTAGGAAGAAGACATGTGTCAGGCTACTTTTCTAGAAGGAAGGAGGGGTTGACACGTGTCCCCTGCAGGAGACACACTTCAAGTGGCGCCACCTCAGAGGAGACAAACTCTACTTTTTCTAGACAGGACAACCTATGACACTTGGCATCTCCTGGTAGTCTTTGAAATGACACATGGCGCAGGATGGATAGGGTGACACATGGCAGATAAAGGGGATGACATGTGGCGGCTTCTGAAGGTACCCCCACACTGACACTTGGCATGGAAATGGGAGGAGAGAGAAATGACAAGTGGCACCAATCTAGGGGACAAGGCTCCTATATTTTTGGGTTTTTCAAAATTCAAATTTTCAAACGGAAAGCTTGTGTGACACCACCTCAGTGTGGGTCCCACATTGCCTCTTTATTGAAATAAGGATAAAACCACAACTTTTTTTTGGAATTTTCATAAAATCTGGACTAATGGGCAAAACAGGAATTTTGGAAAGAGTTGGCCCTTGTAGGGCGATTTTGTAAAAGAAAGATATTTGAAATTGTCAAAAAGGGCAAAATCTGAGGTGAAGTGACTGAAATCCATATTGAAAACTATCCAGATGGTTTTCCTGAGGAAATATTTTGAAATTCAGAGTCCTGGGGGTAAAATGGGAAAAATTGATAATTTTGAAGACCCAGGGTTTTGAAATCAATTTTGAAAAGAGTTGAAATTCTAATCTGGATTGAAAATTTTGAAATCAAGAGTTCTGGACCTCGAAATGACATGCTGTGCAGTGCAGTGATTTGAAATGCTCATGCAATGATATGCAATGTCATGTCTTATGAAATGGAATCTTGAACCAAGACTTGAGGATTCCTGTCTTCTGTCAGGAGTAAGATTTTGACTATCTGAGACAAAATAGAGAAAATTTGAGAGTTTCAGATGAAATTTGGACTTTTGCAAGGTCCGGCTCAGAAAATGACCATTTTGCCCTCCAGCGATTTCAGAGGCTGGATGTTGATGCTTGGTGGAAATGTTGGGGGAGTGAGTGAAAATTTGGGGTGTTTACAGATGCCCCTCTTTGCTACTAAGCCGGCTCATGACCGAGCTTAGTGGCAAAGAAAAACACACCAAATTTGGGCCATATGAAAAAAATGCTCCAGTTAGAAGGATCTGACTGGGTATGGAGAAATTAGCCCGAGGAAGATGGTAGATATGAAACGGAGAATGAAGAGTAAAGATTTGCTCTGTGAGAGCAAAGTTCAGGTTTATGCCCTTGACCTGGATGGGACAAAAATACCTCGCATGGAACGAAGCTCAGGTTTGACCCTTAACCTGATGGGACAGAAATACCTCGCATGGAACGAAGCTCAGGTTTTGACCCTTGACCTGATTGGGAATGAAATATCTCATTGAAATGAGATTCAGGTTTATACCCTTGACCTGATCGGGCGGAAGATGAAATACCTCTTTGATTGAGGCTCAGGTTTGTACCCTTATCCTGATCGGGCGGAAAATGGAATACCTCTTTGATCGAGGCTCAGGTTTGTACCCTTATCCTGATCGGGCGGAAAATGAAATACCTCATCGACGGAGGCTCAGGTTTGTACCCTTATCTTGATCGGGTGGAAAATGAAATACCTCTTTGATCGAGGCTCAGGTTTGTACCCTTATCCTGATCGGGCGGAAAATGAAATACCTCTTTGAGTGAGGCTCAGGTTTGTACCCTTATCCTGATCGGGCGGAAAATGGAATATCTCTTTGAATGAGGCTCAGGTTTGTACCCTTATCCTGATCGGGCGGAAAATGGAATACCTCTTTGATTGAGGCTCAGGTTTGTACCCTTATCCTGATCGGGTGGAAAATGAAATACCTCTTTGAGTGAGGCTCAGGTTTGTACCCTTATCCTGATCGGGCGGAAAATGAAATACCTCTTTGATTGAGGCTCAGGTTTGTACCCTTATCCTGATCGGGTGAAAAATGAAATACCTCTTTGATTGAGGCTCAGGTTTATACCCTTATCCTGATCGGGCGGAAAATGAAATACCTCTTTGATTGAGGCTCAGGTTTGTACCCTTATCCTGATCGGGCGGAAAATGGAATACCTCTTTGATCGAGGCTCAGGTTTGTACCCTTATCCTGATCGGGCGGAAAATGAAATACCTCATCGACGGAGGCTCAGGTTTGTACCCTTATCCTGATCGGGTGGAAAATGAAATACCTCTTTGATCGAGGCTCAGGTTTGTACCCTTATCCTGATCGGGCGGAAAATGAAATACCTCTTTGAGTGAGGCTCAGGTTTGTACCCTTATCCTGATCGGGCGGAAAATGAAATACCTCATCGACGGAGGCTCAGGTTTATACCCTTATCCTGATCGGGCAGAAAATGAAATACCTCTTTGATCGAGGCTCAGGTTTGTACCCTTATCCTGATCGGGCGGAAAATGAAATGGAATCCTCGAAGGAAGAGACCATGATGGAACCTTTGGATCTTGCACAATAAATCCAATAGGGTTTTTGCAAAAGGAAGGAAAATGGGGTCCCTAAAGCTTGAAAAGGGATTGGTTTTGGGCGTCTCATTGCTGAGACTAAAATCAGCTTTTGAAATTGCCTTTTGCGGGAAATGATTGGTGGTTCGACCTCGAACCGAAATGGGACTGTCTATGGTGGGACAGTGGGGACACCGGGAAGTGTGCAAATTTGAGAGTTCATGCTCTCAAAGAAGGGAAGGAATCAAGTCCTTATGAGGGATTTAAAATTGGTGTCAGGATGCATCGAAGACGGACATCAAGCTCTCACTTCATATCAGAATAGCTAGAAAATATTGTCAAAATGTTGGAAATTTTGCTGTTGATTCAAAATATTTGAAAATGTTGCATATTGTTGCAAAGATGTTCTTTCTTTTCTACCCAAAGCATTACCTCCAAACAGGGTTCACTTCGTAGAATCGAGATTTGAAACCCAAATTGCTCGCAATTGACCTTCTTCAAGGAAGTTATCAATTTCCTTGATATGAACAAGAAAGAGAATTTGATATTATGAAATCAATTGATGAAAGAGTATTGATTTCACAAAGTTAAAGAGGATTCTTGATAAATTTGGCAGTTTGATATCCTGAGAGCTTCTCTCTTGACAATCTTTCTGCACTCTTTTGGCTCTCTGGGTTTTTTTTTTGCTACATTCTCCTTTATTTTGGAGATGTTCTGACTTTTTCTCTCTTTCTTTTTCCTCTCTTTCTCTCTTTTGGGAAGGGTACGTCACAAACTCCTTCAACTTGGAGATGTTTCGATCCTTCTTGGATGATGGGTTTGGAGATCTTTGGGCGATAGCTGAAATTAAATATCTTTTAGGGATTGTCGAGAGGTTCATCGCATCTGCCTTCATCTCGACAGTGCTTTGGACTTTCCCTGGAAGGATCCGTCACAAACTCCGTCATCTTGGAGATGTTTCGAATCTTCTTTGGCCCTGGGGGTCTACTCGCCTAATTCGCCTTCATCTTGACGACAGGTGAGAGATCCCTTTTGCGGATATTTAATTGCAGCTTAGGTGATTCTGAGGAGACAGGGTTTAGGTGAATTCTCTCTTTTCTAGCACTCAGGATATTTCCACTGTCTCGTCCTTACAAGAATAGCCTTTAACGATGCGCCATTAACTGCGATCAATATCGATCATCTACGGCTTTTCAATAACCTTGAATCTTCTTTTCTGGCCATATCGAGGATTTATCCTTCATCCTTTTGGCTGGCCGATAGAAAGAATTTTGAGTTTTGAATCTCTTTTCGCGAAAGCTTCACTCTTTTGGAAGCGATGCTGAAGGTAAATTAAGATAGAGATTAGTGCAATAAAGATTCTTAAATCAACAATTGATTGACAAATTGACAAAATTTTCTTGAAATCCTTGGTGAAAGTGAGTATTTGAAGTCCGGTTCAACACATCCATGACGAAAATTCTCCTCTCTTTTTCCCCAAAAAGAGAGACTCAGGCTTAGCCCTTACCTGAATGGGAAATGGGAAATACTCCTCTCTTCCCTAAAGAGGAGGTGTTTGCAAAACGAACTTTCGAAGAGAAATTGAGCTTTCGTCAAAGCTCCCTAATATTAGGCTTCTCTTATGGAAAGGGGGCCGATAATAGTGAGGTCTGAAAATTGGGTCATGAAAGGAACGAGTCCATCACACTCTCCCTGCAAAGAGGGTCTTTTCATGACGAAAAATGGCCTAGTATGAAATTGGGGGGGTCACAAGGAAACGAGTCTCCGTCGAGTCTCTCCCTTAAAAAGGGTTTCTTGTGTGAAATTGGAAATTGTTTTGCAAACGGTTCACAAAGACGCGAGTCCCTTCAAACTCTCCCTGAAAAGGGGCTAAGTGAACGAATTGGATAGCATGCGAAAAGAACGAGCTCCCTCGAACTCTCCCTAAAAGGGTCTCTCGCAAGAGAAAATGATTGAAATTGGATATTGAGATTGATTGACCCAAAGGTCGAAATGGAAAATTGGAAAATTGGTTGCTGGAAATTGAATGACCCGAAGGTCGAAATTGGATGACCTGATGGTCGGAATTGAGAATTGATTTGACCACAAAGGTCGAAATTGAGAATTGGTTGACCGAAAGGTCGAAATTGTGTGACCTGAAGGTCGAAATTGAGAATTGAGTGACCTAAAGGTCGAAATTGTGTGACCCGAAGGTCGAAATTGAGAATCGATTTGACCAGAGGTCGAAATTTGGAAATTGATTGACCCGAAGGTCGAAAATTGGAAATTGGTTGACCCGCAGGTCGAGAATTGGAAATTGGTAATTGAAATTGGAAATCAGAGGTCTAAATTGGAGAATTGCCTGATTTGAGGATTTAAATTGAAATTTAGAGAGCAAAATATCAAATTTGAGCAATTGACAGACCCTGATGATTGAAATGACTTGGATCAATAAAAGAGAATGATGAGTTCGAGTCAGAGCTCGAATAAAATATAGAGATCACGAGTCGGAACCCGAATCAACAGAGGAAAATGGAAGGCTCGAATCAGAGCTCAAATAAGATAATGAGATCACGAGTCGGAACCCGGATCAACAAAGGAAAATGAAGGACTCGAATTAGAGCTTGGATAAGATAAAGAGATCTCGAGTCGGAACCCGGATCAACAAAAGAAAATGAAGAACTCGATTCAGGGTTCGAGTAAGGTAATGAGATCACGAGTCGGAACCCGGATCAACAAAAGAGAATGACAAGCTCGAAAAGATCTCGAGTCGGAACCCGGATCAACAAAGGAAAATGATTTGTTCGAGTCAAGGCTCGAGTAAAGTAGAGAGATCACGAGTCGGAACCCGGATCAACAAAGGAAAATGAAGAAATCGAGTCAAGGCTCGAATAAAGTAGAGAGATCATGAGTCGGAACCCGGATCAACAAAGGAAAATGAAGAGTTCGAGTCAAGGTTCGAGTAAAGTAGAGAGATCACGAGTCGGAACCCGGATCAACAAAGGAAAATGAAGAGTTCGAGTCAAGGCTCGAGTAAAGTAGAGAGATCACGAGTCGGAACCCGGATCAACAAAGGAAAATGAAGAGTTCGAGTCAAGGCTCGAGTAAAGTAGAGAGATCACGAGTCGGAACCCGGATCAACAAAGGAAAGTGAAGAGTTCGAGTCAAGGCTCGAATAAGGTAGAGAGATCACGAGTCGGAACCCGGATCAACAAAGGAAGATGAAGAGTTCGAGTCAAGGCTCGAATAAAGTAGAGAGATCACGAGTCGGAACCCGGATCAACAAAGGAAAATGAAGAAATCGAGTCAAGGCTCGAATAAAGTAGAGAGATCACGGGTCGAAACCCGGATCAACAAAGGAAAATGATTTGAATAAAAACCCGAGTCGGAACTCGGTTTTCCTAAAAGTTGAAAATGTGCCAGCTTGAATACTGGATTTTGAAATAATACCAGTTCGAGTGCTGAGTTTTGGTTCAGTATTGGCGATGATCTTTGGATCATTTAGGAATTGTGATGGGACTGTTTGTCGAAATCCCAATACCGACCGGATTGTTATTAATGCAATTGAATGCAAATGAATATGAGTTGATGCATGAATGCACAAGTGCATGAAATGAGGAATTTGTTTATCCTGCCTGCATATAGAATGCTTGAAAACAAATTTTCAAAAAGATGCCCTAGTGTAACAAAACAGAACAACCACAAGAAGAATGTCATAATTAAATGAGAAAAGTTGATGATTTTATTGATGCCTAAAAAAGGATGATGACTTGAAAAAGGAAAACCACTAGGACTATATCGTCCTAACAAAATGAGAAGGCATTGGCATTGGCATTGTCATGCTTCAGAGTGATCTGGGAGAGGCTTGGTCAGGACTGCAACTCGTCCCTCCCTTTCTTTCGGCACCAAAAGCTCTTTATCGATGTAGTCCTGTACAATATTTTTTAGAACGAAGCAACGTTCAGTATCGTGCCCCACTGCTCGATGGAAATCGCAGAAACAATCTTTCCATTTCCCCATGGTGACGGGAGGATCCACAATCCTTGGAAGTTTGATCATATCCTTCGCGAGCAGATATCCAAGAATTTCTTCGATTGACTCACCTAAAGGAGTAAACTCGCGATCATAACTCCAACCATCACGCTTTATCTTCTTCGAATTGTTGGATTTTTGTTGAATGCTGACTTCTTTGACTTCTTTCTTGGTTAGGGCTACTGGATGTTCTTCTTCTCTGCTTTCAACAAACAGGTTCTTATCAATATAGTCTTGCACAATGTTTTTGAAGACAAAACATCGATCCGTGTCATGCCCTACTGCCCGATGGAATTTGCAAAACTGATTCTTGAACCTTCCCATGATGGTGGGAGGACTTGTGGCCTTTGGGAGCTTCACTAATCCCTTAATCAACATGTATTCAAGGACTTCGTCGAGTGGCTTGTCTATAGGAGTGAAATCTCGATCGCCGCTCCAGTTTCCGCGCTTTGGTTTTCCTTGATTTTTTTCCTTTTGCTGAGGGCTGGATTGAAAAGGTCTATTCTGGATTCTAGAATACTTTCCTTTCAAATCTTTAGACTCTTCTAACTTGCTGCTTTGACTGCCTCTGTTGTTGCTGGGTTTAGAACTGGTTGCCCTGTTGTGGTCTCCAATGATGCTCATAGGGATGGTGATCGATGCCCCTTCTTTAACAGGAACTTTTTCGAAATTGGCTGCAGCTTGCTCGGATAATATCTCAATCATCATTCTTTTGAACAACCGATATATGGCGGGATCAATCTCCTCCTTGATGGTCTGAGCTCCCTCTTTGACAGACTTTATGGAATCCATTTCTCACTCACTGTCTGTAACTAATGTGCTGAAGTAGCGCGGTCTTTGATCTCGTCAGGATCACACAACTATGCCAATGCCCTCTGCAGAACCACATGGGATGTTTAGCATGATGGAAAAAAAGAATTTTGAAACCAACACTCTTGAGGGAAAAACAAATGATGGAATTGGAAGGACATGTCAAAAACTTGGATAAAATTTGGAAGATATACTGGGAGATATGGAAAAGTTTTTGAAGCAAAATTTGAAATTTCAAAAATTTGCAGGCAGGATTGGAATAAGGCTGGAAATCCGAGATCCAGTAGAAAGGTAGAATGAAAAATCACCTGGAGTTTTGAAAGAAATTTGATATTTGAGAAAATCATCCAGGGTTTAAAAAAAAAGACCTTGTGGAAAATAAGGATATTTTTGAAAAAGGCCTAATAAGTTGGAAAACATTGGGAAATATAAGAAATTGAGGAAATCATACATACAATCACATCCTGCACAAACATTTATGCACATACAGCACTCCCTAAAAGGCTGACTCTAGATGCATCAATTTGAAAACAGCTGTAGGACCTTAATCGTAACTCTAGGTTCAGATCATCTTTGTCCAATCCAGTTATGCCGATATACCCGAATCGAAATCCAAGGTACGTGGCATAGAGTTTCAACTCCGGTTCTAAGATAAGGTTTTCCAACATCCTTGAGCGCCTACCGATATACTTCGGACTGTGGCCCGCGGTACGTGGTAGGGGGTGTTAACCCAAATAGTTGGCCCAGTTGTGAGGCTCTGTCCCGAACTATGGTTCTGGAAGAGAGCCCAGCAACGTGAAGACCGGGTAATGATAGGTAATTGAGGTTTTGAAAAAATGATCACATGCAAGAAATAGAGGGCTCTAAGTCCTAGAGAGATAGATTTTTGAAAATCTTTGAAGAAGCATACATTGTTTGCATTCAGATCCTAAATTGAGGAGAGTTGTATTCAGACCTAAGTCTATGTGAGCATGAAAATTTCTCCTCAATCTGGTCCTACCAAACCATGCCTAGTCTATATGCAGTCAATGTCAGCTAGGTCAGAATCTAGGCTCCTAGGCTCACATGATATTGAAAGTAAAGGAGCTGACATTTTATGAACATAATTTTGATAATTGAACTAAGTCAAGCATAATTTAGGTCAGACAAGGACAGGTCCCATCACGGTCGCCAAACCTGTTATCGTCGCGAAATTTTTCCCCCGCCTTTCCTTCCTTGCGGAAGAGAAAAAGAGAGAAACGCTTTCGCGATTCAAACTTTGACCGGATTTTGGAAATTGTTTTGAAATACTCGCCTCCGTTTTGAAAATTGCGGGAAAATCCATGGGATGGGGCTCGACCTGTCGGTACGAGGTTCGACCGTTCCTGCCGCCTTTAACAGGGGTAATCGAACCAAGGACCAAAACTATGCTTGACTTAGCGAAATTATCAAAGTTATGTTCTATCCTAAATGCATAGAGAATTCAGGCATGTGCTATGAGATTTTGGAAAATGCCAGTTGGAAAACATGATGTATGCTTAGAAAAACATTTGGAGTTGGAAAGAATTTCTCAGGAAAAAGGATGAAAGTTAATTTCTCAGGAAACTCAGATGGAAAAGATTTGAAATCTCAGGAAAGTTCATAAAGACTTGGGAAAATTATGAATGGTTGAAAATCCTGGGAAAATGGAAGTGATTCTTGAGAAAAGATGAACCTTTTGAAAAGGGAAACACTTCTTAGGAAAACTTGGACTTTGAGAGTTTTCTTAGGAAAATGATGGAAGATTTATAGGAAAACTCATTGGAGAAGGAAATTCAAAACTTGGGGAATCGAAATCCTGGGAATTTTACCTTTTGAAATACTTGAAAATCGATTTTGGATCTTGGAGAAAGATTGGAAAACTCTTTTGAATCTCTTAAGAAAACATCATTTTCCAGGGAAAACTGTGAAAAAACTTGTCTTTGGAAAACCGATTTTAAAAAAAATCCTTAGAGTTTCTTGAGAAATCGATTTCTTGAGAATGAAGTTTTCTTGAGAAAATCTTGAGAAAATCAATGATTTCATGATGCAAATGACATGAGTGAATGAATGCACTTTGAAAAGATTTTCTAAGAGATTTGTTGGAAAAATATGCATTAAGTCAAGATAAATCCTTCACATATCCTGACTGTGGCCATGAATATGTTCAGAATTTAGTTGATTTGATGCACATGATTTTGAAAACTTTGGAAATATGATGTGCATTTTAAGATAGCCTAAGAGTGTAGGCTCAATGTGACTAGTAGAAAGATGATGGATCTGGGTCTCGTCCATATTCCGACTAGGGCCGTAAATATGGATCCCACCGAGTCCATCAACTCTCTAAGAGTTGGTTCACGTGCCATTCGTGAACATCCATAGTGCTTTTGAAATAAAATGCATGAATCATATAATCAGGATATTGCATAAAATCAAACTATATGATATGCATCCTAGTCTAAGCAGGAAATTAAATCTCTTATTCCAAAATTTACATTATTACATCATTAAATAAAGGAAATAAAAGAAATTTGCAGACTTCAGCTCCTTCTTTTGAATGTCCCTGCCAAACTTGAAATAAGGTTAGCTCAAATATGTGGGTTTTTCCAAAATTTTCCAATAATATTATGAAATTATTGGATTTAATTGGATATAAACCCTATTCTCATGCTTCCTTGATATTTTGAAATGATGAAAATGCTAGAAATTCAGTGAAAAACAATTTGAAATTTGGAATTGAGGTTAAAATGACCAAAATACCCCTAAAATTAAAGCTACATCTTTAAAATCAGGTTTTTTTGAAGGAAAACTTGATAAAATTGAGATTTTGAAATTCAAATTGAATCAAATGATGATGAAATTCAGTAAGAGACATGATGACATGCTGCTAAACACATTATGACTGTAAAATCAGAATTTGGTGTATTGCAATTTATCCAAAATAACGAATTTCGCTTGTTTTTCGCTTGGATCTGGGTCCTGCGGGACCCTGTTTTGGTATTGTGGCTAATCCGAACCTCAAATGGATTACAAATTACACCAAATTCGGTATGAAGCATCTACTTACTTTGATAAACAACCTAGAATGCTAAAACTCACGAAATGATATGATTTAAATGCTAAAATTTAAAGAAAGTCCTAAAATGATGGATTTTGCCTATGGATCCGAACCAAATGCAATGCCTAATATGATAATGCAAGATTTACACCATGGAACTTCTGATATTTTGCAGACTGCTAAAAGACCCGAAATGGAACATTTTTGGTTTTTACAGCCTCGGGATTTGAGCCATGGTGAGTTCAATAATAGGGATTTAGTTCTGACAGAGGTAAAAATCACCCTAATCTGATGTAAAATGCCAAACAAATATAAAACAGCCATGGAAATTTATGAAATTAATCAGAGCTATGAACGACACCTACATGAACAACTTTCATGTTTATGACTTCGGCATTTGATCAACAGAAACACAGAGAAAAATATAACTATTTCTGCCTAAACTAACAGAACAGACAAATGTAGCAAAACAGTGGACTGACAAGAAAAATCCGAATCAGGGGTCAACACTATTCTAAAAATTACAGGCTTTCAAATGCAAACATAGGACATCTCGGACACCACTTTCACTTTTTACAGTTTTGGATTTTGAGAAACACACAAAGAGAAACCATAGCCCTAAGTCGATCCAAGATCTCAGAGGCCCAAATTAGGCTCTGACACGTGTCCCGGACTCTCGGATTTTTGTCAGTCATAAAAAAAATCAGAAAAATCTGAAAACATCATATTAAACACTAGACATTCTCCCGAGTTCAGGGCATTTTTCGGATCGAAAATCGAATCTCCCAGGAGGGAGAACTCGATTTTACAAGTCGGCAAATGTTTTTCAAAACGCATCCCGGGTTACAAAACCCGACTTACCATTTTGGATGTTTACCGCAGTAAACAAATTCAAATGGCTCCGAATTTTTGGCAAAATTTCAGGGACACCTAAGGGCGCATTCCGTGATTTTTTTGGGATTTTTAATAAAAAATAAATGCATTAAATGACGTGTGGACTGACTGACAAAAACAGAGACTTACTGAAAATAAGCAGAATTGAAAAAAAGGCTAAATTAATCCTAATTAATTCATGAAATATGCTAAATGAATGAAATAAAATGCAAATTAAATCTAGATAAATGCATGAATAATAAAAATCATCAAGGAAGCATAATTGAATATTTTTATGTATGTCGTTTTATGAGAATAGCTCAATCCATATCTCGGATGAGCTCTTTCTTCAAACGACTCCCGAATCGAATTATGAAATCCAATCAATGGGAAAAGAAGTGCACCTTGTTTCGTTACGCAGCGTAGGTGCTCTTGAAAGGGGCAGCTACCACGAGCTTCCTTCGTTCTTCACTCCGGGCTTCGGATGGTCCACCAAAATCGAGCTCCGTTGGAATTGGACTGGCCACAGCACGAGCTCTACTCCACCTTCTTCAATGTGCCAAAGGGGGCACGATTTCCAAGGTTCAAAATCAGATGTTAGGAAGGCTAGGTTGGATTTTCCAAGTTCACAAGAGCTAAAAAAAATGATCTTCTTTTTTAGGCTGGGCGTGAACCCTTGTTTTTATAACTTTTCTGAAAAATTTTGAAATTCAAACAGGCTGGATCTGATCCCTCCATGTGGAGCCATCTCAGGGGGTGTCATCTGAGGGATTTGAAATTCGAATTTGTCTTTTGCAGGGAGCCCTCAGGTGGCGCCACCTCAAAAGGCTATTTTGATTTTTTGAGAAAAATAAAAAAATGGAAATTTGTGGGTGAGACACCTAAGCAGGGGGAATTTGGAATTTTTCAAAAGTTTGCTTGATTCTCTCTGCAGGGAGCTCCCAGAAGGCGCCACCTCAGAGGGTGCTCTCTTGGAATTTGAAATTCAAACTCACCTTTTGTAGGGAGTATTCAGGTGGCGCCACCTCATGGTGGGCTACCTTTATTAAAAATAAAATAAAAATGAAAAATGGAGCCAAGTGGAGTCCTGGAATGGTGCCACCTCAAAAGGTGTTTGACACATGTCAGAAGGACAGAGCAGTGGGCTCAGAAGGCGCCACCTCAGAGGAATTTGAATTTTGCTTTTTCTGGTGAAAGGAGATCTGGACATGTGGAGGACAAGTGTCAGCTGTCTGGAGAGGCTTTCTCAAATGGCGCCACCTCAGAGGAGAATTTGAAATTCAAATGAAGGTTGGCCCTGGAGGAATGGAGGATGGACATGTGGCGCCACCTCAGGGTGGCTCCTACAATGCCATGTGGCAAGAGGGAGAAAAAAGAGGGAAGGGACATGTGGCGCTCTCATAGGCCATCTGGGAAATCAGAGCTCTGGATTTTCGCCACCTAGTGCCCTGTTTGAATTTTAAATGGTTTGCTTTTTCTGAAGAAGGCCAGAAGTGACATGTGTCTCCTACTTTTCTGAAAGAGGTAGGGAGAAGACATGTGTCCTCTACTTTTTCTGAAAGAAGCAGAGAATGACACATGGCAGAGGGGAGAGAAGGTGGGCCAAGCCATGTGGCGCCATCTCAGACAGGATGAAAAAGGTAGGAGTTCTTGATTTTCGCCACCTATGGGGTTTTTTGAATATTTGAATTCTAACTTTTCTGAAGAAAGCAGGAAATGACACATGGCACTTGCCTTTTTCTGAGGAAATGAGGACTTGCCACGTGTCCTCTGCAGGAGACACTCCAGATGGCGCCACCTCAGAGGAGACAAGCCTACCTTTTTTGTAGGAATTCAGAAGTGACACATGTCTCCTACTTTTCTAAAAAAAAAGTAGGAAGAAGACATGTGTCAGGCTACTTTTCTAGAAGGAAGGAGGGGTTGACACGTGTCCCCTGCAGGAGACACACTTCAAGTGGCGCCACCTCAGAGGAGACAAACTCTACTTTTTCTAGACAGGACAACCTATGACACTTGGCATCTCCGGGTAGTCTTTGAAATGACACATGGCGCAGGATGGATAGGGTGACATATGGCAGATAAAGGGGATGACATGTGGCGGCTTCTGAAGGTACCCCCACACTGACACTTGGCATGGAAATGGGAGGAGAGAGAAATGACAAGTGGCACCAATCTAGGGGACAAGGCTCCTATATTTTTGGGTTTTTCAAAATTCAAATTTTCAAACGGAAAGCTTGTGTGACACCACCTCAGTGTGGGTCCCACATTGCCTCTTTATTGAAATAAGGATAAAACCACAACTTCTTTTTGGAATTTTCATAAAATCTGGACTAATGGGCAAAACAAGAATTTTGGAAAGAGTTGGCCCTTGTAGGGCGATTTTGTAAAAGAAAGATATTTGAAATTGTCAAAAAGGGCAAAATCTGAGGTGAAGTGACTGAAATCCATATTGAAAACTATCCAGATGGTTTTCCTGAGGAAATATTTTGAAATTCAGAGTCCTGGGGGTAAAATGGGAAAAATTGATAATTTTGAAGACCCAGGGTTTTGAAATCAATTTTGAAAAGAGTTGAAATTCTAATCTGGATTGAAAATTTTGAAATCAAGAGTTCTGGACCTCGAAATGACATGCTGTGCAGTGCAGTGATTTGAAATGCTCATGCAATGATATGCAATGTCATGTCTTATGAAATGGAATCTTGAACCAAGACTTGAGGATTCCTGTCTTCTGTCAGGAGTAAGATTTTGACTATCTGAGACAAAATAGAGAAAATTTGAGAGTTTCAGATGAAATTTGGACTTTTGCAAGGTCCGGCTCAGAAAATGACCATTTTGCCCTCCAGCGATTTCAGAGGCTGGATGTTGATGCTTGGTGGAAATGTTGGGGGAGTGAGTGAAAATTTGGGGTGTTTACAGTAGTGCAACTGTCGAACACAACCAAACGATTCATTTGATCGTAAGCTGTGAACTACCACACAACTAGCTTGTTCTCGTTTCTAGAACAGGGTCACTGCATTTAATCATTATCAAAACATCGTTGTCGCTCTCACTATTTCTAACAAACTCTTTGTCCTAAAAAACCTTAATTTATTCTCATCTCTCAAAGCCTTACACAGCCAATTGTCACCTGTTATGACTCACTAAGGCGTCATACTTTCTCAGAAAAAGCCCACCCTTCTATAGAAGGTCCAAAACATGATTTAAAATCAAATAAAGATATGATTCTCTAGAATGCACTCATATTTATAGTTGAAAGATTCCATACGTTGAGGGTATGAAAGGGTGTCAAAACAGTCCATTTTGAACGATCAAAATGTTTAAAAAATGAAAAGACACGCCTTTTAAAAGTTTCAGGAAAAATGGCAAAATTAGTCGACTGAAACAGTAGTTAGTTGACTGATAGTTAACTATTAGTAGACTGACAGTTATCGTCGGTCGACTAATGTGTTTATCAAGCCGTTTGAAAATCTGAAGTTTTGAAACTTAGTCGATTAGAGAAAAACTTAGTCGACTGATAATATCATCAGTAGAATGAAAAACCTTTCAGTCGACTACTGCTAATTTTTTCTGAAAATACATGTTTTGTTCAGTCGACTGATAAAATCATTAGTCAACTGCTGCTAAATTTCCAGAAAACAGACATTTTGCCCGGTCGACTGATAAAACCTTCGGTCGACTAATTTGACGAAAATGACATTTTGTTTAGAAAATTTGGCGCGAAAGGATTAGTCGACTGGTGAGTCTATTGGTCGACTAATAAACACGAAAAATTAAATAAAGAGTTTTCTAAAAAGATTTTCATGAAGGGTTCTTTTAGAAAAGTTTTTCTAAAGACTTTTTAGGTGAAATACAACCGAAATATGCACTCTAAGTAAGGCTCTTACAAGAATCTAAGACTTTTAATGAATTTAACATTTGCACACTAGTCTTCAAAGATTCTTCATCGAATTCTTCAATGCTTGTCATCTTTCTTCATTGCCTTAGCTGAAATGCAGTTGATTCACTTGTTCATTATCAAAACCTTGTACTTGAAGTATCATGTACGGCTTCATTGTCGTAACATCATCCACCAGTCTTCAACTTGACAATGATTGAGAGATCCTTTTTGCAAATATTTAATTGCGGCTTAAATGACTGAGGAGATATGGATTGGGTGAATTCTTTTTATCGCTCAGGATATTTCTACTACCTGATTGCCAGAAAGTCATCTTTAAACATGCGCCATAGCTATAATCAATATCGATTCGCTTCTTGCTTTTCAACATCATTGAATATTTCTTTCGCTAACCATCCCAAGGATATTTCTTACATCCTTTTGGTTGATCAACAGAGAAAAGATTTGAATTTTATCTTTTTTCACAAAAAGTTTCACCCTTTTGGAAAGAATACTAGAGGTAATCTTAGGTGATTCTCTTGGGCAATAAAATATTGGAATCAATGAATATTTTTAGCAGATTGGCAAAGTTTTCGAGAATCCTTTATGAAATAATCACTCAATATCAATTTTGATGGGACCTTGAGATCTCGACCAGTAAAATTGAATTTTGACTTGACAGACCAGCTCGAAAGCATGATTTTGATTGACTGACCAGCTTGAAAGCAGGATTTTGTTTGACCGACCAGCTCGAAAGTAGGATTTTGTTTGACCGACCAGCTCGAAAGCAAGATTTTGCTTGACCGACCAGCTCGAAAGCATGATTTGTTTGACCAACCAGCTCAAAAGCAGGATTTGTTTGACCGACCAGCTCGAAAGCAGGATTTGGTTGACCCACTAGCTCAAAAGCAGGATTTTGTTTGACCGACCAGCTCGAAAGCAGGATTTGTTTGACCAACCAGCTCAAAAGCAGGATTTTGTTTTGACTTACCAGCTCGAAAGCAGGATTTTATTGATCGGCCAACCCGAAAGTAGGATTTGTTTCACCGACTAGCTCGAAAGCAGGATTTTGTTTGACCAACCAGCTCGAAAGCAGGATTTGTTTGACCGACCAGCTGAAAAGCAGGATTTGTTTGACCGACCAGCTTCAAAGCAAAATTTTTTTTTACCGACCAGCTCAAAAGTAGGATTTGTTTGACCAACCAGCTCGAAAGCAGGATTTTGTTTTGACTTACCAGCTCGAAACTAGGATTTTTTTGACCGGCCAGCTCGAAAGCAGGATTTGTTTGACCGACCAGCTCAAAAGCAGGATTTGTTTGACCGACCAGCTTAAAAGCAGGATTTTGTTTGACCAACCAGCTCGAAAGCAAGATTTTGTTTGACCAACCAGCTCGAAAGCAAGATTTTTTTGACCAACCAGCTCGAAAGTAGGATTTTATTTTGACTTACCAGCTCGAAAGCCGGATTTTATTGACCGACCAGCTCAAAAGCAGGATTTGCTTGACCGACCAACTCAAAAGCAGGATTTGTTTGACCGACTAGCTCGAAAGTAGGATTTATTTGACCGACCAGCTCGAAAGCAAGAATTGTTTGACCTACCAGCTCGAAAGCAAAATTTTGTTTTGACTTACCAGCTCGAAAGCAGGATTTGATTGACCCACCAACTCGAAAGCAGGATTTGTTTGACCAACCAGCTCGAAAGCAGGATTTGTTTGACTGACCAGCTCGAAAGCAGGATTTGATTGACCGACCAGCTCGAAAGCATAATTTGTTTGACCGACCAGCTCGAAAGGACGATTTGATTGACCGACCAGCTCGAATGCAGGATTTGTTTGACCGACTAGCTTGAAAGCAGGAATTTGTTTGACCGACCAGCTCGAAAGCAGGATTTTGTTTTGACTTATCAGCTCGAAAGCAGTATTTTATTGACCGACCAGCTCGAAAGTAGGATTTGTTTGACCGACCAGCCCGAAATCCGAATTTGATTGACAGACTAGCTTGAAAGCAGAATTTGATTAACCGACTAGCTTGAAAGCAGAATTTGATTAACCGACTAGCTCGTAAGCAGAATTTGATTGACCGACCAGCTCAAAAGCAGGATTTGTTTGACCGACCAACTCGAAAGCAAGATTTGTTTAACCGACCAGCTCAAAAGCAAGACTTTGTTTTGATCGACCAGCTCAAAAGGAGGATTTTTTTGACCGATCAGCTCGAAAGCAGGATTTGTTTGACCGACCAGCTCAAAAGCAGGATTTGTTTGACCAACCAGCTCTGAAGCATGATTTTTGAAGGACCGTTATAGAGGGTTGCATTGTTTCTATGAATGGTCTGAGGATTATCCCTTATCCTGAATGGGAAGCTCAGGTTTATCCCTTAACCTGAAGAAGAAAGAGAAATTTTAAAGAGAATAAACCTGAAGCTTGAATTTAGAAGGGAAATTCTTTAATGAAGGATTTTTTATTTAAATGGACCATCATAGTTAGCTGTATGTGGTCTATTTTTCAAGATTAACCCCTTATCCTGGACGGGGATGAAAGAAATACCTCGTTATAAGGAGGTTCAAGTTTATCCCTTAACCTGAAAGGGAATGAAGAAACTGAGGAGAATTTTTTAGGAAATCATGGAAAATGATTCAGGTTTATCCCTTAACCTGAGCGGGAAACAGGATTGATGAGAATTATTGGAAATTGATGAAGAAATTGATAAGAAATTGAAATGATTTTATTTGATCTTGCCTGCATACAAGGTTTTTGAAAATGAATTTTCATAAAATAATAAAAATAAATGCCCAGTATAACGGGGAAGGAAGAGTAGTAATATTTAAAAAGGGCTATTTGAGAAAATATAACAATAATAGGAGAATGAGCTTCTTTGTGAACTTTGGAGAATATCTACAAAGGAAGGCAAGAAGAATTTTTCAGGAGAAATCATTCATTGCAAAATATATAGTGCATGAGGGTTAAGAGAATACAATGAAAGTGTCATCCAGATATAAGAAAAAATGATGATTCCATTGATGAGTAAGGCTGATAATGAGAACTGAATATTTACAAGCATTTGACTAAAGGACGCAAAAGACTGGGACTGACTTGCTCCTATAAGATGACTGACATAAAGAAAGAAAGCAGAAAAACTTTGGCATGGTTCGAGAAAGGCTAGGTCAGTACGGCCGGCTGATCTTCTTCTTCAACAGGGAGGCTCTAGTCAACGCAGTCTTGAACGATACTTTTGAAGATGAAGCATCGCTCAGTATCGTGCCTCATAGCTCGGTGGAATTTGCAGAAGAGATCTTTTCATTTCCCTAGGGTGACCAAAAGATCAGCAATCCTTGGAAGTTTAAAAAGGTAGAGAAATAAGAGGTATTTAGTAAATAATCTTTTGTTTAGTAGGGGAGTAAAGTGAAATTTTCAAAAGTAGTGGGAGTTGTGGATAACTCCGCCTGTGTATAACTGTTTAGTTATACACTGCCGGTCCCAAGCCTGGATAAAGGAGGAGGGTTGCGGTAGGCCGGTGACAGCGAGCATAAAAACTTAGTCATACCCTATGAATATGAACCAATATGAGAATTTTGTTGGGGCGTTCCCTACTGAGCGACACGCTGTACTCTATAGGCCCGGAGGCAGTGATAAATGGGCAAGGGTTGCAAGGTCGTCGCTCGGAAGCGACGCGTCACACAGGCGCCCGGGTGTGGTGTCAAATAGGCAAGGGTTCCCTTATTTTGTTGGACGGGTGGGGGTAAAGAAGTTAGTCCAAGACCATAAAATTAGGTTAGCCACTTGGAACATAGGATCTTTAACTGGTAAGTTGGTAGAGTTAGTAGATGTTATGTGTAGGAGAAAGATTGATATTTTATGTCTACAAGAGACCAAATGGGTAGGTGAGAAAGCAAAAGTGATAGAACCCTGGGGATATAAGATTTGGTATACAGGAATAAATAGGAATAGGAATGGAGTAGGGATTGTTATGAGTCGTGAGTTTATAGATAATGTAGTTGAGGTTAGTAGGAAGGGTGATAGGATTTTACTTATTAAATTAGTATTATGTACGAATATTATTAATATTATTAGTGTTTATGCACCTCAAGTAGGTTTAGATGATTCCATTAAGCGTCAATTTTGGGAAGATTTAGATGGAGTAGTACAAGGGATATCTTATGGAGAAAGGCTTTTCATTGGCGGTGACCTTAATGGGCATGTAGGCATTAGTAGGGATGGATTTGAGAGTATCCATGGAGGCTATGGTATAGGAGAAAGAAACAAAAGTGGAGAAAGGATTTTAGATTTTGGTTTATGATCTTAGCAAACACTTGGTTTAGGAAGAGGGAGTCTCACCTAGTAACATTTAAAAGTGGGGTTAATACGAGTCAAATAGATTTTTTCCTACTTAGAAAGAGAGATAGGGGCTGTTGCATCACTTCTAAGGTTATACAGGGAGAAAGTGTAGCTACACAACATAGAGTCTTAATTTTAGATCTTAGAATTAGACAATACCACAAAAGGGATAAACATATGATAGATCCTAGAATTAAGTGGTGGGCACTGAAAGAAGCTAAACAAGGAATGTTTGTAGAGCGGGTAGTTAAGGAAGTTGATTGGTGTCTCGAGGAGGATTCAGAATCTATGTGGAATAAGATAGCGGGTGGCATGAGAAAGGTGGCTAAGGAGGTATTGTGTAACGCCCCGGATTTCCAAAACTAAGCTAAGTTAAAATTTTCATGAATTTCTTTTTTTTTTCTTTGCAGCGGAACTTAGAAAAGCTTTTAGCAGCGGAATAAGACGATAATGAGTCGTCGGTTTTAGAAAACTCCGAGCACGTTGCAGGTATGTGGCCAAGCAACTCATTGACCACCAAAGTGTTCCATTTTATCGAAAACCACATGTTTATTACAACACTACTGCTTAGAAAAGCAGTGTAGGTTCAATAAAAGGAAGCAGTACAACTCTGTCTAGAGAAACCCTCGAACTCGATGCCGCCTTGCTCCGCATATCGCCATGTAGGTCCAGAATCTGAAATCCCCATAACACGGGGTTAGAACCACTCAAGGTCTGGTAAGTAAGCGAACACCTATCTATTCAACTCAAGTAAATGTATAGACCACTCAGGGTCGCAGTTCGTAATACGACGCTCAAGCCTCCATGACTTAGCGTATATCGCAAGAGCCTCCTCAGGGCTATGAGTTGAACATTCACGCAAGTCTTCATGACTTCGCATAAGCCTTTTCAATGTTGTGAGTTAGAATAACCGCTTAAGTCTTTACGACTTAGCTTTGACCTCTTCAGGGACACGAATGGATGTCTAGCTCAAGCCTTTATGCTTGGCACACCCGTATCCTACGAATCTAAGAACAACTCTCCGAGCTTCGCTTAGTCGTACGGATATCAGTGGGGTTCTTCCCCAATCGGTCCAGTAGTATACCGACCATGACACCTTCACAAAGGTTATACAGGACTGACTCAACAACGTACATACACACATACATTCAAAGTATCGTTGTACCTAAGCTAATGCTTTGTTTCAATAATTGCACCTCCCCCTGGGCTTAGGGGACTCATATTTGGGCGACAACACGACGATCTGGGGGTTGATTATTCCATGTATTTTAGATACCCCAGAGGCCTGTTGACCCCATCCCCTAGTAGGACGGTAAAGCATACCAGAAGAGATCCGTACTAGGTATCCGAATGCATTCTGCTACTGCAGTAGTTGGGTTCAATCCTTATATATTTAAGGATAACCACGACCTCCATACCTCTGAGTGATGGAGGCCATCAATGAACTCTATCAGGTTCGGGTGAAATATGTCACTCCAGGCTGCGCCATCACCGTCTTCCTCGGTGAGAAATTCTGAAAGGGGCCTGTCAGTCTTACAATTACTTGACGAACATTGCATGCCTATAGGGCAGCCTTTGAGAAGTATGTACCCGACCCCAATCAACCACACGGTTTTCACCGTGTAACAAAGGTTTTATTTATATGCATGCTTAACTCTGCTCTCGGCACTTCGGCCTTGACGAGCACTTCACCTCTTTCGGTGGAAACAACACACTCCAGCTCAGCGGCCCTTACGAGTCTGGTTGTCTGATAATTCTCAATGAGCATGCACATGACTCGATCTCTACGGATCGGCTACTCGGCGTATTCTTACGCAACAAGCTTAGGACCTCGTCAAGGCGCTACCACTACTTCGGCGCAACGGCTCTTACAAGTATGGTGCCCTTGCAGGTGTCAAGGAGACGAGTCATTCTGACATCGTTCCAACAAAGGGCATCGTTGTGCCACTTAACTGGTTCTGGCAGCTCCTTTGCCAACCATTCTGTCAACACCTCCTCTGCTCTTCCGGCAGTGGTGTGACGAACCTTTCTACATCGTAGAAGGCGTTCCATAAACTGGGTAGCACTTCTGCTACGTTCTTTCTGAGCTATTCTTAGCTAATTCAGAAATTTCAGCAGCACTTCCTCTCTTTAACGGAGAAAGCGTGTGTTTTCTCTTATCCATTTCAGCGGCATCTCCCCTCTTTGGTGGGAAATCGCTACGCTTAACTCGGGAAATGGATGTGCACCGTTGTGCGTACTTTGCATCCATTAAGGTTGCAGGAACCCTGGGCCATAGCCAGGCCATACGTAATTGACTTAGTCTTTACGTAAAGAGCATTTTGCCAAAAACCGAAGCCTTTCCAATAGGGGCTTCATTCGTCAAGCAGAATCTTGAACGAGGAGCGGTAAGGGAATCGCATGGGCGATTTGGAGTTGATCTCCATTTGAACGCTTATTTACGCGCCATATATGTAGTATAAGCAGAAGCCTGTGCTTTATACAACGGCGGCGTAAAGGAAATGCATATACTATTGTTCAGGGTATGTAACTGAACGAAATATTCTACATATATAACAAAATAGAAGCCTTAGCATTGTTCGACACGACGACGTAAGTAAATACATTGCAGAAAGCAGGAGCCTTGGCATCGTTCGACGCAACGGCGTAAGTAAATGCATAATCGGAAGTACAGTAATTGGAAGTGCAGAAAACAGGGAGCCTTGGCATCATACGACGTGACGGCAAAGGTAAATTACATAGCCTGTGCGATATAGGACGCGTCGGCAGAATCAACAGATATACACCTAGATCTGTATCCAACGATAGTTACGAGGCAAGCGAGTGAACACCGAAGTGTCCTAGAGGGCTCAACCAAGAACTAGGGCGAGATACTATTTTTGAAGAACGCATATACTGCGCATTCGAACATATATATCTGACGATAGTTACGAGGCGAGCGCGTGAACACCGAAGTATCCGAGAGGGCTCAACCAAGAACTAAAGCAAGATACTACTTCAGAAAGTATATGCTATATACAAACAATCAAATACTTGAAAGAGATGGATTAATGAAGCGAACTTACTTCAATTTGAGGAAGAAACGACTCCGATTGCTTCAAACGCTTCGAACGAGGCTCGACTTCGAAAAAGGATCAATTCCAAACTTCGGACGAAAAAGAACTTGGACTTTGACTTTGAACCAAACCAGGTTAAAGTCAAGTCAACTGGGTTCATACTTAGGTCAGGTAGGTTCAGACCTAGGTCAGGTGGGTTAGGACCAAGTCACCCAGGCTAAGACCAGATCAGGCAGGCTCAGGCTAAGTCAGGCAGGCTCAGACCTACTGGGCTAGGTAGGGGAGGTTTTAGAAAGTAGGAGAGAGAAAGAGGAGGCTAGAAAGGGGGGGGGACGATTTTTTCTAAAGGGGAGGACCTTTATTTATAGATTCTGAAACTTGGGCCCCAAGTTTCAGAATCTCCGTTTTACCCTTGGCTATTCCGGAAATTCCAAGAGGTTCCTTGAAGTGGGGCCCAATTGGATATTTCCATGGGATATTATTGTGGGTCCCACCAGATATTTTCTGAGGAATATTTCTGTGGGTCCCACCAATATTTTCGCGGGTCCGGCAAAAAGTTGAGTTTTCGGCATTTTTTTTTTCGAAAAATTCTGAGTAGGCCATTATCTTCGTATTGATGTAACTAAGAAAGTTGGCTCGCAGGAATCTCTTGATTTCGATCAGGGAGGAAGTTATGACCTCCAGAGTGTTTGAGCATATATTCGTGAAGATACGAATATCCTAAGTATATCTGGGTTGTAGGAATCGGTTCGATTCGCTTTACGGTAAAAACACTATTTTTCACTAGAAAATGCCTCAAAATTTTATTCAGAGTTATCTGAAAAATTGTGGGTCTTACGTCACTACCCCCTTAAAGGAAATTTCGTCCGCGAAATTCAGTTAAGAGTACTAAGTGCGTAACTCGGGATATTTCTCCCATATGTTCAATTCATAATTTTATTCACTTAGTTCAACATTGTATTTATTCCAATCATAAACTCATATCATGATTCATGATCGATGAGGTATTCTTCTCATATCTGAGTTCAAATTATGCTACAACCACGACAGTTCTGTTGAATCAATGTTCTTCCAACCGGCTATCAACATAGCCATCTTGTGTAACTATTTCATACACACAGATCATTCTTCTTGAGATTAACCATATTGGAATAAGTTCCATGTCAGACTACCTGGTATTGGAAACGTACCTCCTCACAGGTTCGCCTTCGTCAGACTTACCTGATATTGGATCAGTACACCCTCATAGAATCATACTAGCCAAGCTACTGGTTTTGGAACATATACACTCGCACGGAGCTGTATACCCTCACAGGCTCACTCTGGCTAGACGATCTGATCTTGAATATGTAAAACCTCACAGGACTCTCTTCTTGGGAACAATTCCTCGATGACTTATTTTATTAAGTAACTTTTAACGTTTTAATTACGCAAACTTAATTTCTCAATCATGGGGTCTATAGCCATCAACTTTTGGGCATAAGCACTTAAGATTTAATTTAACAAATCCAAAAATTACTTTAGAGAGAAAGGATACATATCGATCCAGATGACCGTACACAAGGTCATAAGCCACTTGTCTCAAGCATTCATTAGATCTTGTCTTTCAATCGCTTTTTACCCATTACAACTCTATCTATCAAGGTATCCAGATTCCTTGATATGGTCATCATTCGTGAGTTGTTCGGCTGTCACCGCATAGACACGACCTGCCACAGGTTTCTGCTCTATCCTGGGTAGTGATAGTCGTTGTTGTTGTGTTTGTTGAGAGGGTCCTCCAGATCCCATATTTCTTCGTTGAAGATCTGAGGCCTTCTTGCGACATTCTCTTACACGATGCCCTGGTTTGCCGCAAAACAGGCAACCTCCCGTATCGCGAGGACAAACCCCTCCGGGATGATCAGAGCTACACCTCGGGCATCAATAATTAGGCTGTTGGTAGGGCTGATTAGCTTCTACCATCTGTAATGGCCGCTCAGCCGGTGGAGTAAAGTTGTTCTCCTGAAAATCCCTCTTATAAAAAGTTGGTCGTGATTCCTGGCCATCGGAGAACGTCCTCTTGTTGTTCCCATTACTTGCTACCGGTCGCTTTACTACGACCCCTTTGCATCGCTCCCAGTCTGTGCTAATCTTTGAAGCTGCTGCCACAGCGGCTTAAAATGTTTGGGGCATGCTAGTTATAACTCGAGATCGTAGTCCTTCCCGAAATCCGTTGATATATTTATCGGCCCTCTCCTTGTCAGTATCGAATAACCGAGAGCAGTACCGCTCAAGGTTCTGAAACTTGGTAGTATAGTCGATAAGACTCATACCACCCTGCTCTAGTTCCAGAAACTTCATCTTTTTCTTATTTCTGGAGTGCAACGAGAAATAGTTATCCAAGAAAGTTCTCTGAAAATCATCCCAAGGGATGACTTCAAGCTGAGAGAACTAGATTATCTTAGTGGTATCCCACCACTTCCGTGCGATGTCTTTCAGCCTATATGTGCCGAAGTTTGTCTTTTTTCCTTCCGGTACTCCAGTACAAGGAAAGCGCGCTCTGTCTTCTCGATCCAGCTTTCTGCAAGCTCTAGATCGGCACTACCAACAAAAACAGGTGGGTCGAGTTTGAGGAACTTTTCATATGTTATTCCTCCAAGGTTCTCATTGCGAGGTGGGCTAGTGCTTGCCTTGATTCACGAATGGCAGACACAAGCCTGTTGAGCGTCTCTAGCAGGAAGCCCTGTGTATGGGACTCCTCGCTCGGCATGGTTCTCCTCGTCCTAGGAGCCATTTATCTATTCACACAAATATACCCAAATCAGAAAAAGTGTAAGATTTATACTTACAGTGCGATACCGCAAACATGACGGATCTTGAACCAGGTTTCTCAGACACATGCTCTGATACCAATTCTGTAACGCCCCGGATTTCCAAAACTAAGCTAAGTTAAAATTTTCATGAATTTCTTTTTTTTTTTCTTTGCAGCGGAACTTAGAAAAGCTTTTAGCAGCGGAATAAGACGATAATGAGTCGTCGATTTTAGAAAACTCCGAGCACGTTGCAGGTATGTGGCCAAGCAACTCATTGACCACCAAAGTGTTCCATTTTATCGAAAACCACATGTTTATTACAACACTACTGCTTAGAAAAGCAGTGCAGGTTCAATAAAAGGAAGCAGTACAACTCTGTCTAGAGAAACCCTGGAACTCGATGCCGCCTTGCTCCGCATATCGCCACACAGGTCCAACACCTGAAATCCCCATAACACGGGGTCAGAACCACTCAAGGTCTGGTAAGTAAGCGAACACCTATCTATTCAACTCAAGTAAATGTATAGACCACTCAGGGTCGCAGTTCGTAATACGACGCTCAAGCCTGCATGACTTAGCGTATATCGCAAGAGCCTCCTCAGGGCTATGAGTTGAACATTCACGCAAGTCTTCATGACTTCGCATAAGCCTTTTCAATGCTGTGAGTTAGAATAACCATTCAAGTCTTTACGACTTAGCTTTAAACTCTTTAGGGTCACGAATGGATGTCTAGCTCAAGCCTTTATGCTTGGCACACCCGTATCCTACGAATCTATGGACAACTCTCCGAGCTTCGCTTAGTCGTACGGATATCAGTGGGGTTCTTCCCCAATCGGTCCAGTAGTATACCGACCATGACACCTTCACAAAGGTTATGCAGGACTGACTCAACAACGTACATACACGCATACATTCAAAGTATCGCTGTACCTAAGCTAATGCTTTGTTTCGATAATTGCACCTCCCTCTGGGCTTAGGGGACTCATATCTGGGCGACAACGCGACGATCTGGGGGTTGATTATTCCATGTATTTTAGATACCCCAGAGGCCTGTTGACCCCATCCCCCTAGTAGGATGGTACAGCATACCAGAAGAGATCCGTACTAGGTATCTGAATGCATTCTGCTACTGCAGTAGTTGGGTTCAATCTTTAGATATTTAAGGCTAACCACGACCTCCATACCTCTGAGTGACGGAAGCCATCAATGAACTCTATCAGGTTCGGGTGAAATATATGTCACTCCAGGCTGCGCCATCACCGTCTTCCTCGGTGAGAAATTCTGAAAGGGCCCTGCCGGTCTTACAATTACTTGACGAACATTGCATGCCTATAGGGTAGCCTTTGAGAAGTATGTACCCGACCCCAATCAACCACACGGTTTTCACCGTGGAACAAAGGTTTTATTCATATGCATGCTTAACTCTGCTCTAGGCACTTCGGCCTTGACGAGCACTTCACCTCTTTCGGTGGAAACAACACACTCCGGCTCAGCGGCCCTTACGAGTCTGGTTGTCTGATAATTCTCAATGAGCATGCACATGACTCGATCTCTACGGATCGGCTACTCGGCGTATTCTTACGCAACGAGCTTAGGACCTCGTCAAGGCGCTACCACTACTTCGGCGCAACGGCTCTTATAAGTATGGTGCCCTTGCAGGTGTCAGAGACGAGTCATTCTGACATCGTTCCAACAAAGGGCATCGTTGTGCCACTTAACTGGTTCTGGCAGCTCATTTGCCAACCATTCTGTCAACACCTCCTCTGCTCTACTGGCACTGGTGTGATGAACCTTTCTACATCGTAGAAGGCGTTCCATAAACTGGGTAGCACTCCTGCGACGTTCTTTCTGAGTTATTCTTAGCTCCTTCAGAAATTTTAGTAGCACTTTCTCTCTTTAACGGAGAAAGCGTGCGTTTTCTCTTATCTATTTCAGCGGCATCTCCCCTCTTTGGTGGGAAATCACTACGCTTTACTCAGGAAATGGATGGACACCGTTGTGCGTACTTTGCATATATTAAGGTTGCAGGAACCCTGGGCCATAACCTGGCCATACGTAATTGACTTAGTCTTTACGTAAAGAGCATTTTGCCAAAAACCGAAGCCTTTCCAATAGGGGCTTCATTCGTCAAGCAGAATCTTGAACGAGGAGCGGTAAGGGAATCGCATGGGCGATTTGGAGTTGATCTCCATTTGAACGCTTATTTACGCGCCATATATGTAGTATAAGCAGAAGCCTATGCTTTATACAGCGGCGGCGTAAAGGAAATGCATATACTATTGTTCAGGGTGTGTAACTGAACGAAATATTCTACATATATAACAAAATAGAAGCCTTGGCATCGTTCGACGCAACGGCGTAAGTAAATACATTGCAGAAAGCAGGAGCCTTGGCATCGTTCGACGCGACGGCGTAAGTAAATGCATAATCGGAAGTACAATAATCGGAAGTGCAGAAAACAGGGAGCCTTGGCATCATACGACGCGACGGCAAAGGTAAATTACATAGTCTGTGCGATATAGGATGCGTCGGCAGAATCAACAGATATACACCTAGATCTGTATCCAACGATAGTTACGAGGCGAGCGAGTGAACACCGAAGTGTCCTAGAGGGCTCAACCAAGAACTAGGGCGAGATACTATTTTTGAAGAACGCATATACTGCGCATTCGAACATATATATCCGACGATAGTTACGAGGCGAGCGCGTGAACACCGAAGTATCCTAGAGGGCTCAACCAAGAACTAAAGCAAGATACTACTTCAGAAAATATATGCTATATACAAACAATCAAATACTTAAGAGAGATGGATTAATAAAGCGAACTTACTTCAATTTGAGGAAGAAACGACTCTGATTGCTTCAAACGCTTCGAACGAGGCTCGACTTCGAAAAAGGATCAACTCCAAACTTCGAACGAAAAAGGACTTGGACTTTGACTTTGAACCAAACCAGGTTCAAGTCAAGTCAACTGGGTTCAGACTTAGGCAGGTAGGTTCAGACCTAGGTCAGGTGGGTTAGGACCAGGTCAACCATGCTAAGACCAGATCAGGCAGGCTCAGGCTAAGTCAGGCAGGCTCAGACCTACTGGGCTAGGTAGGGGAGGTTTTAGAAAGTAGGAGAGAGAAAGAGGAGGCTAGAAAGGGGGGGGACAATTTTTTCTAAAGGGGAGGGATTTTATTTATAGATTCTGAAACTTGGGCCCCAAGTTTAGAATATCCTTTTTACCCTTGGCTATTCCGGAAATTCTAAGAGGTTCCTTAGAGTGGGGCCCACTTGGATATTTCCTTGGGATATTTTTGTGGGTCCCACCAAATATTTTTTGAGGAATATTTTTGTGGGTCCCACCAATATTTTCGCGAGTCCCGCAAAAAGTTGAGTTTTCGGCATTTTTTTCTGAAAAATTTTGAGTAGGCCATTATCTTCGTATTGATGTAACTAAGAAAGTTGGCTCGCAGGAATCTCTTGATTTCGATCAGGGAGGAAGTTATGACCTCCAGAGTGTTTGAGCATATATTCATGAAGATACGAATATCCTAAGTATATTTGGGTCGTAGGAATCGGTTCGATTCGCTTTACGGTAAAAACACTATTTTTCACTAGAAAATGCCTCAAAAATTTATTGAGAGTTATCTGAAAAATTGCGGGTCTTACATATTGGGTGAGTCTAAAGGCGGTGCACTGCTAGGTAAGGATACATCGTGGTGGAATGAGGATGTCAAATTAGCTATTAAGGTTAAAAGAGAGTGTTATAGAAATCTAAGTAAAAATCGTGATAATGAGAATTTGGAGAAGTATATGATAGCAAAGAAGGAAGCTAAAAAAGTAGTTCGGAACGCGAGGGATAAGGTATATAAGGAGGTTTATGACAAGTTGGATACCAAAGAGGGTGAGAATGATATTTATAGGCTTGCAAAGATGAGAGATAGGAAATCGAGGGATTTGGGTATTGTTAGATGTATCAAAGATGAAACGCAAAGGGTTTTAGTCAAAGATGAGGAGATTAAGGAGAGATAAAAAGATTACTTTGATAAGCTATTTAATGAAAGTCATGCTCAAGATCTTGGAGACTTTTCAATTCCTTTTCATGAGATGAATCGTGACTTCATGCGCAAGATTCAAAAGAAAGAAATTGCAGAGGCTTTCAAGAAAATGAAATCAAGAAGGGCAGTTGGCCCAGATGGTATACCTATCGAGGCTTGGAAATGCTTGGGAGAGAAAGGTTTAGAATGGTTGACAAATCTTTTTAACAAGATTTGGCGGACAAATAAGATGCCTAATGAGTGGAGGAAGAGTACTTTGGTGCCTCTATATAAGAATAAGGGTGATATACAAGATTGCACAAACTATCGTGGTATAAAACTCATGAGTCATACTATGAAACTTTGGGAGAGGGTGATTGAGTCTAGGTTGAGGAAGATTGTCATGATATCGGAGAATCAATTTGGTTTTATGCCTGGAAGATCAACTATGGAAGCTATACATCTTCTTAGACAACTTATTGAGAGAAATAGAGAGAGGAACAAAGATTTGCATATGGATTTTATTGATTTGGAGAAGGCTTACGATAGAGTACCTAGGGATGTTCTCTGGTGGACAATGATGAAGAAAGGTGTTTCTCTCAAGTACATTAGTATAATTAAAGATATGTATGAAGGAGTAGTAACCAATGTCCGCACTTGTGGAGGGGTGACAACCAATTTTCCTATAACGGTTGGGTTACATCAAGGATCTGCTTTAAGCCCTTTCCTATTTGCTATAGTGATGGATGAGCTTACGAGATCAATTCAAGAAAATGTGCCGTGGTGTATGTTGTTTGCTGATGATATTGTTTTGATTGATGAGTCTAGAGTTGGGGTTAATGCTAAGTTAGAATTATGGAGACAGACATTGGAAGCAAGAGGTTTTAAGTTGAGTAAGAGTAAGACAGAATACATGGAATGTCGATTTAGTAAGCAACAAAGTAGTGATGGGAGTGTAGTGAAGCTTGGTGAGCACGAAATACCAGTGGATGATTCTTTCAAATATTTGGGATCTATCATTCAAAAGTATGGAGAAATTGATGGAGATGTAAATCATAGGATAAAGGTTTGGTGGATGAAATGGAAGAGTGCAACAAGAGTGTTGTGCGATCGTAGAATGTCATTGCGGTTGAAGGGAAAGTTTTATAGGATGACTATTAGGCCCGCTTTACTATATAGTACGGAATGTTGGGCTGCCAAGAGACATCATATTCAAAAAATGAGTGTAGCTGAGATGCGTATGCTGAGATGGATGTGTGGAAATACAATAAAAGAAAAGATTCAGAACGAGGAGATACGTAAGAAGGTAGGTGTTGCACCCATTGAAAATAAGATGAGAGAGAATCGTTTACGGTGGTTTGGACATATTCGACAAAGTCCTAATGATGCTCCAGTTAGAAGGATGGAGAAATGGGAAAATATATTAGTTAAAAGAGGTCGGGGTAGGCCTAGGAAGACATGGATGGAGGTGATAAGAAAGGATATGAATGCTTTGAACCTCACCGAGGACATGGCATTGGATAGAAATGAATGGAGGAGAAGGATTCATGTGGAAGACCGATAATGATTTTCTTTGTTGGTTCATATCGCCGATGCCAATTGTTTTGCGATGAAGGCATAGTTGTTGTTGATGTTGTTGTAGTAGTGGGAGTTGTGGTAATTTTACCACAACTACCACTCAAACTTCTTTAAAATCAAACGTAGAGGAGAGGCGAAAGGGTCTTCCCCCTTGCAACGCCCCTCTTTCCTTCCCTCTCTTTTCTCTTCCTCTCTTCTTTCCTTTTCCCCTTTCATTCTTCTCTGGTAGAGCAACATACCGGCGGTGGCGCAAACGGTGGAGGCCACCCTCTTTTCCCAACCAAGATCGTAAGTAGATCATTTTCCCCCTTCTTCCTCATCTTCTCCTTCTTCCCTCTTCTCCTCTTTCAATTCATGCTTTAGGATTAGTTTGATTTGATCAAAAACAAAAAAAAAATAGATTAAGCCTCTTCTGTTGTAATTAGTTTTACCGTTCTTTTTTTTTATTTTCATTTGAGCATTCTAGCATTCAACGATTTCACTTTTTAGCATTTTAGCATTTTTCATTTTTGTTTTTGTTAGCATATGCGTGTTTTGATTCTGCTATATTCCATTTCTTTTATTTTGTTTCATTTCTATAATTTTGTGATTCTTGTTTTATTTCCTTTGCAACATTCTATTCTTTGCACCGCACATTGCATCTCATGTTTTCCGCATTGCATTGATCCATCCTCTGCACAACGTAGCATCACGACACACAACATCATCCGATCATCTATTGCATCTTCAACATCAGATTTGATTTAGCATTTTTGCATCTGCATTGTTTTTATAGCAGATTATGATCTGCATTCTGCATCCAGCTCTGATTTACATTCTCATCAATTGCATTCATCATCATGTTTCCCTCTTGTCCTTTTTAACCTGCACAACATCCCTGCATCGGCATCCCTGCATTCATTTGTTTTGTATTCAGCACGTTTTGTGTTTTAAGTCATAGCATATCATCTGCTGTAATTTGCTTGATCGACATTGTCATTCCATTAGCAGATCTGAGTTGCAATTGGATCCTCTGCATCGGTTCACTGAAGCTTAGGATTTGCATTCCTGGACTTTCGTCACTTTATTCACCATCATGTCTGATTTGCTTCTCAGCACACTGTCGAGATACCTGTATAGTTCATGCCATACATTGTGATGCATTACTGCATAGTGGCATTTCCTTTATATTGTCTAGTTTAGCTAGCTTATGCTTTGTTTTTATTTCTGTAATCGCATAAGCATTTTCCTCGTATGTTTTGAGTTTCATGTTATTCATCTCATATTCTAGAATTTGTTGCTTTCAATTTTTGCACTTTATTCTAGAGTTTGTTGCTTTCACATTGATGCATTTTCAATTTTACATTCATCTCGTATTTATCTTATGCTTTCAATTTCTGTATTGTTTTTATTCCTTGTATACTCTAGCATTTAGGGTTTAATTTTGCATTCATTCCATTACATTCTCAAGTTTGTATGTGTAGTTAGTACACTTTTCATTTTAGCATTCATTTAGTGCACTTATTTTCTTGCTTACGTAGTCTCTTTGCATTTCGTGTAGTGTCCTTTACTTAGTTCTATCATATTCTAGAGGTTAGTTCATTTCTGTATTTACGTTCTTTGTAGCATAGGTGTTAGTTTTCCTTTTGTGCTACTTGTGTGCTCGTGTTATGCAGGAAGACATGGAGTAGAAGCAAGCAAGTGATACATTGAGCACGCATCCTACACGTGACACAAAGCATGAGTGCAGAAGACACTTTTGTTTTCTTTTAGAATTAGGAATTTAATTCAATTTTTGGGTTTGTAATAAAATCATTTTAAACCCTCTGTGTAGGGTAAACATTTGATGTAATAACTAAGTAGTTTTATTTTCTTGTACTTTTCCATTTTGGGCAATAAAGTGTAGTTTAGTTGTGTGTTTGAATACAAGTATCTCTCGTTCCTTGAGATTGACCCGAACTCCACCACTCGTGCGAGCCGGCTTTATTTTTTTGGTGTCTGGCTTTCACGTGCTTTTCACTTAAAAATATTTCAAAAATCAATTTCACAAAAAGAGATATCAAATTTTGGCGTCATTGCGGGGGAACGGCGAAATACAAGTATTCACTTTATTGTCTATTGTATGCACGTATTTTTAGGTTGTTTAGTTACATTTCAGTTTATTACTTAATATTGTTTAGTTTACATTCCTGCTTATTATCTAGGGTTGTTTAGTTTGTTTTTCGCATTTTGGCTTAGAATCACGTGTGTGCATACCGTAGAGATGAGCTTACTTTTCTCCACAGCCCACCCACTAGGATCCCAGGTGACTGTGTATGATTGGTACTGTGCACATAGATTTCATTTTTTGCATAATCCCTGTTGTGTGCAACTGCGTGGTGTTTATTTTTTTCTCGCTTTTTAGCTTTGTTTTTTGTTTACTCGCTTTGTGGTTTGTGTGGTTTGGCCGCTTAGTGGGTTAGTTAGGTAGAAAACCCAAAGTTAGGATGTTTGTCACACCAGTCTACTCTATTGGTGCATGCAAAGGCGACAATCGCTCAACCCCGAGCTAGTTGAGTCTTTTGAGGATCCTGAGTGTCTCATTAGGAGAACACCTCATCCCATCACCATAGCCAACGATCAACCATTGATTCATCCTCTTAAGGAGTATTTCATGCCAAATCAGTATACTCCCGCCTCCTGCATCACGAGACCTGATGTAGGAGAGAGTCATTTTGAGATTAAGGTCAGCGTTATCCAAATGTTACCTTCGTTCTATGGCCTTAGCAATGAAGACCCCTACTATCATCTCAACAAATTTCTTGAGATTTGCTCGATTATGCGAATCAACAACTTTGGAGATGACGCGTTAAAGTTGATATTGTTTCCATTTTCCTTCAAAGATAAAGCTAAGAACTGGCTAAAGACTCTCGATACGGTTCAGATTGCCACTTGGGAAGGAATGCAGCACAAATTCCTCAAAAAGTACTTCCCAATTGGTAAAATGAATCAGTTTCGCAAAACTATAACCAGTTTCTCTTAGATTGAGGGAGAACAATTCTACGAAACTTGGGAGAGGATCAAAGATCTTCTCCGTAAGTGCCTCCACCACCAGGTGCCCCATTGGCAACTGGTGCAGTATTTTTATGATGGCCTGACTAAGAAGGACAGACAAATGATTGATTCATCGTGTGGGGGCACTTTCATGCTCAAGAGTGAGGATGAGGCGTGGTCTTTATTTGAGACTTTGAGTGAAAATGCCATGCATCATGCCTTGTCTTCCCAGCTCGATAGGACCACATATGTGCCTAGTGGTCCTAGGAAAGGTGGAAAATCTGAAGTAGGGTTTGAGAGCGATTTGCAAACCAAAGTTGACCTGTTGACTAGGAAATTAGATCAATTCCTAGCCAATTCTTTGCAAAATCCAGTAGGAAGAGTGTGCGAGCTATGCGCTAGCCCTGCACACTGTGTTTTCGAGTGTCTGGTAGCACCACTGTATCCTAAATTCATTCAAAAGCAGGTGAATGTTGCCCAAGGTTTTGCTAGACATGTGCATGATCCATTTGCACCTACTTATAACCCAGGATGGTGAAACCACCCTAATTTTAACCCACCCCATCAGACATCCCAGACACAACACAGACAGGGTACCTTTTCACAAGGTTACTCGTGTCGCATAGTTCTCTAGGTTCACCCCCAGTGTAGTTTACATTCTCCTTAGGAGCCCACCTCGTGCATTTTATTTTAGGAGAAGATGTTATAGGCATTTTCTAACATCAAGGTCATGCTTTGTTCTCATACGCAGCCAATAGCCAAGCTAGAGACTCAAATGGGACATTTGGCTGAGGCCTTCAGCAGCAAAGCGATGAGCGCCTATCTAGTCAGCTTATTGTCATCCCAAAGGGAGCGAATTTTATATCATTTGACCTGCACCCCCACAGATTTACACAATGCGCAGGTCAAATCTGTTATATCCCTTTAGAACAGGAAGGCATGTCACCCCATTCAGGAATTGACTCATGAGCCCAATGTCATACCCACTGATGAGTTGATCTCCTCCATTCGGTCCCAGGAGAAGGGGCAAGGTCCACAGTTCGTATTGCCATCATATATTCACCGAGCCCCACTTTTCCAGGCCTTAGGGAAACCGACTGCTTTTAGCAAGCAAGAGGTGCATATGCAAAAGATGATTGACCTAGTCAAGCAGAATCACAGTCACCCCTTGTTTGATGTTACATATATCAATAATCGATCGGTCCTAGACTCTCCTTTCGAGATTAGTCTTTCAGAGGAGACTAACCTCTGTCCTTCCTGTAGCGAGAGTCATGATATCACTTTTAGGGGTAGAGTGGGCGGAAACATAGTGCGCAGTATCATAGATGACACTCTTTTCTTTTGAGAGCCTGATTGAGCTTGACTTCATGTCCATTGATCTCATGGATGATGAAGGGTTTTTCCAAGGATCCGTTTGGCTGGGGATATGAAACCAAGCGCTTTATGGGAGGCAGCTCATATGTTGTATATTATTAGATTTACCCTTAGGATTTGTAGATTCTCTTAGGTTATGTTTTCTTTTCTTTCATGAGTTTTCATGCCATGTCATGTACGCATTGCATCATAGAACGTGCATTTATATTTCATGTCAGGTGTTTCTACTCTTTTCCCTCATTTATTGTGTCTCATATGCATTCACTTAGTTTCATATAAGCATGGGGGAGTGCCACTGGGATAGTGTCATTCAAGCATGGGGGAGGGTATAGTTTGCACACCCTGATATTTTTGTCTACATACTTGCATATTTTTACACATCTATCATGAAAAGTAGGTTTTTAAAAAAAGAGTGTAAACTTATATGAATGTTATTTCAAATCTAATATTTTTAGAGGATTTTTAAGCCCCACGAGAAAAAAAAATTCTGACATGGGTCTAGAAATTATGGTTGTTTATGCGAATTTTGAAGAAATGATAATAGATACATGTTAGAGTTTATTTTGAATCACAAATATGAATATGCACAACTTTATTTTTAAAAAACTAAGCAAATGAACAAAAGAAAAAATGAGCTCAAAAGTAGAAAAAAGAGCATGTGTTTGGTTGTTTGGATAATTTCACAATCCCTAGTAGATGGGACTTAGATGCAAGTTGAAGCGTTTGAGTTTAATTTTAAAAAGGAGAGTGGAAATCTTCGTGATCCTTAGTAACTAAGAACAGACACAAGTTGAAGTGTTTGAATCTCATATCGAAAAGGTAAATGAAGGAAGTCACTTTTGTGTCTTAGTCAATATCTTTTGGTATACATTGAAAAAAAGTATAAAAGATATTGGCATTACATAGGGAATAAAAGCAGACCATACGCAAGCCATAAAATAAAAAAGGTATGCAAAAAGAAAAAGCGTGAAAAATTGAAAATCAAGAAAAGAAAAGAGCTTAAAAAGAAAAAAGTTCACTGCTTAGAAGTATGATTGAGAAAACCTGTGTAGAAAACATAGGAGTGAGGATGAATAAATAATAACTTGTTTTTATTTAATTTTCCAAGAATAAAACATAAATAATTGTGATATTTAGAAAAGTGAGAATTTCTTTTTCTGTGGTGGTATATAAAAGACTCTAATTATATTTTGATTTTGCAATAACAAGAAATATTTGTGAAAACAAAGTCTTTAATTACCTACTACTTATGAAAATATGTAATATTATGCATACATGACAGGGATGTTTGTGGGTAGAATCACTGCAAACCCTCACGAGACCTCACTCGTCCACTGGGGTAACGCAAAGGTTGAAAGGGTTTGTTGCATATGCTAAATGCAACCGTGATTCCTACGAAAGTGAGTTAGTTGATAGTTCATGTTTCTTGCATATTTCTAGTTTGCTCGAGGACTAGCAAAAGATAAGCATGGGGGTATTTGATCATGCATACATTTTAGGGTTTAATTCATATTAAACTATGTATGATTTTATAGAAAAAATGTATTAAAAACCCAAGTTTGTGTTAGTTTCGAGAAAATGTGCAAAAAGGATAAAAAGTGGAAAATGCTTGAAAAATTAGTTTTACTTTGCAATTTAGTGCATAGATTATCATCTGCAATTCATGTAGTAGGTTAAGTTCAAAAAAATAATGAAAATAATATATTTAGAATAGGTTTAGTTGCAGTTTTACAAAAAGGTAGAGAAATAAGAGGCCTTTAGTAAATAATCTTTTGTTCAGTAGGGAAGTAAAGTGAAATTTTCAAAAGTAGTGGGAGTTGTGGTAATTTTACCACAGCTACCACTCAAACTTCTTTAAAATCAAATGTAGAGGAGAGGAGAAAGGGTCTTCCCTTTTGCAACGCCCCTCTTTCCTTCCCCTTCCTCTCTAACCGGCTCTCTCTCACTCCTTCCTCTTCCTTCCCTCTCTTTTCTCTTCCTCTCTTCTTTCCTTTTCCCCTTTCATTCTTCTCCGGTAGAGCAACATACCGGCGCCGGCGCAAATGGTGGAGGCCACCCTCTTTTCCCAACCAAGATCGTAAGTAGATCATTTTCCCGCTTCTTCCTCATCTTCTCCTTCTTCCCTCCTCTCCTCTTTCAATTCATGCTTTAGGATTAGTTTGATTTGATCAAAAACAAAAAAAAAATAGATTAAGCCTCTTCTGCTGTAATTAGTTTTACCGTTCTTTTTTTTTATTTTCATTTCAGCATTCAACGATTTCATGTTTTAGCATTTTAGCATTTTTCATTTTTGTTTTTGTTAGCATATGCGTGTTTTGATTCCGCTACATTCTATTTCTTTTATTTTGTTTCATTTCTACAATTTTGTGATTCTTGTTTCATTTCCTCTGCATCATTCTATTCTTTGCACTGCACATTGCATCTCATGTTTTCCGCATTGCATTGATCCATCCTCTGCACAGCATAGCATCACGGCACACAACATCGTCCGATCATCTATTGCATCTTCAACATCAGATTTGATTTAGCATTTTTGCATCTGCATTGTTTTCATAGCAGATTCTCATATGCATTCTGCATCCAGCTCTGATTTACATTCTCATCAATTGCATTCATCTATATGTTTTTATTTTATCGTATGTTGTTGTTTCACCTTCATTCATCATCATGTTTCCCTCTTGTCCTTTTTAATCTGCACAACATCCCTGCATTCATTTGTTTTGTATTCAGCTCGTTTTGTGTTTTAAGTCATAGCATATCATCTACTGTAATTTGCTTGATCTACATCGTCATTCCATTAGCAGATCTGAGTTGCAATTGGATCCTATGCATCAGTTCACTGAAGCTTAGGATTTACATTCCTGCACTTTCGTCACTTTATTCACCATCATGTCTGATTTGCTTCTCAACATACTGTCGGGATACCTATATAGTTCATGTCATACATTGTGATGCATTACTGGATAGTGGCATTTCCTTTATATTGTTTAGTTTAGCTAGCTTATGCTTTGTTTTTATTTCTGTAATCACATAAGCATTTTCTTCGTATGTTTTGAGTTTCATGTTATTCATCTCATATTCTAGAGTTTGTTGCTTTCAATTTTTGCACTTTATTCTAGAGTTTGTTGCTTTCACATTGCTGCATTTTCAATTTTGCATTCATCTCATATTCATCTTATGCTTTCAATTTTTGTATTGTTTTTATTCCTTGTATACTCTAGCATTTAGGGTTTAATTTTGCATTCATTCCATTACATTCTCAAGTTTGTATGTGCAATTAGTACACTTTTCATTTTAGCATTCATTTAGTGCACTTATTTTCTTACTTACGTAGTCTATTTGCATTTCGTGTAGTGTCCTTTACTTAGTTCTATCATATTCTAGAGGTTAGTTCATTATTGCATTTATGTTCTTTGTAGCATAGGTGTTAGTTTTCTTTTTGTGCTGCTCGTGTTGTGCAGGAAGGCGTAGAGTAGAAGTAAGCAAGTGATACGTTGAGCACGCATTTGACACGTGACACGAAGCGCCAGTGTAGAAGACACTTTTATTTTCTTTTAGAATTAGGAATTTAGTTCAATTTTTGGGTTTGTAATAAAATCATTTTAAACCCTCTGCGTAGGGTAAACATTTGATGTAATAGCTAAGTAGTTTTATTTTCTCATACTTTTCCATTTTGGGCAATAAAGCGTAATTTAGTTGCATGTTTGAATACAAGCATCCCCCATTCCCTGAGATCGACCCAGACTCCACCACTCGTGCGAGCCGGTTTTATTTTTTTGGTGTCTGTCTTTCACGTGCTTTTCACTTAAAAATATTTTCAAAAATCAATTTCACAAAAAGAGACATCAGTCGCTAACATCAAAATGAAGCTCTCACCATCTCTTATTGGCGTAACTCTTCTGTCTATCTTGAACTACCTTTAAATGCTCTTGAATCTTCTGCACTTGCTGAGTGTAGTTCTGAAGAACAATTGGTGATTCACTGGATTTATCGTTGATATCATTCCAATATAACGGTGATAGGCAAGGACTCTCGTACACGGCTTCATACAGAGTCATCCCAATACTAGCGTGATAATTGTTATTGTAGGCAGATTTGACTAAACACAAGTGTGAATCCCACTCGCCTTGCCAGTCGAGCATACAAGCTCGCAATATAATTTCTAATGTCTGAATCATCCTTTCTGACTGACCATCAGTCCGAGGGTGAAAGGCAGTACTGAACTTCAACCTTGTTTCTAACGCTGACTGCAACTGACCCCACAATTGCAACATGAATCTGGGATCACGGTCCAAAATAATCGACATCGGTATGCCGTGTAATCTTACGATCTCTCGGATATACAAGTCGGCTAAACTTTCAAGTGACTGACTGATCCTGATAGGTAAGAAATGAGCAGACATGGTGAATCTGTCCACAACTACCTAAATCACATCGTGCTTTCATCTGGTTCGCGGTAAGCCTACCACAAAATCCATAGTGACATCTTCCCATTTTCACTGAGGAATCTCGATCCTCTGCATGGAACCACTGGGACGCTGGTGCTCAATCTTGATTTGCTGACAAGTTAAGCACCTCGAGACATACACTGCTACTTCTCGCTTTTATGTATTCTACCAATACTTTCGTTGTAGATCCTTGAATTTGTACCACTAGGATGAACGGTGTACTTTGACATATGAGCTTCATCAAGAATCTCTTTCTTCAACTCTGGGTTATCTGGCACCCAAAGTCGATCCTTCACATGGATGCAACCATCATCCGCAATTCGAAAAGATGTACCTTCTTGGTCCATTCGAGCTAAAAGCTACACGTACTGAGCATCAAGTTTCTATGCCTCGACAATCCTAGGCAAAATCTCTGATCGGATGGTTAAACCAGACAATCTGATCATTCTGCCTCCAAGCGAAAATGGCTTCCAAGCCACGAAATCCTTAATCAACTTCTGGCTCCACACAAGACTAGCCAGAATACTGCTCGATTTGCGACTAAGCACATCTGCCACGATGTTCGCCTTACCAGGGTAGTAAGACAACGTGAACTCATAATCCTTGAGGAACTCGAGCCAACATCGTTGTCTCATATTCAATTCATTCTGAGAGAATAGATACTTGAGACTCTTGTGGTCAGAAAAGACATTGAACGTATCTCCATACAAATAATATCGCCAAGACTTCAAGGCGAACACTACAACTGCTAACTGTAGGTCATGAGTTGGATAGTTCCTCTCATAAACTTTCAACTGCCTTGATACGTATGCAATAACTCTACCGTGCTGCATTAGCATGCAACCCAATCTTGTTCCTGAGGCGTCTGTGTACACCACAAAACCACCTCTGCCAGAAGGTAAAGCTAACACCGAAGAGGTTGTCAGCTTAGTCTTTAGGGTCCGAAAACTCTTTTCACAAGCGTCAGTCCACTCAAACTTGATGCCTTTACACAAAAGCTTCGTCAACAGTAGTGCAATTCTAAAAAAATCCTGGATGAATCGTCGGTAGTATTTTGTTAATCCAAGGAAACTATGAATATCGAAGACATTCTGAGGTTGCTTTTAGCCTTACACGACTTCAACCTTAGCCGGATCAACTGAAACTCCATCACTAGATATCACGTGAGCTAAAAACATAACTCGCTTGAGCCAAAACTCGCATTTGGAGAGCTTGGCAAACAATATGTGCTCTCGAAGTACTTTCAAAATGATACGCAAAGGCTCCCGATGCTGCTCAGAACTCTCTGAGTAGATCAAGATGTCATCAATAAACATAATCATGAAGGTGTCCACGAATGGACGGAATATCTGATTCATCAAATCTATGAATGTCGTTGGTGCATTAGTGAGCCCAAATGGCATCACTACAAACTCGTATAACCCATATCTCATTTGAAAAGTTGTCTTCGAGATATCTTCCTCCTTGATCCGAAGTTGATAATAACCTGATCTAAGGTCGATTTTTTAGAATGTCCTCACTCTCTACAACTGATTGAAGAGATCTTCAATTCTCGGTAGTAGATATTTATTCTTGATTGTTGCTTGGTTGAGCATCCGACAGTCAATGCACAACCTCAAAGATCCATCTTTCTTCTTCATGAACAACACTGGTGCACCCCATGGAGGTGCACTGGGTCTGATGAAACCTTGCTCCATCAACTCTTCCAACTGATGCTTCAGTTCTTCAAGTTCTGCTGGAGCCATACGATACGACACCTTGGAAATTGGAGCAGTTCCAGTCAATAACTCGATGCAAAATTCGATCTCGCACTTTGAAGGTAATTCAGGCAGTTCCTCGAGAAACACATCAGGGAACTCTCGAACTGCATCTAAGCTTTCAATAAAGGTTTCTTTAGATTTAGTCTGCACCCGACTGACTAAGAAAGCAATACCTCCTTTACGCAAGTACTTCTAGGCTTCAAATGCTGAGATCATACGATGACTTTCAACCAAACGGGAAAGATGACTCTCCAACATCGAGAAATTGGGTGGATAAAGCACCACCTTGCCTTCTCTACAAAGAACTTGAACATGATATTCAAATAACCAATCCATGCCTAGAATGATATCAAATTTGGTTATGTCTAGCTGGATTATATCAGCTGGTAGATTCCTTTCTGCCATTGACACAGAAATGCTAGGAATGCATGCTACACAAAAGAATGATCACCAGTCAGAGTTCGCACCTCCAACAGGAATTTAACGATTCAACTGAGGTCGGCAAACTCCTAGTGAATCTAATAGAAATGAAATAATGCGAAGCACCCACAATCAAACAAAGCAAAAGTTGCTTATCCAACAACTAATATGGTACCTTATACCTTTTTCACCATGAGAGGGTTATAGAGAGATATCTAACTAAGTTGGATGGCAAAAGGATATGATTTATCGCTTATATTCCTCATACAGGGTTGTATCCTAGTAATACCATTTCAATGGCGACAGGAGTACAATCTATGATAATCACTTCGAGACATCATATATCTTTGCTTCTATATATATTCTAAGGCCATAGTATGGATAGTCGCTTAATTCACGAGAATAAACTTGTCCCACATGTCCTAGCTTGCACTTAGCACACCGAGTGTTTGATGTGCAATCACTTTAATGTTGCTCATAATGGTCTGAACTGCTTGGTTCCGACCCTCAATACCTTGATCTAAGCTACGCAAAGCCTCAACTACTATGTTGATTCTCTCATCCTACTATGTTGATTCTCTCGTCAGACTACATCTAGCCACACGCAATATAATATAGCAAGGAAGGTAATTAAACCAGGAAACATGGAAAACTACTAAGTTATGCATACTTACAGTGTGATGGACAATGCACGCTGAAGTCTTGGACCATACTTGAACTCTGCTCTGATACCAAATATGTAACATCCCAAAACCCCAACTTGGAAAATCCTTAGATTTTAGACTTAAATTTTTTTTTTGAAAACTTTTATGCAAACAGAAGGAGAAAGGGAAAAACAGTTGGAACCATGGATGAGTTACAGGGAGATCATCATATAGAATCTCGAAATCATTAATGTTTTATAAGTATGAGACAAAAGACATACATCTGGTCATTCTACAAATAGTCTCTCAAGATACTAGAGGTTTTCCCCAAAATAAACTACCAAGAACGCATATGTCCAAAGTGTGGGTCCCAAGGCTCCGTCGTGCAACCGTCAACATTGAAGCTCTAGCAAATACCACCTGCATCCCTATAAAATGGGGTTCGTACTCTTGCGAGTTGGTGAGAAACTACATAGCTACCATCACATGAAAAACATATGCAATTTAGTATGATAAACTAATAGACACATCTATCCATTTCAGCAATATCACAAAGAAGCAAGTATAACCATAAGCACACGCAATACAAAACAATATGTAACTGAGCAACTAAGCAAGACATGTAACTAAGAAATACAGGTATTGTGCCAACATGGTTGCGAGTATCAACGTAGTCTACCATTTACGACAGCATGGTACAACTAATCATGATAGAAATATACAACTGCAAGATGAGCATATAGAACCAAGGAATCATAAGCAACAAAATCAACTGAAAGGAAGCTAAGGCAGTCACAACAAGATATCAATCTAATGACTATAAGTAAAATCTATGACGCAAACGAGTATGAACAATAGGAAAGTAAGGAACAATCAAGCAGATAAGAACATCTAAGCCAAGTACACAACTAGTAGGTCAATTGTCAACAAGTTAGTTTAATTGTTTTGTCTTGCTTACTCCTTCGGGTATGCGAAGGAACCTCTCATTCTGTGAAAAATACCACCTGTGTCTGTTATTTCATTTTCATGTGATAATCGATGGTACCTACAGACTGGGTAAACCTCATGCGGGCATCCCATGGCTGACAGAAAACCTCGCATAGGTACGGATTGCAATCCACACTACTGCAGTAGCTGAGGTACCTCAATAGGTAACCTTGACCTCCCTAACTCTGAGTGACTAGAGACCCAAGGACATCATTGCTCCTTAAAACATGTCATAAACGACCTGTCACTCAGGGCTCTACCATCCACCCTCTCCAAGGTGAATCATTTTATGAATGGGCGATTGAGCGGTTTATCTTATTTAGGCTTAGTTAGTAACATTCTCTCCTTTTGAGGTACTTAGGCCCATCTGGCCTTGTATTCCCCGGAGGGCAACACAAACAACACACAAAGGTCTAGCTTGCCCATTCACGTGCTCTAGCTTAACAGCCAAGAGGAGCACTTCACCGGTGAAGGCGACATCAATATTCATTATTTAGGGGTTTATGACATTTATTCACAAGTGAGCTCAACTCACAAAATGGGTCTATAGCCCAACACAACTCGCCGCGGAGTTCTAACAAGGTTTTCAATCATGTGTCATAACCCTACTGTAGTGTTTCATGTCCCCTATTCATTTCGGGATGCATCAAGAGTCAAATGTGCAAACATACATTTATGTGATATGAAAACATCTATGATTCCATTAGAACATTTATTCCAACAGTGATATTGCATATTCATGATTCCATCTAAGAATATGACACTTGACTATAAGCATGCTTTAATCAAACTCATGGTGTGCCCTGGTGCAAGTGACTTGTTTTTTATCTATGCTACAACTTCAAAACTTGCATGTCAATACACGCTCATAAAAGACATTTGCAATCGTGTCAAGATGTGCAAGAAGTGCATGTGGCAATTCCTCTAGCATGCTGCAATATATTTTCTTTTCTTTTGAGTGTGATAATATGCATTTTTTATCGATGAATACTGGCTTTCATAAGTGCAAACATTTAAAACAGAATATCAACCACTGCAGCCAATAGGATGCTTCTATGTACACTAAAAATCGAGTGGTACATGCTCCAAACAAGGTGCTGCTATAGGCATTGCAATTGCACGAAAAGTGCAGCAACTACTTTTATGCAGAAATGGCCAGCAAGCCAAACGGTGCCACGCATGATAAAAACCGTAGGATGAACATCACACGCAACGTCAATTACATGTCATGATTCAACCACAAGTCTAAAACACTTGTTGATAAGCACGCTTTGTCTTTCAGTATTAGTATCATGATGTGCCAAGGTGCAAGTGACATATTTTATTTATGCAATGTATTTGGAACACTAATATCTCATGTGTTTATATAACGAGTTGCCCAAAAGTGAGAATCTGTGAAAACAAGACACATTCTCCATTGCAGTCAATGCTTTGATGCCCAGCATGCCAAAACGTTAGGGCATCTATTCCTCGTGGGGTGCTGCTCTAACCATCTTAATCACAGGAAAAAGTTACAGCAACCCAAGTGCTACCGTGAGCACCTTGATTGGGAAAAATGCAGTTGGTGCAATGTTATCATGTCTGCCCAATCACTATAAGGTATTGGCAATGACATAAGCACTGTCGAAGGACCAACTCGCTGGTCCGGTGCAACATAAAGTGTGATACCAAAGAGCCCCCGACTACAAAAGTTATGCAACAAGGGAATCGCTAAAAGAAAGAGCCGCAAACTACAAACAGAACAACAATAAGGTAGTGCTGCCCAAGAGTACCCATTTTTGCATGCAATTGCCGCGAACTAGGGACTGATATAGAATATGATACCAACAACATTCCCAGCACATGTCGTAACTAGGGGGGGTGCCCAAGTGGTGGACAGCTCACAACGGTCAAGGCTGGAGGTATGTTAAAGGAAAACATTAGGTGCGGCAAGCTACGTATTTCGCAACTTGAGCAATTGCGAAACAAAGTCTGTCGCCATCTGGCAGACGCAGAGAATGTGTCCGATGCAATCCCATACCGAAAACCCATGAGGGTTTGCGCTCTGGCCTGTTGTAGTCCTACAGGGCGCGGTTTGGGGCAACGATAGGCAGTAAATCAATGTTGCAGGTCGATGCTAAGCACGCAACTCGTCCCAGAGTGGACAATTGTCGGAACTGCACCAGCTTGGGTGCGACAGATGACCTATCCGGGGCTGCACCGAGAGGGTCCCAAGATAGATCTGGATGCCCAGAAATGCACAATACCTGGTTGTGAACACCCCAAATTTTTCAAAAGTTTGTAAATATCCCCTTTTTGCCCTTTATCTTCATTTTTCTGGACAAGTGAGTCACTTTTTAAATCTAAACCCCATTTTATTTCTCAAGTTTGCTGAAATTAAATTCATTTTATATATTTAACTCGATTTCGGACCCGAATCCATTATCAAAATCAAATATAAGTCTCGTTGTCTAATTTTTAAAATTAAATTATAGAAAAATACCAAAAATAGTTTTTAATAGCTCGGGCAGTCCATCCGATATCTGTTTGGATCCATCACGTTGTATTCCTCAATTCGAGGTTTAAAACTCGAATATTTTCTCAAAACTTGGGTCCAAACCCATTCTTTTGAAGAAATTTCCCCGAAATGGCCCAAAATTCTCAGAAAAATGCTTTTGTAAATATTTCTCAGAAACATACAAAAAAAAATTAGTTTAAATCTTTGTTTCCTCGTAAAATCTAAGGTTTTATTCCAAAAATACAAAAAAATACATAAAACAATCAAAAAAACCAAAAAAAAAATGGAAATACTATGTGAAGAACGAGTGGTTTTGGGCTTTTTAAAGTTGGTTTTGCTAAAAAAAAAAATCTTCTTTGAAACCACTTTATGAAAAAAAATGGTTTTAAAGGAGCCCTCTTTTGAAAAAAGCGGGTTAAAATCCGAAAAAAAAACCCGTTAAAACTTTTTAGGGTTTTCGTAAAGGGGTCGCAGGCGGAAGACTTGGCTTCCTCTCATCGCCCAGCCGCCCTGCTCGATGGCTTTCGGCTCCTCCAAACCATTCCATCTTCTGCCAATCGTCGGATCAGCCTCCCTCTTCTTCAGCCACCTTCGATCGCCATGGCCTGGGGCCTCCTCCGTTCATCTTCAACGGTCTCGCAGGCCTTCTTCCTTTCCACGCCAGCCCCATGTGCGACATCAATCTTCACCTTCCATCTACAACAAACCATCGAGCTCTCTGCCCTCGATCACCTGAAGGCCACCCTCCTCCATTGATCCCTAACGGATTCCCCCCTTCTCGAACCCTCCACGACTTTTGTTTTAAGGAGAGACCTCCACCTCTTGGGGGCATCATCCACGAACCTCACCGGGTTTTCTCATCAAAACTCCTTCTGATCGACGCTTCTAGGGGGAAGAGGATCTATTCTAACCGAGCAACTTCATTCGATCAGTTTTCCCTTTTCCATCCATCTTCTTTGAGAAAAACACCCATTGCTAACAACCATCCATCCTTCTCCTCTGAGGTCCATTATCTGCGAATACTCAGGGAGCTTCCTTGATCGAGTTTGGAAGTTCCCCCTGCAGCCTCCATCTTTTCGGTGGCGATCCTTGGCAATCCATCTCTCGAAGCATCCATTATCATTGATCATCTGGTCCTGCAAGCAAGAGGGAAGCTAGTGAATTTCCCCTCTGGTTCCATCAAAAGGGGGCATCATTTTCTTCAGGCCATCTACAACGCTTCTGTAAGTGCTCCTCCTCATCCGATTCACTCTAATTTCATTCCATTACGATCCTTTTTTTTTTTCCTTTTCGTTCTTTTACCGGTTCATAAAAGCATGATTGCAGCATTGACCTGCCTGTAGCAGCCTCAATGTTGCGTAATGCAATAGTGATATTGTCCCTATGTCAACGAAGATTGCATTCGGGGGGGGGGGGGGGGCTACATTATATAGTTCATTCCCTGTTTTAACGCATTGAGTATAATTTTTTTTTTCTCTTTTTATTTCTATTCTTTCTCTTTTTCTTTCGTTTTGATCCATTTTGTTGAACTCCTGCGGTTTACGCAAATGAGAGCATCAGTTCATGATCGATGCACCCTCTGCATCTTTCCTTCTATATGTTGATACGTCATCCTCTGTTACACATCTCACTCACATGCACTATTTCTCGGTTCGATCATCTCTTTATAATTTATTGTCATTCCCTGTATATTCCATCTCCATCATCTAAAAAAAAATATATCGCTGCAATGCACTCTGCTAAAGCTACAGCCAGGGTGGGGTACCTTAGCATAACACCAGTGATATTCGATTCGGTGGTGCGTAGAATCTCTCTTTTTTTTATTATTATTGTGCACTCAATTTTCCTTATTTGAAATCATGTGTCCATTTCCCAGCTCACGCATGTTCTATTCTCCAGTCACTACGTTTTGGATTTGATGGACACCATTTTTTTTTTTAAGAGCGTATCATAATGTTAGTGGATGTTTCCTGAGTAAGTTAACTTACACTCATATAATCGTATTAATGTAATCTCATATTCGATCATGTTCTTTTCTTCTTCTTTTTTACTTATTGTCTGTGAAGCAAGTTAAGTATATTCCTGTCCCACGCTCAGTTTTTTTTGTTTTTTTTAGGATTTTGGTTTCTGCTCTGTAAACATTATATTGCTTCATATTTTGTCATAACACCCCACTTCACAAGCATATATGTTGCAGTCTTGTTATACCCCTGCGTCGGCCTCCACTACGTATTCCATCTGTTTATTTTCATTCACAATACCTCATCTCATAATTATCTAGGCATATTTTCAATAGTGATTCTATATGTTAGAGGTGTATCAACTGTATGCGCACTGCAACCCCACATTCTCCTCTCATTTTCACCACCCTCCGTACTATGTCTTTATCAATGGACCGGTATGTGTTGTCGTCGCGAAATTTTTCCCCCGCCTTCCCTTCCTTGCGGAAGAGAAAAAGAGAGAAACGCTTTCGCGATTCAAACTTTGACCGGATTTTGGAAAATGTTTTTGAAATACTCGCCTCCGTTTTTGAAAATTGCGGGAAAATCCATGGGATGGGGCTCGACCTGTCGGTACGAGGTTCGACCGTTCCTGCCGCCTTTAACAGGGGTAATCGAACCAAGGACCAAAATTGTGCTTGACTTAGTTAAATCATCAAAATCATGTTCTATCCTAAATGCACAGAGAATTCAGGCATGTGCTATGAGATTTTGGAAAATGCAGCTTGGGGAAACATGATGTATGCTTGGAAAATATTTGGAGTTGAAAAGATTCTCTCAGAAAAAAGCTGAAAGTCAATTTCTCAGGAAACTCAGATGGAAAAGATTTGAAATCTCAGGAAAGTTCATAAAGACTTGGGAAAATTATGAATGGTTGGAAATCCTGGGAAAATGGAAGTGATTCTTGAGAAAAGATGAACCTTTTGAAAAGGGAAACACTCTTTAGGAAAACTTGGACTTTGAGAGTTTTCTTAGGAAAATGATGGAAGATTTATAAGAAAACTCATTGGAGAAGGAAATTCAAAACTTGGGGAATCGAAATCCTGGGGATTTTACCTTTTGAAATACTCGGAAATCGATTTTGGATCTTGAAGAAAGATTGGAAAACTCTTTTGAATATCTTAAGAAAATATCATTTTCCTGGGAAAATTGTGGAAAAACTTGTCTTGGAAAAACCAATTTTGAAAAATCCTTAGAATTTCTTGAGAAATCGATTTCTTGAGAATGAAGTTTTCTTGAGAAAATCTTGAGAAAATCAATGATTTTATGATGCAAATGACATAAGTGAATGAATGCACTTTGAAAAGATTTTCTAAGAGATTTGTTGGGAAAATGTGCATTAAGTCAAGATAAATCCTTCACATATTCTGACTGTGGCCATGAATATGTTCAGAATTTAGTTGATTTGATGCACATGATTTTGAAAACTTTGGAAATATGATGTGCATTTTAAGATAGCCTAAGAGTGTAGGCTCAATGTGACTAGTAGAAAGATGACGGATCTGGGTCTCGTCCATATTCCGACTAGGGCCGTAAATATGGATCCCACCGAGTCCATCAACTCCCTAAGAGTTGGTGCACGTGCCATTCGTGAACATCCATAGTGCTTTTGAAATAAAATGCATGAGTCATATAATCAGGATATTGCATAAAATCAAACTATATGATATGCATCCTAGTCTAAGCAGGAAATTAAATCTCTTATTCCAAAATTTACATTATTACATCATTAAATAAAGGAAATAAAAGAAATTTGCAGACTTCAGCTCCTTCTTTTGAATGTCCCTGCCAAACTTGAAATAAGGTTAGCTCAAATATGTGGGTTTTTCCAAAATTTTCCAATAATATTATGAAATTATTGGATTTAATTGGATATAAACCCTATTCTCATGCTTCCTTGATATTTGAAATGATGAAAATGCAAGAAATTCAGTGGAAAACAGTTTGAAATTCGGAATTGGGGTCAAAATGACCAAAATACCCCTAAAATTAAAGTTACACCTTTAAAATCAGGGTTTTTTTTGAAGGAAAACTTAGTAAAATTGAGATTTCGAAATTCAAATTGAATTCAATGATGATGAAATGCAATATGACATGCTTCTAAACACATTAGGACTGTAAAATCAGAATTTGGTATTTTGCAATTTATCGAAAATAGCGATTTTCGCTTGGATCTGGGTCCTGCGGGACCCTGTTTTGGTATTATGGATGATCCGAACCTCAAATGGATTCCAAATTGCACCAAATTCGGTATGAAGCATCTAAACACTCTGATAAACAGCCTAGAATGCTAAAAATCATGAAATGATATGATTTAAATGCCAAAATTCAAAGAAAGTCCTAAAATGATGGATTTTACCTATGGATCCGAACCAAATGCAATGCCTAATATGATAATGCAAGATTTACACAATGGAAACTTCTGATATTTTGCAGACTGCTAAAAGACCCGAAATGGAACATTTTTGGTTTTTACGGCTTCGGGATTTGAGCCATGGTGAGTTCAATAACAGGGATTTAGTTCAGACAGAGGTAAAAATCACACTAATCTGATGTAAAATGCTAAAAAAATACAAAACGGACATGGAAATTTATGAAATTAATCATAGCTATGCACGACATCTAAATGAACAACTTTCATGTTTATGCCTTTGGCATTTGATCAACATAAACACCGATAAAAATATAACTATTCTTGCCTAAACTAACAGAACAGACAAATGTAGCAAAACAGGGGGCTGACAAGAAAAATCCGAAGCAGGGGTCAACACTATTTTAAAAATTACAGGCTTTCAGATTCAAACAGAGGACATTTCGGACACCACTTTCACTTTTTTTAGTTTCGGATTTGGAGCAACACACAAAGAGAAACCATAGCCCTAAGTCGATCCAAGATCTCAGAGACCCAAATTAGGCTCTGACATGTGTTCCGGACTCTCGGATTTTTGTCAGTCATAAAAAAAATCATAAAAATCTGAAAAAATCATATTAAAAACTAGACATTCTCCCGAGTTCAGGGCATTTTTCGGATCGACAATCGGATCTCCCAGGAGGGAGAACTCGATTTTACAAGTCGGCAAATGTTTTCAAAACGCATCCCGGGTTACAAAACCCGACTTACTATTTTGAATGTTTACCGCAGTAAACAAATTCAAATGCCTCCGAATTTTTGGCAAAATTTCAGGGACACCTAAGGGCACATTCCGTGATTTTTTTGGGATTTTTAATAAAAAACAAATGCATGAAATGACGTGTGGACTGACTGACCAAAATAGAGACCTACTGAAAATAAGCAGAATTGAAATAAATGCTAAATTAATCCTAATTAATTCATGAAATATGCTAAATGAATGAAATAAAATGCAAATTAAACCTAGCTAACTATATGAATGTTAAAAATCATCGAGGAAGCATAACAAAACATTTTTATATATGTCGTTTTATGAGAATAGCTCAATCCATCCCTCGGATGAGCTCTTTCTTCAAACGACTCCCGATTCGAATTATAGAATCACATCAAGGGGAAAAGAAGTGCACCTTGCTTCGTTACGCAGCGTAGGAGCTCTTGAAAGGAGCAGCTATCATGAGCTTCCTTCGTCCTTCGCTCCGAGCTTCAGATGGTCCACCAAAATCGACCTCTGTTGGAATTGAATTGGCCACAGCACGAGCTCTACTCCACCTTCTTCAATGCGCCAAAGGGGGCACGATTTCCAAGGTTCAAAATCTGATTCTAGGAAGGCTAGGTCGGATTTTCCAAGTTCACAAGAGCTAAAAAAATGATCTCCCAAGGCTGGGCGTGAACCCTTGTTTTTATAATTTTTCTGAAAATTTTTGAAATTCAAACAGGCTGGATCTGAGCCCTCCATGTGGCGCCATCTCAGGGGGTGCCATCTGGGGGTTTTGAAATTCGAATTTGCCTTTTGCAGGGAGCCCTCAGATGGCGCCACCTCAAAAGGCTATTTTGATTTTTTTGAGAAAATAAAAATGGAAATTTTTGTGGGTGAGACACCTCAGCAGGGGGAATTTGGAATTTTTCAAAAGTTTGCTTGATTCTCTCTGCAGGGAACTCCCAGAAGGCGCCACCTCAGAGGGTGCTCTCTTGGAATTTGAAATTCAAACTCACCTTTTGTAGGGAGTCCTCAGGTGGCGCCACCTCATGGTGGGCTACCTTTATTAAAAATAAAATAAAAATAAAAAATGGAGCCAAGTGGAGTCCTGGAATGGTGCCACCTCAAAAGGTGTTTGACACATGTCAGAAGGACAGAGCAGTGGGCTCAGAAGGCGCCACCTCAGAGGAATTTGAATTTTGCTTTTTCTGGTGAAAGGAGATCTGGACATGTGGCAGTCCAGGATGGTTCCAAGTGTCAGCCTGCTGGAGGAGGTTCTTCAGATGGCGCCACCTCAGAGGAGAATTTGAATTTCAAATGGAGGTTGGCCCTGGAGGAATGGAGGATGGACATGTGGCGCCACCTCAGGGTGGCTCCTACAATGCCATGTGGCAAGAGGGAGGAAAAAGAGGGCAGTGACATGTGTCTCCTACTTTTCTGAAAAAAGTAGGGAGAGGACATGTGTCCTCTACTTTTTCTGAAGGAATGAGAAGGAGACATGTGTCACCTTCTTTTCCTGAAAGAAGTAGAAGATGACACGTGGCAGAGGGGTGAGAAGGAGGGAAGGGACATGTGGCACCATCTCAGACAGGATGAAAAAGGTAGGAGTTCTTGATTTTCGCCACCTATGGGGATTTTTTGAATATTTGAATTCTAGCTTTTCTGAAGAAAGCAGAAAATGACACATGGCACTTGCTTTTTCTGAGGAAATGAGAGCTTGCCATGTGTCCTCTGCAGGGGACACTCCAGATGGCGCCACCTCAGAGGAGACAAGCCTACCTTTTCTGTAGGAATTTAGGAGTGACACATGTTTCCTACTTTTCTGAAAAAAATAGGGGGAGGACATGTGTCAGGCTACTTTTCTAGAAGGAAGGAGGGGTTGACACGTGTCCCCTGCAGGAGACACACTTCAAGTGGCGCCACCTCAGAGGAGACAAACTCCACTTTTTCTAGACAGGACAACCTATGACACTTGGCATCTTCTGGTAGTCTTTGAAATGACACATGGCCCAGGATGGATACTGACACATGGCAGACATGTGGCGGCTTCTTAAGGTAGCCCCACACTGACACTTGGCAGAAGAGGGAGGGTGACATGTGGCACCGACTCTAGGTGAACCCTATGCTGACACATGGCATGTAAATGGGAGGAGAGAGAAAAGACAAGTGGCACCAATCCAGGGGACAAGGCTCCTATATTTTTGGGTTTTTCAAAATTCAAATTTTCAAAAGGAAAGCTTGTGTGACACCACCTCAGTGTGGGTCCCACATTGCTTCTTTATTGAAATAAGGATAAAACCACAACTTCTTTTGGAATTTTCATAAAATCTGGACTAATGGGCAAAACAGGAATTTTGGAAAGAGTTGGCCCTTGTAGGGCAATTTTGTAAAAGAAAGATATTTGAAATTGTCAAAAAGGGCAAAATCTGAGGTGAAGTGACTCAAATCCATATTGAAAACTATCCAGATAGTTTTCCTGAGGAAATATTTTGAAATTCAGAGTCCTGGGGGTAAAATGGGAAAAATTGATAATTTTGAAAACCCAAGGTTTTGAAATCAATTTTGAAAAGAGTTGAAATTCTAATCTGGATTGAAAATTTTGAAATCAAGAGTTCTAGACCTCGAAATGACATGCTGTGCAGTGCAGTGATTTGAAATGCTCATGCAATGATATGCAATGTCATGTCTTATGAAATGCAATCTTGAATCAAGACTTGGAGATGTCTGTCTCCTGTCAGGAGTAAAATTTTGAACATCTGAGCTAAAATTAGAGAAATTTTGAGAGTTGCAGATGAAATTTGGACTTTTGCAAGGTCCGGCTCAGAAAATGACCATTTTGCCCTCCAGCGATTTCAGAGGCTGGATGTTGATGCTTGGTGGAAATGTTGGGGAGGTGAGTGAAAATTTGGGGTGTTTACAGATGCCCCTCTTTGCTACTAAGCCGGCTCATGGCCGAGCTTAGTGGCAAAGAAAACACACCAAATTTGGGCTATACGAAAAAAATGCCCCAGTTAGAAGGATCTGACTGGGTGTGAAGAAATTAGCCCGAGGAAGATGGTAGATATGAAGCGAAGAATGGAGAGAAAAGATTCACTCTATGAGAGTGAAGTTCAGGTTTATGCCCTTAACCTGGATGGGACAGAAATACCTCGCATGAAACGAAGCTCAGGTTTGACCCTTAACCTGATGGGACAGAAATACCTCGCATGGAACAAAGCTCAGGTTTTGACCCTTGACCTGATTGGGGAATGGAATATCTCATCGAAATGAGACTCAGGTTTGTACCCTTAACCTGATCGGGCGGAAGATGAAATACCTCTTTGATTGAGGCTCAGGTTTGTACCCTTATCCTGATCGGGCGGAAAATAGAATACCTCTTTGATCGAGGCTCAGGTTTGTACCCTTATCCTGATCGGGCGGAAAATGAAATACCTCATCGATGGAGGCTCAGGTTTGTACCCTTATCCTGATCGGGCGTTGAAATGGAATACCTCTTCAAAGGAGGCTCAGGTTTGTACCCTTATCCTGATCGGGCGGAAAATGAAATACCTCATCGACGGAGGCTCAGGTTTGTACCCTTGTCCTGATCGGGTGGAAAATGAAATACCTCATCGACGGAGGCTCAGGTTTGTACCCTTATCCTGATCGGGCGTTAAAATGGAATACCTCTTCAAAGGAGGCTCAGGTTTGTACCCTTATCCTGATCGGGCGGAAAATGAAATACCTCATCGACGGAGGCTCAGGTTTGTACCCTTATCCTGATCGGGTGGAAAATGGAATACCTCTTTGATTGAGGCTCAGGTTTGTACCCTTATCCTGATCGGGCGGAAAATGGAATACCTCTTTGATCGAGGCTCAGGTTTGTACCCTTATCCTGATCGGGCGAAAAATGAAATACCTCATTGGATGAGGCTCAGGTTTGTACCCTTATCCTGATCGGGTGGAAAATGAAATACCTCTTTGATCGAGGCTCAGGTTTGTACCCTTATCCTGATCGGGCGGAAAATGGATGGAATCCTCGAAGGAAGAGACCATGATGGAACCTTTGGATTTTGCACAATAAATCCAATAGGGTTTTTGCAAAAGGAAGGAAAATGGGGTCCCTAAAGCTTGAAAAGGGATTGGTTTTGGGTGTCTCATTGCTGAGACTAAAATCAGCTTTTGAAATTGCCTTTTGCGGGAAATGATTGGTGGTTCGACCTCGAACCGAAATGGGACTGTCTATGGTGGGACAGTGGGGACACAGGGAAGTGTGCAAATTTGAGAGTTCATGCTCTCAAAGAAGGGAAGGAATCAAGTCCTTAGGAGGGATTTAAAATTGGTGTCAGGATGCATTGAAAACGGACCTCAAGCTCTCACTTCATGTCAGGATAGCTAAAAAATATTGTCAAAATGTTGGAAATTTTGCTGTTGATTCAAAATATTTGAAAATGTTGCACATTGTTGTAAAGATATTCTTTCTTTTCTACCCAAAGCATTACCTCCAAACAAGGTTCACTTTGTGGAATCGAGACTTGAAATCCAAATTGCTTGCAATTGACCTTCTTCAAGGAAGTTATCAATTTCCTTGATATGAGCAGGAAAGAGAATTTGATATTATGAAAGCAATTGATGAAAGAATATTGATAATAGAATTTCACAAAGTTAAAGAGGATTCTTGATAAATCTGGCAGTTTGATATCCTGAGAGCTTCTCTCTTGATAATCTTTCTGCACTCTTTTGACTCTCTGGGTTTTTTTTTGCTACATTCTCCTTCATTTTGGAGATATTCTGACTTTTTCTCTCTTTCTTTTTCCTCTCTTTCTCTCTTTTGGGAAGGGTACGTCACAAACTCCTTCAACTTGGAGATGTTTCGATCCTTCTTGGACGATGGGTTTGGAGATCTTTGGCTGATGGCTGAAATTAAATATCTTTTAGGGATTGTCGAGAGGTTCATCGCATCTGCCTTCATCTTGACAGTGCTTTGGACCTTCCCTGGAAGGACCCGTCACAAACTCCGTCATCTTGGAGATGTTTCGAATCTTCTTTGGCCCCGGGGGTCTACTCGCCTAATTCGCCTTCATCTTGACGACAGGTGAGAGATCTCTTTTGCGGATACTTAATTGCAGCTTAGGTGATTCTGAGGAGACAAGGCTTGGGTAAATGCTCTCTTTTCTAGCACTCAGGATATTTCAACTGCCTCGTCTTTACAAGAATAGCCTTTAAAGATGCGCCATTGACTGCGATCAATATCGATCATCCATGGCTTTGCAAAACATTGAATTTTCTTTGCTGGCCATATCGAGGATTTATCCTTCATCCTTTTGGCTGGCCGATAGAAAGAATTTGAGTTTTGAATCTCTTTTCGTGAAAGCTTCACTCTTTTGGAAATGATGCTGAGGGTAAACTAAAATAAAGATTTGTGCAATAAAGATTCTGAAATCAACAATTGATTGACAAATTGACAAAATTTTCTTGAAATCCTTGGTGAAAGTGAGTATTTGAAGTCCGGTTCAACACATCCATGACGAAAATTCTCCTCTCTTTTTTTCCCAAAAAGAGAGACTCAGGCTTGGCCCTTACCTGAATGGGAAATGGGAAATACTCCTCTCTTCCCTGAAGAGGAGGTGTTTGCAAAACGAACTTTCGAAGAGAAATTGAGCTTTCGTCAAAGCTCCCTAATATTAGGCTTCTCTTATGGAAAGGGGGCCGATAATATTGAGGTCTGAAAATTGGGTCATGAAAGAAATGAGTCCATCACACTCTCCCTGCAAAGAGGGTCTTTCATGACGAAAATGGCCTAGTATGAAATTGGGGGGTCACAAGAAAAGCGAGTCTCCATCAAGCCTCTCCCTTTAAAAGGGTTTCTTGTGTGAAATTGGAAATTGTTTTGCAAACGGTTCACAAAGACGCGAGTCCCTTCAAACTCTCCCTAGAAAGGGGCTAAGTGAACGGATTGGATAGCATGCGAAAAGAACGAGCTCCCTCGAACTCTCCCTAAAAAGGGTCTCTCGCAAGAGAAAATGATTGAAATTGGATATTGAGATTGATTGACCTGAAGGTCGAAATTGGAAATTGGAAATTGGAAAATTGGTTGCTGGAAATTGAATGACCCGAAGGTCGAAATTGGATGACCTGACGGTCGAAATTGAGAATTGATTTGACCAAAAAAGGTCGAAATGGAGAATTGGTTGACCGAAGGTCGAAATTGTGTGACCCGAAGGTCGAAATTGAGAATTGATTGACCCGAAGGTCGAAAATTTGGAATTGGTTGACCAAAAGGTCGAAATTGTGTGACCCGAAGGTCGAAATTGAGAATTGATTGACCCGAAGGTCGAAAATTTGGAATTGGTTGACCGAAAGGTCGAAATTTTGGAAATTGGGTAACCAAAAAGGTCAAAATTTGGAAATTGATTGACCTAAAGGTCGATAATAGGAAATTGATTGACCCATAAATTGGAAATTGAGTGACCCGAAGGTCGAGCTTTGAGAATTGGATGACCCGAAGGTCGAAATTGGAAATTGAATGACCCGAAGGTCAAAAATTTGAGAATTGAGTGACCCGAAGGTCGAAATTGCATGATCTGGAGTCAAAATTGAGAATTTGGTAATTGGAATTGAGAATTGGAATTTGAAATTGAAAATTGGGTGACCCTGGGGTCAAAATTGGGAATTGATTGATCCAAAAGATTTGAATTGAGAATTTGGAGGGCAAAATATCAAATTTGAGCAATTGACAGACCCTGATGATCGAAATGACTTGGATCAATAAAGGAGAATGATGAGTTTGAGTCAGAGCTCGAATAAAATATTGAGATCACGAGTCGGAACCCGGATCAACAAAAGAAAATGGAAGGCTCGAATCAGAGCACAAATAAGATAATGAGATCACGAGTCGGAACCCGAATCAACAGAGAAAAATGAAGAGCTCGAATATGAGCTCGAATGAAGATAAAGAGATCACGAGTCGGAACTCGGATGAATAAAGAAAACGAAGAGCTTGAGTCAAGGCTCGAGTAAGATAATGAGATCACGAGTCGGAACCTGGATCAACAAAGAAAATGAAGAGCTCGAATCAAAGCTCGAATGAATAGGGAGATCTTGAGTCGGAACCCAGATCAATAAAGAAAATGAAGAGCTCGCATCTGAGCTCGAATGAATAAAGAGATCTCGAGTCAGAACCCGGATCAACAAATGAAAATGAAGAGTTCGAGTCAAGGCTCGAATAAGTTAGAGAGATCACGAGTCGGAACCCGGATCAACAAAGGAAAATGATTGGTTCGAGTCAAGGCTCGAATAAAGTAGAGAGATCACGAGTCGGAACCCGGATCAACAAAGGAAAATGAAGAGTTCGAGTCAAGGCTCGAATAAAGTAGAGAGATCACGAGTCGGAACCCGGATCAACAAAGGAAAATAAAGAGTTCGAGTCGAGGCTCGAATAAAGTAGAGAGATCACGAGTCGGAACCCGGATCAACAAAGGAAAATGAAGAGTTCGAGTCGAGGCTCGAATAAAGTAGAGAGATCACGAGTCGGAACCCGGATCAACAAAGGAAAATGATTTGAATAAAAACACGAGTCGGAACTCGGTTTTCCAAAAAGTTGAAAATGTACCAGCTTGAATACTGGATTTTGAAATAATACCAGTTTGAGTGCTGGGTTTTGGTTCAGTATTGGCGATGATCTTTGGATCATTAGGAATTATGATGGGACTGTTTGTTGAAATCCCAATACCGACCGGATTGTGATTAATGCAATTGAATGCTAATGAATTATGAGTTGATGCATATGAATGCACATGTGCATGAAATGAGGAATTTGTTTATCCTGCTTGCATATAGAACAAAATTTTAAAATGCCCCAGTGTAACTGGGAAAGAAAGTTGGATCATTATCTGCGAAAAAAATAGGAAGGATTACAAGAGGAAAATGTCTCAAGTATAGAATTTTTTCAAGTGTCGAGCATTAATAGGATCTGGCAATTCTACTCCATCGGCATTGATGAGCCGATATGAGTTGCGGGGTAATGCTTCTTTAACAACATAGGGGCCTTCCCAATTTGGCGACCATTTGCCGCCGGGACGATGCTTGAGATAAGCTGTGGATCGAAGTACTAAATCATTGACTTTGAATCTTCTTTCGATGATAGATTTCGCATATTGCCTGGCTACTCTCTGGCGATAGGATTGAGCATGCTCTGCTGCTTTTAGCCTTCTCTCGTCGAGTAAGTCTAGCTGCACTAGTCGCTGCTGCTGGTATTGATCAAGAGGTAATTGCAGAAGTGAAGCAAATTTTAAAGCGAGCTTCTGAACATGTAGCGGCAATACTACTTCTGTCCCATAGACCAGCTCTGATGGAGTAGCATTCGTTGGTGTACGAATGGTGGTCCGATAGGCCCACAATGCATCGTGGATCTTCTCATGCCAGTCACGGCCTGTTTCCACAGTTCGCTCCAAAATACGAATTAAAATCTTGTTGGTGGCCTCTGCCTGACCATTCCCTTGAGGATAATATGGAGCGGAGAAATGATGATAGATCTTGAATTTTGAGCAGAATGTCTTCATTCTTTCATTCTTGAAATGACTGCCATTGTCTGACACAATGTCATGTGGGATGCCGAAACGGCAAAGGATGTTCTTGTGAATAAAAGAGACCACATGACGGCCTTCTACTGTGCGAAGAGTGATGGCTTCTACCCACTTGGTGAAATATTCCGTTGCGGCAAGGAAGTATTTGTGGCCATTTGAAGCTGAAGGAGTGATGGGACCTACGACATCGAAGGCCCACATGGAGAATGGCCATGGGGAGACAACAGATTGTAAATAAGTTGCCGGAGCATGAATAGAAGGTGCGTGTATCTGGCATTGCACACACTTCTTCACATAATGATAGCAGTCTTGTTGCATAGTCTTCCAGTAGTAACCTGCTCTGATGATTTGCTTGACAAGGGTTTGGTAACCGACGTGGCCACCACAAATGCCTTCGTGTGCTTCCCGCACGACTTCTTTGGCTTCGTCTTCATCTAAACATCTGGAATACTCTGAACTGAATCCACGACGATAGAGGACATTGGCCAAAATGAAGTATCGAGTAGACATACGCTGGATTGCTCGTTGCTCTTTCTTTGAGAGTTCTGGAGGAAATTCACCAGTTTCTATGAATGTTTTGATGTTGTAATACCAAGGCTTCTTCCTTTGCTCAGCTTGGTTTACTCGTTCCGATGGAAGGAAAGCAGGTTGGTCAAGTCTGCCAATTTCAAAAGAGCGACAAGATTCTCCATTCTTGAATGCCATAATGGAGCCTAAACTGGCTAGACTATCAGCCACTTGATTAAAATCTCTCTTGACATGAAAGAGCTGGAATTCTTCAAACTTGCTGACGAGAGCTGAAACAATTTTCTGATAGGGAAATAGCTTCTGATCTTTGACCTGCCATTCGGCTCGAACTTGATTGACAACAAGTAATGAGTCACCGTAGGCATGTACTCTCTTGACATTGAAGTCTGATAGAATCTTTAGACCTTGAATCAGGGCTTCATATTCAGCCATATTATGAGTACATTGAAAGTCTAATTTGAGAGAAAATGGAATCATCTCCTTCTCGGGAGTGATTAATAAAATTCCGATGCCTATTCCCGCCATATTCTTAGAACCATCGAAAAATAAATTCCAGACTGGAGATTGCTGGATATTGCAAATTTGCTCATCAGGGAAGTCATCTTCGGCTTTTACTTCTTCGGCCAGGGGGAAATCCGCCAATTGATCTGCAATTGCTTGGCCTTTGATTGATTGCTGCGAGACATATTCTAAGTCATACTGCATCAGTAAGACTTGCCATTTCGCGACTCGTCCGCTGAGGAAAGGTTGTTCTAAGATATACTTGAGGGGATTGAGTTTAGACAAAATTTTGATCTCTGATGCTAACAGGTAGTGTCTTAGCTTCTGACACATCCATACCAGAGCTAGGCAGGTTTTCTCTATTTGAGAGTATCTCTTCTCATAATCTATGAAAGTCTTACTTACATAATAAATGGCGTGTTCTATCAGGCTGCCTTCTTTGTATTGTGCCAAGAATCCACCGCATGCGACTTGATTGACTGAGATGTATAATAAAAGAGGTTTTCCCAATTCTGGCGGCTTCAGGATGGGAGGATTAAGAAGATACTTCTTGATTCGATCAAATGATTGCTGGCACTCTGGTCCCCATTCGAACTTCACTCCTTTTCTGAGTAAGTGGTTGAAGGGCTCACATCTCATCGCCAAGTTGGAAATGAATCGTCGGATTGACTGCATACGTCCTTGAAGGCTACGTAGTTCTTTGAGATTCTTCGGGGGTGGCATATCAATAATAGCCTTTGCTTTGGCTGGGTCAACTTCAATTCCCTTTTTGCTGACCAGAAAACCCAACAGTTTGCCTGATTCGACTCCAAAGACACACTTTTGCGGGTTAAGCCTTAACTTGTAAAGGATGAGTCGCTTAAAGACTTGATCAAGAGCTTCAAGGTGATCTTCTTCCTCTTTAGATTTCACGAGAATGTCGTCAACATACGCATCCATGATTTTGCGCATTTGATCGTGAAAGATAACAGCCATTGCTCTTTGATATGTTGCTCCAGCATTCTTGAGCCCAAAAGGCATAACTGTATAACAGAAAGTGCCCCAAGGCGTAGTGAAGGAAGTTTTTGATTGGTCGCGGGCGGCCAACTTAATCTGATTGTAGCCGGAATATCCGTCCATGAAAGAGAACATGGCATGTCCTGCCGTGCTATCGACTAGAAGATCGATGCTTGGAAGTGGGTAGTCATCCTTCGGAGTAGCCTTATTGAGGTCTCTGAAGTCTATGCAGATCCTTACTTTGCCGCTTTTCTTTGGGACAACGACGATATTGGCTAACCAATCTGGGTAGTCAATAGCTCGAATAAATCCTGCTTTGAGCAGATCTTCAAGTCCTTCCTTGACTTGTTGTTCAATTCTGGGATCCATTTTTCTCAGCTTCTGCTTGACTGGCTTAGCATCCGGCTTCAAGACGAGTCGGTGTTCAACCAATTTGGGGTCTAAGCCCGGCATGTCTTCATATGTCCACGCGAACACTTCTTCATGCTGCTTGAGAAAATCTGTAAGCCTTTTCTTTTCTTCCGGATTCAGACTGGTTCCGATCTGGAGAGTTTTGGGATCTTCCTCTGAACCGATATTGACACCTTCAGTTGGATCTTGTACTAGAGGAGATGGTTCGTCCTGCTTCTGAACTGCGGCGAACTCCGGTAATTCCTGAAGAGACTGATCGTGTTCTGCACAATCATCAGACTGCTTTGCACTCTTATCATTTCCGGTGCTTGCTTTGATTCTGTGAATTGCTGTCGACTTCTTAAAGACCGTGGGATTGAGAACGAGCTTCTTGATTGTCCGAGAAGTCATTCTGAAATTTTGGAGAAGAAATTTGGTTCAGACAAATCAGCCTATAGTGAGACAAGCAATCATTTGAAGAGAACCATACATAAAATGGCATTGAATTATAAAATGATGAGACAAACAGAAAGGGAGTAGATGGCATCCGGATAGACAAAGAAACTTGGAATTTTATTGATTGAATTGATCAATGACATTGGTAAAATGAGACATTTATTTGGATAAGAATAGAAGGAAAATAACAAATGGTCTTCATTGTGCCCCCTTGACAAAAACAGTGTTCTTTGACGAGCTTCCGCCGGCAAATCCTAGTCCTGCTCTGTGGGGACGATGCTTCTGAATCATTGGCTTGATGCGGCCGTCCTCGTTCTTGCCGAGTCCCTTGAAGGGTTGATAACCATGTTTTAGAAGCAAATCAAATCCCTTTATTGACTTCATGAATTGCGGAAACAAGGGATGATCCTTAATGGTGCCGTAGTCGATTCGACCTCCAACCTTGAAGAATTGAGGACCTTTCCATCGGGTCATGGCTACTGTGTGCAGAGATGGCTCTGTGGATGCCTGAAGTATTTCTCGATTCTCTCCGAGATTGATCTCTTTACTTTCCCTGATGCTGGGAATATCTGCATTGAATGATGGCCGAGGAATCATGGGCTGTGGGAGCCTTTCTTCTGGGTCTTCTCCCAGTATTGTGGTTATCATTCCACCCTTTGACCACTTCACACATTGATGGAGGGTGGAAGGCACTGCATTAGCATTGTGAATCCACGTCCTACCGAGCAGCAAGTTGTAGGTTGGTGGTACATTAACCACATGGAAAAGGACGGAGTGCACCGAATAATTGATAAACACCTCCAAGAATATCTTGCCCTTGGCCGTTTGACCATGATTGTCAAACCCATAGATAGTGATGGGATCCGGAATATATTCTTCGTCCTTGATCCCTAATGTCTTTGCGGTCATTTCGGGACATATGTTGAGGCTACTGCCTCCATCGACCAGCACATGGGGAACCGTCATTCCTCTGACCCGAACGACGATGTAAAGAGCATTATTGTGAAAGGAATGAGGCTTTGGAAGGTCCTCATCCGAGAAGGTAATTGGTGCATTGGTCATGGCGGAGTTCACAATCTGTGCCATGTCTTCAGGAGTGGTACTGGGTTTAACTTTGATTTTCCTGAGTAAATCATTCAGTACTTGCTGGTGCTTTCTAGAATTCTTGGCCAAATCAAGGATGGAGACATTGGATAAAGCAGTCAGAGGCTTCTGACTTGAATTCTCTGGCCTTGGTCTAACGATTTTCTTGAAGAAGTCAGGAGTTCCTTTTGATTTGGGAACTGACTTCACCGGTGCTTCTGCAACTTTCATTTTACTGAATGCTGAAATTAAGTCCATCTTCTTAGAATCTGGAGCCGCTTGTCGTAGCACCGTCACCTGATGCTGAACTTGGAGATCTTGCGTAGAACATGGCTTGATATGTTCATGCGGTAGAAAGGGTTGTGCAGACACTACTGCTGTGGTGTGTGAAGGGAAGGGGTGATTGAGAATGTCCATTTTCTCTTCTTCTTCTCCTTCCACCAATAAATTCTTTTCAATGAGATCTTGCACGATGTTTTTGAGAACAAAGCAGTTCTCGGTGTTGTGTCCCACTGTCCTGTGGAACTTGCAGAACTGATCTTTCCATTTCCCCATGGGCACAGGGGGATCAGCCAATCTGGGCAATTTGACCATCTCGTTCGATAGCATGTACTCGAGCACGTCTTCGAGTGATTGGTCAAGAGGAGTAAACTTTCTATCGTAACTCCATCCTTCATGTTTGGCTTTCTCGCGCAGCTTCGGTCCTTGATCCTGCTGAGGAGGCTTGCTGAACTGAGGAGCAGGCTTTGCTTTCTGATCTTTGTGGTTCGAACTGCCTGAGCTGTAGCAGTAATCTTTCTTCTGCCCTTTGTGCTGATTTCGGCCTTTGTTGTTGTTGTTAGCAGAATAAGTGAAGTGAGCTTTCTTCTTCTGCTCACCATGGGAGTTGTTCTTGGAAAAGGTGAAGCCTTCATAGACTCCATTTTCCACACTCAGCTCGAGCCATTCGGCTCGTTCAGTCAGCTCAATGAAGGTCCTGGACGGCGCTGTGGAGATTAATCCTCTTAGCGGCTGCGAGAAATTGTTGAGGATTAAGGACAATGCATGTCTTTCCGAGATAGGATCTCTCATCTTATTACAGGTTGATCTCCATCTGTGAATGAAGTCCCGTGCTTTTTCATTCTCGTTCTGTCTCAAATTGCAGAGATGACTTAATGTAGGCAGCGCTTCTGTGTTGAACAAGAAGCGTTCAATGAATAGATTTACAACTTTGTCGAACTCCTTGAGCTCGATGGGGTTGATATGCTCAGCATACCACTTGGCTGCAACTCCTTCCAAGCTGCGGGGGAAGCATAGAAACAATGCTCGGTTATCCTTTCTGAACCTCGAGCATTCTGCGAAGAAGGTGGCGAGATGAGCTTTTGGGTCGCCGGAACCATCGAACTTGATGAATTTACGGGGGAGATTATCTAGATCGTCATCTCCTTCTAAGCCGTCATAAAAGTCCTCGCTGGTGAAGACTTTCTTGCCCTTGTCGCGGGCTTGCAGATCCTTGACAACTCGGGCCATTTCCTTAAACTGCACTTGCAAAGGCTCTTCTTTATCTCTGCTTTTTGACCTGCGGCTCTTACTTTGGCCATGCTTCTGAAATGTCGGAGGCACCTCATATTCTTCATCTGTATCTTCAGTGGAATCTGATTCATCTGAAATCTCTTCTGGCTGGATTTGCTTCTTGGGAGCCTTCTTACCCCTGCGACCATGAAACCTTTCTCTGAATGGATTTCTTTCTGAGCTGGTCCCGGGCTGCTCATTCATCATTTTGTTCATCATTTTTCTGAACATGGCATACATTTGAGGGTCTATGCCATCGTCTTCTTGCTGCTGCTCTCGACTCTTCTCAGATCGAGGGGAACCCATCTCTTCTTCTGAGGCTGATGAGTACTGGGATGCCGTGGTTCTTTTGCCTGATCTTGTCTCAACCATCAAATGATATGGATGCTCTCTGCAGGGCAAAAGACCTGATTAGATTTTGAGGGAATTAGATTTTGGAGGAAATATTTGCTGAAAATATGGTAGACAATTTGGAAAAGATGTCCCATTACTAGGGACTGAGTCGTCGTGGGAATCACGACAGTTGTGTTGTCATTCCTTCTGCAAAAGAAATAAACAACGAAAATGTGCCTTGTTACCTAGGCGAGGTCGTCAAACCACAATGGAAGGAAATAGAATTTTATTAAAATGAGAAGAATAAGATTTTATTGATCTTGACAAAGAGGTGGAGGACAGACGATTTGCCACCATTCATGATAGTCGGCAGACACTCTAGGACCTGGAAAGATTTTAAGAGAGACAAAGGAATCCCATCCGTAGCGGGCAGAATGATATGCCCCGGACCATTGTGCGGAAGTGAGATCGAACTCTGTCATAGCTCCTGATAACAGTCGGGCTTCGACATATTGCTGCCTCTGAGAGAACTGCCGAACACATCTCTCTGGTTGGTAGTAAGTGCAGAAGAATGGTCCCAGCAACTTGAACCGCTTACCATAAGCGTAGGTATATCTGGGAGGAGATATTTGCCGATCAAAATAGTCCCAAACAACGTCATCCTCTTGAATGTTGTTGATCATAGACCGGTACTGTGCCACTGGGAGGAGTTCTTGACCATTGTATCTGAAAGAGCTTGCTCGGGTTGGAACATGCTGGAAAAACCAGGACTGAAGTGCGTAGATGCATCCTTCAACTAAAATGGACTCTCCAAGTGAGAATCGAGTCAGACCTCGATAAAGGAAGGCGAGCGCTGCCATGGCTATGGAGAGGCGATTGGTTTGCCGACTTCCCCATCTTCTCATAAGCTGGATTATCCTGACGTCCATGTAGTTCTGTCCATCTGGGAAAAGGGACAGTCCTACGGTGCATAGAACCATTGCATTCTGAATCTTTTCTTTAGCTGTTCTTGATAGCGAGCTGACTTCGACGAAGGTCCCGTACTGGCGGTACAACTCAAGTAGGTCAACATATTCATTTCCTTCTAACTGGATCAGGGGCCAAGATCGGCGGCCTGTCATACGGGCTAAGGAGTCTCGGGGGTCCAAACCCTTGACATTGATAAGGAATTGATGCTCTAATGGGTCGCTTGGCTGACCGGCTGGTTCTGGCAATCCCATGATTTCTGAAAATTCATCCATTAAAACAGTCATCTCTCCCCACGGGAACCAGAAGGTACACGTCCGAGGATTCCATCGCTCCGCCATTGCATGGATCAGGTTGCCATTGATGGTCTGCTTTCCGACTGCTGATGCCAGCTCTAATCCGCACGCGCTCAAATGGTCCGGGAACATTCGGGAAAAACTCTTTAGCCAGGAATAATACCACCGGGGAATGAAAGTTCCGGTGCTAAGAGCTCGATGTTCAGGACGACCTTGTCGCACCTCGAAGGAGATGTGACCTTCAGGAAAGATAGGATCGACTTGACTGGATGCCATCGAACTGAAAACAGAGAAAGACTCAGAATGAGACTTAGGAAAATGTGAGAAATTTTGAAAAAATTTTGCAGGCAGGATAAAAATGCAGCTAGAAATTCGAGATCCAGTAGAAGGATAGAATGTAAAATCTCCTGGAGTTTTGGAAGAAATGGGATATTTGAGAAAATCATCCAGGGTTTGAGAAAAGATCTCGTGGAAAATAAGGATATTTTGAAAAAGACCTAATGAGTTGAAAAACATTGGGAAATATAAAGAATTGAGAAAATCATACATACAATCACATCCTGCACAAACATTTATGCACATTCAGCACTCCCTAAAAGGCTGACTCTAGATGCATCAATTTGAAAATAGCTGTAGGACCTTAATCCTAACTCTAAGTTCAGATCATCTTTGTCCAATCCAGTTATGCCGATATACCCGAACCGAAATCCGAGGTACGTGGCATAGAATTTCAACTCCGGTTCTAAGGTAAGGTTTTCCAACATCCTTGAACGCCTACCGATATACTTCGGACTGTGGCCCGCGGTACGTGGTAGGGGGGTTAACCCAAATAGGTGGCCCAGTTGTGAGGCTCTGTCCCAAACTATGGTTCTGGAAGAGAGCCCAGCAACGTGAAGACCGGGACAATATAGGTAAGGGAGGTTTTGAAAAATGATCACATGCAAGAAATAGATGGCTCTAGGTCCTAGAGAGATAGACTTTTGAAAATCTTTGAAGAAGCATACATTGTTTGCATTCAGATCCTAAATTGAGGAGAGTTGTATTTAGACCTAAGTCTATGTGAGCATGAAAATTTCTCCTCAATCTGGTCCTACCAAACCATGCCTAGTCTATATGCAGTCAATGTCAGCTAGGTCAGAATCTAGGCTCCTAGGCTCACATGATATTGAAAGTAAAGAGCTGACATTTAGTGAACATAATTTTGATAATTAAACTAAGTCAAGCATAATTTAGGTCAGACAAGGACAGGTCCCATCACGGTCGCCAAACCTGTTGTCGTCGCGAAATTTTTCCCCCGCCTTCCCTTCCTTGCGGAAGAGAAAAAGAGAGAAACGCTTTCGCGATTCAAACTTTGACCGGATTTTGGAAAATGTTTTTGAAATACTCGCCTCCGTTTTTGAAAATTGCGGGAAAATCCATGGGATGGGGCTCGACCTGTCGGTACGAGGTTCGACCGTTCCTGCCGCCTTTAACAGGGGTAATCGAACCAAGGACCAAAATTGTGCTTGACTTAGTTAAATCATCAAAATCATGTTCTATCCTAAATGCACAGAGAATTCAGGCATGTGCTATGAGATTTTGGAAAATGCAGCTTGGGGAAACATGATGTATGCTTGGAAAATATTTGGAGTTGAAAAGATTCTCTCAGAAAAAAGCTGAAAGTCAATTTCTCAGGAAACTCAGATGGAAAAGATTTGAAATCTCAGGAAAGTTCATAAAGACTTGGGAAAATTATGAATGGTTGGAAATCCTGGGAAAATGGAAGTGATTCTTGAGAAAAGATGAACCTTTTGAAAAGGGAAACACTCTTTAGGAAAACTTGGACTTTGAGAGTTTTCTTAGGAAAATGATGGAAGATTTATAAGAAAACTCATTGGAGAAGGAAATTCAAAACTTGGGGAATCGAAATCCTGGGGATTTTACCTTTTGAAATACTCGGAAATCGATTTTGGATCTTGAAGAAAGATTGGAAAACTCTTTTGAATATCTTAAGAAAATATCATTTTCCTGGGAAAATTGTGGAAAAACTTGTCTTGGAAAAACCAATTTTGAAAAATCCTTAGAATTTCTTGAGAAATCGATTTCTTGAGAATGAAGTTTTCTTGAGAAAATCTTGAGAAAATCAATGATTTTATGATGCAAATGACATAAGTGAATGAATGCACTTTGAAAAGATTTTCTAAGAGATTTGTTGGAAAAATGTGCATTAAGTCAAGATAAATCCTTCACATATTCTGACTGTGGCCATGAATATGTTCAGAATTTAGTTGATTTGATGCACATGATTTTGAAAACTTTGGAAATATGATGTGCATTTTAAGATAGCCTAAGAGTGTAGGCTCAATGTGACTAGTAGAAAGATGACGGATCTGGGTCTCGTCCATATTCCGACTAGGGCCGTAAATATGGATCCCACCGAGTCCATCAACTCCCTAAGAGTTGGTGCACGTGCCATTCGTGAACATCCATAGTGCTTTTGAAATAAAATGCATGAGTCATATAATCAGGATATTGCATAAAATCAAACTATATGATATGCATCCTAGTCTAAGCAGGAAATTAAATCTCTTATTCCAAAATTTACATTATCACATCATTAAATAAAGGAAATAAAAGAAATTTGCAGACTTCAGCTCCTTCTTTTGAATGTCCCTGCCAAACTTGAAATAAGGTTAGCTCAAATATGTGGGTTTTTCCAAAATTTTCCAATAATATTATGAAATTATTGGATTTAATTGGATATAAACCCTATTCTCATGCTTCCTTGATATTTGAAATGATGAAAATGCAAGAAATTCAGTGGAAAACAGTTTGAAATTCGGAATTGGGGTCAAAATGACCAAAATACCCCTAAAATTAAAGTTACACCTTTAAAATCAGGGTTTTTTTTGAAGGAAAACTTAGTAAAATTGAGATTTCGAAATTCAAATTGAATTCAATGATGATGAAATGCAATATGACATGCTTCTAAACACATTAGGACTGTAAAATCAGAATTTGGTATTTTGCAATTTATCAAAAATAGTGATTTTCGCTTGTTTTTCGCTTGGATCTGGGTCCTGCGGGACCCTGTTTTGGTATTATGGATGATCCGAACCTCAAATGGATTCCAAATTGCACCAAATTCGCTATGAAGCATCTAAACACTCTTATAAACAGCCTAGAATGCTAAAAATCATGAAATGATATGATTTAAATGCCAAAATTCAAAGAAAGTCCTAAAATGATGGATTTTACCTATGGATCCGAACCAAATGCAATGCCTAATATGATAATGCAATATTTACACCATGGAAACTTCTGATATTTTGTAGACTGCTAAAAGACCCGAAATGGAACATTTTTGGTTTTTACGGCTTCGGGATTTGAGCCATGGTGAGTTCAATAACAGGGATTTAGTTCAGACAGAGGTAAAAATCACACTAATCTGATGTAAAATGCTAAAAAAATACAAAACGGACATGGAAATTTATGAAATTAATCATAGCTATGCACGACACCTAAATGAACAACTTTCATGTTTATGCCTTTGGCATTTGATCAACATAAACACCGATAAAAATATAACTATTCTTGCCTAAACTAACAGAACAGACAAATGTAGCAAAACAGGGGGCTGACAAGAAAAATCCGAAGCAGGGGTCAACACTATTCTAAAAATTACAGGCTTTCAGATTCAAACAGAGGACATTTCGGACACCACTTTCACTTTTTACAGTTTCGGATTTGGAGCAACACACAAAGAGAAACCATAGCCCTAAGTCGATCCAAGATCTCAGAGACCCAAATTAGGCTCTGACACGTGTCCCTGACTCTCGGATTTTTGTCAGTCATAAAAAAAAAATCATAAAAATCTGAAAAAATCATATTAAAAACTAGACATTCGCCCGAGTTCAGGGCATTTTTCGGATCGAAAATCGGATCTCCCAGGAGGGAGAACTCGATTTTACAAGTCGGCAAATGTTTTTCAAAACGCATCCCGGGTTACAAAACCCGACTTACTATTTTGAATGTTTACCGCAGTAAACAAATTCAAATGCCTCCGAATTTTTGGCAAAATTTCAGGGACACCTAAGGGCACATTCCGTGATTTTTTTGGGATTTTTAATAAAAAACAAATGCATGAAATGACGTGTGGACTGACTGACCAAAATAGAGACCTACTGAAAATAAGCAGAATTGAAATAAATGCTAAATTAATCCTAATTAATTCATGAAATATGCTAAATGAATGAAATAAAATGCAAATTAAACCTAGCTAACTATATGAATGTTAAAAATCATCGAGGAAGCATAACAAAACATTTTTATATATGTCGTTTTATGAGAATAGCTCAATCCATCCCTCGGATGAGCTCTTTCTTCAAACGACTCCCGATTCGAATTATAGAATCACATCAAGGGGAAAAGAAGTGCACCTTGCTTCGTTACGCAGCGTAGGAGCTCTTGAAAGGAGCAGCTATCACGAGCTTCCTTCGTCCTTCGCTCCGAGCTTCGGATGGTCCACCAAAATCGACCTCTGTTGGAATTGAATTGGCCACAGCACGAGCTCTACTCCACCTTCTTCAATGCGCCAAAGGGGGCACGATTTCCAAGGTTCAAAATCTGATTCTAGGAAGTCTAGGTCGGATTTTCCAAGTTCACAAGAGCTAAAAAAATGATCTCCCAAGGCTGGGCGTGAACCCTTGTTTTTATAATTTTTCTGAAAATTTTTGAAATTCAAACAGGCTGGATCTGAGCCCTCCATGTGGCGCCATCTCAGGGGGTGCCATCTGGGGGTTTTGAAATTCGAATTTGCCTTTTGCAGGGAGCCCTCAGATGGCGCCACCTCAAAAGGCTATTTTGATTTTTTTGAGAAAATAAAAATGGAAATTTTTGTGGGTGAGACACCTCAGCAGGGGGAATTTGGAATTTTTCAAAAGTTTGCTTGATTCTCTCTGCAGGGAACTCCCAGAAGGCGCCACCTCAGAGGGTGCTCTCTTGGAATTTGAAATTCAAACTCACCTTTTGTAGGGAGTCCTCAGGTGGCGCCACCTCATGGTGGGCTACCTTTATTAAAAATAAAATAAAAATAAAAAATGGAGCCAAGTGGAGTCCTGGAATGGTGCCACCTCAAAAGGTGTTTGACACATGTCAGAAGGACAGAGCAGTGGGCTCAGAAGGCGCCACCTCAGAGGAATTTGAATTTTGCTTTTTCTGGTGAAAGGAGATCTGGACATGTGGCAGTCCAGGATGGTTCCAAGTGTCAGCCTGCTGGAGGAGGTTCTTCAGATGGCGCCACCTCAGAGGAGAATTCGAATTTCAAATGGAGGTTGGCCCTGGAGGAATGGAGGATGGACATGTGGCGCCACCTCAGGGTGGCTCCTACAATGCCATGTGGCAAGAGGGAGGAAAAAGAGGGCAATGACATGTGTCTCCTACTTTTCTGAAAAAAGTAGGGAGAGGACATGTGTCCTCTACTTTTTCTGAAGGAATGAGAAGGAGACATGTGTCACCTTCTTTTCCTGAAAGAAGTAGAAGATGACACGTGGCAGAGGGGTGAGAAGGAGGGAAGGGACATGTGGCACCATCTCAGACAGGATGAAAAAGGTAGGAGTTCTTGATTTTCGCCACCTATGGGGATTTTTTGAATATTTGAATTCTAGCTTTTCTGAAGAAAGCAGAAAATGACACATGGCACTTGCTTTTTCTGAGGAAATGAGAGCTTGCCATGTGTCCTCTGTAGGGGACACTCCAGATGGCGCCACCTCAGAGGAGACAAGCCTACCTTTTCTGTAGGAATTTAGGAGTGACACATGTTTCCTACTTTTCTGAAAAAAATAGGGGGAGGACATGTGTCAGGCTACTTTTCTAGAAGGAAGGAGGGGTTGACACGTGTCCCCTGCAGGAGACACACTTCAAGTGGCGCCACCTCAGAGGAGACAAACTCCACTTTTTCTAGACAGGACAACCTATGACACTTGGCATCTTCTGGTAGTCTTTGAAATGACACATGGCCCAGGATGGATACTGACACATGGCAGACATGTGGCGGCTTCTTAAGGTAGCCCCACACTGACACTTGGCAGAAGAGGGAGGGTGACATGTGGCACCGACTCTAGGTGAACCCTATGCTGACACATGGCATGTAAATGGGAGGAGAGAGAAAAGACAAGTGGCACCAATCCAGGGGACAAGGCTCCTATATTTTTGGGTTTTTCAAAATTCAAATTTTCAAAAGGAAAGCTTGTGTGACACCACCTCAGTGTGGGTCCCACATTGCTTCTTTATTGAAATAAGGATAAAACCACAACTTCTTTTTGGAATTTTCATAAAATCTGGACTAATGGGCAAAACAGGAATTTTGGAAAGAGTTGGCCCTTGTAGGGCGATTTTGTAAAAGAAAGATATTTGAAATTGTCAAAAAGGGCAAAATCTGAGGTGAAGTGACTCAAATCCATATTGAAAACTATCCAGATAGTTTTCCTGAGGAAATATTTTGAAATTCAGAGTCCTGGGGGTAAAATGGGAAAAATTGATAATTTTGAAAACCCAGGGTTTTGAAATCAATTTTGAAAAGAGTTGAAATTCTAATCTGGATTGAAAATTTTGAAATCAAGAGTTCTGGACCTCGAAATGACATGCTGTGCAGTGCAGTGATTTGAAATGCTCATGCAATGATATGCAATGTCATGTCTTATGAAATGCAATCTTGAATCAAGACTTGGAGATGTCTGTCTCCTGTCAGGAGTAAAATTTTGAACATCTGAGCTAAAATTAGAGAAATTTTGAGAGTTGCAGATGAAATTTGGACTTTTGCAAGGTCCGGCTCAGAAAATGACCATTTTGCCCTCCAGCGATTTCAGAGGCTGGATGTTGATGCTTGGTGGAAATGTTGGGGAGGTGAGTGAAAATTTGGGGTGTTTACAGTATGTTCAGCTGCAATCTCCATAGTGAGCTTTTCAGTCATAACAGAAGCAGCCCCAGCTGCAACATTCACTGTAAGTGAAATTCCAGTGGCCAACTGCCTCCCAATTGTATCAGGTTATTGAAATTCTGGGTAAGCAAACATTCAGGGAGTTCGAATCCAATATCCAAAGAGATTGAAAGCTGGGAATTCAAGGCCAACGCCTAACGTAGATGGAAAATGAAACCAAGGCATTCGGCATTATGCTTTGCATCATTTTATAACAGCATCACTTGTAAAATCCCATCCTTTGCTGTGCTGATAGCAATATCACTCCATTAGCCCTACCTGTCAACATTATTACACTTTTGAACCAGTATCCTGTATTTGTGTATGCACGTATAATTCCCACCATCAGCATACACTGACCTGATATTCAGTTACTCCATCTGTATTTCGATTCTCACATTAGTGTTCATTACTTGTAAACACCATCATATGTTAACAATGTTTTGTTATTATTTTTTTTTATCTATATCTGTGTATATTTTCAGCTCATATTTTCAGTATATATACACCCAGTAGGGACATCTATTAAGATACACTTGCAGCAGTACCATCGACAGCACTATCTGCTGAGCACCTCTACTACATGTGCACTTACATTTAGTGTGTCACCAGCCATAACACCTCACTGCCTTATTATTTTCCTGCCACCATACAATTTGCACATACCACTCCACCTATATATATACATATATATATACATATATATATACATTCATACTCATGTACATATATATATATATATATATATGAATATATATGTATACATATATACATATGTACATAAATATATATCATTTTTTTCATATATATATATTTTAGATCTCGAATACCAAGGCATGTGAGCATTCTTCTAATATTAACATCCATATGGTATTTGCAAAATCCCTTCTACATTTCATACTAACCAAATGTTTTTGCAGGAACTATGTAAAGGATGTCATTGCTTGAGGAGTTGTATTTGCAAATTCATGTGTTGTAATAGTTAGATTTTAATGAGAATCTACGTTTTTCTACTTTAGGTAGAATGAATGAGCATTGTAAATATCATGAATTGCTTGTTTTCATGCATTTTTGTCTTTATTTCTCAAATTCTCACAAATGGCAACACGAATGGCACGTGCACCATTTCGTAAGAGGTAATTGATCCTAAGTCGATGATCCACATCAATGGCCATAGTCAGGGTGTGGACAACACTTAGGATTTTTATCTTTTACGAAATAACATTGGATCCACACTGGATCCGTCTTCAAAATTCATCATATTTTCCTTAAATATTTTCTTCTTTTATCAGAATTTAACTTAAAATTAATTCAAAATATATACCAATTGCCATAGTCAAGGTATATTGAGAGTTAATTTCATTTTGAATTCTATAAAAGCACCAAATGTGTTTCATTCTTCACCTGAATTCAAATATAGATTATTATATAATACATTCAATGACCATAGTCAAGGATGTATTATATCTTCAATCTTATTATAATTCATCTAAAGAATGAAATAGCTTTTCAAAATCCAATTTCAAAAATTTAAATTCATTCATCATTTAGGATAGAATTGCATCATATTTAAAAAAAAAAATCTTTTTCATAAATCCAAGTAATTCTTTCCTTCATTTCTCATGTCAAAATCCTATTCATAAATTCAAATTCAACTCTATTTCTCAGAAGGATTCAAGAATTCAATTTCAAGGTCCCATTTGACTTTGAAACTTCAGAATCATCTTGTATTTTCAAAATCCAAATTCTATCTCAAATTCAAAGTGCAATTTAACTTTGAAACTCATTTGCATATTCAAGGTTCAAATTCTAAATTTCATTTTTCAAGTTCAAATCAAATTCTTGATTCATCTTCTAAATTCCAAATTCAAACTTAAAAAATTCAAGGTCTAATTCGACTTTGAATTTCGTTTGTATATTCAAAATCTAAATTTCGCTTTTCAAGTTCAATTTAAACTTGGAAGTTCTTGATTCATCCTCTGAATTTAACTCCAAATCCATTTTAGGATCCAGGATTCAATATTCATATTGGATCTCAGGCTTCAGATCCAATTCCTCTTTAGGATCAAAGATTCAATATTCACCTTGGATCTCAGACCCTAGATCCAAATTCCTTTAGGATCCAGAACCCAATTCTACCTTGGATCTCAGATTTCAGATTCAAAATCCATTCTATGATCCAGAACCCAGTTCAACTTTGAATCTCAGATTTCAGATCCTAATCCAATTAAGATCCAAGGTTCAACACTCATATTGGATCTCAAACTTCAGATCCAATTCTTCTTTAGGATCCAGAGTCCGATTCCACTTTTGGATCTCAGACTTCAGATCCAATTCCTCTTTAGGATCCAGACTCCAATTTTATTTTGGATCTCAGACTTCAGATCCAATTCCTCTTTAGGATCCAGACTCCAATTTCATTTTGAATCTTAGACTTCAGATCCAATTCCTCTTTAGGATCCAGACTTCAGTTTCACTTTGGATCTTAGATTTCAGATCCAAATCCATCTTAGGATCCAGAGTCTAACTCTATATTGGATCTCAGACTTCAAGATCCAAATCCATCCAGAATCCAACTCTACATTGGATCACAGACTTCAAATCCAAATCCATCTTAGGATCCAGAACCCAATTCTACATCGGACCTTAAATCCATTTTGAGATCCTATTCCATTCCCAATTCTAAGATTTCAAAATCCAAGTCCATTTCCCGGTCTCATTTGAACTCCCTAAATCCATTTTTATTCTTAAATACCATTTGGTTTTTCTCAGATTCATTCTAAGACTCAAATTTTCAATATCACTTCAAAGAACTTCATCTTCTTCTCCCAAATCCATGATTAAATTCAAAGCCCGTTTCCTGACTTTGAAACTTCATCTCCTTTCATTTTTTTAAAAAGGCTTCTAGTCATTCCTTCTCATTTATTTTCCCAAACTCTGATTTACTTCAAAAACTTAGAACTTCTCTGATCTATCTCAAGTTCTAAGTTAGATTCAATCATTTCTTCATTCCCTTATCAAGTTCATCTCAGAATAACTTGGAAATTTTTCAGAACATCTTTCAAAAGGAGCATACATTCTTGCATTACACAAGCATGATTCTTTGTGCATTTAGAGTTAGAATAAATTCTTAGATTACATTTAGGCAAAGCAAAAGGCATAGATTCGATCCTTGGTTCGATTACCCCTGGTAAAGGCGCCAGGAACGGTCGAACCTCGTACCGACGAGCGAATCCCGTCTCTCCGTCTTCCCGCAACATTTTAAAAAACGAAGGCGAGTTAAATTCCTAAATGTTTTCAAATCAAGGTCAAGTGAGACCACGCAAAAGAGTTCCTCTCCTCTTCTCTCTTTCTTTCCTTCTTTTCTCTTCTCTCTTTCTTTTCTTTCTTCTATTCTTCTCCCTTCAAAAAGGAGGAAAATAGAGGTTGGAAAAGGGAAAGAGAAGGAAGAGAGAGAAATCACAAGAGAGGAAAAATTTTGCGATGATCACAAGTTTGGCGACCTTGATGGGACACATCTTCGTCCGGTTGGATCTATGCCTTTGCTTTGCTTTTATATAATCTAAGTCTTTATTCTAACATATGTCAGCTACATTTCCATGCAAACCTTAGGAGCCTAGATTCTGTCCTAAGCTGAGATCATTACATATAGGATCTAAGTATGGTTTGGTAGGACCATATTGAGGAGATTATATCCATGTTCACATTAGACTTAGGTCTTAAATACAACTCTCCTCAATTTTAGGGATTGAATGCAAAACAATTTATGCAAGTGTATGCTTCTCTTCATTTAAATCTATCTCTTTAGGACTTGCATTAGAGCCTTCTGATCTTATTGCATGTTGATCATATTTTGAAAACATCCCTACCTATATTTGTCACGGTCTTCACGTTGCTGAGCTGTCTCACTGAACCATAGTTCGGGAGAGAGCCTCACAACTGGACCACTTATTTGGGTTTGCGCCCCCTACCACGTACCTAAGGGCCATAGTCCGAGGTATATCGGTAGGTGCTCAAAGATGTTGGGAAACCCTTACCTTAGAACCGGAGAAACATCTTATATGCCACGTACTTCGAGCTTCGGCTTGAGTATATCGGCATACCTTGATTGGAATCAGATGATCTGAACCGTAGAGTTAAGATTTAGGTCCTACAAGCTATTTCAAATATGGCATATAGAGCCAGCCTTTAGGGAGTGCTGTGTGCACATCCTTGTTTGTGCAGCTATGATTATGCGATGTTTTCCTTGTGTTCTCCTATATATATCAACCTCTTTTAAAAACCCTGGGTGTACTCTTCAAAACTTTCTCTATTTTTCAAAAACACCAGGTGTATATTTTTCCTTTACCTACATTCTTTTCTCTTTTTTGTGTGTCAAAAATTTTCTTAAAAGCCCTGGAAAGTCTTTTTTTTTAGCCCCTTTGTCTTTAAAAAATTTCCAGGAGTTGTGTCTATCCTCTTCTTTCATCAAAATCTGTCTGTAAGTCCTGCATTCTATCTGATTCTCTTCCTCTCTTTGCCTCAGTATCATTCTGATGGCATCCGAATCTCCCGATGCTATCTTTCCTTGGGATCATGTCTTCTATCAAATAAAGGATGGAACCCCAGATCATCGGGTCATCCAGTCTCGTACCTTCTTCCCTCATTGGTACTATTCTTGGTTCACCGCCTTCTCGCGTATGTTCCCAGACCACTTGGATGATTGTGGATTGGAGATGGCATCGACAGTTGGCAAGCGAACCATCAACGGCAGTCTGATTCAAGCTATGGCAGAGCGGTGGAATCCGCGTACCTGCACGTTTTGGTTTCCATGGGGAGAGATGACTTTGCTAATGGATGAGTTCAGTGATATCATGGGATTGCCAGAACCAGCTGGTCAGCCAGATGATCCTGTCGAGCAGCAATTCTTGATCAATGTCAAAGGGGTAGATGTTCGAGAAGCATTGGCCAGAGCTACATGGAGCAGATCCTGGCCTCTCGCAGAGATCAACGAAAGTCAGTACATCGATCTGTTCGAACTCTACAACAAGTATGGAGCCAATGAAGAAGTCGATACCTTGTCTCGAGCAGCGAAAGAAAGAATTCAGCATGCCATGGTCCTATGCACAGTAGGATTAGCATTCTTTCAGGATGGTCAGAATTTCGTCGATATCAGAGTCGCCTAACTTTTTCGAAGATGGGGAAGCAAGCAGACCCGTCAGCTTTCAATATCCATGGCGGCTCTGGCTTTTCTCTACAGAGGTTTGGCTCGTTTTGCCCTCGAAGAAACCATTTTGGTGGAAGGATGCACGTATGCCTTGCATTCGTGGTTCCTGCGACATGTACCGTCAAAAGCCAGTTCTTTCAGATTCAGCAACAAACAGCCGAAGTCAGCCATTCAGGGCCGAACTTTGATCGAGAAGCTGCATCAGGAGGAAATCGTTTGGGATTTCTTCGATAGAAGAGAGACCGTTCCTCGGTACACCTATGCTCGTGACAAGCGCTACAGATTGCTCGGCCCTTTCTTCTGCGTAGACTATCAGCCAGAGAGGTGTCTCAGACAGTTTTCACAGCGGCAGGTTCGTGTCAACACTCGCTTCTCGACAGGCCGCATGCCAGAGTTCGATCTACGGTCGGATCAGTGGTCTGGAGCATACCACGTCGCTAAATACACTTGGGACTCTTTTATTCCTTTGTCTATATTTCCTGATCCTAATGTATCATCAGAGTATCGAGAATGGTGGCAAACTGTCTGCCCAGCTTCTCTTTGTATTTAGATTTTGTCATTAATGAAAATGCAAAACCTTTGTTCTGATAAAAAGCTTTCTATGATCAAATCTTATTTTTTTTTTCATGTAGTTACGAATTCATCCCCAGTGATGAGACCCATTTTGTATATTCTTCCTTCGATTATCTCTCGTCATGATAGACGACCTCTCCTAGGTCATAAGGCACCTTTTGTTGCCACAAAAGGTGACACAATCATTGCAAAATTTTTGTGGTAACCCAATCCCTAGTGATGGGATAACTTATCTAAATTGTTTATCAATTCCTTCTTTCATGTCTTTTCCTAAAAAAATCGCATTTTCAAAAAATTTCCTTCAAACCCTAATCATTCCTTTCACCTTCACAGGAAATCACTGGCATTGGCAAAATGGTTGTAACAAGGGCAGGAAAAGAAACAGTTTCTCAACACAGCGACAGTGAAGCCGGAGGGATGGATTCCCCCAAATCAGTCAGCGGACAGAATCAGAATCAAGCAGATGATATAGATCCAGTCATGTATAATCTGTTCAAAAGAATGATGACCAAAATGATGGCTGAGCAGGCCGAGGCTAGTCAGAAAGAAGTTGCTCCAAAAAGCAAGCCAAAGAAGAAGGCTGTAAAGAAACCAGTCAGGATTGTTAGAAAGAAAGTACAGCCTAACACCACTTCTTAAGAAGCGAAATCAGTAGAAGATGAATCAGAAGAGGAAGAACAGTTTATTTATCAGAATCCTCCACCGCAGTTTGTAAAAACCGCTGCAGAGCCCGAATCAATCAATAAGCCTGTTCCCGTTAATGACCCAATGCAAGAGCAGATGAAAGAAATGAATCGGGCTATCAAAGATATCTAGGCTAAAAGCAAGGGCAAGCAGACCTACTCCGGTGAAGATTTTTATCATGCTCTGGACGGGGATGAGAATCTGGAGAATCTCCCCCGCAAGTTCCTTAAATTTGACGGAACTAGCAACCCTAAGGCTCATTTGGCCACCTTTTATGCTGAATGCGGCCGTTTCAGGAAAGACAACCGAGCATTATTCATCTGCTTTCCTCGCAGCTTAGAAGGGGTAGCAGCCAGGTGGTATGCAGACCACATTAATCCTATCGAACTACGAGAGTTCGATAAGGTCGTGAACTTGTTCATTGAGCGCTTCATGTTTAACGTCGAAGCCTCACCAACCCTCAATCATCTGTACAATTTAAAACAGATGGAGAATGAGAAAGCCAGCGAGTTCATCCACAGGTGGAGGAGCACCTGTAACAGAATGAAGGTTCCCATCCCAGAGGAGCACGCCCTGCAGATTATTCTGAATAATTTCGCCCAGCCTCTAAGGAACCTCATTTCCACTTCGCCTGCCAAGTCATTCATCAAATTGATTGAGAGAGCCGAGTGGCTCGAGACTGACCTAGACAATGGTCTATACGAAGGATATCCTTTTGTCAGAGGAAATCCTGACCAAAAGAAAAAGGCGCACGTCGCCTATGCCGCAGGATTGACAGATCAGGGCAGCAGTGGTTCCGGCAGAAAGAAGAACAAGAAGGGCCGCAGCAAGAACTCAGGGCATCCTAGGGCCGAAAGAGCAAACTCTGCAGCCCAGAAGGGAAAATTTGTAAAGCCACAACATGTCCAATCAGTACCTCAGCTAGAAGTAAAGCAGTTAGAGAAGCCGAAACACGAAGGGTGGAGTTATGATCGGGAATTTTCAGCTTTAGAGCAGTCCCGCGAAGACATCTTGGAATATATGATGTCGAAAGGAATGATCAAACTCCCCAAGGTGGCAGATCCTCCCGTCGCTATGGGTAAATGGACTGATAAATTCTGCAAGTTCCATCGGACTATCGGACACGACACCGAACACTGTTTTGTCCTCAAAAACATCATTCAGGATTGTATTGACAAAAACATGCTAATTGAGGACAAGGATGAGCAGCAACCAGAAATCTTGTCCAAACCATTTCCTAAACATTCAGCTTCAGTCGTTACAGAGCAGGTATTCTCTCTGAAAGGCAGTATACAACCATGTTCTAGGCAGGACATTTAGGATCAACATCAGGTCCTAGTCCTCCGCCAAGCACAGTCTTCCGCCAAGAGGGCGGATGTCACCGCATTTTCCAATAAACCAACAAAGGCAGTGGCAGAAACTGCCAAGATAATCCCCAAAATCCCGAAGCGCTTTATCAAGGCAGCTTCGAAGAAGGAAGAAGCTGCAGGGTCAGTTCAGAAGCCAATCACTGCTTTATCCAATGTTTCTATTTTAGACCTGACCCACGCTTCACCTGAGCACCAGCAAGTGCTAGAAGATCTGCTCAAAAAGATCAAAGTCAAGCCTAGCACGACTCCGCAAGACATGGCTCAAATCGTTAATCAGACCATGACGAACGCACCAATCACCTTTTCTGATGAGGATTTGCCAAAACCTCATTCGTTCCACAACAACGCACTTTACATAGTGGTGCAAACCAGGGGTATGACAGTCCCTCACGTTCTAGTCGACAGGGGCAGCAGCCTAAATATCTTTCCAGAGATGACAGCCAAGGCTTTGGGTTTAAAAGAAGATGAATATACCCCGGATCCGATCACGATCTATGGTTTTGACAACCACGATCAGACAGCCAAGGGGAAGATATTTCTCGAAATTTTTATCAACTATTCGGTGCATACGGTCCTGTTTCATGTGGTCAATGTGCCACCTACGTACAATCTGTTGCTTGGGCGCACTTGGATTCACAATGCCAATGCTGTCCCATCAACCTTGCACCAATGCATCAAATGGTCGAAGGGAGGCATGATCACCACGGTCCTAGGAGAGGATCCGGAAGAACGACTCCCGCAGCCGATGATTCCCCGTCCTACTTTCACTATCGACATCCCGAGCATCCGGGAAGCCAAAGAAATTGATCTAAGTGAAAGTTTGGATATGTTAAATTTGAAAGAGGTCCAGCCAACAGAAAATGTCACTGCAGTTGTTCAGTGGCAGGGACCTCGCTTCTTCAAGCTAGGAGGATGCCTCAATTGTACTTTATTCAAAGATCACCCGCTTTTTCCTTAGTTCTCAAAAACAAGGAAAGGATTTGATCTCCTAATGAAGCACGGTTACCAACCCTTCAGGGGTTTGGGCAGAAATGAAGACGGCATCTTGGAGCCGATTGTCCTCGCTCAGCATGTCACCGGCACAGGCTTGGGTTTCACAGGTCAGTCATCAGGAAGAAAGACCATCTTCGTCAAGGGAGCCCGGCGATGAAGGCCATGCCAGTGTTTTCTGTTTTCTTTCCTTTCTGTCATCTTGTAAGGGCAAGATCCGCCCCAACTCCTTTCTCTTCTTCAAACAATCACTTGTAAATATCAAAGTTTACTTAAATCAATGAAAAGTTTGTTTGCTCTATTCATCTTGGTGTACACGAATTCTTTGCTTATATTTTTGTCTATGTTGTCATTCTCCGTTTCTGTACAAAAGGCTATTTTTCAAACATTTTACCTTTTTCTCAAAGGCCTCCATTTCGCTTTCAGGATTGCCGGGATCATGGCTCCTAAATCGTTCAAAAAGCTCGTTATCAATACCAACTTTTTTCAAAATAAACCGGCCAGAACATGCAAGGCGAAGGCAGGAACAGAAGTCAGCAAAATGACAAAGCAGATTGAAGAGTCAGCAGAATTCGACTCGACAATTCAAGATTTGTCAGAATTTGTCAGCATTCAGAAGCAGGATGAACCATCGCCGTTGGTTTAAGATCCAACAGAGGATGTCAATATTGGTTCGGAAGACGATCCAAGAATCCTCAAAATTGATTCCAGTCTAAGTTTAGATGAGAAGGAAAAGCTCATCTACTTCCTCAAACAGCATCAGAAAGTCTTCGCTTGGACTTATGAAGATATGCCAGGTTTAGACTCCAAGTTAGTCGAGCATCGCCTTATGTTGAAGCCGGATTGCAAACCAATCAAGCAGAAACTAAGAAAAATGGATCCTCGGGTGGCACCATAAGTCAAAGAAGGACTTGAAGAATTGTTAAAGGCAGGATTCATTCGGACTATTGAGTACCCAGATTGGTTGGCGAACATCGTGGCGGTTCCCAAAAAGAATGGCAAAGTTCGAATCTGCATCGATTTCAGAGATCTGAACAAAGCAACCCCAAAAGATGATTATCCACTCCCCAACATCGATCTTCTGATCGATAGCACGGCAGGCCATGCCATGTTCTCCTTTATGGATGGATACTCAGGCTATAATCAGATCAAGTTGGCCACTCGTGACCAATCCAAAACTTCCTTTACCACGCCTTGGGGTACCTTTTGCTATACAGTCATGCCGTTTGTACTCAAGAATGTCGGGGCAACCTATCAGAGGGCTATGGCAGTGATCTTTCATGATCAGATGCACAAGAACATGGATGCCTATGTAGATGACATCCTGGTCAAATCTAAAGAAGGAGAGGATCATCTTGATGCTCTCGGCCAAGTCTTTGAAAGACTTATCCTCTACAAGTTGCGACTCAATCCGCAGAAATGTGTCTTCGGAGTAGAGTCAGGCAAGTTACTTGGCTACATGATCAGCAAGAAAGGCATAGAGGTGGATCCGGCCAAGGCGAAGGCGATCATTAATATGCCGCCTCCTACCAATCTCAAAGAACTGCGAAGCCTTCAAGGTCGCATTTAGTCTATACGGCGCTTCATCTCCAATTTGGCCATGAGATGCGAGCCCTTCAATCACTTATTAAGAAAAGAAGTGAAATTCGAGTGGGGACCAGAATGTCAGCTCTCATTTGAGCGCATCAAGCAGTACCTCCTCAATCCACCTGTTCTGAAGCCACCCGAACTTGGAAAGCCGTTGTTCTTGTATATTTCTGTCAAACACAATGCTTGTGGCGGATTTCTTGCGCAATATGAGGAAGGCAGCCGGATAGAGCATGCCATCTACTACATCAGCAAGACTTTCATCGATTATGAGAAGAGATATTCTCAGATGGAAAAGACATGTTTAGCCTTAGTGTGGATGTGTCAGAAGCTGAGACATTATCTAATGGCGTCAGAAATCAAAATCTTGTCGAGACTTAACCCTCTCAAATACATCCTTGAGTAGCCTTTCCTTACCGGACGGATTGCGAAATGGCAGGTCCTCCTGATGCAGTATGATTTGGAGTACGTTTCTCAGAAATCCGTCTAGGGTCAGTCCATCGCAGATTAGTTGGCAGATTTCCCGTTGACAGAAGATATCAAGGCAGAAGACGATTTTCCCGACGATCGCATCTGTAACATCCAAGAATCTCCAGTCTGGACTCTATTCTTTGATGGGGCTAGGAATATGTCTGGTATAGGGATTGGGATCTTGTTGATCACTCCTGAAAAGGAGATGCTCCCTTATTCCCTCAATTTCAATTTTCAATGTACTCACAACATGGCCGAGTATGAAACTCTAATACAAGGCCTCAAGATTTTGCAAGACTTTGATGTCAAGAGAGTACATGCCTTTGGCGATTCATTGCTTGTTGTTAGCCAAGTTAATGTTGAATGGCAAGTTAAGGATTCAAAGTTAATCCCTTATCAGAAGATTGCCTTAGCTCTCATAGGCAACCTTGAAGAATTTCAACTCAATCATGTCAAGAGGGAATACAATCACATAGCCGATGGCTTAGCCTGCTTAGGCTCTATTTTGTCTTTTAAAGACAGTGAATCCTGTTGTTCCTTCGAGATCGGCAGACTTGATCAACCTGCCTACATTCCAACTGAACAAGTGAACCAAGCCACCCAGAAAGAAAAGCCTTGGTACCAAGATATCAAAAGCTTTATCGAAACTGGTGAATTTCCACCAGGCATGCCGAGAAGGGAGCAGCGTGCAATTCAACGCATGTCAGTCCGCTATTTCATCCTTGCCAATATTCTCTACCGTCGTGGTTTCAGTTCTGAGTATGCCAGATGCTTAGATAAAGATGAAGCAATGGAAGTTGTCCGAGAGGCACACGAAGGAATTTGTGGTGGTCACGTCGGCTACCAAGCACTCGTCAAGCAGATTATTCGGGCAGGATACTACTGGAAAACTATGCAGCAGGATTGCCATCAATATGTAAAGAAATGTGTCAAGTGTCAAATACACGCACCTTCCATTCATGCGCCAGCCGCATACTTGCAATCTGTGGTCTCTCCTTGGCCCTTTTCAATGTGGGCCTTCGACGTAGTTGGTCCGATCACTCCTTCAGCTTCTAATGGCCACCGATACTTCCTCGCAGCCACAGAATACTTCACCAAATGGGTCGAAGTTATCACTCTGCGAACAGTAGAAGGCCAACATGTGGTTTCGTTTATTCATAAAAATCTCTTTTGTCGCTTCAGCGTCCCACATGACATTGTGTCTGACAATGGCAGTCATTTCAAGAATGAGAAGATGAAGACCTTCTGCTCAAAGTTCAGGATTCATCATCACTTTTCAGCTCCCTATTATCCCCAAGGGAACGGCCAGGCAGAGGCCACCAACAAGATTTTGATCCGCATTCTGGAAAGAACTGTGGAAACAGGCTGTGATTGGCATGAGAAGATGCACGATGCACTCTAGGCGTACCAAACCACCATTCGGACCCCAACCAATGCTACGCCTTCCGAGCTTGTTTATGGGACAGAGGTAGTGTTACATCTCCACATTCAGAAGCCCGCACTCAAGTTTGTGTCGCTCATTGAACTTCCGCTTGATCAGTATCGGCAACAGAGATTGGTACAGCTTGATCTATTAGACGAAAAAAGACTCAAGGCAGCAGAGCACGCTCAGGCCTATCGTCAGAGGATAGCTAGGCACTACGCCAAGTCAGTTATTGAGAGAAGGTTTCGAGTTAATGATCTTGTGCTCAGATCGACAGCTCATCTCAAGCATCGGCCGAAGGGCAAGTGGTCACTCAATTGGAAAGGCCCTTATGTGGTTAAAGAAGCATTGCCTCGCAATTCTTATCGTCTGATCAACGCAGATGGAGTAGAACTGCCTGATCCTATTAACGCTTTACATTTGAAAAGATTTTACACTTAAATTGTTCGTCATAGCCTTTTGTACTCCTCAAAAGTCTTTTTAAATAAAGCAATATTCTTCTCACATTCCTCTCCCTGACACTGGGGCATTTTATTTTGATCTATACTTATTTTCCTTCATCATGATGCAGGCAGGATTAGACGAACTCTTTTTCTGAAAAACTTATCAATTTTTCAGTTAATCTATTTTTATTTAAATTGCATCTATTTCATTTTTCGATTTAATTGAATTTTCATCGATTTGTTATCCATTCTTATCATTTTGTCAAGTTTTATCAAGTTTTTATCAAACTTTTAAATTTTATCGATCTTTTATTTTAAATCCCTTTCAGGTTGAGGGATAAAAACCTGAACTACTTCCCATAAACTCTTCAATTCGTATCAACCTTTATTCATTCTTCTTTAGGATAAGGGAAAATCCTGAAGTAATCAAAGTTCAGACCATCGTGGGTCAAGAATCCTGAGTAAATCTTTATAATCATCGGAATCTATTCATGCCTTTTGTCAATCCTGTCGATCCAACTCTTGGGTAGGAATTATTTCCTTCCCATTTGAGTTCCGACTCAGGTTTTTTGTTCTTTTATTTTTTATTGTTTTTAGAGATCCGGGTTCCGACTCGAGTCTCTCCTTTTTATATGGCGTTTGAAGTTTCGAGTTTCGACTCGGCCTTACTATCGGATTCAACACTCATATTGGAACCGATCGTGCCCTTGAAAATTCGAGTTTTTCAAAACTCGGGTTCTTCCGTTTTTTTTTATTATTTTAAAAGATTCGTGTTCCGACTCGGGTTTTTCCTTTTTATATTATTTTTGAAGTCTCAAGTTCCGACTTGAACTTCCTTTTGAATCCAATGCTCATGTTGGACAATTCATTGTTTTGAGAATTCGAGTTTTCGAACCCGATTCTCACCTTCTTTCTTGTATTTAAAAACCGGGTTCCGACACGGATTTTCCTTTTTGTATATTCTTATTTTTGAAGTCTCAAGTTCCGACTTGAACTTCCTTTTGAATCCAATGCTTGTGTTGGACAATTCATTGTATTGAGAATTCGAGTTTTCGAACCCAATTCTCACCTTCTTTCTTGTATTTAAAAACCGGGTTCCGACTCGGATTTTCCTTTTTGTATATTCTTATTTTTGAAGTCTCAAGTTCCGACTTGAACTTCCTTTTGAATCCAATGCTCGTGTTGGACAATTCATTGTTTTGAGAATTCGAGTTTTCGAACTCGATTCTCACCTTCTTTCTTGTATTTAAAAACCGGGTTCTGACTCGGATTTTCCTTTTTGTATATTCTTATTTTTGAAGTCTCAAGTCCCGACTTGAACTTCCTTTTTGAATCCAATGCTCGTGTTGGACAATTCATTGTTTTGAGAATTCAAGTTTTCGAACCCGATTCTCACCTTCTTTCTTGTATTTAAAAATCGGGTTCCGACTCGGATTTTCCTTTTTGTATATTCTTATTTTTGAAGTCTCAAGTTCCGACTTGAACTTCCTTTTGAATCCAATGCTCGTGTTGGACAATTCATTATTTTGATAATTCGAGTTTTCGAACCAGATTCTCACCTTCTTTCTTGTATTTAAAAACCGGGTTCCGACTCGGATTTTCCTTTTTGTATATTCTTATTTTTGACGTCTCAAGTTCCGACTTGAACTTCCTTTTTGAATCCAATGCTCGTGTTGGACAATTCATTGTTTTGAGAATTCGAGTTTGCAAACCCGATTCTCACCTTCTTTCTTGTATTTAAAAACCGGGTTCCGACTCGGATTTTCCTTTTTGTATATTCTTATTTTTGAAGTCTCAAGTCCCGACTTGAACTTCCTTTTTGAATCCAATGCTCGTGTTGGACAATTCATTGTTTTGAGAATTCAAGTTTTCGAACCCGATTCTCACCTTCTTTCTTGTATTTAAAAACCGGGTTCCGACTCGGATTTTCCTTTTTGTATATTCTTATTTTTGAAGTCTCAAGTTCCGACTTGAACTTCCTTTTGAATCCAATGCTCGTGTTGGACAATTCATTATTTTGATAATTCGAGTTTTTGAACCAGATTCTCACCTTCTTTCTTGTATTTAAAAACCGGGTTCCGACTCGGATTTTCCTTTTTGTATATTCTTATTTTTGAAGTCTCAAGTTCCGACTTGAACTTCCTTTTGAATCCAATGCTCGTGTTGGATAATTCATTGTTTTGAGAATTCGAGTTTTCAAACCCGATTCTCACCTTCTTTCTTGTATTTAAAAACCGGGTTCCGACACGGATTTTCCTTTTTGTATATTCTTATTTTTGAAGTCTCAAGTTCCGACCTGAACTTCCTTTTTGAATCCAATGCTCGTGTTGGACAATTCATTGTTTTGAGAAATCGAGTTTTCGAACCCGATTCTCACCTTCTTTCTTGTATTTAAAAACCGGGTTCCGACTCGGATTTTCCTTTTTGTATATTCTTATTTTTGAAGTCTCAAATTCCGACTTGAACTTCCTTTTGAATCCAATGCTCGTGTTGGACAATTCATTGTTTTGAGAATTCGAGTTTTCAAACCCGATTCTCACCTTCTTTCTTGTATTTAAAAACCGGGTTCCGACTCGGATTTTTCTTTTTGTATATTCTTATTTTTGACGTCTCAAGTTCCGACTTGAACTTCCTTTTTGAATCCAATGCTCGTGTTGGACAATTCATTGTTTTGAGAATTCGAGTTTGCAAACCCGATTCTCACCTTCTTTCTTGTATTTAAAAACCGGGTTCCGACTCGGATTTTCCTTTTTGTATATTCTTATTTTTGAAGTCTCAAGCCCCGACTTGAACTTCCCTTTTCCAATACTCGTATTGGACAAATTATTGTGAATTCGAGTTTTCACACTCACTCATTTCTTCCCCTTCAGGATAAGGGATAATCCTGAAACACCGGCAATCACTTCTCGCTTAATTCTCAAGTGTCTTCGAATGTCAGACTCATTTTCCAATTCTCCTGTTGAAGCACCCAGTGCTCGTGCTTGTGTGCATTTCGAAAACCCAGTGCTCGTACTGGTGTGGATTTTCGAAAAACCCAGTGCTCGTACTGGTATGCATTTTCAAAAATCAGCGCTCGTGCTGGGGCATTTCTTTGAAATCCAGCGCTCGTACTGGAACATCTAGCGCTCGTGCTAGTGTTGGCTGACTAATCAGTTAGCCATTCAGGTTCAGCCTTTGAGCTGACCAAACATCATCATTTCAAGCTATAAATTCTCAATTTCAACCTTCGGGTTATCATTTCTCAATCTTTTCTTGCGAAGGACCCTCTTCAGGGAGAGTTCGAGGGAGCTCGTTCCTTTCGCATGCAACCATCTTCCGATCGCAAGAACCCTCTTTCAGGGAGAGTTTGAAGGGACTCGTTTTCTTCGCGAACAGTTTGCAAAACAACAACCAACTTTACATAGAAGAACCCTTTTTCTAGGGAGAGCTTCGACGGAAGCTCGTTTCTTTTGTAGCCCCATTTTTCTCATCTTTGGCCAACCCCTTTCACAGAGGACCCTCTTCTAGGGAGAGTGTGATGGACTCGTTCCTCTGTGATACTTTCTCAACTTTGTTTTCTGGTCGCCTTTCCATAAGAGAAGCCTAGAGATAGGGAGTTTTAACGAAAGCTTAATTTCTCTTCGAAAGTTCCGTTTTGCAAACACCTCCTCTTTGGGGAAGAGAGGAGTATTTCCAACTTCCCATTCAGGTAAGGGCTTAAGCCTGAGTCTCTCTTTTTAGGGAAAAAGAGAGGAGAATTTTGTCAAGGACGTGTCGACTCGATATCAAGCGATTTCTTTCATCAGGGATTTATATAATACTTTTGCCAATTTGCGATCAAAAGTCATTGTTGATCTCAAAATTTTTATCACATAAAAGAATTATCTCAGGCTACCTTTAGTATTGTTTCCAAAAGAGCAAGACTTTTGCGAAATAAGAACTAAATTCAAGTTGTTTCTGTTGGTCAACCAAGAGGATAAAGAAAAAATCTTCGATATGACCGGCAAAGGAAAATTCAAGGATGTTGAAAAGCCATAAAAGAACTGACATTGATCATAGCTATGGCACATTCTTAAAGATCATTCTTCTGGCAGTAAGACAGTGGAAATATCCTGGGCAGTAAAAAAGAACCTACCCAATCCATATATCCTCAGTCGCCTAAGCTGCAATCAAATATCCGCAAAAGGGATCTCTCAATTGTCGTCAAGATGAAGGCGAATTAAGCGAGTAGATCCCCGGGGCCAAAGAAGATTTGAAACATCTCTAAGATGACGGAGTTTGTGATGGATCCTTCCAGAGAAAGTTCGGATCACTATCAAGATGAAGGCGGATGCGATGAACCTACCGAGAAGCCCTAAAATATATTTGATTTCTGCTATCATCTAGAGATTTTACCAATGAACCCATACCGTTAATATCATAATTCCTGAGAAAAAAAAAAGAAGGATCGGAGCATCTCCGAGATGAGGGAGTTTGTGATGTACCCTTCCCCGAAAAGAGAGAAAAGTCAGGACATCTCCAAAATGAAGGATGATGTGAAAGAAACCCAAGAAAGCCCCATGGTTCAAAAGAGTGCAAAAAGACCATCATGGAAAATGCCCAGGATATCAAACTGCCCGAAACTGTCAAGAATCATCTTTATCTATGTGAAATTCTTTATCAATATCTTTTCACTTAATTGCTTTTATGAAGCTAAGAATGTTTCCTCTCTTTTCATATCAAGGAAATTGATATCTTCCTTAAAGAAGCTCAACAACGACGAATTTGAATTTGACTCTTGATTCTACAGAGTTAAGCCAATAGAAGCTAATGCTCTAGGTAGAAAGAGGTGATATTTTCATGCACAATTCAATCGTTTTTCGATCAACTACAATTTTTGGCATCTTATTGGCAATACTTTCTCATTATCCCAAAATGAAGTGCGAACTTGATGTTCGTTTTGACGTATCCTGACGTCATCCCTCCTTAGGACTGAAAAGTTCTTTCCTTCCGTCTAATCTGAGCGCTCTCAGATTTGCACACTTCCCTGTGTTCCCCACTACCCGCCATGGACAGTTCCCACTCAGGATAAGGGTTAAACCTGAAATTTTTGCGAAAGATCTGTTATTGTCAAAAGCTATTTTCAGTCTCAGCAATGAGGCGCCCAAGAACAACCCCTTTTCAAGCTTTAGGGACCCCCATTTTCATTCTTTTGCAAAAACCCCTCTTGGACTTGTTGTGCAAAGTCTAGAGGCCCATCGCAGTTTTCCTCTCTCCTCGAGGATTCTGTATCCATTCAGGCTAAGGATTAAACCTGTTACCTCGCTTCTCGAGGTATCACCCAAACCTTCTGCGAGAGGTCGTCTGTTTTAGAAAGCTGATTTTAGTCTCAGCAATGAGGCGCCCAAGATCATCCCCTTTCCAAGCTTTAGGGAATCCCTTGTTTTTCTCTTCTCGCAAACCCCTTCCGGATTTGTTCGTCCAAATTCTGAAGGTCCCATCATGGTTTCTTCATCCGAGGATCCCGTATGGTCATCCCTTTCAGGTTAAGGGTTAAGCCTGAACCTCACTTCACGAGGTACCTTCCATTCAGGTTAGGGTTAAACCTAAGTCCTATTTCCGACTAGATATCCTTTCTAGTCCCATCACGGTTTCTCCATTCGAAGATTCCGCATCATCTCCCACTCAGGTCAAGGTTTAACCCTGAATCTCGCTTCGGCGATGCATTTGTTGTCCCATCACGGTTTCTTCACTCGAAGATTTTGTATGGTCGTCCCTCTCAGGATAAGGGTGAAGCCTGAACCTCGCTCTGCGAGGTACCTTCCTTTCAGGTTTGGGTTAAACCTGAGCCTCGTTTAGACAAGGTAATCCTTCCCGTCCCATCATGGTTTTCCCCACAAAGGAATCTGTGCTCTTTGTACATCCATCCAGAAAAGGATCGTCCTTGAGTTTCATCTCACGAGGCATTTCTCTCAAAATGTCCCATCGAGGTCCGTTTATGTTTCCTTTCCCCATCCAAATTATCTTGATCTATCTTCGTCCCGTCCAGGTTAAGGGCTAAACGTGAGTCATTCCAAAGGGCTGATCTTGTCTCACCCATGAGACTTGATCAAAATTCTTATCTTTCACCATCCTTGGGATTTTCACCCAAAGTCCCATCACGATTTCCTCATTTCTATCATTCAGTCGTATCATTGTCGAGGATTTCATCCCCCCAGGACCATTCAGGATAAGGTTTTAAGCCTGAAAAGCCGTGTTTTCAAAATAAATTCTTTCACACCCAGTTCAGATCGGCTGACTGGGGCATTTTTTTCAAAATTTGGAGTGTTTCTTTGCCACTAAGCTCGACCGGCTAAGTAGCAAAGAGGGGCATCTGTGAACACCCCAAATTTTTCAAAAGTTTGTAAATATCCCCTTTTTGCCCTTTATCTTCATTTTTCTGGACAAGTGAGTCACTTTTTAAATCTAAACCCCATTTTATTTCTCAAGTTTGCTGAAATTAAATTCATTTTATATATTTAACTCGATTTCGGACCCGAATCCATTATCAAAATCAAATCTGAGTCTCGTTGTCCAATTTTTAAAATTATATTATAGAAAAATATCAAAAATAGTTTTTAATAGCTCGGGTAGTCCATCCGATATCTGTTTGGATCCATCACGTTGTATTCCTCAATTCGAGGTTTAAAACTCGAATATTTTCTCAAAACTTGGGTCCAAACCCATTCTTCTGAAGAAATTTCCCCAAAATGGCCCGAAATTCTCAGAAAAACGCTTTTGTAAATATTTCTCAGAAAAATAAAAAAAAAAATAGTTTAAATCTTTGTTTCCTCGTAAAATCTAAGGTTTTATTCCAAAAATACAAAAAAATACATAAAACAATAAAAAAAAAACAAAAAAAAATTGGAAATACTATGTGAAGAACGAGTGGTTTTGAGCTTTTTAAAGTTGGTTTTGCTAAAAAAAAAATCTTCTTTGAAACCACTTTATGAAAAAAAATGGTTTTAAAGGAGCCCTCTTTTGAAAAAAGCGGGTTAAAATCCGAAAAAAACCCCGTTAAAACTTTTTTAGGGTTTTCGCAAAGGGGTCGCAGGCGGAAGACTTGGCTTCCTCTCATCGCCCAGCCGCCCTGCTCGATGGCTTTCGGCTCCTCCAAACCATTCCATCTTCTGCCAATCGTCGGATCAGCCTCCCTCTTCTTCAGCCACCTTCGATCGCCATGGCCTGGGGCCTCCTCCGTTCATCTTCAACGGTCTCGCAGGCCTTCTTCCTTTCCACGCCAGCCCCATGTGCGACATCAATCTTCACCTTCCATCTACAACAAACCACCGAGCTCTCCGCCCTCGATCACCTGAAGGCCACCCTCCTCCATTGATCCCTAACGGATTCCCCCCTTCTCGAACCCTCCACAGCTTTTGTTTTAAGGAGAGACCTCCACCTCTTGGGGGCATCATCCACGAACCTCATCGGGTTTTCTCATCAAAACTCCTTCTGATCTATGCTCTATCTGTGAATACTCAGGGAGCTTCCTTGATCGAGTTTGGAAGTTCCCCCTGCCGCCTCCATCTTTTCGGTGGCGATCCTTGGCAATCCATCTCTCGAAGCATCCATTATCATTGATCATCTGGTCCTGCAAGCAAGAGGGAAGCTAGTGAATTTCCCCTCTGGTTTTATCAAAAGGGGGCATCATTTTCTTCAGGCCATCTGCAACGCTTCTGTAAGTGCTCCTCCTCATCCGATTCACTCTAATTTCATTCCATTACGATCCTGTTTTTTTTTTTCCCTTTTCGTTCTTTTACCGGTTCATAAAAGCATTATTGCAGCATTGACCTGCCTGTAGCAGCCTCAATGTTGCGTAATGAAATAGTGATATTGCCCCTATGTCAACGAAGATTGCATTCGGGTGGGGGGGGGCTACATTATATAGTTCATTCCCTGTTTTAACGCATTGAGTATAAATTTTTTTTTTCTATTTTTATTTCTATTCTTTCTCTTTTTCTTTCGTTTTGATCCATTTTGTTGAACTCCTGCGGTTTACGCAAATGAGAGCATCAGTTCATGATCGATGCACCCTTTGCATCTTTCCTTCTATATGTTGATACGTCATCCTCTGTTACACATCTCACTCACATGCACTATTTCTCGGTTCGATCATCTCTTTATAATTTATTGTCATTCCCTGTATATTCCATCTCCATCATCTAAAAAAAATATATATATTTCGCTGCAATGCACTCTGCTAAAGCTACAGCCAGGGTGGGGTACCTTAGCATATCACCAGTGATATTCGATTCGGTGGTGCATAGAATCTCTTTTTTTATTATTATTATTATTGTGCACTCAATTTTCCTTATTTGAAATCATGTGTCCACTTCCCAGCTCACACATGTTCTATTCTCCAGTCACTACGTTTTTGATTTGATGGACACCATTTTTTTTTTAAGAGCGTATCATAATGTTAGTGGATGTTTCCTGAGTAAGTTAACTTACACTCATATAATCGTATTAATGTAATCTCATATTCGATCATGTTCTTTTCTTTTTTTTTTACTTATTGTCTGTGAAGCAAGTTAAGTATATTCCTGTCCCACGCTCAGTTTTTTTTTTTTTTAGGATTTTGGTTTCTGCTCTGTAAACATTATATTGCTTCATATTTTGACATAACACCCCACTTCACAAGCATATATGTTGCAGTCTTGTTATACCCCTGCGTCGGCCTCCACTATGTATTCCATCTGTTTATTTTCATTCATAATACCTCATCTCATAATTATCTAGGCATATTTTCAATAGTGATTCTATATGTTAGAGGTGTATCAACTGTATGCGCACTGCAACCCCACATTCTCCTCTCATTTTCACCGCCCTCCGTACTATGTCTTCATCAATGGACCGGTATGTTCAGTTGTAATCTCCATAGTGAGCTTCTCAGTCATAACAGAAGCAGCCCCAGCTGCAACATTCACTGTAAGTGAAATTCCAGTGGCCAACCGCCTCCCCATTGTATTAGGTTATTGAAATTTTGGGTAAGCAAACATTCAGGGAGTTCGAATCCAATATCCAAAGAGATTGAAAGCTGAGAATTCAAGGCCAACGCCTAACGTAGGTGGAAAATGAAACCAAGGCATTCGACATTATGCTTTGCATCATTTTATAACAGCATCACTTGTAAAATCCCATCCTTTGCTGTGCTGATAGCAATATCACTCCATTAGCCCTACCTGTCACAATTATTACACTTCTGAACCAGTATCCTGTATCTGTGTATGCACGTATAATTCCCACCATCAGCATACACTGACCTGATATTCAGTTACTCCATCTGTATTTCGATTCTCACATTAGTGTTCATTACTTGTAAACACCATCATATGTTAACAATGTTTTGTTATCATTTTTTTTTTATCTGTATCTGTGTATATTTTCAGCTCATATTTTCAGTATATATACACCCAGTAGGGACATCTATTAAGATACACTTGCAGCAGTACCATCGACAGCACTATCTGCTGAGCACCTCTACTACCTGTGCACTTACATTTAGTGTGTCACCAGCCATAACACCTCACTGCCTTATTATTTTCCTGCCACCATACAATTTGCACATACCACTCCACCTATATATATACGTATATATATACATATATATATATACATTCATACTCATGTACATATATATATATATATGAATATATATGTATACATATGTACATAAATATATATCATTTTTTTCATATATATATATATTTTAGATCTTGAATACCTTGGCATGTGAGCATTCTTCTAATATTAACATCCATATGGTATTTGCAAAATCCCTTCTACATTTCATACTAACCAAATGTTTTTGCAGGAACTATGTAAAGGATGTCATTGCTTGAGGAGTTGTATTTGCAATTTCATGTGTTGTAATAGTTAGATTTTAATGAGAATCTACGTTTTTCTGCTTTAGGTAGAATGAATGAGCATTGTAAATATCATGAATTGCTTGTTTTCATGCATTTTTGTCTTTATTTCTCAAATTCTCACAAATGGCAACACGAATGGCACGTGCACCATTTCGTAAGAGGTAATTGATCCTAAGTCGATGATCCACATCAATGGCCATAGTCAGGGTGTGGACAACACTTAGGATTTTTATTTTTTACGAAATAACATTGGATCCACACTGGATCCGTCTTCAAAATTCATCATATTTTCCTTAAATATTTTCTTCTTTTATCAGAATTTAACTTAAAATTAATTCAAAATATATACCAATGGCCATAGTCAAGGTATATTGAGAGTTAATTTCATTTTGAATTCTATAAAAGCACCAAATGTGTTTCATTCTTCACCTGAATTCAAATATAGATTATTATATAATACATTCAATGACCATAGTCAATGATGTATTATATCTTCAATCTTATTATAATTCATCAAAAGAATGAAATAGCTTTTCAAAATCCAATTTCAAAAATTTAAATTCATTCATCATTTAGGATAGAATTGCATCATATTTAAAAAAAAAATTCTTTTTCATAAATCCAAGTAATTCTTTCCTTCATCTCTCATGTCAAAATCCTATTCATAAATTCAAATTCAACTCTATTTCTCAGAAGGATTCAAGAATTCAATTTCAAGGTCCCATTTGACTTTGAAACTTCAGAATCATCTTGTATTTTCAAAATCCAAATTCTATCTCAAATTCAAAGTGCAATTTAACTTTGAAACTCATTTGCATATTCAAGGTTCAAATTCTAAATTTCATTTTTCAAGTTCAAATCAAATTCTTGATTCATCTTCTGAATTCCAAATTCAAACTTCAAAAATTCAAGGTCTAATTCGACTTTGAAATTCGTTTGTATATTCAAAATCTAAATTTCGCTTTTCAAGTTCAATTTAAACTTGGAAGTTCTTGATTCATCCTCTGAATTTAACTCCAAATCGATTTTAGGATCTAGGATTCAATATTCATATTGGATCTCAGGCTTCAGATCCAATTCCTCTTTAGGATCAAAGATTCAATATTCACCTTGGATCTCAGACCCCAGATCCAAATTCCTTTAGGATCCAGAACCCAATTCTACCTTGGATCTCAGATTTCAGATTCAAAATCCATTCTATGATCCAGAACCCAGTTTCACTTTGGATCTCAGATTTCAGATCCTAATCCAATTAAGATCCAGGGTTTAACACTCATATTGGATCTCAAACTTTAGATCCAATTCTTCTTTAGGATCTAGAGTCCGATTCCACTTTTGGATCTCAGACTTCAGATCCAATTCCTCTTTAGGATCCAGACTCCAATTTTATTTTGGATCTCAGACTTCAGATCCAATTCCTCTTTAGGATCCAGACTCCAATTTCATTTTGAATCTTAGACTTCAGATCCAATTCCTCTTTAGAATCCAGACTTGAGTTTCACTTTGGATCTTAGATTTCAGATCCAAATCCATCTTAGAATCCAGAGTCTAACTCTATATTGGATCTCAGACTTCAAGATCCAAATCCATCCAGAATCCAACTCTATATTGGATCACAGACTTCAAATCCAAATCCATCTTAGGATCCAGAACCCAATTCTACATCGGACCTTAAATCCATTTTGAGATCCTATTCCATTCCGAATTCTAAGATTTCAAAATCCAAGTCCATTTCCAGGTCTCATTTGAACTCCCTAAATCCATTTCTATTCTTAAATACCATTTGGTTTTTCTCAGATTCATTCTAAGACTCAAATTTTCAATATCACTTCAAAGAACTTCATCTTCTTCTCCCAAATCCATGATTAAATTCAAAGCCTGTTTCCTGACTTTGAAACTTCATCTCCTTTCATTTTTTTAAAAAGGCTTCTAGTCATTCCTTCTCATTTATTTTCCCAAACTCTGATTTACTTCAAAAACTTAGAACTTCTCTGATCTATCTCAAGTTCTAAGTTAGATTCAATCATTTCTTCATTCCCTTATCAAGTTCATCTCAGAATAACTTGGAAATTTTTCAGAACATCTTTCAAAAGGAGCATACATTCTTGCATTACACAAGCATGATTCTTTGTGCATTTAGAGTTAGAATAAATTCTTAGATTACATTTAGGCAAAGCAAAAGGCATAGATTCGATCCTTGGTTCGATTACCCCTGGTAAAGGCGCCAGGAACGGTCGAACCTCGTACCGACGAGCGAATCCCATCTCTCCGTCTTCCCGCAACATTTTCAAAAACGAAGGCGAGTTAAATTCCTAAATGTTTTCAAATCAAGGTCAAGTGAGACCGCGCAAAAGAGTTCCTCTCCTCTTCTCTCTTTCTTTCCTTCTTTTCTCTTCTCTCTTTCTTTTCTTTCTTTTATTCTTCTCCCTTCAAAAAGGAGGAAAATAGAGGTTGGAAAAGGGAAAGAGAAGGAAGAGAGAGAAACCACAAGAGCGGAAAAATTTTGCGATGATCACAGGTTTGGCGACCGTGATGGGACACGTCTTCGTCCGGTTGGATCTATGCCTTTGCTTTGCTTTTATATAATCTAAGTCTTTATTCTAACATATGTCAGCTACATTTCCATGCAAACCTTAGGAGCCTAGACTCTGTCCTAAGCTGAGATCATTACATATAGGATCTAAGTATGGTTTGGTAGGACCATATTGAGGAGATTATATCCATGTTCACATTAGACTTAGGTCTTAAATACAACTCTCCTCAATTTTAGGGATTGAATGCAAAACAATTTATGCAAGTGTATGCTTCTCTTCATTTAAATCTATCTCTTTAGGACTTGCATTAGAGCCTTCTGATCTTATTGCATGTTGATCATATTTTGAAAACATCCCTACCTATATTTGTTCTGGTCTTCACATTGCTGGGCTGTCTCACTGAACCATAGTTCGGGAGAGAGCCTCACAACTAGACCACTTATTTGGGTTCGCGCCCCCCTACCACGTACCTAAGGGCCATAGTCCGAGGTATATCGGTAGGTGCTCAAGGATGTTGGGAAACCCTTACCTTAGAACCGGAGAAATATCTTATATGCCATGTACTTCAAGCTTCGGCTTGAGTATATCGGCATACCTTTTCAGTAAGCCCGTCATAAAAATACTGCACCAACTGCCAACGAGGCACCTGGTGATGGGGACACTTGCGGAGAAGATCTTTCAATCTCTCCCAAGACTCGTGAAATTGTTCTCCCTTAATTTGAGAAAAACTGGTTATAGCTTTACAAAACTGGTTAGTCTTACCAATTGGGAAATATTTTTTTAAAAATTCTTTTTGCATTCCTTCCCAAGTAGTAATACGAACCGTCTCAAGAGATTTTAGCCAGTGCTTGGCTTTATCTTTGAGAGAGAACGGAAACAAAGTCAACTGCATAGCATCATCTCCAAAGTTATTGATTCGCACAGTCGAGCAAATCTCAAGGAATTCGTCGAGATGACGATATGGGTCCTCATTGCTAAGGCCATAAAACGAAGGTAACATTTGAATTACACTGGCCTTAATCTCAAAATGGCTCGCTCCTACATCAGGCCTCGTGATGCAGGAGGCGGGAGTATACGTATTTGGCATGAAGTACTCCCTCAAAGGACAGATCAATTGATGATCGTCAGCCATTGCGTACACCTAACTTTGGGTTTTCTACCTAACTAACTCACTAAGCGGCCAAACCACGCAAACCACAAAGCGAGTAAACTCAAAACAACAAAAACTAAACAAACACCACGCAGTTACACATAACAGAGATTATGCAAAGAAATATGAAATCTATGTGTACGGTACCAATCGTACACAGTCACCTCTAAGGGGGTCCTAGTGGGTGGGTTGTGCAGAAAAATAAGCTCTTCTCTAAGATATGCACATACGTGGTTCTAAACCTAAATGCAACACAAACACTAGGCAATAAAGTGAATACTAATATTACGCCGTTCCCCGGCAACGACGCCAAAAAATTGATGTCTTCTTTTAAATCGTTGTAATTTTGAAAAGATTTTTAAATGTAAAACATGTGAAAACCAGACATCAAATAATAAAAACCGGTTCTCACTAGTGGATGAGACCGGGTCGAACTCAGGGAACGAGAATATTTTGTATTCACGCACACAATTCTAAACTATTCTTTATTGTTGAATTATTGAAATGTAAAATGTTTAAGAAAAGTAAAAACAACTAGCTATTACAACAAATGAATACCCTTCGCAGAGGGCGTAAAGTGCAATATTTACAAACCCAATTAAAATTCTAATTCTAAACTGAAAAGTAAAAATCTTCTATCTTCGTACTTCGTGTCACGTAATCGCTTTAACTCCACTCCTTCGTTATCCTGCACAAATCAAATGAACACGAGCAGTACAAGAGAGAAAAGTAGAAACAATGCTAAACGAAGAATACTAAAACAATGAAAAGTAAAATTACGAAATGACAATAACTAGGTAAACCTAATGAGAATTAACTAAGTAATTCTAAGATTAAACGTACTATTAAAAACAACTAATTATTTCATAAAGCAACTTTATTCAACTAAGTAAAAGTACAAATTACTTGTATTACTCAAATCTGCCAACACTAATCTAATCTATCCACTTAACTAACAATTAACAACTCAAGTGATTTATTGATTTGAGTTAAGAATTTTATACGTAACACTTTGCTGGAAAGTAGTAAACCATTATAAGACTGATGTAGAAATTAATTACTCTCGGATCCATACATCTGATTAATCATTCCAAACAATACTAGTTGACATTCTAAACAGCAAGTGCTAGTAGATGAGCTAAAACAACCATGTAAAAAAAAACAATCAAACTCAGTAAACTGATAATCCTGATTATTAAAAATCAGATAGATCTTCAAAATTGTGAAATCACACTAATCAGTCAAACTGATCCAACGATCAGTAGTTTCTTACTTTTAATCCAGTGATTAGAAATCAACCACAATGTCTGAATAACATTCATCTTTTAATGTCTGATCCACAAATTTCAGACATTCACTCAGTAATTGAAAAATCAGATATTCAATTAATGAATCGGTAAACACTCAATCGGATTTTACAATTGCTCGTCGGAAAAATCTTTAAACAGCAATCCACCATTGAAAACGCATTAAACATCGGGACATCATACATAAATCCATCCAGATCTCCGGTGATCTATTTCTCTGATGTAAAAAAAATGATGATCAACGATCGGATTATGTCATTTTCACCGACAAATACAAATGCTCTCCTTCAAGTGTAGACGATAATTGATCAAATGATCACTTATCTCTCAAGTAATCAGCTCTGTTGCTGGAAATTACTCAATCAATTTCTGGAGAAATTGATTGAGTATCAAGATGCTCAAAATACAGCAGAACAAAATATTTTCCAGAAGAGAAAAAAAAAAACTAAATTCTGAAACACAGGGTTAAACGAAATTTAATCTAACACATTTTTTTTCATTTTGATTTTGGGTAAGTGACTGAATTATTCTACTGAAAGATGAAGAAAAAAATTGAATGAAAGAAGAAATGAGAAGAGAGGAGAGAAGAAGATGAAGAAGAATTGAAGCAGGAGATGTATGAATCGGTTTTTAAAAAAAAATAAAACTGAAATCAATGTATGAAATGATACGCGAGGAAAGAAGAATAAGAAGAGGAAATTGGAAGAAGAAGAGGAAGAAGAAGAAGAGGAAGAAGTAGATGAAGCAGAAGAAGATGAAATTGGAGAAAGAAGAAAACAGATCGGCTGAAGAAGAAGTGGAAGAAGAAGAAATCGGAGGAATAAGAGGAAGAAGAAGAAGAAGAAGAATAAGTTAGGAACAGACTTACCGTGAACCGGAGGGGTTAGAGGAGAAGCTGGCCATCCACCTACACGCCGCCGCCGGACTGAAGATCCATCACCACCATCGACTGGAAGACTGAATAGAGAAAGAGAGAGAAGGGGAAAGAGGGGAAAAAAGAAGCTGATGGTGGTAGCTGGTGGGAAGAGAAGGAAGAGAGGAAAAGAGGGGAAAGAAGAAGAGGGTCTGGCGTACAGGGGAGACACCGATTTTTTCGTTTTTGGGGGATTTTAAAAGAGTTCAAACCGGTTCACCGGTTTGAAACAGTTTTATTATGAAAAGCAAACCGGTTAAACCGGTTTGTGTTTATTTTTTTGCAATTTTCAAAAATAAAAAAAACTATGTATCAGTTTATTATAAAACTTTCAAAGATTTAAAAACAAAACTTATTTATGAAGAACTAAAAAAAACTATTCTAACAATTTATATTTATATTTAAAAAAAATTTCTTTTCTGACAAAAACAAACATTTAAAATGATTTTAAAAACTATTTTCTCTATTTTTTATTTTATTTTTAATTGAAAACTAAAACTAAACTAGTATGAATATAACAAAAACTAAAATATGTATAAAAATGTAAAATAAAACTATTTTTCATGCATTTTCTATTTTTAAATCATTTTAGCACATTTACTCGAAAACTATCATAAAATTGGGTTTTTAAAACATTATTTTATAAAATCATGCATATTTAAATGTTAATAAACCCTCAATTATATGCATGATCAAATACCCCCATGCTTATGTTTTGCTAGTCCTCGAGCAAACTAGAAAAATGCAAGAAATCAAACTATCACCTAACTCACTTTCGTAGGAATCACGGTTGCATTTAGCTCATGCAACAAGCCCTTTCAACCCCTGAGTTACCCCAGTGGACGAGTAAGGTCTCGTGAGGGTTTTCAGTGATGCTACCCACAAACATCTCTGTCATGTATGCATAATATTACACATCCTCACAATTAGTAGGTAATCAAAAGACTTTATTTTCACAAATATTTCCTATTATTTCAAAATCGAAATATAATTAGAGTCTTTTATGCACCACCACAGAAAAAGAATTTCTTTCACTTTTCCAAATATCACAATTATTTATGTTTTATTCTTGGAAAATCCAATAAAAACAAATTATTATTTACTTATCCTCACTCATATGTTTTCTGCACAGGTTTTCTCAATCGCACTTCTAAGCACTGAACTTTTCTTTCTTTTTAAGCTCTTTTTTTTTCTTTTCACGCTTTTTCTTTTTGCGCACTTATTTTTCTCATATAGCTTGCGTGTGGTCTGCTTTTATGCCTTGTGCAATGTCAATATCTTCTATACTTTTTCAATATATACCAAAAGATATCAACTAAGACATAAAAGTGACTTCCTTCATTCACCCTTATAACATGAGAGTCAAACATTTCAACTTGTATCTGTTCTCAGTTACTTAGGATCACGAAGTTTTCCACTCTCCTTTTCGAAAATGGAATTAAAAGTTTCAACTTACATCTAAGTTCCATCTACCAAGGATTGTGGAATTATCCAAACAACCTAACACATGCTATATTTTTTTCTTTTGAGATCATTTTTACGCTTTTCTTCATTTGCTTAGTTTTTCAAAAATAGAACTGTGCATATTCATATTTATGATTCAAAATAAATTCTATGTATCTATCATCATTTCTTTGAAATCCGCATAAACAACCATAATTTTTAGATCTATGTCAGAAAAAATTTTCGTGGGGCTTAAAAAATCCTCTAAAAACATCAGATTTGAAATAACATTCATATAAGTTCAAACTCTTTATTTAAAAATCTACTTTTCATGAGAGATGTGTAAACATGTGCAAGAACGTAAACAGAAATATCAAAGTGTGCAAACTACACCCTCCCCCATGCTTGAATGACACTGTCCCAGTGGCACTCCCCCATGCTTATATGAAACTACGTGAATGCACATGAGAGGAAATAAATGAGGGAAAAGAATAAAATGACCTGACATGAATTAAAAATACACATTCTATGAATGTAATGAATGTAATGAATGCAATGTATACATGACAAAACATGAAACTCATAGAAAAGATAGAAAACGAAAAATAAAACCAAATGAAATCTACAAATCCTAACAACAACTGTAATACTGTACAGAATATGGGTTGCCTCCCATAAAGCGCTAAGTTTCACGTCCCCAGCCAGACGGATCCCTGGAAAAATCCTTCATCGTCCATGAGATCAATGGACATGAAGTGAGGCTCAACCGGGCTCTATAAAGAAAAGAGTGTCATCTGTGACACTACGCACTATGTTTCCATCCCTTCTACCTCCAAATGTAGTATCATAACTCTCTTGACATGAAGAACGGAGATTAGTCTCATCTGAGAGACTGGTCAAGAAATGAGAGTCCAGGACCGACCGACTATCAATGAATGCAACTTCAGACAAGTGGTGAATATAATCAGGCTTGACTTGGTCAAGCACCTTCTGCATCTGCACCTCTTGCTTACTAAAAACAATTGGTGATCCTAAAGGCTGAGAAAATGGGGCTTTATATGCTGAAAATGTATGCTGTAGTTCTGGCCCCTTCTGCTGAGGTATCATGGAGATCGACCTGTCAGTAGAAATGATATGGGGTTCATGAGTCGATTCCTGAGTGGAGTGACACGCCTTCCCATACTGAAGGGATGTAATAGATTTGACTTGCTCATGATGTGAATCGGTGGGTTGCAAGTCAAATGACATGGAATCCTCTCCCTTTGAGACAACAGACTGACTATGAAGGTTCTCCTGGCTTTGCCTACTCAAGGTCTCAACCAACTGTCCCATTTGAGTCTCTAGCTTGGCTATTGACTGCGTATGGGAGCTCAAAACTTGTAATATCCTATCTTGGAAGGATTGACTAAATGAAGGCTCATGAGGATGGGGTTGAGTATAAAGAGGTTGGGCTGAGGGATGAACCTGTAGAAAAATGGGACGCGAGTATCCTTGTGAAGGGTTACTGGGTCTATACTGTGTCTGGGAGGGCTGATGGGATAGGGGAATGGATTGGTTTCACCAACCTGGGGTATATGATGGTGTAAATGAATTGGTCATGGTTTTAGCGAAACCTTGGGCAGCATTCACCTGCTCCTGAACGAATTCAGGATATAATGGTGCTGCCGGACAATCTGAAACACAGTGTGCAGGGCTAGCACATAGCTCGCACACTCTTTCTACTTGATTTCATGAAGAATTGGCTAGGAATTGATCTAACTTCCTAGTCAACTGGTCAACCTCGGTACGCAATTCTAACTCAGACCCAACTTCGGAAATCCCAACTTTCCCAGGACCACTAGACAGAGATGTAGTCCTTTCGAGCCGTGAAGACAAAGCATGATGCATCGTGTTTTCACTCAAGGTCTCGAATAGAGACCACGCCTCGTCCTCACTCTTGAGCATAAAAGTGCCCCCACAAGACGAATCAACCATTTGACGGTGCTTTTCAGTAAGCCCGTCATAAAAATACTGCACCAACTGCCAACGAGTCACCTGGTGATGGGGACACTTGCGGAGAAGATCTTTCAATCTCTTCCAAGACTCGTGAAATTGTTCTCCCTTAATTTGAGAAAAACTGGTTATAGCTTTACGAAACTGGTTAGTCTTACCAATTGGGAAATATTTTTTTAAAAATTCTTTTTGCATTCCTTCCCAAGTAGTAATACGAACTGTCTCAAGAGATTTTAGCCAGTGCTTGGCTTTATCTTTGAGAGAGAACGGAAACAAAGTCAACCGCATAGCATCATCTCCAAAGTTATTGATTCGCACAGTCGAGCAAATCTCAAGGAATTCGTCGAGATGACGATATGGGTCCTCATTGCTAAGGCCATAAAACGAAGGTAACATTTAAATCACACTGGCCTTAATCTCAAAATGGCTCGCTCCTACATCAGGTCTCGTGATGCAGGAGGCGGGAGTATACGTATTTGGCATGAAGTACTGACTCAAAGGACTGAGCAATTGATGATCGTCAGCCATTGCGTACACCTAACTTTGGGTTTTCTTCCTAACTAACTCACTAAGCGGCCAAACCACGCAAACCACAAAGCGCGTAAACTCAAAACAACAAAAACTAAACAAACACCATGCAGTTACACATAACAGAGATTATGCAAAGAAATATGAAATCTATGTGTACGGTACCAATCGTACACAGTCACCTCTAAGGGGGTCCTAGTGGGTGGGTTGTGCAGAAAAATAAGCTCTTCTCTAAGATATGCACATACGTGGTTCTAAACCTAAATGCAACACAAACACTAGGCAATAAAGTGAATACTAATATTACGCCGTTCCCCGGCAACGGTGCCAAAAATTTGATGTCTTCTTTTAAATCGTTGTAATTTTGAAAAGATTTTTAAATGTAAAACATGTGAAAACCAGACATCAAATAATAAAAACCGGTTCTCACTAGTGGATGAGACCGGGTCGAACTCAGGGAACGGGAATATTTTGTATTCATGCACACAATTCTAAACTATTCTTTATTGTTGAATTATTGAAATCTAAAATGTTTAAGAAAAGTAAAAACAACTAGCTATTACAACAAATGAATACCCTTCGCAGAGGGCGTAAAGTGCAATATTTACAAACCCAATTAAAATTCTAATTCTAAACTGAAAAGTAAAAATCTTCTATCTTCGTACTTCGTGTCACATAATCGCTTTAACTCCACTCCTTCGTTATCCTGCACAAATCAAATGAACACGAGCAGTACAAGAGAGAAAAGTAGAAACAATGCTAAACGAAGAATACTAAAACAATGAAAAGTAAAATTACGAAATGACAATAACTAGGTAAACCTAATGAGAATTAACTAAGTAATTCTAAGATTAAACGTACTATTAAAAACAACTAATTATTTCATAAAGCAACTTTATTCAACTAAGTAAAAGTACAAATTACTTGTATTACTCAAATCTGCCAACACTAATCTAATCTATCCACTTAACTAACAATTAACAACTCAAGTGATTTATTGATTTGAATTAAGAATTTTATACGTAACACTTCGCTGGAAAGTAGTAAACCATTATAAGACTGATGTAGAAATTAATTACTCTCGGATCCATACATCTGATCAATCATTCCAAACAATACTAGTTGACATTCTAAACAGCAAGTGCTAGTAGATGAGCTAAAACAACCATGTAAAAAAAAAACAATCAAACTCAGTAAACTGATAATCCTGATTATTAAAAATCAGATAGATCTTCAAAATTGTGAAATCACACTAATCAGTCAAACTGATCCAACGATTAGTAGTTTCTTACTTTTAATCCAGTGATTAGAAATCAACCACAATGTCTGAATAACATTCATCTTTTAATGTCTGATCCACAAATTTCAGACATTCACTCAGTAATTGAAAAATCAGATATTCAATTAATGAATCGGTAAACACTCAATCGGATTTTACAATTGCTCGTCGGAAAAATCTTTAAACAGCAATCCACCATTGAAAACGCATTAAACATCGGGACATCATACATAAATCCATCCAGATCTCCGGTGATCTATTTCTCTGATGTAAAAAAAATGATGATCAACGATCGGATTATGTCATTTTCACCGACAAATACAAACGCTCTCCTTCAAGTGCAGACGATAATTGATCAAATGATCACTTATCTCTCAAGTAATCAGCTCTGTTGCTGGAAATTACTCAATCAATTTCTGGAGAAATTGATTGAGTATCAAGATGCTCAAAATACAGCAGAACAAAATATTTTGCAGAAGAGAAAAAAAAAAAAACTAAATTCTGAAACACAGGGTTAAACGAAATTTAATCTAACACATTTTTTTTCATTTTGATTTTGGGTAAGTGACTGAATTATTCTACTGAAAGATGAAGAAAAAAATTGAATGAAAGAAGAAATGAGAAGAGAGGAGAGAAGAAGATGAAGAAGAATTGAAGCAGGAGATGTATGAATCGGTTTTTAAAAAAAAATAAAACTGAAATCAATGTATGAAATGATACGCGAGGAAAGAAGAATAAGAAGAGGAAATCGGAAAGAGAAGAGGAAGAAGTAGATGAAGCAGAAGAAGATGAAATTGGAGAAAGAAGAAAACAGATCGGCTGAAGAAGAAGAAGTGGAAGAAGAACAAATCGGAGGAATAAGAGGAAGAAGAAGAAGAAGAAGTTAGGAACAGACTTACCGTGAACCGGAGGGGTTAGAGGAGAAGCTGACCATCCACCTACACGCCGCCGCCGGACTGAAGATCCATCACCACCATCGGCTGGAAGACTGAATAGAGAAAGAGAGAGAAGGGGAAAGAGGGGAAAAAAGAAGCCGATGGTGGTAGCTGGTGGGAAGAGAAGGAAGAGAGGAAAAGAGGGGAAAGAAGAAGAGGGTCTGGCGTACAGGGGAGACGCCGATTTTTTCGTTTTTGGGGGATTTTAAAAGAGTTCAAACCGGTTCACCGGTTTGAAACAGTTTTATTATGAAAAGCAAACCGGTTAAACCGGTTTGTGTTTATTTTTTTGCAATTTTCAAAAATAAAAAAAACTATGTATCAGTTTATTATAAAACTTTCAAAGATTTAAAAACAAAACTTATTTATGAAGAACTGAAAAAAACTATTCTAACAATTTATATTTATATTTAAAAAAAAATTCTTTTCTAAAAAAAAACAAACATTTAAAATGATTTTAAAAACTATTTTCTCTATTTTTTTATTTTATTTTTAATTGAAAACTAAAACTAAACTACTATGAATATAACAAAAACTAAAATATGTATAAAAATGTAAAATAAAACTATTTTTCATGCATTTTCTATTTTTAAATCATTTTAGCACATTTACTCGAAAACTATCATAAAATTGGGTTTTTAAAACATTATTTTATAAAATCATGCATATTTAAATGTTAATAAACCCTGAATTATATGCATGATCAAATACCCCCATGCTTATGTTTTGCTAGTCCTCGAGCATTCTAGAAAAATGCAAGAAATCAAACTATCACCTAACTCACTTTCGTAGGAATCACGGTTGAATTTAGCTCATGCAACAAGCCCTTTCAACCCCTGAGTTACCCCAGTGGACGAGTAAGGTCTCGTGAGGGTTTGCAGTGATGCTACCCACAAACATCTCTGTCATGTATGCATAATATTACACATCCTCACAATTAGTAGGTAATCAAAAGACTTTATTTTCACAAATATTTCCTATTATTTCAAAATCGAAATATAATTAGAGTCTTTTATGCACCACCACAGAAAAAGAATTTCTTTCACTTTTCCAAATATCACAATTATTTATGTTTTATTCTTGGAAAATCCAATAAAAACAAATTATTATTTACTTATCCTCACTCATATGTTTTCTGCACAGGTTTTCTCAATCGCACTTCTAAGCACTGAACTTTTCTTTCTTTTTAAGCTCTTTTTTTTTCTTTTCACGCTTTTTCTTTTTGCGCACTTATTTTTCTCATATAGCTTGCGTGTGGTCTGCTTTTATGCCTTGTGCAATGTCAATATCTTCTATACTTTTTCAATATATACCAAAAGATATCAACTAAGACATAAAAGTGACTTCCTTCATTCACCCTTATAACATGAGAGTCAAACATTTCAACTTGTATCTGTTCTCAGTTACTTAGGATCACGAAGTTTTCCACTCTCCTTTTCGAAAATGGAATTAAAAGTTTCAACTTACATCTAAGTTCCATCTACTAAGGATTGTGGAATTATCCAAACAACCTAACACATGCTATATTTTTTTCTTTTGAGCTCATTTTTACGCTTTTGTTCATTTGCTTAGTTTTTCAAAAATAGAACTGTGCATATTCATATTTATGATTCAAAATAAATTCTAACATGTATCTATCATCATTTCTTTGAAATACGCATAAACAACCATAGTTTTTAGATCTATGTCAGAAAATTTTTTCGTGGGGCTTAAAAAATCCTCTAAAAACATCAGATTTGAAATAACATTCATATAAGTTCAAACTCTTTCTTTAAAAATCTACTTTTCATGAGAGATGTGTAAACATGTGCAAGAACGTAAACAAAAATATCAAGGTGTGCAAACTACACCCTCCCCCATGCTTGAATGACACTGTCCCAATGGCACTCCCCCAAGCTTATATGAAACTACATGAATGCACATGAGAGGAAATAAATGAGGGAAAAGAATAAAATGACCTGACATGAATTAAAAATACACATTCTATGAATGTAATGAATGTAATGAATGCAATGTATACATGACAAAACATGAAACTCATAGAAAAGATAGAAAACGAAAAATAAAACCAAATGAAATCTACAAATCCTAACAACAACTGTAATACTGTACAGAATATGGGTTGCCTCCCATAAAGTGCTAAGTTTCACGTCCCCAGCCAGACGGATCCCTGGAAAAATCCTTCATCGTCCATGAGATCAATGGACATGAAGTGAGGCTCAACCGGGCTCTGTAAAGAAAAGAGTGTCATCTGTGACACTACGCACTGTGTTTCCATCTCTTCTACCTCCAAATGTAGTATCATGACTCTCTTGACATGAAGAACGGAGATTAGTCTCATCTGAGAGACTGGTCAAGAAATGAGAGTCCAGGACCGACCGACTATCAATGAATGCAACTTCAGACAAGTGGTGAATATAATCAGGCTTGACTTGGTCAAGCACCTTCTGCATCTGCACCTCTTGCTTACTAAAAACAATTGGTGATCCTAAAGGCTGAGAAAATGGGGCTTTATATGCTGAAAATGTATGCTGTAGTTCTGGCCCCTTCTGCTGAGGTATCATGGAGATCGACCTGTCAGTAGAAATGATATGGGGTTCATGAGTCGATTCCTGAGTGGAGTGACACGCCTTCCCATACTGAAGGGATGTAATAGATTTGACTTGCTCATGATGTGAATCGATGGATTGCAAGTCAAATGACATGGAATCCTCTCCCTTTGAGACAACAGACTGACTATGAAGGTTCTCCTGGCTTTGCCTACTCAAGGTCTCAACCAACTGTCCCATTTGAGTCTCTAGCTTGGCTATTGACTGCGTATGGGAGCTCAAAACTTGTAATATCCTATCTTGGAAGGATTGACTAAATGAAGGCTCATGAGGATGGGGTTGAGTATAAAGAGGTTGGGCTGAGGGATGAACCTGTGGAAAAATGGGACGCGAGTATCCTTGTGAAGGGTTACTGGGTCTATACTGTGTCTGGGAGGGCTGATGGGATAGGGGAATGGATTGGTTTCGCCAACCTGGGGTATATGATGGTGTAAATGAATTGGTCATGGTTTTAGCGAAACCTTGGGCAGCATTCACCTGCTCCTGAACGAATTCAGGATATAATGGTGCTGCCGGACAATCTGAAACACAGTGTGCAGGGCTAGCACATAGCTCGCACACTCTTTCTACTTGATTTCATGAAGAATTGGCTAGGAATTGATCTAACTTCCTAGTCAACTGGTCAACCTCGGTACGCAATTCTAACTCAGACCCAACTTCGGAAATCCCAACTTTCCCAGGACCACTAGACAGAGATGTAGTCCTTTCGAGCCGTGAAGGCAAAGCATGATGCATCCTGTTTTCACTCAAGGTCTCGAATAGAGACCACGCCTCGTCCTCACTCTTGAGCATAAAAGTGCCCCCACAAGACGAATCAACCATTTGACGGTGCTTTTCAGTAAGCCCGTCATAAAAATACTGCACCAACTGCCAACGAGTCACCTGGTGATGGGGACACTTGCGGAGAAGATCTTTCAATCTCTTCCAAGACTCGTGAAATTGTTCTCCCTTAATTTGAGAAAAACTGGTTATAGCTTTACGAAACTGGTTAGTCTTACCAATTGGGAAATATTTTTTTAAAAATTCTTTTTGCATTCCTTCCCAAGTAGTAATACGAACCGTCTCAAGAGATTTTAGCCAGTGCTTGGCTTTATCTTTGAGAGAGAACGGAAACAAAGTCAACCGCATAGCATCATCTCCAAAGTTATTGATTCGCACAGTCGAGCAAATCTCAAGGAATTCGTCGAGATGACGATATGGGTCCTCATTGCTAAGGCCATAAAACGAAGGTAACATTTGAATCACACTGGCCTTAATCTCAAAATGGCTCGCTCCTACATCAGGTCTCGTGATGCAGGAGGCGGGAGTATACGTATTTGGCATGAAGTACTGACTCAAAGGACTGAGCAATTGATGATCGTCAGCCATTGCGTACACCTAACTTTGGGTTTTCTTCCTAACTAACTCACTAAGCGGCCAAACCACGCAAACCACAAAGCGCGTAAACTCAAAACAACAAAAACTAAACAAACACCATGCCGTTACACATAACAGAGATTATGCAAAGAAATATGAAATCTATGTGTACGGTACCAATCGTACACAGTCACCTCTAAGGGGGTCCTAGTGGGTGGGTTGTGCAGAAAAATAAGCTCTTCTCTAAGATATGCACATACGTGGTTCTAAACCTAAATGCAACACAAACACTAGGCAATAAAGTGAATACTAATATTACGCCGTTCCCCGGCAACGGTGCCAAAAATTTGATGTCTTCTTTTAAATCGTTGTAATTTTGAAAAGATTTTTAAATGTAAAACATGTGAAAACCAGACATCAAATAATAAAAACCGGTTCTCACTAGTGGATGAGACCGGGTCGAACTCAGGGAACGGGAATATTTTGTATTCATGCACACAATTCTAAACTATTCTTTATTGTTGAATTATTGAAATCTAAAATGTTTAAGAAAAGTAAAAACAACTAGCTATTACAACAAATGAATACCCTTCGCAGAGGGCGTAAAGTGCAATATTTACAAACCCAATTAAAATTCTAATTCTAAACTGAAAAGTAAAAATCTTCTATCTTCGTACTTCGTGTCACATAATCGCTTTAACTCCACTCCTTCGTTATCCTGCACAAATCAAATGAACACGAGCAGTACAAGAGAGAAAAGTAGAAACAATGCTAAACGAAGAATACTAAAACAATGAAAAGTAAAATTACGAAATGACAATAACTAGGTAAACCTAATGAGAATTAACTAAGTAATTCTAAGATTAAACGTACTATTAAAAACAACTAATTATTTCATAAAGCAACTTTATTCAACTAAGTAAAAGTACAAATTACTTGTATTACTCAAATCTGCCAACACTAATCTAATCTATCCACTTAACTAACAATTAACAACTCAAGTGATTTATTGATTTGAATTAAGAATTTTATACGTAACACTTCGCTGGAAAGTAGTAAACCATTATAAGACTGATGTAGAAATTAATTACTCTCGGATCCATACATCTGATCAATCATTCCAAACAATACTAGTTGACATTCTAAACAGCAAGTGCTAGTAGATGAGCTAAAACAACCATGTAAAAAAAAAACAATCAAACTCAGTAAACTGATAATCCTGATTATTAAAAATCAGATAGATCTTCAAAATTGTGAAATCACACTAATCAGTCAAACTGATCCAACGATTAGTAGTTTCTTACTTTTAATCCAGTGATTAGAAATCAACCACAATGTCTGAATAACATTCATCTTTTAATGTCTGATCCACAAATTTCAGACATTCACTCAGTAATTGAAAAATCAGATATTCAATTAATGAATCGGTAAACACTCAATCGGATTTTACAATTGCTCGTCGGAAAAATCTTTAAACAGCAATCCACCATTGAAAACGCATTAAACATCGGGACATCATACATAAATCCATCCAGATCTCCGGTGATCTATTTCTCTGATGTAAAAAAAATGATGATCAACGATCGGATTATGTCATTTTCACCGACAAATACAAACGCTCTCCTTCAAGTGCAGACGATAATTGATCAAATGATCACTTATCTCTCAAGTAATCAGCTCTGTTGCTGGAAATTACTCAATCAATTTCTGGAGAAATTGATTGAGTATCAAGATGCTCAAAATACAGCAGAACAAAATATTTTGCAGAAGAGAAAAAAAAAAAAACTAAATTCTGAAACACAGGGTTAAACGAAATTTAATCTAACACATTTTTTTTCATTTTGATTTTGGGTAAGTGACTGAATTATTCTACTGAAAGATGAAGAAAAAAATTGAATGAAAGAAGAAATGAGAAGAGAGGAGAGAAGAAGATGAAGAAGAATTGAAGCAGGAGATGTATGAATCGGTTTTTAAAAAAAAATAAAACTGAAATCAATGTATGAAATGATACGCGAGGAAAGAAGAATAAGAAGAGGAAATCGGAAAGAGAAGAGGAAGAAGTAGATGAAGCAGAAGAAGATGAAATTGGAGAAAGAAGAAAACAGATCGGCTGAAGAAGAAGAAGTGGAAGAAGAACAAATCGGAGGAATAAGAGGAAGAAGAAGAAGAAGAAGTTAGGAACAGACTTACCGTGAACCGGAGGGGTTAGAGGAGAAGCTGACCATCCACCTACACGCCGCCGCCGGACTGAAGATCCATCACCACCATCGGCTGGAAGACTGAATAGAGAAAGAGAGAGAAGGGGAAAGAGGGGAAAAAAGAAGCCGATGGTGGTAGCTGGTGGGAAGAGAAGGAAGAGAGGAAAAGAGGGGAAAGAAGAAGAGGGTCTGGCGTACAGGGGAGACGCCGATTTTTTCGTTTTTGGGGGATTTTAAAAGAGTTCAAACCGGTTCACCGGTTTGAAACAGTTTTATTATGAAAAGCAAACCGGTTAAACCGGTTTGTGTTTATTTTTTTGCAATTTTCAAAAATAAAAAAAACTATGTATCAGTTTATTATAAAACTTTCAAAGATTTAAAAACAAAACTTATTTATGAAGAACTGAAAAAAACTATTCTAACAATTTATATTTATATTTAAAAAAAAATTCTTTTCTAAAAAAAAACAAACATTTAAAATGATTTTAAAAACTATTTTCTCTATTTTTTTATTTTATTTTTAATTGAAAACTAAAACTAAACTACTATGAATATAACAAAAACTAAAATATGTATAAAAATGTAAAATAAAACTATTTTTCATGCATTTTCTATTTTTAAATCATTTTAGCACATTTACTCGAAAACTATCATAAAATTGGGTTTTTAAAACATTATTTTATAAAATCATGCATATTTAAATGTTAATAAACCCTGAATTATATGCATGATCAAATACCCCCATGCTTATGTTTTGCTAGTCCTCGAGCATTCTAGAAAAATGCAAGAAATCAAACTATCACCTAACTCACTTTCGTAGGAATCACGGTTGAATTTAGCTCATGCAACAAGCCCTTTCAACCCCTGAGTTACCCCAGTGGACGAGTAAGGTCTCGTGAGGGTTTGCAGTGATGCTACCCACAAACATCTCTGTCATGTATGCATAATATTACACATCCTCACAATTAGTAGGTAATCAAAAGACTTTATTTTCACAAATATTTCCTATTATTTCAAAATCGAAATATAATTAGAGTCTTTTATGCACCACCACAGAAAAAGAATTTCTTTCACTTTTCCAAATATCACAATTATTTATGTTTTATTCTTGGAAAATCCAATAAAAACAAATTATTATTTACTTATCCTCACTCATATGTTTTCTGCACAGGTTTTCTCAATCGCACTTCTAAGCACTGAACTTTTCTTTCTTTTTAAGCTCTTTTTTTTTCTTTTCACGCTTTTTCTTTTTGCGCACTTATTTTTCTCATATAGCTTGCGTGTGGTCTGCTTTTATGCCTTGTGCAATGTCAATATCTTCTATACTTTTTCAATATATACCAAAAGATATCAACTAAGACATAAAAGTGACTTCCTTCATTCACCCTTATAACATGAGAGTCAAACATTTCAACTTGTATCTGTTCTCAGTTACTTAGGATCACGAAGTTTTCCACTCTCCTTTTCGAAAATGGAATTAAAAGTTTCAACTTACATCTAAGTTCCATCTACTAAGGATTGTGGAATTATCCAAACAACCTAACACATGCTATATTTTTTTCTTTTGAGCTCATTTTTACGCTTTTGTTCATTTGCTTAGTTTTTCAAAAATAGAACTGTGCATATTCATATTTATGATTCAAAATAAATTCTAACATGTATCTATCATCATTTCTTTGAAATACGCATAAACAACCATAGTTTTTAGATCTATGTCAGAAAATTTTTTCGTGGGGCTTAAAAAATCCTCTAAAAACATCAGATTTGAAATAACATTCATATAAGTTCAAACTCTTTCTTTAAAAATCTACTTTTCATGAGAGATGTGTAAACATGTGCAAGAACGTAAACAGAAATATCAAGGTGTGCAAACTACACCCTCCCCCATGCTTGAATGACACTGTCCCAATGGCACTCCCCCAAGCTTATATGAAACTACATGAATGCACATGAGAGGAAATAAATGAGGGAAAAGAATAAAATGACCTGACATGAATTAAAAATACACATTCTATGAATGTAATGAATGTAATGAATGCAATGTATACATGACAAAACATGAAACTCATAGAAAAGATAGAAAACGAAAAATAAAACCAAATGAAATCTACAAATCCTAACAACAACTGTAATACTGTACAGAATATGGGTTGCCTCCCATAAAGTGCTAAGTTTCATGTCCCCAGCCAGACGGATCCCTGGAAAAATCCTTCATCGTCCATGAGATCAATGGACATGAAGTGAGGCTCAACCGGGCTCTGTAAAAAAAAGAGTGTCATCTGTGACACTACGCACTGTGTTTCCATCTCTTCTACCTCCAAATGTAGTATCATGACTCTCTTGACATGAAGAACGGAGATTAGTCTCATCTGAGAGACTGGTCAAGAAATGAGAGTCCAGGACCGACCGACTATCAATGAATGCAACTTCAGACAAGTGGTGAATATAATCAGGCTTGACTTGGTCAAGCACCTTCTGCATCTGCACCTCTTGCTTACTAAAAACAATTGGTGATCCTAAAGGCTGAGAAAATGGGGCTTTATATGCTGAAAATGTATGCTGTAGTTCTGGCCCCTTCTGCTGAGGTATCATGGAGATCGACCTGTCAGTAGAAATGATATGGGGTTCATGAGTCGATTCCTGAGTGGAGTGACACGCCTTCCCATACTGAAGGGATGTAATAGATTTGACTTGCTCATGATGTGAATCGGTGGGTTGCAAGTCAAATGACATGGAATCCTCTCCCTTTGAGACAACAGACTGACTATGAAGGTTCTCCTGGCTTTGCCTACTCAAGGTCTCAACCAACTGTCCCATTTGAGTCTCTAGCTTGGCTATTGACTGCGTATGGGAGCTCAAAACTTGTAATATCCTATCTTGGAAGGATTGACTAAATGAAGGCTCATGAGGATGGGGTTGAGTATAAAGAGGTTGGGCTGAGGGATGAACCTGTGGAAAAATGGGACGCGAGTATCCTTGTGAAGGGTTACTGGGTCTATACTGTGTCTGGGAGGGCTGATGGGATAGGGGAATGGATTGGTTTCGCCAACCTGGGGTATATGATGGTGTAAATGAATTGGTCATGGTTTTAGCGAAACCTTGGGCAGCATTCACCTGCTCCTGAACGAATTCAGGATATAATGGTGCTGCCGGACAATCTGAAACACAGTGTGCAGGGCTAGCACATAGCTCGCACACTCTTTCTACTTGATTTCATGAAGAATTGGCTAGGAATTGATCTAACTTCCTAGTCAACTGGTCAACCTCGGTACGCAATTCTAACTCAGACCCAACTTCGGAAATCCCAACTTTCCCAGGACCACTAGACAGAGATGTAGTCCTTTCGAGCCGTGAAGGCAAAGCATGATGCATCGTGTTTTCACACAAGGTCTCGAATAGAGACCACGCCTCGTCCTCACTCTTGAGCATAAAAGTGCCCCCACAAGACGAATCAACCATTTGACGGTGCTTTTCAGTAAGCCCGTCATAAAAATACTGCACCAACTGCCAACGAGTCACCTGGTGATGGGGACACTTGCGGAGAAGATCTTTCAATCTCTTCCAAGACTCGTGAAATTGTTCTCCCTTAATTTGAGAAAAACTGGTTATAGCTTTACGAAACTGGTTAGTCTTACCAATTGGGAAATATTTTTTTAAAAATTCTTTTTGCATTCCTTCCCAAGTAGTAATACGAACCGTCTCAAGAGATTTTAGCCAGTGCTTGGCTTTATCTTTGAGAGAGAACGGAAACAAAGTCAACCGCATAGCATCATCTCCAAAGTTATTGATTCGCACAGTCGAGCAAATCTCAAGGAATTCGTCGAGATGACGATATGGGTCCTCATTGCTAAGGCCATAAAACGAAGGTAACATTTGAATCACACTGGCCTTAATCTCAAAATGGCTCGCTCCTACATCAGGTCTCGTGATGCAGGAGGCGGGAGTATACGTATTTGGCATGAAGTACTGACTCAAAGGACTGAGCAATTGATGATCGTCAGCCATTGCGTACACCTAACTTTGGGTTTTCTTCCTAACTAACTCACTAAGCGGCCAAACCACGCAAACCACAAAGCGCGTAAACTCAAAACAACAAAAACTAAACAAACACCATGCAGTTACACATAACAGAGATTATGCAAAGAAATATGAAATCTATGTGTACGGTACCAATCGTACACAGTCACCTCTAAGGGGGTCCTAGTGGGTGGGTTGTGCAGAAAAATAAGCTCTTCTCTAAGATATGCACATACGTGGTTCTAAACCTAAATGCAACACAAACACTAGGCAATAAAGTGAATACTAATATTACGCCGTTCCCCGGCAACGGTGCCAAAAATTTGATGTCTTCTTTTAAATCGTTGTAATTTTGAAAAGATTTTTAAATGTAAAACATGTGAAAACCAGACATCAAATAATAAAAACCGGTTCTCACTAGTGGATGAGACCGGGTCGAACTCAGGGAACGGGAATATTTTGTATTCATGCACACAATTCTAAACTATTCTTTATTGTTGAATTATTGAAATCTAAAATGTTTAAGAAAAGTAAAAACAACTAGCTATTACAACAAATGAATACCCTTCGCAGAGGGCGTAAAGTGAAATATTTACAAACCCAATTAAAATTCTAATTCTAAACTGAAAAGTAAAAATCTTCTATCTTCGTACTTCGTGTCACATAATCGCTTTAACTCCACTCCTTCGTTATCCTGCACAAATCAAATGAACACGAGCAGTACAAGAGAGAAAAGTAGAAACAATGCTAAACGAAGAATACTAAAACAATGAAAAGTAAAATTACGAAATGACAATAACTAGGTAAACCTAATGAGAATTAACTAAGTAATTCTAAGATTAAACGTACTATTAAAAACAACTAATTATTTCATAAAGCAACTTTATTCAACTAAGTAAAAGTACAAATTACTTGTATTACTCAAATCTGCCAACACTAATCTAATCTATCCACTTAACTAACAATTAACAACTCAAGTGATTTATTGATTTGAATTAAGAATTTTATACGTAACACTTCGCTGGAAAGTAGTAAACCATTATAAGACTGATGTAGAAATTAATTACTCTCGGATCCATACATCTGATCAATCATTCCAAACAATACTAGTTGACATTCTAAACAGCAAGTGCTAGTAGATGAGCTAAAACAACCATGTAAAAAAAAAACAATCAAACTCAGTAAACTGATAATCCTGATTATTAAAAATCAGATAGATCTTCAAAATTGTGAAATCACACTAATCAGTCAAACTGATCCAACGATTAGTAGTTTCTTACTTTTAATCCAGTGATTAGAAATCAACCACAATGTCTGAATAACATTCATCTTTTAATGTCTGATCCACAAATTTCAGACATTCACTCAGTAATTGAAAAATCAGATATTCAATTAATGAATCGGTAAACACTCAATCGGATTTTACAATTGCTCGTCGGAAAAATCTTTAAACAGCAATCCACCATTGAAAACGCATTAAACATCGGGACATCATACATAAATCCATCCAGATCTCCGGTGATCTATTTCTCTGATGTAAAAAAAATGATGATCAACGATCGGATTATGTCATTTTCACCGACAAATACAAACGCTCTCCTTCAAGTGCAGACGATAATTGATCAAATGATCACTTATCTCTCAAGTAATCAGCTCTGTTGCTGGAAATTACTCAATCAATTTCTGGAGAAATTGATTGAGTATCAAGATGCTCAAAATACAGCAGAACAAAATATTTTGCAGAAGAGAAAAAAAAAAAAACTAAATTCTGAAACACAGGGTTAAACGAAATTTAATCTAACACATTTTTTTTCATTTTGATTTTGGGTAAGTGACTGAATTATTCTACTGAAAGATGAAGAAAAAAATTGAATGAAAGAAGAAATGAGAAGAGAGGAGAGAAGAAGATGAAGAAGAATTGAAGCAGGAGATGTATGAATCGGTTTTTAAAAAAAAATAAAACTGAAATCAATGTATGAAATGATACGCGAGGAAAGAAGAATAAGAAGAGGAAATCGGAAAGAGAAGAGGAAGAAGTAGATGAAGCAGAAGAAGATGAAATTGGAGAAAGAAGAAAACAGATCGGCTGAAGAAGAAGAAGTGGAAGAAGAACAAATCGGAGGAATAAGAGGAAGAAGAAGAAGAAGAAGTTAGGAACAGACTTACCGTGAACCGGAGGGGTTAGAGGAGAAGCTGACCATCCACCTACACGCCGCCGCCGGACTGAAGATCCATCACCACCATCGGCTGGAAGACTGAATAGAGAAAGAGAGAGAAGGGGAAAGAGGGGAAAAAAGAAGCCGATGGTGGTAGCTGGTGGGAAGAGAAGGAAGAGAGGAAAAGAGGGGAAAGAAGAAGAGGGTCTGGCGTACAGGGGAGACGCCGATTTTTTCGTTTTTGGGGGATTTTAAAAGAGTTCAAACCGGTTCACCGGTTTGAAACAGTTTTATTATGAAAAGCAAACCGGTTAAACCGGTTTGTGTTTATTTTTTTGCAATTTTCAAAAATAAAAAAAACTATGTATCAGTTTATTATAAAACTTTCAAAGATTTAAAAACAAAACTTATTTATGAAGAACTGAAAAAAACTATTCTTACAATTTATATTTATATTTAAAAAAAAATTCTTTTCTAAAAAAAAACAAACATTTAAAATGATTTTAAAAACTATTTTCTCTATTTTTTTATTTTATTTTTAATTGAAAACTAAAACTAAACTACTATGAATATAACAAAAACTAAAATATGTATAAAAATGTAAAATAAAACTATTTTTCATGCATTTTCTATTTTTAAATCATTTTAGCACATTTACTCGAAAACTATCATAAAATTGGGTTTTTAAAACATTATTTTATAAAATCATGCATATTTAAATGTTAATAAACCCTGAATTATATGCATGATCAAATACCCCCATGCTTATGTTTTGCTAGTCCTCGAGCATTCTAGAAAAATGCAAGAAATCAAACTATCACCTAACTCACTTTCGTAGGAATCACGGTTGAATTTAGCTCATGCAACAAGCCCTTTCAACCCCTGAGTTACCCCAGTGGACGAGTAAGGTCTCGTGAGGGTTTGCAGTGATGCTACCCACAAACATCTCTGTCATGTATGCATAATATTACACATCCTCACAATTAGTAGGTAATCAAAAGACTTTATTTTCACAAATATTTCCTATTATTTCAAAATCGAAATATAATTAGAGTCTTTTATGCACCACCACAGAAAAAGAATTTCTTTCACTTTTCCAAATATCACAATTATTTATGTTTTATTCTTGGAAAATCCAATAAAAACAAATTATTATTTACTTATCCTCACTCATATGTTTTCTGCACAGGTTTTCTCAATCGCACTTCTAAGCACTGAACTTTTCTTTCTTTTTAAGCTCTTTTTTTTTCTTTTCACGCTTTTTCTTTTTGCGCACTTATTTTTCTCATATAGCTTGCGTGTGGTCTGCTTTTATGCCTTGTGCAATGTCAATATCTTCTATACTTTTTCAATATATACCAAAAGATATCAACTAAGACATAAAAGTGACTTCCTTCATTCACCCTTATAACATGAGAGTCAAACATTTCAACTTGTATCTGTTCTCAGTTACTTAGGATCACGAAGTTTTCCACTCTCCTTTTCGAAAATGGAATTAAAAGTTTCAACTTACATCTAAGTTCCATCTACTAAGGATTGTGGAATTATCCAAACAACCTAACACATGCTATATTTTTTTCTTTTGAGCTCATTTTTACGCTTTTGTTCATTTGCTTAGTTTTTCAAAAATAGAACTGTGCATATTCATATTTATGATTCAAAATAAATTCTAACATGTATCTATCATCATTTCTTTGAAATACGCATAAACAACCATAGTTTTTAGATCTATGTCAGAAAATTTTTTCGTGGGGCTTAAAAAATCCTCTAAAAACATCAGATTTGAAATAACATTCATATAAGTTCAAACTCTTTCTTTAAAAATCTACTTTTCATGAGAGATGTGTAAACATGTGCAAGAACGTAAACAGAAATATCAAGGTGTGCAAACTACACCCTCCCCCATGCTTGAATGACACTGTCCCAATGGCACTCCCCCAAGCTTATATGAAACTACATGAATGCACATGAGAGGAAATAAATGAGGGAAAAGAATAAAATGACCTGACATGAATTAAAAATACACATTCTATGAATGTAATGAATGTAATGAATGCAATGTATACATGACAAAACATGAAACTCATAGAAAAGATAGAAAACGAAAAATAAAACCAAATGAAATCTACAAATCCTAACAACAACTGTAATACTGTACAGAATATGGGTTGCCTCCCATAAAGTGCTAAGTTTCACGTCCCCAGCCAGACGGATCCCTGGAAAAATCCTTCATCGTCCATGAGATCAATGGACATGAAGTGAGGCTCAACCGGGCTCTGTAAAGAAAAGAGTGTCATCTGTGACACTACGCACTGTGTTTCCATCTCTTCTACCTCCAAATGTAGTATCATGACTCTCTTGACATGAAGAACGGAGATTAGTCTCATCTGAGAGACTGGTCAAGAAATGAGAGTCCAGGACCGACCGACTATCAATGAATGCAACTTCAGACAAGTGGTGAATATAATCAGGCTTGACTTGGTCAAGCACCTTCTGCATCTGCACCTCTTGCTTACTAAAAACAATTGGTGATCCTAAAGGCTGAGAAAATGGGGCTTTATATGCTGAAAATGTATGCTGTAGTTCTGGCCCCTTCTGCTGAGGTATCATGGAGATCGACCTGTCAGTAGAAATGATATGGGGTTCATGAGTCGATTCCTGAGTGGAGTGACACGCCTTCCCATACTGAAGGGATGTAATAGATTTGACTTGCTCATGATGTGAATCGGTGGGTTGCAAGTCAAATGACATGGAATCCTCTCCCTTTGAGACAACAGACTGACTATGAAGGTTCTCCTGGCTTTGCCTACTCAAGGTCTCAACCAACTGTCCCATTTGAGTCTCTAGCTTGGCTATTGACTGCGTATGGGAGCTCAAAACTTGTAATATCCTATCTTGGAAGGATTGACTAAATGAAGGCTCATGAGGATGGGGTTGAGTATAAAGAGGTTGGGCTGAGGGATGAACCTGTGGAAAAATGGGACGCGAGTATCCTTGTGAAGGGTTACTGGGTCTATACTGTGTCTGGGAGGGCTGATGGGATAGGGGAATGGATTGGTTTCGCCAACCTGGGGTATATGATGGTGTAAATGAATTGGTCATGGTTTTAGCGAAACCTTGGGCAGCATTCACCTGCTCCTGAACGAATTCAGGATATAATGGTGCTGCCGGACAATCTGAAACACAGTGTGCAGGGCTAGCACATAGCTCGCACACTCTTTCTACTTGATTTCATGAAGAATTGGCTAGGAATTGATCTAACTTCCTAGTCAACTGGTCAACCTCGATACGCAATTCTAACTCAGACCCAACTTCGGAAATCCCAACTTTCCCAGGACCACTAGACAGAGATGTAGTCCTTTCGAGCCGTGAAGGCAAAGCATGATGCATCGTGTTTTCACACAAGGTCTCGAATAGAGACCACGCCTCGTCCTCACTCTTGAGCATAAAAGTGCCCCCACAAGACGAATCAACCATTTGACGGTGCTTTTCAGTAAGCCCGTCATAAAAATACTGCACCAACTGCCAACGAGTCACCTGGTGATGGGGACACTTGCGGAGAAGATCTTTCAATCTCTTCCAAGACTCGTGAAATTGTTCTCCCTTAATTTGAGAAAAACTGGTTATAGCTTTACGAAACTGGTTAGTCTTACCAATTGGGAAATATTTTTTTAAAAATTCTTTTTGCATTCCTTCCCAAGTAGTAATACGAACCGTCTCAAGAGATTTTAGCCAGTGCTTGGCTTTATCTTTGAGAGAGAACGGAAACAAAGTCAACCGCATAGCATCATCTCCAAAGTTATTGATTCGCACAGTCGAGCAAATCTCAAGGAATTCGTCGAGATGACGATATGGGTCCTCATTGCTAAGGCCATAAAACGAAGGTAACATTTGAATCACACTGGCCTTAATCTCAAAATGGCTCGCTCCTACATCAGGTCTCGTGATGCAGGAGGCGGGAGTATACGTATTTGGCATGAAGTACTGACTCAAAGGACTGAGCAATTGATGATCGTCAGCCATTGCGTACACCTAACTTTGGGTTTTCTTCCTAACTAACTCACTAAGCGGCCAAACCACGCAAACCACAAAGCGCGTAAACTCAAAACAACAAAAACTAAACAAACACCATGCAGTTACACATAACAGAGATTATGCAAAGAAATATGAAATCTATGTGTACGGTACCAATCGTACACAGTCACCTCTAAGGGGGTCCTAGTGGGTGGGTTGTGCAGAAAAATAAGCTCTTCTCTAAGATATGCACATACGTGGTTCTAAACCTAAATGCAACACAAACACTAGGCAATAAAGTGAATACTAATATTACGCCGTTCCCCGGCAACGGTGCCAAAAATTTGATGTCTTCTTTTAAATCGTTGTAATTTTGAAAAGATTTTTAAATGTAAAACATGTGAAAACCAGACATCAAATAATAAAAACCGGTTCTCACTAGTGGATGAGACCGGGTCGAACTCAGGGAACGGGAATATTTTGTATTCATGCACACAATTCTAAACTATTCTTTATTGTTGAATTATTGAAATCTAAAATGTTTAAGAAAAGTAAAAACAACTAGCTATTACAACAAATGAATACCCTTCGCAGAGGGCGTAAAGTGAAATATTTACAAACCCAATTAAAATTCTAATTCTAAACTGAAAAGTAAAAATCTTCTATCTTCGTACTTCGTGTCACATAATCGCTTTAACTCCACTCCTTCGTTATCCTGCACAAATCAAATGAACACGAGCAGTACAAGAGAGAAAAGTAGAAACAATGCTAAACGAAGAATACTAAAACAATGAAAAGTAAAATTACGAAATGACAATAACTAGGTAAACCTAATGAGAATTAACTAAGTAATTCTAAGATTAAACGTACTATTAAAAACAACTAATTATTTCATAAAGCAACTTTATTCAACTAAGTAAAAGTACAAATTACTTGTATTACTCAAATCTGCCAACACTAATCTAATCTATCCACTTAACTAACAATTAACAACTCAAGTGATTTATTGATTTGAATTAAGAATTTTATACGTAACACTTCGCTGGAAAGTAGTAAACCATTATAAGACTGATGTAGAAATTAATTACTCTCGGATCCATACATCTGATCAATCATTCCAAACAATACTAGTTGACATTCTAAACAGCAAGTGCTAGTAGATGAGCTAAAACAACCATGTAAAAAAAAAACAATCAAACTCAGTAAACTGATAATCCTGATTATTAAAAATCAGATAGATCTTCAAAATTGTGAAATCACACTAATCAGTCAAACTGATCCAACGATTAGTAGTTTCTTACTTTTAATCCAGTGATTAGAAATCAACCACAATGTCTGAATAACATTCATCTTTTAATGTCTGATCCACAAATTTCAGACATTCACTCAGTAATTGAAAAATCAGATATTCAATTAATGAATCGGTAAACACTCAATCGGATTTTACAATTGCTCGTCGGAAAAATCTTTAAACAGCAATCCACCATTGAAAACGCATTAAACATCGGGACATCATACATAAATCCATCCAGATCTCCGGTGATCTATTTCTCTGATGTAAAAAAAATGATGATCAACGATCGGATTATGTCATTTTCACCGACAAATACAAACGCTCTCCTTCAAGTGCAGACGATAATTGATCAAATGATCACTTATCTCTCAAGTAATCAGCTCTGTTGCTGGAAATTACTCAATCAATTTCTGGAGAAATTGATTGAGTATCAAGATGCTCAAAATACAGCAGAACAAAATATTTTGCAGAAGAGAAAAAAAAAAAAACTAAATTCTGAAACACAGGGTTAAACGAAATTTAATCTAACACATTTTTTTTCATTTTGATTTTGGGTAAGTGACTGAATTATTCTACTGAAAGATGAAGAAAAAAATTGAATGAAAGAAGAAATGAGAAGAGAGGAGAGAAGAAGATGAAGAAGAATTGAAGCAGGAGATGTATGAATCGGTTTTTAAAAAAAAATAAAACTGAAATCAATGTATGAAATGATACGCGAGGAAAGAAGAATAAGAAGAGGAAATCGGAAAGAGAAGAGGAAGAAGTAGATGAAGCAGAAGAAGATGAAATTGGAGAAAGAAGAAAACAGATCGGCTGAAGAAGAAGAAGTGGAAGAAGAACAAATCGGAGGAATAAGAGGAAGAAGAAGAAGAAGAAGTTAGGAACAGACTTACCGTGAACCGGAGGGGTTAGAGGAGAAGCTGACCATCCACCTACACGCCGCCGCCGGACTGAAGATCCATCACCACCATCGGCTGGAAGACTGAATAGAGAAAGAGAGAGAAGGGGAAAGAGGGGAAAAAAGAAGCCGATGGTGGTAGCTGGTGGGAAGAGAAGGAAGAGAGGAAAAGAGGGGAAAGAAGAAGAGGGTCTGGCGTACAGGGGAGACGCCGATTTTTTCGTTTTTGGGGGATTTTAAAAGAGTTCAAACCGGTTCACCGGTTTGAAACAGTTTTATTATGAAAAGCAAACCGGTTAAACCGGTTTGTGTTTATTTTTTTGCAATTTTCAAAAATAAAAAAAACTATGTATCAGTTTATTATAAAACTTTCAAAGATTTAAAAACAAAACTTATTTATGAAGAACTGAAAAAAACTATTCTTACAATTTATATTTATATTTAAAAAAAAATTCTTTTCTAAAAAAAAACAAACATTTAAAATGATTTTAAAAACTATTTTCTCTATTTTTTTATTTTATTTTTAATTGAAAACTAAAACTAAACTACTATGAATATAACAAAAACTAAAATATGTATAAAAATGTAAAATAAAACTATTTTTCATGCATTTTCTATTTTTAAATCATTTTAGCACATTTACTCGAAAACTATCATAAAATTGGGTTTTTAAAACATTATTTTATAAAATCATGCATATTTAAATGTTAATAAACCCTGAATTATATGCATGATCAAATACCCCCATGCTTATGTTTTGCTAGTCCTCGAGCATTCTAGAAAAATGCAAGAAATCAAACTATCACCTAACTCACTTTCGTAGGAATCACGGTTGAATTTAGCTCATGCAACAAGCCCTTTCAACCCCTGAGTTACCCCAGTGGACGAGTAAGGTCTCGTGAGGGTTTGCAGTGATGCTACCCACAAACATCTCTGTCATGTATGCATAATATTACACATCCTCACAATTAGTAGGTAATCAAAAGACTTTATTTTCACAAATATTTCCTATTATTTCAAAATCGAAATATAATTAGAGTCTTTTATGCACCACCACAGAAAAAGAATTTCTTTCACTTTTCCAAATATCACAATTATTTATGTTTTATTCTTGGAAAATCCAATAAAAACAAATTATTATTTACTTATCCTCACTCATATGTTTTCTGCACAGGTTTTCTCAATCGCACTTCTAAGCACTGAACTTTTCTTTCTTTTTAAGCTCTTTTTTTTTCTTTTCACGCTTTTTCTTTTTGCGCACTTATTTTTCTCATATAGCTTGCGTGTGGTCTGCTTTTATGCCTTGTGCAATGTCAATATCTTCTATACTTTTTCAATATATACCAAAAGATATCAACTAAGACATAAAAGTGACTTCCTTCATTCACCCTTATAACATGAGAGTCAAACATTTCAACTTGTATCTGTTCTCAGTTACTTAGGATCACGAAGTTTTCCACTCTCCTTTTCGAAAATGGAATTAAAAGTTTCAACTTACATCTAAGTTCCATCTACTAAGGATTGTGGAATTATCCAAACAACCTAACACATGCTATATTTTTTTCTTTTGAGCTCATTTTTACGCTTTTGTTCATTTGCTTAGTTTTTCAAAAATAGAACTGTGCATATTCATATTTATGATTCAAAATAAATTCTAACATGTATCTATCATCATTTCTTTGAAATACGCATAAACAACCATAGTTTTTAGATCTATGTCAGAAAATTTTTTCGTGGGGCTTAAAAAATCCTCTAAAAACATCAGATTTGAAATAACATTCATATAAGTTCAAACTCTTTCTTTAAAAATCTACTTTTCATGAGAGATGTGTAAACATGTGCAAGAACGTAAACAGAAATATCAAGGTGTGCAAACTACACCCTCCCCCATGCTTGAATGACACTGTCCCAATGGCACTCCCCCAAGCTTATATGAAACTACATGAATGCACATGAGAGGAAATAAATGAGGGAAAAGAATAAAATGACCTGACATGAATTAAAAATACACATTCTATGAATGTAATGAATGTAATGAATGCAATGTATACATGACAAAACATGAAACTCATAGAAAAGATAGAAAACGAAAAATAAAACCAAATGAAATCTACAAATCCTAACAACAACTGTAATACTGTACAGAATATGGGTTGCCTCCCATAAAGTGCTAAGTTTCACGTCCCCAGCCAGACGGATCCCTAGAAAAATCCTTCATCGTCCATGAGATCAATGGACATGAAGTGAGGCTCAACCGGGCTCTGTAAAGAAAAGAGTGTCATCTGTGACACTACGCACTGTGTTTCCATCTCTTCTACCTCCAAATGTAGTATCATGACTCTCTTGACATGAAGAACGGAGATTAGTCTCATCTGAGAGACTGGTCAAGAAATGAGAGTCCAGGACCGACCGACTATCAATGAATGCAACTTCAGACAAGTGGTGAATATAATCAGGCTTGACTTGGTCAAGCACCTTCTGCATCTGCACCTCTTGCTTACTAAAAACATCTGGTGATCCTAAAGGCTGAGAAAATGGGGCTTTATATGCTGAAAATGTATGCTGTAGTTCTGGCCCCTTCTGCTGAGGTATCATGGAGATCGACCTGTCAGTAGAAATGATATGGGGTTCATGAGTCGATTCCTGAGTGGAGTGACACGCCTTCCCATACTGAAGGGATGTAATAGATTTGACTTGCTCATGATGTGAATCGGTGGGTTGCAAGTCAAATGACATGGAATCCTCTCCCTTTGAGACAACAGACTGACTATGAAGGTTCTCCTGGCTTTGCCTACTCAAGGTCTCAACCAACTGTCCCATTTGAGTCTCTAGCTTGGCTATTGACTGCGTATGGGAGCTCAAAACTTGTAATATCCTATCTTGGAAGGATTGACTAAATGAAGGCTCATGAGGATGGGGTTGAGTATAAAGAGGTTGGGCTGAGGGATGAACCTGTGGAAAAATGGGACGCGAGTATCCTTGTGAAGGGTTACTGGGTCTATACTGTGTCTGGGAGGGCTGATGGGATAGGGGAATGGATTGGTTTCGCCAACCTGGGGTATATGATGGTGTAAATGAATTGGTCATGGTTTTAGCGAAACCTTGGGCAGCATTCACCTGCTCCTGAACGAATTCAGGATATAATGGTGCTGCCGGACAATCTGAAACACAGTGTGCAGGGCTAGCACATAGCTCGCACACTCTTTCTACTTGATTTCATGAAGAATTGGCTAGGAATTGATCTAACTTCCTAGTCAACTGGTCAACCTCGGTACGCAATTCTAACTCAGACCCAACTTCGGAAATCCCAACTTTCCCAGGACCACTAGACAGAGATGTAGTCCTTTCGAGCCGTGAAGACAAAGCATGATGCATCGTGTTTTCACTCAAGGTCTCGAATAGAGACCACGCCTCGTCCTCACTCTTGAGCATAAAAGTGCCCCCACAAGACGAATCAACCATTTGACGGTGCTTTTCAGTAAGCCCGTCATAAAAATACTGCACCAACTGCCAACGAGTCACCTGGTGATGGGGACACTTGCGGAGAAGATCTTTCAATCTCTTCCAAGACTCGTGAAATTGTTCTCCCTTAATTTGAGAAAAACTGGTTATAGCTTTACGAAACTAGTTAGTCTTACCAATTGGGAAATATTTTTTTAAGAATTCTTTTTGCATTCCTTCTCAAGTAGTAATACGAACCGTCTCAAGAGATTTTAGCCAGTGCTTGGCTTTATCTTTAAGAGAGAACGGAAACAAAGTCAACCGCATAGCATCATCTCCAAAGTTATTGATTCGCACAGTCGAGCAAATCTCAAGGAATTCGTCGAGATGACGATATGGGTCCTCATTGCTAAGGCCATAAAACGAAGGTAACAATTGAATCACACTGGCCTTAATCTCAAAATGGGTCGCTCCTACATCAGGTCTCGTGATGCAAGAGGCGGGAGTATACTTATTTGGCATAAAGTACTCACTCAAAGGACTGAGAAATTGATGATCGTCAGCCATTGCGTACACCTAACTTTGGGTTTTCTACCTAACTAACTCACTAAGCGGCCAAACTACGCAAACCACAAAGCGAGTAAACTCAAAACAACAAAAACTAAACAAACACCACGCAGTTACACATAACAGAGATTATGCAAAGAAATATGAAATCTATGTGTACGGTACCAATCGTACACAGTCACCTCTAAGGGGGTCCTAGTGGGTGGGTTGTGCAGAAAAATAAGCTCTTCTCTAAGATATGCACATACGTGGTTCTAAACCTAAATGCAACACAAACACTAGGCAATAAAGTGAATACTAATATTACGCCGTTCCCCGGCAACGGCGCCAAAAATTTGATGTCTTCTTTTAAATCGTTGTAATTTTGAAAAGATTTTTAAATGTAAAACATGTGAAAACCAGACATCAAATAATAAAAACCGGTTCTCACTAGTGGATGAGACCGGGTCGAACTTAGGGAACGAGAATATTTTGTATTCACGCACACAATTCTAAACTATTCTTTATTGCTGAATTATTGAAATGTAAAATGTTTAAGAAAAGTAAAAACAACTAGCTATTACAACAAATGAATACCCTTCGCAGAGGGCGTAAAGTGCAATATTTACAAACCCAATTAAAATTCTAATTCTAAACTGAAAAGTAAAAATCTTCTATCTTCGTACTTCGTGTCACATAATCGCTTTAACTCCACTCCTTCGTTATCCTGCACAAATCAAATGAACACGAGCAGTACAAGAGAGAAAAGTAGAAACAATGCTAAACGAAGAATACTAAAACAATGAAAAGTAAAATTACGAAATGACAATAACTAGGTAAACCTAATGAGAATTAACTAAGTAATTCTAAGATTAAACGTACTATTAAAAACAACTAATTATTTCATAAAGCAACTTTATTCAACTAAGTAAGTAAAAGTACAAATTACTTGTATTACTCAAATCTGCCAACTCAAGTGATTTATTGATTTGAATTAAGAATTTTATACGGAACACTTTGCTGGAAAGTAGTAAACCATTATAAGACTGATGTAGAAATTAATAACTCTCGGATCCATACATCTCATCAATCATTCCAAACAATACTAGTTGACATTCTAAAAAGCAAGTGCTAGTAGATGAGCTAAAACAACCATGTAAAAAAAAAACAATCAAACTCAGTAAACTGATAATCCTGATTATTAAAAATCAGATAGATCTTCAAAATTGTGAAATCACACTAATCAGTCAAACTGATCCAACGATTAGTAGTTTCTTACTTTTAATCCAGTGATTAGAAATCAACCACAATGTCTGAATAACATTCATCTTTTAATGTCTGATCCACAAATTTCAGACATTCACTCAGTAATTGAAAAATCAGATATTCAATTAATGAATCGGTAAACACTCAATCGGATTTTACAATTGCTCGTCGGAAAAATCTTTAAACAGCAATCCACCATTGAAAACGCATTAAACATCGGGACATCATACATAAATCCATCCAGATCTCCGGTGATCTATTTCTCTGATGTAAAAAAAATGATGATCAACGATCGGATTATGTCATTTTCACCGACAAATACAAACGCTCTCCTTCAAGTGCAGACGATAATTGATTAAATGATCACTTATCTCTCAAGTAATCAGCTCTGTTGCTGGAAATTACTCAATCAATTTCTGGAGAAATTGATTGAGTATCAAGATGCTCAAAATACAGCAGAACAAAATATTTTCTAGAAGAGAAAAAAAAAAACTAAATTCTGAAACACAGGGTTAAACGAAATTTAATCTAACACATTTTTTTTCATTTTGATTTTGGGTAAGTGACTGAATTATTCTACTGAAAGATGAAGAAAAAAATTGAATGAAAGAAGAAATGAGAAGAGAGGAGAGAAGAAGATGAAGAAGAATTGAAGCAGGAGATGTATGAATCGGTTTTTAAAAAAAAATAAAACTGAAATCAATGTATGAAATGATACGCGAGGAAAGAAGAATAAGAAGAGGAAATCGGAAGAAGAAGAGGAAGAAGAAGAAGAGGAAGAAGTAGATGAAGCAGAAGAAGATGAAATTGGAGAAAGAAGAAAACAGATCGGCTGAAGAAGAAGAAGTGGAAGAAGAAGAAATCGGAGGAATAAGAGGAAGAAGAAGTTAGGAACAGACTTACCGTGAACCGGAGGGGTTAGAGGAGAAGCTGACCATCCACCTACACGCCGCCGCCGGACTGAAGATCCATCACCACCATCGGCTGGAAGACTGAATAGAGAAAGAGAGAGAAGGGGAAAGAGGGGAAAAAAGAAGGCGATGGTGGTAGCTGGTGGGAAGAGAAGGAAGAGAGGAAAAGAGGGGAAAGAAGAAGAGGGTCTGGCGTACAGGGGAGACGCCGATTTTTTCGTTTTTGGGGGATTTTAAAAGAGTTCTAACCGGTTCACCGGTTTGAAACAGTTTTATTATGAAAAGCAAACCGGTTAAACCGGTTTGTGTTTATTTTTTTGCAATTTTCAAAAATAAAAAAAACTATGTATCAGTTTATTATAAAACTTTCAAAGATTTAAAAACAAAACTTATTTATGAAGAACTAAAAAAAACTATTCTAACAATTTATATTTATATTTAAAAAAAAATTCTTTTCTAAAAAAAAACAAACATTTAAAATGATTTTAAAAACTATTTTCTCTATTTTTTATTTTATTTTTAATTGAAAACTAAAACTAAACTACTATGAATATAACAAAAACTAAAATATGTATAAAAATGTAAAATAAAACTATTTTTCATGCATTTTCTATTTTTAAATCATTTTAGCACATTTACTCAAAAACTATCATAAAATTGGATTTTTGAAACATTATTTTATAAAATCATGCATATTTAAATGTTAATAAACCCTGAATTATATGCATGATCACTTTGGAACCGAAAGTGCATTCTGCCTGGGCGCAAAGTAGGTCCCAACCGAACCCAACACGAGCTCCTACTTGCAGCAAGATAAGCTCCGTCCAGACCAGAACAAGGCTGCAGCCTTGCGGCAAACACTGACGCCCCAACGGTTGGTCGTTCGGGCTGCAACCTGCGACCATAAAAAAGATGTCCTTGCTAACTAGAATCTGGGTTGGACAACCCCAGGTTCGCTGCCATACCAGGGTAGAACCAGGGCTGTCAACACCTGAAAGGCAATGCTGCAAACCCCCCAAATGTGGGTCCTCAACAGCGGACCAAAACAAGCGCTCGTAAGGTCTCGGTTGCCATACTACAGACGGACCCATTATGAGTGGTTTGCTGCAGCATAGACATGCCTTAAGCCAGCCAACGGGGGTGTGCCTGAACCTAGAGGGTTCGGCCCATGCCCATCCGCGGCTCCTCATCGCAAAGAAGGGAAATGCACAAAGGAGGTAACATTTTTGTGAGAAACAATGGTAAGGAGGCATGCTTGTGTGTGAGCTTTGAGTATGCAACTTGAGAAAAATGCAACTTCAAAAACAAATCCGCCACCCCCCCCCCCCCTCCCCTTGCATTTTTGAATCAAAATGCAAGGAGGGGGGAAGACAAAGCATCATTGACGCAAATCACAAGAGAAGGAAAGAATGAAAAATGCATAAGGTGAAGCTAAAACGGAAGCTCACCATTCTTGTTGGAGAGAAAAAAGATGGAGGAGATGGACTCCCTAGGCTTGTGGTGTAGAGGGGACTCCCAACCTTGGTACCCACCACTACACTAGAGCACAAGAGAGGAATTTGGTCCTCACACGAGAGAGAGAGCTCCATGGATTTTCAGTGGGAGAGAAAGAGAAAAAAAAGACGAGAGAAACTGAGTTTTCTCTCTCTTTCTCAAGGTTTTATAAGTTAGGGTTTCAAGATCAATGGCTAGGACTTAATCAAAGAAAATGAAGGGCTAGGGTTATTTCACTTAAGTGTCATACCCTTCTAGGCGATGGCACTTTTATAAATAGCCCTCTAGCCCAAAAACGCCCCAATAGGCTTCTTTCTTTTGAATCCTTTTGAAAACCCTTTCAAAAATACCCCTCTACTGCCCCACATGCCCTCTAGGGTTTGAAAACCTTCCAGAAATGCCCCCACACGCCCCTTGAGTGAAAATATTTTATTTATTTTACTTTATTTCAGATTATACTTTAGGGTCTTTGAAATGTTTTTTCTAATATCCGGTCAAACTCAAAAAATTCTTAAAAACCATGTTCTTTGCCAAATTGAGTAGGATGAAATGGATTTAATCGCATAAGAATTTTTTATGGTGAAAATTTCAAATAAGTTTATGCATTTGAATTAAAACTTAGGGATTTACTAGAATTACGAGGAATATATATAGATATACATTCATTTTAAGGTTTCCGATATATGTATATATGTATATATATATATATATATATATATATATATATATATATATATATATATATATATATATATATATATATGAATGTGCACACATATATATGCATATACCTATGTATATACGAATACATAGATAAATGCATTATGAAATTCTATCTCACATTGATTTTTCTCCGAAAATTTGTGAGTCTTACATTGTCTGTCCCTTACGAAGCAAAGCGAAGCAACAGCCTTTTGAACCTGTGCGACTATTATCATCGCAAAATTTTACTTTTGCAGGTCAAACTGACCTTTGAAAAAGATTTTGAAAATAACTCGCCTCCGTTTTAAAATGCGAGAAATTTTTGTAGAATGGGACTCATCTGTCGGTACGAGGTTCAACCGTTCCTGGTGCCATAACCAGAGGTAATTGAACCAATGATCAATCATGTAGTTTGCTTTACTCAATTGTCTAAATCGATGTTTTATTTCCTAAATGCACAAAGAATCAGGCATGTGCTATGATCTTTGAAAAAATATAGATTAAAAATATAATGTATGCTTCAAAGTTTTTAAAAATACTTGGAAAAGGAAGGCACTTTAAAAATCATGAATCACATGAAAAAATACTTTTGAAGAGAAGGAAAATTGATTTCTAAAGAAGTCTGGATGTTTTGAGAAAATTGATTTTGAGGAAAATTCAGGATAACTTGGAGAAAATTGATTTTTCTGAGATTGAGTTGTGAAATAACTCAACAGGTTTGGGCATGTGGCCCTATGAAATCCTTTCATGATGCAGTCTAAACTTAGATGAATGAATGAATGCAATTTGCAAAAATATTTTATGAAGAATTTGAGGGAAATCATTGATAAGAAGAAATTTTGTGCCTTATAGAATTTAGATGAAATAAACTCAACACATATTTCTGACTATGGCCACGAATATGCAATGAATATATCTCATTTGGTTCTAAAAGGGGAAAATACTTAGAAAAGTTTTTAAAATGTGCCATGATTTCTGAAAATGTCTAAGAGTGTAGGTCATTTGTAGCTTAAAAAAATTGATAAATCTGGATATTGTTCGTATTCTGACTATGCTCACAAATACGAACTCAATCAAGTTTATTAACTCATTAGAAGCGAGTGCATGTGTCATTCATGTAGACCATGGTGGGTTTGAATATGCATAAATCAACATCCATCACACATTAAGATTATTTGAAAAATAAACTATCTGCAATGCAACCCTAATCTAAGCAAGAAAGGAAATTCTTATTCCAATATTTATATTTACAATTTAGATAAAAAAGGAAAAAGAAAGTTAATGAAAATACACTCTTGAGTGTTCCTGCAAAATTAGCAAACTCATTAGTGGATAAATGTCAGTTTTCTGGATTTGTCCAATAATATCTAGAAATTGATGGATTTATTCGAATATAAGCCTTTTTCATATTTTCCTGAAATAAACATAATTAAAGATAATGTAAAATTGAATAAATAATAAAAATAAACAACTTTGAAATTTGGAATTTTGGGGAAAATAGCCAAAATACCCTTGAAAATTGACTTTTATTGCAAAACAGGGTTTAAAACAGGGTTTCTCAAAAAATATTTTTGTAAAACGCTTAATCTGGAGATCAAACAGATTCAAAACAATGAAAAATCGAGCAGAGGGCACCCTAATATGATTATTAAATGATCAAACCCTAAAAATATAATGATTTTCATGAAAAATTTGGAATATCATAAAAAAAACAAATTTTGTCTGTGTTTCGCTTGAATCAGGATTCCGTGGGCATTCTACTTTCGTGATTTAACTAAACAATGCATCAAATGAATTCCAAAATCTGTAAAAATAAACATGAATACTTATAATAACCCTAAAATTAAAATAAAATCAAAAAAATATATTTTTGGTATTATTTTGATATAAAAATTGTATAAAAATATACAATTTTTGCCCATAAGCAGATACCTGTCACAGTGTCTGACCTGAATCAAGCATCAAACAGTGATAAAAAACTGTAAAATTTCATAAGAAGAAATTAGACATATGAAAAAAAATAATATTTTTTACAGATCGGAAAAATCATCTTCGGTTACGGAGATATCGTTTCGACAATATACGCTTGATTTCAGCAAACACATAACGGTTCTAGAAAAGGCAGTTCTGATTTTTCTTCAATTAAAAATAGCAACTAGAGTTCAAAAATTAGCAAAATTGCACTGATAAAACTAGACATACTTTGGAATCTGTGGTTTTTTACAGATTGGAAAAATGATCTTTGGTTAGGGAGATATGATCCGCGTAAGTTGACCTAGGGATTAAACGATGAATAACGGTCTCTATGAAATAGATTCTGATTTCTGACAAAGTAAAAATAGCAAACTACCATATAAAAATCTGAAACTGTAGTAGAATATACTAGACATCTTGACAAATACACTCTTTTTACGGATCATCGATCGAATCCATAATGAAAGAGATATCACTTCGACAAACCGTCCTTGATTCCATATAGTGTTTTCATGGTATAAGAGTAAGAGTTCAGTTTCTAATTTTTTTAATAGAGTTGCAGAACCCAAAATGATCCGATTTTTTTTATGAAAAGTCACTGACGCACGCATGATTCAACCCTAAAAAAATAAGATTTTATTGACAGAAAAATGCACATAAAATAATGTTGTTCCCGCATGGCCAGAATCAAAGTACGTATATTATCGATAAAGCACATGAATAACCCTAATGTAGGCATGAAACTATAAAAAAACTTGTAAATAACATAACAAATTTTGATTTGATGCTTGAATAAGTAAAACAAATATGGATATGACAAAATAATAAAAAAAATCAGGAAACACACGGTTGAAAATTTGATTTGGCCTTTGAAAGAGGGATTTGATCCATAGAGGGATCAAATCTCATCTTTTCTTTAGCATAAACATGAAAAACAATAATTTAAACTATTTTGATGGATTAAAAACATGAAAATCGCCTTAATACAGCCCTAGATTGTATTTTTGAATTCGTTCCATGGTTCTTGAACAAAAATAAAGCTAAAGTGCCACATCAAGAGGGGCGGCAATGACTAAAATATCTAATAAACTAATAAAAATTAACATAATAATGGAAGAAACCTTACCTTGGGGCTGCAACAATGGAGGAACCTTGGGAGGAGAGAGAGGTTGCTGAAGGAGAGAGAGGGAGCAAGGAGAAGAGGAAAAGCTGAGGGGGTCGACCCCCTATGCCCCATTTTATTAAATTTTCCAACTCTTAATTAAAGAGTTGGATTTTTCTAAAACTCTTTTTAATTAATTAAGATAGGTCAAATGGGGGGGGCGATTTTTGGTGAAATGTTCTAACCTAACAAGACACTAACTACTAACCCTAATTGGGACTCCTAATTAGCTTTAAGAAATCTCAAATGTGGCACCCCCCTTGGGGGCCCACATTTGGTTTTTAAAAGTCCTATTTACAAGTTTTAAAAACAAGGTTTTAAAAAGTGCAAATAAAGGTTATGTTTTAAAATCAATTTTGATCTTTTCGAACTTCTAATTCAATTAGGACACTAACTAAACTTGAACTAACCTAGACTCTTTCAAATGTGGCGCCACCTACTATGGGCCCCATTTGATTTTTTAGAAAACAATTTTAAAATTTAAAAATAAAGGGGTTAAAACAAGATTTTCAAAAAGGGTTTGAAATAAAGGATAAAAATCAAAGTTCTAAATCAACTAGAGTCCTAAACGAGTTGAAACTCTCTCAGATGTGGCACCAATTATGTGGGCCCCACATTTGAGTTTTTGAAAAGGTTAAAATAAAGGTTAAAAAAAGTTTTAAAACAGATGAGAATAAAAGCAAAGAGTAAATTCGAGAAAATTAGAGTCCTGAAACTCTTGACTAGAGTCCTAAAATTTTGAAACTCTAAGATTTGGATTTTTAAAAGACAAATGAAGAGGTTTTGAAAGATCTTTTCAGAGATTAGTGAAAATGAACAAAAAGATGAAATCAGGGTTAGAGTCCTAATTAACTGAAACTCTAAAATTGAGTCATAAATCAATTAGAACTCTGAGAATTGGGTTTGTTTTTTAAAAATAAGTAAAAATAAAAGTAAAAAATGAAATCAGAGTAGAGTTCTGAACCAACTGAAACTCTGGGGCAGAGTCCAAAAATTTTGAAACTCTACAATAAAGTCTTAAAATTTTGAAATTTGACTTTTTGAAAGATAAACAAAGAAGTTTTTCAAAGATTTTTTCAAAAATGAAGTCGGGGTTAGAGTCCTAATCTGACTGAAACTCTACAACAGAGTCTTAATCCGACTAAAACTCTAGGATTTTGGTTTCTTTGAAGGATTTTAAAAGATTTTCTTGAAAACAGGTGAAAATAGAAATGAAAGGTAGAGTCCTAATCCGACTGAAACTCCAGGTTAGAGTCCTAGTCCAACTGAAACTCTAAGATTTTGACCAAAATGAAAGAAATTGACGAGGGATAAGACTACCTCTGATTTAAAACCAAAATAAAATTTTGAAAAGGGTTTAAAAAGGTAAAAAGACAGAGTCCTAAATCAACTAAAACTCTGAAATTTGAAAAATGAAGGAAGCGATCCAAAAGTGACACCACCTAGATGGGTCTCATCCGAGAATTGAGATCAGTTAAAAATTGAGTTTAAAATGAATCCAGATTGTTTTTCTAAAGAAAATGTTTTTGAAATAAGAAATGCAAAGCCCCAGGGGTTGGCCAAATGGCAAATGTTGCTTTAAAACCTAGGTTTTTGAAATTGATTTTGAAATAAAGCTTTTAAAGTCGAATCTGGATTTGAGATTTTGTAAACAAGAGTGTTGGATCTCGAAAATGACATGCAATGTGATGCAATGAAATGACTCTGAACACCCTAAATTTTTTAAAAATTTTTAAAAATTCCCTTTTTGCTCCTGGCCCTCATTTTCTGAATAATTGAGTCAATTTCTATCTAAATTCCAGTTATTTCTTAGATTTTACTGGAATCGAACTCATTTTCTATATCTGACTCAATTTCGGATCCGGATCCAGTATCAAAATCCAAATTTGAGCCTCATTATCCAATTTTCAAATTAAAATTACAAATATGCCAAACATAATCTTTGAATGGCTCAAACAGTCCATCTGGTATCTGTTTGGATCCATTGCTCTGTATTTCACGATTCGAGGTCCAAAACTCGAATATTTCTTCAAAACTCGAAACCAAACCCGTTTTCTGAAGAAATTTCCAAAGAACAACCCCGAATTCTCAGAAAACCCTTCTTTTGTAAATATTTTTAAAATTTTGCAAAAATAGTTTAAAATCCTTTGTTTTCCCATAGTTTTAAGAGTTTTTATTTCAAAAACACCAAAAAAATAAAAAATGCAAAGAAAAGAACAAAAAAAAACATTAGAAAAGAAAAACATAAAGATAGTTTAGAAACCCCTTTTTGAAAGCATTGCTTTGTTAAAACCACTTTTTAGAAAAACCTTTTTGAAAACAACCATTATTTTAAAAAATTTCTAAAGCAAGAGAGACCAGTTTTGAAAAACTTCTAACGGATTTCTGTTATGAAAAGGGAGTCGCAGGGGTCCCCGATTCCTGATCCCTCGACATTGCCCTTCATCCATCCACTACCCTTTGATCGCCTTCACACCTCCACCCTTCTAGCATCTGATTTTTTTCTCTCGATACCCTCTTCTCTTCTCTCTTCTCTCTTCTCTCTTCTCCTTGCCTTCTTCTTCCACCCCATTCTCTTCTGCTTCTCCTTCTTATTTGTCTTATCTGGTTTTCCCTCAATTGGCTGAAAGAAGATCAATCAACCTTCCAGCAATCTGGTAAGAGCTCCTCTTCTCCTCTCTACTTTTTCTAAATTTCTTAGTATTTATTATTCAGCATTCCGTTAAAGCACTCCTTGTGGTAATTGATTTGCTGATAGCAAAACCAATCCGCATACGTGCGATATTCAATGGAACATACATGTTCCGACAAAAAAAAATATATCTATATATATATTTATTTATTTATTTTATTTTCATCTCTGGATTCTTCTTGTTTTGAGCATCTGTTGTATGTTAGATTCATCAGGTTTTTATCGTTTTCTGAATCTGTAATGTATTTTCAATTTCTATTAACTATTGTTTGGCATCGGTTCTTTAGTTATTTTCTTTGCATTTCGTTTATAGCATTACAATCCTACAAATATATCTTTCTTTCTTTTTTCTTGTTTTCAAATCGAATACAGTATCTCATTTGGGGATCCACCTTTTTTTTTTGGGTGAATATTCATTTTGCTGCCATTTGATATTTATTTCAATTGCTTGGTTCAGCCCCATCTCTGTCGTAGCATCGTAGGTGCATCCGATTGCGATTCTTCATTTTTTTTTCTTTTTTGTTTTCCTGTTATATTTGATTTTATTTGGATTTCTTTTTTTTTATTCTTCGTTTCATCCAAATTCCTGTGTGTGATCATTGCAAAATTTTTCTTCTGGTTTCCTCTTTTCCTTCTCTTTGCCTTTCTAGCCTCTATTCCCTTTTTGAAGGGGAATAAAAGATAGAAAAGAAAAGAGAAAAGAAAAGAAAGAAGAGAGGAACTCTTTTTCAAAGGTCTCACTTGACCTTAATTTGAAAAATGTTTTGAAATTACTCGCCTCCGTTTCTTTTGAAAATTTGTGGGAAAATGGATGAGATTCGCTCGTCGGTACGAGGTTCAACCGTTCCTGGCGCCTTTACCAGGGGTAATCGAACCAAGGATCGAACTTATGTCTTTTGCTTTTCCTAAATATTGTCTAAGAATTTATTCTAAGTCTAGAATGCACAAAGAATCATGCTTGTGAAAATGCCAAGATGTATGCTCTTTGAGAAGAATAATTCAGAAATTTTTGGGATTTTTCCAGTGATTTTGAAATAAATTTGAAGATACTTAGAGAAATGATTCAAAGGGTTTGAAAAAGTTAGATTTTGAATCTAACTTAGAACTTTGAACGATGGATCTGGAAGAATAGACTTTGAAATTCTAAGTCTTGAAATAATCAGAGTTTGGAAAATAAATCTTGGATGAAGAGAAAAGGAGAATTGGAATTTAGAGTTCTTGAAGTAAGAATAAAATTTCAAAGTCAAGGTGAATTTTGAATTTGGATCGATTTTCAAGAATCGATTTTGAAAAGGGATCTTTGGTTTTGAGTTTTGAATTCATAACCTGAAATAGAAATTTTTGATTTGAAAATTGAATTTAGACTTAGGAAAAAATGAATTTCAAAAATAGAGTTGGAATTGGAATCCAGATTTTGAAAATCAATGTGAGATTTTGTGAACAACTCAAATTTTCCCAAAAATCCAAAAAATTTCCTTTTTGCCCCTGACTCCATCTTCGGAATAATCAGGTCAATTTTTAATCAAATTTCTATTCATTTCTCGGATTCGCTGGAATCCAGACTCAATTTTTTATTTCTGATCCAAATTGGATACTCGGATCCAATTCTGATCCCATATCTCTTATTCTTTAAAAACTCCAAAAAATCAATTCTCCAAATTTTCTCGGATGTTTTATCTGGATCCAATCATAACTTGAGATCCAAACTCAATGTTTTCTCAAAATATCGGATCTAGACCCATTTCTGAAACCCATTTCTGAAATTAAATCGGGTATTTTTCACAAAACTTCCTTTTCATAAAAACCTAGAAATTCAAAAATAAATATCCTCTTAAATCACATCTGGATCCTCTCTCTCCTATACTTTTAAGATTTTCCTTCAAAAGCCTTAAAAGAAAAACTTTCAGAAAAAGGGATTTTGTCCTCATTTTTGAAAACTTTACTTTTAAAACCTTATTTTTGAAAATTCTTGAAAATGGAAGACCCTCCATTGTAAAATCCCCAATGGCCTGCCGTTGCAAGGAGAACTACAGGGAGGGGCGATGGAGGGCATCGCCTCCACCTTCTCTCTCTCTCTCTCTCTCTCTCTCTCTCTCTCTCTCTCTCTCTCTCTCTCTCTCTCTCTCCTTCTCTTCTCCTTATTTAAACAACCGCAAGGGTCTCCTTCCCCTCATCGCTTCTTCACCTCTGCATAGCCTCTTCTCCTTCATGATCCGTTTTCACCATCGCACTCCTCTTCTCTTTCAGGATCCGTCTTCTGCCTCTCCACCCAAATTTCTCCTTCTCGATCCCTCTCCCCTCTGGTGCTCTCCCTCTACGGAAGAAGAGCCCTCCTCCCTCCTTCAGAATCCCAATAGAGAAAGGTAAGAATCCCTCCTTTTCACCATTTATCCGTGAATTCCATTGTTTGTTTACATATAAACTCCTCATCTGCATTTTAAACTTCTGTTTTTTTTTTTCATGATGGATTCTCTGTTTTGTTTAATACATTTTCTTACATATTGGTAATCGGCAATGCCTCGCAATGGCATCGTTGATTCACCCGGGCTTTGAATTCCCATTTACATCTGATTTCATTTTGCCTTTCCTCTTTTCGGTTTGGATTTTCCTTATGATTTTAAATTCCCCTTCCTTTCTGTGTTTCCAAATTTTCTTGTGTTTTCCTTATTTTCTGCCCCACAGTCAGTGGTAGCGTTGATTTACTTATGGTAAATCAATCCACCTCAATGCCACATTAATGGAATAGTCAGATTCCTACACTTTCTTTTCTTTCTTTCTTTCATGTTCTTTGAAATTTCTTTAGACTTGTACACTTTGAATATCAGTTGGTTCAACACTATCCTGCATTTGTATCCTGTTCATTTTTTTTACTTTATTTATTTATTATTATTATTATTATTTTCCCTGGCTTATATCCAATTGCTTGTTTGCTTTGGATCTTCAACGTTTGGTTGTGTTTTGTTTATCTCATTCGGCATATATCCCCTGCTTAGCGCATTCTTGGTATTTGATGAATCACGATACCTTCCTTCACGCATAAGAGGTGTCTCTGTGTAATGTAGATTTTACCCTTGTTCACCATCACATTTTTTTCATCCACGAATCTTCGTTTTGAGTTGATCTTGTTTACTTGTCCACAGTAATATTTCATTCACTACATTATTTCCTGTACATCGATTTAATCTTTGTCTGCATTTCTCTTTATGTCAATTTTTAAGAGTATATCATTTCAGTAACATGATTACCTCTATTTTGTTTGATTTTATCTCATCACGTGTTTTAGTTTTCTGATCCAATACCGTGTTCATATCAATTACACCATATTAGCTTTAAGTATGGGTTCTTTATCATGTGTCTGTTGAATCCATAAGCATCAGCATGTCATTTCACCTGCACTCTTTCTTTACCTTGCATCCACATGTTAGCCCATGGCATTTCATGATACCTGCTCATCCTTGCATCATCGTTCATTCTGATTTTCTGTTTTTTTTTAATTCTCGTTATAGCAACGTAATTTCATTTGTTGGTCATATCCCTGGTATAAGTGGTTCATTGCACATTGTTACTATAGCTTATTGGTTCCCAACTTACAACCCCAATCCATCCCTTCACCCCCACTGCTATCTCCATCAACCTTCAAATGTATGCACCAACCTCCATTATATACTCGTATGCCCCCCCTGCGGGTTTTTTTTCTCTGTAGTCTGAGCCTTGCTGTTTGTTCTAAGTATTGCTCACATTCCTCTTGGTTAGTCACCGTAATATACCAGTTTTCTTTATTGATTGTGGCATTTACATTGGTTACTTTATAAGCCTAATAGTTAATATTGATCAAATAGTTATTTACGTTCATATAATTAGCTTCCTTCATACATTACATCAGTTAACATTAATTCCTTCATATAGGTTAGATGGTATGTTGCATTAAATTTGCTTTCGTATTTGCACTAATCGTTCATATTAGGTATTGAGTATATTTAGTCAGATTACACTAATACTCCTGTTACATAACTCTTTTGACCAAATATCAGTGTGTTGGCACCCCTGATTTACCAGAATTTCCCTTTTATATTTTCTCTGTTCAGCATTCGTTCTTTCATACCTGTTTCATTTTTTTTATGTTGATCAAGCATTAGTCACTTAAATTCATCCAGCACTATCACCTCCATCTGTCACCATAATACCCTGTTGCACCAGTGCTTAACACTTACAGCAAGCTCAATGCTTTTAGTAGCATCCTTTGCAACACTTTTACTGCATTGTCGTTATACCATTGCTATTTCCACCTACAAACATCTTATTCCCACCTATATAGCCTAAACTTAGTTGGAACCTCTTCACCCACTTACATCATTCATGTGTACAATATTATCATACTTTATTTTCAGCACATCCACCAGCACCATCACTATCCCCTGCTACATCTAGGCATTCATACTTCACATTGTTCCTGCGCATTCAACACCTACACCACGCCTTCCCCCTGTTACACAACCTTCATTCAATCACACTGCTATAGACCCCTCTATTACCTCACCTATCACATGTTCTGCATCTACAACAGAATATGTCACTATTCACCTTCCAGCTCTAGCACTCCCTGCTACACAAGCGCTTCCACTACACCAGCACCTTACGTTTTCCTACAACTTCCACCACATCAGCACCTTACACTTCCTGTAACTTCCACTACACCAACACCTTACCTTCACTACACCATGATCCAGCCCCTTTTTCAATACCTACCATTACAAATCCTCCACAGTCCCATTACCCAGTGTCCACACCACCATTCCCATTACACTTCCATCAATCCTCTGATGTATCCACCTTGTTTTACAAAACACCTTCATCTTCACTGCCACCTCTATCAGCTCATATTACCCTCTAGGCCGTACCTGTAGCATCAACACTCATTGTGTTCTCTGCACCCTATTACCTCACTATTACTGCAACACCTCAGCAGTTTCGTTCCAGCCCTCATGTTACAATTTTCACTTACACAGCAGCATCCCATGTTGTTTCTCGCCCACTCTCATTTCCCAACATAACTCTGAATACTGCACTTCAACCACTCATACTCACTACCTACAATATATCGTTTTCCCAACCCCATTCACTAAATCCTCCTCCTCTTACAGCAATATCATTTCTTCTTCAACATATACACACTCTGAGTGCACCTTCACCACACTACCACCCACAACCATCATCATTCACCGCAACATTCACTAAGTATGCATACATTTTTATATAGTCTGCCCTCATCAGCATATTGATAGGCACTTAAGCTTCAATGTAACCTCTTAATTTCTTTTATATTTTATGTTCTTGCTTTATGCTAACCTTGTTTTGCAGGAAATATATATAAAATGTCATTTCTTTCCTTAGCTTAGAAATTGTAAATTTCAATCTCAGAATTGTAATAGCTACATCATGATGAGAAATTTACATTTCCTGTATTAGACTAGAATGTATGAGCATGTAAATATCATGAATTATCTGTTCCATATCACTTTCCTTTTATTTCAAAAATTCACGAGTGGGGAACACGAATGGCACGTGCACCATTCTAATAAAAGGTGATTAAATCCTAAGTTGACGATTTGCATCAATGTCCATAGTCAAGGTGTAAACAAAACTTAGGATTTTCATCTTTTATGGAATAACACTGGATCCACACTGGATCTCTTTTAAAAAATCATCATATTTTCCTAAATATTTTCTTCCTTTATCAGAGTTTAACTTGAAATTAACTCAAAATATATATCAATGGTCATAGTCAGGATATAATGAGAGATAATTTCATTTCAAACTCTATAAAGGCACCAAAATGCATTTTATTCTTCATTTGAATTTAAATATAGATTATTATATAATACATTTTATGACCATAGTTAGGAATGTATTATATCTTCAATCTTATTTCAATTCACTTAAAAAAAAGAAATATGCTTTTCAAAGTCCAATTTCAAATTCTATTAATTCATTTCATCATTTAGGATAGAATTACATTATATTGACAAATTATTTCAAAAATCCAAGTGATTGTGAGATAAATTTTCAAAATATCTTTTCAAATCCTTTTTCAACATATATTTCTCAATTCAAATTCATGTCTTTCATATTCTATCTTAAATCCTTCTTACTCAAATTCTTTATTTTTCATCTTTATTTTCCAAAATTCATTTTCAGTCTTGAAATTCAAAATCAAATTTTAAATCCAATTTGAATTCCTAGTTTCATATCCAAATATATTTTAAATTCCAGATTTCAAATCCATTTTGAATCCCAGATTTCAAATCCAAGTCCGTTCTGAATTCCAGATCTCAAAATCCAATTCCATTTTGGAATCCAGATTTCAAATTCCAAGTCTATTTTTAACTCCAAATTCAAATTCCATCTAGATTTCCCAAATCCTATTCCATTTCTAAATTTCATCTGGATTTCTCAAATCCAATTCCATTTTCAAATTTAATCTGGGTTTATAAATTCAAATTCATGTTCAAAGTTCCATCTGGATTTCTTAAATGCGATTCTATTTTCAAATCTCGCCTGTATTTTCAATTCTAAATCCAAATTCTAACTCTATTTTTCAAATTCGCTTTTCAATTTTGTTTTCCAGATTCAATCCCAATTCCAAATTCATTTTTGATTTCAATCTGGATTTCTCAAATCCAATTCCAATTTCCAAATTCTATATGGATTTCCAACTCAGATTTTAAATTTCAACTTAAATTCCAGCCTATTTTCTTCAAAGATTTCAATTCCTTCCTTGAAATTCAAATTCAATTTCAGATTTTAAATTCAATCTCAAAATCAAGATTCATTTTCCAAATTTAAATTCTATTTCCAAGTCCAGTTTCCAATTCTATTTTAAAGTCTGAATTTAATTTTCAAATTCAAATTCTATTTTTCAAATTCAAGTCCTTTCTTCTAGGTCTATTCCAAGTTTTGAATCTAGACTTAAAGTCTGAATCGATTTCAACTTTGTCAAATTATTTTTCAAACTCATTTCAGAATTACTTAGAAAATCCCCAAAATTCCTGAATTATTCTTTTCAAAGCACATACATCTTTGCATTTTCACAAAGCATGATTCTTTGTGCACTCTAGACTTAGAATAAATTCTTAGACAATATTTAGGCAAAGCAAAACACATAAATTCGATCCTTGGTTTGATTACCCTGGTAAAGGCGCCAGGAACGGTCGAACCTCGTACCGACGAGCGAATCCCGTCTCTTCATTTTTCTCGCAAATATTTCAAAAACGGAGGCGAGTAATTTTCAAAATCTTTTCAAAATTTAGGTCAAGTGAGACCTTTGCAAAACGGTTCCTCTTCACTTCTTCATTTTTCTCTTCTCTCTTCTTTTTCTATCTTTTATTCCCCTTCAAAAAGGAGATAGAGGCTAGAAAGGAAAAGAGAGAACCAAAAGAGGGAAAATTTTGCAATGATCATAGAAGTTGGCAACCGTGATGGGACTCATCTTCGTCCGGTCGGATTTTTGCCTTTTGCTTTGCTTTGATATTATCTAAGTCTTTATTCTATAAATGCCAGCTTCATTTCCATGCAAACCTTAGGAGCCTAGACTCTGTTCTAGCTGACATAATGCATATAGAATTTAAGTATGGTTTGGTAGGACCATATTGAGGAGATCTATCGATGTTCACTTAGACTTAGGTCTGAAATACAACTCTCTTCAATTCTAGAGATTGAATGCTAACAATGTATGCAAGTGTATTGATCATGCATATAAATCAGGGTTAATTAACATTTAAATATGCATGATTTTATAAAATAACGTTTTAAAAACCCAATTTTATGTTAGTTTTCGAGTCAATGTGCTAAAATAATTTAAAATTAGAAAATGCATGAAAAATAGTTTTATTTTACATTTTTATGCCTATTTTAGTTTTTGTAGTTTGGTTTTAGTTTTTATTAAAAAGAAAAAATAAAAAAAAATGGAGAAAAATAGTTTTATATTCATTTGAAGTGTTTGTTTTTTTTTAGAAAAGAAAAAAAAAATATATAGTTAGATTAGTTTTTGAAGTTTCTTTATAAATAAATAGTTTTGTTTTTGAAAATTTTCATAATCAACCGATTTATACGGTTTTCTTTACTTTTGAAAAAAATGAAAAAAAAAATAATAATAAAAACAAACCATTACATGGTTTGTAATTTTTGAAAACTAAAGGAAAACTGAAAAAAAAAATAATAATAATACAAACCAGCGTGAACCGGTTTGTATTTCTAAAAGAAAATTGAAAAAATAATAAAAACCAAACCGGCTGGAACCGGTTTGGAATTTTTGAAACTGAAATTTTTTTGTTACAAACCGGTTCCAGCCGGTTTGAACTCTTTAAAAACCCAAAAACAGAAGAAATCGGGGCCTTTCAATTTGTGCGCCAAAATTTCTTCTTCTCCCTCTGATTTTCTTCTCTTACCCCCTTTCTCCTAGTTGCCGGACTTCTCCATCTCCTGCTACTTCTTCTTCTTCCATCAACCTATCTTCTTCATCCGGTGACAGGGAGCTTCCTCAATCGGTGGCAGCGCACAAGGTGGAGGCCACCTCTTCTCCGATTTCTCCATTTCACGGTAAGTGACCAAAACTACTTCTTCTTCTTCCAATTCTTCTTCTTCTTCTTCTTCGTTTTATTTCTTTCTTTCTAAATGAAAATCTGCATAATGTTTGAATTTCAATTTGGAAAAAAAAAAACATAAAAAGAAAAAAAATGGCTGAAGAGGAATCCGGCGATTGACAGGGATCTACCGGAATAGTGTTCTGATGAAGGATTCTGATCACTTCTTGCATTAATCTTTGATAAAAAAAAAAAATATTGATCGGAATCTGCTGAAGGAATTTCTGTATAATGAATCTAAATCAATATTAGAAGCAGATGAATTGTGACTAAAATTCTGTCGATCATATGAATTAAAATCTGAGTTCCGGCAGATGAAGTCCAGCTGAATGAGTTTTTCGGTGATGGATTATTTTAGTGTGAACGATTAGATGTTTGGATCAAATAGCTCCAAGTGATTCCTGATTTACTTTATTTGATCTTCAAATTGAAAATATCGGATTAATCATCAAAGCAATTCCAGTAATCGGCTGAATCTATGCCGGAATCCCCTGATTTTTGAATCAGTTTTTCTGTTTTTACATTGTTTATGATTTACATTGTTTTTCTGTTTTTTACATTGTTTCTGATTTACATTGTTTTTCTGTTTTTGAACCAGTAATTGAAAATATCGGATTAGAGTTTTAGTCATGATGTAAAGAGGAATCGGGATTCATTTAGGCTAATCGTGAGTACATCGGCATGTGAACAATTGAATTGATATGAAATCTCAGACAATTTTTTTTTACTACTATCAGTAAAATTCAAATCTGATTACCAGAATTTTTTTCTGATATTCACTATATCAGATTTGAGTTTTGTTGATTATTAAGTGGATTTTGATTAAAGTTGAAAATCTGAAGTTTATTACAGTTTGGTAATAGTATCATATATGGAATGTTAAAATTCATTGATTAAACTTCATTGATTGAATTACTGAATTTCACTGAATTTTACATGTATTTTTCTAAGTGTCTCACTGATTTTTATAAAGTGTTTTGATAATAGTGATTAAGTTAGCTATTAGTTGTAATTAGATTACTTAGTTAATTAGCAGTTAGTATTACTTAGTTAAGAAAATATTGTTAGTTTTTGATATTACAATTAGTCTTAAAAATTTCTTAATGAATTGTCATTTCAGTATTAACATTTAGTTAGTTAGTTTTTGTTTTTCTTTTGGGTACTGCTCGTGTTTCGTTGGACTTGTGCAGGATTGCAAGGAATTGGAGCGGAAGTGATTGTGTGACACGAAGTACGAAGAGTAAAGTTTTTTTTTTTGCTTTTATTTTTAGAATTAGGAATTGGGTTTGTAAATATTGCATTTTACGCCCTCTGCGAAGGGTATTCATTTGTTGTAATAGTTAGTTGTTTTACTTTTCTTAAACATTTTACATTTCAATAATTCAGCATTAAAGATTAGTTTAGATTTGTGTACTTGAATACGATATATTCCCGTTCCCTGAGTTTGACCCGGTCTCATCCACTAGTGAGAACCGGTTTTTATTATTTGATGTCTGGTTTTCACATGTTTTACATTTAAAAATCTTTTCAAAATTACAATGATTTAAAAGAAGACATCAAATTTTTGGCGTTGTTGTCGGGGAACGACGTAATATTAGTATTCGCTTTATTGCCTAGTGTTTGTGTGCATTTAGGTTTAGAACCACGTATGTGCATATCTTAGAGACGAGCTTACTTTTCTGCACAGCCCACCTATTAGGATTCCCTTAGAGGTGACTGTGTACGATTGGTACCGTACACATAGATTTCATATTTCTTTGCATAATCTCTGTTATGTGTGTAACTGCGTGGTGTTTGTTTAGTTTTTGTTGTTTTTAGTTTACTCGCTTTGTGGTTTGCGTGGTTTGGCCGCTTAGTGCGTTAGTTAGGTAGAAAACCCAAAGTTAGGACGTGAGCTACACCGGTCTATTACGAGGTGTATGCAAGGGCGACGCTCACTTGACCCCGAGCTGGTAGAGCCGATTGAGGACCCCGAGTCCCTTATTAGGAGAGCCCAAAGATCTGCAACCATGGCTGAGAATCAGCAGATTACTCATCCCCTTAGGGAGTACTTCATGCCTAATACCTATACTCCCGCCTTCTGCATCACAAGACCTGATGTAGGAGCGAATCAGTTTGAGATTAAGGCCAGTGTAATCCAAATGCTACCCTCATTTTATGGCCTTAGCAATGAAGACCCATATCGTCATCTCGACGAATTCTTAGAGATTTGTTCGACAGTGAGAATCAACAACTTTGGAGATGATGCTATGAGGTTGACCCTGTTTCTCTTCTCTCTGAAGGATAAAGCCAAACACTGGCTGAAGGCGTTAGATACAGTTCGAATTACTACATGGGAACATATGCAAAGAGAATTTTTAAAAAAATATTTCCCAATTGGTAAGACGAATCAGTATAGAAAGGCCATCACCAGCTTTTCGCAAATAGAGGGGGAACTGTTCCACAAAACTTGGGAGAGGATGAAGGATCTTCTCCGCAAGTGTCCCCACCACCAGGTGCCTCGATGGCAACTGGTGCAATATTTCTATGACGGTCTTACTGAGAAGAATCGTCAAATGGTTGATGCCGCATGTGGGGGCACTTTCATGCTCAAAAGTGAGGATGAAGCGTGGTTGCTCTTTGAGACATTAAGCGAGAATTCGATGCATCATGCGATAGCTTCACGGTCTGATAGAGTTGCACCTGTACAGGATAGCGCTAAGAAGACAGGTATTTTCGAGATAGGGATGAACCTTGAGTTGAGCAACAAGGTAGACCAACTGTCCCAGAAATTAGATCAATTGTTGTTGGGTCCCTCCCCTGCCATGCAGGTGTGTGCGTTGTGTGCGAGTCCTGCACACCATGTTCTCCAGTGTCCAGTTGCGCCACAGTACCCTGAGTTTGTCCAAGAACAAGCTTAGATGGCTCAAAACTTCGCTAGGCCCGCACCCAATCCATTTGCCAATACTTACAACCCAGGCTAGCGAAACCATCCAAATTTCTCATGGCGTAACTCACAAGCCCAAGCCCCTAACCCTTCCCAGAGTCAATCCAGGCAAGGTGGTTATACACCTGGATTTCACAGATCCAATGATCCTCCAGCCCAACCTGCTTATACTCAACCCCATTTTCAGGAGCCGTCGCATAATCAGTCTTTCGAGGACAAGATGCTACAAGCATTTTCAGATATTAAGGCGAATTTGAGCTCACATACCCAGTCGATTGCAAAATTAGAAACTCAAATGGGGCAGCTCGCTGAAGCACTTAGCAGGAGAAGTGAGGGGGCATTGCCTAGTCAGCCTATAGTTAACCCTAGGGGTAAAGAACCTCTGCAGAGTTTGCATATGACAGATACACATCAAGAGCAGGCTCAGGCAGTAGTAACCCTTAGAAGTGGGAAGCAATACCATTCGAGGGAGGCTGCAGAAGAAAGAGAGAAGATAAGTAAGAAGCAACCTGTCCCTAATGTTTCACCTCAGGAAAGCGAGAGGGTTCTTCCATTTGAGCCTTCCACAACCCATATTCCCAAAGCCCCCTTTACTGAGGCGTTAGAGAAACCGAGAGTACTAGGTAAGTCGGGAGTAAACATGCAAGAGATGCTTGAGATATTCAAGCACGTTCATATAAACCTCCCCTTACTAGATGCCATCCAGCAAGTCCCTGCATATGCAAAGTTCCTCAAAGAGCTTTGTACGCAGAAAAGGAAGTTGAGGTCCCATGCGCAAAAGAAAATATATTTGACTGAGCAGATAAGCGCAGTATTGCAACACCAAACCCCACCTAAACTTAAGGACCCAGGGACCCCTATCATCTCATGTGTCATAGGAAACATCACTGTTGAGCGTGCTTTGCTTGACCTTGGGGCAAGTGTTAACATTTTGCCGGGTTTCTTCTATGACAAATTTGGATTGAAAAAGATGAAATCTACACCTATGATGCTTCAACTTGCGGATAGATCGATTAAGGTCCCCAGAGGGATACTTGAAGATGTTTTAGTCAAGGTTGAGGATTGTTATTTCTCTGTCGACTTCGTGATATTAGATATGGAGGGAGTTGATAGCATCAGACAGACTCCTATTATTCTTGGTCGCCCTTTCCTAGCTACTGTCAATGCGTGCATTAATTGCCGCACTGGTGAGATGGATGTTTCATTTGGAAATAGGAAAATGAGGCTGAACATTTTTTGTGCATCGATGGAGTCTGATACTGAGGAAGCTTTTTTTGAGGTTGATATCATTCAGGATCTTATAGAAGCTGAGCATGCTTGGTTGTTAAGTGATCCACCTCAAGAGGAGGTTGATGAATCATTCAAAGAGGATCGCCTTGATATGATAGATAGTGAGGCAGATAATGTCAGTTGGACTTGGCATTCCGAACCACTTCCAGAGTTAGCTGAGAAGCCCGCAAAGCCATCGATAGAGAGTCCCCCAGAGTTGGAGTTGAAGCCTTTACCAGCTTCACTCAAGTATGTCTTTCTAGGAAAAGAGCAGACTCTCCCAGTTATTATTTCTGCAGACCTGACAGATTCACAGGAGCATCAGTTGTTACAGGTCTTGCATGAGCACAAGGAAGCTATTGGATGGTCTGTTGCGGATTTAAAGGGGATTTACCCCTCCTTTTGTATGCATCGGATCATTATGGATGAGGGAGCTAAACCCTCAAGAGAAGCGCAAAGGAGACTAAATCCTCACATGAAAGAAGTGGTAAAGAAGGAAGTAGTTAAATTGTTAGATGCTGGGATTATTTATCCCATCTCCGACAGTCAGTGGGTGAGTCCTACCCAGGTTGTTCCCAAAAAATCTGGGCTCACTATGGAGAAGAATGAGAAAGGAGAGAGCATTCTCATGAGGACTACTACGGGATGGCGAGTATGTATTGACTATAGGAAGTTGAACAGTGCAACTAGGAAGGATCATTTCCCGTTACCGTTCATCGACCAGATTTTAGAAAGACTTGCAGGCCAGCAATATTATTGCTTTTTAGATGGATATTCCGGATATAACCAGGTGGCCGTTCATCCCGAGGATCAGGATAAGACGACATTTACCTGTCCCTATGGTACATTTGCGTATAGGAGGATGTTGTTTGGGCTTTGTAATGCCCCGGCTACATTTCAGAGATGTATGATGGCGATTTTCTCCGACATGATGGATGATGTTCTTGAGATTTTCATGGATGATTTCTCGGTTTATGGCTCTTCTTTTGACGATTGTCTCCAAAAGTTATCTCGTGTACTTCAGCGCTGTAGGAAGACAAATCTAGTGCTGAGTTGGGAAAAGAGTCATTTCATGGTACAGCAGGGGATTGTTCTTGGACATATTGTGTCCGAGAAAGGTATTGAGGTCGATAAGGCCAAAGTGGAGACCATTGTCAGATTAGCTTCACCGACCTCTGTGAGGCAAGTGCGTTCATTTTTAGGGCATGCAAGTTTCTATAGACGGTTCATTAAGGATTTTAGTCAGATTTCTAGACCGTTGTGTAACCTGTTGTCGAAAGATCAGTCGTTTGTGTTTGATGCCTGTCTGAAGGCATTCTTAGCCCTAAAGGAAGCACTGACCACTGCTCCTATTCTCAGATCTCCTGAGTGGTCAGTGCCCTTTGAGATTATGTGTGACGCTTCAGATTATGCGGTTGGAGCAATTTTAGGTCAGAAGATTGAGAAACGATCTCATGTTATTCATTATGCTAGTAGGACTCTTTCTGACACACAAATGCATTATACTACCACTGAAAAGGAGTTACTAGCCGTTGTATTTGCACTTGAGAAGTTTCGATCATATTTGTTAGGCTCCAAAGTTATCATTTACTCAGATCATGTCGCATTGAGATATTTGATGAGTAAAAAGGATGTTAAACCGCGTCTCATTCGTTGGATTCTTCTGTTACAAGAATTTGATCTCGAGATTCGAGATAAGAGTGGATGTAAGAATCTTGTAGCAGATCATCTGTCCAGACTGACTATGGATCCATCTATTGATCAAGGACAGATTGTTGATTCTTTTTCGGATGAGCAGTTATTTCATGTCAAGCGTTTACTCTGGTTCGCGGATATCGTAAATTTCCTGGTTACTAGAGAGTATCCTGCGCACTGGAACCGGAATGAGAGAGATAGATTTTTTGCACAAGTGAAGCATTATTTTTGGGAGGAACCAAAATTATTTAGATCATGCCCGGACCAGATGATTCGGAGATGTGTGCCCGAAGAAGAGTATCATTCCATTTTATCTTTTTGTCATTCTTTAGCTTGTGGGGGTCATTTTTCTAGTCGGAAGACCGCTGCAAAGGTCCTTCAGTCTGGATTTTGGTGGCCCACACTTCATAGAGATGCTCACGAATTCTGTAGGAAGTGTTTGCGATGTCAGCAAACAGGTCGCATTACCAAGCACGACATGATGCCTCTTTTACCTATTCTGATTGTGGAGATTTTTGATGTTTGGGGCATTGATTTCATGGGTCCTTTTCCGCCATCGTTTGGATTTACATATATTTTAGTGGCGGTTGATTATGTTTCAAAATGGGTCGAGGCTGTGGCCACCCGGACCAATGATCATAAAGAGGTGCTTCGATTTATCAAGCACAACATTTTTAGTCGGTTCGGAGTTCCTAGAGCGATCATCAGTGATGGTGGTACGCACTTTCGTAATGTGCAGGTAGCTTCCTTACTTAGGAAATATTCTGTGCATCATCGGATTGCTACACCTTACCACCCGCAAACCAGTGGCCAAGTTGAAGTCTCTAACAGGGAGATAAAGAGGATTCTTGAAAAGACAGTCAGACCAGACCGCAAGGATTGGTCTCAGCGCCTTGATGATGCCTTGTGGGCTTATAGGACTGCTTTTAAGACCCCGATTGATATATCACTGTTTCGATTAGTTTTCGGGAAACGTTGCCATCTTCCTGTTGAGTTAGAACACAGAGCATATTGGGCTATAAAAAAATTCAATTTCAATATGACCCAAGCTGGAGTCGAGAGAAAATTACAGTTGAGTGAGTTAGAGGAATTGCGTAATGAGGCCTATGAGAGTGCAAAGATTTACAAGGCTCGAACTAAGCATTTTCATGATCGATATATTGTTAGGAAACAGTTCGAGCTTGGGCAAAAGGTATGGCTTTATCATTCGCGTCTTCATCTTTTTCCAAGCAAGTTGAAGTCAAGATGGAATGGTCCATTTGTTGTGCATAGGGTGTTTCCATATGGAGCGATAGATCTTTTTGACCCTCGCCCGGGTGCTATTTTTAAAGTAAATGGGCAACGGCTGAAGCCTTATATCTCAGATACTGTGATAGGACAAGACATTGAGGATATTGATCTTTTAGAAGTTTAGGGCTCACACATGTTTGTATATATTTTAAGATTTTGTAAATATTCATAGAAAAGCAATTTTTTTAAGTTTACTTTCATATAGTTCATGTGCATAATTCATAGATCATGATCAGGGTAGGCATATTTTCACATTTTAGATTTCATTGAGTTTACTTTCTTTCCCTCATTGATTTCATCTCATGTGCATTCACTTAGTTTCACATAAGCATGGGGGAATGCCACTGGGACAGTGTAATTCAAGCATGGGGGAGGGTGTAGTAGCTCAACAAAATATTTTTGTCTACGTTCTTGCACATGTTTACACATCTCTTATGAAAAGTAGATTTTTAAAGAAAGAATTTGAACTTATATGAATGTTATTTCAAATCTGATGTTTTTAGAGGATTTTTTAAGCCCCACGAAAATTTGTTCTGACATAGATCTAAAAATTATGGTTGTTTATGCGGATTTCTAAGAAATGATGATAGATACATGTTAGAATTTATTTTGAATCATAAATATGAATATGTACAGTTTTATTTTTGAAAAACTAAGCAAATGAACAAAAGTGTAAAAAAATGAGCTCAAAAGAAAAAAATGGCATGCGTTAGGTTGTTTGGATAACTCCATAATCCTTAGTAGATGGAACTTAGATGTAAGTTGAAACTTTTAATTCCATTTTCGAAAAGGAGAGTGGAAAACTTCGTGATCCTAAGTAACTGAGAACAGATATAAGTTGAAATGTTTGACTCTCATGTTATAAGGGTGAATGAAGGAAGTCACTTTTATGTCTTAGTTAATATCTTTTGGTATGCATTGAAAAAGTATAGAAGATATTGACATTGCACAAGGCATAAAAGCAGACCACACGCAAGCTATAAGAGAAGAATGAATACGCAAAAAGAAAAAGCATGAAAAAATTGAGAAAAGAGCTGAAAAAGAAAGAAAAGTTCAGTGCTTAGAAGTATGATTGAGAAAACCTGTGCAGAAAACATATGAGTGAGGATAAGTAAATAATAATATGTTTTTATTGGATTTTCTAAGAATAAAACATAAATAATTGTGATACTTAGAAAAGTGAAAGAAATTCTTTTCTATGGTGGTATATAAAAGACTTTAATTATATTTTGATTTTGAAATAACAGGAAATATTTGTGAAAATAAAGTCTTTAATTACCTACTGATTGTGAGGATGTGTAATATTATGCATACATGACAGAGATGTTTGTGGGTAGCATCACTGCAAACCCTCACGAGACCTTACTCGTCCATTGGGGTAACCCAGGGGTTGAAAGGGCTTGTTGCATGAGCTAAATGCAACCGTGATTCCTACGAAAGTGAGTTAGGTGATAGTTTGATTTCATGCATTTTTCTAGTTTGCTCGAGGACTAGCAAAACATAAGCATGGGGGTATTTGATCATGCATATAAATCAGGCTTAATTAACATTTAAATATGCATGATTTTATAAAATAATGTTTCAAAAACCCAATTTTATGTTAGTTTTCGAGTCAATGTGCTAAAATGATTTAAAATTAGAAAATGCATGAAAAATAGTTTTATTTTACATTTTTATGCCTATTTTAGTTTTTGTAGTTTGGTTTTAGTTTTTATTAAAAAGAAAAAATTTAAAAAAAATGGAGAAAAATAGTTTTATATTCATTTTAAGTGTTCGTTTTTTTTTTAGAAAAGAAAAAAAATATATATAGTTAGATTAGTTTTTGAAGTTTCTTTATAAATAAATAGTTTTGTTTTTGAAAATTTTCATAATCAACCGATTTATGCGGTTTTCTTTACTTTTGAAAAAAATGAAAAAAAAAATAATAATAAAAACAAACCATTACATGGTTTGTAATTTTTGAAAACTAAAGGAAAACTGAAAAAAAAAATAATAATAATACAAACCAGCGTGAACCGGTTTGTATTTCTAAAAGAAAATTGAAAAAATAATAAAAACCAAACCGGCTGGAATCGGTTTGAAATTTTTGAAACTGAAAATTTTATTTATAAACCGGTTCCAGCCGGTTTGAACTCTTTAAAAACCCAAAAACAGAAGAAACCGGGGCCTTTCAATTTGTGTGCCAAAATTTCTTCTTCTCCCTCTGATTTTCTTCTCTTACCCCCTTTCTCCTAGTTGCCGGACTTCTCCATCTCCTGCTACTTCTTCTTCTTCCATCAGCCTGTCTTCTTCATCCGGTGACAGGGAGCTTCCTCAATCGGTGGCAGCGCACAAGGTGGAGGCCACCTCTTCTCTGATTTCTCCATTTCACGGTAAGTGACCAAAACTACTTCTTCTTCTTCCAATTCTTCTTCTTCTTCTTCTTCTTCGTTTTATTTCTTTCTTTCTGAATGATAATCTGCATAATGTTTGAATTTCAATTTGGAAAAAAAAAAAACATAAAAAGAAAAAAAATGGCTGAAGAGGAATCCGGCGATTGACAGGGATCTACCGGAATAGTGTTCTGATGAAGGATTCTGATCACTTCTTGCATTAATCTTTGATAAAAAAAAAAATATTGATCGGAATCTGCTGAAGGAATTTCTGTATAATGAATCTAAATCAATATTAGAAGCAGATGAATTGTGACTAAAATTCTGTCGATCATATGAATTAAAATCTGAGTTCCGGCAGATGAAGTCCAGTTGAATGAGTTTTTCGGTGATGGATTATTTTAGTGTGAACGATTAGATGTTTGGATCAAATAGCTCCAAGTGATTCCTGATTTACTTTGTTTGATCTTCAAATTGAAAATATCAGATTAATCATCAAAGCAATTCCAGTAATCGGCTGAATCTATGCCGGAATCCTTTGATTTTTGAATCAGTTTTTCTGTTTTTACATTGTTTCTGATTTACATTGTTTTTCTGTTTTTTACATTGTTTCTGATTTACATTGTTTTTCTGTTTTTGAACCAGTAATTGAAAATATCGGATTAGAGTTTTAGTCATGATGTAAAGAGGAATCGGGATTCATTTAGGCTAATCGTGAGTACATCGGCATGTGAACAATTGAATTGATATGAAATCTCAGACAATTTTTTTTACTGCTATCAGTAAAATTCAAATCTGATTACCAGAATTTTTTTCTGATATTCACTATATCAGATTTGAGTTTTGTTGATTATTAAGTGGATTTTGATTAAAGTTGAAAATCTGAAGTTTATTACAGTTTGGTAATAGTATCATATATGGAATGTTAAAATTCATTGATTAAACTTCATTGATTGAATTACTGAATTTCACTGAATTTTACATGTATTTTTCTAAGTGTCTCACTGATTTTTATAAAGTGTTTTGATAATAGTGATTAAGTTAGCTATTAGTTGTAATTAGATTACTTAGTTAATTAGCAGTTAGTATTACTTAGTTAAGAAAATATTGTTAGTTTTTGATATTACAATTAGTCTTAAAAATTTCTTAATGAATTGTCATTTCAGTATTAACATTTAGTTAGTTAGTTTTTGTTTTTCTTTCGGGTACTGCTCGTGTTTCGTTGGACTTGTGCAGGATTGCAAGGAATTGGAGCGGAAGTGATTGTGTGACACGAAGTACGAAGAATAAAGTTTTTTTTTTTGCTTTTATTTTTAGAATTAGGAATTTAATTGGGTTTGTAAATATTGCATTTTACGCCCTCTGCGAAGGGTATTCATTTGTTGTAATAGTTAGTTGTTTTATTTTTCTTAAACATTTTACATTTCAATAATTCGACAATAAAGATTAGTTTAGATTTGTGTACTTGAATACGATATATTCTCGTTCCCTGAGTTCGACCCGGTCTCATCCACTAGTGAGAACCGGTTTTTATTATTTGATTTCTGGTTTTCACATGTTTTACATTTAAAAATCTTTTCAAAATTACAACGATTTAAAAGAAGACATCATGTATGCTTCTCTTCATTTAAATTTTATCTCTTTTAGGACTTGCATTAGAAACATCTGGTTTTATTGTATGTTGAACATGTTTTTGAAAACATCCTTACCTATATTGTCCCAGTCTTCACGTTGCTGGGCTGTCTCACTGAACCATAGTTTGGGAGAGAGTCTCACAACTGGACCACTTATTTGGGTTAACGCCCCCCTACCACGTACTTAAGGGCCATAGTCTGAAGTATATCGGTAGGTGCTCAAGGATGTTTGGAGCCATTACCTTAGAACCAAAGAAATATTTTCTATGCCACGCACTTCGAGCTTCAGCTTGAGTATATCGGTGTATCTTGATTGGAATTAGATGATCTGAACCTTAGAGTTAGGATTAAGGTCCTACAAGTCATTTCAAATATTGCATCTAGAGTCAACTTCTAGGGAGTGTTGTTCTGTGCATCTTTGCTTGTATAGCTTGGCTTCTTTTGTAGATATTATCTTGTAAATTCTTATTTACTTCACCTTTTTCAAAACCCTAGATGTTTATTTCAAAAGAATTCCTTTATTTTCCCAAAAATCTAGGATTGAATATTTCTCATTCTTTATTCTTTCATAATTTTTAAACCCTGGATATTCTTTTTCTTCCTCTATCTTTCAAAAGTCCAGGCGTATTTTTCTTTTTCTCTTCTGATTTCTTCAATTCTTTTGATCCTGCCTGCAATTTTTCAAAATATTCAAGTCTTGTCATCCATCTTCAAAATACTCTTCTTCATATAAAATCTCTTTCATCAGGAGACCTCTTTTTCAAATCTTTTAAACTTTTCCTTCACTATCTTTCTTCCTCTAAAAAATTCTTCGATCTGAACCCTTCCTTTATTCCACAGAAAATATCGACATTCCATCCTGGTTCAAACAAGGGCAGGCAAGAGGGCAGCTCGGCAGCACAATGACAACGATGTAGAGGAAGTGAACTCTCCCAGATTATCCCGAGGACATGACTCAGAAGAAGATGATATTGATTCAACAATGTACAAAATATTCCAGAAGATGATAGCAAAAATGATGTCCGAACAAGTTGGGGCAGGTTCGAAGAAAACATCCTCTAAAAGCAAGATTAAGAGAAAGGTAGTGAAAAAGCATGTCAGAATCAACAAGAATAGAATCCAACAGGACAACACTACTGAGGATACAGAATCGGCAGAAGAGGATTCCGAAGAAGAGCAGTTTGTGTTTGTCCCAAGACATCTGCGACAATCCAAGATGGTGGCAGAAGAGCCCGAATCAATGAACAAGCCTAGAGATGGGGTCCCGGCAGAAGATCCAATCCAAGCACTGACTAAGATAGTCAAGGATCTACAAATCCGAGATAAGGAAAAGAAAGTATATACCAAGCAAGACTTCTACCTCGGTTTGGATGGGGATAGCAGCTTGGAAGACCTCCCCAGAAAATTCATTAAATTTGATGGATCCGACAATCCAAAAGCCCATCTCGCGATGTTTTTTTCAGAATGTGCCAGATTTAGTGAAGACAATTGTGCCCTTTTCTTGTGCTTCCCTCGCAGTTTGGAAGGCATAGCGGCTAAATGGTATGCAGAGCACATCAACCCAGTAGAATTGCGAGATTTTGACAAAGTTGTTAATCTGTTTGTGGATCAATTCATGTTCAATACTAAGGCATTGCCCACCCTCAATCATTTATACAATCTAAAACAAGATGACAAAGAAAAGGCCATAGATTTTATTCGAAGACGGAGAGACACAGGCAACAAAATGAGAACCCCTATCTCAGAGGAGCACGCACTCCAGGTTATCCTGAACAACTTCTCTCAACCTCTCAGGAGCCTTATTTCCACCTACCCATCAAAATCGTTCATCGAACTTATCGAACGAGTTGAATGGCTCGAGATGAGAATGGATAACGGAGTGTATGACGGCATCACCCTGGCAAGGAGCAGTTAAGATGCGAAAAAGAAAGTCAATTTCACTCTTTTTGCTAGTTCCTCATCCGACAACAAGGGTAACAAGAATGATCATGGCAATAATTTAGAAGGATTCAAAGGTCAAAAAGGAAAGTTTTTCAACAATAATAAGCATTCCTAATCTAATCCTCAGCAGCAGGAGAAAGATCAAGAAAAACCAAAGTGCAAGGACTGGAGTCCCGACCGCGAGTTCACCTCTTTGGAATAGACACTCGAGAAGGTTCTGGAATATATGCTCAAGAAAAATATGATTCGTCTGCCAAAAGTTATCGATCCTCCAGTAATCTTGGGCAAGTTCAAATAACAGTTCTGCAAGTTTCACCGAGCAGTGGGGCATGACACAGCACACTGCTTCGTTCTCAAAAACATCATCCAGGACTGCATCGATAAAAACCTTCTGATAGAAGACAAAGACGAAGAGCAGCCCGCTGTCCTGACCAATCCTTTCTCAAATCACTCAAAAAACTGATGATGCCAGAGTTCTTCTGTTTTCTTTCTTTTCTTTTACCAGTCATCTTGTAGGGGCAAGTCAGCCCTAATCTTTTGCGATCTTTTGGTCACGTGCTTGTAAATATTCAAGTTTTTGTTTTCAGTTTTGCTTATCAATGAAATGTCAATTTCCTTCTCTGGTATTCAATTCTTCTTTCTTTTACTGGGGCATCTTTTATTGTTAAAATTATATTTGCAGTTCAAAAATCTTCTTTGCCGTCAAATTCCTATCCTTTTCAGGATGAGGGACAATCCTGACATCATCCACGAGAGAAATGAAATTACCTATAAGGGTTTTTCAAAATCGTGAAATTTTCTGCAAAGTTTCTATCATGATCACCAAAAGTTCAAATATTTTGGTTCAATCTTTTTCAAAATCAACCACCGAGTTGATCTTCCTTTTTCAAAAATGGTTTCGAACCATTGTTTTAAAAAATCAACCCTTATATTGATCTCTCTTCAAAATCAACACTCGTGTTGATTCTTCTTCAAAGATCAGTTCTCGTGTTGATCATTCTTCAAAATCAACCTTGCGGTTGATCATCTTCCCAAAAATGATTTTTCACTTGTCTCTTAAAAGAACCTTATCATCTCACTTTAAAGATCCCATGTGCAGGCAGGATCAAACAAACTCTTTTCCTCATTTTTTATTGATTTTTCATTTGTCAATCTTTATCAGTCTTGTCAATTTTATTCATCTTTATCAATTTTATCACTTTTATTGATTTTTCATCAATTTTATTATCAATTCTTATTCAAATACCCTTTCAGGTTAAGGGATAAACCTGATGCCTCTTTCTAATGAGGTATTTCTTTCCCATTTTCTTTTCCACTCAGGTTAAGGGATAAACTTAAATTTCCCACTCAGGTTAAGGGATAAACTTGAACCTCGTCCCGCGAGGTCCTTCTTCCTTCAGGATAAGGGATAATCCTAAAGTCTTTCATCATTTTTTAAATGTCATCAATTTTTCAACAAATTTTATCAATTCTTACCAGATTTTTGTCTGTCCTTGTCAATTCTTTATCAATTTTTATTCTTTATCAATTTTATTAATTCTATTGATTCTTTATCGATCTTTATTAATTCTTTTGATTCATCAACTTTTTATCAATTTTGTCAATTTTTTGTCAATTTTTATTCAATTTCCCACTCAAGTTAAGAGATAAACTTGAATTTCCCACTGAGGTTAAGGGATAAACCTGAATTTCCCACTCAGGTTAAGGGATAAACCTGAATTTTCCCACTCAGGTTAAGGGATAAACCTGAATTTTCCCGCTCAGGTTAAGGGATAAACCTGAATTTTCCCACTCAGGTTAAGGGATAAACCTGAATTTTCCCGCTCAGGTTAAGGGATAAAACTTAAACCTCGTCTCCTGAGGTCCTTCTTTCTTCAGGATAAGGGATAATCCTGAAGCCTTTCAACATCTTTCAAGTATCATCAAAATTTTCCATCAATTTTACCAATTTTCACTAGACTTTTGTCATTCTTTATTAATTTTTATTCTTTGTCAATTTTTATTAATTCTATTGATTCTTTATCGAACTTTATTAATTCTTTTGATTCATCAACTTTTAATCAATTTTTGTCAATTTTTATTTGTTTCCCTTTCAGGTTAAGGGATAAACCTGAATTTTTCCATTCAGGATAAGGGATAATCCTGAGACCACTCATAAGGAGCAACAATGCTACCTATGAGAATTCTTTTATAAGACAATTTTCATCAATTTCCTTAATTTTTTCTTCATTTTTATCAAATCTTTCATCAATTTTTATCTCTTTTCATCAGTTTTTCTCAAATTTTATTCTTCTCCGTTCAGAATAAGGGGTTAATCCTGAAAATTGGACCACATACAACTAACTATGATGGTCCATTCAACCCACGAGTTAAACCCTTCCTTCTTAAATTGTGATCCTTAGGTTGAACCCCTATGGAATCAATAGCTCGTAGGTTGAACCCCTGTCAAACCAATATGGCTCACAGGTTGAATCCCTTCGTGAACCAGAATTCCTTCTCAACCCAGAGTTGATCTTTAGGTTGAACTCCTACTGATCTGCAGTCCTTAGGTTGAACTCTTTTTGGACCAATGTTCTTCAAAAAGTTAATCTTTAGGTTGAACCCCTACTGATCCGCAATCTTTAGGTTGAACTCCTATTGATCCACAATCCTTAGGTTGAACCCCTTTCGGACTATTCCAAGTTGATCTTTAGGTTGAACTCCTACTGATCCGCGATCTTTAGGTTAAACTCCTACTAATCCGCGATCTTTAGGTTGAACCCCTATGGATCCGCAGTCCTCAGGTTGAACCCCTTTAGGACCATTCCAAGTTGATCTCTAGGTTGAACTCCTACTGATCCGCAGTCCTCAGGTTGAATTCCTTTTGGACCATTCCAAGTTGATCTTTAGGTTGAACTCCTACTGATTCACGATCTTTAGGTTGAACCCCTATGGATCCACAGTCCTCAAGTTGAACCCCTTTAGGACCATTCCAAGTCGATCTCTAGGTTGAACTCCTACTGATCCGCATTCCTCAGGTTGAATTCCTTTTGGACCATTCAAAGTCGATCTTTAGGTTAAACTCCTACTGATCCGCGATCTTTAGGTTGAACTCCTACGAATCTGTAGTCCTTAGGTTGAACCCCTTTCGGACCATTCCAAGTCGATCTTTAGATTGAACTTCTATTGATCCGCGATCTTTAGGTTGAACCCCTATGGATCCGCAGTCCTCAGGTTTAACCTCTTTAAGACCATTCCAAGTCGATCTCTGGGTTGAACTCCTACCGATCTGCGACCTTTAGGTTGAACTCCTACTGATTCGCAATCCTCATTTTGAACCTCTTTCGGACCATTCCAAATATATCTTTAGGTTGAACTTCTACTGATCCGCGATTTTTAGGTTGAACCCCTATGGATCTGCAGTCCTCAGGTTGAACCTCTTTATGACCATTCCAAGTCGATCTCTAGGTTGAACTCCTAGCAATCCACGACCTTTAGGTTGAACTCTGTGATCATGCAAAATTTTAACTCTTGTGTTTCCTCTTTTTCCTTCTCTTTTCCTTTCTAGCCTCTATTCCCTATTTGAAGGAGAATAAAAAGATAGAAAAGAAGAGAGAAGAGAAAAGAAAGAAGAGATAGGAACTCTTTTGCAAGGTCTCATTTGACCAAAATTTTGGAAATATTTTAAAATTACTCACCTCCGTTTTGAAAATTTGTGGCAAAATGGAGAGACGGGATTCGCTCGTCGGTACGAGGTTCAACCGTTCCTGGAGCCTTTACCCGGGGTAATTGAACCAAGGATCAAATTTATGCCTTTTGCTTTGCCTAAATATCATCTAAGAATTTATTCTAAGTCCAAAATGCACAAAGAATCATGCTTATGCAAATGCAGAGATGTATGCTTTTGAGAAAATAATTTAAATTTTTTTGGGATTTTTCATGTGATTCTGAAATAAATTTGATAATGTAGTGAAGAAATGATTCAGAGGGTTGAAATTGATTTGAAAAAGTTAGATTTTGAATCTAACTGAGAACTTGAAATAAATCTGGAAGAAGAGACTTGAAATTCCCAAGTCTCAGAATGATCAAAATTTTGGAAAGATAAGTTTTCAGATGAAGAGAAAAGGAATTTAGAATTGGAATTTTGAAATAAGAATGAATTTTCAAATTCAAAATGAACCTTGAGTTTGGATTAATTTTCAAGAATCGATTTTGAAAAAGAATTTTTGAGTTTAAGACCTGAAACAAGAATTTGAAATTGAATTTAGATTTGAGAAATAGATTTGAAATTAGCTTTGGAAATGAGAATTGGAAATGGAACTAGATTTGAAATCTAGAATAGAATTTGATCTGAAATCTGGAATCCTAAATGAATTTTGAATCTAAAATATGAATTCTAAATGGAATTTGGATCCGAAGTCTGGAATCCAAGAAGGAATCGAATCTGGGATCTGGAATCCTAAATGGAATTGGATCCGAAGTCTAGAATCCAAGATGGAGTTGAATCCGAAATCTGGAATCCAAGATGGAATTGGGTTCTAAATCTAGAATCTAAGATAAAATTGGATTTTTTGAAAACCCAAATGGGACTTGTTGATGGGTCTGGATTTTGGAAATCCATATTTGAATTTAAAACTTTGGAAAAAAATTTGAATTTTGAGATTCAGAATCAATCTCAAAACTTTGATTTTGAATTAAGAATCAAGACTTAATAAAGAATAAAGGATAAACTTGATTTAAAGCTTGAATTTTGAAATCAGAAGATGAATCAGGAATTGAACCTTGAAAATTGGATCCAAAATGCTAAATTGAATTTGAATTTGAATCCTGAAAATGAATTTTGAATTTTTAAAGTTGAATTGGACTTTGAAATTAGATTTGAATTGGGAATTGAATTTAGAATACAGGAATGATTTTGAAATCTCAAAGTCAAATTGGACTTTGAAATTGAAATTTGAATCTTTGAAATAAGATAGAAGGATGAATTTGATTTGAGAAATGAAGAAGATATTTAAAAAATCATCTCAAAATCACTTGGATTTTTTTTTTAAGAAAGTTTGAAAAATATGATGTAATTCTATCCTAAATGATGAATGAATTTAAAAGAATTTGAAATTTGGTTTTGAAAAGCATATTTCATTCTTTAAATGAATTGAAATAAGATTGAAGATATAATACATTTCTGACTGTGGTCATAAAATGTATTATATAATAATCATATTTAAATTCAAGTGAAGAATAAAACACATTTTGGTGCCTTTATAGGGTTTTAAATGAAATTAACTCTCAATATATCTTGACTATGGTCATTGATATATATTTTGAGTTAATTTTAAATTAAACTCTGATAAAAGAAAAATATTTGAAAATATGTTGATTTTTGAAAAAGATCCAGTGTGGATCCAGTGTTATTCAATAAAAGATGAAAATCATAAGTTTTGTTCACACCCTGACTATGGCCATTGATGCAAATCATCAACTTAGGATTTAATCACCTCTTATTAGAATGGTGCACGTGTCATTCGTGCTTGTGATCATTGTGGTTTTGCAAAAATAAGAGAAGAATAATATGAAAACAGATAATTTATAACACTTATATGCTCATATATTCTACTCTAATAAAGGAAATGTAAATTTCTCATTATAATCTAGCAATTACAACTTTGACTGGGATTGAAATTTCAAATTCCTAAACTAAGCAGAAAAATAGCTTTTCCTACCTAATTCCTGCAAAATTCAAATTAGCACAAGATGAAAAGATATAGATAGAAGAAAATTGGCAAAATATCATGTTGGATCTAAAATACAATTGATAAAAGACTCATGCATATATTTTACACTAATGAAAATGCAATGCAATGCAAATGGCAAGATATGATATTTTTAAGCTAATGAAGAGTAAATATCAAAATGTATAGATAATATCCTAAGATGATGAGGAAGAATGAATGTGGAAATATGTAAATGATATCCTAAGCTACTTAGGGTATATTTGTGATATATTATGAAAATGCAATGCTCGCATCTAAAAAAAAAGATGGGTATAACCCATGCTCATAAAAGGCTATGATTAATGGAGAAGATGTAGCATGAAATTTGCCCAAGGGCCAGGCTGGTACTAAATAACTTACATAAACAGTCATGAAAGCACACAATGATTCAACATGATGTTATGATATGAAGGCAAGCAATAATCATGGTAAAAGGTGAGAGCCAAAAAAAAACTGGTTCATGGATCACTTGTGAAAGTGCAAGGTGACTGGTGGAGGAATGTGATATATGTGTGTGTAATGAAAGTAGGTGTTGCTGCAAAATGTGTGCAGAAGATTGTAACATAAAAAAAAATAGATATGGATGATATATGTAGGTAGATATATAGGTGAATAGCAATTTTTGCAGAAAATAAACGCAAGCAAATGAGGTGGACTGGTGCATAGGAGATGAGATGTATGTAAAACATTATACAGATGAAAAGGTGTTGCCATGCCATATATATCAATAACCTGATTTCAATTTAGCCATGTATGACAGTCTGCAGTCGACCGAAAAGCTAATGTCCGAATCACTAGCTCAACGCATTCCACAGTAGCTCTCACCACCGATTTGGATATCCTTGCCCAGTCTATGCTGATGATTTTGTTTTTTTTTAGCAAGTCAGTAAGCTCCCAGCATAGTCATTACAATCCAAATTTCTAAGACACCTCCAGCCAATACATTAGGCTATACCCTATTGGTCATGTCAACCTTATTCTGCCCAATGCATCAGGGCTTTTCACAATGTGTGTGGCCATATTCCCAATGAAAGTGAGCTTAATGAGTGTGCCTATCGCATGTGAGCATTCAGCAGAGTTAATGCACATTTAGTATATATAGTGTAAGGGCACGTAACGTGTGTACACTTCAATGAAGATGTCTGGGAGAGATGGTCACAATAATGTGCAAGTGATACATTAATGCCAAGGTAGTAGCATACAGAAATGATATAGATAAGCAGTGCATCTAACTAGAGTATAGATAAACAGTACATCTAAGTTGTATATGAACATACCTAAACGATGTGAATCGATGCTGGTGACCTGTGTATCTAAGTATGTGATATGCAGACAGTATGTAGGAGATGTGGATGTGTAGAGGGTGAGGAAAATACACATAATGTGCAGAGGGTATTGTGCCTTCATGCAAGTGTGTGTGTCGCTGGTTGGTTTTAACAGTAGCTGCAGTAAATGATTTGATACAGGAAGCATGGAGTAGGAATTGATGAAATCAAAATTTTCTAAAAATGCAAGATGATGTCAATGATATGTGTTACCAATTGGAGTATAAACGATGGATTGCAGTAACTAGTACAATGGATGGACAGAGCAACTACTATTTTGAATAGACAGAGGAGGCCAGCGAAATGAAGTAATCAAAATAACAAAGGAATGAGGGGAGTGATGTGATAATCCTGGGAAACAAAGTGAGATATCAATTGATCAGGTACTTATGCGATGAACAGGAACCCAGAAAATGGTAATATGGCCATGAACCAACTGCTATAGTGAATCAATAAAACAAAACATATGAAGTGTCCAAAAAAAAGAAAAGGAAAAGTAAATGCTATCATGCTGGACACTGGATACAAACCCAACGATGAAGGAATAAGATGTTGTAAAACATGAACTGAGCAATGAAAATGAAAGGAAAACGCACTCCCAGAATAAACATAGCCCAGGATTTCTCAGTGAAATCAAAGTGGGTTATAATTCCACTGTAAAACCAGACGTCAGAGAATCAAATCTATAAATCAAGCATCAAAACGTGCCAAGGAAAGACCATCCTTCTGTCGCAAAATATGAAATCGAGGCTGCTATAAACAGCTCGACATCACATGTAATGCTTCGGCACAACCCAACATTGCAAAGTAAATAAGATCATGAAAAGAAAAGAAAAAAAAGAAGAAAAAAAAAATGACAGGACGATAACATCCTCAACTTCCAGAGCCAGAGGTCATGCTAGATATTCAACTGTGGCCACCATAACTCGATGGACATGTATACCCACCGAATGAAACGCAGGGTTACACTAATAATAGGATAACAAACTATGTAGAAAGGGGAAGTGGAGATACAATGAACCGCAAAGGAGAGGTCTAAGAACCAGCCTGACATTGATGGTGAAAAGAAGGGATTCGGTATTGACAGGTTCTCATCAGTGAACCGGTAATTGATTTTGCAGTGAATCAATTTTGGACCTGTGATGGAACAGATCGTGTGACCTTTGATGAAGACCTTACGACAGCAGGTCAGATAACAGAGCAGAAAAATGAATGCACTTCAATATGAAATAACAAAAAAAAAAACAAGGGGTCAATGACTAAAAACAGAACAAAAGAGGGACATGATGTAGATTTGAATAAACAAGAGTAGGATTACAACGAAGGTTGTGAAATGGGCCAGGGAACTGTATGCCATTTTTTTTTGTTTTTAGACAAACCTTAGAGATGAAATTACAGACTCGGCTTCTTACCAATTTGGATAAAAATGAAAATGACGGTGAAAATCCCAGTTGACTAGGAAATAAAGAAGAACAGATGCATAAAAGCCAGACCATCCTATATTAATTGTAAATTATGAAAAGAGATTTTAGACTGGTATGATATAAACCGAAACGATGGAATGGATGGAAAAGAAAAGAAAACATGAGTGGTGTCCGTGAAGATGCAGAGGCTATGTAAAAAAAAAATGATCGCGGGCAAACAAAATTTGAAAAAAAAACTTGCGTGATACTGAAGCATGAGAGCTTATGATACAAATATACTTAATGAGCAGAGATAGGATACAAATGAGAAACCCTTTTTGAAATGCAAGTGGAACCACATGATGAAATGAATGTGATGCTATGCATACAACCGATGCTGTGAATATAAATGCAAAGACTATTTGTGAAGTAAAAACAGAAATGCAGACTACAATGTTAATAAAGGGATATATGATGCGTTAAATTGAAGAAACGCAAATGAGGAGAAGCACAAAACAGTAAATGCAATGGACCTAAGGTAATAATTAGGAAAATACAGGAACAGGAATAGGAACAGGAGAACATCAGATGAACGAATATTCAACAATAGACATAAGCGAGAGAAATTTCGTGGTAATTTGCGAAAAGAAAATTAACAAGGTGTTGGAATGGAAACATTCTGATTGTTGTTGCACGGGGTGTGTTGAGATTGCCATAAGCAACTCAACGTCACCAATGGTGCGTTAATTGTGGCACCCCAAACCCCAACTTTAGAAAAACTTAGAATTTTCTGTGATTTTTTTTTTTGAAAAGGTTTAACCAGAGAACAGCGGAAAACACAACGTACGTAAAACCACAAAGCCGCAAGTCTGGGCGGCCACCACAGGTGAGTGCAACAAGAAACAACAGTAAGAAAACAACTTTTATTAAATACATTTTTACAAGATGTATAATTCATTTCCCTTAAAACGAAGCCAATAACTGCCAAAATCCAACAAGTATCAGAAGTGTGGGTTCAGAGTCCGCTGCAGCACATCGAGCTCCATCGCACGCTTATGCAAACACCTGTATCCCCATAAAACGGGGTCAATACTCTTTTGAGCTGGTGAGACAAACCAAACACAATATACCCAAGTGTGGAAAATGAAGCAGAGCTATACATGACATACATAGCATGCACATTTACAATAATTAAGCAGTTATAGCATAAGCAAGAGTACAAAACTACTCATGGAGCAATAAGTAAGAATAACTAGCATGAATTTATGAGCAATTACTATGCTAATTCATTTCACCATCTATATCAATTAGTAAAGTATGCATCAAGAAACATAAATAACCAATATCATTGCAGGACTGGTAAGTACAATAAACTGTCACAAGTGCTGAAAACAGGCAAGTAACCCAAGTAACAGTAACGCAAGTAACTAAAGCAACTGTACAACAAGTAACTAAAACAACAACTGAACTGTAACAAGTACTGAACAACGAAGTAGCAAAAGTAACAACGGAACGAGAAAGGCAACTGAGGTAACAGCTAAACAAGTGCAGTAACTAAAGCACAGACTACAAAACAAGTAAAGTAGCAACTACAGTAAGTCAGCTGATTGGTTAGTCTTATGTTCTTCTGATTACTCCTTCGGGTATGCGAAGGAACCTCGCATTCTGTGAGACATGCACCCGGCGTCTGTTATTCAAGTTCTAGTGTGGTAACCGGGGAAGCTACAGACTGAGTCAACCTCATGCAAGCAGGACACAGCAAGGAGAAAACACTCGCATAAGCAAGGATTGCAATCCATACTACTGCAGTAGTGAGGTCCTAAAAAGGTAACCTCAACCTCCCTGACTCTGAGTGATTGGAGGCCAAAGGACACTACAACTCCTGTCAAAACACATGTCGTAGTAACGACTAGTCACTCAGGGTTGTACCATCCACCCTCTCCCAAGGTGAACCGTTTTGTGAATGGGGCGAAGCAGGTTTATCTTTCTTAGGCTTATGTTCATTCATACCTCACAACGAGGAACTTGCCTTGTGGTCCCCGCGGGGTACGCAAAACAAGGACTTGGCCTGCCCATTCATGTGCTCAGCCTCACACGGCCAATGGAGCACACTGCTTGTGAAAGCAGCCATAACACCATATTATTTATTTCATATTCAGGGTATATCACACGAGAGTCCATTCACAACACAAGGGCCACTGCCCAATGACTCCAACTGAGCTCACAACAAGTCATTTACATTCATACCCTATGGTGTTATAATTTCAGTTTGTTCATTTCTTGAAGTAAGTGCACGTGGTGCACTTACCAATGCCTCAAGCAGTGTACCTCCTCAGGGTACGCACTACTCAATAACCGTGTCAGGATGTGCCAAGTGTAAAGTGTAAGAGTATCACATGTTTCTATCTTTTGCACAAGTATAAACAACAGAGGCATTGCATATATCATTTCTGAGAGACAATTAAGAGTACGAGCAAATACACATTCACATGCATATGATATATCATCAAAATTTCATTATACAAAGCATTGTCTCTAAAACATTAACAACGGCACTTCGCATATTCACAAGCGAGGCGAAACAGTAATGAGTGCGTACTACATAATCAAGTGTGAGCATGCATCATAATTCAATGCAATAGTATGAACAAGCGTGAAAATCACAAGGGCATGAGCAGAATACGACAAGTACACGAACAAGCTAATTTAACATTGCAGGGCAACATGCCTCACGATGAGACAGTTAGAAACATTTGGCCATGGTAAGGCAGCTCTCGAACAAATCAAGTGGCATGCACAAGCATACAAAACATGTATCTTTAACACAAGCGAGCTCGTCTCGCAAAGTGGGTCTACAGCCCAAAAAAAAAACTTGCCAAGGAGTGCTACGACATGGATACACATGGTATTGTCCTTCATACACTTAAATTTTGTGAACCTCATAACTATACAACGAGTCATGTACATCAGAAAGTGTGCAAGTGCCATGTGTCATGATCACTTAGGTGGAGACAAAAGTGTTTGAATCATCGAACCAAAGCATTCGACAATCTCTGATTTCGTGCCAGGGCCATTAAGCCCACGATTTCCTTGTACTACATTGAAACGCATCACCTCATAAGAGTTAATTAGCCTTACAATTGGCGAACCACACATAGCGGAGAGCGCTAACTCCAATGCATTTAGCATATCATTGCACGCGTGACAAATACATATTTAACTATTTATTTTTGCTATCATGGAGGCGACAAAGACAGTTGTTTGTAAAAAGGCAAAGTGGCAACTATGTCGTGCAATGGGGAAAGTGCGTCTAGTCAACTAGCTATCTCATGCAAAAGACTGCGAAACTACAAGGGCGGGGCCCGAACGCTTCCGCTGCGCCAAACCGCAATAGCATCAACCTAATCTGGTTGTAACAAAGGTCAAGCTGGCCCAAAACCCGCAGCACCACCAAACTAGAATGCAGCCAAAGTGCTGCAGCCGCACAACTCGGGAACAAAGTCTCCAAAACATCATAAAGGTGTTGCTGCCACGCGAGTCCACGTGGCCTGCTAGTCTAGACAACGGTACAGACCTAAGCAGCCAGATCAATAGGACCTGTATCGTAGGTACTAATGCAGTCCCATAGGCTGCAGTCTGGAACCCTTTATCGAAGTGGAAAGCAAGACGAAAGGGAGGAATATCCGACAGCTGTGTTGGAACAGTTCCCAGAAAGGCCGACAACCTTACCAACCACACATGCATGCCCGGTTTGGGCTGTGCTGCCGAACTGTGGTAGCACCCATGACAAGGTGACAACAACCCATTTGCTGCAGGGATCCCACTGAAGAAGAAGATGGAGATGGACAACAAGTTGTACTGTCCCGCAACCCGCATACTGCTAGGACCGAATCCCCTGGACCAAGTGGGTTTGGCCCAGGAAGAACCACCAATGATGGTCACGGCAACAAGAAGAGGTATGCATCACGGAACATAAAATTATTGATGTAACATCGTGAACTGTGTACAAATACAAGTGGACATGTATGTGCATTGTGTCATAAGTGCGAGAACTAGTCAAGTGACAAGACAAACATTGCACGTTATGATGAGACAATTAGAAGCATTATGCCACGGTAAAGCGTGACTCACATGGTGTGCCAAGGTTCATAAACCATGTATTACAACCATAAGCGAGCTCATCTCGCTAAGTGGAGCCATTGCCCGCAACATGACTCGCCAAGGAGTTCCAAATGTCACCTAAGTCTCACAAGACTGCGATTCCAACATGAATCTAGAGAATCCCTACATACTTAGGGAAAATGCATGTAATTCGCCATTATGATTGTACATTCGAATATCGCCAAGGTGAACATACGATAGCATTCATTAGAGCAAAAACTTATGTGCTCAAGTGTGTACAACTATGTTACGTGACATTATCAAGATATATTTAAATCATTGAGTTATGAAGTGCCAAGGTGTCAAATACATATGACAAGAGTGGTGCCATCCTTGAAATAATTCATTCAACAGGCGACATACATTATCAATTCCGCAAACACCTTATTTATAATGAGGCATTAAACAAGACATCATTTGCGAGCACTTCCCACTCTATGCAAATACGACCACACCCACAACGAGGGTGAAACAATACTACAATAATTAATGGTTCTCACCGTTCATTACGTACACATAACTATGCATGCATACCTATATCCACGTAACTTGTATTGAACAACGACCACACACACATCGCACAACTTGTAATTAATCCACGTACTTATGGACTCGTTGGGATATTGGATCCTGCACCAACATGCTTGCAGCCCCTTTGGCTGCAGCCCGAAGGTTTGCTAAAAATGCTAAATCGCATAACAATGGGAGGAAATATATACATATAAAATTGCTTTAAACAACTTCGTGGGTTTTGGTCTATGCCATGGTAAGTCCACGACGTGCGGCAAAGCGAAGGGAAACAACCTGCGGGCTGGAGTTGACAAAGGCGGACCTACTCCAAAAACTACCACTTGGTGCCATGGGGCACCACGCACTCACTGCAGACTCAGTTGGGGCTGTGCTGCCAAACTGTGGCAGCACACAAGACAAGGTGACAGCAAGCTATTTGCTGCAAGAGCGGCAAAAATGAAGACCACATGCCATGTTGTCACACGACGCAGGGACCAAACTGAAGGAGAAGGACAACAACTATGATGTCCCGCAACCCGCGAGAGCCAACCACTAGGACTGTGTAGAGGGTGGTCCTGGAAATGTCCCCGGCGTGGGTCTGCATCAGACGTAGGGCAGCCCAGGTCTGGACTGGGTGTCCAGACCGGATGGGGCTCAACCCCCAAAAAAATTTGTCTAGGTCTGGACCGATTGGTCCAGACCATGAAGGGTGTGCACACAGATGAGCATGGTCTGGACCGTGCATCCAGACCCATGCTGGGCTCAGCCAGCACCGCAGGGAAAGGGGGGGGGGTGCAGTCAACAGCTGCGTGGCTGCAGCAAAGACTGAACTCAAACGGAAAAACAAGTGCAGGGCTTAACACCTAAATCAGAAAAAGTGAAGGGCATGTCGCCCAACCAAACAAGCATGGGATGGCCTTTGACAGGTCTGGACCATTTCGGTCCAGATCATGTCAGGCCAACTGCGAACCGACCCACACCCACTCGGGTAGGTGGGTTCGGCCAGGGTTCACGCTGAACCAAAGGAGAAGAAAAAAGGAAAACGTTCCAGCTGGGGCGGCCTGGTTCACCAACTGCTGGACACGTCCAACAGCCTGGACATGCTGAAACAACTCTAAAATAGCAGCAAAATAAATGGAAAAAGGTATGGTTGTTGGTGCACTATCAGCTAGTCTCGACCCAACTAGCCCAGGCCAGCAACTAATCCATTGGGAGTTGGCTCAAAAAGGAGTAAGTTGCATGGCGTGGGGCTGTCCACGGTCTCCTTGCCAACCGAATCAAAGCTTTAGACAAGCCTTGCTGCTACAAATCAAACCATGCAAGAAGAAAACTTGAAACCTTTGAGGAAAACGCAAGGACTAAAACGTTTTCATGTAGTCACATTATACCAATGCTTAAACAAGATTTAAAACGTATCAATAAGCGTGCAAACATGAAGAACCGAATGGCCTTATGCTATAATGCCAATATTGCATGGGGAAAATGCCTAAAAACGGGCTTAACCAAAAGCTCATTCACAATGCATGCAACCCATTTCGTAAAAACACATGAATGAAGAAAAAAAAAAGAAAATATCAAAGTGCACTCAAACGAAACCCCACCTTAAGGTATGTAAAAAGGGTGACATACGAAAATGCAAGAACATGTAGGACACGTTCCAAACGAAAACCACAAATGGTATTAGAGAGGAGAGCTCACATAACACAATAAAAAGTATGCACTCATGCTTAGTAAAATCCACACGCACAATGCATGCTAACATACCCATTAAAGACCATAAATCTGAAATAAGGCATGCTTTAGTAGCTCACAAGAGGTACATGAACAAGAACGCACTTGTTCAATCGAAAACCACACTATGGATGGGAGGGAATGGCGTCTCACCTTCGAGGCTTTACAATGGAGGAAAAGAAGATGGAGGAGGTGCTCACAGTTTGGAGTTGCAGCTAGGTACCATCCTCACACACACTCACGTTAGAGATAGAGGAGAGAGGGGAGAGCAAGAGAGGAGAGCTTCTAAGAAAAATCGCCCCATCCTCTCTCTCTCTCTTCATTTTTGAAAGCTTAAATACATAGGGTTTTCCAAAAGGAACAGCTAGGATTTAATGTGGGTAGATGGAGGGCTAGGGTGCTCCACGCCCTTCCATAGTCAGCCCACACCCAATGCATGTTGAGCTTTTGAAACGTTTAAAAAGCTTTTCAAAAATGCCATTGAAAAGTGCCTTTAAAACTTGAAGAAATTACAAGGGGGCGCCCTTGGCTGCCACCCAACTCACCCAATCAACTTTAGCCATTTGAAAACTTTCAAATTCTTTTCAAAAATGCCATGGGGCGCCAACCCCATGCTCCTTTTTATAAAAAGTTGCCCATGCTTCATTATGAGTCTTTTTAAAAAGACCAAGGGCCAATCATGGCCTTCTTTTTAAAAGTCATGCAAAAACTTTCAAAATCTCCACTCAGCTGCTCAAACCTTGACCAGCTGGTCAACCATGACTAAAAACGTCCCCTAGGGAGGACGCCCAATGAATTTGGGTCCTCTCCTAGTTGATCTGGTCCAAATCCAAAATCGTCTATGCATATGCTTTCAAAACAATGCTTAATTAATGCATTAAAATACTAAATAAATTACAATAAATCATTTAGTGCTCTTTATAACCTCAATTAGTATGGAATGCTCAATGCCTCTCAATAAAATTGTCTTTTGTTTGCAAGAATTAAGCGTATTACGATTTAGGTCCAAAATTGGAGCAAAACTCATAATTCACATGCACTGACGAGGTTTTTACGTCGTATAGGTCCCAATTTCGGTGAAAAACTATAAAAATATATTATAAATTAACCCTTAAAATTTCAAAGATTAATTCATTCCGAATTAGGCACTTCTTACTTACACAGTATATTTACGCGATTCTCGGGTCGCGCGTACAAGGCTAAAATACAAAGCATAGTCAATTACACTTAATTATGCGATATAACCTCATAAATATACAAAAGCATACATTTCCAACTCACATCAAACAGTAAGGTCCTTAGAAAATTCGTGAGTCTTACATTAATGGGGGGCCAAAACGAAAAAAAAAAAAACAAAGAAGCAAAAGAGGAAGAAGAGTACTTACCGGATTGCTTGTGTTGCAGGGTGAAATCGGGGCTCCTTCGACTGCCACGGGGAAGGCACCGAGGAAGAGAAGAAGTAAGGGAATGGAAGTTGAGAAGGGATCAGAAGGAGACGCAGAAACTGGATGCAATGGATGATGAGAACGATCGGATCGAGCTTGGCAAAAATGGATGATCCTTTCCCTCCCCCTTGCGCCCCTTTTATAGAAGGAGAGGAAGGATCGGGAGAGGGGAATGGTTGTTGAGAATCGATGGTTGAAGAAGGAGGAAGATGATCGAATGGTCGATCATCTTGAGAAAGAGGAGTTTGTTGAGGATCAAGGGTTGAAGGTTGAGGCCGAAGGAAGGATCGAGAAACGACTTTAGGGCCAGAGAGAGAGATTCGTGAACGGGGAAGAGCGAGAGGCCGTTGTAGATTTTTCCTAATTTTCAAAAAGAGGGTTCTTAGATAAAGTTTTCTTTAAAAAGGGTTTTTTTTAAAACTTATTTTTTTAATTTTCTTTATGTTTTGAACTTTTTCGTTGTTTTTCTTTGTGTTTTCTGCATTTTTTTTGTATTTTTGAAATAAAATTCTAAAATTTAGGCAAAAATAAGGGATTTAAAACTATTTTTATATTTTTGAGAAATATTTACAAGAAGAGGAGTTTTCTGAGAAAAACTTTTGAAATTTTCTCAAACAACGAGTTTGGATCTGGAATTTGAAGAGGTATTCGAGTTTTGGACCTCGAATCGAGAAATATAGGATGGTGGATCCAAAATGGATACCGGATGAACGATCTGAGCCTTTCAGAAATTATTTTTGATATTTTCATAATTTTGATTTGAAAATTGGATAACGAAGCTCAGATTTGGATTTTGAACTGGATCCAGATCCAAAATTAAGTCAAATATATATAATAAAAAGGATTTGATTCCAGTAAAACTGAGCAATGATCTGGAATTTTGAGCGAAAATGACTCAATTTACTCAGAAAACAGGGGCCAAGGGTAAATAGGGAATATTTAAAAATTTTGAAAAAATTGGGGTGTTCACAAACTCTTACTGATCTGCGATCTTTAGGTTGAACCCCTATGGATCCGTAGTCCTCAGGTTGAACCCCTTTAGGATCATTCCAAGTTGATCTCTAGGTTGAACTCCTACTGATCTGTAATCTTTAGGTTGAACTCCTACTGATTCACAGTCCTCATTTTGAACCTCTTTAGGACCATTCCAAGTCAAAATCTACGTTGAACTCCTACCAATCCGCGACCTTTAGGTTGAACTCCTACTGATTCACAGTCCTCATTTTGAATCGCTTTCGAACTATTCCAAGTCGATCTTTAGGTTAAACTCCTACTGATCAATGACCTTTAGGTTGAACTCCTATGGATCCGCAGTCCTCAGGTTGAACCCCTTTAGGAACATTCCAAGTCGATCTCTAGGTTGAACTCCTATCGATCCACAATCTTTAGGTTGAACTCCTACTGATTCGCAGTCCTCATTTTGAACCCCTTTAGGACCAATCCTTCAGTCGATCTTTAGGTTGAACTCCTACTGATCCGCGATCTTTAGGTTGAACCCGTATTGATTCGCAGTCCTCATTTTGAACCTCTTTAGGACCATTCCAAGTCGATCTCTAGGTTGAACTCCTACCAATCCGCGACCTTTAGGTTAAACTCCTACTGATTCGCTGTCCTCATTTTGAACCTCTTTCAGACCATTCAAAGTCAATCTTTAGGTTGAACTCCTACTGATCAGCGATCTTTAGGTTGAACTCCTATTGAGCCGCAATCCTTAGGTTGAACCCCTTTCAAACTATTCCAAGTCGATCTTTAGGTTGAACTCCTACTGATCCGCGATCTTTAGGTTGAACTCCTACGGATCCTCAGTCCTCAGATTGAACCCCTTTCAGACTATTTCAAGTCGATTTTTAGGTTGAATTCCTACTGATCAAGGTCCTTAGGTTGAACTCCTTTTGGACCAATTTTCCTTCAAAAAGTTGATTTTTAGGTTGAATTCATACTGATTAAGGCCCTTAGGTTGAACTCCTCTTGGACCTATGTTCTTCAAAAAGTCTATCTTTTGGTTGAATTCCTACTGATCAAGGCCCTTAGGTTGAACTCCTTTCGGACCAATTTTCCTTTAAAAAGTCGATCATTAGGTTGAATTCCTACTGATCAAGACGCTTAGATTGAACTCCTTTTGGACCAATTTTCCTTCAAAAAGTCAATCTTTAGATTGAATTCCTACTGATCAAGGCCCTTGGGTTGAACTCCTTTCGGAACAATTTTCCTTCAAAAAGTCTATCTTTAGGTTGAATTCCTACTGATCAAGGCCCTTAGGTTGAACTCCTCTTGGACCAATTTTTCTTCAAAAAGTCGATCTTTAGGTTGAATTCCTACTGATCAAGGCCCTTAGGTTGAATTCTTTTTTTGGACCAATTTTCCTTCAGTCGATCTTTAGGTTGAACTCCTTCTGAACCCATCTCATTTTCAAAAATCCAATCTGTAGGTTGAATTCCTACTGATTTATATTCTTTTGCGGTTCTTAGGTTGAATTCCTATTGAACCAAATGTATTTTTCAAAAATATCATCCGTAGGTTGAATTCCTACTGATCAAATATTCTTTTGCGGTTCTTAGGTTGAATTCCTATTTGAACCAACTTCATTTTTCAAAAATTTCATCCGTAGGTTGAACTCCTACTAATCTATGTTCTTTTGCGGTTCTTAGGTTGAATTCCTATTTGAGCCAACTTCATTTTTAAAAAAATTCAGTCTGTAGGTTGAATTCCTACTGCTCTATATTCTTTTGCGGTTCTCAAGTTGAATTCCTATTGAACCAAATTCAATCTTCAAAAATTCAATCTATAGGTTGAATTCCTACTGATCTATATTCTTTTGCGGTTCTCAGGTGGAATTCCTATTGAACCAAATTCATTCTTTAAAAATTCATTTTTCAAAATTTCAGTCTGTAGGACAAATTCTTACTGGTCAAAAATTATTTTGCAATTCTTAGGTTGAATTCCTATTAAACTAACTTCATTTTTCAAAAAAAAAATCAGTTTGTAGGATGAGTCCCTACGGATCCAATATTCTTTATGGCTCTTAGGTTGAGTCCCTATTGAGCCAATGTTGTTCTTAATAAAACCAATATTTTCTTCTAAATTTCAGCTCAAGGTCCTATCAAAATCTTCATCCGAATTTAAATATAGATTATTATATAATACATTTTATGACCATAGTCAGGAATGTATTATATCTTCAATCTTATTTCAATTCACTTAAATAATGAAATATGCTTTTCAAAGTCCAATTTCAAAGTCTTTTAATTCATTTCATCATTTAGGATAGAATCACACCATATTGTCAGATTATTTCAAAAATCCAAGTGATTGTGAGATAAATTTTCAAAATATCTTTTCAAATCATTTTTCAACCTATATTTCTCAATTCAAATTCATGTCTTTCAGATTCTATCTTAAATCCTTCTTCTTCTAACTCAATTTTTTTATTTTTCATCTTTATTCTCCAAAATTCATTTTCAGTCTTGAAATTCAAAATCAAATTTTAAATCCAATTTGAATTCCTGGTTTCATATCCAAATCTATTTTAAATTCGAGATTTCAAATCCATTTTGAATTCCAGATTTCAAATCCAAGTCTGTTCTGAATTACAGATCTCGAAATCCAATTCTATTTTGGAATCCAGATTTCAAATTCCAATTCTATTTTTAACTCTAAATTCAAATTCCATCTGGATTTCCCAAATCCTATTTCATTTCTAAATTTCATCTTATTTCTCAAATCCAATTCCATTTTCAAATTTAATCTGGGTTTTCAAATTCAAATTCATGTTCAAAGTTCCATCTGGATTTCTCAAATCTGATTCTATCTTCAAATCTCACCTGGATTTTCAATTCTAAATCCAAATTCTAACTCTATTTTTCAAATTCTCTTTTCAATTCTATTTTCCAGATTTAATCCCAATTCCAAATTCATTTTCGATTTCAATCTGGATTTCTCAAATCCAATTCCAATTTCCAAATTCTATATAGATTTCCAACTCAGATTTTAAATTTCAACTTAAATTCCAGCCTATTTTCTTCAGAGATTTCAATTCCTTCTTTGAAATTCAAATTCAATTTCAGATTTTAAATTCAATCTCAAAATCAAGATTCGTTTTCCAAATCCAATTTCCAATTCTATTTTAAAGTCTGAATTTAATTTTCAAATTCAAATTCTATTTTTCAAATTCATGTCCTTTCTTCTAGGTCTATTCCAAGTTTTGAATCTAGACTTAAAGTCTGAATCAATTTCAACTTTGTCAGTTTATTTTTCAAACTCATTTCAGAATTATTTGGAAAGTCCCTAAAATTCCTGAATTATTCTTTTCAAAGAGCATACATCTTTGCATTTTCACAAAGCATGATTCTTTATGCACTCTAGACTTAAAATAAATTCTTAGACAATATTTAGGCAAAGCAAAAGGCATAAATTCGATCCTTGGTTCAATTACCCCTGGTAAAGGAGCCAGGAACGGTCGAACCTCGTACCGACAAGCGAATCCCGTCTCTCCATTTTTCCCGCAAATATTTCAAAAATGGAGGCGAGTAATTTTCAAAATCTTTTCAAAATTTAGGTCAAGTGAGACCTTTGCAAAAGGGTTCCTCTTCTCTTCTTCATTTTTCTCTTCTCTCTTCTTTTTCTATCTTTTATTTTCCTTCAAAAAGGAGATAGAGGCTAGAAAGGAAAAGAGAAGGAAAAAGAGAGAACCAAGAGAGGGAAAATTTTGCAATGATCACAAAAGTTGACGACCGTGATGGGACTCATCTTCGTCCGGTCGAATTTTTGCCTTTTGCTTTGCTTTGATATTATCTAAGTCTTTATTCTACAAATGTCAGCTTCATTTTCATGCAAACCTTACGAGCCTAGACTCTGTCCTAGCTGACATAATGCATATAGGATTTAAGTATGATTTGGTAGGACCATATTAAGGAGATCTATCCATGTTCACTTAAACTTAGGTCTGAAATACAACTCTCCTCAATTCTAGGGATTGAATGCAAACAATGTATGCAAGTGTATGCTTCTCTTCATTTAAATTCTATCTCTTTTAGGACTTGCATTAGAAACATCTGGTTTTATTGCATGTTGAACATGTTTTTTAAAACGTCCTTACCTATATTGTCCTGGTCTTCACGTTGCTAGACTGTCTCACTGAACCATAGTTTGGGAGAGAGCCTCACAATTGGACCACTTATTTGGGTTAACGCCCTCCTACCACGTACTTAAGGGCCATAGTCCAAAGTATATCGGTAGGTGCTCAAGGATGTTGGGAGCCATTACCTTAGAACCGGAGAAATATTTTCTATGCCACGTACTTCGAGCTTCGGCTTGAGTATATCGGCGTATCTTGATTGGAATCAGATGATTTGAACCTTAGAGTTAGGATTAAGGTCCTACAAGTCATTTCAAATATTGCATCTAGAGTAAACTTCTAGGGAGTGATGTTCTGTGCATCTTTGCTTGCATAGCTTGGCTTCTTTTGTAGATATTATCTTGTAAATTCTTATTTAGTTCACCTTTTTCAAAACCCTGGATGTTTATTTCAAAAGAATTCCTTTATTTTCCCAAAAATCCAGGATTGTATATTTCTCATTCTTTATTCTTTCATAATATTTAAACCCTGGACATTCTTTTTCTTCCTCTATCTTTCAAAAGTCCAGGCGTATTTTTCTTTTTCTCTTCTGATTTTTTCAATTCTTTTGACCTGCAATTTTTCAAAATATTCAAGTCTTGTCATCCATCTTCAAAATACTCTTCTTCATATATTCTATCTTCTTCATATAAATCTCTTTCATCAGGAGACCTCTTTTTCAAATGTTTTAAACTTTTCCTTCACTATCTTTCTTTCTCTAAAAAATTCTTCGATCTGAATCCTTCCTTTATTCCACAAAAAACATCGACATTCCATCATGGTTCAAACAAGGGCAGACAAGAGGGCAGCTCTGCAGCACAATGACAACGATGTAGAGGAAGTGAACTCTCCCAGATTATCCTGAAGGCATGACTCAGAAGAAGATAATGTTGATCCAGCAATGTACAAAATATTCCAGAAGATGATAGCAAAAATGATGTCCGAACAAGCTGGGGCAGGTTCGAAAAAAACATCCTCTAAAAACAAGATTAACAGAAAGTCAGTGAAAAAGCATGTCAGAATCAACAAGAAGAGAATCCAACAGGAAAACACCACTGAGGATACAGAATAGGCAGAAGAGGATTCCGAAGAAGAGCAGTTTGTGTTCGTCCCAAGACATCTACGACAACCCAAGAAGGTGGCAGAAGAGCCTGAATCAGTGAACAAGCCTAGAGATGGGGTCCCGGCAGAAGATCCAATCCAAGCACTGACTAAGATAGTCAAGGATCTACAAATCCGAGATAAGGGAAAGAAAGTATATACCAGGCAAGACTTCTACCTTGGTTTGGATGGGGATAGCAGCTTGGAAGACCTCCCCAGAAAATTCATTAAATTTGATGGATCTGGCAATCCAAAAGCTCATCTCGCGATGTTTTTCGTAGAATGTGCCAAATTCAGTGAAGACAACCACGCCCTTTTCTTATGCTTCCCTCGCAGTTTGGAAGGCATAGCGGCTAAATGGTACGCATAGCATATCAACCCAGTGAAATTGCGATATTTTGACAAAGTTGTTAATTTGTTTGTGGAGCGATTCATGTTCAATACTGAGGCACTGCCCACCCTCAATCATTTCTACAATCTGAAACAAGATGACAAAGAAAAGGCCATAGATTTTATTCGAAGATGGAGAGATACAGGCAACAAAATGAGAACCCCCATCTCAGAGGAGCACGCGCTCCAGGTTATCCTGAACAACTTCTCTCAACCTCTCAGGAGCCTTATTTCCACCTACCCATCAAAATCGTTCATCGAACTTATCGAACGAGCTGAATGGCTCATGATGAGAATGGATAACGGAGTCTATGACGGCATCACCCTGGCAAGGAGCAGTCAAGATGCGAAAAAGAAAGCCCATTTCACTCTTTTTGCTAGTTCCTCATCCGACAACAAGGGTAACAAGAATGATCATGGCAATAATTTAGAAGGATTCAAAGGTCAAAAAGTGAAGTTTTTCAACAATAATAAGAATTCCCAATCCAATCCACAGCAGTGAGAGAAAGATCAGGAAAAACCAAAGTGCAAGGACTGGAGTCCCGACCACGAGTTCACCCCTTTGGAACATACACTCGAGGAGGTTTTGAAATATATGCTCACGAAAAATATGATCCATCTGTTAAAAGTTGTCGATTCTCCAGTAATCTTGGGCTAGTTCAAAGAACATTTCTGCAAGTTTCACCGAGCAGTGAGGCATGACACAACACACTGCTTCGTTCTCAAAAACATCATCCAGGACTGCATCGATAAAAACCTTCTGATAGAGGACGAAGACGAAGAGCAACTCGCTGTCCTGACTAAGCCTTTTCCAGATCACTAAAAAAACTGATGATGCCAGAGTTCTTCTGTTTTCTTTCTTTTCTTTTACCAGTCATCTTGTAGGGGCAAGTCAACCCTAATCTTTTGCGATCTTTTGGTCACGTGCTTGTAAATATTCAAGTTTTTGTTTTCAGTTTTGCTTATCAATGAAATGTCAATTTCCTTCTCTGGTATTCAATTCTTCTTTCTTTTACTGGGGCATCTTTTATTGTTAAAATTATATTTGCAGTTCAAAAATCTTCTTTGTTGTTAAATTCCTATCCTTTTCAGGATGAGGGACAATCCTGACATCATCCACGAGAGAAATGAAATTACCTATGAGGGTTTTTCAAAATCGTGAATTTTTTTGCAAAGTCTCCGTCATGATCACCAAAAGTTCAAATATTTTGGTTCAATCTTTTTCAAAATCAACCATCGCAATGATCTTCCTTTTCCAAAAATGGTTTCGAACCATTGTTTTCAAAAATCAACCCTCATGTTGATCTCGCTTCAAAATCAACACTTGTGTTGAGTCTTCTTCAAAGATCAACTCTCATGTTGATCATTCTTCAAAATCAACCTCGCGGTTGATCCTCTTCCCAAAAATATTTTTTCACTTGTCTCTCAAAAGAACCTTATCATCTCACTTTAAAGAACCCACGTGCAGGCAAGATCAAACAAACTCTTTTCCTCAATTTTTATCGATTTTTCATTTGTCAATTTTTATCAGTCTTATCAATGTTATTCATCTTTATCAATTTTATCACTTTTATTGATTTTTAAAAAATTTAATGGCAATTCTTATTCAAATACCCTTTCAGGTTAAGGGATAAACCTGATGCCTCTTTTTAATGCGATATTTCTTTCCCATTTTCTTTCTCACTTAGCTTAAGGGATAAACTTGAACCTTATCGTGCAAGGTCCTTCTTCCTTCAGGATAAAGGATAATCCTGAAGTCTTTCATCATTTTTCAAGCGTCATCAATTTTCCAACAAATTTTATCAATTCTTACCAGATTTTTGTCCGTCCTTGTCAATTCTTTATTAATTTTTATTCTTTATCAATTTTATTAATTCTATTGATTCTTTATCGATCTTTATTAATTCTTTTGATTCATCAACTTTTTATCAATTTTGTCAATTTTTGTCAATTTTTGTCTATTTTTATTCAATTTCCCACTCAGGTTAAGGGATAAACCTGAATTTCCTACTCAGGTTGTAACGCCCCGAATTTCCAAAACAAAGCTAAGTTAAAATTTTCATGAATTTCTTTTCTTTTTCTTTACAGCGGAACTTAGAAAAGCTTTTAGTAGCGAACTCAGACGATAATGAGTCGTCAGTTTTAGAAAACCCCAGGCACATTACAGGTATGTGGCCAAGCAACTTATTGACCACCAAAGTGTTCCATTTTATCGAAATCTACATGTTTATTGGAACATCACTGCTTGGAAAAGTAGTATAGGTTCAATAAAAGGAAGCAGTACAATTCTGTCTAGAGAAACCCTGGAACTCGATGCCGTCTTGATTCGCATATCACAACACAGGTCCAACACCTGAAATCCCCATTAAACGGGGTCAGAACCACTGATGGTCTGGTAAGCAAGCAATTGCACATTCATTCAACTCAAGTAAATGCGTAGACCACTGAGGGTCGCAGTTAGTAATAATGACTCTCAAGCCTCCACGACTTAGCATTTGTCGCAAGAGCCTCCTCAGGGCTATGAGTTGAACATCCGCTCAAGCCTTCATGACTTAGCGTAAGCCTCTTCAGGGTTGTGATTTGAATAACTGCTCAAGTCTCCACGACTTAGCCTTAACCTCTTCTGGGTCTAAAAAGGATGTCTAGCTCAAGTCTTTATACTTGGCACATCCGTATCCCACGCATCTAAGGACAGCTCCTCGAGCTTTGCTTAGTCGTGCAGATACAACATGGGTCTTCGCACAGTCGGTCCAGTCGTATACCGATCATGACAACTTTACAAAGGTTATGCAGGACTGACTCAACAACGTTCATCCACTCAAACATTCAAGCATCATTGAACCTAAGCTAATGCTTCATTTCAATAATTAACCCCTCCCCTTGGGCTTAAGGGAGGTATATCTGAGCATCAATGTGACGAACTGGAGGTTGATTATTCTATGTATTTTTAGATACCCCAGAGGCCCTAGTAGGACAGTACAATCATACCAGAAGAAGTCCCTACTAGGTATTCGAATGCATTATGCTACTACAGTAGTTGGGTTCAATCCTTAGAATTTAAGGATAACCACGACCTCCATACCTCTGAGTGACAGAGGTCATCATGAACTCTATCAGGTTCAAAGGTAATATAAGTCACTCAAGGTTGCACCTTCACCGTCATCCTCAGTGGGAAATTCTGAAGGGGTCTGCTGGTCTGACAAGCTACTTAATGCATGCCTATAGGACAACCGTTGAGGAGTATGTACCCGACCCCGTTCAGTATCCCTTAACACAGTCATCAACTGCAAGGTCTTTTCATTTTATTCATATGCATGCTTGACTCTGCTCTTGACACTACAACCATCACGAGCATCCCACCTCTTTCGGGTGGATAACGTACTCTGGCTCTGCGGCCCTTACGAGTCTAGTTGTGCATCAGTCTCTCAATGAGCATGCATATGACACGATCACAATGGATCGGTTGCTCGGCGTATTTTTATGCAACAAGCCCACAACCTAGTCAAGGCGCAACCACTACTCTGGCACAGTGGCCCTTACGAGCAAGGTGCCCTTACAGGTATTAGGGAAACGAGCCAATCTGGCATCATTCCAACAACGGGCATCGTTGTTCCATTTAATCGGTTCTGGCAGCTCTTCTGCCAACCATTTTGTCAGCACCTCCCCTACTCCAACGGCAGGAATACGACAATCCTTTCTATGTTGTAGAAAGTGTTTCCTGAACTGGGTAGCACTCCGCTATATAACGAATTATCTTGCTACATTCTTTTCTGAGCTATTATTAGCTTCTTCAGAAATTTCTATAGCACTTTCTCTCTTTGACGGAGAAAGTGTGCGTTTCTTTTATCCATTTTAGCGGCATCTCCTTTCTTTGGTGGAAAATTGCTACGCTTAACTCGAGAAATGGATGTGCACCGTTGTGCGTACATTACATCCATCAAGGTTGTTTTGAACCCTGGGCCATAGCCAGGCCATACGTAAATGACTTAGTTTTTACGTAAAGAGCAGTTTTGCCAAAAAGTGAAGCCTTTCCAATAGGGGCTTCATTCGTCAAGCAGAATCTTGAACGAGGAGCGGTAAGGGAATCACATTAGCGATTTGGAGTTGATCTTCATTTGAACGCCCATTTACGCGCCATATATGTAATATAAGCATAAGTCTGTGCTTTATATGGCAGCGACGTAAAGGAAATGCATATACTATTGTTCGGGGTGTTTAACCGAATGAAATATTCTACATATATATTTGTAGAAAGCAGAAGCCTTGGTGTCATTCAACGCGACGGCGTAAGTAAATGCATAATCGGAAGTGCATAATTGGAAATTGCAGAAAATAGGGAGCCTTGGCATCATACGACGCGACGACGTAATGTAAATGCGCAATCAGAAGTGCATAATTAGAAATTGCAGAAAACAGAGAGCCATGGAATCATACGACGCGACGGCAAAGGTAAATTACAAGGCCTTGGTGATATAAGACGCAACGGCAGTCACCAGACAATATACACGAAGTTCGGCATCCAACGAGAGTTACGAGGCGAGCGAGTGAACACCGAAGTGCTCCGAAGGGCTCAACCAAGAACTAGGGTAAGATACCATTTTTAAGAACGCATATACTCGTATTCAACATATATATCCGATAATAGTTACGAGGCGAGCGGTTGAACACCGAAGTGTCCCAAAGGGCTCAACCAAGAACTAGGGTCAAATACTACTTCAGAAAGTATATACTATATACAAACAAGCAAATACTTGAAAGAGATGGATCAACGAAGCGAACTTACTTCAGTTTGCGGAAGAAATGGCTCCAAAACGCTCTGACTGCTTCAAACGGGGTTCGAGCCTTCCTTCGAGAGGTCAGACTAGGTCAGATAAGGTCGACCTAGTTGAGAAAGAGGTAAAGCAGGTCAAACTGCTCAACCCAAGGGGTTTGAACCAAACTGGTTTCGGTCTAAGTCAATTGGGTTCAGCAGGTTCGAACTCAGCCCAAGTAGGCTAAGTCTGGGTTCAAAAAACCAAACCAGAATCTGGATCAAAAAAGACCTTGACTTTGACTTCAAACCAAATCAGGTTCAAGTCAAGTCAACTGGGTTTGGACCAGGTCAAGTGGGTTCAGACCAGGTCAGGTGAGCTAGGACCAGGTCAAGCAAGCTCAGACCAGGTCAGGTGGGCTAGGCTAGGTAGGGGAGGTTTAAGAGAGAGAGAGAGAGGGGGTCGATTTTTATGAGAAGAGAGAGAGTGGGGAGGGCTATTTATAGCCCAAGCCCACCTCCTTTAAGGATTTTTCTAGAAAAAACTAGAAAAATCCCATCCCCTTTATGCCCTTAGCTTTATTTTAATTCCAAGAGGTTCCTTGGTGTGGGGCCCACATGGAAATTCCATGGGATATTTTTGTGGGTCCCACCAGATATTTTCTAAGGAATATTTCTGTGGGTCCCACCAACATTTCTGTGGGTCCCACGAAAAATTTGGTTTTTCAGTGATTTTTTTTTTTTTAAATTCTGAGTACTCCATTTCCTTCGTATTGACGTAACTAAGAAAGTTGGCTTGAGAAAATCTCTTAATTTCGTCCAGGTAGAAACTTTTGACTTTCAGAGTGTTTGAGAATATATTCGCAAAGTGACAAATATCTTAAGTATAACTGGTTCGTAGAAATTGATTCGTTTTGCATTCTTAGTGAAAATGCTATTTTTACCGGTAAATGCCTCATGAATTTTATTCAGAAATTATACTGAAAAATTGTGGGTCTTACATCATTACCCCCTTAAAGGAATTTTGTCTGCAAAATTCAGTTAAGAGTACAAAGTGAATAGCTGAGGATACTTATCCTGCATATCAGATTCGGGTTCCCAAGTGCAATCCTCGATTCCATGATGTTGCCATCTCACTTTAACAAGTGAAATGACCTTCATTCTTAACACTTGCTCTCGTTGGTCCATGATCTCCACTGGCCTTTCTTCTACCATCATATCTTCTCGAATATCAATATCTTCGTGTTGGATGACATGAGAAGGATCATGAACGTATTTTCTAAGCATTGACACATGGAATAAGTTGTGTATCTGTGCATACTGCGGTGGCAATGCTACTCGGTAGGCGGTCTCTCCGATCTGGCTCAAAACCTCGAAGGGACCAACAAATCTGGGGTTGAGTTTCCCCTTCTTTCCAAAATGGAACACACTCTTGGTTGGGGAGACTTTGATAAAAACCTTATCTCCAACCACAAAGGTGAGCTCCCTACGCCGTTGATCTGCGTAGCTCTTCTGTCGACTCTAAGTAGTCAATAGCTTCTTTCTGATCATATGGACCTGCTCAGTGTAGTATTGCAACACAATTGGCGAGTCCAAGGTTCACTCACCCACTTCACCCCAATTGATTGGTGATCGACATGGTCGTCCGTATAAGGCTTCATACTATGTCATCCCAATGCTAGCGTAGTGGCTATTATTATAAGCGAATTCAGCCAATGCTAGATGAGAATCCCAATCACCCTTTCATTCCAACATACAGGCTCTCAACATATCTTCCAGAGTCTGTATGGTCCGCTCAGATTGCCCATCAGTTTGGGGATGGAATGCGGTACTGAACTTGAGCTTCGTTCCGAGGGCTCTTTGCAGTTGCTCCAAGAAGTGGGAGGTGAACTTCGGGTCACGATCAAATATGATCGATGTCGGCACTCCATGGAGTCTGACGATTTCCCGAACATAGATTTCTGGCAATCTTTTGGTTGAGTATCGAGTGTTGATTGACATAAAGTGAGCAGATTTGGTGAGTCTGTCCACAATCACCCATATTGAGTCGTGTTGTCTCTTGGATCGAGGTAGTCCTACGATGAAATCCATCGTAATGCCTTCCCATTTTCATTCTGGAATTTTGATCCATTGTATTTTTCTATCAGGTCGTTGATGTTCGATTTTGACTTGCTGGAATATCAAACACTTCGAGACAAACGTAGCCACATCTCTTTTCATACCCCTCCACCAGTACTTTCTCTGCAAGTCTCAAAACATTTTTGTATCTCCAGGGTGTATTGTGTACTTGCTACTATGAGCTTCCCGGAGTACTTCCTCTCTTAGCTCAGGGTTATTTGGAACCCATATTCTTTCTTCCATTCGCATTCCTCCATCTTCTTTCAAATGGAAGAAAGTGTCATCCTTTTCAGCACAAGATTTTAATTCTAAGTACTGGGGGTCCTTGAACTGTTCGACTATAATTTGAGCAAGGATCTCGATGTGGATTGTCAAACAGGACAATCGGATTCTGCCAGAATCAGCCAAAAATGACTTCCAGTTGACAAAATGCTCCATCAATTTTCATTGTCCTGCAAGGCTGGCCAGAGTGCCAATAGTCTTGCGACTAAGGGCATCTGCTACGACATTTGCCTTTTTAGGGTGATATAAAAGCGTGAACTCATAGTCTTTGAGGAATTCCAGTCATCGTCGTTGCCGCATATTGAGCTCCTTTTGAGGGAAAATGTATTTTAAGCTTTTATAGTCTGACATGACCTCAAATTTCTCTCCATACAAGTAGTGTCGGCAGATTTTAAGCGCGAACACTACCGCGGCAAGCTCAAGGTCGTGGATTGGATAGTTTTTCTCATATATTCTCAACTGTCGCGATGCATAGGCGATCACTTTGCCGTGTTGCATCAACATGCAACCCAGACCCATTTCTGAAGCATCCGTGTAATCTACAAATCCTCCTTGACCAGAAGGTAGGGTAAGGACAGGGGCAGTTGTAAGCCTCTGTTTAAGAACTTTGAAGTACTCCTTACACTGGTTGTTCCATTCGAACTTGACTCCCTTTTTCAATAATTTCGTCATGGGTACGATGATTCGGGAGAAGTCTTGTATGAACTTCCGGTAGTATCCGGCAAGTCCCAGGAAGCTACGGACCTCAGTGATATTTTCTGGTTGCTTCCAATCTATCAGAACTTCAGGATCCACTGCAATCCCATCTTTAGAGATTACATGGCCAAGGAACATCACCTTATCTAGCCAGAATTCACATTTCGAAAACTTGGCATAGAGTTGATTATCCTGAAAGGTCTTCAAGACGATCCTCAAGTGCTCACTGTGCTGTTCTGGGTTCTCTGAATATACGAGAATGTCATCAATGAAGATGATGACAAAGCTGTCCAAATATGGTCTGAATATCTGATTCATCAGATCCATGAAGGCAGTAGGCGCATTAGTGAGTTTGAAAGGCATTACTACGAACTCATAATGGCCATATCTCGTTCTGAAGGCAGTCTTAGGTATATCCTCCTCTTTAACTTTGAGTTGATGATACCCAGACCTGAGGTCGATCTTGGAGAACACTCTCGTTGTTCTGAGTTGATCGAATAAATCCTCAATCTGAGGCAACGGGTACTTATTTTTTATAGTTGCCTAGTTAAGCATCCGATAATCGATGCATAACCGAAGGGATCCATCCTTCTTCTTTACAAATAGCATCGGGGCTCCCCACGGTGATACACTCGGACGGATGAACCCTTGTTTCATCAGTTCTTCCAACTGACATTTCAACTTACTGAGTTTAGCTGGTGTCATTCGATAAGGGGCCTTTGATATTGGCGTTGTTCCAGGTAAGGATTGAATTCCAAATTCAACCTCACGAAGTGGCGGAAGTTCTGGCAATTCCTCAGGAAACACATCAGAAAACTCCCATACCACTTTCAAACTCTCAAGGGACTGGATATTTGAATTTTCTACTAAGAGGCTTAATAGGAAGGCTACACAACCCTTCCTAAGGTATTTTTGTGCCTTTAGAGCTGATATGAGTCATTTCTGCGAGATAGGTTTGGATAACCGGTATTCCACCTTAGGCAATCCCAGTCGAGATAGAATTACCCTGCCCTCGCGGCACAAAATCCTAACATTGTTCTGAGCCAACCAATTCATTCCTAGAATGACATCGTACTGTACCATATCGATTAGGATGACATCAATAGGAAAGTGTTGCCCAGCTATCTCTATGTCCAGGTTCTTCACACACCGGATACATTTGGTGTGTGAACCCAACGGGTTGTATACTTTGATCATTTTATCAATCGGTTGCACTGAAGCGTGAAGTTGTTTAGTGAAATCATTAGAGATAAAGGTATGAGTAGCACCACAATCAAACACGACATAAGCTGCATGTCCATTAACAGGTACGATGCCTTCAATCAGGTCACCATTTTTTACTTGTTCAGTCGTTACAGCGTATACACGACCTGCAGCAGGCCCTTGTTCTACTTTAGGTGGGGGTTGTTAGAACTGGGGGCATTGTGGCACTAGTCGAAGGCGTCCGGTAGATCTGGGATTCCTCCTTTGCTCATCCGTAAGCTTCTTTCTACACTGCCTCGCAATGTGGCCCATTTTGCCACAATAGAAGCAACCATCTGTGTCACGAGGACATGGTCTCCTCGGGTGGTTCACATGGCACTTTGGGCAGCTGGAGTTGGACTGCTGACTATTGGGAGCCACATTCTGCCTGGGTTTTACGACTTGCTGAGCGACGTTCCCACCTTGGAACCTCCTCTTTTGAAAGGGTTGTTGTGAACCTTGGCCACTTGGGAACGTTCTCTTATGGTTCCTACCATTGATTACAGGACTTTTTGCTATGACCCCTTTGGATCGTTCCCAATCCATGTGAATTTTTGAAACTGCTGCCACTACAGCTTGAAAAGTTGAGGGCATGCTTGTTATAACTCGAGAGAGCAACCCTTCCCACAGACCATTGATATACTTGTCGGCTCTCTCCTGGTTTGTCTCAAACAACTGAGAGCAATATCGCTCTAGATTTTAAAATTTGGTGGTATAGTCGATCAGACTCATACCACACTGCTCTAACTCCAGAAACTCCATCTTTTTCTTGTTTCTGGAATGCACTGGAAAGTAGTTATTCATAAAAATTCTCTTAAAGTCTTCCCAAGGAACGACTTCGAGTTGTGAGAACTGGATCAACTTAGTGGTATCCCACCACTTTCATGCATTGTCCTTTAATTGATACGTGCCAAAGTTGGTCTTTTTCTCTTCTCGTACACCTAATACCAGGAAGGCATGTTCTGTCTCCTTGATCCAACTTTCTGTAATCTTTGGATCGGCTCTACCGACGAAAACTGGCGGGTCAAGTTTAAGGAACTTCTCATATGTTATTCCTCCCAGGTTCTCATTGTGAGGTGTGATTGGTTCTGGCCTTGTCTCACGGATGGCTGTAACCAGGTTGTTGAGCGTCTCCAGCAGGAATCCTTGCGTATGAGACTCCTCGCTCGACATGGTTCTCCTCATCGTAGGAGTCATTTATCTATTCACACACAAGCACTTATTTTTAGTTTTTTGATGTATATAAGGAAGTAAAACTTTATTTACTTATATATATTCCATTACACAAATATCGCCTCATGATCATGCATATATTTTAGGGATATTTCATAGAAAAATATGCATGATTTCATGAGAAAATGATTTAAAAACCCAATTTTATGTTAGTTTCGAGTAAATATGCTAAAATAATATAAGAATAGAAAATGCATGAAAAATAGTGTTATTTTACATTTTAATGCATATTTTAGTGTTTGACATAATTGTAGTAGTTTAGTTTTTTGAAAATCATAAAAAAATTAGAGTTAAAATAGACTTAGTTTTGTATTTTCTAAAACATAGTCATTTTGAGTTGTTTTGTAAATAATTTTTTGAAGAGAGGTTTTTGAAATGCAATTTTAAAAAGAAGAGGGCCTTATGGATAAAAATTCAAATCTTTAAATATGATACGTAGAGGGAAGAGAGGCTGGTCTTCTCTCTTTTGCCCAAGCCCTCTCTTCTTCCCCTTCCTCTCCACCTCTTCTTACCTCTTCTTCTTCTTCTTCCTATTTTCCCCTCTTTTTCTCATCCTCTTTCCGGTGGAGAATTCCAACAATGGCTGAAGCAAGAGAGAGGATTTCACCTCTCTTCTAACCCCTCAAGTTACGGTGAGTCTTTCATGTTCATCTTATTTCTTCTTCTTCTCTTCTTCTTTTAATCTTTTCTCTGGTTGTTTGAATTACATCTAATTTCTTTAATCTGCTTATAGATAGGCATTTTGAATTCATGTCTGATTAATTTTTGTTAAAACATCAATGCATTGTTTGAATAAGTATTCGATCAGATGATGGTTTCTAAATCAGAATTTGATCGGACTGTGTTTTTTTTATGTTTATTTCATTGCATTAACAATTTTTTTGTAGCATTAGCATTTTAATTTTTTTTTAGTTTTTGTTGTTCTTCAAGTTACGTGATCTGCATAGCATCTAGCGGATCCAAATCTGAGCAGGAATTCAGATCACACTCAAATCCACTGGTGTTCTCCTGCCGTAAATCACATTGCAATTGCTGGCATTAATACAGTCGCCGGAATCACCTTCAGCTGACCAAAATCGCACTTCAAATCCCTCTTCATCTGAAAGATCCTGTAATCCACCGTGAAGATGTTCATAAGAATAGTATTTGGCCCAACATATGTACATCCATTAGAATAGAGTTGATCAGATTTTAATCAAGAGAGTTCAGATCTAGTTGATCGTTCTCTTCTTCTTGCCGGAATCCACTCTGCTTTGCCGAAATTTTTTTTTCTTCACTGTGAAAATCTGTTTCACGGTGGAATGGTTTGATTGCTTGATTTCTTGATTGAATAGATGATTTCAATCGATCAATTATCGGTAACAACATCTGGCTATTCATTTATGTGAAAGCCAATGTCTGAGTTGGTTCACAGAATATACCTTTTCATCCGCCAGAATTCATGTGATTGAGGTCAAAATCTGCTCCAATCCGCCGGATTAGCACCTCAAAGTTGATCGGCACCTCATAGTCACAGTGTAATGGCATTCTGGTGTGTTACACAACAGAAGTCGGTTGTGTGAAGGATTATCATTGCATTTGATCGATTTTCATCCGTTTTTGGCAATAATTTGATCATTCGGTTATCTGTTGTGTTGTGGATCGGTTAAGCTGGTTAAACTGGATATTTGGATCCAGTTTAAGTGCTGAGCTAATATTTCTATTGATGTTACTATTTTTTTGAATAAAATTGATTCCTGGTGTGGTTTTCAGTTGATTGTATAAATGTGATTCACTGATTGTTAATCTTTAACTACTGCTTTTACTGATTTTCACTGGTTTTTATTGTTTTGAGTAGTAGTTTTAGATGTTAGCTAGGTAACTAGTTAAGTGTTAGTTAATTGAAGTAATTACCATTAACTTAGTGAGTTGTAAATAGTTAGCAGATGGTTACTTAGGTGTTTAGTATTAGATCTTTACATTAGTATTTGGCAATTTAGTTTAGTAGCATTTTATGTATTAGCATGTGCTTGATTTAACAGGTTGCAATTAGATTACTTAATTGACTTGAAATAATTCAAAATTAATAGAATTTTACTTGTCATTTAGAGTTCTTTCATAATTTTTAGCACTTAGTAGTATGTTTTGTTTAGTATATTTTCTACTTCTTTCTTTTGTACTGCTCGTGTTCTTTTGAATTGTGCAGGATAGCACACGAGTGGAGCGGAATTGATTACGTGACACGAAGTACGTAGAGTATAGCTTCTTTTTACTTTTCAGTTTAGAATTAGGAATTTAATTGGGTTTGTAAATATTGCACTTTACGCCTTCTGCGAAGGGTATTCATTTGTTGTAATAGTTAGTTGATGTTACATTTCTTGAACATTTTATATTTTAATAATATGGCAATAAAGATTAGTTTAGAATTGTGTGTTTGAATACGAAATATTCCCGTTCCCTGAGTTCGACCCGGTCTCATCCACTAGTGAGAACCGGTTTTTATTATTTGATGTCTGGTTTTCACATGTTTTACATTTAAAAATCTTTTCAAAATTACAACGATTTAAAAGAAGACATCAAATTTTTGGCGTCGTTGCTGGGGAACGGCATAATATTAGTTTTTGCTTTATTGCCTAGTGTTTGTGTTGCATTTAGGTTTAGAACCACGTATGTGCATATCTTAGAGACGAGCTTACTTTTCTGCACAGCCCACCTATTAGGAGTCCCTTAGAGGTGACTGTGTACGATTGGTACCGTACACATAGATTTCATATTTCTTATGCATAATCTCTGTTATATGTAACTGCGTGGTGTTTGTTTAGTTTTTGTTGTTTTTAGTTTACTCGCTTTGTGTTTTGCGTGGTTTGGCCGCTTAGTACGTTAGTTAGGTAGAAAACCCAAAGTTAGGACGTGTGCTACACCGGTCTACTCTAAGGTGTACGCAATGGCTGACGATCATCATTTGATCCGTCTTTTGAGGGAGTACTTCATGCCAAATACGTATACTCCCGCCTCCTGCATCACGAGACCTGATGTAGGAGCGAGCCATTTTGAGATTAAGGCCAGTGTGATTCAAATGCTACCTTCGTTTTATGGCCTTAGCAATAAAGACCCATATCGTCATCTCGACGAATTCCTTGAGATTTGCTCGATTGTGCGAATCAATAACTTTGGAGATGACGCTATGAGGTTGACTTTGTTTCCGTTCTCTCTCAAAGATAAAGCCAAGTACTGGCTAAAATCTCTTGAGACGGTTCGTATTACTACTTGGGAAGGAATGCAGCGCGAATTTCTCAAAAAGTACTTCCCAATTGGTAAAACGAATCAGTTTCGTAAAGCTATAACCATTTTTTCTCAAATTGAGGGAGAACAGTTTCACGAGTCTTGGGAGAGATTGAAAGATCTTCTCCGCAAGTGTCCCCATCACCAGGTGCCTCGTTGGCAGTTGGTGCAGTATTTTTATGACGGGCTTACTGAGAAGCATCGTCAAATGGTTGATTCGTCTTGTGGGGGCACTTTTATGCTCAAGAGTGAGGACGAGGCATGGTCTCTATTCGAGACCTTGAGTGAAAACACGATGCATCATACCTTGTCTTCACGGCTCGATAGGACTACATCTCTATCTAGTGGTCCTAGGAAAGTTGGGATTTCCGAAGTTGGGTCCGAGTTAGAATTGCGTACCAAGGTTGACCAGTTGACTAGGAAGTTAGATCAATTCCTAGCCAATTCCTCGAGAAATTCAGTAGAAAGAGTGTGCGAGCTATGTGCTAGCCCTGCACACTGTGTTGCAAATTGTCCGGCAGCGCCATTATATCCTGAATTCGTTCAGGAGCAGGTGAAAGCTGCCCAAGGTTTCGCTAAACCCATGCCTGATTCATTTACATCATCATATAACCCAGGTTGGCGAAACCAGTTTATTTCCCCATCCCATCAGCCCTCCCAGACACAGTATAGACCCAGTAACCCTTCACAAGGTTACTCGCATCCTATATTTTCACAGGTTCATCCCCAGTATTGTCTACCTTCTCCTCAGGAGCCCATTCCAAGTTCATCATTTCAAGAGAAGATGTTAGAAGCCTTTTCTGATATCAAGGCCACTCTTTGTTCCCATACGCAGTCAATAGCCAAGATAGAGACTCAAATGGGACAGTTGGTTGAGACTTTCAGTAGGCAAAGCCAGGGGAACCTTCATAGTCAGTCTGTTGTCTCAAAGGGAGAGGATTCCATGTCATTTGACTTGCAACCCAATGCTTCACATCATGCGCAAGTCAAATATGTTACATCCCTTCAGTATGGGAAGGCGTGTCACCCCACTCAGGAATCGACTCATGAAACCCATATCATTTCTACTGACGAGTCGATCTCCATGATACCTCAACAGAAGGGGCCTGACCCACAGCATGCATTATCATCATATAAAGCCCCATTTTCTCAGCTTTTAGGATCACCAATTGTTTTTAGTAAGCAAGAGGTGCAGATGCAGAAGGTGCTTGACCAAGTCAAGCCTGATCATATTCACCACTTGTCTGAAGTTGCATTCATTGATACTCGGTCGGTCCTAGACTCTCATTTCTTGACCAGTCTCTCAGATGAGACTAATCTCTGTTCTTCATGTCGAGAGAGTTATGATCCTACAGTTAGAGGTAGACGGGATGGAAACACTATGCGTAGTGTCACAGATGACACTCTTTTCTACATAGAGCCCGGTTGAGCCTGACTTCATGTCCATTGATCTCGTGGACGATGAAGGTTTTTCCAGGGATCCGTCTGGCTGGGGACGTGAAACTTAGCGCTTTATGGGAGGCAACCCATATTTTGTACAGTATTACATTTGTTGTTAGGATTTGTAGATTTTATTTGGTTTTATTTTTCGTTTTTTATCTTTTTCTATGAGTTTCATGTTTTGTCATGTATACATTGCATTCATTACATTCATAGAACGTGCATTTTTAATTCATGTAAGGTTATTCTACTCTTTTCCCTCATTTATTTCCTCTCATGTGCATTCACTTAGTTTCATATAAGCATGGGGGAGTGCCACTGGGACAGTGTCATTCAAGCATGGGGGAGGGTGTAGTTTGCACACCTTGATGTTTCTGTTTACGTTCTTGCACATGTTTACACATATCTCATGAAAAGTAGGTTTTTAAAGAAAAAGTTTGAACTTATATGAATGTTATTTCAAATCTGATGTTTTTAGAGGATTTTTAAGCCCCACGAAAAAATTTTCTGACATAGATCTAAAAATTATGGTTGTTTATTCGGATTTCGAAGAAATGATGATAGATACATGTTAGAGTTTATTTTGAATCATAAATATGAATATGCATAGTTGTATTTTTGAAAAACTAAGCAAATGAACAAAAGCATAAAAATGAGCTCAAAAGAAAAAAAGAAGAAGCATGCGTTAGGTTGTGTGGATAATTCCATAATCCTTAGTAGATGGAACTTAGATGTAAGTTGAAACTTTTAATTCCATTTCGAAAAGGAGAGTGGAGAACTTCGTGATCCTAAGTAGCGGAGAACAGATACAAATTGAAATATTTGACTCTCATGTTATAAAGGTGAATGAAGGAAGTCACTTTTATGTCTTAGTTGATATCTTTTGGTATGCATTAAAAAAGTATAGAAGATATTGACATTGCACAAGGCATAAAAGCAGACCACACGCAAGCTATAAGAGAAGAATAAGTGCGCAAAAAGAAAAAGCGTGAAAAAATGAAAAAATCGAGAAAAGAGCTGAAAAAGAGAGAAAAGTTCAGTGCTTAGAAGTGTGATTGAGAAAACCTGTGTAGAAAACATATGAGTGAGGATAAGTAAATAATAACTTGTTTTTATTGGATTTTCTAAGAATAAAACATAAATAATTGTGATATTTAGAAAAGTGAAAGAAATTCTTTTTCTGTGGTGGTACATAAAAAAATCTAACTATATTGTGATTTTGAAATAACAGGAAATATTGGTGAAAATAAAGTCTTTGATTATCTACTACTTGTGAGGATGTGTAATATTATGCATACATGACAGAGATGTTTGTGGGTAGCATCACTGCAAACCCTCACGAGACCTTACTCGTCCACTGGGGTAACCCAGGGGTTGAAAGGGCTTGTTGCATGATCTAAATGCAACCGTGATTCCTACGAAAGTGAGTTAGGTGATAGTTTGCTTTCTTGCATTTTTCTAGTTTGCTCGAGGACTAGCAAAACATAAGCATGGGGGTATTTGATCATGCATATATTTTAGGGATATTTCATAGAAAAATATGCATGATTTCATGAGAAAATGATTTAAAAACTCAATTTTATGTTAGTTTCGAGTAAATGTGCTAAAATAATATAAGAATAGAAATTGCATGAAAAATAGTGTTATTTTACATTTTAATGCATATTTTAGTGTTTGACATAATTGTAGTAGTTTAGTTTTTTGAAAATCATAAAAAAATTAGAGTTAAAATAGACTTAGTTTTGTATTTTCTAAAACATAGTCATTTTGAGTTGTTTTGTAAATAATTTTTTGAAGAGAGGTTTTTGAAATGCAATTTTAAAAAGAAGAGGGACTTATGGAGAAAAATTCAAATCTTTAAATATGATACGTAGAGGGAAGAGAGGCTGGTCTTCTCTCTTTTGCCCAAGCCCTCTCTTCTTCCCCTTCCTCTCCACCTCTTCTTACCTCTTCTTCTTCTTCTTCCTATTTTCCCCTCTTTTTCTCATCCTCTTTCCGGTGGAGAATTCCAACAACGGCTGAAGCAAGAGAGAGGATTCCACCTCTCTTCTAACCCCTCAAGTTACGGTGAGTCTTTCATCTTCATCTTATTTCTTCTTCTTCTTCTTCTTCTTCTTCTTCTTCTTCTTCTCTTCTTCTTTTAATCTTTTCTCTGGTTGTTTGAGTTACATCTAATTTTTTTAATCTGCTTATAGATAGGCATTTTGAATTCATGTCTGATTAATTTTTGTTAAAACATCAATGCATTGTTTGAATAAGTATTCGATCAGATGATGGTTTCTAAATCAGAATTTGATCGGACTGTGTTTTTTTTCTGTAGCATTAGCATTTTAAATTTTTTTTAGTTTTTGTTGTTCTTCAAGTTACGTGATCTGCATAGCATCTAGCGGATCCAAATCTGAGCAGGAATTCAGATCACGCTCAAATCCACTGGTGTTCTCCTGCCGTAAATCACATTGCAATTGCTGGCATTAATACAGTCGCCGGAATCACCTTCAGCTGACCAAAATCGCACTTCAAATCCCTCTTCATCTGAAAGATCCTGTAATCCACCGTGAAGATGTTCATAAGAATAGTATTTGGCCCAACATATGTACATCCATTGGAATAGAGTTGATCAGATTTTAATCAAGAGAGTTCAGATCTAGTTGATTGTTCTCTTCTTCTTGCCGGAATCCACTCTGCTTTGCCGGAATTTTTTTTCTTCACTGTGAAAATCTGTTTCACGGTGGAATGGTTTGATTGTTTGATTTCTGGATTGAATAGATGATTTCAATCGATCAATTATCGGTAACAACATCTGGCTATTCATTTATGTGAAAGCCAATGTCTGAGTTGGTTCACAGAATATACCTTTTCATCCGCCGGAATTCATGTGATTGAGGTCAGAATCTGCTCCAATCCGCCAGATTAGCACCTCAAAGTTGATCGGCACCTCATAGTCACAGTGTAATGGCATTCTGGTGTGTTACACAACAGAAGTCGGTTGTGTGAAGGATTATCATTGCATTTGATCGATTTTCATCTGTTTTTGGCAATAATTTGATCATTCGGTTATCGGTTGTGTTATGGATCGATTAAGCTGGTTAAACTGAATATTTGGATCCAGTTTAAGTGCTGAGCTAATATTTCTATTGATGTTACTATTTTCTTGAATAAAATTGATTCCTTGTGTGGTTTTCAGTTGATTGTATAAATGTGATTCACTGATTGTTAATCTTTAACTACTGCTTTTACTGATTTTCACTGGTTTTTATTGTTTTGAGTAGTAGTTTTAGATGTTAGCTAGGTAACTAGTTAAGTGTTAGTTAATTGAAGTAATTACCATTAACTTAGTGAGTTGTAAATAGTTAGCAGATGGTTACTTAGGTGTTTAGTATTAGATCTTTACATTAGTATTTGGCAATTTAGTTTAGTAGCATTTTATGTATTAGCATGTGCTTGATTTAACAGGTTGCAATTAGATTACTTAATTGACTTGAAATAATTCAAAATTAATAGAATTTTACTTGTCATTTAGAGTTTTTTCATAATTTTTAGCACTTAGTAGTATGTTTTGTTTAGTATATTTTCTACTTCTTTCTCTTGTACTGCTCGTGTTCTTTTGAATTGTGCAGGATAGCACAGGAGTGGAGCGGAATTGATTACGTGACACGAAGTACGAAGAGTAGAGCTTCTTTTTACTTTTCAGTTTAGAATTAGGAATTTAATTGGGTTTGTAAATATTGCACTTTACGCCCTCTGCGAAGGGTATTCATTTGTTGTAATAGTGAGTTGATGTTACATTTCTTGAACATTTTATATTTTAATAATATGGCAATAAAGATTAGTTTAGAATTGTGTGTTTGAATACGAAATATTCCCGTTCCCTGAGTTCGACCCGGTCTCATCCACTAGTGAGAACCGGTTTTTATTATTTGATGTCTGGTTTTCACATGTTTTACATTTAAAAATCTTTTCAAAATTACAACGATTTAAAAGAAGACATCACCTCATATACAAGCGTCATGCCACACTGGTAGACATAGGCGACGAGAAACTATATACATGAGTCTATTGACTCAAAAACATCATCAGTCTCTTAAGAACTAGATTTCCTTGATGAGTATGAACTCAAAAAGGTTCATCGGTTGCCACATCGCCTTGGTTTGGGCACCACTAAAGTTGGCTTGGGCGGCACTTCCGCAATCTCAAGTGAATCCTAAAGATAGATGAGGGATGCTGGTCCACTCTCCCAGACATCAGTATCAAGACTCAGGGAGTCTAAAATTATGATTGGCGAATAAAAGGTATCTCCTCTTTCATTCGGATCATTCAAGCTTGGCGTATGTGATGCCGGGTGGTAGCTTGGTGAGTGATTGACTTCTCAAAGGAAGTTTAAATCGAATTCTCTCAGAGTTGGCGATCCCTCAGAAGTCGTTGGGGTACTGTTACTCCCAATACTTGAGTGATGCGGTCCACTAACGCGCGAGGTCTCATCTTTAAGACCTTTTGATCCCCGCCGACCCATATCGGCGATATATTTCCTTTGGCATTCATTGGCAAAATGTCCATCCTCGCCACAAAACTGGCAATCCTAAACCTCATACGGGCATATTCACTCATTGTGCATGAACTTGCAATGATAGCAAAAATTGTGCGAGTCGTGAGTTGCCATCTATACAAAGATGCACTCGAATTAGCAAGTTTGAAAGAAGATATACTTACAGTGCGATATCGTGAACACGACGGATCTTGGACCAGGTTTCTTAGACACAAGCTCTGATATCAATTTTGTAACACCCCAGATTTCTAAAACAAAGCTAAGTTAAAATTTTCATGAATTTCTTTTTTTTTTCTTTCTTTATAGTGAAACTTAGAAAAGCTTTTAGCAGCGAACTTAGATGATAATGAGTCGTCAGTTTTAGAAAACCCCGAGCACATTACAGGTATGTGGCCAAACAACTCATTGACTACCAAAGTGTTTCATTCTATCGAAAACCACATGTTTATTACAACATCACTGCTTGGAAAAGCAGTATAGGTTCAATAAAAGGAAGCAATATAATTCTGTCTAGAGAAACCCTGGAACTCGATGCCGTCTTGCTCCGCATATCGCAACGTAGGTCCAACACCTGAAATCCTTATTAAACGGGGTCAGAACCACTGATGTTCTGGTAAGCAAGCAATCACACATTCTTTCAACTCAAGTAAATGTGTAGACCACTCAGGGTCGCAGTTTATAATAACGACGCTCAAGCCTCCACGACTTAGCGTATGTCGCAAGCGCCTCCTCAGGGCCATTAGTTGAACATCTGCTCAAGCCTTCATGACTTAGCGCAAGCCTCTTCAGGGCTGTGATTTGAATAACCGTTCAAGTGTCAACGACTTAGCCTTGACCTCTTTTGGGTCTAAAAGGGATGTCTAGCTCAAGTCTTTATACTTGGCACATCTGTATCCCACGCATCTAAGGACAGCTCATCGAACTATGCTTAGTCGTGCAGATACAACATGGGTCTTCGCCCAGTCGGTCCAGTCGTATACCAATCATGACACCTTCACAAAGGTTATGCAGGAGTGACTCAACAACGTTCATCCACTCATACATTTAAGCATCGCTGAACCTAAGCTAATGCTTTGTTTTGATAATTAACCCCTCTCTTGGGCTTAAGGGAGGTATATCTGAGCACCAACGCGACGATCTGAGGGTTGATTATTCTATGTATTTTTAGATACCCCAGAAGCCTGTTGACCCTATCCCCCTAGTAGGACGGTACAATCATACCGAAAGAAGTCCCTACTAGGTATTCGAATGCATTCTGCTACTGCAGTAGTTGGGTTCAATCCTTAGAATTTAAGGATAACCACGACCTCCATACCTCTGAGTGACGGAGGTCATCATGAACTCTATCAGGCTCGAAGGTAATATAAGTCACTCAAGGTAGAACCATCACCGTTGTCCTCATTGAGAAATTCTGAAGGGATTTGCCGGTCTAACAAGCTACTTAATGCATGCCTATAGGGCAACCATTGACGAGTATGTACCCGACCCCGTTCAGTATGCCCCTAACACGGTCATCAACCACGGGGTCTTTTCATTTTATTCATATGCATGCTTGACTCTGCTCTCGGCACTACGACCATCACGAGCATCCCACCTCTTTCGGGTGGACAACGTACTCTGGCTCTGCAGCCCTTACGAATCTAATTGTGTATCAATCTCTCAATGAGCATGCATATGACACGATCACAATGAATCGGTTGCTCGGTGTATTTTTATGCAACGAGCCCACAACATAGTCAAGGCGCAACCACTACTCTGGCACAATGGCCTTTACGAGCAAGGTGCCCTTACAGGTATTAGGGAAACAAGCCAATCTGGCATCGTTCCAACAACGGGCATCGTTGTGCCATTTAACCGATTCTGGTAGCTCTTCTGCCAACCATTTTGTCAGCACCTCCCCTGCTCCAATGGCAGGGATGCAACAATCCTTTCTATGTTGTAGAAAGTGTTTCATGGTCTGGGTAGCACTCCGCTATATGACGGAGTATCTTGCTACATTTTTTTCTGAGCTATTATTAGCTTCTTCAGAAATTTCTGCAGCACTTCCTCTCTTTGACGGAGAAAGTGTGCATTTTTTTTATCCATTTCAGCGACATTTCCCCTCTTTGGTGGGAAATCGCTACGCTTAACTCGGGAAATGGATGTGCATCATTGTACATACCTTGCATCCATCAAGGTTGTTTGGAACCCTGTGCCATAGCCAGGCCATACGTAAATGACTTAGTTTTTACGTAAAGAGCAGTTTTGCCAAAAAGCGAAGCCTTTTCAATAGGGGCTTCATTCGTCAAGCAGAATCTTGAACGAGGAGCGGTAAGGAAATCACATTGGCGATTTGGAGTTGATCTCTATTTGAACGCTCATTTATGCGCCATATATGTAATATAAGCAGAACCATATGCTTTATATGACAGCGGCATAAAGCAAATGCATATACTATTGTTTGGGGTATTTAACTGAACGAAATATTCTACATATATATTTACAAAAGGCAGAAGCCTTGGCGTCATTCAACGCGATGGCATAAGTAAATGCATAATCGGAAGTGCATAATTAGAAATTGAAGAAAACAGGGAGCCTTGGCATCATACGACATGACAACGTAATATAAATGCGGAATCGAAAGTGCATAATCGGAAATTGCAGAAAATAGGGAGCCTTGTAATCATACGACGCGACGACAAAGGTAAATTGCAAAGCCTTGGCGATATAAGACGCGACGACAGTCATCAGATGATATACACGAAGTTCGGCATCCAATGAGAGTTATGAGTCGAGTGGGTGAACACCGAAGTGTCTCGAAGGGCTCAACCAAGAACAAGGGTAAGATACCATTTTTAAGAACGCATATACTGCGTATTCAACATATATATCCAATGATAGTTACGAAGCGCGCAGTTGAACACTGAAGTGTCCCAAAAGGCTCAACCAAGAACTAGGGTCAGATACTACTTCAGAAAGTATATACTATATACAAACAAGCAAATACTTGAAAGAGATGGATCAACGAAGTGAACTTACTTCAGTTTGCGGAAGAAAGGACTCCAAAACGCTCTGACTGCTTCAAACGGGGTTCGAGCCTTCCTTCGAGAGGTCAGATAAGGTCAACCTAGTTGAGAAAGAGGTAAAGCAGGTCAAGCTGCTCAACCCAAGGGGTTTGAACCAAACTAGGTTCAGTCCAAGTCAACTAGGTTCAGCATGTTCGAACTCAGCCCAAGTAGGCTAGGTCTGGGTTTAAAAAACCAAACCAGAATCTGGGCCAAAAAGGACCTTGACTTTAACTTCAAACCAAACCAGGTTCAAGTCAAGTCAACTGGGTTCAGACCAGGTCAAGTGGGTTCAGACCAGGTCAGGTGAGCTAGGACCAGGTCAGGCAGGTTCAGACCAGGTCAGGTGGGCTAGGCTAGGTAGGGGAGGTTTAGGAGAGAGAGAGAAAAGGCAAGAGAGAGAGGGGGTCGATTTTTATGAGAAGAGAGAGAGTGGGGCGGGCTATTTATAGCCCAAGCCCACCTCCTTTAGGGATTTTTTTAGAAAAAGCTAGAAAAATCCCATCCCCTTTACACCCTTAGCTTTATTTTAATTTCAAGAGGTTCCTTGGTGTGGAGCCCACATGGAAATTCTATGAGATATTTTTGTGGGTCCCACCAGCCATTTTCTGAGGAATATTTTTGTGGGTCCCACCAACATTTTCATGGGTCTTGCAAACATTTCAACTTTTAAGCAATTTTTTTCTGAAAAATTCTGAGTATGCCATTTCCTTTGTATTGATGTAACTAAGAAAGTTGGCTCGAGGCTCGAGAAAATCTCTTGCTTTCGTCCAAGTAGGAAGTTATGATTTCCAGAGTGTTTGAGCATATATTCGAAAATTGACGAATATCCTAAGTATAATTGGTTCATAAAAATTAATTTATTTCGCATTCTGAGTGAAAATGCTATTTTTACCGGTAAATGCCTCATGAATTTTATTCAGAAATTATACTGAAAAATTGCGGGTCTAACATAGGTTAAGGGATAAACCTGAATTTCCTACTCAGGTGTTATCATCGCAAAATTTTTACTTTTGCAAATCAAACTGACCTTTGAAAAAGATTTTGAAAATAACTCGCCTCCGTTTAAAATGCGGGAAAATTCCGAAGAATGGGACTCGCCTGTCGATACGAGGTTCAATCGTTTCTGCCACCTTTAACAGGGGTAATTGAACCAAGGATCAATCTTATGCTCTGCTCTATTCAACTTGTCTAAATCATATTCTAATTTCTAAATGCACATAGAATCAGGCATGTGCTATGAATTTTCTGAAAATGCTCATTTTGAAAACATGATGTTTGCTTTGAATGATTGAAATATTTAGAAAATGTAAATCTTGGAAAATCATGAATTGGGATTTGAAATATACTTCTGAGAGAAATAAAAATCGATTTTGAGGAATCCTTGACATTTGGTGAAAATCGATTCTGAGAGACTTGGTTTCTCTGAATTCAAACTTGGAAATTGAAATTCTAACTTAGAAAATTTGAATTTGGAACTTGGGAAATACTTGAAATATTCTTTGAAATTCAATGCTTTTGGGAAAATCGATTTTGCAATAAGACTTGGGAGATTTTGAGAAAATGAACTTCTTTGAATTTAGATTTGAATTGAAATTGGCAAATGCATGAAATGAATGAATATGGATTTGAGGAATTGAGAAATACTTTTTGTATTTTTGAAAAATGCAGTGCATTTTGAAGTTAGCCTAAGAGTGTAGGCTGAATGTGGCTAATGTGAAGATCATAAATCTAAGTATCATTCGTATTCTGACTATGGCCATAAATACAAATTCCACAAAGTTTATAAACTTCATAGAAGCTAGTGCATGTGCCATTCGTGTAGACCATGGTGAATTTGTAAAAATATGCATGAATCATCATCCATCACACATTAAAATTATAAAAAAAACAAACTATATGCAATGCAACCTAAGCTAAGCAGGAAATATAAATTCTTATTCCAAAGTTTAATTACAAATTACATCACTATTGAAATTTAAATACATGAAAAATAAAGTCTTCAATGTACCTGCAAAACTAGAGAACTTGGTTAATGAATATATGTTGGCTTTTCTAGATTTATCCAACAATATCAGGAAATTGTTGGATTTTGCTAGATATAAGCCTTTTTGCCATGATTCCCTTAAATCAAAATGATAAAATATGAAGAAATAATAAAGGTAAAATATGAAATTTCAAAATTGGGGTCAAAATGACCAAAATACCCCTAATAACAAGACTATGGCCTTGAAATTAGGGTTTTTAAAAAGATATTTTGATAAAATGCAAGTTTTGAAATTTGAATGGAATAAACTCAAACCAAATATGCTATGACATGATTAAAAATATGAAATTAGGGTTAGGGATTTCGAAATTTAGGTTAAATGACCAAATTGCCCCCGATAGCAAGACTATGGCCTTGAAATCAGGGTTTTTAGAAAGAGATTTTGGTAAAAACTTAGGTTTTATGCACTAAATGAAATCAAATGAGCACAAAATTAAACCTAAAGCATCCTAATATGATTATGAATATGATTGAACCCTAAAAATATATGCTTATGCACGAAAATCCAATAATATCACAAATTTTGTGATTTTTGCAGTGTTTTTGGATCTTTCAGGAACCCGGTTTTGCAATTTGCTTAATTCAGCCATCAAATGGATTCTAAAATCCATAAAAATTGGTACCTGCACTTGTTATAACCCTAATGTCGAATTGGAATTATAAAAATAATTTTTTTGACATTAAATTAATCCGAAAATTGCATTAAACCCTAAAATATGCTATTTTTGACCGAATTCACCAACCAGTTTCAATCCAAGACCTGAGCCAGGGGTCAAATCTCCATGGAAATTTATGAAATTTTACAGACTTACTAGAAAAAAAAACAGAGATTTCCCAATTTACAGATCGGAAAAATAATCTCCGGTTAGGGAGAAACCCTTCCGACAATCTGAGTTGACATATTTTACTTTTAACAGGGATTAAAACGGCTACTTCAGATTGAAAATACAAACATAAATAGCAAACCTAAACAAAAATCACTGAAATTTTAGTTTAGACAGAAAAATAACAATACTCACTTTTTACAGATCTAAAATAGGATCTGTGGTTCGGGATTTATGACTAACACAAGTCTGATTAGGGTTTTGGTAAACCCTAATGAGTTTTAAATTTAACAACAGATTCTCTGAAAAGGGAAAAATACTAAACAGTGGTCAAAAAATTCGAAAAGTTCACAGAAGACAGATCTATTCAATGTGAATCCATAGCATTTTACAGATCTAAAATCAGATATAAGATGAGAGAAATATCATCACAGCAAGTTACCTTTATGATTTTAACCACGATTTTAAAGCTTTAAAAACCCGATTTGATGTCTGATTTTTTTGACAGGGTTTCCGAGGTCCAAAACCTCTGATTTTTTTACAGTAACTCAATAACATATGCATTCATCACATATAAAAAAATCAGAAATAAACAATGAGTGATTCAATCCGAAATAACATTATCTTTACTGTTCTAAACCTAAAGCACACAGAAATTTAAGAAACTTGACAAACCATGCATTAACTAATGTAAATAAATAAAATAAACCATAAAACAGTAAATAAAACTTATTTCTATGCTATAGAACGTAAAATAAACATAAATAAACCATGAAAATAAAATAAAAACAGGGAATCAATGGCTGGAATTTGATATCACCTTTAAAACATAGATTTAACCCATTAAAAGGGGTAAATCATATATTTTATTGGTTAATAATGTAAAGAATCATATTAAAATCAATTCTAATGGATTAAAATCTCTGTAAATCATCCAAAACAGGGTTAGATCACCTTCTTGGATCGTTCTTGCTGATTCTTGATGGTTCTTGAGGTTGAATCCATGGTTTAATCCATGAAGATGATGGTACCAATGGCTAAATCATGTTTAAAACAATGAAAAACATTAAATAAAAACTAAAAATTAGAGAAAATAGTTACCTTGAGGTTGCTGCAATGGAGGAAGGGCTGTAGAGGAGAGAGAAGCTCCAAGAAGTTCCAAGAGGAGAGATGGAAAAATCGTCCCCCCCCTATGGGGGCTTTTTATAGAAAATTTTTTAGGTTAAAAATTTTGGAATTTTGGACTCTTCTAAGGGGGGCGATTTTGGGGTGGAGTTACCTATCTACCCCTTGTCTAAATTATCCTAAATAATTCCTAATTAACCCCTAGCCTATCCTAGAAAACCCCCAAATGTGGTGCCACTTGGCATTTTCTCACATTGGGTTTTTAAAACTCCTTTAAAAACCTTTAAAAACACTAGTTTTAAAAACTAACTTTCAAAAATGAGTTTTTCAAAATGGTTTTGACTCTTCTAAACCTCTAACTGAGTTAGAATTCCTCTGGATATGGTGCCAACTGAGTGGGCCCACATCGAGTTTTTATAAATTTTGAAATAAACACTGAAAATGGCTTTGAAAAAGGGTTAAAATCGACATTTGAAATTCAAGATCTTTGAAAATAGGGTCTCAAGCGAACTGGAACTCCGAGTTAGAGTCCTGAACTCTTAGGACTCTGAGATTTTAGATTTTAAAAGCCAAATGAAAGAATTTTCAAAAGATTTTATCAAGAAATGATGAAATAAGTCAGAAAACACAGTCAGGGTTAGAATCCTAACTCGACCGAACTCTAAAATAGAGTCCTGAACTAACTGGACTCTGTAAAATGACCTAAATTTTGAAAATAATCGGAAAAGACTAAAAATGGAAGTAAAACAGACTTAAAAACCAGACTTCTGACCGGATTAGGACTCTGAGACAGAGTCCTGATCAGACTCAAACTTTCAAAAATTTAAGAAATTTGATGAATAGAGGAATTCTGAAGCGACACCACCTCAATGGGTCTCATCTGTGAATTGAAATCAATTAAAATTTGAATTTGAAATGAATCCAGATTGTTTTCTGAGAAAATATTTCGAAATATAAAGTCCTGGGGTTGGAAAATGACAGAGTATTGAATAAAAACCCAGGTTTTGAAATTGATTTTGAAATAAAGCTTTAAAATTCAAATCTGGATTGAATGTTTTGAAATAGGAGTGCTGGATCTCGAAAATGAGATGCAATGACATGCAATGCTATGCAACGACATGCAATGCTATGCAGAATACATGCAATGACATGCAATGATCTGTAATGACTTATGAAATGGACAAACACTGGAAGAGGGTGAAAATTTGGGGTGTTTACAGATGCCCCTCTTTGCTGCTAAGCCGGTTGAAAGCCGAGCATAGTGGCAAACAAAACACACCAAATTTGGATTATAAAAATGCCCCAGTTAGATGAATCTGACTGGGTATGAAAGAATTAGTTCAAGTGATGATGATAGATATGAAATGGAGAATAAGGAGAAAATTTTACTTCAGAAAGAAGTGAGATTCAGGTTTTTGCCCTTAACCTGGATGGGACGGGAAATACCTCGTATGGAACGAAGCTCAGGCTTAACCCTTAACCTGACCGGGTTGAAAATGAAATACCTCATCAAAGGAGGCTCAGGTTTGTACCCTTGACCTGATCGGGTGGAAAATGAAATACCTCATCAAAGGAGGCTCAGGTTTATACCCTTAACCTGATTGGGCAAAAAATGGAATACCTCATCAAAGGAGGCTCAGGTTTATACCCTTAACCTGATTGGGCAGAAAATGAAATACCTCATCAAAAGAGGCTCAGGTTTATACCCTTAACCTGATTGGGCAGAAAATGAAATACCTCACCAAAGGAGGCTCAGGTTTGTACCCTTAACCTGATCGGGCAGAAAATGAAATACCTCATCAAAGGAGGCTCAGGTTTATACCCTTAACCTGATTGGGCAGAAAATGAAATACCTCACCAAAGGAGGCTCAGGTTTGTACCCTTAACCTGATCGGGTAGAAAATGGAATACCTCATCAAAGGAGGCTCAGGTTTATACCCTTAACCTGATTGGGCAGAAAATGGAATACCTCATCAAAGGAGGCCCAGGTTTATACCCTTAACCTGATTGGGCAAAAAAATGAAATACCTCATCAAAGGAGGCTCAGGTTTATACCCTTATCCTGATTGGGCAGAAAATGAAATACCTCATCAAAGGAGGCCCAGGTTTGTACCCTTATCCTGATTGGGCAGAAAATGGACGGAATCCTCGAAAGAAGAGACCGTGATGGAACCTTCGGATTTCCGCACAATGAGTCTGATAGGGGTTTTGCAAAATGAAGGAAATTGGGGTCCCTAAAGTTTGAAAAGGGATTGATTTTGGGCGCCTCATTGCTGAGACTAATTAAATTTTGAAATTGCCTTTTGCTGAAATTGGTGGCTTAACCTCAAGCCGAAATGGGACTGTCTATGGGGGGACAGTGGGGACAGAGAGAAGTGTGCGAATCTGAGAGCCTGTGCGCTCAGATTATACCAAAGAAGGGAAGGAATCTTGAAAACTCCCGTTATCAAGTCCTAAAAGGGATAACAACTGATGTCAGAATGTGTCAAAGATGAACCTCAAGCTCTCGCTTCACGCCAGGATAGCTAGAAGATATTGTCAAAATGTTGAAAATTGTTGTTGATTCAAAATAATTGAAAATGATGCACTTTGTTTTGAAAGTATTCCCTCTTTTCTACCTGAAGTATTACCTCCGACTAGGCTTAACTCCGTAGAATCAAGATTCGAATTCAAATTGCTTGCGATTGGCTTTCTTTCAAGGAAGCTATCAATTTCCTTGATATGGACGGAAAAGAAAGTATTCTTGATATTGCGAGAGCTATTAGTGAAAGAATATTGATAAAAGAATTTCACAAAATTAAAGAAGATTCTTGATAGATTTGGCAGTCTGATATCCTGGGATTCTTTTCTCATGATGATCTTTCTGCACTCTCTTTTTAGCAGATTGGAGCTCTCTTGGATTTTTTGGGAATTACATCATCCTTCATTTTGGAGATGTCCTGACTTTTCTCTCTTTTTTTCTTGGGAAGGGTACGTCACAAACTCCTTCATCTCAGAGATGTTCCGATCCTTCTTTTCTCTCAGAGATTATCTTGATAGTTATTGGCTCATTGGTTGGGAATCTCTTGATGATAGCTAGAATCAAATATCTTTTAGGGTTTGTCGGTAGGCTCATCACACTCGCCTTCATCTCGACGGTGATCTGAACTTTCCCTGGAAGGATCCGTCACAAACTCCGTCATCTTGGAGATGATCCAAATCTTCTTTGGCCCCGGGGGTCGACTCGCTTAATTCGCCTTCATCTTGACGACAATTGAGAGATCCCTTTTGCAGATATTTAATTGCAGCTTAGGTGATTGAGGAGATATAAAAATTGAGTGGATTTTTCTGTGTCACCCAGGATATTTCGACTGCTTTATTTTTCAAGAATGGTCTTTAAAAATGTGCCATTGACTGCGATCAATATCAATCACTCATGGCTTTGCAACAACATTGAATTCTCTTTGCTGGCCATATCGGGGATTTATTCTTCATCCTTTTGGTTGGCCAATAGAAAGATTTTGAACTTTGAATCCCTTTTCGCGAAAGCTTTGTCCTTTCGGAAGTAATACTGAGGGTATTCTGAGGTAATAATTTTGTGCAATAAAGATTTTTGAAATCAACAAATATTTAGTGACAAATTGGCAAAACTTTCTTGAAATCCTTTTGTGAAAGCGAGCATTTGAAGCACAACGCAACACATCCATGACAAAAATTCTTTTCTCCTTTCCCCAAAGGAGAAGATTCAGAAATTGGAATTGGGAATTACTCCTCTCTTCCCTGAAGAGGAGGTGTTTGCAAAACGAACTTTCGAAGAGAAATTAAGCTTTCGTCAAAACTTCCTAACATTAGGCTTCTCTTATGGAAAGGGCGCCGGAATTGGTGAGGTTGGTAAATTGGTCGTGAAGGAACGAGTTCATCACACTCTCCCTGAAAAGAGGGTCCTTCATGATGAAATGGCTAATCGGAAATTATGGGGCCACAAGAAAAACAAGTCTCCGTCGAGTCTCTCCCTATAAAAAGGGCTCCTTGTGTGAAATTTGGAATTTTGTCTTGCAAACGGTTCACAAAGACACAAGTCCCTTCAAACTCTCCCTGAAAAGGGGCTAAGTGAACGAATTGGATAGCATGCGAAAAGAGCGAGCTCCCTCGAACTCTCCCTATACAAAGGGTCTCTCGCAAGAGAAATTTTTGGAATTGGGTATTAGGTGACCAAAAGGTCGAAATTTGGAAATTGGAATTTTGAAATTTGATATTTGAAAATTGGAAATTGGAAATTGATATTTGGAAATTGGGAATTTTGGAAATTGATTGGCTAAAACAGTCGAAATTGTGAATTGGTTTACTGAGAACGACATGGGTTCTGTAGGGATTCGACCTACGAACTATCTATTCCATAGGGATTTAACCTAAGGATCATAGTTTAAGAAGGAATGATTCCAACTTGTGAGCTTTGAATGGACCAGGTGCTAAACTGGGTTTTTGAGGGAAGATTCGAATCGGAATTCAACTCTTCAAGGAAAACTAGATGAATTGGATTTTGAAAGAGAATTCGAGTTAGAACTCGAGTCTTCTAGACCAACTCTGAAGGAAAGGAAAACTCGGATCGGAACCCGAATCTTTGAAGGAAAACTAGATCCATCGTGGAAGGAGAAGAAATTCGAGTCGGAACCCGAATCCCAAAGGCAAACTGGATCAACTAGAAGGAAGAAGATTCGAGTCGGAACTCGAATCTCGAAGGAAAACTAAACCGGTTAGAAGGAAAGGAAATTCGAGTCGGAACTCGAATTCCGAAGGAAAACTAGATTAACTAGAAGGAAAGAAGATTCGAGTCGGAACTCGAATCCCGAAGGAAAACTAGATCGGTTGAAAGGAAAAGAAAATTCGAGTCGGAACTCGAATCTCGGAGGAAAACTAAATTAGTTGACACTGAATTTTAAAGTGTACTAGTGCAAACACCGGATTTTGAAAATGTGCCAATACAAGCATTATGTTTTGAAAAATTACCAGTACAAATACCGGGTTTTGGAAGATTACCAGTACGAGTGCTGGATTTTGGAAGATTACCAGTACGAGCACTGAATTTTGAAAGATTACCAGTACGAGCACTGGATTTTTAAAGGATACCAGTTCGAGCACTGAATTTTAAAAGGCTAGCAGTACGAGCATTGGATTTTGGAAGGATACCAGCATGAGCACTGGATTTTAAAAAAAAAGTACCCGCACGAACGCTGGGCTTTGAAAAAGTCTGACCAGTGAATACTGAATTTAGAAAGTTCGACCAGTAAAAACAGATTCAGGAAGTTCTACCAGTGAAAACTGGATTCAGGAAGTTCGACCAGTAAAAACCGGATTTAGGAAGTTCGACCAGTAAAATCCGGATTTAGGAAGTTCGACCAGTGAAAACCGGATTTAAGAAGTTCGACCAGTGAGAACTGGATTTAGAAAGTTCGACCAGTGAAAACTGGATTTAAGAAGTTCGACCAGTGAAAACCGGATTTAAGAAGTTCGACCAGTGAGAACTGGATTTAGAAAGTTCGACCAGTGAAAACTGGATTTAAGAAGTTCGACCAGTGAGAACTGGATTTAGAAAGTTTGACCAGTGAAAACTGGATTTAAGAAGTTCGAACAGTGAAAACCGGATTTAGGAAGTTCGACCAGTAAAAACCGGATTTTGGAAGTTCGACCAGTAAAAACCGGATTTAGGAATCACCCGAAGGTTGACCGGTAAAAATGGTTTTGATAAAAACTCGGCCCGCAGGACGAACTTGAAAAAGGTTGGTGTTTAGAAAGCGCTTGATGATTGTAATGTGAGATTTTCAATCTTTTACCCTCACGCTGACCTAGACAAATGCCACGAGTCTCAGAATTTATCCCTTATCCTAAATGGGTATTGGATTGATGCAAGTTGATGTATGCAAAAATGCAAATGAATGCATGCAAATGCAAAATGATGTGAATGAGTACACATGTGTGAAAAATGAGAGATTTGCTTGTACCTGCCCGCATACAGGATGTTTTGAAGACAAATTTTAAAATAATGCCCCAGTGTAATGGGGGAGTAAGATATTGGATGAAAGGATAAATAATTGATATTTGGGGAATGTTCTCTGAAGATAACAGTGGAAAGATTGACGATGTGCTTCTTGATGAATTCGGGAGTCACTCTGAAAGAGGTTACTCCTTGTAAAAAGACATTTTGTAAAGGAGAAATACAAAAGATGATGCCAAACTATGAAGAAGATTGATAATTTTATTTATGAAAGAGATGAGACCATGCCATCTATACAAAATGACGAAAGCAAAATGCAAGAATGAAAGAGTGATGTCCTTGTCGCTCTTAAGGGGCTGATGAGCTGGTTGCTTTATCTTCTTCTTTGCCTTCCATAAGGATATTTTTATCGATATAGTCTTGAATAATATTCCTGAGAATGAAACAGTACTCGGTATCATGCCCCATGGCCCGATGAAACTTGCAGAATTGATCTTTAAATCTTCCCCTAGTGATAGGAGGATCATCGACTCTTGGGAGCTTAATCATCTCTTTGGCCAACATATATTCAAGGATTTCTTCACGCGGTTGGTCTAGGGGAGTAAAGTCACGTTTAAAACTCCAGTTGTCGTGCTTCGACTTTTCTTGAGGTCTCGACCCTTGCTCAAAAGATCGCTGAGGTTGCTTATCATACTGGGGAATCGACTCACCTTTTTGCTCATTTTTGTTGGGGTTTGGTCCCCCTGGGCCAGAGCTATGATCTTTCACATTTCCCTTATAATGGTTCTTGTTGTTGCTGGTAGAGTAGGTAAAATGGGTTTTCTTGTTAGATTCCTGCTGACTGCTGCTTTTGGTGAATATGAAACCTTCATAAGATCCATTTTCCATACTCAACTCAATCCATTCAGCTCGTTCTGTAAGTTCTATGAAGCTCTTCGATGGAGATGTAGAAATCAGTCCCCTTAGGGGTTGCGAGAAGTTGCTCAGGATCAAAGATAGTGCGTGTTCTTCTGCTATTGGCTCACGCATCTTATTGCAAGCGGATCTCCATCTGTGAATGAAATTCCTGGCCTTCTCGTTTTCCTTCTGCCTCAGACTACAGAGATGACTGAGAGTCGGGAGTGCTTCAACATTGAATAAAAAGCGCTCAATAAACAAATTGACCACTTTATCAAACTCTTTCAGCTCTATGGGATTAATATGCTCTGAATAACATTTTGCTGCAATACCCTCCAGACTGCGAGGGAAACAAAGAAATAAGGCTCGGTTATTCCTCCTGAACTTGAAACACTCTGAAAAGAAAAGGGCGAGGTGTGACTTTGGGTCACCCGAACCATCAAACTTAATGAATTTCTTGGGGAGGTTATCGAGATCATCATCCCCATCCAGTGCATCATAGAAGTCTTCACTTGTAAAGACTCTTTTGCCCTTGTCACGAGCTTGAAGATCCTTAACCATCTTCATCACATCTTTCAGTTGTGACTGCGTAGGGTCGTCAACTGACTGATTCTTGGATTTGTAGACCGACCCCTGCCCCTGAGTCGACCTTCTGAATTCTTGCTTGTTTTCATACTCTTTGTCAGTATCATCTGCTGATTCTGACTCATCAGACATTTCCTCATGGCGATTCTGCTTTTTAATGATTTTCACATTCTTGGTTGTGTGATTCCTATCCTTCTGTTTGATCTGAGTCTGTTCACCACTGGCTTCAGCTTGCTCTGCCAGCATCTTGGTCATCATTTTTTTGAACATGACGTACATTTGGGGATCGATGCCATCATCCGCCTGCTGACCCTGTCTCTGGATGGATCGAGGTGAGTCCATCTCTTCTTTTGAAGCTACTGAGTACGCGACGCCTTCAACTGATGTGGTTTTCTTTTTCGATCTTGTATGAACTATCGGGTATCACAAATGTTCTCTTGGATGTTGCTGATGCTCTCTGCAGGGCAGAACTGATGGTTAGGCTTCTGAAGGAAATTTGGTTTGGAGGAAAATATTTGTTGAGAATTTTGGTAGACAATTGAAAGAGTATCCCATTACTAGGGATTGAGTCGTCGCTGGAATTACGACAATTGCGCTGCTATTCTTTGCAAAATAAACAACTGGAAATATGCCTTGTTACCTAGGCGAGGTCGTCAAAGCAAGATGAGATGTAAAATAAAGGAATTTTATTGAGGGGAAAAACATGATTTTATCAATAATACTCTTGACAGAGAGGAGGGGGAGAGACAATTTTCCACCACTCCAGATAGTCAGAAGATACACGGGGACCAGGAAAAATGGTAAGACTGACAAAGGAATCCCAGCCATGTCTGGCAGAATGGTATGCTCTGGACCACTGATCTGATGCGAGATCGAACTCTGGCTGAACCCCGGCTAGTGGACGAATCTCTACGCGCTTCTGCCTCTGAGAGAACTGCCTGACACACCGCTCTGGATGATAGTATGCGCAGAAAAACGGGCCAAGTAGCCTGAATCGCTTGCCGTATGCATAAGTGGATCTGGGAGGTGATTCCTGACGATTAAAGTAGTCCCATACGACTTCTTCCTCCTGAAGGTTGTCGAGCAAGAACCGGTATCGCGCAACTGGAAGAAGCTTTTCACCATTGTATCTAAAGGAACTGGCTCGGACTGGCACATGTCGGAGAAACCAAGACTGCAAGGCATAGGTGCATCCTTCGACTAGGATCGACTCTCCGAGTGCGAAACGAGTCAACCCTCGGTATAGAAAGGCGAGTGCGGCCATGGCTATTGAGAGGCGGCTGGTCTGTCGACTTCCCCATCTCCTTAGAAGCTGAACTATTCTGATATCCATGTAATTTCGTCCATCGGGAAAGAAAGCTAATCCCACCGTGCACAGAACCATCGCGTGCTGAATTCTCTCTCGAGCTGTTCTGGACAGCGAGCTGACTTCCACAAATGTCCCATACTGTCGATAGATTTCGAGCAGATCCACATATTCATTTCCATCTTCTTCTATCAATGGCCAAGACTTGCGTCCTGTCATGCGAGCTAAGGCATCCTTAGGGTCCAGACTCTTAACATTAATCAGAAACTGTTTCTCCAATGGATCTCCAAGCTGACCGGCTGGCTCGGGCAATCCCATAATCTATGAAAATTCATCCATCAGTACTGTCATCTCGCCCCACAAGAACCAGAAGGTAGAAGTGCTCGGATTCCACCGCTCTGCTAGTGCATGAATCAAGTTGCCGTTGACTGTCTGCTTTCCCACTGCGGACGCCAGTTCCAATCCACATTCGTCCAGATGGTCCGGAAACATACGAGAGAAGTTCTTGAACCATGAATAATACCACTGGGGAAAGAAGGATCCGGTGCTGAGGACTCGATGTTCGGGAAGACTTTGTCGCACCTCGTAGGAGATGTGACCCTCAGGGAAGACTGAATCAAGCTGACTGGATGCCATCGGACTGGAAGACATGGAAATTGGAGTAAGACTTGGAAAATACAGGAATTTTGAGGAAAATGCAGGCAGGATAAAAATAAAGCAGGAAATTCGAGATCCAGAAGACAGGAAAGATGGGAAATCACCTGGAGTTTTGAAGGAAATGAAGGGAAATTTGGAAAATCGTCCAGAGTTTGATGAAATATGAAGAAATAAATGGAAAATGAAGTATTTTGGAAAATCGTCCAAGATTTAAAACATGGACAGTACATGGACATAGATTGGGGAATTTTGAGAAAATTGTCCAGTATTTTAGAAAATTGGGAAAAATATGGAAAATAAAAAGGAAATAACATATTCAATCAAATTCTGCATAAACAAGTATGCACAAACAGCATTCCCTAAAAGCTGACTCTAGATGCAAAAATTTTGAAATGGCTGTGGGACCTTAATCCTAACTCGAAGGTTCAGATCAATTGTATCCAATCCAGTTATGCCTATATACTCAAGCCAAGGCTCGATGTACGTGGCATAAAATCAAATTCTTCGGTTCTAGGTTCAAGTTTTCCAACATCCTTGAGCACCTGCCGATATACGTTGGACTATGGCCCTTGGTACGTGGCAGGGGGGTTTTCACCCAAATAAGTGGCCCAGTTGTGAGGCTCTGTCCCGAACTATGGTTCTGGAAGAGAGCCCATCAACGTGAAGACCGGGACAATATAGGTGGGGGTGGTTTTTGAAAGCATGAGCTCATGCAATCAAATCAGAAGGCTCTAAAACCTAAAGAGATAGAGATTTTGAAATATTTGAAGAAGCAAACATTGTTTTCATACAATTCCTAAATTGAGGAGTGTTGTATTAGACCTAAGTCTATGTGAGCATGAATAATTCTCCTCAATATGGTCCTACCAAACCATACCTAGTCTATATGCATTCCATGTCAGCTGGGTTCAAGTCTAGGCTCCTAGGTTCACATGATATCATAAAGCAAAGCTGGCATTCCATGGAAATCGATTTTGACAATTTGAACTAAGTAGAGCATTAGATTGATCAGGCGAAGACAGGTCCCATCACGGTCAACAAACCTGTTATCATCGCAAAATTTTTACTTTTGCAAATCAAACTGACCTTTGAAAAAGATTTTGAAAATAACTCGCCTCCGTTTAAAATGCAAGAAAATTCCGAAGAATGGGACTCGCCTGTCGGTACGAGGTTCAATCGTTCCTGCCACCTTTAACAGGGGTAATTGAACCAAGGATCAATCTTATGCTCTGCTCTATTCAACTTGTCTAAATCATATTCTAATTTCTAAATGCACATAGAATCAGGCATGTGCTATGAATTTTCTGAAAATGCTCATTTTGAAAACATGATGTTTGCTTTGAATGATTGAAATATTTAGAAAATGTAAATCTTGGAAAATCGTGAATTGGGATTTGAAATATACTTCTGAGAGAAATAAAAATCGATTTTGAGGAATCCTTGACATTTGGTGAAAATCGATTCTGAGAGACTTGGTTTCTCTGAATTCAAACTTGGAAATTGAAATTCTAACTTAGAAAATTTGAATTTGGAACTTGGGAAATACTTGAAATATTCTTTGAAATTCAATGCTTTTGGGAAAATCGATTTTGCTATAAGACTTGGGAGATTTTGAGAAAATGAACTTCTTTGAATTGAGATTTGAATTGGAATTGGCAAATGCATGAAATGAATGAATATGGATTTGAGGAATTGAGAAATACTTTTTGTATTTTTGAAAAATGCAGTGCATTTTGAAGTTAGCCTAAGAGTGTAGGCTGAATGTGGCTAATGTGAAGATCATAAATCTAAGTATCATTCGTATTCTGACTATGGCCATAAATACAAATTCCACAAAGTTTATAAACTTCATAGAAGCTAGTGCATGTGCCATTCGTGTAGACCATGGTGAATTTGTAAAAATATGCATGAATCATCATCCATCACACATTAAAATTATAAAAAAAATAAACTATATGCAATGCAACCTAAGCTAAGCAGGAAATATAAATTCTTATTCCAAAGTTTAATTACAAATTACATCACTATTGAAATTTAAATACATGAAAAATAAAGTCTTCAATGTACCTGCAAAACTAGAGAACTTGGTTAATGAATATATGTTGGCTTTTCTAGATTTATCCAACAATATCAGGAAATTGTTGGATTTTGCTAGATATAAGCCTTTTTGCCATGATTCCCTTAAATCAAAATGATAAAATATGAAGAAATAATAAAGGTAAAATATGAAATTTCGAAATTGGGGTCAAAATGACCAAAATACCCCTAATAACAAGACTATGGCCTTGAAATTAGGGTTTTTAAAAAGATATTTTGATAAAATGCAACTTTTGAAATTTGAATGGAATAAACTCAAACCAAATATGCTATGACATGATTAAAAATATGAAATTAGGGTTAGGGATTTTGAAATTTAGGTTAAATGACCAAATTGCCCCCGATAGCAAGACTATGGCCTTGAAATCAGGGTTTTTAGAAAGAGATTTTGGTAAAAACTTAGGTTTTATGCACTAAATGAAATCAAATGAGCACAAAATTAAACCTAAAGCATCCTAATATGATTATGAATATGATTGAACCCTAAAAATATATGCTTATGCACGAAAATCCAATAATATCACAAATTTTGTGATTTTTGCAGTGTTTTTGGATCTTTCAGGAACCCGGTTTTGCAATTTGCTTAATTCAGCCATCAAATGGATTCTAAAATCCATAAAAATTGGTACCTGCACTTGTTATAACCCTAATGTCGAATTGAAATTATAAAAATAATTTTTTTGACATTAAATTAATCCGAAAATTGCATTAAACCCTAAAATATGCTATTTTTGACCCAATTCACCAACCAGTTTCAATCCAAGACCTGAGCCAGGGGTCAAATCTCCATGAAAATTTATGAAATTTTACAGAGACTTACTAGAAAAAAAAATAGAGATTTCCCAATTTACAGATCAGAAAAATAATCTCCGGTTAGGGAGAAACCCTTCCGGCAATCTGAGCTGACATATTTTACTTTTAACAGGGATTAAAACGGCTACTTCAGATTGAAAATACAAACATAAATAGCAAACCTAAAAAAAATCTCTGAAATTTTAGTTTAGATAGAAAAATAACAATACTCACTTTTTACAGATCTAAAATAGGATCTGTGGTTTGGGATTTATGACTAACACAAGTCTGATTAGGGTTTTGGTAAACCCTAACGAGTTTTAAATTTAACAACAGATTCTCTGAAAAGGGAAAAATACTAAACAGTGGTCAAAAAATCCTAAAACTTCACAGAAGATAGATCTATTCAATGTGAATCCATAGCACTTTACAGATCTAAAATCGGATATAAGATGAGAGAAATATCATCACAGCAAGTTACCTTCTTTATTTTAACCACGATTTTAAAGCTTTAAAACCCCGATTTGATGTCTGATTTTTTTGACAGGGTTCCCGAGGTCCAAAACCTCTGATTGTTTTTCAGTAACTCAATAACATATGCATGCATCACATATAAAAAAATCAGAAATAAACAATGAGTGCTTCAATCCAAAATAACATTATCTTTACTGTTCTAAACCTAAAGCACACAGAAATTTAAGAAACTTGACAAACCATGCATTAACTAATGTAAATAAATAAAATAAACCATAAAACAGTAAATAAAACTTATTTCTATGCTATAGAACGTAAAATAAACATAAATAAACCATGAAAATAAAATAAAAACAGGGAATCAATGGCTGGAATTTGATATCACCTTTAAAACATAGATTTAACCCATTAAAAGGGGTAAATCATATATTTTATTGGTTAATAATGTAAAGAATCATATTAAAATCAATTCTAATGGATTAAAATCTCTGTAAATCATCCAAAACAGGGTTAAATCACCTTCTTGGATCGTTCTTGTTGATTCTTGATGGTTCTTGAGGTTGAATCCATGGTTTAATCCATGAAGATGATGGTACCAATGGCTAAATCATGTTTAAAACAATGAAAAACATTAAATAAAAACTAAAAATTAGAGAAAATAGTTACCTAGAGGTTGCTGCAATGGAGGAAGGGCTGTAGAGGAGAGAGAAGCTCCAAGAAGTTCCAAGAGGAGAGATGGAAAAATCGTCCCCCCCTATGGGGGCTTTTTATAGAAAATTTTTAGGTTAAAAATTTTGGAATTTTGGAAAATTTGGACTCTTCTAAGGGGGGCGATTTTGGGGTGGAGTTACCTATCTACCCCTAGTCTAAATTATCCTAAATAATTCCTAATTAACCCCTAGCCTATCCTAGAAAACCCCCAAATGTGGTGCCACTTGGCATTTTCTCACATTGGGTTTTTAAAACTCCTTTAAAAACCTTTAAAAACACTAGTTTTAAAAACTAACTTTCAAAAATGAGTTTTTCAAAATGGTTTTGACTCTTCTAAACCTCTAACACTAACTAAGACATCCACTAACCCTAGTCTAGCCCTGACTGACTCGAATATGGCGCCACCCCGAGTGGGCCCTACTTGAGTTTTTACAAAAAGATGATTTTAAAACTTGAAATTGAAGGAGTTTTCAAAAGCTTTTCAAAAGCAAACTTTGAAATTGAAATTTTTGAAATGGTATAGGATCCTAACTGAGTTAGAATTCCTCTGGATATGGTGCCAACTGAGTGGGCCCACATCGAGTTTTTATAAATTTTGAAATAAACACTGAAAATGGCTTTGAAAAAGGGTTAAAATCGACATTTGAAATTCAAGATCTTTGAAAATAGGGTCTCAAGCGAACTGGAACTCCGAGTTAGAGTCCTGAACTCTTAGGACTCTGAGATTTTAGATTTTAAAAGCCAAATAAAAGAATTTTCAAAAGATTTTATCAAGAAATGATGAAATAAGTCAGAAAACACAGTTAGGGTTAGACTCCTAACTCGACCGAACTCTAAAATAGAGTCCTGAACTAACTGGACTCTGTAAAATGACCTAAATTTTGAAAATAATCGGAAAAGACTAAAAATGGAAGTAAAACAGACTTAAAAACCAGACTTCTGACCGGATTAGGACTCTGAGACAGAGTCCTGATCGGACTCAAACTTTCAAAAATTTGAGAAATTTGATGAATAGAGGAATTCTGAAGCGACACCACCTCAATGGGTCTCATCTGTGAATTGAAATCGATTAAAATTTGAATTTGAAATGAATCCAGATTGTTTTCTGAGAAAATATTTCGAAATATAAAGTCCTGGGGTTGGAAAATGACAGAGTATTGAATAAAAACCCAGGTTTTGAAATTGATTTTGAAATAAAGCTTTAAAATTCAAATCTGGATTGAATGTTTTGAAATAGGAGTGCTGGATCTCGAAAATGAGATGCAATGACATGCAATGCTATGCAGAATACATGCAATGACATGCAATGATCTGTAATGACTTATGAAATGGACAAACACTGGAAGAGGGTGAAAATTTGGGGTGTTTACAGATGCCCCTCTTTGCTGCTAAGCCGGTTGAAAGCCGAGCTTAGTGGCAAACAAAACACACCAAATTTGGATTATAAAAATGCCCCAGTTAGATGAATCTGACTGGGTATGAAAGAATTAGTTCAAGTGATGATGATAGATATGAAATGGAGAATAAGGAGAAAATTTTACTTCAGAAAGAAGTGAGATTCAGGTTTTGCCCTTAACCTGGATGGGACGGGAAATACCTCGTATGGAACGAAGCTCAGGCTTAACCCTTAACCTGACCGGGTTGAAAATGAAATACCTCATCAAAGGAGGCTCAGGTTTGTACCCTTGACCTGATCGGGTGGAAAATGAAATACCTCATCAAAGGAGGCTCAGGTTTATACCCTTAACCTGATTGGGCAGAAAATGGAATACCTCATCAAAGGAGGCTCAGGTTTATACCCTTAACCTGATTGGGCAGAAAATGAAATACCTCATCAAAGGAGGCTCAGGTTTATACCCTTAACCTGATTGGGCAGAAAATGAAATACCTCACCAAAGGAGGCTCAGGTTTGTACCCTTAACCTGATCGGGCAGAAAATGAAATACCTCATCAAAGGAGGCTCAGGTTTATACCCTTAACCTGATTGGACAGAAAATGAAATACCTCACCAAAGGAGGCTCAGGTTTGTACCCTTAACCTGATCGGGTAGAAAATGGAATACCTCATCAAAGGAGGCTCAGGTTTATACCCTTAACCTGATTGGGCAGAAAATGGAATACCTCATCAAAGGAGGCCCAGGTTTATACCCTTAACCTGATTGGGCAAAAAAATGAAATACCTCATCAAAGGAGGCTCAGGTTTATACCCTTATCCTGATTGGGCAGAAAATGAAATACCTCATCAAAGGAGGCCCAGGTTTGTACCCTTATCCTGATTGGGCAGAAAATGGACGGAATCCTCGAAAGAAGAGACCGTGATGGAACCTTCGGATTTCCGCACAATGAGTCTGATAGGGGTTTTGCAAAATGAAGGAAATTGGGGTCCCTAAAGTTTGAAAAGGGATTGATTTTGGGCGCCTCATTGCTGAGACTAATTAAATTTTGAAATTGCCTTTTGCTGAAATTGGTGGCTTAACCTCAAGCCGAAATGGGACTGTCTATGGGGGAACAGTGGGGACAGAGAGAAGTATGCGAATCTGAGAGCCTGTGCGCTCAGATTATACCAAAGAAGGGAAGGAATCTTGAAAACTCCCGTTATCAAGTCCTAAAAGGGATAACAACTGATGTCAGAATGTGTCAAAGATGAACCTCAAGCTCTCGCTTCACGCCAGGATAGCTAGAAGATATTGTCAAAATGTTGAAAATTGTTGTTGATTCAAAATAATTGAAAATGATGCACTTTGTTTTGAAAGTATTCCCTCTTTTCTACCTGAAGTATTACCTCCGACTAGGCTTAACTCCGTAGAATCAAGATTCGAATTCAAATTGCTTGCGATTGGCTTTCTTTCAAGGAAGCTATCAATTTCCTTGATATGGACGGAAAAGAAAGTATTCTTGATATTGCGAGAGCTATTAGTGAAAGAATATTGATAAAAGAATTTCACAAAATTAAAGAAGATTCTTGATAGATTTGGCAGTCTGATATCCTGGGATTCTTTTCTCATGATGATCTTTCTGCACTCTCTTTTTAGCAGATTGGAGCTCTCTTGGATTTTTTGGGAATTACATCATCCTTCATTTTGGAGATGTCCTGACTTTTCTCTCTTTTTTTCTTGGGAAGGGTACGTCACAAACTCCTTCATCTCAGAGATGTTCCGATCCTTCTTTTCTCTCAGAGATTATCTTGATAGTTATTGGCTCATTGGTTGGGAATCTCTTGATGATAGCTAGAATCAAATATCTTTTAGGGTTTGTCGGTAGGCTCATCACACTCGCCTTCATCTCGACGGTGATCTGAACTTTCCCTGGAAGGATCCGTCACAAACTCCGTCATCTTGGAGATGATCCAAATCTTCTTTGGCCCCGGGGGTCGACTCGCTTAATTCGCCTTCATCTTGACGACAATTGAGAGATCCCTTTTGCAGATATTTAATTGCAGCTTAGGTGATTGAGGAGATATAAAAATTGAGTGGATTTTTCTGTGTCACCCAGGATATTTCGACTGCTTTATTTTTCAAGAATGGTCTTTAAAAATGTGCCATTGACTGCGATCAATATCAATCACTCATGGCTTTGCAACAACATTGAATTCTCTTTGCTGGCCATATCGGGGATTTATTCTTCATCCTTTTGGTTGGCCAATAGAAAGATTTTGAACTTTGAATCCCTTTTCGCGAAAGCTTTGTCCTTTCGGAAGTAATACTGAGGGTATTCTGAGGTAATAATTTTGTGCAATAAAGATTTTTGAAATCAACAAATATTTAGTGACAAATTGGCAAAACTTTCTTGAAATCCTTTTGTGAAAGCGAGCATTTGAAGCACAACGCAACACATCCATGACAAAAATTCTTTTCTCCTTTCCCCAAAGGAGAAGATTCAGAAATTGGAATTGGGAATTACTCCTCTCTTCCCTGAAGAGGAGGTGTTTGCAAAACGAACTTTCGAAGAGAAATTAAGCTTTCGTCAAAACTTCCTAACATTAGGCTTCTCTTATGGAAAGGGGTCCGGAATTGGTGAGGTTGGTAAATTGGTCGTGAAGGAACGAGTTCATCACACTCTCCCTGAAAAGAGGGTCCTTCATGATGAAATGGCTTAGTCTGAAATTATGGGGCCACAAGAAAAACAAGTCTCCGTCGAGTCTCTCCCTATAAAAAAGGCTCCTTGTGTGAAATTTGGAATTTTGTCTTGCAAACGGTTCACAAAGACACAAGTCCCTTCAAACTCTCCCTGAAAAGGGGCTAAGTGAACGAATTGGATAGCATGCGAAAAGAGCGAGCTCCCTCGAACTCTCCCTATACAAAGGGTCTCTCGCAAGAGAAATTTTTGGAATTGGGTATTAGGTGACCAAAAGGTCGAAATTTGGAAATTGGAATTTTGAAATTTGATATTTGAAAATTGGAAATTGGGAATTTTGGAAATTGATTGGCTAAAACAGTCGAAATTGTGAATTGGTTTACTGAGAACGACATGGGTTCTGTAGGGATTCGACCTACGAACTATATATTCCATAGGGATTTAACCTAAGGATCATAGTTTAAGAAGGAATGATTCCAACTTGTGAGCTTTGAATGGACCAGGTGCTAAACTGGGTTTTTGAGGGAAGATTCGAATCGGAATTCAACTCTTCAAGGAAAACTAGATGAATTGGATTTTGAAAGAGAATTCGAGTCAGAACTCGAGTCTTCTAGACCAACTCTGAAGGAAAGGAAAACTCGGATCGGAACCCGAATCTTTGAAGGAAAACTAGATCCATCGTGGAAGGAGAAGAAATTCGAGTCGGAACCCGAATCCTAAAGGCAAACTGGATCAACTAGAAGGAAGAAGATTCGAATCGGAACTCGAATCTCGAAGGAAAACTAAACCGGTTAGAAGGAAAGGAAATTCGAGTCGGAACTCGAATTCCGAAGGAAAACTAGATTAACTAGAAGGAAAGAAGATTCGAGTCGGAACTCGAATCCCGAAGGAAAACTAGATCGGTTGAAAGGAAAAGAAAATTCGAGTCGGAACTCGAATCTCGGAGGAAAACTAAATTAGTTGACACTGAATTTTAAAGTGTACTAGTGCAAACACCGGATTTTGAAAATGTGCCAATACAAGCATTATGTTTTGAAAAATTACCAGTACAAATACCGGGTTTTGGAAGATTACCAGTACGAGTGCTGGATTTTGGAAGATTACCAGTACGAGCACTGGATTTTGAAAGATTACCAGTACGAGCACTGGATTTTTAAAGGATACCAGTTCGAGCACTGAATTTTAAAAGGCTACCAGTACGAGCATTGGATTTTGGAAGGATACCAGCATGAGCACTGGATTTTAAAAAAAAAGTACCCGCACGAACGCTGGGCTTTGAAAAAGTCTGACCAGTGAATACTGAATTTAGAAAGTTCGACCAGTAAAAACAGATTCAGGAAGTTCTACCAGTGAAAACTGGATTCAGGAAGTTCGACCAGTAAAAACCGGATTTAGGAAGTTCGACCAGTAAAATCCGGATTTAGGAAGTTCGACCAGTGAAAACCGGATTTAAGAAGTTCGACCAGTGAGAACTGGATTTAGAAAGTTCGACCAGTGAAAACTGGATTTAAGAAGTTCGACCAGTGAAAACCGGATTTAAGAAGTTCGACCAGTGAGAACTGGATTTAGAAAGTTCGACCAGTGAAAACTGGATTTAAGAAGTTCGACCAGTGAGAACTGGATTTAGAAAGTTCGACCAGTGAAAACTGGATTTAAGAAGTTCGAACAGTGAAAACCGGATTTAGGAAGTTCGACCAGTAAAAACCGGATTTTGGAAGTTCGACCAGTAAAAACCGGATTTAGGAATCACCCGAAGGTTGACCGGTAAAAATGGTTTTGATAAAAACTCGGCCCGCAGGACGAACTTGAAAAAGGTTGGTGTTTAGAAAGCGCTTGATGATTGTAATGTGAGATTTTCAATCTTTTACCCTCACGCTGACCTAGACAAATGCCACGAGTCTCAGAATTTATCCCTTATCCTAAATGGGTATTGGATTGATGCAAGTTGATGTATGCAAAAATGCAAATGAATGCATGCAAATGCAAAATGATGTGAATGAGTACACATGTGTGAAAAATGAGAGATTTGCTTGTACCTGCCCGCATACAGGATGTTTTGAAGACAAATTTTAAAATAATGCCCCAGTGTAATGGGGGAGTAAGATATTGGATGAAAGGATAAATAATTGATATTTGGGGAATGTTCTCTGAAGATAACAGTGGAAAGATTGACGATGTGCTTCTTGATGAATTCGGGAGTCACTCTGAAAGAGGTTACTCCTTGTAAAAAGACATTTTGTAAAGGAGAAATACAAAAGATGATGCCAAACTATGAAGAAGATTGATAATTTTATTTATGAAAGAGATGAGACCATGCCATCTATACAAAATGACGAAAGCAAAATGCAAGAATGAAAGAGTGATGTCCTTGTCGCTCTTAAGGGGCTGATGAGCTGGTTGCTTTATCTTCTTCTTTGCCTTCCATAAGGATATTTTTATCGATATAGTCTTGAATAATATTCCTGAGAACGAAACAGTACTCGGTATCATGCCCCATGGCCCGATGAAACTTGCAGAATTGATCTTTAAATCTTCCCCTAGTGATAGGAGGATCATCGACTCTTGGGAGCTTAATCATCTCTTTGGCCAACATATATTCAAGGATTTCTTCACGCGGTTGGTCTAGGGGAGTAAAGTCACGTTTAAAACTCCAGTTGTCGTGCTTCGACTTTTCTTGAGGTCTCGACCCTTGCTCAAAAGATCGCTGAGGTTGCTTATCATACTGGGGAATCGACTCACCTTTTTGCTCATTTTTGTTGGGGTTTGGTCCCCCTGGGCCAGAGCTATGATCTTTCACATTTCCCTTATAATGGTTCTTGTTGTTGCTGGTAGAGTAGGTAAAATGGGTTTTCTTGTTAGATTCCTGCTGACTGCTGCTTTTGGTGAATATGAAACCTTCATAAGATCCATTTTCCATACTCAACTCAATCCATTCAGCTCGTTCTGTAAGTTCTATGAAGCTCTTCGATGGAGATGTAGAAATCAGTCCCCTTAGGGGTTGCGAGAAGTTGCTCAGGATCAAAGATAGTGCGTGTTCTTCTGCTATTGGCTCACGCATCTTATTGCAAGCGGATCTCCATCTGTGAATGAAATTCCTGGCCTTCTCGTTTTCCTTCTGCCTCAGACTACAGAGATGATTGAGAGTCGGGAGTGCTTCAACATTGAATAAAAAGCGCTCAATAAACAAATTGACCACTTTATCAAACTCTTTCAGCTCTATGGGATTAATATGCTCTGAATAACATTTTGCTGCAATACCCTCCAGACTGCGAGGGAAACAAAGAAATAAGGCTCGGTTATTCCTCCTGAACTTGAAACACTCTGAAAAGAAAAGGGCGAGGTGTGACTTTGGGTCACCCGAACCATCAAACTTAATGAATTTCTTGGGGAGGTTATCGAGATCATCATCCCCATCCAGTGCATCATAGAAGTCTTCACTTGTAAAGACTCTTTTGCCCTTGTCACGAGCTTGAAGATCCTTAACCATCTTCATCACATCTTTCAGTTGTGACTGCGTAGGGTCGTCAACTGACTGATTCTTGGATTTGTAGACCGACCCCTGCCCCTGAGTCGACCTTCTGAATTCTTGCTTGTTTTCATACTCTTTGTCAGTATCATCTGCTGATTCTGACTCATCAGACATTTCCTCATGGCGATTCTGCTTTTTAATGATTTTCACATTCTTGGTTGTGTGATTCCTATCCTTCTGTTTGATCTGAGTCTGTTCACCACTGGCTTCAGCTTGCTCTGCCAGCATCTTGGTCATCATTTTTTTGAACATGACGTACATTTGGGGATCGATGCCATCATCTGCCTGCTGACCCTGTCTCTGGATGGATCGAGGTGAGTCCATCTCTTCTTTTGAAGCTACTGAGTACGCGACGCCTTCAACTGATGTGGTTTTCTTTCTCGATCTTGTATGAACCATCGGGTATCACAAATGTTCTCTTGGATGTTGCTGATGCTCTCTGCAGGGCAGAACTGATGGTTAGGCTTCTGAAGGAAATTTGGTTTGGAGGAAAATATTTGTTGAGAATTTTGGTAGACAATTGAAAGAGTATCCCATTACTAGGGATTGAGTCGTCGCTGGAATTACGACAATTGCGCTGCTATTCTTTGCAAAATAAACAACTGGAAATATGCCTTGTTACCTAGGCGAGGTCGTCAAAGCAAGATGAGATGTAAAATAAAGGAATTTTATTGAGGGGAAAAACATGATTTTATCAATAATACTCTTGACAGAGGGGAGGGGGAGAGACAATTTTCCACCACTCCAGATAGTCAGAAGATACACGGGGACCAGGAAAAATGGTAAGACTGACAAAGGAATCCCAGCCATGTCTGGCAGAATGGTATGCTCTGGACCACTGATCTGATGCGAGATCGAACTCTGGCAGAACCCCGGCTAGTGGACGAATCTCTACGCGCTTCTGCCTCTGAGAGAACTGCCTGACACACCGCTCTGGATGATAGTATGCGCAGAAAAATGGGCCAAGTAGCCTGAATCGCTTGCCGTATGCATAAGTGGATCTGGGAGGTGATTCCTGACGATTAAAGTAGTCCCATACGACTTCTTCCTCCTGAAGGTTGTCGAGCAAGAACCGGTATCGCGCAACTGGAAGAAGCTTTTCACCATTGTATCTAAAGGAACTGGCTCGGACTGGCACATGTCGGAGAAACCAAGACTGCAAGGCATAGGTGCATCCTTCGACTAGGATCGACTCTCCGAGTGCGAAACGAGTCAACCCTCGGTATAGAAAGGCGAGTGCGGCCATGGCTATTGAGAGGCGGCTGGTCTGTCGACTTCCCCATCTCCTTAGAAGCTGAACTATTCTGATATCCATGTAATTTCGTCCATCGGGAAAGAAAGCTAATCCCACCGTGCACAGAACCATCGCGTGCTGAATTCTCTCTCGAGCTGTTCTGGACAGCGAGCTGACTTCCACAAATGTCCCATACTGTCGATAGATTTCGAGCAGATCCACATATTCATTTCCATCTTCTTCTATCAATGGCCAAGACTTGCGTCCTGTCATGCGAGCTAAGGCATCCTTAGGGTCCAGACTCTTAACATTAATCAGAAACTGTTTCTCCAATGGATCTCCAAGCTGACCGGCTGGCTCGGGCAATCCCATAATCTATGAAAATTCATCCATCAGTACTGTCATCTCGCCCCACAAGAACCAGAAGGTAGAAGTGCTCGGATTCCACCGCTCTGCTAGTGCATGAATCAAGTTGCCGTTGACTGTCTGCTTTCCCACTGCGGACGCCAGTTCCAATCCACATTCGTCCAGATGGTCCGGAAACATACGAGAGAAGTTCTTGAACCATGAATAATACCACTGGGGAAAGAAGGATCCGGTGCTGAGGACTCGATGTTCGGGAAGACTTTGTCGCACCTCGTAGGAGATGTGACCCTCAGGGAAGACTGAATCAAGCTGACTGGATGCCATCGGACTGGAAGACATGGAAATTGGAGTAAGACTTGGAAAATACAGGAATTTTGAGGAAAATGCAGGCAGGATAAAAATAAAGCAGGAAATTCGAGATCCAGAAGACAGGAAAGATGGGAAATCACCTGGAGTTTTGAAGGAAATGAAGGGAAATTTGGAAAATCGTCCAGAGTTTGATGAAATATGAAGAAATAAATGGAAAATGAAGTATTTTGGAAAATCGTCCAAGATTTAAAACATGGACAGTACATGGACATAGATTGGGGAATTTTGAGAAAATTGTCCAGTATTTTAGAAAATTGGGAAAAATATGGAAAATAAAAAGGAAATAACATATTCAATCAAATTCTGCATAAACAAGTATGCACAAACAGCATTCCCTAAAAGCTGACTCTAGATGCAAAAATTTTGAAATGGCTGTGGGACCTTAATCCTAACTCGAAGGTTCAGATCAATTGTATCCAATCCAGTTATGCCTATATACTCAAGCCAAGGCTCGATGTACGTGGCATAAAATCAAATTCTTCGGTTCTAGGTTCAAGTTTTCCAACATCCTTGAGCACCTGCCGATATACGTTGGACTATGGCCCTTGGTACGTGGCAGGGGGGTTTTCACCCAAATAAGTGGCCCAGTTGTGAGGCTCTGTCCCGAACTATGGTTCTGGAAGAGAGCCCAGCAACGTGAAGACCGGGACAATATAGGTGGGGGTGGTTTTTGAAAGCATGAGCTCATGCAATCAAATCAGAAGGCTCTAAAACCTAAAGAGATAGAGATTTTGAAATATTTGAAGAAGCAAACATTGTTTTCATACAATTCCTAAATTGAGGAGTGTTGTATTAGACCTAAGTCTATGTGAGCATGAATAATTCTCCTCAATATGGTCCTACCAAACCATACCTAGTCTATATGCATTCCATGTCAGCTGGGTTCAAGTCTAGGCTCCTAGGTTCACATGATATCATAAAGCAAAGCTGGCATTCCATGGAAATCGATTTTGACAATTTGAACTAAGTAGAGCATTAGATTGATCAGGCGAAGACAGGTCCCATCACGGTCAACAAACCTGTTATCATCGCAAAATTTTTACTTTTGCAAATCAAACTGACCTTTGAAAAAGATTTTGAAAATAACTCGCCTCCGTTTAAAATGCAAGAAAATTCCGAAGAATGGGACTCGCCTGTCGGTACGAGGTTCAATCGTTCCTGCCACCTTTAACAGGGGTAATTGAACCAAGGATCAATCTTATGCTCTGCTCTATTCAACTTGTCTAAATCATATTCTAATTTCTAAATGCACATAGAATCAGGCATGTGCTATGAATTTTCTGAAAATGCTCATTTTGAAAACATGATGTTTGCTTTGAATGATTGAAATATTTAGAAAATGTAAATCTTGGAAAATCGTGAATTGGGATTTGAAATATACTTCTGAGAGAAATAAAAATCGATTTTGAGGAATCCTTGACATTTGGTGAAAATCGATTCTGAGAGACTTGGTTTCTCTGAATTCAAACTTGGAAATTGAAATTCTAACTTAGAAAATTTGAATTTGGAACTTGGGAAATACTTGAAATATTCTTTGAAATTCAATGCTTTTGGGAAAATCGATTTTGCTATAAGACTTGGGAGATTTTGAGAAAATGAACTTCTTTGAATTGAGATTTGAATTGGAATTGGCAAATGCATGAAATGAATGAATATGGATTTGAGGAATTGAGAAATACTTTTTGTATTTTTGAAAAATGCAGTGCATTTTGAAGTTAGCCTAAGAGTGTAGGCTGAATGTGGCTAATGTGAAGATCATAAATCTAAGTATCATTCGTATTCTGACTATGACCATAAATACAAATTCCACCAAGTTTATAAACTTCATAGAAGCTAGTGCATGTGCCATTCGTGTAGACCATGGTGAATTTGTAAAAATATGCATGAATCATCATCCATCACACATTAAAATTATAAAAAAAATAAACTATATGCAATGCAACCTAAGCTAAGCAGGAAATATAAATTCTTATTCCAAAGTTTAATTACAAATTACATCACTATTGAAATTTAAATACATGAAAAACAAAGTCTTCAATGTACCTGCAAAACTAGAGAACTTGGTTAATGAATATATGTTGGCTTTTCTAGATTTATCCAACAATATCAGGAAATTGTTGGATTTTGCTAGATATAAGCCTTTTTGCCATGATTCCCTTAAATCAAAATGATAAAATATGAAGAAATAATAAAGGTAAAATATGAAATTTCAAAATTGGGGTCAAAATGACCAAAATACCCCTAATAACAAGACTATGGCCTTGAAATTAGGGTTTTTAAAAAGATATTTTGATAAAATGCAAGTTTTGAAATTTGAATGGAATAAACTCAAACCAAATATGCTATGACATGATTAAAAATATGAAATTAGGGTTAGGGATTTCGAAATTTAGGTTAAATGACCAAATTGCCCCCGATAGCAAGACTATGGCCTTGAAATCAGGGTTTTTAGAAAGAGATTTTGGTAAAAACTTAGGTTTTATGCACTAAATGAAATCAAATGAGCACAAAATTAAACCTAAAGCATCCTAATATGATTATGAATATGATTGAACCCTAAAAATATATGCTTATGCACGAAAATCCAATAATATCACAAATTTTGTGATTTTTGCAGTGTTTTTGGATCTTTCAGGAACCCGGTTTTGCAATTTGCTTAATTCAGCCATCAAATGGATTCTAAAATCCATAAAAATTGGTACCTGCACTTGTTATAACCCTAATGTCGAATTGGAATTATAAAAATAATTTTTTTGACATTAAATTAATCCGAAAATTGCATTAAACCCTAAAATATGCTATTTTTGACCTAATTCACCAACCAGTTTCAATCCAAGACCTGAACCAGGGGTCAAATCTCCATGGAAATTTATGAAATTTTACAGAGACATACTAGAAAGAAAAATAAAGATTTCCCAATTTACAGATCGGAAAAATAATCTCCGGTTAGGGAGAAACCCTTCCGGCAATCTGAACTGACATATTTTACTTTTAACAGGGATTAAAACGGCTACTTCAGATTGAAAATACAAACATAAATAGCAAACCTAAACAAAAATCTCTGAAATTTTAGTTTAGACAGAAAAATAACAATACTCACTTTTTACAGATCTAAAATCGGATCTGTGGTTTGGGATTTATGACTAACACAAGTCTGATTAGGGTTTTGGTAAACCCTAACGAGTTTTAAATTTAACAACAGATTCTCTGAAAAGGGAAAAATACTAAACAGTGGTCAAAAAATCCTAAAACTTCACAGAAGATAGATCTATTCAATGTGAATCCATAGCACTTTACAGATCTAAAATCGGATATAAGATGAGAGAAATATCATCACAGCAAGTTACCTTCTTTATTTTAACCACGATTTTAAAGCTTTAAAAACCCGATTTGATGTCTGATTTTTTTGACAGGGTTCCCGAGGTCCAAAACCTCTGATTGTTTTTCAGTAACTCAATAACATATGCATGCATCACATATAAAAAAATCAGAAATAAACAATGAGTGCTTCAATCCGAAATAACATTATCTTTACTGTTCTAAACCTAAAGCACACAGAAATTTAAGAAACTTGACAAACCATGCATTAACTAATGTAAATAAATAAAATAAACCATAAAACAGTAAATAAAACTTATTTCTATGCTATAGAACGTAAAATAAACATAAATAAACCATGAAAATAAAATAAAAACAGGGAATCAATGGCTGGAATTTGATATCACCTTTAAAACATAGATTTAACCCATTAAAATGGGTAAATCATATATTTTATTGGTTAATAATGTAAAGAATCATATTAAAATCAATTCTAATGGATTAAAATCTCTGTAAATCATCCAAAACAGGGTTAGATCACCTTCTTGGATCGTTTTTGTTGATTCTTGATGGTTCTTGAGGTTGAATCCATGGTTTAATCCATGAAGATGATGGTACCAATGGCTAAATCATGTTTAAAACAATGAAAAACATTAAATAAAAACTAAAAATTAGAGAAAATAGTTACCTTGAGGTTGCTGCAATGGAGGAAGGGCTGTAGAGGAGAGAGAAGCTCCAAGAAGTTCCAAGAGGAGAGATGGAAAAATCGTCCCCCACTATGGGGGCTTTTTATAGAAAATTTTTTAGGTTAAAAATTTTGGAATTTTGGAAAATTTGGACTCTTCTAAGGGGGGCGATTTTGGGGTGGAGTTACCTATCTACCCCTAGTCTAAATTATCCTAAATAATTCCTAATTAACCCATAGCCTATCCTAGAAAACCCCCAAATGTGGTGCCACTTGGCATTTTCTCACATTGGGTTTTTAAAACTCCTTTAAAAACACTAGTTTTAAAAACTAACTTTCAAAAATGAGTTTTTCAAAATGGTTTTGACTCTTCTAAACCTCTAACACTAACTAAGACATCCACTAACCCTAGTCTAGCCCTGACTGACTCGAATATGGCGCCACCCCGAGTGGGCCCTACTTGAGTTTTTACAAAAAGATGATTTTAAAACTTGAAATTGAAGGAGTTTTCAAAAGCTTTTCAAAAGCAAACTTTGAAATTGAAATTTTTGAAATGGTATAGGATCCTAACTGAGTTAGAATTCCTCTGGATATGGTGCCAACTGAGTGGGCCCACATCGAGTTTTTATAAATTTTGAAATAAACACTGAAAATGGCTTTGAAAAAGGGTTAAAATCGACATTTAAAATTCAAGATCTTTGAAAATAGGGTCTCAAGCGAACTGGAACTCCGAGTTAGAGTCCTGAACTCTTAGGACTCTGAGATTTTAGATTTTAAAAGCCAAATGAAAGAATTTTCAAAAGATTTTATCAAGAAATGATGAAATAAGTCAGAAAACACAGTCAGGGTTAGACTCCTAACTCGACCGAACTCTAAAATAGAGTCCTGAACTAACTGGACTCTGTAAAATGACCTAAATTTTGAAAATAATCGGAAAAGACTAAAAATGGAAGTAAAACAGACTTAAAAACCAGACTCCTGACCGGATTAGGACTCTGAGACAGAGTCCTGATCGGACTCAAACTTTCAAAAATTTGAGAAATTTGATGAATAGAGGAATTCTGAAGCGACACCACCTCAATGGGTCTCATCTGTGAATTGAAATCGATTAAAATTTGAATTTGAAATGAATCCAGGTTGTTTTCTGAGAAAATATTTCGAAATATAAAGTCCTGGGGTTGGAAAATGACAGAGTATTGAATAAAAACCCAGGTTTTGAAATTGATTTTGAAATAAAGCTTTAAAATTCAAATCTGGATTGAATGTTTTGAAATAGGAGTGCTGGATCTCGAAAATGAGATGCAATGACATGCAATGCTATGCAACGACATGCAATGCTATGCAGAATACATGCAATGACATGCAATGATCTGTAATGACTTATGAAATGGACAAACACTGGAAGAGGGTGAAAATTTGGGGTGTTTACATCAGGTTAAGGGATAAACCTGAATTTTCCCACTCAGGTTAAGGGATAAACCTGAATTTTTTCGCTCAGGTTAAAGGATAAAACTTGAACCTCGTCCCCCGAGGTCCTTCTTTCTTCAGGATAAGGGATAATCCTGAAGCCTTTCATCGTCTTTCAAGTATCATCAAATTTTTTCATCAATTTTACCAATTTTCAATAGACTTTCGTCATTCTTTATTAATTTTTTTTCTTTGTCAATTTTTATCAATTCTATTGATTCTTTATAGATCTTTATTAATTCTTTTGATTCATCAACTTTTAGTCAAATTTTATTCATTTCCTTTTCAGGTTAAGGGATAAACCTGAATTTTCCCATTCAGGATAAGGGATAATCCTGAGACCACTCATAAGGAGCAACAATGCTACCTGTGAGAATTCTTTTATAAGACAATTTTCATCAATTTTCTTAATTTTTTCTTCATTTTTATCAAATCTTTCATTGATTTCTATCTCTTTTCATCAGTTCTTCTCAAATTTTATTCTTCTCCGTTCAGGATAAGGGGTTAATTCTGAAAATTGGACCACATACAGCTAACTATGATGGTCCATTCTACCCACGAGTTGAACCTTCCCTTCTTAAACTGTGATCCTTAGGTTGAACCTCTATAGAATCAATAGCTCGTAGGTTGACCCCTATCAAACCAATATGGCTAACAGGTTGAATACCTTCGTGAACCGGAATTCCTTCTCAACCCAGAGTTGATCTTTAGGTTGAACTCCTACTCATCCGCAATCCTTAGGTTGAAATCCTTTTGGACCAATGTTCTTCAAAAAGTTGATCTTTAGGTTGAACCCCTACTGATCCGCGATCTTTAGGTTGAACTCCTACTGATCCACAGTCCTTAGGTTGAACCCCTTTCAGACCATTCCAAGTTGATCTTTAGGTTGAACTCCTACTGATCCGCGATCTTTAGGTTGAACTCCTACTAATCCGGGATCTTTAGGTTGAACCCCTATGGATCCGCAGTCCTCAGGTTGAACCCCTTTAGGACCATTCCAAGTCGATCTCTAGGTTGAACAACTACTGGTCCGTGATCTTTAGGTTGAACTCCTATTGAATTCCTTTCGGACCATTCCAAGTCGATCTTTAGGTTAAACTCCTACTGATCCGCGATCTTTACGTTGAACCCCTACGGATCCACAGTCCTCAGGTTGAACCCCTTTAGGACCATTCCAAATCGATCTCTAGGTTGAACTTCTACCAATCCATGATCTTTAGGTTGAACTCCTACTGATCCGCAGTCCTTAGGTTGAATTCCTTTCGGACCATTCAAAGTTGATCTTTAGGTTGAACTCCTACTGATCCGCAATCTATAGGTTGAACTCCTACGGATCCACAGTCCTTAGGTTGAACCCCTTTCAGACCATTCCAAGTCGATCTTTAGATTGAACTCCTACTGATCCACGATCTTTAGGTTGAACCCCTATGGATCTGCAATCCTCATTTTGAACCTCTTTTGGACCATTCCAAGTCGATCTTTAGGTTGAACTCCAACTGATCCGCGATCTATAGGTTGAACCCCTATGGATCCATAATCCTCACGTTGAACCTCTTTAGGACCATTCCAAGTCGATCTCTAGGTTAAACTTCTACGATTCACGACCTTTAGGTTGAACTCCTACTGATTCGCAGTCCTCATTTTGAACCTCTTTCGGACTATTTCAAGTCAATCTTTAGGTTGAACTCCTACTGATCCATGATCTTTAGGTTGAACCCCTATGGATCCGCAGTCCTCATGTTAAACCCCTTTAGGACCATTCCAAGTTGATCTCTAGGTTGCACTCCTACCGATCTGTGATCTTTAGGTTGAACTCCTACTAATTCGCAGTCCTCATTTTAAACCTCTATAGGACCATTCCAAGTCGATCTCTAGGTTGAACTCATACCGATCCGCGACCTTTAGGTTGAACTCCTACTGATTCACATTCCTCATTTTGAACCACTTTTGGACCATTCCTAGTCGATCTTTAGGTTGAACTCCTACTAATCCGCGATCTTTAGGTTGAACCCCTATGGATCCGCAGTCCTCAGATTGAACCCCTTTAGGACCATTCCATGTAAGACCCACGAATATTTCTGAGGATTTTTCTGTTTGATTAGTGGTTATATGTATGCTTTTGTACAATTACGAGGATATTGCATAATTAACTATATTTTGAATGTGCCTTGTGTTGTGGCTTTGTACGCGCGACCCGAAAATCACGTAAATATACTATATAAGTAGAAGTGCCTAATTCTGGATGAATTAGCTTCTGAAATTTTAAGGGTTAACTTATAATATATTTTTATGGTTTGTCCCCGTCTTGCAAACGAAAGGCAATTTTATTGAAAAGCATTGACTATTTCATATTAATTGAGGTTATATAGAGCACTAAACAATTTATTGGAATTTATTTGGTATTTTAGTGCATTAATTAAGCATGGTTTTAAAATATAACAAATGGCGATTTTTGGATTTAGAGCGGATCTACAAGAAGAGGACTCAAATCCATTGGGCGCCCTCTTTAGTGGACATCCGTGGTCATGGTTGACCAGCTGGTCAAGGATTGACCAGCTGGGTGGCACTTTTGAAATATTTTGCATGGCATTTGAAAAGAAGGCCACTATTGGTGATAGATCTTTTCAAAACCTCATAATGAAGCATCATAAGGGGGCGCACTTCTCAAAGAGAGGCATGGGGCTGGTGCCCCATGGCATTTTTGCAATGTTTTTTAAAGAGTTCAAATAACAAAAACCGATTGGCTAAGCCTTAGGGGCAGCCCTTGTAAATCTTTCAAGTTTTAAGGGTTTTTCTAAAACCCTTTCAATGGCATTTTTGAAAAGACATTTAAAAAGTTCAAAAGACCTACATGCATTGGGCGTGGACTTCTAGGAGGGGGGCGTGGAGCCCTCCAGCCCTCCATCCTAGCTAGGTTAATCCCAGTCGTCCAATGCCTTAACCCTACCTATTTAGAGATTGAAGAGAGAGAAAGGGAGCCCATTTTTCCCCTTAGGCGATTTTTCTCTTGGGAGGAGCTTCTCTCTCCTCTTTCCCTTCTCCAAAAACATGAGTGAGTGGTGTGAACCCAGCTGCAACTTCAAACTGTAGCCTTTAATCTTCATCTCCTCCATTGTTGATTCAAATCCTCGAAGGTGAGACTTTCAATCACTTCCAAGTGTTGTAAAAATCGTGGGCTTCCTTTCTTCTACCCTTGTGGGTTTCGATTTGAACAAAATCTTTACATGTTCATGGATGTTTCACGAGCTGCCATTACATGTTTTTACTTAGATTTGAGGTTCGTTTGAGCATGCACACAATGCATTTGTTTTGGTTGTTGTGAAATGTGGTAGTGAGTTGCATTTGAAATCGTTTGGGTTTTCCTTATTAGAAAATGTTTTGGGTTTTGCCATTTGAATCATTTTGGGTGTTACATATTGCCATCATATTTCGTTGCATGCATTGCATTGAGCAAAATAAGGGTAAGACGCCATGAGTTTAGGTTTTCTTGCGTGCTCTTGCATTATTGTAGTTGCGTTACATGCCATATTTCAGAATACGAATTTTATGTGTTTACTTACATGCATTTCAGAAGTATTTCCATTTGCACAATGGCTGGAAGCCATTTCACTTTTATGCATTTTCTTTTGGTGGATGGAGCCTCTTATTTCTTTGGATCATCTTGTGCGAGCCGAAGTTTAATGTTTTGGTGCGTTTGGCAAGGAGGCATTGCATTGGCACGAGCCCAGCAACCCACCTATTCGGTTTCGCCCCTTTTGGGTGTTGATGGCTCATGTTATGCAAGCCGAGCCATGTTGGGAGGCACCGTCCTTCCTTCGTCTTGGCACTTTTTATTTTCTTATTTTCTGTTCGGCCCCTCATCTGCATTTTTTTATTTTCCGTTTGACGGTTTAGCCCGGACTGCTGGACATGTCCAGCAGTATTTAACGCTCCTGACCGAACCTTGGTCTGGGCGTTCTCCCTTTTACGTATGGTCTGGAACGACCTACAGCCAAACCCATGTTGGGTTTGTGGGTGTCGAACACCTGTGATCATCGCAAAATTTTTCCTCTCTTGTGGTTTCTCTCTCTTCCTTCTCTTTTCCTTTTCCAGCCCCTATTTTCCTCCTTTTTGAAGGGAGAAGAATAAAAGATAGAAAAGAAAGAGAGAAGAGAAAAGAAAGAAAGAAAAGAGAGAGAGGAACTCTTTTGCGGGGTCTCACTTGACCTTGATTTAAAAAAATATTTAGCAAATAACTCGCCTCCGTTTTGAAAATATTTGCGAGAAAATGGAGAGACGGGATTCGCTCATCGGTACGAGGTTCGACCGTTCCTAGCGCCTTTACCAGAGGTAATCGAACCAAGGATCGAATCTATGCCTTTTGCTTTGCCTAAATATAATCTAAGAATTTATTCTAACTCTAAATGCACAAAGAATCATACTTGTGCAATGCAGGGATGTATGCTTTTTTTTTTTTGAAAAAATGTTTTGAAAATTTCCAAGTATTCGGAGATGAACTTGAAGAAATGATTGAATCTAACTTTGAGATAGATCAGGGAAGTTCTAAATTTTTGAAGTAAATCAGAGTTGGAAGAATAAATCTTGATTTTGAGAAAGAATGACTTGAAGCTTTGAAAATGAAGTTTCAAAGTCGGAAATGGATTTTGAATTTGAACTTGAATTTAGGAAAGGAAATGAATATTTGAGATGGAATTGAATTTAGATTTTGAAGTTTGAATTTTAGAATGGATCTGAGAAATCCAAATGGTATTTAAAAATAGAGATGAATTTAAGGAATTCAGATATGATCTGTAGATGGATTTGGATTTGAAACCTGGAAATGAAATGGAATTGGATTTGAAAAAGTTGGACTTGGGAATGAAATTGGATTTTGGATCCTGGAATGGATTCAGATCTTGAAGTCTGAGATCCAATGTAGAATTGGACTCTGGACCCTAAGATGGAATTTGGATCGGAAGTCTGAAATCCAAAGTAGAACTGGGTTCTGGATCCTAAAATGGATTTGGATCTGAAGTCTGAGATCCAAAGGTAGAATTGGGTTTTGGATCCTAAAATGGATTTGGATCTGAAGTCTGAGATCCAAAGGTAGAATTGTATTTAGAAAACTGGATCCAAGTTGATCTAATTTTGGATTTTTAGTTTTTGAAAGTCAAAATGGGACTTTTGAGTATGGATCTCGGTTTTAAAAACCCAGATTGAATTTAAAACTTAGAAAAGGCCGAGTTTTTGAGATTCAGGAACAATCTATTGTCGTCGCAAAATTTTTCCCGTCTTCCCTTGCGGAAGAGAGAGGGAAATGCTTTCGCGATTCAAACTTGACCGGATTTTGGAAATTATTTTGAAATACTCGCCTCCGTTTTGAAATTTGTGGGAAAATCCATGGGATGGGGCTCGACCTGTCGGTACGAGGTTCGACCGTTCCTGCCGCCTTTAACAAGGGTAATCGAACCAAGGACCAAAACTATGCTTGACTTAGTTCAATCCTCAAAATCGTGTTCTATCCTAAATGCACAAAGAATTCAGGCATGTGCTATGAGATTTTGGAAAATGAAAGTAGGAAAAACATGATGTATGATTGGAAAATATTTGGAGTTGAAAGATATTTCTCAAGGAAAAGATGAAAGTCAATTTCTCAGGAAACTCAGATGAAAAGGGTTTTTGAAATCACGAGAAAACTTATGAAGTTTTGGGAAAATCATAGATGGTTGAAAATCCTGGGAAAATGGAAAGAATTCTTGAGAAAAGGGTAAACATTTGAAGGGAAAATGCTTGTCAGGAAAAGCTTCAAGTTCTGAAAACTTTCTTTGGAAAATGATTGAAATTCATTGGAAAGTTCTTTGGAGAAGGAGAATTGAAACTCGGGAAACTGAAATTGTAACACCCCAAAATTTCAAGCTTGCAAACCTTTCGAAAAAAAAAGACAAGAGACTAAAAAGGAATCTCTTCATCTCAGAGATGATTTACGAAATCAACGGAAGACTATACTTTTATTAATTTCAGAAAGGCAAGCTGACAACTTTGAGCGCGTTAGCTAAAAGAACCAAAACGCACAACACATGCTACTTGCGGACACTTGGAAAAGCCACTTTCATGTAAGAAGTTCTCCAAATAGTACAAAATTAGGATCTCCCAAGGAAAATCCGTTACAAAACCCCAAACAACAGGACGCGAGCTAAGAGCAGGAAGAAGAACGTCTTGGAGCCATCTAGCCATCGCGCCATCGCCTGTGGTGTACCTAATCATCACCTGTACCCATAGAATGGGTTAGTTTCACGAAAAACTAGTAGGCGCACAAGAGAGACTACAAGGATCTGAATTATGTAATTTAATTCAGTAAGTTACACAGTTTAAAGCAAATATGCAGTTAAACATGTGAGCAATGCATGCAGATAACCAGTGCAAACGCGTAAGTAGTGCAAGCGAATACGTAGTGCAAGTGAATAAGTAGTGCAACGAATCAGTAGTGCAAGCAAGTCGGTGGTGCAAGCGAGTCAGTAGTGCAACGAATCAGTAGTGCAGCGAATCAGTAGTGCAACGAATCAGTAGTGCAGCGAATCAGTAGTGCAAGCGAGTCAGTAGTGCAGCGAATCAGTAGTACAACGAATCAGTAGTACAACGAATCAGTAGTGCAGCGAATCAGTAGTGCAACGAATCTCACGGCCCAGCAACCAAAGTGAACAGACTTTATGTTCCGATATTACTGGCCTGCGGGTACGCGCAGGCAAAACATAGAAACAACTGAGACTAGTTCGGGCGTCTATTATTCTATGTATTTTCAATAACCCGAATAGCTAGTTGAGTCCGCTCCAAAGGGGACGGCTTTAGCCGAGAGAGGATTCCCCAGAGGCTGAAAAGCAGTGCCACGGATGCATCCAACTTCTGCAGAAGTGTTAAGCTAACTATTGTAGCCCCTTTCCCCTAACTCCAATGACTGGGGAGGCCGGATCTTTGCCCGTGGGGTGGTTGTTAACAACCTGTCCATTGGAGTTTTTGTACCGATCTGTCCTCTCCCTTGACAGACAACCAGAAGCGAACGGGTGCGTTAGGGGTTGCTTAACTAACGACCCATTCTATGCTGTGGTCTTTAAACCACTCGAGCATCTTGCCTGTGAAGGCGAATGTGAGGCCATTTATGTGATTACAACAGTTTGCATTTAGCGTTGTTCGAGGTCGCACGACCGTCTCATCCGATCATCGCAGTACTAGACGTGTCGTGCACGACTATAAGTACTCTACGATAAAGGGGGGTATAGCTCCTCAATAGAAGCCTCAACAGGAGTGTTTCACAAAGATGTAAAGTTTATCAACTTTACTCTATCTTTTGAAACAGCAGTACCTTGTGCCAACATGATGCATGTGATTATCTCGAATCACATCCGCTATCGGGGTATCTACATGTCTCGCATGACTCGATACCGGCCTCGATAGACGAGATACGGGTTTCTCAATAGAACACCCGCTAAGAAGTTCGCTCGCTCCCGACTAAACTCTTGTCGCAAGAGGGAGAGTGGTAAATGTTCCTTGCATCCTCCACGAGGATGCCCTTAAGGCATCCGCAAAGAGCAAGAACCTGCACGTCATCTGCAACAGCCAGGCAATACCAACACGTATGCAAAAGCAAGAGGCTAGGCGCAGAGCGCGACGGCAAGGTAAAGGGCAAGGATTTGCGAAACCGCATCCTTGAGTGAAGTGGATACTCGTATAAATATATACATATATATATATATATATATATATATATATATATATATATATATATATATATATATTCAATGGTCGCTTTTAGTTCAATTGAACTTAATTCAAATATCCAAGTCTTCCGTGCAATTTTCCCCTACCTTGGAGGGTTACGAGCTTGCTGACGTCTGCGGACGTACACGATTGACGGCTCGGGTCGCGGAGCGCGAGTGGGATCCGTCGTAGCTGCAAATATGCGATATTAACAAGCAAACTCTGACAAAAGCAAAAGCAAGGCAAAGACTCGACTTTTCCGATACATAGGGTTGGGGCCAACCGTCCCAATTGACTCGAAAAGAAGATGGGGCAGGATCAAAAGACTCTAGCTGCCAAAAGAGGGGTGTAGTCAAATGCGAACAGACGACTCACGCTACTAGGAATTCCTCGTTGGAGACCAACAATTGTAATGATCTGTCCCCATCACGATATAGCTTCCAAAGATTCCCCGGGCTTGTCGGCCAAGGGTATCGGCTTGCGCACAAAGGGCAGGGGGCCATCGGCCCCTGCTGGCAACAAAAAGGCAGGGGCCATCGGCCCCTGCTGGCATAACAAAAGGCAAGGGCCATCGGCCCCTGCTGGCATAATAAAAAGGCAGGGGCCGATGGCCCCTGCTGACAAACTAAAAAGGCAGGGGCCATGGGCCCCTGCTGGCACAAACAAAAGGCAGGGGCCGATGGCCCCTGCTGGCATAACAAAAGGCAAGGGCCATCGGCCCCTGCTGGCATAATAAAAAGGCAGGGGCCGATGGCCCCTGCTGACAAACTAAAAAGGCAGGGGCCATGGGCCCCTGCTGGCACAAACAAAAGGCAGGGGCCGATGGCCCCTGCTGGCATAACAAAAGGCAAGGGCCATCGGCCCCTGCTGGCATAATAAAAAGGCAGGGGCCGATGGCCCCTGCTGGCATAATAAAAAGGCAGGGGCCGATGGCCCCTGCTGGCATAATAAAAAGGCAGGGGCCGATGGCCCCTGCTGGTACAATAAAAAGGGGCAAGGAGGAGGGGCTCGGCCCCTCCCCTGCCGTAACAAAAAAAACAGGGAGGAGGGGCTCGGCCCCTCCCCTACCGAAACGGAGAGCAGGGAGGGGTGTCGTGCCCCTCCCCTGCTAAAAGGGGGCAAAGGGAGGGGGTTTGACCCCTCCCGTGGCCACACAGAGAAATGAGGGAGAGAGAGAGAAGAGACGGAGAGGGAAAAAAAGGGAGAAAGAAGAAGCGATGGCGTACCAGGGGGTTTTCGGAGGAACTCGCCGAAGAGGAGCTCGCCGGAAGGAAAAGGGGGGGGGTCGCCGATGTCGGTGGCGGCGGCTGTCGGGGGTCGCCGGCGTCGGTGACCGTGGACGAGCGAGAGAGGGAAACGGAGAGACAGAGAGCGAGTGGCGGTGAGGGGGGTTTCGTAACCCTCCTCCCGCCTGCCTCGCTGTCTTTTAATGACAGCGAGGGGCGGTGGCCCGGGTCGGGTCCGGGTCGGATCCGGATCCGGCCCAAACCAAATTTTTTTTTTTTTTTTATATTACATCGTACCCTCCTTAAAATAATTTCGTCCGCGAAATTTCTATAGCATAAATTGGTCAAAATACAAGTCGGGGTATTTATCCCTGATATCCGACTCAAGCTCCCATGTACATTCACTAATTCCATGGTGTTGCCAACGTACTTTTACAAGAGAAATCGTCTTCGATCTGAGCACTTGGTCTCGACGATCAACGATTGCTACTGGTCTTTCCTCGAACGTCAAGTCCTTATGGATATCCACATCATCATAATGAATGATGTGCGATGGGTCGTGAACATATCTTCTCAGCATGGATACGTGAAAGACGTTGTGAATCTGAGCGTACTGAGGAGGCAGCGCAACGCGGTAAGCCGCCTCGCCGATCCGATCCAGGATCTCAAAAGGTCCGACGAATCGCGGACTCAGCTTTCCCTTTTTCCCGAACCGGAAGACGCTCTTGGTAGGAGATACCTTAACAAAAAACATATCTCCTGTTGAGAACACGAGCTCTCTACGTCGACGATCGGCGTAACACTTCTGCCGACTTTGCGCGGTACGCAGACGTTCCCTGATCATCTGCACTTGCTGAGTATAGTGCTGTAGCACTATAGGTGAATCTAGCATCCGTTCACCAACCTCATCCCAGTAAACGGGTGATCGACAAGGCTTCCCGTACAAGGCTTCGTAAGGGGCCATACCGATACTGGCATGGTAACTATTATTGTACGCGAATTCTGCCAACCCAGTATGAGAGTCCCATTCTCCCCTCCAGTCCAACATGCACGCTCGCAGCATGTCTTCCAAAGTCTGAATCGTGCGTTCAGATTGTCCATCAGTCTGAGGGTGGAAGGCAGTGCTGAATTTTAGCTTTGTGCCCAAGGCCAACTGCAGCTGCCCCCAAAACCTGGAGGTGAACCTCGGGTCACGATCGGAGATGATTGACACAGGAACACCGTGCAATCTCACAATCTCCCTGACATAGAGGTCTGCCAAGCTATCCAGTGACTGACTGAGCCGTATAGGGAGGAAATGCGCCGATTTAGTGAGTCGATCCACGATCACCCAAATCGCATCGTGTTTCCTCCGCGTCCTCGGCAAACCGACGATGAAGTCCATCGTGATGTCCTCCCACTTCCATTGTGGAATCTCCATTTGCTGCACCACTCCGCCTGGTCGTTGGTGCTCGATCTTAACCTGTTGGCAAGTCAAGCACTTCGAAACGTACTCGGCTACGTCCCGCTTCATTCCGTTCCACCAATATCTGCGCTGCAACTCTTTGAACATCTTTGTGCCGCCCGGGTGGATCGTGTACTTGGACTTGTGGGCCTCAGTGAGAATCTCATCTCTCAAAAAAGGATCTTCTGGCACCCAGAGACGATCCTTACGCCATACACCTCCTTCCTCACTCAGTCGGAAGGGGGTATCGGCCCGCTGCGCTAGAGCCTTCAGCTTGTCATACTGCGCATCGATCTTCTGACTGACAAAGATCTTTGACAATAGCTCAGGCTGAGCTACCATGCTGGAAAGACTGATCGAAACTGGAGTGACCACAAACGGTTCCCACGATATCAGATCCTCGACCAGCTTCCACCCCGCAAACAACAAATTTACGGAAACGCTGGGAGACTTGCGGCTCAGAGCGTCGGCCACAACGTTCGCTTTTCCTGGGTGGTAGGACAAGGTAAAGTCGTAATCCTTGAGGAATTCCAGCCAACGTCGCTGCCTCATATTCAGCTCCTTCTGCGAGAACAAAAATTTTAGGCTCTTATGATCTGTAAAAGCCTCGAACCGCTCCCCATACAAATAGTGCCGCCATATCTTCAATGCGAAGACTACCGCTGCTAACTCCAAATCATGAGTCGGGTAATTCTTCTCATGTATTTTAAGTTGGCGCGATGCATAGGCGATCACTCTATCGTTCTGCATTAAGACGCAACCCAAACCTGTCCCGGAAGCGTCTGTGTAAATCACGAAGCCGCCTTGACCCGAAGGTAAGGCCAAAATGGGAGCAGTCGTAAGACGTTCCTTTAACCTCTGAAAACTGCTCTCACACATGTCGTCCCACACGAACCTAGCTTCTTTCTTCAGGAGCTGCGTCAAGGGTAGAGAGATCTTAGAAAAGTCCTGGATAAATCTTCGGTAATACCCAGCTAATCCAAGAAAACTCCGAATGTCACGAACATTCCTCGGTTGCTGCCAACTGAGTACAGCCTCAACTTTCGCTGGATCCACGGACACACCTTCCTTGGAGATGACATGTCCCAAAAACATGATCTCCTCGAGCCAAAACTCGCACTTAGAGTACTTAGCGAACAACCGCTCCTTTCGCAAGGTTTCGAGAATAACTCTCAAGTGCTCACGATGTTGCTCCCAGCTATCTGAATACACCAAGATGTCGTCGATGAACACGATCACGAAGGTGTCCAAAAAGGGTTTGAACACCCTATTCATGAGATCCATGAACGCTGCAGGAGCGTTAGTGAGTCCAAAGGGCATAACCGTAAATTCGTAATGCCCATACCTGGTCCGGAAGGCCGTCTTGGAGATATCATCTCCCTTAATTCTGAGTTGATGGTACCCAGATCTAAGGTCGATCTTTGAGAAGATCCTGGCCCTCTGCAACTGATCGAACAGATCCTCGATGCGCGGCAACGGGTACTTATTCTTTATTGTCGCCTGGTTAAGCATCCGATAATCGATGCACAACCGCAATGATCCGTCCTTCTTTTTCACGAACAAGACGGGAGCTCCCCAGGGCGAGACACTGGGGCGAATGAATCCCTGATCCATCAACTCCTGCAACTGCTTCTTGAGCTCTGCGAGCTCGGCTGGCGCCATCCGATATGGAGCCTTAGAAATTGGCGCAGTACCCGGCAGCAACTCGATGCTGAACTGCACCTCGCGAGGTGGAGGAAGGCCTGGCAGTTCCTCCGGGAAGACGTCTGGGAAATCTCGAACAATCTCCAAGTCTCCCATCGGGACTTGCGTCGGCCCGGACTGGATGACACTGACCAAAAAGGCAGTGCATCCCTTCCTCAGGTAGCTCTGCGCCTTCAACGACGAAATCAACTTGCTCGCCCGAACGGGTTTCAGGATCTTGAATTCCATCTTGGGCATTCCTGGTGGAGATAAAACAATCCTACTATCTCGGCAGAAAATCTTGGCATGATACTTGTGCAGCCAATCCATGCCTAGGATGACGTCAAATTCTGTCATCACTAGCAGGATAGCACAAGCCGGTAAATGCCGATCTGCTAAGACTACGTCCAACTCTGGTACGTAGGCCGCACAAATGGTATTTTTCCCAATCGGGTTATACACTTCAAGAGTATTATGCAAGGGTTTTACAGGTATGTGCAAACACTCGGCAAAATTTACCGAAATAAAAGAGTGTGTGGCACCACAATCAAAAAGCACAAAGGCCGCTTGGTTAGCGACAAAAAGGGTACCTTGCACTAGGTCGCCCTTGGTCAACTGCTCAGCCTTGGCTGAGTAGACACGTCCCGGCGCCCTCTTTTGACCGCTCGTCTGTGGTGGTGGCGACTGATACTGCTGTTGCGGCAGTGGCGGCCGAGGGAGCAAAGGTGCTCCGCTGGTCTGCCTGGAATCATCAGCCGCCTTTTTGCGGCAATCACGGACGTAGTGGCCCATCTTGCCACAATACAGGCATCCGCCTGTGTCGAGCGGGCACGCCTGCCCAAAGTGAGATCGCTGGCATCTGGGGCATACGCTGCCAGCCTGCTGCCTGGCTGGAGGATTGCCCTGTGGCCGTTGACGCTTCGAAGGAGGATATCGTTTCCTTCCTCCTTCGCTCTTTACAGGAAGGAACGGTCGTTTGCCTGAGTCGCCGGAAGGTGTCTTCGGCTCACCACCCGTAGCGGGTGGCCTCCTGCCCTGAGCACTCTTAGTGCGCTCCCATGCTTCACTCAGAACGGTAGCGGCAGCAACTGCCGCAGAGAAGGTCGAGGGCATGCTCGTTAGGACCCGATGCATGAGTCCCTCCTTCAGCCCCCGAACAAACTTTCCTGCTCGCTCGCGATCATCCGCGAACAGGTTAGGGCAGTAGGGTTCCAAACTCTGGAATTTGGCGATGTAATCCGTCAAACTCGAATTGCCCTGGCAGAGCTCCAAGAACTCCACCTTCTTCTTCTCCCTTGCGTGAGGTGGGAAGTAGTTCTCCAAGAAAGCCTTCCTGAAAGCTTCCCAAGGAATGGGCGAAATTCCCGAAAACTGCACACCCCGCGCCATGTCCCACCAACTGCGGGCATTCCCCTTCAGCCTGAAGGTCCCGAAAAGCGTCTTCTTGTCATCGGGTACTGACAAGACCTCGTACACTCGTTCTACCTCCTTCACCCAGTTATCAGCCATATCTGGGTCGGGCTTGCCGTCGAAGGTCGGGGGGTCAAGCTTCAGAAATTTCTCATACGTCACTGCGGTATGCGGGATCGGCTCAGGAACGGGCGCTGGTTCCCTTTGGGAACGAATTTGGTCTCGCATAGCCGCTGCCAGGGAACCCAGGGAATCCATCACGAATCCCCGCTGATCTGACCATTCGTCAGCAGACCCTTCGTTCGAGTTCCTTGCCATCCTTGGAGTAAACAAGGAATACCCATAATTAGAAATTTTAGGAAACTCAAAACAAGCAAAAACATAAGTACTATTCATGTTTAACATGAGTAGTTTATGAAACCCCAACAATGCTGGTATACACACAAAACACGTCAAGCCACTTAACTTAACAATGCCTTGAGCACCTACTAAGCAAGAGGAAAAGTATACTCACAGTGCGATGCGGATGCCCAATGGTCAAGAATCCTTGCTTCCCTTAGCTCTGATACCAAGTTGTAACACCCCAAAATTTCAAGCTTGCAAACCTTTCGAAAAAAAAAAAGACAAGAGACTAAAAAGGAATCTCTTCATCTCAGAGATGATTTACGAAATCAGCGGAAGACTATACTTTTATTAATTTCAGAAAGGCAAGCTGACAACTTTGAGCGCGTTAGCTAAAAGAACCAAAACGCACAACACATGCTACTTGCGGACACTTGGAAAAGCCACTTTCATTTAAGAAGTTCTCCAAATAGTACAAAATTAGGATCTCCCAAGGAAAATCCGTTACAAAACCCCAAACAACAGGACGCGAGCTAAGAGCAGGAAGAAGAACGTCTTGGAGCCATCTAGCCATCGCGCCATCGCCTGTGGTGTACCTAATCATCACCTGTACCCATAGAATGGGTTAGTTTCACGAAAAACTAGTAGGCGCACAAGAGAGACTACAAGGATCTGAATTATGTAATTTAATTCAGTAAGTTACACAGTTTAAAGCAAATATGCAGTTAAACATGTGAGCAATGCATGCAGATAACCAGTGCAAACGCGTAAGTAGTGCAAGCGAATACGTAGTGCAAGTGAATAAGTAGTGCAACGAATCAGTAGTGCAAGCAAGTCGGTGGTGCAAGCGAGTCAGTAGTGCAACGAATCAGTAGTGCAGCGAATCAGTAGTGCAACGAATCAGTAGTGCAGCGAATCAGTAGTGCAAGCGAGTCAGTAGTGCAGCGAATCAGTAGTACAACGAATCAGTAGTACAACGAATCAGTAGTGCAGCGAATCAGTAGTGCAACGAATCTCACGGCCCAGCAACCAAAGTGAACAGACTTTATGTTCCGATATTACTGGCCTGCGGGTACGCGCAGGCAAAACATAGAAACAACTGAGACTAGTTCGGGCGTCTATTATTCTATGTATTTTCAATAACCCGAATAGCTAGTTGAGTCCGCTCCAAAGGGGACGGCTTTAGCCGAGAGAGGATTCCCCAGAGGCTGAAAAGCAGTGCCACGGATGCATCCAACTTCTGCAGAAGTGTTAAGCTAACTATTGTAGCCCCTTTCCCCTAACTCCAATGACTGGGGAGGCCGGATCTTTGCCCGTGGGGTGGTTGTTAACAACCTGTCCATTGGAGTTTTTGTACCGATCTGTCCTCTCCCTTGACAGACAACCAGAAGCGAACGGGTGCGTTAGGGGTTGCTTAACTAACGACCCATTCTATGCTGTGGTCTTTAAACCACTCGAGCATCTTGCCTGTGAAGGCGAATGTGAGGCCATTTATGTGATTACAACAGTTTGCATTTAGCGTTGTTCGAGGTCGCACGACCGTCTCATCCGATCATCGCAGTACTAGACGTGTCGTGCACGACTATAAGTACTCTACGATAAAGGGGGGTATAGCTCCTCAATAGAAGCCTCAACAGGAGTGTTTCACAAAGATGTAAAGTTTATCAACTTTACTCTATCTTTTGAAACAGCAGTACCTTGTGCCAACATGATGCATGTGATTATCTCGAATCACATCCGCTATCGGGGTATCTACATGTCTCGCATGACTCGATACCGGCCTCGATAGACGAGATACGGGTTTCTCAATAGAACACCCGCTAAGAAGTTCGCTCGCTCCCGACTAAACTCTTGTCGCAAGAGGGAGAGTGGTAAATGTTCCTTGCATCCTCCACGAGGATGCCCTTAAGGCATCCGCAAAGAGCAAGAACCTGCACGTCATCTGCAACAGCCAGGCAATACCAACACGTATGCAAAAGCAAGAGGCTAGGCGCAGAGCGCGACGGCAAGGTAAAGGGCAAGGATTTGCGAAACCGCATCCTTGAGTGAAGTGGATACTCGTATAAATATATACATATATATATATATATATATATATATATTCAATGGTCGCTTTTAGTTCAATTGAACTTAATTCAAATATCCAAGTCTTCCGTGCAATTTTCCCCTACCTTGGAGGGTTACGAGCTTGCTGACGTCTGCGGACGTACACGATTGACGGCTCGGGTCGCGGAGCGCGAGTGGGATCCGTCGTAGCTGCAAATATGCGATATTAACAAGCAAACTCTGACAAAAGCAAAAGCAAGGCAAAGACTCGACTTTTCCGATACATAGGGTTGGGGCCAACCGTCCCAATTGACTCGAAAAGAAGATGGGGCAGGATCAAAAGACTCTAGCTGCCAAAAGAGGGGTGTAGTCAAATGCGAACAGACGACTCACGCTACTAGGAATTCCTCGTTGGAGACCAACAATTGTAATGATCTGTCCCCATCACGATATAGCTTCCAAAGATTCCCCGGGCTTGTCGGCCAAGGGTATCGGCTTGCGCACAAAGGGCAGGGGGCCATCGGCCCCTGCTGGCAACAAAAAGGCAGGGGCCATCGGCCCCTGCTGGCATAACAAAAGGCAAGGGCCATCGGCCCCTGCTGGCATAATAAAAAGTCAGGGGCCGATGGCCCCTGCTGACAAACTAAAAAGGCAGGGGCCATGGGCCCCTGCTGGCACAAACAAAAGGCAGGGGCCGATGGCCCCTGCTGGCATAACAAAAGGCAAGGGCCATCGGCCCCTGCTGGCATAATAAAAAGGCAGGGGCCGATGGCCCCTGCTGACAAACTAAAAAGGCAGGGGCCATGGGCCCCTGCTGGCACAAACAAAAGGCAGGGGCCGATGGCCCCTGCTGGCATAACAAAAGGCAAGGGCCATCGGCCCCTGCTGGCATAATAAAAAGGCAGGGGCCGATGGCCCCTGCTGGCATAATAAAAAGGCAGGGGCCGATGGCCCCTGCTGGTACAATAAAAAGGGGCAAGGAGGAGGGGCTCGGCCCCTCCCCTACCGTAACAAAAAAAACAGGGAGGAGGGGCTCGGCCCCTCCCCTACCGAAACGGAGAGCAGGGAGGGGTGTCGTGCCCCTCCCCTGCTAAAAGGGGGCAAAGGGAGGGGGTTTGACCCCTCCCGTGGCCACACAGAGAAATGATGGAGAGAGAGAGAAGAGACGGAGAGGGAAAAAAAGGGAGAAAGAAGAAGCGATGGCGTACCAGGGGGTTTTCGGAGGAACTCGCCGAAGAGGAGCTCGCCGGAAGGAAAAGGGGGGGGGGGGGTCGCCGATGTCGGTGGCGGCGGCTGTCGGGGGTCGCCGGCGTCGGTGACCGTGGACGAGCGAGAGAGGGAAACGGAGAGACAGAGAGCGAGTGGCGGTGAGGGGGGTTTCGTAACCCTCCTCCCGCCTGCCTCGCTGTCTTTTAATGACAGCGAGGGGCGGTGGCCCGGGTCGGGTCCGGGTCGGATCCGGATCCGGCCCAAACCAAATTTTTTTTTTTTTTTTTGATATTACAGAAATCCTGAGAATCTTAGCCTTGAAACACTTGGAAATTGATTTTGATCTTTGAGAAAGGTGAGAGACTTCTTTTGAAAATCTTGAGAAAATAACCTTTTCCATGAAAAACTGTGAAAAACTTGACTTTGGAAAACCGATTTTGGAAAATCCTCAGAGTTTCTTGAGAAATTGATTTCTTGAGAATGAAATTTTCTTAAGAAAATCACGAGAAAACCAATGATTTCATGATGCAAAGGATATGAGTGTATGAATGCACTTTGAAAGATTTTCTAAGAAATTTGTTGGAAAAATATGTATTAAGTCAAAATAAATCCTTCACATATTCTGATTGTGGCCATGAATATGTTCAGAGTTTAATTGATTTAATGCACAATACTTTAAAAATATTAGAAATATGATGTGCATTTTAAGATAGCCTAAGAGTGTAGGCTCAATGTGGCTGGTAAAAAGATGATGGATCTGGGTCTCGTCCATATTCCGACTAGGGCCGTAAATATGGATTCCATCGAGTTCATCAACTCCCTAAGAGTTGGTGCATGTGCCATTCGTGTACATTCATAGTGCTTTTGGAATAAAATGCTTGAATCACATAAATAGGATATTGCAGGAATTCAAACTATATGATATGCATCCTAGTCTAAGCGGGAAATTAAATCTCTTATTCCAAAATTTACGTTATTACATCACTAAATAAATGAAATAAAAGGAAATTGCAGACTTCAGCTCCTTCTTTTGAATATCCCTGCCAAACTTGAAATAAAGTTAGCTCAAATATGTGGGTTTTTCCAAGATTTTCCAATAATATTACGAATTTATTGGACTTAATTGGATATAAACCCTATTCTCATGCTTCCTTGATATTTGAAATAATGAAAATGCAAGAAATTTAGTAGAAAATAGTTTGAAATTCGAAATGGTGGTCAAAATGACCAAAATACCCCTAATATTAAAGTTATACCTTTAAAATCAAGGTTTTTTTGAAGGGAAACTTGGTAAAATTGAGATTTTGAAATTCAAATTGAATCAAATGATGATGAAATGCAGTATGAGACATTATAACATGCTGCTAAACACCTTAGGACTGTAAAATCAGAATTTGACATTTTGCAATTTATCCAAAATAACGATTTTCGCTTGTTTTTCGCTTGGATCCGGGTCCCGCGGGGCCCTGTTTTGATGATATGGCTAAATCAAGCCTCAAATGAATTCCAAATTACACCAAATTCGGTATGAAGCATCTTACTACTCTGATAAACATCCTAGAATGATAAAACTCACGAAATGATATGATTTAAATGCTAAAATTTAAAAAAAATCCTAAAAAGGGTGGATTTTGCCTACGGACCCAAACCAAATACGATGCTTAATATGATAATGAAACATTTACACCATAACAACTTATGATATTTTGCAGACTGCTAAAGGACCAAAAATGAAACATTTTTGGTTTTTATAGCCTCGGGATTTGAGCCATGGTGAGTTCGGTAACAGGGATTTGGTTCTGACGAAGGTAAAATCAACCTAATCTAATATAAAATGCGAAAAAAATAGAAAACAGCCATGGAAATTTTTGATATTTAACATAGATACTCAAGAAACCTACAGAGACAACTTTTATGTTCGAGACTTTGGAATTTGATCGACAGAAACATGGATAAAAATATAACTTTTCATTCCTAAATCGACAGAACAGACAAATGTGACCAAACAGGTGACTGACAAGAAAAATCCGAAACAGATATCACAACTGTTCTAAAAATCACAGACTTTCGGATGCAAATAGAGGACATCCCGAAAATGACATTCACTTTTTACAGATTCGGATTTGGAGCAATACCCAAAGAGAACCCATAGCCTTAAGTCGATCCAAAGTCTCAGAGGCCCAAATCAGGCTCTGACATGTGTCCCGAACTCTTGGATTTGTGTCAGACATTAAAAAAATCATAAAAATATGAGAAAATCATGTTAAGAACTAAACATTCTCCCAAGTTTCAAACATCTTTCGGATCGAAAATCGGATCTCCCATGAGGGCGATTTCGATTTTACAAGTCGGAAAAGACATTTTAAAATGCATCTCGAGTAATAAAACCCGACTCACCTTTTTGAACGTTTACCGCAGTAAACGAATTCAAATCTCTTTTGATGTTTGGCACATTTCTAGGGACACCTAAGGGCGCATTCCATGATTTTTTAGAATTTTTAATGAAAAACAAATGCATGAAATGACGTGTGGACTGACTGACAAAAACAGAGAGCTATTGAAATTGAGCAGAATTGAAATAAATGCTTAATTAAACCTAATTAACCTATAAAACATACTAAATTAATAAAATAAAATACAAATTAAATCTAGCTAAATGCATGAATGCTAAAAATCATCAAGGAAGCATAATTATGTATTTTTATATATGTCGTTTTATGAGAATAGCTCAATCCATCCCTCGGATGAGCTCTTTCTTCAAACGACACCTGAATCAAATCATGATATGAAATCAAGAGGAAAAGAGGTGCACCTTGCTTTGTTACGCATCTTTAAAACTCTTGAAAGGGACTGCTACCAAGGGCTTCGCTCGTCCTTCGATCCGGCTTCGGATGATTCACCAAGATCGACCTACGCTTGAATCGAATTGGCCACAGCACGAGCAATGTAGGTACTTCACTGCACCTTCTCCACTGAGCCCAAAGGGGCGTGAATTCCAAGGGACACAAGTGAGTTCTAGAGGGGACCTAGGCTGGATTTCAAAATCAGAATTAGAGTCTCAAATTGGAGTTCAAAATTCGATCCTTTAGGCTGGGCGTGAGCCCTGGTATTTGTAGAATTTTCTGAAAATTTTGAATTTCAAACAGGCTCAATCTGAGCCCTCCATGTGGCGCCATCTCAGGGGTGCTATTTTGTTTTTTTGAGAAAATAAAATGGGAAATTTTGTGGGTGAGACACCTCAGCAGAATTTGAAAATTTTCAAAATTTGGGATCTGCTTGATTTTCTCTGCAGGAGGCTCCCAAATTGCGCCACCTCAGGGGGTGCTATCTGGGAGTTTGAAATTCAAAATTTGGCTTTTCTGAAGCTTCTCAAATGGTGCCACCTCAGGGGGCTAGTTTTATATAAAAAAAATAAAATAAATAAAAGAAGTGAAGCCAAGTGGGGCTCTGGAATGGCGCCATCTCAAAAGGAGGTTTGAGGTGTAAAGTTGGAAATAGTAGGAGCATGCCATGTGGCGCTACCTCTGGAAGCTCTTGACACATGTCAGAAGAACAGGAGTGGAAGAAGCAGACTGTGCCACCTCAGAGGAATTCAAATTCTATTTTTTCTGCAGGAAAGGAGAGGCTGACATGTGGTGCCACCTTAGGGTGGTTCCACACTGCCATGTGGCAGAAGAACAGGACTGGAAGAAGCAGAATGCGCCACCTCAGAGGGGGGGCTTTTCTATTTTTTCTGATGCAGGGAGGTCTGAACATGTGGCAGACAAGTGTCAGCTGTCTGGAGGAGTTTTCTCAAATGGCGCCACCTCAGAAGGAGATTTGAATTTCAAATGGGGGTTGGCTCTGGAGGAAGGGAGGATGGACATGTGGCAGTTGCTCAGAGTGGCTCCTACAATGCCATGTGGCAGGAGGGAGGAGTAAGTAACATGTGGCGCCCTCATAGACCATCTGGAAAAGGCAGAACTTAGGATTTGCGCCACCTAGGTCTTGTTTGAAGCTTTTTTGAATGGTTGCTTTTTCTGAAGAAAGCCAGGAGTGACACGTGTCCTCTACTTTTTCTGAAGGAAGCTAGAAATGACATGTGTCATCTACTTTTCTGAGAACAAGTAGGAGAAGACATGTGTCATCTGTTTTTTCTGAAAGGAGCAGAGAATGACACGTGGCAGAGGGAAGAGAAGGAGGTCGAAGCCATGTGGCGCCATCTCAGACAGAATAGAAAAGGTGAAGTTCAGGATTTGTGCCACCTCTGGAGGGATTTGAATGTTTGAATTCTAGCTTTCTCTGAAGAGAGTAGGAAATGACATGTGTCATTTGCTTTTTCTGAGAAGAGCACAGAATGACATGTGTCAGTCTGCTTTTTCTTAGAAGAGCAGGGATTGACACGTGTCCTCTGCAGGAGACACACTTCAATTGGCGCCACCTCAAGGGAGACAAAATTTACTTTTTCTGGACATGACAACACATGACACTTGGCATCTCAGGTGATCTATGAAATGACACATGGCGTAGGGTGGAGACTGACACGTGGCATGAAATGAAGAGGGTGTCTAATGACATGTGGTGGCTTCTTAAGGTAGACCCACACTAACACTTGGCAAATAAATGGGAGGAGAGAGAAAAGACAAGTGGCGCCAATCCAGGGGACAAGGCTCCTATATTTTTGGGGTTTTTTTTTCCAAAATTCAGGTTTTTCAAAAGAAAAGCCTATGTGACACCACCTCAGTGTGGGTCCCACATTGCTTCTTTATTGACATAAGGACAAGACAGTAAAACCTCTTTTTGGAATTTTTATAAAATCTGGACTAATTGGTAAAACAGAAATTTTGAAAAGAGTTAGCCCCTGTAGGGCGATTTTGTAAAAGAAAGATAGTTGAAATAGCTGACAAAAGGGCAAAATCTGAGGTGAAGTGGCTAAAATCCATATTGAAAACTATCGAGATCGTTTTCCTGAGGAAATATTTTGAAATTCAGAGTCCTGGGGGTAAAATGCGAAGAATTGATAATTTTGAAGACCTAGGGTTTTGAAATTAGTTTTGAAAAGAGTTAAAATTCTAATCTGGATTGAAAATTTTGAAATCAAGAGTTCTGGACCTCGAAATGACATGTTGTGCAGTGCAGTGATATGAAATGCTCATGTAATGATATGCAATGCCATGTTTTATGCACTAGAATCTTGAACCAAGACTTGGAGATTCCTGTCTTCTGTCAGGAATAAAATTTTGAACATCTGAGCTAAAATAAAGAAGAGTTGCAGATGAAATTTAGACTTTTGCAAGGTCCGGGCTCAGAAAATGACCATTTTGCCCTCCGACGATTTCAGAGGCTGGATGCTGATGCTTGGTGGAAATGTTGGAGAGGTGAATGAAAATTTGGGGTGTTTACAGATGCCCCTCTTTGCTACTAAGCCGGCTTGTGACCGAGCTTAGTGGCAAAGAAAAACACACCAAATTTGGGCTATATATAAAAAAATGCCCCAGTTAGAAGGATCTAACTGAGTATGAAGAAATTAGCCCGAGAAAGATGGTAGATATGAAGCGAAGAATGAAGAGATAAGATTTGCTCTATAAGAGTGAAGTTTAGGTTTTTGCCCTTATCCTGGATGGGACAGAAATACCTCGCATGGAACGAAGCTCAGGTTTTAACCCTTGACCTGATTGGGGAATGAAATATCTCATAGAAATGAGACTCAGGTTTGTACCCTTAACCTGATCGGGTGGAAGATGAAATACCTCTTTGATTGAGGCCCAAGTTTATACCCTTATCCTGATCGGGCGGAAGATGAAATACCTCTTTGAATGAGGCTCAGGTTTGTACCCTTATCCTGATCGGGCGGAAGATGAAATACCTCTTTGAATGAGGCTCAGGTTTGTACCCTTATCCTGATCGGGCGGAAAAATGAATGGAATCCTCGAAGGAAGGGACCATGATGGAACCTTCGGATCTTGCACAATAAATCCGACAAGGTTTTTGCAAAAGGAAGGAAAATGGGGTCCCTAAAGCTTGAAAAGGGATTGATTTTGGGCACCTCATTGCTGAGACTAAATAGCTTTTGAAATTGCCTTTTGCAGGAAATGATTGGTGGTTCGACCTCGAACCGAAATTGGATTGTCTATGGTGGGACAGTGGGGACACATGGAAGTGTGCAAATCTAAGAGTTCATGCTCTCAAAGAAGGGAAGAAATCAAGTCCTTAAGAGAGATTTAAAATTGTTGTCTGGATGTATCAAAGACGAACATCACGCTCTCACTTCACGTCAAAATAGCTAGAAAATATTGTCAAAATATTGAGAATTCTGCTGTTGATTAAAATTTTTTGAAAATGTTGCATATTGTTGCAAAGATATTCTTTCTCTTCTACCTAAAGTATTACCTCCAAATAAGGTTCACTTCGTAGAATCGGGATTGGAAACCCAAATTACTTGTAATTGCCCTTCTTTAAGGAAGCTATCAATTTCCTTGATATGAGCAGGAAAGAGAATTTGATATTGTAAAAGCAGTTTATGAAAGAGTATTGATAATAGAATTTCACAAATTTAAAGAAGATTCTTGATAGATTTGGCAGTTTGATATCCTGGGAGCTTCTCTCATGATAATCTTTCTGCACTCTTTTGACTCTCTGGTGTTTTGGCTACATTCTCCTTCATTTTGGAGATGTTCTGACTTTTTCTCTCTTTCTTTTTCCTCTCTTTCTCTCTTTTGGAAGGGTACACCACAAACTCCTTCAACTTGGAGATGTTTCGATCCTTCTTGGACGATGTCGGCTCATGGGTTTAGAAATCTTTGGATGATAGCTGAAATTAAATATCTTTTAGGGATTGTCGGGAAGTTCATCGCATCTGCCTTCATCTCGACAGTGCTTTGGACTTTCTCTGGAAGGATCCGTCACAAACTCCGTCATCTTGGAGATGTTTTGAATCTTCTTTGGCCCCGGGGGTCTACTCGCTTAGTTCGCCTTCATCTTGACAACAAGTGAGAGATCCCTTTTGCGGATATTTAATTGCAGCTTAAGTGATTCTGAGGAGATAGGGCTTGGGTGAATTCTCTCTTTTCCTAGCACTCAGGATATTTCCACTACCTCGTCTTTACAAGAATAGCCTTTAAAGATGCGCCATTGACTGCGATCAATATCGATCATCTACGACTTTTCAATAACATTGAATCTTCCTTTCTGGCCATATCGAGGACTTATCCTTCATTCTTTTGGTTGGCCAATAGAAGGAATTTGAGTTTTGAATCTCTTTTCGCAAAAGATTCACTCTTTTGGAAGTAATGCTGAAGGTAAATTGAGATAGAGATTAGTGCAATAAAGATTCTGAAATCAACAAGTAATTTGATTGACAGACTGACAAAATTTTCTCGAAATCCTTGGTGAAGGAGAGCATCTGAGGTTTGGCTCAACACTTCCGTGATGAAAATTCTCCTCTCTTTTTTCCCAAAAAGAGAGACTCAGGCTTAGCCCTTACCTGAATGGAAAATGGGAAATACTCCTCTCTTCCTTGAAGAGGAGGTGTTTGCAAAACGGACTTTCGAAGAGAAATTGAGCTTTCGTCAAAGCTCCCTAATATTAGGCTTCTCTTATGGAAAGGGGGCCGATAATAGTGAGGTATGAAAATTGGGTCATGAAAGGAACGAGTCCATCACACTCTCCCTAAAAAGAGTGTCCTCCATGACGAAAAATGGCCTAGTATGAAATTAGGGTGTCACAAGAAAAGCGAGTCTCCGTCGAGCCTCTCCCTATGAAAGGGTTCCTTGTGTGAAATTGGAAATTGTTTTGCAAACGGTTCACAAAGATGCGAGTCCCTTCAAACTCTCCCTGAAAAGGGGCTAAGTGAACGGATTGGATAGCATGCGAAAAGAATGAGCTCCCTCGAACTCTCCCTAAAGAGGGTCTCTCGCAAGAGAAAATGATTGAAATTGGATATTGAGATTGATTGACCCAAAGGTCGAAATTGAAAATTAGAAAATTGGTTGTTGAAAATTGAATGACCCGAAGGTCGAAATTGGATGACCTGACGGTCGAAATTGAGAATTGGTTTGACCAAAAAGGTCGAAATTGAGAATTGAATGACCGAAGGTTGAAGTTTGGAAATTGAGTGACCCGAAGGTCGAAAATTTGGAAATTGGGCGACCCGAAGGTCAAAATTTGAAAATTGATTGACCCAAAGGTCGAAATTTAGAAATTGAGTGACCCGAAGGTCGAAATTTAGAAATTGGGTGACCCGAAGGTCAAAAATTGAAAATTGAGTGACCCGAATGTCAAAAATTGGAAATTGATTGACCCGAAGGTTGAAAATTGGAAATTGAGTGACCCGAAGGTCGAAATTGAGAAATTGCATGATTCAAAGATTTAAATTGGAATTTGGAGGGCAAAATATCAAATTCGAGCAATTGACAGACCCTGATGATTGAAATGACTTGGATTAACAAAGGAGAATAATGAGTTCGAGTCAGAGCTCGGATAAAAAAAAACAGAGATCACGAGTCGGAACCCGGATCAACAAAAGAAAATGAAGAGCTCGAATCTGAGCTCGAATGATGTAGAGAGATCACGAGTCGAAACCCTGATCAACAAATGAAAATAAAGAGCTCGAATCTGAGCTCGAATGATGTAGAGAGATCACGAGTCGGAACCCGAATCAACAAAGGAAAATGATTTGAATAAAAACCCGAGTCGGAACTCGGTTTTCCAAAAAGTTGGGATTTTGAAAATGTACCAGTTTGAACACTGGATTTTGAAATAATACCAGTTCGAGCGCTGGGTTTTGGTTGAGTACTGGTGATTACCTTTCAATTTTGAATCATTAGGAATTGTGATGGGACTGTTTGTTGAAATCCCAATACTGACCGGATTGTGGTCAATGCAGTTGAATGCAAATGAATATGAATTGATGCATATGAATGCACAAGTGCGTGAAATGAGGAATTTGTTTATCCTGCCCGCATACAGAACAAATTTTTTTTAAAGATGCCCTAGTGTAACTGGGAAAGAAAGTTGGATCATTATTTGAAAGAAAATAGGAAGGATTACAAGAGGGGAATAAATGTTTCAAGTATAAAACTTTTTCAAGTGTCGAGCATTAATGGGATCTGGCAATTCTACCCCATCGGCATTGATGAGCCGATATGAGTTGCGGGGTAATGCTTCTTTGACAACATAGGGACCTTCCCAATTTGGCGACCATTTGCCGCCGGGACGATGCTTGAGATAAGCTGTGGATCGAAGTACTAAATCATTGACTTTGAATGTTCTTTCAATGATAGACTTCGCATATTGCCTGGCTACTCTCTGGCGATAGGATTGAGCATGCTCTGCTGCTTTTAGCCTTCTCTCGTCGAGTAAGTCTAGCTGCACTAGTCGCTGCTATTGGTATTAATCAAGAGGTAATTCTAGAAGCGACGCGAATTTCAAAGCGGGCTTTTGAACATGTAGCGGCAATACTACTTCTATTTCATATACCAATTTTGATGGTGTAGCATTCGTTGGTGTACGAATGGTGGTCCGATAGGCCCATAGTGCATCGTGAATTTTCTCATGCCAGTCACGACCTGTTTCCACAGTTCGCTCCAAGATACTAATTAAAATTTTATTGGTGGCCTCTGCCTGACCATTCCCTTGAGGATAGTAGGGAGCGGAGAAATGATGATAGATTTTGAACTTTGAGCAGAATGTTTTCATTTTTTCATTCTTGAAATGACTGCCATTATCTGACACGATGTCATACGGGATGCCGAAACGACAAAGAATGTTCTTGTGAATGAAAGAGACTACGTGTCGGCCTTCCACTGTGCGAAGAGTGATAGCTTTTACCCATTTGGTAAAATATTATGTTGCGGCAAGGAAGTATTTGTGGCCATTTGAAGCTGAAGGAGTGATGGGACCTACGACATCGAAGGCCCACATAGAAAATGGCCATGGAGAAACAACGGATTGCAAATAAGTTGCCGGAGCATGAATAGAAGGTGCGTGTATCTGGCATTGCATGCACTTCTTCACATAATGATAACAGTCTTGTTGCATAGTCTTCCAGTAGTACCCTGCTCTTATGATTTGCTTGACAAGGGTTTGGTAGCCGACGTGGCCACCACAAATGCCTTCATGTGCTTCTCGCACGACTTCTTTGGCTTCATCTTCATCTAAACATATGGAATACTCTGAACTGAATCTATGACGATAAAGGACATTGGCGAGAATGAAATATCGAGTGGACATGCGCTGGATTGCTCGTTGCTCTTTCTTTGAAAGTTTCGGAGGGAATTCACCGGTTTCTACGAAAGTTTTGATATTGTAATACCAAGGCTTCTTCTTTTGCTCAGCTTGGTGTACTTGCTCCTGTTGGAAGGAAAGCAGGTTGGTCAAGTCTGTCAATTTCAAAAGAGCGACAAGATTCTCCATTTTTAAATGCCATAATGGAGCCTAAACTGGCTAGACTATCGGCCACTTGATTAAAATCTCTCTTGATATGGAAGAGTTGAAATTCTTCAAACTTGCTGACAAGAGCTGAAACAATTTTCTGATAGGGAAATAGCTTCTGATCTTTGACCTGCCATTCGGCTCGAACTTGATTGACAACGAGTAATGAGTCGCCGTAAGCATGCACTCTCTTAACCTTGAAATCTAGTAGAATCTTCAGACCTTGAATCAGGGCTTCATACTCAGCCATATTGTGAGTGCATTGAAAGTCTAACTTGAGAGAAAATGGAATCATCTCTTTCTCTGGAGTGATTAATAAGATTCTGATGCCTATTCTGGCCATGTTCTTAGAACCATCGAAAAATAAATTCCAGACAGGAGATTGTTGGACATTGCAAATTTGCTCATCAGGGAAGTCATCTTTGGCTTTCACCTCTTCTGCTAGAGGAAAATCTGCAATTGCTTGGCCTTTGATTGAATGTTGCGAGACATATTCTAAGTCATATTGCATCAGTAAGACTTGCCATTTTGTGACCCGTCCGCTTAGGAAAGGTTGCTCCAAGATGTACTTGAGAGGATTGAGCTTGGACAAAATTTTGACTTCAGATGCCAGCAGGTAGTGTCTTAACTTCTGACACATCCACACCAGATCTAGGCAGGTCTTCTCTATTTGAGAGTATCTCTTTTCATAGTCTATGAAAGTCTTACTCACATAATAAATGGCATGTTCTATCAAGCTGCCTTCTTTGTATTGTGCCAAGAATCCGCCGCAACTTGATTGACTGAGATGTATAGCAAAAGAGGTTTTCCCAATTCTGGCGGCTTCAGGATGGGAGGATTGAGAAGATACTTCTTGATTCGATCGAATGATTGCTGACACTCTGGTCCCCATTCGAACTTTACTCCTTTTCTGAGTAAGTGATTGAAAGGTTCGCATCTCATCGCCAAGTTGGAAATAAATCGCCGGATTGATTGCATACGTCCTTGAAGGCTACGCAATTCTTTGAGATTTTTCGGGGGTGGCATATCAATGATAGCCTTTGCTTTGGCTGGGTCGACTTCAATTCCCTTTTTACTGACCAGAAAACCCAACAGTTTGCCTGATTCAACTCCAAAAACACACTTTTGCGGGTTAAGCCTTAACTTGTAAAGAATGAGTCGCTTAAACACTTGGTCAAGAGCTTCGAGGTGATCTTCTTCCTCTTTAGATTTCACGAGGATATCATCAACATACGCATCCATGATTTTGCGCATCTGATCGTGAAAGATAACGACCATTGCCCGTTGATACGTTGCTCCAGCATTCTTGAGCCTAAAAGGCATAACTGTATAGCAGAAAGTGCCCCAAGGCGTAGAGTGAAGGAAGTTTTTGATTGGTCGCGGGCGGCCAACTGAATCTGTTTGTAGCCAGAATATCCATCCATGAATGAGAATATGGCATGTCCTGCTGTGCTGTCGACTAGAAGATCGATGCTTGGAAGTGGATAGTCATCCTTCGGAGTCGCTTTATTGAGGTCTCTGAAGTCTATGCAGATCCTCACTTTACCACTTTTCTTTGGGACAACGACGATATTGGCTAACCAATCTGGGTAGTCAATAGCTCGGATAAATCCTGCTTTGAGCAAATCTTCAAGTCCTTCTTTGACTTGTTGTTCTATTCTGGGATCCATTTTTCTCAACTTTTGCTTGACTGGCTTAGCCTCTGGCTTCAAGACGAGACGGTGTTCGACTAATTTTGGGTCTAAGCCCGACATATCTTCATATGTCCATGCGAACACTTCCTCATGTTGCTTGAGAAAATTAGTGAGCCTTTCCTTTTCTTCCGGACTCAAACTGGTTCCGATCTGGAGAATTTTGGGATCTTCCTCTGAACCGATATTGACATCTTCAGTCGGATCTTGTACTAGAGGAGATGGTTCGTCCTGCTTCTGAATTGCGACAAACTCTGGTAACTCCTGAAGAGACGGATCAAATTCTGCACAATCATCTGATCGCTTTGCAATCTTGCCATCTTCGGTGCTTGCTTTGACTCTGTGAATTGCTGCCAACTTATGAAAAGCCTTGGGATTGAGAACGAGCTTCTTGATTGTCCGAGAAGTCATTCTGAAATTTTGGATAAGAAATTTGGTTCAGATAAATCAGCCTATCGTGAGACAAGCAATCATTTGAAGAGAACTATGCATACAATGGCATTGAATTATAGAATTAGGAGATAGGGAAGGAAGATAGATGGCATCGGGATAGACAAAGAAATTTGAAATTTTATTGATTTTGAATTGATTGAAGACATTGATAAAATAAGACATTTATTTTGAAAGAATAGAAAATAACAAATGGTCTTTAATGTGCCCCTTTGACAAAAACAATCTTCTTTGGCGCGCTTCCACCGGAGAACCCTAGTCCTGCTCTGTGGGAATGATGCTTTTGGATCACTGGCTCTATGCGGCCATCTTCATTCTTGCCGAGTCCCTTGAAGGGTTGATAACCATGTTTCAGAAGTAAATCGAATCCCTTTCTTGCCTTCATGAATTGAGGAAACAATGGGTGATCCTTAATGGTACTGTAGTTGATCCGGCCTCCAACCTTGAAGAATTGAGGACCTCTCCATCGGGTCATGGCTACCATGTGCAGAGATAGTTCTGATGATGCCTGGAGTATTTCTTGGTTTTCTCCGAGATTAACCTCTTCACTTTCCCTGATGCTGGGAATATCCGCAGTGAATGGCGGTCGAGGAATCATGGGCTGCGGGAGCCTTTCTTCTAGGTCTTCTCCCAGTATTGTTGTAATTATTCCACCTTTTGACCATTTCACGCATTGATGGAGGGTGGAAGGCACTGCATTTGCATTATGAATCCATGTTCTCCCGAGCAGCAGGTTGTAGGTGGGTGGCACATTGACCACATGGAAAAGCACTGAATGCACTGAATAATTGATGAACACCTCCAGAAATATCTTGCCCTTGGCCGTTTGACCATGGTTGTCAAACCCATAGATAGTGATGGGATCTGGAATATATTCTTCCTCTTTGATCCCTAATGCTTTTGCGGTCATCTCGGGACAAATATTGAGGCTACTGCCTCCATCGACCAGCACATGCGGTACTGTCATTCCTCTGACTCGAACGACAATGTACAAGGCATTATTATGAAATGAATGAGGCTTTGGAAGGTCCTCATCCGAGAAGGTGATTGGCGCATTTGTCATGGCAGAGTTTTGTGAACACCCCAAAATTTTCAAATCTTTTAAATATTCCCTTTTTGCCCCTAATATCATTTTCTGAGCGATTAAGCCACTTTTAAATCTAAATCTCAGTTCATTTCTCAAGTTTTACTGAAAGTAAATTCATTTTATATGTTTAAATTGACTTTGGATCCGGATCCATTGTCCAGATCCAAAATTGAGTCTCATTGTCCAAATTTTTAAGAAAAATACCAAAAATAGTTTTCAAATAGCTCGGACAGTCCATCCGACATCCGTTTGGATCCATCACGTTGCGTTTCTCGATTCAAATATCAAAACTCGAACATTTTCTCAAAACCTGGGTCCAAACCCCTTCTTTTGAAGAAATTTTCCCGAAATGGTCTGAAATTCTCAGAAAAATACTTTTGTAAATATTTCTCAGAAAAATATAAAAAAATTAGTATTTAGTCTTTGTTTTTTCGTAAAATCTTAGATTTTTATTCCAAAAATACAAAAAAAATGAAAAAGACATAAAAACCAAAAAAATTGAAAAAATTACAAGAAAAATGAATGAGTTTTAAAGTCAATTTTTGCTAAAAAACTCATTCTAAAAACCATTTTTTACACAAAAATCTTGTTGAAGGAGCCTTCCTTTTGGAAATTACGCAAATCTGAGGGAATGAACATTTTTTTAGGGTTTTTCTCGCAAAAGGTCGGAGGCCGAACTCCAGAAGTTTCTCCCTCTCGTTCCTTCATCGCCACCCTTCGCGAAGCTTCCAGCATTCTTCCCCCCATGGAGCCCCTCCATAGCCGACCACCGATCGCTAACCTCCTCCACCCATCCGCAACAACCCCTTTCTCAGCCTCCCATCTTCAACCGAACCTCTTCCTTCTCCCCTATAAAGAAACCTTACAACGAAAACCCTAGGGACCGCTTCTTCACCTCTCCATTTCCTCTTTCACGATCCATCATTCACCTCTCCATAGCTCCTTCTTCACGATTTTCCTTCCTCCATACTCCTTCCTCTGGATCTCCTTCTTCAAGATCGGGAGTCCCTGCAAATGAGAGGATCCAACAGGCTTCCTCTTCGGTTCCACCGAAAGAGCACCAGTGTCCCCTTTAGGACTTCTGCAAAACAAGGTTGTTGTTCACATTCTTTTACAAAAACACAAGAGACACTTGTCTCAGTAAGCTCAGCATATCCCAGCACCACTGTCTATGCCCCTGTACCAGCCTGTTGGTCCCACATTTCCTGTCGCATCACCAGCCACCATGTCACTTCAAGAATGTCTACTTTTGCATAAGAGTTTGGTCCCGTAACATCCTGATTTAGGAAGGACGATGAATGTTTGCTTCAACGTGATTGAGAGGCTTGTGTAGAGTTGTCTCTGATTCTGGGTTTCTAATCAGCCAGAAATGAACTCAAATGGCGGGGGATCCATTGTAAAAGTTGAATGGAGATTGAGCTGGAGTTCTGCCGGCAGTTGATTGTCACCACAATTTCTGCTGAAACCAGACCTGATGGCATCTCATGATCACTCTTCTGTAACATCCCACTTATCATAATCCTTGCATATTAACGGTGAGTATTTACTTCCACTTTCCTGTTTATTCCCATTATATCCAACTCTGTGAGTTTTTATGTCATCAAGTGCTGAGGATGAGGGTATATAGATAAAATGTTGCATCTATGAGCTCAGACAAATATACGATGGTGATTCTTTGGTAAAGTCAATTTGCTTAGACTGCCCTGCTAAAATGAAATCTAGTTGCTAAGAGTAGTTGATAATATCCTGTGGTATGAATCCAAGCAGCACGGCAGTGCTTGATGCATGTTCGATTCCTGATAGAGCCTACTTAATGAAATTCAAGTTGGTGAAAATCAAGCCATCAGTGTGCCCCCTTTATGGTTTTGTTTTGGCAGAAAGTTCAGGAAACAGAGTCATCTACTAGATCAGATCATGCATGATTGAACAAGGCTTTACAGTGGCTTCATGGGTTTCTTGAATTTTATTAATCACGTTCTTTGATAAACTATATATATATGTCTTCACTTTAGGCTGGTTACCCCTCTTTTCTTGAAGGAAGACGTCTACAGGTATGCATTCTCTTTATATTATCTGGGCCATCGGATTCTCTTATTACATCAGTTCCTGTTTTGTTATAGCAACTCATGCTTCATTACATATGTATTTATTAGTTTAATTCTCAGTTCACTACAGTGACTCACATTTTACTACAGCAATCCTCATTTCATTACATGTACATTTGATTGATTCACTACATTACACATAGCACTACTTCACCACTCATCCTGTTGGGTCTATGTATATAACATCTTCATTTTATGTGTTAACCAACTGTTACCCACCACCATTCATATCAACAGCAGTTGCTGTAATTTCCTATAGCCACCTTCACAGCGCCACTGCGGCGATTCATTACGTTTTCATGACCATGTCAAGTGCCACAACAGTATGATGTTCATAACAAATCCCCACTGGAACCCCTCTTTTCCTCTTTTTATGATAGTTCACTCTTGAACTATCATAATCATCATATTTTTATCATTCTTTTACAAGTGGTTCATAGGAACCATTGTAAATTCTTTTCCTCTTTTTATGATAGTTCACTCTTGAACTATCATAATCATCATATTTTTATCATTCTTTTACAAGTGGTTCATAGGAACCATTGTAAATTCTTTTCCTTTTTTTATGATAGTTCACTCTTGAACTATCATAATCATCATATTTTTATCATTCTTTTACAAGTGGTTCACAAGAACCACTGTAAATTCTTTCTTTTTTTATGATAGTTCACTCTTGAACTATCATAATCATCATATTTTTATCATTCTTTTACAAGTGGTTCATAGGAACCATTGTAAATCATTTTCCTCTTTTTATGATAGTTCACTCTTGAACTATCATAATCATCATATTTTTATCATTCTCTTACAAGTGGTTCATAGGAACCATTGTAAATTCTTTTCCTCTTTTTATGGTAGTTCACTCTTGAACTATCATAATCATCATATTTTTACCATTCTTTTACAAGTGGTTCACAGGAACCACTGTAAATTCTTCTCTTCTTTTCATGATAGTTCACTCTTGAACTATCATAATCATCATATTTTTACCACTCTTTTACAAGTGGATCGTAGGAACCACCATAATTCCTTCTTTTTTGTACATACATATAGATATAACCACCATAATATTTTTTTGATGTTCTCAAATCCAATTGTTGTAAATAAATAAGATGATGAAAACTTTACATTTCCAGTCTTAGATTAGAATGAATGAGCATTATAAATATCATGAATCACTTGTTCTCATATTTTCTCCTTTGTTTTCCTAAAATCTCACGAATGGTGAAACACGAATGGCACGTGCACCATTTTCGTAAGAGGTAATTAATCCTAAGTTGATGATCCACATCAATGGCCATAGTCAGGGTGTGGACAAAACTTAGGATTTTTATCTTTTAAAAAATAACACTGGATCCATTTTTATCATATTTTCTTAAATATTTTCTCCTTTTATTAGAATTTAACTTAAAATTGACTCAAAACATATACCAATGACCATAGTCAGGGTATATTGAGAGTTAATTTCATTTTAAATTCTATAAAAGCACCAAATGTGTTTCATTCTTCATCTGAATTTAAATATAGATTACTATATAATACATTCAATGACCATAGTCAAGGATGTATTATATCTTCAATCTTATTTTAATTCATTTAAGGAATGGAATAACTTTTCAAAATCCAATTTCAAAAATTTAAATTCATTCATCATTTAGATAGAACTGCATCATATTTTCAAAATTCCTTTTTTAAAAACTCCAAGTAATGTAAATATCTCCCTCAATCTATCTTCAATCCTTTTTCAAATCCAATTCATCCTTTCATTTTTCAAAATTCTATTTTTAATCTCAAAATTCAATTCAACTTTGAGATTTCAAATTCATTTTTATATATTCCAATTTAAATTCATTTTCAAAGTTCAATTTTACTTTGAAATTTCAAATTCATTTTCAAAAGCTCCAATCAAACTCAAAGTTCAATTTAACTTTGAGATTCTTGATTCATTTCAAGCTTCAAATCCAAGGTCTAAATTGACTTTGGGATTCATCTGTATATTCAAAATTCAACTTCTAAAATTCCTTTTCCCAAATTCAAATCAGACTTAGAAATTCTTGATCCCTCTTCTGAACTTAACTCCAAACCCATTTTAAGATCCAAAATTCAACACTCATATTGGATCTCAGACTTCAGATCCAATTTACTGATAGGATCCAGAACCAATTTCACTTTGGATCTTAGATTTCAGATCCAATTTTCCATTCTAGGATCCAGAATCTAATTCTACATTGGATCTCAGACTTTAGATCCAAATCCATCTTAGGATCCGGAACCCAATTCTACTTCGGATCTTAGACTTCAGATCCAGTTCCAGGATCCAGAATTCAATCACATATTGGATCTTAGACTTCTGATCCAAATCCATCTTAGGATCCAGAACCCAATTTTATCTTGGATCCAATTCCATTTCATTTCCAGACTTCAAATCCAAGTCCACTTACAGATCATATCTGGAGTTCATCTCTACACCATTTAGATTTCTCAGATCCATTCTAAATTTAAGATTTCCAATCTCAAAGTCTAGATTCAATTCCATCTCAAGTATTCATTTTCTTTCCTAAATTCAAATTCAAATTCAAAATCTATTTCTTAACTTTGAAACTTCATTTCCTTCCATTTCAAAGCTTCAAGTCATTCCTCCTTATTTATTCTTCCAAAATTCTGATCTACTTCAAAGACTTAGAATTTCTCTGATCTATCTCAAGTTCTAAGTGAGATTCAAACATTTCTTCACTCCTTTGCCAAGTTCATCTCAGAATATTTGGAGATTTCTAAAACAATTTTCGAAAGAGCATTCATCCTTGCATCGCACAATTATGACTCTTTGTGCATTTAGATCTTTAGAATAAATTCTTAGGTTATATTTAGGCAAAGCAAAAGGCATAGATTCGATCCTTGGTTCGATTACCCCTGGTAAAGGCGCCAGGAACGGTCGAACCTCGTACCGACGAGCGAATCCCGTCTCTCCATTTTTTCCCGCAAATTTTCAAAACGGAGGCGAGTTATTTTCTAAATATTTTTCAAATCAAGGTCAAGTGAGACCGCGCAAAATAGTTCCTCTTCTCTCTCTTTCTTTCTTTCTTTTCTCTTCTCTCTTTCTTGTCTCTCTTTTATTTTTCTCCCTTCAAAAAGGAGGAAAATAGAGGTTAGAAAAGAAAAAGAGAAGGAAGAGAGAGAAACCACGAGAGAAAAAAATAATAATTTGCGATGATCATAGTTTTGGCGACCGAGATGGGACCCGTCTTCGTCCGGTCGAATTTGTGCCTTTGCTTTGCCTTTATATAATCTAAGTCTTTATTCTAACATATGTCAGCTACATTTTAATGCAAACCTTAGGAAGCCTAGATTTTGTCCTAAGCTGACATCATTGCATATAGGATCTAAGTATGGTTTGGTAGGACCATATTGAGGAGATTATCCATGTTCACATTAGACTTAGGTCTTAAATACAACTCTCCTCAATTTTAGGGATTGAATGCAAACAATGTATGCAAGTGTATGCTTCTTCTTTATTTAAATCTATCTTCTTTAGGACTTGCATTAGAGCCTTTTGGTTTTATCTGCATGTTGATCATATTTTGAAAACATCCCTACCTATATTGTCCCGGTCTTCACGTTGCTGGGCTGTCTCACTGAACCATAGTTCGGGAGAGAGCCTAACAACTGGACCACTTATTTGGGTTCGCGCCCCCCTACCACGTACCTAAGGGCTATAGTCCGAGGTATATCGGTAGGTGCTCAAGGATGTTGAGAAACCATTACCTTAGAACCGAAGAGATATCTTATATGCCACGTACTTCGAGCTTCGGCTCGAGTATATCGGCGTACCTTGATTGGAAACAGATGATATAAATCTTAGAGTTAGGATTAAGGTCCTACAAGCCATTTTTAAATATTGCATATAGAGTCGGCTTTAGGGAGTGCTGTTTGAGTATCTTTGCTTGTATATCTGTGATTGTATGATATTTTATATATATATCTTCCTTATATTTTCCAAAACCCTGGGTATATATTTCAAAATTTCCTCCTTTTAAAACCCAGGTGTATTATTCTTTCTCTTCTTCTTCTTCCTTTAAAATTCTTCCAAATTCTCCTGATCCTGCCTGCAAGTTCTTCAAATTTTAAATCTTTACCATTTATCCTCAAAATTTCATTTATTCTCTTATTTTCTTCTGATTTTATATTCTTGTTTATATTTTCATAAAAATCTCTTTCCGTCAAGAGATATCCTTTTCAAAATAATATTTTCTTCATATTTTTAGTTGGTTACTCTCCCTCGTAGAGTAAACAGCGCAATTGTCACAAATTTTGTGGCGACTCAATCCCTAGTAATGGGACACAATTGTTTAGATTTCAAACCTAAATCCTTCCTCTTGTCAAAATTTTTTCCAAAAAGTTTCTCTGGTCTAAAAACTTCCTCTTTTCCTCTACAGAGAGATCACTGATATCCGAAAATGGTCACGACGAGAGGGGGAAAAGAAACAGTTCCTCAACTCAGCGATAGTGAGGCGGAAGAGATAAGCTCTCCCAAATCGGCCTGGGGACAGGGTCAGAACAAAAAAGATGACATCGACCCCGCTATGTATGATATGTTCCAAAAGATGATGGCGAGGATGATGTCAGAACAAGCCGAGGCCAAGCTGAAAGAGGCAGTTCCTAAAAGCAAGCTGAAGAAGAAACCTGTGAAAAAGCAAGTCAGAATCATCAGGAAGAAGGTACACCCAGACACTACTTCGGAGGAATCAGAGTCAGTCGAGGAAGAGTCAGAAGAGGAAGAGCAGATTGTCTACAAGCAGAATCCTCTGAAGCGGTCCGTAAAAATAGCTACAGAAGAGCCTGAATCCGTCAACAAGCCCAAGTCTGGGGCTCCAGCAGAGGACCTGATGACCAAGCAGATGAAGGAAATGAATCGAGCTATTAAGGATATCCAAGCCAAGGGTAAGGGCAAGCAGACCTACACCGGCGAAGATTTCTATGATGGTCTAGATGGGGACGATAACTTGGAGAATCTTCCTCGCAAGTTTCTCAAATTTGACGGGACTGGCAACCCAAAAGCCCACTTGGCCACATTTTATGCAGAGTGCAACCGTTTCAAGAAAGATAACAGGGCTCTGTTCATCTGTTTTCCTCGCAGTCTGGAAGGTGTAGCAGCCAGATGGTATGCTGATCATGTGAATCCTATCGAACTACGAGAGTTCGATAAAGTAGTCAATTTGTTCATAGAGCGTTTTCTATTCAACACTGAGGTTTCCCCTACGCTCAATCACCTTTACAACCTAAAGCAGAATGAGACTGAAAGAGCAGGAGAGTTCATCCACAGGTGGAGAAGTACCTGCAACAAGATGAAAGTTCTCATTCCAGAGGAACATGCATTGCAAATAATCCTCAACAATTTCTCTCAGCCGCTGAGAAGCCTCATTGCCACTTCTCCAGCAAAATCCTTTATCAAGTTGATTGAACGAGCCGAATGGCTCGAGGCCGGAATAGAAAGTGGGCTTTACGAGGGCATGCCTCTTGCCAAAAATATCCAAGATCAAAAAAAGAAAGCGCAGTTCACTCATGCAGCTGATACCTCTGGCAATGATCATGACAGTAGCAGAAGAAACAGAAATGACAGCAAGAATGGCCAGAACCACGGCACAACTCAAAGGGAGAAGTCTTTCAAGCAGAATAACAAGCCGTCTCAGTCTAACTTTCCGCAAAAGGAGAAGATAAAGCGTGAAGGTTGGAGTAATGACCGTGAGTTCACTCCTCTGAAGCAAACGCTCGAAGAAGCCCTTGAATTCATGCTGGCCAAAGGATTGGTTAAACTCCCAAAAGTCACGAATCCTCCCACGGTCATGGGAAGGTTCACAAATCAGTTCTGCAAGTTCCATCGAGCAGTGGGGCATGACACCGATCACTGCTTTGTCTTCAAAAATATTGTTCAGGATTGCGTCGACAAGAATCTCTTTGCTGAAGATGAAGAGGAAGATGACCTAGCCGTCATGACCAAGTCTCTCCCCGGCTACTCAGAAGACTGAAGATGTCAGAATTCTCCTACCTTTTCCCTTTTTGCCAAGTCATCTTGTAGGGGGGCCAGTCAGCCCAGTCCTTTCGTGACCTTTTGGTCAAAGTGTTTGTAAATATTTCAGTTCTTTTCATCAATGAAATGTCGATTTTCCTTTATATCTCTAAATATCCCAATACTTTCTTCCTCTGCCACATAGGGGCATTTGCTTTTGGAAAATCTATATTTCAAAAATCTCTTCATCAGCTTCTGTTAAAATCACATCTAAATTCCTGTTCTTTTCAGAATGCGGGGCCAATCCTGACATCATTCATGAGAGAAATGATATTACCTATGAGGGCTTTTTCAAAAATCATGAAATTTTAAAAATCTTCGTTATGACCAAGGAGTTCAAATATTCCTTGGTCTAACCTTTGACAAAAAAAAAAAAAAATCAACCCTCGTGTTGAACATATCTTCAAAAACAAGTCTTTCAAACCATTATATTGAAAGATCAACCCTTGTGTTGGTCTTATCTTCCAAAATGAATTTTAAACCTTTATATTCAAAGATCAACCCTTGTGTTGGTCTTATCTTTCAAAATGGATTTCAAATCTTTATAGATCAACCCTTATCTTTCAAAGTGGATTTCAAAACCTTTATATTCAAAGATCAATCCTTGTATTAATCTTCTTTTCCAAAATAGATTTCAAATCTTTTTATTCAAAAAGTTCAACTCTTGTGTTGGTCTTATCCTCCAAAATTGATCTCAAAACTTTTCAAAGATCAACCCTGGCGTTGTTCCTATCTTTTAAAATGGGTTATAAATCATCATATTCAAAGATCAATCATTGCATTGGTCTTATCTTCCAAAAATGGGTTTTAAATCATTATATTCAAAGATCAACCCCTGTGTTGATCTTATCTTCCAAAAATGGGTTTTAAATCATTATATTCAAAGATCAACCCCTGTGTTGGTCTTATCTTTCAGGATTGGGTTTTAAATCATTATATTTAAAGATCAACCCCTGTGATTGATCTTATCTTCCAAGGTTGATTTTTAACATTATCTTCAAAAGATCAACCCTTGTATTGATCTTATTATTATCAATTTCGAACTGTTATTTTTAGAAATCAGATCTATTGTTGATCTTCTGCTTCAAAATTAGATTTCAAAACCGTTGCCTTCGAAAATTAACCCTCATGATGATCTCTCATGTTTGATTTAAAGGATCAGATCTTGCGCTGATCATTCTTCTTGTGGTGGATTTTCTTCCCCTAAAATGATTTCTCATTTATCCCTTAAATGAACATTTTCCTTTCAAGATCCCATATGCAGGCAGGATCAGAAAAACTCCTTTTTCTTGAATCTTATAAATTTTCAGTTAAATTTGATATTTTTATCGGTTTCATTCATTTTATTGAAGTTTATATCAATTTTATCAAGTTTTTATCAAGTTTATCAATATTTTCTTAATTCCATTAAATTTTATCAATCTTTTTATCCTTTCAGGTTAAGGGATAAACCTGATGCCTCTTTCCCATGAGGTATTTCCTTTATTCTTATTTTTACCCTTTCAGGTTAAGGGATAAACCTGATGCCTCTTTCCCATGAGGTATTTCCTTTATTCTTATTTTCCCCCCTCAGGTTAATGGATAAACCTGACCCTCGTTGTCCGAGGTGTTCCCATTCAGGATAAGGGACAATCCTGAAACCCCTCGTAGGAGCCACAATGCTACCTATGAGGATTCTTTCGTAAATACAAGTTTTGCCAATCTTTATTGATTCTCTAGATTTATATCAATTTTCCTTCATTTTACTTTTCTTAAAATCAGGATAAGAGGATAATCCTGAAACCCCTCATAGGAGCAACAATGCTACCTGTGAGAATTCCTTTCCAAAATAAATTTTCAAAATTTCTTTCCTTTCTTCTTCTCCATTTTTATAAATTTTATTTTTCTCCCCTTTCAGGTTAAGGAGTAAACCTGAATCATTCCTTTCTAAATTCTCATCAAATGTCTATTCCATTTCCCCTTCAGGATAAGGGAAAATCCTGAAAACGCCGACAATCATTCTTGCTCAAATCTCAAGTATCTTAAAGAATGTCGGTGTCCCCTTTTTTCTTTAAATCTCCATCAGAAAACCCAGTACTTACACTGGGGCATTTTTGAAGAATTCAGTACTCATACAGGTAAGCCTAGCACTCATGCTAGTGCCTGGCTGACCGATCAGTTAGCCTCTCAGGATCAGTCTTTTGCACTGACCCTTCATCAAAAATCAGAGCTCTAAATCCAATGTCGATCTTCGGGTCATTCAAGTTTCAAATCTTTCCTCGAGTTTCCTTAAATTCTGCCAGTCTTCTTCTATCCATTCTCATAAACTCTCCTTTGAAGATTCGAGTTTTCGACTCGAACTTCCAACTCTTTCCTTTGAGATTCAAGCCTTGACTCGAATTTTTCAAGTTCTCCTTCGAAGGTTTGGGTTTTTACTCAAGTCTTCTGTTCCTTCACAAATCTGAACCTTTCCAGTTTTCCCTTGAAATTCGGGCCCTGGCCCGAACTTTCCAACTTTCCTTCAAAAATTTGAGTTTTAAATTTTCTTGCCTTCAGTAAATAAACCTTCAAAATTTTGATTCGAGCCCTGACTCGAACCTTCCTGCTTCCCTTCGAAAATTTGAGTTTTGTCTCAAGTTTTCTTGCCTTCAATAAATGAACTTTCAAGTTTTCCTTTCAGATTCGAGCCCTGACTCGAACTTTCCTGCTTTCCTTCGAAAACTTGGGTTTTATCTCGAGTTTTCTTGCCCTCAATAAATGAACTTTCAAGTTTTCCTTTGAGATTTGAGCCCTGACTCGAACCTTCCTGCTGTCCTTCGAAAATTTGAGTTTTATCTCGAGTTTTCTTGCCTTCGATAAATGAACTTTCAAGTTTTCCTTTGAGATTCGAGCCCCGACTCGAACCTCCCAGTTTTCCTTTGAAAATTCGAGTTTTACTCGAATTTCCCTGTTTTCCTTGTAGAATCCGAGTCCTGATACTCTTTTCAAAGGATTACCTTCAAAATTCAGTTTTATATCAAGCTTACCTTCAGAACTTTAAATTCACATTTACCTTCAGAATTCAATCTCATGTTGGATTCTTCCCCAGAATCCCACTGATGTGTCAAAAATTTGATGTTAAGCAAAGGTTTCGTCATCAAAGGATTTCAGGAATATCTTGCCAAATTGCCATAAAATAGTTGTTGATCTCAAACTTTTATTACATAAAGAATTTCCTCAAATCTCCTTAAGTACTCCTTCCAAAAGGGTGAAGCTTCTGTGAAGAAAGGCTCAAACTCCAAATTTTCTGTTGGTCAACCAAGAGGATGAAGAAAAAAATCTTCGACATGACCGGTAAAGGAAATATTCAATGATGCTGAAGAGCCATAAATGAGCTGATATTGATCATAGCTATGGCACATTCTTAAAGATTATTCTTTGGCATTAAGACAGTGGAAATATCCTGGGCAGTCAGAAAAGAACCTACCCAATTCATGTCTCCTCAAGTCAGCTAAGCTGCAAATCAAATATCCGCAAAGGGGATCTCTCAATTGTCGTCAAGATGAAGGCGAATTAAGCGAATAGACCCCCGGGGCTAAAGAAGATTTGAAACATCTCCAAGATGACGGAGTTTGTGACAGATCCTTTCAGGGAAAGTTCGGATCACCGTCGAGATGAAGGCGGATGTGATGGACCTACCGACAAACCCTAAAAGATATTTGATTCCAGCTATCATCTAAGTACCTTTGAGCCAATACCATCATATATAATCCCTGAGATAAATGAAGGATCGAAACATCTCCAAGATGAAGGAGTTTGTGACGTACCCTTCCCTGAAAAAGAGAGAAAAGTCAGGACATCTCCAAAATGAAGGATGATGTAAAAGCCCAAGAAAGCCCCATGACTCAAAAGAGTGCAAAAAGATCATCATGGGAAAATGCCCAGGATATCAAACTGCCCAAACTGCAAAGAATCTTCTTCATCTATGTGAAATTCTTCTATCAATATCTTCTCATTTAATTACTTTTATGAAGCTAAGAATATTTCCTCTCCTTTCATATCAAGGAAATTGATAGCATCCTTGAAGAAGACCAACAACTAAATTTGACTTTGATCCTGGATTCTATAGAGTTAACCTAGTTGGGGGTAATACTCTAGGTGGAAAAGGGAACATCTTCCAAAAAGTGCTTACCTTAAAATTACCTTGAAGCAACTGAAAATTTTATCATTTTGGCAAAATTTTCCAGCTTTCCTGATAAAGAAATAAGAACTTGACATCTGTTATTGATATATCTAGGTGTTGCCTTTTTCTTTCTTTCGCGTAGTCGAAAGAGTTGCCTTCCCCTCTTTCATAAGAGTTGCCTTCCTCGTCTTTCGCTTTGTCGAGAGACTCGCCTTCTCCTTGTTAAAAGGATTGCCTTCCTCGTCTTTCGCTTTGTCGAGAGACTTGCCTTCTCCTTGATAAAAGGATTGCCTTCCTCGTCTTTTGCTTTGTCGAGGGACTCGCCTTCTCCTTTTCTAAAAAGGATTGCCTTCTCCGTCTTTCGCTTTGTCGAAAGACTCGCCTTCTCCTTGATAAAAGGATTGCCTTCCCCGTCTTTCGGTTTGTCGAGAGATTTGCCTTCTCCTCGATAAGAGGATCGCCTTCTCCGTCTTTCGCTCTGTCGAAAGACTTGCCTTCTCTTTAATAAAAGGATCGCCTTCCCTGTCTTTTTACGTTGTCAAAAGATTTGCCTTTCTCCTTGATTAAATGATCGCCTTCCTCGTCTTTCGCTTTGTCGAGAGACTTGCCTTCTCCTTGTTAAAAGGATTGCCTTCTTCATATTTCACACCTTATATTCTTCTTGTTAAAAGGATTGCCTTCTTCATATTTCACATTTTACATTCTCCTAGTTAAAAGGATTGCCTTCTTCATATTTCACATCTTACATTCTCCTTGTTAAAAGGATTGCCTTCTTCATATTTCACATCTTACCTTCTCCTTGTTAAAAAGGATTGCCTTCTTCATATTTCATATTTCGCCTTTTCTTACTATTGCTATCTTCATATCTTCATATTTTACCTTCTCCTTGCTAAAAGGATTACCATCTTCATCATCATCTTCATATTTTGCTTTTACCTTCTCCTGTCCAAAGGATTTGCCCTCTTCTATCTTTTGCCTTGTCAATAGATTCATCTCCTCGATAAAAGGTTCGCCTTATTCATCTTTCACCCCATCAAAAGATTCGCTTCCTGTTACCTTATTCATCCTTCATTTTGTCTCACATCTCCTTACTATCTTTCACATTCCAGAAGAGTTGCCTCATTCAGTTGAAGTATCTCTCCTGTCCCATCACGGTTTCAAGAAATCCGTATGGTTGTTCCCACTCAGGTTAAGGGTCAAAACCTGTACTTCCTGCGAGAGGTCGTTAAATTCAAAAGATGATTTAGTCTCAGCAATGAGACGTCCAAGTTCATCCCTTTTTCAAAGCTTTAGGGAACCCCATTTCCTTCCTCCTTTCGCGAAACCCCTGTCGGACCTGTTCATCCAAACTCCGAAGGTCCCATCATGGTCTCTTCACTCGAAGATTCCATATGGTCGTCCCTTTCAGGTTAAGGGTTAAGCGTGAACCTCATATCACGAAGTATCTTCCTTCTTCAGGTTTTGGTTAAACCTAAATCTCGTTTCAACGAGTCTCCCTCGTTTCGACGAAGTATTTCCTTCCAAGTCCCATCAAGGAATCCATGATTTGTATATCCATCCAGGACAGGATCCCATTTGAGCTTCATCTCACAAGGCATTCTCCCATAAATGTCCCATCAAAGTCCTCATATATTCCTTTTCCCATTCAGGTTATTTTGATATATCTTCGTCCCATCCAGGTTAAGGGCTAAACCTGAGCCATTTCTGAAAAGTTGATCTGGTCTCGCCCACGAGACTTAATCTAAATTCTTATCTTTTATCACTTCAGGATCTTCACCCAAAGTCCCATCACGATTTCCTCATCTCTATTATTCAGTCATATCATTTTCGAGGAGTTCGTCTCCCCAAGCCATTCAATGATAAAGTTTTAAACCTGAAAAACCATGTCTTTTAAATAAATTCTTCCACACCCATTTCAGATCTGCTCACTGGGGCATTTTTCAAAATTTGGAGTGTTTTCTTTGCCACTAAGCTCGGCTTTCAACCGGCTTAGTAGCAAAGAGGGGCATCTGTGAACACCCCAAAATTTTCAAATCTTTTAAATATTCCCTTTTTGCCCCTAATATCATTTTCTGAGCGATTAAGCCACTTTTAAATCTAAATCTCAGTTCATTTCTCAAGTTTTACTGAAAGTAAATTCATTTTATATGTTTAAATTGACTTTGGATCCGGATCCATTGTCCAGATCCAAAATTGAGTCTCATTGTCCAAATTTTTAAGAAAAATACCAAAAATAGTTTTCAAATAGCTCGGACAGTCCATCCGACATCCGTTTGGATCATCACGTTGCGTTTCTCGATTCAAATATCAAAACTCGAACATTTTCTCAAAACCTGGGTCCAAACCCCTTCTTTTGAAGAAATTTTCCCGAAATGGTCTGAAATTCTCAGAAAAATACTTTTGTAAATATTTCTCAGAAAAATATAAAAAATTAGTGTTTAGTCTTTGTTTTTTCGTAAAATCTTAGATTTTTATTCCAAAAATACAAAAAAAATGAAAAAGACATAAAAACCAAAAAAATTGAAAAAATTACAAGAAAAATGAATGAGTTTTAAAGTCAATTTTTGCTAAAAAACTCATTCTAAAAACCATTTTTTACACAAAAATCTTGTTGAAGGAGCCTTCCTTTTGGAAATTACGTAAATCTGAGGGACTGAACATTTTTTTAGGGTTTTTCTCGCAAAAGGTCGGAGGCCGAACTCCAGAAGTTTCTCCCTCTCTCACTCTCGTTCCTTTATTGCCACCCTTCGCGAAGCTTCCGGCATTCTTCCCCCCATGGAGCCCCTCCATAGCCGACCACCGATCGCTAACCTCCTCCACCCATCCGCAACAACCCCTTTCTCAGCCTCCCATCTTCAACCGAACATCTTCCTTCTCCCCTATAAAGAAACCTTACAACGAAAACCCTAGGGACCGCTTCTTCACCTCTCCCTTTCCTCTTTCACGATCCATCATTCACCTCTCCATAGCTCCTTCTTCACAATTTTCCTTCCTCCCTCCTCCTTCCTCTGGATCTCCTTCTTCAAGATCGGGAGTCCCTGCAAATAAGAGGATCCAACAGGCTTCCTCTTCGGTTCCACCGAAAGAGCACCAGTTTCCCCTTTAGTACTTCTGCAAAACAAGGTTGTCGTTCACATTCTTTTACAAAAACACAAGAGACACTTGTCTCAGTAAGCTCAGCATATCCCAGCACCACTGTCTATGCCCCTGTACCAGCCTGCTGGTCCCACATTTCCGGTCGCATCACCAGCCACCATGTCACTTCAAGAATGTCTACTTTTGCATAAGAGTTTGGTCCCGTAACATCCTGATTTAGGAAGGACGATGAATGTTTGCTTCAACGTGATTGAGAGGCTTGTGTAGAGTTGTCTCTGATTCTGGGTTTCTAATCAGCCAGAAATGAACTCAAATGGCGGGGGATCCATTGTAAAAGTTGAATGGAGATTGAGCTGGAGTTCTGCCGGCAGTTGATTGTCACCACAATTTCTGCTGAAACCAGACCGGATGGCATCTCATGATCACTCTTCTGTAACATCCCACTTATCATAATCCTTGCATATTAATGGTGAGTATTTACTTCCACTTTCCTGTTTATTCCCATTATATCCAACTCTGTGAGTTTTTATGTCATCAAGTGCTGAGGATGAGGGTATATAGATAAAATGTTGCATCTATGAGCTCAGACCAATATACGATGGTGATTCTTTGGTAAAGTCAATTCGCTTAGACTGCCCTGCTAAAATGAAATCTAGTTGCTAAGAGTAGTTGATAATATCCTGTGGTATGAATCCAAGCAGCACGGCAGTGCTTGATGCATGTTCGATTCCTGATAGAGCCTACTTAATGAAATTCAAGTTGGTGAAAATCAAGCCATCAGTGTGCCCCCTTTATGGTTTTGTTTTGGCAGAAAGTTCAGGAAACAGAGTCATCTACTAGATCAGATCATGCTTGATTGAACAAGGCTTTACAGTGGCTTCATGGGTTTCTTGAATTTTATTAATCACGTTCTTTGATAAACTATATATATATGTCTTTACTTTAGGCTGGTTACCCCTCTTTTCTTGAAGGAAGACGTCTACAGGTATGCATTCTCTTTATATTATCTGGGCCATCGGATTCTCTTATTACATCAGTTCCTGTTTTGTTATAGCAACTCATGCTTCATTACATATGTATTTATTAGTTTAATTCTCAGTTCACTACAGTGACTCACATTTTACTACAACAATCCTCATTTCATTACATGTACATTTGATTGATTCACTACATTACACATAGCACTACTTCACCACTCATCCTGTTGGGTCTATGTATATAACATCTTCATTTTATGTGTTAACCAACTGTTACCCACCACCATTCATATCAACAACAGTTGCTGTAATTTCCTACAGCCACCTTCACAGCGCCACTGCGGCGACAAATCCCCACTGGAACCCCTCTTTTCCTCTTTTTATGATAGTTCACTCTTGAACTATCATAATCATCATATTTTTATCATTCTTTTACAAGTGGTTCATAGGAACCATTGTAAATTCTTTTCCTCTTTTTATGATAGTTCACTCTTGAACTATCATAATCATCATATTTTTATCATTCTTTTACAAGTGGTTCATAGGAACCATTGTAAATTCTTTTCCTCTTTTTATGATAGTTCACTCTTGAACTATCATAATCATCATATTTTTATCATTCTTTTACAAGTGGTTCACAAGAACCACTGTAAATTCTTTCTTTTTTTTTATGATAGTTCACTCTTGAACTATCATAATCATCATATTTTTATCATTCTTTTACAAGTAGTTCATAGGAACCATTGTAAATCATTTTCCTCTTTTTATGATAGTTCACTCTTGAACTATCATAATCATCATATTTTTATCATTCTCTTACAAGTGGTTCATAGGAACCATTGTAAATTCTTTTCCTCTTTTTATGGTAGTTCACTCTTGAACTATCATAATCATCATATTTTTACCATTCTTTTACAAGTGGTTCACAGGAACCACTGTAAATTCTTCTCTTCTTTTCATGATAGTTCACTCTTGAACTATCATAATCATCATATTTTTACCACTCTTTTACAAGTGGATCGTAGGAACCACCATAATTCCTTCTCTTTTGTACATACATATAGATATAACCACCATAATATTTTTTTTGATGTTCTCAAATCCAATTGTTGTAAATAAATAAGATGATGAAAACTTTACATTTCCAGTCTTAGATTAGAATGAATGAGCATTATAAATATCATGAATCACTTGTTCTCATATTTTCTCCTTTGTTTTCCTAAAATCTCACGAATGGTGAAACACGAATGGCACGTGCACCATTTTCGTAAGAGGTAATTAATCCTAAGTTGATGATCCACATCAATGGCCATAGTCAGGGTGTGGACAAAACTTAGGATTTTTATCTTTTAAAAAATAACACTGGATCCATTTTTATCATATTTCCTTAAATATTTTCTCCTTTTATTAGAATTTAACTTAAAATTGACTCAAAACATATACCAATGACCATAGTCAGGGTATATTGAGAGTTAATTTCATTTTAAATTCTATAAAAGCACCAAATGTGTTTCATTCTTCATCTGAATTTAAATATAGATTACTATATAATACATTCAATGACCATAGTCAAGGATGTATTATATCTTCAATCTTATTTTAATTCATTTAAGGAATGGAATAACTTTTCAAAATCCAATTTCAAAAATTTAAATTCATTCATCATTTAGATAGAACTGCATCATATTTTCAAAATTCCTTTTTTAAAAACTCCAAGTAATGTAAATATCTCCCTCAATCTATCTTCAATCCTTTTTCAAATCCAATTCATCCTTTCATTTTTCGAAATTCTATTTTTAATCTCAAAATTCAATTCAACTTTGAGATTTCAAATTCATTTTTATATATTCCAATTCAAATTCATTTTTAAAGTTCAATTTTACTTTGAAATTTCAAATTCATTTTCAAAAGCTCCAATCAAACTCAAAGTTCAATTTAACTTTGAGATTCTTGATTCATTTCAAGCTTCAAATCCAAGGTCTAAATTGACTTTGAGATTCATCTGTATATTCAAAATTCAACTTCTAAAATTCCTTTTCCCAAATTCAAATCAGGCTTAGAAGTTCTTGATACCTCTTCTGAACTTAACTCCAAACCCATTTTAAAATCCAAAATTCAACACTCATATTGGATCTCAGACTTCAGATCCAATTTACTTATAGGATCCAGAACCAATTTCACTTTGGATCTTAGACTTCAGATCCAATTTTCCATTCTAGGATCCAGAATCTAATTCTACATTGGATCTCAGACTTCAGATCCAAATCCATCTTAGGATCCGGAAACCAATTCTACTTCGGATCTTAGACTTCAGATCCAGTTCCAGGATCCAGAATTTAATCACATATTGGATCTTAGACTTCTGATCCAAATCCATCTTAGGATCCAGAACCCAATTTTATCTCAGATCTCAGATCTCGGATCTATCTTGGATCCAATTCCATTTCATTTCCAGACTTCAAATCCAAGTCCACTTACAGATCATATCTGGAGTTCATCTCTACACCATTTAGATTTCTCAGATCCATTCTAAATTTAAGATTTCCAATCTCAAAGTCTAGATTCAATTCCATCTCAAGTATTCATTTCCTTTCCTAAATTCAAATTCAAATTCAAAATCTATTTCTTAACTTTGAAACTTCATTTCCTTCCATTTCAAAGCTTCAAGTCATTCCTCCTTATTTATTCTTCCAAAATTCTGATCTACTTCAAAGACTTAGAATTTCTCTAATCTATCTCAAGTTCTAAGTGAGATTCAAACATTTCATCACTCCTTTGCCAAGTTCATCTCAGAATATTTGGAGATTTCTAAATCAATTTTCGAAAGAGCATTCATCCTTGCATCGCACAAGCATGACTCTTTGTGCATTTAGATCTTTAGAATAAATTCTTAGGTTATATTTAGGCAAAGCAAAAGGCATAGATTGGATGCTTGGTTCGATTACCCCTGGTAAAGGCGCCAGGAACGGTCGAACCTCGTACCGACGAGCGAATCCCGTCTCTCCATTTTTTCCCGCAAATTTTCAAAACGGAGGCGAGTTATTTTCTAAATATTTTTCAAATCAAGGTCAAGTGAGACCGCGCAAAATAGTTCCTCTTCTCTCTCTTTCTTTCTTTCTTTTCTCTTCTCTCTTTCTTGTCTCTCTTTTATTTTTCTCCCTTCAAAAAGGAGGAAAATAGAGGTTAGAAAAGAAAAAGAGAAGGAAGAGAGAGAAACCACGAGAGAAAAAAAAAATTTGCGATGATCACAAGTTTACAATCTGTGCCATGTCTTCAGGAATGGTACTGGGCTTAACTTTGATTTTCCTGAGTAAATCATCCAGGACTCATTCGTGCTTGCTAGAATTCTTGGCCAAGTCAAAGATGGAAACATTAGATAGAGCGGTCAGAGGCTTCTGAGTTGAAGTTTCTCCCTTTTTTGGGTGGGATTTGAGAAAATGCTCTGAGAGCCTCAGAATTTTACCGGCTGCTGCAGGAAATACTTCGGCTGGCTCTGCTGCTACTTTTAGCTTGCCAAAAGCTGCAATTAGATCCATGTGATCATCGCAAAATTTTTCCTCTCTTTATGGTTTCTCTCTCTTCCTTCTCTTTTCCTTTTCTAACCTCTATTCTCCTCCTTTTTGAAGGGAGAAGGATAAAAGAAAGAAAAGAAAGAGAGACGAGAAAAAGAAAGAAAGAAAGAGAGAGAAGAGGAACTATTTTGCGGGTTTTCACTTGACCTTTATTTGAAAAATATTTAGAAAATAACTCGCCTCCGTTTTGAAAATTTGCGGGAAAAATGGAGAGACGGGATTCGCTCGTCGGTACGAGGTTCGACCGTTCCTGGCGCCTTTACCAGGGGTAATCGAACCAAGGATTGAATCTATGCCTTTTGCTTTGCCTAAATATCATCTAAGAATTTATCCTAAAGATCTAAATGCACAGAGAATCATGCTTGTGCAATGCAAGAATGTATGCTCTTTTTGAAAGATGTTTTGAAAATTTCCAAGTTTTATGAGATGAACTTGGTATGGGAGTGAAGAAGTGATTGAATTTAACTTAAAACTTGAGATAGATCAGAGAAGTTCTAAGTATTTGAAGTAATCAGAGTTGGAAGAATGAATAAAAAAAGAATGATTTGGAGCTTTAAAATGAAAGGAAATGAAGTTTCAAAATCAGAAATGGACTTTGAAATTAATCATGGATTTAGGAGAAGAAGAAGGTGAAATTTTGAAGTGATATTGAATTTGAATCTCAGAATGGATCTGAGAAAATCAAATGGTATTTAAAAATAGAAATGGATTTAGGGAGTTCAAATGAGATCTGGAAATGGACTTGGATTTGAAATCTAGATTTTGAAATGGAATTGGATCTTTAAAATGGATTTAAGATCTGGGATCTGAGGTCCGATGTAAAATTGGATTCTGGATCCTAAGATGGATTTGGATCTGAAGTCTGAGATCCAAAGTAGAATTTGAGTCTGGACCCTAAGGTGGATTTGTACCTGAAGTCTGAGATTCAAGGTAGAATTGGATTTTGGATCCTAAGGGGGAATCGGATCTGAAGTCTGAGATCCAATATGAATGTTGAATCCTGGATCCTAAAATGGGAATTGGATCTGAAGTCTGAGATCCAATGTAGAGTTGGATTCTGGATCCTAAAGGGGAATTGGACCTAAAGTCTGAGATCCAAAAGTGGAATTGTATTTAGAAAACTAGATCCAAGTTGATCGTGATTTTGGTTTCGAAATTTCCAAAATTGATTTGAGAATTTGAATTTTGAATATGCAAATGAATTTCAAAGTCAAATTGGACTTCGCAGCTTGAATCTGGATTTTTAGAAGATGAATCCATATTTCCAATTTTGAATGAAATTTAGGAATTGAATCTTGAATGTACAAATGAATTTCAAGGTCAAGTTAGACTTTGAATTTTGAAGTTTGAATTTGAAATTTAGAAGATGAAGAGAATCTTAAGGTTAATTTGAACTTTGGATTTGATTGGAGTTTTTGAATCTAAAATGAATTTCAAAGTCAATTTGGACTTTGAATTTTGAAGTTTAGAATTTGAATTTTGGATATAAGCTGATTCTAAAGTTTTCAAAGTCAAATGGGACCTTGAAATTGATTTCTTGAATCCTTTTGAGAAATTTGAATTTATGAATAGGTTTTGATCTGATAAATGAAGGAAAGAATTACTTGGATTTATGAAAAAGAATTTTATAAATATGATGCAATTCTATCCTAAATGATGAATGAATTTAAATTTTTAGAATTGGATTTTGAAAAGCTATTCCATTCTTTAGATGAATTAAAATAAGATTGAAAATATAATACATCCTTGACTATGGTCATTGAATGTATTATATAATAATCTATATTTAAATTCAGATGAAGAATGAAACACATTTTGGTGCTTTTATAGAGTTTAAAATGAAATTAACTCTCAATATACCCTGACTATGGCCATTGGTATATATATTGAGTTAATTTTAAATTAAACCCTGATAAAAGAGGAAAATATTTAAGGAAAATATGATGAATTTTGAAAAGGATCCAGTGCGGATCCAGTATTATTTCATAAAAGATAAAAATCCTAAGTTTTGTTTACATCCTGACTATGGCCATTGATGCAAATCATCAACTTAGGATTAATTTACCTCTTACGAAATGGTGCACTTGCCATTCGTGTTCCCATTTGTGAAATTTTGAAAGAAAAAGAAGAAAATGATGTGAAAGCAAGCAATTCATGATATTTACAATGCTCATTCATTCTATCTAAAACAAGAAAGGTAAATTCTCATTGAGATCTAACTATTACAATACATGAAATAGAATTTATAACTCCAAATAATGGCCTTATACACATATTTCCCTGCAAAACACTTGATTAGTATGAAGATAGAGAAAAATCGCACACATCATGTGGATGTCAATGATGAAAATACTCACATGCCAAGATATTTAAGATCTAAAATGTGAGAAAAATGGGATGTAGGATTGCAGCAGGAGGTTGCTGGAGCTGTAGTGCACAGCCAGTAGGTGGCAAGGTGATGCACATGCTAACGGTGTAAAGCCCGGAAAAAAAAAAAAAAACGTGTCCGACTCGTGTCGGACACGTGCCCCGCACGTGTCGGACACGAGTCAGGGTCTGACACCTGTGTCGGGCCTGGATCCAGGCCGGACCCGAGCTCAACCTGGACCCGGGTTCTCGAACTCTCGAGAACCTGCGTCTTTTAAAAAGACGCAGGTGTCTCGGGCGAGGGGCAAAACCCTCGCCCCTTCTCTCTCTCCTCTGCTCTGCCTCCCTCGAGCTGTCGCCGGCGACCGGAGACGCCGACGAGCGGCTCCGTCCGGCCGCCTCCTCTCTCGGTCCGGCGGGCCTCCCGACGACGCGAGCACCCCTCGGCCTCCCTGACGACCGGCGATCCTCCCTGTGGCCACCTCTTCGCCTCCCCTCGGAGTTTCGAGCGACCCAGTTGTAACACCCCAAAATTTCAAGCTTGCAAACCTTTCGAAAAAAAAAGAAGAAAAGAAAAAAAAAGAAGACAAGAGACTAAAAAGGAATCTCTTCATCTCAGAGATGATTTACGAAATCAGCGGAAGACTATACTTTTATTAATTTCAGAAAGGCAAGTTGACAACTTTGAGCGCGTTAGCTAAAAGAACCAAAACGCACAACACATGCTACTTGCGGACACTTGGAAAAGCCACTTTCATTTAAGAAGTTCTCCAAATAGTACAAAATTAGGATCTCCCAAGGAAAATCCGTTACAAAACCCCAAACAACAGGACGCGAGCTAAGAGCGGGAAGAAGAACGTCTTGGAGCCATCTAGCCATCGCCTGTGGTGTACCTAATCATCACCTGTACCCATAGAATGGGTTAGTTTCACGAAAAACTAGTAGGCGCACAAGAAAGACTACAAGGATCTGAATTATGTAATTTAATTCAGTAAGTTACACAGTTTAAAGCAAATATGCAGTTAAACATGTAAGCAATGCATGCAGATAACCAGTGCAAACGCGTAAGTAGTGCAAGCGAATACGTAGTGCAAGTGAATAAGTAGTGCAACGAATCAGTAGTGCAAGCAAGTCGGTGGTGCAAGCGAGTCAGTAGTGCAACGAATCAGTAGTGCAAGCAAGTCGGTGGTGCAAGCGAGTCAGTAGTGCAACGAATCAGTAGTGCAGCGAATCAGTAGTGCAACGAATCAGTAGTGCAGCGAATCAGTAGTGCAAGCGAGTCAGTAGTGCAACGAATCTCACGGCCCAGCAACCAAAGTGAACAGACTTTATGTTCCGATATTACTGGCCTGCGGGTACGCGCAGGCAAAACATAGAAACAACTGAGACTAGTTCGGGCGTCTATTATTCTATGTATTTTCAATAACCCGAATAGCTAGTTGAGTCCGCTCCAAAGGGGACGGCTTTAGCCGAGAGAGGATTCCCCAAAGGCTGAAAAGCAGTGCCACGGATGCATCCAACTTCTGCAGAAGTGTTAAGCTAACTATTGTAGCCCCTTTCCCCTAACTCCAATGACTGGGGAGGCCGGATCTTTGCCCGTGGGGTGGTTGTTAACAACCTGTCCATTGGAGTTTTTGTACCGATCTGTCCTCTCCCTTGACAGACAACCAGAAGCGAACGGGTGCGTTAGGGGTTGCTTAACTAACGACCCATTCTATGCTGTGGTCTTTAAACCACTCGAGCATCTTGCCTGTGAAGGCGAATGTGAGGCCATTTATGTGATTACAACAGTTTGCATTTAGCGTTGTTCGAGGTCGCACGACCGTCTCATCCGATCATCGCAGTACTAGACGTGTCGTGCACGACTATAAGTACTCTACGATAAAGGGGGTATAGCTCCTCAATAGAAGCCTCAACAGGAGTGTTTCACAAAGATGTAAAGTTTATCAACTTTACTCTATCTTTTGAAACAGCAGTACCTTGTGCCAACATGATGCATGTGATTATCTCGAATCACATCCGCTATCGGGGTATCTACATGTCTCGCATGACTCGATACCGGCCTCGATAGACGAGATACGGGTTTCTCAACAGAACACCCGCTAAGAAGTTCGCTCGCTCCCGACTAAACTCTTGTCGCAAGAGGGAGAGTGGTAAATGCTCCTTGCATCCTCCACGAGGATGCCCTTAAGGCATCCGCAAAGAGCAAGAACCTGCACGTCATCTGCAACAGCCAGGCAATACCAACACGTATGCAAAAGCAAGAGGCTAGGCGCAGAGCGCGACGGCAAGGTAAAGGGCAAGGATTTGCGAAACCGCATCCTTGAGTGAAGTGGATACTCGTATAAATATATACATATATATATATATATATATATATATATATATATATATATATATATATATATATATATATATATATATATATATATATATATATATATATATATATATATATATTCAATGGTCGCTTTTAGTTCAATTGAACTTAATTCAAATATCCAAGTCTTCCGTGCAATTTTCCCCTACCTTGGAGGGTTACGAGCTTGCTGACGTCTGCGGATGTACACGATTGACGGCTCGGGTCGCGGAGCGCGAGTGGGATCCGTCGTAGCTGCAAATATGCGATATTAACAAGCAAACTCTGACAAAAGCAAAAGCAAGGCAAAGACTCGACTTTTCCAATACATAGGGTTGGGGCCAACCGTCCCAATTGACTCGAAAAGAAGATGGGGCAGGATCAAAAGACTCTAGCTGCCAAAAGAGGGGTGTAGTCAAATGCGAACAGATGACTCACGCTACTAGGAATTCCTCGTTGGAGACCAACAATTGTAATGATCTGTCCCCATCACGATATAGCTTCCAAAGATTCCCCGGGCTTGTCGGCCAAGGGTATCGGCTTGCGCACAAAGGGCAGGGGGCCATCGGCCCCTGCTGGCAACAAAAAGGCAGGGGCCATCGGCCCCTGCTGGCATAACAAAAGGCAAGGGCCATCGGCCCCTGCTGGCATAATAAAAAGGCAGGGGCCGATGGCCCCTGCTGACAAACTAAAAAGGCAGGGGCCATGGGCCCCTGCTGGCACAAACAAAAGGCAGGGGCCGATGGCCCCTGCTGGCATAACAAAAGGCAAGGGCCATCGGCCCCTGCTGGCATAATAAAAAGGCAATGGCCGATGGCCCCTGCTGGCATAATAAAAAGGCAGGGGCCGATGGCCCCTGCTGGTACAATAAAAAGGGGCAAGGAGGAGGGGCTCGGCCCCTCCCCTGCCGTAACAAAAAAAACAGGGAGGAGGGGCTCGGCCCCTCCCCTACCGAAACGGAGAGCAGAGAGGGGTGTCGTGCCCCTCCCCTGCTAAAAGGGGGCAAAGGGAGGGGGTTTGACCCCTCCCGTGGCCACACAGAGAAATGAGGGAGAGAGAGAGAAGAGACGGAGAGGGAAAAGAGGGAGAAAGAAGAAGCGATGGCGTACCAGGGGGTTTTCGGAGGAACTCGCCGAAGAGGAGCTCGCCGGAAGGAAAAAGGGGGGGGGGTCGCCGATGTCGGTGGCGGCGGCTGTCGGGGGTCGCCGGCGTCGGTGACCGTGGACGAGCGAGAGAGGGAAACGGAGAGACAGAGAGCGAGTGGCGGTGAGGGGGGTTTCGTAACCCTCCTCCCGCCTGCCTCGCTGTCTTTTAATGACAGCGAGGGGCGGTGGCCCGGGTCGGGTCCGGGTCGGATCCGGCCCAAACCAAATTTTTTTTTATATTACACCAGTGGCCTTCGAGCACCGACGACTCGCCGTCAGCCTCGGCCGCCGTCCTTGGTGCTGCAGCCGCCGGCGATCGTCGCCTCCCCCTTGTTCTGCTCCCGTGAGGTCCCTTTCCCCCTTCAATCACCAACGTTTCGGCAGTTGGCAGCGCCGGCCGCCCCTTCGCTGTCTCCCCTTTCTGTCGCCGGCGACTCGCAGCCAGCGCTCCCGGCGACCAATAACTTCTCCTGTTGCCGTGGTCGTTCGAGGTATAACCCCTCTCCCTTCTTCTTTTGTTTTGGGTGGATCGACAGGGGGGCTGAGCCCCCTGTCGTCACCTCTTGTTGGCAGGGGGATAAACCCCCCCTGCCTCTCTTTGTTTTTGGTCGACAGGGGGCTGAGCCCCCTGTCGTTGGCCCTTCTTGGCAGGGGGCTCCGCCCCCTGTGTCTCCTTCCTGTTTGTTGTGGGTCGACAGGGGGGCTGAGCCCCTTGTCGCTTGTTTTGGCAGGGGGTTACCCCCCCCCCCCTGCCTCTTTGCTGGTGGGTCGGCAGGGACCGAGTCCTTGCCACCACCTTGGGCTTTCGGGGTGTGTCGGCAAGGACCGATCGAGCCCTGTCACCTCCCATCTCTTCTCGCTTGTTTGGGTTGGCAGGGGGCTCCGCTTCCCCATGCCATTTGTTTTGTTGACACGGGGTTCCTCTCCCCCTGTCCCTTTTTGCTGTTTGCCTGCAGGGGGCGAGCGAGGCTCCCCCCTGCATTTGTTTTCTGGCAGGGGGTGAGCCCCCCTGCTCCCTTGTTGGTTCTCGGTAGGGGGAGGGCCCCCCTGCCTTTGTGTTGCTTGCCGGCAGGGGGTTAGCCCCCTTGCCTTCTGTTATTTTCCTCTGTAGGGGGCGGAGCCCCCCTGCACTCTTTGTTATTCCTTGGCAGGGGGTTCTATCCCCCTGCCTCTTGCTTTGTGCCGGCAGGGGGCGAGGCCCCCCTGTTTCCTGCGTTGAGCCGGCAGGGGGCGGAGCCCCCCCTGCCTCCTGCATTGTGCCAGCAGTGGGCGAAGCCCCCCTGATTTCTTGTTTTCGAGCAGGGGCTTGCCCCCTGCATCTTTGCTGTTCTTCGGCAAGGGGCTTTGCCCCCTTGCCTTGTTCTTGCTGCCGGCAGGGGGCTGCGCCCCTGTCTCTTGTTCTGACAGGGGGTGTTACCCCCCTGCCTTGTTGTGGCAGGTGTGGCAGGGAGCCCCTGCTCCCTCCCCTGCCTTTTCTTGTGCTAGCAGACAGGGAGCTCCTGCTCCCTGCCTCTGCTGCTGTTGCCAAGCAAAGCTGAGCCCCTGCCTCTGGCACCCTTGTCTGCAGGATGCAGAGCTCCTGCCTCTGCCTTCTGCAGGCAAGAGACCTTGTTGTGTTTGCTTCTCTTTTCTTATATAGCATATACTAATGTTCTGAGATCTCCAGGTTGAACGGTGGATCCAGCTCGCCCTCTGTGGCTCAAGCTCTTGTTTGCCTACGCTGCATGCGTACGAGGAACCGCAACCCCTTAAGGTAGGGGATTCTTGCGTGAAAGGACAATGAACTGATAAATGCTAAAATAAGAAAGATAACTAAAAGAGGATGATATATGTATACGTATAATATATATACGTATGTCTTTTCAAGGACGCGGTTTCGCGATCCTTGTCCTCTTTACTTTCTTGCACTTTCCTTTCTGTCGCCGCCGCGCTATATGTGCCTAGGCTTTTCATTCCTGTCTTTACATTTCATGTCTTTTAACTCAAGGACGCGGTTTCGCGATCCTTGTCCACTCTACTTTCTCGCACTTTACTTTCCTGCTGCCCCGCGCTTTGCGCCTTGGCATTTACTTGCTTATGCTTGCCTTGTTCTCCAGGATGCCTGGTCCTTCTTTACGTTCTTGCACTTTACTTCCTGCATTTATTTGTTGCCCCACGCTTTATGCGCCATGGCCTTGCTCCTGCTTTACTTCTCGCGCTTTACCTTCCTGTGTTGTCGTGCTGCTCTTGCCCTTATCTTTTGTATGCGTTTGTCTTTACCTTGTTGCCGCACTTCGTGCATATGCCTTGCTCATTCATGTATTTCATTGTTGTCGTGTGCTTCTTTATTTGCTTACGTTTATCGATCTATCGAGGTGCAACCCTATGTCTCGTGAGTCGTCCTTTACACTTGCGTAGTCAGTATAGGATCTCCTACCTCACGAGTCGCTTGCGTAGTTGCCTGCTTGTGCGTTACGATGATCGAGGCATGATCTCATACCTCGTGTGGAGCTTTAGCGTTCTACCCTCGCGGTGCGGCCTCGCCCACCGAGTCTTGTCCCTCGTCGTACCTTTGTATTAGTATGTGCATGAGTTTGCCTCTTGTCAGCTTGCACTCCCTGAGTGCAAACTTCGAATGTATAGTGTATATCGTTTCACTTGGCTTACAAGCCACGACACGCACTTATGCACTTCAGTTCTCAAAAGACATCGTCTTAGGTGCAAACCTATTTTCAAGTTGTATAGCTGGTAAAACAGAGGTAGCGGTCGGACTTCCCAAATTGACGTATTTGGGATAGATGTGTTAGAACCTTAGTTTGCCTGTTCGATATGACTCAGATAACCTTGTTTAGGATGCTGTGCACGAGTAGAGCAAGGATCCTAGCGATGTACTTGCATCGTCGCTAGATCGGCGTTACCTCACCTCTGATACGAGACCTAGCTTCTAGGCTTTCTGGTTCAACCATGTTTGTAGCGCCTTCCTTCGTGACGGTATTGTTGGATCTCCTATAAGGGACTCATGTTCCTCCTCTTGTAGTTCGACCCTTAGTCACGTACAATATGTTTGGACTACGAGAGCAGATCGAGAGGTCTATAGTAACCTCTAAGCGCGTATTGACACATTAAGCTAATCCTGTTATGTTTCTTTCGCCTAATAGACAGATTGCTCGCGGTTGTCTAAAGGACCCGAGCACGATCAGTTGGAACTGGAATGAGTTCACTGTGGGCTTCTATAAAGTAGAAGCATTGGGGATTTCCTGCGAGAGATCCATACCCCTCTTATCGTGGTTGTACTTTTGAACAGGTACGTTACGTACTACGATGAGTAGGATGAGAGGTTTATGTCTGCCTCGAACATGCAATGGCATGTGTTTGAGATCACAAGAGTGATGTTTCTACCCTCACTAGGGATTGACCCCTTTCAGCGTGATTATGCATTTGAATAGTTACGACGCGTACTGCGGTAAGTAGGATGTGAATTGTTTGGTTGCCTTGAACGCGCAATGGCGCGTATAACACATCTAAATAATAATCATGCGCCTTCACAGGCAAGATGCTCGATTAGGTTGAAAGACCAGAGCATGAGAATGGGACGGCGGTTAAGAAACCCTCCGTCGTGCTCATTCGGGACGGTTCATCAAGAGAGAGGATGGATGATACAAAACTCCGATGGACAGTCATATATGGCAATCTCGGGCAAAGATCCGACCTTCCCCAGTCATCGGAGGTTAGGGGAAATCCTTCGGGCCACTTCTGCAGAAGTACGGATGCGCATCCATTGGGCCTTTGTTTGCCTTTGGGGATTTACTCTCTTAGTCACAGACCGTCCCCTTAGGAAGCGGACTCAGTCAGTCATTCGGGGTATAATAAAATACATAACATAATGGACCCCCGAATCGATCTCGGCTGTTTCTACGTTTTGCCTTGTGCATACCCACAACGGCCTGCTCAGTAATGAGACAAGATATAACTTATACACATGATCGTGAGATACACATGTTGTGATGTGCTTTGCTTGCTTGCTTGTTAGCTCGGTAGTTCGGTATGCTATTCGTTGAGCTAGGTACGCCCGTCGAGGCGTTACCCTTGTTGGTTAAACTGCTTACGCAGTTCCTTGCTTGGTAATAACTAGCTTCTCATACTAGTTGATTGCTTATCTTATATTGCTTAGGAATTGCTTGTGATGCAATAGCGTGTGCCTCACAATTAATGTAATCACTTGTCGATGGACTGAGCCATCCTATGGTACTTGGATGTATTACGAGTGTTGTTATAAATACCTGTCTGATGAAATTGCTTTGCTTGGCTGGTGGATAGAGTTAGTTAATCTTCACCTATTATATTTATGAGATTGCTATAGTTGTCTGTTCATCACTCTGATCCTTCCTGCTCTTTTACGTAGCTGTCTGCTTTACTAGAGCTTTGCTTACTCCACAACACATTTGGTTAGATCTGCTAGTCTTGCTTGTTTCTGCTTGAGCTAGCGTTTATCTTACTTATTGCAGCTTCTGCTCTTTCTTGTCCTTTGCACCCCTACTAGTCTATTGTGTGACTGACCCATTTCCATGGGCAGGTGGTGAACAGGTTGAGACAGCTTGCGATGGCATGATGATGCGATGCATTCAAGGCAATGCCCTTTCCTGACGTTGCGCTCCTGGGGACTCTTTTGATAGATGGTACAAGGTTTCTTTGAAAGTATCTCTTTCGATTATAACTCTGCATTTCTAAAACTGTATTACCAAAATGTGGTTCTTCTTTAATTTCAATAAAATATATATTTGAACTGCAAATCGGTTTGTAAGGGGGAATCTATTTTTGGTTGTAATGTGCTCAAGGTCGGACTTGTTGTTTTGAACCTGATCTTCCGCTGAACTTCTGTTTTAAACTCTGATAAATGATTGATTTCAAAGCTTTCAACCTTTTCATAAAAGGTTTCAAGTCCGTGATTTTGGGGCGTTACAACTTTTGGTATCAGAGCAACTGGGAAAGTGGTAATCCTTGATCATCCGTCATCTGCATCGCACTGTGAGTATCTATTTCTCTTAACTTATTTTGTAGTTATTTTAATTAAAGAATGTGTTTTTGCTTAGATGTTGTTCAATAGACTAATCAAATCTATAGACGCATTAACCGGAGCAGTTGAGCAGCTCCAAGCGATGGTCCAGAACCTGGATCATAAGGTTGATAGGTTGGTTTGCACGAGCACCAATCTAGAGCGAGGTGTCAGCCCTCATGTTTTGCCCGATCCGATGTGCCTTCAGAACCCTGTTGATTGTCACTTTTGCAGAAAGATAGGGCATTCTGCTAAAGAATGACACTTTAACCAGATTCGCGATAAAAAGTCTGCCGAGGAGAGTGCTGACGACAAGCGTAGACCTGCTAAAAGACAGAAAGTAAGTGAAGAAAATGAGCCTCAACGATCGTTAAACCCAAAGTGTCTGAGATGTGATCGTATTCACCATGGACAGGTATGTCCTCGTGCCTCAGGTGGCTGCTTTTATTGTGGCTGAGTGGGCCACTTTATCCGTGATTGTCGCATAAAGAAGGTCGATGACCTTCGGCGAGTGGGCAGTACGCCCCAACCTTCTCGGTAGTAGCATCAAAACACATAGAAAACGTCGAGTAGACACTTTTGTTAGTCTTAGTTTAAGGCTTTTTGTGTGTGTTGTTGCGTATTTTTGTTAAGTAAAAGCTTATCGATGAAATTTCGTGTGACTTTGGTGTCTTTGTGATCTTAATGATTGTGATGCTTATTAGGTGAATGACGTGTCACGCCTACAACTGATTAACTTTTAGGTGGTTGACTTGTACGCCTACAAATCATTAGTTTAGATCCCTTAGATATATGACACCTCATGACTACAAATGATTAGTAGTTTGATGATACATCACGCCTACCTAACTGTGTTGCAGGGTTTCGCATTATGATGGATTGTGTGATTATATCATCCTTGTATAGCATGATTTATGAATATCATGGGTATTGGACTAGGGATGTCTTGCAGATATGTGCGTGTGTTTCACGTTGAAGTGGTTGAATGCGGTGTGCTTCGAGGTAAGAATTGTGGATGCATGATGGTGCAAAGATTTGAATTGTCTTATTTGCACATACAACTTGAATCCTGTGAATTTATTGAACTGCGTAGGAGTTACGTAAGTTGAAGTTTAGTTGATTCATAGTATATTATCTGCGTATTTCTGTGTATAGAATTCATGCTTTGATTGCACGTGCTTTGATGTCTTATTTGAGGATATTATGTTTCTTGTGGCATTGATGAATTGCGTAGTTTAAATCTTCTATGTGATGTGATTGATATGTCACGTGATAAGAATTGTTGGAAGAATGTGTGATTCTGTGCTTTATTCTGCCATGAGAAGTGATACGATGCATATTGCTGGTATTTATGCTTAAGCCCATCTTGGTGGCTTCTGACCCTGTGTGCGGTCAATTATTTTGATCAGTCGATTGTTTTGGTGCATGTATCACTGTGTATGGCGCCTGTTAAGGATCTGGTCTCCAATGGATTATCTGCAAGGGGGTGTATGACCAAGATCAGGTGACCCACTAGAGTGGTAGAATTCTGTGAGGACGTGCACTATCTAAGACCGGGTAGCCGCGAAGACGGTGAACTGTGAGGAAGTGTATGGTCCAAGACCAAGTATACCATCTAGGACGGTAATTCCTTGTGAGGTCGTACATTTTCCCAGACCAGGTGATTCGGTTTGGATCTTGTTGATTATTAGTGGCTATCGACCCAGTGAGTGGTCATTTGTGTTGATGCGGGTATCGCAGTGATTTTCTTTGATTATAGCATTTGTTGAGGTTTGGGTTCCCAAGGGTTTTCTGTGAGGGTTCGTATGACCAAGATCTGGTAACCCGGCTAGAGTGGTAGAATCTCTGTGAGGATATACACTGTCCAAGACCAGGTATACCATCTAGAGCGGTAATCCCGTGTGAGGTTGTACGTTTCCCAGATCAGGAGGCCCGACGAGGAACTTGTGTGACTTTGATTGCCATGAAAGGCTATGGTGAGTTGTATTGATTTTCTGATATTGATGAGTATAGCCAGTTGTGAATCTATAGATTTGGCTTTCTGTTTTAGCATGATTATATGCCCAAATCAGATGTGAGAATTAGATTTGTATTGATTTTTAGGTCTAGATCAGAGTTGCCAGTCGAGGAAGCGGGAGCGGGAAGCGATACGAGAAGCGGAAGCGGGAAGCGAGGCACTTTCAAAAATTTAGGAAGCGGGAAGCGTGGGACCACTTAGGAGCGAACCGGGAAGCGTCTCGGAAGCGACATAGGAAGCGTCTCGGAAGCGACATAGGAAGCGAACCGGAAGCGACCTAAGAAACTATAAATTTCTAAATTATAAATTATAAGCTACAATGTTCTAAACTCTAAGTCTAACCTTAAAATTAACATAATCCACTACTTCACTTCATCATGCAAGATTCAAAATAAAAGTATACCAAAAAAATATTATAAGACCATGACAGAAAAGTAACATAAAAGTTTTTAAGTTGGACAACTCCAACTACATCATAAAAAAAAAATAATAATTCAAGAGTTCATTAATCTGTCATCTTTCTCTTCCCCTTCAAGTCAGCAATAGATCGCGAACTTTCTGCATCATCACGTGCATCTTGTCCTCCACGTCCATGTCTTCTGCTCCTTCCTTCATTTCCTATAATGAATACGTTAAAAAGTTAAAATGTTCAAAAACCATAATTTAAAATATAAAAAACACAATATCAACATACCTTGCCTAGGTCTCCGGCTAAAGAAACGATCAATCCGACCATGAGGAACTGATGGTCGCTCTTGTATATCTGCAGTTCTACTAGCTCTGATGGATTGATTTGTATCCTCTTGAACTTCATTTGTACGTATAATTATTGGAGGTAATGGAGCTCTTGGTTGTGCATCTTTATGTTTGGATTTGGAAATAGTGCTTGATTGTTGTGCACTATCATCCAAATCTCTCCATCGCATATCCTCTAATCTCAACGTATTTTCTTCTACAATAGGAAGTTCTGGATTGATATCCCATTTTCGACTAGGCCCTTCTTTATAGCGATTGTTGCACCTTTTATAACAAGAATATAAAATATGAATGCTAATAAACAATCAATGATAAAAAAAGAGAAAAAAAAAATACCAAAACAAAAGTACAACACAGTTTAATTATACCTGTCAATCAATCGAAGATTGGAATGAATATACACTAAGGTATCAGCACGATCTTCATTGAGCCTATTTCTTTTAACATTGTGAATGTAACTATAGGTGCTCCACACTCTTTCTGCAGAAGATGTGCTAATAGGTTGAGATAAAACCTTAATGGCTAATGCTCTCAACTCCGGTGTATCACCACCATAAAAACGCCACCAATTAAGCACTGACATTGTAGGATTCAGTGCATCTATTCGTGCTGCATTTCGGCTAAATCTTCCACTTCTTGATGAAAAAGCCATAAGTTGTGACCTATAAAGTGTAGATAACTCTTCATTTCCAGAAGATATGACTTCAAGCGCAAGCATTGCACCGTCTAAGATATCATTATCCTTTTCTGCAAAAAAAAATGTTTAGTAACTATAACAAGAGAAATGCAAATGAAATAATAAAATAATTAAATCATTTAACTTTAAACTTTATTAAATAGATAGAATTAATTTTTTACCAGGAGAAACTCGTTTGACCCCTCCTGCTGCTGGGATTTTGAGATACTCCGACTCGTAATATTTTGGAGTAAGCATGTGGGCTAGACTATGGAGAGGCACATTCATTCTGTCCCATCTATTTGAGACAATCTTATGAATCTTTTCATATAAATCTGGTTGTCCTTTTAGATTGTCTTTGATTTCCCCCAACATGTTGTCCATGCCTTCATACACTTCACCAATTATAGGGCCTTCCTGATCACAAAATTTAATCATCTTGTAGATGGGTTTTGTAATCAATAATGCTAAACGTACAGAATCCCAATATTCTTCATCAAGAACAGTTGTTTCTGTTGTAAAAGCCCTTTTTTTCATAATTTCATCTGTGCATGATTGCTTCCAATCACTCCATCTATCTGAAATTACTGTGAGCCTTAAGCTCTCCCTCACATCAAGCAAGCGTTTCAAAGTAGTATAATGTGAAGCAAACCTTGTTTTTGCAATCTTTATTAATTCTAATTTTTCATTGCTTCTAAAGATTGCTAGTGCTTTTGAATGATTTGTGATATACTTCACAATTTCTTTACTCTGCAAATATGTTTCTCCCAACCAATGAAACTCATGTGCCAAATCCTTGAAGATCAAATTAAGTGTGTGCACAACACAAGGTGACCAAAAAATATACTTGTACGTTTGTTTTAATTCTTCACCTGCTAACTTGCAATTTGCTGCATTGTCTGTAATCACTTGCACTACATTAGAAGGCCCCACAAGTTTAAATCCCGTCTTCAAAAACTCGGCAATGTTTGCAGCTGACTGTTGCACATTAGAAAAATCGCTTGCATATAAGAACATCGAACCAAAACAGTTTGAGGCAAGTATATTTATCAAGTGTTTGTTCTTGATATTTGTCCAACCGTCTGAGACAATGGAAACTCCAAACTCCTCAAACTTTTCTCGAAATTCATTTAACTCCCTGTGAACACACTCTTTCTCACTGTCAAGCAACGTTGTTCGCGCTTTTTCATATGATGGGGGTTTATATCCGGGCACTTTACTAACTGCAGATATCATCTCTTCCCAATATGGTGATCGAAGCACATTGAAAGGTATGCCATTTGCACACAAAAATCTGATAATTTTGTGATCTACATCATCTCTTTCTACCTTTTTAAAGGTATCACGAATATCAACTGTTTTTTGGCTTCCACTAGATGATGTAGTCATACTAATAGGCTTCTTCGGAGTATCAATTCTTGATCTCCTCAACTCAAATGCACTTGATGAAACCTCCACTCGACGAACTTGCCTCTTAATTTTTTTTGCCAATTCTGCATTTTTTGCAACTTCAGGGCAAAAGGCAATCCCAACATTTTGTCCCTTTGGAGATCCCATGAGATGTGCAAAAACTCGAGTATATGACCCATGATAAATATTTTTGCAGTGCCTGCACATAAAAACTTGGGTTCCACCTTGCTTTCCTTGCCCACTCTTCTTTTGTTTCAATACATGGCGCCATAGCACTGTTGTTTTATGCATGCTAGGCGGTTCATCATCTTGGTCATCTTCAAAATAGTAGTCATCCAAGTCATATTCTTCTTCATCTTCCTCATCAAAAAAATTTTCGTTTCGGTCCTCAAACTGATATGGACAAGCAGAAGATCTCTTCTCGCCCTTCCCAACACCACTAGATGATTCATGCTCCAAATTGTACAAAGAATCGTCATCGTCATCAGAATTATCGTGATCATAGCTTGAGATGGTCATTAATGAAGCAAAGAACATGCAAATATATCTGCATCATAAAAGTATCAGAATCAACCTAAAACACTTAAAAAAAGCTATTATTAACAGTAAATAATGGAGAGTGAAGAACACAAAGCATGGGGATGTAAACAAAAGACTAAGCTAAAAAAGGGGGGGAAATTACGTGCAATCTGACTATCACTGAACTAAATACTCAAACAGGCACTTCAAGTTCTAATAAGAAACAAGCAACATAAATAACTGAGAATATAGAGAGAGAGAATAGTTTGATTGAACTGCTAAATCAGATCAAGAACATATAAATCCAGTTTTCTTTCAGGACTCCACTAAAGTTCAATACCCGACTCATTGGGAAATTCTCCAAGTACCCATCAACTTAATTTTGCACAAATGGAGAACATTAAAGTGCTACCAGCCTTGGCAAACATTGATCTCTGAGACAATAGACTTAGAACTGAGGTTCTAAATCATTACGGTTATCTTCTTCATGATAATGTTCATTTACTATTTGTACCAGCTCACATCCTCCAGCAGCTCTCAGCCTCTCACTGTACGTCGGACTGAAGAAATAGCTTTTAAAATGTGGGAACAGCACACTCAAATGCTCTCCAATAAAACAATAATATTGCATATTATACCCGTTATACACCAATTAGCAAAAAAATTATTCATCAGTGTAGAATAGTTAAGATCATTAAAACCATCAACAATATCATGTTATCTCTAATGATACTTCCACCCCATCCGGTGCACTGATTTTCTTTGCCAACTGATGAAGTATAAAATGAACTTCCACATACACTATCACCATCATATCATAAACAACTGAAGAGTTAAATAAGAAGCTACAACACATAATGGCCAATGCAAATTAACAATCCAGCAGCCAGCTATATCAGAAAAGTTTTGTGACGAATGCATACCATCTGTTTAGATAAGAAGTTAATATTACATTTCTTACGCTATCAATAGACTAGTATCATGGAGACAATAAAAAACAACCCACTGCTTCATGCAGAATGAATAAAAAAAACGGCTGCGATAATGAATTAGAAACTAAAAAAACTACAAACAAACCCTTGATCTACAGGAACAAAAAAACCCTTGATAGTTATGAGAAATAGACGAGTCAAAAACCACAGTGGTTGTCAACATCGTCTGAAAAAAGGGAGAAAGGGGGGAGGACATAGGGCCACCCTCTGTCCCTATCGCCCACTGTGAGGAAAAGAGGGGGCGGAAGATAGAGGGTGTTCCTCTGTCTCCACCCGGCACCAGCACCAGCACCAGCACCATGAAGAAAATAGTCATTGCCTCAATTTTCCATATTTTTTTGTTTTTATTTTTATTATTTTTTTCTTTTGACCACACTCGGTTTGGGTCACACCCAGATCAAGTTGGTCTGGGTGCAAACCCGCCAGACCTGGACTGAGTGGCAAACCTATCATATTTTTAAAGGTCATCTAAAAGGCTGCCAAGCTGATAAACCTTACTGTTTAGGGAGTGTTGAAAACAGTAAGATAGAATGTATAAAAGCTGTCGCTATTCTTGACAAAACATAATACACAGCCTCCTGTTTTCTTCTCCGTGGACGTAAGTTCCTTTGAACCGAACCACGTATACCTTTGTGTTTTTTGTTCTTGTTTTTTGTTTATGGTTTCAGAGCGATCTGTGTAAGAGTTGTGTCAGCACCATGGCCGCATCTTCATCACCTTCAAACCTTTACCCATATCCCTTCAATCTAAACATCTTTAACTTCGTTTTTCATAAACTCACCCAAGACAACTTTCTCTTGTGGAAGACTCAAGTTATGGCTCTTGTTGAAAGCCAAGACCTTCAAGGGTTTTTGACCGGTGAAGTTCCTATGTCGTCGGCCACTGTCTAAGAGAACAGTGAAGGAACAATTAAGAGTGCGTTGAATCCTACATATGTCGCATGGAGGCGTTCTGATCGGCTGTTGAAGGGCTGCATTACGAGTACATTGTTGCTGACTGGAGGGGAGCTCGCACGACAGAGAGATAGAGAGAGTGACAGAGCGTGAGAGAGGGGGATAGCGTACCTAAAGGTGAACATCTTCATCTTCGGAAGTCGGTGGAGGCCACCGGAATTTTTTGAGGTCGCCGGAACTCGGAGCTCGCCGAAAACTCGAGAGAGACTGAGAGAGAGAGAGAGAGAGGAGTCGGAACGCGTGAAAAAACAAAACCCTAAGCCCCTTTTGATTTTATTTTTTCACGGGTTTTATAAAATACCCATTTTAACCTCGGTAAAAAATATATTCATGTTTAAAAAAAAAAAATTTTAAGGGCAAACACGACCTTTCCATAATAGCGTCCCCCTTTAAAGGGGTACGCGTCCCCCTTTAAAGGGATACGCGTACCCCTTTAAAGGGGGACGCGCTTCCCTTTAAAGGGGTACGCGTACCACTTTAAAGAGGTACGCGTACCCCTTTAAAGAGGTACGCGTACCCCTTTAAAGGGGGACGCGCTTCCCTTTAAAGGGGGACGCGCTTCCTTAATTGAACCTGCGCTTCCCCTCGCGTTTCGGAAGCGCTGCGTTTCGCGCTTCCGAAACGCGTCCCGGGGAAGCGCGCTTCCCCTATTCTATAGGCGTTTCCGGTAACTCTGGTCTAGATCATGTTTTCGACCTTCTATTGGAAGGGTGAGCTTTTATGAGAATGTATGTCGCCTTAGGTGAGTCTTGATAGGTGGCAGTTGGCCGCATTAGGCCTTGAGAGAGTATAGATTGTGGTTTTCATGACGCAGAGTTTGTTAGAGTTTGCGAGTGTGACACACGACGTCTTGATGATGATTTAGAGACCCCGTTCAAGAAACGTAAGCCAGAGCAATGTCTCGTTTTGCCTCTTCATCCCTTATCGAGTCTAGTAGAAGTTAATGTTTAACCTTTCCTATTTGTCTTCTACTAGACTCATTTTCTTTGATGACTCGTGTTTCTTCATCTTTGAAGATAACGAATAAGCATTCTTATAAGCCTTTTGCTAAACTCCTCCTTTTATGGCTCTCTATGAACTCTGGCGAAGACAAATTTATAATGAATTCACACATACGTTTGGTTCGACCAAGATGGTTGACTTCGAACCTCTCTTTGGGACGCATTATGTGTTGTCCTGATCCCTTCAGAAGCTTATGTGTCTGGGGGTTCGTATGCGTGCGTGCATCCTAATCTACCTAGTTCCCTTAGGCTGCGATCTAGGCAGATCACCTTCCTATGGAATTTCGAGGGCGAAATTCTTTTAAGGGAGGTAGGATGTAAAGCCCGGAAAAAAAAATCGTGTCTGACTCGTGTCAGACACGTGCCTCGCACGTGTCGGACACGAGTCAGGGTCTGACACCTGTGTCGGGCCCGGATCCGGGCCGGACCCGAGCTCAACCCGGACCCGGGTTCTCGAACTCTCGAGAACCTGCGTCTTTTAAAAAGACGCAGGTGTCTCGGGCGAGGGGCAAAACCCTCGCCCCTTCTCTCTCTCCTCTGCTCTGCCTCCCTCGAGCTGTCGCCGGCGACCGGAGACGCCGACGAGCGGCTCCGTCCGGCCGCCTCCTCTGTCGGTCCGGCGGGCCTCCCGACGACGCGAGCACCCCTCGGCCTCCCTGACGACCGGCGATCCTCCCTGTGGCCACCTCTTCGCCTCCCCTCGGAGTTTCGAGCGACCCAGTGGCCTCCGAGCACCGACGACTCGCCGTCAGCCTCGGTCGCCGTCCTTGGTGCTGCAGCCGCCGGCGATCGTCGCCTCCCCCTTGTTCTGCTCCCGTGAGGTCCCTTTCCCCCTTCAATCGCCAACGTTTCGGCAGCTGGCAGCGCCGGCCGCCCCTTCGCTGTCTCCCCTTTCTGTCGTCGGCGACTCGCAGCCAGCTCTCCCGGCGACAAACAACTTCTCCTGTTGCCGTGGTCGTTCGAGGTATAACCCCTCTCCCTTCTTCTTTTGTTTTGGGTGGATCGACAGGGGGGCTGAGCCCCCTGTCGTCACCTCTTGTTGGCAGGGGGCTAAACCCCCCCTACCTCTCTTTGTTTTTGGTCGACAGGGGGCTGAGCCCCCTGTCGTTGGCCCTTCTTGGCAGGGGGCTCCGCCCCCTGTGTCTCCTTCCTGTTTGTTGTGGGTCGACAGGGGGGCTAAGCCCCCTGTCGCTTGTTTTGGCAGGGGGTTACCCCCCCCCCCTGCCTCTTTACTGGTGGGTCGGCAGGGACCGAGTCCTTGCCACCACCTTGGGATTTCGGGGTGTGTCGGCAGGGACCGATCGAGCCCTGTCACCCCCCGTCTCTTCTCGCTTGTTTGGGTTGGCAGGGGGCTCCGCTTCCCCCTGCCATTTTTTTTGTTGACACGGGGTTCCTCTCCCCCTGTCCCTTTTTGCTGTTTGCCTGCAGGGGGCGAGCGAGGCTCCCCCTGCATTTGTTTTCTGGCAGGGGGCGAGCCCCCCTGCTCCCTTGTTGGTTTTCGGTAGGGGGAGGGCCCCCCTGCCTTTGTGTTGCTTGCCGGCACGGGGTTAGCCCCCTTGCCTTCTGTTATTTTCCTCTGCAGGGGGAGGAGCCCCCCTGCACTCTTTGTTATTCCTTGGCAGGGGGTTCTATCCCCCTGCCTCTTGCTTTGTGCCGGCAGGGGGCGAGGCCCCCCTGTTTCCTGCGTTGAGCCGGCAGGGGGCGGGGCCCCCCCTGCCTCCTGCATTGTGCCAGCAGGGGGCGAAGCCCCCCTGATTTCTTGTTTTCGAGCTGGGGCTTGCCCCCTGCATCTTTGCTGTTCTTCGGCAAGGGGTTTTGCCCCCTTGCCTTGTTCTTGCTGCCGGCAGGGGGCTGCGCCCCTGTCTCTTGTTCTAACAGGGGGTGTTACCCCCTGCCTTGTTGTGGCAGGTGTGGCAGGGAGCCTCTGCTCCCTCCCCTGCCTTTTCTTGTGCTAGCAGACAGGGAGCTCCTGCTCCCTGCCTCTGCTGCTGTTGCCAAGCAGGGCTGAGCCCCTACCTCTGGCACCCTTGTCTGCAGGATGCAGAGCTCCTGCCTCTGCTTTCTGCAGGCAAGAGACCTTGTTGTGTTTGCTTCTCTTTTCTTATATAGCATATACTAATGTTCTGAGATCTCTAGGTTGAACGGTGGATCCAGCTCGCCCTCTGTGGCTCAAGCTCTTGTTTGCCTACGCTGCATGCGTACGAGGAACCGCAACCCCTTAAGGTAGGGGATTCTTGCGTGAAAGGACAATGAACTGATAAATGCTAAAATAAGAAAGATAACTAAAAGAGGATGATATATGTATACGTATAATATATATACGTATGTCTTTTCAAGGACGCGGTTTCGCGATCCTTGTCCTCTTTACTTTCTTGCACTTTCCTTTCTGTCGCCGCCGCGCTATATGTGCCTAGGCTTTTCATTCCTGTCTTTACATTTCATGTCTTTTAACTCAAGGACGCGGTTTCGCGATCCTTGTCCACTCTACTTTCTCGCACTTTACTTTCCTGCTGCCCCGCGCTTTGCGCCTTGGCATTTACTTGCTTATGCTTGCCTTGTTCTCCAGGATGCCTGGTCCTTCTTTACGTTCTTGCACTTTACTTCCTGCATTTATTTGTTGCCCCGCGCTTTATGCGCCATGGCCTTGCTCCTGCTTTACTTCTCGCGCTTTACCTTCCTGTGCTGTCGTGCTGCTCTTGCCCTTATCTTTTGTATGCGTTTGTCTTTACCTTGTTGCCGCACTTCGTTAGGATCTCCTACCTCACGAGTCGCTTGCGTAGTTGCCTGCTTGTGCGTTACGATGATCGAGGCATGATCTCATACCTCGTGTGGAGCTTTAGCGTTCTACCCTTGCGGTGCGGCCTCGCCCACCGAGTCTTGTCCCTCGTCGTACCTTTGTATTAGTATGTGCATGAGTTTGCCTCTTGTCAGCTTGCACTCCCTGAGTGCAAACTTCGAATGTATAGTGTATATCGTTTCACTTGGCTTACAAGCCACGACATGCACTTATGCACTTCAGTTCTCAAAAGACATCGTCTTAGGTGCAAACCTATTTTCAAGTTGTATAGCTGGTAAAACAGAGGTAGCGGTCGGACTTCCCAAATTGACGTATTTGGGATAGATGTGTTACAACCTTAGTTTGCCTGTTCGATATGACTCAGATAACTTTGTTTAGGATGCTGTGCACGAGTAGAGCAGGGATCCTAGCGATGTACTTGCGCCGTCGCTAGATCGGCGTTACCTCACCTCTGATACGAGACCTAGCTTCTAGGCTTTCTGGTTCAACCATGTTTGTAGCGCCTTCCTTCGTGACGGTATTGTTGGATCTCCTATAAGGGACTCATGTTCCTCCTCTTGTAGTTCTACCCTTAGTCACGTACGATATGTTTGGACTACGAGAGCAGATCGAGAGGTCTATAGTAACCTCTAAGCGCGTATTGACACATTAAGCTAATCCTGTTATGTTGCTTTCGCCTAATAGACAGATTGCTCGCGATTGTCTAAAGGACCCGAGCACGATCAGTTGGAACTGGAATGAGTTCACTGTGGGCTTCTATAAAGTAGAAGCATTGGGGATTTCCTGCGAGAGATCCATACCCCTCTTATCGTGGTTGTACTTTTGAACAGGTACGTTGCGTACTACGATGAGTAGGATGAGAGGTTTATGTCTGCCTCGAACATACAATGGCATGTGTTTGAGATCACAAGAGTGATGTTTCTACCCTCACTAGGGATTGACCCCTTTCAGCGTGATTATGCATTTGAATAGTTACGACGCGTACTGCGGTAAGTAGGATGTGAATTGTTTGGTTGCCTTGAACGCGCAATGGCGCGTATAACACATCTAAATAATAATCATGCGCCTTCACAGGCAAGATGCTCGATTAGGTTGAAAGACCAGAGCATGAGAATGGGACGGCGGTTAAGAAACCCTCCGTCGTGCTCATTCGGGACGGTTCATCAAGAGAGAGGATGGATGGTACAAAACTCCGATGGACAGTCATATATGGCAATCTCGGGCAAAGATCCGACCTTCCCCAGTCATCGGAGGTTAGGGGAAATCCTTCGGGCCACTTCTGCAGAAGTACGGATGCGCATCCATTGGGCCTTTGTTTGCCTTTGGGGATTTACTCTCTTGGTCACAGACCGTCCCCTTAGGAAGCAGACTCAGTCAGTCATTCGGGGTATAATAAAATACATAACATAATGGACCCCCGAATCGATCTCGGTTGTTTCTACGTTTTGCCTTGTGCGTACCCACAACAGCCTGCTCAGTAATGAGACAAGATATAACTTATACACATGATCGTGAGATACACATGTTGTGATGTGCTTTGCTTGCTTGCTTGTTAGCTCGGTAGTTCGGTATGCTATTCGTTGAGCTAGGTACGCCCGTCGAGGCGTTACCCTTGTTGGTTAAACTGCTTACGCAGTTCCTTGCTTGGTAATAACTAGCTTCTCATACTAGTTGATTGCTTATCTTATATTGCTTAGGAATTGCTTGTGATGCAATAGCGTGTGCCTCACAATTAATATAATCACTTGTCGATGGACTGAGCCATCCTATGGTACTTGGATGTATTACGAGTGTTGTTATGAATACCTGTCTGATGAAATTGCTTTGCTTGGCTGATGGATAGAGTTAGTTACTCTTCACCTATTATATTTATGAGATTGCTATAGTTGTCTGTTCAGCACTCTGATCCTTCCTGCTCTTTTACGTAGCTGTCTGTTTTACTAGAGCTTTGCTTACTCCAAAACACATTTGGTTAGATCTGCTAGTCTTGCTTGTTTCTGCTTGAGCTAGCGTTTATCTTACTTATTGCAGCTTCTGCTCTTTCTTGTCCTTTGCACCCCTACTAGTCTGTTGTGTGACTGACCCATTTCCATGGGCAGGTGGTGAACAGGTTGAGACAGCTTGTGATGGCATGATGATGCGATGCATTCAAGGCAATGCCCTTTCCTGACGTTGCGCTCCTGGGAACTCTTTTGATAGATGGTACAAGGTTTCTTTGAAAGTATCTCTTTCGATTATAACTCTGCATTTCTAAAACTGTATTACCAAAATGTGGTTCTTCTTTAATTTCAATAAAATATATATTTGAACTGCAAATCGGTTTGTAAGGGGGAATCTGTTTTTGGTTGTAATGTGCTCAAGGTCTAGGGACTTGTTGTTTTGAACCTGATCTTCCGCTGAACTTCTGTTTTAAACTCTGATAAATGATTGATTTCAAAGCTTTCAACCTTTTCATAAAAGGTTTCAAGTCCGTGATTTTGGGGCGTTACAAACGGGGCTGCAGCATAGGCTGTGAGATGGGAAGATGGACTGGAGTGCTGACATGGGTAGAGTGCTGGAGGTATGAAGGATATGCTGCTATAAGCAAGGGATGGATCCTGCAGAAGTGGAGATGATGTGGGCTGAAGATGTAGATGAACGGTGGATTTTATAGGAAAATGATGAGAACAGTTGGTGGCGGAGCAATAGATGCACAGAAAAGAGAAACGTGGAAGCATTATGGAGTTTTTTTTTTGTTGTTGCAATTTACAGTAGGTGGAAGGCAGACGACAGCTGGTAATGATACTGTGGGATGAAGTTGTAGGTGACTGTTGAAAGTGTGAAGGAAGTGGCAAGTGGGTATGGATGCAAGAGATGAAAGGAAAATGCATTGGACGTGATGTGGTAAGTGATAGTCAGTGAGTGTGGTGGCAACACTATAGCAGTGGGTGAGTAAGGTGGCAGCAGTGTGCACTGGTAAAGTATAAAAGTGCAGTAATATATGTGTGGCTGAAGGTGAACATACAGGTGACAGAAAAGTGTACAGTATGGGGATAGTGATGATAGTGAGATATGTGAGAATATTGGCATGTGATAGGCTGGTGCGGTGTCAAGGTGTAAACAATGTTATTTATAGGTATTGGGAAGAAGAACATACAGCAGGAAAGGCTACCGTGGAGAAACATGGCTCATACCAGACCCTACTCCACCAGCCACGGTTTGTAGTGGGACAGATTTGTTTTGCCACAAGTTGGGATTGATTTGGTTCTCTAAAAGAATTTCTGTAATTTAATTTTCTGGTACAGCTAAAATCTTTTTGCAGCCTGCTCTTTGTCACCAGATACAGTGACACCAGTGGTAGAAGTCTGGGGAGGGCCTTACTGTTAGGTAATCAACACCTTTAGCTTGTTACTCAGAAGGAGGCTCAATTTCGAAAGGAGTTATGGATCCAACAAAAGACTTCTCTGTTTGGGAGAGAAGATGGTGGTAATGTTGTGTAATGCCCTTGTTGGCTTCAAACATGTTTTAAAACTGATGCCCTCTGACCTCGAGTCGTGACTGCCTAGATGCTTCTCGATTCAGGTCATATTCCCAGGTAGTCGTGTAGATGCTAATGTCACTCTTGAATAGTAGCATAAGCACCCTTCAATTTCATAAAGCTTCTTCCCCCTTGTTAGGGAGATTCCATTCCTGTCTTTTTCCAATTGCAGATATTGAAGCATCACCTTCTTTCTCCCATTTTTTTTTTTATTTAACTTGTCTTTTAACTCAGGTCTTTTATCTTCAAAATACCTTGCACTAGCAGGACAAGGCTTCCTAGGAACAGATTCATTTTGGTGGCTAGCATTATCAGTTTGGAGATCAATAGTGCTTGAGATGGTTATAAGAAATATGCTACAAAACAGGGGGGAGGTGAGTACACATAAATGTGAAAGAAAAAAAAAAAAGTGGAACATGGTTAATACAATAGGTACGGTGGGCATAGATATTGCAGTGAAGAAAATTAACAGTGTAGATGGAATGTGAAGTGGTATATAATGCAGGGTATATAAATGTATAAATGGGTGGGAGATGATATAACTACACATGCTGCAGTAGATTAGAATGCTCAGGAGATGGCTGATGGAGAGAGATTGTGGAAGTTACAACATAGACACGATGGGTGCAAGCTAAGATCTAGGAATGCAACTAAGAAATAAAACAGAAAATAAAACCAATGTCAGGGATAATCAACTTTTTTTTTTTTTTTTAGAAGAATGGTTTCAAATGATGTGCCAGAGAACCAAGAAGAAATGGAGTTACCTACGTGTTTTGTACTATCAAACTCTTAATTCTTCATGTGGTAAAAACCTCCAAAGCAAGAGATACATCAGTCTGAAGCTTAATTAAAAGTTAAATGCCACATACCTTCTTCCATTCTACTTAAAATAAAGAGTATTTGATGCAGCTGATTCACCGAAAGCAATACATGATTACCTGGAGCACCTTTGGAGTTATCTTTGCCAGGTTATTAAAGCTCCCAAACATGATATAGTCCTTCAAGAGTGCTGACGTTTGGGGAATAAAACCTGCTTCCAGAGAGGGAGTATAACAAAGAAAACACTCTGGCAATCTAATAAGCTTCTCAACGTGCTTTTTATCTTGTGTGGGGAGGATAAAACTAAATGAACAATGAATGGGATGTTGATGAAGGAGTGATCAAGATATAGAATAATTGACGGATGCCATAAAAATCATGTAGAATGAAAATGCTATGAAAATGGATGAAAGTAAGGTAAGGAAATGACGTAACATCTGTAGGATGCAGAAACATGGGAATTGACGATGCAAGTGGTAGGATAAACAGATACGATAGGTTAATTCTTGCTTAAAGAAAACTGTAAAACATCACAAACATAAGGGGAATCATCGAAACCAAACAGGTCAAATCCTGGAGACAAAATAATCCCCTCGTTGCTAACGATTTTCTCAAACACCATTTCTTCTTAAATGTTCATAATCGAACCACGAACATACATGAACATTGAATGCACGGATAATGGGAAAGTTTTATTACAGTCGAGTTTCGATTATGGAAATGGTGCTATGAAAATTAAAACACCCAACAACGCTCAGCGCCTGCACAAAACAGGGAATCCAGATCTTTGGGTAATTAAGAACAATCATGGTGTCCGAAAATCAATGGATGATCGAAAACATAGACTAATTATCAAAGAATGGAACTAAAAATTAGATATAACGCAGAAATTGCAATGAGAAAAAGAAAAAAAGAAAAAAAGAAAAAGGGATTGAAATGTAAACAAGATATAAAACTGGAATCATAATGTATGAAACCATTGAAATTTGATATGGAAAGAAGGGAAAACAGAACTAGATGATAAAGAAAAAGAAAGTGTGGGAATTGATATATTCCTGTTACTATAGCAACAGTGGGTCGATCCTGCTATATGCAGGTCGATTCCCACCTCTTGTGCCTTGAAATGCAAAAAGAACAGAAATGAAGATGAACAAAAAAAAAAAAACAGAGAAATATTAAAATGAAGGGAAAGAGACATTTTACAAAAAAAAAAAATGGAAAAGAAAAAGGAAGCCGGTTACTTACCTGTAATCGCAGGGATTCCGAAGGAGAGACTGATGAGGGGAAGCACCAGAGGGAGATGTGTAGGGAGAGGAAAGAGACGGATCGTGTTCGTGGCTCCCTTCCGAATTGAAATGAAGAAGAAAAGGGGATTTGAGAAGAGAAGAGCGTGAAGAGATGAAAAGCGGATGATGGTGGAGAGATCGAAGAATGGATCGTGAAGAGGAGGATGGAAGGGTCGAGCTTGGATCCTCCGAAGAGGCACAGGCGACCCCTTCTTAAAGAAGAAGCCGACTCAAGTTGTTGGAGATCAAGGGTCGATGGGGGGTTCGGTTGTAGATGGATGGTCACTCAGTGAGGAAGAAGGAGCGATGGGAGTGGCCGTTGTAATTTTTTTAAAATTCTCTACAGGGGTCTCCTTTTCATAAATTTCCTAAAAAAATGGTTTTGGTTTTCAAAAAGAGGTTTCAAGAGAGGGTTTTATCAAAAAGGTTTAAAAAGGAAGGTAGATTGCATAGTTTTTTTTGGATTTTTTGATTTTCTTATTTTTTTTATTTTTAAACATATATTTGTAAAAAAAACAAAACTCTAAAACTAAGAAAATTAATACTAATTTTACAAAATTTCAAAATATTCATAAGAGAAAGGTTTTTCTGAAAGATCAGGGTTATTTTGGGGAAAGTTTCTTCAGAAGAATGGGTTTGAACCCAGGTTTTGAGAAAATGTTCGAGTTTTGACACTCGAATCGAGAAATACAATGTGATAGATCCAAACGGATGTCGAATGGACTATCCGAGCTATTTAAAGGCTATTTTTGGTATTTTCTATAATTTTAATTTAAAATTTGAACAAGGAGATTCAGATTGGGATCTGGGCAATGGATCCAGATCCAAAATCAATTTAAACATATGAAATGATTTTAATTTCAATAAAACTTGAAAAATGAACTAGAATTTAGATTTAAAATGATTCATTTACTCAAAAAATGAATTTAAGGGCAAAAGGGGAATATTTAAAAGATTTTGAAAAATTTGGGGTGTTCACAATCCACCTTCTTGGTGGCTGGTGCTGCTTGCCGTAGCACCGAAACCTGGTGCTGCACTTGGAGATCTTGTGCGGAACACGGCTTGATGTGTTCGTGCGACAGGAATGGCTGTGCGGACACCACTGCCGTGGTGTGCGAAGGGAAGGGGTGATTGAGAATGTCCATTTTCTCTTCTTCTTCTCCTTCCACTAGAAGATTTTTTTCAATAAGATCTTGTATAATGTTTTTGAGAACAAAGCAGTTCTCAGTGTTGTGTCCCACTGTCCTGTGGAACTTGCAAAATTGATCTTTCCACTTCCCCATAGGCACAGGGGGATCAGCCAGTCTGGGCAACTTGACCATCTCTTTTGACAACATATACTCGAGCACATCCTCGAGTGTTTGGTCTAAAAGAGTAAACTTTCTGTTGTAACTCCATCCTTCATGTTTAGTCTTCTCACGCAGTTTCGGCCCTTGGTCCTGCTGAGGAGGCTTGCTGTATTGAGGAGCAGACTTTGCTTTCTGATCTCCTTTGTTGTTTGAACTGCCTGCACCGTAGCAGTAATCTTTCTTCTGCACTTTGTACTGATTCTGACTGTTGTTGTTGTTGGCAGAATAGGTGAAGTGAGCCTTTTTCTTCTACTCACCTGGAGGATTGTTCTTGGAAAATGTGAAGCCTTCATAGACTCCATTTTCCACACTCAGTTTGAGCCATTCGGCTCGTTCAGTCAGCTCAATGAAGGTCCTAGATGGTGCTGTGGAGATCAATCCTCTTAATGGCTGCGAAAAGTTGTTGAGGATTAGTGACAAGGCGTGCCTCCGAGATAGGATCTCTCATTTTGTTGCAGGCCGATCTCCATCTGTGAATGAAATCCCGTGCTTTTTCCTTCTCATTCTGCCTTAGATTGCAGAGATGACTCAACGTAGGCAGTGCTTCTGTGTTGAACAAGAAGCGTTCAATAAACAGGTTTATGACTTTGTCGAACTCTTTGAGTTCAATGGGGTTGATATGCTCAGCATACCACTTAGCTGCAACTCCTTCCAAGCTGCGGGGGAAGCATAGAAATAGTGCTCGGTTGTTCCTCTTGAACTTCGAGCATTCAACAAAGAAAGTGGCAAGATGAGCTTTTGGGTCGCCAGAACCGTCGAACTTGATGAATTTATGGGGAAGATTCTCCAGATCATCATCCCCTTCTAGGCCGTCGTAGAAGTCTTCACTGGTGAAGACTTTCTTGCCCTTGTCGCGGGCTTGGAGATCCTTGACAACTCAGGCCATTTCCCTAAACTGTGCTTGCAAAGGCTCTTCTGCATCTCGACTCTTTGATCTGCGGCTTTTTCTCTGTTCACAGCCCTGCTTCTGAAATACCGGAGGCACTTCATACTCTTCATCTGTGTTTTCAGTTGAGTCTGTTCCATCTGAGATTTCTTCCGGTTGGACCTACTTTCTGGAAGTCCTCTTGTCCCTTTGGCCATGGAACTTTTCTCTGAATGGGTTTCTTTTCGAGCTGGTCCCGGGCTGCTCATTCATCATTTTGTTCATCATTTTTTGGAACATGGCGTACATTTGAGGGTCTATGCCATCATCTTCTTGTTGCTGCTCTTGACTCCTCTCGGACCGGGGGGAACCCATCTCTTCTTCTGAGGCCGACAAGTACTGTGGTGTTGTTGTTCTTTTGCCTGACCTTGTTTGAACCATCAAATGTTGTAAAAGCTCTCTGCAGGGCAAAGACCTGATTAGATTCTGTAGGAATTGGTTTTTGGAAGAAATATTTGCTGAAAATATGGTAGACAATTTGAAAAAGATATCCCATTACTAGGGACTGAGTCATCGCGAGAATCACGACAATTGTGTTGTCATTCTTTTTACAAAAGAAATAAACAACGAAAATATGCCTTGTTACCTAGGCGAGGTCGTCAAACCACAATGAAAAGAGAGAGAAAATTTTATTGAAATGAGGAAAATATGATTTTATTGATCTTGACAGAGAGGTGGAGGACAAACAATTTTCCACCATTCATGATAGTCGGTAGACACTCTAGGACCAGGAAAGATTTTAAGAGAGACAAAGGAATCTCAGCTGTAGCGGGCAGAATGATATGCCCCGGACCATTGTGCGGAGGTGAGATCGAACTCTGCCATAGCTCCTGATAACAGTCGGGCTTCGACGTACTGCTGCCTCTGGGAGAACTGTCGAACGCATCTCTCTGGGTGATAGTAAGTGCAGAAGAAAGGTCCCAACAACTTGAACCGCTTGCCATAAGCGTATGTATATCTGGGAGGGGATAATTGCCGATCAAAATAGTCCCAAACTATGTCATCTTCTTGAATGTCGTTGATCATGGATCGATACTGCGCTACTGGAAGGAGTTCTTGACCATTGTATCTAAAAGAGCTTGCTCGGGCTGGAACATGTTGGAAGAACCAGGATTGGAGCGCATAAATGCAACCTTCAACTAAAATTGATTCTCCGAGTGAAAATCGAGTCAGACCTCGATATAAGAAGGCGAGCGCTGCCATGGCTATGGAAAGGCGATTGGTTTGCTGACTTCCCCATCTTCTCATAAGCTGAATTATTCTGATGTCCATGTAGTTTTGCCCATCTGAAAAAAGAGATAATCCTACAGTGCACAGGACCATTGCATTCTGAATCCTTTCTTTAGCTGTCCTGGATAGCGAACTGACTTCAACGAAGGTCCCGTACTGGCGGTACAACTCGAGCAGGTCAACATATTCATTTCCCTCCAACTGGATCAGGGGCCAAAATCGGTGGTCTGTCATACGAGCTAATGAATCTCGGGGGTCCAAACCCTTGACATTTATAAGGAATTGATGTTCTAATGGATCACCTGGTTGACCGGCTGGTTCTGGTAACCCCATGATTTCTGAAAATTCATCCATTAAAACGGTCATCTCTCCCCATGGAAACCAGAAGGTACATGTCTGAGGATTCCATCGCTCCACCATTGCATGGATCAGGTTGCCATTGATGGTCTGCTTTCCAACTGCTGACGCCAATTCTAATCCGCACTCGCTCAAATGGTCCGGGAACATTCGGGAAAAACTTTTTAGCCAGGAATAATACCACCGGGGAATGAAAGTTCCGGTGCTGAGGGATCGATATTCAGGATGACCTTGTCGCACCTCGTAGGAGATGTGACCTTCAAAAAAGATAGGATCGACTTGACTGGATGCCATCGAACTGAAAACAGAGGAAGACTTAGAATGAGACTTAGGAAAATGTGAGAAATTTTGAAAATTTTGCAGGCAGGATATAAAATGTAGCTGGAAATTCGAGATCCAGTAGAAAGGTAGAATGGAAAATCACCTGGAGTTTTGAAAGAAATTGGATATTTGAGAAAATCATCCAGGGTTTGAGAAAAAGACCTTGTGGAAAATAAGGATATTTTGAAAAAGGCCTAATGAGTTGGAAAACATTAGGAAATATAAAGAATCGAGGAAATCACACATACAATCACATCCTGCACAAACATTTATGCACATTCAGCACTCCCTAAGAGGCTGACTCTAGATGCATCATTTTGAAAAACAGTTGTAGGACCCTAATCCTAACTTTAGGTTCAGATCATCTTTGTCCAATCCAGTTATGCCGATATACCCGAACCGAAATCCGAGGTATGTGGCATAGAATTTCAACTCCGGTTCTAAGGTAAGGTTTTCCAACATCCTTGAGCGCCTACCGATATACTTCAGACTGTGGCCCACGGTACGTGGTAGGGAGGTGTTAACCCAAATAATTGGCCCAGTTGTGAGGCTCTGTCCCGAACTAGGGTTCTGGAAGAGAGCCCAACAACGTGAAGACCGGGTAATGGAGATTTTGAAAAAAAATGGTCACATGCAAGAAATAGAGGGCTCTAAGTCCTAGAGAGATAGATTTTGAAAATCTTTGAAGAAGCATACATTGTTTGCATTCAGATCCTAAATTGAGGAGAGTTGTATTCAGACCTAAGTCTATGTGAGCATGAAAATTTCTCCTCAATCTGGTCCTACCAATCCATGCCTAGTCTATATGCCATCAATGTCAGCTAGGTCATAATCTAGGCTCCTAGGTTCGCATGATATCAAAATAAAATAGCTGACATTTTGTGAACATAATTTCAATAATTGAACTAAGTCAAGCACAATTTTGATCAGACAAGGACAGGTCCCATCACGGTCGCCAAACCTGTTGTCGTCGCAAAATTTTTCCCGTCTTCCCTTCCTTGCGAAAGAGAGAGGGAAATGCTTTCGCGATTCAAACTTGACCGGATTTTGGAAATTATTTTGAAATACTCGCCTCCGTTTTGAAAATTGCGGGAAAATCCATGGGATGGGGCTCGACCTGTCGGTACGAGGTTCGACCGTTCCTGCCGCCTTTAACAGGGGTAATCGAACCAAGGACCAAAACTATGCTTGACTTAGTTAAATCCTCAAAATCGTGTTCTATCCTAAATGCACAGAGAATTCAGGCATGTGCTATGAGATTTTGGAAAATGGAAGTAGGAAAAACATGATGTATGCTTGGAAAATATTTGGAGTTGAAAGATATTTCTCAAGGAAAAGGTGAAAGTCAATTTCTTAGGAAACTCAGATGAAAAGGGTTTTTGAAATCACGAGAAAACTTATGAAGTTTTGGGAAAATCATAGATGGTTGAAAATCCTGGGAAAATGGAAAGAATTCTTGAGAAAAGGGTAAACATTTGAAGGGAAAATGCTTGTCAGGAAAAGCTTCAAGTTCTGAAAACTTTCTTTGGAAAATGATTGAAATTCATTGAAAAATTCTTTGGAGAAGGAGAATTGAAACTCGAGAAACTGAAATCCTGAGAATCTTAGCCTTGAAACACTTGGAAATCGATTTTGATCTTTGAGAAAGGTGAGAGACTTCTTTTGAAAATCTTGAGAAAATAACCTTTTCCATGGAAAACTGTGAAAAACTTTACTTGGGAAAACCGATTTTGGAAAATCCTTAGAGTTTCTTGAGAAATTGATTTCTTGAGAATGAAATTTTCTTAAGAAAATCACGAGAAAACCAATGATTTCATGATGCAAATGATATGAGTGTATGAATGCACTTTGAAAGATTTTCTAAGAAATTTGTTGGAAAAATGTGTATTAAGTCAAAATAAATCCTTCACATATTCTGACTGTGGCCATGAATATGTTCAGAGTTTAATTGATTTAATGCACAATACTTTAAAAATATTAGAAATATGATGTGCATTTTAAGATAGCCTAAGAGTGTAGGCTCAATGTGGCTGGTAAAAAGATGATGGATCTGGGTCTCGTCCATATTCCGACTAGGGCCGTAAATATGGATTCCATCGAGTTCATCAACTCCCTAAGAGTTGGTGCATGTGCCATTCGTGTACATTCATAGTGCTTTTGGAATAAAATGCATGAATCACATAAATAGGATATTGCAGGAATTCAAACTATATGATATGCATCCTAGTCTAAGCGGGAAATTAAATCTCTTATTCCAAAATTTACATTATTACATCACTAAATAAATGAAATAAAAGGAAATTGCAGACTCCAGCTCCTTCTTTTGAATATCCCTGCCAAACTTGAAATAAGGTTAGCTCAAATATGTGGGTTTTTCCAAGATTTTCCATTAATATTACGAATTTATTGGACTTAATTGGATATAAACCCTATTCTCATGCTTCCTTGATATTTGAAATAATGAAAATGGAAGAAATTTAGTAGAAAATAGTTTGAAATTCGAAATGATGGTCAAAATGACCAAAATACCCCTAATATTAAAGTTATACCTTTAAAATCAGGGTTTTTTTGAAGGAAAACTTGGTAAAATTGAGATTTTGAAATTCAAATTGAATCAAATGATGATGAAATGCAGTATGAGACATTATGACATGCTTCTAAACACCTTAGGACTGTAAAATCAGAATTTGACATTTTGCAATTTATCCAAAATAACGATTTTCGCTTGTTTTTCGCTTGGATCCGGGTCCCGCAGGGCCCTGTTTTGATGATATGGCTAAATCAAGCCTCAAATGAATTCCAAATTACACCAAATTCTGTATGAAGCATCTTACTACTCTGATAAACAGCCTAGAATGATAAAATTCACGAAATGATATGATTTAAATACTAAAATTTAAAGAAAATCCTAAAAAGGGTGGATTTTGCCTACGGACCCGAACCAAATGCGATGCTTAATATGATAATGCAAAATTTACACCATAAAAACTTTTGATATTTTTCATACTGCTAAAGGACCCAAAATGAAACATTTTTGGTTTTTACAGCCTCGGGATTTGAGCCATGGTGAGTTCGGTAACCGGGATTTGGTTCTGACGGAGGTAAAATCAACCTAATCTAATATAAAATGCTAAAAAAATAGAAAACAGCAATGGAAATTTCTGATATTTAACAGAGCTACTCAAGACACCTACAGGGACAACTTTTATGTTCGTGACTTCGGCATTTGATCGACAAAAACATGGATAAAAATATAACTTTTCATTCCTAAATCGACAGAACAGACAAATGTGACCAAACAGGTGACTGACAAGAAAAATCCAAAACCGATATCACAACTGTTCTAAAAATCACAGGCTTTCAGATGCAAATATAGGACATCCCAAAAATGCCATTCACTTTTATAGATTCGTATTTGGAGCAATACCCAAAGAGAACCCATAGCCTTAAGTCGATCCAAAGTCTCAGAGGCCCAAATCAGGCTCTGACACGTGTCCCAAACTCTCGGATTTGTGTCAGACATTAAAAAAAATCATAAACATATGAGAAAATCATGTTAAAAACTAAACATTCTCCCAAGTTTCAAACATCTTTCAGATTGAAAATCGGATCTCCCATGAGGGCGATCTCGATTTTACAAGTCGGAAAAGACATTTTCAAATGCATCCCGGGTAATAAAACCCGACTCACCTTTTTGAACGTTTACCATAGTAAACGAATTCAAATCTCTTCGGATGTTTGGCACATTTCTAGGGACACCTTAGGGCGTATTCCATGATTTTTTTAGAATTTTTAATGAAAAACAAATGCATGAAATGACGTGTGGACTGACTGACAAAAACAGAGAGCTACTGAAATTGAGCAGAATTGAAATAAATGCTTAATTAAACCTAATTAACCTATAAAACATACTAAATTAATGAAATAAAATACAAATTAAATCTAGCTAAATGCATGAATGCTAAAACTCATCAAGGAAGCATAATTATGTATTTTTATATATGTTGTTTTATGAGAATAGCTCAATCCATCCCTCAGATGAGCTCTTTCTTCAAACGACACCTGAATCAAATCATGATATGAAATCAAGAGGAAAAGAGGTGCACCTTGCTTTGTTACGCATCTTTGAAACTCTTGAAGGGGACTGCTACCAAGGGCTTCGCTCGTCCTTCGATCCGGCTTCGGATGATTCACCAAGCTCAACCTACGCTTGAATCGAATTGGCCACAGCACGAGCAATGTAGGTACTTCACTGCACCTTCTCCACTGAGCCCAAAGGGGCATGAATTCCAAGGGACACAAGTGAGTTCTAGAGTGGACCTAGGTTGGATTTCAAAATCAAAATTGGAGTCTCAAATTGGAGTTCAAAATTCGATCCTTTAGGCTGGGCGTGAGCCCTGGTATTTGTAGAATTTTCTGAAAATTTTGAATTTCAAACAGGCTCAATCTGAGCCCTCCATGTGGCGCCATCTCAAGGGTGCTATTTTGATTTTTTGAGAAAATAAAATGGGAAATTTTGTGGGTGAGACACCTCAGAAGAATTTGAAAATTTTCAAAAATTGGGATCTGCTTGATTTTCTCTGCAGGAGGCTCCCAAATTGCGCCACCTCAGGGGGTGCTATCTGGGAGTTTGAAATTCAAAATTTGGCTTTTCTGAAGCTTCTCAAATGGTGCCACCTCAGAGGGCTAGTTTTATATAAAAAAAATAAAAAAATAAAAGAAGTGAAGCCAAGTGGGGCTCTGGAATGGCGCCACCTCAAAAGGAGGTTTGAGGTGTAAAGTTGGAAACAGTAGGAGCATGCCATGTGGCGCTACCACTGGAAGCTCTTGACACATGTCAGAAAGACAGGAGTGGAAGAAGCAGACTGTGCCACCTCAGAGAAATTCAAATTCTACTTTTTCTGCAGGAAAGGAGAGGCTGACATGCGGTGCCACCTTAGGGTGGTTCCACACTGCCATGTGACAGAAGAACAGAACTGGAAGAAGCAGAATGCGCCACCTCAGAGGGGGGGCTTTTCTACTTTTTCTGATGCATGGGAGGTCTGAACATGTGGCAGACAAGTGTCAACTGTCTGGAGGAGTTTTCTCAAATGGCGCCACCTCAGAAGGAGATTTGAAATTCAAATGGGGGTTGGCTCTGGAGGAATGGAGGATGGACATGTGGCAGTTCCTCAGAGTGGCTCCTACAATGCCATGTGGCAGGAGGGAGGAGTAAGTAACATGTGGCGCCCTCATAGATCATCTGGAAAAGGAAGAACTCAGGATTTGCGCCACCTAGGTCAAGTCTGAAGCTTTTTTGAATGGTTGCTTTTTCTGAAGAAAGCCAAGAGTGACATGTGTCCTCTACTTTTTCTGAAGGAAGGTAGAAATGACATGTGTCATCTACTTTTCTGAGAAAAAGTAGGAGAAGACATGTGTCATCTGCTTTTTCTGAAAGGAGCAGAGAATGACACGTGGCAGAGGGAAGAGAAGGAGGTCCAAGCCATGTGGCGCCATCTCAGACATAATAGAAAAGGTGAAGTTCAGGATTTGCACCACCTCTGGAGGGATTTGAATGTTTGAATTCTAGCTTTCTCTGAAGATAGTAGGAAATGACATGTGTCATTTGCTTTTTCTGAGAAGAGCAGAGAATGACATGTGTCAGTCTGCTTTTTCTTAGAAGAGCAGGGAATGACACGTGTCCTCTGCAAGAGACACACTTCAATTGGCGCCACCTCAGGGGAGACAAACTTTACTTTTTCTGGACATGACAACACATAACACTTGGCATCTAAGGTGATCTATGGAATGACACATGGCGCAGAGTGGAGACTGACACGTGGCATGGAATGAAGAGGGTGTCTAATGACATGTGGCGGCTTCTTAAGGTAGCCCCACACTAACACTTGGCAAATAAATGGGAGGAGAGAGAAAAGACAAGTGTCGCCAATCCAGGGGACAAGGCTCCTATATTTTTGGGTTTTTTTTTTTTAAAATTCAGGTTTTTCAAAAGAAAAGCCTATGTGACACCACCTCAGTGTGAGTCCCACATTGCTTCTTTATTGACATAAGGACAAGACAGTAAAACCTCTTTTTGGAATTTTTATAAAATCTGGACTAATTGGTAAAACAGAAATTTTGAAAAGAGTTAGCTGACAAAAGGAAGATAGTTGAAATAGCTGACAAAAGGGAAAAATCTGAGGTGAAGTGGCTGAAATCCATATTGAAAACTATCCAGATCGTTTTCCTGAGGAAATATTTTGAAATTCAGAGTCCTGGGGGTAAAATGGGAAGAATTGATAAATTTGAAGACCCAGGGTTTTGAAATTAGTTTTGAAAAGAGTTAAAATTCTAATCTGGATTGAAATTTTTGAAATCAAGAGTTCTGGACCTCGAAATGACATGTTGTGCAGTGCAGTGATATGAAATGCTCATGCAATGATATGCAATGCCATGTTTTATGCATTAGAATCTTGAACCAAGACTTGGAGATTTCTGTCTTCTGTCAGGAATAAAATTTTGAACATCTGAGCTAAAATAAAGAAGAGTTGCAGATGAAATTTAGACTTTTGCAAGGTCCGGGCTCAGAAAATGACCATTTTGCCCTCCGGTGATTTCAGAGGTTGGATGCTGATGCTTGGTGGAAATGTTGGAGAGGTGAATGAAAATTTGGGGTGTTTTCACAATCTCAAATTTTGATTTTGGATTTAGAAGATGAACTTGGTTTTGAATTTGAAGATAAATAAGAAGTTTCAAAGTTAATTTGAACTTTGAAATTTCATTTAGATTTTGAATTTTGGATATGCAAATGAATTTCAAAGTCAATTTGGACTTTGAATTCGAAGTTAGAATTTGGGATCAGGAGATGAATCAGAATTTTCAATTGAATTTAGAAATTGAATCTTGAATATACAAATGAATTTCAAAGCCAAATTAGACCTTGAATTTTGAAGTTTGAATTTGGAATTTTAGAAAATGAATCAAGAATCTCAAAGTTAAATTGAGCTTTGAGTTTGATTGGAGTTTTGAATATAAAATGAATTTGGAATTTGAAAGTCAAATTAAACTTTGATATCTGATTTGAATTTTGAATACAAAATGAATTTGAAATCTCAAAGTTAAATTGAACTTTGAGATTGAAAATGAAATAGAATTTTGAAAAATGAAAGGATGGATTGGATTTTATAAGAATTGAAGATAGATTGAGGAAAATATTTACATCACTTGGAGTGTTTGAAAAAGGAATTTTGAAAATATGATGCAGTTCTGTCCTAAATGATGAATAAATTTAAAGAATTTAAAATTTTGGATTTTTGAAAAGCTATTCCATTCTTTAAATGAATTAAAACAATATTGAAGATATAATACATTCTTGACTATGGTCATTGAATGTATTATATAATAATCTATATTTAAATTTAGGTGAATAATGAAACATATTTTGTGCTTTTATAGAGTTTAAAATGAAATTAACTCTCAATATACCCTGACTATGGCCATTGGTATATATTTTGAGCCAATTTTAAGTTAAACTCTAATAAAAGAAAATATTTGAAAATATGATGATTTTTGAAGAGGATCCAGTGTGGATCCAGTGTTATTTTATAAAAGATAAAAATCCTAAGTTTTGTTTACATCCTGACTATGGCCATTGATGTAAATCATCAACTTAGGATTAATTACCTTTTGCAAAATGGTGCACGTGCCATTCGTGTTTCACCATTGTGAGATTTTGGAAAACAAAGATAAAAAGGGTGAAAACAAGCAATCTATGATATTTACAATGCTCATTCATTCTATCTAGAAGCTGAAAATGTAAATTCTCATTAAGACCTAATTTATTACAATATGTAAAATTGAAAATATAAGTTCCCAAGAAATGGCATTTTCCACATATTCCCTGCAAAAACATTTAGTTAGTATGAATATGGAAAAGAATTTGCTCATATATGGATTTCAAAGATGCCGATGGTGAAATACTCATATATCGAGATATTTATGATGAAAAAAAAATGATATATGTATACATGCCTATGTGTATACGCATTTATATACATAGGTACGTATATATATATATACATATATAACATATACAATACCTTGAAATAAGAAGAATGAGAATTGGGTATACACTCATACTGTGTTGCTGAATTGAACTGTTCCAGTTTATTGATATTTTGAATAGACTACAAAACAACTTTTCCAAAACATATTCAAAGCTGATTTTATGACGAAATGGATCTCAACAGATGAAACAATAATTTGCAATCAACTTATTATAATAAGGTAAATCAATAAATCTTAGTAATGAGTCGAATTGCAGCAAATCTATCTTTACGACTGGAATTCTGCAATTAGTAACATTTATGAATGGACCTCAATAACATCAGCGAGTTTATCTTAACAGTATTAACAAATTGACTCTAATCAGCACATCCAGGTGCTTGTGCAGTGACATGGAAGATGAATGCTGGGATGGGGTTGTAGCCACAGGGTGCTGAGATGCAGCCAGTTGCAGTAGCATTCTATATTACAATAGGTGACCAAATGAAATTACAGTAGTGTGCACACACTGCTGTGGATATCAAAAGTGTAATCATAGTAAGGCCTAAAATATTACTGTGGGTGACAGCATGGATGCATGTTGCTGTGTAACAGATGCAAAAACATACAATATGTGGCTGGAATGAAGGTGGGGTTGATGCCATACTGTAGCCGTGGAATGCAATGGTGACACAGAGTGCATGTGTAGTGAGTGCTGTGAGCTACAAGCACATCTCAAGAGAATCGACTGCTGCAATCAATTCAGATCAGTTGGGATTTCTATAAGGTAATTTTATTATAGTCTAACTTTACCTTGCGGGAACCCATATTTTAAGATTTAGCCATTAGAAAAGGTAATCAGCAGTAAAAGAACTTCTGCAAATTGATTGTAACGAATGGACAACATACCTCAAGTGAAATAGCAGAGATCAATAGGAAATGACTTGACATGTATTGCCAGGTGAAATGCAAGCTGCCATGTTATGACGTTATGATAATGCCTTTAACATCCTGACGCCATACCTTACCTTGTTATACAGATATCAATACAACAATCAGAACATATATAAATTATAAATAACTTTGAAAACTGATTCTTTGGAATCGCCTGCTCTAATCAATAATTCACAAGCACAGTGAATTGGCTTTTATCATTATCCAGATATAGCAGAAACCGAGGCCGATATTCAATCTGGACTATGCATCATGAGCCATGTTATCTTCAGGCTTGCAGCATCCCTTTCTTCGACGTACCTGACTTATTGATCCTCTATCGACAAGGTTAGTGGATATGATCACTAAGAGACAGCGGAAAAATCAACTATAGTGAGCTCTCCAGGAGGTTGAGAAAAATTTAATCAAGTTTGATTTGCAGATAATATACAAAGTATCGACATTTAGACTAATAACATGATGAGCAGTTCTAATATATTAGCATTGGGGAAAGTAATGCAAGGTGACGTAGACCATCAACCAACAAATTCACTGCACCCGAGTGAACTCAGAGCCATAGATTTCAACAATTTTCATTAAGAAAATATACCGAAAAAGGGAAAAGGCTTGTGATATAGGCTGTACCATCATGCTGCAATCTAAAAGGACATGAGTAGGTACTTGAAGATTTTCTGTGTCAGTTGCAGATTGGACCTCTACAAATTCAGAGCTTACGGATCTCACTGTTAACATATTTTTCAATTTATCATTTTTGGTATTGAACTTACCCGCATCCAAAGGAAATTTACTTACAGCATTAAGAACATGATCCGGTTCACTTTTCTTCTGTATAAATTATATCTAGCTAGACAAAATTCTCCTACTGCCTGACAGCAAGCTCTAGCCGGTTAACATTCAGAAGTCCATGGTTTCTCTGGCTAGAAAAGGAATATGACATATCCTTGGGAAGTGTGATGTCGACAAATATTTCTCGAGGCCAATGCTTATTGGCATTCTCTTCAAAATAAAGATTGACGCGATAATCAGATCTAGCATAAAACTGAAGTGTCAATGAAGAAAACACGTTATATCCCCAGAACATCCCAAAATAGTTAAGAAACTAAATAGGGTGGATGTTACCATTATCATGCATGAAAGACATATTACTATGACCTAATTCACGATCCTCGATCGAGAAATTGATAGCTTCAACTATCTGACGCAAGGAATAAGTAACAAACATAAATGATGGTAAGATCATAATACAATCACTCAAGCCTAGAGGACTGAATCACACAGATACACAATTGTAAACAGGGGAGGTAATATGATACATAATGCTGATTAGAAGCAGACAACATTTATAAAACAAATAAAATGCTGATGATGATGCTGGGTGAGTTTGCAGAGGGAAACAAGATTTATTAATGAAATTAAGAGACACATTGAATAAAATGAAAGATCGTAACCTAGATTTTATGATAGAGCCAGATGCCAAAGGGATTGGTGTCGCTGTGAATCGGGAATCACTAAGGGAACATCCATAGCCTGGTTTTCTTTATGAAATTCACCCTGCATATTTCCTTTTATATCTCAGTTGACGAAACTTCAAACTCAAGTTTCAATGGGCTCACAAGAAAGGTTCAAACCCACACAAAAGTGTTGAATATGACAGAGTGAAGGGGGGGTACATGGCATTAATATACAGGAATTGTGTACATTGTAAGTGTGTTTAGAAGTGGTTGAATAGGCATTAGGGTGATGTTCTACATATGAGGTATTTAGTGGAAACTCAATACCTCTGACCTTCTACATGCAACTATATACAAGGGTTACGTGAAATGATGGATGCAACACAGAGTATTGTATAATGCAATATATATGAATACAGAAATGTGTAGATATTGCTGAATCTAAGTGTTGTTGAACATTGCAGCTGGTAACAATGAGGTGCAGAGGCAGTACCTGATTAACAATAAGTGAGAAGTGATGTAGAAAACGTGTAAGTGGCTTCAGAAATCAAACAATTGCTAGCACATGACAGTTTCTTATTACTTCAATTCGCCACCAGAAATCATATTCTTGGCATCAACCCTGCTTTCCTCGGGATCTATAAATCGAGAATCGTGACTGCCACACAACAAGGGAAACCAATAATTCAGTAAAAAGCATTTTAGTTATTTGGGAAAGTATAAATTAAGGACGTATCTGGAAGAAAAAAAACTCCTCCCAATTCTGCTCAGGTTATTGTTAGAGAGAAGGTTTTCCACTACATCAATACCTACTTTGCTTGCAACGCCTGAACATTTATGCAGAGCTCCATATGATAGCCGAAACCATGAGATCTTCAGGAGAATCTGGTGTGACATACACACGCGGGAACATACTGGTATATACAGATATATGCTTCTGTGCACGCAATCTATTGACCATTTATTGTTTAATAAGATGATGAACCAGGAACTTGCGCACAGATGCAAATCACATCTTATCCAGTCTCTTAAAAGGCTAATAAATCTTCCCATATACTCATTGCTAATAAAATCATAATGGTGCAGGATAAAGCAAATGGCGACACAGGGGAAGTAACGCTATCGGAAATCCATATTACAATAGATCAATATCTAATGGCAGGTAAACAAGCACGAACGCAATACAGAGAATCATAGAACAACCAAGAAAAGGATATAACTAAAAGATCAATCGAAGGTACACATTAGAGTAAATAAGGAGAAAATCTAAGGTAAACAGGAAGTCAAATCATAACAGGCCATCCAACCGATCCTGAGCAAAGGCAAAACCAAGGAGCGATAATCAACATGTATATGGAATGTTTGTGCCGTATTGATCCTGGATGCAGAATATCCATACAATGACTGAAAGTAAAAGAATGATATATTGATTACCTCATCGATATGGATATTAATGCACGATGGCCAGGGTTTATGTAATATGATGATGAATGGGAAGTGAAAGGAATGAAGGAACGATGTTACACAATCTTTGACAGGGAAATGTCGGATGGATGCATATGCGAATTCCATGAATCAAAGGTATTATCAATAAAAATGGTGAAGGAAAAGGAAAACAAAATGACATTAAATCTAAACAGTATAAATCGATATCTACATTTGTACAGATTGAAAGAAATCGAAAAAAAAAAAATTTGTAAACAAATGTTGGGATTTCTTATCCCGTTGATATCGCCATATGTAAGCCGATTCTGCTACATACAGATCGGAACTACAATGGAGGCTTTAGAAAGTTTATTCGGAGTTTCGAAATGACAACAAAATAAGTGAGAAAGAAGAGAAAAGAAGAAAAGAGATTTAACTCACCTCGGGTTCAGAAGATATAGGGATCAGAAAGAGGCGATTCCTCCACTCGTTGTTGCAGGATGATGTTTTGAAGGAGATGGATGCTAACCTGCAATGGAGGCACCGTAGAGGGGATTGATGGCAGCTGATGGCAGAAGAAGCACAAAAGGTAATGGATTCAGAGAAGGGAAAAGAGGTGAAGGCAGAGGGGTCGAAAGCGGATGAAGAAGAAGGAAGAAATGGGGAGATAAAAAGGCGATAGTGAAGAAGGAAGGAAGATGTTGTGTTGAAAAACAGATGATGAAGGAGGAAATGGGGAGGTGAAGAAGCGGTCGTTTAGGGTTCTCCTGAGTCCCTTTTGAAGGAGGAGTCAGAAGGTTCGGAAAGGGGAAATGAGTTGTTGAAGATGGAGGAGAGGAGGAAAGGTTGTTGCCGATGGATGGTTCAGAAGGTGAAGATGTGCGATGGAGAGGGGCGATCGGCTGAGGGTTTTAGTGAGAGGGAGAAGGAGGAGACTGAGAGAGGGAGAGAGGCGCTGTAACCCTCTCTCTTACAAAAGGTTTTTCGTAAAAACCCTAAAAGGATAGATTTACAGAGGGGGTCTTTTTATTTTCGAGTTTTTATGAAGAGGGGGCTCCCTAACAATTTTTTTTTTTTTAAAAAAAAGTGTTTTTCATAAAACTCGATTCTCAAAAGATGTTTTCAAAGGGTGATTTTTGCGTTCTACTTTTTCTATTTTATTATTTTTTTGTTTTTTTCTTGAAATTATATATATATATATATATATATATATATATATATATATATATATATATTTGACATTTTTAGAATAAAACCCTAAAATTATGAAAAGCAAAGATTTAAAACTATTTTTTTGTATTTTTGAGAAATATTTACAAAAGAGGTTTTTTCTGAGAAACCAAGGTCATTTTTGGGGAAATTTCTTCAGAAAATGGGTTTGGACCCGAGTTTTGACAAAATGTTTGAGCTTTTGAAACTCGAATCGAGAAATACAACGTGATGGATCCAAACGGATGTCGGATGGACTGTCCGAGCTATTTAAAACTATTTTTGGTATTTTCTGTAACTTTAATTTAAAATTTGGACAATGAGACTCAGATTTGGATCTCGACAATGGATCCAGATCCGAAATCAATTTAAACATATAAAATGAATTTAATTTCAGTAAAACTTGAGAAATGAACTGGAATTTAGATTTAAAATGACTCATTTGCTCAAAAAATGAATTTAGGGGCAAAAAGGGAATATTTAAAAGATTTTGAAAAATTTTGGGTGTTCACAGATGCCCCTCTTTGCTACTAAGTCGGTCGAAAGCCGAGCTTAGTGGCAAAGATAACACTCCAAATTTTGAAAATGCCCCAGTCGGCAAATCTGAACTGGGTGTGGAAGAATTTATTTGAAAGACATGGTTTCAGGCTTAATACCTTATCCTGAATGGCTTGGGGGAGACGAAATCCTCGAAAAATGATATGACTGAATAATAGAAATGAGGAAATCGTGATGGGACTTTGGGTGAAGATCCCGAAATGATGAAAGATAAGAAGTTTGATCAAGTCTCATGGGTGAGGCGAGATCAATCTTTGTGGAATGACTCAGGTTTAGCCCTTAACCTGGATGGGACGAAGATATATCAAGATAACTTGGATAGGGAAAGGAATATATGAGGACCTTGAAGGGACATTTTTGAGAAAATGCTTCATGAGATGAAGCTCAAGTAGAATTTTATTCTGGATGGATATACAAAGCATGGATTCCTTGATGGGAATTTGGAAGAAAACACCTCGTTAAAACGAGAAACCTCATCAGAACGAGACTCAGATTTAACCCAAACTTGAAAAAGGAAGATACCTCGATGCACGAGGTTCAGGCTTAACCCTTAACCTGAAGGGGACAACCATACAGAATCCTCGAATGAAGAGACCATGATGGGACCTTTGGAGTTTGGACAAACAAATCCGAAAGGGGTTTTTGCGAAAGGAGGAAATGGGGTTCCCTAAAGCTTTGAAAAAGGGATGATCTTGGGCGTCTCATGGCTGAGACTGAAATAGCTTTTGAATTTAATGACCTCTTCGCAGAAAGTACAGGTTTTGACCCTTAACCTGAGTGGGAACAACCATACGGATTTCTCGAAACCGTGATGGGACAGGAGAGATACTTCAACTGAATGGAGTAACTCTTCTGGAAGATATAAACAATGCTAGGTTGCAGCAAAATGGATATTGAATATTTATTTCATTCTTAGAATATCTAGAAAATTTTGCCAATAAGATAAATTTATAGTTGACTTCAACGTTTGAAAATGTGTGCAAAGATATTCCCTCTTTTACCTAGAGTATTTCCTCCAACGAGGTTAACTCCTCGTTTTTAAGAGTCAAATTCAAAATTTTAGCGTTGATGATTTCCTTTAAGGAAGCTATCTATTTCCTTGATATGAGAAGAGAAGAAATATTCTCAATTTCATAAAAGCAAGTAGTAAAAAGACATTGATAAAAGAATTTTGCATAAGAAAAGATGACTTCTGGCAATTTAGGCAGTTTTGATATCTGAGTGTTTTCTCATGATAATCTTTTTTGCACTCTTTTTGAATCATTGAACTTTTTCGGGCTTTTTACATCATCCTTCATTTTGGAGATGTACTGACTTTTCTCTCTTTTCAGGGAAGGGTACGTCACAATCTCCTTCATCTTGGAGATGCTCTGATCCTTCTTTTTCTCAGGGATTATATATGATGGTATTGGCTCAAAGGTCTTTAGATGATAGCAGGAATCAAATATCATTTAGGGTTTTGTCGGTAGGTCCATCACACTCGCCTTCATCTCGACGGTGATCTGAACTTTCCCTGGAAGGATCCTTCACAAACTCCTTCATCTCGGTAGATGATCCAAATCTTCTTTGGCCCCGGGGGTCTGCTCGCCTATTTGCCTTCATCTTGACGACAATTGAGAGATCCCTTTTGCAGATATTTGATTGCAGCTCTAAGTGGATGAGGAGACATGAATGAGGGAATTCTTTTTATCGCTCAGGATATTTCCACTGCCTAATTGCCAGAAAATCGTCTTTAAACATGTGTCAAAGCTATGATCAATATCAATTCGTTTCTGGCTTTTCAACGTCATTGAATATTTCTTTCGCCAATCATACCGAGGATATTTCTCTCATCCTTTTGGTTGATCAACAGGAAAAAGATTTGAATTTTACCTCTTTTTCGCAAAAAGTTTCACCCTTTTGGAAAGAATATTGGAGGTAATCTGAGGAAATTCTTTTGTGCAGTAAGATTTATTGGAATCAACAAATATTTTTAGCAAATTGGCAAAGTTTTCGAGAATTCTTTATGAAATAATCACTCAATATCGATTTTGATGCAACCTTGAGTGACAATTTATGATTTTGGACATTCTGACCAGTAAAACTGAGACCTTTCATTTAACGACCAGCGAAGGAGCTAGAACCTTTCATTTTAATGACCAGTAAAAACTGGGACCTTTCATTTAACGACCAGTAAAATTGGGACCTTTTATTTAACGACCAGCGAAGGAGCTGGAACATTTCATTTAACGACCAACGAAGGAGTTGGAACATTTCATTTAACGACCAGCAAAGTAGCTGGGACATTTCATTTAACGACCCGTGAAGTAGCTGGGACATTTCATTTAACGACCAGCGAAGTAGCTGGGACATTTCATTTAACGACCAGCGAAGTAGCTGAAACATTTCATTTAACGACCAACGAAGTAGCTGGAACATTTCATTTAATCATTTAACGACCAACGAAGTAGCTGGGACATTTCATTTAACAACCAGCGAAGTTAGCTGGGACATTTTATTTAATCATTTAACGACAAACAAAGTAGCTGGAACATTTCATTTAATCATTTAACGACCAGCGAAGTAGCTGAAACTTTTCATTTAATCATTTAACGACCAGCGAAGTAGCTGGGACATTTCATTTAATCTTTTAATGACCAGCGAAGTAGCTGGGACATTTCATTTAATCATCTGATTTAAGTTTGAAACTTTTGAAAGACAACCAGTAGGAGGACTGAATTTGATCTTTAGATTTAAAACAACTTTAGCAAAATAACCAGTGCGAGCACCGGGTTTTTCCAACTGAGAGTCGAGAAGGAGACCGACATTCTTTAAGATATTTAGAGATTGAAGTAGGAATGATTGTCGGGGTTTCAGGATTATCCCTTATCCTGAAAGGGAAATAGAAGATTTTGTGAAGAGATAACCTGAGACTTGAATTTAGAAGGGATATGACAAGATTTAGAATTTATGATCTATGAATTAGATGAACCAGATATGTGGTCCAATTTTCAGGATTTAAACCCTTTATTCTGAACGTGGAATATAGAAAGAATAAACTTTGAGAAGACAGAAGGATATAGAACTTTGAAAAAAATGTTGAACATTTGAGGAAATTGATTTATTTTTGTAAAAAAAATTCTCACAAGTAGCATGGTTGCCCCTATGAGTGATCTCAGGATTATCCCTTATCCTGAATGGGAAAAAGAATAGAAATTGATATAAATTTAGAAATCAATAAAGATCGATAAAACTTGTATTTGCAAAAGAATTCTCATAGGTAGCATTGTTGCCCCTACGAGAGGTCTCAGGATTATCCCTTATCCTGAATGGGAAAAAGAATTTAAGGAATTTTAATAAAGAGAAATTGATATAAATTTAGAAAATCAATGAAGGTTGACAAAACTTGTATTTACAAAAGAATCCTCATAGGTAGTGTTATTGCTCCTACGAGGGGTTTCAGAATTATCCCTTATCCTGAATGGGAAAAAGAATAGAATTTAAAGAGATTTAATGAAGGGAAATTGATATAAATCTAGAAAATCAACAAAGATTGACAAAACTTGTATTTACAAAAGAATCCTCATAGGTAGCGTTATTGCTCCTACGAGGGGTTTCAGGATTATCCCTTATCCTGAATGGGAAAAAGAATAGAATTTAAGGAAAATAAATGAAGATAAATTGATATAAATTTAGAAAATCAATAAAGGTTGACGAAACTTGTATTTACAACAGAGTCCTCATAGGTAGCGTTATTGCTCCTACAAGGGGTCTCAGGATTATCCCTTATCCTGAATGGGAAACACCTCAGACAACGAGGGTCAGGTTTATCCCTTAACGTGAGGGAAAAAAAAAAGGAATAAAATTTATAAGAATGGAGAAGAAGAAAAGAAATTTATTGAAAATCTATTTTGGAAAAGAATTCTCACAGGTAGCATTGTTGCTCCTATGAGGGGTTTCAGGATTATCCCTTATCCTGAATGGAGGAAAGAATAGAATTTAAAGAGATTTAATGAAAGGTAATTGATATAAATCTAGAAAATCCACAAAGATTGACAAAACTTGTATTTTACAAAAGAATCCTCATAGGTAGCGTTGTGGCTCCTACGAGGGGTTTCAGGATTATCCCTTATCCTGAATGGGAACACCTCGGACAACGAGGGTCAGGCTTATCCCTTAACCTGAAAGGGTACACCTCGGACAACGAGGGTCAGGTTTACCCCTTAACCTGAAAGGGAAAGAGATTTGATAAAATTTAATAGAATTGAGAAAAATTTGATAAAACTTGATAAAATTGACGTAAACTTGATAAAAATATGAATAAAATGAACGAAACTGATAAAGATATCAAAATTAACTAAAGATTTATAAGATTTGAGAAAAAAAGAGTTTTTCTGATCCTGCTTGCATATCGGATTTTGAAAGGAAAAAGGTTTATTTAAAAGATAGGTGAAAAATCATTTTTGGAAAGAAAATCCACCGCAAGAAGAATGATCAGCGCAAGATCTGATCCTTTAAAAAGGGAATCATCATGAGAGATCATCATGAGGTTTGATTTTGAAAATAGTGGTTTAAAAACCAATTTTTGAAAATGAAAACAAACACGAGGTGATGATTTTGAAGACAAATGGTTTTCAAAACCTAATTTGGAAAAAGAAAATCAACATGTTAGTTTATTTAAAAGGGATTTAGATCAAAATATTTGAACTTTTTGAAGACTTTTGCAGAAATTTTTGAGATTTTATGATTTTGAAAATCCTCATAGGCAATATCATTTCTCTCATGATGGAGGAAAACAAATTTTGAAAATAGATGACAAGGATTTAAAATTTTGAAAAATAGCAGGCAGGATCAAAAGAATTTGAAGAAATCAGAAGAAAAAGAAAGTACACCTGGGTTTTTAAAAGGAGGAGATTTTGAATAATATATACCCAGAGTTTTGGAAAATATAAGGGAGATATAAAATATCAGACAATCACAGATATACAAACAAGGATGTACATACAACACTCCCTCAAGCTGACTCTATGTGAAAATTTTAAAATGGCTGATAGGACCTTAATCCTAACTCTAAGATTTATATCATCTGATTCCGATCAAGGTACGCCGATATACTCAAGCCGAAGCTCGAAGTACGTGGCATATAAAGATATCTCTTCGGTTCTAAGGTAAAGGCTTCCCAACATCCTTGAGCACCTACCGATATACCTCGGACTATGGCCCTTAGGTACATGGTAGGGGGGAGCGAACCCAAAATAAGTGGTCCAGTTGTGAGGCTCTCTTCCGAACTATGGTTCAGTGAGACAGCCCAGTAACGTGAAGACCGGGACAACATAGGTAGGGATGTTTTCAAAAACATGTTCAACATGCAATAAATCTAGAAGGCTCTAATGCAAGTCCTAAAGAGATAGATTTAAAAAAAGAGAAGCATACACTTGCATACATTGTTTTGCATTCAATCCCTAAAATTGAGGAGAGTTGTATTTCAGACCTAAGTCTAATGTGAACATGGAATAATCTCCTCAATATGGTCCTACCAAAACATACTTAGATCGTATATGCAATGATGTCAGCTTTAGGACAAAGTCTAGGCTTCTAAGGTTTGCATGAAAAATGAAACTGACATAGAAGAATAAAGACTTAGAAAATATTAAAGCAAAGCAAAGACATAAATTCAACCGGACGAAGACGAGTCCCATCACGGTCGCCAAAACTGTGATCATCGCAAAATTTTTCCTCTCTTGTGGTTTCTCTCTCTTCCTTCTCTTTTCCTTTTCCAGCCCCTATTTTCCTCCCTTTTGAAGGGAGAAGAATAAAAGATAGAAAAGAAAGAGAGAAGAGAAAAGAAAGAAAGAAAAGAGAAAGAGAAACTCTTTCGCGAGTGTTATCATCGCAAAATTTTTCCCCTCCCTTGCGAGAGAGAAACGAATTTACGAGTCAAACTCGACCAAAGTTTTGAAAATGATTTTGAAAATTTACTCGCCTCCGTTTTTAAAATTTGCGGGAAAATTCCGTGGAATGGGATCCGCCTGTCGGTACGAGGTTCAACCGTTCCTGGCGCCTTTACCAGGGGTAATTGAACCAAGGACCAATTATGTGCTTTAACTTGACTCAAATATCTAAATTATGCTCTATTTTTCCTAGAATGCACAAAGAATCAGGCTTGTGCTATGAAATTTTGAAAAGATGCAAGTTTGAGAAAATAGGATGTTTGCTTTGGCAAATATGCTTGGAAAATTATTGGAAAAGTACTTGAAATTGGAATTCCTGGGAAAATCATTAAATTTCATTGGAAATCAGAAATTTGCATTGAAAAGTGATTTCTCAGGAAAGCTTGAAAAACTGAGAAAATTGGTTTTGAGATTGGAAACTGGGAATTGCTTTTATGAGAAAATGGATTTGAGAATCTTGAGAAAATCTAAGAAATTTATTGGAAAATGACTTTTGAAATGGAAAATGAATTCTCAGGAAAACTGGAAAATATGAGAAAATCGATTTCTGAAAACTTGGGATTTTGAAATTTGAGAATTTGAAAACATAGGAAAATCTTGATTTGAACTTGGGAAATGCTTTGAAATGTCATTTGAAAACTTAGGATTTTGAGAAAATCAGATCCTGAGAAAGACTTGGAAATTCTTGAGAAAATTGAATTTTCTGAAATTGAAATTGGAAAATGAGTTTGAAAATAATGCAATTTGAATGATATGAATGAATGAATATGAATTTGAAAAGGGAATTTCATTGAGGAATTGGGAAATCCTTTTAAAACTTTAAAAAATGCAGTGCATTTTGAAGTTAGCCTAAGTGTGTAGGCTGAATGTGGCTAATACGAAGATCATAAATCTTGGTTTTCTTCGTATTCTGACTATGGCCATAAATACGAATCCCACCGAGTTTATAAACTCCATAAAAGCTTGTGCACGTGCCATTCGTGTAAACCATAGTGAATTTGAAATAATGTGCATGAATCATACATCACATATTAAAATTTTGCAGAAATTAAACTATATGCAATGCAACCCTATTCTAAGCAGAAATGTAACTCTTATTCCAAATATTACATTAATTTTTTACATTGAATTGAAATAAAAGAAATAAAATGGCTAAGTCTTCTTCTTGAATATTCCTGCAAAACTGGAAAATAAGGTTAGCACAAAAATGTAGGTTTTTCTGAATTTATCCGAAAATATGAAAAATTATCGGATATTATTCAGATATAAACCCAGATTCATACCCCCTTTGATATAAACATGATAAATAATGAATAAATTTCAAAATTCGAAATTGGGGTCAAAATGACCAAAATACCCCTGATGACCTTGAAATCAGGGTTTTCTGAAAGAATTTTTTGTAAATTTTGGAAATTTGAAAATCAAATGAAATAAATCAAACATAATATGATAAAATATGATGATATGCATGAAATTTTGGAGAATTAGAAATTGAAATTTCGAAATTTAGGCCAAAATGTCCAAAATACCCCCGATAACAAGACTATGGCCTTGAAACCAGGGTTTTCTGAAATAAATTTTGTAAAATTGGAAAATATGAAATGAAAATGACATTAAAATTAACCCTAATATGATTCTACATGCTTATGTACATGATAAAAACCCTAAAATGGCGAAAATATCATAAATATCAAATTTAACCTGATTTTCGCTTCTGAATTTAAAGATAAACTAACACATGGAGCAAATGAACTTGGAATTAAGCCAAATTTGGCATGGACACCTAAAATAACCCTAGAAACATAATGGATCTCGAAAATCTAATTTTTTATATTTTTAAATATGGAAATTCAAATAAAAACCCTAAATTTTGTGATTTTTGCCTAAAATGTTGATTCTAAAGGGGGTTTAGGATATCAAATTTCTATAACAATTTCCCAAATTTTATGGGGTGACAGAGGACAGTAAGGCAAGAATTTTTGCTTTTTACACTTTCTGTTTTTGACCTATGGTCGGAGCTGTGCCACTCCGGCAAGTCGGATCGGAATCCGGCGACTCTAGTAAATGAAGGAAACAGACAGATTTCGGTAGAAAATGTGGGAAAAATGGCAGACAGATGGGAAAATGGCTGAAATTGTGGGAAAATGTCTCTGACAAAAAGAGAAAGATTTGATCTTTTGACACCATTGGGATTCGGGTTACGGTTTGGAAAAAGCCACACTGTTATCAGAGACCTAAATCTCTAGAATTTCTGGACATTGGAATCTGTTAGACAGAAATATAAAATCAGGGAAAAATAATGAAACAGATCCAAAAATTCTCCAATTTTGGAAAATGACATGAAATTATGTTAGGAACAACTTTAATGTTGAAAGTTTTTGCAGACGGGTTACAGATTTGGCGGACTTGATACATTAGGGTCTGTCTATACCCTGACGAAAGAAAATCCAGACTTTCCCAAGAGTCTGGGAAATACGATTTTTGACAGTGGTCAAAATTACTTGGAAAAACTTAAAAATTTCCAGATCACTAGTAGATTCCATTATGAATCCACTGTGATTTTTGGAGAATGATTCAAATCCCCCACAAGGGCGAATACGAAGGTTCTTGTCTGCTAAAGCAGGAATTGAAATCTCAGAGAGACAGAAAACCCAATTTAGGGTTTGGTTGGTTTAGAAGGGTTACGAAACTTGAACAAATTCAAATTTTTGGCAAACGATCATAGACAAATAATAACATCTATCATAAAATTTTCAATATTTTTGAATGAAAATCTTTACATGAAATCATAACTGGACTACATGCCTAAATGTAAAACCTATAAACTAACAAGATATGCATTAATGAACTAATGAAATATATCTAATGAAATAAATCAAAAGCAATACCTAAATTATACCATTTATATGAAAACAAAACACAGGAAAAGCATGGAGGCAAAATATTGATTTGATATAGCAATTGAAATGAGGGGTTCAATCCATTGGCTGGATGAATCCTCTCATTTATGTATGCATTATCATGAAAAGTAAAAGAAAAAAAAAACAAGCAAACTCTCATTGTTTCCTATCATCTAGCATCACCAAGAGGGTCTTATTTCGATAGACCATCAAGAAGAAAACCATACAGCACGTGGCATGATTGACACAAACGTGAATAGGCCTTACCTTGGGAGCAGTTGCAGCTATGGAGACCTGGAACGCTGGTTGGCGTCTGCAAGTGTTGGAACGGGTGCTGAAACTTTTGCTGATGAAGATTTGAAATCTTGGACTTGAAGGGGCTGCAAGAGGGATCTGGGCGTGAGAATGGCAATAGGGCGGCACTGTTGGTGAGCTGGAGCGATGGCAGCAATGGCTGCTGTGGGAGCCTTTGGAAGAGGTGGCACCGGCTGGAGCTATGGCTTGAGGGAGGCTGCTGCACCGATGAAAGAGGGAGCTTCCTTGGAGGTTCTTGTTGAAGATGTGACCTGAAGAGGGTCTGCTTCAAAGGAGATGGCTGTGAAGGTCTTGCTGCTGGGCATGGAGCTTCAAAGGGGAAGCTAGCTGAAGATGCAGCAAGGTGGGCTGTGATGGTAGGTGTTGGCTGAAGATGGCAAGGTGGGCTGTGGTGGTAGGTGCTGGCTGAAGATGCTTGGTGGAGTTTCAATGGCTGGAAGTTGCAGCCAAGGGGAGAGCTGTTGTGGCTGCAGCAGCCAAGAGGAGAGAAGGAGAGAGAGAGGGAGAGACGTGAGAATGGGTAGAGAAGAGGCGTTGAATGGGAGCTGTGTTCAGCCATAGGTTTCTTTTTTTTTTTTTTTTAGCTTTTTTGTCTAATAACCTAGGTAGAAATCATCAAGACCTATGTTTTCTAAGAGGGAAGGAGTTTAATTAGGAAAAAGAAGTGCGTGAATCCCTCAACAGACGTGGATGGGCTGGAAGGTTAGGAAAAGGAAGGGAGGAAGGAAGGGAAGAAGGAAAGAAGAGAAGAAGGAAAGAGAGAAAGGAGAAAGAAAAGGAAAGAAAGGGAAAAAAAGGAGAGGGAAAGAGGAAGGAAAAGGGGGGCTGGACTACCATACGTGAGTGGAGGGAGAGGAAAAAAAAAAAAAAAAGAAAAAAAGGAAGAAGAAAGGAAGAAAAGAAAGAAACAAGGAAAAGAAGGAAAGAAAGGAAGGAGGAAGAAGAAAAATGGAAGAAGAAAGAAAGGAAATGGGCTGGAAGAGAAGGGCTAGGGTGGTCGACCCCCTTGTGGGTCCCACCTTAGGAAAAATAAAATAAGAAAATAAAATAAAATAAAAACAAAATAAAACAAACAAAAAAAATAAAGAAAAAGATATTTTTTTTCTTTTCTTATAAATTAAAACAATAAAATGCAAATGGATGGGCCATCTCAGAGCGGGTCCAAATTCTAATTTTGAAATTCATTTTGACGATTAGAGGGGTAAAATAGTCTTTTCAAAAAAATTCCAGACAAAACGAGCTATTTTTGGCAGTTTTTGAAACGAGCTCGGATTTTGAAGTTCAATACCCCGTTGCGAAGCAAATCCAGTGTAGAATTTAAAAATGTAATTTTGAAAGAAATTCAGATTGTTTTTCTCAAGAAAATATTTCCAAACGAAATGAGCTATTTTTGGCAATTTTTGAAACGAGCTCGGATTTTAAAGTTCAATACCCCGTTGTGAAGCAAATCCAGAGTAGAATTTAAAAATGTAATTTTGAAAGAAATCCAGATTGTTTTTCTCGAGAAAATGCTTCCAACCGAAATGAGCTATTTTTGGCAGTTTTTGAAACAAGCTCGGATTTTGAAGTTCAATACCCCATTGCGAAGCAAATCCAATGTAGAATTTGAAAATTTGATTTTGAAAGAAATCCAGATTATTTTTCTTGTGAGAAAATATTTCCAAATTTAGACTCCCGGGGGTAAAAATGTTAATTTTGGAAACCCAGGGTTTTAAATTGATTTCTAAAAGCTTTTAAAACTCGATCTGGATTGAAATTTATAAAAACTGGAGTTCTGGACTTCGAAAATGGAATGAAATGTGATGAAATGTTATGAAATGCTGAGAAATGATATGAAATGATGAGAAATGACATGAAATGCTATGCGAAATGCTAACTCTGAATGAAGAATTTTGGATGTCAGACCCCGATTGACACTTGTATCAGTTAAAAAAGTGTTAAAATTGACAAAATTTGCAAAAATGGTTGAAGAAATGATTTTCGAGCTCTGCCAAGCTAGAGTGACACTAGAAATTAGGGTTTGAGCTAGATTAAACTGAAATGAACTGGATTGAGCTGGGTTTTAGAGTTTTAGAACTCAAATGAACAGACCAGGCACTGACTCAACTGACCTTTCCGACTGAATTTTCAAGAAAAGCTGCCATTTTTAGAGAAATGGTACAGAATGATCACTAGAGTGAAGTGAATTACGAACCTGAACTGGGTTTGAGCTAGAACAAAGGTCAGTAATACTGATATGAACTAAAATCAAAGCTTGAACACTAGCTCAATTGACTGAACTCAGCTCAATTTCAGCTGAAAGAGCTAAAATGGACTAAAATGGGCTCCTAGACACTTGGAAATGGTTTTGAACTGAAACTGGAGCACTTGAACTCCTGGTGAGCTCAAGTTAGACTCTGGGGAACATGACTGACTGAGAATGACTGACTTAGAGACAATTGGCTTGGATTCAAGTGAGAAATGAGCTCATTTTTGAAGAAATGATCCCATTTTGGCAGGAATGGTCAGAAATGAAAAATGGTCTGTTCATTGTGAGCTCAGATGAGCTTGAGATGACTGATATTCTAACTGTCTTGAACTGACCAATGAGCTTGGTTGACTCCGACTGACTGGGGTCCGGGATGACCTAGGGGTAAAATGGTAATTTTCCTAATGAAAATGGGTAAAATGGTGATTTTCTGAAACTGACTCGGGGTTTGACTCCTACACTGACCTGACAGGGTTGGCATTGCCTGAGGAGGATTGTTTGAGAATGGATGTGGAAAATTTGGGGTGTTTACAGCGGGGTCTCACTTGGCCTTGATTTAAAAAAATATTTAGCAAATAACTCACCTTCATTTTGAAAATATTTGTGAGAAAATGGAGAGACGGGATTCGCTCGTCGGTACGAGGTTCGACCGCTTCTGGTGCCTTTACCAGGGGTAATCGAACCAAGGATCGAATCTATGCCTTTTGCTTTGCCTAAATATAATCTAAGAATTTATTCTAACTCTAAATGCACAAAGAATCATACTTGTGCAATGCAGGGATGTATGCTTTTTTTCTTCTTCTTTTTTTGAAATTTTTTTTTGAAAATTTCCAAGTATTCGGAGATGAACTTGAAGAAATGATTGAATCTAACTTTGAGATAGATCAGGGAAGTTCTGAATTTTTGAAGTAAATCAGAGTTGGAAGAATAAATCTTGATTTTGAGAAAGAATGACTTGAAGCTTTGAAAATGAAGTTTCAAAGTCGGAAATGGATTTTGAATTTGAACTTGAATTTAGGAAAGGAAATGAATATTTGAGATGAAATTGAATTTAGATTTTGAAGTTTGAATTTTAGAATGGATGTGAGAAATCCAAATGGTATTTAAAAATAGAGATGAATTTAAGGAATTCAGATGTGATCTGTAGATGGATTTGGATTTGAAACCTAGAAATGAAATGGAATTGGATTTGAAAAAGTTGGACTTGGGAATGAAATTGGATTCTGGATCCTGGATCCTGGAATGGATTCGGATCTTGAAGTCTGAGATCCAATGTAGAATTGGACTCTGGACCCTAAGATGGAATTTGGATCGGAAGTCTGAAATCCAAAGTAGAACTGGGTTCTGGATCCTAAAATGGATTTGGATCTGAAGTCTGAGATCCAAAGGTAGAATTGGGTTCTGGATCCTAAAATGGATTTGGATCTGAAGTCTGAGATCCAAAGGTAGAATTGTATTTAGAAAACTGGATCCAAGTTGATCTAATTTTGGATTTTGAGTTTTTGAAAGTCAAAATGGGACTTTTGAGTATGGATCTGGGTTTTAAAAACCCAGATTGAATTTAAAACTTAGAAAAGGCCGAGTTTTTGAGATTCAGGAACAATCTCAAACTTTGATTTTGGATTTGGAAGATGAACTTGGTTTTGAATTTGAAGATAAATAAGAAGTTTCAAAGTTAATTTGAACTTTGAAATTTCATTTAGATTTTGAATTTTGGATATGCAAATGAATTTCAAAGTCAATTTGGACTTTAAATTCGAAGTTAGAATTTGGGATCAGGAGATGAATCAGAATTTCCAATTGAATTTAGAAATTGAATCTTGAATATACAAATGAATTTCAAAGCCAAATTAGACCTTGAATTTTGAAGTTTGAATTTGGAATTTTAGAAAATGAATCAAGAATCTCAAAGTTAAATTAAGCTTTGAGTTTGATTGGAGTTTTGAATATAAAATGAATTTGGAATTTCAAAGTCAAATTGAACTTTGATATCTGATTTGAATTTTGAATACAAAATGAATTTGAAATCTCAAAGTTAAATTGAACTTTGAGATTGAAAATGAAATAGAATTTTGAAAAATGAAAGGATGGATTGGGTTTTATAAGAATTGAAGATAGATTGAGGAAAATATTTACATCACTTTGAGTGTTTGAAAAAGGAATTTTGAAAATATGATGCAGTTCTGTCCTAAATGATGAATGAATTTAAAGAATTTAAAATTTTGGATTTTTGAAAAGCTATTCAATTCTTTAAATGAATTAAAACAAGATTGAAGATATAATACATTCTTGACTATGGTCATTGAATGTATTATATAATAATCTATATTTAAATTCAGGTGAAGAATGAAACATATTTTGTGCTTTTATAGAGTTTAAAATGAAATTAACTCTCAATATACCCTGACTATGGCCATTGGTATATATTTTGAGCCAATTTTAAGTTAAACTCTAATAAAAGAAAATATTTGAAAATATGATGATTTTTGAAGAGGACCCAGTGTTATTTTATAAAAGATAAAAATCCTAAGTTTTGTTTACATCCTGACTATGGCCATTGATGTAAATCATCAACTTAGGATTAATTACCTTTTGCAAAATGGTGCACGTGCCATTCGTGTTTCACTATTGTGAGATTTTGGAAAACAAAGATAAAAAGCGTGAAAACAAGCAATCTATGATATTTACAATGCTCATTCATTCTATCTAGAAGCTGGAAATGTAAACTCTCATTAAGACCTAATTTATTACAATATGTAAAATTGAAAATATAAGTTCCTAAGAAATGGCATTTTCCACATATTCCCTGCAAAAATCTTTAGTTAGTATGAATATAGAAAAGAATTTGCTCATATATGGATTTCAAAGATACCGATGGTGAAATGCTCATATATCAAGATATTTATGATGAAAATGAAAAAAAATGATATATGTATACATGCCTATGTGTATACGCATTTATATACATAGGTACGTATATATATATATATATACATATATAACATATACAATACCTTGAAATAAGAAGAATGAGAATTGGGTATACAGTCATACTGTGTTGCTGAATTGAACTGTTCCAGTTTATTGATATTTTTAATAGACTACAAAACAACTTTTCCAAAACATATTCAAAGCTGATTTTATGACGAAATGGATCTCAACAGATGAAACAGTAATTTGCAATCAACTTATTATAATAAGTTAAATCAATAAATTTTAGTAATGAGTCGAATTGCAGCAAATCTATCTTTACGACTGGAATTCTGCAATTAGTAACATTTATGAATGGACCTCAATAACATCAGCGAGTTTATCTTAACAGTATTAACAAATTGACTCTAATCAGCACATCCAGGTGCTTGTGCAGTGACATGGAAGATGAATGCTGGGATGGGGTTGTAGCCACAGGGTGCTGAGATGCAGCCAGTTGCAGCAGCATTCTATATTACAATAGGTGACCAAATGAAATTACAGTAGTGTGCACACACTGCCGTGGATATCAAAAGTGTAATCATAGTAAGGCCTAAAATATTATTGTGGGTGACAGCATGGATGCATGTTGTTGTGTAACAGATGCAAAAACATACAATATGTGGCTGGAAAGAAGGTGGGGTTGATGCCATACTGTAGCCGTGGAATGCAATGGTGACACAGGGTGCATGTGTAGTGAGTGGTGTGAGCTACAAGCACATCTCAAGAGAATCGACTGCTGCAATCAATTCAGATCAGTTGGGATTTCTATATGGTAATTTTATTATAGTCTAACTTTACCTTGCGGAAACCCATATTTTAAGATTTAGCCATTAGAAAAGGTAATCAACAGTAAAAGAACTTCTGCAAATTGATTGTAACGAATGGACAACATACCTCAAGTGAAATAGCAGAGATCAATAGGAAATGACTTGACATGTATTGCCATGTGAAATGCAAGCTGCCATGTTATGACGTTATGATAATGCCTTTAACATCCTGACGCCATACCTTACCTTGTTATGCAGATATCAACACAACAATCAGAACAGATATAAATTATAAATAAATTTGAAAACTGATTCTTTGGAATCGCCTGCTCTAATCAATAATTCACAAGCACGGTGAATTGGCTTTTATCATTATCCAGATATAGCAGAAACCGAGGCCGATATTCAATCTGGACTATGCATCATGAGCCATGTTATCTTCAGGCTTGTAGCATCCCTTTCTTCGACGTACCTGACTTATTGATCCTTTATCGACAAGGTTAGTGGATATGATCACTAAGAGACAGCGGAAAAATCAACTATAGTGAGCTCTCCAGGAGGTTGAGGAAAATTTTATCAAGTTTGATTTGCAGATAATATACAAAGTATCGACATTTAGACTAATAACATGATGAGCAGTTCTAATATATTAGCATTGAGGAAAGTAATGCAAGGTGACGTAGACCATCAACCAACAAATTCACTGCACCCGAGTGAACTCAGAGCCTTAGATTTCAACAATTTTCATTCAGAAAATATACCGAAAAAGGGAAAAGGCTTGTGATATAGGCTGTACCATCATGCTGCAATCTAAAAGGACATGAGTAGGTACTTGAAGATTTTCTGTGTCAGTTGCAGATTGGACCTCTACAAATTCAGAGCTTAAGGATCTCACTGTTAACATATTTTTCAATTTATCATTTTTGGTATTGAACTTACCAGCATCCAAAGGAAATTTACTTACAACATTAAGAACTTGAGCAGGTTCACTGTTTTTCTGTATAAATTGTATCCAGCTCGACAAAATTCTCCTACTGCCTGACAGCAAGCTCTAGTCGGTTAACATTCAGAAGTCCATGGTTTCCCTAGCTAGAAAAGGAATATGACATCTCCTTGGGAAGTGTGATGTCGACAAATATTTCTCGAGGCCAATGCTTATTGGCATTCTCTTCAAAATAAAGATTGACGCGATAATCAGATCTAGCATAAAACTGAAGTGTCAATGAAGAAAACACGTTATATCCCCAGAACATCCCAAAATAGTTAAGAAACTAAATAGGGTGGATGTTACCATTATCATGCATGAAAGACATATTACTATGACCTAATTCGCGATCCTTGATCGACAAATTGATAGCTTCGACTATCTGACACAGGGAATAAGTAACAAACATAAATGATGGTAAGATCATAATACAATCACTCAAGCCTAGAGGACTGAATCACACATATACACAATTGTAAACAGGGGAGGTAATATGATACATAATGCTGATCAGAAGCAGACAATATTTATAAAACAAATAAAATGTTGATGATGATGCTGGGTGAGTTTGCAAAGGGAAACAAGATTTATTAATGAAATTAAGAGACACATTGAATAAAATGAAAGATCGTAACCTAGATTTTATGATAGAGCCAGATGCCAAAGGGATTGGTGTCTCTGTGAATCGGGAATCACTAAGGGAACATCCATAGCCTGGTTTTCTTTATGACATTCACCCTGCATATTTCCTTTTATATCTCAGTTGACAAAACTTCAAACTTAAGTTTCAATGGGATCACAAGAAAGGTTCAAACCCACACGAAAGTGCTGAATATGACAGAGTGAAGGGGGGGTACATGGCATTAATATACAGGAATTGTGTACATTGTTAGTGTGTTTAGAAGTGGTTGAATAGGCATTAGGGTGATGTTCTACATATGAGGTATTTAGTGGAAACTCAATACCTCTGACCTTCTACATGCAACTATATACAAGGGTTATGTGAAATGATGGATGCAACACAGAGTATTGTATAATGCAATATATATGAATACAGAAATGTGTAGATATTGCTGAATCTAAGTGTTGTTGAACATTGTAGCTAGTAACAATGAGGTGCAGAGGCAGTACCTGATTAACAATAAGTGAGGAGTGATGTAGAAAATGTGTAAGTGGCTTCAGAAATCAAACAATTGCTAGCACATGACAGTTTCTTATTACTTCAATTTGCCACCAGAAATCATATTCTTGGCATCAACCCTGCTTTCCTCGGGATCTATAAATCGAGAATCGTGGCTGCCACACAACAGGGGAAACCAATAATTGAGTAAAAAGCATTTCAGTTATTTGGGAAAGTATAAATTAAGGACGTATCTGGAAGAAAAAAAACTCCTCCCAATTCTGCTCAGGTTATTGTTAGAGAGAAGGTTTTCCACTACATCAATACCTACTTTGCTTGCAATGCCTGAACATTTATGCAGAGCTCCATATGACAGCCGAAACCATGAGATCTTCAGGGGAATCTGGTGTGACATACACACGCGGGAACATACTGGTATATACAGATATATGCTCCTGTACACCCAATCTATTGACCATTTATTGTTTAATAAGATGATGAACCAAGAACTTGCGCACAGATGCAAATCACATCTTATCCAGTCTCTTAAAAGGCTGATAAATCTTCCCATATACTCATTGCTAATAAAATCATAATAGTGCAGGATAAAGCAAATGGCGACACAGGGGAAGTAAGGCTATCGGAAATCCATATTACAGTAGATCAATATCTAATGGCAGGTAAACAAGCACGAACGCAATACAGAGAATCATAGAACAACCAAGAAAAGGATATAACTAAAAGATCAATCGAAGGTACACATTAGAGTAAATAAGGAGAAAATCTAAGGTAAACAGGAAGTCAAATCATAACAGGCCATCCAACCGATCCCGAGCAAAGGCAAAACTAAGGAGCGATAATCAACATGTATATGGAATGTTTGTGCCGTATTGATCCTGGATGCAGAATATTCATACAATGACTGAAAGTAAAAGAATGATATATTGATTACCTCATTGATATGGATATTAATGCACGATGGCCAGGGTTTATGTAATATGATGATGAATGGGAAGTGAAAGGAATGAAGGAACGATGTTACACAATCTTTGACAGGGAAATGTTGGATGGATGCATATGTGAATTCCATGAATCAAAGGTATTATCAATAAAAATGGTGAAGGAAAAGGAAAACAAAGGGACATTAAATCTAAACAATATAAATCAAGATCTACATTTGTACAGATTGAAAGAAATAAAAAAAAAAAAACTGTAAACAAATGTTGGGATTTCTTATCCTGTTGATATCACCATATGTAGGCCGATTCTGCTACATGCAGATCGGCACTACAACGGAGGCTTTAGAAAGTTTATAAGGAGTTTCGAAATGACAACAAAATAAGTGAGAAAGAAGAGAAAAGAAGAAAAGAGATTTAACTCACCTCGGGTTCAGAAGATATGGGGATCAGAAAGAGGCGATTCCTCCACTCGTTGTTGCCGGATGATGTTTTGAAGGAGATGGATGCTAACCTGCAATGGAGGCACCGTAGAGGGGATTGATGGCAGCTGATGGTAGAAGAAGCACAAAAGGTAATGGATTCAGAGAAGGGAAAAGAGGTGAAGGCAGAGGGGTCGAAAGCGGATGGAGAAGAAGGAAGAAATGGGGAGATGAAAAGGCGATAGTGAAGAAGGAAGGAAGATGTTGTGGTGAAAAATGGATGATGAAGGAGAAAATGGGGAGGTGAAGAAGCGGTCGTTTAGGGTTCTCCTGAGTCCCTTTTGAAGGAGGAGTCAGAAGGTTCGGGAAGGGGAAATGAGTTGTTGAAGATGGAGGAGAGGAGGAAAGGTTGTTGCCGATGGAGGGTTCAGAAGGTGAAGATGTGCGGTGGAGAGGGGCGATCGGCTGAGGGTTTCAGTGAGAGGGAGAAGGAGGAGACTGAGAGACGGAGAGAGGCACCGTAACCCTCTCTCTTACGAAAGGTTTTTCGTAAAAACCCTAAAAAGATAGATTTACAGAGGGGGTCTTTTTATTTTCGGGTTTTTACGAAGAGGGGGCTCCCTAACAAATTTTTTTTTTTAAGAAAAGGTGTTTTTCATAAAACTCGATTCTCAAAAGATGTTTTCAAAGGGTGATTTTTGTGTTCTACTTTTTCTATTTTCTTATTTTTTTGTTTTTTTCTTGACATTATATATATATATATATATATATTGACATTTTTAGAATAAAACCCTAAAATTATGAAAAGCAAAGATTTAAAACTTTTTTTTTTGTATTTTTGAGAAATATTTACAAAAGAGGTTTTTTCTGAGAAACCAAGGTCATTTTTGGGGAAATATCTTCAGAAAATGTGTTTGGACCCGAGTTTTGAGAAAATGTTCAAGTTTTTGAAACTCGAATCGATAAATACAACGTGATGGATCCAAACAGATGTCGGATGGACTGTCTGAGCTATTTAAAACTATTTTTGGTATTTTCTGTAATTTTAATTTAAAATTTGGACAATGAGACTCAGATTTGGATCTGGACAATGGATCCAGATCCGAAATCAATTTATACATATAAAATGAATTTAATTTCAGTAAAACTTAAGAAATGAACTGGAATTTAGATTTAAAATGACTCATTTGCTCAAAAAATGAATTTAGGGGCAAAAAGGGAATATTTAAAATATTTTGAAAAATTTGGGGTGTTCACAACACCCCAGCTTGCCTTGACACGGTCTGGAACGGATGTGGTCCAGACCTGTCAAAGACGTGTCCATAGCCTGATCGGTTGAGACGTTCTCTTCGTCTTCGTTTCCAGTTTTTTTTTTTTGGCCCAACCCGTTTGAAGGATTTCTGTGAGCCTGACATGGTCTGGACCGAATCTGGTCCAGACCTGTCAAAGGCCATGGCTGAGCCCAGTCTGGTAGGGCATTGTGCCTTTTGGCCCTTGGTTTTGTCTCAGACCGCAGCTGGTTGCAGGTTGTGAGCATGCACCCCACTTCTTTTGGTGCGGGCTGAAGCCAGCATGGGTCTGGACGTTCAGTCCAGACCGTGCTCAAGGTTGGAGAACTCCCTCCATGGTCTAGATCAGTCGGTCCAGACCTGGACGGTTTTGTATGGTTGTACCACACCCGGTCTGGACGTCCAGATCAGACCTCGCCCTTGTTAAACCAGCCCCGCATGGGTCTGCACTGATTCGGTCCAGACTTGTACCCCCGCTTGCTGCCGTGACCTCCACTTGTGGTCGTTTTCCTCTGGACCAGACCTACTTGGTCCAGGCGGCCCGGTTCCAGCAGCATGCTAGCTGCTGTGAACACAACAGTTGTTGTCCTCTTTGTTTCCGCAGGACCACCCTTTCAGGTTTGCTGTGTGCGCACCTTGCCACATGGCAGCAAGTGTTTTGATGTGTATTGTCGGTCTGTGTTGGATGACACCAGCCACAGCTGGATTTCCTGCTTTTCACCACTCTTTTTACTTCGTTAGCAGGGTTTGAACCACAGCCTTTGGGGCTGCATGTATGTTTGCAGTACGGGTCCAATTGACTCAATAATTCCAAGGTCTGAGCATGGCACAACATGAGCGCTAGTGTTTTTCCAAAACCCGATATAGATATATAGATTTTTTGTACACTTGATTTGATGGTAAAATTTACAGAAGAGATGTAGTGCTGGATTTAGCCTTTTTGTACGTGTGTCCGCCTTCGTAAAAGAACACAATGTTTTGGCTTTGTCAACCCACCAATGTGGGCTTTGCGAATGCATATCTCTATGCACGTGTTCGCTTCAGCATAGAACACAAAGTTTGTGTAAGTGACTCCTTATCGAGCTCTTCCAATGAGTTTGCGTAATCAGGAACCATATGTCATATGTTAAGCAAATGCATACGTAGTTATGTCGGCACAGTTATGATACATTGTCAATTTGCGTAGTTTTTCCCTCGTCTTCCAGGGCACTGCATAAGTTATATTTAAGAGCGTCAGTGTATATTGTGGCATGGCATTTTGTTGGTGTTTTCACGGCCTGCACACGACCACACACACTTGAGCACATAAGTTGTGCTCTAATAAATACTATCGTATGTTCACCTTGGTAATATTCGAATGTACAATCATAATGGCAAATTACATGCAATTTCCCTAAGTATGTAGGGATTCTCAAGATTCATGTTGGAATCGCAGTCTCGTGAGACTTATGGATCATTTGATAATGTTAGAACTCCTTGGCGAGTCCTGTTGCAAGCAATGGCCCCACTTAGCGAGATGAGCTCGCTTGTAGTCGCGATGCATGGTTTATGAACCTTGGCACAGCTTGTGAGTCACGTGTTACTGTGACAAATGCTTCTAACTGTCTCATCATAATGTGCAATGTTTGGCATTGTCACTCGGCTAGTTCTCGCGCTTATGACACGATACACATACGTGTCCGTTCGTATCTATACACAATTCATGGTGTTACATCAATAATTTTATGTTCTGTGATGCATACCTCTTTTGGTTGCCGTGACCGTCATCGGTGGCTTTTTCTGGGCCAAACCCACTTGGTCCAGGGGATTCAGTCCCAGTAGTGTGCGGGTTGTGGGACAATACAGCTTGTTGTCCGTCTCCATCTTCTTCTCCAGTTGAACCCTTATGGGTTGTTATCACTTTGTTGTGGGTGCTGCCGCAATTCGGCAGCACAGCCCAAACCGAGCATGCCTGTGTGCGCTTAGTGTCTTTTACATCAGTGTGATTGGTATGGTGGCTGACCTCTTTGGGAACTGTTCCAACATAGCTGTTGGATTCTTCCTACCTTTTTGTCTCATCTTCCCATTTTGATAGAGAGCTCTGAACTGTAGCCTATGGGGCTGCATTAGTGTCTGCAAGATAGGTTCCGATGATCCTGTTGCCTAGGTCTGTACCGTTGTCCAGACCAGTGGGCCACGTGGACTCGTATGGTCGTATCACCTTTATGGTGTGGGAGTCTTTGTTCCCGAGTCATGCGATTGCAGCACCTTGACTGCATTCTAATTGGATAGTGCTGCGAGTTTTTGGCGAGAGTTGGCCCTTGTTACCGTCAGATTGGGTTGTTGTTGCTGAGGTTTTGGTACGACAAGCGTCCGGGCTTCGCCCCTGTAGTTTCGCAGTCTTTTGCACGAGATAGCTAGTTGACTCGCCGTACTCCTCAATTTCATGACATAGTTGCCACTTTACCTTTTCACAAATAGCTGTCCTTTTCGCCGCCATAAATAGTTAACTATGTACTTGTCACGAGTGCAACGATATGCTAAATGCATAAGAGTTAACACTCTCTGTTATGTGTGGTTCGCCAATTGTAAAGCACATTAACGCTTGTGTATAATGTGATTCAGTGTAAACCAAGAAAAATAGTGTGCTTATTGGCTTGCATGAGATTAGATTATCCGAACGCATTGGTTCGATGATTCTAACACTTTGTCTTCACCCGTTCATGACAATTGGCATTTGTGAGCTTTCTGATGTTCATGTCCCTCATTGTATGGTAGTGGGATTCACGAAGTTTAAGTGTTTGTACGACAATACCTTGTGTATCTATGTCGTAGAACTCCTTGGCGAGTTCACAAGCTGTAGGCTCACTTTGCGAGACGAGCTCGCTTATGTTAAAGATACATGCTTTGAATGCTTGTCTTGATCTGTTCGAGAGTTGCCTTGCCATGGACAAATCTTTCTAATTGTCTCATCGTGAGGCACGTTGCTCTGCAATGTTACATTAGCTTGTTCATGTACTTGTCGTATATTGCACATGCACGACTACTCACACTTGTGATTTACTCGCCTAGTTCATGCTATCACATTAAATTATGAGGCTCACACTTGATTATTTAGTACACACTAGTTACTGTTTCGCCTTGCTTGTGAATATGCAAAGTGCCATTGTTAATGTTTTAGAGACAATGCTTTGTATAATGGAATTTTGATGAAATATCATATGCATGTGAATGTGTATTTGATTGTACACTTAATTGTCTCTCAGAAATGATATATGCAATGCCACTGTTGTTTGTACTTGTGCAAAAGATAGAAACATGTGATACTCTTACACTTTACACTTGGCACATCCTGACACAATTATTGAGTAGTGCGTACCTTGAGGAGGTACATTGCTTGAGGCATCGGTAAGCGCACCACGTGCCCTTACTCCATGTAATGAAAAGACTGAACACCATAGGGTATGAATAATGAAATGACTTGACATGGGCTCAGTTAGAGTCTTCGGGCAGTGGCCCTTGTGTTGTGTATGGACTCTTGTGTGATATACCCTAAAACAAAAATAAATAATATGGTGTTGTGACTGCTTTCATGAGCAGTGTGCTCCGTTGGCCGCATGAGGCTGTGCACATGAATGGGCAGGCCAAGTCCTCGTTTTGCGTACCCCGCGGGAACCACGAGGCAAATTCCTCGTTGTGAGGTATGATTGAACATGAGGCTAAGAAAGATAAACCTGCTTCGCCCCATTCACAAAACGGTTCACCTTGAGAGAGGGTGGATGGTACAACTCTGAGTGACTTGTCGTTACTACGACACGTGTTTTGACAGGAGCTGTAGCGTCCTTTGGCCTCCAGTCACTCAGAGTCAGGGAGGTCGAGGTTACCTTTTTAGGACCTCACTACTGCAGTAGTATGGATTGCAATCCTTGCCTATGCGAGTGTTTTCTCCTAGTCGTGTGCTGCTCGCATGAGGTTGACCGGTTTGTAGCTTCCCCGATTTTCACACTAGAACTTGAATAACAGATGCCAGGTGCATGTCTCACAGAATGCGAGGTTCCTTCACATACCCGAAGGAGTAATAAGAAGAACTTAAAGACTAACCAATCAGCTGACTTACTGTAGTTGCTACTTTATTTGTTCTATAGTTTGTGCTTCAGTTACTGCTCTTGTTCAGTTGTTACCTTGGTTACTGCGTTGTTCAGTACTTGACACAGTCTGTTATGGCTTTGAGTGCCTGCTTTACAGTTACTTTAGTTGTTACTATAGTGCTTACTGCTTAGTTCTCGTTACAGTTCAGTTTGTTGTTTTAGTTACTTGCTGTACGATTACTTTAGTTGCTTGCTCGTTTCAAGCACTTGTTACAGTTACTACAGCTTGTTACCTTTCAGTTGACTTGTACTTGTCCCTCTCGCACTTACCTGACACTGTTCATGGCACATTTGTTTATTATGTTCCTTGATGCATACTTTACCAGTTGATATGGATTGTGCAATGAATTAGCATAGTCACTGCTCATGAATTCCTGCTAGTTATTTCCACTTATAGTTCTATGCTCTTGCTCATGTTGTAACTGCTTAATTATTGTAAATGTGCATGCCATGTATGTCATGTATAGCTCTGCTTCGTTTTCCACACTTTGGTATATTGTGTTTGGTTTGTCTCACCAGCTCGAAAGAGTACTGACCTCATTTTATGGGGATACAGGTGTTTACTTAGGCGTGCGATGAAGTTCGATGTGCTGCAGCGGACTCTGATCCCACACTTCTGACACTCGTTGGATTCTTGGCAATTGTGGTTTTGTTTCAGGGAAATGATTTATACACTTGTTAAATGTAATTAATAAAAGTTGTTTCCTTATTGTTGTTCTTTGTAACCCGCCTAGAGTTTCCACTTGTTTTTCCCTTTCAGTTTTCCGCTTCGCGCAATTGTTTTAAAAAAAAAATTATCCTAAAAAAAAAATCCAAAGGATTTTCCGAGTAGAAATTCTGGGGCGCTACAGGTAATAGTATCAGAGCAATGTTTTAAAAGAGATACATAAGTGTGGTTCAAGTCTCTGCAAGCATCGACCATCGCACTGTAAGTATTTCTAATTCAGTTTCTGCTATTTAATGACTTGTTCTGCTGGATTTGATGATCTTGTGTGTTTTGGGGTGTCGTCTGATGTGAGACCTCATTTCGTGTTTAAGCCTCGTATATCGGGCTTAAGATATCGATTGTCGGAACCTAAGGGTTCGTTCGTGCTTGCGGATATAGTTTCTCAAGCTGTTTCGAATAGACTCCTGCGAAAGTTGAAGCTTTTGATTGAGATCTAGGGAACTACTGGCGTAGTTCGCCCTTCTCGTTCCACATTGTGTGGTGGAGACGAATGATTTATCATAGCGACGATCGAACTATTATCCTAGTCATGTTAAGGATGAGATGGCTTGATTGCGCATGCTTTGAGGTCTTATTTTGAGGATGTAATGTTCATTGTGGCAATGTTAGCTTCAGTATGATTGTCATGCTACCTGAATAGAATCATCGAGAGCATGCGATAGATGTTAGATTTTATATATGATCATGGTTCATGGAACCTTGTTGGAAGGATGTGTGATTCTGTGCTTTGTTTGCCATGAGAAGTGATATGATGCATATTACTAATAGTATATGTGCTTGAGCCCTTGTTAGTGGCTTCTGACCCTGAGTGCGGTCGATGATTTTGATCAGTCGATTATATTGATGTATCCCCGTGTGTGGAGTCTGTTGAGGATCTGATCTCCGAGGGAGTATCTGTGAGGGTAGGTATGACCAAGACCAGGTAATCCGACTAGCATGGTGAATCTCTGTGAGGAAACACTGTCCAAGACCGGGTAGCCGCGGAGACGTTGAACCGTGAGGTGTAAACACCCCAAATTTTCCATATCCATTCTCAAACAATCCTCCTCAGGCAGTGCCAACTCTGTCAGGTTAGTGTAGGAGTCAAACCCCGAGTCAGTTTCAGAAAATCACCATTTTACCCATTTTCATTAGAAAAATTACCATTTTACCCCTAGGTCATCCCAGACCCCAGTCAGTCGGAGTCAACCAAGCTCATTGGTCAGTTCAGGACAGTTAAAATATCAGTCATCTCAAGCTCATCTGAGCTCACAATGAACAGACCATTTTCATTTCTGACCATTCCTGTCAAAATGGGAACATTTCTTCAGAAATGAGCTCATTTCTCATTCAAATCCAAACCAATTGTCTCCGAGTCAGTCATTCCCAGTCAGTCATGTTCCTCAGAGTCTAACTTGAGCTCACCAGAAGTTCAAGCACTCCAGTTTTAGTTCAAAACCATTTTTTTAAGTGTCTAGGAGCCCATTTTAGTCCATTTCAGCTCTTTCAGCTGAAATTGAGCTGAGTTCAATCAGTTGAGCTAGTGTTTGGGCCTCGATTTTAGTTCATCTCAGTATTACTGACCTTTGTTTTAGCTCAAACCCAGTTCAGGTTCGTAATTCACTTTATTCCAGTGATCGTTCTGTACCATTTCTCTAAAAATGGCAGCTTTTCTTGAAAATTCAGTCAGAAAGATCAGTTGAGTCAGTATCATTGTCAGCTTATTGAAGTTCTGAAACTCTAAAATCTAGCTCATCCTAGTTCAATTCAGCTCGAACCCCAATTTTCGGTGTCACTCTAGCCCAGTAGAGTCCTGAAAACCAATTCTTGAGCTATTTTGCAAATTTTATCAGTTTTTATGCTTTTTGAACTGGTAGAGCTGCCAATCGTGGTTTAAAATCCAAAATTCTTCATTCCGGGTCTATATTTCGCATGTCATTTCTCATCATTTCATATCATTTTTCAGCATTTCATAACATTTCATAACATTTCATCACATTTTATTTCATTTTCGAAGTTCAGAACTCCACTTTTATAAATTTCAATCCAGATCGAGTTTTAAAAGCTTTCAGAAATCAATTTCAAACCCTGGGTTTCCAAAATTGATATTTTTACCCCCGAAAGTCTAAATTTGGAAATATTTTCTCAAGAAAAATAATCTGGATTTATTTCAAACTCAAATTTTTGAATTCTACACTGGATTTGCTTCTCAACGGGGTATTGAACTTCAAAATCCGAGCTCGTTTCAAAAACTGTCAAAAATAGCTTGTTTTGTCTGGAAATAAATTTGAAAGTATTTTCTCGAGAAAAACAATCTGGATTTCTTTCAAAATTAAAATTTTCAATTCTATATTGGATTTGCTTCACAACGAGGTATTGAACTTCAAAATCCGAGCTCGTTTTAAAAACTGCCAAAAATAGCTCGTTTCGTCTGGAAACTTTCTGAAAAGACTATTTTACCCCTCTAATCGTCAAAATGAATTTCAAAATCAAAATTTGGACCCGCTCTGAGATGGCTCATCCATTTGCATTCTCTTGTTTTAATTTATAAGAATTTTTTTTTATCTTTTTCTTTATTTTTTATTGTTTGTTTTATTTATTTATTTTTTATTATTATTTTATTCTTCCTAAGGTGGGACCCACAAGGTGGTCACCCAAACCTCCAGCCCGCTCTTCTTTCCTTCCTTTCCTTTTTCTTTTTCCCTTTCTCTTTCCCTTTCTTCTTCCTTTCTTTCCTTTTCTTTTTCTTCTTTCTTTCTTTTCTTTTCTTCCCTTTCTTTCTTCCTTCCTTTCCCTCTTGCCCAGCCATTCACGTAAACTTCTTTGAGCTTTCTTTTCATTAAACCTAGAAAGACCTAAGTATGGAATCAATTAAGCCCTAAGTCCAAAAGAAAACTGCCCCCATCTTTCCAATCTCACGTCTCTCTCTCTCTCTCTCTCTCTCTCTCTCTCTCTCTCTCTCTCTCTCTCTCTCTCTCTCTCCCTTTAGCTCTCTCCTCCTCTTTCCTTTGCTGGACAACCCACAACAGCTCTCCCCTTTGCTGCAACTTCCAGCCCTACCACTTCCAGCCGGCAGCCACCACACAAGAGGTCTTCCTTCAGCCGGCGCACCACCATCTCTTTCAAAGACACCTCCAGGTTGCTCCAACCTTCCCAACCTCCCTCCTTGGTCCAGCCAGCAGTCGTTCCAGCCAGCAGCATCCAAACATCATCTCCATCGGGTGCAACACCATTTGCTCTAGCGCCTCATCACCTACTGAAGCTCCTTCAACCTTGGTTCTAAGCACCCATTGCTGCAGTCTTTGTTCCAGCAGCAAGGCCTCCACCTTCAAATCTCCTTCAACTTTGAAGAGGCTCCAGTCGGCATCCAACAACCAAGGTAATCCGTACGGCTCCCACAGTCCCTCTTTCAACCGAATATATCACTTCCTAAGGTAGGATCCCTCATTGTGTCAAAATTTTCATTACATGCTATGTGTTTGCTTTCCTTTCATTCGTATATTTCATGTTTTGGCTATCAAGAGTAAAGAATTCGTCCAATCAATGGATCGAATCCTCCCTTCTTGTAGCTACAAAAAAAAAAGGAAAAAGGATGATTCATATGCCCTGTTCATTGTTTTATTTTTAATACTCTCATATAGGTAACATGTGCTAGGGATCATACGTATTTCATTTAGTTGTTTAACATTGATTCCAACAGTTTCATTAACATGTGTTTTTTAGTTTGTAAAGGCAGATTCAGGTGTCCAGTCCAACTATGATTTCATGTTCAAAATTTTGTTTATAATTTCTGAGTTTTTCATGAAAGATGTACTTATGAGTTTGGGATTTCATGTAAAAAATCCAGATTGATTTGATAAATACCATCCTAATTTAAAAATCAAATCTCAAACCGGGATTCTGCATTTCTGGAACTTCTAGTTTCTGCTTTAGCAGAATTAAACCTCCGGCGCCACCCTTGTGGGATATTCGGATTTTCCTACAAAAATCACAGTGGATTCATAATGAAATCTACTAGTGATCTGGAAATTTTGAAGTTTTTCCAAGTAATTTTGACCTCTGTCAAAAATCGGATTTCCCAGACTCATGGGAAAATCTCGATTTTCCTTCATCAGGGTATAGACAGACCTTAATGCACCGAGTCCACCCAATCCATAGACTTTATGCAAAAATGTTCAAAAGAAAAGTTGTTCCTAACATGTTTTCCTATCATTTCCCAAAATTTGGGAATTTGTTGAACTGTTTTAGTGTTTTTCCCGAAATTGTATTTTCTGTCTGACAGATTTCAATATTCCGAAATTCCAGAGATTTAGGTCTCTGATAACAGTGTGACTTTTTCCAAAATGTAACCCGAATCCCAGTTATGTAAAAAGACAAAATTTTTATCTGTTTGTCAGGGACATTTTCCCACAATTTCAGTCTTTTACCCATCTGCTTATTATTTTTCCTATATTTTCTACCGAAAACTGTCTGTTTCCTTCATTTACTGGAGTCGTCGGATTCCGATCCAACTTGCCGGAGTGACACAGCTCCGACCATAGGTCAAAACCAGAAAGTGTAAAAGGAAGAAATCCTTTCCTTACTGTCCTATGTCACCCCATAAAATTTGGGAAATGTTTATGTAAGTTTGATATCCAAAATCCCCTTTAGAATCAACATTTTAGGCAAAAATCATAAAATTTAGGGTTTTTATTTAAATTTCTATATTTTAAAATACAAAAAAAATAGATTTTCGAGCTCCATTATGTTTTAAAGGATATTTTAGGTGTCCATGACAAATTTTGCTTAATTCCAAGTTCATTTGCTCCATGTGTTAGTTTATCTTTAAGTTCAGAAGCGAAAATCAAGCGAAAATCAGGTTAAATTTGATATTTTATGATATTTTCACCTTTTTAGGGTTTTTATCATATACATGAGCATGTATAATCATATTAGGGTTAATTTCAATGTCATTGGCATTTCACATTTTCCATTTTTGCAAAATTTATTTCAGAAAACCTTGGTTTCAAGGCCTTAGTCTTGTTATCGGGGGTATTTTGGTCATTTTGACCTAATTTCGAAATTTTAATTTATATTTCTCCAAAATTTCATGCATATCATCATATTTTATCATATTATGTTTGATTTATTTTATTTGATTTTCAAAATTCCAAAATTTACAAAAATTCTTTCAGAAAACCCTGATTTCAAGGTCATTAGGGTCATTTTGGTCATTTTGACCCCAATTTCGAATTTTCAAGTTTATTTTCGGAATTTTATTCATTATTTATCATGTTTATATCAAAAGGGGGTATGATTTTGTGTTTATATCTGAATAATATCCGATAATTTCCCATATTTCGGATAAATTCAGAAAAACCTACATTTTTGTGCTAACCTTGTTTTCTAGTTTTGCAGGAACATTCAAGAAGAAGATTTAGCTCTTATTTCTTTTATTTCAATTCAATATAAAAATCAATGTAATATTTGGAATAAGAGTTACTTTTCTGCTTAGAATAGGGCCGCATTGCATATACTTTAATTTCTGCAAAATTCCAATATCTGATGTATGATCCATGTGCATTTATTTCAAATCTACTATGGTTTACACGAATGGCACGTGCACAAGATTTTATGGAGTTTATAAACTCCGTGGGATTTGTATTTATGGCCATTGGTTGATATTTTGAAATGATTTTTTTAAAACAATTATTTTCAATAAACTTTGGAAAATCGTCAACCAAAAATATAAAAACCGACTTTCCACAAAGTGGTAAGTACGGGTCGACTCCTCAGGGAACAGGAATTAAACAAAATATTTCTAGAAAATTTAATTTATTAATGACAAATATCAATCTACAATTATAAAGTTAATACAACTACAAATAATCAATAAAAGAAAAGTAATCAAGCAATCAGTCTTCTGCTCCACGCCAAGGGTATTTCCGTCTTTTCGCCACGTAGAGAATCTTCTCACTTGGTCAATAACCCTGGACACTAAATATGCTTTTCAACCTAAAAATGCAGAAAAATACAAAGTTAGTTTTCTATTCTAACAATTAAAATAATAACTAAAACTATTTCTAATTTTACGAAAATTACAAAACAAATGCTATTTATCAAGCAAAAATTAAATAAAATACTAAATTAATTCTAAAATTAACCAATTTAACTCTACTAATGCTGTATGATGATGATGCAACTCCTAAAATGCAGAAATTATTGAAAACAAGTCTAAATTGCTGAAACTAAGAAAATTACGAAACTGCCCCTAACTAGTATAAAATAGCATTCTGACAGGTTATCGGAAAACCACTGTTTGACAGGGCAAACGAGGTCCGATTTTCCCGAATTTTGTTCTGTTCTGCAACTGACAGATTAAACAATCTGACAGTTTTTAAAGAATTGAAAAACAGTGTCTGGAACTCCATATATAAGCGTTTAAAAACTGGGAAAAATCAGGATATCGAAAGTCCCGAAATTAAAAAACCAGAAAAAGCGGTTTTCACAAAACGCTTAAAAATCAGACCAAATCAACTCCGAATGAGCTGAAATTTGGTATGCAGTCAAACAACACGTCTAGCAAGTGAAAATAATAAAAATGTTTGGAAAACACAGAATTTTTGTACAGAAAATAAGGCTGGTGCGACAGGGAAAAAATATGGTTTTGATTTGAGTGCACTATTCACTATTTGAACTATTTTACTCTCTAAGAATGTAATCTACATGCAATGCAAACTTAATTAATCCTATATAACTGATTATATGCAGATGATAACTATAATGAAGCTAAATGAACTCTACACGGAATATGATATGCATGTTATGACTATGCACTAAATGAAATACTAATGCAATTACAATCAATACACTAAATAATATAGTTAAATATATGACTAAATGATATATGCTCTATAAACTAACTATACTAACTAACTAATCAACAAACGGTAAACTAACAAACACCAATCAAATCGACAATTAGAAATTTTGGCTAAACAATTAAAGAGATAACTACATTAGCTAATCTAAAATCGCTATAAGTAAATCAAAAACTTAGGGGACTAAAATGGGCCAATGGGACACGTGTTCGACTAGGACTAGGGTCGGTTGACTCCAATGGACTCGGTTTAGGCTTAGCTAAGGGGGGTTAACTTGGGTAGGCTCGAGTTAGGTTTGACTCAACTCGGTTTAGGTTTGGGCTCGGCTAGGTTTGGTCTCAGGTTTGACTTGATCAACTAGGTTCGAATAGGATAAGGTAAACTCGGTTGACCCACTAGGTTTAGACTAGGGTTTGGGTCTTGGTTGAACTCGGATTGGATTAGGTAGGCTCGGTTTGACCTTAGCTAAGGTTGGGTTGGGTTTGGCTAAGGTTGACTCAATCTCGGGTTGGTCTTGACTTGGACTTAGTCTTGACTAGGACTAGGTCTAGGTCTAGGTCTTTGCCTAGACTTGGTTAGGGTTGGTCTTGGACTTGACTAAGGTTGACTCAACTTGGTTTAACTTAGGTTAGGATTGACTTAGACTAGAGTTGACTCAACCTAGGCTCGGTTTGGGTTTGACCTAACTAGTTGGGTTCGGGTTTGGGTTAACTTAGTCAACTAGGTTCAGTTGACTTAAGTAGACTCGGTTTGCCTTGGATTAGAGTTGATTCAACCTAACTTAGGTTTGACTAGGATTAGGTCTAGGTCCTTGACTCGGTTCAAAGGGGATTTAGAATAGGGGTTGACTCGACTAGGCTTGACTAAGGTTGGGCTTTGGTCTTAGACTCGACCTAGGTGTGGTTTGACTAGACACGGTTTTGGGAAAACCAATAACCTTCCGAATTACAATTAATAACCAATTTAGAAAGTTGAAGAGATAAAACCGTCCAACCTAGAGAGGAGTTGAAATATTTAATAACATTTAAAAATCAACTTGGAAAGTGGAGAAAGTAAATCTATCCAACTCAAGGGATTTAATACGTTTCCTTATTGGGTTTTACCAATCAATTTGGGAATTGAAGCAATCCAACCTAGAGACTCACACGGTTTTATCCTTCCAACAAAACTTTAATTAACTTTTACTCCTTTCTTAAAATCGTGTGCACCTCTTTTAGAAGGAAATTGGAAATTTTAAATTTTGTTTCCCAAATTAATTGTAAACATTAATTCCTCTCTATTTTGGAGGGATATCCAAATTCAAACCTTCTTAAATTGCTTTTCACGAAATTAGAGGAGTCAATTTTCCCAAAAACGTTTTCAACCTTAATTACTTATGTACCCTCCTTCTCAAAAATCGTCCACTCTAATTAAAGTTATTATACTCTAACTACATTAATATCTACCTAGGGCAATGAAAGGACCTAAAGGGAAAACACAATTTTCTAAAAGAAACTTAAATGGTCTACAACGAATTCCAAAACTCACTTAAATGGCTCCTAAAAACGTCTAAAGCAATAAACCCTAATACATGGAACTTAGACAACCTAATTACACTTACCTAACTCAATTAATGACAATTAATAATTTCTAAAAATTCGACCAAGAGCTCAAGGGGAGCTCTAATGGCTGCCGCCCCACCTTGGGGAAGAAGAAGAACTACACGAAAATAAAAAAATAAAATTATAAACTAACGAAAAGCAATAAAACTAAGTAACTACTATTTTGATAAAACTAAGTTAGAAAATACTAAAAATGACTCCTAATTACATAAAAGCTAACAAGAACATCACTATGCTGGAATTAAAGATAAAAAAAAATAAAGAAAACTTGATTTTTATAATTTTCAATAATACACTCAAACACAAAAACGAAAAATGATTAAAACAATTAAGTAGCTCAATCCTAAAACAATGGAATGACTAACATCAATTTATGCTACTGTTAACACACTAAACATACAGCAAGCAACACGACTTACCACTCTAAACACCCTTTTAACAAAAATGTAAAGATCGGCTAGAATATCTCTAGCCGATTTTTTTTCTTTTCTTTTTCAAAAATAAAATCAAAACGAAACACAAGCACAACCCACGACTTAGAATAAACTAAAATGAAATTTCCTACTGAGATTTTCAGCAACACCATACAAGACACATGCTGGACAAAACAAAAATATCAAAATAGAAAAATATTTTTGCAAAAATCAAGAATCGACTAGAATAAGTCTAGCCGATTTTTGGATTTTTATTTTCAATTAAAATCAAATGCAACCCACACACAAAACCGACTAAGATGAATCAAAATGAACACTTTCTTTATGGGATTTTCTGTAAAACAACACCAAGAACACTTATGACAAACTTGAAAAATCGGCTAGATGAAGATCTAGCCGATTTTTATAAAAAGGATGAAAAAATTAATAAAAACTCGATTCCAACGAATCAACCAAACACATAAACCTAATCTAACGTGCTGGTCTATGCACGAATGCTACTCTAAGGTTGAAACAAAAAGAAAACTAAGAAACACACAGAAAATAACAAAACAAAATCCACACACCAATCGGTTTTATCTAGAAGAGAAGGAAGAAGAAGACCTACCTGTTGGAAGATCCGACGACCGGGGGGATGAAGAAGAGCGGACCGTGGCTGGAGATGGACGTCCTATACCGTTCGAGAATGCTGTACTTCACCAAAATCGGTACCTTTTGCAGCTGCTACACGTTGGAGATCCACCGACGATGGAAAGTGAGCCGATTCGCGATCGGAGGGTGTAGAAAGCCGGATGGAGGTAGGGCCGGCTCACCTTGGTGGTGTGTTGCGCACTCCCGCCCAAGGTTAATGGTCTCCACCTCTGCTACACCTGCAAAAGTACAGAAAAGGGGTGAAAAGACAGCAAGGAACAAGAAAGAAATGAAAAGAAACGAAAGAAAGCTCGAAAATATGCTTGAAAATCAAGCATAGGTCGATCTTCAATGGCCAACACGTGGGGGAGATGGAGAGGAAGGAGCTGCTGCTGTAGAGTCATTGTAGGGGTCGTCCAAACACAGCCAAAAGACGCCTAGGGCTTCTCTAAAAAGTATATTTATACTTTTTGGAATTTGCAAAAAACAATGTTATAAAAAATATATTTTCTAGGTGCCTCTTTCTGGGGGGTTTTCAGAAAAACTTTTTGAAATGGATCTGGATAGGCGTGTGGGTTGGGTTTTGGACTTTTAAAGAGTTGCTCCAAGGTCCAATTAACCTAATTTGGTCGGGTATGGATCCGCTCCACCTCGAAATCCGTGCCCAAACACTGAAATAGCCATAACTCTCTCATTTTAACTCCGATTTTTCTGAAATTCGAACCATAGCCCCTTACTATCAAAACACATCTAAACATGGGTTTAAAACCTTAAACTTGATACAAAATGCATGAAAAACTTGTTTACATGATGTGCATTTCATGCATCATCAGCCATAGTCAGAAAACGAAGAAAACCAAGATTTATGATCTTTATATTAGCCACATTCAGCCTACACTCTTAGGCTAACTTCAAAAATGCACTGCAATTTTCAAAACTTCAAAAGGATTTATCAATTCCTCAATGAAGATCCCTTTTCAAATTCATATTCATTCATTCATATTATTCAAATTGCATTATTTTCTAATTCATTTTCCAATTTCAATTTCAGAAAATTCAGTTTTCTCAAGAATTTCCAAGTCTTTCTCATGATCTGATTTTCTCAAAATCCTAAGTTTTTAAAAGAGATTTCAAGGCATTTCCTAAGTTCAAACCAAGATTTTCCAATGTTTTAAAATTCTCAACTTTCAAAGTCTCAAGTTTTAAAAAAAAAAAACGATTTTCTCAGATTTCCCACTTTCCCGAGAACCCAGTTTCCTGAGAATCCATTTTTCATTTCAAAAGTCATTTTCCAATGAATTTCTTAGATTTCCTCAGAATTCTCAAATCCATTTTCTTAGAAAAGAAATTCCAAATTTCAAAAATCGATTTTCCCCAAGATTCAAGTTTTACTAAGAATTCATTTTCCAATCAAATTTCTGATTTCTAATGAAATTCAATGATTTTCCCAGGGATTCCATTTCCAGTACTTTTCCAATCATTTTCCAACATATTTCAATTTTCCGAAGCAAACATCATGTTTCTCAAACTTGCATTATTTTCAAAATTTCATAGCACAAGCCTGATTCTCTATGCATTCTAGGAAAAATAGAGTATAATTTAGATATTTGAGTCAAGTTAAAACACATAATTGATCCTTGCTTCAATTACCTCTGGTAAAGGCGCCAGGAACGGTTGAACCTCGTACCGACAGGCGGATCCCATTCCACGGAATTTTCTCGCAAATTTTAAAAACGGAGGCGAGTTAATTTTCAAAACAATTTTCAAAACTTTGGTCGAGTTTGACTCGCGAAATTCGTTTCTCTCTCGCAATGGAGGGGAAAATTTTTTCGATGATAACAGGTTTGGCGACCAAGATGGGACTTGTCTTCATCTGATCAATTATGTGCTTTGACTTAGCTTAGTTATTAAAATCGTGCAATATAAACTGTCAGCTTTTAATTTCTGATATCATGTGAACCTAGGAGCCTAGACTTGAACCCAACTGACATGGATTGCATGTAGACTAGGCATGGTTTGGTAGGACCATATTGAGGAGAATTATGCATGCTCACTTAGACTTTGGTCTGAAATACAACACTCATTCTAGGAATTGTATGAAAACAATGCTTGCTTCTTCAAAAAAAATTCAAAATTCTCTCTCTTTAGGACTTAGAGCCCTCTGTTTGTCTGCATGTGATCATTTTTCAAAAACCACCCCACCTATGTCTACCCGGTCTTCATGTTGCTGGGCTCTCTTCCAGAACCATAGTTCGGGACAAAGCCTCACAACTGGGCCACTTATTTGGGCTAACGCCCCCCTACAACGTACCAAGGGCCATAGTCCAACGTATATCGGCAGGCACTTAAGGATGTTGGAAAAACACAAGCCTAGACCCGGAGATGAGTTTTATGCCACGTACATTGAGCCTCGGCTCGAGTATATCGGCATAGCATGATTGGACATAGTTGATCTGAGCCTAGAGTCAGGATTAGGATCCTAAAGCTCTTTCAAAATCAATGCATTTAGAGTTGGCTTCTTAAGGATTGTTGTATATGCATAATTGTTTGTGATTGAATGTATGATATTCATTTTCATCTTATTTTCTTATATTTTTCCAATTTTTTCCAAAATATCAGACAATTTTCCAAAATACCTCATTTTCCATCTTTTGTGAAATATCTCCCTTTTCTCAAAAAACCCCTGGATGATTTTTCCAAATTATCCACCTTTTCTTCAAAACTCCAGGAGATTTTCCATTCTTTCGTTCCTCTGGACTTCGAATTTCCAGCTTTCATTTTATCCTGCCTGCAATTTTCAAAGTTCTTGTATTTTTCCAATGTCTAATTCCAATATTCCTATCTTTCAGTCCAATGGCATCCAGTCAGCTCGACTCTGTCTTTCCTGAGGGTCACATCTCCTACGAGGTGCGACAAAGTCTTCCCGAGCATCGAGCTCTTAGCACCGGACCCTTCTTCCCCCGGTGGTACTATGTCTGGTTCAAAAACTTTTCTCGTATGTTTCTGGACCATTTGAGCGATTACGGGTTGGAGCTCGCATCTGCAGTAGGAAAGTTGACAGTCAACGACAATTTGATCTATGCGCTGGCAAAGCGATGGAATCCGCGTACCTGCACATTCTGGTTTCTGTGGGGCGAGATGACACTATTGATGGATGAGTTTTCAGAGATCATGGGACTGCCTGAGCCAGTCGGTCAGCCTGGAGATCCGTTAGAGCAGCAGTTTCTGATCAATGTCAAGGGTCTGGACCCCAAAGATGTTGTAGCTCGCATGACAGGACGCAAGTCTTGGCCACTGATTGAAGAAAACGGGAATGAGTACGTGAGCCTTATCGAGATCTACAGTCAGTATGGAGAATTCGCAGAAGTCAGCTTGCTGTCCAGAACAGCTCGAGAGAGAATTCAGCATGCGATGATTTTGTGCACTGTGGGACTTGCTTTCTTTCCAGACGGACAAAACTATATGGATGTCAGAATAGTTCAGCTTCTGAGGAGATGGGAAAGTCGACAGACCAACCGTCTTTCGATAGCCATGGCCGCGCTTGCTTTTCTATACAGAGGACTGACCCGCTTCACACTTGGAGAGTCCATCCTAGTCGAGGGATGTACTTATGCTCTTCGGTCTTGGTTCCTTCAGCATGTGCCGACCAGAGCTAGTTCGTTCAGATACAACGGCAAGGAACTTCTTCCAGTTGCGCGATACCGATTCATGATCGATTATCTACAGGAAGAAGAAGTGGTATGGACTATTTTGATCGAGAATTATCGCCTCCCAAATACACTTATGCATATGGCAAGAGATTCAAGTTGCTTGGTCCATTCTTCTGTGCTTACTATCATCCGGAGCGGTGTGTTCGACAATTTTCTCAGAGACAGAAGCACATAGAGATGCGGCTGCTATCAAGAGTCGTGCCAGAGTTCAACCTTACATCAGCACAGTGGTCCGAAACATACCATTCTGCCAGATATGGCTGGGACTCTTTTGTTACTCTTCACCTTTTTCCCGGCCCTCGTGTCTCTGCTAGTTATAAAGAGCGGTGGCAAATTGTCTGTCTGCCCCCTCTTTCCCAAGTTTATTATTGATACAATCATGTTTTCCTTTCAATAAATAAAAATCTTGCAAATTCTTCAATTCTTGGTTTGACGACCTCGCCTAGGTAACAAGGCATAATTTTCAGTTGTTTATTTTCTTTGCAAAGGAATGACAATGCAATTGTCGTAATCCCAACGATGACTCAATCCCTAGTAATGGGATATTCTTTCAATTGTCTACCAAAATTCTGAGCAAATATTCTCTTCCAATTAAAATCTCTTTCAAAAGCCTAATCATCAATTTTGCCCTGTAGAGAGCATTCGTGATATTTGATGGTTCAGACAAGGTCAGGGAAGAAAACTGCACCAGTCGAAGGCATTGCATATTCAACAGCCTCGGACGAAGAGATGGATTCCCCACGCTCGGGCAAAAATCAAGAGCAGCAGGTTGAGGATGACATGGATCCTCAGATATATGCCATGTTCAAAAGATGATGAGCAAGATGTTGGTAGAACAAGCTGAAGCCAGTGCAAAGAAGACCCAAGTCAAGCAGAAGGCAAAGGTTCAGGTAGTCAAAAGGGTTTTGAAGTTGTCTAAGAAGCCTATTCAGGATGCTGATACAACAAATGAAGGAAAATCAGTAGAGGACACTGATAAAGAATATGAAGCTCAACAAGCATTTCAAAGATCCCCTCATAGACAAGGGATAACCTATAAATTGAAGAGTCAAGCAATGGATGATCTAGTTCAAGTGCAGTTGAAGAAAATGGTTGAGGTGATTAAAAATTTGCAAGACCGTGACAAGGGCAAGAAGGTCTTCGCGAGGAAAAACCTCTACGAAGGCATCACTCCTATCAGGAATAATCAAGATCCAAAAAAGAAGATGAAGTCTGCCTTCTTCGTTAATGCCAACCGCGATGATTGCAAAGATAGCAAAAGCAATCATACAAGTCAGAAAGAGAAATCTTCTAAGCAGAGTGGAAAATTGAGTCAACAGAAAGAAAAGATAAAGCGGGATGACTGGGGTTACGATCGCCAGTTTACTCCTCTCGAGCAGTCTCTCGATGAAATCCTTGAATATATGTTGGCCAAAGAATTGGTAAAACTCCCAAAAGTCACAAATCCTCCCACAATCATAGGAAGATTTATGGACCAGTTCTGCAAATTCCATCGGGCGGTAGGGCATGATACCGACCACTGTTTTGTCTTCAAGAACATTGTCCAAGATTATATCGACAAGAATTTCTTTATTGAGAATGAGAAAGAATATTGGTCAACTATCTCGGCCAAGTCTCAACAGAAGTCAAGCAATCAGCAAAAAGTACAACATGACGATCGGAACCAGGACCGCAAGATGGCCCCATTGGATCAAATACTCGAGAGTTTTCTGGAATACATGCTCACAAAAGATATGGTCGGATCTCCAGAGGCTCACTTTACTCTTTCTATCGATGATTGCAATCATGATAACTATTCAGAGGGATCTAAGGGCCAAAAAGAAAAGTTCTCCAACAATGATAAGCCTCTTCAATCTAGTCCTCAGCATAAAGAGAAAGGTCAAGAAAAGCCAAAGCACAAGGATTGGAGAAAGGATCGAAAGTTCACCCCTCTGGATCAGACACTAGAGAGTGTTCTGGAATACATGCTCGCAAAAGATATGATCCGTTTACCTAAAGTAGCTGATCCTGCAACAGTCATGGGCAGATTCAAAGAAAAATTCTGTAAATTTCATCGGGCAGTAGGGCATGACACTAAGAACTGTTTCGTCCTGAAGAACATCATTCAAGATCGCATCGACAAGATCCTTGTTGAAAATAAGGAAGATACCAGTTGACCATCCTGATCAAGTTTTCCAAGAAACTGATAATGTCAAGGCTATGTCATCTTTAATTATTTTGCTTTTGGTCATTTTAAAAGGACAATACAGTCTCAGTTTTCTTACCAACTTGTTATTTCTCTTCAATCATTGAATAAATTACCCATTTTCCTCATAAACTTGATGTCACCTTTTATTCTCCTTCTTTGCAAAATGTTATTTCATGAGGAATGACCCTCTTCAAAGTCCCAGAATCAATCCAAAGTCAGAAAGCATTCTTCAAATATCAATTACTTATCCTTTCATCCAACTTCTCACTCCCAAGTTATATTGGGCCATTATTTTGAAAATTGTCTTCAAAACATCCTGTATGCAGGCAGGATCAAACAAATCTCTTATTTTGCATGCATGTGCATTCATTTACATCATTTTGCATACATTTGCATTTACATGCATTCATTTGCATCCATTTACATTCATTTGCATCAAATTCATTTTCCCTTCAGGTTAAGGGATAAACCTAAACTACCCATTCAGGATAAGGGATAAATCCTGAGACCCCGACAGTTGTCTAAGTCATCGTGAGGATGAAGATTGAAAATCTCTCATCAGAATCAGTTGGGTAAGATTTTCAAAAACCAGTGTTCGTACTGGTAAAATTTTCTAAATCTAGTGTTTGTGCTGGTAAATTTTCAAAATACAGTGTTCGTGCTGGTAAGATTTTCAAAAACTAGTGTTCGTGCTGGTGAAATTTTCTAAATCCAGTGTTTGTGCTGGTAAATCTTCAAAATCCAGTGTTTGTGCTGGTAATTCTTCCAAAAACAGTATTCGTACTGATCCATTTTCAAAATCCAGTACTTATACTGGTTCATTTCCAAAATCCGGTATTCACACTGGTACATCTTTCAAAATCCAATTGTTATTGGTCGGACTTTCAAAATCCAATTTTTATTGGTCAAACTTTCTAAATCTGGTTTACTGGTTAATGTTTTCAAACCTAATCCATGCTAGTCTAGTTTTCCTTCAGGATTCGAGTTTCGACTTGAATTTCCTTTCCTTCTAACCGGTCTAGTTTTCTTTAGGGATTCGAGTTCCGACTCGAATTTTTTTCCTTCTAATTAGTCTAGTTTTCTTTCGGGATTCGAGTTCCGACTCAAATTTTCTTTCCTTCTAACCGGTCTAGTTTTCCTCTGAGATTCGAGTTCCGACTCAAATTTTCTTTCCTTCTAATTAGTCTAGTTTTCTTTCGGGATTCGAGTTCCGACTCGAATTTTCTTTCCTTCTAATTAGTCTAGTTTTTCTTTGGGACTCGAGTTCCGACTCGAATTTCCTTTCCGTCTAACCGGTCTAGTTCTCCTTCGGGATTTGAGTTCTGACTCGAATTTTCTTTCCTTCTAATTAGTCTAGTTTTTCCTTCAGGATTCGAGTTCCGACTCGAATTTCCTTTCCTTCTAACCGGTCTAGTTTTCCTTCAGGATTCGAGTTTCGACTCGAATTTTTCTTTCCTTCCAATGGATCTAGTTTTCCTTCGAAGATTCGAGTTCCGACCTGAATTTTCTTTTCCTTCTAAATTGGTCTAGAAAATTAGAGTTCCGACTCGAATTTTCTTCCAAATCCAATTCAAATGTCTAGAATTGGTCTAGAAAATTAGAGTTTCGACTCGAATTTTCTTTCAAAACCCAATTCATTTAGTTTTGCCTTAAAGATTTGAATTCTGATTCGAATCTTCCCTCAAAACCCAGTTTAGCACCTGGTCCATTCAAAGCTCACAAGTTGAATCTTTCCTTCTTAGACTCTGGTCCCTAGGTTAAATTCCTATGGAATTGATAGTTCGTAGGTCGAACCCCTACGGAACCAATGTGATTTGTAGGTTGAACCCCTTTCAAACCAGTCTCATCCTAAAAAAAATTCGATCTGTAGGTTGAATTCCTATTGATCCTCGAGTCTTAGGTTGAACCCCTTCGAAACTAATCCCACTGCCAAAAATTTGATCTGTAGGTTGAAGTCCTCCTGATCCAATATTCTTTACGGTCTTTAGGTCGAACTCCTTTTGGATTGGTATTTTTCAGATATTTGATCTGTAGGTTGAAGTCCTCTTGATCCACGTTCTTAGGCTGAATTCCTATTGAATTCATGTCGTTCCCAGCGAACCAATGTCGTTCTCAATAGAACCAATGTCATTCTTAGGATGAATTCCTATTGAACCCATGTTGTTCCCAATAAACTAATTTCCAATTTCGGCCTTCGGGTCAATCAATTTCAAAATTTCCAATTTCCAATTTCCAATTTCTAAATTCAAATTTCTAAATTCAAAATTCTAATTTCCAATTCCAATTTCGGCCCTTGGGCCACCCAATTACCAATTTGAGACCTCCGGGTCAACCAATTTCCAAATTTCCAATTTCAGACCTCCAGGTCAACCAATTTCCAAATTTCTAATTTTGACCTTCGGGTCAATCAATTTCCAAATTTCCAATTTCGACCTCCAGGTCAACCAATTGTCAAATTTTCAAATTCGACTTTTGGGTCAATAGATTCCAATTTCGACCTTCGGGTCAATCAATTTCCAATTTCCAAATATCAATTTCCAAATTCCAAATTTCCAATTTCCAATTTCCAATTTCCAATTTCCAATTTCCAATTTCCAATTTCCAATTTCCAATTTCCAATTTCCAATTTCCAATTTCCAATTTCCAATTTCCAATTTCCAATTTCCAATTTCAAATATCAAATTTCAAAATTTCAATTTCCAATTTCGACCATTTTGGCCACCCAATACCAATTTTAGTCATTTCCTCTTGCGAGAGACCCTTTTTACAGGGAGAGTTCAAGGGAGCTCGTTCTCTTCGCATGCTATCCTTTGTTCACCTAGCCCCTTTTCAGGGAGAGTTTGAAGGGACTCGTGTCTATGTGAACCATTTGCAAAACAAAATTCCAATTTCATACAAGGAACCCTTAGTTCAGGGAGAGCTTCGATGGAAGTTCGCTTTCCTTGTGACCATAATTTCGTACTAGGCCATTTCATCGTGAAGGACCCTCTTTTCAGGGAGAGTGTGATGGACTCGCTCCTTCATGACCAATTCACCGACCTCACCATTATCGGCCCCCTTTCCATAAGAGAAGCCTAATGTTAGGAAGTTTTGACGAAAGCTTAATTTCTCTTCGAAAGTTCGTTTTGCAAACACCTCCTCTTCAGGGAAGAGAGGAGTAATTCTTATTTCCAATTTCTGAATCTTATCCTTTGGGGAAAGGAGAAGAAAATTTTTGTCATGGATGCGTTGCGTTGTGCTTCAAATACTCGTTTCCACAAAGGATTTCAAGAAAATCTTGCCAATTTGTCATTAAATATTTGTTGATTTCAAAATTTTTTATTGCACAAAAACATTACCTCAGAATACCTTCAGTATTATTTCCGAAAGGTCAAAGCTTTCGTGAAAAAGGATTCAAAATTCAAATTCTTTCTATTGGCCAACCAAAAGGATGAAGAATAAATCCTCGATATGGCCAGCAAAAAGAAATTCAATGTTGTTGCAAAGCCATAAGTGATCGGTATTGATCGCAGTCAATGGCACATTTTTAAAGATCATTCTTGGAAAATAAAGTAGTCGAAATATCTTGGGTGATACAGAAAAATCCATTAAATCCCTATATCTCCTCAATCACCTAAGCTGCAATTAAATATCTGCAAAAGGGATCTCTCAATTGTCATCAAGATGAAGGCGAATTAGGCGAGTAGACCCCCGGGGCCAAAGAAGATTTGAATCATCTCCAAGATTACGAAGTTTGTGACGGATCCTTCCATAGAAAGTTCAGAGCACCGTCAAGATAAAGGCGACTGCGATGAGCCTCCCGACAAACCCTAAAAGATATTTAATTTCCGCTATCATCAAGAGATTTCCAACCAATGAGCCAATAACCGTCGATATAATCCCTGAGAGAAAAAGAAGGATCAGAACATCTCCAAGATAAAGGAATTTGTGACGTACCCTTCCAAAAAAAAGAAGAGAAAAGTCAGGACATCTCCAAAATGAATGATGATGTAATAAAATCCCCAAAAGCCTAAGGGAGCTCTAATTCAGCCAAAAAAGAAAAAAAAAGTGGGCAGAAAGATCATCATGAGAAAAGAATCCTAGGATATTAAACTGCTGAATCTGTCAAGAATCTTCTTTAAAAATTGTGAAATTCTATTATCAATATTCCTTCACCAATTGCTTTCACAATATCAAGAATACTCTCTTTTCTATTCATATCAAGGAAATTGATAGCCTCCTTGAAAGAAAGTCAATTGCATGAAATTTGAATTCGAATCTTGATTCTACGAAGTTAAGCCCAGTCGGAGGTAATACTTCAAGTAGAAAAGAGGGAATATTTTCAAAACAATGTGCATCATTTTAAATTATTTTGAATCAACAATAATTTTCAACATTTTGACAATATTTTCTAGCTATCCTGGCGTGAAGCGAGAGCTTGAGGTTCATCTTTGGCGCATCCTGACATCAATTGTTATCCCTTTTAAGGACTTGATAACGGGAGTTTTCAAGATTCCTTCCCTTCTGTTGGTATAATCTGAGCGCATGGGCTCTCAGATTCGCACACTTCCCTGTGTCCCCACTGTCCCGCCATAGACAGTCCAATTTTGGCTTGAGGTTAAGCCACCAATCATTTTCTCGCAAAAGGTCACCAATTTCAAAAGTTATTTAGTCTCAGCAATGAGACGCCCAAAATCAAACCCCTTTTCAAGCTTTAGGGACCCCAATTTCATCCTTTTGCAAAATCCCTATCGGATTCATTGTGCGGAAATTCGAAGGTTCCATCATGGTTTCTTCCTTCGAGGATTCCATTCATTTTCTGCCCAATCAGGATAAGGGTACAAACCTGAGCCTCCTTTGATGAGGTATTTCATTTTCCGCTCAATCAGGATAAAGGTATAAACTTGAACCTCCTTTGATGAAGTATTTCATTTTCCTCCCAATCAAGATAAGGATACAAACCTGAGCCTCCTTTGATGAGGTATTTCATTTTCCGCCCAATCAGGATAAGGGTATAAACCTGAGCCTCCTCTAAGGAGGTATTTCATTTCCTGATCAGGTTAAGGGTTAAACCTGAGCCTCGTTTAAAAGAGGTATTTCATTTCCCGGTCAGGTTAAGGGTTAAACCTGAGCTTCGTTTCTACACGAGGTATTTCCCGTCCCATCCAGGTTAAGGGCAAAACCTGAATCTCACTTCTTTTGAAGTAAAATTTTCTTCTTCATTCTTCATTTCATATCTACCATTTTCATCAGGGCTAATATTTTCATATCCAGTCAGATCCTTCTAACTGGGGCATTTTTATAGCCCAAATTTGGTGTGTTTTTCTTTGCCACTAAGCTCGTCTTCAAGTCGGCTTAGTAGCAAAGAGGGGCATCTGTAAAAACCCCAAATTTTCCACATCCATTCTATAACAATCCTCCTCAGGCAGTGCCAACTCTGTCAGGTCAGTGTAGGAGTCAAACCCCGAGTCAGTTTCAGAAAATCACCATTTTACCCATTTTCATTAGAAAAATTACCATTTTACCCCTAGGTCATCCCAGACCTCAGTCAGTCGGAGTCAACCAAGCTCATTGGTCAGTTCAGGACAGTTAAAATATCAGTCATCTCAAGCTCATCTAAGCTCACAATGAACAAACCATTTTCATTTCTGACCATTCCTGTCAAAATGGGATCATTTCTTCAGAAATAAGCTCATTTCTCATTCAAATCCAAACCAATTGTCTCTGAGTCAGTCATTCCCAGTCAGTCATGTTCCTCAGAGTCTAACTTGAGCTCACCAGAAGTTCAAGCACTCCAGTTTCAGTTCAAAACCATTTTTTTAAGTGTCTAGGAGCCCATTTTAGTCCATTTCAGCTCTTTCAGCTGAAATTGAGTTGAGTTCAATCAGTTGAGCTAATGTTTGGGCCTCAATTTTAGTTCATCTCAGTATTACTGACCTTTGTTTCAGCTCAAACCCAGTTCAGGTTCGTAATTCACTTCATTCTAGTGATCGTTCTGTACCATTTCTCTAAAAATGACAGCTTTTCTTGAAAATTCAGTCGGAAAGGTCAGTTGAGTTAGTATCATTGTCAGCTCATTTAAGTTCTTGAGCTATTTAGCAAATTTTATCAGTTTTTATACTTTTTGAACTGGTACAGCTGCCAATCGGGGTTTAAAATCCAAAACTCTTCATTCAAGGTCTGCATTTCGCATGTCATTTCTCATCATTTCATATCATTTCTCAGCATTTCATAACATTTCATCACATTTTATTTCATTTTCGAAGTCCAGAACTCCAGTTTTATAAATTTCAATCCAGATCGAGTTTTAAAAGCTTTCAGAAATCAATTTCAAACCCCGGGTTTCCAAAATTGATATTTTTACCCCTAGGAGTCTAAATTTGGAAATATTTTCTCAAGAAAAATAATCTGGATTTATTTCAAACTCAAAATTTTGAATTCTACACTGGATTTGCTTCGCAACGGGGTATTGAACTTCAAAATCCGAGCTCGTTTCAAAAACTGCCAAAAATAGCTTGTTTTGTCTAGAAATAAATTTGAAAGTATTTTCTCGAGAAAAACAATCTGGATTTCTTTCAAAATTAAAATTTTCAATTCTATATTGGATTTGCTTCATAACGAGGTATTGAACTTCAAAATCCGAGCTCGTTTCAAAAACTGCCAAAAATAGCTCATTTCTTCTGGAAACTTTCTGAAAAGACTATTTTACCCCTCTAATCGTCAAAATGAATTTCAAAATCAAAATTTGGACCCGCTCTAAGATGACCCATCCATTTGCATTCTCTTGTTTTAATTTATAAGAAAAAAAATTTATCTTTTTCTTTATTTTTTGTTGTTAGTTTTATTTTATTTTATTTATTTATTTATTATTTTATTCTTCCTAAGGTGGGACCCACAAGGTGGTCACCCAAACCTCCAGCCCCCTCTCCTTTCCTTCCTTTCCTTTCTCTTTCCCTTTCTTCTTCCTTTCTTTGCTTTTCTTTTTCTTCTTTCTTTCTTTTCTTTTCTTCCCTTTCTTTCCTTCTTCCCTTTCTTTCTCCCTTCCTTTTCCTCTTGCCCAACCATTCACGTAAACTTCTTTGAGCTTTCTCTTCATTAAACCTAGAAAGACCTAAGTATGGAATCAATTAAGCCCTAAGTCCAAAAGAAAAAAATAGGTTTTGCCATACGGCTGCCCCCATCTTTCCAGTCTCTCTCTCTCTCTCTCTCTCTCTCTCTCTCTCTCTCTCTCTCTCTCTCTCTCTCTCCCTTTAGCTCTCTCCTTTGCTGGACAACCCACAACAACTCTCCCCTTTGCTGCAACTTCCATCCCTACCACTTCCAGCTGGCAGCCACCACACAAGAGGTCTTCCCTCAGCCGGCGCACCACCATCTCTTCCAAAGACACCTCCAGGTTGCTCCAACCTTCCCAACCTCCCTCCTTGGTCCAGCCAGCAGTCGTTCCAGCCAGCAACATCCAAACATCATCTCCATCGGGTGCAGCACCATTTGCTCTAGTGCCTCATTACCTACTGAAGCTCCTTCAACCTTGGTTCTAAGCACCCATTGCTGCAGTCTTTGTTCCAGCAGCAAGGCCTTCACCTTCAAACCTCCTTCAACTTTGAAGAGGCTCCAGTCGGCATCCAACAACCAAGGTAATCCCCACGGCTGCCACAGTCCCTATTTCAACCGAATATATTACTTCCTATGGTAGGATCCCTCATTGTGTCGAAATTTTCATTACATGCTATGTGTTTGCTTTCCTTTTATTCGTATATTTCATGTTTTGGCTATCAAGAGTAAAGGATTCGTCCAATCAATGGATCGAATCCTCCCTTCTTGTAGCTACAAAAAAAAAAGGGAAAAGGATGATTCATATGCCCTGTTCATCTTTGTTTTATTTTTAATACTCTCATATAGGTAACATGTGCTAGGGATCATACGTATTTCATTTCATTGTTTAACATTGATTCCAACAGTTTCATTAACATGTGCTTTTTAGTTCGTAAAGGCAGATTCAGGTGTCCAGTCCAACTATGATTTCATGTTCAACATTTTGTTTATAATTTCTGAGTTTTTCTTTATAGATGTACTTATGAGTTTGGGATTTCATGTAAAAAATCCAGATTGATTTGATAATTACCATCCTAATTTAAAAATCAAATTCCAAACTGAGATTCTGCATTTCTGGAACTTCTAGTTTCTGCTTTAGCAGACTTAAACCTCCGGCGCCACCCTTGTGGGATATCCGGATTTTCCTACAAAAATCACAGTGGATTCATAATGAAATCTACTAGTGATATGGAAATTTTGAAGTTTTTCCAAGTAATTTTGACCTCTGTCAAAAATCGGATTTCCCAGACTTTTAGGAAAATCTCGATTTTCCTTTGTCAAGGTATAGACAGACCTTAATGCACCGATTCCACCCAATCCATACCCCTTCCGCAAAAACTTTCAACAGAAAAGTTGTTCCTAACATGGTTTCTTGTCATTTACCACAATTTGAAAATTTTTAAAAACTGTTTCAGTATTTTTCCTGAAATTTTATTTTCTGTTTGACAGATTTCAATATCCCAAAATTCCAGAGATTTAGGTCTCTGATAACAATGTGACCTTTTTCAAACTGTAACGCGAATCCCAGTTCTGTAAAAAGACAAAATTTTCATATGTTTGTCAGGGACATTTTCCCACAATTTCAGCCTTTTACCATCTGTTTACTAGTTTTCCCACATTTTCTACCGAAACTTGTCTGTTTCCTTCATTTACTGGAGTCGCCGGATTCCGATCCGACTTGCTGGAGTGACACATCTCCGACCATAGGTCAAAACCAGAAAGTATAAAAGAAAGAAATCCTTGCCTTACTGTCCTCTGTCACCCCATAAAATTTGGGAAATTTTTATAGAAGTTTGATATCCAAAATCCTTTTTAGAATCAACATTTTAGGCAAAAATCATAAAATTTAGGGTTTTTATTTGAATTTCCATATTTTAAAATACAAAAAATTATATTTTCGAGATTAATTCTGTTTTTATGGATATTTTAGGTGTCCATGCCAAATTTGGCTTAATTCCAAGTTCATTTGCTCCATGTGTTAGTTTATCTTTAAGTTCAGAAGCGAAAATCAGGCGAAAATCAGGTTAAATTTGATATTTTATGATATTTTCGCATTTTTAGGGTTTTTATCATATACATGAGCATGTAGAATCATATTAGGGTTAATTTCAATGTCATTGGCATTTCACATTTTCCATTTTTGCAAAATTTATTTCAGAAAACCTTGGTTTCAAGGCCTTAGTCTTGTTATCGGGGGTATTTTGGTCATTTTGACCTAAATTTCAAAAATTTAATTTATAATTCTCCAAAATTTCATGCATATCATCATATTTTATCATATTATGTTTGATTTATTTTATTTGATTTTCAAAATTCCAAAATTTACAAAAATTCTTTCAGAAAACCTTGATTTCAAGGTCATTAGGGGCATTTTGGTCATTTTGACCCCAATTTCGAATTTTCAAGTTTATTTTTGGAATTTTATTCATTATTTATCATGTTTATATCAAAAGGGGGTATGATTTTGTATTTATATCTGAATAATATCCGATAATTTCCCATATTTTCGGATAAATTCAAAAAAACCTACATTTTTGTGCTAACCTTGTTTTCTAGTTTTGCAGGAACATTCAAGAAGAAGATTTAGCTCTTATTTCTTTTATTTCAATTCAATATAAAAATCAATGTAATATTTGGAATAAGAGTTACTTTTCTGCTTAGAATAGGGCCGCATTGCATATAGTTTAATTTCTGCAAAATTCCAATATCTGATGTATGATCCATGTGCATTTATTTCAAATCCACTATGGTTTACACGAATGGCACGTGCACAAGATTTTATGGAGTTTATAAACTCCGTGGGATTTGTATTTATGGCCATAGTCAGAAAATGAAGAAAACCAAGATTTATGATCTTTATATTAGCCACATTCAGCCTACACTCTTAGGCTAACTTCAAAAATGCACTGCATTTTTCAAAACTTCAAAAGGATTTCTCAATTCCTCAATGAAGATCCCTTTTCAAATTCATATTCATTCATTCATATTATTCAAATTGCATTATTTTCAAATTCATTTTCCAATTTCATTTTCAGAAAATTCAGTTTTCTCAAGAATTTTCAAGTCTTTCTCATGATCTGATTTTCTCAAAATCCTAAGTTTTCAAAAGAGATTTCAAGGCATTTCCTAAGTTCAAACCAAGATTTTCCAATGTTTTAAAATTCTCAACTTTCAAAGTCTCAAGTTTAAAAAAAAAAAACAATTTTCTCAGATTTCCCACTTTCCCGAGAACACAGTTTCCTGAGAATCCATTTTTCATTTCAAAAGTCATTTTCCAATGAATTTCTTAGATTTCCTCAGAATTCTCAAATCCATTTTCTTAGAAAAGAAATTCCAAATTTCAAAAATCGATTTTCCCCAAGATTCAAGTTTTACTAAGAATTCATTTTCCAATCAAATTTCTGATTTCCAATGAAATTCAATGATTTTCCCAGGGATTCCATTTTCAGTACTTTTCCAATCATTTTTCCAACATATTTCAATTTTCCAAAGCAAACATCATGTTTCTCAAACTTGCATTATTTTCAAAATTTCATAGCACAAGCCTGATTCTCTGTGCATTCTAGGAAAAATAGAACATAATTTAGATATTTGAGTCAAGTTAAAGCACATAATTGATCCTTGGTTCAATTACCTCTGGTAAAGGCGCCAGGAACGGTTGAACCTCGTACCGACAGGCGAATCCCATTCCACGGAATTTTCCCGCAAATTTTAAAAACGGAGGCGAGTTAATTTTCAAAACAATTTTCAAAACTTTGGTCGGGTTTGACTCGCGAAATTCGTTTCTCTCTCGCAAGGGAGGGGAAAATTTTTGCGATGATAACATGAGGAAGTGTACTGTTCAAGACCAGGTAAACCATCTAGGGCGGTAAATCCGTGTGAGGTTGTACGTTTTCTAGATCAGGCGATTTGATGGGTAATTTGTGTGATTTTGATGAAAAGGTATGGTGAGTAATATTGATCTCCTGATATGGATTGATATAGCCAGTTGTGACCTATAAGTTTGACTTTCTAGCGATAGCGGCCTTTTATGCTGTAGCTTGAGTTCGTTCGTAGAACATGCTTAATTGTTGTGATATTGCACTATTGAGTTGAAATACGACCTTTTGTTTGAATTGTGATGAATGTTGCCTGATTGTGTGTGTTGTGTGCTCGTGATTTATGTATGATTGTGGCGATTATCGCTTAGCGAGTATGGTTGTCAGACCTATCGATTGATTTGTTGTGTCTTTCTGTCATGATAGATGACTCAGAAGACTAGATGCAACGACGTTTTGGGTGCTGTGAACAACCTTGCAGAGGTTGTGCAATAGCAAACGATTGCGATTCAACAGTTGGGTGCGAATCTTCAGCTCGTAGCCCAAAGTGGGTAGAATAATAGTGCAAAAACCTATAAGTTATCCATAGATTTGAATCTTCCTTCTTTTGACAATGAGACAGACTCTGATATTGCCGAATCGTGTATACGAGAGAGAGCAGAAGCGCCAAAAAGTATCTCAGAACCGTCAGCGTAAGCGACCACGGCGACCGAAAGTTCAGCGGAAGTGTCGATGATGCGACGTAGATCACGGTCTTGGAACTTGTCCTCTCTTTGATGGCAAGTGTTTCAGGTGTGGACAACCCGAACATATTGCCAAGTTTTGTCCCAAGAAGTCTATGGGAGACTTAGTTGTGGACGATTAGGCGTTGTCAAACGAAATCTGACCATTTTGTTGTTACTTCTTGTTTTGAGATTTTGTGGATGAAATCCTTTTTAAGGAGGGTAGGATGTAAGATCCGTAAATATTTCTGAGGAATTTACTGTTTGATTAGTGTTGATATGTATGCTTTCGTACAATTACGAGGTTATATTGCATAATTAAGTATATTTTGAATGTGCCTTGTGTTGTGGCTTTGTACGGGTTGTCCACACCTATGTAAGTAAGAAGTGCCTAATTCTGGACGAATTAGCTTCTGAAATTTTAAGGGTTAACTTATAATATATTTGTATGGTTTGTCCTCGAATTTGGGATCTATACAACGTAAAAATCTCGTCAGTGCATGTGAATTATGAGTTTTGGACCTGAAGTCATAATACGCTTAATTCTTACAAACGAAAGGCAATTTTATTGAAAAGCATTGACCATTTCGTATTAATTGAGGTTATATAGAGCACTAAAAGATTTATTGGAATTTATTTGGTAATTTAATGCATTAATTAAGCATGGTTTTGAAATATAACAAATGGCGATTTTTGGATTTGGAGCGAATCTACTAGAAGAGGACCCAAATCCATTGGGCGCCCTCTCTAGTGGACATCCTTGGTCATGGTTGACCATCTGGTCAAGGATTGACCAGTTGGGTGGTACTTTTGAAATATTTTGCATGGCATTTGAAAAGAAGGCCACTATTGGCCATAGATCTTTTCAAAACCTCATAATGAAGCATCATAAGGGGGCGTACTTCTCAAAGAGAGGCATGGGGCTGACGCCCCATGGCATTTTTGCAATGTTTTTGAAAGAGTTCAAATAACAAAAACTGATTGGCTAAGCCTTAGGGGCAGCCCTTGTAAATCTTTCAAGTTTTAAAGGTTTTTCTAAAACCCTTTCAATGGCATTTTTTAAAAGACTTTTTAAAAGTTCAAAAGACCTACATGCATTGGGCGTGGACTTCTAGGAGGGGGCGTGGAGCACTCTAGCCCTCCATCCTAGTTGGGTTAATCCCAGCCGTCCAATGCCTTAACCTTACCTATTTAGAGATTGAAGAGAGAGAAAGGGAGCCCATTTTTTCCCTTGGGCAATTTTTCTCTTGGGAGGAGCTTCTCTCTCCTCTTTCCCTTCTCCAAAAATGTGAGTGAGTGGTGTGAACCCAGCTGAAACTTCAAACTGTAGCCTTCAATCTTCATCTCCTCCATTGTTGATTCAAAGCCTCGAATGTGAGACTTTCAATCACTTCCAAGTGTTGTCAAAATCGTGGGCTTCCTTTCTTCTACCCTTGTGGGTTTCGATTTGAACAAAATCTTTACATGTTCATGCATATTTTACGAGCTGCCATTACATGTTTTTACTTAGATTTGAGGTTCGTTTGAGCATGCACACAATGCATTTGTTTTGGTTGTTGTGAAATGTGGTAGTGAGTTGCATTTGAAATTGTTTGGGTTTTCCTTATTAGAAAACGTTTTGGGTTTTGCCATTTGAATCATTTTGGGTGTTACATATTGCCATCATATTTCGTTGCATGCTTTGCATTGAGCAAAATAAGGGTAAGACACCATGAGTTTAGGTTTTCTTGCATGCTCTTGCATTATTGTAGTTGTGTTACATGCCATATTTCAAAATACGGATTTTATGTGTTTACTTACATGCATTTCGGAAGTATTTCCATTTGCATAGTGGCTGGAAGCCATTTCAATTTTATGTGTTTTCTTTTGGTGGATGGCGCTGTGATCATCGCAAAATTTTTTCTCTTGTATCTTTCTCACTCTTCCTTCTCTTTTCCTTTTCTAACCTCTATTTTTCTCTTTTTTGAGGGGAGAAAAATAACAGACAGAAAAAAAAGAGAGAAGAGAAAAGAAAAGAAAGAAGAGAGAAGAGAAACTCTTTTGTGGGGTCTCACTTGACCTTGATTTGAAAATATTTAGAAATTTAACTCGCCTTCGTTTTGAAATATACTGCGGGAAAATGGAGAGACGGGATTCGCTCGTCGGTACGAGGTTCGACCGTTCCTGGCACCTTTACCAGAGGTAATCGAACCAAGGATCGAATCTATGACTTTTGCTTTGCCTAAATATTATCTAAAAATTTATTCTAAGACTAAATACACAAAGAATCATGCTTGTGCAATGCAAAGATGTGTGCTCTTTTTTAAAATGATTTGAAAATCTCCAAGTGCTTCTGAGATGAATCTGATAATAGAGTGAAGAAATGGTTTTTAACTTTAGAACTTAAGATTTAAAGTTCCAAGTTTTTGGAATAATCAGAGTTTGGAGAAATGAATTTGGATTTTGAAAGAGATGATTTTGAAGTTTGAGATAAAAAAAATTTCAAAGTCAGAAGATGGACTTTTGAACTTAGATTTAGGAGAAGAGATAAAATTTGAAATGGAATTGAATTTAAAAGTTGAAATCAGGGTGGAATTTGAATCCAAATGGTGTTTAAAAATAGAAATGGATTTAGGAAGTGCATATGAGACCTAAAAAAATGAAATTGGATTTGAAATCGAGAATTGGGAATGAAATTGGATTCTGGATCCTAAATAGAATTCGATCCAAGATGGAATTGGATTCTGAATCCTAAAATAGATTTTGGATCTTAAAATGGATTTAGGACCTGAAATCTGATATCCAAGATAGAGTTGGACTCTAGATCCTAAGATGGATTTTGGATCTGAAGTCTGAGATCAAAAAGTAGAACTGGGTTCCGGATCGTAAAATGGAGTGGATCTGAAGTCTGAGATCCAAGATAAATTTGGATTCTGGATCCTAAAATAGATTTGGATCTGAAGTCTGAGATCCAAAGTAGAATTGGGTTCTGGATCCTAAAATGGAATTGGATCTGAGGTCTGAGATCCAAGATGAAATTGGATTCTGGATCCTAAAATAGATTTGGATCTGAAGTCTGAGATCCAAAGTAGAATTGGGTTCTGGATCCTAAAATGGAATTGGATCTGAGGTCTGAGATCCAAAATAGAGTTGGACTCTGGACCCTAATATGGATTTTTGGATCTTAAGTCTGAGATAAAAAAAGTGGAGATTGTACTTGGAAATCTGGATCCAAGTTGGGATTAAGATCTAACTTTGGATTTGGAATTTCAAAATTGATTTGAGAATTGAATTTTGAATATACAAATGAATTTCAAAGTCAAATTGGGCTTTGAATTTGATTAGAGTTTTGAACATAGAATGAATTTTGGAATTTCAAAGTCAAATTGAACTTTGAAATCTGATTTGAATTGGAATTTTTTTTAATATAAAATGAATTTGAAATTTCAAAGTCAAATTGGACTTTGAGATTGAAAATGAAATAGAATTTGAAAATGAAAAGATGAATTGGATTTTACAAGAATTGAAGATTGATTGAAGAAGATATTAACATCACTTGGATTTTGGAAAAAGAATTTTGAAAAATATGATGATGTTCTATCTTAAATGATGAATGAATTTAAAGAATCTTGAAATTGGATTTTGAAAAGCTATTCCATTCTTTAAATGAATTAAAAATGAGATTGAAGATGTAATACATCCCTGACTATAGTCATTAAATGTATTATATAATAACCACATTTAAATTCAAGTGAAAAATAAAATACATCTTTGGTGCTTTTATAGAGTTCAAAAATAAAATTAACTCTCAATATACCCTGACTATGGCCATTGATATATATATATTGAATTAATTTTAAATTAAACTCTAATAAAAGAAGAAAATATTTGAAAATATGATGATTTTTGAAGAGGGATCCAGTGTGGATCTAGTGTCATTCCATAAAAGATGAAAATCCTAAGTTTTGTTCACATCCTGACTATGGCCATTGATGTAAATCATCAACTTAGGATTTATTACCTCTTACAAAATGGTGCACGTGACATTCGTGTTCCCATTTGTGTAATTTTGAAAATAAAAGAAGAAAATGTCATGAATCAAGTAATTCCAGAAGACATATACATACTCATACACTCTAATCTAAGTTAAAAATGGAAATTTCTCATCAATCTAGCTATCCCTTCATTTAATGGAATTGGAGTTACCTTAATAGCAATCTTTACATATCTCCTGCAAAAGTAAATTTTGGCATAAAGTAGAGAAATGCATCTGGAAAGGAAATAACATTCTACCAATGTAATGAAATATTTACATGTCTTAAAAAAAAAAATACACATGAGAGGCCTAGAGCTAAATGCATATACATGAGGGAAAGGGTCTATATAGATGTACATGAAAATGTATATGAAGAAATATGCCTAAAGACAAGGATATATGTATATCTATAACCATATATATATATATGTATATCTATATACATATATATATATGTATATATGTATTGTACCTATATGTATATATATATATACTTATATACATGTATTCACAAGAAAAGAGGAGGGGACTTTCATAGTTGTGTAAGATCAGTGAATTGGATTCGTAGTGAGATGCTGGACCTACATACTACTGAACTTACACAGATTTAGTAAAAATATGGCAGGTACAGGGTTTTAGCAAGTCTAACTTGCAATTGGCATACAAGGGGCAATGCATGAATCGGGTACAGGAGCTAGACAGGCATGAACAATGCCATTTGCAGGAGGTGACTGCAAATGGCTGTAGTAGATACAGCTAATGGCATGACTATACAAGTGGAATACTATAATGGTGATCATGAAGGCGTAAGATGCAGAAAAGATAATGTAAATACATAAGTAGGTGCAGTATGGGATGGGAACTGAAATAAGGTGATGCTACAAGGGTGCATAACAGGTGGATTGCAGCAGGTCTATTAGTGAGCACAGGGTATATATGCTGTGAGATGGAGGTATAAAACATGAAGAGCAAATCTCTATTAATTGCCTACATGGAAAATAAAAAAAAAATGACCATAAATCACATTTGCTACAGGATGATCAATTTGTGATTATCCGAATCGATTACCACATCATAATGAACCTATGAATCACTTATCTTATTACAACACAAGAAGCACTAATCTTATTACTAGACTTCGGTGCGAAATTGCACATGCCCTCAATACCTAGAAGAGTGACAATTGTTACAATAAGCAACCAAAGGGGGCAAGATACAATATTCTGTCATTAATCTGATCATCCACAAAAAAAAAAAATTAGCATGAAAATCAATACCATGGGTCTTGACATCATTAACTCTCTCGTTTACACCTTGTGTATAAGCTCAAACAGTCTAGGCTTAGGCATGCTCAACTGTGCAGCCCTACAAAGAGTTCAACAACATCAAAATTTCAGTTCACAGACTGTGGACAATAATGAATCATAAGCAACTTTTATTGAGGATAACAGAATGTAGGTGGGACCATAGCAAAGAGAAAAACAATCACTGATCGTGTATCACATTAGCAGAAAAAGGAAGCATTCCTATGGCTTCTTGATTGTAACTATGCAACCAATCTGGGTCTTAAAATTCCTCAGAAACGGGAGCTCCTCTCAGTATATCCACATGTTGGGTTTTCCCAGAAAAATCTTGGCGAAAACTAACAGAAATAACAAGAAAATTATGTACAAAGGAAAATTGTTCTAACTGATTGTTTAAATCTCAGAGCTACACTCGCTGAAATGAAAGTATTATCAAATATCAGAATATTAACATGAGATATATAAATATTATAATAACAACAAAAAAAATAGATGAGGTTTGACTTTTCACCATGATCAGAAAAATATTTAGCTCCTCTTGCAAAATCCCTGAGCCAAAATCATCAGCAAAAGTTGATGTGATTTCCTTGCCAGAGGGCCTCAGCTGCACCGGTATTTAAGACAGGAATCATCTATCTTGTTGAATCCTTCATAACGCAGACCAGCTTTCAACTAAACCATTCAATCCTCCACAAACATTCTATCATGCCCAAGTCTCAACCAATCCTCCAAAAACTTGTATACTGATTACGCTGACCCAAGATCTCTTCCATAATGCTATCCAGTATGTTGCTTATATCAGAAACAATTGCTAAAATGAAATGGTGCTACATGAAACTGCTACAGCCTTGCATAAACAAAAGAGGCTGCTACGCAAGCAACCTTATCGATGCAGAAGTTAAATGAACCGCTGAAGAGATGATATAATGATGTTGCACATATTTTGAAACAGGAGATGAAGGAGGGACGTTATGAACAGAGGCCTTCAGACAATCAGGATAAACATTAAACACATAAACTAATTAAAAAAAAAAATAGAGAACAAAAGAGTCAAGCGGTAAAGAAATAGCTCAAGAATGATGCAGATTCATTTAACATCAAAATTACCACATATGTGAGGGATCAAGCCACCTAATGTATTGATATTACATATACTCCAGAATCCAAGTTGCCTCACCCAAGTACTTCTGAACAAATTCTGAACCAACTACACGGACAAAGGCTGTAGTTGCGATCTCCAGTGTCTTAACCCACAACATGAAATTCCAGATATCATCACACATAACCCAGAGATTGATTCTGCACTTAGAGAGTAAAAACTCATGACTCCATCAGAATGCCCCTCTCTGCTGTATGGTGACATGCAGCATTATGATCATGGCGGCTTTGTATGGTTACGGGAAATTACCAAGGTCCTATTGGTTTGTTACATAAAAAAAAAATTTATTAGCCAAAGGAAACGACCAATATGATACGATTCTTATTATCACCTTTTCATGGATGCTAACTGAAATTCATTCAGAAGAATGCCCAAAACAAAGCTAATATGAACGATAGGCACTTAACTGGCACTGTAAAAAAAGGATGGAGGTTCTAAATGAATTAGATTGGGAGCATCAGATCATACCGTAGAGATCTTCAAGGATTTGAGGTAGCTGATGAGAGACTTTTGCAGCAAAACAGAGAAAAGGGTCAGTGATACCTTAAAAAAAAAACTGCTCAAAGATGATCTGGGCTCTGATATTCTTTGGTTGAAGCAGCTTGGATAATGATCATCTATATAGGCATATACCGTGACATCCAAATGTACAAATGACAAGGCTTCCGATTGGTGATCAAATTAGATGGTGAAACTAAAATAAAGGAAAAGAGGCCCAACGTGTGTTTCAAAACAGTTTCACCTCATCATGCCCTGAGGCAATGCCATCAAATGACAACAGTGATTGGAAAACTAACAGATGCTTCAGATAGAACAGGGATTTAAACGTCAATCGGTGATAAAAAACAAAACAAAACAACAAGACAACCAATTAATAAATGAAAACTAGAAATCAGATGAGGAAGAAGAAAAAAAAATGAAATCAAACTAGAACAGGACACAAATTAGGATTATAATCTATTGCATAACAATGAGACATTGCCATTTATAAAATCATTGAAATAATAAAAAAAAAAGTGTTGGAATTATGGAGTTCCGTTATTGTAGCAATGGGATGTATTGATTTATCAGGAGTAAACCAATTTTATCACTGATGCTTCCGTGGAGGAGGGGGAGGTAAGAAGAAAGGCGATGGTCGGGCGATGGAGGGTTTGGAGAGGTCGTACATGGGGTTCTGGAGGGTTCGGTGGAAGCTCTTGCGGCTGAGGGTTTCAGTGAGAGAGGGTTTGGGCGAGAGAGGGGATTTTCGAGAGGGTTTTGGGCCAAAGAGGGCGATGGGTCGAGAGAGAGTTTGAGAGGGTTCTCGAAACCCTCAAGTTTTCGTTAAAAGCCTTTACTTCGGTTTTTAAAGATTTTCAAAAGAGCTCCCCCTTTTTAAAAGTTCTTCAAAAAAAGGTTTTTTAGAAAATGTTTTCAAAAAACAAAGTTTTCAACAACTTATTTATTTTTATTATTTTTTATTTTTTTTTCTTTTCTTCATTTTCTGCATTTTTTGTATTTTTTAGAATGAAATTCTAAAAACTAAAGAGTTTAAAATAATTTCAAAAAATATTTACAAAGGAAAGGTATTCTGAGCAATTTTTGGAAGAAAATGGGTTTGGACCCGAGTTTTGAGAAAATATTTGAGTTTTAAACCTTGAATCGGGGAATATAACATGATGGATCTAAATGGATAATGGGCAAAGTGTCTGAGCTTTTGGAAAGTTATTTTGGTAATTATGAGAATTTAATAAAAAATTGGATGACAATGCTCAGATTTGGATTCTGATATCGAATCCGGATCCGAAATCGAGTCAGATATATAAAATGAATTTAATTTCAGTAAAACTTTGGGAAATGTACTGGAATTTAGGTTTGAAAGTGACTCAAATGAAATCAGGGGCAAAAAGGAGATATTTAAAAGATTTTGAAAATTTTGGGGTGTTCACAAATGCCCCTCTTTGCTACTAAGCCGGTTGAAAGCCGAGCTTAGTGGCAAAGAAACACTCCAAATTTTGAAAAATGCCCCAGTTAGCCAACCTGAACTGGGTGTGGAAGAATTACTTTGAAAACATGGCTTTTCAGGCTTAAAACCTTATCCTGAATGGTCCTGGGGGGGATGAAATTCTCGAAAATGATATAACTGGATAATAGAAATGAGGAAATCGTGATGAAACTTTGGGCGAAGATCCTGAAATGGTGAAAGATAAGAATTTAGATCAAGTCTCGTGGGCGAGACAAGAGCAGCTTTTGGAATGACTCAGGTTTAGCCCTTAACCTGGATGGGACAAAGATATCTCAAAATAATCTGAATGGGGGAAGGAATATATGATGACCTTAATGGGACATTTTTGCGAAAATGCCTCGTGAGATGAAGCTCAAGTAGGATCCTATCCTGGATGGATATACAAAGCATGGATTCCTCGATGGGAAGAACCATGATGGGACTAAAAGAAAACATCGCGTCGAAACGAGGGAAACTTGTTGGAACGAGATTCAGGTTTAACCAAAACCTAAAAAAGGAAGATACCTCGAGGGGCGAGGTTCAAGCTTAACCCTTAACCTAAAGGGGACAACCAAATGGAATCCTCGAACGAAGAAACCATGATGGGACCTTCAAAGTTTGGACGAACAAATCCGAAAGGGGTTTGCGAAAGGAGGACAATGGGGTTCCCTAAAGCTTAGAAAAGGCATGATCTTGGGCGTCTCATTGTTGAGACTGAAATAGCTTTTGAAATCAATGACCTCTCGCAGAAAGTACAGATTTAACCCTTAACCTGAGTGGGTACGACCATACGAATTCTTGCATGAGAAAACTGTGATGGGACAGGAAGAGATACTTCAACTGAATGGGGTAACTCTTCTGGAAAATATAAACAATGCTAGGTTGCATCGAAATGGATATTGAATATTTATTTCATTCTTGGAATAGCTAAAAATTTTTTTGCCAATAAGATAAAATTATAGTTGACTGACAACGCTGTAAAATGTTTACGTATGTGCAAAAGATATTCCCTCTTTTACCTAGAGTATTTCCTGCAATGAGGTTAACTTCTCGGTCTTAAGAGTCAAATTCAAAATTTTAGCGCTGATGATTTTCTTCAAGGAAGCTATCCATTTCCCTGATATGAGAAGAGAAGAACTATTCTTAATTTCATAAAAGCAAGTAGTGAAAAGATATTTGATAAAAGAATTTCGCATGAGAAAAGATGACTTTTGGCAGTTTGATATCTGAGTGTTTTCTCATGATAACCTTTTTGCACTCTTTTTGAGTCATTGGGCTTTTTGGGCTTTTACATCATCCTTCATTTTGGAGATGTCCTGACTTTTCTCTCTTTTTTGGGGAAGGGTACGTCACAAACTCCTTCATTTTGGAGATGTTCTGATCCTTCATTTTATCTCAGGGATTCTATTTATGATATTGGCTCAAAAGGTCTTTCAGCTGATAGCAGAAATCAAATATCTTTTAGGTTTTGTCGGTAGGTTCATCACACTCGCCTTCATCTCGATGGTGATCTGAATTGTCCCTGGAAGGATCTTTCACAAACTCCTTCATCTCGGAGATGATCCAAATCTTCTTTGGTCCCGGAGGTCTAGCTCGCCTATTCATCTTCATTTTGACGACAATTGAGAGATCCCTTTTGCAGATATTTGATTGCGGCTTGAATGAATAAGGAGATATGGATTGAGTGGATTCTTTTATAGCTCAGGATATTTCCACTGTCTGATTGCCAGAAAATCATTTTTAAACATGTGTCATAGCCATGATCAATATCAATTTGCTTCTAGCTTTTCAATGTCATTGAATATTTCTTTCGTTAATCATACCGAGGATATTTCTTTCATCCTTTTGGTTGATCAACGAAAAAAGATTTGAATTTTACCTCTTTTTCGCAAAAAGTCACCTTTTTTGGAAAGAAATACTAGAGGTAAATAGAGGTGATTCTTTTATGCAGTAAGAAGATTGGAATCAACAAATATTTTTAGCAAATTGGCAAAGTTTTTGAGAATTCTTCGTGAAATAATCACTCAATATAGATTTTGATAGGACCTTGAGTTGAAACTTGGGAAGGAATATTTTTTTCTGTTTTGACCGACCAGCTCGAAAGCAGGATTTTTTGGAAGTACCAGCTAGAAAGCAGGATTTTGATTGACACACCAGCTCGAAAGCAAGATTTTGTTGACCGACCAGCTCGAAAGCAAGATTTATGGAAGTACCAGCTCAAAAGCAGGATTTGTTGACCGACCAGCTCAGAATCAGGATTTGTGGAAGTACCAGCTCGAAAGCAGGATTTGTTGACCGACCAGCTCAGAATCAGGATTTGTGGAAGTACCAGCTCGAAAGCAGGATTTGTTGACCGACTAGCTCGAAAGCAGGATTTGTGGAAGTACCAGCTCGAAAGCAGGATTTTGATTGAACGACCAGCTCGAAAGCAGGATTTGATTGACCGACCAGCTCGAAAGCAGGATTTGATTGACCGACCAACTCGAAAGTAGGATTTGTTTGACCGACCAGCTCGAAAGCAGAATTTGTTTAACCAACCAGCTCGAAAGTAGGATTTGATTGACCGACCAGCTCGAAAGCAGGATTTGATTGACCGACCAGCTCGAAAGCAGGATTTGTTTGACCGACTAGCTCGAAAGCAGGATTTAATTGACCGACCAACTCGAATACAGGATTTATTTGACCAACCAGCTCGAAAATAGGATTTTGATGGAAGTACCAGCTTGAAAGCAGGATTTTGTTGTTCGACCAGCTCAAAAGCAGGATTTTGATTATTCGACCAGCTCGAAAGCAGGATTTTGATTGACCGACCAGCTCGAAAGCAGGATTTGATTTTCCGACCAACTCGAAAGCAGGATTTGATTGAACGACCAACTCGAAAGTAGGATTTGTTTGACCGACCAGCTCGAAAGCAGGATTTTGGATGGAAGTACCAGCTCGAAAGCAGGATTTTGTTATTCGACCAGCTTAAAAGTAGGATTTTGTTATTCGACCAACTTAAAAGCATGATTTTGATTGTTCGACCAGCTCGAAAGCAAAATTTTGATTGACCGACCAACTCGAAAGCAGGATTTGATTGACCGACCAGCTCGAAAGCAGGATTTGTTTGACCGACCAGCTCGAAAGCAGGATTTGTTTGACAGACCAGCTCGAAAGCAGGATTTGATTGGTAAGAATGATTGACATTGATGGCGTTGTGACCCAAAGGTTTTGAAAATGATGGATATTTGATGAAATTGCAACCCGAAGGCTTGAATTTGTTATACATTGATGAAGTTGTAACCCGAAGGCTTTGAAAATAGTAGACATTGATGAATTTGTAACCCGAAGGCTTAAAAATGGTAGACATTGATGAATTTGCAACCCGAAGGCTTGATAATAAAAGACATTTGATGAAATTGATAGACATTTGATGATAATTTAGGATATAATAAACAATGATTCAGGTTTATCCCTTAACCTGAAAAGGAAAAGAATACCTCGAAGGCCGAGGTTCAGTTTTGCCCCTTGACCTGAATGGGAGGAGGGAGATTTTTGAGGATATACTTGAGACTTGAATTTAGAAGGGATATGACAAGATTTATGATTTATGATCTAGGAGTTAGATGGACCGCACAGTTAGCTGTTTGTGGTCTAGTCTTCAGGATTAACCCCTTATCCTGAACGGGAAAAAGAAAGAATAAAATTTGAGAAGATAAAAAGAGATAGAATTTAATGAAAGATTGACAAAAATGGAGAAAATTTTGAGAAAAATTATGAAAATTGATTTTGTAAAAAGAATTCTCACGAGTAGCATTATTGCTCTTATGAGTGTTCTCAGGATTATCCCTTGTCCTGAGAAAGAATACCTCGAATGTCGAGGTTCAGGTTTATCCCTTAACCTGAAAGGGGAAAAGAAATAAAATTTAAGGAGAATTTAATGAAGAAAAATTGATATAAATTTAAAAAAATCAAATAAAGATTGATAAAACTTGTGTTACAAAAAAGAATTCTCATAGGTAGCATTATTGCTCCTACGAGAGGTCTCAGGATTATCCCTTATCCTGAGTGGGAACACCTCAGACAAACGAGGGTCAGGTTTATCCCTTAACCTGAGGGGGAAAAGAATAAAAGAATACCTCATGGGAAAGAGGCATCAAGTTTATCCCTTAACCTGAAAGGGTATGTGAAATAATAGAATTTGACCAAAATAAAATTGATGAAAAATCAATAAAATTGATGAAATTTAGTAAAAGGTGAAAAATTGACAAGATTGACAAAAGATTAATGAAAATTGATAAAAATTGAGACAAGAAAAGAAAATTTATTTGATCCTGCCTGCATGTGGGATCTTTAAATTGAAAGGAGAATGTTTTAAAAGACAATTGAGAAATCACTTTGAGAAGAAAATCAACCACGAGAAGAATGATTAGCGCGAGAGCTGACCCTTAAAAAAGGAATCATCATGAGAGATCATCATGAGGGTTAATTTTGAAGATAATGGTTTAAAAACCCATTTTGGAAAAAGGAAAATCAACGTGATAGTTTATTTTGAAGAAGATTTGGACCAAAGTATTGAATTTTTTGGTGAACATGATGAAGATTTTGCAGAAATTCTCAAGATCTTTATAATTTTGAAAACCCCTCATAGGTAATATCATTTCTCTCATGATTGATGTTTTGGGATTTGTCCCTTATTTTGAAAAGAATAGGAAAAATACAAATTTTTCAAAATAAATGCACCATCGTGGCGAATGATAGAAGTATTTGATATCAACAGATACGAAGAAAATTGACATTTCATTGATAGGAAATATTGATAACAACGACTGCAATATTTACAAGTTTGTTGACCAAAGGTCACAAAAGACTGGGACTGAGTTGTCCCTATTAGGCGACTGAAAAAGAGAGGAAGCAGAAAATATTGGCATGGTTTGGGAAGCTAGGCCAGGACGGGTAGCTACTCTTCTTCTTGATCTTCCACCAGCAGCTTTTTATCAATGCAGTCTTGGACGATGTTTTTGAAAACAAAGCAGTGCTCGGTGTCATGACCCATCGCTCGATGGAATTTGCAGAACTGATCCTTGAACCTTCCCATAGTCACAGGAGGATCTGCTATCTTGGGAAGTTTAACCATCTCCTTTGTTGTCATATACTCAAGAACTTCCTCAAGTGATTGCTCTAAGGGGGGTAAACTCACGGTCATATCCCCAACCGTCGTGCTTTGGCTTCCCTTGGGGCTTTGATTCTAACTGGATGCTCGAGGGAGTGAAGTTATTCTGCCTGCTGGTCCCATTCTCTTGACTGGAGCAATCATTTATGCCCAATATGCTAGTGTGGTTCTTTCTGCCACCTCTTTTGTTTTTGCCATTGTTGTTGGAGGAACTGGTAGAAAAGGCGAAGTTGGTTTTCTTTTTCATGTCCTGACTGTCTCCTGCCAAGGTAATGCCATGGTAGGTTCCATTCTCTAATCCCATTTTGAGCCATTCAACTCGCTCGATTAATTTAATGAAGGATTTAGATGGAGAAGTGGAGATCAAACCCTTCAGAGGTTGAGAGAAATTGTTCAAAATTATTGAGAGTGCATGCCCCTCTGATATCGGATCCTTCATCCTGTTACAGGTAGATCTCCATCTATGAATGAAATCTTTTGCCCTCTCATTGTCATTTTGCTTTAGGTTGAAAAGATGGTTGAGGGTAGGTGAAGCCTCAGTATTGAAGAGAAACCTTTCGATGAACAGGTTGATGACTTTGTCAAAGTCTCGCAATTCAATAGGGTTGATGTGGTCGGCATACCATCTTGCTGCAACTCCCTCCAGACTGCGTGGAAAGCATAGGAATAAAGCCCTATTGTTCTTCCTGAATCGGTTGCACTCGGCAAAAAATGTGGCCAGGTGAGCCTTGGGGTTGCCGGTCCCATCAAACTTTAGAAATTTATGAGGAAGATCTTCCCAGTTGTCATCCCCTTCTAGGCCGTCATAAAAATCTGCACCAATGTAGATCTTTTTGCCTTTGTCCTGGGTTTGTAAGTCTTTGATTGCACGATTCATTTCTCTCATTTGCTCATGCATTGGATCTTCTACTGGGATCTGAAACTTGGTTTTGTTTGCTGACTCGTGCCCCTCATTGACTTTCTTGGGCCGATATAAAGGGTTGTGAAAATATGTCGGTTGCTCTTCCTCTGAGTCCTCCTCTGCTGATTCTGAAGTGTTGTCATACTGAACTTGCTTCTTGCTGACTTTTCCCTTGTTTTTGCTTTTAGAAGTTATTTTCTCAGGGTTTTTCTCAGCCTGTTCAGACATCATTTTGGCCATCACTTTCTGAAACAACTTGTATGTAGCTGAATCAACATTGCTTTCTGCTTCTTGGCCATGCTGCTTGGATGACTTGATGGAGTTTATTTCCTCTCCTTCACTGTCACTTTGTTGTGGCATTGTTTCCTTTTCAGTTCTTGTCTGAACCATGATGGAATGTCAATGTCCTCTTTGAAGGTTAAAATGGGATATTTTAGAAATTTTTGGAGAAAATTATGATAAAGGAAGAAATCAAAGTCTGATGATGAAAATATCCCATTACGAGAGATCGGGTTGTCACCAAAAATTTGTGACAACCGCATTGTTTTTCTGTGAAAAAGGATAAGAATATGAACAGATATTTAATTTTGAAAGGGACATATCCCAACAAAAAATTTATTTTATAAAAGAGGGTAAGGAATATAAAAAAAAAATTGAAAGAGGATAAAGAAAAATTTGAATAATTGCAAGCAGGATCAAAGAATTTGAAGAAATTTAGAAGAAGAAAAGGAAAAAAATACACCTGTGTTTTTTAAAAACAAAGAGGAAATTTTGAATAATATGTACCCAGGGTTTTGGAGAATATAAGGAAGATATAAAATATCCTACAATCACAGATATACAAACAAAAGATATACAAACAACATTCCCTAAAGCGGACTCTATATGCAATATTTAAAATGGCTAATAGGACCTTAATCCTAACTCTAAGATTTTAGATCATCTGATTTCAATCAAGGTATGCCGATATACTCAAGCCGAAGCTCGAAGTACATGGCATAAATATATTTCTCTGGTTCTAAGGTAATGGTTTTCCAACATCCTTGAGCACCTACCGATATACCTCAGACTATGGCCCTTAGGTATGTGGTAGGGGGGCGGGAACCCAAATAAGTGGTCCAGTTGTGAGTCTCTCTCTCGAAGTATGGTTCAGTGAGACAGCCCAGCAACGTGAAGACAGGGACAATATAGGTAGGGAGGTTTTCGAAATATGCTCAATATGCAAGGAATCAGATGACTCTAATGCAAGTCCTAAAGAAATAGATTAAAATGAAAAGAAGCATACACTTGCATATATTGTTTACATTCAATCCTTATAATTGAGGAGAGTTGTATTTCAGCCTAAATCTAATGTGAACATGGAATAATCCCCTCAATACGGTCCTACCAAACCATACTTAGATCCTATATGCAAATAATGTCAGCTTAGGACAGAGTCTAGGCTCCTAAGGTTTGTATGGAAACGAAGCTGACATTTATAGAATAAAGACTTAGAAAATATTAAAGCAAAACAAAGGCATAGATCCGACCGAACGAAGACGGGTCCCATCACGGTAACCAAAACTGTGATCATCGCAAAAAATTTTCTCTTGTATCTTTCTCACTCTTCCTTCTCTTTTCCTTTTCTAACCTCTATTTTCCTCTTTTTTAAGGAGAGAAAAATAATAGACAGAAAAAGAAGAGAGAAGAGAAAAGAAAAGAAAGAAGAGAGAAGAGGAACTCTTTTGTGGGGTCTCACTTGACCTTGATTTGAAAATATTTAGAAATTTAACTCGCCTCCGTTTTGAAATATATTGCGGGAAAATGGAGAGACGGGATTCGCTCGTCCGTACGAGGTTCGACCGTTCCTGGCGCCTTTACTAGGGGTAATCGAACCAAGGATCGAATCTATGCCTTTTGCTTTGCCTAAATATTATCTAAGAATTTATCCTAAGACTAAATGCACAAAGAATCATGCTTGTGCAATGCAAAGATGTGTGCTCTTTTTTAAAATGATTTGAAAATCTCCAAGTGCTTTTGAGATGAATCTGATAATAGAGTGAAGAAATGGTTTTTAACTTTAGAACTTAAGATTTAAAGTTTCAAGTTTTTGAATAATTAGAGTTTAGAGAAATGAATCTGGATTTTGAAAGAGATGATTTTGAAGTTTGAGATAAAAGAACTTTCAAAGTCAGAAGATGGACTTTTGAACTTAGATTTAGGAGAAGAGATAAAATTTGAAATGGAATTGAATTTAAAAGCTGAAATCAGGGTGGAATTTGAATCCAAATGGTATTTAAAAATAGAAATAGATTTAGGAAGTGCAGATGAGACCTAAAAAAATGGAATTGGATTTGAAATCTAGAATTGGGAATGGAATTGGATTCTGGATCCTAAATAGAATTGGATCCAAGATCTGAAATCCAAGATGGAATTGGATTCTGAATGCTAAAATGGATTTTGGATCTTAAAATGGATTTAGGACATGAAATCTGAGATCCAAGATAGAGTTGGACTCTGGATCCTAAGATGGATTTTGGATCTGAAGTCTGAGATCAAAAAGTAGAACTGGGTTTCGGATCGTAAAATGGAGTGAATCTGAAGTCTAAGATCCAAGATGAAATTGGATTCTGGATTATAAAATATATTTGGATCTGAAGTCTGAGATCCAAAGTAGAATTGGGTTCTGGATCCTAAAATGGAATTGGATCTGAGGTCTGAGATCCAAGATGAAATTGGATTCTAGATCCTAAAATAGATTTGGATCTGAAATCTGAGATCCAAAGTAGAATTGGGTTCTGGATCCTAAAATGGAATTGGATCTGAGGTCTGAGATCCAAAATAGAGTTGGACTCTGGACCCTAAGATGAATTTTGGATCTTAAGTCTGAGATCCAAAAAGTGGAGATTATACTTGGAAATCTGGATCCAAGTTGGGATTAAGATCTTGTTGAGAAACTCTGTTTTGATGTCACATAATATGATACACTGTCTTATTTGATTTCATATGATATGATAATTTGTCTTCTTGAAAAATGTTATATAATGACTGGATATGTTTTGCCATATATCTAACGAGTATTTGATGCAAGGATATCTCACTCAAAAAGGATGGAGACCTCTTGTTCAAGTACAACTATGGTGCAATCATACTCCTTGAAGAAAAAGCTTGTTGAACCATGCACTCCTAAAGATTATCTAAAGAGATCGGCTTCCTCAAGTTGAAGATTTTTTTCTTCTTTAGAGTCATATGTAACAGAACCTTCAGAAGGATGCATATTGCATATTACATACTCACTCATAAAAGCTATTTCATAAAAGTATACGATAGTTTCAAAAAAGCTTCTTTTTGAAAATAAATAATTGTACCTTCTTACAACCCTTTATGAAAAAGGTATTTTGACATGATTTCAAAATGTAATAATTGTACCTTATATCATATACAAGACAATTTGAAAAGTAATGATTTTAAAAGTAGGAAAAAGATAAAACATGAAATCGGCTACACAAAGAAAACAAATATAATATTGGTTTTGAAAAGACTTTAGTTACCTTCTTTAAAGAAATGATTTCAAATATAGGAAAAAGACAAAACATGAAATCGGCTACACAAAGAAAACAAATATAATATTGGTTTTGAAAAGACTCTAGTTACCTTTTCACAAACTCATAGAATGTCGACTTACTTGAAGTCATCATTCTCTTTGTATAGCATTAAATACCTCCTGTAAGAAATCATTGTTAAATATCCTTCTCAAGAATGTCGACTTACTTGTAGTCTTCATTCTCTCTGTAGACTTTGAAAAACACAACATAAAGAAAACACTTGACATGACTATGTACAAATAAATATCTCAAAGCACTCATTGTACTTACACTCATTTAAAGTAAAGAAGTACTTATGTACCTCAAATCATTAATTAGAATAAAGACAAAACTACATAATAGCCTACAATCCAACGTTCAATGTACTATTGTAAGAAATAGACTTTTTACATAAAATATGTATTACCTAAAATATTACAATGACTAGTGTACCCTATATTTTACTTTATGGAAAGAAGACTTTCTCGAATTTCTCTAAAGATGTTTTTTGAAATGACATGACATTTCACATCTCAAAAAGGCTACGATTTCAAAAAGCCAACGACTATTTTTTTAAGCTATAAAAAGACACTCAAATGAACTATTCAAAACAGAAGGGAATGGAATAGACAAGTGAGCTTACAACGAGAAAAATACCTATTCGATATTTGAAAGAGAGCCTAGAAAAAGAAAGAGAAAAGAAAGATAAAAAGTCAAAAATAACTCTTTGACAAAGAGTATCTTCTGAGTGACAAACAGAACATTTTGAGAATCCTTCATTCGTGCATTCATATCATCCTGAAGGTTCTATAGGAAGTATTGTAACTTTCTGTTATTCACTGTATTCCTTCTTTGTTGAAAGAAGTAGACCTCTGAGAAAGAGGGTGTTGCCCTTCTCTGTTGAGAGAAGAAGACCTCTATGTAAGGGAGTGTTGTCCTTCTCTGTTGAGAGAAGAAGACCTCTGTGGAAGAGGGTGTGCTCTTTCTCTGTTGAGAGAAGAAGACCTCTGAGGAAGAGGGTGTTGTACTATTTATCCGGTGACTCGGATGTTATAGTGGAAAGCTCAAGTAGTTTGCTTGGGGACTGGATGTAGGTCAGGGTTTTGACCGAACCAGTATAAATCCTGTGTTTATTGTGTTGTGCCTTATTGCTTTATTTTTTATTATATCAACTTGCATCGTATTTCACTATTCACCCCCCCTTTAGTGGAATTTCATTTGGTATCAGAGCAGGTTTGCTGGTTTCGACATAACAAGTCTTCCAGCACATATGGCATCTACCTCTTATGCTCATGATATTGAAGGTCAACACGCATCTCGTCCTCCTTTCTTTAACGGCTCCAACTATGGATACTGGAAGTGCAGAATGACTATATTTCTCAAATCCATAGATTTTGCTGTATGGAAAATTGTTGAGCATCCTTACACATCTCCTTCCGCAGACTATAACTTATGGTCTGATGAAGAAAAGAAAATGGCAAACCTAAATGCAAAGGCTATGAATGCCTTATATTGTGCCATCGATCAGAATGAATTCAATAGAATATCTATATATGAATCTGCATATGATATTTGGCATTCTTTGGAGGTCATTCATGAAGGAACCAACAAAGTGAAAGAAGCCAAAATCTCATCTCTTGTCAGAAAATATGAGTTGTTTAAAATGAACAAAGATGAACCCATCACAGAGATGTTCACCAGATTCACCAACATCACCAACGATCTGAAATCTCTGGGTGTAACCCACTCTCAGACAGAAAAGGTGAAGAAAATCTTGAGATCTCTCACAACTGATTGGGAGAAAAAGACTACTGCTATTGAAGAAGCTCAAGATTTGTCCAAACATACTCTGGACGATTTAATAGGCAATCTTATGGCCTATGAAGTCCATATGAAGGAAAGAAGGGAAGAAGAACAACCTTTGAAGAAAACTCTAGCCTTCCCAGCCCTTTCTGAGGATGAGGACTCAGAAAAAGAAACTGAGATTGCGCTACTCACCAGAAAATTCCAGCGCTTTATGAGAAGGAACCGGCTTCCAAATAAGCACAAAGAAAGAAAAGACCCAAAAGAAGATTCTATGTGCTACCAGTGTAATAAGCCAGGTCACCTGAGACGTGACTGTCCTCTTCTCAAAAGAAAATCCAAGACTGAGAAACCAAAGAAAAAGTTCTTCAAGAAAAAGGCTTTGCATGCTCAATGGGATGATTCAGAACCATCCACCAGTGAAGAGTCAAATGATGATGAAGCAGAAATCGCCAACATGTGCTTTATGGCAGAAAGCTCTGTAAGTGAATCTCTTGATTTCTCCTTTGAAGAACTTCAAAATGCTTTTCAGGAACTTTTTGAAGAATCAAGGAAAACGATTCTAAAAAATAAACATTTGAAATCTGACAATCTAGAGCTCATTTTGAAAAATGAAAAACTCAGTATTGAAAACTCTGAGTTACAAAAGAAAAATCTTCTTATTACTTCTGAAATCTCTTCTATCAGCTCCAAGACTAAAAATCTGCAAGTAGAAATTTCAGAATTAAAAAGTAAAACTGAGAACCTTATGAAAACGGTTTTCAAGTTTACTAAAGGAAAAGAGAACTTGGATAAACTCCTATCCTCTCAAAAAGTGTCTTTTTACAAGAATGGTATTGGCCACTCTCATTTTAACAAGCCTTCTTGTATGAATCAAAAGACCACGTTTGTGAAAAGTTCTTCTGATCCTGAAAAGGAGTATTATAATTTTAACTTCTTAAACTCCTCTAAGGCTGTAGACAAACCCAAATCTAAATGGATATGGGTTCCAAAGTCTAACAAAAAGGGACCCGACTGGGTACCAAAAAGAAATTTCACTTAATGATTTGCAGGCTCCAAACAAGAAGAACAGATGGATACTAGACAGTGGATGTTCAAAACACATGACTGGACATTCAGACCTCTTTGTTGTTCTTCATAAAAAAGAAGGAGGAACCGTCACCTTTGGAGATAACAACAAAGGTTTGATAATAGGTATTGGTAATATTGGAAATATAGATAAACCTCTTATCAAAGACGTTCTCCTGGTTAAAGGCTTAAAACATAACCTTCTAAGTATTAGTCAAATGTGTGATACAGGTTATAATGTTAGCTTTAATCATAATGCTTGTCTTATAGAAGACACCAACGAAAATATTATCTTAAAAGGTATAAGAAAAAATAATATATATGAACTATACCTAGAAAACATCACAGAACATTGCCTCATAGCTAATAATGACTCTCAACATTTATGGCACATGAGAATGGGTCATGTAAATTCTAAGTACATGTCTAAATTAGCTAAAGATAAGTTAGTATGTGGGTTACCCAAAATATCTTTTAAAAGGGATTATTTTTGTGATGCATGTCAATTAGGAAAACTGTCTAAATCATCTTTTAAATGAAAAAATATCATTTCAAGCAAAAGACCTCTAGAGCTTCTCCACCTGGATCTCTTTGGTCCTTCTAGAGTAGCTAGTCATAATCACAATAAATACGTTTTTGTCATTGTAGATGACTACTCAAGATTTACTTGGGTAATATTTTTGAAAAACAAAAGTGATACGTTTTGTCAATTTGAAATTTTATGTAAAAAATTACAAAATGAAAAATCTTGTTCTATTGTTAAAATCCGTAGTGACCATGGAGGAGAATTTGAAAATGAACTTTTTGTAAATTTTTGTAACTTGCATGGTATTTCTCATAACTTTGCCTTTCCTAGAGATGCACCTCAAAATGGTGTAGTAGAAAGAAAGAATAGAACCCTTCAGGAATCTGCTAGAACTATGCTCCAACACAATAATCTTGCTAAATCTTTTTGGGCAGAAGCTGTTAATACTGCATGCTACATAACAAATAGAGTTCTCATTAGACCCTTATTAAATAAAACTCCCTATGAACTATTCTATGACAGAACTCCAAGAATAGACTATTTCAAAGTCTTTGGTTGTAAATGCTTTATCCTAAATACAAAAGATAGCCTAGATAAATTTGATGTTAAATCTATTGAAGGCATATTTTTAGGATATTCAAGTCATAGTAAAGCATACAGGGTTTTCAATAAGAGTTTTAAGTCTATTGAAGAATCTATGCATGTTAGTTTCTGTGAATCTATTGATCAATCTGTTCATAAGCAAACTAACGATGATGATGTTGAAAGTACAAATTTATTTTTAGATAACACAGCTAAGTCTAATGAAGATGATCATCAAAGAACATTTGTCGATATCAAAGATCATCCTCAAAAGCAGATTTTGGGAGACCTGACAAAAGGGGTTCAGACTAGAGCTTAGCTAGAACGGATTGCAAATATGGCATTCATTTCTCAACTTGAACCAAAAAAGATTGATGAAGCCATCATCGATGAGTTCTGGATGCTAGCCATGACTGAAGAACTGAATCAATTCCAAAGGAATGAAGTTTGGGATCTTGTACCAAGACCAAAGGATCATCCGATCATTGGGACAAGATGGATCTTCAGAAACAAGCTAGATGAAACAGATAATGCTATAAGAAACAAGGCCAGACTAGTAGCTCAAGGATACAACCAGGAGGAAGGTATTGATTTTGATGAAACATTTGCTCTTGTTGCTAGACTTGAATCTATTAGAATGTTTTTAGCATATGCAAGCTATATGGATTTCAAATTATATCAAATGGATGTTAAAAGTGTCTTTTTAAATGGTTTTATAACTGAAGAAGTTTATGTAAAACTGTAAACACCCCAAATTTTCACCCTCATCCAGTGTTTGTCCATTTCATGTGTCATTGCATATCATTGCATGTATTCTGCATATTATTCCATCGCATTGCATAGCATTGCATGTCATTGCATTTCATTGCATTTCATTTTCGAGATCCAGCACTCCTATTTCAAAACATTCAATCCATATTTGAATTTTAAAGCTTTTATTTCAAAATCAATTTCAAAACCTGGGTTTTTATTCAATACTCTGTCATTTTCCAACCCCAGGACTTTATATTTCGAAATATTTTCTCAAGAAAACAATCTGGATTCATTTCAAATTCAAATTTTAATCGATTTCAATTCACAGATGAGACCCATTGAGGTGGTGTCGCTTCTGAATTTCTCTATTCATCAAATTTCTCAAATTTTTGAAAGTTTCAGTCCGATCAGGACTCTGTCCCAGAGTCCAAATCCAGTCAAAAATCTGTTTTGAAGTCTGTGTACTTCCATCTTCAGTCTTTTTCGGTTGTTTTCAAAATTTAGGTCATTTTACAGAGTCCAGTTAGTTCATGACTCTATTTTAGAGTTCGGTCGAGTTAGGAGTCTAACCCTGACTGTGTTTTCTGACTTATTTCATCATTTCTCGATAAAATCTTTCGAAAATTCTTTCATTTGAATTCTAAAATTTAAGATCTCAGAGTCCTAAGAGTTCAGGATTCTAATTCGGAGTTCCAGTTTGCTTGAGACCCTATTTTCAAAGATCTTGAATTTCAAATGTCGATTTTAACCCTTTTTCAAAGCCATTTTCAGTGTTTATTTCAAAAAATTTTAAAATTCGATGTGGGCCCACTCAGTTGGCACCATATCCAGAGGAGTTCTAACCTAGTTAGGACCCTATGCCATTTCAAAAATTATAACTTTGAAGTTTGTCTTTGAAAATCCTTTTGAAAACTCCTTCAATTTCAAGTTTTAAAATCGCTTTTTGAAAAACTCAAGCAGGGCCCATTCGGGGTGGCGCCATATTCGAGTCAGTCAGGGCTAGACTAGGGTTAGTTGATGTCTTGGTTAGTGTTAGAGGTTTATAAGAGTCAAAACCATTTTGAAAAACTCATTTTGAAAGTTAGTTTTTAAAACTAGTGTTTTTAAAAGGTTTTTAAAGGTGTTTTAAAAAGCCAAATGTAGAAAATGCCAAGTGGCATTACATTTGGGGATTTTTTTAGGAAAGTCTAGGGGTTAATTAGGCACTAGTTTAGATAATTTAGGCTAGGGGTAGTTAGATCTTTCCACCAAAAAATCGCCCCCCCCCCCCCCCCCCTTGTTAGAGTCCAAAAAAATTCAAAATTCCCAATTTTTAAACCTAAAAAAATTCTATAAATAGTCTCCATAGGGGGGTCGATTTTTCCAACTTGCTCTCCTTGGGATTCTTGGAGCTTCTCTCTCCTCTCCAGCCCTTACTCCATTGCAGCCACCTCAAGGTAATTATTTTGTTTAAATTTTTAGCTTTTATTTCATGTTTTTAATAGTTTTAAATCAATTTTAGCCATTAATACCTCATATTTCATGGATTAACCATGGTTTCACCTCAAGAACCATCAAGAATCAGCAAGAACGATCCAAGAAGGTGATCTAACCCTGTTTTGGGTGATTTACAGGGATTTTAATCCATTAGAATTGATTTTAATATGATTCTTTATATTATTAACCAATAAAATATATGATTTACCCTTTTAATGGGTTAAATCTATGTTTTAAAGGTGATATCAAATTCCAGCCATTGATTCCCTGTTTTTATTTTATTTTCATAGTTTATTCATGTTTGTTTTACGTTCTATAGCATAGAAATAATTTTTATTTTATGTTTTATGGTTTTTTTATTGATTTACATTAGTTAATGCATGGTTTTCCAAGTTTCTTAAATTTCTGTGTGTTTTAGGTTTAGAACAGTAAAGATAATGTTATTTTGGATTGAAGTACTCATTGTTTATTTCTGATTTTTTTATATGTGATGCATGCATGATTATTGAGTCTCTCTCTTTCTCTCTCTCTCCCTTTAGCTCTCTCCTCCTCTCTCCTTTGCTGGACAACCCACAACAGCTCTCCCCTTTGCTGCAACTTCCAGCCCTACCACTTCCAGCCGGCAGCCACCACACAAGAGGTCTTCCTTCAGCCGGCGCAGCACCATCTCTTCCAAAGACACCTCCAGGTTGCTCCAACCTTCCCAACCTCCCTCCTTGGTCCAGCCAGCAGTCGTTCCAGCCAGCAGCATCCAAACATCATCTCCATCGGGTGCAGCACCATTTGCTCTAGCGCCTCATCACCTACTGAAGCTCCTTCAACCTTGGTTCTAAGCACCCATTGCTGCAGTCTTTGTTCCAGCAGCAAGGCCTCCACCTTCAAACCTCCTTCAACTTTGAAGAGGCTCCAGTCGGCATCCAACAACCAAGGTAATCCCTACGGCTCCCACAGTTCCTCTTTCAACCGAATATATCACTTCCGAAGGTAGGATCCCTCATTGTGTCAAAATTTTCATTACATGCTATGTGTTTGCTTTCCTTTCATTCGTATATTTCATGTTTTGGCTATCAAGAGTAAAGAATTCGTCCAATCAATGGATCGAATCCTCCCTTCTTGTAGCTACAAAAAAAAAAGGAAAAAGCATGATTCATATGCCCTGTTCATCTTTGTTTTATTTTTAATACTCTCATATAGGTAACATGTGCTAGGGATCATACGTATTTCATTTAGTTGTTTAACATTGATTCCAACAGTTTCATTAACATGTGTTTTTTAGTTTGTAAAGGCAGATTCAGGTGTCCAGTCCAACTATGATTTCATGTTCAAAATTTTGTTTATAATTTCTGAGTTTTTCATGAAAGATGTACTTATGAGTTTGGGATTTCATGTAAAAAATCCAGATTGATTTGATAAATACCATCCTAATTTAAAAATCAAATCTCAAACCGGGATTCTGCATTTCTGGAACTTCTAGTTTCTGCTTTAGCAGAATTAAACCTCCGGCGCCACCCTTGTGGGATATCCGGATTTTCCTACAAAAATCACAGTGGATTCATAATGAAATCTACTAGTGATCTGGAAATTTTGAAGTTTTTCCAAGTAATTTTGACCTCTGTCAAAAATCGGATTTCCCAGACTCATGGGAAAATCTCGATTTTCCTTCATCAGGGTATAGACAGACCTTAATGCACCGAGTCCACCCAATCCATAGACTTTATGCAAAAACGTTCAAAAGGAAAGTTGTTCCTAACATTTTTTCCTATCATTTCCCAAAATTTGGGAATTTTTTGAACTGTTTTAGTGTTTTTCCCGAAATTGTATTTTCTGTCTGACAGATTTCAATATTCCGAAATTCCAGAGATTTAGGTCTCTGATAACAGCGTGACTTTTTCCAAAATGTAACCCGAATCCCAGTTATGTAAAAATACAAAATTTTTATCTGTTTGTCAGGGACATTTTCCCACAATTTTAGCCTTTACCCATCTGCTTATTATTTTTCCTATATTTTCTACCGAAAACTGTCTGTTTCCTTCATTTACTGGAGTCGTCGGATTCTGATCCAACTTGTCGGAGTGACACAGATCCGACCATAGGTCAAAACCAGAAAGTGTAAAAGGAAGAAATCCTTGCCTTACTGTCCTATGTCACACCATAAAATTTGGGAAATGTTTATGTAAGTTTGATATCCAAAATCTCCTTTAGAATCAACATTTTAGGCAAAAATCATAAAATTTAGGGTTTTTATTTAAATTTCTATATTTTAAAATACAAAACAAATAGATTTTCGAGCTCCATTATGTTTTTAAGGATATTTTAGGTGTCCATGACAAATTTGGCTTAATTCCAAGTTCATTTGCTCCATGTGTTAGTTTATCTTTAAGTTCAGAAGCGAAAATCAGGTTAAATTTGATATTTTATGATATTTTCACCTTTTTAGGGTTTTTATCATATACATGAGCATGTATAATCATATTAGGGTTAATTTCAATGTCATTGGCATTTCACATTTTCTATTTTTGCAAAATTTATTTCAGAAAACCTTGGTTTCAAGGCCTTAGTCTTGTTATCGGGGGTATTTTGGTCATTTTGACCTAATTTCGAAATTTTAATTTATATTTCTCCAAAATTTCATGCATATCATCATATTTTATCATATTATGTTTGATTTATTTTATTTGATTTTCAAAATTCCGAAATTTACAAAAATTCTTTCAGAAAACCCTGATTTCAAGGTCATTAGGGGCATTTTGGTCATTTTGACCCAAATTTCGAATTTTCAAGTTTATTTTCGGAATTTTATTCATTATTTATCATGTTTATATCAAAAGGGGGTATGATTTTGTGTTTATATCTGAATAATATCCGATAATTTCCCATATTTTCGGATAAATTCAGAAAAACCTACATTTTTGTGCTAACCTTGTTTTCTAGTTTTGCAGGAACATTCAAGAAGAAGATTTAGCTCTTATTTCTTTTATTTCAATTCAATATAAAAATCAATGTAATATTTGGAATAAGAGTTACTTTTCTGCTTAGAATAGGGCCGCATTGCATATACTTTAATTTCTGCAAAATTCCAATATCTGATATATGATCCATGTGCATTTATTTCAAATCTACTATGGTTTACACGAATGGCACGTGCACAAGATTTTATGGAGTTTATAAACTCCGTGGGATTTGTATTTATGGCCATTAGTTGATATTTTGAAATGATCTTTTTAAAACAATTATTTTCAATAAACTTTGGAAAATCGTCAACCAAAAATATAAAAACCGACTTTCCACAAAGTGGTAAGTACGGGTCGAATCCTCAGGGAACAGGAATTAAACACAATATTTCTAGAAAATTTAATTTATTAATGACAAATATCAATCTACAATTATAAAGTTAATACAACTACAAATAATCAATAAAAGAAAAGTAATCAAGCAATCAGTCTTCTGCTCCACGCCAAGGGTATTTCCGTCTTTTCGCCACGTAGAGAATCTTCTCACTTGGTCAATAACCCTGGACACTAAATATGCTTTTCAACCTAAAAATGCAGAAAAATACAAAGTTAGTTTTCTATTCTAACAATTAAAACAATAACTAAAACTATTTCTAATTTTACGAAAATTACAAAACAAATGCTATTTATCAAGCAAAAATTAAATAAAATACTAAATTAATTCTAAAATTAACCAATTTAACTCTACTAATGCTGTATGATGATGATGCAACTCCTAAAATGCAGAAATTATTGAAAACAAGTCTAAATTGCTGAAACTAAGAAAATTACGAAACTGCCCATAACTAGTATAAAATAGCATTTTGACAGGTTATCGGAAAACCACTGTTTGACAGGGCAAATGAGGTCCGATTTTCCCGAATTTTGTTCTGTTCTGCAACTGACAGATTAAACAATCTGACAGTTTTTACAGAATTGAAAAACAGTGTCTGGAACTCCAGATATAAGCGTTTCAAAACTGGGAAAAATCAGGATATCGAAAGTCCCAAAATTAAAAAACCAGAAAAAGCGGTTTTCACAAAACACTTAAAAATCAGACCAAATCAACTCCGAATGAGCTGAAATTTGGTATGCAGTCAAACAACACGTCTAGCAAGTGAATAGAATAAAAATGTTTGGAAAACACATAATTTTTGTACAGAAAATAAGGCTGGTGCGACAGGTCAAAAATCTGGTTTTGATTTGAGTGCACTATTCACTATTTGAACTATTTTACTCTCTAAGAATGTAATCTACATGCAATGCAAACTTAATTAATCCTATATAACTGATTATATGCAGATGATAACTATAATGAAGCTAAATGAACTCTACACGGAATATGATATGCATGTTATGACTATGCACTAAATGAAATACTAATGCAATTACAATCAATACACTAAATAATATAGTTAAATATATGACTAAATGATATATGCTCTATAAACTAACTATACTAACTAACTAATCAACAAACGGTAAACTAACAAACACCAATCAAATCGACAATTAGAAATTTTGGCTAAACAATTAAAGAGATAACTACATTAGCTAATCTAAAATCGCTATAAGTAAATCAAAAACTTAGGGAACTAAAATGGGCCAATGGGACACGTGTTCGACTAGGACTAGGGTCGGTTGACTCCAATGGACTCGGTTTAGGCTTAGCTAAGGGGGGTTAACTTGGGTAGGCTCGAGTTAGGTTTGACTCAACTCGGTTTAGGTTTGGGCTCGGCTAGGTTTGGTCTCGGGTTTGACTTGATCAACTAGGTTCGAATAGGATAAGGTAAACTCGGTTGACCCACTAGGTTTAGACTAGGGTTTGGGTCTTGGTTGAACTCGGATTGGATTAGGTAGGCTCGGTTTGACCTTAGCTAAGGTTGGGTTGGGTTTGGCTAAGGTTGACTCGATCTCGGGTTGGTCTTGACTTGGACTTAGTCTTGACTAGGACTAGGTCTAGGTCTAGGTCTTTGCCTAGACTTGGTTAGGGTTGGTCTTGGACTTGACTAAGGTTGACTCAACTTGGTTTAACTTAGGTTAGGATTGACTTAGACTAGAGTTGACTCGACCTAGGCTCGGTTTGGGTTTTACCTAACTAGTTGGGTTCGGGTTTGGGTTAACTTAGTCAACTAGGTTCAGTTGACTTAAGTAGACTCGGTTTGCCTTGGATTAGAGTTGATTCAACCTAACTTAGGTTTGACTAGGATTAGGTCTAGGTCTTTGACTCGGTTCAAAGGGGATTTAGAATAGGGGTTGACTCGACTAGGCTTGACTAAGGTTGGGCTTTGGTCTTAGACTCGACCTAGGTGTGGTTTGACTAGACACGGTTTTGGGAAAACCAATAACCTTCCGAATTACAATTAATAACCAATTTAGAAAGTTGAAGAGATAAAACCGTCCAACCTAGAGAGGAGTTGAAATATTTAATAACATTTAAAAATCAACTTGGAAAGTGGAGAAAGTAAATCTATCCAACTCAAGGGATTTAATACGTTTCCTTATTGGGTTTTACCAATCAATTTGGGAATTGAAGCAATCCAACCTAGAGACTCACACGGTTTTATCCTTCCAACAAAACTTTAATTAACTTTTACTCCTTTCTTAAAATCGTGTGCACCTCTTTTAGAAGGAAATTGGAAATTTCAAATTTTGTTTCCCAAATTAATTGTAAACATTAATTCCTCTCTATTTTGGAGGGATATCCAAATTCAAACCTTCTTAAATTGCTTTTCACGAAATTAGAGGAGTCAATTTTCCCAAAAACGTTTTCAACCTTAATTACTTGTGTACCCTCCTTCTCAAAAATCGTCCACTCTAATTAAAGTTATTATACTCTAACTACATTAATATCTACCTAGGGCAATGAAAGGACCTAAAGGGAAAACACAATTTTCTAAAAGAAACTTAAATGGTCTACAACGAATTCCAAAACTCACTTAAATGGCTCCTAAAAACGTCTAAAGCAATAAACCCTAATACATGGAACTTAGACAACCTAATTACACTTACCTAACTCAATTAATGACAATTAATAATTTCTAAAAATTCGACCAAGAGCTCAAGGAGAGCTCTAATGGCTGCCGCCCCACCTTGGGGAAGAAGAAGAACTACACGAAAATAAAAAAATAAAATTATAAACTAACGAAAAGCAATAAAACTAAGTAACTACTATTTTGATAAAACTAAGTTAGAAAATACTAAAAATGACTCCTAATTACACAAAAGCTAACAAGAACATCACTATGCTGGAATTAAAGATAAAAAAAAAATAATTAAAACTTGATTTTTATAATTTTCAATAATACACTCAAACACAAAAACGAAAAATGATTAAAACAATTAAATAGCTCAATCCTAAAACAATGGAATGACTAACATCAATTTATGCTACTGTTAACACACTAAACATACAGCAAGCAACACGACTTACCACTGTAAACACCCTTTTAACAAAAATGTAAAGATCGGCTAGAATATCTCTAGCCGATTTTTTTTCTTTTCTTTTTCAAAAATAAAATCAAAACGAAACACAAGCACAACCCACGACTTAGAATAAACTAAAATGAAATTTCCTACTGAGATTTTCAGCAACACCATACAAGACACATGCTGGACAAAACAAAAATATCAAAACAGAAAAATATTTTTGCAAAAATCAAGAATCGACTAGAATAAGTCTAGCCGATTTTTGGATTTTTATTTTCAATTAAAATCAAATGCAACCCACACACAAAACCGACTAAGATGAATCAAAATAAACACTTTCTTTATGGGATTTTCTGTAAAACAACACCAAGAACACTTATGACAAACTTGAAAAATCGGCTAGATGAAGATCTAGCCGATTTTTATAAAAAGGATGAAAAAATTAATAAAAACTCGATTCCAACGAATCAACCAAACACATAAACCTAATCTAACGTGCTGGTCTATGCACGAATGCTACTCTAAGGTTGAAACAAAAAGAAAACTAAGAAACACACAGAAAATAACAAAACAAAATCCACACACCAATCGGTTTTATCTAGAAGAGAAGGAAGAAGAAGACCTACCTGTTGGAAGATCCGACGACCGGGGGGATGAAGAAGACCGGACCGTGGCTGGAGATGGACGTCCTATACCGTTCGAGAATGCTGTACTTCACCAAAATCGGTACCTTTTGCAGCTGCTACACGTTGGAGATCCACCGACGATGGAAAGTGAGCCGATTCGCGATCGGAGGGTGTAGAAAGCCGGATGGAGGTAGGGCCGGCTCACCTTGGTGGTGTGTTGCGCACTCCCGCCCAAGGTTAATGGTCTCCACCTCTGCTACACCTGCAAAAGTACAGAAAAGGGGTGAAAAGACAGCAAGGAACAAGAAAGAAATGAAAAGAAACGAAAGAAAGCTCGAAAATATGCTTGAAAATCAAGCATAGGTCGATCTTCAATGGCCAACACGTGGGAAAGATGGAGAGGAAAGAGCTGCTGCTGTAGAGTCACTGTAGGGGGCGTCCAAACACAGCCAAAAGACGCCTAGGGCTTCTCTAAAAAGTATATTTATACTTTTTGGAATTTGCAAAAAACAATGTTATAAAAAATATATTTTCTAGGCGCCTCTTTCTGGGGGGTTTTCAGAAAAACTTTTTGAAATGGATCTGGATAGGCGTGTGGGTTGGGTTTTGGACTTTTAAAGAGTTGATCCAAGGTCCAATTAACCTAATTGGGTCGGGTATGGATCCGATCCACCTCAAAATCCGTGCCTGAACACTGAAATAGCCATAACTCTCTCATTTTAACTCCGATTTTTCTGAAATTCGAACCATAGCCCCTTACTATCAAAACACATCTAAACATGGGTTTAAAACCTTAAACTTGATACAAAATGCATGAAAACTTGTTTACATGATGTGCATTTCATGCATCATCAGCCATAGTCAGAAAACGAAGAAAACCAAGATTTATGATCTTTATATTAGCCACATTCAGCCTACACTCTTAGGCTAACTTCAAAAATGCACTGCATTTTTCAAAACTTCAAAAGGATTTATCAATTCCTCAATGAAGATCCCTTTTCAAATTCATATTCATTCATTCATATTATTCAAATTGCATTATTTTCTAATTCATTTTCCAATTTCAATTTCAGAAAATTCAGTTTTCTCAAGAATTTCCAAGTCTTTCTCATGATCTGATTTTCTCAAAATCCTAAGTTTTCAAAAGAGATTTCAAGGCATTTCCTAAGTTCAAACCAAAATTTTCCAATGTTTTAAAATTCTCAACTTTCAAAGTCTCAAGTTTTTAAAAAAAAAAATGATTTTCTCAGATTTCCCACTTTCTCGAGAACCCAGTTTCCTGAGAATCCATTTTTCATTTCAAAAGTCATTTTCCAATGAATTTCGTAGATTTCCTCAGAATTCTCAAATCCATTTTCTTAGAAAAGAAATTCCAAATTTCAAAAATCGATTTTCCCCAAGATTCAAGTTTTACTAAGAATTCATTTTCCAATCAAATTTCTGATTTCTAATGAAATTCAATGATTTTCCCAGGGATTCCATTTCCAGTACTTTTCCAATCATTTTCCAACATATTTCAATTTTCCAAAGCAAACATCATGTTTCTCAAACTTGCATTATTTTCAAAATTTCATAGCACAAGCCTGATTCTCTATGCATTCTAGGAAAAATAGAGTATAATTTAGATATTTGAGTCAAGTTAAAGCACATAATTGATCCTTGGTTCAATTACCTCTGGTAAAGGCGCCAGGAACGGTTGAACCTCGTACCGACAGGCGGATCCCATTCCACGGAATTTTCTCGCAAATTTTAAAAATGGAGGCGAGTTAATTTTCAAAACAATTTTCAAAACTTTGGTCGAGTTTGACTCGCGAAATTCGTTTCTCTCTCGCAAGGGAGGGGAAATTTTTTGCGATGATAACAGGTTTGGCGACCGAGATGGGACCTGTCTTCATCTAATCAATTATGTGCTTTGACTTAGCTTAGTTATCAAAATCGTGCAATATAAACTGTCAGCTTTTAATTTCTGATATCATGTGAACCTAGGAGCCTAGACTTGAACCCAACTGACATGGATTGCATGTAGACTAGGCATGGTTTGGTAGGACCATATTGAGGAGAATTATGCATGCTCACTTAGACTTTGGTCTGAAATACAACACTCCTCATTCTAGGAATTGTATGAAAACAATGCTTGCTTCTTCAAAAAAAATTCAAAATTCTCTCTCTTTAGGACTTAGAGCCCTCTGTTTGTCTGCATGTGATCATTTTTCAAAAACCACCCCACCTATGTCTACCCGGTCTTCATGTTGCTGGGCTCTCTTCCAGAACCATAGTTCAGGACAAAGCCTCACAACTGGGCCACTTATTTGGGCTAACGCCCCCCTGCAACGTACCAAGGGCCATAGTCCAACGTATATCGGCAGGCACTTAAGGATGTTGGAAAAACACAAGCCTAGACCCGAAGATGAGTTTTATGCCACGTACATTGAGCCTCGGCTCGAGTATATCGGCATAGCATGATTGGACACAGTTGATTTGAGCCTAGAGTCAGGATTAGGATCCTAAAGCTCTTTCAAAATCAATGCATTTAGAGTTGGCTTCTTAAGGATTGTTGTATATGCATAATTGTTTGTGATTGAATGTATGATATTCATTTTCCTCTTATTTTCTTATATTTTTCCAATTTTTTCCAAAATATCAGACAATTTTCCAAAATACCTCATTTTCCATCTTTTGTGAAATATCTCCCTTTTCTCAAAAAACCCCTGGATGATTTTTCCAAATTATCCACCTTTTCTTCAAAACTCCAGGAGATTTTCTATTCTTTCGTTCCTCTGGACTTCGAATTTCCAGCTTTCATTTTATCCTGCCTGCAATTTTCAAAGTTCTTGTATTTTTCCAATGTCTAATTCCAATATTCCTATCTTTCAGTCCAATGGCATCCAGTCAGCTCGACTCTGTCTTTCCTGAGGGTCACATCTCCTACGAGGTGCGACAAAGTCTTCCCGAGCATCGAGCTCTTAGCACCGGACCCTTCTTCCCCCGGTGGTACTATGTCTGGTTCAAAAACTTTTCTCGTATGTTTCTTGACCATTTGAGCGATTACGGGTTGGAGCTCGCATCTGCAGTAGGAAAGTTGACAGTCAACGACAATTTGATCCATGCGCTGGCAAAGCGATGGAATCCGCGTACCTACACATTCTGGTTTCTGTGGGGCGAGATGACACTATTGATAGATGAGTTTTCAGAGATCATGGGACTGCCTGAGCCAGTCGGTCAGCCTGGAGATCCGTTAGAGCAGCAGTTTCTGATCAATGTCAAGGGTCTGGACCCCAAAGATGTTGTAGCTCGCATGATAGGACGCAAGTCTTGGCCACTGATTGAAGAAAATGGGAATGAGTACGTGAGCCTGATCGAGATCTACCGTCAGTATGGAGAATTCGCAGAAGTCAGCTCGCTGTCCAGAACAGCTCGAGAGAGAATTCAGCATGCGATGATTTTGTGCATTGTGGGACTTGCTTTCTTTCCAGACAGACAAAACTATATGGATGTCAGAATAGTTCAGCTTCTGAGGAGATGGAAAAGTCGACAGACCAACCGTCTTTCGATAGCCATGGCCGCGCTTGCTTTTTTATACAGAGGACTGACCCGCTTCACACTTGGAGAGTCCATCCTAGTCGAGGGATGTACTTATGCTCTTCGGTCTTGGTTCCTTCAGCATGTGCCGACCAGAGCTAGTTCGTTCAGATACAACGGCAAGGAACTTCTTCCAGTTGCGCGATACCGATTCATGATCGATTATCTACAGGAAGAAGAAGTGGTATGGGACTATTTTGATCGAGAATTATCGCCTCCCAAATACACTTATGCATATGGCAAGAGATTCAAGTTGCTTGGTCCATTCTTCTGTGCTTACTATCATCCGGAGCGGTGTGTTCGACAATTTTCTCAAAGACAGAAGCACATAGAGATGCGGCTGCTATCAAGAGTCGTGCCAGAGTTCAACCTTACATCAGCACAGTGGTCCGAAACATACCATTCTGCCAGATATGGCTGGGACTCTTTTGTTACTCTTCACCTTTTTCCCGGCCCTCGTGTCTCTGCTAGTTATAAAGAGCGGTGGCAAATTGTCTGTCTGCCCCCTCTTTCCCAAGTTTATTATTGATACAATCATGTTTTCCTTTCAATAAATAAAAATCTTGCAAATTCTTCAATTCTTGGTTTGACGACCTCGCCTAGGTAACAAGGCATAGTTTTCAGTTGTTTATTTTCTTTGCAAAGGAATGACAATGCAATTGTCGTAATCCCAACGATGACTCAATCCCTAGTAATGGGATATTCTTTCAATTGTCTACCAAAATTCTCAGCAAATATTCTCTTCCAATTAAAATCTCTTTCAAAAGCCTAATCATCAATTTTGCCCTGTAGAGAGCATTCGTGATATTTGATGGTTCAGACAAGGTCAGGGAAGAAAACTGCACCAGTCGAAGGCATCGCATATTCAACAGCCTCGGACGAAGAGATGGATTCCCCACGCTCGGGCAAAAATCAAGAGCAGCAGGTTGAGGATGACATGGATCCTCAGATATATGCCATGTTCAAAAGATGATGAGCAAGATGTTGGTAGAACAAGCTGAAGCCAGTGCAAAGAAGACCCAAGTCAAGCAGAAGGCAAAGGTCCAGGTAGTCAAAAGGGTTTTGAAGTTGTCTAAGAAGCCTATTCAGGATGCTGATACAACAAATGAAGGGAAATCAGTAGAGGACACTGATGAAGAATATGAAGCTCAACAAGCATTTCAAAGATCCCCTCATAGACAAGGGGTAACCTATAAATTGAAGAGTCAAGCAATGGATGATCTAGTTCAAGTGCAGTTGAAGAAAATGGTTGAGGTGATTAAAAATTTGCAAGACCGTGACAAGGGCAAGAAGGTCTTCGCGAGGAAAAACCTCTACGAAGGCATCACTCTTATCAGGAATAATCAAGATCCAAAAAAGAAGATGAAGTCTGCCTTCTTCGTTAATGCCAACCGCGATGATTGCAAAGATAGCAAAAGCAATCATACAAGTCAGAAAGAGAAATCTTCTAAGCAGAGTGGAAAATTGAGTCAACAGAAAGAAAAGATAAAGCGGGACAACTGGGGTTACGATCGCCAGTTTACTCCTCTCGAGCAGTCTCTCGATGAAATCCTTGAATATATGTTGGCCAAAGAATTGGTAAAACTCCCAAAAGTCACAAATCCTCCCACAATCATGGGAAGATTTATGGACCAGTTCTGCAAATTCCATCGGGCGGTAGGGCATGATACCGACCACTGTTTTGTCTTCAAGAACATTGTCCAAGATTATATCGACAAGAATTTCTTTATTGAGAATGAGAAAGAATATTGGTCAACTATCTCGGCCAAGTCTCAACAGAAGTCAAGCAATCAGCAAAAAGTACAACATGACGATCGGAACCAGGACCGCAAGATGGCCCCATTGGATCAAATACTCGAGAGTTTTCTGGAATACATGCTCACAAAAGATATGGTCGGATCTCTAGAGGCTCACTTTACTCTTTCTATCGATGATTGCAATCATGATAACTATTCAGAGGGATCTAAGGGCCAAAAAGGAAAGTTCTCCAACAATGATAAGCCTCTTCAATCTAGTCCTCAGCATAAAGAGAAAGGTCAAGAAAAGCCAAAGCACAAGGATTGGAGAAAGGATCGAAAGTTCACCCCTCTGGATCAGACACTAGAGAGTGTTCTGGAATACATGCTCACAAAAGATATGATTCGTTTACCTAAAGTAGCTGATCCTGCAACAGTCATGGGCAAATTCAAAGAAAAATTCTGTAAATTTCATCGGGCAGTAGGGCATGACACTAAGAACTGTTTCGTCCTGAAGAACATCATTCAAGATCGCATCGACAAGATCCTTGTTGAAAATAAGGAAGATACCAGTTGACCATCCTGATCAAGTTTTCCAAGAAACTGATAATGTCAAGGCTATGTCATCTTTAATTATTTTGCTTTTGGTCATTTTAAAAGGACAATACAGTCTCAGTTTTCTTACCAACTTGTTATTTCTCTTCAATGATTGAATAAATTACCCATTTTCCTCATAAACTTGATGTCACCTTTTATTCTCCTTCTCTGCAAAATGTTATTTCATGAGGAATGACCCTCTTCAGAGTCCCAGAATCAATCCAAAGTCAGAAAGCATTCTTCAAATATCAATTACTTATCCTTTCATCCAACTTCTCACTCCCAAGTTATATTGGGCCATTATTTTGAAAATTGTCTTCAAAACATCCTGTATGCAGGCAGGATCAAACAAATCTCTTATTTTGCATGCATGTGCATTCATTTACATCATTTTGCATACATTTGCATTTACATGCATTCATTTGCATCCATTTACATTCATTTGCATCAAATTCATTTTCCCTTCAGGTTAAGGGATAAACCTAAACTACCCATTCAGGATAAGGGATAAATCCTGAGACCCCGACAGTTGTCTAAGTCATCGTGAGGATGAAGATTGAAAATCTCTCATCAGAATCAGTTGGGTAAGATTTTCAAAAACCAGTGTTCGTACTGGTAAAATTTTCTAAATCTAGTGTTCGTGCTGGTAAATTTTCAAAATACAGTGTTCGTGCTGGTAAGATTTTCAAAAACTAGTGTTCGTGCTGGTGAAATTTTCTAAATCCAGTGTTTGTGCTGGTAAATCTTCAAAATCCAGTGTTTGTGCTGGTAATTCTTCAAAAAACAGTATTCGTACTGATCCATTTTCAAAATCCAGTACTTATACTGGTTCATTTCCAAAATCTGGTATTCACACTGGTACATCTTTCAAAATCCAATTGTTATTGGTCGGACTTTCAAAATCCAATTTTTATTGGTCAAACTTTCTAAATCTGGTTTACTGGTTAATGTTTTCAAACCTAATCCATGCTAGTCTAGTTTTCCTTCAGGATTCGAGTTTCGACTTGAATTTCCTTTCCTTCTAACCGATCTAGTTTTCCTTAGGGATTCGAGTTCCGACTCGAATTTTTTTTCTTCTAATTAGTCTAGTTTTCTTTCGGGATTCGAGTTCCGACTCAAATTTTTCTTCCTTCTAACCGGTCTAGTTTTCCTCTGAGATTCGAGTTCCGACTCAATTTTTCTTTCCTTCTAATTAGTCTAGTTTTCTTTCGGGATTCGAGTTCCGACTCGAATTTTCTTTCCTTCTAATTAGTCTAGTTTTTCTTTGGGACTCGAGTTCCGACTCGAATTTCCTTTTCGTCTAACCGGTCTAGTTCTCCTTCGGGATTTGAGTTCTGACTCGAATTTTCTTTCCTTCTAATTAGTCTAGTTTTTCCTTCAGGATTCGAGTTCCGACTCGAATTTCCTTTCCTTCTAACCGGTCTAGTTTTCCTTCAGGATTCGAGTTTCGACTCGAATTTTTCTTTCCTTCCAATGGATCTAGTTTTCCTTCGAAGATTCGAGTTTCGACCTGAATTTTCTTTTCCTTCTAAATTGGTCTAGAAAATTAGAGTTCCGACTCGAATTTCCTTCCAAATCCAATTCAAATGTCTAGAATTGGTCTAGAAAATTAGAGTTTCGACTCAAATTTTCTTTCAAAACCCAATTCATTTAGTTTTGCCTTAAAGATTTGAATTCTGATTCGAATCTTCCCTCAAAACCCAGTTTAGCACCTGGTCCATTCAAAGCTCACAAGTTGAATCTTTCCTTCTTAGACTCTGGTCCCTAGGTTAAATTCCTATGGAATTGATAGTTCGTAGGTCGAACCCCTACGGAACCAATGTGATTTGTAGGTTGAACCCCTTTCAAACCAGTCTCATCCTAAAAAAAAATCGATCTGTAGGTTGAATTCCTATTGATCCTTGATTCTTAGGTTGAACCCCTTCGAAACTAATCCCACTGCCAAAAATTTGATCTGTAGGTTGAAGTCCTCCTGATCCAATATTCTTTACGGTCTTTAGGTCGAACTCCTTTTGGATTGGTATTTTTCAGATATTTGATCTGTAGGTTGAAGTCCTCTTGATCCACGTTCTTAGGCTGAATTCCTATTGAATTCATGTTGTTCCTAGCGAACCAATGTCGTTCTCAATAGAACCAATGTCATTCTTAGGATGATTTCCTATTGAACCCATGTTGTTCCCAATAAACTAATTTCCAATTTCGGCCTTCGGGTCAATCAATTTCAAAATTTCCAATTTCCAATTTCTAAATTCAAATTTCTAAATTCAAAATTCTAATTTCCAATTCCAATTTCGGCCCTTGGGCCACCCAATTACCAATTTGAGACCTCCGGGTCAACCAATTTCCAAATTTCTAATTTCAACCTTCGGGTCAATCAATTTCCAAATTTCCAATTTCAGACCTCCAGGTCAACCAATTTCCAAATTTCTAATTTTGACCTTCGGGTCAATCAATTTCCAAATTTCCAATTTCGACCTCCAGGTCAACCAATTGTCAAATTTTCAAATTCGACTTTTGGGTCAATAGATTCCAATTTCGACCTTCGGGTCAATCAATTTCCAATTTCCAAATATCAATTTCCAAATTCCAAATTTCCAATTTCCAATTTCAAATATCAAATTTCAAAATTTCAATTTCCAATTTCGACCATTTTGGCCACCCAATACCAATTTTAGTCATTTCCTCTTGCGAGAGACCCTTTTTACAGGGAGAGTTCAAGGGAGCTCGTTCTCTTCGCATGCTATCCTTTGTTCACCTAGCCCCTTTTCAGGGAGAGTTTGAAGGGACTCGTGTCTATGTGAACCATTTGCAAAACAAAATTCCAATTTCATACAAGGAACCCTTAGTTCAGGGAGAGCTTCGATGGAAGTTCGCTTTCCTTGTGACCATAATTTCGTACTAGGCCATTTCATCGTGAAGGACCCTCTTTTCAGGGAGAGTGTGATGGACTCGCTCCTTCATGACCAATTCACCGACCTCACCATTATCGGCCCCCTTTCCATAAGAGAAGCCTAATGTTAGGAAGTTTTGACGAAAGCTTAATTTCTCTTCGAAAGTTCATTTTGCAAACACCTCCTCTTCAGGGAAGAGAGGAGTAATTCTTATTTCCAATTTCTGAATCTTATCCTTTGGGGAAAGGAGAAGAAAATTTTTGTCATGGATGCGTTGCGTTGTGCTTCAAATACTCGTTTCCATAAAGGATTTCAAGAAAATCTTGCCAATTTGTCATTAAATATTTGTTGATTTCAAAATTTTTTATTGCACAAAAACATTACCTCAGAATACTTTCAGTATTATTTCCGAAAGGTCAAAGCTTTCGTGAAAAAGGATTCAAAATTCAAATTCTTTCTATTGGCCAACCAAAAGGATGAAGAATAAATCCTCGATATGGCCAGCAAAAAGAAATTCAATGTTGTTGCAAAGCCATAAGTGATCAGTATTGATCGCAGTCAATGGCACATTTTTAAAGATCATTCTTGGAAAATAAAGCAGTCGAAATATCTTGGGTGATACAGAAAAATCCATTAAATCCCTATATCTCCTCAATCACCTAAGCTGCAATTAAATATCTGCAAAAGGGATCTCTCAATTGTCATCAAGATGAAGGCGAATTAGGCGAGTAGACCCCCGGGGCCAAAGAAGATTTGAATCATCTCCAAGATTACGGAGTTTGTGACGGATCCTTCCATAGAAAGTTCAGAGCACCGTCAAGATAAAGGCGACTGCGATGAGCCTCCCGACAAACCCTAAAAGATATTTAATTTCCGCTATCATCAAGAGATTTCCAACCAATGAGCCAATAACCGTCGATATAATCCCTGAGAGAAAAAGAAGGATCGGAACATCTCCAAGATGAAGGAGTTTGTGACGTACCCTTCCAAAAAAAAAAAGAGAAAAGTCAGGACATCTCCAAAATGAATGATGATGTAATAAAATCCCCAAAAGCCTAAGGGAGCTCTAATTTAGCCAAAAAAGAAAAAAAAAGTGGGCAGAAAGATCATCATGAGAAAAGAATCCTAGGATATTAAACTGCTGAATCTGTCAAGAATCTTCTTTAAAAATTGTGAAATTCTACTATCAATATTCCTTCACCAATTGCTTTCACAATATCAAGAATACTCTCTTTTCTATTCATATCAAGGAAATTGATAGCCTCCTTGAAAGAAAGTCAATTGCAAGAAATTTGAATTCGAATCTTGATTCTACGAAGTTAAGCCCAGTCGGAGGTAATACTTCAAGTAGAAAAGAGGGAATATTTTCAAAACAATGTGCATCATTTTAAATTATTTTGAATCAACAATAATTTTCAACATTTTGACAATATTTTCTAGCTATCCTGGCGTGAAGCGAGAGCTTGAGGTTCATCTTTGGCGCATCCTGACATCAATTGTTATCCCTTTTAAGGACTTGATAACGGGAGTTTTCAAGATTCCTTCCCTTCTGTTGGTATAATCTGAGCGCATGGGCTCTCAGATTCGCACACTTCCCTGTGTCCCCACTGTCCCGCCATAGACAGTCCAATTTTGGCTTGAGGTTAAGCCACCAATCATTTTCTCGCAAAAGGTCACCAATTTCAAAAGTTATTTAGTCTCAGCAATGAGGCGCCCAAAATCAAACCCCTTTTCAAGCTTTAGGGACCCCAATTTCATCCTTTTGCAAAATCCCCATCGGATTCATTGTGCGGAAATCCGAAGGTTCCATCATGGTTTCTTCCTTCGAGGATTTCATTCATTTTCCGCCCAATCAGGATAAGGGTACAAACCTGAGCCTCCTTTGATGAGGTATTTCATTTTCCGCTTAATCAGGATAAGGGTATAAACTTGAACCTCCTTTGATGAAGTATTTCATTTTCCTCCCAATCAAGATAAGGATACAAACCTGAGCCTCCTTTGACGAGGTATTTCATTTTCCGCCCAATCAGGATAAGGGTATAAACCTGAGCCTCCTCTAAGGAGGTATTTCATTTCCTGATTAGGTTAAGGGTTAAACCTGAGCCTCGTTTAAAAGAGGTATTTCATTTCCCGGTCAGGTTAAGGGTTAAACCTGAGCTTCGTTTCTACACGAGGTATTTCCCGTCCCATCCAGGTTAAGGGCAAAACCTGAATCTCACTTCTTTTGAAGTAAAATTTTCTTCTTCATTCTTCATTTCATATCTACCATTTTCATCAGGGCTAATATTTTCATATCCAGTCAGATCCTTCTAACTGGGGCATTTTTATAGCCCAAATTTGGTGTGTTTTTCTTTGCCACTAAGCTCGTCTTCAAGTCGGCTTAGTAGCAAAGAGGGGCATCTGTAAACACCCTAAATTTTCCACATCCATTCTATAACAATCCTCCTCAGGCAGTGCCAACTCTGTCAGGTCAGTGTAGGAGTCAAACCCCGAGTCAGTTTCAGAAAATCACCATTTTACCCATTTTCATTAGAAAAATTACCATTTTACCCCTAGGTCATCCCAGACCTCAGTTAGTCGGAGTCAACCAAGCTCATTGGTCAGTTCAGGACAGTTAAAATATCAGTCATCTCAAGCTCATCTGAGCTCACAATGAACAGACCATTTTCATTTCTGACCATTCCTGTCAAAATGGGATCATTTCTTCAGAAATAAGCTCATTTCTCATTCAAATCCAAACCAATTGTCTCCGAGTCAGTCATTCCCAGTCAGTCATGTTCCTCAGAGTCTAACTTGAGCTCACCAGAAGTTCAAGCACTCCAGTTTTAGTTCAAAACCATTTTTTTAAGTGTCTAGGAGCCCATTTTAGTCCATTTCAGCTCTTTCAGCTGAAATTGAGCTGAGTTCAATCAGTTGAGCTAATGTTTGGGCCTCAATTTTAGTTCATCTCAGTATTACTGACCTTTGTTTCAGCTCAAACCCAGTTCAGGTTCGTAATTCACTTCATTCTAGCGATCGTTCTGTACCATTTCTCTAAAAATGACAGCTTTTCTTAAAAATTCAGTCGGAAAGGTCAGTTGAGTTAGTATCATTGTCAGCTCATTTAAGTTCTGAAACTCTAAAATCTAGCTCATCCTAGTTCAATTCAGCTTGAACCCCAATTTTCAGTGTCACTCTAGCCCAATAGAGTCCCGAAAACCATTTCTTGAGCTATTTAGCAAATTTTATCAGTTTTTATACTTTTTGAACTGGTACAGCTGCCAATCGGGGTTTAAAATCCAAAATTCTTCATTCAAGGTTTGCATTTCGCATGTCATTTCTCATTATTTCATATCATTTCTCAGCATTTCATAACATTTCATCACATTTCATTTCATTTTCGAAGTCCAGAACTCCAGTTTTATAAATTTCAATCCAGATCGAGTTTTAAAAGCTTTCAGAAATCAATTTCAAACCCCGGGTTTCCAAAATTGATATTTTTACCCCCAGGAGTCTAAATTTGGAAATATTTTCTCAAGAAAAATAATCTGGATTTATTTCAAACTCAAAATTTTGAATTCTACACTGGATTTGCTTCGCAACGGGGTATTGAACTTCAAAATCCGAGCTCGTTTCAAAAACTGCCAAAAATAGCTTGTTTTGTCTAGAAATAAATTTGAAAGTATTTTCTCGAGAAAAACAATCTGGATTTCTTTCAAAATTAAAATTTTCAATTCTATATTGGATTTGCTTCACAACGAGGTATTGAACTTCAAAATCCGAGCTCGTTTCAAAAACTGCCAAAAATAGCTCATTTCGTTTGGAAACTTTCTGAAAAGACTATTTTACCCCTCTAATCGTCAAAATGAATTTCAAAATCAAAATTTGGACCCGCTCTGAGATGACCCATCCATTTGCATTCTCTTGTTTTAATTTATAAGAAAAAAAAATTATCTTTTTCTTTATTTTTTGTTGTTAGTTTTATTTTATTTTATTTATTTATTTATTATTTTATTCTTCCTAAGGTGGGACCCACAAGGTGGTCACCCAAACCTCCAGCCCCCTCTCCTTTCCTTCCTTTCCTTTCTCTTTCCCTTTCTTCTTCCTTTCTTTGCTTTTCTTTTTCTTCTTTCTTTTCTTTTCTTCCCTTTCTTTCCTTCTTCCCTTTCTTTCTCCCTTCCTTTTCCTCTTGCCCAACCATTCACGTAAACTTCTTTGAGCTTTCTTTTCATTAAACCTAGAAAGAACTAAGTATGGAATCAATTAAGCCCTAAGTCCAAAAGAAAAAAACAGGTTTTGCCATACGGCTGCCCCCATCTTTCCAATCTCACGTCTCTCTCTCTCTCTCTCTCTCTCTCTCTCTCTCTCTCTCTCCCTTTAGCTCTCTCCTCCTCTCTCCTTTGCTGGACAACCCACAACAACTCTCCCCTTTGCTGCAACTTCCATCCCTACCACTTCCAGCCGGCAGCCACCACACAAGAGGTCTTCCCTCAGCCGGCGCACCACCATCTCTTCCAAAGACACCTCCAGGTTGCTCCAACCTTCCCAACCTCCCTCCTTGGTCCAGCCAGCAGTCGTTCCAGCCAGCAACATCCAAACATCATCTCCATCGGGTGCAGCACCATTTGCTCTAGTGCCTCATTACCTACTAAAGCTCCTTCAACCTTGGTTCTAAGCACCCATTGCTGCAGTCTTTGTTCCAGCAGCAAGGCCTTCACCTTCAAACCTCCTTCAACTTTGAAGAGGCTCCAGTCGGCATCCAACAACCAAGGTAATCCCCACGGCTCCCACAGTCCCTATTTCAACCGAATATATTACTTCCTATGGTAGGATCCCTCATTGTGTCGAAATTTTCATTACATGCTATGTGTTTGCTTTCCTTTTATTCGTATATTTCATGTTTTGGCTATCAAGAGTAAAGGATTCGTCCAATCAATGGATCGAATCCTCCCTTCTTGTAGCTACAAAAAAAAAAGGGAAAAGGATGATTCATATGCCCTGTTCATCTTTGTTTTATTTTTAATACTCTCATATAGGTAACATGTGCTAGGGATCATATGTATTTCATTTAATTGTTTAACATTGATTCCAACAGTTTCATTAACATGTGCTTTTTAGTTCGTAAAGGCAGATTCAGGTGTCCAGTCCAACTATGATTTCATGTTCAACATTTTGTTTATAATTTCTGAGTTTTTCTTTATAGATGTACTTATGAGTTTGGGATTTCATGTAAAAAATCCAGATTGATTTGATAAATACCATCCTAATTTAAAAATCAAATCCCAAACCGAGATTCTGCATTTCTGGAACTTCTAGTTTCTGCTTTAGCAGACTTAAACCTCCGGCGCCACCCTTGTGGGATATCCGGATTTTCCTACAAAAATCACAGTGGATTCATAATGGAATCTACTAGTGATATGGAAATTTTGAAGTTTTTCCAAGTAATTTTGACCTCTGTCAAAAATCGGATTTCCCAGACTTTTAGGAAAATCTCGATTTTCCTTTGTCAAGGTATAGACAGACCTTAATGCACCGATTCCACCCAATCCATACCCCTTCCGCAAAAACTTTCAACAGGAAAGTTGTTCCTAACATGGTTTCCTATCATTTACCACAATTTGGAAATTTTTAGAAACTGTTTCAGTATTTTTCCTGAAATTTTATTTTCTGTTTGACAGATTTCAATATCCCGAAATTCCAGAGATTTAGGTCTCTGATAACAACATGACCTTTTTCAAACTGTAACGCGAATCCCAGTTCTGTAAAAAGACAAAATTTTCATATGTTTGTCAGGGACATTTTCCCACAATTTCAGCCTTTTACCATCTGTTTACTAGTTTTCCCACATTTTCTACCGAAACTTGTCTGTTTCCTTCATTTACTGGAGTCGCCGGATTCCGATACGACTTGCTGGAGTGACACATCCCCGACCATAGGTCAAAACCAGAAAGTATAAAAGGAAGAAATCCTTGCCTTACTGTCCTCTGTCACCCCATAAAATTTGGGAAATTTTTATAGCAGTTTGATATCCAAAATCCTTTTTAGAATCAACATTTTAGGCAAAAATCATAAAATTTAGGGTTTTTATTTGAATTTCCATATTTTAAAATACAAAAAATTAGATTTTCGAGCTTAATTCTGTTTTTATGGATATTTTAGGTGTCCATGCCAAATTTGGATCAATTCCAAGTTCATTTGCTCCATGTGTTAGTTTATCTTTAAGTTCAGAAGCGAAAATCAGGCGAAAATCAGGTTAAATTTGATATTTTATGATATTTTCGCATTTTTAGGGTTTTTATCATATACATGAGCATGTAGAATCATATTAGGGTTAATTTCAATGTCATTGGCATTTTATTTCAGAAAACCTTGGTTTCAAGGCCTTAGTCTTGTTATCGGAGGTATTTTGGTCATTTTGACCTAAATTTCGAAAATTTAATTTATAATTCTCCAAAATTTCATGCATATCATCATATTTTATCATATTATGTTTGATTTTTTTTATTTGATTTTCAAAATACCAAAATTTACAAAAATTCTTTCAGAAAACCCTGATTTCAAGGTCATTAGGGGCATTTTGGTCATTTTGACCCAAATTTCGAATTTTCAAGTTTATTTTCGGAATTTTATTCATTATTTATCATGTTTATATCAAAAGGGGGTATGATTTTGTGTTTATATCTGAATAATATCTGATAATTTCCCATATTTTCGGATAAATTCAGAAAAACCTACATTTTTGTGCTAACCTTGTTTTCTAGTTTTGCAGGAACATTCAAGAAGAAGATTTAGCTCTTATTTATTTTATTTCAATTCAATATAAAAATCAATGTAATATTTGGAATAAGAGTTACTTTTCTGCTTAGAATAGGGCCGCATTGCATATAGTTTAATTTCTGCAAAATTCCAATATCTGATGTATGATCCATATGCATTTATTTCAAATCCACTATGGTTTACACGAATGGCACGTGCACAAGATTTTATGGAGTTTATAAACTCCGTGGGATTTGTATTTATGGCCATAGTCAGAAAATGAAGAAAACCAAGATTTATGATCTTTATATTAGCCACATTCAGACTACACTCTTAGGCTAACTTCAAAAATGCACTGCATTTTTCAAAACTTCAAAAGGATTTCTCAATTCCTCAATGAAGATCCCTTTTCAAATTCATATTCATTCATTCATATTATTCAAATTGCATTATTTTCAAATTCATTTTCCAATTTCAATTTCAGAAAATTCAGTTTTCTCAAGAATTTCCAAGTCTTTCTCATGATCTGATTTTCTCAAAATCCTAAGTTTTCAAAAGAGATTTCAAGGCATTTCCTAAGTTCAAACCAAGATTTTCCAATGTTTTAAAATTCTCAACTTTCAAAGTCTCAAGTTTTAAAAAAAAAAACGATTTTCTCAGATTTCCCACTTTCCCGAGAACCCAGTTTCTTGAGAATCCATTTTTCATTTCAAAAGTCATTTTCCAATGAATTTCTTAGATTTCCTCAGAATTCTCAAATCCATTTTCTTAGAAAAGAAATTCCAAATTTCAAAAATCGATTTTCCCCAAGATTCAAGTTTTACTAAGAATTCATTTTCCAATCAAATTTCTGATTTCCAATGAAATTCAATGATTTTCCCAGGGATTCCATTTTCAGTACTTTTCCAATCATTTTTCCAACATATTTCAATTTTCCAAAGCAAACATCATGTTTCTCAAACTTGCATTATTTTCAAAATTTCATAGCACAAGCCTGATTCTCTGTGCATTCTAGGAAAAATAGAACATAATTTAGATATTTGAGTCAAGTTAAAGCACATAATTGATCCTTGGTTCAATTACCTCTGGTAAAGGCGCCAGGAACGGTTGAACCTCGTACCGACATGCGAATCCCATTCCACGGAATTTTCCCGCAAATTTTAAAAACGGAGGCGAGTTAATTTTCAAAACAATTTTCAAAACAATTTTCAAAACTTTGGTCGGGTTTGACTCGCGAAATTCGTTTCTCTCTCGCAAGGGAGGGGAAAATTTTTGCGATGATAACATGAGGAAGTGTACTTTTCAAGACCAGGTAAACCATCTAGGGCGGTAAATCCGTGTGAGGTTGTACGTTTTCTAGATCAGGCGATTTGATGGGTAATTTGTGTGATTTTGATGAAAAGGTATGGTGAGTAATATTGATCTCCTGATATGGATTGATATAGCCAGTTGTGACCTATAAGTTTGACTTTCTAGCGATAGCGGCCTTTTATGGTGTAGCTTGAGTTCGTTCGTAGAACATGCTTAATTGTTGTGATATTGCACGATTGAGTTGAAATACGACCTTTTGTTTGAATTGTGATGAATGTTGCCTGATTGTGTGTGTTGTGTGCTCGTGATTTATGTATGATTGTGGCGATTATCGCTTAGCGAGTATGCTTGTCAGACCTATCGATTGATTTGTTGTGTCTTTCTGTCATGATAGATGACTCAGAAGACTAGATGCAACGACGTTTTGGGTGCTGTGAACAACCTTGCAGAGGTTGTGCAATAGCAAACGATTGCGATTCAACAGTTGGGTGCGAATCTTCAGCTCGTAGCCCAAAGTGGGTAGAATAATAGTGCAAAAACCTATAAGTTATCCATAGATTTGAATCTTCCTTCTTTTGACAATGAGACAGACCCTGATATTGCCGAATCGTGTATACGAGAGAGAGCAGAAGCGCCAAAAAGTATCTCAGAACCGTCAGCGTAAGCGACCACGGCGACCGAAAGTTCAGCGGAAGTGTCGATGATGCGACGTAGATCACGGTCTTGAAACTTGTCCTCTCTTTGATGGCAAGTGTTTCAGATGTAGACAACCCGAACATATTGCCAAGTTTTGTCCCAAGAAGTCTATGGGAGACTTAGTTGTTGACGATTAGGCGTTGTCAGACGAAATCTGACCATTTTGTTGTTACTTCTTGTTTTGAGATTTTGTGGATGAAATCCTTTTTAAGGAGGGTAGGATGTAAGATCCGTAAATATTTCTGAGGAATTTACTGTTTGATTAGTGTTGATATGTATGCTTTCGTACAATTACGAGGTTATATTGCATAATTAAGTATATTTTGAATGTGCCTTGTGTTGTGGCTTTGTACGGGTTGTCCACACCTATGTAAGTAAGAAGTGCCTAATTCTGGACGAATTAGCTTCTGAAATTTTAAGGGTTAACTTATAATATATTTTTATGGTTTGTCCCCGAATTTGGGATCTATACAACGTAAAAATCTCGTCAGTGCATGTGAATTATGAGTTTTGGACCTGAAGTCATAATACGCTTAATTCTTGCAAACGAAAGGCAATTTTATTGAAAAGCATTGACCATTTCGTATTAATTGAGGTTATATAGAGCACTAAAAGATTTATTGGAATTTATTTGGTAATTTAATGCATTAATTAAGCATGGTTTTAAAATATAACAAATGGCGATTTTTGGATTTGGAGCGAATCTACTAGAAGAGGACCCAAATCCATTGGGCGCCCTCTCTAGTGGACATCCTTGGTCATGGTTGACCATCTGGTCAAGGATTGACCAGTTGGGTGGTACTTTTGAAATATTTTGCATGGCCTTTGAAAAGAAGGCCACTATTGGCCATAGATCTTTTCAAAACCTCATAATGAAGCATCATAAGGGGGCGTACTTCTCAAAGAGAGGCATGGGGCTGATGCCCCATGGCATTTTTGCAATGTTTTTGAAAGAGTTCAAATAACAAAAACTGATTGGCTAAGCCTTAGGGGCAGCCCTTGTAAATCTTTCAAGTTTTAAAGGTTTTTCTAAAACCCTTTCAATGGCATTTTTTAAAAGACTTTTTAAAAGTTCAAAAGACCTACATGCATTGGGCGTGGACTTCTAGGAGGGGGCGTGGAGCACTCCAGCCCTCCATCCTAGTTGGGTTAATCCCAGCCGTCCAATGCCTTAACCTTACCTATTTAGAGATTGAAGAGAGAGAAAGGGAGCCCATTTTTTCCCTTGGGCAATTTTTCTCTTGGGAGGAGCTTCTCTCTCCTCTTTCCCTTCTCCAAAAATGTGAGTGAGTGGTGTGAACCCAGCTGAAACTTCAAACTGTAGCCTTCAATCTTCATCTCCTCCATTGTTGATTCAAAGCCTCGAATGTGAGACTTTCAATCACTTCCAAGTGTTGTAAAAATCGTGGGCTTCCTTTCTTCTACCCTTGTGGGTTTCGATTTGAACAAAATCTTTACATGTTCATGCATATTTCACGAGCTGCCATTACATGTTTTTACTTAGATTTGAGGTTCGTTTGAGCATGCACACAATGCATTTGTTTTGGTTGTTGTGAAATGTGGTAGTGAGTTGCATTTGAAATTGTTTGGGTTTTCCTTATTAGAAAACGTTTTGGGTTTTGCCATTTCAATCATTTTGGGTGTTACATATTGCCATCATATTTCGTTGCATGCATTGCATTGAGCAAAATAAGGGTAAGACACCATGAGTTTAGGTTTTCTTGCATGCTCTTGCATTATTGTAGTTGTGTTACATGCCATATTTCAGAATACGGATTTTATGTGTTTACTTACATGCATTTCGGAAGTATTTCCATTTGCATAGTGGCTGGAAGCCATTTCAATTTTATGTGTTTTCTTTTGGTGGATGGCGCTGTGATCATCGCAAAATTTTTTCTCTTGTATCTTTCTCACTCTTCCTTCTCTTTTCCTTTTCTAACCTCTATTTTTCTCTTTTTTGAGGGGAGAAAAATAACAGACAGAAAAAAAAGAGAGAAGAGAAAAGAAAAGAAAGAAGAGAGAAGAGAAACTCTTTTGCGGGGTCTCACTTGACCTTGATTTGAAAATATTTAGAAATTTAACTCGCCTTCGTTTTGAAATATACTGCGGGAAAATGGAGAGACGGGATTCGCTCGTCGGTACGAGGTTCGACCGTTCCTGGCGCCTTTACTAGGGGTAATCGAACCAAAGATCGAATCTATGCCTTTTGCTTTGCCTAAATATTATCTAAGAATTTATCCTAAGACTAAATGCACAAAGAATCATGCTTGTGCAATGCAAAGATGTGTGCTCTTTTTTAAAATGATTTGAAAATCTCCAAGTGCTTTTGAGATGAATCTGATAATAGAGTGAAGAAATGGTTTTTAACTTTAGAACTTAAGATTTAAAGTTTCAAGTTTTTGAATAATTAGAGTTTGGAGAAATGAATCTGGATTTTGAAAGAGATGATTTTGAAGTTTGAGATAAAAGAAATTTCAAAGTCAGAAGATGGACTTTTGAACTTAGATTTAGGAGAAGAGATAAAATTTGAAATGGAATTGAATTTAAAAGTTGAAATCAGGGTGGAATTTGAATCCAAATGGTATTTAAAAATAGAAATGGATTTAGGAAGTGCATATGAGACCTAAAAAAATAGAATTGGATTTGAAATCGAGAATTGGGAATGAAATTGGATTCTGGATCCTAAATAGAATTCGATCCAAGATGGAATTGGATTCTGAATCCTAAAATAGATTTTGGATCTTAAAATGGATTTAGGACCTGAAATCTGATATCCAAGATAGAGTTGGACTCTAGATCCTAAGATGGATTTTGGATCTGAAGTCTGAGATCAAAAAGTAGAACTGGGTTCCGGATCGTAAAATGGAGTGGATCTGAAGTATGAGATCCAAGATAAATTTGGATTCTGGATCCTAAAATAGATTTGGATCTGAAGTCTGAGATCCAAAGTAGAATTGGGTTCTGGATCCTAAAATAGAATTGGATCTGAGGTCTGAGATCCAAGATGAAATTGGATTTTGGATCCTAAAATAGATTTGAATCTGAAGTCTGAGATCCAAAGTAGAATTGGGTTCTGGATCCTAAAATGGAATTGGATCTGAGGTCTGAGATCCAAAATAGAGTTGGACTCTGGACCCTAATATGAATTTTTGGATCTTAAGTCTGAGATAAAAAAAGTGGAGATTGTACTTGGAAATCTGGATCCAAGTTGGGATTAAGATCTAACTTTGGATTTGGAATTTCAAAATTGATTTGAGAATTGAATTTTGAATATACAAATGAATTTCAAAGTCAAATTGGGCTTTGAATTTGATTAGAGTTTTGAACATAGAATGAATTTTGGAATTTCAAAGTCAAATTGAACTTTGAAATCTGATTTGAATTGGAATTTTTTTTTAATATAAAATGAATTTGAAATTTCAAAGTCAAATTGGACTTTGAGATTGAAAATGAAATAGAATTTGAAAATGAAAAGATGAATTGGATTTTACAAGAATTGAAGATTGATTGAAGAAGATATTAACATCACTTGGATTTTGGAAAAAGAATTTTGAAAAATATGATGATGTTCTATCTTAAATGATGAATGAATTTAAAGAATCTTGAAATTGGATTTTGAAAAGCTATTCCATTCTTTAAATGAATTAAAAATGAGATTGAAGATGTAATACATCCCTGACTATGGTCATTAAATGTATTATATAATAACCACATTTAAATTCAAGTGAAAAATAAAATACATCTTTGGTGCTTTTATAGACTTCAAAAATAAAATTAACTCTCAATATACCCTGACTATGGCCATTGATATATATATTGAATTAATTTTAAATTAAACTCTAATAAAAGAAGAAAATATTTGAAAATATGATGATTTTTGAAGAGGGATCCAGTGTGGATCTAGTGTCATTCCATAAAAGATGAAAATCCTAAGTTTTGTTCACATCCTGACTATGGCCATTGATGTAAATCATCAACTTAGGATTTATTACCTCTTACAAAATGGTGCACGTGACATTCGTGTTCCCATTTGTGTAATTTTGAAAATAAAAGAAGAAAATGTCATGAATCAAGTAATTCCAGAAGACATATACATACTCATACACTCTAATCTAAGTTAAAAATGGAAATTTCTCATCAATCTAGCTATCCCTTCATTTAATGGAATTGGAGTTACCTTAATAGCAATCTTTACATATCTCCTGCAAAAGTAAATTTTGGCATAAAGTAGAGAAATGCATCTGGAAAGGAAATAACATTCTACCAATGTAATGAAATATTTACATGTCTTAAAAAAAAAAAAATACACATGAGAGGCCTAGAGCTAAATGCATATACATGAGGGAAAGGGTCTATATAGATGTACATGAAAATGTATATGAAGAAATATGCCTAAAGACAAGGATATATGTATATCTATATACATATATATATATATATGTATATATGTATTGTACCTATATGTATATATATATATATATACTTATATACATGTATTCACAAGAAAAGAGGAGGGGACTTTCATAGTTGTGTAAGATCAGTGAATTGGATTCGTAGTGAGATGCTGGACCTACATACTACTGAACTTACACAGATTTAGTAAAAATATGGCAGGTACAGGGTTTTAGCAAGTCTAACTTGCAATTGGCATACAAGGGGCAATGCATGAATCGGGTACAGGAGCTAGACAGGCATGAACAATGCCATTTGCAGGAGGTGACTGCAAATGGCTGTAGTAGATACAGCTAATGGCATGACTATACAAGTGGAATACTATAATGGTGAGCATGAAAATCAATACCATGGGTCTTGACATCATTAACTCTCTCGTTTACACCTTGTGTATAAGCTCAAACAGTCTAGGCTCAGGCATGCTCAACTGTGCAGCCCTACAAAGAGTTCAACAACATCAAAATTTCAGTTCACAGACTATGGACAATAATGAATCATAAGCAACTTTTATTGAGGATAACAGAATGTAGGTGGGACCATAGCAAAGAGAAAAACAATCACTGATCGCGTATCACATTAGCAGAAAAAGGAAGCATTCCTATGGCTTCTTGATTGTAACTATGCAACCAATCTGGGTCTTAAAATTCCTCAGAAACGGGAGCTCCTCTCAGTATATCCATATGTTGGGTTTTCCCAAAAAAATCTTGGCGAAAACTAACAGAAATAACAAGAAAATTATGTACAAAGGAAAATTGTTCTAACTGATTGTTTAAATCTCAGAGCTACACTCGCTGAAATGAAAGTATTATCAAATATCAGAATATTAACATGAGATATATAAATATTATAATAACAACAAAAAAAATAGATGAGGTTTGACTTTTCACCATGATCAGAAAAATATTTAGCTCCTCTTGCAAAATCCCTGAGCCAAAATCATCAGCAAAAGTTGATGTGATTTCCTTGCCAGAGGGCCTCAGCTGCACCAGTATTTAAGACAGGAATCATCTATCTTGTTGAATCCTTCATAACACAGACCAACTTTCAACTAAACCATTCAATCCTCCACAAACATTCTATCATGCCCAAGTCTCAACCAATCCTCCAAAAACTTGTATACTGATTACGCTGACCCAAGATCTCTTCCATAATGCTATCCGGTATGTTGCTTATATCAGAAACAATTGCTAAAATGAAATGGTGCTACATGAAACTGCTACAGCCTTGCATAAACAAAAGAGGCTGCTACGCAAGCAACCTTATCGATGCAGAAGTTAAATGAACCGCTGAAGAGATGATATAATGATGTTGCACATATTTTGAAACAGGAGATGAAGGAGGGACGTTATGAACAGAGGCCTTCAGACAATCAGGATAAACATTAAACACATAAACTAATTAAAAAAAAAAATAGAGAACAAAAGAGTCAAGCGGTAAAGAAATAGCTCAAGAATGATGCAGATTCATTTAACATCAAAATTACCACATATGTGAGGGATCAAGCCACCTAATGTATTGATATTACATATACTCCAGAATCCAAGTTGCCTCACCCAAGTACTTCTGAACAAATTCTGAACCAACTACACGGACAAAGGCTGTAGTTGTGATCTCCAGTGTCTTAACCCACAACATGAAATTCCAGATATCATCACACATAACCCAGAGATTGATTCTGCACTTAGAGAGTAAAAACTCATGACTCCATCAGAATGCCCCTCTCTGCTGTATGGTGACATGCAGCATTATGATCATGGCGGCTTTGTATGGTTACGGGAAATTAACAAGGTCCTATTGGTTTGTTACATAAAAAAAATTTTATTAGCCAAAGGAAACGACCAATATGATATGATTCTTATTATCACCTTTTCATGGATGCTAACTGAAATTCATTCAGAAGAATGCCCAAAACAAAGCTAATATGAACGACAGGCACTTAACTGGCACTGTAAAAAAAGGATGGAGGTTCTAAATGAATTAGATTGGGAGCATCAGATCATACCGTAGAGATCTTCATGGATTTGAGGTAGCTGATGAGAGACTTTTGCAGCAAAACAGAGAAAAGGGTCAGTGATACCTTAAAAAAAAACTGCTCAAAGATGATCTGGGCTCTGATATTCTTTGGTTGAAGCAGCTTGGATAATGATCATCTATATAGGCATATACCGTGACATCCAAATGTACAAATGACAAGGCTTCCGATTGGTGATCAAATTAGATGGTGAAACTAAAATAAAGGAAAAGAGGCCCAACGTGTGTTTCAAAATAGTTTCACCTCATCATGCCCTGAGGCAATGCCATCAAATGACAACAGTGATTGGAAAACTAACAGATGCTTCAGATAGAACAGGGATTTAAACGTCAATCGGTGATAAAAAACAAAACAAAACAACAAGACAACCAATTAATAAATGAAAACTAGAAATCAGATGAGGAAGAAGAAAAAAAAATGAAATCAAACTAGAACAGGACACAAATTAGGATTATAATCTATTGCATAACAATGAGACATTGCCATTTATAAAATCATTGAAATAATAAAAAAAAAAGTGTTGGAATTATGGAGTTCCGTTATTGTAGCAATGGGATGTATTGATTTATCAGGAGTAAACCAATTTTATCACTGATGCTTCCGTGGAGGAGGGGGAGGTAAGAAGAAAGGCGATGGTCGGGCGATGGAGGGTTTGGAGAGGCCGTACATGGGGTTCTGGAGGGTTCGGTGGAAGCTCCTGCGGCTGAGGGTTTCGGTGAGAGAGGGTTTGGGCGAGAGAGGGGATTTTCGAGAGGGTTTTGGGCCAAAGAGGGCGATGGGTCGAGAGAGAGTTTGAGAGGGTTCTCGAAACCCTCAGGTTTTTGTTAAAAGCCTTTACTTCGGTTTTTAAAGATTTTCAAAAGAGCTCCCCCTTTTTAAAAGTTCTTCAAAAAAAGGTTTTTTAGAAAATGTTTTCAAAAAGAAAGTTTTCAACAACTTATTTATTTTTATTATTTTTTATTTTTTATTTCTTTTCTTTATTTTCTGCATTATTTGTATTTTTTAGAATGAAATTCTAAAAACTAAAGAGTTTAAAATAATTTCAAAAAATATTTACAAAGGAAAGGTATTCTGAGCAATTTTTGGAAGAAAATGGGTTTGGACCCGAGTTTTGAGAAAATATTTGAGTTTTAAACCTTGAATCGGGGAATATAACATGATGGATCTAAATGGATAATGGGCAAAGTGTCTGAGCTTTTCGAAAGTTATTTTGGTAATTATGAGAATTTAATAAAAAATTGGATGACAATGCTCAGATTTGGATTCTGATATCGAATCCGGATCCGAAATCGAGTCAGATATATAAAATGAATTTAATTTCAGTAAAACTTTGGGAAATGTACTGGAATTTAGGTTTGAAAGTGACTCAAATGAAATCAGGGGCAAAAAGGAGATATTTAAAAGATTTTGAAAATTTTGGGGTGTTCACAAATGCCCCTCTTTGCTACTAAGCCGGTTGAAAGCCGAGCTTAGTGGCAAAGAAACACTCCAAATTTTGAAAAATGCCCCAGTTAGCCAACCTGAACTGGGTGTGGAAGAATTACTTTGAAAACATGGCTTTTCAGGCTTAAAACCTTATCCTGAATGGTCCTGGGGGGGACGAAATTCTCGAAAATGATATAACTGGATAATAGAAATGAGGAAATCGTGATGAAACTTTGGGCGAAGATCCTGAAATGGTGAAAGATAAGAATTTAGATCAAGTCTCATGGGCGAGACAAGAGCAGCTTTTGGAATGACTCAGGTTTAGCCCTTAACCTGGATGGGACAAAGATATCTCAAAATAATCTGAATGGGGGAAGGAATATATGATGACCTTAATGGGACATTTTTGCGAAAATGCCTCGTGAGATGAAGCTCAAGTAGGATCCTATCCTGGATGGATATACAAAGCATGGATTCCTCGATGGGAAGAACCATGATGGGACTAAAAGAAAACATCTCGTCGAAACGAGGGAAACTTGTTGGAACGAGATTCAGGTTTAACCAAAACCTAAAAAAGGAAGATACCTCGAGGGGTGAGGTTCAAGCTTAACCCTTAACCTAAAGGGGACAACCAAATGGAATCCTCGAACGAAGAAACCATGATGGGACCTTCAAAGTTTGGACGAACAAATCCGAAAGGGGTTTGCGAAAGGAGGACAATGGGGTTCCCTAAAGTTTGGAAAAGGCATGATCTTGGGCGTTTCATTGTTGAGACTGAAATAGCTTTTGAAATCAATGACCTCTCGCAGAAAGTACAGATTTAACCCTTAACCTGAGTGGGTACGACCATACGGATTCTTGCATGAGAAAACTGTGATGGGACAGGAAGAGATACTTCAACTGAATGGGGTAACTCTTCTGGAAGATATAAACAATGCTAGGTTGCATCGAAATGGATATTGAATATTTATTTCATTCTTGGAATAGCTAAAAATTTTTTTGCCAATAAGATAAAATTATAGTTGACTGACAACGCTGTAAAATGTTTACGTATGTGCAAAAGATATTCCCTCTTTTACCTAGAGTATTTCCTGCAATGAGGTTAACTTCTCGGTCTTAAGAGTCATTCAAAATTTTAGCGCTGATGATTTTCTTCAAGGAAGCTATCCATTTCCCTGATATGAGAAGAGAAGAACTATTCTTAATTTCATAAAAGCAAGTAGTGAAAAGATATTTGATAAAAGAATTTCGCATGAGAAAAGATGACTTTTGGCAGTTTGATATCTGAGTGTTTTCTCATGATAACCTTTTTGCACTCTTTTTGAGTCATTGGGCTTTTTGGGCTTTTACATCATCCTTCATTTTGGAGATGTCCTGACTTTTCTCTCTTTTTTGGGGAAGGGTACGTCACAAACTCCTTCATTTTGGAGATGTTCTGATCCTTCATTTTATCTCAGGGATTCTATTTATGATATTGGCTCAAAAGGTCTTTCAGATGATAGCAGAAATCAAATATCTTTTAGGTTTTGTCGGTAGGTTCATCACACTCACCTTCATCTCGATGGTGATCTGAATTGTCCCTGAAAGGATCTTTCACAAACTCCTTCATCTCGGAGATGATCCAAATCTTCTTTGGTCCCGGAGGTCTAGCTCGCCTATTCATCTTCATTTTGACGACAATTGAGAGATCCCTTTTGCGGATATTTGATTGCGGCTTGAATGAATAAGGAGATATGGATTGAGTGGATTCTTTTATAGCTCAGGATATTTCCACTGTCTGATTGCCAGAAAATCATTTTTAAACATGTGTCATAGCCATGATCAATATCAATTTGCTTCTAGCTTTTCAATGTCATTGAATATTTCTTTCGTTAATCATACCGAGGATATTTCTTTCATCCTTTTGGTTGATCAACGGAAAAAGATTTGAATTTTACCTCTTTTTCGCAAAAAGTTTCACCTTTTTTGGAAAGAAATACAAGAGGTAAATAGAGGTGATTCTTTTATGCAGTAAGAAGATTGGAATCAACAAATATTTTTAGCAAATTGGCAAAGTTTTTGAGAATTCTTCATGAAATAATCACTCAATATAGATTTTGATAGGACCTTGAGTTGAAACTTGGGAAGGAATATTTTTTTTTGTTTTGACCGACCAGCTCGAAAGCAGGATTTTTTGGAAGTACCAGCTAGAAAGCAGGATTTTGATTGACACACCAGCTCGAAAGCAAGATTTTGTTGACCGACCAGCTCGAAAGCAAGATTTATGGAAGTACCAGCTCAAAAGCAGGATTTGTTGACCGACCAGCTCAGAATCAGGATTTGTGGAAGTACCAGCTCGAAAGCAGGATTTGTTGACCGACCAGCTCAGAATCAGGATTTGTGGAAGTACCAGCTCGAAAGCAGGATTTGTTGACCGACTAGCTCGAAAGCAGGATTTGTGGAAGTACCAGCTCGAAAGCAGGATTTTGATTGAACGACCAGCTCGAAAGCAGGATTTGATTGACCGACCAGCTCGAAAGCAGGATTTGATTGACCGACCAGCTCGAAAGTAGGATTTGTTTGACCGACCAGCTCGAAAGCAGGATTTGTTTGACCAACCAGCTCGAAAGCAAGATTTGATTGACCGACCAGCTCGAAAGCAGGATTTGATTGACCGACCAGCTCGAAAGTAGGATTTGTTTGACCGACTAGCTCGAAAGCAGGATTTAATTGACCGACCAACACGAAAGCAAGATTTATTTGACCAACCAGCTCGAAAATAGGATTTTGATGGAAGTACCAGCTTGAAAGCAGGATTTTGTTGTTCGACCAGCTCAAAAGCAGGATTTTGATTATTCGACCAGCTCGAAAGCAGGATTTTGATTGACCGACCAGCTCGAAAGCAGGATTTGATTTTTCGACCAACTCGAAAGCAGGATTTGATTGAACGACCAACTCGAAAGTAGGATTTGTTTGACCGACCAGCTCGAAAGCAGGATTTTGGATGGAAGTACCAGCTCGAAAGCAGGATTTTGTTATTCGACCAGCTTAAAAGCAGGATTTTGTTATTCGACCAGCTTAAAAGCATGATTTTGATTGTTCGACCAGCTCGAAAGCAAAATTTTGATTGACCGACCAACTCGAAAGCAGGATTTGATTGACCGACCAGCTCGAAAGCAGGATTTGTTTGACCGACCAGCTCGAAAGCAGGATTTGATTGGTAAGAATGATTGACATTGATGGCGTTGTGATCCAAAGGTTTTGAAAATGATGGATATTTGATGAAATTGCAACCCGAAGGCTTGAATTTGTTATACATTGATGAAGTTGTAACCCGAAGGCTTTGAAAATAGTAGACATTGATGAATTTGTAACCCGAAGGCTTAAAAATGGTAGACATTGATGAATTTGCAACTCGAAGGCTTGATAATAAAAGACATTTGATAAAATTGATAGACATTTGATGATAATTTAGGATATAATAAACAATGATTCAGGTTTATCCCTTAACCTGAAAAGGAAAAGAATACCTCGAAGGCCGAGGTTCAGTTTTGCCCCTTGACCTGAATGGGAGGAGGGAGATTTTTGAGGATATACTTGAGACTTGAATTTAGAAGGGATATGACAAGATTTATGATTTATGATCTAGGAGTTAGATGGACCGCACAGTTAGCTGTTTGTGGTCCAGTCTTCAGGATTAACCCCTTATCCTGAACGGGAAAAAGAAAGAATAAAATTTGAGAAGATAAAAAGAGATAGAATTTAATGAAAGATTGACAAAAATGGAGAAAATTTTGAGAAAATTTATGAAAATTGATTTTGTAAAAAGAATTCTCACGAGTAGCATTATTGCTCTTATGAGTGTTCTCAGGATTATCCCTTGTCCTGAGAAAGAATACCTCGAATGTCGAGGTTCAGGTTTATCCCTTAACCTGAAAGGGGAAAAGAAATAAAATTTAAGGAGAATTTAATGAAGAAAAATTGATATAAATTTAAAAAAATCAAATAAAGATTGATAAAACTTGTGTTACAAAAAAGAATTCTCATAGGTAGCATTATTGCTCCTACGAGAGGTCTCAGGATTATCCCTTATCCTGAGTGGGAACACCTCAGACAAACGAGGGTCAGGTTTATCCCTTAACCTGAGGGGGAAAAGAATAAAAGAATACCTCATGGGGAAGAGGCATCAAGTTTATCCCTTAACCTGAAAGGGTATGTGAAATAATAGAATTTGACCAAAATAAAATTGATGAAAAATCAATAAAATTGATGAAATTTAGTAAAAGGTGAAAAATTGACAAGATTGACAAAAGATTAATGAAAATTGATAAAAATTGAGACAAGAAAAGAAAATTTATTTGATCCTGCCTGCATGTGGGATCTTTAAATTGAAAGGAGAATGTTTTAAAAGACAATTGAGAAATCACTTTGAGAAGAAAATCAACCACGAGAAGAATGATTAGCGCGAGAGCTGACCCTTAAAAAAGGAATCATCATGAGAGATCATCATGAGGGTTAATTTTGAAGATAATGGTTTAAAAACCCATTTTGGAAAAAGGAAAATCAACGTGATAGTTTATTTTGAAGAAGATTTGGACCAAAATATTGAATTTTTTGGTGAACATGATGAAGATTTTGCAGAAATTCTCAAGATCTTTATAATTTTGAAAACCCCTCATAGGTAATATCATTTCTCTCATGAATGATGTTTTGGGATTTGTCCCTTATTTTGAAAAGAATAGGAAAAATACAAATTTTTCAAAATAAGTGCACCATCGTGGCGAATGATAGAAGTATTTGATATCAACAGATACGAAGAAAATTGACATTTCATTGATAGGAAATATTGATAACAACGACTGCAATATTTACAAGTTTGTTGACCAAAGGTCACAAAAGACTGGGACTGAGTTGTCCCTATTAGGCGACTAAAAAAGAGAGGAAGCAGAAAATATTGGCATGGTTCGGGAAGCTAGGCCAGGACGGGTAGCTACTCTTCTTCTTGATCTTCCACCAGCAGCTTTTTATCAATGCAGTCTTGGACGATGTTTTTGAAAACAAAGCAGTGCTCGGTGTCATGACCCATCGCTCGATGGAATTTGCAGAACTGATCCTTGAACCTTCCCATAGTCACAGGAGGATCTGCTATCTTGGGAAGTTTAACCATCTCCTTTGTTGTCATATACTCAAGAACTTCCTCAAGTGATTGCTCTAAGGGGGGTAAACTCACGGTCGTATCCCCAACCGTCGTGCTTCGGCTTCCCTTGGGGCTTTGATTCTAACTGGATGCTCGAGGGAGTGAAGTTATTCTGCCTGCTGGTCCCATTCTCTTGACTGGAGCAATCATTTATGCCCAATATGCTAGTGTGGTTCTTTCTGCCACCTCTTTTGTTTTTGCCATTGTTGTTGGAGGAACTGGTAGAAAAGGCGAAGTTGGTTTTCTTTTTCATGTCCTGACTGTCTCCTGCCAAGGTAATGCCATGGTAGGTTCCATTCTCTAATCCCATTTCGAGCCATTCAACTCGCTCGATTAATTTGATGAAGGATTTAGATGGAGAAGTGGAGATCAAACCCTTCAGAGGTTGAGAGAAATTGTTCAAAATTATTGAGAGTGCATGCCCCTCTGATATCGGATCCTTCATCCTGTTACAGGTAGATCTCCATCTATGAATGAAATCTTTTGCCCTCTCATTGTCATTTTGCTTTAGGTTGAAAAGATGGTTGAGGGTAGGTGAAGCCTCAGTATTGAAGAGAAACCTTTCGATGAACAGGTTGATGACTTTGTCAAAGTCTCGCAATTCAATAGGGTTGATGTGGTCGGCATACCATCTTGCTGCAACTCCCTCCAGACTGCGTGGAAAGCATAGGAATAAAGCCCTATTGTTCTTCCTGAATCGGTTGCACTCGGCAAAAAATGTGGCCAGGTGAGCCTTGGGGTTGCCGGTCCCATCAAACTTTAGAAATTTATGAGGAAGATCTTCCCAGTTGTCATCCCCTTCTAGGCCGTCATAAAAATCTGCACCAATGTAGATCTTTTTGCCTTTGTCCTGGGTTTGTAAGTCTTTGATTGCACGATTCATTTCTCTCATTTGCTCATGCATTGGATCTTCTACTGGCATCTGAAACTTGGTTTTGTTTGCTGACTCGTGCCCCTCATTGACTTTCTTGGGCCGATATAAAGGGTTGTGAAAATATGTCGGTTGCTCTTCCTCTGAGTCCTCCTCTGCTGATTCTGAAGTGTTGTCATACTGAACTTGCTTCTTGCTGACTTTTCCCTTGTTTTTGCTTTTAGAAGTTATTTTCTCAGGGTTTTTCTCAGCCTGTTCAGACATCATTTTGGCCATCACTTTCTGAAACAACTTGTATGTAGCTGAATCAACATTGCTTTCTGCTTCTTGGCCATGCTGCTTGGATGACTTGATGGAGTTCATTTCCTCTCCTTCACTGTCACTTTGTTGTGGCATTGTTTCCTTTTCAGTTCTTGTCTGAACCATGATGGAATGTCAATGTCCTCTTTGAAGGTTAAAATGGGATATTTTAGAAATTTTTGGAGAAAATTATGATAAAGGAAGAAATCAAAGTCTGATGATGAAAATATCCCATTACGAGAGATCGGGTTGTCACCAAAAATTTGTGACAACCGCATTGTTTTTCTGTGAAAAAGGATAAGAATATGAACAGATATTTAATTTTGAAAGGGACATATCCCAACAAAAAATTTATTTTATAAAAGAGGGTAAGGAATATAAAAAAAAAATTGAAAGAGGATAAAGAAAAATTTGAATAATTGCAAGCAGGATCAAAGAATTTGAAGAAATTTAGAAGAAGAAAAGGAAAAAAATATACCTGTGTTTTTTAAAAACAAAGAGGAAATTTTGAATAATATGTACCCAGGGTTTTGGAGAATATAAGGAAGATATAAAATATCCTACAATCACAGATATACAAACAAAAGATATACAAACAACATTCCCTAAAGCTGACTCTATATGCAATATTTAAAATGGCTAATAGGACCTTAATCCTAACTCTAAGATTTAGATCATCTGATTTCAATCAAGGTATGCCGATATACTCAAGCCGAAGCTCGAAGTACATGGCATAAATATATTTCTCTGGTTCTAAGGTAATGGTTTTCCAACATCCTTGAGCACCTACCGATATACCTCAGACTATGGCCCTTAGGTATGTGGTAGGGGGGCGCGAACCCAAATAAGTGGTCCAGTTGTGAGTCTCTCTCTCGAACTATGGTTCAGTGAGACAGCCCAGCAACGTGAAGACCGGGACAATATAGGTAGGGAGGTTTTCGAAATATGCTCAATATGCAAGGAATCAGATGACTCTAATGCAAGTCCTAAAGAAATAGATTAAAATGAAAAGAAGCATACACTTGCATATATTGTTTACATTCAATCCTTATAATTGAGGAGAGTTGTATTTCAGCCTAAATCTAATGTGAACATGGAATAATCCCCTCAATACGGTCCTACCAAACCATACTTAGATCCTATATGCAAATAATGTCAGCTTAGGACAAAGTCTAGGCTCCTAAGGTTTGTATGGAAACGAAGCTGACATTTATAGAATAAAGACTTAGAAAATATTAAAGCAAAACAAAGGCATAGATCCGACCGAACGAAGACGGGTCCCATCACGGTAACCAAAACTGTGATCATCGCAAAAAAAATTCTCTTGTATCTTTCTCACTCTTCCTTCTCTTTTCCTTTTCTAACCTCTATTTTCCTCTTTTTTAGGAGAGAAAAATAATAGACAGAAAAAGAAGAGAGAAGAGAAAAGAAAAGAAAGAAGACAGAAGAGGAACTCTTTTGTGGGGTCTCACTTGACCTTGATTTGAAAATATTTAGAAATTTAACTCGCCTCCGTTTTGAAATATATTGCGGGAAAATGGAGAGACAGGATTCGCTCGTCGGTACGAGGTTCGACCGTTCCTGGCGCCTTTACTAGGGGTAATCGAACTAAGGATCGAATCTATGCCTTTTGCTTTGCCTAAATATTATCTAAGAATTTATCCTAAGACTAAATGCACAAAGAATCATGCTTGTGCAATGCAAAGATGTGTGCTCTTTTTTAAAATGATTTGAAAATCTCCAAGTGCTTTTGAGATGAATCTGATAATAGAGTGAAGAAATGGTTTTTAACTTTAGAACTTAAGATTTAAAGTTTCAAGTTTTTGAATAATTAGAGTTTGGAGAAATGAATCTGGATTTTGAAAGAGATGATTTTGAAGTTTGAGATAAAAGAAATTTCAAAGTCAGAAGATGGACTTTTGAACTTAGATTTAGGAGAAGAGATAAAATTTGAAATGGAATTGAATTTAAAAGCTGAAATCAGGGTGGAATTTGAATCCAAATGGTATTTAAAAATAGAAATAGATTTAGGAAGTGCAGATAAGACCTAAAAAAATGGAATTGGATTTGAAATCTAGAATTGGGAATGGAATTGGATTCTGGATCCTAAATAGAATTGGATCCAAGATCTGAAATCCAAGATGGAATTGGATTCTGAATCCTAAAATGGATTTTGGATCTTAAAATGGATTTAGGAAATGAAATCTGAGATCCAAGATAGAGTTGGACTCTGGATCCTAAGATGGATTTTGGATCTGAAGTCTGAGATCAAAAAGTAGAACTGGGTTCTGGATCGTAAAATGGAGTGAATCTGAAGTCTAAGATCCAAGATGAAATTGGATTCTGGATTATAAAATATATTTGGATCTGAAGTCTGAGATCCAAAGTAGAATTGGGTTCTGGATCCTAAAATGGAATTGGATCTGAGGTCTGAGATCCAAGATGAAATTGGATTCTGGATCCTAAAATAGATTTGGATCTGAAATCTGAGATCCAAAGTAGAATTGGGTTCTGGATCCTAAAATGGAATTGGATCTGAGGTCTGAGATCCAAAATAGAGTTGGACTCTGGACCCTAAGATGGATTTTGGATCTTAAGTCTGAGATCCAAAAAGTGGAGATTATACTTGAAAATCTAGATCCAAGTTGGGATTAAGATCTTGTTGAGAAACTCTGTTTTGATGTCACGTAATATGATACACTGTCTTATTTGATTTCATATGATATGATAATATGTCTTCTTGAAAATTGTTATATAATGACTGGATATGTTTTGCCATATATCTAACGAGTATTTGATGCAAGGATATCTCACTCAAAAAGGATGGAGACCTCCTGTTCAAGTACAACTATGGTGCAATCATACTCCTTGAAGAAAAAGCTTGTTGAACCATGCACTCCTAAAGACTATCTAAAGAGATCGGCTTCCTCAAGTTGAAGATTTTTTTCTTCTTTAGAGTCATATGTAACAGAACCTTCAGAAGGATGCATATTGCATATTACATACTCACTCATAAAAGCTATTTCATAAAAGTATACGATAGTTTCAAAAAAGCTTCTTTTTGAAAATAAATAATTGTACCTTCTTACAACCCTTTATGAAAAAGGTATTTTGACATGATTTCAAAATGTAATAATTGTACCTTATATCATATACAAGACAATTTGAAAAGTAATGATTTTAAAAGTAGGAAAAAGATAAAACATGAAATCGGCTACACAAAGAAAACAAATATAATATTGGTTTTGAAAAGACTTTAGTTACCTTCTTTAAAGAAATGATTTCAAATATAGGAAAAAGACAAAACATGAAATCGGCTACACAAAGAAAACAAATATAATATTGGTTTTGAAAAGACTCTAGTTACCTTTTTACAAACTCATAGAATGTCGACTTACTTGAAGTCATCATTCTCTTTGTATAGCATTAAATACCTCCTATAAGAAATCATTGTTAAATATCCTTCTCAAGAATGTCGACTTACTTGTAGTCTTCATTCTCTCTATAGACTTTGAAAAACACAACATAAAGAAAACACTTGACATGACTATGTACAAATAAATATCTCAAAGCACTCATTGTACTTACACTCATTTAAAGTAAAGAAGTACTTATGTACCTCAAATCATTAATTAGAATAAAGACAAAACTACATAATAGCCTACAATCCAACGTTCAATGTACTATTGTAAGAAATAGACTTTTTACATAAAATATGTATTACCTAAAATATTACAACGACTAGTGTACCCTATATTTTACTTTTATGGAAAGAAGACTTTCTCGAATTTCTCTAAAGATGTTTTTTGAAATGACATGACATTTCACATCTCAAAAAGGCTACGATTTCAAAAAGCCAACGACTATTTTTTTAAGCTATAAAAAGACACTCAAATGAACTATTCAAAACAGAAGGGAATGGAATAGACAAGTGAGCTTACAACGAGAAAAATACCTATTCGATATTTGAAAGAGAGCCTAGAAAAAGAAAGAGAAAAGAAAGATAAAAAGTCAAAAATAACTCTTTGACAAAGAGTATCTTCTGAGTGACAAACAGAACATTTTGAGAATCCTTTATTCGTGCATTCATATCATCCTGAAGGTTCTATAGGAAGTATTATAACTTTCTGTTATTCACTGTATTCCTTCTTTGTTGAAAGAAGTAGACCTCTGAGAAAGAGGGTGTTGCCCTTCTCTGTTGAGAGAAGAAGACCTCTATGTAAGAGGGTGTTGTCCTTCTCTGTTGAGAGAAGAAGACCTCTGTGGAAGAGGGTGTGCCCTTTCTCTGTTGAGAGAAGAAGACCTCTAAGGAAGAGGGTGTTGTACTATTTATCCGGTGACTCGGATGTTATAGTGGAAAGCTCAAGTAGTTTGCTTGGGGACTGGATGTAGGTCAGGGTTTTGACCGAACCAGTATAAATCCTGTGTTTATTGTGTTGTGCCTTATTGCTTTATTTTTTATTATATCAACTTGCATCGTATTTCACTATTCACCCCCCCTTTAGTGGAATTTCATTTGGTATCAGAGCAGGTTTGCTGGTTTCGACATAACAAGTCTTCCAGCACATATGGCATCTACCTCTTATGCTCATGATATTGAAGGTCAACACGCATCTCGTCCTCCTTTCTTCAACGGCTCCAACTATGGATACTGGAAGTGCAGAATGACTATATTTCTCAAATCCATAGATTTTGCTGTATGGAAAATTGTTGAGCATCCTTACACATCTCCTTCCGCAGACTATAACTTATGGTCTGATGAAGAAAAGAAAATGGCAAACCTAAATGCAAAGGCTATGAATGCCTTATATTGTGCCATCGATCAGAATGAATTCAATAGAATATCTATATATGAATCTGCATATGATATTTGGCATTCTTTGGAGGTCATTCATGAAGGAACCAACAAAGTGAAAGAAGCCAAAATCTCATCTCTTGTCAGAAAATATGAGTTGTTTAAAATGAACAAAGATGAACCCATCACAGAGATGTTCACCAGATTCACCAACATCACCAACGATCTGAAATCTCTGGGTGTAACCCACTCTCAGACAGAAAAGGTGAAGAAAATCTTGAGATCTCTCACAACTGATTGGGAGAAAAAGACTACTGCTATTGAAGAAGCTCAAGATTTGTCCAAACATACTCTGGACGATTTAATAGGCAATCTTATGGCCTATGAAGTCCATATGAAGGAAAGAAGGGAAGAAGAACAACCTTTGAAGAAAACTCTAGCCTTCCCAGCCCTTTCTGAGGATGAGGACTCAGAAAAAGAAACTGAGATTGCGCTACTCACCAGAAAATTCCAGCGCTTTATGAGAAGGAACCGACTTCCAAATAAGCACAAAGAAAGAAAAGACCCAAAAGAAGATTCTATGTGCTACCAGTGTAATAAGCCAGGTCACCTGAGACGTGACTGTCCTCTTCTCAAAAGAAAATCCAAGACTGAGAAACCAAAGAAAAAGTTCTTCAAGAAAAAGGCTTTGCATGCTCAATGGGATGATTCAGAACCATCCACCAGTGAAGAGTCAAATGATGATGAAGCAGAAATCGCCAACATGTGCTTTATGGCAGAAAGCTCTGTAAGTGAATCTCTTGATTTCTCCTTTGAAGAACTTCAAAATGCTTTTCAGGAACTTTTTGAAGAATCAAGGAAAACGATTCTAAAAAATAAACATTTGAAATCTGACAATCTAGAGCTCATTTTGAAAAATGAAAAACTCAGTATTGAAAACTCTGAGTTACAAAAGAAAAATCTTCTTATTACTTCTGAAATCTCTTCTACCAGCTCCAAGACTAAAAATCTGCAAGTAGAAATTTCAGAATTAAAAAGTAAAACTGAGAACCTTATGAAAACGGTTTTCAAGTTTACTAAAGGAAAAGAGAACTTGGATAAACTCCTATCCTCTCAAAAAGTGTCTTTTTACAAGAATGGTATTGGCCACTCTCATTTTAACAAGCCTTCTTGTATGAATCAAAAGACCACGTTTGTGAAAAGTTCTTCTGATCCTGAAAAGGAGTATTATAATTTTAACTTCTTAAACTCCTCTAAGGTTGTAGACAAACCCAAATCTAAATGGATATGGGTTCCAAAGTCTAAGGAAAAGGGACCCGACTGGGTACCAAAAAGAAATTTCACTTAATGATTTGCAGGCTCCAAACAAGAAGAACAGATGGATACTAGACAATGGATGTTCAAAACACATGACTGGACATTCAGACCTCTTTGTTGTTCTTCATAAAAAAGGAGGAACCGTCACCTTTGGAGATAACAACAAAGGTTTGATAATAGGTATTGGTAATATTGGAAATATAGATAAACCTCTTATCAAAGACGTTCTCCTGGTTAAAGGCTTAAAACATAACCTTCTAAGTATTAGTCAAATGTGTGATACAGGTTATAATGTTAGCTTTAATCATAATGCTTGTCTTATAGAAGACACCAACGAAAATATTATCTTAAAAGGTATAAGAAAAAATAATATATATGAACTATACCTAGAAAACATCACAGAACATTGCCTCATAGCTAATAATGACTCTCAACATTTATGGCACATGAGAATGGGTCATGTAAATTCTAAGTACATGTCTAAATTAGCTAAAGATAAGTTAGTATGTGGGTTACCCAAAATATCTTTTAAAAAGGATTATTTTTGTGATGCATGTCAATTAGGAAAACTGTCTAAATCATCTTTTAAATCAAAAAATATCATTTCAAGCAAAAGACCTCTAGAGCTTCTCCACCTGGATCTCTTTGGTCCTTCTAGAGTAGCTAGTCATAATCACAATAAATACGTTTTTGTCATTGTAGATGACTACTCAAGATTTACTTGGGTAATATTTTTGAAAAACAAAAGTGATACGTTTTGTCAATTTGAAATTTTATGTAAAAAGTTACAAAATGAAAAATCTTGTTCTATTGTTTAAATCCGTAGTGACCATGCAGGAGAATTTGAAAATAAACTTTTTGTAAATTTTTGTAACTTGCATGGTATTTCTCATAACTTTGCCTTTCCTAGAGATGCACCTCAAAATGGTGTAGTAGAAAGAAAGAATAGAACCCTTCAGGAATCTGCTAGAACTATGCTCCAACACAATAATCTTGCTAAATCTTTTTGGGCAGAAGCTGTTAATACTGCATGCTACATAACAAATAGAGTTCTCATTAGACCCTTATTAAATAAAACTCCCTATGAACTATTCTATGACAGAACTCCAAGAATAGACTATTTCAAAGTCTTTGGTTGTAAATGCTTTATCCTAAATACAAAAGATAGCCTAGATAAATTTGATGTTAAATCTATTGAAGGCATATTTTTAGGATATTCAAGTCATAGTAAAGCATACAGGGTTTTCAATAAGAGTTTTAAGTCTATTGAAGAATCTATGCATGTTAGTTTCTGTGAATCTATTGATCAATCTGTTCATAAGCAAACTAACGATGATGATGTTGAAAGTACAAATTTATTTTTAGATAACACAGCTAAGTCTAATGAAGATGATCATCAAAGAACATTTATCGATATCAAAGATCATCCTCAAAAGCAGATTTTGGGAGACTTGACAAAGGGGGTTCAGACTAGAGCTTAGTTAGAACGGATTGCAAATATGGCATTCATTTCTCAACTTGAACCAAAAAAGATTGATGAAGCCATCATCGATGAGTTCTGGATGCTAGCCATGACTGAAGAACTGAATCAATTCCAAAGGAATGAAGTTTGGGATCTTGTACCAAGACCAAAGGATCATCCGATCATTGGGACAAGATGGATCTTCAGAAACAAGCTAGATGAAACAGGTAATGTTATAAGAAACAAGGTCAGACTGTAGCTCAAGGATACAACCAGGAGGAAGGTATTGATTTTGATGAAACATTTGCTCTTGTTGCTAGACTTGAATCTATTAGAATGTTTTTAGCATATGCAAGCTATATGGATTTCAAATTATATCAAATGGATGTTAAAAGTGTCTTTTTAAATGGTTTTATAACTGAAGAAGTTTATGTAAAACTGTAAACACCGCAAATTTTCACCCTCATCCAGTGTTTGTCCATTTCATGTGTCATTGCATATCATTGCATGTATTCTGCATATCATTCCATCGCATTGCATAGCATTACATTTCATTTTCGAGATCCAGCACTCCTATTTCAAAACATTCAATCCATATTTGAATTTTAAAGCTTTTATTTCAAAATCAATTTCAAAACCTGGGTTTTTATTCAATACTCTGTCATTTTCCAACCCCAGGACTTTATATTTCGAAATATTTTCTCAAGAAAACAATCTGGATTCATTTCAAATTCAAATTTTAATCGATTTCATTTCACAGATGAGACCCATTGAGGTGGTGTCGCTTCTGAATTTCTCTATTCATCAAATTTCTAAAATTTTTGAAAGTTTCAGTCCGATCAGGACTCTGTCCCAGAGTCCAAATCCAGTCAAAAATCTGTTTTGAAGTCTGTGTACTTCCATCTTCAGTCTTTTTTGGTTGTTTTCAAAATTTAGGTCATTTTACAGAGTCCAGTTAGTTCAGGACTCTATTTTAGAGTTCGGTCGAGTTAGGAGTCTAACCCTGACTGTGTTTTCTGACTTATTTCATCATTTCTCGATAAAATCTTTCGAAAATTCTTTCATTTGAATTCTAAAATTTAAGATCTCAGAGTCCTAAGAGTTCAGGATTCTAATTCGGAGTTCCAGTTTGCTTGAGACCCTATTTTCAAAGATCTTGAATTTCAAATGTTGATTTTAACCCTTTTTCAAAGCCATTTTCAGTGTTTATTTCAAAAAATTTTAAAATTCGATGTGGGCCCACTCAGTTGGCACCATATTCAGAGGAGTTCTAACCTAGTTAGGACCCTATGCCATTTCAAAATTATAACTTTGAAGTTTGTCTTTGAAAATCCTTTTGAAAACTCCTTCAATTTCAAGTTTTAAAATCGCTTTTTGAAAAACTCAAGCAGGGCCCATTCGGGGTGGTGCCATATTCGAGTCAGTCAGGGCTAGACTAGGGTTAGTTGATGTCTTGGTTAGTGTTAGAGGTTTAGAAGAGTCAAAACCATTTTGAAAAACTCATTTTGAAAGTTAGTTTTTAAAACTAGTGTTTTTAAAAGGTTTTTAAAGGTGTTTTAAAAAGCCAAATGTAGAAAATGCCAAGTGGCATTACATTTGGGGATTTTTTTAGGAAAGTCTAGGGGTTAATTAGGTACTAGTTTAGATAATTTAGGCTAGGGGTAGTTAGGTCTTTCCACCCAAAAATCGCCCCCCCCCCCCTTGTTAGAGTCCAAAAAAATTCAAAATTCCCAATTTTTAAACCTAAAAAAATTCTATAAATAGTCTCCATAGGGGGGTCGATTTTTCCAACTTGCTCTCCTTGGGATTCTTGGAGCTTCTCTCTCCTCTCCAGCCCTTACTCCATTGCAGCCACCTCAAGGTAATTATTTTGTTTAAATTTTTAGCTTTTATTTCATGTTTTTAATAGTTTTAAATCAATTTTAGCCATTAATACCTCATATTTCATGGATTAACCATGGTTTCACCTCAAGAACCATCAAGAATCAGCAAGAACGATCCAAGAAGGTGATCTAACCCTGTTTTGGGTGATTTACAGGGATTTTAATCCATTAGAATTGATTTTAATATGATTTACCCTTTTAATGGGTTAAATCTATGTTTTAAAGGTGATATCAAATTCCAGCCATTGATTCCCTGTTTTTATTTTATTTTAATAGTTTATTCATGTTTGTTTTACGTTCTATAGCATAAAAATAATTTTTATTTTCTGTTTTATGGTTTTTTTTATTGATTTACATTAGTTAATGCATGGTTTTCCAAGTTTCTTAAATTTCTGTGTGTTTTAGGTTTAGAACAGTAAAGATAATGTTATTTTGGATTGAAGTACTCATTTTTTATTTCTGATTTTTTTATATGTGATGCATGCATGAGTTATTGAGTTACTGTAGAAAAATCAGAGGTTTTGGATCTCGGGAACCCTGTCAAAAAAATCAGACAGCAAATCGGGTTTTTAAAGCTTTAAAATCGTGGTTAAAATCAAGAAGGTAACTTGCTGTTATGATATTTCTCTCATCTTATATCCGATTTTAGATCTGTAAAGTGCTATGGATTCACATTGAGTAGATATGTCTGCTGTGAAATTTTCGGATTTTTTAATCTCTGTTTAGTTGTTTTCCCTTTTTAGAGAATCTGTTTTTAAATTTAAAACTCATTAGGGTTTACCAAAACCCTAATCAGACTTGTGTTAGTCATAAATCCCAAACCACAGATCCGATTCATGATCTGTAAAAAGTGAGTATTACTATTTTTCTGTCTACTGTTTACTATTAAAATTTCAGAGATTTTTGTTTAGGTCTGCTATTTATGTTTGTATTTTCAATTTGAAACAGCTGTTTTAATCCCTGTTAAAAGTGATATGTTTTAGCTCAGATTGCCGGAAGGGTTTCTCCCTAACCGAAGATGATTTTTCCGATCTGTAAATTGGGAAATCTCTGTTTTTCTTCCTAGTTCGTTTCTGTAAAAATTCAAAAAATTTCATAGAGATTTGTTCCCTGGTTTGGGTCTTGGACTGAGACTGGTTGGTGAACTAGGTCAAAAATAGCATATTTTTAGGGTTTAATGCAATTTTCTGATTAATTTAATGTCAAAAAAATATTTTTATAATTCTAATTTGATATTAGGGTTATAAAAAGTGCAGGTACCGAATTTGATGAATTGTGGAATCCATTTGATATCTGAATTAATAAAATTGCAAAACAGGACACCCGAAGAATTCCAAAACACTGCAAAAATCACAAAAAATGTGATATTCTTGGATTTTCGTGTATAAGCATATGTTTTTAGGGTTTAATCATGTTCATAATCATATTAGGATGCTTTAGGTTTAATTTGATGCTCATTTGATTTCATTTAGTGTATAAAACCTAAGTTGTTACCAAAATATTTTCAGAAAACCCTGATTTCAAGGCCATAGTCTTGCTATAGGGGGCAATTTGGTCATTTGACCTCAATTTCGAAATCCCTAACCCTAATTTTCATATATTTAATCATGTCACATCATATCTAGTTTGATTTATTCTCATTTGAATTTCAAAACTTGCATTTTACCAAATATATTTCTAAAAACCTTAATTGCAAGGCCATAGTCTTGTTATTAGGGGTATTTTGGTCATTTTGACCCCAATTTCGAAATTTCATATCTTCTCTTTCATATTTATTCAATTTTATTTCATATTTTATCAATTTTGATTTAAGGGAATCATGGCAAAAAGGCTTATATCTAGCAAAATCCAATAATTTCCTGATATTGTTGGATAAATCTAGAAAAGCCAACATATCATCACTAACAAAGTTTCTAGTTTTGCAGGTACATTGAAGACTTTATTTTTCATGTATTTAAATTTCAATAGTGATGTAATTTGTAATTAAACTTTGGAATAAGAATTTACATTTCCTGCTTAGCTTAGGTTGCATTGCATATAGTTTGTTTTTTTAAATAATGTTAATGTGTGATGGATGATGATTCATGCATATTCAAACTCACTATGGTCTACACGAATGGCACATACACTAGCTTTTATGAAGTTTATAAACTTGGTGGAATTCGTATTTATGGCCATAGTCAGAATATGAATGATACCCAGATTTATGATCTTCACATTAACCACATTCAGCCTACACTATTAGGCTAACTTCAAAATGCACTGCATTTCTCAAAAATACAAAAAGTATTTATCAATTCCTCAAATTCATATTCATTCATTTCATGCATTTCCAATTCCAATTCAAATTCTAAGTCAAGGAAATTGAATTCCTCAAAATCTCCTAAGTCTTATAGCAAAATCGATTTTCCCAAAAGCATTGAATTTCAAAGAATATTTCAAGTATTTCCCAAGTTCCAAATTCAAATTTTCTAAGTTAGAATTTCAATTTCAAAGTTTGAATTCAGAGAAACCAAGTCTCTCAGAATCGATTTTCACCAAATGTTAAGGATTCCTCAAAATCGATTTTTACTTCTCTCAGAAGTACATTTCAAATCCTAAATCATCATTTTCCATGTGATATCTATTCTAAGTGTTTCAGTTATTCAAAGCAAACATCATGTTTTCAAATGTGCATTTTCAAAAAATTCATAGCACATGCCTGATTCTATGTGTATTCAGAAATTAGAATATGATTTAGACAAGTTGAATAGAGCAGAGCAGTAGATTGATCCTTGGTTCGATTACCCCTGTTAAAGGTGGCAGGAACGGTTGAACCTCGTACCGACAGGCGAGTCTCATTCTAGGAATTTTCCCGCATTTTAAAACGGAGGCGAGTTATTTTCAAAAACTTTTTCAAAGGTCAGTTTGACTTGCAAAAGGTTAAAAATTTTGCGATGATAACAGGTTTGGCGACCGTGATGGGACCTGTCTTTGCCTAATCAATCTAATGCTCTACTTAGTTCAAATTGTCAAAATCGATTTCCATGGAATGTCAGCTTTGCTTTATGATATCATGTGAACCTAGGAGCCTAGACCTGAACCCAGCTTACATGGAATGCATATAGACTAGGTATGGTTTGGTAGGACCATATTGAGGAGAATTATTCATGCTCACATAGACTTAGGTCTAATACAACCCTCCTCAATTTAGGAATTGTATGAAAACAATGTTTGCTTCTTCAAATATTTCAAAATTCTATCTCTTTAGGACTTAGAGCCTTCTGTTTGATTGCATGTGCTCATGTTTTTCAAAAATCACCTCACCTATATTGTCCCGGTCTTCACGTTGCTGGGCTCTCTTCCAGAACCATAGTTTGGGACAGAGCCTCACAACTGGGCCACCTATTTGGGTGAAAACCCCCCTGCCACGTACCAAGGGCCATAGTCCAACGTATATCGGCAGGTGCTCAAGGATGTTGGAAAACTTGAACCTAGAACCGGAGAAATTGATTTTATGCCACGTACATCGAGCCTTGGCTTGAGTATATAGGCATAACTGGATTGGATACAGTTGATCTGAACCTTAGAGTTAGGATTAAGGTCCTACAACTATTTCAAAATTTGTGCATCTAGAGTCAGCTTTTAGGGAATGCTGTATGTGCATACTTGTTTATGCAGAATGTGATTGAATGTGTTATTTCCTTTTTATTTTCCATATTTTCCCAATTTTCTAAAATACTGGACGATTTTCAAAATTCCCCAATCCATGTCCATGTACTGTCCATGTTTTAAACCTTGGACGATTTTCCAAATACTTCATTTTCCATTTATTTCTTCATATTTCATCAAACCCTGGACAATTTTCCAAATTTCCCTTAATTTCCTTCAAAACTCCAGGTGATTTCCCATCTTTCCTGTCTTCTGGATCTCGAATTTCCTACTTTATTTTTATCCTGCCTGCATTTTCCTCAAATTTCCTATATTTTCCCAAGTCTTATTCCATTTTTCCATGTTTTCCAGTCGATTCTGATGGCATCCAGTCAGCTTGATTCAGTCTTCCCTGAGGGTCACATCTCCTACGAGGTGCGACAAAGTCTTCCCGAACATCGAATCCTCAGCACCGGATCCTTCTTTCCCCGGTTGTACTATTTATGGTTCAAGAATTTCTCTCGTATGTTTTCGGACCACTTGGACGATTGTGGGTTAGAACTGGCGTCCGCAGTGGGAAAGCAGACAGTCAACGGCAACTTGATCCATGCACTAGCAGAACGGTGAAATCCGAGCACTTCTACCTTCTGGTTCCCGTGGGGCTAGATGACAGTGCTGATGGATGAATTTTCAGAGATTATGGGATTGCCGGAGCCAGCCGGTCAGCCTGGAGATCCATTGGAGAAACAGTTTCTGATTAATGTTAAGGGTCTGGACCCTAAGGATGCCTTAGCTCGCATGACAGGACGCAAGTCTTGGCCATTGATAGAGGAGGATGGAAACGAATATGTGGACCTGCTCGAAATCTATAGACAGTATGGGACATTTGTGGAAGTCAGCTCGTTGTCCAGGACAGCTCGAGAGAGAATTCAGCACGCGATGGTTCTGTGCACGGTGGGATTAGCTTTCTTTCCCGATGGACGGAATTACATGGATATCAGAATAGTTCAGCTTCTAAGGAGATGGGGAAGTCGACCGACCAGCCGCCTCTCGATTGCCATGGCCGCACTTGCCTTTCTATACCGAGGGTTGACTCGTTTTGCACTCAGAGAGTCGATCCTAGTCGAAGGGTGCACCTATGCCTTGCAGTCTTGGTTCCTCCGGCATGTGCCCGCCCGAGCCAGTTCATTCAGATACAATGGAGAGAAGCTTCTTCCAGTTGCGCGATACCGGTTCTTGATCAACAACCTTCAGGAGGAAGAAGTCGTATGGGACTACTTTGATCGTCAGAAATCACCTCCTAGATATACTTACGCTTACGGCAAGCGGTTCAGACTACTTGGCCCGTTCTTCTGCGCATACTATCATCCAGAGCGGTGCGTCAGGCAGTTCTCTCAGAGGCAGAAGCGCGTAGAGATTCGTCCACTATCAGGGGTTCTGCCAGAATTCGACCTCTCATTAGATCAGTGGTCTGGAGCATACCATTCTGCCAGACATGGCTGGGATTCCTTTGTCAGTCTTACTATTTTTCCTGGTCCTCGTGTATCTTCTGATTATCCGGAGTGGTGGAAAATTGTCTGTCCCCCTCCCCTCTGTCAAGTGTATTATTGATAAAATCATGTTTTTCCCCTCAATAAAATTCCTTTATTTTACATTTCACTTTGGTTTGACGACCTCGCCTAGGTAACAAGGCATATTTCCAGTTGTTTATTTTGCAAAGAATAGCAGCGCAATTGTCGTAACTCCAGTGATGACTCAATCCCTAGTAATGGGATATTATTTCAATTGTCTACCAAAATTCTCAATAAATATTTTCCTCCAAACCAAATTCCCTTCAAGAACCTAACCATCAATCCTACCTTGCAGAGAGCATCAGCAATATCCAAGAGAACATTTGTGATACCCGATGGTTCATACAAGATCCGGAAAGAAAACCTCATCAATCGAAGGTGTCGCATACTCAGTAGCTTCAGAAGAAGAGATGGATTCCCCCCGATCAGCTAAAAATCAGGGCCAGCGGGTTGAGGATGACATTGATCTTCAAATGTACGTCATGTTCAAGAAAATGATGACCAAGATGCTGGCAGAGCAAGCTGAGGATAGTACTGAGCAAATTCAGACCAAACAGAAGGATAAGGGTCATGCCGTCAAGAATGTGAAGATCAGCAAAAAGCAGAGTCGTCACGAGGAAATGTCTGATGAGTCAGAATCAGCTGACGATGCTGACAAGGAATGTGAAAATAAACATGAATTCAAAAGGTCGACTCAGGGCCAGGGGTCGGCTTACAAATCCAAAAATCAGTCTGTTGATGACCCTACTCAGTCACAACTAAAAGATATGATGAAAATGGTCAAAAATCTGCAGGCCCGCGACAAGGGCAAGAAAGTCTTCACCAGCGAAGACTTCTATGATGGCTTGGATGGGGACGACAATCTGGATAATCTCCCCAGAAAATTTATCAAGTTTGATGGTTTTGGCGACCCTAAGGCTCACCTCGCCATGTTTTTTGCTGAATGTTCACGATTCAAGCATGACAATCGGGCACTCTTCCTTTGCTTCCCTCGCAGTCTGGAGGGAACGACAGCTAAATGGTACTCGGAGCACATCAACCCCATAGAGCTGAAAGAATTTGATAAGGTGGTGAATATGTTCATTGAGCGCTTTCTGTTCAATGCTGAGGCACTCCCGACCCTCAGCCACCTCTGTGGCCTGAAACAGAGAGAAAATGAAAAGGCCCGAGATTTTATCCACCGCTGGAGGTCAGCTTGCAACAAGATGAGAGACCCCATATCAGAAGGGCATGCTTTGTCCTTGATTCTAAGCAATTTCTCGCAACCTCTAAAAGGCCACATCTCTACTGCACCATCCAGAACCTTTATAGAGTTAACAGAGTGAGCCAAATGACTCGAATTGAGTATGGAGAATGGTTTCTACGAAGGTTTCACTTTCACCAAGAACAACAGTCAGAATGAGTCAAAAAAGAAGACTCATTTCACTAATTCTGTCAGTAATAAACGGAATCATCGCAAGGGGCAGAATAGAGACTTCTGTTATGGTACAGGAGGTTCAAACAAGAATGACCAGAAAGGAAAGTTGATCCCGCAATTCGGCAAGCCGCTTCAGCTAGAGCAGGGACCAAAACCCCGAGAGAAAGTGAAGCACGAAGGATGGAGCTATGAGAGGAAGTTCACTCCATTAGATCAATCACTCGAGACCGTGTTCGAGTACCTGTTGACCAAGGAGATGGTCAAATTGCCTAGGCTGGTCGATCCTTCCTCTCCTATGGGAAAATTCAAAGACCAATTCTGCAAGTTTCATCGAACAGTGGGACACAACACTGAGAATTGCTTCGTTCTGAAGAACATTGTTCAGGACCTTACTGATAAAAATCTTCTGGTAGAAGGTGCGGAGGATGAAAATATAGATATTCTAAAAGAGCCATTTCCTCGTCATTCTACAGTAGTCATCACCGAACAGTCGTTTCAACCATAGGAGCATATCAGGCCATGCTCTAAAAATGATATGCAAGCTCAGCATCGGGTCCTGGTATTGCAACAGGCTCAGTCCAAGGCCCAGAAGATGGACCTTATTTCAGCTTTCGGCAAATTGAAAGTATCTGACAAGCCCGCTGGGGTATCTCCCGAGGTAGCCAGAAGTATGCCATGGCTCCCTAAGCATCTCATCAAGTCCACCCTAAAGAAAAGCGGGACATCCACTCTAAAGCCTATTATAGCATTATCCAATGTCTCAATTTTGGACTTAACCCAAGCTTCCGCTAAACATCAGCAAGTATTAAACAATCTGTTGCAGAAAATCAAGGTGAAACCAAGCATAACTCCGAAAGACATGGCCCACATAGTCAATCAGGCCATGACTAATGCTCCAGTTACTTTCTCCGATGAGGATCTCCCTAAACCTCATGTATTTCACAACAATGCCTTGTATGTTGTGGTTCGAACCAGAGGGATGACAGTTCCTCATATGCTGATCGATGGAGGCAGCAGCCTCAATATATGTCCGGAAATGACCGCCAAAGCTTTGGGCATAAAAGAAGAAGAATACATTCCAGATCCAATCACCATTTATGGGTTCGACAATCATGGCCAAACAGCGAAAGAAAAAATCTTCCTGGAGATCTTCATTGACTACTCGGTCCATTCAATTCTCTTTCACGTGGTCAATGTGCCGCCCACTTATAATCTGCTTCTTGAGAGACCATGGATCCACAACACAAACGCAGTACCGTCTACTCTGCATCAGTGCATCAAGTGGTCAAAAGGTGGTATGATCACGATAGTCTTAGGCGAAGATCCGGAGCAGAGGCTAGCACAGCCCATGGTTCCCAGGCCCTCTTTCACTACTGATATCCCTAGCATTAGGGGTATTGAAGAGGTCAGCTTTGAAGAGAATTCGAGAATAATACAGATGACAGAGCAACCCGAGCATACAGTGGCTGCGACCCGATGGGGAGGTCCACAGTTCTTCAAGATTGGAGGACGAATTGATTACAACACACTTAAGGGTCATCCTCTATTCTCGCAATTTATGAAGGCTAAAAAGGGATTTGATTTACTAGTAAAGCACGGCTACCAGCCTTTTCAAGGTCTAGGCAAAAATGAAGATGGTCGTCTTGAACCAGTGATTCCTCAGCACTGCCCTAAAAGGACCGGATTGGGCTTTAATGGCCGAAGATCTCAGAAAGGGACTGTTTTCATTAAGGGAACGCATTAGAAGAATTCATTTGTCTTTCCTTTTCTATTCTTTTGTCGGGATGATATCCCATTTCAATCTCATCATTGTCATTTTGATTAATTCTATCTTTTAATAAAGTTGCAAGTTTCCTTTGTCTATCTTGGTGCCATTTGTCTCTTTACTCCTCAATATTAAATCTTCACAAAATTGAAATCATTTTACTCTTTTATCTTTCCAATTATTTTCAATAAAAGCAATTTATTTCATGATGAGCAATTTCCCTAAATCAATTTATCCTCCAATTTTCAGAATGTCTTCCCGATCTATCAAGAAGCTCGTCTTTAATCCAAAAGCCTGTTCGAAATCAGCAATAATTCATCAGGTCAAAATAAGAACAGAATGTAGTCAGACTGCAAAGCAGTCAAAAGAATCCGCAGAGTTCGATTCAGCTCTTCAAGAACTGCCAGAATTTGCATCGGTTCAGAAGCAAGATGAGCCATCATCCTTAGTTCAAGATCCGACTGAGGATATCAATATCGGATCAGAAGACGATCCTAAAATTCTCAAGATTGGCAGTGGTTTGAGTCCAGGAGAGAAAGAAAGGCTCACTAATTTCCTCAAGCAGCATGAAGAAGTATTTGCATGGACTTATGAGGATATGCCAGGTTTAGATCCGAAATTGGTGGAACATCGCCTCGTTCTGAAGCCTGAGGCGAAACCAGTCAAGCAGAAGTTGAAAAAAATGGATCCTCGAATCGAGCAACAGGTCAAGGAAGGACTTGAGGGTCTGCTTAAAGCAGGGTTCATTCGAGCAATTGATTACCCGGATTGGTTGGCGAATATCGTAGCAGTTCCTAAGAAGAATGGTAAAGTGTGAATCTGTATCGACTTTCGTGATCTCAATAAAGCCACTCCGAAGGATGACTATCCGCTCCCAAACATTGATCTCCTAGTCGATAGCACAGCCGGACATGCTATGTTTTCCTTTATGGACGGATACTCCGGATATAATCAAATCAAGTTGGCCGCTCGTGACCAATCCAAAACATCCTTTACCACGCCATGGGGCACTTTCTGTTATACAGTTATGCCTTTTGGGCTCAAGAATGCGGGCACCACTTATCAGCGCGCTATGGCCGTTATTTTCCATGATCAGATGCACAAGACTATGGATGCATATGTCGATGATATTCTGGTGAAATCCAAAGAAGAGGAAGATCACATCGAAGCTCTTAATCAAGTCTTCAAGTGACTCATTCTTTACAAGCTAAGACTCAATCCACAAAAATGTGTTTTTGGAGTCGAATCTGGCAAGTTGCTAGGCTTCTTGGTCAGCAAGAAGGGGATAGAAATGGATCCCGCTAAGGCCAAAGCTATCATTGGCATGCCGCCCCCGACTAATCTCAAAAAATTGCGTAGCCTTCAAGGACGCATGCAATCAATTCGGCGATTCATTTCTAATTTGGCCATGAGATGTGAGCCTTTCAATCATTTGCTCAGAAAAGGAGTGAGGTTCGAATGGGGACCAGAGTGTCAGCAGTCGTTCGAACGCATCAAGAAATATCTTCTCAATCCTCCTGTTTTAAAGCCGCCAGAATTAGGGAAACCCCTATTGCTATACATTTCTGTTAATCAAGTTGCTTGCGGCGGATTCTTGGCGCAATACGAAGAAGGCAGCTTGATAGAACATGCCATTTACTATGTGAGCAAGACCTTTATTGATTACGAGAAGAAATACTCTCAGATAGAGAAGATGTGTTTAGCTCTGGTATGGATGTGTCAGAAATTGAGACATTATCTATTGGCGTCTGAAGTCAAGATTCTATCTAAATTAAATCCTCTCAAGTACATTCTTGAACAACCATTTCTCAGCGGACGAATCGCCAAATGGCAAGTCCTATTAATGCAATACGACTTGGAATATGTCTCTCAGCAATCTATCAAAGGCCAAACAATTGCAGACCAATTAGCAGATTTTCCTCTAGCAGAGGATGTTAAAGCTAAGGATGATTTTCCCGATGAGCGGATCTGCAGTATTCAACAATCCCCAATTTGGAATTTATTCTTCGACGGTTCCAAGAATATGGCAGGCATAGGAATCAGAATTCTGCTAATCACACCAGAGAAAGAGATGATTCCCTTTTCTCTCAAATTGGATTTTCAGTGCACTCATAATATGGCCGAGTATGAAGCCTTGATACAAGGTCTGAAAATTCTACAGGACTTCAATGTCAAAAGAGTGCATGCTTATGGCGACTCCTTGCTCGTCGTCAATCAAGTCCAAGTCGAATGGCAATTAAAAGATCAGAAATTACTTCCTTACCAGAAGATTGTCTCAGCTCTTGCCAACAAATTCAAAAAATTCCAACTTTTTCATATCAAGAGAGATTTCAATCAAGTTGCAGACAGTTTAGCTAATATGGGATCCATCATGTCTTTCAGGAGTGGAGAATCTTGTCGCTCATTTGAAATTGGCAGACTTGATCAACCCGCTTTCGTCCCAGTAGAGCAGATAAACCAGGCTGAGCAAAAGAAGAAGCCCTGGTATCATGATATCAAGAATTTCATTAAAACTGGTGAATTTCCTCCAGAATTATCAAAGAGAGAGCAGCAGGCAATTCAACGCATGTCTGCTCGATATTTTATTCTTGCCGACGTCCTTTATCGTCGTGGATTCAGTTCTGAGTATTCCAGATGTTTGGACGAAGAAGAAGCCAAAGAAGTTGTGCAAGAAGCACATGAAGGCATTTACGGTGGTCATGTTGGCTATCAGACTCTTGTCAAACAAATCATCCGAGCAGGATATTATTGGAGAACTATGCAACAAGATTGCTATCGTTTTGTGAAGAAGTGCGTTCAATGTCAGATGCATGCGCCTTCCATTCATGCGCCAGCGACATACTTGCAATCTGTCATCTTGCCATGGCCATTTTCCATGTGGGCTTTCGATGTTGTAGGCCCCATCACTCCTTCAGCCTCCAATGGTCATAAATATTCTCTTGCCGCAACAGAATATTTTACTAAATGGGTAGAAGCAGTCACTCTACGCACAGTAGAAGGTCGACACGTGGTTTCTTTCATCCATAAGAATATCCTTTGTCGTTTCGGTATACCGCATGATATTGTGTCGGATAATGGCAGTCATTTCAAGAATAAGAGAATGAGGACATTCTGCTCAAAGTTCAAAATTCATCATCATTTTTCCGCTCCTTATTATCCTCAAGGGAATGGTCAGGCAGAGGCCACCAACAAGATTCTGATCCGAATCCTGGAGCGAACCTTAGAAACGGGCCGTGACTGGCATGAAAAGATTCATGATGCATTATGGGCATACAGAACCACCATTCGAACTCCAACGAATGCTACTCCGTTAGAACTTGTCTACGGAACTGAAGTAGTACTGCCTCTACATGTTCAGAAACCTGCTCTGAAATTTGCATCACTTCTAGAATTACCTCTTGATCAGTATCAGCAACAGTGACTGGTACAACTTGATTTGCTCGATGAAAGAAGGCTCAGAGCAGCAGAGCATGCTCAATCCTATCGCCAGAGGATAGCCCGACAATATGCAAAATCTGTCATTGAGAGAAAATTTCGGGTCAATGATCTAGTGCTCAGATCAACAGCTTATCTCAGGCATCGCCCAAGTGGCAAATGGTCGCCAAATTGGGAGGGTCCTTATGTTGTCAAAGAGGCACTACCTCGCAATTCATATCGGCTCATCAATGCTGATGGAATAGAATTACCAGATCCCATCAATGCTCGACATTTGAAAAAATTCTATACTTGAACAATTTCCTATTCTTTGTAATTCTTCCAAATTTTCTTCAATAATGATCAAAATTCTTTTTCCCAGTTACACTGGGGCATTTTAAAATTTTGTTTTTATCTACAAATATCCTGTATGTAGGCAGGATAAACAAATCTCTCATTTCACGCACTTGTGCATTCATGTGCATCAATTTGCATTCATTTGCATACAATCGCATTAATAACGATCTGGTCAGTATTGAGATTTCAACTATCAATCCCATCACAATTCCTAACGATTCAAGATTGAAAGACAATCACCAGAACTGAACCAAAATCCAGTATCCAAACTGGTACATTTTTAAACCGGTATGCATACCGGTATCCTTTCAAAATCGAGCACTCGTGTTAGTGTGCCACTGAATGGTCATGTCAGTCGACCTCTTGAGTTCAGTCTTCGTGCTGATCACTCATCAAATTCCCAATTTCTAATTTCCAATTTCCAAATATCAATTTCCAAATTCCAAAATTCCCAATTTCTAATTTCCAATTTCCAAATATCAATTTCCAAATTCCAAATTTCTAATTTCCAATTTCCAAATATCACTCATCCAATTCCCAATTTCTAATTTCTAATTTCCAATTTCCAAATATCAATTTCCAAATTCCAAAATTCCAAATTTCTAATTTCCAATTTCCAAATATCAATTTCCAAATTCCAAAATTCCCAATTTCTAATTTCCAATTTCCGAATATCAAATTCCAAATTTCCAATTTCTTATTTCAAATATCAAAATTCCAATTTCAAAAATTCCAAATTTGACCCTTTTGGTCATCCAATACCAATTCCAATAAATTTCTCTTGCGAGAGACCCTTTTTATAGGGAGAGTTCGAGGGAGCTCATTCTTTTTGCATGCTATCCAATTCGTTCACTTAGCCCCTTTTCAGGGAGAGTTTGAAGGGACTCGTGTCTTTGTGAACCGTTTGCAAAACAAAATTCCAAATTTCACACAAGGAACCCTTTTTATAGGGAGAGACTCGACGGAGACTTGCTTTCCTTGTGGCCCCATAATTTCAGACTAGGCCATTTCATCATGAAGGACCCTCTTTTCAGGGAGAGTGTGATGAACTCGTTTCTTCATGACCAATTTACCAACCTCACCAAATCCGGCCCCCTTTCCATAACAGAAGCCTAATGTTAGGAAGTTTTGACGAAAGCTTAATTTCTCTTCGAAAGTTCGTTTTGCAAACACCTCCTCTTCAGGGAAGAGAGGAGTAATTCCCAATTCTAATTTCTGAATCTTCTCCTTTGAGGAAAGGAGAAGAGAATTTCTGTCATGGATGTGTTGCGTTGTGCTTCAAATGCTCGCTTTCACAAAAGGATTTCAAGAAAATTTTGCCAATTTGTCATTAAATATTTGTTGATTTCAAAAATCTTTATTGCACAAAATTATTACTTCAGAATACCTCCACTATTACTTCTGAAAGGGCAATGCTTTCACGAAAAAGGATTCAAAGTTCAAAATCTTTTTATTGGCCAACCAAAAGGATGAAGAATAAATCCGCGATATGGCCAGCAAAGAGAATTCAATGTTGTTGCAAAGCCATGAGTGATAGATATTGATCGCAGTCAATGGCACATTTTTAAAGACCATTCTTGAAAAATAAAGCAGTCGAAATATCCTGGGTGATACAGAAAAATCCACTCAATTTTCATATCTCCTCAATCACCTAAGCTGCAATTAAATATCTGCAAAAGGGATCTCTCAATTGTCGTCAAGATGAAGGCGAATTAAGCGAGTCAACCCCTGTGGCCAAAGAAGATTTGGATCATCTCCAAGATGACGGAGTTTGTGACGGATCCTTCCAGGGAAAGTTCAGATCACCGTCGAGATGAAGGCGAGTGTGATGAGCCTACCGAAAAACCCTAAAAGATATTTAATTTCTGCTATCATCAAGAGAATCCCAACCAATGAGCCAATAATCGTCAAGATAATCCCTGAGAGAAAAGAAGGATCGGAACATCTCTGAGATGAAGGAGTTTGTGATGTACCCTTCCCAAAAAGAGAGAAAAGTCAGGACATCTCCAAAATGAAGGATGATGTAATTCCCGAAAAATCCAAGAGAGCTCCAATTCTGTCAAAAAGAGTGCAGAAAGATCATCATAAGAAAAGAATCCCAGGATATCAGACTTCCAAATCTATCAAGAATCTTCTTTAATTTTGTGAAATTCTTTTATCAATATTCTTTCAACAATAGCTCTCGCAATATCAAGAATACTTTTTTTCCCGTCCATATCAAGGAAATCGATAGCTTCCTTGAAAGAAAGCCAATCGCAAGCAATTTGAATTTGAATCTTGATTCTACGGAGTTAAGCTTAGTTGGAGGTAATACTTCAGGTAGAAAAGAGGGAATACTTTCAAAACAATGTGCATCATTTTCAATTATTTTGAATCAACAACAATTTTCAACATTTTGACAATATTTTCTAGCTATCCTGGCATGAAACGAGAGCTTGAGGTTCATCTTTGGTGCATCCTGACATCAGTTGTTATCCCTTTTTAGGACTTGATTACGGGAGTTTTCAAGATTCCTTCCCTTCTTTGGTATAATCTGAGCGCATGGGCTCTCAGATTTGCACACTTCCCTGTGTCCCCACTGTCCCACCATAGACAGTCCAATTTCGGCTTGAGGTTAAGCCACCAATTCCAGCAAAAGGCAATTTCAAAAGTTAATTAGTCTCAGCAATGAGACGCCCAAAATCAATCCCTTTTCAAACTTTAGGGACCCCAATTTCCTTCCTTTTGCAAAACCCCTATCGGATTCATTGTGCGGAGATCCGAAGGTTCCATCACGGTCTCTTCTTTCGAGGATTCCGTCCATTTTTTGCCCAATCAGGTCAAGGGTACAAACCTGAGCCTCACGTGATGAGGTATTTCATTGCCCAATCAGGTTAAGGGTACAAACCTGAGCCTCACGTGATGAGGTATTTCATTTCCCAATCAAGTTAAAGGTTAAGCCTGAGCTTCGTTCCATACGAGGTATTTCCCGTCCCATCCAGGTTAAGGGAAAAACCTGAATCTCATTTCTTTTTGAAGTAAAATTTTCTCCTTATTCTCCATTTCATATCTACCATCATCACTTGAACTAATTCTTTCATACCCAGTCAGATTCATCTAACTAGGGCATTTTTTTTATGGTTCAAATTTGGTGTGTTTTTTTTGCCACTAAGCTCGGCTTCTGGCCGGCTTAGCAGCAAAGAGGGGCATCTGTAAACACCCCAAATTTTCACCCTCATCCAGTGTTTGTCCATTTCATGTGTCATTGTATATCATTGCATGTATTCTGCATATCATTCCATCGCATTGCATAGCATTGCATTTCATTTTCGAGATCCAGCACTCCTATTTCAGTCCGATCAGGACTCTGTCCCAGAGTCCAAATCCAGTCAAAAATCTGTTTTGAAGTCTGTGTACTTCCATCTTTAGTCTTTTTCGGTTGTTTTCAAAATTTAGGTCATTTTACAGAGTCCAGTTAGTTCAGGACTCTATTTTAGAGTTCGGTCGAGTTAGGAGTCTAACCCTGACTGTGTTTTCTGACTTATTTCATCATTTCTCGATAAAATCTTTCGAAAATTCTTTCATTTGAATTCTAAAATTTAAGATCTCAGAGTCCTAAGAGTTCAGGACTCTAATTCGGAGTTCCAGTTCGCTTGAGACCCTATTTTCAAAGATCTTGAATTTCAAATGTCGATTTTAACCCTTTTTCAAAGCCATTTCTAGTGTTTATTTCAAAAAAATTCAAAATTCGATGTGGGCCCACTCAGTTGGCACCATATCCAGAGGAGTTCTAACCTAGTTAGGACCCTATGCCATTTCAAAAATTATAACTTTGAAGTTTGTCTTTGAAAATCCTTTTGAAAACTCCTTCAATTTCAAGTTTTAAAATCGCTTTTTGAAAAACTCAAGCAGGGCCCACTCGAGGTGGCGCCATATTCGAGTCAGTCAGGGCTAGACTAGGGTTAGTTGATGTATTGGTTAGTGTTAGAGGTTTAGACTAGTGTTTTTAAAAGGTTTTTAAAGGGTTTTTAAAGGTGTTTTAAAAAGCCAAATGTAGAAAATGCCAAGTGGCATTACATTTGGGGATTTTTTTAGGAAAGTTTAGGGGTTAATTAGGCACTAGTTTAGATAATTTAGGCTAGGGGTAGTTAGGTCTTTCTACCCAAAAATCGCCCCTCCCTTGTTAGAGTCCAAAAAATTCAAAATTCCCAATTTTTAAACCTAAAAAATTTCTATAAATAGTCTCCATAGGAGGGTCGATTTTTCCAACTTGCTCTCCTTGGGATTCTTGGAGCTTCTCTCTCCTCTCCAGCCCTTCCTCCATTGCATCCACCTCAAGGTAATTATTTTGTTTATATTTTTAGCTTTTATTTCATGTTTTTAATAGTTTTAAATCAATTTTAGCCATTAATACCTCCTATTTCATGGATTCAACCGTGGTTTCACCTCAAGAACCATCAAGAATCAGCAAGAACGATCCAATAAGGTGATCTAACCCTGTTTTGGGTGATTTACAGGGATTTTAATCCATTAGAATTGATTTTAATATGATTCTTTACATTATTAACCAATAAAATATATGATTTACCCTTTTAATGGGTTAAATCTATGTTTTAAAGGTGATATCAAATTCCAGCCATTGATTCCCTGTTTTTATTTTATTTTCATAGTTTATTCATGTTTTTTTTACGTTCTATAGCATAGAAATAATTTTTATTTACTATTTTATGGTTTTTTTTATTGATTTACATTAGTTAATGCATGGTTTTCCAAGTTTCTTAAATTTCTGTGTGTTTTAGGTTTAGAACAGTAAAGATAATGTTATTTCGGATTGAAGTACTCATTGTTTATTTCTGATTTTTTTATATGTGATGCATGCATGAGTTATTGAGTTACTGTAGAAAAATCAGAGGTTTTGGATCTCGGGAACCCTGTCAAAAAAATCAGACATCAAATTGGGTTTTTAAAGCTTTAAAATCGTGGTTAAAATCAAGAAGGTAACTTGCTGTTATGATATTTCTCTAATCTTATATCCGATTTTAGATCTGTAAAATGCTATGGATTTACATTGCGTAGATCTGTCTGATGTGAAATTTTCGGATTTTTTTATCACTGTTTAATATTTTTCCCCTTTTAGAGAATCTGTTTTTAAATTTAAAACTCATTAGGGTTTACCAAAACCCTAATCAGACTTGTGTTAGTCATAAATCCCAAACCACAGATCCGATTCATGATCTGTAAAAAGTGAGTATTGCTATTTTTTTGTCTACTATTTACTATTAAAATGTCAGAGATTTTTGTTTAGGTTTGAGATTTATGTTTGTATTCTCAATCTGAAACCACTGTTTTAATCCCTGTTAAAAGTGATATGTTTTAGCTCAGATTGCCGGACGGGTTTCTCCCTAACCAGAGATGCTTTTTCCGATCTGTAAATTGGGAAATCTCTGTTTTTTTTCCTAGTTAGTCTCCGTAAAATTTCATAAATTTTCATGGAGATTTGACCCCTGGTTCGGGTCTTGGACTGAGACTGGTTGGTGAACTAGGTCAAAAATAGCATATTTTTAGGGTTTAATGCAATTTTCGGATTAATTTAATGTCAAAAAAATATTTTTATAATTCTAATTTGATATTAGGGTTATAAAAAGTGCAGGTACCGAATTTGATGAATTGTGGAATCCATTTGATATCTGAATTAATAAAATTGCAAAACAGGACACCCGAAGAATTCCAAAACACTGCAAAAATCACAAAAATTGTGATATTCTTGGATTTTCGTGCATAAGCATATGTTTTTAGGGTTTAATCATGTTCATAATCATATTAGGATGCCTTAGGTTTAATTTGATGCTCATTTGATTTCATTTAGTGCATAAAACCTAAGTTGTTACCAAAATATTTTCAGAAAACCCTGATTTCAAGGCCATAGTCTTGCTATAGGGGGCAATTTGGTCATTTGACCTCAATTTCGAAATCCCTAACCCTAATTTTCATATATTTAATCATGTCACATCATATCTAGTTTGATTTATTCTCATTTGTATTTCAAAACTTGCATTTTACCAAATATATTTCTAAAAACCCTAATTTCAAGGCCATAGTCTTGTTATTAGGGTATTTTGGTCATTTTGACCCTAATTTCGAAATTTCATATCTTCTCTTTCATATTTATTCAATTTTATTTCATATTTTATCAATTTTGATTTAAGGGAATCATGGCAAAAAAGCTTATATCTAGCAAAATCCAACAATTTCCTGATATTGTTGGATAAATCTAGAAAAGCCAACATATCATCACTAACAAAGTTTCTAGTTTTTCAGGTACATTGAAGACTTTATTTTTCATGTATTTAAATTTCAATAGTGATGTAATTTGTAATTAAACTTTGGAATAAGAATTTACATTTCCTGCTTAGCTTAGGTTGCATTGCATATAGTTTATTTTTTTAAATAATGTTAATGTGTGATGGATGATGATTCATGCATATTCAAACTCACTATGGTCTACACGAATGGCACATACACTAGCTTTTATGAAGTTTATAAACTTGGTGGAATTCGTATTTATGGCCATAGTCAGAATATGAATGATACCCAGATTTATGATCTTCACATTAGCCACATTCAGCCTACACTATTAGGCTAACTTCAAAATGCACTGCATTTCTCAAAAATACAAAAAGTATTTATCAATTCCTCAAATTCATATTCATTCATTTCATGCATTTGCCAATTCCAATTCAAATTCTAAGTCAAGGAAATTGAATTCCTCAAAATCTCCTAAGTCTTATAGCAAAATCGATTTTCCCAAAAGCATTGAATTTCAAAGATTATTTCAAGTATTTCCCAAGTTCCAAATTCAAATTTTCTAAGTTAGAATTTCAATTTCAAAGTTTGAATTCAGAGAAACCAAGTCTCTCAGAATCGATTTTCACCAAATGTTAAGGATTCCTCAAAATCGATTTTTACTTCTCTCAGAAGTACATTTCAAATCCTAAATCATCATTTTCCATGTGATATCTATTCTAAGTGTTTCAGTTATTCAAAGCAAACATCATGTTTTTAAATGTGCATTTTCAGAAAATTCATAGCACATGCCTGATTCTATGTGCATTTAGAAATTAGAATATGATTTAGACAAGTTGAATAGAGCAGAGCAGTAGATTGATCCTTGGTTCGATTACCCCTGTTAAAGGTGGCAGGAACGGTTGAACCTCGTACCGACAGGCGAGTCCCATTCTACGGAATTTTCCCGCATTTTAAAACGAAGGTGAGTTATTTTCAAAAACTTTTTCAAAGGTCAGTTTGACTTGCAAAAGGTTAAAAATTTTGCGATGATAACAAAAACAACCTCCAGGATTTGAAAATGAACAATATCCAGATCATGTTTTCAAACTAAAACGTGCTTTATATGGCCTAAAACAAGCACCTCGTGCTTGGTATGACAGACTCAAAACCTTTCTATTAAAAACTGGTTTTTCTGTAGGCAAAGCAGACTCGACATTATTTGTGAAAATAGTGAATAATCATACCCTAATTGTTCAAATATATGTAGACGATATCATCTTTGGATCTACTAACAGCACTCTCTGTGAAGAATTTTTTAAGTCCATGCAGAAGGAATTCGAAATGAGTATGATGGGAGAACTCAACTACTTTCTTGGACTGCATATTAAGCAAACCAAGGATGGAGTTTTCATCAATCAATCTAAGTATGCTCGTGAACTTCTGAAGAGGTTCAACATGAACTCAACTGCTTCAAAAACCACTCCTATGAGCACTACTATTGTTTTGGACAAAGATGAAGATGATAAGTCTGTGGATACAAAGGTATACCGAGGTATGATAGGATCACTACTATATTTAACTGCTAGCCGTCCAGATATTATGTTCAGTGTTTGCTTGTGTGCTAGATTTCAGTCAAATCCAAAAGAATCACATCTTAAAGCTGTAAAAAGAATAATGAGATATTTAAAAGACAGTTGATTTTGGATTATTCTATTCAAAATCCACTACATTTGATCTAATCTCATACAGCGATGCTGACTTTGCTGGAAGTAAATCTGACAAAAAAAGCACAAGTGGAACATGTCATATGCTAGGGCACTCACTAGTATCATGGTTCAGTAAGAAACAAAACTGTGTATCCTTATCAACTACTGAAGCCAAATACATTGCTGCTAGCCTAGCCTGTACACAAGTTATCTGGATGAAACAAACCTTAAAAGATTTTGGTTTAAATTTTGAAAATACAACTATTTTCTGTGATAATACTAGTGCTATAAACTTATCTAAGAATCCTATTTTACACTCACGAACTAAGCACATTCAAATAAGACACCACTTCTTAAGAGAACAAGTCTTAAACAACATAATTAAACTCGAATTCATACCCACTAATCAACAGTTAGCAGACATATTCACTAAACCATTGAAACATGAAGACTTTACACGAATTAGAAGAGAACTAGGAATATGCAAACTAAGTGACTTATAAATTAATCACACTTATTATAGTTAATACTTCTTATAAGTTTTGTTAAAATCTTAGTTTAAAAGTTTTTTTTTCTTCTTATCGATTTTTGTTAGTCAAACTAGGTTTCCATATTCACGTATACTCTAAACTCTTATAAGACACATTCTTTATGTCTTTCAACTTGTCATCTTTCAAGTACACATCCATAATGACTCCTTGTCCTATCTCCTTTCACTCATATCCATAAGAACTAATTATATTAAAGTAAAAGCTATCATGACATTGTTCACATCACTCATCTCATAACTCCTTTATTATTTTTATCCTTTTGTGAAAACTTCTCTTACAATAAGTTGGTTCACCTTCAACATGATAACATATTATTTTATGAGAAATCTTGCTTTTCAAATTTTAGTCAAAATCGAATGATTATCTTTTTAGTTCGGTTTACCTTCTTCTAAAGATCTAGTTGTTATGTTTTACATATAATTTTTACTATATCATTTGTTATATCATATATTACGTACACTCTATTTCTATCATGTCTTCCTTTCCTCCTATCGAGACACTTCACTAAAATATTAATGCCTTTCATGAAAAATTCAAATGATTATCCTCTCGTACCACCTTTTAAGTTGTTATATTTCACGTAAAATTTTTACTATATCATCTATTATATCATAGCCTAAGAACAATCTATTATCATCTCTTCATGCTTTACATCTTTTACGAAAAAGTGTTGTAAAATTCTCTTTTCAAAAACTTATACTCCACTCATAAGTACGATTTGTATCACCTTTTTATCTCTCTCTCTCTACATTATACGAAGTTCCTTTCCATCCATGACCATGACTCTCTCATATATTTTATATCTCTCTCCAATCGAGATTCATTAAAACCTTGTCCTTAACTCCACTTTATGTCATACATCTCCTATCCAACTTCAAGTGATTGGTGTCCTTTATGACCACTCTCATTTCTCTACATATCCGTATCACCCTCCTTTATATCTATTCACACTCCTTTCACGTATATCAAAATATACACTTCTTAAATAAGAAATTATTGCATTTCCTCATACTCTCATGTTTGTCCTATTACAAACTCTCTCTTCACGATTTTGAAATGCTTTCACATAAAGTAAATTCTTGAAAAAAGTTGATTGTTCATATTAGGCCATTATTCACTCTCTATCTATTCTTCATGATCTTCACGAAAAACTTTAAAAACTCTTGAATCATTCTTTCTCTTACGTTTAATATGACACTCCATACTCAATTCATGACTCTTCTCACTATCCAACAAGATTGCCCATAGTAAATTTGTTACATATATAGAAAAATTATTTCGAAACTATGTCCTTCTTAATATCTATACTAATATAATACACTTTCTTCCAAAATTGATTTGATTTGTCATTCATAAGTCTCTTATTTTACAACTCACGCATTTCCTCTTTCTACTAAATTCTAAAAATCCTTCACTTCCAATGTCATTCATTTCTTATAACCATTATTTTTCTTCTTCTATTTATTAGATTGATTCATATTTCATTCCCACGATTTTCTCTATTCTCTTACAAACTCTTACTCTTTCCAAGTCTTTTTCTCTTGCTTGTTCTTTCTAAGCTCTTGCCATGGCTTCCTGCTCCAACACTGCAATCACTGCCGCCGACCTAAGGTATCCCGATCTATTTCACTTCTACAACTCCCTTTGCTCTCGACCAATTCATGAAGGTAAATTGGTTAACTACGACGACTTCGGATTATTTGACCTAGAAAGATCTCTCCCCAAACTTAAACACTTACTAGGATCTTCATCCCAAGTTGCTTACTATCCCGAACTCGTCTGACTCTTCTACACAAATTTTTCCTCTGATCATGAGCAAACTACCATCACCACCAAAGTACGCGGACGCTTGATGTTCTTTCATGCTTCCTCATTAGGCAGTATTCTAAATCTTCCTTCCACCGACATAGACCTAGACAACATAGTACCACTCGACCGGTCGGTACTTCGAAAAATTCTTCTCTGCACCAACTGCTCACAACTTCCCTGGCACATGAGGAATCTCCAACCTCATGCTCAACTGCTTGCCCAAATTCTTCTCCACAATATCTATCCCAAGCCTCCACGCAAGGGATTAGTACCAAGAAAAATCACTCTCCTTCTCTACGCAATTTTTTCTTCTACTCCGATAAACTGGTCTAACATTCTTTTCGACCTTTTTATTCGTTATAAAAATTCCAGCCTCTTCTTTTCGGGTGTTTTATAACTCCCATTTTATAATACTTCAAAGTACCCCTTCAAAACGAAGTTATCCTCCATCCCTCTCAGGTCCTCGATGCTACTTCCTTCAATCTAAGGTCCCCGCACCTTTCCGGCTCTGATGAAGATGCTCCAACATCCAACTTTGATTACTTCTATGCACTTATGGATATCCAGCGTTCTCAGGATCGCATACTTCGCAATCAAGCCTTGTTGCAGCAGACACGTCAAACTCAACAGCAGGATCTAGACGCCCCTACACATCAATCCTCTCCACCTTCGGAGTAATCTTATTTTTTTTAGACTGTACTAGATGTACTTTATTTGGTCTGTAATAACTTTTAATTAATTTTGGTCTGTAATAACTTTACATTATTTTTTGGTTTGTAATAACTCTCTTACTCTGATCCCTTCCTTTTTGTCCATGACAAAGGGGGAGAAATTCTGTCTCCATTATTGGAGAAAAATACTCGTATTTAACATTTTTTTAATATTTTTATGATAAGTATTCTTTCTATGCATAGTGTCTTTTTAACAGGGGGAGCATATTTTGTCATCATCAAAAAGGGGGAGAATGTTGAGAAACTCTGTTTTGATGTCACATAATATGATGCACTGTCTTATTTGATTTCATATGATATGATAATATGTCTTCTTGAAAAATGTTATATAATGACTGGATATGTTTTGCCATATATCTAACGAGTATTTGATGCAAGGATATCTCACTTAAAAAGGATGGAGACCTCCTGTTTAAGTACAACTATGGTGCAATCATACTCCTTGAAGAAAAAGCTTGTTGAGCCATGCACTCCTAAAGACTATCTAAAGAGATCGGCTTCCTCAAGTTGAAGATTTTTTTCTTCTTTAGAGTCATATGTAACAGAACCTTCAGAAGGATGCATATTACATACTCACTCATAAAAGCTATTTCATAAAAGTATACGATAGTTTCAAAAAAGCTTCTTTTTGAAAACAAATAATTGTACCTTCTTACAACCCTTTATGAAAAAGGTATTTTGACATGATTTCAAAATGTAATAATTGTACCTTATATCATATACAAGACAACTTGAAAAGTAATGATTTTAAAAGTAGGAAAAAGACAAAACATGAAATCGGCTACACAAAGAAAACAAATATAATATTGGTTTTGAAAAGACTCTAGTTACCTTCTTTAAAGAAATGATTTCAAATATAGGAAAAAGACAAAACATGAAATCGGCTACACAAAGAAAACAAATATAATATTGGTTTTGAAAAGACTCTAGTTACCTTTTTACAAACTCATAGAATGTCGACTTACTTGAAGTCATCATTCTCTTTGTATAGCATTAAATACCTCCTGTAAGAAATCCTTGTTAAATATCCTTCTCAAGAATGTCGACTTACTTGTAGTCTTCATTCTCTCTGTAGACTTTGAAAAACACAACATAAAGAAAACACTTGACATGACTATGTACAAATAAATATCTCAAGGCACTCATTGTACTTACACTCATTTAAAGTAAAGAAGTACTTATGTACCTCAAATCATTAATTAGAATAAAGACAAAACTACATAATAGCCTACAATCCAACGTTCAATGTACTATTGTAAGAAATAGACTTTTTACATAAAATATGTATTACCTAAAATATTACAACGACTAGTGTACCCTATATTTTACTTTTATGGAAAGAAGACTTTCTCGAATTTCTCTAAAGATATTTTTTGAAATGACATGACATTTCACATCTAAAAAAGGCTACGATTTCAAAAAGCCAACGACTATTTTTTTAAGCTATAAAAACACACCCAAATGAACTATTCAAAACAGAAGGGAATGGAATAGACAAGTGAGCTTACAATGAGAAAAATACCTATTCGATATTTGAAAGAGAGCCTAGAAAAAGAAAGAGAAAAGAAAGAGAAAAAGTAAAAAATAACTCTTTGACAAAGAGTATCTTCTGAGTGACAAACAGAACATTCTGAGAATCCTTCATTCGTGCATTCATATCATCCTGAAGGTTCTATAGGAAGTATTGTAACTTTCTGTTATTCATTGTATTCCTTCTTTGTTGAAAGAAGTAGACCTCTGAGAAAGAGGGTGTTGCCCTTCTCTGTTGAGAGAAGAAGACCTCTATGTAAGAGAGTGTTGTCCTTCTCGGTTGAGAGAAGAAGACCTCTGTGGAAGAGGGTGTGCCCCTTCTCTGTTGAGAGAAGAAGACCTCTGAGGAAGAGGGTGTTGTACTATTTATCTGGTGACTCGGATGTTATAGTGGAAAGCTCAAGTAGTTTGCTTGGAGACTGGATGTAGGTCAGGGTTTTGACCGAACTAGTATAAATCCTGTGTTTATTGTGTTGTGCCTTATTGCTTTATTTTTTATTATATCAACTTGCATCGTATTTCACTATTCACCCCCCCTCTAGTGGAATTTCAGATCTAACTCTGGATTTGGAATTTCAAAATTGATTTGAGAATTTAATTTTGAATATACAAATGAATTTCAAAGTCAAATTGGGCTTTGAATTTGATTGAAGTTTTGAACATAGAATGAATTTTGGAATTTCAAAGTCAAATTGAACTTTGAAATCTGATTTGAATTGGAATTTTGTTTTAATATAAAATGAATTTGAAATTTCAAGGTCAAATTGGACTTTGAGATTGAAAATGAAATAGAGTTTGAAAATGAAAAGATGAATTGGATTTTACAAGAATTGAAGATTGATTGAAGAAGATATTAACATCACTTGGATTTTGGAAAAAGAATTTTGAAAAATATGATGATGTTCTATCTTAAATGATGAATGAATTTAAAGAATCTTGAAATTAGATTTTGAAAAGCTATTTCATTCTTTAAATGAATTAAAAATGAGATTGAAGATGTAATACATCCCTGACTATGGTCATTAAATGTATTATATAATAACTACATTTAAATTCAAGTGAAAAATAAAATACATCTTTGGTGCTTTTATAGAGTTCAAAAATGAAATTAACTCTCAATATACCCTGACTATGGCCATTGGTATATATATTGAATTAATATTAAATTAAACTCTAATAAAAGAAGAAAATATTTGAAAATATGATGATTTTTGAATAGGGATCCAGTGTGGATCCAGTGTCATTCCATAAAAAATGAAAATCCTAAGTTTTGTTCACATCCTGACTATGGCCATTGATGTAAATCATCAACTTAGGATTTATTACCTCTTATGAAATGGTGCACGTGCCATTTGTGTTCCCATTTGTGTAATTTTGAAAATAAAAGAGGAAAATGTTATGAATCAAGTAATTCCAGAAGACATATACATACTCATACACTCTAATCTAAGTTAAAAATGAAAATTTCTCATCAATCTAGCTATCCCTTCATTTAATGGAATTGGAGTTACCTTAATAGCACTCTTTAAATATCTCCTGCAAAAGTAAATTTTGGCATAAAGTAGAGAAATGCATCTGGAAAGGAAATAACATTCTACCAATGTAATGAAATATTTACATGTCTTAAAAAAAAAAATACACATGAGAGGCCTAGAGCTAAATGCATATACATGAGGGAATGGATCTATATAGATGTACATGAAAATGTATATGAAGAAATATGCCTAAAGACAAGGATATATGTATATATATATACATATATATGTTTATATGTATTGTACCTATATGCATATATGTATAGATATATACATACATATATATATATATATATATATATATATATATATATATATATATATATATACTTATATACATGTATTCACAAGAAAAGAGGAGGGGACTTTCATAGTTGTGTAAGATTAGTGAATTGGATTCGTAGGTTTTAGTGAGATGCTGGACCTACATACTACTGAACTTACACAGATTTAGTAAAAATATGGCAGGTACAGGGTTTTAGCAAGTCTAACTTGCAATTGGCAAACAAGGGGCAGTGCATGAATCGAGTACAGGAGCTAGACAGGCATGAACAGTGCCATTTGCAGGAGGTGACTGCAAATGGCTGTAGTAGTTACAGCTAATGGCATGACTATACAAGTGGAATACTATAATGGTGATCATGAAGGCGTAAGATGCAGAAAAGATAATGTAAATACATAAGTAGGTGCAGTATGGGATGGGAACCGAAATAAGGTGATGCTACAAGGGTGCATAAAAGGTGGATTGCAGCAGCTCTATTAGTGAGCACATGGTATATATGCTATGAGATGGAGGTATAAAACATTAAGAGCAAATCTCTATTAATTGCCTACATGGAAAATAAATAAAAAAATGACCATAAATCACATTTGCTACAGGATGATCAATTTATGATTATCCGAATCGATTACCACATCATAATGAACCTATGAATCACTTATCTTATTACAACACAAGAAGCACTAATCTTATTACTAGACTTCGGTGCGAAATTGCACATGCCCTCAATACCTAGAAGAGTGACAACTGTTACAATAAGCAACCAAAGTGGGCAAGATACAATATTCTGTCATTAATCTGATCATCCACAAAAAAAAAAAATTAGCATGAAAATCAATACCATGGGTCTTGACATCATTAACTCTCTCGTTTATACCTTGTGTATAAGCTTAAACAGTCTAGGCTCAGGCATGCTTAACTGTGCAGCCCTACAAAGAGTTCAGCAGCATCAAAATTTCAGTTCACAGACTATGGACAATAATGAATCATAAGCAACTTTTATTGAGGATAACATAATGTAGGTGGGACCATATCCAAGAGAAAAACAATCACTGATCGCGTATCACATTAGCAGAAAAAGGAAGCATTCCTATGGCTTCTTGATTGTAACTATGCAACCAATCTCGGTCTTAAAATTCCTCAGAAACGGGAGCTCCTCTCAGTATATCCACATGTTGGGTTTTCCCAGAAAAATCTTGGCAAAAACTAACAGAAATAACAAGAAAATTATGTACAAAGGAAAATTGTTCTAACTGATTGTTTAAATCTCAGAGCTACACTCGCTGAAATGAAAGTATTATCAAATATCAGAATATTAACATGAGATATATAAATATTATAATAACAACAAAAAAAAATAGATGAGGTTTGACTTTTCACCATGATCAGAAAAATATTTAGCTCCTCTTGCAAAATCCCTGAGCCAAAATCATCAGCAAAAGTTGATGTGATTTCCTTGCCAGAGGGCCTTAGCTGCACCGGTATTTAAGACAGGAATCATCTATCTCGTTGAATCCTTCATAACGCAGGTCAGCTTTCAACTAAACCATTCAATCCTCCACAAACATTCTATCATGCCCAAGTCCCAACCAATTCTCCAAAAACTTGTATACTGATTACGTTGACCCGAGATCTCTTCCATAATGTTATCCGGTATGTTGCTTATATCAGAAACAATTGCTAAAATGAAATGGTGCTACATGAAACTGCTACAGCCTTGCATAAACAAAAGAGGCTGCTACGCAAGCAACCTTATCGATGTAGAAGTTAAATGAACCGCTGAAGAGATGATATAATGATGTTGCACATATTTTGAAACAGGAGATGAAGGAGGGACATTATGAACAGAGGCCTTCAGGAAATCAAGATAAACATTAAACACAGAAACTAACTAAAAAAAAAAATAGAGAACAAAAGAGTCAAGCGGTAAAGAAATAGCTCAAGAATGATGCAGATTCATTTAACATCAAAATTACCATATACGTGAGGGATCAAGCCACCTAATGTATTGATATTAGATATACTCCAGAATCCAAGTTGCCTCACCCAAGTACTTCTGAACAAATTCTGAACCAACTACACGGACAAAGGCTGCAGTTGCGATCTCCAGTGTCTTAACCCATAGCATGAAATTCCAGATATCATCACACATAACCCATAGATTGATTTTGCACTTAGAGAGTAAAAACTGATGACTCCATCAGAATGCCCCTCTCTGCTGTATGGTGACATGTAGCATTATGATCATGGCAGCTTTGCATGGTTACAAGAAATTACCAAGGTCCTACTGGTTTGTTACATAAAAAAAATTTATTAGCCAAAGGAAACGACCAATATGATACGATTCTTATTATCACCTTTTCATGGATGCTAACTGAAATTCATGGGTGCTGATGGCTCATGTTATGCAGGCCGAGCCATGTTGGGAAGCATCGACCTTCCTTCGTCTTGGCCCTTTTTATTTTCTTATTTTCTGTTTGGCCCCTCATCTGCATTTTTTTATTTTCCGTTTCACGGTTTAGCCCGGACTGCTGGACATGTCCAACAGTATTTAACGCCCCTGACCGAACCTCGGTCTGGGCCTTCTCCCTTTTCCATATGGTCTGGAACGACCTACAGTCGAACCCATGTTAGGTTCGTGGGTGTCAGACACCCCAGCTTGCCTTGACAGGGTTTGGACCAGATGTGGTCCAGACCTATCAAAGACGTGTCCATAGCCTGATCGATTGAGACGTTCTCTTCGTCTTTGTTTCCAGTTTTTTTTTTTCGGCGCAACCCGTTTGAAGGTTTTCTGTGAGCTTGACATGGTCTAGACCGAATCTGGTCTAGACCTGTCAAAGGCCATGACTGAGCCCAGTCTGGTAGGGCATTGTGCCTTTTGGCACTCGGTTTTGTCTCGGACCACAGCTGGGTGCAGGCTATGAGCATGCACCCCACTTCTTTTGGTGCGTGTTGAAGCCAGCATGGGTCTGGAAGTTCAGTCCAGACCGTGCTCAAGGTTGGAGCACTTCCTCCATGGTCTGGACCAGTCGGTCCTTACCTGGACGGTTTTGTATGGCTGTACCACACACGGTCTGGACGTCCAGTCCAGACCTCGCCCTTGTTAAACCAGCCCCGCATGGGTCTGGACCGATTCAGTCCAGACCTGTACCCCCGTTTGCTGCCGTGACCTCCACTTGCGGCCTTTTTCCCCTGGACTAAACCTACTTGGTCCAGGTGGCCCGGTTCCAGCAGCATGCTAGCTGCTGTCAATGAAGCAATTGTTGTCCTCTTTGTTTCCGCAGGACCACCCTTTAGGGTTTGCTGTGTGCGCACCTTGCCACATGGCAGCTTGATGTGTATTGTCGGTTTGTGTTGGACGACACTAGTCGCAGCTGGATTTCCTGCTTTTCGCCACTCTTTTTACTTCGTTAGCAGGGTTTGAACCGCAGCCTTTGGGGCTGCATGTATGTTTGCAGTACGGGTCCAATTGACCCGATAATTCCAAGGTCTGAGCATGGCACAACATGAGAGCTAGTGTTGTTCCAAAACCTGATATAGATATATAGATTTTTGTAGACTTGATTCGATGGTAAAATTTACCGAAGAGATGTAGTGCTGGATTTAGCCTTTTTGTACGTGCGTCCGCCTTCGTAAAAGAACACAATGTTTTGGCTTTGTCAACCCACCAATGTGGGCTTTGCAAATGCATATCTCTATGCACGTGTTCGCTTCAGCATAGAATGCAAAGTTTGTATAAGTGACTCCTTATCGAGCTCTTCCAATGAGTTTGCGTAATCAGGAACCATATGTCATATGTTAAGCAAATGCATATGTAGTTATGTCGGCACGGTTATGGTACATTGTCAATTTGCGTAGTTTTTCCCTTGTCTTCCAGGGCACTGCATAAGTTATATTTAAGAGCGTCAATGTATATTGTGGCATGGCATTTTGTTAGTGTTTTCACGGTCTGCACACGACCACACACACTTGAGCACATAAGTTGTGCTCTAATAAATACTATTGTATGTTCGCCTTGGTAATATTCGAATGTATAATTATAATGGCAAATTACATGCAATTCCCCTAAGTATGTAGGGATTCTCAGGATTCATATTGGAATTGCAGTCTCGTGAGACTTATGGATCATTTGATAATGTTAGAACTCCTTGGCGAGTCCTGTTGCAGGCAATGGCCCCACTTAGCGAGATGAGCTCGCTTGTAGTCGCGATGCATGGTTTATGAACCTTGGCACAACTTGTGAGTCACGCGTTACCGTGACAAATGCTTCTAACTGTCTCATCATAACGTGCAATGTTTGGCATTGTCACTTGGCTAGTTCTCACGCTTATGACACGATACACATATGTGTTCGTTCGTATCTGTACACAATTCACGGTGTTACATCAATAATTTTATGTTCTGTGATGCATACCTCTTCTGGTTGCCGTGACCGTCATCGGCGTCTCTTTCTGGGCCAAACCCACTTGGTCCAGGGTATTCGGTCCCAGTAGTGTGCGGGTTGTGGGACAGTACAACTTGTTGTCCGTCTCCATCTTCTTATTCAGTTGAACCCTTATGGGTTGTTATCACTTTGTTGTGGGTGCTGCCGAAGTTCGGTAGCACAGCCCAAACCGGGCATGCCTGTGTGCGCTTAGTGTCTTTTACATCAGTGTGATTGGTATGGTGGCCGACCTCTTTGGGAACTATTCCAACATAGCTGTTGGATTCTTCCTTCATTTTTGTCTCATCTTCTCATTTTGATTGAGAGCTCTGGACTGTAGCCTATGGGGCTGCATTAGTGTCTGCAAGATAGGTTCCAATGATCCTACTGCCTAGGTCTGTACCGTTGTCTAGACTAGTGGGCCACGTGGACTCGTATGGCCGTATCACCTTTACGGTGTGGGAGTCTTTGTTCCCGAGTTATGCGATTGCAGCACCTTGACTGCATTCTAGTTGGATGGTGTTGCGAGTTTTTGGCGAGAGTTGGCCCTTGTTACTGTCAGATTGGGTTGTTGCTGAGGTTTTGGTACGGCAAGCGTCTGGGCTTCGCCCCTGTAGTTTCGCAGTCTTTTGCACGAGATAGCTAGTTGACTCTCCGTACTCCTCAATTTCACGACATAGTTGTCACTTTACCTTTTCACAAACAGTTGTCCTTGTCGCCACCATAAATAGTTAACTATGTACTTGTCACGAGTGCAATGATATGCTTAATGCATAAGAGTTAACACTCTCTGTTATGTGTGGTTTGCCAATTGTAAATCACATTAACGCTTGTGTATAATGCGATTCAATGTAAACCAAGGAAAATAGTGTGCTTATTGGATTGCATGAGATTAGATTATCCGAACGCATTGGTTCGATGATTCGAACACTTTGTCTTCACCCGAGTGTTCATGACACTTGGCATTTGTGAGCTTTCTGATGTTCATGTCCCTCGTTGTATGGTTATGGGATTCACGAAGTTTAAGTGTTTGTATGACAATACCTTGTGTATCTACGTCGTAGAACTCCTTGGCGAGTTCTCGAGTTGTAGGCTCACTTTGCGAGACGAGCTCGCTTATGTTAAAGATACATGCTTTGAATGCTTGTCTTGATCTGTTCGAGATTTGCCTTGCCATGGCCAAATGTTTCTAACTGTCTCATCGTGAGGCACGTTGCTCTGCAATGTTACATTAGCTTGTTTGTGTACTCATCGTATGTTGCACATGCACGACTACTCACACTTGTGATTTACTCGCCTAGTTCATGCTATCGCATTAAATTATGCAGCATGCTCACACTTGATTATTTAGTACGCACTAGTTACTGTTTCGCCTTGCTTGTGAATATGCGAAGTGCCATTGTTAATGTTTTAGAGACAATGCTTTGTATAATGGAATTTTGATGAAATATCATATGCATGTGAATGTGTATTTGCTTGTACACTTAATTGTCTCTCAGAAATGATATATGCAATGTTTTTGTTGTTTGTACTTGTGCAAAAGATAGAAACATGTGATACTCTTACACTTTGCACTTGGCACATCCTGACACGGTTATTGAATAGTGCGTACCCTGAGGAGGTACATTGCTTGAGGCATTGGTAAGCGCACCACGTGCCCTTACTTCATGTAATGAAAAGACTGAACACCATAGGGTATGAATAATGAAATGACTTGACATGGGCTCAGTTAGAGTCTTCGGGCAGTGGCCCTTGTGTTGTGTATGGACTCTTGTGTGATATACCTAAAACATAAATAAATAATATGGTGTTGTGACTGCTTTCACGAGCAGTGTGCTCCATTGGCCACGTGAGGCTGAGCACGTGAATGGGCAGGCCAAGTCCTCGTTTTGCGTACCCCGTGGGGACCACGAGGCAAATTCCTCGTTGTGAGGTATGATTGAACATGAGCCTAAGAAAGATAAACTTGTTTCGCCCCATTCACAAAATGGTTCATCTTGGGAGAGGGTGGATGGTACAACCCTGAGTGACTTGTCGTTACTACGACACGTGTTTTGAAAGGAGCTGTAGCGTCCTTTGGCCTCCAGTCACTCAGAGTTAGGGAGGTTGAGGTTACCTTTTTAGGACCTCACTGTTGCAGTAGTATGGATTGCAATCCTTGCCTATGCGAGTGTTTTATCCTAGCCGTGTGCTGCTTGCATGAGGTTGACTCGGTCTGTAGCTTCCTCGGTTACCACACTATAACTTGAATAACAGACGCCGGGTGCATGTCTCACAGAATGTGAGGTTCCTTCGCGTACCCGAAGGAGTAATCAGAAGAACTTAAAGACTAACCAATCAGCTGACTTACTGTAGTTGCTACTTTACTTGTTATGTAGTCTGTGCTTCAGTTACTGCTCTTGTTCAGTTGTTACCTTGGTTACTCCATTGTTCAGTACTTGACACAGTCTGTTACGGCTTTGAGTGCCTGCTTTACAGTTACTTTAGTTGTTACTATAGTGCTTACTGCTTAGTTCTTGTTACAGTTCAGTTTGCTGTTTTAGTTACTTGTTGCACGGTTACTTTAGTTGTTTGCTCATTTACAGCACTTGTTACAGTTACTACAGCTTGTTACCTTTCAGTTGACTTGTACTTGTCCCTCTCGCACTTACCTGACACCGTTCACGGCACATTTGTTTATTATGTTCCTTGATGCATACTTTACCAGTTGATATGGATTGTGCAATGAATTAGCATAGTCACTGCTCATGAATTCCTGCAAGTTATTTCCACTTATAGTTATGTGTTCTTGCTCATGTTGTAACTGCTTAATTATTGTAAATGTGTATGCCATGTATGTCATGTATAGTTCTGCTTCATTTTCCACACTTTGGTATATTGTGTTTGGTTTGTCTCACCAGCTCGAAAGAGTACTGACCCCATTTTATGGGGATACAGGTGTTTACTTAGGCGTGCGATGGAGCTCGATGCGCTGCAACGGACTCTGATCCCACACTTCTGACACTCGCTGGATTCTTGGCAGTTGTGGTTTTGTTTAAGGGAAATGATTTGTACACTTGTTAAATGTAATTAATAAAAATTGTTTCCTTATTGTTGTTCTCTGTAACCTGCCCAGAGTTTCTACTTGTTTTTCCCTTTCAGTTTTCCGCTTCGCGCAATTGTTTTAAAAAAAAAAATATCCTAAAAAAAAAATCCAAAGGATTTTCCAAGTAGAAATTCTGGGGCACTACATTCCAAGTCGATCTCTAGGTTGAACTCCTACCGATCCACGATATTTAGGTTGAACTCCTATTGATTCGCAGTCCTCATTTTGAACCCCTTTAGGATCATTCCTTCAGTCGATCTTTAGGTTGAACTCTTATTGATCCGCGATCTTTAGGTTGAACCCCTACTGATTTGCAGTCCTCATTTTGAACCTCTTTAAAACCATTCCAAGTCGATCTCTAGGTTGAACTCCTACCGATTCACGACCTTTAGGTTGAACTCCTACTGATTTGCAGTCCTCATTTTGAACCTATTTCGGACCATTCAAAGTCGATCTTTAGGTTGAACTCCTACTGATCAGCGATCTTTAGGTTGAACTCCTACTGATCTGTAATCCTTAGGTTGAACCCCTTTCGAACTATTCCAAGTCGATCTTTAGGTTGAACTCCTACTGATCCGCGATCTTTAGGTTGAACTCCTACGGATCCGCAATCCTCAGATTGAACCCCTATCAGACGATTCCAAGTCGATCTTTAGGTTGAATTCCTACTCATCAAGGTCCTTAGGTTGAACTCCTTTTGGAGCAATTTTCCTTCAAAAAGTCAATTTTTAGGTTGAATTCCTACTGATCAAGGCCCTTAGGTTGAACTCCTCTTGGACCTATATTCTTCAAAAATTCTATCTTTATGTTGAATTCATATTGATCAAGGCCCTTAGGTTGAAGTCCTTTCAGACCAATTTTCCTTTAAAAAGTCGATCGTTAGGTTGAATTCCTATTGATCAAGACCCTTAGATTGAACTCCTTCTGGACCAATTTTCCTTCAAAAAGTCAATCTTTAGGTTGAATTCCTACTGATCAAGGCCCTTGGATTGAACTCCTTTCAGACCAATTTTCCTTCAAAAAGTCTATCTTTAGGTTGAATTCCTACTGATCAAGGCCCTTTGGTTGAATTCTTTTTTTGGACCAATTTTTCTTTAAAAAGTCGATCTTTAGGTTGAATTCCTACTGATCAAGGCCCTTAGGTTGAATTCTTTTTTTGAACCAATTTTTCTTCAGTCGATCTTTAAGTTGAACTCCTTCTAAACCCATCTCATTTTCAAAAATCCAATCTGTAGGTTAAATTCCTACTGATTTATATTCTTTTGCGGTTCTTAAGTTGAATTCCTATTGAACCAAATTTATTTTTCAAAAATTTCATCCGTAGGTTGAATTCCTACTGATCAAATATTCTTTTGCGGTTCTTAAGTTGAATTCCTATTTGAACGAACTTCATTTTTCAAAAATTCCATTCGTAGGTTGAATTCCTACTAATCTATGTTCTTTTACGGTTCTTACGTTGAATTCCTATTTGAGCCAACTTCATTTTTCAAAAATTTCAATCTGTAGGTTGAATTCCTACTGATCTATATTCTTTTGCGGTTCTCATGTTGAATTCCTATTGAACCAAATTCATTCCAATCTGTAGGTTGAATTTCTACTGATCTATATTCTTTTGCGGTTCTCAGGTTGAATTCCTATTGAACCAAATTCATTCTTCAAAAATTCAATCTATAGGTTGAATTCTTACTGATCTATATTCTTTTGCGGTTCTCAGGTGGAATTCCTATTGAACCAAATTCATTCTTCAAAAATTCATTTTTCAAAATTTCAGTCTGTAGGATAAATCCTTACTGGTCAAAAATTATTTTGCAATTCTTAGGTTGAATTCCTATTAAACTAACTTTATTTTAAAAAAAAAAAAATCAGTATGTAGGATGAGTCCTTATGGATCCAATATTCTTTGTGGCTCTTAGGTTGAGTCCCTATTGAGCCAATGTTGTTCTTAATAAAACCAATGTTTTCTTCTAAATTTCAGCTCAAGGTCCTATCAAAATCTATATTGAGTGATTATTTCATAAAGGATTCTCAAAAACTTTGCCAATTTGTTAAAAATGTGTTGATTCCAATATTTTACTGCACAAAAGGATCACCTCGGATTACTTCTAGTATTTTTTTCAAAAGGGTGAAGCTTTTTGCGAAAAAGAGTAAAATTCAGATATTTTCTCTTATGATCAACCAAAAGGATGTAAAAAATATCCTTGGTATGATTAGCGAAATAAATATTCAATGATGTTGAAAAGATAGAAGTGAATCGATATTGATCATAGCTATGGCACATGTTTAAAGATGACTTTCTGGTAATCAGGTAGTGGAAATATCCTGAGCAATAAAAAGAATCCACTCAATCCATATATTCTCATTCATTTAAGCTGCAATCAAATATCTGCAAAAGGGATCTCTCAATTGTTGTCAAGTTGAAGACGAATATGCAAGCTAGACCCCCGAGGCAAAAGAAGATTTGGATCATCTCCGAGATGAAGGAGTTTGTGACGGATCCTTTTAGGAAAAGTTCAGATCACCGTCAAGATGAAGGTGGCTGCGATGAACCTCCCGACAAACCCTAAAAGATATTTGATTTCTGCTATCATCTAGAGATTTTGACAATGAGCCGATATCATCAGTATAATTCCTGACAAAAAGAAGGATTGAAGCATCTCCAAGATAAAGGAGTTTGTGACGTACCCTTCTCAGAAAAAAAGAAAAGTCAGGACATCACCAAAATGAAGGATGATGTAATAAACTTCCCCCGAAACCCAAGAAAGCTCAATGTCTCAAAAAGAGTGCCAGAAAGACCATTATGGGAAAAGCCTGTGGATATCAAATTGTCAAAATTGCCAGAAATCATCTTTTCTTATGCAAAATTCTTTCATCAATATCTTTTCACTGCTTGCTTTTATAAAATTAAGAGTATTTCTTCTCTATTCATATCAAGGAAATAGATAACTTCCTTAAAGAAACTCAACAACATAAAAATTTGAATCTGACTCTAAATCTGGGAAGTTAACCTCATTTTGGAGAAAATACTCTAGGTACAAAGAGGGAACATCTTTCGCATATACATGCACGCTTTCAAGCATTTGAATCAACTATAATTTCAAAATTTTCTGGTTATCCAAAAATGAAATAAATGCTCAATATCTATTTTGATGCAACCTAGCGTTGTTTATATTTTTCAAAGAGAGTTGCCTCATTCTGGTGAGGTATTTCTCCCAATCCCATCATGGTTTTCCCCATCAAGGAATCCATGATTTGTATATCCATTCAAATATGGATTATACCTGAACTTTGTCTCATGAGGTATTTTTCAAAAATGTCCCATCTAGGTTAAAGGCTAAACCTGAGTCTTTTCAAAAATTCTTATTTTTGTCTCAACCATAAAACTTCTTTAAAAAAATTCCTTTTCACCATGTTGGGATATTCATCCCAAAGTCCCTCCACGATTTCCTCATTTTTCTTCTGTCCAAATTATTTTCTTCTCGAGGATTTTGTTCTCTTCCCAAAACCATTTAGGATAAGGTACCAAACCTGAGAATAATGTTTTACAAAAACAAATTCCTCCACACCCAGTTCAGACCTTCTGACTGGGGCATTTTTAGAAATTTGGTGTGTCTTCTTTGCCACTAAGCTCGGCTTACAACCGGCTTAGCAACAAAGAGGGGCATCTGTGAACACCCCAAATTTTCCCAAAAATCCAAAAAATTCCCTTTTTGCCCTTGGCTCCATCTTCTGAATAATCAGGTCAATTTTTAATCAAATTTACATTCATTTCTCGGATTCTCTAGAATCCAGACTCAATTTTTTATTTCTGATCCAAATCGGATACCCGAATCCAATTCTGATCCCATATCTCTTATTCTTCAAAAAATCAATTCTCCAAATTTTCTCGGATGATTTATCTGGATCCAATCATAACTTGAGATCCAAACTCAATGTTTTCTTAAAATATCGGATCCAGACCCATTTCTGAAACCTATTTCTGAAATTAAATATGGTATTTTTCACAAAACTTCCTTTTCATAAAAACCTCGAAATTCAAAAATAAATATCTTCTTAAATCACATCGAAATCCTCTCTCTCCTATACTTTTAAGATTTTCCTTCAAAAGCCTTAAAAGAAAAACTTTCAGAAAAGGGGTTTTGTCCTCGTTTTTGAAAACTTTACTTTTAAAACCTTATTTTTGAAAATTCTTGAAAATGAAAGACCCTCCATTGTAAAATCTCCAACGGCCTGCCGTTGCAAGGAGAACCGCAGGGAGGGGCGATGGATGGCATTGCCTCCACGTTCTCTCTCTCTCTCTCTCTCTCTCTATATATATATATATATATATATATCCTTCTCTTCTCCTTATTTAAACAACCGCAGGGGTCTCCTTCCCCTCATCGCTTCTTCACCTCTGCATAGCCTCTTCTCCTTCACGATTCGTTTTCACCATCGCACCCCTCTTCTCTTTCAGTATCCGACTTCTGCCTCTCCACCCAAATTTCTCCTTCTTGATCCCTCTCCTTTCTGGTGCTCTCCCTCTACGGAAGAAGGGCCCTCCTCCCTCCTTCAGAATCCCAATAGAGCAAGGTAAGAATCCCTCATTTTCACCATTTATCCGTGAATTCCATTGTCTGTTTACATATAAACTCCTCATCTGCATTTTAAACTTTTTTTTTTTTCATGATGGATTCTCTATTTTGTTTAATACATTTTCTTACATATTGGTAATCGGTGATGCCTTGCAATGACATCGCTGATTCACTCGGGCTTTGAATTCACATTTACATCTGATTTCATTTTGCCTTTCCTCTTTTCGGTTGGATTTTCCTTATGATTTTCAATTTCCTTCCTTTCTGTGTTTCCAAATTTTCTTGTGTTTTCCTTATTTTCTGCCCCACGGAAGCATCTGTGGTAGTGTTGATTTACTTATGGTAAATCAATCCACCTCAATGCCACATTAATGGAATAGTCAGATTCCTACACTTTCTTTTCTTTCTTTCTTTCATGTTCTTTGAAATTTCTTTAGACTTGTGCACTTTGAATATCAGTTGGTTCAACACTATTCTGCATTTGTATCTTGTTCATTTTTTTTACTTTATTTTTATTATTATTATTATTATGATTATTTTCCCTGGCTTATATCCAATTGCTTGTTTGCTTTGGATCTTCAACTTTTGGTTGTGTTTTGTTTATCTCATTCGGCATATATCCCCTGCTTATCGCATTCTTGGTATTTGATGAATCACGATACCTTCCTTCACGCACAGAAGGTGTCTCTGTGTAATGTAGATTTTACCCCTGTTCACCATCACATTTTTTTCATCCACGAATCTTCGTTTTGAGTTGATCTTGTTTACTTGTCCACAGTAATATTTCATTCACTACATTATTCCCTGTACATCGATTCAATCTCTGTCTGCATTTCTCTTTATGTCAATTTTTAAGAGTATATCGTTTCAGTAACATGATTACCTCCATTTTGTTTGATTTTATCTCATCACGTGTTTTAGTTTTCTGATCCAATACCGTGTTCATATCAATTACACCATATTAGCTTTAAGTATGGGTTCTTTATCGTGTGTCTGTTGAATCCATAAGCATCAGCATGTCATTTCACCTGCACTCTTTCTTTACCTTGCATCCACATGTTAGCCCATGGCATTTCATGATACCTGCTCATCCTTGCATCATCGTCCGTTCTGATTTTCTATTTTTTTTTTAATTCCCGTTATAGCAACGTAATTGCATCTGTTGGTCATATCCCTGGTATAAGTGGTTCATTGCACATTGTTACTATAGCTTATTGGTTCCTAGCTTACAACCCCAATCCATCCCTTCACCCCCACTGCTATCTCCATCAACCTTCAAATCTATGCACCAACCTCCATTATATACCCGTATGCCCCCCCTCTGCATTTTTTTGTTCTCTGTAGTCTGAGCCTTACTATTTGTTCTAAGTATTGCTCACATTCCTCTTGGTTAGTCACCGTAATATACCAGTTTTCTTTATTGATTGTGGCATTTACATTGGTTACTTTATAAGCCTAATAGTTAATATTGATCAAATAGTTGTTTACGTTTATATAATTAGCTTCCTTCATACATTACATTAGTTGACATTAATTCCTTCATATAGGTTAGATGGTATGTTGCATCAAATTTGCTTTCGTATTTGCACTAGTCGTTCATATTAGGTATTGAGTATATTTAGTCAGATTACACTAATACTCCTGTTACATACCTCTTTTGACCAAATATCAGTGTGTTGGCACCCCTGATTTACAAGAATTTCCCTTTTATATTTTCTCAGTTCAGCATTTGTTCTTTCATACCTGTTTCATTTTTTTTAGGTTGATCACGCATTAGTCACTTAAATTCATCCAGCACTATCACCTCCATCTGTCACCATAATACCCTGTTGCATCGGTGCTTAACACTTATAGCATGCTCAATGCTTTTAGTAGCATCCTTCGCAACACTTTTACTGCATTGTTGTTATACCATTGCTATTTCCACCTACAAACATCTAATTCCAACATAGTTGGAACCTCTTCACCCACTCACATCATTCATGTGTACAATTGTGATCATTGTAAAAATTTTCCTCTTGTATCCTTCTTTTTCTTCTCTTAGCCTTTCTAACCTCTAATTCCCTTTTTGAAGGGAAAATAAAAGACAGAAAAGAAGAGAGAAGAGAAAAGAAAGAAGAGAGAAGGAACTCTTTTGCAAAGGTCTCACTTGACCTTAATTTTGAAAAATATTTTGAAATTACTGGCCTCCGTTTTAAAAATTTGTGGGAAAATGGAGAGATGGGATTCGCTCATCGGTACGAGGTTTGACCGTTCCTGGCACCTTTACCAGAGGTAATCGAACCAAGGATCGAATTTATGCATTTTTGCTTTGCTAAAATATTATCTAAGAATTTATTCTAAGTCTAAAATGCACAAAGAATCGTGCTTGTGCCATGCAAATGTAGAAATGTATGCTTTTGAGAAAACAGTTTAGAAATTTGGGATTTGACAAGTGATTTTGAAATAAATTTAATAATGGAGTGAAGAAATGATTCAAAGGTTTGAAAATCGATTTGAAAAAGTTGGATTTTGAATTCAACTCAGAATTTGAAAGAGATCTGAAAGAAGAGACTTGAAATTCCAAGTCATGGAATAATCAGAGTTTGGAAAAGGGATTTTGATTTGAAGAAATAAGGAGAAAAGAAGTTTTTGAAACTGAGATAGAAATTTTTTGAAGTGAATGAATTTTCAAAGTTAGAATGAACTTTGAATTTTGAGTTTGAATCTAGGATTCGAATTTGAGAAGGAATCTTGAAAGGGAATTGAATTCCTGATTTAAAATCTGAATTTAGAATGAATCTTGGATCTAGGTGGAATTTGAAAATAGAATTGGATTTAGAATCTGGATTTCAGGATGGATTTGAATCTCAAATATGAGATCCTAAGTGGAATTGGATCCGAAGTCTGGAATCCAAGATGGAGTTGGATCTAAAATTTGGAATCCTAAATGGAATTGGATCCAAAGTCTGGAATCCAAAATGGAGTTGGATCCGAAGTCTGGAATCCTAAATAAAATTGGATCTAAAGTCTAAAATCCTAAATGGAATTGGATCCAAAGTCTGGAATCCAAAATGGAGTTGGATTCGAAGTCTGGAATCCTAAATGGATTTGGTTTTTGAAAATCCAAATGGGACTTTTGAGGATGGATATGGATTTTGGAAATCCAGATTTGAATTTAAAAGTGGGTTTAAACTTAGAGAAAATCAAATTTTGAGATTCAGAATCAATCTCAAAACCTTGATTTTGAATTGAGAATCAAGACTCAATCTTTAGATAGAACTTTGAAAAATAAAGGATAAACTTGATTTAAAGCTTGAGTTTTAAAAATCAGAAGATGAATTAGGAAATTTCAAAGTTTAAATTGAACCTTGAAATATGATCTGGGATATGAGAATCGAATCTTAAAAATGGAAATGGATTTGAATTTTTTCAAAGTTAAATTGAACTTTGAAATTGGATTCGAAAAAATTAAATTTTGAATTTTCAAAAGTTAAATTGAACTTTTGAAATTTGATTTGAATTGGATTTTGAATTTTGAATTTTGAATAAAAGATGAATTTGAAAATTTAAAGTCAAATTGGACTTTGAAATTGAAGTTTGAGATGGGATAGAATTGAGAAGATGAGTTTGAATAAGAATTGATTTGAGAAAGGAAGAAGGTATTTGAAATATTATCTCAAAATCACCTGGATTTTTGAAAAATAACTTGAAAAATAATGCAATTCTATCCTAAATGATGAATGAATTAAAGAATTTTGAAAATTGGATTTTTGAAAAGTATATTTCATTCTTTAAATGAATTGAAATGAGATTGAAGACATATTAAATTTTTTGCTATGGTCATAAAATGTATTATATAATAATCATATTTAAATTCAAGTGAAGAATAAAACACATTTTGGTGCCTTCATAGAGTTTAAAAAGATATTAACTCTCAATACATCCTGACTATGGCCATTGATATATATTTTGAGTTAATTTTAAGTTAAACTCTGATAAAGGAAGAAAATATTTAGGAAAAATATGATGATTTTTGGAAAGAGATCCATTGTGGATCCAACGTTATTCCATAAAAGATGAAAATCATAAGTTTTGTTCACATCCTGACTATGGCCATTGATGCAAATCATCAACTTAGGATTTACTAACCTCTTATTAGAATGGTGCATGTGCCATTCGAGTTCCCATTCGTGAATTTTTGGAATAAAAGAAAAAAATGATATGAAACAAGCAATTTATGATATTTACATGCGCATACATTCTAATCTAATACTGGAAATATAAAGTTTTCATTAATATCTAGCTATTATAACTTCTGAAGTTGAAAGTTACAATCCTAAACTAAGAAAGGAAAATGACACTTTCCACATATTTCCGGCAAAAGGTGAGTTAGTACGGGATGATTATAAGAAGTATCATATCTGAAATCAAAGATGCCAATGATAGAATGCTTATGACTATGCTCTAATGAAATGCATCATGGATGGGCAAGTATATACATTAGAATGTATTAAATGAGTGAATGAATGTCTAAAAATGCATATGTGATATGCTATGAAAAATGCAAATGTATGTATGATATACAGGGGAAGATATGAGAATGCAGCAGAATAATGATGAGGGCAAGGGTTGGTGCATTGGAGATTGCACTAGGTACATACCAGGTGACAAGGGAAGATGCTGATGCACAGGTGACATATAGCAGGATACCCCAGTGGAACTGCATCAAATTGGTGTAGAGGCTGTGAAGGAGGTAGATATTGTGTTGAAAATACATGCTGTATAATAGAAGTGCATAGGGAAAAATGAAGGCATAGTAGTAGATGTTGGTGGTGATGTGTGAGGATGGGCGCCGCAAGTGGAACTTCTTCAGCGGCTGTGGTTGTTGCAGGGATAACATGCACTACTAGATAAGTGCAATGATAGTGAAGAGTTGATACTGGATGAAAGGTAAATGCTAAGTTTGGGGAGATAATGCAACTGGAAATCAAAATATGGGTGAAATGGGATTATAGCAGCAAAGGATACAGCGGGTAAGTGCCATGACATGCTGTGTACTAGCTATAGTGAGTGTCAGGTGGTATAGGATGTATGCTGGAGATGAAGGGTGAAGCAAGTTTACATATGTGATTTACAACAGCAAGTGGGGTTGGATTTTAGGAAGCTACAGGGGATGTATAGGGGAATGTGAGGGTCTGTGCTGTTAGGGGGTTAGCAGGAAATGCAGATGAAGTGGTAAAGTGCAGCCGTGAATGTTGAAGTAGGTGGGGCTGTTGAAGGTGGATTAAGAAAGCTGGAAGGAAGCATCAGTTGGAGGTGAGTGCAGTGGTGTGACTAGTGCAATTTGCAGGTGGAAGATGGTGGAATGTTAGTGCAAAGAGTGGGAGATAGTAGTTGTTGTGTACCTAAGTGTGGGACAGTGAGTAGTGAAATGGAAATTAGTGATATGGATGCTGCGAATATTGTTAGTGAGATGGCGGAGGTTGGAAATGGCAGAATGTATGTTGATATTTTGCAGGAAATGAATGGAGTAGGGGTACAAAGGTGCAGCAATATTGGTGGCAGTGGGAGTACTGTAGCAGAGGTACATGGTGGTGTTAGACGTATGAAAAGGTGAATGCTGGGGATGTTATGTGGTGAGACAAGGTATGTTGAAGGTGGATTAAGGACAAAAAGAGAGTGCATGACACATAGAACTCGAGAGAAACTCTCCATAGTCACCAGATGGTGAGGATAAACAATATACGAAAAACACCAATCAACAAAAAACAATGAACAGAAATATTTAAAAAAAAAAAGATTCAGAATCAAAAGTAGGAACAAAACACCAAAACAACAGACATTAGACTTACTTGCTCCAAGCTCATCCGTAACCAAGAAAAAATATCTTTCTTTTGCCAAGAAAATTTTGAAACCCCGAAACTTATGGAAATACTTAGCAATGCTGCTCTGTTCAGCAAAATTTTACTATACACATCACCTATTTAGGAGCACCAATCACGAGCATTCTGGAACATCTTTAACCATGGACTGGTTTTTTTTTATCAACTTCCCATTCCCTAGGGAACCGTGGAAACTGCCACATCAGAACACAACGCTCTGGAGGTGGCATCATGGCAAGGTGTCTTTCATCTTCAGAGCGAAATGCAGCAACACCCGATGGAGAACCATTAAGAATGAAAAGGGTAAGTTTCAGTCACATTACCATCGCCATCACAATACCTGATTGGGGCCAAATTAGACTGAAGTACTTGATTGAAGACAACATTGTTAGGAAAGTAAGCCCGCCCTTCAGCATGGGCAGAGTATCGATGGATAAATCTAACAGGACTTTAGTTACCCCTTCTGATCTACTAAGAATCTTGGTATATTTCCACAATCACAGTATATTTAAGAAACCAAATAAAATGGCAACAGTCAAATTAGAAAGGAAACTTGAGCTTATGAAGGAGGGTGCAGCGAGATTTCTGACCCATTTTCATCAATGGAAAGAGCAAGGTATTCAGGCCTCTTCCAGCTTAAAGCCTTACCGAAGACTCTGAGAATGATGGTAGCAACAGGAACATAATAGCATATCTTGATGGTGTTAGCGCATAAATCCTAGGATTATGGTAATAAATAAATAAATAAAAGAAAAACTCGACCAAGAGGTCTTTAATGTCACTTGGTCACTTTTAAGATGATTTGTTGAAGCATCGATCACAGTGACCTTCAGATCAAATGGCACTTGATGGACCATTTTCTTTACTTGGAAACTTCTCTTGTTTTCACAATAGCATGTGTTTGACCACTTTGGGGATCGGAGAGTAAAATGTATGGAGGATGAGATCAACTGAAGGTGAAAGGGGTGGAGTTAATGAGGTATGCTACCATGTGAAATGCTATACAAAAATGCACTCGGATGCAGATCTTCTGTGATAGACAGAAAACCTACCGATGAACGTGATGAAGGGGACATAGCGAATGTATAGTCTGCAATGAGCATGGATTGGATTCAACATTCAGAATAATGAATCAGCAATCAAAATTAATATGTTTGAACATTATCACTCAGCGTATTGGTTTCTCAAGCTGTTATGGTAGCTTAGTGAACTACTTTTGACAATAGATCAATTCGTGGTGAATCGATCTCTATATCTTGACTTGTGCTGAGTAAAATGATGGGTGGAATGGCTATGCTCCGCAATGCAGTATTGGTATAACGACTCGCTGCTGTCATCAATAGAATTCAGGAGGGATAATCAGATAGCAAAATAGGAACGAAACTTGGTGATAAGGGTCAAACCTAAATTTTTTGCGAGAGGTCATCTGTTTTTAAAAGCTGATTTAGTCTCAGCAATGAGGCGCTCAAGATCATCCCTTTTCCAAGCTTTATGGAACCCCATTTTCCTCCTTTCGCAAACCCCTCTCGAATTTGTTCGTCCAAACTCCGAAGGTCCCATCATGGTTTCTTCATTCGAGGATTCCATATGGACGTCCCTTTCAGGTTAAGGGTTAAGCCTGAACCTCACTCCTTGAGGTATCATCCCTTTCAGGTTAAGGGTTAAGCCTCAACCTCGCGCCATGAGGTATCTTCCATTTAGGTTTGGGTTAAACCTGAGCCTCGTTTCGATGAGGTAGTTCTCCCAGTTCCATCACGGTCTTCCCGTCGTGGAATCCATGTCCTTCATATCCATCCAAGAAAGGATTGTACCTAAGTTTCATCTCATGAGGCATTTTTCTCAAAAATGTCCCATCAAGGTCCTCATGCATTCCTTTCCCTATTCAATTCATCTTGATATATCTTCGTCTCATCCAGGTTAAGGGCTAAACCTGAGTCATTAAAAAAAAAACGATCTTGTCTCACCCATGAGACTTGATCAAAATTCTTATTTCTCACCTTTCTGGGACCTTCACCTAAAGTCCCATCACGATTTCCTCATTTATGTTATTTAGTTATATCATTTTCGAGGATTTTGCCTCCCCAAAGCCATTTAGGATAAGGTGTTAAGCCTGAGAAATCATGTCTTTCCAATAAATTTTTCCACACCCAGTTCAGATTTGTTGACTGGGGTATTTTTCAAAATTTAGAGCATTTTCTTTGCCACTAAGCTCAACCTTCAACCGACTTAGTAGCAAAGAGGGGCATCTGTGAACACCCCAATTTTTTCAAAATTTTGTAAATATTCTCTTTTTGCCTCTGACCCCCATTTTCTGAGTAAGCTGAGTCATTTTTACCCAAAATTCAAGTTTATTTCTCAGATTTACTGGAATCAAATCCATTTTCTATATCTGACTCGATTTTTGGATCCGAACTCTGTGTCAAAATCCAAATCTGAGCCTCGTTATCCAATTTTCAAAATTAAATTTGCAAAAATACCAAAAGAATTTCTGAAAAGGCTCAAAGACTCGATCCAGTGCCCATTTGGATTCGATGATCTGTATTTCTCGATTCGAGGTTTAAAACTCGAATATTTTCTCAAAACCAGAATCTGAACCCATTTTTTGAAGAAAATTTCAAAATTCAAACTCGAATCCTCAGAAAACCCCTCTTTTGTAAATATTTCCCCAAAATGCAAAAAAATAGTTTTAAATCTCTTACTTCCCCATAGTTTTAGAGTTTTATTTCAAAAATACCAAAAAATTAGAAAATACAAGGGAAAAGAACAATTTTTTTTTTAAAATATAGGCAAAATAAAACACACAAAAAAAATGAGTTTTAGAAACCCCTCTTTAGAAATAGATTTTGCTAAAAACTCCTTTTAGAAAAACTCTTGAAAAGAGCATTTCTTATGAAATTTCTTGAAAACTTTTCAGATTCAAATCGTAAGATTTCTAACGGCTTCCTGTTATAAAATAGGAGGCGTAGGGGTCTCTTCCTTTCATCCACGATTCACCTCTCCATCCTTCTCCTCCTCGATCTTTCTTCCTTTCCTCTCCTTTTCTCTTTTTCTTTTTTACTTTTTTCCCTTGTTTGAAGGAGTCGAAATCCACCCGGTGCTCAGAGGAAAGACTCTTCTGCACAGCTTCATTGGGGGTAAGAATCGACTTCTTCTTCTGGGAGTATATCCCTCTGGTTTGTGTATGATTTCCTATGTTTAATTCCTTCTTCTCTTCCCCCTTTTATCTTGATTTTCTGTAGAGATTTTGTTTTATCACATTATTCCTTCTTAATTTTGCTTTCCTTCATTTTCCTTTCATCGTAAGGCACCAAAGGTGAGGTCGACCTGCATATAGCAGGATCAATCCACCTATTGCTACGTCAATGGAATTCCCATATTCCAACAATTTTTTTCCTTTTCTTTCTCTTCATTATCTTCGCAATTTTATGCAATTTCTATGCTTTGATTCCTCGTTTACATATATGATGAGGAGATCTATGTTTTAAATTTGATTTGAGATTTTGCATTCATATGTCTCTACATCATTTGTTTATTACGCATTAGTATTTCTTTCTTCCATTCGTCATAGGGCATCAGTTGGGCATCGACATCTTCAGTACAACATAGTATCCTGCATTCCCTTATTGAAGTAAGTGAGCTCTCAGATCAGGGAGTTAGGGGCTAATAGTCTCGTACTTTGATCGACTGCATCTCATTTTCCATTTCATCAATAGATTTTGTTTATTTGTCTTGCTTGTTATTAGCCTTCTCATCATGCATGATTTTTTTTATTCACCCTTACCTGCAATCCTTGCAATCGCTCCATTGAATTGTCATTCATCTCTCTGTTTCAATCTTGCTTTCATACATTTGTTTAATTTCTACCTGAACGCATTCATTTTATCATGCTCCCCTTTCATTTCTAGTTTTAGCATATGTTGCATCATCTACGCAGGATCTGAAGTGACCCTCATAGTAGCATCCAATCTGATCCAGTATCAGATCGGATCTACCTTGTGGTCGTCCTTCATTGATTATGTATTTGTTAAGTCGTTCTCATTCACGGATAGTATAGCATCCTTTCTGCATTGCGATTTGCTCTCCTGTTGTTTTTCATTGTTTTTCTATTGATCGTGATTACCTGCATGTCATAATTAGGAAAAACCTTTTTCTTATTTTGGTATTTATCATTTGCCATTCCATGGGGATTTTCATTTTTTGATTCTCAGTTACCTGAGCGGGCGTGAAAGGAAAGTGAGATAGTAAGAGGAAGGTGAATAAGGCAATTCTTTTTGAAGAAGGGTAAGGTGAAAATTTATCAATGTGAACAACGGAACAAGGCAATATGAGGCAATCCTTTCGACAATGCGAAAGATGAATGAGGCAACAGGTTGGCAATTCTTTCGACAATGCGAAAGATAAACAAGGCAATATGAGGCAATTCTTTTGACAACGCGAAAGACGAATAAGGCAATCTAAAAGAAGCAGAGTGATTCTTTCGAAAATGCGAAAGACAAACAACGCGATCCAGAAGGAGAAGGGTGATTATTTCGACAATGCAAAAGATGAGTCAGGAAATTCAGAAGAAACAGGGCAATTCTTTTGACAACGCAAAAGATGAGTAAGGAGATCCTTTCGACACGAGCAAGGCAATTCTCTCGACAACGCGAACGATGAATAAGGCGATCCTTTTGACAGGATCAAGGTGATTCTTTTGACAACGCGAAAGATGAGTAAGGTGATCCTTTTGACAGAAGCAAGGCAATTCTTTCGACAAAGCAAAAGATAGACAAGGTGATCCTTTTAGCAAGTAGAAGGCGAATCTTTCGACAAAGTGAAGGATGAAGAAGGTGATCCTTTTAGCAAGGAGAAGGTGAATCTTTCGATAAAGCGAAAGATGAAGAAGGCGATCCTTTTAGCAAGGAGAAGGCGAATCTTTCGACAAGGCAAAAGATGAAGAAGGCGATCCTTTTAGCAAGAAGAAGGTGAATCTTTCGTCAAAGCGAAAGATGAAGAAGGCGATCCTCTTAGCAAGGAGAAGGCGAATCTTTTGACAAAGTGAAAGATGAAGAAGGCGAATCTTTCGACAAAGCGAAAGATGAAGAGGGCGATCATTTTTTAAAGGAGAAAGGCAAATCTCTCGGCAATGCGAGAGATAGATAAGGCAATCCTTTTAGAAAGGAGAAAGGTGAATCTTTCGGCAATGAAAAAGATGGATAAGGCGATCCTTTTTAGAAAGGAGAAGGCAAATCTCTTGGTAATGCAAAAGATGGATAAGGCAATCCTTTTAGAAAGGAGAAGGCAATTTTTTCGATAAAGTGAAAGATGTATAAGGCAATCCTTTTTAGAAAGGAGAAAGCAATTCTTTCGACAAAGCGAAAGATGAATAGGGCAATCCTTTTTAGAAAGGAGAAAGGCAAATCTTTTGGCGATGTGAAAGATAAACAAGGCAATCCTTTTTAGAAAGGAGAAAGGCAAATCTCTCGGCAATGCGAAAGATGGACAAGGCAATCCTTTTAGAAAGGAGAAAGGCAAATCTCTCAACAAAGTGAAAGATGAATAAGGCAACCCTTTTAGAAAGGAGAAAGGCAAATCTCTCGGCAATGCGAAAGATGGATAAGGCAACTCTATGAAAGAGGGGAAGGCAACTCTTTCGACTATGCGAAAGAAGGAAAAGGAAACACCAAGAAGTATCAAAACGGACATCAAGTTCTTATTTCTTATCAGGAAAGCTGAAAAATATTGCCAAAATGATAAAAAATTGTAGTGGATTCATGGTAATCAAAAGTAAGCACTTTTGAAAGATGTTTCCTCTTCTACCTAGAGTATTACCCCCAACTGGGTTAACTCTATAGAATCCAGAATCAAGTTCAAATTATTGTTGTTGGGTCTCTTCAATGAAGCTATCAATTTCCTTGATATGAAAATAGAGGAAATATTCTTAGATTCATAAAAGCAATTGAATGGAAAGATATTGACAGAAGAATTTCATATAGATCTTTTTGCACTCTTTTTGAGTCACTGAGTTTTCTTGGGTTTCGGGGAGAAGCTTATTACATCATCCTTCATTTTGGAGATGTCCTGACTTTTTCTTCTTTTTCTGGGAAGAGTACGTCACAAACTCCTTCATCTTGGAGATGCTTTGATCCTTCTTTTTCTCAGGAAATATACTGATGATATTGGCTCATTGGTCAAAATCTCTAGATGATAGCAGAAATAAAATATCCTTTAGGGTTTGTCAGGAGGTTCATCGCAGTCGCCTTCATCTCGACGGTGATCTGAACTTTCCCTGGAAAGATCCGTCACAAACTTTTTCATCTCTGAAATGATCAAAATCTTCTTTGGCCCGGGGGTCTAGCTCGCATATTCATCTTCATCTTGACGACAATTGAGAGATCCCTTTTGCAGATATTTGATTGCAGCTTAAATGATTGAGGAGATATGGATTGGGTAGGTTCTTTTACTGCCCAGGATATTTCCACTGTCTTACTGCCGGAAGAATGATCTTTTGAGAATGTGCCATAGCTATGATCAATATCAATTCACTTATGGCTTTTCAACATCATTGAATTTTCCTTCGTCGGTCATATCGAAGGAAGCTAAAAAAGTAGTTCGGAACGCGAGGGATAAAGTATATAAGGAGGTTTATGACAAGTTGGATACCAAAGAGGGTGAGAAGGATATTTATAGGCTTGCAAAGATGAGAGATAGGAAATCGAGGGATCTGGGTATAGTTAGATGTATCAAAGATGAAACGCAAAGGGTTTTAGTCAAAGATGAGGAGATTAAGGAGAGATGGAAAGATTATTTTGATAAGATATTTAATGAAAGTCATGCTCAGGATCTTGGAGACTTTTCAATTCCTTTTCATGAGATGAATCGTGACTTCATGCGCAAGATTCAAAAGAAAGAAATTGCAGAGGCTTTGAAGAAAATGAAATCAAGAAGGGCAGTTGGCCCAGATGGTATACCTATCGAGGCTTGGAAATGCTTGGGAGAGAAAGGTTTAGAATGGTTGACAAATCTTTTTAACAAGATTTGGCGGACAAATAAGATGCCTAATGAGTAGAGGAAGAGTACTTTGGTGCCTCTATATAAGAATAAGGGTGATATACAAGATTGCACAAACTATTGTGGTATAAAACTCATGAGTCATACTATGAAACTTTGGGAGAGGGTGATTGAGTCTAGGTTGAGGAAGATTGTCATGATATCGGAGAATCAATTTGGTTTTATGCCTGGAAGATCAACTATGGAAGCTATACATCTTCTTAGACAACTTATTGAGAGAAATAGAGAGAGGAACAAAGATTTGCATATGGTTTTTATTGATTTGGAGAAGGCTTACGATAGAGTACCTAGGGACGTTCTCTGGTGGACAATGATGAAGAAAGGTGTTTCTCTCAAGTACATTAGTATAATTAAAGATATGTATGAAGGAGTAGTAACCAATGTCCGCACTTGTGGAGGGGTGACAACCAATTTTCCTATAACGGTTGGGTTACATCAAGGATCTGCTTTAAGCCCTTTCCTATTTGCTATAGTGATGGATGAGCTTACGAGATCAATTCAAGAAAATGTGCCGTGGTGTATGTTGTTTGCTGATGATATTGTTTTGATTGATGAGTCTAGAGCTGGGGTTAATGCTAAGTTAGAATTATGGAGACAGACAATGGAAGCAAGAGGTTTTAATTTGAGTAAGAGTAAGACAGAATACATGGAATGTCGATTTAGTAAGCAACAAAGTAGTGATGGGAGTGTAGTGAAGCTTGGTGAGCACGAAATACCGGTGGATGATTCTTTCAAATATTTGGAATCATTAATTCAAAAGTATGGAGAAATTGATGGAGATGTAAATCATAGGATAAAGGTTGGGTGGATGAAATGGAAGAGTGCAACTAGAGTGTTGTGCGATCGTAGAATGCCATTGCGGTTGAAGAGAAAGTTTTATAGGACGACTATTAGGCCCGCTTTACTATATAGTACAGAATGTTGGGCTGCCAAGAGACATCATATTCAAAAAATGAGTGTAGCTGAGATGCGTATGCTGAGATGGATGTGTGGAAATACAATAAAAGATAAGATTCAGAACGAGGAGATACGTAAGAAGGTAGGCATTGCACCCATTGAAAATAAGATGAGAGAGAATCGTTTACGGTGGTTTGGACATATTCGACGAAGGCCTAATGATGCTTCAGTTAGAAGGATGGAGAAATGGGAAAATATATTAGTTAAAAGAGGTCGGGGTAGGCCTAGGAAGACATGGATGGAGGTGATAAGAAAGGATATGAATGCTTTGAACCTCACCGAGGACATGGCATTGGATAGAAATGAATGGTGGAGAAGGATTCATGTGGAAGACCCATAATGATTTTCTTTGTTGGTTCATATCGCCGACCCCAATTGTTTTGGGATGAAGGCGTAGTTGTTGTTGTTGGTCATATAGAAGATTTTTCTTCATCCTCTTGGTTGACCAACGAAAAATCTGAATTTTGAGTCTTTCTTCACAAAAGCTTCACCCTTTTGGAAAGAATACGAAAAGAGATTTGAGGTAATTCTTTATGCAATAAAAGCTTGAGATCAACAACTATTTTTTTATGGCGATTTGGCAAAATACTCCTGAAATCCTCAATGACGAAAATTGCTTAACATCGAGTTTCGACATATCAGTGGGATTCTGGAGGAAAGTCCAACACAAAGTTGAATTCTGAAGGTAAATACAGAATTGGAGTTCTGAAGGCAAGCCTGGCACAATACTGAATTTTGAAGGTAAGCCCAACTCAGAAGTTGGTTTTGAAAAAACATTCGAATTAGAACTCGGGTTCTGCAAGGAAAGCTGGAAAATTCGAGTCGAGACTCGAGCTTTCAAAGGAAAACTAGGAAGTTTGGTTTTTAAGGAGAGAAAATTTGGGTCAAAACCCAAATCTTCAAAGGAAAACTAGACCAACTTGGATTTTGAAGGAGAGAAAATTTGAGTCTAAACTCAAATCTTTAAAGGAAAGCTGAAAGGTTCGAGTCGGAGCTCGAATCTCAAAGGGGAACTGGAAAGTTCAGATTTTGAAGGAAAGAAAACTCGAGTTAAAACTCAAATCTTCAAAGGAAAGCTGGAAAGTTCGAGTCGGGGCTTGAATCTCAAAGGGAAACTGGAAAGTTCAGATTTTGAAGGAAAGAAAACTCGAGTTAAAACTCAAATCTTTAAAGGAAAGTTGGAAAGTTTGAGTCAGAGCTCGAATCTAAAAGGAAAACTGGAAAGTTTAGATTTTGAAGGAAAGAAAACTTGAGTTAAAACTCAAATCTTCAAAGGAAAGCTGGAAAGTTCGAGTCAGGGCTCGAATCTTAAAGAGAAATTGGGAAGTTCGAGTCAAGCTCGAATTTTAAAGGAGAGTTGGAAGTTTGAGTCAAAACTCGAATCTTAAAGGAAAATTGGAGGTTTGAGTAGAAACTCGAATCTTAAAGGAGAATTGGAATTTTGAGTCGAAACTCGAATCTCAAAGGAAGACTGGAAGTTCGAGTTGAGCTCGAATCTCAAAGGAGAGTTGGAAGTTCGAGTAGAAACTCGAATCTTAAAGGAGAATCTTTAATCAGAAGATTGAATTTTGAAAGTCACCAGTGCGAGGACTGGGACTGAAGGTTTTGAGAATGACCAGTTCGAGGACTGGGTTATTTGACTTTCAATGAAAAAGACCATCATGGTTAATTGCATGTGGTCTGATTTCAGGATTATCCTCTTATCCTTAACAGAGACGAATAAAATTTAGGGGGAATTGATGAAAAGGTATAGAAATTGATGCAAGATTGACAGAAATTGAAGAAAATTGAGGAAAGATTGATGAAGATTGTAACCCGAAGGCTTGAAATTGAGAATTGGATGACCCGAAGGTCGAAATTGGAATTAGAGCTTTGAATTTTGATGAATGGTTAGTGCAAAGACTGAACCTGGGGGGGGGGGGGAACTGATCAATCAGCCAGACACTAGCACGAGCGCTAGGCATACCAGTACAAGCACTGAATTTTTATAAATATACCCGTACGAGCCTTGGATTTTTTAAAATGCACCAGTGCAAACTCTGGATTTTTGAAGATGCATCAGTACGAGTACTAGTTTTTTGAAAAATGCCCCAGTATGAGCACTGGGTTTTGAAATTGCACCAGTACGAGCACTGGATTTTTGAAAATGTATTAGTACGAGCACTGATTTTCGAAAATGCCCCAGTATAAGCATCGGGTTTTGAAATTGCACCAGTACAAGCACTGGATTTTGAAAATGTACCAATACGAGCACTAGATTTTAAAAATGTACCAGTACGAGCACTGCACCCACACAAGCACTGGGTTTTGAAATTGTACCAGTACGAGCACTGGGTTTTGAAAATGTACCAGTACAAGCACTGGATTTTGAAAACGTACCAGTACGAGCACTGGATTTTGAAAATGCACCAGCACGAGCTCTGGCTTTTCTGACCGAGAGTTAGAAAGGATACCGGCATTTTCAAGATATTTGGAAATTGAAGCGGGAATGATTGTCAGAATCTTTAGGATTATCCCTTATCCTGAAGGGGAAAAAGAAAATGCCTCGACAAATGAGGTTTAGGTTTATCCCTTAACCTAAGAGAGAAGAAGGAGATACCTCAAAGGTCGAGGTTTAGGTTTATCCCTTAATCTGAAAGGGAAGAAGGAGATACCTCGAAGGCCGAGGTTCATGTTTATCCCTTAACCTAAAAGGGAAAAAGAGGAAAGGAATACCTTATGGAAAAGAGGCATCAGGTTTATCCCTTAATCTGAAAGGGTAAAAAGAATAAAGATTGATAAAATTTAATAAAATTGATGAAAATTTGATAAAACTTGATAAAGTCGATAAAATTGATAGTAAATTGATGAAAATTTGATCAAATTGAAAAATGAATAAAATGGATGAAACTAATAAAGATAACAAGATTAACTGAAAATTGATAGGATTCGAGGAAAAAGAGTTTGTCTGATCCTGCCTGCATATGGAATCTTTAAAGTGAGAAGAGAATGTTCATTTGAAAAGACAAGTGAGAAATCCATTTTGGGAAGAAGATCAACCACAAGGTTGATTTCGAAGAATGATCAGCGCGAGAGCTGATCTTCGAAAGGGGAATCAACACGAGGGTTGATTTTGAAGAGAGATCGACATGAGGGGCAATTTTTAAAGGCAAATGGTTCAAACCTACTTTTGAAAAAAAAGATCAACATCAGGGTTGATTTTTGAAAACAATGGTTTGAAACCAATTTTGGAAAATAAGATCAAAACATGGGTTGATTTTTGAAGACATTGGTTCAAAACCAATTTTGGAAAATAAGACCAACACAAGGGTTGCTTTTTGAAAAAGATTGGACCAAAATATTGAACCCTTGGAGATCGTAACGAAGATTTTGCAAAAAAAATTCCAAATTTCACGATTTTGAAAAACCCTCATAGGTATTATCATTTCTCTCATGAATGATGTCAGGATCGTCCCTCCTTCTGAGAAGAATAGGAATTTAATGCGGCTTAATAGAAGTCGATGACGAATATAATTTTTCAAAAACAAATGACCCTATGTGGCAAAGGAAAGAAGTATTTGATATAAAAGATATGAAGAAAATTGACATTTCATTGATGAGCAAAACTGATAACAAAGACTAAAATATTCACAAGCACTTTGACCAAAAGGTCACAAAAGACTGGGCTGACTGGCCCCTACAAGGTGACTGACAAAAAGGGAGGAAAGCAGAAAACTTTGTCATCATTAATTTTTTTAATGGTCTGGAAAAGGCTTGGTCATGATGGCCAGCTCGTCTTCCTCTTCCTCTTCAACAAGGAGACTCTCGTCAATGCAGTCCTGAACAATATTTTTGAAGACAAAACAATGATCGATGTCATGCCCCACTGCCCGATGAAACTTGTGGAACTGATTCATGAACCTTCCCATGATTGTGGAAGGATTTGTGGCCTTTGGGAGCTTTACCAATCCCTTGGTAAGCATGAATTCAAGGGCTTCTTCGAGCGATTGCTTCAGAAGAGTGAACGCACGATCATTACTCCAACCTCCGCGCTTTATCTTTTCCTTTTGTGGAAAGTTAGACTGAAACAGCTTGTCATTCTGCTTGAAAAACTTTTCCCCTTGAGTTGCACTGTGGTTCTGGCTACTTTTACTGTTATTTTTGTTTCTTTTACTGCTGTTGTCATGATCATTGTCGGAGGTATTAGCTGAGTGAGTGAATGGTGCCTTCTTCTTCTGGTCTTGGATATTATTGACCAGAGGCATGCCCTCGTAGAGCCCATTTTCCATTCCTGACTCAAGCCATTTGGCTTGCTCAATCAATTTGATAAAGGATTTTGTTGGAGAAGTGGCGATGAGGCTCCTCAAGGGCTGAGAGAAATTGTTGAGGATTATCTGCAGTGCGTGTTCCTCTGGAATGGGAACCTTCATCTTGTTACAGGTGTTTCTCCACCTGTGGATGAATTCTCCTACTCTTTCGCTCTCATTCTGCTTCAGATTATACAAATGATTGAGAGTGGGTGAGGCCTCAACATTGAACATGAAGCGCTCGATGAATAAGTTCACTACTTTATCAAACTCTCATAGTTTGATAGGGTTGATGTGGTCCGTATACCACCTGGCCGTTATACCTTCTAGGCTGCGAGGAAAGCAGATGAACAAGGCCCTGTTATCTTTCCTGAACCGGCTGCACTCTACGTAAAATGTGGCCAAGTGAGCCTTTGAATTACTGGTTCCGTCAAACTTGAGGAATTTATGGGGAAGGTTCTCCAGATTATCATCCCCGTCGAGGCCATCGTAGAAATCCTCGCCTGAATAGGTTTGCTTGCCCTTGCTCTTGGCTTGAATGTCCTTGATTGCTCGAGTCATTTCCCTCAACTGCTCGCGCATTGGATCCTTCGCTGGAGTAGGCTTGTTCACAGATTCGGGCTCTTCAGTAACTATCTTCATGAACTGCCGCGAAGGATTATGATTGAAGACAAATTGCTCTTCTTCTTCTGACTCTTCTTCTGCTGATTTTGTATCTTCAGAAGTAGTGTCTGGCCGAATCTTCTTTCTGACGATTCTGACCTACTTTTTCACAGCCTTCTTCTTCAGCTTGCTATTAGGAGCTGCCTTTTTTATATTGGCCTCAGCTTGCTCCGCCATCATCTTTTGGAACAGACCATACATAGCGGGATCAACATTATCTCCCTAGTTCTGGTTTTGTCCTCTAGATGCCTCAGGAGAGTCTATTCCTTCCACCTCACTATCGCTGTATTGCTAAGCAGTCTCCTTTCATGTCCTCGTTTGAACCATTTTTCTGTGGAGTAAAGGGAGGGTTTAGACTGAAGAATTTTTGGGAGAAGTTTTTGACAAGAGAAGGAATCAGGTTAAATAGGTTGAAAAAATGATATCCCATTACTAGGGATTGAGTCGTCATAGAATTTGTGATAATTGCGTTGTTACTCCATGGGGAGGAATAAACAACTGAAAATATGAAGAATGAATGTTATTTTAAAAAGACTATTTCTTGATAAAAAGAGACTTTTTAAAAAAAAAGGTGAAAGAATTTCTTGGAATAGAATCAGAAGATACGTTGGATGGATAGAAGGAAAAAGTTTGAAAATAGATGGCAAGGATTTAAAATTTTGAAAAATTGCAGGCAGGATCAGAAAACTTGAAGAAATCAGAAGAAGAAAACAAAAAGTACACCTGGGTTTTGAAAATAAAGAGAAAATTTTAAATAATATACCCAGGGTCTTTGGAAAATATAAGAAAATATAATAAGTATATATCACAGAATCACAGTTGTACAAACAAGGATGCACAAACAGCATTCCCTAAAGCTGACTCTAAATGCAATATTTGAAATGGCTTGTAGTACCTTAATCCTAACTCTATGGTTCAGATCATCTGATTCCAATCAAGGTATGCCAATATACTCAAGCCGAAGCTCGAAGTACGTGGCATAAAAATATTTCTCTGGTTCTAAGGTAATGGCTCCCCAACATCCTTGAGCACCTACCGATATACTTCAGACTATGGCCCTTAAGTACGTGGTAAGGGGGGTGTTAACCCAAATAAGTGGTCCAGTTGTGAGGCTCTTTCCCGAACTATGGTTCGGTGAGACAGCCCAGCAATGTGAAGACCGGAACAATATAGGTAGGGAATGTTTTCGAAAACATGCTCAACATGCAAGAAATCAGATGGCTCTAATGCAAGTCCTAAAGAGATAGAATTTAAATAAAGAGAAGCATACACTTGCATATATTGTTTGCATTCACTCCCATATTTCAGGCCTAAGTCTAAGTGAGCATGAAATAATCTCCTCAATATGGTCCTACCAAACCATACTTAAATCCTATATGCAGTATGTCAGCTAGGACAGAGTCTAGGCTCTTAAGGTTTGCATGAAAGATAAAGCTGACATTTGTAAAATAAAGACTTAGATAATATCAAAACAAAGCAAAAATGCATAATTCGATCGAACGGAGACGAGGTCCCATCTCGGTCGCCAACTTCTACGATCATTGCAAAATTTTTCCTCTTGTATCCTTCTTTTCTTTCTCTTAGTCTTTCTAACATCTATTTCCCTTTTTAAAGGAGAAATAAAACATAGAAAAGAAGAGAGAAGAGAAAATAAAGAAGAGAGAAGAAACACTTTTGCAAAGGTCTCACTTGACCTTAATTTTGAAAAATGTTTTGAAATTACTCGCCTCCGTTTTGAAAATTTGCGGGAAAATGGAGAGACGAGATTCGCTTGTCGGTACGAGGTTCGACCATTCCTGGCGCCTTTACCAGAAGTAATCGAACCAAGGATTGAATTTATGCCTTTTTGCTTTGCTAAAATATTATCTAAGAATTTATTCTAAGTCTAAAATGCATAAAGAATCATGCTTGTGCCATGCAAATGCAGAAATGTATGCTTTTGAGAAAATAGTTTAGAAATTTGGGATTTTCCAAGTAATTCTGAAATAAATTTAATAATGGAGTGAAGAAATGATTCAAAGGTTCGAAAATCGATTTGAAAAAGTTGCATTTTGAATTCAACTCAGAATTTGAAAGAGATCTGAAAGAAGAGACTTGAAATTCCAAGTCGTGGAATAATCAGAGTTTGGAAAAGGGATTTTGATTTGAAGAAATAAGGAGAAAAGGAGTTTTTGAAACTGAGATAGAATTTTTTTGAAGTGAAAATGAATTTTCAAAGTTAGAATGAACTTTGAATTTTGATTTTGAATCTAGAATTCGAATTTGAGAAGGAATCTTGAAAGGGAATTGAATTCCGGATTTAAAATCTGAATTTAGTATGAATCTTGGATCTAGGTGGAATTTGAAAATAGAATTGGATTTAGAATCTGAATTTCATGATGGATTTGAATCTGAAACATGATATCCTAAGTGGAATTGGATCCAAAGTCCAGAATCCAAGATGGAGTTGGATCCAAAATCTGAAATCCTAAATGGAATTGGATCCGAACTCTGGAATCCAAAATGGAGTTGGATCCGAAGTCTGAAATCCTAAATGAAATTGGATCCGAAGTCTGGAATTCTAAATGGAATTGGATCCGAAGTCTGGAATCCAAAATGGGGTTGGATCCGAAGTCTGGAATCCTAAATGGATTTGGTTTTTGAAAATCTAAATGGGACTTTTGAGGATGGATATGGATTTTGGAAATCCAGATTTGAATTTAAAAGTGGGTTTAAACTTAGAGAAAATCGAATTTTGAGATTCAGAATCAATCTCAAAACCTTGATTTTGAATTGAGAATCAAGACTCAATCTTTAGATAGAACTTTGAAAAATAAAGGATAAACTTGATTTAAAGCTTGAGTTTTAAAAATCAGAAGATGAATCAGGAAATTTCAAAGTTTAAATTGAACCTTGAAATATGATCTGGGATATGAGAATTGAATCTTAAAAATGGAAATGGATTTGAATTTTTTCAAAGTTGATTTGAACTTTGAAATTGGATTCGAGAAAATTGAATTTGAAATATTCAAAAGTTGAATTGAACTTTTAAAATTTGATTTGAATTGGATTTTGAATTTTGAATAAAAGATGAATTTGAAATTTCAAAGTCAAATTGGACTTTGAAATTGAAGTTTGAGATGGGATAGAATTGAGAAGATGAGTTTGAATAAGAATTGATTTAAGAAAGGAAGAAGGTATTTGAAGAATTATCTCAAAATCACTTGGATTTTTTAAAAATAACTTGAAAATTAATGCAATTCTATCCTAAATGATGAATGAATTAAAGAATTTTGAAAATTGGATTTTTGAAAAGTATATTTCATTCTTTAAATGAATTGAAATGAGATTGAAAACATAATACATTTTTTAATATGGTCATAAAATGTATTATATAATAATCATATTTAAATTCAAGAGAAGAATAAAACACATTTTTGTGCCTTCATAGAGTTTAAAATGAAATTAACGTTCAATACATCCTGACTATGGCCATTGATATATATTTTGAGTTAATTTTAAGTTAAACTCTGATAAAGGAAGAAAATATTTAGGAAAAATATGATGATTTTTGGAAAGAGATCCAGTGTGGATCCAACATTATTCCATAAAAGATGAAAATCATAAGTTTTGTTCACATCCTGACTATGGCCATTGATGCAAATCATCAACTTAGGATTTACTAACCTCTTATTAGAATGGTGCACGTGTCATTCCTGTTCCCATTCATGATTTTTTTGAATAAAAGAAAAAAATGATATGAAATGAGCAATTTATGATATTTACATGCTCATACATTCTAATCTAATACTGGAAATATAAAGTTTTCATTAATATCTAGCTATTACAACTTCTGAAGTTGAAAGTTACAATTCCTAAACTAAGAAAGGAAAATGACACTTTCCACATATTTCCCGCAAAAGGTGAGTTAGTACGGGATGAGTATAAGAAGAAGTATCATATCTGAAATCAAAGATGCCAATGATGGAATGCTTATGACTATGCTCTAATGAAATGCATCATAGATGGGCAAGTATATACATTAGAATGTATTAAATGAGTGAATGAATATCTAAAAATGCATATGTGATATGCTATGAAAAATGCAAATGTATGTATGATATGTAGGGGAAGATATGAGAATGCAGCACGATAATGATGAGGGCAAGGGTTGGTGCATTGGAGAATGCACTAGGTACATACCAGGTGACATATAGCAGGATACCCCAGTGGAACTGCATCAAATTGGTGTAGAGGCTGTGAAGGAGGTAGGTATTGTGTTGGGAATACATGCTGTATAATAGAAGTGCACAGGGGAAAATGAAGGCATAGTAGTAGATGTTGTTGGTGATGTGTGAGGATGGGCGCCGCAAGTGGAACTTCTTCAGCGGCTGTGGTTGTTGCAAGGATAACATGTGCTACTGGATAAGTGCAGTGATAGTGAAGAGTTGATACAGGATGAAAGGTAAATGCTAAGTTTGGGGAGATAATGCAACTGGAAATCAAAATATGGGTGAAATGGGATTATAGCAGCAAAGGATACAGCGGGTAAGTGCCATGACATGCTGTGTACTAGCTATAGTGAGTGTCAGGTGGTATAGGATATATGCTGGAGATGAAGGGTGCAGCAAGTTTACATATGTGATTAAGTGGGGTTGGATTTTAGGAAGCTACAGGGGATGTAAAGGGGAATGTGAGGGTCTGTGCTGTTAGGGGGTTAGCAGGAAATGCAGATGAAGTGGTAAAATGCATCCGTGAATATTGAAGTAGGTGGGGCTGTTGAAGGTGGATTAAGGAAGCTGGAAGGTTGCATCAGCTGGAGGTGAGTGCAGTGGTGTGACTAGTGCAGTTTGCAGGTGGAAGATGGTGGAATGTTAGTGCAAAGAGTGGGGGATAGTAGTTGTTGTGTACCTAAGTGTGGGACAGTGAGTAGTGAAATGGAAATTGGTGATATGGATGCTGTGAATATTGTTAGTGAGATGGTGGAGGTTGGAAATGGCAGAATGTCTGTTGATATTTTGCAGGAAATGAATGCAGTAGGGGTACAAAGGTGCAGCAATATTGGTGGCAATGGGAGTATTGTAGCAGAGGTACATGGTGGTGTTAGATGTATGAAAAGGTGAATGCTGGGGATGTTGTGAGGTGAGACAAGGTATGTTGAAGGTGGATTAAGGACAAAAAGAGAGTGCATGACACATAGAACTCCAGAGAAACTCTCCATAGTCACGAGATGGTGAGGTTAAACAATATACGAAAAACACCAATCAACAAAAAACAATAAACAAAAATATTAAAAAAAAAAAGATTCAGAATCAAAAGTAGGAACAAAACACCAAAACAGCAGACATTAGACTTACTTGCTCCAAGCTCATCTGTAACCAAGAAAAAATATCTTTCTTTTGCCAAGAAAATTTTGAAACCCCGAAACTTATCGAAATACTTAGCAATGTTGCTCTGTTCAGCAAAAATTTACTATACACATCACCTCTTCAGAAGCACCAATCACGAGCATTCTGGAACATCTTTAACCATGGACTGTTTTTTTTTTATCAACTTCTCATTCCCTAGGGAACCGTGGGAACTGCCACATCAGAACACAGCGCTCTGGATGTGGCATTGTAAACACACCAAATTTTTACCTTCATCCAGTGTTTGTCCATTTCATAAGTCATCACAGATCATTGCATGTCATTGCACGCATTCTGCATAGCATTGTATGACATTGCATCTCATTTTCGAGATCCAGCACTCCTATTTCAAAACATTCAATCCAGATTTGAATTTTAAAGCTTTATTTCATAATCAATTTCAAAACCTGGGTTTTTATTCAATACTCTGTCATTTTCCAACCCCAGGACTTTGTATTTCGAAATATTTTCTCAGAAAACAATCTGGATTCCTTTCAAATTCAAACTTTAATCGATTTCAATTCACAGATGAGACTCATTTAGATGGTGTCGCTTCTGAATGCCTCTATTCATCAAATTTCTCAAATTTTTGAAAGTTTCAGTCCGATCAGGACTCTGTCTCAGAGTCCTAATCCGGTCAAAAGTTTGGTTTTTAAGTCTGTTTTACTTCCATTCTCAATCTTTTTCGTTTGTTTTCAAAATTTAGGTCATTTCACAGAGTCCAGTTAGTTCAGGACTCTATTTTAGAGTTCGGTCGAGTTAGGAGTCTAACCCTGACTGTGTTTTCTAACTTATTTCATCATTTCTTGATAAAATCTTTTGAAAATTCTTTCATTTGGCTTTTAAAATCTAAAATCTCAGAGTCCTAAGAGTTCAGGACTCTAACCCGGAGTTCCAGTTCGCTTGAGACCCTATTTTCAAAGATCTTGAATTTCAAATACTGATTTTAACCCCTTTTCAAAGCCATTTTCAGTGTTTATTTCAAAAATGTTCAAAATTCGATGTGGGCCCACTCAGTTGGCACCATATCCAGAGGAATTCTAACTCAGTTAGGACCTTATGCCATTTCAAAAATCCTAATTTTAAGTTTACTTTTGAAAATCTTTTGAAAACTCCTTCAATTTCAAGTTTTAAAATCGCTTTTTGAAAAACTCAAGTAGGGCCCACTCGGGGTGGCGCTATATTCAAGTAAGTCAGGGATAGACTAGGGTTAGTTGATGTCTGGGTTAGTGTTAGAGGTTTAGAAGAGTCAAAACCATTTTGAAAAACTCATTTTTGAAAGTTAGTTTTTAAAACTAGTGTTTTTAAAGGTTTTTAAAAGTGTTTTAAAAACCCAATGTGAGAGAATGCCAAGTGGCACCACATTTGGGGGATTTTTAGGATTAGCTAGGGATTAATTAGGCACTATTTAGGATAATTTAGACTAGGGGTAGTTAGGTAACTCCACCCCAAAATCGCCCCCCCCCCCTTTAGAGTCCAAAATTTTCAAAATTGTCAATTTTTAAACCTAATTTTTTTATTATAAATAGAAGCATAAGGGGGGTCGATTTTCCAATCTCTCTCTTATTGGATTCTTGGAGCTTCTCTCTCCTCTCCAGCCCTTTCTCCATTGCTGCAACTCCAAGGTATGAACTTCTTCACTTTTCTTATTTTATTTAATGCTTTTTAATGCTTTAAACCTAGATTTAGGCTTGGACACCCCTCCTTATGGAAGATCAACCATGGTTTCACCTCAAGAACCATCAAGAACCAGCAAGAACAATCCAAGAAGGTGATCTAACCCTGTTTTGGATAATTTAAAGAGATTTTAATCCATTAGAATTGATTTTAACATGATTCTTTGCATTATTAACCAATAAAATATATGATTTACCCTTTTTAATGGGTTAAATCTATGTTTTAAAGGTGATATCAAATTCCAGCCATTGATTCCCTGTTTTTAATTTATTTTCATGGTTTATTCATGTTTGTTTTACGTTCTATAGCATAGAAATAAGTTTTATTTACTGTTTTATGGTTTATTTTATTTATTTACATTAGTTAATGCATGGTTTTTCAAGTTTCTTAAATTTCTGTGTGTTCTAGGTTTAGAACAGTAAAGATGATGTTATTTAGGATTGAAGCACTCATTGTTTATTTCTGATTTTTTTATATGTGATGCATGCATGAGTTATTGAGTTACTGTAGAAAAATCAGAGGTTTTGGATTTCAGGAACCCTGTCAAAAAAATCAGACATCAAATCGGATTTTTAAAGCTTTAAAATCGTGGTTAAAATCAAGAAGGTAACTTGCTGTTATGATATTTCTCTCATCTCATATCCGATTTTAGATCTGTAAAGTGCTATGGATTCACATTGAGTAGATCTGTCTTCTGTGGAATGTTCGGATTTTTTGATCACTGTTTAGTATTTTTCCCTTTTTAGAGAATCTGTTTTTAAATTTAAAACTCGTTAGGGTTTACCAAAACCCTAATCAGACTTGTGTTAGTCATAAATCCCAAACCACAGATCCGATTTTAGATCTGTAAAAGGTGAGTATTGTTATTTTTTGTATACTGTTTACCACTAAAATTTCAGAGATTTTTGTTTAGAATTGCTATTTATGTCTGTATTTGCAATCTGGAATAGCTGTTTTAATCCATGTTAACAGTGATATATTTTAGCTCAGATTGCCGGAAGAGTTTCTCCCTAACCGGAGATGATTTTTCCGATCTGTAAATTGGGAAATCTATGTTTTTCTTTCTAGTTAATCTCTTTAAAATTTTATAAATTTCCATGGAGATTTGACCCCTGGTTCAGGTCTTAGATTGAGACTGATTGGTGAATTAGGTCAAAAATAGCATATTTTAGGGTTTAATGCAATTTTCGGATTAATTTAATGTCGAAAAATTATTTTTATAATTCCAATTCGACATTAGGGTTATAACAAGTGCAGGTACCAATTTTTATGGATTTTGGAATCCATTTGATGGCTGAATTGAGCAAATTGCAAAACCGGGTTCCTGAAAGATCCAAAAACACTGCTAAAATCACAGTTTTTGTGATATTATTGGATTTTCGTGCATAAGCATATATTTTTAGGGTTTAATCATGTTCATAATCATGTTAGGATGCTTTAGGTTTAATTTTGTGCTCATTTGATTTCATTTAGTGCATAAAACCTAAATTTTTACCAAAATCTCTTTCTAAAAACCCTGATTTCAAGGCCATAGTCTTGCTATCGGGGGCAATTTGGTCATTTGACCTAAATTTCGAAATCCCTAACCCTAATTTCATATTTTTAATCATGTCATAGCATATTTGGTTTGAGTTTATTCCATTCAAATTTCAAAACTTGCATTTTATCAAAATATCTTTCTAAAAACCCTAATTTCAAGGCCATAGTCTTGTTATTAGGGGTATTTTGGTCATTTGGACCCCAATTTCGAAATTTCATATTTTATCTTCCTTATTTATTCAATTTTATTTCATACTTTATCATTTTGATTTAAAAGAATCATGGCAAAAAGGCTTATATCTAGCAAAATCCCACAATTTCCTGATATTGTTGGATAAATCTAGAAAAGCCAACATATTTTCATTAACCAAGTTTTCTAGTTTTGCAGGTACATTGAAGACTTTATTTTCCATGTATTTAAATTTCAATAGTGATGTAACTTGTAATTAAACTTTGGAATAAGAATTTACATTTCCTGCTTAGCTTAGGCAACATTGCATATAGTGTATTTTTATAATTTTAATGTGTGATGGATGATGATTCATGCATATTTTTACAAATTCACCATGGTCTACACGAATGGCACATGCACTAGCTTCTATGAAGTTTATAAACTTGGTGGAATTTGTATTTATGGCCATAGTCAGAATACGAATGATACTTAGATTTATGATCTTCACATTAGCCACATTCAGCCTACACTCTTAGGCTAACTTCAAAATGCACTGCATTTCTCAAAAATACAAAAAGTATTTCTCAAATCCTCAAAATCATATTCATTCATTTCATGCATTTGCCAATTCCAATTCAAATTCTAAGTCAAGGAAATTGAATTCCTCAAAATCTCCTAAGTCTTATAGCAAAATCGATTTTCCCAAAAGCATTGAATTTCAAAGAATATTTCAAGTATTTCCCAAGTTCCAAATTCAAATTTTCTAAGTTAGAATTTCAATTTCAAAGTTTGAATTCAGAGAAACCAAGTCTCTCAGAATCGATTTTCACCAAATGTCAAGGATTTCTCAAAATCGATTTTTATTTCTCTCAGAAGTATATTTCAAATCCCAATTCACGATTTCTCATGTGATATCATTTCCAAGATTTACATTTTCTGAATATTTCAATCATTCAAAGCAAACATCATGTTTTCAAAATGTGCATTTTCTGAAAATTCATAGCACATGCCTGATTCTATGTGCATTTAGAAATTAGAATATGATTTAGACAATTTAAATAGAGTAGAGCATAAGATTGATCCTTGGTTCAATTACCCTTGTTAAAGGTGGCAGGAACGGTTGAACCTCGTACCGATAGGCGAGTCCCATTCTTCGGAATTATCCCGCATTTTAAAAATAGAGGCGAGTTATTTTCAAAAACTTTTCAAAGGTCAGTTTGATTTGCAAAAGTTAAAAAATTTTGCGATGATAACAGGTTTGGCGATCGTGATGGGACCTGTCTTCATCTGATCAATCTAATGCTATGCTTAGTTCAAGTTGTCAAAATCGATTTCCATGGAATGTCAGCTTTGCTTTATGATATCATGTGAACCTAGGAGCCTAGACCTGAACCCAGCTGACATGGAATGCATATAGACTAGGTATGGTTTGGTAGGACCATATTGAGGAGAATTATTCATGCTCACATTGACTTAGGTCTAATACAACACTCCTCAATTTAGGAATTGTATGAAAACAATGCTTGCTTCTTCAAATATTTCAAAAATCTATCTCTATAGAACTTAGAGCCTTCTGTTTGATTGCATGTGCTCATGTTTTTCAAAAATCACCCCACCTATATTGTCCCGGTCTTCACGTTGCTGGGCTCTCTTCCAGAACCATAGTTCGGGACAGAGCCTCACAACTGGGCCACTTATTTGGGTGAAAACCCCCTGCCACGTACCAAGGGCCATAGTCCAACGTATATTGGCAGGTGCTCAAGGATGTTGGAAAACTTGAACCTAGAACTGGAGAAATTGATTTTATGCCACGTACATTGAGCCTTGGCTCGAGTATATAGGCATAACTGGATTGGATACAGATGATCTGAACCTTAGAGTTAGGATTAAGGTCCCACAACCATTTCAAAATTTGTGCATCTAAAGTCAGCTTTTAGGGAATGTTGTATGTGCATACTTGTTTGTGCAGAATGTGATTGAATATATTATAGTCATATTTTCTAAAAATACTGGACGATTTTTCAAAATTCCCCAGTCCATGTCCATGTACTGTCTATGTTTTAAATCCTGGACGATTTTCAAAACACTTCATTTTATAAAGTACTTCCTTATATTTCATTAAACCCTGGACGATTTTCATAAAATTCCTCCATTTTCTTCAAAACTCCGGGTGATTTCCCATCTTTCCTGTCTTCTGGATCTCGAATTTCCTGCTTTATTTTTATCCTGCCTGCATTTTTCTCAAAATTCCTGTATTTTTCTCAAATCTTATTTCCATGTCTTCCAGTCCGATGGCATCCAGTCAGCTTGATTCAGTCTTCCCTGACGGTCACATCTCCTACGAGGTGCGACAACGTCTTCCCGAACATCGAGTCCTCAGCACCGGATCCTTCTTTCCCCGGTGGTATTATTCATGGTTCAAGAACTTCTCTCGTAAAATCATGTTTTTCCTCTTAATAAAAATTCCTTTATTTTACATTGGTTTGACGACCTCGCCTAGGTAACAAGGCATATTTTCAGTTGTTTATCTTGCAAAGAATAGCAACGCAATTATCGTAATCCCAGCGACGACTCAATCCCTAGTAATGGGATATTATTTCAATTGTCTACCAAAATTCTCAATAAATATTTTTCTCCAAACCAAATCTCCGTCAGAAGCCTAACCATCAGTTCTGCCCTGCAGAGAGCATCAGTAATATCCAAAGAGAGAGCATCAGTAATATCCAAGAGAACATTTGCGATACCCGATGGTTGATACAAGATCCAGAAAGAAAGCCGCATCAGCTGAAGGCGTCGCGTACTCAGTAGCTTCAGAAGAAGAGATGGACTCACCTCGATCAGTCCAGAGTCAGGGTCAGCAGGCGGATGATGGCATCGATCCCCAAATGTACGTCATGTTCAAAAAGATGATGACCAAGATGCTGGCAGAACAAGCTGAGGCCAGTACTGAGCAAATTCAGACTAAGCAGAAAGATAAGGGTCATGCCGTCAAGAATGTGAAGATCAGTAAAAAGTAGAATCGTCATGAGGAAATGTCTGATGAGTCAGAATCAGCAGATGATACTGACAAAGAGTATGAAAACAAGCAAGAATTCAAAAGGTCGACTCAGGGGCAGGGGTCGGCCTACAAATCCAAGAATCAGTCTGTTGACGACCCTACGCAGTCACAACTCAAAGATGTGATGAAAATAGTTAAGGATCTTCAAACTCGTGACAAGGGCAAAAGAGTCTTTACAAGTGAAGACTTCTATGATGGACTGGATGGGGATGATGATCTTGATAATCTCCCCAAGAAATTTATCAAGTTTGACGGTTCGGGTGACCCAAAAGCACATCTCGCCCTATTCTTCGCAGAATGTTCCAGGTTCAAGAGGAACAATCGTGCCTTATTTCTCTGCTTCCCTCGCAGTTTGGAAGGTGTCGCAGCAAAGTGGTACTCAGAGCACATTAATCCGATAGAACTGAAAGAATTCGACAAAGTGGTCAATTTATTTATTGAGAGCTTTCTATTCAACGCTGAAGCACTCCCGACTCTCAGTCATCTCTGCAGTCTGAGGCAGAAGGAAAACGAGAAGGCCAGGGATTTTATTCATAGATGGAGATCCGCTTGCAATAAGATGTGCGAGCCAATAGCAGAAAGACACGCACTATCTTTGATCCTGAGCAACTTCTCGCAACCCCTGAGGGGACTAATTTCTACATCTCCATCGAAGAGCTTCATAGAACTAACAGAACGAGCCGAATGGCTCGAGTTGAGTATGGAGAACGGGTCTTATGAAGGTTTTATGTTTATAAAGAATAACAGTCAACAAGAATCAAAGAAGAAAGCCCATTTTACCTACTCTGCCAATAACAGTAAGAATCAGAACAAAGGAAATGGAAAAAATCATAGTTATGCTTCAGGAGGGTCAAATCCCAACAAAAGTGATCAGAAAGGCAAGTCAATTATTCAATATGATAAGCAGCCACAGCAAACCCTCGAACAAAGATCACGACCACAAGAAAAGCCAAAGCGGGAAGGATGGAGTTATAACCGCAAGTTTACTCCTCTAGACCAGTCCCTCGAGACAGTATTAGAATATATGCTCGGCAGTGATATGATTAAGCTTCCAAGGGTAGCTGACCCGCCAGTGGTTATGGGAAAAATGAAGGACAGATTCTGCAAGTTCCACCGAACTGTGGGACATGATACCGAGAACTGTTTCGTTCTCAAAAACATCATACAAGATTATATTGACAAAAATCTGTTAGTAGAAGGGGCTGAAGATGAGAAAATGGAGATTCTAAAACAGCCTTTCTTGCAGCACTCAACAGCAATGATATTTGATCATCCCTTTCAGCCACAAGATCATATCCGACCATGCCCTAGCAGTGATATCAATGTGCAGCATCAGGTATTAGTATTGCATAAGGCCCAGTCCAGTTCTCAAAAGATGGACCTCGTTTCAGCATTCAGTAAGCTGAAAGTTTTGAGAGAACCCGCTAGAATATCTCCAGAGGTAGCCAAAAGAATGCCATGGTTACCCAAGAACCTTGTCAAATCTACTTCGGAAAAAGGGAGAAAACCAGAAGAAAAGGTCGACACGGTGCAAAGACCAATCACTGCCCTCTCTAATATCCCTATCCTTGAGTTGGCACGTGCCTCTCCTAAGCATCAGCAAGTTCTGGACGATTTACTGCGAAAGATCAAAGTCAAGCCAGACACCACACCTGAAGACATAGCTCAGATCGTTAATCAGGCCATGACCAATGCTCCCATAACCTTCTCAGATGAGGATCTGCCAAAACCTCACGCATTTCATAACAATGCCTTGTACATTGTGGTGCGAACCCGGGGAATGACTGTGCCCCACGTGCTTGTAGATGGAGGCAGTAGCCTCAACATTTGTCCTGAAATGACTGCCAAGGCTCTGGGTATAAAAGAAGAAGAGTATACACCGGATCTGATCACCATTTATGGGTTTGATAATCATGGACAGACAGCAAAGGGAAAGATCTTCTTGGAAATATTTATCAACTACTCTGTTCATACAGTGCTTTTCCATGTCGTCAACGTGCCACCAACGTATAATCTTCTACTGGGAAGAACATGGATTCATAATGCCAACGTCGTGCCATCCACTCTGCATCAGTGCATCAAGTGGTCTAAAGGTGGCATGATAACTACTGTTTTGGGAGAAGATCCTGAAGAGAGGCTACCTCAGCCCATGATCCCTAGGCCAACTTATACTGCTGATATCCCTAGCATTAGGGAAAGTGAAGAAATTATTCTCAGTGAAAGCCTTGAAATGCTAAAGTTAGGGGCAACATCAGAGACAAATCACACAGCAGCGATGGTCCAATGGCAAGGACCACATTTCTTTAAGATTGGGGGTCGTCTCGATTACAGTACTTTCAAGGACCATCCTCTTTTCCCGCAGTTTGTTAGGACCAAGAAAGGATTTGACCTGTTACTGAAGCATGGTTATCAGCCTTTCAAAGGATTGGGCAAGAACGGAGATGGCCGGCTAGAGCCAGTGATCCCTGATCAGCATCCGCGCAGGGCAGGACTAGGATTCACGGGCAAAAGATCCCACAAAAATACTGTCTTCATTAAAGGGATCCATTAAAAAAAATTTCTACCATCTGTCTTTTCTATTCCATTCATTTGATTTTTGCAGTTTGTAGGGACAATGTCCCATTTCAGTTCATTTTAAGTGTCCTTATTTCATTTCAAGTCTTCAATAAAGTTATCAAGTTTCTCGTCTATCTGGATGTCATCTTTCTCTTATTCCTCTGCAATTTGTCTTCAAAATTCATTTGTTCTTATTTTTTTTTATTCCCATGCAATTTATGTCATAGTAAAGGAGCTTTCTCTAAAAGCTATTCCTTTTCAAAATTTCAGAATGTCTTCTCAACCGATAAAAAGGTTAGTCATTAATCCTTCAATCCTATCGAAACCGGCAAAGATATATCGGGTCCGAGCAAGAACAGGGGACAGTAAGGTCACAAAGCAGTCAAAAGAAATGGCAGAATTCGATTCGTCGCTTCCAGAGTTGCCAGAATTTGCAGCGATTCAGAAACAAGATGAACCATCGACCCTAGTCCAGGATCCGACTGAGGACATCAATATTGGTTCAGAAGATAGTCCGAAAATTCTCAAGATCGGCACCAGCCTAAGTACAGATGAGAAGGAAAGGCTCATTGACTTTCTCAAGCAGCACCAAGAAGTATTCGCATGGACTTATGAAGATATGCCCGGTTTAGATCCTAAATTGGTGGAACATCGACTCGTTCTGAAGCCTGATGCGAAACCTATTAAACAGAAGTTAAGGAAAATGGATCCTCGAATCGAGCAACAGGTCAAGGAAGGACTTGAGGACTTGCTTAAAGCAGGATTCATTCAAGCAATAGATTATCCGGACTGGTTGGCGAATATCGTTGCAGTTCCCAAGAAAAATGGCAAAGTGCGAATTTGTATCGACTTTCGCGATCTCAATAAAGCTACTCCGAAGGATGACTATCCCCTCCCAAATATTGACCTCCTAGTTGATAGCACGGCTGGGCATGCTATGTTTTCCTTCATGGACGGATACTCCGGATATAATCAGATCAAGTTAGCCGCTCGTGACCAATCCAAAACATCCTTCACTACGCCATGGGGCACTTTCTGTTATACAGTCATGCCGTTTGGGCTCAAAAATGCTGGGGCAACTTATCAGCGTGCAATGGCTGCCATTTTCCATGATCAGATGCACAAGACCATGGATGCATACGTTGATGACATCTTGGTCAAATCCAAGGAGGAAGAAGACCATATCGATGCCTTAAGTCAAGTCTTCAAGCAGCTTATTCTTTATAAGCTAAGACTCAACCCTCAGAAGTGTGTCTTCGGAGTTGAATTAGGCAAATTGCTAGGCTTCTTGGTCAGCAAAAAGAGGATAGAAATGGATCCCGCTAAAGCAAAGGCCATCATTGACATGCCACCTCCAACTACTCTTAAGGAATTGCGTAGTCTTCAGGGACGTATGCAATCAATTCGGAGATTTATATCCAACCTTGCCATGAGATGTGAACCTTTCAATCATCTACTCAGAAAAGGAGTGAAATTTGAATGGGGACCAGAGTGTCAGCAATCGTTTGAGCGTATCAAGAAATATCTTCTTAATCCGCCCGTTCTAAAGCCACCAGAATTGGGAAAGCCTCTCTTGCTATACGTTTCAGTTAACCAAGCCGCTTGTGGCGAATTCTTGGCACAATATGAAGAAGGCAGTTTGGTTGAACATGCCATTTACTATGTAAGCAAGACTTTCATTGACTACGAGAAGAAATATTCTCAAATAGAGAAGACATGCCTAGCACTGGTATGGATGTGTCAGAAGCTGAGACATTACTTGTTAGCATCAGAAGTCAAGATTCTCTCAAAACTTAATCCTCTCAAGTATATTCTCGAACAACCATTTCTTAGTGGACGGATTGCTAAGTGGCAAGTCCTATGAATGCAGTATGATCTGGGGTATGTTTCTCAGCAATCTATCAAAGGTCAAGCAATTGCAGACCAATTGGCAGATTTTCCTTTAGCAGAAGATGTTAGAATCGAGGATAGTTTTCCCGATGAGCGGATCTGTAATGTTCAACAATCCCCAGTTTGGAATCTGTTTTTCGACGGATCCAAGAACATGGCCGGCATAGGAGTCGGAATCTTGCTAATCACACCAGAGAAAGAGATGATCCCCTTTTCTCTGAAACTGGATTTTCAGTGTACCCATAATATGGCCAAGTATGAAGCTTTAATACAAGGTATGAGAATTTTGCAAGACTTCAATGTTCAGAGGGTACATGCTTTCGGCGATTCATTGCTCGTCGTCAGCCAAGTCAAAGCTGAATGGCAGGTAAAAGATCAGAAGCTGCTCCCTTACCAAAAGATCGTTTTATCCCTTATCAACAATTTCGATGAATTTCAGCTTTTCCATATCAAAAGAGAGTTTAATCAAATAGCTGATGGTTTGGCCAGCCTGGGCTCCATTATGTCTTTCAGAAATGGAGAATCCTATTGCTCCTTTGAAATCGGTAGACTTGACCAACCTGCCTTCGTTCCGGTAATGCAAGTCAACCAGGCGGAACAGAAAAAGAAGCCTTGGTATCAAGATATCAAAAACTTTATTGAAACTGGGGAGCTTCCACCAGAGCTATCAAAGAAGGAGCAAAAAGCAATTCAGCATATGTCCGCCCGCTATTTTATCCTTGCCAATGTTCTTTATCATCGTGGGTTCAGTTCTGAGTATTCCAGGTGCTTAGACGAAGAAGAAGCTAAAGAAATCATACGAGAAGCGCATGAAGGTATTTGCGGTGGTCATGTCGGCTACCAAACCCTTGTTAAACAAATCATTCGGGCAGGATACTATTGGAGAACCATGCAGCAAGACTGCTATCGTTTTGTGAAGAAGTGCGTTCAGTGTCAGATACACGCACCTTCCATTCATGCGCCAGCCACGTACTTGCAATCAGTCGTGTCTCCATGGCCATTTTCTATGTGGGCCTTCGACGTCGTAGGACCCATCTCTCCTCCAGCTTCTAATGGTCATAAATATTTCCTTGCCGCAACAGAGTATTTCACCAAATGGGTTGAAGCCGTCACTCTGCGTACGGTGGAGAGTCGACATGTAGTCTCGTTCATTCATAAGAACATTCTTTGTCGTTTTGGTATACCGCACGACATCGTGTCAGATAATGGTACTCATTTCAAGAATGAGAGAATGAAGATCTTTTATTCAAAATTCAGAATTCATCATCATTTTTCAGCTCCTTATTATCCACAAGGAAATGGTCAGGCAGAAGCAACCAACAAAAGTTTGATTCGCATCTTGGAAAGAACCGTTGAGACTGGTCGTGATTGGCACGAGAAAATTCATGATGCACTTTGGGCATATCGAACTACCATTCGAACCCCAACCAATGCGACTCCTTCAGAACTTGTTTATGGGACTGAGGTGGTGTTACCTCTTCATGTTTAGAAACCCGCCCTTAAGTTTGCATCTCTTTTAGAGCTACCACTCGATCAGTATCAGCAACAGAGATTGGTACAGTTAGATTTACTCGATGAAAAAAGACTCAAAGCAGCAGAACACGCTCAGTCTTATCGTCAGAAGATAGCAAGGCAATATGCCAAGTCAGTCATCGAAAGGAGATTCCAAGTTAATGACTTGGTCCTTAGATCAACGGCTCATCTCAAGCATCGTCCACGTGGCAAATGGTCACCAAACTGGGAAGGTCCCTACGTGGTGAAAGAAGCGTTGCCCCGTAATTCATATCGTCTGATTAATGCAGACGGGGTAGAACTATCTGACCCCATTAATGCTCGACATCTGAAGAAATTCTATACCTAGAAAATCTCTATTCTATCTTTTGTATTCTTCAAAAATTCTCCTCAATAAATGATCAATTATTCTTTGGTCAAAATACCCCTCTTCCCCAGAATATACTGGGGCATTCTTGGTAAAGTTGCCTTTTATCCAAAACAATTTGTGTGCAGGCAGGATCTAATAAATCTCTCATTTTGCACGCATGTGCACTCAGTTGCATACATTTGCATTTGCACGCATTCATCTGCATCAATTTGCATTGAATTTCCCATTCAGGATAAGGGATAAATCCTGAGACCCCGGCAAGTCGTCCAAGTCATCGCCAATTGATGACCCTTCAAAACCCAATGCTCGTACTGGTAATCTTTAAAACCCAGTGCTCGTACTGATAATCTTTAAAACCCAGTGCTCGTACTGGTAATCTTTTAAAAACCCAGTGCTCGTACTGGTAATCTTTTAAAAACCCAGTGCTCGTACCGGTAATCTTTTAAAATTCAGTGCTCGTACTGATAACCTTTTAAAATCCAGTGCTCGTACTGGTAACCTTTTAAAGTCCAGTGCTCGTACTGGTATCCTTTAAAAATCCAGTGCTCGTACCGGTAATCTTTTAAAATTGAGTGCTCGTACTGATAACCTTTTAAAATCCAGTGCTCGTACTGGTAACCTTTTAAAGTTCAGTGCTCGTACTGGTATCCTTTAAAAATCCAGTGCTCGTACTGGTAGTCTTTTAAAATTCAGTGCTCGTACTGATAACTTTTTAAAATCCAGTGCTCGTACTGGTAGCCTTTTAAAGTCCAGTGCTCGTACTGGTATCCTTTAAAAATCCAGTGCTCGTACTGGTAATCTTTTAAAATACAGTGCTCGTATTGGTACTTTGCAAAAGTTCGGTCTTCATACTGGTCGCAACATAACTCTCACATTGAAGTTCAGGCTCAATCTTTAGACCTGCGAACCAAACAATCTGTATCAGACTCTTGGGTCGTTCCATTCTGTTAATCTGACATTCAGGTTGCCGATTTTGTCAAGACCTCTAGTCATTCGTGTTATCAAGCAGTTCTTTGAGTTATCAAAAGCTATCAAAATCAATCGCCAAGTATCTCTCTTGCGAGGGACCCTTTTTCCAGGGAGAGTTCGAGGGAGCTCATTTCTTTTTGCATGTCTTTGTTGTTCGTTCGTTGAACCCCTTTTTCTAGGGAGAGTTTGAAGGGACTCGTGATTCACGAACAATTTGCAAAATAATCTTTTTTGTCACACAAGGAACCCTTTTTCTAGGGAGAGTTTTGACGGAAGCTCGTCCTCCTTGTAACCCTAAATGTCTTTTGTTAGGCCACCCCCGTCGTCGAGGACCCTTTTTCCAGGGAGAGTGTGATGGATTCGTTCCTCTATGATATCCTTTCAATCTCTGTTAGCGGCCCCCTTTCCATAAGAGAAGCCTAGAAATAGGGAGTTTTGACGAAAACTCTATTTCTCTTCGAAAGTTCGTTTTGCAAACACCTCCTCTTCAGGGAAGAGAGGAGTATCTTTTGTTACCCGTTCAGGTAAGGGTCAAGCCTGAGTCTCTCCTTTGGGGAAAGGAGAGGAGAATCTAGCCACGGATGTGTCATATAGATCTCAAATGATTTCCTTCACTAAGGATTCCAAGAATATTTTGCCAATTTGCCATAAAAAAAAATAGTTGTTGATTCCAAAATCTTTATCGCATAAAATTGTACCTCAGATTACCTTCAGTATTACTTCCGAAGTGACAAAGCTTTTGCGAAAAAGGATTCAAAATTCAAAATCTTTCTATTAGCCAACCAAAAGGATGAAGAATAAATCCGCGATATGGCCAGCAAAGAAAATTCAATATTGTTGCAAAGCCAGAAGTGATTGATATTGATCACAGTCAATGGCATATTTTTAAAGATCATTCTTGGAAAATAAGCAGTCAAAATATCCTGGGTGATACAGAAAAATCCACTCAATCTCCATGTCCCCTCAATCACCTAAGCTGCAATTAAATATCTGCAAAAGGGATCTCTCAACTGTCGTCAAGATGAAGGTGAATTAGACGAGTCGACCCCCGGGGCCCAAGAAGATTTGGATCATCTCCAAGATGACGGAGTTTGTGACGGATCCTTCCAGGGAAAGTCCAGATCACCGTCGAGATGAAGGCGAGTGTGATGGACCTCTCGACAATCCCTAAAAGGTATTTAATTTCTGTTATCATCAAGAGATTCCTAACCAATGAGCCAATAACCGTCAATATAATCCCTGAAAGAAAAGAAGGATCGGAACATCTCTGAGATGAAGGAGTTTGTGACGTACCCTTCCAAAAAAATAAAGAGAGAAAAAGCTAGGACATCTCCAAAATGAAGGATGATGTAATTCCCGAAAAATTCAAGAGAGCTCCAATTCTGTCAAAAAAAGAGTGCAGAAAGATCATCATGAGAAAAAAATCCCAGGATATCAGACTGCCGAATCTATCAAGAATCTTCTTTAATTTTGTGAAATTCTTTTATCAATATCCTTTCGCTAATAGCTCTCGCAATATCAAGAATACATTCTTTTCCGTCCATATCAATGAAATTGATAGCCTCCTTGAAGGAAAGTCAATTGCAAGTAATTTGAATTCGAATCTTGATTCTACGGAGTTAAGCCCAGTCGGAGGTAATACTTCAGGTAGAAAAGAGGGAATATTTTTCATATATATATGTGCTTATCATTCTTGAATTAACTACAATTTTTTATCTTATTGGCAATCTTTTTAAGTTATCCTGACATGAAGTGAGAATTTGATGTTTATTTTGATGTATTCAGGCGTTGTTGTTATCCCTTTTAGGATCGGATGATGGGAGTTGTCCAAGATCCTTCCCTTCTTGTTTTGATCTGAGTGCCTGGGCTCTCAGATTCGCACACTTCCCTGTGCTCCCCACTGTCCCACCATAGACAGTTCCCGTTCAGGTTAAGGGTTAAACCTGAATTTTCCGCAAAAGGTCATCTGTCTTAAAAGCCATTCAGTCTTAGCAATGAGACGTCCAAGATCAATCCCTTTTCAAGCTTTAGGGAACCCCCTTTCTTCCTTTTGCAAACCCCTCTCGGATTTATTGTGCAGAATTCGAAGGTCCCATCATGGTTTCTTCATTTGAGGATTCCGTATATCGTCCCCTTTCAGGTTAAGGGTTAAGCCTGAGCCTCATTTTTCCACGAGGTATCGTCCCCTTTCAGGTTAAGGGTTAAGCCTGAGCCTCGTTTTTCCACGAGGTATCGTCCCCTTTCAGGTTAAGGGTTAAGCCTGAGCCTCGTTTTTCCACGAAGTATCGTCCCCTTTCAGGTTAAGGGTTAAGCCTGAGCCTCGTTTTTCCACGAGGTATCATCCCCTTTCAGGTTGAGGGTTAAGCCTGAGCCTCGTTTTTCCACGAGGTATCATCCTCTTTCAGGTTAAGGGTTAAGCCTGAGCCTCGTTCCATATGAGGTATTTCCTGTCCCATTCAGGTTAAGGGCAAAACCTGAATCTCACTTCTTTTCGAAGTAAAATTTTCTCCTTATTCTTCATTTCATATCTATTATCATCCTTTGAACTAATTCTTTCATACCCAGTCAGATTCATCTAACTGGGGCATTTTTATAGTCCAAATTTGGTATATTTTCTTTGCCACTAAGCTCGGCTTTCAACCGGCTTAGCAGCAAAGAGGGGCATCTGTAAACACACCAAATTTTTACCTTCATCCAGTGTTTGTCCATTTCATAAGTCATCACAGATCATTGCATGTCATTGCACGCATTCTGCATAGCATTGTAAGACATTGCATCTCATTTTCGAGATCCAGCACTCCTATTTCAAAACATTCAATCCAGATTTGAATTTTAAAGCTTTATTTCAAAATCAATTTCAAAATCAATTTAAAAACCTGGGTTTTTATTCAATACTCTGTCATTTTCCAACCCCAGGACTTTGTATTTCGAAATATTTTCTCAGAAAACAATCTGGATTCCTTTCAAATTCAAACTTTAATCGATTTCAATTCACAGATGAGACCCATTTAGATGGTGTCGCTTCTGAATGCCTCTATTCATCAAATTTCTCAAATTTTTGAAAGTTTCAGTCCGATCAGGACTCTGTCTCAGAGTCCTAATCCGGTCGAAGTTTGGTTTTTAAGTCTGTTTTACTTCCATTCTCAATCTTTTTCATTTGTTTTCGAAATTTAGGTCATTTCACAGAGTCCAGTTAGTTCAGGACTCTATTTTAGAGTTCGGTCGAGTTAGGAGTCTAACCCTGACTGTGTTTTCTAACTTATTTCATCATTTCTTGATAAAATCTTTTGAAAATTCTTTCATTTGGCTTTTAAAATCTAAAATCTCAGAGTCCTAAGAGTTCAGGACTCTAACCCGGAGCTCCAGTTCGCTTGAGACCCTATTTTCAAAGATCTTGAATTTCAAATACTGATTTTAACCCCTTTTCAAAGCCATTTTCAGTGTTTATTTCAAAAATATTCAAAATTCGATGTGGGCCCACTCAGTTGGCACCATATCCAGAGGAATTCTAACTCAGTTAGGACCTTATGCCATTTCAAAAATCCTAATTTTAAGTTTACTTTTGAAAATCTTTTGAAAACTCCTTCAATTTCAAGTTTTAAAATCGCTTTTTGAAAAACTCAAGTAGGGCCCACTCGGGGTGGCGCTATATTCGAGTAAGTCAGGGCTAGACTAGGGTTAGTTGATGTCTGGGTTAGTGTTAGAGGTTTAGAAGAGTCAAAACCATTTTGAAAAACTCATTTTTGAAAGTTAGTTTTTAAAACTAGTGTTTTTAAATGTTTTTAAAAGTGTTTTAAAAACCCAATGTGAGAGAATGCCAAGTGGCACCACATTTGGGGGATTTTTAGGATTAGCTAGGGATTAATTAGGAACTATTTAGGATAATTTAGACTAGGGGTAGTTAGGTAACTCCACCCCAAAATCGCCCCCCCCCCTTTAGAGTCCAAAATTTTCAAAATTGTCAATTTTTAAACCTAATTTTTTTATTATAAATAGAGGCATAAGGGGGGTCGATTTTCCAATCTCTCTCTTATTGGATTCTTGGAGCTTCTCTCTCCTCTCCAGACCTTTCTCCATTGCTGCAACTCCAAGGTATGAACTTCTTCACTTTTCTTATTTTATTTAATGCTTTTTAATGTTTTAAACCGAGATTTAGGCTTGGACACCCCTCCTTATGGAAGATCAACCATGGTTTCACCTCAAGAACCATCAAGAACCAGCAAGAACAATCCAAGAAGGTGATCTAACCCTGTTTTGGATAATTTACAGAGATTTTAATCCATTAGAATTGATTTTAACATGATTCTTTGCATTATTAACCAATAAAATATATGATTTACCCTTTTTAATGGGTTAAATCTATGTTTTAAAGGTGATATCAAATTCCAGCCATTGATTCCCTGTTTTTAATTTATTTTCATGGTTTATTCATGTTTGTTTTACGTTCTATAGCATAGAAATAAGTTTTATTTACTGTTTTATGGTTTATTTTATTTATTTACATTAGTTAATGCATGGTTTTTCAAGTTTCTTAAATTTCTGTGTGTTCTAGGTTTAGAACAGTAAAAATGATGTTATTTCGGATTGAATCGCTCATTGTTTATTTCTGATTTTTGTATATGTGATGCATGCATGAGTTATTGAGTTACTGTAGAAAAATCAGAGGTTTTGAATCTCGGGAACCCTGTCAAAAAAATCAGACATCAAATCGGGTTTTTAAAGATTTAAAATCGTGGTTAAAATCAAGAAGGTAACTCGCTGTTATGATATTTCTCTCATCTCATATCCGATTTTAGATCTGTAAAGTGATATGGATTCACATTTAGTAGATATGTCTTCTGTGAAATTTTCAGATTTTTTTATCACTGTTTAGTATTTTTCCCTATTTAGAGAATCTATTTTTAAATTTAAAACTCGTTAGGGTTTACTAAAACCCTAATCAGACTTGTGTTAGTCATAAATCCCAAACCACAGATCCGATTTTAGATCTGTAAAAAGTGAGTATTGTTATTTTTCTGTCTACTGTTCACCACTAAAATTTCAGAGATTTTTGTTTAGAATTGCTATTTATGTCTGTATTTTCAATATAGAATAGCTGTTTTAATCCCTGTTAAGAGTGATATATTTTAGCTCAGATTGCCGGAAGGTTTTCTCCCTAACCGGAGATGATTTTTCCGATCTGTAAATTGGGAAATCTCTTTTTTTATTTCTAGTTAATTTCTGTAAAATTTCATAAATTTTCATGAAGATTTGACCCCTAGTTCAGGTCTTGGATTGAGACTGGTTGGTGAATTAGGTCAAAAATAGCATATTTTAGGGTTTAATGCAATTTTTGGATTAATTTAATGTCGAAAAATTATTTTTATAATTCCAATTTGACATTAGGGTTATAACAAGTGCAGGTACCAATTTTTATGGATTTTGGAATCTATTTGATGGCTGAATTGAGCAAATTGCAAAACCGGGTTCCTGAAAGATCCAAAAACACTGCTAAAATCACAGTTTTTGTGATATTATTGGATTTTCGTGCATAAGCATATATTTTTAGGGTTTAATCATGTTCATAATCATGTTAGGATGCTTTAGGTTTAATTTTGTGCTCATTTGATTTTATTTAGTGCATAAAACCTAAATTTTTACCAAAATCTCTTTCTAAAAACCCTGATTTCAAGGCCATAGTCTTGCTATCGGGGGCAATTTGGTCATTTGACCTAAATTTCGAAATTCCTAACCCTAATTTCATATTTTTAATCATGTCATAGCATATTTGGTTTGAGTTTATTCCATTCAAATTTCAAAACTTGCATTTTATCAAAATATCTTTCTAAAAACCCTAATTTCAAGGCCATAGTCTTGTTATTAGGGGTATTTTGGTCATTTGGACCCCAATTTCGAAATTTCATATTTTATCTTCCTTATTTATTCAATTTTATTTCATACTTTATCATTTTGATTTAAGGGAATCATGGCAAAAAGGCTTATATCTAGCAAAATCCCACAATTTCCTGATATTATTGGATAAATCTAGAAGAGCCAACATATTTTCATTAACCAAGTTTTCTAGTTTTGCAGGTACATTGAAGACTTTATTTTCCATGTATTTAAATTTCAATAGTGATGTAACTTGTAATTAAACTTTGGAATAAGAATTTACATTTCCTGCTTAGCTTAGGCAACATTGCATATAGTGTATTTTTATAATTTTAATGTGTGATGGATGATGATTCATGCATATTTTTACAAATTCACCATGGTCTACACGAATGTCACATGCACTAGCTTCTATGAAGTTTATAAACTTGGTGGAATTTGTATTTATGGTCATTGTCAGAATACGAATGATACTTAGATTTATGATCTTCACATTAGCCACATTCAGCCTACACTCTTAGGCTAACTTCAAAATGCACTGTATTTCTCAAAAATACAAAAAGTATTTCTCAAATCCTCAAAATCATATTCATTCATTTCATGCATTTGACAATTCCAATTCAAATTCTAAGTCAAGGAAATTGAATTCCTCAAAATCTCCTAAGTCTTATAGCAAAATCGATTTTCCCAAAAGCATTGAATTTCAAAGAATATTTCAAGTATTTCCCAAGTTCCAAATTCAAATTTTCTAAGTTAGAATTTCAATTTCAAAGTTTGAATTCAGAGAAACCAAGTCTCTCAGAATCGATTTTCACCAAATATCAAGGATTTCTCAAAATCGATTTTTATTTCTCTCGGAAGTATATTTCAAATCCCAATTCACGATTTCTCATGTGATATCATTTCCAAGATTTACATTTTCTGAATATTTCAATCATTCAAAGCAAACATCATGTTTTCAAAATGTGCATTTTCTGAAAATTCATACCACATGCCTGATTCTATGTGCATTTAGAAATTAGAATATGATTTAGACAATTTGAATAGAGTAGAGCATAAGATTGATCCTTGGTTCAATTACCCCTGTTAAAGGTGGCAGGAACGGTTGAACCTCGTACCGACAGGCGAGTCCCATTCTTCAGAATTATCCCGCATTTGAAAAACGGAGGCGAGTTATTTTCAAAAACTTTTCAAAGGTCAGTTTGATTTGCAAAAGTTAAAAATTTTTGCGATGATAACAGGCATCATGGAAAGGTGTCTTTTATCTTCAGAGCGAAATGCAACAACACCCGATGGAGAACCATTAAGAGTGAAAAGGGTAAGTTTCAGTCACATTACCATCGTCATCACAGTACCTGATTGGGGCCAAATTAGACTGAAGTACATGATTGAAGACAGCATTGCCAGGAAAGTAAGCCCGCCCTTCACCATGGGCAGAGTATCGATGGATATATCTAACAGGACTTTAGTTACCCCTTCTGATCTACTAAGAATCTTGGTATATTTCCACAATCACAGTATATTTAAGAAACCAAATAAAATGGCAACAGTCAGATTAGCAAGGAAACCTGAGCTTATGAAGGAGGGTGCAGCAAGATTTCTGACCCATTTTCATCAATGGAAAGAGCAAGGTATTCAGTCCTCTTCCAGCTCAAAGCCTTACCGACGACTCTTTGAATGATGGTAGCAACAGGAACATAATAGCATATCTTGATGGTGTTAGTGCATAAATCATAGGATTATGGTAATAAATAAATAAATAAAAGATAAACTCGACCAAGAGGTCTTTAATGTCACTTGGTCACTTTTAAGATGATTTGTTGAAGCATCGATCACAGTGACCTTCAGATCAATTGGCACTTGATGGACCATTTTCTTTACTTGGAAACTTCTCTTGTTTTCACATTAGCATGTGTTTGACCACTATGGGGATCAGATAGTAAAATGTATGGAGGATGAGATCAACTAAAGGTGAAAGGGGTGTAGTTAATGAGGTATGCTACCATGTGAAATGCTATACAGAAATGCACTCGGATGCGGATCTTCTGTGATAGACACAAAACCTACCGATGAACATGATGAAGGGGACATAGTGAATGTATAGTTTGCAATGAGCATGGATTGGATTCAACATTTAGAATTATGAATCGACAAACAGAATTAATATGTTTGAACATTATCACTCAGCGTATTGGTTTTTCAAGCTGTTACGGTAGCTTAGTGAACTACTTTTGACAACAGATCAATTCGTGGTGAATCGATCTCTATATCTTGACCTGTGCTGAGTAAAATGATGGGTGGAATGGCTAAGCTCCGCAATGCAGTATTGGTATAACGACTCACTACCGTCATCAATAGAATTCAGGAGGGATAATCAGATAGCAAAATAGGAACGAAACTTGGCGATAACTAAGAATCAAAAAATGAAAATCCCCATGGTATGGCAAATGATAAATACCAAAATAAGAAAAAGGTTTTTCCTAATTATGACATGCAGGTAATCACGATCAACAGAAAAATAGTGAAAAACAACAACAGAGCAAATCACAATGCAGAGAGGATGCTATATTATCCGTGAATGCGAATGACTTAACAAATGCATTATCAATGAAGGACGACCACAAGGTAGATCCGATCTAATACTGGATCAGATCGGATGCTACTATGAGGGTCACTTCTGATCCTGCATAGATGATGCAGCATATGCTAAAACTAGAAATGAAAGGGGAGCATGATAAAATGAATGCGTTCTGGTAGAAATTAAACAAATGTATGAAAGCAAGATTGAAACAGAGAGATGAATGACAATTCAATGGAGCGATTGCAAGGATTGCAGGTAAGGGTGAATAAAAAAAATCATGCACGATGAGAAGGCTAATAACAAGCAAGACAAATAAACAAAATTTATTGATGAAATGGAAAATGAGATGCAGTTGATCAAAGTATGAGACTATTAGCCCCTAACTCCCTGATCTAAGAGCTCACTTACTTCAATAAGGGAATGCAGGATACTATGCTGTACTGAAGATGTCGATGCCCAACTAATGCCCTATGATGAATGGAAGAAAGAAATACTAATGCGTAATAAACAAATGCTATAGAGACATATGAATGCAAAATCTCAAATCGAATTTAAAACATAGAACTCCCCATCAGATATGTAAACGAGGAATCAAAGCATAGAAATTGCACAAAATTGCGAAGATAACGAAGAGAAAGAAAAGGAAAAAAAATGTTGGAATATGGGAATTCCATTGATGTAGCAATAGGTGGATTGATCCTGCTATATGCAGGTCGATCTCACCTTTGGTGCCTTACGATGAAAGGAAAATGAAGGAAAGCAAAATTAAGAAGGAATAATGTGATAAAACAAAATTTCTACAGAAAATCAAGATAAAAGGGGGAAGAGAAGAAGGAATTAAACATAGGAAATCATACACAAACTAGAGGGATATACTCCCAGAAGAAGAAGTCTATTCTTACCCCCAATGAAGTTGTGCAGAAGAGTCTTTTCTCTGAGCATCGGGTGGATTTGGACTCCTTCAAACAAGGGAAAAAAATAAAAAAGAAAAAGAGAAAAGGAGAGGAGAGGAAGAAAGATCGAGGAGAAGAAGGATGGAGAGGTTAATCGTGGATGAAGGAAAGAGACCCCTGCGCCTCTTGTTTTATAAAAGGAGGTCGTGAGAAATCTTATGATTTAATAAGAAATGCTCTTTTCAAGAGTTTTCCTAAAAGGAGTTTTTAGCAAAATCTATTTCCAAAGACGGTTTTCTAAAACTCAATTTTTTTTGTGTTTTCTTTTGCGTATATTTTTTAATTTTTTTTCTTTTTCCTTATATTTTCTAATTTTTTGGTATTTTTGAAATAAAACTCTAAAACTATGGGAAAATAAGAGATTTAAAACTATTTTTTTGCATTTTTGGGAAATATTTACAAAAGAGGGGTTTTCTGAGGATTCGGGTTTGAATTTTAAAAGTTTCTTCAGAAAACGGGTTCAGATCTGAGTTTTGAGGAAATATTTGAGTTTTAAACCTCGAATCGAGAAATATAGATCATCGAATCCAAATGGACACTGGATCGACTGTTTGAGCCTTTCAGAAATTCTTTTGCTATTTTTGCGAATTTAATTTTGAAAATTGGATAACGAGGTTCAGATTTGGATTTTGACACGAGGTCCGGATCCAAAAATCGAGTCAGATATAGAAAATGGATTGGATTCCAGTAAATCTGAGAAATAAACTAGAATTTTGGGTAAAAATAACTCAGCTTACTCAAAAAATTGGGGTCAAGGGCAAATAGGGAATATTTATAAAATTTGGAAAATTTGGGGTGTTCACAACAATATTATCATACTTTATTTTCTGCATATCCACCAGCACCATCATTGTCCCCTGCTACATCTAGGCATTCATACTTCATATTGTTCCTACGCATTCAACACCTACACCACGCCTTCCCTCTGTTACACAGCCTTTATTCAATCACACTGCTATAGTCCCCTCTATTACCTCACCTATCACATGTTTTGCTTCTACAACAGAATATGTCACTATTCACCTTCCAGCTCTAGCACTCCCTGCTACACAAGCGCTTCCACTACACCAGCACCTTATGTTTTCCTGCAACTTCCACCATATCAGCACCCTACACTTCCTGCAACTTCCACTACACCAGCACCTTACCTTCACTACACCATGATCCAGCCCCTTTTTCAATACTTACCATTACAAATCCTCCACGATCCCATTACCCAGTGTCCACACCACCATTCCCATTACACTTCCAGCAATCCTCTGATGTATCCACCTTGTTTTACAAAACACCTTCGTCTTCACTGCCACCTCTATCAGCTCATATTACCCTCTAGGCCTTACCTGTAGCATCAACACTCATTGTGTTCTCTACACCCTATTACCTCACTATTACTGCAATACCTCAGTAGTTTTGTTTCAACCCTCATGTTACAATTTTCACTTACACAGCAGCATCCCATGTTGTTTCTCGCCCACTCTCATTTCCCAACATAACCCTGAATACTGCACTTCAACCACTCATACTCACTACCTACAATATATCATTTCTTCTTCAGCATATACACACTCTGAGTGCACCTTCACCACACTACCACCCACAGCCATCATCATTCACCGTAACATTCACTAAATATGCATACATTTTTATATAGTCTGCCCTCATCAGCATATTGATAGGCACTTTAGCTTCAATGTAACCTCTTAATTTCTTTTATATTTTATGTTCTTGCTTTATGCTAACCATTTTTTGCAAGAAATATAAAGAAAATGTCATTTATTTCCTTAGCTTAGAAATTGTAATAGCTAGATCATGATGAGAAATTTACATTTCTTGTATTAGACTAGAATGTATGAGCATGTAAATATCATGAATTATCTGTTTCATATCATTTTCCCTTTATTTTAAAATTTCACGAGTGGAGAACACGAATGACACGTGCACCATTCTAATAAAAGGTGATTAAATCCTAAGTTGACGATTTGCATCAATGTCCATAGTCAAGGTGTGAATAAAACTTAGGATTTTCATCTTTTATAGAATAACACTAGATCCACACTGGATCTCTTTTAAAAAATCATCATATGTTCCTAAATATTTTCTTCCTTTATCAGAGTTTAACTTGAAATTAACTCAAAATATATATCAATGGCCATAGTTAGGATATATTGAGAGATAATTTTATTTCAAACTCTATAAAGGCACCAAAATGTGTTTTATTCTTCATTCGAATTTAAATATAGATTATTATATAATACATTTTATGACCATAGTCAGGAATGTATTATATCTTCAATCTTATTTCAATTCACTTAAAGACTGAAATATGCTTTTCAAAGTCCAATTTCAAATTCTTTTAATTCATTTCATCATTTAGGATAGAATTACGTCATATTGTCAGATTATTTCAAAAATCCAAGTGATTGTGAGATAAATTTTCAAAATATCTTTTCAAATCCTTTTACAACTTATATTTCTCAATTCAAATTCTTGTCTTTCAGATTCTAACTTAAATTCTTCTTCTTCTTACTCAAATTCTTTATTTTTCATCTTTATTCTCCAAAATTCATTTTCAGTCTTGAAATTCAAAATCAAATTTTAAATCCAATTTGAATTCCTGGTTTCGTATCCAAATCTATTTTAAATTCCAGAATTTAAATCCATTTTGAATCCCAGATTTCAAATCCAAGTCTGTTCTGAATTCCAGATCTCGAAATCCAATTCCATTTTGGAATCCGAATTTCAAATTCCAAGTCTATTTTTAACTCCAAATTCAATTCCAAATTCAAATTCTATCTGGATTTCCCAAATCCTATTCCATTTCTAAATTTCATTTGGATTTCTCAAATCCAATTCCATTTTCAAATTTAATCTGGGTTTTCAAATTCAAATTCATGTTCAAAGTTCCATCTGGATTTCTCAAATCCGATTCTATTTTCAAATCTCACCTGGATTTTCAATTCTAAATCTGAATTCTAACTCTATTTTTCAAATTCTCTTTTCAATTCTATTTTCCAGATTCGATCCCAATTCCAAATTCATTTTTTTTTCAATCTAGATTTCTCAAATCCAATTCCAATTTCCAAATTCTATATAGATTTCCAACTCAGATTTTAAATTTCAACTTAAATTCTAGCCTATTTTCTTCAGAGATTTCAATTTCTTCTTTGAAATTCAAATTCAATTTCAGATTTTAAATTCAATCTCAAAATCAAGATTCATTTTCCAAATTTAAATTCTATTTCCAAATTCAGTTTCCAATTCTATTTTAAAGTCTGAATTTAATTTTCAAATTCAAATTCTATTTTTCAAATTCAAGTCCTTTCTTCTAGGTCTATTCCAAGTTTTGAATCTAGATTTAAAGTTTGAATCGATTTCAACTTTGTCAAATTATTTTTCAAACTCATTTCAGAATTACTTGGAAAATCCCCAAAATTCCTGAATTATTCTTCTCAAAGAGCATACATCTTTGCATTTTCACAAAGCATGATTTTTTGTGCACTCTAGACTTAGAATAAATTCTTAGACAATATTTAGGCAAAGCAAAAGGTATAAATTTGATCCTTGGTTCGATTACCCCTGGTAAAGGCGCTAGGAACGGTCGAACCTTGTATCGACGAGCGAATTTTGTCTCTCCATTTTTCTTGCAAATATTTCAAAAACGGAGGCGAGTAATTTTAAAAATCTTTTCAAAATTTAGGTCAAGTGAGACCTTTGCAAAAGGGTTCCTCTTCTCTTCTTCCTTTTTTTCTTCTCTCTTCTTTTTCTATCTTTTATTCCCCTTCAAAAAGGAGATAGAGGCTGGAAAGGAAAAGAGAAGGAAAAAGAGAGAACCAAGAGAGGGAAAATTTTGCAATAATCACAGATTTGAAAATGAAATTTGAGTTTGGAATTGGAAATCAAATTGGAAAATGGGATTGGATTCGAAAATCTGAATCCCAGATGGAATCAGATTGGAAATCTGGAATCCTAGATGGAATTGGATTTGAAATCTGGAATACTAGATGGGATTGGATTTGAAATCTAGAATCCTACATGTGATTCGATCTGAAATCTGGAATCCAAGATGGAATTGGATTTTAAATCTGGAATCCAATATGAAATTAGAAGATGGATTTAAGAAATTCTGATTAAATTTGAAAGTGGACTTGAATTTAGGGAAAAATCAAATTGAGATTCAGAATCAATCTCAAAACCTTGATTTTGGAAAAATGAATTAGATTGAGAATCAAGACTCAATCTTTAGATAGAACTTTGAAGATTTTGAATAAAAACTTGATTTTAAACTTGAATTTTGAAATCAGTAGATGAATCTGGAAATTCCAAAGTTTAAATTGAACTTTGAAATATGATCTGGGATATTGAATTGAATCGAATCCTGAAATTGGAAATGAATTTGAATTTTCAAAGTTGAATTGAACTTTGAAATTGGATCTAAAGTATTGAATTGAATTTAAAATCGAATCCTGAAAATGGAAATGAATTTGAATTTTCAAAGTTGAGTTTGAACTTTAAAATTGAATCTCGGGAATTGAATTTAAAATCGAATCCTGAAAATGGAAATGAATTTGAATTTTCAAAGTTGAATTGAACTTTGAAATTGGATTTGAATTGGAAATTGAATTTTGAATATAGAGATGAATTTGAAATTTCAAAGTTAAATTGAACTTTGAAATTGAAATATTTGAATTTTGAAAAAATAAGATAGAATTGAGAATAGGAAGATGAATTTGAATTTATAAATAGGAATTGAAGATTGATCTGAGAAATGAGAAGATATTTGAAGAATTATCTCAAAATCACTTGGATTTTTTAAGATAACTTGAAATAATTTGAAAATATGATGTAATTATATCCTAAATGATGGATGATTTAAAGAATTTTGAAAATTGGGTATTGAAAAGCATATTTCATTCTTTTGGAGAATTGAAATAAGATTAAAGATATAATATATTCCTAACTATGGTCATAAAATATATTATAAAATAATCTGTATTTAAATTCAGATAAAGAATAAAATACATTTTGGTGTCTTTATAGAGTTTAAAATGAAATTAACTCTCAATATATCATGACTATGGCCATTGATATATATTTTAAGTTAATTTCAAGTTAAACTTTGATAAAGGAAGAAAAATTTAGAAAATATGATGATTTTTTAAAGAGATCCAGTGTGGATCCAATGTTATTCCATAAAAGATGAAAACCCTAGGTTTTGTTCACATTTTGACTATGGCCATAAATGCAAATCGTCAACTTAAGATTTAATCACCTTTTATCAAAATGGTGCACGTGTCATTCGTGTTCTCATTCGTGAATTTTTTGAAATAAAAGAAAAAAATGACATGAAACAAACAATTATAGAATATATACATGTTCATACATTCTAATCTAGGACTGGAAATGTAAATATTCTCATTAATACCTAGCTATTATAATTCTGAAATTGAAATTGAAATTACAATTTCTGAGCTAAGAAAGAAAATAACATTTCCCATGCATTTTCTGCAAAACAAGGTTAGTACAAGGTAGAGATAATGGGAGATATGTAAAAAAAAATAAAAAAAAATAAATAAAATGCAAATGCACATATTTAAGCTTACTCCCAGTGAAAGGTACATATATAATATCTAAATATCATGCTATACTTTATTGAATATATACATATGTATATGAGGATGCATGATATGCTATATTAATGCCATTGAATGTCTATCTATAAGAATGAATATGAGATGAGGACATAAGAAGAATTGTATGAACCGATTTGGCATATATTCGTGCTAGAGTTATGATATAGTTTTGATGAGAAGGCTAAATATATGTGCTGTTGAGGCTATGAGATGTGCTAGATGATGCATAAATATCTAAAGGGAAATGGTGCATCAGTGTACATAGGGATGACATGTTAAAAAAAGAAGTGGACATATACAGGTTAGCAATGCCTTGCATTGTGTGTAAATGTGGCAGATTATTAATGGATGAGTGTGAACACTCGAAAATTTTCAAAATTTTATAAATATTTCCTTTTTACCCCTGGCCCCATTTTTTGAGTAAATTGAGTCATTTTTCACTCAAAAATACAGTTTATTTCTCGAATTTACTGGAATCAAATCCATTTTATGTATCTGACTCAATCTCGGATCCGGACCCAGTGTTAAAATCCAAATTTGAGCCTCGTTATCCAAGTTTTAAATCAAAATTACAAAAATACCAAAAATAGTTTCTGAATGGCTCGGGCAGTTGTTATCGTCGCGAAATTTTTCCCGTCTTCCCTTCCTTGCGGAAGAGAGAGAGGGAACACTTTCGCGATTCAAACTTGACCGGATTTTGGAAAATGTTTTGAATTACTCGCCTCCGTTTTGAAAATTGCAGAAAAATCCATGGGATGGGGCTCGACCTGTCGGTACGAGGTTCGATCGTTCCTGCCGCCTTTAACAGGGGTAATCGAACCAAGGACCAAAATTGTGCTTGACTTAGTTAAATCATCAAAATCATGTTCTATCCTAAATGCACAGAGAATTCAGGCATGTGCTATGAGACTTTGTAAAATATAAGTTGGAAACTATGATGTATGCTTGGAAAACTTTGGAGTTGAAAAACATTTCTCAGGAAAAAGGTAAATTTCTCAGGAAACTCAGATGAAAAAGGGTTTTTGAAATCACGGGAAAGTTCATAAAGTTGTGGGAAAATCATGAATGGATGAAAATCCTGAGAAAATGGAAAGAATTCTTGAGAAAAGGAGAAACACTTGAAGGGAAAATGCTTGTCAGGAAACACTTCAAGTTTTGACATCTTTCTTTGGAAAATGATTGAAGATTCATTGGAAAACTTTTGGGAAAGGAAAATTGAAACTCAGGAAACTGAAATCCTGAGAATCTTAGCCTTGGAACACTTAGAAATCGATTTTTTGATCTTTGAGAAAGATTGGAAAACTCTTTTTGAAAATCTTAAGAGAACAACATTTTCCAGGGGAAATCGAGGGAAAACTTTGGTTTTGGAAATCCAACTTAGAAGTTTCTTGAGAGACTTGTTTCCATGGAAAACTGTGAAAACTTAACTTGGGAAACCCGATTTTGGAAAATCCTCAGAGTTTCTTGAGAATGAAATTTTCTTGTGAAAATCCTGAGAAAACCAATGATTTCATGATGCAAATGATATGAGTGAATGAATGTACTTTGAAAGATTTTCTAAGAAATTTGTTGGAAAATGTGTATTAAGTCAAAATAAATCCTTCGCATATCCTGACTGTGGCCATGAATATGTTCAGAGTTTAATTGATTTAATGCACAATACTTTGAAAATATTAGAAATATGATGTGCATTTTAAGATAGCCTAAGAGTGTAGGCTCAATGTGACTAGTAGAAAGATGATGAATCTGGGTCTCATCCATATTCCGACTAGGGCCGTAAATATGGATTCCACCGAGTTCATCAACTCCCTAAGAGTTGGTGCATATTCCATTCGTGTATATCCATAGTGCTTTTGAAATAAAATGCATGAATCACATAAACAGGATATTGCATAAATTCAAACTATATGGTATGCATCCTAGTTTAAGCAGAAAATTAAATCTCTTATTCCAAAATTTACATTATTACATCACTAAATAAATGAAATAAAAGAAATTGCAGACTCTAGCTCCTTTTTTTGAATGTCTCTGCCAAACTTGAAATAAGGTTAGCTCAAATATGTGGGTTTTTCCAAGATTTTCCAATAATATTATGAAATTATTGAACTTAATTGGATATAAACCCTATTCTCATGTTTCCTTGATATTTGAAATTATGTAAATGCAAGAAATTCAGTGGAAAATAGTTTGAAATTCGAAATGGTGGTCAAAATGACCAAAATACCCCTAATTATAAAGTTATACCTTTAAAATCAGGGTTTTTTTTTAAGGAAAACTTGGTAAAATTGAGATTTCGAAATTCAAGTTGAAACAAATGATGATGAAATGCAGTATGAGACATTATGACATGATGCTAAACACATTAGGACTGTAAAATCAGAATTTGTCATTTTGCAATTTATCCAAAATAACGAATTTCGCTTGTTTTTCGCTTGGATCCGGGTCCCACGGGGCCCTATTTGGATGATATGGCTAAATCAAGCCTCAAATGAATTCCAAATTGTACCAAATTCGGTATGAAGCATCTACATACTCTGATAAACAGCCTAGAATGCTAAAATTTATGAAATGATATGATCTAAATGCTAAAATTTGAAGAAAATACTAAAAATGGTGGATTTCGCCTACGGGCCCGAACCAAATGCAATGCTTAATATGATAATGCAAACAATTACACCATAAAAACTTATGATATTTTGTAGACTGATAAAATACCCGAAATGGAACATTTTTGGTTTTTACAGCCTCGGGATTTGAGCCATGGCGAGTTCGGTAACAGGGATTTGGTTTTGACGGAGGTAAAAATCAACTTAATCTAATATAAAATGCTAAAAAAATCGAAAAAGCCATGGAAATTTCTGATCTTTAACAGAGCTACTCAAGACACCTACAGAGACAACTTTCATGTTCATGACTTTGGCATTTGATCAATATAAATATAGATAAAAAATATAACTTTTCATTCCTAAATCGACAGAACAGACAAATGTGACCAAACAGGTGACTGACAAGAAAAATCCGAAACAGATATCAAAACTGTTTTAAAAATCACAAGCTTTTAGATGCAAACAGAAGACATCTCGGACATAACATTCACTTTTTACAGATTCGGATTTGGATCAATACCCAAAGAGAACCCATCAACCTAAGTCGATCCAAAGTCTTAGAGGCCCAAATCAGGCTCTAACACGTGTCCCGCACTCTCAGATTTTTGTAAGATATACACAAAAATCAGAAAAATCGGAGAAAATCCGGTTAACAACTAGACATCCTCCCGAGTTCAGAACATATTTTGGATCGAAAATAGGATCTCCCATGAGGGATATCTCAATTTTACAAGTCGGAAAAGACATTTTAAAACGCATCCCGGGTAATAAAACTCGACTCACCTTTTTTTGAACGTTTACCTCAGTAAACGAATTCAAATCTCTCCTAATTTTTGGCACATTTCTAGGGACCCCTAAGGGAGAATTCCATGATTTTTTTAGAATTTTTAATGAAAATTAAATGCATGAAATGACGTGTGGACTGACTGACAAAAACAGAGAAATACTGAAACTGGGCAGAATTGAAATAAATGCTAAATTAATCCTAATTAACTCATGAAACATGCTAAATTAACGAAATAAAATGCAAATTAAATCTAGCTAAATGCATGAATGCTAAAACTCATCAAGGAAGTATAATTATATATTTTTATATTTGTTGTTTTATGAGAATAGCTCAATCCATTCCTCGGATGAGCTCTTTCTTCAAACGACACATGAATCAAATCATGATATGAAATCAAGAGGAAAAGAGGTGCACCTTGCTTCGTTACGCAGCTTTGAAACTCTTGAAAGGGACTGCTACCAAGGGCTTCGTTCGTCCTTCGATCCGGGCTTCGGATGATTCCCCAAGATCGACCCACGCTTGAATCGAATTGCCCACAGCACGAACAATGTAGGTACTTCACTGCACCTTCTCCACTGAGCCCAAGGGGGGCATGAATTCCAAAGTTTAAAATCGGGTTCTGAAGAAAGTCTAGATCGAATTTCAAAGTCCAAAAGAAGCTCCCCTAGGCTGGGCGTGGAGCCTTGTTTTTATAGAATTTTTCTGAAAAATTTGAATTTCAAACAGGCTCAATCTGAGCCCTCCATGTGGCGCCATCTCAAGGGGTGATATTTTGATTTTTTTGAGAAAATAAAATGGGAATTTTGTGGGTGAGGCACCTCAGCAGAATTTGAAAATTTTCAAAATTGGGGTTTGCTTGATTTTCTCTGCAGGAGGCTCCCAAATTGCGCCACCTTAGGGGGTGCTATTTGGGAGTTTGAAATTCAAATTCCTAATTTTCTGAAGCTTCTCAAATGGCGCCACCTCAGGGGGTCAATTTTATATAAAAAAATAAAAGAAATAAAAGAAATGAACCCAAGTGGGGCTCTTGAATGACGCCACCTCAAAAAGAGGTTTGAGGTGTAAAGTTGGAAACAGTAGGAGCATGCCATGTGGCGCTACCTCTGGAAGCTCTTGACACATGTCAGAAGGACAAGAGTGAAAGAAGCAGACTGTGTCACCTAAGAGGAATTCAAATTCTACTTTTTCTGTAGGAAAGGAGAGGCTGACATGTGGCACCACCTTAGGGTGGTTCCACACTGCCATGTGGCAGGAGGACAGGAATGGAAGAAGCAAAATGCGTCACCTCAGAGGGGGGGGTTTTCTACTTTTTCTGATGCAGGGAGGTCTGGACATGTGGCAGACAAGTGTCAGCTGTCTGGAGAAGCCTTCTCAAATGGTGCCACCTCAGAAGGTGATTTGAATTTCAAATGGGGGGTTGGCTCTGGAGGAATGGAGGATGGACATGTGGCAGTTCCTCAGAGTGGCTCCTACAATGCCATGTGGCAGGAGGGAAAAGCAAGGAACATGTGGCGCCCTCATAGACAAAGTAGAAAAAGGTAGAACTCCAGGATTTGCGCCACCTAGCTCTTGTCTGAAAATTTTTGAATGGTTGTTTTTTCTGAAGAAAGCCAAGAGTGACACGTGTCTTCTACTTTTTCTGAAGGAAGCTAGAAGTGACATGTGTCATCTACTTTTCTAAGAAAAGTAGGGGAAAGACATGTGTCATCCTGCTTTTTCTGAAAGAAGCAGAGATTGACACGTGGCAGAGGGAAGAGAAGGAGGTCCAAGCCATGTGGTGCCATCTCAGACAAAATGGAAAAGGTGAAGTTCAGGATTTGCGCCACCTCTGGAGAGATTTGAATATTTGAATTCCAGTTTTTCTGAAGAGAGCAGGAAATGACATGTGGCATCTACTTTTTCTGAGAAGAGCAGAGAATGACACATGTCACCTGCTTTTTTTGAAAAGAGTAGAGGATGCCATGTGTCCTCTGCAGGAGACAAACTTTAAATGGCGCCACCTCAGAGGAGACAAGCCTACCTTTTCTGGAGGAAGCTAGGAGTGACACGTGTCTCCTACTTTTCTGAGAAAAGTAAGAAGAGACATGTGTCAGCCTACTTTTTTGAAAGAGGGAGAGGTTGACACGTGTCCTCTGCAGGAGACAAACTTCAAATGGCGCCACCTCAGAGGAGACAAGTTTTGCTTTTTCTAGACAGGACAACACATGACACTTGGCATCTCAGGATGATCTTTGGAATGACACATGGCGCAGGGTGAAGATGGTGGATGCTGACACATGGCATGGAATGAAGAGGGGGTCTAATGACATGTGGTGGCTTCTTAAGGTAGCCCCACACTGACACTTGGCAGATAAATGGGAGGAGAGAGAAAAGACAAGTGGCGCCAATCCAGGGGACAAGGCTCCTATTTTTTTGGGTTTTCAAAGTTCAGATTTTTTAAAAGAAAAGCCTATGCGACACCACCTCAGTGTGGGTCCCACATTGCTTCTTTATTGAAATAAGAGCAAGACAACAACCTCTTTTTGAAATTTTCATAAAATTTGGGCTAATTGGTAAAACAAGAAATTTTGAAAAGAGTTGGCCTCTGTAGGGCGAGAATGATAGTTGAAATAGTTTGACAAAAGGGCAAAATCTGAGGTGAAGTGGTTGAAATCCATATTGAAAACTATCCAGATTGTTTTCTTGAGGAAATATTTTGAAATTCAGAGCCCTGAGGGTAAAATGGGAAGAATTGATAATTTTGAAGACCCAGGGTTTTGGAATCGATTTTGAAAATAGTTGAAATTCTAATCTGGATTGAAAATTTTGAAATCAAGAGTTCTGGACCTCGAAATGACATGCTGTGCAGTGCAGTGATATGAGATGTTCATGCAATGATATGCAATGCCATGTCTTATGAAATGTAATCCTGAATTGGGCTTTGGGGATTCCCGTCTCCTGTCACGAGTAGAATTTTGAACATCTGGGCTAAAAATAGAGAAATTTTGAGAGTTGCAAATGAAATTTAGACTTTTGCAAGGTCCGGGCTTAGAAAAATGACCATTTTGCCCTCTGGCGATTTCAGAGGCTGGATGCTGATGCTTGGTGGAAATGTTGGAGAGATGAATGAAAATTTGGGGTGTTTACAGATGCCCCTCTTTGCTACTAAGTCGGCTCGTGGCCGAGCTTAGTGGCAAAGAAAAACACACCAAATTTAGGCTATATAAAAAAATGCCCCAGTTAGAAGGATCTGACTGGGTGTGAGGAAATTAGCCCGAGGAAAATAGTAGATATGAAGCGAAGAATGGAGAGAAAAGATTCACTCTATGAGAGTGAAGTTCAGGTTTTTATGCCCTTAACCTGGATGGGACAAAAATACCTCGTATGGAACGAAGCTCAGGTTTGACCCTTGACCTGATTGGGGATTGAAATATCTCATAGAAATGAGACCCAAGTTTGTACCCTTACCTGATCGGGTGGAAGATGGAATACCTCTTTGAATGAGGCTCAGGTTTATGCCCTTATCTTGATCGGGCGGAAAATAGAATACCTCTTTGATTGAGGCTCAGGTTTGTACCCTTATCCTGATCGGGCGGGAAATGAAATACCACATCAAAGGAGGCTCAGGTTTGTACCCTTATCCTGATCGGGCGGAAAATGGGATACCTCATCAAAGGAGGCTCAGGTTTATACCCTTATCCTGATTGGGCGGAAAATGAAATACCTCATCAAAGGAGGCTCAGGTTTATACCCTTATCCTGATCGGGCGGAAAATGGAATACCTCATCAAAGAAGGCTCAGGTTTATACCCTTATCCTGATCGGGCAGAAAATGAAATGCCTCTTTGAGTGAGGCTCAGGTTTATACCCTTATCCTGATCGGGCAGAAAATGGATGGAATCCTCGAAGGAAGAGACCATGATGGAACCTTCGGATCTTGCACAATAAATCCGACAGGGGTTCTACAAAAGGAAGGAAAATGGGGTCCCTAAAGCTTGAAAAGGGATTTATTTTGGGCGTCTCATTGCTGAGACTAAATAGCTTTTGAAATTGCCTTTTGCGGGAAATGATTGGTGGTTCGACCTTGAACCGAAATGGGACTGTCTATGGTGGGACAGTGGGGACACAGGGAAGTGTGCAAATCTGAGAGTTCATGTTCTCAAAGAAGGAAAGGAATCAAGTCCTTTAGAGGGATTTAAAATTGGTGTCAGGATGTATTAAAGACGGACATCACGCTCTCACTTCGCGTCCGGATAGCTAGAAAATATTGTCAAAATGTTGAGAATTTTGTTGTTGATCCAAAATATTTGAAAATGATGCATATTGTTGCGAAAACATTCTTTCTTTTCTACCTGAAGCATTACCTCCAAATAAGGTTCATTTCGTAGAATCGAGATTGGAAACCCAAATTACTTGCAATTGCCCTTCTTCAAGGAAGCTATCAGTTTCCTTCATATGAACAGGAAAGAGAATTTGATATTATGAAAGCAATTGATGAAAGAGTATTGATAATAGAATTTCACAAATTTAAAGAAGATTCTTGATAGATTTGGCAGTTTGATATCCTGAGAGCTTCTCTCCTGATAATCTTTATGCACTCTTTTGGCTCTCTGGTGTTTTGGCTATATTCTCCTTTATTTTGGAGATGTTCTGACCTTTTCTCTCTTTCTTTTTCCTCTCTCTTTTGGAAGGGTATGTCACAAACTCCTTCATCTTGGAGATGTTTCGATCCTTCTTGGGCGATGGGTTTGGAGATTTTTGGATGATAGCTGAAATTAAATATCTTTTAGGGATTGTCGAGAGGTTCATCGCATCTGCCTTCATCTTGACATTGCTTTGGACTTTCCCTGGAAGGATCTGTCATAAACTCCGTCATCTTGGAGATGTTTCGAATCTTCTTTGGCCCCGGGGGTCTACTCGCTTAGTTCGCCTTCATCTTGATGACAAGTGATTGATCCCTTTTGCGGATATTTAATTGCAGCTTAGGTGATTCTGAGGAGACAGGACTTGGGTGAATGCTCTCTTTTCTAGCGCTCAGGATATTTCCACTGCCTCATTTTACAAGAATAATCTTTAAAGATGTGCCATTGACTGCGATCAATATCAATCATTTATGGCTTTGCAATAACACTGAATCTTCTTTGCTGGCCATATCGAGGATTTATCCTTCATCCTTTTGGTTGGCCAATAGAAAGGATTTGAATTCTGGATCTCTTTTCGCAAAAGCTTCACTCTTTTGGAAGTAATGCTAAAGGTAAAATTACTCTTTTGGAAGTAATGCTAAAGGTAAAATTCGTGCAATAAAGATTCTGAAATCAACAAATACTTTGATTGACAAGATTTTCTTGAAGTCCTGGGTGAAAGAGAGCGTTTGAAGTCCGGCTCAACACATCCGTGACGAAAATTCTCCTCTCTTTTTCCCCAAAAAGAGAGACTCAGGCTTAGCCCTTACCTGAATGGGAAATGGGAAATACTTCTCTCTTCCCTGAAGAGGAGGTGTTTGCAAAACGGACTTTCGAAGAGAAATTGAGCTTTCGTCAAGGCTCCCTAATATTAGGCTTCTCTTATGGAAAGGGGACCGATAATAGTGAGGTCTGAAAAATTGGGTCATGAAAGGAACAAGTCCATCACACTCTCCCTGCAAAGGGGGTCCTTCATGACGAAAATGGCCTAGTATGAAATTGGGGGGTCACAAGAAAAACGAGTCTCCGTCGAGCCTCTCCCTTAAAAAGGGTTCCTCGTGTGAAATTGGAAATTGTTTTGCAAACGGTTCACAAAGACGCGAGTCCCTTTAAACTCTCCCTGAAAAGGGGCTAAGTGAACGAATTGGATAGCATGCGAAAAGAATGAGCTCCCTCGAACTCTCCCTAAAAAGAGTCTCTCGCAAGAGAAAATGATTGAAATTGGATATTGAGATTGATTGACCCAAAGGTCGAAATTGGAAATTGGAAAATTGGTTGCTGGAAATTGAATGACCCGAAGGTCGAAATAGGATGACCTGACGGTCGAAATTGAGAATTGGTTGACCAAAAGGTCAAAATTGTGAATTCAGTGACCCGAAGGTCGAAATTTGGAAATTGGGTGACCCGAAGGTCAAAAATTTGGAAATTGATTGACCCGAAGGTCGAAAATTGGAAATTGGTAATTGAAATTGAGAATTGGAAATTGGGTGACCCAGAGGTCAGAATTGGAGAATTGCCTGATTTGAAGATTTAAATTGGAGTTTGGAGGGCAAAATATCAAATTTGAGCAATTGACATACCCTGATGATTGAAATGACTTGGATCAATCAAAGGAGAATGATAAGTTCAAGTCAGAGCTCGAATAAAATACAGAGATCACAAGTCGGAACCCGGATCAACAGAAGAAAATGAAGAGCTCGAGTCAGGGCTCGAATAAGGTAATGAGATCATGAGTCGGAACCCGGATCAACAAAGGAAAATGAAAGGCTCGAATCAAAGCTCAAATAAGATAATGAGATCGCGAGTCGGAACTCGGACCAACAAAAGAAAATGAAGAGCTCAAATCAGAGCTCAAATAAGATAATGAGTTCACGAGTCGGAACTCGGATCAATAAAAGAAAATGAAGAGCTTAAATCAGAGCTCGAATAAGATAATGAGATCGCGAGTCGGAACTCGGACCAACAAAAGAAAATGAAGAGCTCAAATCAGAGCTCAAATAAGATAATGAGATCACGAGTCAAAACTCGAATCAACAAAAGAAAATAAAGTGCTTGAATTAGAGCTTGGATAAGACAAAGAGATCTCGAGTCGGAACCCGGATCAACAGAGAAAAATGGAGAGCTCAAATATGAGCTCGAATGGATAAAGAGATCTCGAGTCGGAACCCAGATCAACAAATGAAAATAAAGAGCTCGAATATGAGCTCGAATGAATAAAGAGATCTCGAGTCGGAACCCGGATCAACAAAGAAAAATGATTTGAATAAAAACCCAAGTCGGAACTCGGTTTTCCGAAAAGTTGGGATTTTGAAAATGTACCAGTTTGAACACTGGATTTTGAAATAATACCAGTTCGAGCACTGGGTTTTTGTTCAGTATTGGTGATTACCTTTCAATTTTGAATCATTTAGGAATTGTGATGGGACTGTTTGTTGAAATCCCAATACTGACTGGATTGTTGTTAATGCAGTTGAATGCAAATGAATATGAATTGATGCATATGAATGCACACGTGCGTGAAATGAGGAATTTGTTTATCCTGCCTGCATACAGAATAAAATTTTAAAAATGCCCCAGTGTAACTGGGAAAAGGAAGTTTGATCATTATTTGAAGAATATAGGAAGATTACAAAGGAAGAGTAGATGCTTTAAGTATAGAACTTTTTCAAGTGTCGAGCATTAATGGGATCTGACAATTCTACCCCATCAGCATTGATGAGCCAATATGAGTTGCGGGGTAATGCTTCTTTGACAACATAGGGACCTTCCCAATTTGGCGACCATTTGCCGCCGGGGTGATGCTTGAGATAAGCTGTGGATCGAAGTACTAAATCATTGACTTTGAATCTTCTTTCGATGATAGACTTTGCATATTGCCTGGCTACTCTCTGGCGATAGGATTGAGCATGCTCTGCTGCTTTTAGCCTTCTCTCGTTGAGTAAGTCTAGTTGTACCAGTCGCTGCTGTTGGTATTGATCAAGAGGTAATTCTAGAAGCGACGCGAATTTCAAAGCGGGCTTTTGAACATGTAGCGGCAATACTACTTCTGTCTCATATACCAATTCTGATGGTGTAGCATTCGTTGGAGTGCGAACGGTGGTCCGATAGGCCCATAGTGCATCGTGGATCTTCTCATGCCAGTCACGGCCTATTTCTACAGTTTGCTCCAAGATGTGTATTAAAATTTTGTTGGTGGCCTCTGCCTGACCATTCCCTTGAGGATAGTAGGGAGCAGAAAAATGATGACAGATTTTGAACTTTGAGCAGAATGTCTTCATTTTTTCATTCTTGAAATGACTGCCATTATCTGACACGATGTCATGTGGGATGCCGAAACGGCAAAGGATGCTCTTGTGAATAAAAGAGACCACGTGTCGGCCTTCTACTGTGCGAAGAGTGATAGCTTCTACCCACTTGGTGAAATAGTCTGTTGCGGCAAGGAAATATTTGTGGCAATTTGAAGTTGAAGGAGTGATGGGACCTACGACATCAAAGGCCCACATGGAGAACGGCCATGGAGAAACAACAGATTGCAAATAAGTTGCCGGAGCATGAATAGAAGGTGCGTGTATCTGGCATTGAACACACTTTTTCACATAATGATAGCAGTCTTGTTGCATAGTCTTCCAGTAGTAACCGGCTCTGATGATCTGCTTGACAAGGGTTTGGTAGCCGATGTGGCCACCACAAATGCCTTCGTGTGCTTCTCGCACAACCTTTTTGGCTTCGTCTTCATCTAAACATCTGGAATACTCTGAACTGAATCCACGACGATATAGGACGTTCGCCAGAATGAAGTATCGAGTGGACATATGCTGGATTGCTCGTTGCTCTTTCTTTGAGAGTTTTGGAGGAAATTTGCCGGTTTCTATGAAAGTTTTGATATTGTAATACCAAGGCTTCTTCTTTTGCTCAGCTTGGTTTACATGCTCTATTGGAAGGAAAGCAGGTTGGTCAAGTCTGCCAATTTCAAAAGAGCGACAAGATTCTTCATTTTTAAATGTCATAATGGAGCCTAAACTGGCTAGGCTATCGGCCACTTGATTAAAATCTTTCTTGATATGGAATAGCTGAAATTCTTCCAACTTGCTGACAAGAGCTGAAACAATTTTTTGATTAGGAAATAACTTTTGATCTTTGACCTGCCATTCGGCTCGGACTTGATTTACAACAAGTAATGAGTCGCCATAGGCATGCACTCTCTTAACATTGAAGTCTAATAGAATCTTTAGACCTTGAATCAGGGCTTCATATTCAGCCATGTTGTGAGTGCATTGAAAGTCTAACTTGAGAGAAAATGAAATCATTTCTTTCTCAGGAGTGATTAGTAAGATTTCAATGCCTATTCTAGCCATATTCTTAGAACCATCGAAAAATAAATTCCAGACTGGATGATGCTGGATATTGCATATTTGCTCATCTGGGAAATCGTTTTCGGCTTTCACCTTTTCTGCCAGAGGAAAATCCGCCAATTGATCTGCAATTGCTTGGCCTTTGATTGACTGCTGCGAGACATATTCTAAGTCATACTGCATCAATAAGACTTGCCATTTTGCGACTCGTCCGCTGAGGAAAGGTTGCTCTAAGATGTATTTGAGAGGATTGAGTTTGGATAAGATTTTGACTTCAGATGCCAGCAGGTAGTGTCTTAGCTTCTGACACATCCACACTAGAGCTAGGCAGGTCTTCTCTATTTGAGAGTATCTCTTTTCATAATCTATGAAAGTCTTACTCACATAATAGATGGCATGTTCTATCAAGCTGCCTTCTTTATACTGTGCCAAGAATCCGCCGCATGCGACTTGATTGACTGAGATGTATAGCAAAAGAGGTTTTCCCAATTCTGGCGGCTTCAAGATGGGAGGATTGAGAAGATACTTCTTGATTCGATCGAACGATTGCTGACACTCTGGTCCCCATTCGAACTTCACTCCTTTTCTGAGCAAGTGATTGAAAGGTTCGCATCTCATTGCCAAATTGGAAATAAATCGCCGGATTGATTGCATATGTCCTTGAAGGCTATGCAATTCTTTGAGGTTTGTTGGGGGTGGCATATCAATGATAGCCTTTGCTTTTGCTGGGTCAATTTCAATTCCCTTTTTGCTGACCAGAAAACTCAACAGTTTGCCTGATTCGACTCCAAAGACACACTTTTGCGGGTTAATCCTTAATTTGTAAAGAATGAGCCGCTTAAACACTTGGCCAAGCGTTTCGAGGTGATCTTCTTCCTCTTTAGATTTCACGAGAATATCGTCAACATACGCATCCATGATTTTGCGCATCTGATCGTGAAATATAAGGGTCATTGCCCGTTGATACGTTGCTCCAGCATTCTTGAGCCCAAAAGGCATAACTGTATAGCAGAAAGTGCCCCAAGGCGTGGTGAAGTAAGTTTTAGATTGGTCGCGGGCGGCCAACTTAATCTGATTGTAGCCGTAATATCCATCCATGAAAGAGAACATGGCATGTCCTGCCGTCCTGTCGACTAGAAGATCGATGCTTGGAAGTGGATAGTCATCCTTCGGAGTTGCCTTATTGAGGTCTTGGAAGTCTATACAGATCCTTACTTTGCCACTTTTCTTTGGGACAACGACGATATTGGCTAACCAATCCGGGTAGTCAATAGCTCGAATAAATCCTGCTTTGAGCAAATCTTCGAGTCCTTCTTTGACCTGTTGTTCTATTCTAGGATCCATTTTTCTCCGCTTCTGCTTGACGGGTTTAGCATCCGGTTTTAAGACGAGACGGTGTTCGACTAATTTTGGGTCTAAGCCCGACATATCTTCATATGTCCATGCGAACACTTCTTCATTCTGCTTGAGAAAATTTGTAAGTCTTTCCTTCTCTTCTGGACTTAGACTGGTTCCGATCTGGAGAATTTTGGGATTTTCCTCTAAACCGATATTGACATCTTCAGTCGGATCTTGTACTAGAGGAGATGGTTCATCTTTCTTCTGAACGGCGGCGAACTCCGGTAATTTTTGCAGAGATTGATCATATTCTGCACAATCATCTGACGACTTTGCATTCTTGCCATCTTCGGTGCTTGCCTTGACTTTATGAATTACTATCAACTTCTGAAAAGCCTTGGGATTGAGAACGAGCTTCTTGATTGTCCGAGAAGTCATTCTGAAATTTTGGATAAGAAATTTGGTTCAGATAAATCAGCCTATCGTAAGACAAGCAATCATTTAAAGAGAACTATGCATAAAATGGCATTGAATTATAAAATGAGGAGATAGAGAAGGAAGATATATGGAATCCGGATAGACAAAGAAATTTGGAATTCTATTGATTGAATTGATCAATGACATTTGATAAAATGAGACATTTATTTTAGAAAGAATAAAAAGAAATAACAAATGGTCTTTATTGTGCCCCTTTGACAAAAACAGTCTTCTTTGGCGTGCTTCCGCCGAAGAACCCTAGTCCTGCTCTATGGGGACGATGCTTATGGATCACTGGCTCGATGCGGCCATCTTCGTTCTTACCCAGTCACTTGAAGGGTTGATAACCATGCTTCAGAAGTAAATCGAATCCCTTTCTTGCCTTCATGAATTGTGGAAACAATGGGTGATCCTTAATGGTACTGTAGTTGATTCGACCTCCAACCTTGAAGAATTGAGGACCTCTCCATTGGGTCATGGCTATGGTGTGGAGAGATAGTTCTGATGATGCCTGGAGTATTTCTTGATTTTCTCTGAGATTAACCTCTTCACTTTCCCTGATGCTGGGAATATCCGCGGTGAATGATGGCCGGGGAATCATGGGCTGTGGGAGCCTTTCTTCTGGGTCTTCTCCCAGTATTTTGGTAATCATTCCACCTTTTGACCATTTTACACATTGATGGAGGGTGGAAGGCACTGCATTTGCATTATGAATCCACGTCCTTCCGAGCAACAAGTTGTAGGTAGGTGGCACATTAACCACATGGAAAAGTACTGAATGCACCGAATAGTTGATGAACACTTCCAGAAATATCTTGCCTTTTGCCATTTGACCATGGTTGTCAAACCCATAGATAGTGATGGGATCTGGAATATATTCTTCGTCCTTGATCGCTAATGCCTTCGCTGTCATCTCGGGACAAATATTGAGGCTACTGCCTCCATCGACCAGCACATGTGGTACTATCATTCCCCTTACTCGAACGACAATGTACAAGGCATGATTATGAAATGAATAAGGCTTTGGAAGGTCCTCATTCGAGAAGGTGATTGGTGCATTGGTCATGGCAGAGTTCACAATCTGTGCCATGTCTTCAGGAGTGGTACTGGGCTTAACTTTGATTTTTTTGAGTAAATCATCCAGTACTTGCTGATGCTTGCTAGAATTCTTGGCCAAGTCAAAAATGGAAACATTAGATAGAGCGGTCAGAGGTTTCTGACTTGAACTCTCCGTCCTGGGTTTGATGATTTGCTTGAGGAAGTCAGGAGTTCCCTTTGACTTGGGGGCTGACTTTACAGGTGCTTCCAAAACTTTCATTTTGCCGAATGCTGAAATTAGGTCCATCTTCTTAGAAGCTGGAGTTGCCTGTCGTAGCACTGACACCTGATGCTGAACCTAGAGATCTTGTGCGGAACACGGTTTGATGTGTTCGTGAGGCAGGAATGGCTGTGCGGACACCACTGCCGTGGTGTGCGAAGGGAAGGGGTGATTGAGAATGTCCATTTTCTCTTCTTCTTCTCCTTCCACTAGAAGATTTTTTTCAATGAGATCTTGTATACTGTTTTTGAGAACAAAGCAGTTCTCAGTGTTGTGTCCCACTATCCTGTGGAACTTGCAGAATTGATCCTTCCACTTCCCCATAGGCACAGGGGGATCAGCCAATCTGGGCAACTTGACCATCTCTTTTGACAACATATACTCGAGCACATCCTCGAGTGTTTGGTCTAAAGGAGTAAACTTTCTGTCGTAACTCCATCCTTCATGTTTAGTCTTCTCACGCAGTTTCGGCCCTTGATCCTGCTGAGGAGGCTTGCTATATTGAGGAGCAGGCTTTGCTTTCTGATCTTTGTTGTTCGAACTTTCTGCGTTGTAGCAGTAATCCCTCTTCTGCCCTTTGTGCTGATTTTAGCCTTTGTTGTTGTTGTTGGCAGAATAGGTGAAGTGAGCTTTCTTTTTCTGCTCACCTTGAGGGTTGTTCTTGGAAAATGTGAAGCCTTCGTAGACTCCATTTTCCACACTCAGCTCGAGCCATTCGGCTCGTTCAGTCAACTCGATAAAAGTACGGGATGGTGCAGTAGAGATTAATCCTCTTAATGGCTGCGAGAAATTGTTGAGAATCAATGACAAGGCGTGCCTTTCCGAGATAGGATCTCTCATTTTTTTGCAGGCCGATCTCCATCTGTGAATGAAGTCCCTCGCCTTTTCATTCTCATTCTGCCTTAAATTGCAGAGATGGCTCAATGTAGGCAGCGCTTCTGTGTTGAACAAGAAGCGTTCAATAAACAGATTTACAACTTTGTCGAACTCCTTGAGCTCGATGGGGTTGATATGCTCAGCATACCACTTAGCTGCAACTCCTTCCAAGCTGCGGGGAAAGCATAAGAACAATGCTCTGTTGTCCCTTTTGAACCGAGAGCATTCTGCAAAGAAAGTGGTGAGATGAGCTTTTGGGTTGCCAGAACCGTCGAATTTGATGAATTTTCGGGGAAGATTCTCTAGATCATCGTCCCCCTCTAGGCCGTCATAGAAGTCCTCACTTGTGAAGACTTTCTTGCCCTTGTCGCGGTGTAAACACCAAAATTTTCACTCACCTCCCCGACATTTTCACCAAGCATCATCATCCAGCCTTTGAAATCGCCAGAGGGCAAAATGGTCATTTTCTGAGCTCAGAACTTGCAAAAGTCCAAATTTCATCTACAACTCTCAAAATTTCTCTATTTTTAGCTCAGATGTTCAAAATTTTACTCCTGACAGGAGACAGGCATCTCCAAGTCTTGGTTCAAGATTCTATTGCATAAGACATGACATTGCATATCATTGCATGAGCATTTCATATCACTGCACTGCACAACATGTCATTTCGAGGTCCAGAACTCTTGATTTCAAAATTTTCAATCCAGATTTGAATTTCAACTCTTTTCAAAATTGATTTCAAAACCCTGGGTCTTTAAAATTATCAATTCTTCCCATTTTACCCCCAGGGCTCTGAATTTCAAAATATTTCCTCAGGAAAATAATCTGGATAATTTTCAATAAATTTCAACTTAGATTTTGCCTTTTGTCAGCTATTTCAACTATCATTCTTTTACGAAATCGCCCTACAGGGGCCAACTTTTTCCAAAAATTTCTGTTTTACCAATTAGTCCAGATTTTATAAAAATTCCAAAAAGAAGTTTTACTGTTTTTTTTCTTATGTCAATAAAGAAGCAATGTGGGACCCACACTGAGGTGGTGTCACATAGGCTTTTCTTTTGAAAAATTTGAATTTTGAAAAACCCAAAAATATAGGAGCCTTGTCCCCTGGATTGGTGCCACTTGTCTTTTCTCTCTCCTCTCATCTATTTGCCAAGTGTCAGTTTGGGGCTACCTTAAGAAGCCGCCACATGTCATTAGACCCCCTCTTCATTCCATGCCATATGTCAGTATCCACCATCTTCACCCTGCGCCATGTGTCATTCCAAAGATCACTCCGAGATGCCAAGTGTCATAGGTTGTCCTGTCCAGAAAAAGTGGAGCTTGTCTCCTCTGAGGTGGCGTCATTTGAAGAGTGTCTCCTGCAGAGGACACATGTTTACCTCTCCCTCCTTCAGAAAAGTAGCCTAACACATGTCTCTCCCTACTTTTCTCAAAAAAGTAGGAGACACGTGTCACTCCTAGATTCCTCCAGAAAAAGTAGGCTTGTCTCCTCTGAGGTGGCGCCACTTGAAGTGTGTCTCCTGCAGAGGACACATGGCAATCTCTCATTTTCGCAGAAAAAGCAAATCCCACGTGTCATCCTCTACTCTTTTCAGAAAAAGCAGGTGACATGTGTCATTCTCTGCTCTTCTCAGAAAAAGTAGATGCCACGTGTCATTTCCTGCTCTCTTCAGAAAAAACTGGAATTCAAATATTCAAATCTCTCCAGAGGTGGCGCAAATCCTGAACTCCACCTTTTTCTACTCTGTCTGAGATGACGCCACATGGCATGGGCCTCCTTCTCTTCCTTCTGCCACGTGTCATTCTTTGCTTCTTTCAGAAAAAGCAGGATGACACATGTCTTTTCCCTACTTTTCTTAGAAAAGTAGATGACACATGTCACTTCTAGCTTCCTTCAGAAAAAGTAGAGGACACGTGTCACTCTTGGCTTTCTTCAGAAAAAGCAACCATTCAAACATTTTCAGACAAGAGTTAGGTGGCGCAAATCCTGGAGTTCTACCTTTTTCTACTTTGTCTATGAGGGCGCCACATGTTCCTTGCTTTTCCCTTCTGCCACATGGCATTGTAGGAGCCACTCTGAGGAACTGGCACATGTCCATCCTCCATTCCTCCAGAGCCAACCCCCCATTTGAAATTCAAATCACCTTCTGAGGTGGCGCCATTTGAGAAGGCTTCTCCAGACAGCTGACACTTGTCTGCCACATGTCTAGACCTCCCTGCATCAGAAAAAGTAGAACCCCCCCCCCTCTGAGGTGACGCATTTTGCTTCTTCCATTCCTCTCCTCCTGCCACATGGCAGTGTGGAACCACCCTATAGTGGCGCCACATGTCAGCCTCTCCTTTCCTGCAGAAAAAGTAGAATTTGAATTCCTCTGAGGTGGCACAGTCTGCTTCTTCCACTCCTATCCTTCTGACATGTGTCAAGAGCTTCCAGAGGTGGCGCCACATGGCATGCTCCTACTGTTTCCAGCTTTACACCTCAAACCTCCTTTTGAGGTGGCGCCAATCCAAAGCCCCACTTGGCTTCATTTCTTTTATTTATTTTATTTTTTTATAAAATTAGCCCCCTAAGGTGGCACCATATGAGAAGCCTTCAGAAAAGCCAAATTCGAATTTCAAACTCCCAGATAGTACCCTCTGAGGTGGCAAAATTTGGGAGCCTCCTGCAGAGAAAATCAAGCAAGCTTTTTGAAAAATTCCAAATTCCCTTGCTGAGGTGTCTCACCCACAAAATTCTCATTTTTTATTTTCTCAAAAATCAAAATAGCACCCCTGAGATGGCGCCACATGGAGGGCTCAGATTGAGCCTGTTTGAAATTCAAATTTTTCAGAAAAATTCTATAAAAACAAGGCTTCACGCCCAGCCTAGGAGAGCTTCTTTTGGACTTTGAAATTCAACCTAGCTTTTCTTCAGAGCATGATTTTTGAACTTTGGAATTCACGCCCCCTTTGTCTCAGTGGAGAAGGTGCAGTGAAGTTCGTACAGTGGCCAATTCGATTCAGGCGTGGGTCGATTTTGGTGAATCATCCGAAGCCCGGATCGAAGGACGAACAAAGCCTTGGTAGCAGTCCCTTTCAAGAGTTTCAAAGCTGTGTAACGAAGCAAGGTGCACCTCTTTTTCTCTTGATTTCATAATATCATGATTTGATTCATGTGTCGTTTGAAGAAAGAGCTCATCCGAGGAATGGCTTGAGCTATTCTCATAAAATGACAAATATAAAAATATATAATTATACTTCCTTGATGAGTTTTAGCATTCATGCATTTAGCTAGATTTAATTTGCATTTTATTTCATTAATTTAGCATGTTTCATGAGTTAATTAAGATTAATTTAGTATTTATTTCAATTCTGCTCAGTTTCAGTAGTTCTCTGTTTTTGTCAGTCAGTCCACATGTCATTTCATGCATTTATTTTTTATTAAAAATTCCAAAAAAATCATGGAATGCGCCCTTTGGTATCCCTAGAATTGTGTCAAAAATTCGGAAGCATTTGAATTCGTTTACTGCGGTAAACGTTCAAAAAGATGAGTCGGGTTTTATTACCCGATATGCATTTTAAAATGTCTTTTCCAACTTGTAAAATCGAGATCTCCCTCATGGGAGATCTGATTTTCGATCCGAAAGATGTTCTAAACTTGGGAAAATGTCTAGTTTGTTACATGATTTTCTAAGAGTTTTCTGATGTTTTTAATGTCTGACAAAAATCTGAGAGTTTGGGATACGTTTCAGAGCCTGATTTGGGCCTCTAAGACTTTGGATGGACTTAGGGCTATGGGTTCTCTTTGGGTGTTGCTCCAAATCTAAATCTGTAAAAAGTGAATGTTATGTCCGAGATGTCCTTTATTTTCATCTAAAAGCTTGTGATTTTTAGAACAGATGTGATACCTGTTTCGGATTTTTCTTGTCAGTCACCTGTTTTGCTATATTTGTCTGTTCTATCAATTTAGGAATGAAAAGTTATATTTTTATCCATGCTTCTGTTGATCAAATGCAGAAGTCATGAACATGAAAGTTGTCCATGTAGGTGTCGTGAGTAGCTCTGTTAAATATCAGAAATTTTCATGGCTGTTTTCTATTTGTTTATTATTTTTTATCAGATTAGGTTGATTTTACCGCCGTCAGAACCAAATCCCTGTTACCGAACTCACCATGGCTCAATTCCCGAAGCTGTAAAAACCAAAAGTGTTCCATTTCGGGTCCTTTAGCAGTCTGAAAAATATCAAAAGTTTTCATGGTGTAAATCTTGCATTATCATATTAAGCATTGCATTTGGTTCGGATCCATAGGCAAAATCCACCCTTTTTAGGACTTTCTTTAAATTTTAGCATTCAAATCATATCATTTCGTGATTTTTAGCATTCTAGGCTGTTTATCAGAATAGGTAAATGCTTCATACCGAATTTGGTGTAATTTGGAATCCATTTGAGGTTCGATTTAGCCATATCATCAAAACAGGGGCCCGCGGGACCCGGATCCAAGCGAAAAACAAGTGAAATTCGTTATTTTTGATGAATGATAACATGTCAAATTCTGATTTTACAGACTTAATGTGTTTAGCAGCATGTCATCATGCCTCATACTGCATTTCATCATCATTTGATTCAATTTGAATTTCAAAATCTCAATTTTACCAAGTTTTCCTTCAAAAAACCCTGATTTTAAAGGTATAACTTTATAATTAGGGGTATCTTGGTCATTTTGACCATAATTTCGAATTTCAAACTATTTTCCACCGAATTTCCTGCATTTACATCATTTCAAATATCAAGGAAGTATGCGAATAGAGTTTATATCCAATTAAGTCCAATAATTTCATAATATTATTGGAAAATCTTGGAAAAACTCACATATTTGAGCTAACCTTATTTCAAGTTTGGCAGGAACATTCAAAAGAAGGAGCTGAAGTCTGCAATTTCCTTTTATTTCATTTATTTAGTGATGTAATAATGTAAATTTTGGAATAAGAGATTTAATTTTCTGCTTAGATTAGGATGCATATCATATAGTTTGAATTTATGCAATATCCTGTTTATGTGATTCATGCATTTTATTTCAAAAGCACTATGGATGTACACAAATGGCACGTGCACCAACTCTTAGGGAGTTGATGAACTCGGTGGAATCCATATTTACAGCCCTAGTCGGAATATGGACGATACCCAGATCCATCATCTTTCTACCAGTCACATTGAGCCTACACCCTTAGGCTATCTTAAAATGCACATCATATTTCTAATATTTTCAAAGTATTGTGCATTAAATCAATTAAACTCTGAACATGTTCATGGCCACAGTCAGAATATGTGAAGGATTTATTTTGACTTAATACACATTTTTCCAACAAAATTCTTAGAAAATCTTTCAAAAGGCATTCATTCACTCATATCATTTGCATCATGAAATCATTGGTTTTCTCGTGATTTTCTTAAGAAAATGTCATTCTCAAGAAACTCTGAGGATTTTCCAAAATCGGTTTTCCCAAGTCAAGTTTTTCCACAGTTTTCCATGGAAAAGATTATTTTCTCAAGATTTTCAAAAGAAGTCTCTCACCTTTCTCAAAGATCAAAATCGATTTACAGTATTTCAAGGGTAAGATTCCCAGGATTTCAATTTCCCGAGTTCAGTTTTCTTCTCCAATGAGTTTTCCTATAAAGTTTCCATCATTTTCCTAAGAAAATTCTCAAAGTCCGATTTTTCCAGAGAAGTGTTTCCTTTTTCAAATGTTCACCTTTTTCTCAAAAATCACTTCTATTTTCCCAGGATTTTCAACTATTCATGATTTTCCCAATCTTTATGAACTTTCTTGTGATGTCAAAAACCCTTTTTCATCTGAGTTTCCTGAGAAATTGACCTTTTCTTTGAGAAATATCTTTCAACTCCAAAGGTTTTCTGAGCATACATCATGTTTTCCAACTTACATTTTCCAAAATCTCATAACACATACCCGAATTCCCTGTGCATATAGAATAGAACACAATTTTGATGATTTAACTAAGTCAAGCACAATTTTGGTCCTTGGTTCGATTACCCCTGTTAAAGGCGGCAGGAACGGTCGAACCTCGTACCGACAGGTCGAGCCCCATCCCATGGATTTTCCCGCAATTTTCAAAACGGAGGCGAGTATTTCAAAACAATTTCCAAAATCCGATCAAGTTTGAATCGCAAAAGCATTCCCTCTCTCTCTTCCGCAAGGAAGGGGAAGACGGGAAAAATTTCGCGACTATAACAGGTTTGGCGACCGTGATGGGACTGGTCATTGTCTGATCAAAGTTATGCTTGACTTAGTTCAATTATTGAAATTATGTTCACAAAATGTCATCTCTTCTACTTTTGATATCATGCGAACCTAGGAGCTTAGATTCTGACCTAGCTGACATTGACTGCATGTAGACTAGGCATGGTTTGGTAGGACCAGATTGAGGAGATATTTTCATGCTCACATAGACTTTGGTCTAAACACAACTCTCCTCAATTTAGGATCTGAATGCAAACAATGTATGCTTCTGCAAAGTTTTCAAAATCTATCTCTCTAGGATTTAGAGCCCTTTATTTCTTGCATGTGATCATTTTTCAAAATCTCCATTACCTATCATTACCCGGTCTTCACGTTGCTGGGCTCTCTTCCAGAACCCTAGTTCGGGACAGAGCCTCACAACTGGGCCAATTATTTGGGTTAACACCGCCCTACCACGTACCACGGGCCACAGTCCAAAGTATATCGGTAGGCGCTCAAGGATGTTGGAAAACCTTACCTTAGAACCGGAGTTGAAATTATATGCCACGTACCTCGAATTTCGATTCGGGTATATCGGCATAACTGGATTGGACAAAGATGATCCAAACCTAGAGTTAGGATCAGGGTCCTACAGCTGTTTTCAAACTGATGCATTTAGAGTCAGCCTTTTAGGGAGTGTTGTATGCACATAAATGTTTGTGCAGGCTGTGATTGTTTGTTTGTTACCTCTATTTCCTTATATTTTCCCAAAATATTTTCAAATACCCATATTCTCATCCTTTCCATTATTTTCTCAAACCCTGGATGATTCTCAAAATATCCAATTTCTTTCAAAACTCCAAGTGGTTTTTCATTCTCCCGTTCTACTGGATCTCGAATTTCCAGCTGCATTTTCATCCTGCCTGCAATTTTTCAAAATCATATGTTTTCTCTCATTGGATTTTCAATCCTTTTGTCTCTTTGCAAAATTCTTCATATTATTTTCCTCAGGCATACCTTGATTGTTGTGGTGAAAATTGTTTACTCACTTGCCTTCTCCTTATTCTAAATCCGTTTGTGGATTATTTTCCAAAAGATATCTCTTTCCTTCAAAAATGGTGTTTTCCTCGTGGTTAAAGACCTCGCCTAGGTAACAAGGCACATTTTCCGTTGTTATTTCTCTTACAAAGAATGACAACACAATTGTCGTGACTCCAGCGGCGACTCCATCCCTAGTAATGGGATATTCTTCCAATTGTCCACCATATAATTTTCTTCCCAATCCAAAAATTTCCTCAGAGTCTAATCAAGACTTTATCCTGTAGAGAGCCTTCGCAGCATTTGATGGTTCAAACAAGGTTAGGGAAGAAGACCGCACCAATTCAGCATATCAGCTACTCATCGACATCAGAAGGAGAGATGAATTCACCAAGGTCAGACAAAGACCAAGAGCAGCCAGAAAATGACGGTATCGACCCTTAGATGTACGCAATGTTTCAGAAAATGATGAAGAGGATGATGAGTGAGCAGGCTGGCACCAGCTCAGACAAAAATCCATTCAGTCAGAGAATTAGAGATTGTGTGGCCAAGAGGTCAACCAAGTCCTCTGAGGAGAATGTTCATGATACTTCAGACAAAGATGATACCGACGAAGAATATGAGGTGCCTCCGGCATTTCAGAAACGTGGCCAAAGGAGTCTCAAATCAAAAAGTCAGGGCGCAGAAGAGCCCCTGCAGGCACAATTCAGGGAAATGGCCAGGGTGGTAAAAGATCTGCAAGCCTGCGACAAGGGCAAGAAAATCTTCACCAGCGAGGACTTCTATGATGGCCTCGAAGGGGATGATGATCTCAAAAACCTCCCCCATAAATTCATCAAGTTCGATGGTTCTGGCGACCCGAAAGCCCATCTCGCCATGTTCTTCGCTGAATGCTCTAGGTTCAAGAGAGACAATAGAGCATTGTTCTTATGCTTTCCCCGCAGCCTGGAAGGAGTCGCGGCCAAATGGTACGCGGAACATATCAATCCTATAGAACTGAAAGAGTTCGACAAAGTCGTGAATTTGTTCGTTGAAAGATTCTTGTTCAATACTGAAGCGCTCCCAACATTGAGCCATCTCTGCAATCTAAGGCAGAATGAAAATGAAAAGGCAAGGGACTTCATTCGCAGATGGAGAGAGACCTGCAACAAAATGAGGGATCCTATATCAGAAAGGCATGCTCTATCGCTGATCCTCAATAATTTTTCGCAACCTCTGAGAGGATTAATTTCTACCTCACCATCCAAATCTTTCATCGAACTCATTGAGCGAGCAGAATGGCTCGAGTTGAGCGTGGAGAATGGAGTATATGAAGGCTTTACATTTTCCAAGAATAATTCTCAAGGTGAACAAAAGAAGAAGGCTCACTTCACTTTTGTGGCCAAATCTTTCAATAATAGCAAAGGCAACAAGAATGATCATGGCAACAGTTTAGAGAGAATCAAAAAGCAAAAAGGGAAGGACATCAACAATGATAAACCTCTCCAATCCAGCCCTCAGCATCAAAAGAAAGATCAGGAAAAATCAAAGCACAAGGACTGGAGAACTGATCGAGAATTCACTCCTCTGGATCAGACACTCGAGAGTATCCTCGAGTATATGCTTGCGAAAGACATTGTCCGGTTGCCTAAAGCCATCGATCCTCCAGCAATTATGGGCAGACTCAAAGAACAATTTTGCAAGTTTCATCGAGCAGTGGGGCATGATACAGAAAACTGCTTCGTCCTTAAGAACATTGTTCAAGACTGCATTGACAAGAAGCTCCTCATTGAAGATGAAAAGGAGGATTAGTCATCCTGACTAAGAATTTTTTTTCTACAATCATTCAAGAAGATGACAATGCCAACAATTTCCCATTTCTCATCTTGCTTTTTCAAAAAGAATAATGTAATCCCATTCTCTTTCCTTGATTTTAAAGCATCAGTAAAGTCATCAAATTTTTTTCAATAGCTTGGCGCCATCTTATTTACTTCCTCTTCCTTTTCATAATGTCTCTCTTGTGAGGAATGATCTTGAGGACATCTATCAGTCAAGAAGCTTGTCGCCTTATTCATCAATTATCCTTCTTTTATTCAAAATTTTCTCCCTAGTTACACTGGGGCATTTTTTTGGAAAATTTATCTTTACCTCAAAACATCCTGTATGCATGCAGGATAAACCATTCTCTCATTTTGCATATATATGCACTCATTTGCATTCATTTGCACTTTATTTGCATTTCATGTGCATGTGCATTGCATTTGCATTAACTATGCACCCAATTCCATTTCCCATTCAGGATAAGGGATAAATCCTGAGACTATGAATGATTTCCCATCTTAATCATCAATCTCTGACTCTAGTCTACAATCTCTGGATAGGATCCTCTTTTCAAAAATCCAGTTCTCGCATTGACAATTCGCAAAATTATGTTCCCCTAACCGGGTTCTTCTCTGAAAATCTGAATTCCGATTCAGCTTTCTTTCAAACTCCAACTTTCAAGTTGGTCCATATCTTTCTTTTGTTGATACGAGTTCCGACTCGAGATCTCTTTATCCATTAGAGCTCAGATTCAAGCTCTTCATCATCTTCTGTTGATCCGGGTTACGACTCGAGATCTATTGGAGCTCTAACTCGAGCTCTTCATTTTTCTTCTGTTGGTTCGGGTTCCGACTCAAGATCTCTTTATTTACTCGAGCCCTGACTCGAGCTCTTCATTTTCTTTTGTTGATCCGGGTTCCGACTCGTGATCTCATTACCTCACTCGAGCCCTGACTCAAGCTCCTCACTTTCTTTTGTTGATCCGGGTTCTGACTCGAGATCTCTTTATCTTATCCCAGCTCTAATTCAAGCAGTTCATTTTCTTTTGTTGATCCGGGTTCCGACTCGAGATCTCTTTATTTACTCGAGCCTTGACTCGAGCTCTTCATTTTTCTTTTGTTGATCCGGGTTCCGACTCGAGATCTCTTTATTTACTCGAGCCTTGACTCGAGCTCTTCATTTTTCTTTTGTTGATCCGGGTTCTGACTCGAGATCTCTCTATTCATTCGAGCTCTGACCCGAGCTCTTTATTTTCCTTTGTTGATCCGGGTTCCGACTCGTGATCTCTTTACTTTATTCGAGCTCTGACTTGAGCCATTCATTCTTCTGCATTGATCCAAGGGTCAGTCGATTTCTCAAATTTGATATTTTGCCCACAAATTCCAATTCAAATCCTCGGGTCATTCAATTCTTCAATTTCGACCTTCGGGTCACTCAATTTCTAATTTTCAAATTACCAAAATTCTCAATTTCGACCGCCAGGTCATCCGATTTCTATCCCCCGTTCAGGATAAGGGAATAATCCTGAAACCATTCATAGAAGCAATCCAACTCTTTATAATGGTCCCTGTTCTTCATTGAACTGATAGTGTTCTAAGTGAACTGATAGTCGTTCTTCATTGAACTGATAGTGTTCCAAGCGAACTGATAGTCGTTCTTCATTGAACTGATAGTGTTCCCAAGTGAACTGATAGTCGTTCTTCATTGAACTGATAGTGTTCCAAGTGAACTGATAGTGTTCTAAGTGAACTGATAGTCGTTCTTCATTGAACTGATAGTCGTTCTTCATTGAACTGATAGTGTTCCAAGTGAACTGATAGTCGTTCTTTATTGAACTGATAGTGTTCTAAGTGAACTGATAGTCGTTCTCCATCGAACTGATAATGTTGTAAGTGAACTGATAGTCATTCTTCATTGAACTGATAGTGTTCTAAGTGAACTGATAGTCGTTCTTCATTGAACTCATACTGTTCTAAGTGAACTGATAGTCGTTCTTCATTGAACTGATAGTGTTCCAAGTGAACTGATAGTCGTTTCTTCATCGAACTGATAGTGTTCCAAGTGAACTGATAGTCGTTCTTCATTGAATTGATAGTGTTCCAAGTGAACTGATAGTCGTTCTTCATTGAACTGATAGTGTTCCAGGTGAACTGATAGTCGTTCTTCATTGAACTGATAGTGTTTCAAGTGAAATGATAGTCGTTCTTCATCGAACTGATAGTGTTCCAAGTGAACTGATAGTCGTTCTTCATCGAACTGATAGTCGTTCTTCATTGAACTGATAGTGTTACAGGTGAACTGATAGTCGTTCTTCATTGAACTGATAGTGTTCCAAGCGAACTGATAGTCGTTCTTAATTGAACTGATAGTGTTCTAGGTGAACTGATAGTCGTTCTTCATTGAACTGATAGTGTTCCAAGTGAACTGATAGTCGTTCTTCATCGAACTGATAGTGTTCCAAGTGAACTGATAGTCGTTCTTCATCGAACTGATAGTGTTCCAAGCGAGCTGACAGTCGTTCTTCATTGAACTAATAGTGTTCCAGGTGAACTGATAGTCGTTCTTCATTGAACTGATAGTGTTCCAAGCGAACTGATAGTCGTTTTTCATTGAACTAATAGTGTTCCAAGCGAACTGATAGTCGTTCTTAATTGAACTGATAGTGTTCCAAGTGAACTGATAGTCGTTCTTCATTAAACTGATAGTGTTCCCAAGTGAACTGATAGTCGTTCTTCATCAAACTGATAGTGTTTCCAAGTGAACTGATAGTCATTCTTCATCGAACTGATAGTCATTCTTCATCGAACTGATAGTCGTTCTTCATCGAACTGATAGTGTTCCAGCGAATAGATGGTCGTTCTTAGTTGAACTGATATTATTCCCACCAATGGTCGTTCTTAATTGAACTGATATTGTTCTCAGTGAACTGATAGTCGTTCTTTATTGAACTGATATAGTTCCCAGCGAGCCGATGATCGTTCTTCATTGAACTGATAGTGTTCCAAGTGAACTGATAGTCATTCTTTATTGAACTGATAGTGTTCCAAGTGAACTGATAATCGTTCTCCCTTGAACTGATAGTCGTCCTTAATCAAACTGATACTGTTCCCAGTGAACGGATAGTCGCCTCCTTTGGGGAAAGGCGAGGATAATTTTTGTCAGGGATGCGTTAAGTTGGACCTCAAATGCTCACTTTCACCAAGGATTTCAAGAAAATTTTGTCAATCTGTCAATCAATTATTTGTTGATTTCAAAAACTTTATTATACAAATCTTTACCTCAATCTACCTTCAGCATTACTTCCAAAAGAGTGGAGCTTTTGCGAGAAGAGATTCAAACTTCAAATTCTTTCTATTGGCTAACCAAAAGGATGAAGGATAAATCCTCGATATGGCCAGAAAAGAAGATTCAATGTTATTGAAAAGTCGTAGATGATTGATATTGATCGCAGTCAATGACCCATCTTTAAAGACTATTCTTGTAAAGATGAGGTAGTGGAAATATCCTGAGTGCTAGGAAAGAGAGCATTTACCCAAGCCCTATCTCCTCAGAATCACCTAAGCTGCAATTAAATATCCGCAAAAGGGATCTCTCACCTGTCGTCAAGATGAAGGCGAATTAGGCGAGTAGACCCCCGGGGCCAAAGAAGATTCGAAACATCTCCAAGATGACGGAGTTTGTGACGGATCCTTCCAGGGAAAGTCCAAAGCACTGTTGAGATGAAGGCAGATGCGATGAACCTCTCGAAAATCCCTAAAAGATATTTAATTACAGCTATCATCCAAAGATCTCCCATCCCATGAGCCAATATCTTCAAAGAAGGATCAAAACATCTCCAAGTTGAAGGAGTTTGTGACGTACCCTTCCAAAAGAGAGAAAGAGAGGAAAAAAAAAGAGAGAAAAAGTCAGAACAGCTCCAAAATGAAGGAGAATGTAGCCAAAACCCAAAAGAGTGCAGAAAGATTATCACGAGAGAAGCTCTCAGGATATCAAACTGCCAAATCTATCAAGAATTCTCTTTAAATTTGTGAAATTCTATTATCAATATCTTTTCATCAATTGATTTCATAATATCAAATTCTCTTTCCTGTTCCTATCAAGGAAACTGATAGCTTCCTTGAAGAAGGTCAATCACAAGTAATTTGGATTTCCAATCTCGATTCTACGAAGTGAATCTCGATTCTACGAAGTGAATCTCGTTTGGAGGTAGTGCTTCAGGTAGAAAAGAAAGAATGTTTTTGCAACAATATGCATCACTTTCAAATATTTTGGATCAACAACAAAATTCTCAACATTTTGACAATATTTTCTAGCTATCCGGACGCGAAGTGAGAGCGCGATGTCCGTCTTTGATACATCCAGACACCAATTTGCCCGATCAGGTTAAGGGTATAAACCTGAGTCTCATTTCGATGAGATATTCCATTGCCCAATCAGGTTAAGGGTACAAACCTGAGCTTCATTCAAAGAGATATTCCATTTTCCGCCCAATCAGGATAAGGGTACAAACCTGAGCCTCACTTAAAGAGGATTCCATTCATCTTCCGCCCGATCAGGATAAGGGTACAAACCTGAGCCTCACTCAAAGAAGATTCCATTCATCTTCCGCCCAATAAGGATAAGGGTATAAACCTGAGCCTCATTCAAAGAGGTATTCCATTTTCCGTCCGATCAGGATAAGGGTACAAACCTGAGCCTCAATCCAAGAGATATTTCATTTTTCGCCCGATCAGGATAAGGGTATAAACCTGAGCCTCATTGAAAGAGGTATTTCATTTTCCGCCCGATCAGGATAAGGGTACAAACCTGAGCCTCAATCAAAGAGGTATTTCATTTTCCGCCCGATCAGGTTAAGGGTATAAACCTGAGTCTCATTTCGATGAGATATTCCATTTCCCAATCAGGTTAAGGGTCAAACCTGAGCTTCGTTCCAAGTGAGGTATTTCTGTCTCATCCAGGTTAAGGGCATAAAACCTGAACTTTGCTCTCATAGAGCAAATCTTTCCTCTTCATTCTTCGCTTCATATCTACCATCTTCATCGGGCCAATTTCTTCACACCCAGTCAGATCCTTCTAACTGGGGCATTTTTTTTTATATATAGCCCAAATTTGGTGTGTTTTTCTTTGCCACTAAGCTTGGCCACAAGCCGACTTAGTAACAAAGAGGGGCATCTGTAAACACCCCAAATTTTTACTCACCTCCTCGACATTTTCACCAAGCATCATCATCCAGCCTTTGAAATCGCCGGAAGGCAAAATGGTCATTTTCTGAGCTCAGAACTTGCAAAAGTCCAAATTTCATCTACAACTCTCAAAATTTCTCTATTTTTAGCTCAGATGTTCAAAATTTTACTCCTTACAGGAGACATGCATCTCCAAGTCTTGGTTCAAGATTCTATTGCATAAGACATGACATTGCATATCATTGCATGAGCATTTCATATCACTGCACTGCACAACATGTCATTTCGAGGTCCAGAACTCTTGCTTTCAAAATTTTCAATCCAGATTTGAATTTCAACTCTTTTCAAAATTGATTTCAAAACCCTGGGTCTTCAAAATTATCAATTCTTCCCATTTTACCCCCAGGGCTCTGAATTTCAAAATATTTCCTCAGGAAAATAATCTGGATAATTTTCAATAAATTTCAACTCAGATTTTGCCATTTGTCAGCTATTTCAACTATCATTCTTTTACGAAATCGCCCTACAGGGGCCAACTTTTTCCAAAAATTTCTGTTTTACCAATTAGTCCAGATTTTATAAAAATTCCAAAAAGAAGTTTTACTGTTTTTTTCCTTATGTCAATAAAGAAGCAATGTGGGACCCACACTGAGGTGGTGTCACATAGGCTTTTCTTTTGAAAAATTTGAATTTTGAAAAACCCAAAAATATAGGAGCCTTGTCCCCTGGATTGGTGCCACTTGTCTTTTCTCTCTCCTCTCATCTATTTGCCAAGTGTCAGTTTGGGGCTACCTTAAGAAGCCGCCACATGTCATTAGACCCCCTCTTCATTCCATGCCATGTGTCAGTATCCACCATCTTCACCCTGCGCCATGTGTCATTCCAAAGATCACTCCGAGATGCCAAGTGTCATAGGTTGTCCTGTCCAGAAAAAGTGGAGCTTGTCTCCTCTGAGGTGGCGTCATTTGAAGAGTGTCTCCTGCAGAGGACACATGTCTACCTCTCCCTCCTTCAGAAAAGTAGCCTGACACATGTCTCTCCCTACTTTTCTCAAAAAAGTAGGAGACACGTGTCACTCCTAGATTCCTCCAGAAAAAGTAGGCTTGTCTCCTCTGAGGTGGCGCCACTTGAAGTGTGTCTCCTGCAGAGGACACATGGCAATCTCTCATTTCCTCAGAAAAAGCAAATGCCACGTGTCATCCTCTACTCTTTCCAGAAAAAGCAGGTGACATGTGTCATTCTCTGCTCTTCTCAGAAAAAGTAGATGCCACGTGTCATTTCCTGCTCTCTTCAGAAAAAACTGGAATTCAAATATTCAAATCTCTCCAGAGGTGGCGCAAATCCTGAACTCCACCTTTTTCTACTCTGTCTGAGATGACGCCACATGGCATGGGCCTCCTTCTCTTCCTTCTGCCACGTGTCATTCTTTGCTTCTTTCAGAAAAAGCAGGATGACACATGTCTTTTCCCTACTTTTCTTAGAAAAGTAGATGACACATGTCACTTCTAGCTTCCTTCAGAAAAAGTAGAGGACACGTGTCACTCTTGGCTTTCTTCAGAAAAAGCAACCATTCAAACATTTTCAGACAAGAGTTAGGTGGCGCAAATCCTGGAGTTCTACCTTTTTCTACTTTGTCTATGAGGGCGCCACATGTTCCTTGCTTTTCCCTTCTGCCACATGGCATTGTAGGAGCCACTCTGAGGAACTGGCACATGTCCATCCTCCATTCCTCCAGAGCCAACCCCCCATTTGAAATTCAAATCACCTTCTGAGGTGGCGCCATTTGAGAAGGCTTCTCCAGACAGCTGACACTTGTCTGCCACATGTCTAGACCTCCCTGCATCAGAAAAAGTAGAACCCCCCCCCCTCTGAGGTGACGCATTTTGCTTCTTCCATTCCTCTCCTCCTGCCACATGGCAGTGTGGAACCACCCTATAGTGGCGCCACATGTCAGCCTCTCCTTTCCTGCAGAAAAAGTAGAATTTGAATTCCTCTGAGGTGGCACAGTCTGCTTCTTCCACTCCTATCCTTCTGACATGTGTCAAGAGCTTCCAGAGGTGGCGCCACATGGCATGCTCCTACTGTTTCCAGCTTTACACCTCAAACCTCCTTTTGAGGTGGCGCCAATCCAAAGCCCCACTTGGCTTCATTTCTTTTATTTATTTTATTTTTTTATAAAATTAGCCCCCTAAGGTGGCGCCATATGAGAAGCCTTCAGAAAAGCCAAATTCGAATTTCAAACTCCCAGATAGCACCCTCTGAGGTGGCGCAATTTGGGAGCCTCCTGCAGAGAAAATCAAACAAGCTTTTTGAAAAATTCCAAATTCCCCTTCTGAGGTGTCTCACCCACAAAATTCTCATTTTTTATTTTCTCAAAAATCAAAATAGCACCCCTCAGATGGCGCCACATGGAGGGCTCAGATTGAGCCTGTTTGAAATTCAAAATTTTCAGAAAAATTCTATAAAAACAAGGCTCCATGCCCAGCCTAGGAGAGCTTCTTTTGGACTTTGAAATTCAACCTAGCTTTTCTTTAGAGCATGATTTTTGAACTTTGGAATTCACGCCCCCTTTGTCTCAGTGGAGAAGGTGCAGTGAAGTTCGTACAGTGGCCAATTTGATTCAGGCATGGGTCGATTTTGGTGAATCATCCAAAGCCCGGATCGAAGGACGAACGAAGCCTTGGTAGCAGTCCCTTTCAAGAGTTTCAAAGCTGCGTAACGAAGCAAGGTGCACCTCTTTTTCTCTTGATTTCATAATATCATGATTTGATTCATGTGTCGTTTGAAGAAAGAGCTCATCCGAGGAATGGATTGAGCTATTCTCATAAAACGACAAATATAAAAATATATAATTATACTTCCTTGATGAGTTTTAGCATTCATGCATTTAGCTAGATTTAATTTGCATTTTATTTTGTTAATTTAGCATGTTTCATGAGTTAATTAGGATTAATTTAGTATTTATTTCAATTCTGCTCAGTTTCAGTAGTTCTCTGTTTTTGTCAGTCAGTCCACATGTCATTTCATGCATTTATTTTTTATTAAAAATTCCAAAAAAATCATAGAATGCGCCCTTTGGTATCCCTAGAGTTGTGTCAAAAATTCGGAAGCATTTGAATTCGTTTACTGCAGTAAACGTTCAAAAAGGTGAGTCGGGTTTTATTACCCGGGATGCATTTTAAAATGTCTTTTTCGACTTGTAAAATCGAGATCTCCCTCATGGGAGATCCGATTTTCGATTCGAAAGATGTTATGAACTTGAGAGAATGTCTAGTTTGTAATTTCTAAGAGTTTTCTGATGTTTTTAATGTCTGACAAAAATCCGAGAGTTCGGGATACGTGTCAGAGCCTGATTTGGGTCTCTAAGACTTTGGATCGACTTAGGGCTATGGGTTCTCTTTGGGTGTTGCTCCAAATCCAAATCTGTAAAAAGTGAATGTTATGTACAAGATGTCCTCTTTTTTTATTTAAAAGATTGTGATTTTTAGAACAGTTTTGATACCTGTTTCGGATTTTTCTTGTCAGTCACCTGTTTTGCTATATTTGTCTGTTTTGTCAATTTAGGAATGAAAAGTTATATTTTTATCCATGTTTATGTTGATCAAATGCCAAAGTCATAAACATGAAAGTTGTCCATGTAGGTGTCGTGAGTCGCTCTGTTAAATATCAGAAATTTTTATGGCTGTTTTCTATTTGTTTAGCATTTTATATCAGATTAGGTTGATTTTACCTCCGTCAGAACTAAATCCCTGTTACCGAACTCACCATGGCTCAAATCCCGAGGCTGTAAAAACCAAAAGTGTTTCATTTCGGATACTTTAGCAGTCTGCAAAATATCAGAAGTTTTCATGATGTAAATCTTGCATTATCATATTAAGCATTGCAATTGGTTCGGATCCATAGGCAAAATCCACCCTTTTTAGGACTTTCTTTAAATTTTAGCATTCAAATCATATTATTTCATGTTTTTTAGCATTCTAAGCTGTTTATCAGAATAGGTAAATGCTTCATACCGAATTTGGTGTAATTTGGAATCCATTTGAGGTTCGGTTTAGCCATATCATCAAAACAGGGCCCTGCGGGACCCGGATCCAAGCGAAAAAAAGCGAAATTCGTTATTTTTGATGAATGATAGCATGTCAAATTCTGATTTTACAGTCTTAATGTATTTAGCAGCATGTCATCATGCCTCATACTGCATTTCATCATCATTTGATTCAATTTGAATTTCGAAATCTCAATTTTACCAAGTTTTCCTTCAAAAACCCCTGATTTTAAAGGTATAACTTTATAATTAGGGGTATCTTGGTCATTTTGACCACAATTTCGAATTTCAAACTATTTTCCACCGAATTTCCTGCATTTACATCATTTCAAATATCAAGGAAGTATGCGAATAGAGTTTATATCCATTTAAGTCCAATAATTTCATAATATTATTGGAAAATCTTGGAAAAACTCACATATTTGAGCTAACCTTATTTCAAGTTTGGCAAGAACATTCAAAAGAAGGAGCTGAAGTCTGCAATTTCCTTTTATTTCATTTATTTAGTGATGTAATAATATAAATTTTGGAATAAGAGATTTAATTTTCTGCTTAGATTAAGATGCATATCATACAGTTTGAATTTATGCAATATCCTGTTTATGTGATTCATGCATTTTATTTCAAAAGCACTATGGATGTACACAAATGGCACGTGCACCAACTCTTAGAGAGTTGATGAACTCGGTGGAATCCATATTTACGGCCCTAGTCAGAATATGGACGAGACCCAGATTCATCATCTTTCTACCTGTCACATTGAGCCTACACGCTTAGGCTATCTTAAAATGCACATCATATTTCTAATATTTTCAAAGTATTGTGCATTAAATCAATTAAACTCTGAACATGTTCATGGCCACAGTCAGAATATGTGAAGGATTTATTTTGACTTAATACACATTTTTCCAACAAAATTCTTAGAAAATCTTTCAAAAGGCATTCATTCACTCATATCATTTGCATCATGAAATCATTGGTTTTCTCGTGATTTTCTTAAGAAAATGTCATTCTCAAGAAACTCTGAGGATTTTTCAAAATCGGTTTTCCCAAGTCAAGTTTTTCCATAGTTTTCCATGGAAAAGATTATTTTCTCAAGATTTTCAAAAGAAGTCTCTCACCTTTCTCAAAGATCAAAATCGATTTCCAGTATTTCAAGGGTAAGATTCCCAGGATTTCAATTTCTCGAGTTCAGTTTTCTTCTCCAATGAGTTTTCCTATAAAGTTTCCATCATTTTCCTAAGAAAATTCTCAAAGTCCGAATTTTCCCGAGAAGTGTTTCCTTTTTCAAATGTTCACCTTTTTCTCAAAAATCACTTCTATTTTCCCAGGATTTTCAACTATTCATGATTTTCCCAATCTTTATGAACTTTCTCGTGATGTCAAAAACCCTTTTTCATCTAAGTTTCCTGAGAAATTGACCTTTTCTTTGAGAAATATTGATCATGCATATATTTTAGGGATTTTTCATATAAAAATATGCATGATTTTATGAAATAATATTTCAAAAACCCAATTTTATGTTAGTTTTCGAGTAAATGTGCTAAAATGATTTAAAAATAGAAAATGCAGGAAAAATAGTTTTATTTTACATTTTTATGCCTATTTTAGTTTTTGTAGTTTGGTTTTAGTTATTATTAAAAATAAACAATAGAGAAAATAGTTTTTTTAAATCATTTTAAATGTTTGTTTTTTTTTTAGAAAAGAAAAAATATATATAATTAGATTAGTTTTTTATTTTCTTTATAAATAACTAGTCTTGTTTTTGAAAATTTTCATAATAAAACGATTAATAGGTTTTCTTTACTTTTAAAAATTATAAATATAAAATAATAAAAACAAATCATTATATGGTTTGTAATTTTTGGAAAATTGAAAAAAATAATAACACAAACCAGTTGAACCAGTTTGTATTTCTAAAAGGTAACTAAAAAAAAATAATAAACAAACCGGCTTGAACCGGTTTGCATTTGTTTCAAACCGGTTCCAGCCGGTTTGTTGTTTTTAAAAACCCCAAAAACAGAGAAAGAAGGGTGCCTCTTCCATTCACGCCCGAACCGTCCTCTTTCCCTGTATTCCCTTTATTCTCTCCTTCCTCCACCATCGCCGGTGGTTACTCCCCTTCTCTACCTTCCCTTTCTCCCTCTTTCTCTGTCAAATCCGGCAACCGGTGGTGGTGAAGCTTCAGTCCGGTGACAGCAGTGGGGGAGGAGGCCGCCACCTCTTCTTCAGCTTCTTCTTCATCACGGTAAGTTCTGATTCCTCCTCTTCTTCTTCAGTTCTTCTTCTTCCTCCGATTCTTCTTCTTCTCCTTCCTCTGCATCTTCTTTTCTTCCCCTAATCTTTTTTTCCTAATTTTTTTTTATTCCATTGTTCATTACAGTAGTCGATCGGTTGCTTAAAATCAAAATAAAAAAAAAGAGATTATGTTAGAATAATTGTTGTTTGATTCTAAATGTCATCCTGTTCTTGATTTTGTAATTACATTTTAGTTTAATGATCAGCATCAACATCATCATAAGCTGAAATGGATAAATCGGATTGAATGATCGAGCACTGAATTTGTTTTCTCAGCAATTTGTGTGGAGATTAATCGATCATCTGATCGATTATCATAGTTTTATCATATTAATCCATTGGATATTGTTCCAGCTACAGAGGTTAATTTTTGTTGAAAACATTTGTTCTGAAAGATAGATTTGTATTTGCAAATAAGTTGATTATCAATTGCATGTGATTGATGAGCATTTGTTTCGGCGATGATAAAATGTCCGACAATGATCTGGAGATTCTGGCAATAATCGGATCAGCAGATTTTTGTTTGCTTGGGTGAAGAAACATTCTGATCACTTGTTCTACTGAGCCTCGGTATGGAGTGGAGTTCCGATTCATGACTGAAATTCTGGCAATTATTATGTCCATCTTGATCTGTCGGCATCTCATTTTTGCTGTGAAATGGTAATCTGGTAACAACAGTTCATTTATGTGTTAATGGGTTGTGGATTGGTATAACTGGATAGTTGGATTCAAGTTAAATGTCTAAACTACTATCTTTGTTGCTGTTAATGATTTCTGAATTTCTGGTGTAATTTCCAGCTGATTGGATTAATGTTAGCAATGGTTTTTAGAGAATTTTCATATTTTTCACTGATTGTTACTTACAGATTTTTACTGAATTCCATTGTTGATTTTTAATGAGCTTCATTGCATATGTTCGTTAAGTATTAGCTGGAGCAAAATTTGAGTTTCACTAAGAATTGTTGAGAATTGGTTGTTGATGTTTCATCTTACAGATTAGTAATTCATTAGCTTGTAGTTGTTTAGTTTAATATAACAATAGTTAATCAATTAGTTAGTAGTAGACTTGATTAACATCTTTTGTAATAGTTAGCATTTTAGTCCATATCAATTAGTAGTTAGTAATCATTTTTACTTAGGGGAGTCATTTAGATTTTATAATTCTTGTAGTATAGTGTTATTCTTTTATTGTGTACTGCTCGTGTCTCGTTTGACTTGTGCAGGATTGCAAGGGATTGGAGCGGAAGTGATTATGTGACACAGGGAAGCAAAAGAGTAGAAGATTTTTACTTTTTAGTTTAGAATTAGGACTTTGATTGGGTTTGTAAATATTGTACTTTACGCCCTCTGCGAAGGGTATTCATTTGTTGTAATAGTTAGTTGTTTTTACCTTTTCTGAACATTTTACATTTCACATAATTTGGCAATAAAGAATAGGTTAGATTTGTGTACTTGAATACGATATATTCCCGTTCCCTGAGTTCGACCCGGTCTCATCCACTAGTGAGAACCTGTTTTTATTATTTGATGTCTGGTTTTCACATGTTTTTCATATAAAAATCTTTTCAAAATTACAACGATTTAAAAGAAGACATCAAATATCTTTCAACTCCAAAGGTTTTCTGAGCATACATCATGTTTTCCAACTTACATTTTCCAAAATCTCATAACACATGCCTGAATTCTCTCTGCATATAGGATAGAACACAATTTTGATGATTTAACTAAGTCAAGCACAATTTTGGTCCTTGGTTCGATTACCCCTATTAAAGGCGGCAGGAACGGTTGAACCTCGTACCAACAGGTCGAGCCCCATCCCATGGATTTTCCCGCAATTTTTAAAACGGAGGCGAGTATTTCAAAACAATTTCCAAAATCCGGTCAAGTTTGAATCGCAAAAGCATTTCATCTCTCTCTTCCGCAAGGAAGGGGAAGACGGGAAAAATTTCGCGACGATAACACGCGGGCTTGCAGATCTTTGACAACTCGGGCCATTTCTCTGAACTGTGCTTGCAGGGGCTTTTCTGCATCCTGACTCTGAGATCTGTGGCTTTTTCTTTGTTCTCGGCCTCGCTTCTGAAATACCGGAGGCACTTCATATTCTTCGTCTGTATCTTCAGTGGAGTCTGTTCCATCTGAGATTTCTTCCAGCTGGATTTGCTTTCTGGAAGTCCTCTTATCCCTTTGGCCATGGAACTTTTCTCTGAATGGGTTTCTTTCCGAGCTGGTCCCGGGCTGCTCATTCATCATTTTGTTCATCATTTTTCGAAACATGGCATACATTTGAGGGTCTATGCCATCATCTTCTTGTTGATGCTCTTGGCTCCTCTCAGACCGGGGGGAACCCATCTCTTCTTCTGAGGCTGACGAGTACTGCAGTGCTGTTGTTCTTTTGCCTGATCTTGTTTGAACCATCAAATGTTGTAGACGCTCTCTGCAGGGCAAAGACCTGATTAGATTTTGTAGGACTTGATTTTTGGAAGAAATATTTGCTGAAAATATGGTAGACAATTTGAAAAAGATATCCCATTACTAGGGACTGAGTCGTCGCGAGAATCACGACAATTGTGTTGTCATTCTTTTTGCAAAAGAAATAAACAACAAAAATATGCCTTGTTACCTAGGCGAGGTCGTCAAACCACAATGGAAAGAGAGAGAAATTTTTATTGAAATGAGGAAAATATGATTTTATTGATCTTGACAAAGAGGTGGAGGACAGACAATTTGCCACCATTCATGATAGTCGGCAAACACTCTAGGACTTGGAAAGATTTTAAGAGAGACAAAGGAGTCCTAGTCGTAGCGAGCAGAATGATATGCCCCGGACCATTGGGTGGAGGTGAGATCGAACTCTGCCATAGCTCCTGATAACAGTCGGGCTTCGACGTACTGCTGCCTCTGGGAGAACTGTCGAACACATCTCTCTGGTTGGTAATAAGTGCAGAAGAATGGTCCCAGCAACTTGAACCGCTTGCCATAAGCGTATGTATATCTGGGAGGGGATAATTGCCGATCAAAATAGTCCCAAACTATGTCATCTTCTTGAATGCTGTTGATCATGGATCGGTACTGTGACACTGGGAGAAGTTCTTGACCATTGTATCTGAAAGAGCTTGCTCGGGCTGGAACATGTTGGAAGAACCAGGATTGAAGTGCGTAGATGCAGCCTTCAACTAAAATGGATTCTCCAAGTGAAAATCGAGTCAGACCTCGATATAGGAAAGCGAGCGTTGCCATGGCTATGGAGAGGCGATTGGTTTGCCGACTTCCCCATCTTCTCATAAGCTGGATTATTCTGATATCCATGTAGTTTTGTTCATCTGGAAAGAGGGATAATCCTACAGTGCACAACACCATTGCATTCTGAATCCTTTCTTTAGCTGTCCTGGATAGCGAACTAACTTCAACGAAGGTCCCGTACTGGCGGTACAACTCGAGCATGTCAACATATTCATTTCCCTCCAACTGGATCAGGGGCCAAGATCGGCGGCCTGTCATACGAGCTAAGGAGTCTCGGGGGTCCAAACCCTTGACATTGATAAAGAATTGATGTTCTAATGCATCGCTTGGTTGACCGGCTGGTTCTAGTAACCCCATGATCTCTGAAAATTCATTCATTAAAACGGTCATTTCTCCCCATGGGAAACAGAAGGTACACGTCCGAGGATTCCATCGCTCCGCCATTGCATGGATCAGGTTGTCGTTGATGGTCTGCTTTCCGACTGCTGCCGCCAGCTCTAATTCGCACTCTCTCAAATGGTCCGGGAACATTCGGAAAAAGCTTTTTAGTCAGGAATAGTACCACCAGGGAATGAAAGTTCTGGTGCTGAGGGCTCGATGTTCAGGACGACCTTGTCGCACCTCGTAGGAGATGTGACCTTCAGGAAAGATTGGATCGACTTGACTGGTGTAAACACCCCAAATTTTCACTCACCTCCCCAACATTTCCACCAAGCATCAGCATCCAGCCTTTGAAATCGCCGGAGGGCAAAATGGTCATTTTCTGAGCCTGGACCTTGCAAAAGTCTAATTTTCATCTGCAACTCTCAAAATTTCTCTATTTTTATCTCAGATGTTCAAAATTTTATCCCTGACAGGAGACAGGCATCTCCGAGTCTTGGTTCAAGATTATATTGCATAAGACATGACATTGCATATCATTGCATGAGCATTTCATATCACTGCACTGCACAGCATGTCATTTCGAGGTCCAGAACTCTTGATTTCATAATTTTCAATCCAGATTAGAATTTTAACTCTTTTCAAAATTGATTTCAAAACCCTGGGTCTTCAAAATTATCAATTCTTCCCATTTTACCCCCAAGGCTATGAATTTCAAAATATTTCCTCAAGAAAACAATTTGGATAATTTTCAATACAATTCAACTCAGATTTTGCCTCTTTGTCAGCTATTTCAACTATCTTTTTTTACAAAATCGCTCTACAGGGGCCAACTCTTTCCAAAAATTTCTATTTTACCAATTAGTCCAGATTTTATGAAAATTCCAAAAAGAGGTTTTATTGTCTTGTTCTTAGTTCAATAAGGAAGCAATGTGGGACCCACATTGAGGTGGTGTCACACATGCTTTCTTTTTAAAAATTTGAATTTTGAAAAACCCAAAAATATAGGAGCCTTGTCCCCTGGATTGGTGCCACTTGTCCTTTCTCTCTCCTCTCATCTACATGCCAAGTGTCAGTGTGGGGCTACCTTAAGAAGCCGCCACATGTCATCCCATTTATCTGCCATGTGTCACACTATCCATCCTGCGCCATGTGTCATTCTAAAGAACACCAGGAGATGCTAAGTGTCATAGGTTATCCTGTCTAGAAAAGTGGAGGCTTGTCTCCTCTGAGGTGGCGCCACTTGAAGTGTGTCTCCTGCAGAGGACACGTGTCAACCTCTCCCTCCTTCAGAAAAAGTAGCCTGACACATGTCTCTCCCTACCTTTCTCAGAAAAGTAGGAGACACATGTCACTCCTAGCTTCCTCCAGAAAAAGGTAGGCTTGTCTCCTCTGAGGTGGCGCCATTTGAAGTGTGTCTCCTGCAGAGGACACATGTCAATCTCTCATTTCCTCAGAAAAAGTAAATGCCATGTGTCATTTCCTGCTCTCTTCAGAGAAAGCTAGAATTCAAATATTCAAATCTCTCCATAGGTGGCGCAAATCCTGAACTCCACCTTTTCCATTTTGTCTGAGATGGCGCCACATGGCTTGGGCCTCCTTCTCTTCCCTCTGCCATGTGTCATTCCCTGCTTCTTTCAGAAAAAGCAGGTGACACATGTCTCCTCCAACCTCCTTCAGAAAAAGTAGAGGACACATGTCACTCTTGGCTTCCTTCAGAAAAGCAACCATTCAAAAATTTTTAGACAAGAGCTAGGTGGCGAAAATCCTGGAGTTCTACCTTTTTCTACTTTGAATATGAGGGCACCACGTGTCCCTTGCTTTTCCCTTCTGCCACATGGCATTGTAGGAGCCACTCTGAGGAAATGCCACATGTCCATCCTTCATTCCTCCAGAGCCAACCTCCATTTGAAATTCAAATTCACCTTCTGAGGTGGAGCCATTTGAGAAGACTTCTCCAGACAGCTGACACTTGTCTGCCACAAGTCCAAACCTCCCTGCATCAGAAAAAGTAGAAAAACCCCCCCTCTGAGGTGGCGCATTTTGATTCTTCCAGTCTGGTTCTTCTGCCACATGGCAGTGTGGAACCCCCCTAAGGTGGCGCCACATGTCAGCCTCTCCTTCCCTGCAGAAAAGTAGAATTTGAATTCCTCTGAGGTGGCACAGTCTGCTTCCTCCACTCCTGTCCTTCTGACACATGGGAAGAGCCTCCAGAGATGGCGCCACATGGCATGCTCCTTATGTTTCCAGCTTTACAACTCAGAACACCTTTTGAGGTGGCACCAATCCAGAGTCCCACTTGGCTTCAAATTTTATTTTATATTTTATTTTTAATAAAAGTTGCCCACCATGAGGTGGCGCCACCTGAGGACTACCTACAAAAGGCGATTTTGAATTTCAAACTCCAAGAGAGCACTCTCTGAGGTGGCACCATCTGGGAGCTTCCTGCAGAGAAAATCAAGCAAACCAAATTTTGAAAAATTTTCAAACTCTGCTGAGGTGTCTCACTCACAAAATTATTATTTTTTTATTTTCTCAAAAATCAAAATAGCACCCCTGAGATGGCGCCACATGGAGGGCTCAGATTGAGCCTGTTTGAAATTCAATTTTTTTCAGAAAATCTATAAAAACAAGGCTCCATGCCCAGCATGGGGGGACCATCTTTTGAGAACTCCTGTTGGACTTGAAAATTCGACCTAGCCTTCTTGAGAACCCGATTTTTGCACTTTGGAATTCAGCCCCCTTTGGCTCAGTGAAGAAGGCACGGTGGGTCGATTTTGCTGAATCATCCGAAGCTCGGATCGAAGGACGAGCGAAGCCCGTGATAGCCACCCCTTTTAAGAGCTTCAACGCTGCCTAACGAAGCAAGGTGCACCTCTTTTCCTCTTGATTTAATTTCATAATTAGATTCGAGAGTCGTTTGAAGAAAGAGCTCATCCGAGAGATAGATCGAGCTATTCTCATAAAATGACACATATAAAAATACATGATTATGATTCCTTGATGATCTTTAGCATTCATGCATTTAGCTAGATTTAATTTGCATTTTATTTCGTTTATTTAGCATGTTTCATGAATTAATTAGGATTAATTTAGCATTTATTTCAACTCTGCTCATTTTCAGTAGTTCTCTGTTTTTCTGAGTCAGTCCACACGTCATTTCATGCATTCATTTTTTATTAAAAATCCCCAAAAAATCACCAAATGCGCCTTTAGGTGTCCCTAGAATTTTGCCAAAAATTCGGAAGCATTTGAATTTGTTTACTGTGGTAGACATTCAAAATGGCAAGTCGGGTTTTGTTACCCGGGAGGCGTTTTAAAAATTATTTTCCGCCGTGTAAAATCGAAATCTCCCTCATGGGAGATCCGATTTTCAATCCAAAAGATGTTCGAAACTCGGGAGAATGTCTAGTTTTTAACCTAATGTTTTCAGATTTTTCTGATTTTTTTTTTATGTCTGACAAAAATCCGAGAGTTTGGGACACGTGTTAGAGCCTGATTTGGGCCTCTGAGACTTTGGATCAACTTAGGTCGATGGGTTATCTTTGTGTGTTGCTCCAAATCCAAAACTGTAAAAAGTGAAAGTTATGTCCTAGATGTCCTCTGTTTTCATCTGGAAGCTTGTGATTTTTAGAACAGCTGTGATACCTGTTTCGAATTTTTCTTGTTAGTCCTCTGTTTTGTTACATTTGTCTGTCCTGTTGATTTAGGCAGAAAAAGTTATATTTTTATCCATAGTTCTATTGATCAAATGCCGAAGTCATGAATATGAAAGTTGTCTTGTAGGTGTCATGAGTAGCTCTGATTAATATCATAAATTTCCATGGCTGTTTTCTATCTTTTTAGCATTCTACATCAGATTAGGGTGATTTTTACATCTGTCAGAACTAAATCCCTGTTACTGAACTCACCATGGCTCAAATCCCGAGGATGTAAAAACCAAAAATGTTCCATTTTGGGTCCTTTAGCAGTCTGAAAAATATCAGAAGTTTTCATGGAGTAAATCTTGCGTTATCATATTAGGCATTGCATTTGGTTCGGATCCATAGGCAAAATCCACCATTTTAGGACTTTCTTCAAATTTTAGAATTTAAATCATATCATTTCCTGAATTTTAGCATTCTAGGCTGTTTATCAGATTAAGTAGATGCTTCATACCGAATTTGGTGGAATTTGGAATTCATTTGAGGCTTGGTTTAGCCATATCATCAAAACAGGGCCCCGCGGGACCCGGATCCAAGCGAAAAACAAGCGAAATTCGTTATTTTGGATAAATTGTAAAATGTCAAATTCTGATTTTACAGTCCTAATGTGTTTAGCAGCATGTCATAATGTCTTATACTGCATTTCATCATCATTTGAGTCAATTTGAATTTCAAAATCTCAATTTTATCAAAATTTCCTTCAAAAACCCTGATTTTAAAGGTATAACTTTAATTTTAGGGGTATTTTGGTCATTTTGACCCCAATTCCGATTTTCAAACTATTTTCCACCGAATTTTCTGCATTTACATCATTTCAAATATCAAGGAAGCATGAGATTAGGGTTTATGTCCAATTAAATCCAATAATTTCAGAATATTATTGGAAAATCTTGGAAAAACCCACATATTTGAGCTAACCCCCTTTCAAGATTTGGCAAGGACATTCAAAAGAAGGAGCTGAAGTCTGCAAATTGCTTTTATTTCATTTATTTAGTGATATAATAATGTAAATTTTGGAATAAGAGATTTAATTTCCTGCTTAGATTAGGATGCATATCATATAGTTTGAATTTATGCAATATCCTGCTTATGTGATGCATGCATCTTATTTCAAAAGCACTATGGATGTACACGAATGGCACGTGCACCAACTCTTAGGGAGTTGATGAACTCGGTGGAGTCCATATTTACGGCCCTAGTCGGAATATGGACAAGACCCAGATCCATCATCTTTCTACTAGTCACATTGAGCCTACACTCTTAGGCTATCTTAAAATGCACATCATATTTCTAATACTTTCAAAGTATTGTGCATTAAATCAATTAAACTCTGAACATATTCATGGCCACAGTCAGGATATGTGAAGGATTTATTTTGACTTAATACACATTTTTCCAACAAATTTCTTAGAAAATCTTTCAAAGTGCATTCATTCACTCATATCATTTGCATCATGAAATCATTAGTTTTCTCGTGATTTTCTTAAGAAAGTTGCATTCTCAAGAAATCAATTTCTCAAGAAATTCTAAGGATTTTCCAAAATCGGTTTTCCCAAGTTAAGTTTTCACAGTTTTCCATGGAAACCAGTCTCTCAAGAAACTTCTAAGTTGGATTTCCAAGATCAAAGTTTCCCTCGATTTTCCTTGGGAAAGGTTATTCTCTTAAGATTTTAAAAGGAGTTTCCCAATCTTTCTCAAGAATCAAAAAAATCAAATTTTCAAGGGTTTTAAGGCTAAGACTCCCAGGATTTCAATTTCCCAAGTTCAGTTTTCCTTCTCCACAAGGGTTTTTCAATGAATTTCAATCATTTTCCAAAGAAACTTTTCAAAACTTGAAGCTTTTCCAGACAAGCAAATTTCCTTCAAATGTTCACCTTTTTCTCAAGAATCACTTCCATTTTCCCAGGATTTTCAACCATTCGTGATTTCCCCACATCTTCATGAACTTTCTCGTGATTTCAAAACCTCTTTCACATGAGTTTTCTTGAGAAATTGACTTTCATCTTTTTTCTGAGAAATTCTTTTCAACTCCAAATATTTTCCAAGCATACATCATGTTTTCCCAAGCTGCATTTTCAAAAATCTCATAGCACATGCCTGAATTCTTTGTGCATATAGGGTAGAACACGATTTTGATGATTTAACTAAGTCAAGCACAATTTTGGTCATTGGTTCGATTACCCCTGTTAAAGGCGGCAGGAACGGTCGAACCTCGTACCGACAGGTCGACCATCCCATGGATTTTCCCGCAATTTTTAAAACGGAGGCGAGTATTTCAAAACATTTTCGAAAATCCGGTCAAGTTTGAAGCGCGAAAACGTTTCCCTCTCTCTCTTTCGCAAGGAAGGGGAAGACGAGAAAAATTTTGCGACGATGACAACTGGATGCCATCAAACTGAAAATAGAGAAAGACTCAGAATGAGACTTGTGGGAAATTTTGGGAAATTATGCAGGCAGGATATAAAATGCAGCTGAAAATTCGAGATCCAGTAGAAAGGTAGAGTGGAAAATCTCCTGGAGTTTTGAAAGAAATGGGATATTTGAGAAAATTATCCAGGGTTTGAGAAAAAGACCTCGTGAAAAATAAGGATATTTTAAAAAAAGGCCTAATAAGTTGGAAAACATTGGGGAATATAAAGAATTGAGAAAATAATACATATACAATCACTGTAAAACCCATGAAATTTATGAAATTCTAAATGAATAAAAGGGATCCGTTATGTGAAATAGTAAGATTTTAAGTTAGCCAGTACAATTTTTATGACTTGTGGTTTCTAGAACGAAACCGATAACAAACTCTCACAAGTGGTTTTGGATCCGGATCTTGGCGAGATCCGATGATCCGACCCGGTTCACGAGTCCAAGTAAGGAAACCCGATGCTTTCGGGATGATAGCGTGAGATCCGAAGCACATTTAAAGTAAGCAAGTGCAAGTTTAAAACCAACGGGTGAAAAATCCACTTGAAAATGGAAGAAATCCATCAATAAGGAAAAACATCCCAATATGACATAAAAAGAATATTTTCGCAAAAGTAAACAATAAGTGGTGAAGTGGAGTTATGGTAGGACACACAGGGTTGTAGAGTTGCAACCTCAATTCAAAACCCCCTGTGCACAAATTATTTTTTTTCACAAGAAAGTGATGTTTTCTACCTTGGTGAAAAGGGTAAAAACGTGGGATTATGTTAAGCCTAAATTTTTGGCTTTTCCATCTAGCTCTACCAAGGATTGAGGAGAATCCCAGGTGACATGGAAGAGGGGTACCCATAAAGCAAATAGTGAGGGAAGTTAGAGGAAATCATGCCAAAGACAGGAGGGGGCATTGTTGGAAATAGACATCACCCACCAAAAACGTAAGATTTGGGTGAAGTTTTAATGCCTTGAAAATTTGGTAACTCCCCCCTAAATAGAGGAGTTAAATGAGAGATTTTTGGTAAGGAGTTATATTAGACGTATCTCTCTCTCTCTCTCTCTCTCTCTCTCTCTCTCTCTCTCTCTCTCTCTCTCTCTCTCACGGTGGTGGTCGACCTCCATTGTTGGACTGTGTGGACCTCCCTTGGTGAATGCGTGAACATCCATTATCGACGTGGGGTGCCGTTCTAACGAAGAGAAGGGGTTGCAGCCTTGCCGTCGTGAGACTCCAAAGAGGTAAGGAGCATTGCTATTTGTATGTAAGTGGTTGATGCCTTGTTGCACATCTATGTTGCAATATCATGGAGTTTACGCGACAAGCACCACCTGTATATAGGAATGTTTAGGGCCTCGAGATCGAGGTGGCATGAGCGGAAACACCTACTCGCCAATAGGTTAATATGTAGTGGTTCAGCCAATGGTTCTCACCCTTGGCCAACGTTGGGGCACTGTGGTGTTCTTTGTAAGGGCATTTTGTTCCTATGTGTGTGCCTGGTGATATGTAGTACTCATATCAAAACCTACAGTTCGAATCTATGTAGGAAAATGCATATATTTTTGGTGTGGGTGTTAGCCATGACGGATTCAAGATCGAAACAAAAATAAAGTAGGCGAATGGCGTGGAACCTTAAGTATCTTGGATTATTGTTCATGAAATTATTGTTTGGTTGTATTTTCTTGTTCAATACACCTTTCATACCTTGTAGATTGAATGGTTTTAATCAGGTCTGAAGTTATGTATACGTGATTGCTATTTCACATCATGGTAAAATAAAGATATATCATTCCTATTGGGTAATTCGATTGGATTCGATGTTTTTGAGTGTGGAATGCACTCATATTTATAGTTGAAAGATTCCATACATTGAGGATGAAAGGGGTGGCAAAACAGTCTATTTAGAATGATCAAAATGTTTGAAAAATAAAAAGATACACCCTTTTAAAAGTTACAGAAAATGGCAAAATTAGTCGACTGAGACAATAGTTAGTCGACTGATAATATGTTCAGTCGACTGATAAAACCTTCAGTCGACTACTGCTAAAATTTCCAGGAAACAGACATTCTGTTCAGTCGACTGATAAAACCTTCAGTCGACTCATGCTAAATTTTTTCCAGAAAACAGATATTCTGATCAGTCGACTGATAAAACCTTCAGTCGACTGATGCTAAAATTTTTCCAGAAAACAGATATTCTGATCAGTCGACTGACAAAACCTTCAGTCGACTGATGCTAAAATTTTCAGAAAATTGATATTCTGTTCAGTCGACTGATAAACGCTTCAGTCGACTGCTGCTAAAATTTTCCAGAAAACGGACATTCTGTCCGGTCGACTGATAAAAACTTTCGGTCGACTAATTTTATGATCAGTCGACTGATAAACCCTTCAGTCGACTGCTGCTAAATTTTTCCAGAAAACGAAGATTCTGTCCGGTCGACTGATAAAACTTTCGGTCGACTAATTTTATGATCAGTCGACTGATAAACCCTTCAGTCAACTTCTGCTAAACTTTTCTAGAAAACAGACATTCTGTCCGGTCGACTGATAAATTCTTCGGTCGACTAATTTTTCAGAAAAATAACGTTTTGCTTAGAAGATTTGAAGCCAAAAAGGTTGGTCGACCGGTGAGCTTATTGGTCGACTAATAAACATGAAAAATTGAGTAAAGAGTTTTCTAAAATGATTTTCGTGAAGGGTTCTTTTAGAAAAGTTTTTCTAAAGACTTTTTAGGTGAAATGCAATTGAAATATCTATGAAGGAAATAGTTTTGATGGTAAACTAAATATGTGATTCACATATGGACTTTAAGATTATGTCCAATACATGGAACACACATGATAAAGTTGGATAATGCCATGTTGCGGCTTAACCAGTGGGGGTACGAAACGTACACTCGAGCTCATAAACAAAACTGAAAATGCTGAATGTTTGAGTACTCGACACAAAGTTGAACCAGAATTATGAGAAATTGTGGTTGGTGCCTTTGAGGCATTCGATGGGTAATGTGCATATACTAAGATCAACCTGAGTATGAGTTGGGGTCTTGAAAATCCCCTGTGGTGCAATGACTTGCACATAAGAATAAAAAAAAAAAAAAAATGCACACATAACCTAAATGTGAGATTCTGGGTATACTTGAAAGATGGTATATGTTACTGGTTCCCAAGGGTTCTGGGTACATCTGAAAGAAGATGTATGTTACTGGATCCAAACAAGCAAGAATGAAAATTTATACACATATAAATTAAATATGTTGGATTCTGAGTATACCTGAAAATGGTATATGTTACTGGTTTCACAGGGCTCTGGGTACACCTGAAAGATGGTGTATGTTACTGGACCCATGGTCTACCTTGGAGATGGTAGGTGGTACAAGCTTCGTGGACATTCTTGTTCTTGTGAGAGCTAGGCGTCTCACCCTGTCCCTAGTCCACGAAGTTAGGGGACCAGGACTACCAGTATGTCCTATGTGGTAGATCCAAGTCTTCTGCAGAAGTACAGGGTGCATCCTAATTTTTGTTCTAGCCACTGGGGAGTTCTCTCTCGGTCACTGACCGTCCCCTTTGGATATCCGTACGGCTAGTCATACGGGTTATTAAATAATAGACCCCCGTATGGTCTCGGTCCGCTACGAGGTCTATGCCTGTGCGTACCTACAGGGTAAGAGTAAGATAAGCATTAAATAATTTAAGTTGACTAGAAACTTATCTCTGAAGAATTACATTCTGTTGAGTTGACTTTAGTAAAACTTGTGGAATCTACAGCTTATATTAATGTGGATAAATATACCTCTAGTTCAGTCATCCTTTGCACTGTATCATGAATTAGAAAGCATAATCATCTTCTTAGAATGTTATAAACTTTCATGCTAGTTATATCTGCAGTACTTGCACATATTTGTACACAGGTCACTGAGCACCACATATAAATATAATGCTTCTTACGCAGACAGGGGAGTCTGACCCTTCTGCTTTAAATGTTTTTCAGGTTGCAACTAATTGGAGCGTCGGGGTGTCATTTTGGATAAAGCCAAGAGATCTCATTTATTCAGTATTTTATGTTTGAACTCTGATTAGTAGATTTACAATTCTGTTATGGGATGTAATTAATGACATTAATGTTTCAATTAATGAATGGTATGTTTAGTACTTCTTTGTTTTACCCTGTAATGCGCCCGACTTGTATTTTACGCACTTACGCTATTTCAAAAAAAAAAAAAAATTTACTCTAAAATTTTTACTATAAAAGGTTGGGGCGTTACAACTTTGGTATTAGAGCAGGACTGAATAATTTGAGATCTCGGCTCTTCCCGCGACCACGATGACTCTGTAAGCATGTAGAAAAGTTGTTTTGTAATGTAGAAACAAGAAACATATGAGTGTGTACGATTAATTCACAAAATCATAACTCAGGTTATAATGAATTTTATTTGCTTAAATAGATGGCGTGGGCAAAACGTTGCAACAATATTATGGAAACTCTACATAACCTGATCGAAGTAGTAGGCCAGCAAGCTACGACAATGCAACAGATGGGCGACAATCTACAACATGTGGCCCATGAGAAGAGTACAAACGGTAGGACTATGTCCTACAAGAAATTCATGGACATGGATCCTCCTGCTTTCTCCGGAAAGACGGATCCTGAAGCTGCTGAGAGTTGGATCCGGGAGATTGAACGTATCTTTCGTGTACTGGAGGTGCCCGAGGAGCGTCGGGTGGACTTTGGGACTTATCGTCTCAAGGATCATGCTGAAAAGTGGTGGGAAACCACCAGGGCGGTCAAGTTCCAGGATGGTCCTGTATCTTGGACGGAGTTCGTAGAGGTTTTTAACGCTGCCTACTTTCCGAAGCACGAGAGGGCAAAGAAGATGCAGGAGTTCTTGGACCTACAGCAGGGTGAGATGTCCCTCGCCGAGTACATCACTAAGTTTCACAGTTTGGAACGATATTGTCCAAACGTGTATACATCGGATGAGGATCGAGCAATGAAATTTGCTCGAGGCTTGAAGGCGGGTTTGAGGAACCGTCTGTACACTAGAGGGCCCAAGAATCTCGATGAGGCTATCCAGGTAAAAGATCATTTATTTTCATGTTATAAGTTGCATCAAAGTTTACAAGGTACCGTTAACCCTTAGATTGTAATGGATTGTTCCTGTCTGTCTCGGACATACAGGTGGCGACTCTCCTTGATGACGACTGGAAGGAGGGACAAAAGTCGCAAAAGAACAAAATCGGGGTTCAGAAACCCGAGTTCAAGAAGAGGTTTGGTGGAAAATGTTTCAACCATCAAACCAAGAAACCAAGGCACGATGGAGGCACCAGACCTAAGCCAGGACAAAATCAAAGGTGTCAGAAGTGCAACCGTTTTCACCCCGGACAACAATGTCCCCGTGAGACAGGAGGATGTCTCTACTGTGGAAAAATGGGGCATTATATCAAGGAGTATCGGAAGAAGCAAGCTGATGATGAACGGCGCGGCACTGGAGGACAGCAGCCTCAACAACACCGTGCCCCACCACCACAACCTCAGGCGGCCCCACAACGCATGACAGGACGTGTGTATGCTACTACAACTGACCAACTGGAGAAGGGGGACCTTGTGCAAGGTACCGTACTTGTTTCGGGTCAAGCTGCCCTTGTCTTATTTGACTGTGGAGCTTCTCATTCCTTCATTTCATTATATTTTGCAAAACAACTTAGAATCCCCACAGAATCATTAAATCAAGAACTAGTAGTGTATAACCCTATAGGATTCAATAAAGTTTGTGTGAACTATATGCCAGAAGTGGAAGTTATTTTAGAAGAACACAATTTACCTGCCAACCTAATCATACTTGATATGACCGAATACGATGTCATACTGGGTATGGATTGGCTCTTTGAACACTATGCTAGAGTCCTCTGTAGAGAAGGAAAAGTAATTCTGTCTCGACCGGATATGCCGAAAGTGGAATTCCGATTAGCAAGGCATGGAATCAAGAAAAGGGTTATTTCGACCCTCAAAGCCCAAAAGTATCTCCGTCGGGGAGATATGGCTTTCCTGGTTAGTATGATCGGAGGTGAAACAAAACTAACTCGGCTAGAGGATTTGGAAATTGTCCGCAATTTTGCCGATGTATTCCCAGAAGAACTTCCTGGACTTCCTCCTCAGCGGGAAGTCGAGTTTGGGATTGAACTAATGCCGGGTACAAAGCCAATATCAAGAGCACCTTATCGGATGGCACCAGCAGAGTTGGAAGAACTGAAGAAGCAGTTGCAAGAGCTGATGGAGCGTGGTTTTGTACGACCGAGTACGTCTCCATGGGGAGCACCGGTCCTGTTCGTGAAAAAGAAGGACGGGTCTATGAGACTATGCATAGACTATAGAATGCTGAACCAAGCAACTGTGAAGAACAAATATCCTCTACCCCGTATCGAGGACCTATTTGATCAATTGAAAAGAGAAAAAGTCTTTTCTAAGATTGATTTGAGGTCAGGTTATCACCAGTTGAGAATAAAAGATGAAGATATCCCAAAGTCAGCATTTAGAACCAGATATGGGCATTTTGAGTTTGTGGTAATGCCATTTGGACTCACTAATGCCCCAGCGACATTCATGGACCTGATGAATCGGGTATTCAGGCCATACTTAGACTCCTTTGTCATCATCTTCATTGATGACATACTGATATACTCGGAAAATGTGGAGGAACACAAAGAACATCTGAAAATCGTTTTAGAAACCCTCCGGACACATCAGTTATACGCAAAGTTCTCGAAATGCGAATTCTGGCTTGAAGAAGTCATGTTCCTTGGACATGTGATCTCGAAAGATGGAGTTTCAGTAGATCCTGCCAAAGTTGAAGCTGTGATGAATTGGTCACAACCAAAGAATGTCAGCGAAATCCGAAGCTTCCTAGGATTAGCTGGCTACTATAGGCGATTCATCCAAGACTTCTCCCGAATTGCTATGCCAATGGCAAAGCTTCTACGAAAAGGGGTAAAGTTTGAATGAAATGATAAAAGTGAAGAAAGTTTTCAAACCCTTAAAGCTAAGCTTACCACAACTCCGGTGTTAGCCTTACCGTCTGGGAGCGGAGGATTCATGGTGTACACGGACGCTTCTGGTAATGGATTGGGGTGTGTATTGATGCAGCACGACAAGGTCATTTCCTATGCATCACGACAACTGAAGATTCATGAGAGGAATTACCCCACGCACGACCTGGAGTTGGCAGCGGTGGTTTTTGCTTTAAAGGTTTGGAGACATTATCTATATGAAGAGCAGTTCGAAGTCTTCAATGATCACAAGAGCTTGAAGTATCTATTTTCTCAGAAGGAACTTAATATGCGACAAAGAAGGTGGCTCGAGTTCATCAAGGACTACGAATTTACAATCTCGTACCATCCAGGGAAAGCAAATGTTGTTGCTGATGCTTTTAGTCGTAAGGCTGGGGGAAATCTTTCTAGCTTGGTAAATCTTGAATGGAAGATGATTTCTGAGTTCACAGAATAGAGACCTTTCTCCGATGATCAAGGCGTACTTAGGTTGTCTAGTCTGACTGTACGATCAGAACTACGAGAGCGGATCATGATTAAGCAAAAAGAAGACTCGCAGTACGGGAAGATGGAGGCATTGGCATTGCAAGAAGACACTGTTTTCCAGCGTAAAGAGGATGGAAGTATATGGTTTAAAGATCGATTATGGGTACCGAGTGATCCAGAGACCAGAGAAGAGTTATTGGCAGAGGCACATAAGAGCAAGTATACCATTCACCCGGGCAGTACCAAGATGCTCAAAGATCTTCAATACTGGTACTGGTGGAATGGTATGAAGCGCGATGTTGCAAGGTAACCAATTCACGAGAAAAATTTATGTGTTCTAATTAGGTTGTTCTTTCTATGATATAAGATCGGGATTATGCTAATTCTTGCTATCATTCTAGATACGTCGCAAAGTGCTTGACATGTCAACAAATCAAAATCGAGCATCAAAGGCCAGGAGGAACGATGCAGCTGATGGAAATTCCTTAATGGAAATGGGAACATATCACGATGGATTTTGTGATGGGGTTACCGCGAACCCGAAAGAACCATGACTCTATTTGGGTAGTGGTTGACCGACTCACTAAGTCAGCACATTTCCTACCGATGAGGAAGAATCAGTCACTTGAGAGCTTGACCGACCTGTATATCCAGGAGATAGTACGACTACATGGGGTGCCTGTCTCGATCATATCTGATAGAGACCCTCGGTTTACCTCACGACTGTGGGGGCAGTTACAAAAGGCATTGGGAACTAAGTTGAAGTTCAGCACTGCCTTTCATCCACAAACCGATGGACAGTCAGAAAGGACCATACAGACACTAAAGGACATGCTACGTGCCTGTATGTTGGATTGGAAAGGCGAATGGGATGCTCACGTGGTACTAGCAGAGTTCGCCTACAATAATAGCTACCATGCAAGTATTGGCATGGCGCCCTTCAAAGCATTGTATGGGCGGCCTTGTAGGTCACCAGTATATTGGGATGAAGTTGGCGAAAGAACAGTTGAGTCACCAATGGTACTTCAACATTACACTGAACAAATACAGAAGATACGAGATTGACTTAGAGCAGCACAGAGTCGACAGAAAAGCTATGCGGATCAGCGACGCAGAGAGCTTAGCTTCGAAGTGGGAGATGCAGTGTTTGTCAAGGTATCGCCGACCAAGAGTGTTTTCAGATTCGGAAAGAAGGGAAAGTTGAGTCCTAGATATGTCGGACCTTTCCCAATATTAGAGCAGATCGGTGAAACGGCTTATCGAGTTGAGCTACCATCTCAACTTGCCAAGATTCATAATGTATTTCACGTATCGATGTTGAGAAAATACATTCAAGATCCATCACACGTGATTCAGTTTGAGGACATCAGTGTGCAAGAAGATCTGACCGTAGAAGAGAGACCGGTCAAAATCGTAGATCGCAGTGAGCGGGTGATGCGAAACAAGATCATCCCACTAGTCAAAGTGAGATGGAGACATCAGGGCTTAGAAGAATGCACGTGGGAACCGGAAGCAGCAATGAAGGACAAGTACCCTCAATTGTTTGATTGATATGTATTACAAATTTCGCGGACGAAATTTCTTTTTAGAGGGGAAGGATGTAAAACCCGTGAAATTTATGAAATTCTAAATGAATAAAAGGGATCCGTTATGTGAAATAGTAAGATTTTAAGTTAGACAGTACAATTTTTATGACTTGTGGTTTCTAGAACGAAACCGATAACAAACTCTCACAAGTGGTTTTGGATCCGGATCTTGGCGAGATCCGATGATCCGACCCGGTTCACGAGTCCAAGTAAGGAAACCCGATGCTTTCGGGATGATAGCGTGAGATCCGAAGCACATTTAAAGTAAGCAAGTGCAAGTTTAAAACCAACGGGTGAAAAATCCACTTGAAAATGAAAGAAATCCATCAACAAGGAAAAACGTCCCAATATGACATAAAAAGAATATTTTCGCAAAAGTAAACAATAAGTGGTGAAGTGGAGTTATGGTAGGACCCACAGGGTTGTAGAGTTGCAACCTCAATTCAAAACCCCCTGTGCACAAATTATTTTTTTTCACAAGAAAGTGATGTTTTCTACCTTGGTGAAAAGGGTAAAAACGTGGGATTATGTTAAGCCTAAATTTTTGGCTTTTCCATCTAGCTCTACCAAGGATTGAGGAGAATCCCAGGTGACATGGAAGAGGGGTACCCATAAAGCAAATAGTGAGGAAAGTTAGAGGAAATCATGCCAAAGACAAGAGGGGGCATTGTTGGAAATAGATATCACCCACCAAAAACGTAAGATTTGGGTGAAGTTTTAATGCCTTGAAAATTTGGTAACTCCCCCCTAAATAGAGGAGTTAAATGAGAGATTTTTGGTAAGGAGTTACATTAGACGTCTCTCTCTCCCTCTCTCTCTCTCTCTCACGGTGGTGGTCGACCTCCATTGTTGGACTGTGTGGACCTCCCTTGGTGAACGCGTGAACATCCATTATCGACATGGGGTGCCGCTCTAACGAAGAGAAGGGGTTGCAGCCTTGCCGTTGTGAGACTCCAAAGAGGTAAGGAGCATTGCTATTTGTATGTAAGTGGTTGATGCCTTGTTGCACATCTATGTTGCAATATCATGGAGTTTACGCGACAAGCACCACCTGTATATAGGAATGTTTAGAGCCTCGAGACCGAGATGGCATGAGCGGAAACACCTACTCGCCAATAGGTTAATATGTAGTGGTTCGGCCAATGGTTCTCACCCTTGGCCAACGTTGGGGCACTGTGGTGTTCTTTGTAAGGGCATTTTGTTCCTATGTGTGTGCCTGGTGATATGTAGTACTCATATCAAAACCTACAGTTCGAATCTATGTAGGAAAATGCATATATTTTTGGTGTGGGTGTTAGCCATAACGGATTCAAGATCGAAACAAAAATAAAGTAGGCAAATGGCGTGGAACCTTAAGTATCTTGGATTATTGTTCATGAAATTATTGTTTGGTTGTATTTTCTTGTTCAATACACCTTTCATACCTTGTAGATTGAATGGTTTTAATCAGGTCTGAAGTTATGTATACGTGATTGCTATTTCACATCATGGTAAAATAAAGATATATCATTCCTATTGGGTAATTCGATTGGATTCGATGTTTTTGAGTGTGGAATGCACTCATATTTATAGTTGAAAGATTTCATACATTGAGGATGAAAGGGGTGGCAAAACAGTCCATTTAGAATGATCAAAATGTTTGAAAAATAAAAAGATACACCCTTTTAAAAGTTACAGAAAAACGGCAAAATTAGTCGACTAAGACAATAGTTAGTCGACTGATAATATGTTCAGTCGACTGATAAAACCTTCAGTCGACTACTGCTAAAATTTCCAGGAAACAGACATTCTGTTCAGTCGACTGATAAAACCTTCAGTCGACTGATGCTAAATTTTTTCCAGAAAACAGATATTCTGATCAGTCGACTGATAAAACCTTCAATCGACTGATGCTAAATTTTTTCCAGAAAACAGATATTCTGATCAGTCGACTGATAAAACCTTTAGTCGACTGATACTAAAAATTTCAGAAAATTGATATTCTGTTCAGTCGACTGATAAAAACTTTCGGTCTACTAATTTTATGATCAGTCGACTGATAAACCCTTCAGTCAACTGCTGCTAAATTTTTCCAGAAAACGGACATTCTGTTCGGTCGACTGATAAAACTTTCGGTCGACTAATTTTATGATCAGTCGACTGATAAACCCTTCAGTCGACTGCTGCTAAACTTTTCCAGAAAACAGACATTCTGTCCGGTCGACTGATAAATTCTTCGGTCGACTAATTTTTCAAAAAAATAACGTTTTGCTTAGAAGATTTGAAGCCAAAAAGGTTGGTCGACCGGTGAGCCTATTGGTCGACTAATAAACATGAAAAATTGAGTAAAGAGTTTTCTAAAATGATTTTCGTGAAGGGTTCTTTTAGAAAAGTTTTTTTAAAGACTTTTTAGGTGAAATGCAATTGTAATATCTATAAAGGAAATAGTTTTGATGGTAAACTAAATATGTGATTCACATATGGACTTTAGGATTATGTCCAATACATGGAACACACATGATAAAGTTGGATAATGCCATGTTGCAGCATAACCAGTGGGGGTACAAAACGTACACTCGAGCTCATAAACAAAACTGAAAATGCCGAATGTTTGAGTACTCGACACAAAGTTGAACCAGAATTATGAGAAATTGTGGTTGGTGCCTTTGAGGCATTCGATGGGTAATGTGCATATACTAAGATCAACCTAAGTATGAGTTGGGGTCTTGAAAATCCCCTGTGGTGCAATGACTTGCACATAAGAATAATAAAAAAAAAAAATATGCACACATAACCTAAATGTGAGATTCTGGGTATACTTGAAAGATGGTATATGTTACTGGTTTCCCAGTGTTCTGGGTACATCTGAAAGAAGATGTATGTTACTGGATCCAAACAAGCAAGAATGAAAATTTATACACATATAAATTAAATATGTTGGATTCTGGGTATACCTGAAAATGGTAAATGTTACTGGTTTCCCAGGGCTCTGGGTACACCTGAAAGATGGTGTATGTTACTGGACCCATGGTCTACCTTGGAGAGGGTAGGTGGTACAAGCTTCGTGGACATTCTTGTTCTTGTGAGAGCTAGGCGTCTCACCCGGTCCCTAGTCCACGAAGTTAGGGGACCAGGACTACCAGTATGTCCTAGGTGGTAGATCCAAGTGTTCTGCAGAAGTACAGGGTGCATCCGAATTTTTGTTCTAGCCACTGGGGAGTTCTCTCTCGGTCGCTGACCGTCCCCTTTGGATATCCGTACGGCTAGTCATACGGGTTATTAAATAATAGACCCACGTATGGTCTCGGTCCGCTACGAGGTCTATGCCTGTGCGTACCCACAGGGTAAGAGTAAGATAAGCATTAAATAATTTAAGTTGACTAGAAACTTATCTCTGAAGAATTACATTCTGTTGAGTTGACTTTAGTAAAACTTGTGGAATCTACAACTTGTATTAATGTGGATAAATATACCTCTAGTTCAGTCATCCTTTGCACTGTATCATGAATTAGAAAGCATAATCATCTTCTTAGAATGTTATAAACTTTCATGCTAGTTATATCTGCAGTACTTGCACATATTTGTACACAGGTCACTGAGTACCACATATAAATATAATGCTTCTTACGCAGACAGGGGAGTCTGACCCTTCTGCTTTAAATGTTTTTCAGGTAGCAACTAATTGGAGCATCGGGGTGTCGTTTTGGATAAAGCCAAGAGATCTCATTCATTCAGTATTTTATGTTTGAACTCTGATTAGTAGATTTACAATTCTGTTATGGGATGTAATTAATGATATTAATGTTTCAATTAATGAATGGTATGTTTAGTACTTCTCTGTTTTACCCTGTAATGCGCCTGACTTGTATTTTACGCACTTCCGCTATTTCAAAAAAAAAAAAAAATTTACTCCAAAATTTTTACTATAAAAAGTTGGGGCGTTACAATCACATCATGCACAACCATTTATGTATATTCAGCACTCCCTAAAAGGCTGACTCTAGATGCATCACTTTGAAAACAGCTGTAGGACCCTAATCCTAACTCTAGGTTTAGATCATCTTTGTCCAATCCAGTTATGCCGATATACCCAAATCGAAATCCAAGGTACGTGGCATATAATTTCAACTCCGGTTCTAAGGTAAGGTTTTCCAACATCCTTGAGCGCCTACCGATATACTTCGGACTGTGGCTCGCGGTACGTGGTAGGGGGGTGTTAACCCAAATAATTGGCCCAGTTGTGAGGCTCTGTCCCGAACTATGGTTCTGGAAGAGAGCCCAGCAACGTGAAGACCGGGTAAAGATAGGTAAGGGAGTTTTGAAAAAATGATCACATGCAAGAAATAGAGGGCTCTAAGTCCTAGAGAGATAGATTTTGAAAAACCTTTGAAGAAGCATACATTGTTTGCATTCAGATCCTAAATTGAGGAGAGTTGTATTTTGACCTAAGTCTATGTGTGCATGAAAATATCTCCTCAATCTGGTCCTACCAAACCATGCCTAGGCTATATGCAGTCAATGTCAGCTAGGTCAGAATCTAGGCTCCTAGGTTCGCATGATAGCAAAAAGTAAAGAGCTGACATTTTGTGAACATAATTTCAATAATTGAACTAAGTCAAGCACAATTTTGATCAGACAAGGACAGGTCCCATCACGGTCGCCAAACCTGTTATCGTCGCAAAATTTTTCCTGTCTTCCCTTCCTTGCGGAAGAGAGAGAGGGAACGCTTTCGCGATTCAAACTTGACCGGATTTTGGAAAATGTTTTGAAATACTCGCCTCCGTTTTGAAAATTGCGGGAAAATCCATGGGATGGGGCTCGACCTGTCGGTACAAGGTTCGACCGTTCCTGCCGCCTTTAACAGGGGTAATCGAACCAAGGACCGAAATTGTGCTTGACTTAGTTAAATCATCAAAATCATGTTCTATCCTAAATGCACAGAGAATTCAGGCATGTGCTATGAGACTTTGTAAAATATAAGTTGGAAAACTATGATGTATGCTTGGAAAACTTTGGAGTTGAAAAACATTTATCAGGAAAAAGGGTTTTTGAAATCACGGGAAAGTTCATAAAGTTGTGGGAAAATCATGAATGGATGAAAATCCTGAGAAAATGGAAAGAATTCTTGAGAAAAGGAGAAACATTTGAAGGGAAAATGCTTGTCAGGAAACACTTCAAGTTTTGACATCTTTCTTTGGAAAATGATTGAAGATTCATTAGAAAACTTTTGGGAAAGGAAAATTGAAACTCAGGAAACTGAAAACCTGAGAATCTTAGCCTTGGAACACTTAGAAATCGATTTTTTGATCTTTGAGAAAGATTGGAAAACTCTTTTTGAAAATCTTAAGAGAACAACATTTTCTAGGGGAAATCGAGGGAAAACTTTGGTTTTGGAAATCCAACTTAGAAGTTTCTTGAGAGACTGGTTTCCATGGAAAACTGTGAAAACTTAACTTGGGAAACCCGATTTTGGAAAATCCTCAGAGTTTCTTGAGAAATCGATTTCTTGAGAATGAAATTTTCTTGTGAAAATCCTGAGAAAACCAATGATTTCATGATGCAAATGATATGAGTGAATGAATGTACTTTGAAAGATTTTCTAAGAAATTTGTTGGAAAATGTGTATTAAGTCAAAATAAATCCTTCGCATATCCTGACTGTGGCCATGAATTTGTTCAGAGTTTAATTGATTTAATGCACAATACTTTGAAAATATTAGAAATATGATGTGAATTTTAAGATAGCCTAAGAGTGTAGGCTCAATGTGACTAGTAGAAAGATGATGAATCTGGGTCTCGTCCATATTCCGACTAGGGCCGTAAATATGGATTCCACCGAGTTCATCAACTCCCTAAGAGTTGGTGCATATGTCATTCGTGTATATCCATAGTGCTTTTGAAATAAAATGCATGAATCACATAAACAGGATATTGCATAAATTCAAACTATATGGTATGCATCCTAGTCTAAGCAGAAAATTAAATCACTTATTCCAAAATTTACATTATTACATCACTAAATAAATGAAATAAAAGAAATTGCAGACTCTAGCTCCTTCTTTTGAATGTCCCTGCCAAACTTGAAATAAGGTTAGCTCAAATATGTGGGTTTTTCTAAGATTTTCCAATAATATTATGAAATTATTGGACTTAATTGGATATAAACCATATTCTCATGCTTCCTTGATATTTAAAATGATGTAAATGCAGAAACTTCAGTGTAAAATAGTTTGAAATTCGAAATGGTGGTCAAAATGACCAAAATACCCCTAATTATAAAGTTATACCTTTAAAATCAGGTTTTTTTTTTAAGGAAAACTTGGTAAAATTGAGATTTCGAAATTCAAGTTGAAACAAATGATGATGAAATGCAGTATGAGACATTATGACATGCTGCTAAACACATTAGGACTGTAAAATCAGAATTTGTCATTTTGCAATTTATCCAAAATAATGAATTTCGCTTGGATCCGGGTCCCACGGGGCCCTATTTGGATGATATGGCTAAATCAAGCCTCAAATGAATTCCAAATTGTACCAAATTCAGTATGAAGCATCTACATACTCTGATAAACAGCCTAGAATGCTAAAATTTACGAAATAATATGATTTAAATGCTAAAATTTGAAGAAAATATTAAAAATGGTGGATTTCGCCTACGGGCCCGAACCAAATGCAATGCTTAATATGATAATGCAAACAATTACACCATAAAAACTTCTGATATTTTGTAGACTGCTAAAATATCCGAAATGGAACATTTTTGGTTTTTACAGCCTCAGGATTTGAGCCATGGCGAGTTCGGTAACAGGGATTTGGTTCTGACGGAGGTAAAAATCAACTTAATCTAATATAAAATACTAAAAAAATCGAAAACAGCCATGGAAATTTTTGATCTTTAACAAAGAGACTCACGACACCTACAGAGACAACTTTTATGTTCATGACTTTGGCATTTAATCAACATAAATATGGATAAAAAATATAACTTTTCATTCCTAAATCGACAAAACAGACAAATGTGACCAAACAAGTGACTGACAAGAAAAATCCGAAACAGATATTACAACTGTTCTAAAAATCACAGGCTTTTATATGCAAACAGAGGACATCTCGAACATAACATTCACTTTTTATAGATTTGGATTTGGATCAATACCCAAAGAGAACCCATCGACCTAAGTCGATCTAAAGTCTCAGAGGCCCAAATTAGGCTCTGACACGTGTCCCGCACTCTCGGATTTTTGTAAGATATAAAAAAACATCAGAAAAATTTGAGAAAATCCGGTTAACAACTAGACATCCTCCTGAGTACAGAACATCTTTCGGATCGAAAATAGGATCTCCCATGAGGGAGATCTAGATTTTACAAGTCGGAAAAGACATTTTAAAACGCATCCCGGGTAATAAAACCCGACTCACCTTTTTGAATGTTTACCTCAGTAAACAAATTCAAATCTCTCCAAATTTTTGGCACATTTCTAGGGACACCTAAGGACGCATTGCATGATTTGTTTAGAATTTTTAATGAAAATTAAATGCATGAAATGACATGTGGACTGACTGACAAAAACAGAGAACTACTGAAACTGGGCAGAATTGAAATAAATGCTAAATTAATCCTAATTAACTCATGAAGCATGCTAAATTAACGAAATAAAATGCAAATTAAATCTAGCTAAATGCATGAATGCTAAAAATCATCAAGGAAGTATAATTATATATTTTTATATTTGTCGTTTTATGAGAATAGCTCAATCCATCCCTTGGATGAGCTCTTTCTTCAAACGACACCTGAATCAAATCATGATATGAAATCAAGAGTAAAAGAGGTGCACCTTGCTTCGTTACGCAGCTTTGAAACTGTTGAAAGGGACTGCTACCAAGGGCTTCATTCGTCCTTCGATCCGGGCTTCGGATGATTCCTCAAGATCGACCCACGCTTGAATCGAATTGGCCACAGCACGAACAATGTAGGTACTTCACTGCACCTTCTCCACTGAGCCCAAGGGGGGTGTGAATTCCAAAGATTAAAATCGGGTTCTGAAGAAAGTCTAGGTCGAATTTCAAAGACCAAAAGAAGCTCCCCTAGGCTGGGCGTGGAGCCTTGTTTTTATAGATTTTTTTTGAAAAATTTGAATTTCAAACAGGCTCAATCTGAGCCCTCCATGTGGCGCCATCTAAGGGGGTGCTATTTTGATTTTTTTGAGAAAATAAAATGGGAATTTTGTGGGTGAGGCACCTCAGTAGAATTTGAAAATTTTCAAAATTAGGGTTTGCTTGATTTTCTCTGCAGGAGGCTCCCAAATTGCGCCACCTCAGGGGGTGCTATCTGGGAGTTTGAAATTCAAATTCCTAATTTTCTGAAGCTTTTCAAATGGCGCCACCTCAGGGGGTCAATTTTATATATATAAAAATAAATAAATAAAAGAAATGAAGCCAAGTGGGGCTCTGGAATGACGCCACCTCAAAAGGAGGTTTGAGGTGTAAAGTTGGAAACAGTAGGAGCATGCCATGTGGCACTACCTCTGGAAGCTCTTAACACATGTCAGAAGGACAAGAGTGAAAGAAGCAGACTGTGCCACCTCAGAGGAATTCAAATTCTACTTTTTCTGCAGGAAAGGAGAGGCTGACATGTGGCACCACCTTAGGGTGGTTCCACACTGCCATGTGGCAGAAGAACAAGACTGAAAGAAGCAAAATGCGCCACCTCAGAGGGAGGGGTTTCTACTTTTTTTTATGCAGGGAGCTCTGGACATGTGGCAGACAAGTGTCAGCTGTCTGGAGAAACCTTCTCAAATGGCGCCACCTCAGAAGGTGATTTGAATTTCAAATGGGGGGTTGGCTCTGGAGGAATGGAGGATGGACATGTGGCAGTTCCTCAGAGTGGCTCCTACAATGCCATGTGGCAGGAGGGAAAAGCAAGGAACATGTGGCGCCTTCATAGACAAAGTAGAAAAAGGTAGAACTCCAGGATTTGCGCCACCTAGCTCTTGTCTGAAAATTTTTGAATGGTTGCTTTTCTGAAGAAAGCCAAGAGTGACATGTGTTCTCTACTTTTTCTGAAGGAAGCTAAACATGACATGTGTCATCTACTTTTCTAAGAAAAGTAGGGGAAAGACATGTGTCATCCTGCTTTTTCTGAAAGAAGCAGAGATTGACACGTGGCAGAGGGAAGAGAAGGAGGTCCAAGCCATGTGGAGCCATCTCAGACAAAATGGAAAAGGTGAAGTTCAGGATTTGCACCACCTCTGGAGAGATTTGAATATTTGAATTCCAGTTTTTCTTAAGAGAGCAGGAAATGACACGTGGCATCTACTTTTTCTAAGAAGAGCAGAGAATGACACATGTCACCTGCTTTTTCTGAAAAGAGTAGAGGATGCCATGTGTCCTCTGCAGGAGACAAACTTCAAATGGCGCCACCTCAAAGGAGACAAGCCTACCTTTTCTGGAGGAAGCTAGGAGTGACACGTGTCTCCTACTTTTCTGAGAAAAGTAAGAAGAGACATGTGTCAGTCTACTTTTTTGAAAGAGGGAGAGGTTGACACGTGTCCTCTGCAGGAGACAAACTTCAAATGGCGCCACCTCAGAGGAGACAAGTTTTGCTTTTTCTGGACAGGACAACACATGACACTTGGCATCTCAGGATGATCTTTGGAATGACACATGGCGCAGGGTGAAGATGGTGGATGCTGACACATGGCATGGAATGAAGAGGGGGTCTAATGACATGTGGCGACTTCTTAAGGTAGCCCCACACTGACACTTGGCAGATAAATGGGAGGAGAGAGAAAAGACAAGTGGCGCCAATCCAGGGGACAAGGCTCCTATTTTTTTTGGGTTTTCAAAGTTCAGGTTTTTCAAAAGAAAAGCCTATGCGACACCACCTCAGTGTGGGTCCCACATTGCTTCTTTATTGAAATAAGAGCAAGACAACAACCTCTTTTTGAAATTTTCATAAAATTTGGGTTAATTGGTAAAACAAGAAATTTTGGAAAGAGTTGGCCTCCGTAGGGCGAGAATGATAGTTGAAATAGTTTGACAAAAGGGCAAAATCTGAGGTGAAGTGGTTGAAATCCATATTGAAAACTATCCAGATCATTTTCTTGAGGACATATTTTGAAATTCAGAGCCCTGGGGGTAAAATGGGAAGAATTGATAATTTTGAAGACCCAGGGTTTTGGAATCGATTTTGAAAATAGTTGAAATTCTAATCTGGATTGAAAATTTTGAAATCAAGAGTTCTGGACCTCGAAATGACATGCTGTGCAGTACAGTGATATGAGATGCTCATGCAATGATATGCAATGCCATGTCTTATGAAATGTAATCCTGAACCGGGCTTTGGGGATTCCCGTCTCCTGTCAGGAGTAGAATTTTGAACATCTGGGCTAAAAATAGAGAAATTTTGAGAGTTGCAGATGAAATTTAGACTTTTGCAAGGTCCGGGCTCAGAAAAATAACCATTTTGCCCTCTAGCGATTTCAGAGGCTGGATGCTGATGCTTGGTGGAAATGTTGGAGAGATGAATGAAAATTTGAGGTGTTTACAGCAGTCCATCCGACATCCAGTGGGATTCACGGCTCTGTATTTCTCGATTTGAGGTTAAAAACATGAATATTTCCTCAAAATTTGGATCTAAACCCATTTTCTAAAGAATTCAAACCCAAATTCTCAGAAAACACTTCTTTTGTAAATATTTTTTAAAATTTCACAAAATTAGTTTAAAATCCTTTAGTTTTTAGAGTCTTGTTTCAAAAATACAAAAAAATACAAAAAACATGAAGAAAAGAATAAAAAAATCAAAAATAGAAAAGAAAAATACAAAAGAATGGTGTAAAACCTCTTTTTGAAAAACCATCCTTTTGCTTAAAACCACCTTTTAGAGAATTTCTCAAAAGGGAGCCACCTTTTAAAAATGTCCAAAAAAACCACCTTCAGACCTCCCACGAAAAACCTCAATGGCCTCCTCCGCTGCCTAGGAGAAACCGCAAGAGAGAGCTCCATCAGCCCTTGGATCACCTTCTTCGTCTTCTCTCGTTCATCTCCAACGACACCCCCCCCCCCCCTCTATAAAAACAAACACAGAGGGGGGTCAAAAGGGGGGGGGGGGGGATTACATTCACGAATCATCTATCGGCTCTCACCCGCCCTTTCCATCACAAGCGAGTCTCCTCTCCTTGGCCCTTCGTGGGAAAAAGTTTCGGAAGAAGGGAAAAGGGAAGCTCCCTCCTCTCTCTTTCAGAATTCCAGCGCAACCAAGGAACTCCAGGCAATTCAGTAAGAGCTTTTGCGCCCATCTCCTCTCTATAACCCCCCGATTTCCTTGTTTTCCTTAATCTTTCTGCTTTTTGGCTCCATAAAACGCACCCACGAGTTGCGATTGGGTTGCTTATCGCACCATCAATCCCTCTCTCGTGTAATAGCAAAAAGGAATATCCCATTCCAACATATTTTGTTTTTGTTGTCTTTTGTATTTTTGCTATTTCATCCTCAATGCATTCCAATCCGTAGTTTATTTTTTGATTTCTTTCCTTTCTTTTGTTTTTATGATTTCCTGCTTACATATAACTTCTAATTTTGTATCTATCCCTGAGTATTGATTGCTGGGGAGGATAGATCCAGCCCGGCATTGGCCAAACCTATAGTTTGCCAAATTTGGTTTTGTCTGATAGATAATTCGGAGGATCAATCGGTCGGAAGCCCTCAGGCTTCTCTGATAAAATGAGTCTGGTTTGTAGCCTGAGCTTGTTATCCTTATTTGATGGCTCAAATGTTTTCCATTATTCGGAATATCAGGATGGAGATTTTATTGAAATCATCGTTGTCCAAGATGATCTATCGGTGGAAATTGTGGTTTGAGGTGCCGTTTCTAGGTTTCTAAGATTTGAGATGCCACCAATTTCTCTCAAATTTTGGTGGTCGGCATTCTTCATTGCAACTGTGTAGAACTTTACTATTGATTTAATTCTCTGTAAAAGGTCTGTTTTGCTTGAGTGGATTTGGCATCTGTTTTTATTAAAACATTCTCTTATTTTGCCTCTGTTCAGAATTTCTTAATTGGCTTACACTTTCTTGGTTGAATCCTTTGTTGGTACTTGGGAGCAGGAAGGCATTAGACCTAGATGATATCCTTGAAATTGTTAATAAGTATAATGCGGAATCTATTCATCATTTCATTTATCTCTTATAGTTGATTCCTCATTTAAAAGGCATCGAATAGTATTTTATTTGTTCTAGTTTATCATATCTTGTTCATTTTCATACCGAATTTCGTTACATGTGATTATCCATGATATTTGTAAAGTTTACTTCCTGGATATCCTTCGCTTTAGTATCCCATCTTGTTCATCTGTGATTGTCATTTCGATATTATCACTTTGATTCCCTGTTTGTATTAGATTTTCTGCTCTGATAGTTTGGTTTTTCCCCTTTTCGTATATCAATTTCTTGTCCTATGTTTAGATTGTCCGTTACAGGTGACTTCTTATGTGCATTCCTGGTTCCCTGTATTATTTTCCCAATTCATATTTGATTCCCTGTACATTGCACCATATATGTTTAAAATTTGTTAAATGATGGTATTTGGATGATCTTTTATCTGATTTTCATCTTATGCATCGTATCAATTTGAATACTCAGTGGTATTCACTCAACTGCACTGATTTGGTCCAGCAATTCTGGTTTGATACGGTGATAGGCATAAATTTTAACAGTAATCTCAATGAATGTCATATATGCCCTACCCCACCACAGCATACCGTTATCAGGATTTCCCCTGTACATAAGGTACGTCCAGCATCAACCCATGCATCATTGCTCCATTTTTTATTTTACTGCTTACAAGGAAGTATCTCCATGATCTTCACCTAGCAACCTATACCCCTTCCTTGCCAGCAATAAACCATAGTGAAGATGGGTCATTACAACACTAGAGATCATCACCTAAAAATTTCCAGTAGCCAGTTAAAATTCAGGGATATGCCAAAGTCTTAATGGTAATCAATGGTGGGAGCAAGCAAATTTTTGGAGTGAATAAAATGTGACATTGGAAGGTTTCTTTATAGCAATGAAGTTGAAAGGAGGGCTTACGAGCCCTCATAAGGTTGAACAGTTGGTTTCTTTGATAAATCAGGATATAGTTCAAGGTAATGAGGCAAAATTGACATCGGCATTAGTTCATTATGACAAACACCTTATCTGTTACACAGAATTGTAATTGCCTAAGATAGTTCATCTGATTAGGTGATGTGAAATCATTGGACAATTGGTTCCAAGAGGTTCAGAGTTGTGAAGTTAGTGGCATTGATATGCCAATGGAAAGCTAACGACTGTAGTTCCAGAAGCTCCCATGGGATCAAAGAGGGTTGGAATCATGTGGAATTGGGAATACTGTTTTATATCTCCTTTTTACATGAAAAATTTGAGATCCAGAGCCAAGCAAACTTGACTTCTGGTTGAGAAATTTGTGTTTATGGAATCATCACAAGAGAAGCAAATCGAGCCCTCATCACCTGTGCCGCGGAATCCTGTCTCATCAGTATCTTCTGATGTTATCCTCACCGTGTCAGCTCAATACCATGCTTGCACCCACAACACCCTTTGCTGGCATTCGTAACACAACACCCAATATTCTCTGCACTTGTACATTCACCCACCTAAGCACTCACAACAATATTCGGTATTGCTGTAAGCACTTATAACAATACGTTGCATTGTTGTAAACACTTATAGCAATGCTTGGCATTGCTGTGATATCCCAACACCCACAGCAATGCCTAGCATTGCTGTAACTCCCCATCATTCACAAACATTAAACATCATTTCACCTGTACCTTCACTCAGCCCTTGCAATGCTATCATCTGCATCTATACCCCATCGATGTTGTGTTCACCATCTACTACATTTCACCCACATACATATACTCTCATACCCATTTCTCCTATATGTATTTCCAGGTATATACCTTTCCTTCAATGGCACATGCATGCATATATATATATATATATATGCATTTCTTTTATTAGCATTAGTATGTGTGTTTGTATATAACATCACATTTAGCCATATACGTTTGTGACGTAATGCTTTTCATTGTCTTTGGCATTCTTGATGTATGCTAACCTCCTTTGTTTTGTAGGAAATGTAAAAAAAAGGAAGGGAGAATTGTTTATTTCCTTTCGTAGCTTAGAAACTATAATTTCAATTTTGATTCTAACATTGTAATGGCTAGATCATAATGAGAATTTACATTCCTTGCACTAGATTAGAATGTATGAGCAAGCACATCTTCTAGAATTTCACATCATTTTCTCTTTTATTTCAAAAATTCATGAATGGGAACACGAATAGCATGTGCACCATTTTAATAAAAAGTGATTAAATCCTAAGTTGACAATTTGCATCAATGGCCATAGTCAAGGTGTGAACAAAACTTAGGATTTTTATCTTTTTTGGAATAACATTGGATCCACACTGGATCTCTTTTAAAAAATCATCATATTTTTCTAAATATTTTCTTCCTTCATCAGAGTTTAACTTAAAATTAACTCAAAATATATATCAATGGCCATAGTCAGGATATATTGAGAGTTAATTTCATTTTAAACTCTATAAATGCACCAAAATGTGTTTTATTCTTCACTTGAATTCAAATATGATTATTATATAATACATTTTATGACCATAGTCAGAAATGTATTATATCTTCAATCTTATTTCACTTAAAGAATGAAATATGTTTTTCAAACCCAATTTCAAATTCTTTAATTCATTTCATCATTTAGGATAGAATTACATCATATTCTCAAAATTCTTTTTTTGAAAATTCAAGTGATTTTGAGATATATTTTCAAATATCTTCTTCATTTCTCAAATCAATCTTCAATTTCTATTTTCAATTCATCTTTCTATCTCACTTCAATATTCAATATTCAAAATTCAATTTCAAAGTCCAATTTGACTCTGAAATTTCAAATTCATTTCTATATTTCCAAATTCAAATCAAAATTCAAAATTCAATTCAACTTTGGAAATCCAAATTCATTTCCAAGATTCAATTTTAAATTCAAATTCCATACTTCAGATCATATTTCAAGGTTCAATTTAACTTTGAAATTCCCAGATTCATCTTCTTATTTTTAAATTTAAGTTTAACATCAAATTTATTCTTTATTTTCCAAAATCTCCAAAATTCTATCCAATTTCAAACTTTGAGTCTTGATTCTTAATTCAAAATCAAAGTTTTGAGATTGATTATGAATCTCAAAATTCGATTTTTCCTAAGCTTAAAGCCCACTTTTAAACTCAAACTTGGATTTCCAAAATCTAGATCCATCTTCAAATTCCAATTTGGATTTTCAAATTCCAATTTGGATTTTCAAAATCCAAATTCCATCTTGGCTTCTAGATTTAGAACCCAATTCCACCTTGGATTCAAATTTTCAAATCCAGTCCCATTTAGGATTCCAGATTTCGGATTCAACTCTATCTTGGATTCTAGACTTCGGATCCAATTCCATTTAGTATTCCAGATTTCGAATTCAACTCCGTCTTGGATTCCAGACTTCGGATCCAGTTCTGTTTAGGACCCCAGATTTCAGATTCAACTCCATCTTAGATTCCAGACTTCGAATCTAATACCATTTAGGATCCCGGATTTTGGATTCAAATCCATTCTGAAATCCAGATCTAGAATCCAATTCTATTTTCAAATTCCACCTATGTCCAAGATCCATTCTAGCTTCAGATTTTAAATCTGGAATTCAATCCCATTTCAAAATTTCCATCTTAAATTCGAATTCTAGATTCAAAATCAAATTCAAAGTCCATTCTGACTTTGAAAATTCATCTTTACTTCAAAGATTCTATCTCAAGTTTCAAAATCTCTTTTTCTCGTATTTTCTTAAAGTTCAAAGTCCAATTTCTAAACTCAGATTATTCCAAGACTTAGAACTTCAAATCTTCTTCCAGATTTATTTCAAAATCCAAGTTAGATTCAAAATCTAACTTTTTCAAATCAATTTCAAACCTTTAAATCATTTCTTCACTCCATTATCAAATTTATTTCAGAATCACTTGGAAAATCCTGAATTTCTAAAATTGTTTTCTCAAAAGCATACATTTCTGCATTCGCATTACATAAGCATGATTCTTTGTGCATTTTTAGAATAAATTCTTAGATGATATTTTAGGCAAAGCAAAAGGTATAAATTTGATCCTTGGTTCGATTACCTCTGGTAAAGGCGCCAGGAACGGTCGAACCTCGTACCGACGAGCGAATCTCGTCTCTTCATTTTTCTCACAAATTTTTAAAACGACGGCAAGTAATTTTCAAAACATTTTCAAAATTAAGGTCAAGTGAGGCCTTTGCAAAAGAGTTCTTCTATCTTCATTCTTTTCTCTTCTCTCTTCTTTTTTGTCTTTTGTTTCCCCTTTAAAAAGGGAAATAGAGGTTAGAAAGGAAAAGAAAATGAAGAGAATGAATGCGAGAGGAAAATTTTTGCAATGATCACAGAAGTTAGCGACCAAGATGGGACTCGTCTCCGTCCAGTCGAATTTGTGCCTTTTTGCTTTGCTTTGATATTATCTAAGTCTTTATTCTTCAAATGTCAACTTCATTTTCATGCAAACCTTAGGAGCCTTGACTCTGTCTTAATGCTGACATAATGCATATAGGGTTTAAGTATGGTTTGGTAGGACTATATTGAGGAGATATATCCATGCTCACTTAGACTTAGGTCTTAAATACAACTCTCCTCAATTCTAGGGATTGAATGCAAACAATGTATGCAAGTGTATGCTTCTCTTCATTTAAATTCTATCTCTTTAGGACTTGCATTAGAGCCATCTAATTTACTGCATGTTGAACATGTTTTCAAAAACATCCCTACCTATATTGTCCCGGTCTTCACATTGTTGAGCTGTCTCACTGAACCATAGTTCGGGAGAGAGCCTCACAATTGGACCACTTATTTGGGTTAGCGCCCCCCTACCACGTACCTAAGGGTCATAGTTTGAGGTATATCGGTAGGTGCTCAAGGATGTTGGGAAGTCATTACCTTAGAACCGGAGAAATATTTCATATGCCATGTACTTCGAGCTTCGGCATGAGTATATTGGCGTATCTTGGATGGAATCAGATGATCTAAATCTTAGAGTTAGGATTAAGGTCCTACAAGCCATTTCAAATATTGCATTTGGAGTCAACTTTAGGGAGTGTTGTTTGTACAACTACAATTGTGTGATATTTTATATTTTCCTTGTATTTTCCAAAACCCTAGGTATATTATTCAAAATTTCCTCCTTGTTTTCAAAAAACCCAGGTGTATTTTCCTTTTTCTTCTTCTGATTTCTTCAATTCTTTTTTTATCCTACCTGCAATTCTTCAAATTTAAAATCTTTACCATCTATTTTCAAATTCTTTTTTCTCCTATCTTTCCAATGTATCTTCTGATTCTATTTCAAAAATTCTTGTTTACCTTTTCATAAATGAAATCTCTTTTCGTCAAGAGATATCCTTTTTAAAATAGCATTTTCTTCATATTTTCAGTTGTTTATTCCTTCCCATGAAGTAACAACGCAATTGTCACGAATCCTATGACGACTCAATCCCTAGTAATGGGATATCATTTTGTCAACCTATCTAACCTGATTCCTTCTCTTGTCAAAACTTCTCCCAAAATTTCTTTAGTCTAAACCCTCCCTTTACTCCACAGAAAAATATGGTTCAGACGAGGACTAAAAAGGAAACGATTCCTCAGCACAGCGACAGTGAGATCGAAGGAATGGACTCTTCTAAGGCATCCAGAGGACAAAACCAGAACAAGGGAGATGATATTGATCTCGCTATGTATGGTCTATTTCAGAAGATGATGGCCAGGATGATGTCAGAGCAAGCCGAGGCTAGTCTGAAAAAGGTAGTCCCTAAGAGCAAACTGAAAAAAAAAGCTGCGAAAAAGCATGTTAGGATCATCAAAAAGAAAGTGCAGTCAGACAATACTTCTGAGGGCACTGAGTCAGCAAAAGAAGAAGAATTGAAAGAGGAAGAACAATTTGTGTTCAGTCGAAATCCTCCGCGACAGTTTGTGAAAATAGCAACTGAGGAGCCCGAATTTGTAAACAAGCCTTCTCCAGCTGAGGATCCGATGCACGAGCAGTTGAGGAAAATGACTCGAGCAATCAAAGATATTCAGGCCAAAAGTAAGAGCAAGCAGACCTATACTGGCGAAGATTTCTACGATGGCCTCGACGGGGATGATAATCTGGAGAACCTTCCCCGTAAATTCCTCAAGTTTGACAGAACCGGTAATCCAAAGGCTCACTTGGCCACATTTTACGCAGAGTGTAGCCGGTTCAGGAAAGATAATAGGGCCTTGCTCATTTGCTTTCCTCGCAGCCTAGAAGGTACAACAACCAGGTGGTATGCGGACCACATCAACCCTATCAAGCTACGAGAGCTCGATAAAGTAGTGAACTTATTCATCGAGCGCTTCATGTTTAATGTTGAGGCCTCGCCCACTCTCAATCATTTGTATAATCTGAAGCAGCATGAGAGCGAAAGAGCGGGAGAATTCATTCATAGGTGGAGAAGCACCTGTAACAAGATGAAGGTTCCCATTCTAGAGGAGCATGCATTGCAGATAATCCTCAACAATTTCTCTCAACCCTTGAGGAGCCTCATCGCCACTTCTTCAGCGAAATCCTTCATCAAATTGATTGAGTGAGCCGAATGGCTCGAGTCAGGAATGAAAAATGGGCTCTACGAGGGCATGCCTTTGGTCAAGAATACCCAAGATCAGAAAAAGAAGGCACCATTCACTCACTCAGCTGATACCTCCGACAATGATCATGACAACAGCAGTAGAAGAAACAAAAATAACAGTAAAAGTGGCCAGAACCACAGTGCAGTTCAAGGGAAAAGGTCTTCCAAGCAGAATGACAAGCCGTCTCAGTCTAACTTTTCGTAAAAGGAAAAATAAAGCGTGAAGGTTGGAGTAATGACCGCGAGTTCACTCCTCTGAAATAATCGCTCGAGGAAGCCCTTGAATTCATGCTTACCAAGGGATTGGTAAAACTCCCAAAGGCCACGAATCCTCCCACAGTCATGGAAAGGTTCATGAATCAGTTCTGCAAGTTCCATCAGGCAGTGGGGCATGACACTGATCACTGTTTTGTCTTTCAAAACATTGTCCAGGAATGCATTGACAAAAGTCTCCTTGTTGAAGACGAAGAGGAAGACGAGTTGGCCATCATGACCAAGCCTTTCCCAGACCACTCAGAAAATTGATCATGCCAAAGTTTCCTGTTTTCTTCCTTTTTTTGCCAGTAAGGGCCAGTCAGCCCAGTTTTTGTGACCCTTTGGTCAAGTACTTGTGAATATACAATCTTTTGTTATCAGCTTCACTTATCAATGAAATGTCAATTTTCTTCATATCTTTGATATCAAATACTTCTTTCCTTTGCCACACTAGGGCATTTTGTTTTTGAAAAATTGTATTTTCATTTCAAAAATCTTCTTCGTCATCGGCTTATAATAAGTCGCATTAAATTCTTATTCTTCTCAAAAGGAGGGACGATCCCGACATCATTCATGAAAGAAATGATATTACCTATGAGGGTTTTTCAAAATCGTGAAATTTTGAAATTTTTCTGCAAAATCTTCGTTATGATCGCCAAGGGTTCAATATTTTGGTCCAGTCTTTTTCAAAAACCAACCCTTGTGTTGATCTTATTTTCCAAAATCGGTTTCAAACCATTGTCTTCAAAAATCAACCCTTGTGTTGATCTTAGTTTCCAAAATTGGTTTTTAATCATCATCTTCAAAAATCAACCCTTGTGTTGATCTTATTTTCCAAAATCGGTTTCGAACCCTTGTCTTAAAAAATCAACCCTTGTGTTGATCTTATTTTCCAAAATTGGTTTCGAACCATCATCTTCAAAAATCAACCCTTGTGTTGATTTTCTTTTCCAAAATCAGTTTTGAACCCTTGTCTTCAAAAATCAACCCTTGTGTTGATCTTATTTTCCTAAATCGGTTTCGAACCCTTGTCTTCAAAAATCAACCCTTGTGTTGATCTTATTTTCCAAAATCGGTTTCGAACCATTGTCTTAAAAAATCAACCCTTGTGTTGAGCTTATTTTCCAAAATTGGTTTCGAACCATTGTCTTCAAAAATCAACCCTTGTGTTGATCTTATTTTCCAAAATTGGTTTTGAACCGTTGCTTTCACAAATCAACCCTACTATTGATTTTCTTTTTCAAAAATAGGTTCGAACCATTTGCCTTCAAAAATCGACTCTCATGTTGATCTCTCTTCAGAAATCGACCCTCGTGTTGATTCTTCTTCAAAGATCAGCCCCCACGTCAATCATTCTCCAAATTTAACCTTGTGGTTGATTTCCTTCCCAAAAATGATTTTTCACCTGTATTTTAAATGAACATTCTCCTCTCACTTTAAAGATCCCATATGCAGGCAGGATCAGACAAAGTCTTTTTCCAATCTTATCAATTTTCAGTTAATCTTGTCATCTTTATTAGTTTTATCTATTTTTATTCATTTATCAATTTGATCAAATTTTCATCAATTTACTATCAATTTCATCAAATTTTATCAAGTTTTATCAATTCTTCATCAATTTTATTAAATTTTATTAATCTTTATTCTTTTACCCTTTCAGGTTAAGGGATAAATTTGATGCCTCTTTCCCATGAGGTATTCCTTTAATTTTTTTACCCTTTCAGGTTAAGGGATTAACTTGATGTTTCTTTCCCATAAGGTAATCCTTTATTCTTTTTCCCTTTCAGGTTAAGGGATAAACTTGAACCTCGGCCTCCAAGGTATTTTCTTCTTTCCCTTTCAGGTTAAGGGATAAACCTGAACCTCGGTCTTCGAGGTACTTGCTTCTTTCCCATTCAGGATAAGGGATAATCCTGAGACCCCTCATAGGAGAGATATTTCTACCTATGAGAATTCTTTTAAAAAAATAATTTTCTTCAATCTTTCTTGATTTTGTAAGTTTTTATCAATTTATTTTCATTAATTTTCCTCAAATTCCATTCTTTTTACCCTTTCAGGTTAAGGGATAAACCTGATGTCTCTTTCCCATGAGGTATTCCTTATTCTTTTTCTCTTTCAGGTTAAGGGATAAACCTCATCCTTCGAGGTGTTCTTTTTCCCTTTTAGGTTAATGGATAAACCTGAACCACATCCTGCGAGGTTCTTCTTCCTTCAGGATAAGGGATAATCTTAAAGTCTTTTATCATCAATTTCCATCAAATTTCCACCAATTTTTCACCAGAATTTTGTCAGTCTCTATCAATTTTTTTCTTTGTTAATTTTTATCAATTTTATTGATTCTTTATCAATTTTCATCAATTTTATTGATGCTTCATCAATCTTTATCAATCTTTTCTTTTTAAGGGATAATCCTGAAGATCCCGACAATCATTTCCACTTTGATTTCCAAATGTCTTGAAAATACTGGTATCCTTTCCAACTCTCGGTCAGAAAAGCCAGAGCTCGTGCTGGTGCATTTTCAAAATCCAGTGCTCGTACTGGTACGTTTTCAAAATCCAGTGCTTGTACTGTGCAATTTCAAAACCCGGTGCTCGTACTGGTGCATTTTCAAAATCCAGTGCTCGTACTGATATATCTTTCAAAAATCTGGCACTCGTACTGGTGTATTTTCAAAATCCAGTGCTCGTACTGGTGCATTTTTAAAATCCAATGCTCGTACTGGTATGCTTTCAAAATCCAGTGCTCATAATAGTACATCTTTCAAAAATTAGTGCTCATACTGGGGCATTTAAAAAAAAAACTAGTATTTGTACTGATGCATCTTCAAAAATCCAGAGTTCGCAACTGGTGCATTTTCAAAAATCCAGTGCTCGTACTGGTATATTTGCAAAAATCCAGTGCCCGTACTGGTATGCCTAGCGCTCGTGCTAGTATCTGGCTGACTGATCAGTTGGCCCCCAAGGTTCAGTCTTCGCACTAACCATTCCTCAAAAATCAAAGCTCTAATTCCAATTTTGACCTTCAGGGTCATCCAATTCTCAATTCCAAGCCTTTGGGTTACAACCTTCATCAATCTTTACTCAATTTTCCTTAATTTCTGTAAATCTTTCATCAATTTCTATCCCTTCTCATCAACTCTCCTCAATATTATTCAATCCTCATTTAGGATAAGGGGATAACCCTGAAATCAGACCACATACAATTAACCATGATAGTCTTCTTCATTGCAAGTCAAATAATCCAGTCCTCGCACTGGTCATTCAAAAAAATTTCAATCCCTGTCCTCGCACTCGCGATTTTCAAAAATCAATCTTCTGATTAAAGACTCTCCTTTGAGATTCGAGCTCGACTCAAACTTCCAGTTTTCCTTTGAGATTTTAGTTTCAACTCAAACTTATCAAATTCTCCTTTGAGATTTGAGTTTCGACTCGAACTTCCAATTTTTTTCATTGAGATTCAAGTTTTGACTCAAACTTTTTAGTTTTCCTTTGAGATTCGAGCCATGACTCGAACTTTCCAGCTTTCCTTTGAAGATTTGAGTTTTAACTTGAGTTTTCTTTCCTTCAAAATCTGAACTTTCAAGTTTTCCTTTGAAATTCGAGCCCTGACTCAAACTTTCTAGTTCTTCTTTGAAGATTTGAGTTTTAACTCGAGTTTTCTTTCCTTCAAAATCTGAACTTTCAAGTTTCCCTTTGAGATTCGAGCCCCGACTCGAACCTTCCAGCTTTCCTTTGAAGATTTGAGTTTCGACTCAAATTTTCTTTCCTCAAAATCCAAGTTGGTCTAGTTTTCCTTTGAAGATTTGGGTTTCGACCCGAATTTTTTTTCCTTAAAAACCAAACTTCCTAGTTTTCTTTTAAAAGCTTGAGTTTCGACTCGAATTTTCTAGCTTTCCTTGCAAAATCCGAGTTTTGATTCAGATGTTCTTTCAAAACCAGCTGGATTTTGAAGGTAAGCCCAACACATTCTTAAAGAACATTTTTCTAGCAGTAAGGCAATGGAAATATCCTGGGCGATAAAAGAATCTACCCAATCCATATCTCCTCAGTCATTTAAGTTGCAAATCAAATATCTGCAAAAGGGATCTCTCAATTGTCGTCAAGATGAAGACGAATATGCGAGCTAGACCCCCGGGGCCAAAGAAGATTTGGATCATCTCTGAGATGAAGGAGTTTGTGACAGATCTTTCCAAGGAAAGTTCAGATCACCATCAAGATGAAGTCGACTGTGATGAACCTCCCGATAAACCCTAACGGATATTTGATTTCTGCTATCATTTAGAGATTTTTGACCAATGAGCCAATATCATCAGTATATTTCCTGAGAAAAAGAAGGATCAGAGCATCTCCAAGATGAAGGAGTTTGTGACGTACCCTTCCCAAAAAAAAAAGAAAAAGTCTGGACATCTCCAAAATCAAGGATGATGTAATAAGCTTCTCCCCGAAACCCAAGAAAGCTCAGTGATAATGCATGAAATGCACATCATGTTAGCGAGTTATTCATGCATTTTATGGTGAATTTAAGGTTTAAAACCCATGTTTAGATGTATTTGGATGTCAAGGGGTTGTGGTTCGAATCTCAGAAAAATCGGAGTTAAAATGAAAGAGTTATGGCTATTTTAGTGTTCAGGCATGGATTTCGAGGTGGATCGGATCCATATCCGACCCAATTAGAATGTTTTGGACCTTGGACCAATCATTAGAGAGCCCAAATCCAACCCACACGCATATCCATACCCAATTACAAAAGATTTGCAGAAACCCCCCCAAAAAGTGGCGCATAGAAAATATATTTTTTATAACACTGTTTTTGCAAAATACCAAAAAGTATAAATATACTTTTAGGCTGAGCCCTAGACGTCTTTGGAATTGGAATTGATGCCCCCATTGTGATTCTCACTCCAGCCCCCTTCCAACCTCTCATCTCACATCATTTGCCTTGAAGATTGGGTTTTGCTTGAAATTCAAGCATTGCTTTATCTCCCGTTTCAACTCTTTTCGTTTCTTTATCTCCCTTGTTGGTATTAACCATTGTTTTGCTGTGTTTTTGCAGGTGTAGCAGAGGTGGAGAACATCTATCTTGCGTGAAAGTGTGAAACACTCCAACAAGATGAGCCGACCCTACCTTCATCCGGTTTTCTAATCCCTCCGATCGTGAATCAGCATCTTTTCCATCTTCGGTGGATCTCCAATGTGTTGCAACTGAAAAACCCTGCTCGTGGTGATATTCCAGCATCCTCGAACAATCTGGGACGTCAATCTAGAGCCATTGTCCACTCTCTTCTTCCCCACAATCGTCGGATCGCCCTGGAGGTAGGTCTTCTTCTTCCTTTTCTTCTAGTTAAAACCCAAATCGTGTGTGCTCGTTTGTCTTGTGTTATTTTCTGTTCGTGTGCTGTGTTTTTATCTTTCTAACCTTAGTATAGCTTGCGTGCATAGACCAGCACGGTAGATCTAGGTTTTTCTTCATTTTTTATATGTTTGATTGTTTAGTTTTTAATCGTTTTAGCCCCAAAACGTGGAAATCGACTAGATCTTGTTCTAGCCGATTTTTGTTGCTTTTCATTTCTGGTTTTCTGTGTTAGTTTATCAGAGAAAATAGATTTAAAAATATATTTTATGCCCAGGATTGTCATTGGATTTGTTTTAGGGTCTTGTTCGAGTCAACACCCAAGAATCGACGAGATTCATCCTAGTCGATCTTGGTATTGTAGTGTTTATTTGTTCCAGATTTTTTTCTGTAGGTAGAAGTGGTTTTTAGATGTTGTTCAAGCTGTGTCCAGTGAGAGTTAGTTAAAGGTTTAGATTGATTTGGTTCTAGGTATGTCGTGTTGTGAACACCCCAAATTTTTCAAAGTTTTGTAAAAATGACCGTTTTGCCCCTAACCCCATTTTCTGAGAAAATCAAAGCAATTTCAAAGCTAAAGTTCAGATTTTCTTAATTAAATTCCATATTGGTATATTCAAAATTAATCCCGGATCCGAATCCAGTACTTTAAATCCATATTTCTTCAAAATCCGGATCCAAACCCATTTCTGAAGAAATTTTCTCAAAATAACTTTTAAATTCTCAGAAAAAATCCCTTTTTGTAAATATTTTTGCAAAAACACAAAAAAATTAGTTTTAATCTTTGTTTTCTCACAAACTTTAGAATTTTATCCTAAAAATACAAAAAAATGAAAAAATCACGAGGAAAACAAATAAGTTTAAGCTTTTAAAATACAAATTTTGCTAAAAAACTCATTTTGTAAAAACACTTTTCATAAAAATCTTTTTCGAGGGAGCCCCCTCTTCGTAAAATCCTAAAAGCAATAGGGGCCCCTTTCGTAAATTTGTTTCTTAGGGTTTCTTTGGAAAACCTTCGTAAGAAAAAGAGGGGGGGGGGACTCTTTCGCAAAAACCCTCCCTCCAGAAGAACCTCCAGGCTCTTTTCTCCTCTCTCCATCGTCTTCCCCCTCTTCCGCCCATCCTCCTCAAGGCTCTCCTCTGCCCTCCATCACCAACAGACTCACGAACCTTCCTCTCCTTCCTTAAAAGGAGGCACGCAGGGCTCCCTTATCCCATCCGTCATCACCTCTGCACCACCCTTCCCCTTTCTACTTCTTCACGATTACTTTTCCCCTCTCTTCTTCAGGAATCGCGTATCCCCCAGCATCCCTCTTTCATACTTCCTCTTCTTCTTCCTCCTCTGCTCCTTCTTCTTATTCTCTGGGTTTTTCTTTCATCTAACTGGAGGAAGCCGACTAGGAAGCACCCGCAATTACAGGAACTTCAATTTCCGAAGCAACAACTACAGCAGACTGAATAAAGTCGACTGATTCCCAGAAATTACAGGTAAGTAATCCTTCTCCCACTGATTCCTTCAAAATCACTCTTTGCCCTTCATAAAAACCGCCTTGTTTTCCTTAGTTTTTCGTGTTTCTCTCTGTCGTTTTCCTCATTTTTTTTTACAAGGCATAAGGGTAGGATCGACCTGCCTGTAGCAGGAAAGATCCACCCTACGCGACATCAATGGAATCTACTGATTCCCACATTTTTTTTTATTACTTCTTCATTATGTATTTCATCGGTTTTCTCTAGTCTTTTCCTATTTTTCGATTCCTGTTTTATTCCCGATTGCTTTGATTTTTGCTTGATTTTCTTTTATATTTCGCCTTGATTCCCTATTTTGATCCCCATTTCTTTCGCCATCATCCGTGCAGGAGTGTTATTATCGACATTTTTCTTGGTTTTATATTTCAAGTCATATCAGATTTGCTTGAATACCCGAAACTTGCTATCAATGCCAGTAGGTTTGCATTTGCTTGTTTTTTTTTCTCTTCTCTTTTTCCCGTTTGTTCTTGTTCTTTCCTTTCTTTCATCACTTAGATTTAGTTTCCACCACCATATTATGAGTTAGCATAGCGTCACCAATATTTGATCTGTTATTGGTTTCATAACACTCGTTTAACTTCAATAGGCTGAATTGGTACTGTCTGTACGTTGAATCTTATTTTCCTTATCTCTTTATATACTATGTGATGAACAAATCCCTTGGTCGAGCATGGATTCGTTATTGCCTTTTCCAGCTCCTGATTTATTCCAAGCTATGCTTGCGTTCTGTGTTGTTCGTTATTTCATATCCCCTACGTTCATCAATGAAGTTTCATCATTGTGTTATATTAGATCTTGATGCTTTCAGAATTATCGTGGGTATTGATTCTCTGCATTTTAAGGTATTAAGCATTTCTGATATGTTGGTTTCTGCATATTGATCAATCATCCACACCACGTCTGGGAACTGGTAAGAACCTGAGTCTTTGAACTCTGACATAAATTAATTGATCCTTATTTGTTCTTCATATGATGATCATCTAGCTAAGCACAAATCTGATGGTGTTGCAGTAGGTATTTTCTATGTTTACATTTCTCTGCAAGTTCATTGTTCATGATTGTCATAATTTTACATTTTGATCTAACATTCTGTTCATATTTAGTAGAGTTTTAATACATCCTTGGTACTAAAAAAAAATGGACTCGTGTTCAATTTACTTCTAAATGAGATGTTTCTTTCATATTTGATTTTATCATGATTTTAATCCCTGCATATTTTGCATAAATACCTCGTGTTTATCATATCCAGTTCTGTATTAAATTGAATCCCGATGATTCATTCAAGAAACATGATTTTATTATCCTCCTTATTTCGTTGGTGTACCGTTGCTTGCTCTGTAGTTTCAAGTCTGGGCTTCCAAGTGAAGGTACATTGTAACATAGGTCTGTTGGTGTCTAGGCACTGCTTCTACCAATTCTTCTTAATTTAATAAATCTAGACTCACTGCTAACCTGTAGGTATTGGAATACCAAGTTGTTCAATGATGCAGGATTCCAATGATATCAGGTGGCTCATATGGATCTTGGAAAATAAAAATAGTCACTCCTTGATGAATTACCAAGGTCTGGTGATTCGATACCATTGAATAGCCGTTATGATCCAATATCCATGTCTGGCTCCAAGCTGCCAATTAAGAAGGGCAAAGTGTTTTGGTTGGAGCTGATCAATTTAGGCTTGCTGGGTATCCCCTGTGATACCCCAGGTAAGTGTGTTATCACAGATGACGATCTCAATAAATAGTTTATGTGTATAAATTTATTGTGGCTACAGTAACTGTTAAATTGATCCACTCATTTGCCACATACTTGCACTCCCCTATGAATTGCACTATTCATTATAAGCATTGATTGTTTTTAGGGAAATGAATTGACAAGTTAATTTCAGATACATTATTGATATGATTTCCAGTTGCCTTAGTCATTAGTTGTATCATGGAATGACTCTGAGTTGATATCTCACCTGTTGCCACATTCACACACTTTTTCACAGCATCCATATCACATCCACCTTCACCACTACTTTGAGATGTTTGATAAATCAGAGGCTACTTATTTATCTGAGATCCCTCCAAAGGTGTTGACACACGAGCCTTCTCTAAGTTCACCCATGTTTTCCCCTGTTCCTAATCGTCAACCAGTCTACATTCCAAAGAAAGAGCAACACCATCCATATCGCCTCACATTAGTGCCAGGAAGGTTCTTCCTCAATGCTCTGAAGGTTCAGCTACAAAGAGATGGAGAAGCCGTGAAAAGGATGGATAAAATCTCAGAGCAAGGAGAGGATGAGTTTTGCAGAGAGATGGAACTTCTAGGCAGACTACATCATCGTCATCTTGTTGCTTTTAGAGGTTTCTGTGTTGATCAAAATGAGAGGTTCTTGGTGTATGAATATATGCAAAATGGAAGCCTGAAGGATCATCTTCAAAAAAAAAAAAAAACTCCAATAAAGCCGGAAGACAAGAGTCCAGATTGCCATAGATATGGCCAATGCTCTGGAGTACCTTCATTTCTATTTTGATCCTCCTCTCTGTCATAGAGACATAAAGTCTAGCAATATTCTGCTGGATGAGAACTTTATTGCAAAAGATGCAGACTTTGGCCTTGTACATGCTGCAAAGATTGGTGCAGCCAGCTTCGAACCAATAAACACTGATATACGAGAAACTTCAGGTTACATGGATCCTGAATATGTTATGACACAGGAACTTACAGAGAAGAGTGATATATACAGCTATGGTGTGTTGTTGCTGGAATTGGTCACAGCTAGAAAAGCAATACAAGAGAGCAGGAACCTGGTGAAGTGGTCTAGGAAATTTATGACATCAGCATCGAGCCTACCTGAGATGGTTGATCCAGTAATTTCTGATGCATATGACTTTGAACAACTTCAAACTATAGTAAGAGTTGTGAAATGGTGCACTAAAAGAGAAGGAATATCCAAGCCATCAATCAAGCAGGTCTTTAGGTTACTCTAAGAGAATCTAGATCCTGTACGTGGAAGTCTGTTTCATGTTGCAAGAAATGAAGATGGGATGGAAGAAGGCACAAGAGGTAAAGGGAAATTTCAAAGGAACAGTGATGTGATAAGTCAAAATGGTGATGCATGGTACTTACAGTCATCCTCCAGTACATCCAGGTCGTATTGTAGTAGAAGCCTTTTACTTGACACAGGTTCACCTCCATCTCCAACCGGTATATCAGTATGAAAGCATGAGAGATGGACAATTCTCTTCTCTATCTTCCTCTGGAAGTTGTGGCCTCGGCATTGGTCCTGAATTCCAAGAGTTGTTTTCATGGGTTGGGCAATCAACTCAGGCATAGGAAAGAACTAGATTGGATGTTGAAGCACATCTTCATGAGGCATCATCTAATGTTGTTTCATAACTCCAGCAACACAACACGGCTTACTCTCCAGTATCACCTGCACTATCATCCACTTCCATAACACCTTCTTCACCTCTTACATGATTGAAACATCTGTACATTCTGTGTCGGCATCTGTATATTTTATATTTATATACACTTCACTTTATTCTAGCAGCATCTGTATATTCTACATTAGTATATACTTTATTCCATTTACATCTGACAGCATTTGTATATTTTACATTAGTATGTACTTTATTCTATTTGTATCTGGCAACATCTGTATATTCTACATTAGTATATACTTTATTCCATTTACATCTGACAACATCTGTATATTTTACATTAGTATGTACTTTATTCTATTTGTATCTGGCAGCATCTGTGTATTCCACATGGGTACCTTTACTTATCAATGTTTCATTTTTAAAACTCTGTATATCGGCTCCCATATACCAATATTTAGTATCACTAAAATCTCATGGTTGCTGCGTGTTTTATATAGTGCAGGGTCTCTTAGCCAATCCTTTGCAGAAACCGATCTGCTAATTCATTTTGTGGTGCCGTATGCCACCAACTGGTGTCACCAATCTGTTGAAACGGACATTATAAAGTGGAATCTAGATGGGATATTGTTATCGTCGCGAAATTTTTCCCGTCTTCCCTTCCTTGCGGAAAAGAGAGGGAAATGCTTTCGCGATTCAAACTTGACCGGATTTTGGAAATTGTTTTGAAATACTTGCCTCCGTTTTGAAAATTGCGGGAAAATCCATGGGATGGGGCTCGACCTGTCGGTACGAGGTTCGACCGTTCCTACCGCCTTTAACAGGGGTAATCAAACCAAGGACCAAAATTGTGCTTGACTTACTGAAATTATCGAAATCGTGTTCTACCCTAAATGCACAGAGAATTCAGGCATGTGCTATGAGATTTGGTAAAATATAAGTTGGAAAACTATGATGTATGCTTAGAAAATATTTGGAGTTGAAAAGCATTTCTCAGAAAAAAAGATGGAAATCAATCTCTCAGGAAACTCAGATGAAGAAGGTTTGAAATCTCGAGAAAGTTTATAAAGATTTGGAAAATCTTGAAGAAGTGAGAATCTCGAGAAAATCTTGAGAAAATTTATAAGGACTTGGAAAACCATGAAGAAATGAGAATTTCAGGAAAATTTTGAGAAAGTTTATAAAGACTTGGAAAACCATGAAGAAATGAGAATCTCAGGAAAACTAAAGGAATTCTTGAGAAAAGATGAATATTTGAAAAGGAAAACACTTGTCAGGAAAACTCGAACTTTGAGAATTTTCTTAAGAAAATGAGGGAAAATCTATAGGAAAAACTTATTGGAGAAGGAAATTCAGAACTTAGGAAATTGAAATCCTGAAAATATTGTCCTTGAAATCTCTGAAAATCGATTTTGATTCTTGAAAAAGATGAAAATTCCTTTTGAAAATGGATCTTAAGAAAATAACTTTTTAAGGAAAATCACGGGAAAACTTTGATTTGGGAAATCCAATTCCGAATATCATCATAGTTTCTTGAGGAATCGATTTCCATGAAGTGAAAATCTCTTGAGAAAATCATGAGAAAAACAGATGATGCAGATGATTCGAATGAATGGATGCACTTTGAAAAGATTTCTGAAAAATTGGTTGAAAAAATGTGGATTAAGCCAAAGTAAATCCTTCACATATTCTGACTGTGGCCATGAATATGTTCAGAGTTTACTTGAGTTAATTCACAACATTTTGAAAAATTGGAAATATGATGTGCATTTTTAAAATAGCCTAAGAGTGTAGGCTCAATGTAACTGGTAGAAAGATGATGGATCTGGGTCTCGTCCATATTCCGACTAGGGCCATAAATATGGACTCCACCGAGTTCATCAACTCTCTAAGAGTTGGTGCACGTGCCATTCGTGTTCATCCACAGTGAATTTTGAAAATTGAGATATATGCATCATAGAATCAGGATATTGCAGGAATCAAACTACATGAGATGCATCCTAATCTAAGCAGTAAAAGTAAATATTATTCCAAATTGAATTATTACATCACTAAGTAAAATGAAAAGAACAAAATTTTTGCAGATTCCAGCTCCTTCCTTTGAATACCCCTACCAAGCTTAAATGGGATTAGTATAGACCTGTAGGTTTTTCCAGAGTATTCCAATAATATTTGGGAATTATTGGATTTATCCAGATATGAACCTAATCTCATATCTCCTTGCTATAAATATAATTAAAATAATAGGGATGCAAGAAAATACGAAAATAAGAATTTTGACCTTTCGAAATCATGGTGAATTTGACTAAAATACTCCTATAAAATGATGACCTTGAAACAAATATACATATATATATATGTATATATAGATATTTATTCAAGTAGGGGTAAGGATAAATCGGTCATGAGGTCTTATGGAATAGTGTCATGCATGATAAGGTCCGAAAATCATAAGGATTTCTAAAATCAAAACTGATAAAATGCTAATCCATCACCAGAAATCATGAGATTTAAGGGAGCTTCGTTAATGAACAAAGCGACACATTTTCCTTTGATAGATTTAAAATTCAAACAAGCATTGGAAAAGCATAAATTTGAAAATAAAATTTTTAATTCGAGTAGACATGAGTGAGCAACAGAAACATTGGTTTTCCTAAATTGATTGGAAAAGTATAAAAAAAAATCAGGAAATATTAACATCATGCAACGGACATCAAAACAGCTATATTCTCCTTTTCAAGGACCCAGTACTAGACCTACAGATCCAGAGCTAAGGGTAACCCAGATCAATCGATGGCTTCATAAGTTTGTAATAGGCTCTGCAATAGGGTTTATATAAACTGCAGCAAGGGAAAGACACTAACTCATGTGCAGCCATATGCACATGAATCATTGACACAACCATAAGTAATAACACAGCAACCAGCTACTTTAACACACATAAATGTCGTGGGACTTCAGTCGTCTATGCAAAAAAAAAATCAGTTAATGAAGACTCATAAGCACAGCCGAAAGGTTATTTCAACTGTAGACATAGCATCTACCCCTCACAATCCTCATCCATGTCATACCCCTTTCAGGTATATGCATCTAGTGGAACAAAAGCTATTAGGATCCAATCTTCATCTTTTTGTAATAAAATTTTTTTAGCAGTATTCCCACTAAACAGAAATTCACCAAAATCTGATTAATTTAGCAAAAAAAACCCATAAGATTTACCAATTAAACTACTAGCTAATATACTGCAGAGAGATACAAAGCTTTTCCTATAACTCAGATATAATTTAACTATAGAGTCGTTCAGTGAAACATTGATAGCTGCGATGGGAGGCATTCACGATATCCATGGCTGGTAACAACACATCTTTTGAGTGAGGACCAAGCAGTCATACCATCTCACAACAGTGTATGGCTGTGTGTGGGTGCTCTATTGGAAATCATGGACCTAATAAAACCAAAAGGCAGGCCTGTAGTAGTAGGAATATGCAGACAGTGGCCCTCAGCCATACAGACTCATGCCACGATGTTGCTTGGTTCAAGAATGCTAATCATGAGGTCGAATGCCCAATTGATGCAAAGAACCAGGGCGGAAAAAAAATCATCAAAGTTAACCCAAGTATCGTTTGCCATTACTGGAAACTCCACAGTAAGAATACAGTTAAGGCCATGACTTACACAGCCATGTGCATTATCTAGGTCAGTTCATGAACAGGGCTTTGTGCAGCAGGATCACGAATCACTTTATCATCCAAGAACCTTGAAGAAGTTTTGAAATTTCCCGGACCTGACTGACACAGACACACCTATGCAGGCCTTATACATGTACACAATGCCATTGCACGTGAAATCATTTGTGGAAAAACAACCTTTTACAGGTTCTCACTTAGATTTTTTTTTTCTTGTTATGGGAGAAATCAAGAACTTTCAATCTGATGACACTAAGCTAAAAGACTAAAGTACACAAATGAAAAGGGAACTTATGGAATTTAAGCAACAAACAGAGATACAACACATTTAAAATAAAACAAAATAATAATAAAAAAATTCTGATAACAAATAAATAACACAGGAGATATGTTGTTCTTATTAATATAGGGCATTGGAATGAGAGGTTCGGTCCATGAAAAGGACGAACCATCTCATCCAATTAGTCTGATTGTGAAAGCCCCCCCCCCAATTGTCTTCTCTGAACTCGTTTATGATGCTAAAATCTGGGCTTCTAGTGATCCTTCTTGACACTGTCTTTCCCTCCAGCCGATGACAACAAGATATGAATTACTAAACCTGAACAAAGAGATGACAGAATATAAAATCTCATTACCTTGTGGTCTTCTAAGCCAATTGGATCTGTAAATGAAGATCCCAGGAACTGGTTCCTTTCTGCATGGCTGAGGGAAATGAGAAGAAGGCCCTTATTGCGTGTCCACCAAAAGGGGGGTCAGAGCTTAAAGCCGTGAGCCAGAGGAACCACTACTTCCTGGTAGATTGTCACTGCAAGCTGGGCATTCTTATGCTGCTTCTTGTAACTTTGTTGGAGGAAAATGGCAGAAAGAACAGATGAGGGGTCGAAGCAGGGTTGTTTGATGGGCAGAGAGGAAAAGAGGCGATGGGGGAGCTCCAGAGATGAAATAGGATTCAGCGATCTGTGAGGGGCTCACTAAAAAAAGAGGGTCGAATCTCAAGGGGGGGGGGGGGGGGGGGGGGGCAGAGGGATTTTGCCAAAAGGATCTCCGAGAGTTTTTCTCCTGCTAGCCGAGAGGGGAAGCCGTGAAGAGGGGCGCTGAAGAGTTAGGGGAAAATCCAGGTTTTTTTTTTTCGGGTGGCCTAAGCCCCCTCTTTAAAAAAAATGTTCTGCCCTTTCAGCCAAAAGCTCGGGATCCTTCGTGAAAGGTTTTGATAAGCTTTAAAAAAAACTGACTTTTGAAAATTTTCAAAATTGTCGCCATTTGGGAGGGGGCGGCTCCTTTTCTCCAGCAGATATTTGAAACTTATGTAAAAATGGGGTCTTGGGAAGGTTTCACTGTGGCTCTATTTTGGGGCTGAAAAGTAATAAAGATTAAGTATATAAATAAAATAAAAGAAAATGAGTAAAAAAAAATGGATTTTGTTTTGGTGATGCCACCTCAACTGAATTTGAAACTTTGTGAGATAAAAAAATAAAATTTTGCTTTTCTTGGCAAGGAGCCTTAGTGGGGCGCCACCTACATGGGCCCACTAATTATTTTATCAAAATTTAAATAAAAATAAAAGAATTTTATAAATCGGTGCCACTTCTGGGTGGGCACTGTTTTGAACATAAGAGAATTTTTTTTTTTTTTAAGAATTTGAGTATGACACCACCTTGAGGCGGGTCCCACGTCCTTTATTTGAAATAGGAGCCAAAATGGAATTTTTTTTGAAATTTTCATAATAGTAGGTTGGTTTTGGAAAACACTAAGCAAAATTTGGTTTGATTTCAAAACTTAGGAGAAATGGTTCTTGAGGGCGAAATTTTGAAAGAAGTGGAGAAATTCAGAGCTCTTTTGTAAAAGTTTGAAATAAGATTTTATGAATTTTGAATTGTGTCCCCCTTTCTTCAACTGGCAAAATTTTGAAAATCAATGTAAAAAACTATCCATATCGTTTTCTTGGGAAAACTTTTGTAATTCGGAGCCCTGGGGGTAAAATGGGAAGAATTGGTAATTTTGAAAGCCCAGGGTTTTGAAAATCAATTTTGAAAAAGTTTAGAAATCAAACCTGGATTGACAATCTTGCAAATCAGGAGTTCTGGATCTCAAAATGACATGTTGTGCAGTGAAATGATATGAAATGCTCATGCAATGCTATGCAAAAGACATGTCCTACAAAGTTGCCACTCTGAACTTGAATTTGAAAATTCTGATTTTGGTTAAGCATGAGATTTTGAAAACTGGCAATTTGAAGATGTCTCTAAGTCTAAATTGCGAAGTTTTGAGGCTCGAGAATAGAATTTAGGACTTTCTACAAGGTTTAATCTTGGAAAATGACTATTTTGCCCTTTATTGCTTCCGGAGAACTGAAATGTACTGATTGAGGGAGACGTTGAGAAGGTGAATGAAAATTTGGGGTGTTTATAGATGCCCCTCTTTGCTACGAAGCCGGCTTATGGCCGAGCTTAGTGGCAAAGAAAACACACCAAATTTGGGCTATATAAAAATGCCCCAGTTAGAAGGATTGAACTGGGTATGAAGAGATTAAGCTCGAGGAATATGATAGATATGAAATGGAGAATAAAGAGAAAATAGATTTGCTCTGAGAGAGCGAAGTTCAGGTTTTTGCCCTTAACCTGGATGGGACAGAAATACCTCATATAGAACGAAGCTCAGGTTTGAACTCTTGACCTAATTGGGGAATGGAATATCTCATCGAAATGAGACTCAGGTTTATACCCTTATCCTGATCGGGCGAAAAATGGAATACCTCAACAAATGAGGCTCAGTTTATACCCTTATCCTGATCGGGTGGAAAATGGAATACCTCATTAAATGAGGCTCAGGTTTATACCCTTATCCTGATCGGGCGGAAAATGGAATAGTATGATGGAACCTTCAGATATTGCACAATAAATTCGACAAGGGTTTTGCAAAAGGAAGGAAACTGGGGTCCCTAAAGCTTGAAAATGGATTGATTTTGGGCGCCTCATTGCTGAGACTAAATAGCTTTTGAAATTGCTTTTTGCGAGAAATGATTGGTGGTTCGACCTCGAACCAAAATGGGACTGTCTATGGTTGGACAGTGGGGACATAGGAAAGTGTGCAAATCTGAGAGCTCGCTCTCAAAGATGTTAGGGGTACCCCCCCTCAGTAATGACTGTGTTGGGGCAAACTGAATAGGGTCGGGTACATACTCCCGTAGTGCTAAAAGCACGGGCTGCCTAAATGGCATGCAGATTCTGTCCAAGTAATTGTAAGACTGGCAGACCCCTTTAGGAAATTATGCTCACTGTGGAATGACAGTGATGGTACAGCCTTGAGTGACATGTATTTTACTTTGGACCTGATAGAGTCCACGATGGCCTCAGTCACTCATGGGTTTTGGGGTCGTGGTTATCCTTAAGATCTAAGGATTTAACCCAACTACTGCAAGTAGATGATGCATCCGAATATGGGCCTAGTAGGGTTCTCCCAGTTGAAACACACTGCCCTACTATGGATAGGGTCAACAGGCCTCTGGGGTATCTAAAATACATAGAATAATCAACCCACAGAACGTCGCGTTGATGCCCGGACAATAGCTCTACCTGCGTACCAAAGGCGGGAGCGGTTAATTATCAAACAATGCATTAGTTCTAGGTACAACGATGCTTTGAATGTATGAGTGGATGACGTGTTGAGTCAGTCCTGCATAACCTTTGTGAAGGTGTCATGTTCGGTATACTACTGGACCGACTGGGCAAAGACCCGTGTTGTATCCGCACGACTAAGCGAAGCTGGAGGAGTTGTCCTTAGATGCGTGGGATACGGATGTGCCAAGTATGAAGACTTGAGCTAGACATCACTTTGAGACCCAGAAGCGGTCATGGCTAAGTCATGGAGACTTAAGCGGCTATTCAAATCACAGCCTTGAAAAGGCTTGCTCTAAGTCATGAGGACTCGAGCGGATGTTCAACTCATAGCCCTGAGGAGGCTCTTGCGATATACGCTAAGTCTTGGAGGCTTGAGCGTCGTTATTGCGCATTGCGACCCTGAGTGGTCATTACCGTACTTGAGTTGAATGGATGTATGACTGCATGCTTACCAGACCATCAGTGGTTCTGACCCCGTTTTATGGGAATTTCAGGTGTTGGACCTGCGTGACGATATGCGGAGCAAGGCGGCATCGAGTTTCAGGGTTTCTCTAGACAGAGTTGTACTGCTTCCTTTTTATTGAACCTACACTGCTTTTCTAAGCAGTAGTGTTGTAATAAACATGTGGTTTTCGATAAAAGGAACACTTTGGTGGTCAATGAGTTGCTTGGCCACATACGTGCAACGTGCTCGGAGTTTTCTAAAACTGACGACTCATTATCGTCTGATTCCGCTGCTAAAAGCTTTTCTAAATTCCGCTGCAAAGAAAAAAAAAAGAAATTCATGAAAATTTTAACTTAGCTTTGTTTTGGAAATCCGGGGCGTTACATTTTCCCTTTCAGGTTAATGGATAAACCTGAACCACATCCTGCGAGGTTCTTCTTCCTTCAGGATAAGGGATAATCTTAAAGTCTTTTATCATCAATTTCCATCAAATTTCCACCAATTTTTCACCAGAATTTCGTCAGTCTCTATCAATTTTTTTCTTTGTTAATTTTTATCAATTTTATTGATTCTTTATCAATTTTCATCAATTTTATTAATGCTTCATCAATCTTTATCAATCTTTTCTTTTTAAGGGATAATCCTGAAGATCCCGACAATCATTTCCACTTTGATTTCCAAATGTCTTGAAAATACTGGTATCCTTTCCAACTCTCGGTCAGAAAAGCCAGAGCTCGTGCTGGTGCATTTTCAAAATCCAGTGCTCGTACTGGTACGTTTTCAAAATCCAGTGCTTGTACTGTGCAATTTCAAAACCCGGTGCTCGTACTGGTGCATTTTCAAAATCCAGTGCTCGTACTGATATATCTTTCAAAAATCCGACACTCGTACTGGTGTATTTTCAAAATCCAGTGCTCGTACTGGTGCATTTTTAAAATCCAATGCTCGTACTAGTATGCTTTCAAAATCCAGTGCTCATAATAGTACATCTTTCAAAAATTAGTGCTCATACTGGGGCATTTAAAAAAAAAACTAGTATTTGTATTGATGCATCTTCAAAAATCCAGAGTTCGCAACTGGTGCATTTTCAAAAATCCAGTGCTCGTACTGGTACATTTGCAAAAATCCAGCGCCCGTACTGGTATGCCTAGCGCTCGTGCTAGTATCTGGCTGACTGATCAGTTGGCCCCCAAGGTTCAGTCTTCGCACTAACCATTCCTCAAAAATCAAAGCTCTAATTCCAATTTTGACCTTCGGGTCATCCAATTCTCAATTCCAAGCCTTTGGGTTACAACCTTCATCAATCTTTACTCAATTTTCCTTAATTTCTGTAAATCTTTCATCAATTTCTATCCCTTCTCATCAACTCTCCTCAATATTATTCAATCCTCATTTAGGATAAGGGGATAACCCTGAAATCAGACCACATACAATTAACCATGATAGTCTTCTTCATTGCAAGTCAAATAATCCAGTCCTTGCACTGGTCATTCAAAAAAATTTCAATCCCTGTCCTCGCACTCGCGATTTTCAAAAATCAATCTTCTGATTAAAGACTCTCCTTTGAGATTCGAGCTCGACTCAAACTTCCAGTTTTCCTTTGAGATTCTAGTTTCAACTCAAACTTATCAAATTCTCCTTTGAGATTTGAGTTTCGACTCGAACTTCCAATTTTTTTCATTGAGATTCAAGTTTTGACTCAAACTTTTTAGTTTTCCTTTGAGATTCGAGCCATGACTCGAACTTTCCAGCTTTCCTTTGAAGATTTGAGTTTTAACTTGAGTTTTCTTTCCTTCAAAATCTGAACTTTCAAGTTTTCCTTTGAAATTTGAGCCCTGACTCGAACTTTCTAGTTCTTCTTTGAAGATTTGAGTTTTAACTCGAGTTTTCTTTCCTTCAAAATCTGAACTTTCAAGTTTCCCTTTGAGATTCGAGCCCCGACTCGAACCTTCCAGCTTTCCTTTGAAGATTTGAGTTTCGACTCAAATTTTCTTTCCTCAAAATCCAAGTTGGTCTAGTTTTCCTTTGAAGATTTGGGTTTCGACCCGAATTTTTTTTCCTTAAAAACCAAACTTCCTAGTTTTCTTTTAAAAGCTTGAGTTTCGACTCGAATTTTCTAGCTTTCCTTGCAAAATCCGAGTTTTGATTCAGATGTTCTTTCAAAACCAGCTGGATTTTGAAGGTAAGCCCAACACATTCTTAAAGAACATTTTTCTAGCAGTAAGGCAGTGGAAATATCCTGGGCGATAAAAGAAACTACCCAATCCATATCTCCTCAGTCATTTAAGTTGCAAATCAAATATCTGCAAAAGGGATCTCTTAATTGTCGTCAAGATGAAGACGAATATGCGAGCTAGACCCCCGGGGCCAAAGAAGATTTGGATCATCTCTGAGATGAAGGAGTTTGTGACAGATCTTTCCAAGGAAAGTTCAGATCACCATCAAGATGAAGTCGACTGTGATGAACCTCCCGATAAACCCTAACGGATATTTGATTTCTGCTATCATTTAGAGATTTTTGACCAATGAGCCAATATCATCAGTATATTTCCTGAGAAAAAGAAGGATCAGAGCATCTCCAAGATGAAGGAGTTTGTGACGTACCCTTCCCAAAAAAAAAAGAAAAAGTCTGGACATCTCCAAAATCAAGGATGATGTAATAAGCTTCTCCCCGAAACCCAAGAAAGCTCAGTGATAATGCATGAAATGCACATCATGTTAGCGAGTTATTCATGCATTTTATGGTGAATTTAAGGTTTAAAACCCATGTTTAGATGTATTTGGATGTCAAGGGGTTGTGGTTTGAATCTCAGAAAAATCGGAGTTAAAATGAAAGAGTTATGGCTATTTTAGTGTTCAGGCATGGATTTCGAGGTGGATCGAATCCATATCTGACCCAATTAGAATGTTTTGGACCTTGGACCAATCATTAGAGAGCCCAAATCCAACCCACACGCATATCCATACCCAATTACAAAAGATTTGCAGAAAACCCCCCAAAAAGTGGCGCATAGAAAATATATTTTTAATAACACTGTTTTTGCAAAATACCAAAAAGTATAAATATACTTTTTGGCTGAGCCCTAGACGTCTTTGGCATTGGAATTGATGCCCCCATTGTGATTCTCACTCCAGCCCCCTTCCAACCTCTCATCTCACATCATTTGCCTTGAAGATTGGGTTTTGCTTGAAATTCAAGCATTGCTTTATCTCCCGTTTCAACTCTTTTCGTTTCTTTATCTCCCTTGTTGGTATTAACCATTGTTTTGCTGTGTTTTTGCAGGTGTAGCAGAGGTGGAGAACATCTATCTTGCGTGAAAGTGTGAAACACTCCAACAAGATGAGCCGACCCTACCTCCATCCGGTTTTCTAATCCCTCCGATCGTGAATCGGCATCTTTTCCATCTTCGGTGGATCTCCAACGTGTTGCAGCTGTAAAAACCCTGCTCGTGGTGATATTCCAGCATCCTCGAACAATCTGGGACGTCAATCTAGAGCCATTGTCCGCTCTCTTCTTCCCCACAATCGTCGGATCGCCCTGGAGGTAGGTCTTCTTCTTCCTTTTCTTCTAGTTAAAACCCAAATCGTGTGTGCTCGTTTGTCTTGTGTTATTTTCTGTTCGTGTGCTGTGTTTTTATCTTTCTAACCTTAGTATAGCTTGCGTGCATAGATCAGCACGGTAGATCTAGGTTGTTCTTCATTTTTTATATGTTTGATTGTTTAGTTTTTAATCGTTTTAGCCCCAAAACGTGGAAATCGACTAGATCTTGTTCTAGCCGATTTTTGTTGCTTTTCATTTCTGGTTTTCTGTGTTAGTTTAGCAGAGAAAATAGATTTAAAAATATATTTTATGCCCAGGATTGTCATTGGATTTGTTTTAGGGTCTTGTTCGAGTCAACACCCAAGAATCGACGAGATTCATCCTAGTCGATCTTGGTATTGTAGTGTTTATTTGTTCCAGATTTTTTTCTGTAGGTAGAAGTGGTTTTTAGATGTTGTTCAAGCTGTGTCCAGTGAGAGTTAGTTGGTTTAGATTGATTTGGTTCTAGGTATGTCGTGTTGTGAACACCCCAAATTTTTCAAAGTTTTGTAAAAATGACCGTTTTGCCCCTAACCCATTTTCTGAGAAAATCAAAGCAATTTCAAAGCTAAACTTCAGATTTTCTTAATTAAATTCCATATTGGTATATTCAAAATTAATCCCGGATCCGAATCCAATACTTTAAATCCATATTTCTTCAAAATCCGGATCCAAACCCATTTCTGAAGAAATTTTCTCAAAATAACTTTTAAATTCTCAGAAAAAATCCCTTTTTGTAAATCTTTTTGTAAATATTTTTGCAAAAACACAAAAAAATTAGTTTTAATCTTTGTTTTCTCACAAACTTTAGAATTTTATCCTAAAAATACAAAAAAATGAAAAAATCACGAGGAAAACAAATAAGTTTAAGCTTTTAAAATACAATTTTTGCTAAAAACCTCATTTTTTAAAAACACTTTTCATAAAAATCTTTTTCGAGGGAGCCCCCTCTTCGTAAAATCCTAAAAGCAATAGGGGCCCCTTTCGTAAATTTGTTTCTTAGGGTTTCTTTGGAAAACCTTCGTAAGAAAAAGAGGTGGGGGGGGGCCTCTTTCGCAAAAACCCTCCCTCCAGAAGAACCTCCAGGCTCTCTTCTCCTCTCTCCATCGTCTTCCCCCTCTTCCGCCCATCCTCCTCAAGGCTCTCCTCTGCCCTCCATCACCAACAGACTCACGAACCTTCCTCTCCTTCCTTAAAAGGAGGCACGCAGGGCTCCCTTATCCCATCCGTCATCACCTCTGCACCACCCTTCCCCTTTCTACTTCTTCACGATTACTTTTCCCCTCTCTTCTTCAGGAATCGCGTATCCCCCAGCATCCCTCTTTCATACTTCCTCTTCTTCTTCCTCCTCTGCTCCTTCTTCTTATTCTCTGGGTTTTTCTTTCATCTAACTGGAGGAAGCCGACTAGGAAGCACCCGCAATTACAGGAACTTCAATTTCTGAAGCAACAACTACAGCAGACTGAATAAAGTCGACTGATTCCCAGAAATTACAGGTAAGTAATCCTTCTCCCACTGATTCCTTCAAAATCACTCTTTGCCCTTCATAAAAACCGCCTTGTTTTCCTTAGTTTTTCGTGTTTCTCTCTGTCGTTTTCCTCATTTTTTTTTTACAAGGCATAAGGGTAGGATCGACCTGCCTGTAGCAGGAAAGATCCACCCTACGCGACATCAATGGAATCTACTAATTCCCACATTTTTTTTTATTACTTCTTCATTATGTATTTCATCGGTTTTCTCTAGTCTGTTCCTATTTTTCGATTCCTGTTTTATTCCCGGTTGCTTTGATTTTTGCTTGATTTTCTTTTATATTTCGCCTTGATTCCCTATTTTGATCCCCATTTCTTTCGCCATCATCCGTGCAGGAGTGTTATTATCGACATTTTTCTTGGTTTTATATTTCAAGTCATATCAGATTTGCTTGAATACCCGAAACTTGCTATCAATGCCAGTAGGTTTGCATTTGCTTGTTTTTTTTTCTCTTCTCTTTTTCCCGGTTGTTCTTGTTCTTTCCTTTCTTTCATCACTTAGATTTAGTTTCCACCACCATATTATGAGTTAGCATAGCGTCACCAATATTTGATCTGTTATTGGTTTCATAACACTCGTTTAACTTCAATAGGCTGAATTGGTACTGTCTGTACGTTGAATCTTATTTTCCTTATCTCTTTATATACTATGTGATGAACAAATCCCTTGGTCGAGCATGGATTCGTTATTGCCTTTTCCAGCTCCTGATTTATTCCAAGCTATGCTTGCGTTCTGTGTTGTTCGTTATTTCATATCCCCTACGTTCATCAATGAAGTTTCATCATTGTGTTATATTAGATCTTGATGCTTTCAGAGTTATCGTGGGTATTGATTCTCTGCATTTTAAGGTATTAAGCATTTCTGATATGTTGGTTTCTGCATATTGATCAATCATCCACACCACGTCTGGGAAATGGTAAGAACCTGAGTCTTTGAACTCTGACATAAATTAATTGATCCTTATTTGTTCTTCATATGATGATCATCTAGCTAAGCACAAATCTGATGGTGTTGCAGTAGGTATTTTCTATGTTTACATTTCTCTGCAAGTTCATTGTTCATGATTGTCATAATTTTACATTATGATCTAACATTCTGTTCATATTTAGTAGAGTTTTAATACATCCTTGGTACTAAAAAAAAATGGACTCGTGTTCAATTTACTTCTAAATGAGATGTTTCTTTCATATTTGATTTTATCATGATTTTAATCCCTGCATATTTTGCATAAATACCTCGTGTTTATCATATCCAGTTCTGTATTAAATTGAATCCCGATGATTCATTCAAGAAACATGATTTTATTATCCTCCTTATTTCGTTGGTGTACCGTTGCTTGCTCTGTAGTTTCAAGTCTGGGCTTCCAAGTGAAGGTACATTGTAACATAGGTCTGTTGGTGTCTAGGCACTGCTTCTACCAATTCTTCTTAATTTAATAAATCTAGACTCACTGCTAACCTGTAGGTATTGGAATACCAAGTTGTTCAATGATGCAGGATTCCAATGATATCAGGTGGCTCATATGGATCTTGGAAAATAAAAATAGTCACTCCTTGATGAATTACCAAGGTCTGGTGATTCGATACCATTGAATAGCCGTTATGATCCAATATCCATGTCTGGCTCCAAGCTGCCAATTAAGAAGGGCAAAGTGTTTTGGTTGGAGCTGATCAATTTAGGCTTGCTGGGTATCCCCTGTGATACCCCAGGTAAGTGTGTTATCACAGATGACGATCTCAATAAATAGTTTATGTGTATAAATTTATTGTGGCTACAGTAACTGTTAAATTGATCCACTCATTTGCCACATACTTGCACTCCCCTATGAATTGCACTATTCATTATAAGCATTGATTGTTTTTAGGGAAATGAATTGACAAGTTAATTTCAGATACATTATTGATATGATTTCCAGTTGCCTTAGTCATTAGTTGTATCATGGAATGACTCTGAGTTGATATCTCACCTGTTGCCACATTCACACACTTTTTCACAGCATCCATATCACATCCACCTTCACCACTACTTTGAGATGTTTGATAAATCAGAGGCTACTTATTTATCTGAGATCCCTCCAAAGGTGTTGACACACGAGCCTTCTCTAAGTTCACCCATGTTTTCCCCTGTTTCTAATCGTCAACCAGTCTAAATTCCAAAGAAAGAGCAACACCATCCATATCGCCTCACATTAGTGCCAGGAAGGTTCTTCCTCAATGCTCTGAAGGTTCAGCTACAAAGAGATGGAGAAGCCGTGAAAAGGATGGATAAAATCTCAGAGCAAGGAGAGGATGAGTTTTGCAGAGAGATGGAACTTCTAGGCAGACTACATCATCGTCATCTTGTTGCTTTTAGAGGTTTCTGTGTTGATCAAAATGAGAGGTTCTTGGTGTATGAATATATGCAAAATGGAAGCCTGAAGGATCATCTTCAAAAAAAAAAAAAAACTCCAATAAAGCCGGAAGACAAGAGTCCAGATTGCCATAGATATGGCCAATGCTCTGGAGTACCTTCATTTCTATTTTGATCCTCCTCTCTGTCATAGAGACATAAAGTCTAGCAATATTCTGCTGGATGAGAACTTTATTGCAAAAGATGCAGACTTTGGCCTTGTACATGCTGCAAAGATTGGTGCAGCCAGCTTCGAACCAATAAACACTGATATACGAGAAACTTCAGGTTACATGGATCCTGAATATGTTATGACACAGGAACTTACAGAGAAGAGTGATATATACAGCTATGGTGTGTTGTTGCTGGAATTGGTCACAGCTAGGAAAGCAATACAAGAGAGCAGGAACCTGGTGAAGTGGTCTAGGAAATTTATGACATCAGCATCGAGCCTACCTGAGATGGTTGATCCAGTAATTTCTGATGCATATGACTTTGAACAACTTCAAACTATAGTAAGAGTTGTGAAATGGTGCACTAAAAGAGAAGGAATATCCAGGCCATCAATCAAGCAGGTCTTTAGGTTACTCTAAGAGAATCTAGATCCTGTACGTGGAAGTCTGTTTCATGTTGCAAGAAATGAAGATGGGATGGAAGAAGGCACAAGAGGTAAAGGGAAATTTCAAAGGAACAGTGATGTGATAAGTCAAAATGGTGATGCATGGTACTTACAGTCATCCTCCAGTACATCCAGGTCGTATTGTAGTAGAAGCCTTTTACTTGACACAGGTTCACCTCCATCTCCAACCGGTATATCAGTATGAAAGCATGAGAGATGGACAATTCTCTTCTCTATCTTCCTCTGGAAGCTATGGCCTCGGCATTGGTCCTGAATTCCAAGAGTTGTTTTCATGGGTTGGGCAATCAACTCAGGCATAGGAAAGAACTAGATTGGATGTTGAAGCACATCTTCATGAGGCATCATCTAATGTTGTTTCATAACTCCAGCAACACAACACGGCTTACTCTCCAGTATCACCTGCACTATCATCCACTTCCATAACACCTTCTTCACCTCTTACATGATTGAAACATCTGTACATTCTGTGTCGGCATCTGTATATTTTATATTTATATACACTTCACTTTATTCTAGCAGCATCTGTATATTCTACATTAGTATATACTTTATTCCATTTACATCTGACAGCATTTGTATATTTTACATTAGTATGTACTTTATTCTATTTGTATCTGGCAACATCTGTATATTCTACATTAGTATATACATTATTCCATTTACATCTGACAACATCTGTATATTTTACATTAGTATGTACTTTATTCTATTTGTATCTGGCAGCATCTGTGTATTCCACATGGGTACCTTTACTTATCAATGTTTCATTTTTAAAACTCTGTATATCGGCTCCCATATACCAATATTTAGTATCACTAAAATCTCATGGTTGCTGCGTGTTTTATATAGTGCAGGGTCTCTTAGCCAATCCTTTGCAGAAACCGATCTGCTAATTCATTTTGTGGTGCCGTATGCCACCAACTGGTGTCACCAATCTGTTGAAACGGACATTATAAAGTGGAATCTAGATGGGATATTGTTATCGTCGCGAAATTTTTCCCGTCTTCCCTTCCTTGCGGAAAAGAGAGGGAAATGCTTTCGCGATTCAAACTTGACCGGATTTTGGAAATTGTTTTGAAATACTTGCCTCCGTTTTGAAAATTGCGGGAAAATCCATGGGATGGGGCTCGACCTGTCGGTACGAGGTTCGACCGTTCCTACCGCCTTTAACAGGGGTAATCAAACAAAGGACCAAAATTGTGCTTGACTTACTGAAATTATCGAAATCGTGTTCTACCCTAAATGCACAGAGAATTCAGGCATGTGCTATGAGATTTGGTAAAATATAAGTTGGAAAACTATGATGTATGCTTAGAAAATATTTGGAGTTGAAAAGCATTTCTCAGAAAAAAAGATGGAAATCAATCTCTCAGGAAACTCAGATGAAGAAGGTTTGAAATCTCGATAAAGTTTATAAAGATTTGGAAAATCTTGAAGAAGTGAGAATCTCGAGAAAATCTTGAGAAAATTTATAAGGACTTGGAAAACCATGAAGAAATGAGAATTTCAGGAAAATTTTGAGAAAGTTTATAAAGACTTGGAAAACCATGAAGAAATGAGAATCTCAGGAAAACTAAAGGAATTCTTGAGAAAAGATGAATATTTGAAAAGGAAAACACTTGTCAGGAAAACTCGAACTTTGAGAATTTTCTTAGGAAAATGAGGGAAAATCTATAGGAAAAACTTATTGGAGAAGGAAATTCAGAACTTAGGAAATTGAAATCCTGAAAATATTGTCCTTGAAATCTCTGAAAATCGATTTTGATTCTTGAAAAAGATGAAAATTCCTTTTGAAAATGGATCTTAAGAAAATAACTTTTTAAGGAAAATCACGGGAAAACTTTGATTTGGGAAATCCAACTCCGAATATCATCATAGTTTCTTGAGGAATCGATTTCCATGAAGTGAAAATCTCTTGAGAAAATCATGAGAAAAACAGATGATGGAGATGATTCGAATGAATGGATGCACTTTGAAAAGATTTCTGAAAAATTGGTTGAAAAAATGTGGATTAAGCCAAAGTAAATCCTTCACATATTCTGACTGTGGCCATGAATATGTTCAGAGTTTACTTGAGTTAATTCACAACATTTTGAAAAATTGGAAATATGATGTGCATTTTTAAAATAGCCTAAGAGTGTAGGCTCAATGTAATTGGTAGAAAGATGATGGATCTGGGTCTCGTCCATATTCCGACTAGGGCCGTAAATATGGACTCCACCGAGTTCATCAACTCTCTAAGAGTTGGTGCACGTGCCATTCGTGTTCATCCACGGTGAATTTTGAAAATTGAGATATATGCATCATAGAATCAGGATATTGCAGGAATCAAACTACATGAGATGCATCCTAATCTAAGCAGTAAAAGTAAATATTATTCCAAATTGAATTATTACATCACTAAGTAAAATGAAAAGAACAAAAATTTTGCAGATTCCAGCTCCTTCCTTTGAATACCCCTACCAAGCTTAAATGGGATTAGTATAGACCTGTAGGTTTTTCCAGAGTATTCCAATAATATTTGGGAATTATTGGATTTATCCAGATATGAACCTAATCTCATATCTCCTTGCTATAAATATAATTAAAATAATAGGGATGCAAGAAAATACGAAAATAAGAATTTTGACCTTTCGAAATCATGGTGAATTTGACTAAAATACTCCTATAAAATGATGACCTTGAAACAAATATACATATATATATATATGTATATATAGATATTTATTCAAGTAGGGGTAAGGATAAATCGGTCATGAGGTCTTATGGAATAGTGTCATGCATGATAAGGTCCGAAAATCATAAGGATTTCTAAAATCAAAACTGATAAAATGCTAATCCATCACCAGAAATCATGAGATTTAAAGGAGCTTCGTTAATGAACAAAGCGACACATTTTCCTTTGATAGATTTAAAATTCAAACAAGCATTGGAAAAGCATAAATTTGAAAATAAAAATTTTAATTCGAGTAGACATGAGTGAGCAACAGAAACATTGGTTTTCCTAAATTGATTGGAAAAGTATCAAAAAAAAAATCAGGAAATATTAACATCATGCAACGGACATCAAAACAGCTATATTCTCCTTTTCAAGGACCCAGTACTAGACCTACTGATCTAGGGCTAAGGGTAACCCAAATCAATCGATGGCTTCATAAGTTTGTAATAGGCTCTGCAATAGGGTTTATATAAACTGCAGCAAGGGAAAGACACTAACTCATGTGCAGCCATATGCACATGAATCATTGACACAACCATAAGTAATAACACAGCAACCAGCTACTTTAACACACATAAATGTCGTGGGACTTCAGTCGTCTATGCAAAAAAAAAATCAGTTAATGAAGACTCATAAGCACAGCTGAAAGGTTATTTCAACTGTAGACATAGCATCTACCCCTCACAATCCTCATCCATGTCATACCCCTTTCAGGTATATGCATCTAGTGGAACAAAAGCTATTAGGATCCAATCTTCATCTTTTTGTAATAAAATTTTTTTAGCAGTATTCCCACTAAACAGAAATTCACCAAAATCTGATTAATTTAGCAAAAAAAACCCATAAGATTTACCAATTAAACTACTAGCTAATATAATGCAGAGAGATACAAAGCTTTTCCTATAACTCAGATATAATTTAACTATAGAGCCGTTCAGTGAAACATTGATAGCTGCGATGGGAGGCATTCACGACATCCATGGCTGGTAACAACACATCTTTTGAGTGAGGACCAAGCAGTCATACCTGTTATCGTCGCGAAATTTTTCCCTCGTCTTCCCTTCCTTGCGGAAGAGAGAAAGAGGAGAAACGCTTTCGCGCTTCAAACTTTGACCGGATTTTGGAAATTGTTTTGAAATACTCGCCTCCATTTTTGAAAATTGCGGGAAAATCCATGGGATGGGGCTCGACCTGTCGGTACGAGGTTAGACCGTTCCTGCCGCCTTTAACAGGGGTAATCGAACCAAGGACCAAAATCGTGCTTGACTTAGTTAAATCATCAAAGTTATGTTCTATCCTAAATGCACAGAGAATTCAGGCATGTGCTATGAGATTTTGGAAGATGCAGCTTGGGAAAACATGATGTATGCTTGGAAGATATTTGGAGTTGGAAAGAATCTCTCAAGAAAAGGTTCAATTTCTCAGGAAACTCAGATAAAAAGGGGTTTTGAAAACATGAGAAAGCTTATAAAGATGTGAGGAAATCAGGAATAGTTGAAAATCCTGGGAAAATGGAAGTGATTCTTGAGGAAAAGGTGAACCTTTGAAAAGGGAAATACTTCTTAGGAAAACTTGGACTTTGAGAGTTTTCTTAGGAAAATGAAGAAAATTCATAGGAAAGCTCATTGGAGAAGGAAATTCAAAACTTGGGAAATTGAAATTCTGGGAATTTTACCCTTGAAATACTTGGAAATCGATTTTGATCTTGGAAAAAGATTGGAAAACTCTTTTGAAGCTCTTAAGAAAATAACATCTTCCAGGGAAAACTATGGGGAAATTGACTTGGAAAAACCAATTTTGAAAGATTCTTAGAGTTTCTTGAGAAATCGATTTCTTGAGAATGAAATTTTCTTAAGAAAATTATAAGAAAACCAATGATTTCATGATGCAAATGATATGAATGAAAGAATGCACTTTGAAAGGTTTTCTAGGGAAATTTGTTGGAAAAATGTGTATTAAGTCAAAGTAAATCCTTCACATATTCTGACTGTGGCCATGAATATGTTCCGAGTTTAATTGATTTAATGCACAAGACTTTGAAAACATTGGAAATATGATGTGCATTTTCAAGATAGCCTAAGAGTGTAGGCTCAATGTGACTAGTAGAAAGATGATGGATCTGGGTCTCGTCCATATTCCGACTAGGGCCGTAAATATGGATCCCACCGAGTCCATCAACTCCCTAAGAGTTGGTGCACGTGCCATTCGTGAACATCCATAGTGCTTTTGAAATAAAATGCATGAATCATAGAAACAGGATATTGCATAAATTCAAACTATATGATATGCATCCTAGTCTAAGCAGGAAATTAACTCTCTTATTCCAAAATTTACATTATTACATCACTAAATAAAGGAAATAAAAGAAATTTGCAGACTTCAGCTCCTTCTTTTGATTGTTCCTGCCAAACTTGAAATTGGGTTAGCTCAAATATGTGGGTTTTTCCAAGATTTTCCAATAATATTATGAAATTATTGAATTTAATTGGATATAAACCCTATTCTCGTGCTTCCTTGATATTTGAAATGATGTAAATGCAGAAAATTCAGTAGAAAATAGTTTGAAATTCGGAATTGGGGTCAAAATGACCAAAATACCCCTAATTATAAAGTTATACCTTTAAAATCAGGGTTTTTTAAAGGAAAACTTGGTAAAATTGAGATTTTGAAATTCAAATTGAATCAAATAATGATGAAATGCAGTAAGGGACATGATGACATGCTGCTAAACGCATTAGGACTGTAAAATCAGAATTTGGCATTTTGCAATTTATCCAAAATAACGAATTTCGCTTGTTATTCACTTGGATCCGGGTCCTGCGGGACCTTGTTTTGGTATTATGGATGATCCGAACCTCAAATGGATTCTAAATTGCACCAAATTCGGTATGAAGCATCTAAACACTCTGATAAACAACCTAGAATGCTAAAAATCATGAAATGATATGATTTAAATGCTAAAATTCAAGGAAAATCCTAAAAATGATGGATTTTGCTTATGGATCCGAACCAAATGCAATGCCTAATATGATAATGCAAGATTTATACCATGGAAACTTTTGATATTTTGCAGACTGCTAAAAGACCCGAAATGGAACATTTTTGGTTTTTATAGTCTCGGGATTTGAGCCATGGGGAGTTCAATAACAGAGATTTAGTTCTGACAGAGGTAAAAATCACACTAATCTGATGCAAAATGCCAAACAAATATAAAGCAGCTATGGAAATTTATGAAATTAATCAGAGCTATGAAAGACACCTACATGAACAACTTTTATGTTTATTACTTCGGCATTTGATCAACGGAAACACAGATAAAAATATAACTATTTCTGCCTAAACTAACAGAACAGACAAATGTAGCAAAACAGAGGGCTGAAAAGAAAAATCCGAAGCAGGGGTCAACACTGTTCTAAAAATTACAGGCTTTTAGATTCAAACAGAGGACATCTCGGGCACCACTTTCACTTTTTACAGTTTCGGATTTGGAGTAACACACAAAGAGAAACCATAGCCCTAAGTCGATCCAAGATCTCAGAGGCCCAAATTAGGCTCTGACACGTGTCCCAAACTCTCGGATTTTTGTCAGACATAAAAAAAAATCAGAAAAATCTGAAAACATCATAATCAAAACTAGACATTTTCTCGAGTTCATAACATCTTTCGGATCGAAAATCAGATCTCCCATGAGGGATATCTCGATTTTACAAGTCGGCACATGATTTTCAAAACGTATCCCGGGTAACAAAACCTGACTTGCCATTTTGAATGTTTACCACAGTAAACAAATTCAAATGCCTCCTAATTTTTGGCAAAATTTTAGGGACACCTAAGGGCGCATTTCGTGATTTTTTTGGGATTTTTAATAAAAAATAAATGCATGAAATGACATGTGGACTGACTGACAAAAACAGAGACCTACTGAAAATAAGCAGAATTGAAATAAATGCTAAATTAATCCTAATTAATTCATGAAATGTACTAAATGAATGAAATAAAATGCAAATTAAATCTAGCTAACTACATGCATGTTAAAAATCATCAAGGAAGTATAATGAAACATTTTATATATGTCATTTTATGAGAATAGCTCAATCCATCTCTCGGATGAGCTCTTTCTTCAAACGACTCCCGAATCGGATCATGGCATCAAATCAAGGGGAAAAGGAGTGTACCTTGCTTCGTTACGCAGCTTAGAAGCTCTTGAAAGGGAGGGCTATCACGAGCTTCCTTCGTCCTTCGCTCCGAGCTTCGGATGGTCCACCAAAATCGAGCTCTGTTGGAATCGGATTGGCCACGGCACGAACTTTACTCCACCTTCTTTAATGCGCCAAAGGGGGCACGATTTCCAAGGTTCAAAATCAGATGTTAGGAAGGCTAGGTCGGATTTTCCAAGTTCACAAGAGCTAAAAAAAATGATCTCCTCAGGCTGGGCGTGAACCCTTGTTTTTATAAATTTTCTGAAATTTTTTGAAATTCAAACAGGCTGGATCTGAGCCCTCCATGTGGCGCCATCTCAGGGGGTGCCATCTGGGGGTTTGAAATTCGAATTTGGTTTTTGCAGGGAGCCCTCAGGTGGCGCCACCTCATGGGGCTATTTTGATTTTTTTTTGAGAAAATAAAAAAATGAGAATTTTGTGGGTGAGACACCTCAGCAGGGGGAATTTGGAATTTTTCAAAAGCTTGCTTGATTCTCTCTGCAGGGAACTCCCAGAAGGCGCCACCTCAGAGGGTGTTCTCTTGGTATTTGAAATTCAAACTCACCTTTTGTAGGGAGTCCTCAGGTGGCGCCACCTCATGGTGGGCTACCTTTGTTAAAAATAAAATAAAAAATAAAAAAAAAATGGAGCCAAGTGGAGTCCTGGAATGGTGCCACCTCAAAAGGTGTTTGACACATGTCAGAAGGTCAGAGCAGTGGACTCAGAAGGCGCCACCTCAGAGGAATTTGAATTTTGCTTTTTCTGGTGAAAGGAGATCTGGACATGTGGCGGACAAGTGTCAGCTGTCTGGAGAGGCTTTCTCAAATGGCGCCACCTCAGGGGGAAGTTTGAAATTCAAATAGAGGTTGGCCCTGGAGGAATGGAGGGTGGACATGTGGCGCCATCTCAGGCCATCTGGAAAAATCAGAGCTCAGGATTTTCGCCACCTAGTGCCTTGTTTGAATTTTGAATGGTTTGCTTTTTCTGAAGAAAGCCAGGAGTGACATGTGTCTCCTACTTTTCTGAAAGAAGTAGGGAGAAGACATGTGTCCTCTACTTTTTCTGAAAGAAGCAGAGAATGACACGTGGCAGAGGAAAGAGAAGGTGGGCCAGGCCATGTGGCGCCATCTCAGATAAGATGAAAAAGGTAGAAGTTCTGGATTTTTGCCACCTATGAGGAGTTTTGAACTTTTGAATTCTAGTTTTTCTGAAGAAAGCAGGAAATGACACATGGCAATTGCTTTTTCTGAGGAAATGAGAGCTTGCCACGTGTCCTCTGCAGGAGACACTCCAGATGGCGCCACCTCAGAGGAGACAAGCCTACCTTTTCTGTAGGAATTTAGGAGTGACACATGTCTCCTACTTTTTTGAGAAAAGTAGGGAGAGACATGTGTCAGGCTACTTTTCTAGAAGGAAGGAGGGGTTGACACGTGTCCTCTGCAGGAGACACACTTCAAGTGGCGCCACCTCAGAGGAGACAAACTCCACTTTTTCTAGACAGGACAACCTATGACACTTGGCATCTCCTGGTAATCTTGGATTGACACATGGCGCAGGATGGATACTGACACATGGAAGACATGTGGCGGCTTCTTAAGGTAGCCCCACACTGACACTTGGCAGAAGAGGGAGGGTGACATGTGGCACCGACTCTAGGTGAACTCTATGCTGACACATGGCAGGTAAATGGAAGGAGAGAGAAATGACAAGTGGCACCAATCCAGGGGACAAGGCTCCTATATTTTTGGGTTTTTCAAAATTCAAATTTTCAAAAGAAAAGCTTGTGTGACACCACCTCAGTGTGGGTCCCACATTGCTTATTTACTGAAATAAGGATAAAATAACAAAACCTCTTTTTTGGAATTTTCATAAAATCTGGAATAATTGGTAAAATAAAAATTTTTGGAAAGAGTTGGCCCTTGTAGGGCGATTTTGTAAAAGGAAGATATTTGAAATTGTCAAAAACGGCAAAATCTGAGGTGAAGTGACTGAAATCCACATTAAAAACTATCCAGATCGTTTTCCTGAGAAAATATTTTGAAATTCAGAGTCCTGGGGGTAAAATGGGAAGAATTGATAATTTTGAAGACCCAGGGTTTTGAAATCAATTTTGAAAAGAGTTGAAATTCTAATCTGGATTGAAAATTTTGAAATCGAGAGTTCTGGACCTCGAAATGACATGCTGTGCAGTGCAGTGATTTGAAATGCTCATGCAATGATATGCAATGTCATGTCTTATGAAATGCAATCTTGAATCAAGACTTGGAGATGTCTGTCTCCTGTCAGGAATAAAATTTTGAACATCTGAGTTAAAATTAGAGAAATTTTGAGAGTTTCAGATGAAATTTAGACTTTTGCAAGGTCCGGGCTCAGAAAATGACCATTTTGCCCTCCAGCAATTTCAGAGGTTGGATGTTGATGCTTGGTGAAAATGTCGGGGAGGTGAGTGAAAATTTGGGGTGTTTACAATACCATCTCACAACAGTGTATGGCTGTGTGTGGGTGCTCTATTGGAAATCATGGACCTAATAAAACCAAAAGGCAGGCCTGTAGTAGTAGGAATATGCAGACAGTGGCCCTCAGCCATACAGACTCATGCCACGATGTTGCTTGGTTCAAGAATGCTAATCATGAGGTCAAATGCCCAATTGATGCAAAGAACCAGGGCGAAAAAAAAAATCATCAAAGTTACCCCAAGTATCGTTTGCCATTACTGGAAACTCCACAGTAAGAATACAGTTAAGGCCATGACTTACACAGCCATGTGCATTATCTAGGTCAGTTCATGAACAGGGCTTTGTGCAGCAGGATCACGAATCACTTTATCATCCAAGAACCTTGAAGAAGTTTTGAAATTTCCCGAACCTGACTGACATAGACACACCTATGCAGGCCTTATACATGTACACAATGCCATTGCACGTGAAATCATTTGTGGAAAAACAACCTTTTACAGGTTCTAACTTAGATTTTTTTTTTCTTGTTATGGGAGAAATCAAGAACTTTCAATCTGATGACACTAAGCTAAAAGACTAAAGTACACGAATGAAAAGGGAACTTATGGAATTTAAGCAACAAACAGAGATACAGCACATTTAAAATAAAACAAAATAATAATAAAAAATTTCTGATAACAAATAAATAACACAGGAGATATGCTGTTCTTATTAATATAGGGCATTGGAATGAGAGGTTCGGTCCATGAAAAGGACGAACCATCTCATCCCATTAGTCTGATTGTGAAAGCCCCCCCCCCCCCCCAATTGTCTTCTCTGAACTCGTTTATGATGCTGAAATCTGGGCTTCTAGTGATCCTTCTTGACACTGTCTTTCCCTCCAGCCGATGACAACAAGATATGAATTACTAAACCTGAACAAAGAGATGACAGAATATAAAATCTCATTACCTTGGGGTCTTCTAAGCCAATTGGATCCGCAAATGAAGATCCCAGGAACTGGTTCCTTTCTGCATGGCTGAGGGAAATGAGAAGAAGGCCCTTATTGCGTGTCCACCAAAAGGGGGGGTCAGAGCTTAAAGCCGTGAGCCAGAGGAACCGCTACTTCCTGGTAGATTGTCACTGCAAGCTGGGCATTCTTATGCTGCTCCTTGTAACTTTGTTGGAGGAAAATGGCAGAAAGAACAGATGAGGGGTCGAAGCAGGGTTGTTTGATGGGCAGAGAGGAAAAGAGGCGATGGGGGAGCTCCAGAGATGAAATAGGATTCAACGATCTGTGAGGGGCTCACTAAAAAAAGAGGGTTGAATCTCAAGGGGGGGGGGGCAGAGGGATTTTGCCAAAAGGATCTCTGAGAGTTTTTCTCCTGCTAGCCGAGAGGGGAAGCCGTGAAGAGGGGCGCTGAAGAGTTAGGGGAAAATCCAGTTTTTTTTTTTTTTTCAGGTGGCCTAAGCCCCCTCTTTAAAAAAAATGTTCTGCCCTTTCAGCCAAAAGCTCGGGATCCTTCGTGAAAGGTTTTGATAAGCTTTAAAAAAAACTGACTTTTGAAAAATTTCAAAATTGTCGCCATTTGGGAGGGGGCGGCTCCTTTTCTCCAGCAGATATTTGAAACTTAGGTAAAAATGGGGTCTTGGGAAGGTTTCACGGTGGCTCTATTTTTGGGCTGAAAAGTAATAAAGATTAAGTATATAAATAAAATAAAAGAAAATGAGTAAAAAAAAATGGATTTTGTTTTGGTGATGCCACCTCAACTGAATTTGAAACTTTGTGAGATAAAAAAATAAAATTTTGCTTTTCTTGGCAAGGAGCCTTAGTGGGGCGCCACCTAAGTAGGCCCACTAATTATTTTATCAAAATTTAAATCAAAATAAAAGAATTTTATAAATCGGTGCCACTTCTGGGTGGGCACTGTTTTGAACATAAGAGAATTTTTTTTTTTTTAAGAATTTGAGTATGACACCACCTTGAGGCGGGTCCCACGTCCTTTATTTGAAATAGGAGCCAAAATGGAATTTTTTTTGAAATTTTCATAATAGTAGGTTGGTTTTGGAAAGACCTAAGCAAAATTTGGTTTGATTTCAAAACTTAGGAGAAATGATTCTTCAGGGCGAAATTTTGAAAGAAGTGGAGAAATTCGGAGCTCTTTTGTAAAAGTTTGAAATAAGATTTTATGAATTTTGAATTGTGTCCCCCTTTCTTCAACTGGCGAAATTTTGAAAATCAATGTCAAAAACTATCCAGATCGTTTTCTTGGGAAAACTTTTGTAATTCGGAGCCCTGGGGGTAAAATGGGAAGAATTGGTAATTTTGAAAGCCCAGGGTTTTGAAAATCAATTTTGAGAAAGTTTAGAAATCAAACCTGGATTGACAATCTTGAAAATCAGGAGTTCTGGATCTCAAAATGACATGTTGTGCAGTGAAATGATATGAAATGCTCATGCAATGCTATGCAAAAGACATGTCCTACAAAGTTGCCACTCTGAACTTGAATTTGAAAATTCTGATTTTGGTTAAGCATGAGATTTTGAAAACTGGCAATTTGAAGATGTCTCTGAGTCTAAATAGAGAAGTTTTGAGGCTCGAGAATGGAATTTAGGACTTTCTGCAAGGTTTAATCTTGGAAAATGACCATTTTGCCCTTTATTGCTTCCGGAGAACTGAAATGTACTGATTGAGGGAGACGTTGAGAAGGTGAATGAAAATTTGGGGTGTTTACAGATGCCCCACTTTGCTACGAAGCCGGCTTATGGCCGAGCTTAGTGGCAAAGAAAACACACCAAATTTGGGCTATATAAAAATGCCCCAGTTAGAAGGATTGAACTGGGTATGAAGAGATTAAGCTCGAGGAATATGATAGATATGAAATGGAGAATAAAGAGAAAATAGATTTGCTCTGAGAGAGCGAAGTTCAGGTTTTTGCCCTTAACCTGGATGGGACAGAAATACCTCATATAGAATGAAGCTCAGGTTTGAACTCTTGACCTGATTGGGGAATGGAATATCTCATCGAAATGAGACTCAGGTTTATACCCTTATCCTGATCGGGCGAAAAATGGAATACCTCAACAAATGAGGCTCAGGTTTATACCCTTATCCTGATTGGGTGGAAAATGCAATACCTCATTAGATGAGGCTCAGGTTTATACCCTTATCCTGATCGGGCGGAAAATGGAATAGTATGATGGAACCTTCGGATATTGCACAATAAATTCGACAGGGGTTTTGCAAAAGGAAGGAAACTGGGGTCCCTAAAGCTTGAAAATGGATTGATTTTGGGCGCCTCATTGCTGAGACTAAATAGCTTTTGAAATTGCCTTTTGCGAGAAATGATTGGTGGTTCGACCTCAAACCAAAATGGGACTGTCTATGGTTGGACAGTGGGGACATAGGGAAGTGTGCAAATCTGAGAGCTCGCTCTCAAAGAAGGGAAGGAATCAAGTCCTTAAGAAGGATTTAAAATTTGTGTCAGGATGTGTCGAAAATGAACATCAAGCTCTCACTTCATTGTCAGGATAGCTAGAAAATATTGTCAAAATGTTGAGAATTTTGTTGTTGACTCACAGTATTTGAAAACGATGCTCATTGTTGCAAAGATATTCCTTCCTTTCTATCTGAAGCATTACCTCCAAACGAGATTCACTTCGTAGAATCAAGTTTTAGCGTCCAAATTGCTTGCGATTGACCTTCTTCCAGGAGGTTATCAATTTCCTTGATATGAATAAGAAAGAGAATTTGATATTATGAAAGCAGTTGATGAAAGAATATTGATAATAGAATTTCACAAATTTAAAGAGGATTCTTGAAAAATTTGGCAGTTTGATATCCTGGGAGCTTCTCTCATGATAACCTTGCTACACTCTTTTGGCTCTCTTGGGTTTTTGCTACATTCTCCTTCATTTTGGAGATGTTCTGACTTTTTCTCTCTTTCTTTTTCCTCTCTTTCTCTCTTTTGGAAGGGTACGCCACAAACTCCTTCAACTTGGAGATGTTTCGATCCTTCTCGGATGATGTTGGCTTATGGGTTTAGAGATTTTTGGATGATAGCTGAAATTAAATATCTTTTAGGGATTGTCGAGAGGTTCATCGCATCTGCCTTCATCTTGACAGTGCTTTGGAATTTCCCTGGAAGGATCCGTCACAAACTCCGTCATCTTGGAGATGTTTCGAATCTTCTTTGGCCCCGGGTGTCTACTCGCTTAGTTCGCCTTCATCTTGACGACAAGTGAGAGATCCCTTTTGCGGATATTTAATTGCAGCTTAGGTGATTCTGAGGCGACAGGGCTTGGGTAAATGCTCTCTTTTCTAGCGCTCAGGATATTTCCACTGCCTCGTCTTTACAAGAATAATCTTTAAAGATGTGCCATTGACTGCGATCAATATCAATCATTTATGGCTTTGCAATAACATTGAATCTTCTTTTCTGGCCATATCGAGGATTTATCCTTCATCCTTTTGGTTGGCCAATAGAAAGGATTTGAATTCTGGATCTCTTTTCGCAAAAGCTTCACTCTTTTGGAAGTAATGCTAAATGTAAAATTCGTGCAATAAAGATTCTGAAATCAACAAATACTTTGATTGACAAGATTTTCTTGAAGTCCTGGGTGAAAGAGAGCGTTTGAAGTCCGGCTCAACACATCCGTGACGAAAATTCTCCTCTCTTTTTCTCCAAAAAGAAAGACTCAGGCTTAGCCCTTACCTGAATGGGAAATGGGAAATACTCCTCTCTTCCCTGAAAAGGAGGTGTTTGCAAAACAGACTTTCGAAGAGAATTTAAGCTTTCGTCAAAGCTCCCTAATATTAGGCTTCTCTTATGGAAAGGGGGCTGATGATAGTGAGGTTTGAAAATTGGGTCATGAAAGGAACGAGTCCATCACACTCTCTCTAAAAAGAGGGTCCTCCATGACGAAAAAGGCTTAGTATGAAATTGGGGAGTCACAAGAAAAGCGAGTCTCCGTCGAGCCTCTCCCTTTTAAAAGGGTTCCTCGTGTAAAATTGGAAATTGTTTTGCAAACGGTTCATAAAGATGCGAGTCCCTTCAAACTCTCCCTGAAAAGGGGCTAAGTGAACGAATTGGATAGCATGCGAAAAGAACGAGCTCCCTCGAACTCTCCCTAAAAAGGGTCTCTCACAAGAGAAAATGATTGAAATTGGATATTGAGATTGATTGACCCAAAGGTCGAAATTGGAAATTGGAAAATTGGTTGCTGGAAATTGAATGACCCGAAGGTCGAAATTGGATGACGTGACGGTCGAAATTGAGAATTGGTTGACCGAAAGGTCAAATTGTGTGACCCGAAGGTCGAAATTGAAAATTTGGTAATTGGGATTGAGAATTGGAATTTGAAATTGGAAATTGGGTGACCCCGAGGTCGGAATTGGAGAATTGCCTGATTTGAAGATTTAAATTGGAATTTGGAGGGCAAAATATCAAATTTGAGCAATTGACATACTCTGATGATTGAAATGACTTGGATCAATTAAAGGAGAATGATGAGTTTGAGTCAGATCTCGAATAAAATACAGAGATCACGAGTCGGAACCCGGATCAACAAAAAGAAAATGAAGAGCTCGAGTCAGGGCTCGAGTAAGGTAATGAGATCATGAGTCGGAACCCTGATCAACAAAAAAAAATGAAATGCTCGAATCAGAGCTCAAATAAGATAAAGAGATCTCGAGTCGGAACCCGGATCAACAAAAAGAAAATGAAGAGCTCGAGTCAGAGCTCAAGTAAGATAAAGAGATCTCGAGTCGGAACCCGGGTCAACAGAGAAAAATGAAGAGCTTGAATTTGACCTCGAATGGATAAAGAGATCTTGAGTCGAAACTCGGATCAACAAAAGAAAATGAAGAGCTCGAATCTGAGCTCGAATGAATAAAAAGATCTCGAGTCGAAACCCGGATCAACAAAGAAATGATTTGAATAAAAACCCGAGTCGGAACTCGGTTTTCCAAAAGTTGGGATTTTGAAAATGTACCAGTTTGAACACTGGATTTTGAAATAATACCAGTTCGAGCGCTGGGTTTCGGTTCAGTATTGGTGATTGTCTTTCAATTTTGAATCATTAGGAATTGTAATGGGACTGTTTTGTTGGAATCCCAATACTGACCGGATTGTTGTTAATGCAGTTGAATGCAAATGAATATGAATTGATGCATATGAATGCACAAGTGCAATGAAATGAGAAATTTGCTTATCCTGCCTGCATACAGAGCAAAAATTTTAAAATGCCTCAGTGTAACTGAGAAAGAAAGTTGGATCATTATTTGAAAGAAAATAGGAAGGATTACAAGAGGAGAATAAATTTTTCAAGTATAAAACTTTTTCAAATGTCGAGCATTAATGGGATCTGATAATTCTATTCCATCGGCATTGATGAGCCGATATGAGTTGCGGGGTAATGCTTCTTTGACGACATATGGGCCTTCCCAATTCGGCGACCATTTACCGCCAGGATGATGCTTGAGATAGGCTGTGGATCGAAGCACTAACTCATTGACTTTGAATCTTCTTTCGATTACTGACTTGGCATACTGCCTGGCTACTCTCTGGCGATAGGATTGAGCATGCTCCGCTGCTTTTAGTCTTCTTTCGTCGAGTAAGTCTAGTTGTACCAGTCGTTGCTGCTGGTATCGATCAAGGGGTAATTCTAGCAGTGATGCAAATTTCAAAGCGGGCTTTTGAACGTGTAGCGACAATACTACTTCTGTTCCATAGACCAATTCTGATGGAGTAGCATTCGTTGGAGTGCGAATGGTGGTTCGATAGGCCCACAGTGCATCGCGGATCTTCTCATGCCAGTCACGGCCTGTTTCCACAGTTCGCTCCAAGATACGGATTAAAATCTTGTTGGTGGCCTTTGCCTGACCATTCCCTTGGGGATAATATGGAGCGGAAAAATGATGATAGATCTTGAACTTTGAGCATAATGTCTTCATCTTTTTATTCTTGAAATGACTGCCATTATCTGACACGATGTCATGTGAGATGCCGAAACGGCAAAGGATGTTCTTGTGAATGAAAGAGACCACGTGTCGGCCTTCTACTGTGCGAAGAGTGATAGCTTCTACCCACTTGGTGAAATATTCTGTTGCGGCAAGGAAGTATTTGTGGCCATTTGAAGCAGAAGGGGTGATGGGACCTACGACATCGAAGGCCCACATAGAAAAGGGCCATGGAGAAACAACGGATTGCAAGTAAGTTGCCGGGGCATGGATGAAAGGTGCGTGTATCTGGCATTGCACACACTTCTTCACATAATGATAACAGTCTTGTTGTATGGTCTTCCAGTAACAACCTGCTCTGATGATTTGTTTGACAAGGGTTTGGTAACCGACGTGGCCACCACAAATGCCTTCGTGTGCTTCTCGCACAACTTCTTTGGCTTCGTCTTCATCTAAACACTTGGAATACTCTGAACTGAATCCACGACGATATAGGACGTTCGCCAGAATGAAGTATCGAGTGGACATACGCTAGATTGCTCACTGCTCTTTCTTTGAGAGTTCTGGAGGAAAATCACCAGTTTCTATGAAAGTTTTGATATTGTAATACCAAGGCTTCTTCTTTTGCTCAGCTTGATTAACTTGTTCTGTTGGAAGGAAAGCAGGTTGGTCAAGCCTGCCAATTTCAAATGAGCTCCAAGATTCTCCATTCTTGAATGCCATAATGGAGCCTAAACTGGCTAGGCTATCGGCCACTTGATTAAAATCTCTCTTGATATGAAAAAGCTGAAATTCTTCAAAATTACTGACAAGAGCTGAAACAATTTTCTGATAAGAAATAGCTTCTGATCTTTGACCTGCCAATCGGCTCGGACTTGATTGACAACGAGTAATGAGTCGTCGTAAGCATGCACTCTCTTAAAATTGAAGTCTAGTAGAATCTTTAGACCTTGAATCAGGGCTTCATATTCAGCCATATTGTGAGTGCATTGAAAGTCTAACTTGAGAGAAAATGGAATCATCTCTTTCTCTGGAGTGATTAATAGGATTTTGATGCCTATTCCGGCCATGTTCTTAGAACCATCGAAAAATAAATTCCAGATTGGATGTTGCTGGATATTGCATATTTGCTCATCTGGGAAATCATCTTTGGCTTTCACCTCTTCTGCCAGAGGAAAATCTGCCAATTGATCTGCAATTGCTTGTCCTTTAATTGATTGCTGCAAAACGTATTTTAAGTCATACTGCATCAGTAAGACTTGCCATTTTGCGACCCGTCCGCTGAGGAGAGGTTGCTCCAAGATGTATTTGAGAGGATTAAGTTTGGACAAGATTTTGACTTCAGATGCCAGCAAGTAGTGTCTTAGCTTCTGACACATCAACACCAGAGCTAGGCAGGTCTTCTCTATTTGAGAGTATCTCTTTTCATAATATATGAAAGTCTTACTCACATAATAGATGGCGTGCTCTATCAGGCTGCCTTTTTTGTATTGCACCAAGAACCCGCCACATGCGACTTGATTGATTGAGATGTATAGCAAAAGAGGTTTTCCCAATTCTGGCGGCTTCAAGATGGGAGGATTGAGGAGATACTTCTTGATCCGATCAAACGATTACTGACACTCCGGTCCCCATTCGAACTTCACTCCTTTTCTGAGCAAGTGATTGAAAGGTTCGCATCTCATTGCCAAATTGGAAATAAATCGTCGGATTGATTGCATACGTCCCTGAAGGCTACGCAATTCTTTGAGATTTGTTGGGGGTGGCATATCAATGATAGCCTTTGCTTTGGCTGGGTCAATTTCAATTCCCTTTTTGCTGACCAGAAAACCCAACAGTTTGTCTGATTCAACTCCAAAAACACACTTTTGCAGGTTAAGCCTTAACTTATAAAGGATGAGTCGCTTAAAGACTTGAGCAAGCGCTTCGAGGTGATCTTCTCCCTCTTTAGATTTCACGAGGATATCATCAACATACGCATTCATGATTTTGCGCATCTGATCGTGAAAGATAACGGCCATTGCCCGTTGATACGTTGCTCCGGCATTCTTGAGCCCAAAAGGCATAATTGTATAGCAGAAAGTACCCCAAGGCGTGGTGAAGGAAGTTTTTGATTGGTCGCGGGCGGCCAACTTAATCTGATTGTAGCCAAAATATCCATCCATGAAAGAGAACATAGCATGTCCTGCTGTGATATCGACTAGAAGATCGATGCTTGGAAGTGGATAATCATCCTTCAGAGTTGCTTTATTGAGGTCTCTGAAGTCTATGCAGATCCTTACTTTGCCACTTTTCTTTGGGACAACGACGATATTGGCTAACCAATCTGGGTAGTCAATAGCTCAGATAAATCCTGCTTTAAGCAGATCTTCAAGTCCTTCTTTGACTTGTTGTTCTATCCTAGGATCCATTTTTCTCAGCTTATGCTTAACTGGTTTAGCATCCGGCTTCAAGACGAGACGGTGTTCGACCAATTTTGGGTCTAAACCCGGCATTCCTTCATACGTCCATGCGAACACTTCCTCATGTTGCTTGAGAAATTTAATGAGTCTTTCTTTTTCTTTCAGACTCAAACTGGTTCCGATCTGGAGAATTTTGGGACCTTCCTCTAAACCGATATTGACATCTTCAGTAGGATCTTGTACTAGAGCAGATGGTTCATCCTGCTTCTGAACTGCAGCGAACTCTGGTAACTCTTGAAGAGACTGATCATATTCTACATAATCATCTGACTGCTTTACAATCTTGCCATCTTCGGTGCTTGCCTTGACTTTGTGAATTGCTGCCGACTTCTGAAAAGCCTTGGGATTGAGAACGAGCTTCTTGATTGTCCGAGAAGTCATTCTGAAATTTTGGATAAGAAATTTGGTTCAGATAAATCGGCCTATTGTGAGACAAGCAATCATTTGAAGAGAACTATGCATAAGATGGTATTTAAAATTATAATGAAGAGATAGACAGAAAGGGGATAAATGGCATCCAGGTAGACAAAGAAACTTGGAATTTTATTGATTTTGAATTGATCAATGACATTCAACAAAATGAGACATTTATTTCGGAAAGAATAGAAAGAAAATAACAAATGGTCTTCAATGTGCCCCTTTGACAAAAACAGTCTTCTTTGACGAGCTTTCTCCGGAGAACCCTAGTCCTGCTCTGTGGGGACGATGCTTCTGGATCACTGGCTCGATGCAACCATCTTCATTTTTACCCAGTCCCTTGAAGGGTTGATAACCATGTTTCAGAAGTAAATCGAATCCCTTTCTTGCCTTCATGATTTGCGGGAACAACGGGTGATCTTTAATGGTACTGTAGTTGATTCGGCCTCCAACCTTGAAGAATTGAGGGCCTCTCCATTGGGTCATGGCTACAGTGTGCGGAGATAGTTCTGATGATGCCTGGAGTATTTCTCGATTTTCTCCGTGACTGATCTTTTCACTTTCCCTAATGCTGGGAATATCCGCATTGAATGAGGGACGAGGAATCATTGGCTGTGGGAGCCTTTCTTCTGGGTCTTCTCCAAGTATTGTGGTAATCATTCCACCTTTGGACCATTTTACACATTGATGCAGGGTGGAAGGCACTGCATTTGCGTTATGAATCCACGTCCTTTCAAGCAGCAGATTGTAGGTAGGTGGTACATTAACCACGTGAAAAAGCACTGAATGCACTGAATAGTTGATGAACACCTCCAGAATTATCTTGCCTTTGGCCGTTTGACCATGGTTGTCAAATCCGGAAATAGTGATGGGATCTGGAATATATTCTTCATCCTTGATCCCTAATGCTTTTGCGGTCATCTCGGGACAAATATTGAGGCTACTGCCTCCATCAACTAGCACGTGTGGTACTGTCATTCCTCTGACTCGAACGACAATGTACAAAGCATTATTATGAAAGGAATGAGGCTTTGGGAGGTCCTCATCCGAGAAAGTGATTGGCGCATTTGTCATGGCAGAGTTCACTATTTGTGCCATGTCTTCAGGAGTGGTACTGGGCTTGACTTTGATTTTTCTGAGCAAATCATCCAGTACTTGCTGATGCTTGCGGGAACTCTTGGCCAAGTCAAGAATGGAAACATTGGACAGAGCGGTCAGAGGCTTGTGACTTGAAGTTTCTGACCTGGGTTTGATGATTTGATTCAGAAAGTCAGGAATTCCCTTTGACTTGGGGTCTGACTTTACAGGTGGTTCAGAGACTTTCATCTTGCCGAATGCTGAGATTAGGTCCATCTTCTTAGAAGTTGGAGCGGCTTGTCGTAACACTGACACCTGATGCTGAACTCGGAGATCTTGTGCAGAACACGGCTTGATGTGTTCGTGAGGCGGGAATGGCTGTGCGGACGCTACTGCCGTGGTGTGCGAAGGAAAGGGCTGCTTGAGTATATCCATTTTCTCTTCTTCTTCTCCTTCCACTAAAAGATTTTTTTTAATAAGATCTTGCACGATGTTTTTGAGAACAAAGCAGTTCTCGGTGTTGTGTCCCACTGTCCTGTGAAATTTGCAGAACTGATCTTTCCATTTCCCCATGGGCACAGGGGGATCGGCCAGTCTTGGCAACTTAACCGCCTCTTTTGACAGCATATGCTCGAGCACCTCCTCGAGTGATTGGTCTAAAGGAGTAAACTTTCTGTCGTAACTCCATCCTTCATGTTTGGTCTTCTCACGCAGTTTTGGCCCTTGATCCTGCTGAGGAGGCTTGCCGTATTGAGGAGCATGCTTTCCTTTCTGATCTCCTTTGTTTTTTGAACTTCCTGTGTCGTAGCAGTAATCTTTCTTCTGCCCTTTGTACTGATTTCGACTGCTGTTGTTGTTGTTGTTGGCATAATAGGTGAAGTGAGCTTTCTTCTTCTGCTCACCTTGGGGGTTGTTTTTGAAAAAAGTGAAGCCTTCATAGACTCCATTTTTCACACTCAGTTCGAGCCATTCGGCTCGTTCAGTCAGCTCAATGAAGTTCTGAGACGGTGTCGTGGAGATCAATCTTCTTAACGGCTGCGAAAAGTTGTTGAGGATTAGGGACAGGGCGTGCCTTTCCGAGATAGGATCTCTCATCTTGTTGCAGGCTGACCTTCATCTGTGAATGAAGTCCCGCGCCTTTTCATTCTCTTTCTGCCTCAAATTGCAGAGATGGCTCAATGTAGGAAGCGCCTCTGTGTTGAACAAGAAGCGCTCAATAAACAGATTTACAACTTTATCGAACTCCTTGAGCTCGATGGGGTTGATATGCTTCGCATACCATTTAGCTGCAACTCCTTCCAAGCTGCGGGGGAAACATAGAAATAGTGCTCGGTTGTCCCTCTTGAACCTCGAGCATTCAGCAAAGAAAGTGGCGAGATGAGCTTTTAGGTCGCCAGAACCGTCGAACTTGATGAATTTACGGGGAAGATTCTCCAGATCATCATCCCCTTCTAAGCCGTCGTAGAAGTCTTCACTGGTGAAGACTTTCCTGCCCTTGTCGCAGGCTTGGAGATCCTTAACAACTCGGGTCATTTCCCTGAACTGTGCTTGCAGGGGTTTTTCTGCATCCTGACTCTTTGGTTTGCGGCCTTTTCTTTGTTCTTGGCCCCACTTATGAAATACCGGAGGCACTTCATATTCTTCATCTGTATCTTCAATTGAATTGGTTCTGTCTGAGATCTCTTCTGGCTGAACTTGCTTTTTAGAAGCCTTCCTATCCCTGTGATCATGGAAATTTTCTCTGAAGGGATTCCTTTCTGAGCTGGTCCCGGGCTGTTCATTCATCATTTTATTCATCATCTTCCGGAACATGGCATACATTTGAGGGTCTATGCCATTGTCTTCTTGTTGCTGCTCTTGACTCTTCTCGGACCGGGGGGAACCCATCTCTTCTTCTGAGGCTGACAAGTACTTAGATGTTGTTGTTCTTTTGCCTGATCTTGTCCGAACCATCAAATGTTATGGATGCTTTCTGCAGGGAAAAGACCTGATTAGATTCTGTAGGAATTTGGTTTTTGGAAGAAATATTTGCTGAAAATATGGTAGACAATTCGAAAAAGATATCCCATTACTGAGGACTGAGTCGTCGCGGGAATCACGACAATTTGTGTTGTTATTCTTTTTGCAAGAGAAATAAACAACGAAAATATGCCTTGTTACCTAGGTGAGGTCGTCAAACCACAATAAAAAGAGAGAAATTTATTGAAATGAGAAAAATATGATTTTATTGATCTTGACAAAGAGGTGGAGGACAGACAATTTGCCACCATTCACGATAGTTGGCAGACACTCTAGAACCAGGAAAGATTTTAAGAGAAACAAAGGAATCCCAACCGTAGCGGGCAGAATGATATGCCCCGGACCATTGTGCGGAAGTGAGATCAAATTCTGCCATAGCTCCTGATAACAGTCGGGCTTCGACGTACTACTGTCTCTGGGAGAAATGTTGAACACATCGCTCCGATTGGTAGTAAGTGCAGAAGAAAGGTCCCAACAACTTGAACCGCTTGCCATAAGCGTATGTGTATCTGGGAGGAGATAGTTGTTGATCAAAATAATCCCAGACTACGTCATCTTCTTGAATGTTGTTGATCATGGATCGGTACTATGCCATTGGAAGGAGTTCTTGTCCATTGTATCTAAAAGAGTTTGCTCGGGCTGGAACATGCTGAAAGAACCAGGATTGAAGTGCGTAGACGCAACCTTCAACTAAGATGGATTCCCCAAGTGAGAATCGAGTCAGACCACGATATAGGAAGGCGAGCGCTGCCATGGCTATGGAGAGGCGATTGGTTTGCTGACTTCCCCATCTTCTCATAAGCTGGATTATTCTGATGTCCATGTAGTTTTGTCCGTCTGGGAAAAGGGTCAATCCTATAGTGTACAGGACCATTGCATTCTGAATCCTTTCTTTAGCTGTCCTGGATAGCGAACTGACTTCAACGAAGGTCCCGTACTGGCGGTACAACTCGAGCAGGTCAACATATTCATTTCCCTCCAACTGGATCAGGGGCCAGGATCGGCGGCCTGTCATACGAGCTAATGAATCTCGGGGGTCCAAACCCTTGACATTGATCAGGAATTGATGTTCTAATGGATCTCCTGGTTGACCGGCTGGTTCTGGTAATCCCATGATTTCTGAAAATTCATCCATTAAAATGGTCATTTCTCCCCATGGGAACCAGAAGGTACACGTCCGAGGATTCCATCGCTCCGCCATTGCATGAATCAGGTTGCCGTTGATGGTCTGCTTTCCGACTGCTGCCGCCAGCTCTAATCCGCACTCGCTCAAATGGTTCGAGAACATTCGGGAAAAGCTTTTTAGCCAGGAATAATACCACCGGGGAATGAAAGTTCCGGTGCTAAGGGCTCGATGTTCAGGACGACCTTGTCGCACCTCGTAGGAGATGTGACCTTCAGGAAAGATAGGATCAACTTGACTGGATGCCATCGAACTGAAAATAGAGAAAGACTCAGAATGAGACTTAGGAAAATGTGGGAAATTTTTGAAAAATTTTGCAGGCAGGATATAAAATGCAGTTGGAAATTTGAGATCCAGTAGAAAGGTAGAACGGAAAAACCACCTGGAGTTTTGAAAGAAATAGGATATTTTGAAAATCATTCCAGGGTTTGAGAAAAATATCTCATGGAAAATAAAGATATTTAAAAAAAAAGCCAAATAAGGTGGAAACATTGGGAAACATAAAGAATTGAGGAAACAACACACATACAATCACATCCTGCACAAACATTTATGCACATACAACACTCCCTAGAAGGCTGACTCTAAATGCATCAATTTGAAAACAGCTGTAGGACCCTAATCCTAACTCTAAGTTCAGATCATCTTTGTCCAATCCAGTTACGCCGATATACCCGAATCGAAATTCGAGGTACGTGGCATATAATTTCAACTCCGGTTCTATGGTAAAGTTTCCCAACATCCTTGAGCGCCTACCGATATACTTCGGACTGTGGCCCGCGGTACGTGGTAGGGGGGTGTTAACCCAAATAATTGGCCCAGTAGTGAGGCTCTATCCCGAACTAGGGTTCTGGAAGAGAGCCCAACAACGTGAAGACCGGGTAATGATAGGTAATTGAGGTTTTGAAAAATGATCACATGCAAGAAATAGAGGGCTCTAAAACCTAAAGAGATAGATTTTGAAATTTTTTTGAAGAAGCATACATTGTTTGCATTCAGATCCTAAATTGAGGAGAGTTGTGTTTAGACCTAAGTCTATGTGAGCATGAAAATATCTCCTCAATCTGGTCTTACCAAACCATGCCTAGTCTATATGCAGTCAATGTCAGCTAGGTCAGAATCTGGGCTCCTAGGTTCGCATGATATCAAAAGTAAAGAGTTGACATTTTGTGAACATAATTTCAATATTTGAACTAAGTCAAGCACAATTTTAATCAGGCAAGGACAGGTCCCATCTCGGTCGCCAAACCTATTATCATCGCGAAATTTTTCCCGCCTTCCCTTCCTTGCGGAAAAGAGAGGGAAATGCTTTCGCGATTCAAACTTGACCGGATTTTGGAAATTGTTTTGAAATACTCACCTCCGTTTTGAAAATTGCGGGAAAATCCATGGGATGGGGCTCGACCTGTCGGTACGAGGTTCGACCGTTCCTGCCGCCTTTAACAGGGGTAATCGAACCAAGGACCAAAATTGTGCTTGACTTAGTGAAATTATCGAAATCGTGTTCTACCCTAAATGCACAGAGAATTCAGGCATGTGCTATGAGATTTGGTAAAATATAAGTTGGAAAACTATGATGTATGCTTAGAAAATATTTGGAGTTGAAAAGCATTTCTTAGAAAAAAAGATGGAAATCAATCACTCAGGAAACTCAGACGAAGAAGGTTTGAAATCTCGAGAAAGTGTATAAAGATTTGGAAAATCTTGAAGAAGTGAGAATCTCAAGAAAATCTTGAGAAAATTTATAAGGACTTGGAAAACCATGAAGAAATGAGAATTTCAGGAAAATTTTGAGAAAGTTTATAAAGACTTGGAAAACCATAAAGAAATGAGAATCTCAGGAAAACTAAAGGAATTCTTGAGAAAAGATGAATATTTGAAAAGGAAAACACTTGTCAGGAAAACTCAGACTTTGAGAATTTTCTTAGGAAAATGAGGGAAAATCTATAGGAAAAACTTATTGGAGAAGGAAATTCAGAACTTAGGAAATTGAAATCCTGAAAATATTGTCCTTGAAATCTCTGAAAATCGATTTTGATTCTTGAAAAAGATGAAAATTCCTTTTGAAAATGGATCTTAAGAAAATAACTTTTTAAGGAAAATCACGGGAAAACTTTGATTTGGGAAATCCAACTCCGAATATCATCATAGTTTCTTGAGGAATCGATTTCCATGAAGTGAAAATCTCTTGAGAAAATCATGAGAAAATAGATGATGCAAATGATTCGAATGAATGGATGCACTTTGAAAAGATTTCTGAAAAATTGGTTGGAAAATGTGGATTAAGCCAAAGTAAATCCTTCACATACTCTGACTGTGGCCATGAATATGTTCAGAGTTTACTTGAGTTAATTCACAACATTTTGAAAAATTGGAAATATGATGTGCATTTTTAAAATAGCCTAAGAGTGGAGACTCAATGTAACTGGTAGAAAGATGATGGATCTGGGTCTCGTCCATATTCCGACTAGGGCCATAAATATGGACTCCACCGAGTTCATCAACTCTCTAAGAGTTGGTGCACGTGCCATTCGTGTTCATCCACGGTGAATTTTGAAAATTGAGATATATGCATCATAGAATCAGGATATTGCAGGAATCAAACTACATGAGATGCATCCTAATCTAAGCAGTAAAAGTAAATATTATTCCAAATTGCATTATTACATCACTATGTAAAATGAAAAGAACAAAAATTTTGCAGATTCGAGCTCCTTCCTTTGAATACCCTTGCCAAGCTTAAATGGGATTAGTATAGACCTGTAAGTTTTTCCAGAGTATTCCAATAATATATGGGAATTATTGGATTTATCCAGATATGAACCTAATCTCATATCTCCTTGCTATAAATATAATTAAAATAATATGGATGCAAGAAAATACGAAAATAAGAATTTTGACCTTTCGAAATCATGGTGAATTTGACTAAAATACTCCTATAAAATGATGACCTTGAAACAAATATACATATATATATATATATATATATGTATATATAGATATTTATTCAAGTAGGGGTAAGGATAAATCGGTCATGAGGTCTTATGGAATAGTGGCATGCACGATAAGGTCCGAAAATCATAAGGATTTCTAAAATCAAAACTGATAAAATGCTAATCCATCACCAGAAATCATGAGATTTAAGGGAGCTTCGTTAATGAACAAAGCGACACATTTTGCTTTGATAGATTTAAAATTCAAACAAGCATTGGAAAAGCATAAATTTGAAAATAAAATTCTTAATTCGAGTAGACATGAGTGAGCAACAGAAACATCGGTTTTCCTAAATTGATTGGAAAAGTATCAAAAAAAAAATCAGGAAATATTAACATCATGCAACGGACATCAAAACAGCTATATTCTCCTTTTCACGGACTCAGTACTAGACCTACAGATCCAGGGCTAAGGGTAACCCAGATCAATCGATGGCTTCATAAGTTTGTAATAGGCTCTGCAATAGGGTTTATATAAACTGCAGCAAGGGAAAGACACTAACTCATGTGCAGCCATATGCACATGAATCATTGACACAGCCATAAGTAATAACACAGCAACCAGCTACTTTAACACACATAAATGTCGTGGGACTTCAGCCGTCTATGCAAAAAAAAAATCAGTTAATGAAGACTCATAAGCACAACCGAAAGGTTATTTCAACTGTAGACATAGCATCTACCCCTCACAATCCTCATCCATGTCATACCCCTTTCAGGTATATGCATCTAGTGGAAAAAAAGCTATTAGGATCCAATCTTCATCTTTTTGTAATAAAAAAATTTTAGCAGTATTCCCACTAAACAGAAATTCACCAAAATCTGATTAATTTAGCAAAAAAAAACCATAAGATTCACCAATTAAACTACTAGCTAATATACTGCAGAGAGGTACAAAGCTTTTCCTATAACTCAGATATAATTTAACTATAGAGCCGTTCAGTGAAACATTGATAGCTGCGATGGGAGGCATTCACGACATCCATGGCTGGTAACAACACATCTTTTGAGTGAGGACCAAGCAGTCATACCATCTCACAACAGTGTATGGCTGTGTGTGGGTGCTCTATTAGAAATCATGGACATAATAAAACCAAAAGGCAGGCCTGTAGTAGTAGGAATATGCAGACAATGGCCCTCAGCCATACAGACCCATGCCACGATGTAGCTTGGTTCAAGAATGCTAATCATGAGGTTGAATGCCCAATTGATGCAAAGAACCAGGGCGGAAAAAAATCATCAAAGTTACCCCAAGTATTGTTTGCCATTACTGGAAACTCCACAGTAAGAATACCGTTAAGGCCATGACTTACACAGCCATGTGCATTATCTAGGCCAGTTCATGAACAGGGCTTTGTGCAGCAGGATCACGAATCACTTTATCATCCAAGAACCTTGAAGAAGTTTTGAAATTTCCCGGACCTGACTGACACAGACACACCTATGCAGGCCTTATACATGTACACAATGCCATTGCACGTGAAATCATCTGTGGAAAAACAACCTTTTACAGGTTCTAACTTAGATTTTTTTTTTTTGTTATGGGAGAAATCAAGAACTTTCAATCTGATGACACTAAGCTAAAAGACTAAAGTACACGAATGAAAAGGGAACTTATGGAATTTAAGCAACAAACAGAGATACAACACATTTAAAATAAAACAAAATAATAAAAAAAAATTCTGATAACAAATAAATAACACAGGAGATATGCTGTTCTTATTAATATAGGGCATTGGAATGAGAGGTTCGGTCCATGAAAAGGACGAACCATCTCATCCAATTAGTCTGATTGTGAAAGCCCCCCCCCCCCCCAATTGTCTTCTCTGAACTCGTTTATGATGCTGAAATCTGGGCTTCTAGTGATCCTTCTTGACACTGTCTTTCCCTCCAGCCGATGACAACAAGATATGAATTACTAAACCTGAACAAAGAGATGACAGAATATAAAATCTCATTACCTTGGGGTCTTCTAAGCCAATTGGATCTGTAAATGAAGATCCCAGGAACTGGTTCCTTTCTGCCTGGCTGAGGGAAATGAGAAGAAGGCCCTTATTGCGTGTCCACCAAAAGGGGGGGTCAGAGCTTAAAGTCGTGAGCCAGAGGAGCCGCTACTTCCTGGTAGATTGTCACTGCAAGCTGGGCATTCTTATGCTGCTCCTTGTAACTTCGTTGGAGGAAAATGGCAGAAAGAACAAATGAGGGGTCGAAGCAGGGTTGTTTGATGGGCAGAGAGGAAAAGAGGCGATGGGGGAGCTCCAGAGATGAAATAGGATTCAGCGATCTGTGAGGGGCTCACTAAAAAAAGGGGGTCGAATCTCAAGGGGGGGGGGGGGCAGAGGGATTTTGCCAAAAGGATCTCCGAGAGTTTTTCTCCTGCTAGCCGAGAGGGGAAGCCGTGAAGAGGGGCGCTGAAGAGTTAGGGGAAAATCCAGGTTTTTCTTCTTTTTTTTTTGGGTGGCCTAAGCCCCCTCTTTAAAAAAAATGTTCCGCCCTTTCAGCCAAAAGCTCGGGATCCTTCGTGAAAGGTTTTGATAAGCTTTAAAAAAAACTAACTTTTGAAAAAATTCAAAATTGTCGCCATTTGGGAGGGGGCGGCTCCTTTTCTCCAGCAGATATTTGAAACTTAGGTAAAAATGGGGTCTTGGGTAGGGTTTCACGGTGGCTCTATTTTGGGGCTGAAAAGTAATAAAGATAAAGTAGATAAATAAAATAAAAGAAAATGAGTAAAAAAAAATGGATTTTGTTTTGGTGATGCCACCTCAACTGAATTTGAAACTTTGTGAGATAAAAAAATAAAATTTTGCTTTTCTTGGCAAGGAGCCTTAGTGGGGCGCCACCTACGTGGGCCCACTAATTATTTTATCAAAATTTAAATCAAAATAAAAGAATTTTATAAATCGGTGCCACTTCTGGGTGGGCACTGTTTTGAACATAAGAGAAATTTTTTTTTTTTTTTTAAGAATTTGAGTGTGACACCACCTTGAGGCGATTCCCACGTCCTTTATTTGAAATAGGAGCCAAAATGGATTTTTTTTGAAATTTTCATAATAGTAGGTTGGTTTTGGAAAACACTAAGCAAAATTTGGTTTGATTTCAAAACTTAGGAGAAATGGTTCTTCAGGGCGAAATTTTGAAAGAAGTGGAGAAATTCGGAGCTCTTTTGTAAAAGTTTGAAATAAGATTTTATGAATTTTGAATTGTGTCCCCCTTTCTTCAACTGGCGAAATTTTGAAAATCAATGTCAAAAACTATCCAGATCGTTTTCTTGGGAAAACTTTTGTAATTCGGAGCCCTGGGGGTAAAATGGGAAGAATTGGTAATTTTGAAAGCCCAGGGTTTTGAAAATCAATTTTGAGAAAGTTTAGAAATCAAACCTGGATTGACAATCTTGAAAATCAGGAGTTCTGGATCTCAAAATGACATGTTGTGCAGTGAAATGATATGAAATGCTCATGCAATGCTATGCAAAAGACATGTCCTACAAAGTTGCCACACTGAACTTGAATTTGAAAATTCTGATTTTGGTTAAGCATGAGATTTTGAAAACTGGCAATTTGAAGATGTCTCTGAGTCTAAATAGAGAAGTTTTGAGGCTCGAGAATGGAATTTAGGACTTTCTGCAAGGTTTAATCTTGGAAAATGACCATTTTGCCCTTTATTGCTTCCGGAGAACTGAAATGTACTGATTGAGGGAGACGTTGAGAAGGTGAATGAAAATTTGGGGTGTTTACAGATGCCCCTCTTTGCTACGAAGCCGGCTTATGGCCGAGCTTAGTGGCAAAGAAAACACACCAAATTTGGGCTATATTAAAATGCCCTAGTTAGAAGGATTGAACTGGGTATGAAGAGATTAATCCCGAGGAATATGATAGATATGAAATGGAGAATAAAGAGAAAATAGATTTGCTCTGAGAGAGCGAAGTTCAGGTTTTTGCCCTTAACCTGGATGGGACTGAAATACCTCATATAGAACGAAGCTCAGGTTTGAACTCTTGACCTGATTGGGGAATGGAATATCTCATCGAAATGAGACTCAAGTTTATACCCTTATCCTGATCGGGCGAAAAATGGAATACCTCATCAAATGAGGCTCAGGTTTATACCCTTATCCTGATCGGGTGAAAAATGGAATACCTCATTGGATGAGGCTCAGGTTTATACCCTTATCCTGATCGGGCGGAAAATGGAATAGTATGATGGAACCTTCGGATATTTCACAATAAATCCGACAGGGGTTTTGTAAAAGGAAGGAAACTGGGGTCCCTAAAGCTTGAAAAGGGATTGCTTTTGGGCGCCTCATTGCTGAGACTAAATAGCTTTTGAAATTGCCTTTTGCGAGAAATGATTGGTGGTTCGACCTCGAACCAAAATGAGACTGTCTATGGTTGGACAGTGGGGACATAGGGAAGTGTGCAAATCTGAGAGCTCGCTCTCAAAGAAGGGAAGGAATCAAGTCCTTAAGAGGGATTTAAAATTGGTGTCAAGATGTGTCGAAAACGAACATCAAGCTCTCACATCATTGTCAGGATAGATAGAAAATATTATCAAAATGTTGAGAATTTTGTTGTTGATTCAAAGTATTTGAAAATGATGCAAATTGTTGCAAAGATATTCCTTCCTTTCTATCTGAAGCATTACCTCCAAACGAGATTCACTTCGTAGAATCAAGTTTTAGCGTCCAAATTGCTTGCGATTGACCTTCTTCCAGGAGGTTATCAATTTCCTTGATATGAATAACAAAGAGAATTTGATATTATGAAAGCAGTTGATGAAAGAATATTGATAATAGAATTTCACAAATTTAAAGAGGATTCTTGATAAATTTGGCAGTTTGATATCCTGGGAGCTTCTCTCAGGATAACCTTGCTGCACTCTTTTGGCTCTCTTGGGTTTTTGCTACATTCTCCTTCATTTTGGAGATGTTCTGACTTTTTCACTCTTTCTTTTTCCTCTCTTTCTCTCTTTTGGAAGGGTACGCCACAAACTCCTTCAACTTGGAGATGTTTCGATCCTTCTCGGATGATGTTGGCTCATGGGTTTAGAGATTTTTGGATGATAGCTAAAATTAAATATCTTTTAGGGATTGTCGAGAGGTTCATCGCATCTGCCTTCATCTTGACAGTGCTTTGGAATTTCCCTGGAAGGATCTGTCACAAACTCCGTCATCTTGGAGATGTTTCGAATCTTCTTTGGCCCTGGGTGTCTACTTGCTTAGTTCGCCTTCATCTTGACGACAAGTGAGAGATCCCTTTTGCGGATATTTAATTGCAGCTTAGGTGATTCTGAGGCGACAGGGCTTGGGTAAATGCTCTCTTTTCTAGCGCTCAGGATATTTCCACTGCCTCATCTTTACAAGAATAATCTTTAAAGATGTGCCATTGACTGCGATCAATATCAATCATTTATGGCTTTGCAATAACATTGAATCTTCTTTTCTGGCCATATCGAGGATTTATCCTTCAGCTTTTTGGTTGTCCAATAGAAAGGATTTGAATTCTGGATCTCTTTTCGCAAAAGCTTCACTCTTTTGGAAGTAATGCTAAAGGTAAAATTCATGCAATAAAGATTCTGAAATCAACAAATACTTTGATTGACAAGATTTTCTTGAAGTTCTGGGTGAAAGAGAGCGTTTGAAGTCCGGCTCAACACATCCGTGACGAAAACTCTCCTCTCTTTTTCCCTAAAAAGAGAGACTCAGGCTTAGCTCTTACCTGAATGGGAAATGAGAAATACTCCTCTCTTCCCTGAAGAGGAGGTGTTTGCAAAACGAACTTTCAAAAAGAAATTAAGCTTTCGTCAAAGCTCCCTAATATTAGGCTTCTCTTATGGAAAGGGGGCTGATAATAGTAAGGTCTGAAAATTGGGTCATGAAAGGAACGAGTCCATCACACTCTCCCTAAAAAGAGGGTCCTCCTTGACGAAAAAGGCCTAGTATGAAATTGGGGAGTCACAAGAAAAGTGAGTCTTCGTCGAGCCTCTCCCTTTTAAAAGGGTTCCTTGTGTAAAATTGGAAATTGTTTTGCAAACGGTTCACAAAGACGCGAGTCCCTTCAAACTCTTCCTGAAAAGGGGCTAAGTGAACGAATTGGATAGCATGCGAAAAGAACGAGCTCCCTCGAACTCTCCCTAAAAAGGGTCTCTCGCAAGAGAAAATGATTGAAATTGGATATTGAGATTGATTGACCCAAAGGTCGAAATTGGAAATTGGAAAATTGGTTGCTGGAAATTGAATGACCTGAAGGTCGAAATTGGATGACCTGACGGTCGAAATTGAGAATTGGTTGACCGAAAGGTCAAAATTGTGTGACCCGAAGGTCGAAATTGAGAATTGAGTGACCCAAAGGTCGAAATTGAGAAATTGGTAATTGGGATTGAGAATTGGAATTTGAAATTGGAAATTGGGTGACCCCAAGGTCGGAATTGGAGAATTGCCTGATTTGAAGATTTAAATTGGAATTTGGAGGGCAAAATATCAAATTTGAGTAATTGACATACTCTGATGATTGAAATGACTTGGATCAATCAAAGGAGAATGATGAGTTCGAGTCAGAGCTCGAATAAAATACAGAGATCATGAGTCAGAACCCGGATCAACAAAAAGAAAATGAAGAGCTCGAGTCAAGGCTCGAGTAAGGTAATGAAATCATCAGTCAGAACCCTGATCAACAAAAGAAAATGAAATGCTCGAATCAGAGCTCAAATAAGATAAAGAGATCTCGAGTCGGAACCCGGATCAACAAAAAGAAAATAAAGAGCTCGAGTCAGAGCTCGAGTCAGGGCTCGAGTAAGATAAAGAGATCTCGAGTCGGAACCCAGATCAACAGAGAAAAATGAAGAGCTCGAATTTGAGCTCGAATGGATAAAGAGATCTCGAGTCGGAACCCGAATCAACACATGAAAATAAAGAACTCGAATCTGAGCTCGAATGATGTAGAGAGATCACAAGTCGAAACCCGAATCAACAAAAGAAAATGACAAGCTCGAATCTGAGCTTTAATGAATAAAGAGATCTCGAGTCGGAACCCGGATCAACAAATGAAGATGAAGAGCTCGAATTTGAGCTCAAATGGATAAAGAGATCTCGCGTCGAAACTCGGATCAACAAAAGAAAATGAAGAGCTCGAATCTGAGCTCAAATGAATAAAGAGATCTCGAGTCGGAACCCAGATCAACAAAGAAATGATTTGAATAAAAACCCGAGTCGGAACTCGGTTTTCCAAAAGTTGAGATTTTGAAAATGTACCAGTTTGAACACTGGATTTTGAAATAATACCAGTTCGAGCGTTGGGTTTCGGTTCAGTATTGGTGATTGTCTTTCAATTTTGAATCATTAGGAATTGTAATGGGACTGTTTTGTTGGAATCCCAATACTGACCGGATTGTTGTTAATGCAGTTGAATGCAAATGAATATGAATTGATGCATATGAATGCACAAGTGCAATGAAATGAGAAATTTGCTTATCCTGCCTGCATACAGAGCAAAAATTTTAAAATGCCCTAGTGTAACTAGGAAAGAAAGTGGGATCATTATTTGAAAGAAAATAGGAAGGATTACAGGAGGAGAATAAATTTTTCAAGTATAAAACTTTTTCAAATGTCGAGCATTAATGGGATCTGATAATTCTACTCCATCGGCATTGATGAGCCGATATGAGTTGCGGGGTAATGCTTCTTTGACGACATATGGGCCTTCCCAATTCGGCGACCATTTACCGCCAGGATGATGCTTGAGATAGGCTGAGGATCAAAGCACTAACTCATTGACTTTGAATCTTCTTTCGATTACAGACTTGGCGTACTTCCTGGCTACTCTCTGGCGATAGGATTGAGCATGCTCTGTTGCTTTTAGTCTTCTTTCGTCGAGTAAGTCTAGTTGTACCAGTCGTTGCTGCTGGTATCGATCAAGGGGTAATTCTAGCAGTGATGCAAATTTCAAAGCGGGCTTTTGAACGTGTAGCGGCAATACTACTTCTGTTCCATAGACCAATTCTGATGGAGTAGCATTCGTTGGAGTGCGAATGGTGGTTCGATAGGCCCATAGTGCATCGTGGATCTTCTCATGCCAGTCACGGCCTGTTTCCACAGTTCGCTCCAAGATACAGATTAAAATCTTGTTGGTGGCCTCTGCCTGACCATTCCCTTGGGGATAATATGGAGCGAAAAAATGATGATAGATCTTGAACTTTGAGCAGAATGTCTTCATCTTTTCATTTTTGAAATGACTGCCATTATCTGACACGATGTCATGTGGGATGCCAAAACGGTAAAGGATGTTCTTGTGAATGAAAGAGACCACGTGTCGGCCTTCTACTGTGCGAAGAGTGATAGCTTCTACCCACTTGGTGAAATATTCGGTTGCGGCAAGGAAGTATTTGTGGCCATTTGAAGCAGAAGGGGTGATGGGACCTACGACATCGAAGGCCCACATAGAAAAGGGCCATGGAGAAACAACAGATTGCAAGTAAGTTGCCGGGGCATGGATGGAAGGTGCGTGTATCTGGCATTGCACACACTTCTTCACATAATGATAACAGTCTTGTTGCATGGTCTTCCAGTAACAACCTGCTCTGATGATTTGTTTGACAAGGGTTTGGTAACCGACGTGGCCACCTGTAAACACCCCAAATTTTCACCCTCATCCAGTGTTTGTCCATTTCATAGGTCATCACAGATTATTGCATATCATTGCATGTATTTTGCATTTCATTTCATCACATCTCATTGCATTACATAGCATTGCATGTCATCCCATCTCATTTTCGAGATCCAACACTCCTGTTTTCGAAACATTCAATCCAGATTTGAATTTTAAAGCTTTATTTCAAAATCAATTTCAAAACCTGGGTTTTTATTCAATACTCTGTCATTTTCCAACCCCAGGACTTTATATTTCGAAATATTTTCTCAAGGAAATAATCTGGATTCATTTCAAATTCAAATTTTAATCGATTTCAATTCACAGATGAGACTCATTGAGGTGGTGTCACTTCTGAATTCCTCTATTCATCAAATTTCTCAAATTTTTGAAAGTTTCAGTCCGATCAGGACTCTGTCTCAGAGTCCTAATCCAGTCAAGAGTTTGTTTTTAAGTCTGTTTTACTTCCATTTTTAGTCTTTTTCGATTATTTTCAAAATTTAGGTCATTTTACAGAGTCCAGTTAGTTCAGGACTCTATTTTAGAGTTCGGTCGAGTTAGGAGTCTAACCCTGACTGTGTTTTCTGACTTATTTCATCATTTCTTGATAAAATCTTTTGAAAATTCTTTCATTTGGCTTTTAAAATCTAAAATCTCAGAGTCCTAAGAGTTCAGGACTCTAACCCGGAGTTCCAGTTCGCTTGAGACCCTATTTTCAAAAATCTTGAATTTTAATTATTAATTTTAACCCCTTTTCAAAGGTATTTTCAGTGTTTATTTCAAAATTTGCAAAACTCGATGTGGGCTCACTCAGTTGGTACCATATCCAAAGGAGTCCTGACCCAGTTAGGACCCTATGCCATTTCAAAAAATTTAATTTTGAAGTTTACTTTTGAAAATCTTTTGAAAACTTTCTCAATTTCAAGTTTTAAAATCATTTTTTAAAAAAAAAAAACTCAAGTAGGGCCCACTCGAGGTGGCGCCATATTCGAGTAAGTCAGGGATAGACTAGGGTTAGTCATTGTCCTAGTTAGGTTAGAGGTTTAGAGGAGTCAAAATCAATTTTAAAAATCCATTTTATTTAAGTTTTAAACCATTGGTTTTTAAAGGTTTTAAATTCAGGTTTTAAAAACCAAATGTGGGTCCATACTAGGTGGTACCACATTTGGACTTTTTAGGGTTTAATTAGGTGTTAATTAAGGTTTAATTAGAGTTCATTTAGGGTTAGAAAACCACAAAAAATCGTTGCCTTTAGTGGATTTATTAGAAAGAGTCCTAAAAAAATGAAAAACCTCTTAATTAACCCTAATTAAGTGACTTTTTGAAAAACTATAAAAAGGGACCTAAGGGGGCCAAAAGGGGGTCTCTTTTCTCTCAAATTTTCGTGGCCTCTCTCTCCTCTCCATCACCTCCACCTTCCTCCATTGCAGCTGCAAGCACCAAGGTAATATTTTTTAGTTTTATTTAATACTTTTTCATGTTTTAAATCAATTTTAGCCATTGGTGTCATCCCCTTCATGGATTAAACCATGGATTCAACCTCAAGAACCTCAAGAACGGTTCAAGAAAGTGATCTAACTCTTTTTTGTGGTGTTTACAGGGATTCTAATCCATTAGAATCAATTTTAGCATTGTCTTTTGTATTATTAACCAATGAAATACATGATTTACCCTTTTAATGGGTCAAATCCATGTGTTTAAGGGTGAAATCAAATTCTAGCCATTGATTCCTTGATTTTATTTTATTTATTTGTTTATTCATGTTTATTTTACGTTTTCCAGCATAGAAATAATTTTTATTTGCTGTTTTATGGTTTGTTTTATTGTTTTTCATTAATTAATGCATATTTTCTCAAGTTTCTTAGATTTCTGTGTATTTTTAGTTTAGAACAGAAAAGAGCATGCTGTTTCGGATTGAAATACTTGTTGTTTATTTCTGATTTTTTTATATGTGATGCATGCATATGTGATTGAACTACTGTAAAAAAATCAGAGGTTTTTGGATTCGGGAACCCTGTCAAAAAAATCAGACATCAGGTCGGGTTTTTAAAACTTTAAAATCGGTGTTAAAATCAGGAGGGTGACTTGATGTGATGATATTTTTCTCATCCGATATTCGATTTAAGATCCGTAAAATGCCATGGATTTATATTGATTAGATATAGCTACTGTGAAATTTTCAGAATTTTTTATTTCTGTTTGATATTTTTCCTCTGACAGAAAGTCTGATTTTCAATTTAAAACTCGTTAGGGTTTACCAAAACCCTAATCAGACTTGTGTTAGTCATAAATCCCAAACCACAGATCCGATTTTAGATCTGTAAAAAGTGAGTATTGTTATTTTTATGTCTACTATTCACCACTAAAATTTCAGGGATTTTTGTTTAGCATTTCTATTTATGTCTGTATTTTCAATCTGAAGTAGCCGTTTTAATCCCTGTTAAAAGTGATATATTTTAGCCCAGATTGCCGGAAGGGTTTCTCCCTAACCGGAGATGCTTTTTCCGATCTGTAAATTGGGAAATCTCTGTTTTTCTACTTAGTTAGTCTCTGTAAAATTTCATAAATTTCCATAGAGATTTGACCCCTGGTTCAGGTCTTGGACTGAGACTGGTTGGTGAATTAGGTCAAAAATAGCATATTTTTAGGGTTTAATGCAATTTTCGGATTAATTTAATGTCAAAAAATTATTTTTATAATTCCAATTCGATATTAGGGTTATAACAAGTGCAGGTACCAATTTTTACGGATTTTGGAATCCATTTGATGGCTGAATTAAGCAAATTGCAAAACCGGGTTCCTGAAAGATCCAAAAACACTGCAAAAATCACAAAATTTGTGATATTATTGAATTTTCGTGTATAAGCATATATTTTTAGGGTTTAATCATGTTCATAATCATATTAGTATGCTTTAAGTTTAATTTTGTAGTTATTTGATTTCATTTAGGTCATAAAACCAAATTTTTACCAAAATCTCTTTCTAAAAACCCTGATTTCAAGGCCATAGTCTTGCTATCGGAGGCAATTTGGTCATTTGACCTAAATTTCGAAATACCTAACCCTAATTTCATATTTTTAATCATGTCATAGTATATTTGGTTTGAGTTTATTCCATTCAAATTTCAAAACTTGCATTTTATCAAAATATCTTTCTAAAAACCCTAATTTCAAGGCCATAGTCTTGTTATTAGGGGTATTTTGGTCATTTTGACCTCAATTTCGAAATTTCATATTTTACCTTTATTATTTCTTCATATTTTATCATTTTGATTTAAGGGAATCATGGCAAAAAGGCTTATATCTAGCAAAATCCAACAATTTCCTGATATTGTTGGATAAATCTAGAAAAGCCAACATATATTCATTAACCAAGTTCTCTAGTTTTGCAGGTACATTGAAGACTTTATTTTTCATGTATTTAAATTTCAATAGTGATGTAATTTGTAATTAAACTTTAGAATAAGAATTTATATTTCCTGCTTAGCTTAGGTTGCATTGCATATAGTTTATTTTTTTTATAATTTTAATGTGTGATGGATGATGATTCATGCATATTTTTACAAATTCACCATGGTCTACACGAATGGCACATGCACTAGCTTTTATGAAGTTTATAAACTTGGTGGAATTTGTATTTATGGTCATAGTCAGAATACGAATGATACTCAGATTTATAATCTTCACATTAGCCATATTCAGCCTACACTCTTAGGCTAACTTCAAAATGCACTGCATTTCTCAAAAATACAAAAAGTATTTCTCAATTCCTCAAATCCATATTCATTCATTTCATGCATTTGTCAACTCCAATTCAAAATCCAAGTCAAGAAAATTGAATTCCTCAAAATCTCCTAAGTCTTATAGCAAAATCGATTTTCCCAAAAGCATTGAATTTCAAAGAATATTTCAAGTATTTCCCAAGTTCCAAATTCAAATTTTCTAAGTTAGAATTTCAATTTCCAAGTTTGAATTCAGAGAAACCAAGTCTCTCAGAATCGATTTTCACCAAATGTCAAGGATTCCTCAAAATCGATTTTATTTCTCTCAGAAGTATATTTCAAATCCCAATTCACGATTTACATTTTCTAAATATTTCAATCATTCAAAGCAAACATCATGTTTTCAAATGTGCATTTTCTGAAAATTCATAGCACATGCCTGATTCTATGTGCATTTAGAAATTAGAATATGATTTAGACAAGTTGAATAAAGTAGAGCATAAGATTGATCCATGGTTCAATTACCCCTGTTAAAGGTGGCAGGAACGGTTGAACCTCGTACCGACAGGCGAGTCCCATTCTACGGAATTTTCCCGCATTTTAAAACGGAGGCGAGTTATTTTCAAAAAATCTTTTTCAAAGGTCAGTTTGACTCGCAAAAGTTAAAAATTTTGCGATGATAACACCACCACAAATGCATTCGTGTGCTTCTCGCGCGACTTCTTTGGCTTCGTCTTTATCTAAACATCTGAAATACTCTAAACTGAATCCATGACGATATAGGACGTTCGCCAAAATAAAGTATCGAGTGGACATATGCTGGATTGCTCGTTGCTCTTTCTTTGAGAGTTCTGGAGGAAAATCACCAGTTTCTATGAAAGTTTTGATATTGTAATACCAAGGCTTCTTCTTTTGCTCAGCTTGATTAACTTGTTCTGTTGGAAGAAAGCAGGTTGGTCAAGCCTGCCAATTTCGAATGAGCGACAAGATTCTCCATTCTTGAATGCCATAATGGAGTCAAAACTGGCTAGGCTATCGGCCACTTGATTAAAATCTCTCTTGATATGAAAAAGCTGAAATTCTTCAAAATTACTGACAAGAGCTGAAACAATTTTATGATAAGGAAATAGATTCTGATCTTTGACCTGCCATTCGGCTCGGACTTGATTGACAACGAGTAATGAGTCGCAGTAAGCATGCACTCTCTTAACATTGAAGTCTAGTAGAATCTTTAGAACTTGAATCAGGGCTTCATATTCAGCCATATTGTGAGTGCATTGAAAGTCTAACTTGAGAGAAAATGGAATCATCTCTTTCTCTGGAGTGATTAATAGGATTCTGATGCCTATTCCGGCCATGTTCTTAGAACCATCGAAAAATAAATTCCAGATTGGATGTTGCTGGATATTGCATATTTGCTCATCTGGGAAATCATCTTCGGCTTTCACCTCTTCTGCTAGAGGAAAATCTGCCAATTGATCTGCAATTGCTTGTCCTTTAATTGATTGCTGCAAAACGTATTCTAAGTCATACTGCATCAGTAAGACTTGCCATTTTGCGACCCGTCCGCTGAGGAAAGGTTGCTCCAAGATGTATTTGAGAGGATTGAGTTTGGACAAGATTTTGACTTCAGATGCCAGCAAGTAGTGTCTTAGCTTCTGACACATCCACACCAGAGCTAGGCAGGTCTTCTCTATTTGAATCTCTTTTCATAATCTATGAAAGTCTTACTCACATAATAGATGGCGTGCTCTATCAGGTTGCCTTCTTTGTATTGCACCAAGAACCCGCCGCATGCGACTTGATTGACTGAGATGTATAGCAAAAGAGGTTTTCCCAATTCTGGCGGCTTCAAGATGGGAGGATTGAGGAGATACTTCTTGATCCGATCAAACTATTGCTGACACTCCGGTCCCCATTCAAACTTCACTCCTTTTCTGAGCAAGTGATTGAAAGGTTTGCATCTCATTGCCAAATTGGAAATAAATCGCCGGATTGATTGTATACGTCCCTGAAGGCTACGCAATTCTTTGAGATTTGTTGGGGGTGGCATATCAATGATAGCCTTTGCTTTGGCTGGGTCAATTTCAATTCCCTTTTTGCTGACCAGAAAACCCAACAGTTTGCCTGATTCAACTCCAAAAACACACTTTTGCGGGTTAAGCCTTAACTTATAAAGGATGAGTCGCTTAAAGACTTGATCAAGCACTTCGAGGTGATCTTCTCCCTCTTTAGATTTCACGAGGATATCATCAACATACGCATCCATGATTTTGCGCATCTGATTGTGAAAGATAATGGCCATTGCCTGTTGATACGTTGCTCCGGCATTCTTGAGCCCAAAAGGCATAACTGTATAGCAGAAAGTGCCCCAAGGCATGGTGAAGGAAGTTTTTGATTGGTCGGGGGCGGCCAACTTAATCTGATTGTAGCCGAAATATCCATCCATGAAAGAGAACATAGCATGTCCTGCTGTGCTATCGACTAGAAGATCGATGCTTGGAAGTGGATAATCATCCTTCAGAGTTGCTTTATTGAGGTCTCTGAAGTCTATGCAGATCCTTACTTTGCCACTTTTCTTTGGGACAACGACGATATTGGCTAACCAATCTGGGTAGTCAATAGCTCGGATAAATCCTGCTTTAAGCAGATCTTCAAGTCCTTCTTTGACTTGTTGTTCTATCCTAGGATCCATTTTTCTCAGCTTTTGCTTAACTGGTGTAGCATCCGACTTCAAGACGAGACGGTGATCGACCAATTTTGGGTCTAAACCCGGCATGTCTTCATACGTCCATGCGAACACTTCCTCATGTTGCTTGAGAAATTTAATGAGTCTTTCTTTTTCTTTCGGACTCAAACTGGTTCCGATCTGGAGAATTTTGGGATCTTCCTCTGAACCGATATTGACATCTTCAGTAGGATCTTGTACTAGAGCAGATGGTTCATCCTGCTTCTAAACTGCAGCGAACTCTGGTAACTCTTGAAGAGACTGATCATATTCTGTATAATCATCTGACTGCTTTGCAATCTTGCCATCTTCGGTACTTGCCTTGACTTTGTGAATTGCTGCCGACTTCTGAAAAGCCTTGGGATTGAGAACGAGCTTCTTGATTGTCCGAGAAGTCATTCTGAAATTTTGGATAAGAAATTTGGTTCAGATAAATCGGCCTATCGTGAGACAAGCAATCATTTGAATAGAACTATGCATATGAGGGTATTTAAAATTATAATGAAGAGATAGACAGAAAGGGGATAAATGGCATCCAGGTAGACAAAGAAAGTTGGAATTTTATTGATTTTGAATTGATCAATGACATTCGACAAAATGAGACATTTATTTGGGAAAGAATAGAAAGAAAATAACAAATGGTCTTCAATGTGCCCCTTTGACAAAAACAGTCTTCTTTGATGAGCTTTCTCCGGAGAACCCTAGTCTTGCTCTGTGGGGACGATGCTTCTGGATCACTGGCTTGATGCGACCATCTTCATTTTTACCCAGTCCCTTGAAGGGTTGATAACCATGTTTCAGAAGTAAATCGAATCCCTTTCTTGCCTTCATGAATTGCGGGAACAACGGGTGATCTTTAATGGTACTATAGTGGATTCGGCCTCCAACCTTGAAGAATTGAGGGCCTCTCCATTGGGTCATGGCTACAGTGTGCGGAGATAGTTCTGATGATGCCTGGAGTATTTCTCGATTTTCTCCGTGACTGATCTCTTCACTTTCCCTGATGCTGGGAATATCCGCATTGAATGAGGGTCCTGGAATCATTGCCTGTGGGAGCCTTTCTTCTGGGTCTTCTCCCAGTATTGTGGTAATCATTCCACCTTTGGACCATTTTACACATTGATGCAGGGTGGAAGGCACTGCATTTGCGTTATGAATCCACGTCCTTCCAAACAGCAGATTGTAGGTAGGTGGTACATTAACCACGTGAAAAAGCACTGAATGCACTGAATAGTTGATGAACACCTCCAGAAATATCTTTCCCTTGGCCGTTTGACCATGGTTGTCAAATCCGTAAATAGTGATGGGATCTGGAATATATTCTTCATCCTTGATCCCTAATGCTTTTGCGGTCATCTCGGGACAAATATTGAGGCTACTGCCTCCATCAACTAGCACGTGTGGTACTGTCATTCCCCTGACTCGAACGACAATGTACAAAGCATTATTATGAAAGGAATGAGGCTTTGGGAGGTCCTCATCCGAGAAAGTGATTGGCGCAATTGTCATGGCAGAGTTCACTATTTGTGCCATGTCTTCAGGAGTGGTACTGGGCTTGACTTTGATTTTTCTGAGCAAATCATCCAGTACTTGCTGATGCTTGCGGGAACTCTTGGCCAAGTCAAGAATGAAAACATTGGACAGAGCGGTCAGTGGCTTGTGACTTGAACTTTCTGACTTGGGTTTGATGATTTGATTGAGAAAGTCAGGAATTCCCTTTGACTTGGGGTCTGACTTTACAAGTGGTTCAGAGACTTTCATCTTGCCGAATGCTGAGATTAGGTCCATCTTCTTAGAAGTTGGAGCGGCTTGTCGTAACACTGACACCTGATGCTGAACTCGGAGATCTTGTGCAGAACACGGCTTGATGTGTTCGTGAGGCAGGAATGGTTGTGCGGACACTACTGCCGTGGTGTGCGAAGGAAAGGGCTGCTTGAGTATATCCATTTTTTCTTCTTCTTCTCCTTCCACTAAAAGATTTTTTTCAATAAGATCTTGCATGATGTTTTTGAGAACAAAGCAGTTCTCGGTGTTGTGTCCCACTGTACTGTGGAATTTGAAGAACTGATCTTTCCATTTCCCCATGGGCACAGGAGGATCGGCCATTCTAGGCAACTTAACCATCTCTTTTGACATCATATACTCGAGCACCTCCTCGAGTGATTGGTCTAAAGGAGTAAACTTTCTGTCGTAACTCCATCCTTCATGTTTGGTCTTCTCACGCAGTTTTGGCCCTTGATCCTGCTGAGGAGGCTTGCCGTATTGAGGAGCAGCCTTTCCTTTCTGATCTCCTTTGTTGTTTGAACTTCCTGTGTCATAGCAGTAATCTTTCTTCTGCCCTTTGTACTGATTCCGACTGCTGTTGTTGTTGTTGTTGGCAGAATAGGTGAAGTGAGCTTTCTTCTTCTGCTCACCTTGGGGGTTGTTTTTGGAAAAAGTGAAGCCTTCATAGACTCCATTTTTCACACTCAGTTCGAGCCATTCGGCTCGTTCAGTCAGCTCAATGAAGTTCTGAGACAGTGTCGTGGAGATCAATCCTCTTAACGGCTGCGAAAAGTTGTTGAGGATTAGGGACAGGGCGTGCCTTTCCGAGATAGGATCTCTCATCTTGTTGCAGGCTGACCTTCATCTGTGAATGAAGTCCCGCGCCTTTTCATTCTCATTCTGCCTCAAATTGCAGAGATGGCTCAATCTAGGAAGCGCCTCTGTGTTGAACAAGAAGCGTTCAATAAACAAATTTACAACTTTATCGAACTCCTTGAGCTCGATGGGGTTGATATGCTCCGCATACCATTTAGCTGCAACTCCTTCCAAGCTATGGGGGAAACATAGAAATAGTGCTCGGTTGTCCCTCTTGAACCTCGAGCATTCAGCAAAGAAAGTGGCGAGATGAGCTTTTGGGTCGCCAGAATCGTCGAACTTGATGAATTTACGGGGAAGATTCTCCAGATCATCATCCCCTTCTAAGCCATCGTAGAAATCTTCACTGGTGAAGACTTTCCTGCCCTTGTCGCAGGCTTGGAGATCCTTAACAACTCGGGTCATTTCCCTGAACTGTGCTTGCAGGAGTTTTTCTGCATCCTGACTCTTTGGTTTGCGGCCTTTTCTTTGTTCTTGGCCCCACTTCTGAAATATCGAAGGCACTTCATATTCTTCATCTGTATCTTCAATTGAATCAGTTTTGTCTGAGATCTCTTCCGGCTGAACTTGCTTTTTAGAAGCCTTCCTATCCCTGTGATCATGGAATTTTTCTCTGAAGGGATTCCTTTCTGAGCTGGTCCCGGGCTGTTCATTCATCATTTTATTCATCATCTTCTGGAACATGGCATACATTTGAGGGTCTATGTCATCGTCTTCTTGTTGCTGCTCTTGACTCTTCTCGGACCAGGGGGAACCCATCTCTTCTTCTGAGGCTGACGAGTACTTAGATGTCGTTGTTCGTTTGCCTGATCTTGTCTGAACCATCAAATGTTATGGATGCTCTCTGCAGGGCAAAGACCTGATTAGATTCTGTAGGAATTTGGTTTTTGGAATAAATATTTGCTGAAAATATGGTAGACAATTTGAAAAAGATATCTCATTACTGGGGACTGAGTCGTCACGGGAATCACGACAATTTGTGTTGTTATTCTTTTTGCAAGAGAAATAAACAACGAAAATATGCCTTGTTGCCTAGGCGAGGTCGTCAAACCACAATAAAAAGAGAGAGAAATTTATTGAAATGAGAAAAATATGATTTTATTGATCTTGACAAAGAGGTGGAGGACAGACAATTTGCCACCATTCACGATAGTTGGCAGACACTCTAGGACCAGGAAAGATTTTAAGAGAAACAAAGGAATCCCAGTCGTAGCGGGCAGAATGATATGCCCCGAACCATTGTGTGGAAGTGAGATCGAATTCTGCCATAGCTCCTGATAACAGTCGGGCTTCGACGTACTGCTGTCTCTGGGAGAATTGTCGAACACATCGCTCTGGTTGGTAGTAAGTGCAGAAGAAATGTCCCAACAACTTGAACTGCTTGCCATAAGCGTATGTGTATCTGGGAGGAGATAATTGTTGATCAAAATAATCCCAGACTACGTCATCTTCTTGAATGTTGTTGATCATGGATCAGTACTTTGCCATTGGAAGGAGTTCTTGTCCATTGTATCTAAAAGAGTTTGCTCGGGCTGGAACATGCTGGAAGAACCAGGATTGAAGTGCGTAGATGCAACCTTCAACTAAGATGGATTCTCCAAGTGAGAATCGAGTCAGACCACGATATAGGAAGGCAAGCACTGCCATGGCTTTGGAGAGGTGATTGATTTGCCGACTTCCCCATCTTCTCATAAGTTGGATTATTCTGATGTCCATGTAGTTTTGTCCGTCTGGGAAAAGGGCCAATCCTACAGTGCACAGGACCATTGCATTCTGAATCCTTTCTTTAGTTGTCCTGGATAGCAAACTGACTTCAAAGAAGGCCCCGTACTGGCGGTACAACTCGAGCAGGTCAACATATTCATTTCCCTCCAACTGGATCAGGGGCCAGCATCGGCGACCTGTCATACGAGCTAATGAATCTCGGGGGTCCAAACCCTTGACATTGATCAGGAATTGATGTTCTAATGGATCTCCTGGTTGACCGACTGGTTCTGGTAATCCCATGGTTTCTGAAAATTCATCCATTAAAACGGTCATTTCTCCCCATGGGAACCAGAAGGTACGCGTCTGAGGATTCCATCACTCCGCCATTGCATGGATCAGGTTGTCATTGATGGTCTGCTTTCCGACTGCTGCCGCCAGCTCTAATCCGCACTCGCTCAAATGGTTTGGGAACATTTGGGAAAAGCTTTTTAGCTAGGAATAATACCACTGGGGAATGAAAGTTCCGGTGCTAAGGGCTCGATGTTCAGGACGACCTTGTCGCACCTCGTAGGAGATGTGACCTTCTAGAAAGATAGGATCAACTTGACTGGATGCCATCTAACTGAAAATAGAGAAAGATTCAGAATGAGACATAGAAAAATGTGGGAAATTTTTGAAAAATTTTGCAGGCAGGATATAAAATGCAGCTGGAAATTTGAGATCCAGTAGAAAGGTAGAACGAAAAAACCACCTGGAGTTTTGAAAGAAATAGGATATTTTGAAAATCATTCCAAGGTTTGAGAAAAATATCTCGTGGAAAATAAAGATATTTAAAAAAAGCCTAATAAGGTGGAAACATTGGGAAACATAAAGAATTGAGGAAACAACACACATACAATCATATCCTGCACAAACATTTATGCACATACATCACTCTCTAGAAGGCTGACTCTAAATGCATCAATTTGAAAACAGTTGTAGGACCCTAATCCTAACTCTAAGTTCAGATCATCTTTGTCCAATCCAGTTACGCCGATATACCCGAATCGAAATTCGAGGTACGTGGCATATAATTTCAACTCTGGTTCTAAGGTAAGGTTTCCCAACATCCTTGAGCGCCTACCGATATACTTCGGACTGTGGCCCACGGTACGTGGTAGGGGGTGTTAACCCAAATAATTGGCCCAGTTGTGAGGCTCTGTCCCGAACTAGGGTTCTGGAAGAGAGCCCAGCAACGTGAAGACCGGGTAATGATAAGTAATTGAGGTTTTGAAAAATGATCACATGCAAGAAATAGAGGGCTCTACAACCTAGAGAGATAGATTTTGAAATTTTTTTGAAGAAGCATACATTGTTTGCATTCAGATCCTAAATTAAGGAGAGTTGTGTTTAGACCTAAGTCTATGTGAGCATAAAAATATCTCCTCAATCTGGTCCTACCAAACCATACCTAGTCTATATGCAGTCAATGTCAGCTAGGTCAGAATATGGGCTCCTAGGTTCGCATGATATCAAAAGTAAAGAGCTGACATTTTGTGAACATAATTTCAATATTTGAACTAAGTCAAGCACAATTTTAATAAGGCAAGGACAGGTCCCATCACGGTCGCCAAACCTGTTATCGTCGCGAAATTTTTTCCGTCTTCCCTTCCTTGCGGAAAAGAGAGGGAAATGCTTTCGCGATTCAAACTTGACCCGATTTTGGAAATTGTTTTGAAATACTCGCCTCCGTTTTGAAAATTGCGGGAAAATCCATGGGATGGGGCTCGACCTGTCGGTACGAGGTTCGACCGTTCCTGCCGCCTTTAATAGGGGTAATCGAACCAAGGACCAAAATTGTGCTTGACTTAGTGAAATTATCGAAATCGTGTTCTACCCTAAATGCACAGAGAATTCAGGCATGTGCTATGAGATTTGGTAAAATATAAGTTGGAAAACTATGATGTATGCTTAGAAAATATTGGGAGTTGAAAAGCATTTCTCAGAAAAAAAGATGGAAATCAATCCCTCAGGAAACTCAGACGAAGAAGGTTTGAAATCTCGAGAAAGTTTATAAAGATTTGGAAAATCTTGAAGAAGTGAGAATCTCGAGAAAATCTTGAGAAAAATTATAAGGACTTGGAAAACCATGAAGAAATGAGAATTTCAGGAAAATTTTGAGAAAGTTTATAAAGACTTGAAAAACCATGAAGAAATGAGAATCTCAGGAAAACTAAATGAATTCTTGAGAAAAGATGAATATTTGAAAAGGAAAACACTTGTCAGGAAAACTCAGACTTTGAGAATTTTCTTAGGAAAATGAGGGAAAATCTATAGGAAAAAGTTATTGGAGAAGGAAATTCAGAACTTAGGAAATTGAAATCCTGAAAATATTGTCCTTGAAATCTCTGAAAATCGATTTTGATTCTTGAAAAAGATGAAAATTCCTTTTGAAAATGGATCTTAAGAAAATAACTTTTTAAGGAAAATCACGGGAAAACTTTGATTTGGGAAATCCAACTCCGAATATCATTATAGTTTCTTGAGGAATCGATTTCCATGAAGTGAAAATCTCTTGAGAAAATCATGAGAAAAACAGATGATGCAGATGATTCGAATGAATGGATGCACTTTGAAAAGATTTCTGAAAAATTGGTTGGAAAAATGTGGATTAAGCCAAAGTAAATCCTTGACATATTCTGACTGTGGCCATGAATATGTTCAGAGTTTACTTGAGTTAATTCACAACATTTTGAAAAATTGGAAATATGATGTGCATTTTTAAAATAGCCTAAGAGTGTAGGCTCAATGTAACTGGTAGAAAGATGATGGATCTGGGTCTCGTCCATATTCCGACTATGGCCGTAAATATGGACTCCACCGAGTTCATCAACTCTCTAAGAGTTGGTGCACGTGTCATTCATGTTCATCTACGGTGAATTTTTAAAATTGAGATATATGCATCATAGAATCAGGATATTGCAGGAATCAAACTACATGAGATGCATCCTAATCTAAGCAGTAAAAGTAACTATTATTCCAAATTGAATTATTACATCACTAAGTAAAATGAAAAGAACAAAAATTTTGTGGATTCCAGCTCCTTCCTTTGAATATTTAAGTTTGTTTTGATAGTTTCACAGTTTGGTAAAGTTTGTGTCGGCTAAGTTCATCATTTTAGGATCTTTCTAAATATCGTTTGGCGTTTTATTTATATTGAGAAAAATTAAAATTTGAGTTTTATTTCTTTGTTTTGGGTGTTGTCCAGCCGGCTGGAGGGTGTTGCATAGATGGTAGTTATTAAATTACTTGCATTCCATTGCTTAATGTCATATTAAGTTAGGTGTTAATTTTGCAATAGTGTTAATTTTAAATATTTGGTGCTTTAGGTTGTCATGTTTAGATGATTTGTTGTTTAGGTGTTCTATGATTTCCAGCATAGTAGTTTGTTTATGCCTTCATTAGTTGTGTTACTTTAGTTTTATCATTCTCATGTTCGTTTTAGCTTAATTGTTATATTGTGCTTTTGGTGTTTTAGGTAGTCATCTTCCCCAAGGAGGGGCGACAGCCATTAGAGCTCCATTAGAGCTCTAGGCTGTTTTTGGTAGGTTATTTTCCAATTTAGAAGGTTCATGATATTGTCTACATTCATTAGTTGTAATTTAGAAAACGTTTTTGGTGTTGTGTTAGGTAAGTTGATTTGAAATAGAAGATTAATTGCTCCAAAAAGAAAAAACGGTTTTGAGAGAAGTGATTTATCCAAATTTGTTGGCTCCAATTTAGGCAATTTTGAAATTGGGCTCAAGAGAGAATAGTCAAGATAGAATCATTTTTTTTTTGGAAAGTCGAATTGAAGTTTCAAATATTTTCTAAAAAGGTGATCACGGTTTTGAAAGAGGTAATTAAATGTTTTATAAAGTATTTTTGGAAAGCTAAATCCGTGGAGACTATCTTGAATTGGACATTTTCAAATTGTCTACTTGCCTAAATAGGTTGGTGAAATCATTACAGGAAGGTAACAGTCCTCTAGATGGACGGTTTCCACTTGCTAATTTAACCAATTAAGGTTTAAGGCAAGTCAAGACAAACCTCTAGCTGGACGATTTTTGGATTTATCAATCTTCCCAAATTATCTTTGAGCATTTAATCTTTCCTATTTCTCTAACCGTCCATAGTGGGCTAGTATAAATTAGGTTTTAATTATTTTAGCTAATTGCGTTAACCTTAGTTAGTAATTAGGTCCTTAGTTAGATAGGTCTTAATTAGGATTTAATTGATTTAAAATAGGCGTGTAAGGTTTATTTAGTAATTATGATTAATTGACGTTATTAGTTTTAATAAATTAGAATTTAATTTCTCTGGATTTTTACTTTAGTTATTGTCTAAGGGAGTCAAACGATTTGACCCATTTAGGAGAGGCATGAACCGAGTCCAAGTTATATTTTAAATCGCCCTCACTGGTCTTTAGTTGTTCATTTGACTTTAGTTGTGATTAGTATTAGATATAGGGTAAGTTAGCTTAGTTAATCATTTGCTTGATCTAACTAGATTTTAGAAATAAGTGTTTAATTAAATCATAATTGATTCTTGCGTGTTGACTTCTATATTTCATTTAGTTCGTTGTAATCAGCATTAGGTATTTTCATCCTTTAGTTAATGTAGTTAGGATTGTATTGTTTAATTATATTAGTGCATTTGACTTATTAGTTAACTTAACTCTAGTCATAATTTGCATAGTTTATTCAATTTTCATTGCATTTAGTATAATAGCATTTAGTGTCTGCATATAAACTGTCATTCAGCATCATTTAGGTCTGCATTAGTGTTAGATTGCATTCTTAGTGTGAAAGATAGATTTCTAAAGTGAATAGTGCATTGAACTCAAAACCCGATTTTTGCCCTGTCGCACAATCGTTATTTGATGCTCAAAATTTTTGAGTTTTCCAAAAATTCTTTTTCTGTTCACTTTATTGGCGTGTTAACTGTCTGCAGACCAAATTTCAGCTCAATCCGAGTTGATTTGGTCTGATTTTTAAGCGTTTTGTGAAAACAGCTTTTTTGGATTTTAAAATTTTGGGACCTGCGATATCCAGATTTTCCCCGGTTTTGAAACGGTTATATCTGGAGTTCCAGATATCATTTTTCAATTCTGTAAAAATTGTCAGATTCTTGAATCTGTTAGTTACAGAATAGAACAAATTTTGGGAAATTCTGACCTCGTTTACTCTGTCAAACAGTTAGTTTACGAAGAGCTGTCAGAAGTCTATTTTGCACTATTCACGGGTAGATTTGTAATTTCATTCTTTTAGTCATTTTCGGTCTATTTTCATTATTTTCTGCATTTTAATTGTTGCATCTGCATCATCCAGCATTGTTAGACTTAGATTAGGTAATTTTAGAATTAGTTTAATATTTTATTTGATTATTTTATTGTAATTAAGATTTGTTTCGTTAATTTCTTAAAAATTAGGTTTAGTTTAATTTCTATTTTGAATTATTGGAGTTATTTACTAACTTTGTAATTTCCTATGTTATTAGGTTGAAAAGCATAACAATTTTCTAGGGATTCTTGTCCAAGTGCGAAAACTTGAGATGTGGCAAAAAGACAGGAATACCCTTGGCGTGCAATAGAAGACTAAAGTGCTTTTCCATTTTATTTTAGTGTTAATTTGTAATTCTTACTAGCCTTGTACTTGTAGACTGGTATTTGTGATTAATAAATTGAATTCCTTAAAAATAATTGAGTAATTCTCGTTCCCTGTGGATTCGACCTGTACTTACCACTTTGTGGAAAGTCGCTTATTTATTTTTGGTTGACGATTTTTCAAGGATTTTACTGAAAATTTATCTTTTAAAAAGAGCATTCATAAAAACTCAACCACTCAGTGACTCAAAAAGAGTGCAAAAAGATCATCATGGGAAAAGCCTAAGGATATCAAACTGCCAAAGCTGCCAAGAATCTTCTTTATTTATGTCAAATTCCTCTATCAATATCTTTTCACTCAATTGCTTTTATGAAACTAAGAATATTTTCTCTCTTTTCATGTCAAGAAAATGGATAGCTGCCTTGAAGAAACTCAACATCAACAAATTTGAATCTGATTCTTGATTCTACAGAGTTAGCCCAGTTGGAGGTAATACTCTAAGTAGAAGAGGGAATATCCTTTAAAACAAATATGCTTGCCTTCAATTACCTTGAATCAACTACAATTTTTATCATTTTGGCAATATTTTCCAGCTTTCCAGATAAGAAATAAGAACTTGATGTCCGTTTTGATACATCTTGGTGTTGCATTTTCCTTCTTTCGCATAGTCGAAAGAGTTGCCTTCCCCTCTTTCATAGAGTTGCCTTATTCATCTTTCGCATCGCCGAAAGATTTGCCTTTCTCCTTTCTAAAAGGATTGCCTTGTCCATCTTTCGCATTGCCGATAGATTTGCCTTTCTCCTTTCTGAAAGGATTGCCTTATTCATCTTTCGCTTTGTCAAGAGATTTGCCTTTCTCCTTTCTAAAAGGATTGCCTTATTCATCTTTCGCTTTGTCGATAGATTTGCCTTTCTCCATTCTAAAAGCATTGCCTTATTCATCTTTTGCTTTGTTGAGAGATTTGCCTTTCAAATTTCTAAAAAGGATTGTCTTATTCATCTTTCGCTTTGTCGAAAGATTTGCCTTCTCCTTGTTAAAAGGATTGTCTTCTTCATCTTTCGCTTTGTCGAAAGATTCGCCTTCTCCTTGCTAAAAGGGTCGCCTTCTTCATCTTTCGCTTTATTGAAAGATTCGCCTTCTCCTTGCTAAAAGGATCGCCTTCTTCATCTTTTGCTTTGTCGAAAGATTCACCTTCTCCTTTTTAAAAGGATCACCTTCTCCTTTTTAAAATGATCGCTGTGATCATCGCAAAATTTTTCCTATTCTCTTGTTGGTTTCTCTCTCTTTCTTCTTTTTTCCTTTTCTAACCTCTATTTTCCTCCTTTTTGAAGGGAGAAAAATAAAAGAAAGAAAAGAAAGAGAGAAGAGAAAAGAAAGAAAGAGAGAGAGAAGAGAAACTCTTTTGCGCGGTCTCACTTGACCTTAATTTGAAAAGTATTTAGCAAATAACTCGCCTCCGTTTTGAAAATTTGCGGGAAAAAGATGGAGAGACGGGATTCGCTCGTCGGTACGAGGTTCGACCGTTCCTGGCGCCTTTACCAGGGGTAATCGAACCAAAGATCGAATCTATGCCTTTTGCTTTGCCTAAATATAATCTAAGAATTTATCCTAACTCTAAATGCACAAAGAATCATACTTGTGCAATGCAAGGATATATGCTCTTTTGAAAATTGATTTAGAAATTTCCAAGTATTCTGAGATGAACTTGGTAAAGGAGTGAAGAAATGATTTAATCTAACTTAGAACTTGAGCTAGATCAGAGGAATTCTAAGTTTTTGACGTAAATCAGGATTGGAAGAATAAATGAGAAAGAATGACTTGAAGCTTTGAAATAAAAGTATATGAAGTTTCAAAGTAAAAAATGGACTTTGAATTTGAATTTGAATTTAGGAAAGGAAATGAATATTTGAGATGGAATTGAATTTGGATTTCTGAAGTTTGAAATTTGGAATGGACTGAGAAAATCAAATGGTATTTAAGAATAGAAATGGATTTAAGAGATTCAGATTAGATCCGAAAATGGAATTGAAATCTAGAATTGGAATTGGATTCCGGATCCTAAATAGAATGGGATCCGAGATCTGGAATCCAAGATGGACTTTGGGTTCTGGATCCTGAAATGGAATGGATCTGAAGTCTGAGATCCAAATGTAGAGTTGGACTCTGGATCCTAAGATGGATTTGGATCTAAAGTCTGAGATCCAATGTAGAGTTGGACTCTGGATCCTAAGATGGATTTGGATCTGAAGTCTGAGATCCAAGGTGAAATTGGATTCTGGATCTTATAAATCAGATCTGAAGTCTAGGATCCAAAGTGAAATTGAAGTCTGGATCTTAAAGAGGAATTGGATCTGAAGTCTAAGATCCAAAGTGAAATTGGAGTTTGGATCCTAAAGAGGAATTGGATCTGAAGTCTGAGATCCAATATGAGTGTTGAATCATGGATCCTAAAATGGATTTGGAGTTACATTCAAAAGATGAATCAAGAATTTTCAAGTTTAAATTGAACTTGAAAAATGAAATTTAGAATTTGAATATACAAACGAATTTCAAGGTTAAATTAGACCTTGAATTTTTGAATTTGGAATTTAGAAGATGAATCAAGAGTCTCAAAGCTAAAATTGAACTTTTAGTTTGATTAGGGTTTTGAATATAAAATGAATTTGGAATTTCAAAGTCAAATTGAACTTTGAAATCTGATTTGAATTTGAATACAAAAATGACTTTGAAATCTCAAAGTTAAATTGAACTTTGAGATTGAAAATGAAATTGAATTTGAAAATAAAAGGATGAATTGGATTTTATAAGAATAGATTGAGGAAGATATTTACATCACTTGGAGTTTTTTTTTTTTTTTTTTTAAAAAATGAAAATATGATGTAGTTCTATCCTAAGTGATGAATGAATTTAAGGAATTTGAAATGTGATTTTGAAAAGCTATTTCATTCTTTGGATGAATTAAAATAAGATTGAAGATATAATACATCCTTGACTATGGTCGTTGAATGTATTATATAATAATCTATATTTAAATTCAGGTGAAGAATGAAACACATTTGGTGCTTTTATAGAATTTAAAATGAAATTAACTCTCAATATACCCTGACTATGGCCATTGGTATATATTTTGAATTAATTTTAAGTTAAATTCTGATAAAAGAAGGAAATATTTGAAAATATGATGATTTTTTAAGAGGATCCAGTGTAGATCCAATGTTATTTTATAAAAGGTAAAAATCCTAAGTCTTGTTTACATCCTGACTATGTCCGTTGATGTAAATCATCAACTTAGGACTAGTTTACCTCTTATGAAATGGTGCACGTGCCATTCGTGTCCACATTCGTGAATTTTTGAGAATAAAGGAGAAAATATGAGAACAAGTGATTCATGGTATTGATATTTATAGTGCTCATTCATTCTATCTAAAACTGGAAATATAAATTCTCATTTAAAATCGAACTATTACAACATATAAAATCGAATTTACAACTCCCAATAATGATCTTTTTCCACATATTCCCCTGCAAAATACTTGGTTAGTATGAAAAAACAGAAGAAAACTATCACATGGATTTCAAAAGATGCCAATGATAAGAGAAAATGCTCATATGTCAAGACATTTATGATGGAAAGATAGGAAATGATGTATATACCTATATACATACTTATATATATATGAGTAAATATATATATATATATATATATATATACATATACATATATACGTATAGATTTATATATATATATATATATATTTATATCACATACATACATTCAATATAGGTAGATGAGAGTGGCGATATTGTAAGCACGATGGTGCTTTTGTGAGCTAGAGATATATGCAAATGGTGTGAGGTAGGTCACAATAGTGTTATTGAAAATATAAGTATGCTGGGATACAATACAGGAGGGGAGAGAGAAAAGGTGCAGGGCGCAGCTGTATGAGATGGGTTGTGGCGAGTGGTGCTACAGTGCACAACCAGGGGTAAATGTCACTGTATAGTAAGTATGCACAAGGAAAAAGATATATGAGAATAAGGAGCTGGAAAGGGGTGGGGACTGTGTATATGCTACTGTAAAAAAAATATGTTATGGAAAGGTGGCAGCATCGATGAGTGAAGCTTTGTTGGCAGGAAGGCAAGGTAACAGGTTGTGAAGGGTTTTATATACTGATATCAGTTATAATGAATATGCATGGGAAGACTATGATGACAAATGTTGTGGAAGTGCAGTGCTGGGAAATACAGAAATACAAATGCAATTATAAAGTATTCTGGAGAAGATGGACATATAGGTGGGAATCTAATATGCAACAATGGGCTAAAATGTTCAGGAGCAATGTAGATGGATGGGCTGATTATGCAGCCCTTATGACTGTACTGGTGGTATCACGCACCCTCAATGGCGACCTTCGCAAGGGGAGGGTACGCAGGCTTCTTAAACTTCCTTTGAGTTTCAGCAAAACAAACTTGACATTTTGCTTAAATGTGAAAAAAAATGTAGCTCACTGTACAAACAAGTGATATTGTGGAGTATACAAGATATATAATGTACAGTAAGTAAAATGACTTAATGCATATTACAATAAAACTGGGAGTCTATTTAGCAGCAAAAATAAAACACAAGAAAAAAAAAATTAATGAGTCTGGATAAACCTTCAATCAGAGTACCGGCTAATCCGACATATGCCATCAAATAAACACAGTTGCTAAATCCTACAAAAGCTAATTCTGACTCTTAGAGGTGCACCTGTATGTGTGTATATAATGAGGAGGTGTAGCAGAATATGAACATGATGTGAGACTGATATGAAGGGATGCATGTAGACTATCTCTCTCTTTTCTTTTCTTTTTTTTTCTTTTTTTTTTTGATCTTACACAACAAACATTACTTATTCTTTTAATGTAAATTTTAATTTAACTTTTGCTAACCACCAAACGCCTATTGCAATCCCAGCAGGATGGAACAGAGCACCAGATTTTTAGTGCAATCTTGTGATGAATATGAGCAAAATTTAAAAAGAAGAAAACATGAAGTCTGGAAATTGCAGGATGCTGAGTGAATGAAATATATTTCAGGGTGAGCAGATTAAAACAAATAAATCGTAGCAGAAAAGAAAAAAAAAGAAAACAATCAAAAACAGAAGAAATACTGAGATATATGAGCTATAAAGATCTGAAAAAAAAAAAAATACAGAAATGGTTTTATGCTTTCCTATGCCAGCTGATTACAGGGATAAGAGATGTGATCACCTTATAATAGAGGCGTATGATGATACGATATGCAGGTAACAGGGTCTTCTATATGGGAAGGGGCAAGAATGATTCCAGATGATGGGTCTTTTCAGACGAGCATGATATTGTCAACTTAGGAAGATGGGGAATTGACGGCTATCAGCTTCTGGAAGATTTGGAGCAATTCCCAATCTGATTCTTCAGTCGGAGTCTGTTATGGATCAGCCCTGTCCATGGTGGATCCGATAGGGTTATGTTCCTGAGCCATTAACGCATGGATCTTCAACAATTTTCCTGTAACCGTGAAATTTTTTTAACAAATTTTACTGCGAATCTGGGTCGATTTGCAGTGAAGCTGACTCAATCCAACGTGATGTATTATGCAGATAAGGCACAATGTCATTGTTTGCGAGGATGATCAACATGATCCTATTATCTTCAGTGTGATTGTGATGAAGCCCTGATGATATGTATAAGCTGTGATCTTACCTGATCGATGCTGGAACATAATGGTATTACTGAGACATTGGTATCCATTCCAGACGATTCTGTATTTAACCTCATACTGTTTATATGGAGTGATGCAGATCGATGCAAAGAGGGATATAATGCTCTACTGAATCAAAACACCCGAATTGTTAAAGAAAAAATGAATGCAGGATTGCATCAAAACGGTAATACAATAAGGGGGTACAGTAAAAAGGTTTTACTAGATATAACAGAGAATTTCAACAAAGCACATAAACAAAAAAAAAAATGAAATCGGTGCATTAAAATAGAAAATGAATCATACGATATTGCCTCAGATGCAGTGAGCATCGGAACAGAGGCAGGGTTGATGTCGCAATACATAGCATCGAAGCTGCCATAGGCAGATCGATGCTACTAATATGCTTTTATATAAAAAAAAATGAGATCGTAATGAAACAAAAATCAGGATGAATAAGGTGAGAAAGGGGAAATAGAAAGCAGGAAAATGAGAGAGTGGTATACTACTTACCGTGACTCTCTGTTATGTGATCGATTTCCGTCAACTTGATTGCCACTGCAAGGATGATCTCTTTGCTTCGGCTAAGCTTCCAGAGGGTGTGGAGTCGATCGAGCGGGATGGAATGGAACGGATGCTCAACGATATTAATGAGATCAAGTGGATGGAAATGGGTGACAATGGAGAGGTAGAAGCCCGATTGTGAAGAAGCAGAAAAGGGGAAGGGTGAAAGCGGATCAGAGAAGTTGAAGAAGGGGGAAAGGGTGCAAAACGATCGTGAAGGAGAAGAAAGTGGAGAGGCAGAAGACGGATCCTCCTCTCTCTCCTGCGTGCTCCCCTTTTAAAGAAGGAGAGGAGCATTCGAGAGAGATGGGTTGTTGAAGATCAGAGGTTGAGGGAGACTACAGGGAGGTTCGTTGAAGATCGATGGTGGAAGGCGGAGGGAAGCCGTTGCAAATTTCCTCAAATTCCCAATAGAGGATCCCCTTTCAGGATTTTTCTAAAAAATGGCTTTTGGTTTTTTCAAAAAGGGGGTTTCAAGAAAAGGTTTAAAAAGGAAGGTAGATTGCATAGTTTTTGAAATTTTTGGATTTTTGATTTTCTTATTTTTTTTGTTCTTTTCTTAAACATATATATATTTTTGTACTTTTTGAAGACAAAATTCTAGAAACTAAGGATTTTTGACTTACTTTTTTACAAAATTTCGAAAATATTTAGAAAAGCAGAGCTTTTCTGAAAAGTCAGGTTTATTTTGGGGAAATTTCTTTAGAAAAATGGGTTTGGACCCAAGTTTTGAGAAAACTGTTCGAGTTTTTAAAACTCGAATCGAGAAATACAACGTGATGGATCCAAACGGATGTCGAATGGACTATCCGAGCTATTTAAAGGCTATTTTTGGTATTTTCTATAATTTTTAATTTAAAATTTGAACAAGGAGATTCAGATTTGGATCTGGACAATGGATCCAGATCTAAAATCAATTTAAACATATAAAATGAATTTAATTTCAATAAAACTAGAGAAATGAACTGGAATTTAGATTTGAAATGACACGTTTGCTCAGAAAATGAATTTTAGGGTCAAAAAGGGAATATTTAAAAGATTTTGAAAATTTTGGGGTGTTCACAGATGCCCCTCTTTGCTACTAAGCCGGTTGAAAGCCGAGCTTAGTGGCAAAGATAACACTCCGAATTTTGAAAATGCCCCAGTCAACAGATCTGGACTGGGTGTGGAAAGATGGTTTTTCAGGCTTAAAACCTTATCCTGAATGGCTTTGGGAAGAAGAAATCCACAAAAATGATATGATTGAGTAAAGAATGAGGAAATCGTGATGGGACGTTGGGTGAAGATCCTGAAATGATGAAAGATAGGGAATTTAGATCAAGTCTCGTGGGTGAGACTAGATCAGCCTTGTGGAATGACTCAGGTTTTAGCCCTTGACCTGGATGGGACGAAGATATATCAAGATACCCTGAATGGGGAAAGGAATATGCGAGGACCTTGATGGGACATTTATGAGAGAATGCCTCATGAGATGAAGCTCAAGTAGGATTTTATTCCGGATGGATATACAAAGCATGGATTCCTCGATGGGAAGAACCATGATGGGACCGGAGGAAGAAACACCTTGTCGAAACGAGACTCAGGTCTAACCCAAACCTGAAAAAGGAAGATACCTCGAGGTACGAGGTTTAGGCTTAACCCTTAACCTGAAGGGGACGACCATACAGAATCCTCGAGTGAAGAAACCATGATGGGACCTTCGGAGTTTGGACGAACAAATCCGAAAGGGGTTTGCGAAAGGATGAAGAAAATGGGGTTCCATAAAGCTTGAAAAAGGGATGAACTTGGGCGTCTCATTGCTGAGATTGAAACCAACTTTTGAATTTAATGACCTCTTGCAGGAAGTACAGGTTTTGACCCTTAACCTGAGTGGGAACAACCATACGGATTTCTTGAAACCGTGATGGGACAGGAGAGATACTTCAACTGAATGGGGTAACTCTTCTGGAAGATATGAACAACGCTAGGTTGCATCAAAATGGATATTGACTACTTATTTCATTCTTAGAATATCTAGAAAATTTTGCCAATAAGATAAATTTATAGTTGACTTCAATGCTTGAAAAGAATGTGCACGTATGTGCGAAAGATCCCTCTTTTACCTAGAGTATTTCCTCCAACGAAGTTAACTCCTCGGTTTTTAAGAGTCAAATTCAAAATTTTAGCGCTGATGATTTTCTTCAAGGAAGCTATCCATTTCCCTGATATGAGGAGAAAAGATATATTCTTAATTTCATAAAAGCAAATAGTGAAAAGATATTGATAAAAGATATTTTGCATAAGAAAAGATGATTTTTGGCAATTTAGGCAGTTTGATATCTGAGTGTTTTCTCATGATGATCTTCTTGCACTCTTTTTGAATCATTGGGCTTTTTCGGGCTTTTTATATCATCCTTCATTTTGGATGTTCCTGACTTTTCTCTCTTTTTCAGGGAAGGGTACGTCACAAACTCCTTCATCTTGGAGATGTTTCGATCCTTCTTTTATCTCAGGGATTATATATGATGGTGGCTCAAAAGGTCTTTAGGTGATAGCAGAAATCAAATATCATTTAGGGTTTGTCGGTAGGCTCATCACACTCGCCTTCATCTCGACGGTGATCTAAACTTTCCCTGGAAGGATCCTTCACAAACTCCTTCATCTCGGTAGATGATCCAAATCTTCTTTGGCCCCGGGGGTCTACTCGCTAAATTTGCCTTCATCTTGACGACAATTAAGAGATCCCTTTTGCTGATATTTGATTGCAGCTTTAAACTGGATAAGGTGATATGGATTAAGTGGATTCTTTTATGGCTCAGGATATTTCCACTGTCTAATTGCCAGGAAATCGTTTTTAAACATGCATCATAGCTATGATCAATATCAATTCGCTTCCGGCTTTTCAATGTCATCGAATATTTATTTCACTAATCATACCGAGGATATTTCTTTCATCCTTTTGGTTGATCAACAGGAAAAAGATTTTAATTTTACCTCTTTTTCGCAAAGAGTTTCATCTTTTATGAAGAAAATACTAGAGGTAATCCGAGGTAATTCTTTTTGTGCAGTAAGATTTATTTGGAATCAACAAATATTTTTAGCAAATTGGCAAAGTTTTCATGACTTCTATGTGAAATACTCACCCAATATAGATTTTGATGCGACCTTTAGTTGCAATTTATGATTTTGGACGTTCTGATCAGTAAAACTGGAACCTTTCATTTAACGACCAGCGAAGGACCTGGAACCTTTCATTTAATGACCAGCGAAGTAGCTGAGACATTTCATTTAACGACCAACGAAGGAGTTGGAACATTTCATTTAGCGACCAGCGAAGTAACTGGAACATTTCATTTAATGACCAGCGAAGTAGCTGGAACATTTCATTTAGCGACCAGCGAAGTAGCTGGAACATTTCATTTAACGACCAGTAAAAACTGGGACCTTTCATTTAACGACCAGCGAAGTAGCTGGGACATTTCATTTAATCATTTAACGACCAGCAAAGTAGCTGGGACATTTCATTTAATCATTTAATGACCAACGAAGTAGCTGGGACATTTCATTTAATCATTTAACGACCAGCGAAGTAGCTGGAACATTTTATTTAATCATTTAATGACCAGCGAAGTAGCTGGGACATTTCATTTAATGGCTTTATTTAAGATTGAGACTTTCTGGGAGACAAACAGCACGAGGACTGATGAACTTGATTTTTAGATTTGGAAACTTAGCAAAATACCCAATGCGAACACTAGGTTTTTTAACTGAGAGTCGGGAAGGAGATCGGCCTATTTTAAGATATTTAGAGATTGAAGCAAGAAGAATGGCCGGGGTTTCAGGATTATCCCTTATCCTGAAGGGGAAACATAATAGATGTTTTTGAAGAGAATTTAGAAAAAGAATGATTCAGGTTTATCCCTTAACCTGAAGGGGAAATAGAAGATTTTATGAAGAGATAACCTGAGACTTCAATTTAGAAGGGATATGACAAGATTTAGAATTCATGATCTATGATTTAGATGGACCAGGTATGTGATGGGGAAAAAGAATAAACTTTGAGAAGATAAAAGGATATAGAACTTTGAAAAAAAAATGTAGAACCATTTGAGGAAAATTTGATTTTATTTTTGTAAAAAGAATTCTCACAGGTAGCATGGTTGCCCTTATGAGTGATCTTCAGGATTATCCCTTATCCTGAATGGGAAAAGAATTTAAGGAATTTTAATAAAGAGAGATTGATATAAATTTAGAAAATCAATGAAGGTTGACGAAAACTTGTATTTACAAAAGAATCCCCACAGGTAGCGTTATTGCTCCCTCGAGGGGTCTCAGGATTATCCCTTATCCTGAATGGGAAAAAGAATAGAATTTAAGAAAATTTAACGAAGGAAAATCGATATAAATCTAGAAACTCAATAAAGATTGATAAAACTTGTATTTACAAAAGAATCCTCATAGGTAGCGTCATTGCTCGTACAAGGGGTCTTAGGATTTTCCCTTATCCTGAATGGGAGAAGAACAGGATTTAAGGAAAATTTAATGAAAGGAAATTTATATAAATCTAAAAAAAAATCAACAAAGATCGGTAGAAACTTGTATTTACAAAAGCATCCTCATAGGTAGCGTTATTGCTCCTACGAGGAGTTTCAGGATTATCCCTTATCCTGAATGGGAAACACCTCGGACAACGAGGGTCAGGTTTGTCCCTTAACCTGAAAGGGGCCACAAAGAATATTTAGAAAATATCTCATGGGAAAGAGGCATCAGGTTTATCCCTTAACCTGAAAGGGTAGGGAATTGATAAAATTTAATGGAATTTTGAGAACATATTTGATAAACTTGATAAAACTTGATAAAAATTGATGTAAACTTGATAAAAATATGAATAAAATGAATGAAACTGATAAAGATATCAGAACTAACTGAAGATTTACAAGATTTGAGAAAAAGAAGTTTTTCTGATCCTGCCTGCATATGGGATCTTTGGAAGGAAAACGTTTATTTAAAAGATAAATGAGAAATCATTTTGGGGAAAGAAAATCCACCACAAGAAGAATGATCAGCGCGAGATCTGATCTTTTAAACCAAACATGAGGGATCATCATGAGGGTTAATTTTCGAAGGCAATGGTTTTGAATACCTAATTTTGAAGAAGAAGATCAACAATAGATCTGATTTCTAAAAATAACAGCTCGAAATTGATAATAAGATCAACACAAGGGTTGATCGTTGTAGGTAATGCTTAAAAACCAATCTTGGAAGATAAGACCAACACAGGGTCGATCTTTGAATATAATTATTTAAAACCCATTTTTGGAAGATAAGACCAATGCAATGATTGATCTTTGAATATGATGATTTATAATCCATTTTAAAAGATAAGAACAACGCCAGGGTTGATCTTTGAAAAGCTTTGAGATCAATTTTGGAGGATAAGACCAACGCAAGGGTTGATCTTTTGAATAAAAAGATTTGAAAGCCATTTTGGAAGATAAGATCAATACAAGGATTGTTTGAATATAAAGGCTTTGAAATTCACTTTGAAAAATAAGGTTTGATCTATAAAGATTTGAAATCCATTTTTGAAAGATAAGATCAACACAAAGGTTGATCTTTTAAAATCCATTTTGAAATATAATATCAACACAAGGATTGATCTTTGAATATAAAAGTTTAAAAATTCATTTTGGAAAATAAGACCAACACAAGGGTTGATCTTTCAATATAATGGTTTGAAAAACTTATTTTTTTGAAGACATGATCAACACGAGGGTTGATTTTTTTTGTCAAAGGTTAGACCAAGGAATATTTGAACTCTTTGGTCATAACGAAGATTTTTAAAATTTCATGATTTTTGAAAAAGCCCTCATAGGTAATATCATTTCTCTCATGAATGATGTCAGGATTGTCTCGTATTCTGAAAAGAACAGGAATTTAAATGTCCCAGTACGGCAAAGGGAGAAGAAGCATTGGATGTAAAAGATATAAAGGAAATTGACATTTCATTTGATAAGCAAAAGATTTGATAACAACTGAATATTTACAAGAACTTGAAAAAGGAAAGGACTCATAGAAGACTGGGCTGACTAGCCCCTACCAGACAACTGACAAAAAGAGATGAAAGCAAACAAAAACTTTGGCTTTATCAATTCTTTGAGTGGTCCGAGAATGGTTCTGTCAGGACTGCTGGCTGCTTTTCTTCCTCGTTCTCTATCAGCTCACTTATGTCAATGCAGTCTTGTATCATGTGTTTGAGGACGAAGCAATGCTCTGTGTCATGCCCCATTGCTCTATGGAACTTGCAGAATTGATCTTTGAATTTTTCCAAGATTACGGGAGGATCTGCTATTTTAGGGAGCTTGATCATCCCGTGCTTCAAAAGGTAATTCATAATCACTTCTAAACTCTCAGACAACGGAGTGAAGACTCGATCTTTTTCCCACTTGATGTACTTGGGTCTCTCTTGAAGATCACCCTTTTGCTGAAGGTCGATTGGAAGCGGTTTATTATTGTTTTTAAAGGATCCCTCCTTCTGCCCCTTGTTCTGATCTGCTCTCGGACCACTGCTACTGTTGTTCTTATTTCCTTTGCTGCTGCTGCCAAGATTATTGCAGGAGGCATCAATTGAATGAGCAAACTGCGCCTTCTTCTTCTGGTCTTGGACATTCTTGACCAGAGGCGTGCCCTCGTAAAGTCCACTTTCTATTCCTGCTTCGAGCCATTCGGCTCGCTCAATCAACTTGATGAAGGATTTCGCCGGGGAAGTGGCGATGAGGCTTCTTATGGGCTGAGAGAAATTGTTGAGGATCACCTGCAGTACGTGCTCCTCTGGAATGGGTACCTTCATCTTATTACAGGTGCTTCTCCACCTGTGAATGAAATCACCTGCCCTTTCATTTTCTCCTTGCTTCAGGTTGTAAAGATGATTTAATGTAGGTGAGGCTTCAGTGTTGAATAAGAAGCGCTCGATGAACAGATTTACTACCTTATCAAACTCTCGTAGTTCGATAGGATTCACATGATCAGCATACCATCTGGCTGCTACACCCTCCAGACTGCGGGGAAAACAGATGAACAGAGCCCTGTTATCTTTCCTGAAACGGCTGCATTCTGCATAAAATGTAGTTAAATGGGCTTTAGGGTTGCCAGTTTCGTCAAATTTGAGAAACTTGCGAGGAAGATTCTCCAAGTTATCATCCCCATCTAGACCATCATAGAAATCTTCGTCGGTGTAGGTCTGCTTGCCCTCACCCTTGGCTTGAATGTCTTTAATCGCTCGATTCATCTCCTTCATCTGCTTGCTCATCAGGTCCTCTGCTGGAGCCCCAGACTTGGGCTTGTTGACAGATTCAGGCTCTTCTGCAGTTATTTTTACGGACTGCCTTGGAGGATTCTGCTTGTAGACAATCTGCTCTTCTTCTTCTGATTCTTCCTCGACTGACTCAGATTCCTCAGAAGTAGTGTCTGGCTGTAACTTCTTTCTAATGATTCTGACTTGCTTCTTTATAGGCGTCTTCCTCAGCTTGCTTTTAGGAACTGCCTCTTTCAGCTTAGCCTCGGCTTGCTCTGACATCATCCTTGCCATCATCCTTTGGAACATGTCATACATAGCGGGGTCGATGTCATCCTTCTTGCTCTGACTCTGTCCCCTGACTGATTTAGGAGAGCTTATTTCCTCCGCCTCACTGTCGCTGAGTTGAGGAACTGTTTCTTTTCCCGCTCTTGTCGTAACCATTTTCGGATATCGGTGATCTCTCTGTAGAGGAAAGAGGAGGTTTTTAGACCAGAGAAACTTTTTGGAGAAGTTTTGACAAGAGGGAGGATTTAGGTTGAAATCTAAACAATTTGTATCCCATTACTAGGGATTGAGTCACCACAAAATTTGTGACAATTGTGTTGCTTACTCCACGAGGGAGAGTAACCAAATAAAATATGAAAGAAAATACCATTTTGAAAAGGATATCTCTTGACGGAAAGAGATTTTTATGAAAATATAAACAAGAATATAAAATCAGAAGAAAATAAGAGAATAAATGAAATGGTAAAGATTTAAAATTTGAAGAACTTGCGGGCAGAATCAGAAGAATTTTGAAAGAATTTAGAAGGAGAAGAGAAAGAAAAATACACCTAGGTTTTAAAAACAAAGAGAAAATTTTGAAATATATACCCAGGGTTTTGGAAAAAAATATAAGGAAGGTATATATATGTAATATTATTCAATCACAGACATACAAACAAAGATGCACAAACAACACTCCCTAAAGCTGACTCTATATGCAATATTTGAAATGGCAAATAGGATCTTAATCCTAACTCTAAGATTTAGATCATCTGATTCCAATCAAGGTACGCCGATATACTCAAGCCGAAGCTCGAAGTACGTGGCATATAAAGATATCTCTTCGGTTCTAAGGTAATGGCTTCCCAACATCCTTGAGCACCTACCGATATACCTCGGACTATGGCCCTTAGGTACGTGGTAGGGGGGCGCGAACCCAAATAAGTGGTCAAGTTGTGAGGCTCTCTCCCGAACTATGGTTCAGTGAGACAGCCCAGCAACGTGAAGACCCAGACAATATAGGTAGGGATGTTTTCAAAATATGATCAACATGCAATAAAATCAGAAGGCTCTAATGCAAGTCCTAAAGAGATAGATTTAAATGAAAAGAAGCATACACTTGCATACATTGTTTACATTCAATCCCTAAAATTGAGGAGAGTTTGTATTTAAGACCTAAGTCTAATGTGAAAATGGATAATCTCATCAATATGGTCCTACCAAACCATACTTAGATCCTATATGAAAATAATGTCAGCTTAGGACAGAGTCTAGGCTCCTAAGGTTTGCATGGAAAATGTAGCTGACATATGTTAGAATAAAGACTTAGATTATATAAAAGCAAAGCAAAGGCATAATCTGACCAGACGGATACGAAGTCCCATCTCGGTCGCCAAAACTGTGATAATCGCAAAATTTTTCCTATTCTCTTGTTGGTTTCTCTCTCTTTCTTCTCTTTTCCTTTTCTAACCTCTATTTTCCTCCTTTTTGAAGGGAGAAAAATAAAAGAAAGAAAAGAAAGAGAGAAGAGAAAAGAAAGAAGAGAAACTCTTTTGCGCGGTCTCACTTGACCTTAATTTGAAAAGTATTTAGCAAATAACTCACCTCCGTTTTGAAAATTTGAGGAAAAAAGATGGAGAGACGGGATTCGCTCGTCGGTACGAGGTTCGACCGTTCCTGGCGCCTTTACCAGGGGTAATCGAACCAAGGATCGAATCTATGCCTTTTGCTTTGCCTAAATATAATCTAAGAATTTATCCTAACTCTAAATGCACAAAGAATCATACTTGTGCAATGCAAGGATATATGCTCTTTTGAAAATTGATTTAGAAATTTCCAAGTATTCTGAGATGAACTTGGTAAAGGAGTGAAGAAATGATTTAATCTAACTTAGAACTTGAGCTAGATCAGAGGAATTCTAAGTTTTGGACGTAAATCAGGATTGGAAGAATAAATGAGAAAGAATGACTTGAAGCTTTGAAATAAAAGGAAATAAAGTTTCAAAGTAAAAAATGGACTTTGAATTTGAATTTGAATTTAGGAAAGGAAATGAATACTTGAGATGGAATTGAATTTGGATTTCTGAAGTTTGAAATTTGGAATGGACTGAGAAAATCAAATGGTATTTAAGAATAGAAATGGATTTAAGAGATTCAGATTAGATCCGAAAATGGAATTGAAATCTAGAATTGGAATTGGATTCCGGATCCTAAACAGAATGGGATCCGAGATCTGGAATCCAAGATGGACTTTGGGTTCTGGATCCTGAAATGGAATGGATCTGAAGTCTGAGATCCAAATGTAGAGTTGGACTCTGGATCCTAAGATGGATTTGGATCTAAAGTCTGAGATCCAATGTAGAGTTGGACTCAGGATCCTAAGATGGATTTGGATCTGAAGTCTGAGATCCAAGGTGAAATTGGATTCTGGATCTTATAAATCAGATCTGAAGTCTAGGATCCAAAGTGAAATTGAAGTCTGGATCTTAAAGAGGAATTGGATCTGAAGTCTAAGATCCAAAGTGAAATTGGAGTTTGGATCCTAAAGAGGAATTGGATCTGAAGTCTGAGATCCAATATGAGTGTTGAATCATGGATCCTAAAATGGATTTGGAGTTACATTCAAAAGATGAATCAAGAATTTTCAAGTTTAAATTGAACTTGAAAAATGAAATTTAGAATTTGAATATACAAACAAATTTCAAGGTTAAATTAGACCTTGAATTTTTGAATTTGGAATTTAGAAGATGAATCAAGAGTCTCAAAGCTAAAATTGAACTTTTAGTTTGATTAGGGTTTTGAATATAAAATGAATTTGGAATTTCAAAGTCAAATTGAACTTTGAAATCTGATTTGAATTTGAATACAAAAATGACTTTGAAATCTCAAAGTTAAATTGAACTTTGAGATTGAAAATGAAATTGAATTTGAAAATAAAAGGATGAATTGGATTTTATAAGAATAGATTGAGGAAGATATTTACATCACTTGGAGTTTTTTTTTTTTTTTTTTTAAAAAATGAAAATATGATGTAGTTCTATCCTAAGTGATGAATGAATTTAAGGAATTTGAAATGTGATTTTGAAAAGCTATTTCATTCTTTGGATGAATTAAAATAAGATTGAAGATATAATACATCCTTGACTATGGTCGTTGAATGTATTATATAATAATCTATATTTAAATTCAGGTGAAGAATGAAACACATTTGGTGCTTTTATAGAATTTAAAATGAAATTAACTCTCAATATACCCTGACTATGGCCATTGGTATATATTTTGAATTAATTTTAAGTTAATTTCTGATAAAAGAAGGAAATATTTGAAAATATGATGATTTTTTAAGAGGATCCAGTGTAGATCCAATGTTATTTTATAAAAGGTAAAAATCCTAAGTCTTGTTTACATCATGACTATGTTCGTTGATGTAAATCATCAACTTAGGACTAGTTTACCTCTTATGAAATGGTGCACGTGCCATTCGTGTCCACATTCGTGAATTTTTGAGAATAAAGGAGAAAATATGAGAACAAGTGATTCATGGTATTGGTATTTATAATGCTCATTCATTCTATCTAAAACTGGAAATATAAATTCTCATTTAAAATCGAACTATTACAACATATAAAATCGAATTTACAACTCCCAATAATGATCTTTTTCCACATATTCCCCTGCAAAATACTTGGTTAGTATGAAAAAACGGAAGAGAACTATCACATGGATTTCAAAAGATGCCAATGATAAGAGAAAATGCTCATATGTCAAGACATTTATGATGGAAAGATAGGAAATGATGTATATACCTATATACATACTTATATATATATGAGTAAATATATATATATATATATACATATACATATATATGTATAGATTTATATATATATATATATAAATATATATATATATATATATATCACATACATACATTCAATATAGGTAGATGAGAGTGGCGATATTGTAAGCACGATGGTGCTTTTGTGAGCTAGAGATATATGCAAATGGTGTGAGGTAGGTCACAATAGTGTTATTGAAAATATAAGTATGCTGGGATACAATACAGGAGGGGAGAGAGAAAAGGTGCAGGGCGCAGCTGTATGAGATGGGTTGTGGCGAGTGGTGCTACAGTGCACAACCAGGGGTAAATGTCACTGTATAGTAAGTATGCACAAGGAAAAAGATATATGAGAATATGGAGCTGGAAAGGGGTGGGGACTGTGTATATGCTACTGTAAAAAAAAATATGTTATGGAAAGGTGGCAGCATCGATGAGTGAAGCTTTGTTGGCAGGAAGGCAAGGTAACAGGTTGTGAAGGGTTTTATATACTGATATCAGTTATAATGAATATGCATGGGAAGACTATGATGACAAATGTTGTGGAAGTGCAGTGCTGGGAAATACAGAAATACAAATGCAATTATAAAGTATTCTGGAGAAGATGGACATATAGGTGGGAATCTAATATGCAACAATGGGCTAAAATGTTCAGGAGCAATGTAGATGGATGGGCTGATTATGCAGCCCTTATGACTGTACTGGTGGTATCACGCACCCTCAATGGCGACCTTCTCAAGGGGAGGGTACGCAGGCTTCTTAAACTTCCTTTGAGTTTCAGCAAAACAAACTTGACATTTTGCTGAAATGTGAAAAAAAATGTAGCTCACTGTACAAACAAGTGATATTGTGGAGTATACAAGATATATAATGTACAGTAAGTAAAATGACTTAATGCATATTACAATAAAACTGGGAGTCTATTTAGCAGCAAAAATTAAACACAAGAAAAAAAAAATTAATGAGTCTGGATAAACCTTCAATCAGAGTACCGGCTAATCCGACATATGCCATCAAATAAACACAGTTGCTAAATCCTACAAAAGCTAATTCTGACTCTTAGAGGTGCACCTGTGTGTGTGTATATAATGAGGAGGTGTAGCAGAATATGAACATGATGTGAGACTGATATGAAGGGATGCGTGTAGACTATCTCTCTCTTTTCTTTTCTTTTCTTTTCTTTTCTTTTTTTTTTTTTTTTTTTTGATCTTACACAACAAACATTACTTATTCTTTTAATGTAAATTTTAATTTAACTTTTGCTAACCACCAAACGCCTATTGCAATCCCAGCAGGATGGAACAGAGCACCAGATTTTTAGTGCAATCTTGTGATGAATATGAGCAAAATTTTAAAAGAAGAAAACATGAAGTCTGGAAATTGCAGGATGCTGAGTGAATGAAATATATTTCAGGGTGAGCAGATTAAAACAAATAAATCGTAGCAGAAAAGAAAAAAAAAGAAAACAATCAAAAACAGAAGAAATACTGAGATATATGAGCTATAAAGATCTGAAAAAAAAATACAGAAATGGTTTTATGCTTTCCTATGCCAGCTGATTACAGGGATAAGAGATGTGATCACCTTATAATAGAGGCGTATGCTGATACGATATGCAGGTAACAGGGTCTTCTATATGGGAAGGGGCAAGAATGATTCCAGATGATGGGTCTTTTCAGACGAGCATGATATTGTCAACTTAGGAAGATGGGGAATTGACGGCTATCAGCTTCTGGAATATTTGGAGCAATTCCCAATCTGATTCTTCAGTCGGAGTCTGTTATGGATCAGCCCTGTCCATGGTGGATCCGATAGGGTTATGTTCCTGAGCCATTAACGCATGGATCTTCAACAATTTTCCTGTAACCGTGAAATTTTTTTAACAGATTTTACTGCGAATCTGGGTCGATTTGCAGTGAAGCTGACTCAATCCAACGTGATGTATTATGCAGATAAGGCACAATGTCATTGTTTGCGAGGATGATCAACATGATCCTATTATCTTCAGTGTGATTGTGATGAAGCCCTGATGATATGTATAAGCTGTGATCTTACCTGATCGATGCTGGAACATAATGGTATTACTGAGACATTGGTATCCATTCCAGACGATTCTGTATTTAACCTCATACTGTTTATATGGAGTGATACAGATAGATGCAAAGAGGGATATAATGCTCTATTGAATCAAAACACCCGAATTGTTAAAGAAAAAATGAATGCAGGATTGCATCAAAACGGTAATACAATAAGGGGGTACAGTAAAAAGGTTTTACTAGATATAACAGAGAATTTCAACAAAGCACATAAACAAAAAAAAAAAAAGGAAATCGGTGCATTAAAATAGAAAATGAATCATACGATATTGCCTCAGATGCAGTGAGCATCGGAACAGAGGCAGGGTTGATGTCGCAATACATAGCATCGAAGCTGCCATAGGCAGATCGATGCTACTAATATGCTTTTATATATAAAAAAAACGAGATCATAATGAAGCAAAAATCAGGATGAATAAGGTGAGAAAGGGGAAAAAGAAAGTAGGAAAATGAGAGAGTGGTATACTACTTACCGTGACTCTCTGTTATGTGATCGATTTCCTTCAACTTGATTGCCACTGCAGGGATGATCTCTTTGCTTCGGCTAAGCTTCCAGAGGGTGTGGAGTCGATCGAGCGGGATGGAATGGAACAGATGCTCAACGATGTTAATGAGATCAAGTGGATGGAAATGGGTGACAATGGAGAGGTAGAAGCCCGATTGTGAAGAAGCAGAAAAGGGGAAGGGTGAAAGCGGATCAGAGAAGTTGAAGAAGGGGGAAAGGGTGCAAAACGATCGTGAAGGAGAAGAAAGTGGAGAGGCAGAAGACGGATCCTCCTCTCTCTCCTACGTGCTCCCCTTTTAAAGAAGGAGAGGAGCATTCGAGAGAGATGGGTTGTTGAAGATCAGAGGTTGAGGGAGACTCCAGGGAGGTTCGTTGAAGATCGATGGTGGAAGGAGGAGGAAAGCCATTGCAAATTTCCTCAAATTCCCAATAGAGGATCCCCTTTCAGGATTTTTCTAAAAAATGGCTTTTGGTTTTTTCAAAAAGGGGGTTTCAAGAAAAGGTTTAAAAAGGAAGGTAGATTGCATAGTTTCTGAAATTTTTGGATTTTTGATTTTCTTATTTTTTTTGTTCTTTTCTTAAACATATATATTTTTTTGTACTTTTTGAAGACAAAATTCTAGAAACTAAGGATTTTTGACTTACTTTTTTACAAAATTTCGAAAATATTTATAAAAGCAGAGCTTTTCTGAAAAGTCAGGTTTATTTTGGGGAAATTTCTTTAGAAAAATGGGTTTGGACCCAAGTTTTGAGAAAACTGTTCGAGTTTTTAAAACTCGAATCGAGAAATACAACGTGATGGATCCAAACGGATGTCGAATGGACTATCCGAGCTATTTAAAGGCTATTTTTGGTATTTTCTATAATTTTTAATTTAAAATTTGAACAAGGAGATTCAGATTTGGATCTGGACAATGGATCCAGATCCAAAATCAATTTAAACATATGAAATGAATTTAATTTCAATAAAACTAGAGAAATGAACTGGAATTTAGATTTGAAATGACCCGTTTGCTCAGAAAATGAATTTTAGGGTAAAAAAGGGAATATTTAAAAGATTTTGAAAAATTTGGGGTGTTCACAATCGCCTTCTTCATCTTTCGCTTTGTCGAAAGATTTGCCTTCTTCTTGCTAAAAGGATTGCCTTCTTCATCTGTCGCTTTGTCGAAAGATTCGCCTTCTCCTTGTTAAAAGGATCGCCTTCTTCATATTTCGCTTTGTCGAAAAATTCGCCTTCTTCTTGCTAAAAGGATTGCCTTCTTCATCTTTCGCATTGTCGAAAAATTCGCCTTCTCCTTGCTAAAAGGATCGCCTTCTTCATCTTTCGCTTTGTCGAAAGATTCGCATTCTCCTGTCAAAAGGATTGCCTTCTTCATCTCTCGCTTTGTCGAAAGATTCACCTTCTCCTTGCTAAAAGGATCACCTTCTTTGTCTTTCGTTTTGTTGAAAGATTCGCCCTCTCTAAAAGGATCGCCTTCTTCATCTTTTGCTTTGTCGAAAGATTCACCTTCTTCTTGCTAAAAGGATCACATTCTTTATCTTTCACTTTGTCGAAAGATTCACCTTCTCCTTGCTAAAAGGATCGTCTTACTCATCTTTTGCATTGTCGAAAGAATCGCCTTGCTCTTGTCGAAAGTATTGTCATACTCATCTTTTGCATTGATGAAAGAATTGCCCTGTTTCTTCTGAATTTCCTTACTCATCTTTCGCATTGTCAAAAGAATCACCCTTCTCATTCTGGATTGTGTTATTTGTCTTTCGCATTGTCGAAAGAATCACTCTTCTCCTTTTGAATTGCCTTATTCATCTTTCACATTGTCGAAAGAATTGCATCATATTGCCTTGTTCATCTTTTGCGTTGTCGAAAGAATTGTCTCATGCTGTCTCATTCAACTTTGTCGGAAGAATTGCCTCATGTTTTCTTATTTTCATCTTTCGCATTGTCGAGAGAATTGCGTCATGTCGCCCTATTTATCTGTTCACATTGATAAATTTTTACCTTATCCTTCTTCAAAATAATTGCCCTATTCACCTTCCTCTTACTATCTCACTTTCCTTTCATACCCACTCAGGTTAAGGATCAAACCTGAATTTTCTGTGAAAAGTCATCAATTTTAAAAGCTAATTTAGTCTCAGCAATGAGGCGCCCAAGGATATCCCTTTTCCAAGCTTTAGGGAACCTCATTTTTTTTCTTTTACAAACCCCTCTCAGATTTGTTCGTCCAAACTCCGAAGGTCCCATCATGGTTTCTTCATCCGAGGACTCCGTATGGTTGTCCCTTTCACGTTAAGGGTTAAGCTTGTACCTCGCTACATGAGGTATCTTCCATTTGGGTTTGGGTTAAACCTGAGCCTCGTTCCGATGAGGTTCCTCATTTCGACGGGGTAGTTCTCTCAATCCCATCATGCTTTTCCCATCAGGAAATGTGTGCCCTTCATATCCATCCAAGAAAGGATTATACCTGAGCTTTATCTCACGAGGCATTTTTCTCTAAAATGTCCCATCAAGGTCTTCGTGTATTCCTTTCCCATTCAGGTAAGGGTAAAACCTAAAATTCATCTCGATATATCTTTGTCCCATCCAGGTTAAGGGCTAAACCTGAGTCATTCCAAAAAACTGATCTTGTTTCGCCTATGAGACTTGATCAAAATTCTTATTTTCCATCATTCTGGGATCTTCGCCCAAAGTCTCATCACGATTTCCTTATTTCTGTTATTTAGTCATGTCATTTTTTAGGATTTCGTCTCCCCAAAGCCATTTAGGATAATGTATTAAGCCTGAGAAATCATATTTTCAAGATAAATTCTTCCACATTCAGTTCAGATCTGCCAACTGGGGCGTTTTTCAAAATTTTCAGTGTTTTCTTTGCCACTAAGCTCGGCTTTCAACCAGCTTAGTAGCAAAGAGGGGCATCTCTGTGAACACCCGAAATTTTTCAAAATTTTGTAAATATTCTCTTTTGTGAACACCCCAAAATTTTCAAAGTTTGGTAAAAATTGACCTTTCTGCCCCTGGTTCCATTTTCTGAGAAAATCAAAACTGAAATTCAGATATTCTTCAGATTTTCTGGATTAAATTCCATATTGATATATTCAAATTCAAATCCGGATCCGAACCTAGTGTTTTAAACCCAAATCTGAGCCTCGTTGTCCGATTTTCAAATTAAAAATTACAAAAAATACCCAAAATGGTTTTGAATGACTCGGGCAGTTCATCCAGCATCCTCTTGGATCCACGACTCTATATTTTTCAGTTCGAGGTTGTAAACTTCAATTATTTCTGAAAAAATCCGGATATAAACCCATTTTCTGAAGAAATTTTCTCAAAATAGATTTTAATTCTCAGAAAAATTCCCTTTTGTAAATATTTTTGCAAAAACACAAAAAAATAGTTTTAATCTTTGTCTTCTCGTAAAACTTTTATAACTTTATTCTAAAAAAATGCAAAAAATGGAAAAATAACGCAAAAACCAAAAAAAATAGAAAAATTACGAGAAAAACAAATGAGTTAAGAATTTTTTAAGTCAATTTTTGCTAAAAAAATCATTTTTTATGAAAAACTTTTGAAGCAGCCTCTTTTTGGAAAATCAGAAAAATTCATAAACAAAGCTTCGCGCATAAGCTTTTTTTTTTTTAACCGACTCTCCTCATCGCCTCTCTCTCTCTCTCTCTCTCTCTCTCTCTCTCTCTCTCTCTCCTCCATTGCCCATCGAAACCTTCTCTTCTTCTAAACCCTCCATCGCACAAACCGTCGCACCTTCCCTTTCCTCCTCCACCCATCTACAACGAAAGCCCTTCGAGATTCTTCTCCCTCTTCTTTAAGAACCGACAGAGGCAAACCTTCACTGGCATCCGTGATCACCCCTTCATTGCTTCTTCATCGCTCTTTCTCCCTTCCAACTTCTGCTTCTCTCCCCCCATTTTCTTCTTTTTTTCTTTTCTTCATTTTCTCCTTCCCTTTTCTTATTATCCAAATTCTTCAATCGGCTAAGAGGGGTCGATCGACCCCAAGAGTCACAGGTAAATGCTCTCCCCTCTCTGATTATTCTAGAATCTCCCTTCCCTTTCGGACCATCACCTTATTTCTCTTTCGTTTTTTTTTTGTTCCTTTCCTTTTCTCTTCATAACGCAAAATGGTGGGGATCGACCTGCCTATAGCACGATCGACCCCCTCCAGCTGCTACATCAATGGAGCTACTGAACTCCAACACTGGTTTCGGTCTTTTCTTTTAGAATCTCTCGATGCCTGAATGATTTGAATATCAATTGATTCAACCCTTTTTTTTTCTTTTCTTTTGTTATTATTCAATCCCTAATGTAATACACAGTCGCTCCCTTTTCTTGTAAATTTTCCTTGATTTCCTTTTGGTCTTTTCCTATTTTCTTTTGTCATTTGTTTGATCTCTGTAGAACTAAACTTCTGTTTTGGTGTTACCCTTTTCCATTTCCTTTTGAGAAGGTAATGCGTTTTATCTAAATTTTTTTTAATCGAATCTATAACATTATATTTAGTTTAGCCCTACACCTCCATGTTTTTTTGTTCTAATACATTGATCTGGTTCTTCCTTTTTGCACTTTTTTTTATTATTTAACTTTCATTATGCTTTTTTTTTCATGAGGTGGATCCAACATGATAGATACCAAAATTATTTAAAAGGGATCTAAAGTTTGATGTTTTAATCTAGGAATTCCATGAGTTTGATTTAAGGTTTGATTAACATTCAATGGCATGTTTCTGTTCTGTATCGTCTCTACAATATCCATTTTAGGCATCTTATATACATTTTTGAGTCTGCATCAAAGTGTTATGGAGGTTTGTACCCAATTTATTATGATTTTTTTTTTGTTATTTATCTGCAATTTACTGTGAAAAAACCCTTGTGCACTTACTGTATCCTTGTTTTGGATCTCTATCTAAGGCCCATATGCATTTTCTCTGCCTCTTCATACAGAACAATCTCCAGTTCATGTTTAGGTGGGGTATTGTCGTTTGATCAAATTGGATTTGCAGGCAGTTTATACTTTGAGGATTCTCGCCCTCTTCACATTGCTATGTGTTCAGCACTTTATAGTAACTCTACATGGCAAAATAATCCTGGAAACAGGATTTATGAAAAGATTGTCAAACAGGAATTGAATTAGGTATCCTAGCAGAAACTTGTTGGGATATGCTTGATAATTAGCACTGGTGATACCAAATTTTCTGCAGAATCTCGGTGCCATTGAGTTGAGGCTTTTGATCACTTGTTTGGGTGTTCCCACACTGCTTTTTGAGGAATTTCCTCTAATTCAGAAGGCATTGGCTCTACAGTACATGGTACTCTTTATCAGTTTTCAGTCTTCATCCAGACACATACTGGTTGGATCATTGTTGCATCAAAAGGAAGCAGTAGCAATGGTTGGTGATGACACCCATGATGTCCCTGCAAGGAAGACCACAAATATGAAAATTGTGATGGGATCAGGATTTCCTATTGTAAAAAAAAAAAGAGAAAAAGAAGGGGGTGCTGGAGATATGATGCTGGCAGATGATTCCCACTCTCTATATTACAATAGCACATTTCTGCACTATTGCTACATCACGCACCAGTATTGCATATGCTCTGTTGTCTTACCTGTAGCGTCTTTTCACTTTACACACAATCACCTGTAGCCTCTACTTGCCTCATGTTTTGTTTTATAACGTTGGACCATCTTATGCTTTCATTTTGATCCTCATGAGAACCTTGAGGCAGAAAAGGAGACTAGACAAGTTCGCTTTCAATAAACCCCAGGCGAGTTGAAGATCAAGCCCTTTCTGCAGCCTCCAAAGATTGCTTCAATCGCAGGTAATGATAGTTAGCGTTGTACCAACTTTGATTCCTAGAGATGATGCTTTGCTTTCCCCTTTTAACTGTCAATTGTATCATTCCTGGAGAAGTCATGATTCTGTACATCGGCATCATGTTGGGGTTTATCAGGTACCATAGTTGGATTCCTTTGTATGCTTTTACCACTTCCTGTACATTTCCTTACATTAGTACATCAACAACCTTCTTGTACTGGATGATGGCATATTAATATTTTTTTTGCCTCTTTTATTTATTTGACGTTATATTCAGCAAATACTTTCACAATAACAACGTGAATTGATAATCTATTTGTATAGATTTAGGAATGCTAGGTTTCCCTGCATCTCCTGTTGTACATGCCCTTGGCTGGATATTAGTTTATTGTTTGTCATCAAGCTGATGTATCTGGTATGACCTCTCATTTTTTTTTATGTTCCAAAAGATGCTGAGCTCTTAAAGACTGGCCACAAAGATTCGAATATCCAATTTGCCATGGAATTTGGCAATTCATGATCAGTTGTTAAAGAAGAAAAACCCTCTTATGAGCAAAGTTTCAATAGCAGAGTTCAGTTGGAAAATTAACAAAAAAAAAAGTTACCTGCGCCAAACTTTGCTGTGGATCTGAGCTGTGGCTACTGAACATTTTATGTAAAGACTCTCTTTCTTCTCCTAGTTCAGCAAGAAATTATTTGGCATATCATTCCAACATTAGGTGTTGCGAACACTCCAGTTGCGCCAGTACACCCTGCAGCTATGGCGCCACTCTGCAAAATGCTTAGATTTGCTGATCACGAATTCCCTTAGGTACAAAAGGGAAGCTCTCCTGTCTCTTGCAAATCAGAAGTTCGTTGCAAAAGCTTTTCCAGTATCATCTAGATCGGTAGTTGTTGCCGGTTGTTAATCACCGCAGGGTTTATTTGAGTTTTACTGGCTCAAGCAATCATGGCAAAATCTGTAAGTAAGGCAATTTCTAGCAGACCATTACTATCTGTTATTATTTCATTCCAAAAGTTCATTATTTGTATATTCTTTCTTTCTGAATTTCACTGCTAATATGAAGTTTAACAGGGTCTTACTAGTTGTTACAATTGAGTCTTACTGTCATTAACTGGGTTTCGCTGTAAAAGTTAAATTGAGTTAAAATTCGTTAATTGAAGTCTTGTTGAGTGGAAAATATCATTAACAGGATTTATGGTTATTGTTTCCAAAGTCTGCCATGGACTTTCATTAGCAGATCATATGTCAAGCACAAACCCCACATCCTTCTTCACCTATCCAACACACTCATCTTATAGCTACATTCATTGCCAGCCACTTCTTTGCTACTAACCTTAGTACTATCATAGCCACCTCCCACCTCTATAGCAGCTTCATCTGTCATATAACACTTCCTTCAATTTGCCATTCATCACACAAACTGTATATTCCCAGCTGATCACCTCTCCATCATATCTTCCACAGCATGAGCATACCCGCATACTCTCAGCCACATGCATATTGTCGGCACAGTGTAATGAACTAGGCAGGTTACCTAATCATTACATGCTTATACATATCAAACCACCTGTATGTCCTTTTATTTTCATTTTGGCACATTCATCAATATATCTTCTATATATATTTCCCGCCAACCATGTGTAATCCATCTTGTGGTTGATAACAGCTTGATTTACCTTAATTAGTTATCTTCTAATCTTCATCTCTCATGTTTTTCATATATATATTATCATCATTTTGCTTCTTGTTTCTAATCTCTGATTTATATGTTATATTTATCATAACACCATCAGCAGCACTAGCATCTTGTTTAAACTTAGGCATATGCATTCCTCCGGTTAGCATAGGCATGTCCTTTAGGCCACACATATGCCACCCTCGATTAGCATACGTATATTACCTAGTATATACAGGTGCATATGCATTCTTCACTATGTTCAAGCAGATCAATATGTACTTTCTCATTAATCTAGTCATGGCATTTAGGTTAATGCATACACATTCCATTCATGCATTAGGCATTACATTTTCATTAAGAGTGTTTACTTTTGTTATAGCTTAGACACAATCATATACATATGATTTCAATTTGACATTTCCTCTCTATGTTTTGTATTTCTTTTGCCTTGTGCTAACTCAATCCTACAGGAATACATGGAAATTTTAGACTCCCTTCCTTAGATTAGAAATTTTTGATAACTTTTAAACTCCAGTGTTGTAATAAGCTAGATATTAAAAATTCTACATTTCCAGTCTTAGATTAGAATGAATGAGCATTGTAAATATCATAAATTGCTTATTTTCATGCTTTTTGCCTTTATTTTTCAAAATCTCATAATGGTGAAACACGAATGGCACGTGCACCATTTCGTAAGAGGTAATTAATCCTAAGTTGATGATTTACATCAATGGCCATAGTCAGGATGTAAACAAAACTTAGTATTTTTATCTTTTATAAAATAACACTGGATCCTTTTCAAAATTCATCATGTTTCCTTTAAAAAAAAATCTTTTTTATCAGAGTTTAGTTTAAAATTAATTCAATACGTATATCAATGGTCATAGTCAGGATATACTGAGAGTTAATTTCTTTCTAAACTCTATAAAAGCACCAAAATATGTTTGATTCTTCATTTGAATTTAGATATGATCATTATATGATACATTCAATGACCATAGTCAGGAGTGTATTATATCATTAATCTTATTTACATTCATTCAAAGAATGAAATATGATTTTCAAAATCTAATTTCAAAATCCTTTAAATTCATTCATCATTTATGATAGAATTGCATCATATTTTCAAAATTCCCTTTTCAAAAATTCCAAGTGATTCTTTTCCTTCATTTCTTAGATCAAACCTTATTTATGGATTCAAATTCAATTCTATTTCTCAAGATTCAAAAATTCAATTTCAAAGCCCAATTTGACTTTGAAATGTCAAAATCATCTTGTACTTCAATTTTCAGTTTCAAAATTCAAACTTCAAACTTCAAAGTTCAATTTAACTTTGAAGTTTTTGATTCATCTTCTGATCCAAAATCAAGTTCTATCTTCTTACCTTCAAATTCAAAATCAAAGTTTGAGATTAATTTTGAATCTCAAAAACTCTTCATAAATTTTAAATTCAATCTCGGTTTTCAAAACCCAGATCCATCTTCAAAAGTTCCATTTGGACTTTCAGAATCCAAAATCCAAAGTTAGATCCTAATCCCAACTTGGATCCGGATTTCCAAGTATAATCTCCACTTTTGGATCTCAGACTTCAGATCTAATCCCCATTTTAGGATCCAGAATCCAATTTCATCTTGGATCTCAGATTTCAGATTCAAAATCCATTCTAGGATCCAGATCCCAATTTCACCTTGGATCTCAGACTTTCAGATCCAAATTCCATTTAGGATCTAGAATCCAATTCCATCTTGGATCTTAGACTTCAGATCCAAATTCCATTTTAGGATCTAGAATCCAACTCCATCTTGGATCTCAGATTTCAGATCCAAATTCCATTCCAAATTTCGGATCCAATTCCATCTTGGATCTCAGACTTCATATCCAAATTCCCTTTAGAATCCAGAATTCACTTTCATCTTAGATCCCAGATTTCAAAATCCAAATTGCATCATTGGATCTCAGATTCCAGATCCAATTCCCATTTAGGATTCTAAATCCAAAATTCAATCTCATTTTGGATCTCAAATTTTGTTTAGGATCCAAACCTTGGATTCAAATTCCATCTTGAATTCTAGATTTCAAATCAACTTCTATTCCCAATTCCAATTCTTAAATCCAATTCCATTTCATTTCAAATTTCAAAATCCAAGTTTTTCTTGACTCCCAAAAATTCCAAAAACCAATTCTATTTCTCAATTCTATTTTTTCCAAATCTCCTTCTAACTTCAAACTTCAAAGTTAGAAATCCATTCCATTTCATCTCTATTCTGATTCAAAGTCCATTCATGACTTTGAAATTTCCTTTCTTCTCCTTTTATCTCAAACTTCAAAATCATCTCTTTCAAAACCCAGATTTATTTTTCCAAATTCTGATTATTCTAAAAACTTAGAACTTTAAATCTTAAGTTCTAAAGTTAAAAACCATTTCTTCACTCTATTATCAGATTCATCTTAAAAATACTTGGAGATTTCCAAATTATTTTCAAAAATAGCATACATCTTTGCATTGCACAAGCATGATTCTTTGTGCATTTAGTGTCAGGATAAATTCTTAGATAATATTAAAGCAAAGCAAAAGGCATGAATTCGACCCTTGGTTCGATTACCCCTGGTAAAGGCGTCAGGAACGGTCGAACCTCGTACCGACGAGCGGATCCCGTCTCCCAGTTTTCCCGCAAATATTTCAAGACAGAGGCGAGTTATTTTCTTAAATATTTTCAAAAACTAAGGTCAAGTGAGACCCCGCAAAAGAGTTCATCTTCTATTCTTTTCTTTTCTTTTCTTTTCTTTTCTCTTCTCTCTTTCTTTCCGTCTTTTATTTTCTCCCTTCAAAAAGGAGGAAATAGAGGTTGGAAAGGAAAAGAGAAGGAAGAGAGAGAATATTACGAGAGAATTTTTTTTTTGCGATGATCACAGTTTTGGCGACCGTGATGGGACTCGTCTTTGTCCGGTCGAATTTAATACCTTTTCCTTTTACTTTGATATTATCTAAGTCTTTATTCTATGAATGCCAGCCACATTTCCATGCAAACCTTAGGAACCTAGACTCTGTCCTAAGCTGACATCATTACATATAGGATCTAAGTATGGTTTGGTAGGACCATATTGAGGAGATTATTCCATGCTCACATTAGACTTAGGTCTAAAATACAACTCTCCTTAATTCTAGGGATTGAATGCAAAACAATGTATGCAAGTGTATGTTTCTTTTCATTTAAATCTATCTCTTTAGGACTTGAATTAGAGCCATCTGATTTTTTGCATGCTGAACATGTTTTCGAAAACATCCCTTACCTATATTGTCTCGGTCTTCACGTTGTTGGGCTATCTCACTAAACAATAGTTCGGGAGAGAGCCTCACAACTGGACCACTGATTTGGGTTCGTGCCCCCCTACCATGTACCTAAGGGCCATAGTCTGAGGTATATCGATAGGTGCTCAAGGATGTTGGGAAGCCATTACCTTAGAACCGGAGAAATATTTCTATGCCACGTACTTCGAGCTTTGACTTGAGTATATCGGCGTATCTTGATGCGAAATCAGATGATCTCAACCCTAGAATTAGGATTAAGGTTCTATCAGCCATTTCAAAATGTTGCATTTAGAGTCAGCTTCTAGGGAGTGTTGTTTGCGCATCTTTGTCTGTATATCTGTAACTGTGTAATATTTTATATTTTCCTTATATATTTTCCGAAACCCTGGGTATATATTATTCAAGATTTTCTCTTTATTTTTAAAACCCAAGTGTATTTTTCTTCCCCTAATTTCTTCTAAATTCTTTTGATCCTGCCTGCAAATTCTTCAAATCTCAAATCTTTGCCATCTACTTTCGAAATTCTTTTTCCTCTTTTGCAATAAAATATCTTTTGTCAGGATATGTCATTTTCAAAATTAATCTTTGTTCACATTTTATTTGTTTATCCCTTTTTAGAAAAACAATGTGATTGTCGCAAATTTTAGTGACAACCCAATCCCTCGTAACGGGATATTTTCATTGTCAGATTGTGATTTCCTCCTTTATTAAAATTTCTTCCTAGATCTTTTCTAAAAACCCTCATTTTTGCTCTATAGAGAGCATTGGCGTTATCAGTTGAGTAAGGCAAAGATCAAAGATTGCACCATTCTAACATCTCGGTTACAAGCAGAAAGTAAGGAATGGATTCTCAAAAGTTTGTCGAAAGAGTTCAGGACAGCAAAAGTGAGATTGATCCCGCTATATATCGGTTATTCAAAAGGATGATGGTTGAGATATTATCCGAGCAAGCTGAAGCCCGTGCGGAAAATCTCCCACCAAAGGAGAGGCACCTGTCACCTTCCCCATGAATGAACACAGCCATATCAGTGCAGGAAACTCTAAAGCCAGTAGGGACAGCAACCAAGACAACCAGGGCAGCAACTTGGAAGAGTGTAAAGGCCAGATTGGGAAATATTGTGAAAACCATGATAGACTTCTTTAATACAGTTCTCAGCAGAAGGGCAAGAAGCAGGAAAGACCAAGGCGCACGGATTGGAGCAAGGGTCAAGATTTTACTCCTTTAGATGAGCCGCTCAACAAAATCCTCGAATACATGTTGTCTAGCGGATTACTCAGGCTCCCAAAAGCCGCCAGCCCTTCCACAATCATGGAAAAATATATAGACCAATTCTGTGGGTACCATCAAGCAACAGAACATGACACTGACCATTGCTTTGACTTCAAGAATATAGTTCAAGACTGCCTTGATAAGAATCTCTTTGTCAAAAACGAAGAAGAAAGGCATCCAGATCTCCTAAACGCGCAAACTCAGTCCAGCTACCAGGCTGGGGTCAGCACTCAGCAGAAGTCAAGCAAGTCGAAGAAAACAAAGCATGAGGGTTGAGGTTATGATCGCAAGCTTACCCCTCTAGGTCAGCCAATCGAAGAAGTTCTACAATACCTGCTCGCAAAAGAGATGATCAAACTCCCAAAGCAGAATGATCCCTCTGTCACCAAGGGGAAATGGAAAGATCGCTTTTGCAAGTTTCATCGAGCGAGGGGGCATGACACGGAGCGTTGCTTCGTCCTCAAAAATATTGTGCAAGACTACATTGACAAAGAGCTTCTGGTGCCAGAGGAAGGAGAAGAGCAGCCTGCAGTTCTACCCGAACCATTTCCAGACCACTTAGAGAGTTGAAAATACCAAGAGTTTTTCACTTTCATCCCTTTCTGTCAGTCGCTTTGTAGGGGCAAGTCAGCTCAGTCTTTGTGACCTTTTTTTAGAATACTTGTAAATATTCAGTTCTGCTATCAAACTTTTGCTTATCAATGAAATGTCGATTTTCTTTATATTTTTTCAATATTTCCTTCTTTTGCCATACTGGGGCATTAAATTCATTTTCTTTTTCAAAATGTTGGACAATCCTGACATCATTTATGAGAGAAATTATATTACCTATGAGGGTCTTTCAAAAAATCATGAAAATTTTAGTTCAAATATTTTAATCCAAACCTTTTTCAAAGATCAACCCTCGTGTTGATCATCTTTTTCCAAAAATAGTTTTTTTGAACCATTATATTCAAAGATCAATCCTTGTGTTTATCATATTTTCCAAAATTGGTTTTTCAAATCATTATATTCAAAGATCAACCCTTGTGTTGATCATATTTTCTAAAAATTGTGTTTTGAATCATTGCATTCAAAGATCAACCCTTGTGTTGATCATATTTTCTAAAAATTGGTTTCGAATCATTGCATTCAAAGATCAACCCTTGTGTTGATCATATTTTCTAAAAATTGATTTCGAATCATTACATTCAAAGATCAACCCTTGTGTTGATCATATTTTCTAAAAATTGATTTTGAATCATTACATTCAAAGATCAACCCTTGTGTTGATCATATTTTCTAAAAAAAATGATTTCGAATCATTACATTTATTTCAAACTCGGGTTCTCTCCTTTTATTTCATCTTCCTTTTTTAGATACACGAGTCCCGACTTGGACTCTCTTCTTTTTTCAAAAATCCCAACTGCCAGACGAGACCTTCTTTCAAAATTCAGTCTTTCGGCTAATCTATTTCAAAATTCAAAATTCAGGTTTATTCTCTTTGAAAATCCTTCTATACCCTTTCAGGATAAGGGATAAACCTGATGCCTCCTGCTAACGAGGTATTTCTTCATTTCCCCTTCAGGTTAAGGGATAAACCTGATGCCTCTTGCTAATGAGGTATTTCTTTTCTTCTTTCTCCGTTCAGGATGAGGGGATAAGTCCTGAAAGCCGACCACATGCAATTAAACTATGGTGGTCCATTAATTTTCACCAAGGATCCTTGATTCCTCAATTCTTTTTGAAAATCTATCTCTCTTCAAAATCCGGTCCTCGCACCGGTAACCTTCTAAATTCAGTGTTCTGATCAAATTCTTTCCTTTTACAAAATTCAAGTTTTGACTTAAATCTGATATATTTCCAAAACATCCAGCATCTCGCTGGTCATGTATTTCCAAAGGATCCAACTTTCTTTGGTCACGTATTTCCAAAAGATCCAGCTTTGCTGGTCATGTATTTGAAATATTTCAGCTTTCGCTGGCCATGTATTTCAAATGTTCCAGTTCTGCTTGTCATGTATTTCAAAGGTTCCATCTTTTGCTGGTCATGTATTTCCAAAATCAAAGATTCAACTAAATGTCTCATCAAAATCTATATTGAGTGATTATTTCACAAAGAATTCGTGAAAGCTTTGCCAATTTTCTAAAAGCGTTTGTTGATTCTAAAAATTTGACTACACAAAAAAATTACCTCAGATTACCTTTAGTATTCTTTTCAAAAAGGTGAAACTTTTTGTGAAAAGAGGTAAAATTCAAAATCTTTTCCTGTTGATCAACCAAAAGGACGTAAGAAATGTCCTCGATATGATTTGTGAAAGAAATATTCAATGATGTTGAAAAGCTAGAAGCGAATTGATTTTGATCATGGCTATGGTACATGTTTTAAGATGACTTTCTGGCAATCAGGCAGTGGAAATATCTTGAACTTTAAAAAGAATCCACTCAATTCATGTTTTCTCATTCATTTAAAGTTGCAATCAAATATCCGCAAAAGGGATATCTCAATTGTCGTCAAGATGAAGACGAATATGCGAGTTCGACCCCCGGGTCCAAAGAAGATTTGGATCATCTCCGAGATGAAGAAGTTTGTGAAGGATCCTTCCAGGGAAAGTTCAGATCATCGTCAAGATGAAGGCGAGTGCGATGAACCTACCGACAAACCCTAAAAAATATTTGATTCCTGCTATCATCTAAAGACCCTTTTGAGCCAATGTCATCAATAAAATTCCTGAGATAAAAGAAGGATCAGAACATCTCCAAGATGAAGGAGTTTTGTGACGTACCCTTCCCTAAAAAAGAGAGAAAAGGCAGGACACGTCCAAATGAAGGATGATGTGAAAAACCGAGAAAGTTCAGTAACTTAAAAAGAGTGCAAAAGGATCATCATGGGAAAAACACTCAGATATCAAACTGCCTAAGTTGCCAGAAGTCATCTTTTCTCATGCAAAATTCTTTTTATCAATATCTCTTCACTACTTGCTTTTATAAAATTAAGAATATTTCTTCTATTCTCATATCAGGGAAATGGATAACTTCCTTGAAGAAAATCATCAGCGCTAAAATTTTGAATTTGACTCTTAACCTCATTGGAGGAAATACTCTAGGTAAAAGAGGGAATATCTTTGCACATACGTGCACATTTCCAAGCGTTTGAATCAACTATAATTTTATCTTATTGGCAAAATTTTCTAGCTATTCCAAGAATGAAATAAACATTCAATATTCATTTTTTATGCAACCTAGCGTTGTTTATATCTTCCAGAAGAGTTGCCTCATTTAGTTAAAGTGTCTCTTCCCGTCCCATCACGGTTTTCTCATTGAGAAATCCGTATGGTAGATTCTCACTCAGGTTAAGGTCCAAACCTAAATTTTTTGTGAGAGGTCATTGATTTCAAAAGCTATTTCAGTCTCAGCAATGGGACGCACCATTTCTTCCCCTTTTCAAAAGCTTTAGGGAACCCTATTTTCTTCCTTTCGCAAAAACCCCTTTCAGATTTGTTCGTCCAAACTCCGAAGGTCCCATCATGGTTTCTCAATTTGAGAAATCCGTATGGTAGATTTTGTTACGACAATGAAGCCAAACATGATACTTCAAGTACAAGGTTTTGATGATGAGCAAGTGGAATCAACTGCATTTCAGCTAAGGCTATGAAGAAATTAAAGAATTCAGTGAAGAATCTTTGAAGACTTGTGTGCAAATGTTTAATTCATTAAAAGTCTTAGATTCTTGAAAGAGCCTTACTTAGAGTGCATATTTAGGTTGCATTTCACCTTAAAAGTCTTTAGAAAAACTTTTCTAAAAGAAACACTTTTGAAAATCTTTTTAGAAAACTCTTTTCTTAAATTTTCATGTTTATTAGTCGACGAATAGACTTATCAGTCGACTAATCCTTTCGCGCCATATTTTCTAAAAAGTCATTCTTGTCAAATTAGTCGACCGAAGATTTTATCAGTCGACTGGACAGAATGTCTGTTTTTTGGTAAATTAGCAACAGTCGACTAATGTTTTATCAGTCGACTGAACAGAACATGTGTTTTCTGAAAATTTAGCAGCAGTCGACTAATGCTTTTTATCAGTCGACCGAACAGAATGTTTGTTTTTCAGAAGATTTTAGCAGCAGTCGACTAAAAGGTTTTTCAGTCTACTGATGATATTATCAGTCGACTAACTTTTCTCAAGTCGACTAAGTTTCAAAAGTTCAGATTTTCAAATGGCTCGATTAACAGATCAGTCGACCGACGATAGTTGTCAGTCTACTAATAACTAACTATTAGTCGACTAACTGATGTTTCAGTCGACTAATTTTGTCGTTTTCCTGAAACTTCACAAAGGCGTGTCTTTTCAGTTTTCAAACGTTTTGATCATTCAAAATGAACTGTTTTGACACCCTTTCATACTCTCAACGTATGGAATCTTTTAACTATAAATATGAGTGCATTTTACACTCAAATACACAGAGAAACAAGAATTCAATTGATTTGAATCATTTACTTATTGTTTTTTACTCTTATTCAGTCAAGTATTTGTTTTCTCACTCACGTGATATTTTCACTCAAATCACTTTGAGAGATAGTGAATTCGTGAGTAGAGTGTTTCAACAACCTCAAATGCCAATTGCATCTCATTTGCATTCAAAAGGAAGGCTCATAGGTTGTATTGTAAGTTGTTATTTCTTTTCTGTAAAAAAGACTCCTTGGTGTAAAGGAGTTGTTTGCTTTCAGTAGGATTGTTACTGAAAGTGGGACCGGTTATGGTCTGTGTGATCTTGTAGTTTACAAGGTTGATAGTGGAAAATCTCAAGCGGGTTTTGCTTGGGGACTGGATGTAGGTCGGGTTAGACCGAACCAGGATAAAATCTTGTGTTCTTTGTGTGTTTGCTTTGAGATTTGCAAAATCATTCTATATTCCGCAGAAATTTTTTTAAAAGCACTATTCACCCCCCTCTAGTGCTCGTTGCCTCGATCCTAGTGCACTTTCATTTGGTATCAGAGCACAGGTTTGCTATTACTTTGATTTGACCATCATCTAGCATGGCAACTACAACATCTCAGCACAAAGAAGGAAGCTCCTATGTTCGTCCTCCTCTCTTCGAGGGAACAAACTATGGATACTGGAAAGTAAGAATGACAATATTCTTGCAATCCATGGATCTCGATATCTGGAGAGTTGTTTCAGAAAAGTACCAAACTCCATCAACTGATTTCAGCCAATAGACCGATGATGAAAAGAAGACTGCTTCACTGAATGCCAAAGCCAAGAATGCATTATATTGTGGCGTTGACAAGGTAGAATTCAATCGCATCTCTCAATGCTCTACAGCAAATGAAATCTGGCATACTCTTCTCGTGACACACGAAGGTACGTCAAAGGTAAAAGAATCTAAAATTGCTTCTTTAGTTCATAAATTTGAATTGTTCAAAATGAAGCAAAATGAATCTATATTGGACATGGTAACTAGAATGACCGATATAACTAACACATTGAAATCCCTTGGAAAAGAATATTCACAAGTGGATTTAGTCAGAAAGATTCTAAGGTGTTTAACTCCTGAATGGGAGAGAAAAACCACTGCTATTGAAGAAGCAAATGATCTCAATACTCTCACTCTTGAAGACTTAGTTGGTAACCTAATGGCATATGAGGTCCAACTTCAAGACAGACAAGAAGAAGAGCCTAAGAAGAAATCTCTTGATTTTAAGGCTACTTCTGACTCAGAAAATTCAGAAGAAGATGAAGATGAAGATATTGCCCTCATCATAAGGCAATTCAGAAGATTCATCAAAAAGGAAAGATTTCAAAGAAAGGCAAAGAAAGCAGATTCTTCCATTCCCAATGAAGTAAAGTGCTTTAACTGCAAAAAGGCAGGACATATCAAGAAAGATTGTCCTCTTCTCAAATTCAAACCTAAGGACCAATTCAAGAAGAAAAAGGCATTTCAAGCATGTTGGGGTGATAGTGACTCCTCTTCCGATGAAGAATCAAATGAAGAAGTCGCCAACATGTGTTTTGTAGCACAAGAAGATTCGGTAAGTCAATTTGACTATGATGAGTTATTTGAAGCATTTAATGATTTATATGCTAAATTTAAGAGTCTTAGTTCTAAAAATAAAGAGTTAAAAACTGAAAATTTAACTCTTGACTCTCAAAATAAAGTGTTACTTCAAGAAATAGAAGATCTCAAGAAGGAAAATTCTTGCCAAGCACTTGAGATAAAAGAAATTGGAGTTAGAACCAATCTCTTACAAAATGAAATATTTAGTCTTAAAGAAAAGTCAAAAGATCTTCTTTCTATAGTGACCAAATTCACAAATGGTCAAGAGAATCTAGAAAAACTTCTTGGTTCTCAAAGATGCTCGGTTAATAAAACCGGATTGGGATATAGCTTCTTTGATACTCAAAATAGACCAAACCTTGTGGTGAAAAATCAAAGACATTATTCTCAACCTTTTGTTCATAAAACTAAACTTTCTAGTTCTAATAGAAATGCATCTAGAAATGATTATTCTAGAAATGTTTATTCTCAATCTTTTTATAGAAAGAATATCTATTATCAAAGGAAACCAAAATCCAAATGGATACAGGTTCCTAAGACTAACTCTCATGGACCCGAAAATAGAAAGGGGTCAAATGCTCTGTTTTCTGATTTTGTTGTAGGTACACAACATAAGGAGCAAATGGATATTGGACAGCGGCTGTTCCAAACATATGACTGGAAGACCGGAGTTATTTTCCACCCTCCAAAATAAGGATGGAGGAACTGTCACCTTTGGTGACAATAACAAGGGAAAAGTGATAGGTATTGGTAATATTGGTAATCCAAAATTTCCCTTGATAGAAAATGTTCTTTTAGTAGATGGTTTAATGCATAATTTAATATCTATCAGTCAATTATGTGATAAAGGTTTTCATGCTTCTTTTGAAAATGATTTATGTTTAATTTCTGATTTTCAATCTAAAAAGATCATTTCTAAAGGTAAAAGAAGAAACAATGTATATGAACTATATCTAGATGAATTACCCTCTTTTAATGAAAAATGTCTTATTGTTTCAAATGAAATTCAATGGTTATGGCACAAGAGACTTGGACATGTTAACTTTAAAATTATTTCAAAATTATCCAAGAATGATCTTGTAAGAGGCCTACCTAGAATACCATATAAAAAGGATCACTTATGTGATGCTTGTCAAAGGGGTAAACAAATCAAGAGTTCTTTTAAAGCAAAAGATATAGTTTCAACAAAACGTCCTCTTGAACTTTTACATTTAGATCTATTTGGACCATCTAGAATTCAAAGTTTGAATGGTAGCAAGTATGCTTTTGTTATAGTAGATGATTATTCTCGGTTTACATGGGTGATTTTTCTAAAAAACAAAAATGATGCTTTTTCAGAATTTTCTAAACTTTGTAGAAGAATTACAAATGAAAAATCTACATCTATTATTAAAATTCGTAGTGATCATGGTGGTGAATTTGAAAATGAATCTTTTCTAAAGTTTTGTGATTTACATGGTATATCTCACAACTTTGCTTTTCCTAGAGCGGCTCCACAAAATGGAGTTGTTGAAAGAAAGAATAGAACTTTGCAAGAATGTGCTAGAACCATGCTTCAAGATAAAAATTTACCAAAATACTTTTGGGCTGAAGCAATTAATATAGCATGTTATGTCTTAAATCGTGTTCTTATTCAACCAATTTTACATAAAACATGTTTTGAATTATATTATGATCGTATACCAAAGATCTCATATTTCAAAATTTTTGGTAGTAAATGTTTCTTGTTAAATACCAAAGATAATCTTGATAAGTTTGATTCAAAATCAGATGAATCAATATTTCTTGGATATTCTTCTAGAAGTAAAGCATATCGTATTTTCAATAAAAGAACATCTTGTATTGAAGAATCTTTACATGTTGCATTTGATGAGAATTGTGAGCAGGTTATACCTCTAAGCGAAGGAGAAGAAGTAATACTTCAAGAAGAACCCTTGATAGAGAGTACTTCTCAAGAAAATATTCTTCTTCAACCGGTTTGGAAAGAAGTTCCTAATCATCCACATGAACAAGTTATTGGTGAAATAAAGAGTGGTGTCCAAACTAGAAGGCAGTTGGAAAAATATATTGCAAATGTTGCTTTCATATCTAAATTAGAACCAAAGAATATCAATGAGGCATGTGATGATGAATTTTGGCTTTTAGCCATGTCTGAAGAACTTAACCAATTCACTAGGAATGATGTTCGGGATCTAGTTGATAGACCAAAGGATCATCCGGTAATTGGAACAAGATGGGTCTTCCGAAATAAGCTGGATGAAAATGGTGAAGTCATTTGTAACAAAGCAAGGCTAGTAGCACAAGGCTATAATCAAGAAGAAGGCATAGATTTTGATGAAACCTATGCACCAGTGGCTCGATTAGAGTCAATTCGAATGATGCTTGCTTTTGCTAGTTACATGAACTTCAAGTTATATCAAATTGATGTTATGAGTGCATTCTTAAATGGACACATCAATGAAGAAGTTTATGTAAAGCAACCTCTAGGCTTTGAAAATGAGAAATATCCAGAAAAAGTCTACAAATTGAAAAGAGCTTTGTATGGACTCAAACAAGCACCAAGAGCGTGGTATGAAAGACTACGAAACTTTCTAGAACAATCTGGTTTTTCCATTGGTCGGGTAGACTCCACTTTATTTTTTAAAAATCTTAATTCAGATATTCTTATTGTGCAAATTTATGTTGATGACATAATATTTGGTTCTACTAATGATTCTCTTTGTAAAGAATTTGCTAAAGCTATGCAGGAAGAGTTTGAAATGAGCTTGATGGGCGAATTAAACTACTTCCTTGGACTACAAATAAAGCAAACTGAAGAAGGAATCTTCATCAATCAGGCTAAGTATACAAAAGAACTTCTTAAGAGATTTGGGATGGACTCATCGAAATCAAGAAGGAATCCTATAAGTACAACTACTTCTCTTGATAAAGATGAAAATGGTAAAAGTGTAGATACTAAGCTCTACAGAGGTATGATCGGATCTCTATTATACTTAACTGCTAGTCGACCTGATATTATGTTTAGTGTTTGTATGTGTGCAAGATTTCAAGCTAATCCAAAGGAATCTCATTTAACTGCAGTAAAACAAATTCTTTGTTATTTGAAAGATACTTCAGATTTTGGTTTGTTTTACCCAAAATCATTTTCCTTTGATTTAGTTTCATATAGTGATGCAGATTTTGCAGGAAGTAAATCTGATCGCAAAAGTACTAGTGGAACTTGTCATTTCTTAGGAAATTCCTTAGTCTCTTGGTTTAGTAAAAAGCAAAATTCAGTATCACTCTCAACAACTGAAGCAGAATATATAGCGGCTAGTTTAGCATGTTCACAAGTACTTTAGATGAAACAGACCTTAAAAGATTTTGGTTTGAATTACTCCACAACAACTATTTATTGTGATAACACTAGTGCTATAAATCTTTCAAAAAATCCTATTCAGCACTCAAGAACTAAGCATATTAAAGTTAGACATCATTTTTTTAAGAGATCATGTGTTAAAAGGAGATATTTCGTTAAATTTTATTTCCACTAAAGAACAACATGCCGATATCTTCACTAAACCTCTTAAAAATGAAGATTTTTTGAGAATTAGGAGAGAACTAGGTATTTGCTCGTTTTTGGATTTATAAAAATGCTGATTTTTGAACAAAATCTCAAAATCGCACTATATTAGTCGACCGATAAAATTTTAGTCGACTGGTGTTTTATATTTTGGAATGTATCACACCATGTTAGTCGACCGATATATTTCTAGTCGACTGATGATATTTTTAGAATAAGTCGCACTTTTTAGTCGACCGATAAAGTTTTAGTCGACTAAATTTTTTTTTTTTTTTTAAATTTAAATGAAGGGACCCGACACCCCTTGGATTTGTTTTAAAACCCGTTTTTTTAAAAAGAGGCATCGTTTCACTTCGTACCATTTCGTTTTTCTTAAAAACGAAACCCTTAAAAAACGAAAACCCCTCTTTCTCTCTTGCCTCTCTCTCTTCCGAAAAACCCTCAGAGTGCCATTCGACTCCATCTTCGTCGGGATTTTCTTACCGTAACAGGGAGACGCCGGAATCTTCTGGCCATGATCTTGAAACGCCGGAATCCTCTTGAACTCTCTTGCCGTGCAGTGTATTGTCGGAATCCCCTTATGGCCGACCTCTCCTCGCCGTCAGCCACCGCATCGACCTTCGTTTTTGATCGCTGGAAAGCTTTTTCCCTTTGCCGGATGTCATTTGGAAGCCGACATTTTTTTTGGTAACTTTTTTACCATGCCTCGTACGAAGTCTGCATCTGCAAAAGGTTTAGGTTCTCCTCCTCCTACACCTACTTCAAGACATGGTTTTTCACTAAGATTACTTCACAATCCTCTTCTCTATGACACTTTTGGATTGATTTCTGCACTACCTATTTTACCAGGCCGAAATGTTCTATTTCACTTGTTTTCTCGTTACAAAATAAGAGAATTATTTCCTGAAATTTCACATCTTTTTGATGCTTGTGCAGATACCCTTCACTATCTGTTTCTTATTCACTTGTTTTACACGAATTTACAAATGAATCATGAAACTGGAGTTTTGTCCTCTCTTGTTCGTGATGTTGAAATCGAGTTTGATTCAAAATTACTTGGAGAAATTCTTGAAATTCCACCTTCAGACACTCTTTTCAACACTATTGAATTGAATGATGAAAGAGTTTTTGAACAAATTCTTCTTCCAGAAGCACCTCACTGCCCTCCTTTCAAAAATACTAATCTTCAAACTCGTGCACGCATTGCTGGACGAATCCTTGCCCACAATGTTCTACCCAAAACTTGTTCTTTTGATTATTATTCCACAGATCTATCTACGGCTCTTTATGTTTTATTTGGAAATATTTCTGTCAACTGGGCCAATGTGTATTTTACAAACTTGTGGAAACAAAAAACATTTCTTCATTATGGTTGTCTTTTAACCCGTATTTTTAAACATTTCAAAGTTCCTTTAACAAATGAAAAATACATTGAGCAAAAAGAGTTCTTTGATCAAACAATTTTTAAAAGAATGAAAATTAAATATCTGCCTCCTTTAAATGTTGATCAAACTGAACCATCTGATCCTAATGAACCATCTATTTCTGAACCTTCACCTTCTGCGACACCTTCATCTCATGCAAAAAGAAAGAAATTTTCAACAAATCAAGACCATGATGAAGTTATGCAGAGACTGGAAGCTTTGGAGCTGCATCAACACATTTTTCGTGAAGATGTGACTCAACAACTTGCTTCAATTCAGAAGGATGTAACTGCCATTAAGGATTTGCTAAACTCTTTTTTCTGATCTTTGATCTTTGAAATACATACTTTATGGGTTGTAATATTTTTAAACTTGTATCTCTATTTTGCTTATGCTATTTTTTGCCCTTACTCTTTTTTATTCTAACAAAGGGGGAGAAAAAGATAAAGATAGCATTACATTGAAATTGCAGGAGATCTTGAGAAAAAGATGATAGCAATTACATTGCAAGAGATCTTGCATGAGAAATGCAAAATTAAGAGAAAAAGAAAGCTTTGAATGAATGTATTTCTAAATGCATGAAGAAATGATGAATGGAAATGCAAACCAATCAATATGTGATATATGTGCTTTAAATGTGCTAACTTTTAATGTTTTGCAGCATATTGATAGAGGGAGTAAAATCTCCATCTATGCATCTAAATGCTTCATCTTTGATTAAGTTTGTCATCATCAAAAAGGGGAAGATTGTTACGACAATGAAGCCAAACATGATACTTCAAGTACAAGGTTTTGATGATGAGCAAGTAGAATCAACTGCATTTCAGCTAAGGCTATGAAGAAATTAAAGAATTCAGTGAAGAATCTTTGAAGACTTGTGTGCAAATGTTTAATTCATTAAAAGTCTTAGATTCTTGAAAGAGCCTTACTTAGAGTGCATATTTAGGTTGCATTTCACCTTAAAAGTCTTTAGAAAAACTTTTCTAAAAGAAACACTTTTGAAAATCTTTTTAGAAAACTCTTTTCTTAAATTTTCATGTTTATTAGTCGACGAATAGACTTATCAGTCGACTAATCCTTTCGCGCCATATTTTCTAAAAAGTCATTCTTGTCAAATTAGTCGACCGAAGATTTTATCAGTCGACTGGACAGAATGTCTGTTTTTTGGTAAATTAGCAACAGTCGACTAATGTTTTATCAGTCGACTGAACAGAACATGTGTTTTCTGAAAATTTAGCAGCAGTCGACTAATGCTTTTTATCAGTCGACCGAACAGAATGTTTGTTTTTCAGAAGATTTTAGCAGCAGTCGACTAAAAGGTTTTTCAGTCTACTGATGATATTATCAGTCGACTAACTTTTCTCAAGTCGACTAAGTTTCAAAAGTTCAGATTTTCAAATGGCTCGATTAACAGATCAGTCGACCGACGATAGTTGTCAGTCTACTAATAACTAACTATTAGTCGACTAACTGATGTTTCAGTCGACTAATTTTGTCGTTTTCCTGAAACTTCACAAAGGCGTGTCTTTTCAGTTTTCAAACGTTTTGATCATTCAAAATGAACTGTTTTGACACCCTTTCATACTCTCAACGTATGGAATCTTTTAACTATAAATATGAGTGCATTTTACACTCAAATACACAGAGAAACAACAAGAATTCAATTGATTTGAATCATTTACTTATTGCTTTTCACTCCTATTCAGTCAAATATTTGTTTTCTCACTCACGTGATATTTTCACTTTAGTTTTTCACTCAAATCACTTTGAGAGATAGTGAATTCGTGAGTAGAGTGTTTCAACAACCTCAAAAGTCAATTGCATCTCATTTGCATTCAAAAGGAAGGCTCATAGGTTGTATTGTAAGTTGTTATTTCTTTTCTGTAAAAAGAATGACTCCTTGGTGTAAAGGAGTTGTTTGCTTTCAGTAGGATTGTTACTGAAAGTGGGACCGGTTATGGTATGTGTGATCTTGTAGTTTACAAGGTTGATAGTGGAAAATCTCAAGCGGGTTTTGCTTGGGGACTGGATGTAGGTCGGGTTAGACCGAACCAGGATAAAATCTTGTGTTCTTTGTGTGTTTGCTTTGAGATTTGCAAAATCATTCTATATTTTGCAGAATTTTTTTTAAAAGCACTATTCACCCCCCCTCTAGTGCTCGTTGCCTCGATCCTAGTGCACTTTCAGATTTCCCCACTCAGGTTAAGGGTCAAACATGAACCCTCTGCGAGAGGTCATTCATTTCAAAAGCTATTTCAGTCTCAGCAATGGGACGCCCCATTTCTTCCTTTTTTCAAAGCTTTAGGGAACCTTATTTTCCTCCTTTCGCAAAACCCCTTTCGGATTTGTTCGTCCAAACTCCGAAGGTCCCATCATGATTTCTCCATTTGAGAAATCTGTATGTAGATTTCCCACTCAGGTTAAGGTCCAAACCTAAATTTTCTGCGAGAGGTCATTGATTTCAAAAGCTATTTCAGTCTCAGCAATGGGAGGCCCCATTTCTTCCCCTTTTCAAAGCTTTAGGGAACCTTATTTTTGTCCTTTCGCAAAACCCCTTTCGGATTTGTTCGTCCAAATTTTGAAGGTCTCATTATGGTTTCTCCATTTGAGAAATCCGTATGGTAGATTCCCCACTCAGGTTAAGGGTCAAACCTGAACCCTCTGTGAGAGGTCATAGATTTCAAAAGCTATTTCAGTCTCAACAATGAGACGTCCAATTTCTTCACCTTTTCAAAAGCTTTAGGGAACCCTATTTTCCTCCTTTCGCAAAAAAACCCTTTCGGATTTGTTTGTCCAAATTTCGAAGGTCCCATTATGGTTTCTCCATTTAAGAAACACGTATGATAGATTTCCTATTCAGGTTAAAAGTTAACCCGAAACCTTGCTTCGCGAGGTATCTTCCTTGCAGGTTTGGTTTAAACCTGAGTCTCGTTCCAACGAGATTCCTCATTCTGACGAGATGTTTCCTTCCAGTCCCATCATGGTTCTTCCCACCAAGGAACCCATGCTTTGTATATCCATCCAGGATAGGATCCTACTTGAGCTTCATTTCACGAGATATTTCCAAAAATGTTCCATTAAGGTCCTCATGTATTCCTTTCCTCATTCAATACATTTTTTATATATCTTCGTCCCATCCAGGTTAAGGGCTAAACCTCAATCATTCCAAAAAGAGTATCTTGTCTCACCCACGAGACCTCATCAAAATTCTGATTTTCCACCATTTCGGGATTTTCATCCAAAGTCCCATCACGATTTCTTCATCTTCTACTCAATCATATCATCTTCAAGGATTTTGTCTCCCCAAAACCATTCAGGATAAGGTTCTAAGCCTGAGAAGTCATATTTTCAAATTGATTCTTCCACACTCAGTTCAGATCTGTTGATTGGGGCATTTTTTAAAATTTAGAGTGTTATCTTTGCCACTAAGCTCGGCTTTCAACCGGCTTCGTAGCAAAGAGGGGCATCTATGAACACCCCAAATTTTTCTATGTTTGGTAAAAATTGACCTTTCTGCCCCTGGTTCCATTTTCTGAGAAAATCAAAACTGAAATTCAGATATTCTTCAGATTTTCTGGATTAAATTCCATATTGATATATTCAAATTCAAATCCGGATCCGAACCCAATGTTTTAAACCCAAATCTGAGCCTCGTTGTCCGATTTTCAAATTAAAAATTACAAAAAATACCCAAAATGGTTTTGAATGACTCGAGCAGTTCATCTGGCATCCTCTTCGATCCATGACTCTATATTTTTCAGTTTGAGATTGTAAACTTCAAATATTTCCAAAAAAATCCGGATATAAACCCATTTTCTGAAGAAATTTTCTCAAAATAGCTTTTAATTCTCAGAAAAAATCCCTTTTGTAAATATTTTTGCAAAAACACAAAAAATTAGTTTTAATCTTTGTCTTCTCGTAAAACTTTTAGGATTTTATTCTAAAAAATTGCAAAAAATGGAAAAATAACGCAAAAACCAAGCAAATTGGAAAAATTACTATAAAAACAAATGAGTTTAGAAATTTTTAAGTCAATTTTTGCTAAAAAAATCATTTTTTATGAAAATCTTTTGAAGCAACCTCTTTTTGGAAAATCAGAAAAAAATCATAAACAAAGCTTCGTGCATAAGCTTTGTTTTTTTTTTAACCGACTCTCCTCATCGCCTCTCTCTCTCTCTCCTCCATTGCCCACTGAAACCTTCTCTTCTTCTAAACCCTCCATCGCACAAACCATCGCACCTTCCCTTTCCTCCTTCACCCATCTACAACGGAAGCCCTTCGAGATTCTTCTCTCTCTTCTTTAAGAACCGGCAGAGGCAAACCTTCACGGGCATCCGTGATCACCGCTTCATTGCTTCTTCATCGCTCTTTCTCCCTTCCAGCTTTTGCTTCTCTCCCCCATTTTCTTCTTTTTTTCTTTTCTTCATTTTCTCCTTCTCCTTTCTTATTATCCGGATTCTTCAACCGGCTAAGAGGAGTCGATCGACCCCAAGAGTCACAGGTAAATGCTCTCCCCTCTCTGATTATTCTAGAATCTCCCTTCCCTTTCGGACCATCACCTTATTTCTCTTTCATTTTTTTTTTCCTCTCCTTTTCTCTTCATAAGGCAAAATGGTGGGGATCGACCTGCCTATAGCAGGATCGACCCCCTCCAGCTGCTACATCAATGGAGCTACTAGACTCCAACACTGGTTTCGGTCTTTTCTGAAATTCCACTAGAGGGGGGTGAATAGTGAAATACTAAATAGATCGATAAATTAAAAATAGAATGCAATAAGGCACAACACATAAAACACAAAATTTATACTTGTTCGATCAAGACCCTGACCTACATCTAGTCCCCAAGCAAACCACTTGAGCTTTCCACTATAACATCCGAGTTACCGGATAAATAGTACAACACCCTCTTCCTCAAAGGTCTTCTTCTCTCAACAGAGAAGGGGCACACCCTCTTCCACAGAGGTCTTCTTCTCTCAACAGAGAAGGAGAACATCCTTTTTCACAGAGGTCTTCTTCTCTCAACAGAGAAAGACTACACCCTTTTTCTCAGAGGTCTACTTCTTTCAACAAAGAAGGAGTACAGTGAATAACAGAAAGTTACAATACTTCCTATAGAACCTTCAGAATGATATGAATGCACGAATGAAGGATTCTCAGAATGTTCTGTTCTTTTCACTCAGATAATGCTTTTTGTCAAAGAGCTATTCTTGACTTTTTCTCTTTCTTTTCTCTTTCTTTTCTCTTTCTTTTTCTAGGCTCTCTTTTTCAAATATCGAATCGAATTTTTTCTCGTTGTAAGCTCACATGTCCTTGTCTTAAGAACTATTTTGTTTGTGTTTATATAGCCTTCAAAAAAATAGTTGTTGCCTTTTTGAAATGATAGTCTTTTTGGGATGTGAGATGTCAAGTCATTTCAAAAATCACTTTATGGATATTCGAAAAAGTCTTCTTTCTATAAAAGTAGTGTTTTAGGTGCACTAGTCGTTGTAGTATTTTAGGTGTGATATATTTTATGTAACAAGTCTATTTCTCATAATAAATGACTTATAGTACATTGAACGTTGGATTATAAACCATCATGTAGTTTTGTCTTTATTCAAATTAATGATTTGTAGTAGTTTAGTATTTTATTTAGAACTTGTCACTTCTTTACTTAAATGGGTGTAAGTACAATAAATGCTTTGAGTCCTTTATTTTGTAAATAGTCATATCTAAAAAGTACTTTATGGTGTGCTACTTAATGCCTACAGAGAGAAAGAAGACTTTAAGCAAGTCGACATTCTTGAGTGGGGTTAAGATAGTCATTTCTAAAAAAGTTTTTTTAGGTGGTAATTAATGTTTTACAGAAAGAATAATTACTTTAAGTAAGTCGACATTCTTGAGTTGTATAAAGTAACTAAAGTCTTTTCTAAATATATTATATTATTAGTTTTCTTTGTTTAGTTCAACTAGCCGATTTTTATGTTTGTCTTTTTCCTTACATACTTGAAATCATTACTTTTTATTTCTTTTCAAGTTGTCTTATACATGATAAAATGTACAATTAATGCTTTTGAAATTATGAGCTATTATATCTTGTCAAAATACATTTTTTCATAAAAGTTTGTAAGAAGGTACAATGATTGGTTTTCAAAAAGGTGCTCTTTGAAAATATCGTATACTTTTATGAAACATAGCTTTTGTGAATAAGTGACTTGTATGATAAAGTATGTAATATGCAATATGCATGCTTATGAAGATCCTGTTACATATGACTCTAAATAATTAAAAAGTCTTCATTTTGAAGTAGCCGATTCCTTTAGATGATCTTTAAGAATGAATGGCCCATCAAGCTTTTTCTTCAAGGAGTATGATTGCACCAAGGTTGTACTTGAACAGGAGGTCTCTATCCTTTTGGGTGAGATATCGTTGCATCAAATACTCGTTAGATACATGACAAAGCATATTCAGTCATAATATAACATTTTTCATAAAGACATATTATCATATCATATTAAATCAAATATGACAGTGTATCATATTGTGTGTCATCAAAATATAGTTTCTCAACATTCTCCCCCTTTTTTATGATGACAAAATATGTTCCTCTTGTCAAAAAGCCATTATGCATAGTAATAATATTATCATAAAGATGCATAAAAATATAGAGAAATGTTAGAGTGTTTTTCTCCAATATTGGAGACAGGTTTTTCTCCCCCTTTGTCATGGACAAAAAGGAAGGGATCAGAGTAAATGAAGTTATTACAGACCAAATGAATAAAAATAGTGTTCAATCCGAAGGCGAGGGTGATTGGTGTGTTCGGAGGAGTGCACCTTGGTCCTGCTTGATGGTTTGTAAGGATTGCTGCATCGATGCTTGATTCTGTAGTATAAGATCATGTGTTTGTTTGACATCCATGATTGCAGAGAAGTAATCAAATTCGGATGTTGGATCTGCTTCATCAGAGCCGTCATTGGCAGTGTGGAGGGACCTTGTATTGAAGGAGGTAGCATTAAGAATCTTTGAGGGATAGATGATGACTTCATTTTGAAGTGGGGCCTTAAAATAGTTTAAAATCGGAGTTATCAAACACCCAAAAAGAAGACGCTGGAATTTTTGAAAGCAAGCAAAGTTGTAGAAAATGATGTTGGACCAGTTTATCGGAGAAGAACAGGAAATTGCGTAGAGGAGGAGAGAGATTTTTCTTGGCACGAATCCCTTGCGTGTAAGCTTGGGACATATATTGTGGAAAAGAATTTGTGCTAGAGTTGAGCATGAGGTTTGGGATTGCTCATGTGCAAGGGAAGATGTGTGAATCGGGTTGAGAGAAGCACTTTTTGAACTAATGAACGGTCCAGTGGTTCTATGTTGGCCAGGTCTATGCCGGTGGAGGGAAGGTTTAGAATGCGGCTTAAGGAAGAAGCATCGAAGAGAATCATGTGTCCTCGGACCTTGCTAGTGATGGTAGTTTGGTCATGATTAGTGGAAATATTTGTGTAGAATAATCGGACAAGTTCAGGATAGTAGGCGGCTTGGGATGAGGATCCTAGTAGGTGTTTAAATTCAGAGAGAGAGCTTTCAAGATCAAATGATGAGAAGTATTCGTAGTGAACTAAGCTACCTTCTTGAATGGGAAGTGAACAAATGTAGTGGTAGTGGTGAAAAATATCAGGATATCTTAGATCGGCGGCGGTGATTACGTTGTTGGAGGAGGAAGCCATTGCAAGTACTCTTGATCTAATAGAAACTTAGAAAGAAGAACTTGGAGAGAGTGATAGCATGAATGAAGATAGAGAAATTCGAGTGGAATGGTGAGGGATGAATCAATTCATTAAATAGAGAGAAGAAAATAATTTTGATGAGAAGTAAGGGACATTTGAAATGAATGACTTTTAGATTTTAGTTGAATGAAGAAATTCGTGAGTTGTAACTTAAGGGGCTTGTGAATGATAGATCAAATCAATTTTTGGAAGATAGTGTATTATATTAGCATGAATGACAAGAAGGACATAGTTTTACAAATAATTTTTATATATAGGGAAATATTACTATGGGAGAGTTTATCAAATTGTGAGATGTTTCATACTTTGAGTATGGAGTGCCCATTAGACTTGATGTGTGATGGATGAATAAATAATGGCCTAATAAAAACAAACAACTTTTTATGCAATGTTTTTACTTTATGTGAATCCATTCTAAATACGTGAAGAATGAGTTTGGAAAAAGACAAAAGAAATATAATGATTTCTTCAACAGGAAGTATTTTTATGGATATGAGTGGTGAGAGTGAGAGTAGACATAAAGTGAAGGTGGTGTCATATACGGATTTTTGAGTAGGATAGAAAAGGACAATAATCAATGAATGACATAAAGTAATGATTGACAAATTTTAATGGTTTTAATGAAACTCGATTGGAGGGAGTGCAAAGTTTTAGAAAAAGATTAATTAATTCAAAATATGTAAAGGAGTCAAGGTCACAGATGGAGGCTCAAATCGGATGAGATAGAGAGAGAGAGAGAAAAAGATGGTACTAATAGTACTTATGAGAATAACATATAATAGTAAACAAAATGAAGGACAAGTTGTCGAGAATGAGTTTTTATAATAATTTTTCATAAAAAAGTGTGAAAGATGATAGTACAAAAGTAGATTGTACTTGAGATATGATATAAAAGATGACATAAAGCATTAAATAGTAAAACTGTACGTGAAATATTAAAGAACTTAACTTTGAAAAAGGTGGTGAATGGAATGATGACAAAAACTAAAAGAATAAAAAAAAGAAACATTCGATCATGACAAAAATTAAAAAAATTCACCTAAAGGGGTTTTATTATTCTTTGGTAAAGATAAATTTTGTCAAGTGTAGATTATATTTTAATATTTTGTACAGGTGAACTCGAGTAGACTAATCTTTCTAAATTTTAATTAGTCATATGAATTGATTTTATAAATCACTCAATTTGCATATCCCTAATTCTCTCCTAACTCTTATAAAGTCTTCATTTTTTAAAGGTTTAGTGAAAATGTCTGCTAATTGTTTATTAGTGGGTATAAATTCTAGTTTGATTATATTGTTTAGGACTTGTTCTCTTAAAAAGTGGTGTCTAATCTGAATGTGTTTAGTTCGAGAGTGTAAAATAGGATTTTTAGACAAATTTATAACACTGGTGTTATCACATAAAATAGTTGTATTTTCAAATTTTAAACCAAAATCTTTCAAAGTTTGTTTCATCCAGATGACTTGTGTACATGCTAGGCTAACAGCTATGTATTCAGCTTCAGTGATTGATAATGATACACAGTTTTGTTTCTTACTGAACCATGAAACTAGTGAGTGCCCTAGCATATGACATGTTCCACTTGTGCTTTTTCTGTCAGATTTACTTCCAGCAAAGTCAGCATCACTGTATGAGATTAAATCAAATGTAGATGATTTTGAATAAAATAATTCAAAATCAATTCTGTCTTTTAGATATCTCATTATTCTTTTTACACCTTTAAGATGTGATTCTTTTGGATTTGACTAAAATCTAGCACACAAGCAAACACTGAACATGGTATCTGGACGGCTAGCAGTTAAATAGAGTAGTGATCCTATCATACCTCGGTATAACTTTGTATCCACAGACTTACCATCTTCATTTTTATCCAAAACAGTAGTTGTGCTCATAGGAGTATTCTTTGAAGCAGTTGAGTTCATGTTGAACCTCTTGAGAAGTTCATGAGCATACTTAGATTGATTGATGAAGACTCCATCCTTGGTTTGCTTAATATGCAGTCCAAGAAAGTAGGTGAGTTCTCCCATCATACTCATTTCAAATTCTTTTTGCATGGACTTAGAAAAGTCTTCACAGTGAGTGTTGTTAGTAGATCCAAAGATGATATCGTCCACATAAATTTGAACGATTAGGGTATGATTTTTCACTATTTTTATAAATAGAGTAGAATCTGCTTTGCCTACAAAAAAACCAGTTTTTTGTAAAAAAGTTTTAAGTCTGTCATACCAAGCACGAGGTGCTTGTTTTAATCCATATATGGCACGTTTTAGTTTGAAAACATGATCTGAATATTGTTCATTTTCAAAGCCTGGAAGTTGTTTTACATAAACTTCTTCATTTATAAAACCATTTAGAAAAGCACTTTTAACATCCATTTGATATAGTTTGAAATCCATATAGCTTGCATATGCTAAAAACATTCTAATAGATTCAAGTCTAGCAACAGGAGCAAATGTCTCATCAAAGTCAATACCTTCCTCCTGGTTGTATCCTTGAGCTACTAGTCTTACCTTGTTTCTTATAACATTACCTATTTCATCTAGCTTGTTTCTGAAGATCCATCTTGTCCCAATGATCTGATGATCTTTAGGTGTTGGTACAAGATCCCAAACATCATTTCTTTGGAATTGATTTAGTTCTTCAGTCATGGCCAACATCCAGAACTCATTGATGATGGCTTCATCAATCTTATTTGGTTCAAGTTGAGAAATGAATGTCATGTTTGCAATCCGTTTCAGCTGAGCTCTAGTTTGAACCCCCTTGGTCAGGTCTCCCAAAATCTGCTTTTGAGGATGATCTCTAATTTCGGAAAATGTTCTTTGAAGATCATCTTCACTGGGTTTAGCTGTGTTATCTAAGAATAAATTTGTACTTTCAATATCATCATCGTTAGTCTGCTTATGAACAGATTGATCAATAGTTTCACAAAAACTGACATGCATAGATTCTTCAATAGTATTTGAACTCTTATTAAAAACTCTGTATGCTTTACTATGACTTGAATATCCTAAGAATATGCCTTCAACAGATTTAGCATCAAATTTATTCAGGCTATCTTTTATGTTAAGGATAAAGCATTTACACCCAAAGACTTTAAAATAGTCTATCCTTGGAGTTCTGTCATAAAATAATTCATAAGGAGTTTTATTTAATAAGGGCCTAATAAGAACTCTATTTGATATATAGCATGCAGTATTAACAGCTTCTGCCTAAAAATATTTTGCAAGGTTATTATGTTGGAGCATAGTTCTAGCAGATTCCTGAAGGGTTCTATTCTTTCTTTCTACTACACTATTTTGATGTGCAGCTCTAGGGAAGGCAAAGTTGTGAGAAATACCATGCAAGTTACAAAAATTTACAAAAAGCTCATTATCAAATTCTCCTCCATGGTCACTACGGATTTTTATAATAGAACAAGATTTTTCATTTTGTAACTTTTTACATAAAATTTCAAATTCATAAAACGTATCACTTTTGTTTTTCAAAAACATTACCCAAGTAAATCTTGAGTAATCATCTACAATGACAAAAGCATATTTATTATGATTAAGACTAGCTACTCTAGAAGGACCAAAAGGATCCAGGTGGAGAAGCTCTAAAGGTCTTTTACTTGAAACAATATTTTTTGATTTGAAAGATGATTTTGACAATTTTTCTAGTTGACATGCATCACAAAAATAGTCCTTTTTAAAAGGTATTTTAGGTAACCCACGTACTAATCTGTTTTTAGCTAATTTGGACATGTATTTTGAGTTGACATGACCCATTCTCATGTGCTATAAATGTTGAGTGTAATTATTAGCTATAAGGCAATGTTCAGTAATATTTTCTAGGTATAATTCATATATATTATTTCTTCTTATGCCTTTTAAAATGATGTTTTCATTGGTGTCTGCTATAAGGCATGCATCATGTTTAAAGCTAATATTATAACATGAGTCACATATTTGACTTATACTTAAGAGGTTATGTTTTAAACCTTTAACAAGGAGAACATCTTTGATAAGAGGTTTATCGATATTACCAATATTACCAATACCAATTATCAAACCTTTGTTGTTATCTGCAAAGGTGACAGTTCCTCCTTCTTTATGATGAAGAACAACAAAAAGATCTGGATATCCTGTCATATGTTTTGAACATCCACTGTCTAGTATTCATATGTTCTTCTTGTTTGGAGCCTGCAAAATATTAAGTAAAAATTCTTTGTGGTACCCAATCGGGTCCCTTTTTGTTAGACTTGGGAACCCATATCCATTTTGATTTGGGTTTGTCTATAACTTTAGAGAAGTATAAAGTATGAAAGTTGTAACGCTCTTGCTTAGGTTCAGCAGAACCTTTGATGAAAACAATCTTTTTATTTATACAAGAAGGTTTATTCATGTGAGAATAACCAATACCATTCTTGTAAAAAGAGAATTTTTGAGATGATAGAAGTTTATCCAGGTTCTCTTTCCCTTTGGTAAACTTGAAAACCGTTTTCATAAGGTTTTCAGTTTTACTTTTTAGTTCTGAAATTTTTACTTGAAGATTTATAGTTTTGGAGCTAGTAGAAGAGATTTCAGAAGTGATCATACAATTTTTCTTTTTCAACTTAGAATTTTCAATACTGAGTTTTTCATTTTTCTGCATAAGCTCTAGATTTTCAAATTTCAAATTTTTATTTTTGAGAATCGTTTTTCTTGATTCTTCAAAAAGTTCTTGAAAAGCATTTTGAAGTTCTTCAAAAGAAAAATCAAGGGATTCACTTACAGAGTTTTCTGCCATGAAACACATGTTGGTGGTTTCAGCTTCATCATCACTTGACTCTTCACTTGAGGATGGTTCAGAATCATCCCATTGAGCATGCAGAGCCTTTTTCTTGAAGAACCTTTTCTTTGGTTCCTCGGTTATGGATTTTCTTTTTAGAAGAGAACAGTCTCGTCTCATGTGACCTGGCTTGTTACACTGATAGCACATGGAATCTTCCTTAGAGTTTTTTCTTTCCTTGTGCTTATTTTGAAGCTGGTTCTTTCTCATGAAGCGCTGGAATTTTTTGGTGAGTAGCGCAATTTCAGATTCTTTTTCTGAGTCCTTATTCTCAGAAAGGGCTGGGAAGGCTAGAGTTTTCTTTACAGGTTGTTCTTCTTCCCTTCTTTCCTTCATATGGACTTCATAGGCCATAAGATTGCCTATCAAGTCATCTAGGGTAAGCTTGGATAAATCTTGAGCTTCCTCAATTGCAGTAGTCTTTTTCTCCCAGTCAGTTGTGAGAGATCTCAAGATTTTCTTCACCTTATCTGTCTGGGAATAGGTTTCTCTCAGAGATTTCAGGTCATTGCTGATGTTGGTAAATCTTGTAAGCATCTCTGTGATGGGTTCATCTTTGTTCATTTTGAACAGCTCATATTTTCGAACCAGATATGAAATTTTGGCTTCTTTTACTTTGTTGGTTCATTCATGAATAACCTCCAAAGAATGTCAAATATCATAAGCAGATTCACAAATAGATATTTTGTTGAATTCATTCTGATCAATGGCACAATATAAGGCATTCATAGCATTTGCATTTAGATTTGTCATTTTCTTTTCTTCATCAGACCATAAGCTATAGTCTGCGGATGAAGATGTGTATGGATGCTCAACAATTTTTCATACAGCAAAATCTATGGACTTGAGAAATATAGTCATTCTGCATTTCCAGTATCCATAGTTGGAGCCATTGAAGAAAGGAGGATGAGATGCGTGTTGACCTTCAATATCACGAGCATAAGAGGTAGATGCCATTTGTGCTGGAAGACTTGTTATGTCGAAACCAGCAAACCTGCTCTGATACCAAATGAAATTCCACTAAAGCGGGGGTGAATAGTGAAATACTAAATAGATCGATAAATTTAAAATATAATGCAATAAGGCACAACACATAAAACACAAAATTTATACTGGTTCGGTCAAGACCCTGACCTACATCCAGTCCCCAAGCAAACCACTTGAGCTTTATACTATAACATCTGAGTTACCCGATAAATAGTACAACACCCTCTTTCTCAGAAGTCTTCTTCTCTCAACAGAGAAGGGGCACACCCTCTTCCACAGAGGTCTTCTTCTCTCAACAGAGAAGGGGAACACCCTCTTTCACAGAGGTCTTCTTCTCTCAACAGAGAAGGACAACAGCCTCTTTCTCAGATGTCTACTTCTTTCAACAAAGAAGGAGTACAGTGAATAACAGAAAGTTACAATACTTCATATAGAACCTTCAGAATGATATGAATGCACGAATGAAGGATTCTCAGAATGTTCTGTTCTTTTCACTCAGACAATGCTCTTTGTCAAAGAGTTATTCTTGACTTTTTCTCTTTCTTTTTCTAGGCTCTCTTTTTCAAATATCGAATCGAATTTTTTCTCGTTGTAAGCTCACATGTCCTTGTCTTAAGAACTATTTTGTTTGTGTTTATATAGCCTTCAAAAAAATAGTTGTTGCCTTTTTGAAATGATAGTCTTTTTGGGATGTGAGATGTCAAGTCATTTCAAAAATCACTTTATGGATATTCGAAAAAGTCTTCTTTCTATAAAAGTAGTGTTTTGGGTGCACTAGTCGTTGTAGTATTTTAGGTGTGATATATTTTATGTAACAAGTCTATTTCTCATAATAAATGACTTATAGTACATTGAACGTTGGATTATAAACCATCATGTAGTTTTGTCTTTATTCAAATTAATGATTTGTAGTAGTTTAGTATTTTATTTAGAAATTGTCACTTCTTTATTTAAATGGGTGTAAGTACAATAAATGCTTTGAGTCCTTTATTTTGTAAATAGTCATATCTAAAAAGTACTTTATGGTGTGCTACTTAATGCCTACAGAGAGAATGAAGACTTTAAGCAAGTCGACATTCTTGAGTGGGGTTAAGATAGTCATTTCTAAAAAAGTTTTTTTAGGTGGTAATTAATGTTTTACAGAAAGAATAATTACTTTAAGTAAGTCGACATTCTTGAGTTGTATAAAGTAACTAAAGTCTTTTCTAAATATATTATATTATTAGTTTTCTTTGTTTAGTTCAACTAGCCGATTTTTATGTTTGTCTTTTTCCTTACATACTTGAAATCATTACTTTTTATTTCTTTTCAAGTTGTCTTATACATGATAAAATGTACAATTAATGCTTTTGAAATTATGAGCTATTATATCTTGTCAAAATACATTTTTTCATAAAAGTTTGTAAGAAGGTACAATGATTGGTTTTCAAAAAGGTGCTCTTTGAAAATATCGTATACTTTTATGAAACATAGCTTTTGTGAATAAGTGACTTGTATGATAAAGTATGTAATATGCAATATGCATGCTTATGAAGATCCTGTTACATATGACTCTAAATAATTAAAAAGTCTTCATTTTGAAGTAGCCGATTCCTTTAGATGATCTTTAAGAATGAATGGCCCATCAAGCTTTTTCTTCAAGGAGTATGATTGCACCAAGGTTGTACTTGAACAGGAGGTCTCTATCCTTTTGGGTGAGATATCGTTGCATCAAATACTCGTTAGATACATGACAAAGCATATTCAGTCATAATATAACATTTTTCATAAAGACATATTATCATATCATATTAAATCAAATATGACAGTGTATCATATTGTGTGTCATCAAAATATAGTTTCTCAACATTCTCCCCCTTTTTTATGATGACAAAATATGTTCCTCTTGTCAAAAAGCCATTATGCATAGTAATAATATTATCATAAAGATGCATAAAAATATAGAGAAATGTTAGAGTGTTTTTCTTCAATATTGGAGACAGGTTTTTCTCCCCCTTTGTCATGGACAAAAAGGAAGGGATCAGAGTAAATGAAGTTATTACAGACCAAATGAATAAAAATAGTGTTCAATCCGAAGGCGAGGGTGATTGGTGTGTTCGGAGGAGTGCACCTTGGTCCTGCTTGATGGTTTGTAAGGATTGCTGCATCGATGCTTGATTCTGTAGTATAAGATCATGTGTTTGTTTGACATCCATGATTGCAGAGAAGTAATCAAATTCGGATGTTGGATCTGCTTCATCAGAGTCGTCATTGGCAGTGTGGAGGGACCTTGTATTGAAGGAGGTAGCATTAAGAATCTTTGAGGGATAGATGATGACTTCATTTTGAAGTGGGACCTTAAAATAGTTTAAAATCGGAGTTATCAAACACCCAAAAAGAAGACGCTGGAATTTTTGAAAGCAAGCAAAGTTGTAGAAAATGATGTTGGACCAGTTTATCGGAGAAGAACAGGAAATTGCGTAGAGGAGGAGAGAGATTTTTCTTGGCACGAATCCCTTGCGTGTAAGCTTGGGACATATATTGTGGAAAAGAATTTGTGCTAGAGTTGAGCATGAGGTTTGAGATTGCTCATGTGCAAGGGAAGATGTGTGAATCGGGTTGAGAGAAGCACTTTTTGAACTAATGAACGGTCCAGTGGTTCTATGTTGGCCAGGTCTATGCCGGTGGAGGGAAGGTTTAGAATGCGGCTTAAGGAAGAAGCATCGAAGAGAATCATGTGTCCTCGGACCTTGCTAGTGATGGTAGTTTGGTCATGATTAGTGGAAATATTTGTGTAGAATAATCGGACAAGTTCAGGATAGTAGGCGGCTTGGGATGAGGATCCTAGTAGGTGTTTAAATTCAGAGAGAGAGCTTTCAAGATCAAATGATGAGAAGTATTCGTAGTGAACTAAGCTACCTTCTTGAATGGGAAGTGAACAAATGTAGTGGTAGTGGTGAAAAATATCAGGATATCTTAGATCGGCGGCGGTGATTACGTTGTTGGAGGAGGAAGCCATTGCAAGTACTCTTGATCTAATAGAAACTTAGAAAGAACTTGGAGAGAGTGATAGCTTGAATGAAGATAGAGAAATTCGAGTGGAATGGTGAGGGATGAATCAATTCATTAAATAGAGAGAAGAAAATAATTTTGATGAGAAGTAAGGGACATTTGAAATGAATGACTTTTAGATTTTAGTTGAATGAAGAAATTCGTGAGTTGTAACTTAAGGGGCTTGTGAATGATAGATCAAATCAATTTTTGGAAGATAGTGTATTATATTAGCATGAATGACAAGAAGGACATAGTTTTACAAATAATTTTTCTATATAGGGAAATATTACTATGGGAGAGTTTATCAAATTGTGAGATGTTTCATACTTTGAGTATGGAGTGCCCATTAGACTTGATGTGTGATGGATGAATAAATAATGGCCTAATAAAAACAAACAACTTTTTATACAATGTTTTTACTTTATGTGAATCCATTCTAAATACGTGAAGAATGAGTTTGGAAAAAGACAAAAGAAATATAATGATTTCTTCAACAGGAAATATTTTTATGGATATGAGTGGTGAGAGTGAGAGTAGACATAAAGTGAAGGTGGTGTCATATACGGATTTTTGAGTAGGATAGAAAAGGACAATAATCAATGAATGACATAAAGTAATGATTGACAAATTTTAATGGTTTTAATGAAACTCGATTGGAGGGAGTGCAAAGTTTTAGAAAAAGATTAATTAATTCAAAATATCTAAAGGAGTCAAGGTCACAGATGGAGGCTCAAATCGGATGAGATAGAGAGAGAGAGAGAAAAAGATGGTACTATTAGTACTTATGAGAATAACATATAATAGTAAACAAAATGAAGGACAAGTTGTCGAGAATGAGTTTTTATAATAATTTTTCATAAAAAAGTGTGAAAGATGATAGGACAAAAGTAGATTGTACTTGAGATATGATATAAAAGATGACATAAAGCATTAAATAGTAAAACTGTACGTGAAATATTAAAGAACTTAACTTTGAAAAAGGTGGTGAAAAATGATGACAAAAAATAAAAGAATAAAAAAAAGAAACATTCGATCATGACAAAAATTAAAAAAATTCACCTAAAGGGGTTTTATTATTCTTTGGTAAAGATAAATTTTGTCAAGTGTAGATTATATTTTAATATTTTGTACAGGTGAACTCGAGTAGACTAATCTTTCTAAATTTTAATTAGTCATATGAATTGATTTTATAAATCACTCAATTTGCATATCCCTAATTCTCTCCTAATTCTTATAAAGTCTTCATTTTTTAAAGGTTTAGTGAAAATGTCTGCTAATTGTTTATTAGTGGGTATAAATTCCAGTTTGATTATATTGTTTAGGACTTGTTCTCTTAAAAAGTGGTGTCTAATCTGAATGTGTTTAGTTCGAGAGTGTAAAATAGGATTTTTAGACAAATTTATAACACTGGTGTTATCACATAAAATAGTTGTATTTTCAAATTTTAAACCAAAATCTTTCAAAGTTTGTTTCATCCAGATGACTTGTGTACATGCTAGGCTAACAGCTATGTATTCAGCTTCAGTGATTGATAATGATACACAGTTTTGTTTCTTACTGAACCATGAAACTAGTGAGTGCCCTAGCATATGACATGTTCCACTTGTGCTTTTTCTGTCAGATTTACTTCCAGCAAAGTCAGCATCACTGTATGAGATTAAATCAAATGTTGATGATTTTGAATAAAATAATTCAAAATCAATTGTGTCTTTTAGATATCTCATTATTCTTTTTACACCTTTAAGATGTGATTCTTTTGGATTTGACTAAAATCTAGCACACAAGCAAACACTGAACATGGTATCTGGACGGCTAGCAGTTAAATAGAGTAGTGATCCTATCATACCTCGGTATAACTTTGTATCCACAGACTTACCATCTTCATTTTTATCCAAAACAGTAGTTGTGCTCATAGGAGTATTCTTTGAAGCAGTTGAGTTCATGTTGAACCTCTTGAGAAGTTCATGAGCATACTTAGATTGATTGATGAAGACTCCATCCTTGGTTTGCTTAATATGCAGTCCAAGAAAGTAGGTGAGTTCTCCCATCATACTCATTTCAAATTCTTTTTGCATGGACTTAGAAAAGTCTTCACAGAGAGTGTTGTTAGTAGATCCAAAGATGATATCGTCCACATAAATTTGAACGATTAGGGTATGATTTTTCACTATTTTTATAAATAGAGTAGAATCTGCTTTGCCTACAAAAAAACCAGTTTTTTGTAAAAAAGTTTTAAGTCTGTCATACCAAGCACGAGGTGCTTGTTTTAATCCATATATGGCACGTTTTAGTTTGAAAACATGATCTGAATATTGTTCATTTTCAAAGCCTGGAAGTTGTTTTACATAAACTTCTTCATTTATAAAACCATTTAGAAAAGCACTTTTAACATCCATTTGATATAGTTTGAAATCCATATAGCTTGCATATGCTAAAAACATTCTAATAGATTCAAGTCTAGCAACAGGAGCAAATGTCTCATCAAAGTCAATACCTTCCTCCTGGTTGTATCCTTGAGCTACTAGTCTTACCTTGTTTCTTATAACATTACCTATTTCATCTAGCTTGTTTCTGAAGATCCATCTTGTCCCAATGATCTGATGATCTTTAGGTGTTGGTACAAGATCCCAAACATCATTTCTTTGGAATTGATTTAGTTCTTCAGTCATGGCCAACATCCAGAACTCATCGATGATGGCGTCATCAATCTTATTTGGTTCAAGTTGAGAAATGAATGCCATGTTTGCAATCCGTTTCAGCTGAGCTCTAGTTTGAACCCCCTTGGTCAGGTCTCCCAAAATCTGCTTTTGAGGATGATCTCTAATTTCGGAAAATGTTCTTTGAAGATCATCTTCACTGGGTTTAGCTGTGTTATCTAAGAATAAATTTGTACTTTCAATATCATCATCGTTAGTCTGCTTATGAACAGATTGATCAATAGTTTCACAAAAACTGACATGCATAGATTCTTCAATAGTATTTGAACTCTTATTAAAAACTCTGTATGCTTTACTATGACTTGAATATCCTAAGAATATGCCTTCAACAGATTTAGCATCAAATTTATTCAGGCTATCTTTTATGTTAAGGATAAAGCATTTACACCCAAAGACTTTAAAATAGTCTATCCTTGGAGTTCTGTCATAAAATAATTCATAAGGAGTTTTATTTAATAAGGGCCTAATAAGAACTCTATTTGATATATAGCATGCAGTATTAACAGCTTCTGCCTAAAAATATTTTGCAAGGTTATTATGTTGGAGCATAGTTCTAGCAGATTCCTGAAGGGTTCTATTCTTTCTTTCTACTACACTATTTTGATGTGCAGCTCTAGGGAAGGCAAAGTTGTGAGAAATACCATGCAAGTTACAAAAATTTACAAAAAGCTCATTATCAAATTCTCCTCCATGGTCACTACGGATTTTTATAATAGAACAAGATTTTTCATTTTGTAACTTTTTACATAAAATTTCAAATTCATAAAACGTATCACTTTTGTTTTTCAAAAACATTACCCAAGTAAATCTTGAGTAATCATCTACAATGACAAAAGCATATTTATTATGATTAAGACTAGCTACTCTAGAAGGACCAAAAGGATCCAGGTGGAGAAGCTCTAAAGGTCTTTTACTTGAAACAATATTTTTTGATTTGAAAGATGATTTTGACAATTTTTCTAGTTGACATGCATCACAAAAATAGTCCTTTTTAAAAGGTATTTTAGGTAACCCACGTACTAATCTGTTTTTAGCTAATTTGGACATGTATTTTGAGTTGACATGACCCATTCTCATGTGCTATAAATGTTGAGTGTAATTATTAGCTATAAGGCAATGTTCAGTAATATTTTCTAGGTATAATTCATATATATTATTTCTTCTTATGCCTTTTAAAATGATGTTTTCATTGGTGTCTGCTATAAGGCATGCATCATGTTTAAAGCTAATATTATAACATGAGTCACATATTTGACTTATACTTAAGAGGTTATGTTTTAAACCTTTAACAAGGAGAACATCTTTGATAAGAGGTTTATCGATATTACCAATATTACCAATACCAATTATCAAACCTTTGTTGTTATCTGCAAAGGTGACAGTTCCTCCTTCTTTATGATGAAGAACAACAAAAAGATCTGGATATCCTGTCATATGTTTTGAACATCCACTGTCTAGTATTCATATGTTCTTCTTGTTTGGAGCCTGCAAAATATTAAGTAAAAATTCTTTGTGGTACCCAATCGGGTCCCTTTTTGTTAGACTTGGGAACCCATATCCATTTTGATTTGGGTTTGTCTATAACTTTAGAGAAGTATAAAGTATGAAAGTTGTAACGCTCTTGCTTAGGTTCAGCAGAACCTTTGATGAAAACAATCTTTTTATTTATACAAGAAGGTTTATTCATGTGAGAATAACCAATACCATTCTTGTAAAAAGAGAATTTTTGAGATGATAGAAGTTTATCCAGGTTCTCTTTCCCTTTGGTAAACTTGAAAACCGTTTTCATAAGGTTTTCAGTTTTACTTTTTAGTTCTGAAATTTTTACTTGAAGATTTATAGTTTTGGAGCTAGTAGAAGAGATTTCAGAAGTGATCATACAATTTTTCTTTTTCAACTTAGAATTTTCAATACTGAGTTTTTCATTTTTCTGCATAAGCTCTAGATTTTCAAATTTCAAATTTTTATTTTTGAGAATCGTTTTTCTTGATTCTTCAAAAAGTTCTTGAAAAGCATTTTGAAGTTCTTCAAAAGAAAAATCAAGGGATTCACTTACAGAGTTTTCTGCCATGAAACACATGTTGGTGGTTTCAGCTTCATCATCACTTGACTCTTCACTTGAGGATGGTTCAGAATCATCCCATTGAGCATGCAGAGCCTTTTTCTTGAAGAACCTTTTCTTTGGTTCCTCGGTTATGGATTTTCTTTTTAGAAGAGAACAGTCTCGTCTCATGTGACCTGGCTTGTTACACTGATAGCACATGGAATCTTCCTTAGAGTTTTTTCTTTCCTTGTGCTTATTTTGAAGCTGGTTCTTTCTCATGAAGCGCTGGAATTTTTTGGTGAGTAGCGCAATTTCAGATTCTTTTTCTGAGTCCTTATTCTCAGAAAGGGCTGGGAAGGCTAGAGTTTTCTTTACAGGTTGTTCTTCTTCCCTTCTTTCCTTCATATGGACTTCATAGGCCATAAGATTGCCTATCAAGTCATCTAGGGTAAGCTTGGATAAATCTTGAGCTTCCTCAATTGCAGTAGTCTTTTTCTCCCAGTCAGTTGTGAGAGATCTCAAGATTTTCTTCACCTTATCTGTCTGGGAATAGGTTTCTCTCAGAGATTTCAGGTCATTGCTGATGTTGGTAAATCTTGTAAGCATCTCTGTGATGGGTTCATCTTTGTTCATTTTGAACAGCTCATATTTTCGAACCAGATATGAAATTTTGGCTTCTTTTACTTTGTTGGTTCATTCATGAATAACCTCCAAAGAATGTCAAATATCATAAGCAGATTCACAAATAGATATTTTGTTGAATTCATTCTGATCAATGGCACAATATAAGGCATTCATAGCATTTGCATTTAGATTTGTCATTTTCTTTTCTTCATCAGACCATAAGCTATAGTCTGCGGATGAAGATGTGTATGGATGCTCAACAATTTTCCATACAGCAAAATCTATGGACTTGAGAAATATAGTCATTCTGCATTTCCAGTATCCATAGTTGGAGCCATTGAAGAAAGGAGGATGAGATGCGTGTTGACCTTCAATATCACGAGCATAAGAGGTAGATGCCATTTGTGCTGGAAGACTTGTTATGTCGAAACCAGCAAACCTGCTCTGATACCAAATGAAATTCCACTAAAGCGGGGGTGAATAGTGAAATACTAAATAGATCGATAAATTTAAAATATAATGCAATAAGGCACAACACATAAAACACAAAATTTATACTGGTTCGGTCAAGACCCTGACCTACATCCAGTCCCCAAGCAAACCACTTGAGCTTTATACTATAACATCTGAGTTACCCGATAAATAGTACAACACCCTCTTTCTCAGAAGTCTTCTTCTCTCAACAGAGAAGGGGCACACCCTCTTCCACAGAGGTCTTCTTCTCTCAACAGAGAAGGGGAACACCCTCTTTCACAGAGGTCTTCTTCTCTCAACAGAGAAGGACAACAGCCTCTTTCTCAGATGTCTACTTCTTTCAACAAAGAAGGAGTACAGTGAATAACAGAAAGTTACAATACTTCATATAGAACCTTCAGAATGATATGAATGCACGAATGAAGGATTCTCAGAATGTTCTGTTCTTTTCACTCAGACAATGCTCTTTGTCAAAGAGTTATTCTTGACTTTTTCTCTTTCTTTTTCTAGGCTCTCTTTTTCAAATATCGAATCGAATTTTTTCTCGTTGTAAGCTCACATGTCCTTGTCTTAAGAACTATTTTGTTTGTGTTTATATAGCCTTCAAAAAAATAGTTGTTGCCTTTTTGAAATGATAGTCTTTTTGGGATGTGAGATGTCAAGTCATTTCAAAAATCACTTTATGGATATTCGAAAAAGTCTTCTTTCTATAAAAGTAGTGTTTTGGGTGCACTAGTCGTTGTAGTATTTTAGGTGTGATATATTTTATGTAACAAGTCTATTTCTCATAATAAATGACTTATAGTACATTGAACGTTGGATTATAAACCATCATGTAGTTTTGTCTTTATTCAAATTAATGATTTGTAGTAGTTTAGTATTTTATTTAGAAATTGTCACTTCTTTATTTAAATGGGTGTAAGTACAATAAATGCTTTGAGTCCTTTATTTTGTAAATAGTCATATCTAAAAAGTACTTTATGGTGTGCTACTTAATGCCTACAGAGAGAATGAAGACTTTAAGCAAGTCGACATTCTTGAGTGGGGTTAAGATAGTCATTTCTAAAAAAGTTTTTTTAGGTGGTAATTAATGTTTTACAGAAAGAATAATTACTTTAAGTAAGTCGACATTCTTGAGTTGTATAAAGTAACTAAAGTCTTTTCTAAATATATTATATTATTAGTTTTCTTTTTTTAGTTCAACTAGCCGATTTTTATGTTTGTCTTTTTCCTTACATACTTGAAATCATTACTTTTTATTTCTTTTCAAGTTGTCTTATACATGATAAAATGTACAATTAATGCTTTTGAAATTATGAGCTATTATATCTTGTCAAAATACATTTTTTCATAAAAGTTTGTAAGAAGGTACAATGATTGGTTTTCAAAAAGGTGCTCTTTGAAAATATCGTATACTTTTATGAAACATAGCTTTTGTGAATAAGTGACTTGTATGATAAAGTATGTAATATGCAATATGCATGCTTATGAAGATCCTGTTACATATGACTCTAAATAATTAAAAAGTCTTCATTTTGAAGTAGCCGATTCCTTTAGATGATCTTTAAGAATGAATGGCCCATCAAGCTTTTTCTTCAAGGAGTATGATTGCACCAAGGTTGTACTTGAACAGGAGGTCTCTATCCTTTTGGGTGAGATATCGTTGCATCAAATACTCGTTAGATACATGACAAAGCATATTCAGTCATAATATAACATTTTTCATAAAGACATATTATCATATCATATTAAATCAAATATGACAGTGTATCATATTGTGTGTCATCAAAATATAGTTTCTCAACATTCTCCCCCTTTTTGATGATGACAAAATATGTTCCTCTTGTCAAAAAGCCATTATGCATAGTAATAATATTATCATAAAGATGCATAAAAATATAGAGAAATGTTAGAGTGTTTTTCTCCAATATTGGAGACAGGTTTTTCTCCCCCTTTGTCATGGACAAAAAGGAAGGGATCAGAGTAAATGAAGTTATTACAGACCAAATGAATAAAAATAGTGTTCAATCCGAAGGCGAGGGTGATTGGTGTGTTCGGAGGAGTGCACCTTGGTCCTGCTTGATGGTTTGTAAGGATTGCTGCATCGATGCTTGATTCTGTAGTATAAGATCATGTGTTTGTTTGACATCCATGATTGCAGAGAAGTAATCAAATTCGGATGTTGGATCTGCTTCATCAGAGCCGTCATTGGCAGTGTGGAGGGACCTTGTATTGAAGGAGGTAGCATTAAGAATCTTTGAGGGATAGATGATGACTTCATTTTGAAGTGGGACCTTAAAATAGTTTAAAATCGGAGTTATCAAACACCCAAAAAGAAGACGCTGGAATTTTTGAAAGCAAGCAAAGTTGTAGAAAATGATGTTGGACCAGTTTATCGGAGAAGAACAGGAAATTGCGTAGAGGAGGAGAGAGATTTTTCTTGGCACGAATCCCTTGCGTGTAAGCTTGGGACATATATTGTGGAAAAGAATTTGTGCTAGAGTTGAGCATGAGGTTTGAGATTGCTCATGTGCAAGGGAAGATGTGTGAATCGGGTTGAGAGAAGCACTTTTTGAACTAATGAACGGTCCAGTGGTTCTATGTTGGCCAGGTCTATGCCGGTGGAGGGAAGGTTTAGAATGCGGCTTAAGGAAGAAGCATCGAAGAGAATCATGTGTCCTCGTACCTTGCTAGTGATGGTAGTTTGGTCATGATTAGTGGAAATATTTGTGTAGAATAATCGGACAAGTTCAGGATAGTAGGCGGCTTGGGATGAGGATCCTAGTAGGTGTTTAAATTCAGAGAGAGCTTTCAAGATCAAATGATGAGAAGTATTCGTAGTGAACTAAGCTACCTTCTTGAATGGGAAGTGAACAAATGTAGTGGTAGTGGTGAAAAATATCAGGATATCTTAGATCGGCGGCGGTGATTACGTTGTTGGAGGAGGAAGCCATTGCAAGTACTCTTGATCTAATAGAAACTTAGAAAGAAGAACTTGGAGAGAGTGATAGCTTGAATGAAGATAGAGAAATTCGAGTGGAATGGTGAGAGATGAATCAATTCATTAAATAGAGAGAAGAAAATAATTTTGATGAGAAGTAAGGGACATTTGAAATGAATGACTTTTAGATTTTAGTTGAATGAAGAAATTCGTGAGTTGTAACTTAAGGGGCTTGTGAATGATAGATCAAATCAATTTTTGGAAGATAGTGTATTATATTAGCATGAATGACAAGAAGGACATAGTTTTACAAATAATTTTTCTATATAGGGAAATATTACTATGGGAGAGTTTATCAAATTGTGAGATGTTTCATACTTTGAGTATGGAGTGCCCATTAGACTTGATGTATGATGGATGAATAAAGTAGGATAAAGCCACGGAGGTGTATGATCTATGGATTTTAAAGATTTTCATGTGAGGATTGTTATAAAGTGAGATTAATAATGGCCTAATAAAAACAAATAACTTTTTATACAATGTTTTTACTTTATGTGAATCCATTCTAAATACGTGAAGAATGAGTTTGGAAGAAGACAAAAGAAATATAATGATTTCTTCAACAGGAAGTATTTTTATGGATATGAGTGGTGAGAGTGAGAGTAGACATAAAGTGAAGGTGGTGTCATATACGGATTTTTGAGTAGGATAGAAAAGGACAATAATCAATGAATGATATAAAGTAATGATTGACAAGATTTAATGGTTTTAATGAAACTCGATTGGAGGGAGTGCAAAGTTTTAGAAAAAGATTAATTAATTCAAAATATGTAAAGGAGTCAAGGTCACAGATGGAGGCTCAAATCAGATGAGATAGAGAGAGAGAGAGAAAAAGATGGTACTAATAGTACTTATGAGAATAACGTATAATAGTAAAAAAAATGAAGGACAAGTTGTCGAGAATGAGTTTTTATAATAATTTTTCATAAAAATTGTGAAAGATGATAGGACAAAAGTAGATTGTACTTGAGATATGATATAAAAAATGACATAAAGCATTAAATAGTAAAACTGTACGTGAAATATTAAAGAACTTAACTTTGAAAAAGTGGTGAATGGAATGATGACAAAAAATAAAAGAATAAAAAAAAGAAACATTCGATCATGACAAAAATTAAAAAATTTCACCTAAAGGGGTTTTATTATTCTTTGGTTAAGATAAATTTTGTCAAGTGTAGATTATATTTTAATATTTTGTACAGGTGAACTTGAGTAGACTAATCTTTCTAAATTTTAATTAGTCATATGAATTGATTTTATAAATCACTCAATTTGCTTATCCCTAATTCTCTCCTAATTCTTATAAAGTCTTCATTTTTTAAAGGTTTAGTGAAAATGTTTGCTAATTGTTTATTAGTGGGTATAAATTCCAGTTTGATTATATTGTTTAGGACTTGTTCTCTTAAAAAGTGGTGTCTAATCTGAATGTGTTTAGTTCGAGAGTGTAAAATAGGATTTTTAGACAAATTTATAGCACTGGTGTTATCACATAAAATAGTTGTATTTTTGAATTTTAAACCAAAATCTTTCAAAGTTTGTTTCATCTAGATGACCTGTGTACATGCTAGGATAGCAGCTATGTATTCAGCTTTAGTAGTTGATAATGATACACAGTTTTGTTTCTTACTGAACCATGAAACTAGTGAGTGCCCTAGCATATGACATGTTCCACTTGTGCTTTTTATGTCAGATTTACTTCCAGCAATGTCAGCATCACTGTATGAGATTAAATCAAATGTAGATGATTTTGAATAAAATAATCCAAAATCAACTGTGTCTTATAGATATCTCATTATTCTTTTTACAGCTTTAAGATGTGATTCTTTTGGATTTGACTGAAATCTAGTACACAAGCAAACACTGAACATGATATCTGGACGGCTAGCAGTTAAATAGAGTAGTGATCCTATCATACCTCGGTATAACTTTGTATCCACAGACTTACCATCTTCATCTTTGTCCAAAACAGTAGTTGTGCTCATAGGAGTATTCTTTGAAGCAGTTGAGTTCATGTTGAACCTCTTTAGAAGTTCATGAGCATACTTAGATTGATTGATGAAGACTTCATCTTTGGTTTGCTTAATATGCAGTCCAAGAAAGTAGGTGAGTTCTCCCATCATACTCATTTCAAATTCTTTCTGCATGGACTTAGAAAAGTCTTCACAGAGAGTGCTCTTAGTAGATCCAAAGATGATATCGTCCACATAAATTTGAACGATTCAGGTATGATTTTCACTATTTTTATAAATAGAGTAGAATCTGCTTTGCCTACAGAAAAACCAGTTTTTAGTAAAAAAGTTTTAAGTATGTCATACCAAGCACGAGGTGCTTGTTTTAATCCATATAAGGCACGTTTTAGTTTGAAAACATGATCCGGATATTGTTTATTTTCAAAGCCTGGAGGTTGTTTTACATAAACTTCTTCATTTATAATACCATTTAGAAAAGCACTTTTAACATCCATTTGATATATTTTGAAATCCATATAGCTTGCATATGCTAAAAACATTCTAATAGATTTAAGTCTAGCAACAGGAGCAAATGTCTCATCAAAGTCAATACCTTCCTCCTGGTTGTATCCTTGAGCTACTAGTCTTACCTTGTTTCTTATAACATTACCTATTTCATCTAGCTTGTTTCTGAAGATCCATCTTGTCCCAATGATCTGATGATCTTTAGGTGTTGGTACAAGATCCCAAACATCATTTCTTTGGAATTGATTTAGTTCTTCAGTCATGGCCAACATCCAGAACTCATCGATGATGGCTTCATCAATCTTATTTGGTTCAAGTTGAGAAATGAATGCCATGTTTGATATCCGTTTCAGCTGAGCTCTAGTTTGAACCCCCTTGGTCAGGTCTCCCAAAATCTGCTTTTCAGGATGATCTCTAATTTCGGAAAATGTTCTTTGAAGATCATCTTCACTGGGTTTAGCTGTGTTATCTAAGAATAAATTTGTACTTTCAATATCATCATCGTTAGTCTGCTTATGAACAGATTGATCAATAGTTTCACAAAAACTGACATGCATAGATTCTTCAATAGTATTTGAACTCTTATTAAAAACTCTGTATGCTTTAATATGACTTGAATATCCTAAGAATATGCCTTCAACAGATTTAGCATCAAATTTATCGAGGCTATCTTTTGTGTTAAGGACAAAGCATTTACACTCAAAGACTTTAAAATAGTCTATCCTTGGAGTTCTGTCATAAAATAATTCATAAGGAGTTTTATTTAATAAGGGCCTAATAAGAACTCTATTTGATATTTAGCATGCAGTATTAACAGCTTCTGCCCAAAAATATTTTGCAAGGTTATTATGTTGGAGCATAGTTCTAGCAGATTCCTGAAGGGTTCTATTCTTTCTTTCTACTACACCATTTTGAGGTGTAGCTCTAGGGAAGGCAAAGTTGTGAGAAATACCATGCAAGTTACAAAAATTTACAAAAAGCTCATTATCAAATTCTCCTCCATGGTCACTACGGATTTTTATAATAGAACAAGATTTTTCATTTTGTAACTTTTTACATAAAATTTCAAATTCATAAAACGTATCACTTTTTTTTTTCAAAAACATTACCCAAGTAAATCTTGAGTAATCATCTACAATGACAAAAGCATATTTATTATGATTAAGACTAGCTACTCTAGAAGGACCAAAAGGATCCAGGTGGAGAAGCTCTAAAGGTCTTTTACTTGAAACAATATTTTTTGATTTGAAAGATGATTTTGACAATTTTTCTAGTTGACATGCATCACAAAAATAGTCCTTTTTAAAAGGTATTTTAGGTAACCCACGTACTAAATTGTTTTTAGCTAATTTGGACATGTATTTTGAGTTGACATGACCCATTCTCATGTGCCATAAATGTTGAGTGTAATTATTAGCTATAAGGCAATGTTCAATAATATTTTCTAGGTATAATTCATATATATTATTTCTTCTTATGCCTTTTAAAATGATGTTTTCATTGGTGTCTGCTATAAGGCATGCATCATGTTTAAAGCTAATATTATAACATGAGTCACATATTTGACTTATACTTAAGAGGTTATGTTTTAAACCTTTAACAAGGAGAACATCTTTGATAAGAGGTTTATCGATATTACCAATATTACCAATACCAATTATCAAACCTTTGTTGTTATCTCCAAAGGTGACAGTTCCTCCTTCTTTATGATGAAGAACAGCAAAAAGATCTGGATATCCTGTCATATGTTTTGAACATCCACTGTCTAGTATTCATATGTTCTTCTTCTTTGGAGCCTGCAAAATATTAAGTAAAAATTCTTTGTGGTACCCAATCGGGTCCCTTTTTGTTAGACTTGGGAACCCATATCCATTTTGATTTGGGTTTGTCTATAACTTTAGAGAAGTATAAAGTATGAAAGTTGTAACGCTCTTGCTTAGGTTCAGCAGAACCTTTGATGAAAACAATCTTTTTATTTATACAAGAAGGTTTATTCATGTGAGAATAACCAATACCATTCTTGTAAAAAGAGAATTTTTGAGACGATAGAAGTTTATCCAGGTTCTCTTTCCCTTTGGTAAACTTGAAAACCCTTTTCATAAGGTTTTCAGTTTTACTTTTTAGTTCTGAAATTTCTACTTGAAGATTTATAGTTTTGGAGCTAGTAGAAGAGATTTCAGAAGTGATCATACAATTTTTCTTTTTCAACTCAGAATTTTCAATATTGAGTTTTTCATTTTTCTGCATAAGCTCTAGATTTTCAAATTTCAAATTTTTATTTTTGAGAATAGTTTTTCTTGATTCTTCAAAAAGTTCTTGAAAAGCATTTTGAAGTTCTTCAAAAGAAAAATCAAGGGATTCACTTACAGAGTTTTCTGCCATGAAGCACATGTTGGTGGTTTCAGCTTCATCATCACTTGACTCTTCACTTGAGGATGGTTCAGAATCATCCCATTGAGCATGCAGAGCCTTTTTCTTGAAGAACCTTTTCTTTGGTTCCTCGGTTATGGATTTTCTTTTTAGAAGAGAACAGTCACGTCTCATGTGACCTGGCTTGTTACACTGATAGCACATAGAATCTTCCTTAGAGTTTTTTCTTTCCTTGTGCTTATTTTGAAGCGCTAGAATTTTTTGGTGAGTAGCGCAATTTCAGATTCTTTTTCTGAGTCCTCATTCTCAGAAAGGGCTGGGAAGGCTAGAGTTTTCTTTACAGGTTGTTCTTCTTCCCTTCTTTCCTTCATATGGACTTCATAGGCCATAAGATTGCCTATCAAGTCATCTAGGGTAAGCTTGGATAAATCTTGAGCTTCCTCAATTGCAGTAGTTTTTTTCTCCCAGTCAGTTGTGAGAGATCTCAAGATTTTCTTCACCTTATCTGTCTAGGAATAGGTTTCTCTCAGAGATTTTAGGTCATTGGTGATGTTGGTAAATCTTGTAAACATCTCTGTGATGGGTTCATCTTTGTTCATTTTGAACAGCTCATATTTTTGAACCAGATATGAAATTTTGGTTTCTTTTACTTTGTTGGTTCCTTCATGAATAACCTCCAAAGAATGCCAAATATCATAAACAGATTCACAAATAGATATTTTGTTGAATTCATTCTGATCAATGGCACAATATAAGGCATTCATAGCCTTTGCATTTAGATTTGCCATTTTCTTTTCTTCTTCAGACCATAAGCTATAGTCTGCGGATGGAGATGTGTATGGATGCTCAACAATTTTCCATACAGCAAAATCTATGGACTTGAGAAATATAGTCATTCTGCATTTCAAGTATCCATAGTTGGAGCCGTTGAAGAAAGGAGGACGAGATGCGTGTTGACCTTCAATATCACGAGCATAAGAGGTAGATGCCATTTGTGCTGAAAGACTTGTTATGTCGAAACCAGCAAACCTGCTCTGATACCAAATGAAATTTCACTAAAGGGGGGGTGAATAGTGAAATATTAAATAGATCGATAAATTAAAAATAGAATGCAATAAGGCACAACACATAAAACACAAAATTTATACTTGTTCGGTCAAGACCCTGACCTACATCCAGTCCCCAAGCAAACCACTTGAGCTTTCCACTATAACATCCGAGTTACCGGATAAATAGTACAATACTCTCTTCCTCAGAGGTCTTCTTCTCTCAACAGAGAAGGGGCACACCCTCTTCCACAGAGGTCTTCTTCTCTCAACAGAGAAGGAGATCACCCTCTTTCACAGAGGTCTTCTTCTCTCAACAGAGATGGACAACACCCTTTTTCTCATAGGTCTACTTCTTTCAACAAAGGAGTACAGTGAATAACAGAAAGTTACAATACTTCCTATAGAACCTTCAGAATGATATGAATGCACGAATGAAGGATTCTCAGAATGTTCTGTTCTTTTCACTCAGATAATGCTCTTTGTCAAAGAGCTATTCTTGACTTTTTTCTCTTTCTTTTCTCTTTCTTTTTCTAGGCTCTCTTTTTCAAATATCGAATCGGATTTTTTCTCGTTGTAAGCTCACATGTCCTTGTCTTAAGAACTATTTTGTTTGTGTTTATATAGCCTTTAAAAAAATAGTTGTTGCCTTTTTGAAATGATAGTCTTTTTGGGATGTGAGATGTCAAGTCATTTCAAAAAGCACTTTATGGATATTCGAAAAAGTCTTCTTTCTATAAAAGTAGTGTTTTGGGTATACTAGTCGTTGTAGTATTTTTGGTGTGATATATTTTATGTAAAAAGTCTATTTCTCATAATAAATGACTTATAGTACATTGAACGTTGGATTATAAACCATCATGTAGTTTTGTCTTTATTCAAATTAATGATTTGTAGTAGTTTAGTATTTTATTTAGAAATCGTCACTTCTTTACTTAAATGGGTGTAAGTGCAATAAATGCTTTGAGTCCTTTATTTTGTAAATAGTCATATCTAAAAAGTACTTTATGGTGTGCTACTTATTGTCTACAGAGAGAATGAAGACTTTAAGCAAGTCGACATTCTTGAGTGGGGTTAAGATAGTCATTTCTAAAAAAGTTTTTTGATGTGGTAATTAATGTTTTACAGAAAGATTGATTACTTTAAGTCGACATTCTTGAGTTGTATAAAGTAACTAAAGTCTTTTCTAAACATATTATATTATTAGTTTTCTTTGTTTAGTTCAACTAGCCGATTTTTATGTTTGTCTTTTTCCTTACATACTTGAAATCATTACTTTTTATTTCTTTTCAAGTTGTCTTATACATGATAGAATGTACAATTAATGCTTTTGAAATTATGAGCTATTATATCTTGTCAAAATATCTTTTCTCATAAAAGTTTGTAAGAAGGTACAATGATTGGTTTTCAAAAAGGTGCTCTTTGAAAATATCGTATACTTTTATGAAACATAGTTTTTGTGAATAAGTGACTTGTATGATAAAGTATGTAATATGCAATATGCATGCTTCTGAAGGTCCTGTTACATATGACTCTAAATAAGGAAAAAGTCTTCATTTTGAAGTAGCCGATTCCTTTAGATGATCTTTAAGAATGAATGGCCCATCAAGCTTTTTCTTCAAGGAGTATGATTGCACCAAGGTTGTACTTGAACAGGAGGTCTCTATCCTTTTGGGTGAGATATCCTTGCATCAAATACTCGTTAGATACATGACAAAGCATATCCAGTCATAATATAACATTTTTCATAAAGACTTATTATCATATCATATTAAATCAAATATGACAGTGTATCATATTGTGTGTCATCAAAATATAGTTTCTCAACATTTTCTTTTAGAATCTCTCGATGCCTGAATGATTTGAATATCAATTGATTCAACCCTTTTTTTTTCTTTTGTTAGTATTCAATCCCTAATGTAATACACAGTCACTCCCCTTTCCTGTAAATTTTCCTTGATTTCCTTTTGGTCCTTTCCTATTTTGTTTTGTCATTTGTTTGATCTCTGTAGAACTAAACTTCTGTTTTGGTGTTACCTTTTTCCATTTCCTTTTCAGAAGGTAATGTGTTTTATCTATATTTTTTTTTAATCGAATCTATAACATTATATTTAGTTTAGCCCTATACCTCCATTTTTTTTTGTTCTAATACATCGATCTGGTTCTTCCTTTTTGCACTTTTTTTTTATTATTTAACTTTCATTATGCTTTTTTTTTCATGAGGTGGATCCAATGTGATAGATACCGAAATTATTTAAAAAGGATCTAAAGTTTGATGTTTCAATCTAGGAATTCCATGAGTTTGAGTTAAGGTTTGATTAACATTCAATGGCATGTTTCTGTTCTGTATCGTCTCTACAATATCCATTTTAGGCATCTTATATACATTGAGTCTGCATCAAAGCGTTATGGAGGTTTGTACCCAATTCATTATGATTTTTTTTTGTTATTTATCTGCAATTTACTGTGAAAAAACCCTTGTGCACTTACTGTATCCTTGTTTTGGATCTCTATCGAAGGCCCATATGCATTTTTCCTGCCTCTTCATACAAAACAATCTCCAGTTCATGTTTAGGTGGGGTATTTTCGTTTGATCAAATTGGATTTGCAGACAGTTTATACTTTGAGGATTCTCGCCTGTTATCGTCGCGAAATTTTTCCCTCGTCTTCCCTTCCTCGCGGAAGAGAAAAAGAGAGAAACGCTTTCGCGCTTCAAACTTGACCGGATTTTGGAAATGGTTTTGAAATACTCGCCTCCGTTTTGAAAATTGCGGGAAAATCCATGGGATGGGGCTCGACCTGTCGGTACGAGGTTCGACCGTTCCTGCCGCCTTTAACAGGGGTAATCGAACCAAGGACCAAAATTGTGCTTGACTCGGTTAAATCATCAAAATTATGTTCTATCCTAAATGCACAGAGAATTCAGGCATGTGCTATGAGATTTTGGAAAATGTAACTTGGAAAAATATGATGTATGCTCAGAAAAGGTTTTGGGAGTTGGAAATAGTTCTAAGGCAAATGATGGAAATCACTTTCTCAAGAAAACTCATGTGAAAGAGGTTTTGAAATCACGAGAAAGTTCATAAAGATGTGGGAAAATCATGAATAGTTGAAAATCCTGGGAAAATAGAAGTGATTTTTTGAGAAAAATGTGAACATTTGAAAAAGGAAATACTTCTCGGGAAAACTTGGACTTTGAGAATTTTCTTAGGAAAATGATGGAAAATTTATAGAAAAACTCATTGAAGAAAGAAATTCAAACTTGGGAAATTGAAATCCTGGGAATTTTGCCCTTGAAAATTGATTTTTGATTCTTGAGAAAGATTGGGAAACTCCTTTTTAAAATCTTGAGAAAATAAACTTTTCCATGGAAAACTGTGAGAACTTAACTTGGGAAAACCGATTTTGGAAAATACTCAGAGTTTCTTGAGAAATCGATTTCTTTGAGAATGAAGTTTTTTTAAGAAAATCATGGGAAAACCGATGATTTCATGATGCAAATGATATGAATGTATGAATGCACTTTGAAAGATTTTCTAAGAAAATTTGTTTGAAAAATGTGTATTAAGTCAAAGTAAATCCTTCACATATTCTGACTGTGGCCATGAATATGTTCAGAGTTTATTTGATTTAATGCACATGATTTTGAAAACTTTGGAAATATGATGTGCATTTTAAAATAGCCCAAGAGTGTAGGCTCAATGTGACTAGTAGAAAAATGATGGATCTGGGTCTCGTCCATATTCCGACTAGGGCCGTAAATATGGATTCCACCGAGTTCATCAACTCCCTAAGAGTTGGTGCACGTGCCATTCGTGAACATCCATAGTGCTTTTGAAATAACAATGCATGAATCATATAAGCAGGATATTGCATAAATTCAAACTATATGATATGCATCCTAGTCTAAGCAGGAAATTAACTCTCTTATTCCAAATTTTACATTATTACATCACTAAGTAAATGAAATAAATGGAATTTGCAGACTTCAGCTCCTTCTTTTGAATGTCCCTGCCAAACTTGAAATAGGGTTAGCTCAAATATGTGGGTTTTTCCAAGATTTTCCAATAATATTATGAAATTATTGGATTTAATTGGATATAAACCTTATTCTCATGCTTCCTTGATATTTGAAATGATGTAAATGCAGGGAATTCAGTGGAAAACAGTTTGAAATTCGGAATTGGGGTCAAAATGACCAAAATACCCATAAAATTAAAGTTACACCTTTAAAATCAGGATTTTTTGAAGGAAAACTTGGTAAAATTGAGATTTCGAAATTCAAATTGAATCAAATGATGATGAAATGCAGTAAGAGACATGATGACATGCTGCTAAACACACTAGGACTGTAAAATCAGAATTTGACATTTTGCAATTTGTCCAAAATAACGAATTTCGCTTGTTTTTCACTTGGATCCGGGTCCTGCGGGACCCTGTTTTGGTATTATGACTAATCCGAACCTCAAATGGATTCCAAATTGCACCAAATTCGGTATTAAGCATCTACTTACTCTTATAAACAGCCTAGAATGCTAAAAATCACGAAATGATATGATTTAAATGCTAAACTTTAAAGAAAGTCCTAAAATGATGGATTTTGCCTATGGATCCGAACCAAATGCAATGCCTAATATGATAATGCAAGATTTACACCATGAAAACTTCTGATATTTTTCAGACTGTTAAAGGACCCAAAATGGAACATTTTTGGTTTTTACAGCATCGGGATTTAAGCTATGGTGAGTTCAATAACAGAGATTTAGTTCTGACAGAGGTAAAAATCACTCTAATCTGATGTAAAATGCTAAAAAAATATAACACAGCCATTGAAATTTATGAAATTAATCAGAGCTACTTATGATACCTACATGAACAACTTTCATGTTCATGACTTCGGCATTTGATCAACAGAAACATGGATAAAAATATAACTTTGTGTTCCTAAATTGACAAAACAGACCAATATGACCCAACAGGAGACTGACAAGAAAAATCCGAAGCAGGTATCAACACTATTCTAAAAATCACAGGCTTTCAGATGCAAACATAGGACATCTCGGACATAACTTTCATTTTTTACAGGTTTGGATTTGGAGCAACACACAAATAGAAACCATAGCACTAAGTCGATCCAAGATCTCAGAGGTCCAAATTAGGCTCTGACACGTGTCCCGAACTCTCGGATTTTTGTCAGACACTAAAAAATCATAAAACTCTGATAAAAACATATTAAAAACTCGACATTCTCCCGAGTTCATAACATTTTTTTGATCGAAAATCGGATCTCCCATGAGGGATATCTCGATTTTACAAGTTGGCAAATGATTTTCAAAACGCATCCCGGGTAACAAAACCCGACTTGCCATTTTGAATGTTTACCATAGTAAACAAATTCAAATGCCTCCGAATTTTGGGCACAATTTTAGGGACATCTAAGTGCGCATTCCGTGAGTTTTTTGGGATTTTTAATAAAAAATAAATGCATAAAATGACGTGTGGACTGACTGACAAAAACAGAGACCTACTGAAAATGAGCAGAATTGAAATAAATGCTAAATTAATCCTAATTAATTCGTGAAATGCACTAAATGAATGAAATAAAATGCAAATTAAACCTAGCTAAATGCATGAATGTTAAAAATCATCAAGGAAGCATAATTAAACATTTTTATATATGTCGTTTTATGAGAATAGCTCAATCCATCTCTCGGATGAGCTCTTTCTTCAAACGACTCCCGAATCGATTTATGAAAGCAAATCAAGGGGAAAAGAAGTGCACCTTGCTTTGTTACGCAGTGTGGAAGATCTTGAAAGGGGCGGCTACCACGAGCTTCCTTCGTCCTTCGCTCCGGGCTTCGGATGGTTCACCAAAATCGACCTATGCTTGAATCGAATTGGCCACTGCACGAACTTTGCTCCACCTTCTCCAATGAGCCAAAGGGGGGCGCGATTTCCAAAGTTCAAAATCAGATTTTAGGAAGGCTAGGTCGAATTTTCAAGTTCACAAAAAATGATCTCCTCTATGCTGGGCGTGGAGCCTTGTTTTTATAGATTTTCTGAAAATTTTTGAATTTCAAACAGGCTCAATCTGAGCCCTCCATGTGGCTCCATCTCAGGGGTGCTATTTTGATTTTTGAGAAAATAAAAAATGAGATTTTTGTGAGTGAGACACCTCAGCAGGATTTGAAATTTTTCAAAATTTTGTTTTGCTTGATTTTCTCTGCAGGAAGCTCCCAGATGGCGCCACCTCAGAGGGTGCTCTCTTGGATTTTGAAATTCAAACTCACCTTTTGTAGGGAGTCCTCAGGTGGCGCCACCTCATGTTGGGCTACTTTTATTAAAAATAAAATAAAAAAATAAAAATGAAGCCAAGTGGAGTCCTGGAATTGCACCACCTCAAAAGGTGTTCTGAGGTGTAAAGTTAGAACAGTAGGGGCATGCCATGTGGCGCCACCTCTGGGGGAGTTCAAATGTTTGAAATTTTGCTTTTTCTGCAGGAAAGGAGATCTGGACATGTGGCAGTTTAGGATGGTTCCATACTTGACAAGTGTCAGCCTGCTGGAGGAGGTTCTTCAGATGGCGCCACCTCATGGGGGATTTGAATTTTAAATGGAGGTTGGCCCTGGAGGAATGGGGGGTGGACATGTGGCGCCACCTCAGGGAGGCTCCTACAATGCTGTGGCAAGAGGGAGGAAAAGGAGGGAAGGAACATGTGGCGCCCTCATAGGCCATCTGGGAAAATCAGAGCTCAGGATTTGCGCCACCTAGGCCTTGTTTGAATTTTGAATGGTTTGCTTTTTCTGAAGAAAGCCAGGAGTGACATGTGTCTCCTATTTTTCTGAGAAAAGTAGGGAGAAGACATGTGTCCTCTACTTTTTCTGAAGGAGGTAGAAGGAGACATGTGTCACCTGCTTTTTCTGAAAGAAGCAGAGAATGACACGTGGCAGAGGGGAGAGAAGGAGGGCCAAGCCATGTGGCGCCATCTCAGACAATATGGAAAAGGTAGGAGTTCAGGATCTGCGCCACCTATGAGGAGATTTGAATGTTTGAATTCTAGTTTTTCTGGAGAGAGCAGGAAGTGACACATGGCATTTGCTTTTTCTGAGGAAATGAGAGATTGACATGTGTCCTCTGTAGGAGACATACTCCAAATGGCGCCACCTCAGAGGAGACAAGCCTACTTTTTCTGGAGGAATCTAGGAGTGACACGTGTCTCCTACTTTTCTGAGAAAAGTAGGGAGAGACATGTGTCAGGCTACTTTTCTAGAAGGAGGGAGAGGTTGACACGTGTCCCCTGCAGGAGACACACTTCAAGTGGCACCACCTCAGAGGAGACAAGCTCCACTTTTTCTAGACAGGACAACTTATGACACTTGGTGTAATACCCAAAATTTTTAATGATTTATAAATTCTGAAGAAAATTCAAGTTTTAATTTTTATTTATTCTGAATATGAATTATAGTGTTAAAACCCTTATTTTTATGGTTAGTATTGTTCAAAGTAAAGATCTGAATATATATTTAAAATCCTGATAAAATTTTGTTGAGGCTTGTTCAAAAATCAGAATTCAGGGACATTCTAGTCATTAATCAAATTGTCAAAGGGTAGCTTAGTAATTTGCCAATTCAGTGGCATTTTTCGGTAAAATACCCAACTATATAAGGTCAAAATAGTAATCTTTCTTTTAGGATATTTTTAGGGAATTAATAAAATTGTCAGGGACGAAAATGGTAATTTACCATTTTCAATGGCAGGCTATGTAATTTATTGAACCACAGAAGGACACTCAAGTAATTCTAAATCTTCTATGGCATTTCTGAAAGATGGAATTGAGCCAAGGTTAACTTGGGTATTAAAAAGTAGCAAATTGAATAAAATATATTAATTTATAATATTTTAATCTCAGACCATGGTTTTAGAAAAACCACTGGCCCAAAACCATGGACAGGCCATGGTTTTCCAAAACCATGGGAGGACAAGTGTCACTCCTCAGTGAGGAGGTGACACTAAGCCTCTCTCTCTCTCTTTGACACTTGTCAGAAGAATGACAAGTGTCATTCAAAAAATTAATTTTTTAATTACTTTGGTGACAAATGTCACCAAAGTGGGCCCCACAAGGGGGGGGCGACCTCCCTTCTCTCTCCTATAAATACCCCTCACCCCCTCTCTCTCTACTCAAGTTCAAAACCCTCCCTTCTCTCTCTAAGCTCTCTCTCTCCTACTTTCTCTCTCTACCTTTGATTTTCTCTCTCTAACTTTTAAACCAAAACCTCCGTAGAATCTCAGATTTTTTCTGAGAAACCTCTTTTAGCCCTTTTCCTCTTTCTTTTAGCAAAGTCCGTTCTTCTGCAAGAAGCTCCGTCAGATCAGAAACAGCCTCAGAAGCACTACCTGCAGGAGTTCTGCTAAACTTAGCAGAAAAGTCAGATTTGGATAGCGGAAGCGCTGCTCAAATCAACTAAACAAGGTTAGTATTCAAGAACCATCTTCTGAATTCAAATTCTCCTTCTAAACCCCAATTCTACTTTGTGTGGATTTAAATTTTGACAATTTTGTCAAAATTTAATCCAACCCAGCCTCTACGCAAGGGAAGTTCTGTTCAAATTTTTCTAAATATTTTTAAGTATTTCAAACTACTTTAGCAGTAGTTCTGGCAAAATTTTATAAAAGACTTTTGAAAAATTAAGTTTTTACAGCAGGAGTTCTGTCAAAATGATTTAAAGATTTTTGAAAAAAGTAGAATTAGTATAGCAGTAATTCTGACCAAATTTTTAAATAATTTCTAAAGATTAATTATTTTAATCAGAATTTTGGCAAAAGCTTTTCAGATAGTTTAGAAATTTTTAGTAGAAGATATATCAAAATTTTTATAATTATTTCAGAAAAAAATTGATTTTTATAAAAGAAATTTTGTTAAAATTTTTCAAAAATCCTTTTAAATATTTAAATCAAAATTTTTGAAAAACCTTTATAAAAATATTTGTGACGCAAAGTCATGTTCGAATTCTTACAACTCGAATTCAAGTTCAAACCTTTTTTCGAACATTTGAGTTATTACAGAGGAAACTCTGTGAAAATTCTTATAAAAGTTTTAAAGTCAATTACAAATAAATTTTTTTTAGATTTTTAATAATTTCTTCAAAAGATACTTCTTTAAATCATAGGGCAAATACTACTCAAAATTTGATATAAAAATATTAACTAATATAATGAATTCTATCAGATTAAATCAAAGCACGAGCGCTTTATCCTATCGAAATCCAAGTAAGTTATTCTATCAAAATCTTATAATTTTATATTAGACATGCTTTTGATTCATATTTTTGATTCATGCATGATTATCTAAATTTGATTTATGATCAAATGCATATTTCAATATCTGCATATTTCAATTTCAAATCTTATGATTTTAAATCGAATACTATGGTTAAGACATTGATGATATTGATAAATAGAAGAATTTTGTATAGCATGTTGATTTTTGAAAGATTTTATTGCTGCATGAGTCATGTCTACACAAACTTAATTCTCGCCTTCACAGGCGAATGCTCGTTATGATAGAGCAAAATTCTGGATGGGCTGGATACATATGAACCGTGTTTATTTGAAAGGAATGATTTGACTATTGAGCCTAGTTTTTGAAAAGATGAAAAGTCCTATAAAAGAATCCTTCAAGCCCATCTAGGTTTAGCCTACCCTAGAAGGGGTAGTGGTACAACCAGGAGTGACATTGTGAAGATGATAATTGTTGGGAGCGATAGATTCCCTGGACCTCCTGTCACTCGGGTTGAGGAGGTCGAGACAACGGGTCTCAAGGCTGCCGCATGCCAGTGGATGCATCCAACTCTCCTTGTTTGCTCGCCATTGCTGAGAATCTTCCCGGTCGTTGACCGCTCGCATGGGAGCCCGTTTCACTCAGGTATCCGGGTAATCCACAATAGAATAATATACCCCCGGAATACTTAGTTTGAGATCGGAGTACTCTCCACCGTACCAGGAGGGCGTTAATATCGAAACAATGACCTCTTTCTTTCACAGAATTTGATCTGAGATTATGCATTATTTTAAATTGTTTTTAATTGCCTTATTTTGCATAATTGTTCTTGAATAAATGCATTTTGATTTGTAAATTATTGAAATCATGCTTAATATTTGAATTGTATGGTTTTGATTAATGACTTACTTGGCTATCATAAGTCTAACCCTGTTTTATGGGGATTTCAGGTTCAAATATGGAATAGGAAATCTTACAATGGATGTTGGACAAGTGTGGCATCGAAGAATCCAGATTCCCAAGATCCTGAGATTAATTTAGGATTTATTTTAAATTTAATCCTAAATGTTTTCATTTTTGAACCTTGTGAAAAGACTATGTATATAATGTTGATATAAATTATTGTTGTTTTTGTTGTTAATTGGAATGTGACGTGCCTGAGGTTTAGGAAACCGAAAATCAAAAATTATTTCCGCTGTTTAAAAAAAAAAAAAAAAAAAAAATCTGCATTTTTAAAGGTTTTAAAACCCCGGGGCGTTACAGTTGGTATCAGAGCAGAGTTTTGGGAAATCTGGTTCGAGATCCACCTTGTTCATACATTACACTGTAAGTATGTACTTTAGATTTTTATTTTATTATTATTGTTAAATCATTATTCTTCTTATAGATGACTCCTCAAGATCTGGTCAATATCATTAAAGAACTTGTCAAGGATGTTCAAAAGCTAGAAGAATCACAGACAGTACAAAAACGGCTGGTGGATAATTTAGAAAATCAAGTTCTAAGTCTCACAAAAGAAAAAGAAAACTTAGAAAAATGTCATAGGTGTTTACAGACCCATTTATCACAACCTTGCCCACTGGAATTGGAAGAATGTTTATTTTGTGGAGAAGTTGGGCATATAGAAAAAGAATGCCAAGTGAAGACGGGTTGCATTAAAAGACAGCAAGCCGCTGAAAACCTACCAGATCAACAATCCCGTGTGGATATTCTTGCTCCTCCTCCTCCAATGGAACCTATTGTCATTTCATTCGACTCAACCATAATACCTGCTCCTGCACCCACTTTAACTCCTTTGGACTTTGTATTTTCACTCCAACCTCCTGATCCTATATATACCCCAAGGGAACCTACGGATGACCTTAGCTTATATTTAGGAAATCCAGATAAACAAGTTTATAATATAGATCCAAATATTGCAGGGCCTTCTCATCCACCAGAGCGGATTTGAAACAAGAGGAATTATTTGGGAAAATTCCTCAAGCTTCCATAGGATATCTTTTGTTTACTTTTGTTAAATATGTAAATTCTTGTAAATATGGGTTTTGATGTATATATATGTTCATATGAATAAATGTTCTTTCTACTTTAATCTAAGTCTGATCATTATTTATCAAGGATGCCTCGTCAAACATCAAAGAAGCAACCCAAGGAGCAGAATGGTCAACAAGAATTCATTATGGAAACATTAAATAATTTGGCAGCTGTTATAAGAGATCAGAATCAGAATAGGCAAGACTCAGCTACATCTTCAAAATCCTATCAAAACCATAATGAAGTATCTTATGAGAAGTTTCTCAAATTAGATCCACCTACATTTTCAGGAAAGATGGATCCAGAAGCTGCTGAGGTTTGGATCCGAGAAATAGAAAAGATTTTTCGTGTTCTGACCGTACCTGAAGATCGTAAGGTGAACTATGCAGCATACAGATTAAAAGGAGATGCAGAAAGATGGTGGGCATCCACCTTAGAAATTAAATTTAGCAATGGATCCGTTACTTGGGAGCAATTTGTTGAAGTTTTCTATGCTGCATATTTCCCCAAGCATGAAAGAAGCCGTAAAATGAGGGAATTCCTTGAATTACTACAAGGAGGACTCTCTTTATCTGAATACATTACTAAATTCAGAAATTTAGAGAAGTATTGCCCAAATGTCTATAATACGGAAGACGAGAGGGCAATGAAATTTACTAGAGGATTGAAACCAGTTCTACGAACCAAAGTCCTCACTAGTAGGCCAGAAACTTTAGACAAGGCGGTGGAAATAGCTACATTGATACAAGAAGATTGGGAAGAAATACAGAAGAATCAATCTGGCAGAACGGTTTCTCAATTCAGAGGCCAAAGGAGTTGGCCTAAAAGAAATTTTGAAGGAAGAAGGTTCATCCCTCCAGCAAAGAGGCCACGACAGCAGTTTCAAGTCAATCAACCACAATTACCAGCTACACAACTACCAGCTAGATCGTGTCAGAATTGCTATCGATCCCATCCAGGACAACCCTGCCCCCGAACAACTGGTGGTTGTTTATATTGTGGTAAGTCTGGCCATTTCATTAAAGACTGCTATAAAAAGGAAATGGATGAACATGCTCGAGGCCTTATTAGACCTCGCCCTCAGCAACAACCCCAGTATCCATACCAGCAACAACAACAGCAGCAACAACAACAACAACAACGACCGCAGAATAAAAAAGTACCAGGTCGCGTTTATACCGCCAATGTTGATCAATTACCTAAGGGTGACCTGATTCAAGGTACTTTATCTATAGCTGGACATGCTGCTTTTACTCTATTTGATTGCGGTTCAACTCATTCTTTTATTTCCAAAAAGTTTACTACTTTACTTAATATGCCTATCAAGTCTTTGAACTGTGCTCTGGAAGTGGTCAACCCAGTAGAATGTAAATCTTTTTGTGGGTTATACTTGCCGAATCTAGAAGTATATATTGAAGGACAGAATTTACCTGCTGACCCAATTCTATTAGACATGTCAGATTTTGATATTATATTGGGTATGGATTGGCTACATCAACATCATGCAAGAATATTTTGTCAGGAAGGAAAAGTTACTTTTTCTCAACCAGGTATTCCTAAGGTAGAATTTAGATTATCCAATTCTACTCCTAAAAATCGAGTTATTTCTTCTTTAAAGGCCCAGAAATATTTGAGGAATGGATGTACAGCCTTTCTAGTCAGCATTACTCTTGCCAGACCAGCAGAAATTTCTCTTGAAAGTCCGGATATTGTTCATGAATTTTCAGATGTTTTTCCTGATGAATTACCAGGACTTCCTCCACATAGAGAGATAGAATTCGGTATTGAGTTAATGCCAGGAACTGCACCAATTTCTAAAGCTCCTTATAGGATGGCTCCAGCAGAACTCACAGAATTAAAAAAACAATTATTGGAATTAATGGAGCTGGGATTTATTAGACCAAGTATGTCTCCCTGGGGTGCACCAGTATTATTTGTAAAGAAGAAAGATGGGTCATTAAGATTATGTATAGATTACAGACTTCTTAATCAAGTTACCATAAAGAATAAATATCTGTTGCCACGAATTGAAGATTTATTTGATCAATTACAGAAGGCTAAGGTATTTTCAAAGATTGATCTTAGATCTGGATATCATCAACTTAGAATCAAGGAAGAAGACATTTCTAAGACAGCCTTTCGGACAAGGTATGGACACTATGAATTCACTGTCATGCCTTTTGGACTTACAAATGCACCAGCAGCCTTTATGGATCTTATGAACCGTGTGTTCAGACCGTTTGTAGATACATTTGTGATTATTTTTATTGATGATATTTTAATTTATTCTGAAAATAAGGAACAACACCAGGAACATTTAAGGATTATTTTGGATACTTTGAGGAAAAATCAGTTATATGCCAAATTTTCTAAGTGCGAATTTTGGCTGGAAAAAGTTATGTTTTTGGGTCATGTAATTTCAAAAGATGGAATCTCAGTAGATCCTGCTAAAGTGGAAGCAGTATTAGAATGGAAACAACCTAAGAATATTACAGATATTCGAAGTTTTCTTGGACTTGCTGGATACTACCGAAGATTTATTCAAGATTTTTCCCGTATAGCATCACCACTGACTAGACTTCTGAAGAAGGGTGTTAAATTTGATTGGGACATTAAATGTGAAGAAAGTTTCCAAATTTTGAAAGAAAAGCTCACTACATCTCCAGTGCTTACTTTACCCTCGGGACATGGTGGATTTGAGGTATATGCAGATGCTTCTGGTACTGGTCTAGGTTGTGTATTGATGCAACACGGAAAAGTTATTGCTTATGCATCAAGACAGTTGAAAAATCATGAGAAGAATTATCCAACCCATGACTTAGAACTTGAGGCAGTTGTTTTTGCACTAAAGATCTTGAGACATTATTTATATGGAGAACAATTTGAAGTATTCAGTGATCACAAGAGCCTCAAATATTTGTTCTCGCAGAAAGAATTGAATATGAGACAGCGACGTTGGCTAGAATTTATTAAAGACTATGAGTTCACACTTTCTTATCATCCTGGAAAGGCGAATATTGTAGCTGATGCTCTTAGTCGCAAAACTAGAGACACTTTGGCAAGTCTCATAGACAAAGAATGGAAACTTATTGAAGATTTCATTAATTGGAAACCCTTTGCAACTAATACAGGAAGGATTTTATTATCAAACTTAATTGTTCGACCAGAAATCCTCATCCGAATTATTTCTGAACAAAGTAAGGATTCTCAACATGAAGAATTTTTAGCTCGAGCCCAACAGGAAGATGATGTTTCTTTTCGACTTAAAGAAGATGGGAGTATTTTGATGAATGATCAAATATGGGTACCAAATAACCCTGAATTGAGAAATGAAATCCTTGAAGAAGCCCATAAAAGCAAGTATACTATCCACCCAGGAAGTACAAAGATGTTCAAAGATTTGCAAAGAAAGTACTGGTGGACTGGTATGAAGAGAGATGTGGCAAATTATGTTTCAAAGTGTTTGATTTGCCAACAAGTTAAGGCAGAACATCAGAAGCCAGGTGGAATGATGCAACAAATTGAAATTCCACAATGAAAATGGGAAGAAATTACTATGGATTTCATAGTGGGTTTACCAAAAACTCGAAAACAGCACGATGCAATTTGGGTTATTATTGACCGATTAACTAAATCAGCTCACTTTCTACCTATTCGTATAAGTCAATCTTTGGAAAGTTTGGCAGATTTATACATTCAAGAGATTGTAAGACTACATGGAATACCATTTTCAATTATCTCTGATCGTGATCCCAGGTTTACTTCTCGATTCTGGAACCAACTTCAGCAGGCTTTGGGAACAAAGTTAAAGTTCAGTTCTGCATTTCATCCCCAAACTGATGGACAATCAGAGCGTACTATTCAAACTCTGGAAGATATGTTACGCGCCTGTATGCTAGAATGGAAAGGAGATTGGGATATTCATATTATGCTAGCTGAATTCGCTTATAATAATAGTTATCATACCAGTATTGGAATGGCGCCATACGAAGCTTTATATGGAAGACCTTGTCGATCGCCACTCTATTGGAATGAAATTGGTGAACGAAAGTTAGAGTCACCAATGATACTACAACATTATACTCAGCAAGTAAATTTGATTCGAGACAGACTACGCGCTGCCCAGAGCCGACAAAAAGGATATGCTGATCAAAGACGGAAAGAACTCGCTTTTGAAGTTGATGATATGGTCTTCGTCAAAGTATCTCCAACCAAAAGTGTGTTCAGATTTGGAAAGAAGGGAAAGTTAAGTCCTAGATTTGTAGGACCTTTTAAGATTCTAGAACGAATCGGTGAAACTGCTTATAGAATCGAATTGCCTCCTCAGTATGCACAGATTCATAATGTATTTCATGTTTCAATGCTGCGAAAATATGTTTATGATCCATCTCATATTATCCAGCATCAAGATATAGCAATTCGAGAAGACATGACTGTTGAGGAAAAGCCTATAGAAATTATGGATAGAAGAGATCAAATTTTGAGAACAAAGATTATTCCTCTGGTTAAAGTCAGATGGCAGCATCACGGAATTGAAGAATGTACTTGGGAACCTGAAAACAGCATCAGAGAGAAGTATCCAAAATTGTTTGTTTAAATTATACATAAATTTCGAGGACGAAATTTTTTCTTTTAGGGGGGTAGAATGTAATACCCAAAATTTTTAATGATTTATAAATTCTGAAGAAAATTCAAGTTTTAATTTTTATTTATTCTGAATATGAATTATAGTGTTAAAACCCTTATTTTTATGGTTAGTATTGTTCAAAGTAAAGATCTGAATATATATTTAAAATCCTGATAAAATTTTGTTGAGGCTTGTTCAAAAATCAGAATTCAGGGACATTCTAGTCATTAATCAAATTGTCAAAGGGTAGCTTAGTAATTTGCCAATTCAGTGGCATTTTTCGGTAAAATACCCAACTATATAAGGTCAAAATAGTAATCTTTCTTTTAGGATATTTTCAGGGAATTAATAAAATTGTCAGGGACGAAAATGGTAATTTACCATTTTCAATGGCAGGCTATGTAATTTATTGAACCACAGAAGGACACTCAAGTAATTCTAAATCTTCTTGGCATTTCTGAAAGATGGAATTGAGCCAAGGTTAACTTGGGTATTAAAAAGTAGCAAATTGAATAAAATATATTAATTTATAATATTTTAATCTCAGACCATGGTTTTAGAAAAACCACTGGCCCAAAACCATGGACAGGCCATGGTTTTCCAAAACCATGGGAGGACAAGTGTCACTCCTCAGTGAGGAGGTGACACTAAGCCTCTCTCTCTCTCTTTGACACTTGTCAGAAGAATGACAAGTGTCATTCAAAAAATTAATTTTTTAATTACTTTGGTGACAAATGTCACCAAAGTGGGCCCCACAAGGGGGGGGCGACCTCCCTTCTCTCTCCTATAAATACCCCTCACCCCCTCTCTCTCTCTACTCAAGTTCAAAACCCTCCCTTCTCTCTCTAAGCTCTCTCTCTCCTACTTTCTCTCTCTACCTTTGATTTTCTCTCTCTAACTTTTAAACCAAAACCTCCGTAGAATCTCAGATTTTTTCTGAGAAACCTCTTTTAGCCCTTTTCCTCTTTCTTTTAGCAAAGTCCGTTCTTCTGCAAGAAGCTCCGTCAGATCAGAAACAGCCTCAGAAGCACTACCTGCAGGAGTTCTGCTAAACTTAGCAGAAAAGTCAGATTTGGATAGCGGAAGCGCTGCTCAAATCAACTAAACAAGGTTAGTATTCAAGAACCATCTTCTGAATTCAAATTCTCCTTCTAAACCCCAATTCTACTTTGTGTGGATTTAAATTTTGACAATTTTGTCAAAATTTAATCCAACCCAGCCTCTACGCAAGGGAAGTTCTGTTCAAATTTTTCTAAATATTTTTAAGTATTTCAAACTACTTTAGCAGTAGTTCTGGCAAAATTTTATAAAAGACTTTTGAAAAATTAAGTTTTTACAGCAGGAGTTCTGTCAAAATGATTTAAAGATTTTTGAAAAAAGTAGAATTAGTATAGCAGTAATTCTGACCAAATTTTTAAATAATTTCTAAAGATTAATTATTTTAATCAGAATTTTGGCAAAAGCTTTTCAGATAGTTTAGAAATTTTTAGTAGAAGATATATCAAAATTTTTATAATTATTTCAGAAAAAAATTGATTTTTATAAAAGAAATTTTGTTAAAATTTTTCAAAAATCCTTTTAAATATTTAAATCAAAATTTTTGAAAAACCTTTATAAAAATATTTGTGACGCAAAGTCATGTTCGAATTCTTACAACTCGAATTCAAGTTCAAACCTTTTTTCGAACATTTGAGTTATTACAGAGGAAACTCTGTGAAAATTCTTATAAAAGTTTTAAAGTCAATTACAAATAAATTTTTTTTAGATTTTTAATAATTTCTTCAAAAGATACTTCTTTAAATCATAGGGCAAATACTACTCAAAATTTGATATAAAAATATTAACTAATATAATGAATTCTATCAGATTAAATCAAAGCACGAGCGCTTTATCCTATCGAAATCCAAGTAAGTTATTCTATCAAAATCTTATAATTTTATATTAGACATGCTTTTGATTCATATTTTTGATTCATGCATGATTATCTAAATTTGATTTATGATCAAATGCATATTTCAATATCTGCATATTTCAATTTCAAATCTTATGATTTTAAATCGAATACTATGGTTAAGACATTGATGATATTGATAAATAGAAGAATTTTGTATAGCATGTTGATTTTTGAAAGATTTTATTGCTGCATGAGTCATGTCTACACAAACTTAATTCTCGCCTTCACAGGCGAATGCTCGTTATGATAGAGCAAAATTCTGGATGGGCTGGATACATATGAACCGTGTTTATTTGAAAGGAATGATTTGACTATTGAGCCTAGTTTTTGAAAAGATGAAAAGTCCTATAAAAGAATCCTTCAAGCCCATCTAGGTTTAGCCTACCCTGGAAGGGGTAGTGGTACAACCAGGAGTGACATTGTGAAGATGATAATTGTTGGGAGCGATAGATTCCCTGGACCTCCTGTCACTCGGGTTGAGGAGGTCGAGACAACGGGTCTCAAGGCTGCCGCATGCCAGTGGATGCATCCAACTCTCCTTGTTTGCTCGCCATTGCTGAGAATCTTCCCGGTCGTTGACCGCTCGCATGGGAGCCCGTTTCACTCAGGTATCCGGGTAATCCACAATAGAATAATATACCCCCGGAATACTTAGTTTGAGATCGGAGTACTCTCCACCGTACCAGGAGGGCGTTAATATCGAAACAATGACCTCTTTCTTTCACAGAATTTGATCTGAGATTATGCATTATTTTAAATTGTTTTTAATTGCCTTATTTTGCATAATTGTTCTTGAATAAATGCATTTTGATTTGTAAATTATTGAAATCATGCTTAATATTTGAATTGTATGGTTTTGATTAATGACTTACTTGGCTATCATAAGTCTAACCCTGTTTTATGGGGATTTCAGGTTCAAATATGGAATAGAAAATCTTACAATGGATGTTGGACAAGTGTGGCATCGAAGAATCCAGATTCCCAAGATCCTGAGATTAATTTAGGATTTATTTTAAATTTAATCCTAAATGTTTTCATTTTTGAACCTTGTGAAAAGACTATTTATATAATGTTGATATAAATTATTGTTGTTTTTGTTGTTAATTGGAATGTGACGTGCCTGAGGTTTAGGAAACCGAAAATCAAAAATTATTTCCGCTGTTTAAAAAAAAAAAAAAAATCTGCATTTTTAAAGGTTTTAAAACCCCGGGGCGTTACACTTGGCATCTCCTGGTGTTCTTTGAAATGACACATGGCACTTGATAGGATACTAACACATGGCAGATAAATGGGATGACATGTGGCGGCTTCTGAAGGTAGCCCCACACTGACACGTGTCAAAGGATGGCAGAAGAGAGAAGGTGACATGTGGCACCAACTCTAGGTGAACCCTATGCTGACACATGGCAGGTAAATGGGAGGAGAGAGAAAGGACAAGTGGCACCAATCCAGGGGACAAGGCTCCTATATTTTTGGATTTTTCAAAATTCAAATTTTCAAAAGAAAAGCTTGTGTGACACCACCTCAGTGTGGGTCCCACATTGCTTCTTTATTGAAAAAAAAAAACAACTTCTTTTTGGAATTTTCATAAAATCTAGACTAATTGGTAAAATAAAAAATTTTGGAAAGAGTTGGCCCTTGTAGGGCAATTTTGTAAAAAGAAGATATTTGAAATTGTTGACAAAATGGCAAAATCTGAGTTGAAGTGGCTGAAATCCATATTAAAAACTATCCAGATCGTTTTCCTGAGAAAATATTTTGAAATTCAGAGCCCTGGGGGTAAAATGGGAAGAATTGATAATTTTGAAGACCCAGGGTTTTGAAATCAATTTTGAAAAGGGTTAAAATTCTAATCTGGATTGAAAATTTTGAAATCAAGAGTTCTGGACCTCGAAATGACATGCTGTGCAGTGCAGTGATTTGAAATGCTCATGCAATGATATGCAATGTCATGTATTATGGAATGCAATCTTGAACCAAGACTTGGAGCTGTCTGTCTCCTGTCAGGAATAAATTTTTGAACATCTGAGTTAAAATTAGAGAAATTCTGTGAGTTTCAGATGAAATTTGGACTTTTGCAAGGTCCGGGCTCAGAAAATGACCATTTTGCCCTCCAGCGATTTCAGAGGTTGGACGATGATGCTTGGTGGACTGTCAGGGAGGTGAGTGAAAATTTGGGGTGTTTACATCGCCCTCTTCACATTGCTATGTGTTTAGCACTTTATAGTAACTCTACAGGGCAAAATAATCCTGGAAAGGGGATTTATGAAAAGATTGTCAAACAGGAATTGTATTAGGTATCCTAGCAGAAACTTGTTGAGATATGCTTGATAATTAGCACTGGGATCACTTGTCTGGGTGTTCCCACACTGCTTTTTGAGGAATTTCCTCTCATTCAGAAGGCATTGGCTCTACAGTACATGGTACTCTTTATCAGTTTTGAGTCTTCATCCAGACACATACTGGTTGGATCATTGCTGCATCCAAAGGAAGCAGTAGCAATGGTTGGTGATGACACCCATGATGTCCCTGCAAGGAAGACCACATATATGAAAATTGTGATGGGATCAGGATTTCCTATTGTAAAAAAAAAAAGAAAAAAAGAAAAAAAGAGAAAAAGAAGGGGGTGCTGGAGATATGATGCTGGCAGATGATTCCCACTCTCTATATTACAATAGCACATTTCTGCACTATTTCTACATCACGCACCACTGTTGTATATGCTCTGTTGTCTTACCTGTAGCGTTTTTTCACTTTACACACAATCACCTGTAGCCTCTACTTGCCTCATGTTTTGTTTTATAACGTTGGACCATCTTATGCTTTCATTTTGATCCTCGTGAGAACCTTGAGGCAGAAAAGGAGACTGGACAAGTTCGCTTTCAAGAAACCCCAGGCGAGTTGAAGATCAAGCCCTTTTTGCAGCCTCCAAAGATCGCTCCAATCGCAGGTAATTATAGTTAGCATTGTACCAACTTTGATTCCTACAGATGATGCTTTGCTTTCCCCTTTTAACTGTCAATTGTATCATTCCTGGAGAAGTCATGACTCTGTACATCGGCATCATGTTGGGGTTTATCAGGTACCATAGTTGGATTCCTTTGTATGCTTTTACCACTTCCTGTACATTTCTTTTCATTAGTACATCAACAACCTTCTTGTACTGGATGATGGCATATTAATATTTTTTTTTGCCTCTTTTATTTATTTGATGTTATATTTAGCAAATACTTGCACAATAACAATGTGAATTGATAATCTATTTGTATAGATTTAGGAATGCTAGGTTTCCCTGCATCTTCTGTTGTACATGCCCTTGGCTGGATATTAGTTTATTGTCTGTCATCAAGCTGATGTATCTGGTATGACCTCTCATTTTTTTATGTTCCAAAAGATGTTGAGCTCTTAAAGACTGGCCACAAAGATTCGAATATCCAATTTGCCATGGAATTTGGCAATTCAAGATCAGCTGTTAAAGAAGAAAAACCCTCTTATGAGCAAAGTTTCAATAGCAGAGTTCAGTTGGAAAATTAAAAAAAAAAAGTTACCTGCGCCACACTCCGCTGTGGATCTGAGCTGTGGCTACTTAACATTTTATGTAAAGACTCTCTTTCTTCTTCTGGTTCAGCAAGAAATTATTTGGCATATCATTCCAACATTAGGTGTTGCGAACACTCCAGCTGCGCAAGTACACCCTGCAGCTATGGGGCCACTCTGCAAAATGCTTAGATTTGCTTATCACGAATTCCCTTAGGTACAAAAGGGAAGCTCTTCTGTCTCTTGCAAATCAGAAGTTCGTTGCAAAAGCTTTTCCAGCATCATCTAGATCGGTAGTTGTTGCCGGTTGTTAATCACCGCAGGGTTTATCCGAGTTTTACTGGCTCAAGCAATCATGGCAAAATCTGTAAGGCAATTTCCAGCAGACCATTACTATCTGTTATTATTTCATTCCAAAAGTTCATTATCTGTATATTCTTTCTTTCTAAATTTCATTGCTAATATGAAGTTTAACAAGGTCTTACTAGTTGTTACAGCTGAGTCTTACTGTCATTAATTGGGTTTTGCTATAAAAGTTAAATTGAGTTAAAATTCGTTAATTGAAGTCTTGTTGAGTGGAAAATATCATTAACAGGATTTATGGTTATTGTTTCCAAAGTCTGCCATGGACTTTCATTAGCAGATCATATGTCAAGCACAAACCCCACATCCTTCTTCACCTATCCAACACACTCATCTTATAGCTACATTCATTGCCAGCCACTTCTTTGCTACTAACCTTAGTACTATCATAGCCACCTCCCACCTCTATAGCAGCTTCATCTGTCATATAACACTTCCTTCAATTTGCCATTCATCACACAAACTGCATATTCCCAGATGATCAACTCTCCATCATATCTTCCACAGCATGAGCATACCCGCATACTCTCAGCCACATGCATACTGTCGGCACAGTGTAATGAACTAGGCAGGTTACCTAATCATTACATGCTTATACATATCAAACCACCTGTATGTCCTTTTATTTTCATTTTGGCACATTCATCAATATATCTTCTATATATATTTCCCGCCAACCATGTATAATCCATCTTGTGGTTGATAACGGCTTGATTTACCTTAATTAGTTATCTTCTAATCTTCATCTCTCATGCTTTTCATATATATATTATCATCATTTTGCTTCTTGTTTCTAATCTCTGATTTATATGTTATATTTATCATAACACCATCATCAGCATTAGCATCTTGTTTAAACTTAGGCATATGCATTCCTCCGGTTAGCATAGGCATGTCCTTTAGGCCACACATATGCCACCCTCGATTAGCATACGTATATTACCTAGTATATACAGGTGCATATGCATTCTTCATTATGTTCAAGCAGTTCAATATGTACTTTCTCATTAATCTAGCCATGGCGTTTAGGTTAATGCATATGCATTCCATTCACGCATTAGGCATTACATTTTCATTAAGAGTGTTTACTTCTGTTATAGCTTAGACACAATCATATACATATGATTTCAATTTGACATTTCCTCTCTATGTTTTGTATTTCTTTTGCCTTGTGCTAACTCAATCCTGCAGGAATACATGGAAATTTTAGACTCCCTTCCTTAGATTAGAAATTTTCGATATCTTTTAAACTCCAGTGTTGTAATAAGCTAGATATTAAAAATTCTACATTTCCAGTTTTAGATTAGAATGAATGAGCATTGTAAATATCATAAATTGCTTATTTTCAAGCTTTTTGCCTTTATTTTTCAAAATCTCACAATGGTGAAATACGAATGGCACATGCATCATTTTGTAAGAGGTAATTAATCCTAAGTTGATGATTTACATCAATGGCCATAGTCAGGATGTAAACAAAACTTAGTATTTTTATCTTTTATAAAATAACACTGTATCCTTTTCAAAATTCATCATGTTTCCTTTAAAAAAAAAATTCTCTTTTATCAGAGTTTAGTTAAAAATTAATTCAATACGTATATCAATGGCCATAGTCAGGATATACTGAGAGTTAATTTCTTTCTAAACTCTATAAAAGCATCAAAATATGTTTGATTCTTCATTTGAATTTAGATATGATCATTATATGATACATTCAATGACCATAGTCAGGAGTGTATTATATCATTAATCTTATTTACATTCATTTAAAGAATGAAATATGATTTTCAAAATCCAATTTCAAAATCATTTAAATTCATTCATCATTTAGGATAGAATTGCATCATATTTTCAAAATTCCCTTTTCAAAAATTCCAAGTGATTCTTTTCCTTCATTTCTCATATCAAACCTTATTTATGGATTCAAATTCAACTCTATTTCTCAAGATTCAAAAATTCAATTTCAAAGCTCAATTTGACTTTGAAATGTCAAAATCATCTTGTACTTCAATTTCCAGTTTCAAACTTCAAAGTTCAATTTAACTTTGAAGTTTCTGATTCATCTTCTGATCCAAAATCAAGTTCTATCTTCTTACCTTCAAACTCAAAATCAAAGTTTGAGATTGATTCTGAATCTCAAAAACTCTTCATAAATTTTAAATTCAATCTGAGTTTTCAAAACCCAGATCCATCTTCAAAAGTCCCATTTGGACTTTCAGAATCCAAAATCCAAAGTTAGATCCTAATCCCAACTTGGATCCAGATTTTCAAGTATAATCTCCACTTTTGGATCTCAGACTTCAGATCCAATCCCCATTTTAGGATCCAGAATCCAATTTCATCTTGGATCTCAGATTTCAGATCCAAATCCATTCTAGGATCTAGATCCCAATTTCACCTTGGATCTCAGACCTTCAGATCCAAATTCCATTTAGGATCCAGAATTCAATTTCATCTTGGATCTTAAACTTCAGATCCAAATTCTATTTTAGGATCTAGAATCCAACTCCATCTTGGATCTCAGATTTCATATCCAAATTCCATTCCAAATTTCAGATCCAATTCCATCTTGGATCTCAGACTTCAGATCCAAATTTCTTTTAGAATCCAGAATTCACTTCCATCTTAGATCCCAGATTTCAAAATCCAAATTCCATCATTGGATCTCATATTCCAGATCCAAATCTCATTTAGGATTCCAAGTCCAAAATTCAATCTCATTTTGGATCTCAATTTTTGTTTAGGATCCAAACCTTGGATTCAAATTCCATCTTGAATTTCAGATTTCAAATCAACTTCTATTCCCAATTCCAATTCTTAAATCCAATTCCATTTCATTTCAGATTTCAAAATCCAAGTTTTTCTTGTCTCTCAAAAATTCCAAAAACCAATTCTATTTCTCAATTTTATTTTTTCCAAATCTCCTTCTGACTTCAAACTTCAAAGTTAGAAATCTATTCCATTTCATCTCTATTCTGATTCAAATTCCATTCATGACTTTGAAATTTCCTTTCTTCTCCTTTTATCTCAAACTTCAAAATCATCTCTTTCAAAACCCAGATTTATTTTTCCAAACTCTGATTATTCCATAAACTTAGAACTTTAAATCTTAAGTTCTAAAGTTAAAAACCATTTCTTCACTCTATTATCAGATTCATCTCAGAAATATTTGGAGATTACCAAATCATTTTCAAAAAGAGCATACATTTTTGCATTGCACAAACATGAATCTTTGTGCATTTAGTCTCAAGATAAATTCTTAGATAATATTAAAGCAAAGCAAAAGGCATGAATTCGACCCTTGGTTCGATTACCCCTGGTAAAGGCGCCAGGAACGGTCGAACCTTGTACCGACGAGCGGATCCCGTCTCCCAATTTTCCCGCAAATATTTCAAAACGGAGGCGAGTTATTTTCTTAAATATTTTCAAAAATTAAGGTCAAGTGAGACCCCACAAAAGAGTTCCTCTTCTCTTCTTTTCTTTTCTTTTCTCTTCTCTCTTTCTTTCCGTCTTTTATTTTCTTCCTTCAAAAAGGAGGAAATAGAAGTTGGAAAGGAAAAGAGTTGGAAGAGAGAGAATATTACGAGAGAAATAAAAATTTGCGATGATCACACCTTTTTACCCCTGGCCCCATTTTTTGAGTAAATTGAGTCATTTTTCACTCAAAAATTCAAATTATTTCTCGAATTTACTGGAATCAAAACCATTTTATGTATCTGACTCAATCTCGGATTCAGACCTAGTGTTAAAATCCAAATTTGAGCCTCGTTATCCAAGTTTTAAACCAAAATTACAAAAATACTAAAAATAGTTTCTGAATGGCTAGAGCAGTCCATCCCGCATCCAGTGGGCTTCACGGATCTGTATTTCTTGATTCGAGGTTAAAAACATGAATATTTTTTCAAAATCCAGATCTAAACCCGTTTTCTGAAGAATTCAAAGTCAAATTCTTAGAAAACACTTCTTTTGTAAATATTTTTAAAAATTTTGCAAAATTAGTTTAAAATCCTTTAGTTTTTTTAGTCTTATTTCAAAAATACAAAAAAATACAAAAAAACATGAAGAAAAGAACAAAAAAAATCAAAAATAGAAAAGAAAAATACAAAAGAATGGTGTAAAACCCCTTTTTGAAAAACCATCCTTTTGCTTATAACCACCTTTTACAGAATTTCTCAAAAGGGAGCCACCTTTTAAAAATTTCCAAAAAAACCACTTTCGGACCTCCCACGAAAAACCTCAACGGCCTCCTCCGCTGCCTAGGAGAAACCGCAAGAGAGAGCTCCATCAGCCCTTGGATCACCTTCTTCGTCTTCTCTCGTTCATCTCCAATGACCCCCCCCCCCTCCCCTCTATAAAAACAAGCACAAAGGGGGATCAAAAGGGGGGGGGGATTACATTCACGAATCATCCATCGGCTCTCATCCGCCCTTTCCTTCACAAGCGAGTCTCCTCTCCTCGGCCCTTCGTGGGAAAAAGTTTCAGAAGAAGGGAAAAGGGAAGCTCCCTCCACTCTCTTTCAGAATTCCAGCCAACCAAGGAACTCCAGGCAATTCAGTAAGAGCTCCTATGCCCATCTCCTCTCTATAACCCCCCGATTTTGTTGTTTACCTCAATCTTTCTGCTTTTCGGCCCCATTAAACGCTCCCATGAGTTACGATTGGGTTGCTTATCGCACCATCAATCCCTCTCGTGCAATAGCAAAAAGGAATATCCCATTCCAACATATTTTGTCTTTGTTGTCTTTTGTATTTTTGCTATTTCGTCCTCAATGCATTCCAATTCGTAGTTTATTTTCTGATTTCTTTCCTTTCTTTTGTTTTTATGATTTTCTGCTTGCATATAACTTCTAATTTCGTATCTATCCCTGAGTATCGATTGCTGGGGAGGATTGATCCAGCCCGACATTGGCCAATCCTATAGTTTGCCAAATTTGGTTTTGTTTGATAGATAATTCGGAGGATCAATCGGTCAAAAGCCCTCAGGCTTCTCTGATAAAATGAGTCTGGTTTGTAGCCTGGGCTTGTTATCCTTATTTGATGGCTCGAATGTTTTCCATTATTCAAAATATCAGGATAGAGATTTTATTGAAATCATCGTTGTCCAAGATGATCTATCAGTGGAAATTGTGGTTTGAGGTGTCGTTTCTAGGTTTCTAAGATTTGAGGTGCCACCAATTTCTCTCAGATTTTGGTGGTCGGCATTCTTCATTGCAACTGTGTAGAACTTTATTGTTCATTTAATTCTCTGTAAAAGGTCTGTTTTGCTTGAGTGGATTTGGCATCTGTTTTTATTGAAACATTCTCTTATTTTGCCTCTGTTCAGAATTTCTTAATTGCCTTACACTTTCTTGGTTGAAACCTTTGTTGGTACATGGGAGTAGGAAGGCATTAGACCTAGAGGATGTCCTTGAAATTGTTAATAAGTATAATGTTGTTTTCATCGCAAAATTTTACTTTTTGCAAATCAAACTGACCTTTGAAAAAGTTTTTGAAAATAACTCGCCTCCGTTTTTAAAATGCGGGAAAATTCTGAAGAATGGGACTCGCCTGTTGGTACGAGGTTCGACCGTTCCTGCCACCTTTAACAGGGGTAATCAAACCAAGGATCAATCTACTGCTCTGCTCTATTCAACTTATCCAAATCATATCCTAATTTCTAAATGCACATAGAATCAGGCATGTGCTATGAATTTTCAGAAAATGCCCATTTTGAAAACATGATGTTTGCTTTGAATGATTGAAATATTTAGAATAGGTATCACATGGAAAATCATGAATTGGGATTTGAAATATACTTCTGAGGGAAATAAAAATCGATTTTGAGGAATCCTTGACATTTGGTGAAAATCGATTCTAAGATACTTGGTTTCTCTGAATTCAAACTTTGAAATTGAAATTCTAACTTAGAAAATTTGAATTTAGAACTTGGGAAATACTTGAAATATCCTTTGAAATTCAATGTCTTTGGGAAAAACGATTTTGCTATAAGACTTAGGAGATTTTGAGAAAATGAACTTCTTTGAACTGAAATTTGAATTGGAATTGGCAAATGCATGAAATGAATGAATATGATTTTGAGGAATTGAGAAATACTTTTTGTATTTTGAGAAATGCAATGCATTTTTGAAGTTAGCCTAAGAGTGTAGGCTGAATGTGGCTAATGTGAAGATCATAAATCTAAGTATCATTCGTATTCTGACTATGGCCATAAATACAAATTCCACCAAGTTTATAAACTTCATAGAAGCTAGTGCATGTGTCATTCGTGTAGACCATGGTGAATTTGTAAAAATATGCATGAATCATCATCCATCACACATTAAAATTATAAACTATATGCAATGCAACCTAATCTAAGCAGGAAATATAAATTCTTATTTCAAAGTTTAATTACAAATTACATCACTATTGAAATTTAAATACATGAAAAATAAAGTCTTCAATGTACCTGCAAAACTAGAAAACTTGTTAATGAATATATGTTGGCTTCTCTAGATTTATCCAACAATATCTGGAAATTGTTGGATTTTGCTAGATATAAGCCTTTTTGCCATGATTCTCTTAAATCAAAATGATAAAATATGAAGAAATAATAAAGGTAAAATATGAAATTTCGAAATTAGGGTCAAAATGACCAAAATACCCCTAATAACAAGACTATGGCCTTGAAATTAAGGTTTTTAGAAAGATATTTTGATAAAATGCAAGTTTTGAAATTTGAATGGAATAAACTCAAACCAAATATGCTATGACATGATTAAAAATATGAAATTAGGGTTAGGGATTTCGAAATTTAGGTCAAATAACCAAATTGCCCCCGATAGCAAGACTATGGCCTTGAAATCAAGGTTTTTAGAAAGAGATTTTGGTAAAAATTTGGGTTTTATGACCTAAATGAAATCAAATAACTACAAAATTAAACCTAAAGTATCCTAAGATGCTTATGAACATAATAAAACCCTAAAACCATATGATTATACACAAAATCCAGCAATATCACAAATTTTGTAATTTTTGCAGTGTTTTTGGATCTTTCAGGAACCCGGTTTTGCAATTTGCTTAATTCAGCCATCAAATGGATTCCAAAATCCATAAAAATTGGTACCTGCACTTGTTATAACCCTAATGTCTAATTTGAATTATAAAAATAATTTTTTGACATTAAATTAATCCAAAAATTGCATTAAACCCTAAAAATATGCTATTTTTGACCTAATTCACCAACCAGTTTCAATCCAAGACCTGAACCAGGAGTCAAATCTCCATGGAAATTTATGAAATTTTACAGAGACTAACTAAGAAGAAAAACAAAGATTTCCCAATTTACAGATTGGAAAAATCATCTCCGGTTAGGGAGAAACCCTTCCGGCAATCTGAGCTAAAATATATCACTTTTAACAATGATTAAAACGGCTACTTCAGATTTAAAATACAAACATAAATAGAAAACCTAAACAAAAATCTATGAAATTTTAGTGGTGAACAGTAGACAGAAAAATAACAGTACTCACTTTTTACAGATCTAAAATCGGATATGTGGTTTGGGATTTATGACTAACACAAGTCTGATTAGGGTTTTGGTAAACCCTAACGAGTTTTAAATTTAAAAATAGATTCTCTGAAAGAGGAAAAATACTAAACAGTAATCAAAAAATCTGAAATTTCACATAAGACAGATCTACTCAATGTGAATCCATAGCACTTTACATATCTAAAATCGGATATAAGATGAGAGAAATATCATAACAGCAAGTTACCTTCTTGATTTTAACCATGATTTTAAAGCTTTAAAAACCCGATTTGATGTCTAATTTTTTTGACAGAGTTCCCGATATCCAAAACCTCTGATTTTTCTATAGTAACTCAATAACTCATTCATGCATCACATATAAAAAAATCAGAAATAAATAATGAGTAATTCAATCCGAAATAACATTATCTTTACTGTTCTAAACCTAAAACACACAGAAATTTAAGAAACTTGGAAAATCATGCATTAACTAATGTAAATCAATAAAATAAACCATAAAACAGAAAATAAAAATTATTTCTATGTTGTAGAACGTAAAACAAACATGAATAAACCATGAAAATAAAATAAAAACAGGGAATCAATGGCTGGAATTTGATATCACCTTTAAAACATAGATTTAACCCATTAAAAGGGTAAATCATATATTTTATTGGTTAATAATGTAAAGAATCATATTAAAATCAATTTTAATGGATTAAAATCCCTGTAAATCATTCAAAACAGGGTTAGATCACCTTCTTGGATCGTTCTTGCTGATTCTTGATGGTTCTTGAGGTTGAATCCATGGTTTAATCCATGAAGGTGATGGTGCCAATGGCTAAATCATGCTTAAAACAATGAAAAATATTAAATAAAAACTAAAAATTAAAGAAAATAATTACCTTGAGGTTGCTGCAATGGAGGAAGGGATGAAGAGGAGAGAGAAGCTCCAAGAATCCAATAGGAGAGAGATGGGAAAAATCGACCCCCCTTATGCATCTATTTATAATAAAAAAATTAGGTTTAAATTTTAACACTTTTGAAAATCTTGGACTCTCTAAGGGGGGCGATTTTGGTGTGCGTTTACCTAACTAACCCTAGCCTAGATTATCCTAATTAAGTCCTAATTAGCCCCTAGATAAACCTAGAAAATCCCCAAATGTGGTGCCACTTGGCATTTTCTCACATTGGGTTTTTAAAACACCTTTAAAAACCTTTAAAAACACTAGTTTTAAAAACTAACTTTCAAAAATGAGTTTTTCAAAATGGTTTTGGCTCTTCTAAACCTCTAACACTAACCAAGACATCAACTAACCCTAGTCTAGCCCTGACTGACTCGAATATGGCACCACCCCGAGTGGGCCCTACTTGAGTTTTTACAAAAAGATGATTTTAAAACTTGAAATTGAAGGAGTTTTTAAAAAGGATTTTCAAAAGTAATCATAAAATTAGAATTTTTGAAATGGCATAGGGTTCTAACTGAATTAGAATTCCTTTGGATATGGTGCCAACTGAGTGGGCCCACATTGAGTTTTAGAAATTTTGAAATAAACACTGAAAATGGCTTTGAAAAGGGGTTAAAATCGATATTTGAAATTCAAGATCTTTGAAAAATAGGGTCTCAAGAGAACTGGAACTCCGGGTTAGAGTCCTGAACTCTTAGGACTCTGAGATTTTAGATTTTAAAAGCCAAATGAAAGAATTTTCAAAAGATTTTATCAAGAAATGATGAAATAAGTCAGAAAACACAGTCAAGGTTAGACTCCTAACTCAACCGAACTCTAAAATAGAATCCTGAACTAACTGGACTATGTAAAATGACCTAAATTTTGAAAATAATAAAAAAAGACTGAAAATGGAAGTAAAACAGACTTAAAAACCAGACTCCTGACCGGATTAGGACTCTGAGACAGAGTCCTGATCGGACTGAAACTTTCAAAAATTTGAGAAATTTGATGAATAGAGGAATTCAGAAGCGACACCACCTCAATGGGTCTCATCTGTGAATTGAAATCGATTAAAATTTGAATTTGAAATGAATCCAGATTGTTTTCTGAGAAAATATTTTGAAATATAAAGTCCTGGGGTTGGAAAATGACAGAGTATTGAATAAAAACCCAGGTTTTGAAATTGATTTTGAAATAAAGCTTTAAAATTCAAATCTGGATTGAATGTTTTGAAATAGGAGTGCTGGATCTCGAAAATGAGATGCAATGACATGCAATGCTATGCAGAATACATGCAATGACATGCAATGATCTGTAATGACTTATGAAATGGACAAACACTGGATGAGGGTGAAAATTTGGGGTGTTTACAAATGCGGAATCCATTCATCATTTCATTTATCTCTTACAGTTGATTCCTCATTTAAAAGGCATCGGATAGTATTTTATTTGTTCTAGTTTATCATATCTTGTTCATTTTCATACTGAATTTCGTTACATGTGATTATCCATGATATTTGTAAAGTTTACTTCTTGGATATCCTTCGTTTTAGTATCCCATCTTGTTCATCTGTGATTGTCATTTCGATATTATCACTTTAATTCCCTGTTTGTATTAGATTTTCTACTCTGATAGTTTGGGTATGAAAGAATTAGTTCAAGTGATGATGATAGATATGAAATGAAGAATAAGGAGAAAATTTTACTTCGAAAAGAAGTGAGATTCAGGTTTTGCCCTTAACCTGGATGGGACAGAAAATACCTCGTGTAGAAACGAAGCTCAGGTTTGACCCTTAACCTGACCGGGCGGAAAATGAAATACCTCATCAAAGGAGGCCCAGGTTTATACCCTTAACCTGATTGGGCAGAAAATGGAATACCTCATCAAATGAGGCTCAGGTTTATACCCTTAACCTGATTGGGCAGAAAATGGAATACCTCATCAAATGAGGCTCAGGTTTATACCCTTATCCTGATCGGGCAGAAAATGGAATACCTCATCAAAGGAGGCTCAGGTTTATACCCTTAACCTGATTGGGCAGAAAATGGACAGAATCCTCGAAAGAAGAGATCGTGATGGAGCCTTCGGATTTCCGCACAATGAATCCGATAGGGGTTTTGCAAAAGGAAGAAAATTGGGGTCCCTAAAGTTTGAAAAGGGATTGATTTTGGGTGCCTCATTGCTGAGACTAATTAACTTTTGAAATTGCCTTTTGCTGAAATTGGTGGCTTAACCTCAAGCCGAAATTGGACTGTCTATGGTGGGACAGTGGGGACACAGGGAAGTGTGCGAATCTGAGAGCCCGTGCGCTCAGATTATACCAAAGAAGGGAAGGAATCTTGAAAACTCCCGTAATCAAGTCCTAAAAGGGATAACAACTGATGTCAGGATGCGCCAAAGATGAACCTCAAGCTCTCGCTTCATGCCAGGATAACTAGAAAATATTGTCAAAATGTTGAAAATTGTTGTTGATTCAAAATAATTGAAAATGAGGCACTTTGTTTTGAAAGTATTCCCTCTTTTCTACCTGAAGTATTACCTCCGACTGGGCTTAACTCCGTAGAATCAAGATTCGAATTCAAATTGCTTGTGATTGGCTTTCTTTCAAGGAAACTATCAATTTCCTTGATATGGACGGAAAAGAAAGTATTCTTGATTTTGCGAGGGCTATTGGTGAAAGAATATTGATAAAAGAATTTCACAAAATTAAAGAAGATTCTTGATAGATTTGGAAGTCTGATATCCTGGGATTCTTTTCTCATGATGATCTTTCTGCACTCTCTTTTTAGCAGATTAGAGCTCTCTTGGATTTTTCAGGAATTGCATCATCCTTCATTTTGGAGATGTCCTGACTTTTCTCTCTTTTTTTTTTTCTTGGGAAGGGTACGTCACAAACTCCTTCATCTCAGAGATGTTCGGATCCTTCTTTTCTCTCAGGGATTATCTTGATAGTTATTGACTCATTGGTTGGGAATCTCTTGATGATAGCTAAAATCAAATATCTTTTAGGGTTTGTCGGTAGGCTCATCACACTCGCCTTCATCTCGACGGTGATCTGAACTTTCACTGGAAGGATCCGTCACAAACTCCGTCACCTTGGAGATGATTCAAATCTTCTTTGGCCCCGGGGGTCGACTCGCTTAATTTGCCTTCATCTTGGCGACAATTGAGAGATCCCTTTTGCAGATATTTAATTGCAGCTTAGGTGATTGAGGAGATATGAAAATTGAGTGGATTTTTCCGTATCACCCAGGATATTTCGACTGCTTTATTTTTCAAGAATGGTCTTTAAAAATGTGCCATTGACTGCGATCAATATCAATCACTCATGGCTTTGCAACAACATTGAATTCTCTTTGCTGGCCATATCGCGGATTTATTCTTCATCCTTTTGGTTGGCCAATAAAAAGATTTTGAACTTTGAATCCTTTTTCATGAAAGCATTGCCCTTTCGGAAGTAATAGTGGAGGTATTCTGAAGTAATAATTTTGTGCAATAAAGATTTTTGAAATCAACAAATATTTAATGACAAATTGGCAAAAATTTTCTTGAAATCCTTTGTGAAAGCGAGCATTTGAAGCACAACGCAACACATCCATGACAGAAATTATCTTCTCCTTTCCCCAAAGGAGAAGATTCAGAAATTAGAATTGGGAATTACTCCTCTCTTCCCTGAAGAGAAGGTGTTTGCAAAACGAACTTTCGAAGAGAAATTAAGCTTTCTTCAAAACTTCCTAACATTAGGCTTCTCTTATGGAAAGGGGGCCGGAATTGGTGAGGTTGGTAAATTGGTCATGAAGGAACGAGTTCATCACACTCTCCCTGAAAAGAGGGTCCTTCATGATGAAATGGCCTAGTCTGAAATTATGGGGCCACAAGGAAAGCAAGTCTCCGTCGAGTCTCTCCCTATAAAAAGGGTTCCTTGTGTGAAATTTGGAATTTTGTTTTGCAAACGGTTCACAAAGACACGAGTCCCTTCAAACTCTCCCTAAAAAGGAGCTAAGTGAACGAATTGGATAGCATGCGAAAAGAGCGAGCTCCCTCGAACTCTCCCTATAAAAAGGGTCTCTCGCAACAGAAAATAATTGAAATTGGGTATTAGGTGACCAAAAGGTCGAAATTTGGAAATTGGAATTTTGAAATTTGATATTTGAAATTGGAAATTGGAAATTGATATTTGGAAATTGGAAATCAGAATTTTGGAATTTGGAAATTGATATTTGGAAATTGGAAATTGGGAATTTGATGAGTGATCAGCACGGAGACTGAACTCAAGGGGTCGACTGACATGACCTTTCAGTGGAACACTAACACGAGTGCTCGATTTTGAAAGGATACCGGTATGCATACCGATTTTAAAAATGTACCAGTTTGGATACTGGATTTTGGTTCAGTTCTGGTAATTGTCTTTCAATCGTGAATCGTTAGGAATTGTGATGGGATTGATAATTGAAATCTCAATACTGACCAGATCGTTATTAATGCGATTGCATGCAAATGAATGCAAATTGATGCACATGAATGCATAAGTGCGTGAAATGAGAGATTTGTTTATCCTGTCTGCATACAGGATATTTGTAGATAAAAACAAAATTTTAAAATGCCCCAGTGTAACTGGGAAAAAGAATTTTGATTATTATTGAAGAAAATTTGGAAGAATTACAAAGAATAGGGAATTGTTCAAGTATAGAATTTTTTCAAATGTCGAGCATTGATGGGATCTGGTAATTCTATTCCATCAGCATTGATGAGCCGATATGAATTGCGAGGTAGTGCCTCTTTGACAACATAAAAACCTTCCCAATTTGGCGACCATTTGCCACCCGGGCGGTGCCTGAGATAAGCTGTTGATCTGAGCACTAGATCATTGACCCGAAATTTTCTCTCAATGACAAATTTTGCATATTGTCGGGCTATCCTCTGGCGATAGGATTGAGCATGCTCTGCTGCTCTGAGCCTTCTTTCATCGAGCAAATCAAGTTGTACCAGTCGCTGTTGCTGATACTGATCAAGAGGTAATTCTAGAAGTGATGCAAATTTCAGAGCAGGTTTCTGAACATGTAGAGGCAGTACTACTTCAGTTCCGTAGACAAGTTCTGACGGAGTAGCATTCGTTGGAGTTCGAATGGTGGTTCTGTATGCCCATAATGCATCATGAATCTTTTCATGCCAGTCACGGCCCGTTTCTAAAGTTCGCTCTAGGATTCGAATCAGAATCTTGTTGGTGACCTCTGCCTGACCATTCCCTTGAGGATAATAAGGAGTGGAAAAATGATGATGAATTTTGAACTTTGAGCAGAATGTCCTCATTCTCTTATTCTTGAAATGACTGCCATTATCCGACACAATATCATGCGGTATACCGAAACGGCAAAGGATATTCTTATGGATGAAAGAAACCACGTGTCGACCTTCTACTGTGCGTAGAGTGACTGCTTCTACCCATTTAGTAAAATATTCTGTTGCGTCAAGAAAATATTTATGACCATTGGAGGCTGAAGGAGTGATGGGGCCTACAACATCGAAAGCCCACATGGAAAATGGCCATGGCGAGACAACAGATTGCAAGTATGTTGCAGGTGCATGAATGGAAGGAGCATGCATCTGACATTGAACGCACTTCTTCACAAAACGATAGCAATCTTGTTGCATAGTTCTCCAATAGTACCCTGCTCGGATGATTTGTTTGACGAGAGTCTGATAGCCAACATGACCACCGCAAATGCCTTCATGTGCTTCTTGCACAACTTCTTCGGCTTCTTCTTCGTCCAAACATCTGGAATACTCAGAACTGAATTCGCGACGATAAAGGACGTCGGCAAGAATAAAATATCGAGCAGACATGCGTTGAATTGCTCGTTGCTCTCTATTTGATAATTCTGGAGGAAAATCGTCAGTTTTAATGAAATTCTTGATATCATGATACCAGAGCTTCTTCTTTTGCTCAGCCTGGTTTATCTGTTCTACTGGGACGAAAGCGGGTTGATCAAGTCTGCCAATTTCAAATGAGCGACAAGATTCTCCACTCCTGAAAGACATGATGGATCCCAGATTAGCTAAACTGTCTGCAACTTGATTGAAATCTCTCTTGATATGAAAAAGTTGGAATTCTTCGAATTTGTTGGCAAGAGCTGAGACAATCTTCTGGTAAGGAAGTAATTTCTGATCTTTCACTTGCCATTCGGCCAGAACTTGATTGACGATTAACAAAGAATCGCCATAAGCATGCACTCTTTTGACATTGAAGTCATGTAGAATTTTCAGACCTTGTATCAAAGCTTCATACTCGACCATATTGTGAGTGCACTGAAAATCCAATTTAAGAGAAAAGGGAATCATCTCCTTCTCTGGTGTAATTAGAAGAATTCTGATTTCTATGCCTGCCATATTCTTGGAACCGTCGAAGAATAAATTCCAAATTGGGGATTGTTGAATATTGCAGAGCCGCTCATCGGGGAAATCATCCTCAACTTTAACATCCTCTGCTAGAGGAAAATCTGCTAATTGGTCTGCAATTGCTTGGCCTTTGATAGATTGCTGAGAGACATATTCCAAGTCGTATTGCATTAATAGGACTTGCCATTTGGCGATCCGTCCGCTGAGAAATGGTTGTTCAAGAACGTACTTGAGAGGATTTAATTTAGATAGAATCTTGACTTCAGACGCCAATAGATAATGTCTCAATTTCTGACACATCCATACCAGAGCTAGGCATGTCTTCTCTATCTGAGAGTATTTCTTCTCATAATCAATAAAGGTCTTGCTCACATAGTAAATGGCATGTTCTATCAAGCTGCCTTCTTCGTATTGCGCCAGGAATCCGCTGCAAGCAACTTGATTAACTGAAATGTATAGCAATAGGGGTTTCCCTAATTCTGGCGGCTTTAAAACACGAGGATTGAGAAGATATTTCTTGATGCGTTCGAACGACTGCTGACACTCTGGTCCCCATTCGAACCTCACTCCTTTTCTGAGCAAATGATTGAAAGGCTTACATCTCATGGCCAAATTAGAAATGAATCACCGAATTGATTGCATGCGTCCTTGAAGGCTACGCAATTCTTTAAGATTAGTCGGGGGCGACATGCCAATGATAGCTTTGGCTTTAGCGGGATCCATTTCTATCCCCTTCTTGCTGACCAAGAAGCCTAGCAACTTGCCTGATTCGACTCCAAAAACACATTTTTGTGGATTGAATCTTAGCTTGTAAAGAATGAGTCGCTTGAAAACTTGATTGAGAGCTTCGATGTGATCTTCCTCTTCTTTGGATTTCACCAGAATATCATCGACATATGCATCCATGATTTTGTGCATCTGATCATGGAATATAACGGCCATAGCACGCTGATAAGTGGCTCCAGCATTCTTGAGCCCAAAAGGCATAACCGTGTAACAAGAAGGGGCCCCATGGCGTGGTAAAGGATGTTTTGGATTGGTCACGAGCGGCCAATTTGATTTGATTATATCCGGAGTATCCGTCCATAAAGGAAAACATAGCATGCCCGGTTGTGCTATCGACTAGGAGATCAATGTTTGGGAGCGGATAGTCATCCTTCGGAGTGGCTTTATTGAGATCACAGAAGTCGATACAGATTCGCACTTTCCCATTCTTCTTAGGAACTGCTACGATATTCGCCAACCAATCCGGGTAATCAATTGCTCGAATGAATCCTGCTTTAAGCAGATCCTCAAGTCCTTCCTTGACCTGTTACTCGATTCGAGGATCCATTTTTCTCAACTTCTGCTTGACTGGTTTCGCCTCAGGCTTCAAAACGAGGCGATGTTCCACCAATTTCGGATCTAAACCTGGCATATCCTCATAAGTCCATGCGAATACTTCTTCATGCTGCTTGAGGAAATTAGTGAGTCTTTCTTTCTCTCCTGGGCTTAAACCACTGCCAATTTTGAGAATTCTAGGATCGTCTTCTTATCCGATATTGATATCCTCAGTCGGATCTTGAACTAAGGATGATGGCTCATCTTGCTTCTGAACCGATGCAAATTCTGGCAGTTCCTGAAGAGCTGAATCGAACTCTGCGGATTCTTCTGACTGTTTTGCAGTTTGACCACATTCTGCTCTTATTCTGACCTGATGAATTATCGCTGATTTCGAATAAGCTTTTGGATTAAAGACGAGCTTCTTGATAGATCGGGAAGACATTCTGAAAATTAGAGGATAAATTGATTTAGGGAAATTGCTCATCATGAAATAAATTGCTTTTATTGAAAATAATTGGAAAGATAAAAGAGCAAAATAATTTCAATTTTGTGAAGATTTAATAATGAGGAGTAAAGAGACAAACGGCACCAAGATAGACAAAGGAAACTGGCAACTTTATTGAAAGATAGAATTAATCAAAATGACAATGATGAAAATGAAATGGGATATCATTCCGACAAAAGAATAGAAAAGGAAAGACAAAGGAATTCTTCTAATGCGCTCCCTTAATGAAAACAGTCCCTTTCTGAGATCTTCGGCCATTAAAGCCTAATCCGGTTCTTTTAGGGCAGTGCTGAGGAATCACTGGTTCAAGACGACCATCTTTATTTTTGCCTAGGCCTCGAAAAGGCTGGTAGCCGTGCTTCACTAATAAATCAAACCCCTTCTTAGCTTTCATAAATTGGGAGAATAGCGGATGATCCTTAAGTGTGCTGTAATCAATTCGTCCTCCAATCTTGAAGAACTGTGGACCTCCCCATCAGGTCGCAGCCACTGTATGCTCGGGTCGTTCTGCCGTCTGCATGATTCCTGAATCCTCCTCGAAGCTGACCTCTTCAATACCCCTAATGCTAGGGATATCAGTAGTGAAAGAGGGCCTGTGAACCATGGGCTGTGCTAGCCTCTGCTCCGGATCTTCGCCTAAGACTGTCGTGATCATACCACCTTTTGACCACTTGATGCACTGATGAAGAGTAGACGGTACTGTGTTTATGTTGTGGATCCATGGTCTCCCGAGAAGTAGATTATAAGTGGGCGGCACATTGACCACATGAAAGAGAATTGAATGGACCGAGTAGTCAATGAAGATCTCTAGGAATATTTTTCCTTTCGTTGTTTGGCCATGATTGTCGAACCCATAAATGGTGATTGGATCTGGAATGTATTCTTCTTCTTTTATGCCCAAAGCTTTGGCGGTCATTTCCGGACATATATTGAGGTTGCTGCCTCCATCGATCAGCACATGAGGAACTGTCATCCCTCTGGTTCGAACCACAACATACAAGGCGTTGTTATGGAACACATGAGGCTTAGGGAGATCCTCATCGGAGAAAGTAACTGGAGCATTAGTCATGGCCTGATTGACTATGTGGGCCATGTCTTCCAGAGTTATGCTTGGTTTCACCTTGATTTTCTGCAACAGATTATTTAATACTTGCTGATGTTTAGCGGAAGCTTGGGTTAAGTCCAAAATTGAGACATTGAATAATGCTGTAATAGGCTTTAGAGTGGATGTCTCGCTTTTCTTTGTGGTGGACTTAATGAGATGCTTAGGGAGCCATGGCATACTTCTGGCTACCTCGGGAGATATCCCAGCGGGCTTGTCAGATACTTTCAATTTGCCGATAGCTGAAATAAGGTCCATCTTCTAGGCCTTGGACCGAGCCTGCTGCAATACCAGGACTTGATGCTGAGCTTGCATGTCATTTTCAGAGCACGGCCTGATATGCTCCTGTGGTTGAAACGATTGTTCGGTGATGACTACTGTAGAATGACGAGGAAATGGCTCTTTTAGAATATCTATATTTTCATCTTCCGCACCTTCTACCAGAAGATTTTTATCAATAAGGTCCTGAACAATATTCTTCAGAACGAAGCAGTTCTCAGTATTGTGCCCCACTGTTCTGTGGAACTTGCAGAATTGGTCTTTGAATTTTCCCATAGGAACGGGAGGATCGGCCAGCCTTGGCAACTTGACCATCTCCTTGGTTAACATGTACTCGAGCACAGTCTCAAGTGATTGATCTAATGGAGTGAATTTTCTGTCATAGCTCCATCCTTCATGCTTCACTTTCTCTCGGGGTTTTGGTCCCTGCTCTAGCGGCTTGCTGAATTGCGGGATCGGCTTCCCTTTCTGATCATTCCTGTTTGAACCTCCTGCCCCATAACAGAAGTCTCTATTTTGCCCCTTGCGATGATTCCATTTATTATTACTGACAGAATTAGTGAAGTGAGTCTTCTTCTTTGACTCGTTCTGGCCGTTGTTCTTGGTGAAAGTGAAACCTTCATAGAAGCCATTCTCCATACTTAATTCGAGCCACTCGGCTCGCTCTGTTAATTCAATAAAGGTTCTGGACGGTGCGGTGGAGATAAGGCTTTTCAGTGGTTGCGAGAAGTTACTCAGAATTAGAGACAAAGCGTGCCCCTCTGATATGGGATCTCTCATTTTATTATAAGTTGACCTCCAGCGGTGGATGAAGTCTCTAGCTTTTTCATTTTCTCTCTGTTTCAGGCCACAGAGGTGGCTGAGGGTCGGGAGCGCCTCAGCATTGAACAGAAAGTGCTCAATGAACATATTTACCACCTTATCAAATTATTTCAGCTCTATGGGGTTGATGTGCTTCGAGTACCATTTAGCTGTCGTTCCCTCCAGACTGCGAGGGAAGCAAAGGAAGAGTGCTCGATTGTCACGCTTGAATCGTGAACATTCAGCGAAGAACATGGCGAGATGAGCCTTAGGGTTCTCCAGAACCATCAAACTTAATAAATTTTCTGGGGAGATTATCCAGATCGTCGTCCCCATCTAAACCATCATAGAAGTCTTCGCTGGTGAAGACTTTCTTGCCCTTGTCGCGGGCCTGCAGATCTTTGACCATTTTCATCATGTCTTTTAGCTGTGACTGGGTAGGGTCGTCAACAGACTGGTTTTTGGATTTGTAAGCCGACCCTGACCCTGAGTCGACCTTTTGAATTCATATTTATTTTCACATTCCTTGTCAGCATCGTCAGCTGATTCTGATTCATCAGATATTTCCTCGTGACGACTCTGCTTTTTGTTGATCTTCACATTCTTGACGGCATGACCCTTATCTTTCTGTTTGGTCTGAATTTGCTCAGTACTGGCCTCAGCTTGCTCTGCCAGCATCTTGGTCATCATTTTTTTGAACATGACGTACATTTGGGGATCGATGCCATCATCCGCCTGCTGACCCTGACTCTGGATTGATCGAGGTGAGTCCATCTCTTCTTCTGAAGCTACTGAGTACGCGACGCCTTCAACTGATGTGGTTTTCTTTCTGGATCTTGTATGAAGCATCGGGTATCACAAATGTTCTCTTGGATATTGCTGATGCTCTCTGCAGGGCAGAACTGATGGTTAGGCTTCTGAAGGAAATTTGGTTTGGAGGAAAATATTTGTTGAGAATTTTGGTAGACAATTGAAATAATATCCCATTACTAGGGATTGAGTCGTCGCTGGGATTACGACAATTGTGTTGCTATTCTTTGCAAGATAAACAACTGAAAATATGCCTTATTACCTAGGCGAGGTCGTCAAACCAATGTAAAATAAAGGATTTTTTATTGAGGGAAAAAGCATGATTTTATCAATAATACACTTGACAGAGGGGAGGGGGACAGACAATTTTCCACCACTCCAGATAATCAGAAGATACACGAGGACCAGGAAAAATAGTAAGACTGACAAAGGAATCCCAACCATGTCTGGCAGAATGGTATGCTCCGGACCACTGATCTGATGCGAGATCGAATTCTGGCAGAACCCCGGCTAGTGGACGAATCTCTACTAGCTTCTGCCTCTGAGAGAACTGCCTGACACACCGCTCTGGATGATAGTATGCGCAGAAAAATGGGCCAAGTAGCCTGAATCGCTTGCCGTATGCATAAGTATATCTGGGAGGTGATTCCTGGCGATCAAAGTAGTCTCATACGACCTCTTCCTCCTGAAGGTTGTCGATCAAGAATCGGTATCGCGCAACTGGAAGAAGCTTTTCACCATTGTATCTGAAGGAACTGGCTCGGACTGGCACATGTCGGAGGAACCAAGACTGCAAGGCATAGGTGCACCCTTCGACTAGGATCGACTCTCCGAGTGCGAAACGAGTCAACCCTCGGTATAGAAAAGTGAGTGCGGCCATGGCTATTGAGAGGTGGCTGGTCTGTCGACTTCCCCATCTCCTCATAAGCTGAACTATTCTGATATCCATGTAATTCCGTCCATCGGAAAAGAAAGCTAATCCCACCGTGCACAGAACCATCGCGTGCTGAATTCTCTCTCGAGTTGTTCTGGACAACGAGCTGACTTCCACAAATGTCCCATACTGTCTGTAGATTTCGAGCAGATCCACATATTCGTTTTTATCCTCCTCTATCAATGGCCAAGACTTGCGTCCTGTCATGCGAGCTAAGGCATCCTTAGGGTCCAGACCCTTAACATTAATCAGAAACTGTTTCTCCAATGGATCTCCAGGCTGACCGGCTGGCTCGAGCAATCCCATAATCTCTGAAAATTCATCCATCAGTACTGTCATCTCGCCCCACGGGAACCAGAAGGTAGAAGTGCTCGGATTCCACCGCTCTGCTAGTGCATGAATCAAGTTGTCGTTGACTGTCTGCTTTCCCACTGCGGACGCCAGTTCCAATCCACACTCGTCCAGATGGTCCGAAAACATACGAGAGAAGTTCTTGAACCATGAATAATACCACTGGGGAAAGAAGGATCCGGTGCTGAGGACTCGATGTTCGGGAAGACTTTGTCGCACCTCGTAGGAGATGTGACCCTCAGGGAAGACTGAATCAAGCTGACTGGATGCCATCGGACTGAAAGACATGGAAATTGGAATAAGACTTGGAAAATACAGGAATTTTGAGGAAAATGCAGGCGGGATAAAAATAAAGCAGGAAATTCGAGATCCAAAAGACAATAAAGATGGGAAATCACCTGGAGTTTTGAAGGAAATGAAGGGAAATTTGGAAAATCGTCCAGGGTTTGATGAAATATGAAGAAATAAATGGAAAATGAAGTATTTTGGAAAATCGTCCAAGGTTTAAAACATGGACATGGATTGGGGAATTTTGAGAAAATCGTCCAGTATTTTAGAAAATTGGGAAAAATATGGAAAAGGAAATAACATATTCAATCAAATTCTGCATAAACAAGTATGCACAAGCAGCATTCCCTAAAAGCTGACTCTAGATGCACAAATTTTGAAATGGTTGTGGGACCTTAAGGCTCAGATCATCTGTATCCAATCCAGTTATGCCTATATACCCAAGCCAAGGCTCAATGTACGTGGCATAAAATCAATTCCTCCGGTTTTAGGTTCAAGTTTTCCAACATCCTTGAGCACCTGCCGATATACGTTGGACTATGGCCCTTGGTACGTGGCAGGGGGGTTTTCACCCAAATAAGTGGCCCAGTTGTGAGGCTCTGTCCCGAACTATGGTTCTGGAAGAAAGCCCAGCAACGTGAAGACCGGGACAATATAGGTGGGGTGTTTTTTGAAAAATATGAGCACATGCAATCAAATAGAAGGCTCTAAGTCCTAAAGAGATAGATTTTTGAAATATTTAAAGAAGCAAGCATTGTTTTCATACAATTCCTAAACTGAGGAGTGTTGTATTAGACCTAAGTCTATGTGAGCATGAATAATTCTCCTCAATATGGTCCTACCAAACCATACCTAGTCTATATGCATTCCATGTCAGCTGGGTTCAAGTCTAGGCTCCTAGGTTCACATGATAGCATAAATTAAAAGCTGACATTCCATGGAAATCGATTTTGACAATTTGAACTAAGTAGAGCATTAGATTGATCAGGCAAAGACAGGTCCCATCACGGTCGCCAAACCTGTTTTCATCGCAAAATTTTACTTTTGCAAATCAAACTGACCTTTGAAAAAGTTTTTGAAAATAACTCGCCTCCGTTTTTAAAATGCGGGAAAATTCTGAAGAATGGGACTCGCCTGTCGGTACGAGGTTCGACCGTTCCTGCCACCTTTAACAGGGGTAATCAAACCAAGGATCAATCTACTGCTCTGCTCTATTCAACTTATCCAAATCATATCCTAATTTCTAAATGCACATAGAATCAGGCATGTGCTATGAATTTTCAGAAAATGCCCATTTTGAAAACATGATGTTTGCTTTGAATGATTGAAATATTTAGAATAGGTATCACATGGAAAATCGTGAATTGGGATTTGAAATATACTTCTGAGGGAAATAAAAATCGATTTTGAGGAATCCTTGACATTTGGTGAAAATCGATTCTGAGATACTTGGTTTCTCTGAATTCAAACTTTGAAATTGAAATTCTAACTTAGAAAATTTGAATTTAGAACTTGGGAAATACTTGAAATATCCTTTGAAATTCAATGTCTTTGGGAAAATCGATTTTGCTATAAGACTTAGGAGATTTTGAGAAAATGAACTTCTTTGAACTGAAATTTGAATTGGAATTGGCAAATGCATGAAATGAATGAATATGATTTTGAGGAATTGAGAAATACTTTTTGTATTTTGAGAAATGCAATGCATTTTTGAAGTTAGCCTAAGAGTGTAGGTTGAATGTGGCTAATGTGAAGATCATAAATCTAAGTATCATTCGTATTCTGACTATGGCCATAAATACAAATTCCACCAAGTTTATAAACTTCATAGAAGCTAGTGCATGTGCCATTCGTGTAGACCATGGTGAATTTGTAAAAATATGCATGAATTATCATCCATCACACATTAAAATTATAAACTATATGCAATGCAACCTAATCTAAGCAGGAAATATAAATTCTTATTCCAAAGTTTAATTACAAATTACATCACTATTGAAATTTAAATACATGAAAAATAAAGTCTTCAATGTACCTGCAAAACTAGAAAACTTGTTAATGAATATATGTTGGCTTCTCTAGATTTATCCAACAATATCAGGAAATTGTTGGATTTTGCTAGATATAAGCCTTTTTGCCATGATTCCCTTAAATCAAAATGATAAAATATGAAGAAATAATAAAGGTAAAATATGAAATTTCGAAATTGGGTTCAAAATGACCAAAATACCCCTAATAACAAGACTATGGCCTTGAAATTAGGGTTTTTAGAAAGATATCTTGATAAAATGCAAGTTTTGAAATTTGAATGGAATAAACTCAAACCAAATATGCTATGACATGATTAAAAATATGAAATTAGGGTTAGGGATTTCGAAATTTAGGTCAAATGACCAAATTGCCCCCGATAGCAAGACTATGGCCTTGAAATCAGGGTTTTTAGAAAGAGATTTTGGTAAAAATTTGGGTTTTATGACCTAAATGAAATCAAATAACTACAAAATTAAACTTAAAGTATCCTAAGATGCTTATGAACATAATAAAACCCTAAAACCATATGCTTATACACAAAATCGAACAATATCACAAATTTTGTGATTTTTGCAGTGTTTTTGGATCTTTCAGGAACCCGGTTTTGCAATTTGCTTAATTCAGTCATCAAATGGATTCCAAAATCCATACAAATTGGTACCTGCACTTGCTATAACCCTAATGTCGAATTGGAATTATAAAAATAATTTTTTGACATTAAATTAATCCGAAAATTGCATTAAACCCTAAAAATATGCTATTTTTGACCTAATTCACCAACCAGTTTCAATCCAAGACCTGAACTAGGGGTCAAATCTCCATGAAAATTTATGAAATTTTACAGAGACTAACTAAGAAGAAAAACAGAGATTTCTCAATTTACAAATCGGAAAAATCATCTTCGGTTAGGGAGAAACCATTCCGGCAATCTGAGCTAAAATATATCACTTTTAACAGTGATTAAAACGGCTACTTCAGATTTAAAATACAAACATAAATAACAAACCTAAACAAAAATCTCTGAAATTTTAGTGGTGAACAGTAGACAGAAAAATAACAATACTCACTTTTTATAGATCTAAAATCGGATATGTGGTTTGGGATTTATGACTAACACAAGTCTGATTAGGGTTTTGGTAAACCCTAACGAGTTTTAAATTTAAAAACAGATTCTCTGAAATAGGAAAAATACTAAACAGTAATAAAAAAATCCGAAAATTTAACAAAAGATAGATCTACTCAATGTGAATCCATATCACTTTACAGATCTAAAATCGGATATAAGATGAGAGAAATATCATAACAGCAAGTTACCTTCTTGATTTTAACCACGATTTTAAAGCTTTAAAAACTCGATTTGATGTCTGATTTTTTTGACAGGGTTCCCGAGATCTAAAACCTTTGATTTTTCTACAGTAACTCAATAACTCATGCATGCATCACATATAAAAAAATCAGAAATAAACAATGAGTAATTCAATCCGAAATAACATTATCTTTACTGTTCTAAACCTAAAACACACAGAAATTTAAGAAACTTGGAAAATCATGCATTAACTAATGTAAATCAATAAAATAAACCATAAAACAGCAAATAAAAATTATTTCTATGCTGTAGAACGTAAAACAAACATGAATAAACCATGAAAATAAAATAAAAACAGGGAATCAATGGCTGGAATTTGATATCACCTTTAAAACATAGATTTAACCCATTAAAAGGGTAAATCATATATTTTATTGGTTAATAATGTAAAGAATCATATTAAAATCAATTCTAATGGATTAAAATCCCTGTAAATCATCCAAAACAGGGTTAGATCACCTTCTTGGATCGTTCTTGCTGATTCTTGATGGTTCTTGAGGTTGAATTCATGGTTTAATCCATGAAGGTGATGGTGCCAATGGCTAAATCATGCTTAAAACAATGAAAAATATTAAATAAAAACTAAAAATTAAAGAAAATAATTACCTTGAGGTTGCTGCAATGGATGAAGGGCTGAAGAGGAGAGAGAAGATCCAAGAATCCAATAGGAGAGAGATGGGAAAAATCGACCCCCCTTATGCATCTATTTATAATAAAAAAATTAGGTTTAAATTTTAACACTTTTGAAAATCTTGGACTCTCTAAGGGGGGCGATTTTGGTGTGAGTTTACCTAACTAACCCTAGCCTAGATTATTCTAATTAAGTCCTAATTAGCCCCTAGTTAAACCTAGAAAATCCCCAAATGTGGTGCCACTTGGCATTTTCTCACATTGGGTTTTTAAAACACCTTTAAAAACCTTTAAAAACACTAGTTTTAAAAACTAACTTTCAAAAATGAGTTTTTCAAAATGGTTTTGGCTCTTCTAAACCTCTAACACTAACCAAGACATCAACTAACCCTAGTCTAGCCCTGACTGACTCGAATATGGCACCACCCCGAGTGGGCCCTACTTGAGTTTTTACAAAAAGATGATTTTAAAACTTGAAATTGAAGGAGTTTTCAAAAAGGATTTTCAAAAGTAATCTTAAAATTAGAATTTTTGAAATGGCATAGGGTTCTAACTGAATTAGAATTCCTCTGGATATGGTGCCAACTGAGTGGGCCCACATCGAGTTTTAGAAATTTTGAAATAAACACTGAAAATGGCTTTGAAAAGGGGTTAAAATCGATATTTGAAATTCAAGATCTTTGAAAATAGGGTCTCAAGCGAACTGGAACTCCGGGTTAGAGTCCTGAACTCTTAGGACTCTGAGATTTTAGATTTTAAAAGCCAAATGAAAGAATTTTCAAAAGATTTTATCAAGAAATAATGAAATAAGTCAGAAAACACAGTCAGGGTTAGACTCCTAACTCAACCGAACTCTAAAGTAGAATCCTGAACTAACTGGACGATGTAAAATGACCTAAATTTTGAAAATAATCGAAAAAGACTGAAAATGGAAGTAAAACAGACTTAAAAACCAGACTCCTGACCGGATTAGGACTCTGAGACAGAGTCCTGATCGGACTGAAACTTTCAAAAATTTGAGAAATTTGATGAATAGAGGAATTCAGAAGCGACACCACCTCAATGGGTCTCATCTGTGAATTGAAATCGATTAAAATTTGAATTTGAAATGAATCCAGATTGTTTTCTGAGAAAATATTTCGAAATATAAAGTCCTGGGGTTGGAAAATGACAGAGTATTGAATAAAAACCCAGGTTTTGAAATTGATTTTGAAATAAAGCTTTAAAATTCAAATCTGGATTGAATGTTTTGAAATAGGAGTGCTGGATCTCGAAAATGAGATGCAATGACATGCAATGCTATGCAGAATACATGCAATGACATGCAAATGATCTGTAATGACTTATGAAATGGACAAACACTGGATGAGGGTGAAAATTTGGGGTGTTTACAAATGCGGAATCCATTCATCATTTCATTTATCTCTTACAGTTGATTCCTCATTTAAAAGGCATCAGATAGTATTTTATTTGTTCTAGTTTATCATATCTTGTTCATTTTCATACTGAATTTCGTTACATGTGATTATCCATGATATTTGTAAAGTTTACTTCTTGGATATCCTTCGTTTTAGTATCCCAGCTTGTTCATCTGTGATTGTCATTTCGATATTATCACTTTAATTCCTTGTTTGTATTAGATTTTCTACTCTGATAGTTTGGTTTTTCCCCTTTTCGTATATCAATTTCTTGTCCTCTGTTTAGATTGTCCGTTACAAGCGACTTCTTATGTGCATTCCTGGTTCCCTGTATTATTTTCCCAATTCATATTTGATTCCCTGTACATTGCACCATATATGTTTAAAATTTGTTGAACGATGGTATTTGGATGATCTTTTATCTGATTTTCATCTTATGCATCGTATCAATTTGAATACCTAGTGGTATTCACTCAACTGCACTGATTCGGTCCAGCAATTCTGGTTTGATACGGTGATAGGCATAAATTTTAACAGTAATCTCAATGAATGTCATATATGCCCTACCCCACCACAGCATACCGTTATCAGGATTTCCCCAGTACATAATGTACGTCCAGCATCAACCCATGCATCATTGCTCCATTTTTTATTTTACTGCTTACAAGGAAGTATCTCCATGATCTTCACCTAGCAACCTATACCCCTTCCTTGACAGCAATAAACCATAGGGAAGATGGGTCATTACAACACAAGTGATCATCACCTGAAAATTTCTAGTAGCCAGTTAAAATTCAGGGATATGCCAAAGTCTTAATGGTAATCAATGGTGGGAGAAAGCAAACTTTTGGAGTGAATAAAACGTGACACTGGAAGGTTTCTTTATAGCAATGAAGTTGGAAGGAGGGCTTACGAGCCCTCCTAAGGTTGAACAGTTGGTTTCTTTGATAAATCAGGATATAGTTCAAGGTAATGAGGCAAAATTGACATCGACATTAGTCCATTATGACAAACACCTTATCTGTTACACAGAATTGTAATTGCCTAAGATAGTTCATTTGATTAGGTGATGTGAAATCATTGGACAATTGGTTCCAAGAGGTTCAGAGTGGTGAAGTCAGTGGCATCGATATGCCAATGGAAAGCTAACGACTGTAGTTCCAGAAGCTCCCATGGGATCAAAGAGGGTTGGAATCATGTGGAATTGGGAATACTGTTTCATATCCCTTTTTTACATGAAAAATTTAAGATCCAGGGCCAAGCAAACTTGACTTCTGGTTGAGAAAATTGTGTTTGTGGAATCATCACAAGAGAAGCAAATTGAGCCCTCATCACTTGTGTCGTCGAATCCTGACTCATCAGTATCTCCTGATGTTATCCTCACCGTGTCAGCTCAACACCATGCTTGCACCCACAACACCCTTTGCTGGCATTCCTAACACAACACCCAATATTCTTTGCACTTGTACATTCACCCACCTAAGCACTCACAACAATATTCTGTATTGTTGTAAGCAGTTACAGCAATACGTTGCAATGTTGTAAACACTTATAGCAATGCTTGGCATTGCTGTGATATCCCAACACCCACAGCAATGCCTAGCATTGCTATAACTCCCCATCATTCACAAACATTAAACATCATTTCACATGTACCTTCACTCAGCCCTTGCAATGCTCTCATCTGCATTTGTACCCCATAGTTGTTGTGTTCACCATCTACTGTATTTCACCCACATACATATACTCTCATACCCATTTCTCCTATATGTATTTCCAGGTATATACCTTTCCTTCAATGGCACATGCGTGCATATATATATATATATGTGCATTTCTTTTATTAGCATTAGTATGTGTGTTTGTATATAACATCACATTTAGCCATATGTGTTTGTGACGTAATGCTTTCTATTGTCTTTGGCATTCTTGTTGTATGCTAACCTCCTTTGTTTCGTAGGAAATGTAAAAAAAAAAGAAAAAAAGGAAAAAAGGGAAAATTGTTTATTTCCTTTCGTAGCTTAGAAATTATAATTTCAATTTCAATTTCAATATTGTAATGGCTAGATCGTAATGAGAATTTGCATTCCTTGCACTAGATCATAATGTATGAGCAAGCACATCTTCTAGAATTTCACTTCATTTTCTCTTTTATTTCAAAAATTCACGAATGCGAACACGAATGACACGTGAACCATTCTAATAAAAGGTGATTAAATCCTAAGTTGACGATTTGCATCAATGGCCATAGTCAAGGTGTGAACAAAACTTAGGATTTTTATCATTTATGGAATAACATTGGATCCACACTGGATCTTTTTTCAAAAATCATTATATTTTTTTAAATATTTTCTTTCCTCATTAGAGTTTAACTTAAAATTAACTCAAAATATATATCAATGGCCATAGTCAGGATATATTGAGAGTTAATTTCATTTTAAACTCTATAAAGGCACCAAAATGTGTTTTATTCTTCACTTAAATTCAAATATGATTATTATATAATACATTTTATGACCATAGTCAGAAATGTATTATATCTTCAATCTTATTTCACTTAAAGAATGAAATATGTTTTTCAAACCCAATTTCAAATTATTTAATTCATTTCATCATTTAGGATAAAATTACATCATATTCTCAAAAAAAAAATTTCAAAATCCAAGTGATTTTGAGATATATTTTCAAGTATCTTCTTCATTTCTCAAATCAATCTTCAATTTCTATTTTCAATTCATCTTTCTATCTCACTTCAAAATTCAAAATTCAATTTCAAAGTCCAATTTGACTCTGAAATTTCAAATTCATTTCTATATTTCCAAATTCAAATCAAATTTCAAAATTCAATTCAACTTTGGAAATCCAAATTCATTTCCAAGATTCAATTTTAAATTCAAATTCCATACTCCAGATCATATTTCAAGGTTCAATTTAACTTTGAAATTCCCAGATTCTTCTTCTTCTTTTTAAATTTAAGTTTAACATCAAATTTTTTCTCTCAAGTACATTAGTATAATTAAAGATATGTATGAAGGAGTAGTAACCAATGTCCGCACTTGTGGAGGGGTGACAACCAATTTCCCGATAACGGTTGGGTTACATCAAGGATCTGCTTTAAGCCCTTTCCTATTTGCGATAGTGATGGATGAGCTTACGAGATCAATTCAAGAAAATGTACCGTGGTGTATGTTGTTTGCTGATGATATTGTTTTGATTGATGAGTCTAGAGCTGGGGTTAATGCTAAGTTAGAATTATGGAGACAGACATTGGAAGCTAGAGGTTTTAAGTTGAGTAAGAGTAAGACTGAATATATGGAATGTCGGTTTAGTAAGCAACGAAGTAGTGATGGGAGTGTAGTGAAGCTTGGTGAGCAAGATATACCGGTGAATGATTATTTCAAATATTTGGGATCCATCATTCAAAAGTATGGAGAAATTGATGGAGATGTAAATCATAGGATAAAGGTTGGGTGGATGAAATGGAAAAGTGCTACTGGAGTGCTGTGCGATCGTAGAATGCCATTGCGGTTGAAGGGAAAGTTTTATAGGACGACTATTAGACCCGCTTTACTATATGGTACGGAATGTTGGGCTGCCAAGAGACATCATATTCAAAAAATGAGTGTAGCTGAGATGCGGATGCTTAGATGGATGTGTGGAAATACAATAAAAGATAAGATTCGGAACGAAGAGATACGTAAGAAGGTAGGTGTTGCACCCATTGAAAATAAGATGCGAGAGAATCGTTTACGGTGGTTTGGACATATTCGGCGAAGACCTAATGATGCTCCAGTTAGAAGGTTGGAGAAATGGGAAAATATATTAGTTAAAAGAGGTCGGGGTAGGCCTAGGAAGACTTGGATGGAGATGATAGGAAAGGATATGAATGCTTTGAACCTCACCGAGGACATGGCGTTGGATAGAAATGATTGGAGGAAAAGGATTCATGTGGAAGACCCAAAATGAATTTCTTTTTTGGTTCATATCGCTGACCCCAATTGTTTTGGGATGAAGGCATAGTTGTTGTTGTTGTTGTATCAAATTTTTTCTTTATTTTCCAAAATCTCCAAAATTCTATCCAATTTCAAACTTTGAGTCTTGATTCTCAATTCAAAATCAAAGTTTTGAGATTGATTCTGAATCTCAAAATTTGATTTTTCCTAAGCTTAAAGCCCACTTTTAAACTCAAACCTGGATTTCCAAAATCCAGATTCATCTTCAAATTCCCATTTGGATTTTCAAAATCCAAATTTCATCTTGGATTCTAGATTTAGAACCCAATTCCACCTTTGATTCAAATTTTTAAATCCAATCCCATTTAGGATTCCAGATTTAGGATTCAACTCCATCTTGGATTCTAGACTTTGGATCCAGATCCATTTAGGATTCCAGATTTCGTATTCAATTCCGTCTTAGATTCCAGACTTGGGATCCAATTCTGTTTAGGATCCCAGATTTCGGATTCAACTCCATCTTGGATTCCAGACTTCAGATCTAATACCATTTACGATCCTGGATTTTGGATTCAAATCCATCCTGAAATCCAGATCTAGAATCCAATTCTATTTTCAAATTCTACCTAGGTCCAAGATCCATTCTAGCTTCAGATTTTAAATCTGGAATTCAATCCCATTTCAAAATTTCCATCTCAAATTCGAATTCTAGATTCAAAATCAAATTCAAAGTCCATTCTGACTTTGAAAGTTCATCTTTACTTCAAAGATTCTATCTCAAGTTTCAAAATCTCTTTTTCTCGTATTTTCTCAAAGTTCAAAGTCCAATTTCTAAACTCAGATTATTCCAAGACTTAGAACTTCAAATCTTCTTCCAAATCTATTTCAAAATCCAAGTTAGATTCAAAATCTAACTTTTTCAAACCAATTTCAAACCTTTGAATCATTTCTTCACTCCATTATCAAATTTATTTCAGAATCACTTGGAAAATTCTGAATTTCTAAAACTATTTTCTCAAAAGCATACATTTCTGCATTCATATTGCGCAAGCATGATTCTTTGTGCATTTTTAGAATAAATTCTTAGATGATATTTTAGGCAAAGCAAAAGGCATAAATTCGATCTTTGGTTTGATTACATCTAGTAAAGGCACCAGGAATGGTCGAACCTCGTACCGACGAGTGAATCCCATCTCTCCATTTTTCCCACAAATTTTTAAAACGGAGGCGAGTAATTTTTAAAGCATTTTCAAAATTAAGGTCAAGTGAGAACTTTGCAAAAGAGTTCCTCTCTCTTCTTTCTTTTCTCTTTTCTCTTCTCTCTTCTTTTCTGTCTTTTGTTTCCCCTTTAAAAAGGGAAATAGAGGTTAAAAAGGAAAAGAGAAGGAAGAAAAGGAATGCGAGAGGAAAATTTTTGCAATGATCACAATGGGTGGGCAGGATAATGGAATATGGATGGCTGCATATGGAGCATGGCAGTGAACAAGAGAAATGCAGCAGGATACATGGTATGGATGGGCTGGATGTTGTGAAGTGAAGGTGGTTGTGACATGCGAATATGGGTGAAAAAAGGTGCTTTGGTGGGTGCAACAGTGTTTAACAGGGCTGCTGTGAAGGGTTGGTAAGTAGCAGGCTATGCTAGTAAAAGGGTGACTAATAGTCGGTGAAAGAGTGGATTTGCAAGGGGTGTAAGTGCTTAACAGGTGTTAGGTAATGGAGGACTTGTTCCTACAAAGTGAGTGGCAGAAAGGAAGCAATGTGGTAGCTGGATAGTTGCAGGGGGGTAGTGCAGATGCAAATGGGTGTTGTGATATAGGCATGACGGATATGTATAATGCATAGATGATATGCAACAGGGTGTGGTATGGATGCAGCAGATGAACACTATGTGCAAGTGCAAGTGATGGAAATGTGGGATGCAGCAAAAAAAATGAATGTAACGAAGTGGGTATTAAGTGCAGGGATTAGTGGTGAAGACATAAGAAATGGCATGCTAAGCAACACATGAAATGAAAGTGATTGCTCTTGTTAATGGATGCTGAAGCAACTGATTTCAGGTCCACATCTTCAAACACCTTGACTGTTGTAACCGCAGGCTTGCCCTGCGTAAGTGTTCCAGTCTTGTCAAATCCCATCTAATGAACTTTTTGAGCCCTTTCTAGAGCATCTTCGCCTTTTATAAGAATTCCATGATTAGTCCAAACACCAGTTGCCATTATGACTGTAGTTGATGTAGTCAATCCAAATGCACAGGGGGACAGAGCATAAAAAGAAAAGAAAAAGAAAAAGTGGTTAATGGAGATGATAATGTGTTGCGGGTGCTAAGAGAGTGCAGTTGTTGTGTTGAAGTGCATTGGCGCGACAGGGAGGTATTGCACACGCTATACACGTGGGGTGTTGATGATGTCGCAACCAAAGTTGGCGAAGTCTTGCCACTTGAGCAAGTGCAGCAGTATTTGAATGACACAATGCTTTAGGTAGGAGGGCTTATAGCAGTGGTGATCTTTCTAATCCAACGGGAAGTCTCTTATGATGGGGGCTTGCTAGACTTGCTTGAAGGGAAGCTTGTTGTAGTTGTTGTGGTAGAGGTAACAGAAAGCATCCGAAGTTGCGACTGAATATTACACGAGTATAGGTTGAGTTAGGGGGGGGGGGTGTAAATGAAGATGGAGTTATGGGAAACACCATGTAGGTAGCACATGAGATTAGTACAATAAGCAGTGTTGAGCAGAACATCTATTGATGATCTCTGCTGACAAAACGCTTATGTAAAGAGACCACTTCAGGTCTGGAGGAGAGGTAACTAAAGATTCTCAAATAGAAAACCATTATTCATATCAATAGCAGTTGATATAAGAACACCATGCGTCACTGACACGGGTATCCTGCCAATCCAACGTGTTATATATCGGATCAACTCGAATGTGTAATGCCCTTGCAGACATGACTTCTTAATGAATATTCATTGTGATTCACACAGAATTTATGATGAATATGCCCAAGAGATGCCAATGCATGAAAATTCATCAATCTTTCTGATAAAGGCCATACCATGTCCAAGATTGTTCTTCCTCCCTGTATCCAGCACCATGATTCAACCAATCAATTCTCTATCAATATAACAATATTTCTAAGACCTGACTCAAACATTCCTAGGTTAGTCAACTTCATGATCCTTTTTACGCTCCCTTGTCAAAAGTACCAAAAAAATGGGAGTGAAATCTGATGTTCTATTATCATATGGGGATCTATAACAAATCCCGTGACATATGCTAGAGGAGGCAGTATCCTTTCTCTATTGATCGATAGGCAAAGATCACCTGTACATGTTGTAAGGTTGGGTTCACTACTCCCTTTTCCCCTTTCCCTTTTTTTTTTGGAGTGACACTCACCCGGATATCTAAACCCAAAGAGAATATGCACAATGCTGAAGCAATGAGAATATAGGGAGTAATGATTGCAGAAATCAAACACACCACCTCAATGATTCTAAAAACAAGAGTTAACTGGGCCATCGTGTGATATTTTATCAACACCACCAACGTACCTGGATTTTAACCAATATGATCCTAACTACTCTAGTGGGCACCCTTCTGCAAAACTCTAGGACCCTTCCTGCAAAGATCTGATTCAAGCACAGATGCATACTAAAACAGAAAAGAGATGTTTTATGAACAGTAAGAAGCAGAGAGGAATATTCACAGCAGAATGTGTTGAGATACGAATAGAGAAGAACGTATCATAGCAAAAGAAAAACCATGAGAAACAAACGATTTGGTGTCATGAACTAAGCTATTGTGTACATATGAACGATGTGATATAGAATGAACTAAGACAGAGTTCAAGGGTTTGATATTAATAAAATGAGGTGCTAAAAGGTGATGTTAACAAATCAATCATACAGAAGATGGTGGAGCCTCAACCATTATAAAGACAATTGTGTGGCTCATGCTGGGAAGATGCAATATGCGTAAATGCATATGGAGAATTTTAATAAGCTATCATAAAGAAGAACGCTGATGATGCAAAGTCCATCTGGATTGTGTAAGTGAAACACGATGGATCATGTCCTAAAATATTTGTAGATGCAGTGAGCCTCAATTGCGATGAGTAACCAGTGAAATAAAACGGATGGGATAAAATGAAACTAACACTCGTAATGTTAAAACAAGTAAAATTGACTACTGAAGCATATGTAATGGATCGAAATAACTCATAAAAAATGAAATTCAATGATGAAGAAAATGCACGACAAACGAATTATGAGTGATACAAAAATGCTTTTCATCGATGATTATAACCATGGGTAATCCACGAGATTAATGGAAGACCACTGCTAGGGTAAACCCGATCTGATACTAGATCAGATCGAATGTTACCATGAAGATTACTTCCATATATAGGATTAACTTAGCTAATGAAATGATACTACCAAATGCTACAACAGAGATAAACGTATATCTAAATCCATAAATGTGAATTCAAAGAAACAGATGGATCGGGTGATGCCATGCTAAATCAGAACATAGGGTCGGAAACCATAGCTATGTGATAAAAAAAAAGATAAATGTGAACACACAGGCATCGATAACAGATTACGGGGATTCAAACAAATCCGATATAATTTGGAATATAAAACCAAGAAACCAAAAATGCAGATAATAACACACCCAAACGGGTCATGAAGAAGGAAATGGGGATCAAAATAAGAAATCAAAATGGAAGTAATAATTGAGAATCAACAAGAAAATTGAACTGAGATTATCGGATTATTGAATCTGATAGCATGAGCAGAACAAAAGTAAATCGCAGAACAAGCAAAGAAAATAAAACAAAAGTATGAAAAGAAATGTCGAAATTAGGAAATTATGTTTGTTGTTGCACAAGAGAGGGATTGATGTTGCTATAAAATACCCAACACAACTCAGTGGTGCGTTAATGGGGGCCAAACGAAAAAATGAGAAATGAGCAGAAAGTTCAGAGAAAATAAAAGAGGAAGAAAAGGTACTCACTGAAGCGTTGTAGGGGCTTTGAAATAATCCCTTCGAAAGGGGGAAGAAGCGCTACTGTAGGATTCTTCTTCAGAGAACCAGAGAAGGGAAAGTGCTAAGAGGGAGAAGAAGGGATTGCTCGATGTGGCTCATGCGGGATCGGATGCGAATGAATAATGGTGATCAATGGGAGATGTAATGGATGGATTGTTTCTGCCTCTTGATGTTTGTTTATATAGGGAGGGGCAATAGGATCGAGAAGAAGAGAAGTGGGGTGATCGAAGGGTGGTTTGTGAAGGAAGAGGCAGGAGAAGCAATGATCGCCCTTCGATCCTCTGCGACGGTTTTTCAAGAAAAAACCGTTGCAAATTTTGCAACAGGGGTCCTTCTGTTTTTTTAGAAATTTTCAAAACGACGGTCATTTTCAAAAGGTTTTTCTAAAAGGGGTTTTAACAAAGACAATTTTCAAAAGAAGGGTTTCTAAAACCATTCTTTCGTATTTTCTTTTTCTGTTTTGATTTTTTTGTTCTTGTTCTTTATATTTTATATTTTTTTGTGTTTTTGAAGTAAAAACTCTGAAAACTAAAGGATTTTAAACTAATTTTGCAAAATTCAAAAATATTTACAAAAGAAGGGTTTTTCTGAGAATCCGGGTTAAACTTTAGGAATTTCTTCAGAAAACGGGTTTGGATCCAAGGTTTCTTAGAAAGTATTCGAGTTTTGAACGTCAAATTGAGGAATATAGAACAGTGGATCAAAAACTATTTTTGTATTTTTGTAATTTCAATTTGAAAATTGGATTAACAGGGCTCAAAATTGGATTCTAATACTGAATCCGGATCTGAAATTGAGTCAGATATAGAAAATGGATTTGATTGCAGTAAAACCTGAGAAATAAACTAGAATTTAGATTGAAACTGACTCAATTATTCAGAAAATGGAGGCCAGGGGCAAAAAGGGATTTTTTATAAAATTTTGAAAATTTTGGGGTGTTCATAGATGCCCCTCTTTGCTACTAAGCCGGTTGAAAACCGAGCTTAGTGGCAAAGAAAACACTCCAAATTTTGAAAAATGCCCCAATCAGAAGATCTGAACTAGGTGTGGAAGAATTTATTTTGAAATCATTATTCTCAGGCTTAAAACCTTATCCTGAATGGCTTTGGAGAGATGAAATCCTCAGAAATGATATGACTGGATAACATAAATGAGGAAATTGTGATGGGACTTTGGGTGAAGATCCTGAAATGGTAAAAGTGTGAATTTTGATCATGTCTCATGAGTGAGACAAGATAAGCTTTTTGGAATGAATCAGGTTTAGCCCTTAACCTGGATGAGACGAAGATATACCAAGATGAATTTCAAGTTCTACCCTCATCTGAATGGGAAAAGAATACATGAAGACCTTGATGGGACATTTTTTAGAAAAATGCCTCGTGAGATGAAGCTCAGGTACAATCCTTTCCAGGATGGATATGAAGAGCATGGATTCCACAATAGGGAAAACCATGATGGAACTGGGAGAACTACCTCATCAAAATAAGGAGCCTCGTCGGAACGAGGCTCAGGTTTAACCCAAACCTGAACGAAAGATGCCTCGTGGAGCGAGATTCAGGCTTAACCCTTAACTTGAAAGGGACGATATTTTGAGAAGCGAGGTTCAGGCTTAACCCTTATCCTGAAAGGGATGATACCTCGAGGAGGGAGGTTCAGGCTTAACCCTTATCCTGAAAGGGACGATACCTCGAGGAGGGAGGTTCAGGCTTAACCCTTATCCTGAAAGGGACGATACCTCAAGGAGCGAGGTTCAGGCTTAACCCTTATCCTGAAAGGGATGATACCTCGAGGAGCGAGATTCAGGCTTAACCCTTATCCTGAAAGGGACGATACCTCAAGGAGCGAGGTCCAGGCTTAACCCTTATCCTGAAAGGGACGATACCTCAAGGAGCGAGGTCCAGGCTTAACCCTTATCTTGAAAGGGATGATACCTCGAGGAGCAAGGTTTAGGCTTAACCCTTATCCTGAAGGGGACAATCATACGGAATCCTCGAATGAAGAAACCATGATGGGACCTTCAGAGTTTGGATAAACAAATCTGAGAGGGGATTGCAAAAGGACGAAAATGGGGGTCCCTAATGCTGGAAAAGGGATTGATCTTGGCGTCTCATTGCTAAGACTGAAATAACTTTTAAAATAGGTGACCTTTTGTGATTCAGGTTTTAGCCTTTATCCTGAGTGAGACAATACCTTGAGGGGCGAGGTTCAGGCTTAACCCTTAACCTGAAGTGGATACAGAATCCTCGAAGAGTGAGAAAACTGTGATGGGGCCTCTGGATTTTGCACAATAAATCCAAGAGGGGTTTGCAAAAGGAGAAAAATGGGGGTCCCTAAAGATGGAAAAAGGATTGATCTTGGGCGTCTCATTGATGAGACTGAAATAGCTTTTAAAACAGATGACTTTTTGCAGAAAGTTTAGGTTTAACCTTTATCCTGAGTGGAAACTTTCTATGGCGGGACAGTGGGGAACACAGGGAAGTATGCAGATCCGAGAACCTAGGCACTCAGATCAAATAGAAGGGAAGGACTTTCCAGTCCTAATGAGGAACAACGTCATGATATGTCAAAATGAATATCAAGTTCTTGCTTCATGTTGGGATAACCAGAAAATATTGCCAATAAGATGCCAAAAATTATAGTTGATTCAGAATGATTGAATTGTGCTCATATGTGTGAAAACATTACCTCTTTCTACCTAGAGTATTAATTCCAATTGGGCTAATTCTATATAATCAAGAATCAAATTCAAATTTGTTGTTGTTAAGTTTCTTCAAGGAAGATATCAATTTCCTTGATATGAAAAGAGAGGAAATATTCTTAGCTTCATAAAAGCAATTGAATGGAATGATATTGATAGAAGAATTTTACATAGATAAAGATGATTCCTGGCAGTTTGATATCCTGGGGCTTTTCCCATAATGATCTTTTTGGCACTCTTTTTGAGACATTGAGCTTTCTTGGGTTTCGGAGAGAAGTTTATTACATCATCCTCCATTTTGGAGATGTCCTGACTTTTCTTTTTTCTGAGAAGGGTACGTCACAAACTTCTTCATCTTAGAGATGCTCCGATCCTTCTTTTTCTCAGGAATTATATTAATGATATTGTTTTTTGGGTTGAGAATCTTTTGATGATAGCAGAAATCAAATATCCTTTAGGGTTTGTCTAGAGGTTCATCGCATTCGCCTTCATCTTAACGGTGATCTGAACTTTCCCTAGAAGGATCCGTTACAAACTTCTTCATCTCAGAGATGATCCAAATCTTCTTTGGCCCCGGGGGTCTAAACTCATCCACTAGCCTTCAACTCGACGATGATTGAGAGATCTCTTTTGCAGATATTTGATTGCAGCTTAAATGGCTGAGGAGATATGAATTGAGTGAATTCTTTTTATCGCTCTTGATATTTTCACTGCCTTACTGCCAGAAGAATGGTCTTTAAGAATGTGTCATAGCTATCATCAATATCAATTCACTTATGGCTTTTCAACATCATTGAATTTTCCTTTGTTGGTCATATCGAAGATTTTTCTTCATCCTCTTGGTTGACCAACAGAAAAAGCTTGAATTCTCTTCTTTTTTAGCAAAAGTTGTCCTTTTGGAAACAAAACTGAAGGTAGTTGGAGGTAATTTTTTTTGTGCAATAAAAGCTTTGAGATCAACAACTGTTTTTGGTAGCAAATTGGCAAAATGTTCTAGAGATCTTTAATGAAAGGAATTGCTTGATATCGAATCGACACATCTGTGACAAAATTCTCCTCTCTTTTTCCCCAAAAAGAGAGACTCAACTTGGCCCTTACCTGAATGGGAAATAGAAAATACTCCTCTCTTCCCTAAAAAGGAGGTGTTTGCAAAATGGAACTTTCGAAGAGAAATTAAGTTTTCGTCAAAACTCCCTATCTCTAGGCTTCTCTTATGGAAAGGCGGCCGAAAAACAAAGTTGAAAAAGTATCACAGATGAACGAGTCCATAACACTCTCCCTAAAAGAGGGTCCTCTGTGAAGGGGGTGGCCAAAATGAGAAAATTGGGGGCCACAGAAGAAAACGGGGTTCTGTCGAAGCTCTCCCTAGAAAAGGGTTCCTTTGTGTAAAAATGGGTTGTTGTTTTGCAAACATTTCACAAAGAAACGAGTCCCTTCAAACTCTTCATGTAGAAAGGGTTCTTGCGAACGATAAAAATGGTTGCATGCGAAAGGAACGAGCTCCCTCGAACTCTCCCTAGAAGAGGGTCCTTCGTAAGAGAAAATGATTGATTTTTTATAGAATGGTAACCCCAAGGTTGGAATTGAGATTTAGAACTGGAATTATGATGAACGGTTAGCGCAAAGACTGAACCTATGAGGCTAACTGATCATTCAGCCAGACACTAGCACGAGCGATAGATGTACTAGTACGAGCACTGGATTTTAAAAATATACCAGTACGAGCACCGGATTTTGAAAATGCACCAGTACGCGCACTGGATTTTTGAAGATGCACCAGTACGAGCACTGAATTTTGAAAATGCACCAGAACGAGCACTAGATTTTTGAAAATGTACCAGTACGAGCACTGGTTTTTTTAAAGTATACCAGTACGAGCACTAGGTTTTTAAAAATGCACCAGTACGAGCACAGGGTTTTGAAATGTACCAGTATGAGCACTGGATTTTGAAAGTATACCAGTACGAGCACTGGATTTTTGAAAATATACCAGTATGAGCACTGGATTTTTAGAAAAGCGACTGACAATCTCAAGATATTTGGAAATCGAAGCGAGAATGATTACCGGGGTTTCAGGATTATCCCTTATCCTGAAGGGAAAAGAAAATACCTTGACAACCGAGGTTCAGGTTTGTCCATTAACCTGAGAGGGAGTGAAAACCCGAGTCGGAACCCGGACTTTCAACCGAAAAATAGTCCAACTTGAGCATTGGATCAAAAAGGGGAAGTCCGAGTCGGAACCCAGAACTCCAACAAAAGAGATAAAGAAAAGGGAAAGTCCAAGTTTGGAACTTGAATTTTCAATGAAACGATTGATTCCAATGCGAGCGTTGGATCCAAAAGGAAGTTCGAGTCGGAACTCGGAACTTCAAAAATAGAAGATAAAGGGAAAACCCAAGTCCAGAACTCGAATTTTTAAAGGAAAATTTTGGTCCAATACGAGCATTGGATCCAAAAGGAAGTCCGAGTCCAAACCCAAAACTTCAAATGAAATATAAAAGGGAAAAACCCGAGTCGGAACCCAAATCTTAAAATAAAAGATAAAAAAAGGAAAACCCATGTTTGAAAACTTGAATCTTCAAAGCAACGATTGGCTCTAACACGAGCGTTGGATCCAAAAGAAAGTTTGAGTCGAAACCCGGAACTTCAAATGAAAGACAAAAGGGAAAAACCCGAGTCGAAACCTGGATCTTAAAATAAAAGATAAAATAGAAAACCCGAGTTTGAAAACTCGAATCTTCAAAGCAACGATTGGTTTCAACGTGAGCGTTGGATCCAAAAGAAAGTCTGAGTCAGAACCTGAAACTTCAAACGAAATACAAAAGGGAAAAACCTAAGTCGGAACCCAGATCTCAAAATAAAAGATAAAATGGAAAACCCGAGTTTAAAAACTTGAATCTTCAAAGCAACGATTGGTTCCAGCACGAGCGTTGGATCCAAAAGGAAGTCTGAGTCAGAACTCGAAACTTCAAACAAAATATAAAAGGGAAAAACCCGAGTCGAAACCCGGATCTTAAAAATAAAAGAATAAAAAAAAAAACCCGAGTTTGAAAACTCGAATCTTCAAAGCAACAATTGGTTCCAACACGAGCGTTGGATCCAAAAGGAAGTCTGAGTCGAAACCCAGAACTTCAAATGAAATATATAAGGGAAAAACCCGAGTCAAAACCCGGATCTTAAAAATAAAAGAATAAAATAGAAAACCCGAGTTTGAAAACTCGAATCTTCAAAGCAACGATTGGTTCCAACACGAGCGTTGGAACCAAAAGGAAGTCTGAGTCGAAACCTGGAACTTCAAAGGAAAGATAAAAGGGAAAAACCCAATTCGGAACCCGGATCTTAAAAATAAAAGAAAAAATGGAAAACCCGAGTTTGAAAACTCAAATCTTCAAAGCAACGATTGGTTCCAACACGAGCGTTGGATCCAAAAGGAAGTCTGAGTCAAAACCTGAAACTTCAAATGAAATATAAAAGGAAAAAACCCGAGTCGGAACCCAGATCTTAAAAATAAAAGAATAAAATGGAAAACCCGAGTTTGAAAACTCGAATCTTTAAAGCAACGATTGGTTCCAACATGAGCGTTGGATCCAAAAGGAAGTCTGAGTCAGAACCCGAAACTTCAAACGAAAGATAAAAGGGAAAAACCCGAGTCGGAACCCGGATCTTAAAAATAAAAGAATAAAATGGAAAACTCGAGTTTGAAAACTCGAATCTTCAAAGCAACGATTGGTTCCAATACGAGTGTTGGATCCAAAAGGAAGTCTGAGCCGGAACCCGAAACTTCAAACGAAAGATAAAAGGGAAAAACCCGAGTCGGAACCTAGATCTTTTGAAAAGAAAAAGGGAAAAATAAAAGTCTAAGTCGGAACTTAGATGGGAAAGAAATAATTCTAACCCGGAAGTCGGATCTTGGAGGGATGGACAAAAGTTATGAATTGACTCTGACGATCACGACAAAGATGGGGGATTTATTCAAGATTCTTGACCCAAGATGGTCTAAGATTTGAATTATTTGTGATGTCTTCAAGATTATCCCTTATCCTGAAGGAGAATAGAATAAAGATTGATAAGAATTGGGGAATTTATGGGAAATAATTCAGGTTTATCCCTTAACCTGAAAGGGACATACCTCGAGGAACGAGGTTCAGGTTTAACCCTTAACCTGAAGGGGGAAGGAAAATTGACAAAAAATGATGAAAAATTAATAAAATTTGATAAAAAATTTATAAAAATTGATGAAAAATTGATAAAGATGAATAAAAATTGATAAAACTAATAAAGATTGACAAAAAGATTAATGAAAATCGATAAAATTGAAGAAAAAGAGTTTGTCTGATCCTGCCTGCATGTGTTGAAGAGAAGACGAATGTATGTACAAAATAAAATGCCCCAGTATTATGGAGAAGAATATTAGAATGATAGAAGATCATTGTTTATTGAAGATGGCTCTTTGAAGAATACAAAGGCTAGAATGGACATTTCAAGTATAAAACTTCTTCAGATGCAGAGCATTGATAGGATCTAGCAATTCTACCCCATCTGTGTTGATCAGACGATATGAATTGCGAGGCAGCGCTTCCTTAACCACATAAGGGCCTTCTCAATTGGGTGACTACTTGCCCCGTGGGCGATGTTTGAGATGAGTTGTTGATCTGAGTACTAGATCATTAACTCGAAATTTCCTCTCAATGACAGACTTGGCATAGTGTCGAGATATCCTCTAACGATAAGCTTGAGCATGTTCTGCCGCCTTGAGTCTTTTCTCGTCCAACAAGTCAAGTTGTACCAACCTCTGTTGCTGATAGTGATCGAGCGGGAGTTCTATGAGCGATGTAAATTTGAATGTCGGCTTCTGAACGTGGAGAGGTAATACTACCTCGGTCCCGTAAATAAGTTTTGAAGGGGTAGCATTGGTTGGAGTCCGAATGGTGGTTCGGTATGGCCAAAGTGCATCGTGCATCTTCTCGTGCCAATCACGACCTGTTTCCACAGTTCTTTCCAAAATGCGGATCATGATCTTGTTGGTGGCCTCTACCTGACCATTCTCTTGAGGATAATAAGAAGTCGAGAAGTGATGATGAATTCTGAACTTCGAACAGAAGGTCTTCATCTGCTCATTCTTGAAATGGCTGTCATTGTCAGACACAATATCATGTGGTACACCGAAACGACAAAGAAGGTTCTTATGAATAAAAGAAACTACATGTCAGCCTTCTACCATTCGCAGAGTTACAACCTCGATCCATTTGGTGAAGTATTATGTAGCTGCAAGAAAATATTTGTGGCCATTAGAGATAGAAGGAGTAATCAGACCCACCACGTCAAAGACCCACATTGAAAAAGGCCAAGGAGAAACCACAGACTGCAAATATGTGGTTGGCACATGAATAGAAGGTGCGTGTATTTGACATTTGACGCACTTCCTCACAAAACGATGGCAGTCCTGCTGCATGGTTTTCCAGTAATATCCTGCCCGGATGATCTGCTTGACGAGTGTCTGGTAGCCGACATGGCCACCACAAATTCCCTTGTGTGCCTCTTGGACAACTTTCATGGCCTCATCCTTGTCTAGGCATCTGGAATACTCAGAACTGAACCCACGACGGTAGAGGGTATTGGCAAGGATAAAATAGTGGGCTGACATGCGATGGATCGCACATTGCTCCTTTCTTGGCATCTCTGGTAGAAATTCACTGGTTTCAATAAAATCTTTGATGTCTTGGAACCAAGGCATCTCTTTCTGAGTGGCTTGGTTTACTTGCTCAGCTGAAATGAAGGCAGGTTGATCAAGTCTGTCAATCTCGAAGGCACGGCAAGATTCACTATCTTTAAACGACAAAATGGAGCACAGACAGGCTAAGCCATCGGCTATATGATTGTATTCTCTTCTGATATGGTTAAGTTGAAATTCTTCAAAATTGCCTACGAGAGCTAAGGCAATCTTCTGATAAGGGATCAATTTTGAATCTTTGACTTGCCACTCAGCGTTAACTTGACTAACAACAAGCAACGAATCGCCGAAGGCATGTACTCTTTTGACATTGAAGTTTTGCAGAATCTTGAGGCCTTGTATCAGAGCTTCGTACTTGGCCATATTATGGGTACATTGAAAGTTGAGCTTGAGAGAATAAGGGATCATCTCTTTTTCGTGAGTAATCAATAAGATTTTGATCCCTATGCCAGACATATTACTATCTCCATCAAAGAAAAGGATCCAAACTGGGGACTCTTGAACGCTGCAGATACGATCATCGAGAAAATCGTCTTTTGCCTTGATCTCTTCTGTCAACGAAAAATCTGCCAACTGATCTGCGATAGACTGGCCCTTGACCGACTTCTGAGACACATACTCTAAATCATACTGCATCAGGAAAACTTGCCATTTCCCAATCCGTTCAGTAAGGAAAAGTTGCTCAAGAATGTATGTTATCATCGCAAAATTTATCTCCTCTCTTGCGAGAGAAACGAATTTCGCGAGTCAAACTCGACCAAAGTTTTAAAAATTTAATTTTGAAAATTACTCGCATCCGTTTTGAAAATTTGCGGAAAAATTCCATGGAATGGGATCCGCCTGTCGGTACGAGGTTCGACCGTTCCTGGCGCCTTTACCAGGGGTAATCAAACCAAGGATCAAATGTGTGCTTTGACTAAGTTAAATTATCTAAATTATGCTCTATTTTCCTAGAATGCACAAAGAATCAGGCTTGTGCTATAGGATTTTGAAAATAATACAAGTTTTGAAAGAATGATGTTTGCTTGGAAAATTTGAAATGTACTTGGAAAATCATTGGAAAAATACTTGAAATTGGGATTCCTGGGAAAATCATTGAGCTTCACTGAAAATCAGAAATTTACATTGGAAAATGAATTCTTAGGAAAAACTGGGAAATCTGAGAAAATCGATTTTGAGATTGGAAACTTGGAATTGAGAATATAGAAATCTTGATTCTGAACTTGGAAAATACTTTGAAATCTCATTTGAAAATTCAAAATCCTGAGAAAATCTTGAGAAAAATGATTTCTGAAAACTAGGGATTTTGAAATTTGAGAACTTTAAAACAATGGAAAATCTTGATTAGAACTTGGGAAATGCTTTGAAATGTCATTTGAAAACTCAGAATTCTGAGAAAATCCAATCCTGAGAAAGCCTTGGTAAATCCTTGAGAAAATTGATTTTTCTGAAATTGAAATTGGAAAATGAATTTGAAAATAATGCAATTTGAATGATATGAATGAATGAATATGAATTTGAAAGGGAATTTCATTGAGGAATTGGGAAATCCTTTTGAAACTTCAAAAATGCAGTGCATTTTTGAAGTTAGCCTAAGAGTGTAGGTTGAATGTGGCTAATATGAAGATCATAAATCTTGGTTTTCTTCATATTCTGACTATGGTCATAAATATGAATCACACCGAGTTTATAAACTTCATAAGAGCTTGTGCACATGTCAATCATAGTGGATTTGATAAAAAAATGTGCATATGCATCATATAACAGATATTGGAAATTGCAGAAATTTAAACTATATGCAATGCAGTCCTATTCTAAGCAGAAAATGTAACTCTTACTCCAAATTATTACATTGCTTTTCTACATTGAATTGAAAAAAACAAATAAATAAAATGCCTAAGTCTTCCTCTTGAATGTTCCTGCAAAACTAGAAAACAATGTTAGCACAAAAATGTAGGTTTTTCTGAATTTATCCAAAAATATGTGAAATTATCAGATATTATTTATATATAAACCCAAATCCATACCCCCTTTGATATAAACATGATAAATAATGAATAAATTTCTAAAATAAGCTTGGAAATTCGAAATTGGGGTCAGAATGACCAAAATGCCCCTCATGACCTTGAAATCAAGGTTTTCTGAAAGAATTTTTGTAAAATTTGAAATTTTGAAAATCAAATGAAATAAATCAAACATAATATGATGAAATATGATGATATGCATGAAAATTTATGGAATTAGAAATTGAAATTTTGAATATTAGGTCAAAATGACCAAAATACCCCTAAAAACAAGTCTATGGCCTTGAAACCAGGGTTTTCTCAAATGAATTTTGCAAAAATGGAAAGTATGAAATGAAAATGATATTTAAATTAACCCTAATATGATATGACATGCTTATTTACATGAATAAAACCCTAAAATGGCGAAAATATCATAAAATATCAAATTTAACTTGATTTTCGCCTAATTTTGCTTCTGAATTTAAAGATAAACTAACATATAAAGCAAATGAACTTGGAATTGATCCAAATTTGGCATGGACACCTAGACTAACCCTAAAAACATAATGGAGCTCGAAAATTTATTTTTTTTGTATTTTCTTGATATAGAAAATAGCTAAAATCCTAAGAAAATCAAAATTTTGCCTAAAATGCTGATTCTAAAGGAGGTTTTGGATATAAAACTTAAATAAAATTTTTCCAAATTTTATGGGGTGACAGAGGACAGTATGGCAAAGATTTTTGCCTTTTACACTTTCTGGTTTTGATCTATGGTCGGAGGTATACATCTCCGGCAAGTCGGATCGGAATCCGGCAACTCTAGGATTTAGGGAAAACAGACAGGTTTCGGAAGAAAATGTGGGGAAAATAGCAGAATGATGGGGAAAAGGCTAAAATTATGGTAAAATGTCCCTGAGAGACATAGAAAAAAATAATCTTTTCACATCGTTGGTATTAGGGTTACGGTTTGGAAAAGGGCACACTGTTATCAGAGACCTAAATCTCTTAAATTTCTGGATATTAGAATCTGTCAGACAGAAAAGAACATATTGGGAAAAATACTGAAAAAATTCAAAAAATTCCTAAATTTTGGGAAATGACAGAAAAATGGGTTAGAAACAACTTTTGTGTTGAAAGTTTTTGCAGACGGGCTACGGGTTGAGCGGACTTAGTGCATTAGAATCTGTTTATACCCTGACAAAGGAAAATCAAGATTTTTTCATAGGCCTAGGAAAATCGATTTTTGACAGAGGGTAAATATGCTTGTACAGATCTCAAAATTTCCAGATCATTATTAGATTTCATCATAAATCCACTGTGATTTTTTTTAGGATGATTTGAATCCCCCACAAGGGAGAATCTGAATGTTCTTGTCTGCTAAAACAGAAATTGAAATTTTTGGGAGGGTTCAAAACCCACTGCAGAATATGATTTATTTAATAAGATTTTAAAACCCGAATTAAAGCATACTTTTAGCAGGAGATCAAGAACATGTAAATCTATCTAATATAAAAATTTTAATATCTATTGAAGACAATACTAACATGGAATAACAACTGGACTCTTACGTATAAATGAAAACCTAAGTTAAACACTTAATAAAGGCAACATTAAGTGTTTATGAAGTGACCAAAATATTCTAAATGCAACATAAAGAATGAAATCTATACGAAAGTAGGAAAATAAACAAGAATAAAAGGAGGTATGATTCATTTTAATATTGGCTCTCAAGATGAGGGACTCGATCCCATTGGTGGATGAATCCCATTATCCATATAGCCTCGATAAACAAGGTGATTATTGCATTTACTTGATCTAAAAAAAATATATTCATATGATTGCAAATCTGATCCTTAGTTTAGTTCCATAACATTCATACGAAAGGGAAATCTAAAGGTCCCTAGTCTACGAATTCCATGGATGAACATCTTAGGGGCTTTACCAATAACCGATGAGAATCACAAAAAAAAAAGAGAATAGTGGCTCACCTTGGAGTTTCGACGGTAACAAACGGAGTTGCGGCAGTGAGGATGGACTATAGCGCCTTTAGAAGCAAGCTTGGTGTCTTGCTGGACTTCATTCCAAGGTGGGCGGCTTGTAGTTGTCCACGGAGGCTGGGCAATGGCTACATGCTGAGCGTGGATTTGAAGGAAGGCATTGTGGGGATAGTGGCTGCAAAGGAGATGCTTGCAGTGAAGCTGGAAACTTGGTGGAGATGAGGGCGTCAACTATAGCAAGGTGGTGGTGCTGGAAATTTGGAGGAGGTGAGGGCATCAGCTGTAGTAAGGTGGTGTTGCTGGAAGTGATAGTTGAAGGAGGAGATGCTGGCTTGTGTGGAGTTGCCGGCTGAAGCAAGGTGAAGGTGCAGCTGCTATTGATGGTGATGAAGGTTGGCTGGCAGTGGTTGAAGGAGGAAGATGATGGAGTTGCAGCAATGAGGCCAAGAGAGAGAGAGAGGGAGAGAAAGAGAGAGACGTCAAATTGGATCCATGGGGCAGCCGTTCCCCTCTTTTTTTATCATAACTTAGGTTTTGATCCCCTCAAAACCTAAGTTTCTAATAATATTTCATGAATAGCTATACGTGAATGGCTGCAGCCATATGGCCTTGAGGGAGATAGAAAAGGAGTACGGAAGAAAGGGCAAAGGAGGAAGGGAAGGAAAAGGAAAGAAGAGGGGAAGAAGGAAAATGAAAGAAAAGGGGAGAAAGGAGAGGGAAAGAAGAAGAAGAAAGATGGGAAGAAGGGCTTAAGTAAGTGGGCTGGAGGAGAAAGAAAAGAGGAAGGAAAGAAGAAAAAGAAAGAAAGAAAGAAAAGAAAGAAAGAAGAAAAAGAAGGAAGAAAAAGGATAATGGAAGAAGAAAAAAAGGAGATGGAGAGGAAGAGAGGGGCTAGGGTGGTCGACCCCCTTGTGGGTCCTACCTTAGGAAAAACAAAAAATAAAATAAAATAAAATAAAAATGAAGAAAATAAAGAAAAAGGTAAAAAAGAAAATTCTTTTTTATATTAAAACAGAAAATACAAATGGATGGACCATCTCAGAGCGGGTTCAAATTCCACTTTTGAAATTCATTTTGACGATTAGAGGGGTAAAATAGTCTTTTCAAAAAAAATTCAGACGAAACGAGCTATTTTGGCAGTTTTTGAAACGAGCTCGGATTTTGAAGTTCAATACCCCGTTTCAAAGCAAATCCAGTGTAGAATTTGAAATTTTAATTTTGAAAGAAATCCATATTGTTTTTCTTTAGAAAATATTTCCAAATTTAGACTCCCGGGGGTAAAAATGTCAATTTTAGAAACCCAGGGTTTGAAATTGATTTCTGAAAACTTTTAAAACTCAATCTGGATTGAAATTTATAAAACTGGAGTTCTGGACTTCGAAAATAGAATGAAATGTTATGAAATGCTGAGAAATGATATGAAATAATGAGAAATGACATGCAAAATGCAGACCTTGAATGAAAAATTTTGGATGTTAGACCCCGATTGACAGCTACACCAGTTTAAAAAGCATTAAAATTGATAAAATTTGCAAAATGGTTGAAGAAATGGTTTTTGGACTCTACTGGGTTAGAGTGATACTGAAAATCAGGGTTTGAGCTGAAATAAGTTAGATTGAGCTGGATTCTAGAGTTTCAGAACTCAACTGGACTGACAAGGTACTGACTCATATGACCTTTCCGACTAAATTTTCAAGAAAAGCTGCCATTTTTAGAGAAATGGTACGGAATGATCACTGGAGTAAAGTGAATTACGAATCTGAGCTGGATTTGAGCTAGAACAAAGGTCACTAATACTGAGATAAACTAAAATCAAAGCTCAAACACTAGCTCAACTGATTGAACTCAACTCAATTTCAGCTGAAAGAGCTAAAATGGGCTCCTGGAGACTTGGAAATGGTTTTGAACTGAAACTGGAGCACTTGAACTTCTGGTGAGCTCAAGGTAGACTTTGGGGGATATGACTGACTGTGAATGACTGACTCAGAGACAATTGACTTGGATTTGAGTGAGAAATGAGCTCATTTCTAAAGAAATGATCCCATTTTGGCAGGAATGGTCAGAAATGAAAATGGTTTGTTCATTGTGAGCTCGGATGAGCTTGAGATGACTGATATTCTAACTGTTCTGAACTGACCAATGAGCTTGGTTGACTCCGACTGACTGGGGTCCGGGATGTCTTAGGGGTAAAATGGTAATTTTACTAATGAAAATGGGTAAAGTGGTGATTTTTTGAAACAGACTCGGGGTTTGACTTCTACACTGACCTAACAGGGTTGGCATTGCACGAGAAGGGTTGTTTGAGAATGGATGAGGAAAATTTGGGGTGTTTACATATGCCCCTCTTTGCTACTAAGCCGGCTTGAGGACGAGCTTAGTGGCAAAGAAAAACACACCAAATTTGGGTTATAAAAATGCCCCAGTTAGAAGGATCTGGTTATGAAGATTATTAACCCTGATGAAAATGGTAGATATGAAAGGGAGAATGAAGAAGAAAAAATCACTTTAAAAGAAGTGAGATTCAGGTTTTGCCCTTATCCTGGATGGGACAGGAAATACCTCGTGTAGGAACGAAGTTCAGGTTTGACCCTTAACCTGACCGGGAAATGAAATACCTCATCAAAATGAGGCTCAGGTTTAACCCTTAACCTGATCGGGAAATGAAATACCTCATCAAAATGAGGCTCAGGTTTAACTCTTAACCTGATCGGGAAAATGAAATGTTGGGATTCTTGAAAGAAGAACCCATGATGGAACCTTTGAACTTCCGCACAATGAATCCGATAGGGGTTTTGCAAAAGGATGAAATTGGGGTCCCTTAAGCTTGAAAAGGGGTTTGATTTTGGGCGCCTCATTGCTGAGACTAAATAACTTTTGAAATTGATGACCTTTTGCGAGAAAATGATTTGTGGCTTAACCTCAAGCCGAAATTGGACTGCTTATGGTGGGATAGTGGGGACACAGGGAAGTGTGCGAATCTGAGAACCCAGGCGCTCAGATTATACCAACAGAAGGGAAGGAATCTTGAAAACTCTTGTTATCAAGTCCTAAAAGGATAACAAATGATGTCAAGCCAAAGATGAACCTCAAGCTCTCTCTTCACGCCAGGATAGCTAGAAAATATTGTCAAAATGTTGAAAATTGTTGTTGATTCAAAATGGTTGAAAGTGATGCATATTGTTTTGAAAATATTCCCTCTTTTCTACCTGAAGTATTACCTCCAACTAGGCTTAACTCCGGAGAATCCATATTCGAATTCAAATTGCTTGCAATTGACTTTCTTTCAAGGAAGCTATCAATTTCTTTGATATGAACAGAAAAGAGAGTATTCTTGATATTGTGAAAGCAATTGGTGAAAGAATATTGATAATAGAATTTCACAAAATTTTAAAGAGGATTCTTGGCAAATTTGGCAGTTTGGTATCCTGGGATTCTTTTCTCATGATGATCTTTCTGCCCACTCTTTTTTTTTATTGGCAGAATTAGAGCTCTCTTCGGTTTTGTTTTTTTTTGGATTACATCATCCTTCATTTTGAAGATGTTCTGACTTTTCTCTCTCTTTTTTTTGGAAGGGTACGTCACAAACTTCTTCATCTCAGAGATGTTTCGATTCTTCTTTTCTCTCAGGAGTTATATTGACGGTTATTGACTCTTTGGTTGGAAATCTCTTGATGATACAGAAATTAAATATCCTTTAGGGTTTGTCGGGAGGCTCATTGCAGTCGCCTTCATCTTGACGGTGATCTGAACTTTCCCTGGAAGGATCCGTCATAAACTCATTCATCTTGGAGATGATCCAAATCTTCTTTCGCCCCGGGGGTCTAACTCGCATAATTCGTCTTCATCTTGACGACAATTGAGAGATCCCTTTTGCAGATATTTAATTACAGCTTAAATGATTAAAGAAATATGGAAATTGAGTGGATTTTTCTGTATCACCCAGGATATTTCGACTGCCTTATTTTCCAAGAATGATCTTTAAAAATGTGTCATTGATTGTGATCAATATCAATCACTTATGGCTTTGCAACAACATTGAATTTCCTTTGCTAGCCATATCGAGGGTTTATTCTTCATCCTTTTGGTTGGCCAATTGAAAGATCATGAATTTTGAATCTTTTTTCGCGAAAGCTTTGTCCTTTCGAAAGTAATACTGGAGGTATTCTGAAGTAATGTTTTTGTGCAATAAAAATTTTTGAAATCAACAAGTATTTAATGATAAATTGGCAAAATGTTCTTGAAATCCTTCATGAAAGAAATTGCTTGAGGTTTAATTGACACACCCCTGACTAAATTGAGTCCTGAAAAGACTCAGTAAAAGATCAACTCGAAAGTTGGGTTTTGTTTTAACTTACCAGCTCTAAAGCAGAATTTTTGTTTTGACTTATCAGCTCTAAAGCAGGATTTGTTGACCGACCAGCTCGAAAGCAGGATTTGGGTTGATCGACTAGCTTGAAAGCAGTATTTGTTGACCGACCAGCTCAAAAGCAGGATTTGAGTTGACCAACCAGCTCGAAAGCAGGATTTATTGACCAACCAGCTCGAAAGCAGGATTTGGGTTGACCGACCAGCTCGAAAGCAGGATTTGTTGACCGACCAGCTCAAAAGTAGGATTTTAATTGAAAGATTGAATTTGATAATTTGAAATTGATTAGCATTGATGAAGTTGTAACCTGAAGGCTTAGAAAGTGATAGATATTGATAAAGTTGTAACACAAAGGCAGGAAAATGACTGATGTTGGTAAGATTGTAACCCGAATGATTGAATTTGGAAATTGATTGACCCGAAGGTCGAAATTAGAAATTAGTTTACTGGGAACGACATGGGTTCAATTGAGAACGGCATTGGTTCTCTGGGAACAACATGGGTTCAATAGGGATTCAGCCTAAGAACTTGGATCAGGAGGACTTTAACCTACAAATCACAATTCTGAAAAATACCAATCCAAAAGGGGTTCAACCTAAGGACTGTAAAGAATATTGGATCAGAAGGACTTCAACCTACAGATCAAATTTTTGGCAGTGGGATTAGTTCCGAAGGGGTTCAACCTAAAAACCGGAGATCAGTAGGAATTCAACCTACAAATCGAATTTTTGAGAATGAGATTGGTTCGAAAGGGGTTCAACCTAAGAACCATTGGGTTGAGAAGGACTTTTGGTTCACAAAGGGGTTCAACCTATGAGCCATATTGGTTTGACAGGCGTTCAACCTACAAATCACATTGGTTCCGCAGGGGTGCGATGATCATGCATATATTTTAGGGATATTTCATATAAAAATATGCATGATTTCATGAGAAAATGATTTAAAACCCCAAATTTATGTTAGTTTCGAGTAAATGTGCTAAAATAATATAAGAATAGAAAATGCATGAAAAATAGTGTTATTTTACATTTTAATGCATATTTTAGTGTTTGACATAATTGTAGTAGTTTAGTTTTTTGAAAATCATAAAAAATTAGAGTTAAAATAGACTTAGTTTTGTATTTTCTAAAACATAGTCATTTTGAGTTGTTTTGTAAATAACTTTTTGAAGAGAGGTTTTTGAAATGCAATTTTAAAAAGAAGAGGGACTTATGGAGAAAAGTTCAAATCTTTAAATATGATACGTAGAGGGAAGAGAGGCTTGTCTTCTCTCTTATGCCTTTGCCCTCTTTCCTAACCCTTCCCCTTCACCTTGTTTCTTGCCTTCTTCTTCTCCTTCTCCCTTGATCTCTCTTCTTCCTCAATCCGGTGGAGGCATCCAGCTACGGTAATGGCATATAGAAGGATTCCACTTCTCTTCAAATCCCTTTGGTTATGGTAAGATCTTCATCTTCTTCCTCTTCTTCTTTTATTCTTCCTCATTCTATTTTTCAATAGATTAGTTTAGCTGAAATAAAATCAAAATAAAATAAAATTGTAGCATTCATGATTCATTCTGAAAACGTAGATTCAAAAAGGAAATTCCAGATTTCATTTTAATTTGTAGTTCATATGCATTGCATCGTATTAATTTTTTTACTGCATTGATAATAAAATCGTTGAAGCATTAGTATTAATTCCTCAACATCATCAGAACATTAATTTTCCAAATTTGATCAATCCTGTAATCAATAGCAATTTGTGATCGATCATCAGATGTCTGGAGTAATTACATTCAATTGATTCATGTTTTGATTTGTTTAAACATATTTTTTTATCTGTTGATGATTAATGGAACTCTGATGACTGATCGGAAAAAAACTGGAGTTCATCTGATCCTTGTTGTTGATATAATTTCTGGCGACTAATTTTTTCCTCTGATAAATCAAGTTTTGTTGATGTAAAGTCTGAATCTACCGATCGATTTTTTGATATCGATCGATCAGAAGAAGCTGGATTGAAATCCATCTCATCGGAATCCTAATCTGATGTCTGCTGGAATCCCTTGCGTAAAGATCTGAATCTACCGATCGATTGCCTGATATTGATCGATCAGAAGAGGTTGGATTGAAATCCAGTCTGCCGGAATCATCTGGATACAGTTGGACTCCCGTGCTTCTGCTGGTAGATCAGCCAGATGGACTCCGGTGTCTGCCAGAATTTCTTATTGTTAGCAGAAAATCACCTTCAGCCGCCGGAACTTCTCTTTAGCCTGTCGTAAAATTCCAGATCTGCAAGACTGAAAGAAATCAATCATCCTAATTAATCGATTTGCTGTGAAACAAATGGAGGCATCAACTGTGATCAAGTGAAATTACAGATCTGTTGGAATCACCAGTGCCTCTTTCGGTGGATCCTTCTTCTGCTGTCATCCTGCCGGAATTCCCTGTTTAAGCCGTAAACTTCACATTTATCGTGAAGATCTTTGACATCATTGTTGTTTCCAAAGGAGGATGTGTTGCTGCTTTGAACTTCAGAATGTTTTTGAACTCCATTGAATACTGATATGATGGGATTTACTGCATGTTTTGAATCTTTTCATTGAATCCTTTGTTGTGTGGTTACATTGAATTGAATCATTTGGTACTGGGAACTGTCCTGTACTGATAAGATCCAGTGAAATGCTAAGTTTCACTGTTTATTTTTTCTAAAATTCACTGTTAATTCCTAATGAGTTTCATTGCAAAGTTTTCATTGAAAGTTAAATCATATTTGAGTTTTGTTATTTTACTGAGAATTGCTGAGTTTTAATTGCTGATGCTTTGTTTAAACGAGTATTAGTTCATTAATAATTAGTAATTAGTTAAACCATTAGTTAGTGTTAGTTAAATCTAATAATTAGCATAAACTGTGTTTAGTATAGTTTTTTTCTTGTACTGCTTGTGTTTCTTTTGACTTGTGCAGGATAGCACAAGAGTGGAGCTGAAGAGATTACGTGACACGAGGAAGCACACGAGTAAAAGATTTTTGCTTTTATTTTTAGAATTAGGAATTTAATTGGGTTTGTAAATATTGCACTTTACGCCCTCTGCGAAGGGTATTCATTTGTTGTAATAGTTAGTTGTTTTTACATTTCTTGAACATTTTACATTTTAATAATACGGCAATAAAGAATAGTTTAGAATTGTGTGTTTGAATACGAAATATTCTCGTTCCCTGAGTTCGACCCGGTCTCATCCACTAGTGAGAACCGGTTTTTATTATTTGATGTCTGGTTTTCACATGTTTTTCATATAAAAATCTTTTCAAAATTACAACGATTTAAAAGAAGACATCAAATTTTTGGCGCCGTTGCCGGGGATCGGCGTAATATTAGTATTCACTTTATTGCCAAGTGTTTATTGCATTTAGGTTTAGAACCACGTATGCGCATATCTTAGAGACGAGCTTACTTTTCTGCACAGCCCACCTATTAGGATCCCCTTAGAGGTGACTGTATACGATTGGTACCGTACACAAAGATTTTATATTTCTTTGCATAATCTCTGTTATGTGTAACTGCGTGGTGTTTGTTTAGTTTGTGTTGTTTTTAGTTTACTCGCTTTGTGGTTTGCGTGGTTTGGCCGCTTAGTGCGTTAGTTAGGTAGAAAAGCCAAAGTTAGGACGTGAGCTACACCGGTCTACTATGAGGTGTATGCAAGGGCGACGCTCACTTGACCCTGAGCTGATAGAGCCGATTGAGGACCCCGAGTCCCTTATTAGGAGAGCCCAGAGATCTGCAACCATGGCTGAGAATCAGCAGATTACTCGTCCTCTTAGGGAGTATTTCATGCCCAACACTTACACTCCCGCCTCCTGCATCACAAGACCTGATGTAGGAGCAAATCATTTTGAAATAAAGGCCAGTGTGATCCAGATGCTACCTTCATTTTATGGCCTTAGCAATGAAGACCCATACCGTCATCTCGACGAATTCTTAGAGATTTGCTCGATAGTGCGAATCAACAACTTTGGAGATGACGCGATGAGGTTGACGTTGTTCCCCTTCTCTCTGAAGTACAAAGCGAAGAGTTGGTTAAAATCATTAGATACAGTTCGAATTACCACTTGGGAACATATGCAAAGAGAATTTTTAAAGAAATATTTCCCAATTGGTAAGACGAACCAGTTTCGTAAAGCGATAACCAGTTTTTCCCAAATTGAGGGAGAACAGTTTCATGAGTCATGGGAGAGATTGAAAGATCTTCTCCGCAAGTGTCCCCACCACCAGGTGCCTCGCTGGCAACTGGTGCAATATTTCTATGACGGTCTTACTGAAAAGAACTGTCAAATGGTGGATGCCGCGTGTGGGGGCACATTTATGCTCAAAAGTGAGGATGAAGCATGGTCGCTCTTTGAGACATTGAGCAAGAATTCGATGCACCATGCGACAACCTCACGGTTCGATAGGGCTGCACCTGCACAGGATAGCATTAAGAAGGCAGGTATTTTCGAGTTAGGGATGAACCTTGAGTTGAGCAACAAGGTAGACCAACTGTCCCAGAAATTAGATCAGTTCTTGTTGGGTCCTTCTCCTGCCATGCAGGTGTGCGCGTTGTGTGCGAGCCCTGCACACCATGTCTTTGAGTGCCCAGTTGCGCCACAATATCCTGAGTTTGTCCAAGAGCAAGCTCAGATGGCTCAAAACTTTGCTAGGCCCGCACCTAATCCATTTTTCAATACTTACAACCCGGGTTGGCGAAACCATCCAAATTTCTCTTGGCGCAACTCACAGATCCAACCCCTTAACCCTTCCCAGAGTCAACCAAGTCAAGGCGGTTATGCGCCTGGATTTCAAAGATCCAGTTTTCCCCCAGTCCAACATGTTTATACTCATCCCCAGTCTCATGAGCCTTTGTATAGTCAATCCTTTGAGGATAAGATTTTGCAAGCTTTGAGCTCACATACCCAGTCTATTGCAAAATTAGAGACTCAAATGGGGCAGCTCGCCGAGGCGCTTAGCAGGCGAAGTGAGGGGACATTGCCTAGCCAGCCTATTGTCAACCCTAAGGGAAAGGAACCCATGCGTAGCTTGCATATGACCGATGCACATAAAGAGCAAGCTCAAGTAGTAACCCTTAGGAGTGGGAAGCAGTACCAAGCGAGGGAGGCTGCAGAAGAAAGAGAAAAGATAAGTAAGAAGCAGTTTGCCCCTAATGTTTTACCTCAAGAAAGCGAGAAGGTTCCTCCATCTGAGCCTTCACCATCCTACATTCCCAAAGCCCCCTTTTCTGAGGCGTTAGAAAGGCCAAGAGCACTAGGTAAGTCCGGAGTGAACATGCAAGAGATGCTTGAGATATTTAAGCATGTTCAGATAAACCTCCCCTTACTAGATGCCATCCAACAGGTCCCTGCATATGCAAAGTTCCTCAAAAAACTTTGTACGCAGAAAAGGAAGTCGATGTCTCATGTGCAGAAAAAAGATTTATTTAACTGGGCAGGTGAGCGCAGTATTGCAACATCAAACCCCACCTAAGCTCAAGGACCCAGGGACTCCTATCATCTCATGTGTCATAGGAAACATCACTATTGGGCGTGCATTGCTCGACCTTGGGGAAAGTGTTAACATCTTGCCGGGTTTCTTTTATGACCAATTTGGATTGAAAGAGATGAAACCTACACCTATGACTCTTCAGCTTGCAGATAGATCTATCAAGGTCCCAAGAGGGATACTTGAAGATGTTTTAGTCAAGGTGGAGGATTGTTATTTCCCTGTCGACTTCGTAATATTAGATATGGAGGGAGTTGATAGCCCATAGCAGACTCCTATTATTCTCGGTCGCCCCTTCCTAGCTACCGCCAACGCGTGCATTAATTGCCGCACTGGTGCAATGGATGTGTCATTCGGAAATAGGAAGATGCGGCTAAACATTTTTCGTGCTGCTATGGGGCCTGTTGTTGAGGATGCTTCTTTCGAGGTTGATGTCATTCAAGACCTCGTAGAAGCAGAATATGCTTGGTTATTGAGTGATCCACCTCATGAGGAGGATAAGGAATCACTAGAAGAGGATCACCTAGAATTACTTGAAAATCAGATAGGTGAGTTGAGTTGGATCGGGCACTTCGAGCCATTTAGAGGTAGACAGGATGGGAACATAGTGTGTAGTGTCACAGATGACACTATTTTTCATAGAGAGCCCGATTGAGCCTGACTTCATGTCCATTGGTCTCATGGACGATGAAGGATTTTTCCAGGGATCCGTCTGGCTGGGGACGTGAAACTTAGCGCTTTATGGGAGGCAACCCATATCTTGTATATTATTAGATTTGCTTAGAATTTATAGATTTTATTTTGTTTTTACTTTGTTGTGAGTTTTTCATGTTCTTTTTGTTTCATTCTATGAGTTTCATGTTTTGTCATATATACATTGCATTCATTATATTCATAGAACGTACATTTCTTTAATTCATGTCAGGTCATTCTGCTCTTTTCCCTCAATTATTTTCTCTCATGTGCATTCATTTAGTTTCATATAAGCATGAGGGAGTGCCACTGGGACAGTGTCATTTAAGCATGGGGGAGGGTGTAGTTTGCACATCTTGATATTTTTGTTTACGTTCTTGCACATGTTTACACATCTCTCATGAAAAGTAGATTTTTAAAGAAAAAGTTTTAACTTATATGAATGTTATTTCAAATCTGATGTTTTTAGAGGATTTTTATGCCCCACGAAAATTTTTTCTGACATAGATCTAGAAATTATGGTTGTTTATGCGGACTTCGAAGAAATGATGATAAATACATGTTAGAATTTATTTTGAATCATAAATATGAATATGCACAGTGCTATTTTTGAAAAACTAAGCAAATGAACAAAAGCGTAAAATAAGCTCAAAAGAGAAAAAAAAGAGCATGCGTTAGGTTGTTTGGATAATTTCACAATCCTTAGTAGATGGAACTTAGATGTAAGTTGAAACTTTTAATTCCATTTCGAAAAGGAGAGTGGAAAACTTTGTGATCCTAAGTAACTGAGAACAGATACAAGTTGAAATGTTTGACTCTCATGTTATAAAGGTGAATGAAGGAAGTCACTTTTATGTCTTAGTTGATATCTTTTGGTATGTATTGAAAAAGTATAGAAGATATTGACATTGCACAAGGCATAAAAGCAGACCACACGCAAGCTATAAGAGAAAAATAAGTGCGCAAAAAGAAAAAGCGTGAAAAGAAAAAAAGAGAGAAAAGAGCTTAAAAAGAAAGAAAAGTTCAATGCTTAGAAGTGTGATTGAGAAAACCTGTGTAGAAAACATATGAGTGAGGATAAGTAAAATAATAATATGTTTTTATTGGATTTTCTAAGAATAAAACATAAATAATTGTGATATTTAGAAAAGTGAAAGAAATTCTTTTTCTGTGGTGGTATATAAAAGAATCTAATTATATTGTGATTTTGAAATAACAGGAAATATTGGTGAAAATAAAGTCTTTGATTATCTACTGCTTATGAGGATGTGTAATATTATGCATACATGACAGAGATGTTTGTGGGTAGCATCACTGCAAACCCTCACGAGACCTTACTCGTCCACTGGGGTAACCCAGGGGTTGAAAGGGCTTGTTGCATGAGCTAAATGCAACCGTGATTCCTACGAAAGTGAGTTAGGTGATAGTTTGATTTCTTGCATTTTTCTAGTTTGCTCGAGGACTAGCAAAACATAAGCATGGGGGTATTTGATCATGCATATATTTTAGGGATATTTCATATAAAAATATGCATCATTTCATGAGAAAATGATTTAAAAACCCAATTTTATGTTAATTTCGAGTAAATGTGCTAAAATAATATAAGAATAGAAAATGCATGAAAAATAGTGTTATTTTACATTTTAATGCATATTTTAGTGTTTGACATAATTGTAGTAGTTTAGTTTTTTGAAAATCATAAAACAATTTGAGTTAAAATAGACTTAGTTTTGTATTTTCTAAAACATAGTCATTTTGAGTTGTTTTGTAAATAACTTTTTGAAGAGAGGTTTTTGAAATGCAATTTTAAAAAGAAGAGGGACTTATGGAGAAAAGTTCAAATCTTTAAATATGATACGTAGAGGGAAGAGAGGCTTGTCTTCTCTCTTATGCCTTTGCCCTCTTTCCTAACCCTTCCCCTTCACCTTGTTTCTTGCCTTCTTCTCCTTCTCCTTTGATCTCTCTTCTTCCTCAATCCGGTGGAGGCATCCAGCTACGGTAATGGCATATAGGAGGATTCCACTTCTCTTCAAATCCCTTTGGTTATGGTAAGATCTTCATCTTCTTCCTCTTCTTCTTTTATTCTTCCTCATTCTATTTTTCAATAGATTAGTTTAGCTGAAATAAAATCAAAATAAAATAAAATTGTAGCATTCATGATTCATTCTGAAAACGTAGATTCAAAAAGGAAATTCCAGATTTCATTTTAATTTGTAGTTCATATGCATTGCATCGTATTAATTTTTTTACTGCATTGATAATAAAATCGTTGAAGCATTAGTATTAATTCCTCAACATCATCAGAACATTAATTTTCCAAATTTGATCAATCCTGTAATCAATAGCAATTTGTGATCGATCATCAGATGTCTGGAGTAATTACATTCAATTGATTCATGTTTTGATTTGTTTAAACATATTTTTTTATCTGTTGATGATTAATGGAACTCTGATGACTGATCGGAAAAAAACTGGAGTTCATCTGATCCTTGTTGTTGATATAATTTCTGGCGACTAATTTTTTCCTCTGATAAATCAAGTTTTGTTGATGTAAAGTCTGAATCTACCGATCGATTTTTTGATATCGACCGATCAGAAGAAGCTGGATTGAAATCCATCTCATCGGAATCCTAATCTGATGTCTGCTGGAATCCCTTGCGTAAAGATCTGAATCTACCGATCGATTGCCTGATATTGATCGATCAGAAGAGGTTGGATTGAAATCCAGTCTGCCGGAATCATCTGGATACAGTTGGACTCCCGTGCTTCTGCTGGTAGATCAGCCAGATGGACTCCGGTGTCTGCCAGAATTTCTTATTGTTAGCAGAAAATCACCTTCAGCCGCCGAAACTTCTCTTTAGTCTGTCGTAAAATTCTAGATCTGCAAGACTGAAAGAAATCAATCATCCTAATTAATCGATTTGCTGTGAAACAAATGGAGGCATCAACTGTGATCAAGTGAAATTACAGATCTGTTGGAATCACCAGTGCCTCTTTCGGTGGATCCTTCTTCTGCTGTCATCCTGCCGGAATTCCCTGTTTAAGCCGTAAACTTCACATTTATCGTGAAGATCTTTGACATCATTGTTGTTTCCAAAGGAGGATGTGTTGCTGCTTTGAACTTCAGAATGTTTTTGAACTCCATTGAATACTGATATGATGGGATTTACTGCATGTTTTGAATCTTTTCATTGAATCCTTTGTTGTGTGGTTACATTGAATTGAATCATTTGGTACTGGGAACAGTCCTGTACTGATAAGATCCAGTGAAATGCTAAGTTTCACTGTTTATTTTTTCTAAAATTCACTGTTAATTCCTAATGAGTTTCATTGCAAAGTTTTCATTGAAAGTTAAATCAGATTTGAGTTTTGTTATTTTACTGAGAATAGCTGAGTTTTAATTGTTGATGCTTTGTTTAAACGAGTATTAGTTCATTAATAATTAGTAATTAGTTAAACCATTAGTTAGTGTTAGTTAAATCTAATAATTAGCATAAACTGTGTTTAGTATAGTTTTTTTCTTGTACTGCTTGTGTTTCTTTTGACTTGTGCAGGATAGCACAGGAGTGGAGCCGAAGAGATTACGTGACATGAGGAAGCACACGAGTAGAAGATTTTTGCTTTTATTTTTAGAATTAGGAATTTAATTGGGTTTATAAATATTGCACTTTACGCCCTCTGCGAAGGGTATTCATTTGTTGTAATAGTTAGTTGTTTTTACATTTCTTGAACATTTTAATAATACGACAATAAAGAATAGTTTAGAATTGTGTGTTTGAATACGAAATATTCCTGTTCCCTGAGTTCGACTTGGTCTCATCCACTAGTGAGAACCGGTTTTTATTATTTGATGTCTGGTTTTCACATGTTTTTCATATAAAAATCTTTTCAAAATTACAACGATTTAGAAGAAGACATCATTTGACCTATAAACTATCAATTCCATAGGGATTTAACCTAAGGATCACATCGGTTCTGCAAGGGTTCGACCTACGAACTATCAATTCCATAGGGATTTAACCTAAGGATCACATCGGTTCCGCAGGGGTTCGACTTACGAACTATCAATTTCATAGGGATTTAACTTAGGGACCACAGTTTAAGAATAAAGGATTCAACTTGTGAGGTTTGAATGGATCAGGTGCTAAACTGGGATTTAAGGGAAGATTTGAATCAGAATTCAAATCTTTCAAGGAAAAACTAAATGAATTGGGTTTTGAAAGAAAATTCGAGTTGGAACTTGGATCTTCTGGACCAATTACTAAATTGCAGAAAAGTTTGAGTAGGAGTTCAAAATTTTAAAGGAAAGCTAAGCAAATCGGATTTAGGAGAAAATTCAAGTTGAAACTCTAATTTTCTAGACCGATTCTAGCCATTTGAATTGGATTTGGAAGAAAATTTGAGTCAGAACTCTAATTTTCTAGACCAATTCAGAAGGAAAAGAAAACTCGGGTCAAAACTTGAATCTTCAAAGGAAAACTAGATCCATTGTGGAAGGAAAACAAATTCGAGTCGGAACTCGAATCCTGAAGGAAAAGTAGATCAATTTGGAAGAAAAAGAAATTCGAGTCGGAACTCGAATCCTGAAGGAAAAATAGATCAATTTGGAAGGAAAAGAAATTCGACTTGAAACTCGAATTCTGAAGGAAAAGTAGATCGATTTGGAAGGAAAAAAATTCGAGTCGGAACTCGAATTCTGAAGGAAAAATAGATCAATTTGGAAGGAAAAGAAATTCGAGTCGGAACTCAAATCCTGAAGGAAAAGTAGATCAATTTGGAAGGAAAAGAAATTTGAGTTGGAACTCGAATCCTGAAGGAAAAGTAGATCAATTTGGAAGGAAAAGAAATTTGAGTCGGAACTCGAATCCTAAAGAAAAACTAGACCAATGTGGACACTGAATTTTAAAGTGTAACAGTATGAACACCGGATTTTGAAAATGAACCAGTACAAGCATTATGTTTTGAAAAATTACCAGTACGAATACTGGGTTTTGAAGAATTACCAGCACAAACACCGGGTTTTTAAGAATTACCAGCACAAACACTGGGTTTTGAAGAATTACCAGCACGAACACTGTGTCTTAAAGAATTACTAGCACAAACACTGGGTTTTGAAGAATTACCAGCATGAACATTGGGTTTTTGAAAAATTACCAACACGAACACTGGGTTTTGAAGAATTACCAGCATGAATACTGGGTTTTTTGAAAAATTACCAGCACGAACACTGGGTTTTGGAAAAATTACCAGCACGAACACTATTTTTTTTTTTTAAATTACCAGCACAAACACTGGGTTTTGAAGAATTACCAGCACGAATACTGGGTTTTTTGAAAAATTACCAGCACGAACACTAGTTTTTTTGAAAAATTATCAGCACGAACACTAGGTTTTGGGAAAATTACCAGCACGAACTGTAATATCCAAAAATTTCTAAGTTCTTTTCTATAGCATTGTGAAATGTCCTGAATTTCGTGCCAATATAAAACCCTAATTTCTTTAAAAATTAATGTTTGAGTATATTCGTAAGGATTAAGGGGTTTAATTCTATTGAATTATAGTAAATATAAACCCTACATGGTTTGGATATCTGAGAAAATTCTAAGTGATGTCTAATTGAAAACGTCTTACTTAAAAAGAAAATGTTGATTTTTCTTTTAAGTAAAATTATCTAAATAAAGTAAATTAACAAAAGTAGATTTTAAAAATATACATATTAACATGCTTAATAAGATGGAATTAACTTATATTCAATTCCTTTACATTTTCACATGAGTTGTGGGTATATAAAACTAAAACGGTTTTTAATTAGAATTTTATGATTATTCAATAATAGTTTAATATAATAGTTTTCTTTTTTATAAATTAAAATCCATTTTCATTAGTTTAGTAGGAGCCCATAGGTGGGCCGTCCCATCCTATGTGGCATCTTACTTCAAATTCAAATTGAAAATAAAGGTATAGTGAATTTCAAGGTTATTTAAAGTTTGAAAAGTCAAAGTGGAGATCAAGGGCTCCAAATGAATTTCATTAATGAGATCAAGGGCTGGAATTAATTCCAGCACATAACCTAATTTAAGAAGGGTTATAAAACCCTCCCATAGCCCTTGCCCTCCTCATTTGTGCTGGAAAAAAAAAGGAGAGCTTCTCTGTCCCCCAAAAACCCTCTTCTCTCTCTCCTCTATTTCCCTTCCCTATTCTCTTCTTTTAGGGTTTCTTTTGGTTCTTGAGTGCAAGATCCAGGCCTCAAGGGGTGTGGAGAGGAGATCAAAGGTCCTCACCTTGCTGGAAGAAAGGGCTGATCGGTGGATCGAGCAAAAAGGGTCGTTCATCCATCAAGAAATACATTTTTTTCAACAAAATGTAGGGTTTCTATGCTTTTCTTGCAAGAACGGAGTTCTTGGCATGGATTTTGATGCTTTTTCATGAGTTTAGATCATAATCAAACCCTCTTAACCGTGGGTTTGACTCAGATCTAATGATCCATGGCAAAAACATGTTTTCCCCTAAAGAAAACCATTTTTGAAATCGGGTTTATTATAAAAATCGGTTTCTTAGAAATAGATTCGTAAAATATATTTGTATTTGATTTATTCCATGATTTTTATGCAAATATTAGTTTGGATTGATAGATTATGAAGTGTTTCATCTACTGTGAATATTTTAGAATTTTCGGAATTTTATTTCATGCGTATTCCCTATTTCTTTTAATTTTTCTTGGGATTCGGGTGACTCGGTTTGATTCACCCAAATGCAAATCTCGGAATTTCAGGTTTTCCACTTTACCTTCGTTCAGTAAAATGGTCGTTTCTCCCTCGTCCGGAGGAGTTTTGATGAACGGATTGTTGAGTTGGAAAGCTAACTCCATTGTGCATCTACTGTAGAAATTTGGGCTTTGTTTATGGACCGAGCACATCTCTGTGACAGTCAAAACAAAAACAAATAGGTCTGTAGTAAAACATGCATAACTCTCTCATACGGAGAAGTTTTTACAAACGGTTTGCGGCTATGGATAGCTGACAACAATTCCTATATACTGTAAAAATTTCAGCTCTGTTCATGGAGCCAAAAAATTTCTGTGAGCTATGTACCAGTCGGACAGAGTTAAGAAATTGGAAAAATTTAGGGCAAATTCATAAATCAAGTCTCAAAGGGTGCATAGTATATATGTTTTTAATCAAATTCTTTATAGAATTAGTATGCATTATATGAATGATTATGTAGGTTTGATTGTATGCAATCTTATATGATTATGGCATGAATTGTAAATGGAAGGTTACACATTAAAGATTTAGGATCAAAAGGTCCAATGAATACAAATTTATGTTTTAAATTCTAAAAATGTGTTGCCTACATGTATGTTCATGATATCGTGATGATATAATTGTTTCATTGATACGGATGTTCATATATATTCTCCTTGTTGCATTGGCCATGTACATGCATATGCATTATATTGTGTGAAAGTGAATAAGATGTTTATGCTACGCATGTGCTCTAGTGTCTGTTATAAGTTTAATTATATGACTTTGTCCAATGCTTTATAAGAATGCATCCATGAACATAAAGTGGTTTAAGTTTGATGTTGCATAAAAAGTATGACTGTAAACAAGTAATCATGTGACATTAAACTCAAGATACTTGCTTGGAGAGTAGCAGGTGATACAAAACTTTGTGGGGCAAGTTCTGTTATGGGCACGGAAGGTTGCTCCTCCCCTCCCACGATTTTAGGGGGAAAACCTCTGCATTAGACTGCAGCGTAGAGGTTATAGTACTCATGAGAAAAAACTGATGCATCGGGTTGAAAGGTGTTGGGAATCTCTCTCGTATTAACGTCCCTCACCCCGTCTTAGTGAATGGACCTGGCTAGGCTAAAGCCACCCCTGTATGTAAAACACGTCCTGTGTCATGGTCCTGATCTGAGAATGTATGCCTGTGTCGTATCAGCAGGGCTAAGAAGTGATAACTTAAATGGTGTGTGCATTAATTTGGCATCGCATGCATCATCTAACTAAGAAAATGTAACTAAAGATAAGAAAATATGCATGTATTGAAAGAGCTTCTGCATATGGTAAGTCATGCATTTTAATGGTTCATGCATTTTGTATTTTGAATATATGAATTTATGTCTTTCTGTTAAATATGAAACTTCTAAACATGCATGATTGTTGTATGATTTTTTTTAAGTTAAATTAAATGTTAAATCATGAAATTTTTATTGAAATCCTTGTCTTGTTATTCTGTCTTACAAGTTTAGCATAATTACTCTACTGAGACATGTTGTCTGACCCTATATGGTTTAAAAAATTTCAGGTAATGAGTAGGTACTTACGTGCGAAGGCGGAAGGTTGCGACGGGGACTGAGCCTACCTTTCCTCTGCTTCATGAATTCTGAACTCTGATTTTACTTTAATTCAATTCAATAACAAATGTGATAAATTTTGGATATTATGGAACTTGATTTTATTTCATGCATGGTTAATTAGTTGTTAAAGTTTAAATTCCATAAGTATATGTTTGCAAGCATTCATCTGAAGTAGCACGCCAAGTTTTATGCCCAATGTGTTTTTCCGTTGTTAACTACTAAAAGATTTAAATGTATTTCAAAAAAAAAAAAAATCCACCAATTTCGGGTTATAAAAATTGGGGTGTTACACGAACACTGATTTTTTTTTTGAAAAATTACCAGCACGAACACTGGGTTTTTGGAAGGACCAATTCAATGATTGGTTTTGGGGAAGGACAGATGTTAAATCAGGTTTTGGAAGGACCAAGTGCTAAACTGGGTTTAGAAGGACCAATTCAAAGATTGGACTTTGGGAAGGACCGATGCTAAATCGGGTTTTGGAAGGACCGGGTGCTAGACTGGGTTTACAAGGACCAGGTGTTAAACTGGGTTTGGAAGGACCAGGTGCTAAACTGGGTTTAGAATGACCAGGTGATAAACTGGGTTTGGAAAAGGCTTAACCCGAAGGTTGATTTTGACAAGATTGGCAAAAATGGTTTTGATAAAGTACTTGACTCGTAGGTCAACTTAAAAAAATTGATGTTTTGAAAAGTATTTGTTTGTCACGATGGGAGATTTTCAATCTTCATCTTTATGATGACTTTTGGATGACTTTGTCGAGGTCTTAGGATTATCCCTTATCCTGAATGGGTATTTCAGGTTTATCCTTTATCCTGAAGGGGAAATGAATTTGATACATATGGATGCAAATGAATGTGAATGAATGCAAATATATGCAAATGAATGCAAATGAATGCAAAATGATGTAAATGGATGCACATGCATGCAAAATAAGAGATTTATTTGATCATGCTTGCATACAGGATGTCTTGAAGACAATTTTCAAAATAATGCCCCAGTATAACTGCGGAGTGAAATTTTGGATAAAAGGAAAATAATTGATGTTCGAAGAATGCTCTCCGACAGTAACAAAGCAACTGACTTTTGATCGATTCAGAGACTCTGAAGAGGGTCATTCCTCGTGCAAGAACATTTTGCAAAGAAAGAGAATAAGAGGTGACATCAAGTTCATGAGGAAAATTGATAATTTTATTAATGTATTGAAGGAAAGATGACAAATCGAGGAAAGACAAGTGGGATTGCATTGTTCTTTCAAATTAATAAAAGCAAGATGAGAAATGGGAAAATGCTAGCATTGTCAGCTTCTTGAATGATTGAGGAAAAAGCTCAGTCAGGATGACTAGTCCTCCTTTTCATCTTCAATGAGTTGATTCTTATCAATGCAGTCTTGAACGATATTCTTGAAGATGAAACAATGCTCGGTATTATGACCCATTGTCCGATGAAACTTGCAGAATTGATCTTTAAACCTTCTCATGGTCACAGGAGGATCCGCTATCTTGGGGAGTCTAACCATCCCTTTGGCTATCATGTATTCCAGAACTTGCTCGAGCGGCTGTTCTAAGGGAGTAAAATTGTAGTCGTATCTCCAACCGTCATGCTTTGGTCTCCCTTGGGGTTTTAATTCTAGTTGAATGCTCGAGGGAGGGCTGTCATTCTGCTTGTTAATTCTGTCCTCTTGTCCTGTATGATTATCTTTGCTGGAATTTAGACTCCATGATCCACCGGTGTGGTTCTTTCTGCCACCCCTTTTGTTTTTTCCATTGTTGTTGCCAGAGGCATTCGCAGAGAATGTGAAGTTTGACTTCTTTTTGGTATCTGAATTGCTCTTTGAGAGTGTGAGACTCTCATATACTCCATTCTCTATTCCCATCTCGAGCCATTCAGCTCGTTCTGTCAATTCGATGAAAGATCGTGCTGGAGAAGTAGAGATCAGGCCTCTCAAAGGTTGGGAGAAATTATTCAGGATGACCGACAATGCATGCTTTTCTGATATTGGATCCTTCATTTGGTTGTAGATAGATCTCCATCTGTGGATAAAGTCTTTGGCCTTTTCAGTGTCCTTCTGCTTCAGATTATAAAGATGATTCAGGGTGGGTAGCACCTCGGTATTGAACAAGAATCGCTCAATGAAAAGATTAACCACCTTGTCGAATTCCTTCAACTCAATAGGATTGATGTGCTCTGAATACCATTTGGCGGTAGTGCCTTCTAGACTGCGAGGAAAGAATCTAAACAAAGCGTGATTGTCTCTCTTGAATCTATTACATTCTGCAAAGAACATAGCCAGATGAGCCTTGGGATTGCCAGTCCCATCAAATTTGACAAATTTGCGAGGGAGATCTTCTAGGCTGTCATCTTCTTCCAGACCATCATAGAAATCTTCGCTTGTGAAAATCCTTTTGCCCTTGTCGCGGGTCTGTAGATCTCGAACTATCCTTACCATATCTTTGAACTGTGGTTGGTCAGAATCACTGATAGACTGATTTTTGAATTTATGGGCTGACCCTTGCCCCTGAGTAGACTTGCAGAGTATCTGCTGAGTCTCAATTTCTTCATCTGTGTCTCCCATTGATTCCTCTTCATCAAATGTATCTTCATGCTGGACACGCTTTTTAGATATCCTTACCTGCTTCTTGACTGTGTGACCCTCAGCCTTCTGCTTAACCTGGGTCTGCTCTGTACTGGCTTCAGCTTGCTCTGTCAGCACCTTACTCATCATCTTTTTGAACATGGCATACATCTGAGGATTGATGACATCATCTGCTTGGTGACTTTGGTTTCTAGCAGATCGCGGAGAATCCATCTCTTGCTCGCTGCTACTGTTAGGGTACTGAAGCGACGCTATTTTCTTCCCAAATCTGGTCTGAACCATTCCACGATACTGAAACTCTCTGTAAGTCAAATGGGATGATTAGAATGAGGAAAAATTCTTAAAGGCAATCACTTGGAGAATAGAATGAAAATAATGGATGAAGATCTGAAATTGGGTTGACAGTTTGAAGGATATCCCTTTACCAGGGATGGGATTATTGTTGGGATTGCGAAAATTGCATTGTTATTCCATGAGAGGAAATAAACAACCAAGATATGCCTTGTTACCTAGGCGAGGTCGTCAACCATGAAGAAAAAGACATTTTTGAAGGAATATAACAAAGTAATGCATAATTGGTAATGAGCTTCCCTATGAACTTGGTAGATTATCTGAGAAGGCAAAAAGAATTTTTTTTTTCAGAGAAAAGCATTCATCACAAAGGGCATATTGCATGAGAGTTCAGAAAATAACATTATGAAGAAAATGACCTCCAAATATAAGGAAAACTTATGATTTTATTGATGTCTTGGAGGAAGGATGACAAATTTAAAGAAAGCAACTGGAGACTACATTTATTCAGAGAAGCAAAAAGCAGAAATGATGGAAATGAGAAAGCATTGGCATTTGTCATCTTCATGAATGATCAGGGAAAGGCTCGGTCAGAACGATCGACTGGTCTTCCTTTTTAATAGGGAGATTCTTGTCAACACAGTCTTGAACGATATTTTTGAAGATAAAGCATCGCTCAATATCATGCCTCGTATCTCGATGGAATTTGCAGAAGCGATCTTTCCATTTCCCTAGGGCAACTGGAGGATTAGCAATTCTTGGAAGCTTAACCATTTCTTTGCTCAGCATGTATTCAAGGACCTTTTCAAGGGGCTAATCTAGAAGAGTGAGCTTGCGGTCATAACCCCAACCTTCATGATTTGGGTTCTTTTGACTGCTTGCTTTCTGCTGTGAGCAGAATTGAATGGATTTGGTCATGATAGTCGGTTGGTCTGCTATTTTGTTTTCCCTCAGCATATTCTTGTCAACATGATTCTGAACGATATTCTTGAGGACAAAACAATTTTCTGTATCATGTCCTATTGCACGGTGAAACTTGCAAAATTGTTCTTTGAATCTGCCCATGATTGTCGGAGAATCGACGACCTTTGGTAAATGAATCATGCCTTTTGCAAGCAAATTTTCTAAAATAGTCTCGAGCTTCTGATCCAGAGGGGTGAACTTTCGATCAGTGCTCCAGTCTTTGTGTTTTGGTTTTTCCTGCTCTTTCCCTTTATGCTGAGGACTGGACTGGAGAGGTCGATCATTCTGCTTGGCTGGTTCCTTTCTAGTGCTTGACTCGGGTAGCTCTAATAGCATTTTTGTCATCATTTTTTTAAACATCTTATACATGACTGGATCAATGTCATCTTCACTTGTCTGGTCCTATTTCTTGACTGGCCTCAAAGAACTCATCTCTTTGACACTACTTGGTGTTGTTCTCTTTCTCGACCTTGTTTGAACCACGGTGAAAAATGCCAATGATTTCTGCAGATTAAAGGAATGGTTTAGACTGAAGAATTTTTGAGAGAAATTGAGATGATGCAAGAGATGTCTAAGGACTCGGAAAGAGACGAAAATTTGGCAGACTTGGAGAAAAGAAGTTTGACAAGATTTGAACATTTGAAAAATGGCATAAAAGATCAAAATAAGGTTAGAAATTCGAGGTCTAGAGGAAAAGTAGGAAAAAGGAAATCGCCTGGACTTTTGCGGAAAAATATGAGGTTTTGAAAATCGTTCAGGGTTTTAATAAAATTGTTGAAAAAAATGGATGAAATTTGGAAAATGATATAAAAGGGAAATAAAAAGGAAATGAGAAATAAAAGAAGAATGCATTCAATCACATCCTGCACAAACAATTATGCACATACAGCATTCCCTAAGAAGCTGACTCTAAATGTATCAGTTTTGAAAGAGCTTTAGGACCCTAATCTTGACTCTAAGCTCAGATCATCTGTGTCCAACCATGCTATGCCTATATACTCAAGCCGAGGCTCGATGTATGTGGCATAAAAATTCATCTCCAGTTCTAGGCTTGTGCTTTCCCAACATCCTTGAGCACCTGCCGATATATGTTGGACTATGGCCCTTGGTACGTGGTAGGGGAGTGTTAGCCCAAATAAGTGGCCCAGTTGTGAGGCTCTGTCCTGAACTATGGTTCTGGAAGAGAGCTCAGCAACATGAAGACCGGGTAGACATAGGTGGGGTGGTTTTTGAAAACATGAGCACATGCAAGCAAACAGAGGGCTCTAAGTCCTAAAGAGATAGAATTTTGAAAATTTTTGAAGCAAACATTGTTTTCATACAAGTCCTAGATTGAGGAGTGTTGTATTTCAGACCTAAGTCTAAGTGAGCATGAATAATTCTCCTCAATATGATCCTACCAAACCATGCCTAGTCTACATGCAATCCATGTCAGTTGGGTTCAAGCCTAGGCTCTTAGGTTCACATGATATCAGAAATTAAAAGCTAACATTCTATAGAACATGATTCTGAAAATTAAACTAAGTCAAGCACACAATTGATCAGACGAAGAAAAAGTCCCATCACGATCGCCAAACCTGTTATCATCGTAAAATTTCTCCCCTCTTGCGAGAGAGAAATGAATTTCGTGAGTCAAACTCGACCAAAGTTTTGAAAAATTGATTTTGAAAATTACTCGCCTCTATTTTGAAAATTTGCGGGAAAATCATGGAATGGGATCCGCCTGTCGGTACGAGGTTCGACCGTTCCTAGCACCTTTACCAGGGGTAATCGAACCAAGGATCAAATGTGCGCTTTGACTAAGTTAAATTATTTAAATTATGCTCTATTTTCCTAGAATGCACAAAGAATCAGGCTTGTGCTATGGGATTTTGAAAATAATGCAAGTTTTGAAAAAATGATGTTTGCTTGGAAAATTTGAAATGTACTTGGAAAATGATTGGAAAAGTACTTGAAATTGGGATTCTTGGGAAAATCATTGAGCTTCACTGAAAATCAGAAATTTACATTGGAAAATGATTGGAAAAGTACTTGAAATTGGGATTCTTGGGAAAATCATTGAGCTTCACTGAAAATCAGAAATTTACATTGGAAAATGAATTCTCAAGAAAAACTGGGAAATCTAAGAAAATCGATTTTGAGATTGGAAACTTGGAATTGAGAATATAGAAATCTTGATTCTGAACTTGGAAAATACTTTGAAATCTCATTTGAAAATTCAGAATTCTGAGAAAATCTTGAAAAATCTTGAGAAAAACGATTTCTGAAAACTAGGGATTTTGAAATTTGAGAACTTTAAAACAATGGAAAATCTTGATTTGAACTAGGGAAATTCTTTGAAATGTCATTTGAAAACTCAGAATTCTGAGAAAATCCAATCCTGAGAAAGCCTTGGTAAATCCTTGAGAAAATTGATTTTTCTGAAATTGAAATTGGAAAATGAATTTGAAAATAATGCAACTTGAATGATATGAATGAATGAATATGAATTTAAAAGGGAATTTTATTGAGGAATTGGGAAATCCTTTTGAAACTTTGAGAAATGCAGTGCATTTTTGAAGTTAGCCTAAGAGTGTAGGCTGAATGTGGCTAATATGAAGATCATAAATCTTGGTTTTCTTCGTATTCTGACTATGGCCATAAATACGAATCTCACCGAGTTTATAAACTCCATAAGAGCTTGTGCACGTACCATTCGTGTCAACCATAGTGGATTTGATAAAAAATGTGCATATGCATCATACAACGGATATTGGAAATTGCAAAAATTTAAACTATATGCAATGCAGTCCTATTCTAAGCAGAAAATGTAACTCTTATTCCAAATTATTACATTGCTTTTTTACATTGAATTGAAGAAAACAAATAGATAAAATGGCTAAGTCTTCCTCTTGAATGTTCCTGCAAAACTAGAAAACAATGTTACCACAAAAATGTAGGTTTTTCTGAATTTATCCGAAAATATGGGAAATTATCAGATATTATTCAGATATAAACCCAAATTCATACCCCCTTTGATATAAACATGAGAAATAATGAATAAATTTCGAAAATAAGCTTGGAAATTCGAAATTGGGGTGAAAATGACCAAAATGCCCCTAATGACCTTGAAATCAGGGTTTTCTGAAAAAAAAAATATTGTAAAATTTGAAATTTTAAAAATCAAATGAAATAAATCAAACATAATATGATGAAATATGATGATATGCATCAAAAATTATAGAATTAGAAATTGAAATTTCGAAATTTAGGTCAAAATGACCAAAATACCCTTGATAACAAGACTATGGCCTTGAAACCAGGGTTTTCTCAAATGAATTTTGCAAAAATGGAAAGTATGAAATGCAAATGATATTGAAATTAACCTTAATATGATATGACATGCTTATTTACATGAATAAAACCCTAAAATGGCAAAAATATCATAAAATATCAAACTTAACTTGATTTTCGCCTGATTTTTGCTTCTGAATTTAAAGATAAACTAACATATAAAGCAAATGAACTTGGAATTGAGACAAATTTGGCATGGACACCTAGAATAACCCTAAAACATAATGGATCTCGAAAATCTAATTTTTTTGTATTTTCTTAATATGGAAAATAGCTAAAATCCTAAGAAAATCAAAATTTTGCCTAAAATGTTGATTCTAAAGGGGATTTTGGATATAAAACTTAAATAAAAATTTTCCAAATTTTATGGGGTGACAGAGGACAGTAAGGCAAGATTTTTTCCTTTTACACTTTCTCGTTTTGATCTATGGTCGGAGGTCTACATCTCTGCCAAGTCGGATCGGAATCCGGCGACTCTAGGATTTAGGGCAAACAGACAGGTTTCGGGAGAAAATGTGGGAAAAATAGCAGACAGAAAGAAAAAGGCTAAAATTGTGGTAAAATGTCTATGACAGACAGAGGAAAATTTTATTTTTTCACATCATTGGGATTCAGGTTACGATTTGGAAAAGAGCACATTGTTATCAGAGACCTAAATCTCTGAAATTTCTGGATATTGAAATCTATCAGACAGAAAAGAAAATTTTGGAAAAAATACTGAAACAATTTTAAAAATTCCTAAATTTTGGGAAATGACAGAAAAATGGGTTAGAAACAACTTTTGTGTTTAAAGTTTTTGCAGACGGGCTACGGGTTGAGCGGACTCAGTGCATTAGGATTTGTTTATACCCTGACAAAGGAAAATCAAGATTTTTTCAGGGGCCTGGGAAAATCGATTTTTGACAGAGGGTAAATTTGCTTGTACAGATCTCAAAATTTCCATATCATTAGTAAATTCCATCGTAAATCCACTGTAATTTTTTTTAGGACGATTCAAATCCTCCACAAGGGTGAATCCAAAGGTTCTTGTCTGCTAAAACAGAAATTGAAATTTTTGGGAGGGTTCAAAACCCACTGCAGAATATGATTTATTTAATAAAGTTCAAAAACCCGAATTAAAGCATACTTTTAGCAAAAGATCAAGAACATGTAAATCTATCTAATATAAAAAAATTAAGATCTATTGAAGACAATACTAACATGGAATAACAACTGGACTCTTACGTATAAATGAAAACCTAAGTTAAACACTTAATAAAGGCAACATTAAGTGTTTATGAAGTGACCAAAATATTCTAAATGCAACATAAAAAATGAAATCTATACAAAAATAATAAAATAAACAAGAATCAAAGGAGGTATGATTCATTTTAATATTGGCTCTCAAGATGAGGGACTCGATCCCACTGGTGGATGAATCCCATGATCCATATAGCCACGATAAACAAGGTAATTATTGCATTTACTTGATCTAAAAAAAAAAATTATTCATATGATTGCAAATCTGATCCTTAGTTTAGTTCCATAACATTCATACGAAAGGGAAATCTAAAGGTCCCTAGTCTACGAATTCCATGGATGAACATCTTAGGGGCTTTACCAATAACCGATGAGAATCACAAAAAAAAGAGAATAGTGGCTCACCTTGGGGTTTTGGCGGTAACAAACGGAGTTGCGGCAGCGAGGAGGGACTATAGCGCCTTTAGAAGCAAGCTTGGTGTCTTGCTAGACTTTGTTCCAAGGTGGGCGGCTTGTAGTTGTCCAGGGAGGCTGGGCAATGGCTACATGTTGAGCGTGGATTTGAAGGAAGGCATTGTGGGGATAGTGGCTGCAAAGGAGATGCTTGCAGTGAAGCTAGAAACTTGGTGGAGATGAGGGTGTCAACTGTAGCAAGGTGGTGGTGCTGGAAATTTGGTGGAGGTGAGGGGATCAGCTGTAGTAAGGTGGTGTTGCTGGAAGTGATGGCTGAAGGAGGAGATGCTGGCTTGTGTGGAGTTGTCGGCTGAAGCAAGGTGAAGGTGCAGCTGCTATTGATGGTGATGAAGGCTGGCTGGCAGTGGTTGAAGGAGGAAGATGATGGAGTTGCTGCAATGAGGCCAAGAGAGAGAGAGAGAGAGAGACGTCAAATTGGATCCATGGGGCAGCCGTTCCCCTCTTTTTTTATCATAACTTAGGTTTTGATCCCCTCAAAACCTAACTTTCTAATAATATTTCATGAATAGATATACGTGAATGGCTGCAGCCATATGGCCTTGAGGGAAATAGAAAGGGAGTAAGGAAGAAAGGGGAAAGGAGGAAGGGAAGGAAAAGGAAAGAAGAGGGGAAGAAGTAAAAGGGGAGAAAGGAGAGGGAAAGAAGAAGAAGAAAGATGGGAAAAGGGGCTTACGTAAGTGGGCTGGAGGAGAAAGAAAAGAGGAAGCAAAGAAGAAAAAGAAAGAAAGAAAGAAAAGAAAAAGGAAGAAGAAATAAAGAAAAGAAAGAAAGAAGGAAGAAAAAGGAAAATGGAAGAAGAAAGAAAGGAGATGGAGAGGAAGAGAGGGGCTAGGGTGGTCGACCCCTTGTGGGTCCCACCTTAGGAAAAAAAATAAAAATAAATAAATAAAAGAAGAAAATAAAGAAAAAGGTAAATAAAAAAATCTTTTTTATATTAAAACGGAAAATGCAAATGGATGGACCATCTCAGAGTGGGTCCAAATTCCACTTTTGAAATTCATTTTGATGATTAGAGGGGTAAAATAGTCTTTTCAGAAAATTTTCAAATGAAACGAGCTATTTTTGGCAGTTTTTGAAACGAGCTCGGATTTTGAAGTTCAATACCCCGTTGTGAAGCAAATCCAGTGTAGAATTTGAAAATTTAATTTTGAAAGAAATCCAGATTGTTTTTCTCGAGAAAATATTTCCAAATTTAGACTCCTGGGGGTAAAAATGTCAATTTTAAAAACCCAGGGTTTGAAATTGATTTATGAAAAACTTTTAAAACTCAATCTGGATTGAAATTTATAAAACTGGAGTTCTAGACTTCGAAAATAGAATGAAATGTGATGAAATGTTCTGAAATGTTGAGAAATGATATGAAATGATGAGAAATGACATGCAAAATGCAGACCTTGAATGAAAATTTTTGGATGTTAGACCCCGATTGACAGCTACACCAGTTTAAAAAGTATTAAAATTGATAAATTTTGCAAAATGGTTGAAGAAATGGTTTTTGGACTCTACTTGGTTAGAGTGACACTGAAAATCAGGGTTTGAGCTGAAATGAGTTGGATTGAGCTGGATTCTAGAGTTTCAGAACTCAACTGGACTGACAAGGTACTGACTCATCTGACCTTTCCGACTAAATTTTCAAGAAAAGCTGCCATTTTTAGAGAAATTGTATGGAATGGTCACCGGAGTGAAGTGAATTGCGAAACTGAGCTAGCTTTGAGCTAGAACAAAGGTCACTAATACTGAGATGAACTAAAATCAAAGCTCAAACACTAGCTCAACTGACTGAACTCAGCTCAATTTCAGCTGAAAGAGCTAAAATGGACTAAAATGGGCTCCTAGACACTTGGGAATGGTTTTTAACTGAAACTGAAGCACTTGAACTTCTGGTGAGCTCAAGTTAGATTCTGGGGGATATGACTGACTGTGAATGACTGACTCGGAGACAATTGGCTTGGATTTGAGTGAGAAATGAGCTCATTTCTAAAGAAATGATCCCATTTTGGCAGGAATGGTCAGAAATGAAAATGGTTTATTCATTGTGAGCTCGGATGAGCTTGAGATTACTGATATTCTAATTGTTCTGAACTGACCAATGAGTTTGGTTGACTCCGACTGACTGGGGTCCAGGATGTCCTAGGGGTAAAATGGTAATTTTACTAATGAAAATGGGTAAAGTGGTGATTTTCTAAAACAGACTCGGGGTTTGACTCCTACACTGACCTAACAGGGTTGGCATTGCATGAGAAGGGTTGTTTGAGAATGGATGAGGAAAATTTGGGGTGTTTACAATGTACTTGAGAGGATTGAGCCTCGACAGAATTTTGATTTCTGATGTCAGTAAATATTGTCTCAACTTTTGACACATCCATACCAAGGTGAGACATGTCTTTTCTATCTGAGAATATCTCTTCTCATAGTCGACGAAATTCTTGCTTACGTAGTAGATGGCATGCTCTATCCGGCTGCCTTCCTTATACTGTGCAAGAAATCTGCCACAAGCATTTTGATTGACAAAAAATATACAAGAGAAGTGGCTTTCCCAATTCTAGTGGCTTCAGAATGGGTGGATTGAGGAGATACTGTTTGATGTGTTCAAACGAAAGCTGATATTCTGATCCCCATTCAAATTTCACTTCTTTTCTTAACAAGTGATTGAAGGGCTCGCATCTCATGGCCAAATTGGAGAATAAGCGCCGAATTGACTGAATGTGCCCCTGAAGGCTCCTCAGCTCTTTGAGATTTATGGGAGGCGGCATATCGATGATTGATTTTGCCTTAGCTAGATCCATCTCTATTCCTTTCATGCTGATCATAAAGCCCAGCAGTTTGCTTGACTCTACTTCGAAGACACACTTCTGCGGGTTGAGTCTCAGCTTGTAGAGAATAAGTCTTTCAAAAACTTGGCTGAGAGCATCAAGATGATCCTCTCCTTTTTTTTATTTGACCTGGATGTCATCCACATAGGCATCCATGTTCTTGTGTATCTGGTCATGGAAGATGATGGCCATTGCTCTCTGGTAGGTTGCCCCAGCATTCTTGAGCCCAAAAGGCATGACTGTGTAGCAAAATGTACCCCAAGGCATGGTAAAAGAAGTTTTTGACTGGTCACGAGCAGCCAATTTGATCTGATTGTAGCCTGAATATCTATCCATGAAGGAAAACATGGTGTGGCCCGCCGTGCTGTCGATCAAAAGATTGATGTTGGGGAGTGGCTAATCATCTTTTGGGGTAGCCTTGTTGCGATCCCTGAAATCAATACAGATTCAGACTTTGCCATTCTTTTTGGGAACTGCTGCGATGTACGTCAACCAGTCTGGATAATCAATGGTCTGAATAAATTTTGCTTTTAACAAATCCTCAAGTCCTTATTTAACTTGGGGTGTCACTCGGGGATCCATTTTTCGTAGTTTCTGCTTGATTGGCTTGAAGTCTGGCTTTAAAATAAGACGATGTTCGACCAGTTTAGGATCTAAGCCTGGCATATCCTCATAGGTCCAAGCAAACACCTCTTGATGTCACTTGAGAAAATGGACGAGCCTTTCCTTCTCATCTAAACTTAAGCTGAAACCAATTTTGAGGATTTTCGAATCATTTTCTAAACCAATATTGGCATCCTCTGTCGAATCCTGAACCAAAGGTGATGGTTCGTCTTGTTTCTGAATACTGGCAAATTCTGACAATTCTTGAATCGCTGAGTCAAACTCTGCTAACTCTTCAATCTGCCTTATCACCTTGCTGACCACTGCCCCTGTCTTTATCTTGTAGATCCTGACCGGTTTGAAGTTATTTTGAGAAAAATTGAGATTGATAATTAGCCTTTTGAGTGGTTTAGGAGCCATGATTTCAGCAATCCTGAAAAATGCAAAGAGAGGTTTGTTTGAGGAAAATGAGAAATTCAAAATAGCCTTTTGTACAGAAATGAGGAATAATGATATAGACAAAATATAAGCAAAAGAATGATTAGACACCAAGATATGAAGAAAATATCAAAATTTCATTGATAGACTAAAGCTGAAGACAGCAGCTTGATATTTATAGATGTTTCTGACAAAGGAAGGAAAACTGAGATTGTGTTGTCCCTACAAGATGACTAGAAAAGCAAGAAAGAGGAAAATAGAAAACAAAGGCATTATCTTTATTCTGCCCCTTTGATGAATGTAGTTCTTTTGCCAGATGTCTGACCAGTAAAACCCAGTTCTGAACCAGTGATGTGTCGGGTGGGAGTGATTGGATCCAGTATGTCATCCTCATTCTTACCAAGGCCCCTGAAATGCTGGTAGTCATGCTTCATCAACAGATCAAATTCCTTCTTGGTTTTTGAAAACTGAGGGAACAAAGGATGATCTTTGAGAGAAGCGCAATTGAGGCACCCTCCTAGCTTGTAGAAGTGAGGTCCCTGCCATTGGACCACTGCTGTAACATTTTTTATTGGTTGAACTTCCTTCAGTTTCAACATATACAGACTGTCACTCAGATTAATCTCATCGATTTCCCTAATGCTAGGGATGTCTGCTGTGAAAGTAGGGCAAGGAATCATTGGTTGTGGGAGTCTCTCCTCCGGATCTTCTTCCAAAATTATGGTAATCATGCCTCTCTTCGACCATTTGATACACTGATAAAGGGTAGAGGGAACAGCATTGGCATTATGAATCCATGTGCGCCCTAACAGAAGATTGTACGTAGGCGGCATATTGACCACATGAAACAGAACTATATGCACTTAATAGTTGATAAAGATTTCAAGGAATATCTTCCCCTTGGCGGTCTGCCCGTGGTTGTCAAAACCGTAGATTGTAATGAAATCTGGCACATACTCCTCTTCTTTTAGGCCCAAGGCCTTGACTGTCATTTCAGGACAGATGTTGAGGCTACTGCCTCCATCTACGAGCAGATGTGGGACAGTCATGCCCCTGGTTCACACCACTATATAGAGAGCATTGTTATGGAATGTATGAGGCTTTGGCAAGTCCTTATCTGAGAAGGTTATTGGTGCGTTTGTCATGGCTTGATTGACTATCTGAGCCATATCCTATGGAGTCGTGCTCGGCTTTATCTTGATTTTTCTTAGCAAGTCATCCAGAAATTGCTGATGTTCAGGGGAAGCATGGACTAGATCCAGGATGGAAATGTTCAACAAAGCTGTGATTGGTTTTTGAACTGACTCAGATGCTTCACCCTTCCTTGAAGCTGATTTGATGAAACGCTTTGGAAATCTTGGAACCTGCCTAGCATCTTCTGCTAAAGCCCCTGCTGGCTCACTTGTCGATTTCATCTTGCTGAGAATCGAAATAATATCCACCCTCTTGGTGGAAGACTGAGCTTGATGCAGTACAATGACCTGATGTTGGTCCTGAATGTCCTGGCTGGAGCATGGTTGAATACTGCCCTGAAGAAAAGATACTTGCTCTGAAACAACTGATGTTGAATGTTTTGGGAATGGCTTGGACAAGATCTTAGGTTGTTCTTCTTTGTCATCTTCTATCAACAAATTATTGTCAATGCAGTCCTGGATTATGTTCTTGAGGACAAAACAATTTTCTGTGTCATGTCCTACTGTACGGTGAAATTTGCAGAATTTCTCCTTCCACTTGCCCATGATAACTGGAGGATCAACCACTTTAGGGAGTTTGACCATCCCTTTTGACAGCATATATTTCAAAACATCTTCACGGGATTGTTCTAGAGCAGTGAATTCTCTATCATAACCCCAGCCATCGTGCTTTGGTTTCATTTGCGGTTTTACTTCAAATTGTAGCACTGGTTGAACAGGCTGCGGCTTGACAAACTTCCCTTTCTGGGTTGCAGAGTTTGCTCTCTCAGTTTTAGAGCTTTCTGAGCTCTTGATGTGGTTCTTCTTGTTTTTCTTACTGTTTGCACCGCCGCTGCTACCTGAGACGCATGCGGAGTAGGTAAAATGTGCCTTTTTCTTCTGCTTGGGGTTACCTCGAACAAGAGAGAAACCCTCGTAAAGACCATTTTCCATCCCTGTCTCGAGTCATTCTGCTCATTCAATCAACTTAATAAAGGATTTCACTGGAGAAGTGGAAATAAGACTCCTCAAAGGTTAGGAAAAGTTATTGAGGATTATTTGCAGCGCATGTTCCTCTGGAATGGGGATCTTCATTTTGTTACAGGTGCTTCTCCACCTATGAATGAACTCTCCTACTTTCTCTTTCTCATTTTGTTTCAGGTTGTACAGATGGTTGAGAGTGGGTGAGGCCTCGACATTGAATATGAAGCGCTCGATGAATAGGTTTACTACCTTATCGAACTCTCGTAGTTTGATAAGATTGATGTGGTTCGCATACCACCTTGTTGTTGTTCCCTCCAAGTTGCGTGGGAAGCAGGTGAACAAATCCCTGTTGTCCTTTCTGAAGTGGCTGCATTCTGCATAGAACGTGGCCATATGGGCTTTTGGATTGCCCGTTCCATCAAACTTGATGAACTTGAGAGGGAAATTCTCCAGATTATCGTCTCCATCAAGGCCATCATAAAAGTTCTCGTCAGTATAGGTGTGCTTACCCTTACTCTTGGCTTGAATGTCTTTTACTGCTCGAGTTACTTCTCTTAGTTGTTCGCGCATTGGATCCTCTGCTGGGATCCCATACTTGGGCCTGCTCATTGATTTGAGCTCTTCAACTATCTTCATGAACTGTCATGAAGGATTTTGACTGAACACAAACTGTTCTTCCTTTGATTCTTCTTCCTCTACTGACTCAGTGCCCTCAGAAGTACTGTCTGGCTGGACCTTCTTTTTGGTGATCCTGATCTGCTTTCTCACAGGCTTCTTCCTCAGTTTGTTCTTAGGAGTTGCCTTCTTCAGACTGGCCTCGGCTTGCTCCGACACCATTTTGGCCATCATCTTTTGAAACAAGCTGTAAATGACGGGATCTACATCATCCCCTCTATCCTAACTCTGTCCTCTAGACGACCTGGGAGAGTCCATTCCTTCTATTTCACTGTCACTGGGCTGAGATGAAACTATCTGCTTTTTGCTTCTTGTCTGAACCATTTTTATAATGCCAAGGTTTTCTGTAAAATAAATGATGGTTAGGATATGGAAGAAGCTTTTAAGACAAAAATTTTTTGAGATAAGGGAAGAATGGAGGATTTGGTAGATAATTTAAAAGGTCATCCCATTACCAGGGATCGGGTCATCACAAGACTTGTGATAATGGTGTTACCATTTTCATGATAACTGAAAAATGTGCCTTGTTATTTAGGCAAGGTCATCAACCATGATAAAAGATATTGAAGAAGAATAGGAGAGATATTTAAAAAGAATGTCCCATTACCAGGGATGAGGTCGTCACAAGAATCGTGACCATCTATGCTATAAAAAAGAATGAAATTTGGCCCAAAAAAGCTTTTCAGTATAACAAAAGTAAACTTTATTGATAATAACTTCAAAGGCAAAGAGAGGGTGGACAGACAGTTTGCCACCATTCTTGATATTTAGTAGATGCATTGGGTCCAAGAAATACAGAAAGAGAAATGAAAGAGTCTCAAGTGTATTTGGCTGCATGGTATGCCCCAGACCACTGATCTGACTGCAGATTGAATTGTGGCATTTTACCCGTCGGGAAACGAGTGTTGACACGAACCTGCTGCTACGAAAACTGTTTGAGACATCTCTCAGGCTGATAATTGACAAAGAAGAAGGGCTCCAGCAGTCTGTAATGCTTGTCACATGCATAAGTGTAGCGAGAAACTTATTTCTGCCGGTTGAAGTAATCACAAATGACCTCCTCTTGATGCATACTCTCGATCAAGGCTCGATACTGAATGGTTGACTTCAGCTTCTTACTGTTGAACATGAATGAACTGGCTTTTGATAATACGTGTCGCAGAAACCACGACTGCAAGGCATAGGTGCATCCCTCCACCAAAATGGTCTCTCCAAGAGTGAAGCGGGCCAAGCCTCGGTAGAGGAAGGCTAGGGCGGCTATAGAAACTGAAAGATGGCGGGTCTGCTTGTTTTCCCATCTTCGAAAGAGTTGGACAACTCTGACATCAACAAAATTCTAACTGTCCTGAAAGAATGCTAATTCCACTATGCGTGTCAACTTTCTCATAAGCTCAGTACTTGCGATAGAGTCCAAACAGGTCAATGAATTGATTCCCATTGATCTCAGTGAGAGACCAAGATCTACTCCATGTTGCCCTGGCTAAAGCTTCTCGAACATCTACCCCTTTGATGTTGATCAGAAATTGTTGCTCAACAGGATCATCTAGTTGACTAGATGGTTCTGGCAATCCCATGATATCATTGAATTCATCTATCAGTAGAGTCATCTCTCCCCATGAAAACCAAAACATGCAGGCATGTGGATTCCATCGTTCTACCATGGCCTGAATCAGACTTTCGTTGATGGTCCGCTCGCCCACTGTTGATGCCATCTCCAATCCACAGTCATCCAAGTAGTCTGGGAACATACGTGAGAAGGTGGCGAACCAAGATTAATACCACCGAGGGAAGAATGAATGAGTCTGGATAGCCCGATGATCTGGGAATCCATCCTTTATCTGATAGGAGACATGATCTCTGGGAAAGACAACATCGAGGGAATTGGACGCCATTGGAATAATACTGGGGCAAAGAAGAATGAAGAGAATCAAAATAGAATGCAGGACTTATGGATAGACTCTCAAAGAAAAGGAGAATAGATACATACCTAGAATTTTTGAAAGATTAAGGGAATATAGAAAAAGGATTTCCAGGGTTTTGAGAAAATTTTGAAAAAAAGAAAAGAGTGCAGATAGAAGAAAATGTACACCTAGGTGGTGAAAATAAAAGAAAATTTTGAATAATGTACCCAGGGTCTTGAAAAAGTTAATATATAGGGAAATATAAGAAAACATCACATAATCACAGTTGCACAAACAAGGATGCACACACAACACTCCCTAAAAGCTGACTCTAAATGCAATATTTGAAATGGCTTGTAGGACCTAAATCCTAACTCTATGGTTCAGATCATCTGATTCCAATCAAGGTATGCTGATATACTCAAGCCGAAGCTCAAAGTGCGTAGCATATAAATTTTTCTCCAGTTCTAAGGTAATGGCTTCCCAACATCCTTGAGCACCTGTCGATATACTTCGGACTATGGCCCTTAAGTACGTGGTAGGGGGTGTTAACCCAAATAAGTGGTCCAGTTATGAGGCTCTCTCCCAAACTATAGTTCAGTGAGACATCCTAGCAACGTGAAGACCAGTACAATATAGGTAGGGATGTTTTTGAAAACATGTTCAACATGTAATAAAATCAGATGTTTCTAATGCAAGTCCTAAAGAGATAGAATTTAAATGAAGAGAAGCATACACTTGCATACATTGTTTGCATTCAATCCCTAGAATTGAGGAGAGTTGTGTTTCAGACCTAAGTCTAAGTGAGCATGGATAGATCTCCTCAATATGGTCCTACCAAACCATACTTAAATTCTATATGCATTATGTCAGCTTAGGACAAAGTCTAGGCTCCTAAGGTTTGCATAGAAATGAAGCTGACATTTGTAGAATAAAGACTTAGATAATATCAAAGCAAAGCAAAAGGCAAAAATTCGACCAGACGAAGATGAGTCCCATCTCGGTCGCCAAATCCTGTGATCATTGCGAAATTTTTCCTCTGGTTTCCTCTTTTTCTTCTCTTTGCCTTTCTAGCCTCTATTCTCTTTTTGAAGGGGAATAAAAGAGAGAAAAAAAAAGAAAGAAGAGAGATGAACTCTTTTGCAAAGGTCTCACTTGACCTTAATTTGAAAAATGTTTTGAAATTACTCGCCTCCGTTTCTTTTAAAAATTTGCGGAAAAATGGAGAGACGGGATTCGCTCGTCAGTACGAGGTTCGACCGTTCCTCACGCCTTTACCAGGGGTAATCGAACTAAGGATTGAACTTATGCATTTTGCTTTGCCTAAATATTGTCTAAGAATTTATTCTAAGTGTAGAATGCATAAAGAATCATGCTTATGAAAATGCCAAGGTGAATTTTGAATTTGAATCGATTTTCAAGAATCAATTTTGAAAAGGGATCTTTGGTTTTGAGTTTTGAATTCAGAACCTGAAATAAGAATTTTTTATTTGGAAATTAAATTTAGACTTAGGAAAAAGTGAATTTCAAAAATAGAGTTAGAATTGGAATTCAGATTCTGAAAATCAATGTGAGATTTGGAAATGGAATTTGAGATTGGAATTGGAAATCAAATTGGAAAATGGGATTGGATTCAAAAATCTGAATCCCAGATGGAATCGGATTCGAAATCTGGAATCCTAGATGGGATTGGATTTGAAATCTAGAATCCTAGATGGGATTGGATCCAAAATCTGGAATCCAAGATGGAATTAGATTTTAAATCTAAAATCCAATATAGAATTAGAAGATGGATTTGACAAATCTTGATTGAATTTGAAAGTGAACTTTAATTTAGGGAAAAATCAAATTGAGATTCAGAATCAATCTCAAAACCTTGATTTTGGATAAATGAATTAGATTGAAAATCAAGACTCAATCTTCAGATAGAACTTTAGAGATTTTGAATAAAAACTTGATTTTAAACTTGAATTTTGAAATCACGAGATGAATCTGGAAATTCCAAAGTTTAAATTGAACTTTGAAATACAATCTAGGATATTGAATTAAATCGAATCTTAAAAATGAAAATGAAAATGAATTTGAATTTTCAAAGTTGAATTAAACTTTGAAATTGGATCTGGGGTATTGAATTGAATTTAAAATCGAATCCTGAAAATGGAAATGAATTTGAATTTTCAAAGTTGAATTTGAACTTTGAAATTGGATCTGAGGAATTGAATTTAAAATTGAATCCCGAAAATGGAAATGAATTTGAATTTTCAAAGTTGAATTGAACTTTGAAATTGGATTTGAATTGGAAATTGAATTTTGAATATAGAGATGAATTTAAAATTTCAAAGCTAAATTGAACTTTGAAATTGGAATATTTGAATTTTGAAAAATAAGATAGAATTGAGAATAGGGAGATTAATTTGAATTTATAAATAAGAATTGAAGATTGATCAGAGAAATGAGAAGATATTTGAAGAATTATCTCAAAATCACTTGGATTTTTGAAGATAACTTGAAATAATTTGAAAATATGATGTAATTCTATCCTAAATGATGGATGAATTAAAGAATTTTGAAAATTGGATATTGAAAAGAATATTTTATTCTTTAGGAGAATTGAAATCAGATTAAAGATATAATACATTCCTGACTATGGTTATAAAATGTATTATAAAATAATCTGTATTTAAATTCAGATAAAGAATAAAATACATTTTGGTGCCTTTATAGAGTTTAAAATGAAATTAACTCTCAATATATCTTGACTATGGCCATTGATATATATTTTAAGTTAATTTCAAGTTTAACTTTGATAAAGGAAGAAAAAATTAGAAAATATGATGCTTTTTGAAAGAGATCTAGTGTGGATCCAATGTTATTCCATAAAAGATGAAAACCCTAAGTTTTGTTCATATTTTAACTATGGCCATAAATGCAAATCGTCAACTTAGGATTTAATCACCTTTTATCAGAATGGTGCACGTGCCATTCGTGTTCTCATTCATGAATTTTTTGAAATAAAAGAAAAAAATAACATGAAACAAGCAATTCTAGAATATATGCATGCTCATGCAGTCTAATCTAGGACTAGAAATGTAAATATTCTCATTAATACCTAGCTATTACAATTCTGAAATTGAAATTACAATTTTTGAGCTAAGAAAGGAAATAACATTTCCCATGCATTTTCTACAAAACAGGGTTAGTACAAGGTAAAGATAATGGAAGATATGTAAAATAAATAAATAAAAATAAATAAATAAAATGCAAATGCACATATTTAAGCTTACTCTCAGTGAAAGGTACATATATAATATCTAAATGTCGTGCTATACTTTATTGAATATATACATATGTATATGAGGATGCATGATATGCTATATCAATGCCATTGAATGTCTATCTATAAGAATAAATATGAGATGAGGACATAAGAAGACATGTATGAACCAATTTGGCATATATTCGTGCTAGAGTTATGACATAGTTTTGATGAGAAGGCTAAATATATGTGTTGTTGAGGCTATACGATGTGCTAGATGATGCATAAATATCAAAAGAGAAATGGTGCATCAGTGTACATAGGGATGACATGTTAAACAAGGAAGTGGACATATACAGGTTAGCAATGCCTTGCATTGTGTGTAAATGTGGCAGATTATTGATGGATGAGTGGACTGGATAATGGAATATAGATGGCTGCATATGGAGCATGGTAGTGAACAGGAGAAATGCAGCAGGATACATGGTATGTATGGGCTGGATGTTGTGAAGTGAAGGTGGTTGTGACATGCGAATATGGGTGAGAAAAGGTGCTTTGGTGGGTGCAATAGTGTTTAACAGGGCTGTTGTGAAGGGTTGGTAAGTAGCAATCTATGCTAGTAAAGGGGTGACTAATAGTAGGTGAAAGAGTGGATTTGCAAGGGGTGCAAGTGCTTAACAGGTGTTAGGTAATGGAGGACTTGTTCCTACAAAGTGAGTGGTAGGAAAGAAGCAATGTGGTAGCTGGATAGTTGCAGGGGGGTAGTACAGATGCAAATGGGTGTTGTGACATAGGCATGATGGATATGTATAATGCATAGATGATATGCAACAAGGTGTGGTATGGATGCAACAGATGAACACTATGTGCAAGTGCAAGTGATGGAAATGTGGGATGCAGCAAAAAAAAATGAATGTAATGAAGTGGGTATTAAGTGCAGGGATTAGTGGTGAAGACATAAGAAATGGCATGCTAAGCAACACATGAAATGAAGGTGATTGCTCTTGTTAATGGATGCTGAAGCAACTAATTTCAAGTCCACATCTTTAAACACCTTGACTGTTGTAACCACAGGCTTTCCCTGCGTAAGTGTTCCAGTCTTGTCAAATCCCACCTAATGAACTTTTTGAGCCCTTTCCATATCATCTCCGCCTTTTCTAAGAATTACATGATTAGTCCAAACACCAGTTGCCATCATGACTGCAGTTGGTGTAGTCAATCCAAATGCACAGGGGGGCAGAGCAGAAAAAGAAAAAGAAAAAGTGGTTAATGGAGACAATAATGTGTTGCGGGTGCTAAGAGAGTGCAGTTATTGTGCTGAAGTGCACCGGCGCGACAGGGAGGTATTGCACATGCTATACACGAGGGGTGTTGATGATGTCGTAGCCAAAGTTGGCGAAGTCTTGCCACTTGAGCAAGTGCAACAGTATTTGAATGACACAATGCTTTAGGCAGAAGCGCTTATAGCAGTGGTGATCTTTCTAATCCAGCGGGAAGTCTCTTATGATAGGGGCTTGCTAGACTTGCTTGAAGGGAAGCTTGTTGCAGTTATTGTGGTAGAGGTAGCAGGAAGCATCCGAAGTTGCGACTGAATATTACACAAGTATAGGTTGGGCTGAGCGGGGGGGAGTGTAAATGAAGGTGGAGTTATGGGAAACACCATGTAGGTAGCACAGGAGATGAGTACAGTAAGCAGTGTTGAGCAGAACATCTATTGACGATCTTTGCTAACAAAAAGCTTCTGTAAAGAGACCACTTCAGGTCTGGAGGAGAGGTAACTAAAGATTCTCAAAGAGAAAACCATTATTCATATCAATAGCAATTGATATAAGAACACCATGTGTCACTGACACAGGTATCCTGCCAATCCAATCTGTTATATATCGGATCAACTCGGATGTGTAATGCCCATGTAGACATGACTTCTTAATGAATATGCATTGTGATTCACACTAAATTTGCCACAAATATGCCCAAGAGATGCTAATGCACGAAAATTCATCAATCTTTTTGATAAAGGCCATACCATGTCCAAGATTGTTCTTCCCAGCTTAGTCTCTGTATCCAGCACCCTGATTCAGCTAATCAATTCTCTATCAATATAACAATATTGCTAAGACCTGACTCAAACATTCCCAGGTTAGTCTACTTTATGATCCTTCTTACGCTCCCTTGTCAAAAGTACCCAAAAAAATGGGAGTGAAATTTGATGTTATGTTATCATATGGGGATCTACAACAAATCCCTTGACATATGCTAGAGGAGGCAGTATCCTTCCTATGTTGATCGATAGGCAAAGATCACTTGTACATGTTGTAAGGTTGGGTTCACTACTTCCTTTTCCCCTTTCCCTTTTTTTTTGGAGTGAGACTCACCCGGATATCTAAACCCAAAGAGAATAGGCACAATGCTGAAGCAATGAGAATATAGGGTGTAATGATTGCTTAAATCAAACAAATCACCTCAATGATTCTAAAAACAAGAGCTAATTGGGCCATCGTGTGATAGTTTATCAACACCACCAACGTACCTGGATTTTAACCAATATGATTCTACCTTCTCTAGTGGGCACCCTTCTGCAAAACTTTAGGACCCTTCCTGCAAAGATCTGATTCAAGCACGGATGCATACTAAAACAAAAAATATATGCTTTATGAACAGTAAGAAGCAGAGAGGAATATTCACAGCAGAATGTGTTGAGATACGAATAGAGAAGAACGTATCATAGCAAAAGAAAAACCATGAGAAACAAACGATTGGTGTCATGAACTAAACTATTGTGTACATATGAATGATATGATATAGAATGAACTAAGACAGAGTTCAAGGGTTTGATATTAATAAAATGAGGTGCTAAAAGGTGATGTTAACAAATCAATCATACAGAAGATGGTGGAGCCTTAACCATTATAAAGACAATTGTGTGGCTCATGCTGGGAAGATGCAATATGCGTAAATGCATATGGAGAATTTTAATGAGCTATTGTAAAGAAGAACGCCGATGATGCAAAGTCCATCTGGATTGTGTAAGTGAACCATGATGGATCATGTCCTAAAATATTTATAGATGCAGTGAGCCTCAATTGCGATGAGTAACCAGTGAAATAAAATGGATGGGATGAAATGAAACTAACACTCGTAATGTTAAAACAAGTAAAATCGACTACTGAAGCATATGTAATGGATCAAAATAACTCATAAAAAATGAAATTCAATGATGAAGAAAATGCACGACAAACAAATTATGAGTGATACAAAATGCTTTGCATCGATGATTATAACCATGGGTAATCCACGAGATTAATAGAAGACCACTGCTAGGGTAAAATCAATCTGATACTAGATCAGATCGAATGTTACCATGAAGATTACTTCCATATGTAGGATTAACTTAGCTAATGAAATGATACTACCAAATGCTACAGCAAAGATAAACGTATATCTAAATCCACAAATGTGAATTCAAAGAAACAGATGGATCGGGTGATGCCATGCTAAATCAGAACATAGGGCCGGAAACCATAGCTATGTGATAAAAAAAAAGATAAATGCCAACACATAGGCATCGATAACATATTACGGGGATTCAAACAAATCCAATATAATTTTGAATGTAAAACCAAGAAACCAAAAATGCAGATAATAACACACCCAAACGGATAATGAAGAAGGAAATGGGGATCAAAATAGGAAATCAAAACAGAAGTAATAATTGAGAATCAACAAGAAAATTGAACTGATATTATCAGATTATTGAATCTGATAGCATGAGCAGAACAAAAGTAAATCGCAAAACAAGCAAAGAAAATAAAACAAAAGTACGAAAAGAAATGTCGGAATTAGGAAATTTTGTTTGCTGTTGCACAAGAGAGGGATTGATGTTGCTATAAAATACCCAACACAACTCAGTGGTGCGTTAATGGGGGCCAAACAAAAAAATGAGAAACGAGCAGAAAGTTCAGAGAAAATAAAAGAGGAAGAAAAGGTACTCACCGAAGCGTTGTAGGGGCTCTGAAATAATCCCTTCGGAAGGGGGAAGAAGCTCTACTGTAGGATTATTCTTCAGAGAACCAAAGAAGGGAAAGTGCTAAGAGGGAGAAGAAGGGATTGCTCGATAAGGCTCATGCAGAATCGGATGTGAATGGATAATGGCGATCGATGGGAGATGTAATGGATGGATCGTTTTTGTCTCTCAATGTTTGTTTATATAGGGAGGGGCAAAAGGATCAAGAAGAAGAGATGTAAGGTGATCGAAGGGTGGTTTGTGAAGGAAGAGGCAGGAGAAGCGATGATCGCCCTTTGATCCCCTGCAACGGTTTTTCAAGAAAAAACCGTTGCAATATTTGCAACAGGGGTCCTTCTGTTTTTTTAGAAATTTTCAAAACGACGGTCATTTTCAAAAGGTTTTTCTAAAAGGGGTTTTAACAAAGACAATTTTCAAAAGAAGGGTTTCTAAAACCATTCTTTTGTATTTTCTTTTTCTGTTTTGATTTTTTTGTTCTTGTTCTTCATATTTTATATTTTTTTTGTGTTTTTGAAGTAAAAACTCTGAAAACTAAATGATTTTAAACTAATTTTGTAAAATTCAAAAATATTTACAAAAAAAGGGTTTTTCTGAGAATTCGGGTTAAACTTTGGAAATTTCTTTAGAAAACGGGTTTGATGTTATCATCGCAAAAAAAATTCCCTCCCTTTGCGAGAGAGAGAAACGATTCTGCGAGTCAAACTCGACCAAAGTTTTGAAAATGGTTTTGAAAATTATTCGCCTCCATTTTGAAAATTTGTGGGAAAATTTTGTGGAATGGGATCCGCCTGTCGGTACGAGTTTCAACCGTTCCTGGCACCTTTACCAGAGGTAATCGAACCAAGGATCAAATGTGTGCTTTGACTAAGTTTAATTATCTAAATCATGCTCTATTTTCTTAGAATGCACAAAGAATCAGGCATGTGCTATGGAATTCTGAAAAGATGCAAGTTTGAGAAATATGATGTTTTCCTTGGAAAATTGAGATGTACTTAGAAAATTACTGGAAAAGTGCTTGAAGATGGAATTCCTGGGGAAATCATTGAATTTTATTGGAAATCAGAAATTTTCATTGGAAAATGGATTCTCAAGAGAACTTGGACTTTGAGAAAATCGATTTTGAGATTTGGATTGCTTTTCTGAGGAAATGGATTTCAGAATTCTGAGAAAAATCAATTTCAAAAATAATTCATGGATTTTGAGAAAATCGATTTGTGAACTTTGAAAATGAAATTGAGAATAATAAAACATTGGAAAATTATGGTTTTGAACTTGGGAAATACTCTGAAATATCATTTGAAAACCCAAAGTTTTGAGAAAATCAAATCCTGAGAAAGACTTAGAAAGTTCTGAGAAAATCAATTTCTCTGAAATGGAATTGGTAAATGAGTTTGAAAATGATGCAAATTGAATGAATGAATGAATATGAATTTGAAAGATAATTCTTTGAGGAATTGGGAAAATCTTTTTAAATTTTTGAGAAATGTAGTGCATTTTTTAAGTTAGCCTAACAGTGTAGGTTGAATGTGGCTAATACGAAGATCACAAATCTGGATTTCATTCATATTCTGACTATGGCCATAAATACAAATTCCACCGAGTTTGTGAACTCCCTAAGAGCTTGTGCACGTTTCATTCGTGTCAACCATAGTAGATTTGGAAAAATGTGCATGAATGATAAATCAGATATTGAAATTTGCATAATTAAACTATATGCAATGCAGTCCTATTCTAAGTAGAAAATATAAATCTTATTCTAAATATTATAACCTTGATATTACATTGAATTGAATAAAGTAAATAAATGAAAATCTTCTTCTTGAATGTTCCTGCAAAACTAGAAAACAAGTTAGCAAAGAAATGTAGGTTTATCTGGATTTATCCGAAAATATTGGAAATTATCAGATATTATCCAGATGTAAACCCAAATCATACCCCCTTTGATATAAACATGAGAAATAAGTAATAAAATTCAAAAACAAACTTGAAAATTCGAAATTGAAGTAAAAATAACCAAAATACCCCTGATGACCTTGAAATCAGGGTTTTCTAAAAGAATTTTTATAAAATTTAGAAATTTGAAAATCAAATAAAATAAAATGAAACACAATATGATGCAATATGATGATATGCATGAAAATATGGAAAATTGAAGTTTGGAATTTCGAAATTGGGGTCAAAATGACCAAAATGCCTCTAATAACATGACTATGGTCGTGAAACCAGGGTTTTCTGAAATAAATTTTGCAAAAAGTTGAAATGTGAAATGCAAATGATATTGAAATTAACCCTAATATGATATGATATTCTTATTCATTTGATATAAACCCTAAGATGGCAAAAATATCACAAAATATCGATTTTAACCTGATTTTCGCCTGATTTTTGCCTTTGAATTTAAAAATGAACTAACACAAAAGACAAATAAGCTTGGAATTGGCTCAAAATTGGTATGGACATCTAGACTAACCCTAGAAACAGAATGGAACTTGAAAATCTATTTTTTGATATTTTTTTAACATGAAAATTAACTAAAAAACCTAAAAATCAAGATTTTGCCTAAAACTCTAAATCTAAACTGAATTTTGGGTACTAAACTACCATAGAAATCTCCCAAATTTTATGGGGTGATAGAGGATAGTTAGGAAAAGATTTTTGCCTTTTACGGATTTTGATTTTGACCTATGGTCGGAGCTTGACAGCTCCAGCAAGTCGGATCGGAATCCGACGACTCTAGAACTTAGGGCAGACTGATAGGTTTCAGGAAAAATTATGGAAAAATAGCAAAAAATGAAAAAAATGACTGAAATTTTGAGAGAATGTCTCTGAAAAACATAGGAACAGTTACTTTTTTGACTGTTTTGGGATTAGATGAACGGTTTGGATGGACACAGAGGTTTATCAGACCTCTACTTTTGATAAAATCTATCTAACAGGAAATTCAATGGTGAATTTGTAAAATCTGGAAAATTGGGAATCCGAACCCTAAAAATCCTAAAATTATGGGAAATGACAGGGGAGTTTACTAGGAACAACTCCATTGTTAAAGGTTTTGACATCCGACCTATGGATTGAACGTGGATTAGGGTCAATCTAGACTCTGACAAGCAGAAATCGAGATTTTCACAGGGGTCTGGAAAATCTGATTTTTGGCAGAGACCAAATCTCCTTAGAAAAATCTGGAAAAATACGGGAAAACAATAGGTTCTAACAGAGATCCACTGTATTTTTTTATAGAATGAATCGGATCTCCCATGGGGGAGATCTCGGGTCCTCAAGTCTGCTAAAATGAAATCTGGAAATTCTAGGAGGTTAAAAATGCAGTTCAGTGTTTGATTTTTTTTGATGGGGTTATAAAACCCAAATGGATCTCAAAGTTTGGCAGGATATCACAGAGAAGTAAACCTAACTATCATGAATTTTTTTTGAATTTATTGATGAAAAATTGGACATAAAATGACGATTTGTCTTCATGCATAAAATCAAAACTTGTAAATCCTAAACAAGATACTAATAAAACCATACTATTTGTACAAAACAACTATTCAACTACTAAAATGAATCTAAATGCAATGTTTGAATGCAAAAACTACATGAAATAGAAAAAAAATTGGGCGGCATGATATTCATTTTGATGTTGACTATCGAAATGGGAGATCCAGTCCATCGAAAGAATGGATCTCGCCATTCATTTAGCCCACACACATGCAATGTGTGTTTTTCTAATTTTTCCCCATTTCATACCGTAAAGGGGCCTCTTTTATCACTGTGGATCCAGACTTTGATCGGGTTCTAGTGTATATTTTTTTTTAAGGAGGCCATGCTTGAAAATTCCAGTGGCAATGGAGGTTGTCTTTGAAGAATGGACGACTTACCTTGGGTGGTACTGGTTTCTAATGGAGAAGGTTTAGATCGGTCATTGTTGCTTAGTGGAGGAATCGGCTGTGATGGGGACACTAAAGGTAGGTAGCTGCAGGCTGGATCGTTTGAAAGAGGCAGTTGCTGAAGGATGAGGCAGCAAGGTGGTGCGTCGGCTGGACTGATGACTGCAAAAGGGAAGGGGCTGGAAGAGATGGCGCCGGCTGGAGGTGCTGCTTCAAGGCTGCAGCTGTGATGATGGAGTTGTTGTGGTGGCTGCCTTGATGTGGTTGAAAGGTGCTGAAGCAAGGAAGGTTGGGCGTATCTTGGAGAGGCTGAACCTGTTGCACCAAGGGGAGTTGAAGGTTGAAAGTGGTGAAGGAGAGAGATGGAAGCCAAAGGCTGGGCGTGTGATGCTTTGATGGAGTTGGAGCCAGGAGGTTGCACTGGTAGCTGAGGCTGCCTTGGAGGGGAGAAGATGCTATGGTGCCACCTCAATGTGGCTGGAACAAAAGGAAGAAGGAGAGAGTGAGTTAGACGTGAAAATGAGAGAGAGAAGTAGTAAGAAGAAAGAAGAATGAAAGGGGAGCAATCAACCAGCCCTATGGTGTTCTTCCCAAAATTAAAAGAGAACTTAGGTAATAATGGGAGATAGACTTAGGGCTGAGAGAGGCTAATGAAAGAGAGGAGAGGTGTACGTGAATGGGCTGGAGTAAGTAGGGAAAGAAGGAAAGAAAGGGGAGAAAGAAAGAAAGAAAAGGAAGAAAGGAAAAAGGAAAGAAGGAAGGAGGGAAGGAAGAAAGGGATTGTACGTGAATGAGAAGGAGAGGGAGGAAAGTGAAGGAAGAAAGAAAGAAAGAAAGAAGAAGAAAAGGAAGAAAAGGGAAGAAGAAAGGAAAGGAAAAGGAGGGCAAAGAAAGAAAATTCTGAAATTTTTTATTTTTTTACATGTGGCGCCACCTTGGAGTGGGACCCACATGGTTTTCAGAAAAAAGCTTCAAAGTGGGCGCCACTTTGGAGTGGGCCCGCACGATTTTTAAAAAAAGAAATTTTAAAACCCGAAAAGGTTTCAGTGTGATGCCACTTAGAGTGGGTCCCACTTATTATTTTGAAAGCCAATTTTGGAAACCAAAGGGGTGAAATGATTTCTCATAAAATTCTTCGGATGAAACGAGTTTTTTTTGGCAGTTTTTGAAATAAGCTCAGAATTTAAAGTTCTATACCTCGTTGCGAAGCAAATCCAATTTAGAATTTGAAAAACCAAGTCTGAAAAAAATCCAGATTGTTTTCTCGGGAAAATATTTCCAAATTTAGAATCTTGGGGGTAAAAATGTTGATTTTTGAAACCCAGGGTTCGAAGTTGAACTTTGAAAACTTTAAAACTCAAATCTGGATTGAAATTTTCAAAACTGGAATTCTGGATCTCGAAAATGAAATGAAATGAAATATGATGAAATGTTATGAAATGATGAGAAATGATATGAAATATTATGCAAAATGCCAACCCTGGATGAAGAAATTTGGATATTAGACCCTGATTGACAGTTGTATCAGTTCAAAAAGTGTTAAAATTGATAAAAAATGGACAAAATGGTTTAAGAAATGGTTTTAGTCTCTGTCGAGCCAGAGTGACACTGAAAATTGAGGTTTGAGCTGGTTTGAACTGAAATGAACTCGATTAAACTAGGTTTTAGGGTTTCAGAACTCAAATCGATTGATGAGACACCGACTTAACTAAACTCCCAGACTGAATTATCAAGAAATACTGCCATTTTTAGAGAAATGTTAAGAAATGGTCACTGGAGTGAAGTGAATTGTGAACACGAGTTGGGTTTGAGCTAGAACAAAGATCAGTAATACTGTCATGAACTAAAACTGAAGCTCAAACACTAGCTCAATTGACTGGACTCAGCTCAATTTTAGTTGAAAGAGCTGAAACAGGCTAAAATAGACTCCTAGACACTTGGAAGTGGTTTTGAACTGAAACTGGGGTACTTGAACTTCTGGTGAGCTCAAGCTAGACTCAGAGGAATATGACTGACTGGGAATGACTAACTCGAAAACAATTGGCTTGGATTTGAGTGAGAAATGAGCTCATTTCTGAAGAAATGATCCCATTTTGGCAGGAATTGTCAGAAATGAATATGGTATGTTCACTGTGAGCTCAGGTGAGCTAGAAATGATTGACATTCTAACTGTTCTGAGCTTGAGAATGAGCTTGGTTGACTTCGACTGACTGGGGTCTAGGATGACCTAGGGGTAAAATGGTAATTTTCCTAATGAAAGTGGGTAAAATGGTAATTTTTTTACCCAGACTTGGGGTTGGACTCCTGTACTCACCTACTAGGGTTGGAATTCACATGAGGGGTGTGTCTAAAAATGGATGAGGAAAATTTGGGGTGTTTACATTTGGATCCAAGGTTTTTGAGAAAGTATTCGAGTTTTAGACCTCGAATTGAGGAATATAGAACAGTGGATCCAAATGGATACCGGATGAACTGTCTGAGCCATTCAGAAACTATTTTTGTATTTTTATAATTTCAATTTGAAAACTGGATTAACAGGGCTTAGAATTGGATTCTAATACTGGATCGGAATCCGAAATTGAGTCAGATATAGAAAATGGATTTGATTCCTGTAAAACCTGAGAAATAAATTGGAATTTAGATTGAAACTGACTCAATTATTCAGAAAATGGGGGCCAAGGGCAAAAAGGGATTTTTTACAAAATTTTGAAAAATTTGGGGGGTGTTCACACTGTGTTGCTCGACTTCCCCTTTGTATTTGTTGGCCTCAGCAGGAGTTATGTTTACAGCACATCATTGCATTTTATTAGGCTTAGCTCATTCACATCTCATTCCTAAGATATTATTACTATTCTATGCATTGCTCTGTTAATGTTAATCTAGGTATGTCTTCCACAGGGTCAGTTCTTGTTCATCCCTGCCTCATTGAAAGAAATCATCTCCATCTGTGTTTTATTGTATATATAATTTATGTTCGGCAATACCCAATGACTCATTCCCATCCCCTACATTTTCATTTGCATTAAAATCTCGATAATAACGTCATTTATGCATAGTATGAGCATTTATCACTTAATGTCTACATTGATTTGATCTACTTATTTTCTTTTCTTTTTTTTTGTTTTGTCGCCTAAGAATATTATATAGCTTTACATCAAAGCATTCATATGAATCGTATATGTTTTCCTGACATTTTTCATGTTCACCTGCCTTTGATATCCTCCATTTCATTACATAACCTATCCTGTATATTATATATCATCTTTGTGCTCTGGTTTGCTTCATCCTCGTTCCAAGTGTTGCAATCCCAACATTTATTTCCTGCTTTATGATTTATTGTGTTGAATTTCCTAAGTTTATGCATGGGAAAACACTTGTTTATGCTACTTCAAGTTCGATACTCCCTTTTGCAGTTCCTCGTATCAGCTTATTTTTACCATTTGCCATTTGTATGTTTCACATTCTTTCACCGTCACTCTCTGCTATGCATTTTTTTTTATCTCTGCAATTTATGATTCAAATTCATTTTAATAATATGCAATTTTGAGATCACATTTCTGTAAATAACAATTTGGAGTTGCCAATTCATTTTTAGAGATTTGTCTTCTCCAAGATCATGTTTCTGCGATTTAGTGATGGGAAGATGTCGCTCATTTTGGCGACTTCATGTTTCTGCAATTTGTGATTCGAAAATGTTGTCTTTGAAATTCGCTATTCTCTCTCATCTATATAAAACCCTTGCCTCAATCTGCATCTCCCACCGATGAATCTCTATTTGGAATTGATTGCATTTCTATCATATTAATGCCCTTCAATCCAGTATTTGCGTTGAATTTCTATTGCATTTACTGCTTTATCTCTGAGAGAACAGGGTGGAGTTTGAGAGTGGGGGTGAATGACTAAATCTGTTATGAATTCTATCTGCTGGGATAAACAGGCGTGAACATGGGCCACAAGAGGTGGGCTCTGTGAGCTCTCTTGCTTTTGCTAATAACAATGTTGATGCCCTGGAAGGTGTAGAACTTTCGTGCTCAGCAGAAGGGTTTGAAACTGCTGTCTACCAAGTGTACATTAGGTTCACAAAAGTCTCTTGCGTACTTTCAGTGTACAGAACTTATTAGACATTATGAAAGGACCTTTACTTCATGGAACCTCTTTTTTTCTTTTTTTTTGCCATTAAAGAATGGCATGATTTGCCTCTGATTTATTGAAACTAGATCAATTTAGGCTGATTCTAAGCATTCCATTTCCATGGATTTCTGGTTCCAAAACCAGAGTAGAAGACTCTAGTTTCTTTTAGTGTCCCCTTTTCTATTTAATTTTGGTGGAATAAGTCTAGTATGACCCAAAGTTCATCTGAAAATGATGATCATCACTAAGGATTTGACCCTTACTATTTTGAGGTTTTGAAGAATGTTTGGGGATGTGTTGTAATTCTATTGTGTTTAATCCTTTAAAATCTTTATTGACCTGAGGGTGATTCTTGCATATTATGTCAAAGAAAGTTGCACCGACTACTACCAATTTTGAAAGTATTACTCTTATTTATCAGATCTGTCATGGGATCAAGGAGTATCATCTGGGGATAGCATTGAATCTTGGAACTAATCAAATGATCTGGAATATTAAGGTTTTGGTTGTCTTTGTTGCTGCGAGCCACGAAGCAATATGTAAAGTAAATGGGTAACTCAAGGGCATGTTGCTTGTGCTTTCTCACTGTCCCTGAGTTTACACAGGATCTAGTATGCTTGGAAATGTTTTGCAGATGCTTTTCTTTTTTGTAAAAACACAGAAAGTCAATAGCTTCAGTCTATAGGAAAAGATGCCTGAAAATTAAAAACATTATGATTGGTAAGAAGCCCTCGAGGATAGCATAATTTGTCCATCCATGTAATCTGTGCACCTAACACTCACTGCACCTCACATGTTTTGCTTATCATCTTCCCCACCTGCCGCCATCTTCACTATTTAATACCCACAGCCCCACCATGTAGCATACCAACCACTTCACTATCACTTCCAACACTCATTCACTTCACTACAATCCATCTAATACCTACATTGCATCCACTTATGCACTTGCATTTTTTTCTGCAAATTATACTATTCACCACACCTTTTGCACCCCATTACAGCCAGCTGCACTTGTATATTGCATCCATCTTCAGTTTGCATTTCCAGCATTTACACCCACTTTGCCACCTTCCAGAAACTCACCTCTCACAAAGGTATCCCCAAGCTTGGCAATAGGTGCAGGCCCAGCCGCAGGAATTGATGTAGCTGCAATCACAGTTTCAGCACCACCTCCCAACTCACCATTTCTTTTTTTTCCTTTTTTTTGTTACAAACTTGCTGCTGCACCTGCCCATAGCATTTAGGCATTTGATGTGTTCTTCAAAATGACAGCTTCAGCCTAACATTCACTTGCTAAACACACTATTCCACCACCATTTGTATACCCACTGTATGCACGCCACTTCATTTCTTGTGTATCCACCTGTTAAATGCACTATTACACTCATTCACAACCCTTGTGCATACATGAGCACAGCAGCTCAATGGCTGTTGTATCTCACAGCATCCCCAATCACACCTCTCCATAGCACCCTGCAACTACACCTCTTTCAATTGGCCGCGACCCCTACCCATAACATCTATGTCGCCATGCCTTCCCACCATCTTCTTCACACTCTCACACACCTTCAGCCATTTCAGTTTCACTAATACCTTGACACCTACACACTTAAGCACATCACATGTGCTGCCTTCACCTGCTATTTGCAGCACCCATTTGTATATTCCATCCCCCTCACGCCTGTCCACCTCCTACACTTGCTTCATGTGTTTCCCCTTTCATCTATATATCAACTGTGAATTAGGCTTGCTGAAAGCTTGTGCTCACTATATTCTACTAAATATGTGTAAGTTCAGTGGTGTGTGAGTCCAGCATCTCATTAAACTAGTGAATTCAACCCACTAATCTCACTCAGTTGTGGAAGACCCCTCTACATTGGTTTAGTTCAGCTGGGTTCCGGTTCATGGTTTGTCATCACATCCCATTAAGCCTGGCCCAATGTGTCATTGCCTGGTACAGAGAAGAGTTTTCCTAGTACCCTGAGTGGGTCTGGATTTGCTGAAGTCACACCCTCAACACCTAGCATATCTTCCATCTGTTGTCATTTGTTACAACAAGCATTATTCCTCACTATCACACCACTGATCACTCCTACCTGTCCAGCCTCTATATACAGCTTATACACAACATCACTTCACTATTCTTCAGCTTCTCTATTACCTACCTATCGCAACCACACTTTGCACCTTCAAATGCACCAGCTCCATTCCACTTACTAAAAATCTTTTTCTCACAGCATCACCTTTATCCCAGCTCACTCACCCTGCATCCACTTCATTTTCACCTTCTATTAACAGTTATATCCCACCTTCTTCTCATTGCATAGCATATCATACCATTTGTGTAGTAGTAACCACCAGTATGAAGCACTTTTCACCATTTCATTGTATTCATTGTCATTCCATCATATGCATTGTGATATGTATTTCCCCATTAGAATAGTGTATTTCACATAAGTCCTAACATTCGTGCATTCCAATACATAGGATTTCTCATCAAATGTGATACATTATACCTCCATTAGCATAAAGTACATACATGAGTATTTAATTAGTTGCATCTTAGGATTCAATGCGATATTATGTAAATTGCTTTCTATATGCATCTTGTACTAACTTGAAATTTTGCAGGACTTAGGTAGAAAGGGTTGTTCTCTTTCTTAGTTTAGGAATTTTATCATTGGAATTTCAATTCCTAAGTTGTAATAGCTAGATATCAATGAGAATTTTCCTTCCCAGCATTAGAATAGAATGTATGAGCATAAAATCACTTGTTTCATGTCATTTCTCCTTTTATTTCAAAAAATTCACGAATGAAAACATGAATGGCACGTGCACCATTCTAATAAGAGGTAATTAAATCCTAAGTAAATGATTTGCATTTATGGCCATAGTCAAAATGTGAACAATACTTAGGTTTTTTATCTTTTATTGAATAACATTGGATCCAAATTGGGTCTTCCTTCAAAAATCATCTTATTTTCTGAATTTTTCTTCCTTTATCAGAGTTTGAATTATAAATTAACTTAAAATATATATTCATGACCATAGTCAGAATATATTGAAAGTTAATTTCATTTCAAACTCTATAAAGGCACCAAAATGTATTTTATTCTTTATCAGAATTTAAATACAAATTATTTTTACAATACATCTATGACTATAGTCAGGAATGTATTATATCTTTAATCTTATTTTAATTCTCCTAAAGAATGAAATATGCTTTTTTTTCAAATTCAATTTCAAAATTCTTTTAATCCATTCATTATTTAGGATAGAAGTTCATCATTCTTCAAATTATTTCAAGTTATCTTTAAAATCCAAGTGATTTTGATATATATCTTCAAATATCTTCCTCATTTCTCAAATCAATCTTCAACCCTTATCTATAAATTCAAATCCATCTTTTTTCTAATTCTATCTTATTTTCAAAGTTCAGACTTCAATTTCAAAGTTCAATTCAACTTTGAAATTACGAATTCATTTCTAGATTCAAAATTCAATCTCCAACTCAAATCAAATTTCAAAGTTCAATTCAGACTTTGAAATTCCAAATTCATTTCCAGGATCAGAATTCAATTTCAAATTCAATTCAATATTTCAGATCAAAATTCAAAGTTCAATTCAACTTTGGAATTCCAAGCTCATTTCCTTATTTCGAAAATCAAGTTTTATTCTGTATTCTTCACTTCAAATTCCCAAATCATCTTCTGATTTCAGAATTCAAGTCTGAATTCTAGTTTTGTTCTTTATTTCTCAAAATTCCAAAATTCTAAGTCTTATCTCTCAAATCCTAAATCAGACTTTAAAAATCAAAACTTGATATTCATTCTGAAAATCGACCTCTCCCAAATTCCATCCACCTTTCCTTTCCAAATTCAAAATCAAATTAGGATTTCTCAGATCCAATTCCAAGTTCCATTTGGATTTTCAAAATCCAATTCTATTTCTGAATTCCATTTGTATTTCTCAAATCCGATCTCATTTTCCAATTTAATCTTGATTTCTCAAATCCATTTTTAAAAAACTTTTATCTGGATCCGATCCATCTTCAAATTCCATCTGGATTTCTCAAATCCAATTTCATCTTGAATTTCAGATCTCAAATCCAATTTCATCTTGAATTCCAGATTTTCAAATCCAATCCCATTTTTCAATCTAATCTAGATTTCTCAAATCCATTTTTCAAAAGTTTTATCTGGATCCGATCCATCTTCAAATTCCATCTGGATTTCTCAAATCCAATTTCATCTTGAATTCCAAATCTCAAATCCAATTTCATCTTGAATTCTAGATTTTGAAATCCAATCCCATTTTTCAATCTAATCTGGATTTCTCAAATCCATTTTTCAAAAGTTTTATATGGATCTGATCCATCTTCAAATTCCATCTGGATTTCTCAAATCCAATTTCATCTTGAATTCCAGATCTCAAATTCAATTTCATCTTGAATTCTAGATCTCATATCCAATTTTATCTTGTATTCCAGATCTCAAATCCAATTCCATCTCGAATTCCAGATTTTCAAATTCAATTCCATTTTTCCAACTTGATTCCAATTCTAGAATCAATTCCATTTCCAAAACCCATCTTGATTCTCAAATTCCATCTAGATTTCTCAAATCCAAATCCCGATTTCAAAATTTCATCTTGATGTTCAAATCCAATTCCCAAATCCATTTCTTATCTCTAGATCAAAACTTTCTTTCCAAAATCGATTTTTGAGAATCAAATTCAAATTCAAAGTTCATTTTTAACTTTGAAACTTCACTTTGACTTCAGAACTCTATCTCAGTTCCAGAATCTCCTTTTTCTCTTCATTCTCCAAATTCAAGATACATCCTCAAATCTCTGATTATTCCAAAACTTAGAATTTCAAATCTCTTCTACCAGATCTATTTTAGAGTCAAAATCTAACTTTTCCAATTCAATCTTCAACTTTCAGAATCCATTTCTTCATAGTATTTTCAAACTTATTTCAAAATCACTTGGAAAACCCTAAAAAATTCTGAATTATTCTTCTCAAAAGCACACATCTCTGCATTTGCATTGCACAAGCATGATTCTTTGTGCATTCTTAGACTTAGAATAAATTCTTAGACAATATTTAGGCAAATTAAAAGGCATAAGTTTGATCCTTGGTTTGATTACCTCTGGTAAAGGCGCCAGGAACGGTTGAACCTCGTACTGACGAGCGAATCTCGTCTCTCCATTTTCTTGCAAATTTTCAAAAATAAAGGCAAGTAATTTCAAAATATTTTCAAAATTAAGGTCAAGTGAGACCTTTGCAAAAGAGTTCCAAACTTTCTTTTCTTTTCTCATCTCTCTTCTTTTCTATCTTTTATTCCCCTTCAAAAAGGGAATAGAGGCTAGAACGGAAAAGAGAAGGAAAAGAGGGAACTAGAGGAAAATTTTTGCAATGATCACAATGACATAAAATGATATGAAATGATTCAAAATGATTACAAAAATGTAAGCCCTGGATGAGGGATTTGAAGTCCTGAACCCCTGGCAGAGACAAGGAACTGAACATTCTTATTCGAGGATGAAATTTGATAATTGGATATCAGATCCGATGTTGGATCCTATTAAAATATAAAATGAGTCTCGGATATAGATAAAATTTCAGAAAAGGAATTGGCCTCAGCTCATGTTGGCAGTTGTACCAGCTTGGAGAATGACAAGAATGAAGTTTCGGACAAAATGATTCGAGAAAAGATTTTGCCTCTGCAGGGCATAGAGTGATATTGAGGACTAAGGTTTGAACTGGTTTAACTGAATCCTAAGGTTTCTAAACTCAGGTAAACTAAAATGACACTGACTCAACTGAACTTTAAAGTTGAATGACTGAGAAATGCCATGATTCTCAGAGAAATAGAGAGAAATAGACACTAGAGTGAAGTGAGTCACGACAATGTACCAAGTTTGAGCTGGAATGAAGGTCAGTAATACTGAGATAAACTAATTTTGAAGCTCAAACACTAGCTCGGCTGACTTGATTTAGCTCGATTTCAGCTGAAATGAGATGAAATAGACTAAAATGGGTCTGACACTATGGAAAATAGAATTTAACTGGATATGAGCCACTTAAACTTATGGTGAGCTCAGGTTAGACTCAGAGGAATAGGGTCGACTGGGATTAACTGACTCGGAAACAATTGACTACAATTCGAGCTGGAATTGAGCTCATTTCTAAGGAAATAAACCAATTTTAGCCAGAATGGTCAGAAATGAACAAGATTCACTCATCATGAGCTCAGGTGAGCTAGAAATGATTGACATTCTAACTATTCTGAACTTAAAATAAAGTTGGTTGACTCTAACTGACAAGGATCTATGGTGATTTAGGGGTAAAAAAGTAAATTTTCTGACAAAAATGGTGAAATGACACCTAAACTAGGACAGACTTAGGGTTAGACTCCTGCACTAACCTACAGGGGTTGGCATCTGCGAGAGGGGGGTGTTTGGAAATGAACAAGGAAAATTTAGGGTGTTTACAGATGCCCCTCTTTGTTGCTAAGTTGGTTGAAAGCCGAGCTTAGTGGCAAAGAAAAACACACCAAATTTGGGCTATAGAAATACCCCAGTTAGAAATATCTGACTGGGTATGAAAGAATTTGCTCTGGTGATAATGGTCGATATGGAATGAAGAATGAAGAAGAAAAATCACCTCATCAAAATAAGGCTTAGGCCTGACCCTTGACCTGGATGGGACGAATAATACCTCATAGAAGAACGAGGTTAGAGCAGATTCCTCGAGAGAACAGATTGAGAAAACCATGAAAAAGGCCTCATAAAATGAGGGGCTGCAAAGAAAGCAATAAAAATGGGGTTCCCTAAAGCTTTGAAAAGGGAGTGTTCTTGGGCGTCTCATTGTTGAGACTAAATAGCTTTTGAAAGAAGGCCTTTTTGCAAAAGATGATTCAGGTTTAACCCTTATCCTGAAAGGGGAAAAATACCTCATAGAAGAATGAGGTTCAGGCTTGACCCTTAACCTGAACGGAAAAATACCTCATAGAAGAATGAGGTTCAAGCTTGACGCTTAACCTGAATGGGACGATACCTCGTGGAAGAATGAGGTTCAGGCTTGACCCTTAACCAGAACAGGGAAATACGGAATTCTCGAAAGAAGAAACTATAATGGAACCTTCGAATTTCGAACAATAAATCCGAGAGGGGTTTGCAAAAGGAAGAAAATGGGATTTCCTAAAGCTTTGAAAAGGAATTGATCTTGGGCGTCTCATTGCTGAGACTAAATAGCTTTTGAACCTGATGACCTTTTGCTGGAGAGATGAATGTTGGCTCGACCTTGAACCGAAGATAAAAAAATGAACTGTCTATGGTGGGACAGTGGAGAGCACAGGGAAGTGTACTAATCTAAGAGCTCAGGCGCTCAGATTAAAAAGAAGGGAAGGATCTTCAAAACTCTTGTTATGAACCTAAAGAGGGATAACAACAATGCCAGGATATATCAAAATGGACATCAAGCTCTCACTTCATGTCGGGATAGCTTGAAAATATTTCCAATAAGATAAAAATTATATTTGATTCAAAACTGATTGAAAGTAAGTACATTTGTACGAAAATTATTCTCTCTTCTACCTTGAGTATTACCTCTAATTGGGCTAACTTCGTAGAATCCAGAATCGAAATTAAATGGTTGTTGTTGGGTTTCTTCAAAGAAGCTATCCATTTCCTTGATATGAAAATAAAGGAATTTGCTCTCAGTATCGTAAAAGCAATTTATGAAAAGATATTGATAAAAGAAATTCACATGAATAAAGAAGATTCTTGGCAGTTTTGACAGTTTGATATCTGGGGTTTACCCATAATGATCTTTTTGCACTCTTTTGAGACATAGAGATTGAGTTTTCTTGGGGCTTGGCGAGAATTTCATCACATCAACCTTCAACTCGATAATGTTCTAATTTTCCTTGAAAGGACACGTCGCATACTCCTTCAACTTGGAGATGATCTGAGTCTTCTTTGGTCCCAGGAATTATATTGAGGATGTTGTCTCTTTAATTGAAATCTCTAGATGATCTTTTATACTCTTTTGAGGCATGAAAAGTGAGCTCTCTTGGGATTTGGCGAGAGTTTCATCACATCAACCTTCAACTCGATAATGTTCTGATTTTTGCTGGAGGGACACGTCACATACTCCTTCAACTTGGAGATGATCTGAGTCTTCTTTGATCCCAAGGATTAGATTGATAAAATGGTCTCTTGATGATAGCATTGATCAAATATCTTTTAGGGATTGGCGGGAGGTTCATTGCATCAGTCTTCAACTTGGTGATGATTTAAACTTTTCCTAGAAAGACACGTCACATGCTCCTTCAACTTGGAGATGATCCGAGTCTTCTTTGGCCCCGGGGGTCTAACTCATCCATCAGTCTTCAACTTGACGATGATTGAGAGATCCCTTTTGCAGATAATTAATTGCAGCTTGAATGATTGAGGAGATATTGGAATTGAGTGGACACTTTTATCGCGCGGGATATTTTCACTGCCTTATTACCAAAAGAATAATCTTTAAAAATGTGTCATAGCTATGATCAATATCAATTCACTTATGGATTTTTGACATCATTGGATTTTCCTTTACCGGTCATATCAAGGTTTTTTCTTCATCCTTTTGGTTGACCAACATAAAAGGTTTGAATTTTTTTCTTTCTTCACAAAAATTTTGTCCTTTTAGAAGGAATATTGAAGGTAATTTGAGGTAATTCTTTGTGCAATAAAAGTTTGAGATCAACAATTATTTTTTATGACAAATTGGCAAAACTATTCTTGAAATCTTTGGTGAAAGAGATCGCTTGACATCCGATTGACACGTTCGTGGCTAGATTCTCCTCTCCTTTCCTTAAAGAAGAGACTCAGGCTTGACCCTTACCTGAAAGGGTAACAAAAGATACTCCTCTCTTCCCTAAAGAGGAGGTGTTTGCAAAATGAACTTTCGAAGAGAAATTGAGCTTTCATCAAAGCTCCCTAACTTTAGGCTTCTCTTATGAAAAGATGGCTGATTAGATAACGTTGATGAATTGTCATCAATGAACGAGTCCATCATACTCTCCCTGGAACAGGGCCCTTGATGACAGAATGGTCTAACAAAAATATTGGGGGGCACAAGGAGAACAAGCTTCCATCAAAGTTCTCCCTGAAAAAGGGTTCCTTGTGTAATAATAAAATTTATTTTGCAAACTGCTCATGAAGCATGAGTCCCTTCAAACTCTTCCTAGAAAGGGGTTCAACGAACGAACAATAATTGCATGTGAAAGGAATGAGCCTCTCAAAATCTCCCTGAAAAAAGGGTCCCTTGCAAGAAAAATGATTGATGAATGATATTGAGCCAATTGGTAGACGAATTCGACACGAAGGTTGAATCTTGAAAGACCATGATTGGTAAAAGAGATCCGTGGGTTAGAAAATGATTGACTTTGGTAACCCAAAGGTTGGATTGATAAAAATTGATAACCCGGAGGCCTGACTGATAAAATTGGATGACCTAGAGGTCTGATTGATAAAAAGTAATTGACCTCGAGGTCTGAAAATTGATATTGAGACTAAATCTTGATGCAAAACCAATATGCGGACTGGATCTGAGAGAGCGACCAGTATGAATACTGGATTTTGATGAAGCACCAGCACGAACACTGGGTTTTGGAAAATGTACCAGCACAAACACTGGATTTTAGAAAAAGTACCAGCACGAACACTAGATTGTGAAAAGACACCAGTACGAACACTGGATTTTAAAAAAGCAGGCCAGCGCTTTGAAGATATTTGAAGATTGTGATGGGAATTTTCAACTTTGCCTTCACGATTGATTGTCATAAATAACTGTCGGGGTCTAAGGATTTATCCCTTATCTTGAATGGGTAGCGGACCGATACAAAATGATGCAAATCAACGCAAATAGATGTTGATCAATGTGAATGAATGTCGATCAAAGCCAATCGGTGCCGATCGATGCAGATGAATGTCGATCATGCAAATAAATGACAATGCTTGATAGAACACCTTGCTTGATAATGGAAAGATTTACTTGGTCCTGCCTGCATACAGGGTAATTGAAATAAAAGATAAGTTTTTATAACAAAAGATGCCCCAATGTAGTATGGGAGGAAGGTGTTTAGATGAACCAAAAATTGATCATTATTAAAGGAAATTCATTAAAGAACACAAAAGATAGAACCGATGTTCTAAGTATAAAATTTCTTCATATACAGGGCATTGATGGGATCAGTCAATTCTATCCCATCTGCATTAATCAGACGATATGAGTTACGTGGTAGTGCTTCATTGACCACGTAAGGACCTTCCCAATTCGATGACCATTTGCCACGTGGATGGTGCTTGAGATGAGCAGTTGATCTGAGGACCAGATTGTTAACTCGAAATCTTCTTTCAATGACTGATTTGGCATATTACCTTGCTATTCTCTGACAATAAGACTGAGCATGCTCTGTTGCTTTGAGTCTCCTCTCATCGAGTAGATCGAGTTGTACCAACCTCTATCACTGATATTGATCGAGTGGTAGCTCTAGAAGCGATATGAACTTGAGAGCGGTCTTTTGAACATGAAGAGGTAGCACCACCTCGGTTCCATAAATGAGCTCTAAAGGAGTGGCATTGGTTGGGGTTCAATACGCCCAAAGTACATCATAGATTTTCTTGGGCCAATCAAGACCCGTCTCAACGGTTCTTTCTAGGATACGAATCAAGATTTTATTGGTGGCTTCTACCTGACCATTCTCTTGAGGATAATAGGGAGCAGAAAAATGATGATGAATCCTGAATCTTGAACAAAAGATCTTCATTCTCTCATTCTTGAAATGACTGCCATTATCTGAAACTATATGGTGTGGTATGACAAAATGACAAAGAATATTTTTATGGATGAATGAAACTACATGCCAACCTTCCACTGCATGTAGAGTAACGGCTTCCACCATTTTGGCAAAATATTATGTTACGGCAAAAAAATACTTGTGGCCATTGGAGGCATAAGGAGTAATTGAACCCACAACATCGAAAGCCCACATAGAAAATGGCCATGGAAATACAACTGATTGCATATATGTAGCAGGCGCATGAATGGATGGTGTGTGCATTTGGCATTGAACACACTTCTTCACAAAATGATAGCAGTCTTGTTGCATGGTTTTTCAGTAGTGCTCTGCTTGAATGATCTGCTTAACGAGAGTTTGGTAACCGACATGGCCACCACAAATGCCTTCGTGTGTTTCTCGAATGACTTTCTTGGCTTCATCTTCGTCCAAGCATCTGAAATACTCGACACTGAATCCACGATGATAAAGAACATTGGTAAGAATAAAATATCGGGCAGACATGCGCTGAATTGCTCGCTACTCCCTTTTTGGCAATTTTGGTGGAAGCTCACCAGTTTCAATAAAAATTTTGATATCTTAGTACCAAGGCTTCTTCTTTTGCCCTGCCTGATTGATTTGCATAACTAGAATGAAGGCAGGTTGATCGAGTCTGTCAATTTCAAAAGAACGACATGATTCACTATCTTTAAAGGACATAATAGAGGCTAGGCTAGCTAAGTCATCAGCTATTTGATTGAAATCTCTCTTGATATGATAAAGTTGAAATTCTTTGGAACTATTGATGAGAGCTAAAGCAATCTTCTGATAATGAAGTAGCTTTTGATCTTTCACCTACCATTTGCCTTTTGTAAACACCCCAAATTTTCTATCTTCATTCACAAACACATGCCTCTCGCCATTGGGACCCACTCTCTATAACCTTCAGGGAACCAGCTGGTCGATATCTGAGCCAGGGTTGTTCATAGCCCAAATTTTATAACAAAATTCAATATTTTATCTCACAATCAAAATTCAATCCTCATTTTGGCTGAATCTCAATTTTTAGTTCTCATTCTCAGATGAGAATTTTCAATTCTTTGTGTCTGTCAGGAGTTCAGGATTCTAAGTCCCTCATCTAGGGTTTGCATTTCATGAGTCATTGCATATCACTGCATGCATTTGGCATATCATCTCATACCATCCCATATCATTTCATGTCATTTCCTGTCATTGCATCTTATTTGCGAGATCCAACACTCCTGTTTTTTAAAATCGTTCAATCCAGATTCGAGTTTTAAAACTTTTCTTTCGAAATCAAATTCAAAACTTGGGTTTCAAATCGATATTTTTGCCATTTGTTAACCCCCAGAATCTTATATTCTTTTATTCCAAAATATTTTCTTTACAAAATGATCTGGATTCATTTTAAAATCAATTTTTAACAGATCTCAGTTCTCAGAGGAGACACATCTAGGTGGTGTCGCTTCTAGATTCTTTCATTCATCAAATTTCTCAAATTTTCAGAGTCCTAGTCGGGGCAGAACTCTATCTTTTTACTTTTCAAACCTTTTCAAAATTCTATTTTTGGTTTTAAATTAAGGTAGTCGTATCCCTTATCCATTCCTGTTATTTTAGCCAAAATCTCAGAGTTTCAATCGAATTAGGACTCTTTTCTAGAGTTTCAGTTGGATCAGGACTCTACTTTTTACCTCTATTTTTATCTCTTTTCGAGAAAACCTTTCAAAATCCTTCATTTTGGCCAAAATTTTAGAGTTTCGGTTGAACTAGGACTCTACCCTAGAGTCCTAATCGAATCAGGACTCTATCCTGATTTTATTTTTACTTGTTTTTAAAAGTTCTTTTTAAAATCTCGTCATTTGTTTCTCAGAAAACCAAAAATTATCGGAGTTCTAATCGAATTAGGACTCTTCTCCAGAGTCCTAGTCAGATCAGGACTCTTAACCTGACTTCAATTTCCATCTTATTTTTACCTATTTTCTAAAATCCTCTCATGTGTTTTCAAAAAAAACCCTAAATTTTAAGAGTTTTAGTCGAATTAGGACTCTATCCCAGAGTCCCAGTTGGATCAAGACTCTAATTCTAATTTCAATTTTCATCTATTTTTGCGGAAAAACTTCTAAAACCTCCTTGTTTGTTCAAAATTTTGAAAGTTTTAGTCAAATTAGGATTCTATCCCAGAGTCCCAGTTTGATCAGGACTCTGACCCTAACTTTATTTTTCAGCTCATTTTATCAAATTCTGAGAAAACCTGTTAAAAACTTCTTTATTCATCTTTCAAAAATAGCAAAATCCTAGAGTTTTAGTCGAATGAGGACTCTATCTTCAGAGTTTCGGTCGGGTCAAAACTCTATTCTGATTTCACTGCTTGTCGCTATTTTCACTTGTTTATGAAAATCCTTTCATTTGTTTTCCAAAAGAAGCAAAATTCTAGAGATTCAGTTGAATCAAGACTCTGTCCTAGAGTCCCAATCGGTTCAGAACTCTACCATGATTTCAATTGTTACCTTTATTTTACTTATTTTTCGAAAACAAACCCAAAATTTTAGAGTTTCAGTCGAACTAGAACTATCTTAGAGTTTCAGTTGGATTAGGTCTCTAATCCTGATTTCAAATTTCATCCTATTTACACCTGTTTCTAAAAACTCTCTCAATTATTGTCAGAAAAACCAAAAAAAATAGAGTTTCAGTCCGATCAGGACTCTGTCCCAGAGACCTAATCCGGTTAGGACTCCATTCTGATTTCTGTTTCTACTTCCATTTTCATTCTCTTCACTTGTTTTAAAAAAATTAATCCATTTTGGAGAGTTTCAGTTGATTCAGGACTATATTTCAAAGTTTTGATTGAGTTAGGACTCTAACCCTTACTGTTTTTTTTGACTTACTTTTACTCATTTTAAGAAAATCTTTCAAAAACCTCTTCATTTGGCTTTCAAAATCCCAAATTTTAGAGTTTTAGTTGGTTTAGGACTCTAGTCTAGAGTTTCAGTTCGCTTAGGACTCTATTTTTAAAACTTCTGATTTCCATTCAGTGATTTTCACTCTATTTTGAAACCATTTTCAGTCTTTATTTTAACATTTTCAAAACTTTGGTGTGGGGCCCACTCAGTTGATGTCACATCTGGAAGAGTTCTGATCTAGTCAGAACTCTATTTGGTTTAAAAACTTTCAATTTCAATTCCAAATTTTAAACCTCTTTCTGAAAACTTTCATTTTCAAGCTTTAAAAATCACTTTTGAAAATCAAGTGGGGCCCACTCTAGGTGGTGCCACATTTGAAATAGTCAAGGTTAGATTAGGGTCAGTCAGTGTCCTAATTAGGTTAGGAGTTTGAAAAGGTCCAAATTGATTTTTAAAACTTCATTTTACTTTAGTATTTTTAAAACACATTTTTAACTTTTGAATTTAAGCATTTAAAAAACCCATTATGGGCCCACAGGGGTTGGCGCCACATTTGGATTGATTTAGGGTTTAATTAGGACTTAGGTAGAGTTAAGGTTAGGTCAGAATTTTTCAAAAAGCCGCCCCCCTTAGTTGGTTTTAGATAGGATTTTGAAAAAGTCAAAGAGGGCATTAATTAGCCCTAATTAAGTGGGATTTCAAGAGGCTATAAAAGGGGACCCAAAGGGGGTTGTTTTTCATAAGTTCTCTCACTCTCTCTCTCTCAAAAATTCATGCTCTCCACTCTCTCTCAGCCTCCTCCTCCATTGAAACCACTCCAAGGTAAGGTCTTCTTCTTTTTCTTTTATCTTTTTTAGTGTTTTTCATGATTATTTCACCATTATCTCCCCATCTAAGCATGCTTTTCTTTATTTTTTTGGCTTAAACCACATGCTCCATGACCCAAGAATATGATATAATGTTGTATTAGAGTACTTTTCATGTTTTTGATCCATTGGAATAGCTTAGAATCATATTTTTTATGTTTATGCCAAAGAAAAGAGGAGATTTGACCCCTCTATGGATCGAACCCCTCTTTCAAGGGCTAAATCAAAAGTTATTTAATGCTTCCTGTATTTTTATATTTGTTCCAAGCATGTGCATGCATATCTCCACTGTTTAATATGTTGAAGTATGCCTAATAGCCTTAGTTTAAATTTTTTAGTTATTTATCATGCTTAAATTGAATTTATTTCATGTAATGCAATGTTAGTTATCTATCTTGATTTCTAGTCGTCTATTTCTCTATTTTTTTCATATGTTATGTTTATCATAAAAATCTAATTTTTTTTATGTTAGAACCATCTGTTTGTCTTATATTTTCAATAAAAAATGGGTTTTTTAACTTTAGTAACCCTGATAAAAAAAATATAAGTTGAGAGCCTGTCTCTGCAGGCAATCAATCTGGACACAGAATCAGGGTCGACTTGTCCCTATTATACCTCCTAAACAGGAACTGTTTTGCAAAACCCACATAACTCAAAGTTGTTTTTCTATATGTCTACTATTTACTCTGAATTTTTCATAATTTTTCAAGTCCTTTTGATCCCCTATTCGGATTTAAAACCAGGACTAATACAAAATCCAAATTCTGTAACACACCTCTTTTCAAAAATAAAAGACCTGACTTCCCGAAGTCACACAGCTCCAACCCTAAAGTGTTTTTCAATGTTTTAAGTCTTAATAGAACCATTGAGATGTCTAAAATTGTCTCCCAAAATTTGGTAAAATATTGAATACTTTAGACTCTAAAACATCAAAAATATCAGAATCTGTTCAAAAAGCCTATTGACTGTTTTTAAAATTTTCATCTTCAATGTTTCAGTCATAAATCAAGTTTTATAAATTGTTTTTCAACTATGTAAATTCCATCTGATTTCTAGGGATGTCAAAGATCTTTATCCTCAATTTGAGCTCCATTTTATCTCTTTTTAAACCTCTTTTGGCCAAAACATCGAAACCAGTTTTTCCCCCTTTCTTTATTTTTATGAAAATTCAGTTATTTTCATAAAATATCTTATTTTTTAAATTTTTCCCAAAAGTCTGCATAATTTCTAGATTCTAGGATGTTCCTAAGGCTATTAGGAGTCTTCAAACCAGTTTTTAGATTTTTCTAAAATCATTTTGCATGTCATTCATGTGTTTTATTAAAACTACTTCCTTGAAAACCCCAAAAAACAAGGGCAAAATCATCATTTTCATTTAATATTTCCAATTTTGGGCTATTTCAAACATGTTTTCAAACATCCAACTACCTTTATAATCAATTTTATAAATTTTGAATGCCCTAAATTAAAGATATTTCAAATTTGTCCTTGAAAAATCCTGATTTCAAGGCGATAGTCTTGTTTTTGGGGGTACTTTGGTTATTTTGCCCTAATTTCGAAATTTAATCCTTCAAATAAAGTTGATTTTCAAATCTTATTCAATTATACATGCATTCAACAATGTATTTCATAAATTTTCATTTAAAGAAGCTTTGAAAAGGCTTATATTCCGATAAATCCATCAATTTCTAGATATTCTTGGAAAAATCCGGAAAAACCGACATTTTTGCCACTAGCAAGTTTGCTAGTTTTGCAGGGATATCCAAGACTGTATTTTATTTATTATCCTTTATTTCTTTTTAATTATTGATGTAAAATGTAAATATAAATTTGGAATAAGAATTAAAATTTCTCCTTAGATTAGGGTTGCATGGCATATAGTTTAAACTTTGATATATAATTGTTATGCATGTCATTCATGCACATATTTCAATTCCACCATGGTCTACACGAATGACATGTGCACTAACTTATAAGAAGTTAATAAACTTGATTGAGTTTGTATTTACGGCTATAGTCAGAATACGAACAAAATCCAGACTTATCATCTTCTTTTAAGTCACAATCGGCCTACACTCTTAGGCTATCTTCAAAAACCATTCTATATTTCAAAGTTTTCTAAATATTTTTCTCCTTTTAGAATCAAATGTGTTATATTCAATCCATATTTGTGGCCATAGTCAGGGATATGTGTAACGACCCCAATCCAGACCCTTTAAAAATGCAAAATATTTTTTTTTTCTAAGAGCTGCAGAAACCTTCCCAGAGATCTGGGGTCCTCACAGTTCCACTTTCCATTGGATAGCCCAACCACCACAAACGAAGTTGCAATTATCATTCATATCAACCAACTAAAACTCTTTTATTAATGAGTAAGAAAATTTCAAAGACAAGGTTTTCTTCAACTGAAAGTAAAGTAACAATTGCATAAATTAAAAGAACTAAAAGACAAAAGAAAGATCCACTAAGTCCTCTACTGAAGCTGACAAGCCCAAGTATAACTCATCCATCCTCAGATGCATGTCCAACTTCACTGTTCACCATTTCCTGTGAAAAAACAACAAAGTAGGGTGTCAGAACCGAAATTTTGAGCACAGCTACTTCTAAAGAAACTAGGTGAGAGAAAGAACATGGATAAGATTTCATGCAATGATTTGGGTGAGTGCAGATATAAAATTTGCAACATTCAAATATCCATAACTACCAATAATTGCTTATAATCATCAGTCGAGAACAGTAAAGCAGTGTCATATATCAATAACTAAATAATCAAACCTTTCAGCATGATTTCACAAAGTAAATCATATGCTACCACCAAATGATGTCATGATATCAAGAATGATTCAAACATGCATGATCTAATGCATAACAGAAAAATGCATGACTATGTGCAACACATGATTTCTTCTGTTATCTTTCATTTAAGTTCCATCTTTCCATATGCATGCCCTATTAGATGCACACATCCTTAAGTTCCTCTTTTTAATTACAGTTGCCCGCGGATACACCAAACGGGTACAAACTCCGAGGTCAAGTAGGTTCCCAGGGTAGCTTAACCCACAATTTGTATTTTATTACTGGGTTCCAACTTAGCCCTCGACCGATATCAGGAAACAACACCATCCATCGGAACATTAGACCTCCACATCTAATGTCGGGGACACAAGGGACACCCCACACCCACAAGTGTCACTTCCTTGGTACCATAAACTCACAGTTGTGACTAACACACCACTCCTGGGTAAAGTGGCGGACTCTCCCTAAAACCGTGGCCAGGAGAAGAACCTCAATATCGGGTTCAGGGGCAACAACGCACACGGAGTTTTTGTATCCTCACAGTCTCCCCAAGACCGGATATCCAAGATTCTCATACTCCAGATGAGATATCTCAGAATGTATATTACACTGTTCTTATTCATTATATTTTTATTTAAAGTTAATTTCTTTAAGTTTGCAACACCATATGCAAAAGTAAAGTGAAAACCTGCATCCTCCTTTGCAGGGACCCATTCGGGACTCCGGCCGTATAAACCACTAGAACAGTGTAGTAATGTGCCAAACCATCTTATGTGGTTTAAGTGATGCAGTTAAAACATATGTGAAAGAAAACCAAACCCACGGCTCTCCAGGCCGGTGATGGTCCAATTAGGCCATCGATGCATCACATCACAAAACCAAAATAGTGTTTCATTTATAACACTAAGCCAAGATGCCAAAAGCATGTATATTCATGCAAATATAAACTCAAACATATGCATGTCATAATTCATTCATATGCATTTTCAACATGTGTGTGTTACCTACATCACATATGGGTATCCACCAATGCATATCTCCTTCGAGTGTGTGCATGTGCACATAAATTACACATTTTTATCGAGTGTACATGCTTATATTAATTGCACGATATCAATAACTTGTCAGTTAAATGACAACACATGCTCACAATAATATCAATAACCGATCCATGATCTCATTCAAGATTGCACAACCAGTAAATTGATATACTAAGATAACATTTCACATATTCATCGGGCAGAAGTGTAAGTTTCTGCATATGCTAGAGAAGTTGGTCGGGCTTATCAATCCCGGACCTAACATCCTCCCAGCTGAAAAATAGCCTGTCAACCAACCCAACTATATACATATGCTGCAGGAACAGAATTGGAAAAAATCTCAGGCATAAGCAATATTTTCATCTATTTCACATGTATGGAATTAGTATTATGGACAGCACCAACCATGACAAACATGGTTAGCTTAAAGCACGTGTATCAACACGCATTCAAGTTGTTTCTCTCATGATTTCAGTGTCAGTACAGCCCACGCACAACACACAGTTTTATAACAGAAGTTTCATTTTCTGCTCGGCACTGAAACAACCCACGGAAGGTGGGTACCTCACAAGTATTTTTCCCAGTCAGAATTTCAGTTACACTAAAGGATATCTGGTTCAGGATATACTGGTATCAAAACCCAAGAAGGCAACCTAAATTGGACTTCTTCAGGACAGGTCCACAATAATAAGTAAAATATTAAAAGAAAGTTAATCTTGCTAAGTTTTAAAAGCACAGAGAACTATTTAAACACATCGACTTCATACTGTCAAACACAACCTTCATTTGCATAGTAGATTCAACCTTTAGAATGAATGCAATAGCCAAAAAGCAATTGTTCCAAGACACCACCAGGGAACAGTTACTTAAACTACGCAATATAAGAAAGAGAATAAGCTTGTGAAATACAAAAAATACAATTTGATCTAATCAATAGGATGCATAAACCATGTACTACTGATGAAACTCAATCATGTTCATAGAACAACATGAACAATGCACCACTAATAAATCTTGTATAAGAGCTTGTGATGCCCAAATTTTTTTATGCAGCAACTTAATCTAAGTCGTCAACCCAAATTAAAAATAAAATCAGCCCCTGTGGATTTCACGTATACAGCATGCCTATTTTTTTTTCTTCTTTTTCTTTTTTTTGAATCATACGAGTCACAGGCCAACACCCAGCCGACTGGGTCGGCTGGGCCTGCTATGGCCCGGTCTGAAAGATGTAGAGCACCCAGCCGACTGGGTCGGCTGGGCCTGTCGCCTCATACCAATGTACTGGTGGTCAGCAACATGAAACAACATCTTTTTTTTTTATCATAAGCATATACCACGATTCCGAATCAATAAAACCCCAAATCGTTTTGAGTTAGGGATTTTGCAAGGTAGGGTTAGGCAGGAAAATCCCTAAATCTGAGGAAATCCCAAAAAGAATACTCGGGACCTACACGGCTGGGGCCATCCCTTACCTCAGCTGACCCCCCTTTCACAATGGAAACAACAATCGGCCATGCAAAAAGGTCCCCATGGACCCTCACCTCAAAAAACATTACACGCGATCGAACCCATGTTCGATCCCTCACCTAGAATCGAGAGGAGCACCGTACCTTATTTCTCTGATTTTCCGGCGATTGGAGGCTGGAGACGTGCAAGCACGGTCGGCTGGGGTTGCTCCTTGCTGCTGCCGTGACAGAGGGTGCTTGTCGTGATTCTTGGTGGCCGAAATTCGCCGGCGACCTCCCTGCCTCCGGCGCACGCACACAAACCGAGAGAGAGAGAGAGAGATGGGAGAGAGACGAGGCTGAGTGAAGAGGGCGAGACCCCCTCTCCACTCCCCCCTTTTATCGGCCCCAGGCCCCCTCCTTCTTTGCTGAGGGGCGCGGGGTCGTTACGCTCTGCGTAACCCCCCTTCTGCCCCCCCCCCTTCTTTTTCTGTTTAAAACATATCGAGCAACCCGTATCGGGTTGCCCTTTTTGTTTTAAAATGGCTGTTATATGGGGTGGGGCTCGGGTCTGAACCCGAGACCCGTAACCCGGCCCCAAGACAACATGGATCCACAAGTTGCATCCGAATGGATCCAACTGTGGATCCTCGGATAAATTTTAAAAACTTAAAAATTTTATTTATTTTGAATCTCACATTATATATAAAATCTTAACCCCCACCAAAATGGATCCGCAAGTTGGATCCAACTGTGGATCCTCGAATCCGCTTAATATATATATATATATATATATATATATATATATATATATATATATATATATATATATATATATATATATATATATATGTATATTTCTATTGTATTACCAATATTAATATTATTTATTTATGATTATACACATATATATATAGATATATATAAATATATATATATATGTATATGGATCCGGTATATGGATCCCATACCCATCTACGCACCCCTATTGAATGATTATTCTCTGAATTATTTAATTAATTAAAAATTATTGTACTTATACGTACATATCAAATTTATGAGGTAAATGTATGCGGAAAACCCCTTTATGGGTCCTGGATCTGAAATTTGGGTCTATGCCCAATTTGCATAATTTTAAAATATTTTGTAACTAAAATTTTCGGGTTTTACAATATGAGGCGAATTTACTTCATTGAAGTTCTATAAAGCACCTAAATTCCCTTTTTCAAATAATTTTCTCAAAATTTCTTCGAAAAGAATATTTTCACAAGATAGAATTCATGCATCATTTAGGTTAGAATGCATCATGAAAAGGACTTCACAAGGCTACACGCCCCTCTTTTGATCAAATCAAGAAACCAATTTTAAGAAAATTGATTTCTCAAAGTTATCCTAAAATTTCTTCAGAAATTGATTTTTCTCAAAACATTAAGGTTTCTTTTTCATTAAAAATGATTTTAAATGGATTTTCAAATGCTTTTCTATGTCCCAAAATTGATTTTTCAAGTTCCAATAACTTCTCTAAGTTCAGAATTCAAAGAAGTCAATTTTTTCAAAGTTGTTAGATTTTCCTCATAAACCAATTTTCTCAAGATCCCTTTGTTTTTCAAACATTTTCCAAATATTTTCCTAAGTTCAATTCATGATTTTCCAAGCTTCAATGTTCTCAATTTCAAAGTTTAAATTCAGAAAAATTAATTTTCTCTCAGTTATTTTGAGTTCTCTCAGAAATCGATTTTCCTAAAATATCAAGATTGTTTAGAAATTGATTTCTTTTTTTCCTCAGAAATGTTTTCTCAACATGATTCACGATTTTCAAGATGTCTTTATTTAACAAATATTTTCAAATATTTCACAGTATTTCAAGCATACATCATGTTTTTCAATCAAAAATTTCTCTAAGTCATAGCACATGTTTGATTCTTTGTGCACTTAGGAAATAGAACATCGATTTAGACAATTGAGCAAAGCAAAGCACTTGATTGATCCTTGGTTCAATTACCCTTGGTTATGGCTCCAAGAACGGTTGAACCTTGTACCGACAGACGAGTCTCATTCTATAAAATTTTCCCACATTTTCAAAATGGAGGTGAGTTATTTTAAAACTTTTTCAAAGGTCAGTTTGACTTGCAAAAGTAAAATTTTGCAATGATAACAACTTTGACCTGGCTGATGACAAGCAATGAATCACCAAAGGTGTGCACTCTCTTGACGTTGAAGTCTTGCAAAATTCTCAGACCTTGTATTAGAGCTTTATACTCGGCCATGTTATGAGTGCATTGAAAATTTAGTTTGAGGGGAAATGGAATCATCTCCTTCTCAGGCGTGATCAATAAGATATTAATCTCTATGCCAGCCATATTCTTGGAGCCATCGAAAAATAAACTCCAGACTGGAGACTGTTGGACATTATGGATGCGCTCATCGAGGAATTCATCATCAGCTTTTGCATCTTCTGCCAAAGGAAAATAGGCTAACTGGTCGACGATGGCATGACCTTTGATTGACTTCTAAGAGACATATTCTAAGTCATACTACATCAACAGAACTTGCCACTTGGCAATCCGTCCACTAAGAAACGGTTGCTCGAGAATATACTTGAAAGGATTAAGCTTTGATAGAATCTTGACTTCCGATGCTAACAAGTAATGTCTCAATTTCTGACACATCCAGACCAGTGCTAGGCAATGTCTTCTATATTTGAGAATATTTCTTCTTATAATCAATAAAGGTCTTGCTCACATAGTAGATGGCATGCTCTACTCGACTGCCTTCTTCATATTGTGCTAAGAATCTACCACAAGTTGTTTGATTAACTGAGACATATAACAAAAGAAGCTTTCCCAATTCTGACGGCCTCAAAACAGAAGGATTGAGAAGATATTTCTTAATGCGCTCAAACAATTGTTGACACTCTGGTCCTCATTCGAATTTCACTCCTTTTTTTAGTAGATGATTGAAAGGTTCATACCTCATAACCAAATTGGATATGAATCGTTAAGTTGACTGCATAAGTCCCTGAAGACTACGCAACTCTTTAAGGTTGGTTGGAGGTGGCATATCAATAATGGCATTTGCTTTAGCGGGATCCACTTATATCCCCTTATTGCTGACCATGAAGCCAAGCAGCTTGTCTGACTCTACTCTGAAAACACATTTCTGAGGATTAAGCCTCAAGTTGAATAGAATGAGTTGCTTGAAGACTTGACCAAGAGCTTTAATGTGATTTTCTTCTTCTTTGGACTTGACCAGGATATCATCAACATATGCATCCATAATCATATGCATCTGGTCATGGAAAATGACAGTCATTGCACGTTGATAGGTTGCCCCGGCATTCTTGAGCCCAAAGAGCATGATTGTGTAACAAAAGGTGCCCCAAGGCATGGTGAAGAATGTCTTGGACTGGTCACGAGCGACCAGCTTGATCTGATTATATTCGGAATATCCATCCAAAAAAGAGAACATGGCATGACCTGTCGTGCTGTCAATCAGGAAATCGATATTGGGAAGTGGATAATCATCTTTTGGGGTAGCTTTATTGAGATCTCGAAAGTCGATGCAAATTCGAACTTTGCCATTCTTCTTAGGAACTGCTATGATGTTTGCTAGCCAGTCTGGATAATCTATGGCTCGAATGAATCCAACTTTGAGTAAATCCTCAAGTCCTTCCTTGACGTGTTCAATTTGAGGATCCATTTTTCTCAACTTCTACATGACCGGCTTAACATTGGGCTTCAAAATAAGGTGATGCTCAACCAATTTAGGATCTAAACCCGGCATGTCCTCGTAAGTCCATGCGTACACTTCTTGGTGTTGCTTGAGAAAATTGATGAGCCTTTCCTTCTCATCTGCACACAGACTCGTGTTGATCTTAAGAATCTTCGGACTGTCCTCTGAACCAATATTAATATCTTCGGTCGGATCCTAAACTAGGGATGATGGCTCATCTTGCTTATGAATCGACGCAAACTCTGGCAATTCTTGGAGGGATGAGTCAAACTCTGCAGACTCTTCTGATTGTTTTGTGACCTTACTATCCTCTACTCTTGCTTTGACCCGATGGGTCCTTGCGGGCTTCAAAATGATTAAAGGATTAATGACGAGCTTTTTTATTGATTTGAAAGACATTCTGAAATTCTTGGGGAAAAGAATAGTATTAAGGAAAATCATCCATCATAAGGCAAATTGCAAAAATACAGGAGATAATAACAGAGAATTTGTAAAGTCAAATTGCAAAGAGAGAAAAGAAGGATGGCATCCATACAAATAAGAAGAATTGATAACTTCATTGAAGACTTGAAATGATAACAATGATGAGAAAAAAAATGGGACATCATCCCTATATAATGCAAAAAACAAAGGAAATGAATAAAAGAAAATGATGACAAATATTCTCAGTGTGTCCCCTTGACAAAGATGGTGTTTTTATGAGATCTTCTGCCCGTGAATCCCAATCCTGCTCTACTCGGGTGATGGTCAGGGATTACTGGCTCTAGCCGACCATTTTTGTTCTTGCCTAAGCCCTTGAAAGGCTGATAGTCGTGTTTTAGCAAAAAATCAAATCCTCTCTTGGCTTTTACAAACTATGGGAACAAAGGATGATCTCTGAAAGTGTTATAATCAAGACGACTTCCAATTTTAAAGAAATATGGTTCTTGCCATCGGATCATCATTGCGGTATGCTTGGTTGGTCGTGCTTCTTCTAGCTTCAACATTTTGAGGCTTTCGCTGAGGATAACCTCATCACTTTCCCTTATGCTAGGGATGTCTATCGTGAAGGTTGGTCGAGGAATCATTGGCTGCGGTAGCCTTTCTTCTGGATCTTCCCCCAAGATTGTTGTGATCATGCCACCCTTAAACCATTTTATGCATTGATGAAGTGTTGATGGTATTGTGTTTACATTGTGAATCCATGTTCATCTTAATAAAAGATTATATGTCGGTGGCATATTGATGACATGAAAAAGGATCGTATGGATAGAATATTTGATTAATACATCAAGGAAAATCTTTCTCTTTGCAGTATGTCCATGGTTATCAAAGCCATATATATAGTGATAGAATCAAGGAGGTATTCTTCTTCCTTCAATCCCAGAGCTTTAGCGATTATTTCTAGATAAGTATTGAGGTTACTGCCTCCATCAACAAGCATGTGGGGTACAGTCATTCCCCTGGTCCATACTACTATGTATAAAGCATTATTGTGGAATACATGAGGCTTTGGCAGGTCCTCATCTGAAAAAGTGATAGGCGCATTGGTCATGGCCTCGTTGACAATCTGGGTCATGTCTTCAGGAGTTGTGCCTGGCTTCACTTTGATTTTCTAAAGTAAGTCATCCAGGACTTGTGTGCGCTTGGAAGAGGCATGTGCCAACTCGAGGATTGACACATTCAAGAGGGTAGTAATTGGCCACTGGACCAGATTGGCATTTTCATCTGAGGCCTTGCTCTTTTCTTGAGCAGTCTTTATGAAGCGCTAAGGAAACCCTAGAATTCTCTTGGCGACTTCGGCAAATGCCTTAGTAGGTTCAGTTGATACATTTAGCTTATCGAAAGCTGAGATGAGGTCCATCTTTTGGGCACCCGACTGGGCCTGATGTAGCACCAAGACTTGATGTTGAACATGAATATCGTCAACGGAGCACAGCTGAATCTGATCCTGAGGTTGAAATGACTGATCAAAGATCATCGTTGTTGAATGCTGGAGAAATGGCTTATTCAAAATAGTCATTTTTTCATCGTCGCTACCTTCTACCAGAAGGTTCTTGTCAATATAATCCTGGATTATATTTTTGAGAATGAATTAGTTCTTAGTATCATGTCTCACTGTCTGGTAAAACTTGCAAAATCTTCCCTTCATCTTTCCCATGATGATGGGTGGATTGGCTACCTTTGGGAGTTTGATCATCTCACTGATGAGCATATATTCGAGCACGATCTCGAGTGATTGGTCCAGTGGAGTGAATTTGCAGTTATAGCTCCACCCTTCATGCTTCACCTTTTGTTGTGGTTTTGGCTCTTATTCGATAGCTTGCAGAGGTGGTTTATTATTCTGTGGGAGCGACTACCCTTCTGCTCATTCTTACTGGGATTCGAGCTTCCCGAACCATAACTGTAAGTTTTTCTATCACTACCCTTGTGATGGTTCTTGTTGCCGCTTGAAATAATGGAGTAAGTGAAATGAGTCTTCTTTTTTTACTCCTACTGATTATTGCTCTTGGCGAGGGTGATGCCCTCATACACTCCATTTTCTATACCCAACTCGAGCCATTCGGCTCGCTCTGTCAGCTCAATAAAGGTTCTTGATGGTGATGTAGATATAAGACTTCTCAATGGTTGTGAGAAGTTCAAAATGATCTGGAGTGCATGCTCCTCCAAGATCGGATTCCTTATTTTATTACAGGTACCTTTCCACCTGTAGATGAAGTCCCTGGCTTTCTCATTATCCTTCTGCTTCAAGCTGTAGAAGTGATTCAGAGTCGGGAGTGCTTTGGTATTGAATAGAAACTGCTCAATAAATAAATTGACTACCTTGTCAAATTCTTTCAACTCAATGGGATTGATGTACTCTGAATACCACTTAGCAGTTGTTTCCTCTAAACTGCACAGAAAATAAAGGAACAGGGCTCGGTTGTCTCTTTTGAACTTGGCATACTCAGCGAAAAACATAGAAAGGTGTGCTTTAGGATCATTAGAACCATCAAACTTAATAAACTTCCTCGGGAGATTGTCGAGAATGTCATCCCCGTCTAAACCATCATAAAAAACTTCACTGGTGAAAACTTTCTTGCTCTTGTCACGGGCCTGCAGATCCTTGACCATCTTGGTCATCTCCTTCAGTTGTGCCTGAACTGCATTATCCGCTGACTAATCATTGGATTTGTTCACTGACTTATGTTCTCCTTCAACTTATGTTCCAAAGTTGATCTTCGAAATTCCTGTTGAGCCTCACGCTCTTCATCGGAGTCATGCCCTGATTCAGATTCGTCAGAGGTATCCTCATGTTGAACTCGTTTCTTTAAGATTTTTAGGTGCTTTTTCACTGTACGGCCTTTGACCTTCTTCTTGCTTGGAATCTTGCCTAAAATAGCCTCTGCCTGCTCAGTCAACATCTTATTCATCATCCTCTGAAACAACGAGTACATATGAGGATCAATGTCATCATTGGTCTGCTAACTCTAGTTCCTGGCAGATCGCGAATAGGTCATTTCTTGCTTAGATGCGGATGAATAGTTGATCTATTGGACGGGTGCGGCTTTCTTGCCGGATCGCGTCTAAACCATGTAGAATCACAAGTGCTCTCTGCAGAATAAGACAGATGATTAGACTCTAAAGAGCGATTTGAGATGAAACGAATAGAGGGCAAATATTTGATGCGGATTAGGTTGACAATTTGAAGGATATCCCATTACCAGAGATTGGGTCATCGTTGGAATCACGACAATTATGTTGTTATTCTTGTAAAAGAAATAAACAACTAAAATATGCCTTGTTACCTAGGCAAGGTCGTTAAACCATGATAAAATAAGAATTGTTGAAGGAAAATGATTTTATTAATAATAAACTTGACAAAGAGGGGGCAGGCAGACAAATGATCTGTCACTACTCATGGTAATGAGAAGACACTTGAGGACCAGAAAAAATAGTGAGGGTAATAAAAGAATCTCAGCTATGCTTGGCAGAATAGTATGTTCTGGACCACTGAGCAGACTTTAGATCAAACTCTAGCACAATGCCTAACAACAATCGAGCCTCAATGCGCTTCTGCCTCTGCGAGAACTACCTGACACATCGCTCTGGCTGGTAATAGATGGAGAAAAAGGGTCCAAGCAACTTGAATCGCTTGCCATACGCATAAGTGTATCGAGGGGGTGACTTCTGACGATCGAAGTTGTCCCACACGATTTCTTCTTCATGGAGGTTCTCAATCAAGAATTTATACCGAGAAGTAGGTAGTGGCTTTTTGTTGTTATTTCTGAATAAGTTGGCTCGAGTTGGCACATGTCGGAAGAACCAGGATTATAATGTGTAGATACACCCTTCTACTAAGATCGAATCTTTGAGCGTGTGAAATGGGTCAATCCACGATACAAGAAGGTGAGTGCGGCCATGGCGATCGAGAGACGGTTGGTCTGCCGACTTCCCCATCTTCGCAAAAGCTATACTATTTTGATATCCACATAGTTCTATCTGTTATGGAAGAAGACTAGTCCTATTGTGCACAAGACCATTGCATGTTGAATCCTTTCATGCGCTGCTCGAGATAAGGAATCGACTTCTTCAAAAGTTCTATATTGTCGATATAGTTCAAACAAGTCAACATACTGAGTCTCATATACTTCTATCAGTGGCCAGGATCTGCGGCAAGTCATCCGAGCTAAAGCATCTTGGGGGTCGAGTCCCTTGACATTGATAAAAAATTACTGCTCTAATGAATCTTCTGGCTGACTAGCTGGCTCAGATAGACCCATAATCTCTGCAAATTCATTCAGTAGTAGAGTCATCTCTCTCCACGGGAACCAGAAGGTGTAGATACGCGGATTCCACTGTTCTGTCAGTGCTTGAATCAAAATGCTATTAACGATATGCTTTTCGACTAATGAAGTCAGCTTCAATCCGCAGTCGTTCAGATGGTCCGAGAATATACGAGAGAAGTTGGTGAGCCAGGAATAGTACCACCGGGGAAAGAAAGGTCTGGTGTTTAGAGTTCGGTGTTCAGGAAAACTTTATCGCACCTCGTAAGAGATATGACCCTCAGGAAAGACTGAATCAAGCTGACCGAATGCCATCAGGATAGATTGAAAAATAATAAGGAAATCAGGACAAGACTTAAGGAATATACATGATTTTTGAAGAAATTGCAGGCAGGATAAAAACAAAGTTAGAAATTCAAGATCCAGAGGAACGGAAGGATAGAAAATCGCATGGATTTTTGAGGAAAAAGCAAAGGATTTGGAGAAATCATCCAGAGTTTTGTGAAAATAAAAGGAAATGTTAGGTAATACATGAAAATAAATGGAAAATGGGGGATTTTAGAAATCATCCAGTATTTTTAGAAAAAATATGGAAAAATATAAGAAAATAAAGACAAATAACTAAAATACATTCAATCACACCCTGCACAATCAATTATGCACATACAACATTCCCTACAGGCTGACTCTAAATGCATAAATTTTGAAATAGTTGTAGGACTATAATCCTAACGCTAAGGCTCAGATCATCTGTTTCCAATCATGCTATGCCGATATACTCGAGTCGAGGCTCGATATGCGTGGCATAAAAAGAATTTCTATGATTCTAGGCTCATGTTTTCCAACATCCATGAGCGCCTACCGATATACTTTGGACTATGGCCCTTGGTACGTGGTAGGGGGGGATCAACCCAAATAGGTGGCCCAGTTGTGAGGCTTTGTTCTGAACTATGGTTTTAGAAGAAAGCCCAGCAACATGGTGGCCAGGTAAAAGTAGGTGGGGTTGTTTTTGAAATACGATCAACATGCAAGAAAACAAAAGGCTCTAATGACCTAAGGAAGTAGTGTTTTTGAAGAATTATGAGAAGCAAACAATGTTTTCAATCAAATCCTAGATTGAGGAGGATTGTATTTGATTTAAGTCTATGTGATCATGAATAATGCCTCCTCAATCGGTCCTACCAAACCATGCCTAAGTCTACATGCAGTCCATGTCAGCTGGGCTTGATTCTAGGCTCATAGGTTCACAAGATATAAAGCTCACATTGTAGAACACGATTTTGACAAGTTGAATAGAACAAAGTACAAGATTGAACAGGCAAAGACAGGTCCCAACACGGTCGCCAAACCTGTTATCATCACAAAATTTTACTTTTGCAAGTCAAACTGACCTTTGAAAAAGATTTTGAAAATAACTTGCCTCTCTTTTAAAATGCAGAAAAATTCTGTAGAATGGGACTCGCCTGTCGATATGAGGTTTACCGTTTCTGGCCCCATAACTAAGGGTAATTGAATCAAGGATCGATCATGTGTTTTGCTTTACTCAACTATCTAAATTGATGTTCGATTTTCTAAATGCACAAAGAATCAAGCATGTGCTATGATCTTTGAAAAAATGCAGATTGAAAATATGATGTATGCTTTAAAGATTTGAAAATACTTGGAAAAGGAAGGCACTTTGAAAATCGTGAATCACATGAGAAAATACTTTTGAAGAAAAGAAAATTGATTTCTGAAGAACGGATGTTTTGAGAAAATTGATTTTGAGGAAAATTCAGGATAACTTGGAGAAAATCAATTTTTTTGAGATTGAGTTGTGAAATAACTCAACAGGGATGGGCGTGTGGCCCTATGAAATCCTTTCATGATGTAGTCTAAACTTAGATGAATGAATGAATGCAATTTGCAAAAATATTTTATGAAGAATTTGAGGGAAATCATTGATAAGAAGAAATTTTGTGTCGTATAGAATTTAGATGAAATAAACCCAGCACATATTCCTAACTATGGCCACAAATATGCATTGAATATATCTCATTTGGTTCTAAAAGGGAAAAATACTTTGAAAAGTTTTGAAAATGTGTCATGATTTCTGAAAATGCCAAATAGTGTAGGTCATTTGTGGCTTAAAAGAAGATGATAAATCTGGATATTGTTCGTATTCTGACTATGGCCACAAATACGAACTCAATCGAGTTTATTAACTCCGTAGAAGTGAGTGCACATGTCATTCGTGTAGACCATGATGGGTTTGAATATGCATGAATCATCATCCATCACACATTAACATTATTTGAAAAATAAACTATATGCAATGCAGCCCTAATCTAAGCAGGAAAAAAAATTCTTATTCCAATATTTATATTTATAATTTATATCAAAAAGAAAAAAGAAAATAAACGAAAATACACTCTTGAGTGTCTCTGCAAAATTAGCAAACTCATTAGTCGATAAATGTTGACTTTTCTTGATTTGTCCAACAATATCTGGAAATTAATAGATTTATCCGAATATAAGCCTTTTTCCATATTTTCTTAAAATAAACATAATAAAAATTTATGCAGAATTGAATAAATAATAAAAATAAACAACTTTGAAATTCGAAATTTTTGAGAAAATGGCCAAAATATTCTTGAAAATTGACTTTTATTGCAAAACAGGGTTTCTTAGAAAATATTTTTGTAAAACACTTAATCCGGGGATCAAACGGATTCAAAATAATGCAAAATCGACCATAGGGCACCCTAATACGATTATGAACATTATCAAACCATAAAAATATAATGCTTTTAATGAAAAATTCAGAATATCATAAAAAAAATAAAATTTGCTTGTGTTTCGCTTGAATCAGGATTCCACAGGCAACCTGCTTTCGTGATTTAACTAAACAATACATCAAATGAATTCCAAAATCTATAAAAATCAACATGGATACTTCTAATAACTTTAAAATTAAAATTAAATCAAAAATATACATTTTTGGCATTATTTTGATATGAAAATTAAATAAAACACAAAAATATGCAACTTTTTGCCCACAAGCACATATCTGTCACAGTGTTAGACCCAAATTAGGCATCAAATGGCAATGAAAAACTATAAAATTTTACATGGAGAAACTAGACATCTGAACAAAATTAATCATTTTTACAGATTAGAAAAAACATCTACGGTTAGGGAGATATCGTTCCGGCAATATACGCTTGATTTCGGCGAACACATAACGGTTTCAGAAAAGGCAGTTCTGATTTTGGTTTAATTAAAAATAGAAAACAGAGTTCAAAAATTGCCAAAATCACACTAATATAACTATACATGTTGTTGAATCTGTGTCTTTTTATGAATCAGAAAAATGACCTTTGGTTAGGGAGATATGATCCACGTAAGTTGACCTAGGGCTTAAATGATGCATAACGATCTCTGTGAAACCGATTCTGATTTTTGATAAAGTAAAAATAGCAAACGACCATGGAAAAATCTCTGAATATACTAGACATGCTGACAAATATACCGCTTTTATGAATTATCAATCGGATCTTTGATGAAGGAGATATCACTTCGACAAACCGTCCTTGATTCCATATAGCATTTTCACGGTATAAGAATCAGAGTTCAGTTTCTGATATTTTTAGCAAGGTTACAGAACCCAAAATGATCCAAATTTTTTATGAAAAGTCACTGACACATGCATGATTCAACCCTAAAAAAATCAAATTTTATTGTCAGAAAAATGTACATGAAATAACGTTGTTTTTGCATGGCCAGAATCAAAGTACATATATTATCGATAAAGCACATGAATAACCCTAATCTAGGCGTGAAACCATAAAAAAAACTTGTAAATAACATAACGAATTATGATTTGATGCTTGAATAAGTAAAACAAACATAGATATGATGAAATAATAAAAACAATTAGGGAACACACAGTTGGAAATTTGATTTGGCCTTTGAAAGAGAGATTTGATTCACAGAGGGATCGAATCTCATCTTTTCTTTGGCATAAACATGGAAAACAATAATCTAAACTATTTTGATGGATTAAAAACGTGAAGATCACTTTAATACAGCCCTAGATCATATTCTTGAATTCGTTCCATGGTTCTTGTACAAAAATAAAGCTAAAATCCCGTATCAAGAGGGGCGGCAATGGCTAAAATATCAAATAAACTAATAAAAATTAACAAAATAATGGAAGAAACCTTACCTTGGGGCTGCAACAATGGAGAAACCTTGGAAAGAGAGAGAGGCTACTGGAGGAGAGAGAGGGAGCAAGAAGGAGAAGAGGAAAAGTTGAGGGGGTTGACCCCCTATGCCCCTTTTTATAAAATTTTCCAACTCTTAATTAAAGAGTTGGATTTTTCTAAAACTCTTTTTAATTAATTAAGATAGGGGGGGGCGATTTTTGGTGAAGTGTTCTAACCTAACAAGACACAAACTACTAACCCTAATTGGGACTCCTAATTAGCTTTAAAAAATCTCAAATGTGGTGCCCCCCTTGGGGCCCACATTTGGTTTTTAAAAGTCCTAATTACAAGTTTTAAAAAGTGCAAATAAAGGTTATGTTTTAAAATCAATTTTGATCTTTTCGAACTTCTAATTCAATTAGGACACTAACTAAACTTGAACTAACCTAGACTCTTTTAAATGTGGAGCCACCTACTGTGGGTCCCATTTGATTTTTTAGAAAATGATTTTAAATTTGAAAATAAAGGGGTTAAAACAAGATTTTCAAAAAGGGTTTGAAATAAAGGATAAAAATCAAAGTTCTAAATTAACTAGAGTCCTAAACGAGTTAAAACTCTCTCAAATGTGGCACCAATTGGGTGGGCCCCATATTTGAGTTTTTGAAAAGGTTAGAATAAAGGTTAAAAAGAGTTTTAAAATAGATGACAATAAAAGCAAAGAGTAAATTCGAGAAAATTAGAGTCCGGAACCGACTGAAACTCCTGACTAGAGTCCTAAAATTTTGAAACTCTGAGATTTGGGTTTTTGAAAGAAACGAAGAGGCTTTGAAAGATCTTTTCAGAGATTAGTGAAAATAAACAAAAAGATAAAATCAGGGTTAGAGTCCTAATTAACTGAAACTCTAAAATAGAGTCCTAAATCAACTAGAACTCTGAGAATTGGGTCTATTTTCGAAAAACAAGTAAAAATAAAAGTAAAAAATGAAATCAGAGTAGAGTTCTGAACCAACTGAAACTTTGTGGCAGAGTCCTAACATATTGAAACTCTACAATAAAGTCTTAGAATTTTGAAATTTGACTTTTTGAAAGATAAATGAAGTTTTTGAAAGATTTTCTCAGAAATGAAATCAGGGTTAGAGTCCTAATCTGACTGAAACTCTGAAACAGAGTCCTAGTCCGACTAAAACTCTAGGATTTTGGTTTCTTTTGAAGGTCTTTGAAAGATTTTCTTTAAAACATGTGAAAATAGAAATGAAAGGTAGAGTCCTAATCCCACTGAAACTCTAGGATAGAGTCCTAGTCTGACTAAAACTCTAAGATTTTGACCAAAATGAAAGAAATTGATGAGGGATAAGACTATCTTTGATTTAAAACCAAAATAAAATTTTGAAAAGAGTTTAAAAAGGTAAAAAGATAAAGTCCTAAATCAACTAAAACTCTGAAATTTGAGAAATAAAGGAAGTGATCCAGAAGTGGCACCACGTAGATGGGTCTCATCCGAGAATTGAGATCAGTTAAAAATTGAGTTTAAAATTAATCAAGATTATTTTTCTGAAGAAAATGTTTTTGAAATAAGAAATGCAAATCCCCAAGGGTTGGCCAAATGTTGCTTTAAAACCCAGGTTTTTGAAATTGATTTTGAAATAAAGGTTTTAAAGTTGAATCTGGATTTGAGATTTTGTAAACACGAGTGTTAAATCTTAAAAATGACATGCAATGTGATGCAATGCTATGAAATACAATGAAATGACAAGAAATGACATGAATTGATATGAAATGATGTGAAATGATTCAAAATGATTACAAAAATGTAAGTCCTGGATGAGGGATTTGAAGTCCCGGACCCCTGGCAGAGACAAGGAACTGAACATTCTTTTTCGAGGATGAAATTTGATAATTGGATATCAGATCTGATGTTGGATCCAATCAAAATATAAAATGAGTCTCGGATATAGCTAAAATTTCAGAAAAGGGATTGGTCTGAGCTCATGTTGGCAGTTGTACCAGCTTCGAGAATGATAAGAATGAAGTTTTGGACAGAATGATTCGAGAAAAGATTTTGCCCCTGCAGGGCATAGAGTGATACTGAGGACTGAGGTTTGAACTGGTTTAACTGAATCCTAAGATTTATAAACTCAGGCAAACTAAAATGACATTGACTGAACTGAACTTCAAAGTTGAATGACTGAGAAATGTCATGATTCTCAGAGAAATGGTGAAAAATAAAAACTGGAGTGAAGTGGGTCACAACAATATACCAAGTTTGAGCTAGAATGAAGGTCGGTAATACTGAGATGAACTAATTTTGAAGCTCAAACACTAGCTCGGCTGACTGGATTTAGCTCAATTTTAGTTGAAATGAGCTGAAATAGGCTAAAATGGGTCTGACACTATGGAAAATAGAATTGAACTGGATCTGATCCACTTGAACTCCTGGTGAGCTCGGGTTAGACTCAAGGGAATAAGGTTGACTGGAATTAACTGACTCAGAAACAATTGACTACAATTCGAGCTGGAATTGAGCTCATTTCTAAGGAAATGAACCAATTTTAGCCAGAATAGTCAGAAATGAATAGGATTCGCTCATCATGAGCTCAGGTGAGCTAGAAATGACTGACATTCTAACTGTTCTAAACTTAAAAATAAAGTGGTTGACTCTAATTGACAGGGATCTAAGATGATCTGGGGGTAAAATGGTAAATTTTCTGACAAAATGGCAAAATAACACCTGAACTAGGACAGACTTAGGGTTAGACTCCTGCACTGACCTACAGGGATTGACATCTGCGAGAGGGGGGTGTCTGGAAATGAATGAGGAAAATTTATGGTGTTTACAGTGACGTGTCATTCGCTTATAAAGGAAATGTCATTTTACATACTGCTCCTTATCAAAAATCGTGCGCAAAGTCTATAATTGTATAAACAAATAAATTACATTGCTCATTAATTAAAAAATGTCAATTTGTATTTTGGAATACTTGGAAAAGAGGACACTTTAAAAATCATGAATTGCATTGGTAAAGTATTTTTGAAGAAAGGGAATTTGTTTTTTGAAGAAAAGAAGATCTTTTTTATAAAATCGAATTCTGATAAAACTTTAGAGTTTTTTTAGAAAATTGATTTTCTTAAGTTTTGAACTCTTGAATTGATCAAAAGGATGGGCGTGTAACCCTGTGAAAAACTATTCATGATGCAATCTAACCTAGATGATGCATGAATGCAATTTGAGAAAATACTTTTTGAAAAATTTATGAAAATCATTGATAAAAAGATTTTTTGTGCCTTATAGAATTTAGATGAAATAAACTGAGCATATATTCCTGACTATGGCCATGAATATGCATTGAATATACGACATTTGGTTCAAAAAGGGTAAAAATACTTGGAAAACTTTTGAAATTATGAAATGATTTCTGCAAATACCTAAGAGTGTAGGCCATTTGTAGCTTAAAAGAAGATGATAAATCTGGATATTGTTCGTATTCTGACTATGGCCATAAATACAAACTCAATCGAGTTTATTAACTCCTTAGAAGCGAGTGCACATGCCATTCATGTAGACCATTATGAATTTGAATATGCATGAATCATCATTCATCACATGAATCATATTATTGAAAAATACACTATATGCAATATAGCCCTATTTTAAGTAGGAAATTAAATTCTTATTCCAAATTTTTACAATTTACATCAAAAATAAATTAAAATAAAGAAAATAAAAATAAAGAAAATACAATCTTGAGTGTCCCTGCAAAACTAGCAAACTTGTTATTGAGATATGTTGGCTTTTCTGGATTTATCCAACAATATCTAAAATTGAGAGATTTATCCAGATATAAGCCTTTTTTCATGTTTCCCTGAGATAAACATAATAAAACATGATGCAAAATTGAATAAATAATAAAAATAAACAACTTTCAAATTCAGAATTTTGAGAAAAATCACAAAAATATCCCTGAAAACAAGACTATGGCCTTGAAATCACGTTTTTCAAAAAAGATTTTTGTAAAACTTTTAATTCAGGGGTCAAACAGATTCCAATCAACACCAAATTGGGTGTGGAGTATCCTGGAATGATTATGAACATGATAAAACCATAAAAATATAAAAAATTTCATGAAAAAATCAGAATATCATAAAAATATCAATTTTTGCTTGTATTTCAGTTGAATCAAGACTCCACAAGCATCCTGTTTTTATTATTTAACTAGATAATGCATCAAATGAATTTCAAAATTTACAAAAATTGACATGGATACTTTTAATAACCCTAAAATTAAAATACAATAAAAAAATATGTTTTTGGTGTTAATTTGATATGAAAATTAAATAAAAAAAACTAAAAATATGCACTTTTGCCCATGAGCATGTACCTATCATAGTGTCAGACCCGAATCAGACATCAAATAGTAATAAAAAATTGTAAAATTTTACATGAAAAAACTAGATATCTGAACAAAAATATCCCTTTTTACATATTGGAAAAAGCATCTTTGGTTAGGGAGATATCATTCTGGCAATATACGCTTGATTCTGGCAAATGCGTAACGGCTCTATAAAAGATAGTTCTAATTTCGGTTCAAATTAAAATAGCAGACAAAGTTTAAAAATTCCCAAAATCACACTAATAAAACTAAACATGCTAAATCTGTTATTTTTTACAGATCATCAATCAGATCTTCGGTTAGGGAGGTACGATCCGCACAAGTTGCCTCAAAGCTAAAACGATTCATAACGGTCTCTTAGAAACAGATTCTGATTTCTGACATAGGAAAAATAGCAAACAATTATAGAAAAAACTAAAAATTTTACAGAATATACTAGACATCCTTATGAACACACTACTTTTACGGATTGTTGATCGGATCTTCAATGAGGTAGATATTGCCTCGACAAATTGTACCTGATTCTGTACAACATTTTTATGGTACAAGAATCAGAGTTCAGTTTCTGATTTTTTTAGTAGAGTTACATTACTCAAAAAAATCTAAATTTTTTATGAAAATTCACTGACATATACACAATTTAGCTTTAAAAAAATATGATTTTACTGACAAAAAAATACATATAAAATAATGTCGTTCCCGCATGACCAGAATTAAAATATGTATATTATCGATAAAGCGCATGAAATACCCTAATCTAGGTATAAAAAATCATAAAAAATGCAAATAATGTAACAAATCATGATTTGATGCTTGAACAAATAGAATAAACATAGACATGATGAAATAAATAAAAAAAATTAGGGAAGCATGGTCAAAATTTGATTTAGCCATTAAAAGAGGGATTCGACCCATCGAACGGTCGAATCTCGATCTTTTTTGGGCGTTCAACAAAATAAATTAAATTCAAACATTATAAACAAATCAAAATCATGTAGATGGCCTTAAACACTCAACTAATCATTATCATGAAGCCTTTACATGATTTTTTGAGGCAAAAAGAAAGAGAAAAGCATGCTAAAAGGGGCAACAATGGCAAAAATATAAAAAAAAAAAAAAGAAGAAGATGACTCACCTTGGGGGCTGCAACAATGGAGGAGAGAGAGGGCCACGGTTTTGCGATAGAGAGACAGTGAGAAAACTTATGGGGTTCGACCCCCTATGCCTCTATTTATAGCTTTTCATTAGGTTTAATTAGCTTACATGACTCAGATTTAGATCTAATCTAAAGCAGAATTTAGTTTCAGTTTGGATCTTCAGAGACATTCAAACTAATGAACCCACATATTTTGGATTTTAAATTGGATCCATTTAACGAACCCAATTCAAAGTAGTTAAATAAATAATATATATTTTAAATATATATAAACACTTAAATATATATAGTTTGGGGGATCAGATCCAAATAGATCCAACCCAAACTCCTTCCCTCATTTAAGCCCTCACCTAATGGATTGGGGTTGCATCTAATAAGATCCAATCCAAGACCCAAACTGAATCCAAACTTAGTTTTGGATCCATGATCCAAGAATGGATAGAAGAACTAAGTGATGGGTTGAGACCCATTTGCATTCCATCACTCATCACCTCTCAATTCTCTTTTTCTCCTCCTCCTTTTTCTCTCCCTTTCTCTCATTTTTCTACTCTATAGTAATACCCTACACCCCTCTTCCCCATTTCCCTCATCAACCATGTACCACTCCCCTCTCAACCTTCATATTTAAACCCCCTTCACTCACTCACTCTCCACACTCCCAACTCTCTCAAGTTCCCCCTCCTCTCCTTAGTATCAATTTTTTTAAAGTCAAAGAGATTATTCTTTTCATGATTTTGGGAGTGACCACTCAATGGGCTCTCTCTAAATTTACAAAATTGAGGTAGTCTCAAGTGTGAAAGCTCACTATTGAAGAAGTTTGTCATTTTTTGGGTTTTCATAATCTTCAAATAAGATAAAGTAAATTTACACTAACTTTGCTATTTATATCATTCTAATGCATCATTTAAATTAAGTAAAATAGATGCTCGTATGCATTGTTTTACAAATAAAAAATATATATATGTTCACATGCATGGTTTTATGAATATAGGTATATATTCGCATGTGTTAAGACTTAAGTGTCTCATATTGTGAAATGCATATGTTTGGAATTAAATACACATGTTCGAAATTATACATGCATGTTATCAAATATAATTGATTTGACATATCAAATATGCATGCTTTGGATTTTCGTAAGCATGCTTCGAGGTTCAATTTACAAACATGTGAATATTATAAAATGTGATGTTATGATATGCTGCTAGATAATGTGATGCATGTTAAATGATGCATGTATAAAATGATTGAATTATATCACGATAGAAATGACATGTGATAATTTCTTTTGATATGAGATCAACTGATTGATCAAGGCCAGACAGGTAGCTCATGACCTTATGTATGGTCATCTGAATTAATATTCATTGTTGCCCCAAAGTGGTGTTCGATAATCTTGTGTTTGGTTAATTGAATGTATAAATAATTGTGCCTGAATTGGAGGCCATTGACCCTATGGGCGGTTAACTGTGTTTATGTATGTATGATAATAGAACTATTGAAAAACTATTCTAAAGAGAATCCATGTGAGAGCGTGCATGACCAAGATCGGGTGATCTAGCTAAGGCGGTAAATCTCTGTGTGGAGGTGCATTGTCAAAGATCAATGAACTCGCTAGGACGATAAATTTCTTTGAGGAAGTGTACTGTTCAAGACCCGATAATCTGATTAGGGCTAAAACTCTATGTGAGGTTGTACATTTCCAAGACTAGATGATCCAAAGTAGAACATGTTTTCAAGATAGAGTGAATCTTTGAGGATAAATACTGAAAGCAAATTCTAATATACCAGATTAGTGATGTATGTTTGTAATTACTTGTACTAATTATGATAAAAGGTTTAGTATGATATATTATATGTGTACTTGAGGTTTTATGTCATTATCGACTATGAACCTTGACATGAGTTTATCATCACGCTTACTTACTTACTTTGAAATGAATGCATTATATTTTTTTGATTGAAATATATCATGTATGTGTACTATGATTAATGCATATCATGAATATATGATTTGAAGAATTATGTTAATATTAATGTGCTATATGTATTCGCTTTGTACACTCACTACGTGCTCTGGTGTAGACCTATCGATTTTCACGAGTCTGACCCTTTTTATGGGATTTTAAATGAATGCATTATATGGAGTGACAATCATTTCCTTTTTTTGAGAGCTGAATTTGGATATACGTTACTATAAGTAATGTTATTCACATTTAAATTTAGTCTTATTGTTATTATGTGGAATGTAACCTGCTTGAGGTTTTGAACTCAAATTAAAAAGGTTTTCGCTGATGATTTTAATAAGAAAAGAAAAGTTTTTAATTTTCACGTGTTTTACCGGTTAAAAATCTTGGGGCATTACAAATGGTATTAGAGCGGGATGAAAATATTGGCTCATGGCATGTCTAACAACAAGCATCACTCTGTAAGTATATTTTGATTGAATTAATGATTATTTTGTTGTGATGAGCTATTTAAAACCTTGTGTGATATTCAGAACCTAGCTAAGATTTTGCTAGATACCTTGATTTGTTTGAATAACCCTTGTGATTAAAACTTCGAGGACAAATTTTCTTAAGAGGGGTATAATGTAATATCATAGAATTTTTATGAATATTTTAACATATTATTGAGGGATTTACCTGTTCAAAATTGAATTGTTAAATTTATGAAGTTTAAAAATGTGTTTAGGTTTGAAACTCGATGAAGAATTCAAAAGGGCCAACCCGAGTAGACTTAAGTTAAGAAATATCCAAACAGTACACACAAGATCCATTACATATCTGAACTATTTAATTTGGATGTTGAACAATATCCAAATTATTTGACCCATATAATTTGGACTTGGATCTAGGAGTATATTTGATGTAGAGCATCCTGAAGATCAAAACATTGAAGACAAGTTGGATCCAAATCCAACTCACCAGATCTGATCCAAGATGTGATCCGTTGCATATCCAATCATGCAGGACTATCTGAGTCCAATTGGATCTTCGAGAACCCAAATTTGTTTTGAATGTTGTATTTCAATTTCTGAGATATTTTGTATTTATCTTCTCAAAAATTATATTTTTCATCTTTTATTCTATTTTGTCAGATTAAGGAATCATTTTAGATATTTATTATTTTATTTTTATTTATTTATTTTTAAGTATTGGATTCTACGGATCTGGATAGTTCTAGTGCCCTGTAAAATCTTTTTGTGGTACTAGAGGCTGTATGGGGATCCATGGTAGCTTTTATTTTTTATTTTAATGCATTTCAGTGTGGGTTTGAATCTTAGCTTTATTTGGATCTTGCCTAATATCCAGATCCAAAAATTGGACCCCTAGTTGGCGCCACCCATGGGTGGACAAGTTCAACCCTCTGTTTGAATTCTCTTTGACTTGGAAGTCAATATAGCTATTGAATGAGAATTCAAACCTCAAGCCAAATATAGAGTTTTTCAAACCTTGGAATAGAAGAAGCCTTGGCAAGGCCCTCCCTCTCTTTATGATGATCATTTTTGGAGTTTAAGAGGGGGGGAGGGGGGGTCCAGCAGGGGGGAAGCTTTTGTCTTGTTAAAGAAAAAAAATCTGAAGAGTTTGGAAGGTGCTACATGTGAATGGTTGGCTGGTTCTCAAGGGAAGACTTTGTTTTAGTTGTTGTTGTGAATGAGCAAGGGTGAGGGAAGATTAGTTGCTTTGGTGTTCAAGTGTTCTAGAAGTCAGAGTTTGTGGTTTTATCAATTTGTGCTCATCATGGTCGAGCGGTGTTGCTACTGCAGTGCGAGTTGCTTGTGGCTGCAAGAGATACACATTTCTACAACCTATTATCATTTCTTGTTTGCATGTTTGTTATCATTGATTTGTTGAAAACAATTGTTTTAGACTGTGGTGTTATTTCCAAAGTGTTAATGATAAGTTGCCAACATTTGTACTTTACCAATAAACATCATGTCGTTATACCAGATAGTGTCCCATAGCGATTTACACAATGACCTCTATATTGTTGAAGTTAACTCGATTTGTACTTTACTAATTCTAAACATCGTCTCAATTTGTTTATTGTTTTTCTTTTCCGCCTTTAATGAAACAGTCATTGTGTAAATCGCGATGCTACATATCATTCACTTAGACAAAGCTCGTAAAGGCAAATCGCAATAGGATATTCAAACAGATTTGGTTTGATTTATAGAGCACCTTCTATAAAGCACAAATCATGATCTCTTATATTATTGGTTGCAAGCCATGGGTATCAAGGAAATTGTGCTAGCACATAGTCCTTATACATAAAAATTGTTTCAGCCTTTTATCAATGTTTGTGCAAATTGTTTCAGTCGTTTATCAATCATTGTGTAAGTCGCGATAGGAAGACATCTCATAAAAGCAAATCATAATTTTCAGTACACAACGCTAAAGGCTTGTTCGATTTTTATTTACGAAGGTCGATCATTACAACAATTTGTTTAGTGGCATTTGTGTGCTACACTTATTAAAATAAATTTATTCACTTATAGAATATCACGTTACATAAAAGAATTATAGAATTACAACAAAGAATTATAGAATCCAAAAATAATTAGCAGGACATCGATTTGTATTTATGAAGTTAACAATGATTTATTCACATAGACAAAGCTCATAAAAGCAAATCGCGATAGAACAAATGTTGTTATTCTATGAAACTTAAAGAATATTGGTTGTAAGTCTATTTGTATTTATCAAGTTACCTAGATTTGTAGTTCACCAATAAATATATATTGTATTTGAATCGTTATACAAGACAGTGTCCTATAGCGATTTACAAAATGACGTCTATGTCGGAGACAACGATTTGCCTTTGCTATAAATAACAGTCCAACTTATTGGCGTGTTGAGTACAATTGAAATTTTATTTTAACCCAGAGAGATTTACATAATTTGTATACACAGTCTTACAAAATTTATATACAAAATTTGTATATACAGTCTACAAAATCTTGTAGAAGTTTTTGTACATCATATTACTCTTAGAGGGTCACATCGTTCATTGCCTTCTAAGTATTCTTGTCGGTTGAGTTTTTTTCTCTTCCGTAATTAGAAACTCCGTTAGTTTTTTGCATAGTTATTTGCGAAATTCAGCTATATCATCCTACAACTAAAAGGTAACATGACACCAATATATAAATTGACTCCCCAATAATAGAGGATAATAAAACATATTTAAGTGTAGAGCATACAACGTCAAAATCAGGTTCTCGTCCATTATATATTACTTCAATATACTTCATTACAAATATGCCATAATCGATGCCATTATTTTGTAAAGGAGCATTGTGTGTTGAGCGAAACCTCCACTCGCCAATGTCGACACCCAAAACGTCTTTGACGAATCCCTCCTATGGTTAATGCAGAAGCAAGTAAATTATGGCCCACCGTACAAGATACAATACACTTATAAATGGAAACTTAACAAATGCATAATGTCACGTTGTACACCAGTGTGAAAGTTCAATGAGTTGTAGCACCATAGTTGTTTTTTCTGTAAATTCATTACGTATAAGACCCAATGCTGAGAAGTTTGCTTGAGTGTAGGAATCAATATCTGCAAATGGATACAATATCTTACAAATCGATAGTACAAATTGTGTTAGGACTGTTATGCCTAAACTTGGATAAGAGGTTTCTTCACTTACATTTTCACTTGACCAAAAGTCTCTGCAGTGATCATCGTTACCCCAGCATGGTAGTCCATCTTGAAATCCAATAGAGTATGGCATTCGGCGGACAAAACTCTGTTGAACAAAACAGTAATAATAGTGAGGTTAAAACACGAAGCAACAAGAGTAAATCAAAAAAGAAAATAAACATATATGCACGTGTTTAGGCATAGTCTGTTTGCAACAAATATGCACATGTTAACATACATACCCATGGCATACGTAAATATATAATTGATAATGGTTTCATACATACAAAATTACTGATAGTGTTTCCTTTTGCAAATTCGTCTTGCAGCCAATTAATGTTATCTTTGAGCTCTTTGCTGAGTTTTCAGGCACCATGTTTTGTGGATGTTCCACTGACATTAGCAGAATATTCAATAAATGATATTGAAATTTCTTTTTACAGTACACAACACAAATCGAATATACACCATAAAAGAGATCAATTTTGAAGAAACTCATCACGAGGTTTAGACAATATATGCCTGATTCACCATCGTTGGTTGTGTAGTTGTTATCGTCTCCTTCCTCGCCATCACTGGCCGTATAGCAGTCGTTGTCTCCTTCCTAGCCATCACTAGCCGTGTAGTTGTGGATGTCTCCTTCTTCAGCATCGATACCCCCTTTGCAAAATACAACTCAGGTTTTATGCTTGATTCATGAACATGTTGTTTATAAAGGAAACGTCGGTTCATCTATTCATTCATCATGAAGCAAAGCGAAGTGACACCCTCCTGAACTTTTGCGATGTGTCATTCATATATAAAGGAAACGTTGTTTCACATATCGCACAAAAATAAATTGCATTGCATATTAATTAAATTAAAAAATGTTGTTTCATCTGCCTTTTACAGAACTAGTCAATATGATAGGACGTATCAAGTAAATCGCGATAGCACGTATCGTTACAGTGAAATCGATTTGCAACTAAGTCTCAATTTGTAGTTTAATAAGTCTAAACATCTTGTCGATTTGTCCCATATTTTTCTTGACATATCGTTCACATTGACAAAGCTCGTAACAGCAAATCGTAATACGACAAATATTGTTATATTATGAAAATTAAAGTCTTTTGGTTATAAGTCGATTTATATTTATCAAGTTAACTAGATTTGTAGATTTCCAATAAACATCATGTCGATTTATTTTTTCTTTCTCTTTTTTGTTTATAGCAGTCATTATGTAAATCATGATAGGATATATCGTTAACATAGGCAAAGCTCGTCAATGCAAATCGCTATAAGACAAATCGTTAAAGTGAAATTGATTTGCAACTGTTAAATCGGTATCAAGTTGTAAATCGATTTGTATTTATGAAGTTACCTCAATTTTTACTTTTTCTAGTCTAAATATCGTCTCAATTTGTTTATTGTTTTCTTTTCTGCCTTTTATGAATCGCCTTTTATGAATCAGTCATTATGTAAATCGCGATAGGATATATCGTTCACATAGACAAAGCTTGTAAACGTAAATCCCAATTGTGTGATGGGTTTAGGTGGGGTGGTGATTGGATTGGGTTGTTTGTGAGACACATTTAGCTCTCATGAAATCCAAAACCAATCTATATCCTAAACCCTAAATTCTAATCCCTAAACCATAAACCCGTAAAACCCAAAATCTTTAAAACTAAAACCTAAAACCCTAAACCCTAAACCCTAAACCCCAATCCCTTCAACATAAAACCCTAAACCCTAAATTCTAAATCCCTAAACCATAAACCCGTAAAACCCAAAATCCTTTAAACTAAAACCTAAACCCTAAAACCCTAAACCCTAAACCCTTTAACATAAAACCCTAAAACCCTAAACCCTAATCCCTACAACATAAAACCCTAAACCCTAAACCCTAATCCCTACAACATAAAACCCTAAACCCAAAATTCTAAATCCCTAAACCATAAACCCGTAGCACCCAAATTCCTTAAACCTAAAACCTAAACCCCAAACCCCAAAACCTAAACCTTAAACCCTAATCCCTACAACATAAAACCCTAAACCCCTAAACCCTAAAGCCTAAACCCTAAACGATATGTCTTTATTTGTCTTTGTGAATGATATTGATATATATTATAGCGATTTACTAAAATATTGTGAACGAAACAATGAAATCGATTTGCAACCATTATTTAAATCGGTCTCAAGTTGTAAATCAATTTGTATCTATGAAGTTACCTCGATTTGTATTTACTAAGTCTAAACATCGTATCGATTTGTGTACATGTGCATGAAACCCTAGAATATGTAAAACCCTAATATATATTTGTGTAAAAACCTATTCTATGTAAAACCCTACCCTACCCGACCCGTAGTCCATGTATAAAACCCTAATCTATATAACAACTCTTACTCATTTCTACGACAGCGCAACTTCTTCTTCTTTTTCTTCCTTTTTCTCCTCTGCTTTCATCTTCCTTCTTCTTCTTCCTTGTATACCAGAGCAAGCACAAATATTCTGCATGATAGACAGGGAGTGATGTTGATGACCATCTATTTAATCTACTCCTACTATTGTACCCTCCATCGTTCGCAAACCATCCTTCGTAGTTGAAAAAATATCTCCCTAATCTTCGATATACTTCATGACAAATATGCTAGTAAGCTGGATCTTCTCTGTCTGTTGGGATCCATACCTTGTGCTGCTTGTTCAGTTCTGCCTCGAAGCTTTCTACACTAGCAAGCTGGATTTCATGCGCACTTGGATTACACTCGAAGCACATCACTATTTGGATGTGGGGTTGATGATGATGATGATGTCTATTTTCTTTAATGATGATGGTCATGTATTGTATCTAAGCCAAACCATTGATCATGATGTATTGTAACTAAATACTCATATTTTTTGCAAATGAATATGGTTGTAAATCATGTTGATTTGTAGTTATGAAGTTACCACGATAACTATATGTCTTTGTTTGTCTTTGTTTGTCTTTGTGAACGATGTCGATTTGTATTCATGAAGTTACGTCGATTTGTATTTATGAAGTTACCTGGATTTATAGTTTACTAAGTCTAAACATCGTGTCAATTTGTTTATTGTTTTTCTTTTCTGCCTTTTATAAATTAGTCGTTGTGTAAATCGCAATACGACATATCGTTCACGTAGACAACGCTCGTAAAAGCAAATTGCGATAGGACAACAAAGGATTTATACACTTATAGATTATCATGTTACACAAAAGAATTATAGAATTACAACAAAGAATTACAGAATTACAAAAAATAATTATTTAAACGTTGATTTGTATGTATGAAGTTATTGCGACAATGATATATCTTTATATGTATGGACGTCGATTTGTATGTAGAATTATGATATATCTTTGTTTATATTTGTGAACATTATCGATATAATATCATGAGTTACTCATATCTGGTTTCAAGTTGTAAATCTTATTGTGAATGAAACTGTGAAATCAATTTTTACTTTAGAAAGTCTAAACCTATCACGATAGAACATATCGTTCACATAGACAAAGCTCGTCAACACAAATCGCGATAGGACAAATCTCTAAACACTAAACCCTAAACCCTAAACCCTAATCACCCGTAAAAATGATTAGAAAATATCGTTGACATAGACATAGCTCGTAAAAGCAAATCGTGATAGCACGTAGCCTTCATACGTACAAATCCTATATCCCCTAAAACCCTAAAGCCTAAACTATAAACCTTAAACCCTATATCCCCTAAAACCCTAAACCCTAAACCCTTAACCGCAAACCAGAAACCCTGAACCCTAAACCCTAGACTATAAACCCTAAACCCGAAAACCAAAACCCTAAATGATATGTCTTTGTTTGTCTTTGTGAATGATATCGATATGGAATATAGCGATTTACTCATATCAATTTGCAACTGTTATTGCGACAATCATATGTCTTTGTTTGTATTTGTGAACGATATCGCTATGTAATATTATGATTTACTCATAGCAGTTTGCAACTGTTACTAAAATATTGTGAACAAAACAGTGAAATCGATTTACAACAGTTATTTAAATCGGTCTCAAGTTGTAAATCAATTTGTATTTATGAAGTTACCTTGATTTGTATTTATTATGTCTAAACATCGTGTCGGTTTGTGTACACGTGCATGAAACCCTAGTATATATAAAACCCTGATATAGATCTGTGTAAAACCCTATTCTATGTAAAACTCTATCCGACCCGTGGTCCATATATAAAATCCTAATATATTTAACAACTCTTCATCTTTTCTGCGGCAGCGCAACTTCTTCTTCTACTTTTTTTCTTCTTTTTTCTCCTCTGCCTTCATCTTCTTCCTTGTATATCGGAGCAAGCACAGATATTCTACATGATAGACAGGGAGTGATGTTGATGACCATCTATTTGATCTATTCCTACTGGCGTACCCTCCATCGTTCGCAAATCATCTTTCACAGTTGAAAAAATATCTGCCTAATTTTCGATATACTTCATGACAAATATGATACAGTCATGCGAGCTTCATCTTCTCCATCGATTCACATAGAAAGGGAAACTAATTGCTGAAATTATCACTATGTGCTGCAAAAAAAACTTGTAAAGAGATAAGGACCTCCATTAGTGGATAGATTTGTCTTCTATCATTCCCAGTGACTAGCAAAGGCCACTCAATAAACTGAAGGTGCTTTCCATACTTATCTCTAAGGTGACTACCATCCTTCGTAGTTGAAAAAATATTCGCCTAATAGTCAATATACTTCATGACAAATATGCTAGTCGTGCGGGCTGCATCTTCTCTGCCTGTTACAATTCATACCTTCGATATACTTCAATTTTGCCTCGAAGCTTTCTGCACTAGTAAGCTGAATTTCATGCCCACCTTGATTGCAATCGAAGCACATCACTATTTGGACGTGGGTTTGATGCTGGTGATGATGTTTGTTTTCTTTGATGATGATGGTAATGCATTGTATCTAAGCCAAACTAGTGGTCATGATGTATTGTAACTAAATACTCATATATTTTATAAATGAATGTGGTTGTAAATCACGTCAATTTGTAGTTATAAAGTTATTGTGACAATGATATGTCTTTGTTTGTCTTTATGAATGATGTTGATTTGTATTTATGAAGTTACGTCAATTTGTATTTATGAAGTTACCTCGATTTATAGTTTACTAAGTCTAAACATCGTGTCAATTTGTTTATTGTTTTTCCTTTCCGGCTTTTATGAATCAGTCATTGTGTAAATCACGATACGACATATCGTTCATGTAGACAATGCTCGTAAAAGCAAATCGCGATAGGAAAACAAACCCTAAACCCTAAAACCTAAACCCTAAAACCTTAAATCTTAAACCCTAATCCCTACAACATAAAATCCTAAAACCTAAATCCTAAACCCTAAACCACCCTAAACCCTAAATTCTAAAACCCAAAACCCTAAACCCTATATTCTATAAAAAATGGGTTTACAGATCATGATAGAACACCTTTTATAAAAAACAAATCGAGTTCTCTTATAGAACTGGTTGCAAGTCAAACCGTATCAAGCAAATTGCGATAGCACGTAGCTTTTATACGTATAAATCGTTTCAGCCTTTTATCAATGTTTCTGCAAATCATTTCAGCATTTTATCAATCAATATGTAAATCGCGATAGGAATACAGCTTGTAAAGCAAATCATAATTTTCACAGTACACAATGCTAAACGCTTGTTCGGTTTTTATTTACGAAAGTCGAACATTACAATGATTTGTTCAGTGGCATTTGTGTGCTACACTTATTAAAATAGATTTATACACTTATAGGTTGTCACGTTACATAAAATAATTATAGAATTACAACAAAGAATTATAGAATCCCAACAAATAATTATCAGGACATCAATTTGTATTTATGAAGTTACCGCGATAACGATATGACTTTGTTTGTCTTTGTGAACGATATTGATATGTTTGTAAAACCCTAATATAGATCTATGTAAAACCCTATTCTATGTAAAACCATACCCGATCTGTTATCCAGGCCTAAAACCCTAATCTATTTAACCTATCTTCCTCTTTTCTGCGGTAGCACTTCTTCTTCTTCTTTTTCTCCTCTGCCTACTTATTCTTCTTCTTTTCCTTCTTCTTCTTTTCCTTCTTCTTCTTCTTCTTCTTTGTATTTTTCTTTCTTCTTTGTTCTTCTGCGTTCCTTCTACCTGTGCTTGATAGATGGGGTTTGATGCTAATACCGTAGTTGTTTCACGCTATGAGGAAAGATTTGTATAATCTTTGATGTTGATTACGGTGGTTATCTTTTGTGTATACATTGATATATTCATGACATAAACAACTGTGGCATATTTGTGATTAAGTATATCGAAGCTTACGTAGAATATAATGACCATAATCATCCTCAATCGTTGTTGTCATACCAATGCAAGCACAGATACTCAACATGATAGACAGGGGGTAATGTTGATGACCATCTATTTGATCTATTTCTATTGTCGGACCCTCCATCATTCGCAAACCATCCTTCACAGCTAGAAAATATTTGCCTAATCTTCGATATACTTCATGACAAATATGCTACAATCATGCGGGCTCCATCTTCTTTGTTTGTTGGAATCCATACCATATGCAGCTTTGTCAGCTCTGCCTCGAAGTTTTCTGCACTAGCAAGCTGGATTTCATGCGCACCTGGATTGCATTCGAAGCACATTACTATTTGGACGTGGGGGTGATGCTGATAATGATAATAATGGTCATGTATTGTATCTAAGCCAAACCATTGGTCATGATGTATCGTTGAAGTTACCTCAATTTGTACTTTACTAAATCTAAACATCGTGTCAATTTGTTTATTATTTTTATTTTTCGCCTTTTATGAATAAGTCATTGTGTAAATCATGAAAGGATATATTGTTTACATAGACAAAGCTCATAAAAGTAATTCACAATAGTATAATCGATATCAAGCAAATCACGATAACACGTATCGTTACAGTGAAATTGATTTGCAACTAAGTCTCGATTTATAGTTTACTAAGTCTAAACATCCTGTTGATTTGTTTATTGTTTTTCTTTTCCGCCTTTTATGAATAAGTCATTGTGTAAATCGCGATAAGACATATTGTTCACATAGACATAGCTTGTAAAAGCAAATCATGATAGGAAAAATATTATTATATTATGAAACTTAAAGAATTATGGTTCTAAGTCGATCGATTTGTATTTATCAAGTTACCTAGATTTATACTTCACCAATAAACATTGTGTCGATTTGTTTTTTATTTCTACTTTTCTCATTTTATCAATCATTGTGTAAATCACAATAAGACAAATTGTTGTACATATACTGTATCTGAATTGTTGTACCAGATATTATCTCAGAATGATTTACACAATGATGTCTGTATCGTTGAAGTTAACTCAATTTGTTCTTTACTAAGTCTAAACATCGTGTCGATTTGTTTATTTTTATTTTTCGCCATTTATGAATCAGTAATTATGTAAATCGGGATGGAACGTATCATTTGCTTAGACAAAGCTCATAAAGGCAAATCGAAATAGGACATTCAAACAGATTTGGTTCGATTATTTGATGGGTTTTGGTGGGATGGCTATACAGATTGTGATGGAACACCTTTTATAAAAAATAAATCATGATCTCTTATAGAAATGGTTGCAAGGCAATCGAAATCAAGCAAATTATGATAGTACGTAGTCTTTATACGTACAAATCATTTCGGCCTTTTATCAATGTTTGTGTAAATCACAATATGAAGACAACTCGTAAAAGCAATTCATAATTTGAGCAGTACACAACGCTAAATGCTTCTTCGATTTTTTTTTATGAAGGCCAAACATTACAACGATTTGTTCAGTGGCATTTGTGTGTTATGCTTATTAAAAAAAGAATTATATATTTATTTTTGTCACGTTATAAAAAATAATTATAGAATTACAAAAAAAAATTATAGAATTACAACAAATAAATATCGAGATAAAAAAATCATGTAATGTTTATTCAGTGGCACTTGACGACTCAGATGGACTATGACACCAGCCATCATGACCCTCCCTCTCTGTTTTGATCTCATACCTGAGGGTGAAGCCCTCAATGTAGTCAAGAGAGGGCAAAGCCCCTCGGTTTTCTGTCAGAGAAATAGGAGGAGCATAGGGCTGAAACCCTCTGCTTCCTCACGAAGACTGAGTGAGAGAGAGAGGAAGATCCATTACGACTTTCCACTCTCTCAGTTTCGACATGAGGGATGAGAAGAAGAGAGGGTCAAAAACCCTTTATTCCCTCTCAATTCTTCCTCTATGTTTCGATTGAACAAAGACCATAAAAAAGAAAGAGAGAGGGTTGAAGGGGGTTCGTCAAAGATTGCTGAAGCATTGGGTTGCTCCCTGCATCGTTGGAAGGAGGCTGTCATAGTAGGTGGCCGTGGAGAAGTTTGTGTTGTCGTTGAGAGGCAGCTCCGCTAGGCTGCCGTCGTTCCTAAAAGGGTGTCAGAGAAACTACAGACCACCAAGTGAGGCAGTGGTTTAACTGCAGGTAGCGACTCGCCAGTGGTCCACCAAAGAATGCCTACAACTCTGGCTGCACCTCCTGTTTCTCTCTCTGTTTAGAAAAATCGAAGAGGAAAACCTAAATGAGTTTCCCTCTTTTCGAAGTATTTACATAAAATTTTTGTTTTTTAGTATTGGTACTTAATATCTCTAAAAAATCAAGATTAGACCCTTGTTTTTTTTTTTACAAAAACACACTACAACACACCATTTCACATAAACAATGTTGTATTTTTTGTTTTTCTAGAAAGGGTCTTCACGTTTTGTTTTTTTATGAAAAACCCCTTGTTTCTAATTTTTGCAAAAAAATAGTTTTTTTTATTAATTATTTCTTGTTTAATGCCTAAATTTTTATTGTTTCTTGAAAAGTATTGAATTTGTGATAATTACATTTTAGTACCTAGTTTGTCTATTATTTATATTTCAGTACTTAGATTTGTGTTTATTTTCAATCTAAGTAATTTTGTAACAAAAAATTGTGAATAGGTACCTTAAACTTATTGAAATTGCTGAAAAGCAGTTTGATTAAACCAAAAATTTTAGAACAAGGACAAAGCTTTTATGAAATTATAAAAAGAGGTTCAAAACTTCCAAAAATTATAGAAAAGAGATTTTTAGGCATATTTAAAATTTCAAAAATTAATACTAGTGGAATAATTTAATTTAATCCTAGTATTGTCTCTTTATCTTAAGGTTGGAAAATGACAAACCGAGTAATTATGGTTGAGCTGTCTAAAATCAAGAACCTCAATGGTACGAACTTCACGATATGATGATGCAAGATGAAGTATGTGCTTATTCATGACAAAACTTTATATGTTCTAAATAAAAATAAACCAATAAATTTAAGAATAATAATAACAAAGGGCAATTTATGCAGAAGAAAATTCCATGACCAACATCAAAAGGAAATTGTTTTCATTGCAGAAAACATAGGCATTTCAAGAGGAATTGCCTAGATCTACAAAAGAAAAACAAAATGACTAAGCTAAGAGCTAGTCGTGAGATTGTATGCATAGTCTTTGAGTCGCTAGTAAGTGATGGAGACCTGCCTAGATGGTGGATCGACTCAAGTTCAACTTGGCACGTCGCCAAAACCAAATAGGGCCTTGTAGAGATGAAAGATTTGAAGGCAGGAGACCAGAGAGTCTATATAGGGAACAACACCTATTGTGATGTCATGGGTATTGGGTCGTATAAGTTGTTTGTTGATTGCAGCAGTCTATTATTGACTAATGTTTTGTATGTACCTTCCATGAGAAGGAATTTTGTGTCAGTTGTTGAATTTGTGAAGAAAGATTTTGAAGTCCGTTTTTCGACCAAATAAGGTCACTTTGGGAAAACATTGACAAGTGAAACTCACAGGTCGCTTTAACTCAAACCACGGTCTATTCCACCTTGAAGTAACTGCTTTTGATATAAATAAATTGAATGCTATGACAATCATATTACTCATAATACTATTATGTTTGACACCCCTTAACAGAATGGTGTAGCTGAAAGATGAAATCGAATCCCAATAGACATGACTCAATCCATGTTGGCACATGCAAAACTTTTAAAGATATTTTGGGGAGAAGCTATTTGTACTGACATATATGTTTTAAATAGGGTTCCCTCAAAGTCTGTTAAGTCAACACCTTATGAGTTATGGACTGGTAGAAAACTATATTTGACTCATCTTCTCAAGTGGGAGTCGGTTGCACATGCATTGATTCCTATATGTTTAAAGGATAAGTTAGACAATAAAACAATAAGATCTATTTTTTTGATTTATCCTGAAGGTTCAAAGGGTTATAGATTGTATAACCCTGAAAGAAGTTTTATAGAGAGTAGGGATGTCGAATTCCTAGAAAACAAGGAATGAGAGTTTGATCATCAAGAAGAAAATGTACCATTTGATATCGCAAATGATGATGGTATGCCATTAAATGAACCATAGATCTTTGTGCCGTTTACAAAGAATTACAACAGTCTCCATAATGTATAATTGGACATAAAAGGTCCAGAGCTCCTATATCCTATTTAGATGATTATTATATGTTCTTGGCAGAGGAACTATGTTCCTCCATTGATTTGGAGAAAGTTGTTGATAACCTCAGCTTTCAGGATGCAATTAGCTTGTATGAATCCAATAAATGGATTGAAGCAATGTAAGATGAAATTGATTTAATTGAAAAAATATAGTATGGGAACTGACAATATTGCCTGACGATCACAAGGCAATTTGTTTCAAATGGGTCTTTAAAAAAAATATAAAGCTAGTGGGATCATTAATAAGTTTAAAGCAAGATTGGTTGCAAAAGGTTACACTCAACGTGAGGGCATCAATTATGATAAAACTTACTCGCCAAATAGTGAAGTTTGCTTCTATTCAAATCATATTGGCATTAGTAGCATTCTATGACCTTGAATTACATCAAATATATGTAAAAACAACCTTTCTGATTGGTGAACTAAAAGAGACTATATATAGGAAACAACCAGAGGGCTTTGTTATAGAAGATCAAGGGGATAAGATGTACATGTTGAAGAAATCCCTATATTGTCTTAAGCAAAGACCTAGACGATGGTACATGACCTTTCATAAGACAATTACCAAATTGCATTATGTTACAAATAAGCTAGACCACCGTGTATATGTTTGGAAAAATGAGAGTGATTTTATCATTCTGTCCTTATATGTTGACAATAAACTTATAGCAGAGAATGACATGAGAATGGCTATTGAAAGTAAGACTTGGCTTTCATCTCAGTTTGAGATGAAAGACTTGAGTAAAACATCTCATGTGCTTGGAATCAAAATCACAAGAAGCAGACAATCTAAATTGTTTCACTTAAGTCAAGAACGATATCTTGACTATATTTTGAAGAAATTCAAAATGAACAACAATAAAAGTTAACTCTTGTTGTGAAAAGAATGAAATTAAGTAATAATAATTACCCAAAAGAAACATAAAGCTCTTACGCTTAGGCAGTTGATAGCCTGATGTATGCTATGTTGTATACTAGATTAGGCATTAGTTTTATTGTAAGTCTAGTAAGTAGATATCAAAGTAATCCTGACATTTCTCATTGGAAAGTACTGAAAAAAATCTTTAGGTATCTTCAATGAACTAAGGGTTTTAAGTTATGTCACCAAGTAAAAAAGCTAAAGCTTACTGGTTAATCAGATGCGGACTTTGCAGGAAGCATTGATGATGAAAAATCCACTTTAGAACATGTCTTTATATTGGAAGGTACATCTTTTTCTTGGTCAAGCAAAAAACAGGGTTGTGTGGCATTACACACTCAATAAGCTGAATATATAGCTTCTAATGTGGTTGGGACCTTTAGGGTCTAAATTAGTCGCTTCTTTAGTGAGTTGATACTGAATATCCTAAATGAACCAGTCCAAATATATTGTGGTAATAAAGCTGTAATAAGCCTGATGAATTATAGAGTTGATAGCTTTAAGAGTAAGCATATTGAGGTAAAATATCAATATATTTATGACATGATAAAGAAAAATAAAATCTCAATTAGTTATTTATCTTCAATATATATGGTAGCCGATCCACTGACAAAAGGATGTTACTGAGGATGTCTTTGCAAAACATATGAGTGTGTAAGACTTTATGAGTGGATAGTTTACTTAGTGTGAAAGAAATCCTCATGATGCCCATGTTAAAATCTACATGTATAGAATACTAAAGTAGTGAGCGTACAAGTGCAAAAGCCTATTAGAGTGAAAGTAGGCTTTCACACTAAATGTCTCTAATAAGCTTATAGTCAAGTGGGAGATGTTAGGATTTGTGGCTATAACTGGCTGGATTCTCTAATTAAGAAATAAAAATACTCTTTAATTGAGATGATCCAGAACAGTTGAGAAAAGGCCACTTCAACGGCCTTGCGTCCCTATACGTGCATGAGAGGTTATTAGAAAAGCATCTAAGGCCTTGCATATCATAACTGACATTGATATACATAGATTGAGGGGGGCATTTTCACCAGGAATTAGGAGTCCAACACATGGTCTATAAAAAGTGGGTCTCCCTCTCGTACAAAGAAAATACACACATAAAAAAATAAAGAGATCTACAAAAAATAATTCATTTTTACCTGTGTTGTGAATATTTTGGTTCTTGAAGATCTAAAACCTAACAAAGTGCTCATCCTCTATCCGACCGCTTTCAGTCATCAGACTTCATTGATCATACAAATGGGTCAATGGGTCCTCAAAATTTTGCTAAGGCAATGAGCATTTTGGACCTGTCAGGTGTGTCAAGTCCAATCTTATCGTGTCTAACCTAGGTAGCTTACTCAGACGTAAGTCCGGGCATGCTGACTAGTTCTTAACAACAAAAACGAAAAGGATGCGAGGGGGCATCTAAGACCACCCACCTCTCTTCCTCTCTCTCAATTATAGAGAGTTTTTGATTCCTTTGGCATTTAGGATTTTTTCTTCTTCTCTTCCCCTCCTCTTTCTTCTTTTCTTGCTTCCATCGCCAAAGATAAAAAAAATAAAAAAAAATTCATTTTTTTTCTGAGTCGAGTCAGCGGTCCACCTCGAACCGGTCCAAAAGGTACCTGGTACAGGGGAGGGACCGGCAGGTGCAAGCGTGCCGTGTCAACACGGGTGCAACAGCCCAGAGGGAGGTAGACGAAGGTCAATAGCCCCTATGGTAAAACTCCAAGCCCAAGCCCAAGCCCAAGCCCAAGCCCAAGCCCCTCGCTCTCAGGAACTGTGCTGCAGGTCAGCTTGCGAAATGGAAGCATCGCTTAGCCCTGGAGACCAGACCTAGTATTGAAGAGTCCAAGATGGGTTCCACCAGACCGGAAACCTGGGTCCGATACGAGTCACAAGACCTTTACCGACTCGTTATTCTTCAAAAACCTCAAAATGAGAGGGAAATGGCCCTCCAGACAACAAAACTCTCTCTCTCTCTCTCTCACCCACACACACACACATCCTCTGTGGTTGGCTAGGGCTGGATTCCTCTCAGTGAAGAAGAACCTCCTCTTCTAGCTGATCTGGAACCCTGAACCTAAAACCCTAACGCAAGCCCTAATCCGCTGCGATGGAGACAATCTGGAAGCCCGCCACGGCGTTCACTCTCACTCCCCATAAGATCTCCGTCTGCGCCCTCATCCAATTGTATGCGACGCCGTCGCCGGAGTCCGTCCCCTTCCCATTCTCATCCGTCCCGCAACACAATCGCTTCGCCATCTTCTTGATCTCTTTGATCAAGGTAAAACCTTTGCGAAACCCGACATTCGTTCTTCCTTGTCTTTTTTTTCTAAAGCTAATTCCCTGTGTGGTATATGTAAGCTGAGATATTCCATGAGATGGGATTATAAGGTATTATTGTCTAAATTCTATGTGTAGCTTATTGTGATGTGATTTCACCTTCCTTCTTTCTTTGAATACATTTTGAATGGCGTTCGTTTTCATTTGTAGTCAATCGATGACTTTGTGGAGCAACCCCTTGAACGGCTTATTATGCAACTCAAGGCAGTCACAAGAGAACTAGATGTGTATATTGGACATCGGTTAACTGAACGTCTCTCGTCTTTATCTTCAGCTGATGAACTGTTCAACTTTTTTGCTGGGTTGCAAGGTCAGTTTTTCTTTTAATTCCATAATTAATTTAACATGGATGTGTGGATAATTTGATTTTAAGGATTTAAAATTGATTGATGTTACTTTTACAGTTGTTTTCGGGAGTAATGAAACAGCGAATTTGGAGGATGACCAAATATCATTGGACACAAATAGCATATTGGGCATGTTTGTTCGTCGTTGCATACTTACTTTCAATATATTATCCTTTGAGGTAGACATTCTATTAGTGGTTATTTTATGTGGTAGCCACAAACATCTGTCTGTATCTTGATCTTGTTTTTGCAAATTTTAACGTTAAAAATTATACAGGTTATTATTTGCATAGAAGCCTCATTAGCCTTTATGGTGTTTTAGGTGGTGGGAGACTAACGTCATTGGGAGCTGTATACCCTTGATTTCTCTCATAGTATCTTGTGATGCGCTATATACTATAATGGCATTGCATAAATTTTTTTTCTTCACGAATTGTCTGTTGCCTTTTTGGTTACTGCATAAACATACATGTTCCGGGGCGGAACCAAGCAGGGGCAAGCATAATATGAGAATTTCTTGAGAAAGCCTGATGATTTCTCATGGATTGATTTTTACAGAATGTTCATGGTTTTCTTCCCTCAATGCGTAACATCCACGATCTTTCCTCTCCAATCTCCATGTTATCCTACCCAGCCTTCACCCTCCCTTTTCTAGATATTTTCTATGTATCTGATTCCGTCACAAGTTTTTTCTTTTAAAACTAAAAAAAGCACCATGACATTTGAGAATGGAAGGCAAAAAATCCTTATGGGGTTCCAATTCATGCTATGGACCTGTTAATGTTGTGTAGTTTGCAGATGATATTTTAGTTTCAGGCTTCCATGTCTACTACACAAATGAGTAACACTTGGCTTATTCTTCATGCCTTTCTGGAGAGAGTTCGGAATGAGAGTGAATGAAGACAAATGTGAACTAATCATGTTCAGCACTGACCCAGTGACGTATCTATCGGTGTAACATAAGTTTGGTTGCCTTTAGGGGATTCACCTATAAAATATCTTCCTTGTCCTTGACAAATTATAGAGGAAAGATTGAAAAAGTGCAAAGGAAAATCCAATTTTGGACCTAAAATATCTTTTGCTTCTAGGTGGAATCATCGTTAAACACGTAATTGCTTCCATCCCATCCTTTTTGATGGCCATTTTTAAGATCCCTAACAAGCCGAAGAGGAGAACTGCAGAAATGATAAGGGACATTTTATGGAGAGGACCTAACTGTCTGAAGGGGAGTTTCCTAGTCAGTTGAGAGGTCACACTTCCCTTTGATCTTGTAGGACTAGAGATTAGAAGACTCAAGCTGATTAACAAAGCCTTGATGGGCAAAAGGTGATGGGCATGATGCATTGAAGACAGACCATGTGTAAGGCTCATTAAGTCTAAATACAAGATTAACAGTGTGCCATGGAACTGCACTGTTAACAACAGATGGAGAAGTGGCTCAACAGTTTGGTGAGATTTATATTTTTTGATGATTTTAAATGTAGACTTGATATCAAGTTGTAAAGGGTAATTAGGTTCATTTTGGATGGACAAGTAGTCCACACATATCGCACAGGTTGACCTCTTTCTGTGGCTATATTACATGGTAAAATATGATCCCAGGTTGGTTGGAAGCCAAATGAAGGATGATGCTTGTAGTTTATATGACATTTTAATGAAACTTATACTTCATATCGAGTTGGACAGGGGTAATTGGGTTCAATTTTGGATGGACAAATAGTGCATGCATATCACACAGGTTCACCTCTTTCCGTGGCTATATCACATGGTAAAATATAAGCATAGGTTGGTTCAGGTTTTCTGAAAGCCAAACGAATGATGGTGCTTGTAGTTTATATGACATTTTAACGAGTATGAAGACTGGCTGCAGCTACTGAGATTATAACTGATTGGAACCTGATAATGCTGATAAGTGATGACTCAATTACTTGGAGATGCGACAGATCTGGTCAGTTCTCTAGTAGTGCCTCCTATCTTTGATCATTGGAGCCACAAGTGGAACCCTTCCTGAAGATAACCATGTGGAACTTTGGCCCCCCCACCTATGGTCAAAGTTTTTGCCTGGTTGTATCTATTGATACGACTAGTACACAGTGTAACTTGAATAAAAAGGATTTGCAGATTACTGTTGTCTATGTTGTTCTGAGGATGAATCTACGGAGCATATCATGTCATATTGTCCCTTCTAATGCATCTTTGATCTAGCTTGGCCAGGGATCGTGCATTTTTAAGAGTGAGCAGTTGCATGAGGAAGTTGCTGGTGATGCTTGGAAGCATATGGAAAAAGGTGAAATTGAGGCTCATCTGAAAGTGGCAGTTACAGCTTGGTGGGTTATGCAGTTAGAAAGAAACAACAGAATTTTTAATGGGAAGTCGTCAAAACCCATTTGAATCTATTTCTCAATTCTAAAGGATGTGCTTCTGTCTCCAAAAAATGGCCTACTTGGATTTTCCATGGATTGCGACTGGATACCAACAGTGCTTTTAGTTTCATATAATACTTGTAGTCATGTGTGACTGTAAAAATCTCTATAAAAAGAGACCTTGTGTAGCAACACAATACAAGAAAAACAACGAGTGCACAAAGGCACGGATACACATGCACAAAAGCATGAAAAAATATGAACTTCAATATATGAGATCCCAAGAGGGGCTTTACAAAAGAATGAAAAACCTAAAGGGGGTTCACCCCTATTTATAAGAACATGGAGTCATGGGGGGGGGGGGGGGGCTCCAATACACATGTTGGAGCCCCTCCAACGGTTAGAAATGTAACCGTTGGAGGGTGCTCCAATATGTGTATTGGGGGCCCCCATGTTACATCTTATCAAAAAGGACAAAAAAGAAAAGACAAAAAAGTTAGAACCAAAAAGAAGAAAAAGAAGAAATAAAAAAGCAAATAAATTACAACATATTCTCAAATGAGAATATGCGTAAAAATATATGAATTTACATAAATACCCTCATTGGGTTTGAGATATATATTCATATATGTTGCGACTGATCATGGAGCACTCAGGAACAGAGAGAGAGAGAGAGGGAAAATCGTTATTTCATTAGGGCTACTATCCTCTAGTTTAAATAGAGGTTAGCATAAAGAGAAATTACATATGGGTCCCTCATTTGTATATTAAATATCAAAAAGGAACATTTTAAGAATAAAACATAATTCAGACGACTAATCTTAACACTCCCCCTCAAGCTGGAGCATAGATATCAATCATGCTCAGCTTGTCACAACAATGAGAGAAACTGGGCCTCGCGAGTGCCTTGGTAAAAACATCAGCTACTTGATCTTCGGAAGATACATGATCTGTACAAATATAACCAGCCTGAACCAAGTCACGTACATAGTGACAGTCAACTTCAATATGTTTAGTCCTTTCATGAAAGACTGGATTGTTTGCAATATATGTAGCGGCCCTATTGTCACACACTATCAACATAGGTAGGGATACTTTCACCTGAAGGTCGATCAAAACTGATTTTACCCACATAATCTCAGCTGCAGTCTGAGCCATAGCTCTGTATTTAGATTCAGATTCAGCACTTGACCTGGCTACAACAGTTTGTTTCTTACTCCTCTAGGTAACTAGATTTCCTCCCACAAAAACACAGAATCCAGTTGTAGACTTTCTGTCTTCAATAGATCCCGCATAATCTGCGTTAGTGTAAGCAACAACGTCCAAGTAGGAATTTTGTTTAAACAACAGTCCTTTACCAGGAGAAGACTTTAAATACCTAAGAACCATCATAGCTGCATCCCAGTGAACTTTGGTAGGTTTATCCATGAATTGACTGATTTTACTGACAACGAATGAGATGTCGGGTCTAGTGACTGTCACATATAACAACTTACCCACCAAGGATCTAAAACTGATACTATCCACATATTCAGATTTCTCATCAAACATATGAGTTTTGGGATCCATAGGAATGTTAGCAGGCTTTGCTCCTAGCATTCCAGTCTCTTTTAATAAATCTAATACATACTTTCTTTGAGATAAAACTAAGCCTTCTTTGTTTCTCGCAGCCTCGATACCCAGAAAATATCGGAGGGAACCAAGATCTTTAGTAACAAAGTGTTTCTGAAGATGATCCTTTGTTGCAGAAATATCTTGGGCACTGCTCCCTGTCAATATGATGTCATCGACATATACCACCATAACCACAATTCCAAAACTAGTTTTCTTGATAAACAAGGAGTGGTCTGAAGCAGACTTGACAAAACCAAAATCCGACATTACCTCAAATAATTTGTAAAACCATGCCCTAGGGCTCTGTTTCAGGCCATAGATAGCCTTCTTCAACTTGCACACTTTCTGACACTCCCCCTGAACCTCAAAGCCTGGGGGTTGTTGCATGTAGACTGTTTCATACAAATCCCCATACAAAAAGGCATTCTTGACATCCAACTGAAACAAAGGCCATCCATAGTGCACAATAACAGAAAGAACAACACGAATAGTGCCAAGTCGAGCGATTGGGGAAAAAGTTTCAAAAAAGTCAACACCATATGTCTGAGTATAGCCTTTTGCAACCAACCGAGCTTTATACCATTCAATTGACCCATCCGAGTTATATCTAATGGTATATACCCATTTGCAGCCAACAATATCTGCATCAGTAGGAGGATCAACCAAGTCCCAAGTGCCCTGAGAGCATAGGGCATCCATCTCATCCCGCATAGCCTGCACCCATTTAGGATTGAATAGAGCTTGACTGTGATGAAGCGGAACAGAGGAGGCAGACAAAGCCGAAACAAAATTCTTCATAGATGCTCCAAGATTAACTTCTGAAACAAATTGTGAAATGGGATGAAGGGTGCACTGTCGTGTTGCTTTGCGCAGAGCAATAGGAAGATCATCATCAAGAGCAGAAACTTCAGTATGCTCAGAGATACTTCAGGGGAAGAAGATAATGGGGGCATGGTGGTAGATGGTAACCTGTGAGTGTATACTATAGGAGGGTTTCGGTAGCGAGACTCACCAGATGATGGAGCCAAAGGCTATGGAGGAAACGACTCTAAAGGAAAAAAAGGAATGTTCAGAGGGAGGACATCACCATGGTTCTCCTGTAACCTTGGAGTAGAACTCAAAAAATATGGAATAGACTCAAAGAAGGTAACGTCCGCACTGACATACTCTTTATGGGATATAGGGTCATAACAACGATATCCTTTTTGATTCTTAGGATACCCAAGGAAAACACATTTAATAGATTGCGACGCAAGTTTATCTCGATCAGGACCCAGTTTATGCACAAAACACACACATCCAAAAACTTTAGGGGGGATAGGAAAGAGAGGAACCTCTGGATAGAGAATTTGGATTGGGATCTGGTCTTCTACAGAACTTGAAGGCATGCGATTTATAAGAAAACCAACAGTCAAAATCGCATCTCCCCAGTATGACGCAGGCATATTGGATTAAATCATTAGACACCGAGCGACATTGAGGATTTGTCGATGCTTCCTCTCAGCCACACCATTTTGCTGGGATGTATGGGGACATGTAAATTGAGGTTGAATCCCATTAGCAGAATAAAATTGAAGCAAGTCTTTGGATTTGAACTCCAGAGCATTATTAGTGCGAACAATTTTAACACACACGTCAAATTGAGTTTTTATTTCAGCAATCAAAGATTTAAGAATAATAGGGCCTTGAGACCGATCTTCTAACAGGAACACCCACGATAACCTTAAGAAGTCATCAACAATGACCAAATAATAACGACAGTGAGTCCTATTAGGAATCCTACTTGGACCCCATACATCGACATGAAGAAGATCAAATAGTCTTTGACTCGACGGACTTAGACTAGAAGGAAAGGAGCTTCTGCAATGTTTTCCCAATTGACAAGTTTCACATTGAAACGAAACTGAAGGAGGTATATGAGGAATGACACGACGAAGTTTTGGCACTGGAAGGTGACCCAGACGACGATGCCACAATAAAGGACTCGAGAATGATGTAACAATAGAGTAGACCGAACCCACTGGTTGATGTAAATAATACACACCACCTTCCTCATGGCCGCCATTGATCCTCTTTCCCGTCAGCAAGTCCTGAAAGGTGCAACCCATAGGATCAAAAATCACCCTACAATTCAACTCTTTTGTCATTTGACTGACAGACAACAAATTCTGTGGAAAGGCAGGAGCATGAAGAACATTTGACAATTGAAGAGTGGGGGAAATAGACATGCTTCCCTGCCCTACAATTGGAGAAGAACTGCCATCAGCAAGAACTACTTTTTTATCATACACAAGTTTTAAATTTGAAAAATTACACGAATTTCCACACAAGTGTCTAGATGCTCCTGAGTCAATGATCCACCTACCACCGTGGCCTGATAGACCATCACTTCCAGAGTATGCAACCTCAGCAACAGTAGACTTCGAAGTGGATGGGCGTAAGGCTAGAAGCTCTTCATATTCAGTTCTGCTAAGAGTTACAAAATCATTGGAATAATCTGCATCTGATTTCTGCTCCCCTTTTTGTAAATCCGCCATTACTATTACTATTAAACATAAACTATTCTTCACGGCAACCAGATATGGGCAAACCAAAGGTAGACAGCAGGTTCACGACAAAAACAATATATGTAATATGTATTCCACGACCATTACTGAACCATTTTCAGCAAAAAAAACAGCACAAAAATAGGAAAGCTGTAATAGAAAGTTGGCCAATTTTGACGTCAGATCTGGTACCCGATCAACGTCCGACACTCATAGAACAATTCCCTTATAGCCTTCAATAGACCCGATCCCCACTTGATCAGTCTTCTCCACGATCCACACACCACAATCTTCAAGATTGTATCACTCTGGCTGACCTGCTCCACCAAATATAACTTCAGCCATATTCAAATCTGGCTGAATTTAGGCCTTCTGAAATCAGGCCTCGACAGTGACCTAGACACAGATCTGAAATCCAGATCTGTCTTCCACACGATGGTTCAATCACAGAGGATACAGCAGCGACTCCTTATCGTACAGGATTCTCGAAAAAAACAAAAAAAAAACGCTGTATAGGATTCACAGCAGCCCCAGATCAATAGGAAAGAGCCAATCCAAAAAAAATTTCAGCATCCAAATCCATGAATATCCAACATCTGAACATACGATCAGATCCAAAGATATATTCAGATCTGCGACTATAAGAGTTCCCACGACAAATCTGGTCGTCACCCACATCCACAAAAAAAACAGCACGCCACCCACTTCACTTCAACATTATTGCAACGTACCTGTATCCACCAGATTTGATCAACATACCCTTCACGCACGCTTTTAGCGCAGACCCAGAAGCCACGCCCCTTCACGCGATCTGGTACCCTTCACGCATACCTTGGCGCAGACCCTGAAGTCACTCCCAAGGTCGCCTGCTCTGATACCATGTTGCGACTGTTCATGGAGCACTCAGGAACCGAGAGAGAGAGAGAGAGAGAGAGAGAGAGAGAGAGAGAGAGAGAGAGAGAGAGAGAGAGAGAGAGAGAGAGAATCGTTATTTCATTAGGGCTACTATCCTCTAGTTTAAATAGAGGTTAGCATAAAGAGAAATTACATATGGGTCCCTCATTTGTATATTAAATATAAAAAAGGAACATTTTAAGAATAAAACATAATTCAGAGGACTAATCTTAACAATATATATATTATATATATATAGATACATGTACATATATATATGAGATAATATATGTATATGTATCTTTCTCTCTCTCTATATATATGAATATATATATATATATATATATATATATATATATATATATATATATATATATATATATATATACAAGATACACCATCTTTTAACACCCCCCATCAAACTTAGGGTGACACAACTGAAAGTTTGCCAAGAAGGAAGTTAAATCTTGGAGAGCACAACGCCTTGGTGAAGAAGTCTGTCAGTTGATATTCTGATGTAACATAAGGAAGGTCAATGATTCTTATTGAATATTCTTCACGAACATAGTGGCAGTCCATCTCGATATGTTTCGTGTGCTCATGAAATGTGTGATTTTTGGCAATGTAGATTGCACTCTTATTATCACAACATAGTTTGATGGGCCCTTGAACTTGAACATTCATATCTTTCAACAAGCTGCCAATCCAAACTATTTTCATGGTGGTAGACGCCATGACTCTATACTTAGCTTCGGTGGATGACATCGATACTTTCTGTTGCATCTTGCATCTCCAAGAAATTAATGACTCACCTAGAAAAATACAAAAACTAGTGGTGGAGTGACGGTTATTTGGGACACCTCCCCAATCAGAGTCAGTATAAGCAATTAAACTTAATTCAGAAGAGGAAGATAAAAATACTTCCTTGTTTACTGTACCTTTTATGTATCTGATGATGCGAAGGATGATGCTCAGGTCAACAGTGGTAGGTGCATGTTGAAATTGACTGACAACATGTACTGCATGAGAAATATCAGGCCTAGTAATGCTGAGATATGTTAGGGATCCAATCAATTACCTGTAAAATGTGGGATCTTTTAGAAGAATGCCATCATCAATCTTCATTTTCGAACCCACTATTTCAGGAGTTTCACAGACCTTATCATTTGTGATTCTCGATCTGTCAAGAATCTCACAATCAAGTTTAGTTTGAGACAAAAAATAATCTCTGTGCGAATAAGCAATCTCAATACCCAAAAAATATGTCAAAAAACCTAAGTCTGACATATCGAATTTTGAAGTCAAAATAGATTTAATACTTTTGATTCCTTTAGCATCATCTCCTGTTATCAACATATAACAATAATATAACAATTCCTGCATCAGATTTCTTAACAAATAATGCAGTATCAGTATAACATGAAGAAATTCCATTTGCAGTCATCACATTGTTAAACCTATCGTGCCAAGCTTTGGGAGCTTGTTTCAAGCCATAAAAAGCTTTACGAAGACGGAAAACTTTATTTTTAGGGATTTCCATACCAGGTGGAGCATCCATGTAAACTTCTTCATTAAGGTCTCCATTCAAAAAGGCATTTTTGACATCCGTTTGGTAAATATTCCATTTTCTAATTGAAGCAATGGTAATATGACATCTGACAGTAACCATACGAGCTACTGGAGCAAATGTCTCTTCATAGTCAATTCCGTATTCTTGACTATACCCTTTTGCTACGAGACGAGCTTTATACCTTTCAAGAGAACCATCACTCTTGGTCTTGACTTTGAACACCAATCGACATCCTATAGTTTTCTTTCCACTGGGAAGCGTTTGAAATTCCCACGTATTGGCTTTCCTAAGAGCTTTGAGTTCACTCTCTATGGTTTCTCTCCATTCAATACATCGTTTAGCTTCTTCAAAAAATTTTGGTTCAAAATATGAGTGAATGACACTTAAGCAAGCCGGGTATTTAAGAGAAAAAGAATCAAAGGATACAAATCTAGAGGGAGCCCTTCTAGATCTTTCAGTTCTCTTAGGATTTGAATCATAAGTGGAAATAGATTCACTAGGTTCACTATATTGCTCAATAGCACTTCTAAAGGTGCTTCTATCTCTACGAGAATAGGTGATAGGGTCTCTAGATACACTTTCTTCTTGATATGTAGAAGGGTTAGAATTATTGTTGATCACAACCACTTCATTGTCACTGTTATATGTTGATTCATCATCACTAGAGATATCATTATCCTTAGATAATAGGTAAAAAAGAAAGGAATAGTCGGCATTTTCTAAATGAGATTCATTCTTTTCAAAACCACTATCATTTTCCAAAAAAGTTACATTCCTTGAGACACATAATTTATCTTTCATAGTGTCATAACATCGAAATCTTTTTTGGGTTTCGGAATAGCCAAGAAAAGTACAAGAAATGACTTTTGGTGAGAGTTTATCATTTTTATCTGTAAGAACAAAGCACTTACAACAAAAAACTCTCAATCTATTGTAATCGGGTTCTTTTTCATATAGAATCTCAAAAGGAGAAATTTTGTCTAAATTTTTGGATGGAAGACGGTTAATGAGATAAACGGAAACAAGAACCGCCTCGGCCCAAATTTTTTTTGGAATACTTTGTGAAATAAGAAGGGTTCTAGTGGTTTCAATGATATGCCTATGCTTCCTTTCGGCCAAACCATTTTGTTGTGGGGTCTTAGGACACGATCTTTGATGAACAATGCCACAATCTTCAAGATATTTCTTAAACTCATTAGAGAGATATTCACCTCTGGAATCCTTCCTAAATATCTTTAAATGACTATTAAATTGATTTTTGATCATCATATGATATGATTTAAAACATGAAAAGACTTTATGCTTATGTTTGAGAAAATATATCCAACAATACCGTGAAAAATCATCCACAAAAATCACATAATATGCAAAACCTTCTTTGGATATGACGGGTGCCGGTCTCTAAACATCCGAATGAATAATTTCAAAAGGTTTAGTACTAAACATAATTCTTTGTTCAAAAGACATACTTCTCATTTTTCCAAGAATACAATCATTACATGAGAAAGTATTTTTATAAAGATCTTTAACAAAATGCAAATAAGACAACTTGGTAATGTTGGGATGACCAAGTCTCTTGTGCCAAACATTTATGTCTTTATGTTGGGCCACATTACAAAAGGTGTTTTTAGGAATTTGAAGAAAGTCCACATAGTACAAGTCTCCCTTCCTAGAGCCTTCTCCAATCAACCTCCCGGACTGGTGATCCTGTATTAAACATTTATTAGATGAAAATTGAATGTCACACCCAAGGTCCGTGAGTTGAGAAACGAAAAACAAGTTTAAATTCAACTTTGGTATAAGTCTAATTTTAGGAATAAAGAACTTTTGGGTTTCAAAATTTTCAATTCCCTTAATTTCAAGAGAAGTGCCATCCGCGGTTGAAACAAAAGATGGTGACATACTTTTAAAATATTCGAAAGAGAAGAAATGTTTGGGGTTATATGGAATGATGCACCCGAAGCTAAAAGCCAAGAGGTTTTACCTCGAGGAGAATGAGTGGATACGGCGGCACCAGAAATAGCTCTCTTAAGAAGAGGTTGAAGAGCCTCCACAATTTGATTAAGAGATAAAGCTCTATTTGCGGATTCTTCTTTTGGTGGTTGAGATGTGGTTGCCATTGCTAGAAGTTTGTTCCATTTTGGCCAAACCGGTTTGATATGACCCGGTTCTTTGCAAAAGTGACACAAAATTTTGCTATAGTCTCTTCTTCCGCCTTGACCACCTTGATTTTGGTTTTTAAAATAAGGAGGTTTATATGTCCTCAAATTGTTACCGAGCCTAGAAACGACATTAGCACCATCACACTCCTCTTGATTTGTGGGCATTGCAAGCACACTAGGATTTTGCTTGCAAATGCCCATACGAGTTTCCTGTCCACTTAATTTAGTTATAACATCTTCAAGAGAGGGAGAGGTGAAAGATGATAGAAGAGAGAATCTTATTTGTTCAAACTCGGGCCTTAACCCATTCAAAAAGTTAAAAAATCGATCTTCTAATTGCTTGTGACGAAGCTCTATGGCTTCTCCACTCCACTTGGGTTCAAGCATGACAAACTCATCCCAAACGGAAGAGAGTTCGGCAAAATACTCTCTTATAGTAATCTCTCCTTGAAGAAGGGTTAGCGCCCTCTTTTGGAGATAATACTTATGGGACAAGCCCCTAGAAGTATACATCTTCTCAAGGTATTCCCACGCTTGAGAAACCTTTTTAAACTTTATAATGTTGGCGTTGATTCTTGTCTCAACGGAGGAAAAGATCCAAGACAAGATCTTCAAGTTCTTCATTTCTCACTCCTCATGTTTCCTACTATACTCCTCAAGAGCCTTGGTTCTTTCGTCTCCCTCAAGAATTTTGATTTCCCCTTCTTTAATCAAAGTGATTTTAGGCTCCGGTTCTGGAATCGAGCCTTGAACGTAACCCCAAAGCCCTTTCTCTTTGATGTGAGCTTCCATGTTTCCGGCCCACACGTGATAATTTGAGCCATTTAGTTTGAAACCAAGAGAGAAATGTGAGTCTTTTTCGCCCATTAGAGAGGTAAGATGAGAGAAAAGAATACGAACCACAATAAGATTTTAAATCTTACTTGTTATAGTGATCTTCTAAAATATTGGATGAAGAAGACTATCCACTCCAATCACCAAAATGTTGAAGGCACACTTTTTGAGGCACTCGCTTTTGTGAAGAACCACACCAATTTCTTTTTCCAAACAACCTTGCTCTTATACCATGTAAAAATCTCTATAAAAAGAGACCTTGTGTAGCAACACAATACAAGAAAAACAACGAGTGCACAAAGGCACAAAGGAGAAGACTCACAAGTGCACAAAGGCACGGATACACATGCACAAAAGCATGAAAAAATATGAACTTCAATATATGAGATCCCAAGAGGGGCTTTACAAAAGAATGAAAAACCTAAAGGGGGTTCACCCCTATTTATAAGAACATGGAGTCATGGGGTGGGGGGGGGGGCTCCAATACACATGTTGGAGCCCCTCCAACGGTTAGAAATGTAACCATTGGAGGGTGCTCCAATGTGTGTATTGGGCCCCCCCATGTTACATCTTATCAAAAAGGACAAAAAAGAAAAGACAAAAAAGTAAGAACCAAAAAGAAGAAAAAGAAGAAATAAAAAAGCAAATAAATTACAACATATTCTCAAATGAGAATATGCGTAAAAACATATGAATTTACATAAATACCCTTATCAGGTTTGATATATATATATATATATATATATATATATATATATATATATATATATATATATATATATATATATATATATATATATATATTGTAACACCCCGAAATCTTAACCCAATTTTTTTAAGGATTTTTTTTTAATACAGCGGAAACCAGTTATACCATAGGGCTAAGCATTTCAGAACATTACACGTGGAGTAAGACCAAAACATTCTTTTCATTTCAATATCAATGAAAATTAAGATCAGAGTTTCTCACACTATCCTTGGAACAATAAATCCAAAAATCTCGATCGAAGCCTCATCCCGCAGCCGCTCCTGACTCCAATTCTTCACCTGAAATTTATAGGAATTAGACTATAACTGTCTAAGTAGGAAATCCATAACTTTTAATGCGTTATATTATGAACCCAGTATGTGATATGGGTGTCAAGTATGATGTTCAGTATATATACCAAAATAAACAAAGGTCTATACTATGACAGTCAACAATTTATCAGAAACTAACTGGTAGGTAACATCAATAGCAACATTTATATATCCCACAACCACAATATGAATCCACACAATTATTTAGAGAAATGCAATTATGACAATTCATAATTCAAGTACGCATTCATACCACAAGGTACATCCATTATGCATAAAGAAACATTAAACCATACCATGATGCAAAATTTTAGTACAACAAGACATTTAACATACATTGAAAGTTAAACATCACGCATCCACCTAACAATTAAGAAAATAGATAACATATGCATGTTCTAATGCATAGCAGGAAAATACATGACTTATGTGTAATGCATGAATCCTCTTATTATCTTTTCTTAAGTTTCCCTTTTCATATGCATGCCCTATTAAATGCATATAATTTAAATTCCTCTTTTTAATTACCGTTGCCCGCGGATACACCAAACGGGTACAAACCCCGAGGTCAAGTAGGTTCCCAGGATAGCTTAGCACACAATTTGTATTTTATTACTGGGTTCCAACTTAGCCCTCGACCGATATCAGGAAACAATACCATCCATCAGAACATTAGACCTCCACATCTAATGTCGGGGACACAAGGGACACCCCACGCCCACAAGTGCCACTTCCTTGGTACCATAAACAACAGCTGTGTCAAACACACCACTCCCGGGTAAAGTGGCGGACTCTCCCTAAAACCGTGACCAGGAGAAAGAACCTCAATATCGGGTTCAGGGGACAAAATTACAGCACACGGAGTTTTTGTATTCTCACAGTCTCCCAAGACCGGATCTCTAAGATTCTCATACTCCAGATGAGATATCCCAGAACGTATATTACACTGTTCTTATTCATTATCTTTTTATTAAGAGCTAATTATTGAGTTTTGCAGTTCCACATGCAAAAACAAGGCAAAAGCTCGCATCAACCCCTGCGAGAACCATCACGAGACTCCAGCCCGTGGAAACACATCGAACAGTGCAACATAGAACAATAATATAAAGTATGATTTTGCGATGCATTTAAACAATTAAAAAAAAGCAAACCCAAGCTCAAGGCTCTTCAGTCCTTTGATGATTCATTTAGACCATCGATGCATCGTATGCAAAAATCATAACAACTTGCAATGTATGCAATAATACCAACATGATTCCAAATGCACATTCATTCATACCATTTTAACAATGTGCATGAGCTTCCACAGTCATATGCATGTGTTCACCATCCATATGTAAGTGCTTTCATGTAATCACTTAACACACATGCATTCATCCATCATCCATAAGGACATTTATACCTGATTTTACATGTTAAACACACATCGATTTCGTGTATGCACATGTACTCGAAACAAATCCATAAATGCACGATAAATAAACATGTCCCATCAATATAGGCACAAAAAACCTTTTCATTCATAACATATCTTAACATCCACACCCATGAACATAACTCGAACCTAGGAATTAAATTTCAGGGTTGCACACATTCATATCATGTATGCACCTATACCAAAACAACTTTGCAATAACATATTAACAGACACCAAATATCTCACATGTTACCAATTCTACAGCACAACACTGATGCCCCAGTTCATTCACTCCATTCTTGGTTCTATTTCAGTATAATATGCAGGTTTCAGTTAACATGATTGAGCAATGTACATATCCACCCAAACGGGTAGTGACGTATTACAGAAAACGAACTCTACAACCCTACTAGAACCTGCTAATCTCGAACCCAACATGTGCATGAGATAAGTCTTCACATGTTCAACAACCAAGTACAAGAATATCAGAATAATAAAAAGAATACAATACAACTACCATAGATGTACGTTACATTGGAAATACAATTTATATAACATATGTTTAGAAATATCAACAGTAAACGGTTGCAGTTGAAACAGGTTACAGTTGAATAATAAAGCTTTATATTCGGCCAAACTAAATACTTAAAAATTCTGAACATCTTCAATGTATAGTATGTATGGTTTCATATCATGTTAGGACAACAAAAACAACCAAACAATGTACATCATTATGAACGATCTATCTTATGCTGCCATTATATATAACTGTTTATAATCATAAGGGAGAAATCGATCTACACAACATGAATGGGTTATTAATCATGAAATCAAACTCAAAAATTAACTCGTGCATGACACTTGGATCTACAATAATTCAAACTCGTTGAAGCAAACATATACATGTTTATCATCATAACGGAACAATTGGTTTATACATTCGGAATGGGTTAGTGCGCATGCATTAAACCTCCCAAAATTAATTCATAATGACACTTGATTTTACAACAATTCAACTCGTTGAGGCCACTTCTCTTTTACAATATTTTACGCAGATTCAGTTCATGTGCATTTCCATGTGGAAAACAACACATTAACAAATCTTTGATCATGCTTGAAGTTCAGTTAATCGGATGAATATCCATAGAAAATAGGCAGACATATCGTGAATAATATCATGGCATAGCAGATAATGCAGAGCATGTCTGTGTTTATACATCTATAATGCAACGAAACAGACTGAGCACGTATCCTGAGTGTGTGGTAATATCCGACAAAGAAAAGCAAAAATTTCAAATAAACATAACTTGAAATACGTAAGCATCACTAAGCCACCTTAACCCCTATAAGGTGCAACTCGGTTATACATATACAATTAACACAGGGAGTTCGTAAACTTGAAAATTTCAATGGGACCACACCCACACCCATGCAGACTACTGAAACCCCTTCGTTTACTGGTTTGGCAATAATAGAGATCGAACATTTCAATCAAGCATTCCTCTTAGCGGTAACAGAAATTGAACTCAACACCCCCTTCACAAAGGAAATCCGAAACCCCCAAATCCAAGAAATTGTGATTCTCGGTTTAGGGTTAGCAGTGACCTTAATCATTCGAAGTTTCCCCTTGACCAACCCACGCACAAGCGGATTCAATCCATACTCCACACAAAAAGAGGCAGAAAACCTACCTTTTCCGGTGCTTTTTCCGATGATCGGAGACTGCTATCGCGAGACGATGGTCGGTCGACTCCGGTTGCTCCTGCCGTCGTGAAGGGCGCGATCGGGAGGCTGCTGTAGATGGTCGGCCTGCTGTTTCCACAGCAGCGATGCCGATCGAGAGGGTGACGAGGAGATGCGGCGCTGGCGCAGTCGCACGCAGGGAGGGCAGAGACGAGAGGGAGCCGAGAGAAAGAGAGCGTGAGAAAAAGAGGGCGAGACCCTCTCCCTTCCCTTTTATCGAACTAAGGCCCTCCCTCCGCGAAAGGTGGAGTCGGTTACGCTTGCTGTAACCTCCCCCTCCCCTTTCGAACTTGCAAGAATCGTGCCCTAGGCACGATTCTTGTTTTCGGGTGTTTTATAAAACAAAACCCGGGTCCGGGTCCGAACCGTGACCCGCAGTGCCGGATCTACTATAACGTGGATCCGGGTCGGCTTTAAAGTGTTGGATCCATCCTAACATGGATCCGGGTCCAGTTTGAATGTGAATCCGATCATGTTATAAAGGTGGATCCACAGGTTGGATCCAAATGGGTCCAACTGTGAATCAAACCCAAAATAATTGTATTTATTTCTTTATTAAATATTGTTATATATATATATATATTTTTAACACTCATATATAGGTATATTCCCTTTTTGGATCCGGGTAACGGATCTCAGGTCCAATATGGATAAAACTACTCATCGAATTTTTATGGGTATTACATATATATATATAGATAGATAGATACATGTACATATATACACGAGATAAATATATGTATATGTCTCTCTCTCTCTCTCTATATATATATATATATATATACAAGATACACCATCTTTTAACAGTGACTCCACATCACCATTAAAATTTTATTACTTAAAGGTTATTTTATATACAAAGACAATTGAAGAGTTATATTAAACTTCATAAAATTTTATTTAATTAAAAATACAAAGTCATCTGTTAAGTGTTTAGAGTCTATCTATTGTGTAGGATAATTAAGAATTATCTGATAAATGTTTACAGGCTATCTTAGTTGGGAATTAGATTGTTAAAGTGCCCTAGCATTAGAACTAGTAGTTAGATGGTATATCTATTGTGAGGGATATCAACTGATTGATTTGTTTGCACAAATGAACCTTCAACTCAGATATGTTCATTCCTTATGTAAATACAATCTTATAAGCATTATATGTTGCAAACACTGCCACTGGCTATAGTGGCACTATGTCCTTGACGTGGTGATTTAAATCTATGCAGGGTGTATGCCACCTTTTGACAAATATTGGGACATACTGTGAGCAGTTTTCCTCTTGCTCTGATTTATCACATTACTATAGTCCAATGCGAAAAACACTTTCTGTTTTTGTTGTAAATGATAACAAGAACGAGGTAGAGCTATCAGACCACAAAAAGCTACAGCTTGCAAGTTATGCTCTTGATCATGATCCGCATGAACCAGAAGCTGGAACCATTGCTAGTACATCGACTAGAATTCAAGATTGTGGTTCTTTCTTTGGTGTAACTGAAGGTATGATTATTCTAGTCTTGCTCATGCTTATGGCACTATTGATTCATGGAAGCCATAGTTCGAAATCTCATTGTTTGGTTTTTCTTGGCAACACATAACTTATTAGATGTTAGATCTGTTTTTTCAGGATGCAAAAAATCTTACTAAATTTGGAAATATAAAATGGAAAACAATATGAGAAATATAGAAGAAATATTTACATACAGAAAATAAATAAACTTTATCCCGATCAACTTAAGGTTTCAATTTATTGAAAATAGGTGATAAAATTTAATTTCACAATTTATCATATAATACATTTAATTTATGCAATAAAGTTTTGAGAAAACTGATATTTGTGATGATGATGGAGAAAACTGAATATTAGAGCATAACATGATTTAGTTGGCCACCAGATAATCCTTTCGATTATGTATGGTCATTACCGTTTTTGCTATTTATGTAGTCAAAAGAATTTTAAGCTTTCTGTAGGAGTTGCTAAATCTTTATGCAGGTGCTAGCGCTGATGCACTGAGTTATGTTTCATGTGGTAACAGAACTGTTTGTTGACATAAGTTCTACATAGGACTTGCGATATCATTAAGAAAATGCCAGCCCTCATGTACTGTTGTATCTTTCTTGTAATAACACTTGTTTTTTCATGTGGATTTCCATTAATATATTAAATTGCAGAAAGCATAGATGTTTGAGTTGTCATGACTATGAATACGGGTTTGGTGCATCTGTACAAATTCAGGAAAAGCAAGAAGCTATGCAAAAAAAAAATTGACCATTTGCATTGCGTTAGTCTACCATTGATCAAACCTTTTTCTTGAAAATTAAAGCATGGGTGGCAGCCAAGGGGTGAGTACTCACCCTTCATTCTCCGTAGGTGTGCTTATATACGCCAATGCCCTAGGATTGTATCATAGATGACAATAATACCCCTGGTCCTATACATGACCATCCACTATAAGTGCATAACAAGAATATATATGACCAGCATGCCCTAGCTAGGATAACAGACAGTTCTGTCCTCTCACATTAGGACTAACAGAGAATACCATAAATACACTTTGTGTATGCAAATATTTGCATATCTGCCAATGCATATGATAATACATTTGCACTATGTTAAACACAATACTAAACTGTTAGGTGCCTAACCAATACAACAAAAAGCCGTAGGTGATTAAGATGTGTAAAGTCAAGCCCTTAAACCACCAAGATCCTAATAAACCACCATTCTCCACAGCCGGTCCTCGGCGGTCTACTCTAGGATGACTCTCACTCTACCCTTGACTCCAGGTAGCCCTTTCCATCTTTTGGCAGCTTTTATTCGGATCTAGGCTACCATTTTCTTAGGACGCATAGGAATCAAACTTGACACGTAATGGTTGCTCTCATAGCAAATGTTGGGTGCCTAACCAATACATCAAAGCACTCTAGCATGACTAAGGTGCACAAAATCAAGTCCTTAAACCACCATGATCCCAATATGAACACAATAAGCATGTCTAACACTATATAATACATAATACTGCCCATATCTTAATACATAGTGAAGAAAATAAAAGAAAGAACCTAAGTACCCTCTTGACCATTTACATATGAGTAGAGAGGGCAAAAGGAGAAAAAGACAGAAATACCTCTTGTACCAAGAGTACTTATTTCCCATGTTATTAATCTCCTGAAAAGTCTGCCCCAGATTATAGTCATTTAATGAACATGGTATCAGTTAGTTAACAATCTTTTTCATTCAGATGTGTCATTCTGCCCTTTCTTTTCTTTTTCACTTAAACTTAATAGATATGATGATAGTTTAGATAAAAACTAATTGTTTATTTTATCATGTGGCAGTCCAACGTGAACCTCCAGAGATACAAGTATCTGTCAACCCCAAACTGAGCAATCTTCATGGCAGTGTTGAAGACAAATTAATTTGTCAACTTAATGATGAAGTGAGAGTCAAAGATCACTCTAGACACCTTGCCTTGTGCACAAATTGGCAAGTTCAGGGTTATCTAAAGGAAAAAGCTGATTTGATTGAGAAGTATGGTACTTTGTGTGTTTTATTTATCATGCAGTTAGATTACATTGAGCTCCATCTGACAGATTTTTTTATTTTATTTTTGTCAGCAACAAGGCATTTTTTCGATTAGATGAGTTTGAAGACATGTTAAAGATACTTCAGAAAATGGCCCCTGAGCTGTATCGTGTATGTTCTGGATTTTGTTACGAGAGTTCATTTGTTTTCAATTTTCATTGACAGTGTACTTGAAGTTAAATTTTCTATTTTCTGCCCCATGCATCTTTACCCATCTTGCTTATGCAGGTGCAGTATTTGCGTCACTTGAATAGTCTTCATCATGAGGATTATATTAATTCTCTGGATAATCTTCATCGTTATTTTGATTACAGGTATGTATTACTTTGTTTACGCACCTTGAGTTTGTATTCCTGTATCTGCTTCTTGTAATTTGTGTTATAGATGGAATCTGGATTTCTGTTATTAACAAAGAAGGTTGCTGTGCTGAACCTATTCTCAATATGATATTCTTCTATGTGTATCTTATGCACCTAAAATGCCAATTTTTGTGTTGCATTTTCCTGAAATTAGGCTATTGGGACAATCAAGCTGTGCCTGTTCTAGCTGATAAGGCCAGTGGTCATATTTTATGGAGATGTTTAGCAATCAGATGCATAAAGTTTTGTAGTTCCAATTTAGTGGTTTTGAATTTTGCTCTTTGCACATAATCCCTTATTTTTAGCTTTACTAGTTCACATATTAATAAATGAGCTTGTGTCCTGAAAAACATGTCATTCTGCACTCTAGACTTCAATGCAATTCATATGGAATTGAAGTTGAGGAGTGCCAAATGATTACAGACTAGCTTTTCAATGTTGGGATGAGAATGTGTATGGGAAGATCTGGTAAATAGTGGTCTATGACCTGTTCAGGGATATTGCTCATTTGGATATTACGACTAGGACTTTAAAGATGTCATAGTCATATGAAGTTGTAAGAAAATGTGAGCCTCCAACGATGTTCACCAAATCACCAAAGTGGACACATAAAAGACCCACAACAAGGTTCACCAAAACACCAAGGTGAACACACAAAGAACCACAAATAGACTCACTCACAAAACCCACTAAAGGGGTACACAAAGAATGCTCACAAATGTAAAAAATAATATTTTATTAATGTAGAATCCATGCAAGAATCATTACATTTAAGAGGGAGTCATCCACTATTTATATACATCTCATGAGTCTCATCTGAGAGACACTGGAGCAGGTCCAACAACTCTGTTTAGAGCCGTTGGGCCAGCCCCAACGTCTCTTTTAGACTAGTCAACCTTGTGTTGACTAGTTCAAAAGAAACCAAAAAAACAAAGAAACCATACTAGTTACATTGAAATATATATATATATATATATATAGAGAGAGAGAGAGAGAGAGAGAGAGAGAGAGAGAGAGAGAGAGAGAGAGAGAGAGAGAGAGAGAGAGAGAGAGAGAGATGTATTTATATTTATATATGTACATATTGCATATATATATATACATATATACAATTTTAATACTTTCCCTCAAACTTACGGTTAGATAACCGAAAGTTTGTCTAAGAGAGTGAAATCTATGAGCAGCGAGAGGTTTGTTGAAGAAATCCGCTAATTGATATTCTGAGGTAATATAGGGAAAATTGATAGTGCCCTATAGATACTCCTCTCGTACTTAGTGACAGTTGTTCTCAATATGTTTGATACGTTCATGAAAGGTTCAATTGTTGACAATGTAGATGAAACTTTTGTTTTTACAACACATTCGTGATGCTCCTTTAATTTGAACTCTTACATCGGCCAACAATCTTTTGAGCCAAATCACTTCCAAAGTGGTTATAGTCATGGCTTGGTATTCTGCTTCTGTTGAAGAGAGAGAAACCTTTTGCTGCGTCTTACACCGTCATGAAATCAATGATTCACCTAAAAACATACAAAAACCTATAGTTGATTGTCAGTTATTGGTTCACCTCCTTAGTCAACATCAGGATAAGCAGTTAAATCTAATGTTAAAGAAGTAGACAAAAAAAGTCCTCAAAAAATAGAAGTCAATATATATCTAATAATACACAAAACTGCTTCAATATGAACAAAAGTAAGAGTATGTTGAAATTGGCCTGCTGTGTGAACAACATGTGCTATATCAGGTTTCGTAATTGAAAGATAAGAGAGTGCCCCGATAAGCTGTCTCTAGAACATCAGATTTTTGATTGGTTCTCCATCATAAATTCTCATTTTAGTATTGACAACTTCGGGAGTGTCAACTTTCTTATCATTTGAGATTCCAGACCTGACAATAATATGTAGAGCAAATTTAGATCGATTCAATGGATAACCTCTAGAAGAATACATTGTTAGAAAATAACATATATATGTATATACTTGAATATATATATAGGTATATAACTATATATTTAAAGTATGTACGTATATTCTTATAATACTTTTTATTTATTTATTTCTGTATTTTTTATTTTCTTCTTTTTATTATACAATTTGTCTTTTTCAGCAAACAATCATTGTTGACTGTCAAGGTCTATCAAACAGTCAGAATGTTGACTGTTTGACTAAGAGCTGGTGGGCTACTCCCAATGGCTCTAATTAGAGCCATTGGGAGTAGCCCAACGGCTATTCTAACAGCTCTTTTCATGTACAGTCCTCTGTAAATAAGGGCATGCTGCTGCCCATTGTAAAGACATTGAATATAGGGGGTTTCTCATCTCACATAAAATTCATAGTGCATTTAGGGCAAGGCCATAGGAAGGTAGATCTCTACTTCATGAACTATCTAAACCTTCCTCTAAATTCTTTATGTAATTTTGTCCACGATAAAGATATTGAAACTTGGCATAAAAGACTTGAACACCCAAACTTCTCAAAGGTGTATCTTCTTCCTTTTGGAGAAAAATTTTGCATTAAAAAAAATTTAGTTTGCAAAGATTATATCTTTGGAAAGATTGAATCCACTCCCTTTCCTAATAGAACCTTTGTCTCTAAGAGTCCTTTTGAAATAGCGCATTCAGATGTTTGGGGACCTTCTCTTGTCATTATCAAAAGGAAGATATTCATATTATGTTACTTTTATTGATGATTTCACTAGATATGTATGGATATACTTTCTTAATTTTAAATCCGATGTTTTCTCTTTCTTTAAAAATTTTTATATGATTGTCAAAAATCAATTTCAAAGCAATATCCCTATTCTTATATCCGATTTGGGTGGTGAATACTTATAAAATGAGTTTCAAAATTATCTCGAACTAAACGAGATTTGTCACCAAAAGTCATGTCTTAGAACTCCTCCAAAAAATGGATTAGCCGAAAGAATACATAGACATATTGTAGAAACCACTGGGACACTACTTATTTCTAAAGATATTCCAAAAAGTTTTTGGGTCGAGGCCGATCAAACATCAACTTATTTGATAAATAGAATGACCTCATCATCCTTGCAAAACATATCTCCTTATGAAAAATTATTTGAAAGAACACCCGATTTCAAGCGGTTGCGAATTTTTTGTTGCAAGTGTTTTGTACTTTTGCATAAAACAGATAAATTGTCTCCAACAGCCATTGAATGTGTACTCATGGGTTATGGAGAAAAAAAAAAGGATGTATAGATGTTTTGATCCTAAGAGTAACAAACTATATGTTTCTAAAGATGTAACCTTTTTGGAAAATGAAAATGGTTTTGAAAGAACTAAGGAAAACAATGAAGTCAATTATACATTTCTATTTGATTTCTTGCCACAAGGGTTGAATTCTTGTGATGATTCTTTGAATGACATTACCTTAAATGACAATAAAAATGGTGATAATAATGTGCATTCAATTAATGAGAATGAGGAATCATAAGAAATAATGATATTGTTGATAAACCTATTCAAATTTATACCCGACATGAACAAAGGAGTCCTTTAAATGCATTAGAAAAATATTCACAAAATTTGTCATTAGAAGAAACCTCACTTAGAAGATCCAATCGTATCTCCAACCCATTAAGTAGGTTTGTATCTTATGAAACATTAACACCGAAATATAGGTCATGTCTAATAGCTCTACATTTCTATCATGAACCATCACACTATAATGAACCAAAAAATCTTCCACGATGAGTTGAAGCTATCAATATAGAACTTAAAGCTCTTGAAAAAGCTAAAACATGGGGAATAACTTCATTACCCACAAAAAAGAAATCTATAGGATGTAGATAGGTTTTTAAGGTTAAAACCAAGAGTGATGGGTTTCTAAAATGATACAAAGCTAGGTTAATAGCCAAAGGGTACTCTCAAGAATATGATATTGATTATGAAGAAACATTTGTCCCGGTAGCTAGAATGACTAGTGTTAGGACCCTCATAGTAGTTGCATCTATTAAAAAATGATCCATCTACCAACTAGATGTGAAAAATGCTTTTCTAAATCATGAATTCAATGAAGAGGTTTAAATGGATCTTCCGTCGCAGTTTTGTATTGAAAAAGTAAAATTCTTAAATTTAAAAAGGCTTTATATGGTCTAAAAGAAGCTCCTAAAGCTTGGCATGATAAATTTAATAATGTAATGACTCATCTAAGCTTTCATTCATGCTATACTTATACTGCTCTTTTTGTTAAAAGTACATGTTCTATGGTTGTTATTCTTCTAATTTATGTAGATGATATGATTATCATTGGAAGTGACAAACAAAAAATTAGAGATATTAAAAATATTTTAAAAGAAAATTTTGATATGCCTGATTTAGGTTTTTTAAGATACTTCTTAGGTATTAAAGTTGCGTACTCTCTTAGAGGGTACATTCTTTCTCAAATGAAACTTGCTGCTAATATTTGTATTAAGTCAGGTATTACAGATGATAAGAAGATAGAAACTCCAAAAGTAATTAATGCTAAATTGATGTTGGAAGATGGGACTCTATTCAAAGATCCTACTCCTTACAGTCAACTAGTTGGGCCACTCACCTACTTATCCATCACCAGGCTAGACATAGCTCATGCAATTCACTCTGTCAGCCAATTTCAATATGCTCTTACATCTATGCACATGAGTTGTAACGCCCCAAATTTCAAACCTGCGAACCTTTTCAGAAAAGCAGGCAAGAGACTAGAAATATCTCTTTCCTTCAGAGTTTGTTTATGAAATCAGCGGAAGATTTTTCTTTGATAAATCATAAGGCAAGCTGACAACTTTGGGCACGTTAGCTAAAAGAACCAAAACTGACAAGATTCAGATATCCTAAGAGAAATTCGATACAAACCCAAGCGTCCAGGACGCGAGCTAAGAGCAGGAAGAAGAAGTCTTGAAGCCATCTTGCAATCGCGCCATCTTGCAATCGCGCCATCGCCCGTAGTGTACCTAATCATCACCTGTACCCATAGAATGTGTTAGTTCGCGAAAAACTAGTAGGTGCACAAGAGAGACTAACAGGAAACTGAATTAAGTACTTTTAATTCAGTAGGCTACGCAGTTTAAAGCAGATCTGCAGTTAAACAGGTAAGCAATGCAAGCAGGTGAATAGTGCAAACGCGTAAGTAGTGCAAACAATAAGCAGTTCAAAGCAAGTAAGCAGTTCAAAGCAAGTAAACAATGCAACTGACAAACGCATCATACGATTCAATTGATCGTAGGCTGTGAACCACCACGCAACTAGCTTGTTCTCGTTCCTAGAATGAGGTCACAACATCTAATCACCATCAGGACATCGTTTGTCGCTCACTACTTCTAACAAACGCGTTGTTCTGAACAACCTTAACCTATTCTCATCTCTCAAAGTCTTACGCGCCTAACCGTCACTGGTTATGATGCACTAAGGCGTCATACCTTCTCAGAAAAGCTCACCCTTCCGTAGAAGGTCCAAAACATGATCACTAACTCAAATCGCTAACGATCTGATTCTCACACCTGAGTCAAGCATGTAATCATGCTAAAACAGAAAGCCGAAACTATGAATTCATAGTTGGCTATCACAAACAATCTCAGAAGATCGTTACAGCTCACCATAACTTTTTATGGTAAAAAAAAACACAAGATCCACGTCGGATCGTTCGGTCCGAGAGATATACGACCGGAAAAGGAATTACCGCCATAGAGGGTATACCTGATCTTGGACCCTACACTTCCTCACAGGAGTTCACCGTCTTTGCGGCTACCCGTTCGTGGACAGTGTACATCCTCACACAGATCTCTCACTCTAGCCGGGTCACCTGATCTGGGAAATGTATAACCTCACAGCGAAACCTTTGGGAGATCAGTCCCTAACAAATGCCATATCCAATGAAAATCATTGTGATACACGCATCCACACAAATGACCGCTCTCAGGGTCGATAGCCACTAATACAAACAACAAGATCAACGCCCGGATCACCTGGTTTGGGACATGTATAACCTCACAAGGAATTCCGCCCTAGATGGTATACCTGGTCTTGGACCATACACTTCCTCACAGGAGTTCACCGTCTTTGCGGCTACCCGTTCGTGGACGGTGTACATCCTCACTGAGAATCTACCACTCTAGCCGGGTACCTGGTCTTGATCATACACGCCGTCGCAGATAATCCTTTGGAGATCAGGTGCTCGACAGACACCCCACTCAGTGATGCATGCATCAATAATCGACTGCTCTAAACCATTGACCGCCTCGGGGTCGGTAGCCACAGTATGGGCACAAGCATGCATATCAGCAATGTGCATCGTATCACTTCACATAGAAGCATAATATCCTACGCATCGTGTTATTGCCACAAGAAATATTGCAATCCTCAAATAGGCCCTCAAAGCATGTGTAAACGACACATGAGAACGCGCAAATATGGCAATTCAGTTGATTCTATGGGCGAAGGGTAACTAACTCAACCCGTCAGCAAAACAAAACAACTGCATAAGACAAGCACTCATAACAATGCTCGTAAAACATATAATTACCATAAAATGGCTCAGTCCATGAACAAGTAATTAAATTAATCGTAAGGCATAAACCATTACATCACAAGCCATTCATAAGCAATCTTACGACAATAGTTATATCACAATATGTAAGCAACTTATAAGACAAGCGACCACATCAATCCTAGTTGCCACCAGTTCGTAGATTACGAGCTGTATGCAATCACATCAATCATAAGAGATGCAAGCCAACAAGTGCTACGCTACAATAAGCACCAAACAGTTCGACTAAGGGATAAAGCAAGTCACATGCTAATATGTAGCAACTGGCATAATGCTATTATTATAAGTATTTAACCAGTATGAGAAGCTCCTTATTACTCCGCAAAGAACTGCGTAAGCAGTTTAACCAACTAGAGTAACGCCTTGACAGACGTGCACAACTCAACGAGTAACATACTGAACTATCGAGAAAGCAAGCGAATTAGTAGTGCCAGCGAAGCAGTAGTGCAAGCGAATCAGTAATGCAAGAGAAGCAATAGTGCAAGCGAAGCAGTAGTGCAAGCGAATCTCACGACTCAACGACCAGTGTGAACAGACCTTATGTTTCGATAATTACGAACCTGCGTGTACGCGCAAGCAAAACGTAGAACCAACTGAAACTAATTCGGGCGTCTGCTATTCTATGTATTTTCAATAACCCGAATAGCTAGTTGAGTTCGCTCCAAAGGGACGACTTTAGCCGAGAGAGGATTCCCCAAAGGAGGCTGTGCCACGGACGCATCCAACTTCTGCAGAAGTGTTGAGCTAACTAATATAGCCCCTTTTCCCTAACTCCAATGACTGGGGAGGCCGGATCGTTGCCCGTAGGGTGGTTGTTAACAACCTGTCCATTGGAGTTTGTACCGCTTGGTCCTCTCCCTTGACAGACAACCAGAAGTGAATAGGTACGTTAGGGGTTGCTTAACTAACGACCCATTTTATGTTGTGGTATTTAAACCACTCGAGCATCTTGCCTGTGAAGGCGAATGTGAGGCCATTTATGTGATTACAACATTTTGCATTTAGCGTTGTTCGAGGTCGCACGACCGTCTCACCCGATCGTCGCAGTATTAGACGTGTCGTGCACGACTACAAGTACTCTAGGATGAAGGGGGTATAGCTCCTCAATAGAAGCCTCAACAGGAGTGTTTCACAAAGATGTAAAGTTTATCAACTTTACTCTATCCTTTGAAACAACAGTACCTTGTGCCAATCTTATGCATGTGATTATCTCGAATCACATCCGCTATGGGGGTATCTACATGTCTCGCATGACTCGATACTGACCTCGATAGACGGAATACAGGTTTCTCAACAGAACACCCGGTAAGAAGTTCGCTCGAACCCCCAATTCGGGATCACCCGAGATATGCCAAGAAGGCGAGCAGAACCAGCCAGTCACATCCTTCCAAATGCTTCGATTTGGAGCAATCTTTGATGCTTTTGCGCAGCTCCCTGAAATCTCAAGTCGACTCTGCAGGACTGCACACACGAAGAACCATGATCCTTGCGAGGTATCCCTCCCCTTAGACGAGGATGTGTCGCTCGCTCTCGACTGAACTCTTTTCGCAAGAGGGAGTGATAGATGTCTCTTGCATCCTCCACGAGGATGCCTCAAACGCGTATGCAATGAGCGAGAACCTGAGCGTCATCTGCAATAGCAAGGCAGTAACAACACATATGCAAAAGCAAGAGCTTAGCGCAAAGCGCGACGGCAAAGTAAAGACCGTAAGCAGGGGTGCAACACAAAACCTTTGCGCGAAGGCAAGGTAAAGGACAAGGATCGCGAAACCGCGTCCTGGAGTTATATGCGTACTCGTATAAATATATATGATATATATACATATATATTTATTTAATTGTCCTTTTTAGTTAATTTAACTCAATTCAATTGTCCAAGTCTTCTGTGCAATCTTCCCCTACCTTTGAGAGTTGCAAGTTTGTTGTCGTCCGCGGATGTACGCGATCGGCGGCTCGGGTCGCAGAGCACCAGCGGGATCTGTCGTACGAGCTGGAAAAGTAACAATCTTAGCAAGCTAATTCCAAAAATAGAAGGTCAGGGGCACTGACGCCGTCCTGACGTAAGGGAAGCAGAGACAGGGGCATCATGCACATGAGCACCTGCTATAAGTGCAAGAAGCAGGGGCAATGGCTTGGTCCCTGCTTGACGAACACGCAAACAAGCAGGGGCGAAACCCCTGCCTGATGCCAGGGAAGAGGGAGCAAGGAGGGGGCTCAACCACTCTCCTCCTACCAACGAGGGGGGCTCAGCCCCCCTCCCCTTGTCGGTCGATCCTAAGAGAAAAGCAGGGGGTAACCCCCCTGCCGATGAGAGGTGAGGAAAACGAGAGGGGAAAAAGGCGTACCTGAGGCTCCCGGAAGAAGGAGCCCGTCGGAAGAGAACTTGCCGGAAGGAGAAGCTCGTCGGAAGAGAGCTTTTCGGAAGGAGGGGGCCGTCGGTGGCCACTACTCGGCAAATGCGAGGTCGGGTACGGAGGCATCACCGACGAGAGAGAGAGAGAGAGAGAGAGAGAGAGAGAGAGAGAGAGAGAGAGAGAGAGAGAGAGAGAGAGAGAGAGATGGTGAGGGGGGTTCCAGAACCTCCCCTCCTTCGGCCTCGTCTTTCAAAAGGGGAAACAGAGGCGGTGCCTCAGTTGGGTCCGGGTCCGACCCGAATCCAAGCTAATTTTTTTTTTCGTTTATTACATGAGTGTTGTCTTGAGAATTGTCAGATACATCCAGAATACTATAACCAAGTTTTTTTTTTCTATCCTTATCTTCTTCATTTGATTTACATGCTTATAGTGATGGTGATTGGGGTGAAAATCCTAATGATAGTCTTAACTACCGGTTTTTGTGTATTTTTACGTGACTATGGTTTCATGGAGATGCAATAAGCAACATAAAGTATCATTATCCTCAACTGAAGCTGAATATCGTGCAATGACTACAACAACCATGGAGCTTGTGTGGCTTCGAAGTCTTCTTAGTGATATGAGAATAATCATCTCAACAACTTTGAATATGTACTGCGACAATAAGAGTGCAATTTACATTGCAAGCAACCACACCTTCCATGAGTGAACTAAACATATCGAGATGGATTGTCACTATGTACGTGATGAATATTTCAGAGGAATTATTGCATTGTCGTATGTGACATTGGAGTACCAGTTGACAAATTTCTTCACCAAAGCTCTTCTTGCTCGATTTATTTTTCTCCATAGTAAACTTTTGGTTATTTTCCCGTAAGTTTGAGGGAGAGTGTTAAAATATATGTATGTTTGTATATATATATATATTCATATAATTATATAATTTGTTTTTGTATTAGTTTGCCTGATAGGGGCATTTTTGTCTTTTCACATTTAATTACAATTGTTTTTTAGAAACAACTATATTCTAGTTTTTCTTAAATTTTTTAGTTTATTTTCTTTTTTTTTTTTAAATTTTCTTTTCTTTGCCATTAGTGTAACGACTCCAACTGACCCTCGTAAAAATATTGGATTTTTTTGTTTAAAACAATTACAGAAACTCACCTAAGGATCCGAGGCACATTTAATATACCCAACTACAAACCAAACTATGCATTGAATCCACTTGAAGAAAAGAAATCAAACTTTATTAATTTATCAAGAAGTCAAATATCAAAGACATAAAAATTGTCTATATCAATTCGAGCCATCCTGTTAGAACTCAGACTGTAGTCACAAGTCTCGCAGTTTCCAGCTTGCCAGTCAAAGACGTCAGTGAGCATTTGTGTCTGTAAAACAATTTTAAGAAAATGGGTAAAGAACCGAAGTCCTCGTACAAATTTCTCTAAAAATCCAAATAGTAAATGAAATAGCATAAACAAATTCATGCATAAATTTCAGAGGAATATCACAAGCAATAACTTACCTGAAACATTTTACCATTCAAGCATTTAACCAAATATCATGCAAAACCAAATATTATGGAAAGCCAAATATGCATAAATGCATGAACTAATACTGAACAGTAAAATATGCATGATTCAATGCACATGCATGAATAACTTATTAAGTTATTTATCAAAGTTACTTTTGCATGCATGTCCTTATTAAATGCACACAAATTTAATTTTCACTTTTCTTTGAACCCGCAGATACTCAAAACATATACAAATTTCCGAAGTTCAAGTTAGGTTTACAATTGTAACTTTACACACAATTTTGTATTTTATTATTGGGTTCTACACTTGTTTCTCGACCGATATAAGAAATCCTCACCTTCCATCAGAACATTAGTATCCTCTCCTAATGCTAGGACATAAATGAAAATTCTCAACCATTGATACCACTTTCTTGGTATGCCAATAACTACAACTGTGTCAACAACATTACTCGCAAGGCAAAGTGGTTGAAATCTCCTCAAAACCGTGGGCGAGATGTGAACTACCACATCGGGTTCTGGGGCACAATCATATATGGAGTATTAGTATCCTTACGGTTCCCCATGACCTCCATCCAAGATTCTCATATTGTGGAAGGGACATCAAGAAAGAGATTAATTACATTGTTTGGTCTCTTTTACCATTTCAAAACAATTTCAAGTTCTTTACGCAAGAACCGTTTTGCAAATCCACATACAAAACAAACAATTTTATGCCTTGACCTCCACAGTTTAACAATGTAATTAAATTTAGAAAAACCAATAATTTCCAAAAATTATTTTACAATGCATAACCAAAATCATCAACATTGGAGCAACACATGCTCCTAGCTTACACGGCCCGCAGTGGTCACATCTGACCACCAACATATCTCAAAGGTGATTTATGCAAATTGCAAAATTTCAGTGAACATGCAACACACACAAAGTTTCCAAACATGTTCACAATGCACATTCAAATGTAAGAAAAATGCACATTAAGCCAAGTACATACTCATGCGATTACAATGCTTGTAGACCACACCCTTCATGATCAATTTCATTCATATAATCAACCAAACATGCATATGATCACAATCATGCAAACATCAAATTATTTTCAGATTCAAGCATATGGTATGCATAATTACAAATTGATCAATTTAAGATTAGATTTATGTATCATCTAACAAAGAATACATATATCATTCTTAAACATGTACATGACCAATTTCATGTACTCAAATCAAATATCCAAAATTTTTACCTCTGTTGGTCCGATTAACAACCCGACAACTGGGTCTGATTCATGTACATGATCGGCCAATGTTGAAAAATACGCGTTAACAACATGCTGGCTGATCCATATGCATGATCATAATCATGTACATGAGTCGGCCAGACCACAATGAAACATGGTCCAGCATGTTGATTGATCTATGTACATGTTCACAAACATGTACATGGGTCAGCCAAACTACAATAGAATGTGTACCAGCATACGAGTCAGCCAGACCAAAAGCACATATAGACTAGCCTGCTGGCTGATCCATGGACATGTTCACAAACATGTACATGGGTCGGCCAAACCTATGTACACTCGTGGACAACATGTTGGCTGATCCATGTACATGATCGTAATCATGTACATGGGTCGGGCAGACCTGTGTACACAACTATACATGCTGGTCTGATGATATAAATGCACTAAATTTGATATAACTGAACATAAAAACATATGCTGATGCATGAGCATATATCATGATCCAAAATAATATATACATATATCTTGGCAGATCTGAATCAAAATAGGATATGCATGCGATTCGGTAGATCTTAACCGAGACAATAGGAGTATGTACTCGGCAGATCTGAACCTATGTCACATGGGTGCGGGTGCGACACGAGTGCGGCGCAATTTCAAAATTTTTGGACACGGGGACTCGGCTATATATATATATATATATATATATATATATATATAAAGACTCGGTCAAAGTTGTGCCCATTAGGGGACAGGTGATGAGTTGTGAAGCTTGATTCAGGGTTTTTGGGTTTTTTTTCCTTACAGGAGGGGGGGTTCCTCCCGGCACGGGTCCCGCTGCGCGGTCAGCGGGCGGGGGGTTACAAGGGGGCAGCGCCCCCCCCACAAGAATTTTTTTTAAAAAATTCTGTAACCCAGATTTTTTTTTAATTTTTTTTTCCAAAAATGGACCAAAATGACCCTGGGTGCGTTGACCGCACCCAGGGTCGGGTTGACCGAGTCCGAGCCGCACTCGTGTCGGTGCGTGTCGACACGGGTGCGTCGACCTTGGAGCCGAGTCCGTGTGACATAGATCTGAACCAAAACAGAATATACATGTACTAGGCAAATCTGTATGTTCAAATCCAGGTATATGAAACTCGTTAAGTCTGAAACAATAAAGCATATTCAGATGCATATTTTCAGATGCATGTGTATGCAAATCAACAAATCTAAAACAGTAAAACATATTCAGCTGTATGCGTTTGAAACTCGACAACCTGAATCAAAGTAAATATAATCAGATTTGCGGATACATATATAACTTGACAAATCTGATTCAAACAGGTATATTCAAATGCAAGAGCATAGGACTCAACAGAATCTGTATCAAGACCAAATATCATACATGAATATGCAATTTGTTAAGTCTGAAAGCGTAAAACACATTCAGATGCATGCTAAACTCGTTAAATCTGAATCACACACATATATCCAGATTTATAGAAATCAACCAACTGAAATATATATGTATATAAATATATATCTAGGTTTGCGTGAACAAGACCTGTCACACTTGAATATACATATATATATATATATATATATATATATATATATGTATATACAGATTTGCGTGAGCGTGAGAAATAAAATTGATAATCTGACTACATGCATATTCAGATGCGAATCAAGAAAATCAACATGTATGAAATCAAAATCATGCATATTTTCAGAATTTGATACACAAGGGAAATCGTTAATCCAATAAAATATATATATATATATATATATATATATATATATATATATATATATATATAATCGACATGGTATATATATATATATTTTATATCATATTTTCCTTTTTCCCTCTAAATCTATGTCCAAATCGATTTATATGTATTCCTTCTTGTGAGAACATAGAGAGAAACCCGTACCTTGATTTGAAGTGTTAAGAAACTCAGAAAATCGATGCATGCTTTAGAAAATACTTTCTTCTTTTCTTTCTTCATTTCTTTTCTTCTTTTCTCTCTTTCTTTTCTTTCTCTCTCTACACAATTTTTGCTTCTAGTGGTTTTTCTCTATCTCACTCTCTCTCTAACTCTCTCAGTCTCTAGAACACGAGTTTTAGAGAGAGGGAGAGTATGACCCCTTTTATATTTTTTTAATGTTTTCTAGAATAGGTGTGACATCTTTTCTAGAATCCCCTATGAGAGTAGAGTTCTACTATGTGTAGAACTCTACACTCTCATCTAGATAGCCTTATCCTCTAGATATTTATTTATTTATTTTATATTTAATTAATATCCAAAGGAATATTCAAGAGGGTGATGCCCCTTTTGGAATACTCTTTATGGAGTAGAGTTCTACCTCAGGTAAAACTCTACTTCGATCCTGTCTTAAATTTAAAAATTGATTTTAAAGTTTTAAAATGGCCATGAATCAATTTTGGATCCAGATCTAGATTCAAGATCCAAATTCATATCCAAATCTCCATGGATTCTACCTGGACCAGATCATAGTCAATGTGAATCTTGAACTGGGTCCAGATCCATATTAACTTAGATCAAATAGAGCGGATCCAGTCTGATCCAATCCAGAAAAATATAAAAAATAGAGGTCAGTCATTTTTTAAAAATGCATTTTTCGGGCCAACCGTAATCCGAATTTGGAAAACAGTTGGCTAACACGATCTAAATTCCGAGGTGGATCTAATGGTGGTCATACCTGAATTTCGCTTGAATTTAACCTGAATTTTCCTCGAATTTCACTTAAATTTAAAGGTTAAAAATTAAAAAATTTTCAAGTTATTCATAACTCATTTTGCTCATATCAGTAGGCTCTGGGCCACACCCAGACCTAGCTGATGTCACCTTTAAATTAATATATTTTTCCATGATTTTATCAATTTAAATAAATATATAATTCAAAAACTATATTTTTTGATTTTAAAATCATGAAAAAATATGCGATATTACAATTAGGGTCCCCCTCATAGAGTCATTGGGGCCCCAACGGTCATAAATATGACCGTTCTATGAGGGGAGCTCCCAATGGCCTCCCCTTTCTTATGATGTATATGAATAGGGGCGTGCTCCCCCTATTTCTTTCATTGCTTTCCAAGCACTTCATTAATAATATTTCTATTATTTTACTTGTTGGTGTTACCCTTTGTAGGCTTTTTGTATTGTCCCATGTGGACTTCTTGCTTTTGCACTTTTGTGCCTTTGTAATTGTCTACTATTGGACTTGTTTAGTGCTTTTGCACCTTATCCTTGTAATTCCGCATACTTCATTACATAACTTTGGTGCATTGGAGTTGGACAAGCACTTTGTATTTGAAAAGATAGAAGACCAAGAGCTTGATACTAAATTTATCTATGGAAAAAGTCAAATTGCAGATTATTCACCAAAGACTTATCTTCATACCAGCATTGGACATTAAAGAACAAGCTGCACATAATCTCCATCAACAACTTGAGGGGCCCTGTTAGCGGATGTGATGTTTTTTGTAATATTTGTAATGTTTTTGACTTCTGTGATATTTTATCTTTTCATGAACCTTTTTATGTATATCCATGACTTATATGTAATTCTTTTTACATGTTAAGGGAATTTCTAGAAGGTTGCTTAGAAACTTTTGAAAAGAATCATTTATGGATCTGGATCCAATCCAGACCCGTATCCATATAAGGGTTGTGTTATGTTGTAATTTTAAATATTCGTTAAAGGGTATTTCTGTACCCTAATCTTTGTAATCTCTTATATACGTATGCTTTGAATAGATCAGTCACGCATGCTAGATTCAGCCGTGACCTTCTGCAGCTCTCTTTCTCTTTCACTTGTTTTCCTCCTTGCGCAGGTAAACCTGGAGTTCACCTCTTAACATGGTATCAGAGCAGTAGAAAGCTGGGTCTGGGATTGCTTCTCCAAAAAGGACTGTCCAAAGAGATCTTAAGTTCCAAGCCGAGAAATCTTTGAGTTCAATATATCTAATTTGCGTCTTCTCTAAATCCTTCTCTAAACCCAAAACTGCGTCTTCTTCAATCTGTGTTCTTTTTCTAAACCCAGAATCAATCTGCGTTCTTTTTTCTCAAACCCAAACTTCAAATCAATCTGCGTTCGTTCCTCCTTTTTCCTTAAATCAACGTCTTCCTAAATCAACGTCCTTTTAAATCTGCGTTCTTTTCTAAACTTATACCTGCATCTCTTCTGAATTTATATCAGCGATGTCTTTAAATCTGTGTTTCAACCTATAAAGATTTTTTGTGTTCGTTAATCAACGTATTCCTGTTTCTTTAATCGCCGATTTCTGAAGCTATTTTCTCTAAAATCAGGAACGTCTCTCTCCACGTCGAAATATCGACTCCTATCTTCTTCTTCTGTTGCCAACAATCTTTGCTCTTTTAAAGGGATCATCGATCTGCTGCCAATCTGGTTTACTTGAAATTTTTCTGTGTTATCTATATCATTCTTGCTATTCGAGATTACAGGTTTTGTTGAAGACTAGTTATATTCATTCAACAAGGGATTTTTTATCAATCTGAAACCGACTTAGTGTTGACAGCATCAGACCTCTTATGTTCGCTGACCACGACAGGATATAATTTTCTTGGTTAAAATTCTGCAAAAAAAAGGCAGAATATTAAAAGTGGTTGATTTTTTTATCAATCGACTGAATCTGGTCCAAAAATTCTCCTTTTCTTTTATCACCAATCTCTTGTGTTTCCCTCAATGGATGCCTCATTCTCACAAACGCCTCTTTCTTCTAATTTTCTTTGTCAACTTGTCTCTGAGAAGTTAAACAATAGCAATTTCTTGACTTGGAAAAGACAGGTCGTCCCTTTTATAAGGAGTCAAGATCTCTCTGGATAGCTGGATGGGTCAATTCCAACCCCTCCAAAGTTTATCTTGCAGGAAAAGAAAGATGATAAAGGGGCATCTTCTACTATGCTTCTCAGAAATCCAGATTACATCGCGTGGATGAAGAGAGACCAAACATTGGTGGCATACATTGTCGCAAGAGGTTCTTGTAGCCATTCCTGATGATTGTTCAGCCAGGGAATTGTGGGATAAGTTACTTCAGACATATTCACAAATATCCGAGGCTAGAGTTGTGTCTCTTAAGTGAGAATTTCAGATGTTGAGAAAAGATTCCATGTCGATCATGGAATACTTAAATAAAATGAAGAGTATCACAAATCAGCTGACTATCGTGGGATGTGTAGTTAATGACAAAGATAAAGTACAACAAACTCTACGCGGACTGGGGCCAGATTATCATTTTCTGACAACGTCCTTATTGTGTCTCCCAGAACTTCTTAAGTTCGAAGATCTACGTGCAAAATTGTTACAATATGAGATGAGTCTGAAGGGGTTTTCTGAAGAAAATCATGTGCAATCTGGGACTCAAGAACTTTTGGCAGTAGAAGAGGAGGTGGTGCTTTTCGAGGCAGGAATGAACAGGGAAGACCTGGTTTTGGGGGTCGTGGGCTACTTCCAACGCCCAATGTTTCTTCCAATCAACGAGGTCAAAGGCCCATTCCTACCTGTTTTTTATGTAACAAAAGGGGACATATTAAAGCAAATTGTTGGTTCAATCCCCAAAATAAAGGAAAATCTTTGCAATTAGAAGCCGATAAAGACACAGAAAATTCAAAGGCAGGGGGAGAATTAAAGGAGTTACTATTAGCAACATTTGCAGGGTTAAATATGAAGCAAAATGATAAAGGCACTTGGTATGTTGACTCAGGGGCATCAACACACGTTTCAGGTGATGCGGGTAAACTCCTAAACCTTATTCCTTATGTTGGTAGATGTTGAGAATAGGTGGTTTTACGTTTAAGCCTTCTTAGATTAGAGGCTATTTGAAATTTTAATTTAATAATGGACTTAGATGTAATTTATTCTTTTTGGCCTCTCTCTATTTAACATAGAGAGTAGCTGCCCTAATGGAGTTAACGAGTTTTCTTCTTGTGCAGCCGTCTCTCTCTCTCTCTCACTCTCTCTACCTAGGGTTCAGTGCATCTCATCTATCCTCCAACATGGTATCAAAGCAGCCGATCGTGGGAGCGTGATCGATCGTGATCAATCTTCGATTGATCTACACCAACGAAAAAAAAAATTATATCTTCAAATCAGGTCAGCTGTTCCTTTTCTGTGTAAGATCTGATAACAGATCTGGGATTTGATGACCCAGATCTGTCATCAGATCTAAGGGAGCAGATGTTTTGTTCCTGCCGTGATTTTCTGTTGCCGATTTTTCCTGCCGTGATTTCCTGGATTTCCTGCCGCGATTTTCTGTTGCCGAGTTTTTCTGTCGTGATGTCCTGCTGTTTGGGCACAACAGCAATCTCATTTTTCGTGATTTTTTCCTGCCGTGATTTCCTGCTGTTTGGGAGAAGCAGCAATCTCACCTGTTGTGCTGTTGCTTGTGATTGAAAAATGACTGATTTGTTTTAACCGTGCCCTGAAGAACTGATATTCTTGTTGGCTGTCGAGCTATATATGTCTGGGAGCAGCAGCTGCCGTGATTTATTTTCTGCGTCTGCATATTATCGTTGGTCGTGATTCATTGGATCTTTGTTGGTTGTTTTTTTTCAGTTGGTAGTTTATTTCAGAATATGGAAACAGCAAGCGTGATTCCTTGCTGTGCTGAAAAAATTTAAAATTATCATTCATGATTGTGGGCTGCTGTTCATTAGTGTTTTTGGATCTGTTTGTTATGTGCATATTGATAGCTCATTAAGGCATAAGTTTCAAGACAAAGCCTTGAAGTGTAGATTTGTGGGGTATGCAGATGAATATAAGGGGTACAGGTGTTATGATCCTTCGAGTAAACACATCAAAGTGTCGAGAAACGTTATTTTTGATGAGATGAACCTCGATAATCAACCAACTAACTTCTCTGGCTCAGGATCCAATGTTGAGGTATATTATTCATGGCTAAGCTCCGAACTCTTCTCCAACATTAATACTGAATGCCCTCCGGACTGCAGTCATAAGGAAGCATGTGAGGAGTCAGAAGATGCATCACAATCAGAAGAGGTTGATGGTCAATCCTTGGAAACAGGAAGGTATAAGGGCATCATCTATACTCGACGTGAGAACGAACTTCCACCTGTCTCTACTCCCTGTTCGGACCTTAATATGCCTCCTACTTCCTCACGGATGTTGCCTGTTAGGAGGTCTACTCGAGCTCGACACCCACTTGACAAATGGGTCAGCTACAAAATTTTTTCATTGGATTTTCAATTGCTTTTGACAGCCATAACTAAAGAAGATGAACCTCTCACCTTTTATCAAGCCACCAACACGAAGAAGTGAATTGAAGTGATGAATGAAGAAATGAAAGCTCTACATGAATGTGGTACTTGAGAGGTTGTTCCCAGACCACCCAATATAAATGTAGTGGGATCGAAATGGGTGTACAAGATTAAATATAAACTTGATGGGAGTATTGAAAAGTACAAAGCTAGACTTGTTGCCAAAGGATTCACACAAGAGCAAGGACATGATTTTGATGAAACTTTTAGTCCTGTGGTGAAAATTGGGACCATTCGAATTGTGTTGGGTCTAGCTGTTGAACATGGATGGATATTAAGTCAGCTAGATGTTAAAAATGCCTTTATGCATGGAGATCTCAAGGAGAAAGTTTATATGGAGCAGCCCGCAGGATATACAGAACAAGATACTGATCAATACATGTGTAAATTGAAACGAGCGATATATGGTTTGAAACAGACATCTCGTTCTTGGTTTGAGAGTTTTTCGCTTGAAATACAGAGACATAGCTTCTCTAGGTCTTTTCTTGATCATTCATTATTCATCTACAAGAACCAGAGTGTGAACACACTCCTATTGATATATGTAAATGACATCATCATTACAGGTAACTGCGAAACTCATATTGAGGAAGTAAAGAATTGTTGAATCAGAGATTTAAAATGAAGGATCTCGGAGATCTACGATATTTCCTTGGGGTGGAAGTCAACAAGACATGTAATACACTTACTCTCACTCAACACAAGTACACAGTGGATATTCTCAGTAGAGCGGGTATGATGAATTGCAAACCCTTGGCAACCCCAAGTGTCATACATAAAAAACTGAGCTCTAAAGAGGGAGACTTATATGAAGATCCTACTAGATACCGCAACATAGTAGGTATGCTACAATACCTAACATTCACTTGACCCGATATAGTGTATTCTGTCAATCAGGTATCTCAATTTATGCATGAACCTCGTACATCACATATGGAGGCAGCTAAGAGAATACTAAGATATCTAAAAGGCATTGTCGGCGATGGACTTGTGTACAGTAAGAGTGGGCTGAATCAAGGCGCACATGAGATCATTGTTTATGTTGACGCTGATTGGGCAGGGGATCCAGATGAACGTCGATCATATATCTGGTTATTGCAGTTTTCTTGGGTCAAACCTAGTTTCTTGGAGCAGTAGAAAGCAGAAAGCCATAGCTAAATCGAACACAGAGGCCGAATACAGATCGATGGCTTCCGTGACTGCAGAGGCTACATGGATAAGACATAGGAGAATCGATTTCTCGATCACTCTTACTATGTGACAACCAAAGTGCCATCAATATGTCCTTCAATCCTATTTATCATAGTCGAGCAAAATACATTGAGATAGATCAACATTTTGTAAGGCAAAAGGTCGAACAAAAAGAAATTGAGCCCAATTTTGTCTGAAGAGAAGAAAAAGTTGCTGATATATACACGAAAGGATTAACAAAGGACATGTTTTGGATGCTAAAAGGCAAGTTGTTCATGATCCAAGATCATGTACAACTTGAGGGAGGGTGAAAAGAATCATTTATGGATCTGAATCCAATCCAGACCCGTATCCATATAAGGGTTGTGTTATGTTGTAATTTTAAATATTCATTAAAGGGTATTTCTGTACCCTAATCTTTGTAATCTCTTATATACATATGCTTTGAATAGATCAGTCACGCATGCTAGATTCAGCCGTGACCTTCTTCAGCTCTCTTTCTCTTTCACTCGTTTTCCTCCTTGCGCAGGTAAACCTGGAGTTACCTCTTAACAACTTTATTATATATTAATAGATATTGAGCGAGGTCTGAACCATCAACCTCTATTTGCTGCTTTTGAAGTTGTCATGCTCCTCTCTAACTCATCTTCCTTCACCTGTTCATAGGAAACTCATGGAAATCAGATACTGCACCAGAATAGACGTGCCTAAGCCTAGATTGAAGGACATTTGCTGCATTTTTCATGATTTTCATGCCAATTTTTCTGAGACATTTGTAGTATTTCAAGTAAAATTTTCATATAAAATGATTTCCTTGAAAATTCAGGCCTTGGCATGGACACATGGCAAATTATGGATCAAACCCTCCGAATTCTAGACTTTACCCATAGATAAAGAAACTTGAGTAGATCAACTTGAACTGGATCCAAATTGAACACAGTCTGTGCCCGACTCAAATTTAGATCAGATCCCTCTTGAATTCATCCTTGATATCTTAAGAGAGGGGGAAAAAATTATCTATACAATAAATGATGCAAACTATCAATCATAAGGCTAAAATGGAAGTTGAAGAAACTAATTGAAGCCAAGCTCATTAAGGACCCATTTAAGTCCTTGGTGGGCTAGTTGAAGATTTAGGTGTTTACAACACGGAAAATGAGTATGGTAGATGAATTGAGATAAGTGATAGGAAGAATGTCTGAAAATCTTAAAGATTAGACAGTTTGTCAAAATTGCATTTCTTATGGCTTTTGTTAGAATCAGTCTCAAACTGAATGTAGTTCTTAAGGACTTGGCTCCTTTGTAGTTAGAAGGGCTCTGGTGGAACTGTTGACATCTTAAGGTGTAGTTTAACCAGCATATGAACACATCAATCTTTCACGTTGGGCTTAATCTCTCTATCGTTGTTGCTTGTGATAGTATGCGTGCCTTGTTGAAGTTCCATTGTTTAGTTACTTAGCATGTATTCTTTTTTGTTATTCATAAGTTAGTCAAAACAAGCTATGTTGCCAACTGATTAGGTACCTTTCATTAGGTTTTCATTAATGTGACCAGGTCACCTTCTGTTGATTTTATATCAGAACAGACATGGTCTTTTACTGCTAACAGAAAGATCTACGGTCAACCTTAGCATCTAAATAGTTTCCTCTTACAGTGCAGGATTAGAAGGAATGGATAGTAGTTCATCTTCTTTTACATACAACTCGCGTGATGGAAAATATGAAACTGCCTTGTTATGTTTGGGAGTTCTACACTGTCATTTTGGACATTTTAAGCTGGCAATGGAGGTAAATGTTTAAAAGGTTGGCTTGTTTATCTTTAGACTAATGCTTTGGTTTCACACATTTGTTTTTTCATTAAATTGTTTTCAGGCGTTAACTGAAGCAGTTCAAATTTGTCACAAGGTATGAAGTTTTATATTGTCTTAGTAGACACAGCAGTATTTGTTTTGTTTATGCATCGTATTCTACAGCTATAACATTTGAATTGCCCTGTGCTATGTATCATAATGAATTTGAGTTTGATTCATCTTAATACATGGTGGTTCAAACTTGTGCTGTATTTGAAATGAATTTGATGATTTTTCTTATCTCTTAGTTGCCATCCCATGAATAGGGGCATGCCAGGTACTTTTGGAAAAGGGTATGTGCCACATAGTCAAAGAGATACTAATTAAGTTATATGGTCATCCTTGATACCAGAAGATGTCTGTTATATATACATTTTTTGCAGTATATAAATCCAAAGCATCATATGTTTTAAGAGGTCTATATACTTTTCCAGTAGGTTCATCATGGTTCATAAGTTAAAGGAAATATTTTAAGGATGATAAAGACCATTTATCTATATTACACAAATTTCCATTTAGTACATGGGAATAATAATTATGCTATGCGAAATGTATTTCAAAATTTAAAATGATATTCACGTAAAATATCATATAGACCTGATATTACCTTTGTTGTACATGTGGTGAGCCAATTCGTGAGTGTTCCTAGATCTACTCACTTGGCAGCAACAGTTAGGATTATCAGATATTTCAAGTATGCAAACTCAAGAATGCATGGTGAAACCAGGAAAGAAGCAAGAGCAAATGACAAGAATACTTCATTCATTGAGAAAAACTGTTACAGACTTATATAGGGGTCAGCCCTGTTAGAACTTCAGTTTCCTCCTGGGCTGATCTGCAAAAGAGGGAAAGGTGAGAAGAAAAAAGGGAGAAAGAAGATGAGACGCTGAGTCGATATTACTGCACACAGGCTGACGATATTCTTTTTCAATGTGATATCGTGGCCTGGTTTAGTCTGTTTAAGCATTAGGTATTAGGTTACAATTTAACAAGTTACAAATTACATGCGTGCCCCAGTAAACACGTCAATAGGATTTCCCAGTTTGGGTCTGGGTCAGACCCAAACTGGGTCCAACATACGACACTTAATACTGACACTTAATACTCTCCCTCAAGTTGTGCATAGTCTTGAACCATGGACAACTTGTTCTTTAGGAACCAAAATCTGTTTTTCGTCAAACCCTTTGTAAACAAATCCGCCACTTGGTCTTCTGTAGAAATGAAATGAGGTTCAATCTCTTTGTCTTCAACCTTTTGTCGAATGAAATGTTGATCTATCTCAATGTGCTTTGTCTTACTGTGAAAAATAGGATTAAAGGATATGCTAATGGCACTTTGATTGTCACACAATAAAATAGACATGGAAATCTGTTCTTCCAATTCATTCAACAAATGTCTCGTCCAAGTAGCTTCAGCAGTTGCAACAGCCATTGATCGATATTCAGCCTCAGTACTTGATCTAGCCACTGCTTTTTGTTTTCTGCTGCTCCAGGATACTAGGTTTTCCTCGAGAAAGATGCAATATCCGGAAATCGATCTCCTTTCATCAGGATCTCCTGCCCAGTCAGCATCACTGTAGACCATGACATCATGCATGCTTCCTTTTTTCCAACTTTTCTGATACACCAACCCATCTTCAATAGTACCTTTTAAGTATCACAACACCCTCTTGACTGCATCAATATGCCCTGTTCGTGGCTCATGCATGAACTGCGACACTTGATTGACAGAATAAACAATGTCAGGGCGAGTAAAGGTAAGATATTGAAGCATGCCAACTACACTTCGATATCTTGTAGGATTCGGGTACAAATCTCCATCCTGTGAACTGAGCTTTTGATGTAAGACACTCGGTGTAGACAAAGGCTTGCAGTCTTGCATACCAAATTTCTTCAATAAATCTAGTGTGTATTTATGTTGTGTCAAGGTCAGGTAACCATCCTTCCTGTCTACCTCGACTCCAAGGAAATAACGCAAATCTCCCAAATCTTTCATCTTAAACCTTTGACTTAATAGTCCTATTTCTTCAATGTGATTCATGGAGTTTCCTGTAACTATAATATCATCAACATATATCAACAACAAGGTGGTTATGCCTTTATCCTTGAAAATGAATAAGGAGTGGTCTAAGAGAGATTTACAGAACCCATGCTTCTGTATTTCTAAGGAGACTCTCAAACCACGATCGTGAGGCCTGCTTGAAACCATATATGGCTCTTTTTAATCTGCATACATATGTGCTCGGGTCTCCCTCAGCATATCCTGGAGGTTGTTCCATATAAACTTCTTATTTCAAGTCTCCATGGAGAAATGCATTTTTGACATCTAACTGACTCAATGTCCATCCATGTTTGACGGCTAAAGACAATATAATTCTTATTGTCCCCATTTTGACCATTGGACTGAAAGTCTTATCATAGTCCTGACCATATTCCTGTGTAAACCTCTTTGCAACAAGTCTTGCTTTGTATCGTTCTATAGTGCCATCGGGTCTGTATTTGATTTTATAAACCCACTTGGAATCAACAACATTTCTGTTAGGAGGTCTGACAACAATTTCCCATGTCTGACATTCATGAAGCGCTTCCACTTCTTCATTCATGGCCTCAATCCATTTGTTTGATTTCACAACATGATGTGTAAAAACCAGTTTAAAAAAAAAAAAATTAAAAAAAAAGATCGGACCCGGGTCGGGTCCAGACCCGACCCGGATCCAATCCGTGCCAGCCCCTCGAAAACCCTTTTTCGAGGGGACTGGCAGCCCACGGCAGGGGGCCTCTCCGGCGACACAGGGGGCGGGCCCTGTGTGCGCCCCCTCCCTATTAAAAGACGAGAGGGGAGAGGGGAGGGCCTACGAGCCTCCCCCGACCCCCCCCGACTCTCTCTCTCATCTCTCGTCTCTCTCCCCTCTGCTCTCTCTTCCCCCGACTCCATCTCCCTCTCCCTTTGCCGACGCAGGCCAACCCCCCCCCCTTCACGGCGCCACCCTCTCCGGCGAGCTCCCTCCTCGACAACCACCTCCCCGGCGTCCTCCCTTCTCTCCGGCAGCCGCAGGTGAGCCCCCTCCCTCACTGTCTCCTCTCCTGTTACGGCAGGCAGGGGCCAAAGGCCCCTGCGACTACCCCCCCCTCCTTCTGTTCACCTTCCGGCAGGGGCCATCGGCCCCTGCCCCCTTTTTTTTCAGTCCCGCATGGGCCAATGGCCCCTGCCCCCCCTTTTTTCTCCACGAACGACAGGGGCCATTGGCCCCTGCCGCCTCTTAGATAGCCGCAGGGGGCCTTTGGCCCCTGCGCTCTCTCCCTTCTCTTCTGGCAGGGGCCGATAGGCCCCTGCTTTTCTCTTTTGGTAGGGGCCGATGGCCCCTACTCTTCTCCTTAAAAGAGAAGCAGGATCCACTTTGGCTCCTGCCTCCCTTCTTTGGGAAAAAAAACCCAGCAGGGGCCATTTTGGCCCCTGGCCCTCTTTTAATCGACAAGGGCCAGAGGCCCTTGTCTCTTTTTCTGGCGAGCAAGGGCTCGACAGGGGCCTTTGGCCCCTGCACTCTCCCCCATCCTATTCATTTCATTGGTAGGGGCCATCGGCCCCTTTCTTTTAAAGAAAGGCCGGCTCCTGCCCCACCTTCTTTTAACACCCAGCAAGGGCCTCGAAGGCCCTTGCCCTCCTTTAGAAATCCGGCAGGGGCCGATGGCCCCTGTACCCATCTCCTTTAAACGACATGGGTCATTGGACCCTACCCCGTTCTCTTTCGCAACGGTAGGGGCCAATGACCCCTGCTTTGGATTGCGGAGAAACTGAGTTTTCTCCCTATCTATATTTATTTTATGCATGCTAAACTACATACTTTTGCAGTGTTACGCAACGGAGCCCGTTCGCGCCCCGCAAACTAAACCGACGATCACTTACGTTCGTAGACAGTTTCATTCTCGCAATACTCCAAGGTAGGAGAAGTTGCACAAGGACTTAAATAATTAAATCAAGCTGAAATAATTGATAATCGAAAGGACTTAATGATATATTTATATACTTATATGTATATAAGTACACTTTTAAATCAAGGACGCGGTTTCGCGATCCTTGTCCTTTGCTTTCGCATTTCAGTTTGCCGTCGCGCTTTGCGCCCAGGCTTTTACTTTCGTATTTACTGCTTATTGTCTTTTAATTTAAGGACGCGGTTTCGCGGTCTTTGTCCTTTGCTTACGCACTTTCTGTTTCTGTTGCGGTCGCGCTTCGCGCCCAGGCTTTTGCTTTCATAGTTACTACTTACTGTCTTTTAATTCAATGACGCGGTTTCGCGATCCTTGTCCCTTGCTTTCGCAGTTCCTGTTTGCCGTCGCGCTTCGCGCCCAGGAACTTCCTTTTCGCTTTATTATCTTTTGTTTCTTTTCCTTGCCATAGACTCAGTGTATTCGAGAGGAATACCTATTCCTCTTTCCACCCGATATGTTTTGGGAAAACCCTTGATCTGGAGCAAGACCAAGTTGTTGGGTGATAGGTTCCTTTGTGAAACCCATTACCAAAACCAGTGTCGTGACTTACATAGCACCCAGACACTGCGTCATCGGATGTCAGATTCGAGAAAATCACATGCCTTATGTTGGCAAGATTGTGTGTCGTTTCAAAAGATTTGATATGTTAAAATAGTTTAAAAAAAAAACATTATATCTTTGCGAAACACACTCCCGAGGCTCCTATTAAGGACCTGTATCCCTTTTCTCGTAAGCGTACTCCTAAAACATGCGAGACATGTTAGTACTACGACGATTGGATGTGAGAGTCTTATGACCTCGATTAATGCTTAGTGCAGGTTGTTGAAAACACATATAAGAGTGGGATCGCCTTCATAGGCAAGATGCTCGTTTCGGTCTAATGGACCAGAGCATGAAGAATGAGGCAACGGCTAAGAAACCCCGTCGCGCTCAATTCAACCTTGCTTCGTCAAGAGAGAGGACGAAGGGTACCAACTCCGATGGACAGTCCATTTATGGCTTTCAAAAAAGGGCAAAAGACCCGTTTTTCCCCAATCATCGGAGGTTAGGGGGACGGATAGGGGCTACATAAGTTAGCCTAACACTTCTGCAGAAGTTGGATGCATCCCTATCAGGCCTTGGGGACTTACTCTCTCGACCATCGGTCGTCTCCATAGGAATAGGATTCAGTCAGACAACCGAGGTATATTAAAATACTTAACATAATGAACACTCGGCTTGGACTCGACTGTTTCGACTCACGTGCCATGTATGTACCCGCATGGTCGGTTATCAAGTAATAACTAAATTGAGCATGCACACCATTTTCAGTTTGTTGTACTTAGCTTATTCCTCCAGTCTATCTGCTTAGTTCGCTCGTTACTTCCTGCTGCATAAATTATCTATGCCTAATTTAGTTCTTTCTGTCTTTGTACTCTCCTGCTAGTTTTTCACAAAACTAACCCATCTCATGGGTACAGGTGACGATTAGGTGCATCAGGCGATGGCGCGACTGCGAGATGATTTAAGGATCCACTGTTTCTGCTCGTAGTGTTTCTCCTGGACATTTTTGATTTTTGATACGGCTTTCCCTTGAGGAAACCCAAATTTTGTACAAACTTGATACTCTCTTCAAATAGAAGGAATGGTTTCCTAAGTATTATTGCTGATCGTCCATGGTAAATCTTTGTTTTCTCGCTAACGTGCCCAAGGTTGTCAAACCCGTCCTTTTTCTTTTAAAAGAAATCGTTTTCGCTGATTTAGAAATAAACTCTGTAAAGAAAAGGAATTTTCCAACTATTTCAAGGAATTTATAAGGTTCGAAATTTTGGGTCGTTACAACTTGGTATTAGAGCAGATCGAAACAGTGATTCTTGGTCATCGAGCATCCGCATCGCGCTGTAAGTAATTTAATTTCTCTTTTTCTATACTATTAGAATAGAGTATACCTTAAATGAGTATTTGGGATTTTTCTTGTCCAAAGAAAATGAACCCTCCGGATGGTGAAAGATTGGGACGCAGAAGGGGCGCAAGAAGAACGCGCTGTCGTTCTGTGAGGGGCAGAAGCTCTGTGGCAGGAAGACTTGAGCGTTCTTCTATCGGTTCAGATCATTGGACCAGCGGGCCGCCCCCTCCCACTTTTGCGGATTCTTGGGGCTTTACGCTTCCGGATACCTACCAGGCACCGCTAGCCGCGACATGGGCAGTAGTGCACTTTCGGGAAGGAAGTCGTGTGCCAAATCATGTTTTAGTTAATCGACACACTTCTCGGGAATCCTCTGAAGCAGAATCCCCCTGGCAAGCCCAGATGGGATGCAATTTTTGCGGCGAAGAAGGACATACGATGGATAGTTGTCAACTCAGGGAAGCATACGATAGAAGGGCGACTGCAGCACAAGATCTGGAAGACACATCATCCTCTGTCCAGGGTACTTATGACACACCATCGTGTGATGGACAAATATTACCCCTAGAGAGTGCTCAGGACATCGCTCCACCCACTCATATGCCTTCCCCCAACTCACAAATTTACACACCATCCCCAGACTCGCCACAGTATATATCGGATACTCCGGTAAACACTCCGGCTTCACCGCTATACATATCGGATTCCCCGGTATACACACCAGCTCCACCGCTGTACATACCGGATTCTCCGGTGTACACTCCGGCTTCGCCACCCTATGCACCGGATGCCTCACCACATTACTCCCCTACTACTCCTCTTCACGGGCAAGGAGTCCCGAATGAGGATTTGCATCCTTTTCCCCCTCTACGCGGGTTAAGGCGCACGAGTATCGCAAGAGAGTACTTGAGGAAGTACTCTCATCATCCCTAAAGGATATAAACTCGTTGGTTTTTGTACCGTGGACAGTTTTTGTTTTAACTTTTTGTAAGTGCCCTCCTATACCAGCACTGCTGGGCTTTTGTAATCTCTATTACTCGGAAATATGATAAACTTTTTGATATTACTCTTCTCTTTCAAGTATTGACTTATGTATCATCTGGGTATTTTAAGGATGGTTCGAGGGTCGAACGAAGGTTCATCTGACGAATGGTCAGATCAACGGGGATTCATCATGGATTCTTTGAGCGCATTGGCTAGCGCCATGCGAAATCAAGCGCACAACCAAGTACCTACCCCAGAACCAAGCCACTCTGCGACAGTATCATATGAAAAGTTCTTAAAGCTCGATCCTCCAACCTTCGCAGGCAAGCCCGACCCCGATGCAGCTGAAAACTGGATTTTTGAAATAGAACGAGTTTTCCAAGTTTTGACAGTCCCAGAAGACAAGAAGACCCTTTATGGTACTTTCAGACTTTTGGGTGCCGCCCGCCATTGGTGAGACACGACTCGGAACATACAGTTCCCGACATACTCGTTTATTCCTTGGGAGGCTTTCAAGAAGGCTTTCTTGGAGAACTATTTTCCTCCTCATGCTAGGGAGAGGAAAAAGGTTGAGTTCTTGGAACTTTGCCAAGGCTCGTCAAGTCTGGTGGACTACATCTCCAGGTTCCAGGAGTTGGAGCGTCATTGCCCCAACTTATTTGCAGATGATCGGGAGCGGGCGGGTAAATTCATCCGCGGATTAAAGGAAGGACTCCGACCAAGGGTCCTAAACAGCATGCCATCAACTCTCTCCGCAGCTGTTGCTGCAGCTACTCTCCTGACCGAGGATTGGGAACGCTCTAAGAGCACCCAAAGCAAGAAGCCACCCGTTGCGGGTAACGATCAAAAGAAATATCCCTCTGGCGGTCAAACCAAGCGACCGCCCTTTTTCATAAACAAGGAAGGTGGAAGAAAGCCATATCCTCCTTCCAAACGTCAGCGTCCTCAGGGCAACCCTCCCGCCCGGCAGCAGGCGGGCGATGTCTGCCCCAAATGCGGACGACCTCACCCCGGGCAAGCATGCCCTCTTCTTACAGGCGGATGCCTGTACTGTGGCAAGATGGGCCACTTTGCACGCGAGTGCCGCAAGAAGGCGGCTGACGACCTCAGAAGGAATAATGGAGCACCTTTGCTCCCCCGACCACCGCCGCAACAACAACAACAACAACTTTCTTACCAGGCGCAACAACCACAGTCCAGCGGCCAGAAGAAAGCACCAGGACGCGTTTACACTGCCACGGTCGAACAGCTGACCAAAGGTGAGCTTGTGCAAGGTACCATCTTGATTGCTAACCAAGCAGCTTTCGTACTCTTTGATTGCGGTGCCACCCATTCTTTTGTTTCTGTAAAATTTGCTGAACTCTTGTACGTACCTGTAAGTTCGTTAGATAATGCTCTCAACGTCTATAACCCGATTGGGAAGAGCACTATTTGTGCGACCTACGTGCCAGCTTTGGACGTAGTCTTGGCAGATCGACATCATTCAGCCTGCACTATCCTTCTAGATATGACCGAATTTGACGTCATCCTAGGCATGGATTGGCTGCACAAGTACCATGCCAAGATCTTTTGCCATGAAAGCAAAATTGTGTTATCTCCACCAGGGATGCCTAAGGTGGAATTCAAGTTCGTGAAGGCGGTCCGTGCAAGCAAGATGATTTCTTCGCTAAAGGCACAACATTACCTGAGAAGGGGATGCACTGCCTTTTTAGTCAGTGTCGTCCAGTCCGAACCGACACTAGTTTCGATTAGAGATCTGGAGGTGGTTCAGGATTTTCCAGACATCTTTTCAGAGGAGCTGCCAGGACTTCCCCCACCACGAGAGGTTGAATTCAACATCGAGTTGCTACCAGGTACTGCGTCAATTTCTAAAGCTCCATACCGTATGGCGCCAGCCGAGCTCGATGAACTCAAGAAGCAGCTACAGGAATTGATGGATCTAGGATTCATTCGCCCCAGTGTCTCGCCTTGGGGAGCTCCTGTTTTATTCGTTAAAAAGAAAGATGGATCATTGCGGTTGTGCATCGACTATCGAATGCTCAACCAGGCCACGATAAAGAATAAATATCCGTTACCGCGTATCGAAGATCTGTTCGATCAACTGCGGAATTCCAAGATTTTCTCAAAGATCGACCTTAGGTCAGGATACCATCAACTCAGAATTAAGGGAGATGACATCTCCAAGACGGCTTTTCGAACCAGGTATGGGCATTTCGAGTTTACTGTCATGCCTTTCGGACTCAACAACGCTCCTGCAGCCTTCATGGACCTCATGAACCGTGTGTTTAAACCCTTTTTAGACACCTTCGTCATCGTGTTCATTGATGACATCCTGGTGTACTCAGAGACCTGGGATCAACATCGCGAACACCTGATCATCATTTTGGAAACCTTGCGGAAGGAGCGTTTGTTTGCTAAATTCTCTAAAAGCGAGTTTTGGCTCAAGGAGGTTATGTTTTTGGGACTTGTTATATCCGAGAAAGGCGTATCCGTAGATCCTGCAAAGGTGGAGGCCGTACTAAGCTGGCAGCAACCGAGGAATGTTCGTGACATCAGAAGTTTCCTTGGATTAGCTGGATATTATCGAAGATTTATCCAAGACTTTTCCAAAATCTCTCTGCCTATGACAAAGCTGCTAAAGAAGGAGGCTAAGTTCGTGTGGGACGATTCGTGCGAAAACAGTTTTCAGTTGCTGAAGGAACGACTTACTACCGCTCCTATCTTAGCCTTGCCTTCGGGACAAGGCGGCTTCGTAATTTATACTGACGCTTCCGGGACAGGCTTGGGCTGCGTCCTAATGCAGAATGGTAAGGTAATCGCCTACGCATCGCGTCAACTTAATATTCATGAGAAGAATTATCCGACTCATGACTTGGAATTAGCGGCTGTGGTTTTCGCATTAAAGATTTGGCGACACTACTTGTACGGGGAACAATTCGAGGCTTTTACGGATCATAAGAGCCTCAAGTACTTGTTTTCACAGAAGGAGCTTAATATGAGGCAACGACGGTGGCTAGAATTTCTCAAGGATTACGATTTCACCCTTTCCTACCATTCAGGAAAGGCGAACGTGGTAGCTGATGCTCTCAGCCGTAAGGCTTCTAGCATTTCCGTCAACCTTTTATACGTTGGTTGGAAGTTGATTGAGGATTTGGTTTCCTGGAAACCGTTTGCAGTCTCATCAAATTCTATCAGTCTTTCTAATCTGATATCTCAACCTGAGCTGTTAGCCAAGATCCTTGCTGGGCAAAAGACTGATGCGCAGTACGAGAAGTTGAAGGCTCGTACACAACAGACCGATACTCCTTTCCGACTTAAGGACGATGGAAGCATTTGGCTCAAAAATCGTCTTTGGGTCCCAAATGATCCCGTTTTGAGAGACGAAATTCTCGTAGAGGCCCATAAATCCAAATATACGATTCACCCGGGAGGCACGAAAATGTTCAAAGACTTGCAGCGCAGATATTGCTGGAGCGGAATGAAGCGAGACGTGGCCGAATACATCTCTAAGTGTTTGACTTGCCAGCAGATTAAGATCGAGCATCAACGACCTGACGGAGTGATGCAGCAAATGGACATCCCACAATGGAAGTGGGAAGACATCACTATGGACTTTATCGTCGGTTTGCCAAGGACACGAAGAAAGAACGATGCGATTTGGGTGATCGTTGATCGACTCACCAAATCGGCTCATTTCCTTCCTATCCGTATTAGTCAGTCCTTAGACAGTTTGGCGGATCTCTACATTCGTGAGATTGTGAGGTTGCACGGTGTTCCGGTATCTATCATCTCCGATCGTGATCCGAGGTTTACCTCGAGGTTTTGGGGACAACTTCAAATCGCGTTGGGTACGAATTTAAAGTTTAGTACCGCATTTCACCCTCAGACTGACGGACAGTCTGAACGCACAATTCAGACTTTGGAGGACATGCTGCGTGCGTGCATGATGGACTGGAAGGGAGAATGGGATTCTCATACCAGTCTGGCCGAATTCGCGTACAACAACAGTTACCACGCTAGCATCGGGATGGCCCCTTACGAGGCCTTGTATGGAAAGCCCTGTCGTTCGCCCCTCTACTGGGACGAGGTTGGCGAGCGAAGGATGGAATCTCCTATAGTGCTACAACACTACACTCAGCAGGTGCAGATGATTCGAGAGCGACTCCGTACTGCACAGAGTCGGCAGAAAAGTTACGCAGATCGTCGTCGTCGAGAGCTCACCTTCTCGATAGGAGATATGGTTTTTGTTAAGGTATCTCCCACAAAGAGCGTTTTTCGTTTTGGGAAAAAGGGAAAGCTAAGCCCTAGATTTGTCGGACCGTTCGAGATCCTGGAACGGATTGGTGAAGCAGCTTATCGTGTGGCTTTACCTCCTCAGTACGCTCAGATCCATAACGTTTTTCACGTATCCATGCTTCGGAAATACGTTCACGACCCATCACACATCATCCATTATGATGATGTAGACATTCAGAAGGATTTGTCTTTTGAGGAAAGACCAGTCGAGATCATTGATCGTCGAGATCAAGTGCTTCGATCTAAGACAATATCTCTTGTAAAGGTCCGTTGGAAACACCATGGAATAGTGGAATGTACTTAGGAGCCTGACTCTGCTATCAGGGAGAAATACCCTGACTTGTACCTTGATCGTTAAGTTCAATTTAATTTCGAGGACGAAATTATTTTAAGGAGGGTTGGATGTAAAAACCAGTTTAAAAAAAAAAAAAAATTTTAAAAAAAATATCGGACGCGGGTCGGGTCCAGACCCGACCCGGATCCAATCCGTGCCAGCCCCTCGAAAACCCTTTTTCGAGGGGACTGGCAGCCCACGGCAGGGGGCCTCTCCGGCGACACAGGGGGCAGGCCCTGTGTGCGCCCCCTCCCTATTAAAAGACGAGAGGGGAGAGGGGAGGGCCTACGAGCCTCCCCCGACTCTCTCTCTCATCTCTCTCCCCTCTGCTCTCTCTTCCCCCGACTCCATCTCCCTCTCCCTTTGCCGACGCAGGCCAACCCCCCCCCCCCCCCCCCCCCCCCCCCCACTTCACGGCGCCACCCTCCTCGACAACCACCTCCCCGGCGTCCTCCCTTCTCTCCAGCAGCCGCAGGTGAGCCCCCTCCCTCACTGTCTCCTCTCCTGTTACGGCAGGCAGGGGCCAAAGGCCCCTGCGACTACCCCCCCCCTCCTTCTGTTCACCTTCCGGCAGGGGCCATTGGCCCCTGCCCCCTTTTTTTTCAGTCCCGCAGGGGCCAATGGCCCCTGCCCCCCCTTTTTTCTCCACGAACGACAGGGGCCATTGGCCCCTGCCGCCTCTTAGATAGCCGCAGGGGGCCTTTGGCCCCTGCGCTCTCTCCCTTCTCTTCTGGCAGGGGCCGATAGGCCCCTGCTTTTCTCTTTTGGTAGGGGCCGATGGCCCCTACTCTTCTCCTTAAAAGAGAAGCAGGAGCCACTTTGGCTCCTGCCTCCCTTCTTTTGGAAAAAAAAACCCAACAGGGGCCATTTTGGCCCCTGCCCCTTGTCTCTTTTTCTGGCGAGCAAGGGCTCGGCAGGGGCCTTTGGCCCCTGCACTCTCCCCCATCCTATTCATTTCATTGGTAGGGGCCATCGGCCCCTTTCTTTTAAAGAAAGGCTGGCTCCTGCCCCACCTTCTTTTAACACCCAGCAAGGGCCTCGAAGGCCCTTGCCCTCCTTTAGAAATCCGGCAGGGGCCGATGGCCCCTGTACCCATCTCCTTTAAACGACATGGGTCATTGGACCCTACCCCGTTCTCTTTCGCAACGGTAGGGGCCAATGACCCCTGCTTTGGATTGCGGAGAAACTGAGTTTTCTCCCTATCTATATTTATTTTATGCATGCTAAACTACATACTTTTGCAGTGTTACGCAACGGAGCCCGTTCGCGCCCCGCGAACTAAACCGACGATCACTTACGTTCGTAGACAGTTTCATTCTCGCAATACTACAAGGTAGGAGAAGTTGCACAAGGACTTAAATAATTAAATCAAGCTTAAATAATTGATAATCGAAAGGACTTAATGATATATTTATATACTTATATGTATATAAGTACACTTTTAAATCAAGGACGCGGTTTCGCGATCCTTGTCCTTTGCTTTCGCATTTCAGTTTGCCGTCGCGCTTTGCGCCCAGGCTTTTACTTTCGTATTTACTGCTTATTGTCTTTTAATTCAAGGACGCGGTTTCGCGGTCCTTGTCCTTTGCTTACGCACTTTCTGTTTCTGTTGCCGTCGCGCTTCGCGCCCAGGCTTTTGCTTTCATAGTTACTACTTACTGTCTTTTAATTCAAGGACGCGGTTTCGCGATCCTTGTCCCTTGCTTTCGCAGTTCCTGTTTGCCGTCGCGCTTCGCGCCCAGGAACTTCCTTTTCGCATTATTATCTTTTGTTTCTTTTCCTTGCCATAGACTCAGTGTATTCGAGAGGAATACCTATTCCTCTTTCCACCCGATATGTTTTGGGAAAACCCTTGATCTGGAGCAAGACCAAGTTGTTGGGTGATAGGTTCCTTTGTGAAACCCATTACCAAAACCAGTGTCGTGACTTACATAGCACCCAGACACTGCGTCATCGGATGTCAGATTCGAGAAAATCACATGCCTTATGTTGGCAAGATTGTGTGTTGTTTCAAAAGATTTGATATGTTAAAATAGTTAAAAAAAAACATTATATCTTTGCGAAACACACTCCCGAGGCTCCTATTAAGGACTTGTATCCCTTTTCTCGTAAGCGTACTCCTAAAACATGCAAGACATGTTAGTACTACGACGATTGGATGTGAGAGTCTTATGACCTCGATTAATGCTTAGTGCAGGTTGTTGAAAACACATATAAGAGTGGGATCGCCTTCATAGGCAAGATGCTCGTTTCGGTCTAATGGACCAGAGCATGAAGAATGAGGCAACGGCTAAGAAACCCCGTCGCGCTCAATTCAACCTTGCTTCGTCAAGAGAGAGGACGAAGGGTACCAACTCCGATGGACAGTCCATTTATGGCTTTCAAAAAAGGGCAAAAGACCCGTTTTTCCCCAGTCATCGGAGGTTAGGGGGAGGGATAGGGGCTACATAAGTTAGCCTAACACTTCTGCAGAAGTTGGATGCATCCCTATCAGGCCTTGGGGACTTACTCTCTCGACCATCGATCGTCTCCATAGGAATAGGATTCAGTCAGACAACCGAGGTATATTAAAATACTTAACATAATGAACACTCGGCTTGGACTCGACTGTTTCGACTCACGTGCCATGTATGTACCCGCATGGTCGGTTATCAAGTAATAACTAAATTGAGCATGCACACCATTTTCAGTTTGTTGTACTTAGCTTATTCCTCCAGTCTATCTGCTTAGTTCGCTCGTTACTTCCTACTGCATAAATTATCTATGCCTAATTTAGTTCTTTCTGTCTTTGTACTCTCCTGCTAGTTTTTCACAAAACTAACCCATCTCATGGGTACAGGTGACGATTAGGTGCATCAGGCGATGGCGCGACTGCGAGATGATTTAAGGATCCACTGTTTCTGCTCGTAGTGTTTCTCCTGGACATTTTTGGTTTTTGATACGGTTTTCCCTTGAGGAAACCCAAATTTTGTACAAACTTGATACTCTCTTCAAATAGAAGGAATGGTTTCCTAAGTATTATTGCTGATCGTCTATGGTAAATCTTTGTTTTCTCGCTAACGTGCCCAAGGTTGTCAAACCCGTTCTTTTTCTTTTAAAAGAAATCGTTTTCGCTGATTTAGAAATAAACTCTGTAAAGAAAAAGAATTTTCCAACTATTTCAAGGAATTTATAAGGTTCGAAATTTTGGGTCGTTACATGATGAAACCCTATAGGTTCATCATGCTTATCAACCTGAGACAAAAAGTTGAAGATCCATAGAAAAATTATTGTAGCCGACCCATCTGTCAATAGGGTGTCTGATTCTATTCGAACTCCTCAGGTTTCCAACAGGCATATAAGTGTCTGATCCAGTGTGAGGAGCAGGGGGAGTACCTTTTTCTCTTCGCACATACACATACCCTTTAAATTTTTCAATAGGATGCGATTGTGGGTTTGCCCCTTCTTCAGTGTATGAAGCTCCACCGACTTGATCCCCAGATTGAGGTAAGCATGCTTGGCCTGAGTCAATATTATTTTGGTCAGCCGAGTTTGTTTCTTGAGTACACTGAGGTGAGCAATCACCATAAGTATCTGCAAATAATTCTGCATTCATCCACGGATGATAAACTTCTTCTCTGGGAATCCTTTGACTAGTATTAAATGATACATCTTCAAGATTGTTCTCGTCAAACACAACATTCCTGGAAATCTTAATACGCTTAGTCATGGGGTCATAGCACCGATAGCCTTTATAATCATCAGCATATCCCACAAATCTACATTTGGATGCCTTTGGTTGGAATTTGTTCCTGAGAGAATCATTAATATGAACATAACAAATGCATCCAAACACCCGCAGAGCATTATAATCGGGTTGAATGCTGAAAAGAGAACAAAATGGTGAACTATTTTGCAAAACTATCATAGGCAGACAATTTATAATATAAACAGCTGAATGGAATGCTTCTGTCCACAAACTAATGGGAAGATTACTGTCGTGCATCATGCTCATGGCCGTTTCAACAATATGCCTGTGCTTTCTCTCAGCGACCCCATTTTGTTGTGGCGTATGTGGACAAGACACTCTACGCTTTATTCCATTACTTTGGAGAAAATCAGTAAAATCCTTCGATGTATACTCACCACCTCCATCACAATGAAAATGCAAAATATTGGTAGAGAAATGGTTTCGAACAAAGGCATGAAAGTTGCGAAATATGGAAAATGTTTCAGACTTATGCTTCATAAAGAATATCCAAGTATAACGAGAGTAGCTGCCAATAAAGATGAGATAATATCTGCTGCCAGAAGAAGAGCATACGGGCGCAGGACCCCAAACATCTGAATAAACAATTTTAAAGGATCTTGAAGCTCTTTTATTTATAGAATCAAAAGGAAGTACATGACTCTTACGCATTTGACAACTGGGACACTTTTTATTACTGACCTCAAGGGCTAAGCTTGATTTAGGAATTAATTTGCTTGATACAAGTTTCTCAAGAAAAGAATAACTGCAATGACCAAGACGACCATGCCAAATACTTGGCTTATTACATTTGGAAAGACTAAAAACAGACTCAGGACCTGACTTAGATAACTCAGACTGAAAAGACTTAGACTTCAATAAGGGCTTCAAGACGGGACTTGTACGCGCAAGTGGATCTTCCTTGAAGATGTACATATTTCCTTTTCGCTCCCCTTCAGCGAATGTCTCCCTCGTTTGAAGATCCTTGACATACACAGAAGAGGGAGTGAATTCAACATAAGAATGTGTATCATCAACAAGTTTAGACACAGAGATGATGTTCTTTTTTATGTTAGGAGCATGAACAACATTTGACAAATTGAGAGATGATTTTGACAAAGGAATGATTGCATTACCAATGTGAGAAATGTGATGGTGAGATCCATCTCCAGTAACAATACTATTTTTACCAAAGTAAGAAACCGAGTTCGAGAGCTTACCAGCATCGCCTGTAACATGGGTCTCTGCTCCTGAATCAACATACCATGATCCTTGATCATTCTGTTTCAAGTGTAACCCAGACAGTGCGGCCAACAAAAGTTGTTTCACCTCCCCATCAAACTTGGTAACATTATCTTCCTTCTTGCTCTCAGTGTTTTGCAATTTGCCTTTATTTTGAGGATTAAACCAGCAATTTGCCTTGATATGTCCCTTTTTATTGCACAGGTAACATGTCGGGACAACTCTTTGAGTTTGGTTCTTCGCATTAGAGTTGAACGACATATTGGGTGTGGGAAGCAAACCAGGACCTGCAAATCTGCCATGACCTCTTCCTCCTCTGAAGCCATTTCCTCCACGTCCACGACCAAAGGAGAACCCAGTGGCTAAGACATCTTGGGAGTCAGATTGAGCACTAGAATCTTCAGCGATGCCTTTCAATGACATTTCATATTGTAGAAGTTTTGCTCGGAGGTCTTCAAATGTGGGAAGCACGGGCAAGCACAATAATGATGTCACCATTACATGATAATCTGGGCCTAAACCATTCAATGTCTGTTGCACTTTATCCTTGTCCGACACTTCACATCCAATAATGGCTAATTGATCTGTAATGGTCTTCATCTTATTCAAGTAATCCATGATAGATAGACCACCTTTTTTAAGAAGCTGGAATTCTCGCTTGAGGAATAAAACTCTTGCCTCAGATATCTGAGAGTATGTCTGTGTCAACTTGTTCCACAATTCCATCGCTGTGTAGTCGTCGGTGATAACAACTAGTACTTCTTGAGACAAGGTAGAGGTGATGTAGGCAATTAATGCGTGATCTTTTCTCATCCAAGAGACATAATCCGGGTTGCGAACACGGTGAGTAGGTACAACCTCCTGAGCGTTGGTTTCCTCCTTTGCAATGAATTCTGGTGGGACTGAAATTGATCCATCTAGATGACCAAAGCGTTCTTGGCTCCTGATAAAAGGAACTATTTGTGTAACGCCCCAAAATCGTGGACTTGAAACCTTTTATGAAAAGGTTGAAAGCTTTGAAATCAATCATTTTTCAGAGTTTAAAACAGGAGTTCAGCGGAAGATCAGGTTCAAAACAACAAGTCCCTAGACCTTGGGCACATTACAATCAAAAAGCAGATTCCCCCTTACAAACCGATTTGCAGTTTAAATATATATTTTATTGAAATGAAAAGAAGAACCACATTTTTGGTAATACAGTTTGAGAAATGCAGAGTTATAATCAAAAGAGATGCTTTCAAAGAAACCTTATACCGCATCTATCAAAAGTATCCCCAGGAGCGCAATGTCAGGAAAGGGCATTGCCTTGAATGCATCGCGTCATCATGCCATCGCAAACTGTCTCAACCTGTTCACCACCTGCCCATGAAAATGGGTCAGTCACACAACAGACTAGTAGGGGTGCAAAGGACAAGAAAGAGTAGAAGCTGCAATAAGTAAGATAAACGCTAGCTCAAGCAGAAACAAGCAAGACTAGCAAATCTAACCAAATGTGCTGTGGAGTAAGCAAAACTCTAGTAAAACAGATAGCTACGTAAAAGAGCAGGAAGGATCAGAGTGCTGAACAGACAACTATAGCAATCTCACAAATATAATGGGTGAAGAGTAACTAACTCTATCCACCACCAAGCAAAAGCAATTGCAAAAGACGGGTATTCATAACAACATTCGAAATAAATACAAGTACCATTATATGGTTCAGCCTATCGGTCAGCAGCTACATTAATCGTGAGGCACAAGCTATTGCATCACAAGCAATTTGTAAGCTACACAAGATAAGCAATCAACTAGTATGAGAAGCTAGTTATCACCAAGCACAGAACTGCGTAAGCAGTTTAACCAACAAGGGTAACACCTCGACAGGCGTACCTAGCTTAACGAGTAGCATACCTAACTACCGAGCTAACAAACAAGCAATCAATGCACGTCACAATATGCATATCTCAAGATCATGTGCATAAGTTATATCTTGTCTCATTACTGAGCAGGCCGTTGTGGGTACGCACAAGGCAAAACGTATAAACAACCGAGATCGATTCGGGGCTCCATTATGCTATGTATTTTATTATACCCCGAATGACTGACTGAGTCCGCTTCCTAAGGGGACGGTCTGTGACCAAGAGAGTAAATCCCCAAAGGCAAACAAAGGCCCAATGGATGCGCATCCGTACTTCTGCAGAAGTGGCCCGAAGGATTTCCCCTAACCTCCGATGACTGGGGAAGGTCGGATCTTTGCCCGAGATTGCCATATATGACTGTCCATCGGAGTTTTGTACCATCCATCCTCTCTCTTGATAAACCGTCCCGAATGAGCACGACGGAGGGTTTCTTAACCGCCGTCCCATTCTCATGCTCTGGTCTTTCAACCCAATCGAGCATCTTGCCTGTGAAGGTGCATGATTATTATTTAGGTGAGTTATACGCACCATTGCGCGTTTGAGGCAAGCACACAATTCACATCTTACTCACCGCAGTACGCATCGTAACTATTCACATATACAATCACGATAAAAAGGGGGGTCAATCCTCAGTGAGGGTAGAAACATCACTCTTGTGATCTCAAACACATGCCATTGCATGTTCGAGGCAGACATAGACCTCTCATCTTACTCATCGTAGTACGCAACGTACCTGTTCAAAAGTACAACCACGATGAGAGGGGTATGGATCTCTCGCAGGAAATCCCCATGCTTCTACTTTATAGAAGCCCGCAGTGAACTCATTCAGTTCCAACTGATCGTGCTCGGATCCTATAGACAATCGCGAGCAATCTGCCTATTAGGCGAAAATCAATATAATAGGATTAGCTTAATATGTCAATACACGCTTAGAGGTTACTATAGACCTCTCGATCTGCTCTCGTAGTCCAAACATATCGTACGTGACTAAGGGTACAACTACTAGAGGAGGAATATGGATCCCTCGTAAAAGATCCAACAATACCTTCACGAAGGAAGGCGCTACAATCATGGTTGAACCAGAAAGCCTAGAAACTAGGTCTCGTATCAGAGGTAAGGTAACTGCGATCTAGCGATGGCGCAAGTACATCGCTAGGATCCCTGCCCTACTCGTGCACAGGATCCTACACAAGATTATCTGTGTCATATCGAAGAGGCAAACTAAGGTTGTAACACATCTATCCCAAACACATCAATTTGGGAGGTCCGACCGCTACCTCTATTTTACAAGATATACATCTTGAAAATAGGTTTGCACCTAAGACGATGTCTTTTGGGAACTGAAGTGCATAAGTGCGTGTCGTGGCTTGTAAGCCAAGTGAAACGATATACACTATACATTCGAAGTTGCACTCAGGGAGTGTAAGCTGACAAGAGGCAAACTCATGCACATACTAATACAAAGGCAAAACGAGGGACAAGACTCGGTGGGCGAAGCCGCACTGCGAGGGTAGAACGCTAAAGCTCCACACGAGGTATGAGATCATACCTCGATCATCGTAACGCACAAGCAGGCAAACACGTAAGCAACTCGTGAGGTAAGAGATCCTATACTGACCACGCGAGTGTAAAGGACAACTCACGAGGCATGGGGTTGCACCTCGATAGATCAATAAGCGCAAGTAGGAAAAGGAGCATGCGACAAAGATAGGATACATGCACGAACAAGGCATATGCACGAAGCGCAACAACAAGGTAAAGACGAATACATACAAAAGGTAAGTGCAAGAGCAAGCACGACAGCACAGGAAAGTAAAATACGAAAAGTAAAGTAGAAGCAAAGCCATGGCGCATAAAGCGCAGGGCAACAAGTAAATACAAGAAGTAAAGTGCAAGAACGTAAAGAAGGACCAGGCATCCTGGAGAACAAGGCAAACATAAGCAAGTAAATGCCAAGGCGCAAAGCGCGGGGCAGCAGAAAAGTAAAGTGCGAGAAAGTAGGGAGGACAAGGATCGCGAAACCGCGTCCTTGAGTTAAAAGACATGGAATGTAAAGACAAGAATGAAAAGCCTAGGCACATATAGCGCGGCGGTGACAGAAAGGAAAGTGCAAGAAAGTAAAGAGGACAAGGATCGCGAAACCGCGTCCTTGAAGGTAAAGACATACGTATATATATTATACGTATACATATATCATTCTCTTTTAGTTATCTTTCTTATTTTAACATTTATCAGTTCATTGTCCTTTCACGCAAGAATCCCCTACCGTAAGGGGTTGCGGGTCCTCGTACGCATGCAGCGTAGGCAAACAAGAGCTCGAGCCACAGAGGGCGAGCTGGATCCACCGTTCAACCTGGAGATCTCAAAACATTAGCATATGCCGAAGGTAAACAAGAAGCAACAAGGTATTCAGGCCTCTTGCCTGCAGGAGGCAGATGCAGGAACTCTGCATCCTGCAGACAAGGGTGCCAGAGGCAGGGGCCTCAGCCCCTGCTTGGCAACAGTAGCAGGGAGCAGGAGCTCCCTGTCTGCTAGCACAAGGAAAGGCAGGGGAGGGAGCAGGGGCTCCCTGCCGCACCTGCAAGAACAAGGCAGGGGGAAAACACCCCCTGACAGAGCATGAGACAGGGGCGCAGCCCCCTGCCGGCAGCAAGAACAAGGCAAGGGGGCAAGGCCCCTTGCCGGAGAACAAACACTGAGATACTGCCTCCCCCTTGCTCGAAAACAGGAAAGCAGGGGGGGCTTCGCCCCCCGCTGGCACAACGCAGGAGGCAGGGGGGCCTCGCCCCAAGCCGGGAACAACAGAGGGTGCAGGGGGCTCCACCCCCTGCAGGAGAAACAACAGAAGGCACAGGGGCCTAGCCCCCTGCCGACAAACAAAAGAAGGCAGGGGGGCGAAGCCCCCTGTCGAGAAGCAACAGAAGAGCAGTGGGGCGAAGCCCCCTGCCGACAAACAAAAGCAAAGACAGGGGGCCTCGCCACCTGCCGGCACAATGCAAGAGGCAGGGGGACAGAGCCCCCTGCCGAGGATCAACAGAAAGGTGCAGGGGGGGGGGGCTCCGCCCCCCTGCAGAGGAAACAAACAGAAAGCAGGCCCCCCCCTGCCGGCAAACAAAAGACAGGGGGCAAAGCCCCCTGCCGAGAGGCACCAAAAGAGCAGGGGGACTCAGTCCCCCTACCGACCCACTGCAAAAAGGCAGGGGGGTAACCCCCCTGCCGACAAGAGGCGACAGGGGGCTCAGCCCCCCTGTCGACCAAGAGCAAAAGAAAAGGGTGGCAGGGGGCGGAACCCCCTGCCAAGAAGAGCCAACGACAGGGGGCTCAGCCCCCTGTCGACCAAGAAGAAAGGGAGGCAGTGGGGGTTAGCCCCCTGCCAACAAGTGGTGATGACAGGGGGCTTAGCCCCCCTGTCGATCCACCCTGCACACAGACGAAAAGAAGCAACGAAAAGGGGAGGGTTTTATACCTCAGAAGACCGCAACAATGGGAGGAGTCGCCGGTGTGCGATGCCGGAACGTGAGCATAGACGGGAGCAGAAAGAGGAGATCGGGGGAGGGTCGGCTGACGAACGTCGATCGTTGTCAGGGGGCAGGTCGTCGGAGCTCAAAGGTGAGAGGCGGAGAGTGGCGATAATCGCCGGCGCTCGGCGACTGTAGGGAGGAACACAGGTGCCCGGAGGCCACTGGGTCGCCGAAACTCAGAGGGGAGGCGAAGAGGTGGCCGCAGGGAGGATCGCCGGTCGTCGGCGGCGAGGATACCGACTGTCGAAGGTCGGCGGCTGAAGGGGAGACAACAAGGGGGAGGCGACGATTGGCAGCTGCTCGGGCCGTTGGTGGCCCCAGGGGAAGCGGCGGAAGCGAAGAGGTGGTGGCGGCCGGTCGGAATCGCTCGCCGGCGTCTCCGATCGCCGGCGGGAGCGTGATGGGGGCGGTGCAGATGAGAGAGATGGGGCGAGGGGTTTTGCCCCTCGCCCGAGACGCCTGTGACTTTTAAAGTCACAGGCTTCTCGAACGATCGAGAAGCCGGGTCCGAGTTCGGGCTTGGGTCCAGCTCAGATCCGGGTCCGAAACGGCGGACCGACCGTGACACGTGTCCGACACGTGCAGAGCATGTGTCTGACACGTGTCCGACACGGATTTTTTTTCATGTTCTTTACAATTTGCCTCTTCCAAGTCAGGAAATTGGAGTTATTTAATTTTTCAGAAACAAGTTGACTAAGGAAGTTTGATGACAAACCAGACTGGGATGGAAAAGAATCCATGGTAACGAGACACGAGAATATAAAATGGAAAGCACTCTAAGAAAGGGCAATCAAATGATTACTTAAAACTCAAGATAATGTAACTGTTCCGAATCAGTCCAGAAGAGAACTCACTATAACAGAACTCGGATCTTTTTTTTTTTTTCAGATCACGAGAATACTCAAATTATCAACTCAATATTTATGAATCAAGCCAAAGCACAACTAATCAACGTTGTGCATATTCAAGATATCAGATCACGTGAACAAGAGCCAGATCACGTTGATTAACTGAGTTTTCAGATTAATCAACAATGAATATTCAGATAAAGGAATGGGAAAACAAATCCAACAGAAAGAGAAGAAAGGAAAGTACGAGCAACGATTCAAGAGATATTGATTAATCATATTTGCAGATTAATCAGCAATAAAGAAATGAGAACAATTTTTAGAGAAGGAAGAAAGAAGAAATCGTGTTTTCAGATGAAGGAAAAAAGAGGAAATCACGAGTTTCAAGATAGGGTTTCAAATGAAAAACACGACAGTGCTTTAAAAAAAATTGGAAGAGAAGAAGAGAGGGTTTGAGATGAAAAACACGACAGTGCTTTCAAAAGAACTGGAAGAGAAGAAGGAAAGTTTGGGAAGAAGGAAAGTTTGGGAAGAAGGAAAGTTTCCTGGCTGAAATTAGATGATCTCTAAGGTCATACCTTTTTGGAATCAACACCGAGCCCTAGGTCCAACCATGCTTTGATACCATGTTAGATTCCTCCTGGGCTGATCTGCAAAAGAGGGAAAGGTGAGAAGAAAAAAGGGAGAAAGAAGATGAGACGCTGAGTCGATATTACTGCACAGGCTGACGATATTCTTTTTCAATGTGATATCGTGGCCTGGTTTAATCTATTTAAGCATTAGGTATTAGGTTATAATTTAACAAGTTACAAATTACATGCGTGCCCCAGTAAACACGTCAATAGGATTTCCCAGTTTGGGTCTGGGTCAGACCCAAACTGGGTCCAGCATACGACACTTAATACTGACACTTAATAAGCCCCTCTTTCTAACTATACCAAAACTGGACATCAAAAACCGTCTGACCTTTTTACCGGTACAACAGAATTTGAACATGTACAAGAACACCCCTTATAAATAATGTAATATACAAGAAGGGTTGCACGGATACTTAGTGATACAAAGTTGCACATTTCTCAACACCCCCTTAAACTTGGGATGATCCAAGAGGAATCATCTCAAATTTGGAGAGAAATGTCTTGAAATGAGAAGGTGCAAGACATTTAGTAAACACATCAGCAATTTTCTTTTCAGAGCACACATGCTCAAGTGAAAGTCTCATTTTCATATGCCCTCCTTATGAAGTGGCAATCTATCTATATATGCTTCATCCATTCATGGAATTCAGAATTCTTTGCTATATGAATGACACTCATATTATCATAATACAAGGATGTATTTCTCTGCGCAAGAACTTCAAATTCTTTAAATAGCCATTTGATCTAGATTATCTCTACTATGACTTGAGCCATAGCTTTATATTCTGCCTCTGCAGTAAACAATGCAACTCTCTGTTGCTTTTGTTCTTCCATGAAATCAAAGAGCTCCAAACAAAGAAGCAAAATCCAGTGGTACAATCTATCACATGTTGATCTTCCAAAGTTAGCATTACAATAGGCTCTAGGATATGTGGAAGATGATGAGAAAAACATGCCAAAATGCATAGTGTCCCTCACATATCGAATAATCCTCAGAACAACATGATGAACTGTCCTAGGAGAGCTCATGAACTGGCTCATTGCATGCGCTGCATAAGCCATGCATGGTCTAGAGATGGTCAAGTATATCAAGCTCCCTGGATCATCCAACTCAACTCCATCGGTGGACCTTAGCTTCGAATCATATTTTTGTAATTAGAATCTATACCATACAACTTCAGATATAAAGAGCTACCTTTGAGAACTCTTGAAGGCATGCAATTAATCTGATACATAGTCACAAATATAGGCGATATTTTGAAAATATAACAATAATATATTTGTAAATTAATATTTTGTAAATATCAAAAATTTATATATGTCACAATATTATCACTAATATCACAATATTATGCGTTACCTTTTGATTTGTACGTCTTTTTTGTATCTTAACTATGTTTTTCTTCTGGCTTTTGTATTTTTTACTTATTTCTTTCATTATATGTGTATTTTATTATCTAAACATGTTATTTTTTTTAATTTCTACTATTTTTATATTTTTAAATTTTTTTAAGCATTGAGTTTTTCTCGAGATTTATCAACTAAACCTATATTATCACGAGAAATTGCCTTGTTGAGATATAGCCAAGATATATTGCCATACTAGCAGCATCAACCCAATACACCTTAGGAACATAACTGGAAAACAAACGAGCTCCAAAAGTCTCCAGAACGTGTCTATTATTTCTTAGCGACATATAGCCAAGATATATTGCCATACTAGCAGCATCAACCCAATACACCTTAAGTTCATAACTGGAAAACAAACGAGCTCCAAAAGTCTCCAAAATGTGTATTCTTTCTCAGGGACACCACTCTGTGCAGGTATATATGAACAAGATCTTTCATATAGAATTCTTTTATCTTGTAGAAAGCTTTGAAACACATTGTTATGTGCTCTCCCCCTTAACCTTAATGCAGAACTTTAATTTTATTAGAGAATTGAGTCTCAATCATAACTCAAAATTTCTTGAAGATTTCAAAATGTTCATTTCTATTTTTTATAAAGAATATCCAAGTAAATTTTATACAATAATCAATAAAAGTGACATAATATGTAGATCCCCCTTTAGATGCAACAAGTGACGAACCCACACATCCAAATATACAAGATAAAAGGCTCTCTCTGACTCAACTAATCTAGACTTAGAAGGTAAAGCATGACTCTTGGCAAGTCTACAACTCTCACCTTCCTTTATATGATCAAACACAAACACTTAGGCTTCTCTAAAGCTATCAATAGACATAAAATTGTAACGACCACAACTTATCCTCTTAAAAATAATGATTTTTTTTAAGAACAATTGCGGAAACAAAACCCAATGTACATAAAACCTCTACACAATTAGACTCTGATTCGTGGTCGAATCTGATTCTCATATGAATATGTACACAGTTTATGATGCATAAACCTGTGCACAGTGAAACATGATTCATGGGTGAATCTGATTCACTCGTGAATCTGAACACAACATAAAACATGTACAAATCGTGTGAGCAGGCCTATGCACAGTACATGTACAGGTCTGATCCACGTATCAGTCTGTGTACAACAAAACCACACAAATCTAAAAAAAGAAAGGACTCGACAAATCTGAAGTTAAACACATGCATAAACATGAAATCAGCAGATTTGAAACTATAAATATGCATGAGCATGGAAATCGGCCAAACTAATATATATATATATATATATATATATATTCAGATCATGGAAGAATCGACATATCACAATTACATATGCATGTTCATTAACTCCTTAAATAGGTAACCATGTATATATATATATATATTTCTAATAAAATTGGAAATAAACATATATATATGTATATCTTTAAATCTAGATTTCCCTTCCTCCCCTCTAAACCTATGTTCAAATCGGTTTATACGATCCCCTTTCCCATGCAGATTGAGAGAGAAACCCGTACCTTAGTTCGGATGTGTAGAGAGATGGAAAAATCGTCGGATGTTTGATGAGAAGAATGGATTCTTCCTTCCTCTTCTTCTTCCTAATCTAACTGTCTGTATAGTGGTTCTCCTATTGGATGACGTTAACGGACACAAACCGCGATGCAGCTCAAAACACTACCTCCTTCTTCGGCATGATCAAATGCTTCTTCCTGGAGTAAATATGGTTCTAATACCAGATGCAAACTCAAGAATGCATGGTGAAGCCATGAAAGAAGCAGGAGCAAATGAGAAGGAAGAGTACATCATTCATTGAGAAAGAAACTGTCACGAAATCCGAGACACAAGAAATACTTAAAAAAACAATAATTTCATCAAACATAATGAAATCCAAATGCATTTGGCTAGATCAAACCATACATAGCCATGAAGAAAAATAAGGCATAAAAAAAGTCATTTTAGTATTGACCAAAAAACCTAATCTAACTTAAAGTATGCATTAGGTATACTTAAACCTAAATTCTAAAAAGTACACATAGAAAATACCTAACAACTAAATACACAAAAAATATACTTTGGTATACTTTGAATCAAGGTTGTAAGTATCGTATCGTAACCGGTATCGGTCAGTCCCAAAATAAGATACGTATTGTATCATAAAAAAAATCGTAAATTTTGATTTTTCTTTTAAATTCTAAAAAATCAGAAAAAATAGCAAAAATTCTAAAAAATCAGAACACACAAAACAATGATGAAATGCACAAAATGCAACCATAAAATCACACATTACATATCAAAACAATTCTGTGCTATGAATGACATGCATAAGACATCGAACATTAAATAATCAACATAATATGCTATAAATGGCAATCTCACTAGAAAAATGAAAACTATGAAATGATATGCATATTAAATAACGAATCTAAGCTAATAAGTCACAAGATTAATAATAATGTGTGTTTACATAAACAAAAACACTTTCTTAATGCTTAAAAAGTTTACATAACAATTTTTTTTAAAATTTCAAACAAGAATGAATTAGATAACGTCAATCATTGAGTATCATCGACATCATCTTCTTTTTTCTTGGAAAAAAATCTCTCTAGATCATTCTTAAGCTCTTTAGGGATGAATATGAACTAGCCCCAAGGGGCCTTATATGTTTTCAAAAAAAAGTTGAAATAAGTGCATTTAAACTGCATTTATAGCATATCTTAAGATACGCCCCTTATTGTGGTGTATCGTAAGATACAAGGGAGTATCGTATGATACATACCCGTATCGAGATACAGGTGTGTATCATATCAGAATACTCCATAGTAATGATATGTATCGTACCATATCGTACGATACGTACAACATTACTTTGAATACATGAAAAAGAGAAATGCAAGAGAAGTAGAAATACAAGAAAACTACTTCAGTACACCTTAATATACTTAGATATATACAAACTATACAAACAATATATGTATCTTAACAAAAATTGTTACAAATTTATATAGGAGTCGACCCCTCTTTCTAATTATAATAACCAAATTGGGCATCAAAGGCCATCTAACCTTTTGCTTGTTACAACAGAATTTTAACATGCACAAGAATGCCCCTTATAAATAGTGTAATATACAAGAAGGGTAACACAACTACTTGGTGATACAAAGTTGCACATTTCTCAACATCATGGATACTATGCATTATGCCTTGTTCTTCTTTGCTTCTTTAGCATTGGACTTCAGAGCATATTGTAATCATGACTTTGGGTGGGGGTACAGATTTTTGTATATTCTTATGAGACTCTTCGATATCATAAAAGAGTAAGAAGTAGCAAAGAGTTGCTTTGTCGACTGCTAAATCATACTATAGGGCTGAGGCACAAGTCATTGCTAAAATTATTTGGCTAAAATGGTTATTAGAAGATATGGAGGTAAAAGTCAGTAAAGTCATTGCCTTGCATTGTGATAACCACGTGCTATTCACATAGCTAAAATTCTTGAGTTTCAGGTGAGAACAAAGCACATAGAAATAAATTGTTACTTCACCCATAGAGCATATTTGGAGGGTGTCATTTCCTTGTCATACATTGGTTCAGCCCAACAAGTTGCTGATTGCTTCACTAGGAGTTTGCACTTTAAAGCATTTCAGGCATTCCTGTTCACATTCGAGTGATTGTAATCATATCATCTCAAGTTTGAGGGGGAGTGTTAGTGAGACTTGTGTAATATCATGTTGTGTGTTTATTGTATGCATAATAGATATTCTGTTATTCTTTATTGTTGAAGGGCAGTTTAGTCATTGTTCACCCATATAATTGTCAAGGTCTATCGATGTAAGTGGTATCTCTGTCCAGAAAAAATTGTAACCTAAAGGATGTCCCTTCTATGCTGCGTATTGGACTCATTTTGTATTCTAATGAAGCTTCTAGTCTATTCCTCTTCTCCTTATGCCATCTTCTATGCATACACCATGAATCTCTGAGTTTGTAGAAAACTCGTGGCCCATGTATAAGGAAAGATCATTTATCAAAAACACCTTGACAAAGGAAACATTTGTTGCTTTTATTTATTAGCTGTTCTCTTGTTTTTTCATTTTACATACTTTTCTCTGTTTTTTGAGTTCCCAATGACATAGTTCTGATGCCATTTCTGTTTGCAGAATAGTGATGATTTGGGTCTTGCATACGCCTTGGCAGCTATTTGTGATCTCTTGTCAAATATTGGTACTTCAACCACGTGCAGGATATTGGATTCCTCTTACTCTTCAGGCATCCATGCTAGTTTAGATACTTCCTTGTCGACCCAGCAACATCTGCTTATACTTTTAAAACAGTCCCTGGAAAGGGCAGTGAGTTTAAAGAATGCACGCTTGGTTGCTTTCAGTCGTCTTGCTCTGGCTAAATTTGATCTTAAGGTAATTTTGTTGTACATGTTTCAATTGATCAACTACGTGCTGCACCTCTGTATCCCTGACCATTTGTTTTGCTTGCTTCATTTTTCAAACTGTCATGTAGGTTATATTTCGTTCTCATGAATGACAAGTTCATATGATTATTTATTGTTTTACGTATTTCTTTGTGTTGACAATGTTGTGCAATGAAATATTTTCACTTGTCAAAAAATTTCTTTTAGCTGGTACTTGTACGTTTACTCATGTTAGAAAAATATAAAAATATACGCTGTTGACAATGTTAAGCTATTGCACATATCAGGAATTCATGTTTTCCTGTACCTTTGTGGCTAACAATTTCGTGAAGCTCTGAGGTGATAATTTATATAGACAATCTGAAATAGATGATGAAGTGACATGTTACATTCAGTAGTCTAGTTGGAAACTGTCTAGACATTGTTGTATGGTCTTATCTTTTCTTGTCCAAAATGAATTACAGTATACATGAATATATTACTAACACTTGATTGCTTACATGGCATCATTTGATAGTTGCAAGATATTTGATAGGTTATTTTCCTCGCTCTTGGAGATTGAGTTGATGATTGCAGGTGCTTTATCATTACCATATTCTATTGAGTTGCAGAGTAAATTTACTGCACCTAAATAGGTTTTGAATTCCATAAAGAGATGGCTTGTTCAGGTTTGTTCCTGGTTTATTGATGATAATTACTAGGATATGGGCGAAGGACAGCCTAAAAGTTCAGTTACTGATGCATCTCAGATTAGGTGAGACCAGAATGTGGAATTATGTCTTCATGAATGTCTTGATAGTGATTGAGTTAAAACTCTCACTTGATCTATTGTTAAGGGTTGGCTCTCTTCAGACAAGGCACTGCACCTAATTAGTTTCACATAATAATGGAGAACTGCAAAAAATGAACTTTTTGGCTAGGCTCCATCTATGCAACATTGGTGCTTCGTGTCAACATAGTGCGACACGGGCATAGTTGCAGCTCTGAGCCTGGAAAGGTGTGTTTTGCCAGGAATCAAGTGCGGACAATCTACACTTAACTAATTTTGCCTAAAGTTTAGACTCGGTCAGTGTTGATTGAGTCTAAACTTATCCAACTTTTTTCTTACGTAAAAGGGTGGGGATCAGAGGTTTTGGGTGATAACATCCTAATCACCTTCTTCCCTCTCTCTCTCTCTGTGACCATGGTTTGATCAGACTTGGGTTTGATTGAGGGAGAAGATGGATATATCTCATATGTTGGGAGTGGTCATTCCATTCTTTTGGTCAGAGTGGGCTATGATCAACCTTGGGTCTCATAAGACTCAAGTTTGATTCAATGTTGTGACAATCATATTCAAAGGTGTACTAAAACAGTCTAAGATAACAGCTGTATCAGACCATATCGTAAGATGCAACACCAAAAGATTTAGGCCCCATTTGGATGACCTTAGTTGTCAAAGGCGCTAAGTGGAGCCTAGGTGGGACCTTAGTTGTCATAGGCGCTAGGCGGTGAGCCCACTAAAAAGCCTAGGCGAGGCCTAGGTGGTACCTCAAATAAAAAAAACAAAAAAAAACATACAAATATGTAAACAAGCTACTAAACTTAATAACAAACATGTATACAACATAAAATCAGTCAACAATAAGCAATAACAAAACAAAATATGTCGTTGAACACTATAAGACAATTATATTAAATAACCTGCTCAATACATTGTCCAACACAAAACATTTAACAACACAGTACATTTAACTAAACATAAGTGTTCAAAAACATATGTCTATATATGAAAGTCATCTTCATTCTTCGGTAGCAAACCTCATTTCAATGATTTCCTTCGGTAATTGCATCGTTTAGTGGCTTGAGATGATGATGGCAGGTCATCTTCATCTTCTGAATCGGGGACCACCTTTGGCAACTTCTGTCCCACAAATGCTGCATGTACTTGTGTCTTTCTCTCATCATCTTTTTTAAGACTAGTAAGAAACTCAACACGAATATACGAAGGATTGGAGTTGGTATGCCCCACAACATGACATTTAAATCTATACAATCCTCCATGCATTATAAAATTACAAAAGTTACACTTTACTATTCCTTTGAGAGGCATCTTTAAGTCAACTGGTGAATAATATTTCAATGCAGGATCTTTTGGGAGGCATCCTTCAAGACCTCCACCCTCCATTGACCTCCTAGAACATGAATTAATAAATCTAATCACTACAAAGATGTAAAACTATGTAACTGATAACCATGTTAAAAAATGAAACAAAGAACAATTGAATAAATAAACCATGCTATTGATAACTTATAAAAAAATTAAAACATAACCAATTAATCACCAAATAAAAATATAGGCATACACATATTCAACAAATCTACACACATAATATAACTAACTTTAAGTGTATTCAAGTCTAAAATAGATAAAGAACCCCAACAAGTTTATAATAAGTTTACAAATAATAACTTAAATTTAATCCTTAGATGATGAACTTGAAAGTCCATCATCATCATGTGAATCATCTTCGACGATATATTGCTCTTCTTCTTCAGTTTCATTTGTAGAGCTAGCTGTTAAATTATGTACATAATCATATAATATAATATATATATATTATATATATATATGGTAATACATATACATATATTAATATATGTGTATATGTATATACTTATTATATATATAAAATATATATTTCTATTTGTTTAGCCGTAGGGGTAGTTTAGTCTTTTTCCCTGTTTTACGCACATTCACTTTATGGATGTGATTGTAAATTTGTTTTTATTTTCTTTCTTTTTGTTTTTTATTTTCTTTTATTTCTTTTATGTAAAGTACCTAAAGGTACCGTGGGGGGCCCACTAACATAGACGTTGGGCCCTTTCCAACGGTCACATTTGTGACCGTTGGAGGGGCTCCAACGTCTATGAGTGGAGCCCCTCCAAGGCCCCTCTTGTGTTCTTATAAATAGGGGTTCTCCCCTTTGTATTTCTTCATGGCTTTGAGTCAAAGCCCAAGTGCTCAATAAATTGATTCCATTATTTTTATGCCTTTGCACATTTGTGAGTTGTGCTTTTGTGTACAAGTGTTCTTGTTGTGCATTCGTGCCGGGTTTATTATCAAGAATATTAAGGTCTTGATCTTAGTATCGTATTGGAGATACTTTCACATGGTATCAGAGCCTCGTTGAAGGAGGAGGATCGTGCATCCCGTCACTTGTGAAGTACTTCGAAAATCGTGCCCTCAAGTAAGTGAAGTTTTGGAGTAAATCATCTACTTTGGGCAATATTTTAGAAGCAACTTTTGTCAAGAAAAGTTTGAAAAACTTTTAAGGTACGCTTTATTTTCTATCGTCTTACCTCTCTAATGGGTGAAAAAGACTCCCACTTCTCCCTTGGGTTTAAACTTAGTGGTTCGAACTACCATGTTTGGGCCGGCAATATGGAAGCCCATATCAAAGGGAAAGGCCTTTGGGGATACGTTTAAGGTTCCATATCGGAACCCGAACCCAAACTTTCTATCATAGAGAAAGGGGATATTAAGATTCTTGAAGGTGAAGATAGACAAAAGGCCCTAGAAGAATATTCAAAAAAGCATGATGAGTGGGAAATGAAGAACTTCAAAATTTTATCTTGGATTTTTTCATCCGTTGAAACCAAGATCAATGCCAACATCATTAAGTTTAAAAGGGCCTCCGAAGTTTGGTTGTACCTTGAAAAAATGTATACTTCAAGGGACTTATCTCACAAATATTATCTCCAAAAGAAAGCTTTGACCCTTCAACAAAATGATTTGTCTATTCGGGAATATTTTGCCGAACTATCATCTATTTGGGACGAGCTTGCTATGATCGAACCAAAATGGAGCGGAGAAGCTATTGAATTAAGACACAAGCAACTAGAGGAAGATCAATTCTTCAACTTCCTAAATGGTCTTAGACCCGAATTTGAGCAAATTCGGTCCTCTCTCCTATCCGCTTTCACATCTCCCTCTATTGAACATGTCATCACCAAGCTAAGTGGTGAGGAAACACGTATGGGGATTAGTAGAAATAACCCGAGTATCCTTGCTACACCTTCTCAAAGTGATTATGAAGTGGTTAATGCCGTGTCAAGACCCGAAATAATTTGAAAACCTACAAACCACCCCATTTCAAAAATCAAGGGCAAGGAGGAAATGATCGATCTGGCAAGAGAGACTATAACAAATTAACTTGCCATTTTTGTAAAGAACCGGGGCATATCAAACCCCTTTGTCCCAAATGGAAGAAATTTCTTGCCGCGGCTTTAGCATCCCGATCAGAGGAACGACCTTCGTCATCAAATGAGTCTCTTTCGCTTCAACAAATTATGGATGCTCTTCAACCTATTCTCAAAGGAGGCATTTCTGGAGCCGCTATGTCATCCTCATCCTCTCTCGGTAAGACATCTTGGCTCCTTGATTCCGGTGCTTCATTTCATATGACTCCAAGTCCTTGTTTTTTTCTGATTATTCTAAAAATTTTCTTCCATCTTTTGTCTCAACGGCGGATGGAACACCTCTTGAAATTAAAGGAATGGGCAATTTTGAAAAACAAGACTTCTTTATCCCAAAAATTCGTCTTATACCAAAACTAAACTTAAACTTACTTTCCGTTTCTCAACTCTCGGACCATGCGATATAAAGTTTTCTTCTGATAAATGTTGGATACAGGATCGCCAGTCCGGGAAGTTGATTGGGGAAGGCTCTAGGAGAGGAGACCTCTACTATGTTGATTTTCTTAAAATTCTCAAGAATCAATTTTGTAATGTTGCTCAAAACAAAGATATTCATGTATGGCATAAGAGATTGGGTCATCCCAACATTGTTAAAATATCTTATTTGCCTTTTATTAAGCATCTTTGTAATAAAAATTTTGTTTGTAATGAATGTATTCTTGGAAAAATGAGAAGTCTTCCTTTTCCTCAAAGATTCATGTTTACAACAAGACCTTTTGAAATTGTTCACTCCGATGTATGGGGTCCGGCTCCGGTGATATCTAAGGGAGGTTTCTCATATTATGTTATCTTTGTGGACGATTTCACTAGGTTTAGTTGGATATATTTTCTTAAACATAAACATGAAGTTTTCTCAACTTTTAAAACATTTCATATGATGGTTTTAAATCAATTCAATGGAAATTTAAAAATTCTTAGAACCGATTTGGGTGGCGAATATCTTTCCAATGAATTCAAAAGTTATCTTGAAAATTATGGAATTCTCCATCAAAAGTCTTGTCCTAAAACCCCCCAACAAAATGGGTTGGCGGAACGAAAACATAGGCACATTATTGAAACAATACGAACATTGCTCATTTCACAAAATATTCCGAAAAAACTTTGGGCTGAGTCTGCCCTTACATCTGTCTATCTCATAAATAGACTTCCATCTAAAAACTTGAACAAGATTTCCCCATTTGAAAAATTATACGAAAAAGAACCTGATTACAGCAGGTTAAGGGTTTTTGGATGCAAATGTTTTGTCCTTACTGATAAAAATGACAAACTCTCTCCTAAGGCCATTCCGTGTGCCTTTCTTGGTTATTCTGAAACTCAAAAAAGCTTTCGCTGTTATGATATTAAAAGTGATAAACTATATGTTTCTAGAAATGTAAGCTTCTTGGAAAATATTAGTGGTTTCGAAAAACTTGAAACTAATGACGAGAATATTGACTATTCATTTCTGTTTGATTTATTGACTGATGATGATGATACTAGTGATGATGAATCAAATCAAAATAACTTAAGTAATAATGAAACCCATTCTGAGTTCTCAACACTTCATCAACATATCAGTGAAGAACCACATAGAGATCCCATAACCTACTCTCATAGAGATAAGAATACTTTCAGAAGTGCCCTCGAAAGATATGATAATGAGTCTACACCTTCGAGTGAAGAAAACCTTCGTAGGACCGAAAGACTAAGAAGACCTCCTTCTAGGTTCATTTCATATGAGTCATTTTCGCCTAAATATAGAGCCTGTCTAAGCGCCATTTACTCTTACATAGAACCTAGGAACTTCGAGGAAGCACAAAATTGTCCGGAATGGATAGTCGCTATGAATAATGAACTTGAAGCTCTAAAGAAAGCAAAGACATGGGAGTTTCAAGACCTCCCTAAAGACAAGAAAGCAATAGGGTGTAGATGAGTGTTTAAAGTCAAGACTAAGAGTGATGGGTCCCTTGAGAGATATAAGGCCCGCTTAGTTGCTAAAGGATATGGTCAAAAATATGGGATTGATTATGAGGAGACCTTTGCCCCGGTAGCTCGGATGGTCACCGTCCGATGTCTTATAACCGTTGCCTCAATCAATAAATGGAACATCTATCAGATGAATGTTAAGAATGCTTTTTTAAACAGAGATCTAAACGAAGAAGTATATATGGATGCTCCTCCTGGAATGGAATCTCCTAAAGGAAAAGTGCTTCAGCTTCGGAAAACACTTTATGGTTTAAAACAAACTCCCAAGGCTTGGTATGATAGGTTTAACTCCGTAATGTTAGATAATGGTTTTTCATCCTGCTTTACTGATACTGCTTTGTTTGTTAGAAAATCTAATGCAGGGATTGTTATTCTGCTACTATATGTGGATGACATGCTTATAACTGGGAGTGATTCTAACGGGATTAAAAGCATAAAATCCATTTTAAAGGATAAGTTTGAAATGTCTGACTTGGGTTTCTTAACTTATTTTTTGGGTATTGAGGTAATATACTCTCATAGAGGATATTTTTTGTCTCAAACTAAGCTGACATCTAAGATTATTGACAGGTCAGGTATTACGGACGATAAAATTTGTGAAACTCCTGCTATAGTAGGAGCTAAAATGAAGATTGATGATGGTGTTCCTCTCTCCGATCCTACTCCCTACAGGCAGCTAGTAGGATCGTTGATGTACCTAAGTATCACCAGTCAGCATGCACCAACTTCTGTTCACATGGGTGCTAACTTACGTGTCGTGAGATACCTAAAGCACACTATTAGTAAAAGAGTTTTTCTATCTTCCTCTTCTGAGTTAAAATTAATTGCTTATACTGACTCTCATTGGGGAGGTGACCCAAATAACCGTCACTCCACCACTGGTTTTTGTGTATTCTTAGGAGACTCATTGATCTCATGGAGATGCAAGAAGCAACAAAATGTGTCTCTATCATCAACTGAAGCTGAATATCGTGCCATGGCGACTACTACCATGAAAATTGTTTTGATTCATTAGTTGTTGGAAGACATGAGAATCACAATTGAAGGGCCCACCAAGCTATGCTGTGACAACAAAAGTGCGATTTATATTGCTAAAAATCACACCTTTCATGAGCGGACCAAACATATCGAGATGGATTGTCACTATGTTCGGGAGGCGTACCTCCAAGGAATCATTGACCTTCCATATGTCACGTCCGAGTATCAGTTGACGGATTTTTTCACTAAAGCCTTGTGTGCTCCGCGTTTCAACTTCCTTCTTAGCAAACTCTCGGTCATCCTGCCCTAAGTTTGAGGGGGGGTGTTAAATTATGTACATAATCATATAATGTAATATATATATTTTATATATATATGGTAATACATATACATATATTAATATATATGTATATGTATCTACTTATTATATATATATAAAATATATATTTCTATTTGTTTAGCCGTAGGGGTAGTTTAGTCTTTTTCCTTGTTTTACGCACATTCACTTTATGGATGTGATTGTAAATTTGTTTTTATTTTCTTTCTTTTTGTTTTTATATTTTCTTTTATTTCTTTTATGTAAAGTACCTAAAGGTACCTTGGGGGGGCCACTAACATAGACGTTGGGCCCTCTCCAACGGTCACATTTGTGACCGTTGGAGGGGCTCCAACGTCTATGAGTGGAGCCCCTCCAAGGCCCCTCTTGTGTTCTTATAAATAGGGGTTCTCCCCTTTGTATTTCTTCATGGCTTTGAGTCAAAGCCGAAGTGCTCAATAAATTGATTCCATTATTTTTATGCCTTTGCACATTTGTGAGTTGTGCTTTTGTGCACAAGTGTTCTTGTTGTGCATTCGTGTCGGGTTTATTATCGAGAATATTAAGGTCTTGATCTTAGTATCTTATTGGAGATACTTTCACACTAGCTTCTTCCTCTTTTTCTTCCACGCTCACCACCTTCTTTCTTTTGTCAGACTTTTTCTTTCTTAGGTCTTTAGTGGCACACGTTCTTGCCCCCGTCTTATGCCTTATCAACAAGATATCATATAAGTGACATGTCATCTTCGAAGACTGCCTCATCTTCACTTGGCCACACGTCGTTATCATTGGCTTCTCTTAACACGATGGGGTCAAGATCTCTTTTGTTCATTCTTTCATCATATCTTCGCTTTAATCTCTGATTATATTGCACAAAAACCAAATCATTCAACTTCTTGTGCAAAAGTCAATTTCTTTTCTTTATATGAATCTGCAAAAAAAAAGTTCACATATATACAAACTGACAAATACTATTTAATAATTACTAATTAGTAATAAACAATATTTTACTGCTTCAAAAGTACTCTAGTTACGTTCGCAACTAGATGCATGTGAGGCCTAAGACTTGAACAACAAAGGTCTGGAGTTGTGGACAACCAATGACAAAAGAAATCCACCAATCCACTAAAAAAAATCAAATTAGATGTAAATAAAATATATAAGTTATAAAAATAATGTAAGCGAGGTATATAAAATTTAATTATCTTACCTGACGTTTGCACTTTTCTCTTCTTCTTTGCTAAGTCCATCCCGAAAGATCCACTAGTAGTTCTATATCTTATCAGTTGGTCTACTGGTGCATCTCGATGTACTTCACTTCGAACAAGACGATTGATGTAATCATATAAGCCATTCTTTATCTCCTCATTAAAATCAATATTTTCATACTCATAATATATGACTGGATTCAAATATAAGCCTGCTACAAACAAAGGTTTGCGCAATTGATTGCTCCATCTTTTATCAATTATCTCCCCAAAAGGCTATATCTTTCTTAATCATTGCGCAAATTTGCCTATTAAGTAAAATAATAATAAATAATCATTATAAAAGCTAAGTTAAAATTTAAAAACAAAATTTACAATTAGTAGAATACTAAAAAAATAACTTATACCTTGATTTGTTCCTTTGTACGGTCCATTTTCTCGTATATGTAACCCATAACAGGCTTTTCATTGCTATCAACCAATCGAAGCACGTCAATCAAAGGGGTCATTGTTCTAGGAGCACGACTCACTCTCTTCCAAAATTTTGAACTCAAAATCATGCTTTCACATCTTTTACCAACTGACGTTTTTGAAAAACTACTTTTTTGCCCAATCATCTCCAACAAACATAGACCTTAGGCCTTTTTTGCAATTATATATGCTTTCTAGAGTAAAAAATCTAGTAGCAAATATCGTCACTGCAGGCCTATGTAAGTCCCTTTGTGTGCGTGCTCTCATCATACTCAACAATTGAGTATGTTTGTATATGAATACTACCAATTATCTTGCTTTTTTAAAAATATTCTTCAACCCTTTCAATTCTCTTATATCTTCCAACATCAAATCTATACAACGTGCAACATAAGGAGTCCAAAATAAATGTCTTCTCTTATCCATCAACAACTTACCCGCTTTGACGTAGTTGGAGGCATTATCAGTAACAACTTGATCCACATTCTCCTCCCCAACTTCTTCAACATCATTCAACAATGTAAAAAGCAAATTTACATCTTTTACTTCATTTAATACATCAACCGATTTCACAAACATTGTTCTCAAAGGACAATTAACCACAAAATTAATAAGTGTTCGCCCTTTTGTATCAGTCCAACCATTTGACATTATGCTGCATATATATTTGGACCAATGCACTTTGTATTGGTCAAAAAACTCCTTTTTTTTCTTTATTTCTTTATTCAAAAGTGGTTCTCGCAGTTCGTGATATGATGGAGGCTTTATCCCTGGTCCAAATTGACCTATAGCTTCAATCATATTGTAAAATTAAGGTAATTTTGTTATATTAAAAGGTATTCCATCGTAATAAAACCACCTACTAATGTACTCAGACACTGTTTTTCTTTCTTCTTTTTTGAAGCGATTCTCTAACGGGGTTTGTTTGTTTGCTTGCCTTTCTCTGCTAGATCACTTCGGAAGTACAAATCCATAGGCCCTTTTGCTATTGATGGTCTCAAGCCGAATGTACTACTCGGATGCCCCTCCATATGCGAAACTGCAACATGTTCTTCGCTAAAATCAGAAGCTGATAATAAACTTTTACTTCTTTCATATATATTAACTGACTTTCTCTTATTTTTTTCATCACTCTTCTTCTTCGATTCCTCCATGTACTTAGAAAGTATTTGCTTGATTTATACAGTTATTTTATCACAAGCCTTCACTGCACGGTAAACATGTTATATTACAAAACCTATCCAAATATTATTAAGACTAATAGCCTGTTTAACACACAATTTAGAAGGAAAAAAGTTGATAATACCTTTTTTTGAAAGAGAGAGAGAGAGAGAGTACCTTTTTTTTTGAAATTCTTCTTCTTCTTCGTGCCCTAAGGGGAGAGAGTCGAATGAAAATGAAAAGAAAAGGGGTACGTCCAGGCTGCCTAGGCACCACCTTTGACAACTAAGGGTGGGACTAGGCGGACTAGTCGGTACCCTAATTAAAAAACTTAAAAACATACAAAAATATGTAAACTAACTGCTAAAATTAATAACAAACATGTATACAACATAAAATCAATCAACAATAAGCAATAGACAAAAGACATGTCGTTGAACACTATAAAACAATTATATTAAATAACCTGCTCAAAACAGTTAAGAATAAATGAACAATTGAACAAACAAATCAAACAGATTATAACTCAGAAACATAGCCCAAAAACAGTCAAACAGATTATATTTGAGTATATATATAAATAAAACACACAAACACAAAATATATATACTATACATATTAAATTAACTAAAACACAGAATATATATATATAACACAGAAAATAGACATATATGTGTGCATCAGCAGCTGCATGTGTGGGTACATGTGAAGTGTGAACTGTGAAAAAGAACAGTCAAACATGAATTACACACACAAATATATAACTCAGAAATATAACTCACAAACATAACTCAAAGTCAGTCAACCAGAAATAACTCAGAAATATAACTCACAAAACATAACTCGGAAACAATCAACCAGAAATATAACTTAGAAGTTGTCAAACAAATTATATATAAATTAAATTACACACACACACACACACACACACACATATATATATATATATATATATATATATATATGAAACACACAAACACAGTTACACAAAATATATTATAATAAAACCAAAAAGAAAAGAGAAGAAAAAGCAAAAAAAGGGGGGTCGAAGAGAAGAAGAAAACTGACAGAGAGAGTGAGAAACTGTGAGAACGGTAGAGAGAGAGAGAGGCATTACCTTGTTTTCTACCCAGGGGTAAAAAAAATTAAAAATATTAGTTGGACCGCCTATGCGGTCCCAGCCTAGGCGAGTTAAGCGGCGGTGCCTAGGCGAGTTAAGCGGCGGCGCCTAGGCGGTAAATTAAGGCCCCACCACCCAAACCCAATCTCCCAGGCGGTGGGGCTGCACCGAGGTCGCCTAGGCCACCAAGGCCTTTGACAACAAAGTGGATGACACATACGAAATTGTGAGTTTTCAACAGCCTAGGTTTTGGCAAACTCAAGTTTACCAAAACATTGTTAAAGATGTGCTTGGATGACAAAACTTTCATAAAGCAAGGTTTTTTTTGTTTTCTTCTGATTTTTCTGGTCACCAATGGCTAGAAAGCAATTGAACTGGTTTTCATCTTGTCAAACAACAACACGCTAGACATGTTTTGGCCTTCAGCTGAAAAAAAAGGCGTTCAACCATTTTTGTCAGCCTACCAACTGGAAAACCATCATGTTGGTGTCGTCCACACAGAAATGGCACCAACTAACTGTTTTATAGCCATAGGGTGGCTAGAATATGGCCGAAAATCCGAGGTTGTAGCCATTATATTTCTACCTGCTTTGTGGATGCAAGTAGACTAGGATGATGCTGTATGTGTTGGACAACACCATCTGATCAGTTTCTGGCCAAAAGAAGGCTGGATGGTGGCTGGTTTGAACAAGATACAGAAGGGCGTTGGGGCGGAGGGAGGGAGGGTTTCAGTGTGAGTGGAGTTGAGAGAGGCAGCACCAAGGTTGCCAGACTAGGAAGCGAAAGCGGGAAACAATATGGGTAGCAGGGCATTTTAAAATTTATAGGAAGCGAGAAGCGAGGAATAAAAAAGAAATCCATAAGAGAATTGAATGGGAATCAAAATAGAATGCAAACAAAGGCTAAAATAAAAATGACTAAACTTAAACTTCATGACTTTTTTATTTTAAAATTTATTTTTGTCAAAATCTAAAAAAGATGACTGCCAATTTAGAGAAAGCACATGAGAAGTGTGAGAGAAGGCACATAAATTTTTTGAAAAGAAGCGTGGAAGAACATTGAAGAAGCATGAACAAAAATATGGAAAACATAGATGAAGCATGGGAGAATCGAGATTCCCATCAAGTTTCAGAAGTGAGGAGTATCGTGCATCCAAAGCGAGTTTCCCACCTATCTAAGAAGCTTCCGGTAACTCTGGGCAGCACTTGATAGACTGGGTTTTCAAATAAAAAACATACTCTAGAATAGGTTTTACTGTAATTGTAAAATATGATTTCTGTAACATACTCTAGCTGAAACCAGCATCAGCCATAGGCTGTTTCCATAATTGGATGATAATTGTGCCATCCTTGATTTGATTTTAAGTACTGGATTGCATCTTAGATGTAAATACTGGCAGGGTATATTCAGTTATTATGGCATCATGATGATTTCCTTGTCTTGACATGTAAAACCTGCATTTTCATTTGATCATTAACTCTCTTAGATCTATCGTAGACAATGTTCGATGTGATTTGCTATCAAGTCCATCTAATGTTAAGGTTTTTCGTGTTACCTAGCATGCCTGTGAATCTATGTCACATGGGTGCGGGTGCGGGGATTCGGCACTTCCAAAAACCTGGGTGCGGGGGTGTGGCAGGGGCAAAAATGTAAAATATGTATATATATAAGGGGGTTCCGGGGTTCCGCCTGGTGCGGGTCCCGCTGCGCGGTCAGCGGGCGGGGGGGGGGGGTCCAGGGGGCGCTGCCCCTGGCGGGGGGTTATAGGCCCCCCCCCCCCCCCCCCCCCCGATTTTTTTTAAAATTCCGTAACCCATTTCATAGGGCAATTTTTTAAAAAAAAAAAAACCAAAAAAATGGACCGAAATAACCCTGGGTGCGGTCAACGCACCCAGGGTCGGGTTGACCGCACTCGGTGCCGCACCCGCGTCGACGCGGGTGCGGCACCCTGCTAGCCGAATCCCTGTGAATTGATACATAAGCAATATTGTAAACCTACGTTGCATTTGTAGTGTGCTCATGCACCTTTGCATGTGTTTGTGCATTCTTATACTGCTTCCCACTTGAAGCTGTGATTTAAAAGAAAATTTTAGCCTTGCCATTTGATGATAGTTTATATACTTTTCTTTCTTTTTTATTGTTTATATTCTTTTCTTTCTCCTTTTTGTGAACATCACTATCTGCCTTCAAAGTACCTTCATTATTATCTGGACTTGAGTGAGAGAATGTGAATCCAAACATGTTAGAGTAGCCTTATTTTTTCCAGTGGAGGATGCCATAGTTCAGTTTCATGGGAAATTCTGAAATTTGATGCCATCTGGACACATCCTGCCTCTGCTCTCCAATGGCTATTATATAATATTGTTCTTCTGGATTTTATATGGATATATTATTATTAAATTCTAAATAATGCTGCCTTCAATTGTTATTTTTTTTTCATTAGTAGTTTTTTCTGTTCCCAGCATATTAAAAGGCCACTGCTCTCCTTTGGTCCCAATGCTTCAACCAAGCTCAGGACTTGTCCAGTTAGTGTTTGCAAGGTGCTTCTCTTTTCCTATTTTACCATTTTGCTGCCTTAAAGGGATCTTTGTGATTACTCTGATATTCAACTGATAACTTCTCAGGAGCTGCGAATAAGTCCATACTTGCTCAGTGAATTTGGATCTGATGGTGTATCCTTGCCAATTGATGGATCTTTTTGTACATCATGGCTTAGAAAACTTGTAAAAGAGGGAAACTCATCGGTACTGTTGGATGAAGTTGGTTCTGGATGTAGCAATGATTCATTCAACTCTACTATACACCCAAGCTTGCTTCCTAGTTCTATGTTACAATTATCTGGTGCTTCTTATTTGATAAGAGCTACTTCATGGGAGCTGTATGGAAGGTATGTACTATACATTCAGATGAACATTGCCTCCATTCTTAAGCAAGTTTAAGCAGATATATGCGGCACCATTTCCATGAGCCCCACAAATCCATTGAGATCAATACTGATCAACATTTTGGTGTTGGTGTTGGGGTGGGCATTTTGCGGGCTTGTTCTCGTGGAAGGGGATCCATGTCCATGCTATGCAAACACTCCTAAGTGTTCTTTGTTTTAAGTTTCCTCGCACCGAGATTACATGTTCTGTCAGTTCAATGTATTGTAAAGTATTCTGTCTGTTTTAATGTTCTAAATCATGTGATTGTTGGATATGCTTATTGTGCTTGATTTTTTCTTTAGGTAATATCATAAACTTATTTGATGTTTTTGCACCCCTATGAGCAAGGAAGGGGAGATTCTAATTTAAGGGAGCATGAATTTTGATTGCTTTGTCATGCTCCTATTATCAAGCTCATTCAGAACTCTGGAGATACAATCTGCAATGAGTTGATGATGATAATTCTTTTTTTTACTTGTGATAGCTGAAAGTGCAGTAGGATCAAGGCAACGAGCACTAGAGGGGGGTGAATAGTGCTTTTAAAAATTGTCTGCGGAATTTTGAAGGATTTTGCAATTCGCAAAGCAAACATACAAAGAACACAATAATTTATCCTGGTCCGGTCTTTCCCGACCTACATCCAGTCTCCAAGCAAAACCCGCTTGAGATTTCCACTATCAACCTTGTGTAACCACAAGATCATACACACCAAATCCGGTCCCACTTTCAGTAACACACCTACTGAAAGCAAACAACTCCTTTAAACCAAGGAGTCCTTCCTTTTACAGAAAATTGAAATAAGTAACAACTTACAATACAACCTATGAGCCCTTCTTTTGAATGCAAATGAGATGCAATTGACTTTTGAGGTTGTTGAAATACTCTACTCACGAATTCACTATTTCTCAAAAGAATTTGAGTGAAAAACTGAAGTGAAAATATCAAGTGAGTGAGAAAATGAATATGAGTGAAAAACAAAGAGTAATTGATTCAAATTGATTGAATTGAAGTGCTTTTGAGTGTAAAATGCACTCATATTTATAGTTGAAAATTTCCATATGTTGAGGGTATGAAAGGGTGTCAAAACAGTCCATTTTGAACGATTAAAACGTTTGAAAAATGAAAAGACACACCTTTTTGAAGTTTCAGGAAAAACAACAAAATTAGTCGACTAATAGTTAATTATTAGTAGACTGACAGTTATCGTCGGTCAACTGATCTGTTTATCTCGCCGTTTGAAAATCTGAGTAGGTGGTTTAAGGTTAAACCTTCTTAGTTTGAAGGTTATATGAAATGTTTATTAAATATTGGACTTAGATGTAATTTATTATTTTGGACTCTCTCTATTTAACATAGAGAGAGCCCTAATGTTAATATATCGAGTTTCTCTTCATGTGCTGCCGTCTCTCTCTCTCTCTCCCTTCCTCCTCTCTCTCTCTCTAACCAGGGTTCAGTACATCATTCTACAACCTTGCTATTGCAGATGACGTGCAAGTTCTTGCTCTTTGTGTATGCCTTAAAGACATCCTCGTGGAGGATGCAAGAGGCATTTACCCCTCTCCCTCTCGCGACAAGAGTTCAGTCGGGAGCGAGCTACACATCCTCGTCTAAGGAGAAGGATACCTCGCAAGGATCCTGGCTCTTCGTGGGCGCAGTCCTGCAGAGTCGACTTGAGGTTCTAGGGAGCTGCGCAAAAGCATCAACGACTGCTCCAAATTGAAGCATTTGGAAGGATGTGACTGGCTCGTTCTGCTCGCCTTTTCGGCATATCTCGGGTGATCCCGATTTGGGGGTTCGAGCAAACTTCTTAGCGGGTGTCCTGTTGAGAAACCCGTATCCCGTCTATCGAGGCCGGTGTCGAGTCATGCGAGACATGTAGATACCCCGATAGCGGATATGATTCGAGAAAATCACATGCATAATGTTGGCACAAGGTACTGCTGTTTCAAAAGATAAAGTACAGTTGATAAACTTTACATCTTTGTGAAACACTCCTGTTGAGGCTTCTATTGAGGAGCTATACCCCTTTCATCCTAGAGTACTTGTAGTCGTGCACGACACGTCTAGTACTGCGACGATCGGATGAGACGGTCGTGCGACCTCGAACAACGCTAAATGCAAAATGTTGTAATCATATAAATGGCCTCACATTCGTCTTCACAGGCAAGATGCTCGAGTGGTTTACCACAGCATAGAATGGGTCGTTAGTTAAGCAACCCCTAACGTACCTATTCGCTTCTGGTTGTCTGTCAAGGGAGAGGACAGAGCGGTACAAACTCCAATGGACAGGTTGTTAACAACCACCCTACGGGCAACGATCCGGCCTCCCCAGTCATTGGAGTTAGGGGAAATGAGCTATATTAGTTAGCTCAACACTTCTGCAGAAGTTGGATGCGTCCGTGACACAACCTCCTTTGGAGAATCCTCTCTCGGCTAAAGCCGTCCCTTTGGAGCGAACTCAACTAACTATTCGGGTTATTGAAAATACATAGAATAACAGACGCCCGAACTAGTTTCAGTTGGTTCTACGTTTTGCCTGCGCGTACCCGCAGGTTCGTAATTATCGAAACATAAGGTCTGTTCACACTGGGTCGTTGAGTCGTGAGATTCGCTTGCACTACTGATTCACTTAAACTACTGCTTCGCTTGCACTACTAATTCGCTTGCTTGCTCGATAGTTCAGTATGCTACTCGTTGAGCTGTGCACGCCTGTCAAGGCGTTACTCTAGTGGGTTAAACTGCTTACGCAGTTCTTTGCGGAGTAATAAGGAGCTTCTCATACTGGTTAAATACTTATAATAATAGCATTATGTCAGTTGCTACATATTAGCATGTGACTTGCTTTATCCCTTGGTCGAACTGTTTGGTGCTTATTATAGCGTAACATTGGTTGGCTTGCATCTCTTATGATTGATGTGATTGCATACAACTCGTAATCTACGAACTGGTGGCAACTAGGATTGATGTGACCGCTTGTCTTATAAGCTGCTTACATATTGTGATATAACTGTTGCCGTATGATTGCTTATGAATGGCTTGTGATGTAATGGTTTATGTCTTACGATTAATTTAATTACTTGTTCATGGACTGAGCCATTTTATGGTAATTATATGTTTTACGAGCATTGTTATGAGTGTTTGTCTTATTCAGTTGTTTTGTTTGGCTGACGGGTAGAGTTAGTTAGTTACCCTTCGCCCATAGAATCAACTGAATTGCCATATTTGTGCGTTCTCATGTGTCGTTTACACATGCTTTGAGGGCTTATTTGCGGATTGCAATATTCCTTGTGGCAATAACACGATGCGTAGGATTATATGCTTCTACGTGAAGTGATACGATGCATGTATCACTGAGTGGGGTGTCTGTCGAGCACCTGATCTCCAAAGGATTATCTGCGAGGGCGTGTATGATCAAGAGCAGGTATCCGGCTAGAGTGGTAGATTCTCTGTGAGGATGTACACTGTCCACGAACGGGTAGCCGCAAAGACGGTGAACTCCTGTGCGGAAGTGTATGGTCTAAGACCGGGTATACCATGTAGGGCCGAATTCCTTTTGAGGTTATACATGTCCCAGACTAGGTGATCCGGGCGTTGATCTTGTTGTTTGCATTAGTGGCTATCGACCCTGAGAGCGGTCATTTGTGTGGATGCGTGTATCACAATGATTTTTATTGCATATGACATTTGTTAGGGACTGATCTCCTAAAGGTTTCGCTGTGAGGTTATACATTTCCCAGATCAGGTGACCCGACTAGAGTGCGAGATCTCTGTGAGGATGTACACTGTCCACGAACGGGTAGCCGCAAAGACGGTGAACTCCTGTGAGGAAGTGTAGGGTCCAAGATCAGGTATACCCTCTATGGCGGTAATTCCTTTTCCGGTCGTATATCTCTCGGACCGAACGATCCGACGTGGATCTTGTGTTTTTTTTTACCATAAAAAGTTATGGTGAGCTGTAACGATCTTCTGAGATTGTTTGTGATAGCCAACTATGAATTCATAGTTTCGGCTTTCTGTTTTAGCATGATTACATGCTTGACTCTGGTGTGAGAATCAGATCGTTAGCGATTTGAGTTAGTGATAGTGTTTTGGACCTTCTACGGAAGGGTGAGCTTTTCTGAGAAGGTATGACGCCTTAGTGCGTCATAACCGGTGACAGTTAGCCGCGTAAGACTTTGAGAGATGAGTATAGATTATGGTCGTTTTGGACAAAGCGTTGGTTAGAAGTAGCGAGTGACAAACTATGTCCTGGTGGTGATTAGATGCAAAGACCTCATTCTAGGAACGAGGACAAGCTTGTTGCGTAGTAGTTCACAGCTTATAGTCAAATGGATCGTATGCTGCGTTGGTCAGTTGAACTGCTTACTTGCTTTGAACTGCTTACTTGCTTTGCACTGCTGACTCGTTTGCACTATTCACCTGCTTGCATTGCTTAACTGTTTAACTCCATATCTGCTTTAAACTGCGCAGCCTACTGAATTAAATGTGCTTAATTCAGTTTCCTGTTAGTCTTTCTTGTGCACCTACTAGTTTTTCGCGAAACTTACCCATTCTATGGGTACAGGTAGTGATTAGGTACTCTACGGGCGATGGCGCGATTGCAAGATGGCTTCAGGACTTCTTCTTCCTGCTCTTAGCTCGCGTCCTGGACGCTTGGGTTTGTATCGAATTTCCCTTAGGATATCCGAATCTTGTCAGTTTTGGTTCTTTTAGCTAATGTGCCCAAAGTTGTCAGCTTGCCTTATGATTTATCAAAGAAAAATCTTCCGCTGATTTCATAAACAAACTCTGAAGGAAAGAGATATTTCTAGTCTCTTGCCTGTTTTTCTGAAAAGGTTCGCAAGTTTGAAATTTGGGGCGTTATAACTTGGTATCAGAGCTAAGGGAAGTAAGGATTCTTGACCATTGAGCATCCGCATCACGCTGTAAGTATACAATTTTTCTTATTTTATAGATGTTTTTAGCGTTGTTAAGCTAAATGGCTTGACGCGTTCTGCTTATGTACCAGCATTGCTGGGTTTTTGTGAACTACTCATGGTACGCATGAATAGTACGAATGTTTTTAGTTTCTTTTTCGAGCTTCCTGAGATTTTTGATCCTTGGTATCTCTTGTTTACTTCAAGGATGGTAAGGAACTCGAACGAAGATTCGGCTAACGAATGGTCAAATATTAGGTAAAAATGCCCTGGCTTGTATTTTGACCAATTTATGCAATAGAAATTTCGCGGACGAAATTCTTTTAAAGGGGGTAAGATGTAAAAACCGAAAAAAAAATTTATTTGACTTGGATTCGGGTCGGATCCGGACCGGACCGGACCCGAACCCAACTGAGGCACCGGCTCTCTTCTACTTGTAAAAGACGAGGCCGAAGGGGAGGGGAGGTTCTCGAAGCCCCCTTCCACCCCTTCTGCTCTCGTCTCTCTCTCCTTTTCGTCAGTTTCCTCGACTGCCATCGTCGGCAGACACAACCACCAGCGACAGCATCGCCGAATCCCCCCTCGTCGGCGACAGTCGCTCCTCTCCCTGCTGCGACCCCCCTCTGACGCTGCCGCCGCCGGCGACCACCAGGTACACGCCTTCTCCTTTGCTCCCCCTCTTTCGTTCGTCTTTCTCTCTCTCCCTCTTTCCCCCTTGTTTTTTCGTTACGCAGGGAGGGGAGGGTCGAACCACCTCCCTGCTCCTGTTTCGGCAGAGGAGGGGCTCGCCCCCTCCTCTCTGTGCCCTCTGTCAAGGCAGGGGAGGGGCCGAGCCCCTCCTCCCTGCCTCCTGTTACGGCAGAGGAGGGGCTCAACCCCCTCCTCTCTGTGCCCTCTGTCAAGGCAGGGGAGGGGCCGAGCCCTCCTCCCTGCCTCCTGTTACGGCAGAGGAGGGGCTCGGCCCCCTCCTCTTTGTGCCCTCTGTCAAGGCAGGGGAGGGGCTGAGCCCTCCTCCCTGCCTCCTGTTACGACAGAGGAGGGGCTTGGCCCCCTCCTCTCTGTGCCCTCTGTCAAGGCAGGGGAGGGGCCGAGCCCTCCTCCCTGCCTCTGTCACGGCAAGGGAGGGGCCGAGCCCCTCCTCCCTGCCTCTTGTTACCACAGAGGAGGGGCTCAGCCCCCTCCTCTCTGCTCCTTATTAGGCAGGGGAGGGGCTGAGCCCCCTCCTTGCTCTCTGTTATGGCAGGGGAGGGGCTGAGCCCCCTCCCTGCCCTTTCGTTCGGTAGGGGAGGGGTTGAGCCCCCTCCCTGCTTCGTGATACGGTAGGGGAGGGGCTGAGCCCCCTCCCTGCTCTTTGTTTTGACAAGGGAGGGGGTTGAGCCCCTCCCTGATTCTTGTTACGGCAGGGGAGGGGTTGAGCCCCCTCCCTACTCTTTGTTGCCGCAGGGGAGGGGGCCGAGCCCTCCCTGTGCCTCTCTTCGCGTTAGGTAGGGTCATCACCCCTGCCTTCGTTGTTTTTCGGCAGGCCGGGGCAAGCCCCCTCGCCTCGCTTTTCCCTAGCATCAGGCGGGCCTCCGTTCGTTGTTGAAAGGCAAGGTGCGACCTCCTGCTAACCCCTTAGTGGCTTGCAGGGAAGGGCCTCGTTTCTTTGCTCTTCTGGCAAGCAGGGCGACGCCTCGACATTCCTCGTGCCTTCATAAGGCAGGGGTGCAACCCTGCCTCCCCGTTGTTTGCTGACAGCATGTCAGCAGGGGCTCGTGGCCTTGCCCCTGCTCTTTGCGCTTATAGCAGGTGCGCATGTGCACGATGCCCCTGCTTCTGCTTCCCTTACGTCAGGACGACGTCAGTGCCCCTGACTTCCTATTTTGGTATTGCTTGCTAAGATCGTTACTTTTGCAGCTCGTACGACGGATCCCGCTCGCGCTCTGCGACCCGAGCCGCCAATCGCGTACATCCGCGGACGACAACAAGCTTGCAACTCTCAAAGGTAGGGGAAGATTGCACAGAAGACTTGGATGATTGAATTAAGTTCAATTAACTAAAAAGAGACCATTAAATAAATATATATATATATATATATAAAATATATATATATATATATATATATATATATATATATATATATATATATATATATATATTTATACGAGTACGCATTTAACTCAAGGACGCGGTTTCGCGATCCTTGTTCTTTACTTTGCCGTTGCGCATCGCGCACAGGTTTTGTGTTGCACTCCTGTTTACAGTTCCTTTACTTTGCCGTTGCTCATCGTGCAAAGGTTCTGCGTTGCACTCCTGCTTACCGTCTTTACTTTGCCGTTGCTCATCGCGCACAGGTTTTGTGTTGCACTCCTGTTTACAGTTCCTTTACTTTGCCGTTGCGCATCGTGCAAAGGTTCTACGTTGCACTCCTGCTTACCGTCTTTACTTTGCCGTTGCGCGTTGTGCTGGGGGTTTGCGTTGCACTTTTACTTACCGCCTTTACTTTGCCGTCGCGCTTTGCGCCTAGGCTCTTGCCTTTGCATATGTGTTGGTATTGCCTTGCTATTGCAGATGACGTACAGATTCTTGCTCTTTGCGTATGCCTTAAAGGCATCCTCGTGGAGGATGCAAGGGGCATTTACCCCTCTCCCTCTTGCGACAAGAGTTCAGTCGGGAGCGAGCGACAAATTCTCGCCTAAGGAGAGGGATACCTCGCAAGGATCCTGACTCTTCGTGCGTGCAGTCCTGCAGAGTCGACTTGAGGTTTCAGGGAGCTGCGCAAAAGCATCAAAGACTGCTCCAAATCGAAGCATTTGGAAGGATGTGACTGGCTGGTTCTGCTCGCCTTTTTGGCATATCTCGGGTGATCCCGATTTGGGGTTCGAGCGAACTTCTTAGCAGGTGTCTCGTTGAGAAACCCGTATCCCGTCTATCGAGGCTGGTGTCGAGTCATGCGAGGCATGTAGATACCCCGATAGCGGATGTGATTCGAGAAAATCAAAGCATAATGTTGGCATAAGGTACTGCTGTTTCAAAAGATAAAGTAAAGTTGATAAACTTTACATCTTTGTGAAACACTCCTGTTGAGGCTTCTATTTAGGAGCTATACCCCTTTCATCCTAGAGTACTTGTAGTCGTGCATGACACGTCTAGTACTGCGATGATCGGATGAGATGGTCGTGCGACCTCGAACAACGCTAAATGCAAAATGTTGTAATCACATAAATGGCCTCACATTCGCCTTCACAGGCAAGATGCTCGAGTGGTTTAAATACCACAACATAAAATGGGTCGTTAGTTAAGCAACCCCTAACGTACCTATTCACTTCTGGTTGTCTGTCAAGGGAGAGGACCAAGCGGTACAAACTCCAATAGACAGGTTGTTAACAACTACCCTACGGGCAACGATCCGGCCTCCCCAGTCATTGGAGTTAGGGAAAAGGGGCTATATTAGTTAGCTCAACACTTCTGCAGAAGTTGGATGCGTCCGTGGCACAGCCTCCTTTGGGGAATCCTCTCTCGGCTAAAGTCGTCCCTTTGGAGCGAACTCAACTAGCTATTCGGGTTATTGAAAATACATAGAATAGCAGACGCCCGAACTAGTTTCAGTTGGTTCTATGTTTTCCTCCGCGTTCCTGCAGGTTCGTAATTATCAAAACATAAGTTCTGTTCACACTGGTCGTTGAGTCGTGAGATTCGCTTGCACTACTGATTTGCTTGCACTACTGCTTCGCTTGCACTACTAATTGGCTTGCTTGCTCGATAGTTCAGTATGCTACTCGTTAAGCTGTGCACACCTGTCAAGGCGTTACTCTAGTTGGTTAAACTGCTTACGCAGTTATTTGCGGAGTAATAAAGAGCTTCTCATACTGGTTAAATACTTATAATAATAACATTATGCCAGTTGCTACATATTAGCATGTGACTTGCTTTATCCCTTGGTCGAACTGTTTGGTGCTTATTGTAGCGTAGCACTTGTTGGCTTGCATCTCTTATGATTGATGTGATTGCGTATAGCTCGTAATCTAGGAACTGGTGGCAACTAGGATTGATGTGACCGCTTGTCTTATAAGCTGCTTACATATTGTGATATAACTGTTGCCGTATGATTGCTTATGAATGGCTTGTGATGTAATGGTTTATGTCTTACGATTAATTTAATTACTTGTTCATGGATTGAGCCATTTTATGGTAATTATATGTTTTACGAGCATTGTTATGAGTGTTTGTCTTATTCAGTTGTTTTGTTTGGCTGACGGGTAGAGTTAGTTAGTTACCCTTCGCCCATAGAATCAACTGAGTTGCCATATTTGTGCGTTCTCATGTGTCGTTTACACATGCTTTGAGGGCCTATTTGAGGATTGCAATATTCCTTGTGGTAATAACACGATGCGTAGGATTATATGCTTCTACGTGAAGTGATACAATGCATGTATCACTGAGTGAGGTTTCTGTCGAGCACCTGATCTCCAAAGGATTATCTGCGAGGGCGTGTATGATCAAGACCAGGTACCCGACTAGAGTGATAGATTCTCTGTGAGGATATACACTGTCCACGAACGGGTAGCCGCAAAGACGGTGAACTCCTTTGAGGAAGTGTATGGTCCAAGACCAGGTATACCATCTAGGGCGGAATTCCTTGTGAGGTTATACATGTCCCAGACGAGGTGATCCGGGCGTTGATCTTGTTGTTTGTATTAGTGGCTATCGACCCTGAGAGTGGTCATTTGTGTGGATGCGTGTATCACAATGATTTTCATTGGATATGGCATTTGTTAGGGACTGATCTCCCAAAGGTTTCGCTGTGAGGTTATACATTTCCCAGATCAGGTGACCCGGCTAGAGTGAGAGATCTTTGTGAGGATGTACACTGTCCACGAACGGGTAACCGCAAAGACGATGAACTCCTGTGAGAAAGTGTAGGGTCCAAGATCAGGTATACCCTCTAGGGCGGTAATTCCTTGTCCGGTCGTATATCTCTCGGACCGAACGATCCCACGTGGATCTTGTGTTTTTGTTTACCATAAAAAGTTATGGTGATCTCTGACGATTTTCTGAGATTGTTTGTGATAGCCAACTATGAATTCATAGTTTCGGCTTTCTGTTTTAGCATGATTATATGCTTGACTCAGGTGTGAGAATCAAATCGTTAGCGATTTGAGTTAGTGATCATGTTTTCGACCTTCTACGGAAGGGTGAGCTTTTCTAAGAAGGTATGACGCCTTAGTGCTTCATAACCGGTGACGGTTAGCCGCGTAAGACTTTGAGAGATGAGGATAGATTAAGGTCGTTCATGACAAAGCGTTAGTTAGAAGTAGCGAGTGACAAACTATGTCCTGGTGGTGATTAGATGCAGAGACCTCGTTCTAGGAACGAGGACAAGCTTGTTGCGTAGTAGTTCACAGCTTACGATCAAAGGGATCGTATGCTGCTTACTTGCTTTGAACTGCTTACTTGCTTTGAACTGCTTACTTGCTTTGCACTGCTGACTCGTTTGCACTATTCACCTGCTTGCATTGCTTACCTATTTAACTCTATATCTGCTTTAAACTGCGTAACCTACTGAATTAAATGTACTTAATTCAGTTTCCTGTTAGTCTCGCTTGTGCACCTACTAGTTTTTTGCGAAACTAACCCATTCTATGGGTACAGGTGGTGATTAGGTACTCTACGGGCGATGCCGCGATTGCAAGATAGCTTCAGGACTTCTTCTTCCTGCTCTTAGCTCGCGTCCTGGACGCTTGGGTTTGTATCGAATTTCCCTTAGGATATCCGAATCTTGTCAGTTTTGGTTCTTTTAGCTAACGTGCCCAAAGTTGTCAGCTTGCCTTATGATTTATCAAAGAAAAATCTTCCACTGATTTCATAAACAAACTCTGAAGGAAAGAGATATTTCTAGTCTCTTTCCTGTTTTTCTGAAAAGGGTCGCAAGTTTGAAATTTGGGGCGTTACATATTCTCTCCCAGAGTCGGTTCTGAAAATTTTAATGTTTCCATTAAATTGATTTTTAATCATCATATGATAGGTTTTGAAAGTTGAAAAGACTTCATATTTGTGCTTAAGAAAAAATATCCAACAATATCTTGTGTAGTCGTCAACAAAAATTACATAATATGCAAAACCCCCTTTTGATAAAACTGGTGCTGGTCTCCATACATCCGAATATACAATTTCAAAAGGTCTTGTTGTAAATATAGATCTTTGACAAAAAGGTATCTTTTTCATTTTCCTAAGAATACAATCGTTACATGTGAAATCACTTTTACATAGTTATTTAACAAAAGGTAAGTAAGAAATTTTTACAACATTTGATGTCCAAGTCTCTGGTGCCATACATTAATATCCTTTTGTTGGACGACATTACAAAAAAGGTTCTTTGGAATTTGAAGGGAATCGACATAATATAGATCTCTCCTTCTAGAGCCTTCCCCAATCAACCTCCCGGACCGGCGACCCTATATCCAACATTTGTTAGATGAAAATTTTATATCACACCCATGATTCGAGAGTTGAGAAAATGAAGCAAGTTTAAGTTTAATTTTGGTATAAATCTAATTTTTGGGATAAAGAACCCTTGTTTTTCAAAATTTCCAATTCCTTTTACTTTAAGAGATGTTCCATCCGCGGTTGAAACGAAGGATGGTGAGAGATTGTTTGAGTATTCGGAAAATGTACTCATACTTGGGGACATATGAAATGAAGCACCCGAATCTAAAAGCCAAGATGTCTTACCTGGAGGTGAAGAGGTTGACATGGAGGCTCCAGAAATTGCCTCTTTGAGAAGAGGTTGAAGTGCATCCACAATTTGTTGTAACGAGAGAACTCCATTTGAGGATGATGAGCACTCTTCCTTTTGAGTTTGGGATACGGTAGCCATAGCTAGCAACTTCTTCCGCTTTGGACAAATTGGCTTGATGTGTCCCGGTTCCTTACAAAAGTGGCACACAAGCTTGCTATAATCTCTCTTTCTGCCTTGACTATTCATACTTTGGCTTTGATTCTTGAAGTGGGGAGGCTTGTAGGTTCTTAAGTTGTTCTCCGGTCTTGAGACGACATTAAAACCTTCACTTTCATCATGGTTGAAAGATGTTAGAACACTTGAATTATTTTTGCTTATGCCCATACGAGTTTCTTCTCCATTTAGTTTTGTAATTATATCTTCAAGAGAGGGGGAAGTGAAAGAGGAAAGAAGGGAGGATTGAATTTGCTCGAATTCAGGTCTCAGCCCATTCAGAAAGTTAAAAAAGCGATCATCTTCTAATTGTTTATGCCTAAGTTCAATAGCCTCTCCACTCCATTTGGGCTCAAGCATAGCAAGCTCATCCTAAATAGACGATAATTTCACGAAATACTATCTAATAGTCATTTCGTTTTGTTGAAGGGTCAAGGCTTTTTTTTGAAGATAATACTTGTGGGATAAATCCCTTGAAGTGTACATCTTTTCAAGGTATTCCTACGTTTGAGAGGCTTTCTTGAACTTGATGATGTTGGTATCCTTGTCTCAACAGATGAAAAAATCCATGATAGGATTTTGAAATTCCTTATCTCCCATTCTTCACGTTTCTTACTATAGTCTTCAAGAGCCTTGGCTCTTTCTTCTCCTTCAATGATCTTTATTTCTCCTTGTTCCATCAATGTGATTTTAGGCTCCGGTTCCGGAATCGAGCCTTGGACATAGCCCCAAAGCCCTTTTCTTTTAATATGGGCCTCAAGAGCCTTGGCTCTTTCTTCTCCTTCAATGATCTTTATTTCTCCTTGTTCCATCAATGTGATTTTAAGCTCCGGTTCCGGAATCGAGCCTTGGACATAGCCTCAAAGCCCTTTTCTTTTAATATGGGCCTCCATGTTTCAGGCCCAAACGTAATAATTGGAGCCATTAAGTTTAAAACCAAGAGAGAAATGTGAATCTTTTTCACCAATTAGCGAGGAGAAATCAGAAAAAGAGATACGTACCACAAAAGAATTTTCGATATTTCTTGGTAAAAGCGGCTTCTAAAATATTGGATGAAGAGAAGAGTCCACACTAATTACCAAAATTTTGAGGGTACATTTTTCGAGGCACTCGAAAGAGGTGAGGAACCACACGATCTTCTTTCTTCAACCTCGCTCTGATACCATGTGAAAGTGTCTTTAAAAAGACACTATGATCATGACACAATGTTCTTGATGGAAAACAAGTGCACAATAAGAACACTTAGAACACTTGTGCACAAAGGCACAACCCACAATATCTCACAAATGCACTAAGACATAAAAAATGAATGGAAAACTTTATTAGATCACACATAGGCTTTGACCCAAAACCTTAAGAGTTACAAGGAGAGAACCCCTATTTATAACAAGCATAAAGGGGCCTTGAGGGGCTCCACTCATAGACGTTGGAGCCCCTCCAACGGTCACAAATGTCATCGTTGGAGGGGTCCAACGTCTATTTGAGTGGGCCCCCCAAGGCACCTTTTGGTACAAAAGGAAAAAGTAAAAAAATAAAAAGGAAAGAAAAAACAAAGAAAAGAAAATAAGAAAAAAAAAGAAAGATTACAATCACATTCACAAAAATGAATGTGCGTAAAACTGTGGAAATGACTAAACTACCCCTATGGCTAAAATAAAGAAATATATATATTTTATGTATATAAGTGGATAGATACATATACATATATATCATATATGTATATGTATCATCCTTTATATATATAAAATATATAAGATTACAAGGTTTCGGTAATATAATTTAACACTGTGATCTCCATTGCCGTGTCGTGAACCTTGCTGTGTCTTGTATATTGCTGTTGTGATCGTTGTGAATCTTGTTCGTGTGAACCTTGTTTGTGTACACCTTGTGTATGTGAATCTTGTTCGTGTATCTTGTTTGTGAAATACCGTTGCTGTTGTTCGAATGAACCATTGTTGCTGTTTGTGAATCTTGGAGTTGCTTGTGACACTTTGTGGCAGTCGTGGATTGCAACCTTACTATTGTTTCCATTGTCCCAAAGAAAACATGTTGCTTGAATTGGCCAACCTTCATCGATTTCGGTTTGGCTAAAAAACTTGTTTATTTGCTAAATTTGTGTTGTGAATGTTGTTGGGTCTTGGATTTAATATTTCATTGTGATAGTTCTTGTTTGAGTTCTGATTTGTGCCCGCAATATTGGAAACTTGACTACATTTTAAAAGAGTTTGGTTTTATGAAATTGTTTTCCAATTATCTCGTGATTGGGTAAATATCTCTCGTGTGTTGCTTCTGTTTTCTATTCAATCAGAGTTGGGTTTCAGAGGAAGGGATATTGAATATTATAGAAATCACTATTGTAAGTGTTTTTCTATGCAGGTCGAACTGTAATCACCCAAAGATAAAATCAGCATATAATAATCTTGTTTGTACTTGTTCACGTTTATGGTTTTCTCGTCTGTTTGACCCATTCTCGATAATTGGAGCGTATCTCCTTAGATATAGGTTCGATTTGTGCGTGCTCAGATTCGTTGGAAAGCTGACAACTTTTGTGTTCTGTTTGTCAGTAGATTCTGTCGTTATAGTCTCCGACAACGGACCCGAAGAGAGAGTACAATCATTCGGGTGACTGTATTTCTGGTGCGTTAGTTAGGTCTGTTCTTTTTATCATATGTCAGCTTCCCGATATCGAAAAATTACGATTTTCAAAGCATTAAAAATATATTTCTATCGTCTGCGTTTTCTCTGTTGACCATATTTTCAAATTCGGTGACCTACAGAGTCAAATTTCAGTAATATCAGTCATTGCCATATTTTCAAAATTTCATTTTGAAAGCTTCTGCGATAGAATAATAGGTTTGGTGTCTTGGTCGCTAATCGACTCGTGGTCGGTTTGCATCATTATTGGTATCAAAACTAGTTTAGGGTCTTTTTCTGATCCTAGTGTGTCCATGCATTCTCCATGGTGGGGCAAATGGGTGGTTGTGGTCGAGGCAACTACAACTTCGACAATGAAGCGTGTGATCTTCGATTTGAAAATCGCGACTTGTAGCAACAAGTTGAAGAATTGACTCGTAGAATAAAGAACTTCATCAGGGAGAGAAAACATCAATCCCATCATAGTGCTCACGGATCCCGAGGGTTTCATGATGCGAGTCAGTATGATTCCGATAGTGAGTTCGATCCACATATGCTTTCACATTCAGGTAAGAACATGGATCCGCCTAGGAGATCCAATTGGGAGCCTGGTCTTAAGTTTGAAATTCTTGAATTTAAGGGATCCAAGTGTAACGCCCCCAAAATCCTGAACTTGTAACTTTTTAGGAAAATTTTGAAAGCTTTGTAATCATTCATTTATCAAAATTTTAAATAGTAATTCTGCGGAAAATGGTGTTTTGAAATAACAAGTCAACGAACCTTGGGCGCATTATTTGCAAACCTTTCCTTTACACAACGGATTCGTAACTCCGTACATTCATTGAAACCAAATAGATTCAAAACGAGGTTTTAAAGTTTATACGAAAAGTGGAATTTCAAAGAAACCCTTTTACCAAATTACAAAAGATATCCTCAGAAGCGAAATGTCAGGGAAAGAGTCTAATCTTGATATCATCACTCCATCGTGCCATCGCTTGTTGTATCGACCTAATCATCACCTGTACCCATGAAACAAACTCAGATCGATAAAAAATCTGGTAGGTTCATAGATATAACAATTCAGAATAAGTCTAACACATGCACAATATCATTTGTGATATGCAGTTCAGAATAAGTAAAAACAAATGAGCATGCTAATCTTGTTTTTGTATTGTTTTAATTTTATCAGATGTCTCTGTAGAGTGAGCAAAATGGGCATGCTAACAAAAATTCAAAACCAAACTAATATATATATATATATATATATTGTTTCTTTCATGGTGTGCAAGTCAAAATAAGTAAAATGAACATGATAACTTTGTTTCGATATTAAACTGTCCTGATGGTATGCATAGGAAAGAATGTAGAAACAACTGAGACTGCCCGAGGGTTTGTTATGCTATGTATTTTGATACCCCGAACAACTAGCTGAGTCTATTCCTAAGGGGACGGCTAGTGACCGGGAGAGAATTCTCCAGAGGCATTCGTGGCAAGGGATGCATTCAACTTCTGCAGAAGTCTATGAGAATTACCACCTAAGATAATTTTTGGTAGCCCCGTCTCCTAACTTCGATGATTGGGGACACCGAGTCATTTGCTCGAGGGTAGTTGTTAACAACCTGTCCATCAGAGTTTTTGTACCATCCCATCCTCTCTCTTGACGGAACTAAGAGACGAATGGGTATGTCAGGTTCTATTTTAACTGATTACCCATTCTGCATGCTCTGGTCTTTCAAACTTAATCAAGCATCTTGTGAAGGCGATGATCACCATTTATGTGATTTCTATGTTGCATGCTACGAGGTTACCATAAACTTCTCATCCAATCACCGTAGTACTAGCATGTCGTGCATGTTTGATAGTACCATTACGATGAGAGAGGTATTGGTTTCTCATAAAGAAACCTCAACATTATTTAGAATTTTCAAAGTCCCGACTATCATCATTTATGTGATTTCATTTTATCATTGAGCTATTGCATGCTACGAGGTCACCATAAACCTCTTATCCGATCATTGTAGTACTAACATGCCACACATGTTTGATAGTATCACTACGATGAAAGGCGTATCCGTTTCTCAGAAAGAAACTTCAACTACCCGTGCTCTTGGCTGAGGGGATCTCAGTCATTTTCGGATATCAAACAAAAGACCGTACATACCTCTTAGAGCTACGCAGGCTTGAGGAAAAGACTTGGATGCAAATGAGCAACCGTCAGGTATTCGTTTTGCTTTTCAAAACCACACATATTCAAATACTGGAATCTCACAAGAAATTCCTTTTTCTTTAAAGTTTTGGTAGACATGCACGAATATAGGGTAAGGAAGAGTACGCAAAACTATGTACCTTACAAGATTGTATATATGTATGTATAATACATATATTACATAACACATGCCTGTGTGTTAAAATACATGTGTAATATATATATATATATATATATTGTCTAATATACCCAATAGGGGTATTTTAGACATTTCACAAGTACCCGATAGGGGTACTTGTTATTTTACTTTTATTTTTGTAATTATTTTACACTTTATTTTTCTCTTTTTTGTATTTTGTTTTTTGTCCACATAAGGGGCCCCACCATGGAGTCGATGGGGCTCCCAACGACTCCATGGGGAGCCCCCTAGGTGGCTCTTCTTTTAAGGCCATAAGGCCACCCTTCATCTCCTTTTGTGTATATATAGGGGTAAACCCCTCTTGTATTTTTCACTCTTGAGAGCTCTCTCTCTTTTCAATAAGAGACATTTATATTTTTATGTTGTGTTGTCTCTTGTGGGTTTGGTGTTACCCCTTTTGTTTTGTTCATTAGTGGATATTGTAAGTGCTTAACACACTCTTTGTTTTTTCGCATATTTCATTACATGGTATCAAAGCCTTGTGTATGCTCTTCTTCTTAATATAGCTAGTTGTGTAGCTATATTCTTTTGTTTTCTTGTTGTATCTCTCTTCGTTTGTCCTCTTGTGAGTGATTAAATGGAAGGGGAACAAAAGATTGATCTCTCCTTCAAGCTCAATGGCTCCAACTACATGATGTGGGCCGCCGCCATGGAGAACAACCTCAAAGGAAAAAAACTTTGGGGATACGTTATGGGCACCATTCCGGAACCGCTACTCCAACTCACTAAGATAGATGGTGATCAAGAAAAAGCTCTTGAAGGAAATGCCCGCATAAAGGCCATTGAAGATCACCAATCTAAAGTGGAAGATTGGGAAAGTAAGCATGCCAAGATTCTTGCTTGGTTCATGAACAATGTGGAACTCAAGATTTGCGCCAACATTGCTAAGTTTCAGATGGCTAATGAAGCATGGTTCTTTATGAAATGTACGTTTACTCAAAAAGACCTTGCTCGTCAATTCTTTCTTCAAGAAAAAATCCGGACTATCAAGCAAGAAGAAATGAGTGTAAGGGATTACTTTAGCACTCTTGGACCCTTATGGGATGAACTATCTTTATTAGAACCAAAGTGGGTTTCTAGTGTGGATGTGGAATTAAGGAGAGAACAAATGGAAAAAGAGCACTTTTTCCAATTTTTACATGGGCTTAGGCCCGAATATGAACAAGTTAGATCTTCCTTTCTTCATAGTGAAAAGAAGGCATCGTTATCATCATTGTGTATGTCTGACCCGATCCATTTATATAATGGATCGGGTCCAGACCCAGTTCATGTATTGTAAATTAACATTATGTAAAGGGGTATTTTCGTACCCTAGTGTTTTACACTTTATTTTAAATAGAATGAGAGGGCAGTCACGATGGACCGAACCCTCCTTCATCTGGAATCTCTCTCTCCCTCTCTTCTCTTCTCTCACTGTTGATTAGGGTTTCCTTCTTTCATGGTATCAAAGCCCAGCGTGAATCTGCGTGAAGAAAGCCCAGCGTGGATCTGCGTGAGCCGTGAATCTGTGTGAAGAAAGCCCAGCGTGAATCTGTGTGAAGAAAGCCCAGCCGTGAATCTGTGTGAAGAAAGCCCAGCGTGAATCTGCGTGAGCCAAAATCTGGGAGCAAATCCCAGCGTGAATCCATCAGCGTCAGCAGAGTGGATTTATCAGCCGTGAATCTCAAAGAATCACATCATCAATCTGTGTGAAGAAAGCCCAGCGTGAATCTGTGTGAAGAAAGCCCAGATTTATCAGCCGTGAATCTGTGTGAAGAGTATTGTGAACCTCAAATACCCAGCGTGAATCTGTGTGAAGAAAACCCCAGCGTGAATCTGCGTGAATCTGGACCTATCAGCCGTGAATCTCAAAGAATCACAACATCAATCTGTGTGCCTTTCATCAGTGTGCTTCTACCCAACAAAATCTGTGTCTAATAACATCAGGTTCCCCCTTTCCTTTGTGAAAATTCGATCCTCTTTCGCTCTGTGGTTTAATCCCTGCTGTTTTCTTGTTGTTTTTCCTACATTTAATCTGTGTTTTTCACTGCTACCTGCTAATCATTGTTAATCTGCCTCTCTTGATCTGTGATTTCCTTCCTGCTGTTTTTCCTTGCATTGAATATGTGTTTCCCTGCTACCTGCTAATCACTGTCAATCTGTGATTTCCTTTTCTACTGATCTGTATTTTTTGTTGATTCTAAAGAGAACTGCCTGCTAGTAGCCATCTGTCTTTCCTCATCTGAAATTTTTTTATGTTAGCCGAGTCCTTTGTTTTTCATACCTAAGTGTCAGTTCAAGCATATTCATCAAATGGAATTTACTCACGGGCAATCATGTCTGTCCTCAAGTTTTCTTGGTCAACTAGTCTCTGAAAAATTGAATAACTGCAATTTCTTAACCTGGAAAAGACAGATTATTACGTTTATAAAAAGTCAGGACCTCTCTGGTCATCTGGATGGATCGGTCCCACCGCCTCCAGAATTCCTTTCGCAAGAAAAGGCGGACGATAAAGGAGAACAATCTGTTGTTCTTCACAAGAATCCAGAATATGTTGCTTGGATGAAGAGAGATCAATCGCTAGTGGCATACATCACTTCAACTCTTTCACAGGAGGTCCTTATTGCTCTTCCTGATGATTGTTCGGCAAAGGAACTGTGGGATACGTTAGTTCAAACATATTCACAAATTTCTGAGGCAAAAATTATGTTTCTTAAGCGAGAATTTCAAATGCTGAAGAAAGATTCCATGTCTATTATGGAATACCCGAATAAAATGAAAGGCATCACAGATCAGTTGGCGGTTGTTGGGTGTCTTGTCAGTGAAAAAGATAAAGTACAACAAACCTTGAGTGGATTGGGGCCAGACTATCATGTTATGACGACAACCTTACTATGTCTACCAGAACTTTCAAAGTTTGAAGATCTTCATGCAAAATTATTGCAATATGAGATAAATCTGAAAGGTTCCTCTGAAACCTCTCATGGGAATTCCGGAACACAAGATGTGCTGGCTATGAGAATGAGTTATGGTCGAGGTAGAGGAAGTTCTTTTCGAGGAAAAGGAGGCCAAGGGAGAAATAACTATGGAGGTCGTGGCATACTCCCAACACCCAATGTCCAGGGACAACGACCCATTCCCACCTGCTTCCTATGCAACAAGAAAGGGCACATTAAAGCGAATTGTTGGTTTAATCCCCAAAACAAAGGGAAAGCTCCACAAACAGAGATTAAAAAGGATGGAGAAGTAAAAGAGTTACTGTTGGCAGCCTTGGCAGGATTAAATATGAAGCAAAATGACAAAGGAATTTGGTATGTCGACTCCAGAGCAGCTACTCATGTTACAGGTGATGTAGGTAAGCTCTTGACTCTTACACCTTATGTTGGAAAGAATAGCATAGTCACAGGAGATGGATCCCATCATGCCATCTCACATACTGGAAATGCCATTATACACATGTCAAAATCCTCTCTTAAACTTCCAAGTGTCATCCATGCTCCTAATATTCAAAAGAACATTGTTTCTGTCTCAAAACTTGTTGATGATGCTAATGCTTCAGTTGAATTTACTCCCTTTTCTGTTTATGTCAAGGATCTTCGCACGAGGAGGATATTCGCTGAAGGAAAACGATGGGGCAACATGTACATCTTCCAATAAGATCCTTCCTTCATTCATTCCAACTATTCATCCTTGAAGCCTCACCAACGTCAAGTCTTTGATTCTGATTTTATATTTACTGTTTCTGAAAGTAATAAGCCAAGACTTTGGCATAGTCGTCTTGGCCATTGTGGTCGTCATTTCATTGAAAAACTTGTCATGAATAATCTTATTCCTAAGTCCAGCCTGAGTTCAGAAGTCGTTGATACAAAATGTTCTAGCTGTCATCTATGTAAGAATCATGTTTTACCTTTTGCTTCCATTAATAAAAGAGCTTCAAGGCCATTTGAGGTCATTTGTTCAGATGTCTGGGGTCCTACTCCAATTACTTCTTTTTCTGGCAGTAAATACTATCTTATTTTCATTGATAGTTACTCACGTTATACTTGGATATTCTTTATGAAGCACAAATCAGAAGTTTTTGGATTGTTCCAGAAATTTCACTCTTTCGTTCAAAATCATTTCTCTACCAACATTCTTAATTTCCAGTGTGATGGAGGAGGTGAATTCTCCTCGAGTGATTTTGTTAATTTTCTTCAACATAATGGGATAAAGAGAAGAGTGTCTTGCCCTCATACACCTCAACAAAATGGGATTGCTGAGAGGAAGCATCGACATATTGTTGAGACTGCAATGAGCATGATGCACGAGAGCAATCTCCCTATATCATTATGGACTGAGGCCTTCCACTCCACAGTTCATGTGATAAATCGCTTGCCCATGAATATCTTAGAAAATAAGTCACCATACTTCTCGCTTTTTGGCATACAACCTGATTATCATGAATTATGTGTGTTTGGGTCTGTTTGTTATGTGCACATTGATAGCTCACTCAGGCACAAGTTCCAAGATAAGGCTTTGAAATGCAGGTTTATAGGATATGCATAAGATTACAAAGGGTACAGGTGTTATGATCCCCTGAGTAAGCGTGTCAAAATATCAAGGAATGTTATTTTCGATGAAATGAACTTTGCTGATCAGGATACTAATTCAACTATGGTGGATACTGATAACTCAAGCTCCAGCATTGAGGTATACTACCCATGGTTAAATTCAGAACTCTTCTCCAACGGTACAGTAGACTGTCTAGAAAATTGCAGTCAGAATGAGCCACATGAGGATTCAGCCAATGAGACTCAAACAGAGGAAACTGTCACATATGACTTGGAGCCAACAAGGTATAAGGGAATTGTGTACACTCGGCGAGAGAAAGAGCCCTCATTCATTCCTTGTACAAACACGGATCCATCTGGATCATCCGTTTCGCAGCAAATGGATATCAGAAGATCTTCACGAATTCGACATCCGCTTGACAGGTGGGTAAGTTATAAAAATTTTTCATTGGATTTTCAGTTATTCTTGACATCCATAATTAAAGAGGATGAGCCTCTTATGTTCTATCAAGCTGCGAGCTCTAGAAGATGGGTAGAAGCAATGAATGAAGAAATGGAGGCCTTACATGAATGTGGCACATGGGAGATTGTGCCTAGACCACTGAACATAAATGTCGTTGGGTCAAAATGGGTGTACAAGATAAAATATAAACCAGATGGGAGCATCGAAAGGTACAAGGCTCGACTTGTAGCCAAGGGATTCACACAAGAGGAAGGCCAAGACTTTGATGAAACTTTTAGTCCTGTAGTTAAGATGGGGACTATTCGTATTGTGTTGAGTCTAGCCATTAAACATGGATGGACATTGAGCCAACTGGATGTAAAAAATGCTTTTCTGCACGGGGATTTAAAAGAAGAGGTCTACATGGAACAACCCACTGGATATGTAGAACGAGACGCCAAAAAATATGTATGCAAATTAAAGAGAGCACTCTATGGTTTGACACAAGCTTCTCGTTCCTGGTTCGACAGTTTTTCTCTAGAAATACAACGGCATGGCTTTTCTAGGTCTCTTCTGGATCACTCATTATTCATTCACAATGAACAAAGAGTTACTACTCTTCTGTTGATATATGTAGATGATATCATCATCACAGGGAATTGTAAAAGCCACATTGAGCAAGTGAAGAAGTTATTAAATCAGAGATTTAAGATGAAAGATTTGGGAGAGCTGCGATATTTTCTTGGGGTAGAAGTTGATAACAAGAATGATACACTTACCCTTACTCAACACAAATATACGCTGGACATTCTCGGCAGAGCAGGCATGACAGATTGTAAGCCGTTAACAACTCCAAGTGTCATTCATCAGAAATTGAGTTCACAAGAAGGGGATATATATGGAGATCCCACTAAGTATCGCAGTTTAGTTGGCATGTTGCAATACCTGACTTTTACTAGACCCGACATAGTATATTCGATTAATCAGGTATCCCAGTTTATGCATGAACCTCGTGTGTCACATATGGAGGCAGTCAAACGTATACTTCGCTACCTAAAGGGTACAGTGGGTGATGGGCTGGTATACAAGGGCAAGGAAGAATTAGATCCAGGCGGGGGCCATGAGATTGTTACTTATGCTGATGCTGATTGGGCGGGTGATCTAGACGAACGACGATCAATATCTGGTTACTGCAGCTTCATTGGGCCAAACTTGGTATCCTGGAGCAGTAGAAAACAAAAGGCGGTTGCTAGATCGAGCACTGAGGCTGAATACAGATCGATGGCCACTGCCACGACCGAGGGTACATGGATAAGACATCTTCTGACTGAAATGGGAGAGCCGATTGCTCGGTCACTGTTGCTGTGTGACAATCAAAGTGCCATCAACATGTCATTCAATCCCATTCACCATAGTCGAGCAAAGCACATTGAAATAGATCAACATTTTATTAGGAAAAAGGTTGAAGACAAAGAGATTGAGCCCATGTATGTGTCAACTAAAGAACAAGTTGCTGATATCCTCACTAAAGGGTTAACAAAGGATAGATTTTGGTTTTTGAAGAACAAGTTGTTCATGGTCCAACACCATGCACAACTTGAGGGAGGCTGAAAAGAAGGCATCGTTATCTTCATTGTGTATGTCTGACCCGATCCATTTATGTAATGGATCGGGTCCAGATCCAGTTCATATATTGTAAATTAACATTATGTAAAGGGGTATTTTCGTACCCTAGTGTTTTACACTTTATTTTAAATAGAATGAGAGGGCAGTCACGATGGACCGAACCCTCCTTCATCTGGAATCTCTCTCTCCCTCTCTTCTCTTCTCTCACTGTCGATTAGGGTTTCCTTCTTTCACATAGATCTAAGCCTCTTCCCTTGGAAGATGCCATAGCCGAAATATGCCAAGAAGAAACTCGTCTTGGCATGATTAAAGGAGGAGATGATGTTTTGGCCGTGTCGAAACCCAACAACCATGTGAAAGCCTATAAACCTCCACATTTTGGAAGGCAAAATAATTATAATGGCAACTATAGAGAAGCCATTTGCCATCATTGCCAAGAACCGGGTCATATAAGACCTAATTGCCCCAAGTTGAATGAAGCACCTAAAAATGAGGTTGCTTTCGTTGAAGAAGCTACTCAAAAGAAAGAGGAAACTATCAAAGGGAAAGAGTCTTTTTCTCTTGCTCAACTATCGGAAGCACTACAAACTCTACTCAAGATACCATCAACCTTGGGTGCCGCCATAACTTCTTCCTCTCCTCCAGGTATGTCTTCTTGGATCCTTGACTCTGGAGCTTCCTTTCATATGACCCCTCTTGAAAATGAGCTTTTCCGATTTGTGTAATAACTATAAAAACTCCTATGTTTCAACTGCCGATAGTATATCTTTATAAGTAAAAAGTTTTGGAACTTTAAACTTTTCCAAAGATTTCTTTGTGCCAAACGTGAGAGTGGTACCTCAACTTAATTTAAATCTCCTCTCTATTGCTTAAATATGTGATCATGGATGTGAAATCTCCTTCTCAACTAAGGATTGCTCTATACAGGATCTCCGGTCCGGGAAGCAGATTGGGCAAGGCCATAGGAGGGGAGATCTCTATTACATGAGCAACTTGAAACTTCCCACTAACTCTTTTTGTAACCATGTCCAAGATAAAAATATTGAAATTTGGCATCAAAGACTTGGACATCCAAGTTTCTCAAAAATGTACTCATTTCCATTTGGAAAGAAATTTTGTAATGAGAAACTTTTTGTTTGCAAGAGTTGTATTTTTGGCAAAATAAAATCCACTCCTTTTTGCATATCGAACTTTTGTGTCCAAAAGACCTTTTAAGTTAGTCCATTCGGACGTTTGGGGTCCTTCTCCGGTCATGTCTAAAGGAGGGTACTCCTATTACGTTACTTTCATTGATGACTACACTAGGTATGTGTGAATCTACTTTCTCAATTTAAAATCCGAAGTCTTTGACTTCTTCAAAAAATTTCATATGATAGTCAAAAATCAATTTTCAAGTAATATCTCTACTCTTAGATCCGATTCGGGTGGAGAATATCTATCAAATGAATTTCAAAATTATGTAGAAGTAAATGAAATTTGTCATCAAAGATCGTGTCCTAGGACTTCTCAACAAAACGGTTTGGCCGAAAGAAAGCATAGACACATCATGGAAACCACTTGGACACTCCTTATTTTCAAGGAAATTCCAAAGAGTTTTTGGGCCGAATTCGCCTTAACCTCAACTTACTTGATAAATAGAATGATATCTTCATCCTTACAAAATACATCTTCATATGAAAAACTATTTGAAAGAACACCCGATTTTAATAGATTAAGAATTTTTGGGTATAAATGTTTTCTCCTTACACATAAAAGAGACAAATTATCTCCTAAAGCTATTGAATGTGTTTTCTTAGGATATGGAGAAAATTTAAAGGGTTTTAGATGTTTTGACTTGAAAAATAACAAACTCTATGTATCCAAAGATGTAACCTTTTTGGAAAATGAAAATGGTTTTGTGAAAACTAAAGATATTGACGAAAGTGAATATGCTTTTTTATTTGATCTTCTCTCCCAAGAAGATGAGACTCCTCAAGAAGAGGAAATCGCTAATGAGTCGTTGAATGACCTAGAGGATATTCCTCTTGACAATGTTGAAGATGAAAGTGATAGACCAATCCAAACCTATGTTAGGCGTGGTCAACAAGCTCAAATGAGCGCCTTAGAAAAATACTGTCAAGGATCCAACATAGAAGAAACCTCTTTAAGGAGATCCGGTCGAATCTCCAATCCCCCTAATAGGTTTGTCTCCTATGAGTCCCTAACTCCAAGGTATAGAGCGTGTCTAATTGCATTGCACTCATTTCATGAACCTTCACACTATAATGAATGAAGCCAAAAACATTCCCTAATGGGTTGAAGCCATGAGCTTAGAGCTTAGTGCCCTTAAAAAGGCAAAAACTTGGGAAATAACTTCTTTACCCACTAGAAAGAGATCGATTGGATGTAGATGGGTCTTCAAAATTAAAACTAAAAGTGATGGTTCATTAGAACGTTATAAAGCTCGGTTAGTAGCTAAAGGATATGCTCAAGAATACAGTATAAATTATGAAGAAACCTTTGCACTCGTAGCTAGGATGACCAGTGTTAGTGTAACGCCCCAAAATCATGGACTTGAAACCTTTTATGAAAAAGGTTGAAAACTTTGAAATCAATCATTTATCAGAGTTTAAAACAGAATTTCAGCGGAAGATCAGGTTCAAAACAACAAGTCCCTAGACCTTGGGCACATTACAACCAAAAGCAGATTCCCCCTTACAAACCGATTTGCAGTTCAAATATATATTTTATTGAAATGAAAAGAAGAACCACATTTTGGTAATACAGTTTTAGAAATGCAGAGTTATAATCAAAAGAGATGCTTTCAACGAAACCTTGTACCACATCTATCAAAAGAGTCCCCAGGAGCGCAACGTCAGGAAAGGGCATTGCCTTGAATGCATCGCGTCATCGTGCCATCACAAGCTGTCACAACCTGTTCACCACCTGCCCATGAAAATGGGTCAGTCTCACAACAGACTAGTAGGGGTACAAAGGACAAGAAAGAGCAAAAACTGCAATAAGTAAGATAAACGCTAGCTAATGCAGGAACAAGCAAGACTAACAAAACATGCTAGAGAGTATGCAAGGCTCTAGTAAAGCAAACAGCTACACACAAGAGCAGGAAGGATCAAAGTGCTAAACAAACAACTATAGCAATCCCACATATATAGTAGGTGAAGAGTAACTAACTCTATTCACCAGTCAAGCAAAGCAATTGCATAAGACAGGTATTCATAACAACACTCGTAATATATATACAAGTACCATAGGATGGCTCAATCCATCGACAAGTGATTACATTAATCGTGAGGCACAAGCTATTGTAGCACAAGCAATTTATAAGCTACACAGGATAAACAATCAACTAGTATGAGAAGCTAGTTATTACTAAGCAAGGAACTGCGTAGGCAGTTTAACCAAGGGTAACGCCTCGACAGGCGTACATAGCTCAACAAGTAACATACCGCACTACCGAGCTAACTAGTAAGCAAGCAATGCACGTCACAATATGCGTATCTCATGATCATGTGTATAAGTTATATCTTGTCTCATTACTGAGCAGGCTGTTGTGGGTACGCACAAGGCAAAACGTAGAAACAACCGAGATCGATTCGGGGGTCCATTATGCTATGTATTTTATTATACCCCGAATGACTGACTGAGTCCGCTTCCTAAGGGAACAGTCTGTGACCAAGAGAGTAAATCCCCAAAGGCAAACAAAGGCCCAATGGATGCGCATCCGTACTTCTGCAGAAGTGGCCCGAAGGATTTTCCCTAACCTCCGATGACTGGGGAAGGTCAGATCTTTGCCCGAGATTGCCATATATGACTGTCCATCGAAGTTTTGTACCATTCATCCTCTCTCATGATGAACCGTCCCGAATGAGCACGACGGAGGGTTTCTTAACCGCCGTCCCATTCTCATGCTCTGGTCTTTCAACCCAATCGAGCATCTTGCCTGTGAAGGCGCATGATTATTATTTAGGTGAGTTATACGCGTCATTGCGCGTTCGAGGCAAGCACACAATTCACATCTTACTCACCGCAGTACGCATCGTGCCTATTCAAATGTAAAATCACGATAAAAAGGGGGTCAATCCTCAGTGAAGGTAGAAACATCACTCTTGTGATCTCAAACACATGCCATTGCATGTTCGAGGCAGACATAGACCTCTCATCTTACTCATCGTAGTACGCAACGTACCTGTTCAAAAGTACAACCACGATGAGAGGGGTATGAATCTCTCGCAGGAAATCCCAATGCTTCTACTTTACAGAAGCCCACAGAGAACTCATTCCAGTTCCAACTGATCGTGCTCGGATCCTATAGACAATCACGAGCAATCTGCCTATTAGGCGAAAACAATATAACATGATTAGCTTAATGTGTCAATACACGTTTAGAGGTTCTTATAGACCTCTTGTCCTGCTCTTCGTAGTCTAAACATATCGTACATGACTAAGGGTAGAACTACAAGAGGAGAAACATGGATCCCTCGTAAGAGATCCAACAATACCTTCACGAAGGAAGGCACCACAATCATGGTTGAACCAGAAAGCCTAGAAACTAGGTCTCGCATCAGAAGTGAGGTAACACCGATCTAGTGATGGCGCAAGTACCTTGCTAGGATCCCCGCCCCTACTCGTGCACAGGATCTTAAACAAGGTTATCTAGGTCGTATCGAATAGGCAAACTAAGGTTGTACACATTTATCCCAAATACATCGATTTGGGAGGATCTGACCGCTATCACTTTACAAGCTATACATTCCTGAAAATAGGATCGCACCTAAGACCATCGTCTTTGGAGAACCGAAGTGCATAAGTGTGTGTCGAGACCTTTAAGACAAGCGAAACGATATGCACTATACACTCGAAGCTGCACTTAGGGAGTGCAAGCTGACAAGAGGCAAACTCATGCACAAACTAATACAAAGGTACAACGAGGGACAAGACTTGGTGGGCGAAGCCGCACCGCGAGGGTAGAACGCTAAAGCTCGACACGAGGTATGAGATCATACCTCGATCATCGTAACGCACCAGCAGACAACTATGCAAGCCACTCGTGAGTTAGGAGATCCTATACTGACTACGCAAGTGTAAAGGACAACTCACGAGGCATGGGGTTGCACCTCGATAGATCGATAAGCGTAAGCAAGAAAAAAAGCATACGACAGAGATAAGAATACATGCATGAGCAAGACAACTGCAAGGTAAGGATGAACACAAGAAAAAGGCAAGTGCAAGAGAAAGCACGACAGTACAAGAAAGTAAAGCGAGAAGCAAAGGCTGTAACGCCCCAAAAATCCAGGACTTGTAACTTTTTAGAATAGTTTAGAAAGCTTTGAAATCATACAATAATCAGAGTTTAAATAATACTTCAGCGGAAAAATGATATTTTTAAAATCACAAGTCGATGGACCTTGAGCGCATTACAGCGTAAACTTTCCTTTGTCAAATCCCGCACAACCATTGAAATCAAATGGTTTAGAAATGGAGTTTCAATAATTGAGAATTCGTTTGTTGAAACCAAGAAGAAGCTTACTAAACAGTTTTATTAACTCACGGTTTAATAAAAGAGAAATTTTGATCTCATCACGTCATCGTGCCATCACAGACTGTATTACCTATCCATTACCTGCCCATAAAATGGGTCAGTTTCGCTAAAAACTGGTAGGTGCACAGACATGACAATATTGAACATAATTAAGCAGAATAATTTAATATGTCAAGTAGACAGGCAATTATATAGCAATTTAATTTCAACAGATTCAGAGAGCAACTATCATGAGCACAATGCTAAAATTATTACAAGCATTTTACTGGCACAAGTAGGCTAACTATTACAAGGAAAGCACTGCACAAGAAAGTTAACTAGCAAAATACAATACTTCGTCAACCACACACACAATTCCACAAGTATTGAACCTGTTGTACCCTATAACTTCCATATGGGCATAACTCAACAAATTGTGTGATCAGATTATGTTTCGATATTAACTGGCCAAGCGGGTACGCACAAGGCACGACTCTAGAAACAACCTAGACTGATCCGGGGGTTTATTATGCTATGTATTTTATGATAACCCGGATAGCTGACTGAGTCCGCACCTAAGGGGACGGTCGGTGACCAAGAGAGAAATCCCCAAATATGAGCATATGCAGGTTATGCTCATATTTACCATAAATATGAGCATATGCAGGTTATAACCTGACAACAAGCAACTCTCGACTTGCAATGCCGCACATCGAGCGAAACGCACATAAGTAACACCCGAGGTACCAAAACCATACCTTGACCAGTTAGATAGGCAAACACATAAGGTCATAAGTAATACACGAGACACGAAGTCGTACCTCACTCAAAGGAAACGTGCAGGCAAAAATGTATGCAAGCAAACAAGGGCATATGTATTTCAAGAAATACGAAACCACACCTCAACTCATAAGCAACTATGCAAAATAATGATCGAAGAATGAAATTGTACATCGACCCATAGGAACGTACAGGCAAGTATATATGCAAACAATTAAGGGCATGAGTATTGCAAAAAGTACGAAACCACCTTCAACCACATAAGCAAATACGCAAATTAATACTCGAAGAGTACAACCGTACCCGAACTCATAATTATGCAGACAAGAAAATATGCAATGCAGAAGCAATATAAATATAAGTATATCCAGCATGGACATCTTAATTATTTTAACTTAATTAGGTTCATCAATTGCCCTTTGTGCGACTTTACCCTACCTTGGGATGTCGTGCAGCTGCGTACGCCTACGCGTGAGGATAATACGAGGGTTGAGCAGCGGAGCACGATCGGGACCTGTTGCGTAAATATGCAAGAGTGTTAAATATTCAATTATGTTAATATAATTAATGGTGCAACGGGGCAAGGGTAGAATTAGGCGAAGGCGACACCGACGACAACGGGGCGACAGGGAATGAGCCACTGTCAAAAACAGCGAGGCGGCAGGGGGTTAGCCCCTGCGGACAGCAACGAGGCGGCAGGGGGCCTACCCTTGCCGACAACAGCGAAGCGGCAGGGGCTGAGCCCCTGCCGACCGCAACGAAACAGCAGGGGCTGAGCCCCTGCCGACAGCCACGAAACGGCAGGGGGCCAGCCCCTGCCGACAACACGAGACGACAGGGGACCAACCCCTGCCTGCAGCATCGATGCGGCAGGGGAGGCAGCCCCTGTCGACAGCCACGAGACGGCAGGGCTAGCCCCTGCCGACAGCAACAAGGAGGCAGGGGAGAGAGGGAGAGAGCTCGGGACGGGGGGGGGGGGGGGGACAGGGGGACAAGCCTCTGCGTGCAGAGAATCAAGGGGCAGCAGGGGGGTTATCCCCTGCCCTCCCAGAAGCTAAGAGGCGGCAGGGGGGTGAGTCCCTGCCAGCCCAACAAAACAAAGGGCGACAGGGGCATTGCCCCTGCCAGCCGAGATAGGAAGGCGGCAGGGGCACTACCCCTGCGCGCCAAAACCCCAGAGGCAGCAGGGCGAGCCCCTGCCTGCCGGGAAACATGAAGCGGCAGGGGCATTGCCCCTGCCTACTGGTGATCTAGGGGTGGCAGGGGGACTGACCCCTGCCAGAAAAAGAGAGACCGGGGCGGGGGTGACAGGGAGGGCAACCGACCTCCCGTCGGTTTCCCTATCACCCATAGGGGTGAGGGGGTGTCGCAGGGGCCATTGGTCCCCTGCTGGCACTCCGGCGCACCCCCAGAGGGAAGAGGGGACGACAGGGGCCCCATAGGCCACCTGTCGGGCCCCCGATGGGCACAGGGAAGGTGGGAGGCCGCGGCAGGGGCTGTGAGCAGCCTGTCGGCCTCCCGGCGAGGTGACGGAGAGGGGGGTGAGGAAGAGAAGAGGGAGGAGGAGAAGGAAGTGAAAAGGGAGGTGCAAAGGGCGTACCTGGAAGGAGAGGAGGTGAGGTGGCTGGCGGTCGGCGGCGTGCGCAGGAAAGGAGGAGGCGTCGATCGGGGTTGCCGCCTGCAGGGAACGAGAAGGGGGGCGGGGCATCGATCCCCCCCTCCCGCAATGCTCTTAAAGAGCTCGGGGAGGGGCGACAAAAGGGGAAACCCCGATGGGTTTCCCTATCGGGCAGAAGGTGCGATGGGGGGGGGGGGGTGCGGCGCACAGGAGGAAGACCTCCTGTGTCGGGTTTTTTAAAAAAAAACCCTAACGGCGATGGGCTCGGGTCGGATCCGGACCCGACCCGGCCTGGGTCCGATTTTTTTTTTTTTAAACCCGGGTTTTACAAAGGCCATGGCGCATAAAGCGCGGGGCAACAAGTAAATGCAAGAAGGTAAAGTGCATGAACATAAAGGACGACCAGGCATCCTGGAGAACAAGGCAAACATAAGTAAATGCCAGGGCAACAGAAAAGTAAAGTGCGAAAAAGTAAAGAGGACAAGGATCGCGAAACCGCGTCCTTGAGTTAAAAGACATGAAATGTAAAGACAGAATGGAAAGCCTAGGCACATATAGCGCGACGACGACAGAAAGGAAAGTGCAGGAAAGTAAAGAGGACAAGGATCGCGAAACCGCGTCCTTGAAGGTAAAGACATACGTATATATATTATACGTATAGATATATCGTCCTCTTTTAATTATCTTTCTTATTTGAGCATTTGTCAGTTCATTGTCCTTTCACGCAAGAATCCCCTACCTTAAGGGGTTGCGGGTCCTCGTACGCATGCAGCGTAGTCAGGCAAGAGCTCGAGCCACAGAGGGCGAGCTGGATCCACCGTTCAACCTGGAGAGCTTAGATCGTTAGCATATGCCGAAAATACATAAGCAACAAGGCAGCAAGGCCTCCCTGCCTGCAGGAGGCAGATGCAGAAACTCTGCATCCTGCAGACAGGGGTGCCAGAGACAGGGACCTCAGCCCTGCTTGGCAACAGCAGCAGAGGCAGGGAGCAGGAGCTCCCTGTCTGCCAGGCACAAAGAAAGCCAAGGGAGGGAGCAAAGGCTCCCTGCCACACCTGCCACACCTGCCACAACAAGGCAGGGGGAAACACCCCCTGTCAGAACACGAGACAGGGGCGCAGTCCCCTGCCGGCAGCAAGAACAAGGCAAGGGGGCAAAGCCCCTTGCTAGAGAACAACAGAGATGCAGGGGTCAAGCCCCTGCTCGAAAACAAGAAAGCAGGGGGGGCTTCGCCCCCTGCTGGCACAATGCAGGAGGCAAGGGGGCCTCGCCCCCTGCCGGCTCAATGCAAGAGGCAGGGGGACAGAACCCCCTGCCGAGGAGCAACAGAAGAGCAGGGGGGGCTCCGCCCCTGCCAGGAACAACAGAGGGTGCAGGGGGCTCCACCCCCTGCAGGGGAAACAACAGAAGGCACGGGGGCCTAGCCCCCTGCCGGCAAACAAAAGAAGGCAGGGGGGCGTAGCCCCCTGCCGAGAAGCAACAGGCAAGCAGGGGGGCGAAGCCCCCTGCCGAAAAACAAAAGCAAAGACAGGGGGCCTCGCCCCCTGCCGAGCAAGCGCAAGGACAGGGGGACAAAGCCCCCTGCCAAGACAGAAAAAGGCAGGGGGAAAAGCCCCCTGCCGACAGATCCTCAAACAGGAAGGCAGGGGGGGTTTAACCCCCTGCCGACAAGGGGTGATGACAGGGGACTCAACCCCCTGTCGATCAACCCCAAAAAGGAAGGCAGGGTGTTTAAACCCCTGTCGACAAAAGGTGCCAGGGGGCTCAGCCCCCCTGTCGACCTACCCTGCACAAAGGAGGAGAGGGGAGGGTTATACCTCAGAGAACGACAGCGACAGGGGAGTCTGCAGGCTGGAGGGCCGAGGGCCACCGAGGAAGAGGAAGATGCTCGGAGGCTGCTGGGTCGCCGGCGCTGATCGGCAGGTCGTCGGAGGTCACCGCCCTCACAGCCCAAAGAGGGGGAAGAACGTGGTCGCTGGTGGCTGAGGAAGCTGGCAGCGAGTTGCCGGCGACTGAGGGGAGGGACGCAGGTGCCAGCGCCGTTGGGAAACCTGCCGGACCGAGGAAAGGTGGCCGCCTGCGTCGATCGCCGGCACCCGAAGACTGCCGAAGGCTGAAGGGTGGTCGAGGACTTCGATCGCCGACAGCAGCGAGGGTGGAGGGTCGGCTCGAAGGTCGCCGGACTGAGAGGGGAGGCGGCCAGACTGAATCGCTCGCCGGCGTCTCTGATCGCCGGCGGCAGCGTGAGGGGGGGAGATCGGAGCAGAGGAGAGAGAGAAGGGGCGAGGGTTTTGAACCCTCGCCCCAGACGCCTGCGTCTTTTTAAAAGACGCAGGTTCTCGAGAGTTCGAGAACCCGGGTCCGGGTTGAGCTCGGGTTCGGCCCGGATCCGGGCCCGACACAGGGGTCCGACCCTGACTCGTGTCCGACACGTGCCGGGCACGTGTCTGACGCGAGTCGGACACGATTTTTTTTTTCACGGTCTTTACAGTTAGGACTCTTATCGCCGTTGCGTCAGTCAAAAAATGGCCTATCTATCAACTAAATGTTAAGAATGCATTCCTAAATGGCGAATTAAATGAAGAAGTTTACATGGATCCCCCTCCAGGAGTATGTATTGGTAAAAATAAATTTCTCAAACTTAAAAAGGCATTATATGGTTTAAAACAAGCCCCAAAGGCTTGGCATGATAGATTGAGTAATATAATGACAAGTTTGAATTTTTGTTCATGTTATACTGACACTGCTTTGTTTGTGAAAAGTGCAGGGTCTTCAGTAGTTATTTTACTACTTTATGTTAATGATATGATCATCACTTTAGCAAGGAATTAATGATATTAAGAAAGTTTTAAAAGAAAATTTTGACATGTCTGACCTTGGTTTCTTAAGATATTTTTTAGGAATTGAAGTGGCTTACTCTTCTCGAGGGTACATTCTCTCTCAGATGAAACTTGCTGCTGACATTTGTTCCAAGTCTGGTATCTCCGATGATAAGAAGATAGAAACCCCTGAAGTCATCAATGCAAAGTTAAGATTGGAAGATGGAACACCTCTCGAGGATCCTACTTCCTATCAGCAACTTGTTGGGTCTCTAACTTATTCATCACTCGGCCAGACATAGCTTATGCCGTCCACTCTGTCAGTCAGTTTCAACATGCACCTACAACCGTGCACATGAGTGCAGTTTTAAGGATCGTCAGAGACATCAAAAACACCATAACTAAGGGAGTTTTTCTTTCCTCCTCCTCATCACTTGATTTAATTGCTTATATTGATGCGGATTGGGGAGGAAATCCCAATGACCGAGTCTCAACTACGGGTTTTTGTGTTTTCTTAGGTGACTCTATGATTTCTTGGAAATGCAAGAAGCAGCATAAAATATCCTTGTCCTCAACGGAAGCGGAATATCGTGCTATGGCCACTACAACCATGGAACTTGTATGGCTAAGAAGTCTCCTCAGTGATATGGGCATTGTCATCTCTACTCCTTTGAAGATGTGTTGTGATAACAAAAGCGTAATTTATATTGCAAGCAATCATACCTTCCATGAGCATACTAAGCATATTGAGATGGACTGCCATTACGTTCGTGATGAATACCTAAGAGGAACCATAGCACTACCTTACGTCACATCCGAGTACCAATTGACAGACTTCTTCACTAAAGCCCTTGCTGCTCCTCGTTTTTTGTTTCTCCTTAACAAGCTTTCGGTTATATCCCCGTAAAGCTTGAGGGAGGGTGTTAAAATATATGTGTAATATATATATATATATATATATATATATATATATATATATATTGTCTAATATACCCAATAGGGGTATTTTAGATATTTCACAAGTACCCGATAGGGGTACTTGTTATTTTACTTTTATTTTACACTTTATTTTTTCTCTTTTTTGTATTTTATTTTTTGTCCACATAAGGGGCCCCACCATGGAGTCGATGGGGCTCCCAATGACTCCATGGGGAGCCCCCTAGGTGGCTCTTCTTTTAAGGCCATCAGGCCACCCCTCCTCTCCTTTTGTGTATATATAGGGGTGAACCCCTCTTGTATTTTTCACTCTTGAGAGCTCTCTCTCTTTTCAATAAGAGACATTTATATTTTTATGTTGTGTTGTCTCTTGTGGGTTTGGGTGTTACCCCTTTTGTTTTGTTCATTAGTGGATATTCTAAGTGCTTAACGCACTCTTTGTTTTTCCGCATATTTCATTACACTGTGCATGTTACAGTGCGACAACAATATATAAAGCAATACTCGATGTGCGAAACGACACAACGAGCTAAATAAATGCGTAAGCAATGCATGAGGTACTAAACCGTATATCGGCTAAATAATTGCTTAAGCAGTGCATGAGGTACAAAACCGTATCTCGGCTAAATAAATGCGTAAGTAGTGCACGAGGTACGAAACTGTATCTTGGCTAAATAATGCGTAAGCAGTGCACAAGGTGCGAAACCATATTTTCACTAAATAAATACGTAAGCAGTAGCCTGTGCACGTGATAGCGCTGCGGTAAAGTAAATGACATAAAGCAAGACTTGATGTACGAAACCACACATCGAGTTAAATAAATTATATAAGTAGTGCACGAGGTACGAAACTGTACCTCGATTAAATAAATGCGTAAGCAGTAGCCTGTGCACATGATAGCGCAGTGGCAAAGTAAATGACATAAATTTAAATGGACAAGGATATGGGAAACTGTGTCCTTGAGTTAAAAGCACACACACATATATATATATATATATATATATATATATATTATAAGCTTATACATATGTTTTAGAATTGTCCTGCCATTGTCTTGTATGCAACTTTTCCCTACCTCGGAGATGGTCGAACTTGTTGACGATTTCGAGCGTAGGTCTTTAAAGGCTTATTCCTTGGTGTGCATACCGCGTCCGTTGCACCGATGGGGTGCACTAAAGGGTTCGTCGTACTGTGTAAATAACACACGGGAGCTTCTCTTTTAGAATTATGTGTGTGTACTGCGAGGGACTGAACCAAACCCTGGTTTGGGCCGCCTAGCTGAACAAGTCTCCGAATCAGAGTGAGCTGATTCAGGACCCTGGGGTTAGCCGGGCTCGACTGAGCCCGACCAGCTACGAAAGGGGAGGGGTTGAGCTGGGCTCGGTGGGACCGAGCTCACCTGGCCACGTGAGTCGGTTTAGCCCTGATCGAGCCAGACTCGGCTGAACCCCCAACTGAGTATCGCCCCATTCCGAAATATAAACAACAAGAGATAGACCAGGGGCGGGCTCGGCTGCCTGGCCGAGCCTGGCCCAATCCTCAGACGGGATCGAGCCTGGGCTAGGTCCCCTAGAGGCCATGGACCGAGCTCGGTCTGGCTGTCGGGCCTCACCCAATCAGTGAATGGGATTGAGCCTGGATCAGTCTTGTTTCGACAGGCGCGGAGACCGAGCCCAACAGTAAGAGGATAGGGCTGCGCCCTTGCCCAACTGCCATTCCGAGAAGGGAGGACAGGGGCCGCGCCCCTGCCCGCCAACTGGAAAAGAGAGGGAGGGCAGGGGCGTCGCCCTTGCCCGCAGGTCGGAAAAGACAGTGAGGGCAGGGGTTGTGCCCCTGCCCTCCGGCCTGACAGAGAAAGGGAGAGCAGGGGCTGCGCCCTTGCCCGTTGGTCGGAAAGCCTAGGTGATGGCAGGAGGGCACACCCTCTTGCCGACTGACATGAGAGAATGTGAGAGAGGGAGAGAAAGAGAGGGGGGCACGTACCTTCAGGGCACGCGTCTCCGGCGAGGGGAAGCTGGGACAAAAGGGGATCTCGACGGGGATCCGGTTCCAGTAAAGAGGGGTAGATACCAGAAGGGAGAGAGGAGGGAGCAGGATGTCACCGACACAGGGAGGTTTTCGGCTGTGGTCGGAGGTCACGCAGATGGGAGGGTATCAGGGGAGAGAGAAAGAGCGCATGGGAGGGAGGGGATCCCGATGGCAAAGAGGGACTTAGGCGGGGTTCTGTCGAGAGGAGTCGAGCAAGGGACAGGTCGCAGGGGGAGAGCGAGAGGGGCTCAACAAGTCGAGGAGGTCGGGTCCTGTCGGTGAGTCGAGGGAGCTTGGGTTGTAGTCGGGGTAAGAAAAAAGGGGGTATGCGTTCTCTTTTAAAAGAAAACCCCCTGCAGGGGGTTTAAGTAAGAATACAAGAGGGGTGGGGGGGGGGGGGAATGGATCCAAAACCTTTTTTTTTTTTGAAAAAGGAGTGTTACACCTACACTCCAGAGGAGTTCTTAGACTGGTTAGGTGAGGTTAGGGAGGTCTTATAATTCAAGGAGGTTCCTGAGAAAAAGAGTGGGATTGGTCGCCCTTAAGCTGAAGGGTAGCGCTGCTGCTTGGTAGAGGCAGCTTAAGCAGACCCGTATACATCAGGGTAGAGCGCCTATCGAGCATTAGGAGCATATGGAACAAAAGTTTCGAGCATATGGAGCATAGGGAGTTGTACCAGAGGTACCAGAACCTCAAACACAGTACAAAGTCTGTTGATCAGTATGCCGAGGAGTTTCATGATTTGATAGCTAGGAATTATATTTGTGAGAGTGAAGAACAATTGGTGTCTAAGTATATTTGTGGTTTGAGCTTTCATTTACAAAATGTGCTTAATTTTATTGAATGTTGGATTGTGTCAGAAGCTCATCAACGGGCTAGACAGTGGGAGAAGTCGTCGTAGAGAAAGACTAGAGTCAGTTAGCTTATGAAGAACACTAGTCGTGCACCTGTTGGACCGACTAGCAAGTTTGTTGCCCCATATAGTTATCCTAATGCCAATTCCCAGCCTAGGACAGTGAGTGAGGGCGCTTTTGGTTCATCCCAGTCTAGGCTGGCTAGTTCGGGTACCCCCATTAAGTGTTACACTTGTAGGAAGCCAGGTCATAAGTCGAGTGAGAGTAGGGGTAAGACCTTATTCACTGAGGGTACACATATGGAGGATGATTTAGGCTTTGATTCAGATTCTGAGCCTTGTTATGATATGGATGATGAGGAAGTTGATGTAATGGCCCAAAATTTCAACTTGTGCTTTCGAAAACATTATCGAAAAACCTTTTAAAGATTTAAAGTTTTCACTTAAAAAAAAAACGACAGCAGAAGACATTTAGAAAGGAGCACAAGTTAACAAATCCTGGGTACGTTAGCTGAAAACCATCATTTCACATGAACAACTACTTAAAGGAATTGAGGAAATAATAGATCATTAATAAAATCTGCAGTTTATTACAAAATGAGTATTTTTCCAATATCCAATAATTCTAAAGAAAAACTCCAAAACTCAGAGCCAAGACGCTAGCAGAAAGAAGATAATCTTGAGCCATATTGCACCACGCCATCGGCCGCCCGTGAAGTCCTACTCCTCACCTGCCCATGAAATGGGTCAGTTTCATAACAAACCAGTAGGGTGCACAAGTAAACAATATAGAATATAGCAGGATATGCATGAGATAAGCAATATTTCATTAAGGAAAATGGCAGTAACAACAAGTCTAACTAGGAAATAAGAGACTTAAGTCAAATATAACAATTCATCATCATTATCACTATACTACACAGGGCACACATAATAAGCAAAAACAACAACTAATGTAAATCTACAACTATGGTGAGCATGATATTAATTAAGTTCGGATATGTAACTGGCCTGTGGGTATGTACAGACACGGAACGTAGAAACATCCGAGACCGATTCGGGGGTCCATTATATCAAGTGTTTTTCTTATTAACCCGGATGGCTGACTGAGTCCGCTCCTAAGGGGACGATCAGTGACCAAGAGAGTAAATCCCCAAAGGCATTCGTGGCCCATGGATACATCCAACTTCTGCAGAAGTACCTGGGAGTTACCACCTAGGATAATTTATGGTAATCCCAATTCCCCTAACTCCGATGACTGGGGAAGCCGAGTCTTTTGCCCGTGGGGGTGGTTGTTAACAACCTGTCCATCAGAGTTTTTGTACCATCCATCCTCTCTCTTGATGAACCGTGAGGTTGATAGGGCACAACGGGGGTTTCTTAACCGCCGTCTCAATCTACATGCTCTGGTCTATCAACCCACTTGAGCATCTTGCCTGTGAAGGCGAAAAGTCACCATGTATGTGATTTCAACAATCTGCTGTAAGCATAATTCGAGGTTGCCACGACCTCTTCATCATAACATCGTAACACCAAGGTGACGTACTTGTCCTAAAGTACGATCGTACCCGTCTGAAGGTACGACTACGATGAGAGGGGAAACAATTACTATATTGCAGTTTATTGGGTTTAAATCTACATGTTTTGCTCTTGTTGGCTCATGAAGGAATACATCATTATTCTTATATGCTTCAATCAAGTGCTCAAAACACGCTTCGAGGTACTCATCGACCTCACATCCTACTCATCGTAGTATACAAGCAATACCTGTTTAGAGGTCCGACTACAATGGTAGGTCATGGGTTTCTCGAGAGACAACCCAACACCACATGGCATAATATATGCGGGCAAGCTAGTTTTCTGACCCAAGAACACCAAGTATAAAGAGTTATAACTAGCAACTTACGGAAAGACATTTACTTTATATTTATGCTTTTGAGCTCGGTAAATCATGCCTTGCACCAAGGCCCTTTCATCGACACTACTGTGCCTATACTCAATTTCACACTTCTTTCCACTGGTTAAGAAGTATTGGATGTGCAATTACGCAACCTACGAGGCTTGCTCGAGGGCGGCACTCAAAACAAGGTGTGATAGCAAAATTAAGCATCCATAGTGCGATAACAATAGCTAACAAGTACAGGAAAGCAATAACGGCAAAGTAGCATAATACTAGCTCTTGCATGAAGGATATAACGGAAAACACTAAGCTCTGAGACAAACAGAAATAAGTCATACTTTTCTATACAGGTATGCAATATCTCAGAATCCAAATATTTTCCAAAGTCTTCGTGCGATTTTTCCCCTACCTCGGAATGTCGTGCAACTGCGTGCGTCTACGAGTGTAGATAATACGAGGCTCAGGCCGCGGAGCCAGAGCAGGGTTCGATGCGAAGTCTGCAAAAGTGTGGGCATTCAACGCTATATTATTTATTATGTCAAGAAAAGAGAGTAAGGCAGGGCATCGCTCCTTGCCTGTCGGTCAAAAACAATGAGAGGCGGCAGGGGTATGCTCCTGCTTGTAGAAAGCAAAGAAGCGACAGGGAGTGAGCCCCTGACTGCCGACGACAGCAAGGCGACAGGGGATGAGCCCCTGCCGATAGCACCGAGGCGGCAGGGGGCCAGCCCCTGCCGACAGCAGCGAGGCGACAGGGGGCCAGCCCCTGCCGACAGCATCGAAGCGGCAGGGGTCGAGCCCCTGCCAACAGCAACGAGGCGGCAGGGGGCCAGCCCCTGCCTGCCAGGAACACCCAGGTGGCAGGGCGAGCCCCCTACCAGCCGGTGATCGAGCGATGGCTGGGGAACGAACCCCTGCCAGAGAGAGAGAGAGAGAGAGAGAGAGAGAGAGAGAGAGAGAGAGAGAGAGAGAGAGAGAGAGAGAGAGAGAGAGAGAGAGAGAGAGAGAGAGAGAGAGAGAGAGAGAGAGATCGGGGCGGCAGGAGCCACCAACCTCCTGTCGACCCCTTGGCAGGTAACAGAGGAGAGGGGGGGGGGGTGACGGGGGGACAACCGACCTCCCGTCGGTCGTTCGATCACCCACAGGGGAGAGAGGGTGTCGCAGGGGCCATTTGCCCCCCTGCCGGCACTTCGGCGAACCTCTAGAGAGAGAAAGGGAAGGATTAGAAGACGGGGGGGGGGGTACGTACCTGGGAGAAGGTCGACGACGATGGTGGCGGCGGCGGCGTCGATCAGACCAGAGGGAGGAGGCGTCGAGGTTCGCAAGGGGCGTCGGCGGTGGTCGCAGCGGTGGCGGTGATTGGCGTTGGTGGTGTGCGCAGGAGGAGGAGGCTCGAGAGGGAGGTGTGCCTCCCCTTGCCATCCTGCTGTGCTCTTAAAGAGCTCGAGGGGGGCGAAAATCGGGGAAACCCCGATTGGTTTCCCTTATCAGGTCGAAGGCGCGGGTGGTTGCGGCGCACAGGGGAAGGGGTTTTCTCAAAACCCTTTCTCCTGTGTCGTGTTTTAAAACCCTATCGAGGACGGGTTCGGACCCGACCCGGCCAGGGTCCGATACATTTTTTTTTTCAAACCGTGGGTTTAACAATTGAGGAGGAAGATCAGGAGATTGAGGTTGAAGATTCATTGTTACCTGATAGAGGGGAAGTGCTCATTTCTAGGAGAGTGTCTTTAGAACCTCGACAAGATATGAGTTGTAATATCGCGTATTTTTCACACTCAGTTAAATTGGAGATTTTAAAAAATTTGGCTAAGTATGGGAGAAAAATCGGTAGATTCTCGATTCTAGGCTGATGCTTGTGGGTCTGGGCTTGGCTCAGGTCTCATCGGCAAGGCCCAAACGAGCTACTTAAAACGTGAGAAAGAGTTTTATTTTTGACATTTAAATTCAAGCGAAATTTGAGGTATTTTTGGGCGAAATTTAGAATTTATATTCATGTTGTATATCGTTGGATGCGTTGCTTTATTTTGAGCACAACGATATTTTACATTTCTGAATTCAAGTTTCGGTTGGCCCGTAAATCACATTTTTTCGAAAAAGGAGCAGTTCGTCGGTTCAGATTCGGATTTGGATAAGATTGGATCCGATGCTTATGATCCAAATTAATATGGATTTGAACTCTATCCAAGACCCATATTAATCTGGTATTGATACAGCCCAGGACCCATTTGGATTTTTGGAGATGGTGGATCCGGATCTAGATCCAAATCCATGCCCAATGAATTTCCATCTTTAAATTCATTAGGTACCTTTAAATTGAAGTTAATTAGTGTTAAGAAGTCTCCCAAGTTAATATGACAACTTTTGGAAGCTTCTGGATATTTGTTTATTATTTAATATTAATTAATTAATTAATTTTATTTAATTCCGAAATTTAATTTTTATGGTTGTTTCGGACTCCTTGATAGAGTTGCTTAAGTAGGCTTAAGAAGGTTTTAGAAAGTCTATATAAAATGGAAACTTTGAAAAGTTAACTTAAAAGAGAGTTTTGAAAATTTTGGATAGAGTGAGAGTGAGAATCCCAAATAGGGAAGGCTCTCTTTCTCCAGCCCATCCGGGGGGGCGTCACCCCCTAGCAGCCTAAAAAAGAGAGAAAGAGGAGGAAGAAGAGGGAGATCCATTGATCTCCAGCCGTTCGGAGTTCTTCCAACCATCCATCCTTGATTTTTTTTCGATCTACGTATAAGGTACAAGTTTTTTATTTTGTTTCGAATGAGAAAAATGGCATGGATGGGATTTTCATGCAAGATTTTAGCGAAAATCCACGAGAAAGGAGTAAATCGGGATATATATATATATATATATATATATATATATATATATATATATATATATATATATATATATATATATATATATATGCAATGAGTTTAATCGATTTCCCCGTTCTGGGGATTGTTTTGCGGAAAATCCGCATATCAATATTTATATTTGTATATGTATTGCCGTAAATCCCTAAATCGGGACAGATTTGCCATGCTCGAGGCATGTGCAAATCTGGCCCAGATTTAGTGCACTCAAAGCCTTTAAAACAGATTTTTTGTTTTGTAAAAATAAAATAAAAGGAGTATGCTTAGATGCATGGTTCATGGTAAGATAACACATGATGGTTTTATGTGTATCGAATGACAAAGATTTGCATATGGTTTTTATTGATTTAGAGAAGACATACGATAGAGTACCTAGGGACGTTCTCTGGTGGACAATGATGAAGAAAGGTGTTTCTCTCAAGTACATTAGTATAATTAAAGATATGTATGAAGGAGTAGTAACCAATGTCCGCACTTGTGGAGGGGTGACAACCAATTTTCCTATAACGGTTGGGTTACATCAAGGATCTGCTTTAAGCCCTTTCCTATTTGCTATAGTGATGGATGAGCTTACGAGACCAATTCAAGAAAATGTGCCATGGTGTCTAGGCTGGGGTTAATGCTAAGTTAGAATTATGGAGACAAACATTGGAAGCAAGAGGTTTTAAGTTGAGTAAGAGTAAGACATAATACATGGAATATCGATTTAGTAAGCAACAAAGTAGTGATGGGAGTGTAGTGAAGCTTGGTGAGCAAGAAATACCGGTGGATGATTGTTTCAAATATTTGGGATCTATCATTCAAAAGTATGGAGAAATTGATGGAGATGTAAATCATAGGATAAAGGTTGGGTGGATGAAATGGAAGAGTGCAACTGGAGTGTTGTGCGATCATAAAATGCCATTGCGGTTGAAGGGAAAGTTTTATAGGGCGACTATTAGGCCCGCTTTACTATATGGTACAAAATGTTGGGCTGCCAAGAGACATCATATTCAAAAAATGAGTGTAGCTAAGATGCGTATGCTGAGATGAATGTGTGAAAATACAATAAAAGATAAGATTCAGAACGAGGAGATACATAAGAAGGTAGGCGTTGAACCCATTGAAAATAAGATGAGAGAGAATCGTTTACGGTGGTTTGGACATATTCAGCGAAGGCCTAATGATGCTCCAGTTAGAGGGATGGAGAAATGAGAAAATATATTAGTTAAAAGAGGTCGGGGTAGGCCTAGGAAGACATGGATGAAGGTGATAGGAAAGGATATGAATGCTTTGAACCTCACCGTGGACATGGCATTGGATAGAAATGATTGGAGGAGAAGGATTCATGTGGAAGACCCATAATGATTTTCTTTTTTGGTTCATATCGCCGACCCTAATTGTTTTGGGATGAAGGAGTAATTGTTGTTGTTGTTTGAATGAAGATGCATGTAGTTTTGTAGCTATTATGTTATGCATGTTTACCAAAATGATAGTATGGAGATGCATGCTTATTTAAACACGAATCTGTGCATATCTAAATAAAATATTTGATTCCACATAGCGATATGCTCTCATATTATACACGTATAATTGATTTTGGCTTGAAATCATAGTTATTCATACTTATATGAGAACTAGTTGCATAGGTTTGAATATGAATCTGTCTTCCTTCGCTTACTAAAACTTCGATTTGGATGTCCAGTCATGTAGCATGGTTTCATTTTTTTTATAGTTGGCGTTCTGCTGGGCAGCACTGGCAAATCTGCCCGGCCTGCCAAGCCGCAGAGGCCCAGCGAAGTGGGATCGGCTGGGCAGGTCCTTACAAAAAAAAATTATAATAAATATATTTTATTTTCAAGGGGGCCCAGCTGAGCCCCTACTGGCTGGGCTTTCAGCCATGTCCCCCAGCCGTCTGGGTCATATGCCTTTAAAAAAAGATTTTTTTTGGATGATATGTTATAAAGAAAGAAAGATTTTTTTTTTTGTGTTATTGCATAGTGTTCCAAATTTTGTCCAAGGTGTTTGGATTGATTGAGACATACTATGGATGAAATTGTTCTCATGCCTATTTGTTATGACATGCTTATTCAAGGTGTTATTCCAAATGTCTCATATGCTTACTATAAATTAATGTGTGTTTCACATGTATGTTATTGCATGAATGCTCACATGTTCTAATGGAAATGACTCACACACAAGCACATGCACATGAATAGTGAACACATGCTTATAAATGTTGTGATCTATGTACATCACTAAACTCGCATATATGAATGTGTATTGAAAAGCATGTGAAATCATTCCATAAATGGCATGTTATGATTTTTGCATATGATGCACCGATGATCAAATAATGGATCATTGTAGGCCGTGTGGGCCTTGAGCATGTGTTGCTCATTCTTTTACTTGTTTCTAATGCACCGCAAAAATCACATTTGATGTTGTTTCTCTATATTGACTGTTCTATGTTTTTCCACGGGCTATGGTCCCGTGCTGAGCTTCGCACGTGGATTTGCGAACTTGTGTTATTAATTTTGCATATAGAATGACAAATTAATGGAATGGATATTAATATCAAGATAAATAAAGAGAACAATATAATATACATTTCTGAAATATCTCTTCTTTTGAATGAGACTTTTGGATTTTGCGGTTTTGGGGAGCCGTGATGATACTAAAACTCCGTGTGCGTTGTTGTGCCGCTGAACCCGATATTGAGGTTTTTCTTCTGGCCACGGTTTTAGGGAGAATCTGTCACTTTACCTGGAGGTGGTGTGTAGACACAATTGTTGTTTTGGTATACCAAGAAAGTAACACTTGTGGATGTCCCTGGTATCTCGACATTAGATTTGAATGTCTAATGTTCCGAAGACTGTTTCGGTCGAGGGCTAAGTTTGGAACTCTGTAATGAAATATAACTTGTTTGCTAAGTTACCCTGGGGACCTAACTTGACCCGTTTGGAGTATCTGCGGACAATGGTAATAAAAAGAAGAATTAAAGATTGTATGCATTTAATAATGACATGCATATAAAAGAAAACTTTGATAAAGATAATAATTTATTCATGCATGTGTACTGATATCATGCATTTTCCTGTTATGCATTAGATCATGCATATTTACTTGTGCCTTACTTATGATGTATGGTTGATTGCATGATATTGCACTTTGTTGCATGATGAATGTCTTTATTGCTTAATTGAATTATGAAATTATTCTAGTAGTAGCCCTCTAAAATATTGTATGAATCTTATTTATGTTATGCTTTATTTATATTTTATTTGCTTATGACTCAGACTCTATGCACTTTAATAAATAAAATTGGTGTTTTGGTTTCAATGATGGGTGTAAGATCCCTTGTGGTGGTGGTTGTATTTTAACTATAAAGGCTCCGGGTTTCTGAGAATGTTTCCGCACTTGTTAAAAAAAATAAAAAATTTTGCCATTTTTTCACGGGTACGAGTTGGGGTCGTTACACGAGTGATAGATGGTTGAGGACCCACATTTTTTAGTTTGCCTGTACTATTAAGGGTAAGGTATGTAGGTTCATCATAGATTCAGGTTATTGTGAGAACGTTATTTCTGTTGAGACAGTGTCCAAATTAAAGTTGAAAACTAGGTTTCACCCTCGTTCGTATCAGATGTCACGGCTCTAGAAGAGCATTGATGTCCATGCCAATAAGTAGTGTCAGGTTAAGTTTTCTATAGGGAATAGGTATTTCCACTAGGTGTGGTTCTATGTGCTCTGCATTTGATCTTAGAGAGACCTTGGCAATATGATAGGTCTGTCATGCATAACGGTAGGACTAACATCTCTTGTTCACATATGAGGGCAAGAAGATCCATTTATTGCCTTCTAAGGATTTGTCACCGTTATCTTCATCATCTTCATCGTCTTCTGCATCATCTTCTTCTACATCTACATCTCTATCTACCACCCCAAAACCTCACCCTACTTCATCTAAGACCGCAATCTCTAAGGCTAAATTGTCTAATGCATTCATCGCGAGACATGAGCTTTAGGAAGCGTTAGAACAGATCAAGGGCTGTTACTTCTTATTGTCTGTGGATGTCCCTTCGAGTGAGTCCAGTTCTCCACCAGTCTATCTAAGAGTCTCACCATTATTGGAAGAGTTTAAGGACATCTTTCCTGAAGAACTTTCAGCTGGTTTGCCTCCCCGCTTAGAGATGTGCAACAGCACATAGATTTACATCCAGGTGCGACATTACCACATGTCCCACATTATACCACATTATAAGATGAGTCCTACGGTTGAAAAGATGTTAGCAAAAGGTCATGCTAGAGAGAGTCTTAGCGCTTGTGCGGTTTCTGTATTACTTGTACCAAAGAAAAATGGTATTTGGTGGATGTGCATCGATAGTCGAACAATTAATAAAATCACCGTCAAATATAGGTTTCCCATCCTTAGGTTAGATGACCTATTAGATCAGTTGACAAGGCTAATTTTTTTTTCTAAGTTAGATTTGAAGAGTGGATATCACCAGATTAGGGTTAGGTCAGGTGATGGACTTTATGAGTGGCTTGTGATACCCTTTGAGTTATTCAATGCCTCATTTATTTTCATGAGGATCATGAACCAAATTTTTGTTGTTGTTGTTGTATTTTGATGATATACTTATTTATATCAGGAGTGAGCATGAGTATTTGCATCATTTGTAACTAGTTTGTGACATGCTTAGGAACGAACAATTTTATGCATCTTATGATAAGTGCTTGTTATTGGCCACTGAGGTTTTGTTTTTAGGGTACGTAGTGTCTACAATGGGAATTTCTGTTGATTCGTCAAAAGTAGAGTTCATTAGAGATTGACCCGTGCCAAACTCTATTACGACCATTACGAGCTTTCATGGGTTAGCATAATTTTATAGAAGTTTTATTCCACATTTTAGTAGCATTATTGCTCCATTGACTGATTGCATAACGGGGGAAACTTTTTAGTGGAATCCTGAGGCCCAAAAGTCTTTTGAATTGCTGAAAGCACATTTGTGTTCTACTGCTGTTTTGGCTTTGCTTAGTTTTGATCTTGCATTTGAGTTGTCATGTGATGCTTCAGGTGCCGTATTAATGTTAAAATGTAATTCAAAATCATCATTGTACACGTATATATATTTATATATATAGAGAGATACATATACATATATACTATGTATGTATGTATATGCATCTCTATATATATATATATATATATTTCATTCATAATACCCGAAAAGGGTATTTCTGTAATTTCACCTTTTGCGCATATTTCCCTTGAAATATTGCTTGTAATTTCTTTTTATTTTTCTTGGGGGCCTCCCAATAGAGTCGTTGGGGGGCCCCAACGGTCACAAATGTGACCGTTGCGGGCTCCCCAACGACTCCTTTGGGAGCCCACCCATGTGGCTTCTCTTGCATGTATACATAGGGGTGTTCTCTCGTTGTATTGAATAAGCTTGAGAGTCTCAAGCATTTGCTCTTTTCTATAAAATACATGCCTTATTGCATGTTTGCTATTTTTGCGTATTTTGTTCAAGTGTTGTGTGAGTGCCTTCGTGCACATCTTTTGTAAGGTTTTTGTGCTTGTATGCATATTGTCTCTTTGTAGACACTTTCACAATTAAGTCAGGTGATGCATCATTTGAGTTGTCATGTGATCCTGATATCTTAATTTAAGCAGTGACAGTGATGTTCCAACTGCTTTTATTTTGTCAGTTTTAAAGATAATGACCATCAAATGATGATACTAAATCTATTATCTCATATTAGTTTTCTCATGTCCATCTTTTATAAATTATATATCCTATATCAATATGAATACAAAATACAAGGTGCTGAAGACTTCTTTATACATCCCTTCTGTTTAAGATATAAGGCCATGACTCATTTCTTCATTTCTTATGCAACATGTTTTCTTTTGTGCTGCTGTTTCAGTGTACAAATCATAGTCACAGATATCAGCGATATTTTCGAAATATTGCGATATTATCGCTGTATTTTCAGCAAACGATATTATAGGTAAAATATCGTGATATTTTGAAAATATCACCAAGTTGATAATATCACGATATTCTCGTGATACTGTCGTGATATTATCAATTATTGATACTGTTTTTATTTATTTTCTACATCTGAAATGTGTTTTTCTTCTTTATTTTATATTTTTTACTTATTTCTTTTATTATATATGTATAAAGTATAAACATGATATTTTTTACTTATATTTGTTATTTTTATATATTTTTGTATTTTTTAAGCCCTGAGATTTTCCTGAGATATATCACCAAACCTATAATATCGTGAAAAATAGCCTCGCCGTGATATAGCCGATACCGATATCTGTGACTATGGTACAAATTGAATTATATACTCTTTTGTATGGCAAACAACCTTTTAAAGAAATATCTGGCTTCTTATCTAATGCTTCTCCTTATTGTTCTTGTTATTTTAAATGACTCAGTGCAGCACTTGTTCGAGTTAATGCATTAGTTCACACAACTTGTTTTGCAGATTCTTTGAGGTATATCACTTTTTTTTTCTTATTGATTTTATAAACACAGTTTATATTTTGTTTTTTCTGTGAATAGTTCTTTACTTTTGATTGTTAAATATTTCGTGTTTGTGACTGTAATACTTGCTGTCTGACCTTTCCTTTTTTCCCTTTCTGGTATTTTTCAGTTCAGCTGATTTATCCCTGGCTTATGTTAAGCTCGTCCAGTATTTAACGACATACAAGGGATACCAAGGTCAGATAGTGTTTATAGCTCTTAATGTGCACCACAAAGATCATTCTCTCTAGCAGAACAAAAACAAGAGAAAAGTTTCTCCTCTAATGCACCTTTGTTTATGACATTTATTTAAATTCAACATCAAGATTTGTCAGGATTGGACATGGAATGGCACTTCCCTAATTTATATGCAGCAACTTATAGTGTCACGCCCCAAAGCCAGCCCATAATTTGTCCCGTCTTAAGGTGTGACTTTAGGCTGTTCATATCCGTTTTCAGATGTTAAATAACCCGACAAAGCTTTACAAAAGTAAGAAGAAAACGAACATTTACATAGCATTCAAACCAGAGTTACCGGAAGCGCCATAAAGAGTGGGGAAGCACGCTTCCCCGAAGCGTGTTTCGGAAGCACGAAACGTCGCGTTTCCAAAACGTGCTGGGAAGCGCACAAAAAAATTGGGAAGCACGCTTCCCCTTTTTTTTTCATTTTTTTTGTATTTATATTTTTATTTTTCTTTATTTTTCTTTATTTTTGCTTCCCCTTCGCTTCCTAGGTCGTTTCCCAGATGATTTCTGGTTCACTTCTAAGTCGTCCCACGCATTCCGCTTTCTAAAATTTTGAAAGTGCCTCGCTTCCGCTTCACAAATCGCTTTCCGCTCCCGCAACTCTTATTCAAACAACTCTATAATTAACTTATCCTTCATTAAATCTCCAATGCAAGACAAGATATAACTATGAGTTGATTATTATAAAAGATCAAACTAATATAGCATTCAAACAACTCTATAATTAACTCATCCTTCATTCAATCTCCAATGGAAGACAATATATAACTATGAGATGATTATCATAAAAGATCAAACTAATATATCAACCAAGGTTCAAGTGCTTGACTTCCTTGTCGCTATCCTCGTTGAACTATCCTGGGAGCGTCTCTTTAAATTCTTGCTACTTCTATCAAAATTCTCGCTCTGAAAAAAAAAACATGTGTATGCACACAGGCAGTCCATTTATAAATTTGTTTACAGCTATGGGTACGGGAAGCAGATTGTTTAAAGCAAAATCTAAAAGTAGTTTTAAAACCAGCAGATCTGGATCAGATCTGCGCATATCCGTATGTCGGCAGATCTGTCCATGTATGTATCCGGACAGATCTGTCCATCGATACTGCCGGACAGATCTGTCCACATATACTGTTGGACAGGTCTGTCCAGACTTGTCCACCTGTACATATGGCAGATCCGAACTTTAAAAACATGTATATTGTATTGTTTTTCCTCGTTCGATGCATATATATAAAAAAAAATATCGTCACACATATCAAATTGGTATATGAAAACCCAAACCTCTACATATATAGTGCATAGGAAAAATCGACCATCATGTGAGCAAATCGGCACCTCTATATATATATATACTTTTGTATATATATATATATATTTATATATACATATGTTAAGCCATATATATATTCGAAGCCATGAATTTCTACAAGTATATAAATATACTCATAAAAAACCCAGGTTTCTCCCTTCCTTTTCCACCAAAACATCACATGAGTTAGACTTAGGACGTTTCTCCCATTCAAATCGTTAGAGGAATACATACCTTTATTGAGAGACGGAAAAGAAAAACCGGAGATGCGTCGGATGATTGGAGAGGAAGAAGGTCCCTTTCTTCTTCTCTTTTTCCTCTCCTCCTCTCCCAGGATTTCCCTTCTCTCTCTCTCTCTCTTATTTCTTTCTTTCCTATAATTTTTTTTTGAGTTTTTTATAAAGGGAATCCTCTAGGGGGTGACCCCCCTCTAGTTTCCCATTTGGGTTGGGAGATAGAATCCTCCCTCTCATGGGATTCTATCTCTAACCTCTTTCCTATTTTTTTCAAAATTTTGTTGACTTTTTTACTTTCTAGCTTTTTTAATTACTTAGCTTTTTTTTGTTTACTCAACCAAATTGGGCTCTTCTAGAGACCCTACTTATTTGGTAACTACCATATCTAACTAAATTTCGTAATTAATTAATTTTTAATAATTACTTATTTAATAAATAATAAATAATCATTTATTAATTAATTATTTATTAATTAATAAATATTCAGAAGGTTCCAAGGGGTGTCTTACTCGTCTGGGAGTCTTTTTAACTTAAATTTTCTTTAAATTAAACCTATATATTGAATTTAAAGCTTTAATTTCGTTGGACGTGGATATTGGATTTAGATTCAGATCCAAATCTAGGATCCAAATCCATACCCAATATCCATATGGATCTTGAACTGGAGCAGATCCTAATTAATATGGGTCTTGGACTGAGTCTAGATCCATATTAACTTGGATCATACGGATCGGATCCGGTCCGATCCAATCCAGACCCGGTCTCATCGAGGCAGGCCTTTTTTGAAAAAAATTGATTTTCGGGCCAACCGTAGCCCGAATTCAGAAAAATAAAATATCGTTGAATTCAGAATTTCGAGGTGTGTCTAATGGTATATAACTTGAGTTTCACTTTTGAATTTCGCTTGAATTTAACTCGATTTTTGCTTTATTTTAAAGGTTGAAAATAAAAGTTTTTATCACATTTTGTTTGGCTCGTTTAGATCTTGTCAATGAGACCTGGGCCAAACCCATATTCAATTGACGCCATCTAATATCGAGTATTTTATCGATTTTTCTACAACACTTAGCCATTTTTTCTGAAATCCAAAATTTAATATAATATGAAAACACATGATATTACAGTTGTGGTGGCCATGGCCCGATACTCAACTTTTGTGGATAATAATGACACCTTTTGTTGTTTTTTGCATTTTCAGTGTCACGACCCCAACTAACCCTCGTAAAAATAATGAAATTATTTATTTATTTTTTTTAAAAAATTGCGGAAACTTACTTTAGGATTCGGGGCACATTTAATATACCAAACCACAAACCAAACTATGCATTGAATCCACTCGAAGAAAAGAAATCAAACTTTATTAATTTATCAAGAAGTCAAATATCAAAGACATAAAAATCGTCTATATCAATTTGATCCATTCTGTTAGAACTCAGACACCATTCACAAGTCTCGCAGTCTCCAGCAAGCCAGTCAGTCAATGACATCACTGAGCATTTGTGCCTGTAAAAGAATTTTAAGAAAATGGGTAAGAACCGAAGTCCTCGTACGAATTCCTCTAAAAATCCAAACAGTAAAAGAAATAGCATAAACAAATTTATGCATAAATTTTAGAGGAATATCACAAGCAATAATTTACTACAAACATTTTACCATTCAAGCATTCAACCAAATATCATGTAGAACCAAATATTATCCAAAGCCAAATATGCATAAATGTATGAACTAATGCTGAACAGTAAAATATGCATGATTTAATGCACATGCATGAATAACTTATTAGGTTATTTATCAAAGTTACTTTTGCATGCATGTCTCTATTGAATGCACACAAATTTAATTTTCACTTTTTCTTAAACCCATAGATACTCAATACTGACATAAATTCCCGAAGTTAAAGTTAGATTCCCAGTTGTAACTTAACACATAATTTTGTATTTTATTACTAGGTTCCACTCTTGTTCCTCGATTGATATAAGAAATCCTCACCTTCTATCGTAACATTAGGAATCCTCACTTAATGCCGGGACTGTAACATCCCAAAAATTTTTAACCCAAATTTAAGAGGATTTTTTTTTTTTTTTATAACAGCGTAAACAAGAAATAATATAGGATTAAGCATTTCGAGACATTACGGTGGAGAGAAAACCCAACACATTTATTTCCTTCCATTTATCAAGGAATAATGACATCAGAGTTTTAAAAACATAAAATGAACTCAACCATCCCTGGAACAATAAATCCAAAAATCTCAATCCGATGCCTCATCCCGCAGCCGCTCATAAACCCTAGTATTTACCTGAAAAATAGTAAATTAATTGGAATTAGACTACCACGTCTAAGTAGGAAAACTGTGACTCTTAATGCAGGTACATCATGAGTCTAGTATGTGATGTGGGTGTCAAGTGTAAATCTTTAGTATATACAATAGCACGTAAAACAACAACAATAATCAACAGTCATATACATGAGCAGGTAAACAATTATGTAATAACAATAACTGAGCAGGTAAGGCATAGTATGCAACATGAATAAGCAAGTGAGGTAGGCGATGTAACAGCAATAACAATAACATGCATAACTTTCATGTAATAGTTCAATCACCTCGTATTGACCCATTTCAGGATTTCAGATCATTACAATATAAAACATGCTGAAAAATATGCAAATGTCTCTTTAATGACTCCATCACAGTGATACCTAACTGTTCTAATTGATGTTTATCTTTTCTTATCCCGCGGGTACACACGGGCCGAGGCAACCATCACAGAAGAGAACGTTCGGGGGTATATTATTCAAAGTTGTTTTATTAACCCGAACATTCTAACTGAGACTGAAATCCCAAGGGAGCGGTCAGTGACCGAGAGAACCTCCCAAAGGCCAAAACCAAAATAGGATGCATCCCTAACTTCTGCAGAAGAACAAAGATCTACCACCTAGGACATATTGGTAGTCCGGGTCCCCCCCCAACTCCGAGGACTGGGGACCATCGAGTCACTTTAGCTCGAAACAGTAAAACACATGTCCCCGGAGTTTTGTACCACTTACCCTCTCCAAGGTAAGCCCGAAACTGAGTGGGTTAATCTTTTCATTTAATTATGTTCCCGAAGTATGGGGTTTTTCCCCAACTTCCTTCTACTATCATAGCAGTAGAATTCCCAACCTTAGTCATTTTACCAAGGTGTATAAACCAGTCCCAATCCTTTGTCATATTGATTGCATAACCCACCCAAAGTGCTCTGGTGCCTTTAAACCAGTCAAGCACGAATGCCCCGGTGCCTTTAAACCAGTCGGACAACAATATTATATTTTCATTTTCATGTGGATTCACATCATAACTTCGATGGTCTATGCATGACCCTCAATACACTGGCTTGACATTCATATGCCCACCACAAACCGACCCATAGGTTCGGTTACCAGATCATCATTCCTCATCATTATTATTTATTTATTTATTCTTCAATTGCAAATTGCCACAACGTACCATTAGGTTTTGACTTGTGACATCCCAACACAGGGTGGCATGTATTAAAAACTCTGCCAACAAGCAAAAACATTGTCGGTGTCCTTTATTGAGCATGCAGGGTAATCTTAGAAATTTGGTAATACAACTATATACATTTTTCCAAATACCTTCTCATTTGAACCTTTCACAAGATATACAGCTTAGTTGGCATTTGATACTTTCAGCAAATATGTAGTGTTAGGCAATAGTATTTCAGAAAAATATACAGTTTAACAAGCATATGAACATTGGAAAATAAACATCTTCATGGTTATTTGAACCTTCTAGATGATATACACTTAATGGCATTTTGCTTATTTTAAGAAATATGCAATTTAACATGCTAAATTATGCAGCTTAGTATATAAAATTGAATATCATTTTACCATGCCACTCAATAAGCATTTGAGCATTAGTTTAATATACAGTTTTCACGTAACAGTGAATAACAACCTAATATGCAGTTAAGTTTGCATTGAATATTAACTGGATATGCAACTTTGTACGAAATTTAACATACACTTACTATGCCGTTACATAGGCATTGAGCATCTAACTAATATGCAGCTTCATATGGACCCGAGCATCCACCTATAAGCATCTAAATAGGAATTTGCATATCAACTGAATATGCATGTAAATGTTAACTTAAATTTCAACTTATCATGAATCCAACTAGATTCTATGTATACTTGCTTCCAAGATTTCTCCCACAACAGATTACCAGGTATGTATATTCAGAAATAGCAATTGTTTCAATCCGTTTCCAAACAATTTTAACGATCCCATAAAATAAGCATGGTGATTCCTAATCCCTACACATGCTGTTAGGACCCTATAGATTTCATTTATTAGAGATCACTGATATCACATACAGGGCTAATCAAACTAAATTTCAGAATTCATATGATGAGACAACAACATAGATTAACATTGATGACAAGAACGAACAACTTTCTGTCCAGTCCCATTAGCGGAAACAGTGATAACGTTTGATTGCCAAGTAGATTTTTCATTGCTCGATAATCTAACTTATTTACATACTGTGAATCAAATTCAGTTACTTAGAGAAAACAAATACAGATGATTCAAATATAGATGTTCATAAAAACTAAGGAGCAATATGTTTGATTCTCATGAACGAATCAAGCCTGCGAAATTCACTCCCTAATGATCTCATTGCATTTTAGAAAAGATGATATAGTCGAGTAAACAAAAAGGGACTGAATCAACATCTAGCAGAACAACGACCCCATAAAATTTTTCTTTCATTTAACCGAAACAAACCCTATCGAAAATACAGTCACGTAGCTGGCTTTACCAGAAGAAACCAAACACCTATCGTTGTGGTTTCACATGCCGAAATTTCAGACCAATTCAAATAGGCCTACAGACGCATGCTATTGGTTTTCAAATGCAGAAATGAAAAGTTACATTCAGACACATTGATGTGAAGAAGATCATATATCAAGTTGCCGGTCACAAAGGAGAGGAATGCAAACACAGAATGTTGTGTATTAAATGCGGGAAGTACAGTTCCTAGTAGCATGTAATAGATGTCACATCACATACCAAGGTTAGATATGTTCAACCTATCGTATCCATTCTGTGAAATCACTAGCAATCGTATATATATAATTGTAAGGACATACAGTATCAATTTATAATCCTAATAAGCACTTTGATTTCCCATCCTAATACCTACTCTTCAAAACCTATGAATCACATTTTTAATAAAGAACGGCTGAGGGTAACGGTTCAATAATTGATGTCACTTGAGAAGGTTAATCAGCCAAAATTTTCCGTACCAAAACCAAAATTAGACTAACACCATCCCATAACGTCCAAGCAAAAGATGCAGATCAGATGTCATAATATCAAATATAAAGCCCGAGCATGCAGTTCCAGAGCTACAGTATATATACCTTACAAAATTTAAAGCATGCATTCATGATCTTAACAAATTCCAGAAAATATACATAACCCCCACCTCTAGAACATGTTCTCCAATGCCCCTAACGCAGGCCAGACCTTTCACATCAATATTCCACATGCAAAATCTAAAGCAAAATAGGCAGACCCACACATCTGCCTCCTGATTTCCAGCCGATCAGTGATACCCAATACATTGACCGATTAGTTTCACAAAAATCGCATTCTTTTTGCATCTACACAAAAAGCCCCCTTTTTTTTTTCGTTTTGAGATTTCTTGGACTCTCACACACACACCAGCACACTCAATACCCAAAAAGAAATACACAGAACCCTACCTGTTCCGGCGCTTAGAGGTTGCAGTCACAGGTGGAGGGTCGCCGGCGACATTGGTAGCTGCCGATGGTCGGGGTTGTCGACAGGGATGGGAGCGAGCGAGCGAGAGACAAAAAGTTTTGCCGGCGTGGGGGTCTCCTCTGACAAGCCGAGGAAGTCGAGGGAGTATGTGAGGGAAGGAGGAACAGAAGCAGCCTTTTCCGGCGGCTGGTGGCCGGAAACGAAACGTGAGAGAGTTGAGGAAGACCGAGAGTGGGAGGGTTCGGCTAAATGGGAGAGGAAGAGTGCGGGAGGTAGAGAGGAGCGAGAGAGGGATGGAAGAGGAGTCGATGATCCCTCTTTAGTAGGAGGGTGGCCTCCCGAAAATGGAGGAGGCCGGTACTCTCGCCCCCGGCGGCTGCTCTCCGGCCCACCCCCTCCCCAAGCGATATCAGTTAGGGTTCACACTGAACCCTAACTTTCTTTTTTTCTTTTTGTTTTATCGGGCAACCCATATCGGGTTGCCTTTTTTTTTTCATTATGCAGGGCGCGGGCCGAGGTCCAAATCCGAGACCCGGGATCCAACCTCGTGTTGGATCCGTGTCCCTCAAGCGATGTGGATCCGTGACAACTTTACGAAGTGGATCCGAAGGTCGGATCCAAATAGATCCAACTATGGATCCACGCGATATGTTTATTTATATATATATATGTATATATACTATTATACATATATATATGGTTCCTTTATGGATCCTTATTCGACTTATCCGGTTCCGTTCGTGGATCTGGATCTATTTCTTAGGCGGTAAAGTATTATATTCTTAATACATTTGGTTTATTCTTCAATACGATCTTGTGGGTCTTTCATAGTTTAATATAGATCCATTTACGTTATCCAAAAATTAACATAAATTAATATGGATCCAAGATCCATTGTGCTTCGTCAGTCCTTTTAATAAATTTGGATCCAAAAATCTGAAGTTTTGATCATACTCTGATTTAGAACTACGGATCCAAATGAATTATTACGGATCCAGCTAAATGTACATTGATCTTTATGATTTCAATTCAAGGATACAGATTAATATTTGAAATTCTGATATCGAAGATCCAAATGCATTATTGTGGATCCGAACATCGCCTTAATTCTCACTAAAGTGTTATAGGAATTGTCTCATAAAAATCCGATTTACTTCAAGGATCCAGATAGGTTATCTAAGATCCAATTACGAATAAATAATTAAAACCTTAAAATATTCGTGTATTACCTTAATGACTTAAAATCTACATTTATTTATCTGATAAAGATCATGGGCTACAAAAAATTAAAGCTCAAGAAGATTTGTTTGAAGAAAGACGAAGTTGTGCTACAAAAAATTTTGGTTTTGTATCCTCTCTTGTTCCCTTGTCTACTCTATTTCTTTTCTTTTTATTTTTCTCTCTCTCTCCTTCTATTTATTCCTCTTTTACCCTTGTAAAAGATGGATGACAATGATAAGATCACCATCATTCCTATGAAACTAAATGATACTAACTATGTAATGTGGGCTTCGATTATGAAGCACCACATTTGGGGAAAAGGTTTATGGGGTATAGTGGATGGTTCCGATTTGGAACCTAAACTATCTCTTACCAAGAAAGAGGGTGATAAAGAGGTTCCTCTAACGGAAGAAGAGAAGAGTAAGGCGTTAGCCACTTATGAAAAGAAATGAAAAGAGTGGAGGATAGGGCATGCAAAAATTATGTCATGGCTCATCAATAGCATAGACATTAAAAAATGCTCTAGTCTAGCTAAGTTTGAGCATGCCGATAAGGCTTGGGAATACCTCAAAAACATGTATTCCCTTAAAGATATTGCACATGTATGCAATTTACAAGACAAAGTTCGGACAATGACTCAAAAAGATAAAACTATTCGAGAATATTATAATGAGTTGTCCGAACTTTGGGAAGAGTTGGCTCTTCTTAAGCCCAAATGGCATTGTGCCGAAGATATCGAGCTTCGCCAAAAGCAACTCGATATGGAACATTTTTATCAATTTGTGAATGGTCTAAGGCCGGAGTTTGAATCCACCAAATCGGCCCTATTACATCGTGGAAAAATTCCTTCTATTGTTGATACTATAGAAGAGCTCACTATGGAGGAAAATAGACTTAGAAAAAGTACTCCAAAAGTTGATGATGACTCAGTTTTAGCTGTATCTAGACTGGGGAATCATACTCGTACTTACAAGCCACCTCATTTTGGAAAGCAAAACAACGACTTTGATAAAAGAAAAGTTATTTGTCATCATTGTCATGAACCGGGGCACTATAGGCCTCAATGTCCAAAGTTAAAAAGAAGAGAAGAAAAAAGAGTTGCATCTGTTGAATCCGAGTCAAAAGATCAAGATGCACCTGTGTCTATGGCTCAACTGATGGAAATCCTTCAACCTCTTCTCAAAGGGGTATCCTCCTCAACCGAAACCTCAACTGGAGCGGCAGTTGCATCTTTCTCCGGTCCAGGTAACTTTCCTTGGCTTTTAGATTCTGGTGCTTCTTTTCACATGACCCCAAATGTTAATAGTCTATCCGAATGTCTTAAAAATAACTCAAGTGTGTCAAAGGTTTTTACAGCCGATGGCACATCTCTTGAAGTAAAAGGAATAGGATGTTTTGAAAATCTTCAAAAATCCAATTTTTTTTATCCCAGAAGTTAGATATATCCCTAAACTTAATTTGAATCTCTTATCTGTCTCGCAAATATCTGATTATGGATGTAATATCTCCTTCTCTTCTCATGGTTGTTGGGTACAGGATCGCCAGTCAGGGAAGCTGATTGAGGAAGGCCATAGAGAAGGAGGACTCTATTACATGAACTTTTTGGAATTACCCAAGAATGCATTTTGTTATAATATTCAGAAATTAGAATTGGATTTATGGCACAAAAAACTTGGCCATCCTCATATGTCTAAAATTCAATATTTTTCAAGTTTGGAAAAATTTTGTAATTTTGAAAATTTTTCTTGTAAAGACTGCATTCTTGGCAAAATGAAAAGGTTACCATTTCTTAGTAGAACTTTTTATTTCCTCACGACCACTTGAGTTAATACATTCGGATGTTTGGGGCCCCGCACCAGTTATTTCCAAAGGTGGTTATACATATTATGTCATTTTTGTTGATGACTTTTCTAGACATACTTGGATTTATTTTCTTAAACATAAATCTGATGTCTTTGCTAACTTCCAAATATTTCATAAAATAGTTAAAAATAAGTTTCAAAATGATATTTTCGTTTTTCGCACTGATTCAGGGGGAGAGTTTATGTCCAACGAATTCAAAGACTATCTCAATTTACATGGTATTACACATCAAAGATCATGTCCACACACTCCACAACAGAATGACCTAGCCGAACGCAAACATCAGCACATTATGGAAACTACTAGGACATTGCTAATTGCAAATCAAGTTCCAAAAAGTTTTTGGGCTGAAGCGGTCCTAACTGCCACCTACCTCATTAATAGGATGCCATCTTCCTCATTAAAGAATACAACTCCAATAGAAAAGCTTGTTAATTTAACTCCAGATTATTCTAGATTAAGAGTCTTTGGATGCAAATGTTTTGTTTTCACCAACAAAAATGACACTCTCCTCGTGCAATCCCATGTGCCTTTTTAGGATATGCTGATAATCAAAAAGGCTACAGATGTTTTGATTTTCAAAATGACAAATTATATGTGTCAAGAAATGTATCTTTTTTGGAAAAAGAAAGCTTCTTTGAATTTGAAAAATCCAAGGATGTCACTGAATACTTGTTTTTAATTGATCCAACTTCAAAATCCAATGAATGTGATGTTGGATGTGACCTTGACAATGATCAAAGTCCTATTGTTGTTGAGCTGATAATCAAAAAGGCTACAGATGTTTCGATTTTCAAAATGACAAATTATATGTGTCAAGAAATGTATCTTTTTTGGAAAAAGAAAGCTTCTTTGAATTTGAAAAATCCAAGGATGTCACTGAATACTTGTTTTTAATTGATCCAACTTCAAAATCCGATGAATGTGATGTTGGATGTGACCTTGACAATGATCAAAGTCCTATTGTTGTTGAAAATGATGATAATGAAGAGCAAATCCATAGGGATGTTAGTCTACAATATTCAAGACGTAGAGAGCAAAATCTTTCATGTGCATTACAAAAATACTCTGAAGTCTCACCTAAAAGAACGTCTAGAATCTCTAGACCTCCAGAAAAATTTGTGTCTTATGAATCTTTTTCACCCACGTATAGGGCCGCCATTACATTAATACAATCATATGTTGAACCATCATCCTATTCTCAAGCCAAAAATCATATAGAATGGATAGAAGCCATGAAAATAGAATTGGATGCACTAGAAAAGGCCAATACTTGGACGATCCAAGATATCCCTCCAGGTAAGAAACCTATAGGTTGTAGGTGGGTATACAAAGTCAAAACCAAAAGTGATGGGACCTTGGAAAGATATAAGGCCCGTTTAGTAGCAAAATGATATATCCAAGAGTATGACATCGATTATGAAGAAACATTTGCTCCTGTGGCCCGTATGACCATTGTTAGAACTTTAATAGCCTTGGCCTCCATTAGAACATGACCTATCTTTCAATTAGATGTCAAAAATGCTTTCCTGAATGAGAATCTCGTTGAAGAAGTATACATGGAAGCCCCACCTGGTATTAGTATCCCTAAGGGTAAAACTCTTCGTCTAGAAAAAGCTCTTTATGGTCTTAATTGGCTTCAAAAGCCTAGTATGACCGATTTAGTCATGTTATGCTTGATATTGGTTTTCAATCTTGTTTAACTGACACTGCTTTGTTTGTTAAGAAATCTGATGCAGGCATCATTATTCTTCTTCTCTATGTGGACGATATGATCATCACCGGAGGCGACAAACAGGGAGTTGCAAATATCAAATCTCTTCTTAAAACTTACTTTGAAATAACTAACTTAGGTTTATTAAGATATTTTTTAGGCATTGAAGTTGCTTATTCCCCTCGGGGGTATTTGATATCTCAATCTAAATTTGCTCTTGATATCGTTTTCAGGTCTGGAATTACAGATGATAACAAAGTAGACACTCCAGAAGTTGTCAATGATAAAATGAAAATTGATGATGGAGAACTTCTTGATGATCCTACTCCGTATAGACAGCTCGTTGGAGCTCTTTCTTATCTTTCCATTACTAGGCCAGATATAACTCATGCGGTTCATACAGCCAGTCAGTTTCAGCATGCTCCCACCTTTGTGCATATGAGAGCAATTTTGCGTATTATTAGATACTTAAAATCCTCTCTTTCACGAGGACTCTTCTTGCCTGCTTCATCTTCATTAAATTTAATTGCATATACTGATGCTGACTGAGGAGGTGATCCCAATAATAGACACTCAACTACTGGTTTTTGTGTGTTCCTAGGTGAAGCCTTAATTTCGTAGAGGTGCAAGAAGCAGCAGAAAGCCTCTCTTTCCTCCACCGAAGCTGAATACAGAGCCATGACAACCACCAATATGGAGGTTGTTTGGCTCAGACGCTTGCTAGCGGATATGTGAGCTAAATCAATGCAAGCTTCAAAAATGTGCTGTGACAACAAAAGTGCGATCTACATTGCAAGCAACCGGACATTCCATGAGCGCACTAAACACATTGAGATGGACTGTCACTATGTCAGAGAGAAATACTTACATGAAACCATTGATCTGCCATATGTTACATCAGAATATCAATTAGCAGACTTCTTCACCAAGCCTCTCGCTGCTCCCAGATTTCACTTCCTCTTAGACAAACTTTCGCTCATTGTACCGTAAGTTTGAGGGGGAGTGTTAAAATGTAAACTGTAATATATATATATATATATTATTTAATATTATTATATTTTCTTTTATTATTTTCTTTATTTTCTTTTTTAGCATCTAGTTCAATAGAAACTAGATATTTGATCCAGTTAAGTTCCTGTTGGAACTTGACTGTGTAGTCCAACAACTATAATAAATGCTGTTGGACTGTAGCCCAACAACTATAATAAGAGAAGTTGGACTAGAGTCCAACGTCTCTTTTGGAGAGCTCACAATGAGCTCTCCTCTCTCTTCCACTTTTTTGTATATATAGGGGTGAACCCCTTCAATGTAAATTACTATGCTTCTTAAGCATTTTATTCTTGAATAAAGTATTATTTATTTTTCAAGTGTTCTTCCTTTTATACCCTTTCAAGGGTCATGCTTGTAGTGTCTCCAATAGACACTTGTTTGTGAGTTATTCGTGCATTTGTTGAAGACCACCATTTCATTACAGTACATGGGTGACCGGTCCATGTATCGGCCAAGCCTGTACATACAACATGCTGGCTGATCCATGTACATGCTTAAAACCATGTACATGGGTCGGCCAGACCAAAAAAAAAAGTCATGTAACAGCATGTACTGCATGCTGACTGCACATGTACATGAGTACGAAACCCGATCATATGAAACATGTAAATATTTCGATGCATGAGTACCAACTTGACCAAAATCTGAATCAAAACAAATATTCAGATGCATGATCATGTAACTCGATGGAATTTGAATCAAAACAAATATTCAAATGCATGAACATGTAACTTGACCCAATCTGAATCAAGACAAAATAATCAGATGCATAAACATGTAATCCGACAGATCTGAATCAAAACAATATGAGCATGTAGCTCGACAGATCTGAACCAAAACAGTATATTTATATGCATGGGCAGATAACTCAACAGATCTGAACCAAAATAATATATTCAGATGCATAAGCATGCCACTCGATAGATCTGAACCAAAACAATATTTAGATGCATAAGCATCCCACTCGACAGATCTGAACCAAAACAGTATATTCAGATGCATAAGCATGCATATGATCGATAGAGCCAAAGTATATATATATATATAACTTCAGATGTATGATCAGCAAATCTGAACCGTAAAAATATATTTAGCTGCATGATTATGAAACTCGACAAACCTAAATCAAACCAAATATATTCAGATGCATGTATATAAAACTCGACAAACCTAAATCAAACCAAATATATTCAGATGCATGTATATAAAACTCGATATGCATATTTTGCAATGCATGATCAAGAAAATCGACACATATGTATTCAAATACATGCTTAACAAAATCGACATATCAGAAAATACATACACAAACTCTTCAGACGCAAGAAATCGGCATCCATGTAATATATATATATATATATATATTTAAATTTCGAATCCCCTTTTTCCCTCTAAACTTATGCCCAAATCAATTTATGCGTAATCCTGTCCCGTAAGAAATTAGAGAGAAACCCATACCTTGAATCGAAGTGTGAAGAACTCAGAAAAATCAATGGATATATAAAAATTATTTTCTTTTCTTTTCTTCTTCTTTTTCTTTTTTTTTCTTTCTTTTCTCTCCACACGATTTTTGTTTCTTTCCCTTTTTTCCTCTAAACTCTCTTTCTCTCTCTCTCTCTTCATAGAACACGAGTTCTAGAGAGAAGGAGATCCAACCCCTTTTATATTGCGAGTTTTAATCTAAATGGGGGTGACTTTCCCTCTAGATTGTTATCTTAGTTGGGTGGAGTTCTACTACATGTAGAACTCTACTCTATCTTATCTTCTAGATATTATATTAAATATTTTATTTTTTTATTATTTAATTTAATATTCCAAAAGAATATTCCAGAGGGTGATGCCCCCGTCTGAAAGGCTCTATGGGGTAGAGTTCTACCTAGGGTAAAACTCTGCCTCATCTTTACTTTAATTTAAAAGTTGATTTTAAAACTTTAAATTCAAAGTGGTTTTGAAATTGCCATAGATAGGTTTCGGATCCGGATTTAGATCTGATATCCAAATCTGTATCCAAATCCAAATGGATCCAACATAGACCAGATCATAGTGAATATCGATCCTGGATTGGGTCAAGATCTATATTAACTTAGATCAAACGGAGCGGATCCAGTCCGATCCAATCTAGAAAAATGTCAAAAATAGAGGCCAATCATTTTTGAAAATGCATTTTTCAAGCCAACTGTAATTCAATTTTGGAAAAACAGGTTGCCAATGCGATCTACATTCCAAGGCAGATCTAACGTGGTCATACCTGAATTTCGCCTATGAATTTCGCCTGAATTTAACTTGAATTTTGCTCGAATTTAAAGGTTGAAAACCAAAAATTTCTCAAATTATACATAGCTCAATTAGGTCTTGTCAGTAGGCTTTGGGCCACACCCGAACCCCGTTGACGTCACCTATAAAATATTTATTTTCATGATTTTATCAATTTAAATATAATATATAATTAAAAAAAATTATATTTTTCAATTTTTAAAAATCATGGAAAAATTTGAGATATTATATTCAGGACATTTGAGAGTCTCCTACAAAAACACAAAAATTAGTGGTTGAGCGTCTATCATTAGGATCTTCTCCTTAGTCAAAGTCAGAATTTGCAACTAATTCAAAAGGAGAGGAGGAAGATAATAATAATAATCTTTTGTAAACAAAATTTCTTAAATATCTAACAATACACATAACGCTCATGAACTGAGGAAGGAGAGTGTTGAAATTGACTAGTAGTGTGAACTGCATGAGATATGTCTGGTCTGGTGATGGTCAAGTATGTCAAGGCACCGATCATCTATCTATATGGAGTGAGATCGTCCAATGGGATTTTATCATCATTTTTCATTTTTGAGTTGATAACTTCGGGTGTATCTACTCTCTTCTCGTCAGTTAGTCCAGACTTGTCAATAATCTCATTAGCAAATTTAGATTGAGTTAACAAATATCATCGGGAAGAATAAGATACTTCAATCCCCCAGGAAAAAATTGAGAAACTAAATCAATCATTTCAAAAATCTGTTTGAGTACATTTTAAATGTAATTGACTCCTTGTTTATCTCTTTTTGTTATAATTGAAATTCCACTAGAGGGGGGGGTGAATAGTGAAATATGAAAAATGATCGATAAAATAAAATAACTAAGCAATAAGGCACAACACATAAACACAGAAGTTATACTGGTTCGGTCAATATCTAGACCTACATCCAGTCCCCAAGCAAACTACTTGAGATTTCCACTATAACATCCGAGTCACCGGATAAATAGTATAACACCCTCTTCCCAAGAGGTCTTCTTCTCTCAACAGAGAAGGGCAACACCCTCTTTCACAGAGGTCTACTTCTTTAAACAAAGAAGGAATACAGTGGATAAACAGAGTTACAATACTTCCTATAGAACCTTCAAAATGATATGAATGCACGAATGAAGGATTCTAAGAATGTTCTGTTTGTCACTCAAAGGATACTCTTTGTCAAAGAGCTGGACTTGACTTTTTCTCTTTTCTTTCTTTTTCTCTTTTTTTTTTTTTCAAGGCTCTCTTTTCAAATCACGAATAGAAAATTTTTCTCTTTGTAAGCTCACACGTCTATTTCATTCCTCTTATCTGAATAGTTTATGTGAGTGTGTTTATATAGCTTATAAAAAGTAGTCGTTATATTTTGGAATTGTAACTTTTTGAAATGTGAAATGTTAGGTCATTTCAAAAATATCTTTTAGAGAAGTTCGAGAATGCCTTTTTCCATAAAGGTGAAATAGAGGGTATACTAGTCGTTGTAATATTTTTAGGTAATACATATTTTATGTAAAAAGTCTATTTCTTACAATAGTACATTTGAACGTTTGGTTGTAGTTTTGTCTTTATTCTAATTAATGATTTGAGGTACATTAGTACTTCTTTACTTTAAATGAGTGTAAGTACTATGAGTGCTTTGAGATATTTATTTGTACATAGTCATGTCAAGTGTATTCTTTATGTAGTGTATTTCAAAGTCTCCAGAGAGAATGAGGACCAAAAAGAAGGTCGACATTCTTTGGGAAGGATATTTAGAAAGGATTTGTTACAGAAGGCATTTAATGCTTTGTAGAGAGAATGATGACTTCAAGTAAGTCGACATTCTATGGTTATGAAAAAAGGTAACTAGAGTCCTTTTAAAACCATATTTTATTTGTTTTTCTTATGTGTAGCCGATTTATGTTTTTGTCTTCTTCTTTGTATTAAGAAACATTTCATTAGAGAAGATAACTAAGGTCTTTTCAAAAACATATTTTATTTGTTTTTCTTATGTAGTCGATTTTATGTTTTTGTCTTCTTCTTATATTAAAAAACATTTCATTAAAGAGGATAACTAAAGTCTTTTCAAAAACATATTTTATTTGTTTTCTCCATGTAGTCGATGTTATGTTTTTGTCTTTTTCCTACATTCCTTTTTTCATGTTGTCTTGTATATGGTGTAAGGTACAATGATTATATGACAAAAAGTCTTTTTCATAAAAGGTTGTAAGAAGGTACACTTATTGATTTTCAAAAAAGAAGCTTTTTGAAACTATCGTATACTTTTATGATATAGTATGTATGAATGAGTATGTAATATGCAAAATGCAAGTTCCTGAAGGTTCTGTTACATATGACTCTAAAGAAGAAAAAATCTTCATCTTGAGGTAGCCGATTTCTTCATTTGAGCTTTAGGAAAGCATGGCTCATCAAGCTTTTTCTTCAAGGAGTATGATTGCACCATAGTTGTACTTGAACAGGAAGTCTCCATCCTTATTGGGTGAGATATCCTTGCATCAAATACTCGTTAGATTTAAGGCAAAACATATTCAGTCATAATATAACATTATTTCAAGAGAACATATTATCATATCATATAAAATCAAATAAGACAGTGTATCATATTATGTGACATCAAAACCAAGTTTCTCAACAATAATTATATCATCAACATAAAGGAGCAAAATTACAATATCTACAACAGATTTTTGACAAATAAAGAGTGTCAATATAACAAGAAAAGTATCCAAGACTAGTCATAACATAACTAAAGCGATCATGCCAGGCATTCATTTCTTGTTTGAGACCATACAAGGCCTTTTTAAGATGAAAAACCTTTTCATTCAGAATATCATACCCAAATGGTGGATCCATATACACTTCTTCCTTTAATTCTCCATTAAGATATTTTTGACATCCATTTGGTAGATGAGCCATTTTCTAATAGCAGCCACAACTATAAGTGTTCTCACAGTAGCCATTTCTAGCGACAGGGTCCAAGGTTTCATCATAAGCTATCCCATATTCTTGTAAGTACCCTTTGGCTACTAGTCTGACTTTATGTCTTTCTAATGTTCCATCACTCTTAGTTTTAACCTTGAAGACCAATCTACGTCCTATTGATTTCTTTCCAGTCAATTCCCAAGTTTTAGATTTTTCTAATGCTCTTAATTCTTCACGCATGACATCTTGCCATTTTGGAGAGTTTTTAGCTTGATTATATGAGACTGGTTCGAAGTAAGATAAGAATTTTGCTAGACATGCTCTATATCGAGGGGGCAAAAGACTCATATGTCATGAATCTATCAGGTTCTTTATATTGTCTTTCAGAGTGCCTAATATTTCTAGTTTCTTGGGCTTCTAGGTTAGAATATTTTTCTAAGGCATTTGGATGGTAGCTCTTTTGTTTTCTTTTATTTTGAATAATTTGAGAGTGATCCTAATGTCCACCACACTGAGTATGCATTTGAGGTTCATTATTATCAATTTGATTCTCTTCTATTATCAAATCACTATCATTCTTAGAATCCAATTCTAAAAATATATATTCATCTTCTCTCTTAGGCACATTTTTATCAAAAAACTTTCCTTCTCTAAAAAAGGTAACATTTCTTGAAATATATAATTTATCATTTTCAAGATCTTAACATCGAAATCCCTTTTGACTGTCACCATACCCAAGAAATACACAGGGGATGGATCTTGAAGATAGCTTGTCATTTTTATTGGTTAACACAAAACACTTACATCCAAAAGTTTTTAGCTTAAAATATTAGGGAGAAACTTCAAAAGTTTTTCATATGGTGTTACATTTTGAAGTTTTGTTGATGGAAGCCGATTTATAAGGTAAACTGCAGTAAGAGTTGCTTCAGCTCAAAAATGCTTTGGAACACCTTTGGAGATGAGCAAAGTCCTTACAGTTTTGGCTATATGTCTATGTTTTGGTTTAATTAATCCATTTTGTTGGGGTGTGTTTGCATAAGACCTTTGGTGTAAGATTCCATTTGATTCTAAATAACCTTTGAAATCATTTGACATGTATTCTCCTCTTGAATCAGAATGAAAGATGAATATGTTTGTTTTGAACAAATTTGTAACTAATTTGTGAAAATTTTTGAAGTTTTTAAATACTTCATTTTTGTGCCTAAGAAAGTAGATCCATGTATAACGAGCATAGTCATACACAAAAATAACATAATATATGTATTCACCTTTAGATTTCACTGGGGCCGAGCCCCAAACATGAGAATGAATTAATTCAAGTGGTTTGAAGCCAAAAAAGTCGTCTCTTGATAATGAATGAATTTCATCTTTGCAAGTATACAATCAGTATATTGAATTTTTTCATTGCAAAAATTTCTCAAATGAGATACATTTGATAGCTTAACAATACTAGGATAACCTAATCTTTGATGCCACAAAATCAAATCCAATTTTTGTACGTTGAGACAAAAGCATTTCTTTTGAATAACTAACTGATTCATGCAGTAGAGATCTCTTTCTCTATGGCCTTCCCCAATCTGCTTTCCTGACTGGAGATCCTGTATTGAGCAATGGTCAAATGTGAAGGAGACACTACAACCTTGATCGGTGATTTGAGAAACCGAAAGAAAGTTTAAATTGAGTTTTGACATTATTCTTATTTTTTAAATACAAAAATTTGGAGATTTTTCAAAATTTCTAATTGCTTTAACATCAAAAGAGGTTTCATCCGCAGTGAAAACATTTTTTCTACTTGAATCAATACTATGATTGATAAGCATGAAACCATTATACGTCGTAAAAAATGAAGCACCGGAATCTAGGAGCCAAGGAGTCAGGGGGTGATAAAGTAGAGATGACGGTACCAGTTGTGGAGGAACCTTTTAGTTGAGGTTGCAAAACTTCCATCAATTAAGATAGTGACATGCTCCGTGTGAATTTGAGTCTTCTTTGTCAATTTGAGAAGTACCAACTGAAACAATCTTCCTTTCCTCTTTAGCTTTAAATTCCGAATAATATGGTTTGATATGTTTCGGTTTTCCACAATTGTAACACAATTTTCTTCTTTCCATCTCCTTTTCTATCATAAGGCTGAGATTTTTCAAAATTTTTATTTTTGTAGAAATGTGGAGGCTTATATGTATGAGAATTAGCACCCAACCTTGAAATGTCAAGAACATTATCCTTAGACTCCATTGATTCGGTTTGAGATTTTAACCTTATTTCTTCCATGCAAACTTGGGCCAAAACTTCATGAATAGGTGAAAGTTGTTCTTGCTTTCTATGGAGGATATTACTCTTCATTTGCTTAAATTCGGGTTCTATACCCCTCAAATTAAAAAAAAAAATCATTCACAATTTGTTTCTTTCTTTGTTGGGCATCATTTGGGGTTTCCCAAATAGGTTCCATTTTTGCCATTTGATCTCACAACCTTTTTAGAGTCCCATAGTATTCTCTTACACTCTTTTCTCCTTGCTTGCAAGTGTGAATTTTGTCTTGCAATTCCCATCTATACGCGACATCATTTTGAATATAAGTTTGTTTAATAAAGAGTCAAACTTCATCGGCTCTTTCAAATTCTAATATGTTTTCACGTGTCCTCACTCATACTTCCCACAAACAAGAAAATGAATTTTGCATGTCCAATTTTCCACTCTTTTATATCTTTCTTATAGTTCAAGAGAGCATTTTTTTTTCTTCTCCTTTAAGGACCTCTTCTTTAGTAGTTCCATCATTTTCGCTAAAAGTCTTTGTAAGAATAGGTTGTGGTTCTATTGAGAAACCATCAACATATTCTCACAATCCTTTTCCGATTAGGATTTTTTTTATGACGGTGGCCCATAAGTTATAATTATTTTCATCAAATTTAATGAAGGCTACCGTCACCACTCCTTATCGGCCATTGAAGAGAGAAGAGAGAAAACTAAAAATATATAAAACCAAGAAGAGTAGAAGGTACTTAGTTTGACAATGCTCCACACTTTGTTATGACAAACTCTTTTAACCTTCAAAGAATCAACTACTTATTTTGACTATGGGTACACTTGTCAAGGCTCTATCTGATCTTATTGATCTCCCACAAGTCTCTTGAATGCCTCAATAACATCAATAGATCACCAAGGCTCTGATACCATATAATGGAATGTAATGGAATACAAAAAAGATTCAAATGTCACTTATGGATATACACAACCACAATGACCGCTTATGGGTCAATTACATAAATACAAAAACCACACAAATCAGCCACTTGAGGGCACACAACACATAAAAATGTGAAATTATATTTGCAAAATACTCTAAGAAAAACATACATAGTGTGGGGTGTCAATCTCTTTATATACACAAAGGAGACCAAGAGTAGCCGTTGGGACATCCCCAATGGCTAGAAATGTAGCCGTTGGGGGAGATCCCAATGGCTCTATGGTCAAAAGACCAAAAAGCCGATCCCTATCCTAGAATGTACAATAATAAAAATAAAAGAAAATAAAATAGGTAAAAGAAATGCACAATGACCACTATACCCCTTCATGTACAAAAAGACTAAAATACCCCTATATGTATATACATTGACATTATTAAATAATGAAAAAAATTAAAAATATTGAAATAATGTTCGTACGTCAAAGTCGTGTCTTGTGTCATGTTGTGTCCACGTGTCATCCAATGACACACTCTACATGTTATGTGACTGATATAGCCACTACCACGGTAGTTTGACCAAGTTTAAACCCAAATCCCAGCTAAAGCTTAAATCCAGTGTGTAGTCAATGCTGGCTGTTAAAACCTTTTTTTTGTGTGAATATGTTCAATAAAAATTGTTTTTACTCCTATATTACCATGCTTCTTTGTGTATGTTACATCCTGTACACAGTTTTAGACTTTGTAAAAGGGCCGAAACAATGAAAAATTGTAAATATTTATGTTGCTTAGTTTGAGCAGAAGCCTTCACTGCACTTGCATTGTCTGAGAAGAGATTCCCACCTCTATCACACTTGCACATCCAGCGACTGAGGCTTCAGTTGCTTCATGAGCGCTTCATGCACAGGTAATGTCAGTCATATCTTGTTTTCATTCATTCTTTTCACAGTTTATCACAAGTAATGCCATGCTCCTATCTTCTTTTCGTTTTCTTTTTAGCAGTTTATAACAGTCATGGTTGGTACAAATGTTAATGTATTGTTCATTTTCCATGGGACAAATCAAAACAGAAGCTGCTTAAAACATGCACAACAAGTTTGTGATGAGTTGGGAGTGCTGGCTTCTTCTGTATCTGGTGTTGACATGGATCTGAAAGCTGAAGCCAATCTTCGTCATGCTCGAACACTGTTAGCTGCTAATCAGTTCCACCAGGTTTGATCTTTTTCCTACTATTTCACGTGCATGGGTATCCCTTGCATTTTTGTGCACATACATTAAATGGTTCTCCTGTTGGAATCTTTGTTCTTTCAATATCGCATTTGAAGTTGTAACAAACAATCATCTGTGGTATAAAGTGGGGTTCATATGAACACATATGTCTGGAACTTGTATAGTTAATATCTTTAAGTTAAATTTCTTCTGTTTAAGAACCCTCTTTTCCACCTTACCTGATTTTAAGGCTGTCATTGTACTATCAAATCTCCTACACGAGTTTCATGTTTATTTTTGCATTCCTATTCTTCTTGAAGGATGTAGAAGATGAACCGAGCCCTAGATAGAGAGAGAAGAGAGAGAGAGAGAGAGAGAGAGAGAGAGAGAGAGAGAGAGAGAGAGAGAGAGAGAGAGAGAGAGACGGCTGCACAAGAAACACAGAACTCGTTATGTGATTAGGGCCTCTCTCTATGTTAAATAGAGAGAGGCTTAAAAGCATAATTACAATAAAGCCCCATTATAAAAGCAAAATTACAAATAGCATATTAATATAAAAGAACTTTACTTAAAACCTATGTCACACGGACTCGGCTAAGGAGGTGCCGCACCCGAGTCGACACGGCCCGACACGGGTGCGGACTCGGGTGCGGCTTCGGACTCGGCCCAGACTCGGTCAACGCCGATTCAGACTCGGTCAACGAGTCTAGGCCGAGTCCGTCCACATTTTGGACTCGGTCAACTTTGACCGAGTCCAAAAATGTCCCTAAAAAACCAATTTTTTATATCTTTTATTTAAAAAAATATATAAAAAAACTGTGACAGTGCTGCAGTCACAGACTGTGACTGTGCTGCAGTCACAGACTGTGACTGTGCACAGTCACACAGACTGTGCTGTGGCATTTTAAAAATGAAATATATATATATATATATATATATATATATATATATATATATATATATATATATATATATATATATATATATATATTGCCGAGTCCCCGTGTCCAAAAAATTTAAAATTGTGCCGCACCCGTGCCGCACCCGCACCCGCACCCATGTGACATAGCTTAAAACCACCTATTTTCAACACTCTCCCTCAAGCTGGAGCATAGATATCAATCATGCTCAGCTTGTCACAACATTTTGAGAAATTTGGTCTAGCGAGAGGTTTTGTAAACATATCTGTAACTTGGTCTTCCGACTTTAGATATTTTGTAGTGATATGACCAGCTTGAACATCTCTTACATAGTGGCAATCAACCTCAATGTGCTTTGTTCTCTCATGAAATACAAGATTGTTCGCTATATATGTTGCAGCTTTGTTATCGCACATCATGGTCATGGGAGAGGACACCTTCACCTGAAGATCAAGAACAGTACGAACCCACATCAATTCAGCAGCTGTTTGGGCCATAGCCCGATATTCTGATTCTGCACTCGACCTAGAAACCACATTTTGTTTCTTACTTCTCCAAGAGATCAAGTTGTCTCCCAGGAACACACAGAATCCTGTGGTAGATTTTCTATCCACTACAGATCTTGCATAGTCAGCATCAGAATAAGCCACTATCTCCAGAGTTCCACCTTTCCTGAACAATAACCCCTTTCCAGGAGAAGATTTTAGATATCTGAGAATCATAATAGCTGCATTCCAGTGTACCTCAGTTGGTTTGTCCATAAACTGACTAACTTTACTTACTGCTAAAGCAATATCCGGCCTGGTCACAGTTACATAAAGTAGTTTCCCTACTAGAGAGCGATAGCTTTTGCTATCAACTAGTTTTGACCTTTCTTCAAACAACTGAACTTTATGGTCCATGGGAATATTTGCTGGTTTAGCTCCCAACATTCTTGTTTCCTTTAATAAGTTAAGAACATACTTCCGTTGAGACAAAACCATCCCTTCACGGCTCCTGGCAACTTCTATACCCAGAAAATACCTCAGTGAACCAAGGTCTTTTGTAACAAAGTGTTTTTGAAGATGAGTCTTTGTGGCATCAATAGCTTTCACATCATCTCCTGTAAGAATGATGTCATCCACATATACCACCATAACAACTATGCCAGAGCTAGTTTTCTTTATAAACAGTGTATGATCTGCTGCTGACCTATTAAAGCCAAAACGTGACATCACTTCAAACAACTTTTGAAACCATGCACGAGGACTTTGTTTCAAGCCATAAATCGCCTTTTTCAGTCTACACACCTTCTGACACTCCCCCTCAACCTCGAATTCTGGAGGTTGTTGCATGTAAACGGTCTCAGATAAGTCCCCACATAGAAATGCATTTTTCATATCTAATTGGTACAAGCTCCAACCATGTTGAACAACTACTGAGAGAACAAGACGAATGGTACCCATCCGTGCAACAAGAGAAAAAGTTTCAAAGAAATCAATACCATATGTCTGAGTATACCCTTTGGCTACTAATCGGGCCTTGTACCTTTCAATTGATCCATCAGATTTATACTTTATAGTATATACCCATTTACATCCAACAATGTCAGCATCTGCTGGGGAATCAACTAGATCCCATGTATGCTGAGATATTAAAGCATCCATTTCTTCTTGCATAGCCAGCTTCCAGCGAGTATCAAGCTCTGCCTGCTGATAGTTCAGAGGAATAGTTTCAGCAGATAAAACTGAAATAAAAGATTTCATCTGATTTCCAATTCTGTCATCGGAGACAAAATGAGATATGGGATATAAGGTACATTGTCGTGTCCCCTTGCGTAGAGCAATCAGCCTGTTATCGCCATCATGAAGATCACTATTGTCAGTAGAACTTACCTCAGGGGAAGAAGAAGATGAAGGCACTTGCGGAGGTGGATCTCTACGCACATATACCAATGGAGGATTATGAAATCTGGAAGAGGATGAAGTTTGGTTCAAGAATGAGGGCACGGATTCCAAAGGAAAAGGAGGTATAGGTAATGGACAAGACTCAGTTGGATCAACTTGCAGCGGGGAACCAGTACTAGAGTAATAGGGAGTGGATTCCAAGAAAGAGACATCCGCACTGACATACTCTCGGCGAGAAGTAGGATCATAACATCGATATCCCTTTTGATTTTTGGGATAACCGATAAATATGCATTTTGTAGCTTGAGCAGCTAATTTATCACAGTCAGGGCCAAGTTTGTGTACAAAGCAAACACATCCAAATACTTTGGGCGAGAGGGAGAAGAGGGGGGTATTGGGTTTTAGGATATGAATTGGAATTTGATCACTCACAGAAGAGGAAGGCATGCAGTTGATCAGATAGCAAGCAATTGTAATTGCATCTCCCCAGTATAACGCAGGAACATTAGATTGAATCATAATGGTCCTAGCAACATCAAGTAGGTGACGATGTTTTCGCTCAGCCACCCCATTTTGTTGAGATGAATAGGCACAAGAAGTTTGGGATTGGATGCCATTATCTTGGTAAAACTGTAACAGACTTTTTGATTTAAACTCGAGAGCATTATTAGTGCGAACAATCTTGACACTAGATTCAAACTGAGTTTTTATTTCAAGAATTAAAGATTTGATAATACTTGGAACGTCAGATCGTTCCTTTATTAAAAACACCCATGACAACTTAGAGAAATCATCAACAATAACTAAATAGTATCGACACTGAGTCCTAGTAGGAATCTTACTAGGACCCCATACATCTGCATGAAGAAGTTCAAAGACTTTATTACTAGACTGACTCTGACTCGAAGGAAACGAACTTCGATGATGCTTGCCCAGCTGACATGCTTCACACTGAAATGATGTGGTGGAAGGAATCTGAGGAAAGATTGAACAGAGCTTTGACAATGAAGGATGACCAAGACGACGATGCCACACTGAACAAGACTGAATGAATGTTCCACTGCAGCATGAACGGTACCCATTGGATGATGTAGGTAGTAAATTTCATTTTCTTCATAGCCTCCACCAATCTTCTTCCCCGTCAGCAAATCCTGAAAATGACAACCCATTGGATCAAATATTACTCTACAGTTTTGTTCTTTTATAAGGCAACTATCAGAGAGTAAACTTTGAGGAAATTTTGGAGCATGAAGAGCATTTTTCAACTGTAATGAGGAGGATATAGAAATATTTCCCTGAACAACAACCGGGGAGGTGCTCCCATCGGCTAATGAGACTCCAAGCTGAGCCTTAATATCCTTTAGATCCGAAAAAACAAGTGAATTTCCACACAAATGTCTGGATGCACCAGAATCAATAATCCACTTACTGTGAGTCGGATGAAGAGGATTTCCAGTTGAATAGGCAACCCCAGCTACAGGAGAGGTGGAACTCAAAGGACGAAGAGCTATCAGCTCATTTTATTCAGCACGACTGAGGGTGATACTACTGTCACTTGCAGAGATATTTTCCTGTGCCTTTGTTGCCTCGAGAGTAGTAACATTTGTTTTAGGAGCATATGACTTTGATGAAGAGTAGGTTGGACGGCCATGCTTATCCCAACAACGATCTTCTAAATGTCCAGATTTTCCACAGAATGTACATTGAAGCTTTCCTCTGCCTCCCACACCTCGTCCGCGACCTCGTCCTCTGATATTCTGAAGATTTCCATGCCCATAACCAGATGAGACAACTAAGGCAGATGACTGAGTCACAGGCTGAGACTGTGGAAGTGAGATCGCAAGTCTGCTCAGACGATTATATGCCTCAGCAAGAGTAGGTACATCCGACCCAGTCAACATTTGGACTTTTGCAACAGAGAATTCTGAAGATAAACCTGTAAGAAACCGAGCAACCATAGTTTGTTCTTGATGATCCTTTTGTTTCGAACAACAGAGGGGTCTGTGAGCATTAAGTCTTTCAAACGCAGCTTTTACGGAGGCATAGTACTGGGCCAAGGTTTGATCTCCCTGCTGTAAATTATATATTTCCTGTTCAACTTGTAGGATACGACTCACATTCGTCTCTTGTGAGTATGTATCTCGAAGATTGTCCCACATCTGTTTGGCCGTATTATAGTAAATTAAACCATCTGCAATATGGGGTTCAACACTATTCATAATCCATGACATAACTATGTCATTATCTTCATCTCAGGTAACATATTTTCCCACCTTTTCAGTGGGTTCGTCTTCCAACAAGATATGTTTTCTACAATGTCCAGATACCGACATCATAAATGTTCTCGACTACCTGGCATAGTTAGTGTCATTCAACCTTACAGACGAGCCGTACGAAAATGGATTGGCAAATGCCTTATATTCTCCAATATTTTCCAATTTTGAATCACATTTCGAAGTTTCAGCCATACTTCTGGTTCCAAAAAAAAACTGAACAGACTCCAATCAAAAAAAAAAAAAAACCCGTGTGTTACACTCACACACCAACTGATATTCCAAACAGCAGTTGTTCACACACGAACCAAAAAAAAAACCCACGACAGTAGTGAGCAACAACCCACAAACAAAAAAAAATCAGCACGTCAGTGAATCACGACCACATATCTTCTTTATACGCAGAACCTGTTTCATAACAAGGGTAGCTCCCCAGACATGTACAGCTCGACAATCAGTCATTTTTCAATCACGAGCAACACCACTACGAGTTGGATTGCTGTTTCTTAAAAAAAAACAAGAAGTCACGACATGAAAGCACAATAAAACCAACGCAGGGCCCAAAAATCAGGGTATCACGATTGAAATAGAATCACTGATCTCTTTCAAACATTCACTGCAGATTAGAAAGCAAAGATAGTAACCCACAAAAACTAATGTGCTTCAGTGCAGACTGTACCCATTTCCACGATATCAGGATCTCACAAAAAAAAAACACCAACAACAATCAAAAGACTGTACCCATTTCCACGATATCAAGATCTCACACAAACAAAACACCAACAACAATCAAACAGGGCCCCAAACAGGTGCACACCAACAACAATCAAACTTTTGCAGAATCACGACAGGAGCTACCAACTCGGCAGTAGGTAGTCACGAGAATAACAAAAAACCGAGGAGTTACGAAACCCACAACAAGCATCCACGACCAGCAGTATGCCCAGATCTGTCATCAGATCTAAAAAAAATATTTAATCGCTGACCTGATTGGAAAAAAAAAATCATTGGGTCGAAGTTTGATCACGATCAAGAAAACCTCCACGATCGACTGTGCTTTTAATCACACTCGATCACGCTCCCACGATCGGCTAGGCTTTGATATCATGTAGAAGATGAACCGAGCCCTAGATAGATAGAGAGAGAAGAGAGAGAGAGAGAGAGAGAGAGAGAGAGAGAGAGAGAGAGAGAGAGAGAGAGAGACTGCTGCACAAGAAACACAAAACTTGTTATGTGATTAGGGCCTCTCTCTATGTTAAATAGAGAGAGGCTTAAAAGCATAATTACAATAAAGCCCCATTATAAAAGCAAAATTACAAATAGCATATTAATATAAAAGAACTTTACTTAAAACCACCTATTTTCAACAAAGAAAATATGAAGATCCACTTAGAAGTTGCACAAACAGCCTATCTTTGGTGTTTACCCCTTTGAAGCAATTGCATTTCTGTGGGACTTCATTCTCATGAGATGCACTTTAATCTTCTGTGAACCAAGCCTTGGGTACTTTTGGGGTTTGCTTCACCCCTTCAGCCATTTTTTAACGTTGAAATGGTGAGACTCTCACTACATAGATTGCCTGGCTTACAATGAGGAACGATTCCTAAAAAGGTGAATAGTGCGCTCAGACTTGTTTAGTTGTTTTATATTGTAGGCTTGGATATGTTAAAAACTCCTTAGTTCCTAGAGATCTATATCTAGAATTTTACTGGCACACCCCAAAATTATTGGGTTATTCATTTTTGCTGTTTGATCTTTATGAATCAAATAATTGATAGAGGTTTACGTAAAAATTGCAGAGCATTTCGTACAATTCTATCTAATAACTCAACTGTCACTAAAATCTTCAATACAAGTCAAAATGCATTTTTGAAACAGTTACAATGTTTTTCGAAAGATAAAATGAACAGATTAACGACAATTATAGGTTTAAACACTTGACTTGTAAATATATATTCGTTGAGTATCCTATGAGCATTTATGAAAAATCCCCGCTATCTCTAATAAGATTTCACTCTCAAACAATAATAAATGATTAATAAGTTAGAATACTCAATAAACAACTAATTACAACTTTAATAATGAGATTTATAACGATTCCAAAAAGAATCAATTGAAAAGAAATTTATGAAAATCAAAGCAATATATCTTAAATCACTTTTACAAATTAAAATTGAACTATGAGGCCCACTTTTTAAATGCAGTATGGTTATACACTTATTTCAATAAACTTTTAGAGAACATTCTCTTTTAGATCTAATTTACAGTTTCATGAAGATCCAAAGGGTCTGTAATCCCACAATATATTTGGGCTGATAAAATTCCGTTGATACTTTTGATGGACTAATAATATCAACTAGTAAGCGGTGTAACAATTCATAATTTCCTGGAGAATCTTGAGAGATTGATAACTCTAACAAGCCTCATGAAGGATCTTTGGCAATATCAAAAGGCCAATATAATCACAGAACGAAGTCTGGTTGGGCCGATTAATACTGCAAGATGTCTAATAATCCCCGATAAGGTCATCCAGGGGGGCGGGGTGGGGGGAGGGAGAGATCAGCTAGTGGTCAACTTGTATTTTGTGAATGGACATACTTTCAAGTCAGGTATTTTAGTTCTATAAAATCCAACGTTGGTCCTTAGCTGATTCAAAGGTGGCCGATTCACTTGTCATTTCAACTAAATTTTTAATATTTTTTAAGAGGGTTAAAAGTTTCTAATATTTTTAAATACGTTTTAATTTTTTAACGACACATGCATCCTATGGTGAAAAGTACTGATTCAAAACGATTCGATTCGATTCGATTCAGAGGTTTTTTGAGAAACCGATTCACCTACTAAACCGATCTTAACAACATTGATAAAAACAACATTCCTTTTAAGAATTTAAGTTTACAAATAATTTAGAATTAGTTTTTATTTTATTTTCATTGCTAAATCTGATTTTCTGAGTGATAGAATTCCTAATAAGCTCAAATAAGATAAAATTGAAACTAAAGGAGCATATGCATATAATTAAAAAAACCATGAGAGATGTAGCTAATTAACTTTAAAAAAATCTTGAAAATCTAATTACCTTTTAAAACAATCTTGTAAATCAACTTGATTTAAAGGAGGTCATAAACCAAATTTAGTAACCACAAAGCTTTGTGATTTATGAAACACCAGTCATTTGAGAAAATGTGGAAGCTCTAATAATTAGTTTACTAAATTCGTTTACTAATTATCTATTTAAGGAGAAGATTAACTTTTAAATATTCAAAATAGGAGTTACTTAAACTTCATAAACTCTAACTAAAAACAAATGCTCACAAGAAATTAACTTATGACATACTTAATTACAAATATCATAACTATAATTATCACTCATTAAACTAATTTAAGAAAGTCTAGCTCTAATTATAGAAAACTATGACTAGTTATTTACAAGAAAATAAATGACAAACTTAATCCTAATTATTAAGCAATAATTTTTTACAATTTGTTTTTTGGAAACTATAGCTCTAATTATAGAAAGCATTAACTACTCAGAAAACTAATTTAACAAAATTAACTATAATTGCAAAAAACCATAACTAATTATTTACACAAAAATAAATTATGACAGACTAAGTGTAACACCCCCAAATTTAAAACCTGAAAAACACGTGAAACCCCTTTTCTTGTATAGCAAGAAAAAACAACCTTTTTGACTTCCGGTTGAAAAACCTTGGGCGGGTTACATGTTCAGTCAATATCAGTAAGACTCAATCCTTAAAGCAGATAATATTTCTAAAAGATTCAGATCCAAAATCATAGTGTTTTCATTTCAAAATAAACCATAAGGTCTGTACAAAACTAGTATAAAAAAGTTCTTCAAAATACAATTCCTGGAAAGGGAAATGACTGATTCTCGATGCTGCCACAACTTTCCTCATTCGCTCTAGCAACTATTCCGTATGTGTGATTTGTGTGTGTGTGTGGGGGGGGGGTCAATATCCACAAGCCCCCAGTAGGAATACAATAACAAAACATATTTGCATAGAAACAAACATACATGAAATGACATTCTTTTTCATGTAAATAAACAATTATCAGTGCATGACAAATAACTGTAACATAACAGTTGAATAGCATATGCAATAATCTTACTCATGTGTGATTATTCAATTCATACATGACTTACCTGTGCAAATGAAGCATTCTAAATAGACATGGATAACTTACAATTATTTCATTTATGTTTTCTTTCTTAGATGATGCATGTCATGCTTCACTATATTCACAATACACTTTTGTTTATCTTTCACAATACTTTGTAGATACTGACACATATAATATTCGAATCAGAGGCCTGATCCACGGGATACATTCAATTAATCTGTGGCTTATTACCCTGGCCTTGCTCATCTTTTTCGATTTTAGGTGAGGGATGATCGTGTCGAGAGAGAGATCGCACCACCCCCAACCTGATATATTAGAATTTACTTTCAGTTGAAACAATCTCACTACCATCCTGCGACATCGATGGTAGCTATCTCCTATTTCCATGGCTGAGAAAGCAACCCTTCATGCTTTATCAATATCTCATGAAGTCAGAAGTATCGCCTTCAGACGACACAAGCACGCATGATTTCATTTAATCCATCATAAGGTTCTCGACCACTTATTTTCGGGCACTTAACACATATCAGTCCAGTTGACCGTGCACAAAGTCAGGAGCCACTCATCCATGCTCGCGCTATTATAAAATAACAATTGCATAACATGCTTTTCATCATGGACATTATGCAATACATACATCATTCAATATGCATTTCATCTAACATGCATCATAAATCCAGATTGTACTCATGTATCAAAAATATGTTTTTTTATTCATACACAGGCTTGAAATTACGTAAACATTATGAAACATACATATTCAAAAAGCCTGAGTCACATACATACATTTATTCATAAAATTCTGAAATACACTTGTATTTAACTGTTTATAAAAATCTGAAATACACGAATATGCTTGTACACTTGAACATATACATATTTCCATATTCGAAATACTCACATATGGATAATTTTAAAACCTTTTGTACACATACATATTTTTGCTTGTAAAATCCAATGGTTTCATAAACATGCATTTTTCTCGTAAAGCATGCCATGCGAACAATTTTTGAAACTATATATATTTTTAACTACGTAAATATGAAAATCCAAACATTTCAAATAACCTAAAAGGCTAAAACTACGCATGTACATAAGTTATTGTAAACCTACCTCAAAATGCGTGCGACCTCACAAGAAACCGAGAAATCTAAAAAATGCCCTTGGGGATTCCCCTCGATGGGCGAGACATGGATCATGCTTTGCCGACGATCCGAACACGAGCAAGGATGTGTGTGCTCACCTCGGGTTCTGGTCCAATGATGATGGCAGTGACAAAGAAGGTCACAATGAAGGTGACGGTTCAAGCGGCGGGGTCCATGGTTGGTACAAAGAGGAGGTGGTGGCATCGACACCCACTTCCCTTCATCATCCAAGTGAATCTAATATTCCCATTTACTTAGTGGGATCTATTTGGGTTTCCAAATAGATCCAAAATACCTTTTTCTTAGGTATCTAAATGGATTCAAAACTCATTTTGCTTAGTGAGATCCATTTGAGTCTCAAATGGATCCAAATCCCTTCTATATCCGGTTTAAACTTCTATATGAGTCTAAACCCTACCCAAATCCATTCGGGTTGACCCATATCATTCGAAGATCTAATTCTGAATTACTTAAGATCCAGTGGATCCTATGTGTTCATCAGGATAGTTTGAACTTACGTCGGTGTTGGTTGATCCTCGTAGATCTCCACTGAGGTTCAGATCCAAATACCTCATACAAAACCTTGTAAGTCCTCAATTAAACATTAAATAACTTAAATAAATTCCAAAATACTAAAAATAATCAATCGCTAAATAATCGACCAATATTAGCTAATTAATTTGCCAGAAAATGATATTTATTCAAAGCCAAATAATAGAATAATTCAAAAAAAAATTCTCTTTTATTTATTTAGAAATTCTGTGAAATTTGCGGGCTTTACACTAAGTCCTACTTATCAAAACCAAAAATAGTTACTTGCCTATCAATTGTGAAGCTCCTTCGACTTTCTTGGTGTTTTTTCTTTGTAACCCTCTCTATCCTCTTCTCCCCTCTTCGTTTCACCCTTTAGGGGTATTTATAGAGGAGGGTAAGTTGCAAGAGGGAGGGATGCCTATGTTGGTTAACATTATTTGATTAATAACATAAAATTACTTTTTCATCATTAGTATCACGGTTTATTTACATGTCATGCCATTAGATAAATGTCTTAATTTGTATTTGTTTTATTTTTATTATACATTTGCTTAAGATATTACATGTAAATAAGAAAATATCCTTCTATTTGAATTCATAAGCAATAGTTATAAATTCAAATTCTTAAAGAATAAAAAGACAGCTCTGATTTGAGTCTAGATTCTAATCATGGGTCGGTCAAAAACTACACATTTCTAAAGCTTGGGTATTTTTTTTATTTTAAATTTTATCGTTAAAGTTTAAAAAATCTTAAGATAAATTTTTTCATAATTTAATTGTTAAAAATGATTTTCCCTTATGGTCACCCTTTACAGGACTTGGTGAAATGAGGTCATCCGTTGGCTTTTACATGAGCTACTATAATATAAGTATGATTAAGGCTCAATAGGCTCAATACAATTGGATTGCTATATAAACCTATCCTTATGAGAATTGCAGGTTGACTGATTGGAGGAGGAAAACACTCAAATGCAAACTGAGTCAACCCATCATTATTAGCTGAAAAAATATTTTAGTTGCCTAATTGCAGGATCAACGATGGCATACACTGGAGCTAAACCTTGGTTTTGTTACCATGTAAACTTGGAAATTTCTGGATTACTTTAAGATTGATGACATTTGAGTAGATATGTAGGCTATTAAGATAATATGCTCCTACCAAGGTAATCTGAAAAAAGACGGTGGTAGTGGTGAGCTAAACAAACATACAAAATCATAAAAGTGTCGTTCAAGAATTTTGTTTTTATTAAATTCTTGAAGGTTTGGTGAGATTGGCATTATAACTTCGCTATGACTTTATTTGTTACTCTGGAAATTGGTAATTGGATAGAGTACATAGAAACAGATGCTTTTTGCTAGTCACAACCTATCAATCTCAGTGCTTGTAGGGTTCTTCGACATATGCTTTCTGATGCATCTGGATCTTCTTTCAGGCAGCATCTGTGGCCCACTCCTTGTTCTGCATGTGCTACAAATACAACATGCAGATTAAGATTGCCAGTGTTCTCCTCTTGATAGCTGAGATCTACAAGGTATCTTCATTATTTGTTTCACCATGCATTGTTATCTTTTTTCCCCTCTGGCTCTGAAGCATTTTGATTGTTTCTTCAGAAATCAGAGAATGCAACCACTGGTCTGCCCTATGCACTAGCAAGCTTGTCATACTGTCAGTCTTTTAATCTGGACTTACTTGGTGCTTCAGCAACTTTGACGCTCGCAGAAATATGGTTGTCTCTTGGATCTGCCCATGCAAAGCGAGCATCAAGCCTCCTGCATCAGGCCCTGCCAATGATACTTGGTCACGGAGGTTTGGAGCTCCGTGCCAGGGCAAATATTTCAATCGCAAAGTGCTATCTTGCAGACTCGACCTTTTCAGGTTTTCTATGCTATGTTGGTATCATCATCTCTGGTCTCACATCAGCGGTGCATTTGGTCCTGCAGAAAGAGCGTGTTTTCTACAGGAACTGCATGTTTTCTGTGAGCCTCATTCTACATGGCAAATCAATGTCAGGCCTACTCATTTCCCCCTTTCCACAGTTTCATTTCCCTACCATGGATGGGGGGAGATGAGGAGGGAGATGGTGGGGTGTGGGTTGCACTAGCTTTCTGCAAAAGAAGTCCATTCTACCTTCTGCATGGTGCCTCCATCTGCAGGATACAAATGCACCCTAAATGTTGAATAATGTCAGGCTTAAACCTCCCATTCATTTATGGTTGAAATGACTATTTTTCTGAAGGAAACTAGTCTTAGGATAATAAGTTGTTTTGCTTTCTGGTTAATAAAATTGCTGGTTATAGTTTCGTGTTAAATGAATCTGGAGCAGTATTTCCAACTCTTTCTGTGGGTAATTGTATACAGTTATCATTTTTCTCCTATTGACCTTTCTTTTGGTTATGTGTGCATTTTGAGTAGCTAGTCAAGGTGGAGCATCTATTGCCTAAATACATTTGATTCTTGATATGGGACCAAGCTGTTGATGCAACTTGGATTTTTTTCTCCGGTGGTTCTCTAAACTCCTAAAGTACATCAGAAAGCTTGTTACCATAAATTCACTCACTCATCCATGTTGAGTTGTGAGATGGAGAAAACTTGAGCCATCAAATGCCAACTCTCAAGGAGAGGGGTACTTTGTTGCGTCTGTCATGTCGTTCTTCTCATGACTCAGCAAGCTTTTAACCCACATGAAATTGAATTTAATCCAAACTTGGTCTCTGCTTATTCAAGAGAGGCTGTATTGGAGCAATTGTAGTTAAGAGAGCTTTTAATTGAATTCTGATGACTTGATCTAAACATGGTCTAAGTCCTAGATTGAGCTCAGTTTTTAAATATTTTTAAGAGCGATTGAAGGCCGAGAGAGACGAGGCTACCCTGAGTTTTTAAACATTGGTGAAAATGATTGGAGTCTAAAAAACAAGTACTTATTGGAGCAATCTCGATTCATGGCTTATTTCTTCCAGGAGAATTGTTAGTAATTTTGTAAGTTTGGAGGCTTAAGATTAAGGTTTGAATGTGGAGGTTTGGTGCTCGTGTGGGTGGTGTGGTGTGGTGTCTAGGTTCAGATGCCAGTTAACATATACCTCTGTCTAAGATAGCTTGGCAATTTTCGTAGTTCCCATTTTTTCTTGAATGGTTAACTTTTTTATGGATTAACTCATGGTCTCTCACCTGTGAAGTATGAGCTGTGTTTGAATGCTTCCTTTCTGTTCTTCCATGCTTCAGTTTTTGAAGATCCTGACAGTGTGCTAGATCCACTGAGACATGCTGCTGATGAACTGGAAATTTTGGAGGTGGGTCAGTCTTTTGTAATATTTAGTTATTTGCTTATGGGGGAAGTTTATATCTGACCATTAATGATGGGAATTTTTGTGGTGATGACTGCATGCAGTATCATGAATTTGCTGCAGAAGCATTTTACTTGACAGCTATGATTTTCAACGTGCTTGGGAAGTTGGAAGAAAGAGAAGCAGCTGCAACATCCTTCAAGAAGCACATATTGGCTCTTGAAAGTCCTGGAGATCAGGAGGATCCTCTTTTGCACTAAAGGCTATGTTCATATCAACCTGCTTGGATTGTGTAGAGTGAGGGAACCATTATATATTAATCCTGTGAGGAAAAATCAACTCCAGAGGATCAGCTTAAGTTGTAAGATCTGTTTCTTTTTGTGTATGTTACTTTGTTTTCTCAATGAAAATTTTGCTTGATAGATTGGCCTGGCTTGCCGGCATAGTTTAGTTTTGATGTCATCGAGTTTTTCAATATGAGCTGCTGCTCAAAGTGTGATCCTGCATGTGTATTCGTCGTCCATCTGTAAAAATGAGGATGATTTATTCAGAATGTAGCCTTTTGTCCTTTAGATCAAATGTCCTTTTATCTATAACCTTTTCTTCTTCCAGTTTTATGGATGACCATGTACATGCTTCTATCCATCATTGAAATGGAGTGCAGTTTGTTTTGGAGTCTCGTATGCTTTAAATTGAGAGGTGTTATTCTTAACGTGTTCTTTATTTTAGATCTTCAATTTCAGATTTACTGATGACTCTGCTTAATTTCATCTATGACTGAAATGGACGGCTGTTTCTTGTTTATCCCTTATGAGAGAGAGAGAGAGACAAAGAGAGAGAGAGAGAGAGAGAGAGAGAGAGAGAGAGAGAGAGAGAGAGAGAGAGAGAGAGAGAGATGCATTTGATTCTAATGCCCTGGTCAAGTTAGTGAGATTGTCTTGTGCACTCTTCATTTGGAGTGTCCTTAACATCCCTGCTCTGTTTTAAGGCCCAATCCGAAACCGGAAACCGGCTAACACATGGGGAGGTCAAAGGTATCTTCCTCCACAATAAATTCGTCCAAGGCCTGAACCATGGCCCTGTCGTGGCCACTTCATGGCACCTGCTTGGGCCTAGACTTGGTGGCTATTAGGTTTGTTTTTTTTATAAGAAAGCTGGGGGCAAAGGCCACTACCTTTTATTCAGATCAGATTATATACAAAGTATACATGCTATAGAGTTTATTTACAAAGAAAGGTGAAGCTCTGTAGTAATATCTCAATCAAAAGTGTAATGGCCTAAAAAATCATTTTGAATATCTTGATTTTTTGAAGAAGTTTATATAAAAATGGAAATACATCCCAAGGATTCGAGGCACATCACAAATTTGGAACTCATGTTCCTCCATCAAACCCAACAATTCATTTCAAACAGTTGATGCCATGAAATAGTTCAAACTAATAATGAAAATTTAAATGAAATTTTAATGAACTTCAAATTAAGTTTATAATTTTTTCATTCAACCCATTTGCTTAGAAAAAAACACTCATAATCTATAAATTCGTCATCTCTAGCACCTGCCATCACTCCACTCAGCTATATTTGAGTATTACTACTTGAGAAATATGAAATAATGGGTGAGAATCACAGTTCTCATACAAAGCCTTACATAATTCAACAATATAAAACATAAATCTAACAAACATCAACTTCGGAAAATGTTAAGGTACATAATAAACGTCAACAATTTGCTTGCAATCACATAAGATACACAAACTAATTTATAATGCATGATGTAACTTTTATCTTTCTTATGGACAACACAATACTTGTAATCAATTTAATTTCCTCCTTATGCTACTATGACTACTATTCACTGGCAAAAAACAAGTACAAGGCATTCTTAAGGGTGTGTTTTTCACATACACAATTGTATTTTATTAACTTGATATGCACCTCTTTATCGGGAAGACATTAGGATACAACACCTTAGGATTCCACTTTTTAGTATATAACGTTGAACAGTTGAGCCCCAAATCACACCATTCCCGGGTCTCAATGATGAAAAATGTCCCATACTACCGTGGTTGAGGACAACGAGCTTTCATATCATGCTCTTGGAAAAAAACCACACTACGAAGTTCAGTACCATCCTATGCCCCATGACAGCCATCTAAGAATCCTACCTTCTTAGAGGGCAACCAATGAGAAAATTAGTATACTGTTTTGGTATCTTTTTCATCTTTAACTTAAATGCATTTTTTTACATAAAACAATTTTGGATCTACAACATCCATAGCATGCACTCATGCCATATGAGCTTCATATCCAGCTAAAACATGCATATCATCTCATGCATCATCTGATTAAGCTATTTCCTCACTCAGACACAACAATGTACCCATCATGTATAAATATGTGTCATTCATCATATGCATCATAATAGAATTTAAACTTTATATTCAATATAATTTTTACCAATGATTGCACCAACGCACTACCGTAATAGGTCCATATGTTGCTCAACAATATGCCACAAAGTCCATCTGGTTCACTTCTAGAACCATCATATGTATTCAAACAAAAAACAACTCACTCAAAATTGTTAATGCAAAGATTACTTGACGTTAGAAAATTTGTCATAAATCATACAGAATAATTTAGGTTCTGAGATTTTAGCTGACGGTACTTATATATGTTACATTCATACAAGGAAAAACATAGACATTAACTTGTTACATAACAGAGAATAAAAATTTTGTAACATAGACTTTTTTTTATCATAGAACAAACTTGTCCAATTCTCTCTCTTCAAAGAAAATCAATTAAATCATCAATGAAGAATTAGATGCTGAATTTTTTACTGTAGGTGACTTGATATATCAGGTTCAAACGCAAAAAATTCCAAAATTTAATTAGACATGCTTGCAATCACATAAGATATACAAACTAATACATAATTGTAATATCATGTATTTTTTCATGATTTTAAAGTAAAAAAATATAATTTTTAAATTATATATTTATTTAAACTTGATAAAATTATGAGAAAATAATTAAAATATAGGTGATGTCAACAGGGTCTGGGCGTGACCCAGAGCCCTCTGATATAAGCTATTTGAGTTTGTTATAATTTAAGAATTTTTTTATTTCTAACCTTTAAATTCAAGCAAAAATCAAGAAAAAATCAGGTTAAATTCAGTCAAATGTTACAACTGGGAACCTAACTTGAACTTCAGAAATTTATGCCTATTTTAAGTATCCGCATGTTTAAAGAAAAGTGAAAATTAAATTTGTGTGCATTTAATAGGGACATGCATGCAGAAGAAACTCTGATAAATAACTTAATAAGTTTTTCATGCATGTGCATTGAATCATGCATATTTTACTGTTCAGCTTTAGTTCTTACATTTATGCATAATTGGCTTTACATAATATTTGTTTTTGTATAATATTTGGTTGAATGCTTGAATGGTAAAATAATTATGTTCAGTTATTGTTTATGATATTCCTCTAAAATTTATGCATGAATTGGTTTATGCTATTTTCTTTACTGTTTGGATTTTTAGAAGAATTCGTACAAGAACTTCGGTTTTTACCCATTTTCTTAAAATCGTTTTACAGGTACAAATACTTAGTGATGTCGCAGACCGGCTAGTTGGAGGTTTTGAAAGTTGTGATTGGTATTCTGAGTTCTGACATGATGGCTCAAGTTGATATAGATGATTTTGATAATTTCATAGTTTTGTCTTATAATTTATTCAATTAATAAAGTTGATTGATTCCTTGAGTTGATTTAATGCACAATATGATTTGTGTTTTGGTATATTAAATCTGCGATTCCCCGGATCCTCGAGTGAGTTTTCACAAATGATTAAAAAAAATCACTACTTTTATGAGGGTCAGTTGGGGTCGTTATAGAGTTGGTATCAGAATCATGTATTAAATTACTTGAAATTGTCAGAACCATCACTAGAAAGTCACAAACTCGTACTCTAAAAGTGGTCTCTACATAACTGGTAAGAGCTATCTTGTAAAATTTTGCTTCCTTACTGACTTGAAAGTTTTGAATTTTTATATTTTGATTGTAGGGATGAATATATTTAAATCAATGTGTGATTTAAAATTTTTTTGCTTGTTGTTCTGGATCAATCTTAAGGGGTAGGCTTGATCAAGGTATGAAATTACTGTTAAATGTTATTGAATTTTGTGTTATAGATATATGCTCGTACATGTGCTTCTTCTTCTAGTGCTCTAACTGATTGGCAGGAGCAGAAGGACTTTCTTATGAATGCTCTCAACACATTGGCGATGACAGTCACTATACATGTCGAGGCGCAGATGATGCAAATTATCAGTTACGGTAAACACTGGTGTAGTTACATACGAGAAGTTCCTGAAGTTGGATCCGCTAACTTTCTCAAAAAAGGCTGACCCAGAGGTTCCGGAGAGCTGGGTCGAGGAGATTGAGAGAACATTTCACGTCCTGCCTGTGCTCGAGAACAAGCAAACTTTTTTTGGCACATATCGACTGAAAGATGATGCCAAAAAGTGCTGGGACACCCTATGATGGGTGAAGTTTGCTGGAGTTGCGGGTATCATCTGGGAGACCTTTAGAGGGGAGTTTTTAGAGGCATACTTTTCTTCCTAAGCTCGGGAGTGCATGCAGTAGTAGTTCCTCAAGTTCGTACAGGGGAACATGAGTTTGGTGGATGTGATCATCGCAAATTTTTTTTCTCTCTTGTGAATTTCTCTCTCTTCCTTCTCTTTTTCCTTTCCTACCTCTATGTCCTCCTTTTTGAAGGGAGAAAAATAGAAGATGGAAAGAGAAAAGAGAAGAGAAAAGAAAAGAAGAGAAAAGAGGAATTATCTTGCGGCTCTCACTTGACCTTAATTTTGAAATTTTTTTGAAATAACTCGCCTCCGTTTTTGAAATATTTGCGGGAAAACAGGGAAACGGGATTCGCTCGTCGGTACGAGGTTCGACCGTTCCTGACGCCTTTACCAGGGGTAATCGAACCAAGGGTCGAATTAATGCCTTTTGCTTTGCTAAGAAATTATCTAAGAAATTATTCTAAATTTAAATGCACAAAGAATCATGCTTGTGCTAATGCAAAGATGTATGCCCTTTTTGAAAATGTTTTGAAGAATTTCCAAGTGAATCTGATAAAGTGAAGAAATGATTTCTAACTTAGAACTTAAGCTTAAAGTTCTAAGTTTTTAGAATAATCAAGAGCTTGGGAAAATAAATCTGGATTTTGGAAAATGATTTTGAAGTTTTGAGATAAAAGGAATTTTCAAAGTCATAAATGGACTTTAAATCAGAATAGAAATGGAAATGAAATTGAATCAGAAGGAAAGATAGAATTGGGAAATTTGAATAAAATTGAGAAATGAAATTGATTTAAAAGTTGGATTTTCAAGATGAAATCCGAATCCAATATCTGGATTCTGAATAGAGTTCAAAGTTGAATTTTGAATTTAGGATCTGAAATGGAAACTTGATTTGAAATCTAGAATGAAATGAAATTGGTTTTGGGATTAAAGTGGGATTCGGATTTGGAATTTTGAAGGGAATTGGATTCAAGATTGGAATCCAAGATGGTATTTGGATCTGAAATCTGAGATCCAAGATAGGGTTGGACTCTGGATCCTAAGATGGAATTGGATCTGAAGTCTGAGATCCAAAGTAGAATTGGATTCTGGATCCTAAGAATTGGAGTTTGGATCTGAGATTCAAGGTAGAATTGGACTCTGGATCTAAGATCCAAAGTGAAATTGGAATCTGGATCCTAAAGCGGAATTGGATCTGAAGTCTAAGATCCAAAGTAGAATGGGGATCTGGATCCTAAGTGAAATTTTGGATCTGTAATCTGAGATCCAAAGGTGGATTTGAACTCTGGATCCTACGACAAAGTTTGGATCTGAATCTGAGATCCAAAGGGGAATGAGGATCTGAATCCTAAATGGAATTTTGGATCTGTAATTGGAGATCCAAAGTGGAATGAGGATCTGGATCCTAAATGGAATTTGGATCTGTAATCTGAGATCCAAAAAGGGAATTGAGTTTATACTTGGAAATCTGGATCCAAGTTGAGACTAGGATTTAACTTTGGATTTGGATTATGAAGAGTCCAAATAGGACCCTTAAAGATGGATCTGGGTTTTTAGAAACCCAAATTTAAACTTGAGATTCAAATCCAAACCTTGATTGAAGATAAGGGGATGAACTTGATTTTGAAATCAGAAGATAATTTTAAATTGAACTTTGAAATTGGATTTTGAATCTTAAAATGAGATAGAATTGGATTTGAATAAGATCTGATCAAGAAGAAGAAAACTTGGGATTTTGAAAAAGAAGTTTTGAAAATATGATGCAATTCTACCCTATATGATGAATGAATTTGAATAAGTTGAAATTGGATTTGAAAATCATATTTCATTCTTTAAATGAATTTAAATAAGACTAATGATATAATACACCCCTGACTATGGTCATTGAGTGTATTATATAATAGTCATATTTAAATTCAAATGAAGGATAAAATATCTTTTTGGTGCTTTTATAGAATTTAAAATGAAATTAACCCTCAATATACCCTGACTATGGCCATTGGTATATATTTTGGGTTAATTTTAAGTAAAATTCTGATAAAAAAAGAAATTATTTAAGGAAAATATGATGAATTTTGAAAATGGATCCGGTGTGGATCTAATGTTATTTTATAAAAGATAAAAATGCTAAGTTTTGTTTACACCCCGACTATGGCCGTTGATGTAAATCGTCAACTTAGAATTAATTTACCTCTTACGAAATGGTGCACGTGCCATTCGTGTTTCACCATTGTGAGCATTTTGAGAAATAAAGAAAAATGCATGAAAACAAGTAATTCAATGGTATTTACAATGCTCATCCATTCTACCTAAAGCAGGAAATGTAAATTTTCATTCAAATCTAGCTATTACAACATGTAAAATCAAATTTTCAACTTCAAATGGTAACTTCCACATATTTCCTGCAAATGTCAAGTTAGTATAAAGTAAACTTGCAAAGCACGAAGAAAATAACATGGGTTATGCTCAAGATTAACGTACAAGTGATCACATGCCTAGACTGATGATAGGATGTGAATGAATCTATCTAACTACAGGGTTCATAGAGAATGCATATATATGAGCCTAAGTATGTTGTGTAAGGCTAATGCAAGAAGACATATATGACACTTTAGGCTAGGAGCAATATATTGATGGGTATGAGATAGAAAAGCAACAACCTACGGGCTATGATGATATGAGTACACCGAGATTAGGGAAGTAGATATCTGTGGTAAATGCACCTTTTGTCATGAAGACATATGATATGTTTCCAAACTGGGAGTTCGGATCTCATGCCAGTACAACAATTGGAATTTCCTACGCTGATGCAAATGCATTGTTAAGACAAGATTTTGCTCATGTATAGATTGAGCTTATTACAAGAAATGCATAGAATGGATGACAGCACCAACGGATGATCCCAATCAGTACCTTACTTCAGCAAAGTGAAATTGTGAAATTGTAACTTGATGGGGAATATAACTAAATAAAACTTTTGTAAGAGAGCATGAAGGGATGCTGATACGAATGGGATTCACAGCCATAGCTGGAGACCATGAATCAAGATACCCAATCCATAAAAGAGAGAAAAGCAAAATTTACATGTGTTTTACCAGATTATAAAATTCATAAAAACAACTCATGAAACATCAAACTGTACATGATTCTGATTTCCAGAGATTCAAAAAGCCATGTTCCCACTAAGGAGAGAATGCAGATCGTAATTATAGCTAACGACCTGTTTGAGATGTGCAGGAGATGGGAATCTGCTATATTGGCATTAACCCGGAAAAGATCTACCAGATACAAGGTTAGTATCTACAGTCCACATGATATACATAGATGGCCCAAATCCCGTCAACAAAGTATCTTTGGATTTCTTTGAGAAGACAGAGCCCGGTGATCTATCGACATCATCTTTCTCTCATTCAGCTGTATGGAGACAGTCTGAACCTCTTCTCCTTTTTCATCCTAATCCACGATCCACGATGCCTGCGTGGCACGGCACCATCGACACATACCAGACCATATCCAAAATGACATACTTCATGACAAACGTGGTATAAGGAACAATCTCACAATAGGTAAGCCATTTACCGAGATGCAAAGTGGCCCGTAAGCTATATCCACAAGACAGGAAGGTAATTTTAACAGAATATATTTCAGCTTTTACTTAACGTGTACATTAGATATTTTGACAAAGAATTAATGCATGAAACTCTAAAACTCAATTGACTCACTATATCACTAATGCCATGATTAGAGCTTATAACTAATATCACTAATATCATAAGGCCATCAGATCATACCTCTGAATCACAAAATTAGGGTGGTCTTACTGGCGATGCTGCTATTAGTAGCAGATTACCTCCTGAAAAATGGCTTTCTCAATCGTCAGCGTATTGACTCAGCTAGTGAATCAGTGTTGATCTTCATTTCTAAAAAGCCTTTTCCGCTGAAACATCCAGGCAGGTGTTGAAACCATGTAAGGTCATAACCTACAAAGAAGCAGGAAAAAGAAATCATCAATATTATCCCTAGGTTGAGCTCTGCAATGGAACTAAACTTACCATGGGATGAAAACAAATTTTTTTTAGCAAAGGGAGATGCTGTAGTGGTAGCCATAACTGCCATTGGAGTTATGCTGAATACAGTGAGGCTATTTATGGAGACAAATGATGTGCAAACATAAAGCTTAGAGAAAAACATGAAAGTGTTGTGGGGTGTAGCTGGAGGAGATGATGTTGTGACTAAACAGAAGTAGTCAATATGCGAAAAGGAAAAAAAAGAAAGAAAAAAAAAGTGCATATAGATGTTGCAAAGATGGATGCATATGCTGTGTGCTGCAAATCTAGCAAACAAAACTCTTGTTAAAATCACATGCCTCTTATCCATCAGAGCCATCACTTACCTCAGCGTCGTGGCTGAACATAGATAAGCGGGGACCCATTTGCTCGAGATGGATACCACAATCGTGGATCATGCCAATTCGTCTGGATCTCGTTTTGTAACCAGGTAAACAAAACCTTTTACAGTAATAGTTGACAAATGTTCACGGCAGATGAAAGCTTTGCAACGAGTGGAACAGAAATTTGCAGTAAATGAAAGTTTACAATAAATCAAGTATGCATATCGATCCTTCAATTTTAATGCACCAAGCTAAGTAGCAGGTCAACCTCCAGTATCGAGTCCTCACAATTTGCAACAGTGGACGGACTCCTACTACTCAAGCGCACAGGGAAGTTCAAATTTATAATGAAAGATGCAGGAGATCAGTTAATCTGGACAAAAGAAGATAGAATATAATTCTACGATGCCTTTTACCAAGCGAGGTTCGGACCTCCTCCATCATCCAGTGAAGCCAAGGGGGCTCGGATTCTCAGGTGTTATGGCTGTATCAATACTTTAAAAGCCACAACATCTATTTATCACTCGAGCCAAAAAAAAATGTCCTTTTAATCTGGGAAGGAAACACTTTCTGATCTTAATGGACCACTACTTTTGTCATGCCAAAATGTTCATGGCAGGTGATCTTCAGAGTTTTGAAAGTATCGTTCTGCTAAAGATGAATAGAGGGTATAAGAATCAGTAGCAGCAAATCATAATCATACAAGGTTTTAGAATCTTATATTTCTGAAAATATTTGAGGAATCATGATTCCGGAATACCGAGATTCAATAATGCTGGGCTCCACAGTATGAACATAAGGAAATGTTGAGATTCATTTATACAACCTCCCAAAAGCCTGCAATATCGATGCAGGGCCTGACATTCTCCTGCCCAACGAACTGGACATTTTGCACAGAATTTATATCAACCAGCTCGACATTGAGTTAAAATATCTTAGATCCAAAACCATGCTAAAAGCAGTAATTAGAAAGGCAACCAGAATATACATGCGTTACAACAAATCAAAACCCCACAACACACGGAGGTACATGTCACAATTTTATACAAGGAAATCATCCAAAACACAATCGTGCACATATGCTGGAGACTCAAAAGTAAGGATGCTCCTGTGACATATGTGAAGGTAAATAATCACCCTACTGAATAAGTAAAACACAAATAATTCAGATGGCTTGCCATGACAAACCACCAAACGACTAGATACCTTAATATCTCAGCTCCATCAAACCAGCTCATAAAAAAAAAGGAAAAAAAGGATGTTGGAATGACTGTGTTCCCTTGATTTAGCACGTAGGTGGGTCGGTCCTGCTATATACGGGCCGGTCCCTACCTATTGTGCCCTAAGATGCAGATAAAAATAAATAATAATAATAATAAAAAAAAGCATAGCAAGGAAGATCGAACCAGAAAATGTTGGAAAATGAAAAGAACAAAGTATTTATAGAGAATAGGAGGAGAAGGTAGGGCAGTTACCTGTAATTGCAAAATTTTGGATGGAAGAGTAGCTTAGCTGAATGTTACTGCCGCAAGATGATACCTCCTGCGTAGGTTTGGGGTTTTGCAGAAAATCTGAGAGAGGAAGGAAAAGGATGCGAAATCGACGAAGTGGAGGTGTCGCGGCTATTGCTTCGGGATTGAAGCTCCTTCCATTGATGGGGGAAAGCCACCAAGAAGAAATAAGGGGAAGAGGACCGGGGAAGAAGGGGGAAGAAGGATTTAGAGGAGCATGCGATGGAGGGGTAGGAGATGGATGTATTCAAGAGAGAGAAGGCTATGGAGGGGTGAAAAACAGATGGCCTTAAGGGGTTCCCTGCGTGAACTTTTTAAAGGGAGGGAAGGTGCTTCGAGAAGGGCCGCGCGGTTAGGGATCGACGGGGGGATAGGGCGTGATGGAGGTTTTGGAGATGAAGGGTTTAGGGAAGGGTTTCGGTGAGAAGAAGATGCAGCAGGGTTTCTCATTTTTTTTTTCTTTCTTACGAAGGATTTTAACAAAACCCTAAAAGAAAAGATTTTACCGAGGAGCCCCTTTGATTTTTAAGATTTTACAAAGAGGGGGGGGGGGCTCCCGAGGTTTTCAGCAAAATTTGTTTTCAAAAGGCTCAAAATCTTTTGTTTTTCTCAAAAAATTTTCCAATTTTTTGGTTTTTGTATTTTTTTCAAATTTTTTGTATTTTTAGAATAAAATCCTAAAGTTTGTGAGAAAACAAAGGTTAAAACTAATTTTTTTGTGTTTTTGCAAAAATATTTACAAAAAGGAATTTTTCTGAGAATTTAAAAAAAAACTATTTTAAGAAAATTTCTTCATAAATGGGTTTTGATCCGGATTTTGAGGAAATATGGATTTGAAGTGCTGGATTCGGATCCAGAGTTGATTTTGAATATATCAATATGGATTTTAATTCAGAGAATCTGAAGAAATGACTTGATTTTCTCAGAAAATGGGGTTAGGGGCAAAAGAGTCATTTTTACAAAACTTTGAAAAAGTTGGGGTGTTCACAGATGCCCCTCTTTGCTACTAAGCCGGTTGAAAGCCGAGCTTAGTGGCAAAGATAACACTCCAAATTTTGAAAATGCCCCAGTCAACAGATCTGAACTGGGTGTGGAAGAATTATTTTGAAAATATGGCTTCTCAGGCTTAGAACCTTATCCTGAATGGTTTTGTGGAGACGAAATCCTTGAAATGATATGATTCAGTAAAAGATGAGGAAATCATGATGGGACTTCAGATGGAAATTCTGAAATGGTGGGAAATGAGATTTTTGATCAGGTCTCATGGGTGAGACCAGATACTCTTATCGGAATGATTCAGGTTTAGCCCTTAACCTGGATGGGACGAAAATATATCAGGATGAATTTGGAAATGAGGAAAGGAATACATGAGTACCTTGATGGGACATTTTGGAAAAGGCCTTGTGAAATGAAGCTCAAGTGGGATTCTATCCTCGATGGATATACAAAGCATGGATTTCTTGATGGGAAGAACCATGATGGGATTGGAAGGAAACATCTCGTCAAAACGAGGAATCTCATTGGAATGTGACTCAGGTTTAACCCAAACCTGCAAGGAAGATTCCTCGCGAAGCGAGGTTCCGGGTTAACTCTTAATCTGGATAGAAAATCTACCATACGAGTTTCTCAAAAATGGAGAAAGCACGATGGGACCTTCGGAATTTGGTTGAACAAATCCGGGAGGGGTTTTTGCGAAAGGAGGAAATATAGGGTTCCCTAAAGCTTCGTGAAAAGGGGAAGAAATTGGGCGTCTCATTGCTGAGACTGAAATAGCTTTTGAAATTAAATGATCTTTCGCAAATGGTTCAGGTTTGACCCTTATCCTTAGTGGGGGGGAAATCTACCATACAGGCTTCTCAAAAATGGAGAAAACCATAATGGGACCTTCGGAATTTGGACGAACAAATCCGATAGGGGTTTTTGCGAAATGAGGAAATATAAGGTTCCCTAAAGCTTTGAAAAGGGGAAGAAATTGGGCGTCTCATTGCTGAGACTGAAATAGCTTTTGAAATTAAATGATCTTTCGCAAATGGTTCAGGTTTGACCCTTATCCTGAGCGGGTCACCATACGGAATCCTTGACTGAAGAAACCGCGATGGGACAGGAAGATATACTTCAACTGGATGAGGCAACTCTCCTTGGAAATATAAACAACGCTAGGTTGCATCAAAATGGATATTGAATGTTTATTTCATTCTTGGAATAGCTAGAAATTTTTTTTTTTGTCAATAAGATAAAATTATAGTTGATTCAAACACTTGGAAATGTGCACGTATGTGCAAAAGATATTCCCTCTTTTACCTAGAGTATTTCCCCCAACGAGGTTAACTTCTTGGTCTTAAGAGTCAAATTCACAAATTTAGTGCTGATGATTTTCTTTAAGGAAGCTATCCATTTCCCTGATATGAGAATAAAAGAAATATTCTTAATTTCATAAAAGCAAGTAATGAAAAGATATTGATAAAAGAATTTTGCATGAGAAAAAATGACTTCTGGCAACTTTGGCAGTTTGATATCTGGGTGTTTTCCCTACGATGATCTCTTTGCACTCTTTTTGAGTCATTGGGCTTTCTCGGGCTTTTATGTCATCCTTCATTTGGATGTCCTGACTTTTCTCTCTTTTTCAGGGAAGGGTATGTCACAAACTCCTTCATCTTGGAGATGCTCCGATCATTCTTTCTCTCAGGGATTGTATATGATATTGGCTGAAAAGGTCTTTAGGTGATAGCTGGAATCAAATATCTTTTAGGGTTTGTCGGTAGGTTCATCGCATCTGCCTTCATCTCGACAGTGATCCGAACTTTCCCTGGAAGGATCCGTCACAAACTCCGTCATCTTGGAGATGTTTCAAATCTTCTTTGGCCCTGGGGATCTACTCGCTTAATTCGCCTTCATCTTGATGACAATGGAGAGATCCCTTTTGCGGATATTTGATTGCAACTTTTAAATGAAATGAGAAGGTATGGGTTGAGTGAATTCTTTTTATAGCTTAAGATATTTCCACTGCCTGATTGCCAGAAAGTCATTTAAAACATGCGCCATAGCCACGATCAATATCAATTCGCTTCTGGCTTTTCAATATCATTGAAGATTTCTTTCATTGATCACATCGAGGACATTTCTTACATCCTTTTGGTTGATCAACAGGAAAAGATTTGAATTTTACTTCTTTTTCGCAAAAAGTTTCACCTTTTGGAAGGAAATACAAGAGGTAATCTGAGAAAATTCTTTTTGTGCAGTAAAAATATTTAGAATCAACAAAATGCTTTTAGCAAATTGGCAAAGTTTTCACGAATTCTTTGTGAAATAATCACTCAATATAGATTTTGATGAGATCTTTAGTTGTATCTTTGATTTTGGAAATACATGACCAGCAAAAAGCTGGGACCTTTGAAATACATGACCAGCGAAAACTGACTCTTTAAAATACATGACCAGCGAAAGCTGGAACCTTTTCGAAATACATGACCAGCGAAAGCTGGAACCTTTTGTAATACATGACAAATAGACGTTGGGATCTTTTGAAAAAAAATTGTCCAGCGAAAGCTGGAACCTTTGAAATACGTGACCAGCGAGAAGCTGAAACCTTTTGAAATACTTGACCAGTAAAATTGGAACATTTAAAATAAATGACCAACAATAATGCTGGAACATCTTGGAAATACATGACCAACGAGCGTTGGGTCTTTTGGAAAATACAGGAATGGTTATGAAAAACTGGGTTTTAGTAAAAAGGTTTTGAATGATAGAAATTGGGAAATTATAACCCGAGGGTTGAGAAAAATGGTGAATTTTTTGAAAACATTGTACCCAGAGGTTGGAGAATTGATAATCTTGAGAGATTTGAAGATTAGGAAATGACATATTTGAGAGATTGAAACCCGAAGGTTTGGAAATGAGAGAATGGAGGAATCACACCCTGAAGGTTTGATTTATGGAAAATAGGTTGATTTGGGAGCTCGAAAATTGTGAGCTGGGACTTTTTGAAATATATGACCAGCGAGAGCTGGGTCTTTTGAAAATACACGACCAAAAGCTGAGTTCTTTTTTTTGGGAACACATGACCAGCAAAGCTGGAACGTTTGAAATGCGTGACCAGCGAAAAGCTGGAACGTTTGAAATACCTGACCAGCGAAAAAGCTGGAACGTTTGAAATATATGACCAACGAGTGTTGGATCTTTTTTTGGAAATACCTGACCAGCAAAAGCTGGAACGTTTGAAATACATGACCAGCAAAATGCTGGAACGTTTGAAATACATGCCCAACGAGTGTTGGATCTTTTGAAATACCTGACCAGCAAAAGCTGGGATGTTTGAAATACTTGACCAACGAGAAGCTGGAACGTTTGAAATACATAACCAACGAGTGTTGAGTCTGACCAGCAAAAAGCTGGAACATTTGAAATACCTGACCAGTAAGAAGCTGGGACGTTTGGAATACATGCCCAACGAGTGTTGGATCTTTTGAAATACCTGACCAGCAGAAGCTGGGACATTTGAAATACGTGACCAGCGAGAAGCTGGAACGTTTGGAATATATGACCAACAAGTGTTGGATCTTTTCGGAAATACCTGACCAGCAGAAGCTGGGACGTTTGAAATACCTGACCAGCAAGAAGCTGGAACGTTTGAAATACATGCCCAACGAGTGTTGAATCTTTTTGAAATACCTGACCAGCAAAAGCTGGGACGTTTGAAATACCTGACCAGCGAGAAGCTGGAACGTTTGAAATACATGACCAACGAGTGTTGGATCTTTTGGAAATACCTGACCAGTAAAAACTGGGACATTTGAAATACCTGACCAGTAAAAACTGGGACGTTTGAAATAACTGACCAGAAGAAACTGGGACGTTTGAAATACATCAGCTTTTGGGAGATTTTAAATCAGAACTTGAATTTTGTAGAAGAAGGATTTTGATCAAAAGATTGAATGTAGAAAGTTATTGGCGCGAGGATCGAATCCTCCAAATGAGCTCAATATAAAATTGAAGATTTTGGGAAATACCCTAGTGCGAGGACTGAGTTGTAAAGATGAGCTAAATTTGGAAAGTAAAATATGAGAAATTCTGAATTCAATGGACCGTCACATCCTAACTGCGTGGCAGTCTGTTTTCAGGATTTATCTCCTTATCCTGAACTAGGAAGGAAGGAAAGAAATACCTCGTGAGCAGGATGCATCAGGTTTATCCCTTAACCTGAAGGGGTAAGGAAGAAATAATGGATTTCCAATGCGAGGATTGGATTCAAAAGGAAGTCCTGGTCGGTACTCAGAACTTCGACTGAAAATAATAGAAGAAAAACCCGAGCTGAAACTCGGATTTCCAAAGAAATGAAGGATTTCCAATGCGATGAATGAATTCAAAAGGAAGTCCTGGTCGGAACTCAGAACTTCGACTGAAAATAATAGAAGAGAAACCCGAGCTGGAACTCGGATTTCCAAAGAAATGAAGGATTTCCAATGCGATGATTGAACTCAAAAGGAAGTCCTGGTCGGAACTCAGAACTTCGACTGAAAATAATAGAAGAAAAACCCGAGCTGGAACTCGGATTTCCAAAGAAATGAAGGATTTCTAATGCGAGGATTGGATTCAGAAGGAAGTCCTGGTCGGAACTCAGAACTTCAAACGAAAAATAGAGGAAAAACCCGAGCTGAAACTCGGATTTCTAAAGAAATGATTGATTTCCAATGCAAGGATTGGATTCAGAAGGAAGTCCTGGTCGTAACTCAGAACTTCGAATGAAAGATAATGGAGGAAAAAACCCGAGCTGGAACTCGGATTTCTAAAATGATGGATTTCCAATGCGAGGATTGGATTCAAAAGGAGGTCCTGGTCGGAACTCAGAACTTCGACTAAAAATAATAGAAGAAAAACACGAGCTGGATCTCGGATTTCCAAGGAGATGATGGATTTCTAATGCGAGGATTGGATTCAGAAGGAAGTCTTGGTCGGAACTCAGAACTTCAAATGAAAAATAGAGGAAAAACCCGAGCTGGAACTCGGATTTCTAAAGAAATGATTGATTTCCAATGCGAGGATTGAATTCAGAAGGAAGTCCTGGTCGGAACTCAGAACTTCGAACAAAAGAATAGAGGGAGAAGCCCGAGTGGAAACTCGGGTTTTCGACAGAAAGTTTTTAATCAAAAGATTCAGTTTTGAAAATTTTCCAATGCGAGGACCGGACCTGGGATCGAGAATGACCATTTAGAGGACTGAATTTATTTGCATGTGATCTGATTGCCCCCTTATCTCGATTGGGGAGAAAATAAAATTTAAAAAAGAATTGATGAGAAGAGATAGAAATTGATGGAAGATTTGACAAAAGAGAAGAATCAAGGAAATTTTATGGAAAGAATCTTTGTAAAAGAATTCTCATAGGTAGCATTGTTGCTCCTATGAGGGGTTTCAAGATTATCCCTTATCCTGAATAGGAAAGGAATAAAATTTAGGCAAAAGTTGATGAAAAGCTTTGACAAGGAATTTGAAGAATTAAAATTAAGAAATAAAACTGATAAAATTTGGATGAAGAAAAAGATTTAGCAGAGATTAACGAAGCTTTAAAAGAAAAAGACATTCAGGACTATCCCTTATCCTGAAGAAAGAAGGACCTCGTAGGATGAGGTTTCAGGTTTATCCCTTAACCTGAAGGGGGAAGAGAAAGAAAGAAAAGAAGGAAAAAGAAATACCTCATGGGAAAGAGGCATCAGGTTTATCCCTTAACCTGAAAGGGTAATTTTTGGAAATAAGAATCAAGGAGAATTAATAAAATGGATAAATAATAATAAAAATAAAAATTGATAAAACTGATAAAAATGGATAAACAAAAGGTTGATAGAAGTTGAGAAAAGAATTTGATCCTGCCTGCACGTGGGATCTTTTAAAATGAGAGAAGATGACGAGAAAATCATTTTTGGAAGGAAGGATTAACCACGAGAGCTAATCTTTGAAAGGGGATCATTCATGAGAGATCATCATGAGGGTTAATTTTTTGAAGCAATGATTTGAAAATCAATTTGTAGAAAATATGATCAACCCGAGGGTTGATATTGGAATGCAATGATTCAAAATCAATTTTTAGAAAATATGATCAACACAGGGGTTGATCTTTGAATGCAATGATTTGAAATCAATTTTTTTAGAAAACATAATCATCACCAGGATTGATCTTTGAATGCAATAAAATCAAATTTTTGGAAAAATGAGATCAGCACCAGGGTTGATCTTTGAATGCAAATGATTTGAAATCAATTTTTAGGAAACATAATCGACACCAGGATTGATCTTTGAATGCAATAAAATCAAATTTTTGGAAAAATGAGATCAACACCAGGGTTGATCTTTGAATGCAAATGATTTGAAATCAATTTTTAGGAAACATAATCAACACCAGGATTGATCTTTGAATGCAATAAAATCAAATTTTTGGAAAAATGAGATCAGCACCAGGGTTGATCTTTGAATGCAAATGATTTGAAATCAATTTTTAGGAAAATATGATCAACACAAGAGTTGATGTTTGAATGTAATGAAATCAAATTTTGGAAAATGAGATCAACACAAGGATTGATCTTTGAATGCAAATGATTTGAAATCAATTTTTAGGAAAATATGATCAACACAAGAGTTGATGTTTGAATGTAATGAAATCAAATTTTGGAAAATGAGATCAACACAAGGGTTGATCTTTGAATGTAATGGTTCAAAACTAAATTTTAGAAAATATGATCAACATAAGGGTTGATCTTTGAATGTAGTGATTTGAAGTCAATTTTTCTGGAAAATATGATCAACACAAGGGTTGATCTTTGAAATGCAATAATTTTAAATCAATTTTTCGGAAAATATGATCAACACAAGGGTTGATCTTTTGAAATGCAATGATTCACAATCAATTTGTAGAAAAATATGATCAACACAAGGGTTGATCTTTAAAAAAGGTTGTAATAAAATATTTGAACTAAAATTTTCATGATTTTTGAAAGACCCTCATAGGTAATATCATTTCTCTCATGAATGATGTCAGGATTGTCCCATATTTTTGAAAAAGAAAAAGAATTTAATGCCCCCAATATAGCAAAAAGAAGGAAGTATTGAATATCAAAAGATATAAAGAAAATCGACATTTCATTGATAAGCAAAAGTTGATAACAAAACTGGATATTTACAAGTATTTTAACTAGAAAGAAGTCACAAAGACTGGGTTGACTTGCCCCTACAAAGTGACTGACAGAAAGGGATGAAAGCGAAAAACTCTTGGCATTCTCAATTCTCTGATTGGTCTGAAAAGGGTCCGACTGAAACTGCAGGCTGCTCTTCTCCTTCTTCTGGTACCAGAAGCTCTTTATCAATATAATCCTGCATAATGTTTTTGAGGACGAAGCAGCGCTCCGTGTCATGCCCCCTTGCTCGATGAAATTTGTAAAAGCGATTCTTCCATTTTCCTTTGGTGACAGAGGGATCATCCTGCTTTGGGAGCTTGATCATTTCTTTCTCTAGCAGGTATTGTAGAACTTCTTCAATCGGCTGACCTAGAGGGGTAAACTGACGATCATAACCCCAGCCTTCATGCTTTGCTTTCTTCGGCTTGTTTGGCTTCTGCTGAGCACTGACCCCTATCTGGCAACTAGACTGAGCTTGCATGTTTAGGAGATCCGGATGCTTTTCTCCTTCATTTTGGACAAAGAGATTTTTATTAAGGCAATCCTGAACGATATTCTTGAAGATGAAGCAATGCTCAGTGTCATGCCCTGTTACTTGATGGTATCTGCAGAACTGGTCTATATATTTTCCCATGACTGTGGAAGGGCTGGCGGCTTTTGGGAGCCTGAGTAATCCGTTGGCCATCATGTATTCGAGGATTTGGTCGAGCGGCTCATCCAAAGGAGTGAAATCTCGATCCCTGCTCCAATCCTTGCGTTTTGGTTCTCCTTGCTTCTTACCTTTTTGCTGAGGACTGTATTGAAGAGGTCTATCATGGTTTTCACAATATTTCCCAATCTGGCTTTTATGTTCTCCCAAGTAGCTGCCCTGGTTGCCTTGATGGCTGCCCCTGCTGGCTTTGGAATTTCCTATATCGATATTGCTGTGCTTATTCATGGGGAAAGTGGCAGGCGCCTTTCCTTCTGTGGGAGCTTTTCCGCAACTAGCTTCAGCTTGCTCAGACAAGATCTCAACCATCATCTTTTTGAATAATTGGTATATTGCGGGATCGATCTCACTTTTGCTGTCCTGAACTCCCTTTCTGACAGATTTTTGAGAATCCATTCCTTACTCTCTCCTCTTATAACTGGGATGTTAGAGCAGCGTAATTTTCTGAGCTTTGCCTGACTCAACTGATAGAGCTGATGCTCTCTGTAGAGTATAAATGGGCTTTTTTAGAAAAGAAGATCTAGGAAGAAATTTTAATAAAGGAGGAAATCATAATCTGAAAATGAAAACATCCCATTACGAGGGATCGGGTTGTCACCAAAATTTGCGACAACCACACTGTTTTTCTAAAAAAAAAGGATAGACAAGTGAATAAAGATAAATTTTGAAAAGGACATATCCTGACAAAAGATGAGGGTAAGGAATGAAATATAGAAAAGAATTTCAAAGTTTAAAATTTTGAAAAATTGCAGGCAGGATAAAAAAAGAATTAGAAGAAATTAAGAGAAGAAAAAGGAAAATACACCTGGGTTTTAAAACAAGGAGGAAATTTTGAATAATATATACCCAGGGTTTTGGAAAATATAGGGAATATAAAATATCATACAATCATAGATATACAAACAAGGATGCACAAACAGCACTCCCTAGAGGCTGACTCTAAATGCAATATTTTGAAATGGCTTGTAGGACCTTAATCCTAACTCTAGGGTTCAGATCATCTGATTCCAAGCAAGATACGCCGATATACTCAAGCCGAAACTCGAAGTACGTGGCATAAAAATATTCCTCCGGTTCTAGAGTAATGGCTTCCCAACATCCTTGAGCACCTACCGATATACCTCGGACTATGGCCCTTAGGTACGTGGTAGGGGGGCGCAAACCCAAATGAGTGGTCCAGTTGTGAGGCTCTCTCCCGAACTATGGTTCAGTGAGACAACCCAGCAACGTGAAGACCGGGACAATATAGGTAAGGAGGTTTTCAAAAATATGTGCAACATGCAAGAAAATCAGAAGGCTCTAATGCAGGTCCTAAAGAGATAGATTTAAATAAAGAGAAGCATACACTTGCATACATTGTTTTGCATTCAATCCCTAGAATTGAGGAGAGTTGTATTTAAGACCTAAATCTAATGTGAACATGGATATAATCTCCTCAATATGGTCCTACCAAACCATACTTAGATCCTATATGTAATGATGTCAGCTTTAGGATAGAGTCTAGGCTCCTAAAGTTTTGCATGAAAATGCAGCTGACATTGAAAAGAATAAAGACTTAGATAATATCAAAGCAAAGTAAAAAGGCATTAAATTCGACCGGACGAAGACAGGTCCCATCTCGGTCGCCAAAACTGTGATCATTGCAAAAAAATTTTCTCTCGTGAATTTCTCTCTCTTCCTTCTCTTTTTCCTTTCCTACCTCTATGTCCTCCTTTTTGAACGGAGAAAAATAGAAGATGGAAAGAGAAAAGAGAAGAGAAAAGAAAAGAGGAATTATCTTGCGGGTCTCACTTGACCTTAATTTTGGAAATTTTTTGAAATAACTCACCTCCGTTTTTGAAATATTTGCGGGAAAACAGGGAGACGGGATTCGCTCGTCGGTACGAGGTTCGACCGTTCCTGACGACTTTACCAGGGGTAATCGAACCAAGGGTCGAATTAATGCCTTTTGCTTTGCTAAAAAATTATCTAAGAAATTATTCTAAGTCTAAATGCACAAAGAATCATGCTTGTGCTAATGCAAAGATGTATGCCCTTTTTGAAAATGTTTTGAAGAATTTTCAAGTGAATCTGATATAGTGAAGAAATGATTTCTAACTTAGAACTTAAGATTAAAGTTCTAAGTTTTTAGAATAATCAAGAGCTTGGGAAAATAAATCTAGATTTTGGAAAATGATTTTGAAGTTTTGAGATAAAAGGAATTTTCAAAGTCATAAATGGACTTTGAATCAGAATAGAAATGGAAATGGAATTGAATCAGAAGGAAAGATAGAATTGGGAAATTTGAATAAAATTGAGAAATGGAATTGATTTAAAAGTTGGATTTTCAAGATGAAATCCGAATTCAATATCTGGATTCTGAATAGAGTTCAAAGTTGAATTTTGAATTTAGGATCTGAAATGGAAACTTGATTTGAAATCTGGAATGAAATGGAATTGGTTTTGGAATTAAAGTGGGATTCGGATTTGGAATTTTGAAGGGAATTGGATTCAAGATTGGAATCCAAGATGGTATTTGGATCTGAAATCTGAGATCCAAGATAGGGTTGGACTCTGGATCTTAAGATGGAATTGGATCTGAAGTCTGAGATCCAAAGTAGAATTGGATTCTGGATCCTAAGAATTGGAGTTTGGATCTGAGATTCAAGGTAGAATTGGACTCTGGATCTAAGATCCAAAGTGAAATTGGAATCTGGATCCTAAAGAGGAATTGGATCTGAAGTCTAAGATCCAAAGTAGAATGGGGATCTGGATCCTAAGTGAAATTTTGGAACTGTAATTTGAGATCCAAAGGTGGATTTGAACTCTGGATCCTACGACAAAGTTTGGATCTGAATCTGAGATCCAAAGGGGAATGAGGATCTGAATCCTAAATGGAATTTTGGATCTGTAATTAGAGATCCAAAGTGGAATGAGGATCTGGATCCTAAATGGAATTTGGATCTGTAATCTGAGATCCAAAAGGGGAATTGAGTTTATACTTGGAAATCTGGATCCAAGTTGAGACTAGGATTTAACTTTGGATTCGGATTATGAAGAGTCCAAATAGGACCCTTAAAGATGGATCTGGGTTTTTAGAAACCCAAATTTAAACTTGAGATTCAAATCCAAACCTTGATTGAAGATAAGGGGATGAACTTGATTTTGAAATCAGAAGATAATTTTAAATTGAACTTTGAAATTGGATTTTGAATCTTAAAATGAGATAGAATTGGATTTGAATAAGATCTGATGAAGAAGAAGAAACACTTGGGATTTTGAAAAAGAAGTTTTGAAAATATGATGCAATTCTACCCTATATGATGAATGAATTTGAATAAGTTGAAATTGGATTTGAAAATCATATTTCATTCTTTAAATGAATTTAAATAAGACTAATGATATAATACACCCCTGACTATGGTCATTGAGTGTATTATATAATAGTCATATTTAAATTCAAATGAAGGATAAAATGCCTTTTTTGTGCTTTTATAGAATTTAAAATGAAATTAACCCTCAATATACCCTGACTATGGCCATTGGTATATATTTTGGGTTAATTTTAAGTAAAATTCTGATAAAAAAAGAAAATATTTAAGGAAAATATGATGAATTTTGAAAATGGATCCGGTGTGGATCTAATGTTATTTTGTAAAAGATAAAAATGCTAAGTTTTGTTTACACCCCGACTATGGCCGTTGATGTAAATCGTCAACTTAGAATTAATTTACCTCTTACGAAATGGTGCACGTGCCATTCGTGTTTCACCATTGTGAGCATTTTGAGAAATAAAGAAAAATGCATGAAAACAAGTAATTCAATGGTATTTACAATGCTCATCCATTCTACCTAAAGCAGGAAATGTAAATTTTCATTCAAATCTAGCTATTACATGTAAAATCAAATTTTCAACTTCAAATGGTAACTTCCACATATTTCCTGCAAATGTTAAGTTAGTATAAAGTAAACTTGCAAAGCACGAAGAAAATAACATGGGTTATGCTCAAGATTAACGTACAAGTGATCACATGCCTAGACTGATGATAGGATGTCAATGAATCTATCTAACTACAGGGTTCATAGAGAATGCATATATATGAGCCTAAGTATGTTGTGTAAGGCTAATGCAAGAAGACATATATGACACTTTAGGCTAGGAGCAATATATTGATGGGTATGAGATAGAAAAGCAACAACCTACGGGCTATGATGATATGAATACACCGAGATTAGGGAAGTAGATATCTGTGGTAAATGCACCTTATGTCATGAAGACATATGATATGTTTCCAAACTGGGAGTTCGGATCTCATGCCAGTACAACAATTGGAATTTCCTACGCTGATGCAAATGCATTGTTAAGACAAGATTTTGCTCATGTATAGATTGAGCTTATTACAAGAAATGCATAGAATGGATGACAGCACCAACGGATGATCCCAATCAGTACCTTACTTCAGCAAAGTGAAATTGTGAAATTGTAACTTGATGGGGAATATAACTAAATAAAACTTTTGTAAGAGAGCATGAAGGGATGCTGATACAAATGGGATTCACAGCCATAGCTGGGGACCATGAATCAAGATACCCAATCCATAAAAGAGAGAAAAGCAAAATTTACATGTGTTTTACCAGATTATAAAATTCATAAAAACAACTCATGAAACATCAAACTGTACATGATTCTGATTTCTAGAGATTCAAAAAGCCATGTTCCCACTAAGGAGAGAATGCAGATCGTAATTATAGCTAACGACCTGTTTGGGATGTGCAGGAGATGGGAATCTGCTATATTGGCATTAACCCAGAAAAGATCTACCAGATACAAGGTTAGTATCTACAGTCCACATGATATACATAGATGGCCCAAATCCCGTCAGCAAAGTATCTTTGGATTTCTTTGAGAAGACAGAGCCCGGTGATCTATCGACATCATCTTTCTCTCATTCAGCTGTATGGAGACAGCCTGAACCTCTTCTCCTTTTTCATCCTAATCCACGATCCACGATGCCTGCGTGGCACAGCACCATCGACACATACCAGACCATATCCAAAATGACATACTTCATGACAAACGTGGTATAAGGAACAATCTCACAATAGGTAAGCCATTTACCGAGATGCAAAGTGGCCCGTAAGCTATATCCACAAGACAGGAAGGTAATTTTAATAGAATATATTTTAGCTTTTACTTAACGTGTACATTAGATATTTTGACAAAGAATTAATGCATCAAACTCTAAAACTCAATTGACTCACTATATCACTAATGCCATGATCAGAGCTTATAACTAATATCACTAATATCAAAAGGCCTGATCATACCTCTGAATCACAAAATTAGGGTGGTCTTACTGGCGATGCTGCTATTAGTAGCAAATTACCTCCTGAAAAATGGCTTTCTCAATCGTCAGCGTATTGACTCAGCTAGCGGATCAGTGTTGATCTTCATTTCTAAAAATCCTTTTCCGCTGAAACATCCAGGCAGGTGTTGAAACCATGTAAGGTCATAACCTACAAAGAAGCAGGAAAAAGAAATCATCAATATTATCCCTAGGTTGAGCTCTGCAATGGAACTAAACTTACTATGGGATGAAAACAAATTTTTTTTAGCAAAGGGAGATGCTGTAGTGGTAGCCATAACTGCCATGGGAGTTATGCTGAATACAGTGAGGCTATTTATGGAGACAAATGATGTGCAAACATAAAGCTTAGAGAAAAAAATGAAAGTGTTGTGGGGTGTAGCTGGAGGAGATGATGTTGTGACTAAACAGAAGTAGTCAATATGCGAAAAGGAAAAAAAAGAAAGAAAAAAAAAAGTGCGTATAGATGCTGCAAAGATGGATGCATATGCTGTGTGCTGCAAATCTAGCAAACAGAACTCTTGTTAAAATCACATGCCTCTTATCCATCAGAGCCATCACTTACCTCAGCGTCGTGGCTGAACATAGATAAGCGGGGACCCATTTGCTCGAGATGGATACCACAATCGTGGATCATGCCAATTCGTCTGGACTCACCAATGCCCTTGCAATGTCTATGGACTTGATGAATCAGGTCTTCAGGTTGTGGTTGGACCAGTTTGTCATTGTGTTTATTAATGACATTCTGATATATTCTGAGAGCATGGAGGAGCACCGAGAGCACTTGCGGATTGTGTTGCAGACACTGAGAGAACATTAGCTATATGCTAAGTTCTCTAAATATGAGTTTTCGCTCGATCGGGTGATATTCCTCGACCACATGATCTCAGAAAAGGGCATTGAAGTAGATCCAACTAAGGTGGAGGCAATGTTGTCTTGGGAGCAACCAAAGATAGTGTGAGAGATTAGGAGTTTCTTGTGATTGGCAGGTTACTACCGCCGATTCATACATAACTTCTCTCGTATAACTACTTCGATAACTTGGCTTTTGTAGAAGGGGTTGAAGTTTTGATGGTCACCTCAGTGTGAGGAGTGCTTGCAGGAGCTAAAGAGGAGGTTAACCTCAGCCCCGGTTTTGTTTTTGCCTTCTGGAACAAGTGGGTTTATAGTATACAACGATGCTTCGAGGACCGACCTGGGTTGTGTTTTGATGCACCATAGGAAGGTCATTGCGTATGCTTTTCGATAGCTGATGGTGCACGAGAAGAACTACCCCACACATGACTTGGAGTTAGCGGCAGTTGTCTTCGTGTTGAAGATCTAGCGCCACTACTTGTATGCAGAGTAGTTTAAGGTTATGTCTGACCACAAGAGCCTCAAGTACATTTTAACTCAGCAGGATCTAATTTGAGGTAGCGCAGGTGGTTAGAGTTCCTCAAGGACTATGAGTTCACTATCGCCTACCACCCCGGTAAGGTGAATGTAGTGGTAGTCACACTTAACAAGAATACATTAGTTACGACAACCAACTTGATTGGTTGTAGTTGAGACTTGCTTGAGGAGTTCGTTAAGTGATAGTTGTCTACAAATGAAGTCAGTCGCATCCTTTATGCAGGGATGAAGGCACAACCTGAGATTATAGATCATATTGAGGAGCTTCAGTCGGTCGATCCAAACTTTGAGGGGTTATGCGTGAGTGCCCAAAAGCTAGGTGCACAGTTCTTTCATGAGGAAGATGAAACCATTATGTTTGGGGACAAATGGTGGGTTTCGAAGGCACTATGAGAGAAGTTGATGAGCGAGACCCATAGGTCGAGGTATTTTGTCCATCTTAGTTCTACCAACATGTAAAGCCCACGATATTTTTAAAATAATATTATACGATGTGCTTTAGTAAATGGGAATTTCTTTTATGATTTCGAGAATTTTTTATAATTATACCTGTATGGATATACGAGGTCCGAAATCGCGTAACTGAAATGTAAATAGCAATTTAAGGCAATTCATGATGAATTAACTTCTGAAAATTTTAAGGTAAGTTCATAATATATGTATTTAGTTTATCCTCGAATTTGAGACCCAAACGAGGAAAAAACCTCGGTATTGCATGTGAATTACGGAAAATGCATATCGATAGTATACGAGTCATAACGAGAGCAATTCTCGTGAACAATGGAAAATTTTACAAAGGAGCTTTGAAAATTTAATGGTAATTAGGAATTTTAAAATAAAAATATGTCATGCTAATTTTAATTTTTATTTAAAGAATTAAATAAGCATTTTTATTTATTTATCATTTTGGAGTTGGGTCTGACCAGGGGCGACCCAAATCCATGGGGCGACCTTTAAATGGATGGTGGTGGCCATGAGGACCAGCTGGTCAAGGGGTTGACCAGTCTGGGCGGTGGCATGGAGGTAATACTCCAACATTCTTTTGAATGTCGGCCATGGGTTGGCCAAGTGGGCGGCAGCCCATGGCATTTTCGTAAATCTTCAAGTGTAGCCAAAATGGCACACACTCACTAGCCATAATGGGCGGCAGCCTTGGGGCTCCCCATGTAATTAATTCATAACCTTAATGGCAAATTGATGGCCTCTTGAGTGGCATTTTTGAAAACTTTCTAAGAGATTTTGAAAAAAAGGACATGTATGGTGGAGTGGGCGGCCATGGGGGGGCGTGAACCACCCCCAGCCACCCATCTCCTGCAGTTTGATCTCAGCCCTTGGTTCAACAAGCAAGGGAGTATAAAATTTTTTATTGAAAGTGAGAGAGAGCCGTTTTGGGGTTGGCGAGTTTGAGCATCTCCCTCTTCCCTCTCATTCCCTCTCACTCTCCCTTATTCCCATCTTTCTTCTTAGCCGTGTGGGGTCGCTACAAGAAAAACTTCAATTAGCGATAGATATTTGCGACGGATTTTTTTCGTCGCCCATTAGCGACGGAATAGCGAGAGAAAAATATCCATTGCTAACATTCAAATTATTTATGGAATTAGCGACAGAAATTATTCAGTCATTCATCCATCACTAACTAGCGATGGCTTAGCGACGTACAAGTTTTGTCTCAAACTCCATCACAAATTAGCGACAGAATAACAACAAAAAATGTCTATCGCTACTCCTTTGCACATTTGCGATGGCGTAGGCGACGAAATTTGGCCATCGCTAATTCGTCGCTAAATTTCTCGTAAATCTCTAATTCGAGCCCCTTTACCCTTTCTTTTTTCTGTTGTTAGTCGTCGAGCTCTCATCGCCCGCCCACCCACCCGTTGACCGCTTGCAGCCCCGCAACCTCCCGTCGCCCGCTCGCCGGCCGCCGACCTCTCGTCCGACAACTGGAGGTGACCCCCCACCCCTCTTCTTCATCTTCTTCTTGGGCCCGCCCCCCTCACTCTCTTTCAGGTTGGCAGAGGGCCGACAACCCCTGTCGTGCCCTCCCCTCTCTCTCTTTTGGGTTGGCAGAGGGCCGACAACCCCTGCCATGCCCTCCCCTCTCTCTGTTGTTGCCGGGAGGCCGGTGGCCCCCTGGCGCGTCCCTCGCCCTCCTCACTCTCTTTCGGGTTGTCGGAGGGCCGACAACCCCTGCCGTGCCCTCCCCCTCTCTCTCTTTCGGGTTGCCGGAGGACCGACAACCCCTGCCGTGCCCTCCTCTCTGTGTGTGTGTGTGTGTGTGTGTGTGTGTGTTGTCGGTAGCCCCTGCCGCATCTCTCACCCTCCTCTCTCTCTTTCGGGTTCTCGGAGGGCCGACAACCTGTCGTTCCCTCCCCTCTCTCTCTGTTGTTGTCGGGGGGCCGACAGGAGGCTGGTGACCCTTTGTCGTGTCTCTCCCCCCCCCCCTCTCACTCTTTCAGGTTGTCAGAGGGTTGGCAACCCCTGTCGTGCCCTCCCCTCTCTCTCTGTGGTTGTCGGGAGGCCGACAAGAGGCAGCAGGCCAAGCCCCTGTCGCCCCTTCTTCTTGTCGTCAGGCAGGGGAGAGCCCCCTGCCTCTGCTTATTTTTCCTGGTGAACAGGGGGCAAATCCCCTGCCTCCGTGTCTTTCCGACAGACAAGGGGGCTCCGCCCCATGCCTCCATGATTATTGTCAGACAAGGAGCTTAGCAGGCTCATCCCCATCCTTGTGTTTTTTCCAGGGAGGGGCCGAGTCCCTTCTCTATCTTCTTGTCTTATGAGATGTGAGGGAGTAGATTGTTTTGTATTGTATTATTTTGTATATTTATGCGTTGCAGGTACGTAGCTGAGATAATTGCGTGATGCTTAGTGCTAAGCATCGCATGTGACAAAAAATGCAATGAAAAAAGAAATAAAAAAAAATGCAAAGGCAAAAGCAATTCAAATCGGGTAAATACTCGTGGTGAGTAAGTGATGCAAGCACATCACATGTTATTTAATTTTTTAGATGCAACACTTTTCTGTTCACACACTCACTTAGTTGTGGATATTTAGAACTGCTTTGATGGAGTTCGGAGATCATGTTGAATATGACTTTAATGTATGAGAATAGAAGTGTTCTTATTTTTGGAGTACGGATTCCATGCTAGGCATGGTAGTAGTTAGCGGGATATTGGAGTGTGTTTGCTGCAGGTACATGTTTCATATTGTTTTGATATGAATGATTTGAATGTATTGCAATGTTTGATGTTTCTGTATTCATGCTTGCATGAAGTTATTTTCCATTTGATTATGCCTTTTATGTGAAATTGTATCATGAATTTTTTGTTCAAATGAATATATTTGTGTCATCATAGCATTATTAAGATTTTCTTTTAACTGGTGATGAAAATATCTGTAATATTTTAGGACAAAATGGCTGCAAACCGTGAATGAATGTATCGTAGGATAGTTGATAATGAGGTGTCGCATGAATATATGGATGGTGTTGACAGTTTTATTGAATTCGCAATGGCAAGTGTCAATATAGTGGATCCTACCAGTCAGATCAGATGCCTCTGCACGATGTATAAGAACAATCGATTTGTAGAACCTCATGGTGTTAGACATCACCTATACAAAAAGGGTTTTGTTAGTGGTTATCAAAATTGGACGCTTCATGGTGAAGAATTTTGAAATAATTATGACGCAAGGGTGGATGTGGGGCACGATAATTCATATGTGAACTTGATATTTGATGCCGCAGGATCAAAAATGAGTTCTGCTTTGAGACATAGTGATGCACCAACGGGTAGAAGCAGAAGCAACAAACGATGCAGCTAGTACATTCTATGACTTACTTAGAGATGCAGATGAACCACTATGGAATGGTTGCGAGAGTCACACTATCCTGTTTGCAGTTCTTCAACTACTGAATTTGAAGTGCGAGTTTAATTTGAGTCAATCATGTTTTGACCGTTTGTGCTCTATTGTGAAGAGTATGTTGCCCAAAGATGAGAAATTGCCACAAAATCTCTACCGTGCGAAGGTTATCGTCAATGCTCTAGGTATGGGGTATCAAAAGATAAATGCTTGTCCCAATCACTGCATGTTGTATTTTAAAGATCAAGAAAAAAATAGATCATGTCCATCATGTGGACATCCTCGGGTCAAGCCAAAGACAAAGGGAAATGGTAGCATAAGGTCAAAATAAGTGTCGTATAAGTCACTCTGCTACTTCCCTCTCACCCCTAGATTGCAACGTCTTTATATGTCTTCGAGGACAGCTAAACAAATGATATGACATGCAAATAAAGTTTGACATGATAAAGACAAGATCACACATCCTGTTGACGTAGAAGCTTGGAGGCACTTTGATCGTATTCATCAAAACTTCGCTTTGGAAGTGAGAAATGTTAGGCTAGGTTTATGTACAGATGGATTTAATCCATTTGGGGGTAGATCAACCCCGTACTTGTGTTGGGCGGTATTTGTCACCCCATACAACCTTCCTCCAAGCTTGTGTATGAAGAGTCAAAATTTTTTTTTGTCTCTATTGATCCCTGGTCCGACGTCTCCCGGCCAAAATCTTGATGTATATTTGAGGCCATTGATTGATGAACTGAAAATACTGTGGGATGACGGTGTTCTCACGTACGATGCCCAAAAAAAAATAAAACTTCAATATGAAGGTTGTTGTTCTATGGACAATCAGTGACTTCCCTGCATATGGTATGTTATCTGGTTGGAGCACACATGGGAGGTTAACATGTTCATACTGCATGGAGGATACAAAATCGTTTAGATTGACGCATGGAAGGAAGTCGTGCTGGTTTGATTGTCACCGTCGATTTCTACCCAACGATCATCCATTCCGACGACAAAAGAATGTATTTCGAGTAGGCACAATTGAAATGGAAGGTCCACCAACAAGGTTGTCTGGCATAGAGATTTTAAGAAGATTGTGATACTTTCCATGTGGACTGACAGATGCCCGTAGGGAAATGCTCTTTATTGGATTTGGGAATGATCACAATTGGACAAAAAAATCTATATTTTGGGAACTATCATGTTGGCCAACCTTATTGATACGACATAATTTGGATGTCATGCATGTGGAGAAAAATGTATTCGATAATGTATTTAATACAATAATGAATGTGAAAGGGAAAACAAAGGATAATCTGAAGGCACATATGGATTTAAAAGTAGTATGTAAAAGATCAGAATTGGAACTTAAAGAGTACAATGGCAAAGTACTGAAACCAAAGGCAAGGTATGTGCTTGGTCCAGATCAAGTAAAACTAATATGTCAATGGTTGATACAGTTGAGATTTCCAGACGGCTACGTTTCTAATATTGCTCGGGTTGTGAAGATAGACGAGGGACAATTATATGGGTTGAAGAGCCATGATTGTCATGTCATTATGCAACGGTTGATACCCTTAGCATTCCATGATATGTTAGACAACCCTATATGGGGGGTATTGTCTGAGTTGAGTAGATTTTTTAGAACATTGTGCGCAACTGAAGTTGTAGTATATAATGTAAAGAATCTCGAGGAATCTGTTGTAACTACTATTTGTCAGCTAGAGAAGATATTTCCACCAACATTTTTTGATGTTATGGAACATGTGGTCATACATTTGCCATATGAACTTAGGGTTGGTGGACCTATGCAATATCGGTGGATGTACCCATTTGAAAGGTATATGTTTATTTAAATTTTTCTTTTCAATACTATTGATAAATTTATTGTAATCCGAGATGTATATTATTGACAGATGCATGTTTGACCTAAAAAAAAAGGTTCGAAATAAAGCAAGAGTAGAAGACTCTATTTGTGAGGCGTACACCTTGGAAGAGATTTCAAATTTCTCATCTATGTACTTTGAACCTCACATTCCAACACGTTACACATGCTCACCTTGTAATGATGATGGAGAACAATTAACTGTAACTGACAAATTGTCTATATTTCAATCACTTGGACATGCGTTTGGCAGTTGTCGGTCAAGACTATTAGAAGATCGAGAGTAAGACACCGCACAAATATATATCCTTTTCAATTGCTCTGCAATCGACCCATACATTGAGTATGTATAGTTAATACATAACATTAAGTTCTATATGTGTGTACATGGTTCGGTAAAATAAGTTTATTTTAAGTGTAGATTTGATCTAGAGTTGCGTAGAAAACTTCCACAACTCACTGATGCAAAAGTACAGAAAGAACGTGAAAATAAATTTGTGGCATGGTTGAAAGAGTTGGTAAGGACGATTGTATACATTTTTTTCCTTTATACAACAATAAGATACTTAATTTGTCGTGATCATAGTCCTTGTTTGTTCTTGTAGGTCCACCATGTTGATGTTAAAGATCAAGGAATATGTGATTTACAAAATGGTCCGTCTAAAGTTGTGCAGTGTTACAACGGGTACATCATAAATGGTTATCGTTTTCATACAAAAGACTACGGTGTCAACAAGTCAACGATGAATAGTGGTGTGTGCGTCAAAGGTAGTATCTATGGTGAAAATGAACATGACTACTACGGTGTTATAGAAGAAATAATGAAGTTAACTTACTTAGGCACAAATAATAGCTTAACTTTATTCAAGTGTCAATGGTTTGATCCCACAACAACTAGAGTCGACAAAGTCTCAAGCATTGTGGATGTGAATGGTAAGTCAAGGTTTGGAACATATGAACCATTCATATTAGCCTCGCAAGCTCAACAAGTGTACTATACTTCATATCCGACTACAAGGAAGTCAGATAGAAATGAATGGTGGGCAGTTTGTAAGGTAAAGTCAAAACTATACCCCGAGTATGATCAGTTACAGGAAGACAAGATTGTTGAAGATGATGAATACTATTAATCAGATGATATGCATGACTTCTCTTATGGTCATGATGTCGCACATGGTATGCATGTAATATCTCCATTGGCTGATAGCACATGCATAGAAGAATGCGATCCAAATGATATACAAAGTAGATGGGCATTAAATGAAGAAGAAGATGATGACAAAGAGGAGGAGGAGGAGGAAGAAGAAGACTATGAAAGTCAGACAAGTGATGATGAGTCATTTACGAGCTAGTGAAATACAACTTATAATACAATTTGTTCTGAATGATCTAAATGATTAGAATGTTTTGAATGTATTGAAATGTATTACACTGATTTGAATATATTAAAATGTGTTGCAATGTTTGAATGTCTTGTATGAAGTTTTTTTCAATTTGATATAAATGATCTGAATGATTAGAATGATTTGAATGTATTGAAATGTGTTGCAATGTTTGAATGTCTTGCATGAAGTTTTTTTCAATTTGATCTGAATGATCTAAATGATTAGAATGATTTAAATGTATTGTATTGATTTGAATATATTGAAATGTGTTGCAATGTTTGAATGTCTTGCATGAAGTTTTTTTCAATTTGATATGAATGATCTAAATGATTAGAATGATTTTAATATATTGAAATGTATTGCAATGTTTGAATGTCTTGCATGAAGGTTTTTTCAATTTGAACTGAATGATTAGAATGATTTGAATGTATTGAAATGTATTGTATTGATTTGAATATATTGAAATGTGTTGCAATGTTTGAATGTCTTGCATGAAGTTTTTTTCAATTTGATATGAATGATCTGAATAATTAGAATGATTTGAATATATTAAAATATATTGCAATGTTTGAATATCTTGCATGAAAGTTTTTTCAATTTGATCTGAATGATTAGAATGTATTAAAATATATTGTATTGATTTGAATATATTGAAATGTGTTGCAATGTTTGAATGTCTTGCATGAAGGTTTTTTCAATTTGATCTGAATGAATAAAATGATTTGAATATATTGAAATGTGTTGCAATGTTTGAATGTATTGCCAGTATATTTTAATTTGTTAGAATATAGTTCATGGAGGACACAGTCGTTGAGCACCCAGTGGTAGCTAGTCTGAGCCTTCATCTTCACAGGCTCTTTCGATAGGTATATCATTTAAATAATTGTATATTTGATTAGTTGAAATTTAGATTATATGAATTTCTAACTCATTGTTCTGTAGGTGTTGTTTCACCTACACATGACTCACATACGTCGGATGCAAGGTCTTCTCCGTGTGACCCACGATAAGTAATTCAAATAGTGTATATCGATGGTCGACCCTAAGTATTTCATTGTCAGTTATTCAATATTTAACTTATAAAAAATGTATATTGATGGTCGATTGTTAATGTGTATCTTTTCATGTGCAGTGCAATGTTTGAGCAACAAGAAGTAATACGAGGAATTACGAACTCGTTACTGCATCATCTTTCAATACCGATAGCGCAATGGAAAGAGTACCCGAGGGAGGTGTTGGACAACTTAATTTCTTTATTCATGGTATGCAATCATTTATCATAACAAACAGTGTTTTATTGAAATATGTGCTAACATTATGAAAGTATTTGTAGGCCTCCCATCGCTTCGCGAGTGCAAACGAGGAGAAGGATGCGAGGGTAGTGTAGCAGAAGGTGGCTGCCAATCGATTTGCCGACATGCTGCACAATATGAAGATTGCAGTAAAAAAAGCAGCTGATGGGATATGATGATGCATAAATATCATGTTTTATTAATACATTTTCACTGCATAAATGCATCATCTATAGGTTTAAAGCATACACTTAGGTGCATAATGATGTTAGAGAGCTCTGGTTCAAATTTCATCAAAATCAGAGTTAATTTGAAGGAATTATGACATTTACAGTGTAACAGGTCAAATATCGGATCCGATTTGAGAGATTTGGATCCAGACACCCATTTGGACTTTGGATCTGGACCAAATTACATGGATTTAACCCAGCTCCAGCCCACTTAAGTTTTGTAAAAATATTTTCTAAAAACCCCCTGCAGAAAGAGGCGCCCAATAAATATTTTGTTTTTAATCCTGTTTTTGTAAAATGACCAAAAGTAGCCAAAATGTCAAAAGGAGGGGGGCGCCCATTCCAGCCCTGTCTTTGTCTTGATTTTCGTGCCCTAAGGGCACGATTCTAGCTCAACTCCACCTTCTCCCAAGCCGCCCCTCTCATCCACCTTCTTCCTCATCCATGGTTGGCCATGGAAGCCATGCCAACACCATTGGAGATGCCATTTTCTTCCTCCATTCTCTTCTTTCATATCTTGTCTTTATTCTCACCTTGCTGGAACTAACTTTTGTTTTGTTTATTTGCAGCTGCAGCTGGAGTGTATCCATCATGGTGGAGGTCCCGCTCCTCCATGGTCGACCGGCCCTGAACCCCGGAGCATTGCCACTTGCAAATCCCTGCAAAGAAGACAACAAAAAGGATTAGACAGCATCACCGAGGTTCCTCGTGGCATGGAGTCAAGCAAAGTCCGCTCTTCTCTTCATCCCCTCACTCTTCGGATCGGCCCAAGAGGTAGGTCTTCTCACCCATTGCTTCTAGTTAAAACCTATCATGTGCGTGTGTAATGTGTTGGGTGTTTTTCTGTATTTTCGTCAGCCATAGTATAGCTTTTGTTCGTGCAAAGGCCAACACGTAGAATGTTTAGGGTTTGGTGTAGTGAAAATGATGTTTTTAATCCAACGTTGGGAGTTTTTAGGCATGTTTTGGGTGTGTGCGTGTAATCAAAATATATTTCTGTATGCCTACGTTTTCTAGTATATCCCAGTTCCCTTTATCTTGTTTTGAATAAGTTTAGCGCTTTAGGAGCTGTGTATATGTCTTTTGTTGTTTAACGTTTTTAGATTTTGATCAAACTAAATATCGAGTGTTGTGTTTTTTTTGGTTTTAGGTAGAGCGTCCAGCCAGTTGTTAAGTAATTCTGTGATTCTTTTGGTTGCTGTATTAGTTTCAATCAAGTTCATATCTAGATCAGTCTCATAGGTAATTAGATGTTTAAAATCGGTATTTCAATTTTAGTTTTGTTATAGTTTTCTGTTTTAGCTTTAGTAGTCGTTCATAATAGATTCATGTTTATTCGTTTTATGTGTTATTGGTTAAATGTATGCTATGGTAGCCAGATTATTTCTTGTGCTTTATCATTTTCAATTCCAGTTTTAATGTGTAACATTGTAGTATAATTTTCAATCGTGAATAGAATTTTTGGTTTTATGTGTTTTAGTTGTTATGTTAGAGTAGATTCCACCTAAGTTTTGTTCAATTCATTTTCATTTCAATTTGCTATAGGTAGTCATTGGTTAAGTTAATTTTAGATTTGTTTGATATGATTTCTAGATATAGGTTCTTGAGAATAGATATAACTTGTAATTTTCGTTTAGTTGATTTAGCCTTACTTTAGTAATTTAATTGTGAGTGTAGTGTTTAATGTGATAGATATCCCTAATTCGTTTTTCCTTCTTGTCCTTGAGTTAGTTGTTTATATGTTAGTTTAGTTAGACTTATGTTAAAATAATTTAGGTATTTATTTAATGTGAGATGTTAGCTAGAAGGGCATTTGAGTCTTTATAGTTGGGAATCCGTTTTTGGTAGAAGACCAATCCCTCTAAAATCGTGAATTGCATTTAAGGAAATCTCTATTCCCTAGCCCAATTATAAATGATTTATTTTTCCAACAAGGCAACCCTTTGGAATTCCAAAGGGTCTTTTAATGAGGGTTACACGACTTTTGGAAACCCTTTGGAATTCCAAAGTTCCTTCCAAAAGCATTTACATGAGTTTTGTGGAAGTTTTGAAATTATAAATGCTCATTTAAAGCCAACCCCAAAAATCGTGTGGGATGCTTTGGGAAAGATTTTCAATAAAAAAGGATTTAATGCTATATGCTCTTTTAAATCTAGCCAAAATCGTATAGAGTGTTTTTGGGAAAGGTTTTCAAAAAGGAATTAATGGTTGTAATGAAAAAGAGGCTGGACGGTTTTTGAAGTTGAACACTTTCCTAAGTGCAATTAATGCAATAATGAGAGGAGAGGTTTCATACCAAATTCGAGGATTGCTATTTTTAAAGCCCTCTTTAGTATTGCTTAGGTTGACTTAGTCTTAATTAGGTGTTACTTAAAGTAGTAATGTAGCATTAGAATTAGATTTTAGGAAATCGTGTGTATTTAATTAGGGTAAGTTATTGAATTAAATTAGGTTTGTAAATTCGTGTAGGTCTAATTAGGTAGATTCTAATTGTAGTGTATATTTAATGTAGTAATTAATTTAGATTGAATTTAGTGTTTTTAGGAACTAACCATTAATTATTATAGCATTTATCCTTAGTCTAATCCTAGTCAAACTTCAATTAGAACCTAACTCCCCTAGTTAGAACCTAAATACCCTAGTCGACCCTAGTTAAAACCTTAATCGACCTTAGTTAGGATGCTAACCACAACCGAACCCTAGTTACACCCTCTTAACCCTAACCGACCCATTAACTAGCTTAGTCAAACCCCTAGTTAGTCTTAACCGACCCCCTATTCTAAATATAGTTTACCCTCAACTAACCTTAGTTAGTAGTTAGTACTAATTAGTTAACCCTAGCTAACTCTAGTTAGTGCTTGACCCTAGGTACCTACCCATAGTTAGTTACCCCTACCTTAGTTAGTTAGGAAGTAACCCTAAGGTGGCGTGGACCCTATTCAAGCATATCCAAAACCGCCACCTAGCTCCTCCCTTAACTCTAATTAATTAGCCTAACCCTACGTAGTTAATTACCTTAGTTAATGCTACTAACCCTAACCACCCTTATCTAACCATAGTCAACTTTAGGAGACCAAAATTAGTTAGCCTACCCTTAGTCAACTAACCCTCATTAGTTAGATTAACCCTAGGTATTTAGTTAACTTATTTAACCCTAGTCGACCCCTATTAACCATAGTTAAACCTTACCTAATCCCAACCGCCACCTAGACTAACCCTAGTTAAGTAAACCTAACCGACCCTAGTCTAACCGACCTTATCTAACCCTAGTTAGTTAATAACCGTAGTTAGCTAAACCCTAATCAATCCTTGTAAACCCTAGTCAACCCTAGTTAACCTCATTTGACCTTAGTTAACCCTAACCAACCTTAGTTATTCCTAACCGGCCCCTACTAACTTTAGTTAGATTAACTATAGGTATCTAACCATAATTAATTGTTTACCCTTAGTCGACCTTAGCTAACCTTAGGTACTAACCGTAATTAGTTTAACTAAACCCTATGTAACCCTAATTTCCCTTAGTTAGCCCTAACTAACTATAGTTAATCGACTAACCCTAGTTATTAGGTTAACAATAGTTAGTGTCTAACCGTAGTTAATTAGTTAACCCTAGATAACTAACCTAGTTAGTTATTAGCTTAGTGAGCCTAACCGTAGTTAGAATTAATATTAGAATAGATAGTTAAGTTAGTTAGTGATATTAGATATTATGCATTAGGTTTAATTAGAGTTTATATTCATTTAGATATCTTATTTAGAGTATTAGTGAGTTTAGGTTAGGTTATTTCTTATATTTTATAACTTAGCTTAATTGTTATTCTTTGCTGTAGTTTAACAGTAGGTTAGGTTCAGTTAGGACTATTTTTGTACGTGGTTCAATGTCCAAATGTCAATTGTGGATTCAAAGGGATGAATAGTGCACTGAACCAAAACCCTAATTTTTACCCGATCGTGCACTAGTTATTTCATGTAGATTTTTCATGAGTTTTCTGGATATTATTTTTCTATTCTCCACATTGGTGTGTTAACTATCTGCAGACCAAATTTCAGCTCGATCCGAGTTGATTTGGTCTGGTTTTTAAGCGTATTATGAAAACAGCTTTTTCGGATTTTGAAATTTCGGGTCCTGCGATTTCTCAAATTATCCTGATTTTGAAACGCTTTGTTCTGGAGATCCAGAATGTATTTTTCACTTCTGTAAAATGTGTCAGCTTCTTGGATCTGTCTTTTACAGAATAGAAGTGATTTTACTAATTGTGGAATTCGTCTGACCCCTCAAACGGTCATTTTGTGAAAAGCTGTCAGAACCCATTTTTGCCTTCTTTAGGGACAAAACAGTCTTTTAACTATTTGTCTGATTTCGTGTAGTTTTACTGTTTTCTAACATTGTAGTTAGTATATTAACAGTATTTAGAGTAATTAGAGTTATTTTAGCTTAGTTAGTTTACTTAGTTAGTATAATTTTAGTTTTAGATATTTAAATTAACTGTAGTTTAATGTAGAAATAGTTTAGAATTAGTATTAGATGTAATTTAGATGATTTCTTGATTTAGTTACTGACTTTTTGTTTTTATTATGTAGGTTGTTAAGTTAGAACAGGTTAACAGATGCAATTCAATTGTGATGTGCGACTGCACTTGATGTGAAAAGACAGAAATGCCCCTGGAGACCTGCTGAAGACTTAGCCACCTATTGTAGTTTATTTTCATAGCTAGAATGTTATTTAATGTAACTTGTAAATATTGACATAGATTGTAAACTGTTTTTATTAATAAAATGTTATTTTGGAATTAATTCAGAATGTTCCCGTTCCCTGTGGATTCGACCCGTACTCGCCACTTCGGTGGAAAGTCGGTTTTATATCTTTGGTTGACGATTTTCCCATGTATTTCATTGAAAAATATTGTTTAAAAATATATCACTTCCAAAAGTACAACCAGGATAGATGATCCACTGTAGTGGAAGGGCCATGGGTCGGCTACTGTCAGGAGTGATTATTGGGAGGGCATGTGCGACAAGTGAGCGAGCAATGATTTTTGAAACCGCTCAGCAAAGGCTGCACAAAACTGAGCAGCGATGCTCAATGCATATCTACACACAGGTGGATCTAGGACTTTTGGGAGTCACCAAAAAAAAATGGTAAGTCATCAATATATATATATATATATATATATATATATATATATATATATATATATATATATATATATATATATATATATTATCAAATTTGTGAGTATTTCTGCATACTTATTAATCAATTTTTTTATATCATGTTACATTGCAGGAAGCAGAAAAAGGAAGCATTGTGCCTTACAAGGATATGTTTGTTGAAACACATAAACGTAAGAGCACGAGAGATTTTGTATCAAAGAAGGCAAGAGCGACAACGATATGTATTTATTGTATTAATAAACATTGTAATATACAAGTTACTTTGAATTATGTTATCATAAATATTGTAATTCTTAATTATTAATTCATATTCTAATTATTACTTTGTAGGAGTCATACGAGCAGCAAATGATACAACGATATGACGATGACTCCACTCAGCATCCATTTTTTGATCCTGCAGCATGGGTGACTGCTACAGGTGAACCCAAAAAGGGTCGTATGTTCGGGTTTGAGAGTAACATAAACACCACACCAGTCATTGCCTTTTGCAGCTCGGGCTCACAGAGTTCTCCCGCCAGCATCAACTCCCAACGTCCTATTGACTCTGCTATGTCTTGGGATGGTGTTTATCAGCGCCTTGAGGACAAAATGCAACACTTTTTAAATAAAGACATTCCCAACCTTGTCTGTAATGAGTTATGCATGATTGAATTGCTATAAAATTTTCCTTATAATTTTGTTAATGCCCTTCACTTTATTACTAGTCTATTTGTCATTCAGCTATTTACTTTGTTGCATTAGATTAGATGAATTGCATATAATTTATTTCATTATGTTTTGTTTATAAATACTAACATTTTGGTTCTCTTTTGTAGGATGATGGAGATGATCAACGTAGAGGAACTGATGGAGGCATGGAGGAAGAGGCAGATCGAGAAAATGAAGAGGATGATGCCCAAAATCTTGGCGAGGATTAGATTTTTTTGTTTAATTTATTTGACAAACTTGTAACTAATTATAACTTCTCAAGGACTGTATTTGGTAGTTAAAATTTGCTTAACTTAGCGTTTCTGTTTAATTTGTATGCATTTTTTATTTGTAGTGTTTTTTTATAATAGGATATATGAATTGTAAGAGAAGTTTTTTTTTATTTTCAAAATATTTCAAAAAAAAAAAAAAATTTATTACAAATTAGTGACGGATAATATCTGTCGCTACTCCGTTGCCAATTTGAGGTAGTCGTCGATTTGCGGTGGAATTTAAGTCGTCGCTAATATCTGTCGCCAATTAGCGATGGATATTCATCCGTCGATGAATGGTAGCGACAAATTAAATTCTGTCGCTTAACCAAATTGATCATTGTTTAACGATGAATTTATGATGTACATGATCCGTCGCTAAGCCATCGCAACATAGCGACGAATTGGCGACAAATAAATTCCGTCGCAATTTAGCGACTAGGGTTATGCGACGGATGATATCCGTTGTTAGTCCATCACAAAATCCATCATAAACATGTACAACGATGGATTAGCGACGGATAGCATCTGTCGCCATTACACATTTTTCTTGTAGTGGGTGTGACCTCCACCATTTTTGTGGAGCCTTTGCAACCAAGCTACACCTTCCACCGAATCAGGTGAAGATACAAGCTCCTATTCTCATTTCCATGGAGGTTGGCTTATAGTTACAACGTGAACCCAAGAGCGCCAGATGCATCTAAGGCATGCACCACTCTTGGGGGATTTAGAATGCATAGAAGTTGTTTCTTTTGTTCTTCATGTTTGTTACCTACTTGGATTTGATTCATGGTATATTTCGTTGTTGTATCATGTTAGTCTTTACAAAAAAATATATATCATGGCTTTTTTTCATGCGTTTTTTTTTTCTTTCATGTTTCGGTTGGGTCTTGACTCTTGCATGCATGAGCAACCCACTTTGGATGTGCATGCCATGGCCTCAACCCCTCTTCAGGTCATGGGGACGGCTGAGGTACTTCTTGAGCCTTTGGGTGAGTCTGGACTAGGCACATTCATAGTTTGCAACCCTTCACCCTTTTCAAACACGCTCCAGCCCCTTTGGGCAATTTAACCTTGATTTTAAGTAGATTTCTTTTTTTTTGTTGCAGGGTGTTTTCGGTTGGTCTGTCCTTTGCTGTGACAGACCTGACCAGGTGCACCCTGGTCTGAGCAGGGCTCGGCCATTTGCACCCAGCCCCTGGGCTTACTCTCTTGGTGCGCGTCAGGGCACCAGGTGCAACTAGCACCCGGGTAGCCTTGTCACCTTGGGGTGCTGGGTTCAGACCCCTGTCCCAAGGATAGGGCCAGTCTGAACCATGGGGTTCAGACCTAGGGCCACGTCTTGGCCAAGGTCCGGTTAAACTGTGGCCTGGGCTCGTTGCTTCGGGCTGCTGATGTAGGGTAGTCCCGGCCTGAACCGCTGGGTTCAGACGAGGGATGGTCCTGGACCATGGTCTGGTCCAGAGGACCAAACCCGACCCTCTTTACCCCTCGCGATTTGCCCTTATGCCTTGTACGGGTGCGGGCTTGGGTGCAGGGTGAAATTGCACCCGGGTGAGCCAACCGGGTCTGCTGGGCCCTAGTCCGGACTGCACATTAAGTGCAGTGCCTGGACTGAACTCTTAAGTTCAGTCCAGTGCCACTTGTGACCCCTCGAGTCAGGTTTTGCTTACGATGGAACACCCAGACTGCACCAGTCCGGGGAGTCCCAACTCGCCCCCTCTTGCTACACCACCACGTTGGTGGGATCTAAGCAAGAGCAAGCTAGCGGAGTCGGGTCCCATCAGGACCAGATTAGGTTGGACTCTTGTTGCTCGCTATATGAGCATAGCTATTTCCTCTTTGCTGCAAGATCACGAATGCGATCCTTTTTAAAACTATAAAACCTATATATATATATATATATATATATATATATGTATATAGGTAGATGTATGATGATAAAAAGAGGAATGGGAGTTAAACCGCGAACATGTAGAAGTTGGACTGTGTGGGTTCGCTGTCCAGTGGACCCAGTTGGACACTTGGCACACTTGTGCCTTGTCCAAATGCATGTTCCGTGACCCTCGGTGTCCTGACTAGTATTTTGGATGCATTGGTATTCGTACACCGTATTCTGACATTCAGATAGCCAAATGAGTGTGGAATCCGGAATAAACCCCGTGTCTCTCTATTGTCTCGTCTTGGCAGCATTAGAATGAGTTGGCGGGTGAACTTTATGCTGCCCACCCGTATCTAAAGATTTTCATCCATCTTAAATTTCGACAAGTGCATCAAAACCATCATTTTAGCATCTTTGGGTTTTCGCGAGCGCGACAACCGACCGTGGTAATGCTAATGTAATTCCCATAAATTGGGAATATTTTAGACTTCATTATCGATACGTAAGTGTGTCGAATTCATGATTCCTCTTATGGAATTTGTTCTGCTTTGTCAGCATCAGAGTGAGATGTTTGGGGAACATAATATATATATATATATATATATATATATATATATATATATATATATATATATATATATATATATATATATATATGATGGTCCTTCGTATCGTATTTGCATCTTTTTTTCTGCAAGCGTGGTGACCAACCTTGGAAATGCAAATGTAATTCCCATACAAATGGAAATATTCTAGATTTCAATCTCAACACGTGAGTGTGTCGAGAATCATAGAATTTGGTCATGTTAAGTGGAAATTGTCAAGGTATGACACTTCGAAATCCGAAGCTTTGAAAAGTGTAATTTGATCTATGATATTTGTTATAACTTGAAGTTCACATATTCCTGATATTGCTCTGCTAATAGAGTTGCATATTTCTTCGGAATGCAAACTTGTACACTCACTTGCACATTATCACTTGCTGGAATAATCATGCATATGTAGTTTGCCTCTGTTTTATTACTTGTGCAAATGACTTGAGGAAGTGTGACTTTAGCCTCGCACCTGCACATAGCACAACTTGACACTAGTATTGCTTAGTACACTTTGGTCTCGTGCTCGAGGCATGGAGGAGTGCACAATATACTTGTGATGTACAGAGGAACACAAGAACTTGAACACCATAGGGTATGAGTAATACACAGTTGTGGTTTTTAGACTCAGTTGGAGTCTTTGGGCGATGGCCCTTTGTTCGTGAGTGAGCTCATGTATGTCTATACCCTAAAAATGAAAATAATAAAATAGTGTTATGATCGCTTTCACAGGCGATGTGCTCTTTGTTGACTGTGTGAGGCTGAACACATGAATGAGCAGACTAAGTCTTCGTTTGCGTACCCCACGGGGACCACGAGACATAAATACCTTGAAAGGAGGTATGACTTGAAAGATGAGCCTAAGAAAGATAAACCCGCCGCGTCCCATTCATAAAATGGTTTACCTTAGAGAGGGTAGATGGTACAACCTTGAGTGACTAGTCGTTACTACGACACGTGTTTTAACAGGAGTTGTAGCATCCTTTGACCTCCAGTCACTCAGAGTTAGGGAGGTCGAGGTAACCTTTTTAAGGTACCTCACTACTGCAGTAGTATGAATTGTAATCCTTACCTATGCGAGGGTTTTTCTCAGCTTCGTGCTGCTCGCATGAGGTTTACTCGGTCTGTAGCATCCCCGGTTACCACATTTGAATTTGAATAACAGACGCCAGGTGCATGACTCACAAAATGCGAGGTTCCTTCGCGTACCCGAAGGAGTAATAAGAAGAACTTAAATACTAACCAATCATAGTTAACGTATCTTAGTAGTTCCTTACTTGCTACTTCGTTTACTGCTCTTGTTCAGTTTTACTTACTGTTCTTAGCTACTTGTGGTTGCTTAGTTTCCTGTTTTACTGTTACCATCTGTTGTATATATACTTCTGTTGTTACATAGATTTGTAGCACATACACTTACCTGACACTTGCACATTATATGATGTTACTTGATCCATGCTATATACATGCTTTTCCCTTGAGAAATAGAGATATGATGTTGATTCTTCACCACCTCACAAGAGTGCTGACCCCGTTTTATGGGGATGCAGGTGATGAATATGTACAATGGCGATGCAACGACACACGGTGAAGGCTTGGGAACCCACACTTAGCTGCAGATCCTAGCTCCTTGTTGGTTTTGGGGTTTTGAGGAGATGTTCCCCTTATTTTTGGAGAGACTGTTAGATTTGATATACTCTTGTCTCATTTTGTATTTAACACTTAGGTTGTATATTTTGGACTTGTTGGATATATATCATTTACCTGTGGCCCGCTCAGACTTGCGTCCTTGTTACTATAGTTACCCCTTTTTTCCTGATTTCCGTTGTTTATCGTAAAACATTTCAAAAAAAAAAAAAATCCTCAAATCAAAGAATTTTTCCAAGGTCGGGGTTTGGGGCACCACAAGTGTTCGAGGATCTCTAGAGGACATATTGGTAGAACGGGATGAAGCAGGATATTGCAGAGTTTATGTTTCGGTGTCTCACCTGCCAACAAGTGAAGATCGAATATCAGAGGCCTAGTGGACTGCTTCAGCCTTTGGACATCCCTAAGTGAAAGTAGGACGATATATAGATTTATTTCATCATGAGTTTGTCGATGACCCATTATCAGCATGATGCCATCTGGGTGATTGTAGACAGGTTGACAAAGAGTGTTCATTTTCTGCCTATTAGGGTGAGTCAAAGCTTGGAGAGCCTTGCAGATTTGTATGTGGATGAGATTGTCCAACTTCACGGGGTGCCACGTTCGATCGTGTTAGACCAAGATCCCCGCTCCACGTCTGTATTCTAATGCCAGTTGTAAAAGGCCCTAGGCACCACATTGAAGTTCATCATGACTTTTCACCCACAGACTAACATGCAGACATAGCTTACGATACAAACACTTGAGGATATGCTTAGAGCGTGCACGTTGGATTGGGATAGGCATGTGAAACTTGTAGAGTTTTTGTATAACAACTACCATGCCAGTATTGGCATGGCTCCATATAAATCTCTGTACGGTAGACCATGTAGATCCTTAATGTGTTGGGATGAGGTTAGAATGAGAGCAGTGGAGTCTCCAGAGGCTATCCAGCACTACTCAGATCAGGTGTGGTTGATTTGATAGCGTTTAGGTGCAAAACATAGTATACAGAAGAGCTGCGCTGATCAATGGTGTAGGGAGCTTAGTTTTGTTGTGGGAGATCATGTGTTTGTTCGAATATCGCCTACGAAGAGTGTGTTCAGGTTTGGGAAGAAGAGGAAGCTGCGTCCTCAGTTCGCTAGACCTTTTGAGATTCTAGAGCGCGTTGGCGAGTCAGCTTACCGAGTGATGCTTTTTCCCAGATCCACGTCTTCCATATCTTGATGTTGAGAAAATATATGCCTGACTCTTCACACGTGATTCACTATAAGGCGGTCGAGGTATAACTTGATATGACTATGAAGGAGAGACCGTTGGAGATTGTGGATCCCTAGGAGAGGACACTCCGTAGTAGGATGATCTCGTTCATGAAATTGTGTTGGCAACATCACAGATTAGAGGAGTGCACTTGGGAGCCTAAGGCCGATATGCGCAAACACTACCCACATTTATTCAGTATGTTTTAATTTCATGGATGAAATTCTTTTAAAGGGGTAGGGATGTAATATCATGTATTTTTTCATGATTTAAAAAAAAAATATAAATTTTAAATTATATATTTATTTAAAATTGATAAAATCATAGAAAAATAATTCAAATATAGGTGACATCAGCAGGGTCTGGGTGTGACCCAGAGCCCTCTGACATAAGCCATTTGAGTTAGTTATAATTTGAGAATTTTTTTGTTTTTAACCTTTAAATTCAAGAAAAAATCAAGCAAAATTTAGGTTAAATTCAGGCAAAATTCAGAGGAAAATTCATATATGACCATGATTAGATCCACCTCGGAATGCAGATCACGTTGGTGACCTGTATTTCCAAAATTGGATTAGGGTTAGCCCAAAAATGCATTTTTTAAAAATGACCAGCCTCTATTTTTTATATTTTTCTAGATTGGATCGGACTGGATCCCCTCTGTTTGATCCAAGTTAATATGAATTTGGACCCAGTCCAGAATTTATATTGACTAGGATTTGGTCCAGGTAGGATCCATGTAGATTTGGATCTTGGATTCAGATCTGGATCCAAAATCCATCCATGGCCATTTTTAAACTTTAAAATCAACTTTAAATTAGAGATAGGATGAGGTTGAATCCTACCTGGGGTAGAACTCTACCCCATAAAGAGTCTTCTAGAGGGGGTGTTACCCTCTGAAATATTCTTTAAAATATTAATTAAATTAAATAATAAAAGAATAATTTATAAAATTAAATAGGCTAAAAATATAGAAGATAAGATAGAGTAGAGTTCTACATGAAGTAGAACTCTACGCACTTGAAGATAACCCTAGAGGGGACGTCACCCCCCTTTTAGACTTATTAAAAACATATAAAAGCGGCTAGGATCTCCCTCTCTCTAGAACTCGTGTTCTAGAGAGAGAGAGAGAGGTAGAGAGAGTGTGATAGAGAGAAAAAGAGTGAGAAGCAAACTCGTGTAGAGAAAATAAAAAATAAAAAATAAAAAAAAGAAATAGAGAAAAGAAGAAAAGAAACAAAGAAAGAAAAAAAAGAAAATGAAGGAAAAGAAGAAGAAGAAATTCTCAAGTATCCATCGATCTTTCCTAGCTTTCTCGATATTCAAATCAAGGTATTGGTTTCTCTCTAATTTCTCACTAAGATGAAATACATATAAATTGATTTGTGCATAGGTTTTGGAGAAAAAGCGAGATATGATTTCAAAATTTTGCATATACATGTATTGTCGATTTTACACACACACACACACACACACACACACACACACACACATATATATATATTCTATTTTCTATGCTTGGCGATTTCCCTTGATCATGGCAATGAATACATATTTGTCAATTTTTTTATATGCATGTAAATCTAAATGTACATATATATGTATATATATATATTCCAAGTTTGTTGATTCTTATAAATCTGAATATATTTTATGATTTAGATTTGTAGATCATGCATTTGAATATTTTTTTATCATTCAGGTGTGTCGATCATGCATCTGAATATATATTATGGTTCAGATTTGTGGAATCTCCTTTTTGCTTATGCATACCGTATATATATATGCTATGGTTTGTTAATTTGGTTTTGATATGCATGCATTTGAATATGTTTTATTATTTAAGACTTAACGAGTTGCATATACATGCATCTAAAAATATATTCTTAATTCAGATTTGTTGAGTTCATATACATGCATATGAAAATATATGATTGAATCAAACTTGTGGAGTTTCATATACCTACATATGAATATATTGATTTGGGTCAAATCTGACGTGTATATGTACATAATGATTTGGTTTAGATCTGTCGTGTACATGTGCATATTGTTTTGGGTTCAGATCTATTGTGTATGTAGTCATATTGTCTTGGTTCAGATCTGCCATAATATATGTTTAGAATATTTTGGATCATATCTGTCGAGATACATGCTCATATATCTGCATACATTTTTACGTTCAGTCCTGTTAAGTTTAGCACTTATATATATTCAGACCAGCATGTATAGTTGTGTGCTTAGGCCTGGCCGACCCATGTACATTATTACGATCATGTACATGGATGAACCAAGGTGTTGTCCATGTGAGTATACAGGTCTGACCAACCCATGTACATCGATCAACCAGTAGGTTGCCCACTGTTATCATTGCAAAAGTTTACTTTTGCAAGTGAAAATGACCTTTGAAAAAGTTTTGAAAATAATTCACCTTCATTTTTAACATATAGAAAATTCTGTACAATGAGACTCACCTGTCGATATGTGGTTCAACCGTTCTTGGCACCATAACCAGGGGTAATCGAACCAAGGATCAATCATGCGCTTTGCTTTGCTCTATCGATACGTGGTTCAACCGTTCTTGGCACCATAACCAGGGGTAATCGAACCAAGGATCAATCATGCGCTTTGCTTTGCTCAATTGTCTAAATCGTTGTTCTATTCCTAAATGCACGAAGAATCAGGCATGCACTATGACTTAGAAAAATGCAGATTGAAAACATGATGTATGCTTCGAATATTTGAAAAATACTTGAAAAAGGAGATTCTTTGAAAATCGTGAGCTACACTTGGGAAATATTTTTGAAGAAAAAGAAACTTGAAAAATCGTGAATCAAACTTGGCAAATTGAAAATCTCTTAAAAATTGAAGACTTTGAGAAAATCGATTTTGAGGAAAAGACTTAGAAAATGATGTTGACTAACCTATATGATGAATGAAGTGTGGTTTTTGGAAATTCATATTTGGAAAAAGGAAATTCAAAACATCTTTAAGGAATCCTCTTTCTTTCAGAAATCAAATTTGTATAAAAGGGTTTTTATGTGCCTTATAGAATTAGATAAGATAAGTTTGTCACATATCACTGACTATGGCCAGAAATATGTAATGAATATATTTCATTTGATTCTAAAAGGAGAAATACTTGGAAAGACTTTTGAAAATATACAATATTTTTTAAAGATAGCCTAAGAGTGTAGCCTGTTTGTAACTTAAAAAAAGATGATAAATTTGAGTTTTATTCATATTCTGACTATCGTCACAAATACGAAATCCACTAAGTTTATTAACTCCTTAGAAGCAAGTACACGTGCCATTCGTGCCGACCATTGTAAATTTGAAATATGCATGAATGACAAGCAATATCAGTTATATTTCAAAAGTAAACTATTTGCAAATACATCCTAAGCTAAGCAGAAAAGTAAAATGTTCTTATTTCAATATTACAATTACAATTTACACCAATAATTAAAAATAAAAAGAAAAAATAAAAGAAAATCTAATCTTGAGCTTTCCTGCAAAATTAGCAAACTTGTTAGTAGACAAATATCAACTTTTCTAGGTTTATCCAACAATATTTGAAAATTGATGGATTTATCCAGATATAAGCCTTTTCTCATGCTTTTCTGAAATAAAACCAACTAAATAACATAATGGATGATATATAACTAAATGAATAATAAAAATAAACAACTTAAAAATTCATAATTTAGAGAAAAATGACTAAAATACCCTTAAAAATTGATATCATTTGCAAAATAGGGTTAAAAATAGGGGTTTTCAGAAAAAAAAATTGTAATACGCTTAATTTGGGGACTAAACGGATTCAATATGATGCTAAATCGGGTGGAGAGCACCCTCACATAATTATGAAGATGATCAAATCCTAAAAATATGAAAACAATGTATGAAAATGATAAAATGCGCAAAAAAGATGAAATTTGCCTGTGTTTCGGTTGAATCAGAACTATGTAGGCATCCTGTTTTTATGCAATAACTAAATAACATATCAAATGACTTCCAAAAATTATAAAAATCGACATGGACACTTCTAATAATTCTAAAAATAATATGTAATCAAAAAATAAAATTTTATGATTATTTAAGCAATAAATATTAAATAAAAAGATAAAAATATGCTATTTTACCTGTAATTCCGTACCTGTCATGGTGTCAAAATAGAATCAGATATTAAACAATAATAAAAGTTTATAAAATTTAACTAAGAGAAACTAGACAGATTAATGAAAATAACTCTTTTTATATATCAGGAATACGATCTCTGGTTAGGGAGAAATCGTTCTAACAAGTTACGTTTGATTTTGGCTAACATATAACGATGCAAGAAAGATAGACCCCGGTTCCGGTTTCAAGAAAAATAAAAAACAACCATGAAAATTCATAATTTTTCAAAGATAAACTAGAGATAACGATGAGAAAACCCCTTTTACGGATCATAAATACGATCTTCAGTGAGGGAGAAATCGTTCTGGCAAGATGACCTAGGGTTTGAATCGTACCTGATGATTCAAGAAACACAGACTCTGATTTTGGGTTTCAAGAAAACAGGAAACGGTAGTGAAAATTTATAAAAATCACGCCACAGAAAGTAGACATGCTAGTGGGTCGGTCACTTTTTATGGATCATTGATACGATCTCCAGTTAGAGAGAAATCGTTCCAGCAAGATGAACCTGGCCCTGAATCATGCCTGTCGGTTTAAGAAGAACAAGTTCTAATGTCGGGTTAAAGGAAAATAGCAATCAACCATAGAAAATCATAAATATTTTACAGAACATACTAGATACACTGACGAGCACAATGCTTTTTACAGATCTAAAAAATGATCTTTGGTGAGGGAGATATGACCCCGGCAAGTAGCATCTGATTCTGCACAACATTTTAACGGTGCAAAAAATAGGTTCCAACTTTGATTTTTGAAAATAGGGTTATAGAATTTAAAAAAATCTGATTTTTTTACTACTCTTTTTCCTTTCCAACCTCTATTTTCTCCTTTTTGAAGGGAGAAAATAAAAGGAAAAAAAAGAAGAGAGAAGAGGAAAAGAAAATAAAGAAGAGAGAGAGGAACTCTTTTGCTGGGTCTCACTTAACCTTAATTTGAAAAGTATTTAAGAAAATTACTCGCCTCCGTTTTGAAAATATTTGCGGGAAAAATGGGGAGACGGGGCTCGCTCGTCAGTACGAGGTTCGACCGTTCCTGGCGCCTTTACCAGGGGTAATCGAACCAAGGATCGAATTTATGCCTTTTGCTTTGCTAAAATATCATCTAAGAATTTATCCTAAGTCTAGATGCACAAAGAATCATGCTTGTGTGAATACAAAGATGTATGCTCTTTTGGAAAATGAGTTGAAAATTTGCAAGTTTTCTGAGATGAATTTGATAATGAAGTGAAGAAATGATTCAATCTAACTTAGAACTTAAGATAGATCAGGAGAGATATTTTGAAGTTCTAAGTCTTTGAAAATAATCAGGGTTTTGGAAAGATAAATCTGGATTTTGAAAGGAATGATTTTGAAGTTGAGATAAAAAAAGGAGAAGAAGGGAAGTTTCAAAGTCATAAATGGACTTTGAATTAGAATTTTGAACCTGGATGAATGTTTAAAATGGAAATGAATTCTAGTTTTGAAGTTCGAAATCAGAATGAGATTTGAGAAATCTAAATAGAATTGAAAAAAACAGAATTGGTTTTTGGGAATCAAGATAAACTTGGATTTTGAAATCTGGAATGAAACGAAATTGGATTTGAAAAGTTAGAATTGGGAATAGAATTTGATTTGAAGTCTGGAATTCAAGATCAAATTTTGAATCCAAAGTTTGGATCCTAAATAGAATTGAAATCCAAGATGAAATTGAATTCTGGATTTAGAATCTTAAATGGGAATTGGATCTGAAATTTGAGATCCAATGATGGAATTTGGATCTGAAGTCTGGAATGGAATTTGGATCTGAAGTCTGAGATCCAAGATGGAATTGGATTCTAGATCCTAAATGAAATTTGGATCTGAAGTCTGAGATCCAAGATGGAGTTGGATTCTGGATCCTAAATGGATTGTGGATCTGAAGTCTAGGATCCAAGATGAAGTTGGATTCCGCCAGACCTAGTATGACTTTTCGAATAAAGGATCGAACCTCGTTCAAAGCATTGGGGTGTTCAGGAGGCGTTTCTTCTGCAATTTGAAGTAAGTTCGCTTCATTAGTTCATCTATCTCAAGTATTTGCTTGTTTGTATATACGTATACCTTCTGAAGTAGTATCTTGCTTTAGTTCCTGATTGAGCCCTTTAGAACACTTCGGTATTCACCCGCTCGTCTCGTAACTATCGTCGGATATATATGTTCGAGTGCGCAGTATATGCGTTCTTCAAAATAATATCTCGCCTTAGTTCTTGGTTGAGCCCTCTAGGACACTTCGGTGTTCACTTACTCGCCTCGTAACTATCATTGGATACAGATCTAGGTGTATATTTGCTGATTCTGTTGGCACATCTTATATCACATAGGCTATGTAATTTACCTTTGTCGTCGCGTCGTATGATGCCAAGTCTCCTGCTTTCTGCAATTTCTGATTAATGCACTTCCGATTATGCATTTACTTACGCTGTATAGCATAAACAAACAACCAAAATTCAAGATTGTGAAATCTAAAACCCTAGAACCAAAGAAATCTAATTAAGCATGACAAAATTAATAAAACATGTAACTAAGGCTATGAATAATGATTAAACATATGAAATAATGAAAATATGCATGAGCATGCTAAAATAAAAGTTAAAATACAGAGAAGCATGATCAAGAACTTGATTTAGCCATTAAAAGAGAGATTTGATCCATAGAGTGATCAAATCTCAATCTTTTTTTGGGCATCCATGAAATAAATGTATCATAAGCATGATTGATGGATCAAAAATGTGTAAAACACATTAAATAATAAGTAGATCATATTCTTGAATCATGAACATGGTTTCTTGAAAGAAAAAGGTGCAAAAGATCCTATGAGGAGGGGCGGCAATGGTGTTTTCAATGGAAAATCATAAAATAAAATAAAGTAGAGCAATAAAAAAATAAAATAAAGAAGCGGATCTCACCTTGGGATTAATGGAGGCTACTAGAGGAACTTGAGGGAGAGAGAAGGTAATAAGAGAGGCTGAAAAAGCAAGAGGGGGTCGACCTCTATCAGTGCTATTTATAGTTTTTCAAGACTTAGGTTTAGAGAGTCCCTATCTAGTCAAAACTCTCTTAATTAAAAGATATAATTAAGAGGGGGGGGGGGTCTAACCTAAATGGACTCTAACTAATTAGACCTAATTGACTCTTAAATAAATTCTAAAAATTGCCAAATGTGGCACCACCTATGTGGGCCCACATTTGGTTTTTAAAACCCTAAATAAAAGTTAAAAACAAGATTTTCAAAGAAACTTTAAAAGATACCTAGACTCACTAAAATTTTTGTATTTTTGAAATAAGTAAAACATGAAATAAAATGAAATTGAATAAAGATGGCAAAATTAAGGTTGACGCCCCTTTAGAGTGGGCCCCACTTAAGGAAAATTGGTGAAAATTGGAAATCAATTTAAAAATCAAGTTTAAAATGAATCCAGATCGTTTTTCTAAGGAAAATGCTTTGAAATAAGGGGATATAAAGCCCTGGAGGTTGCCCAAATGAAAAATATCAATTTAAAACACATGTTTTTGAAATTGATTTCGAAAGAAAGGTTTAAAAAATGGAGTCTGGATTTGATATTTTGAAAACAAGAGTGTTGGATCTCGAAAATGATATGCAATGACATGTGAAATGCAAACCCTGGATGAGGGATTTGAAGTTCCAGACCCCTGATAGAAATAAAGAATTGGAAATTTCTGTCTGAGGATAAAAATTGAGTGTTGGATATCAGATTTGGTCCAAATATGAATTGGATCTCGGATATAGCTAAAATTTCAGAAAAGGAATTGATCCGAGCCCAGATTAGCAGTTGTACCAGTTTGGAAAATGATAGAATTGATGTTTTGAATGAAATGACCTGAGAAATGATTTTGCCCCTACAGGACAAAGAGTGACATTGAAAAATGAGGTTTGGACTGGTTTGAACTGGTTTAAACTAGATTCTAGGGTTTCTAAACTCAGATGGACTAAAAAGACACTGACTCAACTAAGCTTCCAGACTAGATGATCGAGAAATGACATAATTCTCAAGAAAATGGTGAGAAATGAATACTAGATTGAAGTGAGTGATGGGAATATACTAGGTTTGAGCTGAAATGAGGGTTATTTATACTAAGATGAGTTAAATTTGGAGCTCATACACTAGCTGAACTAACAGGACTTAGCTCAATTTCAGTTGAAATAAGCTGAACTGAGCTAAAATGGACTCCAAGACTGTGAGAATGAAATCTGAATTGGAATCGGATCACTTGAACTTCTGGTGAGCTCAGTTTAGACTAAAAAAAATAGGATCGACTGAAATTGATTGACTCGAGAACAATTGACTGGGATTTGAGCTGGAAATGAGCTCATTTCTCAAGAAATAAACCAAATTCAACTGAAATGGTCAGAAATGAATAGGATTTGTTCATTGTGAGCTCAGAGGAGCTAGAAGTGACCAACATTCTAACTGTTCTGAGCTTAAAATGAGCTTGACTGGATCTAACTAGCAAGGGTCTAAGGTGGCCTAAGAGTGGAATGATAATTTTATTGATGAAAAAGGGGGTGAAATGACACCTAAACTGAGACAGACCTAAGGTTAGACTCCTATACTGATCTAAGGGGATTGACATCTGTTTAAAGGGGGTGTTTGAAAATGAACGAGAAAAATTTGGGGTGTTTACACCCACGTAATACAGGTCTGGTCAACCCATGTACATGTTCGTGAACATGTATACGGATCAGCCAACAAGGCTGGTGCACATTTAATTGTGGTCTGACTGACCCATGTATTTGTTTGTGAACATGTACATGGATGAGTCTGCTAACTGGTTTTTGTGTGATTTTAGCCTGGCTGACCCATGTACATGTTTGTGACGATGTACATAGATCAACCAACATGCTGAATATGAGTTTGTTTCAGGTTTGGCCGACCTGTGTACATGGATCAACCAACATGCTGTTAATATGTATAATTTCAGCTTGGTCGAACCATGTACATGATTATGATCATGTGCATTGAACAACTCCAATAATGACATGTTTATTGTTGAGTGGTCGATTCATGTACATGAATACGATCATGTATACAAATCTGATACGTGGATTGCATAAAGTATTGTTATGGTCGATACATGTATATAAATCTAAGTATGTACTTGAATCAGTCTAGCTGTGTATGGTTTTGCGTTGGAAGATATATGTACATGCTTGTGATTGGATTATGTATTTTTTGAATTAATACATAAACCTGATCCTAATTTGATTAGTTTACAATTGTGCATATCAGATGCATGAAATCTAAAATTTATTTGATGTTTGCATGACTGTGAACATATGTATGTTTGGTTGATTTTGCATAGAAGTGATCATGAATGGTGTGTTCTGCAAGCATTGTATTCACATGCCTATGTGATTGGCTTAATGTACATTCATTTTGTGTGTTTTGAATGTGCATTGTGAACATGTTTGAAAAAAATGTGTGTGTTGCATGTTTACTGAAATTTTGCAAGTTGTACAAATTACTTTTGAGATATGTTGGTGGTCAAATGTGAACCACTACAGCCCGTGTAGGCAAGGAGCATGTGTTGCTCCAATTGTTGTTGATTTTATTTATGCATTGCAAAATTTATTTTTGAAAATTATTAGTTTTTCAAATTTAATTACACAGTTAAATTTTGAGGGTCAGCCCAAAATTTGTTGGTTTTGCATGTTGATTTGCAAAACGGTTCGTGTGTAAAAAACTTAAAATTTATTTAAAAATGTAAAAGAGACCAAACAGTATAATTAATCTCTTTCTTGATATCTTTTTCACAATATGAGAATCTTGGATGGTAGTCTTGGGGGACCGTGAGGATACTAAAACTCGGTGTGCGATTATGCCTCTGAACCCGATATGGTGGTTTAGTTCTCAGACATGATTTTAGAGAGATTGAGCCACTTTGCCTGGGGGTGTTGTTGTTGACTCAGATGTAGTTATTCATATACCAAGAAAGTGACATCTGTGGATGTAGATTTCTCTATTGTCCTGACATTAGATGTTGATTTCTAATGTGCCGATGGATGGTCTTAATTTTTTATATCAATCGAGGAACAAGTGTGAAACCCAGTAATAAAATACAAATTGTGTGTTAAGCTATAACTAAAAACCTAACTAGAACTTCAAAAATTTATGCCTGTTTTGAATATTCGTGTGTTTATGGAAAAATGAAAAATAAATTTGTGTGCATTTAATAGGGACATGCATGCAAAAGCAACTATGATAAATAACTTAATAAGTTTTTCATGCATGTGCATTGAATCATGTATATTTTATTGTTTAATATTAGTTCTTGCATTTATGCATAATTGACTTTACATAATATTTGTTTTTACATAATATTTGGTTGAATGCTTGAATGATAGAATAATTGTGGTAAGTTATTGTTTGTGATAATCTTCTGAAATTTATAGAGAAATTGGTTTATGTCGTTTCCTTTATTGTTTGCATTTTTAGAGGAATTCATAAAAGGACTTCGGTTATTACCCATTTTTTTAAAACTATTTTACAGGCACAGATGCTCAGTGATGTCTCAGACCGGCTAATTGGAGGCTTCGAGAATTATGATTGGTGTTTTGAGTTCTGACATGATGGTTCCAGTTAATATAAACAATTTTGATAATTTCAGACTTTTGTCTTATGATTTATTCAATTAATAAAGTTCATGGATTACTTTAATTGATTCAATGCACAATATGGTTTGTAGTTTGGTATATTAAATTTGTGATGCCCAGAATCTTTAGGTGAGTTTCCGCAAATGTTTAAAAAAAAATTCTACTATTTTTACGTGGGTTAGTTGAGGTCATTACAATAATGCATTAGATAACTTTTGTTTTCTTATTTACACTTACTTTTGAATGCATGAGCATGACACTTGTAATCAATTTAATTTCCTTTCGACCCCATTGTGGGTAATAATGTTCACAGGAAAAAATCAAAGTACAAGACAATCCCAGGGTATATTTTTCATATACACAATTATATTTTATTAACTTGATATGGACCTATTCCTCGGGATGACATCTTGATACAACACCTTAGGTGGATACTTCTTGGTATACCAATAACGCTTAACAGCTGAAGCCCAAAACTATACCATTCTCGAGTCTCAATGATGAAAAATGTCTTATATTACCATGGTTGATGACTATATGCCCCCATGTCATGCTCTTGAGGAAAGACCACACCATGAAGTTCAATACTACCCTGTCACTCATGACAACCATTTACGGATCCCACATTCTTAGAGGGCAACTAAGGAAAAAATTAGTACACTGCTTGGATATCTTTTACATCTTTAACTTTCACGTGTTCTTTCCACGTAGAACGATTTTGGATTAAAAAAAAACTATAACATGCACTCATGCCACATGAGCTCCAAATTAAGCTAACATGTGTATATCATCTCATGTATCATTTGATTGGGCTATCTTCCTTCTTGAACACAATAATGTACCCATCATGTGCCAATAAGTGTCGATATGTGCAAATATGTGGCATTCGTCATATTTATCATGACATAATTTAAACTTTATATTCAATATAATTTTACCAATGATTGCACCATCACACTGCCCCAATAGGTCTGCATATTGCTCAACAACACACCATAAAGTCCATCTGATTAACTTTTGGAACCATCATATGTATTCAAATAAAAAATAATTCACTCACTGTTAATGTAGAAATTTACTTGACGTTAGAAAATTTGTCATAAATCGTATAAAATGATTTAGGCTTTGAGATTTTAGCTGAAGGCACTTACATATGTTACATGCATACAAGAAAAAACCTAGACATTAACTCGTTACAAAATAGAAAATAAAATTTTGGTAACATAGACTGATTTTTTATCACAGAATAGACTTGTCTAATTCTGTCTCTTCAAAGAAAATCAATTAAATCATCCAGGAAGAATTAGATGCTAATTTTTTTATTGTAGGTGACTTGATATGTCAGGTTCAAATGCAAAAAAAATCAAAATTTAATTAGATTTCAACAAAGAGATAAAAATTTTGAAGCACATACTATTTCTGTTATTTGACAAAACATATTTATGAAAATTATGAAATTTGGATTGACTTTCATAAATTTTCATTTTTAAATGTGAGGATTCAACCTCTCAAATTTTAACGGTGTGTTCTTCCATAATTAAACTAACACACCTTAAAATTTTAGCCACAGATCCTAAGTATTGTAGGAGATATGATTTCTACAAAATATTTTATCTTTGCAGACTCACTATCAAGACATATTTCTTTTCCGACTTGCAGATGGATAGCTCCCAATCCGTAACTCATCTGAGTCTGGGACTACTTCCATATGTATGGAATATTCTCACCAAATTCTATGATTTATGGGTCTATGGTTTGAGAGAAACAAATTTATCTTTCTGACTAATCAAATCAAAATACAGAGAACAAAATATAACTTTTCAATAATCAACAAAGAAACTTCAAGAAAATTGTCCAACAAATTTTAATCCATCAAGAACACATCAATTCCATTTATATAAATATTTAACATGATGTAAATAGAGAAATTCAACACAAAACATAAATATAGAACCCAAAATCAACCGTTTTTCAAAAGAGAATAAGTTTACCCTATACTACGAATAAAAATCATTTTTACCATAGAAATAAAATTAATACAACCTAGATCCTTTGTAAACAATCCATAAAAACAAGGTTCAATGCTTGATTGGCCTATGTTGAATCCCATACATGTTGAAAAACATAAAAATCTCTTACCGTAATTTAGTTTTGTTTGGTTAAAACACCACACATGAAAACGAGGCTCAAACCGTAACCTAGCTCTCCCGAGACACCTTTGGAATCATAGAAGGGTTGGGTTTTCTCTTACTATTCTTCCTAGGTGATGCCCTCCTCTTGGAGTTCTAAAAAAATCAAACTTCTAATCTTAGTTTACCTTTTGTCTCCTATGTATCCATAGTAAACTAAATCACTAAGGTTTTCTAAAATTTGGACTCATCACATGGTCCAATGCATGGACTATGGATCCTCTCCATTAGGGTCCATGATTCGATATAGGGTCCACTCCTAGGATCCAACAAATAATGCTATTTTTTTTAAATAAATAATGATAAATTAAAATGAGTTTATACTTATGGATCTTTTTTAATAAAAGCATTTACATCAAAATCTTATTAATTCAAGATTTTTTTTATTAATTATTTTTTTTGAGTTTTAGAAAATGCTTAGTATTACATTCCTTTTCCTCTTAAAAGAATTTCGTTCACAAAATTAAAACTTACCGAATAGGTGTGGATTTTTGTTTACTTTAATTTTGTATCTTAGATTAGTTCATAGGCCATATATAAATTAGGTTTATTCAATTTTCTGGTTATATTTTGGTTTAAGCTTGAGTGTTAGTTAAAGTAGCGTAAAATCCCAACTCATAGTGAGAACTGATCCGTAGATTTCACTTTACCAGTCTGTTAGTTCATATTTTTTTCATATAGTTCACGATGGTGTGAAGAGTTGCGTGACTCGGCCCATCAGACAACAAGCTGCCCAGCATGATCGCTTAATAACGATCTGCAGCGAGTCATCTTGGCCAATACTGTCTGGTTTGTTGGTTCCCAGTAGTATATGGTTGGAGATATTGAAAAACATCGGAAGAGTTTTAGGAATACTATCTAGGTTGCACATTGATATAACAGCGTGAACGCTGTTATTGAGATTTCTCTTTTTTTTTTCTGTTGCAACATCGTCAATCACGTTATTCACCGTGATTGACGATGTTTGGAGTCATGGATGATATAACATTAACACAACATGCGTGACTTAAGTAGGTAGTATTTTAGATTCATTTTATAGATTGCTTAAAGTATTTGTTTTAACATGTTGCATTAATTATTTATTTCATACATCCTGTTTTCAACAATTTATTTCATTCACCATTTTTTTATTATTAGTTTACTAGTTGTCGTTCTTTAGTAGCCTAGTTCATTAGACGTTCTCTTTTAAGTGCCTGATGTCTACAGTTAATTAGACTTGATTAGTTCGTATTATGAGATTGCTTTCTTTACACAATTTTTTTTATATAGTCCAGATTTAGTTATTTTTATACGTGTGTTAAGTAGTTAGCTAGTTAGTGTTTTTCTTATTTTCTTAGCTAAGTTGTTAATAGTTATCATTAGTTAGTTATGAAATTTGTTTCATTAGTTTGTTAAAAGTTAGTTTTACTATTTTGTCTTCTAGTCAGTATGTTAGATTAGCTCATATTTAGATTGTTTGCTGAATTTTTAGTGAACTAACTTTCAATTTTTGTCTAGTTTTGTTCGCTTTTTTTGTTTTGTGTTTGTGTTCTTGTAGGAGAGCGATCAAACGTGCAAGAGGTCCATTTTTATACATTCGAAGAGCCCTCTGAGATCCTGAAAAGGCCCTTCAAAAGGCCCTTCAAGCCCCTCAAGAGATCCCTTCATGAATAGTGATAAAGGACATTAAGCAAGGGACAAGAAACTTGAAGCACTGAAGACAATTTATATATTTATGGAAGTATACTTTTTAACTCAAGGACATAGTTTTGTGATCCTTGTCCTTTCTATTATGTCATTTACTTTGCCGTCGTGCTTTAGTGCACAAGCTTTCTTGCTTTACGCATTTATTTAGCTTGATACGCAGTTTTGCAGATCAAGCATTGCTTTTTGTCAATTACCTTTGCCACAAAGTATTGCGCCTAGGCTTTGCTTACGCATTCCTGCTTTCAGTCTTTCCTTTGCCGCCACACATTGCGCCTAGGCTTTGCTTATGCATTCCTACTTCCAGTCTTTCCTTTGCCGCCGCTCATTGCGCCTAGTCTTTACTTACGCATTCTTGCTTTCAGTCTTTCCTTTGCCATCACATTTTGCATTTGTACTCCTGCTTTCAGTCTTTACTTTGCCGCCGCGCTTTGCGTCCAGGCTCTTGCTTTTGCAAATGTGTCGTTACTGCCTTGCCATTGCATATGACACTTATGTTTTCGTTCATCGCATGCACTATTAGATGCATACTCGTGGAGTATGCACAAGCATTTACCACTCTCCCTCTTACAATAAGAGATGAGTCAGGGGCTTAAACAATACATCCTCGACTAAAGGAGAGGGATCCTTAGCAAGGATCCCAGCTTTTCAAGTGAGCAGTTTTGCAAAGTAGACTTGAGAATTTTTGGGAGTTACGCTAAAACATCAAAGACTACCCAAATCTACATATTTGGAAAGGGGTGCTTGTCTATTTCAGTTCGTGCATCCGACACATCTTGAGTAACCCTGAATTGAGGCTCGAACGAACTTCTTGGTGGGGATTTTGTTGAGAAACCTGTATCCCGTTCATCAAGGCCAGTAACGAGCCTTGCTTACATTTTCAATTCTTGATACATCTATTTGACCAAGGTTACACATTCTTGGGCTTAATGCGCGTCTTCGCACTTGAAGGATTTCTTGCATCCTGCTGTCGCAGTGCATTATGCACAACCGCATTTTCCCCTGCTGACTAGCACTTGCACTTGCTTAAGTATAGACTAGAGCATAACCTATTTCGCTCGTTTGTTAAAAAATGACACGAGTCACACTTATGCATTTTTGTTTCAAAAAAGAATTCCTAAAGCGAATCCATGTTTCCAAATTTGTGGCCTTGTTAAGTAGGTTTTGAAAGACGTTGTAAGATTGCAACCCAGTCTCCCGAATCAGAGTATTTGGGAGATATGCTTTATAACTTCAGTTTCATGTATCCGATATAACTCAGATGACCCTGATGAGGGGCACAAACTTGTGTTCTGGGAAGGTTTTTTTGAAAAACCCTTATCGTGAAGTATGTGCAACATACAGATACTGTGATAAACAAATGAGAGATCCGTGGTGATCTCACCTCGTTCGAGTGGCACAGTGCTGTACTCACAGTTTGAAAGATAAATCATGTTCAAAATAAGATATGTGGTTCAACATACTCTAATTATGCTCTTTTTCAAAAGATGCGGGTTTGAGCGTGAGTGCTAAAATTCTTAATAAAAGGATCGCTATTCGTGAGTTCAGTTTTTCAAATATACAGTTTTGCAAAGTAAAGTTTGAGAGCCTCTTTGATTGAGAAATAACATCCAAGTCTCCTAAATCGACGTATTTGGGAGTAGTGTTTTTGCTAACTCTCTTTACGTTTCTAGCACAACTCGGATAACCCCGATTAGGGGCATGGATATGAGTTTGGGTGGGGTTTCTGTTGAGAATATGCGTAGCATGCTGATATTGCAATAAATTGGATAAAGAGATCTGTGGCGATCTCGTACCGTGCAAAGTGCACATTGTTGTTCAAGTGGTTTAAAGGACTTGAGCATGTCAAGTCAAACTAAATATTTGTTGCATCGAGTTGGGGTTTCTTCTGAGAAACCAATACCCCTTTCATTATAGCCATGCTTTTAGACATGCACGACATATTTTTACTACGATGATTGGATGAGAGGTTCGTGTAACCTTGAAGCATGCAAATGACACTTTGTAAAAATCAATTACATAGTGATGTTTTGCCGTTATAGGCAAGATGCTCATGTTGGTTTAAAGAACTAGAGCATGTTAAATGTAAATTAAAATGATTTGATCATTTCTTTTACAACACGTTAAAATTGAGGTTTCTTTATGAGAAACTTGAACGCCTCTCATCGTAGCTATACTTTTTGACATGTACGACATGTTAGTACTATGATGATTAGATGAGACGATCATGCGATCTTGAATTATACTGCTAGCACAATGTTGAAATTACATAATGGTGGTGTTTTCACCCTCACAGTAAGTTGACCCCTCTCATCGTGGTTGTACTTTTGAACAGGTACTTTGCATATTGCGATGAGTAGGATGAGAGGTCTATATTTACCTCGAACGTGCAATGACACGTGTTTGAAATCACAATGACGATGTTTTCACACTCACTATAAGTTGACCCCTCTCATCGTGGTTGTACTTATGAACAAATACGTTGCGTACTGCGATAAGTAGGATGAGAGGTCTATGTTTACCTCGAGCGTGCAATGGCACATTGTTGAAATCATAAAATGATGATGGATCGCCTTCACAGGCAAGATACTCGAATCGTTGAAAGACCAGAGCATGTAGAATGGGTCGTCGGTTAAGCAACGCCTGACACACCCATTCGCCTTTTGTTTCTGTCAAGGAAGATGATGGATCGGTACAAAAACTCCAATGGATAGGTTGTTAACAACCACCCCGCAGGCAAAGATTCGGCCTCCCCAGTCATTGGAGTTAGGGGAAAGGGGCTACAAAAGCTAGCTCAACACTTCTGCAGAAGTTGGATGCATCCTTTGGAACAAGTAGAATAACTGCCTTTGGAGAATCCTCTCTCGGTCACTGGCTGTCCTCTTAGGAACATACTCAACTAGCTATTCGGGTTATTAAAAATACATAGAATAACAGATGCCCAAACTAGTCTCAATTGTTTCTACAATTCACGTCTGCGCGTACCCACAGGCCAACTAATATCGAAACAAAAATTATACGATTCACATCACTTGTTGGTTGCGCATTGTGCACTAATTGACTGTTAAATGCTAATTGTAGCATTTTGCGTGCACTGATTTACTGTAAATGCTAGTTGTAGCTTGTCTCCTGCACTGATTAATTGTTAAATGCTAGTTTTAGCATTTCTCTTGCGTTGATTAACTCTTGATGCTAGTAGTAGTTTTCATTTATTTAAACTGCTAAGCATGATAGAATTAAATGTAATTACTTATTTCTGTTCTATGTTGTCTCACTTATGCACCTACCAGTTTTTCGTAAAACTGACCCATTTTATGGGCACATGTCATGATTAGGTTTGTACAGACTGCGATGGCATGATGGCGTGATGAAATCAAGATGAGACACTTTCCCTGATGTTTCGCTCTTGAGGACAATTTGGTAATTTTGCATAAAGGCTTTCTAGAAAACTATTTCTTTGTACAAGTATTAAATTATTATAAAGTGAATTTCATAATCTATTTGGTTTATTAAATATACAAAGTTTAAAATCTGTTGCGAAGGAAAGTTTGCACTGTAATGCGCTTAAGGTCCATTGACTTGCTATTTCAAACCCTATTTTTCGCTGAATTACTATTTAAAAACTCTGATAAACGAATAATTACAAAGCTTTCAAACTTTTCATAAAATATCACAAGTCCTGGATTTTGGGGCGTTACAATTTTAGATTCATTTCATAGATTGCTTAAAGTATTTGTTTTAACATGTTGCATTAATTATTATTTCATACATCCTATTTTTAACAATTTATTTCATTCACCATTTTTTTATTATTAGTTTACTAGTTGTCGTTCTTCAGTAGCCTAGTTCATTAGACGTTCTCTTTTAAGTGCCTGATGTCTATAGTTAATTAGACTTGATTAGTTCATATTATGAGATTGCTTTCTTTACATAAATTTTTTTATATAGTCCAAATTTAGTTATTTTTATACGTGTGTTAAGTAGTTAGCTAGTTAGTGTTTTTCTTGTTTTCTTAGCTAAGTTGTTAATAGTTATCATTAGTTAGTTATGAAATTTGTTTCATTAGTTTGTTAAAAGTTAGTTTTACTATTTTGTCTTTTAGTCAGTATGTTAGATTAGCTCATATTTAGATTGTTTGCTGAATTTTTAGTGAACTAGCTTTCAATTTTTGTCTAGTTTTGTTCACTTTTTTTGTTTTGTGTTTGTGTTCTTGTAGGAGAGCAATCAAACGTGCAAGAGGTTCATTTTCATACCCTCGAAGAGCCCTCTGAGGTTCTGAAAAGGCCCTTTAAGCCTCTTAAGAGATCCTTTCATGAATAGTGATAAAGGACATTAAGCAAGGGACAAGAAACTTGAAGCACTGAAGACAATTTCTTTTTTTTTTAGAATAGATTTATTTTAATTTATTTCATTTAATTGGGTTTGTAATAAGGTCGTTTATTTCATTGTTTAAAGTCCTTCACAGAGGGCTGCACTCTCTCCTTATTTACTCAATTGATTGTTTTTTAATTTTGGCAATAAAGAGTAGTTAGTTGTGTGATTGAATACAAAGTATTTCTCGTTTCCTGAGATCAACCCGGACTCCACCACTAGTGTGAACCGATTTTTATTATTTGATGCACGGTTTGCACAAACTTTTTTATTGAAAATATATTTTTAAAATACTCTATTAAAAAAGTTACATCAAATTTTGGCACCGTTGTCAGGGAACGATGATTAATACGAGTATTCACTTTATTGCCATTGTTTGTTCACGTTTTGTTAGGTTGCTAGTTTCCTTTATGTTCTTTATTTAGGACTGTTTAGTTTTCTTTCACTGCTAATTATTTAGGATTGTTTAGTTCTTTTCAGTATTTAGGTTTAGAACCACGTGTTTGTATACCCTAGATACCAACTTACCTTTCTTGCACGACCTACCTATTAGGATACTGATGTAGAGCATCCTGATGATTTGCGCATTGAAGACAGGTTGGATCCAAATCCAAGTCATCCGATCTGATCTAGGGTGCGAGCTGTGGTAGATCCAATCGTGCAGGACTATCTGGGTCCAATTAGATCTGCCTGAACCCAAATCCATTTTGCATATCTTGTAATTTCTGAGATATTTTTTATCTTTTTCAGAGATTGTATTTTTATGTTTCGATTCTATTTTGTCATGTTAAAGAATCACATTAAATATTTTTTTTTTTATATTTCGTTAGGTGCTGGATTCTACGTATCTAGATAGTTCTGGTGCCCTATAGGATCTCTTTTGTGGCACTAGAGGGTGTATGGGGTATTTGGGTAGTTTTTATTTTTTATCTGCATTTTATTTTAATGTATTTTTAGTAGGATCCAGATTGTAGGATGTTTGGATCTTACCCAAGATCCAAACCATGTTGGATCCATTTGGCACCACTTTAAGTGGATAGTCCTGACCCTCATATGAATCCCAATTTGACTCAGAAAGTCAAATGGTTGTTGGAGGGACATAATAACCCTTTTCAAATGTTGAAAACTCATTGGTTCAAGAAGATGTGGCACCTCATTGGCTCAGTGAGAGGTGAGCCTCTTGTCCATATGCATTTTCATTGGGCCAACTTAAGGTGCAATGAAAGTTAAGATTTGTTTGTAATATGCTCTCTCATTGGCCTCAAGGGAGGCTGCCTCTCACGTGGCCAATGGGGAGCCTTGCTTTTTTTTTATCCCCTTAAATCCCAGCAGAAAAATGGTGGAGGGGGTCTTTTGGCTTTTATCTTTTGGAAAAGAAATTCGAAGATGGTGTGGGAAGAGAATGTTTGAAGGGTGAACACCATTTCTGTATTTTGACTGTATCTCTCTAGATACTAGTCCAAATTGCATGACCTTTAGCTTGTTGGAAAGCTAAAATTTTGCTCTACAAGTTTGTTGTTTACCATTTGGCTTGGTTCAGCTCAGTTAAGCCGCTAAAGTCCTTGAAAAGTTGCCTGCTAACGGCATCAAGGAAGAAGGTGATGCAAAGTCGTGTGTGGTTGTGCGTGTGAGGGTGATGTTGGTTGTGTGATCAAGGTTTGGAAACCTTAGTACTGGTGTTTGAGACGTCAAGCTGATCATGGTCTGCCATTGAATCTTGTGTTTGTTTCGTTGGTGCAAAGGAGATAAACAAACTCTATTATTTTTCTTGTGTTTAAGTTTTGCGATTTCTGCAACTTATGAGTGATTGTTGTTCCTGATTATTGTGGCCTGCAAAAGAAACTTGTTATGTTTATTGAATGAAAGTTCTGAGGTTTTATGTTAGTGAAAGTTTTCAAAACTCGTTTTAGGGTTCTGCAACTTGTGGTTTGCTTATACTCAGTTTTTGTTGAGAAATGAGTTATCTTGTTCTCGAGTTGTATGAGATGACTCCAGAGAATCGATTGTATCGGCCTGGATACTAGTCAGATTCTGGTGTTCTTTGGCTTTCTGGAAAGCTAGGATACCAACCTTCAACTTTGATGTTGAGGTCTTTGCATGATTCGGCCATCTGTGTCCTTTAAATTTGCTATGAAGTTTGAAATGGATAGAACCCTTTTGTACCCTATCCAGTACAAAACACTCCTAACAGTGTTCCGTATTTGTTGATTATTTTCCTATTGCTTGCAGGAATTCATGATTGGTTTAGTTCTTTAGAAAGTTAAGACATGGGTATATAACTTTCATGTTAAAGGTTTTTGGTGAATCATCCCTAAAGTGGCTCAAAAGTTTCATTCTTTCTGAATCTATAAAAATCTATGAGTAAAAGAAATCATGTTATAGTTTTCTGAATAGGTTTTCATGTTTTCTGAATATCCTGATATTCTCTATGTTATTTATAAATCTGAAACTTGATCTGATTAGATAACATCTTGTTAGTTCATATTGTTGTTTTGAGGTTTGCATGATTCCATCTTCTGATTGTCTGAAAATCAATGCTAATTTGATTACATGCTTAGAACCATAGTTCGCATTTTACAACAGTTAGAACAGACTATATCTAGAATTCAAAATTTTGTAGATACCTGTAGGAATATCCAAAATTTTTGATCTTCGATATTTTGGGAAGATCACAAAGTGATCTACGAATTGTGTGTTTAGAGTCTTTTGAAACTCCGTCGTCAGAGGGCTCAAAATCCCTCTTGAACTGACTGTCTTACATTTACATCAAATACCCTTAGAGGTGACTGCTCATGATTGGTACCGTGCTCATAGCTTACTTTTTGCAAAATATATGTAGGTGCAAGGGTGTGGTGCTTGTTTATTTCCTGCTTTCTAGTTATTTTTCTTTTACCTGCTTTGTGGTTTGTTGTGGTTTGGCCGCACTGCACGTTAGGTAGGTAGAAAGCCTTTTACTTAGGAGGGTTGCTACATCGGTCTACCTTTAGGTGCATGCAAGGGTGACGCTCGCTTGACCCCGAGCTTGCAGAGATAGTTGAGGACCCAGAGTCCCTTATTAGGGGAGCCCATCGATCCGGCCCCATGGCCCAAGATCAGCAGTTGACCCATCCCTTGAGGGAGTATTTTATTCACAATGAATATACTCCCGCCTCCTGCATTGCGAGACCCGCTGTAGGAGTGCCTTAGTTTGAGATTAAGGCCAACATAATCCAGATGCTTCCATCCTTTTATAACCTTAGCAATGAAGACCCCTACTATCATCTCGACGAGTTCATCAAAATCCGCTCCATTATGTGGATTAACAATTCTAGGGATGACACGTTGAGGTTAACATTGTTTTCGTTCTCCCTCAAGGACAAAGCTAACCACTGGCTGAAGGCCCTCGATACTGTTCAGATTACCATATGGGAACGCATGCAGCGTGTGTTCCTCAAGAAGTATTTCTTAATTGGCAAGACAAACAACTTTCGTAAAGTCATTACGAGTTTCTCTCAGATTGGGGGAGAACAGTCCCATGAGACCTGGGAGAGGATGAAAGATATTCGAAAATGCCCCCACCACCAGGTGCCCTATTGGCAACTGGTGCAGTACTTTTACGATGGCCTGACCGAGAAGGACAAGAAAATGGTTGACTCTTCGTGTGGGAGCGCATTCATTCTCAAGAGCGAGGATGAGGCATGAACATTATTTGATGCATTGAGCAAAAATGCCATGCACCTTTCCCTGTCCTCATGACTTGATAGGACCACACCTATTCCTAGTGGTCCAAAGAAGGGAGGGATTTTCGAAGTTGGGTCCGGACATGATTTGCAAATCAAAGAGGACCAGTTGACCATTAAAAGTAGATCAATTACTGGCCAACCCAGTTTTGCTAAATCCAATAGAAAAAGTGTGTGACCTATACGCTAGCCCTACACACTTTGTTTTTGAGTGTCTGTCAACACCGCTATATCTTGAATTCGTACAGAAGCAAGCGAATGTTGCCCAAGGTTTCGCCAGACTGGTGCATGATCCTTATGCACCCACGTATAACCCGGGATGGCAAAATCATCTCAACTTCGCGTAGAGAAATCCATAAGAGCCACTGTGATCATTGCAAATTTTTTCCTTTTCCTTTCTTTCCTTCTCTCTTTCCTTTCTAGCCCTTTTTCCCTTTTTGAATGGGCAAAAGAAAGAAAGAAAGAAGAGAGAGAAAAGAAAGAAAGAAAGAAAGAAAGGAAACTCTTTTGCAAGGTCCCACTTGACCTTTATTTGAAAAGGATATTTTGAAAATTAACTTGCCTCCGTTTTGAAAATTTATGGGAAAAAATGGAGAGATGGGATTCGCTCGTCGGTACGAGGTTCAACCGTTCTTGGCACCTTTACTAGAGGTAATTAAACCAATGATCAAATTAATGCCTTTTGCTTTACCTAAATTTGTATAAGTAATTATTTTAAAATCCTAAATGCACATCGAATTATGTTTGTGTAATAAAAATGCAAAGATGTATGCTTTTGAGAAAATGCTTCAGAAATTTTGGGTTTTTCCAAGTGAATTTGAAATAAGTTTTGAAAACATCTTTGGGGAAATGATCCAGAGATTGAACCAGTTTTGAAAAACTGGAATTTGAATCCAAACCTGGAATTTGAAGTGAATTCGAGATTTGAAAAGGGAGATTTGAAATTCTGAGGTTGAAATAATCAAAGATAGATTTAGGATTTGAATTAAAGAAGGAAGTTTTGAAGAACATGAAATTTTGGAACTTGAAATGAAATGGAAATTGAAAATGAGAGTTGAATTTGGAATTGAGATTTGAAATTTGAAATTGGAAATTGGAAATTGGAAATTGGAAATTGGAAATTGGAAATTGGAAATTGGAAATTGGAAATTGGAAATTGGAAATTGGAAATTGGAAATTGGAAATTGGAATTTAGAAATAGAATTTGAAATCAGAATGGAATTTCAAAGTTGAATTGAACTTTGAAATTAGAATATTGAATTGATTTTGAAATTGAATTTTGAACACTGGAAATGAATTTGGAAATTGAGATTTAAATCTAGACTATGAAATTAAGATTGAAATTGGATTGAGAATAAAATTTTGAATTCAAACTTGAAATTTGAAATCAGAAGGGAATCTGAAAACTGAATTGAATTTGGAAATGAGAACTACATTTGAAAATTTAACTTAGAAATCACTTGGAATTTGGAAAACAACTTGAGAAATGATTTGAAAAGGAATGAAATTCTATCATGAATGATGCATATTTTTAAAAAATTTAAAGATTGAAATTTAAAAGCATATTTTATTCCTTAATAGAATTGAAATGAGATTAAATCATAATACGTTCGTGACTATGGTCACAAACATATAATAATATAATCTATATTTAAATTCTAATAAAGAGTAAAATAAATTTTTGTGCCTTTATAGGATTTAAAATGAAATTAACTTTTAATATATCCATGACTATGGCCACAAATATATCTTAAGTTAATTCACATATCAAATTCTGATAAAGGAAGAAAATAATATTTTAGAAAATATGATGAAAATCAAGTGTTATTCCATAAAAGATAAAAATCTTAAGTATTGTTCACATTTTGACTATGACAATATGTAATATCCGAAAATTTCTAAGTTCTTTTTTATAGCATTGTGAAATGTCTTGAATTTCGTGCCAATATAGAACCCTAATTTCTTTAAAAATTAATGTTTGAGTATATTCGTAAGGATTAAGGGGTTTAATTATATTGAATTGTAGTAAATATAAACCCTACATGGTTTGGATATCTGAGAAAATTCTAAGTGATGTCTAATTGAAAACATCTTACTTAAAAAGAAAATGTTGATTTTTCTTTTAAGTAAAATTATTTAAATAAAGTAAATTAACAAAAGTAGATTTTTAAAAATATACATATTAATATGCTTAATAAGATGGAATTAACTTATATTCAATTCCTTTACATTTTCACATGAGTTGTGGTTATATAAAACAAAAACGATTTTTAATTGGAATTTTATGATTATTCAATAATAGTTTAATATAATAGTTTTCTTTTTTATAAATTAAAATCCATTTTCATTAGTTTAGTAGGAGCCCATAGGTGGGCCGTCCCATCCTATGTGGCATCTTACTTCAAATTCAAATTGAAAATAAAGGTATAGTGATTTTCAAGGTTATTTAAAGTTTGAAAAGTCAAAGTGGAGATCAAGGGCTCCAAATGAATTTCATTAATGAGATCAAGGGCTGGAATTAATTCCAGCACATAACCTAATTTAAGAAGGGTTATAAAACCCTCCTCATTTGTGCTGGAAAAAAAAAGGAGAGCTTCTCTCTCCCCCCAAAACCCTCTTCTCTCTCTCCTCTATTTCCCTTCCCTATTCTCTTCTTTTAGGGTTTCTTTTGGTTATTGAGTGCAAGATCCAGGCCTCAAGGGGTGTGGAGAGGATATCTAAGGTCCTCACCTTGCTGGAAGAAAGGGCTGATCGGTGGATCGAGCAAAAAGGGCCGTTCATCCATCAAGAAATACATTTTTTTCAACAAAAGGTAGGGTTTCTATGCTTTTCTTGCAAGAACGGAGTCCTTGGCATGGATTTTGATGCTTTTTCATGAGTTTAGATCATAATCAAACCCTCCTAACCGTGGGTTTGACTCAGATCTAATGATCCATGGAAAAAACACGTTTTCCCCTAAAGAAAACCATTTTTGAAATCGGGTTTATTATAAAAATCGGTTTCTTAGAAATAGATTCGTAAAATATATTTGTATTTGATTTATTCCATGATTTTTATGCAAATATTAGTTTGTATTGATAGATTATGAAGTGTTTCATCTACTGTGAATATTTTAGAATTTTCGGAATTTTATTTCATGCGTATTCCCTATTTCTTTTAATTTTTCTTGGGATTCGGGTGACTCGGTTTGATTCACCCAAATGCAAATCTCAGAATTTCAGGTTTTCCACTTGACCTTCGTTCAGTAAAATGGTTGTTTCTCCCTCGTCTGGAGGGGTTTTGATGAACGAATTGTTACGTTGGAAAGCTAACTCCATTGTGCATCTACTGTAGAAATTTGGGCTTTGTTTATGAACCGAGCACATCTCTGTGACAGTCAAAACAAAAACAAATAGGTCTGTAGTAAAACATGCATAACTCTCTCATACAGAAGAGTTTTTACAAACGGTTTGTGGCTATGGATAGCTGACAACAATTCCTATATACTATAAAAATTTCAACTCTGTTCATTGAGCCAAAAATTTTCTGTGAGGTCTGTACCAGTCGGACAGAGTTAAGAAATTGGAAAAATTTAGGGCAAATTCATAAATCAAGTCTCAAAGGGTGCATAGTATATATGTTTTTAATCAAATTCTTTATAGAATTAGTATGCATTATGTGAATGATTATGTAGGTCTGATTTTATGCAATCTTATATGATTATGGTATGAATTGTAAATGGAAGGTTACACATTAAAGATTTAGGATCAAAAGGTCCAATGAATACAAGTTTATGTTTTAAATTCTAAAAATGTGTTGCCTTCATGTATGTTCATGATATCGTGATGATATGATTGTTTCATTGATACGGATGTTCATATATATTCTCATTGTTGCATTGGCCATGTACATGCATATGCATTATAATGTGTGAAAGTGAATAAGATGTTTATGCTACGCATGTGCTCTAGTGTCTGTTATAAGTTTAATTATATGACTTTGTCCAATGCTTTATAAGAATGCATCCATGACCATAAAGTGGTTTAAGTTTGATGTTGCATAAAAAGTATGACTGTAAACAAGTAAGCATGTGACATTAAACTCAAGATACTTGCTTGGATAGTAGCAGGTGATACAAAACTTGGTGGGGCAAGTTCTGTTACGGGCACGGATGGTTGCTCCTCCCCTCCCACGATTTTAGGGGGAAAACCTCTGCATTAGACTGCAGCGTAGAGGTTATAGTACTCATGAGGAAAAACTGATGCATCGGGTTGAAAGGTGTTGGGAATCTCTCTCGTATTAACGTCGCTCACCCCGTCTTAGTGAATGGACCTGGCGAGGCTAAAACCACCCCTGTATGTAAAACACGTTTTGTGTCATGGTCCTGATCTGAGAATGTCTGCCTGTGTCGTATCAGCAGGGCTAAGAAGTGATAACTTAAATGGTGTGTGCATTAATTTGGCATCGCATGCATCATCTAACTAAGAAAATGTAACTAAAGATAAGAAAATATGCATGCATTGAAAGAGCTTCTGCATATGGTAAGTCATGCATTTTAATGGTTCATGCATTTTGTATTTTGAATATATGAATTTATGTCTTTCTGTTAAATATGAAACTTCTAAACATGCATGATTGTTGTATGATTTTTTTTTAGTTAAATTAAATGTTAAACCATGAAATTTCTATTGAAATCCTTGTCTTGTTATTCTGTCTTACAAGTTTAGCATAATTACTCTACTGAGACATATTGTCTGACCCTATATGGTTTAAAAATTTTCAGGTAATGAGTAGATACTTACGTGCGAAGGCAGAAGGTTGCGACGGGGACTGAGCCTACCTTTCCTCTGCTTCATGAATTATGAACTCTGATTTTACTTTAATTCAATTCAATGACAAATGTGATAAATTTTGGATATTATGGAACTTGATTTTATTTCATGCATGGTTAATTAGTTGTTAAAGTTTAAATTCCATAAGTATATGTTTGCAAGCATTCATCTGAAGTAGCACGCCAAGTTTTATGCCCAATGTGTTTTTCCGCTGTTAACTGCTAAAAGATTTAAATGTATTTCAAAAAAAAAAAAAAATCCACCAATTTTGGGTTATAAAAATTGGGGTGTTACAAACATGGTATCAGAGCATAAGGAAAGCATGGCTCAAAGCTCGTCCAACCGACCACCATCGCTGTAAGTATGCTTCAATTTCTATTTGTTTTGATGACTTGTTGTAAAAATTGTATGTCTGTAATTATTTCTGTTGATAAATGCGATAAGAATCAGAACGTAGATCTGATAGGATTACATGAATGAGAATTTTGTATTTATACCCAACTTATAAGTAATCTGAATCAATGTGTGTGTCTTTAGATGGCCGGAAGACAGCCCCCAGGTTGGACTGCTCAGAGGGACTTTATTTTTGAAGCCCTCGCGAATCTGACGGCCTATTGTCAGAACCATGCCGGCAATGGAGGTAATGGAAATGGTGCAGGCCATCAGCATGAGGGTCATATTGCGGCACCAGCTGTCGCAACCAATGGGGTGTCGTACAAGCGCTTCATGGAATTGAGCCCTCCTGCTTTCACTGGTAAGGAAGATCCGGATGCAGCAGAGGAATGGGTTCGCGCCATAAGCGAGATTTTCGAGATTCTCGAGGTTCCTGCTGAGAAGCAGGTTTCTTTTGCCACTTATCGGCTACAAGGGGATGCCAAGAGTTGGTGGGAGACGACACGCGAAGTACGCTATACGCCTGATGAACGATGCGCCCTCACATGGGAGGAGTTTACAGTGGTATTCATGGACACCTACTTTCGCGCGATCGTAAGAAACAAGAGTTTTTAGATCTTCGACAGGGGTCCATGAAGGTGGCAGAGTACACTACACGTTTCCGACATTTAGAGAAGTATTGCCCGCATACTTATACCACTGACGAGGCGCGAGCTAAGAAGTATGTGCAGGGTTTACGTGATGGCCTGAGGATGAGAGTGCTGACCAGCCGTCCTCAAAACCTCAACCAGGCCATCAAGATGGCCACAGTACTTCAGGTGGGGAAAACTAGAACCAACTTTTGTTTTTGTTTTTTTTTTTCAAAAACAATCTCGATAGATCGTAACGATGTCTTTGTGACGCAGGATGACTAGGAGTCTTCTAAGAAGACTCAGCCTAGCCGTTTCGACAAGTCGAAGGGCAATGGGAATAAGGCTCCTCGACCAGCAGCGGAGAGTAGTAAGGTGCCACCCACAAAGAAGGCCAAGGGACAACAGGGTGGCACACCAGCACCGCAGTCTTATGCAGTATGTAAGCACTGCAACAAGAGGCACCCTGGAGTCTGCTATAGAGTCTCGGGTGCATGTCTGAGATGTGGAAAACAGGGTCACTTCATCAAAGACTGCCCTATTAGGCCAGCTCAGGAGGGAGTTGCCCCTGTTCCTAGAGGACCACAGCAGCAGCGACCTCAGCAGTCCCAGCCGCAAGGTCAGAAGAAAGCTACTGGACGCGTATATGCGACTTTTGCAGAGGAGTTGCAAGAAGATGCCAACGTCATTGAAGGTACAATCCCTATTGCAAAGTTTGATGCCAAAGTTCTTTTTGACACTGGTGCTACGCATTCCTTCGTATCCATACATTTTGCGAATTTGATTGGTGTCACGCCTACTTCTTTGGGATATACTCTGGAAGTTATCACACCTTCGAGCGGTAGCTCTATCGCTCGTACCTATCTATCTAGAGTAGAGGTTATGATTGAAGGGCAGAACCTCCCTGCCAATCTTATTTTGTTGGATATGGTCGGTTATGATGTAATTCTTGGCATAGATTGGATGTATGAGCATTACGCTTGTATGGTTTGTCATGAGCGACGCATTCAATTTGCTCGCCCTGATCAGCCTGTACTCGAGTACAAGGCCTGTAAAAAGGAGAACAAAGGACGACTTATCTCGGCATTAAAGGCACATCGTTGTGTAGAAAAGGGGTGTGAGGCCTTTTTGGCTAGTGTTTCTTGGATAGACCCCAGTACTACACCACTGGTAGACTTGGACGTAGTTCAAGATTTTTCAGACGTTTTTCCAGATGACCTGCCAGGCATACCGCCTACCAGAGAGGTGGACTTTGCGATAGAGTTGGTGCCTGGAACGGCCCCAATATCTAAAGCACCCTATCGTATGGCCCCAGCAGAGTTAGAGGAGCTAAAGAAGCAGCTGCAAGAATTGATGGATAAAGGCTTTATTCGGCCTAGTGTTTCACCTTGGGGAGCTCCAGTATTGTTCGTCAAAAAGAAGGATGGGTCAATGCATATGTGCATTGACTATAGGATGCTGAATCAGGTAACAATAAAAAACAAATATCCTCTTCCCAGGATCGATGATTTGTTTGATCAACTTCGAGAGGCCAAGGTCTTCTCCAAGATTCATCTTCGATCAGGGTACCATCAACTGAAGATCAAAGAATCCGATGTGCAAAAGACAACATTCAGGACGCGATACGGCCATTACGAGTTTTTGGTGATGCCTTTCGGGTTAACAAATGCCCCTGCAGCATTTATGGACCTGATGAATCAGATCTTTCGGCCTTACCTAGACCTTTTCGTGATCGTATTTATAGATGATATCCTAATTTACTCCGAGAGCGAGGAAGATCATAGGGAGCATCTAAGGATTGTCCTCGAAGCACTTCGACAACATCAGCTATATGCTAAGTTCTCGAAGTGCGAGTTTTGGCTGAATCAAGTTATGTTCTTGGGTCACGTAATCTCTAAAGATGGGGTGTCAGTCGACCCTGCCAAGGTGGAAGCAGTCATAGATTGGAGACAACCTAAGAGTGTCTCAGATATACGCAGTTTTCTCGGGCTTGCAGGCTATTATCGTCGTTTCATTCAGGATTTTTCAAAGATTGCTTCACCTATGACAAAACTACTTCGTAAAGGAATTAAGTTTGTCTGGACCCAACAATGCGAAGAAAGCTTTCAAGAGCTGAAGAAGAGGCTTACTACAGCCCCTATACTCACATTGCCTTCTGGGCAAGGAGGCTTTGTGATTTATAGTGATGCATCAGGTACTGGTTTGGGATGCGTTTTGATGCAGCACGGCAAGGTGATCGCCTACGCATCACGTCAGCTGAAGGTGCATGAGCGAAACTACCCCACTCACGACTTGGAGCTTGCTGCAGTAGTCTTTGCACTAAAGGTATGGCGACATTATTTATACGGTGAGCAATTTGAGGTCTTCTCAGATCATAAGAGTCTCAAATATATCTTCTCACAAAAGGATTTGAACATGAGGCAGAGACGATGGTTAGAATTTCTAAAAGATTACGACTTCTCCATTTCTTATCATCCAGGCAAAGCCAATATAGTGGCTGATGCTTTGAGTAGAAAGGCAGGGAGCCTTGCGAGTTTTATCAGCAGTGAGTGGAGATTACTCGAAGACCTGATAGACTGGAAGCCTTTTGAAGCAGAACCGGGTCAGATTCAGATTGCTAGCACGGCAGTGCGGACAGAACTCATGGACCGGATCATCGCCCAACAGAAGGATAACCCTGAATTCAATAAGATGATTGCAGCATGCAAGCAAGATCAGTCAGCATTGTACTTAGAGGAGGATGGAAGCATTTAGTACGACCAGAGGCTCTGGGTGCCCGCAGAGCCCCAGTTGAGGAAAGAGTTATTGGATGAGGCGCATCGTACCAGATTCACTATACATCCCGGAAGCACCAAGATGTATAAGGATCTTCAGAGGAATTACTGGTGGCCCGGCATGAAGAGAGACATCGCTGAATACGTGTCGAGATGCTTAATCTGTCAGCAGGTCAAGATAGAGCACCAGAGACCAGGCGGTATGATGCAGTCGATTGAGATTCCGCAGTGGAAGTGGGAAGACATTACCATGGACTTTGTGGTAGGTCTACCCAAGACACGCCAGCAGTATGACACCATTTGGGTGATTGTGGATCGCCTTACAAAGTCAGCACACTTCTTACCGACCAGGGCGAATCAAACCTTGGAGAGTTTGGCGGATTTATATGTCGACGAGATTGTCAGATTACATGGGATACTGTGATCATCGCAAAATTTTTCCTCTCGTAATACTCTCTCCCTTTCTTCTCTTTTCCTTTCCAACCTCTTATTTTCCTCCTTTTTGAAGGGAGAAAGATAAAAGGACGGAAAAAAAAGAGAGAAGGGAAAAGAAAGGAGAGAAGAGAAGAGAAACTCGTTTGCGGGTCTCACTTGACCTTAATTTTGAAAATGTTTGAAATAACTCGCCTCCGTTTTTGAAATATTTGCGGGAAAACTGGGAGACGGGATCCGCTCGTCGGTACGAGGTTCGACCGTTCCTGGCGCCTTTACCAGGGGTAATCGAACCAAGGGTCGAATTAATGCCTTTTGCTTTGCTAAGAAATTATCTAAGTATTTATCCTAAGTCTAAATGCACAATGAATCATGCTTGTGCAAATGCAAAGATGTATGCTCTTTTTTAAAATATTTTGAAGAAATCCCAAGTGAATCTGATAAAGTGAAGAAATGTTTTCTAACTTAGAACTTAAGATTAAAATTCTAAGTTTTTAGAATAATTAGGAGCTTGGGAATATGAATCTGGATTTAGAAAATGATCTTGAAACTGAGAGAAAAGAGAAGAAAGGAAATTTCAAAGTCATAAATGGACTTTGAATTAGAAATTTGAACTTGGATGAATATTTAGAATGGAATTGAATTCTATCTTTGAAATTTTTAGAAAAAAAATGGGAAAAATAGATTGGAGAAATAAGATAGAGTTGGAATTTGAATCCAAGATCTGGATTCTAAATAGGATTCAAAGTTGAATTTTTGGATTTAGGATCCGAAATGGGAATTTGATCTTGAAATCTGGAATGAAGTGGAATTGGTATGAGAAGTTGATTTGGAATATGGGATTCAAGATGGAATTTGAATCTAGAATTTTGAATGGAATTGGATTCAAGGTTTGGAATCCAAGATGGTATTTGGATCCAAAATTTTGAATGGAATTTGATTCAAGATTTTAGAATCCAAGATGAAATTTGGATCTGAAGATCCAAGATAGAATTGGATTCTGGATCCTAAAATGGAGTTGGATCTGAAGTCTGAGATCCAAAGTAGGATTGGATTCTGGATCCTAGAATGAAATTTGGATCTGTAATCTGAGATCCAAAGATGGAATTGGAACTGAAATCTAAAGAATGGATTTTGGATCTGAGATCCCAAGGGGAATTGAATTCTGGATCCTAGAATAGAATTGGATCTGAAGTCTGAGATCCAGTGTAGAATTGGGTTCTGGATCCTAGAATGGATTTGATCCAAGCTTTGAAATCCAATATGAAATGTGGATCTGAGATCCAAAGGGGAAGTTGGATTCATACTTGGAAATCTGGATCCAAGTTGAGATTTAACTTTGGATTTGGGCTTTTGAAAGTCCAACTGGGACTTTTGAATTATGGATCTGGGTTTTGAAAAACCCAGATTGAATTTAAAATTTAAGAAAGGTCAAGCTTTTGAGAATCAATCTCATACTGTGGTTTTTGAATAGATAAGAAGATGAACTTGATTTTGAGAATGAGTCAAGAATTTCAAAGTTTGTAAATGGAACTTTGAGATTGAATTTTTGAATTGAATTGGAATTTTGGAATTTCAAAATTGATTTGAGAATTTGAACTATAAATGAATTTCAAAGTCAAATTTGGACTTTGAATTTGGAGTGAATCAAGAATATATATAAAGATTGAATTTTGAAATTTTAAAGTCAAATTGGACTTTGAACTTGGAATTTAAATCTTTAAAATAAGATAGAAGAATGAATTAAACTGTAGACTGAAGAAAGATATTTGAGATCACTTGGAGTTTTTGAAAAAGGAGTTTTGAAAATATGATGCAGTTCTATCCTAAATGATGAATGAATTTAAAGAATTTGAAATTGGATTTTGAAAAGCTATTTCATTCCTTGGATGAATTAAAATAAGATTGAAGATATAATGCATCCTTGACTATGGTCATTGGATGTATTATATAATAATCTATGTTTAAATTCAAGTAAAGAATGAAATACATTTGGTGCTTTTATAGAATTTAAAATGAAATTAACTCTCAATATACCCTGACTATGGCCATTGGTATATATTTTGAATTAATTTTAAGTTAAATTTTGATAAAAGAAGAAATTATTTAAGGAAAATATGATGAATTTTGAAAACGGATCCAGTGTGGATCCAATGTTGTTTTGTAAAAGATAAAAATGCTAAGTTTTGTCCACACCCTGACTATGGCCATTGGTGTGGATCATCAACTTAGTATCAATTACCTCTTACGAAACGGTGCACGTGTCATTCGTGTTTCACCATTGTGAGAATAAAAGCAAAAATGCATGAAAAACAGGCAATTAATGATTTTATAATGCTCATTCATTCTATCTAAAGCAGGAAATATAGATTCTTATTAAGATTTAAATTATTACGATATACAAAATTGAATTGACAACTCAAAGTAATGATATTTTCCATATATTCCCTGCAAAACATCATAGTTAGTATGGAAGCAAAAGAGAATTGTGCATTTCAAATAGGCCAAATGTGAGATGCTCATATGCCAAAATATTTATGATGGAAAAAGTAGAAAATGATATATATTTGTATACATACCTATGTATAGATACATACATGCGTATATTTATACATACAGGTATATATATATATATATATATATATATATATATATATATATATATATATATATATATGACATGTATCATTCTTTTTGAAACAAGAAAGATGAGAATTGGGGGGTAGTATGGATGTTACAACTGTGCACACAGGTATAAGATGTTAACACAAGGGTGCAACCAATGTGGCGGCAACCAACACAAGGTGCTACTATTGGAAGTATGCAGGGTTGATGCAGTGACAACTCATTTATGCTTTGTTTCTCTATATTTTTATTGTGTACCTAGTACCTACTCATTAGTAATGCTTGTTTGGCCTTGATGAAAAAGAAACATCCAAAATTATGATAGGCATGCAGATTTCAAAGATCAGTCACGATTCTAAAATTGTTCCCACCTACATCAAGCAACCGACCATATAACTAGCAATTTCACATTTTTCAACAAATAATAGAAAGCCCACACATAACCTGGACAAATCACAGCAGATTAGATAAAGAAACACTATGCAGCATGAATTTAAGATTTCTTTAAGAACTTCAAATCACGTGTTCATCAAACCTGCAAATCCTACATGTCAACTTGTAACAGTACAAAAGGAGAGGTGAACTGATGGTATATCAGTACAAGTTGTGGAAGGTGGTGTGTATTCGTAGATTACAAATACAGCAAATGAAAGGTGATAGTATATACCAGATGCTTACTAAAATGAGGCAACTGCAGGAGGTGATGAAGCATTATTAGTAATGTATTCCATATGGGCCAGGAATTGGATTGCTATGGATGACAACCAGGAGGTTATCCATGGTTTTGGTTTCAATGAATTAACAGATGATGACTCTGTTTAACAATCTTCAATATTACAATATAGGTCAGTGACCAAATCTACAAATATTAAAACAGTTAAAAATCAGGAAAAAAAGATTGGGTGACAAATGAAAAGTTGTTGTCATAGGCTTTATAACTCAATATCTGAAGATGTCAAAGAAATTACTCATTCTAGAATCCCTACATGGTGATAAACCAACAAAAATAACTTCAATATCCTGCCTAATAAGTAGAATAAAAACTGATCCTAAGCAATGCAAACACAATATCCCATTAAGTTTGCTCTACAGAAATTGTTGAAAAAGAGTTCAGATAAAGGAATTCAATATACAAAGAAAAAAAAAACAAAATTTGTCACAGTACCAAATACATATTACAAGAATGATGAAGGATACAAAAAAAATATTTCAAAAAAAAAGGTAACTTAGCTGCTGATAATACTGTTGGTAAGTCTTCACCGGGGCTTAAGCTTGAATTTAAGACCATTGTGGGGCTTCACCTGTTCTGAAATCTATCTCAGTCCAAGGCACATGCTACTTTACCATCATCAATATCAGCACGCGAAAGCGCAAGAGACTTTAGAGCACAATATGCTTAGTGCACGATACCTCTATCAAGCTGATTTGCTTGAAATCCTGAAAGAAGGAACCCTTCCTTCGTTCTACCGTGGAAGTTTATTGTAGCTACGGGGAACTCTTCCGCTTTTCTTGCTGGAACTGAAGATCCCTTCGCCGACCAGGGGAGAGACTGTAGCTTCGCAGGGGAAAGGGAGTCGATCCTTTCAGCTAATTGGGGAAGAAGACCGGTTCATACGTGAAGAAGAAGAGGGGGAGAAACAAGAAGAAGAAACAGAAGAGGAAGGAAGAAGGGGATGCGTAGGGGCAGAAGACGAGTCGAGAGGAAGGAAAGGGAGCGTGATGGTGGATTGTCAAGGAGAAGGAGGATGCGGGGGTTAATGGATGATGGAATGGGGTGTCCTGCATCCCCTTTTAAGGAGGAAGAGGGGAAGGTTCGGGAAGAGGAGGTTAGAGGGTGCGCCATGGTAAGAGAGGGTTTTAGGGTTTCGGTGGAGAGAATCGGGAGATACCCGACTGAGGGAGGCGGCTCTCCCTCCCCTTTTTTCCATTCACGAAGGGTTTTCCAAAAAACCCTAAAAAGAGCATTTTGCATAAGACCCCCTCTGATTTTTGAGTTTTTACAAAAAGGGACTCTCAGGGCTTTTTAGCAAAAATTTGACTTTTAAAGTTTTAAACTAATTCATCATTTTTTTTTCTCAAAATTTTTCCATTTTTTTGGTTTTTGGTGTTATTTTTCCAATTTTTTTGTATTTTTAAGTAGAAAACCTAAGATTTGTGAGAAAATAAGAATTAAAACTAATTTTTTTTGTGTTTTTGCAAAATATTTACAAAAAGGGGATTTTTCTGAGAACTAAAAGCTATTTTGAGAAAATTTCTTCAAAAATGGGTTTTGATCCGAATTTTGAGGAAATATGGATTTAAAGTACTGGATTCGGATCCGGAGTTGATTTTGAATATATCAATATGGATTCTAATTCAGAAAATCTGAAGAATGATCAAAATTTAGCTTTTGGTTTTCTTAGAAAATGAAATCAGGGGCAAAAGGGTCATTTTTACAAAACTTTGAAAAATTTGGGGTGTTCACAGATGCCCCTCTTTGCTACTAAGCCGGTTGAGAGCCGAGCTTAGTGGCAAAGACAACACTCCAAATTTTGAAAATGCCCCAGTCAGCAGATCTATACTGGGTGTGGAAGAATTATTTTTGAAAATATGATTTTTCAGGCTTTGAGACTTTATCCTGAATGGTTTTGGGGAGACAAAATCTTCGAAAATGATATGATTGAGTAGAAAATGAGGAAATCGTGATGGGACTTTTAGATGGAAATTCTGAAATGGTAGGAAATGAAAATTTTGATCAGGTCTCATGGGTGAGACCAGATACTATTATTTGGAATGATTCAGGTTTAGCCCTTGACCTGGATGGGACAAAGATATATCAAAACAACCTGAATGGGGAAGGAATAGAAGAAGATCTTGATGGGACATTTTTGAGAAAACGCCTCATGAGATGAAGTTCAAGTATGACTTTATTCCGGATGGATATACAAAGCATGGATTTCTCGATGGGAAGAACCATGATGGGACTTGGAAGGAAACACCTTATCAAAACGAGAAACCTCGTTAGAACGAGACTCAGGTTTAACCCAAACCTGAAAAAGGAAGATACCTTGATGCATGAGGTTCAGGCTTAACCCTTAACCTGAAGGGGACGACCATACGGAATCATCGAGTGAAGAGACCATGATGGGACCTTCGGAGTTTGGATGAACAAATCCGACAGGGGTTTTGCGAAAGGAGGAAGAAAATGGGGTTCCCTAAAGCTTTAAAAAAAGGATGAACTTGGGCGTCTCATTGTTGAGACTAAATCAACTTTTGATTTTAATGACCTCTAGCAGGGAGTACAGGTTTTGACCCTTAACCTGAGTGGGAACAACCATACGGGTTTCTTGAAACCGTGATGGGACAGGAGAGATACTTCAACTGAATGGGGTAACTCTTCTGGAAGATATGAACAATGCTAGGTTGCATTAAAATGGATATTGACTACTTATTTCATTCTTTAGAATATCTAGAAAATTTTGCCAATAAGATAAATTTATAGTTGACTTCAATGATTAAAAATGTGCATGTATGCAAAGATATTCCCTCTTTTACCTAGAGCATTTCCTCCAACGAGGTTAACTCCTCGGTTTTAAGAGTCAAATTCAAAATTTTAGCGCTGATGATTTTCTTTAAGGAAACTATCCATTTCCCTTATATGAGAAGAGAAGAAATATTCTCAATTTCATAAAAGCAAGTAGTGAAAAGATATTTATAAAAGATATTTTGAATAAGAAAAGATGACTTCTGGCAATTTAGGCAGTTTGATATCTGGGTGTTTTTCCCATGATGATCTTCTTGCACTCTTTTTAAGTCATTGGGCTGTTTGGGCTTTTACATCATCCTTCATTTTGGATGTTCCTGACTTTTCTCTTTTTTTCAGGGAAGGGTACGTCACAAACTCCTTCATCTTGAAGATGTTCCGATCCTTCATTTTCTCAGGGATTATATATGGTATTGGCTCAAAAGTCTTTAGATGATAGCTGAAATCAAATATCATTTAGGGTTTGTCGGTAGGTCCATCACACTCGCCTTCATCTCGACGGTGATCTGAACTTTCCCTGGAAGGATCCTTCACAAACTCCTTCATCTTGGTAGATGATCCAAATCTTCTTTGGCCCCGGGGGTCTACTCGCTTAATTCGCCTTCATCTTGACGACAATTGAGAGATCCCTTTTGCCGATATTTGATTGCAGCTTTAAACTGGATAAGGTGATATGGATTAAGTGGATTCTTTTATGGCTCAGGATATTTCCACTGTCTAATTGCCAGAAAATCGTCTTTAAACATGCATCATAACTATGATCAATATCAATTTGCTTCCGACTTTTCAATGTCATCGAATATTTATTTCACTAATCATACCGAGGATATTTCTTTCATCCTTTTGGTTGATCAACAGGAAAAAGATTTGAATTTTACCTCTCTTTCACAAAGAGTTTCACCTTTTATGAAGAAAATACTAGAGGTAATCTGAGGTAATTCTTTTGTGCAGTAAGATTTATTTGGAATCAACAAATATTTTTAGCAAATTGGCAAAGTTTTCATGACTTCTATGTGAAATATTTACTCAATATAGATTTTGATGCGACCTTTAGTTGTAATTTATGATTTTGGATATTCTAACCGGTGAACTGAGACCTTTCATTTAACGACCAGCGAAGTAGCTGGAACCTTTCATTTAATGACCAACGAAGTAGCTGGGACATTTCATTTAACGACCAGCGAAGTAGCTGGGACATTTTATTTAATGACCAGAAAAATCTGGGACCTTTCATTTAACGACCAACGAAGGAGTTGGAACATTTCATTTAGCGACCAGCGAAGTAGCTGGAACATTTCATTTAGCGACCAGCGAAGTAGCTGGGACATTTCATTTAGCGACCAACGAAGTAGCTGGGACATTTCATTTAGCGACCAGCGAAGTAGCTGGGACATTTCATTTAGCGACCAACAAAGTAGCTGGGACATTTCATTTAATCATTTAACGACCAGCGAAGTAGCTGGGACATTTCATTTAATCATTTAACGACCAGCGAAGTAGCTGGGACATTTCATTTAATCATTTAACGACCAGCGAAGTAGCTGGGACATTTCATTTAATCATTTAACGACCAGCGAAGTAGCTGGGACATTTCATTTAATCATTTAACGACCAGCGAAGTAGCTGGGACATTTCATTTAATCATTTAACCACCTGATTTAAGATTGAGACTTTTGAAAGACAACTAGTACGAGGACTGAACTTGATCTTTAGATTTAAAATCTTTAGCAAAATAACCAGTGCGAGCACTAGGTTTTCCAACTGAGAGTCGGGAAGGAGATCGGCCTATTTAAGATTTTTAGAGATCGAAGCAAGAAGAATGGCCGGGGTTTCAGGATTATCCCTTATCCTGAAGGGAAAATAGAATACACATTTTGAAGAGAATTTAGAAAAAGAATGATTCAGGTTTATCCCTTAACCTGAAAGGGGAAATGGAATAGACATTTGATGAGAATTTAGGAAAAGAATGATTCAGGTTTATCCCTTAACCTGAAAGGAAAATAGAAGATTTTTACGAAGAGATAACCTGAGACTTGAATTTAGATATGACAAGATTTAGAATTTATGATCTATGATTTAGATGAACCAGATATGCTGTCCAATTTTCAGGATTTAAATCCTTTATTCTGAACGGGGAATATAGGAAGAATAAACTTTGAGAGGACGGAAGGATATAGAACTTTGAAAAAAATGTAGAAATTTTGAGGAAATTGATTTATTTTTGTAAAAAGAATTCTCACAGGTAGCATGGTTGCCCCTATGAGTGATCTCAGGATTATCCCTTATCCTGAATGGGGAAAAAAAATAGAATCTGAGAAAATTTAATGAAGGGAAATTGATATAAATCTAGAAAATCAACAAAGATTGACAAAACTTGTATTTACAAAAGAATCCTCATAGGTAGCGTTGTGGCTCCTACGAGGGGTTTTCAGGATTATCCCTTATCCTGAATGGAAAAAAGAATAGAATTTAAGAAAATTTAGCGAAGGCAAATTGATATAAATCTAGAAAATCAACAAAGATTAACAAAACTTTGTATTTACAAAAGAATCCTCATAGGTAGCATTGTGGCTCCTACGAGGGGTTTCAGGGTTATCCCTTATCCTGAACGGGAAAAAGAATAGAATTTAAGAAAATTTAGCGAAGGCAAATTGATATAAATCTAGGAAATCAATAAAGATTAACAAAACTTGTATTTACAAAGGAATCCTCATAGGTAGCGTTGTTGCTCCTACAAGGGGTCTCAGGATTTTCCCTTATCCTGAATGGGAAAAAGAATAGAATTTAAAAAAAATAACTTAATGAAGAAAAATCGATATAAATCTAAAAAGAATCAATAAAGATTGGCAAAACTTGTATTTACGAAAGAATCCTCATAGGTAGCATTATTGCTCCTACGAGGGGTCTCAGGATTTTCCCTTATCCTGAAAGGAAAAAGAATAGAATTTAAGAAAAAATTGAATGAAGGAAAATTGATATAAATCTAAAAAATTTAACAAAGATTGACAAGACTTGTATTTACCAAAAAGAATCCTCATAGGTAGCGTTATTGCTCCTACGAGGGGTCTCAGGATTTTCCCTTATCCTGAATGGGAAAAAGAATAGAATTTAAGAAAAATTGAATAAAGGAAAATTGATATAAATCTAGAAAATTTAACAAAGATTGACAAGACTTGTATTTACAAAAAGAATCCTCATAGGTAGCATTATTGCTCCTACGAGGGGTCTCAGGATTTTCCCTTATCCTGAATGGGAGAAAGAATAGAATTTAAGAAAAATTGAATAAAGGAAAATTGATATAAATCTAGAAAATTTAACAAAGATTGACAAGACTTGTATTTACAAAAAGAATCCTCATAGGTAGCATTATTGCTCCTACGAGGGGTCTCAGGATTTTCCCTTATCCTGAATGGGAGCACCTCAGACAACGAGGGTCAGGTTTATCCCTTAACCTGAGCGGGAAGCACCTCGGACAACGAGGGTCAGGTTTATCCCTTAACCTGAGCGGGAAGCACCTTGGACAACGAGGGTCAGGTTTATCCCTTAACCTGAAAGGGGTATTGGAATTGATAAAATTTAATGGAATTTTGAGAAAATATTTGATAAACTTGATAAAACTTGATAAAACTTGATAAAATTGATGTAAACTTGATAAAAATATGAATAAAATGAATGAAACTGATAAAGATATCAAAATTAACTAAAGATTTACAAGATTTGAGAAAAAAGAGTTTTTCTAATCCTGCCTGCATATGGGATCTTGGAAGGAAAATGTTTATTTAAAAGATAAATGAGAAATCATTTTGGGGGAAGAAAATCCACCACAAGAAGAATGATCAGCGCGAGATCTGATCCTTTAAATCAAACGTGAGAGATCATCATGAGGGTTAATTTTCAAAGACAATGGTTTTGAATACCTAATTTTGAAGAGGAAAATCAACAATAGATCTGATTTCTAAAAATAACAGTTCAAAATTGATAATAAGATCAATACAAGGGTTGATCTTTGAAGGTAATGCTTAAAAATCAATCTTGGAAGGTAAGACCAACACAGGGTCGATCTTTGAATATAATGATTTAAAACTCTTTTTTGGAAGATAAGACCAATGCAATGATTGATCTTTGAATATGACGATTTATAACTCATTTTAAAAGATAAGAACAACGCTAGGGTTGATCTTTGAAAAGTTTTGAGATCAATTTTGGAGGATAAGACCAATGCAAGGGTTGATCTTTTGAATAAAAAGATTTGAAATCCATTTTAGAAGATAAGATCAATACAAGGATTGATCTTTGAATATAAAGGTTTTTAAATCCACTTTGAAAGATAAGGGTTGATCTATAAAGAGTTGAAATCCATTTTGAAAAATAAGACCAACACAAAGGTTGATCTTTGAATATAAAGATTTAAAATCCATTTTGAAAGATAAGATCAACACAAGGATTGATTTTTGAATATAAAAGTTTAAAATTCATTTTGGAAGATAAGACCAACACCAGGGTTGATCTTTCAATATAATGGTTTGAAAAACTTATTTTTTGAAGACATGATCAACACGAGGGTTGATTTTTTGTCAAAGGTTAGACCAAGGAATATTTGAACTCCTTGGTCATAACGAAGATTTTTAAAATTTCATGATTTTTGAAAAAGCCCTCATAGGTAATATCATTTCTCTCATGAATGACGTCAGAATTGTCCCGCATTCTGAAAAGAACAAGAATTTAAATGCCCCAGTATGGCAAAGGGAACAGAAGCATTGGATATAAAAGATATAAAGGAAATCGACATTTCATTTGATAAGCAAAGGCTTGATAACAACTAAATATTTACAAGAACTTGAAAAGGAAAAAGACTCATAGAAGATTGGGCTGACTAGCCCCTACAGGACAACTGACAAAAAGAGACGAAAGCAAACAAAAACTTTGGCTTTATCAATTCTTTGAGTGGTCCGGGAATGGTTCTGTCAGGACTGCTGGCTGTTTTTCTTCCTCGTCCTCTATCAGCTCACTTCTGTCAATGCAATCTTGTATCATGTGCTTTAGGACGAAACAGTGCTCTGTGTCGTGCCCCGTTGCCCTATGGAACTTGCAGAATTGATCTTTGAATTTTCCCAAGATTACGGGAGGATCCGCTATCTTAGGGAGTTTGATCATCCCGTGCTTTAACAGGTAATCCAGAATTACTTCCATAGTTTGATCTAAAGGAGTGAAGACTCGATCTTTCTCCCACTTGATGTACTTGGGCCTCTCTTGAAGATCCCCTTTCTGTTGGATGCCAATTGGAAGCGGCTTGTCATTGTTCTTATACGCTCTCTCCTTCTGCCCCTTGTTCTGATCTACTCTCGGACCACTGTCACTGTTGTTCTTGTTTCCTTTGCTGCTACTGCCAAGATTATTACAGGAGGCCTCAACTGAATGAGCGAACTGCGCCTTCTTTTTCTGGTCTTGGATATTCTTGACTAGAGGCGTGGCCTCGTAAAGTCCACTTTCTATTCCTGCTTCGAGCCATTCGGCTCGCTCAATCAACTTGATGAAGGATTTCACCGGGGAAGTGGCGATGAGGCTTCTTATAGGCTGAGAGAAATTGTTGAGGATCACCTGCAATGCGTGCTCCTCAGGAATGGGTACCTTCATTTTATTGCAGGTGCTTCTCCACCTGTGAATGAAATCACCTGCTCTTTCAGTCTCTCCTTGCTTCAGGTTGTAAAGATGATTTAATGTAGGTGAGGCTTCAGTGTTGAATAAGAAGCGCTCGATGAACAGGTTTATTACCTTATCGAACTCTCGTAGTTTGATAGGATTCACATGATCAGCATACCATCTGGCTGCTACACCTTCCAGACTGCGAGGAAAACAGATGAACAGAGCCCTGTTATCTTTCCTAAAACGGCTGCACTCTGCATAAAATGTGTCCAAGTGGGCTTTTGGGTTGCCAGTCCCGTCAAATTTGAGAAACTTACGAGGAAGATTCTCCAAGTTATCGTCCCCATCTAGACCATCATAGAAATCTTCGCCGGTGTAGGTCTGCTTGCCCTTACCCTTGGCTTGAATATCCTTAATAGCTCGATTCATCTCCTTCATCTGCTTGCTCATCAGGTCCTCTGCTGGAGCCCAAGACTTGGGCTTGTTGACGGATTCAAGCTCTTCTGCAGCTATTTTTACAGACTGTCTCGGAGGATTCTGCTTGTAGACAATCTGCTCTTCCTCTTCCGATTCTTCCTCGACTGACTCTGATTCCTCAGAAGTAGTATCTGGCTGCACCTTCTTTCTAATGATTCTGACTTGCTTCTTTACAGGCTTCTTCCTCAGCTTGCTTTTAGGAACTGCCTCTTTCAGCTTAGCCTCGGCTTGCTCTGACATCATCCTTGCTATCATCCTTTGGAACATGTCATACATAGCGGGGTCGATGTCATCCTTCTTGCTCTGACTCTGTCCCCTGACTGATTTAGGAGAGCTTATCTCTTCTGCCTCACTTTCGCTGAGTTGAGGAATTGTTTCTTTTCCCCCTCTTGTAGTGACCATTTTTGAAATATCAGAACTCTCTGTGGAGGAAAAATGGAGGTTTTTAGACCAAAGAAACCTTTTGGAGATATTTTGACAAAGAGGAAGGATTTAGGTTAAAAATTTAATTATATCCCATTACTAGGGATTGAGTCGCCACCAAATTTGTGACAATTGCGTTGTTTACTCTACGAGGGAGAGTAACCAACTGAAAATATGAAAAGAAAATATTATTTTGAAAAGGATATCTCTTGATGGAAAGAGATTTTTATGAAAATATAAACAAGAATATAAAAACAGAAGGAAAATAAAAGGAAAAATGGAATTTTGAGAATAAATGGTAAGGATTTAAAATTTTGAAGAACTTGCAGGCAGGATCAGAAGAATTTGGAAGAATTTTTAGAGGAAGAAGAAGAAGAGAAAGAATAATACACCTGGGTTTTTAAAACAAAGAGGAAATTTTGAAATATATACCCAGGGTTTTGGAAAATATAAGGAAGAAGATATATATATATATATCATACAATCACAGATATACAAGCAAGGATACACAAACAGCACTCCCTAAAGCTGACTCTATATGCAATATTTGAAATGGCTGATAGGACCTTAATCCTAACTCTAAGATTTATATCATCTGATTCCAATCAAGGTACGCCGATATACTCAAGCCGAAGCTCGAAGTACGTGGCATATAAGATATCTCTTCGGTTCTAAGGTAAGAGGCTTCCCAACATCCTTGAGCACCTACCGATATACCTCGGACTATGGCCCTTAGGTACGTGGTAGGGGGGCGTGAACCCAAATAAGTGGTCCAGTTGTGAGGCTCTCTCCCGAACTATGGTTCAGTGAGACAGCCCAGCAACGTGAAGACCGGGACAATATAGGTAAGGTTGTTTTCAAAATATGATCAACATGCAAATAAAATCAGAAGGCTCTAATGCAAGTCCTAAAGAGATAGATTTTAAAAGAAGCATACACTTGCATACATTGTCTGCATTCAATCCCTAAAATTGAGGAGAGTTGTATTTAAGACCTAAGTCTAATGTGAACATGGATAATCTCCTCAATATGGTCCTACCAAACCATACTTAGATCCTATATGCAATGATGTCAGCATAGGACAAAATCTAGGCTTCCTAAGGTTTGCATGAAAAAATGTAGCTGACATATGTTAGAATAAAGACTTAGATTATATAAAAGCAAAGCAAAGGCATCAATTCGACCAGACGAAGACGAGGTCCCATCACGGTCGCCAAACCTGTGATCATCGCAAAATTTTTCCTCTCGTAATACTCTCTCCCTTCTCTTTTCCTTTCCAACCTCTTATTTTCCTCCTTTTTGAAGGGAGAAAGATAAAAGGACGGAAAAAAAAGAGAGAAGGGAAAAGAAAGGAGAGAAGAGAAGAGGAACTCGTTTGCGGGTCTCACTTGACCTTAATTTTGAAAATGTTTGAAATAACTCGCCTCCGTTTTTGAAATATTTGCGGGAAAACTAGGAGACGGGATCCGCTCGTCGGTACGAGGTTCGACCGTTCCTGGCGCCTTTACCAGGGGTAATCGAACCAAGGGTCGAATTAATGCCTTTTGCTTTGCTAAGAAATTATCTAAGTATTTATCCTAAGTCTAAATGCACAATGAATCATGCTTGTGCAAATGCAAAGATGTATGCTCTTTTTAAAAATATTTTGAAGAAATCCCAAGTGAATCTGATAAAGTGAAGAAATGTTTTCTAACTTAGAACTTAAGATTAAAATTCTAAGTTTTTAGAATAATTAGGAGCTTGGGAATATGAATCTGGATTTGGAAAATGATCTTGAAACTGAGAGAAAAGAGAAGAAAGAAAATTTCAAAGTCATAAATGGACTTTGAATTAGAAATTTGAACTTGGATGAATATTTAGAATGGAATTGAATTCTATCTTTGAAATTTTTAGAAAAAAAATGGGAAAAATAGATTAGAGAAATAAGATAGAGTTGGAATTTGAATCCAAGATCTGGATTCTAAATAGAATTCAAAGTTGAATTTTTGGATTTAGGATCCGAAATGGGAATTTGATCTTGAAATCTGGAATGAAGTGGAATTGGTATGAGAAGTTGATTTGGAATATGGGATTCAAGATGGAATTTGAATCTAGAATTTTGAATGGAATTGGATTCAAGGTTTGGAATCCAAGATGGTATTTGGATCCGAAATTTTGAATGGAATTGGATTCAAGATTTTGGAATCCAAGATGAAATTTGGATCTGAAGATCCAAGATAGAATTGGATTCTGGATCCTAAAATGGAGTTGGATCTGAAGTCTGAGATCCAAAGTAGGATTGGATTCTGGATCCTAGAATGAAATTTGGATCTGTAATCTGAGATCCAAAGATGGAATTGGAACTGAAATCTAAAGAATGGATTTTGGATCTGAGATCCCAAGGGGAATTGAATTCTGGATCCTAGAATAGAATTGGATCTGAAGTCTGAGATCCAGTGTAGAATTGGGTTCTGGATCCTAGAATGGATTTGATCCAAGCTTTGAAATCCAATATGAAATGTGGATCTGAGATCCAAAGGGGAAGTTGGATTCATACTTGGAAATCTGGATCCAAGTTGAGATTTAACTTTGGATTTGGGCTTTTGAAAGTCCAACTGGGACTTTTGAATTATGGATCTGGGTTTTGAAAAACCCAGATTGAATTTAAAATTTAAGAAAGGTCAAGCTTTTGAGAATCAATCTCATACTGTGGTTTTTGAATAGATAAGAAGATGAACTTGATTTTGAGAATGAGTCAAGAATTTCAAAGTTTGTAAATGGAACTTTGAGATTGAATTTTTGAATTGAATTGGAATTTTGGAATTTCAAAATTGATTTGAGAATTTGAACTATAAATGAATTTCAAAGTCAAATTTGGACTTTGAATTTGGAGTGAATCAAGAATATATATAAAGATTGAATTTTGAAATTTTAAAGTCAAATTGGACTTTGAACTTGGAATTTAAATCTTTAAAATAAGATAGAAGAATGAATTAAACTGTAGACTGAAGAAAGATATTTGAGATCACTTGGAGTTTTTGAAAAAGGAGTTTTGAAAATATGATGCAGTTCTATCCTAAATGATGAATGAATTTAAAGAATTTGAAATTGGATTTTGAAAAGCTATTTCATTCCTTGGATGAATTAAAATAAGATTGAAGATATAATGCATCCTTGACTATGGTCATTGGATGTATTATATAATAATCTATGTTTAAATTCAAGTAAAGAATGAAACACATTTGGTGCTTTTATAAAATTTAAAATGAAATTAACTCTCAATATACCCTGACTATGGCCATTGGTATATATTTTGAATTAATTTTAAGTTAAATTTTGATAAAAGAAGAAATTATTTAAGGAAAATATGATGAATTTTGAAAACGGATCTAGTGTGGATCCAATGTTGTTTCGTAAAAGATAAAAATGCTAAGTTTTGTCCACACCCTGACTATGGCCATTGGTGTGGATCATCAACTTAGTATTAATTACCTCTTACGAAACGGTGCACGTGTCATTCGTGTTTCACCATTGTGAGAATAAAAGCAAAAATGCATGAAAAACAGGCAATTAATGATTTTATAATGCTCATTCATTCTATCTAAAGCAGGAAATATAGATTCTCATTAAGATCTAAATTATTACAATATACAAAATTGAATTGACAACTCAAAGTAATGATATTTTCCATATATTCCCTGCAAAACATCATAGTTAGTATGGAAGCAAAAGAGAATTGTGCATTTCAAATAGGCCAAATGTGAGATGCTCATATGCCAAAATATTTATGATGGAAAAAGTAGAAAATGATATATATTTGTATACATACCTATGTATAGATACATACATGCGTATATTTATACATACAGGTATATATATACATATATATATATATATGACATGTATCATTCTTTATGAAACAAGAAAGATGAGAATTGAGGGGTAGTATGGATGTTACAACTGTGCACACAGGTATAAGATGTTAACACAAGGGTGCAACCAATGTGGCGGCAACCAACACAAGGTGCTACTATTGGAAGTATGCAGGGTTGATGCAGTGACAACTCATTTATGCTTTGTTTCTCTATATTTTTATTGTGTACCTAGTACCTACTCATTAGTAATGCTTGTTTGGCCTTGATGAAAAAGAAGCATCCAAAATTATGATAGGCATGCAGATTTCAAAGATCAGTCACGATTCTAAAATTGTTCCCACCTACATCAAGCAACCGACCATATAACTAGCAATTTCACATTTTTCAACAAATAATAGAAAGCCCACACATAACCTAGACAAATCACAGCAGATTAGATAAAGAAACACTATGCAGCATGAATTTAAGATTTCTTTAAGAACTTCAAATCACGTGTTCATCAAACCTGCAAATCCTACATGTCAACTTGTAACAGTACAAAAGGAGAGGTGAACTGATGGTATATCAGTACAAGTTGTGGAAGGTGGTGTGTATTCGTAGATTACAAATACAGCAAATGAAAGGTGATAGTATATACCAGATGCTTACTAAAATGAGGCAACTGCAGGAGGTGATGAAGCATTATTAGTAATGTATTCCATATGGGCCAGGAATTGGATTGCTATGGATGACAACCAGGAGGTTATCCATGGTTTTGGTTTCAATGAATTAACAGATGATGACTCTGTTTAACAATCTTCAATATTACAATATAGGTCAGTGACCAAATCTACAAATATTAAAACAGTTAAAAATCAGGAAAAAAAGATTGGGTGACAAATGAAAAGTTGTTGTCATAGGCTTTATAACTCAATATCTGAAGATGTCAAAGAAATTACTCATTCTAGAATCCCTACATGGTGATAAACCAACAAAAATAACTTCAATATCCTGCCTAATAAGTAGAATAAAAACTGATCCTAAGCAATGCAAACACAATATCCCATTAAGTTTGCTCTACAGAAATTGTTGAAAAAGAGTTCAGATAAAGGAATTCAATATACAAAGAAAAAAAAAACAAAATTTGTCACAGTACCAAATACATATTACAAGAATGATGAAGGATACAAAAAAAATATTTCAAAAAAAAAAGGTAACTTAGCTGCTGATAATACTGTTGGTAAGTCTTCACCGGGGCTTAAGCTTGAATTTAAGACCATCGTGGGGCTTCACCTGTTCTGAAATCTATCTCAGTCCAAGGCACATGCTACTTTACCATCATCAATATCAGCACGCGAAAGCGCAAGAGACTTTAGAGCACAATATGCTTAGTGCACGATACCTCTATCAAGCTGATTTGCTTGAAATCCTGAAAGAAGAAACCCTTCCTTCGTTCTACCGTGGAAGTTTATTGTAGCTACGGGGAACTCTTCCGCTTTTCTTGCTGGAACTGAAGATCCCTTCGCCGACCAGGGGAGAGACTGTAGCTTCGCAAAGGAAAGGGAGTCGATCCTTTCAGCTAATTGGGGAAGAAGACCGGTTCATACGTGAAGAAGAAGAGGGGGAGAAACAAGAAGAAGAAACAGAAGAGGAAGGAAGAAGGGGATGCGTAGGGGCAGAAGACGAGTCGAGAGGAAGGAAAGGGAGCGTGATGGTGGATTGTCAAGGAGAAGGAGGATGCGGGGGTTAATGGATGATGGAATGGGGCGTCCTGCATCCCCTTTTAAGGAGGAAGAGGGGAAGGTTCGGGAAGAGGAGGTTAAAGGGTGCGCCATGGTAAGAGAGGGTTTTAGGGTTTCGGTGGAGAGAATCGGGAGATACCCGACTGAGGGAGGCGGCTCTCCCTCCCCTTTTTTCCATTCACAAAGGGTTTTCCAAAAAACCCTAAAAAGAGCATTTTGCATAAGACCCCCTCTGATTTTTGAGTTTTTACAAAAAGGGACTCTCAGGGCTTTTTAGCAAAAATTTGACTTTTAAAGTTTTAAACTAATTCATCATTTTTTTTTCTCAAAATTTTTCCATTTTTTTGGTTTTTGGTGTTATTTTTCCAATTTTTTTGTATTTTTAAGTAGAAAACCTAAGATTTGTGAGAAAATAAGAATTAAAACTAATTTTTTTGTGTTTTTGCAAAATATTTACAAAAAGGGGATTTTTCTGAGAACTAAAAGCTATTTTGAGAAAATTTCTTCAAAAATGGGTTTTGATCCGAATTTTGAGGAAATATGGATTTAAAGTACTGGATTCGGATCCGGAGTTGATTTTGAATATATCAATATGGATTCTAATTCAGAAAATCTGAAGAATGATCAAAATTTAGCTTTTGGTTTTCTCAGAAAATGAAACCAGGGCCAAAAGGGTCATTTTTACAAAACTTTGAAAAATTTGGGGTGTTCACAGATACCTGTTTCGATTATCTCAGACAGGGATCCTAGATTCACGTCAAAGTTTTGGGGACAACTTCAGAAAGCTTTGGGGACAACGCTTAAGTTTAGCACAGCTTTTCACCCCCAGACGGATGGTCAGTCAGAGAGGACTATTCAAACACTCGAGGATATGTTGCGAGTGTGTGCATTGGAGTGGAAAGGTGACTGAAGTAAGCACCTAAAGTTAGCTGAGTTTGCCTACAATAACAGTTATCATTCGAGTATCGGCATGGCTCCATATGAGGCATTGTACGGGCGACCCTGTAGGTCCCCTGTTTGTTGGAGCGAGGTAGGTGATCGAACTGTTGAATCGCCTATAGTTTTGCAGCATTATACGGATCAAGTATAGTTGATTCGTAAGAGGCTTTTGACAGCGCAAAGCCGTCAGAAGAGTTATGCAGATCCAAAGAGGCGAGAGGTTTCTTTTGAGGTTGGTAATCATGTGTTTGTCAAAGTATCGCCAACCAAGAGTGTATTTCGGTTCGGCAAGAAAGGGAAATTGAGTCTGAGGTATGTAGGACTGTTCCTCATCCTTGAGAGGATAGGAGGCACCGCGTATAGATTGGCACTTCCCCTTCAGTTTTCCAACATCCATGATGTTTTCCATGTGTCAATGTTGAGGAAATATGTACCAGATCCTACTCATGTTATTCAGTATGACGAGGTCGAGGTTCAGAGAGATCTCACGTTTGAGGAACGGCCGGTAGAGATAGTAGATCGACGAGAACAAGTGTTGCGACATAAGTCAATTCCACTTGTTAAAGTACGATGGCAGCACCACGGGCTTGAGGAGTGTTCTTGGGAGCCCGAGGCTGATATGAGAGCTAAATATCCATACTTGTTCGGTACGTAATGTTAACCAAATTTCGAGGACGATTTTTTTTTTAAGGGGGATTGGATGTAATATCCGAAAATTTCTAAGTTCTTTTCTATAGCATTGTGAAATGTCTTGAATTTCGTGCCAATATAGAACCCTAATTTCTTTAAAAATTAATGTTTGAGTATATTTGTAAGGATTAAGGGGTTTAATTATATTGAATTGTAGTAAATATAAACCCTACATGGTTTGGATATCTGAGAAAATTCTAAGTGATGTCTAATTGAAAACATCTTACTTAAAAAGAAAATGTTGATTTTTCTTTTAAGTAAAATTATTTAAATAAAGTAAATTAACAAAAGTAGATTTTTAAAAATATACATATTAATATGCTTAATAAGATGGAATTAACTTATATTCAATTCCTTTACATTTTCACATGAGTTGTGGTTATATAAAACAAAAACGATTTTTAATTGGAATTTTATGATTATTCAATAATAGTTTAATATAATAGTTTTCTTTTTTATAAATTAAAATCCATTTTCATTAGTTTAGTAGGAGCCCATAGGTGGGCCGTCCCATCCTATGTGGCATCTTACTTCAAATTCAAATTGAAAATAAAGGTATAGTGATTTTCAAGGTTATTTAAAGTTTGAAAAGTCAAAGTGGAGATCAAGGGCTCCAAATGAATTTCATTAATGAGATCAAGGGCTGGAATTAATTCCAGCACATAACCTAATTTAAGAAGGGTTATAAAACCCTCCTCATTTGTGCTGGAAAAAAAAAGGAGAGCTTCTCTCTCCCCCCAAAACCCTCTTCTCTCTCTCCTCTATTTCCCTTCCCTATTCTCTTCTTTTAGGGTTTCTTTTGGTTATTGAGTGCAAGATCCAGGCCTCAAGGGGTGTGGAGAGGATATCTAAGGTCCTCACCTTGCTGGAAGAAAGGGCTGATCGGTGGATCGAGCAAAAAGGGCCGTTCATCCATCAAGAAATACATTTTTTTCAACAAAAGGTAGGGTTTCTATGCTTTTCTTGCAAGAACGGAGTCCTTGGCATGGATTTTGATGCTTTTTCATGAGTTTAGATCATAATCAAACCCTCCTAACCGTGGGTTTGACTCAGATCTAATGATCCATGGCAAAAACACGTTTTTCCCTAAAGAAAACCATTTTTGAAATCGGGTTTATTATAAAAATTGGTTTTTTAGAAATAGATTCGTAAAATATATTTGTATTTGATTTATTCCATGATTTTTATGCAAATATTAGTTTGGATTGATAGATTATGAAGTATTTCATCTACTGTGAATATTTTAGAATTTTCAGAATTTTATTTCATGCGGATTCCCTATTTCTTTTAATTTTTCTTGGGATTCGGGTGACGGTTTGATTCACCCAAATGCAAATCTCGGAATTTCAGGTTTTCCACTTGACCTCCGTTCAGTAAAATGGTTGTTTCTCCCTCGTCCGAAAGATTTTTGATGAACGAATTGTTGCGTTGGAAAGCTAACTCCATTGTGCATCTACTGTAGAAATTTGGGCTTTGTTTATGGACCGAGCACATCTCTGTGACAGTCAAAACAAAAACAAATAGGTCTGTAGTAAAACATGCATAACTCTCTCATACAGAAGAGTTTTTACGAACGGTTTGCGACTATGGATAGCTGACAACAATTCCTATATACTGTAAAATATTCAGCTCTGTTCATGAAGCCAAAAATTTTCTGTGAGCTCTGTACCAGTCGAACAGAGTTAAGAAATTAGAAAAATTTAGGGCAAATTCATAAATCAAGTCTCAAAGGGTGCATAGTATATATGTTTTTAATCAAATTCTTTATAGAATTAGTATGCATTATGTGAATGATTATGTAGGTCTGATTTTATGCAATCTTATATGATTATGGCATGAATTGTAAATGGAAGGTTACACATTAAAGATTTAGGATCAAAAGGTCCAATGAATACAAGTTTATGTTTTAAATTCTAAAAATGTGTTGCCTACATGTATGTTCATGATATCGTGATGATATGATTGTTTCATTGATACGGATATTCATATATATTCTCCTTGTTGCAATGGCCATGTACATGCATATGCATTATAATGTGTGAAAGTGAATAAGATGTTTATGCTACGCATGTGCTCTAGTGTCTGTTATAAGTTTAATTATATGACTTTGTCCAATGCTTTATAAGAATGCATCCATGACCATAAAGTGGTTTAAGTTTGATGTTGCATAAAAAGTATGACTGTAAACAAGTAAGCATGTGACATTAAACTCAAGATACTTGCTTGGAGAGTAGCAGGTGATACAAAACTTCGTGGGGCAAGTTCTGTTACGGGCACGGAAGGTTGCTCCTCCCCTCCCACGATTTTAGGGAGAAAACCTCTGCATTAGACTGCAGCGTAGAGGTTATAGTACTCATGAGGAAAAACTGATGCATCGGGTTGAAAGGTGTTGGGAATCTCTCTCGTATTAACGTCCCTCACCCCGTCTTAGTGAATGGACCTGGTGAGGCTAAAGCCACCCCTGTATGTAAAACACGTCCTGTGTCATGGTCCTGATCTGAAAATGTCTGCCTGTGTCGTATCAGCAGGGCTAAGAACTGATAACTTAAATGGTGTGTGCATTAATTTGGCATCGCACGCATCATCTAACTAAGAAAATGTAACTAAAGATAAGAAAATATGCATGCATTGAAAGAGCTTCTGCATATGGTAAGTCATGCATTTTAATGGTTCATGCATTTTGTATTTTGAATATATGAATTTATGTCTTTCTGTTAAATATGAAACTTCTAAACATGCATGATTGTTGTATGATTTTTTTTTAGTTAAATTAAATGTTAAACCATGAAATTTCTATTGAATACCTTGTCTTGTTATTCTGTCTTACAAGTTTAGCATAATTACTCTACTGAGACATATTGTCTGACCCTATATGGTTTAAAAATTTTCAGGTAATGAGTAGGTACTTACGTGCGAAGGCGGAAGGTTGCGACGGGGACTGAGCCTACCTTTCCTCTGCTTCATGAATTCTGAACTCTGATTTTACTTTAATTCAATTCAATGACAAATGTGATAAATTTTGGATATTATGGAACTTGATTTTATTTCATGCAATGTTAATTAGTTGTTAAAGTTTAAATTCCATAAGTATATGTTTGCAAGCATTCATCTGAAGTAGCACGCCAAGTTTTATGCCCAATGTGTTTTTCCGCTGTTAACTGCTAAAAGATTTAAATGTATTTCAAAAAAAAAAAAAAATTCCACCAATTTCGGGTTATAAAAATTGGGGTGTTACACCATAAATGTGAATCATTTACTTAGAATTATTTATCTCTTATTAGAAAGGTGCACGCGCCATTCGTGTTTTACCATTCGTGAATTTTTGAAATAAAAAAAAATGAGATGAAACAAGTAATTTACGAGATTTACATGCTGATACATTCTATTCTAAACTGAAAAGTAAAATTCTCATTAATATCTAATTATTACAGACTTGAAGTTGAAATTGAAATGATAAAATCTCTAATCTAAGAAATGAAATCAACATTTCCATGTATTCCTGCAAAACAAGGTTAGCATAAAGCAAAATGCAAAATATAGAAGCAAATGGAAGGTATCATACTAAAACCATTGTACATATGATCATACTTATACTAATGAAGAGATGCATGTGGACTTGCCTGAGTGTGATGCATGTATTTAACGAAGAGATGCATGTGAGGATGCATGTACTCATGAAGAAATACAATATATATATATATATATATATATATATATATATATATATATATATATATATATATATATATACCTAAGGGTAGTGCTTAGCCCTAATGAGAAATGCACTTATACTGATACATAGGACATAGGCAAGATTGAACATATGTACACTGGACATACATAGTACATAGGCCAGACTGGATGTATATGAATAGTTCATAGGTCGGACTGATCATATATACAACCTAAAATATATGTAGTGCTGGACTGAGAAGAGGGCAATGCATATGCCAAACATGCAGGGGATGGGGAACAGGCTTGTGCAAATAAAAGGGGATGAAGGTGCAGTGGCACATAGAGGGTTGCAGTGAATATGTTGTTGATGGGGAATGGAATGGAGGTGAGCTTGGTGAATGGCGGATAAGACAGTGAATAGGGTGTGTATGCATAGGAGAACCTTGTTAATATGCAAGATGTGAAATGCTGCAAAAAGTAGAGGTTGCAACAAGTGGTTAGGTGGAATGGGTGTGGCAGCAGTATGTGAATGCAGCAGGTAGGTATGACAGTGCAAGATGCAGTGAAGTGTAGTGGCATGGTGAAAATGTAGTGAGAAAATCAGAAGATGCTGTCAGATGCTGTATTGAATATAATAGATGGTGCAAGGTTGTGCTGACGAAGGTATGCAGCAGTGGTGTAAGGCCCTGTACACAGAATGTAATGAAATGCTGATAGTGGGTGGTGATATTGCTGTGATTGCAACAATGTTGCTGTGAAGTGAAGATTGTAGAGGAAGCATAGGGAGATATGCAATAGTGAAGGTACATATGCAGTGGTAAGTGGATGGTGTTAAGCGTGATGGTGTTGTGCAACACAGAAAGTGGGGAGACGGTGGGCGTGTGCACACAGTGTGTGTGCACACTGTGGAAAATACAGGTGCTGGTGTAAGCGTGTAGGAAGTGGAGTATAGTAGCAAGTGAAGATGCTAATGGTGAAAAAGGTAAATGATGCTGTGTATTAGAGTGTTGTGAATAGCAGCAGGTGGATCCTATGTTGTTGTAAGTGTTGCAAGGTGGTGTAGTGAGTGTTAAGTGCAGCATTGTGTAAAAGAGTGTATAAAATGGAAAAGTGTTGTGAGATGGTGAGATTAAGAAGTGGAAGGCTGCAGGGGGTGCAGGTTGTGTAAATGCTATATACCAATGTAGCAGTGCTAGTGACGTGCGAACTGCAGTAGTGGAAGTGAAGTTGTAAATGTAATGGTGCCTAAGTGAATGTGCATCGGGTGCTTGCCATGCTAGAGATGTGTGAACACCCCAAATTTTTCAAAGTTTTGTAAAAATGCCCCTTTTGCCCCTAACCCCGTTTTCTGAGAAAATCAAGTCATTTCTTCAGATTCTCTGAATTAAAATCCATATTGATATATTCAAAATCAATTCCGGATCCGAATACAGTGCTTTAAGTCCATATTTCTTCAAAATCCGGATCCAAATGTATTTTCTGAATTTTTTTTTTCTCAAAGTAGCTTTTAAATTCTCAGAAAAATTCCCTTTTGTAAATATTTTTGCAAAAACACAAAAAAATAGTTTTAACCTTTGATTTCTCGTAAAACTTTAGGGTTTTATTCTAAAAATACAAAAAAATTGAAAAATAAACCAAAAAACAAAAAAAAATTGGAAAAACTACAAGAAAAGCAAATGATTCTCAAGGTTTTTTAGAAGCTTCTTGATGAAAACCTCAATTTTGAACTATTTTACAAAAAATTCTTTTTAAGGGGAGCCTCTTTTAGGAAATATCACAAAAAGCCAACGGTTTGCTCCCGCACTTTTCCTCCTTCTCTCTCCATCGCAGATCTTCAAACGGCCTCCTCCTCTCTCAGCCTTCGATCCTCAACGAATTTTTCTTCCCGAACCCTCCATTTCCCTTTAAGAAGGAGCCTCCATCGCTTCTGTAAAGGGGGAGAAGAACAAAAAAACCCATCGTCATCACTTCTCTGAAGGTCGTGAACCAACCTTCCCCTTTCCCTTCTTCAATCAACTTGTCTCTTCATTCAGAAAAATAAAGAAAGAAGAAGAGTCCTCCAGGGCAAGCACGAAGCCTCTTCTTCATCCCTTCGAACTTCAATAAGATCCTGGTAAGTCGCCAATCCAACTTCATTTCTTCTTTTGTGATTTCCTCTGAAGTTCATTTTCCTCATTTTTTTTTACCCCTTGAACGCACTATGGGTGGTGTTGGGTTGTTTATACCAACCTCAACCCATCCTGTGCGATAACAACGAGATCTTCTAAATCCCGACATTTTTTTTTACTTTCTCTTCCCCTTTTTGCCGATTATTTCTGACTTGTCCATAAATTTTCATAAGATCTCTAATACCTATTTGCTATCAGTTTTCTATTTTCATATTAATCATCTGTTACATGGGATTTTCTGATTATATTGCTGATGGTTTATGTCCACACTTTTTTTTTCTCCTTTCTGCTTCAGCGTCATCATCATTTCTGGGTTATATCTCGATTTTGGATTATCATATCTCATCGCAGCGATTTTTCATTACCCCCACGTCATTTCTATAGTTATGTTTGATTCACTTTGTTTGCTGTTTTAATGTTTTGGATTTTGTAATTCAGCACACTTCCCCCCTCCCCCCCCCATTACTCTGTACCATATCCGTGTTGCATTGCATCATTTCATCGTTCTTTTTTTTTTCATTGAATGATAGGTCAGGTAACATCTTGTTGTCCAAAGAGGATCTGTATCAACCCCTGTTTGTTATTGCATTTGCTTCAGTTCACTGATAGATCTGACCACGTAGGTTGTGTTATGAGAATCATTCATTCCTATTTGGTATCCTTAATTGCTCATTTTACCCGTCAATTTTATTTGTCTTCTATGATCAGTATTATCATGATCAGTGGCAATATGTCATTTCCCCCTTTATTGCCATTACCTTCACAAAGGGACCGGGACTGACCCTGCGTTAGATCCGATCTTTGGAATGCAAATATCTTGTAGAACCTCATCAGTATTAGTTGCTGCTTAGAGTAGCATTTTACCAGTCATCAGTCGTAATGACTGCTAATTCGGCATCTACAGCCCTAATCGTATGTCGATTATAAGTTGTCTACATTTAGACTCATACTGGCATTTGTTGCAGCTGGGATTCCCTCATATATTTTCCTTTTAGACATCACTCAGGAACGCTTCTCTCAAACTAACAGATTTTGGGGAAGGCTCAATACCAACCAATCATGGGATTCATATAGGTAGAAAGTTTTCATTTCAATTTTCACAAAAGGAGATATATGTAAGTTCATCAATCTTGCGCATGGTATGGATGATGTAGCATATATACCCTCTTCAGAAGAGCAATGTTGTCAGATCGTCGCTCACTGGGGCAGGTCTCAAAGCTCCATCAGTAATAATCTTATGGACATTAGAACAGTTATGCTCAATTACTGGAACAACTTGAGTCTTGGCCCCTTGAGCCTAATTCATTTTGAGCAGTGACTCAGATCAACGATGGGAATGTGATGTCGTGAACAGCACCATGGTCTATGAAATTCCACTAGAGGGGGGGTGAATAGTGAAATATGATAATGATCGATAAAATAAAACAATTAAGCAATAAGGCACAACACATAAAACACATAATTTATACTTGTTCGGTCAGTATCCAGACCTACATCCAGTCCCCAAGCAAACCACTTGAGCTTTCCACTATAACATCCGAGTCACCGGATAAATAGTACAACACCCTCTTCCCCAGAGGTCTTCTTCTCTCAACAGAGAAGGACAACACCCTCTTTCACAGAGGTCTTCTTCTCTCAACAGAGAAGGGCAACACCCTCTTTCACAGAGGTCTACTTCTTTCAACAAAGAAGAAATACAGTGAATAACAGAGTTACAATACTTCCTATAGAACCTTCAGAATGATATGAATGCACGAATGAAGGATTCTCAGAATGTTCTGTTTGTCACTCAGAGGATACTCTTTGTCAAAGAGCTGGACTTGACTTTTTCTCTTTTCTTTCTTTCCTTTTTCTCTTTCTTTTTCAAGGCTCTCTTTTCAAATATCGAATAGAAATTTTTCTCGTTGTAAGCTCACACGTCTATTCCATTCCATGTTTGAATAGTTTATTTGAGTGTGTTTATATAGCTTTTTAAAAAGTAGTCGTTACATTTTTGGAATTGTAACTTTTTGAAATGTGAAATGTTATGTCATTTCAAAAATATCTTTTAGATAAATTCGAGAATGCCTTTTTCCATAAAAGTAGAATAGAGGGTACACTAGTCGTTGTAATATTTTAGGTAATACATATTTTATGTAAAAAGTCTATTTCTTACAATAGTACATTGAACGTTGGGTTGTAGTTTTGTCTTTATTCTAATTAATGATTTGAGGTACATTAGTACTTCTTTGCTTTAAATGAGTGTAAGTACAATGAGTGCTTTGAGATATTTATTTGTACATAGTCATGTCAAGTGTTTTCTTTATGTTGTGTATTTCAAAGTCTCCAGAGAGAATGAGGACCAAAAGAAGGTCGACATTCTTTGAGAAGGATATTAACAAGGATTTGTTACAGGAGGCATTTAATGCTATGTAAAGAGAATGATGACTTCAAGTAAGTCGACATTCTATGGTTATGAAAAAGTGACTAGAGTCCTTTCAAAAACATATTTTATTTGTTTTTCTTTTGTGTAGCCGATTTATGTTTTTGTCTTCTTCTTATTAAAAAACATTTCTTTAAAGAAGGTAACTAAAGTCCTTTTAAAACATATTTTATTTGTTTTTCTTTCGTAGTCGATTTTATGTTTTTGTCTTCTTCTTATATTAAAAATATTTCTTTAAAGAGGGAAACTAGAGTCTTTTCAAAAACATATTATATTTGTTTTTTCCATGTAGCCGATTTTATGTTTTTGTCTTTTTCCTACATTCATTTTTTCATGTTGTCTTGTATATAGTGTAAGGTACAATTATTACATGACAAAATATCTTTTTCATAAAAGGTTGTAAGAAGGTACAATTATTGGTTTTCAAAAAGGAGCTTTTTGAAACTATCGTATACTTTTATGATATAGTGTTTATGAATGAGTATGTAATATGCAATATGCAAGTTCCTGAAGGTTCTGTTACATATGACTCTAAAGAAGAAAAAAGTCTTCATCTTGAGGTAGCCGATTTCTTCATTTGAACTTTAGGAATGCATGGCTCATCAAGCTTTTTCTTCAAGGAATATGATTGTACCATAGTTGTACTTGAACAGGAAGTCTCCATCCTTATTGGGTGAGATATCCTTGCATCAAATACTCGTTAGATTTATGGCAAAACATATTCAGTCATAATATAACATTATTTCAAGAGGACATATTATCATATCATATAAAATCAAATGAGACAGTGTATCATATTATGTGACATCAAAACCGAGTTTCTCAACATTCTCCCCCTTTTTGATGATGACAAAATATGCTCCCCCTGTCAAAAAGACATTATGCATAGAAATAATAATATGATAAAAAAGTGAAATAATGTTTAAAGAGAGAATATTTCTCCAATAATGGAGACAGGTTTTCTCCCCCTTTGTCATGGACAAAAAGGAAGGGATCAGAGTAAAAGAGTTATTACAGACCAAATATTACAGTCCAAAAGTATTTAAAAGTTATTATAGATAAAAAAATGAGTTTATTTCGAAGGTGGAGGAGGTGAATGTGTTCGGTCGGCACGATTCCGCTTGCGAGTCTGCTGCAACAGGGCTTGATTACGAAGGATTCGATCCTGAGTTTGCTCGATATCCATCATAGCAGAAAAGTAATTGAAGGAGGATGTTGGATCTGCTTCATCAGAGTCGGGCATGTGCAGGGACCTTAGATTGAAGGTGGTTCCATCGAGGACTTGCGAGGGACGGAGGATGACTTCGTTGTGAAGTGGGACTTGGAAGTATTTGAGAATGGGAGTTATGAAACACCCAAAAAGAAGAGGCTCAAATTTCTGATAACGAATGAAAAGGTCAAAAAGAATGGATGACCAGTTTATCGGAAGAGAAGAAAAGATTGCGTAGATAAGAAGAGAGATTTTTCGAGGAACTAATCCCTGGCGGGGACGCTTGGGATAGATGTTGTGGAGAAGAATCTGGGCAAGTAGCTGAGCATGAGGTTGGAGATTCCTCATGTGCCACGGAAGTTGGTAGCAGTTGGTGCAGAGAAGTATTTTTCGAAGTAGCGATTGGTACTATGGTGTTAAGGTCGGTACCGGTGGTAGGTAGGTTTAGAATTCTACCTAGGTCGGAAGCATCGAAAATCATCAGCTGTCCTCGGACTTTGCTGGTGATTGAGGTCTGTTCATGATCAGTAGAGAAGTTGGTATAAAACAGTCGGACTAGTTCGGGATAATAGGCAGCTGGGTATGAAGATCCTATTAGAGGTTTGAGTTCAGGGAGATAGGTGTCTAAGTCAAAGAGCATGAAGTCGTCAAAGTTGACCAATTTACCTTCATGAATGGGGCGAGAGCATAGTGAGTTGTAAGTGTGAAACAAATCTGGATACCTTAGATCGGCTGCTGTAATCACATTGTTGGAGGAGGAAGAGGTCATTGCAAGAGTTTGTAAAAAAAAGAACTAAGGAGAGCGAGTTTGAAGAGGGTAATAGTGTGTAGGAGAATTGATAGATACGAGTGGAATTGGTATGGTATGAACCAATCCATTAAATAGAAGAATGACAATAATTTAGATATGTTTTGAATGACATTTGAAAGTGAGTGATTTTTAGAATTTAGTCAAATAAGGAAATCCGTGAGTAGTAAGTTAAGAGGCTTGTGAATGACAAATCAAATCAAGATTGGAGGATAGTGTATTATATTTGAGAAGAAGTCAAGGGGGAGATGGTTTTGAATTATTCTTTTATATGAGAGTTTTATCGAATTGTGAGTTTGTGTCATGTATGGAGTGACTTGATGTGTGATAAAGCCAAAAGAGTGAATTTTTCTATGGTTTTTTTTAAAGATTTTCGAGAAATGAGGTGAAATAATGGCCTAATAAAAACAAATATCCTTTTATAAGATGTTTTTACTTTATGGAGAGTATACGTGAAGAATGTGTTTGGAATAAGACAAATAGAGATGTGTGAGTGACATAAGATGAAGTTTTTCTTGAGGAAGTTTTTAATGAGTCTTGATTGGAGAGAAAGATATACAATATGAAAAAGGTCATGATTGCTAAAGACGATAATTGATTGAACATAGGCTATGATATAGTAGATGATATAGTAAAAAAAATTAGCAACAAAAATAGTAGATGATAAGTTGTATATTTTACGTGAAATGTAGCAACAAAAAGATCGATGGATAAATAATCAAATTTTGACCCAAGTTTTAGTATATTGAAAGGACAAAGAAAGAGATATATCATTTGAATATGAGGAATATACTATTTTGTTGATGATTGGCTAGCCTATCGTGAGAGAGAGGAGTGATAATGATGGAAAGAAGAAGATATTTTGATTAGACATAAAGTTGTTTTGAGAGAAACAATGAGAAACTCATGAAGAGAGATAGAGAGAGAGAGAGAGAGAGAGAGAGAAAGTGAGCAATGAAGGCCTACTAAAACAAGAAACAAGTGGGTGTTATTAAAATATAGTGCATGGGTTGAAGTGTAGAAGATTGTTATACGTATGAGGGGTTTTCACAAGAGGACAAAAGGTGATGAAAGGATGTTATGAGATGAGTGATATGAAGGAGTGTCATAATACTTATATTTAAAGAAGGTAGTACTCATGGGTATGCGTGGAGGAGGATAGGACAAAGTGTGATTATTAATGTGTACTTGAAAGGTGACAAAAATGAAAGACATAAAGAATGTGTTGTTATTCATAGAAGTTTTGGTTTGAGGAACAAGGTTTTGAAGAAATTCGATTGAAGGAGTTCATAGTTTCTTTAGGAAAATAGTAAAGGAGTCAAAGTTATGAATGGAGATTCAAATCGTATGTGTGAGAGAGAGAAAAGTAACTAAAGTAACTATATAGTAAAGAGAAAATCAAGTTATGAGAAACAATAATTCTGAAAGTGACGTAAAAGATGATATGACAAGAGGTAGAATGTACTTTGACATGAAGTTTCAACTTTTAAGGCAATGTGTGGTGTTCGAGACCCTTAGAAATGATTCTTTTGTAAAAATAAAATAATAAAAAAAAAATTGAAAAATGAAGACACGAAAATTTTTAAAGTCCTTTTATTATCCTTATTAAGATGAATTTAGTAAATATTATGAACTCGAGTGAACTCAATATTTTATATATCATTCAATTTACATATACCTAGTTCTCTTCTTATTCTTATAAAATCTTCATTTTTTAAAGGTTTAGTAAAGATGTCTGCTAGTTGTTTATCTGTGGGTATAAATTCTAGTTTAATTATATTATTTAAGACTTGTTCTCTTAGAAAGTGATGTCTAATTTGAATGTGTTTAGTTCGAGAATGTAAAACAGGATTTTTGGAAAGGTTTATAGCACTTGTGTTATCACATAAAATAGTTGTATTTTCGAATTTTAAACCAAAATCTTTCAAAGTTTGTTTCATCCAGATGACTTGTGTACAGGCTAGGCTAGCAGCAATGTATTCGGCTTCAGTAGTTGATAAGGATACACAATTTTGTTTCTTACTGAACCATGATACTAGTGAGTGCCCTAGCATATGACATGTTCCACTTGTGCTTTTTCTGTCAGATTTACTTCCAGCAAAGTCAGCATCGTTGTATGAGATTAGATCAAATGTAGAGGATTTTGAATAGAATAATCCAAAATCAACTGTGTCTTTTAAATATCTCATTATTCTTTTAACAGCTTTAAGATGTGATTCTTTTGGATTTGACTGAAATCTAGCACACAAGCAAACACTAAACATAATATCTGGACGGCTAGCAGTTAAATAAAGAAGTGATCCTATCATACCTCGGTATACCTTTGTATCAACAGACTTACCATCTTCATCTTTGTCCAAAACAGTAGTAGTGCTCATAGGAGTAGATTTTGAAGCAGTTGAGTTCATGTTGAACCTCTTCAGAAGTTCACGAGCATACTTACATTGATTGATGAAAACTCCATCCTTGGTTTGCTTGATATGCAGTCCAAGAAAGTAGGTGAGTTCTCCCATCATGCTCATTTCAAATTCTTTCTGCATGGACTTAGAAAAATCTTCACAAAGAGTGCTGTTAGAAGATCCAAAGATGATGTCGTCGACATATATTTGAACAATTAAGGTATGATTATTCACTACTTTAACAAATAATGTAGAATCTGCTTTGCCAACAGAAAAACCAGTTTTTAATAAAAAAGTTTTAAGCCTATCATACCAAGCACGAGGTGCTTGTTTTAAACCATATAAAGCACGTTTGAGTTTAAAAACATGATCTGGGTATTGTTCATTTTCAAATCCTGGAGGTTGTTTTACATAAACTTCTTCATTTATAAAACCATTTAAGAAAGCACTTTTAACATCCATTTGATATAATTTGAAATTCATATAGCTTGCATATGCTAAGAGCATTCTAATAGATTCAAGTCTAGCAACAGGAGCAAATGTTTTATCAAAATCAATACCTTCCTCCTGGTTGTATCCTTGAGCTACTAGTCTGGCCTTGTTTCTTATAACATTACCTGCTTTGTCTAGCTTGTTTCTGAAGATCCATCTTGTCCCAATGATTGGATGATCCTTTGGTCTAGGTACAAGATCCCAAACATCATTTCTTTGGAATTGATTCAGTTCTTCAGTCATGGCTAGCATCCAGAACTCATCAATGATGGCTTCATCAATCTTCTTTGGTTCAAGTTGAGAAATGAATGCCATGTTTGCAATCCGTTCTAGCTGAGCACTAGTTTGAACCCCCTTTGTTAGTTCTCCTAAAATCTGCTTTTGAGGATGATCTTTGATATCGACAAAGGTTCTTTGATGATCATCTTCATTAGACTTAGCTGTGTTATCTAAAAATAAATCTGTACTTTCAACATCATCATCATTAGTTTGTATATGAACAGATTGATCAATAGATTCACAAAAACTAACATGCATAGATTCTTCAATAGTATTATGACTCTTATTGAAAACTCGGTATGCTTTACTATGACTTGAATATCCTAAGAATATGCCTTCAACAGATTTAGCATCAAACTTATCTAGGCTATCTTTTGTGTTTAGGATAAAGCATTTACATCCAAAGACTTTGAAATAGTCTATTCTTGGAGTTTTGTCATAGAATAGTTCATAGGGAGTTTTATTTAATAAGGGTCTAATGAGAACTCTATTTGTTATGTAGCATGCAGTATTAACAGCTTCTGCCCAAAAAGATTTTGCAAGATTATTGTGTTGGAGCATAGTCCTGGCAGATTCCTGAAGGGTTCTATTCTTTCTTTCTACTACACCATTTTGAGGTGCAGCTCTAGGAAAGACAAAGTTATGAGAAATACCATGCAAGTTACAAAATTTTTCAAAAAGTTCATTTTCAAATTCTCCTCCATGGTCACTACGGATTTTAACAATAGAACAAGATTTTTCGTTTTGTAATTTTTTACATAAGATTTCAAATTGACAAAACGTGTCACTTTTGTTTTTCAAAAATATTACCCAAGTAAATCTTGAGTAGTCATCTACAATAACAAAAACGTATTTATTGTGATTATGACTAGCTACTCTAGAAGGACCAAAAAGATCCAGGTGGAGAAGCTCTAAAGGTCTCTTACTTGAAATAATATTTTTTTATTTGAAAGATGATTTTGATAATTTTCCTAATTGACATGCATCACAAAAGTAATCCTTTTTAAAAGAAATTTTGGGTAACCCACGTACTAACTTATTTTTAGCTAATTTAGACATGTATTTAGAATTCACATGACCCATTCTTAAGTGCCATAAATGTTGAGAGTCATTATTAGCTATAAGACAATGTTCTGTGATGTTTTCTAGGTATAGTTCATATATATTATTCTTTCTTATACCTTTTAAGATGATGTTTTCATTGGTGTCTGCTATGAGGCATGCATCATGATTAAAGCTAACATTATAACTTGTGTCACACATTTGACTGATACTTAGTAGGTTATGTTTTAAGCCTTTAACGAGGAGAATGTCTTTAATAAGAGGTTTATCTATGTTACCAATATTTCCAATACCAATTATCAAACCTTTGTTGTTATCTCCAAAGGTGACAGTTCCTCCTTCTTTATGATGAAGAACAGCAAAAAGGTCTGGATGTCCTGACATGTGCTTTGAACATCCACTATCTAGTATCCATCTGTTCTTCTTCTTTGGAGCCTGCAAAACATTAAGTAAATCTCCTTTTTGGTACCCAATCGGGTCCTTTTTTGTTAGACTTTGGAACCCATATCCATTTGGATTTGAGTTTGTCTATATCTTTAGAGGAGTTAAAAAGATTATCATTATAATACTCCTTATTTGGTTCAGATGAACTTTTCACAAACGTGGTCTTTTGATTCATACAAGAAGGTTTTTTGAAATGAGAGTAGCCAATACCATTCTTGTAAAAACAGACCTTCTGAGAGGATAAGAGTTTATCCAAGTTCTCTTTACCTTTAGTAAACTTGAAAACCGTTTTCATGAGGTTTTCAGTTTTACTTTTTAGCTCTGAAATTTCTACTTGCATATTTTTAGTTTTGGAGCTAGTAGAAGAAATTTCAGACATAAGCATAAGACTTTCCTTTTTCAACTCAAAATTTTCACTGCTGAGTTTTTCATTCTCTTGGGAAAGCTTTAAATTTTCAGATTTTAAATCTTTATTTTTGAAACTCAATTTTCTAGATTCTTCAAATAGTTCTTGAAAAGCATCTAGAAGTTCTTTAAAGGAAAAATCAGAGATTTCACTTACCGAACTTTCGTTTGCCATGAAGCACATATTTGCAGTTTCGGCTTCATCATCACTTGACTCTTCACTAGTGGATGGTTCTGAATCATCCCATTGAGCATGCAGAGCCTTTTTCTTGAAGAACCTCTTCTTTGGTTCCTCAGTCTTGGACTTTCTTTTGAGAAGGGGACAGTCACATTTTAAGTGACCTGGCTTATTACACTGAAAGCACATGGGATCTTCTTTAGGATCTTTTCTTTCCTTGTGCCTGTTTGGAAGCCGGTTCCTTCTCATGAAGCGCTGAAATTTTCTGGTAAGTAGCGCAATTTCTGATTCTTTATCTGAGTCTTCATTCTCAGATTGGGCTGGGAAAGCTAGAGTTTTCTTTACTGGTTGCTCTTCTTCCCTTCTTTCTTTCATGTGGACTTCATAGGCCATAAGATTGCCTATTAAGTCGTCCAAAGTAAGCTTAGATAAATCTTGAGCTTCTTCAATAGCAGTAGTCTTTTTCTCCCAATCAGTTGTGAGAGATCTCAAGATTTTCTTCACCTTTTCAGTCTGGGAATATGTTACACCCAGAGATTTCAGATCGTTGGTGATGTTGGTGAATCTGGTAAACATCTCTGTGATGAGTTCATCTTTGTTCATTTTGAACAACTCATATTTTCTAACAAGAGATAAAATTTTGGCTTCTTTCACTTTGTTGGTTCCTTCATAAATAACTTCCAAAGAATGCCAAATATCATATGCAGATTCACATATAGATATTCTATTGAATTCGTTTTGATCAATGACACAATATAAGGCATTCATAGCCTTTGCATTTAGGTTTGCCATTTTCTTTTCTTCATCAGACCATAAGCTATAGTCTGCGGATGGAGATGTGTATGGATGCTCAACAATTTTCCATACAGCAAAATCTATGGATTTGAGAAATATATCCATTCTGCACTTCCAGTATCCATAGTTGGAGCCATTAAAGAAAGGAGGACGAGATGTGTGTTGACCTTCAATATCACGAGCATAGGAAGTAGATGCCATTTGTGCTGGAAGACTTGTTACGTCGAAACCAGCAAACCTGCTCTGATACCAAATGAAATTCCACTAGAGGGGGGGTGAATAGTGAAATATGATAATGATCGATAAAATAAAACAATTAAACAATAAGGCACAACACATAAAACACAGAATTTATACTGGTTCGGTCAGTATCCAGAACTACATCCAGTCCCCAAGCAAACCACTTGAGCTTTCCACTATAACATCCGAGTCACCGGATAAATAGTACAACACCCTCTTCCCCAGAGGTCTTCTTCTCTCAACAGAGAAGGACAACACCCTCTTTCACAGAGGTCTTCTTCTCTCAACAGAGAAGGGCAACACCCTCTTTCACAGAGGTCTACTTCTTTCAACAAAGAAGAAATACAGTGAATAACAGAGTTACAATACTTCCTATAGAACCTTCAGAATGATATGAATGCACGAATGAAGGATTCTCAGAATGTTTTGTTTGTCACTCAGAGGATACTCTTTGTCAAAGAGCTGGACTTGACTTTTTCTCTTTTCTTTCTTTCCTTTTTCTCTTTCTTTTTCAAGGCTCTTTTTTCAAATATCGAATAGAAATTTTTCTCGTTGTAAGCTCACACGTCTATTCCATTCCATGTTTGAATAGTTTATTTGAGTGTGTTTATATAGCTTTTTAAAAAGTAGTCGTTACATTTTTGGAATTGTAACTTTTTGAAATGTGAAATGTTATGTCATTTCAAAAATATCTTTTAGATAAATTCGAGAATGCCTTTTTCCATAAAAGTAGAATAGAGGGTACACTAGTCGTTGTAATATTTTAGGTAATACATATTTTATGTAAAAAGTCTATTTCTTACAATAGTACATTGAACGTTGGGTTGTAGTTTTGTCTTTATTCTAATTAATGATTTGAGGTACATTAGTACTTCTTTGCTTTAAATGAGTATAAGTACAATGAGTGCTTTGAGATATTTATTTGTACATAGTCATGTCAAGTGTTTTCTTTATGTTGTGTATTTCAAAGTCTCCAGAGAGAATGAGGACCAAAAGAAGGTCGACATTCTTTGAGAAGGATATTAACAAGGATTTGTTACAGGAGGCATTTAATGCTATGTAAAGAGAATGATGACTTCAAGTAAGTCGACATTCTATGGTTATGAAAAAGTGACTAGAGTCCTTTCAAAAACATATTTTATTTGTTTTTCTTTTGTGTAGCCGATTTATGTTTTTGTCTTCTTCTTATTAAAAAACATTTCTTTAAAGAAGGTAACTAAAGTCCTTTTAAAACATATTTTATTTGTTTTTCTTTCGTAGTCGATTTTATGTTTTTGTCTTCTTCTTATATTAAAAATATTTCTTTAAAGAGGGAAACTAGAGTCTTTTCAAAAACATATTATATTTGTTTTTTCCATGTAGCCGATTTTATGTTTTTGTCTTTTTCCTACATTCATTTTTTCATGTTGTCTTGTATATAGTGTAAGGTACAATTATTACATGACAAAATATCTTTTTCATAAAAGGTTGTAAGAAGGTACAATTATTGGTTTTCAAAAAGGAGCTTTTTGAAACTATCGTATACTTTTATGATATAGTGTTTATGAATGAGTATGTAATATGCAATATGCAAGTTCCTGAAGGTTCTGTTACATATGACTCTAAATAAGAAAAAAGTCTTCATCTTGAGGTAGCCGATTTCTTCATTTGAACTTTAGGAATGCATGGCTCATCAAGTTTTTTCTTCAAGGAGTATGATTGTACCATAGTTGTACTTGAACAGGAAGTCTCCATCCTTATTGGGTGAGATATCCTTGCATCAAATACTTGTTAGATTTATGGCAAAACATATTCAGTCATAATATAACATTATTTCAAGAGGACATATTATCATATCGTATAAAATCAAATGAGACAGTGTATCATATTATGTGACATCAAAACAGAGTTTCTCAACAGTCTATGCAAGGGATGTTAGTTATGAACTAGGAAATGACTTCCATATTTCTTTTCCAAGGAATACTAGATTCTCCTGGGCGTTGATTGGATGGATAATATTCACAGCATAAGGTATGACAGGTAGTAATCAGTTGCACACCACTGTACACATAACTTACTCATTTCCCTCACAAATGCATAATACATTATATTCATTCTCTTGTATATAGATAGCCTATATATATATATATATATATATATATATATTTTACCTGAGCATATTGTTTCATATATATATATTCCTGCATATTCTCCCTTATTTTTTTTTATTTATGTCATTAATATTTAATGTATATGGTTTCCTTGCTGCAAGTATAACACAATACCCATCTCCATCTCCAGTCCTCTCACCATGCGTCGGCCAATTACATGATTTTGATATTCACAAAACTCCCAGCTCTCAGAATTACCAAATCTATATATTTTCAGAGGACTCTTGAGGTCTAAAAAAAAAAAGGGGGTCAGTGGAGCATTAGCAGAATAAGTTTTATTGAGAAGAAGCTTTTTACTTGCATAATTAGATTGATATCGTACTTGATGCAATCACCTATTCAGCTCTTATGCAGGGTTTGTATGAGCCACTGAGAAGGAATGAAACTCATGGTTCCTTTGAGAAGATGTTAGGTGAAAATTTGCTTCCTGATCATGTTTATGATGTTAACTACTTTAAAGAGGGCAATGTAATGTGCGCTCTACATCTTCACGATGAAGTATTTCAGAAAGAAACACTGTCCTGATATTTATATCTTCCCTGTGGACATACCAGCTGAGCTTACTCATTAGGTTTATCTGCTATGGACTCTCCGTAGCTTTATTCACCTTACCTGTATCATACTTCTCCATTACTATCTCATTAATGCCTTGCTTTTTCCATTATATTCTCAGCCCTATAAATCCTTGTCATTATCTATCGCAGTCCCATTTCCTTAAGTACTTACCACGCCTGTTATTCCATGCATATACCCCTATAGCCCAGCCAACAATTAGGATCCTTCTGCTCTCATATCCGTTGCAGGTCCACTATCCCTGTCACACGTGTATATGCACTTCTCTACAACACCTACCTTGCTGCCATTGCTTAGCAAAGAGTCTGTCACTGCACTAACCCTACACATCTCCAACAACCTATCCTATTCCACTACCATCGGTGTCAGTTGCTGTATTCTCCAGCTCCTGCCTACATTCCTAGCAATGTAAGTTGTAGCTGTGATTTCCCTAAAGTCCACAGATGCTGAATGTCTTATTTTCACAAATTAAGTACCACAGAAGTTCCAACTGCTACCTGGCCATCGTCAATCATCAGTTTTCTCAGTCTCTAGCACATTCTTGATTTCAGAACAGGCCATTGCAACATGGACATATTCAGTAAAATATCATAAAGGGGTAAATTACTCAAGGTTAAGAAGTCATATGGGTCAGTCCTCTGGAAGTGTAAATCAAAGCCTTGTTCAATGTTGTACAGACATCACAGAATTTTCAGATGATGTCCAATATGACAACTGCAATTTCGTTACAGCTATCTCTTCAAAAGAGGCGGGGCAAACTTCAGGTTCACAGTTTAATTGGAGATCAATTTCATCTCCATCTACATCTTCTTCCTTCAACAATATAACCACATTTCCCTTTACCATCAGCATATGCACTCATTTCCAACCCAATTTTCATCTTTCTTATTTTACAAGATATTACATGTGGCATTTCCCATCCTTCTCATCATCCATATCTTTTTTATTTCCGTATGATATATATATGATTTTCCTTCTCTTTTCAATACTAACCCGTTTGTTTTGCAGGAAATATGTGGATAAAGTTCTTATTTAAAGTTGTAAATTTAATTTTATGAGTTGTAATAGCTAGACTTTAATGAGAATTTACATTTTCCTGTCTTAGGTAGAATGAATGAGCATTATAGAATGCCATGAATTGTTTATTCCATGCACTTTTCCTTTATTTCACAAAATCCCCACAATGGTGAAACACGAATGGCACATGCACCATTTCGTAAGAGGTAAGTTAATTCTAAGTTGACGATTTACATCAACGGCCATAGTCGGGGTGTGAACAAAACTTAGAATTCTCATCTTTTACGAAATAACACTGGATCCACACTAGATCCACTTTCAAAATTCATCATATTTTCTCAAAATATTTTCTTTCTTTTATCAGAATCTAACTTAGGATTAACTCAAAACATATACCAATGGCCATAGTCAGGGTATATTGAGAGTTAATTCCATTTTAAATTCTATAAAAGCACTAAAATGTATTTTATTCTTCTTTTGAATTTAAATATAGATTATCATATAATACATTCAATGACCATATTCAAGGATGTATTATATTTTTAATCTTATTTTAATTCATTTAAAGAATGAAATAGCTTTTCAAATTCCAATTTCAAACTTATTCAAATTCAATCATCATATAGGATAGAATTGCATCATTTTTTAAAAAAAATTCCTTTTCAAAAACTCAAGTGATTTTGAACCTCTTTCTTCAAATTTCTATTTCAAATCCCAAATCTATCTCAATTTCAAAGTCCAAATCTCACTTTGGAATCATTTCATATTCAAACTTCAAAATTCCAACTCAATTCAAAATTCAATTTCAAAGTTCAATTTAACTTTGAAGTTATCTTCTGATCAAGTCTTCAATCAAGGTTTGGATTGGAATCTAAAATTTTGGGTTTCTAAAAACCCAGATCCATCTTTAAAAGTCCTATTTGGACTTCTCAAAACCCAAATCCAAGGACAAATCCCAGTCTCAAACTTGGATCCAGATTTTCAAGTATAAACTTCATTCCACTTTGGATCTCCCATCACAGATCCAAAATTCCATTTTAGGATCCAGATCCTCATTCTACCTTGGATCTCAGATTCAGATCCAAATTCCAATTCCTAGGATCCAGAATCCAATTCTACTTTGGATCTCAGACTTCAAATCCAAATCCATTCTAGGATTCAGAACACAATCCTACTTTGGATCTCAGATTTCAGATCCAAAATTCCACCTAGGATTCAGATCCCCATCCTATATTGGATCTCAGATTACAGATCCAAACCCATTTTTAGGATCCAGAATCCAAATTCTACTTTGGATCTCAGACTTCAGATCCAAATTCCATTCTAAGATCCAAAACCCAATCCTACATTGGATCTCAGACTTCAGATCCAAATCCATTCTAGGATCTAGAATCCAATTCTACTTTGGGTCTCAGACTTCAGATCCAATTCCATCTTGGGATCCAGAGTCCAACCCTATCTTGGATCTCAGATTTCGGATCAAAATACCATCTTGGATTCCAAACCTTGGATCCAATTCCATTCAAAATTCCAAAATCCAAATTTCACTTTAATTCCAACTCTTAAAATAAATTCCATTTCATTCTAGATTTCAAACCAAGTTCTCATTTCAGATCCTAAATTCAAAGCTCAAACTTTGAACTCTATTCAGAATCCAGATCTTGGATTCGGATTACATCTTGAAATTCCAAATCAATTCCATTTCCCAAATTTTATTTAGATTTCCCAATTCTATCTTTTTCTTCTGATTCAATTCCATTTTTCATTTCTATTCTGATTCAAAGTCCATTTATGACTTTGAAAATTTCCTTCATTCTCTTTTTTTCAAGACTTTAAGATCAATTTCCAAATTCCAGATTTATTTTCCCAAGCTCCTGATTATTCTAAAAACCTAGAACTTTAATCTTAAGTTCTAAGTTAGAAAACATTTCTTCACTTTATCGGATTCACTTGGGATTTCTTCAAAATATTTTCAAAAAGAGCATACATCTTTGCATTTGCACAAGCATGATTCATTGTGCATTTTAGACTTGGATAAATACTTAGATAATTTCTTAGCAAAGCAAAAGGCATTAATTCGACCCTTGGTTCGATTACCCCTGGTAAAGGCGCCAGGAACGGTCGAACCTCGTACCGACGAGCGGATCCCGTCTCCCAGTTTTCCCGCAAATATTTCAAAAATGGAGGCGAGTTATTTTAAAAATTTTCAAAATCAAGGTCAAGTGAGACCCGCAAAAGAATTCCTCTCCTCTTCTCTTCTTTCTTTTTCTCTTCTCTCTTTCTTTCTGTCTTTTTATCTTTCTCCCTTCAAAAAGGAGAAAAATAAGAGGTTGGAAAGGAAAAGAGAAGGAAGAGAGAGAATATTACGAGAGGAAAAATTTTGCGATGATCACAAGATGGTAGGTGCTGTGGATGGAGCTGGTTAGGGTGTGAATACATAGGTGCAACGAAGGGTAAGGTGTTGTAGCTGTAGCTGTGATGTACAGGGTATAGGTGATGATGCTGAAGGTGTAGATGATACTAAACTCACATTCATGAAATAAGCACCCGATTACGGCTTTCCTTTTCCAAGACAATTAAAACTACACTATGTACAATCAAAATTTTAATGAAGTATCTATGCTAAAATACTAAGCTTGACCAAATAAGTCGATTGAAGATCTATGCAACTTTGATGATGGGTTGTATTAGCCATATTAAAGGCTTGATGCCGATGATCCATTACTTTTGCCATTGCAAGATTGCTGAAAATTAGCACCTGCTACACCTATTTCAAATCTTTATCCTTACAGCCAAGGCACAACCAATTTTCAGATGGATTATCACACCTAAAATAACAGTGATCCATCTGGAGCAAGAAGAATGAGGGGATGGATCGATGATGATGATATGCTGGTGTGAATAATCGGATGTCGTGAACAATTTAATTTCAGTGAAGCAGAAATGTAGTCAAAATAAATAGAGTTCATAAACAAAAATGATCAAATGCTATCAAAACTAGGAATCAGATGCAACAGATAATCAAAGAGGAAATGTGAAACTCAGATGTAAGTATGGCAATCTAAGATAAATTGAAAAATCAGAATGAAAAACAAGGAAATGAAAGGTAAACAAGACGTCAAAGTGCAAAGTGGAGCAGGTAATGCTGGTTAAAATTTCACTACTCGGGCCAGCCTGTTAAAGCACTGAAATGCATTGATTAAGGCAAAACCTCATAAACATTGGCGATAGGCTAATGAAAACTAAATTTTAAATCTGCAAACATGCTAAAACACAGATGAACTAGCTAGCTCAATACAATATAAAGCCTTACACAAACGTACGATATGGGATATACATAGTGAAGGTGGACATATGATATCAGAAGTAAAATTTTGGGTCCACATCAACAGAGGCAACTCTTATACTCAAAAGAGGATTGCCGTGATGCTAGTGGATGCCAAGGGTATGATGCAGATGAAACCTGATGCAGAGGGAGGATCAATGCATGATTTGAAACTGAAATAAAATATGCAGATATAAGGGAGATAAATGACATAGTAAAAACATCTATAGGAAACCTGCTGGAAGCAAGCATGAGATGGATGCCTGTGATATGCATATGATAATCAGTGAATTAGCTAAAAATGCAGGTGGTTTTGCAGAGAATCGACGATGAAACAAAAAATTTGTGTGTGAAATGCAACGATTCGGCCACAATGGAAATAGGTTCATCCAGAGTCATCGCAGAGAATGGGGCACATTGATGAAGACACTACACGAAACAGACGTTGAAACCAAAGCATGTGTTTATGCTACAACAAAGCATAAACACATGCTTACAGCGAGCTTTCAAGATATATATATATATATATATATATATATATATATATATATATATATATATATATATATATTTATGCTACAACCAGGCGTAAACATCTGTTATACGTGATGCATAAAAGGAAAATCAATTAAAATCAGTAAAGGAACACAAAAAATAACAATGATGAATAGAATTAGCGACAAATCAAAAGGGATTTACAGAAATGAACAACAAATTAAAGGTTCAAAGAAATGGAAAACACATACTCATGCTATAGCAAGGCATGTTCATGTATTATAATGAAAATTCAATGGAATTCAAAACAAGGTTGGAATGACAATGCACAGTGAAAATAAGAAATCGAAAACCAAAGAAATTTAGAACAAAAGAAAGAAGATGTTGGAATCTGAGAATTCCATTGATGTTGCACATCATATGTGGATTGGTATTTGCTATATGGAAACCGATACCACAGTGGTGCTCTAATGGGGCCGATTAAACATAAAAACTAAAAAAAAAGAAATCAAAAGTAACAAAGAGAAAAGGGGAGAGGCTCTTACCGGATTGCTGGAGCTTCAGAAGATCGTTCCTTCAGTCGCTTGAAAGGAGAACAGAGGAAGAAAGAAAAGGAAGAAGTATAGGGATCGAGAGGAAGAAGGAGATAATGAGGAATCAGAGAAGAGGGAAAGAAGGGAAGTAGAGGACTCGATGGTGGGGTGGAAACGGATGGCTTCATCGACTCTTCGGCTTTGGTTTTATAACTGAAGGCCGTTAGAGGCTTTTCAAAGGGAGTCTCTCATCTTTTAAACAAATTCAGAAACAAGGTTTTTGAAAAGTGGTCTTTTTCAAAACGATGGTTCTCTTTACAAAGTTTTTTTCAGAAAGGGGATTTAAACTAATATATATATATATATATATATATATATATATATATATATATATATATATATATATATATATATATATTTGAAATCTTTTTATATCTTTTTGAAAGAAATTCTAAAGACACGAGGGAAAACTCAAGGATTTTTAAAAGATGGGATCCAGACGAGGTTTTTGAAATGTTTTTTTAAATTATTGGTTTTAAAATTTAAAGATTTTCTGAAATGAAGCTTTTGGGAAAATACATGGTTAATTTCAGAAATTGGGTTTTAGAACGGGTCTGGATCCGAGATTTTGAGAGAATATTGGGTTTGGATCTCAAATTGAGATTGGACCAAGATAAAATATCTGAGAAAATACAAAGAATTACATTTTTTGATTTTTTTTAAAAAATAAAAGATCCGAACTCAGAATCAGATTCGGATATTAGATCTGGATCTGAAGTTGGGTCAAATATGGAATTTGGGATTGAATTTTGTATCTTCAATTAGTAAATCCGAGAAATAAATGAAATTTTAATCAGAAGTTGACCCGATTATTCAGAAGATGGAGGTCAGGAGCAAAAAGGGAATTTTTTGATTTTTTTGGAAAAATTGGGGTGTTCACAGATGCCCCTCTTTGCTGCTAAGCCGGTTGAAAGCCGAGCTTAGTGGCAAAGAGAACACACCAAATTTTAAAAATGCCTCAGTCTGAAATAGGTGTGGAAGAATTGTTTTGTGAAATATCATTCTCAGTTTTAGCACCTTGTCCTAAATGGATGTAGAATGACGAAATCCTCGAAAATGAGATAATTGGATAGAAGGAAATAAGAAAATCGTGATGGGACTTTGGGATGAAGATCCCGAGAAAAATGAAGATTTTGAACGGATGAAGGTCTCATGGGTGAGACAAAATAAACCTTTTGGAAAGACTCAGGTTTAGCCCTTAACCTGGATGGGACAAAGATATTTCAAAATGAATTTCAGGTTTAGCCCTTACCTGAATGGGGACAAAAAATATTTCAAAATGAATTTTCAGATTTAGCCCTTACCTGAATGGGACAAAAATATTTCAAAATGAATTTTCAGGTTTAGCCCTTACCTGAATGGGGACAAAAAATATATTGAAAGCTACGATGGGACATTTTTGAAAAAGACCTCGTGAGGCGAGGCTCAAGTATAATCCTTACCTGAATGGATATGAAAAATATGGATTCTTTGTCAAGATGGGGAAAAACCATGATGGGACTAGAAGAGATATCTCACCAAGATGAGGCAACTCTTTTTTTCATAAACCATGCTAGGTTACATCAAAATAGACATCGAGTATTTATTTCATTTTTAGATAACTAGAGAAATTTGCCAATAAGGTAGAATTTGTAATTGATTCAAAATGCTTAAAAATGTGCACATGTGTGCAACAAATATTCCCTCTTTTATCTAGAGTATTTCCTTCAAAATGAGGTTAACTCCCTGGATTCAAGAGTCAAACTCAAATTTTAGCGCTGTTGATTTTCTTCAAGGAAGCTATCCATTTCCATGACATGAAAAGAAAATAAATACTCTTAGTTTCATAAAAGCAAGTAGTGGAAGAATATTGATAACAGAATTTTGCATGAGAAAAGATGATTCTAGGCAGTTTTGGCAATTTGATATATAAGATATACTTTTTGCACCTTTTGAGACATAAAATGAATTTTTTTGTTGGGGTTTGGTGAGAATTTCATCGCATCAACCTTCAATTTGGAGATGTTCTGATTTTCTCTAGAAGAACACTTCACACACTCCTTTAACTTGGAGGTGATCAGGGTCTTCCTTGTCCCCAGAAACTGATAAAGATGTCTCTTTTGATTGAAATCTTTTGATAGTATGAATCAAATATCTTTGAGGGTTTGTCGGGAGGTTCATCGCATCAACCTTTAACTTGGCTATGATTTGAACTTTTCTTGGAAGGATACGTCACAAACTCCTTCAACTTGGAGATGTTTCGAATCTTCTTTGGCCCCAGGGGTCTAACTCGCATATCAGTCTTCAACTTGACGATAGTTGAGAGATCCCTCTTGCAGACAGTCAATTATACTTGCTTTACTAGGAACTTGAGAGGATTCTTTATTTCTCAGAATATTTCTATTGTTTTTCTTGCCAGAAGAAACATCTTTTAAAATTCACCATAGCTATGATCAATAACAATTCGCTTCTGGCTTTTCAACATCATCAAAATTTCTTCACTAATCATACCAAGGATATTTCTTTCAGCCTTTTGGTTGATCAACAGGGAAAAAGTTTTGAATTTTGCTCTTTTTTCAGCAAGCTTCACCTTTTTGAAAAGAAATACTAGAGGTAGGTAATATGAGGTGATTCTTTTGTGTAATAAAATATTAAAATCAACAAATGTTTTTAGCAAGTTGGCAAAATATTCGAGAATCCTTTGTGAAATAATCACTCAATATCAATTTTGATGCGACCTTGGGTTGAAAATTAGACTTTGGAAAATCTCGACCAGTAAAACCGGATTTTGAAAGACTGACCAACGAAAGTTGGAACTTTTGATTTACTAACCAGTGAAAAACTGGAACCTTTTATTTAATGACCAACGAAAGCTAAAACCTTTGATTTAACGACTAGTTGAAAAACTGGAACCTTTGAAAAGACTGACTAGCGAGAGCTGAAACTTTTGACTTGCCGACCAGTGAAAAACTAGAACCTTTTATTTAACGACAAGCGAAAGTTGGGACCTTTGATTTAACGACCAGTTGAAAAACTGGAACGTTTGAAAAGACTGACCAGTGAGAGCTAGAACTTTTGACTTGCCGACTAGTGAAAAACTGGAGCCTTTTATTTAACGACCAGCAAAAGCTGAAACCTTTGATTTAACTATCAGTTGAAAAACTGGAACCTTTGAAAAGATTGACCAGCAAGAGCTGGAACTTTTGACTTATCGACCAGTGAAAAACTGGAACCTTTTATTTAACGACCAACGAAAGTTGAAACCTTTAATTTAACGACCAACAAAAGTTGGGACTTTTGATTTAATGACCAGTGAAAACTGGGACCTTTGATTTAATGACCAACGAAAGAGCTGGGACCTTTGATTTAACAACCAGTGAAAACTGAGACCTTTGATTTAATGACCAGCGAAAGAGCTAGGACCTTTGATTTAACGACTAGTGAAAACTGGGACCTTTGATTTAATGACTAGCGAGATAGCTGGGACCTTTGATTTAATGACCAACGAAAGTTGGAACCTTTGATTTACTGACCAGCGAAAGAGCTGGGACCTTTGATTTAATGACCTGCGAAGGAGCTAGTACATTTGATTTAACGACCAAAAAAAGTTGGGACCTTTGATTTAACGACCAACAAAAGTTGGAGCCTTTGATTTACTGACCAGCTAAAGAGCTGGGACCTTTGATTTAACGGCCAACAAAAGTTGGGACCTTTGATTTACTGACCAGCGAAAGAGCTAGAACCTTTGATTTAACGATCAACAAAAGTTGAAACCTTTGATTTACTGACCAACGAAAGAGCTGGGACCTTTGATTTAACGACTAATAAATGTTGGGACCTTTGATTTACTGACCAGTGAAAGAGCTGGGACCTTTGATTTAATGACCAACAAAAGTTGGGACCTTTGATTTAATGACCAATAAAAGTTGAAACCTTTGATTTAATGACCAACGAAAGTTGGAACCTTTGATTTAATGACCAGCGAAAGAGTTGGGACCTTTGATTTATCGACCAACAAAAGTTGGGACCTTTGATTTACTGACCAGCGAAAGAGCTGGGACCTTTGATTTAACGACCAACAAAAGTTGGGACCTTTGATTTAATAACCAACGAAAGTTGGATCCTTTGATTTAATGACCAACGAAAGTTGGAACCTTTGATTTAACGACCATCGAAAGAGCTGGGACCTTTTATTTAATGACTAGCGAAGGAGCTGAGACCTTTGATTTAACGACCAACGAAAGTAGGAACCTTTGATTTACTGACCAGCAAAAGAGTTGGGACCTTTGATTTAATGACCAACAAAAGTTGGGATCTTTGATTTAATGACAAGCGAAGGAGCTGGGACCTTTGATTTAATGATCAACGAAAGTTGAAACCTTTGATTTAATGACCAACAAAAGTTGGAACCTTTGATTTAACGACCAGCGAAAGAGCTGGGACCTTTGATTTAACGACCAACAAAAGTCGAAACCTTTGATTTAACGGCCAGTGACAAACTGAAACCTTTGATTTAATGACATGCAAAAGAGTTGGGACCTTTAATTTAACGACCAGTGAAAACTGGGACCTTTGATTTAACGACCAGTGAAAACTGAGACCTTTGATTTAACGACCAGTGAAAACTGGGACCTTTGATTTACTGACCAGCGAGAGAGCTGGGACCTTTGATTTACTGACCAGCAAGAGAGTTGGGACCTTTGATTTACTGATCAGCAAGAGAGATAGGACCTTTGATTTACTATAGACTATTATAATTGAATATATGTGGTCCATTTTCAGGAGTATCCCCTTATCCTGAATGGGTAACTCAGGTTTATCCCTTAACCTGAGGGGGAAAAAGAAATTTTGAAGAGAGTAAACCTGAAACTTGAATTTGGAGGGGAAATTCTAAATGAAAGATTCTTGATTTATGATTTAGATGGACCATCATAGTTAGTTGTATGTGGTCCGATTTTCAGGATTAATCCCTTATACTGAACGGGGACGAAATTGAAGAATTTTGAGGGAATCATGAAAAATGATTTAGGTTTATCCCTTAACCTGAGCAGGAAATGAAGAAATACCTCGTTAGAAGGAGGTTCAGGTTTGTCCCGTAACCTAAAAGAGAAGTTCAGGTTTATCCCTTAACATGAGCGGGAAATGAATAAAGATTGAGGAGAATTTTGAGGAAATCATGGAAGGTGATTCAGGTTTATCCCTTAACTTGAGCGGGAAAGAGGAATATGAATGATGAAAAGATTTGATTTGATCCTGCCTACATACAGAATTTTTGAAAAATGAATTTTTATAAAATAATAAAAAAATGCCCCAGTATAATGGTAAGGAAGAATAACATTTGAAAAAGGGCTATTTGAGAAAATATAACAATAATAGGAGAAAATTAGAATTGGTAATAAGTCAAAAGGGAATTTTTTTTTTTGAGAAAAATCACTTATCACCTAAAGACACAAGACAATTGGAGGAATTTTTGACAAAAGAATGAATCAAATTGACAATTTAAAGACAATGATATTCCATGATGAGGGATTGGGTTATTATAAAATTTATGACAATTGTGTTGCTCCTCCGTGGGTGTAAACACCCCAAATTTTCACTCACACTTCCACCAATAATTGCAGCCTATCCTCCAAGATCTTCAGAGAGCAAAATGGTCAATTTCTGAGCCTGGACCCTGCAAAAGTCTAATTTTCATCTACAATTCTCAAAATTTACATGTTCTGGCTCAAAAACTTCAATTTCAGTAGCGAATTTTCAAAATCCTATTCATACCAGGAAATTGAAATCTCCAATTCTCCATGCAGCATTGAATTCCCCGAGACATGTCATTGTGTATCATCGCATAAGCATTTCATATCATTCCACTGCATAGCATGTCATTTTGAGGTCCAGAACTCTTGATTTTTAAAAATTTTAATCCAGATTCGAGTTTTAACTTTTTCAAAGTTGATTTCAAAACCCTAGGTCTTCAAAATTGCCAATTTCTCTCATTTTAAACCCCAGGACCCTAGATTGTGAAAAGTTTTCTCAGGAAAACAATCTGGACAATTTTTAATATCAATTTCCAAATTTTGTCAACCGGACCGGCCCTGCCTGAAGAAGGGAATGAAGCTTTGAATTTAACAATTTTATCTCAGATTTTACCCTTTTATCAGTAATTTCAAAATATCATTCTTTTACAAAATCGCCCTACAGGGACCACCTTTCTTTTAAAATTTTCGCAATTAGGCTAAATTTTATTTCTTATTTACCAATTAGTCTAGGTTTTTATGAAAATTCCAAAAACAGGTTTTATTTTTTTTTTGCTTTTATTTCAATAAGTAGCGATGTGGGGTCCACCCTGAGGTGGCGCCACATAGGCCCTCCTTTTGTAAAAACTTGAAATTTGAAAATCCCAAAAATATAGGAGCCTTGTCCCTGAGGTGGCGCCATTTGGTGCTTCATCTCCCTCTTGCCACATGGCAGTATGGGGGCCACCCAGAGATGGTGCCACCCTTTTCTCTCTCCTTCCACCCTCCGCCATATGTCATTCTCTCTCCTTTTCATTCATTGCCATTTGACATGTGGAGTCACCCTGAGGTGACACCATATGTCCTTCTCTTCCTCATCTCTCTCTGCCACATGGCAATGTGGGGTCACCCTAAGGTGACGCCACATGGCCTTTCTCTGTCATCCCCAGCAATTGCCATGTGTCTCCCCTATTTCTTTCTTTTTTTAATTTTCTGACATGTGTCACTATGGGGCCAACCAGAGGTGGCGCCACATGTCTTCACCCCCTACTTATGTTCTCGCCACATGTCCATCTTTCCCTCCTCCAGAAAAAGCAAAAAGGCAATTTGAAATTCAAAATTACCAGAAGAGAGGGGCACCCCACCGTGAGGTGGCGCCATCTCTGGAAAACTCTCCCCAAAAATAGCTCTACAGCTTGATTCTAGGAAAAAGATAGAAACCAAAATTCAAAAATTTTCAAATACCTCTGAGGTGGCGCCATATGCTTCCTCTGCTTCTTCCCTCTGACACATGTCAGTGTGGAGCCACCCTGAGGTGGTGCCACATGGCAGTCTCTCATTCTTCCAGAAAAACAAGATTTTGAATTTCAAATAAAAACAAATCCACAAGAGGCGTCCCACTCTGAGGTGGTGCAAATCCAGAGTTTTCTATTTGATTTTCTTTATTTTACAAAATCTCAAAGTGGGCCCACACATAGGTGGCGCCACACTAGAGCTCCCTGCAGAGAAAATCAAGCCAACCTCATTTCAAAAAAATTCAAATCCAGCTGAGGTGGCATATTTACAAATATTCAATTTATTTTATTTCAAAAAAAATCCAAGGTGGCATTCTCTGAGATGGCGCCACATGGAGGGTCCAGATACCATCTTGTTTGAATTTTAAAATCTCTCAAAAATCTATAAATACCATAGCCCACGCCCAGTCTAGGGAGAGCTTTCTTTTTGGATCTGAATTTCAACCTGAGTTTTAATTTCAAGTTCCCTTTTCCTTCCCTGAGTCCATGCCCCCTTTGGGCCCATCTGGGACTTTGCATCTAAGTCCCTACCCAGCTCATGCCATTCAAAGCCAGACCTAAGAGCAATGGTCGATTTCTACACGCATCCTGAGGCTTGGCTAAAAAAGCGAGAGAAACCATCTGTAGCCGCCCGTCTTTGAAGCTCCAGAAACACTAGAAGAATACAAGGTGAGCTCCCATTCAAGTTAATCTTATATATGATCATATTCATGTATTGAGATACTACTCTTATATTCATTTATATACTGAAAATCGTATATGATCATATGGATTTGTCGTTTTAAAGGAAGGGTTTGTCTGGATGATGGATCAAATCTCTCTTATAAAGGGCATATAATAAATACATAGTCTACTTCCTTGATTCATTCATTTTTTAGCATTTCATCATAATCATGCATTAAATAGGATAAATTTATATTCCGTTTAATTAAAATAGTACATTTTATGAATTTATTAGGTATTTCATGCATTCTATTTCATTTCTGTAATTTTCTGTTTTTAGCAGTCAGTCCATGCGTCATTTTATGTTCATATTTTCTTCTAAAAATGCCAAAAAAAATCATATTGTGTGAGAGTTGTTGTCCCTAATATTCTGCAAAAAAATCAGAATCATTTAGTCCTGTTTATTTTACTCAAAATTCAAAATGTTGGACCGGGTTTTAAGACTTGGGAAACACTAATGATAGTGGATCCTGATTTGTAAAATCGCGATCTCACTCATGGGAGATCCGATTTCCGATCCAAAAAATGCCCCGGATTTGGGGTGGAGTCTAGTATTTAATCTGATTTTATCAGATGTTTCCAATTTCTTTTTATACTTGTCAAAAACCCGAGACCAGGTGACATGTGTTAGAGCCCAATATGAGCTCTTGAGACTCTAGGTCAATTTGAGTCAACTGATTCTCTCTGGGTATAACTCCAAATCCAGATCTGTAAAAAAAGAAATTCATGTTTTAAGCGTCCACTGTTTGATTCTGGAATTTTAGAATTTTTAGAATAGTCTACATATCAGTTCTGTAATTTTAATGTTAGACTATTGTTTTGACATCCATATCTACTTTTTCAAATTTTGCATTTATTAGCATATTTTTATTTCTTAGTTCGTTGATCCAATGCCAAGGCCGTAAACATGAAAGTTGTTTGTATACATGTTAGGAGTATTCTCTTAAAATTTTGGGAATTTTTACAGCAGATTATTATTTTTTGTCTATTTTTGTAGCAAATTTTGTTAATTCCATGTCTATCATACACAAATCCCTGCTACCGAATGCGTCGTAGGTCAAACCCCATGGTTCTAAAAACCAAAGTTGTTCATCTTTATGTTTTTCAGTACCCTGTATAATATTAGGCATTTCTATGGTAGACTGCTCTGTTATTGTGTAAAATACCGTAGTTGGCTCGCGTCCGTCAGCGAAATTTGCTTATTTTAGAGTTTTATTTGAAATTTGGCATCAAGGTCATACCATTTCATGCATTGTATCGTTCTATACTGTCCCTAAAGGTAAAGGAATGCTCTCTGTCAAATTTGGTACAATTTGAAGGTCATTTAATGTTCAGAATAGTCATATCATCAAAACAAGGTTCTCGCGGGACCCTGATCCAGGCGAAAAACAAGTGAAATTCATCATTTCGGAAAAATTTCAACATTACTTCTGATTTTTACATTTCCATCATGTTCAACAGCATGTCATCATGTCTCATCATGCATTCCATCATCATTTGGTCCAATTCAAATTTCAAAAATCTCAAATTTCATCAAAATCCCTTCAAAAACCCTGATTTCAAAAGATATAACCTCAATATTAGAGGTATTTTGGTCATTTGACCATTATTTCGAATTTCAATGTTATTACCCTATTTTTCTTACATTTTCATGATTTTCAAAACATAATCATAGCAAGGAGGTATTAGATTGGGTTTATGTCCAGATAAATCCGATAATTTCAGGATATTATTGGAAAATCTTAGAAAAACCCACATATTTGAGCTAACCCCATTTCAAGCTTGGCAGGGACATCCAAAGGAAGGAGTTGGAGCCTATCATGAATACATAATTTTCTTTCTTTCTTTCATTTTATTTAATAATGTAATAATTACATGTAGCTTTGGAATAAGCGATTTAATTTTCTGCTTAGTTTAGAAAGCATTGCATATAGAAGTGCATTTAATATTATTTATCTTGTGATTCATGCATTTTATTTAGAGATTCACTGTGGATGAACATGAATGGCACATGCACCAACTCTTAGGGAGTTGATGAACTCGGTGGAGTCCATATTTACGACCCTAGTCGGAATATGGATGAAACCCAGATTTAGCATCTTCCTACTAGTCACACCGAGCGTACACTCTTAGGCTATCTTCCAAAATTCACTTCATATCTTTAAATTTTGCAAAATATTTTAAAATTAACTAATGTATATTACAAGCATATTTACGGCCATAGTCGAAATATGTGGTAATCTTGCCTTAGTTTAATTTTAAAATTGCATATTTTTCTGAAAAGATGTTTTCATAAAAAGGCATTCATTCAATTAGGATAGTTTGCATCATTCCTTCTTTTTTTAAAGAATCAAGAAAACTCCATTTTCAAGGAAATCGATTCTTCAAGGGTACTCTGAAAATTTTCAAAGTTTGATTTTCCCAAGCTAAGTTTTCCATGATTTTCCCAAAAAATATTTCTTATCTTAGAATTCATTTTCAAATTTTCAAAGGAAGTTTTCCATCATTTTCAAGAGTCAAAATCAATTTCCAATTCCTCAAGGTTAGGACCTCTTGAATTTCAATTTCCTAAGATTTGATTTCCTTTCTCAAAAGAGTTTTCCTATGAATCTTCAATCATTTTCCAAAGATGATTTTCAAAGTTGGAGTTTTTCTTGACAAATATTTTTCCTTCAAGTGTTTGTTTTTTCTCAAGAATTCACACTATTTTCTAAGGATTCTCATTCCTTCTTGATTTTCCCTAAATCTTTAGAGACTTTCTTAAGATTTTCAAATCTTTTTATCAGGGTTTCCTCGAGAAATTGATTTCCATCTTTGCCTTAGAAATATTTTTCATTTCCAAAACATTTTCTAAGCATACATCATGTTTTCCAACCTGCATTTTATAGAATTCCATAGCACATGCCTGAATTCTCTGTGCATTTAGGATAGAACACGATTTTGTTAATTTAGCTGAGTCAAGAACACATTTGGTCCTTGGTTCGATTACCCCTGGTAAAGGCGTCAGGAACGGTCGAACCTCGTATCGACAGGTCGAGTCCCATTCTTCGTAATTTTCTCGCTATTTTTAAAATGGAGATGAGTATTTCAAAGCAAATTTCAAACTCTGGTCAAGTTTGACTTGCAGGATCATTTTCCCCTCTCTCCTCGCAGGGAAGGGAAAAATTTTGCGATGATAACAGTGGGGAAGAATAAACAACTAGAATATGGAGGAAAATGCTATTTTGAAAAGGATATCTCTTGACTAAAGAGATTTTATGTGAGAAAATAGAATTTTTGAATAGAATTGGAAGATATATTAGAAGATATGAAGAAGAAGAAAAGTTTGAAAAAGGATGGTAACGATTTAAAATTTGAAGAATTGCAGGCAGGATCAAAAGAATTGAAGAAATCAGAAGAAGAAAAGAAAATACACCTGAACTTTTGAAAAATAGAAGAAGACTTCAAAACAAATATCTAGGGTTTTTTAGAAAACAATTCTGAAGAAATATGAAAAGTGAAAAATATACCTAGATTTTGAGAAATACAGGGAAATCTTAAAAAAAATGTCCAGGGCTTAAGAAAATTATGAAAAAATAAAGAAAGAGGAATATACAACCTGAATCTTGAGAAATAGAGGAAATTTTGAAATAAATATTCAGGGTTTTGAAAATGTGAAGTAAATGAGGATTTACAAGATAATATCCACAAAAGAAGCAAATCTATACAAGCAATGATGTACAAAACAACACTCCCTAGAAGCTGACTCTAAATGCAATATTTGAAAAGGCTTATAGGACCTTAATCCTAACTCTAGGGTTTTAATCATCTGATTCTAATCAGGATATGCTGATATACTCAAGCCGAAGCTCGAAGTACGTGGCATAAGAATAATTCTCCGGTTCTAAGGCAATGTTTTCCCAACATCCTTGAACGCCTACCGATATACTTCGGACTATGGCCCTTAGTACGTGGTAGGGGGGTGTTAATCCAAATAAGTAGTCCAGTTGTGAGGCTCTTTTCTAGACTATGGTTCAGTGAGACAACCCAACAATGTGAAGACCGAGACAATATAGGTAGGGATGTTTTTGAAAATATGCTCAACATGCAAGAAATCAGATGGCTCTAATGTAGAGTCCTAAAGAGATAGAATTTTGAAAATCAGAAGAAGCATACACTTGCATACATTGTTTACATTCAATCCCTAGATTGAGAAGAGTTGTATTTCAGACCTAAGTTTAAGTGAACATGAAGAAATTCTCCTCAATATGGTCCTACCAAACCATACTTAAATCCTATATGCACTATGTCAGCTAGGATAGAGTCTAGGCTCCTAAGGTTTGCATGAAAATGAAGCTGACATTTATAGAATAAAGACTTAGACAATTTTAAACAAAGCAAAGATATCAATTCGACCGGACAAAGACGGGTCCCATCTCGGTCGCCACTTCTGTGATCGTTGCAAAATTTTTCCTTTTCCTTTCTTTCCTTCTCTCTTTCCTTTTTAGCCCTTTTTCCCTTTTTGAAGGGGCAAAAGAAAGAAAGAAAGAAGAGAGAGAAAAGAAAGAAAGACAGAAAGAAAGAAAGAAAGGAAACTCTTTTGCAAGGTCTCACTTGACCTTTGTTTGAAAAAGATATTTTGAAAATTAACTCGCCTCTGTTTTAAAAATTTGTGGGAAAAGATGAAGAGACAGGATTCGGTCGTCGGTACGAGGTTCAACCGTTCCTAGCACCTTTACCAGAGGTAATTGAACCAAGGATCGAATTAATGCTTTTTGCTTTGCCTAAATTTGTATAAGTAATTATTCTAAAATACTAAATGCACATTGAATCATGCTTGTGCAATGAAAATGCAAGGATGTATGCTTTTGAGAAAATGCTTTAGAAATTTTGGGTTTTTCCAAGTGAATTTAAAATAAGTTTTGAAAACATCTTTGGGGAAATGGTCCAGAGATTGATCCTGTTTTGAAAAACTGGAATTTGAATCCAAACCTAAAATTTGAAGTGAATTCAAGATTTGAAAAGGGAGGTTTGAAATTCTGAGGTTGAAATAATCAAAGATAGATTTAGGATTTGAATTGAAGAAGGAAGTTTTGAAGAAAATGAAATTTTGGAACTTGAAATGAAATGGAAATGGAAAATGTGAGTTGAATTTGGAATTGATAATGGAATTGAGATTTGAACTCTAAAATGAATTTGGAAATTGGAATTTAGAAATAGAGTTTGAAATTTCAAAGTTGAATTGAACTTTGAAATTGGAATATTGAATTGATTTTGAAATTGAATTTTGAATACTGGAAATGAATTTGAAAATTGAAATTTGAATCTAGACTTTGAAATTAAGATTGAAATTGGATTGAGAATATAATTTTGAATTCAAACTTGAAATTTGAAATCAGAAGGGAATCTGAAAACTGAATTGAATTTGGAAATGAGAACTACATTTGAAAATTTATCTCAGAAATCACTTGGAATTTGGAAAATAATTTGAGAAATAATTTGAAAAGGAATGCAATTGTATCCTGAATGATGCATGTTTTGAAAGAATTTAAAGATTGAAATTTAAAAGCATATTTTATTCCTTAATAGAATTGAAATAAGATTAAATCATAATACGTTCGTGACTATGGTCACAAACATATTATAATATAATCTATATTTAAATTCTGATAAAGAGTAAAATAAATTTTTGTGCCTTTATAGGATTTAAAATGAAATTAACTTTTAATATATCCATGACTATGGCCACAAATATATCTTAAGTTAATTCACATATCAAATTTTGATAAAGGAAGAAAAGAATATTTCAGAAAATATGATGAAAATCAAGTGTTATTCCATAAAAGGTAAAAATCCTAAGTATTGTTCACATTTTGACTATGGCCATAAATGTGAATCATTTACTTAGAATTATTTATCTCTTATTAGAAATGTGCACGTGCCATTCGTGTTTTACCATACAGGAAATTTTGAAATAAAAAAAATGAGATGAAACAAGTAATTTACGAGATTTACATGTTCATACATTCTATTCTAAACTAAAAAGTAAAATTCTCATTAATATCTAATTATTACAGACTTGAAGTTGAAATTGAAATGATAAAATCCCTAATCTAAGAAAGGAAATCAACATTTCCATGTATTCCTGCAAAACAAGGTTAACATAAAGCAAGATGCAAAATATAGAAGCAAATGGAAGGTATCATGCTAAAACCATTGTACATATGATCATACTTACACTAATGAAGAGATGCTTGTGGACTTGCCTAAGTGTGATGCATGTATTTAACGAAGAGATGCATGTGAGGATGCATGTACTCATAAAGAAATACAATATATATATATATATATATATATATATATATATATATATATATATATATATATATATATATATATATACCTAAGGGTAGTGCTTAGGCCTAATGAGAAATGCGCTTATACTGATACATAGGACATAGGCAAGATTGAACATATGTACACTGGACATACATAGTACATAGGTCAGACTGGATGTATATGAATAGTGCATAGGTCAGACTGATCATATATACAACCTGAAATATATGTAGTGCTGGATTGAGAAGAGGGCAATGCACATGCCAAACCTGCAGGGGATGGGGAACAAGCTTGTGCAAATAAAAGGGGATGAAGGTGCAGTGGCACATAGAGGGTTGCAGTGAAGATGTTGTTGATGGGAAATGGAATGGAGGTGAGCTTGGTGAATGGAAGATAAGACAGTGAATAGGGTGTGTATGCATAGGAGAACCTTTGCAGGGGCGTGCTGAATGGTTAATGAAAATGCTAATACCTTGTTAATATGCAAGATGTGAAATGCTGCAAAAAGGAGAGGTTGCAGCAAGTTGTTAGGTGGAATGAGTGTGGCAGCAGTATGTGAATGCAGCAGGTAGGTATGACAGAGCAAAATGCAGTGAAGTGTAGTGGCATGGTGAAAATGTAGTGAAAAAATCAGAAGATGTTGTGAGATGCTGTATTGAATATAATAGATGGTGCAAGGTTGTGCTGACGAGGGTATGCAGCAGTAGTGTAAGGCCCTGTACACAGAATGTAATGAAATGTTGATAGTGGGTGGTGATATTGTTGTGATTGCAGCAATGTTGCTGTGAAGTGAAGATTGTAGAGGAAGCATAGAGAGATGTGCAATAGTGAAGGTACATATGCAGTGGTAAGTGGATGGTGTTAAGCTTGAAGGTGTTGTGCAACACAGAAAGTGGAGAGATAAGTGAGGTATGAAAGGTAAGGTACTGTGGGCGTGTGCACACAGTGTGTGTGGACACTGTGGGAGATGCAGGTGCTGGTGTAAGCGTGTAGGAGGTGGAGTATAGTAGCAAGTGAAGATGCTAATGGTGAAAAAGGTAAATGTTGTTGTGTATTGGAGTGCTGCGAATAGCAGCTTGCTGTAAATGCTGTAAGGTGGTGTAATGAGTGATAAGTGCAGCATTGTGTAAAAGAGTGTATAAAAAGGAAAAGTGTTGTGAGATGGTGAGATTAAGAAGTGGAAGGCTGCAGGGGGTGCAGGCTGTGTAAATGCTATATACCAATGTAGCAGTGCTAGTGAAGTGCGAACTACAGTAGTGGAAGTGAAACTGTAAATGTAATGGTGGCTAAGTGAATGTGCATCGGGTGCTTGCCATGTTGGAGATGGTAGGTGCTGTAGATGGAGTTGGTTAGGGTGTGAATACATAGGTGCAACGAAGGGTAAGGTGTCATAGTTGTAGCTGTGATGTACAGGGTATAGGTGATGATGCAGAAGGTGTAGATGATACTAAACTCACAATCATGAAATAAGCACCCGATTACAGGTTTCTTTTTCTAAGACAATTAAAACTACACTATCTACAATCAGAATTTTAATGAAGTATATATGCTAAAATACTAAGCTTGACCAAATAAGGCCACTGAAGATCTATGCAACTTTGATGACGGGTTGTATTAGCCATATTAAAGGCTTGATGCCGATGATCCATTACTTTCACCATTGTAAGATTGCTGAAAATTAGCTCCTGCTACACCAATTTCAAATCCTATCACCTGAACTGGTGGCCTCTCTCCAAATTTCAAGAGATAAGCAGTCTCATAACAGGTTGGAGCTGCAAAATGAATTGAGCATCTAGATATGCATCACATGAGTAACACCATATTGAAAGGTCACTGTAACTGAACACCAGACAATGTCCACTATGTTGATGATGCTCAAACATGTGCTTGTTGACAAACCGACTACATAAGACATCCTTACAGCCAAGTCACAACCAATTTTTAGATGGATTATCACACCTAAAACAACAATGATCCATCTAGAGCAAGAAGAATGAGGGGATGAATCGATGTTGATGATATGCTGGTGTGAATAATCGGATGTCGTGAACAATTTAAATTCAGTGAAGTAGAAATGTAGTCAAAATAAATAGAGTTCAGAAACGAAAATGATCAAATGCTATCAAAACCAGGAATCAGATGCAACAGATAATCAAAGGGGAAATGTGAAACTCAGATGTAAGTATGGCAATCAAAGATAAATTGAAAAATCAGAATGAAAAACAAGGAAATGAAAGGTAAACAAGACGTCCAAGTGCAAAGTGGAGCAGTGTGATCATCGAAACTTTTTCTCTCTCTTGTGGTTTCTCTCTCTTCCTTCTCTTTTTCCTTTCTAACCTCTATTTCCTCCTTTTTTAAGGGAGAAAAACAAAAGACAGAAAAGAAGAGAGAAGAGGAAAAGAAAAGAAGAGAAGAGGAACTCCTTTGCGAAGGTCTCACTTTACCTTGATTTGAAAATATTTAGGAAAATAACTCGCCTCCATTTTGAAATAGTTGCGGGAAAATTGAGAGACGGGATTCGCTCGTCGGTACGAGGTTCGACCATTCCTGGCGCCTTTACCAGAGGTAATCGAACCAAGGATCGAATCTATGCCTTTTTGTTTTGCCTAAATATTATCTAAGAATTTATTCTAAGTTTGAATGCACAAAGAATCATGCTTGTGCAATGCAAGGATGTATGCTCTTTTGAGAAAATATTTTTGAAAATTTCCAAGTTTTCTGAGATGAACTTGATAATGGAGTGAAGAAATTATTTCTAAATGGTTGAATCTAACTTAGAACTTGAGATAGATTAGGAAGGATATTTTGAAGTTCTAAGTCTTTGAAATGATCAGAGTTGGGAAAATAAATCTTTGAATTTGAAAATAATGATTGGAAGATGAGTGAAAAGGAAATGAAGCTTCAAAGTCAAAAATGGACTTTGAATTTGAATTTTTAAACTTGGATTTAGGAGAGGAAATGAATATTTAAAGTGGAATTGAATTCTAGATTTAAGGTTGAAAATCAGGATGGAATTTGGACTTGATCAATCCAAATGGAATTTTTAAAAATAGAAATAGATTTAAGAAGTCCATATGGGATTTGAAAGTGGAATTGAATTTGAAATCCGTAAATCAGGATAGAATTTGAATCCACAGTCTGAATCCTAAAATGGAATTTGAATCTGAAATCTAAGATGAAGTGGAATTCTGGATTCTAAATGGAATTTGGATCTAAAGTCTGAGATCCAAGATGGAATTGGATTCTGGATCCTAAAATGGATTTTGGATCTAAAGTCTGAGATCCAAGATGGAATTGGATTCTGGATCCTAAAATAGATTTTGGATCTGAAGTCTAAGATCCAAGATAGAATTAGATTCTGGATCCTAAAATGGATTTTGGATCTGAAGTCTTAGATCCAAGATGGAGTTGAATTCTGGATCCTAAATGGTATTTGGATCTGAAATCTGAGATCCAAGATAGAATTGGATTCTGGATCCTAAAATGGATTTTGGATCTAAAGTCTGAGATCCAAGAGTGGAGATTGCATTTTGAAAATCTGGATCCAAGTTGGGATTGGGCTCTAACTTTGGATTTGAGATGTTGATTTGAATTCGACTTTGAATCCTGAAGATGAATTTAGAATTCCAAAGTTTGAATTGAACTTTGAAATTTGTTTTGAAATTTAGAAATTGAATCTTGAATATACAAATGAATTTCAAAGTCAAATTGGACTTTGAATTTGAAGTTTGAATTTAGAATCAGAAGTTGAATCAGAGATCTCAAAGTTAAATTGAACTTTGAAATCAAATTTGGAAATGGAATTTTGAATATAAAATTGAATTTGAAATCTCAAAGTCAAATTGGACTTTGATATCGAAATTTAAATTTTTGAAATAAGATAGAAGAATGAATTAAAATAGAGATTGAGGAAAGATATTTGAAATCACTTGGATTTTGGAAAAGAATTTTGAAAGTATGATGTTGTTCTATCTTAAATGATGAATGAATTTAAAGAATTTTTGAAATTGGATTTGAAAATCTTATTTCATTCTTTAAGTAAATTAAAATAAGATTGAAGATATGATACATCCCTGACTATGGTCATTGAATGTATTATATATTAATCTATATTTAAATTCAGGTGAAGAATAAAACACATTTCGGTGCTTTTATAGAGTTTAGAATGAAATTAACTCTCAATATATCCTGACTATGGCCATTGATATATGTATTGAATTAATTTTGAACTAAACTCTGATAAAAGAGGAAAATATTTTGGAAAATATGATGAATTTTGAAAAGGGTCCAGTGTGGATCCAGTGTTATTCCATAAAGGATGAAAATCCTAAGTTTTGTTCACATCCTGACTATGGCCATTGATGTAAATCATCAACTTAGGATTTAATCACCTTTTATTAGAATGGTGCACGTGCCATTCATGTTCCCATTCGTGAATCTTTGGAATAAAGGGTAAAATGATATGAGAACAAGTAATTCATGATATTTACAATGCTCATTCCTTCTAATCTAGATATGGAAATGTAAATTTCTCATTTATGCCTAATTTATTACAACTTTGAATTGCAAATATCAGAAATTTCTAGTCCAAGAGAGAAATTCAAGCTTCTTATATATTCCTGCAAAACAGAGTTAACACAGGACATTGAATATATAATAGACGGATGTTGTATCAAGAATTGATATATATCTATGTAGGCAATGTACACACACACATACATACATATATATATATATATATATATATATATATATATATATATATATATATATATATATATATATATAGAGAGAGAGAGAGAGAGAGAGAGAACATATGCTTATATTTTAACGAGGAATGAAGCTGTCCATCCTACTTGCTAGATGGAAATTGTGTATGACATAATACACATACTGAGGCCTATGTATTTATGCATCTAAGGTAAATATGAACATGATGGCAAATCGAGGTAAATGCTGAAGAAAAGGAAACAGCAGGTAGGCTATAACATGTTTGGGGAGTGAAGGATTGGTGTACAGTGCGGCTATGGTGTAGAAGTGAAATAGGTATAACTAGTGGAAATATACATGATATAACCAGTGGCTGTTATAGGCTATGGATGCAAGAAGATCACAACAAGGCTGTGAATCACTGCAAGTGCAAGAAATACACAACAGTGTTTTACACTGTTGTAGATGTGAAGAACTCACAGTCGTGTCTTGTATGACTGCAAGGGTGAGGAGAATCCATCAAGGTGGATACCAGGGGTGCTAAGGATGGAAAGCAGCTAAAAAAAATGAGTCATATAAGGGCCAGCAGGTGGTTGGAAGCATGGTTGGAAGCAAAGGGTGTGCATACAGGTGGTATGTAACTGACAAGGCAACACACAAGTGTGTGTGTGACAGTAGGATGCCATAAATGGATTACAGGATATTGATGAGTGGCATGGGCTAACATATAGCTCTGCATGGGTTGGAATGTGAATGGAAGGTATGGGGTAGATACAGTCTAAGAGCACACTGGGGGATGGAATAAGGAAGTAGTGTTTGGATGAAAACTGGTTTTAGCAGTGAACCATCTCTTGTGGTGAACCACCTCCAGCAGCATTAATGAAAGGAGCTTGACAACATTGAGTGAGCCGTTGTAAACAGCAGCCTATGAGAGTGTTAGATCTCAGCCAGTGCAGTGATTCCAACTGTAATGAATGATGGTGTCTCGATAAAATGGAATGATACAGTAATGCTGGGTACAGAGATGATGAGCCATGCTGTGAGAGAATGGTCGTTACAGCAATACTAAGTAATGTTGTAAATGAATGGAGGATGGGATGTACTGATGTTGTAGCAGAAATTGTGCAGGAAAAACATGGTGATGGAACATGCATATCGTGTACAGAATGAAATGTACTTGATGAATGTATATTCAGTGTTTATGCACGTAACACATATGCATATAGTATATATACCCATAGTGAAACACACACAGTGAAGGTACACACAAAGGGGACTGTGTCATGAAGACACGGCAGGTCACAACAGGGTTTCATGAATGAACTAAAAGCATAAGAATAATAAACAGTGGAGCTGGCTTAGTGACCTGGCAGTGGCGAAATATCACTGACCGGAGAAAGCATTGAGCCCCGAACACTCAGTTCAGCCCTTACCTCAAACACGTGTATCCTCAGCCTATGTATACATACGCAGGAATGTAGTCGCACAAACCTGTGTCTGAGTATGGGGAACCATACCATGTACTCTTTTTAATTGCTTAGAGATTCTTGTACAAGAAATGATATGAGTATCACGCTATTTCTCCACGGTCCCAAAAGAGAAAACGAGTTTAGCTTGATGCCATTGTTAGAAGTTGTTATGTCAGTTTAACTTACAGTAAATTGCACAGAACATAGACCACGACCTCTTGATTCCAGCTTCATTATCTGTGGTGATTATGGGCCAAAGGAGTGATTGATCTGGGTAAGATGCCAAGGTTAAATGACCTGAGCCCTATCACATCAATCGACTAATGAAGACACTCAGTGCTTATGAATGCCAATGGCACCCAAAGGGGGGTAGAGAAGAGGATACTTGATCATAAAGCAAATGAAATGTTGTATATTGTTATCGTCGCGAAATTTTTCCCCTGTCTTCCCTTCCTTGCGGAAGAGAGAGAGGGAAACGCTTTCGCGATTCAAACTTGACCGGATTTTGGAAATTGTTTTAAAATACTCGCCTCCGTTTTAAAAATTGCGGGAAAATCCATGGGATGGGGCTCGACCTGTCGGTACGAGGTTCGACCGTTCCTGCCGCCTTTAACAGGGGTAATCGAACCAAGGACCAAAATTGTGCTTGACTTAGCGGAATTATCAAAGTTGTGTTCTATCCTAAATGCACAGAGAATTCAGGCATGTGCTATGAGATTTTGGAAGATGCAGTTTGGGAAAACATGATGTATACTTGGAAAATATTTGGAGTTGAAAAGATTCTCTTAGGAAAAAGCTGAAAGTCACTTTCTCAGGAAAACTCTTGTGAAAAAGGGGTTTTTGAAATCACGGGAAAGTTCATGAAGTTGTGAGAAAATCATGAATGGTTGAAAATCCTGGGAAAATGGAAGTGATTCTTGAGAAAAGGGTGAACCTTTGAAAAGGGAAACACTTCTTAGGAAAACTTGGAATTTGAGAGTTTTCTTAGGAAAATGATGAAAAATTTATAGAAAAACTCATTGGGGAAGGAAATTCAAAACTTGGGAAATCGAAATTCTGAGAATTTTACCTTTGAAATACTTGGAAATCGATTTTGAATCTTGGAGAAAGATTGGAAAACTCTTTTGAATCTCTTAAGAAAATATCATTTTCCAAGGAAAACTGTGAAAAACTTGACTTTAGGAAAACTGATTTTGGAAAATCCTTAGAGTTTCTTGAGAAATCGATTTCTTGAGAATGAAGTTTTCTTGAGAAAATCTTGAGAAAATCAATGATTTCATGATGCAAATGACATGAGTGAATGAATGCACTTTGAAAAGATTTTCTAAGAGATTTGTTGGAAAAATGTGCATTAAGTCAAGATAAATCATTCACATATTCTGACTGTGGCCATGAATATGTTCAGAATTTAGTTGATTTGATGCACATGATTTTGAAAACTTTGGAAATATGATGTGCATTTTAAGATAGCCTAAGAGTGTAGGCTCAATGTGACTAGTAGAAAGATGACGGATCTGGGTCTCGTCCATATTCCGACTAGGGCCGTAAATATGGATCCCACCGAGTCCATCAACTCCCTAAGAGTTGGTGCACGTGCCATTCGTGAACATCCATAGTGCTTTTGAAATAAAATGCGTGAATCACATAAGCAGGATATTACATAAATTCAAACTATATGATATGCATCCTAGTCTAAGAAGGAAATTAACTCTCTTATTCCAAAATTTACATTATTACATCACTAAATAAAGGAAATAAAAGAAATTTGCAGACTTCAGCTCCTTCTTTTGAATGTCCCTGTCAAACTTGAAATAAGGTTAGCTCAAATATGTGGGTTTTTCCAAAATTTTCCAATAATATTATGAAATTATTGGATTTAATTGGATATAAACCCTATGATCATGCTTCCTTGATATTTGAAATGATGTAAATGCAGGGAATTCAGTGCAAAAACGTTTGAAATTCGGAATTGGGGTCAAAATGACCAAAATACCCCTAAAATTAAAGTTACACCTTTAAAATCAGGGTTTTTTGAAGGAAAACTTAGTAAAATTGGGATTTCGAAATTCAAATTGAATTCAATGATGATGAAATGCAGTATGACATGCTGCTAAACACATTAGGACTGTAAAATCAGAATTTGACATTTTGCAATTTATCCAAAATAACGAATTTCGCTTGTTTTTCACTTGGATCCGGGTCCTGCGGGACCCTGTTTTGGTATTATGGCTAATCCGAACCTCAAATGGATTACAAATTGCACCAAATTCGGTATGAAGCATCTACTTACTCTGATAAACGACCTAGAATGCTAAAAATCATGAAATGATATGATTTAAATGCTAAAATTCAAAGAAAGTCCTAAAATGGTGGATTTTGCCTATGGATCCGAACCAAATGCAATGCTTAACATGATAATGCAAGATTTACACCATGAAAACTTCTGATATTTTGCAGACTGCTAAAAGACCCGAAATGGAACATTTTTGGTTTTTACAGCCTCAGGATTTGAGCCATGGTGAGTTCAATAACAGAGATTTAGTTCTGACAGAGGTAAAAATCACACTAATCTGATGTAAAACGCTAAAAAAATATCAAAACAAATGCATGAAATGACATGTGGACTGACTGACAAAAACAGAGATCTACTGAAAATGAGCAGAGTTGAAATAAATGCTAAACTAATCCTAATTAATTCATGAAATGTGCTAAATGAATGAAATAAAATGCAAATTAAACCTAGCTAAATGCATGAAGGTTAAAAATCATCAAGGAAGCATAATTAAACGTTTTATATATGTCGTTTTATGGGAATAGCTCAATCCATCTCTCGGATGAGCTCTTTCTTCAAACGACTCCCGAATCGAATTATGGAATCAAATCAAGGGAAAAAGAAGTGCACCTTGCTTCGTTACGCAGCGTAGAAGCTCTTGAAAGAGGCGTCTATCACGAGCTTCCTTCGTCCTTCGCTCCGAGCTTCGGATGGTTCACCAAAATCGACCTATGCTTGAATCGAATTGGCCACTGCACGAACTTTACTCCACCTTCTCCAATGAGCCAAAGGGGGCACGATTTCCAAAGTTCAAAATCAGATTTTAGAGAGGCTAGGTTGGATTTTCAAGTTCACAAAAATGGTCTCCAAAGATGCTCCCTTCTCCTGGGCGTGGAGCCTTGTTTTTATAGATTTTCTGAAAAATTTTGAATTTCAAACAGGCTCAATCTGAGCCCTCCATGTGGCGCCATCTCAGGGGGTGCTATCTAGGGGTTTGAAATTCGAATTTGGCTTTTGCAGGGAGCCCTCAGGTGGCGCCACCTCATGGGGCTATTTTGATTTTTGAGAAAAATAAAAAAAAATGGAAATTTTGTGGGTGAGACACCTCAGCAGGGGAATTTGGAATTTTTCAAAAGCTTGCTTGATTCTCTCTGCAGGGAACTCCCAGATGGCGCCACCTCAGAGGGTGCTCTCTTGGAATTTGAAATTCAAACTCACCTTTTGTAGGGAGTCCTCAGGTGGCGCCACCTCCTGGTGGGCTACTTTTATTAAAAATAAAATAAAAATCAAAATGGAGCCAAGTGGGAGCTCTGGAATGGTGCCACCTCAAAAGGTGTTCTGAGGTGTAAAGTTGGAACAGTAGGGGCATGCCATGTGGCGCCACCTCTGGGGGAGTTCAAATGTTTGAAATTTTGCTTTTTCTGCAGGAAAGGAGAGGCTGACATGTGGCATTTCCTCAGAGTGGCTCCTACGATGCCATGTGGCAGGAGAACATGAAGGGAGGAAGCAAAATGCGCCACCTCATAGGGGGGGGTTTTCAACTTTTTCTGATGCAGGGAGGTCTGGACATGTGGCAGACAAGTGTCAGCTGTCTGGAGAGGCCTTCTTAAATGGCGCCACCTCAGAGGAGAATTTGAATTTTAAATGGAGGTTGGCCCTGGAGGAATGGAGGATGGACATGTGGCGCCACCTCAGGGTGGCTCCTACAATGCCATGTGGCAAGAGGGAGGAAAAGGAGGGAAGCCATGTGGCGCCCTCATAGGCCATCTGGAAAAATCAGAGCTCAAGATTTGCGCCACCTAGGCTTTATTTGAATTTTGAATGGTTTGCTTTTTCTGAAGAAAGCCAGGAGTGACATGTGTCTCCTACTTTTCTGAGAAAAGTAGGGAGAAGACATGTGTCCTCTACTTTTTCTGAAGGAGGTAGAAGGAGACATGTGTCACCTGCTTTTTCTGAAAGGAGCAGAGAATGACACGTGGCAGAGGGGAGAGAAGGAGGGCCAAGCCATGTGGCGCCATCTCAGATAACATGGAAAAGTTGAAGTTCAGGATCTGCGCCACCTATGAGGAGATTTGAAACTTTGAATTCTAATTTTTCTGAAGAGAGCAGGAAATGACACATGACACTTGCTTTTTCTGAGGAAATAAGAGCTTGACATGTGTCCTCTGCAGGAGACACACTCCAAATGGCGCCACCTCAGAGGAGACAAGCCTACCTTTTCTGGAGGAAGCTAGGAGTGACACGTGTCTCCTACTTTTCTGAGAAAAGTAGGGAGAGACATGTGTTAGGTTACTTTTCTAGAAGGAGGGAGAGGTTGACACGTGTCCTCTGCAGGAGACACACTTCAAGTGGCACCACCTCAGAGGAGACAAGCTCCACTTTTTCTAGACAGGACAACCTACGACACTTGGCATCTCCTGGTAATCTTGGAATGACACATGGCGCATGACGGATAGGGTGACACATGGTAGATAAATGGGATCACATGTGGTGGCTTCTTAGGGTAGCCTCACACTGACACTTGGCATGTAGATGAGAGGAGAGAGAAAAGACAAGTGGCACCAATCCAGGGGACAAGGCTCCTATATTTTTGGGTTTTTCGAAATTCAAATTTTCAAAAGAAAAGCTTGTGTGACACCACCTCAGTGTGGGTCCCACATTGCTTCTTTATTGAACTAAGGATAAAACAACAACTTCTTTTTGGAATTTTCATAAAGTCTGGACTAATTGGTAAAACAGGAACTTTGAAAAGAGTTGGCCCCTGTAGGGCAATTTTGTAAAAGGAAGATATTTGAAATTGTCAAAAGGGCAAAATCTGAGGTGAAGTGGCTGAAATCCATATTGAAAACTATCCAGATCGTTTTCCTGAGAAAATATTTTGAAATTCAAAGTCCTGGGGGTAAAATGGGAAGAATTGATAATTTTGAAGACCCAGGGTTTTTAAATCAATTTTGAAAAGGGTAAAAATTCTAATCTGGATTGAAAATTTTGAAATCAAGAGTTCTGGACCTCGAAATGACATGCTGTGCAGTGCAGTGACTTAAAATGCTCATGCAATGATATGCAATGTCATGTCTTATGAAATGCAATCTTGAACTAAGACTTGGAGATGTCTGTCTCCTGTCAGGAATAAAATTTTGAACATCTGAGCTAAAAATAGGGAAATTTTGAGAGTTTCAGATGAAATTTGAACTTTTGCAAGGTCCGGGCTCAGAAAATGACCATTTTGCCCTCCAGCGATTTCAGAGGCTGGATGATGATGCTTGGTGGAACTGTCGAGGAGGTGAGTGAAAATTTGGGGTATTTACAGATGCCCCTCTTTGCTACTAAGTCGGCTCATGGCCGAGCTTAGTGGCAAAGAAAAACACACCAAATTTGGGCTATACATAAAAAAATGCCCCAGTTTGAAGGATCTGACTGGGTGTGAAGAACTTAGCCCAAGGAAGATGGTAGATATGAAATGAAGAATAAAGAGGAAAGATTTTCTCTATGAGAGCGAAGTTCAGGTTTTTGCCCTTAACCTGGATGGGACAGAAATACCTCGCATGGAACGAAGCTCAAGTTTTGACCCTTGACCTGATTGGGGAATGGAATATCTCATCGAAATGAGACTCGGGTTTGTACCCTTAACCTGATCGGGCGGAAAATGAAATACCTCTTTGAATGAGGCTCAGGTTTGTACCCTTATCCTGATCGGGCGGAAAATGAAATACCTCTTTGAATGAGGCTCAGGTTTGTACCCTTATCCTGATCGGCGGAAAATGAAATACCTCTTTGATTGAGGCTCAGGTTTGTACCCTTATCCTGATCGGGCGGAAAATGAAATACCTCTTTGATAGAGGCTCAGGTTTGTACCCTTATCCTGATCGGGCGGAAAATGGAATACCTCTTTGATTGAGGCTCAGGTTTGTACCCTTATCCTGATCGGGCGGAAAATGGAATACCTCTTTGATTGAGGCTCAGGTTTGTACCCTTATCCTGATCGGGCAGAAATGGAATACCTCTTCGAAGGAAGAGACCATGATGGAACCTTCGGATTTTGCACAGTAAATCCGACAGGGGTTTTGCAAAAGGAATGAAAATGGGGTCCCTAAAGCTTGAAAAGGGATTGATTTTGGGCATCTCATTGCTGAGACTAAAATCAGCTTTTGAAATTGCCTTTTGCGGGAAATGATTGGTGGTTCGACCTCGAACCAAAATGGGACTGTCTATGGTGGGACAGTGGGGACACAGGGAAGTGTGCAATCTGAGAGTTCATGCTCTCGAAGAAGGGAAGGAATCAAGTCCTTAAGAGGGATTTAAAACTGGTGTCAGGATGCATCGAAAACGAACATCAAGCTCTCACTTCATGTTAGGATAGCTAGAAAATATTGTCAAAATGTTGGAAATTTTGCTGTTGATTCAAAATTTTTGAAAATGTTGCACATGGTTGCAGAGATATTCTTTCTTTTCTACCCAAAGCATTACCTCCAGACAAGGTTCACTTTGTAGAATCGAGATTTGAAATCCAAATTGCTCGCAATTGACCTTCTTCAAGGAAGTTATCAATTTCCTTGATATGAACAGGGAAGAGAATTTTGATATTGTGAAAGCAATTGATGAAAGAGTATTGATAATAGAATTTCACAAGATTAAAGAGGATTCTTGATAGACCTGGCAGATTGATATCCTGAGAGCTTCTCTCATGATAGTGTTTCTGCACTCTTTTGTCTCTTCTTTGAGTTTTTTGGCTATATTCTCCTTCATTTTGGAGATGCTCTTACTTTTTCTCTCTTTCTTTTTCCTCTCTTTCTCTCTTTTGGGAAGGGTACGTCACAAACTCCTTCATCTTGGAGATGTTTCGATCCTTCTTGGGCGATGGGTTTGGAGATCTTTGGGTGATAGCTGAAATTAAATATCTTTTAGGGATTGTCGAGAGGTTCATCGCATCTGCCTTCATCTCAACAGTGCTTTTGACTTTCCCTGGAAGGATCCGTCACAAACTCCGTCATCTTGGAGATGTTTCGAATCTTCTTTGGCCCCGGGGGTCTACTCGCCTAATTTGCCTTCATCTTGACGACAGGTGAGAGATCCCTTTTGCGGATATTTAATTGCAGCTTAGGTGATTTTGAGGAAACGGGGCTTGGGTAAATTCTCTCTTTTCTAGCACTCAGGATATTTCCACTGCCTTGTCTTTACAAGAATAATCCTTAAAGATGTGCCATAACTGCGATCAATATCAATCATCTACGACTTTTCAATAACATTGAATCTTCTTTTCTGGCCATATCGAGGACTTATCCTTCATCCTTTTGGTTGGCCAATAGAAAGAATTTGAAGTTTGAATCCCTTTTCGCAAAAGCTTCGCTCTTTTGGAAGTAATGCTGAAGGTAAACTGATTAGTGCAATAAAGATTCTGAAATCAACAAATAATTTGACAAATTGACAAAATTGTCTTGAAATCCTTGGTGAAAGTGAGTATCTGAAGTCTGGCTCAATGCATCTGTGACGAAAATTCTCCTCTCTTTTTCCCCAAAAAGACAGACTCAGGCTTAGCCCTTACCTGAATGGGAATTGGGAAATACTCCTCTCTTCCTTGAAGAGGAGGTGTTTGCAAAACGAACTTTCGAAGAGAAATTGAGCTTTCTTCAAAGCTCCCTAATATTAGGCTTCTCTTATGGAAAGGGGGCCGATAATAGTGAGGTCTGAAAATTGGGTCATGAAAGGAACGAGTCCATCACACTCTCCCTGCAAAGAGGGTCTTTCATGACGAAAAATGGCCTAGTATGAAATTGGGGGGTCACAAGAAAAGCGAGTCTCCGTCGAGCCTCTCCCTTAAAAGGGTTCCTCGTGTGAAATTGAAAATTGTTTTGCAAACGATTCACAAAGACGCGAGTCCCTTCAAACTCTCCCTGAAAAGGGGCTAAGTGAACGAATTGGATAGCATGCGAAAAGAACGAGCTCCCTCGAACTCTCCCTAAAAAGGGTCTCTCGCAAGAGAAAATGATTGAAATTGGATATTGAGATTGATTGACCCAAAGGTCGAAATTGAAAATTGGAAAATTGGTTGCTGGAAATTGAATGACCCGAAGGTCGAAATTGGATGACCTGATGGTCGAAATTGAGAATTGATTTGACCAAAAAGGTCGAAAATTGTGTGACTCGAAAGTCGAAATTGAGAATTGAGTGACCTAAAGGTCGAAATTGAGAAATGAAGGTCAAAGATTGGAAATTGATTGACCCAAAGGTCGAGAATTGGAAATTGGTAACTGAAATTGAGAATTGGTAATTGGGTGACCCAGAGTCGAAATTGGAGAATTGCCTGATTTGAGGATTTAAATTGAAATTTGGAGGGCAAAATGTCAAACTTGAGCAATTGATAGACTTTGATGATTGAAATGACTTGGATTAACCAAAGGAGAATGATGAGTTCGAGTCAGAGCTCGAATAAAATAGAGATCACGAGTCGGAACCCGGATCAGCAAAAGAAAATGAAGAGCTCGCATTTGAGCTCGAATGATGTAGAGAGATCACGAGTCGAAACTCGGATCAACAGAGAAAAAATGAAGAGCTCGAATCTGAGCTCGAATCTGAGCTCGAACGAGGTAATGAGATCACGAGTCGGAACCCGGATCAACAGAAGAAAATGAGAGGCTCGAATCAGAGCTCAATTAAGATAATGAGAACACGAGTCGGAACTCGGATCAACAAAAGAAAATGAAGAGCTCAAATCAGAGCTCAAATAAGATAATGAGATCACGAGTCGGAACCCGGATCAACAAATGAAAATGAGGAGCTCGAATCTGAGCTCGAATACATAGAGAGATCTCGAGTCGGAACTCGGATCAACAGATGAAAATGATTTGAATAAAAACCTGAGTCGGAACTCGGTTTTCTGAAAAATTGGGATTTTGAAAATGTGCCAGTTTGAGTACTAGATTTTGAAATAATATCAGTCCGAGCGCTGGGTTTTGGTTCAGTATTGGTGATGACCTTTCGATTTTGAATCATTTAGGAATCGTGATGGGACTGTTTGTTGAAATCCCAATACTGACCAGATTGTTGTTAATGCAGTTGAATGCAAATGAATATGAATTGATGCATATGAATGCATACGTGCATGAAATGAGGAATTTGTTTATTCTGCCTGCATATAGAACAAAATTTTAAAATGCCCCAGTGTAACTGGGAAAAAAAGTTGGATCATTATTTGAGGGAAACAGGAAGGATTACAAGAGGAGAATAAATGTTTCACGTATAAAACTTTTTCAAGTGTCGAGCATTAATAGGATCTGGCAATTCTACCCCATCGGCATTGATAAGCCGATATGAGTTGCGGGGTAATGCTTCTTTGACAACATAGGGACCTTCCCAATTTGGCGACCATTTGCCGCCGGGACGATGCTTGAGATAAGCTGTGGATCGAAGTACTAAATCATTGACTTTGAATCTTCTTTCGATGATAGATTTCGCATATTGCCTGGCTACTCTCTGGCGATAGGATTGAGCATGCTCTGCTGCTTTTAGCCTTCTCTCGTCGAGTAAGTCTAGCTGCACTAGTCGCTGTTGCTGGTATTGATCAAGAGGTAATTGCAGAAGTGAAGCAAATTTCAAAGCGGGCTTCTGAACATGTAGTGGCAATACTACTTCTGTCCCATAGACCAGTTCTGATGGGGTAGCATTCGTTGGTGTACGAATGGTGGTCCGATAGGCCCATAGTGCATCGTGGATCTTCTCATGCCAGTCACGGCGTGTTTCCACAGTTCGCTCCAAGATACGAATTAAAATCTTGTTGGTGGCCTCTGCCTGACCATTCCCTTGAGGATAATATGGAGCGGAAAATTGGTGATAGATCTTGAATTTTGAGCAAAATGTCTTCATCTTTTCATTCTTGAAATGACTGCCATTGTCTGACACAATGTCATGTGGGATGCCGAAATGGCAAAGGATGTTCTTATGAATAAAAGAGACCACGTGTCGGCCTTCTATTGTGCGGAGACTGATGGCTTCTACCCACTTGGTGAAATATTCTGTTGCGGCAAGGAAGTATTTGTGGCCATTTGAAGCTGAAGGAGTGATGGGACCTACGACATCGAAGGCCCACATGGAGAACGGCCATGGAGAAACAACGGATTGTAAATATGTTGCTGGCGCATGGATGGAAGGTGCGTGTATCTGACATTGCACACACTTCTTCACATAATGATAACAGTCTTGTTGCATAGTCTTCCAGTAGTACCCTGCTCTTATGATTTGCTTGACAAGGGTTTGGTAGCCAACGTGACCACCACAGATGCCTTCGTGTGCTTCTCGCACGACTTCTTTGGCTTCGTCTTCATCTAAACATCTGGAATACTCTGAACTGAATCCACGACGATAGAGGACATTGGCCAAAATGAAGTATCGAGTAGACATACGCTGGATTGCTCGTTGCTCTTTCTTTGAGAGTTCTGGAGGAAATTCACCAGTTTCTATGAAAGTTTTGATATTGTAATACCAAGGCTTCTTCCTTTGCTCAGCCTGGTTTACCTGTTCCGCTGGAATGAAAGCAGGTTGGTCAAGTCTGCCAATTTCAAAAGAGCGACAAGATTCTCCATTTCTGAATGTCATAATGGAGCCTAAACTGGCTAGGCTATCGGCCACTTGATTGAAATCTCTCTTGATGTGGAATAACTGAAATTCTTCAAAATTGCGGACAAGCGCTGAAACAATTTTCTGATAGGGAAATAGTTTCTGATCTTTGACATGCCATTCGGCTCGAACTTGATTGAAAACAAGTAATGAGTCACCGTAGGCATGTACTCTCTTGACATTGAAGTCTAATAGAATCCTTAGACCTTGAATCAGGGCTTCGTACTCGGCCATATTGTGAGTGCATTGAAAGTCTAGCTTGAGAGAAAATGGAATCATCTCCTTCTTAGGAGTGATTAATAGGATTCCGATGCCTATTCCAGCCATATTCTTAGAACCATCAAAAAAAAATTCTAGACTGGAAATTGCTGGATGTTGCATATTTGCTCATCAGGGAAGTCATCTTCGGCTTTCACTTCTTCGGCCAGAGGAAAATCCGCCAATTGATCTGCAATTGCTTGGCCTTTGATTGATTGCTGCGAGACATATTCTAAGTCATACTGCATCAGTAAGACTTGCCATTTTGCGACTCGTCCGCTGAGGAAAGGCTGCTCTAAGATGTATTTGAGGGGATTGAGTTTAGACAAAATTTTGACTTTTGATGCTAGCAGGTAGTGTCTTAGCTTCTGACACATCCATACCAGAGCTAGGCAGGTCTTCTCTATTTGAGAGTATCTCTTTTCATAATCTATGAAAGTCTTACTCACATAGTAAATAGCATGCTCTATTAGGCTGCCTTCTTTGTATTGCGCCAAGAATCCACCGCATGCGACTTGATTAACTGAGATGTATAGCAAAAGAGGTTTTCCCAATTCTGGTGGCTTCAGGATGGGAGGATTAAGAAGATACTTCTTGATTCGATCGAACGATTGCTGGCATTCTGGCCCCCATTCGAACTTCACTCCTTTTCTGAGTAAGTGGTTGAAGGGCTCACATCTCATCGCCAAATTGGAAATGAATCGCCGGATTGACTGCATACGTCCTTGAAGGCTACATAGTTCTTTGAGATTCTTTGGGGGTGGCATATCAATGATAGCCTTTGCTTTGGCCGGGTCAACTTCAATTCCCTTTTTGCTTACCAGAAAACCCAACAGTTTGCCTGATTCGACTCTAAAGACACACTTTTGCGGGTTAAGCCTTAACTTGTAAAGAATAAGTCTTTTAAAGACTTGATCAAGTGCTTCGAGGTGATCTTCTTCCTCTTTAGATTTCACGAGAATATCATCAACATACGCATCCATGATTTTGCGCATCTGATCGTGAAAGATGACAGTCATTGCCCGTTGATACGTTGCTCCAGCATTCTTGAGCCCAAAAGGCATAACTGTATAGCAGAAAGTGCCCCAAGGCGTAGTAAAGGAAGTTTTTGATTGGTCGCGGGCGGCCAACTTAATCTGATTGTAGCCGGAATATCCGTCCATGAAAGAGAACATGGCATGTCCTGCCGTGCTATCGACTAGAAGATCGATGCTTGGAAGTGGATAGTCATCCTTCGGAGTTGCCTCATTGAGGTCTCTGAAGTCTATGCAAATCCTCACTTTGCCGCTTTTCTTTGGGACAACGACGATATTGGCTAACCAATCTGGGTAGTCAATAGCTCGAATAAATCCTGCTTTGAGCAGATCTTCAAGTCCTTCCTTGACTTGTTGTTCTATTCTGGGATCCATTTTTCTCAGTTTCTGCTTGACTGGCTTAGCATCCGGCTTTAAGACAAGACGGTGTTCGACTAATTTGGAGTCTAAGCCCGGCATGTCTTCATATGTCCATGCGAACACTTCTTCATGCCGCTTGAGAAAGTTAGTAAGTCTTTCCTTTTCTTCTGAACTCAAACTGGTTCCGATCTGGAGAATTTTGGGATCTTCCTCTGAACTGATATTAACATCTTCGGTTGGATATTGTACTAGAGGAGATGGTTCATCTTGCTTCTGAACAGCGGCGAACTTCGGTAATTCCTAAAGAGACTGATCATATTTTGCACAATCATCTGACTGCTTTGCACTCTTGCCATCTTCGATGCTTGCTTTGATTTTGTGAATTGCTGTCGACTTCTGAAGGGCCTTGGGATTGAGAACAAGCTTCTTGATTATCCAAGAAGTCATTCTGAAATTTTGGAGAAAAAAAATATGGTTCAGGCAAATCGGCCTATAGTAAGACAAGCAATCATTTGAAGAGAACTATGCATAAAATGGCATTGAATTATAAAATGATGAGACAGACAGAAAGGGAGTAGATGGCATCCGGATAGACAAAGAAACTTGGAATTTTATTGATTGAATTGATCAATGATATTGGTAAAATGAGACATTTATTTGGAAAAGAATAGAAAGAAAATAACAAATGGTCTTCATTGTGCTCCTTTGACAAAAACAGTCTTCCTTGATGAGCTTCCTCCGGAGAACCCTAGTCCTGCTCTGTGGGGACGATGTTTCTGGATCATTGGCTCGATGCGGCCGTCTTCGTTCTTGCCGAGTCCCTTGAAGGGTTGATAGCCATGCTTCAGGAGTAACTCAAATCCCTTTTTTGACTTCCTGAATTGTGGAAACAATGGGTGATCCTTAATAGTGATGTAGTCGATTCGACCTCCAACCTTGAAGAATTGAGGACCTTTCCATCGGGTCGTGGCTACTGTGTGCAGAGATGGCTCTGATGATGCCTGAAGTATTTCTCGATTCTCTCCGAGATTGATCTCTTCACTTTCCCTGATGCTGGGAATATCTGCATTGAATGATGGCCGAGGAATCATGGGCTGCGGGAGCCTTTCTTCTGGGTGTTCTCCCAGTATTGTGGTAATCATTCCACCTTTTGACCATTTCACACATTGATGTAGGGTGGAAGGCACTGCATTAACATTGTGAATCCATGTCCTTCCGAGCAGCAAGTTGTAGGTTGGTGGTACATTAACCACGTGGAAAAGCACTGAATGCACTGAATAGTTGATAAACACTTCCAGGAATATCTTGCCCTTGGCCGTTTGACCATGATTGTCAAACCCATAGATAGTGATGGGATTCGGAATATATTCTTCATCCTTGATCCCTAATGCCTTTGCGGTCATTTCAGGGCAAATATTGAGGCTACTGCCTCCATCGACCAGCACATGCGGTACTGTCATTCCTCTGACCCGAACGACAATGTAAAGAGCATTATTATAAAAGGAATGAGGCTTTGGAAGGTCCTCATCTGAGAAGGTGATTGACGCATTGGTCATGGCAGAGTTCACAATCTGTGCCATGTCTTCAGGAGTGGTACTGGGCTTAACTTTGATTTTCCTGAGTAAATCATCCAGTACTTGTCGGTGCTTGCTAGAATTCTTGGCCAAGTCAAGGATGGAGACATTGGATAAAGCGGTCAGAGGCTTCTGACTTGACCTGTCTGGCCTTGGTCTAACGATTTGCTTGAAGAAGTCAGGAGTTCCTTTTGATTTGGGAACTGACTTCACAGGTGCTTCCGAAACTTTCATTTTACCGAATGCTGAGATTAAGTCCATCTTCTTGGAATCTGGAGCTGCTTGTTGTAGCACCGTCACCTGATGCTGAACTTGGAGATCTTGCGCAGAACATGGCTTGATATGTTCATGCGGTAGAAAGGGTTGTGCAGACACTACTACTGTGGTGTGTGAAGGGAAGGGATGATTGAGAATGTCCATTTTCTCTTCTTCTTCGCCTTCTACTAATAGATTCTTTTCAATGAGATCTTGCACGATGTTTTTTAGAACAAAGCAGTTCTCGGTGTTGTGTCCCACTGTCCTGTGGAACTTGCAGAACTGATCTTTCCATTTCCCCATGGGCACAGGGGGATCGGCCAATCTGGGCAATTTGACCATCTCTTTTGATAGCATGTACTCGAGCACATCCTCGAGTGATTGGTCAAGGGGAGTAAACTTTCTGTCATAGCTCCATCCTTCATGTTTGGTCTTCTCACGCAGTTTCGGCCCTTGATCCTGCTGAAGAGGCTTGCTGTACTGAGGAGCAGGCTTTGCTTTCTGACCCTTGTTGTTCGAATTGCTTGAGCTGTAGCAGTAATCTTTCTTCTGCCCTTTGTATCGATTTTGGCCTTTGTTGTTGTTGCTGGCAGAATAAGTGAAGTGAGCTTTCTTCTTCTGCTCACCTTGGGAGTTGATCTTGGAAAAGGTAAAGCCTTCATAGACTCCATTTTCCACACTTAGTTCGAGCCATTCGGCTCGTTCAGTCAACTAAATGAAGGTCTTGGATGGTGCTGTGGAGATCAATCCTCTTAACGGCTGCGAAAAATTGTTGAGGATCAGGGACAATGCATGCCTTTCCGAGATAGGATCTCTCATCTTATTACAGGCTGATCTCCATCTATGAATGAAGTCCCATGCTTTTTCATTCTCATTCTGCCTTAAATTGCAGAGATGACTCAGTGTAGGCAGCGCTTCTGTGTTGAACAAGAAGCGTTCAATAAAGAGATTCACAACTTTGTCGAACTCCTTGAGCTCGATGGGGTTGATATGCTCAGCATACCACTTGGCTGCAACTCCTTCCAAGCTGCGGGGGAAGCATAGAAACAATGCTCGGTTATCCCTCTTAAACCGAGAGCATTCAGCAAAGAAGGTGGCGAGATGAGCTTTTGGGTCGCCAGAACCATCGAACTTGATGAATTTTCGGGGGAGATTCTCCATATCATCATTCCCTTCTAAGCCGTCATAGAAGTCCTCACTGGTGAAGACTTTCTTGCCCTTGTCGCGGGCTTGCAGATCTTTGACAACTCGGGCCATTTCTTTAAACTGCGCTTGCAAAGGCTCTTCTTTATCTCTGCTCTTTGATCTGTGGCTTTTACTTTGGCCACGCTTCTGAAATGCCGGAGGCACTTCATATTCTTCGTCTGTGTTTTCAGTTGAGTCTGATTCATCTGAAATCTCTTCTGGCTGGATCTGCTTTTTGGGAGCCTTCTTACTCCTACGACCATGGAACTTTTCTCTGAATGGATTCCTTTCTGAGCTGGTCCCGGGCTGCTCATTCATCATCTTATTCATCATTTTTCTGAACATGGCATACATTTGAGGGTCTATGCCATCGTCTTCTTGCTGCTGTTCTTGACTCTTCTCGGATCGAGGGGAACTCATTTCTTCTTCCGAGGCTGACGAGTACTGGGATGCCGTGGTTCTTTTGCCTGATCTTGTCTCAACCATCAAATGGTATGGATGCTCTCTGCAGGGCAAAGACCTAATTAGATTATGAAGGAATTAGCTTTTGGAAGAAATATTTGCTGAAAATATGGTAGACAATTTGGAAAAGATGTCCCATTACTAGGGACTGAGTCGTCGTGGGAATCACGACAATTGTGTTGTCATTCCTTCTGCAAAAGAAATAAACAACGAAAATATGCCTTGTTACCTAGGCGAGGTCGTCAAACTACAATAGAAAGAAAGAGAATTTTATTAAAATGAGAAGAATAAGATTTTATTGATCTTGACAAAGAGGTGGGGGACAAACAATTTGCCACCATTCACGATAGTCGGCAGACACTCTAGGACCTGGAAAAATTTTAAGAGAGACAAAGGAATCCCAGCCGTAGCGGGCAGAGTGATATGCCCCGGACCATTGTGCGGAAGTGAGATCAAACTCTGCCATAACTCCTGATAACAAGCGGGCTTCAACGTACTGCTGCCTTTGAGAGAACTGCCGAACACATCTCTCTGGTTGGTAATAAGTGCAGAAGAAAGGTCCCAGCAACTTGAATCGCTTGCCATAAGCGTACGTATATCGGGGAGGAGACAGCTGCCGATCAAAATAGTCCCAGACTACGTCATCCTCTTGAATGTTGTTGATCATGGTTCGGTACTGCGCCACTGGAAGGAGTTCTTGACCATTGTATCTGAAAGAGCTTGCTCGGGCTGGAACGTGTTGGAAAAACCAGGACTGAAGTGCGTAGATGCATCCTTCAACTAAAATGGATTCTCCAAGTGAGAATCGAGTCAGACCTCGATATAGGAAGGCGAGCGCTGCCATGGCTATAGAGAGGCGATTGGTTTGCCGATTTCCCCATCTTCTCATAAGTTGGATTATTCTGATGTCCATGTAGTTTTGTCCATCTGGGAAGAGGGATAATCCTACAGTGCACAGAACCATCGCATTTTGAATCCTTTCTTTAGCTGTTCTTGATAGCGAACTGACTTCGACGAAGGTCCCGTACTGGCGATACAACTCAAGTAAGTCAACATATTCATTTCCTTCCAACTGGATCAGGGGCCAAGATCGACGGCCTGTCATATGAGCTAAGGAGTCTCGGGGGTCCAAAACCTTGACATTGATAAGGAATTGATGCTCTAATGGGTCTCCTGGTTGACCGGCTGGTTCTGGTAACCCCATGATTTCTGAAAATTCATCCATTAAAACAGTCATTTCTCCCCATGGGAACCAGAAGGTACACGTCCGAGGATTCCATCGCTCCGTCATTGCATGGATTAGGTTGCCATTGATGGTCTGCTTTCCGACTGTTGATGCCAGCTCTAATCCGCACTCGCTCAAATGGTCCGGGAACATTCGGGAAAAGCTCTTTAGCCAGGAATAATACCACTGGGGAATGAAAGATCCGGTGCTAAGGGCTCGATGTTCAGGACGACCTTGTCGCACCTCGAAGGAGATGTGACCTTCAGGAAAGATAGGATCGATTTGACTGGATGCCATCGAACTGAAAACAGAGAAAGACTCAGAATGAGACTTAGGAAAATGTGAGAAATTTTGAAAAATTTTGCAGGCAGGATAAAAATGCAGCTGAAAATTCGAGATCCAGTAGAATGGTAGAATGAAAAATCGCCTGGAGTTTTGAAAGAAATTGGATATTTGAGAAAATCATCTAGGGTTTGAGAAAACATCTTGTGGAAAATAAAGATGTTTTGAAAAAAAACCTAGTAAGTTGGAAAACATTGGGAAATATAAAAAATTAAGGAAATCATACACATACAATCACATCCTGCACAAACATTTATGCACATATAGCACTCCCTAAAAGGCTGACTCTAGATGCATCAATTGAAAACAACTGTAGGACCTTAATCCTAACTCTAGGTTCAGATCATCTTTGTCCAATCCAGTTATGCCGATATACTCGAACCAAAATCCGAGGTATGTGGCATATAATTTTAACTCCGGTTCTAAGGTAAGGTTTTCCAACATCCTTGTGCGCCTACCGATATACTTCGGACTGTGGCCCGCGGTACGTGGTAGGGGGGTGTTAACCCAAATAGTTGGCCCAGTTGTGAGGCTCTGTCCCGAACTATGGTTCTGGAAGAGAGCCCAGCAACGTGAAGACCGGGTAATGATAGGTAAGGGAGTTTTGAAAAAATGATCATATGCAAGAAATAGAGGGCTCTAAATCCTAGAGAGATAGATTTTGAAAATTTTGAAGAAGCATACATTGTTTGCATTCAGATCCTAAATTGAGGAGGGTTGTATTTAGACCTAAGTCTATGTGAGCATGAAAATATCTCCTCAATCTGGTCCTACCAAACCATGCCTAGTCTATATGCAGTCAATGTCAGCTAGGTTAGAATCTAGGCTCCAAGGCTCACATGATATTGAAAGTAAAAGAGCTGACATTTTGTGAACATAATTTTGATAATTAAACTAAGTCAAGCATAATTTAGGTCAGACAAGGACAGGTCCCATCACGGTCGCCAAACCTGTTATCGTCGCAAAATTTTTCCCCTGTCTTCCCTTCCTTGCGGAAGAGAGAGAGGGAAACGCTTTCGCGATTCAAACTTGACCGAATTTTGGAAATTGTTTTAAAATACTCGCCTCCGTTTTGAAAATTGCGGGAAAATCCATGGGATGGGGCTCGACCTGTCGGTACGAGGTTCGACCGTTCCTGCCGCCTTTAACAGGGGTAATTGAACCAAGGACTAAAATTGTGCTTGACTTAGCGGAATTATCAAAGTTATGTTCAATCCTAAATGCACAGAGAATTCAGGCATGTGCTATGAGATTTTGGAAGATGCAGCTTGGGAAAACATGATGTATGCTTGGAAAATATTTGGAGTTGAAAAGATTCTCTCAGGAAAAAGCTGAAAGTCACTTTCTCAGGAAAACTCTTGTGAAAAAGGGGTTTTTGAAATCACGGGAAAGTTCATGAAGTTGTGGGAAAATCATGAATGGTTGAAAATCCTGGGAAAATGGAAGTGATTCTTGAGAAAAGGGTGAACCTTTGAAAAGGGAAACACTTCTTAGGAAAACTTGGACTTTGAGAGTTTTCTTAGGAAAATGATGGAAAATTTATAGGAAAACTCATTGGGGAAGGAAATTCAAAACTTGGGAAATCGAAATTCTGAGAATTTTACCTTTGAAATACTTGAAAATCGATTTTGAATCTTGGAGAAAGATTGGAAAACTCTTTTGAATCTCTTAAGAAAATATCATTTTCCAAGGAAAACTGTGAAAAACTTGACTTTGGGAAAACCGATTTTGGAAAATCCTTAGAGTTTCTTGAGAAATCAATTTCTTGAGAATGAAGTTTTCTTGAGAAAATCAATGATTTCATGATGCAAATGACATGAGTGAATGAATGCACTTTGAAAAGATTTTCTAATAGATTTGTTGGAAAAATGTGCATTAAGTCAAGATAAATCCTTCACATATTCTGACTGTGGCCATGAATATGTTCAGAATTTAGTTGATTTGATGCACATGATTTTGAAAACTTTGGAAATATGATGTGCATTTTAAGATAGCCTAAGAGTGTAGGCTCAATGTGACTAGTAGAAAGATGACGGATCTGGGTCTCGTCCATATTCCGACTAGGGCCGTAAATATGGATCCCACCGAGTCCATCAACTCCCTAAGAGTTGGTGCACGTGCCATTCGTGAACATCCATAGTGCTTTTGAAATAAAATGCGTGAATCACATAAGCAGGATATTACATAAATTCAAACTATATGATATGCATCCTAGTCTAAGCAGGAAATTAACTCTCTTATTCCAAAATTTACATTATTACATCACTAAATAAAGGAAATAAAAGAAATTTTCAGACTTCAGCTCCTTCTTTTGAATGTCCCTGTCAAACTTGAAATAAGGTTAGCTGAAATATGTGGGTTTTTCCAAAATTTTCCAATAATATTATGAAATTATTGGATTTAATTGGATATAAACCCTATGATCATGCTTCCTTGATATTTGAAATGATGTAAATGCAGGGAATTCAGTGGAAAACAGTTTGAAATTCGGAATTGGGGTCAAAATGACCAAAATACCCATAAAATTAAAGTTACACCTTTAAAATCAGGTTTTTTTGAAGGAAAACTTAGTAAAATTGGGATTTCGAAATTCCAATTGAATTCAATGATGATGAAATGCAGTATGACATGTTGCTAAACACATTAGGACTGTAAAATCAGAATTTGACATTTTGCAATTTATCCAAAATAACGAATTTCGCTTGTTTTTCACTTGGATCCGGGTCCTGCGGGACCCTGTTTTGGTATTATGGCTAATACGAACCTCAAATGGATTACAAATTGCACCAAATTCGGTATGAAGCATATACTTACTCTGATAAACGGCCTAGAATGCTAAAAATCATGAAATGATATGATTTAAATGCTAAAATTCAAAAAAAGTCCTAAAATGTTGGATTTTGCCTATGGATCCGAACCAAATGCAATGCTTAACAAGATAATGCAATATTTACACCATGAAAACTTCTGATATTTTTCAGACTGCTAAAAGACCTGAAATGGAACATTTTTGGTTTTTACAGCCTTGGGATTTGAGCCATGGTGAGTTCAATAACAGAGATTTAGTTCTGACAGAGGTAAAAATCACACTAATCTGATGTAAAACGCTAACAAAATATCAAAAAGACATGGAAATTTATGAAATTAATCAGAGATACTCACGACACCTACATGAACAACTTTCATGTTCATGACTTTGGCATTTGATCAACGGAAACACAGATAAAAATATAACTATTTCTGCCTAAATCAACAGAACAGACAAATGTAGCAAAACAGGGGGCGGACAAGAAAAATCCGAAGCAGGTGTCAACACGGTTCTAAAAATCACAAGCTTTCATATGCAAACAGAGGACATCTCGGACATAACTTTCACTTTTTACAGTTTTGGATTTGGAGCAACACACAAAGAGAAACCATAGCCCTAAGTCGATCCAAAATCTCAGAGGCCCAAATAAGGCTCTGACACGTGTCCCGAACTCTAGAATTTTTTTCAGACATTAAAAGAAATCATAAAAATCTGAAAACATCATATTTACAACTAGACATTCTCCCTAGTTCGTAACATTTTTTGGATCGAAAATCGGATCTCTCATGAGGGATATCTCGATTTTACAAGTCGGCAAATGATTTTCAAAATGCATCCCGGGTAACAAAACCCGACTTGCCATTTTGAATGTTTACCGAAGTAAAAAAATTCAAATTCCTCCGAATTTTTGGCAAAAGTTTAGGGACACTTAAAGGAGCATTTCGTGATTTTTTTGGGATTTTTAATAAAAAACAAATGCATGAAATGATATGTGGACTGACTGACAAAAACAGAGATCTACTGAAAATGAGCAGAGTTGAAATAAATGCTAAACTAATCCTAATTAATTCATGAAATGTGCTAAATGAATGAAATAAAATGCAAATTAAACCTAGCTAAATGCATGAAGGTTAAAAATCATCAAGGAAGCATAATTAAACGTTTTATATATGTCGTTTTATGGGAATAGCTCAATCCATCTCTCGGATGAGCTCTTTCTTCAAACGACTCCCGAATCGAATTATGGAATCAAATCAAGGGAAAAAGAAGTGCACCTTGCTTCGTTACGCAGCGTAGAAGCTCTTGAAAGAGGCGTCTATCACGAGCTTCCTTCGTCCTTCGCTCCGAGCTTCGAATGGTTCACCAAAATCGACCTATGCTTGAATCGAATTGGCCACTGCACGAACTTTACTCCACCTTCTCCAATGAGCCAAAGGGGGCACGATTTCCAAAGTTCAAAATCAGATTTTAGAGAGGCTAGGTTGGATTTTCAAGTTCACAAAAATGGTCTCCAAAGATGCTCCCTTCTCCTGGGCGTGGAGCCTTGTTTTTATAGATTTTCTGAAAAATTTTGAATTTCAAACAGGCTCAATCTGAGCCCTCCATGTGGCGCCATCTCAGGGGGTGCTATCTAGGGGTTTGAAATTCGAATTTGGCTTTTGCAGGGAGCCCTCAGGTGGCGCCACCTCATGGGGCTATTTTGATTTTTGAGAAAAATAAAAAAAAATGGAAATTTTGTGGGTGAGACACCTCAGCAGGGGAATTTGGAATTTTTCAAAAGCTTGCTTGATTCTCTCTGCAGGGAACTCCCAGATGGCGCCACCTCAGAGGGGGCTCTCTTGGAATTTGAAATTCAAACTCACCTTTTGTAGGGAGTCCTCAGGTGGCGCCACCTCATGGTGGGCTACTTTTATTAAAAATAAAATAAAAATCAAAATGGAGCCAAGTGGGAGCTCTGGAATGGTGCCACCTCAAAAGGTGTTCTGAGGTGTAAAGTTGGAACAGTAGGGGCATGCCATGTGGCGCCACCTCTGGGGGAGTTCAAATGTTTGAAATTTTGCTTTTTTTGCAGGAAAGGAGAGGCTGACATGTGGCATTTCCTCAGAGTGGCTCCTACGATGCCATGTGGCAGGAGAACATGAAGGGAGGAAGCAAAATACGCCACCTCATAGGGGGGGGTTTTCAACTTTTTCTGATGCAGGGAGGTCTGGACATGTGGCAGACAAGTGTCAGCTGTCTGGAGAGGCCTTCTTAAATGGCGCCACCTCAGAGGAGAATTTGAATTTTAAATGGAGGTTGGCCCTGGAGGAATGGAGGATGGACATGTGGCGCCACCTCAGGGTGGCTCCTACAATGCCATGTGGCAAGAGGGAGGAAAAGTAGGGAAGCCATGTGGCGCCCTCATAGGCCATCTGAAAAAATCAGAGCTCAGGATTTGCGCCACCTAGGCTTTATTTGAATTTTGAATGGTTTGCTTTTTCTAAAGAAAGCCAGAAGTGACATGTGTCTCCTACTTTTCTGAGAAAAGTAGGGAGAAGACATATGTCCTCTACTTTTTCTGAAGGAGGTAGAAGGAGACATGTGTCACCTGCTTTTTCTGAAAGGAGCAGAGAATGACACGTGGCAGAGGGGAGAGAAGGAGGGCCAAGCCATGTGGCGCCATCTCAGACAACATGGAAAAGTTGAAGTTCAGGATCTGCGCCACCTATGAGGAGATTTGAAACTTTGAATTCTAGTTTTTCTGAAGAGAGCAGGAAATGACACATGGCACTTGCTTTTTCTGAGGAAATGAGAGCTTGACATGTGTCCTCTGCAGGAGACACACTCCAAATGGCGCCACCTCAGAGGAGACAAGCCTACCTTTTCTGGAGGAAGCTAGGAGTGACACGTGTCTCCTACTTTTCTGAGAAAAGTAGGGAGAGACATGTGTTAGGTTACTTTTCTAGAAGGAGGGAGAGGTTGACACGTGTCCTCTGCAGGAGACACACTTCAAGTGGCACCACCTCAGAGGAGACAAGCTCCACTTTTTCTAGACAGGACAACCTATGACACTTGGCATCTCCTGGTAATCTTGGAATGACACATGGCGCATGACGGATAGGGTGACACATGGTAGATAAATGGGATCACATGTGGCGGCTTCTTAGGGTAGCCTCACACTGACACTTGGCATGTAGATGAGAGGAGAGAGAAAAGACAAGTGGCACCAATCCAGGGGACAAGGCTCCTATATTTTTGGGTTTTTCGAAATTCAAATTTTCAAAAGAAAAGCTTGTGTGACACCACCTCAGTGTGGGTCCCACATTGCTTCTTTATTGAAATAAGGATAAAACAACAACTTCTTTTTGGAATTTTCATAAAGTCTGGACTAATTGGTAAAACAGGAATTTTGAAAAGAGTTGGCCCCTGTAGGGCAATTTTGTAAAAGGAAGATATTTGAAATTGTCAAAAGGGCAAAATCTGAGGTGAAGTGGCTGAAATCCATATTGAAAACTATCCAGATCGTTTTCCTGAGAAAATATTTTGAAATTCAAAGTCCTAGGGGTAAAATGGGAAGAATTGATAATTTTGAAGACCCAGGGTTTTGAAATCAATTTTGAAAAGGGTAAAAATTCTAATCTGGATTGAAAATTTTGAAATCAAGAGTTCTGGACCTCGAATTGACATGCTGTGCAGTGCAGTGATTTAAAATGCTCATGCAATGATATGCAATGTCATGTCTTATGAAATGCAATCTTGAACTAAGACTTGGAGATGTCTGTCTCCTGTCAGGAATAAAATTTTGAACATCTGAGCTAAAAATAGGGAAATTTTGAGAGTTTCAGATGAAATTTGGACTTTTGCAAGGTCCGGGCTCAGAAAATGACCATTTTGCCCTCCAGCGATTTCAGAGGCTGGATGATGATGCTTGGTGGAACTGTCGAGGAGGTGAGTGAAAATTTGGGGTGTTTACATATATCAACTCAGATAACATAAAGGTGTAACAACATATTCAAAGAGATGCAATGAAATAAATAAGCAGAAAATCGACGATGCTATGATAATAGTAAACATGGGAGCATTAACTACATTATACAGATAAGCAAATAACAAAACTAAGAATAAGGGGTAACGTAATTTATTTATCAACAAATTGGGAAAGAAACAAAAGAATGAAAACAATAAATAATGAAACAGAGGGTAAACTTTGATGCATCGTGGCTTCTAATGAGCAGGGATGTTGTTACAAAAGTAAAGGCAATCCGAACTTACCCATGAAATGCAGGGGGAGGAGGGGGGGGGGGTTACATATTGGAAACCAACGTGCAGCAGACAATAGACAATCATCGTAAGAGTTTAGAGGTCAAGCGAGACTACGCACAGGAAATCCAAAGAGACTCAAAATGCAAAACAATAGTCCTGAATTGAAACTTGAAATTGGAAGTTTAATCATAGATCAACCTTTTACCTTTTTGCAGAAATTCCAGAGCATTTGGATGAACAAACGAGCGAGAATAACTTATCTAAGATGGAAATTTAATGAAGGATTTCCATACTTGATTCGTCGTTCCCTTCTTGCCACAGAGAGAAAGAAAAATCTCTTCTACAGAAGATTTTGTAAATCGTGAAGAGAGATCCAACGGATACGAGGGGAACACAAGGTAGGTGTGTCCATTTGAACCCCCAAGGCCAGAGACTCATCCTCTGAAGGACATCGAAAGGAGTGACCTCTTCTTATCAGTAATTGCAGAAATACAATCTCAAGGAAGATGAGTTACTCATATGAACCAGCAATTCCAGATCGTCATTTATAAAATGTAATCTCAAAGGATGCATTTTAGCCATTTCCAATCGCAAAATTACAGAAAAAGAAAAAAAAAGGGGAAAAGAAAACTGAAAGCAGATCATTCCGATAGAAAATGAGAGGTCAAGGTTTATCAGGGCCATCAATATCCATCAGTTACCAAAACGGGAATGGACACCCTAGAAATCCTGGGGTAATCAACAGGGATAGGGATCCGACCATCAAATATGTATAAAATGAAGGATCAATCTAAATGAGAAAAGGGAGAAAAGAAAAAAAAAATCAAGCGAATGTATATTCAAATCTCATGAACCAAAAATTATCAATAAGACATAGAAGGAGAAGGAAAACAAATAGAAATGTCAGGATGGAATCATCCCATTAATGTCGCACAGGGAGGTATTGGGATTGTTATAGACAATCCCATGCCATCCAAGGTGCATTGAAGAGGATCAAAAACAGGAAATCAACTTAAAATTTCAAAAAAAAAAAATAAAACTGAAAAGGAAGAGGGGTACTTACAGAGGCGTTTGCAGGGATTCTGAAGGAAGGGGAAGGAGACTTCTTCTGTGATCTTTGAGAGGAAGACTTCAGAGGGAAGGGGGGGATTGGAGAAGAAGAGAAGCGTGGATGAAGTGGCGATGGAATGGATTTGATCGGCTTTTCTTCTGTCTTCTTCTTAAATTTTCCTTCCGATGGAGGAGAAGAAGAAGAGGGGAAGCAGCTTGATCTAGAGGAGGATTGGAAGAATGGAATGGATAGTGGGTTGTAATGGATGAAGAAATGGAGGCCTGCGGCTCCTTTCTTATAACGGGAAACCGTTAGCCAATTTTCCAATCGGATCCTTTCTCTTTACAAATTTTTCCATAAAGGAGGTCTTAAAATTTTTTTTTTCTAAAAAGTGTTGTCACAAAAATTGATTTTCAAAAGGGTGCTTGGAAAAGGCTATTTTTGTGTTTTCTTTTTCAATTTTCTTATTTTTTTGTTCTTTTCTTGAAATTTTCTACATTTTTTTTTGTATTTTTGAAAACAAAACTCTAAAACTATGGGATTTCTAAACCATTTATAAAATTTTTTACAAATATTTACAAAAGAAGGCTTTACTAAGAATTTGAGTTTATTTTTGGAAAATTTCTTCAGAAAAATGGGTTTCGATCCAGTTTTTGAGCAAATATTCGAGTTTTGAACCTTGAATTGAGAAATATAATGTGATGGATCCAAACGGATACTAGACAAACTGTCTGAGCCTTTCAAAAAGTTATTTTGGTAATTTTGAGAATTTGATTTAAAATTGAATAACAAAGCTCAGTTTTGGATTTTGACAATGGATCCAGATCCGAGATCGAGTCAGATATATAAAATGGATTTAATTTCAATAAAACCTAAGAAATAAAATGAAATTTAGATTTAAAAGTGACTCAATTTCTCAGAAAATGAAATCAGGGGCAAAAAAGGAATATTTATAAGATTTTGAAAAATTTGGGGTGTTTACAGATGCCTCTCTTTTCTACTAAGACGGTTGAAAGCTGAGCATGGTGGCAAAAAAAACACTCCAAATTTTGAAAAATGCCCCAGTCAGCAGATCTGAACTGAGTGTGGAAGAATTTATTTGGGAAGACATGATTTCAGGCTTAAAACCTTATCCTCAATGGCCTTGGAGAGACAAAATCCTCAAAAAATGATATGATTGTATAACAGAAATGAGGAAATCGTGATGGGACTTTGAGCAAAGATCTCGAAATGAAGAAAGATAAGAATTTTGATCAAGTCTCATGAGTGAAGCTAGATCAACTTTTTGGAGTGATTCAGGTTTAGCCCTTAACCTGGATGGGACGAAGATATCTCAAAATGACCTGAATGAGGAAAGGAATATATGATGACCTTGATGAGACATTTTTGGAAAAGAAGATGATACTCAAGTAGGATCCTGTCCTGGATGGATATACAAAGCATGGATTCCTCGATGGGAAGAACCATGATGGGACTGGAAGGAAACACCTCGTTAAAATGAGGAACCTCGTCAGAACGATACTCAGGTTTAACCCAAACCTAAAAAAGGAAGATGATGATGCATGAAATGCACATCATGTTAATAAGTTTTTCATGCATTTTGTAATGAGTTTAAGGTTTTAAACCCATGTTTAGATGCATTTTGATAGTAAGGGGTTGTGGTTCAAATTTCAGAGAAATCGGAGTTAAAATGAGAGAGTTATGGTTATTTCAGTGTTTGGGCATGGATTTCGAGGTGGATCGGATCCATATCCGACCCAATTAGACTGTTTGAACCTTGGATCAACATTTAGAAAGCCCAAAATCCAACCCACATGCATATCCATATCCATTTCAAAAAGTTTTGCAGAAAACCCCCCAGAAAGTGGTGCATAGAAAATTATTTTTTTATAACAGTGTTTCTGAAAACTATCAAAAGTATAAAATAGAGTTTCCAGCAAACCCTAGGCATCTTTGGATTTGGATTTGACACCCCCTACAGTGACTCTAGCTCCAGCACCGTCTTATCTTCCATTCCACTCCATTGGCCATTGAAGATTTGGTTCATGCTTGCAATCCAAGCATTTTCTGATCTCTCTTTTCGATTCTTGTCATTTCTTCTTATTCCTTGCTGTGTTTCTCACCATTTTAGGTATTTTTGCAGGTGTAGCAGAGGTGGAGACTACTAATCTTGATTGGTAGTGCAAAACACACCATCAAGGTGAGCCGACCCTATCTCCATCCGATTTTCTGAGCCCTCCGATTGCGAATCGGCACACATCCCATCCTCGGTGGATCTCCAACGTGTTGCAGCTGCTAAAGTACTGTTCTTGGTGATACTCCAGCATTCTCGAACCGTTCGTGACGTCAAGACAAAGCCATTGTCCGCTCTTCTTCTTCCCCACGATCGTCGGATCGCCCGAGAGGTAGATCTTCTTCTCCCTTCTCTTCTAGTTAAAGCCAAATTGTGTGTGACGATTTTATTTTATTATTTGTTGTGTATTTATTGTTTTTTCTTTTTGTTTCAATCTTAGCATAGATCCCGTGCACAGACCAGCACATTAGATTAGGTTTTATTTGTTTGAATCTTGATTTTCAACGTTTTTCACCCAAATCGTGAAAATCGGCTAGATCCTCATCTAGCCGATTCTTCAAGTCTATCTAGCGTGTTTTACTGTGTTGTTTTTACAGAAACAACATTTTAAAAAGTTTTATTTCATGTTAGTTTAGTCGTGGGTTGTGATTGTTGGTTAGTTTAATTCAAAAGAAAAAAAAAAGAAATCAGCTAGATTATTTCTAGCCGATCTTTGGGGTTGAATAAATTTAGTTGCTGCAAAGTTTTTCTTCTGTGAGTATATTGCTAAAATATGATTTGTAGTAGCTATTCCAGTGTTATTTATGCTTGTTTTAGGTGAGATTTGATTCTAAGATTGTCGTGTGATGTGTTTTTACAATCATCGTTGAATTAGATTTCATGTGCATGAAGTGCGGGTAACCTTCAATTTTCGGTTGTGTGTCTGCATGTTTATTGTTTTCATAGCTTTACAAGTAGTGTCATGGTCGAGTTGAGCATCTTAGGACTGTTCTACATCTTGTTTTAATCGTTTGATGATTGAGGGTTGTGTTTCTATTGAAAAATCCAAAAAGAATAGAGTTGTTTTGTGTTATTGATTGTAGTGTTTAGTTGGGTGTAGGTTGTCTATCTAGTGTAGTATAGTTTAGTTATTCTTTCAATATTATAAATTGTGCTTCGTGTTTAGTTAAGTTAGATTTTCGTTATGTCATAAATTTATTCGTGTGAATTCTACATTCTTAGAGTTTTAGTTTAGACTAGTCGTTTGGATCATTGGGTGTTTATGTGTGTTATGAATTCCAGCATGTTAGATCTCTTGCTTAGGTGGTCATTAGTATAATTATTTATTTTGAGTCCATTACTAGTTTAGATTTATCATTCTCATAGCAAAGTTTGTTTACTTTTTGCATTCATTTGTTGTTAGTGTAAATTTTGATTTTAGTATTTTTAGTTCTTCTTCTTCCCCAAGGTGGGGCGGCAGCCATTAGAGCTCCATTTGAGCTCTAGGCTATTCTTGCTAGGTCTTAGAATTAGGTAAGTTCATTATGGTGTCTAGGTTCAATGAATTAGGTTTAATGCTTTAGACGTTTTTAGGATTTTATTTAAGTAAGTCTTGAATTAGGTGTAGCATTTAATTCTAGGAAATCGTGTTTTCCATTTAGGTCTTTTCATTACCCTAGGAAGTTTTAAATTACTTAGCCTAGAATAACCTTAATTAGGCATTGACGTTTTTTGAGAAGGAGGGTAAGCAAGTAATTAAGGTTTGAAAACGTTTTGGAAATATTGGATTCTTAAAAAATCGTGTGGAGCATTTAAAGAAAGGATTAAATTTTGATTGGCTATTAAAAGGGAGTTACTCATTTAGCTTTGGAAAGTGATTTTGAAATTCAATTCAATTTTCAAATTGGGTGTCCATGATTTCAAGAAAGAAATAATTGCTATTTAATTCTATCTTGGAAAGCCAAAATCGTGGGGTTCTCTAGGCTGGACGTTTCCACTTCCCAAAGTGAGTTTTAATGCCATTAAGGAGAGTGTGTATAATTGGGTTGGACGGTTTTTGATACTCCAAGTTTCTAAAACTCATTAATGCATCTTTCCCTCCTTCTTTCTAACTTTCTTTATTGAGTTAAATTAGATTAGGTCCTAATTAATTTAGTCATAGTGGTCTTAATTAGGTTTTAAAAATTTCATGTAGTCCATTTATGTTAGTAATTTAATCATCAATTAGGTAGCTAGGTAGTATTATTTATTTAATTCTTAGTTAGACGTGTATTAGATTTAAATTAAATAGCTTTATTGATTTTCGTTTGTTTCTATTTATTAATTAGCCTCGAATCAACCTAACCTAACCTAGTCAATCTAATTGACTTAGTTAGATGAGTCGTGTACCTAACCCAAACCGAACCTAGCTAAGTCAAGACCGAGCCTAGTTAAGTCAAGACCGAGCCTAGTTGAGTGAACCGAGTCAATCTAGTGAACCTAACCCTAGTCCTATCCTAAACCCGCAGCCTTTGGTCTTTAGTAGCTTCATTCCATTTAGTTATAATTCATATTAATTTTAGACTAACTAGTTTAGTTATTTGTTCAATTGATATAGTTATATTGTAGAAGTATGTGTGCTAAAAATGTAATTGTTTCTTGTGTGTGATTTGTGTGGTTCGATTATTTCAATAGTAGTTAGGTAGTATTTAACTTAATTAACTAGATTGGCATCTCTTTGATTAGCTTAGTTGCATGTGCATCGTTAGTTAGCTTAGTGTTAGTCATAAATTGCAATTTGCGGTTATTCTTTTATTCATTTAGTAATAGTGCATTCATCATCCCTATATACACTGTTAATTAGTCTCATTTAGATTGCATTAGAGTTATTTTGCATTTCTAGTGTTCAAAATAGAGTTATTTAGTGAATAGTGCACTCAAAGTAAAACCCGATTTTTGCCCTATCGTACTGTCGTTATTTCATGTGCAAAAAATCAGAGTTTTTAGAAATTTCTTTTTCTATTCACTTGATTGGTGTTTTAAATGTCTGCAGACCAAATTTCAGATCGATCCGAGTTGGTTTGGTCTGATTTTTAAGTTTTTTGTAAAAACCGCTTTTTCTGGTTTTTAAATTTCGGAACTTGCAATATCCTGATTTTTCCCAGTTTTGAAACGCTTCTATATCGAGTTTCAGATATCTTTTTTTCATTCTGTAAAACTTGTCAGATTATTTAATCTGTTAGTTACAAAACAGAACAATATTCAGGAAAATCGGACCCCGTTTGCCCTATCAAACAGTGGTTTTCCGACAAGATGTCAGAACTCTATTTTACACTAGTTAGGGGCATATTTGTAATTTCTTTAGTTTCGGTATTTTAGTACTGTTTTCAGTATTTTCTGCATCTTAGGAGCTGCATTTGCATCATACAGCATTGTTAGACTTAGTTTAGCTGATTTTTGAATTAGTTTAATATTTTATTTAATTGTTTTCTTATAATTAGAATTTGTTTTACTAATTTCTTGAAAATTAGACTTAGTTCATTTATAGTTTGCATTAGTAGAATAAATTACTAACTTTTCATTTTCCTTCGTTTTTAGGTTAAAAAGCATACTCATTTTTTCAGGGTTCATTGTCCAAGTGCGAAGATTGTCTAATTGCCGAAAGGACCAAAATACCCTTGGCGTGCAACTGAAGATTGAATTGCTTTTTCAATTCTTTTAGTGATTAATTGTATTTCTAGTAACTGTGTAATTGTAGATTGAGATTTGTAATTAATAAATTAAATTTTAAGAAATATTCTGAGTAATCCCTGTTCCCTGAGGATTCGACCCGTACTTACCACTTTGTGGAAAGTCGGTTTTTATACTTTTGGTTGACGATTCTCCAAAGCTTTTATTGAAAATTATTGTTTTAAAAATACCATTTCAAAATATCAACCAGAAGATACCTCGTGGCACGAGGTTCAGGCTTAACCCTTAACTTGAAGGGGACGACCAAATAGAATCTTTGAATGGAGAAACCATGATGGGACCTTCGGAGTTTGGACGAACAAATCCGAAAGGGGTTCGCGAAAGGAGAAAAAAATGGAGTTCTCTAAAGCTTGAAAAAGTGATGATTTTGAGTGTCTCATTGCTGAGACTGAAATAGCTTTTGAAATCAATGACCTCTCGCAGAAAATTCAGATTTTGACCCTTAACCTGAGTGGGAACGACCATACGGAATCCTCGAATGAAGAAATTGTGATGGGACAGGAAGAGATACTTCAACTGAATGAGGCAACTCTTCTGGAAGATGTAAACAACTCTAGGTTGCATCAAAAATGAATATTGAATATTTATTTCATTCTGGAATAACTAGAAAATTTTGCCAATAAGATAAAATTGTAGTTGACTCAATACTCGGAAATGTGCATGTATGTGCAAGAGACATTCCCTCTTTTACCTAAGGTATTTCCTCCAACGAGGTTAACTCATTGGTCCTAAGAGTCAAATTCAAAATTTTAGCGCTGATGATTTTCTTCAAGGAAGCTATCCCTTTCCTTGATATGAGAAGAGAAGAAATATTCTTAATTTCATAAAAGTAAGTAGTGAAAATATATTGATAAAAGAATTTTGCATGAGAAACAAATGACCTCTCGCAATTTAGGCAGTTTGATATCTGGGTGTTTTTCCCATGATGATCTTTTTGCACTCTTTTTGAGTCGTTGGGCTTTCTCGGGCTTTTACATCATCCTTCATTGTGGAGATGTCCCAACTTTTCTCTCTTTTTTGAGGAAGGGTACATCACAAACTCCTTCATCTTGGAGATGTTCCGATCCTTCTTTCGTCTCAAAGATTATGCTGATGATATTGGCTCAAAAAGTCTTTAGATGATAGCAGAAAACAAATATCTTTTAGGGTTTGTCGGTAGGTTCATCACACTCGCCTTCATCTCGCCGGTGATCTGAACTTTCCCTGGAAGGATCCTTCACAAATTCCTTCATCTCGGAGATGATACAAATCTTCTTTGGCCCGGGGGTCTAGCTCGCATATTCGTCTTCATCTTGACGACAATTGAGATATCCCCTTTGCAGATATTTGATTGCAGCTTTAAAATGAGAGGATATGGATTGAGTGGATTCTTTTTATCGCTTAGGATATTTCCACTGTCTGATTGCCAAAAAATCATCTTTAAACATGCGTTATAGCCATGATCAATATCAATTTGCTTCTGGTTTTTTAACGTCATTGAATATTTCTTTCACTGATCATATCGAGGACATTTCTTACATCCTTTTGGTTGATCAACAGAAAAAGATTTGAATTTTACCTCTTTTTCACAAAAAGTTTCACCTTTTTGGAAAGAAATATTAGAGGTAATCTGAGGTAATTCTTTTGTGTAGTCAGAATATTGGAATCAACAAATGCTTTTAGCAAATTGGCAAAGTTTTCATGAATTCTGTGTGAAATAATCACTCAATATAGATTTTGATGAGACCTTGAGTTGAATCTATGATTTTGGAAATTTCGACCAGTAAAGCTGAGACATTTTATTTAACGGCCAGCGAAGGAGCTAGGACTTTTCTATTTAACAACCAGTGAAGAATTGAATTTTCGATTTAATAACCAGTGGAAACTGGGACTTTTCATTTAACGACCAACGAAGAAGCTGAAACCTTTCATTTAATGACCAGTGGAAACTGGGACTTTTCATTTAACGACCAGCGAAGGAGCTGAAACCTTTCATTTAACGACCAGTGAAAACTGGGACCTTTCATTTAACGACCAGCGAAAGAGCTGGAACCTTTCATTTAATGACCAGTGAAAATTGGAACCTTTCATTTAACGACCAGCAAAGGAGCTGGAACCATTCATTTAATGACCAGTGAAAACTGGGACCTTTCATTTAACGACCAGCGAAGAAGCTGGAACCTTTCATTTAATGACCAGTGAAAACTGGGACCTTTCATTTAACGACTAGTGAAGGAGCTGGAACCTTTCATTTAACGACCAGTAAAAACTGGGACCTTTCATTAACGACCAGCGAAGGAGCTAAAACCTTTCATTTAACGACCAGTGAAAAATGGGACCTTTTATTTAACGACCAACGAAGGAGCTGGAACCTTTTATTTAATGACCAGTGAAAACTGGGACATTTCATTTAATGACCAGCGAAGTAGTTGGGACTTTTTATTTAACGACCAGTGAAAACTGGGACATTTCATTTAACGACCAACAAAGTAGTTGGGACCTTTCATTTGACGACCAACAAAAGTTGGAACTTTTCTTTTAACGACCAGCAAAGGAGCTGGAACCTTTTATTTAACGACCAGTGAAAACTGGGACATTTCATTTAACGACTAGCGAAATAGCTGAGACTTTTTATTTAATGACCAGTGAAAACTGGGACATTTCATTCAACGACCAGCGAAGTAGCTAGGACCTTTCATTTAACGACCAACGAAAGTTGGAACTTTTCATTTAACGATCAGTGAAACTGGGACATTTCATTTAACGACCAGCGAAGTAGCTGGGACTTTTTATTTAACGACCAACGAAAGTTGGAACTTTTAACGACCTGATTTGAGATTGAGACTTTTGAGAAACAACCAGTACGAGGACTGAGTTTTGTGATTGAACTTGATCTTTAGATTTTAAGATTTTGAGAAGTAACCCGTGCGAGGACTGGTTTTTTCAAATGAACTTGGTCTTTAGATTTTGAAATTTTAGCAAAATAACCAGTGCAAGGACTGAGGTTATCAAATGAACTTGATCTTTCAATTGAAAATTTTAAGAAATAACCAGTTTGAGGACTGAATTTTGAAAGCATACTAGTAAGAGCACTGAATTTTTGAAAATGTACCAGTACAAGCACTGGATTTTCCAACTGAGAGTCGGGAAGGAAACCGACATTCTTAAGATATTTGGAGATCGAAGCAGGAATGATTGTCAGGGTTTCAGGATTATCCCTTATCCTGAAGAGAAAATAGAATAGACATTTGATGAGAATTTAGAAAAAAATGATTCAGGTTTATCCCTTAACCTGAAAGGGAAATAGAATAGACATTTGATGAGAATTTAGAAAAAATGATTCAGGTTTATCCCTTAACCTGAAGGAGAAATAGAAGATTTTGTGAAGAGATAACCTGAAACTTGAATTTAGAAGGTATATGACAAGATTTATGATTTATGATCTATGATTTAGATGAACCAACACAGTTAGTTGTATGCAGTCCAATTTTCAGGATTAATCCTCTTATCCTGAATGGGGAAAAAGAAAGAATAATATTTGAGAAGATATAAGGATATAGAATTTTGATGAAATATTGATAAAAATGGAGAAAATTTGAGGAAATTGATTTATTTTGTAAAAAGAATTATCACAAGCAGCATTGTTGCTCCTATGAGTGATCTCAGGATTATTTCTTATCCTGAGTGGGAAAGAGAATACCTTGAATGTCGAGGTTCAGGTTTATCCCTTAACCTGAAAGGGGAAAATAATAAATTTTATAAAAGTGGGGAAAAACCAAATAAATTTATGAAAATTTTGTTTTTGAAAAGAATTCTCACAGGTAGCCTTGTTGCTTCTGTGAGGGGTCTCAGGATTATCCCTTATTCTGAATGAGAAAAGAATAGAATTTAAGGAAAATTAATATAAATTTAGAAAATCAATTTGATGAAACTTGTGTTGCAAAAGAATTCTCATAGGTAGCATTATTGCTCCTATGAGGGGTCTCAGGATTATCCCTTATCCTGAATGGGAAAAGAATAGAATTTAAGAAAAATTAATGAAGAGAAATTGATATATAAATTTAGAAAATAAAGATTTGAGAAAACTTGTTTTTGCAAAAAAAATTCTCATAGGTAGCTTTATTGCTCCTACGAGAGGTCTCAGGATTTTCTCTTATCCTGAATGGGAACACCTCGGTCAACGAGGGTCAGGTTTATCCCTTAACCTGAGGAGGAAAAAGAATAAAGGAAATACCTCATGGGAGAGAGGCATCAGGTTTATCCCTTAACCTGAAAGGGTAAAAGATTTGATAAAATTTAATAAAATTGTGGAGAATTTGATAAAACTTGATAAAATTTGATAAAATTGATGTAAACTTGATAGAAAATATGAATAAAATGAATGAAACTGATAAAGATAACAAGATTTAACTAAAAATTTTATAATATTTGAGGAAATGAGTTTGTCTGATCCTGCCTGCATATGGGATCTTCAATGCGAAAAGAAAATGTTCATTTTTAAAAGACAAGTAAAAAATCATTTTTGGGAAGAAAAATCAACCGCAAGAAGAATGATCACCGCGAGATCTGATCTTTGAAAGAGAATCAAACATGAGAGATCATCATGAGGGTCAATTTTTGAAGGCAATGGTTTGAAACCAATTTTTTAAAGAAGAAGATCAACAATAGATCTGATTTATGAAAATAACAGTTTGAAACTGATAATAAGATCAATACAAGGGTTGATTTTTTTGAATAAAATGGTTTGAAACCAATCTTGGAAGATAAGATCAACTCAAAGGTTGATCTTTGAATATAATGTTTTGAAACCAATTTTTAGAAGATAAGAACACAAGGGTTTTAAATATAATGTTCTGAATCCAAATTTTGGAAAATAAGATTGATATGAGGGTTGATAATGGTTTGAACCCATTTTTGAAAGATACGATCAACACGAGGGTTGATTTTTGAATATAATGTTTTAAAACCAATCTTGGAAGATAAGACCAACACAGGGGTTGATCTTTGAATATAATGATTTGAAACCCATTTTTGGAGAATATGGTCAACACGAGGGTTGATTCTTCAATGCAGTGGTTCGAAAACCTATTTTTGAAAATATGATCAACATGAGGGTTGATCTTTCAATGCAATGGTTTGAAACCTAATTTTTGAAAATATGATCAACACGAGGGTTGATTTTTCAATGCAATAGTTTTGAAACCTAATTTTTGAAAATATGATCAACACGAGGGTTGATTTTTCAATGCAATGGTTTTGAAACCTATTTTTTGAAAATATGATCAACACGAGGGTTGATTTTTCAATGCAATGATTTTGAAACCTAATTTTTGAAAATATGATCAACACGGGGGTTGATTTTTCAATGCAATGGTTCAAAACCTATTTTTGAAAATATGATCAACACGAGGGTTGATTTTTGACAAAGGATGGATAAAAAAATATTTTGAACTTTTTGTTTATGAAGACTTTCAAAATTTCATGATTTTTGAAAAACCCTCATAGGTAATATCATTTCTCTCGTGAAGGATGTCAAGATTGTCCCACATTCTGAAAAAAAGAATAGGAATTTAATGCCCCAGTATGGCAAAAGAAGGAAATAAAAGATATAAAGAAAATTGACATTTCATTGATAAAAAAAAGTTGATAACAAAACTAAATATTTACAAGAACTTTAAAAGGAAAAGATTCATAGAAGACTGAGCTGACTTGCCCCAACTGGATGACTAACAAAAAGAGACAAAAGCAGAAAATTTTGGCTTTATCAATTCTTCGAGTGGTCCGGAAATGGCTCTGTCAGGACTGCTGGGCGCTCTTCTTCCTCGTCCTCCACTAGCTCACTTCTGTCAATGCAGTCTTGTATCATATGCTTGAGGACGAAGCAGTGCTCTGTATCATGCCCTGTTGCTCTATAGAACTTGCAGAATTGGTCTTTAAATTTTCCCAAGATTACGGGAGGATCCGCGACTTTAGGGAGTTTGATCATCCTATGCTTTAATAAGTATTCCAGAACTGTTTTCAAAGTTTGATCTAATGGAGTGAAGACTTGATCTTTCTCCCACTTGATGTACTTGGGCTTCTCTTGAAGATCACCCTTTTGCTCGGGGCCAATTGGAAATGGTTTGTCATTGTTCTTATAGGATCTTTCCTTCTGCCCCTTGTTTTGATCTATTCTCGGGCCACTGCCACTGTTGTTTTTGTTTCCTTTGCTGCTACTGCCAAGACTATTGCTGGAGGCATCAACTGAATGAGCGAACTGCGCCTTCTTCTTCTGGTCTTGGATATTCTTGACCAGAGGCATGCCCTCGTAAAGCCCGCTTTCTATTTCTGCTTCGAGCCATTCGGCTCGCTCAATCAACTTGATAAAGGATTTCGCCGGGGAAGTGGCGATGAGGCTCCTCATGGGCTAAGAGAAGTTGTTGAGGATTATCTGCAATGCGTGCTCCTCTGGAATGGGTACCTTCATCTTATTATAGTTGCTTTTTCACCTGCGAATGAAATCTCCTGCTCTTTCAGTTTCACCTTGCTTCAGGTTGTAAAGATGATTTAATGTAGGTGAAGCTTCAGTGTTGAATAGGAAGCGCTCAATGAACAAATTTACTACCTTATCGAACTCTCGTAGTTCGATAGGATTGATGTGGTCAGCATACCACCTGGCTGCTACACCCTCTACACTGCAGGGAAAGCAAATGAATAGAGCCCTGTTATCCTTTCTGAAACGACAGCATTCTGCATAAAAGGTGGCTAAGTGAGCTTTAGGGTTGTGTGAACACCCCAAATTTTTCAAAGTTTTGTAAAAATGACTCTTTTGCCCCTAACCCCGTTTTCTAAGAAAATCAAAACAGTTTCAAAGCTCATTCTTCAGATTGTCTGAATTATATTCCATATTGGTATATTTAAGTTTAATTTCGGATCTGAATACAGGACTTTGAATCCATATTTCCTCAAAAACCGGATCTAAACCCATTTCTGAAGAAATTTTCTCAAAATAGCTTTAAAATTCTCAGAAAAATTTCCTTTTTGTAAATATTTTTACAAAAATACAAAAAAATTAGTTTTAAAATCTTTAACTTCTTGTAAAGCTTTAGGATTATTCTGAAAATACAAAAAAATCGAAAAATAACATAAAAAAACCAAAAAATTGGAAAAATTACAAGAAAAGCAAATGATTCTCAAGGTTTTAAGAAGCCTCTTGATAAAAACCCCAATTCTGAACTATTTTACAAAAATTTCCTTTTAAGGGGAGCCTCTTTTAGGAAATATCACTAAAATTCCAACAAACCCGCTCCCGCGCTTCCTTCTTCTCTTCTCATCATCGTCCATCCTGAACGAACTTCTCTTCCCTCCACCCTCAATCTTCAACAAACCCCATTCTAGAAGCCTCGATTGAGCCCTCCATCCTCTGATGGCTGGCCTCTTTCGCCCACCATTGATCTGCAATGGAAGTGGGCCTCCTCCAGTTTCCTCCCTTTTTCCCTATAAAGAAGGGCCAGCCAGAAAGGGGAGGGGATCCATTTTTTCATTTGCGCTTATGTATCCATCTCTCTCTCAAAATCATCCATTGTCCCTCACTCCACCCAATTTTTTTTTTCCCTCTATCCATCATCTGCAAAGCAATATCGGGTTTTCCTCTTCAAGCGCCCATCGCATCCCTGGTCTCTGGTTCCCCTTTTCAAGTTTTGAAGCTCCAGAATGATCGATAAGGATTTTCTCCCTTCTTCTTTTCTTCACCAGAAAAGAAATTTAAGAGGAGAGTAGAAGGGAAACTCCATCAAAACTCTAGCCAATCCGGTAAGTCCTTTTGTTTTTTTTTTTTTTTCTTTCCCCTCTCTCTGTCATTCCTTTTTTTTTCTCTCGATCTCTTTTTTTTATTTTTAAGGCACACTCTGTGGTATTGACTTGCTTCTTGCAATATCAATCTACATACGTGCAACATCAAATAGAACAATTGGGTTCTAACATTTTCCTTTCTGTCTTTGTGATTTACTTTTGTTCATACTATGGCAGATTTGATATTATTCTATACTCCATATGGATCATGATCTGACCTCCTGTTTTGTTCCATTGTGTATTTCCTCTTACTTCGTGATCTTCAATTTATTAATTGCTTTGTAAATTTTCTCACAAGATACCTTCCTGTAATCACGATGCCTACTTTGTTTTCATATTTCTTTTTTTTTACTGTAGATATTCCAACTTAGCTAAAGATCATAAACACATAGTTTCTGCAAATTCGTTGTAAATATCTGATTCATGCTCTGCTAGAACATGAACCCATGCTGTCATTTCATTACGATACTCGTTCATGCTTTGTTACAGCATGAACGAGTGTTTCCATTTTCTCCCTGAATCCCTTTATATCATCCCCTTTCTTATGTGCACATGAGTTGCAAAAGCCAGCTTATTGCTTAAGTTTGAAGAGCTTGATGTCGGAGCTCAATTCACCGACCAAACTGTTCAGGATCTGATGTCTAAAATCGATTTGTTAATCGGTTCTTTATGTTGGGTTTGAATCATTGGTGCTTATGAAATAAGACGACCTGAGTGCATTCATTAAGCCCAGGCTTCTGAAGTGCATTCGATCCCTGTTAGTTTACTTACCAAAGAGGATTATCTTGCTTCATCATATTTGCTTTCTTGCCCAGCGTTAGCCATGAGAGACACCCAGAATAGTCGTTTCTGTTTATGGTCTTCCAATGCACTTGGTAACACCTGATCAGTATGTTGACTATCCGACATCTCATCGATTCTTTTAGTGATTTTCCTCTGCTCATGAAATTTAGTCTTCACCATCAACATCATCAAATATCTGTATAATATTAGTTGTATTAGCATAGGATTTTTATTGTCATTAGTTTCTGTGATTTAATATTTCACTTTCATCATCCTGTATTTATTTTCTCTTCATTCATCAATAGGTTCATTATATCCCATCATGAAATATATCATTCAACTTGCAGCACCAGTTTTCCATTTTACAATACTCTGCTTTGCCACAGTTCACCATGTTTTCTGTTTTTCAAATGTTTGTGTCCGACCCTTTTGCACTGCCTAAACCTGGAAAATCAGGAGTCCACGGCAATATAGGCAGTGGTTTTACTGTTTCTATGAATGTAATTTCCATTGATCACTATTCTTCTGCAACTATATTACTCAATGTCTGATAATTCATGGGATGTTTTTCTGGCATATACAACATCAGGATATTCTTCAGGGTGCTTTCTCTTCCTTACGTGTCAAATGTGTTGATGTCACTCACACATGTGAATGAGAATGGTGAAATAATGATAAAATTTAGGCTTGGAACCAGATCATGGGATCAGCCGTCAGTGATGTTGATATTTTTAATCTTATCTGCGACCTTAATGCATTTGGTTATTTAATGCTTGTCTCTTTTTTTTTTAATTTGTTTTGGAGTAACAATACTGGGAGGAGGAGGTAGCAGTCTCTATGTATCTCCAATAGCCCATCTTTCTCTTTGCTTGATGTGTTGATGGAGGTTCAATATCATTTTTTTTATGTGGCTATAAAATGATTGTTATAATGGATTCATTATTGGGTCAATGACAATAAATGCTTTTGTCAAATTGAATTTTGTTTCTTGATTTAAATCAAGTTAACATGCGGTGTTGCTCAATTGGTTGTCAACTTTTCCCAAAATCCTGCTGTGCAGTTTTCTGTTCTGTGTTTTTCCAAAAAGTTTATTTATTGAACTGGTTGGTAAGATAGGGCTCAATCCAGTGTGAAAAGTGTTACCCCTCAATCGGCAGCATCATCCGCACGCTGCAGTCAATTATGCAACCAATACTGTGAGGCTGCAATGTCTTTATTCTTACTAAGGAAGATGCTGGTGCCGCTGCCAGGTTTGCTGAGTTATGTCAAGTGCTCATGTAATTGGATGGTCACAGCATCAGCCGCACATGTTGATTTTTTTTTATGACCCCTGATTTGTCTAATTCTATGATTTCTATGGCATCCACTTTCAAACTCACCTTTCCCTCTTTGTTCATCTTTTTGTAGGATCTAAATAATTGATGTCCAGTATCATGAGTCAAGTTTGTGCCTTCCATCTATTATCTACTTATGGTCTGTGCTGTCATCAATCAGGCAGTGAATTCTCATGACGCTCTTATGCAAAGGTTACTGCAGTACCAAGCAAGCAGGTCTTTCAGGTCATTCAGAACTTTAGAACCATGGCTTAAGCATGCTCAAATTCATTAGGAGTCTGTATTTAGGTGCATTTCTTGTCAAAATCCACTTAGATCATCTTTAATCAGGAGCTCACTGAACCTATCACGGTTCACCTGAGTTGGATCAATCCCATTACTAGCTCTTATGCCAAGGGACTTGGTTCCGCCACAGAGGAATCTCCATCTTCATCAGAGCATCTCTATCTCCGATTTGAATTCTAAGCTGGGGATGCATCAGTCCAGTATGTGGTGACACCATAACCCTTAAAAATGAAGTTACCATACCTGTGCATTAGTGTCAATACCTTCAATGACCTATGAGAAATCCACCATGTTTCTCTGATCACCATTTCACCCATGTATATATATACACATATTAGGTGTACATATATATATATATATATATATATATCCATGTGTATAGACATATACCCATATATATATAAGATATACATATATATATATGTGTACCTATATGAACATAGGTGTATATGCCCCTTTCTTCATCTTCTCATATATCTTATAGGTGCAATTTTTCTTCTCTTTTCACTAACCAATTTGTTTTGCAGGAATTATGGAAGATATCATTACTTGGGGTTGTAAATTGGATTTTATATGTTGTAATAGCTAGATCGGAATAAAAAATTTACATTTCCCTGCTTTAGGTAGAATGAATGAGCATTATAGAATGCCATGAATTGTTTATTCCATGCATTTTTTCCTTTATTTCTCAAAATCCCCACAATGGTAAAACACGAATGGCACGTGCACCGTTTCGTAAGAGGTAAGTTAATTCTAAGCTGACGATTTACATCAACGGCCATAGTTGGGGTGTGAACAAAACTTAGAATTCTCATCTTTTACAAAATAACACTGGATCCACTTTCAAAATTCATCACATTTTCTCAAAATATTTTCTTTCTTTTATCAGAATTTAACTTAGGATTAACTCAAAACATATACCAATGGCCATAGTCAGGGTATATTGAGAGTTAATTTCATTTTAAATTCTATAAAAGCACTATAATGTATTTTATTCTTCTTTTGAATTTAAATATAGATTATCATATAATACATTCAATGACCATAGTCAAGGATGTATTATATTTTCAATCTTATTTTAATTCATTTAAAGAATGAAATAGCTTTTCAAATTCCAAATTCAAACTTATTCAAATTCATTCATCATATAGGATAGAATGACATCATATTTTTCAAATTCCTTTTCCAAAATCCAAGTAATTTCAAATATCTTTCTTCAGTCTACAGTTTAATTCATCCTTCTATCTTATTTCAAAGATTTAAATTTCAAGTTCAAAGTCCAAATTGACTTTGAAATTTCAAAATTCAATCTTTATATTCTTGATTCATTCCAAATTCAAACTCCAAATTCGAAGTTCAAATTGACTTTGAAGTTCATTTATAAATTCGAATTCTCAAATCAATTTTGAAATTCTAAAATTCCAACTCAAATTCAACATCCAATTTCAAAGTTCAATATAACTTTGAAATTTCTGATCCATCTTCTGATTCAAAATCAAGTTTTCTTCAAGTTCCAAATCAAAGTTGAGATTGACTCTGAATCTCAAAATCCAAACATTCCTAAGTTCAATTTGGGTTTTCAAAACCCAGATTCATCTTCAAAAGTCCCATTTGGACTTTCAAAACCCAAAATCCCAAGTTAATCTCAGCTTGGATCCAGATTTTCAAGTAGGAATCCAACCCCATCTTGAATCTCCAATTACAGATCCAAATTCCATTTTAGGATCCAGATCCTCATTCTACCTTGGATCTCATATTCAGATCCAAATTCCAATTCTTAGGATCCAGAATCTAATTCAACTTTGGATCTCAGATTTCAGATCCAAATCCATTCTAGGATTCAGAACCCAATTCACTTTGGATCTTAGACTTTAGATCCAAATCCGTTTTAGGATCCAGAATCCAATTTTACTTTGGATCTCAGACTTCAGATCCACTTCCATCATAGGACCCAGAGTCCAACCCTATCTTGGATCTCAAATTTCGGATCCGAATATCATCTTGGATTCCAAATCTTGAATCCAGTTCCATCCAAAATTCCAAATCCCAATTCCACTTTTCTAACTCTTAAAGCCAATTCCATTTCATTTCCAGATTTCAAATCAAGTTCCCATTTCAAATCCTAAATTCAAAATTCAACTTTTCAGATCCAGATCTTGGATTCGGATTTCATCTTGAAAATTCAACTTTTAAATCAATTCCATTTCCCAAATTTTATTTAGACTTCCCAATTCTATCTTTGCCTTCTGATTCCATTCCATTTTTTATTTCTATTCTGATTCAAAGTCCATTTATGACTTTGAAAATTCCTTTTATCTCAAAGTTTCAAAGATCATTTTCCAAATCCAAATTCATATTCCCAAGCTCTTGATTATTATAAAAACTTAGAACTTTAATCTTAAGTTCTAAGTTAAGATCATTTCTTCACTTTATCAGATTCATCTCAGATTCACTTGGAAATTCTTCAAAACATTTTCAAAAAGAGCATACATCTTTGCATTTGCACAAGCATGATTCTTTGTGCATTTTAGACTTAGAATAATTTCTTAGATAAATTCTTTGCAAAGCAAAAGGCATAAATTCGACCCTTGGTTCGATTACCCCTGGTAAAGGCGCCAGGAACGGTCGAACCTCGTACCGACGAGCAGATCCCGTCTCCCAGTTTTCCCACAAATATTTCAAAAACGGAGGTGAGTTATTTCAAACATTTCTCAAAATTAAGGTCAAGTGAAACCCGCGAAAGTGTTCCTCTCCTCTTCTCTTCTTTTCTTTTCTCTTCTCTCTTTCTTTCCGTCTTTTATTTTCTCCCTTCAAAAAGGAGGAAATAAAGGTTGGAAAGGAAAAGAGAAGGAAGAGAGAGAAACCACAAGAGAGGAAAAATGTTGCGATGATCACAGTTTTGGCGACCGTGATGGGACCGGCGACCCGAAAGCTCATTTGGCAATGTTCTTCGCAGAATGCGCCCGGTTCAGTGAGGATAACCGCGCTCTTTTCCTCTGTTTTCCCCGCAGCCTGGACGGGATAGCGGCGAAGTGGTACTCTGAACATGTCAATCCCATCGAACTGAGGGATTTCGACAAAGTTGTTAATATGTTTGTTGAACGCTTCCTGTTCAACACGGAGGCTCTGCCTACCCTGAACCACCTATGCAACTTGAAGCAAGAGCCCAATGAAAAGGCCAGGGATTTCATCCACAAGTGGAGGAGCATTTGCAATAAGATGAGGAATCCCATTTCTGAGGAGCATGCCCTCCAGGTCATCCCAAACAATTTCTGTCAGCCCCTGAAGAGCCTCCTCTTCCCATATCCCTCCAAGTCCTTCATCGAACTAACAGAGCGAGCCGAATGGCTCGAAATGGGTGTGGAGAATGGGATGTACGAAGGTGTCTCTTCGGCAAAGAACATCTTGGACCTAAAGAAAAAGGCCCATTTTACCTACTCAGCTGATATCCCCGAAGACGATCCGGGTAGTAGCAGTAAGAATGACAGTGGCAGTAGCATGAGGCCTGAGCAGAACAGGGGAAGAAAGGGCAAATTCTTCAAGAGCAATGACAAATCTCTCCCAACTGGTCCTTAACAAAAAGGGGACTTTCATGAAAAACCAAAACACATCAATTGGAGCAAGGATAGAAAATTCACTCCTTTGGACCAGCCTCTGGAAAAAGTGCTGGAATATCTGCTGTCCCACGGGATGGTAAAGTTGCCTAAAATTGCAGATCCTCCAGTATTCATGGGGAAGTACAGAGAGCAGTACTGCAAATTTCATAGAGCCATGGGGCATGATACAGAGCACTGCTTCGTCTTGAAGCATTTGGTCCAGGACTGTATCGATAAAAGCATCCTCGTAGAAGATGAAGAGGAAGGCAAAATGGAAATATTATCTGCTCCATTCCCGAAGCATTCGGCATCAACCATCTCAGAACACTCTTTCCTTCCACAAAGTCATATCCACCCATGCTCTAGTGAAGAGCTAAAACTCAAGCATCAGGCAATGGTTCTACATCAGGATCAGCCTGCATATCAAAAAATGGATATCCTATCGCTTCTTGACCAAGTTAGTATACCAGTCAAGGATCAAAGAATTCCAATTTTTCGAAGAAGTTTTCTCAAGAAAGAAGCCTGCGCAGAAAAGGCAGAAACCTCTAAAGCAGTAGAGGAACGGGCTGATGATTTCCAGAAACCAATTACGACGCTTTCCAACATTTCCATCTTCGAATTGACTCATGATTCTCCCAAGCATCAGGAAAAGTTGGATGATCTATTAAGAAAAATCAAGGTGAAGTCGGGCACCACGCCCGAAGACATGGCACAAATAGTAAATCAGGCAATGACAAATGCGCCTATTACTTTCTCTGACGAGGATTTGCCTAAGCCTCATTCATTCCACAACAATGCACTATATATTGTAGTAAGGACCAGGGGCATGATTGTCCTACATGTACTTGTTGATGGAGGCAGCAGTTTGAATATTTGCCCAGAAATGACAGCAAAAGCATTGGGATTGAAATAAGAGGAATATGTGCCTGATCCCATCACCATCTACGGCTTTGATAATCACGGGCAGACTGCCAAGGGCAAGATCTTCCTGGAAATTTTCATCAACTACTCAGTACACACGGTGCTATTCCATGTCGTCAACGTGCCGCCAACTTACAACTTGTTGCTAGGACGAACATGGATCCACAACGCCAATGCAGTTCCATCAACTCTCCACCAATGCATCAAGTGGTCCAAGGGTGGAATGATCACTACCATTTTGGTCAAAGATCCAAAAGAGAGGCTGCCACAGCTTATGATTCCTCGTCCAACATTCACAGCTGATATTCCAAGCATCCGAGAAGCAGATGAAATCAATCTCAGTGACAGTCTAGAGATGCTGAAACTGAAAGATGTCATGGAAGAGGAAAATATTACAGCTACGGTCCAATGGTAGGGACCTTGTTTCTTCAAGCTAGGAGGACGCATCAATTACACCTCCTTCAAAGATCATCCCTTATTTCCTTAATTTTCTAAAGCAAGAAAGGGATTCGATCTGTTGATCAAACATGAATATCAGTCATTCCGAGGCATGGGGAAAGATGAAGACGGCATGATAGAGCCCATCATTCCAGTTCGGCATACGGACAGTTCAGGGTTGGGGTTCACCGGCCAGGATTCCAGCAACAAGACCATTTTTGTCAGAGGAAGCCAATGAAGAGATGATGCCTCAGTCTTCCTGCTTTCTTTTCTCATCTTTTGTTATTCTTGTAGGGACAATACAGTCTCATCTTTTTTCAGTGTCTTGTAAATACTTTGCTTCAATCAATGAAAGATCAATCTTTTTCTCATATTCGGACATCTGTCATTTTCTTCTTATACCTTGTCTATGCCATTGTTCTTTACTTTATACAAAAAATTTGATTTGGCTCGTACTTTCTCTTAAACAACCTTTCTTACATTTTCAGGACTATTAACTCCTGAATCAATGACAAGATTTGTTATCAATCCCAAGTATCTGAAATTGGCAAGGTTTTCTGAGATGAAAGACAGAGCAGAAGTCAGTCAGGCAGCAGAGCAGACCGAAGAGCCAGCCGAATTTGATTCCACCATTCAGGATTTACCAGAATTTGCTCACATTCAGAAGCAGGATGAACCCTCATCTTTAGTTCAATATCCAACTGAGGATATCAACATTGGGTCGGAAGATGATCCGAAAATTCTTAAAATCGGGTCGAGTCTAAGCGAAATTGAAAAAGCTAGACTCATCCAATTCCTCAAAAAGCATCAGGAAGTATTTGCCTGGACTTACGAAGATATGCCAGGATTGGATATCAAGCTGGTTGAGCATCGACTCAAGTTGAAACCAGAAGCCAGACCAATCAAGCAGAAATTGAGGAAATTAGACCCTCGAATTGAGCAACAAGTCAAGGAAGGACTTGAAGATTTGTTGAAGGCAGGTTTCATCCGGGCCATTGATTATCCAGATTGGTTGGCAAATATCGTGGCCGTCCCTAAAAAGAACGGAAAAGTTTGGATCTGCATTGATTTTAGGGATCTCAATAAGGCCACCCCGAAAGATGATTATCCGCTTCCCAATATTGACCTGTTGATCGATAGCACAGCAGGTCATGCCATGTTTTCCTTCATGGATGGATATTCAGGTTATAATCAGATTAAGTTGGCCGTTCGTGATCAGTCGAAGACTTCATTTACTACTCCATGTGGAACCTTTTGCTACACTGTGATGCCATTTGGGCTAAAAAATGCCGGGGCAACCTATCAAAGGGCGATGGCCGTCATTTTCCACGATCAAATGCATAAGAATATGGATGCATATGTGGATGACATTTTGGTTAAATCTAAAGAAGAAGAGGATCACCTCGATGCTCTTAGTCAAGTTTTTGAAAGACTTATTCTTTACAAATTGAGACTTAACCCTCATAAATGTGTTTTTGGAGTAGAGTCCGGCAAACTGCTCGGCTTCATTATCAGCAAGAAAGGGATCGAGGTGGATCCGGCTAAGGCAAAAGCCATTATTGATATGCCGCCTCCAACTAATCTCAGGGAACTGGGAAGCCTTCAAGGGCGTATTCAGTCTATTCGTAGATTCATCTCTAATTTGGCTATGAGATGCGAGCCTTTCAACCATTTGCTAAGGAAAGGAATTAAATTTGAATGGGGATCAGAATGTCAACTCTCGTTTGAGCGCATCAAGCAGTATCTCCTTAATCCACCAGTTTTGAAGCAGCCAAAGCTGGGAAAGCCTCTCTTACTATATATTTCTGTCAATCAGAATGCTTGTGGTGGATTCCTCGCACAGTATGAAGAAGGCAGTCTGATAGAGCACGCCATCTACTACGTGAGCAAAACTTTCATCGATTATGAAAAGAAGTATTCTCAGATGGAGAAGACTTGTCTAGCTCTGGTTTGGATGTGCCAGAAGTTAAGACATTACTTGTTGGCTTCTGAAATTAAGTTCTTATCAAAGCTTAATCCTCTCAGATACATTTTGGAACAACCCTTTCTCACTGGACGGATTGCAAAGTGGCAAGTCCTTCTAATGCAATATGACTTAGAGTATGTCTCTCAAAAGTTGATTAAAGGCCAAGCGATCGCAGATCAGTTGGCGGATTTCCCCCTGACAGAAGAGATCAAAGCAGAGGATGATTTTCTTGATGAGCACATCTGCAATATCCAACAGCCCCCAGTTTGGAACCTTTTCTTCGATGGCTCTAAAAATATGTCTGGCATAGGGATTGGAGTTTTGCTAATCACTCCAGAAAAAGAAATGATCCCTTATTCTCTCAAGCTTGGTTTCCAATGCACTCATAACATGGCCGAGTATGAAGCTTTAATACAAGGCCTTAAAATTCTGCAAAGTTTCAATGTCAAAAGGGTGCATGCTTTTGGCGACTCTCTACTTGTTGTCAGTCAAGTTAACACTGAATGGCAAGTAAAAGATCCAAAATTAATTCCATATCAGAAGATCGTCTTAGCTCTTGTGGACAGCTTCAAAGAATTTCAGCTCAATCATATCAGAAGAGAGCACAATCAGATAGCCGATGGCTTGGCCAGCTTGGGATCCATTTTATCCTTCAAAAGCAGTGAGTCTTGTCGTTCTTTCAAAGTAGGTAGACTTGAACAACCTGCTTTCGCGTCGGTTATGCAAATAAACCAGGTTAATCAGAAAGAGAAACCTTGGTACCAAAATATCAAAAATTTCATCGAAACTGGTGAATTTCCACCAGAGATGCCAAAAAGGGAGCAACGCGCAATTCAGCGTATGTCTACTCATTATTTCATTCTTGCCAATGTCCTCTACCGCCGTGGGTTCAGTTCTGAATATGCCAGATGTTTAGACAAAGAAGAAGCTATGGAAGTTATCCAAGAGGTACATGAAGGGATTTGTGGTGGCCACGTCGGCTATCAAACTCTCGTCAAGCAGATCGTTCGAGCAGGGTACTATTGGAATACCATGCAGCAGAACTGTCATCGATTTGTGAGGAAATGCGTCAAGTGCCAATTGCACGCGCCTTACATTCATGCTCCGGCCACATATCTGCAATCAGTTGTTTCTCCTTGGCCATTTTCTATGTGGGCTTTTGACGTCGTCGGCCCGATTACTCCTTCTGCTTCCAACGGCCACAAATATTTTCTGGCTGCGACAGAGTATTTCACAAAATGGGTTGAAGCTGTTACTCTACGCACAGTAGAAGGCCGCCATGTGGTTTCTTTCATTCACAAGAACATCCTTTGCCGCTTCGGCATTCCAGATGATATCGTCTCAGATAATGGAACCCATTTTAAAAATGAGAGGATGAAGACATTTTGTTCTAAATTTAGAATTTGCCATCATTTCTCAGCTCCCTATTATCCTCAAGGGAATGGTCAAGCAGAGGCCACCATTAAGATCTTGATCCGTATTCTGGAAAGGACTGTGAAGATAGGTCGAGACTGGAATGAGAAAATCCATGATGCACTTTGGGCATATCGGACCACCATTCGGACTCCGACTAATGCCACTCCTTTAGAACTTGTTTACGGAACTGAAGTGGTATTGCCTCTCCATGTCTAGAAGCCCGCTCTCAAATTCGCTTCTCTCATAGAATTGCCACTTGATCAGTATCAGCAGCAGAGATTGGTGCAGCTAGATTTACTGGATGAAAAGAGGCTCAAAGCAGCAGAGCACGCTCAAGCTTATCGGCAGAGGATAACTCGACATTATGCCAAGTCTGTCATTGAGAGAAAATTTCGAGTTAATGATTTGGTACTCAGATCAGCGGCTCATCTCAAGCATCGACCACGGGGCAAGTGGTCACCCAATTGGGAAGGCCCTTATGTGGTTAAGGAAGCATTACCTCGCAATTCGTATCGTCTAATCAACGCAGATGGAGTGGAAATGTCAGATCCCATAAATGCTCTGCATTTGAAGAAATTTTATACTTAAAATATTCATTTTGAAGCCCTTGTACTCTTCAAAAGAGCCATTTCAATAAAATAAAGATCTTCTATCAATTCTTACATTCTCCTCCATGATACTGGGGCATTTTATTTTGATCTATAATCATCCTCTTTCATCATATGCAGGCAGGATTAGACGAAAGCTCTTTTTCTCAAATTTTGTTAATTCTCATTTGATCTTGTGATCTTTATTTTTCATTTCATTTGATTTACTTTTTAACAAATTTTCTTCAAGCTATTGCTCTTCTCTGTCAGGTCTTAACAAATTTTTCAATCTTATTAAAATTTTCATCTACCTTTACCTTTAAAATATACCCTTTCAGGTTAAGGGATAAACCTGATGCCTCCTGTCAATGAGGTATTCTTTTTACTATTTCTCCCTGTTCAGGACGAGGGGACAAAATCCTGAAAGTCGACCACATGCAATTAAACTATGATGGTCCATTAAATTTTACCAAAGAATCTTTATTCTCTGAAAATTTCACTTTGTTTAGCTCATCCTTTACAACCCAGTCCTCGCACTAGGGTATTTCCCAAAAATCTCCAATCATCCATTGAGCTTATTCGGAGGATCTGACCCTCGCACCAATAACTTTCTACATTCAATCTTTTGATCAAAATCCTTTCTTCTACAAAATTCAAGTTCTGATTTAAAATCTCCCAAAAGCTGACGCATTTCAAACATCCCAGTTTTACTGGTCAGGTATTTCAAACGTCTCAGTTTTTTCTGGTCAGGTATTTCAAACGTCCCAGTTTTTACTGGTCAGGTATTTCCGAAAAGACCCAACCCTTGTTGGTCATATATTCCGAACGTTCCAGCTCCCCGCTGGTCAGGTATTTCAAATGTCCCAGCTTCTGCTGGTCAGGTATTTCAAAAGATCCAACACTCGTTGGGCATGTATTTCAAACGTTCCAGCTTCTTGTTGGTCAGGTATTTCAAACGTTCCAGCTTTTTGCTGGTCAGACCCAACACTCGTTGGTTATGTATTCCAAACGTTCCAGCTTCTCGCTGGTCAGGTATTTCAAATGTCCCACTTCTGCTGGTCAGGTATTTCAAAAGATCCAACACTCGTTGGGCATGTATTTCAAACGTTTCAGCTTCTTGCTGGTCAGGTATTTCAAACGTTCCAGCTTTTGCTGGTCAGATCCAACACTCGTTGGTTATATATTTCAAACGTTCCAGCTTCTTGCTGGTCAGGTATTTCAAACGTCCCAGCTTCTGCTGGTCAGGTATTTTAAAAAGATCCAACACTCGTTGGACATGTATTTCAAACGTTCCAGCATTTTGCTGGTCATGTATTTCAAACGTTCCAGTTTTCGCTGGTCAGGTATTTCCAAAAAACAAAAAAGATCCAACACTCGTTGGTCATGTATTTCAAACGTTCCAGTTTTCGCTGGTCATGTATTTCAAACGTTCCAGCTTTTCGCTGGTCATGCATTTCAAACGTTCCAGCTTTGCTGGTCATGTATCCCCAAAAAAAGAACTCAGCTTTTTGGTCGTGTATTTTCAAAAGACCCAGCTCTCGCTGGTCATATATTTCAAAAGTCCCATCTCACAATTGTCGAGCTCTCAAAATCTACCTATTCCATAAATCAAAACCTTCAGGTTGCGATTTCTCCATTCTCCCATTACCAAACCTTCGGGTTTCAATATCTCAAAAATCTATCATTTCCAAACCTTCATATCTCCAAAACTCTCAAGATTATCAATTCTCCAACCTCTGGGTACAATGTTTTCAAAAAATTCACCATTTTCTCAACCCTCAGGTTAAAATCTCCCAATTTCTATCATTCTCAACCTTTTTTATTAAAACCCAGTTTTTCATAACCATTCGCGTATTTCCCAAACGACCCAACACTCGTTGGTCATGTATTTCCAAAATGTTCCAGCAATATTGTTGGTCATGTATTCTAAACGTTCCAGTTTTACTGGTCAAGTATTTCAAAAGGTTCCAGCTTCTCGCTGGTCACGTATTTCAAAGGTTCCAGCTTTTGTTGGACAGGTATTTCAAAAAAAAAAAAAAACCTCAACGTCTATTTGTCATGTATTCCGAAAGGTTCCAACTCTCGCTGGTCATGTATCTCGAAAAGGTTCCAGCTTCCGCTGGTCACGTATTTCAAAGGTTCCAGCTTTCGCTGGTCAGGTATTCCAAAAGTCCCAGCTTTTTCGGGTCCTGTATTTTCCGAAATCGAAGATTGCAACTCAAGGTCTCATCAAAATCTATATTGAGTGATTATTTCACAAAAGAATTCATGAAAACTTTGCCAATTTGCTAAAAGCATTTGTTGATTCTAAATATTCTTACTGCACGAAAAGAATTTTCTCAGATTACCTCCTCTATTTCCTTCCAAAAAGGTGAAACTTTTGGTGAAAAAGGGATAAAATTCAAATCTTTTTCCTGTTGATCAACCAAAAGGATAAAAGAAATATCCTCGGTATGATTAGTGAAATAAATATTCAATGATATTGAAAAGTCAGAAACGAATTGATATTGATCATGGCTATGATGCATATTTAAAGATAATTTTCTGGCAATCAGACAGTGGAAATGTCTTGAGCTACAAAAGAACCCGCTTAATCCATATCTTATCATTCTAAAGTTGCAATCAAATATCTGCAAAAGGGATCTCTCAATTGTCGTCAAGATGAAGGCTTATTAAGCGAGTAGATCCCCGGGCTAAAGAAGATTTGAAACATCTCCAAGATGACGGAGTTTGTGACGGATCCTTCCAGGGAAAGTTCGGATCACTGTCGAGAAGGCAGATGCGATGAACCTACCGACAAACCCTAAAAAGATATTTGATTTTAGCTACATCTAAAGACCTTTTGAGCCAGTGAGATCAATAGAATCCCTGAGATAAAAGAAGGATCGGAGCATCTCCAAGATGAAGGAGTTTGTGACGTGCCCTTCCCTGAAAAAAAGAGAAAAAAGTTAGGAACATCCAAAATGAAGGATGATGTAAAAGCCTGAAAAAGTTCAATGACTCAAAAGGAGTGCAAGAGAGATCATCGTGGGAAAACACCCAGATATCAAACTGCCAAAGTTGCCAGAAGTCATCTTTTCTCATGCAAAATTCTTTTATCAATATCTTTTCATTACTTGCTTTTATGAAATTAAGAATATTTCTTCTATTCTCATATCAGGGAAATAGATAACTTCCTTGAAGAAGATCATCAGCGCTAAAATTTTGAATCTGACTCTTAGAACTGAGGAGTTAACCTCATTGGAGGAAATACTCTAGGTAAAAGAGGAAATATCTTCGCACATACATGCACATTTCCAAGCATTTGAATCAGCTATAATTTTAGCTTATTGGCAAAACTTTCTAGCTATTCCAAGAATGAAATAAATAGTCAATATCCATTTTTGATGCAACCTAGCATTGTTTATATCTTCCAGAAGAGTTGCCTCATCCAGTTGAAGTATCTCTTCCTGTCCCATCGCGGTTTCTTCAGTCAAGGATTCCGTATGGTGTTCCCACTCAGGTTAAGGGTCAAAACCTGAATTTTCTGCGAGAGGTCATTCATTTCAAAAAAAAGCTATTTTCAGTCTCAGCAAATGAGACACCCAAAGTCATTCCTTTTCCAAGCTTTAAGGAACCCTATATTTTCCTCCTTTCGCAAACCCCTTTCGGATTTGTTCGTCCAAATTCCGAAGGTCCCATTATGATTTCTCCATTTGAGAAATCCGCATGGTAGATTTCCTATCCAAGTTAAAAGTTAACCCGGAACCTCGCAGATTTCCTATCCAAGTTAAAGGTATCTTCCTTGCAGGTTTAGGTTAAACCTGAGTCTCGTTCCAACGAGATTCCTCGTTTGGATGAGATGATTTCTTCCAGTCCCATTATGGCTCCTCCCATCAAGGAACCCATACTTTATACATTCATCCAAAGAAAGGATCATACTCGGGCTTTATTTCACAAGGCATTTTCCAAAATGTCCCATCAAGGTCCCCGTGTATCCCTTTCCTCAATTCAAATTCATTTTGATATATCTTCGTCCCATCCAGGTTAAGGGCTAAACCTGAATCATTCCAAAAAGAGTATCTTGTCTCACCCATGAGACCTGATCAAAATTTTCATTTCCCACCATTTCAGAATTTTCATCTAAAGTCCCATCACGATTTCCTCATTTTCTACCCAATCATATCATCTTCGAGGATTTCGCCTCCCCAAAACCATTCAGGATAAGGTTTCAAAGCCTGAAAAACCATATTTCCAAAATAATTCTTCCACACCCAGTTCAGATTTGTTGACTGAGGCATTTTTCAAAATTTGGAGTGTTGTCTTTGCCACTAAGCTCGGCTTTCAACCGGCTTATTAGCAAAGAGGGGCATCTGTGAACACCCCAAATTTTTCAAAGTTTTGTAAAAATGACTCTTTTGCCCCTAACCCCCTTTTCTGAGAAAATCAAAGCAGTTTCAAAGCTCATTCTTCAGATTGTCTGAATTATATTCCATATTGGTATATTTAAGTTTAATTTCGGATCCGAATCCAGGACTTTGAATCCATATTTCCTCAAAAACCGGATCTAAACCCATTTCTGAAGAAATTTTCTCAAAATAGCTTTAAAATTCTCAGAAAAATTTCCTTTTTGTAAATATTTTTACAAAAATACAAAACAATTAGTTTTAAAATCTTTAACTTCTTGTAAAGCTTTAGGATTATTCTAAAAATACAAAAAAAATCGAAAAATAACATAAAAAAACCAAAAAATTGGAAAAATTACAAGAAAAGCAAATGATTCTCAAGGTTTTAAGAAGCCACTTGCTGAAAACCCCAATTCTGAACTATTTTACAAAAATTTCCTTTTAAGGGGAGCCACTTTTAGGAAATATCACTAAAATTCCAACAAACTCGCTCCCGCGCTTCCTTCTTCTCTTCTCATCATCGTCCATCCTGAACGAACTTCTCTTCCCTCCACCCTCAATCTTCAACAAACCCCATTCTAGAAGCCTCGATTGAGCCCTCCATCCTCCGATGGCTGGCCTCTTTCTCCCACCATTGATCTGCAACGGAAGTGGGCCTCCTCCAGTTTCCTCCCTTTTTCCCTATAAAGAAGGGCCAGCCAGATAGGGGAGGGGATCCATTTTTTCATTTGCGCTTACGTATCCATCTCTCTCTCAAAATCATCCATTGTCCCTCACTCCACCCAGTTTTTTTTTTCCTCTATCCATCATCTGCAAAGCAATATCGGGTTTTCCTCTTCAAGCGCCCATCGCATCCCTGGTCTTTGGTTCCCCTTTTCAAGTTTTGAAGCTCCAGAATGATCGATAAGGATTTTCTCCCTTCTTCCTTTTCTTCACCAGAAAAGAAATTTAAGAGGAGAGTAGAAGGGAAACTCCATCAAAACTCTAGCCAATCCGGTAAGTCCTTTTGTTTTTTTTTTTTCTTTCCCCTCTCTCTGTCATACCTTTTTTTTTTCTCTCGATCTCTTTTTTTTATTTTTAAGGCACACTCTGTGGTATTGACTTGCTTCTTGCAATATCAATCTACATACGTGCAACATCAAATAGAACAATTGGGTTCTAACATTTTCCTTTCTGTCTTTGTGATTTACTTTTGTTCATACTATGGCAGATTTGATATTATTCTATACTCCATATGGATCATGATCTGACCTCCTGTTTTGTTCCATCGTGTATTTCCTCTTACTTTGTGATCTTCAATTTATTAATTGCTTTGTAAATTTTCTCACAAGATACCTTCCTGTAATCACGATGCCTACTTTGTTTTCATATTTCTTTTTTTTTACTGTAGATATTCCAACTTAGCTAAAGATCATAAACACATAGTTTCTGCAAATTCGTTGTAAATATCTGATTCATGCTCTGCTAGAACATGAACCCATGCTTTCATTTCATTACGATACTGGTTCATGCTTTGTTACAGCATGAATGAGTGTTTCCATTTTCTCCCCTAATCCCTTTATATCATCCCCTTTCTTCTGTGCACATGAGTTGCAGAAGCCAGCTTATTGCTTAAGTTTGAAGAGCTTGATGTCAGAGCTCAATTCACCGACCAAACTGTTCAGGATCTGATGTCTAAAATCGATTTGTTAATCGGTTCTTTATGTTGGGTTTGAATCATTGGTGCTTATGAAATAAGACGACCTGAGTGCATTCATTAAGCCCAGGCTTCTGAAGTGCATTCGATCCCTGTTAGTTTACTTACCAAAGAGGATTATCTTGCTTCATCATATTTGCTTTCTTGCCCAGCGTTAGCCATGAGAGACACCAAGAATAGTCGTTTCTGTTTATGGTCTTCCAATGCACTTGGTAACACCTGATCAGTATGTTGACTATCCGACATCTCATCGATTCTATTAGTGATTTTCCTCTGCTCATGAAATTTAGTCTTCACCATCAACATCATCAAATATCTGTATAATATTAGTTGTATTAGCATAGGATTTTTATTGTCATTAGTTTCTGTGATTTAATATTTCACTTTCATCATCCTATATTTATTTTCTCTTCATTCATCAATAGGTTCCTTATATCCCATCATGAAATATATCATTCAACTTGCAGCACCAGTTTTCCATTTTGCAATACTCTGCTTTGCCACAGTTCACCATGTTTTTTGCTTTTCAAATGTTTGTGTCCGACCCTTTTGCACTGCCTAAACCTGGAAAATCAGGAGTCCACGGCAGTATGGGCAGTGGTTTTACTGTTTCTATGAATGTAATTTCCATTGATCACTATTCTTCTGCAACTATATTACTCAATGTCTGATAATTCATGGGATGTTTTTCTGGCATATACAACATGAGGATATTCTTCAGGGTGCTTTCTCTTCCTTACGTGTCAAATGTGTTGATGTCACTCACACATGTGAATGAGAATGGTGAAATAATGATAAAATTTAGGCTTGGAACCAGATCATGGGATCAGCCGTCAGTGATGTTGATATTTTCAATCTTATCTGCGACCTTAATGCATTTGGTTATTTAATGCTTGTCTCTTTTTTTTTAATTTGTTTTGGAGTAACAATACTGGGAGGAGGAGGTAGCAGTCTCTATGTATCTCCAATAGCCCATCTTTCTCTTTGCTTGATGTGTTGATGGAGGTTCAATATCATTTTTTTTATGTGGCTATAAAATGATTGTTATAATGGATTCATTATTGGGTCAATGACAATAAATGCTTTTGTCAAATTGAATTCTGTTTCTTGATTTAAATCAAGTTAACATGCGGTGTTGCTCAATTGGTTGTCAACTTTTCCCAAAATCCTGCTGTGCAGTTTTCTGTTCTGTGTTTTTGCAAAAAGTTTATTTATTGAAATGGTTGGTAAGATAGGGCTCAATCCAGTGTGAAAAGTGTTACCCCTCAATCGGCAGCATCATCCGCACGCTGCAGTCAATTATGCAACCAATACTGTGAGGCTGCAATGTCTTTATTCTTACTAAGGAAGATGCTGGTGCCGCTGCCAGGTTTGCTGAGTTATGTCAAGTGCTCATGTGATTGGATGGTCACAGCATCAGCCGCACATGTTGATTTTTTTTTATGACCCCTGATTTGTCTAATTCTATGATTTCTATGGCATCCACTTTCAAACTCACCTTTCCCTCTTTGTTCATCTTTTTGTAGGATCTAAATAATTGATGTCCAGTATCATGAGTCAAGTTTGTGCCTTCCATCTATTATCTACTTATGGTCTGTGCTGTCATCAATCAGGCAGTGAATTCTCATGACGCTCTTATGCAAAGGTTACTGCAGTACCAAGCAAGCAGGTCTTTCAGGTCATTCAGAACTTTAGAACCATGGCTTAAGCATGCTCAAATTCATTAGGAGTCTGTATTTAGGTGCATTTCTTGTCAAAATCCACTTAGATCATCTTTAATCAGGAGCTCACTGAACCTGTCACGGTTCACCTGAGTTGGATCAATCCCATTACTAGCTCTTATGCCAAGGGACTTGGTTCCGCCACAGAGGAATCTCCATCTTCATCAGAGCATCTCTATCTCCGTTTTGAATTCTAAGCCGGGGATGCATCAGTCCAGTATGTGGTGACACCATAACCCTTAAAAATGAAGTTACCATACCTGTGCATTAGTGTCAATACCTTCAATGACCTATGAGAAATCCACCATGTTTCTCTGATCACCATTTCACCCATGTATATATATACACATATTAGGTGTACATATATATATATATATCCATGTGTATAGACATATACCCATATATATATAAGATATACATATATATATGTGTACCTATATGAACATAGGTGTATATGCCCCTTTCTTCATCTTCTCATATATCTTATAGGTGCAATTTTTCTTCTCTTTTCACTAACCAATTTGTTTTGCAGGAATTATGGAAGATATCATTACTTGGGGTTGTAAATTGGTTTTTATATGTTGTAATAGCTAGATCGGAATAAAAAATTTACATTTCCCTGCTTTAGGTAGAATGAATAAGCATTATAGAATGCCATGAATTGTTTATTCCATGCATTTTTTCCTTTATTTCTCAAAATCTCCACAATGGTAAAACACGAATGGCACGTGCACCATTTCGTAAGAGGTAAGTTAATTCTAAGCTGACGATTTACATCAACGGCCATAGTCGGGGTGTGAACAAAACTTAGAATTCTCATCTTTTACAAAATAACACTGGATCCACTTTCAAAATTCATCACATTTTCTCAAAATATTTTCTTTCTTTTATCAGAATTTAACTTAGGATTAACTCAAAACATATACCAATGGCCATAGTCAGGGTATATTGAGAGTTAATTTCATTTTAAATTCTATAAAAGCACTAAAATGTATTTTATTCTTCTTTTGAATTTAAATATAGATTATCATATAATACATTCAAAGACCATAGTCAAGGATGTATTATATTTTCAATCTTATTTTAATTCATTTAAAGAATGAAATAGCTTTTCAAATTCCAAATTAAAACTTATTCAAATTCATTCATCATATAGGATAGAATGACATCATATTTTTCAAATTCCTTTTCCAAAATCCAAGTAATTTCAAATATCTTTCTTCAGTCTACAGTTTAATTCATCCTTCTATCTTATTTCAAAGATTTAAATTTCAAGTTCAAAGTCCAAATTGAGTTTGAAATTTCAAAATTCAATCTTTATATTCTTGATTCATTCCAAATTCAAACTCCAAATTCAAAGTTCAAATTGACTTTGAAGTTCATTTATAAATTCGAATTCTCAAATCAATTTTGAAATTCCAAAATTCCAACTCAAATTCAACATCCAATTTCAAAGTTCAATATAACTTTGAAATTTCTGATCCATCTTCTGATTCAAAATCAAGTTTTCTTCAAGTTCCAAATCAAAGTTGAGATTGACTCTGAATCTCAAAATCCAAACATTCCTAAGTTCAATCTGGGTTTTCAAAACCCAGATTCATCTTCAAAAGTCCCATTTGGACTTTCAAAACCCAAAATCCCAAGTTAATCTCAGCTTGGATCCAGATTTCCAAGTAGGAATCCAACCCCATCTTGAATCTCCAATTACAGATCCAAATTCCATTTTAGGATCCAGATCCTCATTCTACTATGGATCTTATATTCATATCCAAATTCCAATTCTTAGGATCCAGAATCCAATTCAACTTTGGATCTCAGATTTCAGATCCAAATCCATTCTAGGATCCAGAACCCAATTCACTTTGGATCTTAGACTTTAGATCCAAATCCGTTTTAGGATCCAGAATCCAATTTTACTTTGGATCTCAGACTTCAGATCCACTTCCATCATAGGACCCAGAGTCCAACCCTATCTTGGATCTCAGATTTCGGATCCGAATATCATCTTGGATTCCAAATCTTGAATCCAGTTCCATCCAAAATTCCAAATCCCAATTCCACTTTTCTAACTCTTAAAGCCAATTCCATTTCATTTCCAGATTTCAAATCAAGTTCCCATTTCAGATCCTAAATTCAAAATTCAACTTTTCAGATCCAGATCTTGGATTCGGATTTCATCTTGAAAATTCAACTTTTAAATCAATTCCATTTCCCAAATTTTATTTAGACTTCCCAATTCTATCTTTGCCTTCTGATTCCATTCCATTTTTTATTTCTATTCTGATTCAAAGTCCATTTATGACTTTGAAAATTCCTTTTATCTCAAAGTTTCAAAGATCATTTTCCAAATCCAGATTCATATTCCCAAGCTCTTGATTATTCTAAAAACTTAGAACTTTAATCTTAAGTTCTAAGTTAAGATCATTTCTTCACTTTATCAGATTCATCTCAGATTCACTTGGAAATTCTTCAAAACATTTTCAAAAAGAGCATACATCTTTGAATTTGCACAAGCATGATTCTTTGTGCATTTTAGACTTAGAATAATTTCTTAGATAAATTCTTTGCAAAGCAAAAGGCATAAATTCGACCCTTGGTTCGATTACCCCTGGTAAAGGCGCTAGGAACGGTCGAACCTCGTACCGATGAGCGGATCCCGTCTCCCAGTTTTCCCGCAAATATTTCAAAAATGGAGGCGAGTTATTTCAAACATTTCTCAAAATTAAGGTCAAGTGAAACCCGCGAAAGAGTTCCTCTCCTCTTCTCTTCTTTTCTTTTCTCTTCTCTCTTTCTTTCCGTCTTTTATTTTCTCCCTTCAAAAAGGAGGAAATAAAGGTTGGAAAGGAAAAGAGAAGGAAGAGAGAAAAACCACAAGAGAGGAAAAATTTTGCGATGATCACAGGTTGCCAGTCCCGTCAAACTTGAGAAACTTGCGAGGAAGATTAGCCAGGTTATCATCCCCATCTAGGCCATCGTAAAAATCCTCGACAGTGTAGGTTTGCTTGCCCTTACTCTTGGCTTGAATGTCCTTGATTGCTCAATTTATCTTCTTTATTTGCTTGCTCGTCGGGTCCTCTGCTGAAATCCCAAACTTGGGCTTGTTGACGTATTCAGGCTCTTTTGCAACTATCTTTACAGACTGCCTCGGAGGATCCTGGCTAAACACAGACTATTCCTCTTCTTCTGATTCTTCTTCCTCTGATTCTGTCCCCTCAGAAGTACTGTCTGACTGCCTCTTCTTTTTGATGATTCTGACATGCTTTTTCACAGCTTTCTTCTTTGGTTTTCTCTTAGAAACTGCCTCTTTTAGATTGGCCTCGGCTTGCTCCGACATCATCTTTTGGAATAGACCATACATAGCAGGGTCAATGTCATCTCCTTTGTTCTGACTCTGTCCTCTGGATGCCCAGGGAGAGTCCATTCCTTCTAATTCGCTATCACTGTGCTGAGGAACTGTTTCCTTTCCAGTTCTTGTCTGAACCATTTTCGAATATCAATGCTTTCTGCAGAGGAAAGTGAAGGCTTTAGAGTGAAGAAATTTTGACAGGAGGAAGGATTAGGTTAAATATGTTAAAAAAATTGTATCCCATTACTAGGGATTGAGTCACCACAAAATTTATGACAATTGCGTTGTTTACTCTACGAGGGAGAGTAACCAACTAAAACACGAAAAAAATGCTATTTTGAAAAGGATATCTCTTTGACGGAAAGAGATTTTATTTATGAAAAAAATATAAACAATAATATAAAATAAGAAGAAAAATAGGAGGGAAAATGAAATTTGAGAATAAATGGTAAAGATTTAAAATTTGAAGAACTTGCAGGCAGGATCAGAAGAATCAGAAGAAGAAAAGGAAAACACACTTGGGTTTTAAAAACAAAGAGGAAATTTTGAATAATACATACCTAGGGTTTTGGAAAATATAAGGGAAATATAAAATATCACACAATTGCAGATGTACAAACAAGGATGCACAAATAGCACTCCCTAAAGCTGACTCTAAATGCAATATTTGAAATGGCTGATAGGACCTTAATCCTAACTCTAAGATTTAGATCATATGATTTCAATCAAGGTATGATGATATACTCAAGCCGAAGTTCAAAGTACGTGGCATAGAAAATATCTCTCTGGTTCTAAGGTAATGGCTTCCCAACATCCTTGAGCGCCTACCGATATACCTCGGACTATGGCCCTTAGGTACGTGGTAGGGGGGCGCTAACCCAAATAAGTGGTCCAGTTGTGAGGCTCTTTCTCGAACTATTGTTCAGTGAGATAGCCCAGCAATGTGAAGACCGGGATAATACAGGTAGGGATGTTTTCAAAAAACATGTTCAAATGCAAGAAATCAGATGTCTCTAATGCAAGTCCTAAAGAGATAGAATTTAAATGAATAGAAGCATACACTTGCATACATTGTCTGCATTCAATCCATAGAATTGAGGAGAGTTGTATTTCAGACCTAAGCCTAATGTGAGCATGGAATAATCTCCTCAATATGGTCCTACCAAACCATACTTAGATCCTATATGCAATGATGTCAGCTTGGGACAAAGTCTAGGCTCCTAAAGTTTATATAGAAATGAAGTTGACATTTGTAGAATAAAGACTTAGATAATATCAAAGCAAAGCAAAGGCATAGATTCAACTGGACGAAGACGGGTCCCATCACGGTCGCCAAAACTGTGATCATAGGTTCAACCAGACGAAGATGGGATTCGCTCGTCGGTATGAGGTTCGATCGTTCCTGGCGCCTTTACCAGGGGTAATCGAACCAAGGATCGAATCTATGCCTTTTTGTTTTGCCTAAATATTATCTAAGAATTTATTCTAAGTCTGAATGCACAAAGAATCATGCTTGTGCAATGCAAGGATGTATGCTCTTTTGAGAAAATATTTTTGAAAATTTTCAAGTTTTCTGAGATGAGCTTGATAATGGAGTGAAGAAATGATTTCTAAATGGTTGAATCTAACTTACAACTTGAGATAGATTAGGAAGAATATTTTGAAGTTCTAAGTCTTTGAAATTATCAGAGTTGGGAAAATAAATCTTTGAATTTGAAAAGAATGATTGGAAGATGAGTGAAAAGGAAATGAAGCTTCAAAGTCAGAAATGGACTTTGAATTTGAATTTTTAAACTTGGATTTAGGAGAGAAAATGAATATTTAAAGTGGAATTGAATTCTAGATTTAAGGTTGGAAATCAGGATGGAATTTAGACTTGAGCAATCCAAATGGATTTTTTAAAAATAGAAATAGATTTAAGAAGTCCAGATGGAATTTGAAAGTGAAATTGGATTTGAAATCCGGAAATCAGGATAGAATTTGAATCCACACTCTGAATCCTAAAATGGAATTTGAATCTGAAATCTAAGATGAAGTGGAATTCTGGATTCTAAATGGAATTTGGATCTGAAGTCTGAGATCCAAGATGGAATTGGATTCTGGAACCTAAAATGGATTTTGGATATGAAGTCTGAGATCCAAGATGGAATTGGATTCTGGATCCTAAAATAGATTTTGGATCTGAAGTCTGAGATCCAAGATAGAATTGGATTCTGGATCCTAAAATGGATTTTGGATCTGAAGTCTTAGATCCAAGATGGAGTTGAATTCTGGATCCTAAATGGTATTTGGATCTGAAATCCAAGATGGAATTGGATTCTAGATCCTAAAATGGATTTTGGATCTGAAGTCTGAGATCCAAGAGTGGAGATTGCATTTTGGAAATCTGGATCCAAGTTGGGATTGGGCTCTAACTTTGGATTTGAGATGTTGATTTGAATTCGACTTTGAATCCTGAAGATGAATTTAGAATTCCAAAGTTTGAATTGAACTATGAAATTTGTTTTGAAATTTAGAAATTGAATCTTGAATATACAAATGAATTTCAAAGTCAAATTAGACTTTGAATTTGAAGTTTGAATTTAGAATCAGAAGATGAATCAGAGATCTCAAAGTTAAATTGAACTTTGAAATCGAATTTGGAAATGGAATTTTGAATATAAAATTGAATTTGAAATCTCAAAGTCAAATTGGACTTTGAAATCGAAATTTAAATTTTTGAAATAAGATAGAAGAATGAATTGAAATAGAGATTGAGGAAAGATATTTGAAATCACTTGGATTTTGGAAAAGAATTTTGAAAGTATGATGTTGTTCTATCTTAAATGATGAATGAATTTAAAGAATTTTTGAAATTGGATTTGAAAATCTTATTTCATTCTTTAAGTGAATTAAAATAAGATTGAAGATATGATACATCCCTGACTATGGTCATTGAATGTATTATATAATAATCTATACTTAAATTCAGGTGAAGAATAAAACACATTTCGATGCTTTTATAGAGTTTAGAATGAAATTAACTCTCAATATATCCGGACTATGGCCATTGATATATGTATTGAATTAATTTTGAACTAAACTCTGATAAAAGAGGAAAATATGATGAATTTTGAAAAGGGTCCAGTGTGGATCCAGTGTTATTCCATAAAGGATGAAAATCCTAAGTTTTGTTCGCATCCTGACTATGGCTATTGATGTAAATCATCAACTTAGGATTTAATCACCTTTTATTAGAATGGTGCACGTGTCATTCGTGTTCCCATTCGTGAATCTTTGGAATAAAGGGTAAAATGATATGAGAACAAGTAATTCATGATATTTACAATGCTCATTCCTTCTAATCTAGAACTGGAAATGTAAATTTCTCATTTATGCCTAATTTATTACAACTTTGAATTGCAAATATCAGAAATTTCTAGTCCAAGAGAGAAATTCAAGCTTCTTATATATTCCTGCAAAACAGAATTAACACAAGACATTGAATATATAATAGACGGATGTTGTATTAAGAACTGATATATATCTATGTAGGCAATGTACATACATACATATATATATATATATATATATATATATATATATATATATATATATATATGTACACACACACACACACACACATATATATATATATATATATATATATATATATATATAGAGAGAGAGAGAGAGAGAGAGAGAACATATGCTTATATTTTAACGAGGAATGAAACTGTCCATCCTACTTGCTAGATGGAAATTGTGTATGACATAATACACATGCTGAGGCCTATGTATTTATGCATCTAAGGTAAATATGAACATGATGGCAAATGGAGGTAAATGCTGAAGAAAAGGAAAGAGCAGAGCAGGTAGGCTATAACATGTTTGTGGAGTGAAGGATTGGTGTACAGTGCGGCTATGGTGTAGAAGTGCAATAGGTATAACTAGTGGAAATATACATGATATAACCAGTGGCTGTTATAGGCTATGGATGCAAGAAGGTCACAACAAGGCTGTGAATCACTGCAAGTGCAAGAAATACACAACAGTGTTTTACACTGTTGTAGATGTGAAGAACTCACAGTCGTGTCTTGTATGACTGCAAGGGTGAGGAGAATCCATCAAGGTGGATACCAGGGGTGCTAAGGATGAAAAGCAGCTAAAAACAATGAGTCATATAAGGGCCAGCAGGTGGTTGGAAGCATGGTGGGAAGCAAAGGGTGTGCATACAGGTGGTATGTAACTGACAAGGCAACACACAAGTGTGTGTGTGATAGTAGGATGCCATGAATGGATTACAGGATATTGATGAGTGGCATGGGCTAACATATAGCTCCGCAGGGGTTGGAATGTTAATGGAAGGTATGGGCTAGCTACAGTCTAAGAGCACACTGGGGGATGGAACAAGGAAGTAGTGTTTAGATAAAAACTGGTTTTAGCAGTGAACCATCTCCTGTGGTGAACCACCTTCAGCAGCATTAATGAAAGGAGCTTGACAACATTGATTGAGCCGTTGTAAACAGCACCCTATGAGAGTGTTAGATCTCAGCCAGTGCAGTGATTCCAACTATAATGAATGATGGTGTCTCGATAGGATGGAATGATACAGTAATGCTGGGTACAGAGATGATGAGCCATGCTGTGAGAGAATGGTCGTTACAGCGATACTAAGCAATGCTGTAAATGAATAGAGGATGGGATGTACTGATGTTGTAGTAGAAATTATGCAGGAAAAATATGGTGATGGAACATGTATATCGTGTACAGAATGAAATGTACTTGACGAATGTATATTCAATGTTTATGCACGTAACACATATGCATATGGTATATATACCCATAGTGAAATGCACACAGTGAAGGTACACACAAAGGGGACTGTGTCATGAAGACACGGCAGGTCGCAACAGGGTTTCATGAATGAACTAAAAGCATAAGAATAATAAACAGTGGAGCTGGCTTAGTGACCTGGCAGTGGCGAAATATCACTGACCGGAGAAAGCATTGAGCCCCGAACACTCGGTTCTGCCCTTACCTCAAACACGTGTATCCTCAGCCTATGTATACATACGCAGGAATGTAGTCGCACAAACCTGTGTCTGAGTATGGGGAACCATACCATGTACTCTTTTCAATTGCTTAGAGATTCTTGTACAAGAAATGATATGAGTATCACTCTATTTCTCCACGGTCTCAAAAGAGAAAACAAGTTTAGCTTGATGCAACTGTTAGAAGTTGTTCTGTCAGTTTAACTTACAGTAAATTGTAGAGAACATAGACCACGACCTCTTGATTCCAGCTTCATTATCTGTGGTGATTATGGGCCAAAGGAGTGATTGATCTGGGTGAGATGCCAAGGTTAAATGACCTAAGCCCTATCACATCAGTCGACTAATGAAGGGACTCAGTGCTTATGAATGTCGATGGCACCCAAAGGGGGGTAGAGCAGAGGATACTTGATCATAAAGCAAAGGAAATGTTGTATATCAACTCAGATAACATAAAGGTGTAACAACATATTCAAAGAGATGCAATGAAATAAATAAGCATAAAATCGACGATGCTGTGATAATAGTAAACATGGGAGCATTAACTACATTATACAGATAAGCAAATAACAAAACTGAGAATAAGGGGTAACGTAATGTATTTATCAACAAATTGGGAAAGAAACAAAAGAATGAAAACAATAAATAATGAAATAGAGGGTAAACTTTGATGCATCGTGGCTTCTAATGAGCAGGGATGCTATTACAAAAGTAAAGTCAATCCAAACTTACCCATGAAATGCAGGGGAAGGGGGGGGGTTACATATTGGAAACCAACGTGCAGCAGACAATAGACAATCATCGTAAGAGATTAGAGGTCAAGCGAGACTACGCATAGGAAATCCAAAGAGACTCAAAATGCAAAACAATAGTCCTGAATTGAAACCAGAAATTGAAAGTTTAATCATAGATCGACCTTTTACCTTTTTGCAGAAATTCCAGAGCATTTGGATAAACAAACGAGCGAGAACAACTTATCTAAGATGGAAATTTAATGAAGGATTTCCAGACTTGATTCGTCGTTCCCTTCTTGCCACAGAGAGAAAGAAAAATCTCTTCTATCGATGATTTTGTAAATCGTGAAGAGAGATCCAACGGATACGAGGGGAACACAAGGTAGGTGTGTCCATTTGAACCCCCAAGGCCAGAGACTCATCCTCTGAAGGACATCAGAAGGAGTGACCTCTTCCTATCAGTAATTGCAGAAATACAATCTCAAGGAAGATGAGTTACTCATATGAACCAGCAGTTTCAGATCGTCATTTATAAAATGTAAACTCAAAGGATGCATTTTAGCCATTTCCAATCGCAAAATTACAAAAAAAGAAAAAAAAATGGGAAAAGAAAAACTAAAGCAGATCATTCTGATAGAAAATGAGAGGTCAAGGTTTATCAGGGCCATCAATATCCATCAGTTACCAAAACGGGAATGGACACCCGAGAAATCTTCGGGTAATCAACAGGGATAGGGATCCGACCATCAAATAGGTATAAAATGAAGGATCAATCTAAATGAGAAAAGAGAGAAAAGAAAAAAAAATTTCAAGCAAATGTATATTCAAATCTCATGAACCAAAAATTATCAATAAGACATAGAAGGAGAAGGAAAACAAATAGAAATGTCGGGATGGAATCATCCCGTTAATGTCGCACAGGGAGGTATTGGGATTGTTATAGACAATCCCATGCCATCCAAGGTGCGTTAAAGAGGATCGAAAACAGGAAATCAACATAAAATTTCAAAAAAAAAAATAAAACTGAAAAGGAAGAGGGGTACTTACCGAGGCGTTTCCAGTGATTCTGAAGGAAGGGGAAGGAGACTTCTTCTGTGATCTTTGAGAGGAAGACTTCAGAGGGAAGGAAGGGATTGGAGAAGAAGAGAAGCGTGAATGAAGTGGCGATGAAATGGATTTGATCGGCTTTTCTTTTGTCTTCTTCTTAAATTTTCCTTCTGATGGAGGAGAAGAAGAAGAGGGGAAGCAGCTTGATCGAGAGGAGGATTGGAAGAATGGAATGGATAGTGGGTTGTAATGGATGAACAAACGGAGGCCTGTGGCTCCCTTCTTATAACGGGAAATCGTTAGCCAATTTTGTAATCGGGCTCCTTCTCTTTACAAAAATTTCCACAAAGGAGGTCTTAAATTTTTTTGTTTCTAAAAAGTGTTGTCACAAAAATTTATTTTCAAAAGGGTGCTTTGAAAAGGCTATTTTTGTGTTTTCTTTTTCGATTTTCTTATTTTTTTGTTCTTTTCTTGAAATTTTCTACATTTTTTTTTGTATTTTTGAAAACAAAACTCTAAAACTATGGGATTTCTAAACCATTTATAAAATTTTTTACAAATATTTATAAAAGAAGGCTTTACTAAGAATTTGAGTTTATTTTTGCAAAATTTCTTCAGAAAAATGGGTTTGGATCCAGTTTTTGAGCAAATATTCGAGTTTTGAACCTCGAATTGAGGAATATAATGTGATGGATTGTTATCGTCGCGAAATTTTTCCCCCGTCTCCCCTTCCTTGCGGAAGAGAAAAAGAGAGAAACGCTTTCGTGATTCAAACTTTGACCGGATTTTGGAAATTGTTTTGAAATACTCGCCTCCGTTTTTGAAAATTGCGGGAAAATCCATGGGATGGGGCTCGACCTGTCGGTACGAGGTTCGACCGTTTCTGCCGCCTTTAACAGGGGTAATCGAACCAAGGACCAAAATCGTGCTTGACTTAGTTAAATTATCAAAGTTATGTTCTATCCTAAATGCACAGAGAATTCAGGCATGTGCTATGAGATTTTGGAAAATGCAGCTTGGGAAAACATGATGTATGCTTGGAAAATATTTGGAGTTGAAAAGATTCTCTCAGGAAAAAGCTGAAAGTCAATTTCTCAGGAAACTCAGATGGAAAAGATTTGAAATCTCAGGAAAGTTCATAAAGACTTGGGAAAATTATGAATGGTTGAAAATCCTGGGAAAATGGAAGTGATTCTTGAGAAAAGATGAACATTTGAAAATGGAAACACTTCTTAGGAAAACTTGGACTTTGAGAATTTTCTTAGGGAAATGATGGAAAATTTATAGGAAAACTCATTGGAGAAGGAAATTCAAAACTTGGGAAATCGAAATCCTGGGAATTTTACCTTTCGAAATATTTGGAAATCGATTTTGGATCTTGGAGAAAGTTGGAAAATCCCTTTTGAATCTCTTAAGAAAGTATCATTTTCCAGGGAAAACTGTGGAAAAACTTGTCTTTGGAAAACCGATTTTGAAAATTCCTTAGAATTTCTTGAGAAATCGATTTCTTGAGAATGAAGTTTTCTTGAGAAAATCTTGAGAAAATCAATGATTTTATGATGCAAATGACATAAGTGAATGAATGCACTTTGAAAAGATTTTCTAAGAGATTTGTTGGAAAAATATGCATTAAGTCAAGATAAATCCTTCACATATCCTGACTGTGGCCATGAATATGTTCAGAATTTAGTTGATTTGATGCACATGCTTTTGAAAACTTTGGAAATATGATGTGCATTTTAAGATAGCCTAAGAGTGTAGGCTCAATGTGACTAGTAGAAAGATGATGGATCTGGGTCTCGTCCATATTCCGACTAGGGCCGTAAATATGGATCCCACCGAGTCCATCAACTTCCTAAGAGTTGGTGCACGTGCCATTCGTGAACATCCATAGTGCTTTTGAAATAAAATGCATGAATCATATAATCAGGATATTGCGTAAAATCAAACTATATGATATGCATCCTAGTCTAAGCAAGAAATTAAATCTCTTATTCCAAAATTTACATTATTACATCATTAAATAAAGGAAATAAAAGAAATTTGCAGACTTCAGCTCCTTCTTTTGAATGTCCCTGCCAAACTTGAAATAAGGTTAGCTCAAATATGTGGGTTTTTCCAAAATTTTCCAATAATATTATGAAATTATTGGATTTAATTGGATATAAACCCTAACCTCATGCTTCCTTGATATTTTGAAATGATGAAAATGTAAGAAATTCAGTAGAAAAGGATTTGAAATTCGGAATTGGGGTCAAAATGACCAAAATACCCCTAAAATTAAAGTTACACCTTTAAAATCAGGGTTTTTTGAAGGAAAACTTGGTAAAATTGAGATTTTGAAATTCAAATTGAATCAAATGATGATGAAATTCAGTAAGAGACATGATGACATGCTGCTAAACACATTATGACTGTAAAATCAGAATTTGGTGTATTGCAATTTATCCAAAATAACGAATTTCGCTTGTTTTTCGCTTGGATCTGGGTCCTGCGGAACCCTGTTTTGGTATTATGGATGATCCGAACCTCAAATGGATTCCAAATTGCACCAAATTCGGTATGAAGCATCTAAACACTTTGATAAACAACTTAGAATGCTAAAAATTATGAAATGATATGATTTAAATGCCAAAATTCAAAGAAAGTCCTAAAATGATGGATTTTGCCTATGGATCCGAACCAAATGCAATGCCTAATATGATAATGCAAGATTTACACCATGGAAACTTCTGATATTTTGCAGACTGCTAAAAGACCCGAAATGGAACATTTTTGGTTTTTACAGCTTCGGGATTTGAGCCATGGTGAGTTCAATAACAGGGATTTAGTTCTGACAGAGGTAAAAATCACCCTAATCTGATGTAAAATGCCAAACAAATATAAAACAGCCATGGAAATTTATGAAATTAATCAGAGCTATGAACGACACCTAAATGAACAACTTTCATGTTTATGACTTCGGCATTTGATCAACAGAAACACAGAGAAAAATATAACTATTTCTGCCTAAACTAACAGAACAGACAAATGTAGCAAAACAGTGGACTGATAAGAAAAATCCGAACCAGGGGTCAACACTGTTCTAAAAATTACAGGCTTTTAGATGCAAACAGAGGACATCTCGGAAACCACTTTCACTTTTTACAGTTTCGGATTTTGAGAAACACACAAAGAGAAACCATAGCCCTAAGTCGATCCAAGATCTCAGAGGCCCAAATTAGGCTCTGACACGTGTCCCGGACTCTCGGATTTTTTTCAGTCATAAAAAAAATCAGAAAAATCTTAAAAAATCATATTAAAAACTAGACATGCTCCCGAGTTCAGGGCATTTTTTTGGATCGAAAATCGGACCTCCCAAGAGGGCGAACTCGATTTTACAAGTCGGCAAATGTTTTTCAAAACGCATCCCGGGTTACAAAACCCGACTTACCATTTTGGATGTTTACCGCAGTAAACAAATTCAAATGGCTCCGAATTTTTGGCAAACTTTCAGGGACACCTAAGGGCGCATTCCGTGATTTTTTTGGAATTTTTAATAAAAAATAAATGCATGAAATGACGTGTGGACTGACTGACAAAAACAGAGACTTACTGAAAATAAGCAGAATTGAAAAAAAAAGGCTAAATTAATCCTAATTAATTCATGAAATATGCTAAATGAATGAAATAAAATGCAAATTAAATCTAGATAAATGCATGAATGATAAAAATCATCAAGGAAGCATAATTGAATATTTTTATGTATGTCGTTTTATGAGAATAGCTCAATCCATCTCTCGGATGAGCTCTTTCTTCAAACGACTCCCGAATCGAATTATGAAATCCAATCAATGGGAAAAGAAGTGCACCTTGTTTCGTTACGCAGCGTAGGTGCTCTTGAAAGGGGCAGCTACCACGAGCTTCCTTCGTTCTTCACTCCGGGCTTCGGATGGTCCACCAAAATCGAGCTCCGTTGGAATTGGACTGGCCACAGCACGAGCTCTACTCCACCTTCTTCAATGTGCCAAAGGGGGCACGATTTCCAAGGTTCAAAATCAGATGTTAGGAAGGCTAGGTTGGATTTTCCAAGTTCACAAGAGCTAAAAAAATGATCTCCCAAGGCTGGGCGTGAACCCTTGTTTTTATAATTTTTCTGAAAATTTTTGAAATTCAAACAGGCTGGATCTGAGCCCTCCATGTGGCGCCATCTCAGGGGGTGCCATCTGGGGGTTTTGAAATTCGAATTTGCCTTTTGCAGGGAGCCCTCAGATGGCGCCACCTCAAAAGGCTATTTTGATTTTTTTTTGAGAAAATAAAAATGGAAATTTTTGTGGTTGAGACACCTCAGCAGGGGGAATTTGGAATTTTTCAAAAGTTTGCTTGATTCTCTCTGCAAGGAACTCCCAGAAGACGCCACCTCAGAGGGTGCTCTCTTGGAGTTTGAATTTCAAATTCACTTTTTGTAGGGAGTCTTCAGGTGGCGCCACCTCATGGTGGGCTACCTTTATTAAAAATAAAATAAAAATAAAAAATGGAGCCAAGTGGAGTCCTGGAATGGTGCCACCTCAAAAGGTATTTGACACATGTCAGAAGGACAGAGCAGTGGGCTCAGAAGGCGCCACCTCAGAGGAATTTGAATTCTACCTTTTCTGGAGAAAGGAGATCTGGACATGTGGCGGACAAGTGTCAGCCGTCTGGAGAGGCTTTCTCAAATGGCGCCACCTCAGGGGGAAGTTTGAAATTCAAATGGAGGTTGGTCCTGGAGGAATGGAGGATGGACATGTGGCGCCACCTCAGGGTGGCTCCTACAATGCCATGTGGCAAGAGGGAAAAAAAAGAGGGAAGGGACATGTGGCGCTCTCATAGGCCATCTGGGAAATCAGAGCTCTGGATTTTCGCCACCTAGTGCCCTGTTTGAATTTTAAATGGTTTTGCTTTTTCTGAAGAAGGCCAGGAGTGACATGTGTCTCCTACTTTTCTGAAAGAGGTAGGGAGAAGACATGTGTCCTCTACTTTTTCTGAAAGAAGCAGAGAATGACACGTGGCAGAGGGGAGAGAAGGTGGGCCAAGCCATGTGGCGCCATCTCAGACAGGATGAAAAAGGTAGGAGTTCTTGATTTTCGCCACCTATGGGGGTTTTTGAATATTTGAATTCTAGCTTTTCTGAAGAAAGCAGGAAATGACACATGGCACTTGCCTTTTTCTGAGGAAATGAGGACTTGCCACGTGTCCTCTGCAGGAAACCCTCCAGATGGCGCCACCTCAGAGGAGACAAGCCTACCTTTTTTTGTAGGAATTCAGAAGTGACACATGTCTCCTACTTTTCTGAGAAAAGTAGGAAGAGACATGTGTCAGGCTACTTTTCCAGAAGGAAGGAGGGGTTGACACCTGTCCCCTGCAGGAGACACTCTAGATGGCGCCACCTCAGAGGAGACAAACTCCACTTTTTCTAGACAGGACAACCTATGACACTTGGCATCTCCTGGTAGTCTTTGAAATGACACATGGCGCAGGATGGATAGGGTGACACATGGCAGATAAAGGGGATGACATGTGGCGGCTTCTGAAGGTAGCCCCACACTGACACTTGGCATGGAAATGGGAGGAGAGAGAAATGACAAGTGGCGCCAATCCAGGGGACAAGGCTCCTATATTTTTGGGTTTTTCAAAATTCAAATTTTCAGAAGGGGAGCTTGTGTGACACCACCTCAGTGTGGGTCCCACATTGCTTCTTTATTGAAATAAGGATAAAACAACAACTTCTTTTTGGAATTTTCATAAAATCTGGACTAATGGGCAAAACCGGAATTTTGGAAAGAGTTGGCCCTTGTAGGGCGATTTTGTAAAAGAAAGATATTTGAAATTGTCAAAAAGGGCAAAATCTGAGGTGAAGTGACTCAAATCCATATTGAAAACTATCCAGATCGTTTTCTTGAGAAAATATTTTGAAATTCAGAGTCCTGGGGGTAAAATGGGAAAAATTGATAATTTTGAAGACCCAGGGTTTTGAAATCAATTTTAAAAAGAGTTGAAATTCTAATCTGGATTGAAAATTTTGAAATCAAGAGTTCTAGACCTCGAAATGACATGCTGTGCAGTGCAGTGATTTGAAATGCTCATGCAATGATATGTAATGTCATGTCTTATGAAATGCAATCTTGAATCAAGACTTGGAGATGTCTGTCTCCTGTCAGGAGTAAAATTTTGAACATCTGAGCTAAAATTAGAGAAATTTTGAGAGTTGCAGATGAAATTTGGACTTTTGCAAGGTCCGGCTCAGAAAATGACCATTTTGCCCTCCAGCGATTTCAGAGGCTGGATGTTGATGCTTGGTGGAAATGTTGGGGGAGTGAGTGAAAATTTGGGGTGTTTACAGATGCCCCTCTTTGCTACTAAGCCGGCTCATGGCCGAGCTTAGTGGCAAAGAAAACACACCAAATTTGGGCTATACGAAAAAAATGCCCCAGTTAGAAGGATCTGACTGGGTGTGAAGAAATTAGCCCGAGGAAGATGGTAGATATGAAGCGGAGGATGAAGAGAAAAGACTCACTCTATGAGAGTGAAATTCAGGTTTATGCCCTTAACCTGGATGGGACAAAAATACCTCGCATGGAGCGAAGCTCAGGTTTGACCCTTAACCTGATGGGACAGAAATACCTCGCATGGAACGAAGCTCAGGTTTTGACCCTTGACCTGATTGGGGAATGGAATATCTCATCGAAATGAGATTCAGGTTTGTACCCTTAACCTGATCGGGCGGAAAATAAAATACCTCTTTGATCGAGGCTCAGGTTTGTACCCTTATCCTGATCGGGCGGAAAATGAAATACCTCTTTGATTGAGGCTCAGGTTTGTACCCTTATCCTGATCGGGTGAAAATTGAAATACCTCTTTGAATGAGGCTCAGGTTTGTACCCTTATCCTGATCGGGCGGAAAATGGAATACCTCTTTGAATGAGGCTCAGGTTTGTACCCTTATCCTGATCGGGCGGAAAATGGAATACCTCTTTGATCGAGGCTCAGGTTTGTACCCTTATCCTGATCGGGCGGAAAATGGAATACCTCTTTGAATGAGGCTCAGGTTTGTACCCTTATCCTGATCGGGCGGAAAATGGGATACCTCTTTGATCGAGGCTCAGGTTTGTACCCTTATCCTGATCGGGCGGAAAATGGAATACCTCTTTGAATGAGGCTCAGGTTTGTACCCTTATCCTGATCGGGCGGAAAATGGAATACCTCTTTGATTGAGGCTCAGGTTTATACCCTTATCCTGATCGGGCGGAAAATGGAATGGAATCCTCGAAGGAAGAGACCATGATGGAACCTTTGGATTTTGCACAATAAATCCAATAGGGTTTTTGCAAAAGGAAGGAAAATGGGGTCCCTAAAGCTTGAAAAGGGATTGGTTTTGGGCGTCTCATTGCTGAGACTAAAATTAGCTTTTGAAATTGCCTTTTGCGGGAAATGATTGGTGGTTCGACCTCGAACCGAAATGGGACTGTCTATGGTGGGACAGTGGGGACACCGGGAAGTGTGCAAATTTGAGAGTTCATGCTCTCAAAGAAGGGAAGGAATCAAGTCCTTAGGAGGGATTTAAAATTGGTGTCAGGATGCATCGAAAACGGACATCAAGCTCTCACTTCATATCAGAATAGCTAGAAAATATTGTCAAAATGTTGGAAATTTTGCTGTTGATTCAAAATATTTGAAAATGTTGCACATTTTTGCAAAGATATTCTTTCTTTTCTACCTGAAGCATTACCTCCAAACAAGGTTCACTTCGTAGAATCGAAATTGGAAACCCAAATTGTTTGCAATTGACCTTCTTCAAGGAAGCTATCAATTTCCTTGATATGAGCAGGAAAGAGAATTTGATATTATGAAAGCAATTGATGAAAGAATACTGATAATAGAATGTCACAAAGTTAAAGAGGATTCTTGATAAATTTGGAAGTTTGATATCCTGAGAGCTTCTCTCTTGATAGTCTTTCTGCACTTTTTTTTTTTTTGGCTCTCTGGGTTTTTTCTACATTCTCCTTTATTTTGGAGATATTCTTACTTTTTCTCTCTTTCTTTTTCCTCTCTTTCTCTCTTTTGGGAAGGGTACGTCACAAACTCCTTCAACTTGGAGATGTTTCGATCCTTCTTGGATGATGGGTTCGGAGATCGTTAGGCGATAGCTGAAATTAAATATCTTTTAGGGATTGTCGAGAGGTTCATCGCATCTGCCTTCATCTTGACAGTGCTTTGGACTTTCCCTGGAAGGATCCGTCACAAACTCCATCATCTTGGAGATGTTTTGAATCTTCTTTGGCCCCGGGGGTCTACTCGCCTAATTCGCCTTCATCTTGACGACAGGTGAGAGATCTCTTTTGCGGATACTTAATTGCAGCTTAGGTGATTCTGAGGAGACAAGGCTTGGGTAAATGCTCTCTTTTCTAGCACTCAGGATATTTCAACTGCCTCATCTTTACAAGAATAGCCTTTAAAGATGCGCCATTGACTGCGATCAATATCGATCATCCATGGCTTTGCAAAACATTGAATTTTCTTTGCTGGCCATATCGAGGATTTATCCTTCATCCTTTTGGCTGGCCGATAGAAAGAATTTGAGTTTTGAATCTCTTTTCGCGAAAGCTTCACTCTTTTGGAAGCGATGCTGAAGGTAAATTAAGATAGAGATTAGTGCAATAAAGATTCTGAAATCAACAATTGATTGACAAATTGACAGAATTTTCTTGAAATCCTTGGTGAAAGTGAGTATTTGAAGTCCGGTTCAACACATCCATGACGAAAATTCTCCTCTCTTTTTCTCCAAAAAGAGAGACTCAGGCTTGGCCCTTACCTGAATGGGAAATGGGAAATACTCCTCTCTTCCCTGAAGAGGAGGTGTTTGCAAAACGAACTTTCGAAGAGAAATTGAGCTTTCGTCAAAGCTCCCTAATATTAGGCTTCTCTTATGGAAAGGGGGCCGAAAATAGTGAGGTCTGTAAATTGGGTCATGAGAAGAACGAGTCCATCACACTCTCCCTGCCAAGAGGGTCTTTTCATGACGAAAAATGGCCTAGTATGAAATTGGGGGGGTCACAAGGAAACGAGTCTCCGTCGAGTCTCTCCCTTAAAAAGGGTTTCTTGTGTGAAATTGGAAATTGTTTTGCAAACGGTTCATAAAGACGCGAGTCCCTTCAAACTCTCCCTGAAAAGGGGCTAAGTGAACGAATTGGATAGCATGCGAAAAGAACGAGCTCCCTCGAACTCTCCCTAAAAGGGTCTCTCGCAAGAGAAAATGATTGAAATTGGATATTGAGATTGATTGACCCAAAGGTCGAAATGGAAAATTGGAAAATTGGTTGCTGGAAATTGAATGACCCGAAGGTCAAAATTGGATGACCTGATGGTCGGAATTGAGAATTGATTTGACCACAAAGGTCGAAATTGTGTGACCTGAAGGTCGAAATTGAGAATTGAGTGACCTAAAGGTCGAAATTGGAAATTGGGTAACCAAAAAGGTCAAAATTTGGAAATTGATTGACCTAAAGGTCGAAAATTTGGGAATAGATTGACCCGAAGGTCGAAAATTGGAAATGGATTGACCCGAGGGTCGAAATTTGGAAATTTAGTGACCCGAAGGTCGAAATTGGAAATTGAGTGACCCGAAGGTCGAAATTGGAAATTGAGTGACCCGAAGGTCGAAATTGAGAATTGGAGTCAAAATTGAGAATTTGGTAATTGGAATTGAGAATTGGAATTTGAAATTGAAAATTGGGTGACCCTGGGGTCAAAATTGGGAATTGATTGATCCAAAAGATTTGAATTGAGAATTTGGAGGGCAAAATATCAAATTTGAGCAATTGACAGACCTTGATGATCGAAATGACTTGGATCAATAAAGGAGAATGATGAGTTCGAGTCAGAGCTCGAATAAAATATTGAGATCACGAGTCGGAACCCGGATCAACAAAAGAAAATGGAAGGCTCGAATCAGAGCACAAATAAGATAATGAGATCACGAGTCGGAACCCGAATCAACAGAGAAAAAATGAAGAGCTCGAATATGAGCTCGAATGAAGATAAAAAGATCACGAGTCGGAACTCGGATCAATAAAGAAAACGAAGAGCTTGAGTCAAGGCTCGAGTAAGATAATGAGATCACGAGTCGGAACCCGGATCAACAAAGAAAATGAGGAGTTCGAGTCGAGGCTCGAATAAAGTAGAGAGATCACGAGTCGGAACCCGGATCAACAAAGGAAAATGAAGAGTTCGAGTCGAGGCTCGAATAAAGTAGAGAGATCACGAGTCGGAACCCGGATCAACAAAGGAAAATGAAGAGTTCGAGTCGAGGCTCGAATAAAGTAGAGAGATCACGAGTCGGAACCCGGATCAACAAAGGAAAATGATTTGAATAAAGACACGAGTCGGAACTCGGTTTTCCAAAAAGTTGAAAATGTACCAGCTTGAATACTGGATTTTGAAATAATACCAGTTTGAGTGCTGGGTTTTGGTTCAGTATTGGCGATGATCTTTGGATCATTAGGAATTATGATGGGACTGTTTGTTGAAATCCCAATACCGACCGGATTGTGATTAATGCAATTGAATGCAAATGAATATGAGTTGATGCATATGAATGCACATGTGCATGAAATGAGGAATTTGTTTATCCTGCCTGCATATAGAACAAAATTTTAAAATGCCCCAGTGTAACTGGGAAAGAAAGTTGGATCATTATTTGAAAGAAACAGGAAGGATTTACAAGAGGAGAATAAATGTTTCAAGTATAAAACTTTTTCAAGTGTCGAGCATTAATAGGATCTGGCAATTCTACTCCATCGGCATTGATGAGCCGATATGAGTTGCGGGTTAATGCTTCTTTGACAACATAGGGACCTTCCCAATTTGGCGACCATTTGCCGCCGGGACGATGCTTGAGATAAGTTGTGGATCGAAGTACTAAATCATTGACTTTGAATCTTCTTTCGATGATAGACTTCGCATATTGCCTGGCTACTCTCTGGCGATAGGATTGAGCATGCTCTGCTGCTTTTAGCCTTCTCTCGTCGAGTAAGTCTAGCTGCACTAGTCGCTGCTGCTGGTATTGATCAAGAGGTAATTGCAGAAGTGAAGCAAATTTTAAAGCGGGCTTCTGAACATGTAGCGGCAATACTACTTCTGTCCCATAGACCAGCTCTGATGGAGTAGCATTCATTGGTGTACGAATGGTGGTCCGATAGGCCCACAATGCATCGTGGATCTTCTCATGCCAGTCACGGCCTGTTTCCACAGTTCGCTCCAAAATACGAATTAAAATCTTGTTGGTGGCCTCCGCCTGACCATTCCCTTGAGGATAATATGGAGCGGAGAAATGATGATAGATCTTGAATTTTGAGCAGAATGTCTTCATTCTTTCATTCTTGAAATGACTGCCATTGTCTGACACAATGTCATGTGGGATGCCGAAACGGCAAAGGATGTTCTTGTGAATAAAAGAGACCACATGACGGCCTTCTACTGTGCGAAGAGTGATGGCTTCTACCCACTTGGTGAAATATTCCGTTGCGGCAAGGAAGTATTTGTGGCCATTTGAAGCTGAAGGAGTGATGGGACCTACGACATCGAAGGCCCACATGGAGAATGGCCATGGGGAGACAACAGATTGTAAATAAGTTGCCGGAGCATGAATAGAAGGTGCGTGTATCTGGCATTGCACACACTTCTTCACATAATGATAGCAGTCTTGTTGCATAGTCTTCCAGTAGTAACCTGCTCTGATGATTTGCTTGACAAGGGTTTGGTAACCGACGTGGCCACCACAAATGCCTTCGTGTGCTTCCCGCACGACTTCTTTGGCTTCGTCTTCATCTAAACATCTGGAATACTCTGAACTGAATCCACGACGATAGAGGACATTGGCCAAAATGAAGTATCGAGTAGACATACGCTAGATTGCTCGCTGCTCTTTCTTTGAGAGTTCTGGAGGAAATTCACCAGTTTCTATGAAAGTTTTGATGTTGTAATACCAAGGCTTCTTCCTTTGCTCAGCTTGGTTTACTCGTTCCGATGGAAGGAAAGCAGGTTGGTCAAGTCTGCCAATTTCAAAAGAGCGACAAGATTCTCCATTCTTGAATGCCATAATGGAGCCTAAACTGGCTAGACTATCAGCCACTTGATTAAAATCTCTCTTGACATGAAAGAGCTGGAATTCTTCAAACTTGCTGACGAGAGCTGAAACAATTTTCTGATAGGGAAATAACTTCTGATCTTTGACCTGCCATTCGGCTCGAACTTGATTGACAACAAGTAATGAGTCACCGTAGGCATGTACTCTCTTGACATTGAAGTCTGATAGAATCTTTAGACCTTGAATCAGGGCTTCATATTCAGCCATATTATGAGTACATTGAAAGTCTAATTTGAGAGAAAATGAAATCATCTCCTTCTCAGGAGTGATTAATAAAATTCCGATGCCTATTCCCGCCATATTCTTAGAACCATCGAAGAATAAATTCCAGACTGGAGATTGCTGGATATTGCAAATTTGCTCATCAGGGAAGTCATCTTTGGCTTTTACTTCTTCGGCCAGGGGGAAATCCGCCAATTGATCTGCAATTGCTTGGCCTTTGATTGATTGCTGCGAGACATATTCTAAGTCATACTGCATCAGTAAGACTTGCCATTTTGCGGCTCGTCCGCTGAGGAAAGGTTGTTCTAAGATATACTTGAGGGGATTGAGTTTAGACAAAATTTTGATCTCTGATGCTAACAGGTAGTGTCTTAGCTTCTGACACATCCATACCAGAGCTAGGCAGGTCTTCTCTATTTGAGAGTATCTCTTCTCGTAATCTATGAAAGTCTTACTCACATAATAAATGGCGTGTTCTATCAGGCTGCCTTCTTTGTATTGTGCCAAGAATCCACCGCATGCGACTTGATTGACTGAGATGTATAATAAAAGAGGTTTTCCCAATTCTGGCGGCTTCAGGATGGGAGGATTAAGAAGATACTTCTTGATTCGATCAAATGATTGCTGGCACTCTGGTCCCCATTCGAACTTCACTCCTTTTCTGAGTAAGTGGTTGAAGGGCTCACATCTCATCGCCAAGTTGGAAATGAATCGTCGGATTGACTGCATACGTCCTTGAAGGCTACGTAGTTCTTTGAGATTCTTCGGGGGTGGCATATCAATAATAGCCTTTGCTTTGGCTGGGTCAACTTCAATTCCCTTTTTGCTGACCAGAAAACCCAACAGTTTGCCTGATTCGACTCCAAAGACACACTTTTGCGGGTTAAGCCTTAACTTGTAAAGGATGAGTCACTTAAAGACTTGATCAAGAGCTTCAAGGTGATCTTCTTCCTCTTTAGATTTCACGAGAATGTCGTCAACATACGCATCCATGATTTTGCGCATTTGATCGTGAAAGATAACAGCCATTGCTCTTTGATATGTTGCTCCAGCATTCTTGAGCCCAAAAGGCATAACTGTATAACAGAAAGTGCCCCAAGGCGTAGTAAAGGAAGTTTTTGATTGGTCGCGGGCGGCCAACTTAATCTGATTGTAGCCGGAATATCCGTCCATGAAAGAGAACATGGCATGTCCTGCCGTGCTATCGACTAGAAGATCGATGCTTGAAAGTGGATAGTCATCCTTCGGAGTAGCCTTATTGAGGTCTCTGAAGTCTATGCAGATCCTTACTTTGCCGCTTTTCTTTGGGACAACGACGATATTGGCTAACCAATCTGGGTAGTCAATAGCTCGAATAAATCCTACTTTGAGCAGATCTTCAAGTCCTTCCTTGACTTGTTGTTCAATTCTGGGATCCATTTTTCTCAGCTTCTGCTTGACTGGCTTAGCATCCGGCTTCAAGACGAGTCGGTGTTCAACCAATTTGGGGTCTAAGCCCGGCATGTCTTCATATGTCCACGCGAACACTTCTTCATGCTGCTTGAGAAAATCTGTAAGCCTTTTCTTTTCTTCCGGATTCAGACTGGTTCCGATCTGGAGAATTTTTGGATCTTCCTCTGAACCGATATTGACACTTTCAGTTGGATCTTGTACTAGAGGAGATGGTTCGTCCTGCTTCTGAACTGCGGCGAACTCCGGTAATTCCTGAAGAGACTGATCATATTCTGCACAATCATCAGACTGCTTTGCACTCTTGTCATTTCCGGTGCTTGCTTTGATTCTGTGAATTGCTGTTGACTTCTGAAAGGCCTTGGGATTGAGAACGAGCTTCTTGATTGTCCGAGAGGTCATTCTGAAATTTTGGAGAAGAAATTTTGGTTCAGACAAATTGGCCTATAGTAAGACAAGCAATCATTTGAAGAGAACCATACATAAAATGGCATTGAATTATAAAATGATGAGACAGACAGAAAGGGAGTAGATGGCATTCGGATAGACAAAGAAACTTGGAATTTTATTGATTGAATTGATCAATGACATTGGTAAAATGAGACATTTATTTGGATAAGAATAGAAGGAAAATAACAAATGGTCTTCATTGTGCCCCCTTGACAAAAACAGTCTTCTTTGACGAGCTTCCGCCGGCAAATCCTAGTCCTGCTCTGTGGGGACGATGCTTCTGAATCATTGGCTCGATGCGGCCGTCCTCGTTCTTGCCGAGTCCCTTGAAGGGTTGATAACCATGTTTTAGAAGCAAATCAAATCCCTTTCTTGACTTCATGAATTGCGGAAACAAGGGATGATCCTTAATGGTGCCGTAGTCGATTCGACCTCCAACCTTGAAGAATTGAGGACCTTTCCATCGGGTCATGGCTACTGTGTGCAGAGATGGCTCTGAGGATGCCTGAAGTATTTCTCGATTCTCTCCGAGATTGATCTCTTTACTTTCCCTGATGCTGGGAATATCTGCATTGAATGATGGCCGAGGAATCATGGGCTGCGGGAGCCTTTCTTCTGGGTCTTCTCCCAGTATTGTGGTTATCATTCCACCCTTTGACCACTTCACACATTGATGGAGGGTGGAAGGCACTGCATTAGCATTGTGAATCCACGTCCTACCGAGCAGCAAGTTGCAGGTTGGTGGTACATTAACCACATGGAAAAGGACGGAGTGCACCGAATAATTGATAAACACCTCCAAGAATATCTTGCCCTTGGCCGTTTGACCATGATTGTCAAACCCATAGATAGTGATGGGATCTGGAATATATTCTTCGTCCTTGATCCCTAATGCCTTTGCGGTCATTTTGGGACATATGTTGAGGCTACTGCCTCCATCGACCAGCACATGGGGAACCGTCATTCCTCTGACCCGAACGACGATGTACAAGGCATTATTATGAAAGGAATGAGGCTTTGGAAGGTCCTCATCTGAGAAGGTAATTGGTGCATTGGTCATGGCGGAGTTCACAATCTGTGCCATGTCTTCAGGAGTGGTACTGGGTTTAACTTTGATTTTCCTGAGTAAATCATCCAGTATTTGCTGGTGCTTTCTAGAATTCTTGGCCAAATCAAGGATGGAGACATTGGATAAAGCAGTCAGAGGCTTCTGACTTGAATTCTCTGGCCTTGGTCTAACGATTTGCTTGAAGAAGTCAGGAGTTCATTTTGATTTGGGAACTGACTTCACCGGTGCTTCTGCAACTTTCATTTTACTGAATGCTGAAATTAAGTCCATCTTCTTAGAATCTGGAGCCGCTTGTCGTAGCACCGTCACCTGATGCTGAACTTGGAGATCTTGCGCAGAACATGGCTTGATATGCTCATGCGGTAGAAATGGTTGTGCAGACACTACTGTTGTGGTGTGTGAAGGGAAGGGGTGATTGAGAATGTCCATTTTCTCTTCTTCTTCTCCTTCCACCAATAAATTCTTTTCAATGAGATCTTGCACGATGTTTTTGAGAACAAAGCAGTTCTCGGTGTTGTGTCCCACTGTCCTGTGGAATTTGCAGAACTGATCTTTCCATTTCCCCATGGGCACAGGGGGATCAGCCAATCTGGGCAATTTGACCATCTCTTTTGATAGCATGTACTCGAGCACGTCCTCGAGCGATTGGTCAAGGGGAGTAAATTTTCTGTCGTAGCTCCATCCTTCATGTTTAGCTTTCTCGCGCAGCTTCGGCCCTTGATCCTGCTGAGGAGGCTTGCTGAACTGAGGAGCAGGCTTTGCTTTCTGATCTTTATGGTTCGAACTGCCTGAGCTGTAGCAGTAATCTTTCTTCTGCCCTTTGTATCGTTTTTGGCCTTTGTTGCTGTTGTTGGCAGAATAAGTAAAGTGAGCTTTCTTCTTCTGCTCACCATGGGAGTTGTTCTTGGAAAAGGTGAAGCCTTCATAGACTCCATTTTTCACACTCAGCTCGAGTCATTCGGCTCGTTCAGTCAGCTCAATGAAGGTCCTGGACGGCGCTGTGGAGATTAATCCTCTTAGCGGCTGCGAGAAATTGTTGAGGATTAAGGACAATGCATGTCTTTCCGAGATAGGATCTCTCATCTTATTACAGGCTGATCTCCATCTATGAATGAAGTCCCGTGCTTTTTCATTCTCGTTCTGTCTCAAATTGCAGAGATGACTTAATGTAGGCAGCGCTTCTGTGTTGAACAAGAAGCGTTCAATGAATAGATTTACAACTTTGTCGAACTCCTTGAGCTCGATGGGGTTGATATGCTCAGCATACCACTTGGCTGCAACTCCTTCCAAGCTGCGGGGGAAGCATAGAAACAATGCTCGGTTATCCTTTCTGAACCTCGAGCATTCTGCGAAGAAGGTGGCGAGATGAGCTTTTGGGTCGCCGGAACCATCGAACTTGATGAATTTACGGGGGAGATTATCTAGATCGTCATCTCCTTCTAAGCCGTCATAAAAGTCCTCGCTGGTGAAGACTTTCTTGCCCTTGTCGCGGGCTTGCAGATCCTTGACAACTCGGGCCATTTCCTTAAACTGCACTTGCAAAGGCTCTTCTTTATCTCTGCCTTTTGACCTGCGGCTCTTACTTTGGCCATGCTTCTGAAATGCCGGAGGCACCTCATATTCTTCATCTGTATCTTCAGTGGAATCTGATTCATCTGAAATCTCTTCTGGCTGGATTTGCTTCTTGGGAGCCTTCTTACTCCTGCGACCATGGAACCTTTCTCTGAATGGGTTCCTTTCTGAGCTGGTCCCGGGCTGCTCATTCATCATCTTATTCATCATTTTTCTGAACATGGCATACATTTGAGGGTCTATGCCATCGTCTTCTTGCTGCTGCTCTCGACTCTTCTCAGATCGAGGGGAACTCATCTCTTCTTCCGAGGCTGACGAGTACTGGGATGCTGTGGTTCTTTTGCCTGATCTTGTCTCAACCATCAAATGATATGGATGCTCTCTACAGGGCAAAAGACCTGATTAGATTTTGAGGGAATTAGCTTTTGGAAGAAATATTTGCTGAAAATATGGTAGACAATTTGGAAAAGATGTCCCATTACTAGGGACTGAGTCGTCGTGGGAATCACGACAATTGTGTTGTCATTCCTTCTGCAAAAGAAATAAACAACGAAAATGTGCCTTGTTACCTAGGCGAGGTCGTCAAACCACAATGGAAGGAAATAGAATTTTATTAAAATGAGAAGAATAAGATTTTATTGATCTTGACAAAGAGGTGGAGGACAGACGATTTGCCACCATTCATGATAGTCGGCAGACACTCTAGGACCTGGAAAGATTTTAAGAGAGACAAAGGAATCCCAGCCGTAGCGGGCAGAATGATATGCCCCGGACCATTGTGCGGAAGTGAGATCGAACTCTGCCATGGTTCCTGATAACAGTCGGGCTTCGACATATTGCTGCCTCTGAGAGAACTGCCGAACACATCTCTCTGGTTGGTAGTAAGTGCAGAAGAATGGTCCCAGCAACTTGAACCGCTTGCCATAAGCATAGGTATATCTGGGAGGAGATATTTGCCGATCAAAATAGTCCCAAACAACGTCATCCTCTTGAATGTTGTTGATCATAAACCGGTACTGCGCCACTGGAAGGAGTTCTTGACCATTGTATCTGAAAGAGCTTGCTCGGGTTGGAACATGCTGGAAAAACCAGGACTGAAGTGTGTAGATGCATCCTTCAACTAAAATGGACTCTCCAAGTGAGAATCGAGTCAGACCTCGATAAAGGAAGGCGAGCGCTGCCATGGCTATGGAGAGGCGATTGGTTTGCCGACTTCCCCATCTTCTCATAAGCTGGATTATCCTGATGTCCATGTAGTTCTGTCCATCTGGGAAAAGGGACAGTCCTACGGTGCATAGAACCATTGCATTCTGAATCTTTTCTTTAGCTGTTCTTGATAGCGAGCTGACTTCGACGAAGGTCCCGTACTGGCGGTACAACTCAAGTAGGTCAACATATTCATCTCCTTCTAACTGGATCAGGGGCCAAGATCGGCGGCCTGTCATACGGGTTAAGGAGTCTCGGGGGTCCAAACCCTTGACATTGATAAGGAATTGATGCTCTAATGGGTCGCTTGGTCGACCAGCCGGTTCTGGCAACCCCATGATTTCTGAAAATTCATCCATTAAAACAGTCATCTCTCCCCACGGGAACCAGAAGGTACACGTCCGAGGATTCCATCGCTCCGCCATTGCATGGATCAGGTTGCCATTGATGGTCTGCTTTCCGACTGCTGATGCCAGCTCTAATCCGCACGCGCTCAAATGGTCCGGGAACATTCGGGAAAAGCTCTTTAACCAGGAATAATACCACCGGGGAATGAAAGTTCCGGTGCTAAGAGCTCGATGTTCAGGACGACCTTGTTGCACCTCGAAGGAGATGTGACCTTTAGGAAAGATAGGATCGACTTGACTGGATGCCATCGAACTGAAAGCAGAGAAAGACTCAGAATGAGACTTAGGAAAATGTGAGAAATTTTGAAAAAAAATTTTGCAGGCAGGATAAAAATGCAGCTAGAAATTCGAGATCCAGTAGAAGGATAGAATGTAAAATCTCCTGGAGTTTTGGAAGAAATGGGATATTTGAGAAAATCATCCAGGGTTTGAGAAAAACATCTTGTGGAAAATAAGGATATTTGGAAAAGACCTAATGAGTTGAAAAACATTGGGAAATATAAAGAATTGAGAAAATCATACATACAATCACATCCTGCACAAACATTTATGCACATTCAGCACCCCCTAAAAGGCTGACTCTAGATGCATCAATTTGAAAATAGCTGTAGGACCTTAATCCTAACTCTAAGTTCAGATCATCTTTGTCCAATCCAGTTATGCCGATATACCCGAATCGAAATCCGAGGTACGTGGCATAGAATTTCAACTCCGGTTCTAAGGTAAGGTTTTCCAACATCCTTGAGCGCCTACCGATATACTTCGGACTGTGGCCTGCGGTACGTGGTAGGGGGGGGTTAACCCAAACAGGTGGCCCAGTTGTGAGGCTCTGTCCCGAACTATGGTTCTGGAAGAGAGCCCAGCAACGTGAAGACCGGGACAATATAGGTAAGGGAGGTTTTGAAAAAAATGATCACATGCAAGAAATAGAGGGCTCTAAGTCCTAGAGAGATAGATTTTGAAAACTTTGAAGAAGCATACATTGTTTGCATTCAGATCCTAAATTGAGGAGAGTTGTATTTAGACCTAAGTCTATGTGAGCATGAAAATTTCTCCTCAATCTGGTCCTACCAAACCACGCCTAAGCTATATGCATTCAATGTCAGCTGGGTCAGAATCTAGGCTCCTAGGCTCACATGATATTGAAAGTAAAAGAGCTGACATTTTATGAACATAATTTTGATAATTGAACTAAGTCAAGCATAATTTAGGTCAGACAAGGACAGGTCCCATCACGGTCGCCAAACCTGTTATCGTCGCGAAATTTTTCCCCCGTCTCCCCTTCCTTGCGGAAGAGAAAAAGAGAGAAACGCTTTCGCGATTCAAACTTTGACCGAATTTTGGAAATTGTTTTGAAATACTCGCCTCCGTTTTTGAAAATTGCAGGAAAATCCATGGGATGGGGCTCGACCTGTCGGTACGAGGTTCGACCGTTCCTACCGCCTTTAACAGGGGTAATCGAACCAAGGACCAAAATCGTGCTTGACTTAGTTAAATTATCAAAGTTATGTTCTATCCTAAATGCACAGAGAATTCAGGCATGTGCTATGAGATTTTGGAAAATGCAGCTTGGGAAAACATGATGTATGCTTGGAAAATATTTGGAGTTGAAAAGATTCTCTCAGGAAAAAGCTGAAAGTCAATTTCTCAGGAAACTCAGATGGAAAAGATTTGAAATCTCAGGAAAGTTCATAAAGACTTGGGAAAATTATGAATGGTTGAAAATCCTAGGAAAATGGAAGTGATTCTTGAGAAAAGATGAACATTTGAAAATGGAAACACTTCTTAGGAAAACTTGGACTTTGAGAATTTTCTTAGGGAAATGATGGAAAATTTATAGGAAAACTCATTGGAGAAGGAAATTTAAAACTTGGGAAATCGAAATCCTGGGAATTTTACCTTTCGAAATATTTGGAAATCGATTTTGGATCTTGGAGAAAGTTGGAAAATCCCTTTTGAATCTCTTAAGAAAGTATCATTTTCCAGGGAAAACTGTGGAAAAACTTGTCTTTGGAAAACCGATTTTGAAAATTCCTTAGAATTTCTTGAGAAATCGATTTCTTGAGAATGAAGTTTTCTTGAGAAAATCTTGAGAAAATCAATGATTTTATGATGCAAATGACATAAGTGAATGAATGCACTTTGAAAAGATTTTCTAAGAGATTTGTTGGAAAAATATGCATTAAGTCAAGATAAATCCTTCACATATCCTGACTGTGGCCATGAATATGTTCAGAATTTAGTTGATTTGATGCACATGCTTTTGAAAACTTTGGAAATATGATGTGCATTTTAAGATAGCCTAAGAGTGTAGGCTCAATGTGACTAGTAGAAAGATGATGGATCTGGGTCTCGTCCATATTCCGACTAGGGCCGTAAATATGGATCCCACCGAGTCCATCAACTTCCTAAGAGTTGGTGCACGTGCCATTCGTGAACATCCATAGTGCTTTTGAAATAAAATGCATGAATCATATAATCAGGATATTGCGTAAAATCAAACTATATGATATGCATCCTAGTCTAAGCAAGAAATTAAATCTCTTATTCCAAAATTTACATTATTACATCATTAAATAAAGGAAATAAAAGAAATTTGCAGACTTCAGCTCCTTCTTTTGAATGTCCCTGCCAAACTTGAAATAAGGTTAGCTCAAATATGTGGGTTTTTCCAAAATTTTCCAATAATATTATGAAATTATTGGATTTAATTGGATATAAACCCTAACCTCATGCTTCCTTGATATTTTGAAATGATGAAAATGTAAGAAATTCAGTAGAAAACGATTTGAAATTCGGAATTGGGGTCAAAATGACCAAAATACCCCTAAAATTAAAGTTACACCTTTAAAATCAGGGTTTTTTGAAGGAAAACTTGGTAAAATTGAGATTTTGAAATTCAAATTGAATCAAATGATGATGAAATTCAGTAAGAGACATGATGACATGCTGCTAAACACATTATGACTGTAAAATCAGAATTTGGTGTATTGCAATTTATCCAAAATAACGAATTTCGCTTGTTTTTCGCTTGGATCTGGGTCCTGCGGAACCCTGTTTTGGTATTATGGATGATCCGAACCTCAAATGGATTCCAAATTGCACCAAATTCGGTATGAAGCATCTAAACACTTTGATAAACAACTTAGAATGCTAAAAATCATGAAATGATATGATTTAAATGCCAAAATTCAAAGAAAGTCCTAAAATGATGGATTTTGCCTATGGATCCGAACCAAATGCAATGCCTAATATGATAATGCAAGATTTACACCATGGAAACTTCTGATATTTTGCAGACTGCTAAAAGACCCGAAATGGAACATTTTTGGTTTTTACAGCTTCGGGATTTGAGCCATGGTGAGTTCAATAACAGGGATTTAGTTCTGACAGAGGTAAAAATCACCCTAATCTGATGTAAAATGCCAAACAAATATAAAACAGCCATGGAAATTTATGAAATTAATCAGAGCTATGAACGACACCTAAATGAACAACTTTCATGTTTATGACTTCGGCATTTGATCAACAGAAACACATAGAAAAATATAACTATTTCTGCCTAAACTAACAGAACAGACAAATGTAGCAAAACCGTGGACGGATAAGAAAAATCCGAATCAGGGGTCAACACTGTTCTAAAAATTACAGGCTTTTAGATGCAAACAGAGGACATCTCGGAAACCACTTTCACTTTTTACAGTTTCGGATTTTGAGAAACACACAAAGAGAAACCATAGCCCTAAGTCGATCCAAGATCTCAGAGGCCCAAATTAGGCTCTGACACGTGTCCCGGACTCTCGGATTTTTGTCAGTCATAAAAAAAATTAGAAAAATTTTAAAAAATCATATTAAAAACTAGACATTCTCCCGAGTTCAGGGCATTTTTTTGGATCGAAAATCGGACCTCCCAAGAGGGCGAACTCGATTTTACAAGTCGGCAAATGTTTTTCAAAACGCATCCCGGGTTACAAAACCCGACTTACCATTTTGGATGTTTACCGCAGTAAACAAATTCAAATGGCTCCGAATTTTTGGCAAAATTTCAGGGACACCTAAGGGCGCATTCCGTGATTTTTTTGGGATTTTTAATAAAAAATAAATGCATGAAATGACGTGTGGACTGACTGACAAAAACAGAGACTTACTGAAAATAAGCAGAATTGAAAAAAAAGGCTAAATTAATCCTAATTAATTCATGAAATATGCTAAATGAATGAAATAAAATGCAAATTAAATCTAGATAAATGCATGAATGATAAAAATCATCAAGGAAGCATAATTGAATATTTTTATGTATGTCGTTTTATGAGAATAGCTCAATCCATCTCTCGGATGAGCTCTTTCTTCAAACGACTCCCGAATCGAATTATGAAATCCAATCAATGGGAAAAGAAGTGTACCTTGTTTCGTTACGCAGCGTAGGTGCTCTTGAAAGGGGCAGCTACCACGAGCTTCCTTCGTTCTTCACTCCGGGCTTCGGATGGTCCACCAAAATCGAGCTCCGTTGGAATTGGACTGGCCACAGCACGAGCTCTACTCCACCTTCTTCAATGTGCCAAAGGGGGCACGATTTCCAAGGTTCAAAATCAGATGTTAGGAAGGCTAGGTTGGATTTTCCAAGTTCACAAGAGCTAAAAAAATGATCTCCCAAGGCTGGGCGTGAACCCTTGTTTTTATAATTTTTCTGAAAATTTTTGAAATTCAAACAGGCTGGATCTGAGCCCTCCATGTGGCGCCATCTCAGGGGGTGCCATCTGGGGGTTTTGAAATTCGAATTTGCCTTTTGCAGGGAGCCCTCAGATGGCGCCACCTCAAAAGGCTGTTTTGATTTTTTTTTGAGAAAATAAAAATGGAAATTTTTGTGGTTGAGACACCTCAGCAGGGGGAATTCGGAATTTTTCAAAAGTTTGCTTGATTCTCTCTGCAGGGAACTCCTAGAAGACGCCACCTCAGAGGGTGCTCTCTTGGAGTTTGAATTTCAAATTCACTTTTTGTAGGGAGTCTTCAGGTGGCGCCACCTCATGGTGGGCTACCTTTATTAAAAATAAAATAAAAATAAAAAATGGAGCCAAGTGGAGTCCTGGAATGGTGCCACCTCAAAAGGTGTTTGACACATGTCAGAAGGACAGAGCAGTGGGCTCAGAAGGCGCCACCTAAGAGGAATTTGAATTCTACCTTTTCTGGAGAAAGGATATCTGGACATGTGGCGGACAAGTGTCAGCCGTCTGGAGAGGCTTTCTCAAATGGCGCCACCTCAGGGGGAAGTTTGAAATTCAAATGGAGGTTGGTCCTGGAGGAATGGAGGATGGACATGTGGCGCCACCTCAGGGTGGCTCCTACAATGCCATGTGGCAAGAGGGAAAAAAAAGAGGGAAGGGACATGTGGCGCTCTCATAGGCCATCTGGGAAATCAGAGCTCTGGATTTTCGCCACCTAGTGCCCTGTTTGAATTTTAAATGGTTTTGCTTTTTCTGAAGAAGGCCAGGAGTGACATGTGTCTCCTACTTTTCTGAAAGAGGTAGGGAGAAGACATGTGTCCTCTACTTTTTCTGAAAGAAGCAGAGAATGACACGTGGCAGAGGGGAGAGAAGGTGGGCCAAGCCATGTGGCGCCATCTCAGACAGGATGAAAAAGGTAGGAGTTCTTGATTTTCGCCACCTATGGGGGTTTTTGAATATTTGAATTCTAGCTTTTCTGAAGAAAGCAGGAAATGACACATGGCACTTGCCTTTTTCTGAGGAAATGAGGACTTGCCACGTGTCCTCTGCAGGAAACCCTCCAGATGGCGCCACCTCAGAGGAGACAAGCCTACCTTTTTTTGTAGGAATTCAGAAGTGACACATGTCTCCTACTTTTCTGAGAAAAGTAGGAAGAGACATGTGTCAGGCTACTTTTCCAGAAGGAAGGAGGGGTTGACACCTGTCCCCTGCAGGAGACACTCTAGATGGCGCCACCTCAGAGGAGACAAACTCCACTTTTTCTAGACAGGACAACCTATGACACTTGGCATTTCCTGGTAGTCTTTGAAATGACACATGGCGCAGGATGGATAGGGTGACACATGGCAGATAAAGGGGATGACATGTGGCGGCTTCTGAAGGTAGCCCCACACTGACACTTGGCATGGAAATGGGAGGAGAGAGAAATGACAAGTGGCGCCAATCCAGGGGACAAGGCTCCTATATTTTTGGGTTTTTCAAAATTCAAATTTTCAGAAGGGGAGCTTGTGTGACACCACCTCAGTGTGGGTCCCACATTGCTTCTTTATTGAAATAAGGATAAAACAACAACTTCTTTTTGGAATTTTCATAAAATCTGGACTAATGGGCAAAACCGGAATTTTGGAAAGAGTTGGCCCTTGTAGGGCGATTTTGTAAAAGAAAGATATTTGAAATTGTCAAAAAGGGCAAAATCTGAGGTGAAGTGACTCAAATCCATATTGAAAACTATCCAGATCGTTTTCCTGAGAAAATATTTTGAAATTCAGAGTCCTGGGGGTAAAATGGGAAAAATTGATAATTTTGAAGACCCAGGGTTTTGAAATCAATTTTAAAAAGAGTTGAAATTCTAATCTGGATTGAAAATTTTGAAATCAAGAGTTCTGGACCTCGAAATGACATGCTGTGCAGTGCAGTGATTTGAAATGCTCATGCAATGATATGTAATGTCATGTCTTATGAAATGCAATCTTGAATCAAGACTTGGAGATGTCTGTCTCCTGTCAGGAGTAAAATTTTGAACATCTGAGCTAAAATTAGAGAAATTTTGAGAGTTGCAAATGAAATTTGGACTTTTGCAAGGTCCGGCTCAGAAAATGACCATTTTGCCCTCCAGCGATTTCAGAGGCTGGATGTTGATGCTTGGTGGAAATGTTGGGGGAGTGAGTGAAAATTTGGGGTGTTTACATGGATCCAAACGGATACTAGACAAACTGTCTGAGCCTTTCAAAAAGTTATTTTGGTAATTTTGAGAATTTGATTTAAAATTGGATAACGAAGCTCAGTTTTGGATTTTGACAATGGATCCAGATCCAAGATCGAGTCAGATATATGAAATGGATTTAATTTCAATAAAACCTGAGAAATAAAATGGAATTTAGATTTAAAAGTGACTCAATTTCTCAGAAAATGAAATCAGGGGCAAAAAGGGAATATTTATAAGATTTTGAAAAATTTGGGGTGTTTACAAGCAAGAAATGCTGGTTAAAATTTCACCACTCGGGCCAGCCTGTTAAAGCACTGAAATGCGTTGATTAAGGCAAAACCTCATAAACATTGGTGATAGGCTAAAGAAAACTAAATTTTAAACCTGCAAACATGCTAAAACACCGATGAACTAGCTAGCTCAATACAATGTAAAGCCTTACACAAATGTACGATATGGGATATATATAGTGAAGGTGGACATATGATATCGGAAGTAAAATGTTGGGTTCATATCAACAGAGGCACCTCTTATACTCAAAAGAGGATTGTCGTGATGCTAGTGGATGCCAAGGGTATGATGCAGAGGGAGGATCATTGCATGATTTGAAACTGAAATAAAATATGCAGACACAGGGGAGATGAATGACATAGTAAAAACGTCTATAGGAAACCTGCTGGAAGCAAGCATGAGATGGACGCCTGTGATGTGCATATGATAATCAGTGAATTAGCTTAAAATGCAGGTGGTTTTGCAGAGAATCGATGATGAAACAGAAAATTTTTGGGTGAAATGCAACGATTTGGCCACAATGGAAACAGGCTCATCGAGAGCCATCGTAGAGAATGTGGCACATTGATGAAGACACTACAGGAAACAGACGTTGAAACCAAAGCATGTGTTTATGCTACAACAAAGCGTAAACACATGCTGACAGCGAGATTTCAAGAAATGGAGATATATATATTTATGCTACAACCAGGCGTAAACATCTGTTATACGTGATGCATAAAAGGAAAGTCAAATAAAATCTGTAAAGGAATACAGAAAATAACAATGATGAATAGAATTAGCAATAAATCAAAAGGGATTTATAGAAATGAACAACAAATTAAAGGTTCAAAGAAATGGAAAACACATACTCATGCTATAGCAAGGCACAATCGTGTATTATAATGAAAATTCTGGGGAATTCAAAACAAGGTTGAAATGACAATGCACATTGAAAATAAGAAATCAAAAACCAAAGAAAATTTGCAACAAAAGAAAGAAGATATTGGAATATGAGAATTCCATTGATGTTGCACAACAATGTGGATCGGTATTTGCTATATGCAAATCGATACCACAGTGGTGCTCTGATGGGGGCGATTAAACAGGAAAACTAAAAGAAAATGAAATCAGAAGTAAGAGAGAGAAAAGGGGAGAGGCTCTTACCGGATTGCTGGAGCTTCGGAGGATCGTTCCTTCAGTCGCTTGAAAGGAGAACAGAGGAGGAAAGAAAAGGAAGAAGGATAGGGATCTTGAGGAAGAAGGAGACAATGGGGAATCAGAGAAGAGGGAAAGAAGGGTAGTAGAGGACTCGATGGTGGGGTGGAAACAGATGGCTTCATCAACTCTTCGGCTTTGGTTTTATAACTGAAGGTCGTTAGAGGCTTTTCAAAGGGAGTCTCTCATCTTTTTCAAGACAATGGTTCTCTTTACAAAGTTTTTTCAGAAAGGAGATTTAAACTAATATATATATATATATATATATATATATATATATTTTTTTTTTTGAAATCTTTTTATATGTTTTTGAAAGAAATTCTAAAGACATAAGGGAAACACGAGGGAAAATCCGAGGATTTTTAAAAGATGGGATCCAGACGAGGTTTTTGAAATGTTTTTATAAAATATTGGTTTTAAAATTTAAAGATTTTCTGAAATAAAGCTTTTGGGATAATACATGGTTAATTTCATAAATTGGGTTTCAGAATGGGTCTGGATCCAAGATTTTGAGAGAATATTGGGTTTGGATCTCGAATTGAGATTGGATCCAGATAAAATATCTGAGAAAATACAAAAGATTGAATTTTTTTGATTTTTTTGAAAAATAAAAGATTCGGATTCAGATATTAGATCTGGATCTGAGATTGGGTCAAATATGGAATTTGGGATTGGATTTCGGATCTTCAATAAGTGAATCCGAGAAATAAATAAAATTTTAATCAGAAGTTGACCCGATTATTCAGAAGATGGAGGTCAGGGGCAAAAAAGGGAATTTTTTGGAAAATTTGGGGTGTTCACAGCCACCCCACATGTCTCCCTAGACACAGCACAGCCAGGGTAACCTTCCACAAGGTTACCCGCGTCCCACATTTCCATAGCCCCCTCCCCAGCTTAGCTTGCCTTCTCCTCAGACACCCACATATTTCAGGAGAAGTTGCTCAAGGCTTTTATGACATTAAGGCCAGCCTCAGTTCCCACACACAGTCGATAGAAAATCTAGAGACTTAGATAGGACAATTGGCTGAGACCTTGAGTAGGCGAAGCGAGGGAAGCCTCCCTAGTTAGTATGTTGTCAACCCAACGGGGAAAAAAACCATGTATCACGGCCTACACCTCACAGAGTCCCACCAAGAACAGGCCAACTCTGTTATGACCCTTCGGAGTGGGAAGGCATTCCACCCTACTCTGGAGTCGACTGGCGAGCCCATTGCCACACCTATTAACCAGTCGATCTCCTCCACCAGGCCCATGGAGAACGGGCAGGGTCCATGGTCTGTGCCTTCTTCGTATATCCCTCAAGCCCCTTTTCCTCAGGCCTTAGAAAAACTGATTGCTTTCGACAAGCAAGGGACACACATACACAAGATGCTTGACATGTTCAAGCAGGTTTACATAAACACCCCCTGCTTGATGCCATCCAGTAAGTGCCTGCTTATGCAAAGTTCCTCAAAGAACTTTGCACGCAGAAGAGAAAATCAAGGTCGTTGCCCAAGACGATCTTCTTGACTGAGCAGGTGAGATCTGTGTTTTGGCACCAAGCCCCACCCAAGCTTAAGGATCCTGGGGCACTGATCATCTCATATGTTATAGGGAACATGACTATCGAGCATGCATTGCTTGATCTTGAGACAAGCGTGAACATATTGCCGGGTTCCCTTTATGACACCTTTGAGATTGGGGATCTGAAGCCCACGAATATTGTCTTGCTGTTAGCTGACAGGTCTACCAAGCGTTCGTAAGGAATTTTAGAAGATGTGTTAGTTAAGGTCGAGGACTTATACTTCTCTATCAAATTTTTTTTTCTGGACATGGAGGGCACTAATGTTGCTTGCCAGTTTCCCATCATTTTGGGCAGACCATTTTTAGCCACTGCCCATGCTTGTATAGATTGTCATACTGGGGAGATGGAGGTTTCTTTTGGAAATGAGTATTTGTGCTTGCATATCTTTGATCCTGCCAATAGAGCGACAGGACATGACGGTTGCTTCCAGGTGACAGATGCCACAGGAAAGCAATTCGATCCACAGTTGGATGTGTATCTTGCTAGTCGTTCGGTTTATGTCTCTCCATCCTTTGAGAATAGCCTCCATGTGAAGACTAATCTCGTTCTTCCTGCTAGTTTAGAGAGTCATCATAGGATGCTTAGGGGTAGAGTTGGAGGAAACATAGTGCGCAGTGTCACAAATGACACTCTTTTCCTCAGAGCCTCTGATTGAGCATGACTTTACATCCATTGATCTCATTGACGATGAAGGGTCACCAGAGATCCGTCTGGCTGAGGACGTAAAACTTAGAACTTTATGGGAGGCAGCCCATATTTATGATGTACTATTAGTAGTTTTTTGTTTTTAGTTAATCTTCTTCTTTCATGAGCATGAATGATAGAGCATGTATGCAATTCATTTTTGTGTATTTTTATGAGTTGCAAACTGTGAGACAGGTGAAACCTCTGCAAAACCATTCACATGCCATATCAGGTAAGATTCAATAGTGTGGATCAGGTGACTTCTACTACTTTTCTCCTGTTTATGTTGTTCTCATATGCATTCACTCTGTTTCATGAAAGCGTGGGGGAGTGCCTTTAAGGACAGTGTCATTCAAGCATGGAGGAGTGTGTAGTTTGCATACCTAAATTTTTTTTTATCTTTGTACTTGTACTTTTGATGACAACTCATAAAAAATTGGGCTTTTAAGGAATGTGTTTGACCTTATATGAATGCTTTGCAAAATCTAATGTTTTTAGAGAATTTTTAAGCCCCACAAAAAGTTTTCTGACACTGATCTAGAAAACTATAGTTATTTATGTGGATTTCAAAGAAATGACAATAGATGCATGTTAGAGTTTTTTTTGAATCACAAGTATGAATATGCACAATTATTTTTGAAAAACTAAGCAAATGAACAACATTGAAAATAAGAGCTCAAAAGTGAAAAAGAGCTTACATTTAGTCGTTTGGTTTCTTCGTATTCCCTAGTAGTTGGGCTCAAACACAAGTTGAAGTGTTTGATTCCCATGTTGAAAAGGATAACGAAGAAAATCACTCATTTGTCTAAGTTGATAACTGTGGCCTATTTTGTTTGAGCAAGTAGAGCCTGAGGGTTGTTTACACCTGGTGCCCTAAAGCCATCTGATTTGGGAGCCACCAGGTCAAAAGCCCATTACATGGACTTTATAGAGAGCCTAATAGATGTTGACATTGCACATGATAGAGAAGTAAGCTATACGTAAACTATAAAAATTGAAGGTCTAGTTACTTGAGCAATTAAATCTTAGGGAAACTTTGTATCTAGTGCCCTAAGGTCGTCTGGCCTGGGAGTCACTGACTCAAAGCTCGTTACATGGGTCACAAAACTGGAGATTTGAAATAGTGCTCAACAAAAAGAAAGAAAAAGTATGAAAAAATTGAAAATCAAAGAAAAAGAAAAGAGCATAAAAAAAAAGTTCACTGCTTATAAGCAAATATTGAGAAAACTTGTGCAGAAAATATGAGTGAGGATTAGTAAATAATAACATGTACATATTTGATTTTCTAAGAATAAAGCATAAATGATTATGATATTTAGAAAAGTAAAAGAAAATGTTTTATTCTGTGGTGGTAGGTAAAAGACTCTAATCATGTTTCGATAGTATAATGGCACAAAATATTTGTGAAAACAAACTCCTTAAATGCCTAATGATTTTTTAAGTTGATTATTTTATGCATACATGACAGAGATATTTGTATGTAGCATCACTGTAAACCCTCATGAGACCTTACTCATCCACTGGGGTAACCCAAGGGTTTAAAGAGCTTGTTGCATATGCTAAAGGCAACCGTGATTCCTACGAAAGTGAGTTAGGCTTTTGTTTTGATTAATTTAGTATTTTTGCTTTTTGCTTTAGTTTGCTCGAGGACTAGTAAACGATGAGCATGAGGGAATCTGATCATGCATAATATTTGCATTTTATTCATTTCTATTTATGTATGATCCATGATAAAATTGCATTAAGAACCCATTGTTATCATTATTTTTGAGGTTTTATTTTAAATTGATTTTTTGGGGGGAAATATTGCATTTTCTGATCCATCCCTGCATTTTTAGTGTTTTTATTAATTTTAGAGTTTTCATAATTATAATTTAATTTGATTAGGCTGCAATTAACTTATTTTAACTAGTTTAGGAATTTTTCTTTTAAACCCCTTTTGAAAAACACGTTTTCTAGAGGACTGTTTTAGAAATTATGAAAATATTTTAAACACTTTTTGAAAACTTGTGTTTTGACCTAGAGTAGCATTATAAATAGTTTTTTCCAGCCGTGAGAAGACATTTTTTCCTCTGCAGCCTGTGCCCATCTTTCTCTCTCTTCTCTGCCTCCCCTTCTTTCTTTCTTCCCTCTTTTCGATCGTCCGGTTGCCTACCTTCTTCCTTTCTTGCTTCTGATGCTTCTCAATCTGTCTTCTAAACCCTATCGTCGTCGGTTCCTCGCATCCCCTCTGCCGGAGAGAGGGCTGAAGTCCATTTGGATGCAGCAAGGTAAAAACTATCTTCTTCTCCCTCTTCTTCGTAGTTTAGGATCATATTTGTTTTTTCGCATCTCCATTGCACGTAGCATAGATTAAGATTTTTATTCATCGCATATACCATTGTCGGATTTTTGTTTACTTTAATTTTGCATCTTAGATTAGTTCATAGGCCATATATAAATTAGGTTTATTCAATTTTTTGGTTATATTTGGTTTAAGCTTGAGTGTTAGTTAAAGTAGCACGTAGTGAGAACTGATCCGTAGATTTCACTTTATCGGTCTGTTAGCTGTTCATATTTTTTTCATATAGTTCACGTATGGTGTGAAGAGTTGCGTGACTCAGCCCATCAGACAGCAAGCTGCCTAGCATGATCGCTTAATAACGATCTGCAGTGAGTCATCTTGGCCAATATCGTCTGGTTTGCTAGTTCCCAGCAGTATACGGTTGGAGATATTGAAAAACATTGGAAGAGTCTTAGGAATACTGTCTGGGTTGCACATTGATATAACAGCGTGAACGCTATTATTGAGTCATGAGTGATATCACATTAACACAACATGCGTGACTTAAGTAGGTAGTATTTTAGATCATTTCATAGATTGCTTAAAGTATTTGTTTTAACATGTTGCATTAATTATTTATTTCATACATCCTATTTTCAGCAATTTATTTCATTCACCATTTTTTTATCATTAGTTTACTAGTTGTCGTTCTTTAGTAGCCTAGTTCATTAGACGTTCTCTTTTAAGTGCCTGATGTGTATAGTTAATTAGACTTGATTAGTTCATATTATGAGATTGCTTTCTTTACACAAATTTTTTTATATAGTCCAGATTTAGTTATTTTTATACGTGTGTTAAGTAGTTTGCTAGTTAGTGTTTTTCTTGTTTTTTTAGCTAAGTTGTTAATAGTTATCATTAGTTAGTTCTGAAATTTGTTTCATTAGTTTGTTAAAAGTTAGTTTTACTATTTTGTCTTTTAGTCAATATGTTAGATTAGCTCATATTTAGATTGTTTGCTGAATTTTTAGTGAACTAACTTTCAATTTTTGTCTAGTTTTGTTCGCTTTGTTTTGTTTTGTGTTTGTGTTTGTGTTCTTGCAGGAGAGCGATCAGACGTGCGAGATGTCCATTTTCATACCCTCGAAGAGCCCTCTGAGGTCCTGAAAAGGCCCTTCAAGCCCTTCAAGAGAGCCCTTTATGAATAGTGATAAAGAACATTAAGCAAGGGATACGAAACTCAAAGCACTGAAGACAGTTTCTTTTATTTTTAGATTAGGTTTATTTTATTTCATTTCATTTAATTGGGTTTGTAATAAGGTCATTTTTTTCATTGTTTAAAGTCCTCCACAGAGGGCTGCACTCTCTTCTTATTTGCTCAATTGATTGATTTTTATTTTTGGCAATAAAGAGTAGTTAGTTGTGTGATTGAATACAAAGTATTTTTTGTTCCTTGAGATCGACTTGGACTCCACCACTAGTGTGAACTGTTTTTATTATTTGATACACAGTTTGCAGAAAAGTTTTTATTAAAAATATATTTTTAAAATACTCTATTGAAAAAGTTGCATCAGCTTCCTATGCCTTTGATCTGCATAGCTTTTCTGTCTGCTTTGCACTACAATAAGACGTTGGTGAATCAGTTGCACCTGATATGTATAGTGTTGAATCACCACTAAGGATTCTACTGTCGTAGCACCAACTTCATTCTAGCGTATAAGAAATCGGCAAGTCCTGCCATAGAGGGTCATTCCAATACTAGCATGATAGCTATTATTATAGAAAAACTTTACAAGTTTCATATGCTTATGTCATTCTCCTCTCCACTCTAATGTGCATGCTCTCAACATATCTATTTGTTTGTATGGTTCTCTCTGATTGTCCATTTGTTTGATGATAAAAAGTTGTACTAAACTTCAGTCTGGTACCCAAAGCTTTTTGCAACTAATTCCAAAATCGTCATGTAAAACAAGGATATCTATTTGACATTATCGATAGGGGTACTCCATGTAATCTGACTATCTCATCTATATATAATTTCGCCAAGCTCTCTAAAGTCTGATTGGTTCAGATTGGCAAAAAATGTGCACTCTTAGTCAGATGGTCCACTACCGCCCAAATTGCATCATGCTGGCATTAGGTTTTAGGTAGCCCTACGATAAAATATTTTGTAATATCATTCCATTTCTATTTTGAAATCTCCAATGATTGCAATAGTCCTCCAAGCTTTTGGTGCTCAATATTCACCTTCTAGCAGGTAAGGCTTCTGAATATGAAATCCACCACATCTCACTTTATTCCATTCCACCAAAAAGTCTTCTGTAGATCTTTAAATATCTTGTTGCTTAATAGGTGCACAAAATACTTAGACATGTGGGCTTTAGTGAGCAATTCTTCTATGATGGCATTAAGGACCCACCATCTTTCCTTGAACCTGATGGTCTCGTCATCTTTGCGGTGGAATTGTAAGTCTGGCTTCTAGGTGATCTCACACATCTTCTTAAACTCTGATTCAACTATCCGTAATAGTTCTATATGCTCCATGATCATGGGTCTAGCTCTCATGCTCGCAATAAATCCACCTAGCTTTGTTTGCTAATGGCCTCCACTTAATGAACTCTTCCAACAGATTCCAACTTTGACCAATCAAGCTGGCGGCTGTAATTGATGCCTTCCTACTTAAATTATCTACCACTACATTTGCTTTTCTTGAGTGGTAAGAGATGAAAAAATTGTAATCCTTAAGGAACTCTAACCACTGATGTTGCCTTAAGTTTAACTCCTGCGAGAAAATATATTTAAGGTTCTTTTGATCAGAGAAGACCTCAAATTATTCACCATAAAGATAGTGGCACCAACCTTTTAGGGTAAATATGATAACTACCAACTCCAAATCATGAGTTGGGTAGTTCAGTTCCTGCACTTTTGGTTGCCTTGATGCATAAGAGGTTACCTTACCGTGCTGCATTAAGACATAACCTAATTTGGTTCCTCAGGCATCACAGTAAACCACAAACCCTCATGGTTCTGACGATAGAGTCAACACTGGAGGTGAGGTCAACTTCCTCTTCAACTCTTAGAAGTTGTCTTTACATGGATGCATCCATACAAATTTCACGCCCTTTTATAATAACTTTGTCATTGAGGCAGTTTTTTAGAAAAACTTATAGATGAACCTATGATAATATCCAGCTAATCCCAAGAAACTCCTTGTTTTTGTTATATTCTTTGGCTATTCCCAAGACAATAATGTCTCTACCTTAGCTAGATCTACCTTTATACCATTGTCTGAGATGACATGACCTAGGAATATAACTCGATCCATCCAAAATTCGTACTTCGAGAACTTAGCATAGAGCTTGTGTTTCCTTAGTATTTTCAGTGCAATCCTCAAATGCTCCTCCTCACTTTCTGAGAATACCATGATATTGTTAATGCAAATGATCATAAATTGGTCCAGCTATGATACAAAAATTTGATTCATCATGTTCATGAAAGCTCGGGCATTTGTGAGCCCAAAAGGCATCACTAAAAACTTGTTGTGCCCGTATCTGGATCTGAAAGAGGTCTTCAGAATATCCTCTTCCTTAATCCACAATTGATGATATCCTGACTGAAGGTCAATCTTCGAGAACACTCTGTCTATGTGCAACTGGTCAAACAAGTCATCTATCCTAAGCAAAAGGTATGCAACTGCTTCTTAAATTCAACAAGTTCAGCAGATGCTATCTGCTATTCCAGGCACCAACTCAATAGTGAATTTTATCTCATGCAGAGGTGGTAATAAATGTGATTCCTTTGAAAAAACATCAAGGAACTCTCGAACAGTGTCCACTTTCTCTAACAAAGACTTCTGACTATATGTAGCTATCATGCTTGCCAAGAACATGGCATAACCCTAATTATAATACTTTTTTATCTTCTACATCGATACAATATTCGCCTCACCAATAGGTCATGTCACCTAAAATTTCAACATTGCTTGACCAGATCGCTTCAAAATCACTTTCTTTCCTTGGCATTGAAGGGTCACCATGCCGGGATAACCAATCCATACTCAAAATAACATTGTAAACGACCATATCAACCAAAATCAGATAAATAGACAACTCTTGTAAGATCTATAAATTTTTAGTAAATTTTTGAATAAAAATATGAGGTAATTTTATCATATTGTCCTGAAATGCAAAACAAAGGGTTTTGTAGAGCCAATTATACTTAGGACGCGTATATCCTCAGAGATATACGCCTAAAATGTTCAGAGAGCCACATCACACCCATTTGGAAAAATGAGAGAATTTCATAGGAAAAATCTGCTTCGTCTCGTTGAGATGAAGAGAATGGCGTACTCACTTTTTTTGTGAAAAATATCGGCAAAATCCCAAAAATATGTCGGTCCCACAAAATAATCATGGGCCCCACAAAATTATCTCATGGGTCCCACATGAATATCTCATAAATATCTAGGTGGTCCCTACAAAGGACATGCTTATCCTTATCTAGAAAGGGTAGGGAAAAATCGAGAAAAGAAGTGCATACTTATCCCTTGGGATGGGGCTCACACCTAAATACCCTATGAATAGGACCCCCTCAACCTTTAGAAAATCACCACTCTGTCTCTAGTTTTCTCTCTTCTCTCTCTAGTTTTGCTCTTACTAAAAAAGATTTCTCTCTCTAGAAGGGCTCTCTAGAAAAGAATTCCCTCTCTCTAGGTTTTTTTGTGTTTCTTTGGGCTGCCGACTTCTACACAAGACACTCTTGGTTGTGACTGTACTGGACGTAAGGATGTGTTGACCATGACATGAGAGTGCCTTTACGCTTGTGCTAAGTCACCTCTATCGGATTTTTGGTAGGTTTGCATATTATTTTGTATTTTAAGTTATATTTACTGAAATAAATGTCGTGTATGGTGAAATAAATTATCGTACACCTTTCTAAACGATATCGAGTCCTAGTCCTTGGCTCGCACCCTCTAAGCCACCGCAAGCTTGCTTCGGTGTTCACTCCCATATCCTTGTGACTACTGCTCAATATTTATGGTGATCTATGTGTCATAGGGTCCTAGTCTTTGGTTCACGTCCTCTAGGCCACCGTAAGCTTGCTTCGGTATTCACGTATGTATCCTTGTGATTACTTCCCTATTTACTATATATACATTCTTTTACATAGGTTACTTAGCATGATGCATGGTTTTATTCACCTGGCCTTGCTTTATGCACTTTACTTTGTTATCACGTTGTTTTGTGCGCAAACTCTTGTTTTAAGTTATTTACTTTGTCATCGCGTTGTTATGTGCATAGGCTCCTGCTTTTAATAAATATAATTATGTTTTAATAAGCATACAAATGGTGACAGATCTCTATCACTCAAAGCGATTCAAAAGCCTTGCCACATTGAAAACATTGTTTGGCAAAGAAACTCCTATTAAAAAGGTTTCGAATATGCGCAAAACCGCATTTACGTAAACATCTAAGTCACCAGCATAAGGCCTAGGTTTTCAATAAACTATAAGAGATGCAATGTATGCACAATGGTGCACATCTATCCAAAAATGAAGGTAGCATCTTTTTTCTTAAAATAAGAGAGATGCTGCTGAAATTTCTGACAAGATGCTCTACAAGCTAAAAAGAATATAGCATTTTTCTGTCAATTAGGGAAGATGTTGCCAAAATTTGGCAAATGATTACCTGAATCCTAAATGGCATGTTTGTGCCCTCGAACAAGCATGACGTTTTTCCTGTTAAACAAGGGAGATGCTGCCAAATTTTTGGCAAAATACTTGATGATGCATAAATATTCCATTTTATTAACACATTTTCACTGCATAAATGCATCATCTATAGGTTAAAAGCATACACTTAGGTGCATAATGATGTTAGGGAGCTTTGGTTTGAATTTCATCGAAATCAGAGTTAATTTGAAGGAATTATGGCATTTACAGTGTAGCGGGTCAAATATCGGAGCCGATTTGAGAGATCTGGATCTAGACGCCTATTTGGATCCTGGATTTGGGTAAGAACACATGGAATTAACCCAGCTCCAGCCCATTCACATTTTCATAAAATCTTTTCTAAAAACCCTCTGCAAAATGAGGCGCCCAACAAATCTTTTGTTTTTAAACCTGTTTTTGTAAAAATGCCCAAAGAAGCCAAAACGTCAAAAGGAGAGGGGCGCCCATGGGTGCCTTGTTTTTTGCTTTGGTTTTCATTCCCTAGGGGCATGAATCTAACTCCAGCCCCTTTCTCATCCTCCACCTCATGCCATCTCCATTAGAGCATGAAGACAAGCTTGAGATCCAAGCTTTTTCTTGCCCTCTTTCAAACCTCTTCATTTATTTATCTTCCTTGGTGGCTAATCACTTTGTTTCTGTGTTTTGCAGGTGCAGCAAAGGTGGGAAACATCTTTTCTTGTGTGGAAGTGCAAAACACTCCAACGAAAAGGGCTGGCTCTACCTCCATCCGGTCTTCTACGCCCCCCGATCGAGAATCGGTTCACATTTCATCTTCGGTGGATTTCTAACGTGTTGCAGCTGTAGGACATGGTACCATGGTGTATTTCCAGCATCAACGAGGCCCCGAACGGTGTGAAGCCAAGCAAAGTCCGCTCTCTTCTCCCCCTCAGTCGTCGGATCGCCCTGGAGGTTGGTCTTCTCATCCTTTTCTTCTAGTTAAAACCTATCATGTGTGTGCGTGATGTTTGATGTATTTTTCTGTATTTTCGTCCAGCTTTAGCATAGATTTGTCGTGCATAGACCAGCACGTAGAGTGTTTAGGTTTTATTTTATTAAAAATAATCTTTTTAATCCAACGTGGGCATCTTGTGGGTGTGTGCATGTGCTTTGAATCAAATATTTCTGTTGTGTACCTGCGTTTTCTAGTGTGTCCCAGTTCCATCTATCTTGTTTGATCGAATTTAGTATTTTAGGAGTTGTGCAAATGTCATTTTCGGTTTTGTGTATTTTTAGATTTTGATAAAACTAAATATAGAGTGTTGTGTTTTTGGGTTTTAGGTAGAGTGTCTAGCCAGTTGTTAAGTATTTATGTGATTCTTTTGTTTGTTGTATTAGTTTCAATCTGTTTATTATTGATTAGGTTTCAATAGATTTTAATCTTGCATTATGGTAGAATTTCTGTTGTGTTTTCATGTTAGCTGACTATCTTAGGTTGTTGGTTTTATCGTTTTTCTGTTTTAGATAGATATTTCACAGCATGTTAGTTAGATTAATGGTGTTATCTTTTAGTTTTTAAAGTTCATGTAAAATTGTGTATGAAGGTAATATAACTTAGCTTTGTGATTAGATTATGTTAGTAGTTCTAGGTATTTTAGATTGTATTTTCGTATGATAGATTTCTAGTTGATATAGTTAGTATTAGATTTAATCATAGGTGAATTAGTACATTAATTTCTTGTTGTGTATTCTAGTTAATTTAGATTTAATTTAGTCTTGTGATTTGCGTGTAGTAGTGAATGTAGATAAATTGTGAAATTCGATCTTGGTGTAGTGATTAATGAGTAGTTATTTCAATTTTGTATGTTAGTTATTTCTATACCCTTTTAGTACTTAATATATAGTTTAATATAGCTAGATTAACCTTAGCATATATTAGTTGTTTATTTAATTTGTATTTTAGATAAGGGGCAACGTGGTCTTTGTGGTTGAATACACGATTTTGGTAGGGTTGACCTTCATTCAAATTCGTGAAGTGTAATTAAGGAAATCTTCAATTCCCAGCCCAGTTATAAATGAGCTACTTTTTCCAATAAGGCAACCCTTTGGAATTCCAAAAGACCTCCTAAAAGTGTCTACACGTTTTGGGCAAGATTTGAAATTCCAAATATCATTTAAAGCCAACCCAAAATTGTGTATGATGCTTTGGGAAATGTTTTCAAAAGGGATTTAATGCTTTGAATGAAAGATTGAAAAACGTATTCCCAATAGGCTGGATGGTTTTTGAAAGTAAGAGCTTTCCAAATGAGCCATTAAGGCAAGAATTTAATGCTATAGCCTCTTTTACATCCAGCCAAATTCGTGGAATGTGATTTTAGAAAGGTTTTCAAGAGGATTTAGTGCTTTGAATTTCAAAAGGCTTTCTAGAATGGTCTACATGAATTGGGAAGGAGATTAAATATGTCATTTATTGCATTCAACCCAAAATCGTGTAAGATAATAGCTGGACGGTTTTTGAAGATGAGCTTTCCCAATGTGTAATTAAGGTAATAATGAGAGAGGTTGACTCGCTACCAAATTCGAGCCTTAGCTTTCAAAGCCCTAGTATTACTTTCTTAGTTAGGAATTAGCATTGATTAGGTGTTAATTAATTTAGTATTACTTGCCTTAGTATAGTTTTTAGAAATTCGTGTATTCTAATTAGGTTAGTATTTATTGAATTAAATTAGGTTTGTAAAAATCGTGTATACTTATTTAGGTAGGTGCTAATTTTAGTGTATAGTTAATGTAGGAGTTAATTTAGATTTACTTTAGTGTTTTAGGAAATACCAATTAGTTATTAGCCTAATTAAAGCATCTAGAGTGGCGTGTAGTCAAGTCCCTATCTTAAACCGCCCCTAGCAACCCTAGTTAACTAACTCTAACCTTAGTTAATAAGTAGGTAACCCTGGTTACTCTATTTAACCTTAGTTAGTAGTTAGTTAATTCTAGTTAATTCTAATTGTAGTTAGTATCTAACCTTAGGTAGTTAAGTCTAACTCTATTTAGTTAGTTAACCCTTACCTATAGTTAAGTAAGACCCTTAATTGCTCCTAGCTAGTAGTCAAACCTAGTAGGTAGTTAAACCTTAGTCAAACCTGAGTTAATCCTAACCGATCGTAGTTAACCATAGTTAGCACTTAGCCTTAGTTGTCTAACCCTAGATATCTAACTCTAACCGTACCCTAGTCCTAGTTAGACTAACCCTAGATAGTTAAATAACATTAGATTTAGTTAACTTTAGTTAGTTACTAATCCTAATTAGTACTAATCATAGTTAATTCTAGGTAGTTATCTAACCCTAGTTAGATTAACATTAGATTGTATGTGTTTTTAGTAGGTTAGAATTAACACTAGACTAATTAGTTCATTAGTTAATTCCATTAGCTAGAGTATACTAGATTTAGTTAGAGGTGTAATGCAGTTAGCTAGTTTAGACTTAAAATTAGTTAGTTAGTGTGTTTAGGTTAGCTTAAAATTAACGATAGCTTTAGATTAGAACTAATCTTCATTGTTCATGTTATTTTTTTTAGATTTTAAATAATTAGTTGAATTATTAATATTTACTGTAGTTAGCAGTAGATTAGGTTATTTTAGGACTGTTATTTCCTATGATTTAACGTGCAAATGCATTTGTGGATTTAAATTGATGAATAGTGCACTGAACCAAAACCCTAATTTTTACCCGATCGTGCACTCATCATCGTATATGGATTTTTCTCAAATTTCCTGACAATGATTTTTCTATTGACTTTATTGGTGTGTTAAATGTCTGCAGAGCAAATTTCAGCTCGATCCGAGTTGATTTGGTCTGGTTTTTAAGCGTATTATGAAAACAGCATTTTCAGATTTTGAAATTTCGGGTCCAGCGATTTCCCAGATTATCCCGATTTTGAAACGCTTAGATCTGGATATCCAGAACGTATTTTTCCAATATGTAAAATGTTTCAGTTTCTTGGATCTGTCCTTTATAGAATAGAAGTGGTTTCAGGAATTTTGGAAATCGTTTGACACCTCAAACAATCGTTTTGCGAAAAGCTGTTAGAGTCCACATTTGCATGCTTTGGGGACAAAACAGTCTTTTAACCATTTATCTGATTTAGTGTAGTTTTCATGTTTTAAGCATTGTAGTTAGTAGATTAGTATTATTTAGAGTAATTAGAATTGCTTTTCTTAATTAGTTCAGTTAGACAGTGTAATTTTCGTTTTATTTATTTGTTTAAGTTAATTTAATTCCTGACTTAGTGTATAATTAGTTGTAGATGTAATTTAGATTAATTCTTGATTTAGTTACTGACTTTGTATTTTTATTGTATAGGTTGATAAGTTAGAACAGGTTCACAGGTGTAATTCAATTATGAAGTGCAACTGCACTTGATGTGAAAAGACAATTTTGCCCCTGGAGACCTGCAGAAGACTTAGCCTCCTATTGTAGTTTTATTTTCATAGTTTAGATTGTAATTTGATCTAAATTGTAATATTGACATAGATTGTAAACTTTTTATATTAATAAAGTGTTATTTTAGAATTAAGTCAGAAGTATACCGTTCCCTGTGGATTCGACCCGTACTCGCCACTTCTGTGGAAAGTCGGATTTTTATATCTTTGGTTGACGATTTTCCCAAGTATTTCATTGAAAATATTGTTTTAAAAATATCTACTCCAAAAGTCAAACCAATACTCAACTAAGCTAGTACGAATGGAACGATAATGCCCTCATTGTTGAAACCCTGCCAGGATGACTCATTCCATTTCCGCCTTCAAGGGCATTATACTCATAAGGGTTGCTGCGCTAGAGTAGCTATTGCGCCTTGTTAGGCCGGTGCTCGTTGCGGCTAAATACGCCTGAGCAGTAGATCAAAAGTAATCCTTGATTATGCATGCTTTTGTAAACTACTATTACAAGAATAGTACTCGTAAGTACCATTTTGCTAGAGTTGGTTATCCACCCATAATGGAGTGAAGCGCTCATGAAAGCTGTAGGCACCAAAAGCGATGTCTTCATGCATATAAACAAACATAACGATAGTCCCTATCCACATGGGAACAAACCCATGCTTCAAAAAAAATGGGTGAAGTTGGGCTCATATTCCCTTTGTGTATAATGCACTGGTTGCCTATGTGGCTAGACGTTTTAATTATAAAGATTATGTCGTCGAACTCTGTCAAGACTTACGCTCATTGAGGGAGACAGTGATGATACCACATCGAGTGACATACTTTATCTTATGAACTAAAGAGTTCATGCAGTCACTCGATCACTCAGAGGTGGAGATCAGGTTATCCCTAAGACCTAGGAGTTAACCCCGCTACTGCAGTAGTAGGATGCATCCAAACTAGCCTAGCGGGGGTTATCCCAACAAATTTATGTCACCCCGCTAGGGACAGGGTCATTCAGGCAACTGAACAAAAAAAATAGATAGCATAAGAAACACCCAAATGACTTTATTTGATGCCGAAGTTAGGTTCTCTTGCATACCAGGGGTGAACTACTCATGCATTAGTCATAGCTATACTAACAAATGAATGAATAAATGTACGTTAGTACTACTTATGCATCACCTTAAATAAGGTACTGATCTCGGTACACTGTTGGACCAATCGGGTGAAGGACCCAAATTGTATCTATATGGCTAAGCTAGGCTCGAGGAGCTCCTTCTTCGGTCTATGTGATGCTATACATTAAGTCATGGAGATTTGAGCTACGATGTTTTCAATTATGACCATGGAGTGACCTTTATGTCTTCAACATATTATACTTGTTAGAATTGAAATGCTTTTCTACTAGAACATGAATGGTTCTGACCTGTTTTATGGGTGATACAGGTACTAAACCAGTGGTGCATGGTGCAGAGCAGGGTGACATCAAAATCCAGGGTTTCTTCAGACTTCGTTAGACATTTTGTTTATAAACCAAATTTATCTAGCACTCCTTTACTAAGCAGTATTGTTTGTAATAAATAACTCATTTTGGTTTACTTAAACAAAATATTTTGGTGAACAATCGGTGATTGGCCACATATCTATGATCTTCCTTGCATCTTCTAAAACTGACGACTAACTATCATCCATTTCCACTGCTAAAGTCTTTTCTAAATTTTGCTGCAAAAAAATAAATAATCCATAAAATTTGGACAAAGTGTTGTTTTGAAAATCTTAGGCATTACAGAATTAGTATCAGAGCCTAAGTCTGGGAAACCTGGTTCAAGATCCACCATGCTCACGATATCACACTATAAGTATTACTTTCAAGATTCTAACCTTAAAAAAATGCTTTGTCAAATATAGATGGCACTCATGAACTGAGAGATTTTTGCTAGCAGTGTCAAGTTATACATTGGCAATGGTTGTCTTTTCGATGTTGAGGAATGTCAGTTTTGCAAGGAGGAAGGGCATTGCGCCAACAAATGCTAGAGAAAACACATCCACAACACGGGTCGATGAGCATTGCATGGTTTTAAGGACATCACCTCGTGCATCAGCAGATCCCAAAACTCTAGTAAAGGGAGTAATACCCCATTGGCTTCTATGAGAATACCCAGCTTGTGAGGAGACAAACGAGCCTTCACTACTTTGGCATGTGATTCACCAACTTACCACCCAACAACGTCTCCCCATGTCCTATACGGCGCAAAAGAAATATATAACTCATTCTACTCACTGATTGATATCTCAGATTCTCTGAGTTATCATTCTGCCATGCCTTAGTATTAACAGACATCGTCGGTCTACAACCCGACTTAACTAGAGCATACACAAATATTGCCAGAGCACACTCCAAATATGTCGTCTCCAACACATTCTCATGTGCCCAAGCCGAGATGATGTGGGAATAAACAATCCTATCTAAGGTTGTTTAGATTAAAAAAAACTCAATTCTTAAAACTGGTCATGTTTTGAGTTAGTAGACTCAAGTGTGAGGCTTTCACCACCTATGTCCTCCAGTGGTATGTGACATTTGTAAATACAATGATGTATGTTTGCTTGCTTTGAAATATATATATACAAAGTAAACTTTTTTTGCTTTCTTATGTACAATTAAAGGAATTAAATCACATTAATTATGTGTGAATAGATGGATGGATCCTATGACAAAAAAAATCATGTCGAGCAAGAAGTCCCACACTCAAGGGTTCCTTTTGGAAACCCTCAACCATCTGGTCATGGGCATCTGTGAGACAAGGTAGGAATTGGTCTTGTCTCGTAACAAAAACACTAGAGGAATTATTTGTGAGAAATTTTTCAAGTTAGACCTGTTAGTCTTCACCGACAAACCCAACCTACAACTCGCAGAGAGTTGGATCGAGGAAATTGAGTGTGCATTCCAAGTGCTAGCAGAGTTGAAGGAACAAAAAACCAATTTTGACACCTGCTGACTGAAAGAAAATGCTTAAAAGTAGTGGGACACCACCAAGTTAATCTAATTTTTCGAGAATGAGGTCATCGCTTGGGGTGATTTTTGAAGGGTCTTCCTGGATAATTATTTTTTTGTACACTCCAAAAACCAAAAGAATATGGAGTTCCTAGAATTGGAATAAGGTAGTATAAGTTTCATCGACTATACTATCAAGTTTCAGAACCTCGAGCAGTACTGCTCTAGGTTGTTCAAGACTGACTAGGAGAGAGCCGACAAATACATCTATGGGTTACGGGAAGGATTGTGTTCTCGTGCAATAACAAGCATGTCACAGACATTCCACGCTATCGTAGCGGTAGCTTTAAAAATAAATATGGACTAGGAGCGATCCAAGGAGATTGCAGGAAAGAAACCAATAACAAGTGACAATAATAATAAGAGATTGTCCCCTAGTGGGTTGGAGTCATGACCACCTCTTCGTAAGAGAGAGTTTCGAGGAAAGAACTTTGCACCACCGGTCAAGTGGCCACCATAGATAGAAGAAGCCACTCAACCCCACCAACAGTCCAATTTTAGTTGCCCAAAGTGTATCGTATATCACTCCGGATAGGCTTCTCCCCGCGATATAGGTGGTTGCCTATATTATAGCAAGCAGGGCTATTTTATGAAAGAATATCACAAGAAGCCTCAGATGGTCAACAAAGGAATACTGGATCAGCTGGACCCTCCCAACAACTGCATCAACGTCCTCCATTTCAGTGGCTGCCACCACCAAAGACAGAGTAGAAACCTGCGACAGGTCATGTTTACACTATATCAGCTGAACAACTCACAAATGATGACCTTATCGAAGAACTCGAATACCCTTGATAGGTAGAAGCTATGTTGGATTGGAAGCAACCAGAAAATATCATGGACCATCGAGAACAAGTGCTTAGATCGAAAGTCATCCCACTTATTAAAGTGAGATGGCAACATCATGGAATACATGATTGCACTTGGGAGCCTAAATCTAATATACATAAGAAATATCTTGAGCTATTCACATAGTACCCACAACAAAATTTTGAGGACGAAATTCTTTTAAGGGGGGTAATGATATAAGATCCACAATTTTTCAGTAAACTTCTGAATAAAAGTATGAGGTATTTTTATGTAATTTTATCGTATTAACCTAAAATGCAAAACAAAGGGGTTTTGCAGAACCAATTATACTTAGGACGCATGTGTCCTTAGGAAGTCATATCACGCTCATTTGGCAAAATAAGAGAATTTTGCAGAGAAAATTTGCTTCTTCTCGTCTATGTGAAGAGAATGGTATAATCACTTTTTTTGCAAAAAATATCGACGAAATCCCAAAAATATATGGCTCCTATAAAATAATTGTGGGCTCCACAAAAATATTTCATGGGTCCTACATAAATATCTAGGTGGCCTCTACAAGAGACATGTTTGTCCTTATTCAGAAAGGGTAGGGGGAAATCAGAAAAAGGATATACTTATCCCTTGGGGCCATACCCAAATCCCCTATAAATAGAACCTCCCTCCTCCCTTTAGAAATCACCACTCTCTCTAGTTTTCTATCTCCTCTCTCCAGTTTTTCTCTCTCTAAAAAAGAGTTATATCTCTAAAAGAGCTCCTTCTCTCTAGATTTTTTTGCATTCCTTTGTGCTCCTGGTTGTGACTGTACCGGACGTAAGGACATGCCGGCCATGACATGGGAGCCCCTCTATGCTTGTGCTAAACCACCTCTACCAGATTTTTGGTAGGTTTGCACGTTGTTCCCTATTTCAAGTTATATTTATTGAAATTATGATCGTGTATAGTGGAATTTTCTTTACTATACACCTTTCTAAATGATATGAGATCCTAGTCCTTGGTTCATGCCTTCTAGGCCACCGCAAGCTTACTTCGGTGTTCACACACATATTCTTGTAACTACTTTTCGATATTTATGATAAATTATGTGACATAGGGTCCTAGTTTTTGGTTCATGCCCTCTAGGCCACCACAAGCTTGCTTCGGTGTTCACGTGCATATCCTTGTGATTACTTCCCTATTTACTATATATATGTTTTTTTACGCAAGTTACTTAGCTCGATGCATGGTTTCATTCACCAGACCTTGCTTTACACACTTTACTTTGCCATCAAGTTGTTATGTGCACAGGCTCCTGCTTTATGCTATTTACTTTGTCGTCGCACAGTTATGTGCACAAGCTCTTGCTTTTAATAAATATAATTGTGTTATAATAAGCGTACAAATGGTTATTGATCCCTATTGCTCAAAGCGAGTCAAAAGTCTTGTTGTGTTCAAAACATTGTTTGAAAAAAAAACCCTTATTGGAAATGTTTTGAATATGCACAAAACCATATTTACGTAAACATCTAAGTCACTAGTGTAAGGCCTACCTAAGACCTAAGGTTTTGATAAACTATGGGAGATGCAACATATGCACAATAGTGCACATCTATCCAAAAATAAGGACAACATTTTCCCTATCAAAATAGGAGAGATGGTGCCGAAATTTTTGACAAGATGCTTTTCGAGCTAAAAATAACATAGCATTTTTTTTGTTAAACAAGGAAGATGCTGCCAAAATTTCTGGCAAATGATTACCTGAATCCTAAATGGTATATATGTGCCCTTGATAAGGTGTAGCATTTTTTTGTTAAACAGGGGAGATGCTATTGTTACGACAATGAAGCCATACATGATACTTCAAGTACAAGGTTTTGATGATGAGCAAGTGGAATCAACTGCATTTCAGCTAAGGCTATGAAGAAATTGAAGAATTCGATAAAGTATCTTTGAAGACTAGTGTGCAAATGTTTAATTCATTAAAAGTCTTAGATTCTTGTAAGAGCCTTACTTAGAGTGCATATTTAGGTTGCATTTCACCTTAAAAGTCTTTAGAAAAACTTTTCTAAAAGAAACACTTTTGAAAATCTTTTTAGAAAACTCTCTTCTTAAATTTTTATGTTTATTAGTCGACCAATAGACTTACCAGTCGACTAATCCTTTTGCGCCATATTTTCTAAAAAGTCATTCTTGTCAAATTAGTCGATCGAAGATTTTATCAGTCGACTGGACAGAATGTCTGTTTTCTGGAAAATTAGCAGCAGTCGACTAATGGTTTTATCAGTCGACTGAACAGAACATGTGTTTTCTGAAAATTTAGCAGCAGTCGACTAATGCTTTTTATCAGTCGACCGAACAGAATGTTTGTTTTTTCAGAAGTTTTTAGCAGCAGTCGACTAAAAGGTTTTTCAGTCTACTAATGATATTATCAGTCGACTAACTTTTCTTAAGTCGACTAAGTTTCAAAAGTTCAGATTTTCAAACGGCTCGATTAACAGATCAGTCGACCGACGATAACTGTCAGTCTACTAATAACTAACTATTAGTCGACTAACTGATGTTTCAGTCGACTAATTTTGCCGTTTTCCTAAAACTTCAAAAAGGCGTGTCTTTTCATTTTTCAAACGTTTTGATAGTTCGAAATGGACTGTTTTGACACCCTTTCATACTCTCAACGTATGGGATCTTTTAACTATAAATATGAGTGCATTTTACACTAAAAAACATAGAGAAACAATCAAATTCAATAGAATTATATTGAATTACTTCTTGATTTTCACTCCTATTCATTCAAGTATTTGTTTTCTCACTCACGTGATATTTTCACTTCAGTTTTTCACTCAAATCACTTTGAGAGATAGTGAATTCGTGAGTAGAGTGTTTCAACAACCTTAAAAGCCAAATTGCATCTCATTTGCATTCAAAAGGAAGGCTCATAGGTTGTATTGTAAGTTGTTATTTCTTTTCTGTAAAAAGAAGGACTCCTTGGTGTAAATGAGTTGTTTGCTTTCAGTAGGGTTGTTACTGAAAGTGGGACCAGTTATGGTTTGTGTGATCTTGTAGTTTACAAGGTTGATAGTGGAAAATCTCAAGCGGGTTTTGCTTGGGGACTATATGTAGGTCGGGATAGACCGAACCAGGATAAAATCTTGTGTTCTTTGTGTGTTTGCTTTGAGATTTGCAAAATCATTCTATATTCCGCAGAAATTTTAAAAGCACTATTCACCCCCCCTCTAGTGCTTGTTGCCTCGATCCTAGTGCACTTTTATTTGGTATCAAAGCACAGGTTTGTTATTACTTTGATTTGACCATCATCTAGCATGACAACTACAACATCTCAGCACAAAGAAGGAAGCTCCTATGTTTGTCCTCCTCTCTTCGACGGAACAAACTATGGATACTGGAAAGTAAGAATGACAATATTCCTGCAATCCATGGATCTCGATATCTGGAGAGTTGTTTCAGAAAAGTACCAAACTCCATCAACTGATTTCAGCCGATGGACCGATGAAGAAAAGAAGACTGCTTCACTTAATGCCAAGGCAATGAATGCATTATATTGTGGCGTTGACAAGGTAGAATTCAATCTCATCTCTCAATGCTCTACAGCTAATGAAATCTGGCATACTCTTCTTGTGACACACGAAGGTACGTCAAAGGTAAAGGAATCTAAAATTGCTTCTTTAGTTCATAAATTTGAATTGTTCAAAATGAAGCAAAATGAATCTATATCGGACATGGTAACTAGAATGACCGATATAACTAACACTTTGAAATCCCTTGGAAAAGAATATTCACAAGTGGATTTAGTTAGAAAGATTCTAAGGTGTTTAACTCCTGAATGGGAGAGAAAAACAACTGCTATTGAAGAAGCAAATGATCTCAATACTCTTACTCTTGAAGACTTAGTTGGTAACCTAATGGCATATGAGGTCCAACTTCAAGACAGACAAGAAGAAGAGCCTAAAAAGAAATCTCTTGCTTTTAAGGCTACTTCTGACTCAGAAAATTCTGAAGAAGATGAAGATGAAGATATTGCCCTCATCACAAGGCAATTCAGAAAATTCATCAAAAAGGGAAGATTTCAAAGAAAGGTAAAGAAAGCAGATTCTTCCATTCCCAATGAAGTAAAGTGCTTTAACTGTAAAAAGGCATGACATATCAAGAAAGATTGTCCTCTTCTCAAATTCAAGCCCAAGGACCAATTCAAGAAGAAAAAGGCATTTCAAGCCTGTTGGGATGATAGTGACTCCTCTTTCGATGAAGAATCAAATGAAGAAGTCGCCAACATGTGTTTTGTAGCACAAGAAGATTCGGTAAGTCAATTTGACTATGATGAGTTATTTGAAGCATTTAATGATTTATATGCTAAATTTAAGAGTCTTAGTTCTAAAAATAAAGAGTTAAAAACTGAAAATTTAACTCTTGACTCTCAAAATAAAGTGTTACTTCAAGAAATAGAAGATATCAAGAAGGAAAATTCTTACCAAGCACTTGAGATAAAAGAAATTGGAGTTAGAACCAATCTCTTACAAAATGAAATATTTAGTTTTAAAGAAAAGTCAAAAGATCTTCTTTCTATAGTGACCAAATTCACAAATGGTCAAGAGAATCTAGAAAAACTTCTTGGTTCTCAAAGATGCTCGGTTAATAAAACCGGATTGGGATATAGCTTCTTTGATACTCAAAATAGACCAAACCTTGTGGTGAAAAATCAAAGACATTATTCTCAACCTTTTGTTCATAAAACTAAACTTTCTAGTTCTAATATAAATGCATCTAGAAATGATTATTCTAGAAATGTTTATTCTCAATCCTTTTATAGAAAGAATATTTATCAAAGGAAACCAAAATCCAAAATCCAAATGGATATGGGTTCCTAAGACTAACTCTCATGGACCCGAAAATAGAAAGGGGTCAAATGCTCTGTTTTCTGATTTTGTTGTAGGTACACAACATAAGGAGCAAATGGATATTGGACAGCGGTTGTTCCAAACATATGACTGGAAGGCCGGAGTTATTTTCCACCCTCCAAAATAAGGATGGAGGAACTGTCACCTTTGGTGACAATAACAAGGGAAAAGTGATAGGTATTGGTAATATTGGTAATCCAAAATTTTCCTTGATAGAAAATGTTCTTTTAGTAGATGGTTTAATGCATAATTTAATATCTATCAGTCAATTATGTGATAAAGGTTTTCATGTCTCTTTTAAAAATGATTTATGCTTAATTTCTGATTTTCAATGTAAAAAGATCATTTTTAAAGGTAAAAGAAGAAACAATGTGTATGAACTATATCTAGATGAATTACCTTCTTTTAATGAAAAATGTCTTATTGTTTCAAATGAAATTCAATGGTTATGGCACAAGAGACTTGGACATGTTAACTTTAAAATTATTTCAAAATTATCCAAGAATGATCTTGTAAGAGGCCTACCTAGAATACCATATAAAAAGGATCACTTATGTGATGCTTGTCAAAGGGGTAAACAAATCAAGAGTTCTTTTAAAGCAAAAGATATAGTTTCAACAAAACGTCCTCTTGAACTTTTATATTTAGATCTATTTGGACCATCTAGAATTCAAAGTTTGAATGGTAGCAAGTATGCTTTTGTTATAGTAGATGATTATTCTCGGTTTACATGGGTGATTTTTCTAAAAAGCAAAAATGATGCTTTTTCAGAATTTTCTAAACTTTGTAGAAGAATTACAAATGAAAAATCTACATCTATTATTAAAATTCGTAGTGATCATGGTGGTGAATTTGAAAATGAATCTTTTCTAAAGTTTTGTGATTTACATGGTATATCTCACAACTTTGCTTTTCCTAGAGCGGCTCCACAAAATGGAGTTGTTGAAAGAAAGAATAGAACTTTGCAAGAATGTGCTAGAACCATGCTTCAAGATAAAAATTTACCAAAATATTTTTGGGCTGAAGCAATTAATACAGCATGTTATGTCTTAAATCGTGTTCTTATTCGACCAATTTTACATAAAACATGTTTTGAATTATATTATGATCGTATATCAAAGATCTCATATTTCAAAATTTTTGGTAGTAAATGTTTCTTGTTAAATACCAAAGATAATCTTGATAAGTTTGATTCAAAATCAGATGAATCAATATTTCTTGGATATTCTTCTAGCAGTAAAGCATATCGTATTTTCAATAAAAGAACATCTTGTATTGAAGAATCTTTACATGTTGCATTTGATGAAAATTGTGAGCAGGTTATACATCTAAGCAAAGAAGAAGAAGCAATACTTCAAGAAGAACCCTTGATAGAAAGTACTTCTCAAGAAAATATTCCTCTTCAACCGGTTTGGAAAGAAGTTCCTAATCATCCACATGAACAAGTTATTGGTGAAATAAAGAGTGGTGTCCAAACTAGAAGGCAGTTGGAAAAATATATTGCAAATGTTGCTTTCATATCTAAATTAGAACCAAAGAATATCAATGAGGCATGTGATGATGAATTTTAGCTTTTAGCCATGTCTGAAGAACTTAACCAATTTACTAGGAGTGATGTTTGGGATCTAGTTGATAGACCAAAGGATCATCCAGTAATTGGAACAAGATGGGTCTTCCGAAATAAGCTGGATGAAAATGGTGAAGTCATTCGTAACAAAGCAAGACTAGTGGCACAAGGTTATAATCAAGAAGAAGGCATAGATTTTGATGAAACTTATGCACCAGTGGCTCGATTAGAGTCAATTCGAATGATGCTTGCTTTTGCTAGTTACATGAACTTCAAGTTATATCAAATTGATGTTAAGAGTGCATTCTTAAATGGACACATCAATAAAGAAGTTTATGTAGAGCAACCTCCAGGCTTTGAAAATGAGAAATATCCAGAAAAAGTCTACAAATTGAAAAGAGCTTTGTATGGACTCAAACAAGCACCAAGAGCGTGGTATGAAAGACTACGAAATTTTCTAGAACAATCTGGTTTTTCTATTGGTTGGGTAGACTCCACTTTATTTATTAAAAATCTTAATTCAGATATTCTTATTTTACAAATTTATGTTGATGACATAATATTTGGTTCTACTAATGATTCTCTCTGTAAAGAATTTGCTAAAGCTATGTAGGAAGAGTTTGAAATGAGCTTGATGGGCGAATTAAACTACTTCCTTGGACTTCAAATAAAGCAAACTGAAGAAAGAATCTTCATCAATCAGGCTAAGTATACAAAAGAACTTCTCAAGAGATTTGGGATGGACTCATCGAAATCAAGAAGGAATCCTATGAGTACAACTACTTCTCTTGATAAAGATGAAAATGGTAAAAGTGTAGATACTAAGCTCTACAGAGGTATGATCGGATCTCTATTATACTTAACTGCTAGTCGATCTGATATTATGTTTAGTGTTTGTATGTGTGCAAGATTTCAAGCTAATCCAAAGGAATCTCATTTAACTGCAGTAAAACAAATTCTTCGTTATTTGAAAGATACTTCAGATTTCGGTTTGTTTTACCCAAAATCATCTTCCTTTGATTTAGTTTCATATAGTGATGCAGATTTTGCAGGAAGTAAATCTGATCGCAAGAGTACTAGTGGAACTTGTCATTTCTTAGGAAATTCCTTAGTCTCTCGGTTTAGTAAAAAGCAAAATTCAGTATCACTCTCAACAACTGAAGCAGAATATATAGCGGCTAGTTTAGCATGTTCACAAGTACTTTGGATGAAACAGACCTTAAAAGATTTTGGTTTGAATTACTCCACAACAACTATTTATTGTGATAACACTAGTGCTATAAATCTTTCGAAAAATCCAATTCAGCACTCAAGAACTAAGCATATTGAAGTTAGACATTATTTTTTAAGAGATCATGTGTTAAAAGGAGATATTTTGTTAAATTTTATTTCCACTAAAGAACAACATGCCGATATCTTCACTAAACCTCTTAAAAATGAAGATTTTATGAGAATCAGGAGAGAACTAGGTATTTGCTCGTTTTTGGATTTATAAAAATGCTGATTTTTGAACAAAATCTCAAAATCGCACTATATTAGTCGACCGATAAAATTATAGTCGACTAGTGTTTTATATTTTGGAATGTATCGCATCATATTAGTCGACCGATATATTTCTAGTCGACTGATGATATTTTTAGAATAAGTCGCACTTTTTAGTCGACCGATAAAGTTTTAGTCGACTAAATTTTTTTTAAAAATTTTTAAATGAAGGGACCCAACACCCCTTGGATTTGTTTTAAAACCCATTTTTTTTTTAAAAGTGGCATCGTTTCACTTCGTACCTTTTCGTTTTTCTTAAAAACGAAACCCTTAAAAAAAAAACGAAAACCCCTCTTTCTCTCTTGCCTCTCTCTCTTCCGAAAAACCCTCGGAGTGTCATTCGACTCCATCTTCGCCGGGATTTTCTTACCGTAACAGGGAGACGCCGGAATCTTCTGGCCGTGATCTTGAAACACCGGAATCCTCTTGCAGTGACTGGCGCATCTTCAAAACACGCCGGAACTCTCTTGCCGTGACAGTGCTTTGCCGGAATCCCCTTGTGGCCGACTTCTCCTCGCCGTTAGCCACCGCATCGTCCTTCGTTTTTTATCGCCGGAAAGCTTTTTCCCCTTGCCGGACGTCATTTGGAAGCCGACATTTTTTTTTGGTAAATTTGTTTTTAACCATGCCTCGTACGAAGTCTGCATCTGCAAAAGGTTTAGGTTCTCCTCCTCCTACACCTACTTCAAGACATGGTTTTTCACTAAGATTACTTCGCAATCCTCTTTTATATGATACTTTTGGATCGTCTATTCCATCTTGCCTAAAATCTATGGAGAATCGACATCTTTTTTCAGTGGGTTGTTACTTTTGATTATTTTGGCTCAATTTACAGAAAGAGATTACTTCAATCAAGGATTTGCTCAACTCACTTTTCTATTCTTTGTTGTCTGAACTTTCATACTTTATGGGTTGTAATATTTTAAACTTGTATCTCTATTTTGCTTATGTTATTTTTGCCCTTACTCTTTTTGATTCTGACAAAGGGGGAGAAAAAGATGATAGCAATTACATTGCAGGAGATCTTGCATGAGAAATGCAAAATTAAGAGAAAAAGAAAGCTTTGAATGAATGTATTTCTAAATGCATGAAGAAATGATGAATGGAAATGCAAACCAATCAATATATGTTATATGTGCTTTAAATGTGCTAACTTTTAATGTTTTGCAGCATATTGATAGGGGGAGTAAAATCTCCATCTATGCATCTAAATGCTTCATCTTTGATTAAGTTTGTCATCATCAAAAAAGGGGAGATTGTTACGACAATGAAGCCATACATGATACTTCAAGTACAAGGTTTTGATGATGAGCAAGTGGAATCAACTGCATTTCAGCTAAGGCTATGAAGAAATTGAAGAATTCGATGAAGAATCTTTGAAGACTAGTGTGCAAATGTTTAATTCATTAAAAGTCTTAGATTCTTGTAAGCGCCCTACTTAGAGTGCATATTTAGGTTGCATTTCACCTTAAAAGTCTTTAGAAAAACTTTTCTAAAAGAAACACTTTTGAAAATCTTTTTAGAAAACTCTCTTCTTAAATTTTTATGTTTATTAGTCGACCAATAGACTTACCAGTCGACTAATCCTTTCGCGCCATATTTTCTAAAAAGTCATTCTTGTCAAATTAGTCGATCGAAGATTTTATCAGTCGACTGGACAGAATGTCTGTTTTCTGGAAAATTAGCAGCAGTCGACTAATGGTTTTATCAGTCGACTGAACAGAACATGTGTTTTCTGAAAATTTAGCAGCAGTCGACTAATGCTTTTTATCAGTCGACCGAACAGAATGTTTGTTTTTTCAGAAGTTTTTAGCAGCAGTCGACTAAAAGGTTTTTCAGTCTACTAATGATATTATCAGTCGACTAACTTTTCTTAAGTCGACTAAGTTTCAAAAGTTCAGATTTTCAAACGGCTCGATTAACAGATCAGTCGACCGACGATAACTGTCAGTCTACTAATAACTAACTATTAGTCGACTAACTGATGTTTCAGTCGACTAATTTTGCCGTTTTCCTAAAACTTCAAAAAGGCGTGTCTTTTCATTTTTCAAACGTTTTGATAGTTCGAAATGGACTGTTTTGACACCCTTTCATACTCTCAACGTATGGAATCTTTTAACTATAAATATGAGTGCATTTTACACTCAAAAACACAGAGAAACAATCAAATTCAATAGAATTATATTGAATTACTTCTTGATTTTCACTCCTATTCATTCAAGTATTTGTTTTCTCACTCACGTGATATTTTCACTTCAGTTTTTCACTCGAATCACTTTAAGAGATAGTGAATTCGTGAGTAGAGTGTTTCAACAACCTCAAAAGCCAAATTGCATCTCATTTGCATTCAAAAGGAAGGCTCATAGGTTGTATTGTAAGTTGTTATTTCTTTTCTGTAAAAAGAAGGACTCCTTGGTGTAAAGGAGTTGTTTGCTTTCAGTAGGGTTGTTACTGAAATTGGGACCAGTTATGGTCTGTGTGATCTTGTAGTTTACAAGGTTGATAGTGGAAAATCTCAAGCGGGTTTTGCTTGGGGACTGGATGTAGGTCGGGATAGACCGAACCAGGATAAAATCTTGTGTTCTTTGTGTGTTTGCTTTGAGATTTGCAAAATCATTCTATATTCCGCAGAAAATTTTAAAAGCACTATTCACCCCCCCTCTAGTGCTCGTTGCCTCGATCCTAGTGCACTTTCAGCTATCAAAATTTTTGGCAAATTAATCATCAAAGCTAGTACAGATGACACGATAATGCTCTCGTCATTGAAACCCTACCAGGATGACTCATTCAATTTTTGCCTTCAAGGGCATTGTACTCGTAAGGGCCACCGCGCTAGAGTAGTTATTGTGCCTTATTAGATCAGTATTCATTGCGGTTAAATACGCTCGAGCAGTCGATCAAAAGTAATTCTTGATTATGCATGTGTGATCATTGCAAATTTTTTCCTCTTGTCCCTTCTTTTCCTTCTCTTAGCCTTTCTAACCTCTATTTCCCTTTTTGAAGGAGAAATAAAAGATAAAAAAAGAAGAGAGGAGAGAAAAGAAAGAAGAGAGAGGAACTCTTTTGCAAAGGTGTCACTTGACCTTAATTTTAAGAAATGTTTTGAAAAATTACTCACCTCTGTTTTGAAAATATTTGCGAGAAAAATGGAGAGACGGGATTCGCTCGTCGGTACGAGGTTCGACTGTTCCTGGCGCCTTTACCAGAGGTAATCGAATCAAGGATCAAATTTATGCCTTTTTGCCTTGCCTAAATATTGTCTAAGAATTTATTGTAAGTCTAAATATGCACAAAGAATCATGCTTGTGCAATACAAATGCAGAAATGTATGCTTTTGAGAAAACACTTTTGGAAATTTGAGATTTTCCAAGTGATTCTGAAATAAATGTGATAATGGAGTAAAGAAATGATTTTTGAAAGTTGAATCTAACTTAGAACTTGAGATAGATCTAAAAAGATATTTGAAGTTCTAAGTTTTGAAATAATCAGAGTTGGGAAAATAAATCTTAAATTGAAAAGAATGAAGAGAAAGGGGGATTTGAAGCTGAGATAGAAAAAATGAAGTTTCAAAGCCAAAATGGACTTTGAATTTGAATTTTGAATTTGGATTTTGAAGTGGAGATGGAATTTGAAATGGAATTGAATTCCAGATTTAAAGTTCAAAATCAGAATGAAATCTTGGATTTAAGAAATCCAAATGGAATTTGAAATTAGAATTGGATTCAAGAAGTCTAGATGAGATCTGAAAATGGAATTGGTTTTGAAATTGGGAATTGGGAATGGAATTGGATTTGAAATCTGGAATCCAGGATGGAGTTGGATCCGAAGTTTGGAATCCTAAATGGGATTGGATTCGAAGTCTGGAATCCAAAATGGAGTTGGATCCGAAGTCTGGAATCCAAGATGGACTTGGATTTGAAAATTTTAATCCAGGGTGGAATTGGATTCTAAATCTAGAATTCATAGGAGAATTGGATTTTGAAAAATCCAACTGGAACTTTTGAAGATGAATCTAGGTTTTGGAAACCCATATTGAATTTAAAACTTAAAAAAAAAACGATTTTTGAGATTCAAAATTAATCTCAAATCCTTGAATTTGAATTGAGACTCAAGACTTAATGAGAAATAAAGGATAAACTTGATTTAAAGCTTGAGTTTTTGAAATCAGAAGATGAATCAGGAGTTTCAAAGTTAAATTGAACTTTGAAATTTGATCTGAAATGCTAAATTGAATCCTGAAAATGAATTTGGAATTTCAAAGTTGATTTGAACTTTGAAATTTGAAATTTGATTTGAATTGGAAATTGATATTTGAATATACAAATGAATTTGAAATTTCAAAGTCAAATTGGACCTTGAAATTGAAGTTTGATTTTTGAAATGAGATAGAATTGAGAATAAAAAGATGAATTTGAAATAAGAATTGAAGATTGATTTGAGAAATGAGGAAGATATTTGAAAAATATATCTCAAAATCACTTGGATTTTGAAAAGGAATGTTTGAAAATATGATGTAATTCTAGCCTAAATGATGAAATGAATTAAAGAATTTTGAAATTAAATTTGAAAAGCATATTTCATTCTTTAAATGAATTGAAATAAGAATGAAGATATAATACATCACTGACTATGGTCATTGAATGTATTATATAGTAATCATATTTAAATTCAAGTGAAGAATAAAATACATTTTTGTGCTTTTATAGAGTTTAAAATGAAATTAACTCTCAATATATCCTGACTATGGCCATTGATATACATTTTGAGTTAATTTTAAGTTAAACTCTGATAAAAGAAGAAAACATTTTAGAAAAATATGATGATTTTTTAAAGAAATCCAGTGTGGATGCAGTGTTATTCCATAAAAGATAAGAATCCTAAGCATTGTCCACATTTTGACTATGGCCATCAATGTGAGTCATTTGCTTATGATTAATTACCTCTCATTAGAATAGTGCATGTGACATTCGTGTTTCACCATGGTGGATTTTCAAAAATAAAAGAGAAAATCAAATGAAACAAGTAATTCTAGAAAATATACATGCTCATACATTCTATTCTAGTACTAAAATGTAAAGAATTCTCATTTACCATCTAACTATTACAAACTTGAATTGAGATTTGAAAAGATAAAATCCTAATCTAGGAAGGAAACCACCACTCCCTACATATTTCCTGCAAAAACCAGAGTTAACATAAAAACGAGATTGCAAAATATAGAGAATGATAGAAAACATTAAGTAAAGTCTAAATATCATGCTCATACTAAATGGAGAATGCATATATGAATGTATTTATCTAAATGGAGATGCTATGTAAATAAGAATATACATCGGGATGATGTATTGAGTGAATGTTAGAAAATATGTACAATATCCTAAAATAATGGTGAAAAATAGATTAGAATACATATACATCATCTAAAGGGGAGTGTAATGCTTGTATTTGATGGTGAAATGGAAATGCCTATATTAAACCTATTCATGCATTTATATATCCAATGCAGATGTGGGCATATGGTTTATGACAATGATGATATCAAATGGAGGCAGATGTTACAAAGAGGATAAAAAAAAAAATTACAAGTATGCAGCAGTTGAGGTGGTAATACACAGTGTACAGGATGTGAGGCTGTATTGATGGCTATACACAGGTGGTAGTTGCCAGAAGGGTGAGAGTGGCTGGACATTGCAAAAAAAATGATGTGAATTGTGAGTGAACTAATATGACATGACTACCCTAGTATGAAATGCAAGTGGCTAACAAGTGATACCTATAGAAAGACATGAGATGCAAGTGCTATGTATCATATATGTAGGTTTAAAGAAATGTTGGATATATATATGATAGTTTATACAAGTTAGTGGTGTATAATAGGTTGCAGTGGGTGGAGTGTTGTGCTGGAGCTGGAGGTGTTTATGAAAGGTGCACCAAATGTGGCAAGGGAGTGAAGAGCAGTACAACGTGCTGCTGTGTAAATGAAATGAAATTGCAATAATACAAAATGTAGGTGTGATGGTGTTATGAGCTACATGTGTGATGATACGCAATCTAATGAACTGAATGCAGCAATGGAAAACATACCTCTTCAGTCGTTCCCCGTTGATTAACATGCGATAAAATCATGAGTTTTGTTTTTTTTTTTAGAAGACTTAGCTGGAATGCCCATCTCCTATATATGAAGATGTAGATCACCAGCAACAGGTTGATTCCTTTAATATCATCAACGAGTGGGATTTAGCAGGGTCAACAATGCAAACAAATCTTATTTCTGTCAGTGCACTTAAATGCTTTACTCCTGTTCAATAAAGCACTTGTCATTAAAGCTTGATGACCATTGGGAGCTATCATTTAAGCCCAAGAACTAAGTTTCCATCTGGATTGCTCTGACAGGAGAGGACAACCATTCTGCAGTTATTGGCTTGTGCATAACATCTATTACCATCTCCTGTATTCATTTTCTTTGAATAGGGAGGCTGATATGGTTCCAGCAGGTAACACTTCTAAAGTTCAAAGGTGCTTCTCAGTGACTCATACCTCCATCCAAGTTACCTACTGAAGCTTTTTCTTTCTCTCTTTTTTTTAAACACAATGATGTCATTGGCATCCCACGTCCATATCTAAGATACATATTCTGGTTTTGGAAACACCGAAACTAGCAGCCACAAGTTCTACCTATGGACCCTTTTATGTTATGTTGAAGATTTTAACAGGTAAGCTTACAAAGGTGGAAGCACTAGCAACACCTGTTGAACTCACAAGGTAGATGAACCCCTGTGAAGCATCAACAATGACCTTCATTTGATACCTTAGTGTAGTAGATATCATCAACAACATGACTTCCTTTCTTAGGACTTCAGCTTTTCCTAGAGGAGCATTAGGCGCAACTCTCTTAGCATGAAAACATTTGAATCAAGCTTTGCGTTTTTAGCAACAACCTGTATAGCAGCTGACTAGGTAATTGGTCCATCTGCCAAAGGATCGACGTATAGTACACCTTGCCCCACTTCTTCGATCTACTGAAGGTCCCTGAGATGCTTAAAGCAGAAGAAGAAGTAAAAGAGGTCCTCAAGGCATCACAGTTGGGGAGGACAGGTGCAAACAGAGGATAAATTCCACGATCTCATAAATGTTACAGGGGTGATTCTTTATAGCCGAGCATATGAATGCAGATCAACCACAACAGAACGATGATGCAGAGGATGGTGCCATTTGTGGCAGAATCTGAAATGTTCCTGGATAAAACCGGGGGCTACTACTATCAGCGCAGCAATGAGAGGCTTGGGAATTTGCAGGGCTGCTCAGTATGCCTCAGAAAAAGGAAACACATCAACACAGGATAGCAAGGAATGAACACATTATTAAGCAACCCAATGTATGAGTGTGATTCATCACATGGCCGTATCAACATTAATCTGTTAAGAGCATTGAATACCTTCTGGCCACTGGACGTTCTCCTTAGAAATTCATGCCATATAAATGTGGGGATGGAAATGTAAGGGAATGCAAGAGATCAAGGAACAAATATCGTGAAAGAGGTAGGTGGAATTTCCACCGGACCCCCACCCAATATGAGGTTCAACAGAGTCTGATTCCAATCGTTAATACCCAACTAACCTTGAACCACTTGGATTTACTCAATACCCAGATGTGTGGATTGAAAGACTTCTGATAATTAGTATCAATGCTTGTTATTCAATGCCGATGAGTGATGACCAACAACGTATTATAGTTGCAGAGAAAATAAATAAAAGCAAGATAATTGATGCTGGATTATAGGGATTCAAACGAATCTGATGCACCAAGATGACATAGCACAAGCCAGAACTTCATTGAATGAAGAATGCAAGATGAGCGCACATACAAAAAGCTATGAATGAAGTAAAATGTATATGAATCAAATAATATGATGCCAATAAAAGGGAAATATAGAATGTAATAACATGAGCCAATATTCAAATGAGCTTAAGCAGAGAGGGAAAAAAATGATGAACATACAAGAGAGTGATTACAACGTAGCGGACTACCAACTGATGAATCAAGCGTGAATTGAAATCAGAAACAAATTAAAAACAGGAAAATAAAAGAAGAGTCAAAGCAAATTAAAAACATAAACCAAATAGGAATCAAAACAAGAATCAAAACAACTGAAAAGAAAACAGGAATTGAGACAGAAATAGGAACAGACTACAACAGAACATGAACAAAAATCGAAACGAAAACCCAAAAAAAAAATAATAAAAATAAAATAAAATAAATAAACTATGGCAATTTTCACAGAACTGTGAAGGAAGAAGAGGATAGCAAACAAAACAAAACAGAAGAAAAATCGAAGTAAATTTCTAAAACGCAAAATGATTGTCGGAATTGGGCGTTCCTGTTGATATAGCATTAGGTGGATCGACTCTGCTATATGCAGGTCGATCCCACCGCTGTGCCTTTGGATAAAAGAAAGGAAACAAGAAATAAAATCAAAGCGAAGAGGCGATCAAATGAGAAAAAGAAAAGTAGAGGAAACAAAAGATTCACAGAAAATCGAAAGGGGAAAGAGGATGGCTACTTACCTGTAATCGCTTCCAGAAATTTAACTTCCCTCCGAAATGTTGCAGAAATCTGAAAGGAGGGAGTCGATGTCTTCTTCAACGAAAACATAGGGGAGGCCTACTGACTTCTTTTTGCTTCCTGGAACCTTACAAAGAGGGAGCGATGGTGATTACGGGCAAAGGGTGCTTCTGGATGTCGTGTGATGGATGTTCTAGTCCTCAATGCCCCGTCCTCAACTGATGTAGGCCTTTTATCTGGAGAAGGGTAGAAGGGTCGAGAACGATGGAGGGATATGGGGTGAATCGCCGATCAATCAAAAGGAGATGGGGTGAAGACGGGTGATCGAAGAGGAGAGGGGTGTTGGGGTGAAGCGCGGTGGTTCAGGGCTTCCCTTACATGCCCCTTTTAAAGTGGAAAAGGAAGGCTCTGGAAGATAGGGGTTCGTTGGAGATTGACGGGCTGAGGAAGGTGGGTTAGGGATCGATGGAGATCCATGAAGGAAGAGGCCGATGGGGGGGTTCCTCGATCGGGCGATGGTGATCGAGTGAGAGCGAACGAGGGAGAGAGAAAGAGAGAGAGAGAGAGAGAGAGAGAGAGAGAGAGAGAGCAACGAGCTCGTGAAGGGGGCGAGCGACTATTGTAGGTTTTCCAATTCTTCAAAAATAGGGTTCTAAAGAAAAGTTTTTCTTGAAAAAAGGTTTTAAAACCATTTTTTCGCATTTTTTATTTTCAATTCGATTTTTTTTGTTCTTTTTCTTCATATTTTCTGCATTTTTTTGTTATTTTTGAACTAAAACTCTAAACTTACGAGAAAACAAAGAATTTTAAAATATTTTTGTAAATTTTGAAAATATTTACAAAAGAAGGGTTTTCCAAGAATTCAAGGCTATTCTTTGAAAAATTCCTTAGAAAACGGGTTTGGATCTGGGTTTTGAGAAAATATTCAAGTTTTGAACCTCGAATCGAGAAATACAGCGCTGGGGATCCAACTGCATACTGGATGAACTGTCTAAGCCTTTCATAAATTAATTTTGATATTTTTGTAAATTTAATTTGAAAATTGGATAACGAGGCTCAGATTTGGGTTTTGACACTGGATCTGGATCCAAAATTGAGTTAGATATATAAAATGGATTTGATTCCAGCAAAATCCGAGAAATAACTGGAATTTAGATTGAAGATGACTCAATTTACTCAGAAAATGGAGACCAGGAGCAAAAAGGGAATATTTACAAAATTTTGAAAAATTTGGGGTGTTCACAGATGCCCCTCTTTTCTACTAAGTCGGTTGAAAGCCGAGCTTAGTGGCAAAAAAAACACTCCAAATTTTGAAAAATGCCCAGTCAGCAGATCTGAACTGGGTGTGGAAGAATTTGTTCTAAAAGACATGATTTCTCAGGATTAACACCTTATCCTGAATGGTTTTGGGGAGACAAAATCCTTGAAAAATGGTAGAACTGGATAACAGAAGATGAGGAAATCGTGGTGGGACTTTGGGGTGAAGATCCCAAAATGGTGAAAATAAAAATTTTTGGATCAAGTCTCATGGATGAGACAAGATCTGCTTTTCAGAATGATTTTAGGTTTAGCCCTTAACCTGGATGAGATGAAGATATATCAAGATGATTTGAATGAGGAAAGAAATATATGAGGACCTTGATGGGACATTTTTGAAAAAAATGCCTTGTGAGATGAAGCTTGAGTATGGTCCTTTCTGGATGGATATACAAAGCATGGATTCCTTTGTGGGGAAAACCATGATGGGACTGAGAGAACTACCTCATTGGAACGAGGCTCAGGTTTAACCCAAACCTGAATGGAAGATACCTCGTGGAAAGACGAGGTTCAGGCTTAACCCTTAACCTGAAAGGGATGATACCTCGAGGAGCTAGGTTTAGGCTTAACCCTTAACCTGAAAGGGACGATACCTCGAGGAGCGAGGTTCAGGCTTAACCCTTAACCTGAAGGGGTCGACCATACGGAATCCTCAAACGAAGAAACCATGATGGGACTTTAAGAGTTTGAATGAACAAATCTGAAAAGGGTTTGCGAAAGGAGGAAAATGGGGTTCCATAAAGCTTTGGAAAATGGATGATATGGGACGCCCCATTGCTGAGACTGAAATCAGCTTTTAGAATCGATGACCTCTCGCAGAAAAGTATAGGTTTGACACTTAAGCTGAGCAGGTGCAACCATATGGAATTCTTGAATGAAGAAAACGTGATGGGACAAGAAGAGATACCTCTCCTGAATGAGGCAACTCTTTTTTGAAAACAACGCCAGGTTGCATCAAAATAGATATTGAATATTTATTTCATGTTTGAATAACTAGAAAATTTTGCCAATAAGATGAAATTGTAGTTGATTCAAACGCTTGAAAATGTGCACGTATGTGCAAAAGACATTCCCTCTTTTATCTAGAGTATTTCCTCCAACGTGGTTAACTCCTCGGTCTTAAGAGTCAAATTCAAATTTTTAGCGTTGATAATTTTCTTCAAGGAAGCTATCTATTTTCCTGGTATGAGAAGAGAAGAAATATTCTTAATTTCATAAAAACAAGTAGTGAAAAGATATTGATAAAAGAATTTTGCATAATAAAAAATGACTTCTGGCAATTTTGACAGTTTGATATCTGGGTGTTTTCCCATGATGATCTTTTTGCACTCCTTTTGAGTCATTGAGCTTTCTCGGGCTTTTACATTGTCCTTTATTTTGGAGATGTCCTGACTTTTCTTTTTTTCGGGAAGGGTACGTCACAAACTCCTTCATCTTGGAGATGTTTTGATCCTTCTTTTGTCTCAGGAATTATATTAATGATATTGGCTCATTGGTTAAAAATCTTTTAGATGATAGCAGAAATCAAATATCTTTTAGGGTTTGTCGGGAGTTTCATCACATTCGCCTTCATCTTGACGGTGATCTGAACTTTCTCTAGAAGGATCCGTCACAAACTCCTTCATCTTGGAGATGATCCAAATCTTCTTTGGCCCTGGGGGTCTAGCTCGCATATTCGTCTTCAACTTGATGACAATTGAGAGATCCCTTTTGTAGATATTTGATTGCAGCTTAAATGAATGAGGAGATATGGATTGGTGTATTTTTTTTATAGCTTAGGATATTTCCACTGCCTGATTGCCAGAAAGTCATCTTTAAACATGCGCCATAGCTATGATCAATATCGATTTGCTTCTGGCTTTTCAACATCATTGAATATTTCTTTCGCTAATCATACCGAGGATATTTCTTACATCATTTTGGTTGATCAACAGGGGGAAATTTTGAATTATATCCCTTTTGGCAAAAAGTTTCACCTTTTTGGAAAGAATACTAGAGGTAATCTAAGGTGATTCTTTTGTGCAGTAAGAATATTGGAATCAACAAATATTTTAGCAAATTGGTAAAGCTTTCAAGAATTCTTTGTGAAATAATCACTCAATATAGATTTCGATAGGACCTTATGCTGAAATTTTGAGAAAATAAAATGAAAATGAGATTTGGCAATTTTTTTACCAGCAAAACTGGATTTCGTTTTTGGAATACCAGCTCAAAAGCAGGGTTTTATTTTGACCGACCAGCTCGAAAGCAGGATTTTGTTTGATCGACCAACTTGAAAGCAGGATTTGTTTGACTGACCAACTCGAAAGCAGGATTTTGATGGAAGGACCAGCTCGAAAGCAGGATTTTTTGTTTGACCAGCTCAAAAGCAGGATTTTTTTGTTTGACCAGCTCGAAAGCAGGATTTTAATTGACCGACCAACTCGAAAGCAGGATTTGTTGCTCGACCATCTCGACAACACGATTTTGATTGTTCGACCAGCTCGAAAGCAAGATTTTTTGTTCGACCAGCTCAAAAGCAGGATTTTAATTGTTCGACCAGTTCGAAAGCAGAATTTTTTGTTAGACCAGCTCGAAAGCAGAATTTTTGATTGTTCGACCAGCTCGAAAGCAGGATTTATTGCTCGACCAGCTCGAAAGCAGGATTTTGATTGTTTGACCAGTTCAAAAGCAGGATTTGTTGCTCGACCAGCTCGAAAGCAGAATTTTTTTGTTTGACTAGCTCGAAAGCAAGATTTTGATTGACCGACCAGCTCGAAAGCAAGATTTGTTGCTCGACCAGCTCGAAAGCAGGATTTTGATTATTCGACTAGATCGAAAGCAGGATTTTCATTGTTCGACCAGCTCGAAAGCAGGATTTGTTGCTCGACCAGCTCGAAAGCAGGATTTTGATTGTTCGACCAACTCGAAAGCAGGATTTGTTACTTGACCAGCTCGAAAGCAGGATTTTGATTGTTCGACCAACTCGAAAGCAGGATTTTGATTGTTCGACCAGCTCGAAAGCAGAATTTGTTGCTTGACCAACTCGAAAGCAGGATTTGGTTTGACCGACCAGCTCGAAAGCAAGATTTAATTCTTGAAATGGTAAAAATGATTGACATTGATAGAGTTGTGACCCAAAGGCTTGAAAATGACAGACATTGATGAAGTTGTAACCCAAAGGCTTGAAAATGATATACATTGAGGAAGTTGTAACCCGAAGGCTTGAAATTGAGAATTTGATGACCCAAAGGTCAAAATTAGAATTAAAACTTTGAATTTTAATTAACGGTTAGTGCAAAGACTGAACCTCGGGGACCAACTAATCTGTTAATCTGACATTCGGGTTGCCGATTTTGTCAAGACCTCTAGTCATTCGTGTTATCAAGCAGTTCTTTGAGTTATCAAAAGCTATCAAAATCAATCGCCAAGTATCTCTCTTGCGAGGGACCCTTTTTCCAGGGAGAGTTCGAGGGAGCTCGTTTCTTTTCGCATATCTTTATTGTTCGTTCGTTGAACCCCTTTTTCTAGGAAGAGTTTGAAGGGACTCGTGATTCACGAACAGTTTGCAAAATAATCTTTATTGTCACACAAGGAACCCTTTTTCTAGGGAGAGTTTCGACGGAAGCTCGTCCTCCTTGTAACCCTAAATGTCTTTTGTTAGGCCACCCCCGTCGTCGAGGACCCTTTTTCCAGGGAGAGTGTGATGGACTCGTTCCTCTATGATATCCTTTCAATCTCTGTTAGCGGCCCCCTTTCCATAAGAGAAGCCTAGAAATAGGGAGTTTTGACGAAAACTCTATTTCTCTTCGAAAGTTCGTTTTGCAAACACCTCCTCTTCAGGGAAGAGAGGAGTATCTTTTGTTACCCGTTCAGGTAAGGGTCAAGCCTGAGTCTCTTCTTTGGAGAAAGGAGATGAGAATCTAGCCACGGATGTGTCATATAGATCTCAAATGATTTCCTTCACCAAGGATTCCAAGAATATTTTGCCAATTTGCCATAAAAAAAAAAATAAATAGTTGTTGATTCCAAAATCTTTATCGCATAAAATTGTACCTCAGAATACCTTCAGTATTACTTCCGAAGTGACAAAGCTTTTGCGAAAAAGGATTCAAAATTCAAAATCTTTCTATTGGCCAACCAAAAGGATGAAGAATAAATCCGCGATATGGCCAGCAAAGAAAATTCAATGTTGTTGCAAAGCCAGAAGTGATTGATATTGATCACAGTCAATGGCATATTTTTAAAGATCATTCTTGGAAAATAAGCAGTCGAAATATCCTGGGTGATACAGAAAAATCCACTCAATCTCCATGTCCCCTCAATCACCTAAGCTGCAATTAAATATCTGCAAAAAGGGATCTCTCAACTGTCGTCAAGATGAAGGCGAATTAGACGAGTCGACCCCCGGGGCCAAAGAAGATTTGGATCATCTCCAAGATGACGGAGTTTGTGACGGATCCTTCCAGGGAAAGTCCAGATCACCGTCAAGATGAAGGCGAGTGTGATGGACCTCCCGACAATCCCTAAAAGGTATTTAATTTCTGTTATCATCAAGAGATTCCTAACCAATGAGCCAATAACCGTCAATATAATCCCTGAGAGAAAAGAAGGATCGGAACATCTCTGAGATGAAGGAGTTTGTGACGTACCCTTCCAAAAAAATAAAGAGAGAAAAAGCTAGGACATCTCCAAAATGAAGGATGATGTAATTCCCGAAAAATCCAAGAGAGCTCCAATTCTGTCAAAAAGAGAGTGCAGAAAGATCATCATGAGAAGAGAATCCCAGGATATCAGACTGCCGAATCTATCAAGAATCTTCTTTAATTTTGTGAAATTCTTTTATCAATATCCTTTCGCTAATAGCTCTCGCAATATCAAGAATACATTCTTTTTCGTCCATATCAATGAAATTGATAGCCTCCTTGAAGGAAAGTCAATTGCAAGTAATTTGAATTCGAATCTTGATTCTACGGAGTTAAGCCCAGTCGGAGGTAATACTTCAGGTAGAAAAGAGGGAATATTTTTCATATATATATGTGCTTATCATTCTTGAATTAACTACAATTTTTTGTCTTATTGGCAATCTTTTTAAGTTATCCTGACATGAAGTGAGAACTTGATGTTTATTTTGATGTATCCAGGCGTTGTTGTTATCCCTTTTAGGATCGGATGATGGGAGTTGTCCAAGATCCTTCCCTTCTTGTTTTGATCTGAGTGCCTGGGCTCTCAGATTCGCACACTTTCCTGTGCTCCCCACTGTCCCACCATAGACAGTTCCCGTTCAGGTTAAGGGTTAAACCTGAATTTTCCGCAAAAGATCATCTGTCTTAAAAGCCATTCAGTCTTAGCAATGAGACGTCCAAGATCAATCCCTTTTCAAGCTTTAGGGAACCCCTTTTCTTCCTTTTGCAAACCCCTCTCGGATTTATTGTGCAGAATTCGAAGGTCCCATCATGGTTTCTTCATTTGAGGATTCCGTATATCGTCCCCTTTCAGGTTAAGGGTTAAGCCTGAGCCTCGTTTTTCCACGAGGTATCGTCCCCTTTCAGGTCAAGGGGTTAAACCTGAGCCTCATTTTGATGAGGTATTTCATTTATCGTCCCCTTTCAGGTTAAGGGTTAAGCCTGAGCTTCGTTCCATACGAGGTATTTTCTGTCCCATCCAGGTTAAGGGCAAAACCTGAATCTCACTTCTTTTCGAAGTAAAATTTTCTCCTTATTCTTCATTTCATATCTATCATCATCCTTTGAACTAATTCTTTCATACTCAGTCAGATTCATCTAACTGGGGCATTTTTATAGTCCAAATTTGGTATGTTTTCTTTGCCACTAAGCTCGGCTTTCAACCGGCTTAGCAGCAAAGAGAGGCATCTGTAAACACACCAAATTTTTACCTTCATCCAGTGTTTGTCCATTTCATAAGTCATCACAGATCATTGCATGTCATTGCACGCATTCTGCATAGCATTGTATGACATTGCATCTCATTTTCGAGATCCAGCACTCCTATTTCAAAACATTCAATCCAGATTTGAATTTTAAAGCTTTATTTCAAAATCAATTTCAAAACCTGGGTTTTTATTCAATACTCTGTCATTTTCCAACCCTAGGACTTTGTATTTCGAAATATTTTCTCAGAAAACAATCTGGATTCCTTTCAAATTCAAACTTTAATCGATTTCAATTCACAGATGAGACCCATTTAGATTGTGTCGCTTCTGAATGCCTCTATTCATCAAATTTCTCAAATTTTTGAAAGTTTCAGTCCGATCAGGACTCTGTCTCAGAGTCCTAATCCGGTCAGAAGTCTGGTTTTTAAGTCTGTTTTACTTCCATTCTCAATCTTTTTCGTTTGTTTTCGAAATTTAGGTCATTTCACAGAGTCCAGTTAGTTCAGGACTCTATTTTAGAGTTCGGTCGAGTTGGAAGTCTAACCCTGACTGTGTTTTCTGACTTATTTCATCATTTCTTGATAAAATCTTTTGAAAATTCTTTCATTTGGCTTTTAAAATCTAAAATCTCAGAGTCCTAAGAGTTCAGGACTCTAACCCGGAGTTCCAGTTCGCTTGAGATCCTATTTTTCAAATATCTTGAATTTCAAATACTGATTTTAACCCCTTTTCAAAGCCATTTTCAGTGTTTATTTCAAAAATGTTCAAAATTCGATGTGGGCCCACTCAGTTGGCACCATATCCAGAGGAATTCTAACTCAGTTAGGACCTTATGCCATTTCAAAAATCCTAATTTTAAGTTTACTTTTGAAAATCTTTTGAAAACTCCTTCAATTTCAAGTTTTAAAATCGCTTTTTGAAAAACTCAAGTAGGGCCCACTCGGGGTGGCGCCATATTCGAGTAAGTCAGGGCTAGACTAGGGTTAGTTGATGTCTTGGTTAGTGTTAGAGGTTTAGAATAGTCAAAACCATTTTGAAAAACTCATTTTTGAAAGTTAGTTTTTAAAACTAGTGTTTTTAAAGGTTTTTAAAAGTGTTTTAAAAACCCAATGTGAGAGAATGCCAAGTGGCACCACATTTGGGGGATTCTTAGGTTTATCTAGGGGTTAATTAGGAACTATTTAGGATAATTTAGACTAGAGGTAGTTAGGTAACTCTACCCCAAAATCACCCCCCCTTTAGAGTCCAAAATTTTCAAAATTGTCAATTTTTAAACCTAATTTTTTTATTATAAATAGAGGCATAAGGGGGGTCAATTTTCCCATCTCTCTCTTATTGGATTCTTGGAGCTTCTCTCTCCTCTCCAGCCCTTCCTCCATTGCTGCAACTCCAAGGTATAAACTTCTTCACTTTTCTTATTTTATTTAATGCTTTTTAATGCTTTAAACCTAGATTTAGGCTTGGACACCCCTCCTTATGGAAGATCAACCATGGTTTCACCTCAAGAACCATCAAGAACCAGCAAGAACAATCCAAGAAGGTGATATAACCCTGTTTTGGATAATTTACAGAGATTTTAATCCATTAGAATTGATTTTAACATGATTCTTTGCATTATTAACCAATAAAATATATGATTTACCCTTTTTAATGGGTTAAATCTATGTTTTAAAGGTAATATCAAATTCCAGCCATTGATTCCCTGTTTTTAATTTATTTTCATGGTTTATTCATGTTTGTTTTACGTTCTATAGCATAGAAATAAGTTTTATTTACTGTTTTATGGTTTATTTTATTTATTTACATTAGTTAATGCATGGTTTTTCAAGTTTCTTAAATTTCTGTGTGTTCTAGGTTTAGAACAGTAAATATGATGTTATTTCGGATTGAAGCACTCATTGTTTTTTATATGTGATGCATGCATGAGTTATTGAGTTACTGTAGAAAAATCAGAGGTTTTGGATCTCGGGAACCCTGTCAAAAAAATCAGACATCAAATCGGGTTTTTAAAGCTTTAAAATCATGGTTAAAATCAAGAAGGTAACTTACTGTGATGATATTTCTCTCATCTTATATCCGATTTTAGATCTTTAAAGTGCTATAGATTCACATTGAGTAGATCTGTCTGCTGTGAAATTTTCAGATTTTTTTATAACTGTTTAGTATTTTTACCTATTTAGAGAATCTGTTTTTAAATTTAAAACTCGTTAGGGTTTACCAAAACCCTAATCAGACTTGTGTTAGTCATAAATCCCAAACCACAGATCCAATTTTAGATCTGTAAAAAGTGAGTATTATTATTTTTGTGTCTACTGTTCACCACTAAAATTTCAGAGATTTTTGTTTAGAATTTCTATTTATGTCTGTATTTTCAATCTGGAATAGTTGTTTTAATCCCTGTTAAGAGTGATATATTTTAGCTCAGATTGCCGGAAGGGTTTCTCCCTAACCGGAGATGATTTTTCCGATCTGTAAATTGGGAAATCTTTGTTTTTCTTTATAGTTAGTCTCTGTAAAATTTCATAAATTTCCATGGAGATTTGACCCCTGGTTCAGGTCTTGGACTGAGACTGGTTGGTGAATTAGGTCAAAAATAGCATATTTTTAGGGTTTAATGCAATTTTCGGATTAATTTAATGTCAAAAAATTATTTTTATAACTCCAATTCGATATTAGGGTTATAAAAAGTGCATATACCAATTTTTATGGATTTTGGAATCCATTTGATGGCTGAATCAAGCAAATTGCAAAACTGGGTTCCTGAAAGATCCAAAAACACTGCAAAAATCACAAAATTTGTGATATTCATGGATTTTCGTGCATAAGCATATATTTTTAGGGTTTAATCATGTTCATAATCATATTAGGATGCTTTAGGTTTAATTTTGTGCTCATTTGATTTCATTTAGTGCATAAAACCTAAATTTTTACCAAAATCTTTTTCTAAAAACCCTGATTTCAAGGCCATAGTCTTGCTATCGGGGGCAATTTGGTCATTTGACCTAAATTTCGAAATCCCTAACCCTAATTTTCATATTTTTAAGCATGTCACATCATATTTAGCTTAGTTTATTCTATTCAAATTTCAAAACTTGCATTTCATCAAAATATCTTTCTAAAAACCCTAATTTCAAGGCCATAGTCTTGTTATTAGGGGTATTTTGGTCATTTTGACCCCAATTTCGAAATTTCATATTTTACCTTTATTATTTCTTCATATTTTATCATTTTGATTTAAGGGAATCATGGCAAAAAGGCTTATATCTAGCAAAATCCAACAATTTCCTGATATTGTTGGATAAATCTAGAAAAGCCAACATATTTTCATTAACCAAGTTTTCTAGTTTTGCAGGTACATTGAAGACTTTATTTTCCATGTATTTAAATTTCAATAGTGATGTAATTTGTAATTAAACTTTGGAATAAGAATTTACATTTCCTGCTTAGCTTAGGTTGCATTGCATATAGTTTATTTTTTTTAAATAATGTTAATGTGTGATGGATGATGATTCATGCGTATTCAAACTCACTATGGTCTACACGAATGGCACATACACTAGCTTCTATGAAGTTTATAAACTTGGTGGAATTTGTATTTATGGCCATAGTCAGAATATGAATGATACTTAGATTTATGATCTTCACATTAGCCACATTCAGCCTACACTCTTAGGCTAACTTCAAAATGCACTGCATTTCTCAAAAATACAAAAAAAATATTTCTCAATTCCTCAAATCCATATTTATTCATTTCATGCATTTGCCAATTCCAATTCCAAGTCAAAGAAATCAAATTCTTCAAATTTTCCTAAGTCTTATAGCAAAATCGATTTTCCCAAAGACATTGAATTTCAAAGGATATTTCAAGTATTTCCCAAGTTCCAAATTCAAATTTTCTAAGTTAGAATTTCAATTTCCAAGTTTGAATTCAGAGAAACCAAGTCTCTCAGAATCGATTTTCACCAAATGTCAAGGATTCCTCAAAATCGATTTTTATTTCTTTCAGAAGTATATTTGAAATCCCAATTCACGATTTTCCAAGATTTACATTTTATATTTCAATCATTCAAAGCAAACATCATGTTTTCAAAATGTGCATTTTCTGAAAATTCATAGCACATGCCTGATTCTATGTGCATTTAGAAATCAAAATATGATTTAGACAAGTTGAATAGAGTAGAGCATAAGATTGATCCTTGGTTCAATTACCCCTGTTAAAGGTGGCAGGAACGGTTGAACCTCGTACCGACAGGCGAGTCCCATTCTTCGGAATAATCCCGCATTTTAAAAACGAAGGCGAGTTATTTTCAAAATCTTTTTTAAAGGTCAGTTTGATTTGCAAAAGGAAAATTTTGCGATGATAACACTTGGTTTTATTATTCTTTTTCCTTATTTTCGACATGTTGGCTGCTCGACCACCCCTTTTTAGCTCTTACTTATGCTGCTGGGAAGAGCATCCGACTTGGTCCAGTGGACCAGACCTCTTGACCATCCAGTTTTCGCCCTAACCGGAGCTGGACGCCATGCAGGTAGTCCGCGCGCCCAGTATAAGCCTCGATGAGTTATCTTATTTTTTTTTATGTTGGAGGTAAGTGTGGTAGTATCATGTTCTTTTTTCTTCCTTTTTGTCTTGGACCGTAGCCAGTCTGAACCAAGGTTTAGACCTGATGGATTGTCAGCCTGGGCGTGGCACAAGGTGCCAGCCGTCCAACCCCTTTCGTGGGAGCCGGATGGAGTCTAGTGGTGCCGAGCACCCAGGCCCTTTTCAGTTGGCCATTCTGGGTTGCATGTAGGTCCGAACCGAATGGTTCAGACCTGTGCATGTATGGGGAACCAGGCCGGCACCGGGTGCCAGCCATGGTTCTGTTTTAGGACAGGTCGTGTGCCAGCCGCATGGTGCTGGGCACCCGGGTCCCTCGAGCTGATCCCCTTCGGGTCCGGGTCAGAACCAGAGAGAGAAGTGTTCAGACCCACTGCTGGCCTACCACAGCCTGGTCTCATAGACCAGACCGACTGGGCCCAGTTTTTGGGCTCAACCCGCAGGCTTAGCCACGGTTGTCTTTGCCGGGGCTGGAAACAGCCCAACCAAAACCCTTGACAGGTAGGGTCCGGTTCCTGAGTCGGTACAGACCTCGATGGTAGGTCCGACAGTCTGGTCCGTAGGACCAGACCACCCTTAGCTAGAGCTTGTTGGCACGAGTGCGGGTGGACTTTCGTTTCGCCACACTCGCGGCCCCGCTACACCATCATTTATGGCTGATAGCAGGTTACCCTATCAACAGTAGCTCGCACCTACTTCGAGTCGAACCCGATTAGGTTCAAACCAGCCTTTGTATTGCCCTGCACCCTCCTCGCACTTCGATTAGGTTCGGCATGAGTGCATGCCTTGGGATGCACCGGGTTCGAGTAAGCTTTTCATATATATATATATATATATATATATATATATATATATATATATATATATATATATATATATATAAATGGGATTGTATATATATATATATGTATATAAGTATACATATAGGTATGTGCCTCGCCAAGTATGTTTGAAAGGGTTGATATATATATGTACACATGAATATATGTAAGGGTATTAAAACTTATGACTCTCGTGTCCCGTTCAAGCATTTTTCTCAGATGATTCCATACTCCGAGCTCAGTATGAATTCCATAGCATTGTCCTACGTTCGTTTTGGACAAACGGTTTGTTTAGGGTCCGCGGGCGCGGCACCCCGAACCGTGGTAATGCCAATGTTATTCCCATTAGATGGGTTAAGTTCAGAAATCATCTTCGACACGTAAGTGTGTCGTACTGCGTAAGGAAAATCTTTATACCTTGATTTATGTGCAACTACTTAGTTAAGTATACAGACGAACACTATTGCAAACCCGCATACTTGGAAACTACGTTGAATCACAAGCATTGTTTCATTGTCTTTGTTTCGGGTCCGCAGGCGCGGCACCCCACACCGTGGGAATGGCTAATGTGGTTTCCATAAGTCGGGTATATCCCAGATTTCACCATAAACATGTAAGTGTGTCAACCACGTATGAAAGCATAGTTGAATGCAATATTCACACTGAAGTATGCAAGTTAATCATTTCATATTATGCAACTGCCTCTGTTGTTTATGCTTGTGCAAAAGATAGAAACATACACTTCGCACTTGGCACATCCTGACACTGTTACTGAGTAGTGCATACCTTGAAAAGGTACATTGCTTGAGGCATTAGTAAGTGTACCACGTGCACTTACTACAAGAAAGAAAAGAATAAAGATAGGGTATGAATAATGAAATGACTTGTTATGGGCTCAGTTGGAGTCCTTGGGCAATGACCCTTGCTTAAAGAGATGAACTCTTGTGTGATATACCCTAAACAGAAATAAATCAATAAGATGTTTCGACTACTTTCACGAGCAGTGTGCTCCGTTGGCCGCGTGAGGCTGAGCACGTGAATGGGCAGGCCAAGTCCTCGTTTTGCGTACCCTGCGGGGACCACGAGGCAAATTCCTCGTGAGAGGTGTGTTGAACATGAGCCTTAAGAAAGATAAACCTGCTTCGCTCCATTCACAAAATGGTTCACCTCGGGAGAGGGTGGATGGTACAACCCTGAGTGACTTGTCGTTACTACGACACGTGTTTGACAAGAGCTGTAGCGTCCTTTGGCCTCCAGTCACTCAGAGTCAGGGAGATCGAGGTTGCCTTTTTAGGACCTCACTACTGCAGTAGTATGGATTGCAATCCTTGCCTATACGAGTGTTTTCTCCTAGCTGTGTGCTGCTCGCATAAGGTCGACTCGGTCTGTAGCTTCCCCGATTACCACACTAGAATTTAAATAACAGACGTCGGGTGCATGTCTCACAGAATGCGAGGTTCCTTCGCGTACCCGAAGGAGTAATCAGAAGAACTTAAGAACTAACCAAACAGCTGACTTAAAGTAGTTGCTGCTTTACTTGTGTTGTAGACTTACTTTAGTTGTTACAGTCATTTCAGTTTGTTACCTTAGTTACTTGCTGCTCAGTTCGCTTATACTTCAGTTCGTTGCTTCAGCTACTTGTTTTCCTGTTGACTAGTACTTGTCACTTCACACTTACCAGACACAGGCACTTACACTTGTCAGCTTGTTTCCTGCTTTCATGTGTACTTGATATATATACACATTGCTTGTGGTTGTTTCTTCACCACCTTGAAAAAGGATTGACCCCGTTTTATGGGGATGTAGGTGATGAACAGGCTTAGTGCGGATGCAATGATACACGATGGAGAATCTGAGGACCCACACACTTGACCTGCAGATCTTGTACCTGGTGGTTTTGGGGTTTTTGGTTGTTGTTGGGATGTATTCCCTATTTTGTACCTTTTGTACTTATAAGTTGTAAACTCTTTAAAACTGTTGGGGTGTTTCTCCTTTTTACTTCATAGTTACACTTTTGTGGCGGACGCCCAGACTTGCGGCTTGTTGTTTTCCCACGTTTGCTTCCGCTAGTTTCCTACTTAAACCTTTCAAAAAAAAAAATCATGGAAATCCCAAGTTTTTCAAAGGTCGGGGTTTGGGGCGCCACATCGAGTCATCACAGAATTTGTGACAATTGCGTTGTTACTCCGTGGGGAGGAATAAACAACTGAAAATACGAAGAATGAATGCAATTTTGAAAAAGGGTATTGTAAACACCCCAAATTTTCACCCTCATCCAGTGTTTGTCCATTTCATATGTAATTGCATATCACGGCATACATTTTTGCATATCATTTCATCGCATTGCATGTCATTACATCTCATTTTCGAGATCCAGCACTCCTGTTTTCAAAACCTTCAATCCAGATTTGAGTTTTTAAAACTTTTTCTTTCAAAAATCAATTTCAAAACCTGGGTTTTTATTCAACATTCTGTCATTTTCCAACCCCCGGGACCTTACATTTCGAAATGTTTTCTCCGAAAACAATCTGGATTCATTTCAAACTCAATTTCAATTGATTTCAATTCTCAGATGAGACCCATTTAGGTGGTGTCACTTCTGGATTCCTTTACTTATCAAAAATCTCAAAAATTTTAGAGTCCTAGTTGGATTAGGACTCTTTTTCCAGAGTTCAGTTGGATCAGGACTCTTCTTCAGAGTTTTAATTGGATTGGGACTCTAATCTTTTACAACTATTTTATCCATTTTCAATCAAATCTTTCAAAATCCTTCAAAATGAGTCAGAAACTCAGAATTTTAATCAAAACAGGACTCTGTTCAGAGAGTCCTAGTTGGATCAGGACTCTGATCCTGATTTCAATTTTGAGAGAATCTTTCAGAAATCTTTCAGAAATCTTTCAATCTACCAAAACTATTACACTTTTATCAAAGAATTTCAAAATTCTGAGGTTTTATCTCAAATTCCTGATCAAATTAGGACACTACCCCAGAGTCCTGATCGAAGCAGGACTCTATCCAAAATTGGTTTTCATACTTCATTTTCACTGATTTTCAAAAGCTTTGCTTAAATTTCATCATTTGCTTATCAGAAAGCCAAAATTCTTAGAGTTCTGATTGAATCAGGACTCTTTCTGAGAGTCCTAATCAGATCAGGACTCTGAACCAAAACTTCAATTTCATCTTGTTTTTAACTGTTTTTTAAAATCCTCCCATTTGTTTTCTCAGAAAATCCAAAATCTGAGAGTCCTAGTTCAATCAGGACTCTGTCCTCAGAGTCTCAGTTGAATCAGAACTCTGTCTTATTTCAATATTTGTTATTGTTTTCACTGCTTTCACAAGTTCTTTCATTTGTTTTTCAGAAAAATACCAAAAAAATCTAGAGTTTCAGTTCGATCAGGACTCTGTCCTGGAGTCCTAGTCCAGTCAGGAGTCTGTTTTGAAGTTTGTTTTTATTCCATTTTCATTTATTTCCATTTGTTTTCGAAAGTTAGGTCATTTTGTAGAGTCCAGTTAATTCAGGACTCTATTTCAGAGTTCTGATTGAGTTAGGAGTCTAACCCTGACAGTATTTTCTGACTTATTTCATCATTTTTTATTAAATCTTTTCAAAAACTCCTTCATTTGGCTTTTAAAAACCAAAATCAAAGAGTCCTATAAATCCAGGACTCTAGCCCAGAGTTCCAGTTTGCTTAGAACTCTATTTTCAAAACTTTGAATTTCAACTGTTGATTTTAACCTTTTTTTTTAAAGCCATTTTTAGTATTTATTTCAAGTTTTTCAAAACTTCGATGTGGGGCCCACCCCGTTGGTGCCGTATCTAGAGGAGTTCTGACTCAGTCAAGACTCTATGCTATTTCAAAACTTTTGATTTCAAGACTACTTTTGAATCTCTTTTGAAAATCCTCTCATTTTCAAGTTTTAAGATAGTTTTTGAAAATTCAAGAGGGGCCCACTCAGGGTGGCGCCACATTTGAAGAAGTCAAGGTTAGACTAGGGTTAGTCAGTGTCTTGGTTAGTGTTAGGGGTTTAGAAGAGTTAATATCATTTTGAAAACCCATTTTGAAGTTTAGTTTTTAAAACTAGTGTTTTTAAAGGTTTTTAAAAAACCAAATGTGAAAGATGCCAAGTGGCATCACATTTGGGGGTTTTCTAGGTTTAGTTAGGGGCTAATTAGGGATTAATTAGAGTCCCACTTAGGCTATAATTCTCCAAAAAATTGTTGCCCTTAGTGGATTTATTAGAAAGAGTCCTGAAAAAATGAAAAACCTCTTAATTAACCCTAATTAAGTGACTTTTTGAAAATCTATAAATAGGGGACCTAAAGGGGGTCAAAGAGGGCTCTTTTTCTCTCAAATTTTCGTGACTCTCTCTCTCCTTTCCAGCATCTCCACCTTCCTCCATTGAAGCTGCAAGCACCAAGGTAATATTTTTAATATTTTTTTGTTTTATTCAATACTTTTTCATGTTTTAAATCACTTTTAGCCATTGGTGCCATCCCCTTCATGGATTTAACCATGGATTTCATCCAAGAACCCCAAAATCGACCCAAGAAGATGATCTAACTCAGTTTGAGGGTGATTTCAAGGATTCTAATCCATTAGAATCGATAAGAGGTACGTTTTTCATGTTCTTAACCGACGAAACGTGAGATTTACCCGTTAAATGGGTTAAATCCATGATTTCAAAGGTGAAAGCAAATTTCAGCCATGGATTCCCTGTATTTTATTTATTTCTTTGCTTATTCATGTTTATTACACGCTTTCCATCATAGAAATCAATTTTATTTTACTGTTTTGGTATTTTCTTTATTGTTTTCATTGATTAATGCATGCTTTATTGGGTTTTATCAAATTTCTGTGTGTTTTTAGTTTAGAACAGAAAAGAGCATGTTGTTTCGGATTCAAATCCTTGTTGTTTATTTCTGAATTTTTTATATGTGATGCATGCATATGTGATTAAACTACTGTAAAAAAATCAGAGATTTTGGACTTCGGGAACCCTGTCAAAAAAATCATACATCAAACCGGGTTTTTAAAGCTTTAAAATCATGGTTAAAATCAAGAAGGTAACTTGCTGTGATGATATTTCTCTCATCTTATATTCGATTTTAGATCTGTAAAGTGCTATGGATTCACATTAAGTAGATAGGTCTGCTGTGAAATTTTTGGATTTTTTTATCACTGTTTAGTATTTTTCCCCTTTCAGAGAATCTGTTTTTAAATTTAAAACTCGTTAGGGTTTACCAAAACCCTAATCAGACTTGTGTTAGTCATAAATCCCAAACCACAGATCCGATTTTAGATCTGTATAAAGTGAGTATTGTTATTTTTCTGTCTACTATTCACCACTAAAATTTCAGAGATGTTTGTTTAGGATTGTTATTTATTTATGTATTTTCAATCTGAAGTATCCGTTTTAATCCCTGTTAAAAGTGATATATTTTAGCTCAGATTGCCGGAAGGGTTTCTCCCTAACCGGAGATGCTTTTTCCAATCTGTAAATTGGAAAATCTTTGTTTTACTTTCTAGTTAGTCTCTGTAAAATTTCATAAATTTCCATGGAGATTTGACCCCTGGTTCAGGTCTTGGATTGAAACTGGTTGGTGAATTAGGTCAAAAATAGCATATTTTTAGGGTTTAATACAATTTTTGGATTAATTTAATGTCAAAAAATTATTTTTATGATTCCAATTCGACATTAGGGTTATAACAAGTGCAGATACCAATTTTTATGGATTTTAGAATCCATTTGATGGCTGAATCAAGCAAATTGCAAAACCGGGTTCCTGAAAGATCCAAAAACACTGCAAAAATCACAAAATTTGTGATATTCATGGATTTTCGTGCATAAGCATATATTTTTAGGGTTTAATCATGTTCATAATCATATTAGGATGCTTTAGGTTTAATTTTGTGCTCATTTGATTTCATTTAGTGCATAAAACCTAAGTTTTTACCAAAATCTCTTTCTAAAAACCCTGATTTCAAGGCCATAGTCTTGCTATCGGGGGCAATTTGGTCATTTGACCTAAATTTCGAAATCCCTAACCCTAATTTCATATTTTTAATCATGTCATAGCATATTTGGTTTGAGTTTATTCCATTCAAATTTCAAAACTTGCATTTTATCAAAATATCTTTCTAAAAACCCTAATTTCAAGGCCATAGTCTTGTTATTAGGGGTATTTTGGTCATTTTGACCCCAATTTCGAAATTTCATATTTTACCTTTATTATTTCTTCATATTTTATCATTTTGATTTAAGGGAATCATGGCAAAAAGGCTTATATCTAGCAAAATCCAACAATTTCCTGATATTGTTGGATAAATCTAGAAAAGCCAACATATTTTCATTAACCAAGTTTTCTAGTTTTGCAGGTACATTGAAGACTTTATTTTTCATGTATTTAAATTTCAATAGTGATGTAACTTGTAATTAAACTTTGGAATAAGAATTTACATTTCCTGCTTAGCCTAGGCAGCATTGCATATAGTTTATTTTTTTAATAATGTTAATGTGTGATGGATGATGATTCATGCATATTTTTATAAATTCACCATGGTCTACACGAATGGAACATACACTAGCTTTTATGAAGTTTATAAACTTGGTGGAATTCGTATTTATGGCCATAGTCAGAATATGAATGATACTTAGATTGATGATCTTCACATTAGCCACATTCAGCCTACACTCTTAGGCTAACTTCAAAATGCACTGCATTTCTCAAAAATACAAAAAGTATTTCTCAATTCCTCAAATCCATATTCATTCATTTCATGCATTTTCCAATTCCAATCTCAATTCAAAGAAGTTCATTTTTTCAAAATCCCCTAAGTCTTATAGCAAAATCGATTTTCCCAAAAGCATTGAATTTCAAAGAATATTTCAAGTGTTTTTCAAGTTCATAAACTCAATTTTCCAAGTTATGCAGTCAATTTCAAAGTTTGAAGTTAGAGAAATCAAAATTTTTCTAAGTCTTATTCAAAAATCGGTTTGCCAATGATATTTCAAGTATTTCCCAAATTCCGAATTCAAATTCCCTAAGTTAGAATTTCAATTTCAAAGTTTGAATTCAAAGAATTTCATTTTCTCAAAATTTTCTAAGTCATATGGAGAAATCGATTTTCTCAGAATATGAAAATCTCAAAGTATGTTTCAAGTATTTCTCAAGTTCAAAATTCGAAATTTCAAGTTATATTTTCAAGTTCAAAGTTTGAATTCAGAGAAACCAAGTTTCTCAGAATCGATTTTCACCAAATGTCAAGGATTCCTCAAAATCGATTTTTATTTCTCTCAGAAGTATATTTCAAATCCCAATTCACGATTTTCCAATATTTACATTTTCTAAATATTTCAATCATTCAAAGCAAACATCATGTTTTCAAAATGTGCATTTTCTGAAAATTCATAGCACATGCCTGATTCTTTGTGCATTTAGAAATTAGAATATGATTTAGACAAGTTGAATAGAGTAGAGCATAAGATTGATCCTTGGTTCAATTACCCCTGTTAAAGGTGGCAGGAACGGTTGAACCTCGTACCGACAGGCGAGTCCCATTCTACGGAATTTTCTCGCATTTTAAAAACGGAGGCGAGTTATTTTTAAAATCTTTTTCAAAGGTCAGTTTGATTCGCAAAAGTAAAAATTTTGCGATGATCACAGGTTTGGCGACCGAGATGGGACCTGTCTTTGCCTGATCAATTTAATGCTCTACTTAGTTCAAATTGTCAAAATCGATTTCCATGGAATATCAGCTTTTAATTTATGCTATCATGTGAACCTAGGAGCCTAGACTTGAACCCAGCTGACATGGAATGCATATACACTAGGTATGGTTTGGTAGGACCATATTGAGGAGAATTATTCATGCTCACATAGACTTAGGTCTAATACAACACTCCTCAATTTAGGAATTGTATGAAAACAATGTTTGCTTCTTCAAATATTTCAAAATTCTATCTCTTTAGGTTTTAGAGCCTTCTGATTTGATTGCATGTGCTCATGTTTTCAAAAATCACCCCACCTATATTGTCCCGGTCTTCACGTTGTTGGGCTCTCTTCTAGAACCATAGTTCGGGACAGAGCCTCACAACTGGGCCACCTATTTGGGTGAAAACCCCCCTGCCACGTACCAAGGGCCATAGTCCAACGTATATCGGCAGGTGCTCAAGGATGTTGGAAAACTTGAACCTAGAACCGGAGAAATTGATTTTATGCCACGTACATCGAGCCTTGGCTTGAGTATATAGGCATAACTGGATTGGATACAGATGATCTGAGCCTTAGAGTTAGGATTAAGGTCCCACAGCCATTTCAAAATTTGTGCATCTAGAGTCAACTTTTAGGGAATGTTGTTTGTGCATACTTGTTTATGCAGAATTTGATTGAATATGTTATTTCCTTTTTATTTTCCATATTTTTCCCAATTTTTCTAAAATACTGGACGATTTTCTCAAAATTCCCCAATCCATGTCCATGTACTGTCCATGTTTTAAACCTTGGACGATTTTCCAAATACTTCATTCTCCATTTATTTCTTCATATTTCATCAAACCGTGGACGATTTTCCAAATTTCCCTTAATTTCCTTCAAAACTCCAGGTGATTTCCCATCTTTCCTATCTTCTGGATCTCGAATTTCCTGCTTTATTTTTATCCTGCCTGCATTTTCCTCAAAATTCTTGTATTTTCCAAGTCTTATTCCAATTTCCATGTCTTCCAGTCCGATGGCCTCCAGTCAGCTTGATTTAGTCTTCCCTGAGGGTCACATCTCCTACGAGGTGCGACAAAGTCTTCCTGAACATCGAGTCCTCAGCACCGGATCCTTCTTTCCCCGGTGGTACTATTCATGGTTCAAGAACTTCTCTCGTATGTTTTCGGACCATCTGGACGAGTGTGGATTGGAACTGGCGTCCGCAGTGGGAAAGCAGACAGTCAACGGCAACTTGATTCATGCACTAGCAAAGCGGTGGAATCCGAGCACTTCTACCTTCTGGTTCTCGTGGGGCGAGATGACAGTATTGATGGATGAATTTTCAGAGATTATGGGATTGCCCGAGCCAGCCGGTCAGCCTGGAGATCCATTGGAGAAACAATTTTTGATTAATGTCAAGGGTCTGGACCCTAAAGATGCCTTAGCTCGCATGACGGGATGCAAGTCTTGGCCTTTGATTGAAGAAGATGGAAATGAATATGTGGACCTGCTCGAAATCTACAGACAGTATGGGATATTCATAGAAGTCAGCTCGTTGTTCAAGACAGCTCAAGAAAGAATTCAGCATGCGATGGTTCTGTGCACGGTGGGATTAGCTTTCTTTCACGATGGACGGAATTACATGGATATCAGAATAGTTCAGCTTCTAAGGAGATGGGGAAGTCGACAGACCAGCCGCCTCTCGATAGCCATGGCCGCACTCACCTTTCTATACCGAGGGTTGACTCGTTTCGCACTCGGAGAATCAATTCTAGTCGAAGGGTGCACCTACGCATTGCAATCTTGGTTCCTCCGGCATGTACCAGCCCGAGCCAGTTCATTCAGATACAATGGTGAAAAGCTTCTTCCAGTTGCGCGATACCAGTTCCTGATCGACAACGTTCAGGAGGAAGAAGTCGTATGGGACTACTTTGATCGTCAAGAATCACCTCCTAGATATACCTACGCTTATGGCAAGCGATTCAGGCTACTTGGCCCATTTTTCTGCGCATACTATCATCCAGAGTGGTGTGTCAGGCAGTTCTCTCAGAGGCAGAAGCGCGTAGAGATTCGTCCACTAGCCGGGGTTCTGCCAGAATTCAATCTCGCATCAGATCAGTGGTCCGGAGCATACCATTCTGCCAGATATGGCTGGGATTCCTTTGTCAGTCTTACTATTTTTCCTGGTCCTCGTGTATCTTCTGATTATCCGGAGTGGTGGAAAATTGTCTGTCCCCCTCCCCTCTGTCAAGTGTATTATTGATAAAATCATGTTTTTCCCCTCAATAAAAATTCCTTTATTTTACATTTCACTTTGGTTTGACGACCTCGCCTAGGTAACAAGGCATACCTTCAGTTGTTTATCTTGCAAATAATAGCAACACAATTGTCGTAATCCCAGCGACGACTCAATCCCTAGTAATGGGATATTATTTCAATTGTCTACCAAAATTCTCAACAAATATTTTCCTCCAAACCAAATTTCCTTCAGAAGCCTAACCATCAGTTTTGCCCTGCAGAGAGCATCAGCAACATCCAAGAGAACATTTGTGATACCCGATGGTTCATACAAGATCCAGAAAGAAAACCACATCAGTTGAAGGCATCGCGTACTCAGTCGCATCAGAAGAGGAAATGGACTCACCCCGTAGTCAGGGTCAGCAAGCAGAGGATGACATGGATCCCCAAATGTACGTCATGTTCAAAAAAATGATGACCAAGATGCTGGCAGAGCAAGCTGAGGCCAGTACTGAGCAAATTCATACCAAACAGAAGGATAGGGATCACACAACAAAGAATGTGAAAATCATTAAAAAGCAGAATCGCCATGAGGAAATGTCTGATGAGTCAGAATCAGCAGATGATACTGACAAAGAGTATGAAAACAAGCGAGAATTCAAAAGGTCGACTCAGGGGTAGGGGTCGGCCTACAAATCCAAGAATCAGTCTGTTGACGACCCTACGCAGTCACAACTGAAAGATGTGATGAAGATGGTTAAGGATCTTCAAGCTCGTGACAAGGGCAAAAGAGTCTTTACAAGTGAAGACTTCTATGATGCACTGGATGGGGATGATGATCTCGATAACCTCCCCAAGAAATTCATTAAGTTTGATGGTTCGGGTGACCCAAAGTCACACCTCGCCCTTTTCTTTGCAGAGTGTTCCAAGTTCAGGAGGAATAACCGAGCCTTATTTCTTTGTTTCCCTCGCAGTCTGGAGGGTATTGCAGCAAAATGGTATTCAGAGCATATTAATCCCATAGAGCTGAAAGAGTTTGATAAAGTGGTCAATTTGTTTATTGAGCGCTTTTTATTCAATGTTGAAGCACTCCCGACTCTCAGTCATCTCTGTAGTCTGAGGCAGAAGGAAAACGAGAAGGCCAGGGATTTCATTCACAGATGGAGATCCGCTTGCAATAAGATGCGTGAGCCAATAGCAGAAGGACACGCACTATCTTTGATCCTGAGCAACTTCTCGCAACCCATGAGGGGACTGATTTCTACATCTCCATCGAAGAGCTTCATAGAACTGACAGAACGAGCTGAATGGATTGAGTTGAGTATGGAAAATGGATCTTATGAAGGTTTCATATTCACCAAAAGCAGCAGTCAGCAGGAATCTAACAAGAAAACCCATTTTACCTACTCTACCAGCAACAACAAGAACCATTATAAGGGAAATGTGAAAGATCACAGCTCTGGCCCAGGGGGACCAAACCCCAACAAAAATGAGCAAAAAGGTGAGTCGATTCCCCAGTATGATAAGCAACCTCAGCGATCTTTTGAGCAAGGGTCGAGACCTCAAGAAAAGTCGAAGCACGACAACTGGAGTTTTAAACGTGACTTTACTCCCCTAGATCAACCGCGTGAAGAAATCCTTGAATATATGTTGGCCAAAGAGATGATTAAGCTCCCAAGAGTCGATGATCCTCCTATCACTAGGGGAAGATTTAAAGATCAATTCTGCAAGTTTCATCGGGCAAGGGGCATGATACCGAGTACTGTTTTGTTCTCAGGAATATTATTCAAGACTATATCGATAAAAATATCCTTGTGGAAGGCAAAGAAGAAGATAAAGCAACCAGCTCATCAGCCCCTTAAGAGCGACAAGGCCATCACTCTTTCATTCTTGCATTTTGCTTTCGTCATTTTGTATGGATGGCATGGTCTCATCTCTTTCATCAATAAAATTATCAATCTTCCTCATAGTTTGGCATCATCTTTTGTATTTCTCCTTCTTTACAAAATGTCTTTTTACAAGGAGTAACCTCTTTCAGAGTGTCTCCCGAATTCATCAAGAAGCACATCGTCAATCTTTCCACTGTTATCTTCAGAGAACATTCCTCAAATATCAATTATTTATCCTTTCATCCAATATCTTACTCCCCCATTACACTGGGGCATTATTTTAAAAATTGTCTTCAAAACATCCTGTATGCAGGAAGGTACAAGCAAATCTCTCATTTTGCACACATGTGTACTCATTTACATCATTTTGCATTTGCATGCATTCATTTGCATTTTTGCATACATCAACTTGCATCAATCCAATACCCATTTAGGATAAGGGATGAATTCTGAGACTCGTGGCATTTGTCTAGGTCAGCGTGAGGGTAAAAGATTGAAAATCTCACATTACAATCATCAAGCGCTTTCTAAACACCAACCTTTTTCAAGTTCATCCTGCGGGCCGAGTTTTTATCAAAACCATTTTTACCGGTCAACCTTCGGGTGAAGCCTACTTCTTAAATCCAGTTTTCACTGGTCGAACTTCCTAAATCCAGTTTTCACTGGTCGAACTTCCTAAATCCGGTTTTTACTGGTCGAACTTCTTGAATCCAGTTTTTACTGGTCGAACTTCCTAAATCCAGTTTTCACTGGTCGAACTTCCTAAATCCGGTTTTTACTGGTCGAACTTCTTGAATCCAGTTTTTACTGGTCGAACTTCCTAAATCCAGTTTTCACTGGTCGAACTTCCTAAATCCGGTTTTTACTGGTCGAACTTCCTGAATCCAGTTTTCACTGGTCGAACTTCCTAAATCCGGTTTTTACTGGTCGAACTTCCTAAATCCGGTTTTTACTGGTCGAACTTCTTGAATCCAGTTTTCACTGGTCGAACTTCCTAAATCCGGTTTTTACTGGTCGAACTTCCTAAATCCGGTTTTTACTGGTCGAACTTCTTAAATCCAGTTTTCACTGGTCGAACTTCCTGAATCCAGTTTTCACTAGTCGAACTTACTGAATCTGTTTTTACTGGTCGAACCCTCTAAATTCAGTATTCACTAGTCAGACTTTTTCAAAGCCCAGCGTTCGTGCGGGTACTTTTTTTTAAATCCAGTGCTCATGCTGGTATCCTTCCAAAATCCAGTGCTCGTACTGGTAGCCTTTTAAAGTCCAGTGCTCGAACTGGTATCCTTTAAAAATCCAGTGCTCGTACTGGTAATCTTTCAAAATCCAGTGCTCGTACTGGTAATCTTTCAAAATCCAGTGCTCGTACTGGTAATCTTCCAAAATCCAGCACTCGTACTGGTAATCTTCCAAAACCCGGTATTCGTACTGGTAATTTTTCAAAACATAATGCTTGTATTGGCACATTTTCAAAATCCGATGTTTGCACTGGTACACTTTAAAATTCAGTGTCCACTAATTTAGTTTTCCTTTGGGATTCGAGTTCCAACTCGAATTTCCTTTCCTTATAATTGATCTAGTTTTCCGTCAGGAATTCGAGTTCCGACTCGAATTTCTTTTTCATTCTAACCGGTTTAGTTTTCCTTTGAGATTCGAGTTCCGACTCGAATTTCCTTTCCTTCCACACCGGTTTAAGTTTGCCTTTGGGATTCGAGTTTCGACTCGAATCTTCTTTCCTTCTGGTTAACCTAGTTTTCCTTTGAGATTCGAGTTCCGACTCGAATTTCCTTTCCTTCCACACCGGTTTAAGTTTGCCTTTGGGATTCGAGTTTCGACTCGAATCTTCTTTCCTTTTGGTTAACATAGTTTTCCTTCAGGAATTCGAGCTCCGACTCGAATTTCTTTTCCTTCTAACCGGTTTAGTTTTCCTTTGGGATTCGAGTTCTGACTCGAATTTCCATTCCATTTAATCGATCGAGTTTTCCTTCAGGAATTTGAGTTTCGACACGAATTTCTTTTCCTTCCAACCGGTCTAGTTTTCCTTCAGGATCCGAGTTCCGACTCGAATCTTCTTTCCTTCTAGTTAATCTAGTTTCCTTCGGGATTCGGGTTCTGACTCGAATTTCTTCTCCTTCCAAATTGATCTACCTTTCCTTCAGGATTCGAGTTCCGACTTGGATTTCTTTTCCTTCCAGAATGGACTTGGTTTTCCTTCAAAGATTCGGGTTCCGACTCGAGTTTTCTTTTCCTTCAGAGTTGGTCTAGAAAATCCAAGTTCCGACTTGAATTTTCTTTCAAATCCAATTCGCTTAGTTTTCCTTTACAAGTTTGAACTTCTACTCAAACTATCTTGCGAATGGTCTAGAAGATCTGAGTTCCGACTCGAATTGTCTTTCAAAATCCAATTCATCTAGTTTTCCTTGAAGAATTGAATTCCGATTCGAATCTTCCCTCAAAAACCCAGTTTAGCATCTGGTCCAGTCAAAGCTCACAAGTTGGAATCATTCCTTCTTAAGCTATGATCCTTATGTTGAATTCCTATGGAATTGATAGTTCGTAGGTCGAACCCCTACGGGACCAATGCCGTTCTCAATTGAACCAATGTCGTTCTTAGGCTGAATCCCTATAGAACCCATGTTATTCTCGGTAAACCAATTCACAATTTCGACCTTCGGGTCAATCAATTCCCAATTTTCAATTATCAATTTCCAATGTCCAATTTCAAAATTCCAATTGGTGTCTTCTTGCAATCGTTGTAAATTTTGAAAAGATTTTTATATGAAAAGCATGTGAAAACCAGACATCAAATAATAAAAACCGGTTCTCACTAATGGATGAGACCGGGTCGAACTCAGGGAACGGGAATATATCGTATTCAAGTACACAAGTCTAAACTAATCTTTATTGCCGAATTATGGAAATGTAAAATGTTCAGAAAAGTAAACACAACTAGCTATTACAACAAATGAATACCCTTCGCAGAGGGCATAAAGTGCAATATTTACAAACCCAATTAAAATTCCTAATTCTAAAAATAAAAGCAAACAGACTTTATTCTTCGTACTTCGTGTCACGTAATCGCTTCCACTCCACTCCTGTGCTATCCTGCACAATTCAAAGGAACACGAGCAGTACCAGAAATAGAAGTAAAAACAATATTAAACTAGCTAAATGCTAAGAACATTGAAATATAGCATCAAAAGAAACTAATGACCATTAAAACTATATTAAACTAATGTTAATTAACTGAGTAATTCTAAAACTAAGAGTAATATAAAAGACAACTAAGCAATTTTCACAAAATAGAGAATTCAATTAACTGACCAAATTAACAACACAGACAATTCAATCAACAACTATTACCTAATTAGCATAGGGAAATGCAATATCAAAAATACAGAAACTTAACTATATACTAAAAAATGAATTGAAATGTATTAAAAAATTAGACAATGCATGTAATGAAATAACAAGAGATTCAATAAAATGAAAAAACAAACAGAATTAGAAATGAAAGAGACAGGAATTAAAAAAAACAAAACAGGAAAATGACTGAATAATAAAAGAAACACAGAAATTTAATGCAATGAAAAGTATTGTAAAATTACTGAAAATTCAAGAAAAACAACATATGAAATGGAAACTGGAGAACAAGGAATCGGTTTCAAAAACTGAATTGTAAAACAGAATTTAAATCTACGATACTACAGATTATACTGGAAATACACTTGCAGATCTAAACTAAAAAATTAAAACAGGAAATGAGATGATCTAAACAACTACGATGAAATCTAAAAGATATACAAGGAAATCAAGAAATGAAAAATCAAAGAATGAATAAAACCAGAAAAAAAATTCATGAGACAATGGAATCAAACAAAGAATTGCTGAAATGAAAACATGAAAAAAATTTGCATAATAGAAATTGAGATCAATCTAATGTATACTATAGCAAAAATGCAGCATAAACAAGCTAAAAACAACAAAGAATTTGAAAAAAAAAATTGAAACTCACACAGATTGCATACAGAAAATCACAGAAAAAAAATGCACGATATAACAGAATTTGTTGCAGAAAAAAAACAAATTTGCTGAATCAAGACAAATCAAAAACCGACAGATGAGAAAAACACCAGGAAAGAAGAAATTGAATCTGATGCATATATTTTTTTCATTTTTCTTTGCTGTAAACAAAAATCAAATGATCTATTTATTTATTATATTTTTTTCGTTTTTTTTTCTGTAAACAATGGTAAACAAGAACGATTGAAAAGAAAGAAAGATGAGGATGAAGGTGAGGAACCGAAGATCGGAGGAAGAAGAAGAAGAAGACTGACTTACCGGAAAAAGATGTGGCTTCCACTTCAGGCGCCGCAATCGACTGGAAAATTCCTTGCTACCAGATGAGGATGATCGGCTGCTGCTGCTGCTGGAAAAAGAAGAAGAAGAAGAAGAAGAAGAAGAAGAAGAAGAAGAAGAAGAAGAAGAAGAAGAAGAAGATGAGGGAATCCGGCAATTAGGAAAAACAGAAGGAAGATGGGAAAATCAGAGGGGGAAAAGCATTCTGGCGCACAAAATTGGAGCCCCCTCCGATCTGTTGTACGCCCCTTTTTAAAAGGGTTTACACCGGTTGGAACCGGTTTGAAACAACCCCTTTTTATTTTCAAAACTTCCAAACCGGTTCCAACCGGTTTGGTTTTTACTTTCTTCTTTTTATAAATACAAACCGGTTCCACCCGGTTTGTATATTTATTTTTTTTATTTTTATTTTTTATTATTTTTATTTTTATTCTTTTCAAAAGTAAAGAAAACTGTGAAAATTTTCAAAAACAAAACTCTTTATAAAAGAACTTCAAAACTAATCTACTATATTTTTTCTTTTCTTTTCTAAAAAAAAACACAACACTTAAAATGAATAAAACTATTTTTCTAATTTTTTTTCTTTTTAATAAAAACTAAAACCAACTAAAACTAAAAATAGGCATAAGAATGTAAAATAAAACTATTTTTTTATTCATTTTCTAATTTTAAATTATTTTAGCACATTTACTCAAAAACTAACATAAAATTGGGTTTTTGAAACATTATTTCATAAAATCATGCATATTTAAATGTTAATAAACCCTGAATTATATGCATGATCAAATACCCCCATGCTTATGTTTTGCTAGTCCTCGAGCAAACTAGAAAAATGCAAGAAATCAAACTATCACCTAACTCACTTTCGTAGGAATCACGGTTGCATTTAGCTCATGCAACAAGCCCTTTCACCCCTGGGTTACCCCAGTGGACGAGTAAGGTCTCGTGAGGGTTTGCAGTGATGCTACCCACAAACATCTCTGTCATGTATGCATAATATTACACATCCTCATAATCAGTAGGTAATCAAAGACTTTATTTTTACAAATATTTCCTGTTATTTCAAAATCAAAATATAATTAGAGTCTTTTATGTACCACCATAGAAAAAGAATTTCTTTCACTTTTCTAAAAATCACAATTATTTATGTTTTATTCTTAGAAAATCCAATAAAAACATATTATTATTTACTTATCCTCACTCATATGTTTTCTGCACAGGTTTTCTCAATCACACTTCTAAGCATTGAACTTTTCTTTTTAAGCTCTTTCCTTTCTTTTTTTCTTTTCACGCTTTTTCTTTTTTCGCACTTATTTTTCTCTTATAGCTTGCGTGTGGTCTGCTTTTATACCTTGTGCAATGTCAATATCTTCTATATTTTTTTTCTTCATACCAAAAGATATCAACTAAGACATAAAAGTGACTTCCTTCATTCACCCTTATAACATGAGAGTCAAACATTTCAACTTGTATCTGTTCTCAGTTACTTAGGATCACGAAGTTTTCCACTCTCCCTTATGCAAATGGACTTAAAAGTTTCAACTTACATCTAAGTTCCATCTATTAAGGATTGTGGAATTATCCAAACAACATAACGCATGCTTTTTCTCACTTTTTTTTTTTTTGAGCTCATTTTTATGCTTTTGTTCATTTGCTTAGTTTTTCAAAAATAGAACTGTGCATATTCATATTTATGACTCAAAATAAATTCTAACATGTATCTATCATCATTTCCTCGAAATCCACATAAACAACCATAATTTTTAGATCTATGTCAGAAAAAAAAATTTCGTGGGGCTTAAAAATCCTCTAAAAACATCAGATTTGAAATAACATTCATATAAGTTCAAACTCTTTCTTTAAAAATCTACTTTTTATGAGAGATGTGTAAACATGTGCAAGAACGTAGACAAAAATATTCTGGTGAGCTACTACACCCTCCCCCATGCTTGAATTACACTGTCCCAGTGGCATTCCCCCATGCTTATGTGAAACTAAGTGAATGCACATGAGATAAAATCAATGAGGGAAAGAAAGTAAACTCAATGAAATCTAAAATGTGAAAATATGCCTACCATGATTATGGTTTATGAATTATGCACATGAACTATATGAAAGTACTCTTAAAAAAAATTGTTTTTCTATGAATATTTACAAAATTTTTAAAATATATACAAACATGTGTGAGTCCTAAACTTCTAAAAGATCAACATCCTCAATGTCTTGTCCTGTCACAATATCTGAGATATAAGGCTTCAGCCGTTGCCCATTTACTTTAAAAATAGCACCCGTACGAGGGTCAAAAAGATCTATCGCTCCATATGGAAACACCCTATGCACAACAAATGGACCATTCCATCTTGACTTCAACTTACCTGAAAAAAGATGAAGACGTGAATGATAAAGCCATACCTTTTGCCCAGGCTCGAACTGTTTCCTAACAATATATTGATCATGAAAATGCTTAGTTCGAGCTTTGTAAATCTTTGCACTCTCATAGGCTTCATTACGCAATTCCTCTAGCTCACTCAACTGTAATTTTCTCTCGACTCCAGCTTGGGTCATGTTGAAATTGAATTTTTTTATAGCCCAATATGCTCGATGTTCTAACTCAACAGGAAGATGGCAAGGTTTACCGAAAACTAATCGAAATGGTGACATACCAATCGGGGTCTTGAAAGCAGTCCTATAAGCCCACAAGGCATCATCAAGGCGCTGAGACCAATCCTTGCGGTCTGGTCTGACTGTCTTTTCAAGAATCCTCTTTATCTCCCTGTTAGATACCTCAACTTGGCCACTGGTTTGTGGGTGGTAAGGTGTAGCAATCCGATGATGCACAGAATATTTCCTAAGTAAGGAAGCTACCTGCACATTACGAAAATGTGTACCACCATCACTGATGATCGCTCTAGGAACTCCGAACCGACTAAAAATGTTGTGCTTAATAAACCGAAGCACCTCTTTATGATCGTTGGTCCAGGTGGCCACAGCCTCGATCCATTTTGAAACATAATCAACCGCCACTAAAATATATGTAAATCCAAATGATGTCGGAAAAGGACCCATGAAATCAATGCCCCAAACATCAAAAATTTCCACAATCAGAATAGGTAAAAGAGGCATCATGTCGCGCTTGGTAATGCGACCTGTTTGCTGACATCGCAAACACTTCCTACAGAATTCGTGAGCATCTCTATGAAGTGTGGGCCACCAAAATCCAGACTGAAGGACCTTTGCAGCGGTCTTCCGACTAGAAAAATGACCTCCACAAGCTAAAGAATGACAAAAGGATAAAATGGAATGATACTCTTCTTCGGGCACACATCTCCGAATCATCTAGTCCGGGCAAGATCTAAATAATTCTGGTTCCTCCCAAAAATAATGTTTCACCTGCGCAAAAAATCTATCTTTTTCATTCCGATTCCAGTGCGCAGGATACTCTCTAGTAACCAGAAAATTTACAATATCCGCGAACCAAGGTAAACGCTTGACATGAAATAACTGCTCATCCGGAAAAGAATCAACAATCTGTCCTTGATCAATAGATGAATCTATAGTCAGTCTAGACAGATGATCTGCTACAAGATTCTTACATCCACTCTTATCTCGAATCTCAATATCAAATTCTTGTAACAGAAGAATCCAACGAATGAGACGCGGTTTAGCATCCTTTTTACTCATCAAATATCTTAATGCAGCATGATCTGAGTAAATGATAACTTTGGAGCCTAACAAATATGATCGAAACTTCTCAAGTGCAAATACAACGGCTAGTAACTCCTTCTCAGTGGTAGTATAATGCATTTGTGTGTCAGAAAGAGTCCTACTAGCATAATGAATAACATGAGATCGTTTCTCAATTTTCTGTCCTAAAATAGCTCCAACCGCATAATCTAAAGCGTCACACATAATCTCAAAAGGCACTGACCACTCAGGAGATATGAGAATAGGAGCAGTGGTCAATGCTTCCTTTAGGGCTAAAAATGCCTTCAGACAGGCATCATCAAACACAAACGACTGATCTTTCGACAGCAGGTTACACAACGGTCTAGAAATCTAACTAAAATCCTTAATGAACCGTCTATAGAAACCTGCATGCCCTAAAAATGAACGCACTTGCCTCACAGAGGTCGGTGGAGCTAATTTGACAATGGTCTCCACTTTTGCCTTATCGACCTCAATACCTTTCTCAGACACAATATGTCCAAGAACAATCCCCTGCTGTACCATGAAATGACTCTTTTCCCAACTCAACACTAGATTTGTCTCCCTACAGCGCTGAAGTACACGAGATAATTTTTGGAGACAATTATCAAAATAAGAGCCATAAACCGAGAAATCGTCCATGAAAATCTCAAGGACATCATCCATCATGTCAGAGAAAATCGCCATCATACATCTCTGAAATGTAGCCGGGGCATTACAAAGCCCAAACGGCATCCTCCTATATGCAAATGTACCATAGGGACAGGTAAATGTCGTCTTATCCTGATCCTCGGGATGAACGGCCACCTGGTTATATCCGGAATATCCATCTAAAAAGCAATAATATTGCTGGCCTGCAAGTCTTTCTAAAATTTGGTTGATGAACGGTAACGGGAAATGATCTTTCCTAGTTGCACTGTTCAACTTCCTATAGTCAATACATACTCGCCATCCCGTAGTAATCCTCATGGGAATGCTCTCTCCTTTCTCATTCTTTTCCACAGTGAGCCCAGACTTTTTGGGAACAACCTGGGTAGGACTCACCCACTGACTATCGGAGATAGGATAAATAATCCCAGCATCTAACAATTTAACTACTTCCTTCTTCACCACTTCTTTCATGTGAGGATTTAATCTCCTTTGTGATTCTCTTGAAGGTTTAGCTCCCTCATCCATAATGATCCGATGCATACAAAAGGAGGGGTCAAACCCCTTTAAATCCGCCACAGACCATCCAATAGCTTCCTTGTGCTCATGCAAAACCTGTAACAACTGATGCTCCTGTGAATCTGTCAGGTTTGCAGAAATAATAACTGGGAGAGTCTGCTCTTTTCCTAAAAAGACATACTTGAGTGAAGCTGGTAAAGGCTTCAACTCCAACTCTGGGGGACTCTCTATTGATGGCTTTGCGGGCTTCTTAGCTAATTCTGGAAGTGGTTCAGGATGCCAAATCCCACTGACATTATCTGCCTCACTATCTATCATATCAAGGCGATCCTCTTTGAATGATTCATCAATCTCCTCTTGAGGTGGATCACTCAACAACCAATCATGTTCAGCTTCTATAATATCTTGAATGATATCAACCTCAAAAGAAGCTTCTTCAGTATCAGACTCCATCGATGCACAAAAAATGTTCATCCTCATTTTCCTATTTCCAAATGAAACATCCATTTCACCAGTGCGGCAATTAATGCACGCATTGGCGGTAGCTAGGAAAGGGCGACCAAGAATAATAGGAGTCTGTCTGATGCTATCAACTCCCTCCATATCTAATATCACGAAGTCGACAGGGAAATAACAATCCTCCACCTTGACTAACACATCTTCAAGTATCCCTCTCGGGACCTTAATCGATCTATCTGCTAATTGAAGCGTCATAGGTGTAGATTTCATCTCTTTCAATCCAAATTTGTCATAGAAGAAACCCGGCAAAATGTTAACACTTGCCCCAAGGTCAAGCAAAGCACGCTCAACAGTAATGTTTCCTATGACACATGATATGATAGGGGTCCCTGGGTCCTTAAGTTTGGGTGGAGTCTGGTGTTGCAATACTGCACTGATCTGCTCCGTCAAATATATTTTCTTCTGCGCATGGGACCTCAACTTCCTTTTCTGCGTACAAAGCTCTTTGAGGAACTTTGCATATGCAGGGACTTGCTGGATGGCATCTAGTAAGGGAAGGTTTATATGGACGTGCTTGAATATCTCAAGCATCTCTTGCATGTTTACTCCCGACTTACCTAATGCTCTCGGTTTCTCTAACGCCTCAGGAAAGGGGGCTTTAGGAATATGGGTTGTGGAAGGCTCAAATGGAAGAACCTTCTCGCTTTCCTGGGGTACAACATTAGGGACAGGCTGCTTCTTACTTATCTTCTCTCTTTCTTCTGCAGCCTCCCTCGAATGGTACTGCTTCCCACTTCTAAGGGTTACTACTGCCTGAGCTTGCTCTTGATGTGTATCTGTCATATGTAAACTCTGCAGAGGTTCTTTACCCCTAGGGTTAACTATAGGCTGACTAGGCAATGCTCCCTCAGTTCTCCTGCTAAGTGCTTCAGCGAGCTGCCCCATTTGAGTTTCTAACTTTGCAATCGACTGGGTATGTGAGCTCAAAGCTTGCAAAATCTTATCCTCAAAAGATTGACTAGATGAAGGCTCCTGAAAATGGGGTTGAGTATAAGCAGGTTGGGCTGGAGGGTCATTGGATCTTTGAAATCCAGGTGTATAACCACCTTGTCTGGATTGACTATGGGAAGGGTTAGGGGCTTGAGCCTGTGAGTTACGCCATGAGAAATTTGGATGGTTTCGCCAGCCCGGGTTGTAAGTATTGGCAAATGGATTGGGTGCGGGCCTAGCGAAGTTTTGAGCTATCTGAGCTTGCTCTTGGACAAACTCAGGATACTATGGCGCAGCTGGACATTGGAGAACATGGTGTGCAGGACTCGCACACAACGCACACACCTGCATGGCAGGAGAGGGACCCAACAATAATTGATCTAATTTCTGGGATAGTTGGTCTACCTTGTTGCTTAACTCAAGGTTCATCCCTATTTCGAAAATACCTGCCTTCTTAGCACTATCATGTACAGGTGTAACTCTATCAGACCGTGAAGCTGTCGCGTGGTGCATCGAATTCTCGCTTAATGTCTCAAAGAGCAACCACGCTTCATCCTCACTCTTGAGCATGAAAGTGCCCCCACATGCGGCATCAACCATTTGACGATTCTTCTCAGTAAGACCGTCATAGAAATATTACACCAGTTGCCATCGAGGCACCTGGTGGTGGGGACACTTGCGGAGAAGATCCTTCATCCTCTCCCAAGTCTCATGAAACAGTTCCCCCTCTATTTGCGTAAAACTGGTGATGGCTTTTCGATACTGATTCGTCTTACTGATTGGGAAATATTTCTTTAAAAATTCTCTTTGCATATGTTCCCACGTGGTAATTCTAACTGTATCTAATGCCTTCAGCCAGTGTTTGGCTTTATCCTTCAGAGAGAAGGGAAACAGGGTCAACCTCATAGCATCATCTCCAAAGTTGTTTATTCTCACTGTAGAACAAATCTCTAAGAATTCGTCGAGATGACGATATGGATCTTCATTGCTAAGGCCATAAAATGAAGGTAACATTTGGATTACACTGGCCTTAATCTCAAATTGATTTGCTCCTACATCAGGTCTTGTGATGCAGGAGGCGGGAGTATAGGTGTTAGGCATGAAGTACTCCCTAAGGGGACGAGTAATCTGTTGATTCTCAGCCATGGTTGCAGATCTCTGGGCTCTCCTAATAAGGGACTCGGGGTCCTCAATCGGCTCTACCAGCTCAGGGTCAAGTGAGCGTCGCCCTTGCATACACCTTAGAGTAGACCGGTGTAGCTCACGTCCTAACTTTGGGTTTTCTACCTAACTAACGCACTAAGCGGCCAAACCACGCAAACCACAAAGCGAGTAAACTAAAAACAACAAAAACTAAACAAACACCACGCAGTTACACATAACAGAGATTATGCAAAGAAATATAAAATCTATGTGTACGGTACCAATCGTACACAGTCACCTCTAAGGGAATCCTAATAGGTGGGCTGTGCAGAAAAGTAAGCTCTTCTCTAAGATATGCACATACGTGGTTCTAAACCTAAATGCAAAGCAAACACTAGGCAATAAAGTGAATACTAATATTACGCCGTTCCCCGGCAACGGCGCCAAAAATTTGGTGTCTTCTTGCAATCGTTGTAAATTTTGAAAAGATTTTTATATGAAAAGCATGTGAAAACCAGACATCAAATAATAAAAACCGGTTCTCACTAATGGATGAGACCGGGTCGAACTCAGGGAACGGGAATATATCGTATTCAAGTACACAAGTCTAAACTAATCTTTATTGCCGAATTATGGAAATGTAAAATGTTCAGAAAAGTAAACACAACTAGCTATTACAACAAATGAATACCCTTCGCAGAGGGCATAAAGTGCAATATTTACAAACCCAATTAAAATTCCTAATTCTAAAAATAAAAGCAAACAGACTTTATTCTTCGTACTTCGTGTCACGTAATCGCTTCCACTCCACTCCTGTGCTATCCTGCACAATTCAAAGGAACACGAGCAGTACCAGAAATAGAAGTAAAAACAATATTAAACTAGCTAAATGCTAAGAACATTGAAATATAGCATCAAAAGAAACTAATGACCATTAAAACTATATTAAACTAATGTTAATTAACTGAGTAATTCTAAAACTAAGAGTAATATAAAAGACAACTAAGCAATTTTCACAAAATAGAGAATTCAATTAACTGACCAAATTAACAACACAGACAATTCAATCAACAACTATTACCTAATTAGCATAGGGAAATGCAATATCAAAAATACAGAAACTTAACTATATACTAAAAAATGAATTGAAATGTATTAAAAAATTAGACAATGCATGTAATGAAATAACAAGAGATTCAATAAAATGAAAAAACAAACAGAATTAGAAATGAAAGAGACAGGAATTAAAAAAAACAAAACAGGAAAATGACTGAATAATAAAAGAAACACAGAAATTTAATGCAATGAAAAGTATTGTAAAATTACTGAAAATTCAAGAAAAACAACATATGAAATGGAAACTGGAGAACAAGGAATCGGTTTCAAAAACTGAATTGTAAAACAGAATTTAAATCTACGATACTACAGATTATACTGGAAATACACTTGCAGATCTAAACTAAAAAATTAAAACAGGAAATGAGATGATCTAAACAACTACGATGAAATCTAAAAGATATACAAGGAAATCAAGAAATGAAAAATCAAAGAATGAATAAAACCAGAAAAAAAATTCATGAGACAATGGAATCAAACAAAGAATTGCTGAAATGAAAACATGAAAAAAATTTGCATAATAGAAATTGAGATCAATCTAATGTATACTATAGCAAAAATGCAGCATAAACAAGCTAAAAACAACAAAGAATTTGAAAAAAAAAATTGAAACTCACACAGATTGCATACAGAAAATCACAGAAAAAAAATGCACGATATAACAGAATTTGTTGCAGAAAAAAAACAAATTTGCTGAATCAAGACAAATCAAAAACCGACAGATGAGAAAAACACCAGGAAAGAAGAAATTGAATCTGATGCATATATTTTTTTCATTTTTCTTTGCTGTAAACAAAAATCAAATGATCTATTTATTTATTATATTTTTTTCGTTTTTTTTTCTGTAAACAATGGTAAACAAGAACGATTGAAAAGAAAGAAAGATGAGGATGAAGGTGAGGAACCGAAGATCGGAGGAAGAAGAAGAAGAAGACTGACTTACCGGAAAAAGATGTGGCTTCCACTTCAGGCGCCGCAATCGACTGGAAAATTCCTTGCTACCGGATGAGGATGATCGGCTGCTGCTGCTGCTGGAAAAAGAAGAAGAAGAAGAAGAAGAAGAAGAGGGAATCCGGCAATTAGGAAAAACAGAAGGAAGATGGGAAAATCAGAGGGGGAAAAGCATTCTGGCGCACAAAATTGGAGCCCCCTCCGATCTGTTGTACGCCCCTTTTTAAAAGGGTTTACACCGGTTGGAACCGGTTTGAAACAACCCCTTTTTATTTTCAAAACTTCCAAACCGGTTCCAACCGGTTTGGTTTTTACTTTCTTCTTTTTATAAATACAAACCGGTTCCACCCGGTTTGTATATTTATTTTTTTTATTTTTTTTTATTATTATTTTTATTTTTATTCTTTTCAAAAGTAAAGAAAACTGTGAAAATTTTCAAAAACAAAACTCTTTATAAAAGAACTTCAAAACTAATCTACTATATTTTTTCTTTTCTTTTCTAAAAAAAAACACAACACTTAAAATGAATAAAACTATTTTTCTAATTTTTTTCTTTTTAATAAAAACTAAAACCAACTAAAACTAAAAATAGGCATAAGAATGTAAAATAAAACTATTTTTTTATTCATTTTCTAATTTTAAATTATTTTAGCACATTTACTCAAAAACTAACATAAAATTGGGTTTTTGAAACATTATTTCATAAAATCATGCATATTTAAATGTTAATAAACCCTGAATTATATGCATGATCACCAATTTCCAAAATTTGACCCTTTTGGTCATCCAATACAATTTCAATCATTTTCTCTTGCGAGAGACCCTTTTTATAGGGAGAGTTCGAGGGAGCTCGCTCTTTTCGCATGCTATCCAATTCGTTCACTTAGCCCCTTTTCAGGGAGAGTTTGAAGGGACTCGTGTCTTTGTGAACCGTTTGCAAAACAAAATTCCAAATTTCACACAAGGAACCCTTTTTATAGAGAGAGACTCGACGGAGATTTGCTTTCCTTGTGGCCCCATAATTTTAGACTAGGCCATTTCATCATGAGGGACCCTCTTTTCTGGGAGAGTGTGATGAACTCGTTCTTTCATGATCAATTTACCAACCTCACCAATTCCGGCCCCCTTTCCATAAGAGAAGCCTAATATTAGGAAGTTTTGACGAAAGCTTAATTTCTCTTCGAAAGTTTGTTTTGCAAACACCTCCTCTTTAGGGAAGAGAGGAGTAATTCCCAAATTCTAATTTCTGAATCTTCTCCTTTGGGGAAAGGAGAAGAGAATTTTTGTCATAGATGTGTTGCGTTGTGCATCAAATGCTCGATTTTACAAAAGGATTTCAAGAAAATTTTGCCAATTTGTCATTAAATATTTGTTGATTTCAAAAATCTTTATTGCACAAAATTATTACTTCAGAATACCTCCACTATTACTTTCGAAAGGGCAATGCTTTCACGAAAAAGGATTCAAAGTTCAAAATCTTTTTATTGGCCAACCAAAAAGGATGAAGAATAAATTCGCGATATGGCCAGCAAAGAGGATTCAATATTGTTGCAAAGCCATGAGTGATCGATATTGATCGCAGTCAATGGCACATTTTTAAAGTTCATTCTTGAAAAATAAAGCAGTCGAAATATCCTGGGTGACACAGAAAAATCCACTCGATTTCCATATCTCCTCAATCACCTAAGCTGCAGTTAAATATCTGCAAAAGGGATCTCTCAATTGTCGTCAAGATAAAGGCGAATTAAGCGAGTCGACCCCCGGGGCCAAAGAAGATTTGGATCATCTCCAAGATGACGGAGTTTGTGACGGATCCTTCCAGGGAAAGTTCAGATCACCGTCGAGATGAAGGCGAGTGTGATGAGCCTACCGACAAACCCTAAAAGATATTTAATTTCTGCTATCATCAAGAGATTTCCTACCAAAGAGCCAAGATAATCCCTGAGAGAAAAGAAGGATCGGAACATCTCTGAGATGAAGGAGTTTGTGATGTACCCTTCCAAAAAAAAAAAGAGAGAGACAAGTCAGGACATCTCCAAAATGAAGGATGATGTAATTCCCGAAAATCCAAGAGAGCTCCAATCTGCTAAAAAAAAAAAAGAGTGCAGAAAGATCATCATGAGAAAAGAATCCCAAGATATCAGACTGCCAAATCTATCAAGAATCTTCTTTAATTTTGTGAAATTCTTTTATCAATATTCTTTCACCAATAGCTCTCGCAATATCAAGAATATTTTCTTTCCCGTCCATATCAAGGAAATTGATAGCTTCCTTGAAAGAAAGCCAATCGCAAGCAATTTGAATTCGAATCTTGATTCTGCGGAGTTAAGCCCAGTCGGAGATAATACTTCAGGTAGAAAAGAGGAAATACTTTCAAAACAATGTGCATCAGTTTCAATTATTTTGAATCAACAATAATTTTCAACATTTTGACAATATTTTCTAGCTATCCTGGCATGAAGCGAGAGCTTGAGGTTCATCTTTGGCGCATTCTGACACCATCCCTTTTTAGGACTTGATTACGGGAGTTTTCAAGATTCCTTCCCTTCTTTGGTATAATCTGAGCGCACGGGCTCTCAGATTTGCACACTTCCCTGTGTCCCCACTGTCCCACCATAGACAGTCCAATTTCGGCTTGAGGTTAAGTCACCAATTTCAGTAAAAGGCAATTTCAAAAGTTAATTAGTCTCAGCAATGAGGCGCCCAAAATCAATCCCTTTTCAAACTTTAGGGACCCCAATTTCCTTCCTTTTGCAAAACCCCTATCAGATTCATTGTGCAGAAATCCGAAGGTTCCATCACGGTCTCTTTTTTCGAGGATTCCGTCCATTTTCTGCCCAATCAGGTTAAGGGTATAAACCTGGGCCTCCTTTGATGAGGTATTACATTTTCTACCCAATCAGGTTAAGGGTATAAACCTGGGCCTCCTTTGATGAGGTATTCCATTTTCTGCCCAATCAGGTTAAGGGTATAAACCTGGGCCTCCTTTGATGAGGTATTCCATTTTCTGCCCAATCAGGTTAAGGGTATAAACTTGAGCCTCCTTTGATGAGGTATTCCATTTTCTGCCCAATCAGGTTAAGGGTATAAACCTGAGCCTCATTTGATGAGGTATTACAATTTCATTGCCCAATCAGGTCAAGGGTACAAACCTGAGCCTCACGTGATGAGGTATTTCATTTCCCAATCAAGTTAAAGGTTAAGCCTGAGCTTCGTTCCACACGAGGTATTTCCCGTCCCATCCAGGCTAAGGGCAAAACCTGAATCTCACTTCTTTCGAAACAAAATTCTCCATTTCATATCTAATATCATCATTTGAATTAATTCTTTCATACCCAGTCTAACTGGGGCATTTTTATGGTTCAAATTTGGTGTGTTTTCTTTGCCACTAAGCTCGGCTTTCAACCGGCTTAGCAGCAAAGAGGGGCATCTGTAAACACCCCAAATTTTCACCCTCGTCCAGTGTTTGTCCATTTCATATGTAATTGCATATCACGGCATACATTTTTGCATATCATTTCATCGCATTGCATAGCATTGCATGTCATTACATCTCATTTTCGAGATCCAGCACTCCTGTTTTCAAAACCTTCAATCCAGATTTGAGTTTTTAAAACTTTTTCTTTCAAAAATCAATTTCAAAACCTGTGTTTTTATTCAACATTCTGTCATTTTCCAACCCCCGGGACCTTACATTTCGAAATTTTTTCTCCGAAAATAATCTGGATTCATTTCAAACTCAATTTCAATTGATTTCAATTCTCAGATGAGACCCATTTAGGTGGTGTCGCTTCTAGATTCCTTTACTTATCAAAAATCTCAAAAATTTTAGAGTCCTAGTTGGATTAGGACTCTTTTTCCAGAGTCCAGTTGGATCAGGACTCTTCTTTAGAGTTTTAATTGGATTGGGACTCTAATCTTTTACAACTATTTTATCCATTTTCAATCAAATCTTTCAAAATCCTTCAAAATGAGTCAGAAACTCAGAATTTTAATCAAAACAGGACTCTGTTCAGAGAGTCCTAGTTGGATCAGGACTCTGATCCTGATTTTAATTTTGAGAGAATCTTTCAGAAATCTTTCAATCTACCAAAACTATTACACTTTTATCAAAGAATTTCAAAATTCTGAGGTTTTATCTCAAAGTCCTGATCAAATTAGGACACTACCCCAGAGTCCTGATCGAAGCAGGACTCAGTCCAAAATTTGTTTTCATACTTCATTTTCACTGATTTTCAAAAGCTTTGCTTAAATTTCATAATTTGTTTATCAGAAAGCCAAAATTCTTAGAGTTCTGATTGAATCAGGACTCTTTCTGAGAGTCCTAATCAGATCAGGACTCTGAACCAAAACTTCAATTTCATCTTGTTTTTAACTGTTTTTTAAAATCCTCCCATTTGTTTTCTCAGAAAATCCAAAATCTGAGAGTCCTAGTTCAATCAGGACTCTGTCCTCAAAGTCTCAGTTGAATCAGAACTCTGTCTTATTTCAATATTTGTTATTGTTTTCACTGCTTTCACAAGTTCTTTCATTTGTTTTTCAGAAAAATACCAAAAAAATCTAGAGTTTCAGTCCGATCAGGACTCTGTCCTGGAGTCCTAGTCCAGTCAAGAGTCTGTTTTGAAGTTTGTTTTTATTCCATTTTCATTTATTTCCATTTGTTTTCGAAAGTTAGGTCATTTTGTAGAGTCCAGTTAATTCAGGACTCTATTTCAGAGTTTTGATTGAGTTAGGAGTCTAACCCTAACAGTATTTTCTGACTTATTTCATCATTTTCGATTAAATCTTTTCAAAAACTCCTTCATTTGGCTTTTAAAAACCAAAATCAAAGAGTCCTATAAATCCAGGACTCTAGCCCAGAGTTCCAGTTTGCTTAGAACTCTATTTTCAAAACTTTGAATTTCAACTATTGATTTTAAACTTTTTTTTTAAAGCCATTTTTAGTATTTATTTCAAGTTTTTCAAAACTTCGATGTGGGGCCCACCACGTTGGTGCCGTATCTAGAGGAGTTCTGACTCAGTCAAGACTCTATGCCATTTCAAAACTTTTGATTTCAAGACTACTTTTGAATCTCTTTTGAAAATCCTCTCATTTTCAAGTTTTAAGATAGTTTTTGAAAATTCAAGAGGGGCCTACTCGGGGTGGCGCCACATTTGAAGAAGTCAAGGTTAGACTAGGGTTAGTCAGTGTCTTGGTTAGTGTTAGGGGTTTAGAAGAGTTAATATCATTTTGAAAACCCATTTTGAAGTTTAGTTTTTAAAACTAGTGTTTTTAAAGGTTTTTAAAAAACCAAATGTGAAAGATGCCAAGTGGCATCACATTTGGGGGTTTTCTAGGTTTAGTTAGGGGCTAATTAGGGATTAATTAGAGTCCCACTTAGGCTATAATTCTCCAAAAAATTGTTGCCCTTAGTGGATTTATTAGAAAGAGTCCTGAAAAAATGAAAAACCTCTTAATTAACCCTAATTAAGTGACTTTTTGAAAATCTATAAATAGGGGACCTAAAGGGGGTCAAAGAGGGCTCTTTTTCTCTCAAATTTTCATGACTCTCTCTCTCCTCTCCAGCATCTCCACCTTCCTCCATTGAAGCTGCAAGCACCAAGGTAATATTTTTAATATTTTTTTGTTTTATTCAATACTTTTTCATGTTTTAAATCACTTTTAGCCATTGGTGCCATCCCCTTCATGGATTTAACCATGGATTTCATCCAAGAACCCCAAAATCGACCCAAGAAGATGATCTAACTCAGTTTGAGGGTGATTTCAAGGATTCTAATCCATTAGAATCGATGAGAGGTACGTTTTTCATGTTCTTAACCGACGAAACGTGAGATTTACCCGTTAAATGGGTTAAATCCATGATTTCAAAGGTGAAAGCAAATTTCAGCCATGGATTCCCTGTATTTTATTTATTTATTTGCTTATTCATGTTTATTACACGTTTTCCAGCATAGAAATCAAATTTATTTTACTGTTTTGGTATTTTCTTTATTGTTTTCATTGATTAATGCATGCTTTATTGGGTTTTATCAAATTTCTGTGTGTTTTTAGTTTAGAACAGAAAAGAGCATGTTGTTTAGGATTCAAATCCTTGTTATTTATTTCTGAATTTTTTATATGTGATGCATGCATATGTGATTAAACTACTGTAAAAAATCAGAGATTTTGGACTTCGGGAACCCTGTCAAAAAAATCAGACATCAAACTGGGTTTTTAAAGCTTTAAAATCGTGGTTAAAATCAAGAAGGTAACTTGCTGTGATGATATTTCTCTCATCTTATATTCGATTTTAGATCTGTAAAGTGCTATGGATTTACATTGAGTAGATCGGTCTGCTGTGAAATTTTCGGATTTTTTTATCACTGTTTAGTATTTTTCCCCTTTTAGAGAATCTGTTTTTAAATTTAAAACTCGTTAGGGTTTACCAAAACCCTAATCAGACTTGTGTTAGTCATAAATCCCAAACCACAGATCCGATTTTAGATCTGTATAAAGTGAGTATTGTTATTTTTCTGTCTACTATTCACCACTAAAATTTCAGAGATGTTTGTTTAGGATTGCTATTTATTTCTGTATTTTCAATCTGAAGTATCTGTTTTAATCCCTGTTAAAAGTGATATATTTTAGCTCAGATTGCCGGAAAGGTTTCTCCCTAACCGGAGATGCTTTTCCAGATCTGTAATTTGGTAAATCTCTGTTTTCCTTTCTAGTTAGTCTCTGTAAAATTTCATAAATTTCCATGGAGATTTGACCCCTGGTTCAGGTCTTGGATTGAAATTGGTTGGTGAATTAGGTCAAAAATAGCATATTTTTAGGGTTTAATGCAATTTTCGGATTAATTTAATGTCAAAAAATTATTTTTATGATTCCAATTCGACATTAGGGTTATAAAAAGTGCATATACCAATTTTTATGGATTTTGGAATCCATTTGATGGCTGAATCAAGCAAATTGCAAAACTGGGTTCCTGAAAGATCCAAAAACACTGCAAAAATCACAAAATTTGTGATATTCATGGATTTTCGTGCATAAGCATATATTTTTAGGGTTTAATCATGTTCATAATCATATTAGGATGCTTTAGGTTTAATTTTGTGCTCATTTGATTTCATTTAGTGCATAAAACCTAAGTTTTTACCAAAATCTCTTTCTAAAAACCCTGATTTCAAGGCCATAGTCTTGCTATCGGGGGAAATTTGGTCATTTGACCTAAATTTCGAAATCCCTAACCCTAATTTCATATTTTTAATCATGTCATAGCATATTTGGTTTGAGTTTATTCTATTCAAATTTCAAAACTTGCATTTTATCAAAATATCTTTCTAAAAACCCTAATTTCAAGGCCATAGTCTTGTTATTAGGGGTATTTTGGTCATTTTGACCCCAATTTCGAAATTTCATATTTTACCTTTATTATTTCTTCATATTTTATCATTTTGATTTAAGGGAATCATGGCAAAAAGGCTTATATCTAGCAAAATCCAATAATTTCTTGATATTGTTGGATAAATCTAGAAAAGCCAACATATTTTCATTAACCAAGTTTTCTAGTTTTGTAGGTACATTGAAGACTTTATTTTTCATGTATTTAAATTTCAATAGTGATGTAACTTGTAATTAAACTTTGGAATAAGAATTTACATTTCCTGCTTAGCCTAGGCAGCATTGCATATAGTTTATTTTTTTAATAATGTTAATGTGTGATGGATGATGATTCATGCATATTTTTATAAATTCACCATGGTCTACACGAATGGAACATACACTAGCTTTTATGAAGTTTATAAACTTGGTGGAATTCGTATTTATGGCCATAGTCAGAATATGAATGATACTTAGATTGATGATCTTCACATTAGCCACATTCAGCCTACACTCTTAGGCTAACTTCAAAATGCACTGCATTTCTCAAAAATACAAAAAGTATTTCTCAATTCCTCAAATCCATATTCATTCATTTCATGCATTTTCCAATTCCAATCTCAATTCAAAGAAGTTCATTTTTTCAAAATCCCCTAAGTCTTATAGCAAAATCGATTTTCCCAAAAGCATTGAATTTCAAAGAATATTTCAAGTGTTTTTCAAGTTCATAAACTCAATTTTCCAAGTTATGCAGTCAATTTCAAAGTTTGAAGTTAGAGAAATCAAAATTTTTCTAAGTCTTATTCAAAAATCGGTTTGCCAATGATATTTCAAGTATTTCCCAAATTCCGAATTCAAATTCCCTAAGTTAGAATTTCAATTTCAAAGTTTGAATTCAAAGAATTTCATTTTCTCAAAATTTTCTAAGTCATATGGAGAAATCGATTTTCTCAGAATATGAAAATCTCAAAGTATGTTTCAAGTATTTCTCAAGTTCAAAATTCGAAATTTCAAGTTATATTTTCAAGTTCAAAGTTTGAATTCAGAGAAACCAAGTTTCTCAGAATCGATTTTCACCAAATGTCAAGGATTCTTCAAAATCGATTTTTATTTCTCTCAGAAGTATATTTCAAATCCCAATTCACGATTTTCCAATATTTACATTTTCTAAATATTTCAATCATTCAAAGCAAACATCATGTTTTCAAAATGTGCATTTTCTGAAAATTCATAGCACATGCCTGATTCTTTGTGCATTTAGAAATTAGAATATGATTTAGACAAGTTGAATAGAGTAGAGCATAAGATTGATCCTTGGTTCAATTACCCCTGTTAAAGGTGGCAGGAATGGTTGAACCTCGTACCGACAGGTGAGTCCCATTCTACGGAATTTTCCCGCATTTTAAAAACGGAGGCGAGTTATTTTCAAAATCTTTTTTAAAGGTCAGTTTGATTCGCAAAAGTAAAAATTTTGCGATGATAACAGGTATCTCTTGACAAAAAGAGACTTTATTGTAGAAAGTTGAAAGAATTCCCGAAATAGAATTAGAAGATATGTTAGAAAGATAGGAGGGAAAAGAATTTAAAAATAGATGGTAAAGATTTAAAATTTGAAGAATTGCAGACAGGATCAAAAGAATTGAAGAAATTAAAAGAAGAAAAGAAAAATACACCTGGGTTTTGAAAACAAAGAGGAAATTTTGAATAATATACCCAGGGTCTTGGGAAAATATAAGGAAAATATAAAATATCACACAATCGCAGTTGTACAAACAAGGATGCACAAACAACATTCCCTAAAGCTGACTCTAAATGCAACATTTGAAATGGCTGGTAGGACCTTAATCCTAACTCTAGGTTTCAGATTATCTGATTCCAATCCAAGGTACGCTGATATACCCAAGCCGAAGCTTGAAGTACGTGGCATATAAAATATTTCTCTAGTTCTAAGGTAATGGCTTCCCAACATCCTTGAGCACCTACCGATATACCTCGGACTATGGCCCTTAGGTACATGGTAGGGGGGCGTTAACCCAAATAAGTGGTCCAGTTGTGAGGCTCTCTCTCGAACTATGGTTCAGTGAGACAGCCCAGCAACATGAAGACTGGGATAATATAGGTAGGGATGTTTTCGAAAACATGCTCAACATGCAATAAAACTAGAAAGCTCTAATGCAAATCCTAAAGAGATAGAATTTAAATAAAGAGAAGCATACACTCGCATACATTGTTTGCATTTAATCCCTAGAATTGAGGAGAGTTGTATTTCAGACCTAAGTCTAAGTGAGCATGGATATATCCCCTCAATATAGTCCTACCAAGCCATACTTAGATCCTATATGTAATAATGTCAGCTAGGACAGAGTCTAGGCTCCTAAGGTTTGCACGGAAATGAAGCTGACATTTGAAGAATAAAGACTTAGATAATATCAAAGCAAAGCAAAAGGCAAGAATTCGAGCGGACGAAGATGAGTCCCATCTCGGTCGCCAACACTGTGATCATTGCAAAAATTTTCCTCTTGTTCCTTCTTTTCCTTCTCTTAGCCTTTCTAACCTCTATTTCCCTTTTTGAAAGGGAAATAAAAGATAGAAAAAGAAGAGAAGAGAGAAAAGAAAGAAGAGAGAGGAACTCTTTTGCAAAGGTCTCACTTGACCTTAATTTTAAGAAATGTTTTGAAAAATTACTCACCTCTGTTTTAAAAATATTTGCGAAAAAAATGGAGAGATGGGATTCGCTCGTCGGTACGAGGTTCGACCGTTCATGGCGCCTTTACCAGGGGTAATCGAATCAAGGATCGAATTTATGCCTTTTTGCTTTGCCTAAATATTGTCTAAGAATTTATCCTAAGTCTAAAAATGCACAAAGAAGCATGCTTGTGCAATACAAATGCATAAATGTATGCTTTTGAGAAAACACTTTTGGAAATTTGAGATTTTCCAAGTGATTCTGAAATAAATGTGATAATGGAGTGAAGAAATGATTTTTGAAAGTTGAATCTAACTTAGAACTTGAGATAGATCTGAAAAGATATTTGAAGTTCTAAGTTTTGAAATAATCAGAGTTAGAAAAATAAATCTTAAATTGAAAAGAATGAAGAGAAAGGGGGATTTGAAGCTGAGATAGAAAAAAATGAAGATTCAAAGTCAAAATGGACTTTGAATTTGAATTTTGAATTTGGGTTTTGAAGTGGAGATGGAAATTGAAATGGAATTGAATTTCAAATTTAAAGTTCGAAATCAGGATGAAATCTTGGATTTAAGAAATCCAAATAGAATTTGAAATTAGAATTGGATTCAAGAAGTCTAGGTGGGATCTGAAAATGGAATTGGGAATGGAATTGGATTTGAAATCTAGAATCCAGGATGGAGTTGGATCCGAAGTCTGAAATCCTAAATGGGATTGGATTCGAAGTCTGGAATCCAAAATGGAGTTGGATCCGATGTCTGGAATCCAAGATGGACTTGGATTTAAAATTTTGAATCCAGGGTGGAATTGGATTCTAAATCTAGAATCCAAGGGAGAATTGGATTTTGAAAAATCCAAATGGAACTTTTGAAGATGAATCTAGGTTTTGGAAACCTAGATTGAATTTAAAACTTAGAAAAAAATCGATTTTTGAGATTAAGAATTAATCTCAAATCCTTGACTTTGAATTGAGAATCAAGACTTAATGAGAAATAAAGGATAAACTTGATTTAAAGCTTGAGTTTTTAAAATCGGAAGATGAATCAGGAGTTTCAAAGTTAAATTGAACTTTGAAATTTGATCTGAAATGCTAAATTGAATCCTGAAAATGAATTTGGAATTTCAAAGTTGATTTGAACTTTGAAATTTGATTTGAATTGGAAATTGAATTTTGAATATACAAATGAATTTGAAATTTCAAAGTCAAATTGGACTTTGAAATTGAAGTTTAATTTTTGAAATGAGATAGAATTGAGAATAAAAAGATGATTTTGAAATAAGAATTGAAGATTGATTTGAGAAATGCGGAAGATATTTGAAAAATATATTTCAAAATCACTTGGATTTTGTAAAGGAATGTTTGAAAATATGATGTAATTCTAGCCTAAATGATGAAATGAATTAACAAATTTTGAAATTGAATTTAAAAAGCATATTTCATTCTTTAAATGAATTGAAATAAGATTGAAGATATAATACAACCCTGACTATGGTCATTGAATGTATTATATAGTAATCATATTTAAATTCAAGTGAAGAATAAAATACATTTTGGTGCTTTTATAGACTTTAAAATGAAATTAACTCTCAATATATCCTGACTATGGCCATTGATATACATTTTGAGTTAATTTTAAGTTAAACTCTGATAAAAGAAGAAAATATTTAGAAAAATATGACGATTTTTGAAAGAGATCCAGTGTGGATGCAGTGTTATTCCATAAAAGATAAGAATCCTAAGCATTGCCACCCATTTTGACTATGGACATCAATGAGTCATTTGCTTAGGATTAATTACCTCTCATTAGAATAGTGCACGTGACATTCGTGTTTCACCATAGTGGATTTTCAAAAATAAAAGAGAAAATCAAATGAAACAAGTAATTCTAGAAAATATGCATGCTCATACATTCTATTCTAGTACTAAAATGTAAAGAATTCTCATTTATCATCTAACTATTACAAACTTGAATTGAGATTTGAAAAGATAAAATCCTAATCTAGGAAGGAAACCACCACTCCCTACATATTTCCTACAAAAACCAGAGTTAACATAAAACGAGATTGCAAAATATAGAGAATGATAGAAAACATTAAGTAAAGTCTAAATATCATGCTCATACTAAATGGAGAATGCATATATGAACGTATTTATCTAAATGGAGATGCTATGTAAAAAAAAATATACATTGGGATGATGTATTGAGTGAATGTTAGAAAATATATACAATATCCTAAAATAATGGTGAAAAATAGATTAGAATACATATACATCATCTAAAGGGGAGTGTAATGCTTGTATTTGATGGTGAAATGGAAATGCCTATATTAAACCTATTCATGCATTTATATATCCAATGCAGATGTGGGCATATGGTTTATGACAATGATGATATCAAATGGAGGCAGATGTTATAAAGAGGATACAACAAAAAAAAATTACAAGTATGCAGCAATTGAGGTGGTAATACACAGTGTACAGGATGTGAGGCTGTATTGATGGCTATAAACAGGTGGTAGTTGCCGGAAGGGTGAGAGTGGCTGGACATTGCAAAAAAAAAATGATGTGAATTGTGAGTGAACTAATATGACATGACTACCCTAGTATGAAATGCAAGTGGCTAACAGGTGATACCTATAGACAGACATGAGATGCAAGTGCTATGTATCATATATGCAGGTTTAAAGAAACGTTGGATATATATATATGACAATTTATACAAGTTAGTGGTGTATAACAGGTTACAGTGGGTGGAGTGTTGTGCTGGAGCTGGAGGTGTTTTATGAAAGGTGCACCAAATGTGGCAGGGGAGTGAAGAGCAGTACAGCGTGCTGCTGTCTAAATGAAATGAAATTTCAATAATACAAAATGTAGATGTGATGGTGTTATGAGCTACATGTGTGATGATACACAATCTAATGAATTGAATGCAGCAATGGAAAACATACCTCTTCAGCCATTCCTCGTTGATTAACATGCGATAAAATCATGAGTTTTTTTTTTTTTAAAGACTTAGCTGGAACGCCCATCTCCTGCAGATGAAGATGTAGATCACCAGCAACAGGTTGATTCCTTTAATAGCATCAACGAGTGAGATTTAGCAGGGTCAACAATGCCAAAAAATCTTATTTCTGTCAGTGCACTTAAATGCTTTACTCCTGTTCAATGAAGCACTTGTCATCAAAGCTTGATGACCATTGCGAGCTGTCATTTAAGCCCGAGAACTAAGTTTCCATCTGGATTGCTCTGACAGGAGAGGACAACCATTCTTCAGTTATTGGCTTGTGCATAACATCTATTACCATCTCATGTATTCATTTTCTTTGAATAGGGAGGTTGTTATGGTTCCAGAAGGTAACACTTTTAAACTTCAAAGGTGCTTCTCAGTGACTCATACCTCCATCCAAGTTACCTACTGAAGCTTTTTCTTTCTCTTTTTTTTTTCAAACACAATGATGCCATTGGCATCCCACGCCCATATTTGAGATACATATTCTGGTTTTGGAAACACCGAAACTAGCAGCCACAACTTCTACCTATGGCCCCTTTTATGTTATGTTGAAGATTTTAACAGGTAAGCTTACAAAGGTGCAAGCACTAGTAACACCTGTTGAACTCACGAGGTAGATGAACCCCTGTGAAGCATCAACAATGACCTTCATTTGATGCCTTAGTGTAGTAGATATCATCAACAACATGACTTCCTTTCTTAGGACTTCAGCTTTTCCTAGCGAAGCATTAGGCGCAACTCTCTTAGCATGAAAACATTTGAATCAAGCTTTGCGTTTTTAGCAACCTTGCCCCACTTCTTCGATCTACTGAAGGTCCCTGAGATGCAGAAGCAGGATCAAGAGAGGTCCTTAAGGCATCACGGTTGGAAAGGACAGGTGCAAACAAAGGATAAATTCCACGATCTCAGAAATGTTACAATGGTGATTCTTCATAGCCAAGCATATGAATGCAGATCAACCACAACAGAACGATGATGCAGAGGATGGTGTTATTTGTGGCAGAATCTGAAATGTTCCTGGATAAAACTAGGGGCTACTGCTATCAGTGCAGCAATGAGAGGCTTGGGTATTTGCAGGGCTGCTCAGTATGCCTCAGAAAAAGGAAACACAACAACATAGGATAGCAAGGAATGAACACATTATTAAGCAACCCAATGTATGAGGGTGATTCACCACATGGCCGTATCAACATTAATCTGTTAAGAGCATTGAATACCTTCTGGCCACTGGACGTTCCCCTTAGAAATTCATGCCATATAAATGTGGGAATGGAAATGTAAGGGAATGCAAGAGATCAAGGAACAAATATCGTGAAAGTGGCAGGTGGAATTTCCACCGGACCCCCACCCAATATGAGGTTCAGCAGAGTCTGATTCCAATCATTAATACGCAACTAACCTTGAGCCACTTGGATTTACTCACTACCCAGACGCATGGATTGAAAGACTTCTGATAATTAGTATCAATGCTTGTTATTCAATGCCGATGAGTGATGACCAACAACGTATTATAGTTGCAGAGAAAATAAATAAAAGCAAGAGAATTGATGCTGGATTTTAGGGATTCAAACAAATCTGATGCACAAAGATGACATAGCACAAGTCAGTACTTCATTGAATGAAGAATGCAAGATGAGCGCACATACAAAAAGCTATGAATGAAGTAAAATGCACATGAATCAAATAATACGATGTCGATAAAAGGGAAATATCGAATGTAATAACATGAGCCAATATTCAAATGGGCTTAAGTAGAGAGAAAAAAAATGATGAACATACGAGAGAGTGATTACAACGTAGCAGACTACCAACTGATGAATCAAGCGTGAATCGAAATCAGAAACGAATTAAGAACAGGAAAATAAAACAGGAGTCAAAGCAAATTAAAAACAGAAACCAAACAGGAATCAAAACAAGAATCAAAGCAACTGAAAAAAAAATAGGAATTGAGACAGAAATAGGAACAGACTACAACAAAACATGAACAGAAATCAAAACGAAAACCCAAAAAAAAATAAAATAAATAAAAATAAAATAAAATAAATAAACTATGGCAATTTTCACAGAACTGTGAAGGAAGAAGAGGATAGCAAACAAAACAAAACAGAAGAAAAATCGAAGTAAATTTCTAAAAGGCAAAATGATTGTCAAAATTGGGCATTCCTGTTGATATAGCATTAGGTGGATTGACTCTGCTATATGCAGGTTGATCCCACCATTGTGCCTTTGGATAAAAGAAAGGAAACGAGAAATAAAATCAAAGCGAAGAGGCGATCAAATGAGAAAAAGAAAAGCGGAGGAAACAAAAGATTCACAGAAAATCAAAAGGGGAAGGAGGATGGCTACTTACCTATAATCGTTTCCAGAAATTTAACTTCCCTCTGAAATGTTGCAGAAATCTGAAAGGAGGGAGTCGATGTCTTCTTCAACAAAAACATAGGGGAGGCATACTCACTTCTTTTTGCTTCCTGGAACCTTGGAAGAGGGAGCGATGGTGATTACGAGCAAAGGGTGCTTCTGGATGTCGTGGGATGGATGTCCTAATCCTCAATGCCTCGCCCTCAACCGATGGAGGCCTTTTATCTAGAGAAGGGGAGAAGGGTCGAGAACGATGGAGGGAGATGGGGTGAATCGCCGATCAATCAGAAGGAGATGGGGTGAAGACGGGTGATCGAAGAGGAGAGGGGTGCTGGGGTGAAGCGCGGTGGTTCAGGGCTTCCCCTACGTGCCCCTTTTAAAGTGGAAGAGGAAGGCTCTAGAAGAAGGGGGTTCGCTGGAGATTGACGAGTTGAGGAAGGTGGGTTAGGGATCGATGGTGATCCGTGAAGGAAGGGGCCGATGCGGGGGGGGGGGGGGGGGGGTTCCTCGATCGGGCGATGGCGAACGAGAGAGAGAGAGAGAGAGACCAACGAGCTCGTGAAGGAGGCGAGCGACTGTTGTAGGTTTTCCAATTCTTCAAAAACAGGGTTCTAAAGAAAAGTTTTTCTTAAAAAAGGGTTTTAAAACCATTTTTCGCATTTTTTATTTTCAATTCAAATTTTTTGTTCTTTTTCTTCATATTTTCTGCATTTTTTTGTTATTTTTGAACTAAAACTCTAAACTTACGAGAAAACAAAGGATTTTAAAATATTTTTGTAAATTTTGAAAATATTTACAAAAGAAGGGTTTTCCAAGAATTCAAGGCTATTCTTTGAAAAATTCTTTAGAAAACGGGTTTGGATTCGGGTTTTGAGGAAATATTCGAGTTTTGAACCTCGAATCGAGAAATACAGCGCTGAGGATCCAACTGGATACCAGATGAACTGTCTAAGCCTTTCAGAAATTAATTTTGATATTTTTATAAATTTAATTTGAAAATTAGATAACAAGGCTCAGATTTGGGTTTTGACACTGAATCTGGATCCAAAATTGAGTCAGATATATAAAATGGATTTGATTCCAGCAAAATCCGAGAAATAACTGGAATTTAGATTGAAGATGACTCAATTTACTCAGAAAATGGAGACCAGGGGCAAAAAGGGAATATTTATAAAATTTTGAAAAATTTGAGGTGTTCACAGCATGCCTTTGTAAACTACTATTACAAGAATAGTGCTCGCAAGTGCCATTTTGTCAGAGTTGGTTATCCACTCACAATGGAGTGAAGCGCTTGTGAAGGCCGCAGGCACCAAAAGCGATGTCCTCATGCATATAAACAAACATAACAATAGTCCCTGTTCACACAGGAACCAGCCCATGCTTCAGAAAATTGGTTGATATTGGGTTCATATTCTCTTTGTACACTAGTTGTATATATGGCGCTTGATGTTCTAATAATAAAGATTATGTCGTTGAACCTCTTCAGAACTTACGCTCTTCGAGGAAGATGATGATGGTATCACCTCGAGTGACATAGTTTATCTTATGAACCAAAGAGCTCATGTGTTCTCTCAATCACTTGGAGGTTTGGAGAGCAGGTTATCCCTAAGACCTAGGGGTTGACCTCGCTATTGCAGTAGTAGGATGCATCCAAACCAGCCTAGCAGTGTTATCCCTCAAAAATTTGTCACCCCGCTACGAAAAGGGTCATTCATGCATCTGGGCATAAAAATACATAATATAAGAAATACCCAGATGGCTTTGTTTGATGCTGAAGTTAGGTTCTCCTATGTACCAGGGGTGAACTTGTAATTATCAAAATAATGCAATAGTCATAGGTATACTAACAAATGAATGAATTAATGAATGTACATTAGTACTACTCATGTGTCACCTTATGTAAGGTATTGATCTTGATACATTATTGGACCGTTTGGGTGAAGAACCCAAATTGTATTTATATGGGTAAGTTAGGCTTGAGGAGCTCTTGCATCGATACATGGGATACCTATACTTTAAGTCATGGACATTTGAGCTATAATATTTTCAACTATGGTCTTGGAGTAGTCTTTATGTTTTCAACATATTATACTTGTTAGAATTGAAATGCTTTTCTACCAGACCAGAAATGGTTCTGACCCTGTTTTATATGGGATACAGGTACAGAACCTGTGGTGCAAGATGCGGTGCAGGGCAACATCAAGATCTAGGGTCTCTTTAGACTTCGTTAGACATTTTTTTTTGCAAACCTAGTTTATCTAGTACTGCTTTACGAAATAGTATTGTTTGTAAAAAATAACTCATTTTGGTTTGCTTAAATGAAATTTTTTGGTGGACAATGAGTGATTGGCCACATACCTGTGACCCGCCCGACATCTTTTAAAATCAATGACTAACTATCGTCTATTTCTACTGCTAAAGTGTTTTTTAAATTCTACTAAAAAAATATAATCCATGAAATTTGGACAAAGTGTTGTTTTGGAAATTCGGGACGTTACAACTCTTGTCCACCAATCACCACCTCAATTTTGGAAAGATACTTGGTACACTGAGAAGATACTCCTAATGATGACATGACTTTTTGTCTAGTCTTTAGACAAAAGAGTGATACTTCAAGCAATTCAACAAATGAAGTAAAATAAAGAATGTGTAGCACCATAATCAAACATAACTCGCATAAAATGGTCAGCAACAATAATAGTATCTTGAATAAATCCAAAATCAAACATAACTCGCATAAAATGGTTAGTGTACACTTATCTATTATTCTGCATTTGCACCTATTGCTATGGAGGTTTTTGTTGCAGTTGGTTACCTTAGACTCCTTGTTTGGCTAGACAATACCGAGTAATATGCCCCTCTTGCTCACATTGGTAGCAAATGCCAAAATAGAGATGGCAAGCTTCGATATAATGATTCTTGTTGCACCATCGATAAGTTTGTTGGGTGTTCGGTTGTTGCGACTGCCTCTACTACTAGCGAGATGGTTAGCTTTCGTGCTTGGATTTTGCTTCTTTAATGGTGGTTTTTGCACCTTGCCACCTGAAAATTGTTGCTTGTGGAATCCACCATTTCCAGTTGGCTTCTTAGATTGATCTCTCCTAGATCTCTTCTACTCTTTATTTAGAGTAAAAGTTGCCTCGATCATATCATTGAAGGTCGTTGGTCGGTTGGTCATCACTCGAACCCTTAGTCAATCCTTGAGCCACTGAACATACTTAGTCGCCCTATCCTTGTCATTGGCAAACAAGTTCAGACAATGACACTTGAGGCTCCTAAATTTGGTAGTATAATCCACCAAAAACATGCTCCCTTAAGTTAAATCTAGGAATTTTTGTTGCTTTTTATCATGGAAATGTTGAGGAAAGTATGTCTCTAAGAATCTCAAGGAAAGCTCCCTAGGGAATGTGGTTTTCTCCAGTGAATCTAACCTCTCTAGTTGTGTCTCACCATTTTTTGGCATCACCCTTAAACCAGTATATGCCAAAGTCTGTATGTCTATCCTCAGATATTGACAGAACTCAAAAAGCACGCTCGATCTCTTTGATCCAACTCTCTGTGGCTTCAGGTCGACCTTCCTCAAATTAGTCAGAGGGTCTAGCTTCAAAAACTTTTTGTAAGTCACTACACCATGGTTATGGTTCACACCTGATGGTAAGTTTTAATCGTTATAGTTTTTGGAGATGGGTATTCATGGTTTAGGCCAGGTTATTAAGGGAATCTATCATGAAGTTGCTTTGTTTCTGTCACTCATTAGTACGACATGACATCTATAAACCAACTCAACAAAGAGTCCACTACGATTTATCCTTAGGTCAAACCTACCCCCTTAGGTTTGATCCCACTATCTAAATAGCTTATATTACATATAATATATCAACAATCACACGATTTTAAGCATAAGGAAGAAATTATTATTCAAAAGATAGCCCTTACCAGTGATACAAAGACTATTTTTGGAGCTAAAATTTATGGATCATGGTTCTTTTTCTAAATCAGCTCTAATACCAACTTTGTAATGACCATAAAACTATCCTGAATATCTTGATTTTTTTTTAAGTCTTTATATAAAAACAAAAATACATCCCAAGGATTAGGGGCACATCAAAGATTCATAACCCATGTTTTACCATCAAACCAACCATTCATTTTAAACCATTGATGAAACAAAATAGTTTAAACTAATAATAAAAAATTAATAAACTTCAAATTAAGTTCACAATTTTTGCATTCAACCCATCCACTTAGAAAAAGAAACCCCACAAACCATAGATTTGTTATCTCTAGCACAAGTCCTGTCATCACGCTACTCAACTATGTTTGAGTCTCGTTACCTAAGAAATATAAAACAACGGGTGAGAATCACAATTCTCATACAAAATCTTACATAATTCAATAATAATAGCATAAAGCATAAAACTAATAGACACCAACTTTAGAAAATATTACAGTACGTAAAACAATTCAGACATGCTTACAATCACGTAAGATATATAAACTAATCATAATGCATGAGGTAACTTTTATTTTCTTATTGACACTTACTTTTGAATGCATGAGCATGACACCTGTAATCAATTTAATTTCCTTCTGACCCCATTGTGGGTATTGTTCACAGGCACAAACTGAAGTACAACACAATCCCAGGGTATATTTTTCATATACCCAATTATATTTTATTAACCTGATATGCACTTATTTCTCAAGAAGACATCAAGATACAACACCCTAGGAGGCTGCTTCTTGATATACCAATAACGCTTAACAACTGAAGCCCAAAATCATATCATTCCCGATTTTCAATGATGAAAAATGTCGCATATTACTGTGACTGAGGACAACATGTTCCCATATCGTGCTCTTGAGAAAAAACCACACCATGGAGTTCAGTACCACACTGTCCCCCATGATAGTCATCCAAGGATCCCACCTTCTTAGAGGGCAACCAAGGAGAAAATTAGTATACTGCTTAGGTATCTTTTACATCTTTAACTTTCATGTGTTCTTTGCACATAGAATGATTTTAGATCTACAACATCTATAACATGCACTCATACAACATGAACTCCATATTCAGCTAAAACATGCATATCATCTCATGCATCATCTGATTGGGCTATCTTTCTGCTTGGACACAACAATGCACCCATCATGTGCCAATATGTGTTGATATGTGCAAATGTTTCATTCATCATATGTATCATGACAAAATTTAAACTTTATATTCAATATAATTTTTACCAATGATTGCACCAGCACACTGCCCCAATAGGTTTGCATGTTGCTCAGCAACATACCACAAAGTCCATCTGGTTAACTTTTGGAATCATCATATGCATTCAAACAAAAAATAATTCACTCACAAAACTGTTAATGTAGAAATTTACTTGACGTTAGAAAAATTGTTATAAATCATACAGAATGAATTAGTCTCTGAGATTTTAGATGAAGGCACTTACATATGTTATATGCATACAAGAAAAAACCTAGACATTAACTCGTTACAAAACAGAGAATTAAAATTTTAGTAACATAGACTAATTTCCAATTCTGTCTCTTCAAAGAAAATCAATTATAAATCATCTAAAAAGAATTTTAGTCACGGATCCTGAGTATTCTAGAAGATATGATTTTTATAAAATATTTTATCATTGCAGATTCACTATTAGGACAAATTTCTATGCCGACTTGTAGATGACATATTTGCCAATCCACAATTCTTGAGTCTGGGATTTGATATGAAACTACTTCCATATGTATGAAATATCTCCACCAAATTTTAAGATTTTTCGGTCTACGGTTTGAGAGAAACTAATTTATCTTTCTGACTAGTTGCATCAAAATAGATAAAACAAAATATAACTTTTCAAAAATCAACCAAGAAACTTCAAGATTTCAAAAAGAACTTTAAGAAAACTATCTAATAATTTTTAATCTATCAAGAACACATCAAATCCATTCATACAATATTTAACATGTTGTAAATACAGAAATTCAACACATAACATGAATATAACACCTGAAATCAATCATTTTTTAAAAGAGAACAAGTTTGCCCTATACTACAAATAAAAAACTTTTTACGCAAAAAATAAAATTAATCTGACTTAGATCCTCTGTAGACAATCCATAGAAACATGGTTCAATGCTTGATCGACCTATGTTGAACCCCATACATGCTGAAAAACATAAAAATCACGTACCTTAATATAGTTTTGTTTGGTTAAAACACCGCACATGAAAACGAGGCTCAAACTGTAACATAGCTCTCCTGAGACATCTTCGAAATATGAAAGAGATTGTAGATCTCTTTCCCAATACATGTGGTTGCTAGGCAACGATGGCCTCTACGAGGGCTGGCCGGTCTTTATTCTGCCTTGCTCTCTCTCTCTCTCCATCCCAATGTTGATATCTCTATCTCAATGTTGGTCTCTCTCTCTCCCTTTCTCTCTCTAAAAATGTGAGTAGGAAAATAGTGAGGAGACATAACCTCTTAAATAAAAGGGTTGAGTTTCCTCTTCCTATTCCACTTTCTAGGTGATGACCCCCCTCTTGGAGTTCTCAAAAAATCAAACTCTTAATCTTTGTTTACCTCTTGTCTCCCATATATACATGGTAAACTAAATCACTAATGTTTTTTAGAATTTGGACTCCTCAAGTGGTCCCATGCATGGACTATGGATCTGTTGAGAAACTATGTTTTGATGTCACATAATATGATACATTGTCTTATTTGATTTCATATGATATGATAATATGTCTTCTTGAAAAAATGTTATATTATGACTGGATATGTTTTTCCATATATCTAACGAGTATTTGATGCAAGGATATCTCACTCAAAAAGGATGGAGACCTCCTGTTCAAGTACAACTATGGTGCAATCATACTCCTTGAAGAAAAAGCTTGTTGAGCCATGCATTTCTAAAGACCATCTAAAGAGATCGGCTACCTCAAGTTGAAGATTTTTTTCTTCTTTAGAGTCATATGTAACAGAACCTTCAGAAGCATGCATATTGCATATTACATACTCATTCATAAAAGTATACGATAGTTTCAAAAAGCTCCTTTTTTGAAAACCAATAATTGTACCTTCATACAAACCTTTATGGAAAAGGTATTTTGACATGATATAATTCATGATTTCAAAAAGCAATAATTGTACCTTCTATCATATACAAGACAACTTGAAAAGTAATGATTTCAAAAGTAGAAAAAAGACAAAACATGAAATCGGCTACACAAAGAAAAACAAATATAATACTTGTTGAAAAGACTCTAGTTACCTTTTTTAAAAGAAATGATTTCAAATGTAGGAAAAAGACAAAACATGAAAATCGTCTACACAAAGAAAAACAAATATAATACTTGTTGAAAAGACTCTAGTTACCTTTTTAAAGGAATGATTTCAAATGTCTAGGAAAAAGACAAAACATGAAAATCGGCTATACAAAGAAAAACAAATATAATACTTATTGAAAAGACTCTAGTTACCTTTTTACAAACCCATAGAATGTCTACTTACTTGAAGTCATCATTCTCTTTGTATAGCATTAAATACCTCCTGTAAGAAATCCTTGTTAATATCCTTCTCAAGAATGTCGACTTGTTTAAAGTCTTCATTCTCTCTGTAGACATTGAAAAACACATCATAAAGAAAACTCTTGATATGACTATGTATAAATAAATATCTCAAAGCATTTATTGTACTTACACTCATTTAAAGTAAAGAAGTACTTATGTATCATAAATCATTAATTAGGATAAAGACAAAACTACATGACAGCCTACAATCCAACGTTCAATGTACTATTGTAAGAAATAGACTTTTTACATAAAATATATATTACCTAAAATATTATAACGACTATTGTACCCTATATTTTACTTTTATGGAAAGAAGACTTTCTCGAATTTCTCTAAAGATGTTTTTTGAAATGACATGACATTTCACATCTCAAAAAGGCTACGATTTCAAAAAAATAACGACTACTTTTTTTAAGCTATATAAACACACTCAAATAAACTATTCAGACAAGAGATGGACATGTGAGCTTACAACGAGAAAAATTCATATTCAATATCTGAAAGAGAGCCTAGAAAAAGAAAGAGAAAAGAAAGAGAAAAAGTTAAGAATAGCTCTTTGACAAAGAGTATCCTCTGAGTGAAAAGAACAGAACATTCTGAGAATCCTTCATTCGTGCATTCATATCATTCTGAAGGTTCTATAGGAAGTATTGTAACTTTCTGTTATTCACTGTTTTCCTTTTTTGTTGAATGAAGTAGACCTCTGAGAAAGAGTGTGTTGCCCTTCTCTGTTGAGAGAAAAAGACCTCTGTGAAAGAGGGTGTTGTCCTTCTCTGTTGAGAGAAGAAGACCTCTGTGGAAGAGGGTGTGCCCCTTCTCTGTTGAGAGAAGAAGACCTCTGAGGAAGAGGGTGTTGTACTATTTATCCGGTGACTCGGATTTTATAGTAGAAAGCTCAAGTGGTTTGCTTGGGGACTGGATGTAGGTCAGGGTTTTGACCGAACCAGTATAAATTCTGTGTTTATGTGTTGTGCCTTTATTGCTTTATAGTTTTAATTTATCGATCTATATACAATTTCACTATTCACCCCCCCTCTAGTGGAATTTCATTTAGTATCAGAGCAGGTTTGCTGGTTTCGACATAACAAGTCTTCCAGCACAAATGGCATCTACCTCTTATGCTCGTGATATTGAAGGTCAACACGCATCTTGTCCTCCTTTCTTCAACGGCTCCAACTATGGATACTGGAAGTGCAGAATGGCTATATTTCTCAAATCCATAGATTTTGCTGTATGGAAAATTGTTGAGCATCCATACACATCTCCAACCGCAGACTATAACTTATGGTCTGATGAAGAAAAGAAAATGGCAAACCTAAATGCAAAGGCTATGAATGCCTTATATTGTGCCATTGATCAGAATGAATTCAATAGAATATCTATATGGGAATCTGCATATGATATTTGGCATTCTTTGGAGGTTATTCACGAAGGAACCAACAAAGTGAAAGAAGCCAAAATCTCATCTCTTGTCAGAAAATATGAGTTGTTCAAAATGAACAAAGATGAACCCATCACAGAGATGTTCATCAGATTCACCAATATCACCAACGATCTAAAATCTCTGGGTGTAACCCACTCTCAGACAGAAAAGGTGAAGAAAATCTTGAGATCTCTCACAACTGATTGGGAGAAAAAGACTACTGCTATTGAAGAAGCTCAAGATTTGTCCAAGCTTACTCTGGACGATTTAATAGGCAATCTTATGGCCTATGAAGTCCACATGAAGGAAAGAAGGGAAGAGGAACAACCTTTAAAGAAAACTCTAGCCTTCTCAGCCCTATCTGAGGATGAAGACTCAGAAAAAGAAACTGAGATTGCGCTACTCACCAGAAAATTCCAGCGCTTTATGAGAAGGAACCGGCTTCCAAATAAGCACAAAGAAAGAAAAGACCTAAAGGAAGATTCTATGTGCTACCAGTGTAATAAGCCAGGTCACTTAAGACGTGACTGTCCTCTTCTCAAAAGAAAATCCAAGACTAAGGAACCAAAGAAACGGTTCTTCAAGAAAAAGGCTCTGCATGCTCAATGGGATGATTCAGAACCATCCACAAGTGAAGAGTCAAATGATGATGAAGCAGAAACCGCCAACATGTGCTTCATGGCAGAAAGCTCTGTAAGTGAATCCCTTGATTTCTCCTTTGAAGAACTTAAAAATGCTTTTCAGGAACTTTTTGAAGAATCAAGGAAAACGATTCTCAAAAACAGACATTTGAAATCTGAGAATCTAGAGCTCATTCTGAAAAATGAAAAACTCAGTATTGAAAATTCTGAGTTGCAAAAGAAAAATCTTCTTATTACTTCTGAAATCTCTTCTACTAGCTCCAAGACTAAAAATCTGCAAGTAGAAATTTCAGAATTAAAAAGTAAAACTGAGAACCTTATGAAAACGGTTTTCAAGTTTACTAAAGGAAAAGAGAACTTGGATAAACTCCTATCCTTTCAAAAAATCTCTTTCTACAAGAATGGTATTGGCTACTCTCATTTCAACAAGCCTTCTTGTATGAATCAAAAGACCACTTTTGTGAAAGGTTCTTCTGAACCTAAAAAGGAGTATTATAATTTTAACTTCTTGAACTCCTCTAAAACTGTAGACAAACCCAAATCTAAATGGATATGGGTTCTAAAGTCTAACAAAAAGGGACCCGACTGGGTACCAAAAAGAAGTTTTACTTAATGTTTTGCAGGCTCCAAACAAGAAGAACAGATGGATACTAGACAATGGATGTTCAAAATACATGATTGGACATCCAGACCTTTTTGTTGTTCTTCATCATAAAGAAGGAGGAACCGTCACCTTTGGAGATAACAACAAAGGTTTGATAATTGGTATTGGTAATATTGGCAATATAGATAAACCTCTTATCAAAGACGTTCCTCTAGTTAAAGGCTTAAAACATAACCTTCGAAGTATTAGTCAAATGTGTGACACAGGTTATAATGTTAGCTTTAATCATGATGCTTGTCTTATAGTAGACACCAACGAGAATATCATCTTAAAAGGTATAAGAAGAAATAATATATATGAACTATACCTAGAAAACATCACTGAATATTGCCTTATAGCTAATAATGACACTCAACATTTATGGCACATGAGAATGGGTCATGTCAACTCCAAATACATGTCTAAATTAGCTAAAGATAAGTTAGTACGTGGGTTACCCAAAATATCTTTTAAAAAGGATTATTTTTGTGATGCATGTCAATTAGGAAAACTGTCTAAATCATCTTTCAAATCAAAAAATATCACTTCAAGTAAAAGACCTTTAGAGCTTCTCCACCTGGATCTTTTTGGTCCTTCTAGAGTAGCTAGTCTGAATCATAATAAATATGCTTTTGTCATTGTAGATGATTACTCACGATTTACTTGGGTAATATGTTTTGAAAAACAAAAGTGATACGTTTTGTCAATTTGAAATTTTATGTAAAAAATTACAAAATAAAAAATCTTGTTCTATTGTTAAAATCTGTAGTGACCATGGAGGAGAATTTGAAAATGAATTGTTTGTAAATTTTTGTAACTTGCATGGTATTTCTCATAACTTTGCCTTTCCTAGAGCTGCACCTCAAAATGGTGTAGTAGAAAGAAAGAATAGAACCCTTCAGGAATCTGCTAGAACTATGCTCCAACACAATAATCTTGATAAATCTTTTTGGGCAGAAGTTGTTAATACTGCATGCTATATAACAAATAGAGTTCTCATTAGACCCTTATTAAATAAAACTCCCTATGAATTATTCTATGACAGGACGCCAAGAATAGACTATTTTAAAGTCTTTGGATGTAAATGCTTTATCCTAAACACAAAAGATAGCCTAGATAAATTTGATGCTAAATCTATTGAAGGCATATTTTTAGGATATTCAAGTCATAGTAAAGCATACAGAGTTTTCAATAAGAGTTCTAATACTATTGAAGAATCTATGCATGTTAGTTTCTGTGAATCTATTGATCAATCTGTTCATAAGCAAACTAACGATGATGATGTTGAAAGTACAGATTTATTTTTAGATAACACAGCTAAGTCTAATGAAGATGATCATCAAAGAACATTTTCCGAAATCAGAGATCATCCTCAAAAGCAGATTTTGGGAGACCTGACAAAGGGGGTTCAAACTAGAGCTCAGCTAGAACGGATTGCAAACATGACATTCATTTCTCAACTTGAACCGAAGCAGATTGATGAAGCCATCATCGATGAGTTCTGGATGCTAGCCATGACTGAAGAACTGAATCAATTCCAAAGAAATGATGTTTGGGATCTTGTACCAAGACTAAAGGATCATCAGATCATTGGGACAAGATGGATCTTCAGAAACAAGCTAGATGAAACAGGTAATGTTATAAGAAACAAGGCAAGACTAGTAGCTCAAGAATACAACCAGGAGGAAGGTATTGATTTTGATGAAACATTTGCTCCTGTTGCTAGACTTGAATCTATTAGGATATTTTTAGCATATGCAAGCTATATGGATTTTAAACTATATCAAATGGATGTTAAAAGTGCTTTTCTAAATGGTTTTATAAATGAAGAAGTTTATGTAAAACAACCTCCAGGATTTGAAAATAAACAATATCCAGATCATGTCTTCAAATTAAAACATGCTTTATATGGTTTAAAACAAGCACATCGTGCTTGGTATGACAAACTTAAAACTTTTTTAGTAAAAACTGGTTTTTCTATAGGCAAAGCAGACTCTACTTTATTTATAAAAATAGTGAATAATCATACCCTAATTATTCAAATATATGTGGACGATATCATCTTTGGATCTACTAACAGCACTCTCTGTGAAGAATTTTCTAAGTCCATGCAGAAAGAATTTGAAATGAGTATGATGGGAGAACTCACCTACTTTCTTGGACTGCATATTATGCAAACCAAGGATGGAGTTTTCATCAATCAATCTAAATATGCTCGTGAACTTCTGAAGAGGTTCAACATGAACTCAATCGCTTCAAAAACCACTCCTATGAGCACAACCATTGTTTTGGACAAAGATGAAGATGGTAAGTCTGATGATACAAAGGTATACCGAGGTATGATAGGATCACTTCTGTATTTAACTGCTAGCCGTCCAGATATTATGTTCAGTGTTTGCTTGTGTGCTAGATTTCAGTCAAATCCAAAAGAATCACATCTTAAAGCTATAAAAAGAATAATGAGATATTTAAAAGACAGTTGATTTTGGATTATTCTATTCAAAATCCTCTACATTTGATCTAATCTCATACAGCGATGTTGACTTTGCTGAAAGTAAATCTGATAGAAAAAGCACAAGTAGAACATGTCATATGCTAGGGCACTCACTAGTTTCATGGTTCAGTAAGAAACAAAATTGTGTATCCTTATCAACTACTGAAGCTGAATACATTGTTGCTAGCCTAGCTTGTACACAAGTTATCTGGATGAAACAAACTTTGAAAGATTTTGGTTTAAATTTTAAAAATACAACTATTTTCTGTGATAATACTAGTGCTATAAACCTATCTAAAAATCCTATTTTACACTCACGAACTAAGCATATTCAAATAAGACATCACTTCTTAAGAGAACAAGTCTTAAACAACATAATTAAACTTGAATTCATACCCACTAATCAACAGTTAGCAGACATCTTTACTAAACCATTAAAACATGAAGACTTTACACGAATTCAAAGAGATTTAGGAATATGCAAACTAAGTGACTTATAATTAATCTCACCTACTAAGACTAAAACATCTTATGAGTTCTATTAAATTTTTATTTTATTCGGTTTCATTCTTATCAATTTCTCATATTTATGTTTTTAAAAGGTCAAACTATGTCTCTATATTCACGTATACTCTAAATACTTATAAAAACTCATTCATCATGACACATTCTTTATGTCTTTCAACTTGTCATCTTTCAAGTACACATCTATAATGACTCTTTGTCCTATTACCTTTTACTCATATCCATAAGAACTAATTATATTAAGTAAAAGCTATCATGACTTTGTTCACATCACTCATCTCATAACACCTTTTATTACTTTTTGTCTTCTAGTGAAAACCTCTCTTACGGTAAGCTAGCCTATCTTTAAACATGATATTGTATTCCTCACTTATTCTATTTTTCATATTCATGCAATATACTCTCTTTCATGAACTTTCCTCAAAAAAATACACTTCACTAAAATCCTCATACCTTTTATATCAAATTCGAGTGATTATCCTTCCTATTTGTTTTACCACCTTTTAAGTTGTTATATTTCACGTAAATTTTTTTTTTACTATATCATCTATTATATCATTGCTTATGAACAATAAACTATCGTCCTTTCACTTTTCACACCCTTTATGAAAAAAAAATATTATAAAATCTCCTTTTTGACAACTTACATTTTTCTTCCCTCTCTCTCTCTCTCTAGTTCATACGAAGTGACTCTCCATCCGTGACCATGACCTCCTCATATATTTTATATCTCTCTCTCCAATCGAGATTCTTTAAAACCATGTCCTTTAGAAAAACTTCATTTCACATCTAACTCCACTTTATGTCATACATCTCATGTCTAACATCAAGTGATTATTGTCCTTTATAACTATTCACACTCTTTCCACGCATACCAAAAATATAGTATTCTTAAATAAGAAATTATTGCATCTCCTCATATATTCCTGTTTGTCCTATTCCAAACTCTTTCTTCACGAATTTGGAATGCCTTCACATAAAATAAATTTTTGAAAAGTTGTTTGTTTTATTAGGCCATTATTCACTCTATAACTTTTCTTACATGATCTTCACGAAATCTTTAAAATCCTTGAAACATTCACTCTCTTGAGTTTATTAAGACACTCCATACTCAATACATGATATATCTCAAACTTCGACAAACTCTCCCATAGTAAACTTTTCTCTATATAGAAAAATTTCAAAACTATGTCCTTCTTAACATACAATACACTATCTTCCAACAACTGATTTGATTTGTCATTCACAAGCCTCTCTATTTCCAACTCACGCATTTCCTCTTTCAGCTAAAATCTAAAAATCCTTCACTTCCAATGTCATTTATTTCTTATCACCATTACTTTTCTCCTTCTATTTAATAGATTGATTCATCTCTCATTCCCCACGACTATCTCTATTCTCTTACAAACTCCTACTCCTTCCAAGCTCTTCTCTCTTGCTCGTTTTTTTTTCTCTAAGCTCTTGCAATGGCTTTCTCTTGCACATCCGACTTACTCCAAGCTTCGGAGTTGAGATTTCCGGATCTCATTCACACTTATCACTCCATAAAATCTTTGACAATCCTACCAGGCAGCTTGGTTCACCTTGAAGCCTTTTCAGCGTTTGACTTACAAACTTTTCTTTCTGAACTTATTCATGTTCTAGCCTCTCCAAAACAAATGCCCATCTATCCTCAACTTATCAAAATTTTCTACACCAACCTTTCTATCGACCATGATCACTCTTCTATCACTTCCATGGTACATGGAAAAATTTTCTCCTTCGACATACCTCAGTTAGGCAACATTTTGAATATTTCTTCTTACGGTATTGAGCTTCCCAACATTGTTCCTCTCGACCACTCTGTGTTTCAGAAAATCCTCCTCTCCACTCGCTCCACTCACTTCCCATGGCATGAGAGCAATCTCCAACCTCATGCTCTATTATTGTCCAAAATTCTTTCCTTAAATCTCGTCTTCAAGTCACCCTCTAGGGGATTTATTGCAAATGAAGTCTCCCTTCTTCTTTATGCCATCTTCTCTGCCTTTCCCATCAACTGGTCCAGTGTCATCTTCCACAATATGATTAACTTTCGTTCTTTTAAGTCTCTTCCCTTCAGCTATTTCATCACACTCATTCTTGAATTCTTCCAGATTCCTCTTGCAACAGATGTCGTCTACTACTCCAACAATATAATTGATGACTCCTCTCTCCATGAAGAAGAGTCCTCTCACCTAAACTCTGATGACGAAGGCCCTCAAGAAGCAGATCAAGCAGCAACTTCTGACCTTGACATCTTCTCAGCTCTTGTCAATGTCCAGAACACCCAGGATCTCCTTCTGAAGAATCAAGCCTCGATGCAGCAGACCCTTCAAACTCTCCAACACGATCAAGCCGACCGTACCCATCAATCCTCTCCACCTTCGGACTAAACTTATTTTTTTTGGACTGTAATAACTTTATTTTTTTTGGTCTGTAATAACTCTACTTACTCTGATCCCTTCCTTTTTGTCCATGACAAAGGGGGAGAAAAATCTGTCTCCATTATGGAGAAAAATACTCTCTTTAACATTTTTTCAATAATTTTATGATATTATTATTTCTATGCATAATGTCTTTTTGACAGGGGGAGCATATTTTGTCATCATCAAAAAGGGGGAGAATGTTGAGAAACTCTGTTTTGATGTCACATAATATGATACACTGTCTTATTTGATTTCATATGATATGATAATATGTCTTCTTGAAAAAATATTATATTATGACTGGATATGTTTTTCCATATATCTAACGAGTATTTGATGCAAGGATATCTCACTCAAAAAGGATGGAGACCTCCTGTTCAAGTACAACTATGGTGCAATCATACTCCTTGAAGAAAAAGCTTGTTGAGCCATGCATTTCTAAAGACCATCTAAAGAGATCGGCTACCTCAAGTTGAAGATTTTTTTCTTCTTTAGAGTCATATGTAACAGAACCTTCAGAAGCATGCATATTGCATATTACATACTCATTCATAAAAGTTATTTCATAAAAGTATATGATAGTTTTAAAAAGCTCCTTTTTTGAAAACCAATAATTGTACCGTCTTACAAACCTTTATGGAAAAGGTATTTTGACATGATATAATTCATGATTTCAAAAAACAATAATTGTACCTTCTATCATATACAAGACAACTTGAAAAGTAATGATTTCAAAAGTAGGAAAAAGACAAAACATGAAATCGGCTACACAAAGAAAAACAAATATAATACTTGTTGAAAAGACTCTAGTAACCTTTTTTAAAAGAAATGATTTCAAATGTAGGAAAAAAACAAAACATGAAAATTGGCCACACAAAGAAAAACAAATATAATACTTTTTGAAAAGACTCTAGTTACCTTTTTAAAGAAATGATTTCAAATGTGTAGGAAAAAGACAAAACATGAAAATCGGCTACACAAAGAAAAACAAATATAATACTTGTTGAAAAGACTCTAGTTACCTTTTTACAAACCCATAGAATGTTGACTTACTTGAAGTCATCATTCTCTTTGTATAGCATTAAATACCTCATGTAAGAAATCCTTGTTAATATCCTTTTCAAGAATGTCGACTTGTTTAAAGTCTACATTCTCTTTGTAGACATTGAAAAACACATCATAAAGAAAACTCTTGATATGACTATGTACAAATAAATATCTCAAAGCATTTATTATACTTACACTCATTTAAAGTAAAGAAGTACTTATGTACCATAAATCATTAATTAGTATAAAGACAAAACTACATGACAGCCTACAATCCAACGTTCAATGTACTATTGTAAGAAATAGACTTTTTACATAAAATATATATTACCTAAAATATTACAACGACTATTGTACCCTATATTTTACTTTTATGGAAAGAAGACTTTCTCGAATTTCTCTAAAGATGTTTTTTGAAATGACATGACATTTCACATCTAAAAAAGGCTACGATTTCAAAAAAATAACGACTACTTTTTTTAAGCTATATAAACACACTCAAATAAACTATTCAGACAAGAAATGGACATGTGAGCTTACAACGAGAAAAATTCCTATTCAATATCTGAAAGAGAGCCTAGAAAAAGAAAGAGAAAAGAAAGAGAAAAAGTCAAGAATAGCTCTTTGACAAAGAGTATCCTCTGAGTGAAAAGAACAGAACATTCTGAGAATCCTTCATTCGTGCATTCATATCATTCTGAAGGTTCTATAGGAAGTATTGTAACTTTCTGTTATTCACTGTTTTCCTTCTTTGTTGAAAGAAGTAGACCTCTGAGAAAGAGGGTGTTGCCCTTCTCTGTTGAGAGAAGAAGACCTCTGTGAAAGAGGGTGTTGTCCTTCTCTGTTGAGAGAAGAAGGCCTCTGTGGAAGAGGGTGTGCCTCTTCTCTGTTGAGAGAAGAAGACCTCTGAGGAAGAGGGTGTTGTACTATTTATCCGGTGACTCGGATGTTATAGTGGAAAGCTCAAGTGGTTTGCTTGGGGACTGGATGTAGGTCAGGGTTTTGACCGAACCAGTATAAATTTTGTGTTTATGTGTTGTGCCTTTATTGCTTTATAGTTTTAATTTATCGATCTATATACAATTTCACTATTCACCCCCCCCCCCCCCCCCTCTAGTGGAATTTCAGGATCCTCTCCATTAAGGTTCATGATCCGACATAGGGTCTACTCCTAGGATCTAACATATAATAGTAATTCATTTCTAAATAAACAATGATAGATTAGAATGAGTCTATACTTATGAATCTTTCATAATAAAAGCATTCACATCAAAATTTTATTAATTCAAGAAAAAGTTCTCATTAATTAAAATTTTGGGGTTTTAGAAAATACTTAGTATTGCAAAATGGTTCATCAAACCAAGTAAGGCAGCCATCACCCTGTAAAGGAGTCAACAATATCAAACAAGTCTCAACTGAAGGATTGGAGCCATTGATAGAAATATGAGATAAACAATGAGAAATGCTTGTGTAGAATGGATAAAGAGACTGTCTTCTCTGAGTAACTGCTAGAAGCCAAGATCGCTGGTTGCCATTATTTGTCACAATCAGTAAAGTCTAGTGTGTTAATTGAATACGCTACTGCATGATTTCAAGAAGAGGAGTCATTCAGAAAGAGGGGATCTAGTGCATCATGAATTCTAGCTTAAAGGAATGTTCCTTGTGCATCATGTAGAGTGAAAGTCATACGGTAATAATTAAGGAAAATAACCATACTATTCTTGCAAAATCACATGGTTTCTGAAGCACCTACCAATTTAACAAAATCCCCCACATATCCAAAATCATTGATTCTCTACTTTTTAGGACATTTTTGCCATTCGAACATGCGAACATGTTGAGGTTTGCATGATATATAGCTATGTTGTAGGAAGTTCACAGCCTTTCAATAAAAAAAGAGATTTTAAGCATATCCGCAAATACATGACATTCGCAAATACAATATGACCTTCACGAATATAACCTATGAACCTCACTTAAGTAAATACTTCTCAAGGAGCTTTGCAAATGTGTGTGACATTTACAAATACTTGTTGCGAATGTCCCTGACTTTCTCACTTTGATTTGACCTTCGCAAATACAATATGACCTTAACAAATATAGTATGACCTTCGCGAAGAAAACCTATGAACCTCTTTTAACTAAATACTGCTCGAGGATGACTGTAAATGCTTGTTGACATTTGTAAATACATGTTACAAGTGTCTTTGACTTTCACACTTTGATTTGACATCCGGAAATACACTACAACCTTCACAAATATAGTACGAAATTCACAAAGATAACTTGTGAACCTCCTTTAACTAAATACTTCTTGAGGAGGTCCGCAAATGTCTACTAACATTCACAAATACCTATTGTGAATGTTCGTACCTTTACATGATTGCTGATTTATATATATAATCATTTTGTTCTTTTTTTTTGTGTTTCTCATTAGAACTCTAAGCCTTTTTCCTCTCTCCCTCTCCCTTTTGCAATAATTCCTGTGAAATCATCTCGTTGCATTTTGATGAAGTTGAATAATCCTTTTCATCAACTTCTCTATCTTTCGGTTAGGTCTTAAAGTGAGTTTCATATATATATATATATATATATATATATATATATATATATATATATATATATATATATTCTTGCATTCTTAAGTTTTTTTTGTAGATATATATTTAATGCGGCCTTGTAGTATTTGTGTTTGGTTATTGTTATGGAAGATTTATGTATGTTTGCATGCATTTTATTTAATATTTGACACCAAAATTTCCATTTAGGGTTTACCATTTCTAGGGTTTTTTTTTATAGATGTATATATTTGTTGGTGTTGTACATGATTTATATTTGTTTTCTTGTCCAACTCCTTAATATTTGGTGGTTTTGTCTTGGGGTAATGAGGTTAGGGTTGGCTACGCATAAATATTTATTTAGTTTGATGGGGTTGGGGTTGACTGTGCACAAATATTCAATATGGGTTAGATTTTTTGTAGATAGTTGGGTTTCAGAGTGTTTATTGTAGATAATTTTGTAAATTGCATGTATGAATGATATATATATATATGACCTTTTTCACATGTTATTTTCATTACATGAATGATATGTTGTGTGGTCAATATAGGAAGTAAATGATGGCATCTGAATGAGTTAAAATGCACTATTATAGCACCACTGATCACACTAATTGGAGATCTATAGTGGTCTCTAAAAATAGTAGCTTTAAGGAATTTATGGCTTTAATGTCTCGTAAAACTTAATATGTGAATAGTTATTGAGCCTCCAGTATAGTTATTTTTCAAACGTAGATAGCCAACAAATATGGATAGATATTTTAGACAATGATGATGTAGAATCAATATTGTTTAGTGGTGATGTTTACTTTGATGTTCGCAAAGTTAAACAATGAGCAGTTAAAGAAGAATTGGTTGGAAGTGATGTACAAGAAGTAGTTGATGATGCGAATGATAGGAATCCTCTAGAAAATGTGCAGCTATATCAGGCACCATCTATTAAGCTTAGTCCATTAGCGAATATCCAAATGTCCCAAATAGTGGGTGATATTGATGTTCTTAACATGCACGCAGAGTGAATGCAATTGCCCAAAACAATTAGGGACATAGATGTTCAATGTGTAGGCAATGAAGAAATTTTATGAATAATTGATGTTGTATAGGATCATAAAATCACTCTAGAGGATGTGAAACTACATCAACAAAATGCAAATGGCATAACTAGGTGCAAGTTGTTGGACTTTGTAATTTATGTTGGAGATATAGGTGTTGATGAAGGTGCTATTTTTATAGTTAATTATGAAATTTGAAAATGCAAAAATATTGCATACATAAAAGCAAATGAAGTGAGAAATATGATACTTTTTTATTTAGTTTGTGCATCCGTTCAATTAATTAGTTGCAACAATGATCATGTTGACAATATAGAATCGGATGATGATGATAACTATACCATATAAGATGAAGATGATTTAGAAATGATAGGAGATGACCAAAATACTGATGACATGTGATAATTTATGGTGAATACAAATGATGCACAAATGGCAATTGGAAAGTCGAATCCTTGGTATGTTGTACAAGCTATATGAGCATTTATTGGGTAGTAGAATTATTTTTATACCAATGAGACATGATTGAATAGGTTCTCATTTAATGGATTATCATACAATGAAGAACACTTGAAAATCATTGAAATAAAAAAATCTCAGTTACGAGTTGTATAACAAAAAACTTAATGATTATGAATCTTTTCAGTGGCTAACAATAAGCTCAAATGATGGAGATATTGTTTTCGGGCGAAGGTTTAATGATCTAAATCATTGTCAAGAGTTTTTGAAAGATAATGTGATCCTGAATAGCTATAAAACAAAAATCATGAGCGAAATATGGTTTTAGGTTTGTAAATATGTGTTGATTGTATGCAAACTTCTTGTCCATTAAAAAATGACTTCCACACACTCTTATATGTGAATGTGTTGATGTTCGCACACTCTGATGTGTGAATGTCGTCCAATTGATCCTCAGTTGTGAATGTTCTGAGGTTCATACATTCTGATATAAATCATGTAATCATTCAAATATAGTTTAAACACTTGTTATTTTACATATATTCATATATTCACTATAAAAAATAGTTATAATTTATATATGCATTCATACATTCATAGTAAAAAAATGGTTACAATTATATACATCAAAAGTATATATAAACAAAGGTATTCTAGTTTAAACCTATAATTCAATTACAACAAAAGTATATACAAATTATAACTGCTTGTGAATGTATCTATATAAACTTTTTTTTTTTTAATCTGACCACAACTATGAGAAATCCAGGGCTAGCTACTCTTGTGGATGTTGTATATCCTGCACTCATTCTCTTAGCTCTTCAAGCTCTCTATCCATGCTAGAGAGCTCTCTATCCTTGTAAGCGAGCAACTTTGATTGATATTGCAAAAACTCTTGTTGATTATATATAATGATCTCATTTGCTTCAAGCAGATCCTCCAACCTATGGATTTCAGCTCTTATAAGATCTAGGTTTTCAGTCTCTCTACTTGTAGTCCTTCGTTGCTTTTGTATCCTCACCCCAACTTGCTCCTCCTCCTTTTATTTATAATAAAAAGCATGCGTACAGGGTAATAAATTTGTAATGAAAGTAAATTTTTAAACATAGTCAATATATGTATAAGTATATTATCATCTCAATGCCCCTTTTTGCTTTGGAACTACTTGGCTACTCCTGATTATCAACAACTATATTATCCTAGCCGACACGTGCTATGGAATACAAGTTGATGTCATCGCTGCCATTACACCAGTTTTCAAGTTCAAAGAAGAACATTGTAGGGAAATCATTTGACCGATCATTCAAATAGGCTGAGACACTTTTGCTGACTATGGAAGGGTGATGAGGTTGTTGATGAGCATAACCAAACTGTCAGACCACTCGGCTTTTCATTAGTGTTCAACTTTATTCATGTTGTGCAACCAAATGCCTTTCCTCATGCGGTCCATGACTTGGACAATTACATCCTCGTCCATATCAGAGTCTTTGTAGGGGAACCATGTTACCTACAAAATGAAGTTTCATTCATAGTTAAAATCCTTTATTGTATTAGTTATAAAAATATAACCACTTCTTTCACGTATACTTATATATGTTTTGGTCACCACGTGCAACTTTACAGTGCATTGGGCCCTTCCCAATTGAGGACCCATCCCTCCATCATTCCCCTCCTCATTCTCTTCATCTTCTTCCTCAAAGTCTAGGTTACCTCTAGTGTGTGACCAACACCACATAATAATATGTGGAAATTGAAGAACTGAGTCACGTCCAAAGGGCCTTTTAATGAATTTGTACTTCTATATCCAAACCTGTAAGGATCAATACATAGATTAATTCATAAATTAGTACATAAAGATAACATAATAATGTTTTTATATCAAACAAATCTAATTAATATTTGTACCTCCAACAATACCAATATGCCAAACAAGTTTTTTCTTCCATTCTTCACATGACTCAAACTTGCATACAGGCATGCAAGGGAAACTGCTCTCCATGCATATTCATTGATGTGATGCAAGTCTTGCACCAAATGCACATATGATGCATAAATCAACTTTTCACCAGTGTCAATGAATAAACAAATGCTTAAGAAGTACAACAAGAATGTCCTCAATTGCTTATCTACCCTATAACTGACCTTTTCTCTAACACAAACTAACTTTTTCTTCATTCTCCTGGCCTTGTTGTTGTCATATTTGATACTCAACTATAACAACTTCATCCTTTCACTTTTGAATGCATCCTTAGAGGCTTTAAATAAAACTTGACAATGGTCTTTCAAATTTTCAAACTGAGATGCATTCACAATCTCCTAATGACACTTCAGTCTGGTGATGTGTGTTACATATTTTAAGGTAATGGTCATCTTAAAACTGGAGAACTTTAATGTGTTGGTTGTCGAAATTCATAATTGCACTATGAAATCTAAGAGACTATGACTAATTTTCCATGGTGTGAGCTCCAAGAATTTTCAAAAATCCTATTGATCCAACCAATCCTTCACTTTTTTCGATGGTATTAAGAACCCCAAATGTACTTGAAACTAGTAGAACAAATGCATAAGGCTTGTTGGAACCTCTTATTCTTGAGCCTACGAATCTTGTAATCACAATAAAATTTGCATGGAACCAGTCAAATATCATAATTTAATTAATGAATATAACACTCAAATTTAATTCACACACATATATGACAAATTAATCATTGAATTCTAATATTACAAACATGCTTCACAATCAAATTTAAAAGTTGTAAGAAACTTAAATTCATAGAAAAATCTAGAATCATTTTCAATATTACAAACCTTAAAATTCAAATTCAAACTTAAATTCATAATTAAAATTTTAAAAAACTAAAGTTAGAATTTAATTTCAAATCCAAACTCTTAATTCAAATTTTAAATACATTCAAATTTATAGGAAAACATATAACCTAAAATTTAATTTTTTATATAAATTCATATTTTAAATTCAAAATGAAGCAAACAATTTAAATTCAAAAATAAATTTGAGTTCATATTCATTATTTAAATTTTGATCCAACCCCATAATTACAATTCAAATCTAAACTCATAATTCAAATTTTGTTCGAAGTTTAACATTCACAATGTAAAATTTATTTGAAATTTAAATTCAAACTCAAATTAGTTAAAAGTCTAAATTCAAAGCTTAAAATTTAAAATCTAAATTTAAGTAGAAACTCTTCAAAATACAACAAAATATAAAGTTCGTAATCCATAAATCCTTTTTATAAAATCCAGTTTCAATTTCAACTCCAAACTCATAATTCATTTTCAACTCGAACTTCAAATTATAATCTATACTAATAATTAAAATCAAATTCAAACTCGAATTTAAAATTCAATTTCAAACGTAAAAATTAAAATTAAGAAATCAAACATAAACCCACTTAACTTAAATTTAAATTCACATTTCAAAATTTAGTATTCATATTCATATTCAAACTCATAATTAAAATTTAAGTCCAAACTCATAATCCCAATTCAAACTCAAGTTTAAACTTAAATTCTTAACTTAAAAGCTAAATGTGAATTCAAATTTAAAATCATAATTCATTTTTAACAAGTTTAACATTAAAACTAAAATTCAAATCCAAACTTATAATTTAAATTATAATCTAAGCAAAAAATTTAATTTAAAATTCAAACTTAGTTTTAAAAATAAAATGTTAATTTTAAATTAAAATACAAATTTAAATTCAGATTTTATATGAAAATCTAAAGCCATAATTAAAATGCTCTTACAATTTACAATGTAAAATTTATTTGAAATTCAAACTCAAACTCAAATTTACACCTAAATCAATCAATGAATTGCAATATTTAAACTAGTTATCTTACAAACATACAAACATGCTTCACACACACATATAGCATTTTAAAGATTAAATTGCAAAAATCAAACTAGTTATCTTGCAAACATGAATCACATGCATATACACACATATTTAATAATTTAATGAATGCATGTCTATACTCAGACTAGTTATCCTAAAAATATGTTTTACTCATATACAAAAAATTAATCAATGAATTACTTATTAAAAATAATGATCTTATATACATGTTTCACACACACATATATAATATGTTAAAGATTGAATTGTAATAATCAATACAAATACATATATAACAATTTAATGAATGATTGAATGTAACATTGAAATTGATTGCAAACAATAACTAATAAAGAAAATACATGTCTACAAGTGGTGTAAGTTTTATAAAAGATATTTTCAATTAAACTTTTATAAAAACTGAACACCAAATAATAAAACTAGTTCACACTAATGGTGAAGTCCAGGTCGAACTCAGGAAACGGGAGAGAAATCTAAGTATTCCGCACAAAATCACACATTTATTGCCTTAAAAATAAAATATAGCAAACTAGTGTAAAAACCTATTACAAGATATTCGAGCAAAAATGAAAATTAATACAACCTAATTAAAAATTGACCTAAGGCCCTACTAAAAAAAAGGCCTAAAGGAAAACACCTCTGCTCACGAACCACAATCCTTATATGCGGGTGTCAGGAATCTTGGTACGTCCACCTCAATGCCAACTATCTAACCTCACTTCTAGCTTGCAGCAGCCTCCTGCACAAACACAAACATGCAAACAAAACAACGACTACACATGACTATGTTAGTTAAAAACGAAGGAATGAGAGCATTAAACATAAAATAAAAGAACTAAAAAAAAATCTAGACACAAATCCCAACGTGACCTAGTTAGGTTCTGACCTAAAAAAGAGTGTCTTCTATTTCAATACATGACACCAACCAAAAAATCCACAAAAAGACACATAGAAACTACAAAAATTATAAATTTGCCCTACGCGATTAGAGAATCCCCTGTTCTAGATAGATTCTTATAAAACAAAAAGAGAGACAAATAAACTGAGTTGGATTCTAATAAAATTTTGCAAAAATGTTCCTGACACACTCAGAAATCCAAAACAATTTACAGAATTGAAAAACTTTACAAAAAGTTACATAAAATGATGATGACAAATTGAAAAACACATACCCGATAAACAAAATATTTTTGGAAAATTTTTGGGACAACAGCATAACAGACAACCAAATGGATTCAGATTCTTACAAAATTTTGCAAAAATATACTAGACTTGTCCAGAGACCTAACCCAATTGACGGATTTGAAAAACACGTCCAAAATCTCCAGATATATGCAAAACAATATCAGAACTAAAATAAAACTAGAAACTCCAAAACTAACTATATTGCAACAATTCGACAACTATTCTAATTATTTATTTTTCTGAAAAATAAACTCTCACTAATAAAATTAAAGGGAAGTAAATTAAATAATATCCTAAATAACAAAGAAAATAAAAATAAAAATTTAAATACAGAAAATAAAAAGATACACACTACGATCTAACCGACGGCTTGGATTGGCGATGGCCAACTCTAGTCATTGGTCTCTTTTTGCTTTTTATTTTTTTCTACTCTAAAAAAAATATCACAAAGAAAAATTCAAAATATATGCTGGAAGAATAAAAATTAATTAAACTTAATCTAATCAATAAACAAAAATCAGAAAAATAACAGAATTTAAACGACCCAGATCTAACGATAGAGAAGAAGGGGAAGAAGATACTGAATCATCTGATCCGACGTCTCCTGATGGATTGGGTTGAGGAGAGAGTGGACTTTGGCCTCGTGAAGCATGCAGCCACCCTCCAAAAGTGCTTCTCACATGCTCTTACTATTGGACATCATGTGGCATGGCTGGAATGTGGTTGGGGCGACGATCGGTAGTGAAGAAGAGATAGAAATTGATCGAGGAGGCTAGAAGGAGGTCAATCCCTTGGAACACCCTTGGATGATTGATCCAAGGTGCTAGATCGACTGCCACACATACTGGTTATGCAAAAAATCAAAAAGAAAATAGAGAAGAAGAAGGAGACGAGGGAGAAAAAGAAAAGAAAAGAAACCAAGAAAGAAGAAGAAGAAGAAGATGACGTTGCGAAGAAGAAGAAGAGAATGGAATTCACGTGAGGAAGAAAGAGGGGAAAAAGAAGAGGGGGCGGTCAGTTAAGAGGGCCAAGCTGCCTCTCACGCCCCTATCTTGCCATTATTTAATTTAGATTTCTAGGTTAAAATAAAAATTACCAAAAACCAACTTAAGTTAAAATTATTTCAAACTAATACCTAAATCTATCCTAATTTACATAAAGAAAGGTGGTGCCTAGGAGTTGGGGTATTTTAGAATTTTTATTAATCAAACCACAATGGATTTGGGTTGAGTGGACTACTAAACATGTGTGGATCAGATCCAAAATCCATAAGATGGCATTTTGGGCCGAATCTTAAATCGGTTCTCTTTGACATTCAATCTAAGACCATAAATCGACTATAATTTTGTCATTTTAGCTTCGACTTGGATAAAATTTGAACCGTGGCTCCTTAACACCTGAAACACTAAAAACATGGGTATCAAAACAATAAAAGATATATAAATGCATGAATTTAATAATAAATATGAATGCATTTTCATGCATTATCAATAATCATGGGACCTTGTTTGCCACTACAACCTCTTAATCTAAGCATGCACTTGCTCCTCCAAGAGCTAACTTTCCACCTCCTCAGACTCCTGAGCATCCTTCTATGCACTCTCCACCCCAGCTTTCTCCTTTTGTTGTGGTACCTCCTTTGCGAAAGGACCCTCACTCTCCTCCTTCAGCTAAGGACCATTAACTTCATTCTTCACCTCAGTATCTCCACCTTCTATCTTCTCTAAAATTGTTTCTACCTCAGTCATGATATCCTCCCCTTGCTGAAGTACCTCTTTCATCATTTTCATCTGCACCGTGTCCATACTCTCTCTCTCTTTCTACATCTCACTATTTCCACTAAAGATGACCACGTCTCTTGCTTCCTCTAGCTGGAAATTGAGGTTAGCAATAACCTCAGACTTAGTCAATGAATCCTTCAATTTTTTTACCACTGATTGCACACATGAATCTCCCTCCTTAGATGCTTCCGAGATGAGAGACATGATTTTGGCCACAGGTTTCTCAACCTTTTATTTTGTTGCCATTGAAGGTGTTGGTTGTTTCTTATTTGAGTGTAGATTTTTGAGCTTCATCTTACTCATGCTACATTTATTATGGAATATGTCAGACACCCAGACTTTTTGCCATAAAGTAGGTTTCATCTCTATCCATGTGTCAAGCTTTTTTTGTACTCCATAGTAGGAATTATCAACCATTTAGTAATTTCACTATTCCTTTGTTTGATATATTTCATCAATAGTTGTTGGTGTAGGTGTTATTGCCTCAATGATAGTATCTTCAATCATTATTTTATAATAAATAAATAAAAAAATTTCTTCACAAACAAAATGGACAAACTATTGATTGAAAAATTATTTTCATAGCAACTAACAAAAGTAGGCATCAGCTCTTTGCATAAAAAATATCAAATATTGCATATGCCTAATCATATGCATTGCAAGAAGTTGTCTTTTTAGTTTATTTTTTTTCTTGTGTTCACAAGATGAAAATGTCAAAAGAAAATGAAAGGTCACAAGGAAGATGAAGCATACAATAGATATTCATTAAATTGTAGACAAAAGTTTTACTTTTATACTTTTCTTTTCTATTTTCCTTCTTAGATATAATACAATCATCTAAATAGAAGATCAATCTAAATAGAAATATGTATAACATATTATTATTATGAAATGATAGGGATAAAAAATAATTTATACTAAAAAAAATTAATAAAAAATAATAATAAACAAAAAAGATTATCACATCGATTGGTTCGCTATGGTTTCAATTATGTAAAACAAGATAAGACCAAGAACCTTTTGCCAACTTTCAAAAATTCTTCCTTATGTAAAATTTTCCATAAGGAGTTCTATGAAAAATAGAAATATGTATAACATATGATGATTATAAAATGATAGGGATAAAAAATAATTTATACTAAACAGAAAAAAAAATAATAAAAAATAATAAAAAACAAAAAAGATTATCACATTGATTGGTTCGCTATGGTTCCAATTATGTAAAACAGGATAGGACCAAGAACCGTTTGCCAACTTTCAGAAATTCTTTCTCATGTAAATCTTTTTATAAGGAGTTCTATGAAAAAGTATAGGCTCATAATGTTAAAATCCATCAGTCACTTCTTAAAAACAACTATATTCAATAAATTTAATGATAAAAAATATGATCAATACACTTCTTGGACACAACAAATTTAATGATCAATGCACTAAATACAATTTTTTTGTAGTGTAAAGCTTATGACTACATCAGATAAACAACCACATGAAATGAAGGCATACCAAATTAAGAAAACAAAGCAAGAAACAAATATTCACATAAAAATGAATTAAACAAACAAAAAATTAAATAGGTTGTTGAACATGCAAAGATAACTTGAGAACCATGCAATTCTTTCACAAAATAATTGATTTATGTCAATGTTCTATTAAAATAATTGATTCATGCTGAATATCCCGCCGTCGATAATGTCCTGGACACTCAAAAAGTCATTGATAAAATGCCACTGCATGACGGAGAGCAAGCAATAGTCGTCGAAAACACTCATTAGAAAATTTTGTTAGGGGAAACACAGTGGTGTAAATGGAGTTGGGGACCATAAAAACCATAGTTTATGTGACACCAAATAAGTATCTATTAGTTTTTAAAAAAATTATATAACCATGTTTAAATTCTAGCAAGCCAATCAATCTAATAATGACCCAACCCACTGATAGCATTACCATGTCTGTGTTTGGTACGCATGAAGTTTCAAGTTTCAAAACGCAGAGTTGGTTGTGCTATCAATGGGATGGATCATTGTTATGTTGTTTGGCTTTAGGGTTGTCAATGGGTCAAATACTCGACCTATCAAGGCATACTCGAACCTGATCAAATAATAAATTTTTGGGTTTGGGTTTTGCTAGGTCACAAAAATGGAATCCCAAACCCACATAATTTTATAAATTGATTTTTATTAAAAATACATATAAAATACTCTAGTGAAGTCAAGTACCCCAAAAAAATCATGTCCCAAACTTGGGCCTTAAATTGCTTTTGGGTTGGCACTTTTCATGCCCATACCCAAGAATTTGTGTTCGAGTTGGGTTGGTACCTGATACAAACTCGACCCGTTGATAGCCCCAAATTGGCTTGTTGGAATTTAAACATGGTTATATAAAAGTTTTTCTAAAAGTTGCTAATGATTAGTCTATATTTGTGAAGGTCGAATTAGAGTGTGAAAGTCGAGGACATTTGCAAATAGTATTTGTGAATTTTACATTCATTTACGGTCCTTGAGGAGTATTTACTTAAGTGAGATTCAGTGGTTATATTTGTGAAGGTTCTATTGTATTTGCGAATGTCGTGTTATATTTGATGGTGTGCTCATAATCTCATTTTTTATTAAAAGGTTGCGAACTTCCTACAACATAGCTAAGCTATATATCGTGTTAGCATATGTAAAAAGAAAAAATATCTTTAAAAAGTTGAGAATCAACAATTTTGGATATACAAGGGATTTTGTTAAATTGGTAGGTATTTCTAGAATCATGCCATTTTGCAAGGATACTACAGCCATTTTCTGTAATTATTATCAAAATGTACAAGGGCCACCTGAAAATAAAAATCAAAACTAGCATCCATGGACCATGACTCAAGAATCGTACAAGTGTGCAACCAGACTTGGATTAGGCGTTGTTGGTCTTTCGTCCAAGAGAGCTTCATAAAATTATCAACACAAATAGCCCATATATCTTTAATAATACGTTCCGATCTATTTGATGCTTCATCAAAACAAATATGGTTGCGGATGATCCACAACCTCCATATTATTGTATGAAAAGATAAAGACCAAGAAGTTAATCGTCCTAATTAGAAATGAATCGGATGGTGCCTGAGATTTTCTAATAGCTTAACAGAAATGGTGGATCAATTTACACTTAATTTCATGCAATAACATATATATATATATATATATATATGTATATATATATATATATATATATATATATATATATATATATATATATATATATATATATATAATGTCAATATGTGGTGCTATTGAAGGAGCTAAACTATTGAGTTGAAAATCATAGGTTCAGGCTTTATCAACTCAATCTTACCATATAGATGTGTTCATGGTTTATTTGCTAAGGATCAAATGCTGGATCTTATTATTTCGATCTGAAAATATGATTTTTTTAAGTTGTGAATATATAGTGCATTGTACATCATTGATATTTGATGCCCTTAAAAAACTGCTTACATGTCATAATCACATGAATTAAAACTCATTTTCTACCAAAACAAACCTTATAGAACACATCCATAAGTTCTGATCTAAAAAAAAGATCTAAAATTTATAAAAAAGAGGGTGATTTATAGTTAATAATTATGTGCCTTCAATAATACCAAATATTGACCTATATATAGTCAAATATTCCTATATATATAGTCACCGGTCCTACTTCTATATCTCATACCATATGATTTATAGTCAGTTGCTCAATGCCTGTTCTTTTTTTATAATTATATCATCTTATGAATGAGCGGGATTCAATCCTGGGTCTTCAGGGTCCTTATCAAGCTGAAGGCACAGGATTGAATCCCGCTAGCGCATGGAGGTTGCCGTTTTGGGGGCATGTAAGACTGGGTGATCATGTTCTCAACCCCGAGTTTTACCTTGCAGAGAGGCGAGCCCATTAAGTGATCCAGTTCTGGGTGAGGATTTTTCTGTCATCGAAAAAAAAAAGAAAATGTTTGTTACACTTTTGTCATAATGATACGGGTACGTATGTGTATGTGACTCACATACACAATACGGGTTCAAAAAAAAATTCAAAAGATACCGTGACAAATATATATATATATATATATATATATATATATATATATATATATATATATATATATAATATTTTGTATTATTTATTTATTTATTTTTAAAATTAATAGTTATGAAAGCATGTTGATATTAATAATAATAATATAATTAATATAAAATATTTTATATCACCAATTTAAACGACAATTTTGTAATATTTATTAAGATGATTATTTCTCTCTCATAAATCATAATGTAATAACGCGATTGATAAAAAAAAAGTAGAGAAAATTTCATAATTTTAAATATGGGCATCAAGTTTTTTTAATTTTTAAATATGGCACAAACTTTTCCTAGAAACTGCCAATCAAGGGCCTGCATTTAATATTGTCATTTAACTAATGTTATATCACAAACCTACCACAGTGACCATTATTAAGAATTCAAACTGATTACTTTTTCTTTTTTAGGGTATGAATGTGTACTTTTCAATTTTAAAGAGACAATATAAGAAATAAAAAAATAATATTGTTTTTCAATATGACATGTCATCTCTCTCTCGGGCCTTTTTTTCGAAAGCATATTTGTATCAATGTGTGAGACACAGTGTCATTAACGAGTCACGTGCAAAAACGTGTCAAACTTCGTGTCCATGTGTGTCATCGAGTGTGTCACTATGACATAGGTCATAATAAATATGCCGTCGTTCTTTAGACTTTTCAAATCTAAACTTCCACCATTATAAAGCATAATGCGTGTGGGGCGCACGCATGGTCTATCACCATGAGCCAAACTCTTTGGGTGGCTGCTGATCATGGAGGGAGTTTTGACACATGTAGATTAGAACTTGGGCTAGGCGGAGTTTTCACATGGTTAGTGTTTGCTGCCTCTGCCAAGCTGATGTTGAATCATCCCCGTGTCTATTCTGGTTATGCCCTTATTTTTAACTCTTGTTCTCTGCTTCCTGGAGCCACCTCTGAACATCTCGGTTTGCCCACAATCCTTCTGAAGGGACCTCCCCCATCATCAACGCCGGATTGTCTAGGCGGACCAGCAAGTGGTTCTTTGTATGGAGATGCTGGTTACTCTCCTCATGGTGGGCTGTTTGGCGGGAAATGAATGCCCAGATATTTCTTTGATGCTCGGGCGAGGCCTGCTTCATCGCTGATGATCTCTATTCACACCAATGTTTGTCACTTGCTTGCTCTCAACTCAATTGGCAGGGGACGGATTTAGACTGGACCCGTCCCATCTGCGCCGGCTGTCCTGCCCTCCCTGTAACGCTATGGGTCGATTCCTCATCGCCCTAATTAAGCCATTCTTCTCTCTTCTCTTTGATATTAATAAAATTGGTTTTATATCCTATCAAGAAAAAAAAAAGGTAGGACGAGTTAAATGCTAGAACTATACTATATTAGGACTTGGTTATTTTTGTACCGTTAAACGAGTTATTTAAATTATAATAATGGCAGTTACATATTAAGGGGTTATTTGGTCAACCAAGTTAAAAGTTTGGGTTACCAATGGAGGCTCCGCTTGTTTGGTAGGAGTAGTAGTGCACGTCACCTTGTATTGGGACGTTGCAGGTTCAAAACCCAATGGTATAGTTGTATAACAACTGGTAGGTAGGGGTCTGCTTAACCCGCTTGCCTTTAAAAAAAAGTTTGGGGTACTTTAAAAACAATAAAAAAGCTTTGTTGGATGAACTAATTAAGAGTAGATGTTTGGCAGACATCTGACAATATATCTTTTGACACGCTGACCCGTTGAAAAATTATATTAGCGGTCACATAAGATAGCTGGGTGGTTGGGTCAGACCAATGTTATCAGTATCGGTATGGGCCCTGAATCGTTTGGCCACCTAATCAGCTGGCCGATATCAATACCAAAAATAATAAAAAAATTATTACATATCAATCATAAGGTGACAGGTGTTAAAATAATTTTAAAATAATACTTAAAATTTATGTTTTTATAGTTTTTATATTTATTAAAAATAGCCGATTCATTCAGTATTGCAGCATGTATCGATTTTTTGCTGATACGATGCGTTTCGGAGGCCGATACGATACACACTGATAAGGTCAGACATTCACAACTGAAGAGTCGTGGGTTCGAATCCCACGGGTGTGATCCCCTTATTTGCCCACAAAAAGAAAGAGTGCCTACCAAGCCAGAGCAACATCTGACAGGTTATCATCAAATGACACATCCAAAACACCATGATTGGACTCAGCAGCTCGTAAATGGGCCCCACATTTTTTTTTTCAGCGCTGTTGATGCCTTAGATGCTGCACATCTATAGCTTCCAAAATGAACGGCTGAAAACACTAGCCAACCATGGTGTTTTGGATGCCGTTCATCCCAGGTGACATCTGACGGTACCGTCAAATGCTGCTCTGACCTAATACGGACTCAAAAAGAAAAACACGAAATAAAGTGTCCTTAATTTGTCTGTGGTGGCCAGATTTTCTTGAACACCACTATTTTTTTTATGACTAGGAACCCTCGCCAAGAATCTATATTTAAAGATTTTATATTAGGCTTCTTGATAAATTTACGGAAAATATATTTTTTCTAATAATCCCTGCTCACCTGAGAATACACCCAGCTTCGACCTTGCGGCAAGGGACGCCACCTGTGGGTTTCGAACTTGTGACGTCTTGTCAACTCCGTGACATTCACAAATGGCCTCCTACCAGATGAGTGAAGCCATTGTGGGCAATTTATGGAAAACATTGAGCAGGATGTTCGAGCAAAGCAGGTTATATGTTCCCCCCCGATGATTCACTGAATCCCACGTCTGTGTTCGGGGCTTTGAATGAGCACCACGTATACAAGCATATGGGGCTCGTATTCCCGTGTATGTTGACATAACTTTGCATCGGACTCTGGTGTTGTTGCAAAGACTTAAGTACCCTTTATTGCTATTCTTCTCATAAAGTGATGGTTTGAGAAAATGACAAAAATGCCTTTCATTCAAAAAAGAAAAAACAAATAGTTCAAAAAAAGGACAAACATGTCCTTCATCCAGAAAGTCGAGGATGATGTTGACTCTTCAAAGTCTTCTTCTTTTTCTGTTCAAAAAAAGGACAAACATGTTTTCTTCTTCTTTCTCCGTAAAACATTGTAAAACCCTTTCTCTCTCTAGAGAAGAAATCAAGGGAAACAAAGAGTTCTTCCTGAAGAAGGCCATGAACATCAACCCTCTCACTCTCTCTCCCTTCTCTCTCTACTTCTGTGCACATCCAACAGACGATCCTACATTGCTGCATCGTCATCTTCTTCTTCTTCCTTCTTCGTAAAACACTATAAAACCCTCTCTCTCTGTAGAGAAGAAATCAAGAGAGGTAAAGGGTTCCTCCTGGAGAAGGCCATGAACACCAACCCTCTCACTCTCTCTCCCTTCTCTCTCTACTTGTGTGCCTGATTTAGAGTTTTTGCCCTTACAGGAGGGGGGTCCGAGGGCTCCCCCCCGGCGCGGATCCCGCTGCGCGGTCAGCGGGCGGGGGTCAGGGGGGCCGCCCCTGGCGGGGGGCTCGGGGGCAGCGCCCTCCGGACCAAAAATTTTTTGGGCCTTCCAACAATGATTTGTAGTATTATCGGGCTTTCCTACAGCAATTTCTAGCATTTGTAGTGTCTTCCGTAAATCGCGAAACGCTATAGCGATTTGTAGTGTCTTCCGTAAATCGCGAAACGCTATAGCGATTTGTAGTGTCTTCCGCAAATCGCTATAGCGATTTGTAGTGTCTTCCGCAAATCGCTATAGCGATTTGTAGTGTCTTCCGCAAATTAGGATCAACTTGTCAGAGTCATATCTCCCTAACCGGAGGTCATATTTCAAATCCGCGATTTGTAGTGTCTTCCGCAAATCGCTATAGCGATTTGTAGTGTCTTCCGCAAATTAGGACCAACTTGTCAGAGTCATATCTCCCTAACCGGAGGTCATATTCCAAATCCGTAAAAAGTGGTGTCTTCGTTATTGAGTCTAGTTTATTTCTGTAAATTTTCAGCAATTTCTATTGTCATTTCATTCCCCATTTTAACTTCAACGATACATTACAATCACAATCATCAAAAGAAAGATTGCCCAAGCTAAGAGTCACCGTTCTTGCCCTCCTCCTCGACAGCAACCCAGTCGGTGCAGTCGCGCTGAGGATGGCCAGCAGAAGCTCCACCACGTCGTCTTCTTCTCCCTAGCGAGGAGGTCTCAGCGGAGCCGTCGTTCCGGTGACGGGTGTTCATCTCGTTCCCTGGAGTTGAAGAGTTGTGGAGTCTGATTTAGAGTTTTTACCCTTACAGAAAGGGGGGTCTGAGAGCTCCTCCCAGTGTGGGTAGCATCATTCAACTTGAAGAGTTATGGAGTCTGATTCAGAGCTTTTACCCTTACAGAAGGGGGGTCTGAGGGCTCCTCCCAACGTGTTCATGGCCTTTTGCCCTTACAGAAGGGGGGATTTACATTTCGTAGAACACCCGTCACCGGAACGAGATGAACATGTTTCTTCTCTAGAGAGAGAAAGGGTTTTACAGTGTTCTACGGAGAAAGAAGAAGAAAACATGTTTGTCCTTTTTTTGAACAGAAAAAGAAGAAGACTTTGAAGAGTCAACATCATCCTCGACTTTCTGGATGGAGGACATGTTTGTCCTTTTTTTGAACTATTTGTTTTTTCTTTTTTGAATGAAAGGCATTTTTGTCATTTTCTCAAACCATCACTTTATGAGAAGAATAGCAATAAAGGGTACTTAAGTCTTTGCAACAACACCAGAGTCCGATGCAAAGTTATGTCAACATACACGGGAATACGAGCCCCATGTGCTTGTATACGTGGTGCTCATTCAAAGCCCCGAACACAGACGTGGGATTCAGTGAATCATCGGGGGCGAACATACACAACCCTCTCATGTTCGAGCTTCATTGCCTTGCCCGGACTCACAATCAGGTCCATGATTTCCCATCACACACATGCAGGCATGCACACACACACACACACACAAATCATATCATTTAGATATACTTTTGCATACACTTGGATAACACATTTGACCTTATGTTCATTGTAAGAATGATATACAAATGGAGCAAAAACATCAGCGTTTCAATTAATAACAGAATCTGGTGCAACACCACACCCCTACAAACTAAATTTTTTAAGCTTAGCCTCCTCCAAAGGCATGCTACATACCTCATCCACGATCATTCTGCTCACTCCCTCGGTTCTGAGTCTTTCTTGGAATCATAAACCAAGAAACTTAAAGGGTGAGAGTTTACATATCGACTTGGCGCCGAGGGTGGCGGCCGGAATCCCTTGGGCAAGCAGTTCATGAGTTCAGGCCCCCGGGAAAGTTGCTTGTTCGTGTTGGTTCTAGGTGCTTGGTTAGCAAGGTCTCCAGATTGTACGACGAAGGTTTGCATCCCATCCGGCGCTAGTTTCCGGTGGGCATCACCAACTTCCGGTGACAAGAGAAGTAGCAGGGCAATGAAGGCCATGGCAAAGTTAGGAGGGATTGGAGACATTTTAAGTTCAAAGACAGGAGTGTGTTGGCTCTTGAAGGTATGTCATATATATGGGCAAGAAAAGGGTTAGCTCTAATAAATGAGCTCGTGACTACAGCAAGGCATATGGGTGGATAAAGTGTCATGCTAGAGTCCAGCTCACCCTGGCTAGAAAACGTGGAATGGGCGTGACCCTGGCCATGACATTGGAGGCCTTTTGACCGCATCCTGGGGATGCTCGTGCACCTTCATTTACTTCTTGTAGGGTCAAACCCATCAAAACTTGTGGGCAACCCTGACTTTGGTGCCACAAAAGTGCCTCACACTTGCATGATCTTCCCTTCACAATGGCTCAACTTGCATTGCAAGTACTCGGGCTTTCCTTCATTCACTAGTGCAGGGTGATCACATGCTACATGTTATAGAATCTGCACTTAGTGGCCCGGACCGACTGATCAAAGTGCGTCTCCATGGGCTCGAACTAGCTTTTGGTCGTTGGTTTCAAACAACTTGTTTTGTCGACGTCGACTGACTGCGAAACCACAATTGCCAATCTCTGGTATATAGGGAACTGTGAGGCACAAGTGCTCATCCAACTTGGATGAACTCATGATCTTGATTGTTGGATGTATTAAACTGGATGGACTGAACTTAATTCCCATCATTTTTTTGAGCCAGTTTATAGAAATGATGTTTGTCCAACATGAGAAACGAAAAACTCACTGTTTTTGCTTTGGAAAATGACATGGACAAAGTAAGCCTCACAGTTATGTGCTGCCATCTGTAAAGTCATCAAATTTTCTCTCCAAAATCTCCTTCACCTTTTCGTTAACTCCAAATGTACCACCGTCCACTGCACTCGCAATTCCCGTAGAATGGGTAGTTTGTTTTAAAAGTACTGATTCAGATGAAATGGAAGGCCAACACAGAGTTTCAACGGACACCCTGTCCACTTAGGTTCAGCTTGAGCTCATCTCATTTAAACCCAGTCCGAGCTCATCCGAGAGAATAAATGAGCTGATCCTGAGCACCAAGCCCAGGCTTATCATTATAAAAGAGTCGAAGTTGAGAATAAGTGAGCTTATCCCGAGCACCAAGCCCAGGGTCATCATTATAAACGAGTTGAGCTTGATCAGGTAATGGAACTCAATTAAGCTTGAGGTATAGTATATAGATAGATTTGGTTGAATGAAAAATAAGAAAAAGAGACCTACCATAATGGGTAGAGTAATTAAGTCCTTTATGGAAGAGTCGTGGGTTTGAATCCTTCCCCCCCTTAAAAAACAACAAAAATGTTTTTTGTTCAAGTAAAAACCATGGGCTTGAGCTTGATCCAAGCCGAGCTAGAATGAGGCTGTTCAAGCTCAGCCTGAGGCCCTGAACTTGAGATTTTGATTTTTTTAGACCAAATGTGCTTGTCTGCGGGCCCAGGCTCGGCTCGAGCTTAGCCCTTGTGCAACCCTGTTTCCACCAAAATTATAGAATAATTTATTTAAAAAGGTTTGGGGTCCACTGGGAAAATTTTAGATGAATAAAATATGCAAATCAGCCAGCATGTATACTGTTAACATAGATCACTCCTACTTAGATATTCTCTTTCCTTCACTTGTTTCAAATGTTTTTGTTTAGTGAGGATCAGACCTTTCATTGCCAGATTCCAATGTGTGAACAGGTTTTTCTGGCAATTCAAAAAATCAACGGCCGTAAGTGTTTGGTTAATATATATTTTTTGTAAAAAAATTTGATGCAACAATTTAACCATGTTTGAACACATCTGCAGCGTTAGATTGAGTTGGAACAACTCCCACCTATGAATTTCGACTCATCAGTGACACCGTGGGGACGTGCCCATCATAGACTTATCCAAAGATAAGGACCTAAAACCACTAAAAGGAACATCAACACGGTCTACACAACCACCCTTAGAAATGTTGTAGATAAGTCAACTAGTTTCCCACCTGCCTTGGTTAGACTTCAACTACATCTTAGGTGGCCCAATTACAGTGTGCCACCTTTCTCATTTGAACCAACCTGCAATGTGCATTGTTGGTAGCTGCGCATCTGCCCTACCCAAACAGGTTCTTTTGTCTGACTAGTTGCTCTCTTTTCTGTGATATACTGGCAGCATTTTATCGGATAGCTATCTGGTCACCCCGTCTATGACATGCAGCCACGTAGCATAAACCCTGGTTTAGAACCTTAACAATGACCCTCTTCCAACCACTTGCTACCTTTCTGAAGGCCGAAAGGGATGTTGATTTTTCAAGATATGCATGAAAATATAGCACAAACAAAGTCTTATGATAATATGGAGGTTTAGGAAATTGGAAATTCTGGAAAATGCATGTGAGCCAATGAGTCTGAAAAGGAAACCCTAGGTTTGATCATTCAACATTTCGTTTGGGCCGTCTGCTGGACACTTTAAAGCTAATGGAGTGTGAAAAAGGTAGACCTGACTTTGCAATCAAATGTGCATGTCAAAAAAGAAAGGTGTTGGTTGTGTGGTTACACAAGAAAAATCCTAAGCATTATTAATTCATTACTGGTATGTGGCTAATGAACTGGAACATTGTGTTTATGTTTGAAAAAAAATGAGATCAAGTTTGCCATCTTGTCACATTAAGTGAATGGCATAGTGGTATCTCGAAATGACAATAAAATGATTGTCAAAATCAAGTCATAATTACACTCATAGTTTGAGATGAAGAATTCTTGGAATAAAGATTATATGAGAGGAGTCTAGACTTTTATTTTTAAGTCAAAAAGATATGTTGATTATATACATAAAAAAAATTATATAGATAAGTATGGACCAGTGAATACTCTCACTATCATGGTTAAAAGAGTTAAGAACAATTATCCGAGTGAACGGCATGAATGATTGAATATCCCTTATGCTCAAGTTATAAGAAGCTTGATGTAAGACATGTTGCGTACAAGATCAAATATTTTGTTGTTGTCTGGTGAGTTGTTACCATAATAATCATGGTTGATTACATTGGCAAATAAAAAAAATAAAAAAATTGATATTTGAAAGAGAGTAAAAATTTAAAGCTATGTTATCAAATATATGAATTGTAAATTAACTGGATACTTAAATATTGATTTTGTAAAAGTACCCATTTTCAGATATATATATATATATATATATATATATATATATATGGAGGAGAAGTTTTTTGGTTATGAAAGAAACAAGGTTGTATAACTCAACATATATAAGAAGCTACAATGTTGCTATTACCTTTGTTGTATAGATAAACCATTTCATTAAGGATTTGAAGCTCGATATAGCTAATGGCCCATTGCAAATTTATTGTGAAAATCTTGTTGCTATTAGACTGATGAAGAGTGGAGTTGATAGTTTCAAGAGTAGACACATAATGTTGAAATATCATTATGTCCATGACATGAGTAAAAAAGAATGAAATTATATCTAGTTATATGACTACAATTAGTATGATAGTTAACCCCTTGGTAAAAAGGCATATTTGAGAAATTATTTTCTAAACATGTATCGTCCATGGATTCAAGATATGTCTAAGTTAATATGATCTAGTTGAGATGACTAAACCTCATAACTAGAGTTAATACAATTTGAGAAGCCCTGAATAGTGAGAGTAAGCCATTGTATCATGATGCGGCCCACTTGGCCAAGTAGAAAATTGTTAGCCATATAGATAAGTCTGGTGTCCAAGTAGGCCTCATTTGGCTTCCAAACAATTAGTGGAGCTTGATCAACTCCACTAACTTTGTGGGATGAGTATTGTACTGTTTACATATGGTTTTTACTAGAGGTGCCAACAAGTCAGGTTTGGTTAGGACCCAGGTGGAACTAGACTTGGACCCGATTTTTGGGTATGGTATCAGGTTTAGACATGAGTCTAATTGGCTCCACTATAGGAGAAACCATACTCGGATCAGATAAGAATTGCATGAACCAGATCCAGACCATACTCGATAAAATAATATTTTTTATTGTTTTTACATTGAAAATTTTCTTGTCTTGATAGGAAATCGGTTCGGGCCTAGATATGGTATAAAATTTCATAAACTATACCCGAGTCCATGTCTTAATCGGACCTTCGGATCTGGACCCGGGTCTTAATTGGGTCTTCTTATTTATAACCATACCCGGACCCTATAGGGTTTGGTCCGGGTAAACTAGACCCATTGACACCCTAGTTTTTACCAAACTAATATTTTCACTACACATTTGTTTTTTTTATGAAAGGCACTACACATTTGTTTTATAAAAGATGTTTTACCAAAGTTAAAAGTTAGTTTGAGACAGAACTGCACACGCCATTCTCATCGGGTGGTTGACATTTTGAGGTGGTTCATATCTGCACCGTAACGGCTCTTAAGGGTAGACTATCTCATATTCATAAGTAGTTAAAGTCTATGAGAGATACAAGAACACAGAGAGCAATATATGAGAAAACTCTCTTACGAGTGCTGACCTTGTCGATTCTCAATTGAAAAGCATCCTTGCTCACTGATCTTTGTGGCCTACCGTGTTGTTGGCTTCTGTTGCACTCGATCTGATAGTGGTATCAAAGCCACATTGATGACTTCAGTGTTTGATTCAAACGACTGCTTATTGCCTCTTCAGCCAAGGCATACATCAAACAATTACACTTCCTTTGAAATTTCAACAAGGTGTAAATATGACACTTTCATCCCTATAATGACATTAACTCTCAACTTTTGGATATAGCACCTCCGAGTACACATTTGCCTTCTGTGGTGTATTTTTTGTGAACACTAAGTGTGCAGACTCATCTCTGCATAGTGTTCTATCTTTGGTCCCTCATCTAGGTGTTTGAACAAAAACTCACACTTGTGAATAGGCCCTTCTTAATGCATCATTCGTATATAGATTAGTTTGGGTTCTCTCTCATGTCAGCGAAAAACAATGAAGAATGCAACTTACCAAAAGCCGCCATGGTCGATCCGATCAAAGCTTGGATAGATGTGGGTGGTTGACGTTTTCCTCAGCTAATCGATGCCCTTGATGAGCCCAGGCCGTCAGGTCGAATGGTGAGTAGGACTCTTGAACCTAGAGAGAGATCACCTTGGTAGTCCTACATTAAGCTACCATGGATCTCCTTATATAGTGGAGAAGAGTGGGGGTTACATGAATAGCATTCATGCATGTGAACCTTTCACATTCATGTAATAGCCCTTCCATTCTCATTTTATCTTTTGGTGTGCCATGTGTCAAATCAGGTCATATTCGGTTGGACCTGATCCAAAAGGTTCAACATTTTCTCACTTGACCCATTGACACGAAAAAACACATAATCAAGTTTTTTTACCATTATCTCGATTCAATTTTCATGTGGTTTCACATGTTATCCTGTATCACAAGAATGAATCATATAAGTTATGAAGATAAACACCTCGATATGAGATATCATATTTTCATATACTACAGTATTATTCATTTTCAGTGGTTAGCATGTTAAAAATATATTTATGAATAGGTTGGTCTTTAACTCATTCTATTGGTCTTTTTAATAATATTATTCTGCTATTATCTCTTTATAAAATGAGAGATACTTTATACATAATCAATAATGCACAATCATAGATTATCAATTCAGTTTCATAAATGTGATCACATAACACCATAATGTATTGTCATACATAAGAAGGAATCAAATAGACACATCCTCGTTACATATTGAGAATATAATCCCGGTGCTAGCCCTTTAGTAAGAGGATTTGCAGTCATCTCTTTAATACACACAACATGATTCTTAGTTATTTTTTTAGCAACAAAGTACTTTAACTCCATGTGTCGATATGAGGTAGAGCTCTTTTTGTTATTCGAGGACACGACATCTTCATTATCACACAAGATCTTTAGTGGCCTCTCAATAGAATCCATTATACCAAGACCCATAATAAAGTTTCTGATCCATATGACATGAGATAAAGTCTTGTATATAACAATAAATTTTGCCTCCATGGTGTGAGTTGCAGGTGTAAACTGTTTTTCGCTTCTCCATGAGACAACACTGTCTGCTAATAAGAAAATGTATCCAGTAGTAGACTTTCTACTGTCGAGACATTCTCCTAAGTCTTCATCAAAGTATCCAATGACTTCTAGGTGGTCAACCTTTCTATAGGTCAACATATCATCCTTCTTTCTTTGCAAATAATACATGACCTTCTTCGTCATCTTTTAATATGCAATGTCTAGATTAGACTGATATCTACTAAGCAACTCAACAGCAAATGTGATATATAGTTATATGCAGGTATGCATGTATTGCAAACTCTCAATCGCTAAAACATACAAGATGTTTGCCATCTGTGCATTTTCATTATCATCCTGAGGACAATCCTTTAGGCTCAAATTATTTTTTTTACTATAGGTGTCGATCTAAGAGAATAAATTTTCATCCCATATCTTTTAAGAACTTTAAGAATATGAGATTTCTAAGAGAGGCTGAGTATACCCTTAGTTCTATTACGATGGATCTCAATTCTAAGGACATAAGCGGTTTCACCTATGTCCTTTATATGAAAATGAGAGGAAAGAAAATCTTTTGTCTCATGTAGCATACTCAAATAATTAGTTGCAAGAAGAATGCCATCAACATATAAAACCAAAATTATGAACTTACTCTCACTAGCCTTAAGGTATATGCACTGATCAATAATACTTTTAGTGAATCCAAAGTTTAAAATCACCTATGAATCCATTTGCAATGAGCCTAGCCTTGTACCTCTCTACTCGCCCTTTAAAGTTTGTTTTGGTCTTAAAGATTTACTTACAACCAATAAGTCTTATTCTATTAGATTGAGGTACAAGATCCCATACTTGATTTTATTTTGTCATAGAATCAGGCTCTTCTTTCATGATATTGATCCAATGTGTTGATTTTTCACTTTCAATGACTACTGCAAAGGTTAAAGAATCATCATCAATATTTATGAAATCTTTTGGCTTTTGTAAATACACCACATAGTTTGGATGGATAGTAGATTTTTTAGTCCTTGTAGACCTCCATACAGGTGTTGTAGGTGAATCAAATTGAACCTTTGTATCCTGTTGTTGTTGTATATCCTCATCAACAACTCATTCTACTTGAGATTGATGTTTATTAACTAAATTTTTACTAACATCATCCAAAGGGATAATGATTGGGAAAATTGAGAATTTTTCCTTTGCAGTTATGAAAACTAAATTCGTAATTTCTTAAATGCAAGACTTTGAGATGCATCTATCCTAATAGAACTATTTTAAATAAATTTTGCTTTATTTGTTTCTACTATTTATTGTATATAAGATAGACAATAAAACCTAAAATCATTTGATCTTTCTAGATAACGAATAAAAAATCACTAGTCATCCTAGGATCAAATACTTTTATATGTGAGTTATATAATTTAGCTTTAGCTGGACATCCCCATATGCACATATATAACAAGAAAGGTTTTCTACCAGTTCATAACTTATAAAGAGTATTTTAGACAACCTAAGTAGGAACTTTGTTCAATATGTGCATTGTTGTCCTAAGAGCTTCACCCCATAAGGTAAAGGGAAGGTTTGAGTGATTTAACATCGCTCAAACCATTTTCTTAAGTGTATAATTTCTTTTTTTTAGCTATATCATTTTGGTAGGCACTACCAGGTATAATGTATTGAGGCACAATATCTTTCAGTTTTAGAAATTATGCTAATGGACCTTCCTTCTATCTCATCTCAATGAAACGACTACAATATTCACCACTTCTATCAAACCCCACCACTTTTATAACTTTGTCAGTCGTTTTCTATACTTCTTTCTTGAAGTTCTTAAAAACCTAAAAGACTTCATATTTCTCAAATAATAAGTAGAGATACATATACCATGAGTAATCATCTATAAAGGTAATAAAATATTTTTTCAACCGTGTAACACAGAGAAAATGGTCTACAAACATTTGTATGCATAATCTCTAATTTTTTGTTACTAAATTTGGCATATTTTTTATATCTGTTGGACTGCTTAGCCTTTATATAATCAAGACATGGTTCTGTATCCGTGAAGCCAAGGGATCCAAGAATTTCTTCTTTCACAAGTCTTTGGACTCTCTCTTTCGAGATGTGTTCTAACATTCGATGTCAAAGCAAATAGGATTGATCATCCTTTAAACCACATTTATTGTCAATCATTGTATTTTTAATAGAGTGAGATTCCTGGATTTGGAGTTTGGTTTTCAAATGATATAAATCATCACACACATATCTAGAACCAATAATAATAAAAAATTTAACAATAATAAGCTTGAAGTTTTCAAAATTAAATGCAAAACCAAACTTATCAAGTATTGAAATAGAAATGAGATTTTGACCATAGGATGGAATATAAAATGTATTGACCAAAACCAAAATGAATTCAGACTCCAATACAACTTTGTAGATCTCAACGTTCTTGACATGTGAACACATCTTGTTTTCTAAGAAGATGTTTTTTCATGCTCGGTTGGTTTTCTTTTTTGTTAAAAAATACTTGCAATGAGTTGACAATGTATATCGTGGTACCAAAATCAATCCACCAACTATACAATGGAACATGAATTGAATTACACTCATGTGTAATAAATGACTCATTATCTTTATTATCAAGTCATTTCTTATGCTTCATGCATTCCACCTTCTTATGTCTCTTCTTCTTATAGAAGAATCACTTTATAGAAGAACTGTCACCTTGAGATTTGGCTTTCGCCTGAGAATTAGAACTCTCCTTAGAGGTCTTCTTGTTTTTCTTCTTAAAGGAACCATTCTTTGCCCCCGGCTTATACTTTCCTCGATGAGAAGTCATATGTGCACTCAACAACTTCTCAACCTTTAATCTTTCTTCCTCTTCAACACACTTGGTTAAGAGGTCATTAAAGGACTACTCATCATTATGTGTATTAAAAGAAATCTTGAAGGATTTGTATTTAGTAAGCGGAAAAATCAAAATTAGGTTGACTAGAAAAGATTTTGAAATGGCGAACTTCATGTCATTTAATTAAGATGCATTGTTTCTCATTTTCAAAATGTGTTGTCGGATGTGACTATCACCAAAATATTTCATAGACACCAACTTGGACATCAGGATACTGGTCCTAGCCTTATTAGAACTGACAAACTGAGCCTCAATGACTCACAGAAATTCCTTCACTGTTTTGCAGTGAGGAATGACACCTTAAATATTCTTAGTCACTCTTGATTGCAAAAGCAACATCACTTGTGTTTTGCTCTGTAAGAGCACAAGGTTTGTTAGTTTTAAGAGTCAAATCTAGGTTCATGTGTCCTAAAGTGAATAACATTATTTTTTTCTAATTCATAAAATTAGATTCGTCTAAGATGGAGATATTATTAGAATCATCAATGATTAATGCATCCTGTAATGCAAGAATGAATGAAAAAGATCATATAAATGCTTATACGAGACTCATGTTGAAAAAGTAAAATTGAGACCATTTATTATTCACCTTTTCTGAGACAAGCATAATAGGGTCACTATCGTTCTACTTTAGTGAAAACGATAGTACTCAAACTTATTTCGCCTCCTCAATTCTAAAGAAATTGACTTCAATTGGTAAAACTAATAGATTATGTCACCAGAGGTAATTTGGTATTGTACCTTTGGGTACAATCATGCTTCATGGGTTGATGAACATACCTATTGTTATACTCTGTGTGAATTTCGAACACAATGACCTACCTTTGGGCATGATTATTGTTTCATAAAGTCACACATAATCACAATATTGAATCTTAACACGATCCAACAAACTCTCAATCAATACAACTCAGATCACTTTGGCGATTACAAAAGTGAGTTGATGAAGATCTATTACCACAAACATATCTGTATTATAAAGCATGCCCATGCAATCATGATAATGCATGTATATTCATGACAAACTATGTATTATAGCATCAAAAAACACAAATTTATGTTACATCTTATATGCACAAATAAAATTTTGATGAAACACACTACATATGTCATGAATTTAATCATAATTCATGCTTAAATATCATAGATAATACAAAGCAACATTAAATGCATGCAAAAGTCATGCATCCATGATAAAAATTACACATAAAAGCATGATTAAAATGATAAAGGCATGTTGTTACAGGTAACACCTGATGTCTCAGTATAGGAACCGGTCAAAAAGTAATCTGAATCGATCCAAAACGGCCTTGAATCGATCAAGAAAGACTTTGAACCCGTCTAAAACATGCATAAAAGCTTTTAAACCCCTAAAAACAAATGAGAAAACCCTTGTTCTTTCTCATATACAAGAAAATGGGGTCTTCTCTTGCAAGAACCAATGAGAAACCTTTCAGAATTGGTCAGAAAAGGCTCTAAATTGATCTCGAAATGCATTGTATCAGTCACCATACCAGTTCTTCTCCTTAAAAGGGGTAGACAGTGCATGGATCCAATTTCAAATCTTATCTGACCTTATTCGGATCCCTACCTAGTCTAAATGGATCTCGGTTCGGATCACACGACTCATACCAGGTTCAGATCTAAACCCGATCCAATCAAATCTTGGATCAGATCCCATTATCCAGACCGATCTGAATCCAGACCCAGTCCGACTAGATCTCAGGTTAGATCCCACGATCCAGACTCGGTTTGAATCCAGATTTGGTCTAACTCGATCCCGAACCTCGACCAGATCAAGGTCAAACACGGTCCAAGACTCGAAACTTCTTAAACTATGTCCCTCCGGTTCAGGAGCAGACTTGATCCACCTAGAACCATTTTAATTGGTTTCTGGTTCTAGATCAGGTCCCACACGGGTCGGGTTCCACTGTAGCTACAATGCTACAGTGGAAGCCCACCCCCCCCCCCAAAACCCTAGAACAACTTTTTTAGGGTTTTGCCCCCCTTCGCCTCCCACTTTTATCTGTTGCCATTGGTGGTTGTCGGAGACGGCCCGCCTCTGACGGTCAGATGTCATCGGTCCTAGTTACCGACCGATAACTATGGTAGCAAAAATCAAAATGTTGTGGGGGGGGGGGGGGGTGAACTGGCTCTGCCACCAACAGCGGCCGACCTCAACAGGTATGACAATGGTCGTCCGGCTAGTGACCAGTTGCTGATGTCTGGGGGTTTATGTTGGCGATGACAGCCGGCTAGAGGGACGGCTGAAATCGACTATGGCTTTAATGTTCACATATCATTATTTTAATTACATTAATTATATTGCCTAATTGCATTGATGTATGATGTATAACTTTTATGTCATGCATGATAATTGTAATACATTCTTCTTTCACATATGCATTCATTCGTATACATTGAACACTATTAATAATATGCATTCATGCATAATCATATGCTACATTACACTACACATGCACATGCAATTTGATGGTAGTGTCTTTTTATTTATAAGCATGCAAGATGATTCATCATATGTCATGCTAATTCAACCTTTAAGACATTCATACACAACCTTATTGTTCACAGCTCTTGTTATATGCACATTCATATACAAGCATTTATATAGGGAATTAACACTTTGCACAACTTAGCTGGTCTATCCCTAGTTTGGTTAGGCAAGAATCTGTTTTATTGTTTCGACAGTCGCTATTATGTATACAAGTAGAGAATAGAGCTCAATGTTTTATAAACGTGCAAAATTTCGTTAACTTTTATATGCCACAAATCGTTCGTAAAAACTTCTTCAGATGAGAAAGATATAGACATTTTACCGGGTAGTGGTTTGTAGGCAAACACAATGACGGATTTGCTCGAGCGGCTGAAAGAGTCAAACCATTTCATGTATTAGTCATAGTTTCATTTTTTTCCTATGTTCATAAATCGACCAGTCTAGATGAAAGGTATAAGACTAAAGAGATCTTGTGCAGGTTAAGCCCTCTCTAAATTTCTACATTCATACCTGATTCTATGTAAATTGGTTCTTGCAGGATCCAACATGTTTTGAAGTTGGCTAGTCTAACTCAACTATACGTGCCTTATAAATGAACAATGACTTAAGGACTGATGCTTTGCATGGCTGCAGCGAGTTACTGGCCAAGTACGAAGATTCAAGCTAAATTAAATACGACACAGCTCAAGTCGATAACTAAGATGGGTGAGACCAAATAACTTAAGTAGGTTCAAGTGCCTGGTCAGTGAAAAACATATACTCATTTTTCGTGTGTGTATAACGGTTGACATTAGAGAATGCATTCGCAGTTTAGAATAGAGCAAGATTCACAAATAGTCTTCTCAGATTCAACCACACCAATGAGGTTGACGCATTTGTCCAACCTCTAACTTGGGATCATGTGGTTGCAGTTTGTTGGAATTCAAGTATTTTAGCATATTACAACACTAGAGTAATATTAACAAGGAACATTGAAATTAGTTAGGGACATAAAAAATTGTATTGAAGTTTATTACAAATTTTCTATTCCTTATGCTAATCAAAAGTGCATTTAGCATGCATGACAATTACTAAGCTCTAGGTAATAGAGTTGTCCCCACCTTATCCAACATCTAAGCAGTTAGAAATAAGGCTACACAGGAGGAGCAACTGAGTGGTTCAAGCTGGCCTCACTTAACGTCAGATATGTTCGAGGCCTAATAAAGACACAGTGGCTCTATTTAAAAACAATAGTCATGATTAATCTTCTGGTTGGTTATTCACCAGTTCAGGTTAAGACCCAACTAATTCTGACTTCAACGTGACTTGAGAGAGTAATCCAATCTTACTGGTTTAAAGCTAGGCTTAGGCTGACATTAAATGGCACAAAATCGTGATTGTCGACTTAGGCATCACTATTAAAATTTGTGTTTATAACTATTATGTGTAATTCACGTGTGGACTCACACGTTAACCTCCTTCAGATTAAAATCATGGTAATGAGGGTCACCCGAAAAGATACACAATTCATGGATAAAACATAAACACACCTGATAAAGAGCAAAACAACAAAATAATTCTAGTTACGGCTGATGTGTGCATCCTCTTGTTTGAAGCCTAAGTGGACTGATCGATTACTAATTTCATTTTTTTTATCTAAGTTTTATGTTGTCAACTACCACCTCGTATACTGATCTCAGTATACACAAAGAGGGATATAGAACTAATTGATTTTCTTATAGTGTTTTTTTTTTCACTTTACACACCCTTTTTTCTATTATCATTATTTTCTCCCCTTTTTTTTAAGGAATGGATCAGTCCTTACTCAAGGACTGATCTGGACCAATTCGAATCACAGATCCTTGTCCCTTCATTGGTTTCACAAACTATTTTCGAAAATGCCCGAATCCATGACTTTATCAAAAAGAAACATTTTTTTATTTTTATATCACGAACCGATCAGTCCTAGCTTTGTTACGGACTGACACAGTTCCAATATGTGAGATTTATGACTGATATAATTATCTCATATATTATTTTTCCAAAATCGTTTTTAATTAGGAGAGACCTCATCTTTTTACCGAAGTCAAGGCTTTTCTCAAAACCGATTTCGTGTATTTGTGAAATCAAAACTCGTATCAGTCCTAACAATTTTAGCAATGATACGAGGTTCTAATATCAGCCTCCAAACCCCAAAGTATATATGCTCATGCATACTAACCCTAGCCTCCAAGCATCAGTTTAGAATCCCTACCTTGAATATGCCAAAACCGAAAACCAATACGCCGGGATTGGTTCTCTTGCTTCGCGGCTACTCATTCGCTTCAATGAAGACTGTTTCCTTGAAAAAAAAAAGGAGAAGAGGGTATGGACCAAAGATGGAGAGAGGAAAAGCAAGGAAAAAAAGAAAGGATTTGAGATAAAGAGGAAGTTAGAGAGAATATTATGAGATAATGAGGGGGCCATACAAGGGTCACCTTTTAAAGAATGTTAAGGGGTTTCCAACCCTATATGGTAAGTGTTCACTCTCTAAGTAGACTTTTTTATTAGTTTATTAATATTTTTTCTTGTTTTTCTTTTTTAATTTATTTTTTTACCCCCCTCATTTCCTTACCTAGGTCATACACCATGTAAGTCCTCTACACACAAAATGATGTGAGTGAAAAAATAAGGTCAAACTTTATTTTAACCTAGACCTAGTTTAAGTAGGTTATTCATCTAAATGTACATCTATTTAGGTAAATCTTTCCAAAACGTGTGGAAGAAATTTTTCACACCTACTTTTTATCAAACCATCTTTTAAGTAAGATTTCTTCTTCTTTTTTCTATATGGAGTCTACCAAATACTTGAGAGGGAGAAGATTTTCAAAACTGACTTTTTCATTTGCCTAAACTAAGTATGTCTCTTATAAAATACCTAGCTTAGCTGCTTTTAGTTAATTAAGGTCTACTAATTATCTTAGCTAATTAAGACTTTATTTAGTTTAATTAACAAAATTAATTATTAAATTAAATAAGATAAATGAGTGGGGATATCCCACCCTCGTTGGATTTGAGTTTTACTTAATTCAATAAATTACAAGACCCCAATCTATTTATATTTCTAAATTGAATTTCAATTCTAATTAATTTCAAATTTAAAATCGTAATTGGATCCAAATCCAAATTTGGATCCAATTCTATTTACGTTAAATCATATCCAATTAACTTTTATACCTAATTCTACATCCAAATTTGACTTCCTAAAATCCAAATTCAAATCACATATCCAAATTCACCTTAAATTGTATTTAAATTCTAAATTTCAATTAAAGCCTAAATTAACTTTGAATCTCAATTAAATTTCAAACCCTACTTCAATGGTAATTTAATTTTACATGTAAATTAAATTTCAAGTTGGCATTAAATAGAATCCTAATTTCACTAAAATTAAATATTTAAAATTTCATTTCGCTTATTTAATAATTTCTAAAAAATCCAAATTCAATTCCAATTTTGAATTCAATAATTGTTCAATTTCACGTGTATTTCTAAGTCAAATTCGTATTCTTAATTCTACCAGATTAAAATCCAAGTCCAAATACACATTAAATTATATTAAAAATTAAATTAAATGCTAAATGTAAATTCACTCTTAATTATATTCAAATTCAAATTAACAAGTGATTCAAATTTGAATTGTCATACCACTAAATACAAACTTAGATGAAAATTTGAATCAAATTCGAATCCAAATATAATATCTGAAACCTATTTATTTAAATTTAAATTTTAATTAAATCTAAAATTTGAATTAAAATTCCTAAATTGAAATCCAAATTTGATAGAACTCCAAATTTAAATTCAGTTTAAAAATCAAAATCCAATTCAAAATAAGTTTCCAGCTTGAAATTCAGGCAATATTTTAACCATAAATTTCTATTTTAAAATTTTCAAAAATTCATAAGTTTTACAAAGAGAGAGCAATTATAAATAGTAGCTCATTAATTTTTTAAAAAATTACAATGTGCCATGTAATTAACCATTCCTTTTTTATGAAAACCCCACATACATGCCCATATAAATTTTCAATTAAGAAAAATTATAAAGCATTACATTTTTTGCACCTAATAACCTTGCTTATGCTTTTATAATATTTAGGATTTAAGAAATGCTAACTGTAAACACCCCAAATTTTTCAGGTCTATTCCGGACACCCCCTTTTCACAGATGTCGGCCCTCTATAGTACAGTGTAGGATTCTAACCCCTAGGTCTGTCCCAGATCAGGTGTCATTTCACCCCCTTTTCACCAATAAAATTATCATTTTACCCCTAGGTCACCTTAGACCCTCGTCAGTTAGACCCAACCAAGCTCATTTTAAGTTCAGAAGAGTTATAATGTCAGTCATTTCTAGCTCACTTGAGTTCACGATGAGTGAACTTAGTTCATTTCAGCTAAATTTGGTTCATTTCCTATGAAATGAGCTTATTTTTGCTCGAATTTCAGTCAATTGTTTCAGGGTTAGTCAATTCCAGTCAACCATGTTCCCCCGCATCTAACTTGAGCTCACCAGGAGTTCAAGTGGTCCAGTTCTAGTTCAAATTTGTTTCCCATATTGTTGGAGTTCACTTTAGTACATTTCAGCTGAAATTGAGCTAACCTTAGCTAGAATTTAGCTTGCTTGAGCTTCGAATTTAGTTTACCTTATTTTAGTCGAGTATAGTTTTAGCTCAAACCCAGTATACTCTCATTACCTACTTCACTCCATAGTGCATTTCTCACCATTTCCCTTGTAATTGTGTCTGTTTTAAGTCATTTGGTCTAGGAATTTAGTTGAGTCAATGTCTTTTTAGTTCATTTGAGTTTAGAAACCCTAGAACCCAGTTAAATCTAGTCCAATCGAGTTCTGCCCAGTGTCACTCCTCACCCTACAGAAGAAAAATCATTTCTTGATCATTTCATTCATAATATCAATTCTATCAATTTTTTAAGCTGGTACAATTGTCAATCTAGACTTGAATCAATTTCCTTATCTGATATTTTATTTATATCCGAGACCCAATTCATATTTCAATTCGAACATTGGATCCAATATTGGATCTGATATCCATTCTCTATTCTAGACCTGGATCATGTTATTCAATTCATTCTATTATCTATATTCAGATTCTAATTTATTTTCTGAACCTAGATTATCTCATCAGATATCCAGAATCCAATCATTTGTCATCTTGGATCCATTCTCCAATCTAAGATCAATTTCCACCTTATTTCAGATCTAGGATCCATTTTTTAAGTCCATCTCTGATTCGGGAGCCATTTCGTCTATTTTATCAAGATCCAAGATTCATTTTCCTTTTTCATATAGGACCTTTTATTATTTTCAAAAATGGATCAAGCTCATGGTTCAAGATCCAGATACATTTGTCATTTTAAAACTTTGGATCAAGATCCGAATCCAAGCTTTCTTCTAATTTTAAGCATGGGATTCAAAATTGGTCTTTTAAATCTAAAACCCAAAGCTTTACATTTGACATTTTGAAATGCTTTCAGAAAAATATCTTTTTCAATGTGTCAGATCTAGATCTAGATTTTTTATCAAACTTGAATTTCAAAGCGGATCTTAGATCCAATTTATTCTAGAAGGGACCCATCTAGGTGGTGTCACCTACGGATTTATCTTTTTATTTTGTCATTCTTGTTATTTTAGAGTTTTAGTTGGTTTAGGACTCTATTTTTGTTTTTAACTTTTGATTTTTATCCTTTGATTTTAACTTTGTTTTTAAACCCTTTTTAAAACCTTTATTTTAACTTCTCTAAAAATCAAATGTGGGGCCCACCTAGGTGGCGCCACATTTTGAGTTTTCCAAATCTATTTAAGTCTTTTCATTAGAGTTTTAGTTAGGTTGAAATTAGAAAATTCAAAACCAAACCTAGTTAGAACTCCTCTAGGAAAATTTCCCCTTTTGAAATTCCCTAATTAATAGATAATTAACCTAATTAGGATCCCTATCTCTAGCCTAGAAAAACATTATAAATAGATCTATGGGTTGGACGTCCAGCCCATCCATTCATCTAAGATCTCACATCTCCTTCCTCTCTCCCTTAGGCTTTCTCTCTCCCTTGGCTCCTCTTCCAGCCCAAGTCCTGCATGAATCTTGATTCTGGTTACGTATTAATAGCATTATTTTATGTGAGTATTTTTGTCATTTTGATGTAAATTTTTTATTAGGGTTATATCCATGTGTTTGCATGAATCTGACAAAATTTCCCGATTTTGGGGCATATGATGACCCAGTCATAAATTCAAGAACCAAAACCTGTTTTATGCACCATCAAAACACTATGCAGAATCAAAAGCAACTTATCGGAGCGATATCTCCCTAACCGGAGATCGTATTTTAGATCCGTAAAATGTCATGTGTTCGTTTGTGTATCTAGTTTATTCTGTGTGATTTTTGATAGTCGTTTACTATTTTATTTTTATCCGACATTAGAACTTGTTCTTCTTGAATCGCCAGGCATGGTTCAGGTCTTGGACCATTTTGCCAGAGCGATATCTCCCTAACCGGAGATTGTATTTCCAATTCATAAAAATTGACCAATCTGTCTATGTATATAGTTTATATGATCTAATTTTTTACTGTCGTTTACTATTTTCTTGAAACCCAAAACCAGAATCTGCTTTTCTTGAACCACCAGGCGTTACTCAGATCCAGAACCATCTTTTCAGAGTGATTTCTCCTTAACCGTATATGATCTTTTTGATCCGCAAAAAGTGATCTCTTTTTTTACATGTCTAGTTTTTTCTATGTGATTTTCGTGATTTTTTCAGGTTATTTTCTATTTTATTTTAACCTAAAATCAGGGTCAGTCTTTCTTGAATCGTTCAGCGTTGGCCAGAATCAAGTGCATCTTGCCAGAATCATATCTCCTTAATCAGAGGTGATTTTTCCAATCTGTAAAAAGGACTGTTTTCATTGAGATGTCCAATTTATTTTTGTTAAATTTCATAAATTTTCATTTTTGTTTGGTATTTTGTTCTGGTCTGACACCATGACAGGTACAGAATAGCATGTTTAATAGTTTGTTTTCTTCTTTTTTTATTTAATATTTATTTCTTGAATAATCATAAAAGTTTAGTTTTTGATTGTATGCTATTTTTAGGGTTGTTAGCAATGTCCATGTAGATTTTTATGATTTTTAAAGGTCATTTGATATGTTATTTGGATGCCCGCAAAGTCCTGTTTTGCTGAAATATAGGCAAATTTAATCCTTTTTGTTTATTTCATTATTTTCATGAATTGTTTTCATGATTTCAGACTTTGATCATGTTCTTGATCATGTCAGGGTACTCTTCACCGGATTTTGCATTCTTTTGAATCTGTTTGGTCTTCAGATTAAGCATATTTCAAAGATCTTTCCTCAAAAATCCTGATTTTTAGCCCTATTTTGTAATTATTATCAATTTTCAAGGGTATTTCAGTCTTTTTACCCTGAATTCAAAATTTTTAATTTTATGATCAGTTTATTTTCATAGTTTATTAAATCATGCATGTTTATTTAGTTTATTTGAAATTTTTATTTTATGAATGCATGGGAAAAGGGTTATTACAGACAAATATCCTTCAATTTCCAGATATTGTTGGATAAATCCATAAAAGCCTACATATTTTTACTAATCTATTTGCTAATTTTGCATAAAAGCCCAAGACTTTATTTTTTTAATTTTTCTCTTTATTTCTTTATTTTATTATTCAATTATTCAATATAAATTGTAATCAAATGTCAAAAATAGCAGAAATTTTCTTTTCTGCATAGATTAGGGTTGCATTTACATATAGTTTATTTTCCTAATATTAATTGTTATGGTTGATGATTCATATGAATTTTCAAATCTTACAATGGTCAACACGAATAACACGTGCACCTTCTTATAAGAAGTTAATAAACTTAGTGGAATTTGTTTTTGTGGCCATAGTCAGAATACGAATGAAACTCAGATTTATCATCTTCTTTTAAGTTACAAACAGCCTACACTCTTAAGCTATCTTAAAAAATCATTGCATATTTCCAACACTTTTATTTTAAAACCCTTCTTTTAGGATTTAATGGGATATATTCAAAGCATATTTGTGGCCATAGTTAGGGATATGTAGCAAATTTATTTTGTTTAAATTCTATAAGGCACAAAAACTCCTTTTATACAAAATAAATTTTTGAAACAGAGGGGGATTTAGCAATGATTTATCTCAAAGATTTCAAAATGAATTGTCATAAACTTGCATTCATGCGTCACTTAGAATAAGGTTGCATCATTTAGACTAAGGTCACACGCTCAGTCCTTCTTCAGAAAAATCAATTTTCTCAAAATATATCCTTTTCAGAAGTATTTTTCAATAATTCTAAGCATGCATCATGTCTTTAATCAATATTTTTCAAAAATCATAGCACATATATGATTCTTTGTGCATTCTAGGACTTAGAATAATTTTTCAGACAGTTAAGCAAGCAAGGCACAATATTCGATCCTTGATTCAATTACACCTAATTATGGCGCCAGGAACGGTTGAACCTCGTACTGAGAGGCGAGTCTCATTCTCTCTCGATTTTCCCATATTTTCAAAATGGAGGCAAGTTTTTTCTTAAATCTTTTCAAAAGGTCAATTTGAAAGCGAAAGTAAAATTTTGTTGATAACACTACCCTCACAATTAGACCATTTCTCTAAAATTTGATAAAAAAAGTCAGGCGTATTAGCAGCTAATATTTTGTAATATGATAAGTTTGTTAAGTTTATAAATGTGATTTCTTTTTTTGGTTATAAACTCAACAAAAGGAAAATCTTAAAAATAATGAACAATTAGGCAATCCATTTATCACCATAGAAAGGGTAATATTTATTACAATTAGTTGTACCTATAATCTATTTGGGATACCATGATATAAGTTATTTTGACTCGATCTAATCTCATAGATGTGTTGAGCATGAATGATTTAATGGGCGACAACTCCTTGATCGTATTTTTGGATAATAAACATAATTTTTGTGAGTAAAATTTTTTTGGTGCATTTACAACTATCAATTTGTGCATCACCAAAAAAAAACATATACACATGTCATATTTTGGCCATTTAAAAGCGAACTCCTACTAAATAGAGTATGTAGATCACATTTATGAGGTCAGATTTACCAAAAAAAGGAAAAAACAAGAATGGTTTTTGCTGAGGCCACGGTACCAAACATTAACCCCCATATAAAATTCAAAAAATAATGTGTTCCCCAAATGCCTCAAAATTTCCAAAATCCGCATGTTGTCCAAAACCGTAAATAGGCACTTTTTAAGACCTTTTTACCCTTTACACAAACGAATGTCATAAAGATCACACAATATATTGTTTATCCCATCAACTAAGGCAAAACCTTCCTTAAATGTATATTCACACATATTGTTTTGTGGTTCTCAAGAAGCGAGCAAAAAAACATATTATTTATGTGATCTTTTCTGTTAATCACAAAATCGCAAATACCTGAGTAAAATCGCATATTTTATACCAAAGTCGTGGGATACCGTGTGAATCTTCTTTCTTTAATCGTCACTTAAATATATGTTTGCACCTACTTTTTTACGATCTTCATGAAGCATGCAAATATAACTTATGCGAACATCTGTTAATCATAAAATCATAATTGCTTTAATAAAATCACATATTTTATACCAAAGATGCAAGACACAATGTAAACCCCATTTCTTCCATCTTTTACCGTCACTTAAATGTATGTTTGCACCTATTTTTTGTAGTCTTCATGAAGCACGCAAATATAATTTATGTGAACCTCCTTATGATCTTAACTTCATAAATACCTTAGTAAAATCTCATACTTTATAAAATCACATATCTAATCATGTGGAGAGATACAAATATATTATTAACTACGCATATACCACAATAAAACCACATATCCAAATGTGTAAAGTGCTTTCATGTTTGGGATCTTTCTACTAGAATAAATGTGACTCTTCGCATGTATAAAAAGTGATTGTTCGCACTTTAGAGAACAATGTTTTGTAAATGTCTATAAATGTAATTATAATCAAATTTCTAAATCATTGTAATTAGGTGAATTGTATATTAGCTTTAAATTTGAATGTCAATGTCTACTGAATTATAACAGAAAATGTCTACTAAATTGTAAATGTATGTTGAATTATAACAGAAAATGCTTGTTGAATTGTAAAATGTCTACTAAATTATAACATAAAATAATAGATTTGCGATTTTAGAGAACTCTGCAAATAATTGTTGCAAACAATAACCAAAAGTTGTGATTTTTGAGAATTCAGTAACAAATAATATGCAATTTTATAAAACTCTGCAAATAACTATTGCAAACAATAACCAATATATGTGATTTTAACCTAAATATTTTTGTGGAACTCCGTATTTATATTTTGCGAACATAAAGAAATTTGGTACTTTCGCAACACAAAATAAGTGTTTTTCCTCATATGTGATTTTAGTACAAGATATGTGATTTTAACCAAAATGTTTTGCAACAAAAAATTGTGAGGATGCAAAACTCTGCATAATTAGTTATACAATCTTCTTATAAAATAAACGGAGGTGCGTTTAAGAGAGGTTTACATAAGTTATATTTGCACACTTTATGAAGACCACAAAGAAATAGGTGCGAACATACATTTAACTGACGATTAAAGAAAGGTGGTTTGCACTGTCTCTAGCAACATTTGTATAAAATATGTGATTTTACTAAGTTATTTGCGAAGTCACAATCATAAGGAGATGCGCAAAACTTGTTTTTGTGTACTTCATGAATACAACAAAAAAATAGGTGTGAACATAAATTTAAGTGATGGTTAAAGAAATGAGAAAGGAGGTTCACACAATGTCCTATGACTTTGGTATAAAATATGCAATTTTATAATTAACAAAAAAAACCATATAAATAATATAATTTTTTGTACGCTTCTTGAGAACCACAAAAAAATATCTGCGAATATACATTTAATTAATTTAATTAAGTGAAGCTTTGCCAACGCATGAACTTAGTGATGTTTGCTTGTGGGAAGGGTACAAAAGTCTTAAAAAGTTGTCTAACAGGCTTATTTCAAAAATTTCCAGACATTTGGAAAACACATCACTTTTGTCCTACGGTTATTTATAATGTTTGACCCACATTCAACGGTTATGTTGAATCTGAATTAGGATCCTGACTTATTACTGTAATTCGGACTCCAATCCATTCTACCATGATCTGGCCCGTATTCATGATAGCTGATGACCAACGGGGGATAAGGTTGGGTTCATTTCATATAAGGGCCGTTCCAATCGAAGCCTGGTCCCTGAGGGCGTCCCTCTCCTCATCTCCCTTTTCTCCTTTCCACATTTAATCGAAAGAGAAAAATGCTGCAGCTCGCGGCATCTGCTCAATCCATACCCTTCATCTTCAAAGGTACAAAAGGACTCTCTCTTTCTCTCTCTCTCTCGGGATGTCTGTTTCTGATCAGGATTCATATTCTATTTTATCTCTTTGATTTTGAATTTGTTGGTAACTACATATTCGTGTCTTTGATGATTTAGATCAAGAAACTTTAGACAATGCGAAGTCATGTTTCATTCCCTAATGAAAAAAAAATCATTGTGAGGAACTTTCATTGATGATTATGGTTAGTAATTTTGATGTCTAATGTGTATGACAGGAACTAGCGTTTTATGCAAGTGGGTATCAATAATCGTTTCCCACATTCCTCGGTTTTTGGTTTTGTTCCTTGTTGGTGCTTTTCTTGCCTTTTTCGTGCATGGTTTGTGGACCGGAGAAATGGCTATCATGAATACGACATAAAATGTTAACCTTTTTTTTATGGTGAATTGCTGTATTTCGTTCTTGGTTTACTGTAGAGTGAGCTTTAAATTGTATGAATATAATATACTGTAAGTGCCAGTTTGTTATTCTACAGTTAACCATTTGTTGTAAAGCGAATTATATTGCATATTTTATAAGAACATGAGAAAACTGTCATCCATTCCTTTTTATTCATTATGTTTCTAGGAAAGTAATTTATGTCGAGGCTTATATTCATGGTATTCTGCCTGATAAATGCCTTATTATTCTTTGTGATTTTACCATCGACCCGAAGAATATAGAGCATGGCACATTTTTAATGCCTAGAACATCCACGGCCCTGCCGTGTCCAATAAATTGTAGCATGGTGCTGATGGACTAAAACAGAGAGCTCCAACTCCATTAGAAAAGCAATGAGGAACATGTATGAACTGGAAGAAAAAAATGGTGATTGGATAGGGAACTTTATGATTTGAGCAAATTGGCATGATTAGATGTTCGGTAGTTTGGCCCATTGATGGATCAAAGCGATGGTGTAGTGTGAACCTGGGCCAGTTTGTCCTCCACGAGTAAATTGCTCAAAACAGTGTAAGGCAGTAACTTGGTTTACTTGAACAAGGACCTCTGGTGGTCATGTGAATTTCAGACTTGGTATTGAACAGATCCCAATGTACAATAAAGGTGGGATAAAGAGTTGAATACTCAGAGGTTTTTTATCTCCTATGCTGCCAAAGGATCATGAATTAGCCAATGAAAAATCCCTTCAAATTCTAGTTGCTTGACAGCACCAATTGGTGTCTTAGGGGTGTCTAAACTATTTCACTCTTATGAACTCTTTAGAGGGAAACATTGAGGGTCCATCATTCACTAATCATTATGGATGCATTTGTAACTTCCTTTGGAATCAAACTCCATTGGCTTTCTGTTTTAATTAACCAGTCTATGAGAAGCTAAAGTCTTGTTTGGTGTTGAAATGGACCAAACCAGAACATGGTTGTGCCTATAGTAGTTCATAGAGTCATTCCTTAGTCTGGTTTTCAGCGAAATTGCTCACATTTATGAAGACTATTTGATCTCCTATGCTTTTAAGTTCATTGGGGTTTCATACAAATTAAAAAGTGTGCAAAAAGTTTCATAGGGGTCTATTGGCTACTGAGTTCGGTAAGTTCCAACAACTTCAAGAAATGGTAAAAAGTGCAAAATGTAGTTTCATTCCCTTGAATTACCTAAATACTCCTAAAATAGCGGTTATATATATCAACATAAGAATAGTAAGGGTGAAAGGCAGAAATACTTCAAGCATCATAAGATAGATAAAATAAATAACCAAAGAGTGAAAGTTCGAGAAATATAATACCTGAAAACCTATATGGGAACTATGTATATAAGTAGACACTTTCACACAGACCCTCAATCTCAAAGGGAGATCAGCTAGGGCTCCATAAATGTATCAGCTATTTACAATGTTGCTAATGATATATGGTAGAGCAATAAGGTCACCCAAAAGCTTCTCTCTAATAATGTGTTTATCAATAACATGTTTCATGTGATCACTACATGTATTTTGTCTTGTAATGTATATGGCACTCTTAGTGGCATGAATGGAGTCATGATGACTCTAAGATTAGCAAGCAAATGCCACAACTAGATAGCTTCAATAACTAATATAAGCCGTATGTCTAGACTCAGTAGATAAGAAAAAAGTGACATCTTGCTTATTGCACCACATGAAACTAAGACCATCTCCTAGGAAACAAAACCCAGCTGTACATTTCAGATCTGGGAAAGTACTCATCTTCTTTCTTTTTTATTACTTTATACTCTTATGCATCATTTTATAGAATTCTTGCCAAAAACAAAAGTAAAGGAAGTTGCTCAGTGCTTCTAGAGATTGCATGCCACAAATTGATAAAAATAATTCAACGTTGAACAGATTTCATGCCATAAATCCTAAAACTACTGCCAGAAAATGGGCTTCAATTTACACAACTCAAGGGCTAAAACCACAAATTTCCAAGAGGCAACCTTGATCAGAGAGGTATCAAAACTGATTTTATGATAATTCTGTGGTTCTTTATATTTTTCAGATTAATGGTGTCTGCTGCTAATGTCAGCATATGACATCTTGAAGATTCTAAAGAGAAGAAAAGAAGTTGATCTAGACCATGTAACTCACTAGAATAATTAGCTTGAAAAATTGAAGCAAAACCCAACGATGTCTATTCACAACTCCGATACCTTGAAATTGTAGTGTAAGAGTGTTATCTCATCCCGCTGAATTGCTGAAGGCTCCTTTAAGATTGTGTGTAACATCAAGACAATAAAAGAAAGGATTGAGAAGACAAATTTACCTTGAACAATATAATATAGTTAAAGTAAAAATAAAGGAGTATAACACCCAAAATTTATATACAAACTATGTATGTAAGTAGATGCTTTCACATGATGAAGGCCAGAGTTACAAGAAGCTTCTTAGATAAGTGTGAAGCTCGCTTTCCGGAAACTCGCTTTGGAAGCATGATACTCCTCGCTTCCGAAACTTGATGAGAATCTCAATTCTCCCACACTTCTATGTTTTTCACACATCTATTCTTCTTATATGTTATCTCACTCTACTTTTCATGTTTTCTATGTGTCTTCTCTCATGCTTCTCACTCACTTCCATTTGCTTTTTCTAAATTGACAGTCATCATTTTTAGATTTTATTAAAAATTTAATTCTTACACTAAAAATCATGAAATTTAAGAATAATCACTTTTATTTTAGTTTTTATTTTCATTCCATTTTGATTCCTTTTCAATTCTTATATTGTTTTTTTATTCCTCACTTCTCGCTTCCATTACATTTTAAAATGCATCACTCTCGCTTCCGCTTCTCGTATCGTTTCCCGCTTCCACTTCCGCTTCCTAGTCTGGCAACCTTGATGAAGACTATCAAAGGATAAGAACCCTCAACTGAAGTATAACACCCAACAACTTATATACAAACTATTTATGTAAGCAGACGCTTTCATGTGATGAAGACTATCAAAGGATAAGAACCCTCAACTGATTGTGACTCCAATTCATGGAAAGTGCATGGATATTGTCTTTATGATTAGGCCCTGCTATCTTGGACTTCAACTTTTGTCTTGGGAAAAATTGAGGAAAGATCCCATTCCCATTATATAAATTTGTCATTCTGAAAAAAGGAAATGTTAATCTTGGTTGAAAATAGTTTGAGCTTCTAAATGACGATTTTGGAGCAAGATCCCATTGAAAATGATGTTTGATTGCACACAATCTCTAATTTGCATGTTTGAGCATGTATTTTTGCAACAACTCAATACCCTATTCTAGCAAAGTCTATGAAATAGAAAGGAAAGATCTAGAGAGAGAGAGAGAGAGAGAGAGAGAGAGAGAGAGAGAGAGAGAGAGAGAGAGAGAGAGATGGCAACATCTTATACATAACTCTCAACTTTGTTTTTTCATGTTTGCATTGGAAAGATGATTCACTCGTGACTCATAATGCTGGGACCTCTGGAAGTTCCAACGTAATGGAATCTATGTAACATATGATTGGGGATTGGCACGTGACTGCATGGACATACTTGATATGAAATGGGGAGTTTTGTATAACTAGGACTTAGCTATGCACAGATGAATATGCTCACACATGTATGCAGTATACACACACATGATAAAATAAAAACCAAAGATGAAAACTGCCACCTTAAAAGCACAAATGAATGAACAGAAACTCCAAAACACAACCACTAAATTGTGTAATATGGAATGCTAAATTAGTTCAAAGGAAGAAATATCCGTTGTGCTTTAAGAGTGACTTGGTAGGACATGATATTGACTGTTCTTGTCATGGCTTTGATTATGTCCATTCTGTGTAAAGTCTCTATGCCTATGAGTGGGATGCGATTGTGTCAACGTATTACACTGGCAAGTAAACACGTACCTGTGACGCAGGGCAGACTATATCTTGACATATAATGAGGCTTTGATTATTCGAGTAAGCTGTTCTGAGAATATTTCTAGCAAGTAATGCATCATGATGTTCCATGATGCTTTTGAAATTTCTATTGCTCATATGATATTTCAGATTCCTAGCTTCTATTCATACAGTAACTAGTATCTATAATGGTGGGACTTTTCTTCCTGCAGATGGTTTTGATCGTTCAGCTTTCATACGCGTCAAGGAGTCGATGTTGAACCCACTACATTATGGGTATCGTCATGCTCAGCCAAGTAATTTTGCTACCAAACCTCCTTGTTTCAGCATGATCTTGCTGAGAAAGAACTGATCATATTAACAATACTTTGAAGCCATCAGGAGATGGAAGTATGAGGGGCCAAACACCAAGAGGATTACCTGAAGCAGCAACGTCAATTTTGGTCACAGCACTTCTTACAAAGACTACGAAAACTTCTGAAGTCATTGATGTAACAATTCAACTTATCGTGCATAATCTTGAAAGATACTAGCTATTAACAATTTTAGTAGCACCATCACTGCTAAAACTCTTCTGATCTTACTATTGTTTGATAGAGTGCTTCAAAACCATGCGAAGCTTGTGGTGGTTCAGGTCGTTGTGCAGAATGTAATGGTGAAGGGTTCATACTAAAGAAACTGACAGAAGAAAATGCTGATAAAGCTAGATCAAATGCAAAGAATATGGCCACTCGATTTACAGCAGTGTATTGATAATAGTTGCTATTTCTTTCTTTTGGTATCAGTTATTTGCTGAAGTTTGTAATAATTTTTGTTCAGGCTTCCAAAGAAATGGAGCTACTGTTCCAAGTGCTCTTCTGCTCGATTTTGCATTGTGTGTGGTGGCCATGGGCAAGTAAACCAATGATCTTACTTAATAGCTTATTTTATTATTCAGGGCAATATCAGATTAATTTTGTTGGAGAGTGTAGATTCTGTGTATTAAAATCCTTTAATGCCAAGTGTGTGAGTTAGGTATGTGTTTTTCATGCATGACTTCTCAAACAATTGCTTTCTCACAAAATGAGAATATGTATTTTATAGTACCAATCTATGGCTTTCGACTGCTTGAAGGGGACAAACATCCTGTTAAAAGATAATTTGTAATTGGATCCGGATCCTATATGGATCCAGTACCAAAAAATCCAAACTGACTTTTTCCAAATTGGCTGTCAGCCATGTAAGTCGATTACTTTGTAGCCTTGAGTTCGGTTGACATTGCCAATCCGTAAAGTGGGCAAGACATGGGATTTAGAACTCACAGTTATCCTCTCCATTAGTATGCTATAATGAACATTTAAGTGTGGTGGTAAATGAGTGGTGTAAAACGTGTCACCACTAGTATAAATCGGTGTAATGTTTCCCATGCATTGAATCAGATAACAAAGTTCAAGCAATGAAATGAAGTGAAAAAAAAAAAAATCTCGTGTGTTCTAGAGTGCGAGAGGAGTGACTCCACGTGTGGGCTTTGTTATTTTCATTTGAGTTCATGTAAGTGCGTGTGAGTGCCTTAATTGGGTGAGTTTCCCTCGTCCTATCTCCTCTTTCTAGTGCCTCTAACCCTACACTTCCGCTGCACCAACAAAATTTGGTATCAAAGCCTTGCTTTGGAAGACCTATTTTCATCAAAAATATGACATCGAGCTCTAGCAACTCCAGTTTCAGCTTCTCTCAAAATCAAGTGCCCATGTTCAATGGTGAAAGTTATGATTTTTGGAGTCTCCAAATGAAGACCCTGCTCATATCATAGGATCTCCAGGAACTAGTCGAAGAAGGGTATGAAGGAGTTCAAAGAAAACAGGGAAAAATGTGAAAGCTCTTCAAATTGATGGTTCTCCGAATTCTGAATGCTTCAATATCTAAAGAACCATGTGATGTCTTGAAAAAACGAATTTTAAGTTTTCGAAAAAATTATTTCTATCAAACGCGAATCTCTTTGGAGAGAGTTCTATACATTGTTAATGAAAGACAATGAATTGATCGAAAAATTTTCTGAGTTGGAATCATCAATCAAATCAAGACTTATGGTGATAAAATTGAAGAAAGAAAAAATAGTTAATTTTTTTTTATAGAGCTTTTCATCAAAATATGATTATGTAGTTGTTGCTATTGAAGAAAGAATCCAAAGATTTAACATGTTTTTTCTCTCTTTGGTGGTTCACCGTTGTTTGGGGCTTTTCTTGGGCTTTGAGAGGAGTGTGAAAGAGCTAGTATATAGGTTTCTTCTTGGTGAAAGTGATGAATGTTTGGGCTGCACATATCGATCATCTTGGTGGGTTGAACAACAGGTGTAGTTCTCGTTTGTAGCCTTATTTGTTCTTTTGTATCGGCAACCGCTAATCCACGTAAAATTCTCGTCTTGTGGTTATTTGTTTGTTTATTGTTTTTATTATAATTGTTTGTATTCTCTAAGCGCATTAATATCAAATCTGACCTAGTGTGATTATCAACACAGGCCTCAAAATCGCAACAAAAACTCCAATATACAAAACAAACATCAGTCCAGTTGTGAATATCTGATGCTTGCATCCTGGTTAGCCTAATCTATCAAAACATAGATAAGTTATTTATTTGCCACTTTTGTGCTTTAGTATGTTAAAGACTTCATGCATGTGTTACTTTTGTTATATGAGCAACTGCAGGATAATTAACCACTCCGTTAATGCGGCTATACCAGAGTTATGTGAGGATCTTATCCGTGGAATCGGTGAACTGTATGACTTGATTATCTTATTGCTGTTTACTGTTACCGGATATGCATAAACAATGACCAGTATGGCTTAAAGTTGCTCTTTCAGTTCTTCATACCCTTAGCATCACTACCTTTTGTAATTATGTTAAATTATCTTAAACCCTTACTGCTAGAGAAGAGAGAGGACTAGCCTGTCATGTATGACTTGTGTGAGTTGTTTGTGGCACCCTGACTCCAACTATAAGGTTTGGTGCAGTGGAAGGGGCCTTGGCCACTAATCGGGTGGTCAGGGTTCCATTCCCATGAGCCTCAGCCCCTTGCATTAATGGGGGCATGGGATAAGCCCCTTTTCAACCGAAGCCTGGCTGCTCCCTGGGGACAAGGAGTGTGCCATGGGTTTACACCGTAGGAACAAAGAACACTCTTGGCAGACAGCCAGCGCAATTAGGTGAGGGTGGTTTCCCTGACCTTGGAAAAAACTACAACACTCTTGGTGATTTCATAGAAGCTCTCCTATCTTCTGGAAGGGCAAGATTGTCATTATAATAATGTTTTCTGGTCCCTGTCAAAACAGGGAGTAAAGCCCACAGAAGACTGATGTTTGAATAAGATAGGGTTGGTTTACCGGAGGAAATACAACCAACATGCCCCTTCTGTCAGTATACATATTGTACAAAACTTTAACAGAAAATGTAGTTATGGTGCTGTTTTCCCTACATCGTTTTCGTTGTACGCATTCATTATCAAAACTTTTACTTGTTATGACCAACGGGGTGCTCCGCTTATCTGGCAGGAGCAATTAGTGCACGTCGCCTTGTGTTGATACGTTGTAAGTTCGAATCCCTGTGGTATAGTTGTATTAATTGGTAGGGGTCTGCCTAACCCCAGCTTTCTCTGTTGAAAATAAAAAAAAACTTGCTATGTGTTTCACTCCCGTTTCTAAGCCCAATATGCTTCACTTGCACCCTAGGAGAAATGAACCTGAATTTTGGGTCTGGGTCTGATCTTGTACAATTCCCAAGAGCTAACACATTATGGATGGTTCTGATTAGGGTATCCATCAATGGCAAAATCTACCCACCTGCGAAAAAGTAATCCACAATTGTTTTTTATATTTGACGATGGGAAACACTAGTTCAAGTAGTGGGGCCTGCAAGAGAATGTCAACCCTGCCATATGGTTCACCTCCAAGCAGTTAAAAACCCTCGCACACCTGCTGTTAGGGCCTTGCAGCAAGGGACACACACCCTGCGTATCGAACTCCTGACGTCCTTCAGCTTGAATGCTTTAAGCTGTCCCACATAGCTAAGTGTGTTGAGGCCTTATGGGCCCGTCCACTATTTCATTTGAAACTTTGGCATAAAAAAGCAAGATCCACTAACCATTTTGATTGTTTGTCTGCTCGCTTACCCTAGCCGTTTCCTAAAGCGCAGAGTCTAAAAATGTCATCATCAATTGGTTTGAGATATGGAAGAGCTGGACAAGAACAAAAACTAGTAGAACTTTCAAGGACAAAAGGTTTCATGGAAGATAGATCCACAGCATGGCTATTGGGCACCTCATCTTTGCCAACCTTTTCTGTGAAAACAACAGGAGAAAATGGCATTGCGCCCATGGCGTGGCTAGAAATGATCTATTGGTGCAACACTTGCAGATACCACCATCATCAAATGCTTAGATGGCCTCAAAATTCTGGGAGTCGTCAAGAGCCATCCACTTAGATGCAACTACAAGACTGAACCTCCTGCCATCCACTTTTTACATTATTAAAACAGGAACTGCCTCTCTCTCTCTCTCTCTCTCTCTACACGTCTACATTTAATGCCCCTGTGAACCTACATTTACTGTAGGAGCTATAGAATTTCACCGAGGCCCAAACCTAAATAGGCCTGGGGCTGATAAAGACTTGCAATACTGAATTGAACAAACTATACAAGAAATGACAAAATCAAATCTTATACCTACTTGTCTTGAATATTAAAATAAGAAAACTACATCATTCAGGCAAATTGAACAAGATACTCTTAATGAAGTCCTAACAACTTTTTCCTTGATCCTAACTAACATAAAACAGACTTGAAAGACTTCAAGAGCAGCTTGAGACAGGACAAAAAGACAAAAATCCTTTGATGTAAGGATCGACACTTCATAATGTTGACTAACAGAGTCAAATGCATCAATGGCATAAATATCAAATGCACGAGATAAAGCAAAAATGATATACAACATATCTACAGTAAGAACCAGCTCCAACCAGAATAATGATAAGCAACAATTGACCATCAAAGCGACTAGATCTTTCTCATTCATAAGATGGTTCAATCACCAAAAAATAACACGCATTGAGCAATAGATTTCAAATGGCCCTATGAAACCTGTCCATGTACAGGAACATAGAACAAAAAGGGTAACATAACTCTAAAAACACAAAAGAACAGGAGGGCAGTGCCTCCTTCCAATATGTATGATAATTCATTTGCATCAGCAGCTACCGAATTATGCACTTGAAATTGTATCCAGCAGCTAATGGAGTATTCTCTCTATCCCGAAGGGGGGAAGACGAACACAACATGAATCAAATGCGCCTCAATAAATCAAGTAAAACTAGACTGACGCAGTAACCTCCTTCAAGATCCCCTTCTTTGGATTGGCTTATATAGCACAACTGTCACGAATTTTGCAAGGAATCGGTGGGTCAGCCCAAGGGCCACTGCAGGCTGCGGGCTATCCCTGTTCTCGATATACAAATGGTTAAGAATTACATTTTGGGGTGCTGGCATGCTTCCAGAGGCATCCTTGCTAGCAGGAAAGCTCAATAAGGTGTGTTGTAAGTGTGAAGGAACCAGGGGAGGATCTCTTGCTTCGTCCTCATGCCCTGGGAAGACATTACTGTAACTTGATTCGGGTGACTTTGGAGCTTCGAAACCAACAACGCTGATTTCATCCTGCACATGATGCCATTCAATGAAACAAAAACAACAGCAAATAATTTTTAATTATAGAAAACAACGTTTCCTTACATATTCTTTAGCATATAGATTGCCCATGATGTTGCAGTAGGCAGACTAAATGTCATCAAATTTTGACAACTTTACCAACCATTAATTCCCAGAATTCAAGAGAAACACCTGAAAAAATAAATCACTTTCATATGTTATCCAAAGTTCCAAGACATTTCCTTTTAGGCACTCTAAAAACTTTCACAGCAATTCAAAATGGAGACCAGTTTAATTAACCAACACTTCAAGTATACCAAGATCAAGATAAGCAGAACGATCAATAAATAGGAGATGAAAAATCAAATGACAAACTAATAGTGAAATACCAAATGCATATCCATAGATGATGCCCATCAACTAATTAGATGATTGACAGAGAAACTAATTCAGTACATACATACATCCAGTTAGCCAGGTCTAATGTTTAGGAACAGAAGTTCAAAGCACTGATATGATCTGGACATCACAACATGACTGATGATCTATTCACATGGATGTAGCTTTAGTGCTCAAATATGCTACTCCAACAAACCACGTGAATCTAGGCATATCTTCTCTGTCCCTGCTCATGGTCCAGGAGCTGGAATCTGTATTGAGGTAGTTGACAAGGCAAATTCTTGGTCAAGCACAAGTAACCCCAATAAAGATACACCACACAATCCAATGACATGTCAACCACACAGTGGAGGACCCTAAAACATCATCCTATTGCCTGACACAAATAAGCATCCCACAGAAGTCTTAAAAATATGTCTTGAATTAGGTGCAGATAAAAACATAAAACAGGAATAATCTGCAAACAATGGCTATGTACAAAGACATCAAATGCCCTTCTGAATTTATCAATCACAACCAAATGATAACCCACTGATGCAGTGGTAACTGGTAAGAAATTAAACTCTCATTTTTTGCTCCCCTTAAGTTTGCAATGATACTGATTCAAATCAGCATAAAACATGGAGTGAAGACAGACATTTGAATATGGAAAAAAGTAACGGCAAATTTTGGAAAGGGAAATTTTCCTGAGTTGTCGACAAAAATATACCATATTTTTTGGTGATTCATTTCCATGCCTTTGTTTTTCCACATTTTAAATACGTGGAATTCTCTTCCATCATGAGCTCAACCACGATTACTTGTCATTAATTTTAGCTCCAACAGTGCACATCACACCAAAGATTACTCTGAATAAGCACTAGGAGGTTGTTAAATGGAAGAAGATAAAGCCAACAAGATGGTAAGGGTGTAAAATAGGCAAGGATAAATTGGGCACTCGCCCAGATTATTATCCATATTTGCAAGCCCTAATGTTCAAAGCTTTATAAATATTGAAAGCTTTGCCAATTATACCATACTATCAAGTTTCATGGGCCTCCACCATTCGATTTCTATAATCAAAATGATGAAACCAAATATTCACCTGAAGCTGTTTACAAAGTAATCTCTCTCTCTCTCTTTATATATATATATATATATATATATATATAGAGAGAGAGAGAGAGAGAGAGAGAGAGAGAGAGAGAGAGAGATGGATTTACCATACCATAAGAAAATAGAATGGGCATGGTGGGTGTTGGGTTTGAAACAATTATGCACGTTTGAGTCGTCTCACTGCTGTTTGTCAGAGCACCTAAAGATAGATAGTTCATTTGAGATGCCTCTCTCTCTCTAAGATCTCATTTTGTTGATTTCTTTTCTATTTTTCCATCAACATATTCTTTACTTTTGGATTTAATAGAAAAGAAATGTTTTGTGTTTTTAAGTCTAATTTGAGTTCTATCTAGGTGAGGACATTAGGGTTTTCTTTTGGTGGGAAGGGAGGATTTAATTTCTTTTGGATTGTTAGTAAATAAGTACATAAAAAAGTGGGGGGCAAAAGAAGAATGTTGATCGATGGCGGTGGTGATTTGATTTTGGGAGGTGAGGATGATGAATGTTGATCCATAGCTTAAAAACTCGCAAGGTCAACCCGGTGACTCAGTTGACTCGGTCCGGATCGCCCAGTCACTAGGTCAAAAAAATGGTTAAACTCATTTTTTACAAAACTCAGTCAAGTCAACCGAGTCATGGGCGAGCCATGCATATATATACATATAAAATATATTTTATATATAATTACATATATTATATGAAATATAATATAAATATTATGTATATTATATATAAAATATAAAGTTAACATGACCCAGCCGAGTCACCGAGTTTACCTGGCCGAGTCACGAATCACTCAAGGACGAGCCGAGTGGAGAGTCACTAGGTTTTAAAACCATGTGTTGATCAGTGATGGTGGTGGTGTGCGGTTTTAGGAGGTGAGGATGGTGAATGTTGATCAACAGTGGTGGTGGTGGTGTGGTTTTGGGAGGTGAGGATGGAGAGGTCTTTATGATCACTTAGTTCTTCATTCCACATGTAAACAACAGTAGAAGGATACAGTGGGGATGCCCACATTTGCTTGACGTTCAGGTGCTTCAGTGAACATCCCAAGCAACAGGCAGAAAAATGACTTAGGCCCTGGTGATCGATTGACAACAAAAGGAGAGTTTTTTTGTAAACAAATGGCTATATTTTCTCGACCTTCAAGTGCTTCAGTGAACATTTCCATCAACAAGCGGGAAGACAACTCAAGCTTTGGTGATCGATCGACAACAAGGAGAGACCTTTTTTGACCAAAATCCTTTGTAAACAAATAATTAATAGTAGAAAAGAGAGTTGCGGGCAAGAAGGTAATTCTACCAATCCTAATCATGGGTAAACTCACCTGGTTAATAGAAGCTAGTGTTTGAGAATTATTTTGTTAACTAGGCAGGTGTTTGTAAAATCGAAAGTTAGGCGTGTTTTTGTAAATTTTTCTTTATTCTTTAACTTTTCTTTGTATTTAGATATTTGTACACAAGAAGGAATATGTGTGTGTGTGTGTATATATATATATATAGCGAGAGAGAGGAAAGCTTTATTAATCAGAAACTTAATATAGCAAGACGACAAGAATTATAAATTTCATGGGTTATCGTTAGGAGCTGGTTTCTATTCTAGGAGTACTGATCCAATCAATATTGAGGCCTTTTCAAACACTCTAGCACAAGAATAACATGTCTTGCAATGTCATATGGGTACGGGTACATAGGGTATGACACGGCAATTTCAAAAAATGAGGGTACGGGGACACGGCTGTATATGTGTGTGTGTGTGTATTGAGAAAGAGAATTTGGGTCTGGATTGTAATAAGGACCATATCAAAATTTTTAAAAAAAAAGTCTATAAGGGAGGTAACTGTAATTTTTTATAAAAAAAGGGGTAGGGAAAGGTCCATATCAGAAATTAAAGAAAACGTTTGTAAGGGAGGGGTGACTGTAATTTTTAAAAATAAGGGGGAGGGAGAATGCAATTCTCTTTTTAATAAAAACCTAGGGCACAAAATCTCTCTCTCTCTCTCTCTCTCTCTCTCTCTCTCTCTCTCTCTCTCTCTCTTTCTCTTCCTCTTTCGTCTTCTTCTTCCTTCTCCTCCACTTCCTCTTCCTTCTTCTCCTCCTCTTTCTCTTTCTCTTTCATCTCCTATTTTGTTTTTTTCTTCCTTCTCCTTTTTCTTTTTCTTCCTCCTCCTCATCTTCCTCCTCCTTTTTCTTCCTCCCTGCCTTTCACCAAGGTCAAACAAAAAAGAAAATTGGGTTCAGTCAAGGTTGGACCCAACCTGATCCGGACCACCACGTACCCATGCTGCGTCCGATACTAGTGCCCATGTTGGGCTGTGTCGACACGGGTATGACTGCCTGGTTGCCGTGTCTATGTGACATAGATTTCTTGTTTTATTCTGCGATGGACAATTGAAATATCTACAAATTGGTTCTTCAATATGTGTGCATTCCTTTCCAACCAAAACCCCCACTAAGCACAGATGAACCACCATCTCCAAACTCATCTCCATCCTTTCAGGTTTTCTTAAAGCGTCGGTCCACTGAGAAGATCTTTAAAACATGATTCTCGCTGACAATACAAAAAACATGATTCTCGTTGAAGCCAATTTAAAGAGTTTGGAAGACATTGCAATACCATAAAAGATGAGTTGTGGATTCCTCTTTGCATCCATACATCACAGAATGCTTGGCAATGTGCAGCTTATGTCCTACTCTTTTGTTAACATCTAAGGTACATTCCCAGCCACAAATAACCATGTCAAAATCCATGCTCTTGATGATGGGACCCAAATCCATAGCACTTTTTAGGAAAAATCTTCATACCTGGTTGGAGACTCGCACTATAGAAGGAGGCAACTGAGAATGTCCCATCATTAGACAGATTCCCAAAAATAGAGTCCAGATCCCCTTTCAATGTCCAGGACAATAAAATGTCCATAAGCCCTACCCCAATCTCGAAATCTTCTAAGGTTTATCGTGAACTAGATTTACCAGCCCTCAATGGGTGACCAGCATGTGTTCTGGGTATCAAACAATACAAAAAAGTGCTTGAAAAGTTGTCACTTGATGGCATCTCAATATCTACGATCCAGTGATCTTTCCAAAGAGATATTTCAATCCTACTGCTAACTTTATTACTGATATTTTCCTTGAATTCTAAAAGGCCAATTCTAACCCACTACACACTTGATGTTCTCTTTCAACTCTTGTTTGGGGTCCAGGTCCAAGGTTTACATATAAGCCCATGCTATGATTTGAGAAGGCTATTCATCCATCAGGGACCGATTTAGCAACCCCAACTTTTTTATGCCAAGACCGCCTCTCTCCAATGGCAATGAGAGTTTCTTACAGGCTAGCCTTCTATGTCAGCTCTGACTACCCGGAAGAAAATTATGCAGAATTTTGCTAATTCTCTTCTCTATCTACTTAGGCATCCAAAAAGTTGACAGTAGGAATGAAGGGAGGCAAGAAAGCACATGTTTAATAAGGGTTTCCCTACCTGCTAGAAACAGGTCACCCGCAGTCCATGATTGAACTCTTTGTAGAACCTTGTCAGTTATCTCTGATATCCCATAGTGTGCCCATAAAAAGCAGCATATCTACATGTTTGATGAGAAGATCCTCCATTTTGCATCCAAAAATGCATTATGCCTTGTCCCAATTCTTGTTGAGCATTAACTAATAACGGACTGCATTTTTCTTCATTGATTGTCAATCCCAAATGAGCAAACATTTAAGCACCAACCAGGTTTTGCTCATTTGTTCGTTGAAGGGATGCCAAAAAATGATTGTCATCTCAGAACTGTAGGTGAGTGTGAAGGGACTCCTGGCAGCTGGACTCCAATGAGAAATGTTGAGTCAAGTACCACCTTCATTAAAGATGTCAGAGCTTCACAAATGAGATTTAAATCAATGGGGATAGTCGATACCCCTTCTAATATGGAAGTATTCCCCTTTGCTCTCACCAACTTCAAACAAGAACTGCGCTAAAGTGATCAATTCCTTTGTTTATGCAATCTAGCAATGACCAAAGCTTATCAATGCCATGTTAAAAAAGAAAGCTCCAGCTCATGGTTGGTAAACTCGCCAATTTGAACTGGTCGATTCTGTTCGAGTGAAGACCCAACCGAGTTACAGTTCATGTTCTACTCATTTTGAACCCAAACTCGGTAGAAACTTGGTCTGAACTGGTCCACTTGAATGGGGCTTGGACTGAACCGGTTCAGTCGGGGCTGATTTAGGTCTCCTTTTATCGTTTGTTATTTTGGAAGTTTGTTATTTGTTTCGGAAAGGAAAGTACCTAACCCCACCAAATGAGACGCTTGTTGTTTCTAGCTCATGCAAATCTTTATTTCTAAAAATGAAAAGGCTATTTAAATCTTTATTTCCAAGAACCAAAAGGCCACTTAAAAAGACAAATGGGATACCCAATGCAAACAAGTCATTGGTTGGATCCCAGCCCATGCATTTTGAAAATTTATCTTATCCATATCCTTATTTCCAAAGGCAACGTTTTGCCTTCTCCATTTGGCCTTTTTCATAGGGTCCTTCTAGGCCTACTCTTTATGTAGTCTTTGAGGGGGAAGGAAGCCATTAAAGCCTGTAAAGTTTGTTCATGTTTGTAAATAAACAATAAAAGTGCATGCTAATTATATTTCTTTTTATGTTTCTTACTTTTTGAATAGTTTTAATGTATTTTTATTTTTTAAGAATTTTTATTTTTAAAATATATAAAATTCTTTAATAATCAGAGTCCTCCGAGTTGACTAGCTTTGGACCCGAAGAGCGGACAAACCATTCTCCAGCTCACTTTGTCAAATGCCTTGTTGAGATCAACCTTCAATACAGAGGCTGGCTGCTTGTTCGAATTTTGGAAACAACAAGACTTCGTCCTAATTTTGAGGAGAAATAAAAGAAGTAGAAAATATGGTTTTCCTTTTACTATGGGGAATAAGAAAAATTTATGTCATTAATCTTAATTATTCCTCATAATACTACCATTTGATTGGTTATTGAAGTCTAAATCAAATTTGTTTTCGTAATTAACGTCTTCTTGTGAGAAATTATCATTGCCTCCGCTCCCTTCAGGAACAGAGTTTCCCCCTCATGCTTTCCTATCAAAGCTCTCTGCAGGACTAGAAGAAAAAAGCAAAAAAAGAAGGGTGCGGGGGAGGCCTCGCGACTAATTTTCAAGCATGCGCGCTTCAAAAATTAGCTTTGTTAAACTACTAAAACACACATAATCATGAATATCTGCACTTCATTACACGAACACAGAGAGCAATAAATTGACATACACTATCTTTATATACATACCCACACATATAGAGTGACATGCGCTCGTACATACATCCACTGTGACAAAATGACACAACAATTTGATATTTTACGGAGAGAAATTTTAATTTTATTGAACTAACCAAAAGGAAATAAATGAAGAGAAATAGATGAATAAGAAGGGGAAGAAGACAAATAAACACACACACCCCGTAAAAAACACATGAGCAGTCAAACCGGGAAAGAAGAAGAAAGAAAGAAAGAAAATTAATAAGAGAAGAAGAATACATACCGGTGGTTCTCTGGAAGATGGCTTGCCGGAGGTGTATCTCCGGTAGGTGGGACGCCGGAGGTGTCTCGCCGGAAGTTGGGTCGCCCGCCGGTGGTGGAACTCCGGCAAGTTAGGGGTGAAAAGGCAAAAGGGGAGGAGGAGCCGTGCCCTAACCCCAATCGGGCCTCCCCTCCCCTCCTTTATACTACGTCTTAAAAAAGGAAAAACTGCTTCTTTGCCACCTCATTTGACCAAACCAATGTGCTTTGACCTTGAGGGACACCTCGTAGCGAACCACGAACAAGGTCAACCCGTTTAATTGGGTTTGGTAAAAATCTGCATTGATTATTTAAGCTGATCAGATTCAATGTTACCGTATAGATTCTGAACGGATTCGGGTTCAGATTTGGCATACATGTTTAATCCCATCATTTTTTTTTTAAGCCAAACTGGGGTTAGGCATACCCCCACCAGTTATTATTCAACGTACCACCCGGTGGACAACGGGCCGAGCAGCTCGATGGGCCAAGCTGACCCAGCCTGCTATGGGTCAGGTTTGGATCAAGGTTTTAGGCTCAGGCCCGTCAGGTACCAGGCCGAAACCCGACCCGTTATATACATGGGCCGAGTCTCGGCCGGCCCAATGGGCCTCACTTATTTATTAACTATTTAATAATATAAAAATTTTAAAAATTAACTATTACTATTTACCTAATTAGTTATATTCATTTTATGAAAACTAGAAAGATAATTAATTGAGTGCATGGGAAGTTGAAAACTTGTTAATTATTATTATTTACAACGGGATTTAGGTCGGGTTGGGCTAGAATCGGCCCGCTTCACATTGGCCCATTGGGTCAATGGGTCAGGTCATGGGATGCTCTTGAAACCCGAGTTTGTTAAGAACCATGTCAAAACCCAGCTTGTTTACACCACACTTAAAGCCCGACAGGCCGAGCTCTAAATGAGCACAGGCTGGCCCGATGCCCACCCCTATGTATCAGTGGGTTTTGAACCTACAACATCCCATAAGGAGACGTGCACTGACAGCTTCTACTAACCACATGGAGCCCGGTTGATAATAAGGTCATATTTTACCAGTACATGATTCAGTGGGATATAGTATTTGCAGGATAACCATGCTCGTCTGCGCGCACAAGTAAACACGTGGATGGACATGAAATTGGCTCAGGTGTCCTTGTGTGATGCCTTTTCTTATCTAACACCGTTTTGCTTTGACAACGTGGATGCCCTATAAAGAAAAAACAGTTTTTCGTGTGCACATTTTGGGTTGTCAACAAACAAGAGAGGATAGGACACACTGTCCTTGTCCTCCCATGTTTACAAATCAAATTCCCCCTAAGGAGGTGTTATCTCTGCACAACGTGGGCCCATATGCCCACACAAATGTATGATGTTCAAGATGTGAGGATAGCGCATCATGTAGCGTCTGCATGGGCTCACGAGAGCATCTCACACTATTCCAAGACTCCCATGGAGCAGTGACATTAGAACAATGTAAGATACCCTTTATGAAAAAAAAAATGAAAAACCTCCCCTCTCTGACCCTGACACTCTCCCCTCCCTTTCCCTCGGTGCTCTTCTCTCCTCTCTCTCCTTTGTACTCCTCTCCATTGGCGGTGCGGTCGGCAATGCTTTGTGTGTGTATGTTGTTAAGTGAATCTTAACCTAATGGTTAGGCTTTGATAAATTCATTTTTTTCGGATATAGTTTAGATTTTGAGGGTTTTATATTTTAATCCATATTTTCATAATTTATTAATTGAATAATGCCTAATTTGATTTATTTTTAATATGCATTAAATTTTATTAGTTATTTTAATCCTTATTTTTATAATTTATAAGTGAATAGTGCTAAATTTGATTTTTTTTTTCAAGTATGCTTTAGACTTTAGGGGTTTTGTATTTTAATCTCTATTTTTATTTCTAAACAAAAATATGTTTGACGTAGTGCGATGAGACCTAGGCCGCTAGGTAGGTGGTCTAGGTTCAAATCCCATGGGCCTCATCCCTTAAGCATGCTAAAGCATGGTGACTCCTTGGGGGCAAGGGGTAAGCCCATAGAGTTTTACATTGCGAGGACAACGATTACAAGTACTGCAGGCAAAGCCATTGTGACTAGATCTCTAATCTTGGAGGTAGTTTTTCTGTGTAAATATAAATTTTTTTTTATTTTTGCAATTTATTGCTAAATCTAATTTTTTTATATGCTTTAGATTTTAAGTGTTTTATATTTTAATCTCTATCTTTATAACTTATTAAGTGAATAATGCTAAATATAAATTTTTTTAATTATGTTTTAGATTTTAGGAGTTTTGTATTTTAATTCATATTTTTTCAATTTATTGAGTGAATGATGCTAAATTTGATTTTTTTATTATGCTTTAGATTTTAGGGATTTTACATTTTAATCCTTTTTTTTATAACTTGTTGAGTGAATGCATGCTATCCGACCCATATTGTATATTTGTCAAAGTTAACCACAATCAAATGCTAGAGATATGGGTGATAATGTTCTAAGATGGTTGATGCAAACGTTGGACAAGAAGAGTTGTCACTATCGAAGACCAAGTCAAAACAGAACTAAATAGAACAAGATGTCTTTGTTCAACATTGTCTCCTAATCAAACGAGCCCTAAGGATCCGTTTGCATGTCATGAAAAACACTCCTTTTTGTGCAAAATTAAAAAAACATGTGTAATTTCTGTGCATTTACACAAGCTAAAGAAATGAAATCCTCGACTCATTCTAGGATCTTATTTCTATAAAAGGGGTAAAATGCACATAATCATTTTTTGACCACCCCTTATCGAGAAACAAATCCACGCATTATATTTCCTCTCATTTTTGCCTTATTTCTTCTCCTTTGCAACCCATTTTTCTCTATTGAGCAAAACCGAAGAAGGCCCCCATCTTCAGCTTTTGCGGTTGAGCAGAACCGAACAAGGCCCCCATCAGGTTTGCTCTCAAAACTCTCTCTCTGTTTGAAGACCTCTATCGGACTATTCTTTTCCCCTTAACATTCTCATGTTCGATGGTTTTTTAGGTGATTGGGGAGGTGATTTCTTTTCTCTTTGATTTTCTTATTTTTTAGTTTTATATGATGGTGTTTTATGTTGTTGGTTTTTACCTATGGTGTTCGTGTTTCATAGAGGTATTTTTTATTTTTGGTACGATGGTGTTCTCTAATTTAAACCTAGTATCTATTAAGGGTAAATGATTGAATAGAGGTTCATAATGCCTTCATATGCAATATGAAGATACATTACAATAGTTAATAAATGTATTCAAAAGACAAACATGAAGGGTTGAACAAACACTTCATAGCAAATCCTTTACTTGGTGGCAAACTTTGTTCATGATTGTAGATATTTTCTATGCTAAAATATATTTCTAAAACGCATCTAACCAACCACTTGTAGATGTTTTATGAAAACACTTCCAATTTTTCTTCCACTACATTGTAGGTACCTTGATTTGCTTAATTTCTCTGCAAGGCTTTCCACACATTTTTTTGGCAAAAGTGCATGTGAAAAACATGTGATTGCAACAGTTTGGAAAAAAGTGTCATGTTGTTGCAATATGTCTTAGGTGTTCAGACATGTATTAATTGAAAAAAAAAATAGAGTTCATTTGGATCTTGGGAAACCATTTATAATCCATATGAATTTTCTTAAGCTAAATTTTGTCAAATTGTTATTATGTATTCTCATATTGTCTTACTGACCATTCACCCTGTAAGATACTATGCCTAATTGAATGGAATTATATGTTAAGCACAAGATTTGATTTTATAGGTTAGAAAGCCATTTGTGAACCACATGATCATCATTTTGTCTACAACATTGTTGCCAGTCTTCTGCCGATACTTCTCACGTCAAAATTCTCGTTCTCTTTAAACCACTTTAAGGTGCTGATGCGGTAAAAGTACAAAAAGAAGGATAGAAATGTAGAGGAGGAAAATAAGAAAAGTTGATAGAGAGAGAGAGCACCAGGCACAACAAAAAAGTTCTTTTTTTCATTCTATCTTTTACAATTTATACACACAATTTACAAAGAATAAAAGTTGTTTTATGCAAAAAAATGTCTATCTTGATCCTTTTCTCAAATTAAACTGCAATAACAATTTGTAAAAATCATTGGAGAGAGAATATAAAAAAAGAATATGACAATGGTAAAGTGGAGAAAGAGAGATTAGATGAGAGACAATTGAAAAAAAGAGAGAGTTTGACAGTGGTATGGTGGGTTTTTGCCTATGGTGTGCATGTTTTGTGTGTATATGTTTTGGTAAAATCTTGCTAGATGATTCTTTGACTGCTTCTTGTTCAGCATGTCAACTACTTGCAACCTAGATTCATTTTCATTCTATATTTTAGTTTGCAATGTTGATTTGTTTTGTGATCCCCTTCTTGATTAGATTATTTTATTGTAGTGTGGTCCCCTTCTTATGAAATGGAAGAGGCATGATATCTCATGTTCAATGCTCATTGTTGGTACACCAAACACACAATGACACAAAACATGCATGGTGTGAGTTTTATGAAAATGATTTTTAAAACAATATTTTTTGTAAAAACAATGTGAAAGTCAGACACCAAAAAATAAAAATTGGCTCGCACGAGTGGTGGACTTTGGGTCAAACTCAGGTAACGAGAAATACTTGTATTCAAACACACAAGCTAAACTATTCTTTATTGCCAAAATAAAAAGAATTAATTTAATAATTAACTAACTAAGGGAGTACAACCCTACGCAGAGGGCTTAAACAAAATAAATAAATGGTCTTATTACAACCCAATTAATAAAAAAATAAAATTCTAATCTAAAAAGAAAAGTAAAAGTGTCTTCAGTGCTTGAGGCTTGTAGTCCCTTTGAATTGATTTGCTTCCCTTTGTCCTTCCCTCTTTTTGTTCCATCAATGGAACATGTAATGCATGTTTTCTTTTGCCCTCTGAGGGCTCCCTGAGGGCACTTTTGAGGGTTTGAGGGGACCTCAGAGGGTACTTCAAGGGCACGAAAAGGGCTTCACCGCACATCCGATCGCTTCCTTACAAAAATAAAAAACAAAACCAGCAACAACGAATAAAAACTAAACTAGATCCATACTTAAAAATCAACAAAAACATGATCTAAACTAACTAGCCAAGTAACAAACTCACTACAAGACGAAAGAGCATAACACATTAACAAATTATGAAACAAATTCAAAAACTAAATATGATCTAATGACAGTTATAAACCTATTAACTGAACTTGTAACAAAATAACAAATTGAAACGACTAATTCTAAGTAACAACTACTTACTTAAATTCAAGAGAGGCATTTAACTAAACCAGAACTTTTTAACCTAACTAGTTAAACTAAACTCGTTTAGCACAACGAATACAACAATGCTAAGTTATGGCTTAAAAGAAGAACATCATCTAACTAACGATTTATGAATTAATTAACTACCCATTAAGTTAGTGAGATATCTACCACTTATAATCGGTCTACTAATATAAAAACTGACTCTGAAATACTTGACGACTTGCTGCAAATACGTTTAATTGCTACAGGAAACCATGAACTAAGGATAAAAAAGACAAAATAAATGTTGAATAAGCAATCAGCTAAAAGAATTATTAATCTAATAATGAACACCAAAGTAATTCATTGTTGACATGAAATAAAAAAACAAATGCTAACTCATGTTGACTTATCTAAAACAAAAACTACTAATCAAGATGCCTTACTAATTAATGACAAGTCATTGAACTAAAGCAAATTTATCTAAAATGCCCCTAAGGTATAATAATCATCTAACTAATATCATAAATGACTTTTCAAAAAAAAAAAAAAATGCAGTGCTGAATGGAGTCTGCAGGCCAAGGAGCACCGACTAGCATTGCTCCTGCTGAGTTGCAACGTGATACAGTTCACGCTAGATCAGTTTCACGCATGAAGAAAGATAATGTTAATGGTAAAAAAATTTATATGTTGGGTAACACCATGAATCAATGAACATGTAAGTGTATGAAGTTTGATTAGCCTGAAAATAGACATGTTGCGTTATTTTTTCTAAACGTCAAACGAAAAAATGAATATCTTAAACCAAAACCTACGACTATTGAAAAAAATCGAAAACTCTAGCTACTCTAATATGCAACCAATTTTAGATATAAAATATATGCTGAGTATGATGCATATGAACAAAATAACACTGATTATGCTATATGCCAAGATGATATGCAAAAATTCAATGCAATGCAATGCAATGATCCTAAACTACGGAGAAGGGGGAGAAAGAAATGACCTGTCACGGATCGCCTCCGAAGGACTGGTTGAGAGGAGGAAGTGGTTGATCCTAGCTGCATACACGCCTTTTCTACAAAGAAGGTAAGAAAAGCCGATGAAGACGGGGTTTAGAGGATCGATGAAATAAAGAATAAGAAGAGAAAGAAGGAGAAATAGAAGGAGAAAATAAGTCGGCCAAGAATGAAGAAGAAGATGGGAGAAGGGAAGATGGAGGCAAGTGTAAGATCCACGATACTTTTAGGGTAATATTATGCAAAGTGCTTTAATGAATGGGAAATTTTTGTGCGATTTCGAGAATTTCTCATTATTATATCTATATGGAGTTAGGCGGTCCGAAATCATGTAAGTAAAATGTAAATAGCGATTGAGGGAAATCCGCAATGAATTAACTTCTGAAATTTTAAGGGTAAATTCATAATGTATATATTTAGTTTGACCCCGAATTTGAGACTCAAACGACAAAAAAACCCCGCCAATACATGTGAATTACTGGAGATCGCCTAGCAATAGAACGAGAGTCAAACGAGAGCAATTTTTCGTAAGAGATGAAAATTTTTCTTGAGATGAGCTTTAGAAAGGTATTGTATTGAAAATTTGAGATACAAATATATGTCATGATATATTTTGGTCATAATTATCGAATTTGGCGAATTTTTGTTAAATCGTTTTTAAGATGGTTGGTCAAGGGGTCGACCAAGCCCTTGGTCGACCATTTTTGGTCTTTTGGGGACGATGGTAGCCACGAAGGCCAGCTGGAGCTATGGCATTTTCGCAAATTATTAGAATGAGATCCAAAGGGAGGGCCACGATTGGCCCAACCCATAGAGTAGGTCTCATAATGATGCATGGGGCATCATTATGAGAATGGAGCGCCTTCCAAGAGCTTGCATGGGGCTGCGCCCCATGTGATTTTCGAAAATCCTTGGAAACCCCTTCCAAGGAGTTATTGTCACGGGATTTCCAAGAAGCCTTCATGATGAAGGGTGCTCCATTCCAAGGGATACATGGGGCTGTGCCCCATGGCACCCATGTAAATTGTTTTAGCCTTTTCAAATCCTAAGGGGCGAGTGAGGGATGTTGGGCGGCTATGGGGGGGCATGATTAACCCCAACCATTCATCTCCTGCAGATTAATCCCAGCCGTTGGTGCCTTAGCCTTGGAATATAAAAGCATTTAGTCCAAGAAAGAGAAAACATTTTTCTGGAGTTGGCGAGTTTGGAGCTCTCTCCCATCTCTCTCTCTCTCTCTCTCATTCTCATCTCCCTTTTCCCTAGCCGTGTGGGGTGTGACCTCCACCATTTTCGTGGAGCCCTTGTGCAACCAAGAACCCATCTCCAATCGACGTTCCTTCACCATCCGAGCATTAAGGTGAAGTTTCAATTCATTTCCTCTGTTTTCTCAAAGAAAACTGTGCATGTTGTATATATGAAGTCGAGGAGTTGGACGCATCCATGGATGCGTGACCCTTGGCGGATTAGAGGCTCTAGTAAAGGTGTTTCGTGGTTGAGTACCCTCTCTTTCGTCCCATGGAACAAGAGGGGCTCAAATCCATCAACTTCATAGTCAGTTTAATGGTTTGGTTTTTGTTTCAATTTGCTAAAAAAAAAGAGAGAAATAACAATAAGGAAATCAGTAGAATCGCCATATACCTTCTAGTTCCATAAATTATTTTTCAGTTGGGATGCATCGTGTGCTTTGTATTTCTTTTATTTTGTGTTGATGCTAGTCAATAAGATTGGATGCTACGCATATTTGGAAATGCACGGTCTTTGTTTCTTTTATTGGGAATTTGCATGAGTTTTCCTTTTTATAAGAGAACGAACTATTTGCCCTCAGCCCCTTCCTATTGTCATGAAGAGGCTGGGGCCATCCTTTGAACTTCTGTGATAGCTGAAGTTCTGGACTGGACACAGTTGTCGTCCAGTCCAGCCACAGTTGCTCCTCCTCATCTTATTTTGCTTCTCACTCAATCCCCCCCCTCCAATATTTCTTTCCAGCGGTTTTTCCTTCTTGTTTTTGTTTTCTTTTTTTTTTGTGTGTGTGTGTGTTACGGGGAGTTCGTGTGGTCTGTCCTCTATGGGAACAGACCCAACTGGGTGCGCTCTGACCCGAGCAAGGCTCGACCAGATGCACCTAGCTGCCTTGGCCACTAAGGCCTTCCTCTTTCTTGGCAAGCATGGCGCCCCCCCGGGTGCCAACAGGACTCGGGTAGTCTTGCAGCCCTGAGGCGTTGGGTTCAGACCCTGTCCCGAGGGTGGGTCTGGTCTGAACCTTGGGGTTCAGACCAGGGCCATGACATGGCTAAGGTCTGATCCAGGGAACCAGACCAGTGGCTCTCTCTATTTTCTTTTTTTTTTGGTTGCCTTGGCACCCAGTTGCCAACGGGTGCTAGTTGCAGTCGGGTAGCGCATGGGCCTGGGTCCTTGCCCCAGGTTTGCTGCTACTAGATAGCCCGGTCTGAAACTATATGCTTAGACCAGGGTTCATCCACAACCGAGTGTCTGGTCCAGAGGACCAGGCCCATTGTTTCCCATGGTTTTCCCCTTTGGCTTTAGTGCGGGTATAAGTTTGGGTGCAGGGTGCTAATGCACCTGGGCGAGCCAACCGAACCCGCTGGACCCTAGTCCGAACTGCACCTCAAGTGCAGTTCGTGGACTGAACCCTTGAGTTCAGTCCAATGCCACTGTTGACCCTTGAAGTTGAGTTTTGTTTTGGGTTGGAATACGCAGACCGATCTGCTCACTCTTGTCGCACCACTCCCAATGATCGGATCTAGGCAAGGGTGAGTTAGCAGGGGTTTGGTCCCATCGGGACTAGATTATGTGGAACCCTACCTGTCGCCATATGAAGGCGTTCATTCCCTCGTTGTCCCAAGATCACTAAGTGATCCGTTAAGATCTTAAAGCATACCTATATGTATAAAGATATATATATATATATATATATATATATAATGAGCAAAAGAAAGAATGTGAACTAAACCACGAACATAGAGAAGTTAGACTGTGTGGGTTTGCTGTCCAATAGATCTAGATGGACTTAGTATATTCTTGTGCTATGTTCAAGTGTGAGACCCTTCTAGTCCCAACTTAGTGATTCAGTCATGTCGGGACTTCGTGCCTTGTACCGGTTATTCGGGTAGCCGAACTGGAGTTTGGGTCCGGAGTAAACCCCGTGTTTCTCCAGGGTCCTGTTTGGTAGTTTCGGTATGAGTTGTCGGGTGAGCTCTATGCTACCCAAACATATACAAAGTCTTCCATCAGTCTCGGAAATTTCGTCAAACCATCATTTTAGTATCTTTGGGTTCCGCAAATGCGACAACCGACCATGGTAATGCCAATGTTATTCCCATAAGTTGAGAATATCCTAGATTTCATTCTCGACACGTAAGTGTGTCGAATCCACGAATCCCCTTATGGAATTGGTTTCACTTTGTCAGCATCAGAGCAAGATGTTTTGCGAACATTAGTAACCCAGTGATGCATATCCGTATAATTGTCCTCGTGACATATTTACATCGTTTTTCTTGCAAGTGCGACAATCCACCTTGGAAATGAGAATGTAATTCCCATACAAATGGGAATATTCTAGATTTCAATCTCAACACATGAGTGTACCAAAAATCATAAATTTTTTCTACGAAAGTGGCCTCGCTATGCGAAAATTGCCAAATATTGACATTTGAAGTTCTAACTACTTGAAATTGTAATTAAAAGCTTGCATTACTTGTTTCAACTCAATGTACTTGCAATTGTGTTTACGTTATGCTCTTGAATTGCATATCTCTTGAAATTGTGGAATTGTACACTCCCTTGCACATTCTCATGTAATTGAAATGTGTTTTCCTAAGATATGCACATGTATCTTTGCCTCTGTTTCATAATTGTGCGATTGACTTGAGATTTTGTGGGTCTTAGTTCGCACCTACATGTAGCACAACTTGACACTAATACTGCATAGTACGTACCTCGAGAGATACATTTTGGTCTCGTGCTTGAGGCATTGATGAGTGCAGAAAGTGCACAATACACTTGTGATGTACAGAATGACACAAAAACTTAAACACCATAGAGTATGAGAAACACACTGTTGTGGTTGTTTAGACTCAGTTGGAGTCTTTGAGCGATGGCCCCTTGTTTGAGAGTAAGCTTACGTATGTCTATACCCTAGTAATGAGAAAGATAAAATGATGTTATGATCGCTTTCATGAGCGATGTGCTCTTGTTAGCCGTGTAAGGCTGAGCACGTGGATGGGCAGGCTAAGACCTCGTTTGTGTACCCCGCGGGGACCATGAGGCATAAATACCTTGAAGGGAGGTATGACTTGATAGATGCGCCTAAGAAAGATAAACCTGCCGCGCCTCATTCACAAAATGGTTCACCTTAGAGAGGGTGGATGGTACAACCCTGAGTGATTAGTCGTTACTACGACACATGTTTTGACAGGAGTTATAGCGTCCTTTGACCCCCAGTCACTTAGAGTTAGGGAGGTCGAGATGATCTTTTAAGATACCTCACTACTGCAGTAGTATGGATTGCAATCCTTATCTATGCGAGGATTTCTCTCAGTTGCGTATTGCTCGCATGAGGTTTAATCGGTCTGTATCATCCCCGGTTACCACATTAGAAATTGAATAACAGATGTCAGGTGCATGGCTCACAAAATGCGAGGTTCATTCGCATACCTGAAGGAGTAATCAAAAGAACTTAAATACTAACCAATCACAACTAACGTACTATAGTAGCTCCTTTTTACTTGCTTCTGTACTTGTTTTGCTTCCTGTACCTTTCTTAGCTACTTGTGTACAGTAGTTGTTTAGTTTCCTGTTTAGTGCTTTAGCTTGTTTGCACTTGTTACATGCGCACTTAGACACAGGCACATGTATTTGTTGTTGCACATGTTCCATGTTATATACATGTTTCTTCCTTTAGAAATAGAGATATGATGTTTTTGATTCTTCACCACCTTTCAAGAGTGCTGACCCCATTTTATGGGGTTGTGGGTGATGAATAAGTACGACGACAATGTGACGACACACAGTGGAGGCTTGGGGACCCACACTTAGCTGCAGGTCCTGCTCCTGTTTGATTTTGGGGTTTTTGAGGGGATGATCTCCCTGTTTTGAGAGATTGTTAGATTTGTTATACTTTTATCTCATTTTGTAATTAAACTTTGGGTTGTATATTTTGAAACTTGTTGGATATGCATACTTACCTGTGGCCCGTTCAGACTTGCGACCTTGTTACTTAGATACCCCTTTTACCTTGCTTTTTGCTGTTTATCATAAAACCATTTCAAAAAAAAAAATCCCTAAAAAATTCAAAAGATTTTCCAAGGTCAGGGTTTGGGGTGCCACTGACATTGGTATCAAAGCAGCTTTAAGTGTGGTCCAAGAATTCAACGTGCATCATCCATCACACTGTAAGTATGTTTAATTTTGAATTGATGCTACTTGAATGCTCTCTACTTCTTAGATAGAATTGTATACTTAATTGTATGTGCATGGGTTAGATGTCGACGAACCCAAGTTACAAGAAGATTTTAGAAGCTCTCCAAGACTTGATTCGAGGCGAGGAATCCTCGGGCCGAGCTGTTCAACACCTTGCTTGTGGTGTTCATATGATGGCACAGCAGGCACCTCCGTGTGCCAGAGGTCTGGTGGATCACGCAGGACAGATCTGTCCCCGTGAGTTATATGATTGCCCCTATTGTGGTCTTAGGGGGCATATAGAAGAGGAATGCCAGACGAAACTTCGTGATGAACTCTGAAAGAGTAACGCAAGCGATCTTGAAGATGTGACATCGGTCACTGGACCAGAAATGGTCGACGTGGATAGTCAGGGAGGAGATAGGCGTGGTTCGCCAAACTCTCCACAGTACTCACCAGAATCTTACCCGTATACAGTTTTCTCAGAGTTTGTGCCAGATCCTCCTGTTCCTCCAATATTGATGGAAGTTCAAAAAATATCTAATACGCCCTTGAGAACTCTTGCTTCTTCTCCTCGCATCAGGCCACGACGATGTGAAAGTCAGAAGAATTACCAAGACTTTTACACCAGCAAGCCATGATGATGTTCTTCTGTTTTGTTGGAAACACTGAGTCAGTGTTCCATTTTGGGGTTGCTTATGTGTTTGAAAGTGATTTGTAACCCTGTCTTTGACGAAGGGTATTTTGGGCATGTAATGCATGAACTTCCTTATTAATGCAATGAAAGTTGCTTTTGAGAATTGTCTTGTTGATTATATATATATATATATTATTTGTTAAGATGGTATGGCATGCTCGTTGCGATGACCTGATGGAGTTACTCAACAACCTCACAGAGGTCGTTGGTCGTCAGGCAGAAACTATGTGAAACATGGGCGATCATATTCAGCAGACCGCCCAAGGACGAGGAACACCTGTTCAAGTTCTTGTGACTGCGGTTCCCTATAAATAGTTTATGGGTATGAATCCTCCTTCTTTCGATAGGAGATCGACACCAAAAGCAGCAGAGGATTGGGTGCAAGAGATCGAGCAAATTTTTTGTGTTTTGCAAGTGAACAATGACAGAAAAGTTGATTTCGAAACATACCATCTCCGAAAAGATGCAGAGCGGTGGTGGGCTACCACCTGGGAGATTAAGTTCGAGAACCAGTCTGTCACCTGGGAGCAATTTATAGAGACCTTCTTTGCAGCTTACTTCCCAGCTCATGAGAAGAGCAAAAAGATGCAAGAATTCCTTGATCTACAGTAAGGAAATTCTACGGTGGCAGAGTACATTACTCGTTTTCGCAGTTTTGAGAGATATTATCCTAACCTTTATGCCACTGAGAAGGACTGAGCATTGAAGTTTGCTAGAGGATTGAAGCCTGTTTTACGCACGAAGGTATACACACGTGCCCCGATGACAGTTGACGAGGCTTTGGAGATAGCTTCATTGTTAGAACAAGATTGGTCTGAGTCTCAAAAGACTCAATCTTTTAGAGGACAACAACAACAACAAGGCCAAAAGAGTTGGCCTAAAAAGCGTCAGTTTCAGAAGCACCAAGGTAGAAAAAAATTCTATCCACCTTCAAAGAAGAACCGATACAACAACAACAACAATCAACAATAGCAGTATCAGCATCGACAACCCCAATACCAGCAACAACAGCTCCAGCATCAGCAATCTTAGAGGCAGATCACAACAGCAACAGGATGTCCCAAGTGTCCTATCGACCATCCGGGTCAACCTTGCCCTCGTGATACCGGGGGATGTCTCTATTGTGGCAAGATGGGCCACTATATAAAAGACTATCGGAAGAAGCAATCAGACGATCTGAAGAGAAATGCACCAGGCACATCACAACCAGTACAACAGAGACAACCTCAGCAACATCAACCGCAACACTCGCATCAGCAGAGGCAAGGCAACCAGAAAGCTATCGCGGGTCGTTCCTACGTAGCTACAGTGGAGCAAGTGACCAAAGGCGAGTTGGTCCAAGGTACTATTCCAGTTACTGGTCATGCAACTTTTACGTTATTTGATTGTGGCGCTTCACATTCCTTTATATCTATCAGATTTGCTAGAACATTGCCTTTGACCGTAGAATCTTTGAATTACCCGTTGGAGGTTCGTACTCCGACAGGGGATCAATCATTTTTTAATTCTTATATTCCAAGCATTGAGGTGTTAGTGGCAGGGCAGAACTTGCCAACTGACGTAATCCTGCTAGATATGACTGAGTTTGATGTCATTCTAGGCATGGATTGGTTGTTTGAGTATCATGCTCAAGTTCTTTGTAGAGAAGGCATAGTAGTCTTATTTTTGCCTAATCATCCTATTCTAGAAATCAAGCTCTCTCGACCATTGCGAGATAGCCGTTTGATATATTTGCGGAATGGGGGTACTATGTTTCTGGTCAATATTACCCCAGTTGAGCCTGAGTTAGTTCCGATCGAGGACTTGGACGTAGTTTGGGAGTTTCCCGATGTGTTTCTAGAGGAATTGCCCGGATTACCTCCGAAACATGAGATTAAATTTTATATCGAGTTGTTTCCTAGAACTACTCCTATTTTCAAGGCACCATATCGTATGGCCCCGATAGAGCTCAAAGAGTTGAAGCGTCAATTAGAAGAACTTTTGGATCAAGGTTTTATCCGACCCAGTGCATTCTCCTGGAGTGCATCAGTATTGTTCGTGAAGAAGAAAGACAAATCTTTGAGGCTGTGCATTGACTATAGAATGCTCAACCAAGCGACGATTAAGAATAAATATCCGTTACCAAGGATCAAAGACCTTTTCGATCAATTGTAGAGAGCGAGGATTTTCTCGAAGATAGACCTCATATAAGGTTATCATCAGCTTTGTATTAGAAATGAGGATATTATAAAGACAACTTTTCAAATGAGATATGGTTTGTACGAGTTCGTGGTAATGCCTTTTAGCCTCACGAATACACCAGTTGCATTCATGGATTTGATGAACCAGATTTTTTGTCCATTCGTGGATACTTTTGTGATCGTGTTTATTGATGACATCTTGATCTACTTAGAGAGTCCTGAGCAGCATTGAGAACATTTGTGTATCATTTTGGGAATACTTTGCGAGCATCGATTATTTGCCAAGTTCTCCAAGTGCGAGTTTTGGCTTAAGCAAGTTATGTTTCTGGGCCACGTGATATCCAAGGATGGAGTGTCAGTTGATCCAGCGAAGGTCGAAGCAGTGTTAGAATGAAAGCAGCCTCAAAACGTCTCAAAGATTCGTAGTTTTCTCGGGTTAGCAGGATACTACCAATGATTTATCTAAGACTTTTCAAGAATTGTGCTACCATAGACGAAGCTTTTGCATAAAGGCATCAAGTTCGAGTGAAATGATGCTTGTGAAGACAGTTTTCGGATCTTGAAGTCTAATCTGACGACCTCGTCGATGTTAGCTTTGCCTTCAGGAAGATGTGGTTTCGTGGTGCACACAGATGCATTTGGAACCAATTTGGGTTGCGTGCTAATGCAGCACGACAGAGTGATTGCTTATGCTTCAAGGCAGTTGAAGATTCATGAGAGGAATTACCCGACACACGATTTAAAATTAACAGTGGTGGTGTTCACCTTGAAATCTTGATGACAGTATTTATATGGAGAATCATTCGAAGTCTTTTCAGACCACAAGAGTCTCAAGTATTTGTTTTCTCAGAAGGAGTTGAACATGAAACAATGACGTTGGCTCAAGTTTATTAAGGATTATGACTTTACGTTGTTTTACCACCCTGGTAAGGTGAACATAGTGGCATATGCGCTTAGTGGCATATGCGCTTAGTCGCAAGTCGAGAAGTGTTCTGGCTAGTCTCGTGTGGAGCCAGAAGCTGATTAAAGATTTTGTGGCTTGAAAACCTTTTTTGACTGGGAGCGAATCAATCAGGTTGTCTGGTCTGACCATTCAGTCAGAGTTTTTGCCTAGAATTGTGGTGGCTCAGAAGCTTGAAGTCCAGTATGGTAAGCTTCTAGCCCTGGCAGAACAAGGAGGTATATTCTTTAATGTGGCAGTTGATGGTGGTATTTGTATGAGAGATCGGCTTTGGGTTCCAAGTAACCCTGAGATGAAGAAGGAAATTCTCGATGAAGCTCACACGTCAAGGTATACAGTTCATCCTGGTGGGACGAAGATGTTTGAAGATTTATAAAGGAAATATTGGTGGAACGGTATGAAGCATGAGAGAGCAGTGTACGTTTCGAGATGCTTGACTTGTCAGCAGATCAAGATTGAGCATCAGCGTCCTGGTGGTTCCATGCAGAGGATTGAGATTCCTTAATGGAAATGGAAAGATGTTACTATGAACTTTATGGTAGGCTTATTGCGAACCAGACATAAGCATGATGCGATTTGGGTAGTTGTGGACAGACTCACCAAGTCTGCCCATTTCTTACCTATCAAGATCAGTCAGTCGCTTGAAAGCTTAGCTGACTTGTATGTCAGAGAGATTATACGATTGCATGGTGTACCGAGATCGATTATTTTTTATCGTGATCCCAAGTTCACATTGCGACTATGGGGTCAATTGCAGTTAGCTTTGGGTACGAAGTTGAAGTTTAGCACAACTTTTCACCCCCAGACCGATGGTCAATCAGAATGGACTATTCAGACGTTAGAGGACATGTTGCAAGCTTGTATGCTCGATTGGAAGGGAAAATGAGATTCACATTTGTGTTTAGTTGAATTTGCGTATAATAACAATTATCACGCCAGTATCGAGATGGCTCTGTACGAAGTATTATACGGGAGACCTTGCCAATCACCTTCATATTGGGACGATATCAGCCATAGATCTAGAGAATTACTGATTGTTCTTCAGCACTATACTCAGCAAGTGCAGAAGATCCGAGAATGCTTGAAAGCAGCGCAAGATAGACAAAAGAGTTATGCTGATAAGAGAAGGCAAGCGTTATCATTCGAGGTTGGTGACAGAGTTTTTGTCAAAGTCTCACCAACCAAGAGTGTGTTCCATTTTGGTAAAAAGGAAAAGTTGAGCCCTAGATACGTTGGACCTTTCGAGATTTTGGGAAGAGTTGGTGAAGTGGCATATCGGGTCGAGCTACCTCAGCAGTATGCCCATATTCACAATGTTTTTCATGTGTTGATGCTAAGGAAGTACATTCCTGACCCATCACACATCATTCATTATAAAGACGTAGAAGTTCAAGAAGATCTGACGATGGCAGAACGAACGATTGAGATTGTTGATCGATGAGATCAAGTGTTGCATATGAAGACTGTACCGTTACTTAAGGTACGCTGGCAACACCATGGCATCGAAGAATGCACATGGGAGCCAGAAGCGAGCATGAGAGAGAAATATCATGATCTTTTTGTAACCTAATATGGGTGATTTCGAGAACGAAATCCTTTTTAAGGAGGGAAGGATGTAAGATTCATGATACTTTTAGGGTAATATTATGCGAAGTGCTTTAATGAATGGGAATTTTTTGTGCGATTTCAAGAATTGCTCATTATTGTACCTATATGGAGTTACGAGGTCCAAAATCACGTAAGTAAAATGTAAATAGCGATTGAGGGAAATCCGTAATGAATTAACTTCTGAATTTTTAAGGGTAAATTCATAATATATATATTTAGTTTTACCCCGAATTTGAGTCTCAAACGATAAAAAACCCCCATCAGTGCATGTGAATTACTGGAGATCATGTAGCAATAGAACGAGAGTCAAACGAGAGCGATTTTCCGTAAGAGATGGAAAATTTTCTTGAGATGAGCTTTAAAAAGGTATTGTATTGGAAATTTGAGATAAAAATATATGTCATGATATATTTTGGTCATAATTATTGAATTTGGCAAATTTTTGTTCAATCATTTTTAAGATGGTTGGTCAAGGGGTCGACCAAGCCCTTGGTCGACCATTTTTGGTCTTTTGGGGATGATGGTAGCCATAAAGACCAGCTGGTCAAGTTGACCAGCTGGAGCTATGGCATTTTTGTAAATTTTTGGAATGAGATCCAAAGAGAGGGCCACAATTGGCCCAACTCATAGAGTAGGTCTCATAATGATGCATGGGGCGCCTTCCAAGAGCTTGCATGGGGCTGCACCCCATGTGATTTTCGAAAATCCTTGGAAACCCCTTCCAAGGAGTTATTGTCAGAGGATTTCCAAGAAGACTTCATGATGAAGGGTGCACCATTCTCAACCCCATGGCATGTAAATTGTTTTAGCCTTTTCAAATCCTAAGGGGTGAGTGGGGGATGTTGGGTGGCTATGAGGGGGCGTGATTAACCTCAGCCATTCATCTCCTGTAGATTAATCCCAGTCGTTGGTGCCTTAGCCATGGAATATAAAAGCATTTAGTCAAAGAAAGAGAAAGCATTTTTCTGGAGTTGGCGAGTTTGGAGCTCTCTCCCATCTCTCTCTCTCTTCTCTTATTCTCATCTCTCTTTCCTCTAGTCGTGTGGGGTGTGACCTCCACCATTTTTCGTGGAGCCCTTGTAGAACCAAGAACCCATCTCCAACCGGCGTTCCTTCACCATCCGAGCATTAAGGTGAAGCTTCAATTCATTTCCTCTATTTTCTCAAAGAAAACTGTGCATGTTGTATATATGAAGCTGAGGAGTTGGACGCATCCATGGATGCGTGACCCTTGGCGGATTAGAGGCTCTAGTAAAGGTGTTTCATGGTTGAGTACCCTCTCTTTCGTCCCATGGAACAAGAGGGGTTCAAATCCATTGACTTTATAGTCGGTTTGATGGTTTGGTTTTCGTTTCAATTTGCTAAAAAAAAAGAGAGAAATAACAATAAGCAAGGAAAATGGTAGAATTGTCGTATACCTTCTAGTTCCATAAATTATTTTCCAGTTGGGATGCATCGTGTGCTCTGTATTTCTTTTATTTCGTGTTGATGCTAGTCAATAAGATTGGATGCTACACATATTTGGAAATGCATGGTCTTTGTTTCTTTTATTGGGAATTTGCATGAGTTTTCCTTTTTATGAGAGAACGAACTATTCGCACTCAGCCCCTTCCCATGGTCATGAGGAGGCTGGGGCCATCCTTTGAACTTTCGTGACAGCTGAAGTTCTGGACTGGACACGGTTGTGGTCCAGTCAGTCCAGCCACGGTTGCTCCGCCTCATCTTATTTTGCTTCTCACTCACCCCCCCCCCCCCATATTTCTTTCCAGCGGTTTTTCCTTCTTATCTTTGTTTTCTTTTTTTTGTGTGGTTTGTCCCCTACAGGAACAGACCCAACTGGGTGCGCTCTGGCCCGAGCAAGGCTCGGCCAGATGCACCTAGCCATCTTGGCCACTAAGGTCTTCCTCTTTCTTGGCAAGCGTGGCGGGCCCCCGAGTGCCAACAAGACCTGGGTAGTCTTGCAGCACTGGGGCATTGGGTTCAAACCCCGTCCCGAGGGTGGTTTTGGTCTGAACCCTGGGGTTCAGACCATGGCCACGACATGGCTAAGGTATGGTCCAGGGGACCAGACCAGTGGATCTCTCTATTTTCTTTTTCTTTTTTGTAGTTGCCTTGGCACCCAGTTGCCACCGGGTAGCGCGCGGGCCTGGGTCCTTGCCCCGGATTTGCTGCTACTAGGTAGCCCAGTCTGAACCTATATGCTCAGACCATGGTTAATCCACAACCGAGTGTCTGGTCCAGAGAACCAGACCCATTGTTTCCCACGGTTTGCCCCTTTGGCTCTAGTGCGGGTGTAAGTTTGGGTGCCGGGTGCTAATGCACCCGGGCAAGCCAACCATACCTACTGGACCCTAGTCCGGACTGCACCTCGAGTGCAGTGCCTGGACTGAACCCTTGGGTTCAGTCCAATGCCACTATTAACCCTTGAAGTTGAGTTTTGTTTTGGATTGGAATACCCAGACCGATCTGCTCACTCTTGCCGCACCACTCCCAATGATCGAATCTAGGCAAGGGTGAGTTAGCAGGGGTTTGGTCCCATTGGGACCAGATTATGTGGAACCCTATCGAACACCATATGAGGGCGTTCATTCCCTCATTGTCCCAAGATCACTAAGTGTTCCATTAAGATCTTAAAGCATACCTATATGTATATAGATATGTGTATAAATCTATATCTATATATATACATGTATATATATATATAATGAGTAAAATAAAGAATGTGAACTAAACCACGAATGTATAGATGTTAGACTGTGTGGACTAGCTGTCCAACAAATCCAGATGGACTTAATATTTTCTTGTGCTATGTTCAAGTGTGAGACTTGTCTAGTCCCAACTTAGCGATTCAGTCATGTCGGGACTTCATGCCTTGTATCAGTTATTCGGGTAGCTGAACTGGAGTTTGGGTCTAAAGTAAACCCCGTGTTTCTTCGGGGTCCTGTTTGGTTGTTTCGGTATGAGTTGTCGGGTGAGCTCTATGCTACCCAAACATATATAAAGTCTTTTATCATTCTCAGAAATTTTGTCAAACCATCATTTTAGTATCTTTGGGTTCCGCAAGTGCGACAACTGACCATGGTAATGCCAATGTTATTCCCATAAGTTGGGAATATCCTAGATTTTTTTCTCGACACGTAAGTGTGTCGAATCAACGAATCCCTTTATGGAATTGGTTCCACTTTGTCAGCATCAGAGCAAGATGTTTTGCTAACATTAGTAACCCAATGATGCATATACGTATAATTGTCCTCATTACATATTTACATTGTTTCTCCCGCAAGTGCGGCGATCCATCTTGGAAATGCGAATGTAATTCTCATATGAATGAGAATATTCTAGATTTCAATCTCAACACATGAGTGTACCAAAAATCACAAATCTTTTCTATGAAAGTGGCCTCGCTATGCGAGAATTGCCAAATATTGACATTTGAAGTTCTAACTACTTGAAATTGTAATTAGAAGCTTGCATTACTTGTTTCAGCTTAATGTACTTACAATTATGTTTACATTATGCTCTTGAATTGCCTCTCTTGAAATTGTGGAATTGTACACACTTGCACATTCTCATGTAATTAAAATGTGTTTTCCTAAGATATGCATATGCATCTTTGCCTCTATTTCATAATTGTGCGATTGACTTAAGATTTTGTGGGTCTTAGTTCGCACCTACACATAGCACAACTTGACACTAGTACTGCATATTACATTTTGGTCTCGTGCTTGAGGCATTGATAAGTGCACAAGGTGCACAATACACTTGTGATGTACAGAATGACATAAAAACTTAAACACTATAGGGTATGAGAAACACACTATTGTGGTTGTTTAGACTCAGTTGGAGTCTTTGGGTGATGAGTCGTTGTTCGTGAGTAAGCGCATGTATGTCTATACCCTAGTAATGAGAAAGATAAAATGGTGTTATGATCGCTTTTACGAGCGATGTGCTTTTGTTAGCCGTGTGAGGCTGAGCATGTGGATGGGCAGGATAAGACCTTGTTTGCGTACCCCACGGAGACCACGAGGCATAAATACCTCGAAGGGAGTTATGACTTGGTAGATGGGCCTAAGAAAGATAAACTTGTCGCGTCCCATTCACAAAATGGTTCACCTTAGAGAGGGTGGATGGTACAACCTTGAGTGACTAGTCGTTACTACGACATGTGTTTTGACAAAAGTTGTAGTGTCCTTTGACCTCCAGTCACTCAGAGTTAGGAAGGTTGAGGTGATCTTTTAAGATACCTCACTACTGCAGTAGTATGGATTGCAATCCTTACCTATGCGAGGGTTTCTCTCAGCTGCGTGCTGCTCACATGAGGTTTACTCAGTCTGTAGCATCCTCGGTTTCCACATTAGAAATTGAATAATAGATGTCGGGTGCATGACTCACAGAATGCGAGGTTCCTTCGCGTATCCAAAGGAGTAATTTGAAGAACTTAAATACTAACCAATCACAGCTAACGTACTATAGTAGCTCCCTTTTACTTGCTTACTTGCTTTTGTACTTGTTCTGCTTCTCATACCTTTCTTAGCTACTTGTGTACAATAGTTGTTCAGTTTCCTGTTTACTGCTTTAGCTTGTTTGTACTTGTTACACATGCACTTACTTGACTCAGGCACATGTATCTGTTGTTGCACATGTTCCATGTTATATACATGTTTCTTTCTTGAGAAATAGAGATATGATATTGTTGATTCTTCACCACTTCGCAAGAGTGCTGACCCCATTTTATGAGGATGCAGGTGATGAATAGGTACAACGGCGATGTGACAACACACGGTGGATGCTTGGAGACCCACACTTAGCTGCAGATCCTGCTCCTGTTTGGTTTTGGGGTTTTTGAGAGGATGCTCCCCCTGTTTTGAGAGATTGTTAGATTTGTTATACTTTTGTCTCATTTTGTAATTAAACTTTGGGTTGTATATTTTGAAACTTGTTGGATATGCATACTTACTTGTCGCCCGCTCAGACTTGCGGCCTTGTTACTTAGATACCCCTTTTCTCTTGCTTTTCGTTGTTTATCGTAAAACCATTTAAAAAAAAAATCCTCAAAAATTCAAAGAATTTTCCAAGGTCGGAGTTTGGGGCACCATAACAAGAGGCAAAGGAGGCAAGAGGGCTGCTGGAAAAAAATGATTTCTTCAGCTCTCTTAATCTTATTTATAAGACTAATCAGGTTAAAATCTAAAATTTCTAAAGAAGTCCGATAATTTTTCACTAATTTTCACAAGGGTCCTTCTTTAGAAACATGTTTTTCAAAAGGATTTTTTTTTCTAAAACTAATTAACAATAATTAAGTAAGTCCTAATCTATCTAAATTATAAAAATTCTAACTAATAAAAATATTGAAAAATGCAGGCTGAATAAAAAAATGCGATTTTTTTGAAAATTCAATTTTGAAGCAGATTCTCGAAAACAACGATAAAGATGGGGTTTTAATGCGATTTTATCATGGATCAAGCACAAATGAAGATGAGTAAAATGTGAATATGTATGCATGATCAAATACCCTATGCTTATCGTTTGCTAGTCTTTGAGCAAACTGAAGCAAAAACAAAAAAATGCTAAACTAATCAAAACAAAAAACTAACTCACTTTCGTAGGAAGCACGATTGCATTTAGCATATGTAACGAGCCCTTTCAACCCCTGGGTTACCCCAGTGGCCGAGTAAGGTCTCGTGAGGGTTTGCAATGATGCTACCCACAAACATCTTTGTCATGTATGCATAAAAATACTCAACATCATGAGCAGTAGGCAATTAAAGTTTTTGTTTTTGCAAATATTTCTTGTCATTATATAACCAAAACATAATCAGAGTCTTTTTTAGGCCACCACAGAATACAACATTTCTTTCACTTTTCTAAATATCATAATTATTTATGCTTTATTCTCAGAAAGTCAAATAAACACATGTTATTATTTACTAATCCTCTCTCTTATGTTTTCTGCACAGGTTTTCTCAGTCTTGCTTTTAAGCAGTGAACTTTTTTTTCTTTTTATGCACTTTTTTTTTCTTGATTTTCAACTTTTTACACTCTTTTTTTTCTTCTTTCTTTCTTTCTTTTGCTGCGCACTAACTCATTTTTATAACTTGCGTATAGTCTGCTTTTCTGTCCTATGCAATGTCAATATCTCTTAGGCTTTCTATAAGGTCCATGTAATGAGCTTTCAGGCCGGTGGCTCTACTTGCTCAAACAATATAAGCCACAGATATCAACTAAGACACAAAAGTAATTTCCTTCGTTCTCCTTTTCGACATGGAAAACAAACACTTCAACTTGTGTCTGAACCCAGTTACTGGGGATTACGAAGAATTTCACTCACCTTTTCGACATAGAAATCAAACACTTCAACTTGTGTCTAAGCCCAGCTACTGGAGATTACGAAAAACATCCAAACAACTAAATGCATGCTCTTTTTCACTTTTGAGCTCATACTTGCAATGTTGTTCATTTGCTTAGTTTTAAAAAAATAACACTATGCATATTCATATTTGTGATTCAAAATAAACTCTAACATGTATCTATCATCATTTCATTAAAATCCACATAAACAACTATGATTTTCTAGATCCATGTCATTTTTTTTTCGTGGGGCTTAAAAATTCTCTAAGAGCATTAGATTTTGCAAAGCATTCATATAAGTTCAAACTCTTTCTTTAATTGCCTAATTTTCATGAATTAATGTATCAAAAGTGCAAGTACGTAGACAAAAACATCAGTGCATGCAACTACACCCTCCCCCATGCTTGAATGACACTGTCCCCAGTGGCACTCCCCCATGCTTGTATGAGACTAAATGAATGCACATGAGAACATAATAAATGGGAGGACAGAGTGGAAGCTACCTGATATGACATATGAATGCAAGTCCTACGACTACACAAGAGGCATACATGATCTGGCGTCACACTCATGAGAGAAAAGAAAATACAAGAAAACTATTGAAAACCAGGAAGACTACTAGGACTATTAATGGTACATCATACATATGGGCTGCCTCCCATAAAGCACAAAGTTTTATGTCCTTAGCCAGATGGATCTCTGGAGACCCTTCATCATCCATGAGATCAATGGACGTGAAGTCATGCTCAATCAAGGGTTCTAAGAAAAATAGTACCATCTGTGACACTGCACACTTTGTTTCCTCCAACTATACCCCTATGCACCCTATGATGACTCTCTAGACTGGAAGAAAGGAGTTTAGTCTCCACGTGGAGATTATTCTCAAATGGTGGAGAGCCAAGAACTGAACATCTATCATTATAAGCAGTGACAGGTAAGGGGGGTTGATGTGATCCTGCTTGAATATATCAAGTATTTCGTGCATGCATGCCCCTTGTTTGAAAAAATGATGCAGTTTGGCCAAGGTCTGAGGAAAAGGAGTTGCGGAAATATACAAAGAAGGCATAGGACATGGGCTCTGGCCGTTCTCCGTGGGCCTGGTGGAGGGGATCGACTGAGCAATAGGTGTGGCGGTGGGTTTGCCAGTCGATTCCTGAGTAGGGTGGAATGTCTTCCCACTCCAAAGGGACATAACAGAGTTGACCTGCTCATGGTGGAACTCTATAGAGTATAGTCCATGATACATGGGTTCCTTACCCTTTGGGTTGATGACTGACTGACTCGGGAGGCTTCCCTCGCTTCGCCTGCTCAAGGCTTCAGCCAATTGTCCCATCTGAATCTCTAGATTTGCTATCGATTGCGTATGAGAGCTAAGAATGGCCTTAATGTTAGAGAAGGCCTCAAGCAACTTATCCTGAAAATATGGGCTCGATGCGGTCTCCTGAGGAGAAGGCAAGCTAAGTTGTGGGTGGGCCTGAGGAAATGTGGGACGCGGGTAACCTTGTGAGAAGTTACCCTGTCTGTGCTGTATATGGAAGGGCAGCTGGGGTGGCTTGTGTGAATTTTTCCACACAAAGTTGGGATGATTTTTCCATCCCGGGTTATAGGTGGGTGCATAAGGATCGTGCACTGGTTTGATGAAACCTTGGGCACCATTTACTTGCTCCTGAACGAATTCATGATAGAGTGGTGCTGCCGGACACTAAAAAACAAAGTGTGCATGGCTAGTGCATAACTCACACACTTTTTCTACCGGATTTAGTGAAGCTGGGTTGGTCAGTAATTGATCAACTTTTCTGGTCAACTGGTCCACTTTGATTTGCAAATCATGTCCGGACCCAACTTTGAAAATCCCTCCCTTGTTAAGACCACTAGGAATAAGTGTGGTCCTATCAGTATGCGAGGATAGGGCATGGTGCATGGCATTTTTGTTCAATATCTCAAATATGATTCATGCCTCATCCTCGCTCTTGAGTATGAATGTGCCCTCACACGAAGAGTCAACCATTTGCCTGTCCTTCTCAATCAGACCATCGTAAAAGTACTGCACCAATTGCCAATGGAAAACCTGGTGGTGGGAGCACTTCCAGAGAAGATCTTTCATCCTCCCCCAGGTCTCATGGAACTATTCTCCCTTAATCTGAGAGAAACTGGTAATGGCTTTACAAAACTGGTTCATCTTACCAATTGAAAAATACTTCTTGAGGAACTCACACTGCATGTATTCTCAAGTGGTAATCTGAACCGTATCGAGGGCCTTCCGCCAGTGCTTGGCTTTGTCCTTGAGGAAGAATGTGAACAACGTCAACCTAAATGCGTCATCCCCAAAATTATTGATCCGCACTGCAGAGCAGATCTTAAGGAACTCATCGAGATAACGGTAGGGGTCTTTGTTGTTCAAGCCATAGAAAGATGAAAGCATTTGGATTATGCTGGCCTTAATCTCAAACTGCGGTGCCCCTACAGTGGGTCTCGCGATGCAGAAGGCTGAAGTGTAAGCATTGAGAGTGAAGTACTCCCTAAGAGAATGGGTCAACTGCTGTTCTTGGGCCAAGGGGCCGGATTGACGGGCTCTCCTAATAAGGGACTAGGGGTCCTCAACTAACTCAACAAGCTCGGAGTCAAGCGAGCGTTGCCCATGCATGCACCATAGGGTAGACTGATGCAACAACCGTCCTAAGACATTGGTTTTCTATCTACCTAACGCATTACATGGCCAAACCACAGCAAACCACAAGTGGGGAAAAAAGAAAATAAATTGGAAAGCAGTAAATAAACAAGCACCATGCAATTGCACTCAACAGATATTTTACAGAAAATGAAATCTATGAGCACGGTACCAATCGTGCGCAGTCACCTCTAAGGGTATCCTAGTAGGTGGGTTGTGCATAAAAAGTAAGCTGGTCTTTGTGGTGTGCAAGCACGTGGTTCTAAACCTAAATACAGAAAGCAAACTAGCAATCCTAAACAATGAATAGGAAAAAGTAAACTAAACAGTCATAATTAAAGAACATAAAGTAACTAACAACCTAATTAAACATGAATATACAATGGCAATAAAGTGAATACTTGTATTACTCGCTGTTCCCTGACAACGACGTCAAAAATTTGGTGTGAGTTTTATGAAAATAATTTTTAAAATAATATTTTTTGTAAAAACAATGTGAAAGCCAAACACCAAAAAATAAAAATCGGCTCGCACGAGTGGTGGAGTCCGGGTCGAACTCAGGGAATAGGAAATACTTGTATTCAATCACAGAAGCTAAACTACTCTTTATTGCTAAAATAAAAAGAAGTAATTCAATAATTAACTAACTAAGGGAGTACGACCCTACACAGAGGGCTTAAACAAAATAAATAAATGGTCTTATTACAACCCAATTAATAAAGAAATAAAATTCTAATCTAAAAAGAAAAGTAAAAGTGTCTTCAGTGCTTGAGGCTTGTAATCTCTTTGAATTGATTTGCTTCCATTTGTCCTTCCCTCTTTTTGTTCCCTCAAGGGAACAAGTAATGCATGTTTTCTTTTGCCCTCTGAGGGCATTTTTGAGGGCTTGAGGAGACCTCAAAGGGTACTTTAAGGGCACGAAAAGGGCTTCATCGCACGTCCAATCACTTCCTTGCAAAAATAAAAAACAAAACCAGCAGCAACGAAGAAAAACTTAACTAGATCCATACTTAAAAATCAACAAAAACACGATCTAAACTAACTAGCCAAGTAACAAACTCACTACAAGATGAAAGAGCATAACACACTAACAAATTATGAAACAAATTCAGAAACTAACTATGATCTAATGACAATTATGAACCTATTAACTGAACTTGTAAGAAAATAACAAATTGAAACGACTAATTCTAAGCAACAACTACTTACTTAAATTCAAGAGAGGCATTTAACTAAACCAGAACTTTTTAACCTAACTAGTTAAACTAAACTCGTTTAGCACAACGAATGCAGCAATGCTAAGTTATGGCTTAAAAGAAGATCATCTAACTAACGATTTATGAATTAATTAACTACCCATTAAGTTAGTAAGATATCTACCACTTATAATCGGTCCATTAATATAAAAACTGACTATGAAATACTTGATGACTTGCTGTAAATACGTTCAATTGATACATGAAACCATGAACTAAGGATAAAAAAGACAAAAGAAACATTGAATAAGCAATCAACTAAAAGAATTATTAATCTAATAGTGAACACCAAAGTAATTCATTGTTGACGTGAAATAAAGAAACAAATGCTAACTCACGTTGACTTATCTAAAACAAAAACTACTAATCAAGATGCCCTACTAATTAATGCTAAGTCATTGAACTAAAGCAAATTTATCTAAAAGAGCCCTAAGGTATAACAATCATCTAACTAATATAATAAACGACTTTTCAAAAAAGAAAAAATGCAGTGCTGAATGGAGTCTGCAGGCCAAGGGGCACCGACCAACATTGCTCCTGCTGAGTTGCAACATGATACAGTTCATGCTGGATCAGTTTCACGCGTGAACAAAGATAACGTTAATGGTAAAAAATATTATATGCTGGGTAACACCATGAATCAATGAACATGTAAGTGTATGAAGTCTGAGCAACCCGAAAATAGATATGTTGCGTTACTTTTTCTAAACGTCAAACAAAAAAATGAATATCTCAAACAAAAACCTACGACTATTAAAAAAAATCAGAAACTCTAGCTACTCTAATATGCAATCAATTTTAGATATAAAATATATGCTGAGTATGATGCATATGAACAAAATAACACTGATTATGCTATATGCCAAGATGATATGCAAAAATCCAATGCAATGCTATGCAATGATCCTAAACTACGGAGAAAGGGGAGAAAGAAACGACCTATCACGGATCGCCTCTGATGGACTGGTTGAGAGGAGAAAGTGGTTGATCCCAGCTGCATACACGCCTTCCCAATGAAGAAGGTAAGAAAAGCCGATGAAGACGGGGTTTAGAGGATCGATGAAATAAAGAATAAGAAGAGAAAGAAGAAGGAAAAATAGAAGGAGAAAAGAAATCGGCCAAGAATGAAGAAGAAGAAGGGAGAAGAGAAGATGAAGGCAAGAGGGCGGTTGGAAAAAATGATTTCTCCAGCCTTCTTAATCCTATTTATAAGCCTAATTAGGTTAAAATCTAAAATTTCTAAAAAGGTCCGATAATTTTTCATTAATTTCCATAAGGGTCCTTCTTTAGAAACATGTTTTTCAAAAGGATTTTTTTTCTAAAACTAATTAACAATAATTAAGTAAGTCTTAATCTAATTAAATTTATAAAAATTCTAACTAATAAAAATACCAAAAAACGCAGGGTCGAATAAAAAAATGCAATTTTTTTGAAAGCAGATTCTCGAAAATAACGATAAATATGGGTTTTTAATGCAATTTTATCCTGGATCATGCACAAATAAAGATGAATAAATGTGAATATGTATGCATGATCAATGCACATACACACACACATATACACGTAAGCTTATGAATTTATTTTAAATTACATGTGTTATTAGCTTGAATTTTGTTAGTATTAAGTTTTTTTTATAAAGATTACTTAGTTCATTGAATTATCATAGAAATGGCTCCGTCATCTCAGGATTAATCAAAGAATATCCTTTTACAATTGCTTGAGGTAACATGCATTTTTACAAATTGTCTTTCATATATTGTTATTCAAATTTTATTTTTTATATATCATTTTATGTGTAGGAAAATATTATCTTGCTGATAAAGGATATCCAAGTATGGAGGGGTTTCTTATACCGTTTTCTTCAACTCGTTAACATTTTGCAAGAATTTTATGGCCCTAATGCTCGTTGCTATGATAAAAGTGAAGAAAATTTTTAATATTTGTCAATCATTAAGAACTACTATAGAATGAACATTTGATTTGTTAAAAGCTAGGTTTCCAATGTTAAAATCACAAATACAGTATCCATATTGTGCATTGCATAACTTGTGCATTGCATAACTTCGTTTAGGACTGTAATCCAAAAGCCATGCACTTTAGAATTGAAGATGAATGTGACAGAGAAGAGGAAATTAATGATGATGATGATAATGATGATGATGGCTTATTAGCCAATAGTTGAGGGTGTCATTGTCATAGTAATAATCCATTACGCCTTAATATTGCAAATCAGATGTGCCAAGATTATTGCATGTAATAAGATGTGAAAAATAATTTAACGGTTATTTGTAAAACAAATTCTAACATGAATTTCACCATTTGCAAGCAACATGAATGTCGTAGTTTGGTCAATCTGAGTTATAAAGCTTTTGCAGTTTAGTGCTTGAAGACAGATTTTCTAGTTATATTTGGACAATTTATGATAAGAAATTACAATTTGTATGGATTATGATTATATTGTCTCGATTTTCATCTATTTGCTATCTGATATACTCCAAAGAACCATTAGTTTGCAATCTAAATCTTATTAATGCATACTGGGTTTTGGATATTATGGTGTGAATATGATTATAAATTGTATGTGTATAAAAGTAATTTAATTATTTTTGTGTTCATGATACTTATGTGGATTGTTTTTATTCAGTGTGTGCAACAGTTGTTTGTCGCAGAGTTGGGCAATTGTCTCAAAAGAAAACTTGAAAATTTTGTAGTTGATCAGAGATAGAGAGAGAGAGAGAGGTTATAACCCCAGGATGGGGGGAACTGGTGCGACGAGGTATTCATATGCATCAACCACAGGATCATAACCCCATAGTTGACCATACTTCTAGAAGCCATCATGCAGGTATTCTCCCAGGTCATGTCGAGCCATTTAACCATGTTGATTCCAATAAGCAAGCCCAGGTTATAAAAATGTGATGCATGTCTTCATCTTTGCCCCTTTTTTTAAGCTTTTTGTAATCCGGTTTTAAATACAATCCAAGTTCTGACTTTTGATGTTGATCCCCTTTGTTCCTTTTATCATATTCATACATTCAGGTGGTGATGTGTATGGTCTAAACTGCTGAACCAATGCTTTTCTTTTGACAATTCAACTGAGGTGTTGTCAAATTTTCATAAGCCATCTGCTTTTCATGGTAAGATTTGATGAGATGAGCTTGATTCATAGGCCATCTGCTTTTTAGCGTGTATATATATATATATATATATATATATATATATATATATATATATATATATATAAACATAACTTGGTGGTTAAATCTGTTTTCCCAACTTGTTCGATGTATTTGTCTATCACGATTGCCAATTTCCCGTATCATCCAACTTTATCCAGGTTTCAACCTTTCACCTCTTTGTGGAAATCAAATACCACATGCCAAAAAGCAAGGTTGAAACCTTGGTCATCTAGGATTAGGCAATTTCAATAGCACTCAGCATCACGTTAACTTGCACCCATATACCAACAATCTTGTTAGATCACAACCTATGTCCCCAGTCCATTTCATATTTTGCATGTCTCAATTGATTCACGATTTTGTCATTGTTTCAGAACGCATTTGAGTATAGCCTGTTTTTCAACTGCTTGTATATGTGTGTGAGAAAGAGAGCTGAGTATCTGGATTGGATGTTAATGCATATTGCATATTTAGATCTCCATATTCATGAGCTGAGTAATGCATAAAAAAGCATTTTCCATGATACATGGGCAAATAATAGAAATCACACCCCTTTCTCTTTTCTCTCTATAAACAAACAAGGTATTTGTAATCATTGCAGAAATGAAATAAAAGGATTTAAAGTCTTTGCAGATTTGTTTTCTTTAACAAATTGTTTCCAGTGACATGCAAAGTAACCCTAAAAGTGCACCAAAATTTTAGGTTTAGCAACTCGCGAAGCCATGTAGGGTGGCTTTAAGAAAAACATCATAATGATTGACCTCTAAGAAGGGACAACACTAAATGGTATTTAATTAAAAATTATAAAATAATTTACAAAAAGGCTACTAACTAATCAACTATTTATAAACAGGTACCTAACATTTCAAATATTACATTTAAGTGCTTACTTTTAAAAGTTATATTTCAAAGATACGCCTGGCCCTAATTTCAGCCACTTGACCTTGACTTTGTCAGAAAAAGACCAAAACACCCTCACTTTTTCAAATCATATATGAGAGAGATAAGGGTTGCTCCCACCTGATATGGGTGGGCGACCTTTTCTCTCTCTTTCTCATCGCGGTAAGAGGGTTCTAGCGGGAAGAGGAGACATCTACATTTTTTGTTTTTAATAGGCAAGTTGGGTTTAGGCTGACCCCTGCCAGTTATACAACTATACCATTGGCAACAGACAAGCGACGCCCCCCATTGGTGACAATATATACATTGTTCCTAACAAAAGGAGAAGGTACATCTGCTTTCTTTCTCAATACCCACAAATTTGTTTTCGTTTCTCTCATTTCTTCATTCTCTAGATATACTTGATTTGTAGTTGTACGAGTAAAAATGGATAAAATAGATGGTGTCTCTCAAGAGGAAAAGAAGACCTTGCGAACCATCTTGCATTTCTCATCCTTATACATTTATTTATGGTCTTCATGTAACGCACCCCCCATCGTGGGGGGGGGGGGTTACGGAAGGAGGGTGAAATGACGCCCCTTCCTCTCCCTCGAATCAGATCGTGGGAGAGGAAGAGGGGTGCCCCCATTTGATTCGGGAGGAGGAGGAACCGACACCCCATGGCTATAAAAGCCATGGGGCCTCCTCCCCTTTCCCAACTCAAGCACTAGAGGAGCAGAGAGGGAGCGAGAAGAGAGAAGCAAAAGAGGACCCACCACCGGTCACCGACAGATAAGTCCCCTCTTTCTCTCATTGTTTTTAATACAAAGGTCGCCGACAATCGTGAGGTTGCCGGCGAGTTGCAGCAAAACAAGGACAAGGAAAACCCTGTCCCTGCATTAGAGTTGAAGAAAGGGGGCAACAGAGGGGTTTTCCCTCTGTTATCGCCATCCGCTGGTGATGAAAATGGGAAGGGAGGACCGACTGCAGTGAGGAGGCAGTAGGTCCGGCTGCTGCCTCCATCACTGTAGGCACCAGAAAGAAAAAAAATAAAAGAGGGATGGTAGCCGTAGGCGATCGACGATCGCCAGCGGCACCGCCCCATCTGTGGAAACTGCAACAGTTCGGCAACAATGGTGTTGCCAGAACGGTTGCAGAAAAAGTGCAGGGTAGACTCGGTCTGTGTTTCCTCTAGACTAAGTCAACCACACTGCTCGGTTTGGAAATGACTCAGACCGAGCCAGGTCAGCGCAAACAGAGCCATGAGTGCTTTGACAGACTGACTCGGTCTTAAAGGACAGAGTCGGGTCTGTATACAGTGATAGACTGACTCGGTCTGTTAGAACCGATTTAGGACTTTTTGGCCATTGCAGACTGACTCGGTCTGGACAGACTGAGTCAGGGTTTGTTTTCTTGATAACTTGGTATGGACAGACCGAGCCCGAATGATACTAAGGGTAGACCAACGCGGTCTAGACCAAGTCAGGCCTCGATGTTGGTCAAATCGAAATTTGATTTTTGGTATGTAAATATATATATATATATATACATATGTGTGAATATATAAATGTGGGTCCGCATAAGTGGGTAAGTGCAGTGGAAAAATCAAGATAGTAAAGAGTCTAAAGACCTCAAATTTTCCAATACGCACCAGTGCCAACTTGCAAAATGCAAATTGGACTACGGATACCCAAATGGATCCGAAAATAAGTGGACTTAGTGGAGTTAGTCCAAAATCCATGAATGCCCAGCACATATGCTATGCTTATGCCAAACCATCATAAACAGGTTTGAATCAGGCATATCAGATCGAGGGTCCTGTTATCGTCGCAAAATTTTTTCCTTCCCTGCGGGAGAGAGGGAAAACGATCCTGCGAGTCAAACTTGACCAGAGTTTGAAAATTATTTTGAAATACTTGCCTCTGTTTTGAAAATAGCGGCAAAATTCTGAAGAATGGGACTCGACCTGTCGGTACGAGGTTCGACCGTTCCTGGCGCCTTTACCAGGGGTAATCGAACCAAGGACCAAATATGTGCTTGACTTATCTAAATTCCCAAAATCGTGTTCTATCCTAAATGCACAGAGAATTCAGGCATGTGCTATGAAATTTTATAAAATGTAGGTTGAAAAACATGGTGTATGCTTAGAAAATGCTTTGGAGTTGAAAAAGTATTTCTAAGGCAAAAGCGGGAAATTGATTTCTCAAGAAAACCCTGATGAAAGGATTTGAAATCTTAAGAAAGTTTATAAAGAGTTGAGAAAATCATGAATGGATAAAAATCCTTGGAAAATGGAAAGAATTCTTGAGAAAAAAGCAAACACTTGAAGGGAAAATGCTTGTCAGGAAAACTTTGACTTTGAAAATCATTTTTGTAAAAGAATGGAAAATTCATAGGAAAACTTCTTTTGAGAAAAAAAATCAAATCTAAGGAAATTGAAATTCTGGGAATCCTAGCCTTGAGGAATTGAGAATCGATTTTGACTCTTGAGAAGGATGGAAAACTTCCTCTGAGTAATTGAAAATGAATTCTAATAAAGAAATACTTTCTGGGAAAATCGAATTTGAACTTAACTTGAGAAAGACAGACTTTGAAAAGTTTTCAGAGCATCCTTGAGGAATCGATTTCTTTGAGGTGAATTTTTTTTAGAAAAGCATAAGAAATGCATATAATTCCATGATGCAAATTGAATGAATGAATGCACTTTTTAGGAAAACATCTTTTTAGGAAAGTATGCAATTTTAAAACTAAACTAAGGTAAGATTACCACATATTTCGACTATGGCCGTAAATATGCTTGTAATTTACTTAATTAATTTTAAAATATTTTACAAAAATTAAAAATATGCAGTGAATTTTGGAAGATAGCCTAAGAGTGTAGGCTCAGTGTGACTGGTAGGAAGATGGTGAATCTGGGTCTCGTCCATATTCCGACTAGAGCCGTAAATATGGACTCCATCGAGTTCATCAACTCCCTAAGAGTTGGTGCACGTGCCATTCGTGTTCATCCACAGTGATTTTCTGAATAAAATTCATGAATCACAAGGCAAATAATATTAAATGCACTTCTATATGCAATGTTTCCTAAACTAAGTAGAAAATTAAATCTCTTATTCCAAAGTTACATTACATCATTAAATAGAATGGAAGAAAAGAAAGAAAATTGCAGATTTATGATAGACACCAGCTTGAAATGGGGTTAGCTCAAATATGTGAGTTTTCCAAGATTTTCCAATAATATCCTGAAATTATTGGAGTTATCTGGACATAAACCCAATCTAATACTTTCTTGATATGATTATGTTTTGGAAATCATGAAAATATAAGAAAAATAGGATAATAAAGATTTAAAATTTGGAATAATGGTTAAAATGACCAAAATACCCCTAATATTGAGGTTATATCTTTTGAAATCAAGGTTTTTGAAGGGATTTTGATGAAATTTGAGATTTTGAAATTTGAATTGAACCAAATGATGATGAAATGCATGATGAGACATGATGATATGCTGCTAAACATATTAGGACTGTAAAAAACAGAATTGATGTTTGAAACTTGGCCAAAGTAATGAATTTTGCTTGTTTTTCGCCTGGATCAGGGTCCTGCGGGAACCCTTATTTGATGATACGATTAAACCGATCATCAAATGATTCTCAAATCTTGCCAAATTTGGAAGAGTGAATCCCTCTACCCTTAGAAAGAGCATAAAATAATAAAATGCATGAAATGACATGGCCTAGATGCCAAATTTCAAATAAAACTCTAAAATAAGCAAATTTCGCCTGCGGGTGCGAGCAAACTATGGAATTTTACACAATAACAGAGCAGTCCACTACATAAATGCCTAATATTATACAGGGTGCTGGAAAACATAAAAATGAACAACTTTGGCTTTTACAGCCATGGGATTTGACCTATGACACGTTCAGTAGCAGAAATTTGTTTCTAATAGGCATGGAATTAATAGAAATTGCTAAAAAAACAGACAAAAAATAGAAATCTGCCATTAATATTCTCGAAATTTTAAAGAGATACTCCTAACAAATATACAAACAACTTTAATGTTCACAGTCTTGGCATTTGATCTACTTATAGAGAAATAAAAATATGATGATAAATGCATAATTCAGAAAAGCTCATATTGGGCTCTAACACGTGTTATCTGGTCTCAGATTTTTGAAAGGCAGTAAAAAAATCATAAAAAAATGATAAAATCGGGTTAAATATTAGACTCAATTGGGAATCCATATCATTTTTTAGGTTAGAAATCAGATCTTTCATGAGGGAGATCTCGATTTCACAAATCAAGATCCACTATCATTAGCGTTTACTGGGTCTTAAAACTCGACTTGGCATTTTGAATTTTGAACAAAGTAAATGAACTTAAACGACTTTGATTTTTTTGCAAAATATCAGAGACAGCTATCCGCCCACAATGTGATTTTTTTGGTATTTTTGGAGGAAAATAAAAACATAAAATAATGTGTGGACTGACTGCTAAAAACAGAGACAAACAAAAACTAAGCAAGATTGAAATAAACACTAAATACAACCTAATTAACTTCTAAAATATGCTAAATTAATGGAATAAAATATGAATTAAATCTAATTAATGCATGAATACTGGAAAATCACCAAGGAAGCATGGTCATACTTAATATGTGTCATTTTATGGAAATGGTTTGATCCATCATCCGAACGAACCCTTTCTTTGAAATGACCGATCCGCGTGATTGCACACGGCTTTCAGTATATGAATTAAAATAAGAACCTTATTTCAGTAGAATCAACTCAAATGGGATCCCACCTTGTGTTCTTCTGACGTTTGGAAGCTTCAGAGACGGGCGACTACGGGTGGCTTTTCCTGCTTCTCGAACTGAGCTTCAGAATGCACGTGGAAGTCGACCTCTGCTCCTAGGTCGGGCTTGGAGTAGCGTGAGCCAGGTAGGTACTTCAAGATAATGTCCCAGAGGAGCCCAAAGGGGGCGTGAATTTAGAGGAGGAAAAGGAAGCTTAAAAAAAAATAGAATTTAAGTTGAAGTTCAAATAAAAAAAAGAGCTCTCCAGACTGGGCGTGGGCTCTGGTATTTGTAACTTTCTGGGAGGATTTTGAAATTCGAACAGGGTGTTTTGCAGAGCCTCTATGTGGGTCCACCTCAGAGGGTGCCACCTTGGAATTTATTGAAATAAATAAAATGCAAAGTTTGTAAATAAGACACCTCAACAGAATTCAATTTTTTTTGAAAAGGAGTTGGCTTGATTTTCTCTGCAGGAGCTTCCCATGTGGCGCCACCTATGTGTGGACCCACATTGAGATTTGCTTTTATTTGAAATTCAAAGTCTTGTTTTCCTAGAAGAATGAGAGACTGCCATGTGGCAGCACCTTAGGGTGGCTCTACACTTACATGTGTTAGAGGGAAGGAGCAGAGGAAGCATATGGCGCCACCTCAGAGGTTTTTGACTTTTGGTTTCTACTTTTTCCTAAAATCAAGCCAAAAGGCTACTTTTGAGGAGATCTTTTCAGAGATGGCGCCACCTCAAGGGGGTCGATTTTGCTTTTTTGCATGTTTAAAATCCAAGTTGCGTTTTTGCTTTTTCTGGAGGAGGGAGAGCTGGACATGTGGCGCCACCTCAGGGTGGATCCACACTGACAAATGTCAGCTGCAGGAGGAAGCATCTGTTATCGTCGCAAAAATTTTTCCCCGTCTTCCCTTCCTTGCGGAAGAGAGAGGAAAATGCTTTCGCGATTCAAACTTGACCGGATTTTGGAAATTTGTTTTGAAATACTCGCCTTTGTTTTGAAAATTGCGGGAAAATCCATGGGATGGGGCTCGACCTGTCGGTACGAGGTTCGACCATTCCTGTCGCCTTTAACAGGGGTAATCGAACCAAGGACCAAAATTGTGCTTGACTTAGTTAAATCATCAAAATTGTGTTCTATCCTAGATGCACAAAGAATTCAGGCATGTTCTATGAGATTTTTGGAAAATGTAAGTTGGAAAAATATGATGTATGCTCAGAAAACATTTGGAGTTGACAGATATTTTTCAAGGAAAGTCAATTTCTCAGGAAACTCAGATGAAAGGGGTTTTGAAATCACGAGAAAGTTCATAAAGGTGTGGGAAAATCATGAATGGATGAAAATCCTGAGAAAATGGAAAGAATTCTTGAGAAAAGGGTAAACATTTGAAGGGAAAATGCTTGTCAGGAAAAGCTTCAAGTTTTTGAAAGCTTTCTTTGAAAAATGATTGAAATTCATGGGAAGATTCTTTGGAGAGGGAGAATTGAAACTCGGGAAACTGAAATTCTGAGAATCTTAGCCTTGAAACACTTGAAAATTGATTTTGATCTTTGAGAAAGGTGAGAGACTTCTTTTGAAAATCTTGAGAAAATAACCTTTTCCATGGAAAAGCGTGGAAAAACATGACTTGGGAAAACCAATTTTGAAAAATTCTCAGAGTTTCTTGAGAAATCGATTTTTTGAGAATGAAATTTTCTTAAGAAAATCATGAGAAAACCAATGATTTCATGATGCAAATGATATGAGTGAATGAATGCACTTTGAAAGATTTTTTTTAAGAAATTTGTTGGAAAAATGTGTATTAAGTCAAAATAAATCCTTCACATATTCTGACTGTGGCCATGAACATGTTCAGAGTTTAATTGACTTAATTCACAATATTTTGCAAAATTGGAAATATGATGTGCAATTTGGAAGGTAGCCTAAGAGTGTAGGCTCAATGTGACTGGTAGAAAGATGATGGATCTGGGTCTCGTCCATATTCTGACTAGGGCCGTAAATATGGACTCCACCGAGTTCATCAACTCCCTAAGAGTTTGTGCACGTGTCATTCATGTACATCCATATTGCTTTTTGGAATAGAATGCATGAATCACTTAAACAGGATATTGAATGAATTCCAACTATATGATATGCATCCTAATCTAAGCAGAAAATAAAATCTCTTATTCCAAAATTTACATTATTACATCACTAAATAAATGAAAGAAAGGGAAATTGCAAACTTCAACTCCTTCTTTTGAATGTCCCTGCCAAGCTTGAAATGGGGTTAACTCAAATATATGGGTTTTTCCAAGATTTTACAATAATATTCTGAAATTATTGGACTTAGTTGGATATAAACCCTATTCTCATGCTTTCTTGATATTTGAAATAATGTAAATGCAAGAAATTCAGTAAGAAATGTTTTTGAAATTCGAAATTGTGGTCAAAATGACCAAAATACCCCTAATATTAAAGTTATACCTTTAAAATCAGGGGTTTTTGAAGGAAAATTTGGTAAAATCAAGATTTTGAATTTTGAATTAGACCAAATGATGATAAAATGCAAGATGAGACATGATGACATGCTGTTAAACACCTTTGTACTGTAAAATCAGAATTTGACATTTTGCAATTCATCCAAAATAATGAATTTCGCTTGTTTTTCGCTTGGATCCGGGTCCCGCGGGGCCCTGTTTTGATGATATGGCTAAACCGAGCATCAAACAAATTCCAAATGCTGTCAAATTCGGTATGGAACATCTACTTATTCTGATAAATAGCCTAGAATGCTAAAACTCACGAAATGACATGGTTTAAATGCTAAAATTTAAAGCAAATTCTAAAAAGGGCGAATTTCGCCTACGGACCCAAACCAAATGTAACACTTAATGCGATAATGCCACGATTACACCATAGAAACATCTGAAATTTTTCAGACTGCTAAAGGACTTGAAAATAACCAATTTTTTATTTTACAGCCTTGGGATTTGAACTACGGTGAGTTCGATAACGAGAATTTGGTTCTGACGGAGGTAAAATCAACATGATTCGATGTAAAATTATATAAAAAATAACATCTTACTATAGAAATTTCTGATATTTAACAGAGAAACTAAAAACACATACATGAACAACTTTCATTTTTATGATTTTAGCTTTTGATCAACAGGATCAGAGATAAAAATATGACTTTTCATGCCTAAATCAACAGAGCAGACAAATATGACAAAACAGAAGCCTGACAATAAAAATCTGAAACAGATATCAAAACTGTTCTAAAAATCATAATCTTTCAGATTCATACAGAGGACATACCGAACATAACATTCACTTTTTACAGATTCGGATTTGGAATAATACTCAAGGAGAACCCATCGACGAAAGTCAATCCAAAGTCTCAGAGGCCCAAATCAGGCTCTGACATGTGTCCTGAACTCTCGGATTTTTGTCAGACATAAAACAAAATTCAGAAAAATATGAGAAAATTATATTAAAAACTAAACATCATTCTGAGTTTATGACATTTTTCGGATCGAAACTTGGACCTCATATGAGAGAGATCTTGATTTTACAAGTCGAAAATAACTTTTCAAAATGTATCCCTGGTGACAAAACCTAACCTACCATTTCGAACATTTACTACAGTAAATAAATTCAAATCATTTTGAATTTTTGTCAAGTTGTTAGGGACACCTAAGGACGTGTACTATGATTTTTTGGCATTTTTAAAGAAAAATAAATACATTAAATGACGAATGGACTGACTGACAAAAACAGAGAATCACTGAAATAACACAGGATACATGAAACATCAAATAAATTCCTAAACGATGCTATTTTAATGAAGTAAGACATAAATCTACCTTATTTTAATGCATAAACGTGATAAAGTGCTAAAATTTGAATAAAAAAAGCATGACAAACTCGTTTGCTATATGTCATTTTACGAGAATAGCTCGATCCATCCTTCGGATAAGCCCTTTTCTCAAAACGACAATACGAATTTAATAAAGATATTACTATAATGAAATCAATAGCGATAGAAGTGCACCTTGTGTTTTCTCGCAGCTTTGGAACTCCCGAAATGAGTGGGTATGAATGGCTTCTCTCGTTCTTCGATCCGAGCTTCGGAAGGTTCACGAAATTCGATCCACACGCTTAGATCGAGTTGGAATTGATGCGAGCAAGATTGGTGCTTCAATGCACCCTCTCAACTGAGCCCAAAGGGGGCGTGAACTCAGAAAATCAAAATCGTGTACTAGAGGAAATCTAAGGTGAAATGCAAAATCGAAAGGAGCTCCTTTAGGCTGGGCGTGGGGCCTTGTATTTATAGAAATTTTTGGAAAATTTTAAAATTCAAAGAGGCTTAATCTGAGCCCTCCATGTGGCGCCATCTCAGAGGGTGTTGTCTTGGAGTTTGAAATTCAAATTCTTCTTTATTCTGGAAGGAGGAGAGACTGCCATGTGGCGCCATCTCAGAGCATCCACATTGACATGTGTCAGAAGGAAAGGCAGAGGATTCAGATGGTGCCACCTCAGAGAGAGTTTGAAATTTAAATTTCTGCTTTTTCTAGAGGAAAGGAGAGACTGACATGTGTCAGGAGGTAAGAGCTGAAGAAGCAGAAGATGCCACCTCAGAGGGAAGCTGTTCCTACTTTTTCTGATGCAGGGAGGTTTGGCCATGTGGCAGTTCAGGATGACTCTGCTTCTGACAAGTGTCAGCTGGCTGAAGGAGTCTTCTCAAATGGCGCCACCTCATAGAGAGATTTGAAATTCAAATGGGGCTGGCTCTGGAAGAATAGAGGGTGGCCATGTGGCGCCACCTCAGGGTGGCTCCTACAATGACATGTGGCAAGAAGGAGGAAAAGGAGGGAAAGGGACACGTGGCACCATCTCAAAAAATGAATTTAGGGAGGAGACTTCAGGATTTGCGCCACCTCAGCCTGGAGTTTGAATATTTGAATTGTTGCTTTTTCTGAAGGAGGCAGAAAGTGACATGTGTCACTTGTTTTTTCTGAGAAGAGCAGAGAATAACATGTGTCATTTGCTTTTTCTAAGAAGAGCAGAGAATGACATGTGTCATTTGCAGAAGACACACTTCAAATGGCGCCACCTCAGAGGAGACAAGCCTACTTTTTCTGGACAGGGCAGCACATGACACGTGACATCTCAGGGTGACCTTGGAATGACACATGGCACAGTGTGAAGATGGTGGACACTCACATGTGGCATGGAATGAAGAGGATGTCTAATGACATGTGGCGCCACCTCTAGGTGAACCCCACGCTGACACATGGCAAGGAAATGGGAGGAGAGAGAAAAAGACCCAGTGGCGCCAATCCAGGGACAAGGCTCCTATATTTTTTGGTTTTTCAAAATTCAGTTTTTTTTTTCAAAAGGAAAGCCTATGTGACACCACCTCAGTGTGGGCCCCACATTGCTTCTTTATTGAAATAAAGACAAGCCAGAAAACCTCTTTTTGGAATTTTCATAAAAATTTGGATTAATTAGCAAAACAGAAATTTTGAAAAAGAGTTGGCCCCTGAGGGGTGATTTTTGCAAAAGAATGATATTGGAAATTGCTGACAAAAGGGTAAGATCTTAGATGAAGTGGCTCTATTGAAAACTATCCAGATTGTTTTCTTGAGAAAATATTTTGAAATTCAGAGTATTGGGGGTAAAATGGGAAGAATTGACAATTTTGAAGACCCAGGGTTTTGGAATTGATTTTGAAAATAGTTGAAATTCAAATCTGGATTGAAAATTTTTGAAATCGAGAGTTCTGGACCTCGAAATGACATGTTGTGCAGTGTAGTGATATGAAATGCTCATGCAATGCTATGGAATGACATGTCTTATGAAATGTAATCTTGAATCAGGATTTGGAGATTTCCGTCTCTTGTCAGGAATAGAATTTTGAACATCTGAGCTAAAAATAGAGAAAAATTGAGAGTTGTAGATGCAATCTGAACTTTCTGCGAGGTCCGGGCTCAGAAAATGACCATTTTGCCCTCTGGGGATCTCCGGGGAGGAGTTGTGATGTTTGGTGGAAATGTCGGGGAGGTGAGTGAAAATTTGGGGTGTTTACAGATGCCCCTCTTTGCTACTAAGCTGGCTTGTGGCCGAGCTTAGTGGCAAAGAAAAACACACCAAATTTGGGCTATATAAAATGCCTCAGTTAGAAGGATCTGACTGGGTGTGGAGAAATTAGCCTGGTGATCATGGTAGATATGAAATGGAGAATGAAGATGAAAGATTCACTCTGTGAGAGTGAAATTCAGGTTTTTGGCCTTAACCTGGATGGGACAAAAATACCTCGCTTGGAAGGAAGCTCAGGTTTGACCCTTAACCTGATTGGGGAATGAAAATATCTCATAAAATGAGATTCAGGTTTGTACCCTTAACCTGATCGGGCGGAAGATGAAATACCTCTTTGATTGAGGCTCAGGTTTGTACCCTTAACCTGATCGGGCGAATCAAGTCCTTAAGAGGGATTTAAAATTGGTGTCTGGATGTATCAAAGATGGACATCGCGCTCTCACTCCGCGTCTGGAGAGCTAGAAAATATTGTCAAAATGTTGAGAATTTTGTTGTTGATCCAAAATATTTGAAAGTGATATGCATTATTGCAAAATTATTCCTCCTTTTCTACCTGAAGCATTACCTCCAAACGAGATTCACTTCGTAGAATCGAGATTTTGAATCCAAATTACTTGTGATTGACCTTCTTCAAGGAAGCTATCAATTTCCTTGATATGAACAGAAAAGAGAATTTGATATTATGAAAGCAATTGACGAAAGAGTATTGATAATAGAATTTCACAAATTTAAAGGAGATTCTTGCTAGATTTGGCAGTTTGATATTCTGGGAGCTTCTCTCATGATAATCTTTCTGCACTCTTTTGGCTTTCTTGGGTTTTGGCTACATTCTCCTTCATTTTGGAGATGTTCTGACTTTTTCTCTCTTTCTTTTTCCTCTCTTTTTTTTTTTTTTTCGAGAAGGGTACGTCACAAACTCCTTCAACTTGGAGATGTTTCGATCCTTCTTTATCTCAGGGGTCATGTTGATGATATTGGCTCATTGGCTAGGAGATCTTTGGATGAGAGCTGAAATCAAATACCTTTTAGGGATTGTTGAGAGGTTCATCACATCTGCCTTCATCTCGACAGTGCTTTGGACTTTCCCTGGAAGGATTCGTCACAAACTCCATCATCTTGGAGACGTTTCAAATCTTCTTTGGCTTCGGGGGTCTACTCGCTTAATTCGTCTTCATCTTGGCGGCAATTGAGAGATCCCTTTTGTGGATATTTAATTGCAGCTTAGGTGATTTTGAGGAGACAGGGCTTGGGTAAATGCTCTCTTTTTCTAGCGCTCAGGAAATTTCCACTACCTCGTCTTTACAAGAATATTCTTTAAAGATGTGTCATTGACTGTGATCAATATCAATCACCTATGGCCTTGCATTAACACTGAATCTTCTTTGCTGGCCATATCGAGAATTTATCCTTCATCCTTTTGGTTGGCCAATAGAAAGAATTTAAATTTTGAATCTCTTTTTGCAAAAGCTTCACTCTTTTGGAAGTAATGCTGAAGGTAAACTGAGGTAAAGATTTATGCAATACAATTTTGAAATCAACAGGTAATTGATTGACAGATTGAAAACATTTTCTTGAAATCCTTGGTGAAAGAGGGCATTTGAGGTTCGGCTCAACACATCCGTGACGACAATTATCCTTTCTTTTCCAAAGGATGCAACTAACAATATCAATTCAATTACGAACGACCATTGCTGGGAATAATATCAGTTCAATTAAGAATGATCATCGATTCGCTGGGAACTATATCAGTTCAATGAAGAACGACTATCAGTTCATTTGGGGGAACAATATCAGTTCGATTAAGAACGACTATCAGTTCACTTGGAACACTATCAGTTCAATGAATAACGACTATCAGTTCGCTTGGAACACTATCAGTTCAATGAAGAACAACTATCAGTTCAATGAAGAACAACTATCAGTTCGCTTGGAACACTATCAGTTCAATGAAGAACGACTATCAGTTCGCTTGGAACACTATCAGTTCAATGAAGAACAACTATCAGTTCGCTTGGAACACTATCAGTTCAATGAAGAACGACTATCAGTTCGCTTGGAACACTATCAGTTCAATGAAGAACAACTATCAGTTCGCTTGGAACACTATCAGTTCAATGAAGAACGACTATCAGTTCGATGAAGAACGATTATCAGTTCGCTTGGAACACTATCAGTTCACTTGGAACACTATCAGTTCAATGAAGAACGACTATCAGTTCGCTCGAAACACTATCAGTTCAATGAAGAACGACTATCAGTTCGATGAAGAACGATTATCAGTTCACTTGGAACACTATCAGTTCAATGTAGAACGATTATCAGTTCGCTTGGAACGCTTATCAGTTCAATGAAGAACGATTATCAGTTCACTTGGAACACTATCAGTTGAATGAAGAACAGGGACCATTATAGAGAGTTGGATTGCTTCTATGAATGGTTTCAGGATTATTCCCTTATCTTGAACAGGAAATGGAAATTGGATGACCTGGCGGTCGAAATTAAGAATTTTGGTAATTTGAAAATTGGAAATTGGAAATTGGGTGACCCGGAGGTCGAAATTGAAGAATTGAATGACCCGAGGATTTGAATTGGAATTGGTGGGCAAAATATCAATTTTGAGAAATCGACTAACCCTTGGATCAATGCAGAAGAATGAATGACTCAAATAAAGTAAAGAGATCACGAGTCAGAACCCGGATCAACAAAGAAAAATAAAGAGCTCGGGTCAGGGCTCGAGTAAATAAAGAGATCTCGAGTCAGAACCTGGATCAACAAAAGAAAATGAAGAGCTCGAATGAATAAAGAGATCTCGAGTCGGAACCCAGATCAACAAAAGAAAATGAAGAGCTCGAATCTGAGCTCGAATGAATAAAGAGATCTCGGGTCGGAACCCGGATCAACAGAGAAAATGAAGAGCTCGGATCAAAGCTCAAATAAGATAAAGAGATCTCGAGTCGGAACCCAGATCAACAAAAGAAAATGAAGAGCTCGAATCTGAGCTCGAATGAATAAACAGATATCGAGTCGGAACCCGGATCAACAAAAGAAAATGAAGAGCTCGAATGAATAAAGAGATCTCGGATCGGAACCCGGATCAACAGAGAAAATGAAGAGCTCGGATCAGAGCTCGAATGAGATAAAGAGATCTCGAGTCGGAACCCGGATCAACAAAAGAAAATGAAGAGCTCGAATCTGAGCTCGAATGAATAAAGAGATCACGAGTCGGAACTCAGATCAACAAAAGAAAATGACAAGCTCGAATCTGAGCTTGAATAAGATAAAAAGATCTTAGGCCGGAACCCGGATCAACAAAAGAAAAATACGGACCAACTTGAAAGTTGGAGTTTGAAGGAAAACTGAATCGAAATTCAGATCTTCAGAGGAGAACCCGGTTAGGGGATCAAAAATTTGCAAATTGTCAGTGCGGGAACTGGATTTTTGAAAAGAGGATTCTATCTGAAGAATTTTGAGAAAAAAATCAACAGAGATCGTAGACACGTAGACTAGAGTCAGAGATTGATGATTAAGATGGGAAATCATTCATAGTCTTAGGATTTATCCCTTATCCTGAATGAGAAATGGAATTGGGTGCATAGTTAATGCAAATGTAATGCACATGCACATGAAATGCAAATGAAGTGCAAATGAATGGTGAGAGATTTTATTTGACCATGCCTGCATACAGAATGTTTGAAAACAAATTTTCAAAAAGATGCCCCAGTGTAATGGGGAAGAGAGAATAATATTAAAAAAAAATAGAACAACCAAAAGAAGAATGTTATAATTAAATGAGAAAAGTTGATGATTTTATTGATGCCTTAAAAGAGATGACAACTTAAAAAAAAACAAAAAACCACTAGGACTATATCGTTCTGACAAAATGAGAAGGCATTGGCATTGGCATTGTAATTCTTTCGAGTAATCTAGGAAAGGCTTGGTTAGGACTGCAACTCGTCCCTCTCTTTCTTTCGGCACAAAAAGCTCTTTATCGATGTAGTCCTGTACAATATTTTTGAGAACGAAGCAACATTCAGTATCGAGCCCCATTGCCCGATGGAACTTGCAGAAACAATCTTTCCATTTCCCCATAGTGACAGGAGGATCCACAATCCTTGGAAGTTTGATCATATTCTTCGCGAGCAGATATCCAAGAATTTCTTTGATTGGCTGACCTAAAGGAGTAAACTCGCGATCATAACTCCAACCGTCATGCTTTATCTTCTTCGGATTGCTGGATTTCTGTTGAATGTTGACTTCTTTAACTTCTTTCTGGGAACTGGACTGAACTTGCTTGGTTAGGGCTACTTGATGTTCTTCTTCTCTGCCTTCAACAAAGAGGTTCTTATCAATACAATCTTGCACAATGGTTTTGAGGACAAAACAATGATCGGTGTCATGCCCTACTGCCCGATGGAATTTGTAAAACTGGTTCAAGAATCTTCCCATGATGGTGGGAGGATCTGTGGCTTTTGGGAGTCGAACTAATCCCTTGATCAATATGTATTCAAGGACTTCGTCGAGTGGTTCGTCTATAGGAGTGAAATCTCGATCGCCGCTCCAGTTTCCATGCTTTGGTTTTTCTTTATTTTTTTCCTTTTGCTGAGGACTGGATTGAAAAGGTCTATCCTGGATTTTGGAATACTTTCCCTTCCGACCCTTAGGCTCTTCCAAATTGCTGCTTTGATTGTCTCTGTTTTTGTTGTTGCTGGGTTTAGAACTGGTTGCACTGTTGTGGTTACCAATGATGCTCATAGGGATGGTGATACATGCCTTTTCTTTAACAGGAACTTTTCTGAAATTAGCTTCAGCTTGCTCGGATAATATCTCAATCATCATTCTTTTGAACAACCGATATATAGCGGAATCAATCTCCTCCTTGATGGTCTGAGCTCCCTCTTTGACAGACTTTATGGAATCCATTTCTCACTCACTGTCTGTAACTAATGTGCTGAAGTAGCACGGTCTTTGATCTCGTCTGGATCACACAACCATGCCAATGCCCTCTGCAGAACCACATGGGATGTTTAGCATGATGGAAAAAAAGAATTTTGAAAGCAACAATATTGAGAGAAAAAAAAATGATGGGATTGGAAGGACATGTCAAAAATTTTGGATAAAATTTGGAAGATATACTGGAAGATATGAAAAAGTTTTTTTTTTGAAAGATATAACCAAAATTTGAAATTTCAAAAATTTGCAGGCAAGATTGGAATAAGGCTGGAAGTTCGAGATCCAGTAGAACATGAGAATAGAAATCACCTGGAGTTTTGAAAGAAATTGAATATTTGGGAAAATCATCCAGGGTTTGAGAAAATAAAAGGAAAAGATGAGAAATATGGGTATTTGAAAATATTTTTTGTGAAAAATGTAAGAAAATAGAGGTAACATACAAATAATCACATCCTGCACAAACATTTATGCACATACAACACTCCCTAAAAGGCTGACTCTAGATGCATCATTTTGAAAAACAGTTGTAGGACCCTAATCCTAACTCTAAGTTCAGATCACCTTTGTCCAATCCAGTTATGCCGATATACCCTAATCGAAATCCGAGGTACGTGGCATATAATCTCAACTCCGGTTCTAAGGTAAGGTTTTCCAACATCCTTGAGCGCCTACCGATATACTTCGGACTGTGGCCCGCGGTACGTGGTAGGGGAGAGTTAACCCAAATAGTTGGCCCAGTTGTGAGGCTCTGTCCCGAACTAGGGTTCTGGAAGAGAGCCCAGCAACGTGAAGACCGGGTAATAGTAGGTAAGGGAGATTTTGAAAAATGATCACATGCAAGAAATAGAGGACTCTAAATCCTAGAGAGATAGATTTTGAAAACTTTGAAAAAGCATACATTGTTTGCATTCAGATCCTAAATTGATGAGAGTTGTGTTTAGACCTAAGTCTATGTGAGCATGAAAATGTTTTCTCAATATAGTCCTACCAAACCATGCCTAAGCTATATGCAATCAATGTCAGCTAGGTCAGAATCTAGGCTCCTAGGTTCGCATGATATCAAAAGTAAAGAGCTGACATTTTGTGAACACAGTTTTGATAATTAAACTAAGTCAAGCACAATTTTGACCAGACGAGGACATGTCCCATCACGGTCGCCAAACCTGTTATCGTCGCAAAAAATTTTTCGCGTCTTCCCTTCCTTGCGGAAGAGAGAGGAAAATGCTTTCGCGATTCAAACTTGACCGGATTTTGGAAATTTGTTTTGAGATATTCGCCTCCGTTTTGAAAATTGCGGGAAAATCCATGGGATGGGGCTCGACCTGTCGGTATGAGGTTCGACCGTTCCTACCGCCTTTAACAGGGGTAATCGAACGAAGAACCAAAATTGTGCTTGACTTAGTTAAATCATCAAAATTGTGTTTTATCCTAGATGCACAGAGAATTCAGGCATGTGCTATGAGATTTTTGGAAAATGTAAGTTGGAAAAATATGATGTATGCTCAGAAAACATTTGGAGTTGACAGATATTTCTCAAGGAAAGTCAATTTCTCAAGAAACTCAGATGAAAGGGGTTTTGAAATCACGAGAAAGTTTATAAAGGTGTGGGAAAATCATGAATGGATGAAAATCCTGAGAAAATGGAAAGAATTCTTGAGAAAAGGGTAAACATTTGAAGGGAAAATGCTTGTCAGGAAAAGCTTCAAGTTTTTGAAAGCTTTCTTTGAAAAATGATTGAAATTCATGGGAAGATTCTTTGGAGAGGGAGAATTGAAACTCGGGAAACTGAAATTCTGAGAATCTTAGCCTTGAAACACTTGAAAATCGATTTTGATCTTTGAGAAAGGTGAGAGACTTCTTTTGAAAATCTTGAGAAAATAACCTTTTCCATGGAAAAGCGTGGAAAAACTTGACTTGGGAAAACCAATTTTGAAAAATTCTCAAAGTTTCTTGAGAAATCGATTTCTTGAGAATGAAATTTTCTTAAGAAAATCATGAGAAAACCAATGATTTCATGATGCAAATGATATGAGTGAATGAATGCACTTTGAAAGATTTTTTTTAAGAAATTTGTTGGAAAAATGTGTATTAAGTCAAAATAAATCCTTCACATATTCTGACTGTGGCCATGAACATGTTCAGAGTTTAATTGACTTAATTCACAATATTTTGCAAAATTGGAAATATGATGTGCAATTTGGAAGGTAGCCTAAGAGTGTAGGCTCAGTGTAACTGGTAGAAAGATGATGGATCTGGGTCTCGTCCATATTCCGACAAGGGCCGTAAATATGGACTCCACCGAGTTCATCAACTCCCTAAGAGTTTGTGCATGTGTCATTCGTGTACATCCATAGTGCTTTTTGGAATAGAATGCATGAATCACTTAAACAAGATATTGCATAAATTCCAACTATATGATATGCATCCTAATCTAAGCAGAAAATAAAATCTCTTATTCCAAAATTTACAATATTACATCACTAAATAAATGAAAGAAAGGGAAATTGCAGACTTCAACTCCTTCTTTTGAATGTCCCTGCCAAGCTTGAAATGGGGTTAGCTCAAATATATGGGTTTTTCCAACATTTTCCAATAATATTCTGAAATTATTGGACTTAGTTGGATATAAACCCTATTCTCATGCTTTCTTGATATTTGAAATGATGTAAATGCAAGAAATTCAGTAAGAAATGTTTTTGAAATTCGAAATTGTGGTCAAAATGACCAAAATACCCCTAATATTAAAGTTATACCTTTAAAATCAGGGGTTTTTGAAGGAAAATTTGGTAAAATTGAGATTTTGAAATTTGAATTAGACCAAATGATGATAAAATGCAAGATGAGACATGATGACATGCTGTTAAACACCTTACTACTATAAAATCAGAATTTGACATTTTGCAATTCATCCAAAATAATGAATTTCGCTTGTTTTTCGTTTGGATCTGGGTCCCGCGGGGCCCTGTTTTGATGATACGGCTAAACCGAGCATCAAACGAATTCCAAATGCTTTCAAATTCGGTATGGAGCATCTACTTATTCTGATAAATAGCCTAGAATGCTAAAATTCACGAAATGACATGGTTTAGATGCTAAAATTTAAAGAAAATCCTAAAAAGGGCGAATTTCGCCTACGGACCCGAACCAAATGTAACACTTAATGCGATAATGCCACGATTACACCATAGAAACATCTGAAATTTTGAAGAATGCTAAAGGATTTAAAAATAAGCAATTTTATCTTTTACATTCCCGGGATTTGAACTACGGTGAGTTCGGTAACGAGAATTTGGTTCTGACGGAGGTAAAATCAACATGATCTGATGTAAAATTGCATAAAAAATAGCATCTGACCATAGCAATTTCTGATATTTAACAGGGGAACTAAAGACACACACAGGAACAACTTTTATTTTTATGATTTTGGCATTTGATCAACAGGAACAAAGATTAAAATACGACTTTTCATGCCTAAATCAACAGAGCAGACGAATCTGACAAAAAAGAAGACTGACAAGAAAAATCTGAAACAAATACCAAAACTATTCTAAAAATTATAAACTTTCAGATGCAAATAGAGGACATCCCGAACATGACATTCATTTTTTACAGATTTGGATTTGGAATAATACTCAAAGAGAATCCATCGACTTAAGTCAATCCAAAGTCTCAGAGGCCCAAATCAGGCTCTTACACATGTCCTGAACTCTCGAAGTTTTGTCAGACATCAAAGAAATTCCGAAAAATATTAGAAAATCATATTAAAAACTAGACATCATCCCAAGTTCAGGAAATTTTTTGGATTGAAAATCGAACCTCATATGAGAGAGATCTCGATTTCACAAGTCGGAAATAACTTTTCAAAATGTATCCCAGGTGACAAAACCCGACCTACCATTTCGAACATTTACTGCAGTAAATAAATTTAAATAATTTTGAATTTTTGTCAAATTGTTAGGAACACCTAAGGACGTGTACTATGATTTTTTGGCATTTTTAAAGAAAAATAAATACATTAAATGACGAATGGACTGACTGACAAAAACAGAGAATCACTGAAATAACACAGGATACATGAAACATCAAATAAATTCCTAAACGATGCTATTTTAATGAAGTAAGACATAAATCTACCTTATTTTAATGCATAAACGTGATAAAGTGCTAAAATTTGAATAAAAAAAGCATGACAAACTCGTTTGCTATATGTCATTTTACGAGAATAGCTCGATCCATCCTTCGGATAAGCCCTTTTCTCAAAACGACAATACGAATTTAATAAAGATATTACTATAATGAAATCAATAGCGATAGAAGTGCACCTTGTGTTTTCTCGCAGCTTTGGAACTCCCGAAATGAGTGGGTATGAATGGCTTCTCTCGTTCTTCGATCCGAGCTTCGGAAGGTTCACGAAATTCGATCCACACGCTTAGATCGAGTTGGAATTGATGCGAGCAAGATTGGTGCTTCAATGCACCCTCTCAACTGAGCCCAAAGGGGGCGTGAACTCAGAAAATCAAAATCGTGTACTAGAGGAAATCTAAGGTGAAATGCAAAATCGAAAGGAGCTCCTTTAGGCTGGGCGTGGGGCCTTGTATTTATAGAAATTTTTGGAAAATTTTAAAATTCAAAGAGGCTTAATCTGAGCCCTCCATGTGGCGCCATCTCAGAGGGTGTTGTCTTGGAGTTTGAAATTCAAATTCTTCTTTATTCTGGAAGGAGGAGAGACTGCCATGTGGCGCCATCTCAGAGCATCCACATTGACATGTGTCAGAAGGAAAGGCAGAGGATTCAGATGGTGCCACCTCAGAGAGAGTTTGAAATTTAAATTTCTGCTTTTTCTAGAGGAAAGGAGAGACTGACATGTGGCGCCATCTCAAGGTGGCTCCACATTGACATGTGTCAGGAGGTAAGAGCTGAAGAAGCAGAAGATGCCACCTCAGAGGGAAGCTGTTCCTACTTTTTCTGATGCAGGGAGGTTTGGCCATGTGGCAGTTCAGGATGACTCTGCTTCTGACAAGTGTCAGCTGGCTGAAGGAGTCTTCTCAAATGGCGCCACCTCAGAGAGAGATTTGAAATTCAAATGGGGCTGGCTCTGGAAGAATAGAGGGTGGCCATGTGGCGCCACCTCAGGGTGGCTCCTACAATGACATGTGGCAAGAGGGAGGAAAAGGAGGGAAAGGGACACGTGGCACCATCTCAAAAAATGAATTTAGGGAGGAGACTTCAGGATTTGCGCCACCTCAGCCTGGAGTTTGAATATTTGAATTGTTGCTTTTTCTGAAGGAGGCAGAAAGTGACATGTGTCACTTGTTTTTTCTGAGAAGAGCAGAGAATAACATGTGTCATTTGCTTTTTCTAAGAAGAGCAGAGAATGACATGTGTCATTTGCAGAAGACACACTTCAAATGGCGCCACCTCAGAGGAGACAAGCCTACTTTTTCTGGACAGGGCAGCACATGACACGTGACATCTCAGGGTGACCTTGGAATGACACATGGCACAGTGTGAAGATGGTGGACACTCACATGTGGCATGGAATGAAGAGGATGTCTAATGACATGTGGCGCCACCTCTAGGTGAACCCCACGCTGACACATGGCAAGGAAATGGGAGGAGAGAGAAAAAGATCCAGTGGCGCCAATCCAGGGACAAGGCTCCTATATTTTTGGGTTTTTCAAAATTCAGGTTTTTTTTTTCAAAAGGAAAGCCTATGTGACACCACCTCAGTGTGGGCCCCACATTGCTTTTTTATTGAAATAAAGACAAGCCAGAAAACCTCTTTTTGGAATTTTCATAAAAATTTGGATTAATTAGCAAAACAGAAATTTTGAAAAAGAGTTGGCCCCTGAGGGGTGATTTTTGCAAAAGAATGATATTGGAAATTGCTGACAAAGGGTAAGATCTGAGATGAAGTGGCTCTATTGAAAACTATCCATATCATTTTCTTAAGAAAATATTTTGAAATTCAGAGTACTAGGGGTAAAATGGGAAGAATTGACAATTTTGAAGACCCAGGGTTTTGGAATTGATTTTGAAAATAGTTGAAATTCGAATCTGGATTGAAATTTTTTGAAATCGAGAGTTCTGGAACTCGAAATGACATGCAGTGCAGTGCAGTGATATGAAATGCTCATGCAATGCTATGCAATGACATGTCTTATGAAATGTAATCTTGAATCAGTATTTGGAGATTTCCGTCTCTTGTCAGGAATAGAATTTTGAACATCTGAGCTAAAAATAGAGAAAAATTGAGAGTTGTAGATGCAATCTAAACTTTCTGCGAGGTCTGAGCTCAGAAAATGACCATTTTGCCCTCTGGCGATCTCTGGAGAGGAGTTGTGATGTTTGGTGGAAATGTCGGGGAGGTGAGTAAAAATTTGGGGTGTTTACAGCATCCCAGATGGCGCCACCTCAGAGCTCATTTGAAATTTGAGCTTGGTTGATTCTGGAGGAATGGAGGATAACTATGTGGCGCCACCTTAGGGTGGCCCCACATTGCCATGTGGCAAGTGAGAGAGAAGCAAGGGGGTGGACATGTGACACATGACATGAAATAAAGAAGGGGTCTGAAGACATGTGGCGTCTCCTTAAAGAGGCCCCACACTGACACATGTCAAAAAGTAAAAAAGAGGAAGATGTAGGGAGGACAAGTGGCAACTAATGGAGGTGCAAGGAGGAGGACATGTGGCGTCACCTTAAGGTGACTCCACACTGACACATGGCAGAGGACGGAAGGAGAGGAAAAGTGACATGTGGTGCCACCTCTGGGTGAACCCCATACTGACACATGGCAAGAGGGAGATGAAGTACCAAATGGCGCCACCTCAGAGACAAGGCTCCTACATTTTGGGGATTTTTGAATTTCAACTTTTCTGAAGAAAGGGCACGTGGCGCCACCTCAGGGCGGCCCCACGTTGCCACATGGCTGTAAGAAATGAGGAGGCACCAGACGGCGCCACCTCAAGGAAGGCTATATTTTTTTTCTTTTTCTTTTTTTCAAAATCTATCCTGATTTGAGAAAAGCTAGTGTGACGCCACCTCAGGATGGGTCCCACCTTGCTTTTTATTGAGGTAAGAGCAAAAAAAAGTAAAACCTTTTTTAGAATTTTTTCATAAAACCTTTCCTAATTGACAAATAAGAGATGAGACTTGGCCTAATTATGAAAACTCAAAAAGAGATGGCCTTTCAGGGCAAAATTTTATAAAACGATTTTGAAATTGCCGATAAAAGGGGTAAAATAAAGATATTTTATAAAATTCAAAGTTCTTGTGCAAATTTGGAAAAAAAAGCTTTGTCCCCTTCTTCAGACAGAGCTAACCCAGTTGCCAAAATCACTATTGAAAATTATCCAGATTGTTTTCCTGAGAAAACATTTTGAAATTCAGAAGTCCTGGGGGTAAAGTGGGAAAAAATAGCAATTTTGAAGACCCAGGGGTTGGAAATTGATTTTAAAAGAGTTTGGAATTCAAATCTGAATTTTGAAATCATGAGTTCTGGACCTCGAAATGACATGTTGTGCCGTGCAGTGATATGTAATGCTCATGCGATGATATGCAAAGACATGTCTTATGAAATGCAAATTCTGGATCAGGAATTGGAGATTCCAGTCTTCTGTCAAGGGTAAAACTTTGAAAATTTACAATTTGAAGATGCTTTTGAGCCTAAATAGAGAAATTCTGAGAATCGGGGTGAAATCTGGACTCCTACGAGGTTCGAGCTCCGAAAATGACCATATTGATAGGCTGCAATGATTGATGAAAGTGTTGGGGATATGGGTGAAAATTTAGGGTGTTTACAGATGCCTCTCTTTGCTACTAAGCCGGCTTGTGGCCGAGCTTAGTGGCAAAGAAAAACACACCAAATTTGGGCTACATAAAGAAAATGCCCAAGTTAGAAGGATCTGACCGGGTGTGGAGGTATTAGCCCTGATGAAGATGGTAGATATAAATTGGAGAATGAAGAAAGATTCACTCTGCGAGAGTGAAGTTTAGGTTTTTCCCTTATCCTGTATGGGACGGACATACCTCGTATGAAACGAAACTCAGGTTTAACCCTTAACCTGATTGGGGAATGAAATATCTCATCAAATGAGACTCAAGTTTGTACCCTTAACCTGATTGGGCAGAAAAGAAATACCTCATCAAATGAGGCTCAGGTTTGTACCCTTAACCTGATCGAGCAGAAAGGAAATACCTCATCAAATGAGGCTCAGGTTTGTACCCTTATCCTGATCGGGCGGAAAGGAAATACCTCATCAAATAAGGCTCAGGTTTGTACCCTTATCCTGATCGGGCGGAAATGAAATACCTCATCAAATGAGGCTCAGGTTTGTACCCTTATCCTGATCGGGCGGAAAATGAATGGAATCCTTGAAAGAAGAGACCATGATGGAACCTTCGAATCTCGCACAATAAATCCGACAGGGGTTTTTGCAAAAGGAAGGAAAATGAGGTCCCTAAAGCTTGAAAATGGATTGATCTTGGGCGCCTCATTTCGAAGACTAAATCAGCTTTTGAAATTGCCTTTTGCGATAAAATGATTGGGGTTCGACCTCGAACTGAAATTGAACTGTCTATGGTGGGACAGTGGGGACACAGGGAAGTGTGCAAATCTGAGAACCCAGGTGCTCAAATTATAAAAAGAAAGGAAGAAATCTTGAAAACTCCCATTAACAAGTCCTAAAGAGGGATGAAAATGGTGTCAGGATGTATCAAAACGGACATCGAGCTCTCACTCCACGTCGGGATAGCTAGAAAATATTGTCAAAATGTTGAACATTTTATTGTTGACTCAAGATAGTTGAAAATGAGGCACATTGTTGCAAAAATATTTCTTCTTTTCTATCTGAAGTATTACCTCCAAACGAGGTTGACTTTATAGAATCAAGATTTGGAATTTAAATTGCTTACAATTGACCTTCTTCAAGGAAGCTATCAATTTCCTTGATATGAGCAGAAAAGAAAGAATTAATATTATGAAAGCAATTGGTGAAAGAATACTGATAATAGAATGTCACAAAATAAAAAAAGATTCTTGGCAGATTCGACAGTTTGATATCTTGGGATGCTTCTCTCATGATGACCATTCTGCACTCTTTTGAGCTCTTTTGGGTTTCGAGGGAGTTTATTACATCATCCTTCATTTTGGAGATGTCCTAACTTTTCTCTCTTTCTTTTACCTCTCTTTTTTTTTGGAAGGGTACGTCACAAACTCCTTCAACTTGGAGATGTTCTGATCCTTCTTTGCCTCAAGGATTAGATTGACAATAATGGCTTATTGGTTGGAGATCTCTTGATGATAGCGAAAATTAAATATCTTTTAGGGATTGTCGGGAGGTTCATCACATTTGCCTTCATCTTGACGATGATTTGAACTTTCTCTAGAAGGATCCGTCACAAACTCCTTCATCTTGGAGATGATCTAAATCTTCTTTGGTCCTGGGGGTCTAACTCGCATAATTCATCTTCATCTTGATGATAATTGAGAGATCCCTTTTGCAGATGTTTAATTGCAACTTAGGTGATTTGAGGAGATATAGATTGGGTGAATTCTCTCTTTTTCTAGTGCTCAGGATATTTTCACTGCCTCATTTTTATAAGAATGGTCTTTAAAGATGTGCCATAACTGCGATCAATATCAATCATTTATGGTTTTGTAATAACATTGAATTTTCTTTGCTGGTCATATCGAGAGTTTATCCTTCATCCTTTTGGTTGACCAATAGAAAGAATTTGAATTTTTGAATCTTTCTTTGCAAAATCTTTGCCTTTTTGGAAGTAATGCTGAAGGTATTCTGAGGTAAAGATTTGTGCAATAAAGATTTTGAAATCAACAAATAATTGATGGACAATTTGGCAAAATGTTATTGAAATCCTTGGTGAAAGAGAGCATTTGAAGTCCGGCTTTAACGCATCCGTGACAAAAATTATCCTCTCCTTTTCCCAAAGGAGAAGACTGAGGCTTAGCCCTTACCTGAATGAAAAATGAAAATTACTCATCTCTTCCCTGAAGAGGAGGTGTTTGCAAAACGAACTTTCAAAGAGAAATTGAGTTTTCGTCAAAACTCCCTAACATTAGGCTTCTCTTATGGAAATGGGGCTGATAGTAGTGAGATCGGTAAATTGGGTCATGAAGGAACGACTCTATCACACTCTCCCTAAAAAGAGGGTCCTCCATGACGAAATGGCCTAGTATGAAAATTGGGGGGCCACAAGAAAAGCGAGTCTCCGTCGAGCCTCTCCCTATAAAAAGAGTTCCTTGTGTGAAATTGGAAATTGTTTTGCAAATAGTTCACAAAGACACAAGTCCCTTCAAACTCTCTCTAAAAAGGGGCTAAGTGAACAAAGGATAGCATGTGAAAAGAGAGAGCTCCCTCAAACTCTCCCTATAAAAAGGGTCTCTCGCAAGAGGAAATGATTGAAATTAGATATTGAGCCAATTAGTGGAATGATTCTGACGTAAAGGTCGAACCATGCATGACTGGCAAATGTAGCCCATGGGCCAGAATGATTGAGATAGAATTGATAACCTGGAGGTTTGAAATTGGCTGACCTGGCGGTCAAAATTTGGAACAGTTTGACCCGAGGGTCGAAGTTGAGAATTGAGTGACCCGAAGGTTGAAATTGGAAATTGAATGACCCAAAGGTCGAAATTGGAAATTGGAAATTGGATGACCCGAGGGTCGAAATTGGAAATTGGAAATTGGAAATTGGATTTTGGAAATATGCCAGTATGAGCACTGGATTTTTGGAAAATACGCTAGTACGAGCACTAGTTTTTGAAAATATACCAGTTTGAGCACTGAATTTTGAAAATGTACCAGTTCGAGCACTGGATTTAAAAAATATACCAGTTCGAGCACTGAATTTTAAAAATGTACTAGTTTGAGCATTGGATTTCAAAAAGATACCAGTTCGAGCACTGGATTTTGAAAATGTACCAGTTCGAGCACTGGATTTCGAAAATATACCAGTTTGATCACTGGATTTTGAAAATGTACCAATTCGAGCACTGGATTTCGAAAAGATACCAGTTCAAGCACTAGATTTTGAAAATGTACCAGTTCGAGCACTAGATTTTGGTTTAGTGCTAATGATTGTCTTTTAATTTTGAATAACAATTGGGAATTGTGATGAGACTAGTTGCCGAAATCTCAAGACTGACCAAATTAATATTAATGCAGTTGAATGCAAATGAATGCAAATTGATGCACATGGATGCACAAGTGTGTACAATGAGAGATTTGTTTATCCTGCCTGCACATAGAATAAAAATTTAAAATGCCCCAGTTTAACTGGGAAATGAAAGTTTGATCCTTATTGAAGGGAATAGGAAAATTACAAAAAGAGAATAGATGCTTCAAGTATAGAACTTTTTCAAGTGTCAAGCATTAATGAAATCTGGTAATTCCACCCCATCAACATTGATGAGCTGATATGAGTTAAGGGGTAGTGCTTCTTTGACGATGTAGGGACCTTCCCAATTTGGCGACCATTTGCCGCCGGGACAATGCTTGAGATAAGCTGTAGATCTGAGTACTAGATCATTGACTCAGAATCTTCTTTCAATGACATATTTCACATATTGTCTAGCTATTCTTTGGCGATAGGATTGGGCGTGCTCTGCTGCCTTTAGCCTTCTCTCGTCGAGCAAACCGAGTTGTACCAATCATTGCTGTTGGTATTGATCAAGAGGTAATTCTAGAAGTGATGCAAATTTCAAAGCAGACTTCTGAAAATATAGAGGTAGTACTACTTTAGTTCCATAGACTAGTTTTGATGGAGTAGCATTTGTTGGAGTGCGAATGGTGGTCCGGTAGGCCCATAGTGCATCGTGGATCTTCTCATGCCACTCACGGCCCGTTTCTACAGTTTGCTCCAAGATACAAATTAAGATCTTGTTGGTAGCTTCTGCTTGACCATTCCCTTGAGGATAGTATGAAGCGGAGAAATGATGATGGATTTTGAACTTTGAGTAGAATGTTTTCATTCTTGAAATGACTTCCATTATTCGACATGATATCATGCGGTATGCCGAACCAACAAAGGATGCTCTTGTGGATGAATGAGACCACATGTCGACCTTCTACTATGCGGAGAGTGATAGCTTCTACCCACTTGGTGAAATATTCTGTTGCGGCAAAGAAGTATTTATGGCCATTTGAAGCAGAAGGAGTGATGGGACCTACAACATCAAAGACCCACATAGAAAACAGCCATGGAGAGACCAATGATGTCTTCTTTATAATCGTTGTAATTTTGAAAAGATTTTTATATGAAAAACATGTGAAAACCAGACATCAAATAATAAAAACCGGTTCTCACTAGTGGATGAGACCGGGTCGAACTCAGGGAACAGGAATATTTCGTATTCAAGCACACAATTCTAAACTATTCTTTATTGCCGAATTATTGAAATGTAAAAATGTTCAAGAAATGTAAAATCAACTAACTATTACAACAAATGAATACCCTTCGCAGAGGGCGTAAAGTGCAATATTTACAAACCCAATTAAATTCCTAATTCTAAAAATAAAAGCAAAAAGAAGCTTTATTCTTCGGGCTTCGTGTCACGTAATCGCTTCCGCTCCAGTCTTGTGCAATCCTGCAGAAAGCAAATGGACACGAGCAGTACCAGAGATAGAAATAGACTATACTAAACTAGATAAATGCTAAAAAAAATGCGAATCAACTTATGCAAGAAATCTAAATGACAAAATAAAATTGATTTCTAATTAAATCTAACTAACTACTTACTAATTACAAACTAAGTATAAATGCTAATTATCTTGCTTAACTAACAACTAACTCAATAAACTGATGGCGAACAGGAAAGTAAACTAATTACTAAAACAGAACATGAAATCAATAAAGTAAAAACAAAGAAAAATGCTTGAACAAAAAAACAGGAAATCTACTTAAAACAACTAAAAAATTATACGAAATAAAGGAAAAAAAACAGAAACTGGAATGATTAAAAACAAACACAGGAAAATGAATTGAAAACAAATATAGAAAATGAAATGTAAAACAGAAATCGGAGGTTGCAAAACAGAAAATTACAAAATACAGGACATAGAATTTTACTAAAAAAAAACACAAAAATTCAACAAGATGAGAAGGAAATGAATGCAAAGAATGGAAAATGAATGTAAAAAGAAGAAATGAATTAATTGAAAAACAGAAAATAAAGAAATCCAAACCAAGAAGATCTCGTAGATTGAAATAAGGCAGTCAAAAGAAATTAAGAACAAAAATTTTTAGTAAATGAAAACAACAATTCAGGTAGATGTTCAATGTATTTCAAACTGATAATTCAAGCATATATTCAATTGGATTCATCCACATTCATTTAATCAATCCACTTCCACAGGAATTAGATACTTGATTTATCAGAAGCAGACATTGGATTGCCGGATTTCAACCATTTAATCCATAATTCAAACAATCGATCACTGAATTTTATCCGGTTAATCTGCTGTATTGTGAATAAAAAATAAAGCATATCAATCTTTGTTATTCATATGAACAACAAATTTTTTTCTCTGCTGGACCGTTGCAGAGTATTTCACGGCAAAGCAAAAAAAAAAAAATTTCGGCAATAAGGAGAAATTCCGGCGATTGAATAGTGAATCGTGACAGAAGATCACTATTCAGCAACGTATACAAATCATTCCAGCATCTAATCGCCGGAAAACTACCTCTTGCCGGAAAACTGACAATAAACCAGAGGTTTGCTAATAACTGCCATAAATTTCAGGAAAAAAACATTTGCTGGATATTCTTTTGATCGATCCAGATGATCGATGCTTCTTTATCAACATTTATTTATCGATTAAGATAATCGATATACAGAAATGATCCCAGCAGATCCAAATCACGATTTTTTTCCACAAATTGCTGCAAGTATTTATTAAAATATTCATCAGAACAAATATTCTGGCAGATCCTTGTCTATTGCAGGAATTCCTTTGCAGATATGTTTTCTTTCTTTTATTTTTTTTATTTTCCATATTAAAATTCAAACATTAGATTGAAATTCAGAAAGAAGAAGAAGAAGAAGAAGAAGAAGAAGAAGAAGTTACAGAACAACTCACCGTGACTTGAAAGGGGTTAGAAGAGATCGGACTCCTTCCATACGCTGCCACCGGAATGAGAAAAACCTCCACCTGAAAAGAAAAGAGAGAAACAGGGAGAAGGAGAAGAAGGAGATAAGAAGAGCTGGAGGGGAAAGGTTAGGAGAGAGGGAGAAGGCGTACAGAGGAAGACCCTTTTGAAAATTCCCCTTCGTGGGTTTTTAAAGAGCAAACCGGTTTGTTAAACCGGTTTGTTATTATTTTTTCAAAAATTAAAAGAAAAGCTACAAGAAAAAATTATTTGCTAAAAAACTCATTTGATTTAAAAATATAACTACTCTACTATTTTTATAACTATTTATATTTAATTAATTTTTTTTTCTTTTCTATAAGGAAGACTAAAACAATTTTAGTAACAATATCAAAATGTATACTAAATTGCAAAAGAAAGTTATTTTTCTCTATTTTCTCTATTTTTTATTTTTTTATTAAAATGCTCTATCCTAGCATATGAATGGGTTTTTTAATTAATTTTAATATAAAATCATGCATGTTTTTATGTAAAATGTACCTAAAATCTATGCATGATCAAATACCCCCATGCTTATGTTTTGCTGGTCCTCGAGCAAACTAGACAAATGCACGAAATCAAACTATCAACTAACTCACTTTCGTAGGAATCACGATTGCATTTAGCTCATGCAACAAGCCCTTTCAACCCCTGGGTTACCCCAGTGGACGAGTAAGGTCTCGTGAGGGTTTGCAGTGATGCTACCCACAAACATCTCTGTCATGTATGCAAAATATTACACATCCTCATAAGCAGTAGGTAATTAAAGACTTTGTTTTCACAAATATTTCGTGTTACAAAAAAATCAAGACATAATTAGAGTCTTTTATATACCACCACAGAAAAAGAATTTCTTTCACTTTTCTAAATATCACAATTATTTATGTTTTATTCTTAGAAAATCCAATAAAAACAAGTTATCATTTACTTATCCTCACTCATATGTTTTCTGCACAGGTTTTCTCAATCACTTCTAAGCACTGAACTTTTATTTCTTTTTAAGCTCTTTTCTCTCTTTTTTTTTTCATTTTTCATGTTTTTTCTTTTTGCACACTTATTCTTCTCTTATAGCTTGCGTGTGGTCTGCTTTTATGCCTTGTGCAATGTCAATATCTTCTATACTTTTTCAATGCATACCAAAAGATATCAACTAAGACATAAAAGTGACTTCCTTCATTCACCTTTATAACGTGAGAGTCAAACATTTCAACTTGTATATGTTCTCAGTTACTTAGGATCACGAAGTTTTCCACTCTCCTTTTCGAAAATGGAATTAAAAGTTTCAACTTACATCTAAGTTCCATCTACTAAGGATTGTGGAATTATCCAAACAACCAAACGCATGCTATTTTTTTTCACTTTTTGAGCTCATTTTTACGCTTTTGTTCATTTGCTTAGTTTTTCAAAAATAAAACTGTGCATATTCATATTTAAGATTCAAAATAAATTCTAACATGTATCTATCATCATTTCTTTGAAATCCGCATAAACAACCATAATTTTTAGATCTATGTCAGAAATTTTTTTCGTGGGGCTTAAAAATCCTCTAAAAACATCAGATTTGAAATAACATTCATATAAGTTTAAACTCTTTCTTTAAAAATCTACTTTTCATGAGAGATGTGTAAACATGTGCAAGAACGTAAACAGAAATATCAAGGTGTGCAAACTACACCCTCCCCCATGCTTGAATGACACTGTCCCAGTGGCACTCCCCCATGCTTATATGAAACTACGTGAATGGACATGAGAGAAAATAAATGAGGGAAAAGAGTAGAATAACCTGACATGAATTAAAAATATACGTTCTATGAATGTAATGAATGCAATATATACATGACAAAACATGAAAAATCATGAATGAAACAAAAAGAACATGAAAAACTCATGAAAAAGTACAAGCAAAATAAAATCTATCAATTCTAAGCAAATCTAATAATATACAAGATATGGGTTGCCTCCCATAAAGCGCTAAATTTCACGTCCCCAGCCAGACGGATCCCTGGAAAAACCTTCATCGTCCATGAGATCAATGGACATGAAGTCAGGCTCAACCGGGCTCTATGTAGAAAAGAGTGTCATCTGTGACACTACGCACTGTGTTTCCATCCCGTCTACCTCTAACTTTAGGATCATAACTCTCTCGACATGAAGAACAGAGATTAGTCTCATCTGAGAGACTGTTCAAAAAATGAGAGTCTAGGACCGACCGAGTATCAATGAATGCAACTTCCGACAAGTGGTGAATATGATCAGGCTTGACTTGGTGAAGCACCTTCTGCATTTGCACCTCTTGCTTACTAAAAACAATCGGTGATCCTAAAAGCTGAGAAAATGGGGCTTTATGTGAAGACTGTAATAACTGAGAGCCTTGCCCCTTCTGCTGAGGTATAATGGAAATCGACTCGTCAGTAGAAATGATATGGGGCTCATGAGTCGATTCCCGAGTGGGGAGACACACCTTCCCGCTCTGAAGGGATGTAACAGATTCGACTTGCGCATAATGTAAAGCATTGGGTTGCAAGTCAAATGACATGGAATCCTCTCCCTTTGAGACAACAGACTGACTATACAGGTTCCCCTTGCTTTGTCTACTCAATGTCTGAGCTAACTGTCCCATTTGAGTCTCTAGCTTGGCTATTGACTGCGTATGGGAACAAAGAGTGGCCTTGATATCAGAAAAGGCTTCTAACATCTTCTCTTGAAATGATGAACTTGGAATGGGCTCTTGAGGAGAAGGTAGACAATACTGGGGATGAACCTGTAGAAATATAGGATGCGAGTAACCTTGTCAAGGATTACTGGGTCTATACTGTGTCTGGGAGGGCTGATGGGATGGGGAAATAAACTAGTTTCGCTAACCTGGGTTATATGAGGATGTAAATGAATCAGGCATGAGTTTAGCGAGACCTTGGGCAACATTCACCTGCTCCTGAACGAATTCAGGATATAATGGTGCTGCCGGACAATCCACAACACAGTGTGCAGGGCTAGCACATAGCTTGCACACTCTTTCTACTAGATTTCTCGAGGAATTGGCTTGGAATTGATCTAACTTCCTAGTCAACTGGTCAACCTTGGTACGTAATTCTAACTCGGACCCAACTTTGGAAATCCCAACTTTCCTAGGACCACTAGACAGAGATGTAGTCCTATCGAGCCGTGAAGACAAGGTATGATGCATCGTATTTTCACTCAAAGTCTCGAATAGAGACCATGCCTCGTCCTCACTCTTGAGCATAAAAGTGCCCCCACAAGACGAATCAACCATTTGACGATGCTTCTTAGTAAGCCCGTCATAGAAATACTGCACCAACTGCCAACGAGGCACCTGGTGATGGGGACACTTACAGAGAAGATCTTTCAATCTCTCCCAAGACTCGTGAAACTGTTCTCCCTCAATCTGCGAGAAACTGATTATGGCTTTACGAAACTGCTTCGTCTTACCAATTGGGAAGTACTTTTTAAGGAATTCGCACTGCATTCCTTCCCAAGTGGTAATTTGAACCGTATCGAGAGATTTTAGCCAATGCTTAGCTTTATCTTTGAGAGAGAACAGAAACAACGTCAACCTCAATGCATCATCTCCAAAGTTGTTGATCCACGCTGTCAAGCAAATCTCCAAAAAATCATCAATATGACTATATGGGTCTTCGTTGCTAAGGCCATGAAAGGATGGTAGCATTTGAATGATACTGGCCTTTATTTCAAATTGTTTGGCTCCTACATCAGGTCTCGTGATGCAGGAGGTGGGAGTGTATATGGTGGGCATGAAGTACTCCTTAAGGGTATGGAACAACGACCGATTTTTGGCCATGGTGATAGGATGAGGAGTTCTCCTAACAAGAAACTCTGGACTCAATTAGCTCGGGTCGAATGATCGTTGCCTGTGCATACACCTTAAAGTAGACCGGTGTAGCACCCGTCCTAATTTTGGGTTTTCTACCTAACTAACGCACTAAGCGGCCAAACCACGCAAACCACAAAGCGAGTGAACTAAAAACAACAAAAACTAAACAAACACCACGCAGTTACACATAACAGAGATTATGCAAAAGAAATATGAAATATATGTGTACGGTACCAATCGTACACAGTCACCTCTAAGGGGGTCCTAGTAGGTGGGCTGTGCAGAAAAGTAAGCTCGTCTCTAAGATATGCACATACGTGGTTCTAAACCTAAATGCAACACAAACCCTAGGCAATAAAGTGAATACTAATATTACGCCGTTCCCTGGCAACGACGCCAAAAATTTGATGTATTCTTTATAATCGTTGTAATTTTGAAAAGATTTTTATATGAAAAACATGTGAAAACTAGACATCAAATAATAAAAACCGGGTCGAACTCAGGGAACAGGAATATTTCGTATTCAAGCACACAATTCTAAACTATTCTTTATTGCCGAATTATTGAAATGTAAAAATGTTCAAGAAATGTAAAATCAACAAACTATTACAACAAATGAATACCCTTCGCAGAGGGCGTAAAGTGCAATATTTACAAACCCAATTAAATTCCTAATTCTAAAAATAAAAGCAAAAAGAAGCTTTATTGTTCGGGCTTCGTGTCACGTAATCGCTTCCGCTCCAGTCTTGTGCAATCCTGCACAAAGCAAATGGACACGAGCAGTACCAGAGATAGAAATAGACTATACTAAACTAGATAAATGCTAAAAAAAATGCGAATCAACTTATGCAAGAAATCTAAATGACAAAATAAAATTGATTTCTAATTAAATCTAACTAACTACTTACTAATTACAAACTAAGTATAAATGCTAATTATCTTGCTTAACTAACAACTAACTCAATAAACTGATGGCGAACAGGAAAGTAAACTAATTACTAAAACAGAACATGAAATCAATAAAGTAAAAACAAAGAAAAATGCTTGAACAAAAAAACAGGAAATCTACTTAAAACAACTAAAACATTATACGAAATAAAGGAAAAAAAACAGAAACTGGAATGATTAAAAACAAACACAGGAAAATGAATTGAAAACAAATATAGAAAATGAAATGTAAAACAGAAATCGGAGGTTGCAAAACAGAAAATTACAAAATACAGGACATAGAATTTTACTAAAAAAAAACACAAAAATTCAACAAGATGAGAAGGAAATGAATGCAAAGAATGGAAAATGAATGTAAAAAGAAGAAATGAATTAATTGAAAAACAGAAAATAAAGAAATCCAAACCAAGAAGATCTCGTAGATTGAAATAAGGCAGTCAAAAGAAATTAAGAACAAAAATTTTTAGTAAATGAAAACAACAATTCAGGTAGATGTTCAATGTATTTCAAACTGATAATTCAAGCATATATTCAATTGGATTCATCCACATTCATTTAATCAATCCACTTCCACAGGAATTAGATACTTGATTTATCAGAAGCAGACATTGGATTGCCGGATTTCAACCATTTAATCCATAATTCAAACAATCGATCACTGAATTTTATCCGGTTAATCTGCTGTATTGTGAATAAAAAATAAAGCATATCAATCTTTGTTATTCATATGAACAACAAAATTTTTTCTCTGCTGGACCGTTGCAGAGTATTTCACGGCAAAGCAAAAAAAAAAAATTCCGGCAATAAGGAGAAATTCCGGCGATTGAATAGTGAATCGTGACAGAAGATCACTATTCAGCAACGTATACAAATCATTCCAGCATCTAATCGCCGGAAAACTACCTCTTGCCGGAAAACTGACAATAAACCAGAGGTTTGCTAATAACTGCCATAAATTTCAGGAAAAAAACATTTGCTGGATATTCTTTTGATCGATCCAGATGATCGATGCTTCTTTATCAACATTTATTTATCGATTAAGATAATCGATATACAGAAATGATCCCAGCAGATCCAAATCACGATTTTTTTCCACAAATTGCTGCAAGTATTTATTAAAATATTCATCAGAACAAATATTCTGGCAGATCCTTGTCTATTGCAGGAATTCCTTTGCAGATATGTTTTCTTTCTTTTATTTTTTTTATTTTCCATATTAAAATTCAAACATTAGATTGAAATTCAGAAAGAAGAAGAAGAAGAAGAAGAAGAAGAAGAAGAAGAAGAAGAAGAAGAAGAAGTTACAGAACAACTCACCGTGACTTGAAAGGGGTTAGAAGAGATCGGACTCCTTCCATACGCTGCCACCGGAATGAGAAAAACCTCCACCTGAAAAGAAAAGAGAGAAACAGGGAGAAGGAGAAGAAGGAGATAAGAAGAGCTGGAGGGGAAAGGTTAGGAGAGAGGGAGAAGGCGTACAGAGGAAGACCCTTTTGAAAATTCCCCTTCGTGGGTTTTTAAAGAGCAAACCGGTTTGTTAAACCGGTTTGTTATTATTTTTTCAAAAATTAAAAGAAAAGCTACAAGAAAAAATTATTTGCTAAAAAACTCATTTGATTTAAAAATATAACTACTCTACTATTTTTATAACTATTTATATTTAATTAATTTTTTTTTCTTTTCTATAAGGAAGACTAAAACAATTTTAGTAACAATATCAAAATGTATACTAAATTGCAAAAGAAAGTTATTTTTCTCTATTTTCTCTATTTTTTATTTTTTTATTAAAATGCTCTATCCTAGCATATGAATGGGTTTTTTAATTAATTTTAATATAAAATCATGCATGTTTTTATGTAAAATGTACCTAAAATCTATGCATGATCAAATACCCCCATGCTTATGTTTTGCTGGTCCTCGAGCAAACTAGACAAATGCACGAAATCAAACTATCAACTAACTCACTTTCGTAGGAATCACGATTGCATTTAGCTCATGCAACAAGCCCTTTCAACCCCTGGGTTACCCCAGTGGACGAGTAAGGTCTCGTGAGGGTTTGCAGTGATGCTACCCACAAACATCTCTGTCATGTATGCAAAATATTACACATCCTCATAAGCAGTAGGTAATTAAAGACTTTGTTTTCACAAATATTTCGTGTTACAAAAAAATCAAGACATAATTAGAGTCTTTTATATACCACCACAGAAAAAGAATTTCTTTCACTTTTCTAAATATCACAATTATTTATGTTTTATTCTTAGAAAATCCAATAAAAACAAGTTATCATTTACTTATCCTCACTCATATGTTTTCTGCACAGGTTTTCTCAATCACTTCTAAGCACTGAACTTTTATTTCTTTTTAAGCTCTTTTCTCTCTTTTTTTTTTCATTTTTCATGTTTTTTCTTTTTGCACACTTATTCTTCTCTTATAGCTTGCGTGTGGTCTGCTTTTATGCCTTGTGCAATGTCAATATCTTCTATACTTTTTCAATGCATACCAAAAGATATCAACTAAGACATAAAAGTGACTTCCTTCATTCACCTTTATAACGTGAGAGTCAAACATTTCAACTTGTATATGTTCTCAGTTACTTAGGATCACGAAGTTTTCCACTCTCCTTTTCGAAAATGGAATTAAAAGTTTCAACTTACATCTAAGTTCCATCTACTAAGGATTGTGGAATTATCCAAACAACCAAACGCATGCTATTTTTTTTCACTTTTTGAGCTCATTTTTACGCTTTTGTTCATTTGCTTAGTTTTTCAAAAATAAAACTGTGCATATTCATATTTAAGATTCAAAATAAATTCTAACATGTATCTATCATCATTTCTTTGAAATCCGCATAAACAACCATAATTTTTAGATCTATGTCAGAAATTTTTTTCGTGGGGCTTAAAAATCCTCTAAAAACATCAGATTTGAAATAACATTCATATAAGTTTAAACTCTTTCTTTAAAAATCTACTTTTCATGAGAGATGTGTAAACATGTGCAAGAACGTAAACAGAAATATCAAGGTGTGCAAACTACACCCTCCCCCATGCTTGAATGACACTGTCCCAGTGGCACTCCCCCATGCTTATATGAAACTACGTGAATGGACATGAGAGAAAATAAATGAGGGAAAAGAGTAGAATAACCTGACATGAATTAAAAATATACGTTCTATGAATGTAATGAATGCAATATATACATGACAAAACATGAAAAATCATGAATGAAACAAAAAGAACATGAAAAACTCATGAAAAAGTACAAGCAAAATAAAATCTATCAATTCTAAGCAAATCTAATAATATACAAGATATGGGTTGCCTCCCATAAAGCGCTAAATTTCACGTCCCCAGCCAGACGGATCCCTGGAAAAACCTTCATCGTCCATGAGATCAATGGACATGAAGTCAGGCTCAACCGGGCTCTATGTAGAAAAGAGTGTCATCTGTGACACTACGCACTGTGTTTCCATCCCGTCTACCTCTAACTTTAGGATCATAACTCTCTCGACATGAAGAACAGAGATTAGTCTCATCTGAGAGACTGTTCAAAAAATGAGAGTCTAGGACCGACCGAGTATCAATGAATGCAACTTCCGACAAGTGGTGAATATGATCAGGCTTGACTTGGTGAAGCACCTTCTGCATTTGCACCTCTTGCTTACTAAAAACAATCGGTGATCCTAAAAGCTGAGAAAATGGGGCTTTATGTGAAGACTGTAATAACTGAGAGCCTTGCCCCTTCTGCTGAGGTATAATGGAAATCGACTCGTCAGTAGAAATGATATGGGGCTCATGAGTCGATTCCCGAGTGGGGAGACACACCTTCCCGCTCTGAAGGGATGTAACAGATTCGACTTGCGCATAATGTAAAGCATTGGGTTGCAAGTCAAATGACATGGAATCCTCTCCCTTTGAGACAACAGACTGACTATACAGGTTCCCCTTGCTTTGTCTACTCAATGTCTGAGCTAACTGTCCCATTTGAGTCTCTAGCTTGGCTATTGACTGCGTATGGGAACAAAGAGTGGCCTTGATATCAGAAAAGGCTTCTAACATCTTCTCTTGAAATGATGAACTTGGAATGGGCTCTTGAGGAGAAGGTAGACAATACTGGGGATGAACCTGTAGAAATATAGGATGCGAGTAACCTTGTCAAGGATTACTGGGTCTATACTGTGTCTGGGAGGGCTGATGGGATGGGGAAATAAACTAGTTTCGCTAACCTGGGTTATATGAGGATGTAAATGAATCAGGCATGAGTTTAGCGAGACCTTGGGCAACATTCACCTGCTCCTGAACGAATTCAGGATATAATGGTGCTGCCGGACAATCCACAACACAGTGTGCAGGGCTAGCACATAGCTTGCACACTCTTTCTACTAGATTTCTCGAGGAATTGGCTTGGAATTGATCTAACTTCCTAGTCAACTGGTCAACCTTGGTACGTAATTCTAACTCGGACCCAACTTTGGAAATCCCAACTTTCCTAGGACCACTAGACAGAGATGTAGTCCTATCGAGCCGTGAAGACAAGGTATGATGCATCGTATTTTCACTCAAAGTCTCGAATAGAGACCATGCCTCGTCCTCACTCTTGAGCATAAAAGTGCCCCCACAAGACGAATCAACCATTTGACGATGCTTCTTAGTAAGCCCGTCATAGAAATACTGCACCAACTGCCAACGAGGCACCTGGTGATGGGGACACTTACAGAGAAGATCTTTCAATCTCTCCCAAGACTCGTGAAACTGTTCTCCCTCAATCTGCGAGAAACTGATTATGGCTTTACGAAACTGCTTCGTCTTACCAATTGGGAAGTACTTTTTAAGGAATTCGCACTGCATTCCTTCCCAAGTGGTAATTTGAACCGTATCGAGAGATTTTAGCCAATGCTTAGCTTTATCTTTGAGAGAGAACAGAAACAACGTCAACCTCAATGCATCATCTCCAAAGTTGTTGATCCACGCTGTCAAGCAAATCTCCAAAAAATCATCAATATGACTATATGGGTCTTCGTTGCTAAGGCCATGAAAGGATGGTAGCATTTGAATGATACTGGCCTTTATTTCAAATTGTTTGGCTCCTACATCAGGTCTCGTGATGCAGGAGGTGGGAGTGTATATGGTGGGCATGAAGTACTCCTTAAGGGTATGGAACAACGACCGATTTTTGGCCATGGTGATAGGATGAGGAGTTCTCCTAACAAGAAACTCTGGACTCAATTAGCTCGGGTCGAATGATCGTTGCCTGTGCATACACCTTAAAGTAGACCGGTGTAGCACCCGTCCTAATTTGGGGTTTTCTACCTAACTAACGCACTAAGCGGCCAAACCACGCAAACCACAAAGCGAGTGAACTAAAAACAACAAAAACTAAACAAACACCACGCAGTTACACATAACAGAGATTATGCAAAAGAAATATGAAATATATGTGTACGGTACCAATCGTACACAGTCACCTCTAAGGGGGTCCTAGTAGGTGGGCTGTGCAGAAAAGTAAGCTCGTCTCTAAGATATGCACATACGTGGTTCTAAACCTAAATGCAACACAAACCCTAGGCAATAAAGTGAATACTAATATTACGCCGTTCCCTGGCAACGACGCCAAAAATTTGATGTATTCTTTATAATCGTTGTAATTTTGAAAAGATTTTTATATGAAAAACATGTGAAAACTAGACATCAAATAATAAAAACCGGGTCGAACTCAGGGAACAGGAATATTTCGTATTCAAGCACACAATTCTAAACTATTCTTTATTGCCGAATTATTGAAATGTAAAAATGTTCAAGAAATGTAAAATCAACAAACTATTACAACAAATGAATACCCTTCGCAGAGGGCGTAAAGTGCAATATTTACAAACCCAATTAAATTCCTAATTCTAAAAATAAAAGCAAAAAGAAGCTTTATTCTTCGGGCTTCGTGTCACGTAATCGCTTCCGCTCCAGTCTTGTGCAATCCTGCACAAAGCAAATGGACACGAGCAGTACCAGAGATAGAAATAGACTATACTAAACTAGATAAATGCTAAAAAAAATGCGAATCAACTTATGCAAGAAATCTAAATGACAAAATAAAATTGATTTCTAATTAAATCTAACTAACTACTTACTAATTACAAACTAAGTATAAATGCTAATTATCTTGCTTAACTAACAACTAACTCAATAAACTGATGGCGAACAGGAAAGTAAACTAATTACTAAAACAGAACATGAAATCAATAAAGTAAAAACAAAGAAAAATGCTTGAACAAAAAAACAGGAAATCTACTTAAAACAACTAAAAAATTATACGAAATAAAGGAAAAAAAACAGAAACTGGAATGATTAAAAACAAACACAGGAAAATGAATTGAAAACAAATATAGAAAATGAAATGTAAAACAGAAATCGGAGGTTGCAAAACAGAAAATTACAAAATACAGGACATAGAATTTTACTAAAAAAAAACACAAAAATTCAACAAGATGAGAAGGAAATGAATGCAAAGAATGGAAAATGAATGTAAAAAGAAGAAATGAATTAATTGAAAAACAGAAAATAAAGAAATCCAAACCAAGAAGATCTCGTAGATTGAAATAAGGCAGTCAAAAGAAATTAAGAACAAAAATTTTTAGTAAATGAAAACAACAATTCAGGTAGATGTTCAATGTATTTCAAACTGATAATTCAAGCATATATTCAATTGGATTCATCCACATTCATTTAATCAATCCACTTCCACAGGAATTAGATACTTGATTTATCAGAAGCAGACATTGGATTGCCGGATTTCAACCATTTAATCCATAATTCAAACAATCGATCACTGAATTTTATCCGGTTAATCTGTTGTATTGTGAATAAAAAATAAAGCATATCAATCTTTGTTATTCATATGAACAACAAATTTTTTTCTCTGCTGGACCGTTGCAGAGTATTTCACGGCAAAGCAAAAAAAAAAAAATTCCGGCAATAAGGAGAAATTCCGGCGATTGAATAGTGAATCGTGACAGAAGATCACTATTCAGCAACGTATACAAATCATTCCAGCATCTAATCGCCGGAAAACTACCTCTTGCCGGAAAACTGACAATAAACCAGAGGTTTGCTAATAACTGCCATAAATTTCAGGAAAAAAACATTTGCTGGATATTCTTTTGATCGATCCAGATGATCGATGCTTCTTTATCAACATTTATTTATCGATTAAGATAATCGATATACAGAAATGATCCCAGCAGATCCAAATCACGATTTTTTTCCACAAATTGCTGCAAGTATTTATTAAAATATTCATCAGAACAAATATTCTGGCAGATCCTTGTCTATTGCAGGAATTCCTTTGCAGATATGTTTTCTTTCTTTTATTTTTTTTATTTTCCATATTAAAATTCAAACATTAGATTGAAATTCAGAAAGAAGAAGAAGAAGAAGAAGAAGAAGAAGAAGAAGAAGAAGAAGAAGAAGTTACAGAACAACTCACCGTGACTTGAAAGGGGTTAGAAGAGATCGGACTCCTTCCATACGCTGCCACCGGAATGAGAAAAACCTCCACCTGAAAAGAAAAGAGAGAAACAGGGAGAAGGAGAAGAAGGAGATAAGAAGAGCTGGAGGGGAAAGGTTAGGAGAGAGGGAGAAGGCGTACAGAGGAAGACCCTTTTGAAAATTCCCCTTCGTGGGTTTTTAAAGAGCAAACCGGTTTGTTAAACCGGTTTGTTATTATTTTTTCAAAAATTAAAAGAAAAGCTACAAGAAAAAATTATTTGCTAAAAAACTCATTTGATTTAAAAATATAACTACTCTACTATTTTTATAACTATTTATATTTAATTAATTTTTTTTTCTTTTCTATAAGGAAGACTAAAACAATTTTAGTAACAATATCAAAATGTATACTAAATTGCAAAAGAAAGTTATTTTTCTCTATTTTCTCTATTTTTTATTTTTTTATTAAAATGCTCTATCCTAGCATATGAATGGGTTTTTTAATTAATTTTAATATAAAATCATGCATGTTTTTATGTAAAATGTACCTAAAATCTATGCATGATCAAATACCCCCATGCTTATGTTTTGCTGGTCCTCGAGCAAACTAGACAAATGCACGAAATCAAACTATCAACTAACTCACTTTCGTAGGAATCACGATTGCATTTAGCTCATGCAACAAGCCCTTTCAACCCCTGGGTTACCCCAGTGGACGAGTAAAGTCTCGTGAGGGTTTGCAGTGATGCTACCCACAAACATCTCTGTCATGTATGCAAAATATTACACATCCTCATAAGCAGTAGGTAATTAAAGACTTTGTTTTCACAAATATTTCGTGTTACAAAAAAATCAAGACATAATTAGAGTCTTTTATATACCACCACAGAAAAAGAATTTCTTTCACTTTTCTAAATATCACAATTATTTATGTTTTATTCTTAGAAAATCCAATAAAAACAAGTTATCATTTACTTATCCTCACTCATATGTTTTCTGCACAGGTTTTCTCAATCACTTCTAAGCACTGAACTTTTATTTCTTTTTAAGCTCTTTTCTCTCTTTTTTTTTTCATTTTTCATGTTTTTTCTTTTTGCACACTTATTCTTCTCTTATAGCTTGCGTGTGGTCTGCTTTTATGCCTTGTGCAATGTCAATATCTTCTATACTTTTTCAATGCATACCAAAAGATATCAACTAAGACATAAAAGTGACTTCCTTCATTCACCTTTATAACGTGAGAGTCAAACATTTCAACTTGTATATGTTCTCAGTTACTTAGGATCACGAAGTTTTCCACTCTCCTTTTCGAAAATGGAATTAAAAGTTTCAACTTACATCTAAGTTCCATCTACTAAGGATTGTGGAATTATCCAAACAACCAAACGCATGCTATTTTTTTTCACTTTTTGAGCTCATTTTTACGCTTTTGTTCATTTGCTTAGTTTTTCAAAAATAAAACTGTGCATATTCATATTTAAGATTCAAAATAAATTCTAACATGTATCTATCATCATTTCTTTGAAATCCGCATAAACAACCATAATTTTTAGATCTATGTCAGAAATTTTTTTCGTGGGGCTTAAAAATCCTCTAAAAACATCAGATTTGAAATAACATTCATATAAGTTTAAACTCTTTCTTTAAAAATCTACTTTTCATGAGAGATGTGTAAACATGTGCAAGAACGTAAACAGAAATATCAAGGTGTGCAAACTACACCCTCCCCCATGCTTGAATGACACTGTCCCAGTGGCACTCCCCCATGCTTATATGAAACTACGTGAATGGACATGAGAGAAAATAAATGAGGGAAAAGAGTAGAATAACCTGACATGAATTAAAAATATACGTTCTATGAATGTAATGAATGCAATATATACATGACAAAACATGAAAAATCATGAATGAAACAAAAAGAACATGAAAAACTCATGAAAAAGTACAAGCAAAATAAAATCTATCAATTCTAAGCAAATCTAATAATATACAAGATATGGGTTGCCTCCCATAAAGCGCTAAATTTCACGTCCCCAGCCAGACGGATCCCTGGAAAAACCTTCATCGTCCATGAGATCAATGGACATGAAGTCAGGCTCAACCGGGCTCTATGTAGAAAAGAGTGTCATCTGTGACACTACGCACTGTGTTTCCATCCCGTCTACCTCTAACTTTAGGATCATAACTCTCTCGACATGAAGAACAGAGATTAGTCTCATCTGAGAGACTGTTCAAAAAATGAGAGTCTAGGACCGACCGAGTATCAATGAATGCAACTTCCGACAAGTGGTGAATATGATCAGGCTTGACTTGGTGAAGCACCTTCTGCATTTGCACCTCTTGCTTACTAAAAACAATCGGTGATCCTAAAAGCTGAGAAAATGGGGCTTTATGTGAAGACTGTAATAACTGAGAGCCTTGCCCCTTCTGCTGAGGTATAATGGAAATCGACTCGTCAGTAGAAATGATATGGGGCTCATGAGTCGATTCCCGAGTGGGGAGACACACCTTCCCGCTCTGAAGGGATGTAACAGATTCGACTTGCGCATAATGTAAAGCATTGGGTTGCAAGTCAAATGACATGGAATCCTCTCCCTTTGAGACAACAGACTGACTATACAGGTTCCCCTTGCTTTGTCTACTCAATGTCTGAGCTAACTGTCCCATTTGAGTCTCTAGCTTGGCTATTGACTGCGTATGGGAACAAAGAGTGGCCTTGATATCAGAAAAGGCTTCTAACATCTTCTCTTGAAATGATGAACTTGGAATGGGCTCTTGAGGAGAAGGTAGACAATACTGGGGATGAACCTGTAGAAATATAGGATGCGAGTAACCTTGTCAAGGATTACTGGGTCTATACTGTGTCTGGGAGGGCTGATGGGATGGGGAAATAAACTAGTTTCGCTAACCTGGGTTATATGAGGATGTAAATGAATCAGGCATGAGTTTAGCGAGACCTTGGGCAACATTCACCTGCTCCTGAACGAATTCAGGATATAATGGTGCTGCCGAACAATCCACAACACAGTGTGCAGGGCTAGCACATAGCTTGCACACTCTTTCTACTAGATTTCTCGAGGAATTGGCTTGGAATTGATCTAACTTCCTAGTCAACTGGTCAACCTTGGTACGTAATTCTAACTCGGACCCAACTTTGGAAATCCCAACTTTCCTAGGACCACTAGACAGAGATGTAGTCCTATCGAGCCGTGAAGACAAGGTATGATGCATCGTATTTTCACTCAAAGTCTCGAATAGAGACCATGCCTCGTCCTCACTCTTGAGCATAAAAGTGCCCCCACAAGACGAATCAACCATTTGACGATGCTTCTTAGTAAGCCCGTCATAGAAATACTGCACCAACTGCCAACGAGGCACCTGGTGATGGGGACACTTACAGAGAAGATCTTTCAATCTCTCCCAAGACTCGTGAAACTGTTCTCCCTCAATCTCCGAGAAACTGATTATAGCTTTACGAAACTGCTTCGTCTTACCAATTGGGAAGTACTTTTTAAGGAATTCGCACTGCATTCCTTCCCAAGTGGTAATTTGAACCGTATCGAGAGATTTTAGCCAATGCTTAGCTTTATCTTTGAGAGAGAACAGAAACAACGTCAACCTCAATGCATCATCTCCAAAGTTGTTGATCCACGCTGTCAAGCAAATCTCCAAAAAATCATCAATATGACTATATGGGTCTTCGTTGCTAAGGCCATGAAAGGATGGTAGCATTTGAATGATACTGGCCTTTATTTCAAATTGTTTGGCTCCTACATCAGGTCTCGTGATGCAGGAGGTGGGAGTGTATATGGTGGGCATGAAGTACTCCTTAAGGGTATGGAACAACGACCGATTTTTGGCCATGGTGATAGGATGAGGAGTTCTCCTAACAAGAAACTCTGGACTCAATTAGCTCGGGTCGAATGATCGTTGCCTGTGCATACACCTTAAAGTAGACCGGTGTAGCACCCGTCCTAATTTTGGGTTTTCTACCTAACTAACGCACTAAGCGGCCAAACCACGCAAACCACAAAGCGAGTGAACTAAAAACAACAAAAACTAAACAAACACCACGCAGTTACACATAACAGAGATTATGCAAAAGAAATATGAAATATATGTGTACGGTACCAATCGTACACAGTCACCTCTAAGGGGGTCCTAGTAGGTGGGCTGTGCAGAAAAGTAAGCTCGTCTCTAAGATATGCACATACGTGGTTCTAAACCTAAATGCAACACAAACCCTAGGCAATAAAGTGAATACTAATATTACGCCGTTCCCTGGCAACGACGCCAAAAATTTGATGTATTCTTTATAATCGTTGTAATTTTGAAAAGATTTTTATATGAAAAACATGTGAAAACTAGACATCAAATAATAAAAACCGGGTCGAACTCAGGGAACAGGAATATTTCGTATTCAAGCACACAATTCTAAACTATTCTTTATTGCCGAATTATTGAAATGTAAAAATGTTCAAGAAATGTAAAATCAACTAACTATTACAACAAATGAATACCCTTCGCAGAGGGCGTAAAGTGCAATATTTACAAACCCAATTAAATTCCTAATTCTAAAAATAAAAGCAAAAAGAAGCTTTATTCTTCGGGCTTCGTGTCACGTAATCGCTTCCGCTCCAGTCTTGTGCAATCCTGCAGAAAGCAAATGGACACGAGCAGTACCAGAGATAGAAATAGACTATACTAAACTAGATAAATGCTAAAAAAAATGCGAATCAACTTATGCAAGAAATCTAAATGACAAAATAAAATTGATTTCTAATTAAATCTAACTAACTACTTACTAATTACAAACTAAGTATAAATGCTAATTATCTTGCTTAACTAACAACTAACTCAATAAACTGATGGCGAACAGGAAAGTAAACTAATTACTAAAACAGAACATGAAATCAATAAAGTAAAAACAAAGAAAAATGCTTGAACAAAAAAACAGGAAATCTACTTAAAACAACTAAAAAATTATACGAAATAAAGGAAAAAAAACAGAAACTGGAATGATTAAAAACAAACACAGGAAAATGAATTGAAAACAAATATAGAAAATGAAATGTAAAACAGAAATCGGAGGTTGCAAAACAGAAAATTACAAAATACAGGACATAGAATTTTACTAAAAAAAAACACAAAAATTCAACAAGATGAGAAGGAAATGAATGCAAAGAATGGAAAATGAATGTAAAAAGAAGAAATGAATTAATTGAAAAACAGAAAATAAAGAAATCCAAACCAAGAAGATCTCGTAGATTGAAATATGGCAGTCAAAAGAAATTAAGAACAAAAATTTTTAGTAAATGAAAACAACAATTCAGGTAGATGTTCAATGTATTTCAAACTGATAATTCAAGCATATATTCAATTGGATTCATCCACATTCATTTAATCAATCCACTTCCACAGGAATTAGATACTTGATTTATCAGAAGCAGACATTGGATTGCCGGATTTCAACCATTTAATCCATAATTCAAACAATCGATCACTGAATTTTATCCGGTTAATCTGTTGTATTGTGAATAAAAAATAAAGCATATCAATCTTTGTTATTCATATGAACAACAAATTTTTTTCTCTGCTGGACCGTTGCAGAGTATTTCACGGCAAAGCAAAAAAAAAAAAATTCCGGCAATAAGGAGAAATTCCGGCGATTGAATAGTGAATCGTGACAGAAGATCACTATTCAGCAACGTATACAAATCATTCCAGCATCTAATCGCCGGAAAACTACCTCTTGCCGGAAAACTGACAATAAACCAGAGGTTTGCTAATAACTGCCATAAATTTCAGGAAAAAAACATTTGCTGGATATTCTTTTGATCGATCCAGATGATCGATGCTTCTTTATCAACATTTATTTATCGATTAAGATAATCGATATACAGAAATGATCCCAGCAGATCCAAATCACGATTTTTTTCCACAAATTGCTGCAAGTATTTATTAAAATATTCATCAGAACAAATATTCTGGCAGATCCTTGTCTATTGCAGGAATTCCTTTGCAGATATGTTTTCTTTCTTTTATTTTTTTTATTTTCCATATTAAAATTCAAACATTAGATTGAAATTCAGAAAGAAGAAGAAGAAGAAGAAGAAGAAGAAGAAGAAGAAGAAGAAGTTACAGAACAACTCACCGTGACTTGAAAGGGGTTAGAAGAGATCGGACTCCTTCCATACGCTGCCACCGGAATGAGAAAAACCTCCACCTGAAAAGAAAAGAGAGAAACAGGGAGAAGGAGAAGAAGGAGATAAGAAGAGCTGGAGGGGAAAGGTTAGGAGAGAGGGAGAAGGCGTACAGAGGAAGACCCTTTTGAAAATTCCCCTTCGTGGGTTTTTAAAGAGCAAACCGGTTTGTTATTATTTTTTCAAAAATTAAAAGAAAAGCTACAAGAAAAAATTATTTGCTAAAAAACTCATTTGATTTAAAAATATAACTACTCTACTATTTTTATAACTATTTATATTTAATTAATTTTTTTTTCTTTTCTATAAGGAAGACTAAAACAATTTTAGTAACAATATCAAAATGTATACTAAATTGCAAAAGAAAGTTATTTTTCTCTATTTTCTCTATTTTTTATTTTTTTATTAAAATGCTCTATCCTAGCATATGAATGGGTTTTTTAATTAATTTTAATATAAAATCATGCATGTTTTTATGTAAAATGTACCTAAAATCTATGCATGATCAAATACCCCCATGCTTATGTTTTGCTGGTCCTCGAGCAAACTAGACAAATGCACGAAATCAAACTATCAACTAACTCACTTTCGTAGGAATCACGATTGCATTTAGCTCATGCAACAAGCCCTTTCAACCCCTGGGTTACCCCAGTGGACGAGTAAGGTCTCGTGAGGGTTTGCAGTGATGCTACCCACAAACATCTCTGTCATGTATGCAAAATATTACACATCCTCATAAGCAGTAGGTAATTAAAGACTTTGTTTTCACAAATATTTCGTGTTACAAAAAAATCAAGACATAATTAGAGTCTTTTATATACCACCACAGAAAAAGAATTTCTTTCACTTTTCTAAATATCACAATTATTTATGTTTTATTCTTAGAAAATCCAATAAAAACAAGTTATCATTTACTTATCCTCACTCATATGTTTTCTGCACAGGTTTTCTCAATCACTTCTAAGCACTGAACTTTTATTTCTTTTTAAGCTCTTTTCTCTCTTTTTTTTTTCATTTTTCATGTTTTTTCTTTTTGCACACTTATTCTTCTCTTATAGCTTGCGTGTGGTCTGCTTTTATGCCTTGTGCAATGTCAATATCTTCTATACTTTTTCAATGCATACCAAAAGATATCAACTAAGACATAAAAGTGACTTCCTTCATTCACCTTTATAACGTGAGAGTCAAACATTTCAACTTGTATATGTTCTCAGTTACTTAGGATCACGAAGTTTTCCACTCTCCTTTTCGAAAATGGAATTAAAAGTTTCAACTTACATCTAAGTTCCATCTACTAAGGATTGTGGAATTATCCAAACAACCAAACGCATGCTATTTTTTTTCACTTTTTGAGCTCATTTTTACGCTTTTGTTCATTTGCTTAGTTTTTCAAAAATAAAACTGTGCATATTCATATTTAAGATTCAAAATAAATTCTAACATGTATCTATCATCATTTCTTTGAAATCCGCATAAACAACCATAATTTTTAGATCTATGTCAGAAATTTTTTTCGTGGGGCTTAAAAATCCTCTAAAAACATCAGATTTGAAATAACATTCATATAAGTTTAAACTCTTTCTTTAAAAATCTACTTTTCATGAGAGATGTGTAAACATGTGCAAGAACGTAAACAGAAATATCAAGGTGTGCAAACTACACCCTCCCCCATGCTTGAATGACACTGTCCCAGTGGCACTCCCCCATGCTTATATGAAACTACGTGAATGGACATGAGAGAAAATAAATGAGGGAAAAGAGTAGAATAACCTGACATGAATTAAAAATATACGTTCTATGAATGTAATGAATGCAATATATACATGACAAAACATGAAAAATCATGAATGAAACAAAAAGAACATGAAAAACTCATGAAAAAGTACAAGCAAAATAAAATCTATCAATTCTAAGCAAATCTAATAATATACAAGATATGGGTTGCCTCCCATAAAGCGCTAAATTTCACGTCCCCAGCCAGACGGATCCCTGGAAAAACCTTCATCGTCCATGAGATCAATGGACATGAAGTCAGGCTCAACCGGGCTCTATGTAGAAAAGAGTGTCATCTGTGACACTACGCACTGTGTTTCCATCCCGTATACCTCTAACTTTAGGATCATAACTCTCTCGACATGAAGAACAGAGATTAGTCTCATCTGAGAGACTGTTCAAAAAATGAGAGTCTAGGACCGACCGAGTATCAATGAATGCAACTTCCGACAAGTGGTGAATATGATCAGGCTTGACTTGGTGAAGCACCTTCTGCATTTGCACCTCTTGCTTACTAAAAACAATCGGTGATCCTAAAAGCTGAGAAAATGGGGCTTTATGTGAAGACTGTAATAACTGAGAGCCTTGCCCCTTCTGCTGAGGTATAATGGAAATCGACTCGTCAGTAGAAATGATATGGGGCTCATGAGTCGATTCCCGAGTGGGGAGACACACCTTCCCGCTCTGAAGGGATGTAACAGATTCGACTTGCGCATAATGTAAAGCATTGGGTTGCAAGTCAAATGACATGGAATCCTCTCCCTTTGAGACAACAGACTGACTATACAGGTTCCCCTTGCTTTGTCTACTCAATGTCTGAGCTAACTGTCCCATTTGAGTCTCTAGCTTGGCTATTGACTGCGTATGGGAACAAAGAGTGGCCTTGATATCAGAAAAGGCTTCTAACATCTTCTCTTGAAATGATGAACTTGGAATGGGCTCTTGAGGAGAAGGTAGACAATACTGGGGATGAACCTGTAGAAATATAGGATGCGAGTAACCTTGTCAAGGATTACTGGGTCTATACTGTGTCTGGGAGGGCTGATGGGATGGGGAAATAAACTAGTTTCGCTAACCTGGGTTATATGAGGATGTAAATGAATCAGGCATGAGTTTAGCGAGACCTTGGGCAACATTCACCTGCTCCTGAACGAATTCAGGATATAATGGTGCTGCCGAACAATCCACAACACAGTGTGCAGGGCTAGCACATAGCTTGCACACTCTTTCTACTAGATTTCTCGAGGAATTGGCTTGGAATTGATCTAACTTCCTAGTCAACTGGTCAACCTTGGTACGTAATTCTAACTCGGACCCAACTTTGGAAATCCCAACTTTCCTAGGACCACTAGACAGAGATGTAGTCCTATCGAGCCGTGAAGACAAGGTATGATGCATCGTATTTTCACTCAAAGTCTCGAATAGAGACCATGCCTCGTCCTCACTCTTGAGCATAAAAGTGCCCCCACAAGACGAATCAACCATTTGACGATGCTTCTTAGTAAGCCCGTCATAGAAATACTGCACCAACTGCCAACGAGGCACCTGGTGATGGGGACACTTACAGAGAAGATCTTTCAATCTCTCCCAAGACTCGTGAAACTGTTCTCCCTCAATCTGCGAGAAACTGATTATGGCTTTACGAAACTGCTTCGTCTTACCAATTGGGAAGTACTTTTTAAGGAATTCGCACTGCATTCCTTCCCAAGTGGTAATTTGAACCGTATCGAGAGATTTTAGCCAATGCTTAGCTTTATCTTTGAGAGAGAACAGAAACAACGTCAACCTCAATGCATCATCTCCAAAGTTGTTGATCCACGCTGTCAAGCAAATCTCCAAAAAATCATCAATATGACTATATGGGTCTTCGTTGCTAAGGCCATGAAAGGATGGTAGCATTTGAATGATACTGGCCTTTATTTCAAATTGTTTGGCTCCTACATCAGGTCTCGTGATGCAGGAGGTGGGAGTGTATATGGTGGGCATGAAGTACTCCTTAAGGGTATGGAACAACGACCGATTTTTGGCCATGGTGATAGGATGAGGAGTTCTCCTAACAAGAAACTCTGGACTCAATTAGCTCGGGTCGAATGATCGTTGCCTGTGCATACACCTTAAAGTAGACCGGTGTAGCACCCGTCCTAATTTTGGGTTTTCTACCTAACTAACGCACTAAGCGGCCAAACCACGCAAACCACAAAGCGAGTGAACTAAAAACAACAAAAACTAAACAAACACCACGCAGTTACACATAACAGAGATTATGCAAAAGAAATATGAAATATATGTGTACGGTACCAATCGTACACAGTCACCTCTAAGGGGGTCCTAGTAGGTGGGCTGTGCAGAAAAGTAAGCTCGTCTCTAAGATATGCACATACGTGGTTCTAAACCTAAATGCAACACAAACCCTAGGCAATAAAGTGAATACTAATATTACGCCGTTCCCTGGCAACGACGCCAAAAATTTGATGTATTCTTTATAATCGTTTTAATTTTGAAAAGATTTTTATATGAAAAACATGTGAAAACTAGACATCAAATAATAAAAACCGGGTCGAACTCAGGGAACAGGAATATTTCGTATTCAAGCACACAATTCTAAACTATTCTTTATTGCCGAATTATTGAAATGTAAAAATGTTCAAGAAATGTAAAATCAACTAACTATTACAACAAATGAATACCCTTCGCAGAGGGCGTAAAGTGCAATATTTACAAACCCAATTAAATTCCTAATTCTAAAAATAAAAGCAAAAAGAAGCTTTATTCTTCGGGCTTCGTGTCACGTAATCGCTTCCGCTCCAGTCTTGTGCAATCCTGCACAAAGCAAATGGACACGAGCAGTACCAGAGATAGAAATAGACTATACTAAACTAGATAAATGCTAAAAAAAATGCGAATCAACTTATGCAAGAAATCTAAATGACAAAATAAAATTGATTTCTAATTAAATCTAACTAACTACTTACTAATTACAAACTAAGTATAAATGCTAATTATCTTGCTTAACTAACAACTAACTCAATAAACTGATGGCGAACAGGAAAGTAAACTAATTACTAAAACAGAACATGAAATCAATAAAGTAAAAACAAAGAAAAATGCTTGAACAAAAAAACAGGAAATCTACTTAAAACAACTAAAAAATTATACGAAATAAAGGAAAAAAAACAGAAACTGGAATGATTAAAAACAAACACAGGAAAATGAATTGAAAACAAATATAGAAAATGAAATGTAAAACAGAAATCGGAGGTTGCAAAACAGAAAATTACAAAATACAGGACATAGAATTTTACTAAAAAAAAACACAAAAATTCAACAAGATGAGAAGGAAATGAATGCAAAGAATGGAAAATGAATGTAAAAAGAAGAAATGAATTAATTGAAAAACAGAAAATAAAGAAATCCAAACCAAGAAGATCTCGTAGATTGAAATAAGGCAGTCAAAAGAAATTAAGAACAAAAATTTTTAGTAAATGAAAACAACAATTCAGGTAGATGTTCAATGTATTTCAAACTGATAATTCAAGCATATATTCAATTGGATTCATCCACATTCATTTAATCAATCCACTTCCACAGGAATTAGATACTTGATTTATCAGAAGCAGACATTGGATTGCCGGATTTCAACCATTTAATCCATAATTCAAACAATCGATCACTGAATTTTATCCGGTTAATCTGTTGTATTGTGAATAAAAAATAAAGCATATCAATCTTTGTTATTCATATGAACAACAAATTTTTTTCTCTGCTGGACCGTTGCAGAGTATTTCACGGCAAAGCAAAAAAAAAAAAATTCCGGCAATAAGGAGAAATTCCGGCGATTGAATAGTGAATCGTGATAGAAGATCACTATTCAGCAACGTATACAAATCATTCCAGCATCTAATCGCCGGAAAACTACCTCTTGCCGGAAAACTGACAATAAACCAGAGGTTTGCTAATAACTGCCATAAATTTCAGGAAAAAAACATTTGCTGGATATTCTTTTGATCGATCCAGATGATCGATGCTTCTTTATCAACATTTATTTATCGATTAAGATAATCGATATACAGAAATGATCCCAGCAGATCCAAATCACGATTTTTTTCCACAAATTGCTGCAAGTATTTATTAAAAGATTCATCAGAACAAATATTCTGGCAGATCCTTGTCTATTGCAGGAATTCCTTTGCAGATATGTTTTCTTTCTTTTATTTTTTTTATTTTCCATATTAAAATTCAAACATTAGATTGAAATTCAGAAAGAAGAAGAAGAAGAAGAAGAAGAAGAAGAAGAAGAAGAAGAAGAAGAAGTTACAGAACAACTCACCGTGACTTGAAAGGGGTTAGAAGAGATCGGACTCCTTCCATACGCTGCCACCGGAATGAGAAAAACCTCCACCTGAAAAGAAAAGAGAGAAACAGGGAGAAGGAGAAGAAGGAGATAAGAAGAGCTGGAGGAGAAAGGTTAGGAGAGAGGGAGAAGGCGTACAGAGGAAGACCCTTTTGAAAATTCCCCTTCGTGGGTTTTTAAAGAGCAAACCGGTTTGTTAAACCGGTTTGTTATTATTTTTTCAAAAATTAAAAGAAAAGCTACAAGAAAAAATTATTTGCTAAAAAACTCATTTGATTTAAAAATATAACTACTCTACTATTTTTATAACTATTTATATTTAATTAATTTTTTTTTCTTTTCTATAAGGAAGACTAAAACAATTTTAGTAACAATATCAAAATGTATACTAAATTGCAAAAGAAAGTTATTTTTCTCTATTTTCTCTATTTTTTATTTTTTTATTAAAATGCTCTATCCTAGCATATGAATGGGTTTTTTAATTAATTTTAATATAAAATCATGCATGTTTTTATGTAAAATGTACCTAAAATCTATGCATGATCAAATACCCCCATGCTTATGTTTTGCTGGTCCTCGAGCAAACTAGACAAATGCACGAAATCAAACTATCAACTAACTCACTTTCGTAGGAATCACGATTGCATTTAGCTCATGCAACAAGCCCTTTCAACCCCTGGGTTACCCCAGTGGACGAGTAAGGTCTCGTGAGGGTTTGCAGTGATGCTACCCACAAACATCTCTGTCATGTATGCAAAATATTACACATCCTCATAAGCAGTAGGTAATTAAAGACTTTGTTTTCACAAATATTTCGTGTTACAAAAAAATCAAGACATAATTAGAGTCTTTTATATACCACCACAGAAAAAGAATTTCTTTCACTTTTCTAAATATCACAATTATTTATGTTTTATTCTTAGAAAATCCAATAAAAACAAGTTATCATTTACTTATCCTCACTCATATGTTTTCTGCACAGGTTTTCTCAATCACTTCTAAGCACTGAACTTTTATTTCTTTTTAAGCTCTTTTCTCTCTTTTTTTTTTCATTTTTCATGTTTTTTCTTTTTGCACACTTATTCTTCTCTTATAGCTTGCGTGTGGTCTGCTTTTATGCCTTGTGCAATGTCAATATCTTCTATACTTTTTCAATGCATACCAAAAGATATCAACTAAGACATAAAAGTGACTTCCTTCATTCACCTTTATAACGTGAGAGTCAAACATTTCAACTTGTATATGTTCTCAGTTACTTAGGATCACGAAGTTTTCCACTCTCCTTTTCGAAAATGGAATTAAAAGTTTCAACTTACATCTAAGTTCCATCTACTAAGGATTGTGGAATTATCCAAACAACCAAACGCATGCTATTTTTTTTCACTTTTTGAGCTCATTTTTACGCTTTTGTTCATTTGCTTAGTTTTTCAAAAATAAAACTGTGCATATTCATATTTAAGATTCAAAATAAATTCTAACATGTATCTATCATCATTTCTTTGAAATCCGCATAAACAACCATAATTTTTAGATCTATGTCAGAAATTTTTTTCGTGGGGCTTAAAAATCCTCTAAAAACATCAGATTTGAAATAACATTCATATAAGTTTAAACTCTTTCTTTAAAAATCTACTTTTCATGAGAGATGTGTAAACATGTGCAAGAACGTAAACAGAAATATCAAGGTGTGCAAACTACACCCTCCCCCATGCTTGAATGACACTGTCCCAGTGGCACTCCCCCATGCTTATATGAAACTACGTGAATGGACATGAGAGAAAATAAATGAGGGAAAAGAGTAGAATAACCTGACATGAATTAAAAATATACGTTCTATGAATGTAATGAATGCAATATATACATGACAAAACATGAAAAATCATGAATGAAACAAAAAGAACATGAAAAACTCATGAAAAAGTACAAGCAAAATAAAATCTATCAATTCTAAGCAAATCTAATAATATACAAGATATGGGTTGCCTCCCATAAAGCGCTAAATTTCACGTCCCCAGCCAGACGGATCCCTGGAAAAACCTTCATCGTCCATGAGATCAATGGACATGAAGTCAGGCTCAACCGGGCTCTATGTAGAAAAGAGTGTCATCTGTGACACTACGCACTGTGTTTCCATCCCGTCTACCTCTAACTTTAGGATCATAACTCTCTCGACATGAAGAACAGAGATTAGTCTCATCTGAGAGACTGTTCAAAAAATGAGAGTCTAGGACCGACCGAGTATCAATGAATGCAACTTCCGACAAGTGGTGAATATGATCAGGCTTGACTTGGTGAAGCACCTTCTGCATTTGCACCTCTTGCTTACTAAAAACAATCGGTGATCCTAAAAGCTGAGAAAATGGGGCTTTATGTGAAGACTGTAATAACTGAGAGCCTTGCCCCTTCTGCTGAGGTATAATGGAAATCGACTCGTCAGTAGAAATGATATGGGGCTCATGAGTCGATTCCCGAGTGGGGAGACACACCTTCCCGCTCTGAAGGGATGTAACAGATTCGACTTGCGCATAATGTAAAGCATTGGGTTGCAAGTCAAATGACATGGAATCCTCTCCCTTTGAGACAACAGACTGACTATACAGGTTCCCCTTGCTTTGTCTACTCAATGTCTGAGCTAACTGTCCCATTTGAGTCTCTAGCTTGGCTATTGACTGCGTATGGGAACAAAGAGTGGCCTTGATATCAGAAAAGGCTTCTAACATCTTCTCTTGAAATGATGAACTTGGAATGGGCTCTTGAGGAGAAGGTAGACAATACTGGGGATGAACCTGTAGAAATATAGGATGCGAGTAACCTTGTCAAGGATTACTGGGTCTATACTGTGTCTGGGAGGGCTGATGGGATGGGGAAATAAACTAGTTTCGCTAACCTGGGTTATATGAGGATGTAAATGAATCAGGCATGAGTTTAGCGAGACCTTGGGCAACATTCACCTGCTCCTGAACGAATTCAGGATATAATGGTGCTGCCGGACAATCCACAACACAGTGTGCAGGGCTAGCACATAGCTTGCACACTCTTTCTACTAGATTTCTCGAGGAATTGGCTTGGAATTGATCTAACTTCCTAGTCAACTGGTCAACCTTGGTACGTAATTCTAACTCGGACCCAACTTTGGAAATCCCAACTTTCCTAGGACCACTAGACAGAGATGTAGTCCTATCGAGCCGTGAAGACAAGGTATGATGCATCGTATTTTCACTCAAAGTCTCGAATAGAGACCATGCCTCGTCCTCACTCTTGAGCATAAAAGTGCCCCCACAAGACGAATCAACCATTTGACGATGCTTCTTAGTAAGCCCGTCATAGAAATACTGCACCAACTGCCAACGAGGCACCTGGTGATGGGGACACTTACAGAGAAGATCTTTCAATCTCTCCCAAGACTCGTGAAACTGTTCTCCCTCAATCTGCGAGAAACTGATTATGGCTTTACGAAACTGCTTCGTCTTACCAATTGGGAAGTACTTTTTAAGGAATTCGCACTGCATTCCTTCCCAAGTGGTAATTTGAACCGTATCGAGAGATTTTAGCCAATGCTTAGCTTTATCTTTGAGAGAGAACAGAAACAACGTCAACCTCAATGCATCATCTCCAAAGTTGTTGATCCACGCTGTCAAGCAAATCTCCAAAAAATCATCAATATGACTATATGGGTCTTCGTTGCTAAGGCCATGAAAGGATGGTAGCATTTGAATGATACTGGCCTTTATTTCAAATTGTTTGGCTCCTACATCAGGTCTCGTGATGCAGGAGGTGGGAGTGTATATGGTGGGCATGAAGTACTCCTTAAGGGTATGGAACAACGACCGATTTTTGGCCATGGTGATAGGATGAGGAGTTCTCCTAACAAGAAACTCTGGACTCAATTAGCTCGGGTCGAATGATCGTTGCCTGTGCATACACCTTAAAGTAGACCGGTGTAGCACCCGTCCTAATTTTGGGTTTTCTACCTAACTAACGCACTAAGCGGCCAAACCACGCAAACCACAAAGCGAGTGAACTAAAAACAACAAAAACTAAACAAACACCACGCAGTTACACATAACAGAGATTATGCAAAAGAAATATGAAATATATGTGTACGGTACCAATCGTACACAGTCACCTCTAAGGGGGTCCTAGTAGGTGGGCTGTGCAGAAAAGTAAGCTCGTCTCTAAGATATGCACATACGTGGTTCTAAACCTAAATGCAACACAAACCCTAGGCAATAAAGTGAATACTAATATTACGCCGTTCCCTGGCAACGACGCCAAAAATTTGATGTATTCTTTATAATCGTTGTAATTTTGAAAAGATTTTTATATGAAAAACATGTGAAAACTAGACATCAAATAATAAAAACCGGGTCGAACTCAGGGAACAGGAATATTTCGTATTCAAGCACACAATTCTAAACTATTCTTTATTGCCGAATTATTGAAATGTAAAAATGTTCAAGAAATGTAAAATCAACTAACTATTACAACAAATGAATACCCTTCGCAGAGGGCGTAAAGTGCAATATTTACAAACCCAATTAAATTCCTAATTCTAAAAATAAAAGCAAAAAGAAGCTTTATTCTTCGGGCTTCGTGTCACGTAATCGCTTCCGCTCCAGTCTTGTGCAATCCTGCAGAAAGCAAATGGACACGAGCAGTACCAGAGATAGAAATAGACTATACTAAACTAGATAAATGCTAAAAAAAATGCGAATCAACTTATGCAAGAAATCTAAATGACAAAATAAAATTGATTTCTAATTAAATCTAACTAACTACTTACTAATTACAAACTAAGTATAAATGCTAATTATCTTGCTTAACTAACAACTAACTCAATAAACTGATGGCGAACAGGAAAGTAAACTAATTACTAAAACAGAACATGAAATCAATAAAGTAAAAACAAAGAAAAATGCTTGAACAAAAAAACAGGAAATCTACTTAAAACAACTAAAAAATTATACGAAATAAAGGAAAAAAAACAGAAACTGGAATGATTAAAAACAAACACAGGAAAATGAATTGAAAACAAATATAGAAAATGAAATGTAAAACAGAAATCGGAGGTTGCAAAACAGAAAATTACAAAATACAGGACATAGAATTTTACTAAAAAAAAACACAAAAATTCAACAAGATGAGAAGGAAATGAATGCAAAGAATGGAAAATGAATGTAAAAAGAAGAAATGAATTAATTGAAAAACAGAAAATAAAGAAATCCAAACCAAGAAGATCTCGTAGATTGAAATAAGGCAGTCAAAAGAAATTAAGAACAAAAATTTTTAGTAAATGAAAACAACAATTCAGGTAGATGTTCAATGTATTTCAAACTGATAATTCAAGCATATATTCAATTGGATTCATCCACATTCATTTAATCAATCCACTTCCACAGGAATTAGATACTTGATTTATCAGAAGCAGACATTGGATTGCCGGATTTCAACCATTTAATCCATAATTCAAACAATCGATCACTGAATTTTATCCGGTTAATCTGTTGTATTGTGAATAAAAAATAAAGCATATCAATCTTTGTTATTCATATGAACAACAAATTTTTTTCTCTGCTGGACCGTTGCAGAGTATTTCACGGCAAAGCAAAAAAAAAAAAATTCCGGCAATAAGGAGAAATTCCGGTGATTGAATAGTGAATCGTGACAGAAGATCACTATTCAGCAACGTATACAAATCATTCCAGCATCTAATCGCCGGAAAACTACCTCTTGCCGGAAAACTGACAATAAACCAGAGGTTTGCTAATAACTGCCATAAATTTCAGGAAAAAAACATTTGCTGGATATTCTTTTGATCGATCCAGATGATCGATGCTTCTTTATCAACATTTATTTATCGATTAAGATAATCGATATACAGAAATGATCCCAGCAGATCCAAATCACGATTTTTTTCCACAAATTGCTGCAAGTATTTATTAAAATATTCATCAGAACAAATATTCTGGCAGATCCTTGTCTATTGCAGGAATTCCTTTGCAGATATGTTTTCTTTCTTTTATTTTTTTTATTTTCCATATTAAAATTCAAACATTAGATTGAAATTCAGAAAGAAGAAGAAGAAGAAGAAGAAGAAGAAGAAGAAGAAGAAGAAGAAGTTACAGAACAACTCACCGTGACTTGAAAGGGGTTAGAAGAGATCGGACTCCTTCCATACGCTGCCACCGGAATGAGAAAAACCTCCACCTGAAAAGAAAAGAGAGAAACAGGGAGAAGGAGAAGAAGGAGATAAGAAGAGCTGGAGGGGAAAGGTTAGGAGAGAGGGAGAAGGCGTACAGAGGAAGACCCTTTTGAAAATTCCCCTTCGTGGGTTTTTAAAGAGCAAACCGGTTTGTTAAACCGGTTTGTTATTATTTTTTCAAAAATTAAAAGAAAAGCTACAAGAAAAAATTATTTGCTAAAAAACTCATTTGATTTAAAAATATAACTACTCTACTATTTTTATAACTATTTATATTTAATTAATTTTTTTTTCTTTTCTATAAGGAAGACTAAAACAATTTTAGTAACAATATCAAAATGTATACTAAATTGCAAAAGAAAGTTATTTTTCTCTATTTTCTCTATTTTTTATTTTTTTATTAAAATGCTCTATCCTAGCATATGAATGGGTTTTTTAATTAATTTTAATATAAAATCATGCATGTTTTTATGTAAAATGTACCTAAAATCTATGCATGATCAAATACCCCCATGCTTATGTTTTGCTGGTCCTCGAGCAAACTAGACAAATGCACGAAATCAAACTATCAACTAACTCACTTTCGTAGGAATCACGATTGCATTTAGCTCATGCAACAAGCCCTTTCAACCCCTGGGTTACCCCAGTGGACGAGTAAGGTCTCGTGAGGGTTTGCAGTGATGCTACCCACAAACATCTCTGTCATGTATGCAAAATATTACACATCCTCATAAGCAGTAGGTAATTAAAGACTTTGTTTTCACAAATATTTCGTGTTACAAAAAAATCAAGACATAATTAGAGTCTTTTATATACCACCACAGAAAAAGAATTTCTTTCACTTTTCTAAATATCACAATTATTTATGTTTTATTCTTAGAAAATCCAATAAAAACAAGTTATCATTTACTTATCCTCACTCATATGTTTTCTGCACAGGTTTTCTCAATCACTTCTAAGCACTGAACTTTTATTTCTTTTTAAGCTCTTTTCTCTCTTTTTTTTTTCATTTTTCATGTTTTTTCTTTTTGCACACTTATTCTTCTCTTATAGCTTGCGTGTGGTCTGCTTTTATGCCTTGTGCAATGTCAATATCTTCTATACTTTTTCAATGCATACCAAAAGATATCAACTAAGACATAAAAGTGACTTCCTTCATTCACCTTTATAACGTGAGAGTCAAACATTTCAACTTGTATATGTTCTCAGTTACTTAGGATCACGAAGTTTTCCACTCTCCTTTTCGAAAATGGAATTAAAAGTTTCAACTTACATCTAAGTTCCATCTACTAAGGATTGTGGAATTATCCAAACAACCAAACGCATGCTATTTTTTTTCACTTTTTGAGCTCATTTTTACGCTTTTGTTCATTTGCTTAGTTTTTCAAAAATAAAACTGTGCATATTCATATTTAAGATTCAAAATAAATTCTAACATGTATCTATCATCATTTCTTTGAAATCCGCATAAACAACCATAATTTTTAGATCTATGTCAGAAATTTTTTTCGTGGGGCTTAAAAATCCTCTAAAAACATCAGATTTGAAATAACATTCATATAAGTTTAAACTCTTTCTTTAAAAATCTACTTTTCATGAGAGATGTGTAAACATGTGCAAGAACGTAAACAGAAATATCAAGGTGTGCAAACTACACCCTCCCCCATGCTTGAATGACACTGTCCCAGTGGCACTCCCCCATGCTTATATGAAACTACGTGAATGGACATGAGAGAAAATAAATGAGGGAAAAGAGTAGAATAACCTGACATGAATTAAAAATATACGTTCTATGAATGTAATGAATGCAATATATACATGACAAAACATGAAAAATCATGAATGAAACAAAAAGAACATGAAAAACTCATGAAAAAGTACAAGCAAAATAAAATCTATCAATTCTAAGCAAATCTAATAATATACAAGATATGGGTTGCCTCCCATAAAGCGCTAAATTTCACGTCCCCAGCCAGACGGATCCCTGGAAAAACCTTCATCGTCCATGAGATCAATGGACATGAAGTCAGGCTCAACCGGGCTCTATGTAGAAAAGAGTGTCATCTGTGACACTACGCACTGTGTTTCCATCCCGTCTACCTCTAACTTTAGGATCATAACTCTCTCGACATGAAGAACAGAGATTAGTCTCATCTGAGAGACTGTTCAAAAAATGAGAGTCTAGGACCGACCGAGTATCAATGAATGCAACTTCCGACAAGTGGTGAATATGATCAGGCTTGACTTGGTGAAGCACCTTCTGCATTTGCACCTCTTGCTTACTAAAAACAATCGGTGATCCTAAAAGCTGAGAAAATGGGGCTTTATGTGAAGACTGTAATAACTGAGAGCCTTGCCCCTTCTGCTGAGGTATAATGGAAATCGACTCGTCAGTAGAAATGATATGGGGCTCATGAGTCGATTCCCGAGTGGGGAGACACACCTTCCCGCTCTGAAGGGATGTAACAGATTCGACTTGCGCATAATGTAAAGCATTGGGTTGCAAGTCAAATGACATGGAATCCTCTCCCTTTGAGACAACAGACTGACTATACAGGTTCCCCTTGCTTTGTCTACTCAATGTCTGAGCTAACTGTCCCATTTGAGTCTCTAGCTTGGCTATTGACTGCGTATGGGAACAAAGAGTGGCCTTGATATCAGAAAAGGCTTCTAACATCTTCTCTTGAAATGATGAACTTGGAATGGGCTCTTGAGGAGAAGGTAGACAATACTGGGGATGAACCTGTAGAAATATAGGATGCGAGTAACCTTGTCAAGGATTACTGGGTCTATACTGTGTCTGGGAGGGCTGATGGGATGGGGAAATAAACTAGTTTCGCTAACCTGGGTTATATGAGGATGTAAATGAATCAGGCATGAGTTTAGCGAGACCTTGGGCAACATTCACCTGCTCCTGAACGAATTCAGGATATAATGGTGCTGCCGAACAATCCACAACACAGTGTGCAGGGCTAGCACATAGCTTGCACACTCTTTCTACTAGATTTCTCGAGGAATTGGCTTGGAATTGATCTAACTTCCTAGTCAACTGGTCAACCTTGGTACGTAATTCTAACTCGGACCCAACTTTGGAAATCCCAACTTTCCTAGGACCACTAGACAGAGATGTAGTCCTATCGAGCCGTGAAGACAAGGTATGATGCATCGTATTTTCACTCAAAGTCTCGAATAGAGACCATGCCTCGTCCTCACTCTTGAGCATAAAAGTGCCCCCACAAGACGAATCAACCATTTGACGATGCTTCTTAGTAAGCCCGTCATAGAAATACTGCACCAACTGCCAACGAGGCACCTGGTGATGGGGACACTTACAGAGAAGATCTTTCAATCTCTCCCAAGACTCGTGAAACTGTTCTCCCTCAATCTCCGAGAAACTGATTATAGCTTTACGAAACTGCTTCGTCTTACCAATTGGGAAGTACTTTTTAAGGAATTCGCACTGCATTCCTTCCCAAGTGGTAATTTGAACCGTATCGAGAGATTTTAGCCAATGCTTAGCTTTATCTTTGAGAGAGAACAGAAACAACGTCAACCTCAATGCATCATCTCCAAAGTTGTTGATCCACGCTGTCAAGCAAATCTCCAAAAAATCATCAATATGACTATATGGGTCTTCGTTGCTAAGGCCATGAAAGGATGGTAGCATTTGAATGATACTGGCCTTTATTTCAAATTGTTTGGCTCCTACATCAGGTCTCGTGATGCAGGAGGTGGGAGTGTATATGGTGGGCATGAAGTACTCCTTAAGGGTATGGAACAACGACCGATTTTTGGCCATGGTGATAGGATGAGGAGTTCTCCTAACAAGAAACTCTGGACTCAATTAGCTCGGGTCGAATGATCGTTGCCTGTGCATACACCTTAAAGTAGACCGGTGTAGCACCCGTCCTAATTTTGGGTTTTCTACCTAACTAACGCACTAAGCGGCCAAACCACGCAAACCACAAAGCGAGTGAACTAAAAACAACAAAAACTAAACAAACACCACGCAGTTACACATAACAGAGATTATGCAAAAGAAATATGAAATATATGTGTACGGTACCAATCGTACACAGTCACCTCTAAGGGGGTCCTAGTAGGTGGGCTGTGCAGAAAAGTAAGCTCGTCTCTAAGATATGCACATACGTGGTTCTAAACCTAAATGCAACACAAACCCTAGGCAATAAAGTGAATACTAATATTACGCCGTTCCCTGGCAACGACGCCAAAAATTTGATGTATTCTTTATAATCGTTGTAATTTTGAAAAGATTTTTATATGAAAAACATGTGAAAACTAGACATCAAATAATAAAAACCGGGTCGAACTCAGGGAACAGGAATATTTCGTATTCAAGCACACAATTCTAAACTATTCTTTATTGCCGAATTATTGAAATGTAAAAATGTTCAAGAAATGTAAAATCAACTAACTATTACAACAAATGAATACCCTTCGCAGAGGGCGTAAAGTGCAATATTTACAAACCCAATTAAATTCCTAATTCTAAAAATAAAAGCAAAAAGAAGCTTTATTCTTCGGGCTTCGTGTCACGTAATCGCTTCCGCTCCAGTCTTGTGCAATCCTGCAGAAAGCAAATGGACACGAGCAGTACCAGAGATAGAAATAGACTATACTAAACTAGATAAATGCTAAAAAAAATGCGAATCAACTTATGCAAGAAATCTAAATGACAAAATAAAATTGATTTCTAATTAAATCTAACTAACTACTTACTAATTACAAACTAAGTATAAATGCTAATTATCTTGCTTAACTAACAACTAACTCAATAAACTGATGGCGAACAGGAAAGTAAACTAATTACTAAAACAGAACATGAAATCAATAAAGTAAAAACAAAGAAAAATGCTTGAACAAAAAAACAGGAAATCTACTTAAAACAACTAAAAAATTATACGAAATAAAGGAAAAAAAACAGAAACTGGAATGATTAAAAACAAACACAGGAAAATGAATTGAAAACAAATATAGAAAATGAAATGTAAAACAGAAATCGGAGGTTGCAAAACAGAAAATTACAAAATACAGGACATAGAATTTTACTAAAAAAAAACACAAAAATTCAACAAGATGAGAAGGAAATGAATGCAAAGAATGGAAAATGAATGTAAAAAGAAGAAATGAATTAATTGAAAAACAGAAAATAAAGAAATCCAAACCAAGAAGATCTCGTAGATTGAAATAAGGCAGTCAAAAGAAATTAAGAACAAAAATTTTTAGTAAATGAAAACAACAATTCAGGTAGATGTTCAATGTATTTCAAACTGATAATTCAAGCATATATTCAATTGGATTCATCCACATTCATTTAATCAATCCACTTCCACAGGAATTAGATACTTGATTTATCAGAAGCAGACATTGGATTGCCGGATTTCAACCATTTAATCCATAATTCAAACAATCGATCACTGAATTTTATCCGGTTAATCTGTTGTATTGTGAATAAAAAATAAAGCATATCAATCTTTGTTATTCATATGAACAACAAATTTTTTTCTCTGCTGGACCGTTGCAGAGTATTTCACGGCAAAGCAAAAAAAAAAATTCCGGCAATAAGGAGAAATTCCGGCGATTGAATAGTGAATCGTGACAGAAGATCACTATTCAGCAACGTATACAAATCATTCCAGCATCTAATCGCCGGAAAACTACCTCTTGCCGGAAAACTGACAATAAACCAGAGGTTTGCTAATAACTGCCATAAATTTCAGGAAAAAAACATTTGCTGGATATTCTTTTGATCGATCCAGATGATCGATGCTTCTTTATCAACATTTATTTATCGATTAAGATAATCGATATACAGAAATGATCCCAGCAGATCCAAATCACGATTTTTTTCCACAAATTGCTGCAAGTATTTATTAAAATATTCATCAGAACAAATATTCTGGCAGATCCTTGTCTATTGCAGGAATTCCTTTGCAGATATGTTTTCTTTCTTTTATTTTTTTTATTTTCCATATTAAAATTCAAACATTAGATTGAAATTCAGAAAGAAGAAGAAGAAGAAGAAGAAGAAGAAGAAGAAGAAGAAGAAGTTACAGAACAACTCACCGTGACTTGAAAGGGGTTAGAAGAGATCGGACTCCTTCCATACGCTGCCACCGGAATGAGAAAAACCTCCACCTGAAAAGAAAAGAGAGAAACAGGGAGAAGGAGAAGAAGGAGATAAGAAGAGCTGGAGGGGAAAGGTTAGGAGAGAGGGAGAAGGCGTACAGAGGAAGACCCTTTTGAAAATTCCCCTTCGTGGGTTTTTAAAGAGCAAACCGGTTTGTTATTATTTTTTCAAAAATTAAAAGAAAAGCTACAAGAAAAAATTATTTGCTAAAAAACTCATTTGATTTAAAAATATAACTACTCTACTATTTTTATAACTATTTATATTTAATTAATTTTTTTTTCTTTTCTATAAGGAAGACTAAAACAATTTTAGTAACAATATCAAAATGTATACTAAATTGCAAAAGAAAGTTATTTTTCTCTATTTTCTCTATTTTTTATTTTTTTATTAAAATGCTCTATCCTAGCATATGAATGGGTTTTTTAATTAATTTTAATATAAAATCATGCATGTTTTTATGTAAAATGTACCTAAAATCTATGCATGATCAAATACCCCCATGCTTATGTTTTGCTGGTCCTCGAGCAAACTAGACAAATGCACGAAATCAAACTATCAACTAACTCACTTTCGTAGGAATCACGATTGCATTTAGCTCATGCAACAAGCCCTTTCAACCCCTGGGTTACCCCAGTGGACGAGTAAGGTCTCGTGAGGGTTTGCAGTGATGCTACCCACAAACATCTCTGTCATGTATGCAAAATATTACACATCCTCATAAGCAGTAGGTAATTAAAGACTTTGTTTTCACAAATATTTCGTGTTACAAAAAAATCAAGACATAATTAGAGTCTTTTATATACCACCACAGAAAAAGAATTTCTTTCACTTTTCTAAATATCACAATTATTTATGTTTTATTCTTAGAAAATCCAATAAAAACAAGTTATCATTTACTTATCCTCACTCATATGTTTTCTGCACAGGTTTTCTCAATCACTTCTAAGCACTGAACTTTTATTTCTTTTTAAGCTCTTTTCTCTCTTTTTTTTTTCATTTTTCATGTTTTTTCTTTTTGCACACTTATTCTTCTCTTATAGCTTGCGTGTGGTCTGCTTTTATGCCTTGTGCAATGTCAATATCTTCTATACTTTTTCAATGCATACCAAAAGATATCAACTAAGACATAAAAGTGACTTCCTTCATTCACCTTTATAACGTGAGAGTCAAACATTTCAACTTGTATATGTTCTCAGTTACTTAGGATCACGAAGTTTTCCACTCTCCTTTTCGAAAATGGAATTAAAAGTTTCAACTTACATCTAAGTTCCATCTACTAAGGATTGTGGAATTATCCAAACAACCAAACGCATGCTATTTTTTTTCACTTTTTGAGCTCATTTTTACGCTTTTGTTCATTTGCTTAGTTTTTCAAAAATAAAACTGTGCATATTCATATTTAAGATTCAAAATAAATTCTAACATGTATCTATCATCATTTCTTTGAAATCCGCATAAACAACCATAATTTTTAGATCTATGTCAGAAATTTTTTTCGTGGGGCTTAAAAATCCTCTAAAAACATCAGATTTGAAATAACATTCATATAAGTTTAAACTCTTTCTTTAAAAATCTACTTTTCATGAGAGATGTGTAAACATGTGCAAGAACGTAAACAGAAATATCAAGGTGTGCAAACTACACCCTCCCCCATGCTTGAATGACACTGTCCCAGTGGCACTCCCCCATGCTTATATGAAACTACGTGAATGGACATGAGAGAAAATAAATGAGGGAAAAGAGTAGAATAACCTGACATGAATTAAAAATATACGTTCTATGAATGTAATGAATGCAATATATACATGACAAAACATGAAAAATCATGAATGAAACAAAAAGAACATGAAAAACTCATGAAAAAGTACAAGCAAAATAAAATCTATCAATTCTAAGCAAATCTAATAATATACAAGATATGGGTTGCCTCCCATAAAGCGCTAAATTTCACGTCCCCAGCCAGACGGATCCCTGGAAAAACCTTCATCGTCCATGAGATCAATGGACATGAAGTCAGGCTCAACCGGGCTCTATGTAGAAAAGAGTGTCATCTGTGACACTACGCACTGTGTTTCCATCCCGTCTACCTCTAACTTTAGGATCATAACTCTCTCGACATGAAGAACAGAGATTAGTCTCATCTGAGAGACTGTTCAAAAAATGAGAGTCTAGGACCGACCGAGTATCAATGAATGCAACTTCCGACAAGTGGTGAATATGATCAGGCTTGACTTGGTGAAGCACCTTCTGCATTTGCACCTCTTGCTTACTAAAAACAATCGGTGATCCTAAAAGCTGAGAAAATGGGGCTTTATGTGAAGACTGTAATAACTGAGAGCCTTGCCCCTTCTGCTGAGGTATAATGGAAATCGACTCGTCAGTAGAAATGATATGGGGCTCATGAGTCGATTCCCGAGTGGGGAGACACACCTTCCCGCTCTGAAGGGATGTAACAGATTCGACTTGCGCATAATGTAAAGCATTGGGTTGCAAGTCAAATGACATGGAATCCTCTCCCTTTGAGACAACAGACTGACTATAGAGGTTCCCCTTGCTTTGTCTACTCAATGTCTGAGCTAACTGTCCCATTTGAGTCTCTAGCTTGGCTATTGACTGCGTATGGGAACAAAGAGTGGCCTTGATATCAGAAAAGGCTTCTAACATCTTCTCTTGAAATGATGAACTTGGAATGGGCTCTTGAGGAGAAGGTAGACAATACTGGGGATGAACCTGTAGAAATATAGGATGCGAGTAACCTTGTCAAGGATTACTGGGTCTATACTGTGTCTGGGAGGGCTGATGGGATGGGGAAATAAACTAGTTTCGCTAACCTGGGTTATATGAGGATGTAAATGAATCAGGCATGAGTTTAGCGAGACCTTGGGCAACATTCACCTGCTCCTGAACGAATTCAGGATATAATGGTGCTGCCGAACAATCCACAACACAGTGTGCAGGGCTAGCACATAGCTTGCACACTCTTTCTACTAGATTTCTCGAGGAATTGGCTTGGAATTGATCTAACTTCCTAGTCAACTGGTCAACCTTGGTACGTAATTCTAACTCGGACCCAACTTTGGAAATCCCAACTTTCCTAGGACCACTAGACAGAGATGTAGTCCTATCGAGCCGTGAAGACAAGGTATGATGCATCGTATTTTCACTCAAAGTCTCGAATAGAGACCATGCCTCGTCCTCACTCTTGAGCATAAAAGTGCCCCCACAAGACGAATCAACCATTTGACGATGCTTCTTAGTAAGTCCGTCATAGAAATACTGCACCAACTGCCAACGAGGCACCTGGTGATGGGGACACTTACAGAGAAGATCTTTCAATCTCTCCCAAGACTCGTGAAACTGTTCTCCCTCAATCTGCGAGAAACTGATTATGGCTTTACGAAACTGCTTCGTCTTACCAATTGGGAAGTACTTTTTAAGGAATTCGCACTGCATTCCTTCCCAAGTGGTAATTTGAACCGTATCGAGAGATTTTAGCCAATGCTTAGCTTTATCTTTGAGAGAGAACAGAAACAACGTCAACCTCAATGCATCATCTCCAAAGTTGTTGATCCACGCTGTCAAGCAAATCTCCAAAAAATCATCAATATGACTATATGGGTCTTCGTTGCTAAGGCCATGAAAGGATGGTAGCATTTGAATGATACTGGCCTTTATTTCAAATTGTTTGGCTCCTACATCAGGTCTCGTGATGCAGGAGGTGGGAGTGTATATGGTGGGCATGAAGTACTCCTTAAGGGTATGGAACAACGACCGATTTTTGGCCATGGTGATAGGATGAGGAGTTCTCCTAACAAGAAACTCTGGACTCAATTAGCTCGGGTCGAATGATCGTTGCCTGTGCATACACCTTAAAGTAGACCGGTGTAGCACCCGTCCTAATTTTGGGTTTTCTACCTAACTAACGCACTAAGCGGCCAAACCACGCAAACCACAAAGCGAGTGAACTAAAAACAACAAAAACTAAACAAACACCACGCAGTTACACATAACAGAGATTATGCAAAAGAAATATGAAATATATGTGTACGGTACCAATCGTACACAGTCACCTCTAAGGGGGTCCTAGTAGGTGGGCTGTGCAGAAAAGTAAGCTCGTCTCTAAGATATGCACATACGTGGTTCTAAACCTAAATGCAACACAAACCCTAGGCAATAAAGTGAATACTAATATTACGCCGTTCCCTGGCAACGACGCCAAAAATTTGATGTATTCTTTATAATCGTTTTAATTTTGAAAAGATTTTTATATGAAAAACATGTGAAAACTAGACATCAAATAATAAAAACCGGGTCGAACTCAGGGAACAGGAATATTTCGTATTCAAGCACACAATTCTAAACTATTCTTTATTGCCGAATTATTGAAATGTAAAAATGTTCAAGAAATGTAAAATCAACTAACTATTACAACAAATGAATACCCTTCGCAGAGGGCGTAAAGTGCAATATTTACAAACCCAATTAAATTCCTAATTCTAAAAATAAAAGCAAAAAGAAGCTTTATTCTTCGGGCTTCGTGTCACGTAATCGCTTCCGCTCCAGTCTTGTGCAATCCTGCACAAAGCAAATGGACACGAGCAGTACCAGAGATAGAAATAGACTATACTAAACTAGATAAATGCTAAAAAAAATGCGAATCAACTTATGCAAGAAATCTAAATGACAAAATAAAATTGATTTCTAATTAAATCTAACTAACTACTTACTAATTACAAACTAAGTATAAATGCTAATTATCTTGCTTAACTAACAACTAACTCAATAAACTGATGGCGAACAGGAAAGTAAACTAATTACTAAAACAGAACATGAAATCAATAAAGTAAAAACAAAGAAAAATGCTTGAACAAAAAAACAGGAAATCTACTTAAAACAACTAAAAAATTATACGAAATAAAGGAAAAAAAACAGAAACTGGAATGATTAAAAACAAACACAGGAAAATGAATTGAAAACAAATATAGAAAATGAAATGTAAAACAGAAATCGGAGGTTGCAAAACAGAAAATTACAAAATACAGGACATAGAATTTTACTAAAAAAAAACACAAAAATTCAACAAGATGAGAAGGAAATGAATGCAAAGAATGGAAAATGAATGTAAAAAGAAGAAATGAATTAATTGAAAAACAGAAAATAAAGAAATCCAAACCAAGAAGATCTCGTAGATTGAAATAAGGCAGTCAAAAGAAATTAAGAACAAAAATTTTTAGTAAATGAAAACAACAATTCAGGTAGATGTTCAATGTATTTCAAACTGATAATTCAAGCATATATTCAATTGGATTCATCCACATTCATTTAATCAATCCACTTCCACAGGAATTAGATACTTGATTTATCAGAAGCAGACATTGGATTGCCGGATTTCAACCATTTAATCCATAATTCAAACAATCGATCACTGAATTTTATCCGGTTAATCTGCTGTATTGTGAATAAAAAATAAAGCATATCAATCTTTGTTATTCATATGAACAACAAATTTTTTTCTCTGCTGGACCGTTGCAGAGTATTTCACGGCAAAGCAAAAAAAAAAAAATTCCGGCAATAAGGAGAAATTCCGGCGATTGAATAGTGAATCGTGATAGAAGATCACTATTCAGCAACGTATACAAATCATTCCAGCATCTAATCGCCGGAAAACTACCTCTTGCCGGAAAACTGACAATAAACCAGAGGTTTGCTAATAACTGCCATAAATTTCAGGAAAAAAACATTTGCTGGATATTCTTTTGATCGATCCAGATGATCGATGCTTCTTTATCAACATTTATTTATCGATTAAGATAATCGATATACAGAAATGATCCCAGCAGATCCAAATCACGATTTTTTTCCACAAATTGCTGCAAGTATTTATTAAAAGATTCATCAGAACAAATATTCTGGCAGATCCTTGTCTATTGCAGGAATTCCTTTGCAGATATGTTTTCTTTCTTTTATTTTTTTTATTTTCCATATTAAAATTCAAACATTAGATTGAAATTCAGAAAGAAGAAGAAGAAGAAGAAGAAGAAGAAGAAGAAGAAGAAGAAGAAGAAGAAGAAGAAGTTACAGAACAACTCACCGTGACTTGAAAGGGGTTAGAAGAGATCGGACTCCTTCCATACGCTGCCACCGGAATGAGAAAAACCTCCACCTGAAAAGAAAAGAGAGAAACAGGGAGAAGGAGAAGAAGGAGATAAGAAGAGCTGGAGGGGAAAGGTTAGGAGAGAGGGAGAAGGCGTACAGAGGAAGACCCTTTTGAAAATTCCCCTTCGTGGGTTTTTAAAGAGCAAACCGGTTTGTTAAACCGGTTTGTTATTATTTTTTCAAAAATTAAAAGAAAAGCTACAAGAAAAAATTATTTGCTAAAAAACTCATTTGATTTAAAAATATAACTACTCTACTATTTTTATAACTATTTATATTTAATTAATTTTTTTTTCTTTTCTATAAGGAAGACTAAAACAATTTTAGTAACAATATCAAAATGTATACTAAATTGCAAAAGAAAGTTATTTTTCTCTATTTTCTCTATTTTTTATTTTTTTATTAAAATGCTCTATCCTAGCATATGAATGGGTTTTTTAATTAATTTTAATATAAAATCATGCATGTTTTTATGTAAAATGTACCTAAAATCTATGCATGATCAAATACCCCCATGCTTATGTTTTGCTGGTCCTCGAGCAAACTAGACAAATGCACGAAATCAAACTATCAACTAACTCACTTTCGTAGGAATCACGATTGCATTTAGCTCATGCAACAAGCCCTTTCAACCCCTGGGTTACCCCAGTGGACGAGTAAGGTCTCGTGAGGGTTTGCAGTGATGCTACCCACAAACATCTCTGTCATGTATGCAAAATATTACACATCCTCATAAGCAGTAGGTAATTAAAGACTTTGTTTTCACAAATATTTCGTGTTACAAAAAAATCAAGACATAATTAGAGTCTTTTATATACCACCACAGAAAAAGAATTTCTTTCACTTTTCTAAATATCACAATTATTTATGTTTTATTCTTAGAAAATCCAATAAAAACAAGTTATCATTTACTTATCCTCACTCATATGTTTTCTGCACAGGTTTTCTCAATCACTTCTAAGCACTGAACTTTTATTTCTTTTTAAGCTCTTTTCTCTCTTTTTTTTTTCATTTTTCATGTTTTTTCTTTTTGCACACTTATTCTTCTCTTATAGCTTGCGTGTGGTCTGCTTTTATGCCTTGTGCAATGTCAATATCTTCTATACTTTTTCAATGCATACCAAAAGATATCAACTAAGACATAAAAGTGACTTCCTTCATTCACCTTTATAACGTGAGAGTCAAACATTTCAACTTGTATATGTTCTCAGTTACTTAGGATCACGAAGTTTTCCACTCTCCTTTTCGAAAATGGAATTAAAAGTTTCAACTTACATCTAAGTTCCATCTACTAAGGATTGTGGAATTATCCAAACAACCAAACGCATGCTATTTTTTTTCACTTTTTGAGCTCATTTTTATGCTTTTGTTCATTTGCTTAGTTTTTCAAAAATAAAACTGTGCATATTCATATTTAAGATTCAAAATAAATTCTAACATGTATCTATCATCATTTCTTTGAAATCCGCATAAACAACCATAATTTTTAGATCTATGTCAGAAATTTTTTTCGTGGGGCTTAAAAATCCTCTAAAAACATCAGATTTGAAATAACATTCATATAAGTTTAAACTCTTTCTTTAAAAATCTACTTTTCATGAGAGATGTGTAAACATGTGCAAGAACGTAAACAGAAATATCAAGGTGTGCAAACTACACCCTCCCCCATGCTTGAATGACACTGTCCCAGTGGCACTCCCCCATGCTTATATGAAACTACGTGAATGGACATGAGAGAAAATAAATGAGGGAAAAGAGTAGAATAACCTGACATGAATTAAAAATATACGTTCTATGAATGTAATGAATGCAATATATACATGACAAAACATGAAAAATCATGAATGAAACAAAAAGAACATGAAAAACTCATGAAAAAGTACAAGCAAAATAAAATCTATCAATTCTAAGCAAATCTAATAATATACAAGATATGGGTTGCCTCCCATAAAGCGCTAAATTTCACGTCCCCAGCCAGACGGATCCCTGGAAAAACCTTCATCGTCCATGAGATCAATGGACATGAAGTCAGGCTCAACCGGGCTCTATGTAGAAAAGAGTGTCATCTGTGACACTACGCACTGTGTTTCCATCCCGTCTACCTCTAACTTTAGGATCATAACTCTCTCGACATGAAGAACAGAGATTAGTCTCATCTGAGAGACTGTTCAAAAAATGAGAGTCTAGGACCGACCGAGTATCAATGAATGCAACTTCCGACAAGTGGTGAATATGATCAGGCTTGACTTGGTGAAGCACCTTCTGCATTTGCACCTCTTGCTTACTAAAAACAATCGGTGATCCTAAAAGCTGAGAAAATGGGGCTTTATGTGAAGACTGTAATAACTGAGAGCCTTGCCCCTTCTGCTGAGGTATAATGGAAATCGACTCGTCAGTAGAAATGATATGGGGCTCATGAGTCGATTCCCGAGTGGGGAGACACACCTTCCCGCTCTGAAGGGATGTAACAGATTCGACTTGCGCATAATGTAAAGCATTGGGTTGCAAGTCAAATGACATGGAATCCTCTCCCTTTGAGACAACAGACTGACTATACAGGTTCCCCTTGCTTTGTCTACTCAATGTCTGAGCTAACTGTCCCATTTGAGTCTCTAGCTTGGCTATTGACTGCGTATGGGAACAAAGAGTGGCCTTGATATCAGAAAAGGCTTCTAACATCTTCTCTTGAAATGATGAACTTGGAATGGGCTCTTGAGGAGAAGGTAGACAATACTGGGGATGAACCTGTAGAAATATAGGATGCGAGTAACCTTGTCAAGGATTACTGGGTCTATACTGTGTCTGGGAGGGCTGATGGGATGGGGAAATAAACTAGTTTCGCTAACCTGGGTTATATGAGGATGTAAATGAATCAGGCATGAGTTTAGCGAGACCTTGGGCAACATTCACCTGCTCCTGAACGAATTCAGGATATAATGGTGCTGCCGAACAATCCACAACACAGTGTGCAGGGCTAGCACATAGCTTGCACACTCTTTCTACTAGATTTCTCGAGGAATTGGCTTGGAATTGATCTAACTTCCTAGTCAACTGGTCAACCTTGGTACGTAATTCTAACTCGGACCCAACTTTGGAAATCCCAACTTTCCTAGGACCACTAGACAGAGATGTAGTCCTATCGAGCCGTGAAGACAAGGTATGATGCATCGTATTTTCACTCAAAGTCTCGAATAGAGACCATGCCTCGTCCTCACTCTTGAGCATAAAAGTGCCCCCACAAGACGAATCAACCATTTGACGATGCTTCTTAGTAAGCCCGTCATAGAAATACTGCACCAACTGCCAACGAGGCACCTGGTGATGGGGACACTTACAGAGAAGATCTTTCAATCTCTCCCAAGACTCGTGAAACTGTTCTCCCTCAATCTGCGAGAAACTGATTATGGCTTTACGAAACTGCTTCGTCTTACCAATTGGGAAGTACTTTTTAAGGAATTCGCACTGCATTCCTTCCCAAGTGGTAATTTGAACCGTATCGAGAGATTTTAGCCAATGCTTAGCTTTATCTTTGAGAGAGAACAGAAACAACGTCAACCTCAATGCATCATCTCCAAAGTTGTTGATCCACGCTGTCAAGCAAATCTCCAAAAAATCATCAATATGACTATATGGGTCTTCGTTGCTAAGGCCATGAAAGGATGGTAGCATTTGAATGATACTGGCCTTTATTTCAAATTGTTTGGCTCCTACATCAGGTCTCGTGATGCAGGAGGTGGGAGTGTATATGGTGGGCATGAAGTACTCCTTAAGGGTATGGAACAACGACCGATTTTTGGCCATGGTGATAGGATGAGGAGTTCTCCTAACAAGAAACTCTGGACTCAATTAGCTCGGGTCGAATGATCGTTGCCTGTGCATACACCTTAAAGTAGACCGGTGTAGCACCCGTCCTAATTTTGGGTTTTCTACCTAACTAACTTACTAAGCGGCCAAACCACGCAAACCACAAAGCGAGTGAACTAAAAACAACAAAAACTAAACAAACACCACGCAGTTACACATAACAGAGATTATGCAAAAAAAATATGAAATATATGTGTACGGTACCAATCGTACACAGTCACCTCTAAGGGGGTCCTAGTAGGTGGGCTGTGCAGAAAAGTAAGCTCGTCTCTAAGATATGCACATACGTGGTTCTAAACCTAAATGCAACACAAACCCTAGGCAATAAAGTGAATACTAATATTACGCCGTTCCCTGGCAACGACGCCAAAAATTTGATGTATTCTTTATAATCGTTGTAATTTTGAAAAGATTTTTATATGAAAAACATGTGAAAACTAGACATCAAATAATAAAAACCGGGTCGAACTCAGGGAACAGGAATATTTCGTATTCAAGCACACAATTCTAAACTATTCTTTATTGCCGAATTATTGAAATGTAAAAATGTTCAAGAAATGTAAAATCAACTAACTATTACAACAAATGAATACCCTTCGCAGAGGGCGTAAAGTGCAATATTTACAAACCCAATTAAATTCCTAATTCTAAAAATAAAAGCAAAAAGAAGCTTTATTCTTCGGGCTTCGTGTCACGTAATCGCTTCCGCTCCAGTCTTGTGCAATCCTGCACAAAGCAAATGGACACGAGCAGTACCAGAGATAGAAATAGACTATACTAAACTAGATAAATGCTAAAAAAAATGCGAATCAACTTATGCAAGAAATCTAAATGACAAAATAAAATTGATTTCTAATTAAATCTAACTAACTACTTACTAATTACAAACTAAGTATAAATGCTAATTATCTTGCTTAACTAACAACTAACTCAATAAACTGATGGCGAACAGGAAAGTAAACTAATTACTAAAACAGAACATGAAATCAATAAAGTAAAAACAAAGAAAAATGCTTGAACAAAAAAACAGGAAATCTACTTAAAACAACTAAAAAATTATACGAAATAAAGGAAAAAAAACAGAAACTGGAATGATTAAAAACAAACACAGGAAAATGAATTAAAAACAAATATAGAAAATGAAATGTAAAACAGAAATCGGAGGTTGCAAAACAGAAAATTACAAAATACAGGACATAGAATTTTACTAAAAAAAAACACAAAAATTCAACAAGATGAGAAGGAAATGAATGCAAAGAATGGAAAATGAATGTAAAAAGAAGAAATGAATTAATTGAAAAACAGAAAATAAAGAAATCCAAACCAAGAAGATCTCGTAGATTGAAATAAGTCAGTCAAAAGAAATTAAGAACAAAAATTTTTAGTAAATGAAAACAACAATTCAGGTAGATGTTCAATGTATTTCAAACTGATAATTCAAGCATATATTCAATTGGATTCATCCACATTCATTTAATCAATCCACTTCCACAGGAATTAGATACTTGATTTATCAGAAGCAGACATTGGATTGCCGGATTTCAACCATTTAATCCATAATTCAAACAATCGATCACTGAATTTTATCCGGTTAATCTGCTGTATTGTGAATAAAAAATAAAGCATATCAATCTTTGTTATTCATATGAACAACAAATTTTTTTCTCTGCTGGACCGTTGCAGAGTATTTCACGGCAAAGCAAAAAAAAAAAAATTCCGGCAATAAGGAGAAATTCCGGCGATTGAATAGTGAATCGTGACAGAAGATCACTATTCAGCAACGTATACAAATCATTCCAGCATCTAATCGCCGGAAAACTACCTCTTGCCGGAAAACTGACAATAAACCAGAGGTTTGCTAATAACTGCCATAAATTTCAGGAAAAAAACATTTGCTGGATATTCTTTTGATCGATCCAGATGATCGATGCTTCTTTATCAACATTTATTTATCGATTAAGATAATCGATATACAGAAATGATCCCAGCAGATCCAAATCACGATTTTTTTCCACAAATTGCTGCAAGTATTTATTAAAATATTCATCAGAACAAATATTCTGGCAGATCCTTGTCTATTGCAGGAATTCCTTTGCAGATATGTTTTCTTTCTTTTATTTTTTTTATTTTCCATATTAAAATTCAAACATTAGATTGAAATTCAGAAAGAAGAAGAAGAAGAAGAAGAAGAAGAAGAAGAAGAAGAAGAAGAAGAAGAAGAAGTTACAGAACAACTCACCGTGACTTGAAAGGGGTTAGAAGAGATCGGACTCCTTCCATACGCTGCCACCGGAATGAGAAAAACCTCCACCTGAAAAGAAAAGAGAGAAACAGGGAGAAGGAGAAGAAGGAGATAAGAAGAGCTGGAGGGGAAAGGTTAGGAGAGAGGGAGAAGGCGTACAGAGGAAGACCCTTTTGAAAATTCCCCTTCGTGGGTTTTTAAAGAGCAAACCGGTTTGTTAAACCGGTTTGTTATTATTTTTTCAAAAATTAAAAGAAAAGCTACAAGAAAAAATTATTTGCTAAAAAACTCATTTGATTTAAAAATATAACTACTCTACTATTTTTATAACTATTTATATTTAATTAATTTTTTTTTCTTTTCTATAAGGAAGACTAAAACAATTTTAGTAACAATATCAAAATGTATACTAAATTGCAAAAGAAAGTTATTTTTCTCTATTTTCTCTATTTTTTATTTTTTTATTAAAATGCTCTATCCTAGCATATGAATGGGTTTTTTAATTAATTTTAATATAAAATCATGCATGTTTTTATGTAAAATGTACCTAAAATCTATGCATGATCAAATACCCCCATGCTTATGTTTTGCTGGTCCTCGAGCAAACTAGACAAATGCACGAAATCAAACTATCAACTAACTCACTTTCGTAGGAATCACGATTGCATTTAGCTCATGCAACAAGCCCTTTCAACCCTTGGGTTACCCCAGTGGACGAGTAAGGTCTCGTGAGGGTTTGCAGTGATGCTACCCACAAACATCTCTGTCATGTATGCAAAATATTACACATCCTCATAAGCAGTAGGTAATTAAAGACTTTGTTTTCACAAATATTTCGTGTTACAAAAAAATCAAGACATAATTAGAGTCTTTTATATACCACCACAGAAAAAGAATTTCTTTCACTTTTCTAAATATCACAATTATTTATGTTTTATTCTTAGAAAATCCAATAAAAACAAGTTATCATTTACTTATCCTCACTCATATGTTTTCTGCACAGGTTTTCTCAATCACTTCTAAGCACTGAACTTTTATTTCTTTTTAAGCTCTTTTCTCTCTTTTTTTTTTCATTTTTCATGTTTTTTCTTTTTGCACACTTATTCTTCTCTTATAGCTTGCGTGTGGTCTGCTTTTATGCCTTGTGCAATGTCAATATCTTCTATACTTTTTCAATGCATACCAAAAGATATCAACTAAGACATAAAAGTGACTTCCTTCATTCACCTTTATAACGTGAGAGTCAAACATTTCAACTTGTATATGTTCTCAGTTACTTAGGATCACGAAGTTTTCCACTCTCCTTTTCGAAAATGGAATTAAAAGTTTCAACTTACATCTAAGTTCCATCTACTAAGGATTGTGGAATTATCCAAACAACCAAACGCATGCTATTTTTTTTCACTTTTTGAGCTCATTTTTACGCTTTTGTTCATTTGCTTAGTTTTTCAAAAATAAAACTGTGCATATTCATATTTAAGATTCAAAATAAATTCTAACATGTATCTATCATCATTTCTTTGAAATCCGCATAAACAACCATAATTTTTAGATCTATGTCAGAAATTTTTTTCGTGGGGCTTAAAAATCCTCTAAAAACATCAGATTTGAAATAACATTCATATAAGTTTAAACTCTTTCTTTAAAAATCTACTTTTCATGAGAGATGTGTAAACATGTGCAAGAACGTAAACAGAAATATCAAGGTGTGCAAACTACACCCTCCCCCATGCTTGAATGACACTGTCCCAGTGGCACTCCCCCATGCTTATATGAAACTACGTGAATGGACATGAGAGAAAATAAATGAGGGAAAAGAGTAGAATAACCTGACATGAATTAAAAATATACGTTCTATGAATGTAATGAATGCAATATATACATGACAAAACATGAAAAATCATGAATGAAACAAAAAGAACATGAAAAACTCATGAAAAAGTACAAGCAAAATAAAATCTATCAATTCTAAGCAAATCTAATAATATACAAGATATGGGTTGCCTCCCATAAAGCGCTAAATTTCACGTCCCCAGCCAGACGGATCCCTGGAAAAACCTTCATCGTCCATGAGATCAATGGACATGAAGTCAGGCTCAACCGGGCTCTATGTAGAAAAGAGTGTCATCTGTGACACTACGCACTGTGTTTCCATCCCGTCTACCTCTAACTTTAGGATCATAACTCTCTCGACATGAAGAACAGAGATTAGTCTCATCTGAGAGACTGTTCAAAAAATGAGAGTCTAGGACCGACCGAGTATCAATGAATGCAACTTCCGACAAGTGGTGAATATGATCAGGCTTGACTTGGTGAAGCACCTTCTGCATTTGCACCTCTTGCTTACTAAAAACAATCGGTGATCCTAAAAGCTGAGAAAATGGGGCTTTATGTGAAGACTGTAATAACTGAGAGCCTTGCCCCTTCTGCTGAGGTATAATGGAAATCGACTCGTCAGTAGAAATGATATGGGGCTCATGAGTCGATTCCCGAGTGGGGAGACACACCTTCCCGCTCTGAAGGGATGTAACAGATTCGACTTGCGCATAATGTAAAGCATTGGGTTGCAAGTCAAATGACATGGAATCCTCTCCCTTTGAGACAACAGACTGACTATACAGGTTCCCCTTGCTTTGTCTACTCAATGTCTGAGCTAACTGTCCCATTTGAGTCTCTAGCTTGGCTATTGACTGCGTATGGGAACAAAGAGTGGCCTTGATATCAGAAAAGGCTTCTAACATCTTCTCTTGAAATGATGAACTTGGAATGGGCTCTTGAGGAGAAGGTAGACAATACTGGGGATGAACCTGTAGAAATATAGGATGCGAGTAACCTTGTCAAGGATTACTGGGTCTATACTGTGTCTGGGAGGGCTGATGGGATGGGGAAATAAACTAGTTTCGCTAACCTGGGTTATATGAGGATGTAAATGAATCAGGCATGAGTTTAGCGAGACCTTGGGCAACATTCACCTGCTCCTGAACGAATTCAGGATATAATGGTGCTGCCGAACAATCCACAACACAGTGTGCAGGGCTAGCACATAGCTTGCACACTCTTTCTACTAGATTTCTCGAGGAATTGGCTTGGAATTGATCTAACTTCCTAGTCAACTGGTCAACCTTGGTACGTAATTCTAACTCGGACCCAACTTTGGAAATCCCAACTTTCCTAGGACCACTAGACAGAGATGTAGTCCTATCGAGCCGTGAAGACAAGGTATGATGCATCGTATTTTCACTCAAAGTCTCGAATAGAGACCATGCCTCGTCCTCACTCTTAAGCATAAAAGTGCCCCCACAAGACGAATCAACCATTTGACGATGCTTCTTAGTAAGCCCGTCATAGAAATACTGCACCAACTGCCAACGAGGCACCTGGTGATGGGGACACTTACAGAGAAGATCTTTCAATCTCTCCCAAGACTCGTGAAACTGTTCTCCCTCAATCTGCGAGAAACTGATTATGGCTTTACGAAACTGCTTCGTCTTACCAATTGGGAAGTACTTTTTAAGGAATTCGCACTGCATTCCTTCCCAAGTGGTAATTTGAACCGTATCGAGAGATTTTAGCCAATGCTTAGCTTTATCTTTGAGAGAGAACAGAAACAACGTCAACCTCAATGCATCATCTCCAAAGTTGTTGATCCACGCTGTCAAGCAAATCTCCAAAAAATCATCAATATGACTATATGGGTCTTCGTTGCTAAGGCCATGAAAGGATGGTAGCATTTGAATGATACTGGCCTTTATTTCAAATTGTTTGGCTCCTACATCAGGTCTCGTGATGCAGGAGGTGGGAGTGTATATGGTGGGCATGAAGTACTCCTTAAGGGTATGGAACAACGACCGATTTTTGGCCATGGTGATAGGATGAGGAGTTCTCCTAACAAGAAACTCTGGACTCAATTAGCTCGGGTCGAATGATCGTTGCCTGTGCATACACCTTAAAGTAGACCGGTGTAGCACCCGTCCTAATTTTGGGTTTTCTACCTAACTAACGCACTAAGCGGCCAAACCACGCAAACCACAAAGCGAGTGAACTAAAAACAACAAAAACTAAACAAACACCACGCAGTTACACATAACAGAGATTATGCAAAAGAAATATGAAATATATGTGTACGGTACCAATCGTACACAGTCACCTCTAAGGGGGTCCTAGTAGGTGGGCTGTGCAGAAAAGTAAGCTCGTCTCTAAGATATGCACATACGTGGTTCTAAACCTAAATGCAACACAAACCCTAGGCAATAAAGTGAATACTAATATTACGCCGTTCCCTGGCAACGACGCCAAAAATTTGATGTATTCTTTATAATCGTTGTAATTTTGAAAAGATTTTTATATGAAAAACATGTGAAAACTAGACATCAAATAATAAAAACCGGGTCGAACTCAGGGAACAGGAATATTTCGTATTCAAGCACACAATTCTAAACTATTCTTTATTGCCGAATTATTGAAATGTAAAAATGTTCAAGAAATGTAAAATCAACTAACTATTACAACAAATGAATACCCTTCGCAGAGGGCGTAAAGTGCAATATTTACAAACCCAATTAAATTCCTAATTCTAAAAATAAAAGCAAAAAGAAGCTTTATTCTTCGGGCTTCGTGTCACGTAATCGCTTCCGCTCCAGTCTTGTGCAATCCTGCACAAAGCAAATGGACACGAGCAGTACCAGAGATAGAAATAGACTATACTAAACTAGATAAATGCTAAAAAAAATGCGAATCAACTTATGCAAGAAATCTAAATGACAAAATAAAATTGATTTCTAATTAAATCTAACTAACTACTTACTAATTACAAACTAAGTATAAATGCTAATTATCTTGCTTAACTAACAACTAACTCAATAAACTGATGGCGAACAGGAAAGTAAACTAATTACTAAAACAGAACATGAAATCAATAAAGTAAAAACAAAGAAAAATGCTTGAACAAAAAAACAGGAAATCTACTTAAAACAACTAAAAAATTATACGAAATAAAGGAAAAAAAACAGAAACTGGAATGATTAAAAACAAACACAGGAAAATGAATTGAAAACAAATATAGAAAATGAAATGTAAAACAGAAATCGGAGGTTGCAAAACAGAAAATTACAAAATACAGGACATAGAATTTTACTAAAAAAAAACACAAAAATTCAACAAGATGAGAAGGAAATGAATGCAAAGAATGGAAAATGAATGTAAAAAGAAGAAATGAATTAATTGAAAAATAGAAAATAAAGAAATCCAAACCAAGAAGATCTCGTAGATTGAAATAAGGCAGTCAAAAGAAATTAAGAACAGAAATTTTTAGTAAATGAAAACAACAATTCAGGTAGATGTTCAATGTATTTCAAACTGATAATTCAAGCATATATTTAATTGGATTCATCCACATTCATTTAATCAATCCACTTCCACAGGAATTAGATACTTGATTTATCGGAAGCAGACATTGGATTGCCGAATTTCAACCATTTAATCCATAATTCAGACAATCGATCACTGAATTTTATCCAGTTAATTTGCTGTATTGTGAATAAAAAATAAAGCATATCAATCTTTGTTATTCATATGAACAACAGATTTTTTTCTCTACTGGACCGTTGCAGAGTATTTCACGGCAAAGCAAAAAAAAAAATTCCGGCAATGAGGAGAAATTCCGGCGATTGAATAGTGAATCGTGGCAGAAGATCACTATTCAGCAACGTATACAAATCATTCCGGCATCTAATCGCCGGAAAACTACCTCTTGCCGGAAAACTGACAATAAACCAGAGGTTTGCTAATAACTGTCGTAAATTTCAGGAAAAAAACATTTGCTCGATATTCTTTTGATCGATCCAGATGATCGATGCTTCTTTATCAACATTTATTTATCGATTAAGATAATCGATATACAGAAATGATCCCAACAAATCCAAATCACGATTTTTTTCCACAAATTGCTGCAAGTATTTATTAAAATATTCATCAGAACAAATATTCCGGCAGATCCTTGTCTATTGCCAGAATTCCTTTGCAGATATGTTTTTCTTTTTATGTTTTCTTTCTTTTATTTTTTTTTATTTTCCATATTAAAATTCAAACATTAGATTGAAATTCAGAAAGAAGAAGAAGAAGAAGAAGTTACAGAACAATTCACCGTGACTTGAGAGGGGTTAGAAGAGATCGGACTCCTTCCATACGCCGCCACCGGAATGAGAAAAACCTCCACCTGAAAAGAAAAGAGAGAAACAGGGAGAAGGAGAAGAAGGAGATAAGAAGAGGTGGAGGGGAAAGGTTAGGAGAGAGGGAGAAGGCGTACAGAGGAAGACCCTTTTGAAAATTCCCCTTCGTGGGTTTTTAAAGAGCAAACCGGTTTGTTAAACCGGTTTGTTAATATTTTTTCAAAAATTAAAAGAAAAGCTACAAGAAAAAATTATTTGCTAAAAAACTCATTTGATTTAAAAATATAACTACTCTACTATTTTTATAACTATTTATATTAATTATTTTTTTTTTCTTTTCTATAAGGAAGACTAAAACAATTTTAGTAACAATATCAAAATGTATACTAAATTGCAAAAGAAAGCTATTTTTCTCTATTTTCTCTATTTTTTTATTTTTTTATTAAAATGCTCTATCCTAGCATATAAATGGGTTTTTTAATTAATTTTAATATAAAATCATGCATGTTTTTATGTAAAATGTACCTAAAATCTATGCATGATCAACCAACGACTGTAAATATGTTGCTGGAGCATGAATAGAAGGTGCATGCATCTGGCATTGAACTCACTTCTTCATAAAATGGTAGCAGTCTTGTTGCATAGTTTTCCAGTAGTAACTTGCTCAGATGATTTGCTTGACAAGGGTTTGGTAGCCGACGTGGCCACCACAAATGCCTTTGTGCGCGTCCCGCACGACTTCTTTGGCTTCGTCTTCGTCTAAGCATCTGGAATACTAAGAACTGAATCCACGACTATAAAAGACATTGGCCAGAATGAAATATCGGGTGGACATACGCTGGATTGATCGCTACTCTTTCTTTGAGAGCTCTGGAGAAAATTCGTCGGTTTCTATGAAATTCTTGATATTGTAATACCAAGGTTCCTTGTTTTGCTCAGCTTGGTTTACTTGTTCTATTGGAAGGAAGGCAGGTTGGTCAAGTCTGCCGATTTTAAAGGAGCGACAAGATTCTCCATTTTTGAATGCCATAATGGAGCCTAGATTGGCTAGGCTATCGACTACTTAATTGAAATCTCTCTTGATATGAAAGAGCTGGAATTCTTCAAAATTGCTGGCAAGAGATGAGACGATCTTTTGATAGGGAAACAGTTTCTGATCCTGGACTTGCCATTCAGCCTGAACTTGATTGACAACTAGAAGAGAGTCGCCATAGGCATGTACTCTTTTGACATTGAAGTCTAGTAGAATCTTTAGACCTTAAATTAGAGCTTCATACTCGGCCATATTATGGGTGCATGGGAAATCGAGCTTAAGAGAAAAGGGAATCATCTCCTTCTCAAGAGTGATTAATAAGATCACAATGCCTATTCATGCCATGTTCTTGGAACCATCAAAAAATAAATTCCAGACTGGAGATTGCTGAATATTGCAAATTTGCTCATCAGGGAAGTCATCTTTGGCTTTCACTTCTTCTGCCAAAGGAAAATCCGCCAATTGATCTGCAATTGCTTGACCTTTGATTGATTGCTGGGAGACATATTCTAAGTCATACTGCATTAGCAAGACTTGCCATTTGGCTATCCATCCACTAAGAAAAGGTTGTTCTAGGATGTACTTGAGAGGACTGAGTTTGGACAGGATTTTGACTTTAGATGTCAGCAAGTAGTGTCTTAGTGTCTGACACATCCATACTAGAGCTAGGCAGGTCTTCTCTATTTGAGAGTATTTTTTTTCATAGTCTATGAAGGTGTTACTTATATAGTAAATGGCGTGATCTATCAAGCTTCCTTCTTTATATTGTGCCAAGAATCTGCTGCATGCGACTTGATTAACTGAGATGTATAACAAAAAAGGTTTTCCCAATTCTGGCGGTTTCAAAATTGGAGGATTGAGGAGATACCTTTTGATACGATCGAATGATTGCTGACACTCTGGTCCCCTTTCAAACTTCACTCCTTTTCTGAGTAAGTGATTGAAAGGCTCACATCTCATTGCCAAATTGGATATAAATCTTCAGATTGATTGCATGCTTCCCTGAAGGCTACGCAATTCCTTGAGATTAGTTGGTAGTGGCATATCAATGATGGCTTTTGCTTTGGCTGGGTCCACTTCTATCCCCTTTTTGCTGACCAGAAAACCCAACAGTTTGCCGGATTCGACTCCAAAAATGCATTTTTGAGGGTTAAGTCTTAACTTATAAAGAATGAGTCGCTTAAAAACTTGATCAAGAGCTTCAAGGTGATCTTCTTCCTCTTTGGATTTCACGAGGATATCATCAACATATGCATCCATGATTTTGCGCATCTGATCATGAAAAATGTCAGTCATTGCTCGTTGATATGTTGTTCCAGCATTCTTGAGTCCAAATGGCATGACAGTATAATAGAAAGTGCCCCAAGGCGTAGTGAAGGATGTCTTTGATTGGTTACGGGTGGCCAACTTAATCTGATTATAGCCAAAATATCCATCCATAAAAGAGAACATGGCATCCCTTGTCGTGTTGTCGATCAGAAGATCAATACTTGGAAGTGGATAATCATCCTTTGGAGTTGCTTTATTGAGGTCTCTAAAGTCTATGAAAATCCTCACTTTGCCATTTTTCTTTGGAACAACGACAATATTGGCTAACCAATATGGGTAGTCAATAGCTCGAATGAATCCTGCCTTGAGTAAATCTTCGAGTCCTTCTTTGACTTGTTGTTCTATTCTGGGATTCATTTTTCTCAGTTTTTGCTTGACTGGCTTAACACTTGGTTTCAAAATGAGGCAATATTCGACTAATTTGGGATCTAAACCTGGCATATCTTCATATGTTCATGCGAATACTTCCTCATGTTGTTTGAAAAAATTGGTGAGCCTTTCCTTTTCTTTCGAACTCAGACTGGTGCCAATCTTGAGAATCTTGGGATTGTCTTTTGAACCGATATTGACATCCTCAGTCGGATCTTGTACTAGAGTAGATGGTTCATCTTGCTTCTGAACTGAGAAGAACTCTGGCAATTCTTGAAGAGACTGATCAAATTCCACATACTCATCTGACTGCTTTGCAACTTTGTCATTTTCTGTGCTAGCTTTGACTCGATGAATTATTGTCAACTTCTGGAAAGCTTTTGGATTGAAGACGATCTTCTTGATTGCTCGGGAATGCATTTTGAAATTTAGAGAAGAAACTTGATTCAGGGAAAATCGCTTATCAAATAGCATTTGAAAAGAATCATGAATAAAATGACAATAAAATTGTAAAATGAGAAAATAGAGTAAGGAGATAGATGGCATCCAGATAGACAAAGAAACTTGAAATTTTATTGATTTTGAATTGATCAAAGACATTGATAGAATGAGACATTTATTTTGAAAAAAATAGAAAGGAAATACAAAAAATGATTCTCAACGTGACTCCTTAACAAAAACAGTCTTCTTTTGTGAGCTTTTGCCAGAAAATCCTAGTCCTGCTCTGAGAGGATGATGCTTTGGAATCATTGGTTCAATGCGACCATCTTGATTTTTGCCCAATCCTCTGAAAGGTTGGTAGCCATGCTTCAGGAGTAAATCAAATCATTTCTTGACTTTCATGAACTGAGGGAACAATGGGTGATCTCTGAGAGTGCTATAGTCGAGTCGACCTCCAATCTTGAAGAACTGAGGACCTCTCCATCGGGTCATGGCTACAATATGCATGGATGGATCTGATGTCTGGAGTATTTCTAAACTTTCTCCGAGACTGACTTCTTCTCTTTCCCTGATACTAGGGATATCTACAGTGAACGCGGGCTAAGGAATCATGGGCTGTGGGAGCCTTTCTTCTGGATCCTCTCCCAGTATAGTTGTGATCATCCCACCTTTGGACCACTTTATACACTGATGAAAAGTGGAAGGCACCACATTTGTATTGTGGATCCAAGGTCTCCCGAGAAGTAAATTATAGGTGGGTGGCACATTGACCATATGAAAGAGTACCGAATGCACTGAATAGTTGATAAAGATCTCCATGAAGATCTTTCCTTTTGCTATTTGGCCATGGTTGTCAAATCCATAAATGGTTATGGGATATGGAATATACTCTTCTTCTTTGATGCCTAGCGCCTTCACCGTCATCTCGGGACATATGTTGAGGCTACTGCCTCCATCAACTAGTACATGAGATACTGTCATTCCCCTTGCTCGAATGATGATGTACAGGGCATTATTATGGAAGGTGAGAGGCTTTAGAAGGTCTTCATCCGAGAAGGTGATTGGCGCATTTGTCATGGCTGAATTTACAATTTGAGCCATGTCTTCAGGCGTGGTACTGAGTTTAACTTTAATCTTCCTAAGCAAATCATCCAGTACTTGTTGATGCTTTGTGGAAGCTTGGGCCAAATCTAGAATTGAGACATTGGATAGAGCAGTCAGCGGCTTTTGAGTTGACATTTCTCCCTTTTTTGGCACGAGCTTGATGAACTGTTTAAGGAATTCGAGAATCCCTTTTACTTTCTTAGGGGATGCTCTTATAGGTTTTGCAGATACTTTCAGCTTGCTAATAGCTCAGATAAGGTCCATTTTCTTTTCACTGTCAGGTCGTACTTGATGCTGCACGAGAACTTGATGCTGTACTTGAATGTCTTGTTTTGAACACGAAGTTATGTGATTCTGAGGCTGAAAAGGCTGTTCAGTGACCACTGTTGTAGAGTGTGGAGGAAATGGTTGATTTAAGATGTCCATCTTCTTCTCTTTATCTTCTTCCACCAAGAGATTCTTGTCGATATAGTCTTGGATGATGTTCTTCAGCACAAAACAATTTTTTGTGTTGTGTTCCACTGTTCGGTGGAATTTACAGAACTGATCTTTCATTCTCCCCATGGGCACAGGGGGATCTGCCAACCTAGGCAATTTGATCATCTCTTTCGACAACATATATTCGAGCACATTTTCGAGTGATTGGTCCAGAGGAGTGAATTTTCTGTCGTAGCTCCACCCTTCATGCTTAGTCTTCTCGCGCAGTTTTGGCCCTTGATCTTGTTGAGGGAGTTTGTTGTATTGGGAAGCAGGTTTCCCTTTCTGATCACCTTTGGAATTGCTTGTGCCATAACAATAATCTTTCTTCTGCCCCTTGTAAGGATTACGACTGTTATTGGTGGCCGAATATGTGAAATGAGCTTTCTTTTTCTACTCACCCTGGTGGTTATTCTTGGAAAATATGAAGCCCTCATAGACTCCATTCTCCACGCTTAGCTTGAGCCATTCAGCTCATTCAGTCAGCTCGATAAAAGTCTTGGATGGCGTAGTGGAAATTAATCCTCTTAGAGGCTACAAAAAATTATTGAGGATCAGGGATAAAGCATGTCTCTCTGATATGGGGTCCCTCATTTTGTTGCAAGCTGACCTCCATCGATGAATGAAATCCCTTGCCTTTTCATTTTTATTCTGCTTTAGATTGCAGAGATGGCTCAATGTTGGGAGCACCTCCGTGTTGAATAAAAAGCGTTAAATAAACATATTCACAACTTTATCAATTGAGCTCGATGGGGTTGATATGCTCAACATACCATTTAGCTGCAACTCCTTCCAAGCTGTGGGGGAAGCATAGAAATAGTGCTTTGTTGTCCCTCTTGAACCTTGAGCATTCAGCAAAAAACATGGCGAGATGTGCTTTGGGATCGCCAGAACCGTCAAACTTGATGAATTTTTGGGGAAGGTTTTCAAGATCATCATCCCCTTCTAAGCCATCATAGAAGTCCTCGCTAGTGAAGACTTTCTTGCCCTTTTCTCGGGCTTGTAGATCTTTGACAACTCTAGCCATTTCCCTAAACTGTGCTTGCAACGGATCTTCTATGACCTGACTTTTTAATTTGTGGGCACCCCTTTGCTCCCGGCCATATTTCTGAAATGTTGGGGGCACCTCATATTCTTCATCGGTGTCTTCCACTGATTCTGTTCCATCTGAGATATCTTCTGGCTGAACCTGCTTCTTAGAAGTCTTTATGGACTTCTTAGCCTTGTGACCATGGAACTTCTGCCTAAATGGATTCTTCTCTGAACTGGTCCCGACCTGTTCGCTCATTATTTTATTCATCATTTTCTGGAACATGGCATATATCTGCGGATCTATTCCATCGTCCTCTTGTTGGCCCTGACTTCTGACTGAACGCGAGAACTCTATCTCTTCTTTTGAAGCTGATGAGTACTGAGATGATGTTGTCTTTCTTCCTGACCTTGTTCGAACCATCAAATGCTACAAATGCTCTCTACAGGGCAAAGACCCGATTAGATTCTAAGGGAATTTATTATTTTTTTTGGAAGAAATATTTGCTGGAAATATGGTAGACAATTAAAAAAATATCTCATTACTAAGGATTGAGTCATCGTAGGAATTACGACAATGATGTTGTCATTCTTTGCAAATAAACAACGAAAAATGTGCCTTATTACCTAGGTGAGGTCGTCAAACCATGATAAAAAGAGAGAAAATTTTATTGGAATGAGAGAAATATGATTTTATTGATCTTGACAAAGAGGTGGAGGACAAACAATTTGCCACCATTCATGATAGTCGGCAGACACTTTAGGACCAGGAAAGAACTTGAGAGTAACAAAGGAGTCCCAGCCGTAGCGGGCAGAATGATATGACCCGGACCATTGTGCAGAGGTGAGATCAAATTCTGGGGTAACTCCTGATAATAGTCGAGCTTCGATGTACTGCTGTCTTTGGGAGAACTGTCGAACACATTGCTCCGGTTGATAATAAGTGCAAAAGAATGGTCTTAATAACTTGAATCACTTGCCATAAGCATATGTGTATCTGGAAGGGGATAATTGTTGATCAAAGTAGTCCCAGACGATGTCATCTTCTTGGATGTTGTTGATCATGGACCGGTACGGTGCCACTGGAAGGAGCTCTTGACCATTGTATCTGAAAGAATTTGCTTGGGCTCGAATGTGCTGGAAGAACCATGATTGAAGCGCGTAGATGCATCCTTCTACGAGAATGGACTCTCCAAGTGTGAAGCGAGTCAATCCTCGGTACATGAAGGCAAGTGCTGCCATGGCTATGGAGAGACGGTTGGTCTGTCGACTTCCCCATCTTCTCATGAGCTGGATTATTCTGATATCCATGTAGTTTTGTCTGTCCGAGAAGAGGGCCAATCCTACGGTGCATAGAACCATTGCATTCAGAATTCTTTCTCTAGCTATCCTTGATAGTGAGCTGACTTCGACGAATGTCTCGTATTGACGATATAACTCAAGCAGATTGACATATTCATTTCCATCCATCTGAATCAGAGGCCAAGATCGGTGGCATGTCATATAAGCTAAGGCATCTTGAGGGTCCAAACCTTTAATATTAATCAAAAGTTGATGCTCCAACGGATCTTCTGGTTGACCAGCTGACTCTGGTAATCCCATAATTTCTGAAAATTCATCCATTAAAATGGTCATCTCTCCCCATGGGAACCAAAAAGTGCATGTACGTGGGTTCCATCACTCCGCCATTTCATGGATCAGGTTGCCATTTACTGTTTGCTTTCCGATTGTTGACACCAATTCTAATCCACACTCGCTCAAATGGTTCGGGAACATGTGAGAAAAGCTTTTGAGCCATGAATAGTACCATCGGGGAATGAAAGTTCCGGTGCTGAGGGATCGATGTTCAGGACGACCTTGTCGCACCTCATAAGAGATGTGACCTTCAGGAAAAATAGGATCGATTTGACTGGATGCCATCGAATTGGAAAACAGAGACAAACTCGGGATCAGACTTAGAAAAAATACAGAAATTTTGAAATTTGCAGGCAGGATAAAAATGAGGTAGAAAATTCGAGATCCAATAGAACGGAAGAATGAAAAATCACCTGGAGTTTTGAGAGAAATTAGATGGTTTGGAAAAATCATCCAGGGTTTGGAGAAAATAAATGAAATATTTTATGAAAGATGAAAAATAAGGATATTTGGAAATTTGTCTAATATTTTTGGGGAAAATATGAGAGGAATGTAAATAAAATACAAACAATCACATCCTGCACAAACATTTATGCACATACAACACTCCCTAAAAGGCTGACTCTAGATGCATCATTTTGAAAAGCAGCTGTAGGACCCTAATCCTAACTCTAGGTTCAGATCATCTTTGTCCAATCCAGTTATGCAGATATACTTGAGTCGAGACTCGAAGTACGTGGCATAGAATTTCAACTCCGATTCTAGGCTTAAGTTTCCCAACATCCTTGAGCGCCTACCGATATACTTCAGACTGCGGCCCTTAGTACGTGGTAGGGGGCGTCAACCAAAATAGGTGGTCCAATTGTGATGCTCTGTCCTGAACTAGGGTTCTGGAAGAGTGCCCAGCAACGTGAAGACCGAGTAAAGATAGGTAAGGGGTTTTGAAAAAAATGAGCACATGCAAGAAATAGAAGGCTCTAAATCCTAGAGAGATAGATTTTGAAAACTTTTGAAGAAACATACATTGTTTGCATTCAGATCCTAAATTGAGGAGAGTTGTGTTTAGACCTAAGTCTACGTAAGCATGAAAATATCTCCTTAATATAGTCCTACCAAACCATGCCTAGTCTATATGCAGTTAATGTCATCTAGGTCAGAGTCTAGGCTCCTAGGTTCGTATGATATCAAGAAGTAAAAGAGCTGACATTTTGAGAACACAGTTTTGATAATTGAACTAAGTTAAGAACACTTTTGATCAGACAAGGACAGGTCCCATCACGGTCACCAAACCTGTTATCGTCGCAAAATTTTTCCCTTCCCTGTGAAAGAGAGGGGAAACGATCCTGCGAGTCAAACTTGACTAGAGTTTGAAAATTGTTTTGAAATACTCGCCTCCATTTTGAAAGTAGCGGGAAAATTCCGAAGAATAGGACTCGACCTGTCGGTACGAGGTTCGACCATTCCTGGCGCCTTTACCAGGGGTAATCGAACCAAGGACCAAATATGTGCTTGACTTATCTAAATTCCCAAAATCGTGTTCTATCCTAAATGCACAGAGAATTCAGACATGTGCTATGAAATTTTATAAAATGTAGGTTGAAAAACATGGTGTATGCTTAGAAAATGCTTTGGAGTTGAAAAAGTATTTCTAAGGCAAAAGCGGGAAATTGATTTCTCAAGAAAACCCTGATAAACTAAGGTAAGATTACCACATATTCCGACTATGGCCATAAATATGCTTGTAATTTACTTAGTTAATTCTAAAATATTTTGCAAAAATTAAAGATATGCAGTGAATTTTGGAAGATAGCCTAAGTGTGTATGCTCGGTGTGACTGGTAGGAAGATGGTGAATCTGGGTCTCGTTCATATTCCGACTAGGGTCATAAATATGGACTCCACCGAGTTCATCAACTCCCTAAGAGTTGGTTCACGTGCCATTCGTGTTCATCCATAGTGATTTTTTGAATAAAATGCATGAATCACAAGACAAATAATATTAAATGCACTTCTATATGCAATGTTTCTTAAACTAAGTAGAAAATTAAATCTCTTATTACAAAGTCACATTACATCATTAAATAGAATGGAAGAAAAGAAAGAAAATTGCAGATTTATGATAGACTCCAGCTCCTTCCTTTGAATGTCCCTGCCAAGCTTGAAATGGGGTTAGCTCAAATATGTGGGTTTTCCCAAGATTTTCCAATAATATTCTGAAATTATTAGAGTTATCTGGACATAAACCCAATCTAATACTTCCTTGATATGATTATGTTCTGGAAATCATGAAAATATAAGAAAAATAGGATAATAAAGATTTGAAATTCGGAATAATGGTCAAAATGACCAAAATACCCCTAATATTGAGGTTATATATTTTGAAATCAGGGGTTTTGAAGGGATTTGATGAAATTTGAGATTTTAAAATTTGAATTGAACCAAATGATGATGAAATGCATGATGAGACATGATGATATGTTGCTAAACATATTAAGACTGTAAAAATCAGAATTGATGTTTGAAACTTGGCCAAAGTAATGAATTTTGCTTGTTTTTCGCCTGGATCAGGGTCCTGCGGGAACCCTTATTTGATGATACGATTAAACCGATCATCAAATGATTCTCAAATCATGCCAAATTCGGCAAAGAGCATCCCTCTACCCTTAGGAATAGTATAGAATGATAAAATGCATGGAATGACATGGCCAAGATGCCAAATTTCAAATAAAACTCTAAATTAAGAAAATTTCTCCTGCGGGCGCGAGCCAACTACGCTATTTTACACAATAATAGAACAGTCTACCATAGAAATGCCTAATAATATAAAGGTGCTGGAAAACATAAAAATGAACTTTGGCTTTTACAGCCATGGGATTTGGCCTATGACACGCTCAGTAGCAGAGATTTGTTTCTGATAGGCATGGAATTAACAGAAATTGCTAAAAAAACAGACAAAAAATAAAAATCCGCTGTCAACATTCCCAACATTTTAAGAGGATACTCCTAACATATATACAAACAACTTTCATGTTCACAGTCTTGACATTTGATCTAATGACAGAGAAATAAAAATATGATGATAAATGCATAATTCAGAAAAGCAGATATGGATGTCAAAAAAGTAGTCTGACACTAAAATTACAGAACTGATATGCAAACCATTATAAAAATTCTAAAATTCCAGACTCAAATAGTGGACACTTAGGACATGAAGTTATCCTTTTACAAATCTGGATTTGAAGTTATACCCAGAGAGAATCAATTGACTCAAATCGACCCAGAGTCTCAGAAGCTCATATTGGGCTCTGACACGTGTCATCTGGTCTCAGATTTTTGACAGGTAGCAAAAAAATCATAAAAATCTGATAAAATCAGGTTAAATATTAGACTCAATCCTGAATCCAGAGCATCTTTTGGACCAGGGATATCCAATGAGGGAGATCTCGATTTTACAAATCGTGATCCACTATCATTAGTGTTTTCTGGGTCTTAAAACCCGACTTGGCATTTTGAATTTTGAACGAAGTAAATGAACTCAAACGACTCCGATTTTTTTGTAAAATATCAAGGACAGCTATCCGCCCACAATGTAATTTTTTTGGTATTTTTGAAGGAAAATAAAAACATAAAATAACGTGTGAACTGACTGCTAAAAACAAACACAAACAAAAACTAAGCAAGATTGAAATAATAACTAAATACAACCTAATTAACTTTTAAAATATGCTAAATTAATGGAATAAAATATGAATTAAATCTAATTAATGCATGAATGATGGAAAATCACCAAGGAAGCATGATCATACTTAATATGTGTCGTTTTATGGGAATGGTCTGATCCATCATCCGGACGAACCCTTTCTTTGAAACGACCGATCCACGTGATTGCACACGGCTTTCAGTATATGAATTGAAATAAGAAACTTATTTCAGTAGAATCAACTCGAATGGGAGCCCACCTTGTGTTCTTCTGACATTTGAAAGCTTCGGAGATGGGCGGCTACGGGTGGCTTTTCCTGCTTCTTGAACCGAGCTTCAGAATACACGTGGAAGTCAACCTCTAATACTAGGTCAGGCTTGGAGTGGCGTGAGCCAGGTAGGTACTTCGAGGTAATGTCTTAGAGGGGCCCAAAGGAGGCGTGAATTCAGAGGAGGAAAAGGAAGCTTAAACAAAAATGGAATTTAAGTTGAAGTTCAGATCCAAAAAAAGAGCTCTCCAGACTGGGCGTGAGCTCTGGTATTTGTAACTTTCTGGGAGGATTTTGAAATTCGAACAGGGTTTTTTGCAAAGCCTCCATGTAGGGACACCTCAGAGGGTGTCACCTTGGATTTTTTTTTGAAATAAATAAAATGCAAATTTTGTAAATAAGACACCTCAGCAGAATTCAAATTTTTTTGAAAAGAAGTTGGCTTGATTTTCTCTGCAGGAGCTTCCAATGTGGCGCCACCTATGTGTGGGCCCACGTTGAGATTTGCTTTTATTTGAAATTCAAAGTCTTATTTTCCTGGAAGAATGAGAGACTACCATGTGGCACCACCTTAGGGTGGCTCTACACTGACATGTGTTAGAGGGAAGGAGCAGAGGAAGCATATGGTGCCACCTCAAAGGTTTTTGACTTTTGGTTTCTGCTTTTTCCTAAAATCAAGCCAAAAGGCTACTTTTGTGGAGAGCATTTCAGAGATGGCGCCACCTCAAGGGGGGCGATTTTGCTTTTTTGGAAGGTTTGAAATTCAAGTTGCCTTTTTGCTTTTTCTGGAGGAGGGAGAGCTGAACATGTGGCGCCACCTCAGGGTGGCTCCACACTGACAAATGTCAGTTGCAAGAGGAAGCATCCCAGATGGCGCCACCTTAGGGCTCATTTGAAATTTGAGTTTGGTTGATTCTGGAGGAATGGACAATAGCTATGTGGCGCCACCTCAGGGTGGCCCCACATTGCCATGTGGAAAGTGAGAGAGAAGCAAGGGGGTGGACATGTGACACGTGGCATGAAATAAAGAAGGGGAATGAAGACATGTGGCGTCTCCTTAAAGAGGCCCCACATTGACACATGTCAAAAAGTAAAAAAGAGGAAGATGTAGGGAGGACAAGTGGCAACTAATGGAGGTGCAAGGAGGAGGACATGTGGCGTCACCTCAGGGTGACTCCACATTGACACATGGCAGAGGACAGAAGGAGAGGGAAAGTGACATATGGTGCCACCTCTGGGTGAACCCCACACTGACACATGGCAAGAGGGAGATGAAGTACCAAATGGCGCCACCTCAGAGACAAGGCTCCTACATTTTGGAAAATTTTGAATTTCAACTTTTCTGAAAGGGCATGTGGCGCCACCTCAGGGCGGCCCCACGTTGCCACATGGCTATAAGAAATGAGGAGGCACCAGACGGCGCCACCTCAGGGAAGGCTATATTTTTTTCTTTTTCTCTTTTTTTAAAATCTAACCTGATTTGAGAAAGGCTAGTGTAACGCCACCTCAGAATGGGTCCCACCTTGCTTTTTATTGAGGTAAGAGCAAAAAAAAGTAAAACCTCTTTTCGGAATTTTTTCATAAAACCTATCCTAATTGACAAATAAGAGATGAGACTTGACCTAATTATGAAAACTCAAAAAGAGATGGCCTTTCAGGGCAAAATTTTATAAAACGATTTTGAAATTGCTGATAAAAGGGGTAAAATAAAGATATTTTATAAAATTCAAAGTTCTTTTGCAGATTTGGAATAAAAAGCTTTGTCCCCTTCTTCAGGCAGAGCTAACCCAGTTGACAAAATCACTATTGAAAATTATCCAGATTTTATTTCTGAGAAAACATTTTGAAATTCAGAAGTCCTAGGGGTAAAATGGGAAAAGATAGCAATTTTGAAGACCCAAGGGTTGGAAATTGATTTCAAAAGAGTTTGGAATTCAAATCTGGATTTTGAAATCACGAGTTCTGGACCTCAAAATGACATGTTGTGTCGTGCAGTGATATGAAATGCTCATGCCATGATATGCAAAGACATGTCTTATGAAATGCAAATTCTAGATCAGGAATTGGAGATTCCAGTCTTCTGTCAATGGTAAAACTTTGAAAATTTACAATTTGAAGATGCTTCTGAGCCTAAATAAAGAAATTCTGAGAATCAGGGTGAAATCTGGACTCCTGCAGGGTTCGAGCTCCGAAAATGACCATATTGATAGGCTGCAATGATTGATGGAAGTGTTGAGGATATGGGTGAAAATTCAAGGTGTTTACAGGTCCAAATCAGAATTTGGATGTGAATTTTAAGGTGACATAACACCAATATGACAAAGATATCATTATGAATGGTTGAAAGAACAAAAAGACCATTTTACTTTTGGTATGCCTACATAATAGACAAAGCATAATTTGATACCCTAAAGTTGGATTCAGATGATTCTGGAGTCCTTGGATTCTACTGCTTGAGTAGAATCTATTAGTAGAGGATATAAGGACAAACTCTGAAAGAATGAGATCAGAGTTTGACAGTTAAGTCTAAGGGTATTTTGATAATATGAGGTATTTATTGATTTCAGATCAAAGGTTGTGTAAAACTAAGAATTTGGAATTTAAGCGTTTCAGGTAAGTGAATATTTGCAAATTCCTCCTCAGTTAATTAAAACACATGCTAGCTAGTGTGGGCATTTTTCAATATAATTCCAATGCTTCAAGTATGCTACTTTTGTTATTATGAATAGACACTATTTTGCATGCTTAGGAATCTATAAAATTTAAGTGTGATGCTTAAACCTGATCATGTATTATTTTTAAGTTATGAAATAAATGTAGCATGACATGATTGCATGTATGAGATTGATATGTTACGTGGAAATTGAGGGTAGAGTTCCAGAGTCTCGGGGTAGGTATTACCTTGGGAATGTCACGCTTATGCCTTGGGAGGGGCATTGTAAGTGTCGTGAATTAATCTGTTGTGGGTTGTCATCCTTAATAATTCAGAGATGTGAACATATGTTAAAAAGTAGCTAGTGGACATATATTGATGATTGTATAACACACTGGCATCAAGATGTGAATATTAAAAGAAAGTTGTGTATAGGATGACCACACAGAATATAATAGAGAACTCTACTAGGAGATATGGTCTGGGGCAATGTTGATGTGTGTACCTCTTGAGCAACTTGAGAATACCTCAGATGTTCCTAGGTGACCCTTAGGGGTTAAAACGCTGCCTACTAGACACATGTAGAATGTAGCATAAACCACAAAACCTTGGGGGAAAGTATAGCTCCTTGTGACACCTTGGGGGCAGGTATAGCTCCTTGAGACACCTTGGGGGTAGGTATAGCCACCCTGGCTCTTCGGCTAGCTACCTTTTGAGCTTCTTCGCTCCCAGCTTGCAACCGGTGAGCTGTTGCAACACCTGTGTTTATAGTCTGGGCCGGTTTGGATTACGTTGTTGTGAGTGGTTCATATATCTGACCAATATCGTAGACTCTGAGTTGTCTACATAGGTTGCTACGTCCGAGAAGTCTGAAATAATCGAATAGAATAGAGGTATCTGACAATGATAGTAGATGTGTGTTAAACAGGGGGGGGGGAGTAAAACTCATAAATAACATGTGTGTAAAGTAGAAAACTAAACTAAGACTAGGAGCTCAGAGCTCACTACAGTTGTAATTGTGGTGTCTATTTGTAAATAGAATCTTACTGGGTTGTAGACTCACCCCCTTCTTTTGGTTACAACTGTAGGTTTAGGCAGTGTTGTGAGAGGCGTACGCCTCAGTACCTGAAGCGTACGCCTCAGAGAAGAAGCGCACACTCAAGGTACTGAGGCGTTGTAGTGAGGCGTTTGAGTCTTGAAGCTCACGCTTCATAAGGGTGAAGCACATGCCTTGCATCGAGGCATGCTTCGCTTCTCAAGCGTACGCGTCATGTTACTCTTTTACCATTTTGTGCCAAAGTTCATGTTGTTTATGAGAATGAGTCTTCGTGATTTGGACCAAGTTATTGTCTTGTGAAACAGGAATTTCTGATTTGTTTGTTGTTTGTTCTGTTTATGAAGATATAACCAAGGCATGATATCGAAGATGGGGAAGAAGGGTAACTGGTTTGTTGTTGTTAAGAAGGCATTTATCCCTGAATCAAAAGAGAAGAAACAAGGGGTCTCTCTCTCTCTCCCTCTCTCTCTCTTATAATGGAGAATCGAATTCTTAAGTTGATCTTCTATTGTATCAGAAAGCTAGCAAATCAAAGCACAAATGGATCTTTCGGAAATCAAAACATTCTAACTCTTCTCCGCTGGAAGAAACCATCACAGTACTGACCGAAGATGCAAAGCATGCTGAAACTGTCACAATACTCACCAAAGATGCAAAGTCTTCTGAAACAGTCAGAGTACCAACTGAAGAAGCAAAGTTTTCTGAAACCATCACAGTACCGATCAAAGAGGCGAAGTTCGCTGAAACCAGCACGATGCCAATTGAAGAAGCAAAGTTTGCTGAAGTAGAGGATGAACAGAGCAAACATGCTTATTCTGTTGCCATTGTGACTGCAGTTGCGACTGAGGCTGCTGCAGAGGTTGTTAGGCTAACAACAACAACCCTTCCTCGACGCTATGGTAAATCCAAGGAAGAGGTGGCAACAATCAAGATTCAAACGGCTTTCTGTGGGTAACTGGTTTGTGAGCTTTCCTTTGCCCAAAGATTATGGAATGCCTCTTTCTGGAATAATCAATTCACTGTATTTGGAAATATTTGAGATTTAGATTTGTATTTTTGCCTGTTGTTCTAGAGTTTCTTCATTCCTGCTGTGGGGTTTGTGAAATTATTTGGAGTGTCATGATTTTTTGTTGACAATTATGGCAAGTTGCTGTTAGTTTCAAGTTCTCAAGCAGATATGTTTTTTAGAAGTCAAATAAATCAATTGATGCCTGCAGCATCTCATTTAGTGTTTGGAGAAGTTTAACATTTTAGTTATATTTTGAAGTTTCACGTATGTAAAAGTGTGTAGCTCTTGTTCTCCATCTATTTTGAATGTGCTCATGCGTAAATGTTTACCCACAGAGTGAGCTGATATTGTCTCATGGCTATTGAGAACAAATCAAATCAGATGGTTCTATTTCTCAATCTTTCTGACTTGCTCCTATGGAACCAAGGTTCAAAAAATTGAAAAAGTAAGTCATTTACAACCACTGATGAAGGATTCCTAAAAAATTAGGATTAGTAGTCACTTTTAGATGATAATCTCATGGCTACCTCTTGTTATCTTGCACTATGATTATCGACATTATACATAATATGTAGGGATTGTAACATTGCTGGGAAGCAAAATTCAGGCAAGGAGAGCTCTGCGAGCTTTGAGAGGACTTCTAAGGTTGAAAGCCTTGATCGAGGGAAACTCTGTTAAGCGTCAAGCAACAGCCACACTCTGATGCATGCAGACATTGACAAGAGTTCAATCCTAGATCTGTTTCAGAAGGATCAAAATGTCAGAAGAGAACCAATCTCTCCATCACCAATTGCTACTAAAATGAGAAAAGGAGCTCGAGAATATGAGAGCATCTGTAAGTTGCTTGTTTTTTATTTCTCCTAGATTTTTGCACTCTAGTGATTTTTTTTCACTTCTTTTATGAAGCAAATGCAATAGGTGATTCAATATAATTAAATGTGTGCATTTAATGTATTGGTATGTGCTTTATTAGCTTAGGAAATATCATGTGAACCCAAGAGTTGGCTCTCCTAAATCTTACTGTAAAAAGAACATTATGGGTTTTTACATTTTGATTTTCTTTTTGTCTAGCACAAGGAACTTGAGTAGCAATTAACATGTTCAGTTTGAGCTAGAAAATGCATTTTAGGAAAATGATTTGAATAGGTTCCTCATTTTGGAGGAAGGTTTATGGTACTTGGTCAAGCATTGCTATATCCTTTTGTTATTGCAAGATCCTTTACTAGTCTTGGCCTTTTCCCATAGCTGAAATAAATTACATTCAGGATGTCTCCTATCATCATGTTACATGTGTCATGATTCTTCTGCTAAGATGTTCCAATGGGAGTAGCATAAATTATTTTTGGTTTTCTTACTGATGCAATACAAATGATAGATGGGAGAAGATTGGGATGACAATTTACAGTCAAAGGAGCAAATAGAGAGCAACTTAATTAACAAACAAGAAGCTGCTATTAGAAGGGAGCGGGCATTGGCATATGCTTTTTCTCATCAGGTACTGATGGTGCTTATTCTTTCACTTGCTTTAGTCATTAGACCTTGTTGATAGCAATGCATACTTGCAGCAACAATAGAAGAATTCAACTAGATCAACAAACCCGATGTTTGTGGACCCGAATAATCCACACTGGGGATGCAATTGGTTGGAGCGTTGGATGGCTTCAAGGCCATGGAGAACCGTAGTGTCACAGAGAAAGAGCATTTTGATACAGCATCATCTGTGGGAACTGCTACTCGCAGTGCTGGAGAGATCACCAAATCTTATGCTCGACATGAGATCTATGGTGAGAGGCCATCACCTGTGGCTGTGAAAACAGTCCAACTTGTCATCAGAGTGTCTCCGTCCACACCACCATCAAAGCCTTCATCTGTAACTGGAAAGACAAAGTTAACAAGTCCCCACATGTATTCTAGCTATGTATTTCTAGAACAGGTTGATTTGGAGATGGCCTCACATGTATTCAATATGATTTCATGATTGTAGATATAACTTGTTTTATCTTGCACTGTGAGTCTAACTTAAATGTGGTTTACATGGGCATGCATATAAGAAAATGAATGATACAAGTTAATTATAGGAAAGTAGTATTTATTTTATTCTGCCATTTATTAGTAGTTATTATTTAAAATTTTCATTATTTTATTAATATTATATATTTTATTATTTTGATCATGAAGCTTACGCTTCAACGCCTCGAGGCTTACGCCTCGCTTCATAACATGCACAACGCCTCGCTTCGCCTTATCGCATTTAACAAACTTGGGTTTAGGGACTGCTGCCGTCACTCACAGGACTTAGTACGACTCTGCGACATCAAAGTATGGTTTGCCTCTACTCTTTTATTCTGTTTATGCATTTGGATGGTTATTGAAAAAAATGGATGTATGGACCTTTAATTATTAAATGAAAACAAAATTTCTGGCATGGTTTGGAGTTGTTTTTGAGATTATTGAGTAATTTTCCTCTAGGAACTAACATCCACGAACCCGGGCTCAAGAGGCCCCAAATCGAGTCGTTACAAGTGGTATCAAAGCCAGGTTCGATAAGAAAAGTTGGATTTTGAAAGACGAATTTTGTTTAGATCAAAATAATTTGAAGGTTCTAAAAGAACACTAATTACAACCATCCAAATGATTATGTGGCAAAAAAAGTCATAGGAAGGTCCACGTAGGTCTTGAACTTATGAGTGCCTCTTGTTAGCAGGAATGGACGCTAACAACGATAGTGACAATGAGAGCGACCATAGAGACAGTAGGAGCTTAGGGAGGCACATGCATCCCGAAGTGATCCAGACAGATCACATGGTCGTTGTTCGTTCACTCTTCTTGATGGCCATACTGGATGTTACTAGGGCAATGGGGAATATGATACCTCCCATTCTTTCTCCAACCCCAGTTTTAGTCATAATCAACAACTAGGGGCACAATGAACAAGAGAAAGGGGTAAGACCACCCCAACCACCCGTTGGAGAATCGCCAGAGCCACAAGGATGTCCTCCATACAGGCACGTCAGGAGAGGTTCATTGGCAAATCGAGGTGGTAGGAGAGCTACAACATGTTGTTTGGGCTACGACAAACCTCGCTTTGGCTAAAATGGGGTAGAATTGAGCAACACTACACCTACCAATAGTGAAAGAAGTCAAGAGCAACCCAGTACATCCTGTCACGAGGGTGTTTAAAGGTCAATGGTGCAACAAGGTAGGAGCACTAATGTCGTAGAAGAGGAACAAACAAGAGAATCAATACAACTTGATCGAGGAATGACCCTATTGAGGAGAGGCAGAGGGCATATGAATAGATGCGCATACCTACATGCTTTTAGCAATATGGCAGTGCCAGCACCCTTCAGACTCTGAGGAAGAAGAAGACCCAATTTACACTCCTCATATCCTGACACCTTAGTGTTTGTTTTGTTTAAGTCATGTAATAAAGGCCTATGGTTGCCTAATGTTCGTAGTGAGTAACGGGTTGTATTGCGAAAGAACCCATGAAAAGTTGTAAAAATGTTGTTTTTATTAATAAATAGTAAATTCCTTTTAACGAATATGCAAACCCGCGAGAATGTGAATGAGTACACAAGTATAAATTTTAGTAATCACTCTACTCATGTTGCAGTATGATGACTCGTTAGGGAACATCATACCAGTCAAGAGGTTCCCAAGTAAGCAGAAGACAAGCAGACCCTTCTCAAGTGAGGCATGTGAATGAGGGTTCTGCAAGGAGAAGTGCTGCAAGCCCCATTAGTCTTGTATCTCCACAGGCATCATGCAACCTACCTCCAAGGAGCATGGGAGCAGAAGGTGGAGGTGATTCACCAGTTCCACCTCGCCATGAATGTGCTACAGTTGGTAGTGGTGTGCCTCCCGGCTATACCATGAAAAGAATTTTGTATGAGCCGTTACAAAATTCATTGCATCAAAGTCAAAACCAAGTAGCGTCAGGAAGCCGTTCTTGGTCTGAGAAGTTCAAGAATATGAGAGTGCCCACATTTGCCAAAACTCCTGAAGAAATAGTGTAAACACCCCAAATTTTCACCCTCATCCAGTGTTTGTCCATTTCATATGTCATTGCATATCATTACATGTATTCTGCATATCATTTCATCGCATTGCATAACATTGCATGTCGTTACATGTCATTGCATTTCATTTTCGAGATCCAGCACTCCTATTTCAAAACATTCAATCCAGATTTGAATTTTAAAGCTTTTATTTCAAAATCAATTTCAAAACCTGGGTTTTTATTCAACACTCTGTCATTTTCCAACCCCAGGACTTTATATTTCGAAATATTTTCTCAAGGAAACAATCTGGATTCATTTCAAATTCAAATTTTAATCGATTTCAATTCACAGATGAGACCCATTGAGGTGGTGTCGCTTCTGAATTCCTCTATTCATCAAATTTCTCAAATTTTTGAAAGTTTCAGTCCGATCAGGACTCTATCTCAGAGTCCTAATCCGGTCAGAAGTCTGTTTTGAAGTCTGTTTTACTTCCATTTTCAATCTTTTCCGTTTGTTTTCGAAATTTAGGTCATTTTACAGAGTCCAGTTAGTTCAGGACTCTATTTTAGAGTTCGGTCGAGTTAGGAGTCTAACCCTGACTGTGTTTTCTGACTTATTTCATCATTTCTTGATAAAATCTTTCAAAAATTTTTACATTTTGAATTCTAAAATTTAAAATCTCAGAGTCCCAAGAGTTCAGGACTCTAACTCGGAGTTCCAGTTCGCTTGAGACCCTGTTTTCAGAAATCTTGAAGTTCAAATATCGATTTTAACCCCTTTTCAAAGCCATTTTCAGTGTTTATTTCAAAATTTCCAAAAATCGATGTGGGCCCACTCAGTTGGCACCATATCCAGAGGAATTCTAACTCAGTTAGAACCTTATGCCATTTCAAAAATTCTAATTTTAAGATTACTTTTGAAAATCCTTTTTGAAAACTCCTTCAATTTCAAGTTTTAAAATCATCTTTTTGTAAAAACTCAAGTAGGGCCCACTCGAGGTGGCACCATATTCGAGTAAGTCAGGGCTAGACTAGGGTTAGTCAGTGTCTTGGTTAGTGTTAGGGGTTTAAAAGAGTCAAAAATCATTTTGAAAACTCATTTTGAAGTTTAATTTTTAAAACTAGTGTTTTTAAAGGTTTTTAAAGGTGTTTTAAAAAAAACCAAATGTAGAGAATGCCAAGTGGCATCACATTTGGGGAATTTCTAGGATAGTCTAGGGGTTAATTAGGAAGTAATTAGGATAATTTAGGCTAGGCGTAGGATAGTAACTACATCCCAAAATCGCCCCCCCTTTAGAGTCCAAAATTTTCAAAATTTTCATTTTTTTTAAAACCTAAAAATTTTCTATAAAAAGGGGCTATAGGGGGGACGATTTTCCAGCCACCTCCTATTGGATTCTTGGAGCTTCTCTCTCCTCTCCAGCCTTCCTCCATTGCTGCAACTCCAAGGTAAATAATTTCTTCAATTTTTAATATTTTATTTAGTGTTTTTAATGATTTAAACCTAGATCTAGGCTTGGACACCCCTCCTTATGAAGATCCAACCATGGTTTCACCTCAAGAACCAGCAAAAATCAACAAGAACGATCCAAGAAGGTGATCTAACCCTGTTTTGGATGATTTACAGGGATTTTAATCCATTAGAATTGATTTTAATATGATTCTTTACATTATTAACCAATAAAATATATGATTTACCCTTTTAATGGGTTAAATCTATGTTTTAAAGGTGATATCAAATTCCAGCCATTGATTCCCTGTTTTTATTTTATTTTCATGGTTTATTCATGTTTGTTTTACGTTCTATAGCATATAAATAATTTTTATTTACTGTTTTATGGTTTATTTTATTGATTTACATTAGTTAATGCATGGTTTTTTAAGTTTCTTAAATTTCTGTGTGTTTTAGGTTTAGAACAGTAAAGATAATGTTATTTCGGATCGAAGTACTCATTGTTTATTTCTGATTTTTTTATATGTGATGCATTAACGAGTTATTGAGTTACTGTAGAAAAATCCGAGGTTTTGGATTTCGGGAACCCTGTCAAAAAAATCAGACATCAAATCGGGTTTTTAAAGCTTTAAAATCGTGGTTAAAATCAAGAAGGTAACTTGCTGTGATGATATTTCTCTCATCTCATATCCGATTTTAGATCTGTAAAATGCTATGGATTCACATTGAGTAGATCTGTCTTCTGTGAAATTTTCGGATTTTTTGATCACTGTGTAGTATTTTTCCCCTTTCAGAGAATCTGTTTTTAAATTTAAAACTCGTTTGGGTTTACCAAAACCCTAATCAGACTTGTGTTAGTCATAAATCCAAAACCACAGATCCGATTCATGATCTGTGAAAAGTGAGTATTTTTACTTTTCTGTCTACTGTTCACCACTAAAATTTTAGAGATTTTTGTTTAGGATTGCTATTTATGTCTGTATTTTCAATCTGAAGTAGCCGTTTAAATCCCTGTTAAAAGTGATATATTTTAGCTCAGATTGCCGAAAGGGTTTCTCCCTAACCGAAGATGATTTTTCCGATCTGTAAATTGGGAAAACTCTGTTTTTCTTCTTAGTTAGTCTCTGTAAAATTTCATGGATTTTCATGGAGATTTGACCCCTGGTTCAGGTCTTGGACTGAGACTGGTTGGTGAATTAGGTCAAAAATAGCATATTTTTAGGGTTTAATGCAACTTTCGGATTAATTCAATGTCAAAAAATTATTTTTATAATTCCAATTCGACATTAGGACTATAACAAGTGCAGGTACCAATTTTTAGGATTTTTGGAATCTGATTGATGGCTGAATTAAGCAAATTGCAAAACCGGGTTCCTGAAAGATCCAAAAACATTGTTAAAATCAATTTTTTTGTTATATTATTGGATTTTCGTGCATAAACATATATTTTTAAGGTTTAATCATGTTCATAATCATATTAGGATGCTTTAGGTTTAATTTGATGCTCATTTGATTTCATTTAGTGCATAAAACCTAAGTTTTTACCAAAATCTATTTCAGAAAACCCTGATTTCAAATCCATAGTCTTGCTATCGGGGGCAATTTGGTCATTTGACCTCAATTTCGAAATCCTTAACCCTAATTTTCATATTTTTAATCATGTCACATCATATTTAGCTTAGCTTATTCCATTCAAATTTCAAAACTTGCATTTTATCCAAATATCTTTCTAAAAAAACCCTAATTTCAAGGCCATAGTCTTGTTAGTAGGGGTATTTTGGTCATTTGGACCCCAATTTCAAAATTTCATATCTTATCTTCCTTATTTATTCCATTTTATTTCATATTTGATCATTTTTATTTAAGGGAATCAAGGAAAAGGCTTATATCTAGCAAAATCCAGTAATTTCTATATATTACTAGATAAATCTAGAAAAGCCAACATATTTTCATTAACCAAGTTTTCTAGTTTTGCAGGTACATTGAAGACTTTATTTTTCATGTATTTAAATTTCAATAGTGATGTAATTTGTAATTAAACTTTGGAATAAGAATTTACATTTCCTGCTTAGCTTAGGTTGCATTGCATATAGTTTATTTTTATAATTTTAATGTGTGATGGATGATGATTCATGCATATTTTTACAAATTCACCATGGTCTACACGAATGGTACATGCACTAGCTTCTATGAAGTTTATAAATTTGGTGGAATTTGTATTTATGGCCATAGTCAGAATACGAATGATACTCAGATTTATAATCTTCACATTAGCCACATTCAGCCTACACTCTTAGGCTAACTTCAAAAATGCACTGCATTTCTCAAAAATACAAAAAGTATTTCTCAATTCCTCAAATCCATATTCATTCATTTCATGCATTTGCCAATTCCAATTCAAAATCTCAGCTCAAAGAAGTTCATTTTCTCAAAATCTCCCAAGTCTTATAGCAAAATCGATTTTCCCAAAAGCATTGAATTTCAAAGAATATTTCAAGTGTTTCTCAAGTTCATAAACTCAATTTTCCAAAGTTATGCAGTCAATTTCAAAGTTTGAAGTTAGAATTTTTCTAAGTCTTATTCAAAAGAATATGGATTTGGCAATGATATTTCAAATATTTCCCAAGTTTCAAATTCAAATTTTCTAAGTTAGAATTTCAATTTCCAAGTTTGAATTCAGAGAAACCAAGTCTCTCAGAATCGATTTTCACCAAATGTCAAGGATTCCTCAAAATCGATTTTATTTCTCTCAGAAGTATATTTCAAATCCCAATTCACGATTTTCCAAGATTTACATTTTCTAAATATTTCAATCATTCAAAGCAAACATCATGTTTTCAAAATGTGCATTTTCTGAAAATTCATAGCACATGCCTGATTCTATGTGCATTTAGAAATTAGAATATGATTTAGACAAGTTGAATAGAGTAGAGCATAAGATTGTTCCTTGGTTCAATTACCCCTGTTAAAGGTGGCAGGAACAGTTGAACCTCGTACCGACAGGCGAGCCCCATTCTACGGAATTTTTCCGCATTTTTAAAACGGAGGTGAGTTATTTTCAAAATCTTTTTCAAAGGTCAGTTTGATTTGCAAAAGGTTAAAAATTTTACAATGATAACAGGTTTGGCGACCGAGATGGGACCTGTCTTCGCCTGATCAATTTAATGCTCTACTTAGTTCAAGTTGTCAAAATCGATTTCCATGGAATGTCAGCTTTTAATTTATGCTAACATGTGAACCTAGGAGCCTAGACTTGAACCCAGCTGACATGGATTGCATATAGACTAGGTATGGTTTGGTAGGACCATATTGAGGAGAACTATTCATGCTTACATAGACTTAGGTCTAATACAACACTCCTCAATTTAGGAATTGTATGAAAACAATGTTTGCTTCTTCAAATATTTCAAAATTCTATCTCTTTAGGACTTAGAGCCCTCTGTTTTCTTGCATGTGCTCATATTTCAAAAACCACCCCACCTATATTGTCCCGGTCTTCACGTTGCTGGGCTCTCTTCCAGAACCATAGTTCGGGACAGAGCCTCACAACTGGGCCACCTATTTGGGTGAAAACCCCCTGCCACGTACCAAGGGCCATAGTCCAACGTATATCGGCAGGTGCTCAAGGATGTTGGAAAACTTGAACCTAGAACCGGAGAAATTGATTTTATGCCACGTACATTGAGCCTTGGCTTGAGTATATAGGCATAACTGGATTTGATACAGATGATCTGAGCCTTAGAGTTAGGATTAAGGTCCCACAGCCATTTCAAAATTTGTGCATCTAGAGTCAACTTTTAGGGAATGCTGTTTGTGCATACTTGTTTATGCAGAATTTGATTGAATGTGTTATTTCCTTTTTATTTTCCATATTTTTCCCAATTTTCTAAAATACTGGACGATTCTCTCAAAATTCCCCAAACCTATGTCCATGTACTGTCCATGTTTTAAACCTTGGACGATTTTCCAAATACTTCATTTTCCATTTATTTCTTCATATTTCATCAAACCCTGGACGATTTTCCAAATTTCTCTTAATTTCCTTCAAAACTTCAGGTGATTTCCCATCTTTCCTGTCTTTTGGATCTCGAATTTCCTACTTTATTTTTATCCTGCCTGCATTTCCCTCAAACTTCCTGTATTTTCCCAAGTCTTATTCCAATTTTCCATGTTTTCCAGTCTGATGGCATCCAGTCAGCTTGATTCAGTCTTCCCTGAGGGTCACATCTCCTATGAGGTGCGACAAAGTCTTCCCGAGCATCGAGTCCTCAGCACCGGATCCTTCTTTCCCCGGTGGTACTATTTATGGTTCAAGAATTTCTCTCGTATGTTTCCGGACCACTTGGACGATTGTGGGTTAGAACTGGCGTCCGCAGTGGGAAAGCAGACAGTCAACGGCAATTTGATCCATGCACTAGCAAAGCGGTGGAATCTGAGCACTTCTACCTTCTGGTTCCCATGGGGCGAGATGACGGTGCTGATAGATGAATTTTCAGAGATTATGGGATTGCCCGAGCCAGTTCATTCAGATACAACGGAGAGAAGCTTCTTCCAGTTGCGCGATACCGGTTCCTGATCGACAACCTTCAGGAGGAAGAAGTCGTATGGGATTACTTTGATCATCAGGAATCACCTCCCAGATATACTTATGCATATGGCAAGCGATTCAGGCTACTTGGTCCCTTTTTCTGCGCATACTATCATCCAGAGCGGTGCGTCAGGCAGTTCTCTCAGAGGCAGAAGCGCGTAGAGATTCGTCCACTATCAGGGGTTCTGCCAGAATTTGATCTCACATCAGATCAGTGGTCCGGAGCATACCATTCTGTCAGGCATGGCTGGGATTCCTTTGTCAGTCTTACTATTTTTCCTGGTCCTCGTGTATCTTCTGATTATGCGGAGTGGTGGAAAATTGTCTGTCCCCCTCCCCTCTGTCAAGTGTATTATTGATAAAATTATGTTTTTCCCCTCAATAAAATTCCTTTATTTTATATTTCACTTTGGTTTGACGACCTCGCCTAGGTAACAAGGCATATTTCCAGTTGTTTATTTTGCAAAGAATAGCAGCGCAATTGTCGTAACTCCAGCGACGACTCAATCCCTAGTGATGGGATATTATTTCAATTGTCTACCAAAATTCTCAATAAATATTTTCCTCCAACCAAACTTCCTTCAGAAGCCTAACCATCAGTTCTACCTTGCAGAGAGCATCAACAATATCCAAGAGAACATTTGTGATACCCGATGGTTCATACAAGATCCGGAAAGAAAACCTCATCAATCGAAGGTGTGGCATACTCGATCGCTTCGGAAGAAGAGATGGACTCCCCCCGATCAGCTAAAAATCAGGGACAGCAGGTTGAGGATGACATTGATTCTCAAATGTACGTCATGTTCAAGAAAATGATGACCAAGATGCTGGCAGAGCAAGCTGAGGCCAGTACTGAGCAAATTCAGACCAAACAGAAAGATAAGGGTCATACCATCAAGAATATCAGCAAAAAGCAGAGTCGTCACGAGGAAATGTCTGATGAATCAGAATCAGCTGACAATGCTGACAAGGAATGTGAAAATAAACATGAATTCAAAAGGTCAACTCAGGGCCAGGGGTTAGCTTACAAATCCAAAAATCAGTCTGTTGATGACCCTACTTAGTCACAGCTAAAAGACATGATGAAAATGGTCAAAGATCTATAAGCCCGCGACAAGGGCAAGAAAGTCTTCACCAGCGAAGACTTCTATGATGGTTTAGATGGGGATGACAATCTGGATAATCTCCCCAGAAATTTTATCAAGTTTGATGGTTCTGGCGACCCTAAGGCTCATCTCGCCATGTTTTTCGCTGAATGTTCACGATTCAAGCGTGACAATCGGGCACTCTTCCTTTGCTTCCCTCGCAGTCTGGAGGGAACGGCAGCTAAATGGTACTCGGAGCACATCAACCCCATAGAGCTGAAAGAATTTGATAAGGTGGTGAATATGCTCATTGAGCGCTTTCTGTTCAATGCTGAGGCACTCCCGACCCTCAGCCACCTCTGTGGCCTGAAACAGAGAGAAAATGAAAAGGCCCGAGATTTTATCCACCGCTGGAGGTCAGCTTGCAATAAGATGAGAGACCCCATATCAGAAGAGCATGCTTTGTCCTTGATTTTAAGCAATTTCTCGCAGCCCCTAAAAGGCCTCATCTCTACTGCGCCATCCAGATCATTTATTGAGTTAACAGAGCGGGCTGAATGGCTCGAGTTAAGCATGGAAAATGGTTTCTACGAAGGTTTCACTTTCACCAAGAACAGCAGTCAGAATGAGTCGAAAAAGAAGACTCATTTCACTAATTCTGTCAGTAATAATAAATGGAATCATCGCAAGGGACAGAATAGAGACTTCTGTTATGGGGCAGGAGGTTCAAACAAGAATGACCAGAAAGGGAAGCCGATCCCGCAATTCAGCAAGCCGCTTCAACTAGAGCAGGGACCAAAACCCCGAGAGAAAGTGAAGCATGAAGGATGGAGCTATGAGAGGAAGTTCACTCCATTAGATCAATCACTCGAGACTGTGCTCGAGTACCTGTTGACCAAGGAGATGGTCAAATTGCCCAGGCTGGTCGATCCTTCCGCTCCTATGGGAAAATTCAAAGACCAATTCTGCAAATTTCATCAAACAGTGGGGCACAATACTGAGAATTGCTTCGTTCTGAAGAACATCGTTTAGGACCTTATTGATAAAAATCTTCTTATAGAAGGTGCCGAAGATGAGAATATAGAAATTCTGAAATAACCATTTCCGCCTTATAATACAGCGGTCATCTCTGAAGGAATGCACTAAGAGCATTTGCTTGTCTTTTCATTTCCATTCTTTTATTCCCACATTCGGGATAATACCCCATTTCATTTTCATCATTGTCATTTTGATTAATTCTATCTTTCAATAAAGTTGCCAGTTTCCTTTGTTTATCTTGGTGCCATTTGTCTCTTTACTCTTCAATATTAAATCTTCACAAAATTGAAATTATTTTGCTCTTTTATCTTTCCAATTATTTTCAATAAAAGCAATTTATTTCACGATGAGCAATTTCCCTAAATCAATTTATCCTCCAATTTTCAGAATGTCTTCCCGATCTATCAAGAAGCTCGTCTTTAATCCAAAAGCCTGTTCGAAATCAGCAATAATTCATCAGGTCAGAATAAGAACAGAATGTAGTCAGACTACAAAGCAGTCAGGAGAATCCGCAGAGTTCGATTCAGCTCTTCAGGAACTGCCAGAATTTGCATCGGTTCAGAAGCAAGATAAGCCATCATCATTAGTTCAAGATCCGACTGAAAATATCAATATCGGATCAGAAGACGATCCTAGAATTCTCAAGATTGGCAGTGGTTTGAGCCCAGGAGAGAAAGAAAGGCTCACTAATTTCCTCAAGCAGCATGAAGAAATATTCGCATGGACCTATGAGAATATGCCAGGTTTAGATCCGAAATTGGTGGAACATCGCCTCGTTTTGAAGCCTGAGGCGAAACCAGTCAAGCAGAAGTTGAGAAAACTGGATCCTCGAATCGAGCAACAGGTCAAGGAAGGACTTGAGGATCTGCTTAAAGCAGGATTCATTCGAGCAATTGATTACCCAGATTGGTTGGCGAATATCGTAGCAGTTCCTAAGAAGAATGGGAAAGTGCGAATCTGTATCGACTTCCGTGATCTCAATAAAGCCACTCCAAAGGATGACTATCCGCTCCCAAACATTGATCTCTTAGTCGATAGCACAGCCGGGCATGCTATGTTTTCCTTTATGGATGGATACTCCGGATATAATCAAATCAAGTTGGCCGCTCGTGACCAATCCAAAACATCCTTTACCACGCCATGGGGCACTTTCTGTTATACAGTCATGCCTTTTGGGCTAAAGAATGCTGGAGCCACTTATCAACGCACTATGGCCGTTATATTCCATGATCAGATGCACAAAATCATGGATGCATATGTCAATGATATTCTGGTGAAATCCAAAGAAGAGGAAGATCACATCGAAGCTCTCAATCAAGTTTTCAAGCGACTCATTCTTTACAAGCTAAGACTCAATCCACAAAAATGTGTCTTTGGAGTCGAATCAGGCAAGTTGCTAGGCTTCTTGGTCAGCAAGAAGGGGATAAAAATGGATCTCGCTAAGGCCAAAGCTATCATTGGCATGCCGCCCCCGACTAATCTCAAAGAATTACGTAGCCTTCAAGGACGCATGCAATCAATTTGTCGATTCATTTCTAATTTGGCCATGAGATGTGAGCCTTTCAATCATTTGCTCAGAAAAGGAGTGAGGTTCGAATGGGGACCAGAGTGTCAGCAGTCGTTCGAACGCATCAAGAAATATCTTCTCAATCCTCCTGTTTTAAAACCGCCAGAATTGGGGAAACCCCTATTGCTATACATTTCAGTCAATCAAGTTGCTTGCGGCGGTTTCTTGGCACAATACGAGGAAGGCAGTTTGATTGAGCATGCCATTTACTATGTGAGCAAGACCTTTATTGATTATGAGAAGAAATACTCTCAGATAGAGAAGACATGCCTAGCTCTGGTATGGATGTGTCAGAAATTGAGACATTATCTATTGGCGTCTGAAGTCAAGATTCTATCTAAATTAAATCCTTTCAAGTACATTCTTGAACAACCATTTCTCAGCGGACGAATCGCCAAATGGCAAGTCCTATTAATGCAATACGACTTGGAATATGTCTCTCAGCAATCTATCAAAGGCCAAGCAATTGCAGACCAATTAGCAGATTTTCCTCTAGTAGAGAATGTTAAAGCTGAGGATGATTTCCCTGATGAGCGGATCTGCAATATTCAACAATCCCTAATTTGGAATTTATTCTTCGACGGTTCCAAGAATATGGCAGGCATAGGAATCGGAATTCTGCTAATTACACCAGAGAAGGAGATGATTCCCTTTTCTCTTAAACTGGATTTTCAGTGCACTCATAATATGGCCGAGTATGAAGCTTTGATACAAGGTCTGAAAATTCTATAGGACTTCAATGTCAAAAGAGTGCATGCTTATGGCAATTCTTTGTTAATCGTCAATCATGTTCTGGCCGAATGACAAGTGAAAGATCAGAAATTACTTCCTTACCAGAAGATTGTCTCAGCTCTTGCCAACAAATTCAAAGAATTCCAACTTTTTCATATCAAGAGAGATTTCAATCAAGTTGCAGACAGTTTAGCTAATCTGGGATCCATCATGTCTTTCAGGAGTGGAGAATCTTGTCGCTCATTTGAAATTGGCAGACTTGATCAACCCACTTTCGTCCCAGTAGAGCAGATAAACCAGGCTGAGCAGAAGAGGAAGCCTTGGTATCATGATATCAAAAATTTCATTAAAACTGGCGAATTTCCTCCAGAATTATCAAAGAGAGAGCAGCGAGCAATTCAACGCAAGTCTGCTCGATATTTTATTCTTGCCGACGTCCTTTATCGTCGTGGATTCAGTTCTGAGTATTCCAGATGTTTGGACGAAGAAGAAGCTGTGCAAGAAGCACATGAAGGCATTTGCGGTGGTCATGTTGGCTATCAGACTCTCGTCAAACAAATCATCCGAGCAGGATATTATTGGAGAACTATGCAACAAGATTGCTATCGTTTTGTGAAGAAGTGCGTTCAATGTCAGATGCATGCGCCAGCGACATACTTGCAATCTGTCGTCTCGCCATGGTCATTTTCCATGTGGGCTTTCGATGTTGTAGGCCCCATCACTCCTTCAGCCTCCAATGGTCATAAATATTTTCTGGCCGCAACAGAATATTTTACTAAATGGGTAGAAGCAGTCACTCTACGCACAGTAGAAGGTCGACACGTGGTTTCTTTCATCCATAAGAATATCCTTTGCCGTTTCGGTATACCGCATGATATTGTGTCGGATAATGGCAGTCATTTCAAGAATGAAAGAATGAGGACATTCTGCTCAAAGTTCAAAATTCATCATCATTTTTCCGCTCCTTATTATCCTCAAGGGAATGGTCAGGCAGAGGCCACCAACAAGATTCTGATTCGAATCCTGGAGCGAACTTTAAAAACGGGCCGTGACTGGCATGAAAAGATTCATGATGCATTATGGGCATACAGAACCACCATTCGAACTCCAACGAATGCTACTCCGTCAGAACTTGTCTACGGAACTGAAGTAGTGCTGCCTCTACATGTTCAGAAACCTGCTCTGAAATTTGCATCACTTCTAGAATTACCTCTTGATCAGTATCAGCAACAGCGACTGGTACAACTTGATTTGCTCGATGAAAGAAGGCTCAGAGCAGCAGAGCATGCTCAATCCTATCGCCAGAGGATAGCCCGACAATATGCAAAATCTGTCATTGAGAGAAAATTTCGGGTCAATGATCTAGTGCTCAGATCAACAACTTATCTCAGGCATCACCCGGGTGGCAAATGGTCGCCAAATTGGGAGGGTCCTTATGTTGTCAAAGAGGCACTATCTCGCAATTCATATCAGCTCATCAATGCTGATGGAATAGAATTACCAGATCCCATCAATGCTCGACATTTGAAAAAATTCTATACTTGAACAATTTCCTATTCTTTGTAATTCTTCCAAATTTTCTTCAATAATAATCAAAATTCTTTTTCCCAGTTACACTGGGGCATTTTAAAATTTTGTTTTTATCTACAAATATCGTTTATGCAGACAGGATAAACAAATCTCTCATTTCACGCACTTATGTATTCATGTGCATCAATTTGCATTCATTTGCATACAATCGCATTAATAACGATCTGGTCAGTATTGAGATTTCAACTATCAATCCCATCACAATTCCTAACGATTCAAGATTGAAAGACAATCACCAGAACTGAACCAAAATCCAGTATCCAAACTGGTACATTTTTAAACCGGTATGCATACCGGTATCTTTTCAAAATCGAGCACTCGTGTTAGTGTTCCACTGAATGGTCATGTCAGTCGACCTCTTGAGTTCAGTCCTCGTGTTGATCACTCATCAATTTCCAATTTCCAATTATCAATTTCCAAATTTCCAATTTCCAATTTCCAATTTCCAATTTCCAATTATCAATTTCCAAATTTCCAATTTCCAATTATCAATTTCCAAATTTCCATTTTCCAATTATCAATTTCCAAATTTCCAATTTCCAATTATCAATTTCCAAATTTCCAATTTCCAATTTCCAATTTCCAATTATCAATTTCCAAATTTCCAATTTCCAATTTCCAATTTCCAATTATCAATTTCCAAATTTCCAATTTCCAATTTCCAATTTCCAATTTCCAATTTCCAATTATCGATTTCCAAATTTCCAAATTTCCAATTTCCAATTTCCAATTTCAAATATCAAATTTCAAAATTCCAATTTCCAAATTTCGACCTTTTGGTCACCCAATACCCAATTCCAAAAAAAAAAAATTTTCTTGCGAGAGATCCTTTTTATAGGGAGAGTTCGAGGGAGCTTGCTCTTTTCGCATGCTATCCAATTCGTTCACTTAGCCCCTTTTCAGGGAGAGTTTGAAGGGACTCGTGTCTTTGTGAACCGTTTGCAAAACAAAATTCCAAATTTCACACAAGGAACCCTTTTTATAGGGAGAGACTCGACGGAGACTTGCTTTCCTTGTGGCCCCATAATTTCAGACTAGACCATTTCATCATGAAGGACCCTCTTTTCAGGGAGAGTGTGATGAACTCGTTCCTTCATGACCAATTTACCAACCTCACCAATTCCGGCCCCCTTTCTATAAGAGAAGCCTAATGTTAGGAAGTTTTGACGAAAGCTTAATTTCTCTTTGAAAGTTCATTTTGCAAACACCTCCTCTTCAGGGAAGAGAGGAGTAATTCCCAATTCTAATTTCTGAATCTTCTCCTTTGGGGAAAGGAGAAGAGAATTTTTGTCATGGATGTGTTGCGTTGTACTTCAAATGCTTGCTTTCACAAAAGGATTTCAAGAAAATTTTGCCAATTTGTCATTAAATATTTGTTGATTTCAAAAATCTTTATTGCACAAAATTATTACTTCAGAATACCTCCACTATTACTTTCGAAAGGGCAATGCTTTCACGAAAAAGGATTCAAAGTTCAAAATCTTTCTATTGGCCAACTAAAAGGATGAAGAATAAATCCGCGATATGGCCAGTAAAGAAAACTCAATGATGTTGCAAAGCCATAAGTGATTGATATTGATCACAGTAAATGGCACATTTTTAAAGACCTTTCTTGAAAAATAAAGCAGTCGAAATATCCTGGGTGTTATAGAAAAATCCACTCAATCTCCATATCTCCTCAATCACCTAAGCTGCAATTAAATATCTGCAAAAGGGATCTCTCAATTGTCGTCAAGATGAAGGCGAATTAAGCGAGTCGACCCCCGGGGCCAAAAAAGATTTGGATCATCTCCAAGATGACGGAGTTTGTGACGGATCCTTCCAGGGAAAGTTCAGATCACCGTCGAGATGAAGGCGAGTGTGATAAGCCTACCGACAAACCCTAAAAGATATTTAATTCCAGCTATCATCAAGAGATTCCCAACCAATGAGCCAATAACTATCATGATAATCCCTGAGAGAAAAGAAGGATCAGAACATCTCTGAGATGAAGGAGTTTGTGACGTACCCTTCCCAAAAAGAGAGAAAAGTCAGGACATCTCCAAAATGAAGGATGATGTAATTCCCGAAAAATCCAAGAGAGCTCCAATCTGCTAAAAAAAGAGTGCAGAAAGATCATCATGAGAAAATAATCCTAGGATATCAGACTGCCAAATCTATCAAGAATCTTCTTTAATTTTGTGAAATTCTTTTATCAATATTCTTTCACCAATAGCTCTCGCAATATCAAGAATACTTTCTTTTCCGTCCATATCAAGGAAATTGATAGCTTCCTTGAAAGAAAGTCAATCGCAAGCAATTTGAATTCGAATCTTGATTCTACGGAGTTAAGCTCAGTCGGAGATAATACTTCAGGTAGAAAAGAGGGAATACTTTCAAAACAATGTGCATCATTTTCAATTATTTTGAATCAACAACAATTTTCAACATTCTGACAATATCTTCTAGTTATCCTGGCATAAAGCGAAAGCTTGGGGTTCATCTTTGGCGCATCCTGACACCATCCCTTTTTAGGACTTGATTACGGGAGTTTTCAAGATTCCTTCCCTTCTTCGGTATAATCTGAGCGCACGGGCTCTCAGATTCGCACACTTCCCTGTGACCCCACTGTCCCACCATAGACAGTCCAATTTCGGCTTGAGGTTAAGCCACCAATTCCAGCAAAAGGCAATTTCAAAAGTTAATTAGTCTCAGCAATGAGACGCCCAAAATCAATCACTTTTCAAACTTTAGGGACCCCAATTTCCTTCCTTTTGCAAAACCCTTATCGGATTCATTGTGCGGAAATCCGAAGGTTCCATCACGGTCTCTTTTTTTTGAGGGTTTCCTCCATTTTCTGCCCAATCAGGTTAAGGGTACAAACCTGAGCCTCACGTGATGAGGTATTTCATTTCCCAATCAGGTTAAAGGTTAAGCCTGAGCTTCGTTCCATACGAGGTATTTCCCGTCCCATCCAGGTTAAGGGCAAAACCTGAATCTCACTTCTTTTGAAATAAAATTTTCTACTTATTTTCCATTTCATATCTACCATCATCACTTGAACTAATTCTTTCATACCCAGTCAAATTTATCTAACTGGGGCATTTTTATGGTTCAAATTTGTTGTGTTTTCTTTGCCACTAAGCTCGGCTTCTAACCGACTTAGTAGCAAAGAGGGGCATCTGTAAACACCCCAAATTTTCACCCTCATCCAGTGTTTGTCCATTTCATATGTCATTGCATATCATTACATGTATTCTGCATATCATTTCATCGCATTGCATAGCATTGCATGTCGTTACATGTCATTGCATTTCATTTTCGAGATCCAGCACTCCTATTTCAAAACATTCAATCCAGATTTGAATTTTAAAGCTTTTATTTCAAAATCAATTTCAAAACCTGGGTTTTTATTCAACACTCTATCATTTTCCAACCCCAGGACTTTATATTTCGAAATATTTTCTCAAGGAAACAATATGGATTCATTTCAAATTCAAATTTTAATCGATTTCAATTCACAGATGAGACCCATTGATTTCAATTCCTATCTCAGAGTCCTAATCCGGTCAGAAGTCTGTTTTGAAGTCTGTTTTACTTCCATTTTCAATCTTTTCCATTTGTTTTCGAAATTTAGGTCATTTTACAGAGTCCAGTTAGTTCAGGACTCTATTTTAGAGTTCGGTCGAGTTACGAGTCTAACCCTTACTGTGTTTTCTGACTTATTTCATCATTTCTTGATAAAATCTTTCAAAAATTTTTACATTTTGAATTCTAAAATTTAAAATCTCAGAGTCCCAAGAGTTCAGGACTCTAACTCGGTGTTCCAGTTCGCTTGAGACCCTGTTTTCAGAAATCTTGAAGTTCAAATATCGATTTTAACCCCTTTTCAAAGCCATTTTCAGTGTTTATTTCAAAATTTCCAAAAATCGATGTGGGCCCACTCAGTTGGCACCATATCCAGAGGAATTCTAACTCAGTTAGAACCTTATGCCATTTCAAAAATTCTAATTTTAAGATTACTTTTGAAAATCCTTTTTGAAAACTCCTTCAATTTCAAGTTTTAAAATCAACTTTTTGTAAAAACTCAAGTAGGGCCCACTCGGGGTGGCGCCATATTCGAGTAAGTCAGGGCTAGACTAGGGTTAGTCAATGTCTTGGTTAGTGTTAGGGGTTTAGAAGAGTCAAAAATCATTTTGAAAACTCATTTTGAAGTTTAAGTTTTAAAACTAGTGTTTTTAAAGGTTTTTAAAGGTTTTTAAAAAAAACCAAATGTAGAGAATGCCAAGTGGCATCACATTTGGGGAATTTCTAGGATAGTCTAGGGGTTAATTAGGAAGTAATTAGGATAATTTAGGCTAGGGGTAGGATAGTAACTACATCCCAAAATCGCCCCCCCTTTAGAGTCCAAAATTTTCAAAATTTCCATTTTTTTTAAAACCTAAAAATTTTCTATAAAAAGGGGCTATAGGGGGGACGATTTTCCAGCCACCTCCTATTGGATTCTTGGAGCTTCTCTCTCCTCTCCAGCCTTCTTCCATTGCTGCAACTCCAAGGTAAATAATTTCTTCAATTTTTAATATTTTATTTAGTGTTTTTAATGATTTAAACCTAGATCTAGGCTTGGACACCCCTCCTTATGAAGATCCAACCATGGTTTCACCTCAAGAACCATCAAGAATCAGCAAGAATGATCCAAGAAGGTGATCTAACCCTGTTTTGGATGATTTACAGGGATTTTAATCCATTAAAATTGATTTTAATATGATTCTTTACATTATTAACCAATAAAATATATGATTTACCCTTTTAATGGGTTAAATCTATGTTTTAAAGGTGATATCAAATTCCAGCCATTGATTCCCTGTTTTTATTTTATTTTCATGGTTTATTCATGTTTGTTTTACGTTCTATAGCATAGAAATAATTTTTATTTACTGTTTTATGGTTTATTTTATTGATTTACATTAGTTAATGCATGATTTTTTAAGTTTCTTAAATTTCTGTGTGTTTTAGGTTTAGAACAATAAAGATAATGTTATTTCGGATTGATGTACTCATTGTTTATTTCCGATTTTTTTATATGTGATGCATTCACGAGTTGTTGAGTTACTATAAAAAAATCAGAGGTTTTGGATCTCGGGAACCCTGTCAAAAAAATCAGACATCAAATCGGGTTTTTAAAGCTTTAAAATCGTGGTTAAAATCAAGAAGGTAACTTGCTGTGATGATATTTCTCTCATCTCATATCCGATTTTAGATCTGTAAAGTGCTATGGATTCACATTGAGTAGATCTGTCTGCTGTGAAATTTTCGGATTTTTTGATCACTGTGTAGTATTTTTCCCCCTTCAGAGAATCTGTTTTTAAATTTAAAACTCGTTAGGGTTTACCAAAACCCTAATCAGACTTGTGTTAGTCATAAATCCCAAACCACAGATCCGATTCATGATCTGTGAAAAGTGAGTATTCTTACTTTTCTGTCTACTGTTCACCACTAAAATTTTAGAGATTTTTGTTTAGGATTGCTATTTATGTCTGTATTTTCAATCTGAAGTAGCCGTTTTAATCCCTGTTAAAAGTGATATATTTTAGCTCAGATTGCCGAAAGGGTTTCTCCCTAACCGAAGATGATTTTTCTGATATGTAAATTGGGAAATCTCTTTTTTTCTTCTTAGTTAGTCTCTGTAAAATTTCATGGATTTTCATGGAGATTTGACCCCTGGTTCAGGTCTTGGACTGAGACTGGTTGGTGAATTAGGTCAAAATAGCATATTTTTAGGGTTTAATGCAACTTTCGGATTAATTCAATGTCAAAAAATTATTTTTATAATTCCAATTCGACATTAGGGTTATAATAAGTGCAGGTACCAATTTTGAGGATTTTTGGAATCTGATTGATGGCTGAATTAAGCAAATTGCAAAACCGGGTTCCTGAAAGATCCAAAAACACTGTTAAAATAAATTTTTTTGTGATATTATTAAATTTTCGTGCATAAGCATATATTTTTAGGGTTTAATCATGTTCATAATCATATTAGGATGCTTTAGGTTTAATTTGATGCTCATTTGATTTCATTTAGTGCATAAAACCTAAGTTTTTACCAAAATCTATTTCAGAAAACCCTGATTTCAAGGCCATAGTCATGCTATCGGGGGCAATTTGGTCATTTGACCTCAATTTCGAAATCCTTAACCCTAATTTCCATATTTTTAATCATTTCACATCATATTTAGCTTAGCTTATTCCATTCAAATTTCAAAACTTGCATTTTATCCAAATATCTTTCTAAAAAAACCCTAATTTCAAGGCCATAGTCTTGTTATTAGGGGTATTTTGGTCATTTGGACCCCAATTTCGAAATTTCATATCTTATCTTCCTTATTTATTCCATTTTATTTCATATTTTATCATTTGTATTTAAGGGAATCAAGGAAAAGGCTTATATCTAGCAAAATCCAGTAATTTCTAGATATTACTGGATAAATCTAGAAAAGCCAACATATTTTCATTAACCAAGTTTTCTAGTTTTGCAGGTACATTGAAGACTTTATTTTTCATGTATTTAAATTTCAATAGTGATGTAATTTGTAATTAAACTTTGGAATAAGAATTTACATTTCCTGCTTAGCTTAGGTTGCATTGCATATAGTTTATTTTTATAATTTTAATGTGTGATGGATGATGTTTCATGCATATTTTTACAAATTCACCATGGTCTACACGAATGTCACATACACTAGCTTCTATGAAGTTTATAAACTTGGTGGAATTTGTATTTATGGCCATAGTCAGAATACGAATGATACTCAGATTTATAATATTCACATTAGCCATATTCAGCCTACACTCTTAGGCTAACTTCAAAAATGCACTGCATTTCTCAAAAATACAAAAAGTATTTCTCAATTCTTCAAATCCATATTCATTCATTTCATGCATTTGCCAATTCCAATTCAAAATCTCAATTCAAAGAAGTTCATTTTCTCAAAATCTCCCAAGTCTTATAGCAAAATCGATTTTCCCAAAAGCATTGAATTTCAAAGAATATTTCAAGTGTTTCTCAAGTTCATAAACTCAATTTTCCAAAGTTATGCAGTCAATTTCAAAGTTTGAAGTTAGAATTTTTCTAAGTCTTATTCAAAAGAATATGGATTTGCCAATGATATTTCAAATATTTCCCAAGTTCCAAATTCAAATTTTCTAAGTTAGAATTTCAATTTTCAAGTTTGAATTCAGAGAAACCAAGTCTCTCAGAATCGATTTTCACCAAATGTCAAGGATTCCTCAAAATCGATTTTATTTCTCTCAGAAGTATATTTCAAATCCCAATTCACGATTTTCCAAGATTTACATTTTCTAAATATTTCAATCATTCAAAGCAAACATCATGTTTTCAAAATGTGCATTTTCTGAAAATTCATAGCACATGCCTGATTCTATGTGCATTTAGAAATTAGAATATGATTTAGACAAGTTGAATAAAGTAGAGCATAAGATTGATCCTTGGTTCAATTACCCCTGTTAAAGGTGGCAGGAACGGTTGAACCTCGTACCGACAGGCAAGCCCCATTCTACGGAATTTTTCCGCATTTTTAAAACGGAGGCAAGTTATTTTCAAAATCTTTTTCAAAGGTCAGTTTGATTTGCAAAAGGTTAAAAATTTTGCAATGATAACAAGTAGCAACATAAAAATGGATGATGCAAGCAGAGAAAGCACTGGATGTGATATAATGCCCAGAGGACCAGAAAGCATGGGTCGCGGCATCCAACTTAATTAGGGATGCCAAGTACTGGTGGCGATCCATCAAGGATGTCCTGGGTAGCAGAGAATTTGTTCTCTGGATTACCTTCAGAAACAAGTTCTACAAACAATTCTTCCTCAGGATCGAGAGGATGGAGAAAGAAGAAGACTTTAGAAAGCTCAAATAGGAAAATATGAGCGTAGGAACCTATACCACCAAGTTCAATTCACTATCCAGATTTGCGAAGGATTTAGTATCTATTGAAAAGCAAAAATGCAAACTATACAAGCGCAGACTAAAGCCTGAAATTCTGAGGATTATGGGACCTCTGCAAATTCGAAGGTTCGACAGATTGGTGGAGATGGCGTCTCGGTACAAGTTTTGGGATGCTCAAATAGCAAAACCAAAGGTAAAGGAGAAACCCAAGCAAGTATAACAGGGACAAACTAGTTCATCGTCCCGAAGGTTTTTCATGAAGAGGCAAGGTAACGACAGATCTTCGAAGCCACAGGACGGAAGCAGTGCAAAAAACAATAATAAGCAGTAGGGGAAGAAGCCTGAACAACCAGAAGCTAAGAAACCTCGATACCAGGGACCACCTTCCAAGGACAACAACAGTTGTAGGACTTGCGGCCTCAAGCATTGAGGTCATTGCGATGAAAAGAATATCAAATGTTATAATTGCGGCCAAATGAGACACATTGCAAGGAAATGTCCCCAGCCAGTAAAATGAGAAGGAGCAAAACTCAGGGAGAAACCAGTTGCTCCAGGCCGAGTTTATGTAGCGACTCTGCAGGAAGCCTTAGTTAGCCCAGACGTGGTGGAAGGTACACTCTAATTTTTTGGTGTTAATGCACATGTTCTCTTTGACTCAAGCGCTACATATAGTTTCATCACCTCTACTTTTGCAGCATTATTGTCAGTTTCACCTGTACCTCTATAAATAAAGTACCAAGTAGAGACACCAGTAGAAAAATCAGTATATGTAAATGAAGTCATCCAAGGATGCATAGTGCAAGTCAAAGAACATTTATTGTTGATAGACCTTCTAATATTGGACTTTAAGGGAGTGAACATTATCTTGGGCATGGATTGGTTATCTAACCATCATGTGACTATTGATTGCCAAAGAAAAAACATCAGTTTTCAATACCCTGAAACCCCTACTTTTACCTTTTAGGGTGTTAGAAAACTTGCAAAACTAACAACCATCTCATGTCTTCAAGCCAACCGGTATCTACGGAAGGGTTGTATTGGATACTTGGCTTATATGAAGACTGAAGTTGAGGATAAACTTTCAGTCACACAAGTTGAGATTGTACGAGAATTCATGAATGTTTTTCTTGAAGAACTTTCAGAACTTCCACTAGATAAGGAAGTCAAATTCCAGATAGATCTAGCTCAGAGTACAACACCCATTTCTATTCCTCCATATAGGATGAGACTTGTTGAGCTCAAAGAACTCAAGGATCAGCTGCAGGAGTTGCTGGATATTGGATTTATCTGACCATCAGTATCACCTTGGGGTGCACCAATCTTGTTTGTGAAAAAGAAAGATGGGTCATTGCATATGTGCATCGACTATAGGAAATTAAATGTAGTGACAATAAAGAACAAGTTTCCTCTGCCAAGGATAGATGATTTATTTGATCAACTTCAAGGTGCAACCTATTTTTCTAAATTGGATCTATGTTCTGGGTATCATCAACTAAAGATTCGAGAAGAGGATGTTGCCAAGATAATGTTTCGCTCAAGATATGGTCATTATGAGTTTCTGGTCATGCCCTTTGGGCTGACAAATGCCCTAGCTATGGCGCCCCAAACCCCGACCTTGGAAAAATCCTTTGATTTTTGAGGATTTTTTTTTTGAAATGTTTTTATGACAAACAACGAAAAACATTTAAAGAAAAGGGGGTAAACAAGGGAAAAAGGCCACAAGTCTGAGCGGGCCATAGGTAACTGATACATATCCATCAAGTCCAAAATATACAACCCAAATTATTAAATACAAAATAAGACAAGTACATCAATTCTCATAGTCTCTCAAAAATAAAAGGAATGTCTCATCAAAACCCCAAAACCAACGAGGAGCCAGGATCTGCAGCTAAGTGTGGGTCCCCAAGCCTCCACCGTGTGTCATCGCATCACCATTGTACCTATTCATCACCTGCATCCCCATGAAACAGGGTCAGCACTCTTGCGAGGTGGTGAAGAATCAACAACATCATATACATATTTCTCAAGGGAACAACACGTACATAGCACGGACATGTGAAATAATAGATGCATGTGCCTGTGTCAAGTAAGTACACGTATAACAAGTGCAAAAAGCTAAAGCAGTAAACAAGACTACGCAACTACTATACACAAGTAGCTAAGAACAATAAAGAAAATCAAAACGAAAGCAGCAATAACAAAGTAGAAAGTAGAGAACTACCAAAGTAAGTCAACTGTGATTGGTTAGTATTTAAGTTCTTCTGATTACTCCTTCGGGTACTTGAAGGAACCTCGCATCCTGTGAGTCATGCACCCAGTGTCTGTTATTCAAATTCTAATATGGTAACCAGGGATGCTACGGACCGAGCAAACCTCATGCGAGTAGCACGTAGCTGAGAGAAACCCTCGCATAGGTAAGGATTGCAATCCATACTACTGCAGTAGTGAGGTATCTTAAAAGATCACCTTGACCTCCCTAACTCTGAGTGACTGAAGGTCAAAGGATGCTACAACTCTTGTCAAAACACGTGTTGTAGTAACGACTAGTTACTCAGGGTTGTACCATCCACCCTCTCTAAGGTGAACCATTTTGTGAATGGGGCACGACGGGTTTATCTTTCTTAGGCTCATTTATCAAGTCATCCCTCCTTTCGAGGTATTTATGCCTCATGCCCCCTTGGGGGTATGCAAATGAGGACTTAGCTGCCCATTCACGTGCTCAGCCTCACACGGCTAACAAGAGCACATCGCTTGTGAAAGCGATTATAACACCATTTTATTATTTTCATATCTAGGGTATAGACATACGTGAGCTCACTCGCGAACAAAGGGCCATCGCTCAAAGACTCCAACTGAGTCTAAAAACCACAACAGTGTATTGCTCATACCCTATGGTGTTCAAGTCTACACCATTCTTTACATCACATGCATAATGTGTACTTCATGCACTCATCAATGCCTCAAGCACGAGACCAAGGTGTACCTCTCGAGGTACGTACTAAGCAATACTAGTGTCAAGCTGTGCTACGTGCAGGTGCGAAACTAAAGTCACACTTCCTCAAGTCATTCGCATAAGTAATAAAACAGAGGCAAGCTACATATGCATAATTATTCCAGCAAGTGACATTGTGCGAGTGAGTGTACCAGTTCACATTCATGAGAAATAAGCAATTCGGATAGTAGGACAATATCAGGAATATCTGAACATCAAGTTATAATAAATATTGCAAACCAAATTACAATTTTCCAAGCTCAGGATTTCTAAGTGCCATACCTTGACAATTTCTATTTAGCAGGACCAATTCTATGATTCTCGACACACTCACGTGTTAAGGTCGAAATCTAGAATATTCTCATTCGTATGAGAATTACATTTTCATTTCCATGGTTGGTGGCCGCACTTGCGTGGAAAAATGATGCAAATACGATACGAAGGACAATTATATATATATATATATATATCAATGGGTTACATAATGTTTCCCAAACACCCTGCTTCGATGCTGACAATGCAGAACAAATTCTATAAGAGGATTCGTGAATTCGACACACTTACATGTCAAGAATATAGTCTAGAATATTCCCAACTTATGGGAATTACATTAGCATTACCACGAATGGTTGCCGTGCTCACGAAACCCAAAGATGCTACAATGATGATTTCGATGAAATTGTCGAAAACTTAAGACGAATGATCTTTACCTACATGTGGGCAGCATAAAGCTCACCCGACAACTCATACTAATGCTGCCAGGACGGAACAACAGGGAAACATGGGGTTTATTCTAGACTCGACACTCATTTGGCTACCCGAATGTCAAAAATGAGGTACGAAGTACCGACATGTCCAAAACACTAATTGAGACCCTTAAGGTCACAGATCATATACTTGAACAAGGCACAAAATGTGCCAAGTGTCCAACTGGGTCTGCTGGACGGTGGACCCACACATTCCAACCTCTACTTGGTTGTGGTCAACTTAAATTCTTTCGTTCATCATATATATATATATATATATATATATATATATATATATATATATATATATATATATATATATATATGTGTGTGTGTGTGTGTGTGTTTTATTCTTTTAATGGATCACTTTGTGAGCTTGTGCCAACGAGGGGATGGTGGCTCTCTGTAAATACCCCAAATTTTCACTCATCTCCACCAACCGTTGTGAACCATCCTTTAGGATCACCAGAGGGGAAAATGGTCATTCGCTAAGCTTGAATCCGGCAAAACTCCAGATTTCATCCCTGATTCTCAAAATTTTCCTATTGTTTTGCTCAGAATCATCTCCAATCACAAAATCTCAAAGTCTTATTCACATCAAGAGATTGAAAGCTCCACTTCTTCATGCAGTATGAAATTTCATAAGACATGTCTTTGCATATCATCGCATGAGCATTTCATATCATTTCACTGCACAACATGTCATTTCAAGGCCCAGAACTCTTGATTTTAAAATTTTCAATCCAGATCCGAATTTTAACTCTTTTCAAAATTGATTTCAAAATCTTGGGTCTTCAAAATTGCCAATTTCTCTCATTTAAACCCCCGGACCATAGTTTGTGAAAAGTTTTTTGAGGAAAATGATCTGGATAGTTTAAATATCAATTTCCAAATTTTCTCAACTGGACCGGCTCCGCCTAAAGAAGGGGACAAAGCTTCGAAGTTAGCAATTTTATCCCAGATTTTGCCCTTTTATCAGCAATTTCAAAAATCATTCTTTTACAAAATTGTCCCATAGGGTTCACCTCTTTTCAAAATTTCCGCAATTAAGCCAAGTATTTCTTATTTGCCAGTTAGTCTAGGTTTTTATGAAAATTCAAAAAAGAGGTTTTACTTTCTTGCTTTTATTTCAATAAAGAAGCGATGTGGGGTCCACCCTGAGGTGGCGCCACATAGGCCTTCCTTTTGTAAAACTTGAATTTCGAAAACCCCAAAAATATAGGAGCCTTGTCCCTGAGGTGGCGCCATTTGGTGCTTCATCTCTCTCCTTTTATTCTCTGCCATAAGGCAATGTGGGGTCACCCTGAGGTGACGCCACAAGTCCCCACTTCTCTCTCCTTCCACCTTCTGCCACGTGTCATTTGCCTTCCCTTTTAGTTCTGCGCCATTTGGCAGTGTGGAGTCACTCTGAGATGACACCACATGGCCTCTCTTTTCTTGGTGCTTTTATTTCTCTGCCATGTGTCAGTGTGGGGTCACCCTGAGGTGACGCCACGTGTCTTCCTCCTTGTACCTCCATTAGTTGCCACTTGTACTCATCTTCCTCTTTTTACCTTTTGACATGTGTCAGGGTGGGGACCTCTTTAAGGAGATGCCACATGTCTTCAGTCCTCTTCTTTATTTCATGCCACGTGTCACATGTCCACTCCCTTGCTTCTCTCTCACTTTCCACATGGCAATGTGGGGCCACCTTGAGGTGGCACCACATGGCCATACCTCCTTCCTCCAGAGCCAACCAAATTTGAATTTCAAATGAGTCTGAGGTGGCGCCATGTGAGGTATTTCCTCTTGCAACCACCACATGTCATGCTCTCATTCATCCAGAAAAAGCAAAAAGGCAACCATAAAAAAAGGCAAAATTTCCCCTTTGAGGTGGTGCCATCTCTGAAAAAGGCTCTCCTCAAAAATAGCTATGCATCTTGATTTTAGGAAAAAGTAGAAAACCAAAATTCAAAAGGCCTCTGAGGTGGCACCATATGCTTCCTCTGCTCCTTCCCTCTGACACATGGCAGTGTAGAGCCACCCTGAGTTGATGCCACATGTCCATCTCTATTTCCTCCAGAAAAAGCAAATCCCAAAGTGGGCCCACACATAGGTGGCGCCACATGAGAAGCTCCTGCAGAGAAAATCAAGCCAACCTCATTTCAAAAATTTTCAAATTATGTTGAGATGTCTTATTTACAAAATTTGCATTTTATTTATTTCAAAAAAATCCAAAGTAGCATCCTATGAGATGGCGCTACATAGAGGGTCCAGATTCATTCTGCTTGAATTTCAAAATCCTCCCAGAAATCTATAAATACCCTAGCCCACGCCCAGTCCAAAGGAGAGGACTTCTTCTTTTTGGATCTGGAACCCTGGATAGCTCCCTCTCTCATCTCACGCCCCCCTGGAGAACCCCTCAATTCATTTTCATCTTTGTTCTCTGACTTCCTTTGCTCCTCTCTGGAGTCCATCCTGTAGCCGCCCATCTCTGAATCTTCAAAACAGCAAAAGAATACAAGGTAAGCTCTTATTCGAATTGATTCTATTGAAATAATGCTCTTGTTTCAATTTGCATACTGAATCCCATGGATTTTTCATTTTAAAGAAAGGGTTCATCCGAATGATGGATTGAACCATTCCCATAAAATGACATATATTAAGTAGGATCATGCTTCCTTGATGATTTTCTGGCATTCATGCATTAGTTAGGTTTAGTTTATATTTTATTTTGTTAATTTAGCATATTTCATGAGTTAATTAGATTTTTTTTAGTGTTTATATCAAGCATGCTTAAAATTCGTATGTCTCTATTTTTTCAATCATTCCATGCATCATTTTATATTTTATATTTTCTCCTAAAATATAAAAAAAAATCATATTACGTGCCCATAGCTATCCCTGATATTCTGCAAAACAATCAGAGTTGTTTGAGTGCATTTGCTTCGTTCAAAATTCGAAATGCCAAGTCGGATTTATGACCCGGGAAACGCTTAGGACATTGGATCCAGATTTGTAAAATCAAGATCTCCCTCATGGGAGATCTGATTTCTGATCCGAAAAATGCCCTGAACTCAAGATTGAGTTTAGTATTTAATCTAAATTTATAAGATTTTTTTGAATTTGTTTGATACCTAAAACAAATCTGAGAGCTCGAGACACATGTCAGAGCCTAATTTGAGCCTTTGAGACTCTGGATCAACTTGTTCTCTCTGAATATTGCTTTAAATCAAGATCTGTAAAAAGTGAACTTTATGCTCTAAATTTCCCATGTTTGGTTCTGAAATTTTACAATTTTTAGGACAGTCTTGATACAAGTTTCATATTTTTTTATTTAGGTCTTCTGTTTTGGTATTTATATCTGTTCTTCTGATTTATGTGTGTAATGTCATATTTTTATTTCTCAGCCAATTAGTCAAATGCCAATAACATACAAATGAAAGTTGTTTGTATGCATGTCAGTAGTTCTCTATTTAATTTTCGGAAATTTTGGTGGTCAATTATCATTTTTTATCCATTTTCACATCAGATGCTATTGATTTTAGTCTCGTCAGAACCAAATCTCTGCTACCGAACTCACCGTAGGTCAAATCCCAGAGCTGTAAAAGCCAAAGATGTTCATTTTCATGTCCTTTAGCAGCCTTAAAAATATCAGACATTTCTATAGTGGATTTCTGCATTATTGCTTTAAATGCTACATTTGGTTCATACCCGTAGGGAAAATTTGCTTATTTTATATTTTTCTTTGAAATTTTGCATTTAGGCGATGTCATTCCATGAATTTTATCATTCTATATTGTTCCTAAGAGTAGAGAAATCCTCTCTACCCAATTTGGCATGATTTGAGAACCGTTTAATGACCAATTTAGCCGTATAATCAAATTAGGGTTCCCGCGAGACCCTGATCCAGGCGAAAAACAAGCGAAATTCATTATTTTGGCAAAATTTCAAATGACCATTCTGATTTTTACAGTCCCATCATATTTAGTAGCATGTCATCATGCATTTATTTATAGTTTGATTCCATTTGCATTTTAAAATCCCCAAATTTTGTTAAAACTCCTTCAAAAAACCTGATTTTAAAGGTATAACCTCAATATTAGGGGTATTTTGGTTATTTTGACCATAATTCCGAATTTCAAACTATTTATTACCTAATTTTCATGCATTTGCATCATTCAAATATCAAGGAAGTATGAAAATCGGGTTTATATCCAACTAAGTCCAATAATCTCAGGATATTATTGGAAAATCTTGGAAAAACCCACATATTTGAGCTAACCCCATTTCAAGTTTGACATAGACATTCAAAAGAAGGAGTCAGAATCTGCAATTTTCTTTCCTTCATTTTATTTAGTGATGTAATAATGTAAATTTTAGAATAAGAGATTTACTTTTCTGCTTAGATTAGGATACATATCATATAGTTTGAATTTCTGCAATATCCTGATTATGTGATTCATGCATTTTATTTCAAAATCACTATGGATGTACACGAATGGCACGTGCACCAACTCTTAGGGAGTTGATGAACTCGGTGGAGTCCATATTTACGGGCCTAGTTGGAATATGGACGAGACCCAGATTCAGCATCTTCCTACTAGTCACACCGAGCCTACACTTTTAGGCTATTTTCCAAATTCACTGCATATCTTCAATATTTACAAAATATTTTAGAATTAGCTAAGTAAATTACAAGCATATTTACGGTCATAGTCGAAATATGTGGTAATCTTACCTTAGTTTAATTTTAAAACTGCAAATTTTTTCTGAAAAGATGTTTTCATAAAAAGACATTCATTCATTCAGGATAGTTTGCATTATGAAATCATATGCTTTTCCTTTTGATAAAATCAAAGGATCCTTTTCCAAGAAAATTGATTTCTCAAAGATATCCTGCGACCTCTTCAAAATATGGTTTTCTCAAAGATTTGAAAGTTTCATTCTTAAAAGGAGTTTTCTAAGAATTCTCAACTACTTTCCAAAGTCCAAAATCGTTTTTCAAGTCCTTAAGGCTATACTTCTCAGAATTTCAATTTCCTAAGGCGTGATTCCCTTTCGCAAAAGGAGTTTTCTTATGAATCTTCAATCATTTCTCGAAGATGATCTCCAAAGATGGAGTTTTCTTGACAAATATTTTCTTCAAGAGTTGTCTTTTCTCATGAATTCTTTCTACTTTCCAAGGATTTCCATCCATTCATAATTTTCCCACATCTTCAAAGGCTTTCTTAAGATTTTAAATCCTTTCATCAGAATTTTCCTTGAGAAATCGATTTCCATCATCTGCCTTAGAAACATTTTTCAACTCTAAAATATTTTCTAAGCATAGATCATGTTTTCCAAACTGCATTTTACAAAATTCCATAGCACATGCCTAAATTCTCTGTGCATTTAGGATAGAACACGATTTTGATAATTTAGCTAAGTTAAGCACACATTTGATCCATGGTTCGATTACCCCTGTTAAAGGCGACAGGAACGGTCGAACCTCGTATCGACAGGTCGAGTCCCATTCCACGGAATATTTCCCTCTATTTTCAAAATGGAGGCGAGTATTTCAAAACAATTTTCAAAACTCTGGTCAAGTTTGACTCGCGAAAACGTTTTCCCTCTCTCCTGTAACGAAGGGAAAATTTTTGCTACGATAACAGGTTTGGTGACCGAGATGGGACCCGTCCTCGTCTGAACAATAGTATACTTGACTTAGTTCAATTAGCAAAATCGTGTTCCAAAAATGTCAGCTCTTTACTTTCTGATATCATGCAAACCGTGGAGCCTAGATTCTGACCTAGCTGACATTGACTGCGTATAGACTAGGCATGGTTTCTTAGGACTATATTGAGGAGATATTTTCATGCTCACCTAGATTTAGGTCTAAATACAACTCTCCTCAATTTAGGATCTGAATGCAAACAATGTATGCTAATTTTAAAAGTTTTCAAAAATCTATCTCTCTAGGACTTAGAGCCCTCTATTTGTTGCATGTGATCATTGTTTCCAAACCACCCTACCTATCTTTACCCGGTCTTCACGTTGCTGGGCTCTATTTCAAAACCCTAATTCGGGACAGAGCCTCACAACTGGGCCACTTATTTGGGTTGACGCCCCCCTACCACGTACTAAGGGCCACAGTCTGAAATATATCGGTAGGCACTCAAGGATGTTGGAAAACTTTACCCTAGAACCAGAGTTAAAATTCTATGTCACGTACTTCGGGTCTCCACTCGAGTATATCGGCATAACTGGATTGGACAAAAATGATTTGAACTTAGAGTCAGGATTAGGGTCCTACAGCTGCTTTTCAAAATGATGCATCTAGAGTCAGCCTTTTAGGGAGTGCTGTACGAACATGAATGTATGTGTAGGATGTGATTATATGTACTTTACCTTTCTCATATTTCTCATTTTTCCAAAATATTAGACCATTTTTCAGATATCCTTATTTTTTTCACAAGATATCTCTCTTATTTTATCAAAACCCTGGATGATTTTCTCAAACCATCTGGTTTCTCTCAAAACTCCAAGTGATTTTTCATTCTTTCGTTCTACTGGACCTCGAATTTCCAGCTTCATTTTTATCCTGCCTGCAATTTTCTAAAATCATATGTTTTTCTCTCATTGTTTTCTTGGATTCTCAATCTTTTTGTCTATTTGATGCTTCACCTTATTTTTCCTTGCACATACCTTGATTATTGCAAGGGAAATTGTTTATCCACCTTCCCTCTTGCTGTCTCCTTATTCTAAATCCGTTTGCAGATTATTTTTTCTAAGAGATATCTCTTTCCTTCAAAAAATGGTATTTTCCTTGTGGTTGACAACCTCGCCTAGGTAACAAGGCACATTTTTTGTTGTTTATTTCTCTTGCAAAGAATGACAACACAATTGTCGTGATTTCAACGGTGACTCCATCCCTAGTAATGTGATATTCTTCCAATTGTCTACCATATCGTCAATAATCATTTTTCTCCCAACCCAAAAATTTCCTCAGAGTCTAATCAAGACTTTATCCTGCAGAGAGCCTTCGTAGCATTTGATGGTTCAGACAAGGTCAGGGAAGAAGACCGCACCAATTCAGCGTATTATCTACTCCTCGGCTTCAGAAGAAAAAATGGACTCACCAAGATCAGTCAGGAGTCAGGGTCAACAAGAAGATGATGGCATAGATCCTCAGATGTACTTCATGTTCCAAAAAATGATGAAGAAGATGATGAGTGACCAGGCTGGCACCAACTCAGACAAAAATCCATTCAGTCAGAGAATTAGAGATCGTGTGGCCAAGAAATCAACCAAGTCCTCTGAGAAGCATGTTCAAGATACTTCAGACGAAGATGATACCGAGGAAGAATGCGAGATCATTCAGGAAGCAAATCACAAACCAAAGGTCCAAGCAATAGAAGAACAACTACAAGCTCAACTGAAGGAAATGGCCAAGATGGTCAAAGATCTGCAAGTTCGGGACAAGGGCAAGAAAGTCTTCACCAGCGAAGACTTCTATGATGGCTTAGAAGGGGATGATGATCTCGAAAACCTTCCCCAAAAATTTATCAAGTTCGACGGTTCTGGCGACCCCAAAGCACATCTCGCCATGTTCTTCGCCGAATGCTCCAAATTCAAGAGAGACAATAGGGCCCTATTTCTCTGTTTTTCTCGTAGCCTAAAAGGCACCGCCGCCAAGTGGTACTCCGAGCATATCAATCCAATCGAACTACGAGAGTTCGATAAGGTGGTCAACCTATTTATTGAGCGATTTCTGTTCAACACTGAAGTGCTACCAACGTTAAATCACCTCTGTAATCTAAAGTAGGGAGATGGTGAAAAAGCCAGGGACTTCATTCGCAGATGGAGAGAGACTTGCAATAAAATGAGGAGCCCGATTTCAGAGGAGCATGCACTCCAAATTATCCTGAATAACTTTTCACAACCTTTGAGGAGTCTCATTTCTACCTCACCCTCCAAGTCTTCCATTGAACTAATTGAACGAGCCGAATGACTCGAGATGGGAATGGAGAATGGGGTCTATGAATGCATTACCATTGCAAGAATCAGTCAAGATGCCAAAAAGAAGGCTCACTTCACTTTTTGGAGAGATTCAAAAGGCAACAAGAATAATCATGGTAACAGTTTGGAGAGATTCAAAAGGCAAAAAGGGAAGGACATCAACAGCGATAAACCTCTCTAATCCATCCCTCAACATAAAGAGAAAGATCAGAAAAAACTAAAGTGCAAGGACTGGAGCACTGATCGAGAATTCACCCCTCTGGATCAGACACTCGAGAGTATCCTTGAATATATGCTTGCGAAAGACATTTTTCGGTTGCCTAAAGTCGTTGATCCCCCAGCAATTATGGGCAGATTCAAAGAACAGTTTTGCAAGTTTCATCGAGCAGTAGGGCACAATACGGAAAACTACTTCGTCCTTAAGAACATTGTTCAAGACTGCATTGACAAAAAGCTCCTCGTTGAAGATGAAAAGGAGGACCAGTCATCCTGACTAAGCTTTCTCCACAATCATTCCAGAAGCTGACAATGCGGGCACTTTCCCATTTCTCATCTTGCTTTTATTATTTCAAAAGAATAATGTAATCCCATTTTCTTTCCTTGATTTTAAAGCATCAATAAAATCATCAAACTTTCCAATAGCTTGACACCAACTTACTTGTTTCTCCTTCATTTTCATAATGTGACTCTTGTGAGGAATGTTCTTGAGGATGTCTCTCAGTCAAGAAGCATGTCGCCTTATTCAGCAATTATCCTTCCTTTATTCAAAATTTTCCTCCCTAGTTATACTAAGGCATTTTTTTTTGAAAATTTATCTTTACCTCAAAACATCTTGTATGCAGGCAGGATAAACCAATCTCTCATTTAGAATGTATATGCACCCACTTGCATTAATTTTGCATTCAATTTGCATCAATTTGCACTCATTCTTATTCATTTGCATTAAATTTACATCAAAATTCCCCTTCAGGTTAAGGGATAAACTTGAATCATTTTCCATGATTTCCCCAAAATTCTTCAGTTTCTATTCACTCCCGGTTCAGGATAAGGGGATAATCCTGAAAGAGGACCACATACAGCTAACTATGATGGTCCATTTTTCCTTTGTTGATCTGAGTTTCGATTCAGATCTTTTCTCAAGAATTATTTCTGCTCCGAAGATCTGAGTTCCAACTCAGACTTCCCTTTTAATCTTAACTTTTCTGCAATAATCAAATATTCTTTACATGTTCTTAGGTTGAATCCCTATTGAACTGATATTGTTCCCAGTGAATCGATGATCGTTCTTAATTGAACTGATATTGTTCCCAGTGAACCGATGATCGTTTTCAATTGAACTGATATTGTTCCCAGCGAACCAATGATCATTCTTAATTGAAATGATATTGTTCCCAACGAACCGATGGTCGTTCTTAATTGAACTGATATTGTTCCCAATGAACCGATGATCGTTCTTAATTGAACTGATATTGTTCCCAGCGAACTGATGGTCGTTCTAGATTGATCTGATATTGTTCCCAGTGAATCGATGATCGTTCTCAATTGAACTGATATTGTTCTCAGCGAACCGATGATCGTTCTTAATTGAACTGATATTGTTCTCAGTGAACCGATGGTCGTTCTTAATTGAACTGATATTGTTCTCAGCAAACTGATGATCGTTCTTAATCGAACTGATATTGTTCCCAGTGAACCGATGATCATTCTTAATTGAATTGATATTGTTCCCAGCGAACCGATGATCGTTCTTAATTGAACTAATATTGTTCCCAGCGAACTGATGGTCGTTCTTAATTGAATTGATATTGTTCCCAGCGAACCGATGATCGTTCTTAATCAAACTGATATTGTCCCCAGTGAACCGATGATCATTCTTAATTGAATTGATATTCTTCCCAGCGAACCAATGATCGTTCTTAATTAAACTGATATTGTTCCCAGCGATCTGATGGTTGTTCTTAATTGAACTGATATTGTTCCCAGCAAATCGATGATCGTTCTTAATTGAACCGATATTGTTCCCAGCGAACCGATGATTGTTCTTAATTAAACTGATATTGTTCCCAGCGAACCGATGATCGTTCTTAATTGAACTGATATTATTCTTAGTGAACCGATGGTCGTTCTTAATTGAACTGATATTGTTCCCAGTGAACCAATGATCGTTCTTAATTGAACTGATATTGTTTCCAGCGAGCTGATGGTCGTTCTTATATGAACTGATATTGTTCCTAGCGAACCGATGATCGTTCTTCTTTGAACTGATATTGTTTCCAGCGAACCGATGATCGTTCTTAATTGAACTGATATTATTTCCAGCGAACCGATGATCGTTATTAATTGAACTGATATTGTTCTCAGCGAACTGATGGTCGTTCTTAATTGAACTAATATTGTTCTCAGTGAACTGATGATTGTTCTTAATTGAACTGATATTGTTTCTAGTGAACCGATGATCGTTCTTAATTGAACTAATATTGTTCCCAGCGAATCGATGATCGTTCTTAATTGAACTGATATTGTTCCTAGCGAATCGATGGTCGTTCTTAATTGAACTGATATTGTTCTCAGTGAACCGATGGTCGTTCTTAATTGAACTGATATTATTCCCAATGAACTGATGGTCGTTCTTAATTGAACTGATATTGTTCCCAGCGAACCAATGATCGTTCTTAATTGAACTAATATTGTTCCCAGTAAACCAATGGTCATTCTTAATTGAATTGATATTGTTCTAAGGTTGAATCCTTATTGAATGTTTGAGTTGATCTTTTATCAAATACTAAATCCTTTGTTAGTCTAGCATGAGTGTTCTCCTTTGGGGAAAGGAGAGGATAATTTTCGAAATGGATACGTTAAGCCGGACTTCAAATGCTCTCTTTCACCAAGGATTCCTAGAACATTTCACCAATTTGTCAAATAATTATTTGTTGATTTCAAAATTTTTATTGCACAAATCTTTACCTCAAAATACCTTCAGCATTACTTCTAAAAAGTTAAAGCTTTTGCGAAAAAATATTCAAAAATTCAAATTTTTTCTATTGGCCAACCAAAAGGCTGAAGAATAAACCCTCGATATTGCCAGCTAAGAAAATTCAATGTTATTGCAAAGTCATAGATGATTGATATTGATCACAGTCAATGGCACATCTTTAAAGGCCATTCTTGTAAAAATGAGGCAGTGAAAATATCTTAAGCGATAGAAAAAGAGAGAATTCACCCAAGCTCTGTCTCCTCAAATCACATAAGCTGCAATTAAATATCTGCAAAAGGGATCTCTCAATTGTCGTCAAGATGAAGACAAATTATGCGAGTTAGACCCCTGGGGCCAAAGAAGATTCGGATCATCTCCAAGATGAAGAGGTTTGTGACAGATCCTTCCAGAGAAAGTCCAAAGCATCGTCAAGATGAAGGTGAATGCGATGAACCTCTCGACAATCCCTAAAAGATATTTAATTTCTGCTATCATCCAGAGATCTCCAACCCACGAGCCAATATCCTCAATATAGTCTCTGAGGCAAAGAAGGATCGAAACATCTCCAAGTTGAAGGAGTTTGTGATGTACCCTTCCAAAAAAAAAGAGAGAGGGAAAAGAAAGAGAGAAAAATCAGGATATCTCCCAAAATAAATGATGATGTAATAAACTCCCCAGAAGCCCAAGAAAGCTCAAAAGAGTGCAGGAAGATTATCATGAGAGAAGCATCCCAGGATATCAAACTGCCAAATCTATCAAGAATCTTCTTTAATTTTGTGAAATTATATTACCAATATTCTTTCATCAATTGCTTTCATAATATTAAATTCTCTCTTTCCTGTTCATATCAAGGAAATTGATAGCTTCCTAGAAGAAGGTCAATCGCAAGCAATTTGGATTCCAAATCTTGATTCTATGAAGTCAATTCCGTTTGAAGATAATACTTCAGGTAGAAAAGAAGGAATATTTTCACAACAATGTGCATCATTTTCAAATACTTTGAATCAACAACAAAATTCTTAATATTTTGACAATATTTTCTAGCTATCCTGACGTGAAGTGAGAGCTTGATGTCCGTTCCTGATACATCCTGACACCATTTTCAATCCCTCTTTAGGACTTGATAACAGGAGTTTTCAAGATTCCTTTCCTTCTTGTATAATCTGAGTGCCCAGGCTCTCAGATTCACACACTTCCCTGTGTCTCCACTGTCCTGCCATAGACAGTTCAATTTCGGTTCGAGGTCGAACCCCCAATCATTTTTAGCAAAAGGCAATTTCAAAAGCTGATTTAGTCTTAGCAATGAGGCGCCCAAGATCAATTCATTTTCAAGCTTTAGGGACCCCATTTTCCTTCATTTGCAAAACCCCTGTCGGATTTATTGTGCTAAATTCGAAGGTTCCATCATGGTCTCTTCTTTCGAGGATTTTATTCATTTTCATTTTTCCGATCAGGTTAAGGGAATAAACCTGAACCTCATTTGATGAGGTATTTCATTTTCCGCCCAATCAGGTTAAGGGTATAAACCTGAGCCTCTTTTGATGAGGTATTTTAAGGGTATAAACCTGAGCCTCCTTTGATGAGGTATTTTATTTTTCGTCCGATCAGGTTAAGGGTACAAACCTGAGCCTCATTCTAATGAGGTATTTTATTTTTCGCCCGATCAGGTTAAGGGTATAAACCTGAGCCTCGTTTTGATGAGGTATTTCATTCCCCAATCAGGTTAAGGGTAAACCTGAGCTTCGTTCTATAAGAGGTGTTTTCATCCCATCCAGGATAAGGGCAAAACCTGAACTTCACTCTCATAGAGTGAATCTTTCTTCTTCACACTTCATTTCATAACTACCATCTTCATCAGGGTCAATTCTCTCATACCCAGTCAGATCCTTCTAACTGAGGCATTTCTATATATAGCCCAAATTTGGTGTGTTTTTCTTTGCCACTAAGCTCGACCACAAGCCAACTTAGTAGCAAAGAGGGGCATCTGTAAACACCCCAAATTTTCACTCATCTCCACCAACCGTTGTGAACCATCCTTTAGGATCACCGGAAGGCAAAATGGTCATTCTTTGAGCTTGAATCCGGCAAAACTCCAGATTTCATCCCTGATTCTCAAAATTTTCCTATTGTTTTGCTCAGAATCATCTCCAGTCACAAAATCTCAAAGTCTTATTCACATCAAGAGATTGAAAGCTCCACTTCTTCATGCAATATGAAATTTCATAAGACATGTCTTTGCATATCATCGCATGAGCATTTCATATCATTTCACTGCACAACATGTCATTTCGAGGCCCAGAACTCTCGATTTTAAAATTTTCAATCCAGATCCGAATTTTAACTCTTTTCAAAATTATTTCAAAATCCTGGGTCTTCAAAATTGCCAATTTCTCTCATTTAAACCCCCGGACCTTAGATTGTGAAAAGTTTTCTCAGGAAAATGATCTGGATAGTTTAAATATCAATTTCCAAATTTTCTCAACTGGACCGGCTCCACCTAAAGAAGGGGACGAAGCTTCAAAGTTAGCAATTTTATCCCAGATTTTACCCTTTTATCAGCAATTTCAAAAATCATTCTTTTACAAAATCGTCCCATAGGGGCCACCTCTTTTCAAAATTTCCGCAATTAGGCCAAGTATTTCTTATTTGCCAGTTAGTCTAGGTTTTTATGAAAATTCAAAAAAGAGGTTTTACTTTCTTGCTTTTATTTCAATAAAGAAGCGATGTGGGGTCCACCCTGAGGTGGTGCCACATAGGCCTTCCTTTTATAAAACTTGAATTTCGAAAAACCCAAAAATATAGGAGCCTTGTCCCTGAGGTGACGCCACAAGTCCCCACTTCTCTCTCCTTCCACCTTCTGCCACGTGTCATTTGCCTTCCCTTTTAGTTCTGCGCCATTTGGCAGTGCGGAGTCACTCTGAGATGACACCACATGGCCTCTCTTTTCTTGGTGCTTTTATTTCTCTGCCATGTTTTAGTGTGGGGTCACCCTGAGGTGATGCCACATGTGTTCCTCCTTGCACCTCCATTAGTTGCCACTTGTCTTCGTCTTCCTCTGTTTATCTTTTGACATGTGTCAGTGTGGGGACCTCTTTAAGGAGATGCCACATGTCTTCAGTCTTCCTCTTTATTTCATGCCATGTGTCACATGTCCACCCCCTTGCTTCTCTCTCACTTGCCACATGGCAATGTGGGGCCACCTTGAGGTGGCGCCACATGGCCATACCTCCTTCCTCCAGAGCCAACCAAATTTGAATTTCAAATGAGTCTGAGGTGGCACCATCTGAGGTATTTCCTCCTGCAGCCACCACATGTCATTCTCTCATTCATCTAGAAAAAGCAAAAAGGCAACCATCCAAAAAAAAGGCAAAATTGCCCCCTTGAGGTGGCGCCATCTCTGAAAAAGGCTCTCCTCAAAAATAGATATGCAACTTGATTTTAGGAAAAAGTAGAAAACCAAAATTCAAAAGGCCTCTGAGGTGGCACCATATGCTTCCTTTGCTCATTCCCTCTGACACATGGCAGTGTAGAGCCACCATGAGTTGATGCCACATGTCCATCTCTACTTCCTCCAGAAAAAGCAAATCCCAAAGTGGGCCCACACATAGGTGGCGCCACATGAGAAGCTCCTGCAGAGAAAATCAAGCCAACCTCATTTCAAAAATTTTTAAATTCTTCTTAGGTGTCTTATTTACAAATTTTGCATTTTATTTATTTCAAAAAAATCCAAAGTAGCATCCTCTGAGATGGCGCCACATGGAGGGTCCAGATTCATTCTACTTGAATTTTAAAATCCTCCCAGAAATCTATAAATACCCTAGCCCACGCCCATTCCAAAAAAGAGGACTTCTTCTTTTTGGATGTGGAACCCTAGATAGCTCCCTCTCTCATCTCACGCTTCCCTGAAGAACCCTTCAATTCATTTTCATCTTCATTCTCTATCTTCCTCTGCTCCTCTCTGGAGTCCATCCTCAAGGAGCCATCCCGTAGCCGCCCGTCTCTGAATCTTCAAAACAGTAAAAGAACACAAGGTAAGCTCCCAATCGAGTTGATTCTATTGAAATAATGCTCTTATTTCAATTAGCATACTGAATCCCATGGATTTTTTGTTTTAAAGAAAGGGTTCATCCGAATGATGGATTGAACCATTCCCAAAAGAGACATATATTAAGTAGGATCATGCTTTCTTGATGATTTTCTAGCATTCATGCATTAGTTAGGTTTAGTTAATATTTATTTTGTTAATTTAGCATATTTTATGAGTTAACTAGATTTTTTTTAGTGTTTATATCAAGCCTGCTTAAAATTCGTATGTCTCTATTTTTGTCAGTCAGTCCATGCATCATTTTATATTTTGATTTTTCTCTTAAAATACAAAAAAAAATCATATTACGTGCCCATATCTGTCCCTGATATTTTGCAAAAAAAATAGAGTTGTTTGAGTGCATTTGCTTCATTCAAAATTTGAAATGCCAAGTCAGATTTTATGACCCGTGAAATGCTTAGGACATTGGATCCAGATTTGTAAAATCGATATCTCCCTCATGGGAGATCCGATTCCCAATCCAAAAAATTCCCTGAACTCAAGATTGAATCTAGTATTTAATATGATTTTACAAGAGTTTTTTGAATTCTGTTGCTACCTAAAACAAATCCAAGAGTTCAGGATATATGTTAGAGCCTAATTTGAGCCTCTGAGACTCTGGATCGACTGGTTCTCTCTGAATATTGCTCCAAATCAAGATCTGTAAAAAGTGAACTTTATGTTCTAAATTTCCCCTGTTTGATTCTGAAATTTTACAATTTTTAGGACAGTCTTCATACCATTTTAGTATTTTTTTATTTAGGTCTCCTGTTTTGGTATTTATATCTGCTCTTCTGATTTATGTGTGTAATGTCATATTTTTATTTCTTAGCCAATTAGTCAAATGCCAAATACATACAAATAAAAGTTGTTTGTATGCATGTTAGTAGTTCTTCATTTAATTTTTGGAAATTTTGGTAGTCAATTAACATTTTTTATCCATTTTCACATTAGATGCTATTGATTTTAGTCTCGTCAGAACCAAATCTATGCTACCGAACTCACCGTAGGTCAAATCCTAGAGCTGTAAAAGCCAAAGATGTTAATTTTCATGTCTTTTAGCAGCTTGCAAAATATTAGACATTTCTATTGTGGATTTATGCATTATTGCTTTAAATGCTACGTTTGGTTCATACCCGTAGGGGAAATTTGCTTATTTTAGAGTTTTCTTTAAAATTTTGCATTCAGACCATGTCATTCAATGCATTTTATCATTTTATATTGTTCCTAAGGGTAGAGGGGTGCTCTCTACCGAATTTAACATGATTTGAGAACCGTTTGATGACCGGTTTAGCCGTATCAACAAATCAAGGTTCCCGCGGGACCCTGATCCAGGCGAAAAACAAGCGAAATTCGTTATTTTGGCCAAATTTCAAATGACAATTTTGATTTTTACAGTCCTGTCATATTTAGTAGCATGTCATCATGCATTTCTTTATCGTTTGATTCCATTTGCATTTTAAAATCCCCAAATTTTGTCAAAACTCCTTCAAAAACCCTGATTTTAAAGTTATAACCTCAATATTAGGGGTATTTTGGTCATTTTGACCATAATTCTGAATTTCAAACTATTTATTACCTAATTTTCATGCATTTGCATCATTCAAATATCAAGGAAGTATGAAAATCAGGTTTATATTCAACTAAGTCCAATAATCTCAGGATATTATTGGAAAATCTTGGAAAACCCACATATTTGAGCTAACCCCATTTCAAGTTTGGCAGGGACATTCAAAGGAAGGAGCCATAATCTGCAATTTTCTTTTCTTCATTTTATTTAGTGATGTAATAATGTAAATTTTAGAATAAGAGATTTACTTTTTTGCTTAGATTAGGATACATATCATATAGTTTGAATTTCTGCAATATCCTGTTTATGTGATTCATGCATTTTATTTCAAAATCACTATGGATGTACACGAATGGCACGTGCATCAACTCTTAGGGAGTTGATGAACTCGGTGGAGTCCATATTTACAGCCCTAGTCGAAATATGGACGAGACCCAGATTCAACATCTTCCTACTAGTCACACCGAGCCTAGACTCTTAGGCTATCTTCCAAAATTCACTGCATATCTTCAATATTTACAAAATATTTTAGAATTAGCTAAGTAAATTACAAGCATATTTACGGCCATAGTCAGAATATGTGGTAATCTTACATTAGTTTTATTTTAAAATTGCATATTTTTCTGAAAAAATGTTTTCATAAAAAGACATTCATTCATTCAGGATAGTTTGCATCATGAAATCATATGCTTTTCCTTTTGATAAAATCAAAGGATCCTTTTCCAAGAAAATCGATTTCTCAAAGATATCCTACAACCTCTTCAAATTATGGTTTTCTCAAAGATTTGAATGTTTCATTCTTAAAAGGAGTTTTCTAAGAATTCTCAACTACTTTCCAAAGTCCAAAATCGTTTTTCAAGTCCTTAAGGCTATACTTCTCAGAATTTCAATTTCCTAAGGCGTGATTCCCTTTCGCAAAAGGAGTTTTCTTATGAATCTTCAATCATTTCTCGAAGATGATCTTCAAAGCTGGAGTTTTCTTGACAAATATTTTCTTCAAGAGTTGTCTTTTCTCAAGAATTCTTTCTACTTTCCAAGGATTTCCATCCATTCATAATTTTCCCACATCTTCAAAGGCTTTCTTAAGATTTTAAATCCTTTCATCAGGATTTTCCTTGAGAAATCGATTTCCATCATCTGCCTTATAAACATTTTCAAACTCCAAAATATTTTCTAAGCATACATCATATTTTTCAAACTGCATTTTACAAAATTCCATAGCACATGCCTAAATTCTCTGTGCATTTAGGATAGAACACGATTTTGATAATTTAGCTAAGTTAAGCACACATTTGATCATTGGTTTGATTATCCCTGTTAAAGGCGGCATGAACGGTCAAACCTCGTACCGACAGGTCGAGTCCCATTCCACGGAATATTTCCCACTATTTTCAAAACGAAGGCGAGTATTTCATAATAATTTTCAAAACTCTGGTCAAGTTTGACTCGCGAAAATGTTTTCCCTCTCTCCCGTAGGGAAGGAAAATTTTTTGCGATGATAACACCCTCATATAGCAAGCAGCAAGAGTTCAACCTAATCTGGTCCAAATGGGACCAGACCCCACTAACTCACCCTTGCCTAGATCTGACCATAGGGGGTGGTGCAGCAGGAGTGGGCAGATTGGAATTCTTCAGACTGGTGCACTCCGGGTGTTCCAACCCAAAACAAGACCCAACCTGAGGGGTCACAAGAGGCACTGAACTGAACCTAAGGGTTTAGTCCAGGCACTGCACTCGGTGTGCAGTCCGGCTAGGGCCCAGCAGGGCCTGCTAGACCACCCGGGTGCTCCAGCACCCGTTGCCAAAACCTACACCCTAACTAGGGTTGTAGGAAAAAAAAAGGTCGTGGGGAATGGCGGTCTGATCTTCTAGACCAGACCTCAGTTGAGGACTAACCTTGGTCTGAACCTAGAGGTTCAGACTGGGCTGCCAAGTAGCAGCAGGCTCAGGGCAAGGGGCCCAAATCCACATGCTACCTGGGTGCAACTAGGACCCGACGGCAACCAAAGCACCAAGACAAAAAGAAAAAAGAAAGATGTAGGGAAAAGAAGGCCATGGGTCTAGTCCTTCGGACCAGACCTTGTCCAAGACGTGGCCCTGGTCCAAACCCCAGGGTTCAGACTAGACCTAACCTTAGGACAGGGGTCTAAACCCAGCACTCCAAGGCGACAGGGCTACCCGGGTGCTGTTGGCACCCGATGGCCTGCCACGCGCGCTAAGAGAGAAAAAAGCCTCAATGGCCAAGGTAGATAGGTGCATCTGGCCGAGCACTGCTCGGACCAGAGTGCACCCAACTGGGTCTATCCCATTAGGGGACAGACCAACCGAACTCCCTACAATAAAAAAAAGAAAATAACAATAAAGAAAAAATGCTGGAAAGGGGGTTTGACCGAGAAGGAAAACAAAATGGGAAGGAGTAGCCATGGCTGGACTGGACTACACTCGTGTCCAGTCCAGAGCTTCAGCCGTCACAGAGGCTCAAGGATGGTCCCAGCCTCCTCATGAGAGTGAGAGGGGCTGAGGACTCATTATCTCAAGTGCACATAAGAAGAGAAAAAAAAAACTTATACGAACCCCAATGGAATGGCAAGAACATCACATTTTCATGCATGCCATAAAAGAAAATGCAACATCCAACCTTATTGAATAAAAACAACACAAAAAAGAAAAAAAAAAGTTCAAGATGCATTCCAACCAAAAATATTTTATGAAACTAGAAGGCATAAGGCGATTCTACAAATTTCTTTTCTTGAAACAACAACAAAAAAAAACAAAATGAAATGAAACAAAGCCATCAAACCGAGTATGAAATCGGTGGTCTTGAGCCCCTTCTTGTTCCATGAAACGAAAAGGCAGGGTGCTCAAACAACTAAACACATCCACTAGAGTAGCTAATCCGCCAAGAGTCACGCATCCATGGGTGCGTCCGACTCCATGGCATCATGTTCATACCATGTAATTTTTTTTTTGAGAAACCAAAAATAGTGCATTGAAGATTCACCTTAATTTGGTTGAAGGTGAGGCTCGGTTGCAAGGGCTCCACTTAAGTGGTGGCTAACTCACACCATATGGCTAGAGGGGGATTGAGAGTGAGAGAGAATGAGAGTAAGAGTGAGAGAGTGAAAGAGAGAGAAGAGAGCCCAAAAGTCATCACTTTTGGCTCCCTCCTGTTTCTCAAAAGGCTAAATGTGCCTTATATGAGGAATGAAGGGCCATGATCTCCTTGAGAGATCTAATGGTTGGGGTCAAACACGCCCCCCCATAGCCACCCAACATTCCCCACCCCCTCTTAGGATTTAAAAAAATCTAATAAAAGTTACAAGGGTTCCATGGGGCTGCCGCCCCAAGCACCCAATGAGAGCTTCCCTACTCATCATTGCTCCCTCTTGGAAAGAATCAAGATGGGATTTCAAAAATCTCATGGGGCGCAGCCCCATGCTAATGCATGGAGGGACGCCCCACCCTCATGATGATGCCCCTTACATCATCATGAGGTCGTTCTTATGGGTAGGACCAATCGTGGCCCTCCCTTTAGATCACACTCCATCCCTTACAAGATTGCCATTGTCCCAGCTAGTCAACTTGACCAGTTGGTCTTTGTGGCTAGAGACGTCCAATCTTGCCAAGAGTGGTCGGCCATGGGCTAAGATCAACCCTTTAGTCGGACCTCTGGCTAAAACGAGGTAATGCTTCATAATTAAAAATTTTGTTTAAGTCATCAATTATAATTAAAATATCATGATATATTTTTATTCTAAATTCTCAATTATAATCAAATCCTCAAGCTTATCTCAAGAAAAATTTCATCTCACACAAAGTTTGCTCTCGTTATGACTCTCGTTCTATCAATACATGTTTCCAGTAATTCATACAAAATAATGAGGTTTTTTTCTCGTTTGGGCCTCAAATTTGGGGTTAAATTAAATATATATATTATGAGGTCATCTTAGAATTCTCAGAAGTTAATTTGTCACAGATTGCCTTCGATTGCTATGTTCATCTCACTTATGCGATTTAAGGCCTCGTATATCATATATATGTAATTTTTGAAAAATTCTCATAATTTTATTAATTGAAACACATCATATTCCATTATCTCAGAAATATCGTGGGCTTTACATCCTTCCCTCCTTAAAAAGGATTTTGTCCGCGAAATCACTAACATTAGGCTACAAAAAGATCGAGATATTTTTCTCTCATGCTCGCTTCTAGTTCCCATGTGCATTCTTTGATGCCTTGGTGTTGCCAATGTACATTAACTAATGGTACAATCTTCGTACACAACACTTGATCTCATCGATCAACAATCTCAATCGGTCATTCTACCATTGTCAGATCTTCCTAAACTTCCACATCTTCGTAATGAATGATGTGTGATGGGTCAGGAATGTATTTCTTAGCATCGACACATGAAAAACATTGTGAATATGGGCATACTGCTGAGGTAGCTCAAATCGATATGCCACCTCACCAACTCTTTCCAAAATCTCGAATGGTCTAACATATCTAGGACTCAACTTTCCCTTCTTACTGAAACAAAACATGCTCTTGGTCGGTGAAACTCTGACAAAGACCATGTCACCAACTGCAAATGATAGCTCTCGTCGTCTCTTATCGGCATAGCTCTTCTACCTATCTTGCGCTGCTTTCAAACGCTGTTGAATCTTCTGCACTTACTAAGTGTAGTGCTGAAGAACAATCGGTGATTCTCTGGATCTATCGCTGATGTCATTCCAATACGACGGTGATCGGCAAGGTCTCCTGTATAGTGCTTCGTACAAAGCCATCTCGATACTGGCGTGATAACTGTTATTATACACAAATTCGACCAAACATAGGTGTGAATCCCATTCACCCTTCCAGTCGAGCATACAAGCTCGCAACATGCCTTCTAACGTCTGAATCATTCTCTCTGATTGACCATCAGTCTGAGGGTGAAAAGTTGTACTGAACTTCAATCTCGTACCCAAAACAGTCTGCAATTGACCCCATAGTCGCGACGTGAACCTGGGATCACGATAAAAAAAAATCAACCTTGGTATGCCATACAATCGTACAATCTCTCTGACATACAAGTCAGCTAAGCTTTCGAGGGACTGACTGATCCTAATAGATAAGAAATGGGCAGACTTGGTGAGTTTGTCCATAACTACCCAAATCGCATCATGCTTTCGTCTGGTTCACGGTAAACCTACCATGAAGTCCATAGTAACATCTTCCCATTTTCATTGAAGAATCTCAATCCTCTGCATGAAACCACCAGGACGCTGGTGCTCAATCTTAATTTGCTGACAAGTTAATCACCTCGAAACGTATGCTGCTATCTCACGCTTCATACCGTTCCACCAATATTTTTGTTGTAAATCTTTAAACATCTTTGTCCCACCAGGATGAACTGTGTACTTGGACATATGAGCTTCATCGAGAATCTCCTTCTTCAGCTCAGGGTTGTTTGGAACCCAAAGTCGATCTTTCATATGAATACCGCCATTATTTGCCACACTAAAGAATATATTTTCCTGGTCTGCTAGGTGTAGAAGCTTACCATACTGGTCATCAAGCTTCTAAGCCTCCATAATTCTAGGCAAAAACTCTGATCGAATGGTCAAACCAGACAATCTGATCGATCTGTTTCCAATCAAAAAATTCTTTCAAGCCACGAAATCTTCAATCAGCTTCTGGCTCCACACAAGATTAGCCAGAACACTGCTCGACTTGCGATTAAGCGCATCTGCCACTACGTTTGCCTTATCAGGGTGGTAAGACAACGTAAAGTCGTAATCCTTGATAAACTCAAGCTATCGTCGTTGTCTCATGTTTAACTCCTTCTGAGAGAACAAATACTTGAGACTCTTATAGTTTGAAAAGACCTCGAACGATTCTCCATACAAATAGTGTCGCCAAGATTTCAAGGCAAACACCACTGCTGCTAATGCCAAGTCGTGAGTCGGGTAATTTCTCTAAAAAATCTTCAATTGCCTTAAAGCATAAGCAATCACTCTACCGTGCTGCATTAGCATGCAACCCAAACCTGTTCCAGAGTTGTCTGTGTACACCACGAAACCACTTCTACTTGAAGGTAAAACTAACACCGGTGAGGTCGTCAACTTAGACTTCAAGATTTAGAAACTTTCTTCACAAGCATTATTCCATTCAAACTTGATGCCTTTACGCAAACACTTCATTAACGGTAATGCAATTCTCGAAAAGTCCTGGATAAATTGTCGGTAGTATCTTGCCAATCCGAGGAAACTACTAATCTCTAAGACATTCTGAGGCTGCTTCCAACCTAACACTGCTTCGACCTTCGCTGGATCGACTGACACTCCATCCTTGGATATCACATGACCCAGAAACATAACTTGCTCAAGCCAAAACTCACACTTGGAGAACTTGGCAAACAATGTGTGCTCACAAAGTATTTTCAGAATGATACGTAAGTGTTCTCGATGCTGCTGAGGGCTCTCTGAGTAGATCAAGATATCGTCAATCAACACAATCATAAAAGTGTCCACGAATGGACCGAAAATCTGGTTCATTAAATCCATGAATGCAGTTGGTGCATTCGTGAGGCCAAAAGGAATCACCACGAACTCGTACAAACCATATCTCATTCGGAAAGCTATCTTCGCAATATCTTCCTCTCTAATACAAAGCTGATAATAACCTGATCTGAGGTCTATCTTTGAGAAAATCCTCGCTCTCTACAACTGATCGAAAAGGTCTTTGATCCTAGGCAACGGGTATTTATTCTTAATAGTCGCTTGGTTGAGCATCCGATAGTCAATGCACAACCTCAAAGATCCATCTTTCTTCTTCACAAACAACATGGGTGCACCCCAAGGAGATGCACTAGGTCAGATAAAATCTTGTTCCAAAAGTTCTTCCAACTGCCCTTTTAACTCTTCGAGCTCTGCCGGAGCCATACGATACGGTGCCTTGGAAATAGGAGTAGTTCCAGGCAACAACTCGATGCAAAACTTGATCTCACGCTTCGAGGGTAATGTGAGCAATTCCTCTTGAAACACATCGGGAAACTCCCGAACTATATCCAAGTCCTCGATCGGGACTAACTCAGGCTCAACTGGGGTGATACTGACCAGAAATGCAGTACCCCCATTCTGCAAATACTTCTGGGCTTTGAAGAAAGAAATCAAATGACTATCTCGCAATGGTCGAGAAAGCTTGATTTCCAAAATAGGATGATCAGGCTGGAATAAGACAACCTTGCCTTCTCTACAGAGGACTTGAGCATGATACTCAAACAACTAATCCATGCCTAGAATGACGTCGAACTCAGTCATATCTAGCAGGATTATGTCAACTGACAAGTTCTGCCCTGCCACTGACACTTCGATGCTCGAAATGTAAGAATTACAAAATGACTGATCTCTAGTCGAAGTACGAACCTCCAACAAAAAATTTAAAGATTCTACGGTCAAAGGCAAAGTCCTATCAAATCTGACATATATAAAAGAATATGAAGCGCCACAATCAAATAACGTAAGTACCTTGGACCAATTCTTCCTTGGTCACTTGTTCTACTATCGCTGCGTAGGTACGTCCTGCGATAGCTTTTTGGTTGCCTTGCCTCGGCTGATGCGACTACTGCGGCTGATATTGCTGAGGCTGTCTCTGTTGTACTGGCTGTGATGTTCTTGGTGCATTTCTCTTCAGATCGTCTGACTGCTTCTTTCGGCAGTCCTTTATGTAGTGACCCATCTTGCCATAATAGAGACATCCCCTGATATCACTAGGGCAAGGTAAACCTGGATGGTCGACAGGACACTTGGGACATCCCGATGCTGCTGTAATCTGCTTTTGCAGCTGTTGAGGATGCTGATATTGCCGTTGTTGCTACTGTTGGGGTCATCGATACTGATGCAGCTGCTGTTGGTTGTTGTTGTTGTTGTTGTTGTTGTTTGTAAACACCCCAAATTTTCACCCTCATCCAGTGTTTGTCCATTTCATAAGTCATTACAGATCATTGCATGTCATTGCATCTCATTTTTGAGATCCAACACTCCTATTTCAAAACATTCAATCCAGATTTGAATTTTAAAGCTTTATTTCAAAATCAATTTCAAAACCTGGGTTTTTATTCAATACTCTGTCATTTTCCAACCCGAGGACTTTATATTTCGAAATATTTTCTTAGAAAACAATCTGGATTCATTTCAAATTCAAATTTTAATCGATTTCAATTCACAGATGAGACCCATTGAGGTGGTGTCGCTTCTAAATTCCTCTATTCATCAAATTTCTCAATTTTTTGAAAGTTTCAGTCCGATCAGGACTCTGTCTTAGAGTCCTAATCCAGTCAGGAGTCTGGTTTTTAAGTCTGTTTTACTTCCATTTTCAGTCTTTTTCAATTATTTTCAAAATTTAGGTCATTTTACATAGTCCAGTTAGTTCAGGATTCTATTTTAGAGTTCGGTTGAGTTAGGAGTCTAACCCTGACTGTGTTTTCTGACTTATTTCGTCATTTCTTGATAAAATCTTTTGAAAATTCTTTCATTTGGCTTTTAAAATCTAAAATCTCAGAGTCCTAAGAGTTCAGGACTCTAACTCGGAGTTCCAGTTCGCTTGAGACCCTATTTTCAAAGATCTTGAATTTCAAATATCGATTTTAACCCCTTTTCAAAGCCATTTTCAGTGTTTATTTCAAAATTTCCAAAACTCGATGTGGGCCCACTCAGTTGGCACCATATCCAGAGGAATTCTAACTCAACTGGAACTCTGTGCCATTTCAAAACTTTTAATTTCAGGTCTACTTTTGAAAATCTTTTGAAAATCTTTTGAAAACTCCTTCAATTTCAAGTTTTAAAATCGCTTTTTGAAAAACCCAAGTAGGGCCCACTCGGGGTGGCGCCATATTCGAGTCAGTCAGGGCTAGACTAGGGTTAGTTGATGTCTTGGTTAGTTTTAGAAATTTAGAAGAGTCAAAATCCATTTTGAAAACCCATTTTTAAAACTTGATTTCAAACTATTGTTTTTAAAGGTTTTAGTTAAGATTTTAAAAATCAAATGTGGAAAGTGCCAAGTGGCACCACATTTGAAGTCTCTAGGGTTAATTAGGGGTGTCATTAGATGTTAATTAGGATTAGGAGTCTCTAAAAAAATCGCCCCCCTTAATGACTTTGGATAGGTTTTAAAAAGGGTAAAAAAGTAATTTGAAAATCCAAGACTAAACCTAATTTTTTTATTATAAAAGGGAGCATAGGGGGGACGATTTTCATTATTCACTTACCTTCAATTCTTGGAGCTTCTCTCTCCTCTCCAGCCCTTCCTCCATTGCTGCAACTCCAAGGTATGAATTCCTTTGTTTTTTTTTTATATTTTATTTAATGATTTTAATGTTTTAAACCTAGATCTAGGCTTAGATACCCCTCCTTATGGAAGATCAACCATGGTTTCACCTCAAGAACCATCAAGAATCAGCAAGAACAATCCAAGAAGGTGATCTAACCCTGTTTTTATTGATTTACAGGGATTTTAATCCATTAGAATTGATTTTAATATGATTCTTTACAATATTAACCAATAAAATATATGATTTACTCTTTTAATGGGTTAAATCTATGTTTTAAAGGTGATATCAAATTCCAGCCATTGATTCCCTATTTTTATTTTATTTTCATGGTTTATTCATGTTTGTTTTACGTTCTACAACATAGAAATAATTTTTATTTGCTGTTTTATGGTTTATTTTATTGATTTACATTAGTTAGTGCATGGTTTTTCAAGTTTCTTAAATTTCTGTGTGTTTTAGGCTTAGAACAATAAAGATAATGTTATTTCGGATTGAAGTACTCATTGTTTATTTCTGATTTTTTTATATGTGATGCATGCATGAGTTATTGAGTTACTGTAGAAAAATCAGAGGTTTTGGATCTCGGGAACCCTGTCAAAACAATCAGACATCAAATCGGGTTTTTAAAGCTTTAAAATCGTGGTTAAAATCAAGAAGGTAACTTGATGTGATGATATTTCTCTCATCTTATATCCGATTTTAGATCTGTAAAATGATATGGATTCACATTGAGTAGATCTGTCGGATGGAAATTTTCGGATTTTTTTATCACTGTTTAGTATTTTTCCCCTCTCAGAGAATCTGTTTTTAAATTTAGAACTCGTTAGGGTTTACCAAAACCCTAATCAGACTTGCGTTAGCCATAAATCCCAAACCACAGATCGGATTCATGATCTGTAAAAAGTGAGTATTATTATTTTTCTGTATACTGTTCACCACTAAAATTTTAAAGATTTTTGTTTAGGATTGCTATTTATGCCTGTATTTTCAATCTGAAATAGCCGTTTTAATCCCTGTTAAAAGTGATATATTTTAGCTCCGATTGCCGGAAGGGTTTCTCCCTAACCGAAGATGATTTTTCCAATCTGTAAATTGGAAAATCTCTGTTTTCCTTCCTAGTTAGGCTCTGTAAAATTTCATAAATTTCCATGGAGATTTGACCCCTGGTTCAGGTCTTGGACTGAGACTGGTTGGTGAACTAGGTCAAAAATAGCATATTTTTAGGGTTTAATGAAATTTTTGGATTAATTTAATGTCAAAAAAATATTTTTATAATTCTAATTTGATATTAGGGTTATAACAAGTGCAGGTACTGAATTTGATGAATTTTGGAATCCATTTGATGTCTGAATTAATATAATTGCAAAACAGGGCACCCGAAGAATTCCAAAACACTGCAAAAATCACAAAATTTGTGATATTCTTGGATTTTCGTGCATAAGCATATATTTTTAGGGTTTAATCATGTTCATAATAATATTAGGATGCTTTAGGTTTAATTTTGTGCTCATTTGATTTAATTTAGTGCATAAAACCTAAGTTTTTACCAAAATCTATTTCTAAAAACCGTGATTTCAAGGCCATAGTCTTGCTATCAGGGGCAATTTGGTCATTTGACCTAAATTTCGAAATCCCTAACCCTAATTTTCATATTTTTAAGCATGTCACATCATATTTAGCTTAGTTTATTCCATTCAAATTTCAAAACTTGCATTTTATCAAAATATCTTTCTAAAAACCCTAATTTCAAGGACATAGTCTTGTTATTAGGGGTATTTTGGTCATTTTGACCCCAATTTCGAAATTTCATATTTTACCTTTATTATTTCTTCATATTTTATCATTTTGATTTAAGGGAATCATGGCAAAAAGGCTTATATCTAGCAAAATCCAACAATTTCCTGATATTGTTGGATAAATCTAGAAAATCCAACATATATTCATTAACAAGTTTTCTAGTTTTGCAGGTACATTGAAGACTCTATTTTTCATGTATTTAAATTTCAATAGTGATGTAATTTGTAATTAAACTTTGGAATAAGAATTTACATTTTCTGCTTAGCTTAGGTTGCATTGCATATAGTTTATTTTTATAATTTTAATGTGTGATGGATGATGATTCATGCATATTTTTACAAATTCACCATGGTCTACACGAATGGCACATGCACTAGCTTCTATGAAGTTTATAAACTTGGTGGAATTTGTATTTATGGCCATAGTCAGAATACGAATGATACTTAGATTTATGATCTTCACATTAGCCACATTCAGCCTACACTCTTAGGCTAACTTAAAAAAATGCATTGCATTTCTCAAAAATACAAAAAGTATTTCTCAATTCCTCAAAATCATATTCATTCATTTCATGCATTTGCCAATTCCAATTCAAATTTCAATTCAAAGAAGTTCATTTTCTCAAAATCTCCTAAGTCTTATAGCAAAATCGATTTTCCCAAGGACATTGAATTTCAAAGGATATTTCAAGTATTTCCCAAGTTCCAAATTCAAATTTTCTAAGTTAGAATTTCAATTTCAAAGTTTGAATTCAGAGAAACCAAGTATCTCAGAATCGATTTTCACCAAATGTCAAGGATTCCTCAAAATCGATTTTTATTTCCCTCAGAAGTATATTTCAAATTCCAATTCACGATTTTCCATGTGATACCTATTCTAAATATTTCAATCATTCAAAGCAAACATCATGTTTTCAAAATGTGCATTTTCTAAAAATTCATAGCACATGCCTGATTCTATGTGCATTTAGAAATTAGAATATGATTTAGACAAGTTGAATAGAGCAGAGCAGTAGATTGATCCTTGGTTCGATTACCCCTGTTAAAGGTGGCAGGAACGGTTGAACCTCGTACCGACAGGCGAGTCCCATTCTACGGAATTTTCCCGCATTTTAAAAACGGAGGCGAGTTATTTTCAAAAATCTTTTTCAAAGGTCAGTTTGATTTGCAAAAGTAAAATTTTGCGATGATAACAGGTTTGGCGACCGTGATGGGACCTGTCTTTGCCTGATCAATCTAATGCTCTACTTAGTTCAAATTGTCAAAATCGATTTCCATGGAATGTCAGCTTTGCTTTATGATATCATGTGAACCTAGGAGCCTAGACTTGAACCCAGCTGACATGGAATGCATATAGACTAGGTATGGTTTGGTAGGACCATATTGAGGAGAATTATTCATGCTCACATAGACTTAGGTCTAATACAACACTCCTCAATTTAGGAATTGTATGAAAACAATGTTTGCTTCTTCAAATATTTCAAAATCTCTATCTCTTTAGGTTTTAGAGCCTTCTGATTTGATTGCATGAGCTCATGTTTTCAAAAACCACCCCACCTATATTGTCCCGGTCTTCACGTTGCTGGGCTCTCTTCCAGAACCATAGTTCGGGACAGAGCCTCACAACTGGGCCACCTATTTGGGTGAAAACCCCCCTGCCACGTACCAAGGGCCATAGTCCAACGTATATCGGCAGGTGCTCAAGGATGTTGGAAAACTTGAACCTAGAACCGGAGAAATTGATTTTATGCCACGTACATCGAGCCTTGGCTTGAGTATATAGGCATAACTGGATTGGATACAGTTGATCTGAACCTTAGAGTTAGGATTAAGATCCTACAGCTATTTCAAAATTTGTGCATCTAGAGTCAGCTTTTAGGGAATGCTGTTTGTGCATACTTGTTTATGCAAAATTTGATTGAATATGTTATTTCCTTTTTATTTTCCATATTTTTTCCAATTTTCTAAAATACTGGACAATTTTCTCAAAATTCCCCAATCTATGTCCATGTACTGTCCATGTTTTAAACCTTGGACGATTTTCCAAATACTTCATTTTCCATTTATTTCTTCATATTTCATCAAACCCTGGACGATTTTCCAAATTTCCCTTAATTTCCTTCAAAACTCCAGGTGATTTCCCATCTTTCCTTTCTTCTGGATCTCGAATTCCTACTTTATTTTTATCCTGCCTGCATTTTCCTCAAAATTCCTGTATTTTCCAAGTCTTATTCCAATTTCCATGTCTTCCAGTCCGATGGCATCCAGTCAGCTTGATTCAGTCTTCCCTGAGAGTCACATCTCCTACGAGGTGCGACAAAGTCTTCCCGAACATCTAGTCCTCAGCACCGGATCCTTCTTTCCCCGGTGGTATTATTCATGGTTCAAGAACTTCTCTCGTATGTTTCCGGACCATCTGGACGAGTGTGGATTGGAACTGGCGTCCGCAGTGGGAAAGCAGACAGTCGACGGCAACTTGATTCATGCACTAGCAGAGCGGTGGAATCCGAGCACTTCTACCTTCTGGTTTTCGTGGGGCGAGATGACAGTACTGATGGATGAATTTTCAGAGATTATGGGATTGCCCGAGCCAGCCGGTCAGCCTGAAGATCCATTGGAGAAACAGTTTCTGATTAATGTTAAGGGTCTGGACCCTAAGGATGCCTTAGCTCGCATGATAGGGCGTAAGTCTTGGTCACTGATCGAAGAAGATGGAAATGAATACGTGAGCCTAATCGAAATCTACAGACAGTATTGGACATTCGTAGAAGTCAGCTCGTTGTCCAGGACAGCTCGAGAAAGAATTCAGCATGCGATGGTTCTGTGCACGGTGGGATTAGCTTTCTTTCCCGATGGACGGAATTATATGGATATCAGAATAGTTCAGCTTCTAAGGAGATGGGGAAGTCGACAGACCAGCCGCCTCTCCATTGCCATGGCCGCACTCGCCTTTCTATACCGAGGGTTGACTCATTTCGCACTCGGAGAGTCGATCCTAGTCGAAGGGTGCACCTATGCCTTGCAGTCTTGGTTCCTCCGACATGTGCCAGTCCGAGCCAGTTCCTTCAGATGCAATGGTGAAAAGCTTCTTCCAGTTGCGCGATACCGGTTCTTGATCGACAACCTTCAGGAGGAAGAGGTCGTATGGGACTACTTTGATCGCCAGGAATCACCTCCCAGATATACTTATGCATACGGCAAGCGATTCAGACTACTTGGCCCATTCTTCTGCGCATACTATCATCTAGAGCGGTGTGTCAGGCAGTTCTCTCAGAGGCAGAAGCGCGTAGAGATTCGTCCACTAGCCGGGGTTCTGCCAGAATTCGATCTCGCATCAGATCAGTGGTCCGGAGCATACCATTCTGCCAGACATGGCTGGGATTCCTTTGTCAGTCTTACTATTTTTCCTGGTCCTCGTGTATCTTCTGATTATCTGGAGTGGTGGAAAATTGTATGTCCCCCTCCCCTCTGTCAAGTGTATTATTGATAAAATCATGTTTTTCCCCTCAATAAAATTCCTTTATTTTACATCTCACTTTGGTTTGACGACCTCGCCTAGGTAACAAGGCATATTTTCAGTTGTTTATCTTGCAAAGAATAGCAACACAATTGTCGTAATCCCAGCGACGACTCAATCCCTAGTAATGGGATATTATTTCAATTGTCTACCAAAATTCTCAACAAATATTTTCCTCCAAACCAAATTTCCTTCAGAAGCCTAACCATCAGTTCTGCCCTGCAGAGAGCATCAGCAATATCCAAGAGAAAATTTGTGATACCCGATGGTTCATACAAGATCCAGAAAGAAAACCACATTAGTTGAAGGCGTCGCGTACTCAGTAGCTTCAGAAGAAGAGATGGACTCACCTCGATCAATCCAGAGTCAGGGTCAGCAGGCGGATGATGGCATCGATCCCCAAATGTACGTCATGTTCAAAAAAATGATGACCAAGATGCTGACAGAGCAAGCTGAGGCCAGTACTGAGCAAATTCAGACCAAACAGAAAGATAAGGGTCATGTCGTCAAGAATGTGAAGATCAGCAAAAAGCAGAGTCGTCACGAGGAAATATCTGATGAGTCAGAATCAGCTGACGATGCTGACAAGGAATGTGAAAATAAATATGAATTCAAAAGGTCGACTCAGGGTCAGGGGTCGGCTTACAAATCCAAAAATCAGTCTGTTGATGACCCTACCCAGTCACAGCTAAAAGACATGATGAAAATGGTCAAAGATCTGTAGGCCCGCGACAAGGGCAAGAAAGTCTTCACCAGCGAAGACTTCTATGATGGTTTAGATGGGGACGACGATCTGGATAATCTCCTCAGAAAATTTATCAAGTTTGATGGTTCTGGCGACCCTAAGGCTCATCTCGCCATGTTTTTCGCTGAATGTTCGCGATTCAAGCATGACAATCGGGCACTCTTCCTTTGCTTCCCTCGCAGTCTAGAGGGAACGGCAGCTAAATGGTACTCGGAGCACATCAACCCCATAGAGCTGAAAGAATTTGATAAGGTGGTAAATATGTTCATTGAGCGCTTTATGTTCAATGCTGAGGCGCTCCCGACCCTCAACCACCTCTGTGGCCTGAAACAAAGAGAAAATGAAAAAGCCAGAGACTTCATCCACCGCTGGAGGTCAGCTTGTAATAAAATGAGAGATCCCATATCAGAGGGGCACGCTTTGTCTCTAATTCTGATTAACTTCTCGCAACCACTGAAAGGCCTCATCTCCACCGCACCGTCCAGAACCTTTATTGAATTAACAGAGCGAGTCGAGTGGCTCGAATTAAGTATGGAGAATGGCTTCTATGAAGGTTTCACTTTCACCAAGAACAGCGGCCAGAACGAGTCAAAGAAGAAGACTCACTTCACTAATTCTGTCAGTAATAATAAATGGAATCATCGCAAGGGGCAGAATAGAGACTTCTGTTATGGGGCAAAAGGTTCAAACAAGAATGATCAGAAAGGGAAGCCGATCCCGCAATTCAGCAAGCCGCTAGAGCAGGGACCAAAACCCCGAGAGAAAGTGAAGCATGAAGGATGGAGCTATGACAGGAAATTCACTCCATTAGATCAATCACTCGAGACTGTGCTCGAGTACATGTTGACCAAGGAGATGGTCAAGTTGCCAAGGCTGGCCGATCCTCCCGTTCCTATGGGAAAATTCAAAGACCAATTCTGCAAATTTCATCGAACAGTGGGGCACAATACTGAGAATTGCTTTGTCCTGAAGAACATTGTTCAGGACCTTATTGATAAAAATCTTCTGGTAGAGGGTGCGGAAGATGAGAATATAGAAATTCTGAAATAACCATTTCCCCCTTATAATACAGCGGTCATCTCTGAAGGAATGCACTAAGGGCATTTGCTTGTCTTTTCATTTCCATTCTTTTATTTCCACATTCGGGATGATATCCCATTTCATTTTCATCATTGTCATTTTGATCAATTCTATCTTTCAATAAAGTTGCCAGTTTCTTTTGTCTATCTTGGTGCCGTTTGTCTCTTTACTCCTCAATATTAAATCTTCACAAAATTGAAATTATTTTGCTCTTTTATCTTTCCAATTATTTTCAATAAAAGCAATTTATTTCACGATGAGCAATTTCCCTAAATCAATTTATCCTCCAATTTTCAGAATGTCTTCCCGATCTATCAAGAAGCTCGTCTTTAATCCAAAAGCTTGTTCGAAATCAGCGATAATTCATCAGGTCAGAATAAGAGCAGAATGTGGCCAAACTGTAAAACAGTCAGAAGAATCCGCAGAGTTCGATTCAGCTCTTCAGGAACTACCAGAATTTGCATCGGTTCAGAAGCAAAATGAGCCATCATCCTTAGTTCAAGATCCGACTGAGGATATCAATATCGGATCAGAATATGATCCTAGAATTCTCAAAATTGGCAGTGGTTTGAGCCCAGGAGAGAAAGAAAGGCTCACTAATTTCCTCAAGCAGCATGAAGAAGTATTCACATGGACTTATGAGGATATGCCAGGTTTAGATCCGAAATTGGTGGAACATCGCCTCGTTTTGAAGCCTGAGGCGAAACCAGTCAAGCAGAAGTTGAGAAAAATGGATCCTCGAATCGAGCAACAGGTCAAGGAAGGACTTGAGGATCTGCTTAAAGCAGGATTCATTCGAGCAATTGATTACCCGGATTGGTTGGCGAATATCGTAGCAGTTCCTAAGAAGAATGGGAAAGTGCGAATCTGTATCGACTTCCGTGATCTCAATAAAGCCACTCCAAAGGATGACTATCCGCTCCCAAACATTGATCTCCTAGTCGATAGCACAGCCGGGCATGCTATGTTTTCCTTTATGGATGGATACTCCGGATATAATCAAATCAAGTTGGCCGCTCGTGACCAATCCAAAACATCCTTTACCACGCCATGGGGCACTTTCTGTTATACAGTCATGCCTTTTGGGCTAAAGAATGCTGGAGCCACTTATCAACGCACTATGGCCGTTATATTCCATGATCAGATGCACAAAATCATGGATGCATATGTCAATGATATTCTGGTGAAATCCAAAGAAGAGGAAGATCACATCGAAGCTCTCAATCAAGTTTTCAAGCGACTCATTCTTTACAAGCTAAGACTCAATCCACAAAAATGTGTTTTTGGAGTCGAATCAGGCAAGTTGCTAGGCTTCTTGGTCAGCAAGAAGGGGATAAAAATGGATCTCGCTAAGGCCAAAGCTATCATTGGCATGCCGCCCCCGACTAATCTCAAAGAATTACGTAGCCTTCAAGGACGCATGCAATCAATTTGTCGATTCATTTCTAATTTGGCCATGAGATGTGAGCCTTTCAATCATTTGCTCAGAAAAGGAGTGAGGTTCGAATGGGGACCAGAGTGTCAGCAGTCGTTCGAACGCATCAAGAAATATCTTCTCAATCCTCCTGTTTTAAAACCGCCAGAATTGGGGAAACCCCTATTGCTATACATTTCAGTCAATCAAGTTGCTTGCGGCGGTTTCTTGGCACAATACGAGGAAGGCAGTTTGATTGAGCATGCCATTTACTATGTGAGCAAGACCTTTATTGATTATGAGAAGAAATACTCTCAGATAGAGAAGACATGCCTAGCTCTGGTATGGATGTGTCAGAAATTGAGACATTATCTATTGGCGTCTGAAGTCAAGATTCTATCTAAATTAAATCCTTTCAAGTACATTCTTGAACAACCATTTCTCAGCGGACGAATCGCCAAATGGCAAGTCCTATTAATGCAATACGACTTGGAATATGTCTCTCAGCAATCTATCAAAGGCCAAGCAATTGCAGACCAATTAGCAGATTTTCCTCTAGTAGAGAATGTTAAAGCTGAGGATGATTTCCCTGATGAGCGGATCTGCAATATTCAACAATCCCTAATTTGGAATTTATTCTTCGACGGTTCCAAGAATATGGCAGGCATAGGAATCGGAATTCTGCTAATTACACCAGAGAAGGAGATGATTCCCTTTTCTCTTAAACTGGATTTTCAGTGCACTCATAATATGGCCGAGTATGAAGCTTTGATACAAGGTCTGAAAATTCTATAGGACTTCAATGTCAAAAGAGTGCATGCTTATGGCAATTCTTTGTTAATCGTCAATCATGTTCTGGCCGAATGACAAGTGAAAGATCAGAAATTACTTCCTTACCAGAAGATTGTCTCAGCTCTTGCCAACAAATTCAAAGAATTCCAACTTTTTCATATCAAGAGAGATTTCAATCAAGTTGCAGACAGTTTAGCTAATCTGGGATCCATCATGTCTTTCAGGAGTGGAGAATCTTGTCGCTCATTTGAAATTGGCAGACTTGATCAACCCACTTTCGTCCCAGTAGAGCAGATAAACCAGGCTGAGCAGAAGAGGAAGCCTTGGTATCATGATATCAAAAATTTCATTAAAACTGGCGAATTTCCTCCAGAATTATCAAAGAGAGAGCAGCGAGCAATTCAACGCAAGTCTGCTCGATATTTTATTCTTGCCGACGTCCTTTATCGTCGTGGATTCAGTTCTGAGTATTCCAGATGTTTGGACGAAGAAGAAGCCGAAGAAGTTGTGCAAGAAGCACATGAAGGCATTTGCGGTGGTCATGTTGGCTATCAGACTCTCGTCAAACAAATCATCCGAGCAGGGTATTATTGGAGAACTATGCAACAAGATTGCTATTGTTTTGTGAAGAAGTGCGTTCAATGTCAGATGCATGCGCCTTCCATACATGCGCCAGCGACATACTTACAATCTGTCGTCTCGCCATGGCCATTTTCCATGTGGGCTTTCGATGTTGTAGGCCCCATCACTCCTTCAGCCTCCAATGGTTATAAATATTTTCTTGCCGCAACAGAATATTTTACTAAATGGGTAGAAGCAGTCACTCTACGCACAGTAGAAGGTCGACACGTGGTTTCTTTCATCCATAAGAATATCCTTTGTCGTTTCGGTATACCGCATGATATTGTGTCGGATAATGGCAGTCATTTCAAGAATGAGAGAATGAGGACATTCTGCTCAAAGTTCAAAATTCATCATCATTTTTCCGCTCCTTATTATCCTCAAGGGAATGGTCAGGCAGAGGCCACCAACAAGATTCTAATTCGAATCCTGGAGCGAACTTTAGAAAAGGGCCGTGACTGGCATGAAAAGATTAATGATGCATTATGGGCATACAGAACCACCATTCGAACTCCAACGAATGCTACTCCGTCAGAACTTGTCTACGGAACTGAAGTAGTACTGCCTCTACATGTTCAGAAACCTGCTCTGAAATTTGCATCACTTCTAGAATTACCTCTTGATCAGTATCAGCAACAACGACTGGTACAACTTGATTTGCTCGATGAAAGAAGGCTCAGAGCAGCAGAGCATGCTCAATCCTATCGTCAGAGGATAGCTCGACAATATGCAAAATCTGTCATTGAGAGAAAATTTCGGGTCAATGATCTAGTGCTTAGATCAACAGCTTATCTCAGTCACCGCCCGGGTGGCAAATGGTCGCCAAATTGGGAAGGTCCTTATGTTGTCAAAGAGGCACTACCTCGCAATTCATATCGGCTCATCAATGCTGATGGAATAGAATTACCAGATCCCATCAATGCTCGACATTTGAAAAAATTCTATACTTGAACAATTCCCTATTCTTTGTAATTCTTCCAAATTTTCTTCAATAATGATCAAAATTCTTTTTCCCAGTTACGCTGGGGCATTTTAAAATTTTGTTTTTATCTACAAATATTCCGTATGCAGGCAGGATAAACCATTCTCTTATTTCACGCACTTGTGCATGCATGTGCACCCATTTACATTCATTTGCATTTGCATGCATTCATTCGCATCCATCTGCATCAATTTGCATTTGCATCGATTACCCATTCAGGATAAGGGATAAATCCTGAGACCCCGACAGTTGTCCAAGTCGTCGTGAGGGTGAAGACTGAAAATTTTCCATCAAAATCAATTAGTAATTCTTCAGAATCCAGTGTTGTGCTGGTAATTTTTCAAAAATCCAGTGTTCGTGCTGGTAAATTTCCAAAACCCAGTGCTCGTACTGGTAACCATTTAAAATCCAACGCTCGTACTGGTAACCTTTTAAAATCCAGTGCTCGTACTGGTAACCTTCCAAAATCCAGCACTCGTACTGGTAATCTTCCAAAACCCGGTATTCGTACTGGTAATTTTTCAAAACATAATGCTTGTATTGGCACATTTTCAAAATCCGGTGTTTGCACTGGTACACTTTAAAATTCAGTGGCCACTAATTTAGTTTGCCTTTGGGATTCGAGTTCCGACTCGAATCTTCTTTCCTTCTGGTTAACCTAGTTTTCCTTTGAGATTCGAGTTCCAACTCGAATTTCCTTTCCTTCCACACCGGTTTAAGTTGCCTTTGGGATTCGAGTTCCGACTCGAATCTTCTTTCCTTCTGGTTAACCTAGTTTTTCTTTGAGATTCGAGTTCTGACTCGAATTTCCTTTCCTTCCACACCGGTTTAAGTTGCCTTTGGGATTCGAGTTCCGACTCGAATCTTCTTTCCTTCTGGTTAACCTAGTTTTCCTTTGAGATTCGAGTTCCGACTCGAATTTCCTTTCCTTCCACACCGGTTTAAGTTGCCTTTGGGATTCGAGTTCCGACTCGAATCTTCTTTCCTTCTGGTTAACCTAGTTTTCCTTTGAGATTCGAGTTCCGACTCGAATTTCCTTTCCTTCCACACCGGTTTAAGTTTGCCTTTGGGATTCGAGTTCCGACTCGAATCTTCTTTCCTTCTGATTAACCTAGTTTTCCTTTGAGATTCGAGTTCCGACTCGAATCTTATTTCCTTCTGGTTAACCTAGTTTTCCTTCGGGATTCGAGTTCCGACTCGAATCCTCTTTCCTTTTGGTTAACCTAGTTTTCCTCCGAAATTCGAGTTCCGACTCGAATTTCCTTTCCTTCCAACCGGTCTAGTTTTCCTTCGGGTATCGAGTTCCGACTCGAATCTTCTTTCCTTCTAGTTAATCTAGTTTTCCTCCGGAATCCGAGTTCCGACTCGAATTTCTTTTCCTTCTAACCGGTTTAGTTTTCCTTGAAGAGTTGAATTCCGATTCGAATCTTCTTTCCTTCTAGTTGATCCAGTTTGCCTTTGGGATTCGGGTTCCGACTCGAATTTCTTCTCCTTCCAAATTGATCTACCTTTCCTTCAGGATTCGAGTTCTGACTCGAATTTCTTCTCCTTCCAGGATGGATCTAGTTTTCCTTCAAAGATTCGGGTTCCGATCCGAGTTTTCCTTTCCTTCAGAGTTGGTCTAGAAGATCCGAGTCCCGACTTGAATCTTCTTCTAAATCCAATTCAGAACTGGTCTAGAAGATTCAAGTTCCGACTCGAATTCTCTTTCAAAATCCAATTCATCTAGTTTTCCTTGAAGAGTTGAATTCTGATTTGAATCTTCCCTCAAAAACCCAGTTTAGCACCTGGTCTATTCAAAGCTCACAAGTTGGAATCATTCCTTCTTAAGCTATGATCCTTAGGTTGAATTCCTATGGAATTGATAATTCGTAGGTCGAACCCCTGCGGAACCAATGCCGTTCTCAATAGAACTCATGTCATTCTCAGTAAACCAATTCACAATTTCGACCTTTTTAGCCAATCAATTTCTAATTTCCAATTTCCAAATATCAATTTCCAAATTTCCAATTTCAAATATCAAATTTCAAAATTCCAATTTCCAAATTTCGACCTTTTGGTCACCTAATACCCAATTTCAAAAAATTTTCTCTTGCGAGAGACCCTTTGTATAGGGAGAGTTCGAGGGAGCTCGCTCTTTTCGCATGCTATCCAATTCGTTCACTTAGCCCCTTTTCAGGGAGAGTTTGAAGGGACTCGTGTCTTGTGAACCGTTTGCAAAACAAAATTCCAAATTTCAAACAAGGAACCCTTTTTATAGGGAGAGACTCGACGGAGACTTGCTTTCCTTGTGGCCCCATAATTTCAGACTAGGCCATTTCATCATGAAGGACCCTCTTTTCAGGGAGAGTGTGATGAACTCGTTCCTTCATGACCAATTTACCAACCTCACCAATTCCGGCCCCCTTTCCATAAGAGAAGCCTAATGTTAGGAAGTTTTGAAGAAAGCTTAATTTCTCTTCGAAAGTTCGTTTTGCAAACACCTCCTCTTCAGGGAAGAGAGGAGTAATTCCCAATTTTAATTTCTGAATCTTCTCCTTTGGGGAAAGGAGAAGAGAATCTATGTCATGGATGTGTTGCGTTGTGCTTCAAATGCTCGCTTTCACAAAAGGATTTCAAGAAAGTTTTGCCAATTTGTCATTAAATATTTGTTGATTTCAAAAATCTTTATTGCACAAAATTATTACCTCAGAATACCCTCAGTATTACTTCCGAAAGGACAAAGCTTTCGCGAAAAAGGATTCAAAGTTCAAAATCTTTTTATTGGCCAACCAAAAGGATGAAGAATAAATCCGCGATATGGCCAGCAAAGAGAATTCAATGTTGTTGCAAAGCCATGAGTGATTGATATTGATCGCAGTCAATGGCACATTTTTAAAGACCATTCTTGAAAAATAAAGCAGTTGAAATATCCTGGGTGATATAGAAAAATCCACTCAATTTTCATATCTCCTCAATCACCTAAGCTGCAATTAAATATCTGCAAAAGGGATCTCTCAATTGTCACCAAGATGAAGGCGAATTAAGCGAGTCGACCCCCGGGGCCAAAGAAGATTTGGATCATCTCCAAGATGACGGAGTTTGTGACGGATCCTTCCAGGGAAAGTTCAGATCACCGTCGAGATGAAGGTGAGTGTGATGAGCCTACCGACAAACCCTAAAAGATATTTAATTCCAGCTATCATCAAGAGACTTCCTACCAAAGAGCCAATAACTATCAAGATAATCCCTGAGAGAAAAAAAGGATCGGAACATCTCTGAGATGAAGGAGTTTGTGATGTACCCTTCCAAAAAAAAAGAGAGAGACAAGTCAGGACATCTCCAAAATGAAGGATGATGTAATTCCCGAAAAATCTAAGAGAGCTCCAATCTGCTAAAAAAAGAGTGCAGAAAGATCATCATGAGAAAAGAATCCCAGGATATCAGACTGCCAAATCTACCAAGAATCTTCTTTAATTTTGTGAAATTCTTTTATCAATATTCTTTCACTAATAGCTCTCGCAATATCAAGAATACTTTCTTTCCCGTCCATATCAAGGAAATTGATAGCCTCCTTGAAAGAAAGTCAATCGCAAGCAATTTGAATTCGAATCTTGATTCTACAGAGTTAAGCTCAGTCGGAGGTAATACTTCAGGTAGAAAAGAGGGAATACTTTCAAAACAAAGTGCATCATTTTCAATTATTTTGAATCAACAATAATTTTCAACATTTTGACAATATTTTCTAGCTATCCTGGCATGAAGCGAGAGCTTGAGGTTCATCTTTGGCGCATCCTGACATCAGTTGTTATCCCTTTTTAGGACTTGATTACGGGAGTTTTCAAGATTCCTTCCCTTCTTTGGTATAATCTGAGCGCACGGGCTCTCAGATTCGCACACTTCCCTGTGTCCCCACTGTCCCACCATAGACAATCCAATTTCGGCTTGAGGTTAAGCCACCAATTTCAGCAAAAGGCAATTTCAAAAGTTAATTAGTCTCAGCAATGAGGCACCCAAAATCAATCCCTTTTCAAACTTTAGGGACCCCATTTTCCTTCCTTTTGCAAAACCCTTATCGGATTCATTGTGCGGAAATCCGAAGGTTTCATCACGGTCTCTTCTTTCGAGGATTCCGTTCATTTTCTGCCCAATCAGGTTAAGGGTATAAACCTGAGCCTCCTTTGATGAGGTATTCCATTTTCTGCCCAATCAGGTTAAGGGTATAAACCTGAGCCTCCTTTGATGAGGTATTCCATTTTCTGCCCAATCAGGTTAAGGGTATAAACCTGAGCCTCCTTTGATGAGGTATTCCATTTTCTGCCCAATCAGGTTAAGGGTATAAACCTGAGCCTCATTTGATGAGGTATTCCATTTTCTGCCCAATCAGGTTAAGGGTATAAACCTGGGCCTCCTTTGATGAGGTATTTCATTTTATGCCCAATCAGGATAAGGGTACAAACCTGGGCCTCCTTTGATGAGGTATTTCATTTTATGCCCGATCAGGTTAAGGGTATAAACCTGAGCCTCCTTTGATGAGGTATTTCATTGCCCAATCAGGTTAAGGGTATAAACCTGGGCCTCCTTTGATGAGATATTTCATTTTCTGCCCAATCAGGTTAAGGGTATAAACCTGGGCCTCCTTTGATGAGGTATTTCATTTTCTGCCCAATCAGGTTAAGGGTATAAACCTGGGCCTCCTTTGATGAGGTATTTCATTTTCCGCCCGATCAGGTTAAGGGTTAAACCTGAGCTTCACTTTGATGAGGTATTTTATTTCCCGGTCAGGTTAAGGGTCAAACCTGAGCTTCGTTTCTACACGAGGTATTTTTTGTCCCATCCAGGTTAAGGGCAAAACCTGAATCTCATTTCTTTTCGAAGTAAAATTTTCTCCTTATTCTTTATTTCATATCTATCATCATCACTTGAACTAATTCTTTCATACCCAGTCAGATTCATCCAACTGGGGCATTTTTATAATCCAAATTTGGTGTGTTTTCTTTGCCACTAAGCTCGGCTTTCAACCGGCTTAGCAGCAAAGAGGGGCATTTGTAAACACCCCAAATTTCCACCCTCATCCAGTGTTTGTCCATTTCATAAGTCATTACAGATCATTGCATGTCATTGCATGTATTCTGCATAGCATTGCATGTCATTGCATAGCATTGCATGTCATTGCATAGCATTGCATGTCATTGCATCTCATTTTCGAGATCCAGCACTCCTATTTCAAAACATTCAATCCAGATTTGAATTTTAAAGCTTTATTTCAAAATCAATTTCAAAACCTGGGTTTTTATTCAATACTCTGTCATTTTCCAACCCCAGGACTTTATATTTCGAAATATTTTCTCAGAAAACAATCTGGATTCATTTCAAATTCAAATTTTAATCGATTTCAATTCACAGATGAGACCCATTGAGGTGGTGTCGCTTCTGAATTCCTCTATTCATCAAATTTCTCAAATTTTTGAAAGTTTCACTCCGATCAGGACTCTGTCTCAGAGTCCTAATCCAGTCAGGAGTCTGGTTTTTAAGTCTGTTTTACTTTCATTTTCAGTCTTTTTCGATTATTTTCAAAATTTAGGTCATTTTACATAGTCCAGTTAGTTCAGGATTCTATTTTAGAGTTCGGTTGAGTTAGGAGTCTAACCCTGACTGTGTTTTCTGACTTATTTCGTCATTTCTTGATAAAATCTTTTGAAAATTCTTTCATTTGGCTTTTAAAATCTAAAATCTCAGAGTCCTAAGAGTTCAGGACTCTAACTCGGAGTTTCAGTTCGCTTGAGACCCTATTTTCAAAGATCTTGAATTTCAAATATCGATTTTAACCCCTTTTCAAAGCCATTTTCAGTGTTTATTTCAAAATTTCCAAAACTCGATGTGGGCCCACTCAGTTGGCACCATATCCAGAGGAATTCTAACTCAACTGGAACTCTGTGCCATTTCAAAACTTTTAATTTCAGGTCTACTTTTGAAAATCTTTTGAAAATCTTTTGAAAACTCCTTCAATTTCAAGTTTTAAAATCGCTTTTTGAAAAACCCAAGTAGGGCCCACTCGGGGTGGCGCCATATTCGAGTCAGTCAGGGCTAGACTAGGGTTAGTTGATGTCTTGGTTAGTTTTAGAAATTTAGAAGAGTCAAAATCCATTTTGAAAACCCATTTTTAAAACTTGATTTCAAACTATTGTTTTTAAAGGTTTTAGTTAAGATTTTAAAAATGAAATGTGGAAAGTGCCAAGTGGCACCACATTTGGAGTCTCTAGGGTTAATTAGGGGTGTCATTAGATGTTAATTAGGATTAGGAGTCTCTAAAAAAATCGCCCCCCTTAATGACTTTGGATAGGATTTAAAAAGGGCAAAAAAGTAATTTGAAAATCCAAGACTAAACCTAATTTTTTTATTATAAAAGGGAGCATAGGGGGGGACGATTTTTATTATTCACTTACCTTCAATTCTTGGAGCTTCTCTCTCCTCTTCAGCCCTTCCTCCATTGCTGCAACTCCAATGTATGAATTCCTTTGTTTTTTTTTTATATTTTATTTAATGATTTTAATGTTTTAAACCTAGATCTAGGCTTAGATACCCCTCCTTATGGAAGATCAACCATGGTTTCACCTCAAGAACCATCAAGAATCAGCAAGAACAATCCAAGAAGGTGATCTAACCCTTTTTTTATTGATTTACAGGGATTTTAATCCATTAGAATTGATTTTAATATGATTCTTTACAATATTAACCAATAAAATATATGATTTACCCTTTTAATGGGTTAAATCTATGTTTTAAAGGTGATATCAAATTCCAGCCATTGATTCCCTGTTTTTATTTTGTTTTCATGGTTTATTCATGTTTGTTTTACGTTCTACAGCATAGAAATAATTTTTATTTGCTGTTTTATGGTTTATTTTATTGATTTACATTAGTTAGTGCATGGTTTTTCAAGTTTCTTAAATTTCTGTGTGTTTTAGGTTTAGAACAGTAAAGATAATGTTATTTCGGATTGAAGTACTCATTGTTTATTTCTGATTTTTTTATATGTGATGCATGCATGAGTTATTGAGTTACTGTAGAAAAATCAGAGGTTTTGAATCTCGGGAACTCTGTCAAAAAAATCAGACATCAAATCAGGTTTTTAAAGCTTTAAAATCGTGGTTAAAATCAATAAGGTAACTTGATGTGATGATATTTCTCTCATCTTATATCTGATTTTAGATCTGTAAAGTGCTATGGATTCACATTGAGTAGATCTGTCTGATGTAAAATTTGTGGCTTTTTTTATCACTGTTTAGTATTTTTCCCCTCTCAGAGAATCTGTTTTTAAATTTAGAACTCATTAGGGTTTACCAAAACCCTAATCAGACTTGCGTTAGCCATAAATCCCAAACCACAGATCCGATTCATTATCTGTAAAAAGTGAGTATTGTTATTTTTCTGTCTACTATTCACCACTAAAATTTTAGAGATTTTTGTTTAGAATTGCTATTTATGACTGTATTTTAAATCTGAAATAGCCGTTTTAATCCCTGTTAAAAGTGATATATTTTAGCTCAGATTGCCGAAAGGGTTTCTCCCTAACCGAAGATGCTTTTTCCGATCTGTAAATTGGGAAATCTCTGTTTTCCTTCCTAGTTAGTCTCTGTAAAATTTAATAAAGTTCCATGGAGATTTGACCCCTGGTTCAGGTCTTAGATTGAGACTGGTTGGTGAACTAGGTCAAAAATAGCATATTTTTAGGGTTTAATGCAATTTTCGGATTAATTTAATGTCAAAAAAATATTTTTATAATTCTAATTTGATATTAGGGTTATAACAAGTACAGGTACCGAATTTGATGAATTTTGGAATCCATTTGATGTCTGAATTAATATAATTGCAAAACAGGGCACCCGAAGAATTCCAAAACACTGCAAAAATCACAAAATTTGTGATATTCTTGGATTTTCGTGCATAAGCATATATTTTTAGGGTTTAATCATGTTCATAATCATATTAGGATGCTTTAGGTTTAATTTTGTGCTCATTTGATTTCATTTAGTGCATAAAACCTAAGTTTTTACCAAAATCTATTTCTAAAAACCCTGATTTCAAGGCCATAGTCTTGCTATCAGGGGCAATTTGGTCATTTGACCTAAATTTCGAAATCCCTAACCCTAATTTTCATATTTTTAAGCATGTCACATCATATTTAGCTTAATTTATTCCATTCAAATTTCAAAACTTGCATTTTATCAAAATATCTTTCTAAAAACCCTAATTTCAAGGACATAGTCTTGTTATTAGGAGTATTTTGGTCATTTTGACCCCAATTTCGAAATTTCATATTTTACCTTTATTATTTCTTCATATTTTATCTTTTTGATTTAAGGGAATCATGGCAAAAAGGCTTATATCTAGCAAAATCCAACAATTTCTTGATATTGTTGGATAAATCTAGAAAATCCAACATATATTCATTAACAAGTTTTCTAGTTTTGCAGGTACATTGAAGACTCTATTTTTCATGTATTTAAATTTCAATAGTGATGTAATTTGTAATTAAACTTTGGAATAAGAATTTACATTTCCTGCTTAGCTTAGGTTGCATTGCATATAGTTTATTTTTATAATTTTAATGTGTGATGGATGATGATTCATGCATATTTTTACAAATTCACCATGGTCTACACGAATGGCACATGCACTAGCTTCTATGAAGTTTATAAACTTGGTGGAATTTGTATTTATGGCCATAGTCAGAATACGAATGATACTTAAATTTATGATCTTCAAATTGGCCACATTCAGCCTACACTCTTAGGCTAACTTAAAAAAATGCACTGCATTTCTCAAAAATACAAAAAGTATTTCTCAATTCCTCAAAATCATATTCATTCATTTCATGCATTTGCCAATTCCAATTCAAATTTCAATTCAAAGAAGTTCATTTTCTCAAAATCTCCTAAGTCTTATAGCAAAATCAATTTTCCCAAGGACATTGAATTTCAAAGGATATTTCAAGTAATTCCCAAGTTCCAAATTCAAATTTTCTAAGTTAGAATTTCAATTTCAAAGTTTGAATTCAGAGAAACCAAGTATCTCAGAATCGATTTTCACCAAATGTCAAGGATTCCTCAAAATCGATTTTTATTTCCCTCAGAAGTATATTTCAAATCCCAATTCACGATTTTCCATGTGATACCTATTCTAAATATTTCAATCATTCAAAGCAAACATCATGTTTTCAAAATGTGCATTTTCTGAAAATTCATAGCACATGCCTGATTCTATGTGCATTTAGAAATTAGAATATGATTTAGACAAGTTGAATAGAGCAGAGCAGTAGATTGATCTTTGGTTCGATTACCCCTGTTAAAGGTGGCAGGAACGGTTGAACCTCGTACCGACAGGCGAGTCCCATTCTACGGAATTTTCCCGCATTTTAAAAACGGAGGTGAGTTATTTTCAAAAATCTTTTTCAAGGGTCAGTTTGATTTGCAAAAGTAAACTTTTGCGATGATAACATTGTTGAATCGGTTCTTTTTTGTCGGTGGATGGAATTTCTTTCCATATTGGTGCTTCTGGAATTGTCGTTTTTTAGGCCAACTCTTTTGTCCTTGTTGTTGTTATTGTTGTTGACCTGTGTAAGATTGCGTGCTTTGGGACTCAGACCAATCTTGTTCTAACAATGAAGCTCTCTCTAACGCCTCATCAACTGTCGTCAGAGCACGAGTGTATACCTTCGTTTCTAGAACGAGTTTCAATCCTCGAGCGAACTTCAATGCCTGGTCCTTCTTCGTGGCATACAGGTTAGGATAGTATCGCTTGAGACTACGAAAATGAGTAACATACTCTGCCAAGGTAGAGTTTCCTTGCTATAGATCAAGGAACTCTTGCATTTTCTTACTCTTTTCATGCGCTGGGAAATATGTCGAATAAAAAGTCTCTACAAACTGTTCCCAAGTGATAGGCTGGTTCTCGAATTTGATCTCCCAGGTGGTAGCCCACCACCTCTCAGATGGTATGTCCCAAAATCAACCTTCTGGTCATCGTTCACTTGTAAGACAAAAAATATTCGCTCAATCTCTCGTATACAGTCCTCTGCTGCTTCTGGTGTCGATCTCTCGTCAAAAGGAGAATTCATACCCATAAACTATTATAGGGAACCATAATAACAGAAACTGGTGTTGGAGCTGGTGTCTCTTGACCTTGAGTGGCCTATTGAATATGGCCACCCATGTTTCGCATGGTCTCCACTTGACGGCCAACCACCTTTGTGAGGTTGTTGAGCGATGCCATCATATCATCACAATGAGCATGTCACGCCATCTTTAAACAAACAAACATCGTATAAGCAACAAGACAATTTTTCAAAAGAAATTTTTCATTTCTTCAATAAAGAAGTTCATGCATTACATGACAAAAATACCCTTCATCAAAGACAGGGTTACAAAACCACATACAAACACATAAGAAAACCCAAAAATGAAACACTGACTCAGTGTTTTCAACAAAAAACAGAACATCATCACAACTTGCTGGTGTAAAAGTCCCGGTAATCCTTCCGAGTTCCACATCGACGCGACCTGACACAAGGAGGAGAAACACGAGTTCTCAGGGGTGTATCTGATATCTCTTGAACTTCCATCAGTACTAGAGGAACAAAAGGATCGAGCATAAATTCTGAAAAAACTGCATACGGATAGGATTCCGGTGAGTACTGAGGAGAGTTCGGCAAACCACGCCTATCTCCTTCTTGGTTGTCGACTTCCATCACTTTTGGTCCAGTGACCGATGATATGTCATCAATATCATTTGCGTTACTCCGCTAAAGTTCATCGCAAAACTTTGCCTGACATTCTGCTTCGATATGCCCTCTAAGACCAAAATAGGGGCAATCACACAACTCACGGGGACAGATCTATCCCGCGTGATTCACAAGACACCTGGCACATGGAGGTGCCTATTGTGCCATCATGTGAACACCTCGAGTAAGGTGTTGAACAGCTCGGCCCAAGGATTCTTTGCCTCAAAACAAGTCTTGGAGAGCTTTCAGAATCTTCTCGTAATTTGGGTTTGTCGACATTTAACCCATGCACATTCAATTAAGCATACATTGCTAACTAAGAAGTAAAAAACATTTAAGTAACATAAATTCAAATTTAAACATACTTACAGTGCGATGGACGATGCACGCTGAAGTCTTGGACCACACTTAAAGCTGCTCTGATACCAATCTCTGTGGCACCCCAAACCCCGACCTTGGAAAAATCCTTTGATTTTTTGAAGAAACTTTTTTTTTGAAATGGTTTTTATAACAAACTGCGGAAAACATCTAAAGAAAATGGGGTAAACAAGGAAAAAAGGCCGCAAGTCTGAGCAAACCACAAGCAACTGATACAAATCCATCAAGTCCAAAATATACAACCCAAAGTATTAAATACAAAATGAGACAAGTACATTAATTCTCACAGTCTCTAAAAAACAAAAGGAATATCCCCTCAAAACCCCAAAACCAACGAGGAACCAGGATCTGCAGCTAAGTGTGGGTCCCCAAGCCTCCACCGTGTGCCGTCGCATCGCCACTGTACCTATTCATCACCTGCATCCCCATGAAACAGGGTCAGCACTCTTGCGAGGTGGTGAAGAATCAACATCATATACATATTTCTCAAGGGAACAACACATACATAGCACGAACATGTGAAATAATAGATGCATGTGCCTGTGTCAAGTAAGTGCATGTATAACAAGTGCAAACAAGCTAAAGCAGTAAATGAGACTACGCAACTACTATACACAAGTAGCTAAGAACAATAAAGGAAATCAGAATGAAAGCAACAATAACAAAGTAGCAAGTAAAGAATTACCAAAGTAAGTCAGTTGTGATTGGTTAGTATTTAAGTTCTTCTGATTACTCCTTCGGGTACGCGAAGAAACCTCGCATCCTGTGAGCCATGCACCTGGTGTATGTTATTCAAATTCTAATGTGGTAACCGAAGATGATACAGACTGCAATCCATATTACTGCAGTAGTGAGGTATCTTAAAAGATCATCTCAACCTCCCTAACTCTGAGTGACTAAAGGTCAAAGGACGTTACAACTCCTGTCAAAACACATGTCGTAGTAACGACTAGTCACTCAGGGTTGTACCATCCACCCTCTTTAAGGTGAACCGTTTTGTGAATGGGGCACGATGGGTTTATCTTTCTTTGCCTCATTTATCAAGTCATCCCTCCTTTCGAGGTATTTACGCCTCGTGGTCCCCGTGGGGTACGCAAACGAGGACTTGGCCTGCCCATTCACGTGCCCAGCCTCACATGGCTAACAAGAGCACATTGTTTGTGAAAGCGATCATAACATCATTTTATTATTTTCATATCTAGGGTATAGACATACGTGAGATCACTCACGAACAAGGGGCCATCGCCCAAAGACTCCAACTGAGTCTAAAAACCAGAACAATGTATTGCTCATACCTTATGGTGTTCAAGTCCACATCATTCTTTATATCGCATGCATAATGTGCACTTTATGCACTGATCAATGCCTCAAGCAAGAGACCAAGGTGTACCTCTCGAGGTACGTACTAAGAAATACTAGTGTCAAGTTGTGCTACGTGCATGTATGAAACTAAAGTCACACTTCCTCAAGTCATTCACACAAGTAATAAACCAGAGGCAAGCTTGTGATCATCGCAACATTTTTCCTATTCTCTTGTGGTTTCTCTCTCTTCCTTCTCTTTTCCTTTTCTAACCTCTATTCTCCTCCTTTTTGAAGGGAGAAGAATAAAAGAAAGAAAAGAGAAAGAGAAGAGAAAAGAAAGAAAGAAAGAGAGAAGAGGAACTATTTTGCGCGGTCTCACTTGACCTTAATTTTGAAAGTATTTTGAAATAACTCACCTCCATTTTTGAAATATTTGCGGGAAAATCGGGAGACGGGATCCGCTCGTCGGTACGAGGTTCGGCCGTTCCTGGCGCCTTTACCAGGGGTAATCGAACCAAGGGTCGAATTAATGCCTTTTTGCTTTGCTAAGAAATTATCTAAGTGTTTATCCTAAGTCTAGATGCACAATGAATCATGCTTGTGCAAATGCAAAGATGTATGCTCCTTTTGAAAATGTTTTGAAGAATTTCCAAGTGAAATTGATAAAGTGAAGAAATAATTCCTAACTTAGAACTTAAGATTAAAGTTCTAAGTTTTAGAATATTCAAGAGCTTGGAATATGAATCTGGAATTTTGAAATTGATTTTGAAGTTTTGAGATAAAAGGAATTTTCAAAGTCATAAATGGACTTTGAATTAGAAAAAAAATGGAATTGAATCAGAAGGAATTGTTTTAAAAGTTGGATTTTCAAGATGAAATTTGAGTCTAAGATAAGGTTCAAAGTTGAATTTTTGGATTTAGGATCCGAAATGGGAACTTGATCTTGAAATCTGAATGAAGTGGAATTGGTTTGAGAAGTTGATTTAAAATATGGGATTCAAGATGGGATTTGAATCTGGAATTTTTGGAATGGAATTGGATTCAAGGTTTTGAATCCAAGATGGTTTTTGGATATGAAAATAGAGTTGGACTCTGGATCCTAATATGGAATTGGATCTGAAGTTTGAGATCCAAAGTAGAATTGGATCCTGGATCCTAAGATGGAATTGGATCTGAAATCTGAGATCCACCATAGAATTGGGTTCTGGATCCTAGAATGGATTTGGATCTGAAGTCTGAGATCCAAAGTAGAGTTGGGTTCTAGACCCTAAGATGGAATTTGGACCAGAAGTCTAAGATCCAAAGTGAAATCGGAGTCTAGATTCTGAAGGAGAACTGGATCTGAAATCTGAGATCCAAAGTGTGATTGAATTCTGGATCCTAATGAGAAATTGGATCTGAAGTCTGAGATCCAATATGAGTGCTGAATTTTAGAAAAAAATAGACTTGGAGTTAATTCAAGAATTTCTAAGTCTGACTTGAATTTGGGAAAAGGGAATTTTTAGAAGTTGAATGTTGAATATACAGATGAATCCTAAGTCAATTTAGTCCTGGGATTTGAAGTTTGAAATGAATCAAGAATCTCAAAGTTTAAGATTGAACCTTTTGATTGGAGCTTTTGAAAAAGAATTTGAATTTTCAAAGTAAAATTGAACTTTGAAAATGATTTGGGATTTTTGAATATGGAATGAAATTGAAATCTCAAAGTTAAATTGGACTCTGAGATGGAAAATGAAATAGAATTTGAAAAAGATGAACAGGATTTGAAGATTTGATTGAAGAAGATATTTACATCACTTGGAGTTTTGAAAAAGTAATTTTGAAATATGATGCAGTTCTATCTAAATGATGAATGAATTAAAATTTTCGAAATTAGATTTCGAAAAGCTATTTCATTCTTCAAATGAATTAAAATAAGATTGAAGATATAATACATTCTCGACTATGGTCATTGAATGTATTATATAATAATCTATATTTAAATTCAGGTGAAGAATAAAACACATTTGGTGCTTTTATAGAATTTAAAATGAAATTAACTCTCAATATACCCTGACTATGGCCATTGGTATATATTTTGAATTAATTTTAAGTTAAATTCTAATAAAAGAAGAAGATATTTAAGGAAAATATGATGAATTTTGAAAACGGATCCAGTATGGGTCCAGTGTTATTTCGTAAAAGATAAAAATCCTAAGTTTTGTCCATACCCTGACTATGGCCATTGATATGGATCATCAACTTAGGATTAATTTACCTCTTACGAAATGGTGCACGTGCCATCCGTGTTTCACCATTGTGAGATTTTGAGGAATAAAGGAAAAATGCATGAAGAACAAGTAATTCATGATATCTACAATGCTCATTCATTCTATCTAAAGCAGGAATATAACTTTCTCATGGATATCTAACTATTACAATGTTTTGAGTTTGACTCAAGATTACAAGAGTTATTGATTCTAAGCAAAGAGAATAACAATTCTTATAAATTTCCTACAAAGAAGATGAATTAGCATGATATGATAAAAATACAATGGGATATGCATATATACTTGGGAGAATGGAATATATGCAAGATCATGATAAGGTCTAACATGTCAGCAAAATGGGAGAAATATATCATTGTTATACACAGACTAATCATCGGGTATATGCTATGAATGAGAAGCCATCAGCAAATCAAACGAATGTTTATGATAGCTGATATGTTTAGGGAAAAAAAATGATGAAATGAAGACACTGTTGAAGGCATGTTATTGTACAGGTAATATTGAACCAAATCACCATTTACTACAAAATGTATATACAGAGTAGAATATAACCAAAAAATGATTTAATGTAGCAAAAAGGTACATGGGTATTGTACAGAGAAATGTTTTAAATGCACAAATGGTGAAAATGAGGGAATTTGTTGAAGATACATGGGAAGATGGGAGGACCATGACAGTGTGTGGGCACTGTTATAGCTGTATGCCAATCACAGCAGTGCCGAACACTGTAAAAAAAAATAAAAATAAAAAAAGGCTTACAACAGTGTCGGGCACTGCTGCAAATATGCAAATACTTACAGTAGTGTCAGGCACTGTTGTGTTCCTGCGAACAGCTTACAGCAGTGCTGGGCACTGCTGTGTATAAGCAAACAGCTTACAGCGATGCTAGGCACCGCTGTGTATATGCAAACGACTTACAGCAGTGCTAGGCACTGCTGTATACATTACGATTTTTTTTTTTACTGCCCCATTCTTATTTCTGTTTATCCCCTGGCATAATCGAGTGGAACCAAACTTATACCAATAGTAGCTATGAAGTCAAGGCTTTCATCAAGATCTCTATTTGAAGAGATTAGTTTCTGTAGGAAAGAAAGAAAAAAAAATTTATTTCATGTCACTAGAGGCATTTTGCTGTTCATAAACTAGAGGTGAAAAGATAGGTTGAATGGAATTGTTGCCCTTGGCCTTACAATGAACACAGAACATGCTATGTGAAGATTTCTCAGGTAATATTACATGGTAGAAACAGAGAGGTGTGGGTCATTCTTTTGCTAAAAAAAAAATGGCCCGAACGATACGGGTCATATAATGAATGATCCTGGGTATTATTCATATGAATTGAGCCCTGTAGATGGGCATATGCAGACGTTATGGGACAAATTTCCCATATGGTTCAGAGCAACCTTAAAAGAAGATTTGCTTAAAGGGGTTTTGGGTTCAATAGAAACTTCAGGACGTGGCTTCTTCACAAATTTCCCAGGCTCACGCTATCAGCACTGGTCAGGCTGAGTAGCTTAACCATCTTTTCTGCCTTTTGAGCCATAAGGTGGTACTGGCTTAGTCATGTGAGTTTCCCTAACAGTCGATACTCCAACAGTTTGCTTTGAACACACTATGATTGTAATACCCAAAATTTTTAATGATTTATAAATTCTGAAGAAAATTCAAGTTTTAATTTTTATTTATTCTGAATGTGAATTATAGTATTAAAACCCTTATTTTTATGGTTAGTATTGTTCAAAGTAAAGATCTGAATATATATTTAAAATCCAGACAAAATTTTGTTGAGGCTTGTTCGAAAATCAGAATTCAGGGACATTTTAGTCATTAATCAAATTGTCAAAGGGTAGCTTAGTAATTTGCCAATTTCGTGGCATTTTTCGGTAAAATACCTAACTATATAACGTCAAAATAGTAATCTTTCTTTTAGGATATTTTCAGGGAATTAATAAAATTGTCAGGGACGAAAATGGTAATTTACCATTCTCAATGGCAGGCTATGTAATTTATTGAACTACAGAAGGACACTCAAGTAATTTTAAATTCCCTTATGGCAGTTCTGAAAGATGGGATTTGAATTAGGTTATAAAAGGTATAAAAAAATTAGCAATCAAATAAAATATAATATTTTATATTAAAATATTCAAGAGACCATGGTTTTGGAAAACCACTGGCCCAAAACCAAGGGCAGCCATGGTTTTTCCAAAACCATGAGCTGACAAGTGTCACCTCACAATGAGGAGGTGACACCCATCCCTTTTCTCTCTCTGACACATGTAAAAAAAATGAATAAAATATTAAAAAAATGACAAGTGTCAAAATAAATTAATATTTTAATTAAATTAGGTGACAAATGTCACCAAAATGGACCCATAGGGGGGGGGCGACACCTCCTCTCTCTCCTATAAATACCCCTCACCCCCTCTCTCTCTACCCAAGTCCAAGACTCCTTCTCTCTGTAAGATCTCTCTCTCTCCTACTTTCTCTCTCTACCTTTGAATTTCTCTCTCTAGATTTTAGTTTAAAAACTCCGTAGAATCTCAGATTTTTTCTGAGAAACCTATTCTATCCCTTTTCCTCTTCCCTTAAGCGAAGTTCGTTCTTCTGCAAGAAGCTTCGTCAGATCAGAAACAGCCTCGGAAGCGCTGCCTGCAGGAGTTCTGCTAAACTTAGCAGAAAGGTCGGATTTGGATAGCGAAAGCGCTGCTCAAATCAACTAAACAAGGTTAGTATTTAGAAACCCTCTTCTAAATTTGAATTTATACTTTCTGAGCTTCCCTATTCTCTTTCTGAACCCCAACTCTATTTCTTTTGGATTTAAATTTTGGCAATTTTGCCAAAATTTAATCCAACCCAGCCTTTACATAGGGGAAGCTCTATTCAAATTTTTCTAAATATTTTTAAGTATTCCGAACTACTTTAGCAGTAGTTCTGGCAAAATTTTATAAAAGACTTTTGAAAAATTGAGTTTTTATAGCAGGAGTTCTGTCAAAATGATTTAAAGATTTTTGAAAAAAGTAGAATTAGTATAGTAGTAATTCTGACCAAATTTTTAAATAATTTCTAAAGATTAATTATTTTAATCAGAATTTTGGCAAAAGTTTTTCAGATAGTTTAGAAATTTTCAGTTTATTTAGTAGAAGTTATATCAAAATTTTTATAACTATTTCAGAAAAAAATCGATTTTTATAAAGGAAATTCTGTTAAAAATTTTAAAAATCCTTTTAAATATTTAAATCAATTTTTTTGAAAAACCTTTATAAAAATATTTGTGATGCAAAGTCATGTTCGAATTCTTACAACTCGAATTCAAGTTCAAACCCTTTTTCGAACATTTGAGTTATTACAGAGGAAACTCTGTGAAAATTCTTATAAAAGTTTTAAAGTCAATTACAAATAAATTTTTAGATTTTTAATAATTTCTTTAAAAGATACTTCTTTAAATCATAGGGCAAATACTACTCAAAATTTGATATAAAAATATTAACTAATATAATGAATTCTATCAGATTAAATCAAAGCACGAGCGCTTTATCCTATCGAAATCCAAGTAAGTTATTCTATCAAAATCTTATAATTTTATATTAGACATGCTTTTGATTCATGTTTTTAATTCATGCATGATTATCTAAATTTGATTCTTGATCAAATGCATATTTTAATATCCGCATGAATAAATATTTGTTTTGAATGACAAGATTTTCAATCTTATGATTTGAATAAAATTTGGATGGATACTATGATCAAAACTTTGATTTTGATAAAAGAATTTTGTATAGCATGTTGATTTTCGAAAGATTTTATTGTTGCGGGAGTCATGTCTATACAAACTTAATTCTCGCCTTCATAGGCGAATGCTCGTTGTGATAGAGCAAAATTCTGGAGGGGCTGGATACATATGAACCGTGTTTATTTGAAAGGAATGATTTGGCTATTGAGCCTAGTTTTTGAAAAGATGAAAAGTCCTATAAAAGAATCCTTCAAGCCCATCTAGGTTTAGCCTACCCTGGAAGGGGTAGTGGTATAACCAGGAGTGACATTGTGAAGATGATGATTGTTGGGAGCGATAGATTCCCTGGACCTCCTGTCACTCGGGTTGAGGAGGTCGAGACAACGGGTCTCAAGGCCGCCGCATGCCAGTGGATGCATCCAACTCTCCTTGTTTGCTCGCCATTGCTGAGAATCTTCCCGGTCGTTGACCGCTCGCATGGAAGCCCGTTTCACTCAGGTATCGGGGTAATCCACAATAGAATAATATACCCCCGGAATACTTAGTTTGAGATCGGAGTACTCTCCACCGTACCAGGAGGGCGTTAATATCGAAACAATGACCTTTTTCTTTCACAGAATTTGATCTGAGATTATGCATTGTTGATATAACACATAATCATGTTTTAAATTGTTTTTAATTGCTTTATTTTTAATTGCATAATTGTTCTTAAATGAATGCATTTCAATTTATAAATTATTGAAATCATGCTTAATATTTGAATTATATGGTTTTGATTAATGACTTACTTGGCTATCATAAGTCTAACCCCGTTTTATGGGGATTTCAGGTTCAGATATGGAATAGGAGATCTTACAGTGGATGTTGGACAAGTGCGGCATCGAAGAATCCAGATTCCCAAGATCCTGAGATTAATTTAGGATTTATTTTAAATTTAATCCTAAATGTTTTCATTTTTGAATCTTGTGAAAAGACTATGTATATAATGTTGATATAAATTATTGTTGTTTTTGTTGTTAATTGGAATGTGACGTGCCTGAGGTTTAGGAAACCGAAAATCAAAAAAATTATTTCCGCTGTTTAAAAAAAAAAAATCTGCATTTTTAAAGGTTTTAAAACCCTGAGGCGTTACAGTTGGTATCAGAGCAGAGTTTTGGGAAATCTGGTTCGAGATCCACCTTGTTCATACATTACACTGTAAGTATGTACTTTAAAATTTTATTTTATTATTATTGTTGAATCATTATTCTTCTTATAGATGACTCCTCAAGATCTGGTCAATATCATTAAAGAACTTGTCAAGGATGTTCAAAAGCTAGAAGAATCACAGACAGTACAAAAATGGGTGGTGGATAATTTAGAAAATCAAGTTCGAAGTCTCACAAAAGAAAAAGAAAACTTAGAAAAATGTCATAGGTGTTTACAGACCCATTTATCACAACCTTGCCCACTGGAATTGGAAGAATGTTTATTTTGTGAAGAAGTTGGGCATATAGAAAAAGAATGCCAAGTGAAGATGGGTTGCATTAAAAGACAGCAAGCCGCTGAAAACCTACCAGATCAACAATCTCGTGTGGTTATTCTTGCTCCTCCTCCTCCAATGGAACCTATTGTCATTTCATCTGACTCACCCATAGTACCTGCTTCTGCACCCACTTTAACTCCTTTGAACTTTGTATTTTCAGTCCAACCCCCTGATCCTATATATACCCCAAGAGAACCTACGGATGATCTTAGCTTATATTTAGGAAATCCAGATAAAAAAATTTATAATATAGATCCAAATGTTGCAGGACCTTCTCATCCACCAGGGCGGATTAGGAACAAGAGGAATTATTTGGGAAAATTCCTCAAGCTTCCATAGGATATCTTTTATTAACTTTTGTTAAATATGTAAATTCTTGTAAATTTGAGTTTTGATGTATATATATGTTCATATGAATAAATGTTCTTTCTACTTTAATCTAAGTCTGATCATTATTTATCAAGGATGCCTCGTCAAGCATCAAAGAAGCAATCCAAGGAGCATAATGGACAACAAGAATTCATTATGGAAACATTAAATAATTTGGCAGCTGTTATAAGAGATCAGAATCAGAATAGGCAAGACTCAGCTACATCTTCAAAATCCTGTCAAAACCATAATGAAGTATCTTATGAGAAGTTTCTCAAATTAGATCCACCTACATTTTCAGGAAAGATGGATCCAGAAGCTGCAGAGGTTTGGATCCGAGAAATAGAAAAGATTTTTCGTGTTCTGACCGTACCTGAAGATCGTAAGGTGAACTATGCAGCATACAGATTAAAGGGAGATGCAGAAAGGTGGTGGGCATCCACCTTAGAAATTAAATTTAGCAATGGATCTGTTACTTGGGAGCAATTTATTGAAGTTTTCTATGCTGCATATTTCCCCAAGCATGAAAGAAGTCGTAAGATGAGGGAATTCCTTGAATTACTACAAGGAGGACTCTCTTTATCTGAATACATTACTAAATTCAGAAATTTAGAGAAGTATTGCCCAAATGTCTATAATACGGAAGACGAAAGGGCAATGAAATTTACTAGAGGATTGAAACCAGTTCTACGAACCAAAGTCCTCACTAGTAGGCCAGAAACTTTAGACAAGGCGGTGGAAATAGCTACATTGATACAAGAAGATTGGGAAGAAATACAGAAGAATCAATCTGGCAGAACTGTTTCTCAATTCAGAGGCCAAAGGAGTTGGCCTAAAAGAAATTTTGAAGGAAGAAGGTTCATCCCTCCAGCAAAGAGGCCACGACAGCAGTTTCAAGTCAATCAACCACCAGCTACACAACTACCAGCTAGATCGTGTCAGAATTGCTATCGATCCCATCCAGGACAACCCTGCCCCCGAACAACTGGTGGTTGTTTATATTGTGGTAAGTCTGGCCATTTCATTAAAGACTACTATAAAAAGGAAATGGATGAACATGCTCGAGGCCTTATTAGACCTCGCCCTCAGCAACAACCCCAGTATCCGTACCAGCAACAACAACAACAGCAACAACAACAACAACCACAACAACAACAACGACCGCAGAATAAAAAAGTACCAGGTCGCATTTATGCCGCCAATATTGATCAACTACCTAAGGGTGACCTGATTCAAGGTACTTTATCTATAGCTGGACATGCTGCTTTTACTCTATTTGATTGCGGTTCAACTCATTCTTTTATTATCAAGAAGTTTACTACTTTACTTAATATGCCTATCAAGTCTTTGAACTGTGCTCTGGAAATAGTCAACCCAGTAGGATGTAAATCTTTTTGTGGGTTATACTTGCCAAATCTAGAAGTATATATTGAAGGACAAAATTTACCTGCTGACCCAATTCTATTAGACATGTCAGATTTTGATATTATATTGGGTATGGATTGGCTACATCAACATCATGCTTGGAATATGAATCTGGAATTTTGAAATTGATTTTGAAGTTTTGAGATAAAAGGAATTTTCAAAGTCATAAATGGACTTTGAATTAGAAAAAAAATGGAATTGAATCAGAAGGAATTGTTTTAAAAGTTGGATTTTCAAGATGAAATTTGAGTCTAAGATAAGGTTCAAAGTTGAATTTTTGGATTTAGGATCCGAAATGGGAACTTGATCTTGAAATCTGAATGAAGTGGAATTGGTTTGAGAAGTTGATTTAAAATATGGGATTCAAGATGGGATTTGAATCTGGAATTTTTGGAATGGAATTGGATTCAAGGTTTTGAATCCAAGATGGTTTTTGGATATGAAAATAGAGTTGGACTCTGGATCCTAATATGGAATTGGATCTGAAGTTTGAGATCCAAAGTAGAATTGGATCCTGGATCCTAAGATGGAATTGGATCTGAAATCTGAGATCCACCATAGAATTGGGTTCTGGATCCTAGAATGGATTTGGATATGAAGTCTGGGATCCAAAGTAGAGTTGGGTTCTAGACCCTAAGATGGAATTTGGACCAGAAGTCTAAGATCCAAAGTGAAATCGGAGTCTAGATTCTGAAGGAGAACTGGATCTGAAATCTGAGATCCAAAGTGTGATTGAATTCTGGATCCTAAAGAGAAATTGGATCTGAAGTCTGAGATCCAATATGAGTGCTGAATTTTAGAAAAAAATAGACTTGGAGTTAATTCAAGAATTTCTAAGTCTGACTTGAATTTGGGAAAAGGGAATTTTTAGAAGTTGAATGTTGAATATACAGATGAATCCTAAGTCAATTTAGTCCTGGGATTTGAAGTTTGAAATGAATCAAGAATCTCAAAGTTTAAGATTGAACCTTTTGATTGGAGCTTTTGAAAAAGAATTTGAATTTTCAAAGTAAAATTGAACTTTGAAAATGATTTGGGATTTTTGAATATGGAATGAAATTGAAATCTCAAAGTTAAATTGGACTCTGAGATGGAAAATGAAATAGAATTTGAAAAAGATGAACAGGATTTGAAGATTTGATTGAAGAAGATATTTACATCACTTGGAGTTTTGAAAAAGTAATTTTGAAATATGATGCAGTTCTATCTAAATGATGAATGAATTAAAATTTTCGAAATTAGATTTCGAAAAGCTATTTCATTCTTCAAATGAATTAAAATAAGATTGAAGATATAATACATTCTCGACTATGGTCATTGAATGTATTATATAATAATCTATATTTAAATTCAGGTGAAGAATAAAACACATTTGGTGTTTTTATAGAATTTAAAATGAAATTAACTCTCAATATACCCTGACTATGGCCATTGGTATATATTTTGAATTAATTTTAAGTTAAATTCTAATAAAAGAAGAAGATATTTAAGGAAAATATGATGAATTTTGAAAACGGATCCAGTATGGGTCCAGTGTTATTTCGTAAAAGATAAAAATCCTAAGTTTTGTCCATACCCTGACTATGGCCATTGATATGGATCATCAACTTAGGATTAATTTACCTCTTACGAAATGGTGCACGTGCCATCCGTGTTTCACCATTGTGAGATTTTGAGGAATAAAGGAAAAATGCATGAAGAACAAGTAATTCATGATATCTACAATGCTCATTCATTCTATCTAAAGCAAGAATATAACTTTCTCATGGATATCTAACTATTACAATGTTTTGAGTTTGACTCAAGATTACAAGAGTTATTGATTCTAAGCAAAGAGAATAACAATTCTTATAAATTTCCTACAAAGAAGATGAATTAGCATGATATGATAAAAATACAATGGGATATGCATATATACTTGGGAGAATGGAATATATGCAAGATCATGATAAGGTCTAACATGTCAGCAAAATGGGAGAAATATATCATTGTTATACACAGACTAATCATCGGGTATATGCTATGAATGAGAAGCCATAAGCAAATCAAACGAATGTTTATGATAGCTGATATGTTTAGGGAAAAAAAAATGATGAAATGAAGACACTGTTGAAGGCATGTTATTGTACAGGTAATATTGAACCAAATCACCATTTACTACAAAATGTATATACAGAGTAGAATATAACCAAAAAATGATTTAATGTAGCAAAAAGGTACATGGGTATTGTACAGAGAAATGTTTTAAATGCACAAATGGTGAAAATGAGGGAATTTGTTGAAGATACATGGGAAGATGGGAGGACCATGACAGTGTGTGGGCACTGTTATAGCTGTATGCCAATCACAGCAGTGCCGAACACTGTGAAAAAAAAAAAAGGCTTACAACAGTGTCGGGCACTGCTGCAAATATGCAAATACTTACAGCAGTGTCAGGCATTGTTGTGTTCCTGCGAACAGCTTACAGCAGTGCTGGGCACTGCTGTGTATAAGCAAACAGCTTACAGCGATGCTAGGCACCGCTGTGTATATGCAAACGACTTACAGCAGTGCTAAGCACTGCTGTATACATTACGATTTTTTTTTTTACTGCCCCATTCTTATTTCTGTTTATCCCCTGGCATAATCGAGTGGAACCAAACTTATACCAATAGTAGCTATGAAGTCAAGGCTTTCATCAAGATCTCTATTTGAAGAGATTAGTTTCTGTAGGAAAGAAAGAAAAAAAAAATTTATTTCATGTCACTAGAGGCATTTTGCTGTTCATAAACTAGAGGTGAAAAGATAGGTTGAATGGAATTGTTGCCCTTGGCCTTACAATGAACACAGAACATGCTATGTGAAGATTTCTCAGGTAATATTACATGGTAGAAACAGAGAGGTGTGGGTCATTCTTTTGCTAAAAAAAAAATGGCCCGAACGATACGGGTCATATAATGAATGATCCTGGGTATTATTCATATGAATTGAGCCCTGTAGATGGGCATATGCAGACGTTATGGGACAAATTTCCCATATGGTTCAGAGCAACCTTAAAAGAAGATTTGCTTAAAGGGGTTTTGGGTTCAATAGAAACTTCAGGACGTGGCTTCTTCACAAATTTCCCAGGCTCACGCTATCAGCACTGGTCAGGCTGAGTAGCTTAACCATCTTTTCTGCCTTTTGAGCCATAAGGTGGTACTGGCTTAGTCATGTGAGTTTCCCTAACAGTCGATACTCCAACAGTTTGCTTTGAACACACTATGATCATGGATCTTTGCTGTAAGTATGATGTAATGATATGAAAGACAATAGGCAAATGAATGATTATATGCAAGACTCACCACGATACCATCTACAGTGATACTGACCCCAACATAAGGGACGGATGGAGATGCTGAAATGGGAATAAGCTGCGGAGAAAAGGAGCATACGGGAGTAATACTACATCCGAAATGCCTATCTTATGAAATGTCAATTATGATCATCTAACATAATATTCAAAATGAACTAAAATCTGAGATTTGTCTATGTTGCAGAAAAACATGAATCAGAGACTACTCAGATAATTCCAAATAACGTGAGATGGAATGACTTCCATGGGACTTACCGATTCGGATGATTGCTGGTGATGAGTGATGCTTTACTCAAACGAGAGATCAAACCTGAGGGTGTTAATGAGTTAGGGAGCTCCACAACAAATAACAAATAAGGAATTTGGCAGAGTTTGAGCCATACCTGGGGCTTTTGCATTGCTGATCCAATTCCCAGATTACATTAAAACAATAATTCCCAGTATTGAGAAAAAAATGAGAGGGAACAGACAAATGATATCCTTAATGCACAAATACTCAAATACAGATACAGGGTGAACGCAATGCTGATATATCTACTTGAATACTTAATGCAGGAGATTTAAAACGAGGATGATTAAATTAAAAACTCCTGAATAAAATATATAGGTGATGAATCAACATAATGGGCATAAAATATAGATACAACCACCAACCGGAGATGAGATGGAAAGGAAATAACAAACTAAGGAGAAGGTACTTCTGAATCTGTCATTTGCAAAATATGTTCTCAGAAGATGAAATCGCTAGAATGAGCGATATCTTTCTGTCATTAATTGCAAAAATATAACTTCAGAGAATGCCTTTCGTTAAAATGAGGTTAATCGCTTCACATTGCGAATTTACAGAAGTAGAGAAACATATAACAGAGAGTAATGCGGGAAGATAAACAGGATGGGGAAGAAAAGATCGAAGAGGAAGGGAAGGAAAACAAACAAAACAAAGCAAAAACGAAAAGAAAGAAAGGAACAGAAAATGAAAAAGAAAAAAAAAATGAAATAGGGAAAAAAATACTGCAGATTGCAAAAAGGAGCATAAGTTTTAAAGAGACTTGTATTCATCTAAACTGAACAAATATGATAAGAGTAATCATAAATTTGAAATCAAAGTGTTGGAACCACTCCTTCCATTGATATTGCATACAAGGAAGGGTTGATATTGCTATAGGTAAATCAACCCTTTTCATAGTGCGTCAATGAGGCGATAAAACAGGAGAAATCTAAAGAAAAAGAAAAAGAAAAATAAGAGGACAACCGAGTATAGAGGAGGTGCGGAGACTCACCGAAGATTCTGCAGGGATGGTTGATCTTTTTACAGATCACTTTATACCGCACGGTGGGAAAGGGGCTTTTCTTCTTCCAGGGAGACTTTAAGAGAAGGAGAAAACTGAGGAATGGATGATCTTCTGCTGCCTTTGCTGGGAGCTGAAGGTCTTTTCCTTAAAAGGGCGGTCTGGAGAAGATGACCAGGCGGATGATCGGATGCGAAAAATGGATAGCTCGACGGGAGATAGATCCTCTTCCTTTTCCTCCTTTTGCCCTTTTTATAGAGAGGAATCGAAATAACTCGAAGCTAGGCGATGGTTGGCGATCGAGGGTTGAGGAAGGTTGCACATGGGGCTGCCGAAGGAAGCTTCGTGAAGGTGGGGGGGGGGGAAGTTGAAGATGAAGGGCAGGTGAGGGAGGTGCGGCAAGCTGTTGGTGATGGAGGGCTCAGACCAAGAGCCGTGGTGATCGAAGGAAGGCGTGCGAGGCCGTTGGCCCTGGAAGCCTCTGGAGATCAACGGGGATCTAGGGCTGAGGAAAAAGATGGCGGAAATCGGATGGCTGGAGGATGAAGGATGCACATGGGGGTGGTCGGCCATGGAGGGAGAGAGAGAGAAAGTGAGGGGGGCGAGAGAGGAAGGCGAGTTAGGGTTTTCAAAAACCCTAACTCGACCTTTAAATCTTAAAAAGTTAGTTTTTCCAAAAGAAAACCTTCTTTTCAAGTTTTTCTAAAAAGATGGTTAAAGATGAGTTTTTCGACAAAAATCTTTGAAATCCACGCAGTCTTTCTAATTTTTTTTGGGTTTTTTTTTTTTGCATGATTTTTCCTTTTTTTTTTTTGTATTTTTGTAATAGAAAAACTAAGATTTAAAGTTTAAACACTAAATTTTTGTACTTTTCTAAGAAATATTAAAAAGATGTTTTTCTCAAGAATTTCGGGCCATCTTGGGGAAAATTTCTTCAGAAAAAGGGGTTTTGGACCCAGGTTTTGAGGAAATGTTCGAGTTTTAAACCTCAAATTGAGAAATACAACTCGATGGATCCAAACGGATACTGGACGAAGTGTCTGAGCTTTTCAAAAGATTATTTTGGTAATTTTGAGAATTTAATTTAAAATTGGATAATGAAGCTCAGATTTTGATTTTGATAATGGATCCGGATCCGAAATTGAGTCAGGTATGGAAAATGAATTTAATTTCAACCAAATTTTGAGAAACAAAAGGGGATTTAGATTTAAAACTGACTCAATTACCCCAAAAATGGGGACAAAGGGTAGAAAAGGGGATATTTACAACATTTTGAAAAATTTGGGGTGTTCACAGATGCCCCTCTTTGCTACTAAGCCGGTTGAAAGCCGAGCTTAGTGGCAAAGAAACACTCCAAATTTTGAAAAATGCCCCAGTCAGCTGATCCGAGCTGGGTGTGGGAGACTTATTTTGAAAACATGGTTCTTTGGGCTGGAAACCTTACCTTGAATGGTCCTGGGAGGATAAAATCCTCGACAATGATACGACTGAATGATAGAAATGAGGAAATCGTGATGGGACTTTGGGTGAAAAATTCCAGGGAGGGTGAGAGATAAGAATTTTGATCAGGTCTCATGGGTGAGACAAGATCAGCCCTTTGGAATAACTCAGGTTTTAGCCCTTAACCTGGATGGGGTAAAGATAGATCAAGATAATTTGGATGGGGAAAGGAATATATGAGGACTTTGATGGGACATTTATGAGAGAAATGCCTCATGCGACGAAACTCAAGGACGATCCTTTCCTGGATGGATGTACAAAGAGCACAAATTCCTTTGTGGGGAAAACTATGATGGGATGGGAAGGCTTACCTCGTCTAAACGAGGCGCAGGTTTAACCCAAACCTGAAAGGAAGGTACCTCGCGAAGCGAGGTTCAGGCTTCACCCTTATCCTGAGAGGGACGACCATACAGAATCTTCGAGTGAAGAAACCGTGATGGGACAACAAATGCATTGCCGAAGCGAGATTCAGGTTTAACCCTTGACCTCAGTGGGAGATGACGCGGAATCTTCGAATGGAGAAACCGTGGTGGGACTAGAAAAGATATCTAGTCGGAAATGGGACTCAAGCTTAACCCTAACCTGAACGGAAGGTACCTCGTGAAGTGAGGTTCAGGCTTAACCCTTAACCTGAAAGGGATGATCATACGGAATCCTCGGATGAAGAAACCATGATGGGACCTTCAGAATTTGGATGAACAAATCCGAAAGGGGTCTGCGAGAAGAGAAAATCAAGGGATTCCCTAAAGCTTGGAAAAGGGATGATCTTGGGCGCCTCATTGCTGAGACTAAAATCAGCTTTCAAAAACAGACGACCTCTCGCAGAAGGTTTGGGTTTGTACCTCGAGGGGCGAGGTAACAGGTTTAATCCTTAGCCTGAATGGACATAGAATCCTCGAGGAGCGAGGGAAACTGTGATGGGCCTCTAGACTTTTGCACAACAAGTCCACGAGGGGTTTTTGCAAAAGAATGAAAATGAGGGTCCCTAAAGCTTGAAAAGGGGTTGTTCTTGGGCGCCTCATTGCTGAGACTGAAAATAGCTTTTGACAATAACAGATCTTTTGCAAAAAGTTCAGGTTTAACCCTTATCCTGAGCGGGAACTGTCTATGGCGGGACAGTGGGGAGCACAGGGAAGTGTGCGAATCTGAGAGCGCTCAGATCAGACGAAAGGAAAGGACTTTTCAGTCCTAAGGAGGGATGATGTCAGGATACGTCAAAACGATCTCAAGTTCACACTTCATGTTGGGATAATTAGAAAATATTGCCAATAAAATGCCAAAAATTGTAGTTGATTCAGAATGATTGAATTGTGCTCATGTGTGAAGATATCACCTCTTTCTACCTAGAGTATTAGTTTCAATTGGGCTAACTCTGTAGATTTTGAGATCTAAAATTCAAATTTGTTGCTGTTGAGTTTCCTCAAGGAAGATATCAATTTCCCTAATATGAAAAGAAGAGGAAACATTTTTAGCTTCATAAAAGCAATTAAGTGAAAAGACATTGATAAAGAATTTCACATAGATAAAGATGATTCTTGACAGTTTCGGGCAGTTTGATATCCTGGGCATTTCCCATGATGATCTGTTTGCACTCTTTTTGAACCATGGATCTTTTCTGGGTTCTTTTAAGTCCTCTTTCATTTTGGAGATGTCCTGACTTTTCTCTCTTTTTCGAGGAAGGGTACGTCACAAACTCCTTCATCTTGGAGATGTTCCGATCCTTCTTTTTTCTTTCTCAGGAATTTTGACATTGGTCCTTGGGTTGAAATCTCTAAATGATAGCAGAAATCAAATATCTTTTAGGGTTTGTCGGTAGGTCCATCGCATCCGCCTTCATCTCGACGGTGATCCGAACTTTCCCTGGAAGGATCTGTCGCAAACTCCGTCATCTTGGAGATGTTTCAAATCTTCTTTGGCCCCAGGGGTCCACTCGCTTAATTCGCCTTCATCTTGACGACAATTGAGAGATCCCTTTTGCGGATATTTGATTGCAGCTTAACCTGGATGACTGAGGATATATGGATTGGGTAGGTTCTTTTTACTGCCCAGGATATTTCCACTGTCTTACTGCAAAAGAATACTCTTTAAGCATGCACCATAGCTATGATCAATATCAGCTCACTCATGGCTTTTCATCATCATTGAATTTTCCTCTGCCGATCATATCGAAGATTTTTCTTCATCCTCTAGGTTGACCAACAGAATAAGCTTGAATTTAGCTCTTATTTTGCAAGAGTCTTGCTCTTTTGAAAATGATACTGAAGGTAGCTTGAGATAATTCTTTGTGCGATAAAAATTTTGAGATCAACAATGACTTTTGATAGCAAATCGGCAACGTATTCTATAAATCCTTGACGAAGGTCGCTTGATATCGAGTCGACACATCCATGACAAAATTCTCCTCTCTTTTTCCCCAAAAAGAGAGACTCAGGCTTAAGCCCTTACCTGAATGGGAAGTTGGAAATACTCCTCTCTTCCCTGAAAGAGGAGGTGTTTGCAAAACGGAACTTTCGAAGAGAAATTAAGTTTTCGTCAAAACTCCCTATCTCTAGGCTTCTCTTATGGAAAGGCGGCCGAAAACAAAGTTGAGAAAGTATCACAGAGGAACGAGTCCATCACACTCTCCCTAGAAGAGGGTCCTCTGTGAAGAGGTTGGCCAAAGATGATAAAAACAGGGGCCACAAAAGAAACGAGCTTCCGTCGAAGCTCTCCCTGGAAAAAGGGTTCTATTGTGTAAAGTTGGTTGTCGTTTTGCAAACTGTTCGCGAAGAAAACGAGTCCCTTCAAACTCTCCCTGGAAGAGGGTCCTTGCGAACGAAAGATGGTTGCATGCGAAAAGAACGAGCTCCCTCGAACTCTCCCTGAAGAGGGTCCTTCGCAAGAAAAGATTGATTTTTGATGAAATGATAACCCGAAGGTTGAAATTGAAAATTTATAGTTTGAAATGATGATGTTTGGTTAGCACAAAGGCTGAACCTGGATGGCTGACTGATTAGTTAGCCCAACACTAGCACGAGCGCTAGATGTACCAGCACGAGCACTGGATTTCAAAAAGAAAGCCCCAGTACGAGTGCTGGGTTTTGAAAAACGCACACCAGTATGAGCACTGGATGGTTTAATAGGAGAATTTGAAAATGAGACCGACATTCAAAGATACTTGAGAATTAAGCGAGAATGATTGTCGGTGTTTCAGGATTATCCCTTATCCTGAAGGGGAAATAGAATGGACATTTTAATGCAAATTTAGGGGAAATGAAAAATCTTAGTCGGAACTCGGTTTTTTCAAATATAAGAAATGAGTGAGAATTGAGTTTGAAAACTCGAATTCTCAACACGAGCATCGGATTCAAAGGGAAGTTCAAGTCAGGACTTGAGACTTCAAAAATAAGAATATACAAAAAGGGAAAATCCGAGTCGGAACCCGGTTTTTAAATACAAGACAGAAAGTGAGAATCGGGTTCGAAGACTCGAATTCTCAAAACAAAGAGTTATCCAACACGAGCGTTGGATTCAAAAGGAAGTTCAAGTCGGAACTTGAGACTTCAAAAACAAGAATATACAAAAAGGAAAATCCGAGTCGGAACCCGGTTTTTATATACAAGAAAGAAAGTGAGAATCGGGTTCGAAAACTCGAATTCTCAAAACAAAGAATTATCCAACACGAGTGTTGGATTCAAAAGGAAGTTCAAGTCGGAACTTGAGACTTCAAAAATAAGAATATACAAAAAGGAAAATCCGAGTCAGAACCCGGTTTTTAAATACAAGAAAGAAAGTGAGAATCGGGTTCGAAAACTCGAATTATCAAAACAAAGAATTATCCAACACGAGTGTTGGATTCAAAAGGAAGTTCAAGTCGGAACTTGAGACTTCAAAAATAAGAATATACAAAAGGGAAAATTCGAGTCGGAACCCGGTTTTTAAATACAAGACAGAAAGTGAGAATCGGGTTCGAAAACTCGAATTCTGAAAACAAAGAATTATCCAACACGAGCGTTGGATTCAAAAGGAAGTTCAAGTCGGAACTTGAGACTTCAAAAATAAGAATATACAAAAAAGAAAAATCCGAGTCGGAACCCAGATGAGAAGGAGATAATTCCTACCCAAGAGTCGAATTTGAAAGGATTGACAAAAAGCATGAATAGATCTCGCCGATTACAAAGATTTATTCAAGACTCTTGACCCAAGATGGTCTGAACTTTGATTACTTCAGGATTTTCCCTTATCCTGGGGAAGAATGAATAAAAGATTGATATGGATTGAAGAGTTTATGGGAAGTAGTTTAGGTTTTATCCCTTAACCTGAAAGGGATGTAAAATAAAAGATCGATAAAATTTAAAAGTTTGATAAAAACTTGATAAAAACTTGACAAAATGAACAAATGGATGAAAATTCAATTAAATTGGATAATGAAATAGATGCCAAATAAAAATAGATCAACTGAAAAATTGACAAGTTTTTCAGAAAAAGAGTTCATCTAATCCTGCCTGCATATGACGAAGGAAGATGCGTATAGATCAAAAATAAAAATGCCCCAGTATCAGGGAGAAGATATGAGAATTTAATAGAAAAATCGTCGCTTTATTGAGAGAGATTTTTTTGAAAAGTACAAAAGGCTAGGAATTTAAGTGTAAAATCTCTTTAAATGTAAAGCATTAATAGGATCTGACAATTCCGCTCCGTCTGCATTGATCAGACGATAGGAATTACGGGGCAATGCTTCCTTAACCACATAAGGGCCTTCCCAATTGGCTGACCACTTGCCCTTTGGCCGATGCTTGAGATGAGCTGTTGATCTGAGCACAAGATCATTGACTCGAAATCTTCTCTCAATAACGGATTTTGCATAGTGCCTAGCTATCCTCTGACGATAGGCCTGAGCGTGCTCTGCTGCCTTGAGTCTTTTCTCGTCTAGTAGATCAAGCTGTATCATCCTCTGCTGTTGATACTGATCAAGTGGAAGTTCAATGAGCGACGCAAACTTGAGTGCGGGCTTCTGAACATGTAGAGGTAACACTACCTCCGTCCCATAAACAAGCTCTGAAGGCGTAGCATTGGTTGGGGTCCGAATGGTGGTTCGGTATGCCCAGAGTGCGTCGTATATCTTCTTGTGCCAAACACGGCCCGTTTCCACCGTTCTTTCCAGAATGCGGATCAAAATCTTGTTGGTGGCCTCAGCCTGGCCATTCCCTTGGGGATAGTAAGGAGCCGAGAAGTGATGATGAATCCCGAATTTCGAGCAGAAGGATTTTATCTTCTCATTCTTGAAATGACTGCCATTGTCCGACACAATATCATGTGGGACGCCGAAGCGACAAAGAAGATTTTTATGAATAAATGAAACCACATGCCGGCCTTCTACTGTTCGCAGAGTCACAACCTTGACCCATTTGGTGAAGTATTCTGTAGCCGCGAGAAAGTATTTGTGGCCATTTGATGCAGAAGGAGTGATCGGACCAACTACGTCGAAGGCCCACATCGAAAAGGGCCAAGGAGAGACCACGGATTGCAAGTATGCAGCGGGCGCATGAATGGAAGGCGCGTGCATCTGACACTTGACGCATTTCCTTACAAATTGATGGCAATCTTGCTGCATGGTTTTCCAATAATATCCTGCGCGGATAATTTGCTTGACGAGTGTTTGGTAGCCGACGTGGCCACCACAAATTCCTTCGTGTGCCTCTTGGATAACTTCCATGGCTTCGTCTTTGTCTAAGCATATGGCATACTCAGAACTGAACCCACGACGGTAGAGAGTATTGGCAAGGATAAAATAGCAGACTGACATGCGTTAAATCGCATATTGCTCCTTTCTTGGCATTTCTGCTGGAAACTCACCGGTTTCAATAAAGCTTTTGATGCCTTGATACCAAGGCTTTTCCTTCTGAGCGGCCTGATTCACTTGCTCAACTGGAATGTAGGCAGGTTGATCAAGTCCGCCGATTTCGAAGAAACGACAGGATTCACTGTCTTTGAAAGACAAAATAGAGCCCAAGCAGGCTAAACCATCGGCTATGTGATTGTATTCCCTCTTGACATGATTGAGCTGAAATTCTTCAAAGTTGCCTATGAGAGCTAAGGCAATCTTCTAATAAGGGATTAACTTTGAATCCTTGACTTGCCATTCAGCATTAACTTGGCTGATAACAAGTAATCAGTCGCCGAAGGCGTGTACTCTTTTGACATCAAAGCTTTGCAAAATTTTGAGGCCTTGTATTAGAGCTTCATACTCAGCCATGTTGTGAGTACATTGGAAATTGAGCTTGAGGGAATAAGGGAGCATCTCCTTTTCAGGAGTGATTAACAAGATCCCAATTCCTATACCAGATATATTTCTGGCTCCATCAAAGAATAGAGTCCAGAGTGGAGATTCCTGAATACTGTAGATGCGATCGTCAGGAAAATCATCTTCTGCTTTGATTTCTTCTGTCAACGGGAAATCTGCTAACTGATCTGCGATGGACTGACCCTTGACCGATTTCCGAGAAACGTACTCCAAATCATACTGCATCAGGAGGACTTGCCATTTTGCAATCCGTCCTATAAGAAAAGGTTGCTCAAGGATGTATTTGAGAGGGTTGAGTCTTGACAGGATCTTGATTTCTGATGCCATTAGATAATGTCTGAGCTTCTGACACATCCACACTAAGGCTAGACATGTCTTTTCCATCTGAGAATATCTCTTCTCGTAATCGATGAAGGTCTTGCTGATGTAGTAGATGGCATGCTCTATCCGGCTGCCTTCCTCATACTGCGCAAGAAATCCGCCACAAGCATTGTGGTTGACAGAAATATATAAGAGCAACGGCTTTCCAAGTTCGGGTGGCTTTAGAACTGGTGGATTGAGAAGATACTGTTTTATGCGCTCAAATGAGAGCTGACATTCTGGTCCCCATTCAAATTTCACTTCTTTTCTTAGCAAGTGATTGAAGGGCTCGCATCTCATGGCCAAATTTGAGATGAAATGTCGAATAGACTGAATGCGCCCCTGAAGGCTCCTTAATTCTTTGAGATTGGTGGGAGGCAGCATGTCAATGATCGCCTTTGCCTTGGCAGGATCCACTTCTATGCCTTTCTAGCTGATCATGTAGCCAAGCAGCTTGCCTGACTCTACCCCGAAGACACATTTCTGCGGATTGAGTCTCAACTTGTAGAGAATAAGTCTTTCGAAGACTTGGCCAAGAGCATCAAGATGATCCTCGCCTTCTTTAGATTTGACCAGGATGTCATCCATGTAGGCATCCATGTTCTTGTGCATCTGGTCATGAAAGATAACTGCCATTGCTCTCTGATAGGTTGCCCCGGCATTCTTGAGTCCAAACGGCATGACTGTATAGCAAAAGGTGCCCCAAGGCGTGGTAAAAGAAGTTTTGGATTGGTCACGAGCAGCCAATTTGATTTGATTGTAGCCCGAGTATCCATCCATGAAGGAGAACATGGCATGGCCTGCCGTGCTATCGATCAGAAGATCGATGTTGGGGAGTGGATAATCATCTTTTGGGGTTGCTTTGTTCAGATCTCGGAAATCGATGCAGATTCGAACTTTGCCATTATTTTTGGGGACTGCCACAATGTTCGCCAACCAATCTGGGTATTCGATGGTCCGAATGAACCCTGCTTTTAATAACTCTTCAAGCCCTTCTTTAACTTGTGGTGCCACTCGAGGATCCATTTTTCTTAGTTTTTGCTTGATTGGTTTGCAATCTGGCTTTAACACAAGGCGATGCTCGACTAACTTGGAGTCTAAACCTGGCATATCCTCATAAGTCCAAGCGAAGACTTCCTGATGCTGTTTGAGGAAGTAGATGAGCCTTTCCTTCTCATCAAAACTTAGACTGGAACCAATTTTGAGGATTCTTGGATCACCTTCTGAACCAATATTGACATCCTCTGTTGGATCCTGAACCAATGGCGATGGTTCATCCTGCTTCTGAATGCTGGCAAATTCTGGCAAATCTTGAATCGTTGAGTCGAATTCTGCCAACCCCTCAATCCGCTCTGTCATTATGCTGACTTCTGCCCTTGCCTTCGCTTTGCACGCTTTGGATGGTTTATTTTGAAAAAGGTTGGCATTGATAACGAGCTTTTTGAATGATTTAGGAGCCATGATCACGGCAGTCCTGTAAGTAAAAAGGAGGTTTTTGAGAAAAAGGGGAAATATCTGAAAAATAGCCTTTTGTACAGGGATAGAGAATGTCAACATAGATAAGGGTATAAGCAGAGAATTTGTGTACACCAAGATGAACAGAGCAAACAAACTTTTCATAGATTAAGTAGACTTTGATATTTACAAGCGACTGTTTGAGACAAGGAAAGAAATTGGGGCGGATCTTGCCCTTACAAGATGACAAAAAGGAAAGCGAACAGAAAACACTGACATTGTCTTCATTACTGAGCTCCCTTGACGAAGATGGTCTTTCTGCCAGATGACTGACCTGTGAAACCCAAGCCCGTGCCGGTGACATGCTGAATAGGGATGATCGGCTCCAGGATGCCGTCTTCATCTTTGCCTAGGCCCCTGAAAGGCTGATATCCGTGCTTCATTAGGAGGTCAAATCCTTTCCTTGATTTGGAGAATCGAGGAAACAGAGGATGATCTCTAAATGAGGTGCAATCGAGGCGTCCTCCTAGCTTGAAGAAGCGAGGTCCCTGCCACTGAACAACTGCGGTGACATTTTCTGTTGGCTGGATTTCCTTCAGATTCAGCATATCCAGGCTTTCACTCAGATCAATCTCTTTGGCTTCCCGGATGCTCGGGATGTCGGCAGTGAAAGTGGGACGGGGAATCATCGGCTGCGGGAGTCGTTCTTCTGGATCCTCTCCTAGGACCGTGGTGATCATGCCTCCCTTCGACCACTTGATACACTGGTGCAGGGTTGATGGGACTGCATTGGCATTGTGAATCCAAGTGCGTCCGAGGAGCAGATTGTATGTTGGTGGTACATTGACCACATGGAAGAGTACAGTATGCACTGAATAGTTGATGAAAATCTCGAGAAATATCTTCCCCTTGGCTGTCTGCCCGTGGTTATCAAAACCGTAGATAGTGATCGGATCTGGGGTGTATTCCTCTTCCTTTAGGCCCAATGCCTTGGCTGTCATCTCTGGACAGATATTGAGGCTGCTGCCTCCATCAACGAGCACATGAGGGACTGTCATGCCCCTGGTCCGCACTACTATGTATAGGGCATTGTTGTGAAACGAATGAGGCTTTGGCAAATCCTCATCAGAAAAAGTGATTGGTGCATTCGTCATGGCCTTATTGACGATCTGAGCCATATCTTGCGGGGTTGTGCTAGGCTTGACTTTGATCTTTCTAAGAAGATCTTCTAGCACTTGTTGGTGCTCAGATGAAGCGTGAGTCAGGTCCAGGATAGAGATGTTGGATAATGCAGTAATCGGCTTCTGAACTGACCCTGAAGCCTCTTCTCTCTTCGAAGCTGCCTTGATAAAGCGCTTCGGGATCCTGGGGACTACTTTGGCAGTTCCTGTTGCTGCCTTTGTTGATTCATTGGAAAATGGGGTGACATCCGCCCTCTTGACGGATGAATGTGCCTGGCGAAGGACTAGGACCTGATGTTGATCCTGAATGTCCTGCCTAGAACATGGTTGGATACTGTCTTGCAAAGAGAATGCTTGCTCTAGGATGACCGAAGTTGAATGCTTAGGGAACGGTTTGGACAAGACTTCTGGCTGCTGCTCATCCTCGTCCTCAATTAACATGTTCTTGTCAATACAATCTTGAATGATGTTTTTGAGGACAAAACAGTGCTCGGTGTCATGTCCGACAGTCCGATGGAATTTGCAAAATTTATCAGTCCATTTACCCATAGCGACAGGAGGATCGGCCACCTTGGGAAGTTTGATCATTCCTTTCGACATCATATATTCTAAGATGTCTTTGCGGGACTGCTCTAATGCTGAAAATTCCCGATCATAACTCCAACCTTCGTGCTTCGGCTTTTCTGGCTGCTTCGCTTCTGGCTGGGGCGCTGGTTGGATGGGCTTAACAAATTTTCCTTTCTGGGCTGCCGAGTTTGCCCTTTCGGCACTGAGATGTCCTGAATTCTTGTTGCGGCCCTTCTTGTTCTTCTTTCTGCCGGAATTACTGCTGCCCTGATCTGTCAATTCTGCGGTATAGGCGACGTGCGCCTTTCTCTTTTGATCAGGATTTCCTCTGACAAAAGGATATCCTTCGTATAGACCATTGTTCAGGCCGGTCTCGAGCCACTCGGCTCTTTCAATTAATTTGATGAATGACTTGGCAGGTGAAGTGGAAATGAGGTTCCTCAAAGGCTGAGCGAAATTATTCAGAATAATCTGCAGGGCGTGCTCCTCCGGGATGGGGACCTTCATTCTGTTACAGGTGCTCCTCCACCTGTGGATGAACTCACTGGCTTTCTCATTCTCCATCTGTTTTAAATTGTACAGATGATTGAGGGTTGGTGAGGCTTCAACATTGAACATGAAGCACTCAATGAATAAGTTGACAACTTTATTGAACTCTCGTAGTTCGATAGGATTAATGTGGACTACATACCACCTGGACGCTACCCCTTCAAGGCTGCGAGGAAAGCATATGAATAACGCCCGATTATCTTTTCTGAAGCGGCCGCACTCAGCATAAAAGGTGGCCAAATGAGCCTTGGGGTTACTGGTTCCATCGAATTTAAGAAACTTTTGAGGGAGATTCTCTAGATTGTCATCCCCGTCCAGACCATGGTAAAAATCTTCACCGGAGTAGGTCTGCTTGCCTTTACTTTTAGCCTGAATATTCTTGATGGCCCTATTCATTTCTTTCATCTGCTCTTGCATCAGATCATTAACCGGAACGGGCTTGTTGATTGATTCGGGCTCTGCAGCGGTCTTTGCAAACTGCGGTGGAGGATTCTGATAGACAAGCTGCTCTTCCTCTTCCGATTCCTCAACTGATTCTGCTTCTCCAGAAGCGGTGTCGGGCTGTACTTGCTTTCTAACAATCCTGACTGGCTTCTTTACAGCCTTCTTCTTTGGCTTGCTCTTTGGAACAGCTTCTTTCTGACTGGCCTCGGCCTGTTCAGCCATCATTTTGGTCATCATTCTTTTAAACAGATTATACATGGCTGGATCGATATCATCTGTTTGATTCTGTCCTCTGACCGATTTGGGAGAATCCATCCTTTCGGCCTCGCTGTCGCTGTGTTGAGGGACTGTTTCTTTTCCTACCCTTGTTACAACCATAATGCAAATGCTAGTGATTTCCTGTGAAGGTGAAAAGAATACTTAGGGTTCGGAGGAAATTTTTGAAAATGTGATTTTTAAAAAAAAAGCATGAGGGAAGGAATTAGCAAATTAATGATTGCATTATCCTTTTATGGTGACAAAATGCACCTTATGACCCAGGCGAGAATAGAAAAAAAGGAATCTCATTGTTGGGGATGAATCCATAACCATATAACATAAAATAAGATTCGGCAAAAAGGCTTTTTATCAGAATAAAAGCTTGCATTTTCATTGATGATGAAATTTTAAATACAAAGAGAAAGTGGGCAGACAGTTTGCCACCATTCTTGATGCTCTGATGATACATTAGGACCAGAAAATATAGACAAAGGAATAAAGGAGTCCCAAGTGTATTTGGCGACGTGGTATGCTCCAGACCACTGATCTGACCGTAGATCGAACTCTGGCATGCGGCCTGTCGGGAAGCGAGTGTTGGCACGAACCTGCCGCTGCGAAAACTGTCTGAGGCATCTCTCTGGCTGATAGTCTACGCAAAAGAACGGGCTGAGCAGTTTGTAGCGCTTGTCACGAGCATAGGTGTAGCAAGGAATGGTCTCTCTTCTGTCGAAGAAGTCCCAAACGATTTCCTCCTGATGCAATTTTTCGATCAAAACTCGGCACTGAATGGGTGACTTCGGCTGCTTGCTGCTGAATCTGAAAGAACTGGCTTTTGTTGGCACATGTCGCAGGAACCATGACTGCAAGGCATACGTGCATCCTTCCACCAGAATGGTCTCTCCGAGGGCGAAACGCGCTAATCCTCTGTAGAGAAAAGCTAGAGCTGCCATGGATATTGAAAGCTGACGGGTCTGCTTGCTTCCCCATCTTCGAAAAAGTTGGGCAACTCTGATATCGATGAAATTCTGACCATCCTGAAAGAATGCCATCCCCACTGTGCATAGGACCATGGCATGCTGGATCCTTTCTTTCGCTGTCCGAGATAAGGTATCGACTTCTTCGTAGGCCCCATATTTGTTGTAGAGGTCGAATAGGTCGATGAACTGATTTCCGCTGATCTCTGTGAGAGGCCAGAATCTGCTCCCTGTAGCTCTTGCCAATGCTTCTCGAACATCTACCCCTTTGACATTGATCAAAAATTGCTGCTCGACGGGATCATTTGGCTGACCAGCTAGTTCTGGAAATCCCATGATATCATTGAACTCGTCCATTAGCATAGTCATCTCTCCCCACGGAAACCAAAACGTGCAGGTACGCGGGTTCCATCGCTCTGCCATAGCTTGAATCATACTGTCGTTGATGGTTCGCTTGCCAACTGCCGATGCCATCTCCAATCCACAATCATCCAAGTGGTCTGGGAACATACGCGAGAAGGCGGTGAACCAAGAATAGTACCACCGAGGGAAGAAGGTACAAGACTGGATGACCCGATGATCTGGGGTTCCATCCCTTATTTGATAGAAGACATGATCCCAAGGAAAGATAGCATCAGGAGATTCTGATGCCATCGGAGTAATACTGTAGCAAAAGGAAGAGAGTCAGATAGAATGCAGGACTTACGGATAGACTTTTCGATGAAAGAAAGGGACAAACATTAATCCTGGAAATTTTGAAAAGAACAGGAGATTCGAAAAAGACTTTCCAGGGTTTTTAAGAAAAATTTTGACATACAAAAGGGAAAAAGAGAAATATAGGTAAAGGGAAGAATATGCACCTGTGGTTTTTGAAAAATAGAGGAAGTTTTAAATAGTACACCCAGGTTTTTTAAAAGAGGTCGATATAGGAGAACACAAGAAAAATATCGCATAATCATAGCTGCACAAACAAGGATGCACACACAGCACTCCCTAAAGTCTGACTCTATATGCAATATTTGAAAATAGCTTGTAGGACCTTAATCCTAACTCTATGGTTTCGATCATCTGATTCCAATCAAGGTGTGCCGATATACTCAAGCCGAAGCTCGAAGTACGTGGCATATAAAGTATTTACTCCGGTTCTAAGGTAAAGGCTTCCCAACATCCTTGAGCACCTACCGATATACCTCGGACTATGGCCCTTAGGTACGTGGTAGGGGGGCGCGAACCCAAATAAGTGGTCCAGTTGTGAGGCTCTCTCCCAAACTATGGTTCAGTGAGACAGCCCAGCAACGTGAAGACCGGGACAATATAGGTATGGATGTTTTCAAAAATATGATTTAACATGCAATAAAATCAGAAGGCTCTAATGCAAGTCCTAAAGAGATAGATTTAAATAAAAAGAAGCATACATTTGCATACATTGTTTACATTCAATCCCTAAAATTGAGGAGAGTTGTATTTAAGACCTAAGTCTAATGTGAACATGGAATAACCTCCTCAATAAGGTCCTACCAAACCATACTTAGATCCTATATGCAATGATGTCAGCTTAGGACAAAATCTAGGCTTTCTAAGGTTTGCATAAAAAAAGTAGCTGACATATGTTAGAATAAAGACTTAGAAAATATTAAAGCAAAGCAAAGGCATAGATCCAACCGGACGAAGACGAGTCCCATCACGGTCGCCAAACCTGTGATCATCGCAAAATTTTTCCTATTCTCTTGTGGTTTCTCTCTCTTCCTTCTCTTTTCCTTTTCTAACCTCTATTCTCCTCCTTTTTGAAGGGAGAAGAATAAAAGAAAGAAAAGAGAAAGAGAAGAGAAAAGAAAGAAAGAAAGAGAGAAGATGAACTATTTTGCGCGGTCTCACTTGACCTTAATTTTGAAAGTATTTTGAAATAACTCGCCTCCGTTTTTGAAATATTTGCGGGAAAATCGGGAGACGGGATTCGCTCGTCGGTACGAGGTTCGGCCGTTCCTGGCGCCTTTACCAGGGGTAATCGAACCAAGGGTCGAATTAATGCCTTTTTGCTTTGCTAAGAAATTATCTAAGTGTTTATCCTAAGTCTAGATGCACAATGAATCATGCTTGTGCAAATGCAAAGATGTATGCTCCTTTTGAAAATGTTTTGAAGAATTTCCAAGTGAAATTGATAAAGTGAAGAAATAATTCCTAACTTAGAACTTAAGATTAAAGTTCTAAGTTTTAGAATATTCAAGAGCTTGGAATATGAATCTGGAATTTTGAAATTGATTTTGAAGTTTTGAGATAAAAGGAATTTTCAAAGTCATAAATGGACTTTGAATTAGAAAAAAAATGGAATTGAATCAGAAGGAATTGTTTTAAAAGTTGGATTTTCAAGATGAAATTTGAGTCTAAGATAAGGTTCAAAGTTGAATTTTTGGATTTAGGATCCGAAATGGGAACTTGATCTTGAAATCTGAATGAAGTGGAATTGGTTTGAGAAGTTGATTTAAAATATGGGATTCAAGATGGGATTTGAATCTGGAATTTTTGGAATGGAATTGGATTCAAGGTTTTGAATCCAAGATGGTTTTTGGATATGAAAATAGAGTTGGACTCTGGATCCTAATATGGAATTGGATCTGAAGTTTGAGATCCAAAGTAGAATTGGATCCTGGATCCTAAGATGGAATTGGATCTGAAATCTGAGATCCACCATAGAATTGGGTTCTGGATCCTAGAATGGATTTGGATATGAAGTCTGGGATCCAAAGTAGAGTTGGGTTCTAGACCCTAAGATGGAATTTGGACCAGAAGTCTAAGATCCAAAGTGAAATCGGAGTCTAGATTCTGAAGGAGAACTGGATCTGAAATCTGAGATCCAAAGTGTGATTGAATTCTGGATCCTAAAGAGAAATTGGATCTGAAGTCTGAGATCCAATATGAGTGCTGAATTTTAGAAAAAAATAGACTTGGAGTTAATTCAAGAATTTCTAAGTCTGACTTGAATTTGGGAAAAGGGAATTTTTAGAAGTTGAATGTTGAATATACAGATGAATCCTAAGTCAATTTAGTCCTGGGATTTGAAGTTTGAAATGAATCAAGAATCTCAAAGTTTAAGATTGAACCTTTTGATTGGAGCTTTTGAAAAAGAATTTGAATTTTCAAAGTAAAATTGAACTTTGAAAATGATTTGGGATTTTTGAATATGGAATGAAATTGAAATCTCAAAGTTAAATTGGACTCTGAGATGGAAAATGAAATAGAATTTGAAAAAGATGAACAGGATTTGAAGATTTGATTGAAGAAGATATTTACATCACTTGGAGTTTTGAAAAAGTAATTTTGAAATATGATGCAGTTCTATCTAAATGATGAATGAATTAAAATTTTCGAAATTAGATTTCGAAAAGCTATTTCATTCTTCAAATGAATTAAAATAAGATTGAAGATATAATACATTCTCGACTATGGTCATTGAATGTATTATATAATAATCTATATTTAAATTCAGGTGAAGAATAAAACACATTTGGTGTTTTTATAGAATTTAAAATGAAATTAACTCTCAATATACCCTGACTATGGCCATTGGTATATATTTTGAATTAATTTTAAGTTAAATTCTAATAAAAGAAGAAGATATTTAAGGAAAATATGATGAATTTTGAAAACGGATCCAGTATGGGTCCAGTGTTATTTCGTAAAAGATAAAAATCCTAAGTTTTGTCCATACCCTGACTATGGCCATTGATATGGATCATCAACTTAGGATTAATTTACCTCTTACGAAATGGTGCACGTGCCATCCGTGTTTCACCATTGTGAGATTTTGAGGAATAAAGGAAAAATGCATGAAGAACAAGTAATTCATGATATCTACAATGCTCATTCATTCTATCTAAAGCAAGAATATAACTTTCTCATGGATATCTAACTATTACAATGTTTTGAGTTTGACTCAAGATTACAAGAGTTATTGATTCTAAGCAAAGAGAATAACAATTCTTATAAATTTCCTACAAAGAAGATGAATTAGCATGATATGATAAAAATACAATGGGATATGCATATATACTTGGGAGAATGGAATATATGCAAGATCATGATAAGGTCTAACATGTCAGCAAAATGGGAGAAATATATCATTGTTATACACAGACTAATCATCGGGTATATGCTATGAATGAGAAGCCATAAGCAAATCAAACGAATGTTTATGATAGCTGATATGTTTAGGGAAAAAAAAATGATGAAATGAAGACACTGTTGAAGGCATGTTATTGTACAGGTAATATTGAACCAAATCACCATTTACTACAAAATGTATATACAGAGTAGAATATAACCAAAAAATGATTTAATGTAGCAAAAAGGTACATGGGTATTGTACAGAGAAATGTTTTAAATGCACAAATGGTGAAAATGAGGGAATTTGTTGAAGATACATGGGAAGATGGGAGGACCATGACAGTGTGTGGGCACTGTTATAGCTGTATGCCAATCACAGCAGTGCCGAACACTGTGAAAAAAAAAAAAGGCTTACAACAGTGTCGGGCACTGCTGCAAATATGCAAATACTTACAGCAGTGTCAGGCATTGTTGTGTTCCTGCGAACAGCTTACAGCAGTGCTGGGCACTGCTGTGTATAAGCAAACAGCTTACAGCGATGCTAGGCACCGCTGTGTATATGCAAACGACTTACAGCAGTGCTAAGCACTGCTGTATACATTACGATTTTTTTTTTTACTGCCCCATTCTTATTTCTGTTTATCCCCTGGCATAATCGAGTGGAACCAAACTTATACCAATAGTAGCTATGAAGTCAAGGCTTTCATCAAGATCTCTATTTGAAGAGATTAGTTTCTGTAGGAAAGAAAGAAAAAAAAAATTTATTTCATGTCACTAGAGGCATTTTGCTGTTCATAAACTAGAGGTGAAAAGATAGGTTGAATGGAATTGTTGCCCTTGGCCTTACAATGAACACAGAACATGCTATGTGAAGATTTCTCAGGTAATATTACATGGTAGAAACAGAGAGGTGTGGGTCATTCTTTTGCTAAAAAAAAAATGGCCCGAACGATACGGGTCATATAATGAATGATCCTGGGTATTATTCATATGAATTGAGCCCTGTAGATGGGCATATGCAGACGTTATGGGACAAATTTCCCATATGGTTCAGAGCAACCTTAAAAGAAGATTTGCTTAAAGGGGTTTTGGGTTCAATAGAAACTTCAGGACGTGGCTTCTTCACAAATTTCCCAGGCTCACGCTATCAGCACTGGTCAGGCTGAGTAGCTTAACCATCTTTTCTGCCTTTTGAGCCATAAGGTGGTACTGGCTTAGTCATGTGAGTTTCCCTAACAGTCGATACTCCAACAGTTTGCTTTGAACACACTATGATCATGGATCTTTGCTGTAAGTATGATGTAATGATATGAAAGACAATAGGCAAATGAATGATTATATGCAAGACTCACCACGATACCATCTACAGTGATACTGACCCCAACATAAGGGACGGATGGAGATGCTGAAATGGGAATAAGCTGCGGAGAAAAGGAGCATACGGGAGTAATACTACATCCGAAATGCCTATCTTATGAAATGTCAATTATGATCATCTAACATAATATTCAAAATGAACTAAAATCTGAGATTTGTCTATGTTGCAAAAAAACATGAATCAGAGACTACTCAGATAATTCCAAATAACGTGAGATGGAATGACTTCCATGGGACTTACCGATTCGGATGATTGCTGGTGATGAGTGATGCTTTACTCAAACGAGAGATCAAACCTGAGGGTGTTAATGAGTTAGGGAGCTCCACAGCAAATAACAAATAGGGAATTTGGCAGAGTTTGAGCCATACCTGGGGCTTTTGCATTGCTGATCCAATTCCCAGATTACATTAAAACAATAATTCCCAGTATTGAGAAAAAAATGAGAGGGAACAGACAAATGATATCCTTAATGCACAAATACTCAAATACAGATACAGGGTGAACGCAATGCTGATATATCTACTTGAATACTTAATGCAGGAGATTTAAAACGAGGATGATTAAATTAAAAACTCCTGAATAAAATATATAGGTGATGAATCAACATAATGGGCATAAAATATAGATACAACCACCAACCGGAGATGAGATGGAAAGGAAATAACAAACTAAGGAGAAGGTACTTCTGAATCTGTCATTTGCAAAATATGTTCTCAGAAGATGAAATCGCTAGAATGAGCGATATCTTTCTGTCATTAATTGCAAAAATATAACTTCAGAGAATGCCTTTCGTTAAAATGAGGTTAATCGCTTCACATTGCGAATTTACAGAAGTAGAGAAACATATAACAGAGAGTAATGCGGGAAGATAAATAGGATGGGGAAGAAAAGATCGAAGAGGAAGGGAAGGAAAACAAACAAAACAAAGCAAAAACGAAAAGAAAGAAAGGAACAGAAAAAGAAAAAGAAAAAAAAAATGAAATAGGGAAAAAAATACTGCAGATTGCAAAAAGGAGCATAAGTTTTAAAGAGACTTGTATTCATCTAAACTGAACAAATATGATAAGAGTAATCATAAATTTGAAATCAAAGTGTTGGAACCACTCGTTCCATTGATATTGCATACAAGGAAGGGTTGATATTGCTATAGGCAAATCAACCCTTTTCATAGTGCGTCAATGAGGCGATAAAACAGGAGAAATCTAAAGAAAAAGAAAAAGAAAAATAAGAGGACAACCGAGGATAGAGGAGGTGCGGAGACTCATCGAAGATTCTGCAGGGATGGTTGATCTTTTTACAGATCACTTTATACCGCACGGTGGGAAAGGGGCTTTTCTTCTTCCAGGGAGACTTTAAGAGAAGAAAACTGAGGAATGGATGATCTTCTGCTGCCTTTGCTGGGAGCTGAAGGTCTTTTCCTTAAAAGGGCGGTCTGGAGAAGATGACCAGGCGGATGATCAGATGCGAAAAATGGATAGCTCGACAGGAGATAGATCCTCTTCCTTTTCCTCCTTTTGCCCTTTTTATAGAGAGGAATCGAAATAACTCGAAGCTAGGCGATGGTTGGCGATCGAGGGTTGAGGAAGGTTGCACATGGGGCTGCCGAAGGAAGCTTCGTGAAGGTGGGGGGGGGAAGTTGAAGATGAAGGGCAGGTGAGGGAGGTGCGGCAAGCTGTTGGTGATGGAGGGCTCAGACCAAGAGCCGTGGTGATCGAAGGAAGGCGTGCGAGGCCGTTGGCCCTGGAAGCCTCTGGAGATCAACGGGGATCTAGGGCTGAGGAAAAAATGGCGGAAATCGGATGGCTGGAGGATGAAGGATGCACATGGGGGTGGTCGGCCATGGAGGGAGAGAGAGAGAAAGTGAGGGGGGCGAGAGAGGAAGGCGAGTTAGGGTTTTCAAAAACCCTAACTCGACCTTTAAATCTTAAAAAGTTAGTTTTTCCAAAAGAAAACCTTCTTTTCAAGTTTTTCTAAAAAGATGGTTAAAGATGAGTTTTTCGACAAAAATCTTTGAAATCCACGCAGTCTTTCTAATTTTTTTTGGGTTTTTTTTTTTTGCATGATTTTTCCTTTTTTTTTTTTGTATTTTTGTAATAGAAAAACTAAGATTTAAAGTTTAAACACTAAATTTTTGTACTTTTCTAAGAAATATTAAAAAGATGTTTTTCTCAAGAATTTCGGGCCATCTTGGGGAAAATTTCTTCAGAAAAAGGGGTTTTGGACCCAGGTTTTGAGGAAATGTTCGAGTTTTAAACCTCGAATCGAGAAATACAACTCGATGGATCCAAACGGATACTGGATGAAGTGTCTGAGCTTTTCAAAAGATTATTTTGGTAATTTTGAGAATTTAATTTAAAATTGGATAATGAAGCTCAGATTTTGATTTTGATAATGGATCCGGATCCGAAATTGAGTCAGGTATGGAAAATGAATTTAATTTCAACCAAATTTTGAGAAACAAAAGGGGATTTAGATTTAAAACTGACTCAATTACCCCGAAAATGGGGACAAAGGGCAGAAAAGGGGATATTTACAACATTTTGAAAAATTTGGGGTGTTCACAAAGCTACATGTGCATAATTATTCTAGCAAGTGACAATGTGCGAGTGAGTATACCAGTTCGCATTCCAGAGAAATAAGCAATTCTGATAGCAGGACAATATCAGAAATATGTGAACATTAAGTTATAACAAATATCGCAAACCAAATTACAATTTTCCAAGCTCAGGATTTCTAAGTGTCATACCTTGACCATTTCCATTTAGCAGGACCATTTCTATGATTCTCAACACACTCACGTGTTGTTAAGGTTGAAATATAGAATATTCCCATTTGTATGAGAATTACATTCGCATTTCCATGATTGGTCGCCGCACTTACGGAAAAAAATGATGCAAATACGATACGAAGGACATATATATATATATATATATATATCAATGGGTTACATAATGTTCCCCAAACACTCTGCTTCAATGCTAACAACGCAGAACAAATTCCATAAGAGGATTCATGAATTCGACACACTTACGTGTCGAGAATGAAGTCTAGAATATTTCTAACTTATGGGAATTACATTAGCATTACCACGGATGGTTTCCGTGCTTGCGAAACTCAAAGATGCTACAATGATGGTTTTGATGAAATTGTAAAAAACTTAAAACAAATGAAGATCTTTACCTATGTGTGGGCAGCATAAAGCTCAACCAACAACTCATACTAATGCTGCCAGGATGGGACAATGAGAAAACACAGGGTTTATTCCAGATCTGACACTCATTTGGGTACCCAAATGTCAAAAATGAGGTACGAAGCACCGACATGTCCAAAACACTAATTGGGACCCGTAGGGTCACAGATCATATACTTGAACACGGCACAAAATGTGCCAAGTGTCCAACTGGGTCTGCTGAACGGCGGACCCACACATTTCAACCTCTACTTGGTTGTGGTCAACTTAAATTCTTTCTTTCATCATATATATATATATATATATATATATATATATATATATGTGTGTGTGTGTGTGTGTGTGTGTGTGTGTGTGTGTGTGTGTGTGTTTTATTATTTTAATGGATCACTTTGTGAGCTTGCGGCAATGAGGGGATGGTGGCGGCCCTCATAAAGAGAGCAGCAGTAGTTCAACCTAATCTGGTCCAGATGGGACCAGACCCCGCTAGCTCACCCTTGCCTAGATCCGACCACCGGAAGTGGTGCAACAAGAGTGGGTAGATTGGAACTCCCCGGACTGGTGCAGTCCGGGTGTTCCAACTCAAAACAAGACCCAACCTGAGGGGTCACAAGAGGCACTGGACTGAACCTAAGGGTTCACTCCAGGCACAACACTTGGTGTGCAGTCCGGCTAGTGCCCAGCAGGGCCTGCTAGACCACCCGGGTGCTCCAGCACCCGTTGCCAAAACCCGCACCCTAACAAGGGCTATAGAAAAAAAAAGGACGTGGGGAATGGGGGTCTGGTCCTCTCGACCAGACCTCAGTTGAGGACTAACTCTGGTCTGAACCTAGAGGTTCAGACTGGGTTGCCAAGTAGCAGCAAGCCCGGGGCAAGAGGCCCAGGTCCAACTAGCACCCGGCTACAACCAAAGCGCTTAGACAAAAAGAAAAAGAAAAGATGTAGGAAAAAGAGGGCCACGAGTCTGGTCCTCTGGACCAGACCTTAGCCAAGACGTGGCCTTGGTCTGAAGCCCAGAGTTCAGACCAGACCTAACCTTGGGACAGGGGTCTAAACCCAGCGCCCCAAGGCGACAGGGCTACCCGGGTGCTGTTGGCACCCGATGGCTTGCCATACGTGTCAAGAGAGAAAAAGACCTCAATGACCAAGGTAACTAGGTGTACCTGGCCTAGCCCTGCTCAGACCAGAGTGCACCCAGCTGGGTCTGTCTTAGTAGGGGACAGGCCAACCGAACTCCCTGTAATAAAAAAAAGAAAATAACAATAAAGAAAAACTGCTGGAAAGGGGGTTTGAGCGAGAAGGAAAGCAAAATGGGAAGGAGTAGCCATGGCTGGAATGGACTACACCCATGTCCAATCCAAAGCTTCAGCCATCACGGAGGCTCAAGGATGGTCCCAACCTCCTCATGATAGTTGGAGGGGCTGAAGACTCATTAACTCAAGCGCACATAAGAAGAGAGAAAAAAAAACTTATACGAACCCCAACTGAATAGCAAGAACCACACATTTTCATGCGTGCCATAAAAGAAAATGCAACATCCAGCCTTATTGAATAGAAACAACACAAAAAAAGAAAAAACAAAGTTCAAGATGCATTCCAACCAAAAATATTTTATGAAACTAGAAGGCATAAGGCGATTCTACAGATTTCTTTTTTTGAAACAACAACAAAAAAAAACAAAATGAAATGAAACAAAGCCTTCAAACCGAGTATGAAGTCGGTGGTCTTGAGCCCCTTCCTGTTCCATGAAACGAAAAGGGAGGGTGCTCAAACAACTAAACACATCCACTAGAGTAGCTAATCCTCCAAGAGTCACACATCCATGGATGCGACCGACTCCATGGCTTCATGTTCATACCTTGTACAATTTTTTTTTTTTGAGAAACCAAAAATAGTGAGTTGAAGCTTCACCTTGATTTGGTTGAAGGTGACGCTCGGTTGCAAGGGCTCCACTTAAGTGGTGGCTAACTCACACCATATGGCTAGAGGGGGATTGAGAGTGAGAGAGAATGAGGGTAAGAGTGAGAGAGTGAAAGAGAGAGAAGAGAGCCCAAAAGTCATCACTTTTGGCTCCCTCCTGTTTCTCAAAAGGCTAAATGTGCCTTATATGAGGAATGAAGGGCCATGATCTCCTCGAGAGATCTAATGGTTGGGGTCAAACACGCCCCCGCATAGCCACCCAACATCCCCCACTCTCCCCTTAGGATTTAAAAAAATCTAATAAAATTTACAAGGGTGCCATGGGGCTGCCGTCCCATGCACCCAATGAGAGCTTCCCTACTCACCATTGCTCCTTCTTGGAAAGATCCAAGATGGGATTTCAAAAATCTCATGGGGCGTAGCCCCATGCTAATGCTTGGAGGGGTGCCCTACCCTCATGATGATGCTCCTTACATCATTATGAGGTCGTTCTTATGGGTAGGGCCAATCATGGTCCTCCCTTTTGATCACACTCCATCCCTTATAAGATTGCCATTGTTTTAGCTGGTCAACTTGACCAGCTGGTCTTCGTGGCTAGAGACATCCAATTTTGCCAAGAGTTGTCGACCATGGGCTTGGGTCAACCCTTTAGTCGAACCTTTGGCTAAAACGAGGTAATGCTTCATAATTAAATTTTTTATTTAAGTAATCAATTATAATTAAAATATCATGATATATTTTTATTTTAAATTCCCAATTACAATCAAATCCTCAAGCTTATCTCAAGAAAAATTTCATCTCTCACAAAATTTGCTCTCGTTATGACTTTCGTTCTATCGATACATGTTTCCAGTAATTCACATAAAATAACAAGGTTTTTTCCTCGTTTGGGCCTCAAATTTGGGGATTAATTAAATCTATATATTATGAATTCATCTTAGAATTCGCAGAAGTTAATTCGTCATGGATTGCCTTTGATTGCTATGTTCATCTCACTTACCCGATTTAAGGCCTCGTATATCATATATATGTAATTTTTGAAAATTTCTTGTAATTTCATTAACTGAAACACATCATATTCCATTATCTCAGAAAGATTGTGGGCTTTACACCGGCTGCATTCATGGATTTAATGAACTGAGTGTTCAAACCATTCTTGGATAAGTTTGTGGTGGTGTTTGTAGACGACATCCTCATATATTCGACCAGTAAGGAACATGTAGAACACCTGAGAATCATTTTGCAAATACTTAAAATCATAAGCTATATGCTAAGTTCTCTAAGTGTGAGTTCTGGCTTGATCAGGTCTCATTTTTGGAACACATCATTAGTAAAGAAGGGGTGATGGTGGATACAACAAAAGTTGAAGCGATAACCAACTGGCCTATACCCAAGAATGCCACAGAAATTAAAAGTTTCTTGGGGTGAGCTGGTTATTATAGGCGCTTTGTGGATATATTTTCTATATTGGCAGTTTCCATGACTAAGCTGACAAAGAAATATATGAAGTTTGAATGAAATGAAAAGTGCGAGAAAAGCTTCCAAGAGATTAAGAAGCGATTAACCATTGCACCAGTGTTAATTTTGCCTTCAAGCACTAGGGGTTTTACCATTTATAGCGATGTGTCACATAAAAGATTGGGTTGCGTCTTGATGCAACACGACAGCTAAAGGTGCATGAGATAAATTATCCAACTCATGACCTAGAATTGGCTGCAGTAGTGTTCACACTCAAAATATGGCGACACTAATATGGAGAATAATTTAAGGTATTCACTGACCATCAAAGTTTAAAATATTTGTTCTCTCAAAAGAAATTAAATATGAGACATAGACGATTGCTGGAATTACTCAAAGATTATGACTTTGAACTGAAGTATCACCCAGGGAAAGCTAATGTAGTAGCTGACACACTCAGTCGAAAAGCAGAATCAGTCATGAGACTATCCATATCAAGTCTATTGGTGAGTATTATAGAACAAATAGTAGAAGTGCAATGTCTTCTGGGTCGGCTGATGTTTGTCCAGATGACCTTAGAGTAAAAAATTTGGAACAAAATAAAAGAAAAACAACTCTTAGATCAAGAGTTAGAAGGAATCAGGTCAACAACAAATAATGGTGAAGATCCAAATTTCAAAGTAGACAACCAAGGTATGCTGAGATTTCAGGATCGGGTATATATTCCTAAGGATGAGGAACATAGAAAACAATTGCTTGCTGAGGCACATTATTCTAGGTATTCCATTCACCCTGGAAGTACAAAGATGTACATGGATTTGAAGAATAATTTCTGGTGGAATGGAATAAATAGGGATGTTGCTGAGTATGTAAGTAAGTGCCTAATATGTCAGCAAGTAAAGATTGAATATCAGAGATTGTGTGGACTATTGCAACCACTACCTATTCCTGTATGAAAGTGGGCAGATATAACGATGAATTTTGTTACAAGATTTCCTAAGACAAGATAGGGATTAAATATAATTTGGGTAATTATTGATAGATTGACCAAGTCTGCGCATTTTGTCGCATGCAAGGCAACCTGTTCCTTTGAACAGTTGGCTCATCTTTTCATAAAAGAGATAGTGAGATTGCACAGAGTGCCAGACTCCATTGTTTCTGATAGAGATTCAAAATTTACCTCCAAGTTTTGGCAAAGCTTTTAAGAAGCAATGAGAACTCAGTTGAAAATGAGCACAGCTTTCCACCCACCAATGGATGGGCAGTCAGAAAGAACTATCCAGACACTGGAGGATATGTTGCGAGTCTGTATATTGGAGTATCGCAACTCATGGCACAAAATTCAACTGCTAATTGAATTTCCCTATAACAACTTCCAAGTTAGTATTGGAATGACTCCTTATGAAGCCTTATATGGGAGATGTAAAACGCCTCTATGTTGGGATCAAGTTAGTGAAAGAAAAACCTTATGACCTGAGTTGGTTCGACAAATGGAGGAGCGAATCAGATTCATTCGTGAAAGACTTCAAGCAGCTCAGAGTCGTCAGAAAAGTTATGCAGATAAGAGGCGACATGAGATAGAGTTCGAGTTAGGTGATCACGTCTTCTTGAAGATATCATCGTTTAAAGGGGTAATGAGGTTCGGAAAGAAGGGCAAACTAAGTCCAAGATATATCGGCCTATTCGAAATTTTGAAAAAAATAGGCTCTACAACTTATTAATTAGCATTACCCCCATCGCTTTCTAGGAGACATAACGTATTTCATGTATCTATTTTAAGAAAGTACGTGTCAGATCCTTCACGTATACTGGATACAGTGAAATCAGTGTTGGATATCCAAGAAGATTTTAGTATTCGGGAAGAACCACTTAAGGTATTTGAATTTAAGAAGCACAAGTTAAAAAACAAGGTTGTCCCAATGGTCCTGGTAAGATGGAAGCATCACAGTAAGGATGAAGCTACATGAAAGAACGAGGCAGATATGCGCGCATAATTTCCCTAATTATTTTTTAGAAAGATTCAGGATGAATCTTTGTGTAAGGAGGGTGGAATTGTAATGCACCCCCCATCGTGGGGGGGGGGTTACGGAAGGAGGGGGAAATGATTCCCCTTCCTCTCCCACGAATCTGATTCATGGGAAAGGAAGAGGGGTGCCCCCATTTAATTTGGAAGGAGGGGGAACCGACACCCCATGGCTATAAAAGCCATGGGGGGGCCTCCTCCCCTTTTCCAACTCAAGCACCAGAGGAGCAGAGAGGGAGCGAGAAGGGAGAAGCGAGAGAGGACACACCGCCGGTCACCGACAGATAAGTCCCCTCTTCCTCTCGTTGTTTTTAATACAGAGGTTGCTGACAACCTCACGGTTGTCAGCGAGTTGTAGCAAAATAAGGATAGAGAAAACCCTATCTCTGCATTACAATTGAAGAAAGGGGGCAACAAAGGGGTTTTCCCTCTGTTATTGCCACCCGCTGGTGACACAAATGGGAAGGAAGGACCGACTGCTGCAAGGAGGCAGTAGGTCCGGCCACTACCCCCATCACTATAGGCACCAGAAAGAAAAAAAATAAAAGAGGGAACAGTAGCCGCATGCGATTGAGGATCGCCAGCGGCACTACCCCATCTGCAGAAACTGCAATAGTTCGACAACAATGGTGTTGCCAGAACTGTTGTAGAAAAAGTGCAGGGCAGACTCGGCCTGCGTTTCCTACAGACCAAGTTGGCCACACTGCTCAGTTTGGGCATGACTCAGACCGAGCCAGGTCAGCACAAACTAAGCCATGAGTGCTTTGACAGACCGATTCGGTCTTAACGGACTGAGTCGGGTCTGTATACTATGATAGGCTGACTCAGTCTGTTAGAACCGGTTCAAGTCTTTTTGGCCATAGTAGACCAACTCGGTCTGGACAGACCGAGTCAGGGTTTGTTTTCTTGATAATTCGATATAGACAGACTGAGCCCTAATGATACTAAGGGTAGACCAACGCGGTCTACACCAAGTCGGGCCTCGATGTTAGTCAAATCAAAATTTGATTTTTGGTATGTATATATATATATATATATATATATATATATATATATATATATATATATATACATGTGTGTGAATATATAAATGTGGGTTCGCATGAGTGGGCAAGTGCAGTGGAAAAATCGAGATAGTAAAGAGTCTAAAGACCTTGATTTTTCCAATACGCACTAGTTCCAACTTGCAAAATGCAAATTGGACTACGGATACCCAAATTGATCAAAAAATAAGTGGACTTAGTGAAGTTAGTCCAAAATCCATGAATGCCCATCACAGATGCTATGCTTATGCCAAACCATTACAAACATGTTTGGATCAGGCATATCGGATACAAGGTCCAAATCAAAATTTGGATGTGAATTTTAAGGTGACATAACACCAATATGAAAATATATCGTTATGAATAGTTAAAAGAACAAAAAGACCATTTTACCCTTAGTATGCCTACATAATAGACAAGACATAATTTGGTACCCTAAAGTTGGATTCAGATGATTCTGGAGTCCTTGGATTCTACTGCTTGAGTAGAATCCATTAGTAGGGGATGTAAGGACAAACTCTGAAAGAATGGGATCAGAGTTTGGTGGTTAAGTCTAATGGTATTTTGGTAATATGAGGTATTTATTGATTTTAGATCAAAGGTTGTGTAAAACTAAGAATTTAGAATTTAAGCGTTCCAGGTAAGTGAACATTTGCAAATTCATCTTCAGTTAATTAAAACACATGCTAGCTAGTTTGGGCATTCTTTAATATGATTTCAATGCTTCAATTATGCTAGTTTTGTTATTATGAATAGACACTATTTTGCATGCTTAGGAATCTATAAAATTCAAGTGTGATGCTTAAACCTGATCATGCATAATTTTTAAGTTATGAACTAAATGTAGCATGACATGATTGCATGTATGAGATTGATGTGTTTCATGAAAATTAAGGGTAGAGTTCCAGAGTCTCGGGGTAAGTATTACCTTGAGAATGTCATGCTTATGCCTTAGGAGAGGCATTGTAAGTATCGTGAATTAATCTATTGTGGGTTGCCATCCTTAACAGTTTAGAGATATGAACATGTGTTAAAAAGTAGTTAGTGGACATACATTGATAATTATATAACGCACTGACTTCAAGATTGAATATTAAAAGAAAGTTGTGTATAGGATGACCACACAGAATATGATGGAAAACTCTGCTAGGAGGCATGGTCTGGGGCAATGTTGAGGTGTGTACCTCTTGAGCAACTTGAGAATACCTCAGATGTTTCTAGGTGACCCTTAGGGGTTAAAACATTGCCCACTAGACACATGTAGCATGTAACATGAACCAAAAAACCTTGGGAGCAGGTATAGCTCCTTGTAACACCTTGGGGGCAGGTATAGCTCCTTGAGACACCTTGGGGGCAGGTATAGCCACCCTTGCTCTTCGGCCAGCTATCGTTTGAGCTCCTTTGCTCCCGGCTTGCAATCGGTGAGCTGCTGCAGCACCTGTGTCCATAGTCTAGGCCGGTTTGGACTATGTTGTTGTGAGTGGTTCATATGTCTGACCAACATCGTAGACTCTGAGTTATCTACATGGGTTGCTATTCCCGAGAAGGCTATGTCCAAAATAATCGAATAGAATAGAGGTATCTGACAATGATGGTAGATGTGCGGTAAAGGGGGGTGGGTGGGTGGGTGGTAAAACTCATAAATAACATGTGTGTAAAGTAGAAAACTAAACTAAGACTAGGAGCTTAGAGATCACTACAGTTACAATGGTCGTGTCTATTTGCAAATGGAATCTTACTGGGTTGTAGACTCACCCCCTTCTTTTGGTTGCAACTGTAGGTTCAGGGACTGTTGTCGTCACTCACAGGACTTAGTACGACTCTGCCATATCAGCCACATTAAAGTATGGTTTGCCTCTACTCTTTTATTTTGTTTATGCATTTGGATGGTTATTGAAAAAAAATGGATGTATGGACCTTTAATTATTAAATAAAAATAATTCAGACATGGTTTGAAGTTATATTTGAGATTATTGAGTATTTTTTCTTTGGAAACTAACATCCACGAACCCAGGCTTGAGAGGCCCCGGATCGGGTCGTTACACTTCTTTTGAGTCATCTTTGATTTTGCACCACTCTCTGGGCAACTTTCTAATTCAGTTTTATCTGCATTAAATGATGCCCACAGAAGCAACAATAAGCACAAGTGCTCATCTCCTCATCTATCCCTTTAAGTTACCACCACCCACCCAACTGATAGAGTGTAGACAATGACGCAGACTGGCGGAGGAGTAGGGATGATAGTGGATGGGGGGAAATGGAGATTTGTTAGAACCTGCCCCGTTGGGATGGGGGATGGAGGACACAAAACGGGGAATGGATCGGGGGGATGAAGGTGAAATTTGAAGGCAAGATGAACTTACTCTTTCCCCCGCCTCGCCATGCCCCATCCTCTATCCTCAATGAAATTACTAATATAAATATCCTCTTATGTATATTATAAAATCATTTATATATATTCTTGAGCCTAAACCCTTTCTCTCCTCTATCCTTCTTGTTTCTATCTTATTCCTCTTAAAAACTTAATAAATTTTACTTCTCAACCTTCAAATCTACCATAAAATTGTTTATTTTATATAAACTTTTCATTTATTATGTGTTTTTCTGGCATTTTATGGCAAAAGTCATTGGTAATTACAGTAAGTAATTATCCTATGTCATCCATACAAGGATGGGGCCTGGGTTTAGGACAGTTATTTTGAGCCAGGCAGGGTTGGAGGTCCAAAGACCTCCCGCCATGGGGGATGGACCGGGGATGGAGGGCAAAATTTTGAGACATGGTCAGGGTAGAGACCTTGTCCCCCGCACCCATCCTGGTCCACCCTCATTCCTACGGAGGAGGGCTGGGGGCAGTGCACTTGGTGAGGAGCTCAGCGAGTGATGCGAACAAGCGGGTGGTTGCAAGGGGCGGAGATGGAAGCGGTGGTAGAGCAAATAGTTTTCAAGACCAAGTGTATCTTTGAAATATAACTTTTAAAAGCAGATGGTCATACCTACAATCACTCTCCCGTATAAAACTCCATGGGAGCCCCTCTCGACCCTCAGGAAGCCTCTTGCTTGCTTACCCAATTGTGTCTTGAAATTGCTTTTATTATGTAACCTTTTTTAATATAGGGATCACATTTGCTACCTCTTGGGTAAGGAACCCCTAGTTAGAACTCATAGGGGAAAGTTGTTCTGATCAAATTTGATATCATGGATGTGTTCAACATTGTCAAAATAGTAGAAATCAACTCTTGAATCATAGTTTTTGGACATAATAATTTTTTTGGATGTTTGAATGTTTGATACATTGTAGGCTGTTGATTATTCAACCATCGTAAAATCTGACATATACCTAAGAAAAACATGATCCAAATGTAGATCACATCTAGAGGGTTAGATCTAAAAAAACTAAAAAATTATATTTTCTCTAGAGAGTTCCTTATCCACGAGGGTAGCAAAAATTCCCCTTTAGTATATATTTATCAAACTTTTAATTTGGTAGTACGATACTAGCCAAAAACATTTTCACCTTTTCCAATGCTCGAATGAGGAATGTTCAATGGATCTTTTCAAAGTTGAATATTCCTAATAGCGAAAGCTTTGGGCCAACAATGTAGTTCAAATTGTGAGAGGAATGAGGGAACTTGAGGCAGCGAACACAAAGAGAAACTGTCAGATTAGACTCCGTAAGAACTGCAAAGAGTTGTTCCTATAGAAATGAGAGTTGGGTCAGGTCTAAGGAAAAAGAAGACAGTGAACTCCTAGAGGGCTCTCCAACTTGAATTGGACCAAAATCGAAGTGAGAACAAGGTGGTTGGGTTAGTGCAGGTGTATTATTGGTGATGATCAGAATCATAGTGCTATAATTAACTCTGACAGGGGTCATGCTTGTCATGGCTTGGACAATGTCATCAGTTCTACCAATTCTCCATGAAAGTTCTTTCATGGAATGTTCGGACTGCTCTTGGGTGCAGAGAGAGAGAGAGATTGTGTTTTGAGTTCTCATCGTATTGAAGTTGTTTTCCTTCTTGAGGTGAAAGTTAAACGCTCCTCTATAGCTGCAGTTCAAAGAAGTTTTGGTAAGCACAGTTTTATTAGTAACATGGAGTTCTGTGATCTGTGTCATATTGATTATTTGTTTATGGGATGCTAGACGGGTGAGTGTTGAACTCTTGTGGGCTTGGGATTAGGCGATGACTATTTCGGTGGAACAAGTTAAGGAGCTGTTTTGTGATCACTGGTATTTATGCTGCAAATTATGCTTAGATCAATAGAAGGTCTTCATGGAATTATTTGGCTGCTCTTGTATTAGAGGTCCCTTGGCCTGTGTTAGGGGACTGGAACATGGTTAGAACGACAGAAGAGGAAAATTTTCAGCAGCACACCACATGGATGAGGGTTAATAGCGGTAACTTTTTTTGCCGCTATTGCCCTATATATCACTGCTATAGGTCTATAACAGTGACAAAAAATGGCCACTAATTTTTGGCCTCAATTGAGTAGTAATGGTGACATTTATAGGTTGCCATTATTGTGTGACCCAACACCGGCAAAAAATCTTGCCGGAACTAGGAACACCAATAGCGTTGATCCATACCTATAACAATGACATTTCTGTGCCGTGCCTTTATAACATGTAACATGGAAAATTAACTCGCCGTTATAGTCGATAACGATAAGAAGTAAGTCACCATTATAGGCTATGAAGGTGACAATTAAGTTATCGTTATAGGTTTTAACGTTGACATAGGGTTAAGGCCGGTAACGGTGACACAGGAATGTCACTATTATAGGCCTTAAACCTACAAAAATAATTTTTTTATATTAGTTTTAAATTGTTTTACATTACATTAAACAAAACGATAAATACAATTCAAACATCCTCAAACATACATTCATTCAAATATAAACATACACTTCAAACATCATTTCAAATATAAACATACACTAGTATTTATATATCCTGAAACATACATTCAAATATAAACATACACTTCTCCAACCTCTTCAAACATTCATCCTCTCCAACCCCCTCAAACATTCAACTTCAACATACATTCAAATATAAACACATATTAAAAAAAATAAATACACTTAAAAAAATAAACATACATCCTCTCCAACCCCCTCCTTTACATCCTCTCTAAACTGAAAACAAACACATTTCAAAAAACAAATATACATCCTCTCTACCCCTTTTTCCTACATCCTATCCAAACCTGCAACAAACAGACTTCAAAAAATAAATATACATCCTCTCTCTCTCTCTATATATATATATATATATATATATATAAACTGAAATACCCATTAGAGGTATTTCGATCATTTTAGTTGTAATTGGTGTCAGCCCATTAGGAGTTGACTATCCTATTTTTGATTTATTTTATTTTTGTACTTTTTACCTTTTTTGATAAAGTAATTGGGCAGCTCCAACTAGCTGTTGGAGCTGCTCCCAACTGTCACAAACAGCCCAACTAGTTGAACTGCTCCCTTGAGACCCCTTTTATTATAAATAGGGCTCTAAGGCCCATGTAATTTTAACTCTTTAAGAGAGTATTTTCTATGCAATACAAGAATAGTTTTTGACCCTTGTGTGGGTGGTGTGGCTTGATGTATTCTTGCAAGTCCATAAGTGACACCTTTTTATATTTCTTTCATTTCATTACATGGTATTAGAGCTTTGGTGCTCTTGAGGTATTATTTATTCATATAATATCAAGAAGATGATCGTGAGCTTGATGAAGCATCGATTCATGGATCATTGCATCGGGAAGCACACTATCGAAGAGCTTCTCAACAAATCTTGTGTTATCTTCCATTATTTCTCTCTCTCTCCTCTCCTTATTGTAAAGCATGAAGAATGAAAGAGAAGTAATTGTCTCCATTCCCGTGCGACACAATGATGCAAACTATGTGATGTGGGCATCTATAGTGAAGCACAAAATATGAAAAAAGGGTCTATGGGGTTTGGTTGATGGTACCGAAAGAGAGCCTAAACTCATTCTTACCAAAATTGAGAATGAAAAGGAAGTAGCACTTCAAGGAGAAGATATGTCTAAGGTTGTCTCTGATTATGAAAAGAAATGAAAATAGTGGAGGATGGGCTATTCCAAGATAATTGGATGACTCATCAATAGTGTGGACATCCATAAGTGCGTTAGCTTAGCGAAATTTGATTTCGCTAGTGATACATGAAAATATCTTAAAGATATGTATAGTCTCAAGGATATTGCTCGCATATGTAATGTGCAAAACAAAGTGAAGACTATGACTATATAAGAGATGAGCATTAGGGAATATTACAATGCAATCTCTCTCCTTTAAGATGAATTGGCTCTTCTAGAGCCAAAATGACATTGCTTGCAAGATGTAGAACTTCGTGAAAAATAAATTAGAATGGAACATTTCTACCAATTTGTTAATGAGCTTAGACCCAAATTTGTGTTAAAAGTTGTAATCTCATAGACAATCTCATATGTAAATACTCTATCATATATAATCTTGTATTTTTTAGTTTAGTTACAATAGGATAGCTAGTTACAATAGGTTAGTTTTATCCTTTTTCTTTTAGGTTTGTTTTAAGCTTATGCTTTTTGACCAAGTCAAAAAGCAAAAGCATCTTAAGACATTTCTAGACTTATGCTTTTTGACCAAGTCAAAAAGCATTGCCAAAAGAAAGAGTCGTTGGACACTCGAATGGCTCTATTAGAGCCGTTGGAGAGTCCAACGACTCTCTCTAAGCTTCTCTCTAACTTGTATAAATATGGGGCAATACCCCATGTATTAGTATGCTTTTTTGGTGTGGATTTTTCCCACTTGAATGAGATATTTTTCTTTTGGTGTATATACTCTTTTGAGTATTTTTTGTGAGTATATTGAGTGAACTATTGTGTTCATTAAGAAATCTTTTTGTGAGCTTGCTTTTGGAGATTAGTTTGAAGTTCTATTTTCTTACATGGTATTAGAGCAAGGTTGAAGCAAGTTCTATCAGTGCATTGGGAAACATGCCACACGGTTTTTTTGTAAGAAAGTGATTTCCCTTGAAGTGGTGATTATGTGGAGGCGTAAAAAGCTTGGAGAAATATTTATACTCACCATTTGTGGTAGAGTATCCTTCTTTTTTTTCTCTTCTCTTTCTTCCCTTACCTCTTTTCCCAAAACTTGTAAATGGATGACAATGATAATGTCACCATTAAGCCCATCAAACTAAATGATTCCAACTATGTCACATGGGCTTCTATTATGAAACATCTTATATGGGGGAAGGGTTTGTGGGGATTAGTAGATGAAACTGATGAGAAACCTACTCTAATTCTTACAAAGGATGAAGAGGAAAGAGAAATACCTCTCACGAAAGTAGAAAGAGTTAAGGCCATATCCACTTATGAGAAAAAGTGAAAAAAATGGCGTATGGGACATGCCAAGATCATGTCTTGGCTTATCTTAAGTGTTGATATAAAAAAAATACTCAAGTTTAGCAAAATTTGAGCATGCAAATGAAGCATGAGACTATCTTAAGAGAATGTATTCTCTTAAGGATATTGCACATGTGTGCAATCTTCAAATTAAAGTAAGAAACATGGTTCAAAGAGATAAGAGCATTAGAGAGTATTATAATGACTTGTCAGAGTTGTGGGAAGAATTAGCTCTTCTTGAACCAAAGTGACATTGTCCATAAGATATTGAAATCCGCCAAAACTAAATCAATACAGAGCATTTTTTTCATTTTATTAGTGAATTAAGACCAGAATTTGAATCCAGTAAGTCTATTCTGCTCCATCGTGGAAAAGTACCTTCAATTAAAGATACAATAGATGAATTGAGTATGGAAGAGAATAGACTAAAAAGTAGAATTGCTAAAGGCAATGACGACTCAGTTCTAGCCGTCTCAAAACATGGAAACTTTCTCAAGACTTAAAAACCTCCCAACTATGGAAGAGGAAATGATGATTTTGATAAAAAGAAAATCATTTTCTACTATTGTCGTGAACCTGGACATGTGAAAACTCACTGTCCAAAACAAAAGAGGCCTTAAGAGAAAAAAGTTACCTCCGTCGGACCACCACAAGAATCTAGTGAAACCTTCATTAGAAGTATGTCTCTTGCTCAATTAGTGGAAGCACTTGGACCTCTACTCAAGGGAGCATCTTCATCTACACAAGCCACAGTCTCTTTCGTGAGCACCTCCGATCCAGGTAAAACTCTATGGCTTCTTGACTCAGGCACTTCTTTTTACATGACTCCAAATGTTGAAATATTATCCGAATGTCATAACTCAAAAGGATTGAATGTTTTTACTACTGATAGAACATCACTAGAAATCGAAGCAATAGAAAATTTTGAAAAAGTTTCTTAAAACTTAAAAGGATTTCATATTCCACAAATTAGATATATTTTCAAATTAAATCTCAATCTCTTATCTGTTTCTCAACTATTTGACCATGGATATAACATTTCCTTCTCTCTTCCCTGAAGAGGAGGTGTTTGCAAAACGAACTTTCGAAGAGAAATAAAGTTTTCGTCAAAACTCTCTATCTCTAGGCTTCTCTTATGAAAATGTGGCTGATGACAAAGGTCGGGAAAGATATCATAGAGAAGCGAGTCCATCACACTCTCCCAGAAAAAAGGGGCCTCGATGACGAGATGGCCTAACAAAAGACATTTGAGGTCACAAGGGGAACGAGCTTCTATCGAAACTCTCCCTGGAAAAAGGGTTCATTGTCTGATAATAAAGATTGTTTTGCAAACTGTTCATGAAGCACGAGTCCCTTCAAACTCTTCCTAAAAAAGGGGTTCAATAAACGAATAATAAAGACATGCGAAAGGAGCGAGCTTCCTCGAACTCTCCTTGGAAAAAGGGTCCCTGGCAAGAGAAAAGATTGATAGTTGATTTTGAGCTAATTGACAGACGAGTTCGACACAGAGGTCGAATCTTGAAAGACCATGATTGACGGATGCGACCCGAAGGTCAGAAAAGCGCGACTGACTTTGATAGAATTGATAACCCAAAGGTTTGCTTGATATAAATTGATGACCTAGAAGCCTAAAAATGATTGACTGGAGTGACCCGAGGGTCTGATAAAAATCGTTTGGCTCACAGATCTGAAGATTGGCATTGAGCCTGGATCCTAATGCAAGATTAGTGTTTAGATTGCGACCAATATGAAAATCAGATTTTGAAGAAGCACCAGCACGAACACTAGGTTTTGAAGAAGTACCAGCACGAACACTGGGTTTTGAGAACAAAATACCAACACAAGCACTAGGTTTTGAAGACAAAGTACCAGCACAAGCACTGAGTTTTGAAAACAAAGTACCAGCACGAGCACTAGGTTTTGAAAAAGTACCAACACGAGCACTGGGTTTTGAAAAAGTACCATCACTGGGTTTTGAAAAAGTACCAGCACGAACACTGGGTTTTGAAAATAAAGTACCAGCACGCGCACTAGGTTTTGAAAACAAAGTACCATCACAAGCACTGGGTTTTGAAAATAAAGTACCAACACGAGTACTGATCTTTTAAAAACAAAGTACCAGCACGAGCACTGGGTTTTGAAAAAAAAGTACCAGCATGAACACTGGAGTTGGTGAAAGGACCAACGTAAAGGTGGGTTTAGAAGGAATGTTTGAGTCAAAACTCGAGTCTTCAAAAAAAAACTAGACAAATTGGATTTGAAAGAAGATTCTAGTCGGAACTTGGATCTTCTAGACCAATTCTTGAATTTAAAAGGAGGTTTAAGTAGAAATTCAATTTTTCAAAGGAAAGCTAGATGAATTGGATTTGGAAGAAAATTCGAGTCGGAATTCAGACTTTCTAGACTAATTCTTAATTTTGAAGGAAAGAGAATCAGATGAATTGGATTTAGAAGAAAATGTGAGTCGAAACTCGGATCTTCTAGACCAATTCTGGAATTTAAAAGAAGGAAAATTTTGAGTCAAGACTCAAATCTTCAAAGGAAAACTAGATGGGTGTGGACTGAGTTCGAAGACATTGACCAATAAAAATCGGGTTTAGGAAGTTCGACCAGTGAAAACCGGATTTAGAGAGTTCGACCAGTAAAAACTGGATTTAGAGGGTTTGACCAGTAAAAACCAGATTTAGGAAGTTTGACCAGTAAAAACCAGATTTAGAGAATAGGCTTAACTCGAAGGTTGATTTTGGTATGACCGGCGAAAATGGTTTTGATAAAAGACTCGACTCGAAGGTCAAATTTGAAAAAGATTGGTGTTTTGAAAAGTGCTTGTTGATTATGATGGGAGATTTTCAATCTTCAGCCTCACAATTACTTGGACAACTGCCCGGAGCCTCAGGATTATCCCTTATCCTGAATGAGTAAAAATTCAATGCAAATGCAAATGGATACAAATAAATGCAAAATGCAGATGAATGCAAATAGACGTAAATGAATGCAAATAAATGCAAATGATCAATGAAAGATTTTGTTTGATCCTGCCTGCATATAGGACGTTTTGAGGTAAAAATAATTTTTCAAAAGATACCTCAGTGTGACTAGGGAATAAAACATTGAACAAAAGGATAAATAATTGGTATTTGACAAACACTCTCTAAAGATAACAAGAGAAAGATTGACATTGTGTTTCTTGATTGACTTGGGAAGTACTCTGAAAGAGGGCACTCCTCGCAAGAAGATATTTTGCAAAAAGAAGATGGTGTCAGGTTATGAGAAAAATGGATAATTTTATTGATGCATTAAAGAAAGAATGACAAATCAAGAAAAGAAATGAGACTGCATCATCCCTTTAAAACGAAAAAAGCAAGATGGGAGAGCATTGACATTGTCACTTTTTTGAATGATCAAGGAAAGGCTTGGTCAAGAGGGTCGACTGATCTTCTTCTTCATCTACCACAGGAAGCTTTTTGTCGATACAGTCTTGAATGATGTTCTTGAGGATAAAACAGTGTTCAATATCATGCCCCATTGCTTGGTAGAACTTACAGAAATGATCTTTCCATTTCTCTAGGGTGACTGGAGGATCAACAACCCTTGGAAGTTTGATCATATCTTTTTTTAGCAGGTATTCAAGAACTTCCTCAAGCGGTTGCTCTAAAGGGGTGAATTTACGGTCATAACCCCAACCATCGTGCTTTATCTTCTCTCGAGTGCTTGGTTTCTGCGGGGAGCCAGAAGACTTGTTATCATGCTTGAGGGCATTACCCTTTTTGCTTTTTATGCCGATGCTATTGTTTTGGCCCGTGGTGTTGGTTGCGCAAGAGGCTTGTACTTTTCCCTTGGCATCTAGGCTATTCTTCGAGAGCATGAGGCTCTCATATACACCATTTTTTATCCCCATTTGGAGCCATTCGGCTCGTTCTATTAATTCGACAAAGAATCGTACCGAGGAGGTAGATATCAGGCCCTTCAAGGGTTGAGAGAAATTATTTAGGATCACTGACAATGCATGCCCTTCTGATATCGGATCCCTCATCCGATTGCAAGTGGATCTCCAACTGTGAATGAAATCTCTGGCCTTTTCGCCCTCTTTCTGTCTCAGGCTGCAGAGATAGTTCAATGTGGGCAATGCGTCAGTATTGAATAGGAATCGTTTGATAAAAAGGTTGACCACCTTATCAAACTCTCGCAGCTCGATTGGATTGATATGCTTAGAGTACCACTTGGTTGTTGTGCCCTCTAGGCTGCGCGGAAAGCATCTAAACAAAGCCCGATTATCTCTCTTGAATCGATTGCATTCTGCAAAGAACATGGTCTAGTGAGCCTTGGGATCACCAGTCCCATCGAATTTGACAAATTTACGGGGAAGATCTTCCAGACCATCGTCCCCTTCAAGGCCATCGTAGAAGTCTTCACTAGTGTAGACTTTCTTGTTTTTATCTCGGGCCTGTAGGTCCTTGACCATCCTGGTCACTTCCTTCAACTGAAGCTGGATTGAATCATCGACCTCTAGGGTCTGCTTCTTCGACTAGTTAATAGATTTGGTCTCTTGAATGAACAACTCCTGTTCTTCTCCAGAATCTTCTTCCGCTGAATCTGCCCCTTCAGACTCGCTGTCCTGTTGAACCTTTTTCTAGGTGATTTTGATGTGTTTCCTGATGGTTTTGCCCTTAGTCTTCTTCTTGGATGATGCCTTTCCTGAGCTAGTCTCAGCTTGCTCTGATTGCATCTTGGTCATCATTTTCTGGAATAAAGTATATATGGCGGGATTGATGCCGTCGCCATCTTGTTGACTCTGTCCTCTGGCCGAACTTGGGGAACTCATCATTTCTTGCTCACTGCTAATATCGCTGACGCGCTGATATGGTGCAGTCTTCTTGCCTGATCTGGTCTGAACCATTCAATAATGTTGATACTCTCTGTAGGACAAAGGGGATGGTCAGGATGGAAAAAATAATTGAGGACAACAATTTGAATGAAAAGGATAAGAGGAAAATCTGATGAGATTAGGTTGGCAATTTTGAATGGATGTTCCATTACCTGGGATTGGATCATTACTGGAATTGGGACAATTGCGTTGTTACTTTGACAAAGTATAAACACCCCAAATTTTCACTCACCTCCCCAACATTTCCACCAAGCATCAACATCCAGCCTCTGAAATCGCTGGAGGGCAAAATGGTCATTTTCTGACCCGGACCTTGCAAAAGTCTAAATTTCATCTGAAACTCTCAAAATTTCTCTAATTTTAGCTCAGATGTTCAAAATTTTACTCCTGACAGGAGACAGACATCTCCAAGTCTTGATTCAAGATTGCATTTCATAAGACATGACATTGCATATCATTGCATGAGCATTTCAAATCACTACACTGCACAGCATGTCATTTCGAGGTCCAGAACTCTTGATTTCAAAATTTTCAATCCAGATTAGAATTTCAACTCTTTTCAAAATTGATTTCAAAACCCTGGGTCTTCAAAATTATCAATTTTTCCCATTTTACCCCCAGGACTCTGAATTTCAAAATATTTCCTCAGGAAAACCATCTGGATAGTTTTCAATATGGATTTCAGTCACTTCACCTCAGATTTTGCCCTTTTCACCAATTTCAAATATCTCCTTTTTACAAAATCGCCCCACAATGGCCAACTCTTTCCAAAATTCCTGTTTTGCCCATTAGTCCAGATTTTATGAAAATTCCAAAAAGAAGTTGTTGCTTTATCCTTATTCCAATAAAGAAGCAATGTGGGACCCACACTGAGGTGGTGTCACACAAGCTTTTCTTTTGAAAATTTGAATTTTGAAAAACCCAAAAATATAGGAGCCTTGTCCCCTGGATTGGTGCCACTTGTCCTTTCTCTCTCCTCCCATTTACATGCCATGTGTCAGCATAGGGTTCACTTAGAGTCGGTGCCACATGTCACCCTATCCATCCTGCGCCATGTGTCATTTCAAAGACTACCAGAAGATGCCAAGTGTCATAGGTTGTCCTGTCTAGAAAAAATGGAGTTTGTCTCCTCTGAGGTGGCGCCATCTGGAGTGTCTCCTGCAGGGGACACGTGTCAACCCCTCCTTCCTTCTAGAAAAGTGGCCTGACACATGTCTCTTCCTACTTTTCTCAAAAAAGTAGAAGACATGTGTCACTCCTAAATTCCTACAAAAAAGGTAGGCTTGTCTCCTCTGAGGTGGCGCCATCTGGAGTGTCTCCTGCAGAGGACACGTGGCAAGCCCTCATTTCCTCAGAAAAAGGCAAGTGCCATGTGTCATTTCCTGCTTTCTTCAGAAAAACTAGAATTCAAAAGTTCAAACCTCCTCATAGGTGGCGAAGATCAAGAACTCCTACCTTTTTCATCCTGTCTGAGATGGCGCCACATGGCTTGGCCCACCTTCTCTCCCCTCTGCCACGTGTCATTCTCTGCTTCTTTCAGAAAAAGTAGAGGACACATGTCTTCTCCCTACCTCTTTCAGAAAAGTAGGAGACACATGTCACTCCTGGCCTTCTTCAGAAAAAGCAAACCATTTAAAATTCAAACAAGGCACTAGGTGGCAAAAATCCGGAGCTCTGATTTTTCCAGATGGCCTATGAGGGCGCCACATGTCCCTTCCCTCCTTCTCATCCCTCTGCCACGTGTCATCTTCTACTTCTTTCAGGAAAAGAAGGTGACACATGTCTCCTTCTCATTCCTTCAGAAAAAGTAGAGGACACATGTCCTCTCCCTACTTTTTTTAGAAAAGTAGGAGACACATGTCATTGCCCTCTTTTTCCTCCCTCTTGCCACATGGCATTGTAGGAGCCACCCTGAGGTGGCGCCACATGTCCATCCTCCATTCCTCCAGGGCCAACCTCCATTTGAATTTCAAACTTCCCCCTGAGGTGGCGCCATTTGAGAAAGCCTCTCCAGCAGGCTGACACTTGGAACCATCCTAGACTGCCACATGTCCAGATCTCCTTTCACCAAAAAAAGCAAAATTCAAATTCCTCTGAGGTGGCGCCTTCTGAGCCCACTGCTCTGTCCTTCTGACATGTGTCAAACACCTTTTGAGGTGGCACCATTCCAGGACTCCACTTGGCTCCATTTTTATTTTTATTTTATTTTTAATAAAGGTAGCCCACCATGAGGTGGCGCCACCTGAGGACTCCCTACAAAAGGTGAGTTTGAATTTCAAATTCCAAGAGAGCACCCTCTGAGGTGGCGCCTTCTGGGAGCTCCCTGCAGAGAGAATCAAGCAAACTTTTAAAAAATTCCAAATTCCCCCTGCTGAGGTGTCTCACCCACAAAATTTCCATTTTTATTTTTCTCAAAAAATCAAAATAGCCTTTTGAGGTGGCGCCACCTGAGGGCTCCCTGCAAAAGCCAAATTCGAATTTCAAAACCCCCAGATAGCACCCTCTGAGATGGCGCCACATGGAGGGCTCAGATTGAACCTGTTTGAATTTCAAAAATTTTCAGAAAAATTATAAAAACAAGGGTTCACGCCCAGCCTAGGGAGGATTTTTTTTTAGCTCTTGTGAATCTGCAAAATCCGACCTAGCCTTCCTAAAATCCGATTTTGAACCTTGGAAATCGTGCCCCCCTTTGGCTCATTGAAGAAAGGTGGAGTAGAGCTCGTGCTGTGGCGAATTCGATTCCAACAGAGGTCGATTTTTGTGAACCATCCGAAGCTTGGAGCGAAGGACGAAGGAAGCTCGTGATAGCTGCCCATTTCAAGAGCTCCTACGCTGCGTAACGAAACAAGGTGCACTTCTTTTCCCCTTGATGTGATTCTATAATCCGAATCGGGAGTCGTTTGAAGAAAAAGCTCATCCGAGGGATGGATTGAGCTATTCTCATAAAACGACATATATAAAAATGTTTCATTATGCTTCCTTGATGATTTTAACATTCATATAGTTAGCTAGGTTTAATTTGCATTTTATTTCATTCATTTAGCATATTTCATGAATTAATTAGGATTAATTTAGCTTTTATTTCAATTCTGCTTATTTTCAGTAGGTCTCTGTTTTTGTCAGTCAGTCCACACGTCATTTCATGCATTTGTTTTTTATTAAAAATCCCAAACAAATCACGGAATGCGCCCTTAGGTATCCCTGAAATTTTGCCAAAAATTCAAAGGCATTTGAATTTGTTTACTGTGGTAAACTTTCAAAATGGCAAGTCGGGTTTTGTTACCCGGGATACGTTTTGAAAGTCATTTTTCGACTTGTAAAATCGAGATATCCCTCATGGGAGATCCGATTTCCGATCCGAAAGATGTTTTGAACTCGGGAAAATGTCTAGTTTTTAACATGATTTTATCAGATTTTTTTGATTTTTTTTAATGTCTGAAAAAATCCGAGATGTCGGTACACGTGTCAGAGCCTAATTTGGGCCTCTGAGATCTTGGATCGACTTAGGTCTATGGTTTCTCTTTGTGTGTTGCTCCAAATCCGAAACTGTAAAAAGTGAAAGTTATGTACGTGGTGTCCTCTGTTTGCATCTAAAAGCCTGTAATTTTTAGAATAGTGTTGACCCCTGCTTCGGATTTTTCTTGTCATCCCCCTGTTTTGCTACATTTGTCTGTTCTGTTAGTTTAGGCAGAAATAGGTATATTTTTATCTGTGTTTACGTTGATCAAATGCCGAAGTCATAAACATGAAAGTTGTGCATGTAGATGTCATGCATAACTTTGATTAATTGCATAAATTTCCATGGCTATTTGATATTTTTTTAGCATTTTACATCAGATTAGTGTGATTTTTACCTCTGTCTGAACTAAATCCCTGTTATTGAACTCACCATGGCTCAAATCCCGAGGCTGTAAAAACCAAAAATGTTCCATTTCGGGTCTTTTAGCAGTCTGCAAAATATCAGAAGTTTCCATGGTGTAAATCTTGCATTATCATATTAGGCATTGCATTTGGTTCGGATCCATAGGCAAAATCCATCATTTTAGGACTTTCTTTGAATTTTGGCATTTAAATCATATCATTTCATGATTTTTAGCATTCTAGGTTGTTTATCAAAGTAAGTAGATGCTTCATACCGAATTTGGTGCAATTTGGAATCCATTTGAGGTTCGGATCATCCATAATACCAAAACAGGGTCCCGCAGGACCCAGATCCAAGCGAAAAACAAGCGAAATTCGTTATTTTGGCTAAATTTCAAAATGTCAAATTCTGATTTTACAGTACTAATGTGTTTAGAAGCATGTCATATTGCATTTCATCATCATTGAATTCAATTTGAATTTCGAAATCCCAATTTTACTAAGTTTTCCTTCAAAAAACCCTGATTTTAAAGGTGTAACTTTAATTTTAGGGGTATTTTGGTCATTTTGACCCCAATTCCGAATTTCAAACTGTTTTCCACTGAATTTCTTGCATTTTCATCATTTCAAACATCAAGGAAGCATGAGAATAGGGTTTATATCCAATTAAATCCAATAATTTCATAATATTATTGGAAAATTTTGGAAAAACCCACATATTTGAGCTAACCTTATTTCAAGTTTGGCAGGGACATTCAAAAGAAGGAGCTGAAGTCTGCAAAATTTCTTTTATTTCCTTCATTTAGTGATGTAATAATGTAAATTTTGGAATAAGAGATTTAATTTCCTGCTTAGACTAGGATGCATATCATATAGTTTGATTTTATGCAATATCCTGATTATATGATTCATGCATTTTATTTCAAAAGCACTATGGATGTTCACGAATGGCACGTACACCAACTCTTAGGGAGTTGATGGACTCGGTGGGATCCATATTTACGGCCCTAGTCGGAATATGGACGAGACCCAGATCCGTCATCTTTCTACTAGTCACATTGAGCCTACACTCTTAGGCTATCTTAAAATGCACATCATATTTCCAAAGTTTTCAAAATCATGTGCATCAAATCAACTAAATTCTGAACATATTCATGGCCACAGTCAGGATATGTGAAGGATTTATCTTGACTTAATGTACATTTTCCAACAAATCCCTTAGAAAATCTTTTCAAAGTGCATTCATTCACTTATGTCATTTGCATCATAGAATCATTGATTTTCTCAAGATTTTCTCAAGAAAACTTCATTCTCAAGAAATCGATTTCTCAAGAAATTCTAAGGATTTTTCAAAATCGGTTTTCCAAAGACAAAGTTTTCCACAGTTTTCCCAGGAAAATGATATTTTCTTAAGATATTCAAAAAGAGTTTTCCAATCTTTCTTCAAAATCCAAAATCGATTTCCGAGTATTTCAAAAAGGTAAAATTCCCAGGATTTCGATTCCCCAAGTTTTGAATTTCCTTCTCCAATGAGCTTTCCTATGAATTTCCATCATTTTCCTAAGAAAACTCTCAAAGTCCAAGTTTTCCTAAGAAGTGCTTCCCTTTTCAAAAAGTCCATCTTTTCTCAAGAATCACTTCCATTTTCCCGAGATTTTCAACTATTTCTGAATTTTCCACGTCTTTATAAGCTTTCTCATGTTTTCAAAAACCCTTTTTTTTATCTGAGTTTCCTGAGAAATTGACCTTTTCCTGAGAGATTCTTTCCAACTCCAAATGTTTTTCTAAGCATACATCATGTTTTTCCAACTGGCATTTTCCAGAATCTCATAGCACATGCCTGAATTCTCTATGCATTTAGGATAGAACATAACTTTGATAATTTCGCTAAGTCAAGCATAGTTTTGGTCCTTGGTTCGATTACCCCTGTTAAAGGCGGCAGGAACGGTCGAACCTCGTACCGACAGGTCGAGCCCCATCCCATGGATTTTCCCGCAATTTTTAAAACGGAGGCGAGTAATTTCAAAACATTTTCCAAAATCCGGTCAAAGTTTGAAGCGCGAAAGCGTTCCTCTTTCTCTCTTCTGCAAGGAAGGGAAGTCGGGGGAAAATTTTCGCGACGATAACACAAAGGAAGTATGCAACTAAGGTAAACCAAAAGGGAAGACAGGCGGATAATTTCTCACTACCATGATCATGGAATAAGGTGATGGGATTTTTGAAAACATGATCGAAATTCGTGAGAAAACACATGATTTTTCTTGAGAAAAATAGCAAGCAGGATCAAAATAAAACTGAAAATTCGAGATCCAGAGGAAAGGAAGGATGAAAAATTGCCTGGAGTTTTGAGAAAAGCAGAGGATTTATAAAAATCATCCAGGGTTTTGATAAATTCTTTGTAAGAATGAGAGAGAATGTAATAAATTAAGGGATTTTGAGAAATTGTTCAGTATTTTAGAAAAAGTTATAGAAAATATGAAAAAACAAATAAAATAAAGGAAAATAACCAAAATACATTCAATCACATCCTGTATAAACAAATATGCACATACAACATTCCCTAAAAGTTGACTTTAGATGCACAAGTTTTGAAATAGCTGTAGGACCTTAATCCTAACTCTAAGGCTCAGATCATCTGTGTCCAATCATGCTATGCCAATATACTCGAGCCAAGGTCTGATGTATGTGGCATAAAAAGAATTTCTCTGTTTCTAGGCTTATATTTTCTAACATCCTTGAGCGCCTGTCGATATACTTTAGACTATGGCCCTTGGTACGTGGCAGGGGGGGATGAAGCCAAATAGGTGGCCCAGTTGTGAGGCTTTGTTTCAAACTATGGTTCTTGAAGAAAGCCCAGCAACGTGGTGGCCAAGTAAAAGTAGGTGGGGTTGTTTTTGAAATATGATCAACATGCAGGAAAACAGAAGGCTCTAATGACCTAAAGAAGTAGATTTTTGAATTTTTTTAAGAAGCAAACATTGTTTTCAATCAGATCCTAGATTGAGGAGGATTGTATTTATCCTGAATCTATGTGAGCATGAATAATGCCCCCTCAATCGGTCCTACCAAACCATGTCTAAGTCCACATGAAATCCATGTCAATTGGGTTTGATTCTAGGCTTCTAGGTTCACATGAAATAAAGCTGACATTGTACAACACGATTTTGACAAGTTGAATAAAACAAAGAACTAGATTGATCAGGCGAAGACGGGTCCCATCACGGTCGCCAAACCTGTTATCATTGTAAAATTTTGCTTTTGCAAGTCAAACTGACCTTTGAAAAAGTTTTTGAAAATAACTCACCTCTATTTTAAAATGTAGAATAATTTCGAAGAATGGGACTCGCCTGTCAGTACGAGGTTCAACCGTACCTGACACCATAACCAGGGGTAATTGAACCAAGGATCAATCATGTGCTTTGCTTTGCTCAACTTGTCTAAATTGATGTTTTGTCTCCTAAATGCACAAAGAATTAGGCATGTGCTATGACTTAGAAATATTTTGAGTGAAAACATGATGTATGCTTCAAATATTGAAAAATACTTGGAAAAAGGATGATTGGAAATCGTGAATCACATTTGGAAAATATTTTTGAAGAAAAGAAAAATCGATTTTTGAAGAAAAGGAGATCTTTTTGGGAAAATTGAATTCTGAAGAAACTTTAGAGATTTTGAGGAAATCGATTTTTCTGAGTTGGAATTGGAAAATAAATCAGAAAAGGGGCGTGTGTCCCAGTGAAATACTTTTATGATGCAATCTAATCCTAAATGATGTATGAATGCTATTTTGAGAAAACATTTTGTGAAGAACTTTTAAGAAAATTACTTGGAAAATAAAGTTTATGTGCCTTATAGAATTTCAATAACATAGATTTTCCTCATATCTCTGACTATGGCCATAGATATGGATTGAATCTAATTCATTTAATTCTAAAAGGAAAAAAATATTTATAAAACTTTGAAATATGCAATGATTTTGAAAATAGCCTAAGAGTGTAGGCTGTGTGGCTTAAAAGAAGATGATAAATCTGAATTTTGTTCATATTCTGACTATGGCCATAAATATGAACTCAATCAAGTTTATTAACTTCCTAGAAGCTAGTGCACGTGCCATTCGTGTAGACCATGGTGGATTTGAGTATGCATGAATCATCATCCATCACACATTAATATTATTAAAAAACAAAACTATATGCAATGCAACCCTATTCTAAGCAGAAATTTAAATTCTTATTCCAAATTACAATTAATTTACATTACTGTTTGAATTGAAATAAAATAAAAATAAAAGAAATACAGCCTTGAATGTCCCTAAAAAACTATAAAACTTGTTAGTGAAAATATATTGTCTTTTCTGGATTTATCCAGTAATATCTAGAAATTACTTGATTTATTCAGATATAAGCCTTTTTCCATGTTCTCCTGAAATAAACATAATAAAATATGATGTAAAATTGAAGAAATAGAGATCTATTTAGGAAAATTGAATTCTGAATAAACTTTAAAGATTTTTGAGTAAATCAATTTTTCTGAGTTGGAATTGGAAAATAAATCAGAAAACGGGCATGTGGCCCTATGAAATACTTTCATGATGCAATCTAATCCTAAATGATGTATGAATGCTATTTTCAGAAAACATTTTCTGAAGAACTTTTGAGAAAATTTCTTGGAAAAGGAAGTTTATGTGCCTTATAGAATTTCAATAAGATAGATTTTCCTCATATCCCTCACTATGGCCATAGATATGGATTGAATCTAATTCATTTAATTATAAAAAGAGAAAAATATTTATAAAACTTTGAAATATGCAATGATTTTGAAAATAGCCTAAGAGTGTAGGTCGATTATGGCTTAAAAGAAGATGATAAATCATGATTTTGTTCATATTCTGACTATGGTCATAAATACGAACTCAATCGAGTTTATCAGCTCTCTAGAAGCTAGTGCACATGCCATTCGTGTAGACCATGGTGGATTTGAATATGCATGAATCATCATCCATCACACATTAACATTATTAAAAAATAAAACTATTTGCAGTGCATCCCTATTCTAAGCAGGAATTTAAATTTTTATTCCAAATTTATAATTAATTTACATCACTAATTGAATTGAAATAAAAGAAAAATAAAATAAATACAGCCTTGAATGTCTTTGCAAAACTAGAAAACTTGTTAGTGAAAATATGTTGGCTTTTCTGGATTTATCCAGATATAAGCCTTTTTTCCATGTTTTCCTGAAATAAACATAATAAAATATGATGTAAAATTGAATAAATAATAAAAATAAATAACTTTGAAATTCAGAATTTTGGGAAAATTAACAAAAATACCCTTGAAAACAAGACTATGGCCTTGAAATCACGGTTTTCAGAAAATATTTTGTTAATATTTTAGATTTAGGGCTTAAAAAGATTAAATCGAAACCAAATTGAGTATGAAGTGTCCTAGCATGATTATAAACATAAAAAAACCATAAAAAGTATAAAATTTTATGAAAAAAATCAGAAATATCACAAAAATCATGATTTTGTCAGTGTTTTGCTTGAATCGAGACTCCGCGGGCACCCTATTTTTGCAATTTAATCAAACCAAGCCTCAAACGAATTCCAAAATTAATAAAAATTAATACATACACTTATGATAACCCTAAAATTAAACTGAAATAAAAAAAATCTATTTTTGACATTATCTTAATACAAAAATTACATAAAACCATAAAATATGCGATTTTGCCTGTGGGCACATACTTGTCACAGTGTCATACCTAAATCATGAGTTAAATCACTATAGAAATTCATAAAAATTTACAGAGGGATACTAAACAAAAAAAGAGAGATTTCCTTTTTTACAGATTAGAAAAATCATCTGCGGTTAGAGAGATATCATTCCAGCAATATACAATCAATTATAACAAATATAAAATGAGTTAAAATAAATAGATTCTGTTTGGGGGGCAGACAAATATAGCAAATCACATTTGAAAATTATGAAATTTTAGCAGTGAATATCAAACATAAATAAAAAGATTTTCCTTTTCACGTATTGTCAATCGGATCTTCGGTTAGGGAGATACAATTGACACAAGTCGATCTAGGGTTTAAGCAAGGTATAACAAGTTCTGAGAAACTGATTCAACTTTCTAACAAAGGGAAAATAGCAAACAGAGACATAAAAATATGAAAAATTCACAGTAAATACTAGACATCAAGACTAAGCCACTGGAACTTATGGATTGTAAATCAAATCTCGAATGATAGAAATATCGTCTCTGCAAATTGTTCTCGAATCTCAATAGCGATTTCATGGTTTAAAAAATAAGGTTTAGTTTTCTATTTTTTGACAGAGTTTCAGAACCCAAAATAATCCAAATTTTTTACAGGGAGTCACTGACAAATCCATGAACCAACCCTAAAAAAATCAGTTTTTTTTAACCAAAACTTAAGTATGAAATAACATGATTTCTGTGAATCCAGGATTGAAATACATGGATATTCAATAAAGCATTAAAACCCCTAATTTAAGCATGAAAATAATAAAAAAATATGCAAATAACACAATAAAATTGGATTTTATGCTTGATTTATCAAAATGAACATTAATACAGTGAATTAAAATAAAAAAATTAAGGAAAGCATGATTAGAACTTGATTTAGCCTTCGAAAGAGGGATTCAACCCATTTAATGGGTGAATCTCATCTTTTATTTGGCAAAAACATAAACAATAATATTCTAAACTGTTCTAATAGATTAAAAATGTGAAATAAACCATAGAAAAGAATTAGATCATGTTCTTGATTTCATATTTGGGTTCTTGAAGGTGGATCATGCTCAAAATCCATAAATAAGGGGTGATAATAGTGAAATCCATGGTAAAAAGCATTAAAAAACTAATAAAAACATGAAAGAAAATATAAAAATCTCACCTTGGGTGGCTGCAACTTCAATGGAGGAAGGAGGTCTGCTGGGATGAGAGAGATGCCACGAAAATTGAGAGAGAAAAGAGAGAGGAAAAAGATCCCTTTGACCCTTGCCTTTGGTCCCCTTTTATAGCTTTTGAAAACACCTTAATTAGGGTTAATTTGGAGAGTTTTAAAATTTTTGGAGTTTATCAAGATAAGCTAAATGGGGAGGATGATTTTTGGTGGGTTCCTAACTCTAAAGGGACTCTAACTAACCCTAATTAAACTTCTAAATGCCTTAGAAAACTTCCCAAATGTGGCGCCACATTTGGTTTTTAAAACCCTAAATTTTAAAACTTTAAAAACCTAAGTTAAAATCTAAAGTGAAAATGGGGTTTTAAAATCAAGTTTTTGACTCTTCTAAACTCCTAACCTAACTAGAATACCGACTAACCCTAAGCTAACCCCAACTTCTTTAAATGTGGCGCCACCTAGAGTGGGCCCCACTTGATTTTTCAAAAATGATTTTAAAATTTAAAAATGAGAGATTTTTAAAAGAGGTTTAAAATTAGCATTGAATTTGAAAGTTTTGAAACGACACAGAGTTCTGACTAGATCACAACTCCTCTAGATATGGAGCCAACTGAGTGGGCCTTACATCAGGGTTTTGAAAAAGTTGAAATAAAGACTGAAAATGGTTTTAAAATGGAATTAAAATCAATAGATGAAATTTAGAGGTTTTGAAAATAGAGTCCTAAGCGAACTGAAACTCTAAGCCAGAGTCCTGAACCAACTAAAACTCTGAGATTTAGGTTTTTGAAAGCTAAATGAAGAGGTTTTTGAAGGATTTTTTCAGAATCGGTGAAAATAAGTTAGAAAATACAACAGGGTTAGAGTCTTAACTCAACCGAAACTCTGAAATAGAATCCTGAATCAACTGAAACTCTGTAAAATGAACTAATTTTTTAAAACAAGTGGAGAAAATGAGAATGAAGATAAAAACAATAATCAGGATAGAGTCCTGATCAGATTAGGACTCCGAGACAGAATCCTGATCAGACTAAAACTCTAGATTTTTGGCATTTTCTGAAAAACTGATGAAAGAATTTTCGAAAACCAATAAAAATAGCAACAAATAGTGAAATCAAAACAGAGTTCTGATCCAACCAAGACTCTGGGGACAGAGTCCTAGTTCGACTAGGACCCTTAAAATTTTGGATTTTTTGAGAAAACAAACAAAAGGATTTTGAAAAATAGGTGAAAATAAGGTAAAAATTGAAGTTCGGTTTAGAATCTTGATCTAGCTAGGACTCTGGGGAAGAGTCCTAATTCGACTAGAACTCTGAGAATTTTTGGTTTTCTAGAAAGCAAATGATGAGATTTTAAAAAAAACTTTTAAAAACAAGTGAAAATGAAGTTAGAAAATAAAATTAGGATAGAGTCTTGATTCGATTAGGACTTTGGGATAGAGTCTCAGAATTTTGAAACTCTGTGATAAAAGTGTAACAATTTTGGTTTCTGAAGAGATAAATGAAGAGATTTTTGAAAGATTCTCTCAAAATTGAGATCAGGGTCAGATTCCTGATCCAACTAAGACTCTTTGAATAGGGTTCTAGTTCAACTAAAACTTCGAGTTTCTGACTTCTTCTGAAAGATTTTGAAAGACTTGGTTGAAAACAAGTAAAAATGATAATGAAAGATAGAGTCTTAATCTGACTAAAACTCTAAAAAAGAGTCCTAATCCGACCGAGACTCTGAATTTTTAAGTTAAAACGAAAGAGTTTGAAAAAGTTTTCTCAAAATAGATAGAAATGGTAGTAATCGTAGAGTCCTGATCCAATTGGGACTCTGAAAAAGAGTCATAATCCAATTGGGACTCTGAGATTTTAGCTCTTTTAAAAGTCAGATGAGAAGGTTTTCGAAAACAAGTGTAGAACAAAAGTAAAGGATGAAATTGGGATAGAGTCCTGATTCAATTAGGACTCTGGGAAAGAGTCTTAATTCGATTGGGACTCTACGATTTTGGCCAAAATAAAAAGAATGGGCAAGGGAAATGAGTACGTCTTGTTTAAAATCAAAATTAATTTTTGAAAAAGGTTTAAAAAGATGAAAAGACAGAGTCCTGATTCAACTAGGACTCTAAAATTTTTGAGGACTTCGATAAATGAAGAAATCCAAAGGCGACACCACCTAGATGGGTCTCATTTGAGGATTGAAATCGGTAAAAAATTGATTTTAAAACAACTCTAGATTGTTTTTCTGAAGAAAATATGATCCTGGGGGTCAACAAATGAAAAATATCGATGTAAAATCCAAGTTTATGAAATTGATTTTGAAAGAAAAGTTTTAAAATTGAATCTAGATTAAAGATTTTGAAAAACAGAGGAGTGCTAGATCTCGAAAATGAAATGCAATGATATGCAAAATGCAAATCCTGGATGAGTGATTTGAAGTCCCGGAGCCTTGACAAAGACAAAGAATTGAGAATTCTAATCTGAAAACAAAACTTGATGATTGTGGAATTGAGCCAAAAAGAGATTGAAATCCAAAATATTCAAATTTGAAGCAAAATTTGGGCTCTAAATAGCCCTGGCTTAGATGTCGATCAACTGATTCCTGAAGATTGCAGAGAGCGGGTCTCAGTGACGAGAGGTAGGTGTTTGTGAATGAGAGTGAAAATTTGAGGTGTTTACATTCACCTGGGAAAAAGCTCATAGGATGTCGATGGGTATACAAAGTTAAAACTAAGAGTGATGGCACTCTTGAACGCTTTAAAGTTTGACTAGTCGCCAAAGGCTATTCTCAAGAATATGAAATAGACTACGAAGAAACCTTTGCACCAGTTGGTAGAATGACCACTGTAAGAACTCTAATAACCCTTGCCTCCATAAAGAAATGGCATATCTTTCAAATGGATGTCAAGAATGCATTTTTTAATGAAAGACTAGCCGAAAAAGTTTATATAGAACCACCTCCTAGCATAGAAGTTTTTCAAGGAAAAGCTCTTCGATTACATAAAGCTTTATATGGTCTTAAGCAAGCCCCTAAGGCTTGGTATGATAAATTCAGTAAGATTATGCTTGATTTTGGCTTTCAATTTTGTCTTACTGATACAACTTTGTTTACTAAGAAATCTAATGCAGGGATCATCATTATTCTTCTCTATATGGACAACATGATAATCACAGGAAGTGATAAACAGGGAGTTGACAATATCAAAAAAAAATTCAAAACCAACTTTGAAATGAGTGATTTAGGTTTTTTAAAAAATTTCCTTGGTATTGAAGTAGCATATTATCTTAGAGATTACTTACTAACTCAATCTAAATTTGTTCTTGATATTATTGGCAGGTCAGAAATCACAGATGACAAACATGTTGATACTCCTGAAGTTGTGAACATCAAAATAAAAATTGACGATGGGGAACCCCTTGAGAACCCAACACCTTATAGACAACTTGTTGGGGCATCGTCTTACCTCTCCATCACAAGACCTGACATTGCACATGTTGTTCACACAACAAACTAATTCCAGCATGCTTCCACTTCTGTTCATATGGAAGCTGTGTTACACATTATTAGATATATTAAAACTTTCATTTTTAGAGGATTGTGTTTGTCTGCTTCTTCCTCATTAGAACTAACTACTTATACTAATGCAGATTGGGGAGGTGATCCAAATGATCGACACTTAACTATTGGGCTTTGTGTGTTTTTAGAAGAATCATTGATTTTCTAAAAATGTAAGAAGTAACAAAAAGTCTCTCTTTCATCAACTGAAGCTGAGTACAGAGCCATGGCTACAACCACCATGAAAGTAGTTTGGTTGAGGCGACTGCTTTAAGATATGGGTGTTCGGAGCACAAAAATATCACGGCTATGCTGTGACAATAAAAGTTCCATTTACATTGTCAGCAATCAGACATTTCACGAACGGACCAAGAATATCGAAATGAACTGTTACTACGTACGTGAAGAATTTTTACAAGGCCCTTTGAGCTTCCATATGTCTCCTCAGAATATTAACTAACAGACTTTTTTACCAAACCTCTTGCTGCTCCCCGGTTTTATTTTCTGTTAGACAAACTTTTGGTTGTTCAACCGTAAGTTTGATGGAGAGTGTTAAAAGTTGTAATCTCATATGTAAATACTCCATCATATGTAATCTTCTATTTTTTAGTTTAGTTACAATAGGTTAGTTTTATCCTTTTTCTTTTAGGATTGTTTTAAGCTTATGCTTTTTGACCAAGTCAAAAGCAAAAGCATCTTAAGACATTTCTAGACTTATGCTTTTTGACCAAGTCAAAAAGCATTGTCAAAAGAAAGAGTCGTTGGACACTCCAACGACTCTATTAGAGCCGTTGGAGAGTCCAACGACTCTCTCTAAGATTCTCTCTAACGTGTATAAATATGGGGCAATGCCCTATGTATTAGTATGCTTTTTTGGTGTGGATTTTCCCCACTTGAATGAGATATTTTTCTTTTGGTGTATATACTCTTTTGAGTATTTTTTGTGAGTATATTGAGTGAACTATTGTGTTCATTAAGAAATCTTTTTATGAGCTTGCTTTTGGAGTTTCGTTTGAAACTCTATTTTCTTATAATTTGAAGGGACCAAGTCGGCCCTCCTTCATATAGGAGATGTACCTACCATAGTTGAAACTCTTGAAGAGTTAACTATGGAAGTAAATATGTTGAAGAAATCATCTAGCTCAAAGGATGAAGAATCCGTGCTTTCTATGTCAAAGCTCAGAAACCACACTAGGAGTTATAAACCTCCTCACTTTATAAAAAATGTGAATGAAAGAAATTCCAATGACTATGGAAGAAGTTAAAGCGATAAATGAAGTGATCATAAATACAAGAAATGTGGCAAAATCATATGTTACCATTGTTATGAACCGCGACACATCAAGTCATTTTATCCTAAAAGAAGATCATAGAGATGATAAAAGGGTTGCTTTGGTGGGACCACCCTTTAAAAAAAATGATTAGACGACTCCAAATGCATCAGCTCATTGTCTTTGGTGCAACTAATGGAGGCACTACAACCAATGTTTAAAAATTAAGCTTCTTCCTTCTCAGGGGTGGCAGTATCCACAAGTGGTGACCCTGGTAAGACTTCTTCGATCATTGACTCCAGTGCCTCTTTCCATATGACTCCAAATGAATCTATATTATCCGAATGTCATACAAACCCAAATAACCCTTATGTTTCAACTGCTGATGGAACTTCCTTAAAAATTAAAAGTTTTGGGGTTTTAAAAAAATAAAAAACCTTCTTTATACCAAATATTAGAGTAGTACTAAAATTAAATTTAAATCTTTTATCTGTTTCTCAAAATATGGATCATGGATGTAAAGTTTTATTTTTCATCTAATGATTGTTTAATACTTATTTTCCAGTCCAAGAAACCGATTAGGCAAGGCCATAAAAGAGGAGATCACTATGTTATGGATAATTTGGAGTTATCAAAACATATTTTTTGTAATTTTATGAAAAAGAAAGATATAAAAAATTAGCACAAAAGACTAGAACATCCTAGTGTGTCCAAATTATACTTGTTTTCATTTCTTATAAATTATAAAGAAAGAGATTTTGTTTGTGAAGATTGCATTCTTCATAAAATGGAGTCTTTATCCTTTGAGCCAAGATATTTTATATTTAAAAATCCATTTGAGTTAGTATATTCGGATGTACGAGGACCAGCTCCGGTTGTATCTAAAGAAAGCATATCTTATTATGTTGTGTTTGTGGATGATTATAGTAGACAAACTTGGATATTTTTTCTCAAACAAAAATCTGAAGTATTTAATTATTTTAAATTTTTTTATTGCTATACAAAGACTCAATTTAAAACCAATATTCAAATCTTTAGAACCGATTCTGGGGAAGAATTTGTCAAAAGATTTCAAAAATTATCTTGATCTACATGGGATTATCCATCAAAAATCTTATTTGTATACTTCTTAACAAAATAGACTAGTCGAAAGGAAGCATAAACATATTGTTGAGACCACTAGAACACTTATATCAAGAAATGTTCCAAAAATGTTTTGGGCCAAAGCCCTCCTTATGACAGTTTATTTAATAAATAGAATGCCTTAAAAAAACATTAAAAACATCTCTCCTATTGAAAAATTATTTAAAACATCCCCTGATTATAAAAGGTTAAGAGTATTTGGTTGTAAATATTTTGTCCTTACCAATAAAAATGACAAACTTTTCCAAAAAACATTTATTTGTGCTTTTTTAGGTTATGCCAAAAATCAAAAGGGATATAGATGTTATGACATTGAAAGAAACAAATTATATGTTTCAAGAAATGTTACTTTTCTTCAAAACGAAAATGGGTTTGGCAAAGAGAAAATCCAAGAGAATTATGATTATTTATTTCTTTTTTACCTTGTCAATGAACATCAAAGATGTGAAAACATTCATGATGTGCATGAGAGTGACAATGCGGACACTCATGATGCACATGGGAATGTGATTGAGGGTCTTGATAATATAGACCTATCTCATAGTGAAATACAAACCTATACTCGGCGTATCGAAGATCATCCATCATGTGTTTTAGAAAAATATTCTCAAAATCAAGATGTAGTTTCCTCTAGTATTAGAAAATCCATGAGAATTTTAAAAACTCCTAGTAGATTTGTATCATATGATTCTTTTGAACCTAGGTATAGATCATGTCTCTCATATATAGAACCAACATCCTACCATGATGATAAAAATCATCAAGAATGGATTAAGGCGATGAATAATGAATTAGAAGCTTTATAAAATACAAAAACTTAGAAAATTCAAACATTACCTAAAGGAAGAAAAACTATAGGATGTAGATGGGTCTGCAAGATAAAAACTAAATGGGATAGGACATTAGAAAGATATAAATCTAGGCTAGTAGCCAAGGGGTGCAGTCAAGAATATGGGATAAACTATAACAAGACATTTGCTCCAGTTGCTCGAATGACCACTGCTAGAACCCTTATTTCTATAGCATCAATTAAAAAATGACCAATCTTTTAAATGGATGTAAAAAATACTTTAATTATTAATCTCAATGAGAAAGTTTATATGGATCTTCCACTAGATTTAAGTTTAGTACATGGAAAAATTCTTCGGTTACAAAAAGCTTTGTATGATTTAAAACAAGCTCCCAAAGCTTGGTATGATAGGTTCAGTAGTGTGATGACACAACTTCATTTTAAATCTCGTTATACTGACACTGCATTGTTTGTTAAGTCTTCTAATGCAGAAATGGTAATATTACTTCTTTACGTTGATGATATCACAAAAGGTTACAAGCAGGGAGTTAATCATATCAAAGATGTGCTCAAAGACAACTTTGATATGACAAATCTTGGCTTTTTATGATACTTTCTTGGAATAGAAGTGACTTACTCACCTCGTAGTTATTTTTTATCGCAGACTAAGTATGCAGCAAAGATCATATAACGATCAAGACTCTCAGATGAAAAATGAGTTGATACTCCAGAGGTTATAAATGCGAAAATAAAAAGAGATGATGAAAAACCTCTGAAGGATCCAACTCCATATAGACAAATGATTGGAGCTTTGTCTTATCTCTCTATTACTGATCCTGATATTTCTTATGTTATTCATTCTGTTAGTCAATTTCAGCATACTCTCACTATAGTACATATGAGTGCTATAATGAGAATGATTAGATATATTAAAAATTCTATCAATTATTGATTATTTTTATCATCCGCTTCCTCGTTAGAAGTTATTGCATATTTTGATTCTGACTGGGGGGATGTGAATGATTGATGCTCAACCACTGGTTTTTGTGTTTTTGTAGGTGACTCTCTAATTTCATGGCGATGCAAGAAGCAACAGAAGGTGTCCCTCTCTTCCACTCAAGTAGAGTACCATGCCATGGCAACAACTATGTCTAAGTTACTATGATTGGGACAATTATTAGAGGATTTGGGAGTTCACATGCAGAACCCTTAAGATTATGTTGTGACAACAAGAGTACTGTATACATTGCAAGCAATCATATATTCCATGAGAAGACAAAATATATTGAAATGGATTGCCACTACGTTCGTGTAGAATTCTTGAGGAGGACCATCACGTTGCCTTACATTCCATCTTATTATTAACTATCCGATTTCTTCACTAAAGCGCTCTTGTTACCTAGATTTCACTTCCTACTTGGTAAACTCTTGGTTGTTAGACCATAAGTTTGAGGGGGGGTGTTAAGATATATATATATATATACCGAAATACCCATCAAAGGTATTTTGGTTATTTTAATTTTAATAGGCGTAAAACCGTTAGAAGCTAACTATCCTTTTTTTGATTTATTTTATTTTTGTACTTTTTACCTTTTTTGATAAAGTAATTGGGCAGCTCCAACTAGCTGTTGGAGCTAATGTGACTGTTGGGAGAAACCATACAGCTAGTTGGGCTGCTCTTTTGAAACCCCTTGTATTATAAATAGGGTTCTAAGGCCCATGTAATTTTAACTATTTAAGAGAGTATTTTTTATGCAATACAAGAATAGTTTTTTACCCTTGTGTGGGTGGTATGGCTTGATCAATCAAGTGTTTTTCTTGATTGATTGTATTCTTGCAAGTCCATAAGTGAAATCTTTTTATATTTGTTCCATTTCATTACACTCTCCACCTCTCTTCCCTATATCCTCTTTAAATATGCAATAAACACACTTCAAAAAACAAACATGCATCATCTCCAACCCCTTCTTTACATCCTCTTGAAGCCTATAACAAACACACTTCAATAATGAGTATAATTTGACAATTAAAAAGAAATTATAAAAAAAATAAATATGACAATGTTAATGATGTTGATAGCAGTATGAGAATTCAGTCTGATAACTTATAGATATTTTAACAAACGATTGAAGGCTTGATAATGCTTTCGCCTTTTCTGCACTTTCATGAAAATCTAGGAAAAAATAAAGATAACATTAACAAAACATCTTTTTACATTCAAAAGGATATCAACTTCAATTTTATATATATATATATATATATATATATATATATATATTTAAAGTCAGTTTATGTATATATATAAAATCAGTTTCACACTAACTACAATATCTCACTATGGTAAAAATTAATACAAACCAAACATAAAAAATATATAAACAGACATGTGTCCTTAAAACATAACATGACATAGAAACTACGACATGTTTATCCAACAAATAGATATCTAGTTGTCTTATCTACGAGAAAATAAGAGATATCAGATGAGGGGTTTTGTTTGAGAGAATTTATGAAGGTCTGTATCTGCTCTCTAAGCTTTCTAGTTTCTTCTCGCTCTCACTCCAGTTGCTGAAGGAGTTGCTCTCGTTCTTCTCTCTCTCTCACTCCTGTTGAACTCGGTCACCCCTTTGTTTTTCTCTTAATTGTTGGAGCTCTGACTGTGTCACCTTTAGCTGAAAAGATAATTCTGAAATACATGCTTTGCCTTTGGATGAAATAACAAATGCACCCATCCCTCTCACATGTTCAGATCACTCTCCGAGGACTTTGGTAAAGATGTTTTGCTGCGACATCGATGAACCTCTTTGTGAAGAACATGCGTTATCACTTTTAATCTCCACAGAGTGCAGCTTATTCTGCGCAACATTAATATTTGGTTATCAGTAACTAATGATAATGTGCAAAATAGAATGAATGAATGTGACTTCTGCCTCGCTATTACAAAGTGAGTCATTTACAAGGGTGTCTTATGCTTCATTGCAGATGGATGTTGTGCGATCTAAATGGGTGTGCATCTCTTTGTAGGACACTCTTTATCGGTTCGTTCCCTTCTATTTCAGTTTATAAATAACAAATTTAGAATCTATTAAATCAAATATATTTAACACTATACTATTATATGAAAAAAAATAAACTTAAGGAATAAAAAACTTACCCTCGTATGAAACCTCTGGATGTACAAAGATGATCCACTAGTATGTTGGATCATCTGTTTTGCTTTATTCACAAAATTTTTCTTCGACCTCTATTGTTAACCAAAGGAAGATCTCATGAAAATCTAAAAATTTGAACATTTATTTACTTATGAATATATATCCAATATTTACCGTCTAATAGTGTTCGGTGAAAAAGTTAAAAATTCCTTTCCACACTTCAGAGTTGATTATCTCGAGAAGATGTTTTGTTGCTTTATTGTGGTTTTCAAACTTCTTGTAATGCTTGTAAAAACTTTCTCACATTCTTGAGTATGATAGTTGAAGCAGCTTATCCATGATAGCACGATGTTTAGCTATATCCTTGTCTAAATCAAACTTGGCTTGTACCAAATTATCAAAATATAATTAGTAACAATTTTTTTATGGATTAATTTGTTTATCAAAATATAGTTAGACAATATACTTACATAAACTGCCTCACGCAATACTATCTTCTCGTCCTTTTGGACCTTTATCTATGACTTGTGAGCGATGTTGACCCGCTCCCTAACGATACACGAAAGCCTCCTAGAGAATACAGAGGCAACCTCGCTTATGACTCCTTGTATTATAGGCTTGATAGTTATTGAAGCCTTTCGTTGCTTGATTTGCATCTGGTGGGCTACACATCTGTTCTTTCCATGTTTGTGCTGAGAAGATTCTGCAGTTGCTAATTTGTTATAAGAAACAAATATTAATAGGAATGACAGTAATAAAATTTTAATTATATTAAAAAAATACTGGATTAATATTTACCTGAGGTCGTGGATGGCTTTAGAGTTGCAGTGACCTGTGGTGTGTGGGGGTCTCCTCTTCCACCATTGAAGTATTTTCTACCTGTGATCTGAAGTCGATCTCATCTAGGTATTCACCTTGGCTATAGTGAATTGATCCATGTAGAGAAAGAATGCCCACCTCTTCATTGTGAACGATACGTCAACATCTGTTAATTTCATGCAAACAATATTAGCTCAGACTATATTGTACATAATTGAATCATACAAAGATATTCACTATTATACAAGAACAACATTAAATCAAATGATCAACAACAACAAGATCATGGAGTTAAGATAAAATACACTTATGAAATATAAACAAGTGCCATATACATTTTTGAACTCATTTTCAAGAGAGAAAAAGAATACAAAGATACTTATATTACACTTTTTTTGTGACTCTAGATGCTTTGTCAACTCTTTGATAGGTAGATGTTCAATTGTACTTATATCAATTTCTGGGTCTAGCCATGAGTCCAACCAATTAGAACTTTCTGGCAACATTAGTACAATAAGAATTTAAAAATAAAAAAACAACCACAAATAAATTATGATGATTGACATTCCATCAAATATATCTTTTATTGAACACATTCTGCAGTCTTATCTTATATATATGGATCAAGTTGGACCACACATTAGCTTTAGAATCTTCGGATATATCCAAACAATTGTAGGTCACATCACCATGTCACAAGAAGATCTATATATTACACTACTAGTAGTAAATCATGAATGCACAAAATTTGGTGTAACATAGAGTTGTCTTAATACCGAAAATATGTACATGATCATAAGAATCAGAACAAACTTGACTTTGTTCCGTGTTGCGCAACCACTTGGGAGCTCATGAATTTAACTTGATGATTGATTCATGTGAGTTGGTAAAAGGGGAGGGAGTGGTCAATTTACTTGGACTAATTGATTCATGTGAGTTGGTAGAAGTCTGGAGTGAGCGGCCAATTTACTTGGACTAATGTCCAACAAGGAACTAACTTGAGAGCCAACAAATTAGATCGTGTGTTTGTCAATAACCATTGGATCCAAACTTTCTCAAGTTCGTCCTTAACTATTCTCTCAAGATCCAGAGATCCATATCAGATCACAATGATTGGGTATTCTAAATGCACAATGAGATATCTCATGGCTCCTATTTCAAGTTTTTAAAATGGGAAGCAGATCAGGTCATGCTGAACATGAGCGTTTTTGCTCATTCGGACATCGTGGCCGAATATGTTTGCATTTTGGATGAATGCCACGTGGTTTTATTGACTTTTGAGCTTTTAAAAATGCAAATCGGATGGCCACGATAGCAAAAACGCTCATGTTCAGCCTGACCTGATCTGCTTCCGTACACCTTACTTGATAAATTAAATAGACCCAGTATCGAAGAGACTTTTTGAAGCAGAAGGCTAGATGCAAATGACTTGGGACCCTAATTTGGCTTATTTTCATGCCCAATTCAAGCTAATAATCACAGGAATAATATCAAGTTTCTTTATAATGATAAATACGAGAAAATTGACCCACCCTAGAGGAAATGATTGGAGAGGCCACCAAATATTGACTTGATTACAAAGAGCCAAACATGCAAGGATAGATTTGAGGGTGTCAGTCCGAGGAGGAGATTAACAAGCCTCATGAACCAACCTCAAAGTTGGAGATCAAGCAGGTGGTGTTTGATATGGATGGAGACAGTGGCCCTGGTTAAGATGGCTTCTCGGGAGTTTTCTTTCACAATTGCTAGGATTTTATTGGTAAGGATATTTGTGATGCTATTGCTGATTTCTTTAGATTGGGTAAGATGCTTAAAGTTGTTAACATGGCTAATACTGTCTTAATTTCTAAGTGTGAGGATGCAACATGTTTGAGCAAATTTATACCTATTAGTTTATGTAATTTTATCTACAAAATTGTTACTAAGATTATGGTTAATTAGATGATAACTTTCCTTCAGAGAATTATTTCTAATAATCAGAGGTTATTTTTATGAGGGGACACATTCAGGATAGCATTATTTTGGCACATAAAATGGTGGAATGATTAACCAGTATTGCTAAAAAAAGTTTTCTTTTTAAGTTGGATTATGCAAAGGCTTATAATAGGATTGACCAGGATTTTTTAGACGATTCGCTATATTTTTTTGGACAGAAAGGATCATGATTTGTGTCAAAAGTACATCTTTCTCGATGGTGTTAAATGGCAAGGTGGGTCCAAAAATTTTCAGCAGCCGGGGTATTCAGGAAGGAAATTCAATTTCTCCTTAATTGTTATGGAATGCCTTTCAAGGAGGCTTTTTAGGGAAGAGATTAATGGTGGCACCATTCCATGTACGATCAAAGATTTCAGATGGAGTCATTTATTTTGTGCAGATGATACATTGTTCTTTATTAGAGACCAATATGACTCAAGTGAATTTTTTTTGAAGGTGATGTGGGGTTTGAGGCCAAGTCTGAATTGCTTATTAGTAAATAGAAGTCAGTTTTTGTGCCACTTAGGGGGCGTTTGCATGTCACCGAATGGAGTGCTGCGGCACCCCCTTCCGTGGATTCCACTGCTGCAGAAATGGAATCGGACCCCCCCATGGGAACCCTTTCCGCAGAAAGGGGAGTTCAGCGTGCATTTTGGCATGCCCATCGTGGTAAATCCACTCCCACGTTTGTTTCAAAATTTTGTGCATCACGGAAATGCAAGCTTGTTGATGCGTTTCCGTGGAAAATGACCATTTTCCGTGATATGCAAATGCCCCCTTAATCTCTTGAATATTCAGGTGTAGTTGCTTAGACAAGAATCTAAGTTGGTTGTGGAAATCTCCCTTTCAAGTATCTTGATGTGCCATTATTTATGGGTGCATTAGGATGCAAGATGTGTGAACCACTACTGGCGAAGTTTAGGAAGAGTTGAAGAGCTTGAGCAATTGATGCGTAAATTTCTTTGGAGAGATGGGAGCAGGAAAAAAAATCTGTTCATCTCATTCGTTGGGAGACAGGAGGGTTGGGTATCCAAAGTTTGGAGTTCAATCCGGCCTACAAAATTAAATTAACTTGAGCACTGATTATGGGAGTTAACAAGCCTTGGGTCAAATTGATGAAAGCCAAATACCTAACAACAGATTCAATATGGTTTCCTTTTAGAGTCTCTTCTGGTTCATGGGTGTGGAAGGGAATCTTATGGGAGTTCATGCGATGGAAGAGGAAGCATTATGGGAGGTGGGTAATGGTGATTCTATAGAGTTAATGGTTTGACCCAGGGGTGGGGTCATATGCATTAGCCTGCTTGAGAAATCATTATATTAATAAATCTGAGTTCCTTCATGCTCTCAGCAATATTAAGGTTGCTAATATGGTGGATGTTCATAGAGTTCCTTCATGCTCAGTCGCCACTAACCATTTGATCATATCAGAAGTGAAATGCATAACAAAAGAACAAACATGAAACCCAACGGGGAATATTTTCACATGGAAAGGGCTCAATTCAGTTGCTATTAGATCAACTTGGGATGCTATTCGAGCAAAAGGTGAGATTATGAGTAGAAAGTCCATTTGGTTTCCAAACCATCATCCAAGAACAACCATTACTTTCAGATTTGCAGTAAAGGAGAAGTTATTAAATTAATCAGGACAGGTTTGGAAAGTTGGGTTTCCAATTGGCTTGTGTGTGTGTTATGTAATCGTAATTGTGAGACCAACATATTTTCTTTATTTGTCAGGTGAGTAATAAGATTTAGACACGTGTTATCCAAAATCAGAATTTGGAGGATGAACTAATCAGGTGGGGCAAGGAAGGTTTCAAAGATAACATTATTAATAGATGTCTCGTGGTATTTCAGGCTATCGTTTGGAGTTCATGGAACACATTATTTTTGAAGGAGATGCTTAATACTCAACAGATCATGGTTAAGTGCCCGAACAGGGCGAGAGAGCTCATTCTTCATGTTGGAATGAACTACAACCAGCCTACCATTAGAAGATGAAGAGATGCAGAAAGACGGATAGATGCATATAGGTGGAGGCCATATGAGTCTCAGTGGGTCAAGATCAATATCTATAGTGTTTTCAACAGGCAATGACATGTTGGATTCACCGTTCGAGTCTTTAGAAGCATTCATAGCTGCAGGGTAGTACAGAGAAGGGAATGACATGAAGCAAAGAGAATGGTGTTGATGGTCTAAAATTCTGCAATTGGTAGAACAGTATAAGATTATCATTGAGGCCTCTAGAAGCGAGGTATGCATTCTTGATACTCAGCTGGAAGGTAGTGGTCCACCTGGATTAGTGGATCGGAGACTACTGAATATCCTCTTCAATTTGTTCAATTCAAGATTTAGAAAGTGCCAAAATCTTGCAATGTCATTGCTAGAACATTGACATTTCTTGCTATTATAAGCCAATGTTCCATCTGAAAGGGCAAACCACGAGATTGGTTTCCATCTGGTTTGAATCCTTGATTTATAATCTCTTTCCAACCGGTTTGATTCTGTGATTTGTACATGTTTTTATCTTAATGGTAGGGGTCTGCCCAACCCCAACTTTATCATAAAAAAAGAAAGAAGAAAAACTATCAAGCATCAAATAGGTTGAATTATTTGACTATGAGGGCATAAATATGCATACAAAGTGATCCTATACCAGGAGAGTGTAATATCGTGTGTTTTTCCATGATTTATAACTTTGAAAATTATGAAATTTTGGCTAAGTATTTTATGAGATTGCTAAAAATCGTGAAAAAGACATTAAAAATAGGTGACGTCAGCTGGGTGGCCCAGGGCTCACTGACAAGACCAAAATGTGATGATCAATATTTGTAAAAAATTTCGTCTTTAACCTTTAAATTTGAGTAAAATTTGAGTAAAATTCAAGTTAAATTCAAGCAAAATTTGAAGGCAAAAATTAGGTAAGTATACCGTTAGTTGTGTCTCATAATTTTGAGAACATTGGTGCTTTGTTTTTTTGAAATCAGGTTACGGTTGGCCTGAAAATCGTGTTTTTAAAAAATGACCCATCTCTATTTTCACCTTTTTGTTGATGAGATCGGATTAGATCCATTTTATTTGTTTTAAGTTGATATGGATCTGAACTCAGTCTAGGATTCATATTGACTAGGATCTGGTGTAGGTTGGATTCATATAGATTTGGATCTTGGATCCAAATTTGGATTCAAAATTCATCAATAACAATCTTAAAACTACTTTGAATTTAAAGTTTAAAAACAACTTTAAAATAGAATAAGGATGAGGTAGAACTCTACCCCATATGGGCTTCCAAAATCTCTTTGAAATATTCTTTGAGAATAATAATTTAAAAATAAAAGAGATAAGATCCAGATGAATAAAGAAGGTAGAAGGTAAAGTTCTACATATGGTAGAACTCTATCCATATGAGAGGCCTCTAGAGAGGATGTCACCACCTCTCTAGAAGACCTAAAAAAAAACTATATAAGGATCTAACTCGTCTCTTTCTAGATCTCATTTTTTAGAGAAAGAGAGATAGGGGGGGGGGAGAGAGAGAGAGAGAGAGAGAGAGAAAGAAAGAAAGAAAGAAAAAAAGAGAGAGTGAAAGGAAATAGAAGAAGAAAAGGAAGGAGAGAAGGAAGATATCATTCTCACCGACCATCCACTTGTTTTTTGATCTTTCAACACATCCAAACTAAGGTATGGGTTCCTCTCTAGATTCGAATGGGGAGAAAAATTTTTAAATCTAATTCATGTAAAATTTTTAAGGAAAAAATAAAATCTGATTCCCAAAACATGTTTAAAGCTATGTCTTGATTTACGATTTTGTATATTCTTGGTTTGATTTAACTATGTCAATGATTATCATGTTCAAACATGTGTTCAACATCAAGTTATTTTTGGATTTACATGCATGTCGATTTCTACATCTAATCTTCTTTTATGTTGGATATATATATATAAATTTATATATATAATTTTTTTTGGCCTTGCTGATTTTGGCATAGACTATTTTTTTTATCGTTCATGCTTTAAGAATCATATAAATATATAGTTTCTAGGTTGGGATCAGATTTGACCCAAATCAGGTTGCCGATTCATGTGTGTCGGCAGATCTGTCTAGATCTGTCGACAACATATGTTGACAGATCTGCCGATTTTTAATAGCGTGCATATCTGATTCATATATGATGTAACACGGGGTGCATGCCCACATGTATAGTGTTAGTGCAGGCCGATTAGGCCTGCTGTAAATCTGCTTTTTTTAAGAAGATATCAACCTGTTTATAGGCTGATCTTGTTGACTGTGATGAAACATACATTTTAGTTATTACTATAATGACTGTATTAAAGGCTGAAAATTTATATTGTACATATGTTATAATGTGGATTGTTTTTAGGCATCATAGTGTTGCATATTTTTGTGCAACACTAACTCGCTATCCATGACATGTTGTGTGTTTCTGTAACAGCAACAAGCTGCTGACAGCATGTTACCCTCAAACAACATCATGTCGTCAACAACATGTTGTTGTACTTGTGATGCAACAAAAGTCAAACCTGCTGACAACACCATTTTGAATTTGATATTATGCTGTAGCATATGTGTATGCAATCTGGACAGATCTGCCGTGTTTCATTAGTGCACAGATTATATATGTATGTAGACTAGATTAGATTTGTCGTATGCAAAAAATTATAAATCTGGTCTGAATTTGTCGAAGTACATATTCTTTCTGTTATAATTTAAAACTTATCTTGTTACATGCCTTTACAGTTAATTATGTTTGGCATTAATTAAGGCTTCATTGTTTATGCTCATGCATCTAAATGCATTATTTTTGCTATATGCTAATCGAACTACATGCCCATGCAATTGTGAATACTTTTATATTTTGTCTTTATCGGTTATGCAACCAACTTGTTGTATAGGATACACACATGTATTCTGGGTGTCTGGCAGACCCATGCACATGATTATGTTCATGTACATGGATCAGCCAACATGCTGAAAATACGGATTTTTTCATAATGACCGACCAATGTATATGAATGTGGTTATATATGGGTCACCTCGATGGTTGGACTTGTAAAATGAAATTTTCTACATTGTTATTTGAGCGCATGAGTTTAGTCATGCATGTATTCATTTGAGGTGATACGTAAAACTGATTCTGATTTGATCATGTTTGCATAAATGTGCATATCATACGCATGAAATTTCTGAAGTTATTTTGATGTTCATGTGCATGATTGAGTGTTTATGCGTGACATGGATCATTATACTGTGTGTTGCAAGCATCTGTTTGCATGCATATGCAAATTGGTTTAATGTATATTCATGTGGTGTGATTGAATGTGCATTGTGACATGTTTTGAAACAAGGTGTGTTGCATGTTCACTAAATTTTTACAAAGGATGCATAAATCACTTTGAGATGCTTTTGTGGTCAGATGTGAACCACTATGGTCGTGTGGGCCAGGAGCAGGTGTTGCTCCAATATTGTTGATTTTCATTTATGTATTGCAAAATTTATTTTTGAAAATTATTAGTTTTCCTAAATTAATTGTACAATTAAAATGTGGCGGGTCAGGGCCCAAAATTTGATTTTGCATGTGGATTTGCAAAACGGTTCTTGTGTAAAGAACCTGAATTTATTTAAAAAGGTAAAAGAGACCGAACAATGTAATTAATCTTTTTCTTGATGTCCCTATCACAGTGTGAGAATCTTGGATAACGGTTTTAGAGAAATTGTAAGGATACTAAAACCATACGGATTGTGCCCTTGAACCTGATATGGTGGTTTACCTCCCAGCTACGGTTTTAGGAATATTCAACAACTTTGCCTGAGAGTGGTATTGTTGATTCAACTGTAGTTATTGGTATACCAAAAAAATGGTGTCAATGGTTGATGATTTTCATTAATGTCCCGACATTAGGTGAGAATTCCTAATGTTCTGATAGAAGGTGATGATTCCTAATATCAATCGAGGAACAAATGTGAAACCGAATAATAAAATACAAATTGTATGTTAAGCTATAATTGAGAACCTAACTTGGACTTCGGGATTTGTTATACCCATTTTGAGTATCTGCGGGTTTAAGGAAAAGTAAAAACTAAAATTGTGTGCATTTAATAGGGACATGCATACAAAAGCAACTCTTATAAATAACATAATATGTTATTCATACATATGCATTGAATCATGTATCTTTATTGTTTTGCATTAGTTCATTCATTCATGCTTATTCTGTTTTGCATAATACTTGTTTAAATGCTTGAATGGTAGGTTGATTATGGAAATTGTTTTTGTGATATTCCTTTAAAATTATACATGAATTTAGTTTATGCTATTTTCTTTTTGTTTAAATTTTTAGAGGGATTGATACAAATGATTTTGATTCTTACATATTTTCAAAATTGTTTTATAGGACCGCACACACAGTGATGGGATGACGTGCTATATGTAGACTGCGAGCTTTGCGTGACATGTTCTGGGTTTTTGACAGAGTGGCTCCTTGACATAGACAATTTTTTATTGTAGCTTACTTAATATTTATATTATTTATTAATTAATAGTTGATTATTTGTTCATTGATTCAATGCACTATCTATTATGGTTTGGTATATATTAAATCTATGAGACCCCGAATCATTGGGTTTTGTTTCCGTAATTGTTTATATTTTTTCTACTTTTTATGAGGATAAGTTGGAGTTGTTACAAAGTTGATATCAGAGTCAAACCAAAAAACTATGTATTGAACTATTTTTGGGATGCCAAACTATCTTTGTATAAGACAGAGTTGGTTATTGAGTCTTGTTAGATCTGTCAGAACTATTACTAGAAAGTCATGACTCATACTCTAGAAATAGTCTACACCACTGGTACGAGCTAGTTTATATATTTGTCCTTACTATTATGAAACTGCTAAATTTCTATGTTGTTGATCGTATGAATAATTTAATTTAATTTTATATTTGTGAATTAAAATTTTGATGTATTTGTATGACTGATTTTTGTTGTAGATCAATTCTAAGGGGGTAGGGTTGATCAAGGTATAAATTTTCTAATAACTCTTCATGTTATAGATGTATACCCATGCCCACGCTTTGTCTTTTATCGCTTGAGCTGACTGGCAAGAGCAGAGGGACTTTCTCATGAATGCCCTCAACACCCTGACATCGACAATGACTATGCACATCCATGCACAGGTGGCGCAACAGACGACGTGTGTCTACCCCATCGAGGTTACTCTGAACCCCGATGCAGTGACGTTTGAAAAGTTTCCAAGGTTGGATTCGCCAACCGTCTCAGGGGAGGCTGACCTAGTGACAACTGAAAGTTGGATCGAGGAGATAGAGAGAGCTTTCTGCATCCTGCCTATTCCCGAGGATAAACAACATGATTTTGGCACGTACCAGCTGAAGGGCGATGCCAAAAAGTGGTAGAACACCCTATGACAGGTGAAGTACACCGGAGTAGAGGACATCCCCTAGGAGACATTTAAGGAGGAGTTCCTGGATGCGTAATTTTTTTGCTTATGCCTGGTAGCGTATGCAACATTAGTTCCTCGAGTTGGTTCAAGGGAACATGAGTTTGGTGGACTACACTAAATTTCAGAGCTTGGAGCGCTATTGTCCGAACCTTTTTGTTGATGATAAGGCGAGGGCAGCAAAGTAGGTGCACAAATTGAAGGACAGTTTTTGGGTTTGTGTGATGACGAGCCGATCGATGACATTCAATGATGCGATCGAGTTTGTATCCATCTTGAATGAGGAATGAGAGGAGTTCAAGGGGGGATCACAGAAGAAGGGTGGCAATGAAAGCAGCAACAACGACAGTGCGAGGAAGAACCCACCTGCGGGCGACAAGGTATAAGGGGGTAAGGCGAAGAGGCAGAGGACTCAGCAGGGTCGACCTCAGCCTCGACAACAATAGGGGAAGGCTCTGTTTGTTTGCAGGCACTACAATAAGAGCCATCTCATTGGTCATTGCTCTCTCTTCAAGGGGGGGGTGTTATCAGTGTCAACAGCCAGGACACGTGGCACAATACTGTCCAAATAAGCTGGTGGCTCAGGGCAAAAAGCAACAGTAATAGCCATAGTAGCACCAGCAGAGACCTCAGCAGCATGCACAACAAAGGATGAATGGGAGAGTGTATGCTGCAATAACCATCAAGCAGGGTGATCAATCCAACCTAATCGAAGGTATATTCATAGTCGCTGACCATCTTGATCATGTTATGTTTGATTCAGGTGCTACCCATTCATTTATTTCATCTTCTTTTGTGGGTTTGCTCGACTTTGTTCCATCTAGCCTAAAGAAGACTCTCGACATTATGTCCCCTATGGGCATGTCTACTCATGGAAAGTACCTTTTTACAGTTTGAGTAGTCATTGAGGGGCATGAGTTATCTGTCGACCTAGTTATAATAGATATGACTTTCTACGACGTCATTCTGGGTCTAGACTGGTTGTCCAGACACAATGCCACCCTTCAGTCTTGGAGAAAAAAGGATTTGTTGGAGCGCTTTGACTTGTCTACAGTGGTGTTTTAGGCGACTAGGCCGGTGAGTGAGGTTATAAAACCCATAAAATTTTGATATTTTTACGAGAAATGATGGTGAATTTAAGGCTAAAATATTATTTGAAATTAAGGTGAGAATTAAACTGTAATTTGAGCATTAATTATGATTCAAAATAAATTTTAAGTTAAGAATTTATTCTGAATCAGGTTTTTGATTTGTAATCGTATTTAATCTGGATTTAAGTGGAACTTAATTAAAGTTTAATTTGAATTTCAATATTAGTCCAGATTTGAATTAAATGTGTATTTAAATTTGGAGTCTCATTGGATTTCGATTTCAATTTCTGGAGTTTATCGAATTTGAATTTCCATTTGATAATTTGAATTCAGATCAGATTTGGATTTGAATTCAAATTTAATAAATATGTCTCAAATATTATTATTAGATTTGAGTTTGATTCAAATCTAAATCAAGTCTTAATTGAATGTTAATTCAAGTTTGAATTATACAATAATTTGAATTTTCGTTGAAATTGAATTTGAAATTTAGAGGTAATACCTGTAATTCTTCAGGGTATTTTTATTAAATAAAATAATATTAATGATGAATTTTATGAGAAAAGTGTAAAAATGCAAATTAGCTTAAAAAAATTATAAAAAATATCTTATAAAAATTAAAGTTAATTCTAATTGATTTTAGTGAAATTTTCTACATTGTTATTTGAGCGCATGAGTTTAGTCATGCATGTATTCATTTGAGGTGATACGTAAAACTGATTCTGATTTGATCATGTTTGCATAAATGTGCATATCATACGCATGAAATTTCTGAAGTTATTTTGATGTTCATGTGCATGATTGAGTGTTTATGCGTGACATGGATCATTATACTGTGTGTTGCAAGCATCTGTTTGCATGCATATGCAAATTGGTTTAATGTATATTCATGTGGTGTGATTGAATGTGCATTGTGACATGTTTTGAAACAAGGTGTGTTGCATGTTCACTAAATTTTTACAAAGGATGCATAAATCACTTTGAGATGCTTTTGTGGTCAGATGTGAACCACTATGGTCGTGTGGGCCAGGAGCAGGTGTTGCTCCAATATTGTTGATTTTCATTTATGTATTGCAAAATTTATTTTTGAAAATTATTAGTTTTCCTAAATTAATTGTACAATTAAAATGTGGCGGGTCAGGGCCCAAAATTTGATTTTGCATGTGGATTTGCAAAACGGTTCTTGTGTAAAGAACCTGAATTTATTTAAAAAGGTAAAAGAGACCGAACAATGTAATTAATCTTTTTCTTGATGTCCCTATCACAGTGTGAGAATCTTGGATAACGGTTTTAGAGAAATTGTAAGGATACTAAAACCATACGGATTGTGCCCTTGAACCTGATATGGTGGTTTACCTCCCAGCTACGGTTTTAGGAATATTCAACAACTTTGCCTGAGAGTGGTATTGTTGATTCAACTGTAGTTATTGGTATACCAAAAAAATGGTGTCAATGGTTGATGATTTTCATTAATGTCCCGACATTAGGTGAGAATTCCTAATGTTCTGATAGAAGGTGATGATTCCTAATATCAATCGAGGAACAAATGTGAAACCGAATAATAAAATACAAATTGTATGTTAAGCTATAATTGAGAACCTAACTTGGACTTCGGGATTTGTTATACCCATTTTGAGTATCTGCGGGTTTAAGGAAAAGTAAAAACTAAAATTGTGTGCATTTAATAGGGACATGCATACAAAAGCAACTCTTATAAATAACATAATATGTTATTCATACATATGCATTGAATCATGTATCTTTATTGTTTTGCATTAGTTCATTCATTCATGCTTATTCTGTTTTGCATAATACTTGTTTAAATGCTTGAATGGTAGGTTGATTATGGAAATTGTTTTTGTGATATTCCTTTAAAATTATACATGAATTTAGTTTATGCTATTTTCTTTTTGTTTAAATTTTTAGAGGGATTGATACAAATGATTTTGATTCTTACATATTTTCAAAATTGTTTTATAGGACCGCACACACAGTGATGGGATGACGTGCTATATGTAGACTGCGAGCTTTGCGTGACATGTTCTGGGTTTTTGACAGAGTGGCTCCTTGACATAGACAATTTTTTATTGTAGCTTACTTAATATTTATATTATTTATTAATTAATAGTTGATTATTTGTTCATTGATTCAATGCACTATCTATTATGGTTTGGTATATATTAAATCTATGAGACCCCGAATCATTGGGTTTTGTTTCCGTAATTGTTTATATTTTTTCTACTTTTTATGAGGATAAGTTGGAGTTGTTACAAAGTTGATATCAGAGTCAAACCAAAAAACTATGTATTGAACTATTTTTGGGATGCCAAACTATCTTTGTATAAGACAGAGTTGGTTATTGAGTCTTGTTAGATCTGTCAGAACTATTACTAGAAAGTCATGACTCATACTCTAGAAATAGTCTACACCACTGGTACGAGCTAGTTTATATATTTGTCCTTACTATTATGAAACTGCTAAATTTCTATGTTGTTGATCGTATGAATAATTTAATTTAATTTTATATTTGTGAATTAAAATTTTGATGTATTTGTATGACTGATTTTTGTTGTAGATCAATTCTAAGGGGGTAGGGTTGATCAAGGTATAAATTTTCTAATAACTCTTCATGTTATAGATGTATACCCATGCCCACGCTTTGTCTTTTATCGCTTGAGCTGACTGGCAAGAGCAGAGGGACTTTCTCATGAATGCCCTCAACACCCTGACATCGACAATGACTATGCACATCCATGCACAGGTGGCGCAACAGACGACGTGTGTCTACCCCATCGAGGTTACTCTGAACCCCGATGCAGTGACGTTTGAAAAGTTTCCAAGGTTGGATTCGCCAACCGTCTCAGGGGAGGCTGACCTAGTGACAACTGAAAGTTGGATCGAGGAGATAGAGAGAGCTTTCTGCATCCTGCCTATTCCCGAGGATAAACAACATGATTTTGGCACGTACCAGCTGAAGGGCGATGCCAAAAAGTGGTGGAACACCCTATGACAGGTGAAGTACACCGGAGTAGAGGACATCCCCTAGGAGACATTTAAGGAGGAGTTCCTGGATGCGTAATTTTTTTGCTTATGCCTGGTAGCGTATGCAACATTAGTTCCTCGAGTTGGTTCAAGGGAACATGAGTTTGGTGGACTACACTAAATTTCAGAGCTTGGAGCGCTATTGTCCGAACCTTTTTGTTGATGATAAGGCGAGGGCAGCAAAGTAGGTGCACAAATTGAAGGACAGTTTTTGGGTTTGTGTGATGACGAGCCGATCGATGACATTCAATGATGCGATCGAGTTTGTATCCATCTTGAATGAGGAATGAGAGGAGTTCAAGGGGGGATCACAGAAGAAGGGTGGCAATGAAAGCAGCAACAACGACAGTGCGAGGAAGAACCCACCTGCGGGCGACAAGGTATAAGGGGGTAAGGCGAAGAGGCAGAGGACTCAGCAGGGTCGACCTCAGCCTCGACAACAATAGGGGAAGGCTCTGTTTGTTTGCAGGCACTACAATAAGAGCCATCTCATTGGTCATTGCTCTCTCTTCAAGGGGGGGGTGTTATCAGTGTCAACAGCCAGGACACGTGGCACAATACTGTCCAAATAAGCTGGTGGCTCAGGGCAAAAAGCAACAGTAATAGCCATAGTAGCACCAGCAGAGACCTCAGCAGCATGCACAACAAAGGATGAATGGGAGAGTGTATGCTGCAATAACCATCAAGCAGGGTGATCAATCCAACCTAATCGAAGGTATATTCATAGTCGCTGACCATCTTGATCATGTTATGTTTGATTCAGGTGCTACCCATTCATTTATTTCATCTTCTTTTGTGGGTTTGCTCGACTTTGTTCCATCTAGCCTAAAGAAGACTCTCGACATTATGTCCCCTATGGGCATGTCTACTCATGGAAAGTACCTTTTTACAGTTTGAGTAGTCATTGAGGGGCATGAGTTATCTGTCGACCTAGTTATAATAGATATGACTTTCTACGACGTCATTCTGGGTCTAGACTGGTTGTCCAGACACAATGCCACCCTTCAGTCTTGGAGAAAAAAGGATTTGTTGGAGCGCTTTGACTTGTCTACAGTGGTGTTTTAGGCGACTAGGCCGGTGAGTGAGGTTATAAAACCCATAAAATTTTGATATTTTTACGAGAAATGATGGTGAATTTAAGGCTAAAATATTATTTGAAATTAAGGTGAGAATTAAACTGTAATTTGAGCATTAATTATGATTCAAAATAAATTTTAAGTTAAGAATTTATTCTGAATCAGGTTTTTGATTTGTAATCGTATTTAATCTGGATTTAAGTGGAACTTAATTAAAGTTTAATTTGAATTTCAATATTAGTCCAGATTTGAATTAAATGTGTATTTAAATTTGGAGTCTCATTGGATTTCGATTTCAATTTCTGGAGTTTATCGAATTTGAATTTCCATTTGATAATTTGAATTCAGATCAGATTTGGATTTGAATTTGAATTCAAATTTAATAAATATGTCTCAAATATTATTATTAGATTTGAGTTTGATTCAAATCTAAATCAAGTCTTAATTGAATGTTAATTCAAGTTTGAATTATACAATAATTTGAATTTTCGTTGAAATTGAATTTGAAATTTAGAGGTAATACCTGTAATTCTTCAGGGTATTTTTATTAAATAAAATAATATTAATGATGAATTTTATGAGAAAAGTGTAAAAATGCAAATTAGCTTAAAAAAATTATAAAAAATATCTTATAAAAATTAAAGTTAATTCTAATTGATTTTAGTGAAATTTTCTACATTGTTATTTGAGCGCATGAGTTTAGTCATGCATGTATTCATTTGAGGTGATACGTAAAACTGATTCTGATTTGATCATGTTTGCATAAATGTGCATATCATACGCATGAAATTTCTGAAGTTATTTTGATGTTCATGTGCATGATTGAGTGTTTATGCGTGACATGGATCATTATACTGTGTGTTGCAAGCATCTGTTTGCATGCATATGCAAATTGGTTTAATGTATATTCATGTGGTGTGATTGAATGTGCATTGTGACATGTTTTGAAACAAGGTGTGTTGCATGTTCACTAAATTTTTACAAAGGATGCATAAATCACTTTGAGATGCTTTTGTGGTCAGATGTGAACCACTATGGTCGTGTGGGCCAGGAGCAGGTGTTGCTCCAATATTGTTGATTTTCATTTATGTATTGCAAAATTTATTTTTGAAAATTATTAGTTTTCCTAAATTAATTGTACAATTAAAATGTGGCGGGTCAGGGCCCAAAATTTGATTTTGCATGTGGATTTGCAAAACGGTTCTTGTGTAAAGAACCTGAATTTATTTAAAAAGGTAAAAGAGACCGAACAATGTAATTAATCTTTTTCTTGATGTCCCTATCACAGTGTGAGAATCTTGGATAACGGTTTTAGAGAAATTGTAAGGATACTAAAACCATACGGATTGTGCCCTTGAACCTGATATGGTGGTTTACCTCCCAGCTACGGTTTTAGGAATATTCAACAACTTTGCCTGAGAGTGGTATTGTTGATTCAACTGTAGTTATTGGTATACCAAAAAAATGGTGTCAATGGTTGATGATTTTCATTAATGTCCCGACATTAGGTGAGAATTCCTAATGTTCTGATAGAAGGTGATGATTCCTAATATCAATCGAGGAACAAATGTGAAACCGAATAATAAAATACAAATTGTATGTTAAGCTATAATTGAGAACCTAACTTGGACTTCGGGATTTGTTATACCCATTTTGAGTATCTGCGGGTTTAAGGAAAAGTAAAAACTAAAATTGTGTGCATTTAATAGGGACATGCATACAAAAGCAACTCTTATAAATAACATAATATGTTATTCATACATATGCATTGAATCATGTATCTTTATTGTTTTGCATTAGTTCATTCATTCATGCTTATTCTGTTTTGCATAATACTTGTTTAAATGCTTGAATGGTAGGTTGATTATGGAAATTGTTTTTGTGATATTCCTTTAAAATTATACATGAATTTAGTTTATGCTATTTTCTTTTTGTTTAAATTTTTAGAGGGATTGATACAAATGATTTTGATTCTTACATATTTTCAAAATTGTTTTATAGGACCGCACACACAGTGATGGGATGACGTGCTATATGTAGACTGCGAGCTTTGCGTGACATGTTCTGGGTTTTTGACAGAGTGGCTCCTTGACATAGACAATTTTTTATTGTAGCTTACTTAATATTTATATTATTTATTAATTAATAGTTGATTATTTGTTCATTGATTCAATGCACTATCTATTATGGTTTGGTATATATTAAATCTATGAGACCCCGAATCATTGGGTTTTGTTTCCGTAATTGTTTATATTTTTTCTACTTTTTATGAGGATAAGTTGGAGTTGTTACAAAGTTGATATCAGAGTCAAACCAAAAAACTATGTATTGAACTATTTTTGGGATGCCAAACTATCTTTGTATAAGACAGAGTTGGTTATTGAGTCTTGTTAGATCTGTCAGAACTATTACTAGAAAGTCATGACTCATACTCTAGAAATAGTCTACACCACTGGTACGAGCTAGTTTATATATTTGTCCTTACTATTATGAAACTGCTAAATTTCTATGTTGTTGATCGTATGAATAATTTAATTTAATTTTATATTTGTGAATTAAAATTTTGATGTATTTGTATGACTGATTTTTGTTGTAGATCAATTCTAAGGGGGTAGGGTTGATCAAGGTATAAATTTTCTAATAACTCTTCATGTTATAGATGTATACCCATGCCCACGCTTTGTCTTTTATCGCTTGAGCTGACTGGCAAGAGCAGAGGGACTTTCTCATGAATGCCCTCAACACCCTGACATCGACAATGACTATGCACATCCATGCACAGGTGGCGCAACAGACGACGTGTGTCTACCCCATCGAGGTTACTCTGAACCCCGATGCAGTGACGTTTGAAAAGTTTCCAAGGTTGGATTCGCCAACCGTCTCAGGGGAGGCTGACCTAGTGACAACTGAAAGTTGGATCGAGGAGATAGAGAGAGCTTTCTGCATCCTGCCTATTCCCGAGGATAAACAACATGATTTTGGCACGTACCAGCTGAAGGGCGATGCCAAAAAGTGGTGGAACACCCTATGACAGGTGAAGTACACCGGAGTAGAGGACATCCCCTAGGAGACATTTAAGGAGGAGTTCCTGGATGCGTAATTTTTTTGCTTATGCCTGGTAGCGTATGCAACATTAGTTCCTCGAGTTGGTTCAAGGGAACATGAGTTTGGTGGACTACACTAAATTTCAGAGCTTGGAGCGCTATTGTCCGAACCTTTTTGTTGATGATAAGGCGAGGGCAGCAAAGTAGGTGCACAAATTGAAGGACAGTTTTTGGGTTTGTGTGATGACGAGCCGATCGATGACATTCAATGATGCGATCGAGTTTGTATCCATCTTGAATGAGGAATGAGAGGAGTTCAAGGGGGGATCACAGAAGAAGGGTGGCAATGAAAGCAGCAACAACGACAGTGCGAGGAAGAACCCACCTGCGGGCGACAAGGTATAAGGGGGTAAGGCGAAGAGGCAGAGGACTCAGCAGGGTCGACCTCAGCCTCGACAACAATAGGGGAAGGCTCTGTTTGTTTGCAGGCACTACAATAAGAGCCATCTCATTGGTCATTGCTCTCTCTTCAAGGGGGGGGTGTTATCAGTGTCAACAGCCAGGACACGTGGCACAATACTGTCCAAATAAGCTGGTGGCTCAGGGCAAAAAGCAACAGTAATAGCCATAGTAGCACCAGCAGAGACCTCAGCAGCATGCACAACAAAGGATGAATGGGAGAGTGTATGCTGCAATAACCATCAAGCAGGGTGATCAATCCAACCTAATCGAAGGTATATTCATAGTCGCTGACCATCTTGATCATGTTATGTTTGATTCAGGTGCTACCCATTCATTTATTTCATCTTCTTTTGTGGGTTTGCTCGACTTTGTTCCATCTAGCCTAAAGAAGACTCTCGACATTATGTCCCCTATGGGCATGTCTACTCATGGAAAGTACCTTTTTACAGTTTGAGTAGTCATTGAGGGGCATGAGTTATCTGTCGACCTAGTTATAATAGATATGACTTTCTACGACGTCATTCTGGGTCTAGACTGGTTGTCCAGACACAATGCCACCCTTCAGTCTTGGAGAAAAAAGGATTTGTTGGAGCGCTTTGACTTGTCTACAGTGGTGTTTTAGGCGACTAGGCCGGTGAGTGAGGTTATAAAACCCATAAAATTTTGATATTTTTACGAGAAATGATGGTGAATTTAAGGCTAAAATATTATTTGAAATTAAGGTGAGAATTAAACTGTAATTTGAGCATTAATTATGATTCAAAATAAATTTTAAGTTAAGAATTTATTCTGAATCAGGTTTTTGATTTGTAATCGTATTTAATCTGGATTTAAGTGGAACTTAATTAAAGTTTAATTTGAATTTCAATATTAGTCCAGATTTGAATTAAATGTGTATTTAAATTTGGAGTCTCATTGGATTTCGATTTCAATTTCTGGAGTTTATCGAATTTGAATTTCCATTTGATAATTTGAATTCAGATCAGATTTGGATTTGAATTTGAATTCAAATTTAATAAATATGTCTCAAATATTATTATTAGATTTGAGTTTGATTCAAATCTAAATCAAGTCTTAATTGAATGTTAATTCAAGTTTGAATTATACAATAATTTGAATTTTCGTTGAAATTGAATTTGAAATTTAGAGGTAATACCTGTAATTCTTCAGGGTATTTTTATTAAATAAAATAATATTAATGATGAATTTTATGAGAAAAGTGTAAAAATGCAAATTAGCTTAAAAAAATTATAAAAAATATCTTATAAAAATTAAAGTTAATTCTAATTGATTTTAGTGAATTTTGCATTCATAATCAAATTTATAAAAAAGATGAAATTTAATAAAATAATTGGTAAATTTTATCAAAATAAAGTCGAATAGGATTTCATATGAATTTATGATAATTTGATATGTATGTAATGTAAATTCAATAAATTTGAATATAGTTTCATGAGTTTGAAATCCAATTTACAAAAAAAAAAAATTATTCAAAACAATAATGGGTCATGTCGACCCTATTAAATATCGTTTTCGAAATGCATTTTTTGAGAAAATAGCATTTGTAAGAATTTAATGTGCATTTGAAAATAATTTAGTTTGTATTTGGAGTCATTCCATTTAAATCTAAATTCTAGTTTTGAAAGAATTAAAATCTCAAATACTAAATTAAATTAATTAGAAAAATAATTAAATGGAATGAAAAATGTAATTAAATTGTTTTTAATAAGAGGGTAGAGGTCCATAGGTGAGCCATCCCATCCTATGTGGCACATCCTTGTTAACTTAAACAAAAAAAAGTCAAATTCAAGCTTTAAATTGAAAGGATTTTGAAGGTTACTAAAAATTAAAACTTATAAGACACAGTCAACACTTGCTATTTACATAAGGGAAGGCCTCCCAAGGGGTGGATGTCCAATCCTAGATTCTTCTAGGATGGGGCTGGAATATTTAGGTGGAGAGAAAGAAGGATTGGGAAAAGGAAAGAAAGAAAAAAAAAATTAAAAAAAAATTAAAAAAATTAAAAAAATTTAAAAAAAAATTTAAAAAAAATTAAAAAAATTAGAAGCTTGACAAGTCAAACTTGCTTGCCAAGCAAGCAAATTTGACAACTTGTAGTATGGAAAGGTTTCAACCCCCATGGGGGTGTCAATCAAACATATTAAACTCTAATATACAAAGTATATCTACAATATATAGTATGGTATTGACCTAAAGCTAATAGGTATAAAAAAAAGTAGATAGACAAAGTCAAACTTGCTTGCCAAGCAAGTAAGATTGATATTTAACAATATGGAAAGGTTGAAACTCCATATGGGGGTGTCGACCAACCCATATTGATATAAGTTATATAATATACAATATATACTCTACATTATACATAGTATATGAAATATTGTTAACATAAGTCATTAGATAAAAATAAATAAATACAAGGTAAATAAAAAAAAAGAGAAAAGGAAACTTAGGAAGCTAAAATAAAGGAAGGCTAGGAGGAGCTAGATCAAGGACTGAGATTAGCCCCAGCCTTGATCTAGTCCCCATAGTCCATAAAAAGGGAAGAGGGGCTCACCCCTTATTTGATTCCCCTTGATTTTTTTTCTCTAAATCTCTCTATTCCCCTTCTTCCTTCTCTCTTTTCCTTCGTTCCCTTTGTGAAAATCTCTATAAAAAGAGATTTTGTGTATAAACACAATGCTAAAAACATGAAGTGTGCATAAAGGCACAAAGGAGAACTCTCTCACAAGTGCACAAAAGGCACAGATACACATGCACAAAGGCATAAAAAATATCAACTTCAATATATTGGGTCCCAAAAGGGGCTTTACAAAGCATGAAAAAATCTAAAGGGGATCACCCCTATTTATAAGTATTGGAGGCATGGGAGGGTTTCAATACATACGTTGGAGCCCCTCCAACAGTTAGAAATGAAACCGTTGGAGGGGGCTCCAACATGTGTATTGGGTGCCCCCCTTATGTCACATCAAACAAAAAGTAAAAAAAAAAAGGTAAAAAAAAAAGGTACAAACATATTCTCAAGTGAGAATGTGTAAAAATACATGAATTTACATAAATACCCTTATCAGGTTTGATATATATATAAGAGAATACATTTTAACACCTCCCCTTAAACTTAGGGTGTCACAACCAAAAGTTTGACAAGAAGGAAGTTAAATCTTGGAGAGCACAACGCCTTGGTGAAGAAGTATGTCAGTTGATATTTTGATGTAACATACTAAAGGTCAATGGTTCTTCTTAAATATTCTTCACGAATATAGTGGCAGTTCATCTCGATATGCTTCGTGCGCTCATGAAATGTATAATTTTTGACAATGTAGATTGCACTTTTATTATCACAACATAATTTTGTAGGCCCCAAAATTTTAATATTCATATCTTCCAACAAGCTGCGAATCCAAACAATCTCCATGGTGGTAGATGCCATGACTCTATACTTAGCTTCGGTGGATGAAAGCGATACTTTCTGTTGCTTCTTACATCTCCAAGAAATTAATGATTCTCTTAGAAAAATACAAAAACCAGTGGTGGAGTGACAGTTATTTGGGTTATCTCTCAAATCAGAGTCAATATAAGCAATTAAATTCAATTTAGAAGAAGATGATAGAAATACCCCCTTGTTTACTGTACCCTTTATGTATCTGATGATGCAGAGAATGACGCTCATATGAACTGTAATAGGTGCATATTGAAATTGAATAGCAACATGTACTGCATGAGAAATATAAGGCCTCATAATGCTGAGATACGTCAAAGATCCGACCAGTTGTCAGTAAGGTATGAGATCTTTTAGGAGAATCCCATCATCAATCTTTATCTTCGAACCTACTATTTTAGGAGTTTCACAGACCTTGTCATCTGTGATTCCTGATCTGTCAAGAATCTCACAAGCAAGTTTAGTTTGGGACAAAAAATAGCCTCTATGAGAATAAGCAACCTCAATTCCCAAAAAATATGTCAGAAATCCTAAGTCTGACATTTCAAATTTTAAAGCCAAGATAGATTTAATTCACTTGATTCCTTTGGTATCATCATCCGTTATTAACATATCATCAACATATAACAGTAATATAACAATCCCTGCATCAGATTTCTTAATAAACAATGTAGTGTCAGTATAACATGAAATGAAACCATTTTTAGTCATTACAATATTAAACCTATTGTGCCAAGCTTTGGAAGCTTGTTTCAAGCCATAAAGAGCTTTACGAAGACGAAAAACTTTATTTTTAGGAATTTTCATATCAGGTGGAGCATTCATGTAGACTTTTTTATTAAGATCACCATTTAAAAAGGCATTTTTTATATCCATTTGGTAAATATTTTATTTTTTAATGAAAGCAATGGTTATGAGACATCTGACAGTAACTATATGAGCTACTGAAGCAAATGTCTCCTCATAGTCAATCCCGTATTCTTGACTATACCCTTTAGCTATTAGATGAGCTTTATACCTCTCAAGAGATCCATCACTCTTGGTTTTGACTTTGAACACCCATCGGCATCCTATAGTTTTCTTTTCATTGGGAAGCGTTTGAAATTCCCAAGTGTTGGCTTTTCTAAGCGCTTTGAGTTCACTCTCCATGGCTTCTCTCCATTCAATACATCGTTTGGCATCTTAAAAAAAAATGGTTCAAAATATAAGTGAATGACACTTAAGCAGGCCTGATATTTAGGAGAGAAAGAATCAAAGGATACGAATTTAGAGGGAGTTCTTCTAGTTTTTTCGGTTCTTCTAGGGTTTGAATCATGTGTGGAGATAGATTCTCTAGGTTTACTATATTGCTTAATAGCACTTCTAAAGGTGTGTCTATCTCTATGAGTATAGGTAATAGGGTCTCTAGTTATATTTTCTTCTTGAGATGTAGTAGGGTTAGAGTTATTATTGATTTCAACCACTTCATTGTCACTGTTATAGGTTGATTCATCATCACTAGAGATATCATCATCTTTAGATAATAGATCAAAAAGAAAGGAATAGTCACCATTTCCTAAATGAGATTCATTCTTTTCAAAACCACTATCATTTTTCAAAAATGTTATATTTCTTGAGACATATAACTTATCATTCTTAGTATCATAACATCGAAACCCTTTTTGGATTTCACAATAGCTAAGAAAAATACAAGGAATGACTTTAGCTGAGAGTTTATCATTTTTATTTGTAAGGACAAAGCACTTACAACAAAAAACTCTCAATCTATTATAATTGGGTTCTTTTCCATATAGAGTTTTAAAAGGAGAGATTTTATCTAAATTTTTGGATGGAAGACGATTAATAAGATAAATGGAAGCAAGAGCTGCCTCGGCTCAAAAACGTTTTGGAATACTTTGACAAATAAGAAGAGTTCTAGTGGTTTCAATGATATGCCTATGCTTCCTCTCGGCCAAATCATTTTATTGTGGAGTCTTAGGACATGATTTTTGATGGACAATACCATAGTCTTCAAGATATTTCTTAAATTCATTAGATAGATATTCACCTCCGAAATTGTTCCTAAATATCTTTAAATTACTATTAAATTGATTTTTGATTATCATATGAAATGATTTAAAACATGCAAAGACTTCATATTTATGTTTAAGAAAATATATCCAACAATATCGTGAAAAGTCATCCACAAAAATCATATAATAGGTAAAACCTCCGTTGGATATAACGGGTGCCGGTCCCCAGACATCCGAATGAATAATTTCAAAAGGTTTAGTGGTAAACATAGATCTTTGTTCAAAATGCACACTTCTCATTTTTCCAAGAATGCAATCATTACAAGAGAAAGTACTTTTACAACAAAATTTAGCAAAGTCTAAATAAGATAACTTGGCGATATTGGGATTGGGATGACCAAGTCTTTTGTGCCAAACATTTATGTCTTTATGTTGGGCCATATTACAAAAGGGGGTTTTAAAAATTTGAAGAGAGTTCACATAGTATAAGTCTCCCTTCCTAGAGCCTTCCCCAATCAACCTCCTATACCGGTGATCCTGTATTAAACATTTATTAGATGAGAATTGAATGTTACATCCAAGATCCGAGAGTTGAGAGACAAAAAGTAAGTTTAAACTCAATTTTGGTATAAATCTAATTTTAGGAGTAAAGAAGTTTTGGGTTTTAAAATCAATTCTCTTAATTTCAAAAGAAGTGCCATCCGCGGTTGAAACAAAAGATGGTGACGAACTTTCAAAATATTTGGAAAGAAAGGAAATATTTGGAGACATAAAATGAAGCATCAGAATCTAAAAGTCAAGAAGTTTTACTTAGAAGAGAAGGAGTAGACATGACGGTACCAAAAATGACTCCCTTAAGAAGAGGTTGAAGAGCTTCCATAATTTGATTTAGAGATAGAGCTCCATTTGAAGATTTCTCTTTTTGTGGTTAAGATGTGGTAGCTATTGCTAGTAATTTCTTTCACTTAGGACAAACCGGTTTGATATGACCTGACTCTTTGCAAAAGTGACACACAATTTTGCTATAGTCCCTTCTTCTGCCTTGACGACCTTGATTTTGGATTTTAAAATAAGGAGGTTTATATGTCCTCAAGTTGTTCCCAGGCCTAGAAACGACATTAGCTCCATCACACTCATCTTGATTTATGGGCATTTCAAGAACACTTGGATTTTGCTTGCTAATGCCCATACGAGTTTCCTCTCCACTCAATTTGGTAATAACGTCTTCAAGAGAGGGAAAGGTGAAGGAGGATAGGAGAGAAAATCTAATTTGCTCAAACTCGGGCCTTAACCCATTCAAAAAGTTGAAAAATTGATCTTCTTCAAGTTGTTGATGATGAAGCTCTATGGCTTTTTTACTCCACTTGGGTTCTAGCATAGCAAGCTCATCCCAAATGGAAGAGAGTTCGGTAAAATATTCTCTTATAGTCATCTCTCCTTGAAGAAGAGTTAGCGCCTACTTTTGGAGGTAATGCTTATGAAACAAGTATCTAGAAGTGTACATCTTCTCAAGATATTCCCACGCTTGAAAATCCTTTTTAAACTTTATAATATTAGCGTTGATTCTAGTTTCAACGGAGGAGAAGATCCACGATAAAATCTTGAAGTTCTTCATTTTTCACTCCTCATGTTTTTTGCTATATTCTTTAAGAGCTTTAGTTCTTTCATCTCCCTCAAGAATTTTGATTTCCCCTCTTTCAACCAAAGTAATTTTAGGCTCTGGTTCCGAAATCGAGCCTTGAACATATCCCCAAAGGCCTTTTCCTTTAATATGGGCTTCCATATTTCTGGCCCACACGTGATAATTGGAGCCATTGAGCTTAAAGCCAAGAGAGAAATGAGAGTCTTTTTTACCGATTAGAGAGAGAAGATGAGAGAAAAGAAGACGTACCATAATGAGATTTTAAATCTTACTTGTAGTAATCTTCTAAAATATTGGATAAAGAGAAGTCTTCACGCCAATCACAAGAAAGTTGAAGGCATGCTTTTTGAGGTACTCGATATTGTGAAGAACCGCAAGATTTTTTTTTCCAAGCAATCTCGCTCTGATACCATGTGAAAATCTCTATAAAAAGAGATTTTGTGTATAAACATAATGCTAGAAACACGAAGTGTGCACAAAGGCACAAAGGAGAACTCTCACAAATGCATAAAGACACGGATACACATGCACAAAGGCATAAAAAATATCAACTTCAATATATTGGGTCCCAAAAGGGGCTTTACAAAGCATGAAAAAATCTAAAGGGGATCACCCCTATTTATAAGTATTGGAGGCATGGAGGGCTCCAATACATACGTTGGAGCCCCTCCAACGGTTAGAAATGTAACCGTTGGAGGGGGATCCAACATGTGTATTGGGTGCCCCCCTCATGTCACATCAAACAAAAAGTAAAAAATAAAAAGGTAAAAAGAAAAAATACAAAAAGAAATGAAAAATAAAAAAGGTACAAACATATTCTCAAGTGAGAATATGCGTAAAATACATGAATTTACATAAATACCCTTATCGATATATATATATATATATATATATATATATATATATATATATATATATATATATATATATATATATGTATATATAAGCGAATACATTTTAACACCCTTGTGGTTTTCTTCTTCTCCAATTGAGAGGGTGAGCCTACATACGTGTTGGAGAGTCAAGTTTGGTCTTGATGCGGCCACTATATATAGCAGATGATTGGTTCGCTTGTGAAGTTCATTTTTACAACCAAACAAAGTGTTTTCGTAAAAGAGGTAAGGGGTTCTATTCTCTACACATAAATCAAAATTCATAGGCACAAGTTCTTTCAATTTTTATAAGTACAAACCATGTATCATGCCTCCCATACATGGGATTGGTATAGGGTTTGTCGAAAAATATAATAGAGAGGGTTTTCGAAGGAAAATCCCTCTCAAAATTCGTTTTTATGAAAATCGAGTTTTTAGAATTTGATTCAAGCTATTATTAAAAAGGAATTTAGTGTAAAAACAAAATTTGATTTAATTAAGGGGGTTGATTCTGATTTCCCCTAGAAGAAATTGGTTCTAAACCTAATGGTTAAACTACTGAAATTAAAAAAAAATGAACCAAAACAAGGCAACACATGCTATTGGTTTTGTCAGAAATAAAAATCATAATTTCTTAGGAATTTATGTAATGTTTATTTGTTTTTTGAAAAAATTGAGTTAGGCATCATAGTCTAATATTCATGTACATGTACTGTGGTGCTTAACATGCTTTTCATTATTTTTTCCATAAAAAAATGTGTTGTCGTGTGTTTTATTGCAAAAATACAGAAACTATTTATGAGGAAATAGGGTTCAGAGAGACAGATTGGTTTTCTGGCCTAATAGCTGCAAAAATGGGATTTGTCGATAGTAGATTATTTAAAATTAATGTGGTGTTGTTTTTGAAGTAGTATTTAATATGTTCATATGATATTTTTTGCAAATATGAATTTGGGTGGCCTGTTTTGGCCCACCCGAAGGCATATCTCCCGTTAATACATATTTTCAACCTGACACCCGACCGATAAATCATTCATATTTTCTTTGTCAGAATGAGTTTTTATGAATGATTTATTGTGTTGAAAAGCTAACAATATTTCACAGCTTCTGTGAAAGTTTGAGCTCTGTTCTCAAATTGAGCGTCGAACCGTGATAGTCAGAAAAAAAAATATAGGCGTGCACTAAACCAGTCGTATCTTTCTCGTCCAGAGGAATTTGTATAAACGGTTTATGGCATCAGAAAGTTGACAAAATTATCTACAAATTGTGAAAATTTTAGCTCTGTCCAATAATTGTAAAATTTTCTGTAACCTCTATAATAGTCGGACATAATTGAGTCTTTACAAGTTTTAAACCGGTCTAAGACCCGGTTAGCGTATGCTTATGAATTCTATGTGTTTCGTGTGTACTTTTGCGAATAAACTTTGTACTGAATATGGACTATTAAAAATTAGTTTCTGCAGGAAACTAAGTGCCAATTATGTGGCATGAATTGAATAATATGCTAATGCACTAACTAATCAAAACTTAAATTCTACTGAAAGGAGGAGACAATTCATGAATTTAAATCTAATCTAAAACAAAGAATTAAATAAAATAATTAAGAAATAAAATAACAACTATTTAACTAGCTATGCAACCATTACACTAACCAATCTAAGCATTAATCAATAAATTCTAAATGAACTAATTTACTTAACTAAGATAAATACATTGACTAAACAAAATTAAACATGACTGACTAAGCATGAAAGGAATGTAAATGGCATAAAGTAAAATCTAACTACAATAAGAAAAATGAAATGATACTTAAACACCCTCAAGCTATGCTACAAGACTAGTCCTAATTAACCAACTAATTAAATATTAAAACATGTAACTACTAACTAGCATTAAACAATAACTTAAATTAAATTAAAACAAGAAAATGAACTAACCTAATCTACTTAATCTAAATTATGCTAATGTTAACTTGAATTTAAAAGTTGATTTTAAAACTAAACTAACTTACTTAAAACTAAATTAAGTTGACTAAACCTAATTAGGGCACAAGGGGCGATTTTGAATTTGATTCAAGATTGGATGCTCATGCCCCCCCTAGTGGATCCCACTAAGTACTAATTACTAAAAAAACAAAAGATCAATTTGAACTAATAATTAATAGAAACAATTAGATACATTACTAAAATTAAGCCAAAGAATAAGAAAGGCAAGGTTGAAAGTCTTTACCTATACTAAAGACCTCCTAAATGAGTTACCAAAATAAAATTTGCTTTAATTACAAACAAAGAAATAAAAATCTAGAAATTAACCTAAGCATTCAAAATAAGAAAGCAAATAAAACTTCAAGAAAGAAATGACTAGACTTGCCTAAATTGACACTCTACACAATTTTGAAAATCCTAACTCAAAGTCAATTGTTACTAAAAATGAAATGCAAAAATACCCTAATTACCAATTTAAGCCTACCCAAATTAATACTTACCAAAAGCAAAACAATGGAATGAAATTGGAAATTCAACCTAAGAATTTAAAATAAAGTAAATCCCTTAAGACTAGAAGAAGGAAATCAACTAACTTACCTAAATTATTGCACCATACGATTTTGACTAACCTAATCCCTAGACCCTAATTAAACCAAGTAAGTAAAGCTGGAAATTATTCTAAACATTTCAAATTCAGAATCTAACCTAAGCCATAAACATGGAAATCAAATTAAAACTTAAGAAGATACCACTTACGTGCTTGAATTACACTAGTCAATTTCTATAAAAGACAACCCCTACTTACTAATTTCAGCCTAACAAAACTTAATACTTACCAGAATTAAAACAAGGAATTACAATGTAATAACTAACCTAAAATTCAAAATAGAAATTTAGCTAAGGCTGGATAGAGCAATCAAATGAACTACCTAAGCTACACAGTCCACGATTTTGAAATAAAACCCTAAGCAAAAGTCAAAGCCTACTAACAAAACAATATGCTAGCCTAAATAATGATTACCTGACTAAAATACAATACCTTACATCTAGTTAACCTAACCTAACCGAATTTGATCAATTAAAATTTAATAACACAATAAAAAATGTAAGACAAGTTTACTAGATTGATTTGAAAATATCGGCTATATACTACCTACTAGCTATAGTTAATCTAATATAAAAAAAAAATCATATAAAAAATGACCTAATTTCTTAACATTAACCTACTGTTAAACTACTGTCAAAACATAATTAAAAATGTTAAAAATTAATTTAAAAATCGACTATGGACTTAGCACTAACTTAACTGAATTACTAACCCTAACCCTAATTATCAACACTAACTGATTAACCATATTCTAAACTAATTAACCCGATTGCTAATATTAACGGTCGGATCTAGATGCAGCTAGATCATGACCAGACTGTTAAACACAATTGTACAAACCTAAATTAATTAATTGAAAACAAAAAAAAAATTGAAAACAGCGTATGTACACGATTCAACCGATTGCATTTGAAAGAGCAAAATCGGGTGCTTTAATCAGTTGAATCTAAGGTGCAAGCCCAAGATCGATTCTTCTGCATGCAAGAATTCGATCAAAAGAATATTTTATGTTGTAAAGAAAATGGAATTGGACTGACGAAAATAAAATAAAAATTGACTCACGACTAGACCAAGACACGACCTGACACACTTGACACTATAAGAAAAGGGAGAGAAAGACTTACCTCTTGGCTCGTCCGATGAATTAAGGGAGAACAAGAATGGTCAATGGAGTTGGAGAGCACGCCCAACACGTCTTGGATGGTCTGCAGTTTATTTTCAAGTGCTGCAACTTTCAGGGAACCATGTTGCGAAGAGGAAGGTTGGTGTTAGAAGCATAGAATGAGGCATCGTTGAAGAGGGTTCACAGCCAAGCCTCGGTGATGGTAGACGGCAACCCGAATTTGAGTATAAAAGCTCTCCTGACAGATCAGCAACACCTGCAAAATAGACCATAGCAACACATAAGAAAAACACAAAACAAAGTGGATGAAAGATAGGGAGGAGGGAGAAGGGAAAGAAGATGAGAAGAAAAAATAAAAGGGTGAAGGGGTGAGAGAGTGGAAGGGGGAGAGAGAAATGGACTACAAAGGGGGGGGGGACATTTTTTCCAAACTTTCAAAAATGTTGAACCCTACTTTTTGCAAATATTTAAACCTCTAAAGTCTTTCCTAATTCTAAAAACTACCTAAAAGCTAAATTAATTCTAGCTAAAAGTTAATATTAGTTACTAATTATAATTAATTACCTAAATGCATTATAAAGATGAGGTTTTCGGTAAAAGCTCATGGAATACACTTTAAATCAATGGGTTTATGGATATTTAGGGTTTGGATCTAGTTTCTGATCCAATCCTTCAACTTTGGATCAGGTCTGGATCCAATCTACCTTAACATTCACTCCAATTACCCTGAAAATGCTTTAATTGCTTCATTTTAGCTCGAATTTGAGTGAAATTTGAACCATGGCTTCTTTGTACATAAACATACAAATACATGGGTTTTTATCCTTCAAAATACATAAAAATGCATGAATAATGTATGAAAATGATGTGCATTTCATACATCATCAAATACCCCCATGCTTGAATATTTGCTAGTCCCGAGCAAACTAAAACTAAACTACCTAAGCTACAAAACTAGAAAATAAACAATTATGCAAATAAAAGCAAATAATATACAAATCCTAACTCACTTTTGTAGGAATCACGATTGCATTTAGCTCATGCAATAAGCTCTTTAAACCCCTGGGTTACCCCAGTGGACGAGTAAGGTTTCGTGAGGATTTGAAGTGATGCTACCCACAAACATCTATGTCATGCATAAATGAAAATTATTTTTCATAAAGTATTAGGCAATTAAGAAATTAGTTCAAGCAAGTATTTCATGCATATTACATTCTCATGACATATTTAGATTTTTTATGCCTTCACAGTAAAAACTTTTTCTTTCACTTTTCTAAAAAATTGCAATTATGTATGATTTTTCCTCAGAAAATCAAGTATTATTATGTTATTGCTCATTTATCATCACTTTTATATTTTCTGCATATTTTTTCATAATTATTTCTAAGCAATGAATTTTTCATTAAGCTCTCATTTTTTTTCTTTTGATTTTCAATTGAGCACTATTTCAAATTTTCAGTTTTCGTGACCCATGAAGCGAGCTTTGGGTCAGTGACTCTCAGGCCAGATGACCTTGGGGAACCAGATACATAGTATCCCTTAGACTTAATCGTTCGAGTCACTAGACCTTCCATTTTTATAGTTTACGTATAGTCTTCTTCTTGTCATATGCAATGTCTATATCTATTAGGCTTTCTATAGAGTTCATGTAACGGGCTTTTAAGGCAGTGGCTCCCAAACCAGATGACTTTAGGGCACCAGGTGTAAACACCTTTCAGTCTCTACTTGCTCAAACCAAATAGGCCACAGATATCGACTAGACAAAGAAGCGATGTTCTTCGTTATCCTTTTCGTCATGAGACTCAAACACTTCAACTTGTGTCTAAGCTCAGCTATTGGGGTTACAAAGACATCAACAACTAAATGTATGTTCATTTTTTTTGAGCTCTTATTATTTTATATTTTTCATTTGCTCAGTAGTTCAAAAACAGATTGTGCATATTCATACTTATGATTCAAAATAAACTTTAACATTCAAATACGATTTTTTCTTTGAAATTCACATAAATAACTACTCTTTCTAGATTAGTTTCAGAAACATATTTTTCACATGGGGCTTAAAAAAATTTCTAAAATGTTAGATTATATAAAAATATTTGTATATGATTACAACTTGTTTCTTGAAAGCCTAATTTTATGAGTTTTTATCAAAGATAGCTACCTAGTCAGAACAATTTTTTTTTTAGTGTGCATCTATACCCTCGCTTGAATGACACTATCCCTAGTGGCATACAAAATGCAAACATGTAATGTAGATGCACACTAAAGAACATAAAATAAATATATAGGGGAGAAAAAAAATACAACTTGTTTATATGCAAGGCCTCTTGAGCTGATAGTTGCCTTGACTTTGCACTACTACTATGCATATACGAATGCATTGTTTTATGCTGGTCTGACAAATGGTATGCTCCTGTAGCAATGCCCTGTGTCTGGTAACCTGCAACTCATTCACTGAAGCATCAAATATTAAAGCACAAATGCATGACCAAATGATCAAAATAAAATAAAAGTAAAACAAATAATAAAAATAATGAAAAATAAAGATTTTATTCCTACTATGTATATATGATACACACTTCCTGCTCAAATCCTACTATGTTCCTCGGTGGACTTCTGGCATATTCAGATTGAAATCCATAAGTTCCTTGCCCTTGGGATTCATAACAGGTTGGCTCGGCAGACTACCCTTGGTTCTCCTCATTAATGCATCTGCTAACTGCCCCATCTACGTTTCAAGCTTGGCTATGGAATGGGTACGAGAGTTGAGCATTTGGTTATATTTCTCCAAAGCATTATCACTAGAGGTTTTCACCTCCTGCAATGCTTGGAGAATTTTCTCTTCAAAAGACAACTGTGGAGCAATCTCTTAAGGGGTAATCACAGGAAAGATCAGAGAAGGTTGGGGGTAATTCGGCCTCTGATATGACTGAGTGGATGTACTGGGCCTAACCTGATGAGACAGAGGGGCTGGAATTGAGGCTTGTTGGTTCTTTCATGAAAAATTAGGGTGGTTTCGCCAACCTGTATTATATGTAGATGAAAATGGGTCATTCATGGATTTGGCAAACCCTTGAGCAGTCTGAACTTGTTCATGAACAAATTCAGGATACTGAGTTGCCGAAGGACACTCAGTGACAACATGTGCTGAACTGGCACATAGAGCACACACTTGATGTGGTTCCAACTTCTGAGAAATCATATCCACTTTGCTTTGCAGCTCAGTAGTTAGACCAATCTCTAAAACACCACCCCGCTTTGTCTTACTAGGTGTAACTCTCTCAGCACAAGAGGTAGAAGCATGATATAAGGAATTCTCCGCCAGAGTATCAAACAATCTCCATGCCTCTTCCTCAATCTTCAACATGAATGTCCCCTTGCATGAAGAATCAATCATCTAAGAATTCCTGCCAATCTATCGTAAAAACTCTGCACCAGTTGCCATTTTGGCACCTGGTGATGGGGACATTTCCTAGGTCTCATGAAATTGCTCACCATCTAGCTTATAAAAACTAGTGATGGCTCAACGAAACTGATTGGTCTTACCTATGAGAAAGTATTTCTTCAGAAAATCCTTTTGCAACTGATCTTAGGACCCTATTTCTATAGTATCTAAAGACTTTAGCTAATATTTGGCCTTGTTTTTCAATGAGAACGAGAGAATGGTCAATTTCAAAGAATCATCTCTGAAATTCTGAATCTTCACTATGGAGCATATTTTGAGGAACTCGTCTAAGTGCCTATAGGGATCCTCATGACTAAGGCCATAAAATGATAGAAGCATTTGTATCACGTTGGCCTTAATCTTGTAATGTGGAGCCCCAACATTAGGTCTCCTAATGCAGGATGCCTGGGTGTACTCCGTGGGTAGGAAGAACTCCCTCAAAAGACGTGGAGCAACAGGCTCCATTTCATCCATTTCTCTTGGACCTCGAGGAGAATGAATAATTCTCTCAGGATTGTCGACAAAAGGATGCAACAGGTTACCTAAAGTCCTTCGCCCTTGCATACACTAGTACCAAGACCAAGTATGCAACGAACCTAACCTAAAAAATAAAAATAAAAAGAAATGAATAATCAAACTACACTAAACAAACAAAAAGTAAACCTATATGTACTTACTATGTTAAACCTGAATCTATCTAACTAGGTTAAACTAACTACTCAAATATCAATAAAGTAAGTAAACAAGTGAATTATTTGCCTTGTGCCGTTCTCCGGCAACGGCACCAAAAATTTGGTGTGACTTTTGTAAAAACAAATTTTCAATAAAACTCGCGTGTAAACTATACACCAAATAATAAAAATAAACCAAATTACACTAATGGTAAGACCAGGTCGAACTCAGGGAACGGAATAAGGCAATGTATCATTCACTTGAATTATTCACTTTATTAATATTTCCAAAAATAAAAGAAATACAATGATTACAAGGTCACAAATTAATAAATACTAAAATTTAAACTAGACTCTGGGACTTTGATGTTTGCTGAAGAAGCCAAAGAATCGCTCTTCACTACCCGCCCTCCTCCTTATGCTTTGAACCTACAAAATAGCCTAAACTATGTAACTAAAATAACAATGTTAGTACTTAATACATTTAGCACTAAAAAGATTTAAATCAACTAAAGAACAATTCAATGAAGTAACTAAACTAATTATCTAACTAACTAAAACAATAACAATGCAATTAATAAAATGCTAATCAATTAAGGTTAACGCTAATAAAACTACAACTACTCTATACTAATCAACTAACTACTTGTCAAACTACAAAACAAGTAAATCATATACTGAAACAAATACTTAGATAATCAACAAAATTAATCTAAATTAATTTACTATTTCTGACAAAAATACAGAACCTACTCTAACTATGATTAATCATAAAAAAAAAGCAGACTTAGAATTAAAACCTAATTCTAAATGAAATTCACTAAAATACCCTACATGCTAGTCAAGCAGGAAATACAGGGGCAAACTTTGGGAAATCAGGGTTTTAAAAATGTAAACGGGGTTGGATTGCTCTGAATTTTTACAGAGACATTCTAGACACACTCAAGGATCAGATCCAATTTACAAAGTTTAAAAATTCCACTAAAATTCAGAGAAAACAAATTTTCAAATTATGAAAATGCTCCTTGATAGCAAAGAATCAAAACAGGAATTTCTGCAGAACCAATTTTTGAAATCAATTTAATTACCTCATCAAACCAGCATGAAAAATTATAAAATTTTGCAGAGATATAGTAGACATGTTTATTAACTCAGTGTAAAAAATTTAGGTCAAAACTTGTTAACATCACACATAAAATGATGACCCAGAATTGACTAAAATTCAGCTTATGGAGAAATTCGATTTTCACTTACTTGACTAGATCGGCTTCTTCACTGACTCCGCGTCATTTTGGTATCAGAGCTGGTTGTTGGATTTCTTAATCTGACACAGTTCAAAAATTTATAGCTATCGTCAAAAAAATTTTTAGGAGTTGTTTGCCATGGCTAGGCGAATGGGAGGTAGAGGTCAGAATGAATATAACCTAGAAAATGAAAGTCGAGATCTTAGATATGAAAACCGTGACTTACAACGACAAGTCAAGGAAACTAATAGGAGATTAGAGCACCTGAGTTGAAGGATAGAAGAACTCACGAGGGAACGGGAAAGGCAATCCGAGCATAGTCTGCGTGGATCTTGAGAAACCCGTGAAGCGAATACATACAATTCAGATAGTGAATTTGATTCGTATCGACAAGGTCAAGATAGTAGAGAGACTCACCAGCTTATGGGATCACATTTGGACTCTAGATTGAGATTTGAAATTTCTGAATTCAAAGGAATAGGAACTCTCGAAGAATTCTTGGATTGGATTAGCAAAGTAGGTGATATCCTTGAATTTAAAGAAGTTCCAAAGGATAGATGCGTGAGATTATTTTTTCTAAAACTTAAGGGTCGAGCTACAGCCTGGTGGCGCTAGCTCAAACAAACGTGCATGCATCAAGGTCGTGCACCTATCGAGCGATGGGAATATATGGAGCAGAAATTGCGCACTCAATTCCTTCCACTTAACTACCATCAAGAACTATATAAAAAATATCAAAACTTAAAATAAGGTACAAAGTCAGTGGATTAGTACACTAAAGATTTTCATGACTTGGTTGCACAAAATGACATTCAAGAAAATGAAGAGCAACTTGTGTCCAAGTATATTGGGGGTTTGAACTTCCAATTACAAGATATGTTGAACTTTTTTGAGTGTTGGAGGGTATCCAAAGCTCATCAAAAGACATGCCAATGGGAAAGGTCTTCTCAAAGGAAGATTTTGACTAGAGCTAGTCAAACGACTAGACTTGCGATGTGGACCCCTGCAGTCCTTAATGTTAAGACTGTCCCACCCTACCGACATCCCAATGCTACTACTCAACCTAAGGTTGCAAGTCAGAATGCCTCGGTAGGATTCCAAGCGAGACCCACTAGTTCCAATGTCCCCATCAAGTGTTATACTTGTGGGAAACCCGGTCATAAGTCCACTGAATATCGTGGCAAAGATTTATTCATCGAAGGACCTCATGAAGAAGAATCAAAATTTGATCTAGAGTTTGATCCTATATATGATCTCGAAATTGAAACTTTTGAAGAAGAACCAGAAGAGGAGGATGTGGAGGAAGATCTGTTGTTGCCTGATAGAGGAGAAGCACTCATCTCTAGGAGGATTTGTTTTGACAGTAGGTTAATGTTAAGAAATTAGGTCATTTTTTATATAATTATTTTCTTTATATTAGATTAACTATAGCTAGTAGGTAGTATATAGCCGATATTTTCAAATCAATCTAGTATAGATTGTCTTACATTTTTTATTGTGTTATTAAATTTTAATTGATCAAATTTGGTTAGGTTAGGTTAGGTTAACTAGATGTAAGGTATTGTATTTTAGTCAGTTTATCATTATTTAGGCTAGCATATTGTTTTGTTAGTAGGCTTTGACTTTTGCTTAGGGTTTTATTCCAAAATCGTGGATTGCGTAGCTTAGGTAATTCATTTGATTGCTCTATCCAGCCTTAGCTAAATTTCTATTTTAAATTTTAGGTTAGTTATTAGATTGTGATTCCTTGTTTTAATTCTGGTAAGTATTAAGTTTTGTTAGGCTGAAAGTAGTAAGTAGGGGTTATCTTTTATAGAAATTGGCTAGTGTAATTCAAGCACGTAAGTGGTATCTTCTTAAGTTTTAATTTGATTTCCATTTTTAGGGCTTAGGTTAAATTCTGAATTTGAAATGTTTAGAATAATTTCCAGCTTTACTTGGTTTAATTAGGGTCTAGGGATTAGGTTAGTCAAAATCATATGGTGCAATAATTTAGGTAAGTTGATTTCCTTCTTCATGTCTTAAGTGATTTACTTTATTTTAAATTTTTAGGTCGAATTTCCAATTTCATTCCATTGTTTTGCTCTTGGTAAGTATTAATTTGGGTAGGCTTAAATTGGTAATTAGGGTATTTTTGCATTTCATTTTTAGTAACAATTGACTTTGAGTTAGGATTTTCAAAATCGTGTAGAGTGTCAATTTAGACAAGTCTAGTCATTTCTTTCTTGAAGTTTTATTTGCTTTCTTATTTTCAATGCTTAGGTTAATTTCCAAATTTTTATTTCTTTGTTTGTAATTAGAGCAAATTTTATTTTGGTAACTCATTTAGGAGGTCTTTAGTATAGGTAAACACTTTCAACCTTGCCTTTCTTATTCTTTGGCTTAATTTTAGTAATATATTTAATTGTTTCTATTAATTATTAGTTCAAATTGATCTTTTGTTTTTTTAGTAATTAGTAATTAGTCCTTAGTGGGATCCACTAGGGGGGCGTGAGCATCCAATCTTGAATCAAATTCAAAATCGCCCCTTGTGCCCTAGTTAGGTTTAGTCAACTTAATTTAGTTTTAAAATCGTTTTAAGTAAGTTAGTTTAGTTTTAAAATCAACTTTTAAATTCGAGTTAACATTAGCATAATTTAGATTAAGTAGATTAGGTTAGTTCATTTACTTGTTTTAATTTAATTTAATTTATTGTTTAATGCTAGTTAGTAGTTACATGTTTTAATATTTAATTAATTGGTTAATTAGGACTAGTCGTGTAGCATAGCTTGAGGGTGTTTAAGTTTCATTTCATTTTTCTTATTGTAGTTAGATTTTACTTTATACCATTTACATTCCTTCCATGCTTAGTCAGTCATGTTTAATTTGGTTTAGTCAATGTGTTTATCTTAGTTAAGTAAATTAGTTCATTTAGAATTTATTGATTAATGCTTATATTAGTTAGTGTAATGGTAGCATAGCTAGTTAAATAATTGTTGTTATTTTATTTCTTAATTATTTTATTTATTTCTCTATTTTAGATTAGATTTAAATTTATGAATTGTCTGTTCCTTTCAGTAATATTTAAGTTTTGATTAGTTAGCTCTTTTAATTTTATGAATTCTAGTTAATTAGCTAGTCAAGCAAGTGAAAATCAAATTTCTCCATAAGCTGAATTTTTGTCAATTTCAGGTCATCATTTTATGTGTGTTGTTAACGAGTTTTGACCTAAATTTTTTACACTGAGTTAATCGGCATGTCTACTATATCTCTACAAAATTTCATAAATTTTGATGTTGGTTTGGTCAGGTAATTAAATTGATTTTAAAAACTGGTTCTGCAGAAATTCCTGTTTTGATTCTTTGCTCTCAAGGGGCATTTTCATAAATTAAAAAATCATTTTCTCTGAATTTTGGTGGAATTTTTAAACTTTGTAATTTGGATTTGATCTCTGAGTGTGTATAGAATGTCTCTGTAAAAATTCAGAGCAATCCAACCCCATTTACATTTTTAAAACCCTGATTTCCCAAAGTCTGCCCCTGTATTTCCTACTTGACTAGCATTTAGGGTATTTTAGTGAATTTCATTTAGAATTAGGTTTTAATTTTAAGTTTGTTATTTTTTTTCTGATTAATTGTAGTTAGTGTAGGTTCTGTATTTTGTCAGAAATAGTAAATTAATTTAAATTAATTTTGTTGATTATCTAAGTATTTGTTTCAGTATATGATTTACTTGTTTTGTAGTTTGGCAAGTAGTTAGTTGATTAGTATAGAGTAGTTGTAGTTTTATTAGTGTTAATCTTAATTGATTAGCGTTTTATTAATTGCATTGTTATTGTTTTATTTAGTTAGATAATTAGTTCAATTAGTTCATTGAATTGTTCTTTAGTTGATTTAAATCTTTTTAGTGCTAAATGTATTAAGTACTAACATTGTTATTTTAGTTACATAGTTTAGGTTATTTTGCAGGTTCAAAGCATAAGGAGGAGGGTGGGTAGTGAAGATCGATTCTTTAGCTTCTTTAGCGAACATCAGAGTCCCAGAGTCTAGTTTAGATTTTAGTATTTATTAATTTGTGACCTTGTAATCATTGTATTTCTTTTATTTTTGCAAATATTAATAAAGTTGATAATTCAAGTGAATGATACATTGCCTTATTTTGTTCCCTGAGTTCGACCTGGTCTTACTACTAGTGTAAGCTATTTTATTTTTATTATTTGGTGTACAGTTTACACACGAGTTTTAATGAAAATTTGTTTTAAAATTGTTTTTACAAAAGTCACACCACAAGTGTCACAAGGATTCGGCTCTAAAGACGAAGCCTTTTCAACCTGGTGGCGATGATACAGAGCATCCGAATGATCAGAGCATTGTAGATGAGTTGGATCCTAATCCAACTCTCCAGACCAGATTAAGGCAACGTTACCCAAGATGATTCAATCTCGTTTAGGACTTTTTCGGTCGAATTGGATCCTCAGAGTAACCTGTGTCCATTGATATTTTTACTTTGCTACTTTGTTTCCATTTTGGCAAGCTTGGAATCATATTAAATATTTATTCTTATTTTAGTTTTTTTATAGGTATCAAATTCTATGGATCCATATGGTTCTAGTGCCATGTAGGATCTTTTTGTGGCACTAGCAGGTGTACGGGGTTTCAGGGTAGTTTATTTTATGATTTTTTTTTCAAGCCTTTTTGTGCAGAATCTGGATTATAGATGGTTTGGATCTTGCCTAAGATCCAAACCATATTTGATTCAAAGTGGCACCCCCACTTGTGGACAATTTTGGCCCCATTTGAATTTAGCCTTGACTTTGAAAGTCTTATTGTTGTTGAAGAGTGTTAAAGACTTATTTCAAAAAAAGCTTTCTAATTGGCCTTGGTGGGGTAGCAGCCTTGGGGAAGCACCCCCTTCATTATGAGGTATCTTCCCTAGGGTTTAAGAACCCTAGGGAGGATTTCGACCAAGCGGACTGGTTTTTTTGTTTAGAGAAAGAAAATTCTAGAAAGAAAAGGGGAATGTGCTAGAAGTGGTAGACTGTTGGTTCACAAGGGAGAAGACCTTGTGTTAGTGGTGTGTTGTGTGTTAACTTTGACATAGAGAAAAGTTGTTGTGTATGTTCAAGTGACCTAGAAGCCGATGTTTATGGTTTCATCAGCCCCAACTCATCATGGATAACCTGTGTTGGTGCTGAAGATTGCATTCTTGTTGGCTTCAAAAACATATACAATTTTCTGCTATCCTGTTTAGCATTTCCTGAAACTTTATGACAGAAAGTTTATGATTTGTGATATCTTGTTATTCTGGATTGTGTTGAACTTGTTGAACAACTGTTGAATGTGATTAAGTTGGAATAGAGTGTTCTTAACTTGTTATATCACTTATTAGAATTGCATTGTCACCAAATCTAAAAATATGTTTTTAGATTCGGGTTTGTGTTTTAGTAGGATGCAAGTGACTAAACCCTCTAATAGAGTTCGGTAATTTGTTTGGTTCTCCTAAACGGATAAACAAAAAATTATGAACTTTAACTTGTTGGAAAGCTGACATCCAACCCGTCAACTTTATTGTTTAGCATTTTTTCTAAATCTATTTCTTGAAGCATCTAAAAAGTCTAGACAATTTTGTTGTTTGAATGTGACCTGCATGACTGCCTATTTATTGCATTTCCTGACAGAGTTTTGTATTTGAGTCATAACTTGTTCAATATTGTTGTGATTGCCAATCTGATTGATGTTATGAAATAACATTTTGATTAACAATTTTGATGTTATAAGAATTTGATGAATCGATTGTTTACTACCTCAAAAGTTTGCTTGTTTTCTGCATGCTTAAATTCCAAATCCTTTTCTCGAGTAGTTTGGCTTCGAAAATACATCAACGTATTTTGATCATAACTTTCTGTGTTTTAATCTAAAAATTATAAATTTTGGCTGGTTGGAAAGATAGAAAAAATTCACATAACTTGCTTGCTTTGATTTTTTCCAAACTCAGTCATCTGAGGGTTCGAAAACCCTCCCGAAGTTGACAGCCTGTCTCTTGGTTGGACCATAGAAACCTGTCTATTTAGTCTGATGAATTTATCATATTTCGGCCATCACAGATCTAAAATATGTGTTCTTAGATCCATTGGAAAGGTGTGCTCGTTGTGCATCTCTTTTGTGTTTGCAATAAATGTCAAAACAGAGTGCCCCTGCTGGTGTCAATTTTTATAGAATGATTTTTGAAAATATTTTTAAATGAAAGCAACGTGAAAGCCATACACCAAAAATAAAAACCGGCTCGCACGAGTGGTGGAGTCCGGGTTGATCTCAGAGAACGGGGGATACTTGTATTCAAACACGCAACTAAACTATGCTTTATTGCTCGAAATAGAAAAGTATGAGAAAATAAAACTACTTAACTATTACATCAAATGTTTACCCTACGCAGAGGGTTGAACATGGTTTTATTACAACCCAGAATTCAAATGAAATTCAAACTCCTAATCTAAAAGAAAAGCAAAAAGTCTTTTGCTCATGCCTCGTGTCGCGTGTTAGACGCACACCACCACGTATCTTGCTCGCTTGCCTTCACTCTGTGCTTTCTTGCAAAACACAAAAACACACAAAGCAGTACGACGAAAACTAGACAAGAAATCTAAGGGCTAATGAACAAAATAAATCAGCAAAATCTAGATTCAAACTACTATAAACAACTAAAAACAAGTAACGAGCTATGAACAAACTATTAACAAACTAAACATTACAAGACGAATTAGCATAACTAATTTCCTAACAAACATGGGACTAATTGAATCAACTAATTAGTATTAGAACATGGAACAAACTAACTAGAACATGAACTTAGAACTGGATCAATTGAACATCGAAAATTACTAACAAGTATTATAAATCTAATACTAACTAAATAAAATCTAACTAACTCTAACCAATGAGATTAAAAACTACATTAATAATTAAACTACGTTGAACTATAAATTAATTATCCTGAGCTATGTAAAATGTACTAACTAACCCAATGAATTAACACATCTACATCAATCGTGAACTAGAACAACTAGGTAAAAGTGTTAAAATAACTAAAGCTAAATCATGGTACAACTAAATGGATTAAACAATGCACCAATGACTAATAAACTAATGCTTGTGAAATAACTATGTGAAACACAACATTTAAGATATAAACTATTAAAAAGAAACTAGTAAACTAAAACAAAAGATGCTGAATGCAATAACGACTATTGCAAAATGTAAAATTGCAGATGAGATTACAGAAAAAAAAACATGAACTGAAATAAAATGAACAAAATAAAATGCACATTTTGAAACAAAAAAAAATGTAGGAAATGCTATGAGATGAAATGCTGATTCAGCAACAAAACAGAGATGCAGATGGGATGCAATGAAATAAAATGGTGAAAATGCAATGAATGTTGAATGCATACGCAGGTGGAACAAAGTGTAAAGCACAGGTGAGTATGGAATGGAATGCGCTGGTGATGCTGTGAAGTGGATGCACATCAACAAGATATTGTGAAGTGGATGCACAAGTAAAAAAAACTAAAACAAAATGCAACACTCAGAGCTATACAATGCGATGTGAAGGAATGAATGTTGTGTTGTGCTGCTACTGATGGAATCAAGCCCAACTAAGGCTCGGCTGTGAACCAGAGAAACGTCTGGATTGGAAGGTGCGGTATGCAATTGCAGCGGAGATGAAGGCTTACAGATAATGGATGCAGCGATGGAAAAATCACGGTAGATGGAAATGCAGCTATGCTAAATGAATGCACGATGATTCAGATGTTGGACATGTGCTACAGCTAAATGCCAATGAATCTATGATGCAAAGGAATGAGGACGATGAAGATGCAGATGAACCCGAATGAACTGCAACACGTAAGCAATTAGGTAGAATGCGTAACAGGAATCCAATGCACATCGATGATGCAAAACATAAACAAAATAAACCTGATGATCAGTATACGAACATGCTGATTCAAAGATATGCAAACACAGAAAGAGATAAAGAATGACAGATGAAATTTAAAAACATATTGCAATTAAGACCCAAAACAGAACATCCAATGCAAGAAACGCACGGAAGAATGCTATAACATAAATCACACTGGATGTAATGAAAAATTATCATTAGATCTAAAAAAAATGCAGTAGAGAAAATTTGTAAATGAACAGAATTCGATCTTATTTGTTTTTGTTCTTTTTTTTTCTCTTTTTTTTTAATACAAACTAAAACAATCTAAAGAAAACAAACAGAAATGAGAAGAAAGAACGAGGGAGAAGAAGGGGAAGAAAGAAGGAGAAGAAAGAGCAAAATGGAGGAACACACGTACTGTGAGAGACTTGGTTGGGAAAAAAGGGTAGCCTCCACCCTTTGCGTCGCTGCCAGATTGGGCTTCTCCATCGGAGAGGAAGGATAGGGGAAAAAGAAGAGATGAAGGGAAAAGAGAAGGAAGGAAGGGAGAGAGAAAGGGAAATCCGGATGGGAGAGAAGAAGAAGGAGAGAGGGCTCATGCGCATCGAAGAAGGCGAATCCTCTTCTACCCTTACTGTGATCATTGCAAAAATTTTCCTCTTTATTCCTTCTCTTAACCTTTCTAACCTCTATTTCTCTTTTTGAAGGGGAAATAAAAGATAGAAAAAGAAGAGAGAAAAGAAAAAGAAAGAAGAGAGAGAAACTTTTTTGCAAAGGTCTCACTTGACCTAAAATTTGAAAATGTTTTGAAATTTACTCGCTTCTGTTTTTGAAAATTTGCGGGAAAATGAAGAGACGAGATTTGCTCGTCGGTACGAGGTTCGACCGTTTCTGGCGCCTTTACCACGGGTAATCAAACCAAGGATCGAACTTATGCCTTTTGCTTTGCCTAAATATTGTCTAAGATTTTATTCTAAGTCTAAAAATGTACAAAGAATCATGCTTGTGCAATGCAAATGCAAAGATGTATGCTTTTGAGACGAATAATTTTAGAACTTTTGGGATTTATCCAAGTGATTTTGAAATTGTGAAGAAATGGTTTTTGAAGGTTGAAGATTGACTTGGAAAAACTAGATTTTGAATCTAACTTAAGGCTTAAACTAGATCTTGAAGAAGAGACTTTGAGTTTTGAAATAATCAAAGATTGAGATAGATCTTGTATTGAAGGATGAAGAGAAAAAAGAGAATTGAAACTGAGATAGAATTTTGAAGTAAAGATGAAATTTTAAAGTTAAAATGAACTTTGAATTGAATTCTCAAAAATCGATTTTGATCTTGGGCTTAAATTCAAAATCTGAAACAAGAATTGAGTTTTGAAATTGAATTTGGATTTTGGGAAATAGTTTTGAAAATGGTCTTGGAAATAGAAATTGAAATTGGAATTTTGAAATCTAGATAAAATTTGAAAATATATCTGGATTTGAAAAATCCATGTGGAAATAAAAAATGGAATTGGATTTGAGAAATCCAGATGGGTTTTGGAAATAGAATTGAATTTGAAATCTGAATTTCAAGATGGAATCGGATTTGGAGTTGAATTTGAGAAATCCAAATGGAAATAAAAAATGAGATTGGATTTGGGGAATCTAGATAGGATTTGGAAATAGAATTGGATCTAAAATCTAATTTCAAGATAGGATTGGAAGATAGAATTAGATTTCCAGATGAAAAAGGAATTGCATTTGGAATTGGTTTTGAGAAATCCTGAGTTGATCCTGAAACCTGCTTTGAATTTAGAGAAAAACCAAATTTTGAGATTCAAAATCAATCTCAAAACATTGATTTTGGATAAATAAAATGGATTGAGAATCAATACTCAAAGTTGAAATTGGATAGAACTTTGGAGATTTTGAAAAACATGATTTTAAATGTGAGTTTGGAAATAAGGAAATGAATCTGGAAATTCCAAAGTTTAATTTGAACTTTTGAAATACGATCTGGGATATGGAATTGAATTTTAAAATCGAATCTTGAAAATAAAAAATGAATTTGAATTTTCAAAGTTGAATTGAACTTTGAAATTGGATTGGACATTGAATTTTTGAATATAGAAGTGAATTCGAAATTTCAAAGTCAAATTGGACTTTAAATTTGAATTTTGAAATGAGATAGAAAGATAAAGATGCGGTTGAATTTATAAATAAGAATTGATTTGAGAAATGGAGAAGGTATTTTGAAGAATTATTTCAAAATCACTTGGATTTTGAAAAAGAATTTGAAATAATTCAAAAATATGATGTGATTCTATCCTAAATGATGAATGAATTAAAGAATTTTTGAACATTAGATATTGAAAAGCATATTTCATTCTTTAAATGAATTAAAATAAGATTGAAGATATAATACATCTCTGACTATGGTCATAAAATGTATTATATAATAATCATATTTAAATTTAAATGAAGAATACAATATATTTTGGTGCCTTTATAGAGTTTAAAATGAAATTAACTCTCAATATATCCTGACTATGACCATTGATATATATTTTGAGTTAATTTTAAGTTAAACTCTGATAAAGGAAGAAAATATTAAAAAAATATGATGATTTTTTAAAAAGATCCAGTGTGGATCCAATGTTATTCCATAAAAGATAAAAATTCTAAGCATTTTCCACATTTTGACTATGGCCATCAATGTGAGTCATTTGCTTAGGATTAATTACCTCTCATTAGAATGGTGCACATGCCATTCGTGTTTCCATTCGTGAATTTTTGAAATAAAAGAAAAATGAAACAAATAATTCATGATATTTACATGCTCATACATTCAAATCTAGTACTGAAAATATAAAGTTTTTCATTAATATCTAGCTATTACAACTTCTAAAGTTTGAATTTAAAGTAAACATTCCTAATCTAAGAAAGAGATTCAACAATTTCTACATATTTCCTGCAAAACTGGGTTAGTATGAAGCCAAAATACAATAGAAAGCATATGAGAAACTAAAGGATGAAAATTCAAGAGATATGTAAAAATATACATGGGAAAGTATGTATGATATCCTAAGTTAATCCGGAAATGACCATTAAAATGTGTATATAAGGCCTTGAGCTAGTGAGAGAATGTAGGTTGGAATATATTTTATACACTAAATTAATGATGAAATGTACATATAATATCCTAAGCTATCAACAAGATGAGTATTTAAAATGTACATGAATACCCACATGAGAGAGAGAGAGAGAGATGCAATGCCTTAGATGAAATGTGAATCTGCATGCATTTGCCTAAGGTGTGATGCCTTATATAAGTGAAGGATGTTCAGGTGAGCATAATGCACCTGTGTTCAAAAGGAGAATACTACCTTGGAAATATTTCAGCAAGTGTGTGGTGAGGCATGTGCAAGAAAATGGATGGTGAAGAAGTAGTGGAGAGTAGTGAGTGACAATGGTGTAGGATAACTGGAAGTGGCAGGGAATTCCTAAGATGTTGTTGTATCAGTGTAGAAGGGGGTGCGGATGAGGTTGTGGCAAGTATCCAACATATGGGAGTGCTGTGCAATAAGTGTGGGCAGTTGTTGTGCTGTGAAAATGATACATAGGTGCACAGAAGGTGGGTGCAGTAGGGTGCCCTCGTGAAACTATATCGAATTGGTGTAGAGGTTGTAATGTTGTGAATGGTAATGTATGGAGTGTAAAGAAGGTGGTGTAAATGGTGGTATGTGCTGCAGGATGTGAATGTGGAAAGGTGATAAGTGGGGACAACTGGTAAGTGTGAAGGGTGTAGTGTGAACACCCCAAATTTTTCAAAAGTTTGTAAATATCCCTTTTTTGCCCTTTATCTTCATTTTCTGGTTAATTGAGTCAGTTTTAAATCCAAATTCCATTTCATTTCTCAAGTTTTATTGAAATTAAATTCATTTTATATATCTGACTCAATTTAGGATCCGGATCCAGATAAAAGATCCAAATCTGAGCTTCATTGTTCAATGTTTAAAATCAAATTCTCGAAATTTCCAAAATAACTTTTTGAAAAGCTCAGACAATTCGTCCGGTATCCGTTTGGATCCATCGAATTGTATTTCTCAATTTGAGGTTTAAAAACCTGAATATTTTCTCAAAACTTGGGTCAAAACCCATTTTCTAAAGAAATTTTCCCCAAAATAGCCTTGAAAACCCTCTTTTGTAAATATTTCCCAAAAATACAAAAAAAAAACTAGTTTAAATCCTTGTTTTCTGAGGTTTCATTCCAAAAATACTATATATATATATATATATATATATATATATATATATATATATATATATATATATATATATATATATATAGAAAATGCAAAGAAAAAAAATATATATGTCTAAACCGGTTTTTGAAAACCTCTTTTTAAAAATATCATTTTTAAGAAAAAACCTTTTTTGGAAAAATCTGGTAAAGGAGCCTTATTTTTAAATTTGCGTGAAAAGTCTGAAGGGCCCCATAAAAAAAAACATCTTTAGGGTTTTCTCGCAAGGGGTCGGTTGAAAAAAAAAAGAAATTTTTTCCTTCTTCCGCTCCACCTTCTTCCTGAATCGCCCTCCAAATCCTCCATGGCCGACCCCATGTGCGTTCCTCATCCACCCTCCATCACCGATCCTCTTCTTCCATCATCGAGCAACCCTCGCCCTTCATCTCCAACAGAAACCCCAGAAGCTTCTTCTCCCCCCTTTTCGCCCGAACCCTCCAGGGAAAAACCCCATGTGCGACTCCTCCACCGCCCATCGCCAGAACCGTCGCTCCCATTATCAACCCTCGATCTCCAACTTCTTCCACGGCCTTCCTTTCCTCCAGCCTCTATATAAGCAAACCACATGAACCTTCTTCAGCATCGGATTTTCTCCTGTTCCCCACACCCTTCTCGATCATCGCTCATCAAGCTAAGGCACTTTGGGTTGGCCAAAAAAAAATGACTTCCATCACCAGACGCCAGAAACTCAAAAGCAAAAGCTCTGTTTCACCCCCACATCCGGTCTTGATCTCCCGATTTGCTTTCCCCTTTCCGAAGGATCGACGCCCAACTCAGCATTAGCAAACAAAAGGAGTCCCCTCTTTGATCTCGAGTTTTGATCGATTTAAGTTTTCTTTTGCAGGGATAATCTCATTATCATATCCAACACCCTCTCGTCCGTGGGTTGCTCAGCTATTCGAGGGAGTCTGGTCATCAGTATCCACCATTTTTCCAGTTGTCAGTAGCCTACAGATAGTGCCGATTTACAACAGGTATGATGCTCCCCTTTCAGCATTTATTTTTGCTTAATTGCCTAATCTTGTAGACAGGTCATGGAATGGGAGTCCAATTCCACAACAGCCACTAAAAAATTTGATTGCCATAAAGAAGCCATTGAAGTCTAGATGCTAATATCATTTGAGTTTTATTTATGTTGAATTCCTTGAATAGATGAAAAACCACATCTGCGTAGGTTAGCTCAGTGGAACACTATTAGTGAGATGAGCATAACAAGCTGAAGCATATCCGGTCTCGCAGATTCAGGAGGTTTTAACCATTGAAAAGGGACAATAGCATTCTTCACCATCAGACCAACTTGAGTAACAGACATTTGGTTTTCTGCATATCTTTCTTTTACTGTTTTCCGAGTGAATTTGCGTAATTTCCATTCAGATTGTGCTTATATTGATGGAATGCTCATTCAGACCTGGAGTTGATCCCTGGATCAATTCCAGTCATATGATTGCTGCCATGTGTTGGTTATCTGATTTCATGACATCAGTTTGGTTTTTTTTTTTTGGAACAAATATAGCTGATCCTGTTTTGATTGAAATGCCTTCTGAAGATCAATGATGTCTGGGTTTTAGATTTCAGCTGACTGGTTGATTAGAAAATAGTCACTAATCATTAAATTTCTGTCAGCTTGAGATTTTGAATTCATTAGTTTCTGTAATGGAATACTTGTGATACAATTTGATTAAATGAACCCTCTACTATACTCCTTTTATCAAAATTTCCTTACATTTAAGAAAGCTGGTTGCAACATTAGCTGTCTTACTATGCTCTTTCATTGAATTTCTAAGTGTTGCATGTAATTCTGAATCGGTTAAAGTTACATTTTTTTTTATTATTTACTTTCGTTCCTTTTCTTTAGATTTAAACCCATCTAATGTACTTGAAGTCCCATAATGGCCCTGGTCTTAATGATTAAGAGTCCTCAAATGAAGAATATATAGCAGGATCGTTGTGTGATAGAGACTAAGACCCATGATGTTGGTCTTCAATGGTTCTTTGTCTAAACCAGCTCTTCAAAAAACCTACTTCCATACTCCCATTATTCAATCCCCTCTGCTGCAACGTATATACCTCTGTTGTGAGCTCTCCACATTAGCTCACTGCTGTTGTGGCTCACAACATCCCCTGCCATTTAGACTCAACGTGTATCTGTCTTTTCCCCACTGTAATTTACAATACCTACTCCATTTTTTTTACCAATACTGTTGTACATCTTCCCTAGCAAATCAGTCCCTGCACACCAGCCATCAGTCTCAAATAGTGAGAATCCATAGCCGAGTCACGACAATGAATGTTATAGGCCTCACTACATGTGTCCTGTTACATTCATTTGTTGTAGGCATAGGATCCAGCTGATTGCAAAATAAATTTTTTGCATCCATCATTTCACTTTTCACTGTATAGCACTCCCTCAAAATTCCTGCAAAGCAATATTTACCTTCTTTTTATACTCCAGCCATCACCTATTCACTGTCACCATCCCTGCACCATCATTGCACCTGCAGCAATACACTGCATTGCCATCACATTCCTATCACTTGTCGTTCAAGTGTGAGAATATCATACGGCTTCAATATAGTTGGGCCCCTTGCATTTAGAAATCATGTATGGCATTTGCATGATAATTAGGTAACATACATTCAGGAGTTAGGTGGATAGGCACCACCCATTGGTGAGTCCACTTATATAGGTTTGTTGTAATAAGCTTCTCCATTACATGTATCTATCATCTCCATCAATATTAACCCTCTCTTTATATATATATATATATATATATATATATATATATATATATATATATATATATATATATATATAACTTAGCTCTTGCTTAGGTATTCTGTCTAGCCATACACCCATGTAACATTTTTGTAATAAATGTCCTACCTAATCATAAGCATTTGTGTTTCTGACATAATATTTCCCGTCATTTATTATATCTCATATTTTCCTCTATTTTACTACTAACTCTGTTTTGCAGGGATCTCTGAAAAATGTTGAATTCCCTCTTGGATTAGGACCTTTATACATTTAAGTTCGATCCAAATTGTAATAGTTAGATATTAAAGAGAACTTCATCTTTTCAAGCATAGATCAGAATGAATGAGCATTGCAAATATCTGGAATTGCTTGCTTTCACTTCTTCTTCTTTTGCTTTCAAAAAATTCACAAATGGTGAAACACGAATGGCACGTGCACCATTTCATAAGAGGTAATTAAACCTAAGTTGATGATTTACATCAATGGCCATAGTCAGGATGTAAACAAAACTTAGGATTTTTATCTTTTATAAAATAACATTGGATTCACACTGGATCCTTTTCAAAATTCATCATATTTTCCTTAATATTTTTCTCTTTTATCAGAATTTAATTTAAAATTAATTCAATACATATACCAATGGCCATAGTCAGGGTATATTAAGAGTTAATTTCATTTTAAATTCAATAAAAGCACCAAAGATGCGTTTTATTCTTCTTTTAGAATTTAAATATAGATTATTATATAATACGTTCAATGACCATAGTCAGGGATGCATTATATCTTCAATCTTATTTTAATTCACTTAAAGAATGAAATAGCTTTTCAAAATCCAATTTCAAATTCTTTAAATTCATTCATCATATAGGATAGAACTGCATCATATTTCCAAAATTCATTTCTCAAAACTCCAAGTGATGTTAATATCTTCTTCAATCAATCTTCAATTCTTGTAAAATCCAATTCATCTTTTTATTTTCAATTCTATTTTATCTTCAATCTCAAAGTCCAATTTAAACTTTGAGATTTCAAATTCATTTTATATTAAAAAATTCCAATTCAAATCAGATTTCAAAGTTCAAATCGACTTTGAAATTTCAAATTTGTTTTATATTAAAAAATTCCAATTCAAATCAGATTTCAAAGTTCAATTTGACTTTGAAATTCCAAATTCATATTATATTCAAAACTCCAATCAAATTCAAAGTTCAATTTAACTTTGAGATTCTTGATTAAATTTCTAAATTCCAAATTCAAGCTCCAAATTCGGGTCCAATTTGACTTTGGAATTCATTTATTTTCAAATCAATTTTTGAAATTCCAAATCCAAGGTTAGATTCAAATTCTACAATGGATCTCAGACTTCAGATCTAATTCCATTCTAGGATCTAGAACCCAGTTCCACTTTGGATCTCAGACTTCGAATCAAAAAATCCATCTTAGGGTCCAGAATCCAATCTCGTCTTGGATCTCAGACTTCAGATCCAATTCCATTCTAGGATCCAGAATTCAATTTCTACTTCGGATCTCAGATTTCAGATCCAAATCCATCTTAAGATCCAGACCTTGGATTTGAATTCCAGATTTCAAATCAAATTCTATTTTCAATTCCAACTTTCAAATCCAATTCCATTTCATTTCCAGATTTCAAATCTAAATTCATTTTCAGATTACATCTGGATTTCTTAAATTCATTTCTATTTTTAAATACCATTTAGATTTCTCAGATTCATCCTGATTTCAAACTTCAAAAATCTGAAAATCAATTCCATTTCAAGTATTCATTTCCTTTCCTAAATCCAAGTTTAAAATTCAAAATTCAACTTCAAAGTCCATTTCTGACATTGAAGCCTCATTTCTTTTTCTCTCATCTTCAAATCATTCTTTTCAAAATTCGAAGATTTATTTTTCCAGCTCTGATTATTTCAAAGACTTAGAACTTTAAATCCCTGATCTATCTCAAGTCCTAAAGTTAGATTCAATCATTTCTTCACTCCATTATCAAGTTCATCTCAGAACACTTGGAAATTTTCAAAATATTTTTCAAAAGAGCATACATTTCTACATTTGCATTGCACAAGCATGATTCTTTGTCATTTTAGACTTAGAATAAATTCTTAGATAATATTTATGCAAAGCAAAAGGCATAAATTTGATCTTTGGTTCGATTACCCCTGGTAAAGGCGCCAGGAATGGTCGAACCTCGTACCGACGAGCGAATCTCGTCTCTCTATTTTTCCGCAAATTTTCAAAACGGAGGCGAGTTAAATTTCTAAATATTTTCAAATTAAGGTCAAGTGAGACCCCGCAAAAGAGTTCCTCTTCTTCTCTTCTCTCCTTTTTTCTTCTCTCTTCTTTTTCTGTCTTTTATTTTTCTCCCTTCAAAAAGGAGGAAAATAGAAGTCAGAAAGGAAAAAGAGAAGGAAGAGAGAGAAACCACAAGAGAGGAAATTTTTTGCGATGATCACAGTTTTGGCGACCGTGATGGGACCCGTCTTCGTCCGGTTGGATCTATGTCTTTGCTTTGCTTTAATATTTTGTAAGTCTTTATTCTTCTATGTCAGCTTCATTTTCCATGCAAACCTTAGGAGCCTAGACTCTGTCCTAAGCTGACATCATTGCATATAGGATCTAAGTATGGTTTGGTAGGACCATATTGAGGAGATTATTCCATGTTCACATTAGATTTAGGTCTAAAATACAACTCTCCTCAATTTTCGGGATTGAATGTAAACAATGTATGCAAGTGTATGCTTTTTTTCATTTAAATCTATCTCTTTAGGACTTGCATTAGAGCCTTCTGGTTTTATCTGCATGTTGATCATGTTTTTGAAAACATCCTTACCCATATTGTCCCGGTCTTCACGTTGCTGGGCTGTCTCACTGAACCATAGTTCGGGAGAGAGCCTCACAACTGGACCACTTATTTGGGTTCGTGCCCCCCTACCACATACCTAAGGGCCATAGTCCGAGGTATATCGGTAGGTGCTCAAGGATGTTGGGAAGCCTTTACCTTAGAACCGGAGAATTATTTCTATGCCACGTACTTCGAGCCTCGGCTTGAGTATATCGGCATACCTTGATTGAAATCAGATGATCTGAACCATAGAGTTAGGATTAAGGTCCTACAAGCCATTTCAAATATTACATTTAGAGTCAGCCTTTAGGAAATGTTGTATGCATATCCTTGTTTGTGTGGTTTTGGTTATGCAATGTCTCTCGTGTTTTCATATATGTATATATATCAAACCTTTCCAAAACCCTGGGTATATTATTCAAAATTTTCCTTATCTTCAGAAACCCCAGGTGTATTTTCTTTTCTTTTTCTGATTTCTTTAAATTCTTTTATGATCCTGCCTGCAATTTTTCTAATTTTTCAAAATTTACCATCTATTATTCTAAATTTTTCTTCTACGTATCTTCTAAATCTATTTTTAACAAAAATCTCTTTTTTCAAGAGATGTCCTTTTAATCATATTCTAAATTGTTTATTTCTTCTCACGGGGAAATAATACGATTGTCGTGCCTCTCGTGCGGACTCAATCCCTAGTAGTGGGATATCTCTTTGTCAATTTGATTTCTTCCTTTATCAAAGTTTCCTCTGAAATCTTTCTAGAAGGGTCCCATTCTGCCCTACAGAGAGAGCATTTGGTATTAACGGGTGGTTCAGACTAAGATCAAAGACCGCACCAGTTAGAAGCAAGAATTGAGAAATGGACTCTCAGAGGTTTGCCAAAGAAGGAGTTCAGGACAACCAGAATGAGATTGATCCTGCTATATATCGATTGTTCAAAAAGATGATGGTTGAGATATTATCCGAGCAGGTTGAAGCCAGTTTTGAAAAAGCTCCCACCAAGGAAGAGGCACCTGTCACCTTCCCAATGAGCAAGCACAACGATGGCAGTGCAGGAAGTTCTAAAACTAGCAGGGGCAGCTACAAAGGCAACCCGGGCAATCAAAACAGCAAGTCATCTAGAAACCAGAAGGGAAAGTTCAGCAAAAACCAAGATGAACCGTTTCAATCTGGTCCTCCGCAGAAGGAGAAGAATCAGGGAGAGCCAAAACACAAAGATTGGAGCAGTAACCGAGATTTCACTCCCTTGGATGAGCCGCTGGATAAAGTTCTCGAATACATGTTGACCAAGAGATTGGTCAGGCTCCCAAAAGCCACGAGTCCTTCCACTATCTTGGGAAAATACAAGAACCAATTCAGCAAATTCCATCAGATGACAGGACATGACACTAATCATTGCTTTGTCTTCAAAAATATTATTCAAGACTGCATTGATAAGAATCTTTTCATTGAAGACGAAGAAGAAAAGTGCCTGATCCCCCTAACCAAGCATGCTCAGTCTAGCTCTCAGGAAAGGGACAACTCTCGAAAAAAATCAGGCAAGCCAAAGGAGACAAAGCATGATGGCTGGAGTTACAATCACGAGTTTTCCCCTTTAGGTCAGCCAATCGAGGAGGTTCTCGAATACCTACTCATGGAAGATATGATCAAACTTCCCAGGAGAGTTGATCCTTCGGTCACCATGGAAAATGGAAAGAGTGTTTCTGCAAATTTCATCAAGGGGGCACGATGCAGAGCATTGCTTCGTCCTCAAAAACATCATACATGATTTCATCGACAAAGAAATTTTGGTACCAGAGGAAGGAGGGGAGCAACCTGCAGTTTCAACCAAGACTCTTCCGGATCACCCAAAAAATTGATAAAGCTAAAGTTTCCTGCTTTCGTCTCTTTTTGTTAGTCATCTTGTAGGGGCAAGTCAGCTCAGCCTTCTATGGATCTTTTCCTTTTAAAGTTCTTGTAAATATTCAGTTTTTGTCATCAAACCTTTGCTTATCAATGAAATGTCAAGTTTTCTTTATATCTTTGATATTTAAATACTTCCTTCTTTTGCCATACTGGGGCATTTAAATTCCTGTTCTTTTCAGAATGCGGGACAATCCTGACATCATTCATGAGAGAAATGATATTACCTATGAGGGTTTTTTTCAAAAATCATGAAATTTTGAAAGTCTTCATAACCAAAGAGTTCAAATATTCTTTGGTCCAACCTTCTTCAAAAATCAAACCTTGTGTTGATGGGTTGTGAACCATTATCAACCCTCGTGTTGATCATGTTTTCAAAAGATGGGTTTCAAACCATTATCAACCCTCGTGTTGATCATATTTCCAAAAATGGGTTTTCAAACCCTTATCAACCCTCGTGTTGATCAAATTTTCCAAAAATGGGTTTTTAAACCCTTATCAACCCTCGTGTTGATCATATTTCAAAAAATGGGTTTCGAACCATTAACAACCCTCGTATTGATCATGTTTTCAAAAAATGGGTTTCAAACCATTATATTCAAAGATCAACCCCTGTGTTGGTCTTGTCTTTCAAGATTGGTTTCAAATCATTATATTAAAAAAATCAACCCTCGTGTTGATCTTATTTCCAAAATTGGTTTTGAACCGTCGTTCTCCAAATCAAATCTATTGTTGACCTTCTTTTTTTCCAAAGGTAGGTTTTCAAACCATTGCCTTCAAAGATTGACCCTCATGATGATCTCTCATGTTTGATTTAAAGGATTAGATCTCGCGCCGATCATTCTCCTAGCGGTTGGTCTTCTTCCCCAAAATGATTTCTCACTTATCTTTTAAATAAACATTTTTCTTTCAAGATCCCATATGCAGGCAGGATCAGACAAACTCTTTTTCAAAAAATCTTCTCAATTTTTCAGTTAATCTTGTTATCTTTATTAGTTGCATTCATTTCATTTTCCAATTTAATCAAATTTTCATCAATTTATTATTTTTAGCAATTTTTGTCAAGTTTTATCAATTTTTATTCTTTCACATAACCCCTTCAGGTTAAGGGATAAACCTGATGCTTCTTTTCCATGAGGTATTCTTTTATTCTTTTCCCTCTCAGGTTAAGGGATAAACATGACCCTCGTTGTCCGAGGTGCTCCCATTCAGGACAAGGGATAATCCTGAAACCCCTCGTACGAGCAATAACGCTACCTATGAGAATTCTTTTGTAAATACAAGTTTTATCAATCTTTATTGATTCTCTAAATTTATATCAATTTCTCTTCATTTTTTTTTCTTAAATTCTATTCTTTTCCACATTCAGGATAAGGGATAATCCTGAAACCCCTCGTAGGAGCAATAACGCTACCTATGAGGATTCTTTTGTAAATGCAAGTTTTATCAATCTTTATTGATTTTCTAGATTTATATCAATTTCTCTTCATTAAATTTTCTTAAATTATATTCTTTTTCCCATTCAGGATAAGGGATAATCCTTAAACCCCTCGTAGGAGCAATAACGCTACCTATGAGGATTCTTTTGTAAATACCAGTTTCGTCAACCTTTATTAATTCTCTAAATTTATATCAATTTCTCTTCATTTATTTTTCTTAAATTCTATTATTTTCCCCATTCAGGATAAGGGATAATCCTGAGACCCCTCATAGGAGCAATAATGCTACCTATGAAAATTCTTTTACAAATACCAATTTTATCAATCTTTATTTTCTAAATTTATATCAATTTCTATTTAAATTTTATTCTGTTGTTCCCATTCAGAACAAGGGATAATCTTGATACCCCTCATAGGAGCACCGGTGCTACCCATGAGAATTCTTTTTAAAGTAAATTTTCAATAAATTTTTTTAAATTCTTCCCCATGTTTATAAATTTTATTCTTTTCCCTCTCAGGTTAAGGGGTAAACCTAAATTATTTCTCATAAATTCCTCAATTCACATCAAATTTTATTCTATACTCCTTCAGGATAAGGGAAAATCCTGAAGCTGTCATAAATAGATTCGGATCTTAGGCCATCTTGGGTCAAGGGTCTCGAATAAATCTCCCATCCACTTTATTGTCGGAATCTATTCATACATTTTGTCAATCCTTCAAAAATCCGATTCTTGGGTAGAAATTATTTCCTTCCCGTCTGAGTTCCGACTCAGGTTTTTGTTTTTGTTTTCATTTTTGTTTTCAAGATCCGGGTTCCGACTCGGATTTTTCCCTTTTATATGACATTTGAAGTTTCGAGTTCCGACTGGGACTTCCTATCGGATTCAACATTCATGTTGGAAGCGATCGTTCCATTAAAGATTCTAGTTTTTACACTCGGGTTTTCCTTTTTTTCTCATTATTTAAAGATCCGGGTTCCGACTCGGGTTTTTCCTTTTTATATGGCATTTGAAGTTTCGAGTTCCGACTCAGACTTCCAATCGGATTCAACATTCGTGTTGGAACCGATCGTTCTGTTGAAGATTCGAGTTTTTAAACTCGGATTTTTCCTTTTTTCTCATTATTTAAAGATCCGGGTTTCGACTCGGGTTTTTCTTTTTTATATGGCATTTGAAGTTTCGAGTTCTGACTCGAACTTCCTATCGGATTCAACATTCGTGTTGGAACCGATCGTTCCGTTGAAGATTTGAGTTTTCAAACTTGGGTTTTCCTTTTTTTATTGTTATTTTAAAGATCCAGGTTCCGACTCGGGTTTTCCTTTTTATATGACATCTGAAGTATCGAGCTCCGACTCGGACTTCCTATCGGATTCAACATTCGTGTTGGAACCGATCGTTCCGTTGAAGATTCGAGTTTTCAAACTCGGGTTTTCCTTTTTTTATTATTATTTTAAAGATTCGGGTTCTGACTCGGGTTTTCCTTTTTATATGGCATCTGAAGTTTCGAGTTTTGACTCAGACTTCCTATCGAATTCAACATTCGTGTTGGAACCGATCGTTCCATTGAAGATTCGAGTTTTTAAACTCGGATTTTCCCTTTTTTTTCTTATTATTTAAAGATCCGGGTTCCGACTCGGGTTTTTCCTTTTTTTATGGCATTTGAAGTTTCGAGTTCCGACTCGGACTTCCTATCAGATTCAACATTCGTGTTGGAACCGATCGTTTCGTTGAAGATTCGAGTTTTCAAACTCGGGTTTTCATTTTTTTATTATTATTTTAAAGATCCGGGTTCCGACTCGGGTTTTCGTTTTTATATGGCATCTGAAGTTTCGAGTTCCGACTCAAACTTCCTAACGGATTCAACATTCGTGTTGGAACCGATCGTTCCGTTGAAGATTCGAGTTTTCAAACTCGGGTTTTCCTTTTTTTTATTATTATTTTAAAGATCCGGGTTCCGACTCGGGTTTTCCTTTTTATATGGCATCTGAAGTTTCGAGTTTCGACTCAGACTTCCTATCAGATTCAACATTCGTGTTGGAACCGATTGTTCCATTGAAGATTCGAGTTTTCAAACTCGGGTTTTCATTTTTTTATTATTATTTTAAAGATCCGGGTTCCGACCCGGTTTTTCCTTTTTACATGGCATCTGAAGTTTCGAGTTCTGACTCGGACTTCCTATCGGATTCAACATTCTTGTTGGAACCGATTGTTTCATTGAAGATTCGAGTTTTCAAACTCGGGTTTTCCTTTTTTATTATTATTTTAAAGATCCGAGTTTCGACTCGGGTTTTCCTTTTTATATGGCATCTGAAGTTTCGAGTTCCGACTCGGACTTCCTATCGGATTCAACATTCGTGTTGGAACCGATCATTCCGTTGAAGATTTGAGTTTTCAAACTCGGGGTTTCCTTTTTTTTTATTATTTTAAAGATTCGGGTTCCGACTCGGTTTTTCCTTTTTACATGGCATCTGAAGTTTCGAGTTCCGACTCGGACTTCCTATCGGATTCAACATTCGTGTTGGAACCGATCGTTCCGTTGAAGATTCGAGTTTTCAAACTCGGGTTTTCCTTTTTTTGTTATTATTTTAAAGATCCGGGTTCCGACTCGGGTTTTTCCTTTTTATATGGCATCTGAAGTTTCGAGTTCCGACTCGGACTTCCTATCGGATTCAACATTCGTGTTGGAACCGATCGTTCCGTTGAAGATTCAAGTTTTCAAACTCGGGTTTTCCTTTTTTATTAATATTTTAAAGATCCGGGTTCCAACTCAGGTTTTTCTTTTTTACATGGCATCTGAAGTTTCGAGTTCCGACTCAGACTTCCTATCAGATTCAACATTCGTGTTGGAACCGATCGTTTCGTTGAAGATTCGAGTTTTCAAACTTGGGTTTTCTTTTTTTTATTATTATTTTAAAGATCCGGGTTCCGACTCGGGTTTTTCCTTTTATATGGCATCTGAAGTTTCGAGTTCCGACTCGGACTTTCTATCGGATTCAACATTCGTGTTGGAACCGATCGTTCCGTTGAAGATTCGAGTTTTCAAACTCGGGTTTTGCCTTTTTTATTATTATTTTAAAGATCCGGGTTCCTACTCGGGTTTTTCCTTTTATATGGCATCTGAAGTTTCGAGTTCCAACTCAGACTTTCTTTCGGATTCAACATTCATGTTGGAACCGATCGTTTCGTTGAAGATTCAAGTTTTCAAACTCGGGTTTTCCTTTTTTTATTATTATTTTAAAGATTCGGGTTCCGACTCGGGTTTTTCCTTTTTATATATGGCATCTGAAGTTCCGAGTTCCGACTCGGACTTCCTATCAGACTCAACACTCGTGTTGGAACCGATCGTTCCGTCGAGAATTCGAATTCTCAAACTCGATTCTCACTCATTCTTTTTTTTTGAAAAAATGGGTTCCGACTCGGATTTTCGCTTTCATATATTCTTATTTTCTCGAGTTCCGACTCAAATTTTTCTATTGATCCAATGCTCGTATTGGACCAAGTTTCTCCTCATTTTCCCTTTCAAGTTTTGGGATAAACCTGAACTTTCCCTTCAGGATAAGGGATAATCCTGAAACACCGACAATCATTCTCGCTTAAATTCTCAAGTATCTTCGAATGTCGGTCTCGTTTTCAACTCTCCATTCGAAAACCAGTGCTCGTACTGGTATGCATTTTCGAAAACCAGTGCTCGTACTGGTATGCACCTTCGAAAACCCAGTGCTCGTACTCGTGTGCATTTCGAAAACCCAGTACTCGTGCTGGTGTGAATTTTCGAGAACCCAACGCTCGTACTGGGGCATTTTTCGAAATCCAGTGCTCGTACTGGTGTATTTTTCAAAATCCAGCGCTCGTGCTGGTACATCTAGCGCTTGTGCTAGTGTCTGGCTGACTAATCAGTTAGCCCTCCCGGTTCAGTCTTTGTACTAACCAATCATCATCATTCAAGCTCTAAATTCTCAAATTCAATCTTCGGGTTACCATTTTTTGTCAAAAAAATCAATCTTTTTCTCTTGCAAAGGACCCTCTTCAGGGAGAGTTTGAGGGAGATCATTCATTTCGCATACAACCATCCTTCGTTCGCAAGAACCCTCTTGCAGGGAGAGTTTGAAGGGACTCGTTTTTTTCGCGAACAGTTTGCAAAACAACAACCAACTTTACACAAAAAACCCCTTTTCAGGGAGAGCTTCAACGGAAGCTCGTTTCTTTTTGTGGCCCCCATTTTTCTCATCTTTGGCCAACCCCTTCACAGAGAACCCTCTTCTAGGGAGAGTGTGATGGACTCGTTCCTCTATGATACTTTCTCAACTTTGTTTTTCGGCCGTCTTTCCATAAGAGAAGCCTAGAGATAGGGAGTTTTGATGAAAACTTAATTTCTCTTCGAAAGTTCCGTTTTGCAAACACCTCCTCTTTGGGGAAGAGAGGAGTATTTTCAACTTCTCATTCAGGTAAGGGCTGAGCCTGAGTCTCTCTTTTTGGGGAAAAAGAGAGGAGAATTTTGTCACGGACATGTCAATTCGATATCAAGTAATCTCTTTCATTAAGGATTTCAAGAATATTTTGCCAATTTGCTATCAAAAGTCATTTGTTGATCTCAAAGCTTTTATCGTATAAAGAATTACCTCAAACTACCTTTAGTATTATTTCCAAAAGAGCAAGATTTTTGCGAAATAAGAACTGAATTCAAGCTTTTTCTGTTGGTCAACCAAGAGGATGAAGAAACATCTTCGATATGACCAACAAGGGAAAAATTCAATGATGTTGAAAAGCCATAAGTGAATCAATATTGATCATAGCTATGGCACATTCTCAAAGATCATTCTTTTGGCAGTAAGACAGTGAAAATATCCTGGGCAATAAAAAGAACCTACCCAATCCATATATCCTCAGTCATTTGAGCTGCAATCAAATATCTGCAAAAGGGATCTCTCAATTGTCGTCAAGATGAAGATGAGTTATGCGAGCTAGATCTCCGGGGCCAAAGAAGATTTGGATCATCTCCAAGATGAAGGAGTTTGTGAAGGATCCTTCTAGGGAAAGTTCAGATCACCGTCGAGATGAAGGTGAGTGTGATGGACCTACCGACAAACCCTAAAAGATATTTGATTTCTGCTATCATCTAGAGAATTTTTGATCCATGAACCTATATCATCAAGCCTAATTCCTGAGAAAGAAAAAGAAGGATCGGAACATCTCCAAGATGAAGGAGTTTGTGACATACCCTTCCTCGAAAAGAGAGAAAAGTCAGGACATCTCCAAAATGAAGGATGATATAAAAGCCCAAGAAAGCTCCATGACTCAAAAGAGTGCAAAAAGATCATCATGGGAAATGCCCAGGATATCAAACTGCCCGAAATTGCCAGAAATCATCTTTATCTATGTGAAATTTTTTTATCAATATCTTCTCACTCAATCGCTTTTATGAAGCTAAGAATATTTCCTCTCTTTTCATATCAGGGAAATTGATATCTTCCTTAAAGAAACTCAACAACAACAAATTTGAATTTGACACTTGATTCTACAGAGTTAGCCCAATTGGAGCTAATACTCTAGGTAGAAAGAGGTGATATTTTCATGCACAATTCAATCATTTTAGATCAACTACAATTTTTGGCATCTTATTGGCAATACTTTCTCATTATCCCAAAATGAAGTGTGAACTTGATAGTCGTTTTGACGTATCCTGACGTCATCCCTCCTTAGGACTGAAAAGTCTTTCCTTCCATCTAATCTGAGCGCTCTCAGATTTGCACACTTTCTTGTGTTCCCCACTATCCCGCCATAGACAGTTCCCGCTCAGGATAAGGGTTAAACCTGAACTTTCTGCAAAAGGTCTGTTATTGTCAAAAGCTATTTTTAGTCTCAGCAATGAGACACCCAAGAACAACCCATTTTCAAGCTTTAGGGACCCCCATTTTCTATCCTTTTGCAAACCCCTCTCGGACTTGTTGTGCGAAGTCTAGAGGTCCCATCACAGTTTCCTCGCTCCTCGAGGATCCTGTATCCATTCAGGCTAAGGATTAAACCTGTTACCTCGCTCCATGAGGTGTCACCCAAACCTTCTGCGAGAGGTCGTCTGTTTTTAGAAAGCTGATTTAGTCTCAGCAATGAGACGCCCCAGATCATCCTCTTTCCAAGCTTTAGGGAATCCCTTGTTTTTCTTTTTTTGCAAAAACCCCTTTCGGATTTGTTCATCCAAATTCCAAAGGTCCCATCATGGTTTCTTCACCCGAGGATTCCATATGGTCGCCCCTTTCAGGTTAAGAGTTAAGCCTGAACCTCGCCTTGCTAGGTATCTTTCCGTTCAGGTTAAGGTTAAACCTGAGTCCCACCACGGTTTCCTCATCCAAGGATTCCGTACGGTTCCCCCCACTCAGGTCAAGGGTTAAACCTGAATCTTGCTTTGGCGATGCATTTCGTGGTCCCATCACGGTTTCCTTCATCTAAGGATTATGTACGTTTGTCCCCTTCAGGTTAAGGGTTAAGCCTGAACCTTGTCCTACGAGGTATCTTCCGTTTAGGTTTGGGTTAAACCTGAGCCTCGTTTCAACGAGGTAATCCTTCCAGCCCCATCATGGTTTTCCCCACAAAGGAATCCATGCTCTATACATCCATCCAGGAAAGGATCATACTTGAGTTTCATCTCACGAGGCATTTCTCTCAAAATGTCCCATCAAGACCAGCTTATATTCATTTCCCCATCCAAATTATCTTGATATATCTTCGTCCCATCCAGGCTAAGGGCTAAACCTGACTCATTCCAAAAGGTTGATCTCGTCTCACCCATGAGACTTGATCACAATTCTTATCTTTCACCATTTTTGGGATCTTCGCCCAAAGTCCCATCACGATTTCCTCATTTCCATTATTCAATCATATCATTTTTGAGGATTTCGTCTCCCCAACACCATTCAGGATAAAATTTTTAAGCCTGAAAAGCCACATTTTCAAAATAAATTCTTCCACACCCAGCTCGGATCTACTGACTGAGACATTTTCAAAATTTGGAGTGTTTCTTTGCCACTAAGCTCGGCTTTCAACCGGCTTAGTAGCAAAGAGGGGCATCTGTGAACACCCCAAATTTTTCAAAAGTTTGTAAATATCCCCCTTTTGCCCTTTATCTTCATTTTCTGGTTAATTGAGTCAGTTTTAAATCTAAATTTCATTTTATTTCTCAAGTTTTGTTGAAATTAAATTCATTTTATATATCTGACTCAATTTCGGATCCAGATCTAGTTAAAAGATCCAAATCTGAGCTTCGTTGTCCAATGTTTAAAATCAAATTCTCGAAATTTCCAAAATAACTTTTTGAAAAGCTCAGACAATTCGACCGGTATCCGTTTGGATCCATCAAATTGTATTTCTTAATTGGAGGTTTAAAAACCCGAATATTTTCTCAAAACTTGGGTCAAAACCCATTTTCTAAAGAATATTTCCCCAAAATAGCCTTGAAAACCCTCTTTTGTAAATATTTCCCAAAAATACAAAAAAAAAAACTAGTTTAAATCATCGTTTTCTCAGGTTTCATTCCAAAAATACCAATATATATATATATAGAAAATGCAAAGAAAAAAATATATATATGTCTAAACCGGTTTTTGAAAACCTCTTTTTAAAAATATCCTTTTTAAGAAAAAACCTTTTTTGGAAAAATCTGATAAAGGAGCCTTCTTTTTAAATTTGGGTGAAAAGTCTGAAGGGCCCCATAAAAAAAAACATCTTTAGGGTTTTCTTGCAAGGGGTACGTTGAAAAAAAAGAAGAAGATTTTTTTCCTTCTTCCGCTCCACCTTCTTCTTGAATCGCCCTCCAAATCCTCCATGGACGACCCCATGTGAGTTTCTCATCCACCCTTCATCACCGATCCTCTTCTTCCATCATCGAGCAACCCTCGCCCTTCATCTCCAATAGAAACCCCAGAAACTTCTTCTCCCCCCTTTTCGCTCGAACCCTCCAGGGCAAAACCCCATGTGCGACTCCTCCACCGCCCATCGCCACAACTGTCGCTCCCATTATCAACCCTCGATCTCCAACTTCCTCCATGGCCTTCCTTTCCTCCAACCTCTATATAAATAAACCACATGGGCCTTCTTCAGCATCGGATTTTCTTCTGTTCCCCACACCCTTTTCGATCATCGCTCATCAGGCTAAGGCACTTTGGGTTGGCCAAAAAAAAAACGACTTCCATCACCACACGCCAAGAACTCAAAAGCAAAAGCTCCGTTGCACCCCCACATCTGGTCTTGATCTCCCGATTTGCTTTCCCCTTTCTGAAGGATCGACGCTCAACTCAGCATTAGTAAACAAAAGGAGTCCCCTCTCCGATCTTTAGTTTTGATCGATTTAAGTTTTCTTTTGCAAGGATAATCTCATTATCATATCCAACACCCTCTCGTCCGTGGGTGGCTCAGTTGTTCGAGGGAGTCTGGTCATCGGTATCCACTATTTTTCTGGTTGTCAGTAGCCTACAGATAGTGCCAATTTACAGCAGGTATGATGCTCCCCTTTCAGCATTTATTTTTGCTTAATTGCCTATCTTGTAGACGGGTCATGGAATGGGAGTCCAATTCCACAAAAACCTCTAAAAAATTTGATTGCCATAAAGAAGCCATTGAAGTCTGGATGCTAATATCATTTGAGTTTTATTTATGTTGAATTCCTTGAATAGATGAAAAACCACATCTGCGTAGGTTAGCTCAGTGGAACACTATTAGTGAGATGAGCATAACAAGCTGAAGCATATCCGATCTCGCAGATTCAGGGGGTTTTAACCATTGAAAAGGGACAATAGCATTCTTCACCATCAGACCAACTGGAGTAACAGACGTTTGGTTTTCTGCATATCTTTCTTTTACTGTTTTCCCCTAGATCAATTCCAGTCATATGATTGCTGCCATGTGTTGGTTATCTGATTTCATGACATCAGTTTGGTTTTGTTTTTTTTTTTGGAACAAATATAGCTGATCCTATTTTGATTGAAATGCCTTCTGAAGATCAGTGATGTATGGGTTTTAGATTTCAGCTGACTGGTTGATTAGAAGATATTCACTAATCATTAAATTTCTGTCAGCTTGAGATTTTGAATTCATTAGTTTCTGTAATGGAATACTAGTGATACAATTTGATTAAATGAAGCCTCTACTATACTCCTTTTATCAAAATTTCCTTACATTTAAGAAAGCTGGTTGCAACATTAGTTGTCTTACTATGCTCTTTCATTGAATTTCTAAGTGTTGCATGTAATTCTGAATCGGTTAAAGTTACATTTTTTTTTATTATTTACTTTTGTTCTTTTTCTTTAGATTTAAACCCATCTAATGTACTTGAAGTCCCATAATGGCCCTAGTCTTAATGATTAAGAGTCCTCAAATGAAGAATATATAGCAGGATCGTTGTGTGATAGAGACTAAGACCCATGATGTTGGTCTTCAATGGTTCTTTGTCTAAACCAGCTCTTCAATAAACCTACTTCCATACTCCCATTATTCAATCCCCTCTGCTGCAACGTATATACCTCTGCTGTGAGCTCTCCACATTAGCTCACTGCTGTTGTGGCTCACAACATCCCCTGCCATTTAGACTCAACGTGTATCTGTCTTTTCCCCACTGTAATTTACAATACCTACTCCATTTTTTTACCAATACTGTTGTACATCTTCCCTAGCAAATCAGTCCCTGCACACCAGCCATCAGTCTCAAATAGTGAGAATCCATAGCCGAGTCACGACAATGAATGTTATAGGCCTCACTACATGTGTCCTGTACTATTCATTTGCTGTAGGCATAGGATCCAGCTGATTGCAAAATATTTTTTTTGCATCCATCATTTCACTTTTCACTGTATAGCACTCCCTCAAAATAACTGCAAAGCAATATTTACCTTCTTTTTATACTCCAGCCATCACCTATTCATTGTCACCATCCCTGCACCATCATTGCACCTGCAGCAATACACTGATTGCCATCACATTCCTATCACTTGTCGTTCAAGTGTGGGAATATCATACGACTTCAATATAGTTGGGCCCCATGCATCTAGAAATCATGTATGGCATTTGCATGATAATTAGGTAACATACATTCAGGAGTTAGGTGGATAGGCACCACCCATTGGTGAGTCCACTTATATAGGTTTGTTGTAATAAGCTTCTCCATTACATGTATCTATCATCTCCATCAATATTAACCCTCTCTTTATATATATATATATATATATATATATATATATATATATATATATATATATATTTATAACTTAGCTCTTGCTTAGGTATTCTGTCTAGCCATACACCCATGTAACATTTTTGTAATAAATGTCCTACCTAATCATAAGCATTTGTGTTTCTGACATAATATTTCCCGTCATTTATTATATCTCATATTTTCCTCTATTTTACTACTAACTAAGTTTTGCAGGGATCTCTGAAAAATGTTGAATTCCCTCTTGGATTAGGACCTTTATCATTTTAAGTTCGATCCAAATTGTAATAGTTAGATATTAAAGAGAACTTCATCTCTTCAAGCATAGACCAGAATGAATGAGCATTGCAAATATCTGAAATTTCTTGCTTTCACTTCTTCTTCTTTTGCTTTCAAAAAATTCACAAATGGTGAAACACGAATGGCACGTGCACCATTTCATAAGAGGTAATTAGTCCTAAGTTGATGATTTACATCAATGGCCATAGTCAGGATGTAAACAAAACTTAAGATTTTTATCTTTTATAAAATAACATTGGATTCACACTGGATCCTTTTCAAAATTCATCATATTTTCCTTAAATATTTTTCTATTTTATCCGAATTTAATTTAAAATTAATTCAATACATATACCAATGGCCATAGTCAGGGTATATTGAGAGTTAATTTCATTTTAAATTCAATAAAAGCACCAAAGATGCGTTTTATTCTTCTTTTAGAATTTAAATATAGATTATTATATAATACGTTCAATGACCATAGTCAGGGATGTATTATATCTTCAATCTTATTTTAATTCACTTAAAGAATGAAATAGCTTTTCAAAATCCAATTTCAAATTCTTTAAATTTATTCATCATATAGGATAGAACTGCATCATATTTCCAAAATTCCTTTCTCAAAACTCCAAGTGATGTTAATATCTTCTTCAATTAATCTTCAATTCTTGTAAAATTCAATTCATCTTTTTATTTTCAATCTCAAAGTCCAATTTAAACTTTGAGATTTCAAATTCATTTTATATTAAAAAATTCCAATTCAAATTAGATTTCAAAGTTCAAATCGACTTTGAAATTTCAAATTCATTTTATATTCAAAAATTCCAATTCAAATTAGATTTCAAAGTTCAATTTGACTTTGAAATTTCAAATTCATCTTATATTCAAAACACCAATCAAATTCAAAGTTCAATTTAACTTTGAGTTTCTTGATTAAATTTCTAAATTCCAAATTCAAGCTCCAAATTCGGGTTCAATTTGACTTTGGAATTCATTTATTCTCAAATGAATTTTTGAAATTCCAAATCCAAGGTTAGATTCAAATTCTACATTGGATCTCAAACTTCAGATCCAATTCCATTATAGGATCTAGAACCTAGTTCCACTTTGGATCTCAGACTTCGGATCCAAAAATTCATCTTTGGGTCCAGAATCCAATCTCGTCTTGGATCTCAGACTTCAGATCCAATTCCATTCTAGGATCCAGAATCCAATTTCTACTTTAGATCTCAGATTTCATATCCAATCCATCTTAAGATCCAGACTTCGGATTTGAATTTCAGATTTCTAATCAAATTCTATTTTCAATTCCAACTTTCAAATCCAATTCCATTTCATTTCCAGATTTCAAATCTAAATTCATTTTCAGATCACATCTGGATTTCTTAAATTCATTTTTATTTTTAAATACCATTTGGATTTCTCAGATTCATCCTGATTTCAAACTTCAAAAATCTGAAAATCAATTCCATTTCAAGTATTCATTTCCTTTCCTAAATCCAAGTTTAAAATTCAAAATTCAACTTCAAAGTCCATTTCTGACATTGAAGCCTCATTTCTTTTTCTCTCATCTTCAAATCATTCTTTTCAAAATTCAAAGATTTATTTTTCCAGCTCTTATTATTTCAAAGACTTAGAACTTCAAATCCCTAATCTATCTCAAGTCCTAAAGTTAGATTCAATCATTTCTTCACTCCATTATCAAGTTCATCTCAGAACACTTGGAAATTTTCAAAACATTTTTCAAAAGAGCATACATTTCTACATTTGCATTGCACAAGCATGATTCTTTGTGCATTTTAGACTTAGAATAAATTCTTAGATAATATTTAGGCAAAGCAAAAGGCACAAATTCGATCCTTGGTTCGATTACCTTTGGTAAAGGCGTCAGGAACGGTCGAACCTCGTACCGACGAGCGAATCCCGTCTCTCAATTTTCCCGCAAATTTTCAAAACAGAGGCGAGTTAAATTTCTAAATATTTTCAAATTAAGGTCAAGTGAGACCCCGCAAAAGAATTCCTCTTCTTCTCTTCTCTCCTTTTTTCTTCTCTCTTCTTTTTCTGTCTTTTATTTTTCTCCCTTCAAAAAGAAGGAAAATAGAGGTCATAAAGGAAAAAGAGAAGGAAGAGAGAGAAACCACAAGAGAGGAAATTTTTTGCGATGATCACATGTAGCTACAAGAAAGGTTGCTTACTGTGTATTGGAATGCCACAAACAGGAGTGGGTGAATTATATCTTGCTGTGAATGTTGTTGTATGGGGATGTAATGAGTGATAGTGGTAAGGAGTGATGTAAAATGATAGCTCATGGTAATAGGTATATATGATTACATCTAAATGTGCAAAAACATGAATACTGTGCTTAAAGGACATTAGGTACTATGTTTGATGTGAGTGGGGAATGATTTGCAGAAAAGTTGGGTATTGAGTGGGTTAGTCTATGGCAAAGGGAAGAGAGAAATGATGTAAAGTTGGGTATTGAGTGGGTTAGTCTATGGCAAAGGGAAGAGAGAAATGATGTAAAAGAAGCTACATGGACTATTGGTAGGTGTAACAAGGAAATCATATACACGTGAATATAGGAAGGTGAAGGGGGAGATGTTATAATAAGAGCTGGGTGAAACTATGTGCTTGCAGCAAATAATGCAATGGAGTATATATAGGTGATTGATGTGCATAGGGGTGTTATGAGGATATGTTGGATTCACTCTCATACCAAAATTCCTTTGAGAGTCTTCAACATCACTTCTCATAGACAAGGAAGAATGTGCCGAATGTTGTTCCCAACTTACAAATGGGAACTGTTTTCATTCAGTGAAGATTGACCAACGACTGTCTCCAAACTCTTCCTTTTGCAGGCAATCGTCTTCCATCTATTGAGCAACCTCACCTACCATCATTATCATTTGCCAAATTCCCAAACGTACCTGATGAGCTCCCACCAGGATCAGAAGAACTCCCGGTAAGCATCTAACTGGCTACAGATGTCGATGGCGCATACTGGTGAGATCCAAATCCACCTTCTTTTTATGGTTGAATATCAGTGCCAACAAATTGAGCGTCAAGATCAGGAACTTTCCAATGAAGGAATATCAATCTGTCCCAATTTTCTTTCTTCTAAGGGTGACCAACTCCAATCATTTAAGTTGCTCCCATTGTGACTCACAGAAGCCATACGTGACACACCCACATGTTCTAAGATGAGCAAACACCTGACGACACTTTGATGGCTTTCAGAATCTAAAGATCCTGTGCTGGAGAGGATTTATTTTTAAGCCTGGTGGGATTTTGTTTCTTTTGATTTCTTTGAACTCCTGCAAACCCTTCTACTGAATTAGCACCTTTTGTTTTCTGGAGCTCACAAGGAGGAAGCACCGGAAGGCTTTCTTTTCTGCCAGGGTTCCCTTCAAGGAATCCTTGTATTGATCACATTTTTATTACCATAGACTATAGTTGACATTTCTGTGCAGAATAATGAGTGCTCAAACTTGAGACATCTAAATGAATACTTGGGTCACCACCCTATGTGGGAAAACAAGTAAAAGATTGTACACAACACAATAGGAACTTCAATTCGAAACGATGCAAGGCATGATTTTATTCTACTGCTAAAGAGACTAAACAAAGCATTGCTGAATCAATGATGACAGAATCATTGAAAAATAAACACTAACCATGAAATAACACAAAGGAATGAAACTATACATTAAGGTAGCTATTGACGGAAGAACTAAAAGAACATAATTCAGAAGAAAAAAAAGAAAAAGATGTGACATGTACGACCTATACAGGAATGACGTTAAGTCACAAAGAGAATGAGAAAACAATGCTTCCCCTCCTCCAATCAGAGTTACCAGCATTTGATTCTGAAATTGCCTCCTCCAGAGCCAAATGAAACGAAAGTCCAAATGCGGATCAAGCCAGAAATGTTGATCGAATATCATGTGCCGAATTCAAATCTAAATGTTGAATGGCATGGTTTTTGCAGTTGTTAGGAGTTTCAGTGCTCTAGTACTCACCACGCATACAGGATAATAATGCAACAATGCTAGGGGATGATACTTGCAATGGACATTCAATAGGATGACATGCAGATGCTTATTGAAAGTAATGCAGATGTAGTTACAGGGAATAATAAAATTCAACTAATGATAGTGATAGATCCGAGGAGATGGATCGCACAAGAAGTAGACTTACGAAAGGAATCAAATATAAAGAACAAAATTCAGATTGCAATAAGAAACATAGGGTGAACTTGATGCAGAGAGATATTGATGATGAATGCTAATCAGGAACCGATACAATCCACACGCTGGTGTAAGATGTGCACAACATGAATTGATCTCTCCTGTTCGAGATGACCTCCACTTGATGTCTAGCAGATTGAATCTGCTGAATCGTATATCCAGAAAGGCATAGAATCGTGAAGACGTAATAAAACAAAGGATGGTTATAGCAAACCATAACATGCGATTAAAGGGGCAACGCTAGTCGAAAATCAGATGGAAAAGCAAGAGATCAAGCTAAGAAAAACTTGTAATGAACCCTTACATGCGATATACAAAAAAAAAGAAAAAAGAAAGAAGAAGACAAAAAAAAAATGAGATGCCATCGGATATTATCAAAACCCAAAATCAAGCATAAACCAGAAATTAGAGTAAAACATAAAATTAACGAAAAATCAAAACCAAGAAAGTGGGAGTAGGATCTAAATATAGGGGAAATGTAATATGCGCAGTAGGAATCAAATATAGAAGACAACAAAATGTTGAATCAATTAATATTCAAATTACTTAAACATAAAAAAAAATGTTGGAGTCAGATTGCTCCATTGATATGGCAATAGGTAGGTCGATTCTGCTATATGCAGGTCGACCCTACCTCTGATGCAAAGGGTAAAAAAGAGAAATGAATCAGAATGCCATTAAGAAATACAGTAAAACAGAGAATCGAAAGAGGAAGGAGACAAATGCTTACCTGTAACTGCGGTCGATCTTCTTTCAGTCGCTTAGAGGGGAAGCACCAAGGGAAGAGAAAAGAAATTGAAGAAGCAAGAGGGGAAGAAAGAGGGAAGGAGGAAAGGAAGAAAGCGTGAAGAATCTGAAAGGTGGAGGGGTGAAGGCGATGAAGGAGAGGACCCCTGATGGCATGCTTAAATAGACCGAGAAGAAGGATCGAGAGAGGGAGACAAAGAGGGTCGAGAAGGTAGAGGCCATGCCCTCCATCGCCCCTCTCTGCAGTTCTCTTTGCAATGGCAAGCCATTGGAGATTTTCAACTTGGGTCCTTCAAGTTTTAAATTTTTTGACAAGAGGGTTTGTTTATAAGGTTTTCTCAAAAGGGAGGTTTAACTACGAAAATTTGCAAAGAAAGAGGGTTGGGTCACTTTCTGAATTTTTCAAGAAAGGGGATAAAAACCCTAAAATGTGAAGGAAATACAAAGGATGGGGGGTCTAAATGGGTTTTTTGAAGTATTTTTGTAAAAATTTTTATTTTGAGATATAAGGATTTTCAAAAACGAGGTTTTTGAGAAAAACATCGGGTTAATTTCAGAACTAGGATTTCAAAAATGGCTTGGGTCCGAGATTTTTGGTAAAACTTTCGAATTCGGACCTCGAATTGAGATTGGATCTTGAATTTGAAATTGGATCTAGATAAAACCTCTGAGAAAATACAAAGAATTGAATTTTTTATTTTTTTGAAGAATAGAAGATCCGGGATTAGAATTGGATTCAAATATTTGATTTGAGTCCCAGATTGGGTTAGATATGAAAATTGAGTCTGAATTTCAGTGAATCCGAGAAATGAATGAAAATTTGATAAGAAATTGGCCCGATTATTCAGAAGATGTGAATTAGGGGATTTTTTGGATTTTTTGGAAAATTTTGGATGTTCACAGATGTTGAGAAACTCTGTTTTGATGTCACATAATATGATACACTGTCTTATTTGATTTCATATAATATGATAATATGTCTTCTTGAAAAATGTTATATAATGACTGGATATGTTTTGCCATATATCTAACGAGTATTTGATGCAAGGATATCTCACTCAAAAAGGATAGAGACCTCTTGTTCAAGTACAACTATGGTGCAATCATACTCCTTGAAGAAAAAGCTTTTTGAGCCATGCACTCCTAAAGACCATCTAAAGAGATCGGCTTCCTCAAGTTGAAGATTTTTTCTTCTTTAGAGTCATTTGTAACAGAACCTTCAGAAGCATGCATATTGCATATTACATACTCATTCATAAAAGCTATTTCATAAAAGTATACGATAGTTTCAAAAAGCTCCTTTTTGAAAACAAATAATTGTACCTTCTTACAACTCTTTATGAAAAAGGTATTTTGACATGATTTCAAAATGTAATAATTGTACCTTATATCATATACAAGACAACTTGAAAAGTAATGATTTTAAAAGTAGGAAAAAAACAAAACATGAAATCGGCTACACAAAGAAAACAAATATAATATTGGTTTTGAAAAGACTCTAGTTACCTTCTTTAAAGAAATGATTTCAAATATAGGAAAAAGACAAAACATGAAATCGGCTACACAAAGAAAACAAATATAATATTGTTTTGAAAAAGACTCTAGTTACCTTCTTTAAAGAAATGATTTCAAATATAGGAAAAAGACAAAACATGAAATCGGCTACACAAAGAAAACAAATATAATATTGGTTTTGAAAAGACTCTAGTTACCTTTTTACAAACCCATAGAATGTCGACTTACTTGAAGTCATCATTCTCTTTGTATAGCATTAAATACCTTCTATAAGAAATCCTTGTTAAATATCCTTCTCAAGAATGTCGACTTGTAGTCTTCATTCTCTCTGTAGACTTTGAAAAACACAACATAAAGAAAACTCTTGACATGACTATGTACAAATAAATATCTCAAAGCATTTATTGTACCTACACTCATTTAAAGTAAAAAAGTACTTATGTACCTCAAATCATTTATTAGAATAAAGATAAAACTACATAATAGCTTACAATCCAACGTTCAATGTACTATTGTAAGAAATAGACTTTTTACATAAAATATGTATTACCTAAAATATTACAACGACTAGTGTACCCTATATTTTGCTTTTATGGAAAGAAGACTTTCTCGAATTTCTCTAAAGATGTTTTTTGAAATGACATGACATTTCACATCTCAAAAAGGCTACGATTTCAAAAAGCCAACGACTATTTTTTTAAGCTATAAAAACACACTCAAATGAACTATTCAAAACAGAAGAGAATGGAATAGACAAGTGAGCTTACAACGAGAAAAATACCTATTCGATATTTGAAAGAGAGCCTAGAAAAAAAAAGAGAAAAGAAAGAGAAAAGAAAGAGAAATAGTCAAAAATAACTCTTTGACAAAGAGTATCTTCTGAGTGACAAACAGAACATTCTGAGAATCCTTCATTCGTGCATTCATATCATCCTGAAGGTTCTATAGGAAGTATTGTAACTTTTTGTTATTTACTGTATTCCTTCTTTATTGAAAGAAGTAAACCTCTGAGAAAGAGGGTGTTGCCCTTCTCTGTTGAGAGAAGAAGACCTCTGTGTAAGAGGGTGTTGTCCTTCTCTGTTGAGAGAAGAAGACCTCTGTGGAAGAGGGTGTGCCCCTTCTCTGTTGAGAGAAGAAGACCTCTCAGGAAGAGGGTGTTGTACTATTTATCTGGTGACTCGGATGTTATAGTGGAAAGCTCAAGTGGTTTGCTTGGGGACTGGATGTAGGTCAGGGTTTTGACTGAACCAGTATAAATCCTGTGTTTATTGTGTTGTGCCTTATTGCTTTATTTTTTATTATATCAACTTGCATCGTATTTCACTATTCACCCCCCCTCTAGTGGAATTTCATTTGGTATCAGAGCAGGTTTGCTGGTTTCGACATAACAAGTCTTCCAGCACATATGGCATCTACCTCTTATGCTCGTGATATTGAAGGTCAACACGCATCTCATCCTCCTTTCTTCAACGGCTCCAACTATGGATACTGGAAGTGCAGAATGACTATATTTCTCAAATCCATAGATTTTGCGGTATGGAAAATTGTTGAGCATCCATACACATCTCCTTCCGCAGACTATAACTTATGGTCTGATGAAGAAAAGAAAATGGCAAATCTAAATGCAAAGGCTATGAATGCCTTATATTGTGCCATCGATCAGAATGAATTCAATAGAATATCTATATGTGAATCTGCATATGATATTTGGCATTCTTTGGAGGTTATTCATGAAGGAACCAACAAAGTGAAAGAAGCCAAAATCTCATCTCTTGTCAGAAAATATAAGTTGTTCAAAATGAACAAAGATGAACCCATCACAGAGATGTTCACCAGATTCACCAACATCACCAACGATCTGAAATCTCTGGGTGTAACCCACTCTCAGACAGAAAAGGTGAAGAAAATCTTGAGATCTCTCACAACTGATTGGGAGAAAAAGACTACTGCTATTGAAGAAGCTCAAGATTTGTCCAAACTTACCCTAGACGATTTAATAGGCAATCTTATGGCCTATGAAGTCCATATGAAGGAAAGAAGGGAAGAAGAACAACCTTTGAAGAAAACTCTAGCCTTCCCAGCCCTTTCTGAGGATGAGGACTCAGAAAAAGAAACTGAGATTGCGCTACTCACCAGAAAATTCCAGCGCTTTATGAGAAGGAACCGGCTTCCAAATAAGCACAAAGAAAGAAAAGACCCAAAAGAAGATTCTATGTGCTACCAGTGTAATAAGCCAGGTCACCTGAGACGTGACTGTCCTCTTCTCAAAAGAAAATCAAAGACTGAGGAACCAAAGAAAAGGTTCTTCAAGAAAAAGGCTCTGCATGCTCAATGGGATGATTCAGAACCATCCACCAGTGAAGAGTCAAATGATGATGAAGCAGAAACCGCCAACATGTGCTTCATGGCAGAAAGCTCTGTAAGTGAATCTCTTGATTTCTCCTTTGAAGAACTTCAAAATGCTTTTCAGGAACTTTTTGAAGAATCAAGGAAAACGATTCTCAAAAATAAACATTTGAAATCTGAGAATCTAGAGCTTATTTTGAAAAATGAAAAACTCAGTATTGAAAATTCTGAGTTACAAAAGAAAAATCTTCTTATTACTTCTGAAATCTCTTCTAACAGCTCCAAGACTAAAAATCTGCAAGTAGAAATTTCAGAATTAAAAAGTAAAACCGAGAACCTTATGAAAACGGTTTTCAAGTTTACTAAAGGAAAAGAGAACTTGGATAAACTCTTATCCTCTCACAAAGTGTCTTTTTACAAGAATGGTATTGGCTACTCTCATTTCAACAAGCCTTCTTGTATGAATCAAAAGACCACGTTTGTGAAAAGTTCTTCTGAACCTAAAAAGGAGTATTATAATTTTAACTTCTTGAACTCCTCTAAGGCTGAAAAGAAACCCAAATCTAAATGGATATGGGTTCCAAAGTCTAACAAAAAGGGACCCGGCTGGGTACCAAAAAGAAATTTTACTTAATGTTTTGCAGGCTCCAAACAAGAAGAACAGATGGATACTAGACAGTGGATGTTCAAAACACATGACTGGACATTCAGACCTCTTTGCTGTTCTTCATAAAAAAGAAGGAGGAACCGTCACCTTTGGAGATAACAACAAAGGTTTGATAATAGGTATTGGTAATATTAGAAATATAGATAAACCTCTTATCAAAGACGTTCTCCTGGTTAAAGGCTTAAAACATAACCTTCTAAGTATTAGTCAAATGTGTGATACAGGTTATAATGTTAGCTTTAATCATAATGCTTGTCTTATAGCAGACACCAACGAAAATATTATCTTAAAAGGCATAAGAAAAAATAATATATATGAACTTTACCTAGAAAACATCACAGAACATTGCCTCATAGCTAATAATGACTCTCAACATTTATGGCACATGAGAATGGGTCATGTAAATTCTAAGTACATGTCTAAATTAGCTAAAGATAAGTTAGTACGTGGGTTACCCAAAATATCTTTTAAAAAAGGATTATTTTTGTGATGCATGTCAATTAGGAAAACTGTTTAAATCATCTTTTAAATCAAAAAATATCATTTCAAGCAAAAGACCTCTAGAGCTTCTCCACCTGGATCTCTTTGGTCCTTCTAGAGTAGCTAGTCATAATCACAATAAATACGTTTTTGTCATTGTAGATGACTACTCAAGATTTACTTGGGTAATATTTTTGAAAAACAAAAGTGATACGTTTTGTCAATTTGAAATTTTATGTAAAAAATTACAAAATGAAAAATCTTGTTCTATTGTTAAAATCCGTAGTGACCATGGAGGAGAATTTGAAAATGAACTTTTTGTAAATTTTTGTAACTTGCATGGTATTTCTCATAACTTTGCCTTTCCTAGAGCTGCACCTCAAAATGGTGTAGTAGAAAGAAAGAATAGAACCCTTCAGGAATCTACTAGAACTATGCTCCAACACAATAATCTTGCTAAATCTTTTTGGGCAGAAGCTGTTAATACTGCATGCTACATAACAAATAGAGTTCTCATTAGACCCTTATTAAATAAAGCTCCCTATGAATTATTCTATGACAGGACTCCAAGAATAGACTATTTCAAAGTCTTTGGATGTAAATGCTTTATCCTAAACACAAAAGATAACCTAGATAAATTTGATGCTAAATCTATTGAAGGCATATTTTTAGGATATTCAAGTCATAGTAAAGCATACAGGGTTTTCAATAAGAGTTCTAATTCTATTGAAGAATCTATGCATGTTAGTTTCTGTGAATCTATTGATCAATCTGTTCATAAGCAAACTAATGATGATGATGTTGAAAGTACAGATTTATTTTTAGATAACACAGCTAAGTCTAATGAAGATGATCATCAAAGAACATTTGTTGATATCAAAGATCATCCTCAAAAGCAGATTCTAGGAGACCTGACAAAGGGGGTTCAGACTAGAGCTCAGCTAGAACGGATTGCAAATATGGCATTCATTACTTAACTTGAACCAAAGAAGATTGATGAAGCCATCATCGATGAGTTCTGGATGCTAGCCATGACTGAAGAACTGAATCAATTCCAAAGGAATGAAGTTTGGGATCTTGTACCAAGACCAAAGGATCATCCGATCATTGGGACAAGATGGATCTTCAGGAATAAGCTAGATGAAACAGGTAATGTTATAAGAAACAAGGCCAGACTAGTAGCTCAAGGATACAACCAGGAGGAAGGTATTGATTTTGATGAAACATTTGCTCCTGTTGCTAGACTTGAATCTATTAGAATGTTTTTAGCATATGCAAGCTATATGGATTTCAAATTATATCAAATGGATGTTAAAAGTGCCTTTTTAAATGGTTTTATAAATGAAGAAGTTTATGTAAAACAACCTCCAGGATTTGAAAATGAACAATATCCAGATCATGTTTTCAAACTAAAACGTGCTTTATATGGCCTAAAACAAGCACCTCATGCTTGGTATGACAAACTCAAAACCTTTCTATTAAAAACTGGTTTTTCTGTAGGCAAAGCAGACTCGACATTATTTGTGAAAATAGTGAATAATCATACCCTAATTGTTTAAATATATGTAGACGATATCATCTTTGGATCTACTAACAACACTCTCTGTGAAGAATTTTCTAAGTCCATGCAGAAGGAATTTGAAATGAGTATGATGGGAGAACTCAACTACTTTCTTGAACTGCATATTAAGCAAACCAAGGATGGAGTTTTCATCAATCAATCTAAGTATGCTCGTGAACTTCTGAAGAGGTTCAACATGAACTCAACTGCTTCAAAAACCACTCCTATGAGCACTACTACTGTTTTGGACAAAGATGAAGATGGTAAGTCTGTGGATACAAAGGTATACCGAGGTATGATAGGATCACTACTATATTTAACTGCTAGCCGTCTAGATATTATGTTCAGTGTTTGCTTGTGTGCTAGATTTCAGTCAAATCCAAAAGAATCACATCTTAAAGCTGTAAAAAGAATAATGAGATATTTAAAAGACACAGTTGATTTTGGATTATTCTATTCAAAATCCTCTACATTTGATCTAATCTCATACAGCGATGCTGACTTTGCTGGAAGTAAATCTGACAGAAAAATCACAAGTGGAACATGTCATATGCTAGGGCACTCACTAGTATCATGGTTCAGTAAGAAACAAAACTGTGTATCCTTATCAACTACTGAAGTCGAATACATTGTTGCTAGCCTAGCCTGTACACAAGTTATCTGGATAAAACAAACCTTAAAAGATTTTGGTTTAAATTTTAAAAATACAACTATTTTCTGTGATAATACTAGTGCTATAAACTTATCTAAGAATCCTATTTTACACTCACGAACTAAGCACATTCAAATAAGACACCACTTCTTAAGAGAACAAGTCTTAAACAACATAATTAAACTCGAATTCATACCCACTAATCAACAGTTAGCAGACATATTCACTAAACCATTGAAACATGAAGACTTTACACGAATTAGAAGAGAACTAGGAATATGCAAACTAAGAGACCTATAAATTAATCACACTTATTATAATTAATACTTCTTATAAGTTATGTTAAAATCTTATTTTAAAAGTTTTTTCTTCTTATCGATTTTTGTTAGTCAAACTAGGTTTCCATATTCACGTATACTCTAAACTCTTATAAGACACATTCTTTATGTTTTTCAACTTGTCATCTTTCAAGTACACATCCATGATGACTCCTTATCCTATCTCCTTTCACTCATATCCATAAGAACTAATTATATTAAAGTAAAAGCTATCATGACATTGTTCACATCACTCATCTCATAACTCCTTTATTATTTTTAAACTTTTGTGAAAACTTCTCTTACGATAAGTTGGTTCACCTTCAACATGATAACATATTATTTTATGAGAAATCTTGCTTTTCAAATTTTAGTCAAAATCAAATGATTAATTTTTGGTTCTTTTTACCTTCTTCTAAAGATCTAGTTGCTATGTTTTTTACGTATAATTTTTACTATATCATTCGTTATATCATATATTACATACACTCTATTTCTATCATGCCTTCCTTTCCTCCTATCGAGACACTTCACTAAAATATTAATGCCTTTCATGAAAAATTCAAATGATTATCCTCTCGTACCACCTTTTAAGTTGTTATATTTCACGTAAAATTTTTACTATATCATCTATTATATCATAGCCTAAGAACAATCTATTATCATCTCTTCATGCTTTACATCTTTTACGAAAAAGTGTTGTAAAATTGTCTTTTCAAAAACTTGTACTCCACTCATAAGTACGATTTGTATCACCTTTTTATCTCTCTCTCTCTCTCTACATTATACGAAGTTCCTTTCCATCCGTGACCATGACTCTCTCATATATTTTATATCTCTCTCCAATCGAGATTCATTAAAACCTTGTCCTTAACTCCACTTTATGTCATACATCTCTTATTCAACTTCAAGTGATTGGTGTCCTTTATGACCACTCTCATTTCTCTACATATCCGTATCACCCTCCTTTATATCTATTCACACTCCTTTCACGTATATCAAAATATACACTTCTTAAATAAGAAATTATTGCATTTCCTCATACTCTCATGTTTGTCCTATTCCAAACTCCCTCTTCACCATTTTGGAATGCTTTCACATAAAGTAAATTCTTGAAAAAGTTGTTTGTTCTTATTAGGCCATTATTCACTCTCTATCTATTCTTCATGATCTTCACGAAAATCTTTAAAAACTCTTGAATCATTCTTTCTCTTACGTTTAATATGACACTCCATACTCAATTCATGACTCTTCTCACTATCCAACAAGATTGCCCATAGTAAATTTGTTACATATATAGAAAAATTATTTCGAAACTATGTCCTTCTTAATATCTATACTAATATAATACACTTTCTTCCAAAATTGATTTGATTTTTCATTCACAAGTCTCTTATTTTACAACTCACGTATTTCCTCTTTCCACTAAAATCTAAAAATCCTTCACTTCCAATGTCATTCATTTCTTATCACCATTATTCTTCTCCTTCTATTTATTAGATTGATTCATATCTCATTCCCACGATTTTCTCTATTCTCTTATAAACTCTTACTCTTTCCAAGTCTTTTTCTTTTGCTCGTTCTTTCTAAGCTCTTGCCCTGGCTTCCTCCTCAAACACTGCAATCACTACCGCTGACCTAAGGTATCCTGATCTATTTCACTTCTACAACTCCCTTTGCTCTCGACCAATTCACGAAGGTAAATTGGTTAACTACGACAACTTCGTATTATTTGACCTAGAAAGATCTCTCCCCGAACTTAAACACTTACTAGGATCTTCATCCCAAGCTGCTTACTATCCCGAACTCGTCCGACTCTTCTACACAAATTTTTCCTCTGATCATGAGCAAACTACCATCACCACCAAAGTACGCGGACGCCTGATGTTCTTTCATGCTTCCTCATTAGGCAGAATTCTAAACCTTCCTTCCACCGGCATAAACCTAGACAACATAGTACCACTCGACCGGTCGGTACTTCGAAAAATTCTTCTCTGCACCAACTGCTCACAACTTCCCTGACAGATGAGGAATCTCCAACCTCATGCTCAACTACTTGCCCAGATTCTTCTCCACAATATCTATCCCAAGCCTCCACGCAAGGGATTAGTGCCAAGAAAAATCTCTCTCATTCTCTACGCAATTTTTTCTTCTACTCAGATAAACTGGTCCAACATTCTTTTCGACCTTTTTATTTGCTATCAAAAAATCCAGCCTCTTCTTTTCGGGTGTTTTATAACTCCCATTTTCAAATACTTCAAAGTACCCCTTCAAAACGAAGTTATCCTCTATCCCTCTCAAGTCCTCGATGCTACTTCCTTCAATCTCAGGTCCCTGCACCTTCCCGGCTCTGATGAAGAAGATCCAACATCCCACTTTGATTACTTCTCTGCACTGATGGATGTCCAACGTTCTCAAGATCGCATACTTCGCCGTCAAGCCTCGTTGCAGCAAATTCTACAGACCCTCCAGCCGGATCAAGCCAACCGTTCACTTCAATCCTCTCCACCTTCGGAATAAACTCATTTGTCTTTGGACTGTAATAATTTATCTTTTTACTGTAATAATTTTAATTAATTTTGGTCTGTAATAACTCTCTTACTCTGATCCCTTCCTTTTTGTCTATGACAAAAAGGGAGAAAACCTGTCTCCATTAGTGGAGAAAAATACTCGTATTTAACATTTGTCAATATTTTTATGATAAGTATTCTTTCTATGCATAATGTCTTTTTGACAGGGGGAGCATATTTTGTCATCATCAAAAAGGGGGAGAATGTTGAGACACTCTGTTTTGATGTCACATAATATGATACACTGTCTTATTTGATTTCATATAATATGATAATATGTCTTCTTGAAAAATGTTATATAATGACTGGATATGTTTTGACATATATCTAACGAGTATTTGATGCAAGGATATCTCACTCAAAAAGGATGGAGACCTCTTGTTCAAGTACAACTATGGTGCAATCATACTCCTTGAAGAAAAAGCTTTTTGAGCCATGCACTCCTAAAGACCATCTAAAGAGATCGGCTTCCTCAAGTTGAAGATTTTTTCTTCTTTAGAGTCATTTGTAACAGAACCTTCAGAAGCATGCATATTGCATATTACATACTCATTCATAAAAGCTATTTCATAAAAGTATACGATAGTTTCAAAAAGCTCCTTTTTGAAAACAAATAATTGTACCTTCTTACAACCCTTTATGAAAAAGGTATTTTGACATGATTTCAAAATGTAATAATTGTACCTTATATCATATACAAGACAACTTGAAAAGTAATGATTTTAAAAGTAGGAAAAAGACAAAACATGAAATCGGCTACACAAAGAAAACAAATATAATATTGGTTTTGAAAAGACTCTAGTTACCTTCTTTAAAGAAATGATTTCAAATATAGGAAAAAGACAAAACATGAAATCGGCTACACAAAGAAAACAAATATAATATTGTTTTGAAAAAGACTCTAGTTACCTTCTTTAAAGAAATGATTTCAAATATAGGAAAAAGACAAAACATGAAATCGGCTACACAAAGAAAACAAATATAATATTGGTTTTGAAAAGACTCTAGTTACCTTTTTACAAACCCATAGAATGTCGACTTACTTGAAGTCATCATTCTCTTTGTATAGCATTAAATACCTTCTATAAGAAATCCTTGTTAAATATCCTTCTCAAGAATGTCGACTTACTTGTAGTCTTCATTCTCTTTGTAGACTTTGAAAAACACAACATAAAGAAAACTCTTGACATGACTATGTACAAATAAATATCTCAAAGCATTTATTGTACTTACACTCATTTAAAATAAAAAGTACTTATGTACCTCAAATCATTTATTAGAATAAAGACAAAACTACATAATAGCTTACAATCCAACGTTCAATGTACTATTGTAAGAAATAGACTTTTTACATAAAATATGTATTACCTAAAATATTACAACGACTAGTGTACCCTATATTTTGCTTTTATGGAAAAAAGACTTTCTCGAATTTCTCTAAAGATGTTTTTTGAAATGACATGACATTTCACATCTCAAAAAGGCTACGATTTCAAAAAGCCAACGACTATTTTTTTAAGCTATAAAAACACACTCAAATGAACTATTCAAAACAGAAGGGAATGGAATAGACAAGTGAGCTTACAACGAGAAAAATACCTATTCGATATTTGAAAGAGAGCCTAGAAAAAGAAAGAGAAAAAGTCAAAAATAACTCTTTGACAAAGAGTATCTTCTGAGTGACAAACAGAACATTCTGAGAATTCTTCATTCGTGCATTCATATCATCCTGAAGGTTCTATAGAAAGTATTGTAATTTTCTGTTATTCACTGTATTCCTTCTTTATTGAAAGAAGTAGACCTCTGAGAAAGAGGGTGTTGCCCTTCTCTGTTGAGAGAAGAAGACCTCTGTGTAAGAGGGTGTTGTCCTTCTCTGTTGAGAGAAGAAGACCTCTGTGGAAGAGGGTGTGCCCCTTCTCTGTTGAGAGAAGAAGACCTCTCAGGAAGAGGGTGTTGTACTATTTATCTGGTGACTCAGATGTTATAGTGGAAAGCTCAAGTGGTTTGCTTGGGGACTTGATGTAGGTCAGGGTTTTGACCGAACCAGTATAAATCCTGTGTTTATTGTGTTGTGCCTTATTGCTTTATTTTTTATTATATCAACTTGCATCGTATTTCACTATTCACCCCCCCTCTAGTGGAATTTCAACAGATACCTCTGTTTGCTGTTAAGCCGATTGTAAGTCGAGCTTAGCGAGCAAGAAGACACACCAAATTTTCTAAAATGCCCCAGTCAGAAGGGTTGAACTGGGTGTGAAAAAATTGTTTTTGTAAAACATTATTCTCAAGTTTAATACCTTATCCTGAAAGGTTTTGAGAAGAAACAAAATCCTCATGAATGAAAATAATTTGGACAAAAGAAAATGAGGAAATCGGGATGAGACTTTGGGATGAATATCTTGAAATGGTGAAAAGGAGAGATTTCGAAGGAGTCTCATGGCTGAGACAAAAATAAGTTTTGAAAAGACTCAGGTTTAGCTCTTAACCTGGATGGGACGAAGATATTTGAAAAACCACGATGGGATATTTTTGAAAAATACCTCATGAGACGAGGTTCAAGTATAATCCTTAATTTAATGGATACACAAAGCATGGATTCCTTGATGGGGAAGACTATGATGGGACTGAGAGATACCTCATCAAAATGAGGCAACTCTTTTTGAAAAATATAAACAATGCTAGGTTGCATCAAAATAGATATTGAGCATTGATTTTTTGGATAACCAGAAAAATTTGCCAATAAGATGAAATTGTAGTTGATTCAAATGCTTGAAAGTGGGCATGTATGTGCGAAAGATATTCCCTCTTTTTACCTAGAGTATTTCCTCCAAAATGAGGTTAACTTCCCGAATTCCAGAGTCAGATTCAAATTTTTATGTTGTTGAGTTTCTTCAAGGAAGTTATCCATTTCATTGATATGAATAAAGAAGAAATACTCTTAATTTCATAAAAGCAAGCAGTAAAAATATATTGATGAAAGGATTTCGCATAAGAAAAGATGATTTTTGGCAATTTTAGCATTTTGATACCTGGGGCTTTTCCTATAATGATCTTTCTGGCACTCTTTTTGAGACATTGAGCTTTCTTGGGTTTTTGGGGAGGAGTTTATTACATCATCCTTCATTTTGGAGATGTCCTGACTTTTTTTTTTTTTTCTGGGAAGAGTATGTCACAAACTCCTTCATCTTGGAGATACTCTGATCCTCCTTTTTCTCAGGAATTATACTGATAATATTGGCTCATTGGTCAAAAAAATCTCTTGATGATAGCAGAAATTAAATATCTTTTAGGGTTTGTCGGGAGGTTCATCGCAGTCGTTTTCATCTTGACGGTGATATGAACTTTCCCTAGAAGGATCCATCACAAACTCCTTCATTTCGGAGATGATCCAAATCTTCTTTGGCCCCGGGGGTCTAGCTCGTATATTCGTCTTCATCTTGACGACAATTGAGATATCCCTTTTGCAGATATTTGATTGAAGCTTAAATGAATGAGGAGATATGGATTGAGTGGATTCTTTTTATCGTTCAGGATATTTCCACTGCCTGATTGCCAAAAAATTGTCCTTAAACATGCGCCATAGCTATGATCAATATCGATTCGCTTCTAGCTTTTCAACATCATTGAATATTTCTTTCGCTAATCATACCAAGGATATTTCTTACATCCTTTTGGTTGATCAACAGAAAAAAGATTTGAATTTTATCCCTTTTCGCAAAAAACTTCACGCTTTTGAAAAGAATACTAGAGGTAGTCTGAGGTGATTCTTCTGTGCAGTAAAATATTGAAATCAACACATTTTTATCAAATTGGCAAAGTTTTCAAGAATCCTTTGTGAAATAATCACTCAATATAGTTTTTTATGGGACTTTTAGCTGAAATTTGAGAGAAATAACATGGAAACATTGGTTTTATTAGACAACATTGGCTCAACAGGGACTCAACCTAAGAGTCGCAAAGAATATTGGATCTATAGGGATTCATCCTACAGACTGATTTTTTGAAAAATGAGGTTGTTTCGATAGGGATTCAACCTAAGAACCATAAAAGAATATTGATCAGTAGGAATTCAACTTACAGATTGACTTTTTTTTTAAAAATGAATTTGGTTTGATAGAAATTCAACCTAAGAATCGCAAAAGAATATAGATCAGTAGGAATTCAACCTACAGATTGAATTTTTGAAAAAATGAATTTGGTTCAATAGGAATTCAACCTAAGAACCGTAAAAGAATATAGATCAGTAGGAATTCAACCTACAGATTGAATTTTTGAAAAATGAATTTGGTTCAATAGGAATTCAACCTAAGAATCACAAAAGAATATAGTTTAGTAGGAATTCAACCTACAAATTGAATTTTTGAAAAAATGAATTTGGTATAATAGGAATTCAACTTAAGAATCGCAAAATAATATAGTTTAGTAGGAATTCAACCTACAGATTGAATTTTTGAAAAAAATAAATTTGGTTCAATAGGAATTCAACCTAAGAACTGTAAAAGAACTTAGATCACTAGGAGTTCAACCTACAGATTGGATTTTTGAAGAATGAATTTGGTTCAATAGGAATTCAACCTAAGAACCGCAAAAGAATATAGATCAGTAGGAATTCAACCTACAGATTGAATTTTTGAAAAATGAAGTTGGTTCAATAGGAATTTGACTTGAGAACCGCAAAAGAATATAGATGAGTAGGAATTCAACCTACATATTGAATTTTTGAAAAAAAAAAGTTCGGTTTAATAGAAATTCGACTTGAGAACCACAAAAGAATATAGATCAGTAGAAATTCAGCCTACATATTGAATTTTTGAAGAATGAATTTGGTTCAATAGGAATTCAACCTAAGAACCGCAAAAGAATATAGATCAGTAGGAATTCAACCTACAGATTAATTTTTTTTTTAAAGAATGAGATGGGTTCAGAAGGAGTTCAACCTAAAGATCGACTGAAGAAAAATTGGTCCAAAAGAAGTTCAACCTAAGAGCCTTGATCAGTAGAAATTCAACCTAAAGATAGACTTTTTGAAGGAAAATTGGTCCAAAAAGAGTTCAACCTAAGGGCTTTGATCAGTAGGAATTCAACCTAAAGATCGTATTTTTGAAGGAAAATTGGTCTAAAAGGAGTTCAACCTAAGGGCCTTGATCAGTAGGAATTCAACCTAAAGATAGACTTTTTGAAGGAAAATTGGTTCAAAAGGAGTTAAACCTAAGGGCCTTGATCAGTAGGAATTCAACCTAAAGATAGACTTTTTGAAGGAAAATTGGTCCAAAAGGAGTTCAACCTAAGGGCCTTGATAAGTAGGAATTCAACCTAAAGATAAACTTTTTGAAGGAAAATTGGTCCAAAAAGAGTTCAACCTAAGGGACTTAATCAGTAGGAATTCAACCTAAAGATAGACTTTTTGAAGGAAAATTGGTCCAAAAAGAGTTCAACCTAAGGGTCTTGATAAGTAGGACTTCAACCTAAAGATAGACTTTTTGAAGGAAAATTGGTCCAAAAGGATTTCAACCTAAGGGCCTTGATCAGTAGGAATTCAACCTAAAGATCGACTTTTTGAAGAAAAATTGGTCCGAAAGGGGTTCAACCTAAGAAATGCGATTCAGTAGGAGTTCAACCTAAAGATCACGGATCAGTAGGAGTTTAACCTAAAGATCGACTGAAGGAATGGTCCTAAAGGGGTTCAACCTAAGGACTGTGGATCAATAGGAGTTCAACCTAAAGATCGTGGATGAGTAAGAGTTCAACCTAAAGATCGACTTGGAATGGTCCTAAAGGAGTTCAACCTAAGGACTGCGGATCAATAGGAGTTCAACCTAAAGATGGACTGAAGGAATGGTCCTAAAGGGGTTCAACCTAAGAACTGCGGATCAGTAGGAGTTCAACCTAAAGATCGCAGATCAGTAGGAGTTCAACCTAAAGACCGACTGAAGGAATGGTCCTAAAGGGGTTCAACCTAAGGACTGCGGATCAATAGGAGTTCAACCTAAAGATCGTGGATCAGTAGAAGTTCAACCTAAAGATCGACTTTGAATGGCCCGAAAGGGGTTCAACCTAAGGACTGTGGATCCGTAGGGGTTCAACCTGAGGATTGCATATCAGTAGAAGTTCAACCTAAAGATCAATTTGGTTGAGAAGGAATTCTGGTTCACGAAGAGATTCAACTTGTGAGCCATATTGGTTTGACAGGGGTTCAACCTACGAACTATCGATTCTATAGGAGTTCAACCCAAAGATCACAATTTAAGAAGGAAGGGTTCAACTCATGGGTTGAATAGACCATCATAGTTAGTTGTATGTGGTCCAATTTTCAGGATTAACCCCTTATCCTGAACGGGGAAGAGAAAGAATAAAATTTAAGAAGATAGAAAGAGATAGAATTTGATGGAAGATTGATAAAAATGAAGAAAAAATAAGAAAATTGATAAAAAATTATCTTAAAAAAGAATTCTCATAGGTAGCATTGTTGCTCCTATGAGGGGTCTAAGGATTATCCCTTATCCTGAATGGGAAAAGAATGACAAAATTCACAAAATTGATGAAAAGTTGATGACTTCAAAGAATTGATAAAGATCGATAAAGAATCAATAGAATTGATAAAATTTGATAAAGAATAAAATTTGATAAAAAATTGACAAAGACAAACAAAAAATCTGGTAAGAATTGATAAAATTTGGTGGAAAATTGATGACGCTTGAAAAGTGATGAAAAGACTTCAGGATTATCCCTTATTCTGAAGGAAGAAGGACCTTGTGGGACGAGGTTCAGGTTTATCCCTTAACCCGAGGGGGAAAGAATAAAATTTGAGAAGAACTGATGAAAAGAGGTAGAAATTGATGAAAGATTGGATAAAAATTGAGGAAGTTGATGAAAATTGTCTTGTAAAAGAATTCTCACATGTAGCATTGTTGCTTTGATGAGTGGTCTCAGGATTATCCCTTATCTTGAATGGGAAACGAATAAAAATTAACAAAATTTGACAAAATTGATAAAAGGTTGATGAATCAAAAGAATTAATAAAATCAATAAATAATCAATAGAATTAATAAAATTGATGAAGAATAAAAATTGATAAAGAATTGATAAGGACAAACAAAAATCTGGTAAGAATTGATAAAATTTGTGGGAAAATTGATGACACTTGAAAAATGATGAAAGACTTCAGGATTATCCCCTATCCTGAAGGAAGAAGGACCTCTCGGGACGAGGTTCAGGTTTATCCCTTAACTTGAGCGGGAAAATTTAGGTTTATCCCTTAACTTGAAAGGGTAATTGAATGAGATTTGACAATAAAATTGATGAAAAATCAATAAAATTGATAAAATTGATAAAGATGAATAAAAATTGATAAGACTGATAAAGATTGATAAATGAAAAATTGATAAAAATTGAGAAAAAAAGTTTGTTTGATTCTGCCTGCACATGGGATCTTTAAAGTGAGATGAGAATGTTCATGAAAAAATCATTTTTGGAAAGAGGATCAACTGCAAAGTTGATTTTGAAGAATGATTAACACGAGAACTGATCTTTGAAGGAGAATCAACACGTGGGTTGATTTTGAAGAGAGATCAACATGAGGGTTGATTTTTTGAAGACAATGGTTTGAAACCAATTTTGAAAAGGAATATCAATGCGATGATTGATTTTGAAAAAGATGGGACCAAAATATTGAACTTTTGATGATCATGACGAAGATTTTGCAAAAATTTTCAAAATTTTATGATTTTAAAAAACCCTCATAGGTAATTTCATTTCTCTCATGAATGAAGTCGGGATGGTCCCTTATCTTGAAAAGAGTAGGATTTTAATAGAAGTTGATGGCAAAGAAGATTTTTGAAATATAAATATAATTTTAACAATAAAAGACGCCCTAGTATGGCAAAAGAAAGAAGAATTGAGCACCAAAAGATATGAAAGAAATTGACATTTCATTGATAAGCAAAAACTGAAAACAAAACTTGAATATTTATAAGTATGTGACCAAAAGATCACAAAAGAATAGGGCTAACTTGCCCCTACAAGCTGACTGGTAAAAGAAATGGAGGAAAGCAGAAAGACTCTAGCATCATGAATTTTTTGAGTGATCTGGGAAAGGCTTGGTCAGGACAGCGAGCTGCTCTTCATCTTCGTCCTCTATCAGATGGTTTTTATCGATGCAATCCTGGATGATGTTTTTTAGAACGAAGCAGTGCTCTGTGTCATGCCCCACTGCTCAGTGAAACTTGCAGAACTGTTCTTTGAACTTGCCTAAGATTACTGGAGGATTGACAACTTTTGGCAGACGGATCATATTTTTCGTGAGCATATATTTCAGAACCTCCTCGAGTGTCTGTTCCAAAGGGGTGAACTTGCGGTCTGGACTCCAGTCCTTGCGCTTTGGTTTTTCCTGATCTTTCTCCCACTGCTGAGGATTGGATCGGGAATGCTTATTATTGTTGAAAAACTTTCCTTTTTGACCTTTGAATCCTTCTGAATTGTTGCCATGATCATTCTTGTTACCCTTGTTGTCGGATGAGGAACTAGCAGAAAAAGTGAAATGGGCTTTCTTTTTCGCATCTTGACCGCTCCTTGCCAAGGTGATGTTGTCATAGACTCTGTTATCCATTCCCATCTCGAGCCATTCGGCTCGTTCAATAAGTTTGATGAACGATTTTGATGGGTAGGTGGAAATAAAGCTCCTGAGAGGTTGAGAGAAATTGTTCAAAATAACCTAGAGCGCGTGCTCCTCTGAGATGGGGGTTCTCATTTTGTTGCATGTGTCTCTCTATCTGCGAATGAAATCTATGGCCTTTTCTTTGTCTTCTTGTTTCAGATTGTACAAATGATTGAGGGTGGGTAGTACCTCAGTATTGAACATGAATAGCTCCACAAACAAATTAACAACTTTGTCGAAATCTCGCAATTCCACTAGGTTGATGTGCTCTGCATACTATTTAGCTGCTATACCTTCCAAACTATAAGGGAAGCACAATAAAAGGGTGTGGTTGTCTTCACTGAATCTGGCACATTCTGCAAAAAACATCGCGAGATGGGCCTTTGGGTTGCCGGATCCATCAAATTTAATGAATTTTCTGGGGAGGTCTTTCAAGCTGCTGTCCCCATCTAAACCAAGGTAGAAGTCTTGCCTGGTATATACTTTCTTTCCCTTATCTCGGATTTGTAGATCCTTAACTATCTTAGTCAGTGCTTGGATTGAATCTTCTATCGGGACCCCATCTCTAGGCTTGTTCACAGATTCGGGCTCTTCTGTCACCTTCTTGGGCTGTCGCAGATGTCTTGGGACGAACACAAATTGTTCTTCCTTATAATCCTCCTATGCCGATTTTGTACCCTCAGAGGTGATGTTCTGTTGGATTTTCCTCTTGCTGATCTTGACATGCTTTTTCATTGGCTTTCTCTTGATTTTGTTTTTAGAGGATGTTTTCTTCAAACATGACCCAGCTTGTTCGGACATCATTTTTGCCATCATTTTTTGGAATATCTTGTACATTGCTGGGTCAACATCATCTTCCTCTGAATCATGTCTTCGGAACAATCTGGGAGAGCTCACTTCCTCTACTTCACTGTCATCGTGCTGCTGAGCTGCCCTTCTTCCTACTCTCGTTTGAACCACGATGGAAAGTCTGATGTTTTCTGTAGAATAAAGGAAGGGTTTAGACCTGGAGGAATTTTTGGGAAAAAGAGAGACGAGGAAGAAGATATTAAAAAGATTTGAGAAGAGATCTCTTGATAAAAGAGATCTTGGATGAGAAAATAGAATTTGAAAACATATTTGAAGATGGATGACAATACCTGAATATTTTGAAAAATTGAAGGCAGGATCAAAAGAATTTGAAGAAATAAAAAAAAATATATATATATACCTGGATTTTTGAAAGGTAGAGGAAGACTTAAAAAAAAATGTCCAGGGTTTAAAATTTTATGAAAAAATAATAAAAAAAATGAGAAATATATAATCATGGATTTTTTATAAAATAAAGGATTTTTTTCTTTTTGAAATAAACATCCAGGGTTTTGAAAAAGGTGAAGTAAATAAGAATTTACAAGATAATATCTAAAAAAAAAGAAGCCAAGCTACACAAGCAAGGATGCATAAAACAACACTCCCTAGAAGCTGACTCTAGATGCAATATTTGAAAATGGTTTGTAGGACCTTAATCCTCACTCTAGAGTTTAGATTATCTGATTCTAATCAAGATACGCCGATATACTCAAGCCAAAGCTCGAAGTACATGTCAGAAATATTTCTCCGGTTCTAAAGTAATGGCTTCCCAACATCCTTGAGCACCTACCGATATACTTCAGACTATGGCCCTTAAGTACGTAGTAGGGGGCGTTAACCCAAATAAGTGGTCCAGTTGTGAGGCTCTCTCCCGAACTATGGTTCAGTGAGACAGCCTAGCAACGTGAAGACCAGAACAATATAGGTAGGAATGTTTTCGAAAACAGGTTCAACATGCAATAAATCAGATGGCTCTAATGCAAGTCCTAAAGAGATAGAATTGAAATGAAGAGAAGCACACACTTGCATACATTGTTTACATTAAATTCCTAGAATTGAGGAGAGTTGTATTTCAGACCTAAGTCTAAGTGAGCATGGAATAATCTCCTCAATATGGTCCTACCAAACCATACTTAGATCCTATTTGCATTATGTTAGCTAGGACAGAGTCTAGGCTCCTAAGGTTTGCATGGAAATGAAGCTAACATTTGTAGAATAAAGACTTAGATAATATCAAAGCAAAGCAAAAGGCACAAATTCGACCGGACGAAGACGACGTCCCATCACAGTCGCCAACTTCTATGATCATTGCAAAAATTTTCCTCTTTGTTCCTTCTCTTTTCCTTCTCTTAACCTTTCTAACCTCTATTTCCCTTTTTGAAGGGGAAATAAAAGATAGAAAAAGAAGAGAGAAAAGAAAAAGAAAAAGAAAAAGAAAGAAGAGAGAGAAACTCTTTTGCAAAGGTCTCACTTGACCTAAAATTTGAAAATGTTTTGAAATTTACTCGCCTCCATTTTTGAAAATTTATGAGAAAATAGAGAGACGAGATTCGCTCGTCGGTACGAGGTTCGACCGTTCCAGGCACCTTTACCAAGGGTAATCAAACCAAGGATCGAACTTATGCCTTTTGCTTTGCCTAAATATTGTCTAAGATTTTATTCTAAGTCTAAAAATGTACAAAGAATCATGCTTGTACAATGAAAATGCAAAGATGTATGCTTTTGAGAAGAATAATTTTAGAACTTTTGGAATTTATCCAAGTGATTTTGAAATTGTGAAGAAATGGTTTTTGAAGGTTGAAGATTGACTTGGAAAAATTAGATTTTGAATCTAACTTAAGGCTTGAAATAGATCTTGAAGAAGAGACTTTGAGTTTTGAAATAATCAAAGATTGAGATAAATCTTTTTATTGAAGGATGAAGAGAAAAAAGAGAATTGGAATTGAGATAGAATTTTGAAGTAAAGATAAAATTTTAAAGTTAAAATGAACTTTAAATTGGATTCTCAAAAATCTATTTTGATCTTGGGCTTAAATTCAGAACCTGAAACAAGAATTGAGTTTTGAAATTGAATTTGGATTTTGGGAAATAGATTTGAAAATGGTCTGGGAAATAGAAATTGAAATTGAAATTGGAATTTTGAAATCCAGATAAAATTTGAAAATAGAGCTGGATTTGAGAAATCCAGGTGGAAATCGAAAATGGAATTGGATTTGAGAAATCCAGATGGATTTTGGAAATAGAATTGAATTTAAAATTTGGATTTCAAGATAGAATCAGATTTGGAGTTGGATTTGAGAAATCCAAATGGAAATCGAAAATGGGATTGGATTTGGGGAATCCAGATAGGATTTGGAAATAGAATTGGATCTAAAATCTGATTTCAAGATGGGATTGAAAGATAGAATTAGATTTCCAAATGAAAAAGGAATTGCATTTGGATTTGGTTTTGAGAAATCCTGAATTGATCTTGAAACCTGCCTTGAATTTAGAGAAAAACTAAATTTAGAGATTCAAAATCAATCTCAAAACCTTGATTTTGGATAAATGAATTGGATTGAGAATCAAGACTCAAAGTTGAAATTGGATAGAACTTTGGAAATTTTGAAAGACTTGATTTTACACTTGAGTTTTGAAGTCAGGAAATGAATCTGGAAATTCCAAAGTTTAATTTGAACTTTTGAAATACGATCTGGGATATGGAATTGAATTTTAAAATCGAATCTTGAAAAAAAAATGAATTTGAATTTTCAAAGTTTAATTGAACTTTGAAATTGGATTGGACATTGAATTTTTGAATATAGAAGTGAATTAGAAATTTCAAAGTCAAATTGGACTTTGAAATTGAAGTTTGAATTTTGAAATGAGATAGAAAGATGAAGATGAGTTTGAATTTATAAATAAGAATTGATTTGAGGAATGAAGAAGGTATTTTGAAGAATTATCCCAAAATCACTTGGATTTGGAAAAAAAATTTGAAATAATTTGAAAATATGATGTGATTCTATCCTAAATGATGAATGAATTAAAGAATTTTTGAACATTAGATATTAAAAAGCATATTTCATTCTTTAAATAAATTAAAATAAGATTGATGATATAATACATTTCTGACTATGGTCATAAAATGTATTATATAATAATCATATTTAAATTCAAATGAAGAATAAAACATATTTTGGTGCCTTTATAGAGTTTTAAATGAAATTAACTCTCAATATATCCTGACTATGGCCATTGATATATATTTTGAGTTAATTTTAAGTTAAACTCTGATAAAGAAAGAAAATATTTAAAAAATATGATGATTTTTTAAAAAGATCCAGTGTGGATCCAATGTTATTCCATAAAGATAAAAATCCTAAGCATTGCCCACATTTTAACTATGGCCATCAATTTGAGTCATTTACTTAGGATTAATTACCTCTCATTAGAATGGTGCACGTGCCATTTGTGTTTCCATTCGTGAATTTTTGAAATAAAAGAAAAATGAAACAAATAATTCATGATATTTACATGCTCATACATTCTAATCTAATACTGAAAATATAAAGTTTTTCATTAATATCTAGCTATTACAACTTCTGAAATTTCAATTTAAAGTAAAAATTCCTAATCTAAGAAAGAGATTCAACAATTTCTACATATTTTCTGCAAAACTGGGTTATTATGAAGCCAAAATACAATAGAAAGCATATGAGAAACTAAAGGATGAAAATTCAAGAGATATGTAAAAATATACATGGGAAAGTATGTATGATATCCTAAGTTAATCCGGAATATGACCATTAAAATGTGTATATAAGGCCTTGAGCTAGTGAGAGAATGTAGGTTGGAATATATTTTATATATTTGAAATGTACATATAATATCCTAAGCTATCAACAAGATGAGTATTTAAAATGTACATGAATACCCACATGAGAGAGAGAGAGATGCAATGCCTTAGATGAAATGTGAATCTGCATGCATTTGCCTAAGGTGTGATGCCTTATGTAAGTGAAAGATGTTCAAGTGAGCATAATGCACCTGTGTTCAAAAGGAGCATACTACCTTGGAAATATTTCAGCAAGTGTGTGGTGAGGCATGTGCAGGAAAATGGATGGTGAAGAAGTAGTGGAGAGTAGTGAGTGACAATGGTGTAGGATAACTGGAAGTGGCAGGGAATTCCTGAGATGTTGTTGTATCAGTGCAGAAGGGGGTGCGGATGAGGTTGTGGCAAGTATCCAACATATGGGAGTGTTGTGCAATAAGTGTGGGCAGCTGTTGTGCTGTGAAAATGATACATAGGTGCACAGGAGGCGGGTGCAGCAGGGTGCCCCCGTGAAACTATATCGAATTGGTGTAGAGGCTGTGATGTTGTGAATGGTAATGTATGGAGTGTAAAGAAGGTGGTGTAAATGGTGGTATATGCTGCAGGATGTGAATGTGGAAAGGTGATAAGTGGGGATAGCTGGTAAGTGTGAAGGGTGTAGCTATAGGAAAGGTTGCTTACTGTGTATTGGAATGCCACAAACAACAGTGGGTGAATCATATCTTGCTGTGAATGTTGTTGTTTGGGGATGTAATGAGTGACAGTGGTAGGGAGTGATGTAAAATGATAGTTGGTGGTAACATGTATATATGATTACAGCCAAATGTGCAAAAACATGAATACTGTGCTTAAAGGATATTAGGTACTGTGTTTGATGTGAGTGGGGAATGATTCGCAGAAAAGTTAGGTATTGAGTGGGTTAGCCTATGGCAAAGGGAAGGGAGAAATGATGTAAAAGAAGCTACAGGGACTGTTGGTAGGTGTAACAAGGAAATCATATACACGTGAATACAGGAAGGTGAAGGGGGAGCTGTTATAATAAGAGCTGGGTGAAACTATGTGCTTGCAACAAATAATGCAATGGAGTATATACAGGTGATTGATGTGCATAGGGGTGTTATGAGGATATGTTGGATTCACTCTCATACAAAAATTTCTTTGAGAGCCTTCAACATCACTTCTCATAGACAAGGAAGAATGTGCCAAATGTTGTTCCCAACTTACAAGTGGGAATTGTTTTCATTCAGTGAAGATTGACTAGTGACTGTCGCCAAACTCTTCCTTTTGCATAAAATCATCTTCCATCCATTGAGCAACCTCACCTACCATCATTATCATTTGCCAAATTCCCAAACGTACCTGATGAGCTCCCACCAGGATCAGAAGAACTCCCGGTAAGCATCTGACTGGCTACAGATGTCGATGGCGCATACTGGTGAGATCCAGATCCACCTTCTTTTTATGGTTGAATATCAGTGCCAACAAATTCAGCATCAAGATCAGGAACTTTCCAATGAAGGAATATCAATCTGTCCCAATTTTCTTTCTTCTAAGGGTGACCAACTCCAATCATTTAAGCTGCTCCCATTGTGACTCACAGGAGCCATACGTGACACACCCACATGTTCTAAGATGAGCAAACACCTGACGACACTTTGATGGCTTTCAGAATCTGAAGATCCTGTGCTGGAGATGATTTATTTTTAAGCCTGGTGGGATTTTGTTTCTTTTGATTTCTTTGAACTCCTGCAAACCCTTCTACTGAATTAGCACCTTTTGATTTCTGGAGCTCACAAGGAGGAAGCACCGGAAGGCTTTCTTTTCTGCCAGGGTTCCCTTCAAGGAACCCTTGTATTGATCACATTTTTATTAGCATAGACTCTAGTTGACATTTCTGTGTAGAATAACAAGTGCTCAAACTTGAGACATCTAAATGAATACTTGGGTAAGCACCGTATGAGGGAAAACAAGTAAAAGACTGTACACAACACAATAGGAACTTCAATTCGGAACAAAGCAACACATGATTTTATTCTACTGCTAAAGAGAATAAACAAAGCATTGTTGAATCAATGATGACAGAATCATTGAAAAATAAACACTAACCACGAAATAACACAAAGGAATGAAACTATACATTAAGGTAGCTATTGATAAAAGAACTAAAAGAACATAATTCAGAAGAAAAAAAAGAAAAAGACGTGACATGTAGGACCTATACATGAATGACGTTAAGTCACAAAGAGAATGAGAAAACAATGTTTCCCCTCCTCCAATCAGAGTTACCAGCATTTCATTCTGAAACTGCCTCCTCCAGAGCCAAATGAAACGAAAGTCCAAATGCGGATCAAGCCAGAAATGTTGATCGAATATCATGTGCAAAATTTAAATCTAAATGTTGAATGGCATGGTTTTTGTAGGGGTTACTTAGGGGTTTCAGTGATCCAGTACTCACCACGCATACAAGATAATAATGCAGCAATGCTAGGGGATGATAGTTGCAATGGACATTCAACAGGATGACATGCGGATGCTTATTGAAAGTAACACAGATGTAGTTACAGAGCATAATAAAATGCAACTAATGATCATGATAGATCTGAGGAGATGGATCGCACAAGAAGTAGACTTAGTAAAGGAATCAAATATAAAGAACAAAATTCAGATTGTAATAAGAAACATAGGGTGAACTTGATGCAGGGAGATATTGATGATGAATGCTAATCAGGAACCGATACAATCCACACGCTGGTGTAAGATGTGCAGAACATGAATTGATCTCTCTTGTTCGAGATGACCTCCACTTGATGTCTAGCAGATTGAATCTGCTGAATCGTATATCCAGAAAGGCATAGAATCGTGAAGACGTAATGAAACAAAGGATGGTTATAGCAAACCATAACATGCGATTAAAGGGGGAATGCTTGTCGAAAATCAGATGGAAAAGCAGGAGATCAAGCTAAGAAAGACCTGTAATGAACCCTTACACAAAAAACAAAAGAAGAAAATAAATAAATAAATAAAATGAGATGCCATCGAATATTATCAAAACCCAAAATCAAGCATAAACCAAAAATTAGAATAAAACATGAAATCAACGAAAAATCAAAACCAAGAAAAAGGGAGTAGGATCTAAATACAGAGGAAATGTAATATGCACAGTAGGAATCAGATATAGAAGACAACAAAATGTTGAATCAATTAATATTCAAATTACTTAAATATAAAAAAAATGTTGGAGTCGGATTGCTCCATTGATATAGCAACATGTAGGTCGATCTTGATATATGCAGGTCGACCTTACCTCTGATGCAAAAGGTGAAAAAGAGAAATGAATCGGAATGCCGTTAAGAAATACAGTAAAACAGAGAATCGAAAGAGGAAGGAGATGAATGCTTATCTGTAGCTGCGGCCGATCTTTTTCAGTCGCTTAGAGGGGAAGCACCAGGTGAAGAGAAAAGAAATTGAAGAAGCAAGAGGGGAAGAAAGTGGGAAGGAAGAAAGGAAGAAAGCGTGAAGAATCTGAAGGGTGGAGGGGTGAAGGCGATGAAGGAGAGGACCCCTGATGGCATGCTTAAATAGACCGAGAAGAAGGATCGAGAGAGGGAGAGAAAGAGGGTCGAGAAGGTGGAGGCCATGCCCTCCATCGCCCCTCTCTGCGGTTCTCTTTGCAACGACAGGCCGTTGGAGATTTTCAACTTGGGTCCTTCAAGTTTTAAAATTTTCAACAAGAGGGTTTGTTTATAAGGTTTTCTTAAATGGGAGGTTTAACTATGAAAATTTTCAAAGAAAGAGGGTTGGGTCACTTTCTGAATTTTTCAAGAAAGGGAATAAAAACCCTAAAATGTGAAGGAAATACAAAGAATGGGGGTCTAAATGGGGTTTTTGAAGTATTTTTTGTAAATTTTTTTATTTTGAGATATAAGCATTTTCAAAACGAGGTTTTTGAGAAAAACATCGGGTTAATTTTAGAACTAGGATTTCAAAAATGGCTTGGGTCCGAGATTTTTGGTAAAACTTTAGAATTCAGATCTCGAATTGAGATTGGATCTTGAATTTGAAATTGGATCCAGATAAAACCTCTGAGAAAATACAAAGAATTGAATTTTTTATTTTTTTGAAAAATAGAAGATCTGGGATCAGAATTGGATCCGGATATCTGGATATGAAAATTGAGTCTAGATTCCAGTGAATCCGAAAAATGAATGGAAATTTGATAAAAAATTGGCCCGATTATTCAGAAGATGTGAGTTAGGGGATTTTTAGAAAATTTTGGGGCGTTCACACTTACGTGGGCTTTTAAAGCCCATTTTAGGGTATTTTAATGGGAATTATGAAAACCCCCCATTTTATTCTCGGTAATTCTAAAGACAACCTCCCTAGAAAACTTATTGTCTAAAACACTCTATTTCACTATATTTGCTAAAACTAAAGCTAAAACTAATTTTAAAAACTTTTTCCTCTTTATTTTTCTAACTTAACCTACTCAACTAATTGCAAATAATAAACTATAACATAAATTGCAAAATAAACTCATTTTCCATTTTTTATTGATTTTGCACATTTTCTCGAAACTAACAATAAACTCAGGATTTTAAAATGATTTTATATTGAATCATGCATAGTTTAATATGAATTAAAGGCTAAAATGTATGCATAATCAAATATCCCCATGCTTACCGTTTGCTAGTGCTTAAGCAAACTGGAAAAATGCAAGAATCAATATTATTCACACTAACTCACTTTCGTAGGAATCATGGTTACATTTATCACATGCAACAAGCCTTTTCAACCCTTGGGTTACCCCAGTGGACGAGTGAGGTCTCGTGAGGGTTTGCAGTGATGCTACCCACAAACATTTGTGTCATGTATGCATAATATTACACATCTTCACAAGCAGTGGGTAGTTAAAGACTTTGTTTTCATAAATATTTCTTGTTATTACATAATTACAGTGTTTTGTATACCACCACAGAATAAAAAGATTTCTTTCACTTTTCTAAATATCACAATAATTTATGTTTTATTCTTGAAAAATCAAATAAATACAAGTTATTATTTACTTATTCTCACTCATGTTTTCTGCACAGGTTTTCTCAATCATACCTCTAAGCAGTAAACTTTTTCTTGTTAAGCTCTTTTCTTTTTCTTGATTTTCAATTTTTCACATTTTTTCTTTTTGCGCACTATTTTTATTTTATGGCTTGCGTATGATCTGCTTTTATGTCCTATGCAATGTCAATATCTTTTATACTTATAAGATCAATATAGGCCAAAGATATTGACTAGGACACAAAAGTGACTTCCTTCATTCACCTTTTCGACATGAGACTCAAACACTTCAACTTGTGTCTGCTCTCAGCTACTAGGGATCACAAAGACTTCCACTCTTCTTTTCGAAATAAAACTCAAACGCTTTAACTTACATCTGAGCCCAACTACTACCTATTTTGTGAAATATATCCAAACAACCTAACGCATGCTCTTTTACACTTTTGAGCTCATTTTTGCGCTTTGTTTATTTATTTAGTTTTTCAAAAATAACACTGTGCATATTCATATTTGTGATTCAAAATAAACTCTAACGTGCATCTATCGTCATTTCTTTGAAATCCACATAAACAACCACAATTTCTAGATCCATATCAGAAAAAAAAATCGTGGGGCTTAAAAATCCTCTAAAAACATTAAATTTTGAATAACATTAATATAAGTTCAAACTCTTTATTTAAAGACCTACTTTTCATGAAAGATGTGTAAACATGTGCAAGTACGTAGACAAAAATATCAGGGTGTGCAAATTGCACCCTCTCCTATGCTTGAATGATACTATCCCAGTGGCACTCCCCCATGCTTATATGAAACTAAGTGAATGCACATGAAACACAATAAATGAGGGAAAAGAGTAGAAACAACCTGCCATGAAATATGAATGCACGTCCTATGACTGCACTGAATGTAATGTGCACATGACCTGACATGAAAACTCATGAATAAAAAGAACAAGTAAAACCTAAGAAAATCTACAAATCCTAAAGGTAAATCTAATAATATACAACATATGGGTTGCCTCCATAAAGCGCTAAGTTTCATGTCCTCAGCCAGACGGATCTCTGAAAAAACCTTCATCGTCCATGAGATCAATGGACATGAAGTCATTCTCAATCAGACTCTCTGAGAAAAAATGTATCATCTGTGACACTGCACATAATGTTTTCGCCCACTCTACCCCTAAAAGTGATATCATGACTCTCGACACTGTATGGCATGAGGTTAGTCTCCTCATGGAGACTACTCTCGAAAGGAGAGTCAAGAATCGATCAACTATCAATATATGCAACATCAAGCAAGGGATGGATATGATCATACATGAGTAGGTCAATCATCTCGTGAATGTATGTCGCTTGCTTGCTAAAAGCAATCGATTGCCCTAAGGCCTGGGGAACTGGGGCTTGGGAAATATATGATGAAAACTCAAGCTGCGGGCCCTGCCCATTCTCCTGGGGCCTAGTGGAGGAGATTGACTGGTTAGTGGGTATGACACTCATCAGTTGATTCCTGAATGGGGTGATATGCTTTTCCACTCCGAAGAGATATAACAGATTTGATCTGCTCATGGTGAAAATTTGGGGTATGCAGGTCAAATGACGTGGAATCCTTTCCCTTTAAGTTGACAACAGGCTGACTAGGTAGGCTCCCCTCGTTGTGTTTGCTCAAGGCCTCAGCCAACTGTCCCATTTGAGTCTTTAGCTTCGCTATTGACTGCGTGTGGGAATAAAGAGTGAACTTAATATCAGAAAAGGTCTCTAACATCTTCTCCTGAAATGATGTGCTCGATGTGGGCTCCTGAGGAGAAGGCAGACTAAACTGGGGGTGGACCTGTAAAAATGTGGGATGCGAGTAACCTTGTGGAAAGTTACTTTGTCTATGCTGTGTCTGGGAGGGCTGATAGAGTGGGTCAAAATTTGGGTGGTTTTGCCATCCTGGGTTATATGTAGGTGCAAAAGAATCGTGCACGGGTCTAACGAAACCTTGGGCAGCCTTCACCTATTCTTGAATGAATTCAGGATGTAGCAGTGCTGCCGGACACTCAGAAACAAAGTGTGCAGGGCTAGCGCATAGCTCACACACTCTTCCTACTGGACTTCTCGAAAATGAATGGGCTAGGAATTGATCTAACTTCCTAGTCAATAGGTCAACTTTGGTATACAAATCGTGCTGGGACCCTACTTCAGAAATCTCAACTTTCCTAGGACCACTAGGCACAGATGTGGTCCTATCAAGCCTTGAAGACAAGGCAAAATGCATGGCGTTTTCACTCAAAGTCTCAAATAAACACCACTCCTCATCCTCACTCTTGAGCATGAATGTGCCCCCACACGATGAATCAACCATTTACCTATCCTTCTCGGCCAGACCATCATAAAAATACTACACCAGTTGCCAACATGGCACCTGGTGGTGGGGGCACTTGCGAAGAAGATCTTTCATCGTCTCCCAAGTCTCGTAAAATTATTCTCCCTCAATTTGACAAAAACTGGTTATGGCTTTACAAAGATGATTCATCTTACCAATTAGGAAGTACTTTTTGAGGAACTCGCATTGCATTCCTTTCCAAGTGGTAATTTGAATCGTATCGAGAGCCTGTAGCCAGTGCTTGGCTTTGTCCTTGAGGGAGAACAAAAACTACGTCAACCTTAATGTGTCATCCCTAAAATTGTTGATCCGCAGTGTGGAGCAGATCTCAATAAACTCATGGAGATGACAATAGGGGTCTTTGTTGATAAGGCCATAGAACGATAGTAACATTTGAATGATACTGGCCTTGATCTCAAACTGGTTCGCTCCTACATCAGGTCTCGTGATGCAGGAGGCGGGAGTGTAAGTGTTTGGCATGAAGTACTCCCTAAGAGGATAAATGAAAGGCTGATCGTTGGCCGTGGTGATGGGATGATGGGCTCTCCTAACAAGAGACTCAGGATCCTTAATAGGCTCAACAAGCTCAGGATTGAGCGATCGTCGCCCTTGCATGCACCAACGGAGTAGACCGGTGTGGAAAATGTCCTAAACTTGGGTTTTCTGCCTAACTAACACGCTAAGCGGCCAAACCACGTAAACCATAAAGAGAGTAAATAGAAAACAATACTAGAAAATGAGAAATAAACAAGCACCACACACTTGCACTCAGCAGAGAATTTGCGAAAAGCAAACTAAGAGCACAGTACCAATCGTGCGCAATCACCTCTAAGGGTATCCTAATAGGTGGGTTGTACAAGAAAAGTAAATTGGTTTCTATGTTGTGCAAACACGTGGTTCTAATCTTAAGTACAAAAAGCAAACTAAACAATCTTAATTAATAAACTGAAAGTAAACTAACAACCTAAAATACGAGAACAAACACAAGGCAATAAAGTCAATACTCGTATTTCACCGTTCCCCGGCAACAACGCCAAAATTTGGTGTCAATTTTTATAGAATGATTTTTGAAAATATTTTTAAATGAAAGCAACGTGAAAGCCAGACACCAAAAATAAAAACTGGCTCGCACGAGTAGTGGAGTCTGGGTCGATCTCAGAGAATGGGGGATACTTGTATTAAAACACGCAACTAAACTATGCTTTATTGCCCGAAATAGAAAAGTATGAGAAAATAAAACTACTTAACTATTACATCAAATGTTTACCCTACGCAGAGGGTTGAAAATGGTTTTATTACAACCCAAAATTTAAATGAAATTCAAACTTCTAATCTAAAAGAAAAGCAAAAAGTCTTCTGCTCATGTCTCGTGTCAAGTGTCGGGCGCGTGCCACCACGTATCTCGCTCACTTGCCTTCACTCCGTGATTTTCTGCAAAACACAAAAACACACAAAGCAGTACGACGAAAACTAGATAAGAAATCTAAGGACTAACGAACAAAATAAATCAACAAAATTTAGATTCAAACTACTATAAACAATTAAAAATAAGTAACGAGCTATGAACAAACTATTAACAAACTAAACATTACAAGACAAATTAGCATAACTATTTTCCTAACAAACGTGGGACTAATTGAATCAACTAATCTGTATTAGAACATGGAAGAAACTAACTAGAACATGAACTTAGAATCAGATCAATTAAACACCGAAAATTACTAACAAGTATTATAAATCTAATACTAACTAAATAAAATCTAACTAACTCTAACCAAAACATGAGATTAAAAACTACATTAACAATTAAACTACGCTGAACTATAAATTAATTATCCTGAGCTATGTAAAACGTATTAACAAACCCAATGAATTAACATATCTACATCAATCGTGAATTAGAACAACTAGGTAAAAGTGTTAAAATAACTAAAGCTAAATCACGGTATAACTGAATGGATTAAACAATGCACTAATGACTAATAAACTAGTGCTTGTGAAATAACTATATGAAACACAACGTTTAAGATATAAACTATTAAAAAGAAACTAGTAAACTAAAACAAAAGATGCTGAATGCAATCACGACTATTGCAAAATGTAAATACAGATGAGATTACAGAAATAAAAAAAAACATGAACTGAACTAAAATGAACAAAATAAAATGCACACTTTGAAACAAAAAAAAAAGATGCAGGAAATGCTATGAGATGAAATGTTGATTCAACAATGAAACGGAGATGCAAATGGGATGCGATGAAATAAAATGGTGAAAATGCAATGAATGCTAAATGCATACGCAGGTGGAACAAAGTGCAAAGCATAGGTGAATATGGAGAATGAAATGCGTAGGTGATGCTGTGAAGTGGATGCACAACAACAAGATGATGTGAAGTGGATGAACAGGTAAAAAAAACTAAAACGAAACGCAACACTCAGAGCTATACAATGCAATGTGAATGAATGAATGTTGTGTTGTGTTGCTACTGATGGAATCAAGCCCAACTGAGGCTTGACTGTGAACCAGAGAAATGCTGGGATTGGAAGGTGTAGTATGCAATTACAATGGAGATGAAGGCTTACAGATAATGGATACAGTGGTGGAAAAATCACGGTAGATGGAAATGCATATATGCTATATGAATGCACAATGATTCAGATGTTGGACATGTGCTACAACTAAATGCCAATGAATCTATGATGCAAAGGAATAAGGATGATGAAGATGCAGATGAACCCGAACAAACTGCAACATGTAAGTAAATAGGTAGAATGCGTAACAGGAATCCAATGCACATTGATGATGCAAAACATAAACAAAATAAACCTGATAATCAATATACGAACATGCTGAATCAAAGATATGCAAACACAGAAAGGGAGAAAGAATGACAGATGAAATTTAAAAACATATTGCAATTAAGACCCAAAATAGAACATCCAATGCAAGAAACGCACAGAATAATGCTATGACAACATAAATTACACTGGATGTAATGAAAAATTATCATCAAATCTAAAAAAATGCAGTAGAGAAAATTTGTAAATGAACATAATTTGATCTATTTGTTTTTGTTCTTTTTTTTAACACAAACTAAAACAATCTAAAGAAAACAAACAGAAATGATAAGAAAGAACGAGGGAGAAGAAGAAGGGGAAGAAAGGAGGAGAAGAAAGAGTGAAAGGGAGGAACACACATACCGTGAGAGACTTGGTTGGGAAAAGAGGGTGTCCTCCACCCTTTGCACCACCGCCGGATATGGCTTCTCCACCAGAGAGGAAGGACATGGTAAAAAGAAGAAGAGAGGAAGGGAAAAGAGAGGGAAGGAAGGGAGAGAGAAAGGGAAATCCGGAGGGGAGAGAAGGGGAAGGAGAGAGGGCTCATGTGCATGGGAGAAAACGAATCCTCCTCTCCCCTTACGTGGGCTTTTAAAGCCCATTTTAGGGTATTTTAATGGGAATTATGAAAACCCCCCATTTTATTATGGGTAATTCTAAAGACAACCTCCCTAGAAAACTTAGTCTAAAACGCTCTATTTCACTATATTTGCTAAAACTAAAGCTAAAACTAATTTTAAAAACTTTTTCCTCTTTATTTTTCTAACTTAACCTACTTAACTAATTGCAAATAATAAACTACAATATAAATTACAAAATAAACTCATTTTCCATGCATTTTCTATTTTTTATTCATTTCACACGTTTTCTCGAAACTAACAATAAACTCAGGATTTTAATGTAATTTTATATTGAATCATGCATAGTTTAATATGAATTAAACGCTAAAATGTATGCATGATCACCTGCCTCTAATCGAAGATCGTTTGAGTCCTATTCGGACTCTACTGTTAAAACGTTAAGCTTTCGTGTGTGGAGATCCTTTGGGATCTCGGCTTGCAGATCGGCTTCATTGCCGACTCCGCATCAAATAGGAACTGGGCACAGGGTCTCTCAGAAGGACACTGACAAACGTACCTTGCTATTTGACATATAACGGACACTGATGTTGCTGGTTGTGTCCCTATCCATTGTTCCTTTCAAGCAATATCACAACCGGCCAAAGTAGCTAACTCCTTCCTCTTTGGTCGATGTAGATGCTGGATTGATTGAGGGTGTTAGCAAAGGCTGTTTACTAATAGCATGAACATCCTGCAACACCCTCTCCTGCTAGTTGCAGGAATTATCAAAATTGGAAGTGTTCGAAGCCTATAAATTGAAAGGGGAGTGTGATACCCTTCGCGTCCGATGAAGATTGCAGCAACGACATTGCCTTCATCATAAAAAATTATGGTACTTGCAAGAGTTGCAAATCCAGACTCCATTGCTAGGCATGGAGACAAAGACCCGCTTAATTCAAGTTTCCAAGCGCTTCATCCTTCTCATTTTGGGTATCAACCATCCCTCATCCACTGAGAGTCATTTTCCTACTATGTCATCACCCTTCATAGTTGTGAAGAGGTACAGGTGACAAAAGTTATGGTCGAAGCCACATTGCAAGTAGTGAAGAGATGAAAGTGCATTCAAAGTCGCGTATCTAGGGCACCACCATCTCAAAATGTTGGGTCAAAGCCGAGATGTTAGTTGCATGTGGAACATGGTAGAATCTTGACCTAGAGAGAGACTAAGCCTATCATTGTGGCACTATAGATCCTTGACAATTCCCATGTCTTTGAAGAGGCTCATCACATTCTTTTGCAAAAGGTCTCCTAATTGCACACATCTGACCAACAAGGGTAACCAATCTTCTCTAAAAGATTTATGGTGCAGTTGCAAAATGCACTCTTTGTGAGATGGGAGGAATAAGTTGACGTCCCTCGATTGGCGCCAATGGATTCCTCCTACCAACTTTTCTAGATCCATCGTAACTTCATGCTTGAATATTCATAGTTGTGCCATATTCCCTGCAGATCTATTCCACAAAACATTACACGCACCTTCAATAATGGTTATGCCATCAATCGAATCATCCGATGATAGCATGACACCCTTCTTGATAACATCTACATAGCTTCTACCAAATTCATCTATTAGGGCGTATCGAAGGTCGAGGTGGACTTTGATCCTCCCATGAATGAGAGAAACCCGCCGGCGCACCTTGCAGGGGTGTTGTTTTCTCCCTACAGGAGCCCCTAGCATGGGCCATTCTACTCTTCTCTCCTTTTCTCTTTCATAGTTAAGGGTTAGGGTTAGGTTAGGGTTACCATATTGGTTTAGGTAAGGTGACAGTGGAGATTGTAAGATCTGCAGATTTTTTTGTAGTATTTTGAGTTAAATATATAAGGTATTTTATTCATCGTATTGACCCAAGGATACAAAACGAAGAAATTTTTATGAGCCAACTATGCTTAGGATATGTACATGTATCTCCTTGACGATTTTCACCAAAAAGGTTCAAAGAACCATACTAGGTTCGTTGTGCAAAACAAGAGTTTTTTAATAAACCAAACTGCTAAGTCTTGACAAGACGGAGCTTGTGACCAATTTTGGTTCTTTCCAAAATAATATCGGTGGGCCTCCAAAATACGCAACTGTGAACACCCCAAAATTTTCAAAGTTTTGTAAAATTGACCCTTTTTGCCCCTAACTGCGTTTTCTGAGAAAATCAAAGCAATTTCAAAGCTAAATTTCAGTCATTCATCAGATTTTCTGAATTAAATTTTATATTGGTATATTCAAAATTAATTCCGGATCCGAATCCAGTGTTTTAAATCCATATTTCCACAAAATCCGGATCCAAACCCATTTCTGAAGACATTTTCTCAAAATAGTTTTTTCAAATTCTCAGAAAAAATCCCTTTTGTAAATATTTTTACAAAAACACAAAAAAAATAGTTTTAATCTTTGTTTTCTCACAAACTTTAGGATTTTATTCTAAAAATACAAAAAAAATGAAAAATAACACAAAAACCAAAAAAAAAAAATTGGAAAAATTATAAGAAAAACAAATAAGTTTAAAAATCAATTTTTGCTAAAAACCTCGGGAGCCTTTTTTTTCTAAAAATTTGAAAATCGAAGGGGGGTCTTTTGCAAAACCCTCTTTTAGGGTTTTCCTTCGTAAGGAAAAAGAGGAAAAAGAGCCGCCCCCTCCATTCTCTCTTTACTCTCGCCTCTCTCCCCTTCTCGGCTTCCATTCACAAACCACCGAAACCCTCTTCTCCTCCAAACCCTCCATCGCCCATTTCCTTCCTCCTCCATTCATCTCTAACAGCAACAAACCCTAAAACCCCTTCTCGAATCATCTTCTCCACCTTTAAAAGGGGCACAGAAGGCCTCTTTTCCGGCCATCGCTTTTCACCTCCCCACTTCTTTCTTCTTCTCGACGATCGCCCGCACCCTTACTCTCATCCATTGACCCGTTATCACCCCCACACCCCCTCTTATCCCTTTTGGCTTCTTCTTCTCTCTTCTCCATTCCTCATTCCTCCCTATGAGGTCTTTCTTGCAAGAATCAGAGAACAATTTCTCGAGATGCCTCCTCATCGGTTCTCATCTCCCCTTTGAATCCTTCCTTCATGCATCTGATTCGCCTTCACCCTCACACATTCTCTATCACGCGTATTCTCCTCTCCTCCTTCTGGATGTTACTGAAAGAAGACCAACCTTCTAGCGATCCGTAGTGAAAGCCCTCCACGGTAGAAGAGGAGCTCTGATCCCATCGCTTTTATCCTGCAACAACCATAGCAAGTATTCCTTCTCCATTTTATTTCTGTTTCATGTTAGTTTTTTTTTTAGTTCATCGCTCTTTTCTTTTCTTTTTTTCTCTGTAAAAGTTTCTTCGTCTACACCCCTCTGTCATGATTTGGTACTCGTTATATTTTTTTCTTCCATGCTTTATTTTTACCTTTCACAGAGAAGCAATACCTGTAATGTCGATTTGCCTCTAGCAATATCGACCTACACCTCGCGACATTGACGGAATCTATGTATTCATATATTTGATTTTCCTTTCCTGTGATTTTCCCCTTTTTTTTTTATTTGTCGTTTTCTTTTCTGTTTTCGGTATATTTTGATCTTAGTCTTCTATTGAGGTTATTGGTTTCCTGTTTTTATCTTTTCATTTCTGATAAACCTGTTTTGTGTGTTAGATCCGATGATTCTTTTTTATTTCATTCGTATATATTCCCTTGCGTGTTGATGGATAGCATTATATTCGATCCAGTGCTTTTGAGATGGTCCAGCCTCTCCCTTTTGGTCTTGTCACCAATTTGATTCATCAACAGATTTTGTTTATTTACCTTGTTTATTAGAATTTTCTCAAAGGATTTGATTATTTCATTTTGTTCTGCTTATTTTTCTTATATATTTGACTGATTGTCACAAGAACACTCAGAATCAACTTGATTCTGTGTATGTTTCACCATGCGTTGGTCATTTTTTTTTATTCATAATCACTCATCCCATCGGTCCTCCACCTCAATGTTTATAGTATAACAGTGGGTTTATTGTGCTTGATTTCTAGGAGTTTATCAATTTTCGGTGGCAATCACATTCCATTTCCTGACCTACACCTTCCACATTTTATTTCTATGTAATAACTTTAATCCATTTGAAGTTTTTTTTTTCTTTTTTGTAATTGTAACTGCAATTCATGACTTGAATATACCTATCGATCACTTGAGGGAATGAAGGAGCATGACAGGGTCTCATGGGATGCGATGCTTATGGGACGTGTACAGAATAAGCATAGAGCCATACAGGGTCATCTGGGTGATGCTGAGAAATTCCTGAAACAATATGCCGATCCTCACTGATACAAGTTTGTGAGTTCCTTTCCGCTCTGCCTGCAAGGTTCATGATAATATTGAGTTAGGGAAACAAGTGACAAAGAAGCTCTTTAAGCTTGACCCTGGAGACCCTGGTCCATATATACAGAATTGGGGAAATTGCGTGAAACTGTCAAAGTAAAGAGACTGATGAAAGCTAGGAATGTCATGAAACAACCAGGGTGTAGTTGGATTGGGGCTAGAAACCAGGTTCATGTATTCATGGTAAAGGTTGTATCTCATCCACAAATAAAGGAGATATACAGATTGTTAGAAGTGCTTGAAATTCAAACATGTTCTGGTGACACCACTTCTAATTTGCTTAAAATGGTGATATAATATTGCATGATTATGGTATTGATCTAACAATTTTTTTTTTATTTTTCAGAATTTATATAAGATTGTTAGAGATAATAACCATCCCATTCGGTTTATCCCCTTCTCGGGGAAAATTTCTGTTGCCTAAAATATTATGGAAGGTATGGTTATTTATGTCACTCTTTTAAGCCCACAGGCCTTATTTTCATTTTACATGATGGTGACTATTAAAGTTCTGTGGTAATCTCCCTGTTTCAAGCTTTTTTTTTTCTTTCTTAGCATTGGATAACTTCAGACTTCATCAATTAATTGTAATAGTTGAGACATATCTGTGAAAAGACCCTGGTATATGCTTGTGTATGCACACTTACACATAAATCATAATGGATGATAATGGTGGATGCCATTAAAACCTTGAGTCAGATCTAATTTGATGTATTCTTGTTGCTAGCTGTAATTTCTGAGCGCAACTCAGTTGAAAACTTGGCTAAGACAATGAATGACATCCACCTTTCATTGAGATCCACAGGGTTGCCAACTGTTGTTGTGGATTAGGATTGTAGTTGGGCCTTTCCACGTCTTGATAAAAAGTTTAGGATTTTGAATCCCCTGCAAATCCCTATCCAGGTACTTTTCTCTGTAAACCTTGGTCTGAAGATTACCCTTGAGTGTCATGCTAAGCTCTTGTAGAGGTTTGGTTTGATATCAGTTCTATGACCTGTTTGTTCTGGATTAAAATTTTCTGTCTTCAAGGTGACAACTTTGGGTTGATCAAACTCAGAATTTGTTAAGGGGATCGTCAGTCCCTGCTTCTAAACATTTTATGATTTTCTAGTATGTCTTTTTAATATTCAGTTTTATATGTCTTTTGATTATCGTCGATGGATGTGCAGGTTTCCACTCCTCTGGAGCATCGCACACACAGCTCTCAGGAGGGTGTTCCAAAAGTTCACCTATAAGGAGTCTCAATTCCTCTTCCAATTTAACCCCCTGAGGTTTAATATCAACTTTTATAAAGCCTTGCTATAAGCAGTATAATTGCAGGAGTTTGGGGATAACAATTGCTTCAATCTTGTCCAAGCACGATTTGGTTGCTTGTGCCCTCTTCTAGCATCTGATTCTAAGCAGGTTTTATTCTGTTTGTCTCTGTTTGAAAGGGGAATCCGTTAGGGCTATGTGGTTAATTTTTGGTGTATCACTTCATTTGGTGAAGTGGGAAAGGCTGTTCGGAATGCAAGAATTGAAGCGACTCGGTTTGAGCGCAACTGTTGCTGCTGTTTTACAACCAATGATATAGCCTTACCTGCCATCGGCATTGAGCCACCCTCATTTTTACCAATTTGTGGCATCCATCTTCTTCATCTATAATTCATCTTATTTTTTTGTTGTTTGTTCATACTATTTCATTGCTATCACCATCATTGTTTTTTTTTTATTCTCATCTATCTCTGCATCATATTAACATCAACATTCATATGTTCCATTACATTACCGGTTGTCTGTGGTTATTTCATAATGCTCATCATCATCATCATTTATTATTTTTTTTGAGATTCTAATGGCATCATATAACTATGTTTGTTTATCATTTATATAAATCAATATAGGTGGGCTCGGCAAAATCACTCTGAAACTGCGTTTTGTTAACTAATCCATCCAGCAAACGTTTGCTCACTAACCCATCAGCAATCCAGCCGACCCAGAGCATAAGCAGAATGGGATAGATCCAAATATTTGGAATAAAGCCCATCAGATAGATACTTTGTCCCCTGCAGAATTTGTTCTGATATGATGGCCAAGCCCACTCACTGGACTCATCCATTATGTACATCCCCTGTAGGTATGTTTATTGAACTCATTCATTATATTTCTCTCAGCATGTTATAATATCCCATCTGCATATTCATTTCATAAATATTTGAACATAGGTGTCTTTCCTGTCAGTTTTTGTAATTGCATCTATTGCCTTCAACCTTTTATTATCGATTTTTTTTTCTTTTGTTCTATTGTTGTTGCTTGCCCCAATGGACGTCATATTCTTGATTTGCCATATTCATGGCATTATGTTAGTTAACCCTGCAACCCAATACTTATTCCATTGTATCTGCTAACTAACTCTTCATATACACAGTCACCACTCGTATCATGCTCCATTTATTACATTCTCACTATATCATTATGCACTGCCGCAACACATATATCACACACAGTAACCCTTGCTGTCATCACTACCACAAACCAGTGCAATCTTCCATTTGTAGGAGCCGGTTCACTGATGAATTTGTCTTCATCAAAACCACCACTACAACTCATCTTCAACCCACACTTACTGCATTCACTGTAGACTTTCACAGCAGTACATCACTGCTGCCACATGTCTTCCCTAATATCTTAGCAGATTAATACCCATTTATTGCTATATAACATGCTTCATTATCTCATCCAGTATTTAGCACCCAACCACTGCATGTTAGTCAGTTGCATTACAGCCATCAGTTGTGTTCACCTCATTATATCCTAGTCAATCCATCCCCTGTCATCTATCTTCATTCATTCATATTTACATTTCATATCATATGGCATTGCATAGTAGCACAAATTCCTCATGTTGCAAACCAGCCACCTCATTCCACTTGCCATAGATATGACTATATGTCTTCATCAGCATCTTGGCATCCAATCCAGTCATCACTTTTTCAGTACATGCATAACTCTCAGCAAGCTGTGTATTACCTGCATAGTCTCTCCACATTTACCTATATACATATGTACATATATATACATATGTATATATATATATATATATATATATTCACGTATATATAGACATACGTATATATAGGTATACATACATACAAAAATATGCATGTATATACATACATGGGTGTACATCGTCTTCATCTTTCCACACTTTAGATCTTAAATATCTTGGCATATAAGTATTTTACCATTGGCATTCAGAGGATATATACAATTCTCTTCTAGTTTCTTATCTAACCAAGTGTTCTGCAGGGAATATGTGGAAAATATCATTACTTCGAGTTGTAAATTCAAAATTTTGTAATAAGTTAGGTCTTAAATTTACATTTTCAGCTTTTAGATAAAGAGAACAAGCATTGTAAATGTCATAGATTGCTTGTTTTCATGCTTTTTACCCTTTATTTTCCAAAATCTCACAAATGGGAACACGAATGGCATGTTGCACCATTTCGTAAGAGGTAATTAATTCTAAGTTGATGATTTACATCAATGGCCATAGTCAGAATGTAAACAAAACTTAGGATTTTTATCTTTTATAAAATAATACTGGATCCACACTGGATCCTTTTCAAAAATCATCATATTTTCTGTAAACATCTTTTCTCTTTTATCAGAATTTAAACTAAAATTAATTCAATATATATACCAACGGCCATAGTCAAGGTATATTGAGAGTTAATTTCATTTTAAATTCTATAAAAGCACCAAAATATATTTTATTCTTCATTTGAATTTAGATATGATTATTATATAATACATTCAATGACCATAGTCAGGAGTGTATTATATCATTAATCTTATTTACATTCATGTAAAGAATGAAATATGGTTTTCAAAATCCAATTTCAAAATTCTTTAAATTCATTCATTATTTAGGATAGAATTGCATCATATTTTCAAAATTCCTATTCATAAATCCAAGTGATTTCCTTCAGATATCTTCTTCACTTCTCAAATCAATTTTCAACTCTTGTAAATTCAAATTCTAACTTTAAATTTGAAGTCCAATTTGACTTTGAAATTTATTTATATATCCAAAATTCAAATTCTAATTCAAATCAAATTTCAAAGTTCAATTTAACTTTGAAAATTTTAATTTATCTTTTGATTCCCAATTCAAGTTTCAAATTCAAAGTGCAATTTGACTTTGAAATTCATTCTCAAATCAATTTTAAAATTCCAAATCCAAAGTCAGATCCAAAACCCATTTTAGGATCCAGAATCCAACTCCACTTTGGATCTCAGACTTCAGATCCAAAAATCCATTTAGGATCCAGATCCCAATTTCACCTTGGATCTCAGATTTCAGATCCAAAACCCATCTTAGGATTCAGAATCCAATTTCACCTTGAATCTCAGATCTCAAATCCAGAATCCAATCTCATCTTGGATCTCAGATTTCAGATCCAAATTCCATTTCAAATTTCGGATCTAATTCCACCTTGGATCTCAGACTTCATATCCGAATTCCATCTTGGATTCCAAATCTTGGATCCAATTCCATTTAAAATTCAGAATTCAACTTCATCATCTGATCTCGGATTTTAGATTTAACTCCTATTTAGGATTTTAAATCCAGAATTCAATTCCATCTTGCATTTTAATCTCAATTTAGAATCCAGACTTTGGATTGACATTCCATCTTGAATTTCAATCAATCTTACTTCTCAATTCTATTCTAGATTTCCCACATTTTATTCTGATTTCAAACTTCAAAGTTAGAACTCATTCCAAATTTCATCCCTATCCTGGTTCAAAATTCTAAACTCAAAGTCCATTTATGACTTTGAAATTTCCTTTCTTCTCCTTTTATCTCAACTTCAGAATCATTCCTTTCAATGTCAAGATTTATTCTTTTTAAACTCTAATTATTCTAAAAACTTAGAACTTTAAATCTTAAGTTGTAAGTTAGAAACCATTTCTTTACTCTATTTATGAGAAACACTTGGAGATTTCCAAAATCATTTTTGAAAGAGCATACATCCTTGCATTTGCACAAGCATGATTCTTTGTGCATTTAGACTTAGAATAAATTCTTAGATAATTTCTTAGCAAAGCAAAAGGCATAAATTTGACTCTTGGTTCGATTACCCCTGGTAAAGGCGCCAGGAACGGTCAAACCTCGTACCGACGAACGAATCTCGTCTCCCAGTTTTCTCGCAACTATTTCAAAACGGAGGTGAGTTATTTTCTAAATATCTTCAAAATTAAGGTCAAGTGAGACCCCGCAAAAGAGTTTCTCTTCTCTCTTCTTTTCTCTTCTCTTCTCTCTTCTATTCTTTCTTTTATTTTCTCTCTTCAAAAAGGAAAAAATAGAGGTTAGAAAAGGAAAAGAGAAGGAAGAGAGAGAAATACCGAGAGAGGAAAAAATTTGCGATGATCACAGTTTTGGCGACCAAGATGGGACTCGTCTTCGTCCGGTCGAATTTAATGCTTTTTCGTTTGCTTTGCTTTAATATTATCTAAGTCTTTATTCTTCAAATGTCAGCTCCATTTCCATGCAAACCTTAGAAGACTAGACTCTGTCCTAAGCTGACATCATTGCATATAGGATTTAAGTATGGTTTGATAGGACCATATTGAGGAGATTATTTCATGCTCACATTAGACTTAGGTCTGAAATACAACTCTCCTCAATTTTAGGGATTGAATGCAAAACAATGTATGCAAGTGTATGCCTCTCTTCATTTTAATCTATCTCTTTAGGACTTGCATTAGCACCTTCTGATTTCTTGCATGTTGAGCATATTTTGAAAACCTCCCTACCTAATATTGTCCTGGTCTTCACGTTGCTGGGTTGTCTCACTGAACCATAGTTCGGGAGAGAGCCTCACAACTGGGCCACTTATTTGGGTTCGCGCCCCCCTACCATATACCTAAGGGCCATAGTCCGAGGTATATTGATAGGTGCTCAAGGATGTTGGGAAGCCATTACTTTAGAACCGGAGGAATATTTCTATGCCACGTACTTCGAGCTTCGGCTTGGGTATATCGGCATATATTGATTGGAATCAGATGATTTGAACCCTAGAGTTAGGATTAAGGTCCTACAATCCATTTCAAAATATTGCATTTAGAGTCAGCTTTAGGGAGTGTTGTTTGTGCATCTTTGTTTTTACATCTGTGATTGTATGATATTTTTATATTTCCTAACAACCCTGGGTATATATTTCAAAATTTCCTCTTTGTTTTAAAACCCAGGTGTATTTTTCCTTTTCTTCTTTTATTTTCTTCAAATTATTTTGATCCTGCCTGCAAATTCTTCAAATCTTAAATCTTTGCCATCTACTTTCAAAATTCTTTTCCCTCTTTTGTAATAAAATATCTTTTGTCAGGATATGTCCTTTTCAAAATTAAATCTTTGTTCATGTTTTACTTATTCATCCTTTTCAGAAAAACAAATGCGGCTGTCGCAAATTTTGGGTGACAACCCGATCCCTCGTAATGGGATGTTTTCATTTTTAGATGATGATTTCCTCCCTTATTAAAATTTCTTCCTAGATCTCTTCTAAAAATCCCATTTTTGCCCTATAGAGAGAGCATTGGCATTATCAGTTGATTTAGGGCAAAGATCAAAGATTGCACGACTCTAACATCCCAGTTACAAGCAGAGAGAGTAAGGAATGGATTCTCAAAAGTTTGTCAGAGAGGGAGTTCAGGACATCAAAAGTGAGATCGATCCCGCGATATACCAATTATTCAAAAGGATGATGGTTGAGATTTTGTCTGAACAAGATGAAGCCAGTTTCAGAAAAGCTCCCACAGAAGGAAAGGCACCTGTCACTTTCCCCATGAATGAACACAGCAATATCAGTGTAGGAAATTCCAAAGCCAGCAGAGGCATCAACCAAGGCAACCAGGGCAACAACTTGGGAGAGTGTAAAGGCCAGATTGGGAAATATTGTGAAAACCATGATAGACCTCTTCAATACAGTCCTCAACAAAAAGGCAAGAAGCAAGAAGAACCAAAGCGCAATGATTGGAGCAAGGATCGAGATTTCACTCCTTTAAATGAACCGCTCGACAAAGTCCTTAAATACATGTTGTCTAGCGGATTACTCAGGCTCCCAAAAGCCGCCAGCCCTTCCACAATCAGGGGAAAATATATAGACCAATTCTGTTGGTACCATCGAGCAATAGGGCATGACACTGAGCATTGCTTCATCTTCAAGAATATAGTTCAAGACTGCCTTGATAAGAATCTCTTTGTCAAAAGCGAAGAAGAAAGGCATCCAGATCTCCTAAACATGCAAACTCAGTCCAGCTACCAGGTAGGGGTCAGCACTCGGCAGAAGTCAAGCAAGCCAAAGAAAGCAAAGCATGAAGGTTGGGGTTATGATTGCAAGCTTACCCCTCTAGGTCAGCCGATCGAAGAAGTTCTCCAATACATGCTTGTAAAAGAGATGATCAAACTCTCAAAGCAGGATGATCCCTCTGTCACCAAGGGGAAATGGAAAGATCGATTCTGCAAGTTTCATCGAGCAAGGGGGCATGACACGAAGTGTTGCTTCATCCTCAAAAACATTGTGCAAGACTACATTGATAAAGAGCTTCTGGTACCAGAGGAAGGAGAAGAGCAGCCTGCAGTTTCAACCGAACCTTTTCCAGACCAATCAGAGAATTGAGAATGCCAAGAGTTTTTCGCTTTCATCCCTTTCTGTCAGTCGCTTTGTAGGGGCAAGTCAGCCCAGTCTTTGTGACTTCTTTTAGTTAAAATACTTGTAAATATTCAGTTCTGTTATCAACTTTTTCTTATCAATGAAATGTCGATTTTATTTATACCTTTGATATTCAATACTTCCTTCTTTTTGCTATATTGGGGCATTAAATTCCTTTTCTTTTGCAAAATGCTGGACAATCCTGACATCATTCATGAGAGAAATGATATTATCTATGAGGGTCTTTCAAAAATCATAAAAATTTTAGTTCAAATATTTTATTACAACCTTTTTCAAAGATCAACCCTTGTGTTGATCATATTTTTCTATAAATTGATTTTGAATCATTGCATTTCAAAGATCAACCCTTGTGTTGATCATATTTTCTGAAAATTGATTTCAAATTATTGCATTTCAAAGATCCACCCTTGTGTTGATCATATTTTCCAAAAATTGACTTCGAATCATTACATTTAAAGATCAACCCTTGTGTTGATCATATTTTCTAAAAATTGGTTTCGAACCATTGCATTCAAAGATCAACCCTTGTGTTGATCTCATTTTCCAAAATTTGATTTCATTACATTCAAACATCAACCCTTGTGTTGATCTCATTTTCCAAAATTTGATTTCATTACATTCAAACATCAACCCTTGTGTTGATCATATTTTCTAAAAATTGATTTTGAATCATCGCATTCAAAGATCAACCCTTGTGTTGATCATATTTTCTAAAAAGTGAGTTTCAAATCATTACATTCAAAGATCAACCCTTGTGTTGATCACATTTTCTAAAAAGATGGTTTCAAATCATTATATTCAAAGATCAACCCTTGTGTTGACCACATTTTCTAAAAAGTTGATTTCGAATCATTACATTCAAAGATCAACCTTTGTGTTGATCATGTTTTCTAAAAATTGATTTTGAATCATTGCATTTAAATATCAACCCTCGTATTGATCATATTTTCTAAAAATTGGTTTTTAAATCATTGCTTCAAAAAAAATTAACCCTCATGATGATCTCTCATGAATGATCCCCTTTCAAAGATCAGCTCCCGCGGTTGATCTTTCTTTCCAAAAAATGTTTTTCTCATCTTCTTCTCTCATTTTAAAGATCCCACATGCAGTCAGGATCAAACTCTTTTTCTCAACTTTTATCAACCTTTTTGTTTAACCATCTTTATCAGTTTTATCAATTTTTATTCATTTTTATTAATTATTCATCCATTTTATTAATTCTTCTTGATTCTTATTTCAAAAATACCCTTTCAGATTAAGGGATAAACTTGATGCCTCTTTCCCATGAGGTATTTCTTTTTCCTTCTTTTTCTTTCTTCTTCCCATTCAGAATAAGGGATAATCCTGAAACCCCTCATAGGAGCAACAATGCTACCTGTGAGAATTCTTTTACAAAGATAATTTCCATAAAAATTTCCTTGATTCTTCTCTTTCGTCAAATCTCCCATCAATTTCTATCTCTTCTCATTAGTTCTTCTCAAATTTTATTTTTTTCCCCAGTCAAGATAAGGGGGCAATCAGATCACATGCAAATAAAATCCAGTCCTCTAAATGGTCATTCTTAATCCCAGGTCCGGTCCTCGCACTGGCAAATTTTCAAAACTCAATCTTTTGATTAAAAACTTTCTATAAAAAACCCGAGTTCTCACTTGGGCTTCTCCCTTTATTTTTTCATTTGAAGTTCCGAGTTCCGACTTGGACTTCCTTCTGAATCCAATCCACGCGTTGGAAATTAATCATTTCTTTAGAAATTCGAGTTTTCAAAACTTGGGTTTCTCTTTATCTTTTATCCGAGTTCCAGCTTGGGTTTTTCATCTATTATTTTCGTTTGAAGTTCTGAGTTCCGACCAGGACGTCCTTCTGAATCCAATCCTCGCATTGGAAATTAATCATTTCTTTAGAAATTCGAGTTTTCAAAACTCAGGTTTCTCTTTATCTTTTATCCGAGTTCCAGCTCAGGTTTTTCATCTATTATTTTCGTTTGAAGTTCCGAGTTCCGACTTCCTTCTAAATCCAATCTTCGCATTGGAAACCAATCATTTCTTTAGAAATTCGAGTTTTTTAAAACTCGGGTTTCTCTTTTATCTTTTATTTTCTGAAGATCCGGGTTCCAACTCGGGTTCTCTTCTTTTATTTTATCTTCCCTTTTTAGATACACGAGTCCCAACTCAGAGTCTCTTCTTTTTCAAAGAAACCCCAACTGCCAGGCGAGTCCTTCTTCCAAATTCCAGCCTTCCGGCTAATTCATTTCAAAATTCAAAAATTCAGGTTTATTCTCTTTGAAAATTCTTCCTTCCCCTTCAGGTTAAGGGATAAACCTGATACCTCCTGTTAACGAGGTATTTCTTTCTTTCTTCCCCCGTTCAGGATAAGGGGATAAATCCTGAAAACAGACCACATGCAGTTAGGATGCGATGGTCCATTGAATTCAGAATCTCTCATCAAATCTTACTTTCCTATCTCATCTTCACAACCCAGTCCTCGCACTAGTTATTTCTCAAAATTTTCAATCATATGTTGAGCTCATTTGGAAAATCTAGTTCTCGCGCTGGTAACCTTCTAAATTCAGTGTTCTGATCAAATTCTTTTCTTTTACAAAATTCAAGTTCTGACTTAAATCTGATGTATTTCCAAAAGATCCAGCATCTCACAGGTCATGTATTTCCAAAAGATCCAACTTTCGTTGGTCATGTATTTCAAAAGATCCAGCTTTTGCTGGTCATGTATTTCAAATGTTCCAGCTTTTGCTGGTCATGTATTTCAAACGTTCCAGCTTTCGCTGGTCAGATATTTTAAACGTTCCAGCTTTCGCTGGTCATATATTTCAAACGTTTCAGCTTCTGCTGGTCATGTATTTCAAAGGTTCCAGCTTTTTACTGGTCATGTATTTTCAAAATCAAAGATTGCGACTCAAGGTTTCATCAAAATCTATATTGAGTAATTATTTCACAAAGAATTCATGAAAACTTTGCCAATTTGCTAAAAGCGTTTGTTGATTCTAAAAATCTGATTACACAAAAAAATTTCCTCAGATCACTTCTAGTATTCTTTCCAGAAAGGTGAAACTTTTTGCAAAAAAGAGGTAAAATTCAAATCTTTTCCTGTTGATCAACCAAGAGGATATAAGAAATGTCCTCGATATGATTTGTGAAAGAAATGTTCAATGATATTGAAAGGCCAGAAGTGATTTGATATTGATCATGGCTATGACGCATGTTTAAAAATAGCTTTCTGTCAATCAGGCAGTGGAAATATCCTCAACGATAAAAAGAATCCACTTAACCCGTATCTTCTCATTCGTTTTAAGCAGCAATCAAATATCCGCAAAAGGGATCTCTCAACTGTCGTCAAGATGAAGACGAATATGCGAGCTAGACCCCCGGGGCCAAAGAAGATTTGAATCATCTCCTTGATGAAGGAGTTTGTGAAGGATACTTCCAGGGAAAGTTCAGATCACTGTCGAGATGAAGGCGAGTGCGATGAACCTACCGACAAACCCTAAAAGTTATTTGATTTCTGCTATCATCTAAAGACCTTTTGAGCCAATATCATCAATAGAATCCCTGAGATAAAAAAGGATCGGAACATCTCCAAGATAAAGGAGTTTGTGATGTACCCTTCCCTGAAAAAGAGAGAAAAGTCAGGACATCTCCAAAATGAAGGATAATGTAAAAAGCCCGGAAAGCCCAATGACTCAAAAAGAGTGCAAAAAAGATCATCGTGGGAAAACACCCAGATATCAAACTGCCAAAATTGCCAGAAGTCATCTTTTCTCATGCAGAATTCCTTTATCAATATCTTTTCATTACTTTCTTTTATGAAATTAAGAATATTTCTTCTATTCTCATATCAGGAAAATGGATAGCTTCCTTGAAGAAAATCATCAGCGCTAAAAATTTGAATCTGACTCTTAGAACTGAGGAGTTAACCTCATTTGGGGGAAATACTCTAGGTAAAAGAGGGAATATCTTTTGCACATACGTGCACATTTCCAAGCGTTTGAATCAACTATAATTTTATTTTATTGGCAAAATTTTCTAGCTATTCCAAGAAATGAAATAAACATTCAATATCCATTTTGATGCAACCTAGCATTGTTTATATTTCCCAAAAGAGTTGCCTCTGAAGGAAGTATCTCTTCCTGTCCCATCACGGTTTTCTCATGGCAGAATTCTGTATGGACGACCCACTAAGGTTAAGGGTCAAAAATCTGAACCTTCTGCGAAAGGTCATAGATTTCAAAAGCTATTTCAGTCTCAATAATGAGACACCCAATTTCTTCCCATTTTCAAAGCTTTAGGGAACCCTATATTTCTCCTTTCGCAAAACCCCTTTCGGATTTGTTCATCCAAATTCTGAAGGTCCCATCGTGGTTTCTCCATTTGAGAAATCCGTATGGTAGATTTCTCCCACTCAGGTTAAGGGTCAAACCTGAATTTTCTGTGAAAGATCATAGATTTCAAAAGCTATTTCAGTCTCAGCAATAAGACGCCCAATTTCTTCCCCTTTTCAAAGCTTTAGGGAACCCTATATTTCCCCTTTCACAAAAACCCCTTTCAGATTTGTTCGTCCAAATTCCGAAGGTCCCATTATGGTTTCTTCATTCGAGAAATCTGTATGGTAGATTTCTCCCACTCAGGATAAGGGTCAAACCTGAACCATCTGCGAGAGGTCATTTACTTCAAAAGCTATTTCAGTCTCAGCAATGAGATGCCCAATTTCTTTCCCTTTTCAAAGCTTTAGGGAACCCTATATTTTGCTCCTCTCGTAAAACCCCTTTCGGATTTGTTCATCCAAGTTCCAAAGGTCTCATTATGGTTTCTCCATTTGAGAAATCCGTATGATAGATTTCCTATTCAGACTAAGAGTTAACCCGGAACCTCGCTTCGCGAGGTATCTTCCTTTCAGGTTTCGGTTAAACCTGAGTCTCGTTTCGACGAGATTCCTCGTTTTGACGAGATATTTTCCTCCAGTCCCATCATAGTTCTTCCCATCGAGGAATTCATGCTTCATATATCCATCCAGGATAGGATCCTATTTGAGCTTCATTTCACGCGACATTTTCCAAAAATGTCCCATCAAGGTCTTCGCATAATCCTTTCCTCATTCAGTTCATTTTGATATATCTTCGTCCCATCCAGGTTAAGGGCTAAACCTGAATCATTCCAAAAAGCGTATCTTGTCTCGTCCATGAGACCTGATCAAAATTCTGATTTTCCACCATTTCGGGATTTTCACCCAAAGTCCCATCACGATTTCCTCATTTTCTACTCAATCGTATTATTTTCGAGGATTTCGTCTCCCCAAAATCATTCAAGAGGATAAGGTTTTAAGCCTGAAGAGCCATATTTTTCAAAATAATTCTTCCACACCCAATTCAGATCTGCTGACTGGGGCATTATCAAAATTTGGAGTGTTGTCTTTGCCACTAAGCTCGGCTTCCAACCGGCTTAGTAGCAAAGAGGGGCATCTGTGAACACCCCAAATTTTTTAAAGTTTTGTAAAATTGACCATTTTTCCCCTAACTCCGTTTTCTGAGAAAATCAAAGTAATTTCAAAGCTAAATTTCAGTCATTCTTCAGATTTTCTGAAGTAAATTCCCTATTGGTATATTCAAAATTAATTTTGGATCCGAATCCAGTGTTTTAAATCCATATTTCCTCAAAATCCAGATCCAAACCCATTTCTGAAGAAATTTTCTCAAAATAGTTTTTTTAAATTCTCAAAAAAAATCCCTTTTATAAATATTTTTGCAAAAGCACAAAAAAATTAGTTTTAATCTTTGTTTTCTCACAAACTTTAGGATTTTATTCTAAAAATACAAAAGAATTGAAAAATAAAACAAAAACCAAAAAAAAAATGGAAAAATTACGAGAAAAACAAATAAGTTTAAAAATCAATTTTTGCTAAAAACCTCGGGAGCCTTTTTTTGTAAAAATTTGAAAATCGAAGGGGGGTCTTTTGCAAAACCCTCTTTTAGGGTTTTCCTTCGTAAGGAAAAAGAGGAAAAAGAGCGGGCCCCTCCATTTTCTCTTCACTCTCGCCTCTCTCCCCTTCTCGGCTTCCATTCATAAACCACCGAAACCCTCTTCTCCTCCAAACCCTCCATCGCCCATTTCCTTCCTCCTCCATTCATCTCTAACAGCCACAAACCCTAAAACCCCTTCTCGAATCATCTTCTCCACCTTTAAAGGGGGCACGGAAGGCCTCTTTTCCGGCCATCGCTTTTCACCTCCCCACTTCTTCCTTCTTCTCGACGATCGCCCGCACCCTTACTCTCATCCACTGACCTGTTATCACCCCCACACCCCCTCTTCTCCCTTCTGGCTTCTTCTTCTCTCTTCTCCATTCCCCATTCCTCCCTCTGAGGTCTTCCTTGCAAGAATCGGAGAATAATTTCTCGAGATGCCTCCTCATCGGTTCTCATCTCCCCTTTGAATCCTTCCTTCATGCATCTGATTCGCCTTCACCCTCACACATTCTCTATCACGCGTATTCTCCTCTCCTTCTTCTGGATGTTACTGAAAGAAGACCAACCTTCCAGCGATCCGTAGTGAAAGCTCTCCACGGTAGAAGAGGAGCCCTGATCCCATCGCTTTTATCCTGCAACAACCATAGCAGGTATTCCTTCTCCAATTTATTTCTGTTTCATGTTAGTTTTTTTTTTTAGTTAATCGCTCTTTTCTTTTTTTTTCTCTGTAAAAGTTTCTTCGTCTACACCCCTCTGCCATGATTTGGTACTCGTTATATTTTTTTCTTCCATGCTTTCTTTTTACCTTTCACCGAGAAGCAATACCTGTAATGTCGATTTGCCTCTAACAATATCGACCTACACCTCGCGACATTGACGGAATCTACGTATTCCTATATTTGATTTTCCTTTCCTGTGATTTTTCCCTTTTTTTTTATTTGTCGTTTTCTTTTCTGTTTTCGGTATATTTTGATCTTAGTCTTCTATTGAGGTTATTGGTTTCCTGTTTTTATCTTTTCATTTCTGATAAACCTGTTTTGTGTGTTAGATCCGATGATTCTTTTTTATTTCATTCGTATATATTCCCTTGCATTTTGATGGATAGCATTATATCTGATCCAGTGCTTTTGAGATGGTCCAGCCTCTCCCTTTTGGTCTTGTCACCAATTTGATTCATCAACAGATTTTGTTTATTTACCTTGTTTATTAGAATTTTCTCAAAAGATTTGATTATTTCATTTCGTTCTGCTTATTTTTCTCTCATATATTTGACTGATTGTCACAAAAACACTCAGAATCAACTTGATTTTGTGTATGTTTCACCGTGCGTTGGTCATTTTTTTTATTCATAATCACTCATCCCATCGGTCCTCCACCTCAACGTTTATAGTATAACAATGGGTTTATTGTGCTTGATTTCTAGGAGTTTATCAATTTTCGGTGGCAATCACATTTCATTTCCTGACCTACACCTTCCACATTTTATTTCTAAGTAATAACTTTAATCCATTTGAAGTTTTTTTTTTGTAATTGTAACTGCAATTCATGATTTGAATATACCTATCGAGCACTTGAGGGAATGAAGGAGCATGATCGGGTCTCATGGGATGCGATGCTTATGGGATGTGTACAGAATAGGCATAGAGCCATACAGGGTCATCTGGGTGATGCTGAGAAATTCCTCAAACAATATGCTGATCCTCACTGATACAAGTTTGTGAGTTCCTTTCCGCTCTGCCTGCAAGGTTCATGATAATATTGAGTTAGGGAAACAAGTGAAAAAGAAGCTCTTCGAGCTTGACCCTGAAGACCCTGGTCCATATATACAGAATTGGGGAAATGGCGTGAAACAGTCAAAGTAAGGAGACTGATGAAAGCTAGGAATGTCATGAAACAACCAGGGTGTAGTTGGATTGGGGCTAGAAACCAGGTTCATGTATTCATGGTAAAGGTTGTATCTCATCCACGAATAAAAGAGATATATAGATTGTTAGTAGTGCTTGAAATTCAAACATGTTCTGGTGACACCACTTCTAATTTGCTTAAGATGGTGATATAATATTGCAAGATTATGGTATTGATCTAACAAATTTTTTTTTCCAGATTTTATATAAGATTGTTAGAGATAATAACCATCCCATTCGGTTTATCCCCTTCCCGGGGAAAATTTCTGTTGCCTAAAATATTCTGGAAGGTATGGTTATTTATGTCACTCTTTTAAGCACATGCCTTATTTTCATTTTACATGATGGTGACTATTAAAGTTCTGTGGTAATCTCCCTGTTTCAAGCTTTTTTTTTTCTTTCTTAGCATTGGATAACTTCAGACTTCATCATTTAATTGTAATAGTTGAGACATATCTGTGAAAAGACGCATGTATATGCCTGTGTATGCACACTTACACATAAATCATAATGGGTGATAATGGTGGATGCCATTAAAACCTTGAGTCAGATCTAATTTGATGTATTCTTGTTGCTAGCTGTAATTTCTGAGCGCAACTCAGTTGAAAACTTGGCTAAGACAGTGAATGACATCCACCTTTCATTGAGATCCACAGGGTTGCCAACTGTTGTTGTGGATTAGGATTGTAGTTGGGCCTTTCCACGTCTTGATAAAAAGTTTAGGATTTTGAATCCCCTGCAAATCCCTATCCAGGTACTTTGCTCTGTAAACCTTGGTCTGAAGATTACCCTTGAGTGTCATGCTAAGCTCTTGTAGAGGTTTGGTTTGATATCAGTTCTATGACCTGTTTGTTCTGGATTAAAATTTTCTGTCTTCAAGGTGACAACTTTGGGTTGATCAAACTCAGAATTTGTTAAGGGGATCGTCAGTCCCTGCTTCCAAACATTTTATGATTTTCTAGTATGTCTTTTTAATATTCAGTTTTATATGTCTTTTGATTATCGTCGATGGATGTGCAGGTTTCCACTCCTCTGGATCATCGCACACACAGCTCTCAGGAGGGTGTTCCAAAAGTTCACCTATAAGGAGTCTAAATTCCTCTTCCAATTTAACCCCCTGAGGTTTAATATCAACTTTTATAAAGCCTTGCTATAAGCAGTATAATTGCAGGAGTTTGGGGTTAACAATTGCTTCAATCTTGTCCAAGCACGATCTGGTTGCTTGTGCCCTCTTCTAGCATCCGATTCTAAGCAGGTTTTATCCTGTTTGTCTCTGTTTGAAAGGGGAATCCGTTAGGGCTATGTGGTTAATTTTCGGTGTATCACTTCATTTGGTGAAGTGGGAAAGGCTGTTCGGAATGTAAGAATTGAAGCGACTCAGTTTGAGCGCAACTGTTGCTGCTGTTTTACAACCAATGATATAGCCTTACCTGCCATCGGCATTGAGCCACCCTCATTTTTACCAATTTGTGGCATCCATCTTCTTCATCTATAATTCATCTTATTTTTTTGTTGTTTGTTCATATTATTTCATTGCTATCACCATCATTGTTTTTTTTTATTCTCATCTATCTCTGCATCATATTAACATCAACATTCATCTATCCCATTACATTACCGGTTGTCTGTGGTTATTTCATAATGCTCATCATCATCATCATTTATTATTTTTTTTGAGATTCTGATGGCATCTAACTATGTCTGTTTATCATTTATATAAATCAATATAGGTGGGCTCGACAAAATCACTCTGAAACTGCGTTTTGTTAACTAATCCATCCAGCAAACGTTTGCTCACTAACCCATCAGCAATCCAGCCGACCCAGAGCATAAGCAGAATGGGATAGATCCAAATATTTGGAATAAAGCCCATCAGATAGATACTCTGTCCCCTGCAGAATTTGTTTTGATATGATGGCCGAGCCCACTCACTGGACTCATCCATTATGTACATCCCCTATAGGTATGTTTATTGAACTCATTCATTATATTTCTCTCAGCATGTTATAATATCCCATCTGCATATTCATTTCATAAATATTTGAACATAGGTTTCTTTCCTGTCAGTTTCTATAATTACATCTATTGCCTTCAACCTTTTATTATCGATTTTTTTTTCTTTTGTTCTATTGTTGTTGCTTGCCCCAGTGGATGTCATATTCTTGATTCGCCATATTCATGGCGTTATGTTAGTTAACCCTGCAACCCAATACTTATTCCATTGTATCTGCTCACTAACTCTTCATATACACAGTCACCACTCGTATCATGCTCCATTTATTGCATTCTCACTATATCATTATGCACTGCCGCAGCACATATATCACACACAGCAACCCTTATTGTCATCACTACCACAAACCAGTGCAATCTTCCATTTGTAGGTGCCGGTTCACTGATGAATTTGTCTTCATCAAAACTACCACTACAGCTCATCTTCAGCCCACACTTACTGCATTCACTGTAGACTTTCACAGCAGTACATCACTGCTGCCACATGTCTTCCCTAATATCTTAGCAGATTAATACCCATTCATTGCTATATAACATGCTTCATTATCTCATCCACTATTTAGCACCCAACCACTGCATGTTAGTCAGTTGCATTACAGCCATCAACTGTGTTCACCTCATTATATCCTAGTCAATCCATCCCCTATCATCTATCTTCATTCATTCATATTTACATTTCATATCATATGGCATTGCATAGTAGCACAAATACCTCTTGTTGCAAACCAACCATCTCATTCCACTTGCCTTAGATATGACTATATGTCTTCATCAACATCTTGGCATCCGATTCAGTCATCACTTTTTCAGCACATGCATAACTCCCAGCAAGTTGTGTATTACCTGCATAGTCTCTCCACATTTACCTATGTACATATATATATATATATACATATATATATGTATTCACGTATATATAGACATACGTATATATAGGTATACATACATACATAAATATGCATGTATATACATACATGGGTGTACATCGTCTTCATCTTTCCACACTTTAGATCTTAAATATCTTGGCATATAAGTATTTTTACCATTGGCATCCAGGGGACATATACAATTCTCTTCTATTTTCATATCTAACCAAGTGTTCTGCAGGGAATATGTGGAAAATATCATTACTTGGAGTTGTAAATTCAAAATTTTGTAATAAGTTAGGTCTTAAATTTATATTTTCAGCTTTTAGATAAAGAGAACAAGCATTGTAAATGTCATAGATTGCTTCTTTTCATGCTTTTTACCCTTTATTTTCCAAAATCTCACAAATGAGAACACAAATGGCATGTTGCACCATTTCGTAAGAGGTAATTAATTCTAAGTTGATGATTTACATCAATGGCCATAGTCAGGATGTAAACAAAACTTAGGATTTTTATCTTTTATAAAATAACACTGGATCCACACTGGATTCTTTTAAAAAATCATCATATTTTTTGTAAACATTTTTTCTCTTTTATCAGAATATAATCTAAAATTAATTCAATATATATACCAATGGCCATAGTCAAGGTATATTGAGAGTTAATTTCATTTTAAATTCTATAAAAGCACCAAACTATATTTTATTCTTCATTTGAATTTAGATATGATTATTATATAATACATTCAATGACTATAGTCAGGAGTGTATTATATCATTAATCTTATTTACATTCGTGTAAAGAATGAAATATGGTTTTCAAAATCCAATTTCAAAATTCTTTAAATTCATTCATCATTTAGGATAGAATTGCATCATATTTTCAAATTCCTTTTCATAAATCCAAGTGATTTCCTTCAGATATCTTCTTCACTTCTCAAATCAATTTTCAACTCTTGTAAATTCAAATTCTAACTTTAAATTCGAAGTCCAATTTGACTTTGAAATTTATTTATATATCCAAAATTCAAATTCTAATTCAAATCAAATTTCAAAGTTCAACTTTGAAATTTCTGATTTATCTTTTGATTCCCAATTCAAGTTTCAAATTCAAAGTCCCATTTGACTTTGAAATTCATTCTCAAATCAATTTTAAAATTCCAAATCCAAAACCCATTTTAGGATCCAGAATCCAACTCCACTTTGGATCTCAGACTTCAGATCCAAAAATCCATTTAGGATCCAGATCCCAATTTCACCTTGGATCTCAGATTTCAGATCCAAAACCCATCTTAGGATCCAGAATCCAATTTCACCTTGGATCTCAGATTTCAAATCCAAAATCCATTCTAGGATCCAAAATCCAATCCCATCTTGGATCTCAGATTTCAGATCCAAATTCATCCCAGACTTCAGATCCAAATTCCATTTCAAATTTCGGATCTAATTCCACCTTGGATCTCAGACTTCATATCCGAATTCCATCTTGGATTCCAAATCTTGGATCCAATTCCATTTAAAATTTAGAATTCAACTTCATCATCTGATCTCGGATTTCAGATTTAACTCCTATTTAGGATTTTAAATCCAGAATTCAATTTCATCTTGGATTTTAATCTCAATTTAGAATCCAGACTTTGGATTCAAATTCTATCTTGAATTCCAATCAATCTTACTTCTCAATTCTATTCTAGATTTCCCACATTTTATTCTGATTTCAAACTTCGAAGTTAGAACTCATTTCAAATTTCATCCCTATCCTGGTTCAAAATTCTAAACTCAAAGTCCATTTATGACTTTGAAATTTCCTTTCTTCTCCTTTTATCTCAACTTCAGAATCATTCCTTTCAATGTCAAGATTTATTCTTTTTAAACTCTGATTATTCTAAAAACTTAGAACTTTAAATCTTAAGTTCTAAGTTAGAAACCATTTCTTCACTCTATTTATGAGAAACACTTGGAGATTTCCAAAATCATTTTTGAAAGAGCATACATCCTTGCATTTGCACAAGCATGATTCTTTGTGCATTTAGACTTAGAATAAATTCTTAGATAATTTCTTAGCAAAGCAAAAGGCATAAATTCGACCCTTGGTTCGATTACCCCTGGTAAAGGCGCCAGGAACGATCGAACCTCGTACCGACGAGCGAATCCCGTCTCCCAGTTTTCCCGCAAATATTTCAAAACGGAGGCGAGTTATTTTCTAAATATCTTCAAAATTAAGGTCAAGTGAGACCCCGCAAAAGAGTTCCTCTTCTCTCTTCTTTTCTCTTCTCTTCTCTCTTCTTTTCTTTCTTTTATTTTCTCTCTTCAAAAAGGAGGAAATAGAGGTTAGAAAAGGAAAAGAGAAGGAAGAGCGAGAAATACCAAGAGAGGAAAAATTTTGCGATGATCACAGCAAGCCCCATAAAATATTTGCGAGCCCCACATAAAATATTTCATAAAAGCAACTAGTGGGTCCCACAGGGACATAAATGTTATTCTATTACTTCTCTAAGAAATTGATTTTTTAAATTTGGATCTGAATCAGATCCAACCCATATCCAAATCCAAGATCCATATTTTTGCCTATAAATAGAGGTGAACCCCCATGCAAAAGCATATTTGCTCTTGATTTCCTCCCTCCCTGTCTTTTCTCTCTTCTCTCTCTTGGTTCTTGCTTGGGTCAAGCCCACTTGACTTGGATTAAGCCCACTTGAGGTGAGCTTGAACCTACTTGACCTAAACCAAGCCACCTGGGTCAAACCCACTTGACCTAGACCGAGCCTACTTGAGGTGAGCTCGAACCCACATGACCTATACTGAGCCTAATTGGGTCAAAACCACTTGACCTTGGTAGGTTAGTTCTCTTTCTTTTTCTAACCTAGTTGGACTATAGAGAACCTAGGTTCAGATCACCCTAACTAGTTGTAGGCTCAGCCTAGTGGGTCAAACATACTTTGACCTAAGCTAGGTCTGACCTGTTCTTGGCCAATATCCCTCATTTCTCGTGAGCCAAGTGCGTAAAGGTGCATGTTGCAAGTTGGCACCACTTCTATCACTCTCTTTTCCTTATCTATCCTTGTTCTCATGCAAAACGGCCTTGACCGTACCAAATGAAAGTATGTGCCGGTCATGACCTAGGAGTGACCTTACGCTTAGTCTCATCTACAAAAACAAGGTAGGTTTGTAAGCTGATGACATTGATATTAATATGTTGAAATTCATGTTATGGGGTCTTAGTTCTCAATTTAAGCCATCTAGGCCGCCGCGTGCACTTGCGACAAGTGTCCACTCGTGTATCCTTGCGACTATGTTCTCACATATATAATATGTATGCTATATATGTTTTTTTCTGTAATTTATTTAGTCGGGTGCATTATTTTGCACTTAGGCCACGTGCTTACACAATTTATTTAGCTTGGCATGCTCTTCCATGCCTAGGCCATGCATTTATGCATTTATTTGGGCATGTACGCATTTCTCATACACTGCCATACTTATTTTATGATTACGTGCATATCTATTTGGGTGTGTAACACATTTCCATGCATTGTCATGCTTTTACGTAATATTTGTGCATTATATGTATAGTAATAGTATATATTACTATATGCATTTATTTGGCACATACGCATTTAGCATACCTGCTTTACTTATAAATATAATTATGAAATAGTAGCATATATGTATAGGATATACGTATAGTGACTGATTCCTATTGCTCAAGCATTTCAAATACCTTATTCCTTGCAAAATAATGTTTGATGAAAAACCCCTAAGTGAAGCATTTCAGATTTGAGCAAAACTCTAAAGTGCTTCAAGTTTTTCATGTAATCACTAAGTCACTATCTCGAGGCCTAATTAAGGCCAAGGTTTTTGATAAACCATGAAATATGCAACATAAGCACAACAGTGTGTATGTCTCCAACAAAAGGATTCTCATTTTGTTAAGGTGTTATGATGTCAATTTTTTTGCCTCAATCAACAAAGTACTCGCACAAGCTAAGGATGCTCGAGCAAAGATGGCATAACATGATCGTTGTATGAACATATGTTGTTTGGAACCCTAACCTAAATGGCTCAGTCTAATTCGCCTCAAATAGGCATGATATCATAAGTGTCGCAGTCCTAGAATGGTTGATTCACCTCCAGTAGGAGAAGTACTTGTAAGCACCGCTATGCTAGTATAGGCTTCACATAAATTAAGTGAAGTACTCATAAGCGTCGTTGTGCCTCTTTAGGCTGGTGCTCGTAAAGTCTAATAACACCTGAGCAGTCGATAAAAAATGATTGCATCATATGCATGCTTCTATGACCCACTATTTTAAGAATGGTATTTGTAAGTGACTCTGTGACAAGAGTTGGTTATCCACTCGAATAGGTGTGAAACGCTCGTGATGGCCAAAGGTGCCCAGAGCGATGCTTGCATGCATATAAACAAACATAACAATGGCCTTTACCCATATGAGATAAGGCTCGTGCTTCAGAACTAACTGAGTGAAGTTGGGTTCATATTGTCCTTTGTGTGTGATGCACTAGTTGCCTATGAGGCACTCGATGTTCCTATAATCAAGATTATGTCGCCGAACCCCTTTAGAACTTACGCTCATCATGGAGATGATGGTGGTACCACTTGAGTGATATATATTATTATGGACCAAAGTGTTCAATGGTCTCCCATCACTTGAAGGTTAGGAGGTCGGGCTATCCATTTGTCCTAGGCAATAGACCCCAACCACTACAGTAGCATGTTGTACTTGAAATGGCATAGCGTGGGTTCTCCTAACAAAATCAGTCGCCCGACTATAGACAGAGTCATTCAGGTATCTAGGTACAAAAATACATAACATAAAAGACACTTAGATGTGTCGTCTGATGCCGAAATTAATTTTTCCTTCGTAACAGGGGTGATCTAGTTAAATATCGAAACAATGCATTAGTTGTAGGTTCATGAACGAATGAATGAATGAATGAATGAATGAATGAATGTACGCTAGTATTGTTTATGCATTGCCTTATATAAGACACTTGTCTCGGTACACTGTTAGACTGAATGGGTGAAAGATGAAAGTTGTGTTCATATGGTTAAGATGAACTTGAGGAGCTCATGCTTCAGTAGCGAACGATACTACGCTAAGTCGCAAAGACTTGAGCTACAATTCAAAATTGATGTTTTCAACTGCGGCCCTTGAATTGACAATTGTGTTTTTGCATATTATACTTGTTAGAACTTGAATGCTTTCCTACCAGTCCGGAATGATACTGACCCTGTTTTTTGGGGAATCTAGATATCTGACCTGTTGTGCAAGGTGTGACATTGAGATCCAGGGTTTCACCAGACTGTGACTTATGTAGACTGTTTTTGTAGTATTGTTTTACTAGACAATGCAATTTTATAATAAAAACTTGTAAATAAAATATTTTAGTTCGTTTAAGATTCGAGTATGTTGTTGGATAAATAACTATGACCCACTCAACATTTTCTAAGCTAATAACCATCCATCGTCTTTTTGCTGCATTAAAAAAATAAGTCTGATATTTTAACTAGTATTGATTGCATTACATAGATGGCTTCTGTAAATGATAATGGCGGTGGTGGTGCAATGGTTTCTTAGGCTAGGCGACTGGTTCAAGCAAGATAGGCTAGGCTAAGCGATAATGGTGGAGGTTGAAGCAAGGTTAGGGTTAGGTTTGTCTTCAGCAGGCCGATGTTTCATCTTCTTCCCTCCCTATCTTAGCAAACTATGTAACAATCATATTGATCCGTGATCCTTCTCATGTCATGTTGATAGACACCTTTTTGACATATTTTTTGAGAAGAAAGAATAGTCATCAAATCCATTTGGATCAATTGGAAAAACAGCCCTCTCTCTCTCTATCAATTTCAGAGCTTCTTCTTGCAACTAGCTTTTATTTGATTCTCTACATTCTTTCTGTCACAAGATAAAACTGAACGTTTGGACTCTCACCATTAGAAGTATCAGTCCCAAACTAGATGGTACTGCATGGCATATGATGAATAGGGAACTGTATTTACTAATCCTTTTCTATGTATATTCTAGATCATATGAAGGTTCATTCATGGTGAAATTCTGCATATGGACTTTGTATTGGTGTGGTCCCTGTCAGAGTTAGTGCTCCACTTAACTAAATGCCATTTAAATGATAATCATCTGTACCTGCAGCACATAGGATTCCTAAAATGCCTAGCAAGTTGAATACAATGGGAAATTTTATATTCACATATCGTTTTCCAAGTCACATGTAAATAGATTGACGCTGGGCTACATGCAAACACATGATATTGGGGCCACTAGAATATGTTAACTGAAAATATGTGAACTGAAGTATGAACCAAGATTTTCAAGAGTTTTTTTTTCCTTTGAATTTCACCATATGGCTGTAATCTGCATGCTTGGTTTTATAGGAACTGAATCTTGGATCATCCGATTACTATGCATAAGAATCTTTTAAGGCTTAAAAATCAATTTAATTTAAATATTCAAGCATCCAAAAATAGTAATTCTTTGTATGAACTTGATTCTTAACAAAATGGCCGATGTAGAACACATCTGCAGGGTCAGATTAACAAAAAAAATGGTCAAAATGCACTAGTTTACACTCTGGTTTGCATATTTTCAGTTAACATATTCTAGCGACCCCATGACACTGACGCTGTACTCCATGCATGCACCTCAAAAGATTACATGTTTTGGATTCAATGACCAAATATCACATGGTTCATGCTCATAAAAGAAAGTTCAGCCTTTCTTGTTCAGCAATCCATTGAACCAAGTGAATGATTCAGCATGCAAGAACTTTTTTCCGTTCCTCGATAGCAACATCTTTAACATAAAATATCAGCGTGATCGTCCCGCATAATGTTGAGGTCCTCTCGGCTGGGGAAGAGGGTCGAGGTTGAACCACTAGAGGACATGTGCGTAACCTTTCCAGGAGTGTGACTGTGAGGCTATTTTGGCTCCCATAGGGTTTTTTACCATCCAGGGTGGGGACCAATGTGGCTCGATCCTGTTGTGGTTCCTTGTCGTAAAAAAGTTAATATCAGCATCACCATCATCCTCATCACTGCGGCCCTCATCGCCATTATCAGGCTGTCACAAACCGTCTACATTGTTTGTGAAGATAAACTTCGTACAGTGCAGCTGAAGCAAAGATACCGCCGTACAAGCTGCCTAAATGTGGCTCCCCTCATGAAAACAGCCTTCAATCTGTGTGCTTGGGAAGGGCGGACTGGCATATACGACTGAAACTGTCACCAATTACGTTCCCATTGGCAGCAATTATTGTTTATCAATTCTTTGGCCTTGGTGCATGTGATGGTATATATATATATATATATATATATATATATATATATATATATATATATATAGGAAAATGAAGACCTACAAAATACAAAACCTACTACATGAAACATGATACTGGATTTTTGGTGTTTCTTTCGAAATTCCGACTCCATAGATGTCTTCAGCACGACTATTGATTTACTAAAAATAAACACTTGGATCATGGATTTTGGATGAAAAAATGGTTTTTGGCGCCTCAATATATATACATATATATAATTAATATTTGCTGCAATTGATTGTACCTAGAATCTACTTAGTAAAGCCCACATTTTTCATTTTTTTTTCGTTTTTTGCTAAATCTAACATGATAAATGTGATCTACATGTTCTGTTTAATAGGAATTGACTTTTGGGTTTCTTGAATTCAATGGTAAGTTTTTACAAAAACTCAAAAATCCGCAGTCATAAACACGCCAAAATTTTCCCACTCTTAAAAACATGTATTTTTATTGAAAACATGTTTCAAGGTTTGATTCCCACTAAATCAATCATACTGAATACATCTACTAGGTTACATATCGAGTCAAGATGACATGAACGTGGGATTTCAACTAGATTGTAGGTACAACCAATTGTAGCGCACACACACATACACACACATTATATATATATATATATATATATATATATAGAGAGAGAGAGAGAGAGAGAGAGATATGGGTCCGTGCTAAACCCATTTGGTGCTAAGTCGAAGCTAAAACATGTTGAACATCTATCATGCGCGTTGATGGATGGTCAACGCACAAAAAATGCAAAAATCATGTTTTTGACCTTTAGTAGCACACTAAAAGCGTCGTTAAAGGGTCTGGGACCTTTACTGGCACTTTTAGTGCACCAGTAAAGACCTTTTTTAAAAAATGTGCTCGACTTTTAGTGGTGCACTAAAAGCACGAGTAAAGGTCCCAGACCCTTTATTACCGCTCTTAGTACACTAATAAAGGTCAAAAACATGATTTTTGTATTTATGCGCGCTGACGGTCCATCAACGCGTGCGATGGATGGTCGTCACGCTTTAGCACCAATGTGGTTTACCATGGACCCATTATTCTCTCTCTCTCTCTCTCTCTCTCTCTCTCTCTATATATATATATATATATATATATATATATATATATATATATACATATCTGTTGAGAAAAATAGTTAGGCAAGGTCGATTTCAAGGAATATAACTTGGAATCCAGTTATCATTTATTATGCTTGAATTGATAATCTATGTGGTCCATGAAGAAGAAGGATTAATTTTTTTGTAATAAAATGTCATTAGATGCACGCTCAGTTGCTAGCTGATGACAAGTTAACGAGTTCAACCTTGTGGATAATGAAAAGAAGAGTTGACATATGAGTTAATGTGGGTACTAGTTGAATCTATCCTTAATCACCATGATCTTTGTTTCTTATGTTCTAGTGCCTATTCCATATTTTGACAGTAAGAGAGAGAGAGAGATTGGTGAGATGGTTGCACTGCGCTTTCAGTACCTTGTCTATGCAAATAGTAGAATAAAAGCTTTGTTTCTTCTTGAGATTGTAGTAACTTTTTTATACCTTGTGATATTTCCTGCAATAAAATATCTAAGGGTGCAATTCAAAATGCCACACAAAAGTGTGCTTCCCGCATAAAGTATAAATTAAATAGTATTTGCATTGATTTTGACGATCACCATATATGATATGATGGTACAAGGTTGTAGGCCACCAATCTTTTGCATGCAACTTGTTTTAATCCCTTGTTTTTTTTAAATGCTCTTGCCTTACGTAATTTAAAATGCAAAGTATTTGTTGTGCTTATTTGATGATTTGGTTTCTTGTAGCATTTTTTTTTCTTTATTACACAGATAATCCGCACCGGACCAACTTATAACTTGGATGGTACATTAGCAGCAGTTTTGAAAAGTGTACTTGCCATATCATAAGTAGCAAAAAAGAAAAAGGCCATATTTCTTGCTCCCCACGTTGAATATTACATTTCACCTGTTTCATACTGTTATAGTGTTCAACACTTCTTAACAAAATGGAAAAAGTCCAAAGTGTATTGCCACAAGAATATATTGGGGATCCCATAATAATGCAAATTGTCTTGGTGGAGAAGGAAATAAAAACATGGTTATTCAATAAATGATAGTTGGCTGCCAGATAATGAGCCTTTGGTCACCTTAATATATCATTTGCAGTCTGTTAATGAGGTTTAAGTATTGATTAAACATTATGAGTGGATAACCTCGAAATGCCAGTTCAGCTGGATGTTAAGATCCCGTGAATCCAGTTAATGAAACAACTAAGCAACAATTTGATCATTTTCGAGGCGCTTGGACTTATTACTAAGAATCTTTGAAAATTATAGCACTATTCAAGTGCTTTAAAAAATATAAACTAGTGCTCTTAGGGATATTAGCAGTAATTGGTCCTTCCTAACGCGCGAGTTCAGGATTGGACAGTTGATGGGCCACTTAGTTTTCAATATTTTATTGCATGTTTTCTAAATCAGACACTACCTTAGATGTGATATATATTAGATTAGAGAATTTTATGTTTATGCATGTTCTTAAAGGAATCTAAAACTCATCCCATATTGCATCTAAAGTTTACAGTAAAAAATGCGGGTTAATTTCTCATCAAAATAGTGTTAGATCTAAAGCATGTTTTCTAATAAATAAACAATGATAAACACATGTGCAGCCTTAGATTAAGCCGAAACCATTTACAACCTTGAAAACTAAATGGGCATGATCCAGTTAGGAGGAATCCATTTTTTTTTTCTCTTTTTCACAAGGAACCCAACACTAAGTGGTCAAGATCTAGAAACAAAGGACCTCTTTTTTTTCCTTTTGGACGTGGTCAAGCTGTAGTTAGAAGGGACCATTTTTTTTTTCTTTTTAACGAGGAACCCATGAGGATGAAGCCCTAATTGGCGCCATACTATAGTGGTAACACCTAAGCAGTTTGGCGAGAGTTAAGTTGACCAATTACTCACATTAGCATACCAAAAAAAAAAGAAAAAAAGGAGTTATATGAACCTGCTAAAATTAGTAGCATAAAAGCTAGAAACAAACGAATTACCATGGATTGAAATGTTTGCCCCTTAAAGTTGAGTCCTCAGGGAGTAAAAATGGTGCCTAGAGGTGCGGCCAAGATCTCAAAGGGAATATTTACCTTGGGGGATGGTTGGAGTGAGTGGACCACCAAAGTGGTAAAAAAGCAAACCTCCTTATTCATAGGCCATAGGCTTCTCAACCAAGGTAAAATCATGAACTCCTTGTCCACAAATTGAAATCCTTCTCACTTTGGCTAGCATGTCACATGCAAGAGTCCCGTCCGTACGCCTCCTCTCCTTTTTCATGTGACCATTCGATAGAGTGTGGAACTTTATAATAAATAATTTTTTGAAACAAATAAAAGACTGAAAAGGACTAGTACTACATATAACTAAACAGTCTAAAGACTCTAAACTAAAGCATATGATAAAAACACCATAGATTAGTGTAACGCGCACCCCCCCGGATCGAACGGCTGTGGACTGAACTTGAACTTAATTTAAACTTGTGTATTGTTTATCACTTACAAGACACTCTGGTCTAACTTGATTTGGAATGTTTGAAAGATGCATACCATAGAATAACAAGTTTATCACTCGCATGGCACTGTAGTCTAACTTGATTTGGCAATGTCTGAAAGATTCCATAGAATATAACAAATGGCTGGCGATTGCCCTATTATTCCATGCAAACACATGCCAAAAAAATGAAAGTTTTGCCTGTAATGGCTCTACACACTTCGCCAGGTGAGTTGGCTTAAGGCATTCATGTTGAAAGGACATCTTACGACTGAAGTATTTTGTCTCTTTGCTGCAAGGTTGAAGCCAAGAGAAAACTATTTCTAGTGGTCTGCTAAAGTTTTACACTGTTACTAACAAAACAGGTTCACGGTCAATTTGACAACTCTCAGCCCATAACGGAACGTCCGAACCATAATGACAGTTTCTTCTCGTTATGAAAAAAAAAAGGTTCGATGACTTCAAGTGTTAGCCTTCTCTAACTGATTTTAATTTATTTAATCAGTTGGTTGTTGATATTTCATGGTAGGATGATCATTGTGAGAATTTGAAAGAAAAACAAAAACTTGCTAAAATAAACTTCAGTTGGATTAGTAGGCTCACTTTTGTTTAAAATGCACATGCACATGAATGCAGGTGCACGCGTGCATGTATGTTTTGCAGAAAGGTACCTGTAACATCAGCCGTGAAGCACTTTAAACAAAAAAAAAATTATTAACTGGAGCCATATAAACTGTTCCATGTGCCATGAGCTGGGACGAGTACTTTGTGGGCTGTTTAGTTAAGCCTCACAACATAATTCGTGATCTCTCTCTCTCTCTCTCTCTCTCTCGGACATGCTACATTTGTGTAATTTCTATTATATAGAGTACATATACGGTCACGAGAGTAAATTACAGTATGCCTGTGGCATAGCTCTCTCTCTCTCTCTGTATTGCCATGCTTTAGAAAACGTATTCATTTTTTATCTCCAATCTATTAAAAGAATAGTCCGTTATCTTAAGTGTTGAAACATAAGGTGGCTAAAGGAAATTTTCCATATGTTAGGTGCTTAAATGTAAATTACTCTTAGAAGTATACTTAATATGTCAACCAATCTTGTTTAATGTGGAAAGATGCAACTGAAAGGAATGTACATGTGTCGCTGTTAATTACTAAATTACCATTATTGGTCTTATATATTTATTTTTATTTTTATTGCATACATATTAAATTTGAAGCCTAAATAAAAACAATTCTTTAAACTTAAAGTATTTTTTTTTTCAACTTTTGTTCTTTTAAATAATAGAGAATGTAGCGACATCATGATTTATGTTTTAATACTGATTAAGAAAACTATTTTACAGCAAAAGAGATGAGTGTATAATATATATCATAAACTTGCAATGTTAATGTTGCACAACAATGTGAAAGACTATGCGGCAACCCTTAATTTCACCTTGTCAGAAATGATTCGTTTTGATGACTGCCCTTGACATAAATGGAAAAAGTGCAGTCACAATTTCTTCTCTATATATCAATTTCAGGGAAAGTGTTGCGTGTTCTCCCCGGAACACAAATTCCCGTGTTCCGGTGTGTACAGAGGAATATCTTGGGACTCGCGATAATTCATATGCCAATATTGCCCATGATGACTTTATAATAAAATAACATATAAAAAAGGTAGAAATGTCCTCCCGTAAGATAGATATGCATTGGACGAAAATGTCCTCCCGCTCCCCGTATATAGATTTGCATGTTCCGCCTTTGTTTTTAGCTTGTGCTACAACACATGGCCGCCTTCTCGTTCCTGCCTTGTGTTAGATAGAAACTTTTTCGGGTTCGTTCCTACCTCGTGGAGATAACTATAAATAGAACGACTAGTTCGATCATTGGTAGGCATCAAAGGGGGATTTGTCGGCCATCTCTGTTTACAGTCTTCTTTTCTTCTTTCGTTTTCGTTAGACAGTATGGAAAAAATCAATGACACACAATGATTCCAACAAGTGCCATTAAAGCGTGGTGAGTTGTGAACACCCCAATTTTTTTCAAAAATTAAAAACTTCCCATTTTGCCCCTGGCCCCCATCTTCTGAATAATTGGGTCAACTTCTAATCATTTCTTGGATTCATTTGGAGATCCAAAATCCAATTTTATCTTTGGTGCTTGATTCAATCTCTCATCTGATATCCGAATCCAATTCTGAGTCCAGATCTTCTGTTTTTCAAAAATAAAACAAAAAAATCAATTCTCTATATTGGTTCAGATATTTTTATCCAGATCCAATCTCAATTCAAGATCCGAATTCAAGTTTTTCCCAAAAATCTTGGATCCAGATCCGTTTTTGAAATTCAACTTCTAAAATTGATTTTGTTATTTCAGAAAACTCTTCTTCAAAAAAATCCTCAAATTTTAAAAGAAAAATATTTTATAAAACCTCATTTGGATCCTCTCCTTTATGTTTTTATGGTTTTCTTTCAAAACATAAAAAGAAATTTCGGAAAGTGGTTCTACCTACCTTTTTGAAAGCTTTTGTTTAAAAAGACCACCTTTTTGAAATTTCTTGAAAATCGAGGGACTCATGCTGAAAACTCCCCAACGGCTTCTTGTTATAAAAGAAGCCACAGGGGAGTCGATGAAGGCATCACTCTTCATCCCTCCATTTGCCTCTGATCCATTTTCCTCTCTCGCATCTTCCATCTGTCTCCTTCTCCCTCTCACCTTTACCTCTTCTTCTTCATCTTTTGATTTGAAGGCCTTGATAGCCGGCGTCTGCCTCCTTCCTTCAGAGCTCAAGCAATCTGGTAGGAATCCTCTTCCTCTTCTCCCTTTTGAGTTATGTTTTCCTTGATTTTTCCTGTTCTTGCCCCATTAACGCACCCACTGTAGTATCGATTTGCATATAGCAAATATCGATCTACATATGTTGTGTAATATCGACGGAATATCTATATTCCAACATTTGTTTTCCCTCCTTCATAATTCATTTCTGAATTTATTTGATTTTTTTTTTGTTTTACATAGTTTGTAATTCATTTTCTTCACCCGTATGGTTTGCTTTCTGTTTTAGTTTTATCTCACCTACATTCTTTGAGATGGATTCAGACGAGCCTGTTTTCATTGTAGCTGAATCACTGTATCTCACCTGCAAAGTTTTTATTTCAGCATCATCTCTTTCATCAATATTCCCTGATTTGCATAACCTTTCATTTGGTTTTATTTAGTTTTCAATATTTTCATTTCATTGTATCTGATTCTCTGCATTCATCATAGCATTTGCTCACTCTGATTTACATCCCCCACATTTTGATCTGCTGTATTCCAGGCATACTGGCATTAGATTTAGCAATTATCTCTATAACAATTGGTGCTCTATCATTTTCTACATTATTGCTTTGTTAGCTTCAACTTCTTCATAGCATCCCATTTCATTAATACCAAATTCTTGAATTCTGTTTCAGTTCATTGGTTTTGATTCTACATCATACCACACTTGTTGATTCATCATTTTTTCCCCCTTTTGTTATGTCTTTATTTTTTTGGGCATCGGGTTTCATCATCATACTCTCTCTCTCTCTCTCTCTCTCTCTCTCTCTCTCTCTCTCTCCCGTGTGTGAGTGTGTTGTGTGCGCTTGAAGAATTGCAGATCAATCGGTTGAAGGAGAAGCAGATTCATGATTTTTGCATCGAGAAATCGAAGGGATTCGAAGAGGAAGGTGCGCAGTATCTGTCTTTTCTGACGATCATCTTGTTATTCTCAGTATAGAGTTGGGATTCTGGATTTTTTCTTTTGATATCTTTTTCAGTTAGGAGCTCTCCTAATCTCGTTTTCAGATCCTTAGATTTTTCTTTTTCAGAAGAAACAATGATTTCTTCTTCTTCTTTTTTGTTTGCTTTTATGCTTAAAATCTTATCTCGATGATCGATTTTGTGAAATTATGACAATCTTGTGTCCTTGATGCCTCCTGCTTCACTCTTAAAGTTTTTTATGGTGAACATCATTGGCTGTTTGTGTGAATACTAGAACTATTGCTTTTGTTTTCACTATCAGTTGATGATTTCATTGCGCCTCTTTTGGTTTTAATGGACAACTTGCAGGTATTCGATATAACGTTAGTTTGGGGAGTGTTTTCTGCCTTGTATTAGGGATACAAACCTTAGAATTAGTTTGTTTATTTATTTTTTTGAATGAAAAAATTTGGAATTTATCATGGATCAATTGTACCCTTTACTGCTATATTGTTAGTATTTTGTCATCAATTTGTTATAAAAAAATTGTTTCTTCTCTTTTATTTTGATGGTTGTTTTGTGACAAGAATGTGATCTCAGATGCGATGTGTAAGATCCTAATTCTCCTTTATTTTGAATGTAAAAAAAAATGTCCTTGACGGCTTTACATTGCTTTTGGTTAGGGTGGAAATGAGTAGGAGATAGGCCATTTACCTTTCTGAACCATTTTGGTTTTTAATTATACGGAGCATCTTGCTAACTTTTATATAAAAGTGGGTAGGATGTCGTTTTGCAATATCATACCAAGCTGGATATGGATATCGCATGTTTCTTGGACATGCTTGTTGGATTCAAACCAAATTCATACCTAATTCACAACTTTATTTTATAATATGTGTCTATAACTGTACATCTAAAAAGTTCAAAAGGCTGGAACAGAATTGATTTAGTTGGATATGGAAGTGAATGTGGGTTGATACAGATGTTGCGTTCATGTTCAAAATTTGGATCTTTGATAAATAGGATGTCCTTTGAATGGAGCCCCACAATAGAGTTTTTGAGTCTTAAATATGTTTTCCAAACCATGATGGATTAGCTGCTCTCATTTCCACATTTTATATGTTTAATTCTATGTCCTCTCTCAGTCCATTTTGCATTTTCACCGGTAATATGTCTGGTGCTGATCACTGACCTTTTGTTTTTTCCTGGTGACAACTTCTTAGTATCTGTTTCTCTTTCGTTTAATCAATTCAAATGATATATCAATCCTATGCTCTCTTGGATGTCACATATTATCTTTTTATGATGCTTAGACAAAAATGTTACAAATAATGCCTCTTGTTTTGGATGCTTGTAATCTAATTACAGAGTTCAACTTCAACCTATGGGGACGATATTTTGCTTCAAAAGAGAAAAACTTATGGGAAAGATATATCCTACCAATTTCTGCTTTTTTGGAATGACATGCTCAAAGCATGTTGACTTGCAAATTTTTGTTCCATGAATTCATATGTTTTGTCTTCAATATCTTATTTCAGCAACTTGGATGCTTTTTGTGTCTCCTTATACAAGGAGTTTGAGATGAATGATATTCCCTCTCTTTCAACATGAACTGAAAGTATGCGAATAATGTAATTTTCACCAAAATGATTATAACACGTAATATGAAAGATGAATCTGCAAGTTAACAAATATTTTGATTTGTGAACAAATGTTTCTGCAATTCCATTATTTTTATTTTGAAGATAAAATGAGTGGCTGTTGCGTCTTCATAACACAGCAGCCATGTGGGCTGTTGTGGCTTGTTGCTTCTCCATAGCACAGCAGCCCTGTGGGTTGTTGTGACTTGCCACAAACTCCTCGCCAACACTCAGTTGCTCAACACTTCTTCACCTGTTATCAATCACCTACCCCTTTGCACCTGCCATCTTCAGCACAATACCCCTACACTTCCATTGCACTTCCTCACTTTCCTGCATGCTACCTTCTTCACTGCTATACCTGCACTTCTACCCTTCACACTTAGCAATCGCACACCCATCAATCATCTGCCCTACATCATTTTAGCCTCATATGAAATTCCACTAGAGAGGGAGGTGAATAGTGAAATACTATATAGATCGATAAATTAAAAATATAATGCAATAAAGGCACAACACATAAACACAGAATTTATACTGGTTCGGTCGAAACCCTGACCTACATCCAGTCCCCAAGCAAACCACTTGAGCTTTCCACTATAACATCCGAGTCACCGGATAAATAGTACAACACCCTCTTCCTCAGAGGTCTTCTTCTCTCAACAGAGAAGGGGAACACCCTCTTCCACAGAGGTCTTCTTCTCTCAACAGAGAAGGACAACACCCTCTTTCATAGAGGTCTTCTTCTCTCAACAGAGAAGGGTAACACCCTCTTTCTCAGAAGTCTACTTCTTTCAACAAAGAAGGAATACAGTGAATAACAGAAAGTTACAATACTTCCTATAGAACCTTCAGAATGATATGAATGCACGAATGAAGGATTCTCAGAATGTTCTGTTCTTTTCACTCAGAAGATACTCTTTGTCAAAGAGCTATTCTTGACTTTTTCTCTTTCTTTTTCTAGGCTCTCTTTCAGATATCGAATAGGAATTTTTCTCGTTGTAAGCTCACATGTTCATTCCTTGTCTGAATAGTTTATTTGAGTGTGTTTATATAGCTTAAAAAAGTAGTCGTTACTTATTTGAAATCGTAGTCTTTTTGAGATGTGAAATGTCATGTCATTTCAAAAAACATCTTTAGAGAAAATCGAGAAAGTCTTCTTTCCATAAAAGTAAAATATGGGGTACACTAGTCGTTGAAATATTTTAGGTATTATATATTTTATGTAAAAAGTCTATTTCTTACAATAGTACATTGAACGTTGGATTGTAGGCTGCCATGTAGTTTTGTCTTTATCCTAATTAATGATTTGTGGTACATAAGTACTTCTTTACTTTAAATGAATGTAAGTATAATAAATGCTTTGAGATATTTATTTGTACATAGTCATATCAAGAGTTTTCTTTATGATGTGTTTTTCAATGTCTACAGAGAGAATGAAGACTTTAAACAAGTCGACATTCTTGAGAAGGATATTAACAAGGATTTCTTACAGGAGGTATTTAATGCTATACAAAGAGAATGATGACTTCAAGTAAGTCGACATTCAATGGGTTTGTAAAAAGGTAACTAGAGTCTTTTCACCAAGTATTATATTTGTTTTTCTTTGTGTAGCCGATTTCCATGTTTTGTCTTTTTCCTACACATTTGAAATCATTTCTTTAAAAAGGTAACTAAAGTCTTTTCAACAAGTATTATATTTGTTTTTCTTTGTGTAGCCGATTTCCATGTTTTGTCTTTTTCCTACACATTTAAAATCATTTCTTTAAAAAGGTAACTAAAGTCTTTTCAACAAGTATTATATTTTTTTTTCTTTGTGTAGCCGATTTCCATGTTTTGTCTTTTTCTACATTTGAAATCATTACTTTTCAAGTTGTTTTGTATATGATAGAAGGTACAATTATTGCTTTTTGAAATCATGAATTATATCATGTCAAAATACCTTTTCCATAAAGGTTTGTAAGAAGGTACAATTATTGGCTTTCAAAAAAGGAGTTTTTTGAAACTATCGTATACTTTTATGAAATAGCTTTTATGAATGAGTATGTAATATGCAATATGCATGCTTCTGAAGGTTCTGTTACATATGACTCTAAAGAAGAAGAAAAAATCTTCAACTTGAGGTAGCCGATCTCTTTAGATGGTCTTTAGAAATGCATGGCTCATCAAGCTTTTTCTTCAAGGAGTATGATTGCACCATAGTTGTACTTGAACAGGAGGTCTCCATCCTTTTTGAGTGAGATATCCTTGCATCAAATACTCGTTAGATATATGGCAAAACATATCCAGTCATAATATAACATTTTTCAAGAAGACATATTATCATATCATATGAAATCAAATAAGACAGTGTATCATATTATGTGACATCAAAACAGAGTTTTTCAACATTCTCCCCATTTTTGATGATGACAAAATATGCTCCCACTGTCAAAAAGACATTATGCATAGAAATAATAATATCATAAAACTATTGAAAAAATGTTAAAGAGAGTATTTTTCTCCAATAATGGAGACAGGTTTTTCTCCCCCTTTGTCATGGACAAAAAAGAAGGGATCAGAGTAAGCAGAGTTATTACAGAAAAAAAAAAAATAAAGTTATTACAGTCCAAAAAAAAGTTTATTTTGATCCGGAGGAAGGGTGAAACTTTCGGAGTAATGCATCTTGGCCGAGTTATAGTGAAGCTTGATTCTTCAGAAGGAGATCCTGGGTGTTCTGGACATTGACAAGAGCTGAGAAGATGTCAAGGTCAGAAGTTGCTGCTTGATCTGCTTCTTGAGGGCCTTCATCGTTAGAGTTTAGGTGAGAGGACTCTTCTTCATGGAGAGAGGAGTCATCAAATATATTGTTTGAGTAGTAGACGACATCTGTGGCAAGAGGAATCTGGAAGAATTCAAGAATGAGTGTGATGAAATATCCGAAGGGAAGAGACTTAAAGGAACGAAAGTTGATCATGTTGTGGAAGATGACACTGGACCAGTTGATGGGAAAGGCAAAGAAGATGGCATAAAGAAGAAGGGAGACTTCATTTGCAATAAATCCCCTAGAGGGCGACTTGGGGACGATATTGGAGGAAAGAATTTTGGACAACAATAGAGCATGAGGTTGGAGATTGCTCTCATGCCATGGGAAGTGAGTGGAGCGAGTGGAGAGGAGGATTTTCTGAAACACAGAGTGGTCGAGAGGAACAATGTTGGGAAGCTTAATACCGTAAGAAGAAATATTCAAAATGGTGCCTAACTGAGATATGTCAAGGGAGAAAATTTTTCCATGTACCATGGAAGTGATAGACGAGTGATCATGGTCGATAGAAAGGTTGGTGTAGAAAATTTTGATAAGATGAGGATAGATGGGCATTTGTTTTGGAGAGGCTAGAACATGAATAAGTTCAGAAAGAGAAGTTTGTAAGTCAAAAGCTGGAAAGGCTTCAAGGTGAACCAAGCTGCCTGGTAGGATGGTCAAAGATTTTATGGAGTGATAAGTGTGAATGAGATCCGGAAATCTCAACTCCGAAGCTTGGAGTAAGTCGGATGTGCAAGAGAAAGCCATTGCAAGAGCTTAGAAAAAAAACGAGCAAGAGAGAAGAGCTTGGAAGAAGGAGTTTGTAAGAGAATAGAGATATTCGTGGGGAATGAGAGATGAATCAATCTAATAAATAGAAGGAGAAAAGTAATGGTGATAAGAAATGAATGACATTGGAAGTGAAGGATTTTTAGATTTTAGTTGAAAGAGGAAATGTGTGAGTTGTAAAATAAGAGGCTTGTGAATAACAAATCAAATCAGTTGTTGGAAGATAGTGTATTGTATGTTAAGAAGGACATAGTTTTGAAATTTTTCTATATAGAGAAAGGTTTACTATGGGAGAGTTTGTCGAAGTTTGAGATATATCATGTATTGAGTATGGAGTGTCTTAATAAACTCAAGAGAGTGAATGATTCAAGGATTTTAAAGATTTCGTGAAGATCATGTAAGAAAAGTTATAGAGTGAATAATGGCCTAATAAAACAAACAACTTTTCAAAAATTTACTTTATGTGAAAGCATTCTAAATTCGTGAAGAAAGAGTTTGGAATAGGACAAACAGGAATATATGAGGAGATGCAATAATTTCTTATTTAAGAAGACTATATTTTTGGTATGCGTGGAAGGAGTGTGAATAGTTATAAAGGACAACAATCACTTGATGTTAGACATGAGATGTATGACATAAAGTGGAGTTAGACGTGAAATGAAGTTTTTCTAAAGGACATGGTTTTAAAGAATCTCGATTGGAGAGAGAGATATAAAATATATGAGGAGGTCATGGTCACGGATGGAGAGTCACTTCGTATGAGATAGAGAGAAAGGGAAGAAAAGTGTAAGTTGTCAAAAAGGAGATTTTATAATATTTTCTCATAAAGGGTGTGAAAAGTGAAAAGACGATAGTTGATTGTTCTTAAGCAATGATATAATAGATGATATAGTAAAAAATTTACGTGAAATATAACAACTTAAAAGGTGGTAAAAAAAATAGGAAGGATAATCACTCGAATTTTTTATAAAAGGTATGAAGATTTTAGTGAAGTGTATTTTTAGGAGGAAAGTTCATGAAAGAGAGTATATTGCATGAATATGAAAAATAGAATAAGTGAGGAATACAATATCATGTTTGAAGATAGGCTAGCTTATCGTAAGAGAGGTTTTCACTAGAAGACAAAAAGTGATAAAAGGTGTTATGAGATGAGTGATGTGAACAATGTCATGATAGCTTTTACTTAATATAATTAGTTCTTATGGATATGAGTGAAAGGAAATAGGACAAGGAGTCATTAAAGATGTGTACTTGAAAGATGACAAGATGAAAGACATAAAGAATGTGTCATGATGAATGTGTTTTTATAAGTGTTTAGAGTATACGTGAATATAGAGACATAGTTTGACCTTTTAAAAACATAAATATGAGAAATCGATAAGAATGAAACCAAATAAAATAAAATTTTAATAGAACTCATAAGATGTTTTAGTCTTAGTAGGTGAGATTAATTATAAGTCACTTAGTTTGCATATTCCTAAATCTCTTCGAATTCGTGTAAAGTCTTCATGTTTTAATGGTTTAGTAAAGATGTCTGTTAACTGTTGATTAGTGGGTATGAATTCGAGTTTAATTATGTTGTTTAAGACTTGTTCTCTTAAGAAGTGGTGTCTTATTTGAATATGCTTAGTTCGTGAGTGTAAAATAGGATTTTTAGATAGGTTTATAGCACTAGTATTATCACAGAAAATAGTTGTATTTTCAAAATTTAAACCAAAATCTTTCAAAGTTTGTTTCATCCAGATAACTTGTGTACAAGCTAGGCTAGCAACAATGTATTCAGCTTCAGTAGTTGATAAGGATACACAGTTTTGTTTCTTACTGAACCATGAAACTAGTGAGTGCCCTAGCATATGACATGTTCCACTTGTGCTTTTTCTGTCAGATTTACTTCCAGCAAAGTCAGCATCGCTGTATGAGATTAGATCAAATGTAGAGGATTTTGAATAGAATAATCCAAAATCAACTGTGTCTTTTAAATATCTCATTATTCTTTTTACAGCTTTAAGATGTGATTCTTTTGGATTTGACTGAAATCTAGCACACAAGCAAACACTGAACATAATATCTGGACGGCTAGCAGTTAAATACAGAAGTGATCCTATCATACCTCGGTATACCTTTATATCAACAGACTTACCATCTTCATCTTTGTCTAAAACAGTGGTTGTGCTCATAGGAGTGGTTTTTGAAGCAGTTGAGTTCATGTTAAACCTCTTTAGAAGTTCACGAGCATATTTAGATTGATTGATGAAAACTCCATCCTTGGTTTTCATAATATGCAGTCCAAGAAAGTAGGTGAGTTCTCCCATCATACTCATTTCAAATTCTTTCTGCATGGACTTAGAAAATTCTTCACAGAGAGTGTTGTTAGTAGATCCAAAGATGATATCGTCCACATATATTTGAACAATTAGGGTATGATTATTCACTATTTTTACAAATAAAGTAGAGTCTGCTTTGCCTACAGAAAAAACAATTTTTACTAAAAAGGTTTTGAGTCTGTCATACCAAGCACGAGGTGCTTGTTTTAAACCATATAAAGCATGTTTTAGTTTGAAGACATGATCTGGATATTGTTCATTTTCAAATCCTGGAGGTTATTTTATATAAACTTCTTCATTTATAAAACCATTTAGAAAAGCACTTTTAACATCCATTTGATATAGTTTAAAATCCATATAGCTTGCATATGCTAAAAACATCCTAATAGATTCAAGTCTAGCAACAGGAGCAAATGTTTCATCAAAATCAATACCTTCTTCCTGGTTGTATCCTTGAGCTACTAGTCTTGCCTTGTTTCTTATAACATTACCTGTTTCATCTAGCTTGTTTCTGAAGATCCATCTTGTCCCAATGATCTGATGATCCTTTGGTCTTGGTACAAGATCCCAAACATCATTTCTTTGGAATTGATTCAGTTCTTTAGTCATGGCTAACATCCAGAACTCATCAATGATGGCTTCATCAATCTTCTTTGGTTCAAGTTGAGAAATGAATGCCATATTTGCAATCTGTTCTAGCTGAGCTCTAGTCTGAACCCCGTTTGTCAGGTCTCCCAAAATCTGCTTTTGAGGATGATCTCTGATTTCGGCAAATGTTCTTTAATGATCATCTTCATTAGACTTAGCTGTGTTATCTAAAAATAAATTTGTACTTTCAACATCATCATCGTTAGTTTGCTTATGAACAGATTGATCAATAAATTCACAGAAACTAACATGCATAGATTCTTCAATAGTATTAGAACTCTTATTGAAAACTTTGTATGCTTTACTATGACTTGAATATCCTAAAAATATGCCTTCAATAGATTTAGCATCAAATTTATCTAGGCTATCTTTTGTGTTTAGGATAAAGCATTTATATCCAAAGACTTTAAAATAGTCTATTCTTGGAGTCCTGTCATAGAATAATTCATAGGGAGTTTTATTTAATAAGGGTCTAATGAGAACTCTATTTGTTATATAGCATGCAGTATTAACAGCTTCTGCCCAAAAGGATTTAGCAAGATTATTGTGTTGGAGCATAGTTCTAGCAGATTCCTGAAGGGTTCTATTCTTTCTTTCTACTATACCATTTTGAGGTGCAGTTCTAGGAAAGGCAAAGTTATGAGAAATACCATGCAAGTTACAAAAATTTACAAAAAGTTCATTTTCAAATTCTCCTCCATGGTCACTACGGATTTTAACAATAGAACAAGATTTTTCATTTTGTAATTTTTTACATAAAATTTCAAATTGACAAAACGTATTACTTTTGTTTTTCAAAAATATTACCCAAGTAAATCGTGAGTAATCATCTACAATGACAAAAGCATATTTATTATGATTCAGACTAGCTACTCTAGAAGGACCAAAAAGATCCAGGTGGAGAAACTCTAAAGGTCTTTTACTTGAAATGATATTTTTTGATTTGAAAGATGATTTAGACAGTTTTCCTAATTGACATGCATCACAAAAATAATCCTTTTTAAAAGATATTTTGGGTAACCCACGTACTAACTTGTTTTTAGCTAATTTAGACATGTATTTGGAATTGACATGACCCATTCTTATGTGCCATAAATGTTGAGTGTCATTATTTGCTATAAGACAATGTTCAGTAATGTTTTTTAGGTATAATTCATATATATTATTTCTTCTTATACCTTTTAAGATGATGTTTTCGTTTGTGTCTGCTATAAGGCATGCATCATGATTAAAGCTAATATTATAACCTGTGTCACACATTTGACTAATACTCAGGAGGTTATGTTTTAAGCCTTTAACAAGGAGAACGTCTTTGATAAGAGGTTTATCTATATTGCCAATATTACCAATACCAATTATCAAACCTTTGTTGTTATCTCCAAAGGTGACGGTTCCTCCTTCTTTATGATGAAGAACAGCAAAAAAGGTCTGGATGTTCAGTCATGTGTTTTGAACATCCACTGTCTAGTATCCATCTGTTCTTCTTGTTTGGAGCCTGCAAAACATTAAGTAAAACTTCTTTTTGGTACCCAGTCGGGTCCCTTTTTGTTAGACTTTGGAACCCATATCCATTTAGATTTGGGTTTGTCTACAGCTTTAGAGGAGTTCAATAGCAGTAGTCTTTTTCTCCCAATCAGTTGTGAGAGATCTCAAGATTTTCTTCACCTTTTCTGTCTGAGAGTGGGTTACACCCAGAGATTTCAGATCGTTGGTGATGTTGGTGAATCTGGTGAACATCTTTGTGATGGGTTCATCTTTGTTCATTTTGAACAACTCATATTTTCTGACAAGAGATGAGATTTTGGCTTCTTTCACTTTGTTGGTTCCTTCATGAATAACCTCCAAAGAATGCCAAATATCATATGCAGATTCACATATAGATATTCTATTGAATTCATTCTGATCAATGGCACAATATAAGGCATTCATAGCCTTTGCATTTAGGTTTGCCATTTTCTTTTCTTCATCAGACCATAAGTTATAGTCTGCGGATAGAGATGTGTATGGATGCTCAACAATTTTTCATACAGCAAAATCTATGGACTTGAGAAATATAGCCATTTTGCACTTCCAGTATCCATAGTTGGAGCCGTTGAAGAAAGGAGGACGAGATGCGTGTTGACCTTCAATATCACGAGCATAAGAGGTAGATGTCATTTGTGCTGGAAGACTTGTTATGTCGAAACCAGCAAACCTGCTCTGATACCAAATGAAATTTCACTAGAGGGGGGGGGGGGTGAATAGTGAAATAGTATATAGATCGATAAATTAAAAAATATAATGCAATAAAGGCACAACACATAAACACAGAATTTATACTGGTTCGGTCAAAACCCTGACCTACATCCAGTCCCCAAGCAAACCACTTGAGCTTTCCACTATAACATCCGAGTCACCGGATAAATAGTACAACACCCTCTTCCTCAGAGGTCTTCTTCTCTCAACAGAGAAGGGGCACACCCTCTTCCACAGAGGTCTTCTTCTCTCAACAGAGAAGGACAACACCCTCTTTCACAGAGGTCTTCTTCTCTCAACAGAGAAGGGCAACACCCTCTTTCTCAGAAGTCTACTTCTTTCAACAAAGAAGGAATACAGTGAATAACAGAAAGTTACAATACTTCCTATAGAACCTTCAGAATGATATGAATGCACGAATGAAGGATTCTCAGAATGTTCTTTTCACTCAGAAGATACTCTTTGTCAAAGAGCTATTCTTGACTTTTTCTCTTTCTTTTTCTAGGCTCTCTTTCAGATATCGAATAGGAATTTTTCTCGTTGTAAGCTCACATGTCCATTCCTTGTCTGAATAGTTTATTTGAGTGTGTTTATATAACTTAAAAAAGTAGTCGTTACTTATTTGAAATCGTAGTCTTTTTGGGATGTGAAATGTCATGTCATTTCAAAAAACATCTTTAGAGAAAATCGAGAAAGTCTTCTTTCCATAAAAGTAAAATATAGGGTACACTAGTCGTTGAAATATTTTAGGTATTATATATTTTATGTAAAAAGTCTATTTCTTACAATAGTACATTGAGCGTTGGATTGTAGGATGTCATGTAGTTTTGTCTTTATCCTAATTAATGATTTGTGGTATATAAGTACTTCTTTACTTTAAATGGGTGTAAGTACAATAAATGCTTTGAGATATTTATTTGTACATAGTCATATCAAGAGTTTTCTTTATGATGTGTTTTTCAATGTATACAGAGAGAATGAAGACTTTAAACAAGTCGACATTCTTGAGAAGGATATTAACAAGGATTTCTTACAGGAGGTATTTAATGTTATACAAAGAGAATGATGACTTCAAGTAAGTCAACATTCTATGGGTTTGTAAAAAGGTAACTGAGTCTTTTCACCAAGTATTATATTTGTTTTTCTTTGTGTAGCCGATTTCCATGTTTTGTCTTTTTCCTACACATTTGAAATCATTTCTTTAAAAAGGTAACTAAAGTCTTTTCAACAAGTATTATATTTGTTTTTCTTTGTGTAGCCGATTTTCATGTTTTGTCTTTTTCCTACACATTTGAAATCATTTCTTTAAAAAGGTAACTAAAGTCTTTTCAACAAGTATTATATTTGTTTTTCTTTGTGTAGCCGATTTCCATGTTTTGTCTTTTTTCTACATTTGAAATCATTACTTTTCAAGTTGTCTTGTATATGATAGAAGGTACAATTATTGCTTTTTGAAATCATGAATTATATCATATCAAAATACCTTTTCCATAAAGGTTTGTAAGAAGGTACAATTATTGGTTTTCAAAAAAGGAGCTTTTTGAAACTATCGTATACTTTTATGAAATAGCTTTTATGAATAAGTATGTAATATGCAATATGCATGCTTCTGAAGGTTCTGTTACATATGACTCTAAAGAAGAAAAAAAAATCTTCAACTTGAGGTAGCCGATCTCTTTAGATGGTCTTTAGAAATGCATGGCTCATCAAGCTTTTTCTTCAAGGAGTATGATTGCACCATAGTTGTACTTGAACAGGAGGTCTCCATCCTTTTTGAGTGAGATATCCTTGCATCAAATACTCGTTAGATATATGGCAAAACATATCCAGTCATAATATAACATTTTTCAAGAAGACATATTATCATATCATATGAAATCAAATAAGACAGTGTATCATATTATGTGACATCAAAACAGAGTTTCTCAACATCATATCCACACACACTTCTTGCACTTCCTTTACTTGTATAGACACTTGCATCCCTGCCGCCTTCCACTTCTTACCCAATCTCACCACCTCATTGCACTACATCAGTGCTTACCTCACTGCACTACAGCAGTGCTTACCCCCCTGCACTTACACCATCTTTACCACTTGCCTAACACCTCCCTTACCTGCACTTTCTTCATCACAACACCATTTACCACTTCCATGCTCTCATTCACCTGCCTATGTTGCACAATATTTCCACACCCTACACTATGCTTCACTTTCTCCAAACACTTGTTGTCACCCTATGCACTTTCATTACCATTTGTACACAGCACCTTCACCTTCTTCACTTGCTGCCTATCACCTGCAACACTTGCACATAGGCATGAGCATCATATATTGCATATGCATATTACATATGTATATTGCATATGAATGTTACATATGCATATACACTCCTCATTTAGCATGAATATCATACTTAGATGCATATGCATGTTCTTCTCATTAGCATAAGCCTAGTTCTCTGCATATTCATTTTCTTCATTAGCCTAGGCATGACCATATGCATGTGGGTCTTTAACATGGTATTTTCTATATTCTTCTATGTTTTGCATTTTTCTTTGTGCTAACTCAGTTTTTGCAGGAAAAATATGGAAAATGTTGACTTCCTTCTTAGATTAGGAATTTTATATTTTCAATTTCAATTCAAGACTGTAATAAGTTGATATTAATGAGAATTTCTCCTTTTCAGCTTAGAATAGAATGTATGAGCATATAGTTCTCATGAATTGCTTGTGACATCTCTTTTTATCTTTATTTTTATCTCAAAAATTTACAATGGTGGAACACGAATGGCACGTGCACCTTTCTAATAAGAGGTAAATAACCCTAAGTAAATTATTCACATTTATGGCCATAGTTAAAATGTGAACAATACTTAGGATTTTTATCTTTTATGGAATAACATTTGATTTTCAACATATTTTTCTGAAATATTCTTTTCTTCCTCTATTAAAATTTAAGATATAAATTATCTTGAGATATATTTGTGGCCATAGTTATGGATATATTAAAAGTTAATTTTATTTTAAATCCTATAAAGGCACAAAAAATTATTTTATTCTTTATTATAATTTAAATAAAGATTATACTATTATACATTTGTGACCATAGTCATGAATGTATTATGATTTAATCTTATTTCAATTTTATTAAAGAATAAAATATGCTTTTAAATTTCAATCGTTAAACAAATTTCAAAGCATTCATCATTTAGGATAGAATTGCATTCCTTTTCAAATTAATTTTCAAGTTATTTTCCAAATTCCAAGTGATTTTAAGATAAATTTTCAAAATATAATTCTCATTTCTAAATTCAAAAACATTTTCAACTTTCATTTACAAATTTAAATTCATCTTTTGTTTTCAATTCCATTCAGTTTTAAGTCTTATTTCAAAATTCTAATTTTCCATTCTCATTTCTGAACTTCACATTTTTTGAATTCCATGTTCTAACTTTGAAATTGATCTCAAATTCAAATATTAAAGTTCAAATTCTTTATTTCCATTTCAAAATCCAAAAATCTCCAAGTTCTATCTAAATTCTGAGCTTAATTTTCAATTCAACTCTAAATTGAGATCATTTTGAAATTCAAAATCAAATTTTCAAATTGACTCTGAGTTTCTAAATCGATTTTTCAAATTCAATCCTGATTTCAAGACAAATTTCAAAATCAATTCAAGATTTCCAAATTTAATTCAGTTTTCAAATTCAATCTTGATTTCAAATTCTAAGTCTAAATTCAACTTCTATTCTCAATTTCAAAATCCAATTTCAAAGTTTATTTTAAAGTTATAAATTTCTAATTTCTGAATTCATTCTTTAAATTCCTATTTCAATTTCAATTTCAATTTCAAATTCTAATTTCCAAATTCATTTCTGATTTCAAATCTAAACCTCAATTTTGAAATATTTTTCAAAGTTCTGATTTATCAACTTCAAAAACTTCAAATCTAGTCTTTATTTTTCCAAATTTCACTCTTTTCAAATTTCATTTTCGATTTCAAATCTTCCTTCTTTAATCCAAATTTTAATCTATTTCAATTTTTTGATCTCAGTTATGATTTCAACTTCAGAGTTTCAAGTTTTCTTTTCAAAATCTCAAATTCATTTCAAATTCCAAGTTTAGATTCAAATTTCAGTTTTCCAAATCAAATTCAATTTTTGAACCACCTCTTCAAAGATATTTTCAAACTTATTTCAAAGTCACTTAGAAGAATTTCTGAAGAATTTTCTGAAAAGCATACATCTTTGCATTTTCATAGCATAAGCATGATTCAATGTGCATCTAGGATTTCAGAGTAATCATTTAGACAAATTTAGGCAAAGAAAAAGGCATTGATTTGATCCTTGGTTTAATTACCCCTGGTAAAAGCACCAGGAACGATTGAACCTCGTATCGATAAGCGAATCTCGTCTCTCCATTTTTTCTGCAAATTTTAAAAAACGAAGGTGAGTAAATTTTCAAATCTTTTCCAAATAAAGGTCAAGTGAGACCTTGCAAAAGATTTTCCTTTCTTCTTTCTTTCTCTCTCTTCTTTCTTTCTTTCTTTTTCCCCTTCAAAAAGGAAAAAGGGCGAGAAAGGGAAAAAGAAGAGGAAAAGAGGAAAGGGAAAAATTTTGCAACGATCACAGAACTGGCAACCGAGATGGGACTCGTCTTTGTCTGGTCAAATTCATGCCTTTTGCCATTGCTTTGATATTGTCTAAGTCATTATTCTACTAATGTCAGCTTCATCTTCATGCAGCCTTAGAGACCAAGAATCCTACCCAGCTGACATTATGCATATAGGATTTAAGTATGGTTTGGTAGGACCATATTGAGGAGATTTATTCATGCTCACTTAGACTTAGGTCTGAAATACAACTCTCCTCAATTTAAGGATTAAATGTAAATGTTTTATGCAAGTGTATGCTTCTTGTGATTTTCAAAATTCTATTTCTTTAGGACTTTGCATTAGAGCCATCTGATTTATTGCATGTTGAGCATATTTTTTAAAAACATCTCCACCTATATTGTCCCGGTCTTCACGTTGCTTGGCTGTCTCACTGAACCATAGTTGGGGAAAGAGCCCCACAACTGAGCCACTTATTTGGGTTAACACCCTTCTGCCATGTACTAAGGGCCATAGTCCAAAGTATATCGGCAGACGCTCAAGGATGTTAGGAAAACCATTACCTTAGAACCAGAGAAATATTCTTATGCCACGTACTTTGAGCTTCGGCTTGAGTATATCGATGTACCTTAATTGGATTCATATGATCTAAACCTTAGAGTTAGGATTAAGGTCCTACAAGCCTTTTTAAATACTGCATTTAGAGTCAGCTTCTAGGGAGTGTTGTTATGTGCATCATTGTTTGTATAGATTTGCTTCTTTTGTGGATATTATCTTCTAAATCTACATTTACTTCAGTATTTCAAACCCCTGGATATTTATTTCAAAATTCCTCTATTTCTTAAATCCAGGTATGTATTTCTCTTTCTTTATTTCTTCAAAATAATTTTCTTAAAACCTGGATATTTATTTCAAAATTTCCTCTATTTCTCAAATCCAGGTATGTATTTTTCTTTCTTCAGAATAATTTTCTTAAACCCTCGATATTTTTCAAAATTTCCCCTATATCTCTCAAAATCAAGGTTGTATATTTCTCTTTCTTTATTTCTTAATAATTTTCTTAAACCCTGGATATTTTTTAAGATTTCCCTATATTTCTCGAAATCCAGGTATATATTTCTCTTTCTTCATTTCTTCAGAATAATTTTCTTAAACTCTGGATATTTCTTCAAGATTTCTCTATATCTCTCAAAATCTAGGTATATATTTCATTTTCTTTATTTCTTAAGAATAATTTTTAAACCGTAGATATTCTTTTTAAGATTTCCTTGTATTTTTCAAAATCTAGGTATATATTTCTCTCTCCATATTTCTTCAAAATTATTTGCTAAAACCATAGATATTTGTTTTATAGTCTTCTTCTATTTCTCAAAGTTCAGGCGTATATTTTCTCTCTTTTCCTTATTTCTTTATAACTATTTTTTTCCCAAACCCTGGAAATCCTTTTTGACTCTCTTTAGATTTTCAAAAATCCAGATGTATTTTTCTTTTCTTCTTTTGATTTCTTCAATTTCTCCGATCCTGCTTGCAAATTTTTAAATATTCAAATCTTGTCATCTATTTTTCAGATTTTTCTTCTTCATAAATGTCTCCCAAATTATATTCAAAATTTCCATTTTTCTCACATAAAATGTCTTTTGTCAAGAGATCTCTTTCAAATTGTCAACCTAATTCTTAAAATATCTCCTTCATCATCTCTCTTTCTCCCAAAAAATTCTTCAATCTAAACCATCCCTTTATTCTGCAGAAAACATTGGCATTCCATCATGGTTCAGACAAGGACGAGAAAGAACACTGTTCAGCAGCACAGCGACAATGAGGCGTTAGAAATGAATTCCCCCAGATCATCCAGGAGACAGGACCAAGAAGTGGAAGATGATGTTAATCTAGTCATATACAATATGTTTCAAAAGATGATGGCAAAGATGATAGCTGAACAGTCTAGGACAAATCCAAAGAAAGTATCTTCCCAAAGCAAAATCATGGGAATGCTCGTCAGGATCAACAAGAAAAAAGCTCAGCATGACAACACAGAGTCAGCAGAAGAGAATTCGAAAGAAGAACAACCTGTATTCTTCCAAAACCCCCTATATCGACCCAAGAAAATCATTGAGGAGCTTAAGTCAGTAAACAAAACCAAGTTTCAGATCTCGGTGGAAGACACGATCTAGCTGCAATTAAAGGAGATGACTCGCATGGTCAAGGATCTACAAGCTCGGGACAAAGGAAAGAGAGTCTACACCTGCAAAGATTTCTATGATGTCCTAGAAGGGGATGACAACTTAGAGGACCTTCCCTGAAAGTTCATTAAATTTGATGGAACCGGCAATCTCAAGGCTCATTTGGTCATGTTCTTCGCAGAATGCCACCGGTCCAAAATGGACAACATGGCTTTATTCATATGCTTTCCGCGCAGTCTAGAGGGAATAACAACAAAATGGTATGCGAAGCATATCAATCCTATAGAATTGCGTGACTTTGACAAAGTTGTCAATTTATTCATCAAAAGGTTCCTATTTAATGTTGAGGCTTTGCCAACCCTCAACCATCTTTACAATTTGAAACAGAATGACAATGAAAAGGCCAAAAATTTCATTCATAGGTGAAGATCCACCTGCAACAAGATGAGAGATCCAATATCAGAGGGAGATGCATTGTCAGTGATCATGAATAATTTCTCCCAACCTCTGAAGGGTCTGATATCTACTTCCTCAGCATGATCCTTCATCGAATTGATAGAACAAACCGAATGACTCAAAATGGGGATAGAGAATGGAGCATATGAGAGCCTCGCACTCTCAAAGAGCAACCCAGATACCAAGAAGAAGTCACACTTCACCTTCTCTGTAAATACCACCGGCAACAACAGTGGCAAAAGCAAAAGGGGTGGTAGAAAAAACCACACCAGCGGATTAGGGAACCCAAATTCTGGCAGAGATGACCACATAGGTCAAAAGGACAGAATAGACAAGCAGAATGACAATCCTCCCTCAAGCATCCAACTAGAATTGAAACCACAAGGAAGACCAAAGCATGACGGTTGGGGATACGACCGTACATTTACTCCCTTAGAACAACCGCTTGAGCAAGTTCTTGAATATATGATAACTAAAGGGATGGTTAAACTTCCAAAGATGGTTGATCCTCCAGTGATCATGGGAAGATTCAAAGATCAGTTCTGCAAGTTCCATCAAACAATGGGCCATGACACCGAACACTGCTTCATCTTCAAAAATATTGTTCAAGACTACATTGACAAAAACCTCCTCGTAGAAGAAGAAGAGGACAAACCAGCTGGCTCATCAACACCTTGAGAGTAACAATGCCAATGTTTTCTCGCCTTCTTCTTTTTGTCTTCTTTCCTTGAAAGGATGTCATAGTCCTAGTTTCTTTCACTTAGTTGATCATCCCTTTATAAATATTTCAAACATTAATGAAATATCATTTTTTTGCTACACTGAGGCATCTTTTATTATGAAACTCTACTGTCATTTTAGATCTCCTATATGCAGATAGAACCAAAATCTTTTCCTTCCCCTTTAGGATAAGGGATAATCCTGACATCATTCATGAGAGCAATAGGATCACCTATAGGGTTTGTCCAAAATCATGAAAATTTGAAAACTTTTACAAAATCTCTATCATGATCACCAAGAGCTTTTTAAAGCAACGGTCCTTTAAAAATCATGAGTTCAATATTTTTGTCAAAAATATTTTTTACCAATCTTTTTCAAGATCAATCCCCGGGTTGAGTCTTTTTCCAAAACTGGTTTTGAACCAGTCATTTTGAATCAACCCTCATGTTGATCATTCTTTAAAATCAACCCTCGTGTTGATCATTTTTCGAAATCAACCATCGTGTTGATCATTTTTCAAAATCAACCATCGTATTGATCATTTTTTTTAAATCAACCCTCGTGTTGATCATTTTTTGAAATCAATCCTCGTGTTGATCATTTTTCAAAATCAACCATCGTGTTGATCATTTTTTTGAAATCAACCCTCGTGTTGATCATTTTTCAAAATCAACCATCGTGTTTGTAAGGTCCACGATAATTTCAAGGTAATTTTATGCGAAGTATTGTTGTGGATATATAGAAATTTCTTGTTTAAATTGTGAGCTTTTTATGTTTGTACCTTTGTAGGGCACAAAGTTGAAAATCACGTAAGTTTAATGTAAATAGCAATTGAGGAAAATCTGTGGCAAATTAACCTCCAAAATTTTTAGGGAAAGTTTATAATATGTATATTTGGGTTGTCCCCAAATTTGAGGCCCAAACGACGGAAAAACGTCGTCAGTGCATGTGATTTACGCAAGATCGCTTAGTGATTTAGCGAGGGCCCAAACGAGAGCCATTTCGTATGTAGAGGAGAATTTTCTCTTGATTAGGCTTTAAAATGCTAATTACATTAAAAATATAAAATAAAAATCAATATACATGATGAAGAACATTTAAAATTCATTTCATAAAAAGAATTGTAAAAGGTTTTTTTTTTTTAAAGTTGGTGAAGGGTCGACCAAGCCTATGGTCGACCACTTAGGACCTACTTGGGATGACCTTGGCCATGAGACCAGCTGGTCACGTTGACCAGCTGAGAGGGTGGCAGCTTTGTAATATATAAATGATGGAATTCAAGAGAGGGCCACCATTGGCCCTACCCAAATAAAAAAAAAGAAAAAGAAAATGCTATGGATGTAAAGGAGGAGGGGTCGACCTTTTCTTTCTTGGAGGGTGAATGGAAGCACCATGATGGCGTTGGAAGAGCATTTTTTCTTGGGATTCAAGAGAATCCCAATGACACTTCCCAAGGGGAAGGTCATAATGAGGATTGAACCCACCTCATTGGGTACATGGGGCGGCAGCCCCATGGCACCCTTTTAAATTTTTAAAGCCCTTTCAAATCCCGTTTTCTAGTGGGAGAGATGGGCGGCTATGGGAAGTCATGACCCATTCCCAGCCCTCCATCTTAGTAGGTGAATCCCCACCGTCTATCTCACCTACCCACCTTTAAGACCCCTTTGGGAAAAATGAGAGCTCCAAAAGGGGCGATTTTCCCTTTGGACTCTCTCTCTCTCATTCTCTCTTCTCTCACACTCTCTAGCCGTGGGGTGTGGTTCGGCCTTTGTTGGAGGAAGACCTTGCAGCCGTGACCTCCATTCTTCTTCAGGACTTGCGAGGTGAAGGTTCAATACGAGTGCCTTGTGATATATATATTTTGTTTTTTTTTTCAAGTGAACCATGAAACCATGGAGTTAAGGCATCCATGTATGCATGCTCCACCGGTGGATTTAGTAGCGTTAGCCTTCTTTCAATGTTGTATTTCCATTTGGTAAATGCTTCTTTTTACTCTAGACACATAAGGTGATCCCAATGAATGGGTCGTTACCTTGTGCGTCTCATTGTTTTGTTGAGTTCCTACAAACGTTTTCTTTGTATTCATTTTGCTGCACTTAGGTTGTGAGTTGCTGTTATGGGAACCGTCTTACCTTAGTACTCGTTGGAAAGCACTATTGTTTTTCGTTCTCTTCTTGTTTTTCTTCTCTTTTTATTTCTTTCTTTTGGATTTTTTTTTTCTTTACCTGTTGGTTCTCGATTGTTGATTAGGACAGGTCTGCTCTTGTGCATGCTTGAGCTCTGCTGGGTACACCCTGGACCGAGCTGGGCTCGTCCAGGTGCACCCAGACCTTCGGCACTCCCTCATGGCGTGGGTCTGGTTGCAACCAGCAACCATCTTAGCAGGTGGTTTCGGTGTGCTGAGTTCAGACCCAGTCCCAAGAAATTTAGGACTGGCACGACCTCTCTTAACGTCATGACCAGGGCCATGGGGTGGCCTGGGTCCCGTTTGGGAGATGGGCTCTCAGCCCATCTGTTTTTGCTAGGCGCGTCGGGTCACCCGGAGCCAAGGGCACCCGGGTTGGCCAAGCCCTTTGGGGGTCTGGTCTGGACTTTTGGTTCAGACCAGAACCATTGATGTGACCCTTTTGGTTCGATCCAAGGGATCAGACCTGAGTCACAACATGGTTGGCCCAGCCTTGACCTCATGGCAGCCGCCTAGGTGTGGGTTGCTCCAGAAATTTCTTCTGTTGGAGCCCTGTTGTGCCTCCTTGGGGACTGGTCTGAACCGTGGGTTCAAACCTTACCTCCCAGTACATGGCGTGGTCTGGTCCAAATAACCATACCTATGACAGACTTTTCCCCCCATTTTACCTTGGCACCGCGATGCCTCCTTGGGGTTAGCAGCCTTGGTAGCCCATTTCGGGTTCACCCGATTAACCCAAGAGCCTGGTCTGAACTGTGGGTTCATACCAAGACTCTTGATAGTCTTAGTGGTCTGGACCGAAGGACCAGACCCGCATACTCCTAGCCCCTTTTCGCAGCATGACCACAATAGGCTACTAGGTGCCAATTACACCTGGGTCCCTTGCAGTTTTGGTGCCCCATTAGCTTGTTGTCACCATCGGTGACCACTTGACCCTAGTCCAGGCCCTCGAGTATGGCCGAACAACAGCCTGAGTCTGGTCCAAATGACCAGACCCGAATTCCTCTTTTTGCTTCGCATCTTTTTACAAACCGATTAGGGTTTTGTGTAGGTGTGGGTCGCGGTTGTGAATGGTCGGCTTACACACACAGAGGGATGCATATACATGTCGTTCTCAGTGAACCAATGTCGTTCTCAATTGAACCAATGTCGTTTTTAGGCTGAATTCCTATTAAACCCATGTTGTTCCCAGTAAACTAATTCCAATTTCGACCTTTGAGTCATTCAATTTCCAATTTATAATTCTAAATTCCAATTTCCAATTTCCAATTTCCAATTTCCAATTTCCAATTTCCAATTTCCAATTTCCAATTTCCAATTTCCAATTTCCAATTTCCAATTTCCAATTTTGACCTTTTGGTCACTCAATACCAATTTCAATCATTTCCTCTTGCGAGAGACCCTTTTTACAGGGAGAGTTCAAGGGAGCTCATTCTTTTCGCATGCTATCCTTTGTTCACCTAGCCTCTGTTCAGGGAGAGTTTGAAGGGACTCGTGTCTTTGTGAACCATTTGCAAAACGAAATTCCAATTTCACGCAAGGAACCCTTAGTTCAGGGAGAGCTTCGACGGAAGTTCGCTTTCCTTGTTACCCTAGTTTCATACTAGGTCATTTCATCATGAAGGACCCTCTTTTCAGGAAGAGTATGATGGACTCGTTCCTTCATGACCAATTAACCGACCTCACCATTACCGGCCCCTTTCCATAAGAGAAGCCAAATGTTAGGAAGTTTTGATGAAAGCTTAATTTCTCTTTGAAAGTTCATTTTGCAAACACCTCCTCTTCAGGGAAGAGAGGAGTAATTTCTATTTTCTATTTATGAATCTTCTTCTTTGGGGAAAGGAGAAGAAAATTTTTGTCATGGATGCATTGAGTCGTGCTACAAATGCTCACTTCCACGAAGGATTTCAAGAACATTTTGCCAATTTATCATTAAATACTTGTTGATTTCAAAAATCTTTATTGCACAAAAACGTTACCTCAGAATACCTTCAGTATTACTTCCGAAAGGACAAAGCTTTCGCGAAAAAAGATTCAAAATTCAAGATCTTTCTGTTGGCCAACCAAAAGGATGAAGAATAAGTCCTCAATATGGCCAGCAAAGGAAATTCAATGTTGTTGCAAAGCCATAAGTGATCGGTATTGATCGCAGTCAATGGCATATTTTTAAAGATCATTCTTGGAAAATAAGGCAGTCAAAATATCCTGGGTGACACGGAAAAATCCATTCAATTTCCATATCTCCTCAATTGTTTAAGCTGCAATTAAATATCTGCAAAAGGGATCTCTCAATCATCGTCAAGACGAATTATGCGAGTTAGACCCCCGAGGCCAAAGAAGATTCGGATCATCTCCGAAATGAAGGTGTTTGTGATGAATCCTTTCAGGGAAAGTTCAGATCACCGTCAAGATGAAGGCGACTGCGATGAGCCTCCCGAAAAACCCTAAAAGATATTTAATTTCTGCTATCATCAAGAGATTTCCAACCAAAAAGCCAATAACCGTCAATATAATCCCTGAGAGAAAAGAAGGATCGAAACATCTCTGAGATGAAGGCGTTTGTGACGTACCCTTCCCCCCCCCCCCCCCAAAAAAAAAAAAAAAGAGAGAAAAGTCAGGACATCTTCAAAATGAAGGATGATGTAATAAATTTCCCAAAAAACCAAGAGAGCTACAATTCTGTCAAAAAAAAAAGAGGGCAGAAAGATCATCATGAGAAAAGAATCCCAGGACATCAAACTGTCAAGTCTGCCAAGAATCCTCTTTAAATTTTGTGAAATTCTACTATCAATATTCTTTCACCAATTGCTTTCACAATATCAAGAATACTCTCTTTTCTGTTCATATCAAGGAAATTGATAACTTCCTTGAAAGAAAGTCAATTGCAAGAAATTTGAATTCGAATCTTAATTCTACAGAGTTAAGCCCAATCAGAGGTAACACTTCAGGTAGAAAAGAGGGAATATTTTCGCATCAATTATTTTGAATCAACAATAATTTTCAACATTTTGACAATATTTTCTAGCTATCCTGGCGTGAAGCGAGAGCTTGAGGTTCATCTTTGGCGCATCCTTACACCATTTGTTATCCCTTTTAGGACTTGATAACGGGAGTTTTCAAGATTCCTTCCCTTCTTTTGGTATAATCTGAGCGCCTGGGCTCTCAGATTCGCACACTTCCCTGCGTCCCCACTGTCCCACCATAGACAGTCCAATTTCGGCTTGAGGTTAAGCCACAAATCATTTTCTCACAAAAGGTCATCAATTTCAAAAGTTATTTAGTCTCAGCAATAAGGCGCCCAAAATCAAACCCCTTTTCAAGCTTTAGGGACCCCAATTTCATCCTTTTGCAAAACCCCTATCGGATTCATTGTGCGGAAGTCCGAAGGTTCCATCATGGGTTCGTCTTTCGAGAATCTCATCATTTCATTCCCGGTCAGGTTAAGGGTTAAACCTGAGCCTCATTTTGATGAGGTATTTCATTTTTTGATCAGGTTAAGGGTTAAACCTGAGCCTCATTTTGATGAGGTATTTCATTTCTCGATCAGGTTAAGGGTCAAACCTGAGCTTCGTTTCTACACAAGATATTTCCCGTCCCATCCAGGTTAAGGGCAAAACCTAAATCTCACTTCTTTTGAAGTAAATTTCTCTTCTTCATTCTCCATTTCATATCTACCATTTTCATAAGGGCTAATTTCTTCATATCCAGTTAGATCCTTCTAACTGAGGCATTTTTATAACCAAAATTTGGTGTGTTTTTCTTTGCCACTAAGCTCATCCTCAAGCCGACTTAGTAGCAAAGAGAGGCATCTGTAAACACCCCAAATTTTCCTTATCCATTCTCAAACAACCCTCCTCGTGCAGTGCCAACCATGTTAGGTTAGTGTAGGAGTCAAACCCCGAGTCAGTTTCAGAAAATCACCACTTTACTCATTTTTACTAGAAAAATTACCATTTTACCCCTAGGACATCCTGGAACCCAGTCAATCAGAGTCAACCAAGCTCATTGGTCAGTTTAGAACAATTAGAATATCAGTCATTTTAAGCCCACCCGAGCTCATAATGAACAGACCATTTTCATTTCTAACCATTCCTACCAAAATATGATCATTTCTTCAGAAATGAGCTCATTTTTCACTCAAATCCAAGCCAATTGTCTTTGAGTCAGTCAGTCACATTCTTTAGAGTCTAGCTTGAGCTCACCAAGAGTTCAAGTGCTCCAGTTTCAGTTAAAAACCATTTCCAAGTGTCTAGGAGCTCATTTTAGCGCGTTTCAGCTCTTTCAGCTGAAATTGAACTGAGTTCAGTCGATTGAACTAGTGTTCAAGCTTCGATTTTAGTTCATGTCAGTACTACTGATCTTTGTTTTAGCTCAAACCCAGCTCAGATTCGTAATTCACTTCACTTCAGTGACCATTCCGTACCATTTCTCTAAAAATGGCAGTTTTTCTTGAAAATTTAGTCGGAAAGGTTAGTTGAGTCACTGTCTGATTAGTTCATTTGAGTTCTGAAACTCTAAAACACAGCTCAATCCAATTCATTTCATTTCAATCCACCTCAAACCCTAATTTTCAGTGTCACCCTAGCCCGGTAGAACCCAAAAACCATTTCTTGAACCATTTTGCAAATTTTATCAATTTTAACACTTTTTGAACTGGTGCAAGTACTAATCGGGTCTAACATCCAAAATTCTTCATTCAGGGTCTGCATTTCGCATAGCATTTCATATCATTTCTCAGCATTTCATCACATTTCATTTCATTTTCGAGGTCCAGAACTCCAGTTTTATAAATTTCAATCCAGATCGAGTTTTAAAAGTTTTCAGAAATCAATTTCAAACCCTGAGCTTCCAAAATTGATATTTTTACCCCCAGGATTCTAAATTTGGAAATATTTTCTCGAGAAAAATAATCTGGATTTCTTTCAAAATCAAATTTTCAAATTCTACACTGGATATGCTTCGCAACGGGGTATTGAACTTCAAATTCTGAGTTCGTTTCAAAAACTGCCAAAATTAGCCCAAAAGTTTTTCTGAGGAATTTTACAGAGTTATTTTACTCTTTTTGCCTAGCGGGACCCACTCTACGTGGTGTTGCACAAAAGCTTTTGATTTTTTTTATTTTTTTATTTTTTAGAAATCATGTGGGCCCACTCCAATGTGGTGCCTCATTTTGAAAACCCTTATTGAAAAAACCATGTGGGCCCACTCCAAGGTGGCGCCACATGTAAAAAAAATAAAAAAATAAAAATAAAAAATAAAAATAAATTTTTTTCAGATTTTTTCTCTTTCCCTCTCTTTTTTTTTCTTTCCTTTTTTTTCTTTTCCTTCTTTCCTTTTCCCTTTTCTTCTTTCTTTCCTTTCTTCTTCTTCCCTTTCTTTCTTTCTTCCCTTCCTTTTCTTCCTTTCCCTACTTATTCCAGCCATTCACGTATACCTCCCTATTATTAAACCCATTTGATTAAACACTAGATTACTTACTATTTTCCCTAAGTCTACACCCTTAAAAAAAAAGAAATCTTTTCTTACCTATGGCCAAGAGGAATTGACGTCTAACTCTCTCAGCCTTCTCTCTTCCCACAGCTCTCTCATCTCTCATCTCTCTCTCTCTCCCAAAGAGTTCACGTACTTACCTTTGCTGCAAACCCATCCACCTTCTTGCAGCCACAAGGAAGACCACCAACTGCAGCAAACATCCATGGTTGTAGCTACCTCCAAGTAGCCAACGTTCATTTTGCTCCAGCCTTTCTCCAAGAGACGCCTCACCCTTTGGTGACAACCTTCATCCAGCTACCCTCAAGCCTTGTTTCAGCCATCTTGTAGCCTCTCCAACTACCTCCTTGGTGGCGTTCAACAGGTGCATTTCCAGTCGGTGCACCACCACAGCTTCCAACCTCCCACCTCAAGGTTCAGCTGCCAGCCTCTCTTGGAGCCACCTTCAATCTACAGTTTCAGCAAGCTTTGGAGTGGCGTCATCCCTAGCAGCTCCAACGGCATCCCTCCTCACAAGGTGCAGCATCATCCTCCATCCTCTTCAACAGCAGCTGCCACTCCTTCCAAACTCTTCTCAATCAAGGCAATATACCTTCATCGCCATCATCTTTAGCCTTGGTGCAGCCACACCTGCCGTCTTCTCTTTCAACCGATCCAAGTAAAGCCCCTTCCTAAGGTAAAAACCCATACCTCTACAATCTTTATGATTCTATTGAAAATTCATTTTTTTGAAACTGGATTTATATGGTCAAAAGGAATACCTCAAGGCTATGAAAGAGGTGATCCGTCCGACGGATGGATAAGATCCCTCACCTATAGCCGATATTAAATAAGAACCATATCCCTGAATTTTTATTTCATTCCATGTTTATTTTCATGTAGACTATACAATTTTAGGCATTGCATCTATATTAGTTTGTTGTTTTATGCATGTTTCAGTGATTTCGTTAATGAGTATCTAATAATCTATATGTTTGATTCTAGGTATGTAGTCCATATGTCATTTCATGTTTAATTTATCATCTATAAATTTTTATTTTTTTATATTAAATGCATCTATGTATCTCTAATTCTCTGCAAAAAAAGTCACATCAAATTGGGTTTTGTAATTTCATTTAGCAAATTGAATCCTAAATCGGGTTTCTGTTCTCCAGAAACTCCAAATTCTGTTTTAGCAGACAAGAACCTATGAGATCCCCTAGATGGAAGATCTGAACCTTCCCCTAAAAATTATAGTAGATTCATGATAAAATCAACTAATTGTATGAAAATTTTGGGATTTTTATAAGTAGATTTGACCTCTATAAAAAATCAATTTTCCCAGACCCCTGAGAAAACCTTGATTTTTCCTTGTCAGGGTATAGACCGACCTTAATGTGCTGTGTCCATTCAATCCATAAGTTTTCTGTCAAAACGTTCAACATGAAAGTTATTTCTAACTAATTTCTATGTCATTTCCCAAAATTTGGGGATTTTTGGGATTATCCCAGTATTTTTCCCAGATTTATCTTTTATGTCTGACAGATTCCAATATCCAGAAATTCCAGAGATTCAGGTCTCTGATAACAGTGTGCCCATTTATAAACCGTAACCCGAATCCGAATGCTGTAAAAAGAGGAAAACTTACTATTTTTGTCAGGAAATATTTCCCATAATTGCAGACATTTTCTCATCTGTATGCTTTTTTTATACATTTTCTCCCGAAACCTGTCTGTTTCCCCCAAATCCTAGAGTCGTTGGATTCCGATCCGACTTGCCGGAGCTGTACAGATCCGACCATAGGTCAAAACCAGAATCTGTAAAAGGCAAAAATCCTTGCCTAACTTTCCTATGTCACCCCATAAAATTTGGGAAATGTTTATGGAAGTTTGATATCCGAAATCCCATTTAGAATCAACATTTTAGGCAAAATTCTGATTTTTTAAGATTTTTAGCTATTTTCCATATAAAGAAAATTAAAAAAAAAAATAGATTTTTGAGCCTCAATCTGTTTTTAGGGTTATTATATGTGTCCATTTCAAATTTGGCTCAAATCCAAGTTCATTTTCTTTATATGTTAGTTTATCTTTAAATTCAAAGGCAAAAATCAGGCGAAAATCGAGTTAAATTTTATATTTTATGATATTCTTGCCATTTTAGGGTTTTTATCATGTAAATAAGAATTTTATGTCATATTAGAGTTAATTTCAATCTCATTTGCATTTCAATTTCTTATTTTTGCAAAATTTATTTCAAAAAACCCTGGTTTCAAGGCCATAGTATATCAGGGGCATTTTGGTCATTTGACCTAAATTTCGAAATTTCAATTGTTAATTCCATAAGTTTTTATGCATATCATCATATTTCATAATATTATGTTTGATTTATTTTATTTGATTTTTAAATTTTTAAATTTTACAAAATTTCTTTCGAAAAAACCTGATTTCAAGATCATCAGGGGTATTTTGGTCATTTTGACCCCAATTTCGAACTTTCAAGTTTATTTTCGAAATTTATTCATTATTTCTCATGTTTATATCAAAGGGGGTATGATTCTGGGTTTATATCTGAATAATATCTGATAATTTCTAATATTTTCGGATAAGTTCAGAAAAACCTACATTTTTGTGCTAACATTGTTTTCTAGTTTTGCAGGAACATCCAAAAAGAAGACTTAGCTTTATTCTTTTATTTTTATTCAATGTAAAGATTTAATATATTGGAATAAGAATTTACATTTCTGCTTAGAATAGGACTGCATTGCATATAGTTTAATTTCTGCAAATTCTGATATCCGATGCATCATTCATGCACATTTTCCAAAATCACTATAGTTGACACGAACGACACGTGCACAAGCTCTTATGGATTTTATAAACTTGGTGGAATTTGTATTTTTGGTCATAGTTAGAATACAAATAAAACCTAGATTTACGATCTTCGTATTAGCCACATTCAGCCTACACTCTTAGGCTAACTTCAAAAATGCACTGCATTTCTCAAAACTCAAAAAGATTTCTCCAATTATTCAATGAAATTCTCTTTCAAATTCATTCATTCATTCAAATTGCATTATTTTCAAGTTCATTTTCCAATTCCAATTTTAGAAAAATTGATTTTCTCAAAAATTTCTAAGTCTTTTTCAGGATTTGATTTTCTCAGAATTCTGAGTTTTCAAATGAGATTTCAAAGTATTTTCCAAGTTCAAATTATGATTTTCCAAGATTTTCACATTCTCAATTTTAAGTTTTCAATCCCAAAATCAATTTTCTTAGATTTCCCGTTTTTCTGAGAATTCATTTTCAATTTCAAAAGTCATTTTCCAATGAACTTCCTGATTTTCTCAGAATTCTCAAATCTATTTCCTCAAAAAAGCAAACTAAAAATCAAAATCGATTTTCCAAAGTTCAAGTTTTCCTGAGAAATCATTTTCCAATGCAAATTTCTGATTTCTAATGAATTTTAATGATTTTCCCAGGAATTCCAATTTCAAGCACTTTTCCAATTATTTTCCAAGTATATTTCAATTTTCCAAGCCAACATCATTCTTTCAAAACTTGCATTTGTTCAAAATTTCATAGCACATGCCTGATTCTTTGTGCATTCTAGGAAAATAGAGCATAATTTAGATAATTTAACTTAGTCAAAGCACACATTTGATCCTTGGTTCGATTACCCTTGGTAAAGGCGTCAGCAACGGTTGAACCTCATACCGACAGGTGGATCCCATTCCACAGAATTTTCCCGCAAATTTTCAAAACTGAGGCGAGTAATTTTCAAAACCATTTTCAAAAACTTTGGTCGAGTTTGACTGGCAAAATCGTTTCTCTCTCTCGTAGAGGGGGGGAAAATTTTGCGATGATAACACCAGGTCGACCTTGCCCTCGTGATACGGGCGGATGTCTCTATTATGGCAAGATGGACCACTATATCAAGGATTGCCGGAAGAAGCAATCAGACGATCAGAGGAGAAATACACCAGGGACATCTCAGCCAGCGCAGCAGAGACAACCTCAGTCATACCAGCCGCAACAATTGTATCAGCAGAAACAAGGCAACCAGAAAGTCATTGCAGGACGTGCCTACACAGCAATAGTGGAGCAAGTGACCAAAGGTGAGTTGGTCCAAGGTACCATTCCAGTTGCAGGACATGCAACTTTTACGTTATTTGATTGTGGTGCTTCACATTCTTTTATAGCTATCAGATTTTCTAGAACATTGCCTTTGACCGTAGAGTCTTTGAATTACCCGTTGGAGGTTCACACTCCGACGAGTGATCAGTCCTTTTGTGATTCCTACATCCCAAGCATCGAGGTGTTAGTGGCAGGGCAGAACCAGTCAGCTGATGTGATCCTACTAGACATGACTGAGTTCGATGTCATTCTAGGCATGGATTGGTTATTTGAGTATCATGCTCAAGTTTTCTTTCGAGAAGGCAAGGTTGTTCTTTTTCAGCCTGATCGTCTAGTTTTGGAGATCAAGCTTCCACGACCCTTGTGAGATAGCTGTTTGATTTCTTCCTTCAAAGCTCAGAAATATTTACGAAACAGGAGTGTTGTGTTTCTGGTCAGTATTACCCTAGTCGAACCTGAGATAGTTCTGATCGAAGACTTAGATGTGGTTCGGGAGTTTCTTGATGTGTTTCCAGAGGAATTGCCTGGTCTACCTCCGAAGCGAGAGATCGAATTTTGCATCGAGTTGTTGCCTGGAACTACTCCTATTTCCAAGGCACCTTATCGTATGGCTCCGACAGAGCTTGAAGAATTAAAGTGACAGTTGGAAGAACTCTTAGAACAAGGTTTTATTTGACCCAGTTGTAAACACACCAAATTTTTACCTTCATCCAGTGTTTGTCCATTTCATAAGTCATCACAGATCATTGCATGTCATTGCACGCATTCTGCATAGCATTGTATGACATTGCATCTCATTTTCGAGATCCAGCACTCCTATTTCAAAACATTCAATCCAGATTTGAATTTTAAAGCTTTATTTCAAAATCAATTTCAAAACCTGAGTTTTTATTCAATACTCTGTCATTTTCCAACCCCAGGACTTTGTATTTCGAAATATTTTCTCAGAAAACAATCTGGATTCCTTTCAAATTCAAACTTTAATCGATTTCAATTCACAGATGAGACCCATTTAGATGGTGTCGCTTCTGAATGCCTCTATTCATCAAATTTCTCAAATTTTTGAAAGTTTCTGTCCGATCAGGACTCTGTCTCAGAGTTCTAATCCGGTCAGAAGTCTGGTTTTTAAGTCTGTTTTACTTTCATTCTCAATCTTTTTTGTTTGTTTTCAAAATTTAGGTCATTTCACAGAGTCCAGTTAGTTCAGGACTCTATTTTAGAGTTTGGTCGAGTTGGGAGTCTAACCCTGACTGTGTTTTCTGACTTATTTCATCATTTCTTGATAAAATCTTTTGAAAATTCTTTCATTTGGCTTTTAAAATCTAAAATCTCAGAGTCCTAAGAGTTCAGGACTCTAACCCGGAGTTCCAGTTCGCTTGAGACCCTATTTTCAAAGATCTTGAATTTCAAATACTGATTTTAACCCCTTTTCAAAGCCATTTTCAGTGTTTATTTCAAAAATGTTCAAAATTCGATGTGGGCCCACTCAGTTGGCACCATATCCAGAGGAATTCTAACTCAGTTAGGACCTTATGCCATTTCAAAAATCCTAATTTTAAGTTTACTTTTGAAAATCTTTTGAAAACTCCTTCAATTTCAAGTTTTAAAATCGCTTTTTGAAAAACTCAAGTAGGGCCCACTCGGGGTGGCGCCATATTCGAGTAAGTCAGGGCTAGACTAGGGTTAGTTGATGTCTTGGTTAGTGTTAGAGGTTTAGAAAAGTCAAAACCATTTTGAAAAACTCATTTTTGAAAGTTAGTTTTTAAAACTAGTGTTTTTAAAGGTTTTTAAAAGTGTTTTAAAAACCCAATGTGAGAGAATGCCAAGTGGCACCACATTTGGGGGATTCTTAGGTTTAGCTAGGGGTTAATTAGGAACTATTTAGGATAATTTAGACTAGGGGTAGTTAGGTAACTCCACCCCAAAATCGCCCCCCCTTTAGAGTCCAAAATTTTCAAAATTGTCAATTTTTAAACTTAATTTTTTTATTATAAATAGAGGCATAAGGGGGGTCGATTTTCCCATCTCTCTCTTATTGGATTCTTGGAGCTTCTCTCTCCTCTCCAGCCCTTCCTCCATTGCTGCAACTCCAAGGTATGAACTTCTTCACTTTTCTTATTTTATTTAATGTTTTTTAATGCTTTAAACCTAGATTTAGGCTTGGACACCCCTCCTTATGGAAGATCAACCATGGTTTCACCTCAAGAACCAGCAAGAACCAGCAAGAACAATCCAAGAAGGTGATCTAACCCTGTTTTGGATAATTTACAGATATTTTAATCCATTAGAATTGATTTTAACATGATTCTTTGCATTATTAACCAATAAAATATATGATTTACCCTTTTTAATGGGTTAAATCTATGTTTTAAAGGTGATATCAAATTCCAGCCATTGATTCCCTATTTTTAATTTATTTTCATGGTTTATTCATGTTTGTTTTACGTTCTATAGCATAGAAATAAGTTTTATTTACTGTTTTATGGTTTATTTTATTTATTTACATTAGTTAATGCATGGTTTTTCAAGTTTCTTAAATTTCTGTGTGTTCTAGGTTTAGAACAGTAAAGATGATGTTATTTCGGATTGAAGCACTCATTGTTTATTTATGATTTTTTTATATGTAATGAATGCATGAGTTATTGAGTTACTGTAGAAAAATCATAGGTTTTGGATCTCGGAAACCCTGTCAAAAAAATCAGACATCAAATCGGGTTTTTAAAGCTTTAAAATCGTGGTTAAAATCAAGAAGGTAACTTGCTGTGATGATATTTCTCTCATCTTATATTCGATTTTAGATCCGTAAAGTGCTATGGATTCACATTGAGTAGACATGTCTGCTGTGAAATATTCAGATTTTTTGATCACTTTTTAGTATTTTTACCTATTTAGAGAATCTGTTTTTAAATTTAAAACTCGTTAGGGTTTACCAAAACCCTAATCAGACTTGTGTTAGTCATAAATCCCAAACCACAGATACGATTTTAGATCTGTAAAAAGTGAGTATTATTATTTTTATGTCTACTGTTCACCACAAAAATTTCAGATATTTTTGTTTAGAATTGCTATTTATGTCTGTATTTTCAATCTGGAATAGCTGTTTTAATCCCTGTTAAGAGTGATATATTTTAGCTCAGATTGCCGGAAGGGTTTCTCCCTAACCGGAGATGATTTTTCCGATCTGTAAATAGGGAAATCTCTGTTTTTCTTTCTAGTTAGTCTCTGTAAAATTTCATAAATTTCCATGGAGATTTGACCCCTGGTTCAGGTCTTGGACTGAGACTGGTTGGTGAATTAGGTCAAAAATAGCATATTTTTAGGGTTTAATGCAATTTTCGGATTATTTAATGTCAAAAAATTATTTTTATAATTACAATTCGATATTAGGGTTATAACAAGTGCAGGTACCAATTTTCATGGATTTTGGAATCCATTTGATGGCTGAATTGAGCAAATTGCAAAACCGGGTTCCTGAAAGATCCAAAAACACTGCTAAAATCACAGTTTTTGTGATATTGTTGGATTTTCGTGCATAGGCATATATTTTTAGGGTTTAATCATGTTCATAATCATATTAGGATGATTTAGGTTTAATTTTGTGCTCATTTGATTTCATTTAGTGCATAAAACCTAAATTTTTACCAAAATCTCTTTCTAAAAACCCTGATTTCAAGGCCATAGTCTTGCTATCGGGGGCAATTTGGTCATTTGACCTAAATTTCGAAATCCCTAACCCTAATTTTCATATTTTTAAGCATGTCACATCATATTTAGCTTAGTTTATTACATTCAAATTTCAAAACTTGCATTTTATCAAAATATCTTTCTAAAAACCCTAATTTCAAGGCCATAGTCTTGTTATTAGGGGTATTTTGGTCATTTGGACCCCAATTTCGAAATTTCATATTTTATCTTCCTTATTTATTCAATTTTATTTCATACTTTATCATTTTGATTTAAGGGAATCAAGGAAAAGGCTTATATCTGGCAAAATCCAACAATTTCCTGATATTGTTGGATAAATCTAGAAAAGCCAACATATTTTCATTAACCAAGTTTTCTAGTTTTGCAGGTACATTGAAGACTTTATTTTCCATGTATTTAAATTTCAATAGTGATGTAATTTGTAATTAAACTTTGGAATAAGAATTTACATTTCCTGCTTAGCTTAGGTTGCATTGCATATAGCTTATTTTTATAATTTTAATATGTGATGGATGATGATTCATGCATATTTTTGCAAATTCACCATGGTCTACACGAATGGCACATGCACTAGCTTCTATGAAGTTTATAAACTTGGTGAAATTTGTATTTATGGCCATAGTCAGAATACGAATGATACTTAGATTTATGATCTCCACATTAGCCACATTCAGCCTACACTCTTAGGCTAACTTCAAAATGCACTGCATTTCTCAAAAATACAAAAAGTATTTCTCAATTCCTTAAATCCATATTCATTCATTTCATGCATTTGCCAATTCCAATCTCAATTCAAAGAAGTTCATTTTCTCAAAATCTCCTAAGTCTTATAGCAAAATCGATTTTCCCAAAGACATTGAATTTCAAAGGATATTTCAAGTATTTCCCAAGTTCCAAATTCAAATTTTCTAAGTTAGAATTTCAATTTCCAAGTTTGAATTCAGAGAAACCAAGTCTCTCAGAATCGATTTTCACCAAATGTCAAGGATTCCTCAAAATCGATTTTTATTTCTTTCAGAAGTATATTTGAAATCCCAATTCACGATTTTCCAAGATTTACATTTTATATTTCAATCATTCAAAGCAAACATCATGTTTTCAAATGTGCATTTTTCTGAAAATTCATAGCACATGCCTGATTCTATGTGCATTTAGAAATTAGAATATGATTTAGACAAGTTGAATAGAGTAGAGCATAAGATTGATCCTTGGTTCAATTACCCCTGTTAAAGGTGGCAGGAACGGTTGAACCTCGTACCGACAGGCGAGTCCCATTCTACGGAATTTTCCCGCATTTTAAAAACGGAGGCGAGTTATTTTCAAAAACTATTTCAAAGGTCAGTTTGATTTGCAAAAGTTAAAAATTTTGCGATGATAACAGGTTTGGCGACCGTGATGGGACTTGTCTTTGCCTGATCAATCTAATGCTCTGCTTAGTTCAAATTGTCAAAATCGATTTCCATGGAATGTCAGCTTTGCTTTATGATATCATGTGAACCTAGGAGCCTAGACTTGAACCCAACTGACATGGAATGCATATAGACTAGGTATGGTTTGGTAGGATCATATTGAGGAGAATTATTCATGCTCACATAGACTTAGGTCTAATACAACACTCCTCAATTTAGGAATTGCATGAAAACAATGCTTGCTTCTTCAAATATTTCAAAAATCTATCTCTTTAGGACTTAGAGCCTTCTATTTGATTGCATGTGCTCATGTTTTTCAAAAATCACCCCACCTATATTGTCCCGGTCTTCACGTTGCTGGGCTCTCTTCCAGAACCATAGTTCGGGACAGAGCCTCACAACTGGGCCACCTATTTGGGTGAAAACCCCCCTGCCACGTACCAAGGGCCATAGTCCAACGTATATCGGCAGGTGCTCAAGGATGTTGGAAAACTTGAACCTAGAACCGGAGGAATTGATTTTATGCCACGTACATCGAGCCTTGGCTTGAGTATATAGGCATAACTGGATTGGATACAGTTGATCTGAACCTTAGAGTTAGGATTAAGGTCCTACAACCATTTCAAAATTTGTGCATCTAGAGTCAGCTTTTAGGGAATGCTGTATGTGCATACTTGTTTGTGCAGAATGTGATTGAATATGTTATAGTCATTTCCTTTTATTTTCCATATTTTCTCAATTTTCTAAAATACTGGACGATTTTCTCAAAATTCCCCAATCTATGTCCATGTACTGTCCATGTTTTAAACCTTGGACGATTTTCCAAATACTTCATTTTCCATTTATTTCTTCATATTTCATCAAACCCTGGACAATTTTCCAAATTTCCTTTAATTTCCTTCAAAACTCCAGGTGATTTCCCATCTTTCCTTTCTTCTGGATCTCGAATTTCCTGCTTTATTTTTATCCTGCCTGCATTTTTCTCAAAATTCCTGTATTTTTCTCAAATCTTATTCCAATTTCCATGTCTTCCAGTCCGATGGCATCCAGTCAGCTTGATTCAGTCTTCCCTGACGGTCACATCTCCTACGAGGTGCGACAACGTCTTCCCGAACATCGAGTCCTCAGCACCGGATCCTTCTTTCCCCGGTGGTATTATTCATGGTTCAAGAACTTCTCTCGTATGTTTCCGGACCATCTGGACAAGTGTGGATTGGAACTGGCGTCCGTAGTGGGAAAGCAGACAGTCAACGACAACTTGATCCATGCACTAGCAGAGCGGTGGAATCCGAGCACTTCTACCTTCTGGTTCCCGTGGGGCGAGATGACAATGCTGATGGATGAATTTTCAGAGATCATGGGATTGCCCGAGCCAGCCGGTCAGCCTGGAGATCCATTGGAGAAACAGTTTCTGATTAATGTTAAGGGTCTGGACCCTAAGGATGCCTTAGCCCGCATGACAGGACGCAAGTCTTGGCCTCTGATTGAAGAAGATGGAAATGAATATGTGGATCTGCTCGAAATCTACAGACAGCATGGGACATTTGTGGAAGTCAGTTCGTTGTCTAGGACAGCTCGAGAGAGAATTCAGCATGCGATGGTTCTGTGCACGGTGGGATTGGCTGTCTTTCCCGACGGACGAAATTACATGGATATCAGAATAGTTCAGCTTCTAAGGAGATGGGGAAGTCGACAGACCAGCCGCCTCTCAATAACCATGGCCGCACTCGCCTTTCTATACCGAGGGTTGACTCGTTTCGCACTCAGAGAGTCGATCCTAGTCGAAGGATGCACCTATGCCTTGCAGTCTTGGTTCCTCTGGCATGTGCCAGTCCGAGCCAGTTCCTTCAGATACAATGGTGAGAAGCTCCTTCCAGTTGCACGATACCGGTTCTTGATCGACAACCTTCAGGAGGAAGAGGTCGTATGGGATTACTTTGATCGTCAGGAATCACCTCCCAGATACACTTATGCTTATGGCAAGCGATTCAGGCTACTTGGCTCCTTCTTCTGCGCATACTACCATCCAGAGCGGTGTGTCAGGCAGTTCTCTCAGAGGCAGAAGCGCGTAGAGATTCGTCCACTAGCCGGGGTTCTGCCAGAATTCGATCTCGCATCAGATCAGTGGTCCGGAGCATACCATTCTGCCAGACATGGCTGGGATTCCTTTGTCAGTCTTACTATTTTTCCTGGTCCTCGTGTATCTTCTGATTATCTAGAGTGGTGGAAAATTGTTTGTCCCCCTCCCCTCTGTCAAGTGTATTATTGATAAAATCATATTTTTCCTCTCAATAAAAATTCCTTTATTTTATATTGGTTTGACGACCTCGCCTAGGTAACAAGGCATATTTTCAGTTGTTTATCTTGCAAAGAATAGCAACGCAATTGTCGTAATCCCAGCGACGACTCAATCCCTAGTAATGGGATATTATTTCAATTGTCTACCAAAATTCTCAACAAATATTTTCCTCCAAACCAAATTTCTTTCAGAAGCCTAACCATCAGTTCTGCCCTGCAGAGAGCATCAGTAATATCCAAGAGAACATTTGCGATACCCGATGGTTGATACAAGATCCAGAAAGAAAGCCGCATCAGTTGAAGGCGTCGCGTACTCAGTAGCTTCAGAAGAAGAGATGGACTCACCTCGATCAATCCAGAGTCACGGTCAGCAGGCCGATGATGGCATCGATCCCCAAATGTACGCCATGTTCAAAAAGATGATGACCAAGATGCTGGCAGAGCAAGCTGAGGCCAGTACTGAGCAAATTCAGACCAAACAGAAAGAAAAGGGTCATGCAACCAAGAATGTGAAGACCAATAAAAAGCAGAATTGTTATGAGGAAATGTCTGATGAGTCAGAATCAGCAGATGATACTGACAAAGAGTATGAAAATAAGCAAGAATTCAAAAGGTCGACTCAGGGGCAGGGATCGGCCTACAAATCCAAGAATCAGTCTGTTGACGACCCTACGCAGTCACAACTGAAAGATGTGGTGAAGATGGTTAAAGATCTTCAAGCGCATGACAAGGGTAAAAGAGTCTTTACAAGTGAAGACTTCTATGATGGACTGGATGGGGATGATGATCTTGATAATCTCCCCAAGAAATTTATCAAGTTTGATGGTTCGGGTGACCCAAAAGCACATCTCACCCTATTCTTCGCAGAATGTTCCAGGTTCAAGAGGAACAATCGTGCCTTATTTCTCTGCTTCCCTCGCAGTTTGGAAGGTGTCGCAGCAAAGTGGTACTCAAAGCACATTAATCCGATAGAACTGAAAGAATTCGACAAAGTGGTCAATTTATTTATTGAGCGCTTTCTATTCAATGCTGAAGCACTCCCGACTCTCAGTCATCTCTGCAGTCTGAGGCAGAAGGAAAACGAGAAGGCCAGGGATTTCATTCATAGATGGAGATCCGCTTGCAATAAGATGTGCGAGCCAATAGCAGAAAGACACGCACTATCTTTGATCCTGAGCAACTTCTCGCAACCCCTGAGGGGACTAATTTCTACATCTCCATCGAAGAGCTTCATAGAATTAACAGAACGAGCCGAATGGCTCGAGTTGAGTATGGAGAACGGGTCTTATAAAGGTTTATGTTTACAAAGAATAACTGTCAACAAGAATCAAAGAAGAAAGCCCATTTTACCTACTCTGCCAATAACAGTAAGAATCAAAACAAAGGAAATGGAAAAAATCATAGTTATGCTTCAGGAGGGTCAAATCCCAACAAAAGTGATCAGAAAGGCAAGTCGATTATTCAATATGATAAGCAACCACAGCAAACCCTCGAACAAGGATCAAGACCACAAGAAAAGCCAAAGCGGGAAGGATGGAGTTATAACCGCAAGTTTACTCCTCTAGACCAGTCCCTCGAGACAGTATTAGAATATATGCTCGGCAGTGATATGATTAAGCTTCCAAGGGTAGCTGACCCGCCAGTGGTTATGGGAAAAATGAAGGACAGATTCTGCAAGTTCCACCGAACTGTGGGACATGATACCGAGAACTATTTCGTTCTCAAAAACATCATACAAGATTATATTGACAAAAATCTGTTAGTAGAAGGGGCTGAAGATGAGAAAATGGAGATTCTAAAACAGCCTTTCTTGCAGCACTCAACAACAATGATATCTGATCATCCCTTTCAGCCACAAGATCATATCCGACCATGCCCTAGCAGTGATATCAATGTGCAGCATCAGGTATTAGTATTGCATAAGGCCCAGTCCAGTTCTCAAAAGATGGACCTCGTTTCAGCATTCAGTAAGCTGAAAGTTTCGATAGAACCCGCTAGAATATCTCCAGAGGTAGCCAAAAGAATGCCATGGTTACCCAAGAACCTTGTCAAATCTACTTCGGAAAAAGGGAGAAAACCAGAAGAAAAGGTCGACACGGTGCAAAGACCAATCACTGCCCTCTCTAATATCCCTATCCTTGAGTTGGCACGTGCCTCTCCTAAGCATCAGCAAGTTCTGGACGATTTACTGCGAAAGATCAAAGTCAAGCCAGACACCACACCTGAAGACATGGCTCAGATCGTTAATCAGGCCATGACCAATGCTCCCATAACCTTCTCAGATGAGGATCTGCCAAAACCTCACGCATTTCATAACAATGCCTTGTACATTGTGGTGCGAACCCGGGGAATGACTGTACCCCACGTGCTTGTAGATGGAGGCAGTAGCCTCAACATTTGTCCTGAAATGACTGCCAAGGCTCTGGGTATAAAAGAAGAAGAGTATACACCGGATCCGATCACCATTTATGGGTTTGATAATCATGGACAGACAGCAAAGGGAAAGATCTTCTTGGAAATATTTATCAACTACTTTGTTCATACAGTGCTTTTCCATGTCGTCAACGTGCCACCAACGTATAATCTTCTACTGGGAAGAACATGGATTCATAATGCCAACGCCATGCCATCCACTCTGCATCAGTGCATCAAGTGGTCTAAAGGTGGCATGATAACTACTGTTTTGGGGGAAGATCCTGAAGAGAGGCTACCTCAGCCTATGATCCCTAGGCCAACTTATACTGCTGATATCCCTAGCATTAGGGAAAGTGAAGAAATTGTTCTCAGTGAAAGCCTTGAAATGCTAAAGTTAGGAGCAACATCAGAGACAAATCACACAGCAGCGATGGTCCAATGGCAAGGACCACATTTCTTTAAGATTGGGGGTCGTCTCGATTACAGTACTTTCAAGGACCATCCTCTTTTCCCGCAGTTTGTTAGGACCAAGAAAGGATTTGACCTGTTACTGAAGCATGGTTATCAGCCTTTCAAAGGATTGGGCAAGAACGGAGATGGCCGGCTAGAGCCAGTGATCCCTGATCAGCATCCGCGCAGAGCAGGACTAGGATTCACAGGCAAAAGATCCCACAAAAATACTGTCTTCATTAAAGGGATCCATTAAAAATTTTCTACCATCTGTCTTTTCTATTCCATTCATTTGATTTTTGCAGTTTGTAGGGACAATGTCCCATTTCAGTTCATTTTAAGTGTCCTTATTTCATTTCAAGTCTTCAATAAAGTTATCAAGTTTCTCGTCTATCTGGATGTCATCTTTCTCTTATTCCTCTGCAATTTGTCTTCAAAATTCATTTGTTCTTATTTTTTTTTATTTCCATGCAATTTATGTCATAGTAAAGGAGCTTTCTCTAAAAGCTATTCCTTTTCAAAATTTCAGAATGTCTTCTCAACCGATAAAAAGGTTAGTCATTAATCCTTCAATCCTATCGAAACCGGCAAAGATATATCGGGTTCGAGCAAGAACAGGGGACAGTAAGGTCACAAAGCAGTCAAAAGAAATGGCAGAATTCGATTCGTTGCTTCCAGAGTTGCCAGAATTTGCAGCGATTCAGAAACAAGATGAACCATCGACCCTAGTCCAGGATCCGACTGAGGACATCAATATTGGTTCAGAAGATAGTCCGAAAATTCTCAAGATCGGCACCAGCCTAAGTACAGATGAGAAGGAAAGGCTCATTGACTTTCTCAAGCAGCACCAAGAAGTATTCGCATGGACTTATGAAGATATGCCCGGTTTAGATCCTAAATTGGTGGAACATCGACTCGTTCTGAAGCCTGATGCGAAACCTATTAAACAGAAGTTAAGGAAAATGGATCCTCGAATCGAGCAACAGGTCAAGGAAGGACTTGAGGACTTGCTTAAAGCAGGATTCATTCGAGCAATAGATTATCCGGACTGGTTGGCGAATATCGTTGCAGTTCCCAAGAAAAATGGCAAAGTGCGAATTTGTATCGACTTTCGCGATCTCAATAAAGCTACTCCGAAGGATGACTATCCCCTCCCAAATATTGACCTCCTAGTTGATAGCACGGCTGGGCATGCCATGTTTTCCTTCATGGACGGATACTCCGGATATAATCAGATCAAGTTAGCCGCTCGTGACCAATCCAAAACATCCTTCACTACGCCATGGGGCACTTTCTGTTATACGGTCATGCCATTTGGGCTCAAAAATGCTGGGGCAACCTATCAGCGTGCAATGGCCGCCATTTTCCATGATCAGATGCACAAGACCATGGATGCATACGTTGATGACATCTTGGTCAAATCCAAGGAGGAAGGAGACCATATCGATGCCTTAAGTCAAGTCTTCAAGCGGCTTATTCTTTATAAGCTAAGACTCAACCCTCAGAAGTGTGTCTTCGGAGTTGAATCAGGCAAATTGCTAGGCTTCCTGGTCAGCAAAAAGGGGATAGAAATGGATCCCGCCAAAGCAAAGGCCATCATTGACATGCCACCTCCAACTACTCTTAAGGAATTGCGTAGTCTTCAGGGACGTATGCAATCAATTCGGAGATTCATATCCAACTTTGCCATGAGATGTGAACCTTTCAATCATCTACTCAGAAAAGGAGTGAAATTTGAATGGGGACCAGAGTGTCAGCAATCGTTTGAGCGTATCAAGAAATATCTTCTTAATCCGCCCGTTCTAAAGCCACCAGAATTGGGAAAGCCTCTCTTGCTATACGTTTCAGTTAACCAAGCCGCTTGTGGCGGATTCTTGGCACAATATGAAGAAGGCAGTTTGGTTGAACATGCCATTTACTATGTAAGCAAGACTTTCATTGACTACGAGAAGAAATATTCTCAAATAGAGAAGACATGCCTAGCACTGGTATGGATGTGTCAGAAGCTGAGACATTACTTGTTAGCATCAGAAGTCAAGATTCTCTCAAAACTTAATCCTCTCAAGTATATTCTCGAACAACCATTTCTTAGTGGACGGATTGCTAAGTGGCAAGTCCTGTTAATGCAGTATGATCTGGGGTATGTTTCTCAGCAATCTATCAAAGGTCAAGCAATTGCAGACCAATTGGCAGATTTTCCTTTAGCAGAAGATGTTAGAATCGAGGATAGCTTTCCCGATGAGCGGATCTGTAATGTTCAACAATCCCCAGTTTGGAATCTGTTTTTCGACGGATCCAAGAACATGGCCGGCATAGGAGTCGGAATCTTGCTGATCACACCAGAGAAAGAGATGATCTCCTTTTCTCTGAAACTGGATTTTCAGTGTACCCATAATATGGCCGAGTATGAAGCTTTAATACAAGGTATGAGAATTTTGCAAGACTTCAATGTTCAGAGGGTACATGCTTTCGGCGATTCATTGCTCGTCGTCAGCCAAGTCAAAGCTGAATGGCAGGTAAAAGATCAGAAGCTGCTCCCTTACCAAAAGATCGTTTTATCCCTTATCAACAATTTCGATGAATTTCAGCTTTTCCATATCAAAAGAGAGTTTAATCAAATAGCTGATGGTTTGGCCAGCCTGGGCTCCATTATGTCTTTCAGAAATGGAGAATCCTGTCGCTCCTTTGAAATCGGTAGACTTGACCAACCTGCCTTCGTTCCGGTAATGCAAGTCAACCAGGCGGAACAGAAAAAGAAGCCTTGGTATCAAGATATCAAAAACTTTATTGAAACTGGTGAGCTTCCACCAGAACTATCAAAGAATGAGCAAAAAGCAATTCAGCATATGTCCGCCCGCTATTTTATCCTTGCCAATGTTCTTTATCGTCGTGGGTTCAGTTCTGAGTATTCCTGGTGCTTAGACGAAGAAGAAGCTAAAGAAATCATACGAGAAGCGCATGAAGGTATTTGCGGTGGTCATGTCGGCTACCAAACCCTTGTTAAACAAATCATTCGGGCAGGATACTATTGGAGAACCATGCAGCAAGACTGCTATCGTTTTGTGAAGAAGTGCGTTCAGTGTCAGATACACGCACCTTCCATTCATGCGCCAGCCACGTACTTGCAATCAGTCGTGTCTCCATGGCCATTTTCTATGTGGGCCTTCGACGTCGTAGGACCCATCTCTCCTTCAGCTTCTAATGGTCATAAATATTTCCTTGCCGCAACAGAGTATTTCACCAAATGGGTTGAAGTCGTCACTCTGCGTACGGTGGAGGGTCGACATGTAGTCTCGTTCATTCATAAGAACATTCTTTGTCGTTTCGGTATACCGCACGACATCGTGTCAGATAATGATACTCATTTCAAGAATGAGAGAATGAAGATCTTTTGTTCAAAATTCAGAATTCATCATCATTTTTCAACTCCTTATTATCCACAAGGAAATGGTCAGGCAGAAGCAACCAACAAAAGTTTGATCCGCATCTTGGAAAGAACCGTTGAGACAGGTCGTGATTGGCACGAGAAAATTCATGATGCACTTTGGGCATATCGAACTACCATTCGAACCCCAACCAATGCGACTCCTTCAGAACTTGTTTATGGGACTGAGGTGGTGTTACCTCTTCATGTTCAGAAACCCGCCCTTAAGTTCGCATCTCTTTTAGAGCTACCACTCGATCAGTATCAGCAACAGAGATTGGTACAGTTAGATTTACTCGATGAAAAAAGACTCAAAGCAGCAGAACACGCTCAGTCGTATCGTTAGAGGATAGCAAGGCAATATGCCAAGTCAGTCATCGAAAGGAGATTCCAAGTTAATGACTTGGTCCTTAGATCAACGGCTCATCTCAAGCATCGTCCACGTGGCAAATGGTCACCAAACTGGGAAGGTCCCTACGTGGTGAAAGAAGCGTTGCCCCGTAATTCATATCGTCTGATTAATGCAGACGGGGTAGAACTATCCGACCCCATTAATGCTCGACATCTGAAGAAATTCTATACCTAGAAAATCTCTATTCTATCTTTTGTATTCTTCAAAAATTCTCCTCAATAAATGATCAATTATTCTTTGGTCAAAATACCCCTCTTCCCCAGAATATACTGGGGCATTCTTGGTAAAGTTGCCTTTTATCCAAAACAATTTGTGTGCAGGCAGGATCTAATAAATCTCTCATTTTGCATGCATGTGCACTCAGTTGCATCCATTTACATTTGCACGCATTCATCTGCATCAATTTGCATTGGATTTCCCATTCAGGATAAGGGATAAATCCTGAGACCCCGGCAAGTCGTCCAAGTCATCGCCAATTGATGACCCTTCAAAACCCAGTGCTCGTACTGGTAATCTTTAAAACCCAGTGCTCGTACTGGTAATCTTCAAAACCCAGTGCTCGTACTGGTAATCTTTAAAACCCAGTGCTCGTACTGGTAATCTTTAAAACCCAGTGCTCGTACTGGTAATCTTTAAAACCCAGTGCTCGTACTGGTAATCTTTTAAAAACCCAGTGCTCGTACTGGTAATCTTTAAAACTCAGTGCTCGTACTGGTAATCTTTAAAACCCAGTGCTCGTACTGGTAATCTTTTAAAAACCCAGTGCTCGTACTGGTAATCTTTTAAAAACCCAGTGCTCGTACTGATAACCTTTTAAAATCCAGTGCTCGTACTGGTAACCTTTTAAAGTCCAGTGCTCGTACTGATATTCTTTAAAAATCCAGTGCTCGTACTGGTAGTCTTTTAAAATTCAGTGCTCGTACTGATAACTTTTTAAAATCCAGTGCTCGTACTGGTAGCCTTTTAAAGTCCAGTGCTCGTACTGGTATCCTTTAAAAAATCCAGTGCTCGTACTGGTAATCTTTTAAAATACAATGCTCGTATTGGTACTTTGCAAAAGTTCGGTCTTCATACTGGTCGCAACATAACTCTCACATTGAGGTTCAGGCTCAATCTTTAGACCTGCGAACCAAACAATCTGTATCAGACTCTTGGGTCGTTCCATTCTGTTAATCTGACATTCGGGTTGCCGATTTTGTCAAGACCTCTAGTCATTCGTGTTATCAAGCAGTTCTTTGAGTTATCAAAAGCTATCAAAATCAATCGCCAAGTATCTCTCTTGCGAGGGACCCTTTTTCCAAAGAGAGTTCGAGGGAGCTCATTTCTTTTCGCATGTCTTTATTGTTCGTTCGTTGAACCCCTTTTTCTAGGGAGAGTTTGAAGGGACTCGTGATTCACGAACAGTTTGCAAAATAATCTTTATTGTCACACAAGGAACCCTTTTTCTAGGGAGAGTTTCGAAGGAAGCTCGTCCTCCTTGTAACCCTAAATGTCTTTTGTTAGGCCACCCCCGTCGTCGAGGACCCTTTTTCCAGGGAGAGTGTGATGGACTCGTTCCTCTATGATATCCTTTCAATCTCTGTTAGCGGCCCCCTTTCCATAAGAGAAGCCTAGAAATAGGGAGTTTTGACGAAAACTCTATTTCTCTTCGAAAGTTCGTTTTGCAAACACCTCCTCTTCAGGGAAGAGAGGAGTATCTTTTGTTACCTGTTCAGGTAAGGGTCAAGCCTGAGTCTCTCCTTTGGGGAAAGGAGAGGAGAATCTAGCCACGGATGTGTCATATAGACCTCAAATGATTTCCTTCACCAAGGATTCCAAGAATATTTTGCCAATTTGCCATAAAAAAAAAAAAGTTGTTGATTCCAAAATCTTTATCGCATAAAATTGTACCTCAGAATACCTTCAGTATTACTTCCGAAGTGACAAAGCTTTTGCGAAAAAGGATTCAAAATTCAAAATCTTTCTATTGGCCAACCAAAAGGATGAAGAATAAATCCGCAACATGGCCAGCAAAGAAAATTCAATGTTGTTGCAAAGCCAGAAGTGATTGATATTGATCACAGTCAATGACATTTTTAAAGATCATTCTTGGAAAATAAGCAGTCGAAATATCCTGGGTGATACAGAAAAATCCACTCAATCTCCATGTCCCCTCAATCACCTAAGCTGCAATTAAATATCTGCAAAAGGGATCTCTCAACTGTCGTCAAGATGAAGGCGAATTAGACGAGTCGACCCCCGGGGCCAAAAAAGATTTGGATCATCTCCAAGATGACGGAGTTTGTGACGGATCCTTTCAGGGAAAGTCCAGATCACCGTCGAGATGAAGGCGAGTGTGATGGACCTCCCGACAATCCCTAAAAGGTATTTAATTTCTGTTATCATCAAGAGATTCCTAACCAATGAGCCAATAACCGTCAATATAATCCCTGAGAGAAAAGAAGGATCGAAACATCTCTGAGATGAAGGAGTTTGTGACGTACCCTTCCAAAAAAATAAAGAGAGAAAAAGCTAGGACATCTCCAAAATGAAGGATGATGTAATTCCCGAAAAATCCAAGAGAGCTCCAATTCTGTCAAAAAAGAGTGCAGAAAGATCATCATGAGAAAAGAATCCCAGGATATCAGACTGCCGAATCTATCAAGAATCTTCTTTAATTTTGTGAAATTCTTTTATCAATATCCTTTCGCTAATAGCTCTCGCAATATCAAGAATACATTCTTTTCCGTCCATATCAATGAAATTGATAGCCTCCTTGAAGGAAAGTCAATTGCAAGTAATTTGAATTCGAATCTTGATTCTACGGAGTTAAGCCCAGTCGGAGGTAATACTTCAGGTAGAAAAGAGGGAATATTTTTCATATATATATGTGCTTATCATTCTTGAATTAACTACATTTTTTTGTCTTATTGGCAATCTTTTTAAGTTATCCTGACATGAAGTGAGAACTTGATGTTTATTTTGATGTATCCAGGCGTTGTTGTTATCCCTTTTAGGATCGAATGATGGGAGTTGTCCAAAGATCCTTCCCTTCTTGTTTTGATCTGAGTGCCTGGGCTCTCAGATTCGCACACTTCCCTGTGCTCCCCACTGTCCCACCATAGACAGTTCCCGTTCAGGTTAAGGGTTAAACCTGAATTTTTCGCAAAAGGTCATCTGTCTTAAAAGCCATTCAGTCTTAGCAATGAGACGTCCAAGATCAATCCATTTTCAAGCTTTAGGGAACCCCCTTTCTTCCTTTTGCAAACCCCTCTCGGATTTATTATGCAGAATTCGAAGGTCCCATCATGGTTTCTTCATTTGAGGATTCTGTATATCGTCCCCTTTCAGGTTAAGGGTTAAGCCTGAGCCTCGTTTTTCCACAAGGTATCGTCCCCTTTCAGGTCAAGGGGTTAAACCTGAGCCTCATTTTGATGAGGTATTTCATTTATCGTCCCCTTTCAGGTTAAGGGTTAAGCCTGAGCTTCGTTCCATACGAGGTATTTCCTGTCCCATCCAGGTTAAGGGCAAAACCTGAATCTCACTTCTTTTCGAAGTAAAATTTTCTCCTTATTCTTCATTTCATATCTATCATCATCCTTTGAACTAATACCCAGTCAGATTCATCTAACTGGGGCATTTTTATAGTCCAAATTTGGTATGTTTTCTTTGCCACTAAGCTCGGCTTTCAACCGGCTTAGCAGCAAAGAGGGGCATCTGTAAACACACCAAATTTTTACCTTCATCCAGTGTTTGTCCATTTCATAAGTCATCACAGATCATTGCATGTCATTGCACGCATTCTGCATAGCATTGTATGACATTGCATCTCATTTTCGAGATCCAGCACTCCTATTTCAAAACATTCAATCCAGATTTGAATTTTAAAGCTTTATTTCAAAATCAATTTCAAAACATGGGTTTTTATTCAATACTCTCTCATTTTCCAACCCCAGGACTTTGTATTTCGAAATATTTTCTCAGAAAACAATCTGGATTCCTTTCAAATTCAAACTTTAATCGATTTCAATTCACAAATGAGACCCATTTAGATGGTGTCGCTTCTGAATGCCTCTATTCATCAAATTTCTCAAATTTTTGAAAGTTTCAGTTCGATCAGGACTCTGTCTCAGAGTCCTAATCCGGTCAGAAGTCTGGTTTTTAAGTCTGTTTTACTTCCATTCTCAATCTTTTTCGTTCGTTTTCGAAATTTAGGTCATTTCACAGAGTCCAGTTAGTTCAGGACTCTATTTTAGAGTTCGGTCGAGTTGGGAGTCTAACCCTGACTGTGTTTTCTGACTTATTTCATCATTTCTTGATAAAATCTTTTGAAAATTCTTTCATTTGGCTTTTAAAATCTAAAATCTCAGAGTCCTAAGAGTTCAGGACTCTAACCCGGAGTTCCAGTTCGCTTGAGACCCTATTTTCAAAGATCTTGAATTTCAAATACTGATTTTAACCCCTTTTCAAAGCCATTTTCAGTGTTTATTTCAAAAATGTTCAAAATTCGATGTGGGCCCACTCAGTTGGCACCATATTCAGAGGAATTCTAACTCAGTTAGGACCTTATGCCATTTCAAAAATCCTAATTTTAAGTTTACTTTTGAAAATCTTTTGAAAATCTTTTGAAAACTCCTTCAATTTCAAGTTTTAAAATCGCTTTTTGAAAAACTCAAGTAGGGCCCACTCGGGGTGGCGCCATATTCGAGTAAGTCAGGGCTAGACTAGGGTTAGTTGATGTCTTGGTTAGTGTTAGAGGTTTAGAAGAGTCAAAACCATTTTGAAAAACTCATTTTTGAAAGTTAGTTTTTAAAACTAGTGTTTTTAAAGGTTTTTAAAAGTGTTTTAAAAACCCAATGTGAGAGAATGCCAAGTGGCACCACATTTGGGGGATTCTTAGGTTTAGCTAGGGGTTAATTAGGAACTATTTAGGATAATTTATACTAGGGGTAGTTAGGTAACTCCACCCCAAAATCGCCCCCCCTTTAGAGTCCAAAATTTTCAAAATTGTCAATTTTTAAACCTATTTTTTTTATTATAAATAGAGGCATAAGGGGGGTCGATTTTCCCATCTCTCTCTTATTGGATTCTTGGAGCTTCTCTCTCCTCTCCAGCCCTTCCTCCATTGCTGCAACTCCAAGGTATGAACTTCTTCACTTTTCTTATTTTATTTAATGCTTTTTAATGCTTTAAACCTAGATTTAGGCTTGGACACCCCTCATTATGGAAGATCAACCATGGTTTCACCTCAAGAACCATCAAGAACCAGCAAGAACAATCCAAGAAGGTGATCTAACCCTGTTTTGGATAATTTACAGAGATTTTAATCCATTAGAATTGATTTTAACATGATTCTTTGCATTATTAACCAATAAAATATATGATTTACCCTTTTTAATGGGTTAAATCTATGTTTTAAAGGTGATATCAAATTCCAGCCATTGATTCCCTGTTTTTAATTTATTTTTATGGTTTATTCATGTTTGTTTTACGTTCTATAGCATAGAAATAAGTTTTATTTACTGTTTTATGGTATATTTTATTTATTTACATTAGTTAATGCATGGTTTTTCAAGTTTCTTAAATTTCTGTGTGTTCTAGGTTTAGAACAGTAAAGATGATGTTATTTCGGATTGAAGCACTCATTGTTTATTTCTGATTTTTTTATATGTGATGCATGCATGAGTTATTGAGTTACTGTAGAAAAATAAGAGGTTTTGGATCTCGGGAACCCTGTCAAAAAAATCAGACATCAAATCGGGTTTTTAAAGCTTTAAAATCGTGGTTAAAATCAAGAAGGTAACTTGCTGGGATGATATTTCTCTCATCTTATATTCGATTTTAGATCTGTAAAGTGCTATGGATTCACATTGAGTAGATCTGTCTTCTGTGAATGTTTCAGATTTTTTGATCACTGTTTAGTATTTTTACCTATTTAGAGAATCTGTTTTTAAATTTAAAACTCGTTAGGGTTTACCAAAACCCTAATCAGACTTGTGTTAGTCATAAATCCTAAACCACAGATCCGATTTTAGATCTGTAAAAAGTGAGTATTATTATTTTTCTGTCTACTGTTTACCACTAAAATTTCAGAGATTTTTGTTTAGAATTGCTATTTATGTCTGTATTTTCAATCTGGAATAGCTGTTTTAATCCCTGTTAAGAGTGATATATTTTAGCTCAGATTGCCGGAAGGGTTTCTCCCTAACCGGAGATGATTTTTCCAATCTGTAAATTGGGAAATCTCTGTTTTTATTTCTAGTTAGTCTCTGTAAAATTTCATAAATTTCCATAGAGATTTGACCCCTGGTTCAGGTCTTGGACTGAGACTGGTTGGTGAATTAGGTCAAAAATAGCATATTTTTAGGGTTTAATGCAAATTTCGGATTAATTTAATGTCAAAAAATTATTTTTATAATTCCAATTCGATATTAGGGTTATAAAAAGTGCAGGTACCAATTTTCATGGATTTTGGAATCCATTTGATGGCTGAATTGAGCAATCTGCAAAACTGGGTTCCTGAAAGATCCAAAAACACTGCTAAAATCACAATTTTTGTGATATTGTTGGATTTTCGTGCATAGGCATATATTTTTAGGGTTTAATCATGTTCATAATCATATTAGGATGCTTTAGGTTTAATTTTGTGCTCATTTGATTTCATTTAGTGCATAAAACCTAAATTTTTACCAAAATCTCTTTCTAAAAACCCTGATTTCAAGGCCATAGTCTTGCTATCGGGGGCAATTTGGTCATTTGACCTAAATTTCGAAATCCCTAACCCTAATTTTCATATTTTTAAGCATGTCACATCATATTTAGCTTAGTTTATTATATTCAAATTTCAAAACTTGCATTTTATCAAAATATCTTTCTAAAAACCCTAATTTCAAGGCCATAGTCTTGTTATTAGGGGTATTTTGGTCATTTGGACCCCAATTTCGAAATTTCATATTTTATCTTCCTTATTTATTCAATTTTATTTCATACTTTATCATTTTGATTTAAGGGAATCAAGGAAAAGGCTTATATCTGGCAAAATCCAATAATTTCCTGATATTGTTGGATAAATCTAGAAAAGCCAACATATTTTCATTAACCAAGTTTTCTAGTTTTGCAGGTACATTGAAGACTTTATTTTCCATGTATTTAAATTTCAATAGTGATGTAATTTGTAATTAAACTTTGGAATAAGAATTTATATTTCCTGCTTAGCTTAGGTTGCATTGCATATAGCTTATTTTTATAATTTTAATATGTGATGGATGATGATTCATGCATATTTTTGCAAATTCACCATGCTCTACACAAATGGCACATGCACTAGCTTCTATGAAGTTTATAAACTTGGTGAAATTTGTATTTATGGCCATAGTCAGAATACGAATGATACTTAGATTTATGATCTCCACATTAGCCACATTCAGCCTACACTCTTAGGCTAACTTCAAAATGCACTGTATTTCTCTAAAATACAAAAAGTATTTCTCAATTCCTTAAATCCATATTCATTCATTTCATGCATTTGCCAATTCCAATCTCAATTCAAAGAAGTTCATTTTCTCAAAATCTCCTAAGTCTTATAGCAAAATCGATTTTCCCAAAGACATTGAATTTCAAAGGATATTTCAAGTATTTCCCAAGTTCCAAATTCAAATTTTCTAAGTTAGAATTTCAATTTCCAAGTTTGAATTCAGAGAAACCAAGTCTCTCAGAATCGATTTTCACCAAATGTCAAGGATTCCTCAAAATCGATTTTTATTTCTTTCAGAAGTATATTTGAAATCCCAATTCACGATTTTCCAAGATTTACATTTTATATTTCAATCATTCAAAGCAAACATCATGTTTTCAAATGTGCATTTTTCTGAAAATTCATAGCACATGCCTGATTCTATGTGCATTTAGAAATTAGAATATGATTTAGACAAGTTGAATAGAGTAGAGCATAAGATTGATCCTTGGTTCAATTACCCCTGTTAAAGGTGGCATGAACGGTTGAACCTCGTACCGACAGGCGAGTCCCATTCTACGGAATTTTCCCGCATTTTAAAAACGGAGGCGAGTTATTTTCAAAAACAATTTCAAAGGTCAGTTTGATTTGCAAAAGTTAAAAATTTTGCGATGATAACACCAGTGCATCCCCTTGGGGTGCATCAGTGTTTTTCGTAAAAAAGAAAGATGGATCTCTTAGGTTGTGTATTAACTACCGGATCCTCAACCAAGCAACAATTAAGAACAAATACCCGTTACCCAGGATCGAAGACCTTTTCGATCAGTTGCAGAGAGCAACGATTTTCTTGAAGATTGACCTTAGGTCAAGTTATCATCAGCTTCGTATTAGAGAAGAAGATATTGCGAAAATAGCTTTCTGAATGAGGTATGGCTTGTACGAGTTCGTGGTGATGCCTTTTGGCCTCACTAATACACCAGCAGCATTCATGGATTTGATGAACTAGATTTTTTGTTCATTTGTGGATACGTTTGTGATCGTGTTTATTGACGACATCTTGATCTACTCAGAGAGTCCTGAGCAGCATCAAGAACATTTGTGTATCATTTTGAGTATACTTCGTGAGCATCGGTTGTTTGCCAAGTTCTCCAAGTGTGAGTTTTGGCTTGAGCAAGTTATGTTTCTGGGTCACGTGATATCCAAGGATGGAGTGTTAGTTGATTAAGCGAAGGTTGAAGTAGTTTTAGGCTGGAAACAACCTCAGAATGTTTCAGAGATTCACAGTTTTCTCGGGTTGGCGAGATATTACCGACGATTCATCCAGGACTTTTCGAGGATTGCCTTATCGTTGACAAAGCTTTTGCGTAAGGGCATCAAGTTTGAGTGGAATAGCGCTTGTGAGGACAGTTTCCAGATCTTGAAGTCAAAGCTAACAACCTCGTCGGTGTTAGCTTTACCTTTAGGCAGAGGTGGTTTTATGGTGTACATGGACGCCTCTGGTACAAGATTGGGCTGCGTGCTAATGCATCACGGCAGGGTAATTGCTTATGCTTCAAGACAGTTGAAGACTCATGAGAGGAATTACCTGACACACGATTTGGAATTCACAGCAGTTGTGTTTGCTTTGAAATCTTGGCGATATTATGTGTATGGGGAATCGTTCAAGGTCTTTTCAGACCACAAGAGTCTCAAGTACCTGTTCTCTCAGAAGGAGTTGAACATGAGACAATGGCGTTGGCTCGAGTTTATCAAGGATTATGACTTTACGTTGTCTTACCACCCTGGTAAGGCGAACGTAGTGGCAGATTCACTTAGTCGCAAGTCAAGTGGTGTTCTGGCTAGTCTCGTGTGGAGCTAGAAACTAATTGAAGATTTCATAGTTTGGAAGCCTTTTTCTGTTAGTGGTGGATCGATCAGACTGTCTGGTCTGACCATTCGATCAGAGTTTTTGCCTAGAATCGTGGAGGCTCAGAAGCTTGACGACCAATATGGTAAGTTTCTAGCCCTGGCAAGACAGCAAGATACGTTCTTTAGTGTGTCAGATGATGTCGGTATTTGTATGAGAGATCGACTTTGGGTTCCGAGCGACCCTAAGCTGAAAAAAAAAATCCTTATGAAGCTCACATGTCGAGATATACGATTCATCCAGGTGGAATGAAGATGTTTAAGGATTTGCAACAGAGATATTGGTGGAACGGTATGAAGCGCGAGATAGCAGCGTATATTGCGAGATGCTTGACTTGTCAGCAGGTCAAGATGGAGCACCAGTGTCCTGGTGGTTTCATGCAGAATATCGAGATTCCTCAGTGGAAGTAGGAAGATGTTACGATAGATTTCGTGGTAGGTTTGCCACAGACAAGACGTAAGCATGATGTGATTTGGGTAGTCATGGACAGACTCACCAAGTCTGTCCATTTCTTACCTATCAGAATCAGTCAATCTCTTGAGAGCTTAGCTGACCTGTATGTCAGAGAGATCGCACAATTACATGGTGTGCCGAGATCAATTATTTCTGACCATGATCCCCGGTTCACATCGCGATTGTGGGGTCAGTTGCAGTCTACTTTGGGTACGAAGTTGAAGTTCAGTACGACTTTTCACCCTCAGATGGATGGACAATCCGAGCAGACTATTCAAACGCTAGAAGATATGTTGCGAGCCTGTATGCTTGATTGAAATGGTGAATGGGATTCACACATGTGTTTGGTTGAATTTGCGTACAATAACAGTTATCACGCTAGTATCGGGATGGCTCCGTACGAAGCATTGTATGGGAGACCTTGTCGATCACCGTCTTATTGAGACGATATCAGCGACAGATCCAGAGAATTGTCGATTGTTCTTCAGCACTACACTCAGCAAGTGCAGAAGATCTGAGAACGTTTGAAGGCAACACAAGATAGACAGAAAAGTTATGCCGATAAGAGATGACGTGAGCTATCATTCGAGGTTGGTGACATGGTTTTTGTCAGAGTTTCACCGACCAAGAGTGTGTTCTGTTTCGGTAAGAAAGGGAAGTTCAGTCCTAGATATGTTGGACCGTTCGAGATTTTGGCAAGGATCGGTGAAGTGGCATATTGTCTCGAGCTACCTCAACAGTATGCCCATATTCACAATGTTTTTCATGTGTCGATGCTAAGGAAATACATTTCTGACCCATCGCACATCATTTGTTACAAAGACGTGGAAGTTCAGGAAGATTTGACATTGACGAAATGGCCTATTGAGATTGTTGATCGACGAGATCAAGTTTAACGTACCAAGACTATTCTTCTAGTTAAAGTACGTTGGCAGCACCATGGCATCGAAGAATGCACATGGTAACCAAAAGCGAGCATGAGAGAGAAATATTCGGATCTTTTTGTAACCTAGTTTGGGGTGATTTCGCGAACGAAATCCTTTTCAATGAGGGGAGGATGTAAGGTCCACGATAATTTCAAGGTAATTTTATGCGAAGTATTGTTGTTAATAGAAATTTCTTGTTTAAATTGCGAGCTTTTTATGTTTGTACCTTTGTAGAGTACGAAGTTGAAAATCGCGTAAGTTTAATGTAAATAGCAATTGAGGGAAATCTGTGCCGAATTAACCTCTGAATTTTTTAGGGCAAGTTTATAATACGTATATTTGAGTTGTCCCCAAAATTGAGGCCCAAATGATGGAAAAACCCTGTCAGTGCATGTGATTTATGGGAGATCGCTTAGTGATTTAGCGAGGGGCCAAACGAGAGTCATTTCGTATGTAGAGGAGATTTTTCTCTTGATTAGGCTTTGAAATGCTAATTACATTAAAAATATAAAATAAAAATAAATATACATGATGAAGAATATTTAAAATTCATTTAATAAAAAGAATTGTAAAAGGTTTCTTTTTTTTAAGTTGGTCAAGGGTCGACCAAGCCTATGGTTTACCACTTAGGACCTACTTAGGACGACCTTGGCCATGAGACCAGCTGGTCACGTTGACCAGCTGGGAGGGTGGCAGCTTTGTAATATATGAAGGACGGAATTCAAGGGAGGGCCACCATTGGCCCTACCCAAATCAAAAAAAGAAAAAGAAAAAGGAAATGCTATGGATGTGAAGGAGGAGGGGTTGACCTTTTCTTTCTTGGAGGATGCATGGGAGCACCATGATGACGTTGGAAGAGCCTTTTCCCTTGGGATTCAAGAGAATCCCAATGACACTTCCCAAGGGGAAGGTCATAATGAGGATTGAACCCACCTCATTGGGTGCATGGGGCGGCAGCCCCATGGCACCCTTGTAAAATTTTAAAGCCCTTTCAAATCCCATTTTTCTAGTGGGAGAGCTGGGCGGCTGTGGGAAGTCGTGACCCATTCCCAACCCTCCATCATAGTAGGTGAATCTCCACCGTCCATCTCACCTACCCACCTTTAAGACCCCTTTGGGAAAAATGAGAGCTCCAAAAGGGGCGATTTTCCCTTTGGACTCTCTCTCTCTTTCTCTCTCTTCTCTCACACTCTCCAACCGTGGGGTGTGGTTCGGCCTTTGTTGGAGGAAGACCCTGCAGCCGTGACCTCCATTCTTCTTCCGGACTTGCGAGGTGAAGGTTCAATACGAGTGCCTTGTGATATATATATTTTGTTTTTTTTTTCAAGTGAACCATGAAACCGTGGAGTTAAGGCATCCATGTATGCATGCTCCACCGGTGGATTTAGTAGCGTTAGCCTTCTTTCAATGTTGTATTTCCATTCGGTAAATGTTCCTTTTTACTCTAGATGCATGAAGGTGTGCCCAATGAATGGGTCGTTACCTTGTGCATCTCATTGTTTAGTTCAGTTCCTACAAACGTTTTCTTTGTATTCGTTTTGCTGCACTTAGGTTGTGAGTTGTTGTTATGGGAAATGTCTTACCTTAGTACTCATTGGAAAGCACTATTGTTTTTCGTTCTCTTCTTGTTTTTCTTCCCTTTTTATTTTTTTCTTCTGGAATTTTTTTTTCGTTACCTGTTTGTTCTCAGTTGTTGATTGGGATAGGTCTGCCCTTGTGCATGCTTGACCTCTGCTGGGTACACCCTAGACCAAGCTGGGCTCATCCAGGTGCACCCAGACCTTCGGCGCTCCCTCATGGCGCGGGTCTGGTTGCTGGTTGCAACCAGCAACCACCTTAGCAGGTGGTTTCAGTGTGTTGGGTTCAGATCCAGTCCCAAGAAATTTAGGACTGGCACAGCCTCTCTTAACGCCATGACCAGGGCCACGGGGTGGCCTGGGTCCCGTCTGGGAGATGGGCGCTCGACCCATCTGTTTTTGCTGGGCGCGTCGGGTCACCGAGAGTCAAGGGCACCCGAGTTGGCCAAGCCCTTTGGGAGTCTGGTCTGGACTTTTGGTTCAGACCAAAACCATTGTTATGACCCTTTTGATTAGGTCCCAGGGGCCAGACCTGAGTCATAGCATGGTTGGCCCAGCCTTGACCTCAAGGCAGCCGCCTGGGTGCGGGCTGCTCCAGAAATATCTTCTCTTGGAGCCCCGTTGTACCTCCTTGGGGACTAGTCTGAATCGTGGGTTCAGACCTTACCTCCCAGTACACGGCGTGGTCTGGTCCAAAGAACCAGACCTATGACAGATTTTTTCCCCCATTTTACCTTGGCACTGTGACACCTCCTTGGGGTTAGCAGCCTTGGTAGCCCATTTCGGGTTCACCCGATTTACCCAAGAGCCTGATCTGAATCGTGGGTTCAAACCAAGACTCTTGACAGTCTTAGTGGTCTCGACCGGAGGACCAGACCCGCATACTCCTAGCCCCTTTTCACAGCATGACCACAATAGGCTACCGGGTGCCAATTACACCCTTGTCCCTTGCAGTTTTGGTGCCCCATTAGCTTGTTGTCACCATCGGTGACCACTTGACCCTAGTCCAGGCCCTCGAGTATGGTCGAACAACAGTCTGAGTCTGGTCTAAATGACCAAACACGAATTCCCCTTTTTGACCCGCATCTTTTTACAAAGCGATTAGGATTTTGTGTAGGTGTGGGTCGCGGTTGTGAATGGTCGGCTTACATACACAGAGGGATGCATATACATGTGTAATATGTAAATATGTATATATATATATATATATATATATAGTGTGTGTGTGTTGGATGAAGCAGGTCGATTACCTATGGGAAACTAGCCAGACACATGGCACCTTCGTGCTTTGTCCAAGCGTTCCCGCGATAACCTTTATGCACCAGTGTGAGTTCGAGTCACATAGGTGTTTTACCTTGTGACCATCGAGTTGGATGGCCAAAATTGATTTTGAATTTGTAGTGAATCTCGTATTTTTCCTTGATTCCAGTTCCAACAGTTCAATATGTGTAAACAAGTGAGCACTGTTGCAAACCCCACGTATATAAAGCCCTACATTTGTTATAAGTTGCTGACAATGTGTCATACCTTTTAATCGGGTCCGCAGGCACGACACCCAAACCGTGGAAATGCTAATATTATTCCCATAAGTTGAGAATATCCTAGATTCCACTCTTGACACGTAAGAGTGTCAAACTACGTAACTTAGAAAGGTGAAGTATTGTTACTGGGAAACTTATGATAATTGTTTCAGCATGATAGTACTAATAATAATGCTTACAAAATATTTTTGAATCTCAAATCTCCTGAAATTGTGGAAATGTACACTCACACGCACATTATCATATGATAGCATTATGTTTCTCAGTTATGCATGCCTCTGTTCCTTATAGTATGTGATTAACCATAGATCTTGTGGTTCTTAGTTCACACTTTGCACGTAGCACATCTTGACACTCTTACCGCTTTATGCATACCTCATGTGGTACATTGTGAGTCTCGTGCTTGAGGCAGTGATGCGTGCATGAAATGCACCTTATTCATGTAATGGAAAGAATGGCACAGGGTATGTGAAACAGATTTTTGTGTAGTGTTGACTCAGTTAGAGTCTTTGGGCGATGGCCCTTCATTTTATAAGTATGCTCATGGATGAATGTACCCTAGTAATGAACAAAATAAAATGGTGTTATGATCTGTTTCATGAGCGATGTGCTCTTGTTAGCCGTGTGAGGCTAAGCACGTGGATGGGCAGGCTAAGTCCTCGTTTGCGTACCTCGCAGGGATCACGAGGCACAAATCCCTCGAAAGGAGGTATGACTGAATTGTGAGCCTAAGAAAGATAAACCCTGCTTCGCCCCATTCACAGACGGTTCACCTTGGAGAGGGTGGATGGTACAACCCTGAGTGACTTGTCATTACTACGACACTTGTTTTGACAGGAGTTGTAGCGTCCTTTGACCTCCAGTCACTCGGAGTTAGGGAGGTTGAGGTGATCTTTCAAGATACCTCACTACTACAGTAGTACGAATTACAATCCTTACCTATGCGAGAGTTTCTCTCAGTTGTGACTGCTCGCATAAGGTTTACTCGGTCTATAGCATCCCCGGTTACCACATTAGAAAATTGAATAATAGACGCCGGGTGCATGACTCAAAGAATGTGAGGTTCCTTTGCATACCTGAAGAAGTAACAAGAAGAACTTAAAGACTAACCAATCACAGCTGACATACTGTAGTTGTTACTTTACTTGCTCTGTTGTTCAGTTCTTGTTACGTTCCCTTACTACTCTTAGTTACTTGTTCAGCAGTTGCTTTAGTTCAGTTACCTGTTTCATATGGTTAGCACTCATCACATATGCACTTACCTGACACAAACACATATACTTGTTATTTCGTGTTATTGCTTCTTGTTTTTCCTTATAGGAATGAGATGTATATTGTTATTGTTTCTTCACCACCTTGCAAGAGGACTGACCCCGTTTTATGGGGATGCATGTGATGAATAGGTACAGCAGCGATGCGACGACACATGGTGGAGGCTTGGGGACCCACACTTAGCTGTAGATTCTGCTCCTGTTGGTTTTGGGTTTTAAGGGGATGCTTTTATTATATTTTGACAGACTTGTAGTACTTTGTCTCATTTTGTAAATTTTGAAATTGATGGGTTGTATGCCCCGTTAAACTGGAGATTTGTACTTGTTTTGTATGATATATGTATACTTTACTTACTTGTGGCCCGTTCAGGCTTGCGACCTTGTTACCCTTTTCCCCCTTTGCTTTTCGCTGTTTTCGTAAAACCATTTCAAAAAAAAAAAATCCCAGAACTTTTCAAGGTTTTTCCAAGGTCGGGGTTTGGGGCGCCACAGTGTTGATCATTTTTCAAAATCAACCATCGTGTTGATCATTTTTCAAAGCCAACCCTCATGTTAATCATTTTTCAGAATCAACCCTTTTGTTGATCATTTTTTCAAAATCAACCCTTGTGTTGATCATTTTTCAAAATCAACCCTCATGTTGATTATTCTTCAAAATCAACCCTCGTGTTGATCCTTTTCCAAAACCAACTCTCGTGTTGATCATTCTTCAAAATAAACCCTCGTGTTGATCATTTTTTTAAAATCAACCCTCGCGTTGATCTTCTTCTTCCAAAACTGGTTTTTGAACCGATCTTTTCAAATCAACCCTCGTGTTGATCATTTTCAAAACCACTCTTAGGTTGATCATCCTTTCAAAATCAATCTTTGGGTTGATCCTCTCCTCAAGAATGAATTTTTACTGGTTTTTTAAACTGAACATTCTCATCTTACTTCAAAGATCCATATGCAGGCATGATCAAGCAAAATCTTTTCGTCAACAATTCTTCATCAATTTCCAATAATTTTCATCAATCTCCTTTTATTTTCTCCCTCAGGTTAAGGGATAAATCTGAATCATTTTCCATGATTTCCTCAAAATTCTCCTAAATTTTTATAAACTCCCCTTCAGGTTAAGGGATAAACCTGAGCCTCCCCATTCAGGATAAGAGGATAATCCTGAAAGAAGGCTACATACAGTTAACTATGATGGTCTATTGAATTCAAAATCTTCATCAATCTTCATCAAATTTTTATCAAATTTTCATTAATTTTCCTCAATTCTTATCAATTTCTATCAATCTTTCATCAACTGCTACCCATTTTTCATCAATTCTCCTCAGTTTTTATTTCCCCTTCAGGTTAAGGGATAAACCTGAGCTTCCCATTCAGGATAAGGGATAATCTTGAGACCATTCATAGAAGTAACACGATTCTCTATAATGGTTCAATCTCTTGCTTAATGCCAAATTTTTACAAACAGACCTCTGGGTCGACCAATCATTTTCCAGACTTCAGGTTAAAATTTTATCATGTCAGTCATTTTTCAGCTTTTGGGTTACAACTTTATCGATGTCAATCATTTTCAAACCTTTGGGTTACAATCTTACCATTGTTAGTCATTTTCCAACCTTCGGGTTACAACTTTATCAATGTCAATCATTTTCAAACCATCAAATTTAACCTTTCAAACAAAATCCTGCTTTCGAGCTGGTTGGTCAATCAAATCTTGCTTTCGAGCTGGTCGAACAAACAAAATCCTACTTTCGAACTGGTCGAACAAACAAAATCCTGCTTTCAAGCTGGTCGGTCAACCAAATCCTGCTTTCGAGCTGGTTGGTCAATCAAATCTTGCTTTCGAGCTGGTTGGTCAATCAAATCTTGCTTTCGAGCTGGTCGAACAAACAAAATCCTGCTTTTGAGCTGGTTGAATAAACAAAATCCTGCTTTTGAGCTGGTCGGTCAACCAAATCCTGCTTTCGAGCTGGTCGAACAAACAAAATCCTGCTTTCGAGCTGGTCGAACAAACAAAATCCTGCTTTCGAGCTGGTCGAACAATCAAAATCCTGCTTTCGAGCTGGTCGGTCAACCAAATCCTGCTTTCGAGCTGGTCGAACAAATAAAATCCTGCTTTCGAGCTGGTCGAACAATCAAAATCCTACTTTCAAGCTGGTCAAACAATCAAATCCTTCTTTCGAGCTGGTCGAACAAACAAAATCCTACTTTTGAGCTGGTCGAACAATCAAAATCTTGCTTTCAAGTTGGTCGAACAATAAAATCTTGCTTTCGAGCTGGTCGAACAAACAAAGTTCTACTTTTGAGCTGGTCGAACAATCAAATCTTGCTTTCGAGCTGGTCGAACAAACAAAATCCTACTTTCGAGCTGGTCGAATAATCAAAATCCTGCTTTCGAGTTGGTCGAATAATCAAAATCTTGCTTTTGAGTTGGTCGAGCAAACAAATCCTACTTTCGAGCTGGTCGAACAAACAAAATCATGCTTTCGAGCTGGTCGATCAATCAAATCATGCTTTCAAGCTGATTCATCAAATCAAAATTTTGCTTTCAAATTGGTCAAACAATCAAATCCTGCTTTTGAGTTGGTCGAATAAACAAAATCTTGCTTTCAAGCTGGTCAAACAAACAAAATCTTGTTTTTGAGCTGGTCTAACAATCAAAATCCTGCTTTCAAGCTGGTCGAACAAACAAAATCCTGCTTTCGAGCTGGTCTAACAATCAAAATCCTACTTTCGAGCTGGTCGAACAATCAAAATCCTGCTTTTGAGCTGGTCGAGCAAACAAATCATGCTTTGGAGCTGGTCGAACAAACAAAATCCTGCTTTTGAGTTGGTCAGTCAATCAAATCATGCTTTCAAGCTGGTCCATCAAATCAAAATCCTGCTTTCAAGCTGGTCGGTCAATCAAATCTTGCTTTCGAGCTGGTAGAACAAACAAAATCATGCTTTTGAGTTGATCGAACAAACAAAATCCTGCTTTTAAGTTGGTCGAACAAACAAAATCTTGCTTTCAAGCTGGTCGATCAATCAAATCCTGCTTTTGAGCTGGTCCATCAAATCAAATCTCGCTTTTGAGCTGGTCGGTCAATCAAATTCTGCTTTCGAGTTGGTCCATCAAAACAAAATCCTGCTTTTGAGTTGGTCCATCAAAACAAAATCCTACTTTCGAGCTGTTCGATCAAAACAAATCCTGCTTTCGAGTTGGTCCATTAAAATGAAATCCAGTGTTTTCACTGGTCGAAATTTTCAAAATCCAGTTTTACTGGTCGGTATTCCCAAAATCTAACTTTCAACCCAAGGTCATATAAAAATTGATATTGAGTAATTATTTCACAAAGGATTCTCGAACACTTTGACAATTTGCTAAAAACGTTTGTTGATTATAATATTTTATTGCACAAAAGAATCACCTCATATTATCTCTAGTATTCTTTCCTAAAAGGTGAAGCTTGCTGAGAAAAAGAGCAAAATTCAAACCTTTTCCCTGTTGATCAACCAAAAGGATAAGAGAAATATCCTTGGTATGATACGCGAAAAAATATTAAATGATGTTGAAAAGCCAGAAGCGAAATGATATTAATCATGGCTATGGTGAATTTTTAAAGATGATTCTTCTGGCAAGAAAGCAGTAGAAATATCTTAAGCAATAAAAAAAGATCCACTTAATTTCCCAATAAAGCGAGTATAATTGATTATCTGCAAAAGGGATCTCTCAACTATCGTCAAGTTGAAGATGGATATGCGAGTTAGACCCCCGAGGATAAAGAAGATTCGGATCACCTCCAAGTTGAAGGGGTGTGTAACGTATCCTTCCAAAGAAAATGCAGATCATCGTCAAGATGAAGGCCGATGTGATGAACCTCCCAAAAAACCCTAAAAGATATTTGATTCATACTATCAAAAGATTTCAATCAAAAGAGACAACATTATCAAATTCTAATTTATGAGGCTAAAGAAAACCCTGATCACCTCCAAGTTGAAGGAGTGTGTGAAGTGTTCTTCTATGAAAAATCAGAACATCTTCAAGTTGAAGGATGATGCAATGAAATTCCTGTCAAACCCCAATAAAAGAATTCATTTTATGTCTCACAAGGTGTAAAAGGCATATCTCTGATATCAAAATTGCCAAAAATTGCAAAGAATTATCTTTTCTCATGCAAAATTCTTTTATCAATATCTTTTCACTACTTGCTTTTATGAGATTGAGAATATTTTCTTTTCTTTTCATATCAAGGAAATTGATAGCTTCCTTGAAGAAAATCAACAACATTAAAATTTAAATTTGACTCTTAAATTCATGGAGTTAACCTCGTTGGAGGAAATACTCTAGGTAAAAGAGGAAATATCTTTCGCATATACGTGCACATTTTCAAACATTTGAATCAACTACAATTTTATCTTATTGGCAAAATTTTCTGGCTATTCAAAAATGCAATAAATACTCAATGTTTATTTTGATGTAACCTAGCATGGTTTACAAAAAGAGTTGCCTCGTTCTGACGAGGTATTTCTTCTAGTCCCATCATTGTTTTCCTCAACCTAACGAGGAATCCATGCTTTTTATATCTATTCAGGTAAGGATTGTACCTGAGCCTCGTCTCACGAGGTATTTTTCAAAAATGTTCCATCATGGTTTTCATGTATTTCTTCCCCATTCAGGTAAGGGTTAAACCTAAATTTCACTTTGATATTGTCATCCCATCCAGGTTAAGGGCTAAACCTGAGTCTTTTCAAAAAGCTCATTTTGTCTCAGCCATGAGACTTCTTCAGAATCTCCCTTTGTCACAATTTTGGGATCTTCATTTAAAAGTCCCATCACGATTTTCTCATTTCCTGTTATCCAATTATCTCATTTTTGAGGATTTCGTCATTCCCAAAGTCATTCAGGATAAGGTGCTAAACCTAAGAATCTTCTTTTACAAAACAATTCTTCCACACCCAGTTCATATTTTCTAACTGAGGCATTTTTAAAATTTGATGTTTTTCTTTGCCACTAAGCTCGGCTTTTAACCGGCTTAGCAGCAAAGAGGGGCATCTGTGAACACCCCAAATTTTTCAAAAATTCAAAAATTTCCTTTTTGCCCTTAGCTCTCATCTTCTGAATAATTGGGTCAACTTTTGATCAACTTTTAATCATTTCTCGGATTCATTTGGAGATCCAAAATCCAATTTTATCTTTGGTGCTTGATTCAATCTCGGATCCAGATCTGATATCTGAATCTAATTCTGAGTCCAGATCTTTTGCTTTTCAAAAATAAAAAAAATCAATTCTCCATATTGGTTCAGATATTTTTATCTAGATCCAATCTAAATTCAAGATCCAAACTCAAGTTTTTCCCAAAAATATCGAATCCAGATCCGTTTTTGAAATTCAACTTCTAAAATTGATTTTGTTATTTCAGAAAATTCTTTTTCAAAAAAATCCTCAAATTTTAAAAGAAAAATATTTTATAAAACCTCATATGGATCCTCTCCGTCATGTTTTTAGTGTTTTCTTTCAAAACATAAAAAGAAATTTCGGAAAGTGGTTCTACCCACCTTTTTGAAAACTTTTGTTTAAAAAGACCACCTTTTTAAAATTTCTTGAAAATCGAGGGACTCATGCTGAAAACTCTTCAACGACTTCTTGTTATAAAAGAAGCCACAGGGGAGTCGATGAAGGCAACGCTCTTCACCCCTCCATTTGCCTCTAATCCATTTTCCTCTCTCGCATCTTCCATTTGTCTCCTTCTCCCGCTCCACTTTATCTCTTCTTCTTCATCTTTTGATTTGAAGGCCTTGATACCCAGTGTCTGCCACCTTCCTCTAGAGCTCCAGCAATCCGGTAAGAATCCTCTTCCTCTTCTCCCTTTTGAGTTCTGTTTTCCTATTCTTGCCCCATTAACGCACCCACAATAGTATCAATTTGCATATAGCAAATATCAATATAATATGTTGTGCAATATCAACGGAATATCTATATTACAACATTTGTTTTCCCTCCTTCGTAATTTGTTTATGAATTTCTTTGATTTTTTTTTTGTGTGTATTTCACATAGTTTGCAATTCATTTTCTGCACTTGTATGGTTCACTTTATGTTTTAGTTTTATCTCACCCACATTCTCTGTGATGGATTCGGATGAGCCTGTTTTCATTGTAGCTGAATCGTTGTATCTCACCTGCGAATTTCATGTTTCAGCATCATCTCTTTCATTAATATCCCCTGATTTGCATAACCTTTCATTTGGTTTTGTTTAGTTTTCAATCTTTTCATTTCATTGTATATGATTCTCCGCATTCATCATAGCATTTGCTCACTCTGATTTACATCCCCCACATTTTGATCTGTTGCATTCCATGCATACTGGCATTAGATTTAGCAATTATCTCTATAACAATTGGTGCTCTATCATTTTCTGCATTATTGCTTTGTTAGCTTCATCTTCTTCATAGCATCCCATTTCATTAATATCAAATTCTTGAACTCTGTTTCAGTTCATTGGTTTTGATTCTGCATCATACCACTCATGTTGATTCAACATTTTTTTCCTTATGTTATGTCTTTATTTTTTTGAGCATCGGATTTCATCATCTCTCTCTCTCTCTCTCTCATGTGTGTGTGTGTTGTGTGTGCTTGAAGAATTGCAGATCAATCAGTTAAAGGAGAAGCAGATTCATGATTTCTGCGTTGAGAAATCAGTGGGATTCAAAGACGAAGGTGCGCGGTATCTGTCTTTTCTGACGATCATCTTGTTATTCTAAGTATAGAGTTGGGATTCTAGATTTTTGCTTTTGTTATCTTTTTGAGTTAGGAGCTCTCCTAATCTTGTTTTCAGATCCTTAGAATTTTTTTCAGAAGAAACAATGATTTCTTCTTCTTCCTCTTCTTTTTTTTTTGCTTTTATGCTTAAAATCTTATCTCAATGATTGATTTTGTGAAATTATGACAATCTTGTGTCCTTGATGCCTCTTGCTTCACTCTTAAGGTTTTTGATGGCGAACGTCATTGGTTGTTTGTGTGAATACTAGAACTGTTGCTTTTATTTTCACTATCAGTTGATGATTTCATTACGCATTCGATACAACGTTAGTTTGGGGAGTGCTTTCTGCCTTGTTTTAGGGATACGAACCTTAGAATTAGTTTTCTTTTTAACAAAAAAATTTGGAATTCATCATGGATCAATTGTACCCTTTACTGATATATTTTTAGTATTTTGTCATCAATTTGTTGTAAACAAAATGTTTCTTCTCTTTTATTTTGATGGTTGTTTTGTGACAAGAACGTGATCTCAGACGCGATGTGTAAGATCCTAATTCTCCTTTATTTTGAATATAAAAAAAATGCCCTTGACGGTGTAAACACCCCAAATTTTCCTCATCCATTCTCAAACAATCCTTCTCGTGCAGTGCCAACCCTGTTAGATTAGTGTAGGAGTCAAACCCCGAGTCAGTTTCAGAAAATCACCATTTTACCAACTTTCATTAGGAAAATTACCATTTTACCCGTAGGTCATCCCGGACCCCAGTCAGTCAGAGTCAACCGAGCTCATTGGTCAGTTCAGGACAGTTAAAATATCAGTCATCTCAAGCTCATCTGAGCTCACAATGAACATACCATTTTCATTTATGACCATTCCTGCCAAAATGGGATCATTTCTTCAGAAATGAGCTCATTTCTCACTCGAATCCAAGCCAATTGTCTCTGAGTTAGTCATTCACAGTCAGTCATGTTTCCCTGAGTCTAACCTGAGCTCACCAGAAGTTCAAGTGCTCCCGTTTCAGTTCAAAGCCATTTCCAAGTGTCTAGGAGCCCATTTTAGTCCATTTTAGCTCTTTCAGCTGAAATTGAGCTGAGTTCAGTCAATTGAGCTAGTGTTCAAGCTTTGATTTTAGTTCATATCAGTATTACTGACCTTTGTTCTAGCTCAAACTCAACTCAGGTTCGTAATTCACTTCACTCCAGTGACCATTCCGTACCATTTCTTTAAAAATGGCAGCTTTTCTTGAAAATTCAGTCGGAAAGGTCAGTTGAGTCAGTATCATTGTCAACTCATTGGAGTTCTGAAACTCTAAAGCCCAGCTCAATCTAGCTCATCTCAGTTCAATCCAGCTCGAACCCTAATTTCCAGTGTCATTCTAACTCAGTAGTGTCCAGATACCATTTCTTCAACCATTTGCAAATTTTATCAGTTTTAATGCTTTTTAAACTGGTACAAGTGTTAATCAGGGTTTAAAATCCAAAATTCTTCATTCAGGGTCTGCATTTCGCATGTCATTTCTCATCATTTCATATCATTTTCAGCATTTCATAACATTTCAGCACATTTCATTTCATTTTCGAAGTCCAGAACTCCAGTTTTATAAATTTAAATCCAGATCGAGTTTTAAAAGCTTTCAGAAATCAATTTCAAACCCCAGGTTTCCAAAATTGACATTTTTACCCCCGGGAGTCTAAATTTGGAAATATTTTCTCAAGAAAAATAATCTGGATTTATTTCAAACACAAATTTTTGAATTCTACACGGGATTTGCTTCGCAACGGGGTATTGAACTTTAAAATCCGAGCTCATTTCAAAAACTGCCAAAAATAGCTCGTTTTGTCTGGAAATAAATTTGGAAGTATTTTCTCGAGAAAAAAAATCTGGATTTCTCTCAAAATTAAAATTTTCAATTCTATATTGGATTTGCTTCGCAACGAGGTATTGAACTTCAAAATTCGAGCTCGTTTCAAAAACTTCCAAAAATAGCTCGTTTCGTTTGGAAACTTTCTAAAAAGACTATTTTACCCCTCTAATCGTCAAAATGAATTTCAAAATCAAAATTTGGACCCGCTCTGAGATGGCCCATCCATTTGCATTCTCTTGTTTTAATTTATAAGAAAAGAAAAAAATATATTTTTTTCTTTATTTTTTGTTGTTTGTTTTATTTTATTTTATTTATTTATTTTATTATTATTTTATTCTTCCTAAGGTGGGACCCACAAGGTGGTCACCCAAACCTCCAGCCCCCTCTCCTTTCCTTCCTTTACTTTTTCTTTTTCCCTTTCTTCTTCCTTTCTTTCTTTTTCTTTTTCTTCTTTCTTTCTTTTTTCTTTCCTTCTTCCCTTTCTTTCCCTCTTGCCTAGCCATTCAAGTAAACTTCTTTGAGCTTTCTTTTCATTAAACCTAGAAAGACCTAAGTATGGAATCAATTAAGCCCTAAGTCAAAAAGATAAAACAGGTTTTGCCATACGGCTGCCCCCATCTTCTAACCTCACACCTCTCATATCTCTCTCTCTCTCTCCCTTGAACTCTCTCTTTCATTGCAGCAACACAACTCCACACCCAGCACTTGTACCACAGCACCACACAAGACACCAGCCACTTTCCAGCTCCTTCCTGCAGCCCTTCTTCAGCCACCACGAGGAAACAATTTAGCCATCTCTAGCCAACAGCCACCAGTTGGCACCACCTCTTCTAAGTGCACTTCGCAGCAGCCAACCTTCAATAGTTGCAGCAGCTGCCGCTCCTTCCATGCCCAGCAGTTCAACCTCTCCTTCACCAGCCACACCATCTTCAAGCTCCAGCCGGCATCCTTTTCGCAGCTGCAGCAACAGGTTCAGCCACCTCCTTGGAAGCTTATCCCTTCCATCGATGCAGCAAGTATTCCTTCAACCATATCCAAGTGCAAATCCCAGGTAAAGACCTTCCTCATGTTTTTATTTTGAATATGGCTTGTGAATCCAGTGTAAAACTAGATTCGCATGTCTTGGAAATCCTGTTCTTTAATTATCATGATGTGAGATTTTCAATTCCCCATGAGAATGCTATGAAAGAGGGGCGATCCATCTGGCAAGTGGATCGGATCTCCTCACATCAAAAGCTAACATCAAGACAATATCATATCTTCCTGGGTATTTCTTTTCTTTTCATTAATTTCATGTAGGTTGCACGTTTTAATGTCATATTTTGGTTCATTGCATGATTTAAGTAGTTGCTCTAGTTATGTAGCGTAGGTTTTACTAGTTTTTGTCTAAAAAAAATTTATGCTTTGATTTTATGCGCAGTCCAGTTATGATTCTGTGTCTAATTTTTCTTTTATAAATCCTAAAATTTTTTATGATAGTTCTATTATCTTGTCTCTGACATCTCTTCAAAAACCCGAAACCATTTGGGTTCTGGAACTCTATCAAACAAATCAAATCCCAAATTGAGATTTTGTATTTCTGGAACTTCCAATTTCTGCTTTAGCAGAAAAGAACCTCCGGCACCACCCTCGTGGGAGATTCCGATTTTCCTCCAAAAATCACAGTAGATTCATGATTAAATCTACTAATGATCTAAAAATTTTTAGGTTTTTCCAGTTAGTTTTGCTTTCTGTAAAAAATCGGATTTCTCAGACCTTTCGGAAAATCTCGATTTTCCTTTGTCAGGGTATAGACAGACCCTAATGCATCAAGTTCATTCAATCCATAGCCCGTATGCAAAACCTTTCAACACAAAAGTTGTTTCTAACATGTTTTCCTGTCAGTTCTCAAAATTTAGGGATTTTTGGAACTGTTTCAGTATTTTTTTCCGATTTTTTTTTTCTGTCTCACAGATTTCAATATCCCAAAATTCCAGAGATTTAGGTCTCTGATAACAGTGTGCCCTTTTCCAAACTGTAACCCAAATCCAAATAGTATAAAAATACAAAATTTTTAGCTGTTTCAGTAATATTTTCCCAAAATTTCAACCTTTTTCCCATCTGTTTACATTTTTTCCAACATTTTCTACCGAAACCTATCTGTTTCCCCTAAATCCTAGTCACCGGATTCCGATCCGACTTGCTGGAGTGGCACTGCTCCGACCATAGGTCAAAATAAAAAACTGTAAAAGTAAAAAATCCTTGACTTACTGTTCTCTGTCACCCCATAAAATTTGGGAAATTTTTATAGAAGTTTGATATCCTAAATCCCCTTTAGAATCAACATTTTAGGCAAAAATCACAAAAGTTAGGGTTTTTACTTAAATTTCCATATTTAAAAATACAAAAAAATTAGATTTTCGAGCTCCATTATGTTTTTAGGGATATGTTAGGTGTCCATGCCAAATTTGGCTTAATTCCAAGTTCATTTGCTCCATGTGTTAGTTTATCTTTAAGTTCAGAAGCGAAAATCAGGTTAAATTTGATATTTTATGATATTTTCATCATTTTAAGGTTTTTATCATGTACATGAGCATATAAAATTATATTAGGGTTAATTTTAATGTCATTTTCATTTCACATTTTTCATTTTTGCAAAATTTATTTCAGAAAACCCTGGTTTTAAAGCCATAGTCTTGTTATCGGGGGTATTTTGGTCATTTTGACCTAAATTTCGAAATTTCAATTTCTAATTCTCCAAAATTTCATTCATATCATCATATTTTATCATAATATGTTTGATTTATTTCATTTGATTTTCAAAATTCCAAAATTTACAAAAATTCTTTCAAAAAACCCTGATTTCAACGTCATCAGGGGTATTTTGGTCATTTTGTCCCCAATTTCGAATTTTCAAGTTTATTTTCTAAATTTATTCATTATTTATCATGTTTATATCAAAGGGGGTATGATTTTGGGTTTATATCTGAATAATATCCAATAATTTCCCATATTTTTGGATAAATTCAGAAAAACCTACATTTCTGTGCTAACCTTGTTTTCTAGTTTTGCAGGAATATTCAAGAAGAAGATTTAGCTTTTATTTCTTTTATTTTAATTCAATGTAAAAATCAATGTAATATTTGAAATAAGAGTTACTTTTCTGCTTAGAATAGGGTTGCATTGCATATAGTTTAAAATCTGCAAAATTCCAATATCTGATGTATGATCCATGTGCATTTATTTCAAATCCACTATGGTTTACACGAATGGCACGTGCACAAGCTTTTATGGAGTTTATAAACTTGGTGGGATTCGTATTTATGGCCATAGTCAGAATATGAAGAAAACCAAGATTTATGATCTTTATATCAGCCACATTCAGCCTATACTCTTAGGCTAACTTCAAAATGCACTGCATTTCTCAAAGTTTTAAAAGGATTTCCCAATTCCTCAATGAAATTCCCTTTTCAAATTCATATTCATTCATTCATATCATTCAAATTGCATTATTTTCAAATTCATTTTCCAATTTCAATTTCAGAAAAATCAATTTTCTAAAGGATTTACCAAGTCTTTCTCAGGATTGGATTTTCCCAAAATTCTAAATTTTCAAATGAGATTTCAAAGTATTTCCCAAGTTCAAATCAAGATTTTCCTATGTTTTAACATTCTCAAATTTCAAAATCCCAAGTTTTCAGAAATCCATTTTCTCAGAATTCTCGTTTTCCTGAGAATTCATTTTCCCTTTCAGAAATCCCTTTTCCAATGAACTTCATGATTTTCTCAGAATTTTCAAATCCATTTCCTCAGAAAAGCAATTCCAAATTTCAAAATCAATTTTCTAAAGTTCAAATTTTCCTGAGAAATCACTTTCCAATGCAAATTTCTGATTTCCAATGAAATTCAATGATTTTCTCAAGAATTCAATTTTCAAGTACTTTTCCAATCAATTTTCAAGCATATTTCAATTTTCCAAAGCAAACATCATATTTTCTCAAACTTGCATTATTTTCAAAATTTCATAGCACAAGCTTGATTCTTTGTGTATTCTAGGAAAAATAGAGCATAATTTAGCTATTTGAGTCGAGTTAAAGCACATAATTGGTCCTTGGTTCAATTACCCCTGGTAAAGGCGTCATGAACGGTTGGACCTCGTACCGACAGACGAATCCCATTCCACGGAATTTTCCCGCAAATTTTCAAAACGGAGGCGAGTTAATTTTCAAAAACCATTTTCAAAACTTTGGTCGAGTTTGACTCGCAAAATTAGTTTCTCTCTCGCAAGGGAGGGGAAAAAATTTTGCGATGATAACAGGTTTGGCGACCGTGATGGGACTTGTCTTCGCCTGATCAATTATATGCTTTAACTTAGCTCAATTATCAAAATTATGTTCTATGGAATGTCAGCTTTAATTTCTGATATCATGTGAACCTAGGAGCCTAGACTTGAACCCAACTGACATGGATTGCATGTAGACTAGGCATGGTTTGGTAGGACCATATTGAGGAGAATTATTCATGCTCACATAGACTTAGGTCTGAAATACAACACTCCTCAATCTAGGACTGGTATGAAAACAATGTTTGCTTCTTCAAAAGTTTTCAAAATTCTATCTCTTTAGGACTTAGAGCCCTCTGTTTGCCTGCATGTGATCATATTTCAAAAACCACCCCACCTATGTCTACCCGGTCTTCATGTTGCTGGGCTCTCTTTCAGAACCATAGTTCGGGACAGAGCCTCACAATTGGGCCACTTATTTGGGCTAACGCCCCCCTGCCACGTACCAAGGGCCATAGTCCAACGTATATCGGCATACGCTCAAGGATGTTGGGAAAACACAAGCCTAGACCCAGAGATGAGTTTTATGCCACGTACATCGAGCCTCGACTCGAGTATATCGGCATAGCATGATTGGACATAGTTGATCTGAGCCTAGAGTCAGGATTAGGGTCCTAAAGCTCTTTCAAAATCAATGCATTTAGAGTTGGCTTCTTAGGGATTGCTATATGTGCATAATTGTTTGTAATTGAATGTATGATATTCATTTTCGCCTTATTTTCTCATATTTTTCCAAAATACCAAACAATTTTCCAAAATACCTCATTTTTCATCTTTTATGAAATATCTCTTTTTTCTCAAAAACCCTGGACGATTTTTTCAAATTATCCACCTTTTCTTCAAAACTCCAGGTTATTTTCCATTCTTTCGTTCCTCTGGACTTCGAATTTCTAGCTTTTTATCCTGCTTGCAATTTTCAGAATTCTTGTATTTTTCCAATGTCTAAATTCTAATTTTCCTATCTTTCAGTCCAATGGCATCCAGTCAGCTCGACTCCGTTTTTCCTGAGGATCACATCTCCTACGAGGTGCGACAAAGTCTTCCTGAGCATCGAGCTCTCATCACCGGACCCTTCTTCCCCCGGTGGTACTATGTCTGGTTCAAAAACTTCTCTCGTATGTTTCTGGACCACTTGAGCGATTGCGGGTTGGAACTAGCATCTGCAGTGGGAAAGTTGACAGTCAACGTCAATCTGATCCATGCGCTAGCAGAACGATAGAATCCGCGTACCTGCACGTTCTGGTTTCCGTGGGGGTGAGATGACACTACTGATGGATGAATTTTCAGAGATCATGGGACTGCCTGAGCCAGCCGGGCAGCCTGGAGATCCGTTAGAGCAGCAGTTTCTAATTAATGTCAAGGGTCTGGACCCTAAAGATGGCGTGGCTGGCATGACAGGGCGTAAGTCTTGGCCACTGATTGAAGAAAACAGGAATGAGTGCGTGAGCCTGATCGAGATCTACCGACAGTATGGAGAATTCGCAAAAGTCAACTCACTATCCAGAACAACTCGAGAGAGAATTCAGCATGCGATGGTTTTGTGCATTGTGGGACTTGCTTTCTTTCCAGATGGACAAAATTATGTGGATGTCAGAATAGTTCAGCTTTTGAGAAGATGGGAAAGTCGACAGACCAGCCGTCTCTCGATAGCCATGGCCGCGCTTGCTTTTCTATACAGAGGACTGACCCGCTTCACACTTGGAGAGTCCATCCTAGTCGAGGGATGTACCTATGCTCTTCAGTCTTGGTTCCTTCAGCATGTGCCGACCAGAGCTAGTTCGTTCATATACAACGGCAAGGAACTTCTTCCAGTTGCGCGGTACTGATTCATGATCGATTATCTGCAGGAAGAAGAAGTGGTATGGGACTATTTTGATCGAGAATTATCGCCTCCCAGATACACCTATGCATATGGCAAGAGATTCAAGTTGCTTGGTCCATTCTTCTGTGCTTACTATCATCCGGAGCGGTGTGTTCGACAGTTTTCTCAGAGACAGAAGCACATAGAGATGCGACTGCTATCAGGAGTCGTGTCAGAGTTCGACCTTACATCAGCACAGTGGTCCGGAACATACCATTCTGCCAGATATGTCTGGGACTCTTTTGTTACTCTTCCACTTTTTCCCGGCCCTCGTGTCTCTGCTAGTTATAAAGAGTGGTGGCAAATTGTTTGTCCACCCCCTCTTTCCCAAGTTTATTATTGATACAATCATGTTTTCCTTTCAATAAATAAAAAGCTTGCAAATTCTTCGATTCTTGGTTTGACGACCTCGCCTAGGTAACAAGGCATAATTTTTAGTTGTTTATTTTCTTTGCAAAGGAATGACAACGCAATTGTCGTAATCCCAACGACGACTCAATCCCTAGTAATGGGATATTCTTTCAATTGTTTACCAAAATTCTCAGCAAATATTCTCTTCCAATCAAAATCTCTTTCAAAAGCGTAATCATCAATTTTGCCCTGCAGAGAGCATTTGTGATCTTCGATGGTTCAGACAAGGTCAGGGAAGAAAACTGCATCAGTCGAAGGCATCGCATATTCAACAGCCTCGGACGAAGAGATGGTTTCCCCTCGCTCGGGCAAAAATCAAGGGCAGCAGGTTGAGGATGACATGGATCCTTAGATATATGCCATGTTCAAAAAGATGATGAGCAAGATGCTGGCAGAACAAGCTGAAGCCAGTGCAAAGAAGACCCAAGTCAAGCAGAAGACAAAGGGCCAGGTAGTCAAAAGGGTTTTGAAGTTGTCTAAGAAGCCTATTCAGGATGCTGATACAACAAATGAAGGGAAATCAGTAGAGGACACTGATGAAGAATATGAAGCTCAACAAGCATTTCAAAGATCCCCCCATAGACAAGGGATAGCCTATAAATTGAAGAGTCAAGCAATGGATGATCTAGTCCAAGTGCGGTTGAAGAAAATGGCTGAGGTGATTAAAAATTTGCAAGACCATGACAAGGGCAAGAAGGTCTTCGCGAGCAAAAACCTCTACGAAGGCATCACTCCTGTCAGGAATAATCAAGATCCAAAAAAGAAGATGAACTCCGCCTTCTTCGTTAATGCCAACCGCGATGATTGCAAAGATAGCAAAGGCAATCATACAAGTCAGAAAGAGAAATCTTCTAAGCAGAGTGAAAAGTTGAGTCAACAGAAAGAAAAGATAAAGCGGGATGGTTGGGGTTACGATCGCCAGTTTACTTCTCTCGAGCAGTCTCTCGATGAAATCCTTGAATATATGTTGGCCAAAGAATTGGTAAAACTCCCAAAAGTCACAAATCCTCCCACAATCATGGAAAGATTTATGGACCAGTTCTGCAAATTCCACCGAACAACGGAGCATGATATCGAACGTTGTTTCATCTTCAAGAACATCATCCAAGACTATATCGATAAGAACTTCTTTGTTGAGAATGATAAAGAATGTCAACCAGCTGTCTCGGCCAAGTCTCAACAGAACTCAAGCACTCGACAAGAGGTATAGCATGACAATCGAAACCAGGACCGCAATGTGGCCCCATTGGATCAAATACTCGAGAGTTTCCTAGAATACATGCTCACAAAAGATATGGTCGGATCTCTAGAGGCTCACTTTACTCTTTCTGCCGATGATTGCAATCATGATAACTATTTAGAGGGATCTAAGGGACAAAAAGGAAAGTTCTCCAACAATGATAAGACTCTTCAATCTAGTCCTCAACATAAAGAGAAAGGTCAAGAAAAGCCAAAGCACAAGGATTGGAGAAAGAATCGAAAGTTCACCCCTCTGGATCAGACACTAGACAGTGTTCTGGAATACATGCTCGCAAAAGATATGATCATTACCGTATATATTGTCTTTTCCTTTCCACCGTATGTCGCATAAGGAATTAATCATTACCGTATTACGTGAAAGGAGCTAGTAATAGCCACTTCCTTAATGAGAACCATTCATGTGGGTAAACCATGGTGGAGTGCACAGGATTGTAAGAACCAGAAGAGTTCGGAAGCTCGTTCACCTGTAAGGGGACGTAGAGCATGACTTGAACACAGTATAACTCGAGATAGAATTATATGTCAATAGAGAGACATGTGAATCCGATAAGCTAACTGGCATAAGAAAACTTCGTCAGGTTAGCCATACATATAAATAAGATAAAATAAAGAATAAAAGTTTTATGAGAACTGGGTATACCGAAATGGGTATATGTTACTAGTTCTTATTGGGTTTCTGGGTACACCAAGGCGGTGTATGTTACTGGATTCCCGGATTCTAGGTACACTGGATCACAGTGTATGTTACCGAATCCATGGTCCACTTTGGAGAGAGTGGGTGGTACACACTCCGTGGGACATTTTTTTTGTGCTGTGAGAGCAAGGCGTCTCCCCTGGTCCCCAGTCCTCGGAGTTAGGGGACCAGGACCACCAGTGTGTCCTAGGTGGTGGGTCCGAGTCTTCTGCAGAAGAGATTATGGGTGCATCCAATGCTAGTTCTTGCCAATTGGGGATCTCTCTCGGTCGAGCACCGTGCCCCTTTTGGGTATCTGTACGGCTAGTTATACGGGTCATATGAACCCCCGTATAATCTCGGTCCGCTACGATGTTGAATGCCTGTGCGTACCCACAGGGTAAGAATGAACTGAAGATTCAAACCAATAAAAGTGGTGATAACTAATGAGACCGATAGGGGTCTAGTAGAGAACAATACATGGGAAGTTGAAATCATAGAAGTTCTCACTCAGCAACCACATTAGACATGATGGACTTAAAAAAGAAAAAAAACATGGTTACATAAATACTAAATTTCGGTTAAATCATAACTCATACATACTTGTTCACATGACACTGCACATATGTATTTTGGACTGTATCACTTACTCAGACAGTGGTAGTCTGATTCCTTTATGGTTTACTGCTTTCAGGTAAAGACATAAGTGCACAATCAGAGTGAGTGCGGCAGCATCGTCAGGCGATCATGGCACTACTACTTTTTTGTTTAATGTTTCTGGATATTTGAACTTGTTGTAATAAACTTTGTTATGATGGAATAAGATTGAAGTTCTTAGTGGCTTTTCATTTATCTAGTTAAATGTTTAAAAAAAAAAAATTGTTAGAATTTTCATTAAAAATAAATGGGGTGTTACAGGTATAGCATGACAATCGAAACTAGGACCGCAATGTGGCCCCATTGGATCAAATACTCGAGAGTTTCCTAGAATACATGCTCACAAAAGATATGGTCGGATCTCCAGAGGCTCACTTTACTCTTTCTGCCGATGATTGCAATCATGATAACTATTTAGAGGGATCTAAGGGACAAAAAGGAAAGATCTCCAACAATGATAAGACTCTTCAATCTAGTCCTCAGCATAAAGAGAAAGGTCAAGAAAAGCCAAAGCACAAGGATTGGAGAAAGAATCGAAAGTTCACCCCTCTGGATCAGACACTAGACAGTGTTCTGGAATACATGCTCGCAAAAGATATGATCTGTTTACCTAAAGTAGTTGATCCTGCAACAGTCATGGGCAGATTCAAAGAAAAATTCTGTAAATTTTATCGGGCAGTAGGGCATGACACTGAGAACTGTTTCGTCCTGAAGAACATCATTCAAGATCGCATCGACAAGATCCTTGTTGAAAATGAGGAAGATACCAGTTGACCATCCTGATCAAGTTTTCTAAGAAACTGATAATGTCAAGGCTATGTCATCTTTAATCATTTTGCTTTTGGTCATTTAAAAAGAACAATACAGTCCCAGTTTTCTTACCAACTAGTTATTTCTCTTCAATGATTGAATAAATTACTCATTTTCCTCATAAACTTGATGTCACCTTTTATTCTCCTTCTCTGCAAAATGTTCTTTCATGAGGAATGACCCTCTTCAGAGTCCCAGAATCAATCCAAAGTCAGAAAGCATTCTTTAAATATCAATTACTTATCCTTTCATCCAACTTCTCACTCCCCAGTGATACTGGGGAATTATTTTGAAAATTGTCTTCAAAACATCCTGTATGCAGGCAGGATCAAACAAATCTCTTATTTTGCATGCATGTGCATTCATTTTGCATTCATTTGCATTTACATGCATTCATTTGCATCCATTTACATTCATTTGCATCAAATTCATTTCCCCTTAAGGTTAAGGGATAAACCTGAACTACCCATTCAGGATAAGGCATAAATCCTGAGACCCCGACAGTTGTCTAAGTCATCGTGAGGATGAAGATTGAAAATCTCTCATCAGAATCAGTTGGGTAAGATTTTCAAAAACCAGTGTTCGTGCTGGTAAAATTTTCTAAATCTAGTGTTCGTGCTGGTGAATTTTCAAAATCCAGTGTTCGTGCTGGTAAGATTTTCAAAAACCAGTGTTCGTGCTGGTAAAATTTTCTAAATCTAGTGTTCGTGCTGGTAAATTTTCAAAATTCAGTGTTCGTGCTGGTAAGATTTTCAAAAACCAGTGTTCGTGCTGGTAAAATTTTCTAAATTCAGTGTTTGTGCTGGTAAATCTTCAAATTTTAGTGTTCGTGCTGGTAATTATTCAAAAAACAGTATTCGTACTGATCCATTTTTAAAATTCAGTACTTATACTGGTTTATTTCCAAAATCCGGTATTCACACTGGTATATCTTTTAAAATCCAATTGTTATTGGTCGCACTTTCAAAATTCAATTTTTATTGGTCAAACTTTCTAAATCTGGTTTACTGGTTAATGTTTTCAAACCTAATTCATGCTAGTCTAGTTTTTCTTTGGGATTCGAGTTTCGACTTGAATTTCCTTTCCTTCTAACCGGTCTAGTTTTCCTTCGGGATTCGAGTTCCGACTCGAATTTTCTTTCCTTCTAATTAGTCTAGTTTTCCTTCGGGATTCGAGTTCCGACTCGAATTTTCTTTCCTTCTAATCGGTCTAGTTTTCCTTCGGGGTTCGAGTTCCGACTCGAATTTTCTTTCCTTCTAACCGGTCTAGTTTTCCTTCGGGGTTCGAGTTCCGACTCGAATTTTCTTTTCTTCTAACCGGTCTAGTTTTCCTTCGGGATTCGAGTTCCGACTCGATTTTTCTTTCCTTCTAATTAGTCTAGTTTTTCTTCGGGATTCAAGTTCCGACTCGAATTTCCTTTCCTTCTAACCGGTCTAGTTTTCCTTCAGGATTTGAGTTCTGACTCGAATTTTCTTTCCTTCCAATGGATCCAGTTTTCCTTCAGGATTCGAGTTCCGACTCGAATTTCTTTTCCTTCCACAATGTTTCTAGTTTTCCTTCGAAGATTCGAGTTCCGACCCGAGTTTTCTTTTCCTTCTGAATTGGTTTAGAAAATTAGAGTTTCGACTCGAATTTTCTTTCAAATCCAATTCAAATGTCTAGAATTGGTCTAGAAAATTAGAGTTCCGACTTGAATTTTCTTTCAAAACCCAATTCATTTAGTTTTTCCTTGAAGATTTGAATTCCGATTTGAATCTTCCCTTTAAACCCAGTTTAGCACTTGGTCCATTCAAAGCTCACAAGTTGAATCCTTACTTCTTAGACTGTGATCCCTAGGTTAAATTCCTATAGAATTGATAGTTCGTAGGTCGAACCCCTGCGGAACCAATGTGATTTGTAGGTTGAACCCCTTTCAAACCAGTCTCATCCTCAAAAATTCGATCTGTAGGTTGAATTCCTATTGATCCCCGATTCTTAGGTTGAACCCCTTCGGAACTAATCCTACTGCCAAAAATTTGATATGTAGGTTGAAGTCCTCCTGATCCAATATTCTTTACAGTCCTTAGGTCTAACTCCTTTTGGATTGGTATTTTTCAGATATTTGATCTGTAGGTTGAAGTCCTCCTGATCCACATTCTTAGGATGAATTCCTATTGAATTCATGTCATTCCCAGTGAACCAATGTCGTTCTCAATTGAACCAGTGTCATTCTTAGGCTGAATTCCTATTGAACCCATGTTGTTCCCAATAAACTAATTTCCAATTTCGGCCTTCGGGTCAATCAATTTCAAAATTTCCAATTTCCAATTTCCAATTTCCAATTTCCAATTTCCAATTTCCAATTTCTAAATTCAAAATTCCAATTTTCAATTCCAATTTCGGCTCTTGGTCCACCCAATTACCAATTTGAGACCTCCGGGTCAACCAATTTCCAAATTTCTAATTTTGACCTTCGGGTCAATCAATTTCCAAATTTCCAATTTCAGACCTCTGGGTCAACCAATTTCCAAATTTCTAATTTTGACCTTCGGGTCAATCAATTTCCAAATTTCCAATTTCAGACCTCCGGGTCAACCAATTTCCAAATTTCTAATTTTGACCTTCGGGTCAATCAATTTCCAAATTTCCAATTTCGACCTTCAGGTCAACCAATTGTCAAATTTTCAAATTCGACCTTTGGGTCAATAAATTCCAATTTCGACCTTCGAGTCAATCAATTTCCAAATTCCAAATTTCCAATTTCCAATTTCCAATTTCCAATTTCCAATTTCAAATATCAAATTTCAAAATTTTAAAATTCAATTTCCAATTTCGACCATTTTGGTCACCCAATACCAATTTTAGTCATTTCCTCTTGCGAGAGACCCTTTTTACAGGGAGAGTTCAAGGGAGCTCGTTCTTTTCGCATGCTATCCTTTGTTCACCTAGCCCCTTTTCAGGGAGAGTTTGAAGGGACTCGTGTCTATGTGAACCGTTTGCAAAACAAAATTCCAATTTCATACAAGGAACCCTTAGTTCAGGGAGAGCTTCGACGGAAGTTCGCTTTTCTTGTGACCATAATTTCGTACTAGGCCATTTCATCATGAAGGACCCTCTTTTCAGGGAGAGTGTGATGGACTCGCTCCTTCATGACCAATTCACCGACCTCACCATTACCGCCCCCCTTTCCATAAAAGAAGCCTAATGTTAGGAAGTTTTGACGAAAGCTTAATTTTTCTTCGAAAGTTCATTTTGCAAACACCTCCTCTTCAGGGAAGGGAGGAGTAATTTCTATTTCCAATTTCTGAATCTTCTCCTTTGGGGAAATGAAAAGAAATTTTTTGTCATGGATACGTTGAGTCGTGCTTCAAATGCTCGCTTTCACAAAGGATTTCAAGAAAATTTTGCCAATTTGTCATTAAATATTTGTTTATTTCAAAATCTTTATTGCACAAAATCATTACCTCAGGATACCTTCAGTATTACTTTCGAAAGGACAAAACTTTTGCGAAGAGGGATTCAAAATTCAAAATCTTTCAATCGGCCAACCAAAAGGATGAAGAATAAATCCTCGATATGGCCAGCAAAATAAAATCAATGTTGTTGCAAAGCCATAAGTGATCGGTATTGATCGCAGTCAATGGCACATTTTTAAAGATCATTCTTAAAAAATAAAGCAGTCGAAATATCCTGGGTGATACAGAAAAATCTATTCAATTTTCATTTCCTCAATCATCTAAGCTGCAATTAAATATCTGCAAAAGGGATCTCTCAATTGTCGTCAAGATGAAGGCGAATTAGGCGAGTAGACCCCCGGGGCCAAAGAAGATTTGGATCATCTCCAAGATGAAGGAGTTTATGACGGATCCTTCCAGGGAAAGTTCAGAGCACCGTCAAGATGAAGACGACTGCGATGAGCCTCCCGACAAACCCTAAAGGATATTTAATTTCCGCTATCATCAAGAGATTTCCAACCAATGAGCCAATAACTGTCGATATAATCCCTGAGAGAAAAAGAAGGATCAGAACATCTCCAAGATGAAGGAGTTTGTGACGTATCCTTCCAAAAAAAAAAGAGAGAATAGTCAGGACATCTCCAAAATGAAGGATGATGTAATAAAATCCCCAAATGCCCAAGAGAGCCCTAATTCTGCCAAAAAAAAAAAGAATGGGCGGAAAGATCATCATGAGAAAAGAATCCTAGGATATCAGACTGCCAAATCTGCCAAAAATCTTCTTTAAATTTTGTGAAATTCTATTATCAATATTCTTTCACCAATCGCTTTCACAATATCAAGAATACTGTCTTTTCTGTTCATATTAGGAAAATTGATAGCTTCCTTGGAAGAAAGTCAATTGCAAGCAATTTGAATTCGAATCTTGATTCTACGGAGTTTAAGCCCAGTCGGAGGTAATACTTCAGGTAGAAAAGAGTGAATATCTTCAAAACAATGTGCATCATTTCCAATTATTTTGAATCAACAATAATTTTCAACATTTTGACAATATTTTCTAGCTATCCTGACGTGAAGAGAGAGCTTGAGGTTCATCTTTGGCGCATCCTGACATCAGTTGTTATCCCTTTTAAGGACTTGATAACGGGAGTTTTCAAGATTCCTTCCCTTCTTTGGTATAATCTGAGCGCCTGGGCTCTCAGATTCGCACACTTCCCTATGTCCCCATTGTCCCACCATAGACAGTCCAATTTCAGCTTGAGGTTAAGCCACCAATCATTTTCTCGCAAAAGGTCACCAATTTCAAAAGTTATTTAGTCTCAGCAATGAGGCGCCCAAAATCAAACCCCTTTTCAAGCTTTAGGGACCCCAATTTCATCCTTTTGCAAAACCCCTATCGGATTCATTGTGCGGAAATCCGAAGGTTCCATCATGGTTTCTTCCTTCGAGGATTCCATTCACTTTCCGGCCAATCAGGATAAGGGTATAAACCTGGGCCTCATTCAAAGAGGTATTTCATCTCCACCCAATCAGGATAAGGGTATAAACCTGGGCCTCATTCAAAGAGGTATTTCATTTCCGCCCAATCAGGATAAGGGTATAAACCTGAGCCTCCTTTGATGAGGTATTTCATTTCCTGATCAGGTTAAGGGTTAAACCTGAGCCTCATTTTGATGAGGTATTTCATTTCCTGGTCAGGTTAAGGGTCAAACCTGAGCTTCGTTTCTACACGAGGTATTTCCCGTCCCATCCAGGTTAAGGGCAAAACCTGAATCTCATTACTTTTGAAGTAAAAATTTTCTTCTTCATTCTTCATATCATATCTACCACTTTCATCAGGGTTAATTTCCTCATATCCAGTCAGATCCTTCTAACTGGGGCATTTTATAGCCCAAATTGGTGTGTTTTTCTTTGCCACTAAGCTCGTCTTCAAGCCGACTTAGTAGCAAAGAGGGGCATCTGTAAACACCCTAAATTTTCCTCATCCATTCTCAAACAACCCTTCTCGTGCAGTGCCAACCCTGTTAGGTTAGTGTAGGAGTCAAACCCCGAGTCAGTTTCAGAAAATCACCATTTTACCAACTTTCATTAGGAAAATTACCATTTTACCCCTAGGTCATCCTGGACCCCAGTCAGTCGGAGTCAACCGAGCTCATTGGTCAGTTCAGAACAGTTAAAATATCAGTCATCTCAAGCTCATCTGAGCTCACAATGAACAGACCATTTTCATTTCTGACCATTCTTGCCAAAATAGGATCATTTCTTCAGAAATGAGCTCATTTCTCACTCGAATCCAAGCCAATTGTCCCCGAGTCAGTCATTCACAGTCAGTCATGTTTCTCTGAGTCTAACCTGAGCTCACCAAAAGTTCAAGTGCTCCAGTTTCAGTTCAAAACCATTTCCAAGTGTCTAGGAGCCCATTTTAGCTCTTTCAGCTGAAATTGAGCTGAGTTTAGTCAATTGAGCTAGTGTTCAAGCTTTGATTTTAGTTCATATCAGCATTACTGACCTTTGTTCTAGCTCAAACCCAACTCAGGTTCGTAATTCACTTCGCTCCAGTGACCATTCTGTACCATTTCTTTAAAAATGACAGCTTTTCTTGAAAATTCAGTCGGAAAGGTCAGTTTAGTCAGTATCATTGTCAGCTCATTGGAGTTCTGAAACTCTAAAGCCCAGCTCAATCTAGCTCATCTTAGTTCAATCCAGCTCGAACCCTAATTTCCAGTGTCATTCTAACCTAGTAGAGTCCAGAAACCATTTCTTCAACCATTTGCAAATTTTATCAGTTTTAATGCTTTTTAAACTCGTACAAGTGTTAATCAGGGTTTAAAATCCAAAATTCTTCATTCAGGGTCTGCATTTCGCATGTCATTTATACTCATTTCATATCATTTTTCAGCATTTCATAACATTTCATCACATTTCATTTCATTTTCGAAGTCCAGAACTCCAGTTTTATAAATTTCAATCCAGATCGAGTTTTAAAAGCTTTCAGAAATCAATTTCAAACCCCGGGTTTCCAAAATTAACATTTTTACCCCCGGGAGACTAAATTTGGAAATATTTTCTCAAGAAAAATAATCTGGATTTATTTCAAACACAAATTTTTGAATTCTACACTAGATTTGCTTCACAACGGGGTATTGAACTTTAAAATCCGAGCTCGTTTCAAAAACTGCCAAAAATAGCTCGTTTCGTCTGGAAATAAATTTGGAAGTATTTTCTCGAGAAAAACAATCTGGATTTCTTTCAAAATTAAATTTTTCAATTCTATATTGGATTTGCTTCACAACAAGGTATTGAACTTCAAAATCCGAGCTCATTTCAAAAACTGCCAAAAATAGCTCGTTTCGTCTGGAAACTTTTTGAAAAGACTATTTTACCCCTCTAATCGTCAAAATGATTTTCAAAATCAAAATTTGGACCCGCTCTGAGATGGCTCATTCATTTGCATTCTCTTGTTTTAATTTATAAGAAAAGAAAAAAAAATCATTTTTTCTTTATTTTTTGTTGTTTGTTTTATTTTATTTTATTTTATTTATTATTATTTTATTCTTCCTAAGGTGGGACCCACAAGGTGGTCACCCAAACCTCCAGCCCCCTCTCCTTTCCTTCCTTTCCTTTTTCTTTTTCCCTTTCTCTTTCCCTTTCTTCTTCCTTTATTTCCTTTTCGTTTTCTTCTTTCTTTCTTTTTTCTTTCCTTCTTGCCCAGCCATTCACGTAAACTTCTTTGAGCTTTCTTTTCATTAAACCTAGAAAGACCTAAGTATGGAATCAATTAAGCCCTAAGTCCAAAAGATAAAACAGGTTTTGCAATACGGCTGCCCCCATCTTCTAACCTCACACCTCTCATATCTCTCTCTCTCTCTCTCTCTCTCTCTCTCTCCCTTGAACTCCCTCTTTCATTGCAGCAACACAGCTCCACACCCAGCACTTGTACCACAGCACCACACAAGACACCAGCCACTTTCCAGCTCCTTCCTGCAGCCCTTCTCAGCCACCACGAGGAAACAGTTCAGCCATCTCCAGCCAACAGCCACCAGCCACCAGTTGGCACCACCTCTTCTAAGTGCACTTCGCAGCAGCCAACCTTCAATAGTTGCTGCAGCTGCCGCTCCTTCCATGCCCAGCAGTTCAACCTTTCCTTCACCAGCCACACCATCTTCAAGCTCCAGCCGGCATCCTTTTCGCAGCTGCAGCAACAGGTTCAGCCACCTCCTTGGAAGCTTAGCCCTTCCATCGACGCAGCAAGTATTCCTTCAACCATATCCAAGTGCAAATCCCAGATAAAGACCTTCCTCGTGTTTTTATTTTGAATATGGCTTGTGAATCCAGTGTAAAACTAGATTCGCATGTCTTGGAAATCCTGTTCTTTAATTATCATGATGTGAGATTTTCAATTCCCCATGAGAATGCTATGAAAGAGGGGCGATCCATCCGGCAAGTGGATTGGATCTCCTCACATCAAAAGCTAACATCAAGCCAATATCATACCTTCCTGGGTATTTCTTTTCTTTTCATTAATTTCATGTAGGTTGCATGTTTAAATGTCATATTTTGGTTCATTGCATGATTTAAGTAGTTGCTCTAGTTATGTAGCGTAGGTTTTACTAGTTTTTGTCTAAAAAAATTTTATGCTTTGAATTTATGCGCAGTCCAGTTATGATTCTGTGTCTAATTTTTCTTTTATAAATCCTAAAAACTTTTATGATAGTTCTATTATCTTGTCTCTGACCTCCCGCCAAAAACTCGAAACCATTTGGGTTCTGGAACTCTATCAAACAAATCAAATTCCAAATTGGGATTTTGTATTTCTGGAACTTCCAATTTCTGCTTTAGCAGAAAAGAACCTCCGACACCACCCTCGTGGGAGATTCGGATTGTCTTCCAAAAATCACAGTGGATTCATGATTAAATCTACTAATGCTCTGAAAATTTTTAGGTTTTTCTAGTTAGTTTTGTTTTTTGTAAAAAATTGGATTTCTCAGACCCCTGGGAAAATCTCGATTTTCCTTCGTCAGGGTATAGACAGACCCTAATGCATCGAGAACATTCAATCCGTAGCTCGTATGCAAAAACGTTCAACACTGAAGTTGTTTCTAACATGTTTTCCTGTCATTTCTCAAACTTTAGGGATTTTTAAAACTGTTTCAGTATTTTTCCCGAAATTTTATTTTCTGTCTGACAGATTTCAATATCCCAAAATTCTAGAGATTTAGGTCTCTGATAACAGTGTTCCCTTTTCCAAACTGTAACCCGAATCCAAATAGTGTAAAAATACAAAATTTTTCCCTGTTTGTCAGTGATATTTTCCCACAATTTCAACCTTTTTTCCATCTGTTTATAATCTTTCCCACATTTTCCACCGAAACCTGTCTGTTTCCCCTAAATCCTAGAGTTGCCGGATTCTGATCCGACTTGACGGAGTGGCACTGCTCCGACCATAGGTAAAAATCAAAAAGTGTAAAAGGAAAAAATCCTTGCCTTACTGTCCTCTGTCACCCCATAAAATTTGGAAAATTTTTATGGAAGTTTAATATCCAAAATCCTCTTTAGAATCAACATTTTAGGCAAAAATCACAAAATTTAGGGTTTTTACTTGAATTTCCATATTTAAAAATACAAAAAAAATAGATTTTAGAGCTCCATTCTGTTTTTAGAGATATTTTAGGTGTCCATGCCAAATTTGGCTTAATTCCAAGTTCATTTGCTTCATGTGTTAGTTTATCTTTAAGTTCAGAAGCGAAAATCAGGCAAAAATCAAGTTAAATTTGATATTTTATGATATTTTCGTCATTTTAAGGTTTTTATGATGTACATGAGCATATAGAATTATATTAGGGTTAATTTTAATGTCATTTGCATTTCACATTTTTCATTTTTGCAAAATTTATTTCAGAAAACCCTGGTTTCAAGGCCATAGTCTTGTTATCAGGGGTATTTTGGTTATTTTGACCTAAATTTCGAAATTTCAATTGCTAATTCTCCAAAATTTCATGCATATCATCATATTTTATCATATTATGTTTGATTTATTTCATTGGATTTTCAAAATTCCAAAATTTACAAAAATTCTTTCAGAAAACCCTGATTTCAACGTCATCAGAGGTATTTTGGTTATTTTGTCCCCAATTTCGAATTTTCAAGTTTATTTTCTAAATTTATTCATTATTTATCATGTTTATATCAAAGGGGGTATGATTTTGGGTTTATATCTGAATAATATCCCATAAATTCCCATATTTTTGGATAAATTCAGAAAAACCTACATTTCTGTGCTAACCTTGTTTTCTAGTTTTGCAAGAATATTCAAGAAGAAGATTTAGCTTTTATTTCTTTTATTTCAATTCAATGTAAAATCAATGTAATATTTGGAATAAGAGTTACTTTTCTGGTTAGAATAGGGTTGCATTGCATATAGTTTAAAATCTGTAAAATTCCAATATCTGATGTATGATCCATGTGCATTTATTTCAAATCCACTATGGTTTACACGAATGGCACATGCACAAGCTTTTATGGAGTTTATAAACTCAGTGGGATTCGTATTTATGACCATAGTCAGAATACGAAGAAAACCAAGATTTATGATCTTTATAACAGCCACATTCAGCCTACACTCTTAGGCTAACTTAAAAATGCACTGCATTTCTCAAAGTTTTAAAAGGATTTCCCAATTCCTCAATGAAATTCCCTTTTCAAATTCATATTCATTCATTCATATCATTCAAATTGCATTATTTTCAAATTTATTTTCTAATTTCAATTTCAGAAAAATCAATTTTCTCAAGGATTTACCAAGTCTTTCTCAGGATTGGATTTTCCCAGAATTCTAAATTTTCAAATGAGATTTCAAAGTATTTCCCAAGTTTAAATCAAGATTTTCCTACGTTTTAACATTCTCAAATTTCAAAATCCCAAGTTTTCAGAAATCCATTTTCTCAGAATTCCCGTTTTCCTGAGAATTCATTTTCCCTTAAAGAAATCCCTTTTCCAATGAACTTCCTGATTTTCTCAGAATTTTCAAATCCATTTCCTCAGAAAAGCAATTCCAAATTTCAAAATCAATTTTCTAAAGTTCAAATTTTCCTGAGAAATCACTTTCCAATGCAAATTTCTGATTTCCAATGAAATTCAATGATTTTCTCAAGAATTCAATTTTCAAGTACTTTTCCAATCAATTTTGAAGCATATTTCAATTTTCCAAAGCAAACATCATATTTTCTCAAACTTGCATTATTTTCAAAATTTCATAGCACAAGCTTGATTCTTTGTGCATTCTAGGAAAAATAGAGCATAATTTAGCTATTTGAGTCGAGTTAAAGCACATAATTGGTCCTTGGTTCAATTACCCCTGGTAAAGGCGCCATGAACGGTTGGACCTCGTACCGACAGACGGATCCCATTCCACGGAATTTTCTCGCAAATTTTCAAAACGGAGGCGAGTTAATTTTCAAAAACCATTTTCAAAACTTTGGTCGAGTTTGACTCGCAAAATTCGTTTCTCTCTCGCAAGGGAGGGGAAAAAATTTTGCGATGATAACAGACGGCTTTGCATTGCTTCTAGTTAGGGTGGAAATGAGTAGGAGATGGGCCATTTACCTTTCTGAACCATTTTGGTTTTCAATTATACCAAGCATCTTGCTAACTTTTATATAAAAGTGGGTAGGATGTCATTTTGCAATATCATACCAAGCTGGATATGGATATCACATGTTTCTTGGACATGCTTGTTGGATTCAAACCAAATTCATACCTTTCCATACCTATTTCACAACTTTATTTTATAATGTGTCTATAGCTGTACATCTGAAAAGTTCAAAAGAATGGAACAAAATTGGTTTAGTTGGATATGGAAGTAAATGTGGGTTGATACAGATGTTGCATTCATGTTCAAAATTTGGATCTTTGATAAATAGGATGTCCTTTGAACGGAGCCCCACACTAGAGTTTTGGAGTCTTAAATATGTTTTCCAGACCATGATGGATTAGCTGCTCTCATTTCCACATTTTATATGTTTAATTTTATGTCCTCTATCAGTCCATTTTGCATTTTCACCAGTAATATGTCTGGTGCTGATCACTGAGCTTTTGTTTTTGCTTGGTGACAACATTTTTGTATATGTTTCTCTTTCATTTAATCAATTCAAATGATATATCAATCTTATGCTCTCTTGGATGTCGCATATTATCTTTTTATGATGCTTAGACATAAATGTTACAAACAATGTCTCTTGTTTTGGATGCTTGTAATCTAATTACAGAGTTCAACTTCAACCTGTGGGGACGATATTTTGCTTCAAAAGAGAAAAAATTTATGGGAAAGATATATCCTGCCAATTTCTGCTTTTTTGGAATAACATGCTCAAAGCATGTTGACTTGCGAATTTTTGTTCCTTGAATTCATATGTTTTGTCTTCAATATCTTATTTCAGCAACTTGGATGCTTTATGTGTCTCCTTATATAGGGAGTTTGAGATGAATGATATTCCCTCTCTTTCAACATGAACTGAAAGTATGTGAATAATGTAATTTTCCCCAAAATGATTATAACATGTAATATGAAAGATGAATCGGAAAGTTAACAAATATTTTGATTTGTGAACAAATGTTTCTGCAATTCCATTATTTTTATTTTGAAGATAAAATGAGTGGTTGTTGCGTCTTCATAACACAACAACCCTGTGGGCTGCTGTGGCTTGTTGTTTCTCCGTAGCACAACAGCCCTGTGGGCTGTTGTGGCTTATGGATTCTTCACAACATAGCAGCCTTGTGGGCTGCTATGACTTGCCACAAACTCCTCTCCAACACTCAGTTGCTCAGCACCTCTTCACCTGTTATCAATCACCTACCCCTTTGCAACTGCCATCCTCAGCACAGTACCTCTACACTTCCACTGCACTTCCTCACTTTCCTGCATGCTACCTTCTTTGCTGTTATACCTGCACATCTACCCTTCACACTTAGCACTTGCACACCCATCAACCACCTACCCTGCACTACGGCAGTGCTTACCCCCCCTACACTCACACCATCTTTACCACTTGCCCAACACCTCCCTTATCTGCACTTTCTTCATCACAGCAGCATCTACCACTTCCATGCTCCCATTCACCTGCCTATGTTGCACAATATTTCCACACCCTACACTATGCTTCACTTTCTCCAAACACTTGTTGTCACCCTCTTCACTTTCATTACCATTTGTACACATCACCTTCACCTTCTTCACTTGCTGACCATCACCTGCAACACTTGCACATAGGCATGAGCATCATATATTGCATATGCATATTGCATATTGCATATGAATGTTACATTTGCATATACACTCCTCATTTAGCATGAATATCATACTTAGATGCATATGCATGTTCTTCTCATTAGCATAAGCCTAGTTCTCTGCATATTCATTTTCTTCATTAGCCTAGGCAAGACCATATGCATGTGTGTCTTTAACATGGTATTTTCTATATTCTTCTATGTTTTGCATTTTGCTTTGAGCTAACTCATTTTTTGTTGAAAAAATGTGGACAATGTTGACTTCCTTCTTAGATTAGGAATTTTATAATTTCAATTTCAATTCAAGACTGTAATAAGTTGATATTAATGAGAATTTCTCCTTTTTAGCTTAGAATAGAATGTATGAGCATATAGTTCTCATGAATTGCTTGTGACATCTCATTTTATCTTTATTTTTATTTCAAAAATTTACAATGGTGGAACACGAATGGCACGTGCACCTTTCTAATAAGAGGTAAATAACCCTAAGTAAATGATTCACATTTATGGCCATAGTCAAAATGTGAACAATACTTAGGATTTTTATCTTTTATGGAATAACATTTGATTTTCATCATATTTTTCTGAAATATTTTTTTCTTCCTTTATTAGAATTTAAGATATAAATTATCTTGAGATATATTTGTGGCCATAGTCATGGATATATTAAAAGTTAATTTTATTTTAAATCCTATAAAGGCACAAAAATTTATTTTATTCTTTATTAGAATTTAAATAAAGATTATATTATAATACATTTGTGACCATAGTCATGAATGTATTATGATTTAATCTTATTTCAATTCTATTAAAGAATAAAATATGCTTTTAAATTTCAATCTGTAAACAAATTTCAAAGCATTCATCATTTAGGATAGAATTGCATTCCTTTTCAAATTAATTTTCAAGTTATTTTTCAAATTCCAAGTGATTTTAAGATAAATTTTCAAAATATAATTCTCATTAATAAATTCAAAAGCATTTTCAACTTTCATTTACAAATTCAAATTCATCTTTTGTTTTCAATTCCATTCAGTTTTAAGTCTTATTTCAAAATTCTAATTTTCCATTCTCATTTCTGAACTTCATATTTTCTTAATTCCATGTTCTAACTTTGAAATTCATCTCAAATTCAAATATTAAAGTTCAAATTCTTTATTTCCATTTCAAAATCCAAAAATCTCCAAGTTTTATCTAAATTTTGAGTTTAATTTTCAATTCAACTCTAAATTGAGATCATTTTGAAATTCAAAATCAAATTTTCATATTGACTCTGAGTTTCTAAATCGATTTTTCAAATTCAATTATGATTTCATGATAAATTTCAAAATCAATTCAAGATTTCCAAATTCAATTCAGTTTTCAAATTCAATCCTGATTTCAAATTCCAAGTCTAAATTCAACTTCTATTCTCAATTTCAAAATCCAATTTCAAAGTTTATTTTAAAGTTATAAATTTCCAATTTCTGAATTCATTCTTTAAATTCCTATTTCAATTTCAAATTCCAATTTCCAAATTCATTTTCGATTTCAAGTCTAAACCTCAATTTCGAAATATTTTTCAAAGTTCTGATTTATCAACTTCAAAAACTTCAAATCTAGTCTTTATTTTTCCAAATTTCACTCTTTTCAAATTTCATTTTCGATTTCAAATCTTCCTTCTTTAATCTATTTCGATTTTTTTATCTCAGTTATGATTTCAACTTCAGAGTTTCAAGTTTTCTTTTCAAAATCTCAAATTCATTTCAAATTCCAAGTTTAGCTTCAAATTTCAGTTTTCCAAATCAAATTCAATTTTTAAACCACCTCTTCAAAGATATTTTCAAACTTATTTCAAAGTCACTTGGAAGAATTTCTGAATCATTTTCTCAAAAGCATACATCTTTGCATTTTTTAGCACAAGCATGATTCAATGTGCATCTAGGGTTTCAGAGTAATCATTTAGACAAATTTAGGCAAAGCAAAAGGCATTGATTCGATCCTTGGTTCAATTATCCCTGGTAAAGGCGCCAGGAACGGTTGAACCTCGTACCGATGAGCGAATCCTATCTCTTCATTTTTTTCGCAAATTTTCAAAAATGAAGGCGAGTAAATTTTCAAATCTTTTCCAAATAAAGGTCAAGTGAGACCTTGCAAAAGAATTTCATTTCTTCTTTCTTTCTCTCTCTTCTTTCCTTCTTTCTTTCTTTTTCCCCTTCAAAAAGGGAAAAGGGCAAGAAAGGGAAAAAGAAAAGGAAAAGAGGAAAGGGGAAAATTTTGCAATGATCACATGAGTACCTTTCTATGTCATCATGCTATTGTTGAAGAACCTATGTCGTCGTGAGTGTTATTAAGGCATTGTTTTGTTATTGCAGGCAGATTTTATCATTTCGACGGTTGGAAACTTGAAGATATTTGTAAGGCAGTGGGATCTCCTGACAAGAATGCTTGGTTATAGATGCGAGCAAGGGCCTCTACCCCATCCGGTATCATCCATTCACTCAGTATATGCAATGTAACCAAATTGCGGTTGTAGTAACATGTATATCAATTTGTGAGATATTATTTTGTTTGTTAATATCAATTTGTAATATATTATGTTAAATTACTGTATATCGATTTGTAAGATATTATGTGTTTTCTAGTATCGATTTATGAGATATTATTTTGTTTGTTGATATCGATTTGTAATATATTATGCTGAATTGCCGTATATCGATTTGTAAGATATTATGTATTTTCTAGTGTCGATTTGTGAGATATTGTTTTATTTGTTAATATCAATTTGTAATATATTATGCTGAATTGTTGTATATCGATTTGTAAGATATTATGTATTTTCTAGTGTCGATTTGTGAGATATTATTTTGTTTGTTAATATCAATTTCTAATATATTATGCTAAATTGTCATATATCGATTTGTAAGATATTATGTGTTTTCTATTATCGATTTGTGAGATATTATTTTGTTTGTTAATATCAATTTGTAATATATTATGTTGAATTGTCGTATATCGATTTGTAAGATATTATGTGTTTTCTAATATCGATTTGTGAGATATTGTTTTGTTTGTTACTATCGATTTGTAATATATTTTGCTGAATTGTCATATATCGATTTGTAAGATATTATGCTGAATTGACGTATACTGATTTATAATATATTATATTGAATTATCGTATATCGATTTGTAAGATATTATATATTTTCTAGTGTCGATTTATGAGATATGGTTTTGTTTGCTAATATTGATTTGTAAGCTATTATGTTGAATCTTTGATACTGTGATTCATTCAATCATTTCTTTGACTTGCTTAACTAATCGGTAGTTGTTGTTATATGCATCCTAAATAAATCATAGTAAACGTATGCGTTGGCTAACGCAAATTGATATTTTGCTCATGACAGTGTTGAGCATATCAACTAGTTGCAGTGAAGATGATGTATCTCAATCATTGGAAAGTCATGGAGCAACAGACATCTGTACTATCGACGCACCTAAAGAATTGAATATGTGCACTAATGATGCACATGATAAGAAGGGTGCAGGCGTTGGATTCACTCTTGACTTGAATATTTCAGCAGACGAAATGCAATTCGATAATAAGGTAGACGATCATGACAGTGCACTTGACAAAGGTGCAGGCACCTCAAGTCTACATGATAGTACACTTGACTATGTTCCCGTAGAGGGAATGCAATTTAATAATGAGGAAGCTGCATACAAATTTTACAATGATTATGCCTTACAACATGGCTTTAGTGTTAGAAGGTATTCTTAGGCAAAAAATGCACAGGGTGTCGTAGTGAGAAAGGCATATGTTTGTTTTGTTTATAAATATCAATTTGTAAGCTATTATGCTGAATTTTTGTATCGATTTGTAATATGTTTTGCCATATGTACATCGATTTTTAAGATTTTATGTGTTTTGTAGAGTCGATTTGTAAGCTATTATGCTGAATTTTTGTATTGATTTGTAATATATTATGCGAAATGTATATCAATTTGTAAGATATTATGTATTTTCTAGTATCGATTTCATTCACAAAGAAAGAGTTTTTGGATGAAGTCATTTTCATGAATCATGGGCCACAAAAATAGAATTGTTAATATTTTTTTGGATCACCATTCATGAAAATGGCTTCATCCAAAAAGCTATGGAACACAAGAATGGCATGTGAATTCTGTTTAATAATATATCATTCACATGTATAAATCGTTGTAATATGTATCATTCGCATGTATAAATCGTTGTCTCATCTAGCCAACAGAGCTACAATTTTGATACCGTAGGTAAATCGCCGTTGCTTAGTGCTTATACAATTAGTGAAAATCGTTATCTCATCTAGCCTTCACATATACAAATCGCTATACATAAACTTTAGTTGAATCAATGCTTAAAAACCATACTTCGTAGTTGGAAAAATATCTGCCTAATCTTCGATATACTTCATGACAAATATGCTACAGTCGGTATCGTCATTCACTCAGTATATGCAATGTATCGCAAATTGTGGTTGTAGTAACATTCTATCGATTTGTGAGATATTGTTTTGTTTGTTAATATCGATTTATAAGCTATTATGCTGAATTTTTATATCAATTTATAATATATTTTGCCATATGTATATCGATTTGTAAGATTTTATGTGTTTTGTAGAGTCGATTTGTAAGGTATTATGCTGAATTTTCGTATCGATTTGTAATATATTATGCGATATGTATATCGATTTGTAAGATATTATGTGTTTTCTAGTATTGATTTCATTTATAAAGACAAACAAAGACATATCGTTATCGTGGTAGCTACTCAAATTGATTTGTACTTTACTAAGTCTAAACATCGTATCAATTTGGGTACACATGCGTAAAATCCTGCAAAATATAAAACCCTAATATAGATATATATATAACCCTACCCTACCCAACCCGACTTATTGTCCATATGTAAAACCCTAGTCTATTTAACCTCTCTTCCTCTTTTCTGTGGTAGCGCAGCTTCTTCTTCTTCTTCTTTTTTCTCCTCCGCCTTCGTCTTCTTTTTCTTCGACATTTTTGTCAAATGCATATCTATCTTTTAGAGACTCCCATTTTTATAGAAGAGATCACCAAAACATCCATATTGTTCATCGTCGAGTTCATTTCCTACTGCAAAGTGATTCTATGTGTAACTGCGGATACATTCTCTCCATAAAAATGAGCTCATTAGTAATGGCAGCCCACTGTACCATTTTTCTCAGACTGAGGCTGATTCTTAGAGACTCTAGCATTGATGCACTCTTGACAATATACTTCATAAACTTCAGCTCAGGCATTGTCCCCTTGAAGGAGCTGATGAGCTACATCATAAATCATTTTTAGGTATTTGTCTTTGATATACTTTATGACAAATACGTAAAAGCGATTTATGATGTATCCCATCGGCTCTTCAAGGGGACAGTGCCTGAGCTGAAGTTTGTGAAGCATATTCTCCAGGTGCATCATTGCTAGAGTCTCTATTAGTCTCTGTCCAAGGAAAATGGTGCAGTGGGCTGCCATTACTAATGAGCTCATTTTCTTGGAGAGGATGTATCTGCAGCTACACATAAAATCACTTTACAATAGGAAATGAACTCGACGATGAACGGTATAGATGTTTTGGTGATCTCTTCTGTAAAAATGGGAGTCTCTAAAAGATAGATATGCGTTTGACGGAAATGTCCTTCCATAAATAGCTTTTCACATTCCCGCACCTGGATTGCATTAGAAGCACATCACTATTTTGGGCGTGGGTTTCATACTGGTGATGATATATTTTTCTTTTTTTATGATGGTCATGTATTGTAACTAAATACTAATATTTTTTATATATGATTGTGGTTGTAAATCATGTAGATTTGTAGTTATGAAGTTACGATGCGAACTATATATCTTTGTGAACAAAATCGATTTGTATTTAAGAAGTTAACTCGATTTGTATCGTTGAAGTAAAACCCAAAATCCTTAAACCTAAAACCTAAACCCTAAACCCCAATCGCCCGTAAAAGCAATTAGGAAATATCATTGACATAGACATAGCAATCGCCCGTAAAAGCGATTAGGAACTATCGTTGACATAGACATAGCCCGTAAATGCAAATCGCGATAGCATGTAGCCTTCATATGTCATTGTGTAAATCACGATGGTACATGTCATTCACTTAGACAAAGCTCATTGTCTAAAAGACAGACGTCATTGTGTAAATCGCGATGGTATAACGATTTACACAATGACATCTATGTCGACTATATATGGATAAAAATCACACTGTGTATGAGTACAAATCACAGTAAAAGTACACGATCAATGTTTGTGCAAATCGTTTCAGCCGTTTATCAATTATTGTGTAAATCGCAATAGGAACACAACTCGTAAAAGCAAATCAATGGCATTTTCACTGTACACAATGTTAAACGCTTGTTTGATTTTTATTTATGAACGCCTATCATTACAATGATTTGTTCAGTGACATTTGTGTGCTACACTTATACATAAATCGATATTAACAAAAAAACCATATCTAACAAATCAACACTAGAAAACACATATAATCTTACAAATTGATATACGACAATTCAACATAATATATTACAAATCGGTATAAGGCAATTCAGCATAATGTCTTACAAATCGATATACAACAATTCAACATAATATAGTATAAATCAATATTAACAACCAAAATAATATCTCACAAATCGACACTAGAAAATACATAATATCTTACAAATCGATATATGGCAATTCAACATAATATATTACATATCGATATTAACAAACAAAACAATATCTCACAAATCAACACTAGGAAAGACATAATATCTTAGAAATCGATATACGACAATTCAACATAATATATTACAAACCGATATTAACAACCAAAACAATATCTCAAAACACGTGTCATATTATATTGATTTTTAAGATGTGTCGATTTGCAAGATAATTATATTATGATTTCGAAATGTGTGCCTGCGGAATTTACATTGTTACGATTTGCACGCTTGAGGGGGCAATTTGCGTATTCAAAACACGTGTGCCAAGTGCGTAATTTTGGTTTACAGTTGAGGTTTAGGGTTTAGGGTTAGGGTTTTAAGGTTTGGGGTTTGGGGTTTGGGGTTTGGGGTTTGGGGTTTGGGTTTGGGTTAGGGTTTTAGGGTTTAGGGCTTAGGGTTAGGGTTTTAGGGTTTAGGGTTAGGGTTTTAGGGTTTTGGGTTTAGGGTTTAGGGTTAGGGCTAGGGTTTTAGGGTTTTAGGGTTTAGGGCTTAGGGTTAGGGTTTTAGGGTTTGGGATTTAGGGTTTTAGGGTTTGGGGTTTAGGGTTAGGGTTTTAGGGTTTGGGGCTTAGGGTTAGGGTTTCAGGGTTTGGGGTTTGGGGTTTAGGGTTAGGGTTTGGGGTTTAGGGTTTAGGGTTTAGGGTTTAGGTTTAGGTTTAGGGTTTAGGGTTTAGGGTTTAGAGTATAGGATTTAGGGTTTAGTAATATATTAAGGGTTTAGCCTTAGGGTTTAGTAAGATATTAAGGGTTTAGGGTTTAGGATTTAGGGTTTAGGATTTAGGGTTAGGGTTTAGGGTTAAGGTTTAGGGTTTAGGGTTTAGGGTTAAGGTTTATTGTTTAGGGTTTAGGGTTTAGGTTCAGGGTTTAGGGGTTTAGGGGTTAGGGTTTAGGTTCAGGATTTAGGGTTTAGGTTTTAGGTTTTAAGGTTTAGGTTTAGGGTTTATGTTTAGGGTTTAGGGCTAGGGTTTAGGTTTTAGGGTTTAGGCTTTAGGTTTAGGGTTTAGGTTTAGGGTTAGGGTATATGGGTTTAGGGTTTAGTAATATATTATGGATTTAGGGTTTAGCGTTAGGGTTTAGTAAGATATTAAGGGTTTAGGGTTTAGGATTAGGATTTAGTAAGATATTAAGGGTCTAGGGTTTAGGCTATAGGATTAAGTATAGTAATATATTATGTGATATGTGTACCGATTTGTAAAATATTAAGTGTTTTCTAGTGTCGATTTGTTAGATATTTGTAGTATGTAATTGAAACCTGTGCGTGAGGAATTTACATTGTAGTGACACGAGGTAGCCATTTGCGTGTTCAAATTGTTGCTCACTTAGCAGTTTCTATGGAAATCACTTCAACGCGTCATACCTATAATTAAATAGTTGTCACATGAATCACTATCGTCAATAAGTATAAATCGCTATTGCATCAAATGTATAAATTGTTTTGCTTCAAACATAACTAATAAATCATAATCTCAATGTTCATTATATTTTGGTACTTTACATAACCCTCATATATATATTGGATTGGCGAATGATTGGCAATGGGTGAGGTGGGAGAAAGAGAAACTTTGGGCATGGGACGAGGGGTGGGAGGCACAACATCGACAAGAAGGGATGGTGGTGGTTGGAGGCTGAGGAGTTGGGAGGCACAAGAGGCGCCCTTGCTTCTCAGAGCCACCACAGGCGACTTGTGAGGTGGCGTTGCAGTTGTCCTCTCCATTTCAAGCATCATTATCGCCGAAAAGAGAGAGAGGGGGCGATTAGGGAGTGATAAGAGAAAATATGTCTAAAAAAGCCAGTGCGATATAGCCGTTACAGACAGAAAATAAAATATTATGGCTTTTCTCCCCTGCCAGTTCAAAATTTTAAATCAATGTTTTGTTCTCAATGGACAACACATAAATTTAACTGCATCATTATACGTTACAACCGCCTCCCCAAGTATATATTATTACAAATTATCACATTCGTTACACAATCACCAACATTACAAGTTGTCGCAATATTTGGCTTCATAAGTAAACATCATAGTACGATTTAGCAAAATTAAGTACAAATCGAAGTAACTTCATAATTACACATCGCTACTGCATCAAACGTATAAATTGTTGCTACTTCAAACATATAAATTATTATACAAATCACACCCTTCATAAGTACATATCGTTGTAACGTTTTGGCTTCATAACTAAACATCATAGTATGATTTAGCAAACTTAAGTACAAATCGTGGTAACTTCATAAATCATAAATACACATGACTACTGCTTCAAATGTATAAATTGGTGTTGCATCGAATGCACAAATCGTTGCTTCAAACGTACAAATTGTTGTATAAATCGAACCCTTCATAAGTACATATTGTTGTAAATCATAGATTGCAGTTGCATTAAATGTATAAATCATTGTTGCTTTAAATATATAAATCATGAATCGTAAATCACTACTGCTTCAAACGTATAAATTGTTGTTGCATAGATCAAATCACTACTACATTAAATGTATAAATAATTGTTAAATTCAAACTTATAAATCATTGTAGAAATTTAGCCTTCATAAGTACATATCGTTGTAATGTTTGGCCTTCATAAGAACAAATCATGCTAAATTTTTTTGATCTCCAGAAGGTGGATATGTACAAATCGATTTGTTTCAGTATGAAAATAAGTGTTATTTAGCATGAATAGTACAACTAGTTGTAAGATTTAGCATTCAGATTTACAAATCGATTTTTTTACATAAAACTCACTGAAAGGACACAAGTTTCGCTAATCCAACAGTGGAGGAGAAACACCTAGAAGGTAGATGCAGCCGATGGTGGCAACGGTGCTCCGGCAACAACAAACGACGGCAAAGGGGTGCTCCGGTGGCAGCAGACGATGACAAAGAGTGCTTCCGCGACAACAAACAATATCAAAGGCTGCATTGTCAAAGGGAGCTTCTGTTACAGCAGATGGTGCGTCGTCAAAGGGTGATTCAGAACTATAAGGGATACCTTTTTCTGGCGAGAGGACATTTTTTTCCTTTACTCAAAATGTCATTTTATGGCGCTAATGGTGGGAAAGGGTACTTAGGTCTTTGCAAACACACCAGACTCTGATGCTAAGTGATGCTGACACACACAGGGAAACGCGCCCCACGTGCTTACATACATGGCACTCATTCAGACCCAAGAACACGCACCTGCGTGTTTCAAGGGGAACATATAACCTACTTCATCAATTTCATCATTTATTTTAGATTGAGTGGCTTAACTTGAGAAAGTTTCTCCCACATTTGATATGTCCTAATAGGAGTTTAATGTCATGGAGGCACATCTTCTTATTGCTCTTAAAGAAATATATAAGTTTCCATGATGATATAAGATCATTGAGGACCAATGTAAATGACAATAGATGATGTAATATCCTATAGGGCTTATTGTTGGATGTGCAAACCCATTTTAGGTTGTAAGTGAAAGTCATGCTTTATATTTGTCATGTAATTAGAAGTTGTGGGTGGTTTTCATTGGCAAAATTGACATTCTCATAATGTAATATGGGCAGCATGGACATAAAAAATGTGTTAATGTAAGGTTATTATGTTGGTTACCCATGTACATAGTGGGTAAGTCTTAAGTCATGTAATAGAAATAATGAGTCATATAGTGAGACATGTGTAAGTGTGGAGCCATAGGAATGACATGCAAAGAGTTTATAGGAAGGTTATATGAGTTATAAGTTATGTTTGTTAAGACATGAAAGTCATGCTTATGGTGGTGCATGTCATTAGTAATTAGTAAATCATCAGGCCGTTGATCATTCTGTTTCTATGGGAAAGTGGAAGGATTGATTTTGTGGGTACCATCGAGCAATGGAGCACGACACTGAACATTGTTTCATCTTTAAGAACATCGTGCAAGATTGCATCGGCAGAAAGCTTCTTAAAAAAGATAAGGAGGAGAGTCAGCCAACTATCTTGTCAACACCTTCCCTAGCCACTCAAGAGGATGATGATGTCAATGCTTCCTCATTCCTTTCATTTTGCTTTTGCCATTTTGAAGGGACAATGTAGTCCCAATTTCTTTTTTATGTTCTCTTTAGTTTATCATTTCAATCCCCAATCACTTATTAACATTTATGTAATGAAGCATCAAGTTTCTTCGTACCTTTGACATCCAATATTTCTTTTTTTTTCTATTGTAAGACCTGCAATTTTTCAGACAACTTCTGAACAAAATTCATGAGGCATTTCCAAGTGAAAATAGTATTTATACTCAAAATGCAAAATCAATCAATTTCTATGAACCAGTTATACTTAGGATATTTTTATCTTCGCGAATATATGATCAAACCATCAGGGAGTCATAACTTCCTCCTTGAATAAAATTAAGAGATTTGTACGAGCCAACTTTCTTAGTTACGTCAATACGAAGAGAATGGCATACTCAGAATTTTAAAAAAAATTGCCAAAAACCCAAATTTTTTTGGGACCCACAAAAATATTACTCAGAAAATATCTGGTGGGACCCACAAAATATCTCATAGAATTTTCATGTGGGCCCCCACACCAAAAAGGAACCTCTTGGAAAATTCTAGAAAAAGTAAGAAGGGGAAAGAAGGCTCTGGATTTTTCTAGCTTTTTCTAGAAAAATCTAGAAGAGGTGGGATTATTTAGGGGCCAAGTAATCTTGGCTATAAATATCCATGCACCCCTCTCTATAAAACCATAAAAATCGTCCCACCCCACCCCTTTCTCTCTGTAGAACCTCCTCTAGTGAGCCTAGCCCACTTCACCTGGTCTGAGCTTGCCTGATCTAGTCCTAGCTTGCCTGACCTGGTCTTAGCCTGCCTGACCTAGTCCAAATCCAGTTGACTTGACTTGGACATAGTTGGGTTTGAAGTCAAAGTCAAAGCCCCTTTTGGTCTTGAAATCTGGTTTGGTTCACTTGACCCAGACTCAGCCTACTTAGGCTAATTCTGAACCTAGTTGACCCAGTTGACTTGGACTGAACCCAGTTTGATTCAAACCACCTAGGCTTGGCAGCTTGACCTGCTCTTCTTCTTTCTCAACTAGGTCGACCTTATTTGACCTAGTCTAATCTCTCAAAGGAAGGATTGAACATCGTTCGAAGCAGTTGGAGCGTTCCAGAGTTGTTTCTTTCGCAATTTGAAGTAAGTTTGCTTCTTTGATCCATCTCTCTCAAGTATTTGCTTGTTTATATATAGCATATACCTTCTGAAGTAGTATCTCACTCTAGTCCTTGGTTGAGCCCTTTAGGATACTTCGATGTTCACGTGCTTGTCTTATTACTATTGTCGGATATATATGTTTGAATGCACAGTATATGCGTTCTTAAAAATAGTATCTCGCTCTAGTTCTTTGTTGAGCCCTCTAGGACACTTCGGTGTTCACGCGTTTGCCTTGTAACTATCGTTGGATATTGATTCTCGCACATAATGTCTTGAGATTGCCATCATGTTATATATCGCCAAGGCTCCTGCTTAAATGTAATTCATAATTTGTCATCACGTCGTATGATGCCAAGGCTCCCTGCTTTTTGTAATTTCTGATTATGCATTTAAATTACGCATTTTGTCTTGTCGTCGCATCGTATGATGCCAAACCTTCTCTGCTTTCGGTAATTATATATGTAGAATATTTCGTTTAATTTCACACTCTGAAAAATATGTATATGCATTCTTTTATGCCACCGCCATATAAAGTACAAGCTTCTGCTTATATTATATATATGGCACGTAAGTGAGCATTCAAATGGAGATCAACTTCAAATCACCAATGTGATTCCCTTGCCGCTCCTCGATCAAGATTTTGCTTGATGAATGAAGCCCCTATTAGAAAGGCTTCGCTTTCAAACAAAATTGCTTTTTCGTAAAGCCTAAGTCATTTGTGTATGTCCCCAGGGTTCTAATAAGCCTTGATGAATGCAAAGTACGCACAATGGTGAACATCCATTCCTGAGTTAATGTGTAGCAATTTCCCTATCAAGGAGGGGAAGTGCTGCTGGAAATTCTGAAAAGATGTTCACTGAGCTTAAAAGAAATGCACACTTCCTCAGTTAAAGAGAGGGATTGCTGCAAAATTTTCTGAAGAAGCTCAACTAAGCTCAGAAAGAGCAGAGCATGTTACTCCATCATGTAAAGGAGGTGTTTCCCATATGCCCTCAGTACTTTCTACAACGTAGAAAGGTTAGACTCACTCCTGCCATCAAAGCGGAGGAAGTGTTGTCGAAATGGTTCGCAGAAGAGCTGCCAAAACCAGTTGAATGAAACGAGGATGCTTTGTTGTTGGATTACTGCCAGAATGACCTGTATCTATGTTTCGCCTATAAGGGCACTTTACTTGTAAGGGCCGCAGAGCCAGAGTAGTTGTTGCACCTTGACTAGGCCACTGCTCGTAAGGGCCGTAGAGCCAGAGTAGTATTTATGTCTTAAATAGGCCAATTGCTCATTGCGGTGATTCACGCAACCGATCCATTGAGATCGAGTCATATGCATGCTTATGGATACTGTTATACAACTAGACTCGTAAGGGTTATAGAGCCATACTACGTTGTCCACCCAAAAAAGGTGAGGTGCTCGTGATAGCCGTAGTGTCGAGAGCTCAATTAAGCATGCATATGAGTAAGACTTAAAAGTCTAAATGAACCCCGTGGTCAAAGAATCATGTTAGGGGGAGATTACTGAATGGGGTCGGGTACATATGTCCTCAGTGCGGGAGGCACTGGCTGCCCAAGCGGCATGCGCATATTCGATAAGTAATGGTAAGACCGTCAGACCCCTTCAAAATAACGCTCATCGTGGCAGACGATGATGGTGTAGCCCGAGTGACATGTATTTGATTATGAACTTGACATTGTTCAAGGGACCTCAGTCACTCAAGTGGTTTGAGGTCGTGGTTATCCTTAAGATCTAAGGATTGAACCCAACTACTGCAAGTAGAGGATGCATCTGAATTGGGCCTAATAAGGGTTCTCCCGGTACGAGTCTATCCCTTACTATGGATAGGGTCAACAGGCCTCTGGGATATCTAAAATACATGAAATAATCAACCCCCAGAACATCAAGTTGATGCCCGGACAATGCTTCACCCACGTACCAATGGTGGAAGAGGTTAAATATCGAAACAATGCATTAACTCTAGGTTCAACGATGTATTGAATGTATGAGTGGATGGACGTTGTTGTATCAAGTCTTGCATAACCTTAAGCAAGGTGTCATGGTCGGTATACTACTAGACCGATTGGGCAAAGACCCATGTTGTATCTACACGACTAAGCAAAGCTCGAGGAGCTTGCGCCTTAGGCTCATAAGATAAGGATGTGCCAAGTATGAAGACTTGAGTTTTGACATCCCAATTGAGACCCGGAAGATGTCAATGCTAAGTCATGAAGACTTGTGCAGCTATTCAATCACAGCCCTGAAGAGGCTTGCACTAAGTAATAAAGGCTTGAGCAAGATGTTCAACTCATAACCCTGAGGAGGCTCTTACGATATACGCCAAGTCGTAGGGACTTGAGCGTCGTTATTGCGAACTGTGACACTAAGTGGTCAACACATTTACTTAAGTTGAATGAAAGTATGATTGTTTGCTTACCAGACCATCAGTGGTTCTGATCCCATTTAATGGGGATTTCAAGTGTTGGACCTATGTTGCGATATGCAGAGCAAGGCAGCATCAAGTTCCAGGGTTTCTCTAGACAAAGTTGTACTTCTCCCTTTTATTAAACCAATACTACTTTTTTTCAAGCAGTGATATTTGTAATAAACAAGTGGTTTTGATAAATGAAACATCTTGGTGGTCAAGGGGTGCTTGGCCACATATCTGTGACTCGCCCGAAGTTTTCTAAAACCGACGACTCATTATCATATGATTTCGCTGCTAAAAGCTTTTCTAAGTTCCGCTGCAAAGAAAAAAAAAAGAAATTCATGGAAATTTTAACTTAGCTTTGTTTTGGAAATTCGGGGCGTTATATCTATACTAGGGCATCTTTTATCATGAAGCTTTGTTTTCACTTTAAGCAATCTATGTTAAGACAAGATCAAAAATCTTTTGTCATCGATTTCTATTAATGTTCATCAGTCTCTTTATTTTCCCTTCCAGATAAGGGACAATTCTGAGATTATTCATAGGAGCAATAGGACTACTTATAGAGGTCTGTCCAAAATCGCAAAGGTTTCAAAATTTTTGCAAAATCCCCATCATGGTCACCGAGAGCTTTTTTTAAAGCAACGGTCTTTTCCAAAATTGTAAGTTGAGTCTTTTCGTCAAAAATCATTTTTTACCAATCTTTTTCAAAGATCAATCCTAGGGTTGAATCTTTTTCTAAAATTGGTTTCAAAACGGTCATTTCAAATCAACCCTCGTATTGATCTTCTAAAAACTGATTTTGAACCGATCATTGCAAATCAACCCTTGTGTTGATCTTCTTTTCTAAAACTGATTTCGAACTGGTCAACCATCGTGTTAGTCTTCCTTTTCTAAAAACTAGATTTTGAACCGGTCATTTCAAATCAACCATCGTGTTGATCTTCTTTTCCAAAACTGGTTTTGAACTGGTCATTTCAAATCAACCATCATGTTGATCTTCTTTTCCAAAACTGGTTTCGAACTGGTCATTTCAAATCAACCCTCGTGTTGATCTTCTTTCATAAAAAATGGTTTTGAACTGGTCATTTCAAACCCTCGTGTTGATCTTCTTTTACAAAAAACTATTTTTTGAACTATTCATTTTTAAAAAATAATCAACCCTCGTGTTGATCATTTTGAAAATCAACTCTCATGTTGACCATTTTCAAAATCAACTCTTGTGTTAATCACTTTTCAAAATTGACCCTTGTGTTGGTCATCTTCTCAAAATCATCCCCTGGTCTCTTTTAAAATCAATCTTTGGGTTGATTCTCTTCTCAAAAATGAATTTTTAGTAGGTTTTTCAAAATTGAACATTCTCATTTTACTTCAAAGATTCCATATGCAGGCAGGATCAAACAAAATCTTTCGTCAACAATTCTTCATTAATGTCCAAACAACTTTCATCAAACTCTTTTTTTGTTCCCGTTCAGGATAAGGGATAATACTGAGACCTCGGTGGTTGTCCAAGTGTAAACACCCCAAATTTTCACTCACTTCCCTGACATCGCCCTCAATCATCATATTTCAGTTCTTTAGAAGCAATAAAGGGCAAAATGGTCATTTTCTGATATTGAACCTTGCAGAAAGTCCTAAATTTCATTCTTGAGCCTCAAAATTTCTATATTTAGGTTCAGAGACATCTTCAAATTGCAAATCTTCAAAATCCTCTTCTGGACAAAAAGCTAGAATTTCCAAGTCCGAGCTCAGAGTGATATTTCATAGAACATGTCTTTGCATAGCATTGCATCATTTCACTGCACAACATGTCATTTTGAGATCCAGAACTCCTGATTTTTCAAATTGTCAATCCAGATTTTATTTTTAAACTTTTCAAAATTGATTTTTAAAACCCTGGGATTTCAAAATTTCTAATCTTTCCCATTTTACCCCCAGGACTTTGAATTACAAAAATGTTCTCAAGAAAAACAATCTGGATATTTAGATATTGATTTTAAAGATTTTATCTCAAAACTTTTTGCAAAAAGGATTTTAAATCTCTTTACAAATTTTGTTTTTACATTTATCCATATTTTTGCCCTGAAAACCCAATTTTTCCAAATTCTTGAAAAACAAATAATGTTTTATCTCGTATCTTCAAATAAATGGAGCAGGACCCGCCTTTGAACTAGCATCATACTTAGACTCTCAGGTAAGTTGTTTATTCTCAAGCGGGGCCCACCTTGAGTTCACACCAATTTGCAAAATTGTCTTTTTCATTTCTCAATACTTATTTATTTTTATTTTTTTTAGTTAGTGGGCCCACACACATGTGGTACCTCAATTGAAAATAAAAGACTTTCAAAAACAAAACAAAACTTTATTTTCAAAAGGATTTTAAAAGTGGGTTGAGGTGGAATTTCCATAAAAGCCTCTCATTTTTTTATTTTATTTCTTTTTATTTGTTTAAATAAATTTTTTTTTAGAAGGAGGAAGCCTTAAATGGCACAGCCGAATTTCCCTAAAATCATAAATTTGATTTTGCCTAAAACTTAGGGAAATAAAACCAAAATTTGAAAAAAAAGGGAATGTGCCCCTCTTGAAACGGCTATTTCAAAAAAAATTCAAAAATGAGGAAACGGAACCTCATGAATGGAGCTGCGTTTTCTTCTTTTTGAAAAGATTTCAAAATTCTTTAAGAGGAGGAGGCCATTGATCGATGAAAGGGGGGGATTGAAATCTGGTTTTCTTTTGGGTTTTGCAGGAAAGGGCTCTGAATCGTGAAGTTGCCCAACATCATCCTTCTTTAGCCAAGCTGCAGCAAGTGACTCCAGCACCATTGAAACAAACCCAGCAAGTGGCTGCATCTTCTTCAGCACCAGCCGCAGGTCTTCCACCACCATCCGATACTTCTTCAGCAGCAGCCGCAAGAGCACCACCATCCAACGCCTACCTTCCTTCAACCCAGCCAGCAGAGGTTTTAGCAGGAAATCGCCTTGCCTTCAACCCATCAGCATAGGCAGCAGGACACTGATTGTTGTTCATTCTTCCTCAACCACCCAGCAGGACGCTGACTGTAGTTCATCCCCACTTCAAGTCAGCCGCAACCCACCAGCTCCTACCCATTTTCCTTCAGCCCAACGATTTCTGCTCCCTCTTTCCTTCAAGCCAGCCGCAAATCACACGGTAGCAGGGGATCCAGGGGATCTCTCTTTTTCTTCAGCTCCACCAACAGAAGTTTTGCAAAACTGTTGTTTATTCCTTTCAGCCCGGCTGCAAAAAGTTGACCCCCAATCCGTTTTCTGCAGGGCATTTCAAACAGGGGATATACAAGGTAACGCATGGCTGTAGTTTCTTTTCATTTCATTCTTTGTGTTTTGCTATTTTGATTTTGTTGCTAATTGCTTTTGATTTCCTATATTAACAGTTTCAATACACTGTTTGAGTTATTGTTATGTTTCAGTTTACAAGTAAATTTTTGTTTCAATACATCATTTTCATTAGTTAATGTTGTGTTATTTTTTTTTATTTACTGAATTTCCTGTTTGTTTCAATGTTATGTTTTCCTGTGGCTTTTACTTCTTGAATGTCATGTTTATTTTATTTCCTGAATTTCCAGTTTTTTTTTTATTGTTTTCTTTCAAATTCCTGTTTTCTAAGCATCTTCCTATAGTGTTTTCGTTCATACTTCTTCCTTTATCCAATTTTTCTTTTTGTCATCACTTCCATATATCTCAGTTTTCCTGTTTATTGCAATTTTCATTTTGCAGTTAGTTCACGTTCATCAAATTCCTGTTTTGCAATTGCTATTCTTATTTTCCTGTTTTTATTATATTTTTTTTTTTTCAAAACCATCTGCTGTGTTCATCATTTCATGGTTCAATTGTTGAAATTGATTCCAGTTTTCTATTGTATGTTTGTTTTTCTGATTTTTGTCACTTTTTCTGTTTTGTAGTGCCATTATCATTCTCTCCACCATTCATCTGTAGTGACACCATCCTTCACAGCCGAAATGGCCACCTTCTTGGATGCATCTAGTGTTAGGTTTGCTCAGGGGAATTTCCATACTGGGGTTATCATGGATTGTTATTATATCTGTCATCATGTTCTATGGTTAGGTTTTTTTTTTTTTTTTATTATTATTTCCTGAAATGCATGGGACACTACCACATTGAAATGATGCCAATGTCTCTGTGTGAGAACATGTCCATCCTTAGATATCTCATTTACACACACAGCATTGTCACAATTTTCTTGAAGACAGCCCATTGTTCCCACAATGCACTTCTTACACATCACGTATGTGTTATATTTACCATCTTCTGCAGGTATGCAGTCTTGATAATCGGCTATGTTCATGAACGGATATATCCACATCCGTTCATGATCTATATGCCATCTTTTGCAAGCATCATTACTGATATATAGAGATGCTCTATACCCATTTTTATTGAAAATTACTTTGTAATTTGGGAAATACGGCTGTGCGAAATCACCTACAGAAACTGTCTATACCTGTATTTTCTGATTTTACCCATTATATGGAATTTTCATTTATATGTATATTCTCTTATTATAAGTATATATATATTGATATGTATGTATATCTACCCATATGTATACGTATATATGTATATATATATATATGTATATATGTATATATATATACATATATATATATACTTATATATATATATATATACCGTCATGTGCATTGGATATCACATATATTTTTCCTTTTCTTTTACTTTTTTGCAAATATATCTTCATTACCATATATCATTTAGCATAAATTCAAATATTTCTATATCTACATATATATCTTTGTTGTATATAGTATATATGTTTATTTCCTTGGTTATTTTGTACTAACTCTCATTTTGCAGAAAAATCTAGAAGATGCTGATTCCTTGGCTCCATTTCATTTTTTTTCTTTTACTTTATGTTATGCAATGTAACAATCCAATGTAAACCTTGGAATAAGATTTACTTTTACTGCTTAGATTAGGCCGCATCTCATATAGTTTGATTTCAGTAATATCATGATTCTATGATGCATAGATCTCAATCTTTCCAAATTCACCGTGGATGAACACGAATGACACGTGCACCAACTCTTAGAGAGTTGATGAACTCGGTGGAGTCCATATTTACGGCCCTAGTTGGAATATGGACGAGACCTAGATCCATCATCTCTCTACCAGTCACATTGAGCCTACACTCTTAGGCTATCTTGAAAATGCACCTCATATTTCCAATGTTTTCAAAATATTGTGAATTAACTCAAATAAACCCTGAATATATTCATGGCCACAGTCAGAATATGTGAAGGATTTAGTTTGGCTTAATCTACATTTTTCCAACAAATTTTTCAGAAATCTTTTCAAACTGCATTCATTCATTCAAATCATCTGCATCATTTGTTTTCTCATGATTTTCTCAAGAAATTTTCACTTCATGGAATCGATTTCTCTAGAAACTATGATGATATTCGGAGTTGGATTTCCCAAATCAAATGTTTTCCTGTGATTTTCCTTAAAAAGTTATTTCCTTAAGATTCTTTTCAAAAGGAATTTTTCATTTTCTCAAGAATCCAAGTTGATTTTCAGATATTTCAAAAAACCAAATTCTCAGGAATTCAATTTCCTGAATTTTGAATTTCCTTCTCCAATGAGTTTTCCTACAAAATTTTCTATCATTTTCCTAAGAAAACTCTCAAAATCCGAGTTTTTCCTGACAAGTGCTTTCCTTTTCAAATATTCATCCTTTCTAAAGAATTCCTTCCATTTTTCCTGAGATTCTCATTTCTTCAGGGTTTTCTAAGTTTTTTATAAACTTTCTCAAAATTTTCCTGAGATTCTCATTTCTTCAGGGTTTTCTAAGTTTTATAAACTTTCTTAAGATTTTCTCGAGATTCTCATTTCTTCAGGGTTTTCTAAGTTTTTATAAACTTTCTCAAAATTTTCCTAAGATTCTCATTTCTTCAGGGTTTTCTAAGTTTTATAAACTTTCTCAAGATTTTCTCGAGATTCTCATTTCTTCAGGGTTTTCTAAGTTTTTATAAACTTTCTCAAGATTTTCTCGAGATTCTCACTTCTTCAAGATTTTTCAACTCTTTATAAACTTTCTCGAGATTTCAAACCTTCTTCGTCTGAGTTTTCCTGAGAGATTGAGTTTCATCTTTTCATGAGAAATTGACCTTTTCCTTGAGAAATGTCTTTCAATTCCAAAGTATTTTCCAAGCATACATCATGTTTTCCAACTTACATTTTCCAAAGTCTCATAGCACATGCCTGAATTCTCTGTGCATTTAGGATAGAACATAACTTCAATAATTTCGCTAAGTCAAGCACAATTTTGGTCCTTCGTTCTATTACCCATGTTAAAGGCGGCATGAACGGTCGAACCTCGTACCGACAGGTCGAACCCCATCCCATGGATTTTCCCGCAATTTTCAAAACAGAGGCGAGTATTTCAAAAACCATTTCCATAATCCGGTCAAGTTTGAATCGCGAAAGCATTTCCCTCTCCCTTCCGCAAGGAGGGGAAGACGGGAGAAATTTTGCGACGATAACAGGTTTGGCGACCGAGATGGGACCTGTCCTTGTCTGATCAGAATTGTGCTTGACTTAGTTCAATTATCGAAATTATGTTCACAAAATGTCATCTTTTACTTTCAATATCATGTGAGCCTAGGAGCCTAGATTCTGACCTAGCTGACATTTACTGCATATAGCTTAGGCATGGTTTGGTAGGACTATATTAAGGAGATATTTTCATGCTCACATAGACTTAGGTCTAAATACAACTCTCCTCAATTTAGGATCTGAATGCAAACAATGTATGCTTCTTCAAAGTTTTCAAAATCTATCTCTCTAGGACTTAGAGCCCTCTATTTCTTGCATGTGATCATTTTTTCAAACCTCCCTTACCTATCATTACCCGGTCTTCACGTTGCTGGGCTCTCTTCCAGAACCCTAGTTCGGGATAGAGCCTCACAACTGGGCCCACTATTTGGGTTAATACCCCCCTACCACGTACCGCGGGCCACAGTCCGAAGTATATCGGTAGGTGCTCAAGGATGTTGGAAAACCTTACCTTAGAACAGGAGTTGAAATTATATGCCACGTACCTCGAATTTCAGTTCGGGTATATCGGCATAACTGGATTGGACAAATATGATATGAACCTAGAGTTAGGATTAAGGTCCTACAACTATTTTCAAAATGATGCATTTAGAGTCAGCCTTTTAGGGAGTGCTGTATGTGCATAAATGTTTGTGCAGGATGTGATTGTTCTTATATTACCTCTATTTTCCTATATTTTTTCTAAAATATTTTCAAATACCCATATTCTCATCTTTTCCCTTTTATTTTCTCAAACCCTGGAAGATTTTCCCAAATATCCAATTTCTTTCAAAACTCCAGGTGATTTTTCCTTCTCTCGTTCTACTGGATCTCGAATTTCCAACTGTATTTTCATCCTGCCTGCAATTTTCCAAAATCATATGTTTTCTCTCATTGGATTTTCAATTCTTTTGTCTATTTGCAAAATTCTTCATCTTATTTTCCTCGTGCATACCTTGACTATTGTAGTGGAAATTGTTTACCCACTTGCCTTCTCCTCATTCTAAATCCATTTGCGGATTGTTTTTCCAAGAGATATCTTTCCTTCAAAATGGTGTTTTCCTCGTGGTTGACGACCTCGCCTAGGTAACAAGGCACATTTTCTGTTGTTTATTTCCCTTGCAAAAGAATGACAACACAATTGTCATAATCCTTATGACGACTCAATCCCTAGTAATGGGATACTCTTCCAATGGTCTACCATATTTTTCTCAATATTTTCCTCCCAATCCAAAATTCCCTCAGAGTCTAATCAAGACTTTATCCTGCAGAGGACATCCACAACATTTGATGGTTCGAACAAGGTCAGGAAGAAGAACCACATCATCACAGCACTCCTCAGCCTCAGAAGGTGAAATGGATCATCCCGTGAATCAAGATCAACAACAAGAGGAGGATGGCATAGACCCACAGATGTATGCCATGTTCCAGAAAATGATGACCAAAATGATGAGTGAATAGGCTGGGACCAGTGTAGAGAAGAATCCATTCAGAGAGAAGTTCCATGGGCACAAGGATAAGAAGAACTCCAAGAAGCAAATTCAGCCAGAGGAAATTTCAGATGAATCAGAATCAGAGGAAGACACCGATGAAGAATATGAGGTGCCTCCGGCATTTCAGAAACAGGGCCGAGAACAAAGGAGGAGTCGCAAATCAAAGAATCAAGTCACAGAAGAACCCCTGCAGTCAAAGTTCAAAGAAATGGCCAAAGTTGTTAAAGACCTGCAAGCTCGCGACAAGGGCAAGAAAGTCTTCACCAGCGAGGATTTTTATGATGGATTAGAAGAAGACGAAAATCTGGAAAATCTGCCCCGCAAGTTCATCAAGTTCGATGGTTCTGGTGATCCCAAAGCCCACCTCGCCATGTTCTTCGCCGAATGTTCCAAATTCAAGAGAGACAATAGGGCCCTATTTCTCTTTTTCCTCGTAGCCTAGAAGGCACTGCCGCCAAGTGGTACTCTGAGCATATCAATCCAATCGAGCTGCGAGAATTCGATAAGGTGGTCAATCTATTCATTGAGCGATTTTTGTTCAATACTGAAGCGCTCCCAACATTGAGTCATCTCTGCAATCTAAGGCAGAATGAAAATGAAAAGGCAAGGGACTTCATTCGCAGATGGAGAGAGACCTGCAACAAAATGAGGGATCCTATATCAGAAAGGCATGCTTTATCCTTGATCCTCAACAATTTTTCGCAACCTCTAAGAGGATTAATCTCTACCTCACCCTCCAAGTCTTTCATTGAACTCATTGAACAAGCTGAATGGCTCAAAATGGGAGTAGAGAATAGAGTCTATGAAGGCCTTACCATTGCAAGAAACAGTCAAGATGCCAAAAAGAAGGCTCACTTCACTTTTGCGGCCAAATCTTTCAATAATAGCAAAGGCAAAAAGAATGATCATGGCAACAGTTTGGAGAGAATCAAAAGGCAAAAAGGGAAGGACATCAACAGTGATAAACCTCTCCAATCCAGCTGTCAGCATCAAAAGAAAGATCAGGAAAAATCAAAGCGCAAGGACTGGAGAACTGATCGAGAATTCACCCCTCTGGATCAAACACTCGAGAGTATACTCGAGTATATGCTTGAGAAAGACCTTGTTCGGTTGCCTAAAGCCAGTGATCCTCCAGCAATTATGGGCAGATTCAAAGAACAATTTTGCAAATTTCATCGAGCAGTAGGGCATGATACAGAAAACTGCTTCGTCCTTAAGAACATTGTTTAATACTGCATTGACAAGAAGCTCCTCATTGAAGATGGAAAAGAGGACTAGTCATCCTGACTAAGCTTTTTCCACAATCATTCCAGAAGATGACAATGCCAACAATTTCCCATTTTTCATCTTGCTTTTTCAAAAAGAATAATGTAATCCCATTCTCCTTCCTTGATTTTAAAGCATCAATAAAGTCATTGAATTTTTCAATAGCTTGGTGCCATCTTATTTGCTTCTTCTTCCTTTTCAAAATGTCTCTCTTGTGAGGAATGATCTTGAGAACGTCTATTAGTCAAGAAGCTTGTCAATTATCCTTTTTTATTTAAAATTTTCCTCCCCAGTCGCACTCGGGCATTTTTTTTGAAAATTTATCTTTACCTCAAAACATCCTGTATGCAGGCAGGATAAACCAATCTCTCATTTTGCATGTATATGCACTGATTTGCATAAATCCTGCATTCATTTGCATCAATTTGCATTTAATCATATTCATTTGCATTAAATTTACATCAACATCTCCCCTTCAGGTTAAGGGATAAAACCTGAATCATTTTCCATAAATTCTTTAACTTCGACCTCCAGGTCATCCAATCTCCAATTTTCAAATTACCAAAATTCTCAATTTCGACCGCCAGGTCATCCAATTTTCATCCCCGTTTAGGATAAGGGGATAATCCTGAAACCGTTCATAGAAGCAATCCAACTCTATATAATAGTCCTCGTTCTTCATTGAACTATAGTGTTCCAAGTGAACTGATAGTCGTTCTTCATCGAACTGATAGTGTTCCCAAGTGAACTGATAGTCGTTCTTCATCGAACTGATGATGTTCCCAAGTGAACTGATAGTCATTCTTCATTGAACTGATAGCGTTCCCAAGTGAACTTATAGTCGTTCTTTATCGAACTGATATTGTTCCCAAGTGAACTGATAGTCGTTCTTCATCAAACTGATAGTGTTCCAAGTGAACTGATAGTTGTTCTTCATCGAACTGATAGTGTTCCAAGTGAACTGATAGTGTCCCAAGTAAACTGATAGTGTTCCCAAGTGAACTGATAGTCGTTCTTCATCGAACTGATAGTGTTCCCAGTGAACTGATAATCGTTCTTCATCGAACTGATAGTGTTCCAAGTGAACTGATAATCGTTCTTTATCGAACTGATAGTGTTTCCAAGTGAACTGATAGTCGTTCTTCATTGAACTGATAGCGTTCCCAAGTGAACTGATAGTCGTTCTTCATTGAACTGATATTGTTCCCAGTGAACTGATAATCGTTCTTTATTGAACTGATAGTGTTCCAAGCGAACTGATAGTTGTTCTTCATTGAACTGATAGTGTTCCAAGTGAACTGATAGTCGTTCTTTATTAAACTGATAGTGTTCCAAGTGAACTGATAGTGTTCCAAACGAACTGATAGTCATTCTTCATCAAATTCATAGTGTTCCAGCGAATCGATGGTCGTTCTTAATTGAACTGATATTATTCCCACTGATGGTCGTTCTTAATTGAACTGATATTGTTCCCAGCGAACTGATAGTCGTTCTTCATTGAACTGATATAGTTCCCAGCGAACCGATGATCGTTCTTCATTTAACTGATAGTGTTCCAAGTGAACTGATAGTCGTTCTTAATTGAACTGATATTGTTCCTAGTGAACTGATAGTCATTCTCCCTTGAACTGATAATCATCCTTAATCAAACTGATATTGTTCCCAGTGAACTGATAGTCACCTCCTTTGGGGAAAGGAGAGGATAATTTTTGTCACGGATGCGTTAAACCGGACTTCAAATGCTCTTTTTCACCTAGGATTTCAAGAAAACTTTGTCAATTTGTCAATCAAATTATTTGTTGATTTCAGAACTTTATTGCACAAATTTTTACCTCAGTTTACCTTCAGTATTACTTCCAAAAAGGCAAAGCTTTTGTGAAGAAGGATTCAAAATCCAAATTCTTTCTATTGGCCAACCAAAAGGATGAAGGATAAATCCTCTATATGGTCAGAAAAGAAGATTCAATGTTTTTGCAAAGCCATAGATGATTGATATTGATCGCAGTCAATGGCACATTTTAAAGACCATTCTTGTGAAAATGAGGCAGTGGAAATATCCTGAGCGCTATAAAAAGAGAGAATTCATCCAAGCCCTGTCTCCTTAAAATCACCTAAGTTGCAATTAATTATCCACAAAAGGGATCTCTCACTTGTCGTCAAGATGAAGGCGAATTAAGCGAGTAGACCCCCGGGGCCAAAGAAGATTTGAAACATCTCCAAGATGACGGAGTTTGTGACGGATCCTTCCAGGGAAAGTCCAAAGCATTGTCGAGATGAAGGCAGATGCGATGAACCTCTCGACAATCCCTAAAAGATATTTAATTTCAGCTATCATCCAAGGATCTCTAAACCCAAGAGCCAATATCGTCAAAGAAGGATCGAAGCATCTCCAAGTTGAAGGAGTTTTGTGATGTACCCTTCCCAAAAGAGAGCAAGAGAAAAAAAAAAAAGAGAGAAAAAGTCAGAACATCTCCAAAATGAAGGAGAATGTAGCAAAAACTCAAGAGAGCCAAAAGACTGCAGAAAGATTATCATGAGAGAAGCTCCCAGGATATCAAACTATCACATTTATCAAGAATCTTCTTTAAATTTGTGAAATTCTATTATCAATATCCTTTCATCGATTGCTTTCATAATATCAAATTCTCTTCTCTGTTTATATCAAGGAAATTGATAGCTTCTTTGAAGAAGGTCAATTACAAGCAATTTGGATTTTAAATCTCGATTCTACGAAGTCAATCTCGTTTGGAGGTAATACTTCAGGTAGAAAAGAAGGAATATCTTTGCAACAATGTGCATCATTTTCAAATACTTTGAATCAACAACAAAATTCTTAACATTTTGACAATGTTTTCTAGCTATCCTGACGTGAAGTGAGAGCGCGATATTCGTCCTTGATACATCCTGACACCAATTTTAAATCCCTCTTAAGGACTTGATTTCTTCCCTTCTTTGAGAGCGTGAACTCTCAGAGTCGCACACTTCCCTGTGTTCCCACTGTCCAACCATAGACAGTCCATTTCGGTTCGAGGTCGAACCAACGATCATTTCTCACAAGAGGCAATTTCAAAAGCTGATTTTAGTCTCAGCAATGAGACGCCCAAGATCAACCCCTTTTCAAGCTTTAGGGACCCCATTTTCCTTCCTTTTGCAAAACCCCTATCGGATTTATTGTGCAAAATCCGAAGGTTCCATCATGGTCTCTTCTTTTGAGGATTCCATTTCATTTTCCGCCCGATCAGGATAAGGGTACAAACCTGAGCCTCATTCAAAGAGGTATTCCATTTTTCGCCCGATCAGGATAAGGGTACAAACCTGAGCCTCATTCAAAGAGGTATTCCATCTTCTGCCCGATCAGGATAAGGGTACAAACCTGAGCCTCATTCAAAGAGGTATTTCATTTTCCGCCCGATCAGGATAAGGGTATAAACCTGAGCCTCATTCAAAGAGGTATTTCATTTTCCGCCCGATCAGGATAAGGGTATAAACCTGAGCCTCATTCAAAGAGGTATTCCATTTTCAGCCCGATCAGGATAAGGGTATAAACCTGAGCCTCAATCAAAGATGTATTTAATTTTCCGCCCGATCAGGTTAAGGGTACAAACCTGAATCTCATTTTAATGAGATATTTTCATTCCCCAATCAGGTTAAGGGTCAAAACCTGAGCTGCGTTCCATACGAAGCATTTTCTGTCCCATCCAGGTCAAGAGCATAAACTTGAATTTCACTCTCACAGAGTGAGTCCTTTTTCTTCATTCTTCGCTTCATATCTACCATCTTCCTCGGGCTAATTTCTTCATACCCAGTCAGATCCTTCTAACTGGGGCATTTTTATATAGCCCAAATTTGGTGTGTTTTCTTTGCCACTAAGCTCGACCATAAGCCGGCTTAGTAGCAAAGAGGGGCATCTGTAAACACCCCAAATTTTCACTCACTTCCCTGACATCGCCCTCAATCATCATATTTCAGTTCTTTAGAAGCAATAAAGGGTAAAATGGTCATTTTCTGAGATTGAACCTTGCAAAAAGTCCTAAATTTCATTCTTGAGCCTCAAAATTTCTATATTTAGGTTCAGAGACATCTTCAAATTGCAAATCTTCAAAATCCTCTTCTGGACAAAAAGCTAGAATTTCCAAGTCCGAGCTCAGAGTGATATTTCATAGAACATGTCTTTGCATAGCATTGCATCATTTCACTGCACAACATGTCATTTTGAAATCCAGAACTCCTGATTTTCCAAATTGTCAATCCAGATTTTATTTTTAAACTTTTCAAAACTGATTTTTAAAACCCTGGGATTTCAAAATTGCCAATCTTTCCCATTTTACTCCCAGGACTTTGAATTACAAAAATGTTCTCAAGAAAAACAATCTGGATATTTAGATATTGATTTTAAAGATTTTATCTCAAAACTTTTTGCAAAAAGGATTTTAAATCTCTTTACAAATTTTGTTTTTACATTTATCCATATTTTTGCCCTGAAAACCCAATTTTTCCAAATTCTTGAAAAACAAATAATGTTTTATCTCGTATCTTCAAATAAATGGAGCAGGACCCGCCTTTGAACTAGCATCATACTCAGACTCTCAGGTAAGTTGTTTATTCTCAAGCGGGGCCCACCTGGAGTTCATATCAATTTGCAAAATTGTCTTTTTCATTTCTCAATACTTATTTATTTTTATTTATTTTAGTTAGTGGGCCCACACACATGTGGCACCCCAATTGAAAATAAAAGACTTTCAAAAACAAAACAAAACTTTATTTTCAAAAGGATTTTAAAAGTGGGTTGAGGTGGCATTTCCATAAAAGCCTCTCATTTTTTTATTTTATTTCTTTTTATTTGTTTAAATAAAAATTTTTTTAGGAGGCAGCCTTAAATGGCACAGCCGAATTTCCCTAAAATCATAAATTTGATTTTGCCTAAAACTTAGGGAAATAAAACCAAAATTTGAAAAAAAAGGGAATGTGCTCCTCTTGAAACGGCTATTTCAAAAAAAATTCAAAAATGAGGTAACGGAACCTCATGAATGGGGGCTGCGTTTTCTTCTTTTTGAAAAGATTTCAAAATTCTTTAAGAGGAGGAGGCCATTGATCGATGAAAGGGGGGGATTGAAATCTGGTTTTCTTTTGGGTTTTGCAGGAAAGGGCTCTGAATCGTGAAGTTGCCCAACATCATCCTTCTTTAGCCAAGCTGCAGCAAGTGACTCCAGCACCATTGAAACAAACCCAGCAAGTGGCTGCATCTTCTTCAGCACCAGCCGCAGGTCTTCCACCACCATCCGATACTTCTTCAGCAGCAGCCGCAAGAGCACCACCATCCAACGCCTACCTTCCTTCAACCCAGCCAGCAGAGGTTTTAGCAGGAAATCGCCTTGCCTTCAGCCCATCAGCATAGGCAGTAGGACACTGATTGCTGTTCATTCTTCCTCAACCACCCAGCAGGATGCTGACTGTTGTTCATCCCCACTTCAAGCCAGCCGCAACCCACCAGCTCCTACCCATTTTCCTTCAGCCCAATGATTTCTGCTCCCTCTTTCCTTCAAGCCAGCAGCAAATCACATGGCAGTAGGGGATCCAGGGGATCTCTCTTTTTCTTCAGCTCCACCAACAGAATTTTTGCAAAACTGTTGTCTATTCCTTTCAGCCCGGCTGCAAAAAGTTGACCCCCAATCCGTTTTCTGCAGGGCATTTCAAACAAGGGATATACAAGGTAACGCATGGCTGTAGTTTCTTTTCATTTCATTCTTTGTGTTTTGCTATTTTGATTTTGTTGCTAATTGCTTTTGATTTCCTGTATTAACAGTTTCAATACACTGTTTGAGTTATTGTTATGTTTCAGTTTACAAGTTAATTTCTGTTTCAATACATCGTTTTCATTAGTTAATGTTGTGTTATTTTTTTTTTATTTACTGAATTTCCTGTTTGTTTCAATGTTATGTTTTCCTGTGGCTTTTACTTCTTGAATGTCATGTTTGTTTTATTTCCTGAATTTCCAGTTTTTTTTTTATTGTTTTCTTTCAAATTCTTGTTTTCTAAGCATCTTCCTATAGTGTTTTCGTTCATACTTCTTCCTTTATCCAATTTTTCTTTTTGTCATCACTTCCATATATCTCAGTTTTCCTGTTTATTGCAATTTTCATTTTGCAGTTAGTTCACGTTCATCAAATTCCTGTTTTGCAATTGCTCTTCTTATTTTCCTGTTTTTATTATATTTTTTTTTTTACAAAACCATCTGCTGTGTTCATCATTTCATGGTTCAATTGTTGAAATTGATTCCAGTTTTCTATTGTATGTTTGTTTTTCTGATTTTTCGTCACTTTTTCTGTTTTGTAGTGCCATTATCATTCACTCCACCATTCATCTGTAGTGACACCATCCTTCACAGCCGAAATGGCCACCTTCTTGGATGCATCTAGTGTTAGGTTTGCTCAGGGGAATTTCCATACTGGGGTTATCATGGATTGTTATTATATCTGTCATCATGTTCTATGGTTAGTTTTTTTTTTTGTTTTTTTTTATTATTTCATGAAATGCATGGGACACTACCACATTGAAATGATGCCAATGTCTCTGTGTGAGAACATGTCCATCCTTAGATATCTCATTTACACACACAGCATTGTCACAATTTTCTTGAAGACAGCCCATTGTTCCCACAATGCACTTCTTACACATCTTGTATGTGTTATATTTACCATCTTCTGCAGGTATGCAGTCTTGATAATCGGCTATGTTCATGAACGGATATATCCACATCCGTTCATGATCTATATGCCATCTTTTGCAAGCGTCATTACTGATATATAGAGATGCTGTATACCCATTTTTATTGAAAATTACCTTGTAATTTGGGAAATACGGCTGTGCGAAATCACCTACAGAAACTGTCTATATCTGTATTTTCTGATTTTACCCATTATATGAAATTTTCATTTATATGTATATTCTCTTATTATAAGTATATATATATTGAAATGTATGTATATCTACCCATATGTATACGTATATATGTATATATATATATATGTATATAAGTATATATATACATATATATATATACTTATATATATATATATATATATATATATATATATATATATATATATATATACCTTCATGTGCATTGGATATCACATATATTTTTCCTTTTCTTTTACTTTTTTGCAAATATATCTTCATTACCATATATCATTTAGCATAAATTCAAATATTTCTATATCTACATATATATCTTTGTTGTATATAGTATATATGTCCATTTCCTTGGTTATTTTGTACAAACTCTCATTTTGCAGGAAAATCTAGAAGATGCTGATTCCTTGGCTCCATTTCATTTTTTTTCTTTCACTTTATGTTATGCAATGTAACAATCCAACGTAAACCTTGGAATAAGATTTACTTTTACTGCTTAGATTAGGCCGCATCTCATATAGTTTGATTTCAGTAATATCCTGATTCTATGATGCATAGATCTCAATCTTTCCAAATTCACCGTGGATGAACACGAATGGCACGTGAACCAACTCTTAGAGAGTTGATGAACTCGGTGGAGTCCATATTTACGGCCCTAGTCGGAATATGGACGAGACCCCGATCCATCATCTCTCTACCAGTCACATTGAGCCTACACTCTTAGGCTATCTTGAAAATGCACCTCATATTTCCAATGTTTTCAAAAAATTGTGAATTAACTCAAATAAACCCTGAATATATTCATGGCCACAGTCAGAATATGTGAAGGATTTACTTTGGCTTAATCCACATTTTTCCAACAAATTTTTCAGAAATATTTTCAAACTGCATTCATTCATTCAAATCATCTGCATCATTTGTTTTCTCATGATTTTCTTAAGAAATTTTCACTTCATGGAATCGATTTCTCCAGAAACTATGATGATATTCGGAGTTGGATTTCCCAAATCAAATGTTTTCCTGTGATTTTCCTTAAAAAGTTATTTCCTTAAGATTCTTTTCAAAAGGAATTTTTCATTTTCTCAAGAATCCAAGTTGATTTTCAGATATTTCAAAAAACCAAATTCTCAGAAATTCAATTTCCTGAATTTTGAATGTCCTTCTCCAATGAGTTTTCCTACAAAATTTTCTATCATTTTCCTAAGAAAACTCTCAAAATCCGAGTTTTTCCTGACAAGTGCTTTCCTTTTCAAATATTCATCCTTTCTCAAGAATTCCTTCCATTTTTCCTGAGATTCTCATTTCTTCAGGGTTTTCTAAGTTTTTTATAAACTTTCTCAAAATTTTCCTGAGATTCTCATTTCTTCAAGGTTTTCTAAGTTTTATAAACTTTCTCAAGATTTTCTCGAGATTCTCATTTCTTCACGGTTTTCTAAGTTTTTATAAACTTTCTCAAAATTTTCCTGAGATTCTCATTTCTTCAGGGTTTTCTAAGTTTTATAAACTTTCTCAAGATTTTCTCGACATTCTCATTTCTTCAGGGTTTTCTAAGTTTTTATAAACTTTCTCAAGATTTTCTCGAGATTCTCACTTCTTCAAGATTTTCCAACTCTTTATAAACTTTCTCGAGATTTCAAACCTTCTTCGTCTGAGTATTCCTAAGAGATTGAGTTCCATCTTTTCCTGAGAAATTGACCTTTTCCTTGAGAAATGTCTTTCAATTCCAAAGTATTTTCCAAGCATACATCATGTTTTCCGACTTACATTTTCCAAAGTCTCATAGCACATGCCTGAATTCTCTGTGCATTTAGGATAGAACATAACTTCAATAATTTCGCTAAGTCAAGCACAATTTTGGTCCTTGGTTCGATTACCCCTGTTAAAGGCGGCAGGAACGGTCGAACCTCGTACTGACAGGTCGAGCCCCATCCCATGGATTTTCCCGCAATTTTCAAAACGGAGGCGAGTATTTCAAAAACCATTTCCAAAATCCGGTCAAGTTTGAATCGCGAAAGCATTTCCCTCTCTCTTCCGCAAGGAGGGGAAGACGGGAGAAATTTTGCGATGATAACACCAAGTCATCGTGAGGATGAGGATTAAAGATCTCCCATCACAATCATCAAGCATTACCAAGTATTGTCCTCTTATTTGCCTGATTAGCATTCATTTACATTGATCGGCCCTTTACTTGCCTAATCAAAATTTGCTGGAACTAATAGTTTGTAGGTTGAAGTCCTGCTGAACTGATGTGGTCCTTAGGTTGAATCCCTACGGAACCGATAGTTTTTAGGTTAGACCCTTGCTGATCCGATGTGGCCCTTAGGTTAGATCCCTAAGGAACTGATAGTTCGTAGGTTGGACCCCTGTTGAATCGATGTGGCCCTTAGGTTAGATCCCTAAGGAACCGATAGTTCATAGGTTGGACCCCTGCTGAACCGATGTGGCCCTTAGGTTAGATCCTTAAGAAACCGATAGTTCGTAGGTTCGACCTCTGCTGAACCGATGTGGCCCTTAGGTTAGATCCCTAAGGAACCGATAGTTTGTAGGTTGGACCCCTGCTGAACTGATGTGACCCTTAGGTTAGATTCCTAAGGAACCGATAGTTTGTAGGTTGGACCCCTACTGAACCGATGTGGCCCTTAGGTTAAATCCCTAAGGAACCAATAATTCATAGGTTGGACCCCTGCTGAACCGATGTGGCCCTTAGGTTGAATCCCTATAGAACCGATAGTTCATAGATTGAACCCCTATTGAACTATTTCAAAATTCAGTCTTTGCATTGATCAAGCTTTCAAAATTCAGTTGTCAAACCTTCTTTCGAATCTAATTTCCGAATTGATCTAGCTTTTCCTTTAAAGATCCGAGTTTTGAATTGGACTTCCTTTTCAAATCCAACTTTCGAGTTGGACTAGTATTCCTTTAAAGCGATGAGTTTCGACTAGGACTTCTTTTTCAAATCCAACTTCCGAGTTGGACTAGTTTTCCTTTGAAGATTCGAGTTCCGACTCGGACTTCCTTTTCAAATCCAACTTCCGAGTTGGGCTAGTTTTTCCTTTTAAGATCTGATTTTTGACTCAAACTTCCTTTTAAAAATCCAGCTTTCGAGTTGGGATAGTTTTTCCTTTAAAAATCCGAGTTCCGACTTGGACTTCCTTTTAAAAATCCAACTTTTGAATTGGGCTAGTTTTTTCTTTGAAGATCCGAGTTCCGACTCGGACTTCCTTTTCAAATCCAACTTTCGAGTTGGGCTAGTTTTTCCATTGAAAATTTGAGTTCTGACTCAAACTTCCTTTTCAAATCTAACTTTCAAGTTGGGCTAGTCTTTTCTTTAAAGATCCGAGTTCCGATTCAGACTTCCTTTTGAAAATTCAACTTTCAAGTTGGGCTAGTTTTTTCTTTGAAAATCCGAGTTCCGACTTGGACTTCCTTTTAAAAATCCAACTTTCGAGTTGGGCTAGTTTTTTCTTTGAAGATTCGAGTTTCAATTTAGACTTCCTTTTAAAATCCAACTTCCGAGTTGGACTAGTTTTCCTTTGAAGAACTGAGTTCCGACTCGGATTTCCTTTTAAAAAAAAATCCAACTTTCGAGTTGGGCTAGTTTTTCCAGTGAAGAGCCGAGTTCTGACTCGGACTTCTTTTAAAAAAACCCAACTTTCGAGCTGGACTAGTTTTCCTTTGAAGATCCGAGTTCCGACTCGAACTTTCGTTTAAAAATTCAACTTTCAAGTTGGGCTAGTTTTTCCATTGAAGATCCGAGTTCCGACTTGGACTTCCTTTTCAAAACCAACTTCCGAGTTGGACTAGTTTTCCTTTGAAGAGCTGAGTCCCCACTTGGACTTCCTTTTAAAAATCCAACTTTTGAGTTAGACCTAATTTTCTTTCGAAGATCTAGGTTCTGACTCAGACTTTCTTTCAAAACTGAGTTCTCACTCGGTCTTTCTTTCAAAATCCGAGTTCTGACTCAGACTATTCCCTCAAAAACGAGTTTCGACTCAGACCTTTTTCTAAAAATGAGTTCTGACTAGGACTTTTCTTCCAAAAAATGAGTTCTGACTCAGATTTTCTTTCAAAAAAAAAGAGTTTTGACTCAGACTTTTTTTTAAACTTGAGTTCTGACTCAGACTTTCTTCCAAAATTGAATTCCAACTCGAATTGTTCTTCAAAAATTCGAGTTTTGACTCAAACTTTCGTTTCAAATCCTACTTTCAAGATTGGTCTAGTCTTCCTTCAAAAACCTGAGTTCTGACTCAAATTTTCTTTTAAAAATCTAAAATTTCCTTTGAAGATACGAGTTTCGACTCAAACTTTCTTCAAAATCCAGCTTTCGAGCTGGTCAAGTTTTTAAATTCAATTTTGCACTTAATGTCATGTTTTTATAATCCTTTGGGTCAACCAATTCTATCAATTTCAATCATTTTTCAACCTTCAGGTTGCAATTCTATCAATTTCAATCATTTGCCAAACCTCAGGTTATAATTTTATCAATATCAATCATTTTCCAACCTTCGGGTTGCAATTTTGCCAATCTGTTTTGAAGATCCAACCTTCAGGTTGAACCAGTTTTTCAAACTGGCCCAATACATCAATCAATTAATTTTCTCTTGCGAATGACCCTTTTTCTAGGGAGAGTTCGAGGGAGCTCTTTCCTTTCACATGCAATGATTTTTGTTCGCAAGAACCCTTTTTCCAGGGAGAGTTTGAAGGGACTTGTTTCTTCACGGACTGTTTGCAAAACAACAACCAAATTTACATAAAAAACCCTTCTTTCGAGGAGAGTTTTGGCTGAAGCTCATCTTATTTGTGACCCCCTAATTTCTCATTTTGGCCTCTCCATCGCAGATGACCCTTTTTCAGGGAGAGTGTTATGGACTCACTCCTCTATGATATTCATTGACCTTACTCACCGGACGCCTTTCCATAAGAGAAACCTAAGATTAGGGAGTTTTGACAAAAACTTAATTTCTCTTTGAAAGTTCTATTTTACAAACGCCTCCTCTTTAGGAAAGAGAAGAGTATTTACCCTTTCAGGTCAAGGGTCAAGCCTGAGTCTCTTCTTTGGGGAAAGGAGAATTTAGTCACGGATGTGTCAATTCGATGTTAAACAATTTCTTTCACCAAGGATTTCAAGAATATTTTTGCCAATTTGTCATCAAAACAGTTGTTGATCTCAAATTTTTATTGCACAAAAATTTTACCTCAAGCTACCTTCAATATTCCCTACCTTCAATATTCCCTCTAAAAGGGTGAAGTTCTTGTGAAGAAAGAACCAGAGTTTAAGTTTTTTCTGTTGATCGACGAAAAGGATGAAGAAAAATCATCGATATAACTAGTAAGGAAAATTCAATGATGTTGAAAAACCATAAATGAACTGATATTGATCATAGCTATGGCACATTTTTAAAGACAATTCTTTTGGTAGTAAGGCAGTGGAAATATCCTGAGCGATAAAAAAGAATTCACTTAATTTATTCAAATTCTGTAAACATAATCAATCATCTGCAAAAGGGATCTCTCAATCATCACCAATTGAAGGTTGATAGGCGAGTTAAATCCTTGGGACCAAAGAAGACTCAGAACATCTCTGAGTTGAAGGAGCATGTGACATGTTCTTCTAGGGAAAGTTCAAATCATCGCTAAGTTGAAGGCTGATGTGATGAATCTCCCAACAAACCCTAAAAGATATTTGATTATCGTCAAAAGATTTCCAATTAAAGAGGCAATATCATCAATCTAGTTCTCAGAGCAAAGAAGGCTCAGACCACCTCCAAGTTGAAGGAGTGTGTGATGTACCCTTCCAGAAAAAATTAGATCACCCCCAAATTGAAGGAGCGTGTGATGTGCCCTTCTAGAGAAAATCAGAACATCTTCCAGATGAAGGATGATGTGATGAACTTCTCGCCAAACCCCCAAGAAATCTCTATGTCTCAAAAAGAGTGCAAAAAGATCATCATTGGTAAACCCCAGATATCAAGTTACCATAACTGCCAGGAATCATCTTTATCTATGTGAAATCCTTTTATCAATATCATTTCATCCACTTGCTTTTATGAAACTAAGGATATTTCCTCTCTTTTCATATCAAGGAAATGGATAGCCTCCTTGAAAAAACTCAATAGCAACAAATTTGAATTTGATTCTTGATTCTACGGTGTTAGCCCAATTAGAGTTAATACTCTAGGTAGAAAAGGAGAATATTTTTGCACAAATGTGCACATTCCAATCATTTTGAATCAACTACAATTTTTATCTCATTGGCAATATTTTTTTGTTATCCCAACATGAAGCAAGAACTTGATGTCCATTTTGATATATCCTGGAGTTGTTTTATCCCTCGTTAGGACTTGATAACAGGAGTTTTCAAGGTCCTTCCCTTCTATTGATCTGAGTGCCTGGGCTCTCAGATCTGCACATTTTTCCTGTTGTCCCCATTGTTCTGCCATAGATAGTTCATTTTTTAGGTCAAAGGTTAAGCCTGTTTTTCTTGCAAAAGGTTATTTTCAAAAGCTATTCAGTCTCAGTCATGAGACACCCCAATCAAACTCCTTTTCAAAGCTTTAGGAACCCCCATTTTTCTTGCCTTTTGCAACCCCTTTCGGATTCTTTGTGCGAAATCTGAAAGTCCCATCATGGTTTCTTCATTCGAGGATTTCATATTTTTTATATCCATTCATGTTAAGGATTGTACCTGAGCCTCACCTCGTGAGGTATTTTTTATATCCATTCAGGTTAAGGATTGTACCTGAGCCTCACCTCGTGAGGTATTTTTTATATCCATTTAGGTTAAGGATTGTACCTGAGCCTCACCTCGTTAGGTATTTTTAACATCCATTCAGGTTAAGGATTATACCTGAGCCTCGTTTCAAGAGGTATTTTTATATCCGTTCAGGTTAAGGATTATACCTGAACCTCATTTTATAAGGTATTTTCATTCCCCATTCAGGTAAGGGTTAAACTTGAGCCTCATTCCGATTAGGTATTTTTCTTCCCCATTCAGGTAAGGGTCAAACCTGAGCCTCATTCCGATGAGGTATTTTTCATCCCCATTCAGGTAAGGGTTAAACCTGAACCTCGTTCCACAAGGTATTTTTTGTTTCATCCAGGTTAAGTGTTAAACCTAAATTTTTTGTAAAAAGATTATTTCAAAAGCTTATTTTGTCTCAAACACGAGACCTATCTTCTATTAATCTCCCTTTTCCAAGCTTCAAGGAATTTCATTTACTCACCTTTTGCAACCTCACTTCATAAGGATAATTTCCACAATCAATTCTTTTACACCCAGTCAGAATTTCCTAACTGGGGCATTTTTTATTTCAAAATTTGGTGTGTTTTTCTTTGCCGCTAAGCTCGACTTCCAACTGGCTTAGCAACAAAGAGGGACATTTATAAACACCCCAAAATTTTCAAGTCCATTTCAGACATCTCTTTTCTCAGATGTCAAACCTCTGCAAGGCAGTATTGAGTCTCACCCATAGGTTTACTTCTGTCCAGAGGTCAGTCTACCTCGTTCGACCAATAAATTGCCATTTTACTCCTAAGTCATCCTTGGACCTTTCGTCAGTTAGGTTTAACCAAAGCTCATTTCAAGTTCAGAACAGTTAGAATGTATGTCATTTCTAGCTCCCCTGAGCTTACGAAGAGCAAATCCTGATCATTTCCTGACCATTTCAGCTAATTTAGCTCGTTTCAGGCGAAATAAGCTCATTTTAGCTCAAATCTTAGCCAGACTGTCCCTAAGTCAGCCAAACCTGGTAGATTCTATTCCCATGAGTCTAATCTGAGTTCATCATGAGTTTGAATGGTCCAAATCTAATTCAAAATCACTTTTTCACACTTGGATCTTTGTTTCAACTCATTTTAGCTCATTTAAGCTTGATTCAATCCAAATCGAGCTGACTCAAGCTGGTTGAGCTAGTGTTTTAGCTTCGAGTCCAGTTCATCTGAGTATAATTGGCTTCTGATTCAGTTCATTCCTATCATATCCAGTTCAAATTAGTTTAGACCTGTTATGTATCATGTTTGTACCCCTATAGGGCAAAAACAAAAAATACAAATTTCTTCAAAACACTGTTTCTGACATTTTTCTAAACTAGGAAAAGTCCCAATTCGGACTCGAATCAATTCCTTCATCTAATATCTTATCAATATCCAAGATCCAATCCATTTCAATTCGGATATTGGGTCCAATGCTGGATCCGGTATCTAATTTCATCCCAGACCTGCATTTTTCATCTGATTCATTCAAAAATTTATATCCAGAGTCCAATTCATTCTTTGAATATGAAATATCCCATCAGATATTCAGAATTCAATTAAACCATTTCGGATCCATTTCAGTCTAAATCCACCTTCTGATCTATTTAGAATGTTAAAATTGAATCAATTTCTGAACTCAGATTAATCTAACATCAGAGATCCAAATTCACTTCTTGGATTCTGTTTCAGATCCAAGATCCAATTTCATTCTCTAAACTGGATCCAAGATTCAAATCCAAAATCCCAATTTTATTATAAATTTGGGTTTTTTCCATTTTCAATTCTTCAGAAAACTATATTCAGGGTTTGATTCTCATTTTCGAACCAATTTCCTTCAAATCGAGATCCAGATCCAATTTTTTTCAAAACCTCGGATCTAGATCCTTTTCAAAATTCAATTTTTATTCTAATTTCAAAATCAATTCTTTAATTTTGAATTCAAAATCAATCATTTTTGCAAAAATTCTTTAAAAATACCTTGGATCCAGTTCATAATTCAATTTAAATTTTGAAACATCAAAATGGATCCAGATCCAATTTCAAAATCCAAATTTTATTCAAAATCAATTTGGGGTTTTCAAAATCAAAATCCAATTTGTATCCCCAATTTTAAAATTAACTTTGAATTTCAAAACCAAATTTAATATTTTTTACAAAAATTCCTTAAAATTTAATCTGGATCCGGTTGTTACCTAATTTGAATTTCAAAAATCAAAATAGGATTTTTTTGAATCCAATTATTTCTAAATTCTCCTTTTAATTTCTCATATTTTATTTCACTTTCATATTGATTTTTAAAACCAAAAATTAAAAATACATTTTCAAAGAAGGGGTGCCACTTGGTATTTTAAAAAATCAAAATCATCTTTATACCTTTAAAAACCCTTTTTAAAACCCACATGAGCATCACTTGCAAGGTGATGCCATGTGTCAAAATTTCAATAAAATTCCTCTTTTACCCATTTGAGAACTTTCAAAAAGACCCACATGGGCACCCAATTGCAAAAGGGGTGCCACATGTGCTTTTTTCACAAAATGGCAATTATGCCCATTTACAAAAAAGAGGAATACCCACATGGGGTTGGCGCCAACCTTGAAAAAATATCTTAAATACTTTTGTCCAAAATGTCCCCATTTAGCACTATAAATAGACCCCTTGGGGTCTCTCCTTTAATAACTTGAAATTTTGAGAAATTGAGAGAATAAAAAAGAAATCTCTCTTTCTCTTATCCTTTCTCTCTCTCTCCTTCCTTCCTCCTTAAAGTTGATGCTAATTGGGGAGAAGAAGATCCATCTTCATCCCAAAGGTAAGTCCCTTCTTCCCTCTTTTTGATTTTTTTTCTTTTGTAATTTTTTATTTTTATAATTAGATCTTTCTTCTTTTTTTCAATTTCTTTCTAATTTTGAAAATAGCAATGTAGATCTATCTTAGTTCTATGTTAATTTCCATTTTTATGTTTTGATCCATTGAATTTTCTATTTACTTTGTGCATTTTTATTCTAGCCATTTAGAATTATGAGATTTGATCTTCAATAGATCAAATCTCATATTCAATGGGCTAAATCAATTTCAATTTATGCTCCAATGCTTTTAATTTCATTTTAGATACTTTTATAATTTTTTTTATCATTTTAATCATCATCCATGGTTTGAAATGATGGATCTCATGTTTGATCATTGGATCAATTCATTAATGAGATGTCATTCTACTCAATCATGTTTGGATGATATTTTCCATTCTGGTCCATTTTTTATTTCATCAATTCGCATATAATTATGCATCATTTTTATCTAAAAATTTTATGACATTTTCATGCATATGTTTTGGAGATCTTCACCAAAAATCAGATCAATCTGAGTTGATTTGACTTCTCAAAAAATCAGGATTTGGACCCTATCATTTGGCCTTGTCTGAATTTGACCCAAAACTAGATTAACTTGTTTGAATGATTTCTCCATAACCAGAGATGATCTTTCAAGTCTGTAAAAAGGGATGTCTTCAGCATTGAATCTAGTTTGTCCATAGGGTTTTCATATTTGATTTTGGTCAAAAATCATAACCCTGTTATACTATGTCATTTTAATAGTCCAGATTTTTGTCTATTTTGTCAGAGTCATATCTCACTAATGGGAAATCATTTTCTAGATTTGTAAAAATGACCTCCTTCATCTATATGTCTAGTTCATTTCAGTAAAGTTCATCAATTTCTATAGAGAAATTCTATTTCTTTTGCATTTTAAGTCGAGATCTTGTCTATCTGCAATCTCAAGCATTGCTTAAACCCAAGATCAACTTGTTGCATTCATATCTCCCTAATGGGAGATTGTTTTTCAAATCTGTAAATAAGAAATTCTTCAATAAAATGTCTAGTTTATGCATGCCAATTTTCATAAATTTTGATTTCCTTTTCATTGGCCATTAAGATAAAAAACTAAAACCCTGCCATTTTTTTTGTCAAAATTTTCACAAGTTTTTGGCTAACTTGATCAGATTGGATCTCCCCAATGGGAGATTGTTTTCTAGATATGTAAAATGGATATTTTTATTTTGCACGTCTAGTTTATCTTTGTAAATTTTCAGCAATTTCTATGGATTTTTCATATTTGATTCTCACCAAAAATTATAAGCCAGTCATTTAGCCTCGTTAAGTATTACTTAAATTTTGTTTCAACTTGCTTAGGTGTGTTCTCTCTAATGAAAACTCATTTTTAAAATATGTAAACAGGGTTTTCTTTCATTTTAAGTCTAGTTCATCTATATCAATTTTGATAAATTTCTATGATCATTTGACTCTTCATTCATTGCATTTTCTAAAACTAATTTTATAAAAGACATCTTCTTTGTTAAAATAAAGTTAAATTAGGTATTTTAACACTTTTAAATTCAATTCTCAAATACAATTCATGTATTTCATGAATTAAAAATATCTTTTATCAACTTAGAATGCCTTAACTTCATTTTAAACAAATTTTGGAGTTTATTTACCTTTTATTTCAATCATTTTCAAGATATTTTCATGAAAACCTCAATTTCAAGGTTAAATTCATTTTAAATTCAAATGTTAAAGTGAATTTACCTATTTCAAACCCAAATTTCAAAAATTTGAAACTCTAAAATATTATTTTCAAATAATTTACAAAGTCATACATCATTTGCTTTATTTTTGTTTAATTTTCTTTATTTTTGGGGCATAAAAGGCATAATTTAGATATTTTCTTCAATTTTTCAATAATTGAAGAAAATCCATAAATACCTACATTTATTTATAACAAGTTTGCTCATTTTGCAGGAATTTTTATTTCCTTTTCAATTATTGTAATTGATTAGAAGGTTGTAATAATTATATTAATAAAAATTTTACTTTACGCTTAGTTTAGAATGAATGTGCATCTTAGTTTAATTTTTAATTTCATTTTAACTTATTGCATTTTTCTATTTTTTTCTTAAATATACTATAGAAAACATGAATGGCATGTTCACCATTTAATAAAGAATAAATAAAACTAAGTAAAGTTCATATTTTTGGCCCTAGTTGAAATATGAATAATACTTAGAGTTATTATTTTTATTAAATAAAAATTCCACCTACACTTTTAGGTCATTTTTGAAAATCATCATTTCTTTCAAAACTAATTCTCTTTTCTTCCTTTATTTGAATTAAAATAAAAATTAATTCCAAATATATTTGTGGCCCTAGTCATGAATATATTAAAAATTAATTTTGTTTCAATTCTATAAAGGCACAAAATCTCTTTTTTTCTTTATTAGAACTTTAATAAAGATTAATTTAAAGTATATTTGTAACCCTAGTCATGAATATATGAAAATTAATCTTGTTTTAATTCTATAAAGTATAAAATTTTCGTTAAAATTCAAATGATTTTTCAAAGAAATAGCATATTCATCATTTAAGATAGAATTGCATCATTTTTCAAATTGTTTTAAGTCATTTTCAAATTTCCAAGTGATTTTCGAAATGATTTTTCAAAAACATATTTCATTTAAAAATTCAAAGTCATTTTCGAAATCCATTTACAAATTCAAAGTTATTATTTTTCAATTTCATTTTCGATTTCATTCAATTTCTAATCCTATTTCAAATATTTATTTTCAATTTTCAATTTTTTATTTTTATTTTCAATTCTAACTTTCTATTTTCAAATTTCAAATTTCAACTTTGAATTTCATTTCAGTTTCAAGTATCAAATTCAATTTTCTATTTCTTTCAAAATTCCAAATTTTAAATTTCATTTTTCGTTTCAAATTCAAATACCAATTTCAAATTCTCCATTTTCAAATTTGAATTCTTAACTTTGAATTTCATTTCAATTCTCGATTTTTAATCTAAATTAAATTTCGAATTTCATTTTGAATTTCCAATTTCATTTCCAAAATTTCAATTTTAATTTCAATTTCAATTTCAATTTCAATTTCAATTTCAATTTCAATTTTTTATTTTCAAATTCAATTACATGTTCAATTTCAGATTTCAATCCTTCAATTTTAAATTCAAAGTTCAATTTTAATTTTCAATTTCAATTCTAAATTCTGATTTTCAATTTTAAATTCCAAATTCAATTTCAAAAATCAATTTCTAAGTTCAATTCTCAATTCAAAAATCAACTCCAATTTTGATTTTCAATCAATTCAGATTTCAAATTTTGAAACTTGACTTTGAATTCAATTTCAAAACCTTCAATTTCATTTTGTCATTTTCAATTCAAAATTCAACTTCGAATTCTATTTCAAAATTAAATTCAATTTTCAAACTCAAATTCAATTTAACTTCAAATTTTCAAACTCAAATTCAAGTTTTCAATTCAAATCAAAGCCAACTTCAAGTTTTCAATTCAAATCAAAGCCAACTTCAAGTTTTCAATTCAAATTCAAATCAAATCCCACTTCAAGTTTTCAAATTCAAAACTCAATTTCAGTTTTCCAATTCAAGTTCAAATTCTTCCATTTCTTAAAGGATATTTTCAAATCCATTTCAAAATCACTTCGATTTTTGAAATCTTTCCAAAAGCATATATATTCTCAAAGTTCAAAATCATTGCACAAGCATGATTCTATGTGCATTTTAGGACTTAGAATAATTTCTTGGGCAAATTCGAGCCAGTTAAAGGCATAAATTCGATCCTTGGTTCAATTACCCTGGTAAAGGTGTCAGAAACGGTTAAACCTCGTACCGACGAGCGAGCCTCGTCTCCCCATTTTCCCGCATTTTCTAAAAATGGAAGAGAGTAATATTTCAAAATCTTTTCAAAAGGTCAAGTGGACCTTGCGAGAGTTTTCTCTTTCCTTAAAAAGAAAAGGAAAATTTTTTCAACGATCACACTCTTGTTGCCCTAACTCTCACCCACTTCTCTCTCATTTAAGACCCCTATATGTGACCCTCATCTCAGCCCCAACTCCCTCCCCACTAATGGATTAGGTGACTCTTGGAGTGACTAATGAAACCCCCCAATTAAACCACTAACATCCCTCACTTAATAAAAATGTAACTCTCATTCCCTCCCTCTCTATATAAAGCTCACGTAAACCCCTTCTTCCTCCATACTTCTCCCTATCAATCTCTCCAACTTGTTGCATTCTTCTCACTGTTGGGAAGTGGTGATTGTGGCAATAGATAGTGGAATTCTCGGCCCACCAATATAGATCAATCAGCACCACAATTGACTTGAAGTTCCATTAGTAGGGTAGGTACTCTGACTTATTATGTGCGTGTAGGTTTAGGCCTCATGAACGTTAATTTTTCCATGTTGTAGATTTCTTGAAATTTTCATTTGGTAATCAAATGTTAGTATTTGACATAAAAGTCTTATTAGCATTTTCTTTTAGATCGATATGTGTTGTCTCTATTCAGATGGATATGCAAGTATGTTGATTTGGTATATGCATGTAGGCATAGGCTGCATGGTTTAATGTATTTTCCTAAGTTTTATGGATGTCTATGTGAATGTGGAAAAAGAAAATAAATAAATAAAAAAGATTTTCTTTATTCATTTTTCCTTAAGATGGTGAGACAAATTTTTTTTGGTATTTGGACTAGTGATATTTCTTCCAACAACTGCATTTTTGAAAGTTGTCCAGCCGGTGTGTATTGGTTTCATCACATAGAAAATTTGTGACATATGAATGATGTTATTTCTTAACATAGTCGGTTCTTGAATCGGGCCTATAAAGAAAAAAAATAAAAAATGCTACATATGATTCAAATCGTTACCTGCGACTAAAAATGTGAGTTTTTGTCAAAATGATATTTGTGTTCTAGTGTTCAATTTCAACCAGTGATTTAATTTAATGTATTTTATATAAAAAATATATATAATGATATATGTGTTTTATGATTTAAATGGTAACTTGTGGTTAAATCTTGGTTTTTGTGAAAAACGATACCTGTGTTATGATATCCAAATTAAATCTACGATTTAAAGTTATATTTTTAACAAAAATGATTTGTGTACTAATGATTCAAATAAAATGGGTGATTTAACCCCTATATGACATATTAATCGAGGTATGCTAATTCTGCTCAAAGACAAAACATGGTTTAACCTATGTTTAATGTTAGGAGTTGTATATGTTATAAGTTCTAATGAAAATTGGTAACTTAGTCTTTGTTTATGTATTTTAAATCTGCAATTTTCATTAAGTGAAATTTATGATTTATTTTATATGATGTGCATTCTTTTATATGATATGCATTTTTATTTCTTAAGCATAACTATGTCCTGCGTGATATATTAAGACACATCATGTATGTTTTTTGATGAACATGGCACGAACATCATGCCCTGTATGAATGGCATGGTTGTTAGAATAAGAAAAATTAGATTTTTGATAAAACGTGTGTGTGCAGTTTCAAAAATAAAATCTTTAGAGTGTGTGGGGTGTGATGCATGTGTTAGTTGCATGATATCCTACAGATGTATGATTAATGTATGATGGATAAGGCATGTTTATAGTGGTAACTGCATCATGATGGAAATATGATGTGCATGCATATGATTGATAAAAAAATGCAAATGAATGATGTATTAGTGAATTGTTCTAAGATATTTAATACATGATACAAAAATTGTACCTCACATGATATTGGAAAATGCAATATGTGCTCAGAACATATGCAGCTAAATGTGATGCCAATGCTTCATGTTGAAACTTACCATGGATGTTGTTTAAATTATGCTTAGGGCATAATAAAGTGACATGTATGGCAATAGATCCATTGAGAAAAAGTTCCAAAGGAAATATTTGTGAGGGTGTGCATGACCAAGATCGAGAAATCTGGCTGGGGTGGTAAATCTCTATTATGATATGCATTATCCAAGACTAGGTACACTACAAGAAACTTGTGGATTAGCGACGATCTAAATCCGTCGCTAATCCGATGCTAATCCGTCGCTAAACAGCTTAGCGATGGATTAGCGTCAGATTAGAGACGAATAGCTTCCATCACGAATTTTTCGATGCTAATTAGCGACACAATATATATGTCGCCCATTCTGTCGCTAAGTAGCGATGGAATGTATCTGTCGCCAGTTTCGTCACTAAGTTGCGATGGAATAACGAATGCCAACATCCATCGCAAGGTCGTCACTACTATACGGCGATTTTGGTGTTGCGACGAATTTATAGTCACCACTAATCCGTCACTACATTCAACGCTAATAGTAATTAGCGACGAATATATCCATTGCTAATCTGTCGCAAACAATGAAAAAAAAATTAAAAAATATTTGAAAATTAAATATCGAGAAAAAATTTCTCGTGATACAATTTATATTTCCTGTGAATAAAAAACAAAGTACACATAAAAATACATATAAAAGGAAACTAAAACAATGAATCGATCCACTGTAAAAATCGCTAGTTCTAATTATTTACAATTCAACATTTACATTTTTGAAACAAAAAGAAGGTAGAACAAATTCAACACATGAATTATAATCATCGCCAAGATTTTGTGTGTCCTATTGTTTATTGTCTTGATCTATCCCTTCAGCTCCACAATGTTGATTAACGTCAACAACCTACACGAGAAAAGAAAGGTCAGTATTGATAAACAAAATATACTTAAATAAATTATACTCTATATGTGATTCTATCATGCTCATATGTGTTCTAAGACAGTAAAAAAACTGTATATGTGATTCTATCATGCTCATATGTGTTCTAAGGCAGTAAAAAAACTATATATATGATTCTATCATGCTCATGTGTGTTCTTAAGGCAGTAAAAAAAACTTATATGTGATTCAACCATGCTCATATGTGCTCTAAGGCAGTCAAAAAAATGTATATGTGATTCTACCATGCTCATATGTGTTCTAAGGCAGTAAAAAAACTTTATATGTGATTCAATCATGCTCATATGTATTCTAAAGATAGTAAAAAAACTATTTTTATGATTTTATCATACTCATATGTATGAGCTCTAAGGTAGTAAAAAATTTGTATATGTGATTCTATCATGCTCATATGTGTTCTAAGGCAGTTAAAAAACTTTATATGTGATTCAATCATGCTCATATAAGTTCTAAAGGCAGTAAAAAAACTTTATATGTGATTCTACCATGCTCATATATACTCTAAGGCAGTAAAAAAATTATATATGTGATTCTACCATGCTCAGATTTGTTCTAAGGCAGTAAAAAAACTTTATGTGTGATTTTATCGTGCTCATATGTGTTTTAAGGCAGGCAAAAAACTTTATATGTGATTCTATCATGCTCATATGTGTTCTCAGGCAGGCAAAAAACTGTATATGTGATTATACCATGCTCATATGTGTTCTAAGGCAGTCAAAAAAACTGTATATGTGATTCTACCATTCTCATATGTGTTATAAGGCAGTCAAAAAACTGTATATGTGATTCTATCATGCTCATATGTGTTCTAAGGCAGGCAAAAAACTGTATATGTGATTATATCATGCTCATTTGTGTTCTAAGGCAGTCAAAAAAACTTTATATGTGATTCTATCATGCTCATATATGCTCTAAGGCAGTCAAAAAACTTTATATGTGATTCTATCATACTCATATGTGTTCTAAGGCAGGCAAAAACTGTATATGTGATTATATCTTGCTCGTATGTGTTATAAGGCAGTCAAAAAAATTGTATATGTGATTCTATCATGCTCATATGTGCTCTAAGGCAGTCAAAAAACTGTATATGTGGTTCTATCATGCTCATATGTGTTCTAAGGCAGGCAAAAAACTATATATGTGATTATATCATGCTTATATGTGTTCTAAGGCAGTCAAAAAAACTGTATATGTGATTCTATCATGCTCATATGTGCTCTAAGGCAGTCAAAAAACTGTATATGTGATTCTATCATGCTCATATGTGTTCTAAGGTAGGCAAAAAAGTGCATATGTGATTATATCATGCTCATATATGCTCTAAGGCAGTCAAAAAAATTGTATATGTGATTCTACCATGCTCATATGTGCTCTAAGGCAGTCAAAAAACTATATATGTGATTTTATCATGCTCATATGTGTTCTAAGGCAGTAAAAAAATTGTATATGTGATTCTATCATGCTCATATGTGTTCAAAGGCAGTAAAAAAATTGTATATGTGATTCTATCATGCTCATATGTGTTCTACGGCAGTAAAAATATTTTCAGAAAGTTACTAGACATGACTCTAACAAATAATTAAATGTGAAACACATTAACTATGACAAACAACTATATATTATGAATAAGGATCACAGTCTGTCTATCACCTCTTTTGGATACTTTTTCGATTGAGCGATCGGTCCAGGTAGATATTGAAGTAGTGAATTTTTAATATCGCGTACTACTTCTTGTGGCTCGAACCTCGTTCTGCACATGAATTGATACACAATAAATATCAATATATAATATTTATAAGATATGCAATAAGTGAAAACAAAATACTTATGGTCGATTATCGATATACAATATTCGAATGAGTCTTCTTATGTCAGACTAAGAAGACCCTGCATCCTGTGTTGGCTCCTGACTTGTATGATCAACTGGTGTAGGTGGGTCATGTACAGGCGAAACATCATCTGTAAAAAAATACATTAAAAATTCTCAGAATGCGCATTTCAACTAATCAAGCATCCAATTAGTTAAATAATATACCTATCAAAAGAGCCCGTGAAAATGAAGGTTGAGACTGGCTACTACTGGATGAACGACCACTGTTAGCTCCACGAACCATATTCTAACAAATAAAAAATGTCATGCAATATATTCAAATTGTTTCAAATCATTCACATCAAGTATTTCAATACATTCAAATAATTCAAATCAAGTATTGTAATACATTCAAATCATTGGAATACCTATAAATCATTCAAATCATTGCAATACATTTCAATACATTCAAATAATTCAAATCAAGTATTGCAATACATTCAAATCATTGGAATACTTGCAAATCATTCAAATCATTGTAATACATTTCAATACATTCAAATAATTCAAATCAAGTATTGAATACATTCAAATCATTGGAATACCTACAAATCATTCAAATCATTATAATACATTCAAATCATTCACATCAAGTATTGCAATACATTCAAGTCATTCACATCAAATATTGCAATACATTCAGATAATTCAAATCATTCACATCAAGTATTGCAATACATTCAAATCATTCAAATCATTGTCACACATTTCTATACATTCAAATAATTCACATCAAGTATTGAAATACATTCAAAACATTGGAATATATTCAAATAAAGGTTTGTATTACAAGATTTTGCTCACTAGCTCAAGAAATCTTTCTCATCACTTATTTGACTTTCTTCTTCTTCTTCTTCTTCTTCATTGTTTGCCCATCCACTTGGTATATCATTTGAATCACATTCTTCTATGAATGTTTCATCGACCAATGAAAATATGACATGCATATCATGCGCAACATCGTGACCATAAGAGAAGTCATAAATATCATCTGATTGATAGTAATCACTCTCTTCAGTTAACTTGTATTCCTGTAACTGATCATACTCAGAGTATAGTTTGGACTTCATCTTGCAAACTGCCCACCATTCATTTCTATCTGACTATTTTATACTCGGATATGAAGTATAATAAACTTGTTGAGCTCGCGAGGCTAATATGAATGGTTCATATGTTTCAAACCTTGATTTATGATTCACCTCCACAATGCCTGAGGCTTTGTCAACTTTTGTTACAGTTGGATCAAACCAATGACACTTGAATAAAGTTACCCTATTATTTATGCCTAAGTAAGTCAACTCCATTATTTCTTCTATAACACCGTAGTAATCATGTTTATTTTCACCGTAGCTACTACCCTTGACACACACGCCACTATTCATCGTTGATTTGTTTATACCATAGTCTTTTGTATGGAATCGATAACCATTTACGATATACCCATTGTAACATTGCACAACTTTGGTCGGACCATTTTGTAAATCACATATTTCTTAATCTTTAACATCACTATGGCGGACCTACAAACATAAATAATGATTGTGATCACAACCAATTAAGTAACTTAATGTTGTTTATAAGTACACAATTTATGTGAGCGTCCTTACCAACTCTTTCAACCACTCCATAAACTTAGTTTCATGTTCTTTTTGTACTTTTGCATCAGTGAGATGTGAAACTTCTCTTCGCAACTCCAAATCAAATCGTCTGCAAACCACAAATACTTATATTACTGAACCATGTATGCATGTATAGAACATAAAAGGATTTAAAATTGTGTTGTGTCTACATATACTTACTCGATGTATGGGTCGATCGCGGAGCAATTAAAAAGAATATAGATGTGTGTTGCATCTTACTCTCGATCTGCCAAGAGTCTTGATCGGCAACTACCAAATGAATGCCCAAGTGGTTGAAATATCGACAGTTTGTCAGCTACAGTTACTTGTTCTCCATCATCGTTACGAGGTGGGCATGTGTAACGTGTTGGAATGTGATGTTCAAAGTACATAGATGAGAAATTTGAAATCTCTTCTAAAGTGTATGCCTCACAAATAAAGCCTTCTACTCTTGCTTTATTACGAACCTTTTTTTTAGGTTAAACATGCATCTGTCAAAAATATACATTTCAAATTTGAAATATCTATTATTGAAGAGATAAATATAAGAAAACATATACCTTTCAAATGGGTACATCCATCGATATTGCATAGGACCACCAACCCTTAGTTCATATGGCAAATGTATGATCAAATGTTCCATAACATCAAAAAATATTGGCGGAAAAATCTTTTCTAGCAGACAAACAGTAGTGATGATAGAGTCATCGAGATTCTTTATATCAGATACTACGACTTCCAATGCGCACAATGTTCTAAAAAATCCACTCAACTCAGACAATACCCCCCATATAGGTTTGTCTAACATATCATGGAATGCTAGGGGTATCAATTGTTGCATAAAGATATGACAATCACGGCTCTTCAACCTATATAACTTCCCATCGTCAATCTTCACAGCCCGAGCAGTGTTAGAGACATATCCATCTAGAAATCTCAACTGTCTCAACCATTGACATATCTGCTTTATTTGATCAGGTCCAAGCACGTACCTTGCCTTTGGTTTCAATATTTTGCCATTATACTCTTTGAATTCCAATTCTGGTTTTTTACATATTACTTTTAAATTCATACAGGCCTTCAGATTGTCCTTCATTTTTTCTTTAACATTCATTATTGTATTGAACACATTATCAAACACATTTTTCTCCACATGCATTACATCTAAATTATGTTGTATCAATATGGTAGTTCCCAAAAAATAGATTTTTTTGTCCAATTGTGATCCTTCCCAAATCCAAGGAAGGGCGTCGGACTACGGACATCTGTTAATACATCTGGAAAGTATCGCAATCTTCTTAAAATCTCTATGCCAGACAATCTTGTGGGTGGACCTTCTATTTTAGTTGTGCCTGCTCGAAATGCATTCCTTTGTCGTCGGAACGGATGGTCGTTGGGTAGAAATCGACGATGACACTCAAACCAGCAAGGCCTCCTTCCATTCGTTAATCTAAATTTTTTTGTATTCTCCATGCAGTACGGACATGCCAACCTCCCATATGTGCTCCAATCAGATAACATATCATATACAAGAAAGTCACTGATTGTCCATAGAACAATGACCTTCATATTAAAATTTTGTTTTTTGTGGGCATCATATGTGGTAATACCGTCATCCCACAATACTTTTAGTTCATCAATCAATGGCCTTAAATATACATCAAGATTTTGGCCAGGTGAGGTCGGACCAGGGATCAATAGAGATAAGAAAAGATTTGGACGCTTCATACACAAGCTTGGTGGAAGGTTGTATGGAGTTATAAATACTGACCAGCATGAGTATGGAGTTGATCTACCCCAAATGAATTAAATTCATCTGTACATAGACCAAGTCTAACATTTCTCACTTCCATTGTGAAGTTCTGATGAGTACGATCAAAGTGCTTCCAAGCTTTTGCATCAACATGATGCGTAATCTTGTCTTCATCATGTCGAACTTTATTTGCATGTCATCTCATGTGTTTAGCTATCCTTGAAGACATATACAATTGTTGCAATCTAGGAGTGATAGGAAAGTAGAGGAGCAACTTGTATGAAACTTTTTTTGATCTCGTGTTACCATTGTCTCTTGTCTTTGGCTTGAACCGAGGATGCCCACATGACGGGCATGATATATTGTTTTCCTAATCCTTGAAATACAACATGCAGTGATTTGGACAAGCATCTATCTTTTTATACCCCATACCTAGAGCGTTGACCATAACCTTCGCACGATAGAAATTTTGTGGCAATTTCTCATCTTTGGGCAACATACTCTTCACAATCATGCACAAACGGTCAAAACATGATTGACTCAAATTATACTCAGACTTCAAATTCATTAGTTAAAGAACTGCAGACAAGATAGTGTGACTCTCGCAACTGTTCTAAAGTGGCTCATTAGCATCTCTAAGTAAATCATAAAATCTACTAGCTGCATCGTTTGGTAATTCTTCATCTACTGCAGTTGTTACAACACTAGGACCCATAGCAGAACCCAGTTCTATTCCTACAACATCAAATATCAAATCTATATATGGATTATCGTGCACCACATTCACCTGTGCATCAAAATTGTTTCTAAATTCTTCACCATGAAATATCCAATTTTGATAATCACTCACAAAACCCTTCTTGTATAGGTGATGTCTAACGCCATGAGGTTCTACAAATTGATTGTTCTTACAAATCTTATAGGGACACCTAATCCGACCTGTGGGATCCACCGTACTGACACTTGTCGTAGCAAATTCAATAAAACTTTCAACACCATCCATATATTCATGCGATAACTCATTGTCAACTATCCTATGGTACATCCATTCACGGTTTGCAGTCATTTTGTCGTATGATGTTACGAATAGTATCCTAACCAGTTAAAAGAGAATCATCAGAATATTATGATAAAGAAAATATCAAATTTATCATGCAATATATGATGTCATACAATCATAAGAATTATGATGCATGCATTGATAACTTAATATTTTCATGTGCAAACTATTCATAACACGATACATTCATTTGAAACATGCTTTCATTATATAATTTCACATGTAAGTTATAATCAAATTGAAAGTAACTACATGCAAGCATGGATACAATCACATCAAACATTGCAATACATTGAAAACATTCATATAAAAAAAATGTCAAACATGTACCTGCAACAAACACACTCCAATATCCCACTAACTACTACCATGCCTAGCATGGAATCCGTATTCCAAAAATAAGAACACTTCTATTCTCATACATTAAAATCATGCTCAGCATGATCTCCAAACTCCAACAAAGCAGTCCTAGATATCAACAACTAAGTGAGTGTGTGAACAGTAAAGTGTTGCATCAAATAAATTAAATAACATGTGATGTGCTTGCATCACTTACTCACCACAGGTATTTACTCAATTTGCATTGTTTTTGTCACTTACCACGGGTGGCGGGGCACAAGCGGGATCCATTGAGAAATCTGCAAGAGACATTGTGTTAAAATGAAGTCACCCTCTGTCGAAAGGAAAAAATTTAGAATAAATATCGAAGTCGGATGGGATTCCGGCGAGGTGGAATGCCTCCCAGGCGTCGACCATCTCTCCATTCGACCCAACAGGTTTTCTAGTTCGGCCGACCAGTTAGTATGCCAGCGATGTACGACAGCGGCACGAGGTCTTCAGAGGCAGTGATTGTCTCCCGGAGCGGCAGGCACGGAATTTTGCCGTGGTTTAGGAACCCGGTGATCGTCGGGCGCCCCCCGGCCTATCGCCCCCCATACCGAAAAAAAAAACAAGGCAGAAGGGGTGACCCCCTGCCGAAAAAAAAAAGAGGCAGGGGGGCGACCCCCTGCCCGAATAAAAAAATGAGGCAAGGGGGGCAACTCCCTGCCGAAAAAAAAAGAGGCAGGGGTCCCCCCCTTGCCAGAAAAAAAAAAGAGGCAGAAGGCGACCCCCTCTGCCAAAAAAAAATAAGGCAGGCACTCCCCTGCTGGAAAAAAAGAACGAGGCAGGAGAGGCAACCCCCCCTACCAAAAAAAAATGAGGCAGGCACCCCCCCTGTCAGAAAAAAAGAACAAGGCAGGGGGGGCCACCCCTTGTCGGAAAAAAAATGACCCACTTGCCTAGGAGACACCGGGCGACGGGCGACGGACAGCGGAACGGGGGGCGATGTGCCGAGAGAGGTGGAACGGGGGGCGATGTGCCGACGAGAGGTGGAACAGGGGGCGATGAGCCGGGGGAGGGACGGGCGGCGGAACGGGGAGCGACGAGCAGCGGGCGACGGGCCGGGGAGTGCATCGGGCGGGAGAGGGCGGTGGCTGGGGGAGTGCATCGGGCGGGAGAGATGAAACAGGAAAGAGAAAGAAGGGTTCTGATTAGGGATTTATGAGAAACTTAGCGACGGATTTGGCGACAACCTACTTCCGTTGCAGCTTTGTCATAAATTTACATGACCAGTTAGCGACAGAATATTTCTGTCGCTAACGTTGTCGCTACGTACTGACAAAAACATTTGTCGCCAAATTCATTGCTAAATGCCATAGGTATTGCGACAAAAAACTAACATCTCTAAGTCGTTGCTAATTAGCGATGAATTTGGAGGCGAAAGTTTTTTTGTCGCTATTTTTGTAAATATTATGAATTTTAGTGACAGATTTGTTTCTCTCGTTAATCCGTCGCAAAGTTGCGACAGAAAAAATCCATCGCAAACTTCTGTCGCTAATGGCCATTTTTCTTGTAGTGGTAATTCATTAAGGCAGTAAATCTCTATGAGGAAGTGTGTCATCTAAGACTAGGTAATCTGACTAGGGCAGAAACTCCTTGTAAGGTTATACATTCCCAAGAGCAAGTGATCCAGAAGGAAACTTAGTTTCAAGATATGATGAGTGAATATGGATTCAACTGAATGAAATTTGGATATATCAGGTTGAGGGTGTTGAGATTTCTCTCTTGATAAGTTTTGTCCCTAACCCAGGGCCAGAAAGGAAGTGCAAGACCAAGGTAATAAGACACAAATTGTTTGAATATACCTCTTGGTCATGTCTCAGATCTGGATATTGTCTATGTCGTATCCACAGAGATTGTTAACAAGAGGAACAAAAATGTATTGCACATTTAGTGAAGCATATCATGCATCATTTAAAAAAGACCATCTAAATTTAAGAATTATAAGCCACTCATGTTATAGATGGACAATCTACTGCACTGGTAAGTCATGCATAAATTACTTGATCATGCATAAGTGTTGAATTTGGTTTTTTTATGGTTTTGTGATTTATTAATGCAATGATATTACTTTATGTGTGAGAAAAATGATGTTTCATGTATGTCTGCTTCTATATACATGTACTTTGTCATTGTATTCTAACGGAGGTGTGGTTATTGACCCCTTACATAATGACAAGCACTAAATGATCTATCGGAGCGATGACGGGAAGCTGAGGCAGAGTCAGAGAGCCAAATCCTTTCCTTTCCTAGAGACTAGATTTTTGGAACTCATGTTATTTTATTTTTATGAACATTAGTATTGTTTATTTACCTATTGGACAATACTCTACATGTAAAAATGAAAGTTTAATTTGAACATGTTCATTTTTTATAAAAATCTAGTACTAGTGCGATTGACCGATTTGTAACTCGCCTAAGGTTTTGATCCAAGAAGTTGAAAAATGTTTTCACGGATGAAAAAAAAATCAATTTTTTTGAGTTAAAAATCTTGGGGTGTTATAACTTGGTATTAGAGTAGGAAGAAAATATTGGCTTTTGACACGTCCAATAACCCGAATTGACTAAAATTGCAATATCTCAAAATTTTAACCATGGAAATCCATTAAATTTTTACAGAATGTCTATAATATCATATACTACTGATCCAAATCAAAATTTACATGAAAATATTAGCCAAATTTATGTATTATAAAAATTTATGGTTTTATTTTTTGAGAAACCAAGGGGAAAACATGTTTTCAAGATGGTTTTCTCTCAAAAAACCATTTTTCCCCATATTTCGATAGCCCTAAGCCAAATCCATGTATGAGGAGGTTTGTTTAGGGTTTATAATTATGAAAAATCAGTAGAATTTATGTTACAAAATCTGTTTCGCAAGAGAAGTGTAGATCCACCTACCTTTTATCGAAAAATCATTCCTACGCGATTCGGTTGGACTCTTTGCACAAACCAAGTGATCCACACGTACCATGACCTCGGATGTAGCCTCCTCACACCTCCTTCAACCACGTGAAGGTCTCCCTTATAGATCCAAGGGTGAAAAACACTAATAGACTTGGTGTAGGGAAAGGAGAGAAAGAAGAAGGGGAAGAGATTTGGGAAAGAGAAAGGAGAAGAAGCTCTAAACTAAAAAGAGGCAAATAAGGGGTGGGGGTGGGGGTGGGGGGATAAATCCTAGCCCTTGATCTAATCTTGAATAGTTTCTAAATCCTATGTATGCTACTTACCTTTTCTTTCTTTCTTTTTTTCTATTTCTTTGTAGTTACTTAGGGTTATATTACATATATATATATATATATATATATATATATATATATATATATATATATATTGTATAATACATGTAGTATCCCCACAAGGGTGGGTCGACCACCATGGGGTTGACCTCCATTTCCTTTTTACAAACAAGTCGCTTGCTTGGCAAGCAAGTTGACTAAGCGCTTTCCTCTTTTTTTTTGGTAACTTTCAAATTAACCTCTATTTAAAGTTTATTTATATTTTTATTATTTTAAACTTTAAATTAGGATGCCACATAGGATGGAATGGCCCATTTATGGACTCCTACTATTTTATAAATTCTAGTTTATTTTTTAAATCCATTCCATGAAACTCAAGTTAAATTCATTCTAAATTAAATTAAAATATATCATAAATTAATTTATAATCCACATGAAATGATAATAAATAAATCTTAATTAAATAATGCCTAATTAAATTTCATTAATATATTTTCAAAGTCTTAAACATTTTAAATCATTTATTTTTAATTAATTCCACTAAGGCTAACTTCGAATTTTACAAAAATATGATTCAAAATTCCAAATTCACCTTAAATTGTACTTAAATTTTAAATATCTTTTAAGCCTAAATTAACTTTGAATTTCAATTAAATTCAAATGTGAACTTCCATTTATATAAATTATTTATATTTCTTAAGGGTTAATTCAAATTCTTTAGAAATAATTTTTGAAAAAAATCAAAACTCAATGGGGTCGATGAGACCTTGGGGCATGTAGGGGTTATTTTTCAACATTTTTAATTTCTTCTAAACCCTACAAACCCTCTAGTGAATTTCTTGGCTAAAACTTGAGAATTGTAATTAAAATCCAATAACTTTAGAAAAAGTTTTGAAATTCTTGGGTATTACATCTGAATTCATATTTATGTTTAATAAAAATCTGAATTCAAATTTTTGTGAAATAGAGTCTAAATTAAATCCAAACTTTAAAAATGAACTTCAATTAAACTCAAATTCACTTGATATTAAGTTTTTTACTCTTCTTAACATGCAAATGAAATCTTGATTTAGTCTTAATAAAAAATCTATATTTCACCCAAATCTAAAAATTCATTTATTTATTTATTAATTATTAGAAATTCTTAATTTGGTTCTAATTTCAAATTAATTTATCATTCAAACTTGAATTGGCATTCAAACTTGAATTGACATTCAAACTTGAATTGGCATTCAGACTTGAATTGACATTCAACTAAATCTTAATTTAGATTTGAACTAAACTCAAATCTAATTATAATGTTTGAGACAATGATAAAATCCGATTAAAAATCAAAATCCTGATTCAAAATAAATTCTCAACTAGAAATTTATTCTGAAATCCAATTAATACTTGAATTATAATTAAATTTATAGATTAACTTCAAAAAATATTTTAGCCTTAATTAACTATTATTTCTCAAAAACATCAAAAAATTGCAGGTTTTACATCCTTCCCTAAAAAAAAAATTGTTCTCAAAATTTAGTTAAGGCTATTTATCGGATGTTTTATATTTGTTATTTATATGTTTAATAAATATAGAAAACTTATGGGTATTACACAATGTATGGTGCTCATGGACAAGTACTTTACACATGAGTATTATTTTGTGTATACATGTTTATAAGATATTTCAATCATTGTCAATTTGAAATTCAATCATTGATTAAATTGTCATATATATATATATATAACAATTTGTGTGTGTATGTGTTTGAATCATGTTTTTAGGATCACTAGTTTGAATAATTATAATTAAGTAATTATATTTGTGTAACTCAATGATTAATTGTAACTGCATGATCAACAACAAGAAAATTCAAAAGATCCAACAATTTGTATGCACTGGCTCTACTAGTTTCAAGCACACGAGTAGTTCCTAAAACTAATGGAGGAAGCAATGGACATGCTAGATTGAATGCAATTTTGAAACTTCTTAGAGATTATACCATGAAACATCAGTCACTGCCTCCTAGAGGCTATTATGCAGTTCTAAAATTTGGCAACAAACACATTCCAGTTTGAAGATATTGAGATGACCATCATATTGGAGGATATAGCACGAATAACTATATTTAAGTGCAATGGAGAGCTAGTGAGTGCATATCGATTGAGAGATTTTAAGTACATTTTAGGTGTTTATCTACAAATAGGTGAGGATATGTTCAAAAGAGAAATGCTCAAGTTATCATGGTTGATGAAGCAGTACGATCTCAGCTGGGAAAGGAGAATGAAAGAGAAGCTACTATGTGTTGGAGGGAAGGGTGGTCCTAGTGTGTACAAGGAGGTGACAACATTCTTGTTGTACTTGTTTGGCATATGCCTATTCATCAACATTAGTGAAAAGTCAATCCATGGATCTTACATTGAACTATTGCATGGTCTGGATCATATCGATGAATACGCATAGGGAAAAACCTTACTTGCACACCTATATACAAGTTTGAGTGCGATGAGGCGGAGAAGAAAAAACATTGCTAACATATTGGTTATGTTGGAGGTATTTATTCCTTCATTGTACCTAAACTTTTAAGTTGTTTAACATTTTTTATATATTATATGTTAATCCTTGTATTGATCCTTTCAGGTCTGGATATGGTATCATATAACAATTGGAAGGCCTTTGAGACATGACTGTCTTTCAAATTTTTACATACTATAATATGGAGTTTGTCATGCAACAAAGAGAAGGGGAATGATCGAAGAGCATCACATCCTCACATGGAAAGGGCTCGTTGCGCTGCACTATTGTGTGTGTTGACCAGAGCACAAATAAGTATTCTTGAAATTTTCAATATTTTTATAAATAATATGATATAGGACTAACCATGATTAAAACTTTGTTTTGTAGTTATGGTGCCCTTATGAAGCTGTAGAGGAGGAGGAGGAGGAGAATCTATATTTTTATAAATAATATGACATAGTTGTGCAAGCAAAAGACATCTTAAGGAAGGACATTTGGTTGCATAATATGAATGAAATTGAGTTCCAAATGGCTAGCTGAGTGGTTTGGTAGTTTGTGTTTTTCAGCAACTACCATATCATCCTTGTGTAGTTAGCAGAACCATATCGTTGATAATGAAGGATTGAACAAAGGATTACCTACGAAATTCCTCTTCAAACTTGAAGACTAGCTCAACAATAATGAAGACATCTACTTGTCATCCATGGTATATGCCTAAGATGACAAGGATGTAGCTTCTAACAACCAGCACTTTGCAAATAATCCCTTTGCAAAGAGGGGCATTGAGGACGAGGAACTTAGGGTGAATATTCTAATGCACAAGAGGATTGCAAGTGGAGTGGTTGTTGAATTAGCTCTTTGTAAACACCCCAAATTTTCACTCACCTTCTTGACATTGCCCTCGATCGACACATTTCAGTGCTCCAGGAGCAATGAAGGGCAAAATAGTCATTTTCTGAAATAGAACCTTGCAGAAAATCTAAAATTTCATTCTTGAGTCTCAAAATTTCTCTATTTAGACTCAGAGACATCTTCAAACTGCAAATCTTCAAAATCTCATGCTTAACCAAAAGTCAGAATTTTCAAATTCAAATTCAGAGGGGCAATTTTGTAGAACATGTCTTTTGCATATTGCATGAGCATTTCATATCATTTCACTGCACAGCATATCATTTTGAGATCCGGAACTCCTGATTTTCAAAATTATCAATCCAGATTTGATTTCTAAACTTTTCAAAATTGATTTTAAAACCCTGGGTTTTCAAAATTATCAATTCTTCCCATTTTACCCCCAGGACCCCGAATTACGAAAAGTTTTCTCAAGAAAACAATCTGGATGGTTTGGACATTTCAAAATCTTGCCAGTTGAAAAGAGGGGAACATAATTTCAAAATTCATAAGATCTTATTTCAAACTTTTACAAAAAGGCTCCGAATTTCCCTACTTCTTTCAAAATTTCGCCCGGAAGAACCATTTTCTTCTAAGTTTTGAAATCAAACCAAATTTTGCTTCGTGTTTTCCAAAACCAACCTACTATTATGAAAATTCCAAAAATCTCACTTGGCTTTGATTTCAAATAAGTGACGGGGGACCCACCCTGAGGTGGTGTCACACTCAAATTCTCAAAATTTTCCCTTATTTCCAAAATAGTGCCCATCCGAAAGTGGCACCGATTTTTTAAAACCTTGTTTCAACTCAATAAAATAATTAGTGGGCCCACGTAGGTGGTGCCCCACTAAGGGCCTTTGCCAAGAAAAGCAAATTTTTTTTATGTTATCCCAAAAGTTTTCAAATATAGCTGAGGTGGCACCACCTTAAAAAAGAGAGAGAGAAAAAGCCAAATTTCATTTTTTTATCTTAGTTATTACTCTTCAGCCCCCCCCCCCCAAATGGCGCCACCGTGAAACCCTACCCAAGACCCCATTTTTACCTAAGTTTCAAATATCAACTGAAGAATAGGAGCCGCCCCCTCTCAAAACGGCGAGCCCCTTTCTCAAAAGGATTTCAATTTTTTTTAAAAGTCTGTTGTTAAAAGCTATCAAGATGGGCTAAAGGGGAGGAAAAGGAGGGGGTTTTGAAAGATCGGCTATTAAAGAAAGGGGGAGGCCCAGCAAAAAAGGGGCAGATGATTTCCCTTAACCTCAGTCATCTCTCACTCAAAGGGGTGCCTACTCTCATCCTCTTCAACCCAGTCGATTGCTTTCTCCCTCCTTTCAACCCATCAGCAGGAGACCAGCCGTGTCCTCAACTCAGCCGCAGAGGCAGTCTAGCAGCACACTCCAAAGGAAGACAAGCCTCCAACGACTGAGATTTAGGGATTTTCTCATCTACTCCTGGAGGCTCAGCTCACCCTGTACGAAGTGCCTCTTCAACCTCTGTCGAACCAAGGTAAAGGCCCTTTCCTTTCTTCCTTTCTGTCTTACTCTGCATCTACAAGAATTAAGTCTCAGGTTCATGTCATGTGCCCCTGTAAAACCCGTTTTAATGGTTGACGTGGTTTACATTCCGGTTTAGTCAGTACATTAAGAAATGATAACGCCCCTCAATGGCATTCTCATTTCAGTTCTAAAGATCTTGGCTCCATCGAGTCCTTATTTCAAAACTGTAGCATGGTTCACTACGGTATCATGAACTTTTCAAAATGATTTCTTTATTTCAGTTCAAGGATTGCATGTGTATTTCTAATCCAGTCTGTTATGTGATTTCTTTTAGAGTAAATTTCAATTATCAATCCTTGAAAATGCAGCAACGGGGACTTCAGGCATCAGCTGTGTCAATATTCTCATCGTCATATGTTTTTTTTGTCTTAAAGTAGTTTTGAAAACGTTGGCATGTCATCGGTTTTCACAGAATTACATGGGTTTTGCTGAAAATACCTATATACGATGGAATAAAATGATAGCTTACAGAGCTTATCATACAGTAAATAATGTTCTTAACCAGGGCATTAACATCCAGCCCAGCTGATTTTGCTTTCATTTCCCTATCCATTAGTATGGGCCTCTGGATTTTTTTTTTTTTCCTTTTCTTTTCGGTCTTTGAAAACAGCATCTTTGTCATTAGACCTTCCTGTTTTTATCTTGCAGAGCATCTTTTTAACAGCATTAATATTTGATTTGAGTTCATTGTGATGCTACCTACAAGACATATCAGCCAACCGTTCGGTTGACCATTCACTCCTTTTATTTTGTATCATTCGTTGTTTTGATAGCTACTTTTACTCATCTATGACTCACGTCTCTCTGTCACTATAATTTTTTTTATGAGGATGAGGAAACCATCAGATGGATCTTGTGTTGTCACTCTTTAATCGGCTTCCATTTGTCAAATGTTGTTATTTTTCTGATTTTCAAGTCTATGTGATTGATTGTTGTTCTGTTCTGCATTGGTGACATTAAAATGAATGCAACTCATGTCTGGTGGTATTAATTTTAATGGTGTTTTGGAGAATGTGGAGAAAGGATACAGTAAATCCTCCTGTACTTGGTACCTTTCTGATGATGATTGTTCTGCAAGTGATCCTATTACCTAACACAGAGGTGGTTTCAGCAGTTTTTGATCTGTGACTTCATCCATGGCATTTCTTTGAGTATTCATGTCAGCATCTACAACCTAGGTAAGTGTAACAATGGCAGAAAACCGCAACACTGGAGCTAACAGCAAGCTCAGAAGAGGTCCATGTGAACCCTATGTAGCACATGTATATTATCCAAAACATTGTATCCATCTACCTCAGCGTGCTCTACTTTTTTCATAGCCGTATGGCAAATACATGTAGAGTCTATGGGGTATACCTGTACAGCATCACCCAGGCCCACTTTCCAGCTTCCTGTGTATCCACATGCATGTCCTCTTGCTGTTCCCTTTTTTTTTTAGTCACTTAAGTTAATTCCACCATCTGTGCATCTTCTAAAGATTTTTTTTTTCTACTGACATACTGTTGTATCATTTCCATTGTTGTATCAGATAGCAAATACATAAGGATTAATGGCATATTTTTTGTGTGTTGTGTATAGGTCTTATTGTCACAGCCATAGTTGCTGGATTCCACGCATATTAGCTCTTTTGATGTCATAGATTTGCTCCTAGCATCTACTGAAAGCTCATTCCTCATGTCATTTATGCACATTGCATGATTAATCCATTTCAGAAATGCATTATTGGCCCAGCTCTAATAAAATTTCTATATTTTGATAGTGATTTGCTTTATCTATATGATAGGCCTGAAAAACTTCTTGTTACAAACATCCCAGTCCCACCAACACCAATTTGTCCTTCTGCTTTTGTAGATACTGGATCTGTGAGGGTTTAACAAGTTCATGTTGTCTGTATAGATGCTTTATTTCATATGCTCATTGGTTTCCTTTTGCATATTGTAAAAATAAAAAGTTAAGCCTCATTCTACATAGATTGATGATACACTTGTTTGTTGGCAATAGTAAAAGTTATTAGAAGCTTGTGTTGCTCATAGTCTGATCGATTTTCCATCAATAAAGGAAATCTGTACCACGGATCCTGCATAAAAAAAATTTCAGTTCACCAAAACTGACTATTGGAGCAAAACAACTGTTATGCTTGCTTAGCATGAAAAACCCATGGTTAGGATATAAGACCTGCACCTATCTTGTATAAGCATTTAAGAGAGATACCCGCCTCTATGACATCAATCCTTCAAGGTTATCCGATTAGGGTGTGTATACACCACACATTTTTTTTTTGTCCTTGATTTTAAGCAAATCTCATATGGAACATAGTGTCTGTATGTTAAATATTTTAGCATACCCTTACTCCCCTTTTGTCAAATCATTGCCCCCCATTCATTTAATGCCATCATGACCTATACATTTCTCCTTTTGCATAAATGGTATTCTCAAGCATGGCCCTGAAAATCTCTTATTTAGCATAGGCACAAGCTTGGGTCATCACATACACATTTCATTAGCATAGGTGCAATCATATGTGGTTTAGCACAAATGTAAGGCTTCCAATTTCTCTGCCTACTTTGTATTGCTATTTCTGGTATTAACTCATTTGCAGGAAAGTCTGGAGGATGTTGATTCTTTACATTATATATTTTGTTTATTTCATTTGTGTTGTTTTATGTCAGAAATGTAACAATTCAATTTGGAATAATACTTACTTTTACTGCTTAGATTAGGATGCATATCATGTAGTTTGATTTGATAATATCCTGATCTTATGAATCATGCATTTTATTTCAAAATTCACTGTGGATGAACATGAATGGCATGTGCACCAACTCTTAGAGAGTTGATGGACTCGATGGAGTCCATATTTACGGCCCTAGTCGGAATATGGACGAGACCCAGATCCATCATCTTTCTACCAGTCACATTGAGCCTACACTCTTAGGCTATCTTAAAATGCACATCATATTTCCAATTTTTTTCAAAATATTGTGAATTAACTCAAATAAACTCTGAATATATTCATGGCCACAGTCAGAATATGTGAAGGATTTATTTTGACTTAATACACATTTTTCCAACAAATTTCTTAGAAAATCTTTTAAAGTGCATTCATACACTCATATCATTTGCATCATGAAATCATCGGTTTTCTCATGATTTTCTTAAGAAAATTTCATTCTCAAGAAATCAATTTCTCAAGAAACTCTGAGGATTTTCCAAAATCGATTTTCCCAAGTCAAATTTTTCCACAGTTTTTCATGGAAAAGGTTATTTTCTCAAGATTTTCAAAAGAAGTCTTTCACCTTTCTCAAAGATCAAAATCGATTTCCAAGTATTTCAAGGGTAAGACTCCCAGGATTTCAATTTCCCAAGTTCAGTTTTTCTTCTCCAATGAGTTTTCCTATAAATTTTCCATCATTTTCCTAAGAAAATTCTCAAAGTTCGAGTTTTCCTGAGAAGTGTTTCCCTTTTCAAATGTTCACCTTTTCTCAAAGAATCACTTCTATTTTTCCAGGATTTTAACTATTCATGATTTTCCCACATCTTTATGAACTTTCTCGTGATTTCAAAAACCCTTTTTCATCTGAGTTTCCTGAGGGATTGATTTCCATCTTTTTCCTGAGAAATGCTTTTCAACTCCAAATGTTTTCTAAGCATACATCATAGTTTTCTGACTTATATTTTACCAAATCTCATAGCACATGCCTGAATTCTCTGTGCATTTACGATAGAACATGATTTCGATAATTTAGCTAAGTCAAGCACAATTTTGGTCCTTGTTTCGATTACCCCTGTTAAAGGCGGCAGGAATGGTCGAACCTCGTATTGACAGGTCGAGCCCCATCCCATGGATTTTCCCATAATTTTCAAAACGGAGGCAAGTATTTCAAAACAATTTCCAAAATCTGGTCAAGTTTGAATCGCGAAAGCATTTCCCTCTCTCTTCCGCAAGGAAGGGAAGACGGGAAAATTTTTGCGACGAAAACAGGTTTGGACAAAGGATTACCTACGAAATTCCTCTTCAAACTTGAAGACTAGCTCAACAATAATGAAGACATCTACTTGTCATCCATGGTATATGCCTAAGATGACAAGGATGTAGCTGCTAACAACCAGCACTTTGCAAACAATCCCTTTGCAAAGAGGGGCATTGAGGACGAGGAACTTAGGGTGAATATTCTAATGCACAAGAGGATTGCAAGTGGAGTGGTTGATGAATTAGCTCTTGCATTGGCTAAAAACTGCATGTTGAAAGGGTTCTTTTAAACAAAGGTGTCCATTATACAGGATCTTATCATTAACAATAATAAGGTCATCGAGGACCTACGAGTATGCCTCATGAAATATTAGTGACTTTTGTTTTTTATTGTTTTGTAAATCATTGTAATTAAGTAAATAGTATTTTGTAAATAATTATAAATATAGTCATAATTGAATTTTGTTTAACAATTTAACTAGTTTGAATGTATAACAAGTTTAACAGTTTAACTAGTTTGAATTATATATTCCTAGTTTGAATGTAAGAACATAACTTTGAAGTATGAATGAATGTATATAGTTTTGTGAATTGTGTTATGGGTTTCAAATGTATATACCTATAAATTTGATTGTTACGGGTGAATTTTAATTGTGTATCTGTTGTAAGTATTCTTGAATTTGGATTGTGTATCTGTTGTAAATCTGCAAACTTCTTGTAACTAAAAGTATCATAACATCGCAAATATTTCACTAATTTTGCATATACAGTACAAACTTCACATAAAAAATTTGCTAACTTCTTGTAACTAAAACCTGTATTCATATATATAGTACATAGTTCACATAAAAAATTATACGAACTTTTTGTTAATAAAACCTCTCAAAACTTCAAAAATATTCCACTATATTCGCATATATAGTACGAAGTTTGCTTAAAAACATCTGCAAACTTTGATAACTGAAACTTATATTTGCATATACAATATAAAGTTCACATAAAAAAAACTGTGAACTTCCTATTATTAAAACCTTTCAAAACTTCACAAATATTCCTCTAAATTTGCATATACAGTATGAAGTTTGCATAAAAAAGCAAACTTTCTGTAACTGAAACATGTATTTGCATATATAGTAAGAATTTTGCATAAAAAATTTTGTGAACTTCCTGTTACTAAATCCTCTCAAAGTTCTACAAATATTCCACCAAATTTGCATAAAATTTTTTGCAAACTTTATATAATTGAAATTGTCAAAACTTCGGAAATAATCCACTAAATTCACATATATATATAAAGTTCACATAAAAAATTTGTGAACTTTCTATAACTGAAACTTGTTGAAACATCACAAATATACCACTAAATTCGCATATGTAGTATGAAGTTCATAAATCTGTAAACTTCTTGTTATTGAAACTTCTCAAAACTTCACAAATATTTCACTAAATTCGCATATATAGTATAAAGTTTATAAATCTATGAACTTTACATTATTGAAACATTTTAAAACTTCACAAATATTTTACTAAATTCACATATAATATGTTATAAATGTTTATGAAGTTTGCACTCTGAAATGACTATCGCAAATATTTCATTAACTTCACATATATGATCATTGTAAATATGCTCTTTATATGTAAATTTCCTTCTTTTAGCAAAGTTCCATTCGATCTTGAATATAGGCAAAGTTACTTTAAAATATGTTGATTTCCTATATTTTGCATATGTCCTTATTACAAAACATTAAACCTGTAATGAAATTAAATATATAAAATATGTGCATCTTTCATAGAATGAAAGTAAATATACAAAATATACATAAACAATTAACTTGGGATGAATATTTCAAGTACATTTACCAAACAATTTCATCAATTTTATATACAATCTTTGACAATTTTATCAAATTTATATCAAATGTTTTATAAAAATAATCAACTTATACTCCCTATAATTGTTCATAACTCAGCCTCCAATATCTTTCCATCTGGAACCTTAGTGTTTGATGTCTCCTCATCCTCCACCGTTTTTTGGCCTATAGACCTTTTGTATTCTGTTGTGGTTCTTTTTGGCTCTCTGTCTTCTCAATCTTTTATTTAACACCCACTAAAGTCGTCTTCTACCTCATGTGTTTATAGAATTTATTCATACACTTCTTGTAGTCTGTTATATCATTGTGGAAAAAAGGTTCTTAGCAAACAATGAACTATAGTTTACATCTCAAAAACATAACAAAATAAATCATATAAACACATACCTATGTGAAGTTCAATTTTGTGTTTCCTACCTAAGTATTGCATGTATAATAGAACAAATCTACCATAATTAAAACTGTAAAAACCATAATTTTTTTATACTTTATGAGAAATAATAGTAAATTAAGGCTAAAATTTTGTTCAAAATTAAGCTATAAAATTAATTATAATTCAAGTATTAATTGAGATTTAAAATAAAGTTCGAGTTGAGAAATTATTATGAATCAGGGTTTTGATTTTTATCAGATTTAATATGAGTTTAAGCTGAACTTAACTGGATCTTAATTTGAGTCTTAATATTAGTTAGGATTCAAACCAAGTATATATTTTAATTTTAAGTCTTATTGAATTTTGATTTCAATTTCTGAAGTTTTATCTATTCGAATTCAGATTCGAAAATTCAAATTCGGATTGGATTTGAATTTGGATTCGGATTTAAATTTGAATTTGGATTTAGATTAGAGTTGATTTGAACCTAAATCAAGACTTGATTTAATGTCAATTCAAGTTTGAACTGTATAATAATTTACATTTTTGTTGTAATTGAATTTGAAATCTTAAAGTGAACTTTAAGGTAATACCTGTAACTTTTTGAAGCTTTTTCTTAAATTTTCATATTTTTCTTTACTTAATGATAAATCAAAATATTAAGTTTGGTAGACAATGTATTAGAAGGTTTGTAAGGTTTAGAGAGAGAGAGAGATTTTAATATATATATATATATATATATATATATATATATATATATATCCTACATGCCAGAGTCTTACTGACCCTATAGCGCTCGAATTTTTTAGAATTAAATTCTAAGAAATTCGAATTAAACCTTAAAAGAATAATTGGAATAAGTAATTTAATTATGTGGAGAATTCAATATTCAAGAATAAAATTTAATTAGGTATTGATTTAACTAAATCATATTTAGTAGCATTTCATGTGAATTTTAAAGCAATTTATGAAACATTTCAATTTAATTTAAAATAAATTTAACTTGAATTTCATGGAATGGATTTAAAAAATTAACTAAAGTTTATAAAATGGTAGGAGTCTATAGGTGGCCATTCCATCCTATGTGGCATCCCAATTTAAAGTTTAAATTGGTAAAAACAAAAAGTTAAAATCAAACTTACCAATATATATATATATATATATATATATATATATATATATATATATATAGAGAGAGAGAGAGAGAGAGAGAGAGAGAGAGAGAAAGAGAGAGACTAGTCAACTTGCTTGCCAAGCAAGCAAGTTGACCATTTTGTTTTTTTTGGAAAGGGCTTGGCCAAGAGGGTCGACCAACCCTTATCCTTTGTATATATTGTAATATATATAGTATACTATGGTATATATATACAATATATATTATATGCTTAAGCTAACTATTAAAAAAAAGCCAAAGAAAGAAAGTATATATAGCCTTTTCCAGCTCATTGGTACTTTAAAAGTAGCATTATTACATCTTGATATTCTTAAAACATCAAAAATGTTCTTGCAATATTTTCATACGGTGTTATAATACCAAAAAGGTGTGATATTTTTTTAATATTGTGTTTTAAATATGATATTAACACGATAACATTTGTTTTTGTTGCATTTACAATACCTTTTTTATTTATATATACTAGTAGAATGACTCGTCCAATAAGATGGGTGTTATTAGGAAATAATAGATTAAAAGAGATTTAATATCAGAATATTATGATAGAGGGCTAAAAAAATATGCAATTAAGACTTTTCATGTCACGAGTTTGCCCATGACACATACATAGGCATTACTAATCTATTGTTCGGTCATATTCTAATCATGAACACCAATAGCATTACGTAACTACAAGTATATTGTAGGCAAGAAGCAAATTGGGAAAAGGAAAGAAAGAAAGAAGAAATTAAGAAAAAACAAAACAAAACAAAATAATAGTCATATGAAAAGATTAAAGAAAGAGAAAGAGGGACATGTACTTCACTTACCAATTATTATCTATAGCATATCGTGTATAGAGCATAGGTTATATATATGGCATAGTTTAGGTAATAATACCTTTATATATTACACATAATAAATAACAATAAAAAGGAAATCTCTATTTCCTTGGTGGGAATAGTCAACAATTTTATAAAACAAAAGGAGAGGGTTGTCTCATTCACATGGCTCCCCTTCATTTGCCATATTAAAGTAATACACAAAATAAAGAAATGCAAGAAAATAAATTTAAAAGAGAAAGAAATAAGGCAATAGCGACTTGCCTTGGAAAAATTGAGAGGCCTATACAAGGCCCCTCTCACGATTCACCCTCTTTTTATTTTCTCTCTCTCCCTCCTAAGTTCTCTCTTCTCTCAACTCTCTCTCTCTTCTTTCAACTCTTTCAACCTCTCTTCCTCCACACAATATTGGAGAGTTGAGACCTGAGTGAGGTTCTAGTTGGACGAGGAAGCACAACCACTGGTTGGTGGGTGTTTGGTTCATGCCTACGATGTATTGGTTTAATGTTTGTTTTTCGACGATTCAAGGTAGATGCATCTATACTTCTCCTGCAAAACGGAATTCGTAACACGAATTCCATTGATTTTCATAAGCATATACCCTAAACAAACCCTCACATATGTGGGTTTGTCTTAGAGCTATCAAAAGATAGAAAAATAATAGTTTTTTGAGAGAAAACTATCTTGAAAACACATTTTCCCCAAAAACTGGTTTCTCAGAAAATAAAACCATAAATTTTTACAATACATAAATTAGGCTAATGTTTTTATGCAAATTTTGATTTGGGTCAGCAGTATATGATGTTGTAGACATTATGTAAAAATTTGGCAGATTTCTATGGTCAAAATTTTGAGATATTGCAATTTTAGTCATATCGGGTTTTTCAGAAAAGATTTTGGTAAATTTAGAAAAATCATGAATTTCATAATTAAGATCATGTAATTTTTAATTGTAGTTGGTAAAATATGTGTATGTGGTTATTTTTTTATTTTTGCATATTTTTTTATTTTTAATTATAAAGAAATTTCATGATTTAGCTATTTAATTATGTATTTTACCGAATTATTTTTTTAGAAAATAAGTTATGTCTTAGACGGGTCTATTTTTCTGGCCAAAAAGGCTGAGAAAAAACAGATTTGTCTGTTGTGGATTATGATGAATTAATGGGTGTATTTTTATTTAATTTTCTAAGATAAATTATAAGAAAAAAATTACGGATGTATAGATTCGGGTGACCCGGTTTGGCCCCACCCAAATGCATAGATCTGGTATTACAGTTTTCTAGCCAGACATCTGACCAGTAAAATGCTCATAACTCTCTCGTCTGAATGAGTTTTGATGAGCGGTTTATTGCGTTGGAAAGATAACAAAAAATTTACACCTACTATAAAGTTTGGGCTTTGTTCATGGAATGAGCATAGTTCAATGACAGTTGGAACATAAAATATCATATATGTAGTAAAATGTTTGTAACTCTCTCATACGAACGAATTTTTATGAACACTTTGTGGCTACAGAAAGCTGACAAAATTTCCTACAATCTGTAAAAATATCAGCTCTATTGCCTGACTAAAAATTTTCCTGTTAACTCTATAACAGTCGTATAGAATTGAGAATTTCATAAATTGGAACCGATCTAAGGACCAAACCCTGTTACTTGTGCAATTACTTATGCTTTGCATAAATTCTCTTAATTCAACGAATATACAGAGTGTGTATACATGAGTATGTGTGTTTATATGATAAGTCATGTTTGCTCAAAAGGGGGCTACGCGCAATCAAGGGACCGAGGGGTCTGAATTACGTAGTATGATTATGAATGTTAATGAAATTTCTGCTAAAATTGTATGTAAATTCATAAGATAATGATGATGATGATGTTATTGACATGTATGCATGGTTTGATGCCAAGTAGTGAATGAATTTGACATTTATGCATATGCACATGTTTCTTTTGTAAAAGGCATAAATGAATGAATGAATATTTATCAAGGCCAATGTTTATAGGTGCATCCATTGCCCTATAAGGGGCGGAATCCTTTTGATGGATTCAAGTATGATGATTGCATGTAAGACACTAAGTTAATAAAGTAAAACAATGTGGAGGGTTGCTCCTCTCCTCCCATGATTTTATGGGGAAACCTCTGTAATAGACTGTAGTGTAGAGGATAACATACTCATGAGTGGAAATCTGATGTATCGAGATTAAAGGTATTGAGAATCCCTCTCGAATTATCATTCCTCACCCTGTCCTTGGTGAAAGGTGTCTTGCCAAGTCAAATCCACCCTTATGTATGAAAATATCCCTGCACCATGGCCCTGATCTAGTTTTCAAGTATGTATCATACTAATAGGGCTAAGAAGTAAAACCTAATATGTATGTGCATTAGTTAGGCATGTGATGCCTCATTTAAGAAAGAAAATGTAATTAAAGACAAGAATTGATTCATTCATTGAAGGGCTTCTGCATATGGTAAGTACATACATTTTAATTGTTCATGCACAATGTACTTATTTGTTTAATTAGAATATATGCTTAATTCCTTAGTTTTGCTTGATTATCTTATGGAAAATTAGATGAGACACTTGTTTCGAATTTTGTTTTATGAATTTAGTATATTTCACCCTACTAAGACATGTTATGTCTAACCCCATATGATTTAATGTTTTTCAGGAAGTGAGTAGATGCTTGCATGCGAAGGCGGGAGGTTGCGACAGGGACCGAGCCTATCTTTCCTATACCTCTGAAGATTTTAGACTCTGATTATTTTTAATTTTAATTCAAATGATAAATGTAATGGATTATGACAGTTGTGGATATTTGATTTTTATTATCGTATGGATGTTTAAATTTGTTTTAATTCCACAAATGTATGATACGAATGATTGTGAAAAGTAGCACGCCAAGTTTTAGACCTGATGAGTTTTTTTGCTGTTATTTGTTAAAAGATTTAAAAGGGTTTAAAAAAGAAAAAAATTCACTATTTTTCAGGTTATAAAAATTGGGGTGTTACAAAAATTGTATCATTCAAAATATATATATATACAAATTAAGTTAACAAATATATGCAAAGTGATTACCCATTTTCTTATTGAGTAATACACTCTATGGGTGAAACCATCCAATGGGTGTAACATTCAAAGTCAAACCACCTTGTAAAAAAACTAACCTGCAACACAACATTCAACCAACCAAGTATCAGATAGCAATAAGCTTCAAATTAAATAAGTAATATTATTGTACTAGTTCTTTGATGTTCTTATCTGCATTAATTATGGACCTAATTAAATTATACAGTCAAAACTTCCTCGCATTCATATCTGTTTTTCAAAGTACCCAGTGTTAGTTTCCCAAGTTAATAAGAATTAAGATTTGTAACTATAACGCCTCAAATTTTCAAAACAAAACTTGGTAAAAAATTCATGGATTTCTTTTTTCTTTTTTTTTGCAGCAAAATTTAGAAAAGGTTTTTAGTAGTAGAAATAGATGATAATGAGTCTTCAATTTTAGAAGATGTCGAGCAAGTCATAGGTATATGGCCAAGCACTGATTGACCATCAAAGTATTCCATTTATGCAAACCAAAACAAGTTATTTATTATAACAACACTACTTGGCAAAACAATATTCATAAAATTTGGTTTTTTAAATGAAATATCCAACATTCTCTGGAGAAACCCTGAAACTTGATGCCACCCTGCTCCATATATCACATCACAGGTTCAATACCTGCATCTCCCATAAAACAAAGTCAGAATCATTGTTGGTCTCGTAAGGAAGCATTCCAATTCTAACAAGTATACGGCTTGAAAATACAAGGAGCCTCTTCAGGCCGTAGTTGGAAACAACATAGCTCAAGTCTCTATGACTTAGCATATAAACATGAACAACCTCTTCATGGACATAGTTGGAATATCGTAGCTTAAGTCTCCATGACTTAGCATATAAACACAAAAAGCCTCTTTAGGGCCGCAGTTGGAATATCGTAGCTCAAGTCTCCACGACTTGGCATATCGGTATCCCACAAATCAAAGCAATAGCTCCTTGAGCTTAGCTTAGCCATGCGGATACAACTTTGGTCATTTGCCTGTTCGGTCCAACACTGTACCGATATCAATACCTTTCACAAGGTTATGCATGAGTAATAATAACGCATATTCATTCATTGTTGAACTTATAACTAATGCATTATTTTGATATTTACTCGCTCACCCCCTAGTACACAAGAGAACTTAGCTTTGGTGTCAAATGAAGCCATCTAGGGGTTTATTATGCTATGTATTTTGTATACCCTAGAGGCCTGAGTGACTCCGTCCATAGCGGGGCAGCAGTCAAAGCTCGTGCCGGGAGACCCCCTCCAAGTTGGTTCAAATACATCATTCTACTACAATAACAATGTTCAATCCCTAGATCTTAAGGATAACCAGACCTCCAAACTTCTGAGTGACGAGAGGTCCCTTTAACTCTTTGGTTCATAACATAATATAGGTCACTCAAGGTGGTACCATTACCATCATGCCATGGTGAGTGCAAGTCCTGAAGGGGTTCAATAGCATAATCTTTCCTATTAGGATGTCGAGTGCCACATAGGTAATCCAATGCATTTTGCACCAAGGGAACATGTACTCCAAACCCCACTTAATTTTTTGAAGCACAGGCCACCTGTGTGGTTCAATGACTACCATTATGTTTTATTCATATGCATGCAGGACCACACTCTTGGCATCTACGACCTTCATGAGTGCTTCACCCCTTTCAGGTGGGGGTGGACAACCAACTCCGGCACAACAGCCCTTACGAGTCTTATTGTAGTATAGTATTTCACATGGGCATGCATAGACTGTAAGATCCACAATTTATTTTGATGTAATATCATGTAAATATGTTGAAATCAATGAAATTTTACTAATTTGGCAATTTTGTAAATTTATCCTATATTGAGAATTGGGTTAAATCGCATAATTTTACGTAAAAAGGCAATTGCGGGAAATCTAGAGCGAATTGACTTCTAAAATTTTTAGGGCAAGTTTGGAATAGGGTTACGGTGACTTACCCCGGATTTATAGTGCGAACGAGAAAAAAACCCCGTCAGTGCATGTGATATATGGGAGATCGCTTAGAAAAATAGTGAGGGCCTAAACGAGACCAATTTTGCTCGAAACGAAGATTTCTTTGCTTGAGTAGCTATGTGATAACATTTATAATGATAATATAAAATAAAATTATTGCACATTATGGAAAAACATTTGAAATTAATTGAAAAATGGAAATTGATAGCATGAAAATACCCATTCTTCCATTGGTCATGGTCGACCAAGGCCTCATTCGTCCACTTTGGATGGCCTTGGGACGACTAAGGCCATGGAACCAGCTGGTCACATTGACCAGTTGGGTTAGTGGCAATGTTGAAAAAGGTTTTTGAAAGCTCATAAAGGAAGGGCCACGATTGGCCCTACCCAAATCATTAAAAAGAACAATGTTAAAATTTTGAAAATTTATATTATGTCATGTCATTAAAGAGGTAGGATGACGTTTTTTCCTTGAAGGGCGTCGTTCCCTTTTGGGTTTGGCGTGGATCCTTGTATGATGGGTTGCCTTGGGATTTAGGAAAAATCCCCAGGGGCTCTTTCCTAGGAAAATCCATCATTAGCCTTGACCCAACATTATTGGATGCATGGGGTGGCAGCCCCATGGCAATCCAGAAATTTTTAAAAGCCTTTTTTAATCCTCTAAAACCATTGAAAGGGCTGGGCGGCGGTGGAAAACCGTGTTCCACCCCAGCCCTCCATCTAGGGTGAGTGATTCCTAGCCATCCATCTCACCCAGCCATGTTTTAAAAGCCCTTGGAAAAGTCAAGCACCCTTAAGGGGTGAATTTTTTTCTAACACTCTCTCTCTCTCATTCTCTCTCCCAAACTCCCTCTCTCACTTTCCCTCTTCCTCCAGCAGTGGGAGCCCCCCTCTTGGCGTGAAGGATTGCAGCCTTGTTTCCTCCATTTCAAAGTTTTAAGGTGAAGACTCAACGTATTTTGTTCAAGGTTTCGTTACGCATGAAACCGATGGAGAAACGTATCCATGCATGAGTGCTCCAAAAATGGATTAGGTAGCAAAAATGTATTTCTATTCCTTAGTTCATCTTGAGTTACATTGTTAGATGGTTGCATTCTACTTAAAATCGTTTCCTTGTTGATTTTTCATTTTTGCATTTCAGTTTTTCTTCTCCTATGTAGTTTTTTTTTTTGTTAGTTCCAGCATTCCATGTTTTCTTGTTTTTGTTGTTGGGTTTTCAGCAGGTTCGTGGGCATAGCAACCGTGCTGGGGTGCACTGGACCGAGCTGAGCTCGTCCAGCATGCACCCAGCCTTGGTGGAGCCTCGGCGTAGCGCAGGCTAGCATGCAGTGGGTGCGCTGCAGCCACATTCTTTTTTTTTTCTTTTCGTCTTAGCTGGTGTGCTGGGTCCAACCCAGTCCCAACATGTTTGGGACTGGGGTGGTAACCTGTGCTGGACTTGGTCAAGGTGTGACCAGGCCTCCTTCGGCCCCCTTTCATTTATTTTTTTTTTGGTTCGTTGGTCCCATTCAGACCTTGGCGCGTGGGTCAACCAGGTACCCAAGCGCTTTAGCAGGTTGGGGCCGACCCATGGCAGGCGCCCAACCCTGCTCAGCTACTATGGTTTGAACCACAAGCCTTTGTTCGTGTCTTAGGAGGATGTGTGGTCTGCTTCAGTGGACCAGACCCCCTTTAGTCGACCTTCCTACCTTCAATTAGAGTTGGGCGCCACGCGGGCGGCCCGTGCGCGCACTCAGCAATAGGCATCCAACCTTTCTTTTTGTTATTTTATTTCTTTCAGCTAGTTTACCTTCAGATCAGGTCTGAACCGAAGTTCAGACCTGATTGCTTGACAGCTTGGGTGTGGCACACGGTGCCAGCCCTGTCTTACCCTATGTTGGGGCTGGGTGCCAGCCGCATGGTGTTGGGCACCCAGGCCATGTGGGGCGCCAGACCTTTTGGGTCCAGGTCTGAACCGAGAGGTTCAGACCTGTGTATGTGTGTAGTAGCGGTCTGGTCATATGGACCAGACCCGCCTTGTTCCAGCCTTGGTAACCTTTTTCAGGGTTAGCCGACTGCCCCTTTATGGCAGCTTGACTTAGCCCCCATCGACCCTACTCGGCAGTCTGGTCCGCACTAGGAGTCAGACCAGAATCCGTTAGTGAACACGACAGCCCGGTCCTATGGACCAGATCCACCTTGTCTTGCCCCCTTGGCACCCAGTTTGCAAGAGTGTCCAGCCGACTGTCACTCCTTTTGGCAGCCTGACTCATCCCAAGCCAAACAATCACAGTGGTCTGGTCCCAACAGAGAATCAGTCCAGAATCTCATGCTGGACTTAATTTTCTGGTCCAAAGGACCAGACCTTCGTTTGTGCAATAGTCCCTTTGGCAGCGAAGGTGCGAACCCCTCGTTGGCACCCTTGCAGCCCTATGACTCCATCCAATCGGCTGTCACACATGCGGAGTCATTTTTCTTTTGACCAGCACACAAAACCTATTTCTAGCTGGACCTTAATGGGTCCAGATTCGGGTTTAGTTTACCCCTCACCCTTTCGCACTTCGGTTAGGGTGTTGGCCTTTGTGCACATGCCACGGGTCAGTGCATGTGTCAAATAACTATATATGTATATATAGAAGGGTACACACACATATAAAGAGTTGGGCATCGTTAAGTAGGTGTGCAAACATATATATATATATATATATATATATATAGATATATGAGTTAATGCATGAAAGTGAGCATTTCGGTGTGACCGAATGGACATGCGACACTCTTGTGTCCGGTCTAAGTGTTTCTCCAAAATGATTCCACACTCCGAACTGAGTATGAATTCCATAGTGTTGTTCTACGTTCGTTTTGTCATGTGGTTTATTTCGGGTCCGCGGGCGCGGCACCCCGAACCTTGGATATACCAATGTAATCCCCATTAGAATGGGATATTACCAGAAATCACCTTTGACACGTATGTGTGTCGTACTGCATAAGGAAAACCCTCACGCCTTGCTTTATGTTCGACAGACTAAGTAAAGTAAGCCGATAAACATTATTGTAAATCTATGTACTTAGAGACTACGTTGTTTTAGAATCACAATACAGTGCAGTATTGTTGTATCGGGTCCGTGGGCGCGGCACCCCACACCGTGGAAAAGCCAATGTTATACCCATAAGATGGGATTTTGGTTAAACTCAGTTTCAACACTTGAGAATGTGAATGTAATTCCCATACGTATGGGAATACTGTTAAATTCAATCGCAACACTGAAATATGCAAATCATAAGTTCTCTACGAGAATAATTTCTTGTTTTGCAAAGTGCCAATGTTAATGATGAAGGGACAACTTCTTGAATGATAGAAATTGATGGAATGTCATATATATGAGAATGTGTATTTGCATGCACGTTTACTTGTCTCTCAGAAATAACTTTATGCAATGCCTCTGTTACTTATATTTGTGCAAAAGTTAGTAAACATGTGGTACTTTTATACTTTGCACGTGGCACATCCTGACACTGACACTGAGTAGTGCGTACCTCGGTTGGTACATTGTTGAGGCATTGGCAAGCGCACAAGGTGCACTTACTTCATGAAATGAAAAGACTGAAATTTTAACACCACAGTGTGTGAATGAAAATGACTTGTTTTGGGCTCAGTTGGAGTCCTTGGGCAATGGCCCTTGTGTTGTGAGTGGACTCTTATGTAAATATACCCTGAATCAGAAAAGAAAATAATATGGTGTTGTGACTGCTTTCACGAGCAATGTGCTCTGTTGGCCGCGTGAGGCTAAGCACGTGGATGGGCAGACTAAGTCCTCGTTTTGCATACCCCACGGGGACCACGAGGCAAAATCCTCGTTGAGAGGTGTGACTGAACAATGAGCCTAAGAAAGATAAACCTGCTTCGCCCCATTCACAAAACGGTTCACCTTGGAGAGGGTGGATGGTACAACCCTGAGTGACTAGTCATTACTACGACACGTGTTTGACAGGAGCTGTAGCGTCCTTTGGCCTCCAGTCACTCAGAGTCAAAGAGGTCGAGGTTACCTTTTTAGGACCTCACTACTGTAGTAGTATGGATTGCAACCCTTGCCTATGCGAGTGTTTTCTCTCAGTTGTGTGTTGCTCGCATGAGGTTGACTCGGTTTGTAGCATCCCCGGTTATCACACTAGAACTTGAATAACAGATGTCGGGTGCATGTCTCACAGAATGTGAGGTTCTTTAGCGTACCCGAAGGAGTAATCAGAAGAACTTAAAGACTAACCAATCAGCTGACTTACTGTAGTTGCTACTTTACTTGTTCAGTAGTTTTCCCTTCAGTTACTTTACTTATTCAGTTGTTACAGTTTAGTTATTGCTTTAGTTACTTGTTTTACTGTTACTTCAGCTCTGTTGACTAGTACTTGTCACTTCCGCACTTACTTGACACAGGCACAAACACTTGTTAGTTCTTGTTTATGTTTCCTTGTCAGAATTGATATATATATATATATATATATATATATATATATATATATATATATATATATATATATATATATATATATATATATATATATATATATATATATATATATATATATATTTGTGGTTGTTTCTTCACGACCTCGCGAGAGGCCTGACCCCGTTTTATGGGGATATAGGTGACGAACAGGTGCAATGCTGATGTGACGATACATGGTGGAGGCTTGGGGGACCCACACTTGCTCTGCAGATCCTGTTCCTCGTGGTTTTGGGTTTTTGAGTTTTGATTGGGATATATTCCCTGTTTTAAGACTTATACTCTTATTTTGTAAACTTTAAACTGTTGGGTTGTATACCCTTTTTACGTGGTAGTTGTACCTTTGTTCACACTGTGGTTTACCTTGTTGCACTCACCTGTGGCCGTCCAGGCTCGCGGCTTTGTTGTTTTCCTCACACTTTGCTTTCCGCTCTTTTCTAGTTAAACCTTTTTCAAAAAAAAAAATCATAGAAAATTCTAAGTTTTTCCAAAGTCGGTGTTTGAGGCGCCACAGTGTTTGGTATCAGAGCAGCGTTAAGTGTGGTCCAAGCTTCATCGTTCATCGTCCATCGCACTGTAAGTATAAGTTAAGCTTTATTTATTTCATTATTTCTTGCTTCTTAGTTGGTATTGTATACTTGGTTCTGTGTGTGGATTAGATGCCAACGAACCCGAGCTATGGCAAGATTTTGGAAGCTCTCCAGAACCTGACTCGAGGCGAAGAAGCCTTGAGTGGAGCTATGCAACATTTGACACGTACTGTGTATATGTTGGCATCTCTGTGTGCCAGGTGTTTGGTTGATCACGCGGGACAAATTTATCCCCGTGAGTTGGTTGATTGCCTCTACTGCAGTCTTCGAGGGCATGTCGAGGATGAATGCTAGATGAAGCTGAGGGATGAGCTCTGGAGGAGCAATGCGAATGATATTGAGGATGTATTTTCGGTCACTGGACCCTTAGTTGTGGAAGTGGATAGCCAGGACAGAGAAAGGCGTGGAGCGATAGATTCTCACGAGTCTTATCCATATGTTGTTTCCTCAGAGTACGTGCCATTGATACTGATGGAAGTCCAGGAGATTTCTGATACACCGCTGAGGAATCATGTTTCTCCTCCTCGCGTCACGCCGAGGCGCTATGGAATTCGGAAGGACTACAAAGACTTCTACACTAGCTAGTCATGAAAATGTTATGTTATGTTGTTAGAAAAACTAAGTCAGTGTTTCATTTTTGGTTTTTGCTTGAGTTGTTAGCAGTGTTGATTAACCCTGTCTGGATGAAGGGTGTTTCTGTAATGCTTACAGTTTCCTTATTAATGAAATGAATTTTCTATCTTTGAGTACTTATCAGTTTCTTATGTGTAAATTTTACATATTTAGATGGCGTGGCGTATGAGATGTGATGATCTCATGGAGATGCTTAACAACCTTACGGAGGTTGTCGGACGCCAAGCAGAAACGATGCGGAACATGGGCGAGCATATTCAGTAGGCCGCCCAGGGTCAAGGAGTTTCTGCCTGAGTTCCAGCTGCAGCAGTACCATATAAATAGTTCATGAGCATGAATCCCCCATCGTTCGACGGGAAAGCGACACCGGAGGCAGCTGAAGATTGGATACGGGAAATGGAGAGGATTTTTCGTGTTCTTCAAGTCGGTGATGATCGCAAGGTGGACTTCAGGATGTATCGTCTCAGGAAGGATGCTGAGAGGTGGTGGGCGACCACCTGAGAGATTAAATTTGACAACCAGTCGATTGATTAGGAACAGTTCGTTGAAGCCTTCTTCGCTGCATACTTTTCGGCTCACGAGAGGAGCAGGAAGATGCAAGAGTTTCTTGATCTGCAGCAGGGTAGTTCGTCACTTGCAGAGTACATCACTCATTTCCGCAGCTTGGAGAGATTTTGTCCAAATTTGTACACGATGGAGAAGGAGCGAGCACTGAAGTTTGCTTGGGGTCTAAAGCCAGCTCTACGGACGAAGGTGTACACCCGTGCACCAACGACAGTAGACGAGGCTTTGGAGATGGCCTCCTTATTAGAGCATGATTGGATAGAATCTCAGAAGGCTCCAACATCTCGTCAGCAGCAGCATCATCCAGGCCAAAAGAGTTGGTCGGCGAAGAGTCAGTTTCAGAAGAACCAGAGTGGAAGGAAGTTCCATCCTTCGTCAAAGAAGAATCGGAACAACAACAACAACAACAGTTACCACGCTAGTATTGGGATGGCCCCGTACGAAGCGTTGTATGGGAGACCCTGTCGATCATCATCTTATTGGGACGATATCAGTGATAGATCGAGCGAATCGCTGATTGTTCTTCAACACTACACTCAGCAGGTGCAGAGGATTCGTGAACGTTTGAAGGCAGCGCAAGATAGACAGAAGAGTTATGCCGATAAGAGACGTCATGAGTTGTCTTTTGAAGTTGGTGACATAGTTTTTGTCAGAGTTTCACCGACGAAGAGTGTGTTTCATTTTGAAAAGAAAGGAAAGTTGAGCCCTAGATACGTTGGACCGTTTGAGATTTTGGCAAGGATCGGTGAAGTGACATATTGTGTCGAGTTACCTCCATAATATGCCCACATTCACAATGTGTTTCATGTGTCGATGCTCAGGAAGTACATTCCTGACCCATCTCACGTCATTCGTTATGAAGATGTGGACGTGCAGGAAGATCTGACTTTGTCAGAACTGCCTATCGAGATTGTTGATCGATGAGATCAAGTTTTGCGTACGAAGACTATTCCGCTAGTTAAGGTACGTTGGCAGCACCATGGCATTGAAGAATGCACATGGGAACCAGAAGCGAGCATGAGAGAGAATTATCTAGAACTTTTTGTAACCTCCTAAGGGTGATTTTACAGACAAAATCCTTTTTAAGGAGGGGAGGATGTAAGATCCATGATTTATTTTGATGTAATATCACGTAAATATCTTGAAATCAATGAAATTTTACTAATTTGGCAATTTTTGAAATTTAGCCTATATTGAGAATTGGGTTAAATCGTGTAATTTTACGTAAAAAGTCAATTGCGGGAAATCTAGAGTGAATTGACTTCTAAAATTTTTAGGGTAAGTTTGGAATAGGGTTATGGTGACTTACCCCGGATTTGAGGACCAAACGACGAAAAAGCCTCGTCAGTGCATGTGAATTACGGGAGATCGCTTAGAAAATTAGCGAGGGCCTAAACGTGACCAATTTTGCTCAAAACAAAGATTTCTTTGCTTGAGTAGCTGTGTGATAACATTTACAATGATAATATAAAATAAAATTATTACACATTATGGAAAAACATTTGAAATTAATTGAAAAATGGAAATCGATAGCATGAAAATACCCATTCTTCCATTGGTCAAGGTCGACCAAGGCCTCATTTGTCCACTTTGGATGGCCTTGGGACGACTAAGGCCATGGAAGCAGCTGGTCACGTTGACCAGCTGGGTTAGTGGCAATGTTGAAAAAGGTTTTTGAAAGCTCATAAAGGGAGGGCCACGATTGGCCCTACCCAAATCATTAAAAAGAACAATGTTAAAATTTTGAAAATTTATATTATGTCATGTCATTAAAGAGGTAGGATGACGTTTTTTCCTTGAAGGGCGTCGTTCCCTTTTGGGTTTGGCGTGGATCCTTGTATGATGGGTTGCCTTGGGATTTAGGGGAAATCCCCAGGGGCTCTTTCCTAGGAAAATCCATCATTAGCCTTGACCCAACACTATTGGATGCATGGGGTGGCAGCCCCATGGCAATCCAGAAATTTTTAAAAGCCTTTTTGAATCCTCTCCAACCATTGGAAGGGCTGGGAGGCGGTGGAAAACCGTGTTCCACCCCAGCCCTCTATCTAGGGTGAGTGATTCCTAGCCATCCATCTCACCTAGTCATGTTTTAAAAGCCCTTGGAAAAGTCGAGCACCCTTAAGGGGCGATTTTTTTTCTAAAACTCTCTCTCTCATTCTCTCTCTCAAACTCCCTCTCTCACTTGCCCTTTTCCTCCAGCCGTGGGAGCTCCCCTCTTGGCGTGAAGGATTGCAGCCTTGTTTCCTCCATTTCCAAGTTTTAAGGTGAAGACTCAACGTATTTTGTTCAAGGTTTCGTTACACATGAAACCAATGGAGCAACGCATCCATGCATGCATGCTCTAAAGGTAGATTAGCTAGCAAAAATGTATTTCTATTCCTTAGTTCATCTTGAGTTATATTGTTAGATGGCTGCATTCCACTTAAAATAGTTTCCTTATTGATTTTCCATTTTCGCATTTCAGTTTTTCTTCTCCTATGTAATTTTTTTTTCTGTTAGTTCCAGCATTCCATGTTTTCTTGTTTTTGTTGCTGGGTTTTCAGCAGGTTCGTGGGCATAGCAACCGTGTTGGGGTGCATTGGACCGAGCTGAGCTCGTCCAGCATGCACCTAGCCTTGGTGGATCGTCGGCGTAGCGCAGGACAGCATGCAGTGGGTGCGCTGCAACCACATTCTTTTTTTTCCTTTTCGTCTTAGCCGGTGTGCTGGGTCCAACCCAGTCCCAACATGTTTGGGACTGGGGTGGTAACCTGTGCTGGACTTGGTCAAGGCGTGACTAGGCCTCCTTCGGCCCCCTTTCATTTATTATTATTTTTTTTTTGTTCGTTGCTCCCATTCGGACCTTCACGCGTGGGTCAACCATGTACCCAAGCGCTTTAGCAGGTTGGGGCCTGCCCATGGCAGGCGCCCAACCCTGCTCAACTATTGTGGTTCGAACCACAGGCCTTTGTTCGTGTCTTAGGAGGATGTGTGGTCTGGTCCAGTGGACCAGACCCCCTTTAGCCGACCTTTCTACCTTCGATTAGAGCTGGGCGCCACGCGGGTGGCCCGTGCGCGCGCTCAGCAATAGGCATCCAGCCTTTCTTTTTGTTATTTTATTTCTTTCAGCTAGTTTACCTTCGGATCTAGTCTGAACCGAAGTTCAGACCAGATTGCTTGACAGCTTGGGCGTGGCACACGGTGCCAGCCCTGTCTTACCCCGTGTTGGGGTTGGGTGCCAGCCACATGGTGTTGGGCACCCAGGCCATGTGGGGCGCCAGACCTTTTGGGTCCAGGCCTGAACCGAAAGGTTCAGACCTGTGTATGTGTGTAGTAGCAGTCTGTTCATATGGACCAGATTTGCCTTGTTCCAGCCTTGGTAACCTTTTTTAGGGTTAGTTGACTGCCCCTTTGTGGCAGCTTGACTTAGCCCCTATCGACCCTACTCGGCAGTCTGGTCCGCACTAGGAGTCGGACCAGAATCCATTAGTGAACACGACAGCCCGGTCCTATGGACCAAATCCACCCTGTCCTGCCCCCTTGGCACCCAGTTTGCAAGAGTGTCCTGCCGGCTGTCACTCTTTTTGGCAGCCCGACTCAGCCCCAGCTGAACCATCACAGTGGTCTGGTCTCAGCAGAGAATCAGTCCAGAATCTCATGTTGGACTTAGTTGTCTGGTCCAAAGGACCAGACCTACATTTGTGCAATAGTCCCTTTGGCAGCGAAGGTGCGAACCCCTCGTTGGCACCCTTGCAGCCCTATGACTCCATCCAATCGGTTGTCACATATGCGGAGTGGTTCTTCTTTTGACCAGCACACAAAACCTATTTCTAGCTGGACCTTAATGGGTCCAGATTCGGGTTTAGTTTACCCCGCACCCTTTCGCACTTCGGTTAGGGTGTTGGCTTTTGTGCACATGCCACGAGTCAGTGCATGTGTCAAATAACTATATATGTATATATAGAAGGGTACACACACATATAAAGAGTTGGGCATCGTTAAGTAGGTGTGCAAACGTGTATATATATATATATATATATATATATATATATATATATATATATATATATATATATATGAGTTAATGCATGAAAGTGAGCATTTCGGTGCGACCGAATGGACATGCGACACTCTTGTGTCCGGTCTAAGTGTTTCTCCAAAATGATTCCACACTCCGAACTGAGTATGAATTCCATAGTGTTGTTCTACGTTCGTTTTGTCATGTGGTTTGTTTCGGGTCCGCGGGCGCGGCACCCCGAACCTTGGATATACCAATGTAATCCCCATTAGAATGGGATATTACCAGAAATCACCTTTGACACGTATGTGTGTCGTACTGCATAAGGAAAACCCTCACGCCTTGCTTTATGTTCGACAGACTAAGTAAAGTAAGCCGATAAACATTATTGTAAATCTATGTACTTAGAGACTACGTTGTTTTAGAATCACAATACAGTGCAGTATTGTTGTATCGGGTCCGTGGGCGCGGCACCCCACACCGTGGAAAAGCCAATGTTATACCCATAAGATGGGATTTTGGTTAAACTCAGTTTCAACACTTGAGAATGCGAATGTAATTCCCATACGTATGGGAATACTATTAAATTCAATCGCAACACTGAAATATGCAAATCATAAGTTCTCTACGAGAATAATTTCTTGTTTTGCAAAGTGCCAATGTTAATGATGAAGGGACAACTTCTTGAATGATAGAAATTGATGGAATGTCATATACATGAGAATGTGTATTTGCATGCACGTTTACTTGTCTCTCAGAAATAACTTTATGCAATGCCTCTGTTACTTATATTTGTGCAAAAGTTAGTAAACATGTGGTACTTTTATACTTTGCACGTGGCACATCCTGACACTGACACTGAGTAGTGCGTACCTCGGTTGGTACATTGTTGAGGCATTGGCAAGCGCACAAGGTGCACTTACTTCATGAAATGAAAAGACTGAAATTTTAACACCACAGTGTGTGAATGAAAATGACTTGTTTTGGGCTCAGTTGGAGTCCTTGGGCAATGGCCCTTGTGTTGTGAGTGGACTCTTATGTAAATATACCCTGAATCAGAAAAGAAAATAATATGGTGTTGTGACTGCTTTCACGAGCAATGTGCTCTGTTGGCCGCGTGAGGCTAAGCACGTGGATGGGCAGACTAAGTCCTCGTTTTGCATACCCCACGGGGACCACGAGGCAAAATCCTCGTTGAGAGGTGTGACTGAACAATGAGCCTAAGAAAGATAAACCTGCTTCGCCCCATTCACAAAACGGTTCACCTTGGAGAGGGTGGATGGTACAACCCTGAGTGACTAGTCATTACTACGACACGTGTTTGACAGGAGCTGTAGCGTCCTTTGGCCTCCAGTCACTCAGAGTCAAAGAGGTCGAGGTTACCTTTTTAGGACCTCACTACTGTAGTAGTAAGGATTGCAACCCTTGCCTATGCGAGTGTTTTCTCTCAGTTGTGTGCTGCTCGCATGAGGTTGACTCGGTTTGTAGCATCCCCGGTTATCACACTAGAACTTGAATAACAGATGTCGGGTGCATGTCTCACAGAATGTGAGGTTCTTTAGCGTACCCGAAGGAGTAATCAGAAGAACTTAAAGACTAACCAATCAGCTGACTTACTGTAGTTGCTACTTTACTTGTTCAGTAGTTTTTCCTTCAGTTACTTTACTTATTCAGCTGTTACAGTTTAGTTACTGCTTTAGTTACTTGTTTTACTGTTACTTCAGCTCTGTTGACTAGTACTTGTCACTTCCGCACTTACTTGACACAGGCACAAACACTTGTTAGTTCTTGTTTATGTTTCCTTGTCAGAATTGATATATATATACTTATGGTTGTTTCTTCACCACCTCGCGAGAGGCCTAACCCCGTTTTGTGAGGATGTAGGTGACGAACATGTGCAGTGTTGATGCGACGATACATGGTGGAGGCTTGGGGCACCCACACTTGCTCTGCAGATCCTGTTCCTCGTGGTTTTGGGTTTTTGAGTTTTGATTGGGATATATTCCCTGTTTTAAGACTTATACTCTTATTTTGTAAACTTTAAACTGTTGGGTTGTATACCCTTTTTACGTGGTAGTTGTACCTTTGTTCATACTGTGGTTTACCTTGTTGCACTCACCTGTGGCCGTCCAGTCTTGCGGCTTTGTTGTTTTCCTCACACTTTGCTTTCCGTTGTTTTCTAGTTAAACCTTTTCAAAAAAAAAATCACAGAAAATTCTAAGTTTTCCAAATTTGGGGTTTAGGGTGCCACATAGACAACAGTTACTTTGGATCAACTACTCGGCATATGTATACATAACAAGCACTAGCCTAGTCAAGAAGCAATGACTACTCTGACGCATCAGCCCTTACGACTACGATTACCTTAAGGGCGAACCAGAATGAGCCATCCAAGCACGGTTTCGACAATAAGGGAATCATCATGCCATTTATTTTAGCTCATGTAGGTATTCTGCCAAAAAATTTAGCAGCACTTTCTCTCTTTAACAGAGAAAGTGTGACATTTTTTTTTACTATAAAAGGTAACTTATCAAAAATTTTGGCAGCACCTTGATAATGGATGAAATGCATATCATTTTATCATAAATTCTTGCATTTGGATGTGATTTTATAGCTTAAGTACGTGTGTCTATGATGTTTTAGGTACAAAGGAGCTTCGGTTGGAATTTCATCAGAATCTAAGTTAAAACGATCAAATTAGAGCCTTTTCTAGAAAATCAAATTTGTACCGATGTGAATTAGATCCAGACTTGATCCAAAATAGTGCAAAATGGACTTCAGATCTTATCCACATTCCATTTAAACTCAACTCCATAGACCCAAAAAGTAAAATTTTATAAAAGTCCACCTTGAATTGGCATAGAGGTGTTTTTATCAATTTTAGAAAGTTTTAGGTAGTATTTTAGAAATGGTTTTAAATTAGGCCTTGTTTTGGAATTTCTTTTAAAATCATCTTTAAATAGGATGTCCAACATAGGGTCAGACGTCTTTTGCCTAGAGTTTCACACCAGCCTCCATATCTCCTTTTCCCTTTTCTTCTTCCTCTCTTTCTCCCTCTATTTTTTTACCTCTCTTCTTTAAGCTTATTTTTTTTCTCATTTCCACACTGTTTTTCATTGTTTTTCTTTTATTTTTTGGCATTTGTTTTTTGTATTTTATATAGGCACCCACAGCTGGAATCTTTAAACTCATATTTGTTGTGAACCACCATCTACCTTCACGATTGGCAGCTGAGAAACTCTCTCCTTGCAACCAACCGATCTCTTTTCTTCCTCTATCGATTCTTCTCCTTCGATGATTCAATTTTCAATGTGCTACAACAAAAACACAATCCCAACAACAAAAAGATGTATATGGCATGAGATATGAGGTAAAAGTCTACTCTTTTCTATGCCCATACTCGTCGGGCAGCCCTTGTGTGCCTTCCTCCCCCTCTCAACTTTTTGGTTTTTATTTTTATATTTGTTTTAAAGAAATCGGGTCTTGGTCATTTTTCCTTTGAGTTTAGGTTTGAGTTTTTTATATTTTATATTATTTATCATATATAATCATATTCTAGGTTTTGATCATTTTCTTGGTGGTGTTCTAGTCGAGTCTTGAGTCATTCGGGTCGAAAACCTAGCCGAAAGGGCTCGTCGGCTAGAGTTGGATTTATAAATCCTGTCTATATCAACTAGTTATTTAGTTTATTTTTATATTTTTGTTGATTATATTAGTTTTTGTTTAGTTTTATATCTAATTAAGTTTTTTTTACATTTCATAATCACGTTTTTCCAAAAAAAATAAAATTAGGCAAAATAAATTTTATCGATTTCTTAGTCTTTTCTGCATAGTGTTCATTTTAATTTAAATTGTGCATGTAGTTTAGGATTTTCTTTATTATTATGTTATTTTCCATTGAGTTTAGTTCATATTAGATTAGTTTATTTTTGGTATTTAAGTTAGTATTCAGATTAAATATTTCTGTTTAATTTCGTTAAGTAGGTTGAATATTTACTGATTAAATCTCATTCTTTATTATTTTTTCAGCATATTAGTTAATTTTATTGTTTTTAAAGGCCATTTATTTTATTAATAGATTAGGTTAGTTAATCGATAGAATAATTAGTTAGTTTATTATTTCAGCTGAATAGATTAACTTCAATTAATTCATTCATTAGTTAGTTAATTCTTTTATTCAATTCCAGAATTAATTTCCAGTAATTAGTTAGATATTAAATGTGTTATTCGTTAGTTAATGTTGCTTAATTAGAGAATTTTGTTTTTAGTCGAATTTAGGAAATCATTAATTTATGTTTTAATTAGTATTTTTAATTTCTGTTAAATATTTTTTTTGTTAATTAGATTAGTATTAACGTTGTTGAATTCCATTAGAAAGTACATTAGATTAATTAGTTTATTTGGAGTAATTAGGTCAATTAAATTAAATTAGCCAAACTTGTTTCTTTTATCCAATTATCGGTTTTATTTAGCATAGTAACATTTATTTTCCTTTCTTAGATTTATCATAAGTTGTTGTAGTTATTTCTTGAATTAATTCATTAGTTAAATTTAAATTGAGCTATTCACATTATTTTAGTTTAGATTTTATTTCAATCTTGTATTTAGAAATAGATTAGATTCGTAATAATTTAGTTGCCAATTTCTTTTTTGTGATAATTTTACTTCATTAATCATCGATTTAGGTTAGATATTAATTGCTTTATTGTTCCAGATTAAACATTATTTAGATTTACTTTCGTTAAATCATGTTTAGTTGGATGTTAGAATAATTAGTTATTAGTTAGTTATTCATTTTATGTGATTAGCTTAATATTAGTATTAATTCTTGAATCTTGTGCCTTTCGGTTAGTTGTTTGCTTGATTAGTTTAGATTAGTCAGTTAGTTTCTTTGATTATTCGTGCATTGCCTTCTTGTTAGATTAGTTATTTTACATTTTTCATCATTCATTTGCATTAAAGTTGATTTTGATAGTTTAGATTATTCTTTATTAGCCAATAAATAGAATAGTTTAGTTTTTAATTAGAATAATCGATAGATTTGTTTTTAGATGATAATCGTAGTTTATGGCTTAGCTTAGATAATTAATTTCATTTGTTATTGTTTGTTTATTCCAGTTACTTGTTGTATTTAGTTAGATTAATTAATTCTTTTATGTGTTAATTATTCATTTTATTTAACTATTTAGAATATAATAGAGTACTTTTTCTTTATCTTTATTTTACAGGTTTGTTTAGTCAAGAGACGAACAAGGAGGAGGGTGGGCTGAGGCGGACATATATTTTTCTAAAAGCTCCTTGGATTGTGTTCGAGAGTCTCGAGAGTAGTTTAGAATTTTTACTTTTATTATTTTTGTTTTTATTTTATTTTAGCATTGTAATTCAGAATAGTGTAATTTTATTTTTCGAGATATTAATAAAGTGATCTTTTAAGTGAATTATGTTGCCTTAGTCTCGTTCTCTAAGGAGACGATCTGACTTGCTACTTTGTAATGAGTGCAAGAACTGGTTTTAAAAATATTATTTGGTGTGCAGTTCTTGGTTTAAATTTATTGTTTTTAAAATCTTATCAAATTTTTGGCATCGTTGCCGGGGAATGACGTAAGGCATAAGTTCACTTCTTGCTTTATTAATATCCATGTTAGTTTATTTGTACATAGATTCTAACATAGTTAGTATATGTCTTGAACTTAGTTAGTAAATATAGGTTCACTTTCTTTTGTGTTGCGTAATTAGGTTCTTTTATTAGATTAGGTTTGTTGGTGCATACCTGGTCTAGACATCAGCATATGCAAGGGCGTAGAACTTTGGGTAACCCATTGTATCCTTGTGTTGAAGACCCTTAGAGAATAATCTATTCTTCTCAAGGTCAACATGAAATGGGTGACACGGAGCCTACTACTCCTACACACCCTCTAAGAGAGTACTTTCTACCAACGGAGTACACCCAGGCGTCCTGCATCAGGAGACCTACTGTAGAGATGCCCTAATATGAGATTAAGACCAGTGTGATTCAAATGTTACCTTTTTTTTATGGTCTTAGTCATGAAGATCCCTATAGGCACTTAGATGAGTTATTCAAAATCTATTCTACAGTTAAAATCCAAAATTTCAGGGACAATGCTTTAAAGTTGGCGCTCTTTTCATTTTCATTGAAGAACAAGACCAAGTATTGGTTAAAGTCCTTAGATACTATTGAAATAGGGTCTTGGAATCAAATGCAAAGGGAGTTCTTAAAGAAGTACTTTTTTATTGGTTGCACAAACTAATTTAGGCAAGCAATTAGTAGCTTCACAGAACTAGAGGGCGAGCAATTTCATGAGATCTGTGAGAGGATGAAAGATCTCCTTAGAAAGTGTCCCCATCACCAGGTGCCAAGATGGCAGTTGGTCCAGTGATTTTATGATGGTCTGTCTGAACAAAATTGTTAGATGATCGATTATTCTTGTGGAGGCACCTTCATGTTGAAGAGTGAGGATAAGGTATGAAAATTGTTTGATACTTTGAGTGAGAATTCTTTGCATCATGCCTCTACCTCTCTTGTTGAGAGAACCACACGAGGAATTGTAAAGAAAGGTGGTGCTCTGGAGATTGGAGAAGCAACTGAGTTAAGGAGCAAAGTAGATTTGATGACTCAGAAGCTTGATTAACTTCTTATGGGCCCATCGCCTACTCATATGGTGTGTGCTCGGTGTGCGAGTCTGGCACATGTTGTTACTGAGTATCCTTCAGCATCTAAGTACCCTGAATTTGTTCAAGAATAAGTTCAGGCTGCTCAAGGATTTACCAAACCCATGAATGATCTATTTTCTTCTACGTATAATCTAGGTTGGCGAAATCATCCTAATTTCTTATGGACTAACAAGCTTCAGTTTCTGTCCTTCCAAACCAACAGGTTAGTCCCAATGTATTCACTCATTCTTACTAGAGGCCAAACTGTCCCCAATCTTCTCCCATGTTTCTCATAGTCACCCCTCAAGAGACAACCCCACAGTTGTCCTTTGAGGATAAACTTCTCCAAGCATTCTAGGAGGTGAAAACCTCAAGTCAAAATACTCTTAAGAAGTGCAATCAAGTGTTAAACTCCCACACACAATCTATAGCTAAATTAGAAACTCAGATGGGACAGTTAGCATAGGCATTAACTAAGAGAAATGATGGTAGTTTGCCAAGTCAACCTGTGATAAACCCCAAGGGCAAGGACCCCATGGCTTTCGGCCTGCATATGACAAACCTTCATCGAGGAATAGAATAGGATCTGAGCAGAGATCTTGTATCATATTCATAGAGTAGGAATAGAATTAGACTGTTCATTTTCTTGTCATTTGTGTTTTCTTTTGAATAAGTTATCATGCATACATGCTTTAATTTATGTGCCTTAGTGTTATGAGTTACAGGATACAGGATACCTTTATAGGAGCAAATCATTTTCCAGGCCAACAGAAAATCATGCATTCGTATATGCAAGGTGGTGGTGTGAGGACAAGGCGACAATCAGTTCAAGAGGCTCTGCGCATAAACAGGTTGTATCTTTCCTTCCTCCCATATTTATTTCTTTCATGTTCACAGGTGTGCATGAGCATCTGCATGTTTGCATTATTGTATGCCACTAGGGACAATGTCATTTAGGCATGTGGGAGGGTATGAGATGCATACCCCAAAATTTTTCTTTTCATATATTTGTGTTTAATAAATACTCATGAAATTAGGCTTTTGAGAATCAAGTTGTAAGCATTTATGAGTTTTTATACATGATCAGAAATTTTAGAGTTTTTTAAGTGCCATGTGAAATTTTTTTGCTAAAACTAATAAAAAAAGAGTGGTTATTTATGTGGATTTCAAAGAAAATATTATATATGAATGTTAGAGTTTTTTTTGAATCACAAGTATAAATATGCACAGTCTTATTTTTGGAAAACTAAGCAAGTGAAAAATATAAAGAAATAAAAGCTTAAAGAAAAAGAGCATATGTTTAGTTGTTTGATTTCTTGGTTGTTCCCTAGCAGTTGGGTTTAGACAGGAGCTAAAGTGTTTTCTTTCCGTGTTAAAAAGGACAACTAAGGAGATCATGTCCTTGTCTAGTTAACATATGTGGCCTATTTGGTTCAAGCAAGTAGAGCCTGATGAGTGTTTTACACCTGGTGCCCTAAAGCTATCTGATTTGGGAGCCACCGACCTGAAAACCTGTTATATGAACTTAGTAGAGAACCTAAGAGATGTAGACATTGCGCACGACAAGAAGAAGACTATACATAACTATGAAAAATTAAAGGTCTAGTGACTCGAGCAATTAAGTCTGAGGGATACTCTATATCTGGTGCCCTAAGGTCGTTTGGTCTAGGAGTCATTGACCCAAAGCTCGCTACACGGGTCACAAAAACCTAAAAATTAAAATAGTGCTCAAAAAATGAAAAAGTAAAAAAAAAATAAAATAAAAATAAGAGCTTAATGAAGATTCATTGCTCAGAAAGAATTATGAGAAACTGTGTAAAAATTATACAAGTGATGATAAATGGGCAATAACATCTTGCATTTGATTTTTTAAGGAAGAAGCATAGAAAATTATAAAATTTTAGAAAAGTGAAAGAAAAGTTTTTCTACTGTGGAGGCATGTTAAACTCTAAATATGTTGTAAGAATGTAATTGCATGAAATATTTGTTTAAACTAATCTCTTAATTGCCTAATGTTTTTTGAAAAGAATTCTTACATATACATGGCAGAGATGTTTGTGGGTAGCATCACTGTAAATCCTCACGAGACCTTACTCGTCCACTGGGGTCCCCCAGGGGTTTAAAGAGCATGTTGCATATGCCAAATGAAATTGTGATTCCTACAAAAGTTGAAAGTGCACTAGGATCGAGGCAACGAGCACTAGATGGAGGGTGAATAGTGCTTTTAAAACTTTCTGCGGAATATTGAAGGATTTTGCAAATCTCAAAGCAAACACACAAAGAACACAAGATTTTATCCTGGTTCGGTCAAACCCGACCTACATCCAGTCCCCAAGCAAAACCCGCTTGAGATTTTCCACTATCAACCTTGTAAACTACAAGATCACACAGACCATAACCGGTCCCACTTTCAGTAACAATCCCACTGAAAGCAAACAACTCCTTTACACCAAGGAGTCCTTTTTACACAAAAGAAATAACAACTTACAATACAACCTATGAGCCTTCCTTTTGAATGCAAATGAAATGCAATTGGCTTTTGAGGTTGTTGAAACACTCTACTCACGAATTCATTATCTCTCAAAGTGATTTGAGTGAAAAACTGAAGTGAAAATATCACGTGAGTGAGAAAATCAATACTTGACTGAATAAGAGTGAAAAGCAAGATTCAAATCGATTGAATTGTTGTTTTTGAGTGTAAAATGCACTCATATTTATAGTTAAAAGATTCCATACGTTGAGAGTATGAAAGGGTGTCAAAACGGTCCATTTCGAACGATCAAAACGTTTGAAAAATGAAAAGACACGCCTTTTTGAAGTTTCAGGAAAACGGCAAAATTAGTCGATTGAAACATCAGTTAGTCGACTAATAGTTAGTTATTAGTAGACTGGCAGTTATTGTCGATCGACTGATCTGTTAATCGAGCCGTTTGAAAATCTGAACTTTTGAAACTTAGTCGACTTAAGAAAAGTTAGTCGACTGATAATATCATCAGTAGACTGAAAAACCTTTTAGTCGACTGCTGCTAAAAACTTCTGAAAAACAAACATTCTGTTCGGTCGACTGATAAAAAGTATTAGTCGACTGCTGCTAAATTTTCAGAAAACACATGTTCTGTTCAGTTGACTGATAAAACCATTAGTCGACTGCTGCTAATTTTCCAGAAAACAGACATTCTGTCCAGTCGACTAATTTGACAAGAATGACTTTTTAGAAAATATGGCGCGAAAGGATTAGTCGACTGATAAGTCTATTGGTCGACTAATAAACATGAAAATTTAAGAAAAGAGTTTTCTAAAAAGATTTTCAAAAGAGTTTCTTTTTGAAAAGTTTTTCTAAAGACTTTTAAGGTGAAATGCAACCTAAATATGCACTCTAAGTAAGGCTCTTACAAGAATCTAAGACTTTTAATGAATTAAACATTTGCACACTAGTCTTCAAGGATTCTTCATTGAATTCTTCAATTTCTTCATAGCCTTAGCTGAAATGCAGTTGATTCTACTTGCTCATCATCAAAACCTTGTACTTGAAGTATCATGTATGGCTTCATTGTCGTAACAATCTCCTCCTTTTTTATGATGACAAACTTAATCAAAGATGAAGCATTTAGATGCATAGATGGAGATTTTACTCCCCCTATCAATATGCTGCAAAACATTAAAAGTTAGTACATTTAAAGCATATATATCACATATTGATTGGTTTGCATTTCCATTCATCATTTCTTCATGTATTTAGAAATACATTCATTCAAAGCTTTCTTTTTCTCTTAATTTTGCATTTCTCATGCAAGATCTCCTGTAATGTAATTGCTATCATCTTTTTATCAAGATCACCTTGCAATTTCAAAGTAATGCTATCTTTATCTTTTTCTCCCCCTTTGTCAGAATCAAAAAGAGTAAGGGCAAAAATAGCATAAGCAGAAATAGAGATAAGTTTAAAATATTATAACCCATAAAGTATGTTTTTCAAAGATCAAAGATCTAAAAATATCATCAGTCGACTAGAACTATATCGGTCGACTAATATGGTGCGATATATTCCAAAATATAAAACACCAGTCGACTAGAATTTTATCGGTCGACTAATATAGTGCGATTTTGAGATTTTGTTCAAAAATCAGCATTTTTATAAATCCAAAAATGAGCAAATACCTAGTTCTCTCCTAATTCTCATAAAATCTTCATTTTTAAGAGGTTTAGTGAAGATATCGGCATGTTGTTCTTTAGTGGAAATAAAATTTAATGAAATATCTCCTTTTAACACATGATCTCTTAAAAAAAGATGTCTAACTTCAATATGCTTAGTTCTTGAGTGCTGAATAGGATTTTTCGAAAGATTTATAGCACTAGTGTTATCACAATAAATAGTTGTTGTGGAGTAGTTTAAACCAAAATCTTTTAAGGTCTGTTTCATCCAAAGTACTTGTGAACATGCTAAACTAGCCGCTATATATTTAGCTTCAGTTGTTGAGAGTGATACTGAATTTTGCTTTTTACTAAACCAAGAGACAAAGGAATTTCCCAAGAAATGACAAGTTCCATTAGTACTCTTGCGATCAGATTTACTTCCTGCAAAATCTGCATCACTATATGAAACTAAATCAAAGGAAGATGATTTTGGGTAAAACTAACCGAAATCTAAAGTATCTTTCAAATAACGAAGAATTTGTTTTACTGCAGTTAAATGAGATTCCTTTGGATTAGCTTGAAATCTTGCACACATACAAACACTAAACATAATATCAGGTCGACTAGCAGTTAAGTATAATAGAGATCCGATCATACCTCTGTAGAGCTTAGTATCTACACTTTTACCATTTTCATCTTTATCAAGAGAAGTAGTTGTACTCATAGGATTCCTTCTTGATTTCGATGAGTCCATCCCAAATCTCTTGAGAAGTTCTTTTGTATACTTAGCCTGATTGATGAAGATTCCTTCTTCAGTTTGCTTTATTTGAAGTCCAAGGAAGTAGTTTAATTCGCCCATCAAGCTCATTTCAAACTCTTCCTGCATAGCCTTAGCAAATTCTTTACAAAGAGAATCATTAGTAGAACCAAATATTATGTCATCATCATAAATTTGCACAATAAGAATATCTGAATTAAGATTTTTAATAAATAAAGTGGAGTCTACCCGACCAATGGAAAAACCAGATTGTTCTAGAAAATTTCGTAGTCTTTTATACCACGCTCTTGGTGCTTGTTTGAGTCCATACAGAGCTTTTTTCAATTTGTAGACCTTTTCTGGATATTTCTCATTTTCAAAGCCTGGAGGTTGCTCTACATAAACTTCTTCATTGATGTGTCCATTTAAGAATGCACTCTTAACATCAATTTGATATAACTTGAAGTTCATGTAACTAGCAAAAGCAAGCATCATACGAATTGACTCTAATCGAGCCACTGGTGCATAGGTTTCATCAAAATCTATGCCTTCTTCTTGATTATAGCCTTGTGCCACTAGCCTTGCTTTGTTACGAATGACTTCACCATTTTCATCCAGCTTATTTCGGAAGACCCATCTTGTTCCAATTGCTGGATGATCCTTTGGTCTATCAACTAGATCCCAAACATCATTCCTAGTAAATTGGTTAAGTTCTTCAGACATGGCTAAAAGCCAAAATTCATCATCACATGCCTCATTGATATTCTTTGGTTCTAATTTAGATATGAAAGCAACATTTGCAATATATTTTTCTAATTGCCTTCTAGTTTGGACACTACTCTTTATTTCACCAATAACTTGTTCATGTGGATGATTAAGAACTTCTTTCCAAACCGGTTGAAGAGGAATATTTTCTTGAGAAGTACTCTCTGTCAAGGGTTCTTCTTGAAGTATTGCTTCTTCTTCTTCACTTAGAGGAATAACCTGCTCACAATTCTCATCAAATGCAACATGTAGAGATTCTTCAATACAAGATGTTCTTTTATTGAAAATACGATATGCTTTACTTCTAGAAGAATATCCAAGAAATATTGATTCATCTGATTTTGAATCAAACTTATCAAGATTATCTTTGGTATTTAACAAGAAACATTTACTACCAAAAATTTTGAAATATGAGATCTTTGGTATACGATCATAATACAATTCAAAACATGTTTTATGTAAAATTGGTCGAATAAGAACACGATTTAAGACATAACATGCTGTATTAATTGCTTCAGCCCAAAAATATTTTGGTAAATTTTTATCTTGAAGCATGGTTCTAGCACATTCTTGCAAAGTTCTATTCTTTCTTTCAACAACTCCATTTTGTGGAGCCGCTCTAGGAAAAGCAAAGTTGTGAGATATACCATGTAAATCACAAAACTTTAGAAAAGATTCATTTTCAAATTCACCACCATGATCACTACGAATTTTAATAATAGATGTAGATTTTTCATTTGTAATTCTTCTACAAAGTTTAGAAAATTCTGAAAAAGCATCATTTTTGCTTTTTAGAAAAATCACCCATGTAAACCGAGAATAATCATCTACTATAACAAAAGCATACTTGCTACCATTCAAACTTTGAATTCTAGATGGTCCAAATAGATCTAAATGTAAAAGTTCAAGAGGACGTTTTGTTGAAACTATATCTTTAGTTTTAAAAAAACTCTTGATTTGTTTACCCCTTTGACAAGCATCACATAAGTGATACTTTTTATATGGTATTCTAGGTAGGCCTCTTACAAGATCATTCTTGGATAATTTTGAAATAATTTTAAAATTAACATGTCCAAGTCTCTTGTGCCATAACCATTGAATTTCATTTGAAATAATAAGACATTTTTCATTAAAAGAGGGTAATTCATCTAGATATAGTTCATACACATTGTTTCTTCTTTTACCTTTAAAAATGATCTTTTTAGATTGAAAATCAGAAATTAAGCATAAATCATTTTCAAAAGAAACATGAAAACCTTTATCACATAATTGACTAATAGATATTAAATTATGCATTAAACCATCTACTAAAAGAACATTTTCTATCAAGGGAAATTTTGGATTACCAATATTACCAATACCTATCACTTTTCCCTTGTTATTGTCACCAAAGGTGACGGTTCCTCCATCCTTATTTTGGAGGGTGGAAAATAACTCCGGCCTTCCAGTCATATGTTTGGAACAGCCGCTGTCCAATATCCATTTGCTCCTTATGTTGTGTACCTACAACAAAATCAGAAAACAGAGCATTTGACCCCTTTCTATTTTCGGGTCCATGAGAGTTAGTCTTAGGAACCCATATCCATTTGGATTTTGGTTTCCTTTGATAATAAATATTCTTTCTATAAAAGGATTTAGAATAAACATGTCTAGAATAATCATTTCTAGATGCATTTCTATTAGAACTAGAAAGTTTAGTTTTATGAATAAAAGGTTGAGAATAATGTCTTTGATTTGTCACCACATAGTTTGGTCTATTTTGAGTATCAAATAAGCTATATCCCAATCCGGTTTTATTAACCGAGCATCTTTGAGAACCAAGAAGTTTTTCTAGATTCTCTTGACCATTCGTGAATTTGGTCACTATTGAAAGAAGATCATTTGACTTTTCTTTAAGACTAAATATTTCATTTTGTAAGAGATTGGTTCTAACTCCAATTTCTTTTATCTCAAGTGCTTGGCAAGAATTTTCCTTCTTGAGATCTTCTATTTCTTGAAGTAACACTTTATTTTGAGAGTCAAGAGTTAAATTTTCAGTTTTTAACTCTTTATTTTTAGAACTAAGACTCATAAATTTAGCATATAAATCATTAAATGCTTCAAATAACTCATCATAGTCAAATTGACTTACCGAATCTTCTTGTGCTACAAAACACATGTTGGCAACTTCTTCATTTGATTCTTTATCGGAAGAGGAGTCACTATCATCTCAACATGCTTGAAATGCCTTTTTCTTCTTGAATTGGTCCTTGGGCTTGAATTTGAGAAGAGGACAATCTTTCTTGATATGTCCTGCCTTTTTGCAGTTAAAGCACTTTACTTCATTGGGAATGGAAGAATCTGCTTTCTTTGCCTTTCTTTGAAATCTTCCCTTTTTGATCAATCTTCTGAATTGCCTTGTGATGAAGGCAATATCTTCATCTTCATCTTCTTCAGAATCTTCTGAGTCAGAAGTAGCCTTAAAAGCAAGAGATTTCTTTTTAGGCTCTTCTTCTTGTCTGTCTTGAAGTTGGACCTCATATGCCATTAGGTTTCCAACTAAGTCTTCAAGAGTGAGAGTATTGAGATCATTTGCTTCTTCAATAGCAGTGGTTTTTCTCTCCCATTCAGGAGTTAAACACCTTAGAATCTTTCTGACTAAATCCACTTGTGAATATTCTTTTCCAAGGGATTTCAAAGTGTTAGTTATATCGGTCATTCTAGTTACCATGTCCAATATAGATTCATTTTGCTTCATTTTGAACAATTCAAATTTATGAACTAAAGAAGCAATTTTAGATTCCTTTACCTTTGACGTACCTTCGTGTGTTACGAGAAGAGTATGCCAGATTTCATTAGCTGTAAAGCATTGAGAGATGCGATTGAACTCTACCTTGTCAACGCCACAATATAAGACATTCATTGCCTTGGCATTAAGTGAAGCAGTCTTCTTTTCTTCATCGGTCCATCGGCTGAAATCAGTTGATGGAGTTTGGTACTTTTCTGAAACAACTCTCCAGATATCGAGATCCATGGATTGCAGGAATATTGTCATTCTTACTTTCCAGTATCCATAGTTTGTTCCATCGAAGAGAGGAGGACGAACAGAGGAGCTTCCTTCTTTGTGCTGAGATGTTGTAGTTGCCATGCTAGATGATGGTCAAATCAAAGTAATAGCAAACTTGTGCTCTGATACAAAATGAAAGTGCACTAGGATCGAGGCAACGAGCACTAGAGGGGGGGTGAATAGTGCTTTTAAAACTTTCTGCGGAATATTGAAGGATTTTGCAAATCTCAAAGCAAACACACAAAGAACACAAGATTTTATCCTGGTTCGGTCAAACCCGACCTACATCCAGTCCCCAAGCAAAACCCGCTTGAGATTTTTCACTATCAACCTTGTAAACTACAAGATCACACAGACCATAACCGGTCCCACTTTCAGTAACAATCCCACTGAAAGCAAACAACTCCTTTACACCAAGGAGTCCTTTTTACACAAAAGAAATAACAACTTACAATACAACCTATAAGCCTTCCTTTTGAATGCAAATGAAATGCAATTGGCTTTTGAGGTTGTTGAAACACTCTACTCACGAATTCACTATCTCTCAAAGTGATTTGAGTGAAAAATTGAAGTGAAAATATCACGTGAGTGAGAAAATCAATACTTGACTGAATAAGAGTGAAAAGCAAGATTCAAATCGATTGAATTGTTGTTTTTGAGTGTAAAATGCACTCATATTTATAGTTAAAAGATTCCATACGTTGAGAGTATGAAAGGGTGTCAAAACGGTCCATTTCGAACGATCAAAACGTTTGAAAAATGAAAAGACACGCCTTTTTGAAGTTTCAGGAAAACGGCAAAATTAGTCGACTGAAACATCAGTTAGTCGACTAATAGTTAGTTATTAGTAGACTGATAGTTATCGTCGGTCGACTGATCTGTTAATCGAGCCGTTTGAAAATCTGAACTTTTGAAACTTAGTCGACTTAAGAAAAGTTAGTTGACTGATAATATCATCAGTAGATTGAAAAACCTTTTAGTCCACTGCTGCTAAAAACTTCTGAAAAACAAACATTCTGTTCGGTCGACTGATAAAAAGTATTAGTCGACTGCTGCTAAATTTTCAGAAAACACATGTTCTGTTCAGTTGACTGATAAAACCATTAGTCGACTGCTGCTAATTTTCCAGAAAACAGACATTCTGTCCAGTCGACTGATAAAACCTTCGGTCGACTAATTTGACAAGAATGACTTTTTAGAAAATATGGCGCGAAAGGATTAGTCGACTGATAAGTCTATTGGTCGACTAATAAACATGAAAATTTAAGAAAAGAGTTTTCTAAAAAGATTTTCAAAAGAGTTTCTTTTTTAAAAGCTTTTCTAAAGACTTTTAAGGTGAAATGCAACCTAAATATGCACTCTAAGTAAGGCTCTTACAAGAATCTAAGACTTTTAATGAATTAAACATTTGCACACTAGTCTTCAAGGATTCTTCACTGAATTCTTTAATTTCTTTATAGCCTTAGCTGAAATGCAGTTGATTCTACTTGCTCATCATCAAAACCTTGTACTTGAAGTATCATGTATGGCTTCATTGTCGTAACAAAAGTGAGTTAGGATTTATATATTATTTGCTTTAAATTCATGCATTATTTATTTCTAGTTTTTTAGCATAGTAGTTTAGATTTAGTTTGCTCGGGGTCTAGCAAACAAATAACCATGGGGGCATTTAATAATGCATATAATTTTATCATAAATTCTTGTATTTAGATATGTTATTATAGCTTAAGTACCTGTTTTTATGATGTTCTAGGTACAAAGGAGCTTTAGTTAGAATTTCATCAGAATTCGAGTTAAAATAAGGAAATTAGAGCCTTTTCTAGAAAATCGGATTTGTACTGATGCAAATTAGATCTAGACCCGATCCAAAACCGTGCAAAATGGACTTCAGTTCTTATCCACATTCCATTTAAACCCAGATCCATAGACCCAAAAAGTAAAATTTCATAAAAGTGCTCCTTGAATTGGCACAGAGGTGTTTTTAGAAATTTTAGAAAGTTTTCGGTAGTATTTTAGAAATAGTTTTAAATTAGGCCTTGTTTTGGAATTTTTTTTAAATCATCTTTAAATAGGACATCCAACATAGGGCCAGACTTATTTTGCCTAGGGTTTCACACCAGCCTCCATATCCCCTTTCCCCTTCTCTTCTTCCTCTCTTTCTCCCTCTATTTTTTACCTCTCTTCTTTATGCTTATTTTTTTCTCATTTCTACACAGTTTTTCATTGTTTTTCTTTTCTTTTTCAGCATTTGGTTTTTGTATTTTCTACAGGTACCCACGGCTGTAAGCTTCAAACTTGTATTTGGTGTGAACCACCATCTACCTTCACGATTGGCAGCCTAGAAACTCTCTCCCTGCAACTAATAGATCTCTATTCTTCCTACACTGATTCTCCTCCTTCGACGATTCGGTTTTCAATGTGCTACAACAAAAACACAATCCCAACAACAAAAAGACATATATGGCATGAGATCTGAGGTAAAAGTCCACTCTTTTCTACCCCAAAACTCATTGTGCATCCCTTGAGGTGTGCCTTTTTCCCTCTCTCTACTTTTCGATTTTTATTTTTATATTTTTTTTAAAGAAATAGAGTCTTGGTCATTTTTCCTTTCAGTTTAGGTCTGAGTTTTTGATATTTTATATTATTTATCATATAGAATCAGATTCTAGGGTCTGATCATTTTCTTGGTGGTGTTTTAGTCGAGTCTTGAGTCGTCCGGGTCGAAAACCTAGACGAAAGGGTCTATCGGCTAGAGTTGGATTTGTAAATCCTATCTGTATCGACTAGTTATTTAGTTTATTTTTATATTTTTGTTGATTAGATTAGTTTTTGTTTAGTTTTAAATCTGATTAAGTCCTTTTTACATTTTATATTCATGTTTTTTCAAAATAAAATAAAATTAGGCAAAATAGATTTTATTGATTTCTTAGTCTTTTCTGCATAGTGTTCTATTTAATTAAAATTGTGCATGTAGTTTAGGATTTTCTTTATTATTATGTTATTTTCCATTGAGTTTAGTTCAGATTAAATTAGTTTAATCCATATTAGATTAGTTTATTTTTGGTATTTAAGTTAAATTTAATTAATTAGAAAATTTCATGATTTGCCAATTAGGGTTTTTGATTTTTTTTTATTTTTAATATTGTACTGCTAGGTTGAGTTTTCCTTTTGTTTATTTATGTTAAATAGGCTAGATTAATTCCTGTAATTCTTGTTTTATTTTCCAGCAGATAATTAGTCATTATTTCCTTTATTTATCATTATTGAATTATTATTTTCTTAATTAGATTAGTTGATAGAATAGATAATTAATCTTTTATTCTAGCCGAGTATTTAGATTAAATATTTTTGTTTGATTTCGTTAAGTATGTTAAATATTTACTGATTAAATCTCGTTCTTTATTTTTTTTTAGCATATTAGTTGATTTTATTGTTTTTAATGAGCATTTATTTTATTAATAGATTAGGTTAGTTAATCGATAGAATAATTAGTTAGTTTATTTATTTCAGCTGAATAGATTAACTTTAATTAATTCATTCATTAGTTAGTTAATTCTTTTATTCAATTCCAGAATTAATTTCTAGTAATTAGTTAGATATTAAATGTGTTATTCGTTAGTTAATGTTGCTTAATTAGAGAATTTTGTTTAGTAAATCATTAATTTCTGTTTTAATTAGTATTTTTAATTTTTGTTAAATCTTTTTTTATTAATTAGATTAGTATTAACTGAAAGTGCAGTAGGATCGAGGCAACGAGCACTAGAGGGGCGGTGAATAGTGCTTTTAAATATCGTCTTCGGAATTTTGACGGATTTTAAAATTTACAAAGCAATCACACAAATAACACAAGAATTTATCCTGGTTCAGTCTTTTCTGACCTACATCTAGTCCCCAAGCAAAACCCGCTTGAGATTTCCACTATCAACCTTGTGTAACTACAAGATCATACACAGACCAAATCCGGTCCCACTTTCAGTAACACACCTACTGAAAGCAAACAACTCCTTTAAACCAAGGAGTCATTCCTTTTACAGAAAAATGAAATAAGTAACAACTTACAAAACAACCTATGAGTCCTTCTTATGAATGCAAATGAGATGCAATTGGCTTTTGAGGCTGTTGGAATACTCAACTCACGAATTCACTGTCTCTCAAAGGATTTTGAGTGAAAAACTGAAGTGAAAAATATCAAGTGAGTGAGAAATTGAATATGAGTGAAAAGCAAAGAGTAATTCAATGTAATTCGATTGAATTTCATTGCTTTTGAGTGTAGAATGCACTCATATTTATAGTTGAAAGATTCCATACGTTGAGGGTATGAAAGGGTGTCAAAACAGTCCATTTTGAATGATCAAAATGTTTGAAAAATGAAAAGACACGCCTTTTAAAAGTTTCAGGAAAAATGACAAAATTAGTCGACTGGAACAGTAGTTAGTCGACTGATAATTAACTATTAGTAGACTGACAGTTATCGTCGGTCGACCAATGTGTTTATCAAGCCGTTTGAAAATCTGAAGATTTGAAACTTAGTCGACTAGAAAAAGTTAGTCGATTGATAATATCATCAGTAGACTGAAAAACCTTTCAGTCGACTGCTGCTAAATTTTTCTGAAAATACATGCTCTGTCTGGTCGATTGATAAAATCATTAGTCGACTGCTACTAAATTTCCAGAAAACAGACATTTTGTCCGGTCGACTGATAAAACCTTCAGTCGACTAATTTGACAAAAATGACATTTTGTTTAGAAAATTTTGCGCGAAAGGATTAGTCGACGGGTGAGCCTATTGGTCGACTAATAAACATGAAAAATTAAATAAAGAGTTTTCTAAAAAGATTTTCATGAATGGTTCTTTTAGAAAAGTTTTTCTAAAGACTTTTTATGTGAAATGCAACCGAAATATGCACTCTAAGTAAGGCTCTTACAAGAATCTAAGACTTTTAATGAATTTAACATTTGCACACTAGTCTTCAAAGATTCTTCATCGAATTCTTCAATGCTTTTCATCTTTCTTCATTGCCTTAGCTGAAATGCAGTTGATTCACTTGTTCATCATCAAAACCTTGTACTTGAAGTATCATGTACGGCTTCATTGTCGTAACAATCTCCCCCTTTTTGATGATGACAAACTAATCAAAGATGGAGCATGTAGATGCATAGATGGAGATTTTACTCCCTCTATCAATATGTTGCAAAACATTAAAAGTTAGTACATTCAAAGCACATATATCACATATTGATTGGTTTGCATTTCCATCATTACTTCATGCATTTCTAAAACTTTTTCATGAATGCAATTTACATGTCATAATGCAATATGCAATTTCTATCTTTTTCTCTTAATTTCTCATGCAAGTTCTATCTATTTCTCCTGCAATTTCCATCATGTGTCTACCAAGTTCTATCTTTTTCTCCCCCTTTGTCATAATAAAAAAAGAGTAAGGGCAGAGATAGCATAAGCAAAATGCAAATTCAAGTTCAAAATATTGCAACCCATAAAGTATCAAAGTTCAGTAAGGACATTAAACAAAGATCAAGAGAAGTGTTGCTTGATCATTTCCTTGAGTTCAGCAATATCTTTCTGAATTGAAGAAAGTTGTTGAGTCACATCTTCACGAAAAGTGTGTTGATGCAGCTTCAAAGCTTCCATTCGCTGCAAAATTTCATCATTGTCTTGACTAGTAAAGATTTTCTTTCGTTTTGCTTGAGATGAAGGTGTCACAGAAGATGGTGAGGGTTCAGAGAGTGATGGTTCAGTTTGACCAATATACCAGTTTAAAGGAGGCAGATATTTGATTTTCATACGTTTAAAAATAGTTTGATCAAAGAACTCCTTTTGTTCAATATATTTTTCATTGGTTAAGGGTACTTTGAAATATCTGAAAATATGAGTAAGAAGACATCCATACGGAAGAAAAGTTTTTTTTTTCACAAATTAGTAAAATACACGTTGGCCCAATTTACAAAAATATTTCCAAATAAGACATAAAGAGCCGTAGATAGATCTGTGGAATAGTAATCAAAAGAACCAGTTTTAGGTAGAACATTATGGGCAAGAATTCGTCCAGCAATGCGTGCACGAGTTTGAAGATTGGTATTTTTAAAAGGAGGACAATGAGGTGCACCAGGAAGAAGAATTTATTCAAAAATTCTTTCATCATTAAGTTCAATAGTATTAAAAAGAGTTTCTGAAGGTGGAATATCTAGAATTTGTCCAAGTAGTTTAGAATCAAACTCAATTTCAACATCTCGAACAAGAGAGGAAAGAAATCCAGTTTCATAATCAATTTGTAAATTTGTGTAAAACAAGTGAATCAATAAAGGATAATGAAGGGGGTCTGCACCGGCGTCAAAAAGGTGGGAAATGCCTGGGAATAATTCTCTAATTTTGTAACAAGAAAATAGGTGAAACAGGACATTTCGGCCTGGTAAAATAGGGAGTGCAAAAATCAATCCAAAAGTATCATATAAAAGAGAATTTCTGAATAGTCTGAGAGAAAATCCATGACGTGCTTGTGGTGTAGTTGGAGGAGAACCTTGTGCAGATGCAGTCTTCTGACGAGGCATGGTTGATAAGGAACGAAACAAATTCACCTGTCAAAGAAGAATCGCAGTTGATGTCGGCTTTCAAATGACATCTGGTGGGAGGAAGATATTATCTGGCGTCGTGGCGGAGAACCAATGCAACAGAAACACTTTGTGCGATGCAGACACTATGTCTTCTATGATCGAGATCGTTGGTAGTGGCCAAAACAATCAGCAGTAACAACCCACCGAAAGGGATGTCGAGTTTCCACAGTTTTTTAGGCAAGAGTGAAGAGGCGAGGAGGAGTTCGTCTGCTACAGAAACAGAAGATGACGCTGTGGATGACGGCAGGTGAGAAGAGGCTGCCACAAGCGGCTTTGGCTGAAGAGGCACCCTGTCACGGCAAGAGGATTCCAGCGAGGAGGGGTTCGTCCGGCACTCTGAGGGATTTTCGGAAGAGAGAGAGGAGAAAGAGAGAGAGAGGGTTTCTTTTATGAAAAGGGGAAAACATATACGGGCATGAAAAAAAATGAAATGGTGCGTTAAAAAAAACGGGTGTTAAAAAAAATGATTTAAAAAAAAATCCAAGGGGTATCGGGTCCCTTCAATTGAATTTTAAAAAAATATCAGTCGACTAGAATTTTAGCAGTCGACTAATAAGGTGTGATTCCTTCAGTAAAAATTGTTTAAAACATCAGTCGACTAGAAGTTTATCGGTCGACTAATAAGGTGCGATTTTGAGATTTTTGTTCAAAAAATTAGCATTTTATAAATCTAAAAATGAGCAAATGCCTAGTTCTCTTCTAATTCTCATAAAATCTTCATTTTTAAGTGGTTTAGTGAAGATATCGTCATGTTGTTCATTAGTGGATATAAAATTTAAAGAAATGTCTCCTTTTAACACATGATCTCTTAAGAAATGATGTTTAACTTCAATATGCTTAGTTCTTGAGTGCTGAACAGGATTTTTCGAAAGATTTATAGCACTAGTGTTATCACAATAAATAGTTTTTGTGGAGTAATTCAAACCAAAATCTTTTAAGGTCTGTTTCATCCATAGTACTTGTGAACACGCTAAACTAGCTGCTATATATTTTGTTTCAGTTGTTGAGACTGACACTGAATTTTGCTTTTTACTAAACCAAGAGACTAAGGAATTTCCTAAGAAATGACAAGTTCTGCTAGTACTCTTGCGATCAAATTTACTTCCTGCAAAATCTGCATCACTATATGAAACTAAATCAAAGAAAGATGATTTTGGGTAAAACAAACCAAAATCTGAAGTATCTTTCAAGTAACGAAGAATTTGTTTTACTGCAGTTAAATGAGATTCCTTTGGATTAGCTTGAAATCTAACACACATACAAACACTAAACATTATATCAGGTCGACTAGCAGTTAAGTTTAATAGAGATCTGATCATACCTCTGTAGAGCTTAGTATCTACATTTTTACCATTTTCATCTTTATCAAGAAAAGTAGTTGTGCTCATAGGATTTCTTCTTGATTTTGATGAGTCCATCCCAAATCTCTTGAGAAGTTCTTTTGTATACTTAGCCTGGTTGATGAAGATTTCTGCTTCAGTTTGCTTTATTTGAAGTCCAAGGAAGTAGTTTAATTTGCCCATCAAGCTCATTTCAAACTCTTTCTGCATAGATTTAGCAAATTCTTTACAAAGAGAATCATTAGTAGAACCAAATATTATGTCATCAACATAAATTTGCACAATAAGAATATCTGAATTAAGATTTTTAATAAATAAAGTGGAGTCTACCTGACCAATGGAAAAACCAGATTGTTCTAGAAAATTTCGTAGTCTTTCGTACTACGCTCTTGGTGCTTGTTTAAGTTCGTACAAAGCTCTTTTTAATTTGTAGACTTTTTCTGGATATTTCTCATTTTCAAAGCCTGGAGGTTGCTCTACATAAACTTCTTCATTGATGTGTCCATTTAAGAATGCACTCTTAACATCAATTTGATATAACTTAAAATTCATGTAGCTAGCAAAAGCAAGCATCATTCGAATTGACTCCAATCGAGCCACTGGTGCATAGGTTTCATCAAAATCTATGTCTTCTTCTTGATTATAGCCTTGTGCTACTAGTCTTGCTTTGTTTCGAATGACTTCACCATTTTCGTTTCGGAAGACCCATCTTGTTCCAATTACTGAATGATCCTTTGGTCTATCAACTAGATCTCATACATCATTCCTAGTAAATTGGTTAAGTTCTTCAGACATGGTCAAAAGCCAAAATTCATCATCACAAGCCTCATTGATATTCTTTGGTTCTATTTTAGATATGAAAGCAATATTTGCAATATATTGCAATTGCCTTCTAGTTTGGACACCACTCTTTATTTCTCCAATAACTTGTTCATGTGGATAATTGGGAACTTCTTTCCAAACCAGTTGAAGAGGAACATTTTCTTGAGAAGTACTCTCTATCAAAGATTCTTCTTGAAGTATGACTTTTTCTCCTTCGCTTGGAGGAATAACCTGCTCACAATTCTCATCAAATACAACATGTAAAGATTTTTCAATGCAAGATGTTCTTTTATTAAAAACACGATAAGCTTTACTTCTAGAATAATATCCAAGAAATATTGATTCATCTGATTTTGAATCAAACTTATCAAGATTATTTTTGGTATTTAACAAGAAGCATTTACTACCAAAAATTTTGAAATATGAGATCTTTGGTATACGATTATAATACAATTCAAAACATGTTTTATGTAAGATTGGTCGAATAAGAACACGGTTTAAAACATAACATGTTGTATTTATTGTTTCAGCCCAAAAGTATTTTGGTAAATTTTTATCTTGAAGCATGGTTCTAGTACATTCTTCCAAAGTTCTATTCTTTCTTTCAACAACTCCATTTTGTGGAGCCGCTCTAGGAAAAGCAAAGTTGTGAGATATACCATGTAAATCACAATATTTTAGAAAAGATTCATTTTCAAATTCACCACCATGATCACTATGAATTTTAATAATAGATGTAGATTTTTCATTTGTAATTCTTCTACAAAGTTTGAAAAATTCATAAAAAGCATCACTTTTGCTTTTTAAAAAAATCACCCATGTAAATCAAGAATAATCATCTACTATAACAAAAGCATACATGCTACCATTCAAACTTTGAATTCTAGATGGTCCAAATAGATCTAAATGTAAAAGTTCAAGAGGACGTTTTGTTAAAACTATATCTTTTGCTTTAAAAGAACTCTTGATTTGTTTACCCATTTGGCAAGCTTCACATAAGTGATCCTTCTTATATGGTATTCTAGGTAGACCTCTAACAAGATCATTCTTGGATAACTTGGAAATAATTTTAAAGTTAACATGTCCAAGTCCCTTGTGCCATAACCATTGAATTTCATTTGAAACAATAAGACATTTTTCATTAAAAGTGGGTAACTCATCTAGATAAAGTTCATACACATTGTTCCTTCTTTTACCTTTAAAAATGATCTTTTTAGATTGAAAATTAGAAATTAAGCATAAATCATGTTCAAAAGAAATAAGAAAACCTTTATCACATAATTGACTAATGGATAATAAATTATGCATTAAACCATCTACTAAAATAATATTTTATATCAAGGGAAATTTTGGATTACCAATGTTACTGATACCGATTACTTTTCCCTTGTTATTGTCACCAAAGGTGACGGTTCCTCCATCCTTACTTTGAAGGGTGGAAAATAACTTCGGCCTTTCAGTCATATGTTTGGAACAACCGCTGTCAAATATCCATTTACTCCTTATTTTGTCTACCTACAACAAAATTAGAAGACAAAGCATTTGACCCCTTTCTATTTTTTGGTCCATGAGAGTTAGTTTTAGGAACCCATATCCATTTGGATTTTGGTTTCCTTTGATAATAAATATTCTTTCTATAAAAAGATTTAGCATTTCTAGAGTAATCATGTCTAGTCTTATAAGCATTATAAGTTCCATGATTAAATGTATTTCTATTATAACTAGAAAATTTAGATCTTTGAACAAATGGTTGAGAATATTGTCTTTGATTCTTCACCACATAGTTTGGTCTATTTTGAGTATCAAAGAAGCTATATCTCAATCCGGTTTTATTAACCGAGCATTTTTGAGAACCAAGAAGTCTTTCTAAATTCTCTTGTCCATTTGTGAATTTGGTCACTATAGAAAGAAGATCATTTGATTTTTCTTTTAGACTAGTTATTTCTTTTTGTAAGAGATTGGTTCTAATTCCAATTTCTTTTATCTCAAATGCTTGACAAGAGTTTTCCTTCTTGAGATCTTCTATCTCTTGAAGTAACACTTTGTTTTGAGAGTCAAGAGTTGAATTTTCAGTTTTTAACTCTTCGTTTTTAAAACTTAGACTCTTAAATTTAGCATATAAATCATTAAATGCTTCTAATAAATCATCATACTCAAATTGACTTACCGAGTCTTCTTGTGCTACAAAGCACATGTTGGCGACTTCTTCATTTGGTTCTTCATCGGAAGAGGAGTCACTTTCATCCCAACATGCTTGAAATGTCTTTTTCTTCTTGAATTGGTCATTGGTCTTGATTTTGAGAAGAGGACAATCTTTCTTGATGTGTCCTGCCTTTTTGCAGTTAAAGCACTTGACTTCATTAGGATTGGAAGAATCCGCTTTTTTTACCTTTCTTTGAAATCTTCATTTTTTGATGAATCCTTTGAATTGTCTTGTGATGAGGGCAATATCTTCATCTTCATCTTCTTCTAAATTTTCAGAGTCAGAAGTAGCTATAAAAGCAAGAGATTTCTTATTGGGTTCTTCTTCTTGTCTGTCTTGAAGTTGGACTTCATATGCCATTAAGTTACCAACCAAATCTTCAAGAGTAAGAGTGTTTAAATCATTTGCTTCCTCAATAGTTGTGGTTTTTCTCTCCCATTCAGGAGTTAAACACCTTAGAATTTTTCTGACTAAATCCACTTATGAATATTCTTTTCTAATGGATTTTAGAGTGTTAGTGATATCAGTCATTCTTGTTACCATGTCCGATATAGATTCATTTTTCTTCATTTTAAACAATTCAAATTTATGAACTAAAGAAGCGATTTTAGATTCATTTACCTTTGACGTACCTTCATAAGTCACGAGAAGAGTATGTCAGATTTTATTTGCTGTAGAGCATTGAGAGATACGATTGAACTCTACCTTGTCAACGACACAATACAATGCATTCATAGCTTTGGCATTAAGTGAAGCAGTCTTCTTTTCTTCATCGGTCCATTGACTGAAATCAGTTGATGGCATTTGGTACTTTTCTGAAACAACTCTCCAAATTTTGAGATCCATGGATTGTAACAATATTGTCATACTCACTTTCCCGTATTCATAGTTTGTTCCGTCGAAGAGAAGAGGACGAACAAAGGAGCATCCTTCTTTGTGCTAAGATGATGTTGTTGCCATGCTAGATGATGGTCAAATTAAAATAATAGCAAACCTGCTTTGATACCAAATGAAAGTGCAGTAGGATCGAGGCAACGAGCACTAGAGGGGGGTAAATAGTGCTTTTAAATATTGTCTTCAGAATTTTGACGGATTTTAAAATTCACAAAGCAATCACACAAAGAACACAAGAATTTATCCTGGTTCGGTCTTTTTCGACCTATATCCAGTCGCCAAGCAAAACCCGCTTGAGATTTCCACTATCAACCTTGTGTAACTACAAGATCATACATAGACCAAATCCAGTCTCACTTTCAATAACACACCTACTGAAAGCAAACAACTCCTTTAAACCAAGGAGTCCTTCCTTTTACAGAAAAATGAAATAAGTAACAACTTACAAAACAACCTATGAGCCCTTCTTATGAATGCAAATGAGATGCAATTGGCTTTTGAGGTTGTTGGAATACTCAACTCACGAATTCAGTCTCTCAAAGGAATTTGAGTGAAAAACTGAAGTGAAAAATATCAAGTAAGTGAGAAACTGAATATGAGTGAAAAGTAAAGAGTAATTCAATGTAATTCGATTGGATTTCATTGCTTTTAGGTGTACAATGCACTTATATTTATAGTTGAATTTTATACGTTAAGGGTATGAAAGGGTGTCAAAACAGTCCATTTTGAACGATCAAAATGTTTGAAAAATAAAAAGACACACCTTTTAAAAGTTTCAGGAAAAACGGCAAAATTAGTCGACTGAAACAATAGTTAGTCGACTGATAATTAACTATTAGTAGTCTGACAGTTATCCTCGGTCGACTAATGTGTTTATCAATCTCTTTGAAAATCTGAAGATTTGAAACTTAGTCGACTAGAAAAAGTTAGTTGACTGATAATATCATCAGTAGACTGAAAAACCTTTCAGTCTATTGCTGCTAAATTTTTCTGAAAATACATGTTCTGTCCAGTCGACTGATAAAATCATTAGTCGACTGCTGCTAAATTTCCAGAAAACAGACATTCTGTACAGTCGACTAATTTGAAAAAAATGACATTTTGTTTAGAAAATTTTGCATGAAAGGATTAGTCGACGGGTGAGTCTATTAGTCGACTAATAAACACGAAAAATTAAATAAAGAGTTTTCTAAAAAGATTTTCATGAAGAGTTCTTTTAGAAAAGTTTTTCTAAAGACTTTTTAGGTGAAATGCAACCGAAATATGGACTCTAAGTAAGGCTCTTACAAGAATCTAAGACTTTTAATGAATTTAACATTTGCACACTAGTCTTCAAAGATTCTTCATCGAATTCTTCAATGCTTGTCATCTTTCTTCATTGCCTTAGCTGAAATGCAGTTGATTCACTTGTTCATCATCAAAACCTTGTACTTGAAGTATCATGTACGGCTTCATTGTCGTAACATTAACGTTGTTGAATTCCATTAGAAAGTACATTTGATTAATTAGTTTATTTAAAGTAATTAGGTTAGTTAAATTAAATTAGCCAAATTTGTTTCTTTTATCCAATTATCGGTTTTCTTTAGCATAGTAATATTTATTTTCCTTTTTTAGATTTATCATAAGTTGTTGTAGTTATTTCCTGAATTAATTCATTAGTTAAATTTAAATTGAGTTATTCACATTATTTTAGTTTAGATTTTATTTCAATATTGCATTTAGAAATATATTAGATTCGTAATAACTTAGTTGCCAATTTCTTTTTGTGATTATTTTAGTTCATTAATCTTCGATTTAGGTTAGCTATTAGTTTCTTTATTATTCCAGATTAAACGTTATTTAGATTTACTTTTGTTAAAGCATGTTTAGTTGGACGTTAGAATAATTAGTTATTAGTTAGTTATTCATTTTATGCGATTAGCTTAATATTAGTGTTAATTTTTGAATCTTGTGCCTTTCGGTTAGTTGTTTGCTTGATTAGTTTATATTAGTTAGTTTCTTTGATTATCCGTATATCGCCTTCTTGTTAGATTAGTTATTTTACGTTTTTCATCATTCATTTGTATTAAAGTTGATTTCAAGAGTTTAGATTATTCTTTATTAGCCGATAAATAGAATAGTTTAGTTTTTAATTAGAATAATCGATAGATTTGTTTTTAGATGATAATTGTAGTTTATGGCTTAGCTTAGATAATTAATTGCATTTGTTATTATCTGTTTATTCAAGTTACTTGCAATATTTAGTTAGATTAATTAATTCTTTTATGTGTTAATTATTCATTTTATTTAACTATTTAGAATATAATAGAGTAGTTCTTTATCTTTATTTTACAGGTTTGTCTAGTCGAGCGACGAACAAGGAGGAGGGTGGGCTGAGGTGGACATATATTTTTCTTAAAGCTCCTTGGATTGTGTTCCAGAGTCCCGAGAGTAGTTTAGAATTTTTTCTTTTTTTATTTTTGTTTTTATTTTATTTTAGCATTGTAATTCAGAATAGTATAATTTTCTTTTTCGAGATATTAGTAAAGTGAGCTTTTAAGTGAATTGTGTTGCCTTAGTCCCATTCCTTGAGGAGACAATCTGACTTTCTACTCTGCAATGAGTGCAAGAAGTAGTTTTAAAAATATTATTTGGTGTGCAGTTCTTGGTTTAAAATTATTGTTTTCAAAATCGCATCACACCTTCTATGTTTGACGGAAAAAACATTACACTCTTTTAAGCTTGGTGAACATCTTTTCAGAAAATTCGGCTACACTTCCTCTCTTTGACGAAAAAGCACCACGCTCATTCGAGGATAGTTGCACACTGTTGTGTGTACTTTATATCTACCATAGTTTATTGAAAACCCAAGCCTTAGTTAGGCCATACACAAGTGATTTAGATGTTTACATAAAAGCAGTTTTGCACAAATTGTGAAACCTTTCCAATAGGGGTTTCTTCTTCAAACAACATCTTGAACGGAGAGAGGTATTTGAAATCACTTTGATGATAATGAGGGGTCTCCATTTGTATTCTTACTTATGCACAACTATATTTGATAAAAACAGGAGCCTGTGCACAATATAGAATGTCGGCAATATAAAAAGAATTTATAAGGCCCAGTGGGTGAAATTAGACTAAATAACTTGCAGAAAGCAGGAGCATTGGCACTAGTTGGTGTGACATCAATACAAAATGTATAAGCAAATATGTATATATTACGGAAAGCAGGATCCTTAGAATCATTTGGCATGATGGAAATCTTAAATGTATAAGCAAATACGTATATATTACAGAAAGCAAGAGCCTTGACACTATTTGGCGTGATGACAATCTTAAATGCATAAGCAAATACGTATATATTACAAAAAACAGGAGCCTTGGCACCGTTTAGCATGACAACAATCTTAATTGTATAAGAAAATATATACATATTGCGAAAAGCAGAAACCTTGGCACCGTTTAGCGCGACGATAATCTTAAATGCATAAGTAAAGCATCTATCAAGAAAAGCAAGAGCTTTGGCACTTTTTGGTGTGCAAACCTACCAAGGCTATGTGGTGGTGGATCAATGAGGGGTTGAGGCACTCCTAGATCGTGGTTGACACATCCTTTATATCTGGTACGGTCACAATCAAAAGTGTCTCTTACAAAACTCAATGGTGCAGCGATATGATGAGGTTTAGACCAAAACCGAATTGGATTAAATTTAGGTCTAACTGGGTTCGAACCTACCTTATGTAGGCTAAACTAGGTCAGATGGGTTGGACCTAGTCAAGGAAATGTTAGAGAAGGTCAAGCAGTTAGGGTTAAGGGGTTTTGTTCCAACTGGGTTTAGTCTAGGTCAGGTGGGTCCAAGCTCACATAAAGTAGGCTTAGTTTAGGTCAAGTGGGTTTGACCTAGGCTAAGACCAAGACAAGAGAAGAGAAAAAAAAGTTAGCCTAGTAGGTTAAGTTGAATTGACCCAACTAGGCTCAGCCTTGGCTAGGCAGGTACAAGCTCACTGCAAGTGGGCTTGGTCTAAGTCAACTAGGTTAAACCTAAGCTAGAACCAAGAGAGAGAGAGGGCTGAAATTTTTTCTAAAATGAGGGGGGTCTCCTCTTATTTATAGGCAAAAATATAGATCTTGGATCCACATGGGGTCTGGGTCTGATCCAGATGGCTCACCTGATCCAAGATCCAAACTTTGTGGCAAAGTAACTAAATAATATCTATGTCCCTATAGGGCCCACTTAATAATTTCATAGGATATTTATGTGGGGCCCACAAGATATTTTTGATGAGATATTTTTATGGTTTCCTTTAGATATTTTTATGAAGCCCACGTAGTTTCGAGGTTTCGCTGATATTTTTCATGAAAAAATATGAGTACACCATTTTCTTCATATCGACGAGACAAAGCAGATTGGCTCATTGAAATCTCTTAATTTTGTCTAGAGAGAGAGTTATAGCTCCTTGACTGTTTGAGCATATATCCTTGAGGATATATACATCCTAAGTATAATTGTCTTGATGAAATTCGTTTGTTTTGCATTCCGGGTTAATATGATAATTTTACAAAAAATACCTCTTAGTTTTATTCAGAATTTTTACTGAAAAATTGTGGGTCTTACAGTAACATAAATCGAGTTTAAGGTTAGTGATCACATGTGAAAATTTATGTTTTGTAAATATGCAAAGTCCAAAGCAACTTATACCTTGTTAGATTTAAAGAAAGGATATGACAATTGGCCGGTATTTAAGCATCCATGAGCCCCATCTATCATTCCTTTAGTTTCAACCATTTGTGTAAACATTTTAGTTTTATTAGTCTATAAAAAATAACAGAAACATCACTTTTGAGACCCACAAAGAAATACCATGGTAAGGTAAATGGTCTTGGGATGTTCTGCTCATGTTGCCATGTCCTCGTTGTGAGATGCTTGGAGACTTTTTATGAATATTGCTAAATGCTGTATACGAGATTAAATATGTGATACATTCATATTAGATTTAAATGAGTCTACGTACAAATGTAACAAAAGAACAAACTAACTAACATGCAAACCTAACACTTATATTGTTTGCCAATATAGTTTCTCCATTAAGTTCATGTTCTTTCGGCTATTTTGGTTGTTGCACATATTTTTCTTCTTTGTTAACTTATTTTCACTACCAATTGAAATTGAATATAAACGCATACATGTCAGTACCATTGGTTGTCTACACACATAAATCATGACATTCATTATACTTCAGGCACTACAATTGAGTCTTCGCTTAGCGGTGGGGGTGGAGCTTTGGTTTCTTTTCTACTGCCACATTTTTCTTTATGTATATAAGTAATCATCACAAAATACCTAAGATATAAATAGAAGATATAAGACATTAAAACAATTTAATAACCCCTAACCCTTATTCGATGCTTGTGCATAGTAAACTCTAGCCCCATTACACCAACACAAAAATATTGAATATTAACTAAAGGACAAGCAAACAAACATAAATCATCTACAACACAAAATATATATAGAGACCATAAACGAGAAATATGGTAGAAAATATTAAATAAAACACTAAAAAACATATAAAAAACATCTACAACAATAATGAAATGCAAATACACATGGGTTACTAAATGCTCATATTTACAAAAAAGAAAGTTTAGAATGAAATAAATTTATATATATATATATATTGTTTGTATGGAACTCACTTTTCAACGTAACATGGGAAGTCGATGCGAAAGATATTGCAACTTGATCATAACACAACAAAAATTTTCACTAGAATCGCCACATGGGGAGAGGAAAAATCTTTGAGGGTTCTAAAGCGAAAATGATTAGGGTTCTTTCTAAAAACAAACTAAATCTTTTTTAACAAAATCAACTTTATATATGATATAGCAAGCAAGCAAATGTATGAAAATTCGCATGCCAAAAATTTACACAGATCGTCTCTTTTTTGTGGACCTCTTTGAGGATCAGTTACTTAAATAAGATTTGCATGATTCTATGCGAACTTATTATATGTATGAATTTAGTAGAATATTTGCAAAGTTTTGATATATTTCAGGACCAAAAAATTGTAGATATGGTTACGTGAATTTCAAACTATATATGCAAATTTAGTAGAATGCTTGCTAAATTTATATATTTTTGTTACTGAAAGATCACATATATGGTTATTCAAACTTCGTACTATGTATGCAAATTTAGTGAAATATTTGCAAAGTTTCAACTGGTTTGAGTTATATGAAGTTTGCAAAAATAGTTTTGTGAACTTCTTAAGATCCACAAAAAAAAAATCATGTGAATCTACCATTTAGTGAAAGAGTGTGAAACTCGCAGGGTGTACCAATATATTGCATGAACTTCAAAAAAATCGCTCATGTAAAAGTCAAAATGATTTTTTTTAAATCAAACATTTGTGCGACATCAGGCGGTCTTTCAAAAATTATAAGGCATTTTAAAAATTGTAATATTTTCATCGTACAGTACGATCATTTTCTATTTTTTTAACATATTAAAAATATATGCAACATGAGGACTTTTTAATTAGGAGGTTACTCATCTCAATGCCACTCTAACTTCAAAGTTCTAATGGCATCTAGTGTATTAGTGCTGATATTATTTTTCTCCTCTATGCACTCAACCTACATCAGTTATAATAGTTCAATTTGTGCTAGTTGGTAGGCTGACTATACATCTAACGTTTTCTAAAGCTCCCTATCGTGTTATTGGTTGGTCAAATGATGTACAGCAGGTGGTGCGAAGATTATCAAAATTGACGACAGATGGACCGTTCATGTGACACGCTATAACATGTTTTTAATACTATTTTTATATTTAAAAAATATTTTCAGTAACAATTATATATTAAACTATCAAAATTTATTTCAGAAATTAATGACATAGATTGGACTCACTTTGGGCACCATTCTTTATTTTGGCCGAGACTAGACAAATATACCAAATATGGCCAATTCATTACTATGCCAAACATGGCTACTTGATTTTCTTGTTGATAGTTTTGCCTTTTGTCAATTAAGCAGTAAATGTGTCAAGTAAGCAGTAAATTGGCCATATTTATTATATTTTCTAACTTGCTGTTAGAAACTGTATTTTTCATTGACGTCATTGTCTTAAATTTCTTATGTTATTAATTTTAAAAAAAGTATTCTGCTCTTCTAATTAAAGAAAAAATAACTGTATTTGTATCTCATATCTATAATCAAGTCCACATATGCAGGGATGGTAGTGGACCCGGTCCCGGAGAAAATGAGAACCCACCCCGCCTCGCCCCATTTGAACCGAGGATGGAGGACATGAAACAGGGATGGAAGCGGGGATGAAGGTTAAAATCAAAACCTTTCCTGGAATGGACTTATGCTTTTCCTCTCCCCTCCCCGATCCCCGTTAGTAGTAAAATAATTGAAATACCTTTAGGGATGACAGTTGACCGAAGAGAAAGGGGCGCCTCACCCCGTTTGGACTGGGGATAGAGGACATGAAACAGGGATGGAGGTTAAAATTGAAACCGTGCAGGGATGAAGGAGGGGATGGAGGGCAGAATTTTGAGACGGGGCGAGGGTGGAGATATTGTTCTCTGCCTCCACCCCAGTCCACTGTCATCCCTACACGTGTCCCTGTCAATGTGATGTTTTTCTTTTTATAGACAACAGCAATATTAAAGGACCTGTATAAGGGTGCTTATCTTCTGTTAGCAAAGAAAATCAAGACTGGAGTGCTTTATGATAAGCCAATTTGGCTCAAGTGTTGACTTAGATAATTAGAAGAATGTCTTGCTCATATTATTAACCATACGGATGATTAGAATCAGGCATCTTTGCTTTGGTTACAAGTGGGGTCAGCCATCACACTTGTGAGCAACTTTCTCTGATCTCGAGGGCTGATCATTCACAAGTAAAAATTACAATTACAACTTGCATTTTCTCATATTTATAAAAGATTGAGAAAATATCATCATGGTGGTTTGCAATTATAATATCTTGGGAAAATCCAACATTTACAAAGCGTTGCAAACGTGCCCTAAAGAACATAAATATATTGCAAGTACAAACATATTAGCTAAAGAGATTGATCAGTTACAGCTCGGGACCAAATATTATAAAAATAGTAAAGAGTGTTCCATTTAGGGGCCAACCTTTTGTCTGTAATATCAAAAAAGGGTCTTAATATGTCTATTTTCTGATAGGGTACATTGGTTTCCTAAAAACTACCAAATCGAACTAAAGCTAACCTTCAAATCTTCTGAAATGTGATTGTTTTGACTTTTTCATGCCCTCTGGAGTTGAAAAATACTTGGTCACTTGTAAAGAAAAGAGAGTAAGTATTTCAGTCATTTGAGAGTATTGTTGTCATTTGATTCAATTTAACTAAGATTTAACCTGAGTTAATGGTCAATGGTAAGAATAGATCTCTGATTTGGGAAAAGCAATGGCCCATATCAAGAAATTCCAAAAAACTTGAGGCCACTTTTTTTTAATTAGGGGAAAAAGATTGACCCTAAATAAAATTTCTCAATACAGTAAAACAAGAACTAGATTTTAGCAGGCATGGACTTGTCAAGATGGTAAATCTAAAAGAACATGAAAAAAATTGATAAAATTACAAGTGACCGGTTTTGCATTTTAAAGTAGCCTAGGAAGAGGTTGGAGGCTTAATTTGATTTGGCGTTGTTGCAAGCCCATGTTCAATATGTATCAATAGTTTTTTTTTAGATAGGCAAGCTGGGGTTAGGCAGACCCCACCGGTTATACAACCATATCATTGGGATTTGAATCTGCAACGTCCCAAAACACATGGTAACGTGCACTCTCATTGCTCCTACCGAACAAGCGGGGCTTCGAAAGGCAAGCTGGGGTTAGGCAGACCCCACCAGTCATTATTCAATGTACGATTGGGTTTTGAACCTGCAACGTTTCACCACAAAGAGACGTGCACTGACAGCTCGTACCAACCACGCCCAGCCCGTTGGCGGTATGTACCCATAGTTACCAAAATTAAAAGTGGGTTTTTTGGAAAAAAAGTGAAAGTGGAGAATCGAGTGTTACAAACTAGTATCAAGCACCAAGATGCGTTTTTAAACAATTGTAAAAGCGTATAAAAAACCCAAAAAACAAACACAAAGAAATATGAAATTAAGGGCATGTTTGGTTGCATTTCATGTGGTTCCAAATCACATGAGATGGAATCACGTGTGATTTGGAGACGTGATTTCAAATCACATATTCCACCTTGTGATTTGAAATAACGAGATTCACTCCTAATGTGCTTTCAAAACACATTTTGTTTAGAAAATGGCATGAAAACAAGCAGCAAGTGATTTATAATCCAACATAAAAGTGAATATAAGGCTTGTTCTAGTAAAAAGTATGCATAACAATATGAAAAACATAGGAAATGACAAGACGCAAGGGAGAATCAACTAAGAAATGAATAGAAAGAGACTGAAAAATGATTTAGACATGACTGGGAAGTGTGCTTTCCTTTGCATACAAACTGATTTTCATATTATGAAAGTGTGTTTCTTGCATATTATAAACTAAAAATGATTGTATTGTACCACAAAAATGATGCATTTTCCGAAAGGCTCTACAATTTTTGAAACCCCCATGCTCAAAGTTGTAATTTTTTTTTTTGTAAAATGACCTTTTTTACTCTTAGTACAAGCAAATTTTCTACATATATATAAATTTTCTCTCAAATATGACTATAGAAATTTTCTCTCAAATATGATAATATATAAAATTTTCTTTCAAATATATGAATATCCTCTTAAATATGCACATTTTTTCTCAAATATGTAAATTTTCTCTCAAATATGAGAATGTGCAAATTTTCTCTCAAATATGTGAATTTGCAAGTCATGATTGCAAATAACCTCCTGCATGTGCCAGTTTTTTTATGGAGGTTTGCACATGTGTGAGGACATTCACAAACATGAGAGTATTTAGTAGAAAGAGGTTCACACATTTTGAGAACATTCACAATCAGAAAGTACAATCATTTTTTGTATGTATATATATACGATACAATGTATCGTCAGACACCCTAGGCATCAGACGATCTCGAATCTATATATTGCACATCAATTTTTTTTAAAAAAATTGCTTTTAACAATGGTTTTGGAGAACTGCTAAAGACTTATTTTTCGCCCAGGTCTTTAGTGGTGGTCAAGACCGCTAGCTGCTAAATAGTGTTAAAGCAAAAAAAGATTGTGTCGTTGATTGCGCACACGATCATCGATGCAAATTAGTCTGATTTAACATTAGATTATTTAGGTGTATGACAATACACCCTTCACTCTCTATATATATAGTCACTAGAATTTGAGAAATAATAAGTGAACTGCGATTTTCATGTATCTTTGTTCTTTTTTCTTGAATCCAACTATATGGATGTGATCTACATGCTTGGTTTTATAAGAACCTGCTCTTGAATTATCTGATTTTGATGCATAAATAAATTTTTTTTAAGGCTTTAAATTCAATGGCTCATAATCTTCATAAATATTCAATCGTTCAAAAATTATAATTTTTTTATTGAAAATACATGATCCAATGGTTGATTCCTATCAAATTCACCATGCAAGCACATCCACGTTGGATTTGCAAAACAAGTGTTAGAAATGCCCATATTTCTAGTTATCATATTTCAGTTCTCATGCATATTTTAGCGATTGTATATAGTTAAAAAAGGTGAGTGTATTTAGCTAACAAAGGTTTGCACATTTTGGGAACCTTCCAAGTCATGGAAGAAAATTTGTATATTTGAGAGAAAATTCACATATTCTCATGTTTGGGAAGAAGTTCACATATTTGAAAGAAATTTGTTTGTGTGGAGGGTAAAAATATTCTTTTAAAGCCAAAAATTTGTGAATTTGATCATTAGGCGGATTTCAAAAATTGTAGGAATTTTAAGAAACGTGTCACTTTTGTCGTATAGTATGATCATTTTTTTGTATTATAAAAGTATATTTCATGCTCTGAAAGCACTCTTTGGAAGCTTCATATGCTCATATCGAATCAATGTGCTTAACAACTTAATGGAATCATTAAGTCTTATAATAGAGCCAAAGATGCTTGTGAAAATGAAGATAAATGTGCTCATCTCGTGTGTGTATATATATATGTGTGTGTGTGTTAACACTTGGTTATGTGGCCATTACCTATATATGAGTTTTTTATTTATTTATTTATTTATTTATTTTTTTACCATTTTTCATGAAACTAACCTTACAGATATGATCTGCATGTTTAGGTAAGTAAAAACCGGCTCTTAGATCATCATATTACAACTTGTAGACATGATTTAATGAGCTGCGAAAAATCAACAGCCTACAATGTGTGATATTTTTCCGGCTCATAAATTCATGTTTTTTCATCGAAAACATGTGATCCAAAAGTTGGTTCCTAGAATTTGAACCATGTTGAATCCATCCATGAGGTCTGATTGGGTCAACACAACCTGCACATATGATTTTCATCACATTTGGATGTCAGGTCAACATTAGCAAATATTATCCCTATGTGTAAATATATAATACGTCTATGCTAATTGGGTTTTCATGCTTTTTTTCATTTTATTTTTAAATTCTAATAGTAAAGATGTTATCTATGTACTTGATTTTATAAGGATCAGCTCTTGCTCTTGAAGCATTCTATTATGACACATGGGTGGGTTTTTATAAGGTTCTATAAATCGATGTCCAAAATCTTTATAATTTTCAAGGCTCCAAATATCATTTTTTTCATCAAAAACACATTATCCAGGTGTGGATTCCTAGTAAATCGACCATGCCCAACACATTTATGAGGTCATAACAATGAAAAAATAACAAAAAATCAAATAAAAACCATTTAACATGTTTCATTTAATATATTTTATTTAGCATGGATATATTACCCATATATATATATATATAACCTTCCATATGTGATGTAAAAGTTTTGTTTAGTGGAAACCATGTCTTAGATCATGTGATTTTGACATGTAAGCAGGTTTTCTAACTGTTAAGAAAAACCAGTGACTCACACTGCATTAAAATTTCAACCGTCGAAGAAAACGCATGTTTCCCTTTGTTTGCCTTGGACCGACCTCTCTTTGATATCATTGTGGTTGATCTTTCTTCAACTTGATTCTGTGACAATTTTATGAATCAATGAAAATTTTGTTTCCTCAAAAATAAAATAGACCTTTTTATGTCAAAATGGCACAATTCAAAATGGAATCTCTAATAAACAAACCATAGCCAATGCCTCAACAGGGTCAAATTAACTAGACGGGACTCACGCCTATAGTTTATAACTAGACAGTATGGTACATTAGACAATAGAAGTTATATAGTTATACTCGTCTGCCCCTATTTCCCCCTCTTATTGAATCACATGACGTGTGTTGAGGTGGAAATTCATAATGGCATGAAACAGGAATTCGTTCCGCCAAGATGCTGATTCAGAAATATTTAATAAGGCATGGCATCAAACTATGCAACTGCCTGACGTCACATGGGCATTCGTGTCAACAGAAGAAAATTTTAGGGCTAGAGTGCAGACGTTTTGAAAGTTAGGAATAAGAAAACCAGAAAAAAACCCACTTTTTACAGCTCAGCATCCCGCAGTCTGAAATTGAATTTCCCGTTTTTGATACGCCTCAGAACAAGTGCCTAAGCTTTGTAAACCACGATAAAAAACGCCATTCAAATCTTACAAAATTACGACATCTACCCCCCCCTTACGTAAGAAGTGTATAGTTAGCTAATTAGCTTTTAGCGCTTGAAGTAGGTTCATGTTATTTGCATTTATATTTCTTTCTTTCTTTCTTCTTTTTTTTTATTTGTCATGGCGTTTCATTTGTGATCTCTAAGGAGGAAGGCAAGCAATGGTTCTTCCTATAGAGGAAAATGAAAAGTGAAAATTAGTGTTTTGTTAATTTATCTAAGAAAAATAACCAAGACAGCAAACGAAAAAACACTTTTTATTTTCTGTCTAGGCTTAAGGAAAACCCTTAGTAGGTCTTTGACTGGTAAGCCCCTTGAGGTCCTTCATGCTCACTGGGAGTACACCCAACTTGAAGCTTGCGTTAAGGGACACTTCTTGTGGGTTTCAAACTCTTAACATCCAGTCAATAATTGGTGATATTTACAAGTGCTTCAATCATATGAACGAAGATCTTAGAAGCCAAAAAAAATAATCTTTTATGATCAAGTTGGGGAATGAAGGCCCCCTCCTTTCTAGTTGACAAGCCTTTACTAGTGGCTATACAATCAGGCAATTATTCAATCATCCATTTATATGGTGACTTGAACAAATTGCTCTGAAAAAAAAAATCATTTGTGTAATTTAAGTGAATTCTCTAATCATTGTGGCGCAGAAAAATTACAACGGACTTCAATAAAATATCTTTTAATTGCTTTATGTATATGTGAATCAAAGTAACGATCATTACAGATTGAGCTGTAACCGTCTTTATCTTCAATACGAATCCAGTCAGACATTGATGGCATCGCTTGTAATAACGGAAAGAGTCGAGGGCTATTCTCTAATCCTTCTTGTATAATTGAAGTATTGAGCCTTTCCATTCTGCCTCGAGTCGCATCTCTCTCTCTCTCTCTTGTTGGTCGATCTGCCCGTCTTCTTAGCTCTGTCTTGTGGGTTTCCGGTGTGTCCGATGGGTTCTGTTACTAGTTGCATCAAATTCTCTGGTTCTGTGCCACCTTGAAAAGAAAGCCAGGGAGACATGTTGCCCTGAAAACCGCTTCTCTTAGCCGGAAAACTACTAGAGGCATCATTGGTTTCTCAGTTTTAGTCTGGTGTGCAGTCGTTCTAGTCGGCCTAACAACCATTAAATTGATTAGGGGATACAATCGGCGACAATCTAGGATCAGGGATCCTACTACCAGCCCTTTATTTAAAAAAAGACTGTGAGTGGTTTTCTGGTTTTTCTTTCCATGCACCTCCCCAATATCAATCATATGACGTTTATTTATTTCTATTTCCTACCTAAAACAGTGAGTGGTATTGATCTATCTTGTTTTCGTATTTTTCTAATTCTAACTGTTGTTGTCGTTGATTTATTTAAAGAGAAAAAGAATAAGAAACAATTATTTTCTTGCGGTGGTATTTTGTTGCTATTTTTCTCAAGATGGTTTATGGAAAAATTAAAGATTCTAGTGTTCAAGGCAATTTTTTTAGCGTAAAAAAGAGAACCATGATTAGCTTTGTGAATTAGTAGCCAATCTTTATCTTTTCAACCTTCTTAGATGTTTTTTAAGTATAAAAAATAAGGTTCGAATGGACTGTCCTTATGGAGAGCTCAGGATTTTAGCCCAGTGTTCTCGTTTTCAAATCCAAAGAATCTGAGTTATAAAATATAAACTAATTACAGTCAGTAATTTTTTATGCCTACTAATGAAAATTAATAATAAGAAATGCCATATTATTAGCATCAGTAATATTCTTATTATTGGTATCTTTACTTTATCGTTAAACCTGGGTGTGAATGTTAACATGGTGGCATGGTGGGTCCCAGAATCATATTTCTAACCCTTTTTAGGTGAACAGTGTCTATAGGACACGACACGATGGACAGTGGGTGGTACACTCTATCTCTCTCATATTTTTACCACTTTATGTTACCAGTGTATAGCATAATGGACGGTGCTCTCTGTCTCTCTCATATATTTTTACCCAATTTAGGTTCAGTGTATAGTGTCTCTCTATCATATTTTTACCCCATTTAGGTTAACAGTGTATAGCACAAAGTGTGGTTCTCTCTCTCATACCTGCAAGATATATTGGCATCAGGGTTGCACGGAGCTATGTGTCAAGTTCATTTCCGGAATGCTCATTTTTTAACCTTTTTAACCTTACGATGGGAACTCTCTCTCTCTCTCTCTCTCTCTCTCTCTCTCTCTCTCTCTCAAAAAGGGAGGACCCAGAAGGTCCAGCCATGCCTGCAAGATTGGCATACATACAGGGTGGACGGAACAAGAGTGCAGTTGTTTTCCAGGAAGCTGTGATGCATGTGCCAGCTCATCAAACGCGTTGGCTCTTTTCTTTCCTCTCGTGTGTTGCAGTCGTTGTTTGCAGATGTAGCATCAGCAAGATTCACAATTCTGAGGAGGTGCCCCCCCTCGCCGCCTCCCCCCCCCCCCTCTCTCTCTCTCTCTCTGTGCACAATTACTTATAGATGCACATGTGCACATACAATGGAGGGGGCAGACGTGAGAATCTTGATGATGCTGCATCGGCAATTAGTGACTAATGTTTATTTCTCTCTGGATTCCTTTTGATGACAGATGGGAAGAAAAAAAGGTACCCCTTCTTCTTGAGAGTTAATTTGTATTAGGTGTTAGTAGGACCTAAAAGAACGAGTACGCTTCATCTTATTAAGGTCAAAGCTGCTGCAGTGTAGGAGATACATCAGTGTAAAAAATGACAGAATCATTGTGATTTTTAACAACCATATTTGTGACTGTATGCGGCTTCTTCTATGAGCTTATTTGAAGGTTCAATAAGGCGCGTTTTCTATTCAGTAGGTAATCGATGGTTTTTTTATAAATTTGTATTCAAATGAAAAACCACCATTAAATAGCAGGGAAAAGAAGAGATTTTGCTGATGTGTTTGAAATGGTGCATCTCTTTATATTTTAATGACTATTTGATTTCTTTCTTAAAAAAAAACACTATTTGTTTTCCTTCTTTCAACAAAATGAAAAACAAAAAATATTATTTACCAAAGGATGGACTATTACAGATAGGAGACTTGTTTTTGTTGATAGATTTGAAACTGAAAATTATTGTTTCTAGGTTCTTGATGTATATGTTGCATTAGCTTGGTCTCAAGAATAAAGAAAAGGAAAACAGCATCAATCTCCAACAGATTCTTGTTTTATATTAGCTTGGTATCAAAGAACAAAGAAAAGGAAAACATCATTAATCTCCAACTGCTGCTTGTTTTACATTTCTTAGAAAGCATCATAAGTGCTTATTTTCATTATGGATCAGGAAAGGGGCTAGGGTCTTGGAGCATAACTATGGTTTCTCACATTTTGTATACTCTTAAAACATCAATTCTTATTGTTCTATATTAGTCGTAGGTTTCTTAATCGGTATGTTTAAATAGAAAACCCCCATGATAGAAATTTCAAACTGCAGTATCATTCATTTGAAAAGGATATAGAATAGCAAATTGGTTCCCTTCACAAGGAAATTACCTGAATGGAACACAAAAGATTTGACCCATTAGATAAGATCACTTTTAAATGCAAGTTGATGCTTACGTTATAGTGATGGGATTTGATAAACCCGTAATGACCGATAAATTGATTCGACATGGGCTTATTATCTCTTAATGTGATCATTATATTTCTCTAGTGGGATAAATGGAAATTTGCATTAGTGGAGGGGGATACAACCGCATTAACGGTGGGATTGCCCAAATAAAAAATTGCTAAAGTATTGTTTAAGACAGGTTCTTGTTGTAGACTGTTATGCGTTTTTAATTTAGAAATAGAATGCCTTATGAATTGTGAATATTTGTTTATGTGATTCTAAATTTTTTATTTGTTAGAAGGTATTACTAGGACTGGGTATTTCATTTTCATAAAAATTTGTGGGTTGAAAATTTAAGGCAAAACATTGTTTGAAATACATTTAAGAGGCTTTCACCAAGTGTTCGGTGAAACATCTCAATGAGCGTGTGTGCTCCCCTTGAAACTGATTGTTTTCTTAGCATATTTAGTTTATCTTGGCAGCATATAAACTTTTGTTTGGTGGCTGTTTCAGGTTGTTTGTGTACCAAATCGGTTCTCCCAAACCAGCCCCTTGGATCTGTGAAGTTGTTTAGTGTTTAGGCCTTGTTTAGGGTGTATATGCTAGTTGCCCACATTTGTGGTTGGGGGAAACTTTCGTAGTCTTGTGTCCCCCTTAGGCTCCATCAGTTTGCCATCAGAACTTAGCTAGTCAAGTTTCTCAATTTGGCACGGTTCGATGTATTTCGATGCTGATGGGAAGGCACGGTCGAGGTGGACATATATATGGAGCAAGAAGATGATGTAACCCGAGAGTTACATTGATAATACAATGAACTCCCTTGCCAATAGATGTGTTGGCTTAGAGGTTAGCGACGTTGGAGGTCGAGCGTACTCATAGGTCAAAAGATGAGGATGATGATCGCCCCTCATTCAGTTCACCAGACTCTTCTCGTAGACCACAGTCTTGTTTGACAGAATAAGTGGGTGGCAGAAATCAAGTTTGAAATTACTAAATTTTTTAGGACATGTAGCTCTGTCGATTGGTTAAATCATGTGAACGAACTGATGGACTTTAAATAAGTCCATCACCACAAACACATTTGTATGGTCATCATCTGCCTCATGTGAAGGGTGGAGGCTTGGTGGCACTAGATGAGGCCAACCCGATAAAACCAAGATAAAACTCTTATTACAGAGTGAGCGCACATGGAGTGCAAGCTCCACACTCAATTTCGGTCTCATAATTACCATCACAAGTTGTACTAGAGATATCAAAATCTCAAGCAGGGTACACAAAGTGTAGATCACTACATTGACGAGTTTCATGAACACGTAGCTTGCAACAACCTCATAGAGGATGAGAAACAATTAGTCTCAAAATACATTGGAGGTCTCAACTTTTAAATCCAGGATATGCTTAACTTCGTTGACTGATGGACCATCTCTGAGGCACACCAACATCTCGAGCATTAGAAAAAGTCCCTTCAACAAAGGGCCATGAGTAGCGCCACCCTTGCGGCTAAAGCTCCCACACGAACACCACCAGCACAACACCATAAGCCCTCTACTTCTAGCCGGCCTACCCCTGTCCTGGGTCTAGCCAAAATAGACCCCCAACCAACCCTCTCCATCAATCTCGACTGGTAGGAATAGGAAATGTCATCAAGTGCTACACTTGTCGTGGTATAGGACACCGAGCATCAGAATGCCAGTTCAAGGCTTTCTTTGTCGATGAGTTTTGTGTAGAGCCCAGTCAAGCTATTGAGGGTAACCCCATATATGATGAAGAGGTCGAGGAAGAGACCCTCTATGCAGATCAAGGTGAGGACCTGATCACTCGACGTTCAGAGGCAAGGTTTCCATATTCATCATAGATTCTTGTGAGAATGTTATATATGTAGAAGTTGTCTCTAAGCTCAAACTTAAAACTCACAAGCATCCTAGACCATACCAAATGTCATGGCTCCAGAAGAGCATAGAGGTAAAACTAACTAGCTAGAGCATGGTCAAGTTCTATGTAGGAAACATGTATTTTAATTAGGTGTGGTGTGGCATGATGTGCTAGCCATCTCATCCTGGGTAGACCATGACAATACGATAGATAAGTCACTTACAATGGTCAAACTAACATGTACTCATTCTTTTTTTAAGGTAGGATGATCACATTAGCACCATTTAGAGACCTACTTGTGCAATCCTCATCATCGAAGCATGGCACTACTGAGCCACATATATTATTGTTAGCTAGGCATGAGTTAAAGTCGTCTTTGTGAGGGGTAACTGTGTGTTACCTCCTTGCTTTTGATCCTACATAAGAAGAACAGACTATAGATCCCCGAGCTTAACCTTTGCTTGATCAGTTTATTAATATTTTCCCTGAAAAGTTGCCACCTAGACTACCTCCTTTACAAGATGTCTAACACTAGATCGATCTCCAGCCCAAAGCATTCTTCTTATACCTTCCATATCATCGCATGAGCCCAGCCTAGTATAAGGAATTGCATACACAGTTGAGGATTTACTATAAAGGGGCCGGATATACGAGGAAAAGTTTGAGTCTTTGTGTTGTTCTTGCACTATTAGTTTTTAAGAAGAGTAGAATATGACACGTGTAAAGATAATATAGTCATCAATAAAAACACTGTCAAATATAGATTTCTTATCCCTAGGTTAGATGATTTACTTGACCAGTTAGCGGGAGCTAGGATATTCTTCAAATTAGGATTAGACCAAGAAATGAATGAAAAATCACATTTAAGACAAAAGATGGATTGTATGAATGGTTAGTCATGCCTTTTGGGTTATCAAACATACTATCTACTTTTATGTGAATCATGAATCAGTACTTAGTCCATCTATAAAAAAATTTTGTAGCCTATTTTGATGTCATTTTGATTTATAACAAAAATGAGCATAAGCATTTATCTCATTTATAATTTGTGTTTATTCTTTTTAGGAAAGACAATTTTTATGTTTCTCTTGATAAATGCCTATTTTTAGTAGAAGTTTTTTTCTTAGGTTATATTGTGTCGGGTAGAGGTATTTCTACTGATCCTATAAAGGTTGAATCTATTAGAGATCGACACTCCTATCTCTATCACTGTAGTTTGTAACTTTCATAGTCTAGCTTTTTTTTATTGTAAATTCATTTCTCATTTTAGTAGTTTAGCCGTGCCTCTCATTAATTGCATTAAAGACAAAACCTTTCAATGAAGGCAAATAAATATTTTGAAATGTTAAAATCTAAATTGTATTTCACTTCTATGTTAGCCCTTTTCAGTTTTGATTATATAATTGAATTATCTTGTGATGCTTCAGGAGTAAGAATAAGAGTTGTACTTGGTCACGAGAGAAAACATGTTGCATACTTTAGTGAGAAGCTAAATGATGCCAAATTAAAACATATCACATATGATAAAGAATTTTACGTTATCATCCATTCTTTAATGCATTAGTGTCATTACTTAATTCATCATGAATTTATTATGCATACCGATCGTGAAGCACTAAAATACATTAATGGGCATCAATTAAATTTATGTAAAGCTAAATGGGTAGAGTATTTGCAAGAATTTACTTTTGTATTTAAACATAAAGCAAGGAATGACAATGTTGTTGTAGACACTCTCAATAAGAAGTTGTCTCTTTTATGCTTCTCTATATGCTAATGATCCTTATTTCTCCATAGTTATATTTGAATTGTCTAATGAAATACATGTTGAATATTCACTTGTAAATGAATTTTTGTTTAAGGGTAACCTCTTTGTATTCCCGATTGTTCCTTGTATAATAAACTTGTTGTAGAAATGCATAATGAGGGACATTTTGGTAAGGATACATTTCTGCTTCATATTTTTGTCACATATGTGTTCGACACATCACTAGATACGTTGATAGGTGTAAAACTTGTCACGTGACTAAAGAAATTGTGTCTAATGTTGGATTATATTTAGCCTTACCAATTTTTGAGAAGCCATGCCAAGACGTTAATATGGATTTTGTATTAGAAGTACCCCAGTCTATGCATGGTTTGGATTTTGTATTTGTGGTAGCCGATGGATATTTTAAAATGACACATTTCATACCTTGTAGAAAAATCAATACCTTGCAGAAAAATCATGAATGCATTGCATATTATAAATTTGTTTTTCAAAGAAATATATAAAACATATGGTATTCTTAAGACCATCACTTTGGATAGGAATTCAAAATTTATTGAATATTTTTGGAGACAAATATGGAAAAGATTGGGCACTTCACTTTAGCATTGTGCACCATCCACAAACCAATGACCAAATAGAAGTTGTTGGCTTGGCTTAGGCATCATGTTACCCAAGGGGTTTGGCGTAGTGAGATGGGGCCTAGGCCGTTTGACGGGCAGTCTAGTTTCAAATCCCATGGGTGTCACCCCTTGCGTAAGCCGAAGCTTGGTGACTCCATGGGGTCAAGGGTTAAGCCCTCAGAGTTTTATGCTGACAGGACAGCAGCCAGCATGGCTAGGTCTATGTGCCTGGGGCGGTTTCGAGTAAAAAAAATGTTACAAATTTGTGCGTGTCTTTCTTAAAACTAGTGTTTGTGATTGCATTCGAAATGTCATTATTAGCTCTTTAGTTCAAGGTTTATTCACTTTATGCCTGACAGGTTTACTCAAAAAACTAAGATTAGATTCAAATCTAAAGATACACTTATCTATGAAAGATCGTAAAATGGCTCGTGCATATATTTTTCGAATTCTGTTATATTGAAAATTGTTAAAATCGTTTTTCACAAGCCCATACACCAAACTCTAGTACTGAATGAATAATTGCATGACTAAGAACAACTCTAGTTCCTATAAAATGTTTCATTTTCAAAAGAATTACTATTAGGTCCTTATTGAAATTCCTTAACGAACCCATGATTTCTTCAAGATACTGGAGCATTAGCTAAGTTCCAAAGGTCTGGATGGGAGCAGCCTTGCCAAAGGTCAAAATATATTCTGCAACTTACAAATATGTTAGCTCGTACATGCTTGGAATTTTGGCTTCTTATCCAAAACCACGTTGAAAGCCTAGCTACTTTTTGGTGCCAAACTTGGTTTTGCACTGAAAACCTGGTTTGGTGGCACTAGCCCAGCCATTTCTCAAACAGCAGTTGGCTGAAAAATATTTTTTATTTATTTGGGCGACACCCATTTCTTGAGTAGTGGCTGGCTGGAAAATGGTTGTCCCTATTTGTTTTCTTTTTTTCTTTTTAGTTTTTGGTGACCAAAAAGCTGAAAACTAAGTTTTTGGTCACCCAAACAGCCTCACAAGGCTGGACTAAGTTTGCCAAAAATGGGATTTGTTCTGTGTTATTCAAACAGAGCCTTGGTGACTAATGAACACAGCAAGGGCTTGAATCATGATAGAGAGAAGTCTAAACTCACCAATCTTGAAAGAACTATCTATGATGCTCCTTGATCTAACCTCATCAAATAGAGAGAAGTCTAAGAAATTCAAATTCACCTTATTAAATGTGAATTTGAGATAGAGTTTGAGTAGAGCATAGTTGCTTAAGCGCAGCTTAATCTTGCTGACCGTCCATCACGCCTGTTGATATACAAGTATGATGGATGGTCAAAAACGGCTCAAAAGCGCCATTAAAGCCTCAGTTTGTGCGTTTTTAATGCTTTTTTTTTGTTCGCTGACGGTCCATCAATGCCCGTGATGGATGGTCAGCGTGGAAGTGCTATTTACAGTCCCTTGGCTTGCATTTTGCCCAAGAAATTGTACTTTATGCTATGGCTTGTCAAAACCGTTTGTTTGAACAAGATCACACTTTCTTGGGATTAATGATCTCCAAAATCTATTTGCGGAGTTCCTTTGTAATGTTTTGATATTTATGCAACATGTGACTTGATCCACTTAACAGTAAAACCAAAAATGTTTGACACAATTGAAAAAAAGCCATAGATTATAGTGCTAACCTTATCCCTTTCTCGCTTACTTTCAGTTAGATCTAACCTCTACTCTTAAGAGGTCATTTTATAGGAGGAGATCCAAAAAAACAAGCTCCCTTCTGCTCAAACCACAAATCTTAAAATTCGGGCTAAAAGTATTCCAACTTTTAGTTTTAAAGCTGCTAAGTGGGTGCAAACAATTTTCATCTCTTGATATTGAAGACATTTATAGCATAAAATAATAAAAATGGTGATTACAAAGCATCCTAAACTAAGCATCATTCCATTTAAGCCCCTTTTCACAACCTTCCTAGTAATATAATGCATTTGCACGTACCTCAAGGAAATATTAATAAGATGTTTAAAACCTAATAATACACATTTCATTATATTTCATCACTGAAAATGCTTCACCAGCTATATTTTCTTATTTACTTTTCCTCCTTTTCTTAAAGGTATTTTTCAATATCCAAGTTGTTTATAGATTGAACACATAATAAATAGAAAGGCACCTTACATCACTTCAACTAATCTTTTGAGATCAAGCAAGCAAAGGTGTATCTTCTAGTTAGAAAAACTGGAAAATATTGCATAAAATGGACATAACATTCTTCATATGAAAAATCTCAACTATGAAAGGTACGTGAAAATCATCTTCATCACAAAAAATTGTTTTGCATGACCTCTTGTTATCAATGCAATATAGTTTCATCCTTAAAATATTTTCTAGACTTTTGCATCCATAGATCTCGACATTTTTTTTGTGTGCTCTCCCATGATATTAGAGTTTTGCCACATAATGCATAATAATCAGAATATGACTGTCCCCCGTAAGGATCTTCATCCCAATCAACACTTGACTACCATACTACGATTTGAATCATTTATTTTTTCAATCGTTCTTATTGTTCCACCAGGCCCCCTTTTTTGCAATCAGCCTTGTATTGTTACCCACGCCCTGCCTGGCCAGTTGGGCTTCTGGCCTTGTAAATATGATGTGAATTTGTGCTTTGTCCCATCTTACTGTAGTGGGTGTTTCATTGCTTGCGTAGTCTTGAGCCGACTTAAAAACGTACCTGTATGCGTTAGTGGGAGCTCGATCGCACTCATTGCAATTTTAATGCGTACAGATCTTCTACAGATGTATAATTTCTTTGTTAATGAACTGATTGTTAATGAACTGATGTGTTTCATTGCTTGCTTGCTTTCTACAGATGTATAATTACAATGTATGGCATGGTGCTTCTAATAAGCCTCTGATAATTAGTATCAGAGCATGTTGGAGAGCTGGAAAAAAAAAAAAGAATGATCGATATTGAAACCCTCGACAGTTTAGATTCAACATGGACTTGTAGATAAATGAAAATCATTGGGAAGCCCACAGGGGCATGAAGGGAAACAAAAGATAAAAGTTATTACGGAGATGATAGAAGGGTCCCATCCCACCAATAGAAAACGCCGAGTCCGTTAGAGGGACTGGTGATAAAAACCGAGTAGTTGGCAAAGTTATTAGAGGATGTTTGAGTGAGTTCTAGTGTCATCCATAAGGGCAAAGAATGATTTTTATTAGAAGTTTAGTAAAGAAGAAGGTCAAGAAATGATGCGGACGGTTGGGACCCACGGCAAACAATATTAGACTGCGCACCATGATTGCTGACCGTAACACAATTGACACAAAGAATGAACCTCCATCAGTGCTTTTCGACCAGTAGGTGGCTTTCTCAGAACTCGGTATCAGGTCGCCCGTTTGCAACTCCGTGACTCGGACGAGTCTAGGTTTTTTATTTATTAAAAAAATATAACAAAATCCTATATTATAAGGAAAAAAACAGGTTCATATTTATAATTCTCTTACCAAAAATTTAAAATATAAACAGGGTCTGATTTAGGTATTAGTGTTTTCAACCTAATCAGATCTAGATTCAGATTGAGAATTGGATTGGATTTGCTAGAACCAAGTCTACAGTTCCAACTAGCTTAAAATTTGACATTCTAGACCTATTTGGGCCAGGATTTGGATGCAAAACTCTATACCAAGTCCTGTTCTGGTTCTTAACCACAACCGACTTTGGCTACTGAATCCATTTAAACGAAATCAGAGATTCGGGTCAAATGATAAGGGAAGGGCTGGGGTGCGTGTGGGGTCCACGAACGACTTTTACCCCTAAACCAGCGGCTTCCTGTTTCCCCCTTTCCCAAATCCCTTCGTCGTCACCCACAAGAGAGAGAGAGAAGTGCACGATTCGTCGTTGTCCTCCTCCATCCGGAGTACTCCAACCAACGTCATCAGAGGTGGAGAGGGGTCATTGATTGCTGGTCGTGGAGAATAATAGGCAGCCTGCAAAGAAACTCGCGAGTCACGTCTAGGCATCGAGAATCTCTTGCCGATGCCGAAGGAGAGACAGGAGGGATCTGTTGGTCAATCCAGTGAAACAAAATGCAGGAAGCGTACCTGAATTTGCCATGGATCACAACTGTGTGTAGGGAATTCAGTGTTCTCCTCAGCGGGTCAACGCCCATAATGAGCCCAGGCCTTAGGTCGACGACCCTTCCACGATATCAGAATGTGGAATTGTTTTGGCAGGATATTTGCTATGAATAACTCATCATCTTCGTAGCCTCCTAACCCCTTTATATAATGGGAGAACAAGGCAGTTACGTGAATGTGGTCTCTCCACATTCACGTAACTCCCACCCACTACCCCATTATGTGGCCACTAATGTGACCCACTAATGGCTGTCAAACCGGGTCACATTGTGGGTTGGACCCTTAACCCATAATATCCAACATTCTCCCACTTGACCCATTGACACCAAAAGTGTACTAAATCGAGGTGTATACCATTATCTCGATTTAATTCTTCATGTGGGTTCACATGCCACCCTTTATCACAAGGATGAATCATATGAGTTATGGATATGAACACTCCTTTATGAAATGTCATATTCCCATGTACTACACTACAATTCACCTTCAGTGCTTAGGCATGTAGAAAATTACCTTTATGAATAGGTTGGTCTCTCACCTATTCTATTTGTCCTTTAATATTGTTATTCTGTTATTCTCTCTAACCCATATAAGAGATTCTTTATGCAAAAACAACAATAACACAAAACCTTAAAGAACCAAAAACATAAATACAAATGTGATCACATAATGTATTGTCATACATCAGAAGGAATAAAAAAAACCCATCCCCTTTACATGTTGGGAATATAATCCCGGTGCTAGCTCTTTAGTAAGGGGATCCACAGTCATTTCCTTCATCTCAATTGTATCAATACATACCAGATGATTCTCAGTCCTTTCTTTAACAACAAAATATTTTAACTCCATGTGTCGACACGATGTTGAGCTATTGTTGTTATTTGAAAAGGACACGGCTGCTTCATTATCACAAAAGATCTTTAGTGGTCTCTCAATAGAGTCCACTATACTAAGACCCATAATGAAGTTTCTTATCCAAATCGCCTGTGACGAAGTCTCATATAGAGCAATAAATTCTGCCTTCATGGTATGAGCAATAGTGGTAGACTGCTTTCCACTTCTCCATGAGACAACACCACCCGCTAGAAGGAAAATGTATCCAGTAGTGGATTTTCTACTGTCAATACACCATTCTAAGTCCGCATTAGAGTATCCAACGACCTCTAGGTGGTCAACTTTCCTGTAGGTCAACTTATAGTCTTTCGTTCCTTATAAATAGCGCATAACCTTCTTCACTACTTTCCAGTGTGCAATATCTGAATTTGACTGATATCTACCAAGCATTCCCACATCAAATGCTATATCAGGTTGAGTGCAGGTCTGCACGTATTGCAAACTCCCAACTGCCAAAGCATATGAGACAACATTCATCTGAGCCTTCGCAATATCATCCTGAGGACAGTCCTTTAAGCTCAATTTATCCCCTTTCACTATAGGTGCCGAACAAAGAGAGCGATTCACCATCCCATATCTTTTAAGAACCTTAAGGATATAGGATTTCTGAGAGAGGCCAAGGACACTCTTAGTTCTATTACGACGGATCTCGATTTCAAGGACATAAGTGGCCTCACCCATGTCTTTCATATCGAAATGAGAGGAAAGAAAATCTTTTGTTTCATGTAATAGACTCAAATCATTAGTTGCAAGAAGAATATCGTTAACATATAAAACCAAAATTATAAACTTACTCCCACTAGTTTTAATATAAATACACTGATCAACAATGTTTTCAGTGAATCCAAAGTTCATTATTACCTGATTGAACTTCTTATACCACTGGCGGGAGGCCTGTTTAAGTCCATAAATTGACTTATTCAATTTGCAAACTAAGTTATTCGAGTCATCTATACTGAAACCAAGAGGTTGTTGTATGTATACCTCCTTATCCAGATCCCCATTCAGGAAGGCAATTTTCACATCCATCTGATGCAGCTCTAAATCAAAATGAGCTACGAGGGTCATGATTATCCTCAATGATTCCTTAGTTGAAACAAGAGAAAAAGTCTCATTATAATCAATGCCCTCTATCTGTGTGAAACCTTTTGCAACATGCCTAGCCTTATACCTCTCCATATGACCTTTAGAGTCAGTTTTGGTTTTATAAACCCATTTACAACGAACAATTCTAACTTCATCAGGTCGAGGTACAAGATCCCACACTTGGTTCTTTGCCATAGAGTCAAGCTCTTCTTTTATAGCATTAATCTAATGTATTGATCTTTCATTTTCAATGGCTTCTGCAAATGTGAAGAGATCTTCATCAATGTCTAAGAAATCATTTGACTCTTGTAAATATACCACATAGTCCGGATGGATAGCAGATTTTCTGATTCTGGTGGACCTCCATACATGTGCTAATGTGCTATATATGGTTCAAAATGAGCCTTTGTATTCTATTGTTGTTGTATATCCTCATCAATAACCGGATCTAGTTGGGATTGATATTCATTGACTGGATTTTCTCTTACATTACTCGAATGAACAATGATAGAGAAAATTAGGTCTTTATCCTTAGCAGGTGTGAAACCTAAATCCTGCATTTCCTCAAAATCAATATTTTGAGACACATCTATCCCAACATAACTATTTTCAAGAAATCTTGCTTTATCTGTTTTCACTATCTGTGGTGTATGAGATGGACAATAAAACCTAAAACCTTTCGATTTTTCTGAATAACCAATAAAGAAACCACTAGTTGTCCTAGGATCAAAAGCTTTTATATGTGGGTTATACAATTTAGCTTCTGCTGGACATCCCCATATGCGCATATATGACAAAGAAGGTTTTCTACCTATCCATAACTCGTAAGGAGTCTTTTGAACAGCCTTCACAGAAACCTTATTCAGAATATACACTGTTGTCCTAAGAGCTTCACCCCACAAGGTCAAAGGGAGGTTTGAGTGATTCAACATCGCTCGAACTATTTCTTTAAGTGTACGGTTTCTCCTTTCAGCTACACCATTCTGGTAAGCAATACCAGACATGGTATACTGAGGTACAATGCCTTCCTCTTTTAGAAACCGCGCTAATGGACCTTTCTTTTGTCCCATCTCAGTGAAACAACCATAATATTTACCACCTCTATGTGACATAGCAACCTTAATAACTTCACCAGTTTGTTTCTCTACTTCTTTCTTGAAGTCCTTAAAAACCTGAAAGACCTCTGATTTTTTAGATAATAAGTAGAGATACATATACCGTGAGTAATTGTCTATAAAGGTGACAAAATATTTTTCACCTGTATAACACGGTGAAAAGGGGTTGCACACATCCGTATGCACTATTTCTAACTTTTCATTGCTGCATTTGGCATCTTTCTTATATGTGTTAGACTGCTTAGCCTTTATGCAGTCAACACATGGCTTTATATTCATAAAATCAAGGGATCTTAGGATTCTCTCTTTCACGAGTCTTTGGACTCTCTTTTTCGAGATATGTCCTAACCTCTGATGCCAAAGCAAATACGATTGATCATCCTTTAGGCCACGTTTATTGTTAATCATTGTGTTTTCAATGGAGTGAGATTTCCGAATTTGAAATTTGGTTCTTAATCAATACAAACCATCACACATATATGCAAAACCTATATTCATTGAATTTTTTATAATAATAAGTTCAGATTTTTCAAATTTAAAAGAAAAACCAAACTTATCAAGTTTTGAAATTGAAATTAGGTTTCGACTATAAAATGGAACATAAAATGTATCGACTAAATCCAATATAAATCCTGACTCCAACATAATTCTGCAGGTCCCAACGCTCTTGACATGCGAACACATCTTATTTCCTGAGAAGATGCTTCTTTCATGCTTCGTTGATTCCCTTTTGTTCAGAAAAGCCTACAAAGAGTTGGCAATGTGCACCGTGGCACCAGAATCAATCCACCAACTATGCAATGGAACATGAATTAGATTGCACTCATGAGAAACGAATGACTTATTACCTTTATTTTTGAGCCACTTCTTGTACTTCAAACAGTCCACCTTCTTATGCCCCTTCTTTTTGCAGAAGAAACACTTTATAGAAAGACCTCCTAACTGGGATTTAGCTTTTGTATGAGAGTTTGAACTCTCCGCAGTGACTCTCTTCTAATTCTTCTTTTTGAATGAGTTTTTGTTTGGCTTCGACCTCTATTTATCCTTATGAGAGGCCATATGTGCAATTGGCACCCTCTCACCCTTTAATCTCTCATCTTCTTCAACACACTTGGCCAAGAGGTCATTAAAAAACCACTCATCATTATGTGTGTTGTAGGAGATTTTAAAGGGTCCATACTCAGTAGGTAACGAGGTTAAGATCAGATGGACTAAGGAGTCAGAGATGGCGAACTTCATGTCATTCAGTTGAGTCACAATATTTTTCATTTCTAAAATATGTTGTCGGATGTGACTGTCACCAACATATCTCATAGACACTAATTTGGACATGAGTGTATTGGCCCTTGCCTTATTAGAATTGACGAACTGAGCCTCAATGGCTCCCAAAAATTCTTTCACTGTCCCACAGTGAGAAATGACACCTCGAATATTCTTAACCACCCGAGATTGCAAAAGCAACAGGCTAAGTCTGTTCGAGCGCTCCCACTTCTCAGAGGCAACCTTCTGATCGACTGTACTCTGCTCTGTAAGAGCGGGATGTTCATCAATTCTAAGGGCCAGATCTAAATCCATATAGCCCAAAGTGAATAATACGATTTCTTTCCAATCAGAAAAATTTGATCCGTCTAAAATGGAGATATTACTAGAACCGTCGATAAGGAAAGAACCTGATAAAACAAGGAACAAAAACGAAAAGACAATACTATTATTGCTCAGACGAAACTCGTGATGAAAAGGTAAAATTGAGACCTTTTATTTTCACCTTTTCCGAGACAAGCATAGTTGAGCCATTATCGTTTCACTTTGGTGAAAACGACAATACTCATAGTTGCTCTGTCTCTTTAATTCTCAAGGAATTGACATCCGTTGGTGAAACTAGTAGATCATGTAACTAGAGGCAATTCAGCACTGTACCTTTGGGTACGAACATGCTCCATGGGCTGAAATACACATCTACTATCACACCCTATGTAAATTTGGAACACAACGGCCTACCTTTGGGTAGAATCGATGTTTTATAAATTCACACACAATCATAATAATGAATCTTAATACGATCCAAAGAATTCTTAATTAACACCACTCAGATCACTTTGGTGATTACATGAATCGGTCAATCAAGATCTTTTACAGAAATTCTATTCGTATTATGGAGCACGCTTATGCACACATTTTAATGCATGTATATTCATGACATAATATAAGTTCATGCTTTAACTAATATACATAAACTAATTGTCATGAATTTAGTTACAATTCATGCTCAAAACCATCATACACAACTTAACCAACTCAAAATACATGAATTAACATGCATAAGTCATGCATTATACACATTATAAAGCATGAAAAATAACAAAAGCATGCTCATATGGGTAAAACCCAAGGTCCTCAAGTAGGAATCGGTCTGAAAACACCATGAACCGGTCTGAAACCACTCCGAACTGGTCATCAAAGGGTCCGAACCGGTTCTAAACCTTATGAACTGATACTAAATATGAACAAAAGTTCATAAAACTGTATAACTGTATGCCAAAATCCCTGTATCTTCATAGATCCATGAGAACAGGGTCTTAGCATCTCGAAACCGGTGAAAAACTGGACGGAACCGGTCAAAATGACTCTGAACCGGTCCCGAAAAGGGTCGAATCAGGTTCCTGATCCGGTTCAGTCCAAATAATGTTCGGATCCTGCTTAACATGGATCCGACCCGATTTAAATGGGATTCGGGTCTGACCCGACCCATACTTGATACGGGTCGGACCCAGTCTAAACAGGATCTAGGTTAGACCCGGTCCGAAATGGACCCGGGTTAGACCCGGTCCGAAACGGTCCCGGATCGGACCCGACTCATAATGGACCCGGTCCTAAATAGACCTGGGCCAAACCCGATCCGAGATGGACCCGAATCTTTCCAGATCAGACCCAGACCCGAAACTTTATGGGTTCGGGTCCGATCCAAGAATAAACGGCAGACCCGATCCACCAAAAATGGGTTTGGATCGGGCCTGTCATCGGGTCATCTCGTTGGACCCAATCCGGTACCCCTGTTAAAATGAAACTGAAACCCGAGGGTTTCTGTTTGCATTTTCAGAGAAACCGAAAGGGTTTCTACCCTTTTCGGCTCCACGACAACCCACGTCGCCAAACAGCGATCGACACCGCCTGTTGGCGACTTGCGTCACCCCACCGACGACTGACGTCGCCCCACAGTGATCGTTCGATCTGGCGATAGCCTCAACACCGGCTAATCTAGATGGCAACGACAGCCATTTCTGGATGCCCTAATATCCCCCGGCGACCCACGTCGCCCACCCATCAGCGATCGACGTCGCCCCACGGCGACGTGCAATTGCCAGCACTGGCTGGAATCACCTGCAGAAGCCCTGGCGACGGTGACTCGATTGGCAGCCCAATGGATGAAGGAGCAAGGCAGAGGAAAAAGGGGTTTTCAAACCCCAGACGTCGACCATCCGACGTTCTCAACCCCATCAACATCTTCGTTGAGCTTAGCATAGGCCGACCACCCTGCAACCCGACGATGCAGGGGATCTCAGGTGACGACTTAGGTGATCAAGGGACTTCGCTGGCACGACAACCCAATGACCGCTCCTTTCGGCATATCGCTCCACGGTGATCATCCTGTAAACACACCAAATTTTTACCTTCATCCAGTGTTTGTCCATTTCATAAGTCATCACAGATCATTGCATGTCATTGCACGCATTCTGCATAGCATTATATGACATTGCATCTCATTTTCGAGATCCAGCACTCCTATTTCAAAACATTCAATCCAGATTTGAATTTTAAAGCTTTATTTCAAAATCAATTTCAAAACCTGGGTTTTTATTCAATACTCTGTCATTTTCCAACCCCAGGACTTTGTATTTCGAAATATTTTCTCAGAAAACAATATGGATTCCTTTCAAATTCAAACTTTAATCGATTTCAATTCACAGATGAGACCCATTTAGATGGTGTCGCTTCTGAATGCCTCTATTAATAAAATTTCTCAAATTTTTGAAAGTTTCAGTCCGATCAGGACTCTGTCTCAGAGTCCTAATCCGGTCAGAAGTCTGGTTTTTAAGTCTGTTTTACTTCCATTCTCAATCTTTTTCGTTTGTTTTCGAAATTTAGGTCATTTCACAGAGTCCAGTTAGTTCAGGACTCTATTTTAGAGTTCGGTCGAGTTGGGAGTCTAACCCTGACTGTGTTTTCTGACTTATTTCATCATTTCTTGATAAAATCTTTTGAAAATTCTTTCATTTGGCTTTTAAAATCTAAAATCTCAGAGTCCTAAGAGTTCAGGACTCTAACTCGGAGTTCCAGTTCGCTTGAGACCCTATTTTCAAAGATCTTGAATTTCAAATACTGATTTTAACCCCTTTTCAAAGCCATTTTCAGTGTTTATTTCAAAAATGTTCAAAATTCGATGTGGGCCCACTCAGTTGACACCATATCCAGAGGAATTCTAACTCAGTTAGGATCTTATGCCATTTCAAAAATCCTAATTTTAAGTTTACTTTTGAAAATCTTTTGAAAACTCCTTCAATTTCAAGTTTTAAAATCGCTTTTTGAAAAACTCAAGTAGGGCCCACTCGGGGTGGCACCATATTCGAGTAAGTCAGGGCTAGACTAGGATTAGTTGATGTCTTGGTTAGTGTTAGAGGTTTAGAAGAGTCAAAACCATTTTGAAAAACTCATTTTTGAAAGTTAGTTTTTAAAACTAGTGTTTTTAAAGGTTTTTAAAAGTGTTTTAAAAACCCAATGTGAGAGAATGCCAAGTGGCACCACATTTGGGGGATTTTTAGGTTTAGCTAGGGGTTAATTAGGAACTATTTAGGATAATTTAGACTAAGGTCATATAGGTAACTCCACCCAAAAATCGCCCCCCCCCTTTAGAGTCCAAAATTTTCAAAATTGTCAATTTTTAAACCTAATTTTTTTATTATAAATAGAGGCATAAGGGGGGTCGATTTTCCCATCTCTCTCTTATTGGATTCTTGGAGCTTCTCTCTCCTCTCCAGCCCTTCCTCCATTGCTGCAACTCCAAGGTATGAACTTCTTCACTTTTCTTATTTTATTTAATGCTTTTTAATGCTTTAAACCTAGATTTAGGCTTGGACACCCCTCCTTATGGAAGATCAACCATGGTTTCACCTCAAGAACCATCAAGAACCAGCAAGAACAATCCAAGAAGGTGATTTAACCCTGTTTTGGATAATTTACAGAGATTTTAATCCATTAGAATTGATTTTAACATGATTCTTTGCATTATTAACCAATAAAATATATGATTTACCCTTTTTAATGGGTTAAATCTATGTTTTAAAGGTGATATCAAATTCCAGCCATTGATTCCCTATTTTTATTTTATTTTCATGGTTTATTTATGTTTGTTTTACGTTCTATAGCATAGAAATAAGTTTTATTTACTGTTTTATGGTTTATTTTATTTATTTACATTAGTTAATGCATGGTTTTTCAAGTTTCTTAAATTTCTGTGTGTTCTAGGTTTAGAACAGTAAAGATGATGTTATTTCGGATTGAAGCACTCATTGTTTATTTTTGATTTTTTTATATGTGGTGCATGCATGAGTTATTGAGTTACTGTAGAAAAATCAGAGATTTTGGATCTCGGAAACCCTGTCAAAAAAATCAGACATCAAATCGGGTTTTTAAAGCTTTAAAATCATGGTTAAAATCAAGAAGGTAACTTGCTGTTATGATATTTCTCTCATCTTATATCCGATTTTAGATCTGTAAAGTGCTATGAATTCACATTGAGTAGATATGTCTGCTGTGAAATTTTCGGATTTTTTTATCACTGTTTAGTATTTTTCCCTTTTTAGAGAATCTGTTTTTAAATTTAAAACTCGTTAGGGTTTATCAAAACCCTAATCAGACTTGTGTTAGTCATAAATCCCAAACCACAGATCCGATTTTATATCTTTAAAAAGTGAGTATTGTTATTTTTCTATCTACTATTCACCATTAAAATTTCAGAGATTTTTGTTTAGAATTGATATTTATGTATGTATTTTCAATCTGGAATAACTGTTTTAATCCCTGTTAAGAGTGATATATTTTAGCTCAGATTGCCGGAAGGGTTTCTCCCTAACCGGAGATGATTTTTCCGATCTGTAAATTGGGAAATCTCTGTTTTTCTTTTTAGTTAGTCTCTGTAAAATTTAATAAATTTCCATGGAGATTTGACCCCTGGTTCAGGTCTTGGACTGAGACTGGTTGGTGAATTAGGTCAAAAATAGCATATTTTTAGGGTTTAATGCAATTTTCGGATTAATTTAATGTCAAAAAATTATTTTTATAATTTCAATTCGATATTAGGGTTATAACAAGTGCAGGTACCATTTTTTATGGATTTTGGAATCCATTTGATGGCTGAATTGAGCAAATTGCAAAACCGGGTTCCTGAAAGATCCAAAAACACTGCAAAAATCACAAAATTTGTGATATTATTGGATTTTCGTGCATAAGCATATGGTTTTAGGGTTTTATCATGTTCATAACCATATTAGGATGCTTTAGGTTTAATTTTGTAGTCATTTGATTTCATTTAGTGCATAAAACCTAAATTTTTACCAAAATCTCTTTCTAAAAACCCTGATTTCAAGGCCATAGTCTTGCTATCAGGGGCAATTTGGTCATTTGACCTAAATTTCGAAATCCCTAACCCTAATTTCATATTTGTAATCATGTCATAGTATATTTGGTTTGAGTTTATTCCATTCAAATTTCAAAACTTGCATTTTATCAAAATATCTTTCTAAAAACCCTAATTTCAAGGCCATAGTCTTGTTATTAGGGGTATTTTGGTCATTTGGACCCCAATTTCGAAATTTCATATTTTATCTTCCTTATTTATTCAATTTTATTTCATACTTTATCATTTTGATTTAAGGGAATCATGGCAAAAAGGCTTATATCTAGCAAAATCCAACAATTTCCTGATATTGTTGGATAAATCTAGAAAAGCCAACATATTTTCATTAACCAAGTTTTCTAGTTTTGCAGGTACATTGAAGACTTTATTTTCCATGTATTTAAATTTCAATAGTGATGTAATTTGTAAGTAAACTTTGGAATAAGAATTTACATTTCCTGCTTTGCTTAGGTTGCATTGCATATAACTTATTTTTATAATTTTAATGTGTGATGGATGATGATTCATGCATATTTTTACAAATTCACCATGGTCTACACGAATGGCACATGCACTAGCTTCTATGAAGTTTATAAACTTGGTGGAATTTGTATTTATGGCCATAGTCAGAATACGAATGATACTCAGATTTATAATCTTCACATTAGCCACATTCAGCCTACACTCTTAGGCTAACTTCAAAATGCACTGCATTTCTCAAAAATACAAAAAGTATTTCTCAATTCCTTAAATCCATATTCATTCATTTCATGCATTTGCCAATTCCAATCTCAATTCAAAGAAGTTCATTTTCTCAAAATCTCCTAAGTCTTATAGCAAAATCGATTTTCCCAAAGACATTGAATTTCAAAGGATATTTCAAGTATTTCTCAAGTTCCAAATTCAAATTTTCTAAGTTAGAATTTCAATTTCCAAGTTTGAATTCAGAGAAACCAAGTCTCTCAGAATCGATTTTCACCAAATGTCAAGGATTCCTCAAAATCGATTTTTATTTCTCTCAGAAGTATATTTCAAATCCCAATTCACGATTTTCCATGTGATACCTATTCTAAATATTTCAATCATTCAAAGCAAACATCATGGTTTCAAAATGTGCATTTTCTGAAAATTCATAGCACATGCCTGATTCTATGTGCATTTAGAAATTAGAATATGATTTAGACAAGTTGAATAAAGTAGAGCATAAGATTGATCCTTGGTTCAATTACCCCTGTTAAAGGTGGCAGGAACGGTTGAATCTCGTACCGACAGGCGAGTCCCATTCTACGGAATTTTCCCGCATTTTAAAAACGGAGGCGAGTTATTTTCAAAAATCTTTTTCAAAGGTCAGTTTGATTTGCAAAAGTAAAATTTTGCGATGATAACACATCCCGATTTCCCGACGATGGCAGTTGGCTCTACAGCCCATGGTCGAACAAAAAACAGTGAAGGGGGGTTTTTAATCCCCGGATTCGATGCGTCGCCTGACGGACATCGACAATTAGGCAAACCTCCCCCCCCCGGCGCGTCTTCGGCGATGCTTCAGGTGTAAAACTGGGATACCTTATGTCGTTGGCGATGATAGACCCGATTCAGCCAGACCGCCATAGGTAAAACTCGATCTGTGTTTTTTTTTTTAATAAGGGCCGCCTGAGCCGACCGCTGTCGGGAATGGTTGTCGCCCCATGACAATAGTATGCCAGAAACACTGTCTGATGATGACAGTTTGTCGGGAATTCATTGACAGTCGCCCTCACAGTGACTATCGTTGTCAACCGGCGAGTTAAGTCGCCCTAGGGAGACAATGGCCACAAAACGCCGGAAAGCCCTACATGACCACGCGCAGCTAAATGCGTGGTGTGGGCCCATAACCCAATGTTGGCCAATCTAGTGAAACAAAATGCAGAAAGCATACCTGAATTCGCCATGGATCGCAATTGTGTATAGGGAATTCAACGTTCTCCTCGGTCGGTCGACGCCCACAATGAGCCCAGGCCTTAGGTCGACGGTGAGCAGGACCCTTCCACGATATTAGAATATGGAATTGTTTTGGCAAGATATTTGCTATGAATAACTCGTCATCTTCGTAGCCTCCTAACCCCTTTATATAATGGGAAAATAAGGCAGTTACGTGAATGTGGTCTCTCCACATTCATGTAACTCCCACCCACTACCCCATTATGTGGCCACTAATGTGACCCACTAATGGTTGTCAAACCAGGTTACATTGTGGGTTGGACCCTTAACCCATAATGTCCAACAGGGTCGTGACGTCTCGTGATTCCCGGCGCCCGAGCGTGATTCGTGATGCCGGAGTAGAGAGAGAGAGAGAGAGAGAGAGAGAGAGAGAGAGAGAGAGAGAGAGAGATGGATGACCACAGGTTGCAGGCAGCTGCCGCTGAATCTCTCGTCGATGCTGGAATCACAGGGGTCATGCTTGTGCCATCGTGAATCGCGAGAGCTGAGCGGAGAGGGACAGAAATCGAGTCGAAACTCGAAGGAGGGCTTATTAGCTGCTTAGGGTTTCGTTTAAAAAAAAACACTCAAAAGATATTAGTGACTCGACCGAGTCACTTGTGGCTCGTGACTCGGACGAGTCACCCAATTTTTTTAAGTATGAATTAGGTAAGTTTTGTTTTACAGTGAGACATACATGTTTTTTGACTCATATGTGCCAATTCAATTTGATTTGATCGAGTCTTAAGTCAACTAGGAGAGAACCATGGCAGCTGCTGGTTAGCACAAACTTTTGTTTAGTTAAATAACTCATATTTAAAACTATTATAAAGAAAGGGGGTTTAAATTAGAAAAAAAGAAAGGTAAGATGCGGTAGTTCTTCACATCTACCTAATCTCAACTAACATCAAACAATATTTAACAAAAGTCAACAAGTCAAAAGGAAAACTAAGTTAACTTATTTAAACAATATTAAAATTCTACCTACCTTCCTCTACTTGAAAAATACCAAAAGAGAAAGACGTTGAAAGTAGGATTTAAAGCTGATCGCCCAAGCCTTTTATCCTAATTGGTTCTAACATTAGTTTTGGATCCAACTAAGCTTGGATTTTAAAACTGAAGATAAAAATAAAATTATATAATAAATAAAAAAAATATAGAAATTTTAAAAATAAATTTTAATAATTCCTAAACATAATCACACTCGATCTTCAAAAAGTTCTGACCTTGGCATGAGAATTGAGGCAATGAAACTTGTTGTGTCATACTTTTGTGGTTTGATTCTCTTTGTCCTCAAAGTGAGCAAACAAGGTGGCACCTCAAGGGTAGAATGCACATTGCATGGGCAAATTCGATTTTATCTCTAGTCCATGGTGTAAATTAACTCAGTGGCCTACGCTCTGATACTAACTGATGCAGACGGGTGAGTCCACGACAGACAACTTTAGAGCACATAACATGCTTGTTGGTCATAATACGATCGACATAAAAAATGAACCTCCATTAGTGTTTTCAACCAATTGGTGCAACAACCACTTGGTAGCACACAGTTAGGATGGGGGAACCGGCCAAGAGTTTCACACTTGTTAGCTCCAGCATCGGTCGACCAAAGAACGCACAAACGAGTATCATACAATTATGAAGTCAATCCAACTGGGTTCAGCCTGCAGTTTGTTGTCTCTCACTCACTCACGTTCTCTTTTAGTGTGTCACAAAGAACATGCACAAGAATAAATTTAAAAAATAACTTGTGTTTCATTAAACAACTCATATTTAAAATTATTCTAAAGGAAGGGGTTTTAACTTAAAAAAAAAAGAGAAGGGTAAGACGTTGGTAGCTCTCAACGTCTACCTAATCTCAACTAACATATTAAAAGAATAACTAATATGTAATAATATTAAATAAAAGTCAATAAGTCAAAAAATAAACTAAGCTAACCTATTTAAATAATATTAAAATCATGTTTACCTCTACTTGAAAAGGAATAAAGGAAAAGACGTTGATAGGTGAAATTTAAAGCACACCACCCAATCCTTTAAACTTAGTTGGATTCAACATTAGTTGGGTTCAAAATCACCTATTCTAGATCTAACTAAGTCTAACTAAGCTTGAATTTTGAAACTAAAAATAAAAATAAAAATATATAATAAATAAAAAATTCAAAAAAATCTAATAAATCCTAAACATAATTAGACTCAATCTTCAAAAAGCTCTGGCATTGGCAAGCGAATTGAGGCAGCGAAACTCGCTGCATCAAGGAATTGAGGGCCATAATCCCAGGGTTGATGAACAAGTTTGGTACTCAAGAGACCGATTTGCGTGAACTTTGAGAGAGATAAAGAGTCTTAGAAAGATCATTAAGGAATGGAATTAGCGGTATTGGTACATTTTGAAAATATTGGGAATGGAGGGAATGCTTTGATAGTTCGACGTGAAAAACCTAAGTTGAAATGGTAGAACCAACAAAGTTCAAAGGAGAGAGAGAAGCATTATGGAACAGTTTTTGACCAAGCTGAGATCAATGATAATGTAGAACGAATATGCACTGCGACCAGGTTTCTGATCAACGATGTTTTGGTATGCTGGAGAACATAGTATAAGAACATGAAAAGATGAAGGTTGATGATGGACTCGTGGTATGACTTTAAGAGGTAAATGAGAGAATATTTTCTCTCATAGAATGTCAAGGAAATAGCTCATGACAAGTTAACAACTTTAAAGCATACAAAGACTATTCAAGAATAAGTCATAGCCTACTCATCTTTGATGCTCGATATTAAAGACATGGCCGAGAGAGACCATATATACTTCAAAAAGGGATTGAAGTTTTGGGCCCAACAAGAGTTAACTAGGTTGAAGTAAACTAGTTTTGCCAATGCTTTAGTCATGTCACACAGGGGATCTCAGACAAGTCCATTATGCTGGGATGATCAAGGCAATACTGTAATACCTGCAATTTTTTGAAGAATTTTCGTATTTTCTTTACTAAATAATAAATAAAAAAAATTGTATGGAGCTAGGCACTAAGAGATAGGATATATAGGATTTTGAAAATTTTTCTAAGGATAAGAAAACATCCCTACACGCCCAAGGGTTTCATCGACCCTCTGGAATTCCATTTCTTCATAAATGATTTATGAAAAATATGAATTATCCTTATGAATAATACATAAAATAAATGTATTAAATACAGAGAATTTTGAATTTCAATAAATGGAATCTCTTTACATTTAAGCCTAATTCAAATTTTATTTAGTTTCATTTTATGTAATTTTACATTTGAATTTTTATAGGATTTTATTTGAATTTAATTTGAATTAATTAAAAAATTCATTTAGTGGAATGAAACTCAAGAATTAATTAAATTTTATAATTAGTTAGGAGTTCATAGGTGGGTCATTCCATCCTATGCGGCACTCTAATATAAAGTTTTAAAAACATAAAAATTAATAAAAACTTTTAAATCAAGTTTTAATTAAAACTTACCTAATTCCAAGGCAAGTTTTGAAAAGTCAGAACTTGCCTTATTTTGAATTAAGGCTCTCTTAGAGAGGGGCGTCCCCTCCTAGATGATTCTAGGAGGGGGAGTGGCTGGATCAAGGTGAGAAAAGAAGAAAGAATGGGAAAAGGAAAGAAAGAAAAGAAAAAAAAAAACTAGCCAACTTGCTTGCCAAGCAAGCAAGTTGGACTTTTGTTTTGTAAAGGGGTCAACCCCATGGGGGTCGACCAACCCTTGTGGCTATGTATATATATATATATATACATATTATAAACCCAAAATTGAACAAAGATTTAAAAAAAATGAAAAGAAAAAAAAAGAGAATAAAGGAAAGTGGAAAGGTGAAGAGAAATGAAAAGGGGAGCCTAACTAGGATCAAGGGCTGAGATTTTCTCACCCTTAACCACCCCTAATTACTATAAGAATAGAGAAGGGGCTCATGCACCCCCTATTTATTCCCCTTAAGTTTTTTTTTTAGCCTTTTCCCCTTCTTCCAAGTTCCTCTCCTCTTCTCTCTTTTTCCCATACGAAAGCCTTAGTGTTTTCACCCTTGGCTCAACAAGACAGACACCCACATTCATGTAAAGAGTGAAAAGAGGTCATGGGTGAGGACGTTGCTGGTGTTGGATGGCCAGTTCGTGCTAGAAGACTGACTTACACATGTAGGAACCGATTTTAGCCAAAAAGGTAGGGGTTCTATGCTATACACATAAATCAAAATTCGTGGGCACGAATTCCTTCAATTTTTCATAAGGATAGACCCTAAATCATACCTCCCACACGTGGGATTAGCTGAGGGTTGTCGAAGTATGTGATAGAAAGGGGTTTTTGAAAGAAAACCCCTCTAAAAATTGATTTCTCTAAAAATCGATTTCTTAGAAATAAAATCCATAAAATTTTTAAAATACACATGTTACTCAATGGGTTTTCTAAAAATTTTTGTTAGAATTGATAGATCATGTTCATATGAATGTACTGTAGAAATTAGAATGATTTTCATGGTTGTCTTCATAGGAAAATATGTGTTTTATGTTATCCAGTTTCTTAGAATTTTTTTTTGTAATTTTAGCAAAAAATACATTATATCAGATTTTTTCACGCAAATTTTAATTAGATATTGTAGTGTATGTGCATGTGAATACTCTTGAATTTTTATAACGGCCCGACAGATTTCAAGCCATAAATACCAGGATTTTTTTCATATAATATTAATTTTATATTTTTTTCTAAAATGTAATAATGCGATGGTTGAAATTCCACTAGAGGGGGGGTGAATAGTGAAATATGATAATGATCGATAAAATAAAATAATTAAGCAGTAAGGCACAACACATAAAACACAGAAGTTATACTGGTTCGGTCAATATCCAGACCTACATCCAGTCCCCAAGCAAACCACTTGAGAATTCCACTATAACATCCGAGTCACCGGATAAATAGTACAACACCCTCTTCCCAAGAGGTCTTATTCTCTCAACAGAGAAGGGGCACACCCTCTTCCCAAGAGGTCTTCTTCTCTCAACAGAGAAGGGCAACACCCTCTTTCACAGAGGTCTACTTCTTTAAACAAAGAAGGAATACAGTGAATAACAGAGTTACAATACTTCCTATAGAACCTTCAGAATGATATGAATGCACGAATGAAGGATTCTAAGAATGTTCTGTTTGTCACTCAGAGGATACTCTTTGTCAAAGAGCTGGACTTGACTTTTTCTCTTTTCTTTCTTTTTCTTTTTCTCTTTCTTTTTCAAGGCTCTCTTTTCAAATCACGAATAGAAATTTTTCTCTTTGTAAGCTCACACGTCTATTTCATTCCATTGTTTGAATAGTTTATTTGTGTGTGTTTATATAGCTTATAAAAAGTAGTCGTTACATTTTGGAATTGTAACTTTTTGAAATGTGAAATGTTAGGTCATTTCAAAAACATCTTTTAGAGAAGTTCGAGAATGCCTTTTTCCATAAAGGTGAAATAGAGGGTACACTAGTCGTTGTAATATTTTAGGTAATACATATTTTATGTAAAAAGTCTATTTCTTACAATAGTACATTGAACGTTGGGTTGTAGTTTTGTCTTTATTCTAATTAATGATTTGAGGTACATTAGTACTTCTTTACTTTAAATGAGTGTAAGTACTATGAGCGCTTTGAGATATTTATTTGTACATAGTCATGTCAAGTGTTTTCTTTATATTGTGTATTTCAAAGTCTCCAGAGAGAATGAGAACCAAAAAGAAGGTCGACATTCTTTGAGAAGGATATTTAACAAGGATTTGTTACAGAAGGCATTTAATGCTTTGTAGAGAGAATGATGACTTCAAGTAAGTCGACATTCTATGGTTATGAAAAAAGGTAACTAGAGTCCTTTTAAAAACATATTTTATTTGTTTTTCTTATGTGTAGCCGATTTATGTTTTTGTCTTCTTCTTGTATTAAGAAACATTTCATTAAAGAAGATAACTGAAGTCTTTTCAAAAACATATTTTATTTGTTTTTCTTATGTAGTCGATTTTATGTTTTTGTCTTCTTCTTATAAAAATATTTCTTTAAAGAGGGAAATTAGAGTCTTTTCAAAAACATATTTTATTTGTTTTCTCCATGTAGTCGATGTTATGTTTTTGTCTTTTTCCTACATTCCTTTTTTCATGTTGTCTTGTATATAGTGTAAGGTACAATGACAAAATGTCTTTTTCATAAAAGGTTGTAAGAAGGTACAATTATTATATGACAAAATATCTTTTTCATAAAAGGTTGTAAGAAGGTACACTTATTGGTTTTCAAAAAAGGAGCTTTTTGAAACTATCGCATACTTTTATGATATAGTTTTTATGAATGAGTATGTAATATGCAATATGCAAGTTCCTGAAGGTTCTGTTACATATGACTCTAAAGAAGAAAAAAATCTTCATCTTGAGGTAGCCGATTTCTTCATTTGAACTTTAGGAAAGCATGGCTCATCAAGTTTTTTCTTCAAGGAGTATGATTGCACCATAGTTGTACTTGAATAGGAAGTCTCCATCCTTATTGGGTGAGATATCCTTGCATCAAATACTCGTTAGATTTAAGGCAAAACATATTCAGTCATAATATAACATTATTTCAAGAGAACATATTATCATATCATATAAAATCAAATGAGACAGTGTATCATATTATGTGACATCAAAACCGAGTTTCTCAACATTCTCCCCCTTTTTGATGATGACAAAATATGCTCCCCCTGTCAAAAAGACATTATGCATAGAAATAATAATATGATAAAAAAGTGAAATAATGTTTAAAGAGAGAATATTTCTCCAATAATGGAGACATGTTTTCTCCCCCTTTGTCATGGACAAAAAGGAGGGATTAGAGTAAAAAAATATTACAGACCGAAAGTATTTAAAAGTTATTACAGACCAAATAAAAAATGAGTCTATCTCGAAAGTGGAGAAGGTGAAGGTGTCCGGTTGGCACGATTCCACTTGCGAGTCTGCTGCAACAGGGCTTGATTACGAAGGATTCGATCCTGAGTTTGCTCGATATCCATCATAGCAGAAAAGTAATTGAAGGAGGACATTGGATCTGCTTCATCAGAGTCAGGCATGTGCAGGGACCTTAGATTGAAGGTGGTACCATCGAGAACGTGAGAGGGACAGAGGATGACTTCGTTGTGAAGTGGTACGTGGAAGTATTTGAGAATGGGAGTTATAAAACACCCAAAAAGAAGAGGCTCAAATTTCTGATAACGAATAAAGAGGTCGAAAATAATGGATGACCAATTTATCGGAAGAGAAGAAAGGATTGCATAGATAAGAAGAGAGATTTTTCGAGGAACTAATCCTTGGCGGGGATGCTTGGGATAGATGTTGTGGAGAAGAATCTGGGCAAGTAGCTGAGCATGAGGTTGGAGATTCCTCATGTGCCACGGAAGTTGGTAGCAGTTGGTGTAGAGAAGTATTTTTCGAAGTACCGATCGGTCGATTGGTACTATGGTGTTAAGGTCGGTACCGGTGGAAGGTAAGTTTAGAATTCTACCTAGGTCGGAAGCATCGAAGATCATCAGCTGTCCTCGGACTTTGCTGGTGATTGAGGTTTGTTCATGATCAGAATTGAAGTTGGTGTAAAATAGTCGGACTAGTTCGGGATAATAGGCAGCTGGAGATGAAGATCCTATGAGAGGTTTGAGTTCAGGGAGATAGGTGTCTAAGTCGAAGAACATGAAGTCGTCAAAGTTGATCAATTTTCCTTCATGAATGGGGCGAGAGTAGAGTGAGTTGTAGGTGTGAAACAAATCAGGATACCTTAGATCGGCGGAGGTGATCACATTGGTGGAGGAGGAAGCCATTATCGAATGCCTTGAAAATAAATCACTAGGAGAGAAAGGAGCTAGAACCGAGAAAAAGTTTGTATAAGGATAGAAAAGTTCGAATGGAATGGTAAGAGATGAACCAATTGATTAAATAGAAGGAAGAAAATAATTGTTGATATGAAATGAATGACATTGGAAGTGAGTAATTTTTAGATTTTAGTCAAATAAGGAAATCCGTGAGGAGTAAGTTAAGAGACTTGTGAATGACAAATCAAATCAATGTTTGAGGATAGTGTATTATATTAGATTGAGGAGGACATAGTATGAAAATATATAGATTTTACTATGGGTGAGTTTATCGACTAGTGAGAGAAAACATTAATAGAGTATGGGGTGTCATGTTGAATAAAAAAAAATGATTGATCTTGAAAATAATGGCCTAATAAAACAAACAACTTGTTACTCTATGTGGAGGGATTCTAAATTCGTGAATGGAGATAAAAAGATGATGCGGATATCTAGAGATGAGAGAAAGATGATGAAGGACAACATTTACTTGATTTAGATATGACATAAAGTAGAGTTAGAATAAAGGTTTGCTTGGAGACAAGACTTTAAAGGTTCTCGATTTTAGAGGGATATACAATAAGAGAGAGGCAAGGTCACGGATGGAAAGAAAGGTCATAGGGTGATCATGTGATGTGTACTTTGAAAGATATGACATTTTAAAGAAAAGAGTGCCTTAAAAAATGTTTCATGATTAATGTTTGTAATTTTTTAAGAGTATACATGGATATGAGAAAGACATATTTTGACTTAGACTAGTGGTAAGAGATGATGAGACAAAAAGGAGAAAGAGTTAAAAAATATATAAGAATTGAAATAAGAATAGACATGGAGGAGTCGGATTCAAAAATAAAAAAATGTATTCGAGAGATGAAATGAGGGGACAAAAAATATTTATGAATGAAGAGTGAGAGAAGTGAGATGACATATATGGATTTTTGTGAAGGATAAAGAAGTAAAAAAAAGTTGATGAAAGACATAAAGTTATGATTGATATGATTTATTTAAAGAAACTCGACAAGGTTAAGTTTTAAACAAGAGTAGAAAAAAACGGAGGCTTAATTTGTATACAAGAGAGATGATAATAGATAGTTTGTTGGGCTATGATATAATAGATGATATAGTAAAAAAATTTACGTGTGAATATAGAAACTAGATCTTTTAAAGAGATCAACTAGTCATTCGATTTTAACTAATGAAGAGTATGAGTTCTCATAAACTAAGTAGAGAGGTGAAACAATTTATCGTAAGACAAGTTTTCATAAAGGACAAAAAATATTAAAGGAGTTGAGTGATGTGAACATTATTAGGATAGCTTTTAATATAATTAGTTTTTATGGATATGAGAGAAAGGAGATAGAACAAGGAGTTATAATGGATGTGTACTTGAAAGATGACAAGTTGAATGACATAAAGAATGTGTCTTATAAGAATACGTGAATATGGAAACTTAGTTTGACTAACTAAAATCGATAAGAAGGAAAGCAATTTAAAGTAAGATTTAAACAAAACTTATAAGAAGTATTATATTAAGTGTAATTAATTTATAAGTCGCTTAGTTTGCATATTCCTAGTTCTCTTCTAATTCGTGTGAAGTCTTCATGTTTTAATGGTTTAGTGAATATGTCTGCTAACTGTTGATTAGTGGGTATGAATTCTAGTTTAATTATGTTGTTTAAGACTTGTTCTCTTAAGAAGTGGTGTCTTATTTGAATGTGCTTAGTTCATGAGTGTAAAATAGGATTCTTAGATAGATTTATAGCACTCGTATTATCACAGAAAATAGTTGTATTTTCAAAATTTAAACCAAAATCTTTTAAAGTTTGTTTCATCTAGATAACTTGAGTACAAGCCAGGCTAGCAGCAATGTATTCAGCTTCAGTAGTTGATAATGATACACAGTTCTGTTTCTTACTGAACCATGATACTAGTGAGTGCCCTAGCATGTGACATGTTCCACTTGTGCTTTTTCTGTCAGATTTACTTCCAGCAAAGTCAGCATCGCTGTATGAGATTAGATCAAATGTAGAGGATTTTGAATAGAATAATCCAAAATCAACTGTGTCTTTTAAATATCTCATTATTCTTTTTACAGCTTTAAGATGTGATTCTTTTGGATTTGACTGAAATCTAGCACACAAGCAAACACTAAACATTATATCTGGACGGCTAGCAGTTAAATAAAGAAGTGATCCTATCATACCTCAGTATACCTTTGTATCAACAGTCTTACCATCTTCATCTTTGTCCAACACAGTAGTAGTGCTCATAGGAGTGGATTTTGAAGCAGTTGAGTTCATGTTGAACCTCTTCAAAAGTTCATGAGCATACTTAGATTGATTGATGAAAACTCCATCCTTGGTTTGCTTAATATGCAGTCCAAGAAAGTAGGTGAGTTCTCCCATCATACTCATTTTGAATTCCTTCTGCATGGACTTAGAAAAATCTCCACAGAGAGTGCTGTTAGAAGATCCAAAGATGATGTCGTCGACATAAATTTGAACAATTAGGGTATGATTATTCACTACTTTGACAAATAGTGTAGAATCTGCTTTGCCAACAGAAAAACCAGTTTTTAATAAAAAGGTTTTAAGTCTTTCGTACCAAGCACGAGGTGCTTGTTTTAAACCATATAAAGCACGTTTGAGTTTAAAAACATGATCTGGGTATTGTTCATTTTCAAATCCTGGAGGTTGTTTTACATAGACTTCTTCATTTATAAAACCATTTAAGAAAGCACTTTTAACATCCATTTGAAATAATTTGAAATCCATATAGCTTGCATATGCTAAGAGCATTCTAATAGATTCAAGCCTAGCAACAGGAGCAAATGTTTCATCAAAGTCAATACCTTCCTCCTGGTTGTATCCTTGAGCTACTAGTCTGGCCTTGTTTCTTATAACATTACCTGTTTCGTCTAGCTTGTTTCTGAAGATCCATCTTGTCCCAATGATTGGATGATCCTTTGGTCTAGGTACAAGATCCCAAACGTCATTTCTTTGGAATTGATTCAGTTCTTCAGTCATGGCTAGCATCCAGAACTCATCAATGATGGCTTCATCAATCTTCTTTGGTTCAAGTTGAGAAATGAATGCCATGTTTGCAATCCGTTCTAGCTGAGCTCTAGTTTGAACCCCCTTTGTTAGTTCTCCCAAAATCTGCTTTTGAGGATGATCTTTGATATCGACAAAGGTTCTTTGGTGATCATCTTCATTAGACTTAGCTGTGTTATCTAAAAATAAATCTGTACTTTCAACATCATCATCATTAGTTTGTATATGAACAGATTGATCAATAGATTCACAAAAACTAACATGCATAGATTCTTCAATAGTATTATGACTCTTATTGAAAACTCTGCATGCTTTACTATGACTTGAATATCCTAAGAATATGCCTTCAACAGATTTAGCATCAAACTTATCCAGGCTATCTTTTGTGTTTAGGATAAAGCATTTACATCCAAAGACTTTAAAATAGTCTATTCTTGGAGTTCTGTCATAGAATAGTTCATAGGGAGTTTTATTTAATAAGGGTCTAATGAGAACTCTATTTGTTATGTAGCATGCAGTATTAACAGCTTCTGCCCAAAAAGATTTTGCAAGATTATTGTGTTGGAGCATAGTCCTGACAGATTCCTGAAGGGTTCTATTCTTTCTTTCTACTACACCATTTTGAGGTGCAGCTCTAGGAAAGGCAAAGTTATGAGAAATACCATGCAAGTTAACAAAATTTTCAAAGAGTTCATTTTCAAATTCTCCTCCATGGTCACTACGGATTTTAACAATAGAACACGATTTTTCGTTTTGTAATTTTTTACATAAGATTTCAAACTGACAAAACGTGTCACTTTTGTTTTTCAAAAATATTACCCAAGTAAATCTTGAGTAATCATCTACAATGACAAAAGCATATCTATTTTGATTAAGGCTAGCTACCCTAGAAGGACCAAAGAGGTCCAGGTGGAGAAGCTCTAAAGGTCTTTTACTTGAAATGATATTTTTTGATTTGAAAGAAGATTTTGACAATTTTCCTAATTGACATGCATCACAAAAATAATCCTTTTTAAAAGATATGTTGGGTAATCCACGTACTAACTTATCTTTAGCTAGTTTAGACATGTATTTAGAATTGACATGGCCCATTCTCATGTGCCATAGATGTTGAGTGTCATTATTAGCTACGAGGCAATGTTCTGTGATGTTTTCTAGGTATAGTTCATATATATTATTCTTTCTTATACCTTTTAAGATGATGTTTTCATTTGTGTCAGCTATGAGGCATGCATCATGATTAAAGCTAACATTATAACCTGTGTCACACATTTGACTGATACTTAGTAGGTTATGTTTTAAGCCTTTAACAAGGAGAACGTCTTTGATAAGAGGTTTGTCTATGTTACCAATATTTCCAATACCAATTATCAAACCTTTGTTGTTATCTCCAAAGGTGACGGTTCCTCCTTCTTTATGATGAAGAACAGCAAAAAGGTCTGGATGTCCTGTCATGTGCTTTGAACATCCACTATCTAATATCCATCTGCTCTTCTTCTTTGGAGCCGAACTTTCGTTTGCCATGAAGCACATATTTGCAGTTTCGGCTTCATCATCACTTGACTCTTCACTAGTGGATGGTTCTGAATCATCCCATTGAGCATGCAAAGCCTTTTTCTTGAAGAACCTCTTCTTTGGTTCCTCAGTTTTGGACTTTCTTTTGAGAAGGGGACAGTCACGTTTTAAGTGGCCTGACTTATTACACTGAAAGCACATGGGATCTTCTTTAAGATCTTTTCTTTCCTTGTGCCTGTTTGGAAGCCGGTTCCTTCTCATGAAGCGCTGGAATTTTCTGGTAAGTAGCGCAATTTCTGATTCTTTATCTGAGTCTTCATTCTCAGATAGGGCTGGGAAAGCTAGAGTTTTCTTTACTGGTTGCTCTTCTTCCCTTCTTTCTTTCATGTGGACTTCATAGGCCATAAGATTGCCTATTAAGTCGTCCAATGTAAGTTTAGATAAATCTCGAGCTTCTTCAATAGCAATAGTCTTTTTCTCCCAATCAGTTGTGAGAGATCTCAAGATTTTCTTCACCTTTTCAGTCTGGGAATATGTTACACCCAGAGATTTCAGATCATTGGTCATGTTGGTGAATCTGGTAAACATCTCTGTGATGGGTTCATCTTTGTTCATTTTGAACAACTCATATTTTCTGACAAGAGATGATATTTTGGCTTCTTTTACTTTGTTGGTTCCTTCATGAATAACCTCCAAAGAATGCCAAATGTCATATGCAGATTCACATATAGATATTCTGTTGAATTCATTCTGATCAATGGCACAATACAAGGCATTCATAGCCTTTGCATTTAGGTTTGCCATTTTCTTTTCTTCATCAGACCATAAGTTATAGTCTGCGGATGGAGATGTGTATGGATGCTCAACAATTTTCCATACAGCAAAGTCTATGGATTTGAGAAAGATAGCCATTCTGCACTTCCAATATCCATAGTTGGAGCCATTGAAGAAAGGAGGACGAGATGCGTGTTGACCTTCAATATCACGAGCATAAGAGGTAGATGCCATTTGTGCTGGAAGACTTGTTACGTCGAAACCAGCAAACCTGCTCTGATATCAAATGAAATTCCACTAGAGGGGGGGGGGGGTGAATAGTGAAATATGATAATGATCGATAAAATAAAATAATTAAGCAGTAAGGCACAACACATAAAACACAGAAGTTATACTGGTTCGGTCAATATCCAGACCTACATCCAGTCCCCAAGCAAACCACTTGAGAATTCCACTATAACATCCGAGTCACCGGATAAATAGTACAACACCCTCTTCCCAAGAGGTCTTCTTCTCTCAACAGAGAAGGGGCACACCCTCTTCCAAAGAGGTCTTCTTCTCTCAACAGAGAAGGGCAACACCCTCTTTCACAGAGGTCTACTTCTTTAAACAAAGAAGGAATACAATGAATAACAAAGTTACAATACTTCCTATAGAACCTTCAGAATGATATGAATGCACGAATGAAAGATTCTAAGAATGTTCTGTTTGTCACTCAGAGGATACTCTTTGTCAAAGAGCTGGACTTGACTTTTTCTCTTTTCTTTCTTTTTCTTTTTCTCTTTCTTTTTCAAGGCTCTCTTTTCAAATCACGAATAGAAATTTTTCTCTTTGTAAGCTCACACGTCTATTTCATTCCATTGTTTGAATAGTTTATTTGTGTGTGTTTATATAGCTTATAAAAAGTAGTCGTTACATTTTGGAATTGTAACTTTTTGAAATGTGAAATGTTAGGTCATTTCAAAAACATCTTTTAGAGAAGTTCGAGAATGCCTTTTTCTATAAAGGTGAAATAGAGGGTACACTAGTCGTTGTAATATTTTAGGTAATATATATTTTATGTAAAAAGTCTATTTCTTACAATAGTACATTGAACGTTGGGTTGTAGTTTTGTCTTTATTCTAATTAATGATTTGAGGTACATTAGTACTTCTTTACTTTAAATGAGTGTAAGTACTATGAGTGCTTTGAGATATTTATTTGTACATAGTCATGTCAAGTGTTTTCTTTATGTTGTGTATTTCAAAGTCTCCAGAGAGAATGAGAACCAAAAAGAAGGTCGACATTCTTTGAGAAGGATATTTAACAAGGATTTGTTACAGAAGGCATTTAATGCTTTGTAGAGAGAATGATGACTTCAAGTAAGTCGACATTCTATGGTTATGAAAAAAGGTAACGAGAGTCCTTTTAAAAACATATTTTATTTGTTTTTCTTATGTGTAGCCGATTTATGTTTTTGTCTTCTTCTTGTATTAAGAAACATTTCATTAAAGAAGATAACTGAAGTCTTTTCAAAAACATATTTTATTTGTTTTTCTTATGTAGTCGATTTTATGTTTTTGTCTTCTTCTTATAAAAATATTTCTTTAAAGAGGGAAATTAGAGTCTTTTCAAAAACATATTTTATTTGTTTTCTCCATGTAGTCGATGTTATGTTTTTGTCTTTTTCCTACATTCCTTTTTTCATGTTGTCTTGTATATAGTGTAAGGTACAATGACAAAATGTCTTTTTCATAAAAGGTTGTAAGAAAGTACAATTATTATATGACAAAATATCTTTTTCATAAAAGGTTGTAAGAAGGTACACTTATTGGTTTTCAAAAAAGGAGCTTTTTGAAACTATCGTATACTTTTATGATATAGTTTTTATAAATGAGTATGTAATATGCAATATGCAAGTTCCTGAAGGTTCTGTTACATATGACTCTAAAGAAGAAAAAAATCTTCATCTTGAGGTAGCCAATTTCTTCATTTGAACTTTAGGAAAGCATGGCTCATCAAGCTTTTTCTTCAAGGAGTATGATTGCACCATAGTTGTACTTGAACAAGAAGTCTCCATCCTTATTGGGTGAGATATCCTTGCATCAAATACTCGTTAGATTTAAGGCAAAACATATTCAGTCATAATATAACATTATTTCAAGAGAACATATTATCATATCATATAAAATCAAATGAGACAGTGTATCATATTATGTGACATCAAAACCGAGTTTCTCAACAATGGTCTCCTCAACGGAATGATTCCAACCATGCCAAATACTAGACGACCCACTTCAGCGCAAGTGCGAGCGTGTCTTAGCCTCCTAGTACTAGATCCAGTAGGGAACTACCGTCAATGAATCTGATTGAACCATTACATAACAAAGATTATTAAACCAAGTTTTTCATCATTGGCATTGCCTTAATCGAATTAAGCTCAAGGGAGTCAGCCTGCATATGCACGAGTGTTTAATAGCTCCATAGAACATAATTTAAAATTAAAGCATCAGAATGAAAAAAATCCTTAAGTCATTCTTACGTGAGTAAACACAATGTACAATATTGATTTTTGAAAATCTTTTTCATAAACTGATTTCTTGGTTAAATATACCAAACACATTATATTACAAGAATTACTACCATCACATACCCCGAATAGAAATTGACTAAGCATAAAATAATTAAATTTCAAAATTGAATCAATAACTCAATTGTTCAATTAAATAGTCATTCAGATAATCAAAAGTATTGAAATTTAAATAAAATAAAAAGACCTTGGGATCATCAAATACATCAGTATGCATAACCCCCTCCAACATCTTGCATTCGCTCTAGTTCTCACATATCTCCTGAAAAGCATTTTTATTTTGAAAGAATGAGACTTTGAAAAGTCTTAGTAAAATTCATACAGCTAATGTAAGATACAATACATAAAGCTTGCATGATATAAATATCTCAGAATTTGCATAAACTATCAACAAGGCAGATATAAGATTTTCACCAGCTATTCATGCATTTATAATTCATAAGCAAGTATGAAATAACAATCTTAAGCATTTAACATCAAACCATATGAGAGCATGTTATATATTAATAAGTAAGAATTTATCAACTTTCAGGAGCAAGAATAGTATGCAACAAAGTAAAGTGAGCAAATAATTTATGTTTCACTTGATTGCCTGGTCTACCAGGGTATGACGTAGACCAACGCTGAAAACAGGCAGACTAGCCCGATGTTTATTATGCTATGTATTTTATTATTCCTAAGTAGCCCCCTGAGTTGTACCCCCCCAAGGACAAACCGTAAGAGAAAATGGTTGTTCTAAGAGAATTCTACTCAGGAGAGTGGCACCACACCACACAATGATCATGATCACTTACTTCTGCAGAATTACACTGAGATCTGCCCACCTAGGATAAAGTAACAATCCTGGTCCTCTTAAATTCTCTGAGTTGGGGGACTGATGAGGCATTGCTCCTCGTAGGCTCAAAAATATAAGGCCCAAAGAGTTTCATACTGCCTACTTTCTCTAAGGTAGGCCAATTCCAATAATCCGATTCATCATACCTTGTCAAAGCAAGGCATACCCGGAAAGGGAAACTACATGATTATCTTTAAGATAGTCCATAGGTAAAATAAATGCAACTATCATTTAGGCTAGTGTATTGCCATCTCAATGTTCCTTCTTATGGAACTATAAATGATTTCAATTCCATCAAGCACACCAAGTACCCATCAAACCCTGTGGGATTTTTATCATCCTTCATGCATATTCAAATATTGTATATCAAAGCATAACATGCATTCTCACAATAAGGAATCATGTCAACATGCTACTTAGCCATTAATATAAGCAGTACTACATCATTTTAAATATTCAGAAAAAGGCATGCAGTAATAGCACAAATACATCATTTTGCATCCACATATATGGCCAATATGCCACAACATTAATATGCTCATATTCATCTTTCACATGCTTTGCATTTACAACCATGCTCAATATAATATTCGGGATTTTTTCAAGACCTTTTATAGGATTTTTGATTTTTTGCATTATGTGATAAAATTTAAATTCTAATTTTTTAGCTAGAAATGCACTAAAGGGGTTTGTGAAGTTAGTTGAGAAATTTTAAAGAAAAAAAAATTAAAAACATATTTAGCCCTACATGCCTAGAGCTTTTGGAAATTCAAGTCATATTTCGGTAAAATCTGGACTTAGCATTATAAGTATTAATTAAAATAAATAATTTAGTGGCTTAAAACTTTGAAAATATATTGATAAAATGTAGTTGGGCATGAATTAGATTTAATTTAATGCATTAGTATTTCATGTGAATTTTGAATTAATTTATAAAGCATTTTAATTTAATTTAGAATGAATTTAGCTTGAATTTCATGGAATGGATTTCAAAAATTAACTAGAATTTATAAAATGATAGGAGTCCATAGGTGGGCCATCCCATCCTATGTAACATAATAATTTAAAGTTTAAATTGATTTAAAACAAAAATAAACTAGAAATTGAAGTTAAAATCAAAAGTTTCCAAGAAACAAAGTAAAGGTTTGAAAAGTCAAAACTTTCCAAAATTTTTAAAATGAGCCCCATAGGGGGGGCGTCACTTTTAAATGACCCTAAAAGGGTCCAGCAAGGGCTAGACGCCCCCCCCCCCCTCCCCCCCACCTTGAGGGATTAGGAAAGTGAGGAATAGGAAAATAAATAAATAAAATAAAATAAAAAGTTGAATTAGTCAACTTGCTTGCCAAGCAAACAAGTTGCTAATTCTTGAAATATGGTAAGTTTGGCTCCCATACAGGGGTTGACCAGACTTATAGCCATAAGTGAAAATGTATAAAGTATATTATATGTTATACATAATACACATCATGTGGCTTAAGCTAACAAAAAAAAGAAGAAGAAAAAAAGGAAGTAAATGACAATGAGATTTGAAAACTAGATTGGATCTTGATCAAGGGCTAGAAATTAATCCAGCCCTTGACCACCCCACAAAAAAACTATAAAGCTATGGAGGGGCTCACTCCCCCCCCCCCCCCCACATTTTGACCCCCTTTGAGTTTTTTTTGTTTGAGCTTTTCTCTCTCTCTCAAATTCTCTTCTCTTCCTCCCTTTGTTTTTCAACTTTTCTCACTCAAACCCTTAGCCTTTTCTCTCTTGGGTCTATAAGAGAGGCCTCCACGTGACTAAGGAGGGCTTAAGAAAGGAGTCTACTATGTCATAGTGTACGTGGAGTGATTGGATCATGCAAAAGGACCCATCATCTTGCGTAGGAGTGATTTTTTCGACAAAAGATAGGTGATCTATACCCCTCATGCAAAACAGAATTCATGGTATAAATTTTATGGGTTTTTCATGAGCATAGACTCTAAACAAACCCTCACATACATGTGTTTGGCTTAGGGCTATCGAACTATGGAAAATGAGTGATTTTCCGAGATAAAACCATCTTAAAAACATGTTTTTTCCCAAAAACCAATTTTTCAGAAAAGAAATCTGTAAATTTTAAAAATATGCAAATTATGCCATGATTTTCCTGAAAGTATTGATTTAGATTAGTAGAGTAGGTTGTTGTAGACATTTTGTAAAAATTTGGTGAATTTCTATGGTCAAAATTTTGAGATATCACAATTTTAGTCATATCAAGTTTTTTAAAAAAGAAATTGGTAAATTTAGGGAAATCTTGAATTTCGTAGTTAGATCCATGCAATTTTTGTTATAGTTTGTAGATTATATTTATGTAGATACTCTGTGATTTTTTTATTTTTTTTTAATTTTTTTTATTTTATTTTCATGTAAATTTTATAATTTATTTCATTAATTATGTATTTTTCTGAATTAATTTCTGAGAAAATAATGCATGGGAGAGAGACGGGTCAATTTTTTCAGCCAAACGCTGAGAAAAAATATGATTTGTCTCATTTAGAATAGATTAGACTTAGTTATGTAGTTTTATTTTAGTTTTTAATTAAAATTATGTCAAAAAATATGGGTGTACAGATTCGGGTGACCTGGTTTGGGCCCACCCGAATGAATAGACCTGAAATTATAGTTTTTCGGCCAGACATCCAACCAGTAAATACTCATAACTCTCTCGTCCGAAAAAGTTTTGATGAGCGGTGTATTGCGTTGGAAAGCTAACAAAATCTCCTACCTTCTGTGAAATTTTGATCTTTGTTCATTGTCTTAGCACGATTTTATAATAGTTGGAACAAAATATGGTATGTCTGTAGTAAAATGTTTGTAACTCCCTCATACGAAAGAATTTTTATGAACGATTTATGGGTATGAAAAGCTGACAAAATTTTCTATGACCTGTAAAAATTTTAGTTTTGTTCACCGATTGTAAAATTTTCTGTAAACTCTGTAACAGTCATACAAAGTTGAGAGCTTCACAATTTGGAGTTGGTGTGAGGATCCAACCCCGACGTATGTGTAGTTATCTATGTTTTGTATAATTTCCCATATGATTAGCATGCATAGTGTGTTTGCATATACAGGTCTGATGTGTCTACCATATGGAAATGAATGAATATTGTAATGATTACGGATGTTATCAAAAGGGGGACTAAGCTTTAATTGAGGAACCAAAGGGTCAAATATGTAAAGTACTATATTTAATCTTAAATGTTGGGTGTGGCTGCATGCTTGAACATGTTATCATGAGAATAATGTCATTGATAAGGATGTTGTTGATGTTACAATAATGTGGATACATGAAAGACACATTTCTTTATCATATTACTCATGTACATGCATATGTGTTAGCCAAAGCATGAAATGTATAAGATTTTTATTTATGCATATGCACCTATTATGTTTAAAAGCATGAATGAATAAATGTTTCACTTCTTTGTAAGTGCATCCATTTTTCTATACGAGGTTGAATCCTTTTGATGGATTCAAATATGATTTCATATAAAACATCAAGTAATCAAGTAAAAACAAAGCAACATATTAAGTAAAAGATAATTGCTAAGAGAGTGGCAGGTGGTACAAAACTTCGTGGGTCAAGTAAGTTTTGAGCACAGAAGGTTGCTCCTCCCCTACCACGATTTTATAAGAAAACCTCTGCAATAGACTGCAGCGTAGAGGGCTAAGAATACTCATGAGAAAATTTGATGCATCAGGTTTAAAGGTGTTGAGAATCTCTCTTGAATTATCATCCATCACTCTGTCACTGTTGAAAGGTGTCTGGCCAGGTTAAAGCCACCCTTATATATGAAAATACCCCTGCGCCATGGTCCTGATCCAGTTTTCAAGCCTATGTCGTACCAGCGGGGCTAAGAAGTGAAATCTAATATATAAGTTTATTTGTTAAGAATAGCATGCATCATTTAAGAAAGAAAAATGTAATCAAAGATAAGAAACAATGCATGCATCGAAGGGTTTTTGCATTTGGTAAGTTCATGCATATTGACTATTCATGCATATTATATGTTTATGCATCTTAATTGCTTTGAATGAATGAACTGGTGCACACTTGTTTATTTTAGTTAATTAAAATTTTAGGTTATAAAAAAGCTGATAAAATTCTTACTTCGTATTCTGTTTTACAAGATTAGTATATTTCACTCTACTGAGACACGTTATGTCTGACCTTATATGGTTTAATGTTTTTCAGGAAATGAGTAGATGTTTGTGTGCGAAGGCGAGAGGTTGCGACGGGGACCGAGCCTACCTTTCCTTTGCCTTCACAAGAATTTTGGACTATGATTTTATTCCAATTAAATTCAATTCATGGACACTTATAATTAATTATGGACATTTGATCTTATTTTATGCATGATTAGTTATTTGCTAAATTTCAAATTACACCATTGTATGATTGCAAGTGATTATGTGAAGTAGCACGCCAAATTTTAGACCCGATGAATTTTTTGTTGTAATTGTTAAAGTATTTTAAAAGTATTACAAAAAAATAATTTACCATTTTTTTGGTTATAAAAATTAGGGTGTTACACTCAAAATCAATTATCATAAAGTCGCACGATCAAACTGCCATAATTAAACAAATTCACAAATTTCAATCACAACACAAGTAGCAGTAATCAATCTTACCATTATCCCTATCACAAATATTTATCTCAGATCTAACATGATTCAAAAACTAAGTTTATGAAAAGTTTAAAGAAAATGTCAAAACATAATTAAAGACATAAACCCGACTTTCCTGATAAGAGCTCCCATAAACCCTCACCGAGCAAATTGAAATGTCTATAATTCATATCTTGACCTTTCAGTTACCAACTCATATTAGACCTGAATACAATATCTATGGTAGTATGCACATTAAATATCTCATTACAACTAGCCCGTAACAAAAAACACATTAGTCTTCTTCCCCGATTCAGACCCCCATAAGCCCAAACTAAAAGGGGCTCATATGCTTCTAATTACGTTCAGTTGTACTCATGATTAAACAAGATGAATAGACATAACTTAACTCCATTCATGCTGTAAAAATATGTAAATGAATCATATCTCATTTAAGTATGCCTTTAGAACCAATTAGGATAATTTATTTGCAAAGCAATGCGAATTGAGTCACATCTTACACTTACAATTTACATAAACCTTTATTCAGATCTTCTCACATGTTAAATATATTATTTTTTATGCAATATGATTAATAAACACTAATAATGTGCAATACATGTCAAAAATATATTAAACCTCTAGATCTCTAACATGTTACTAATCAAATACAAGCATAACTTTTAAGGATAAATTTTGATCTCTATTGACCCATTTTTATAAATTCTTTCAAGAATAACAGAGCTCATATAAATTCATGGTATTTTTACCATGGTTACCTAAACCTCTCAACACAACCCAATAAATAAATCTAAAAAATAATACATACATAAATAATTAAAAATCTTTTACAGAACCCTCTTCTGATAGAATTTTGATCCAAAATCTGTAATCTTCAATATTTTTATCAAATTAACAGATTTCTTGAAATTTATATATAATATTTTTTACAAAACCCTTTTTAAACAGTCTATTATTATGTGTTACGATTCACCCAAATTTTTTATAAAATATTTGGAGTCATTTTTCAAAGGCGTTTATATCTTTTATCACAGATGGGTTGAAATTATCTTGTAACCAGAACCAGAAACTAGGGCTCTATTAAAAGGGGCATATCTTCATCAATACAGATAAAAAACAATAAAAATAAGATTCTAAATTAAAGATCCAGATGTGTAAATCATTGTGGTGATTTTATTTGGATTTTTCGGACTGATATTCATAGAGATATCGATTTAGTTTCAAAACTGGTCAGGGATAAACTATCAGACAACACAAATTTTGGTTTCTTAGAAAACAATTTTGTAAAAACCCTTATTTAAGATCATAAAACCTTTAGAATCTTATTATTTTCGATTTGATCAGACTTAATATGAGTTAATACATGAATAACACCATAAAAGATCATATTATGATTGAATCTAATATGAAAATACAATAAAACTCTAATTATGCATGTTTCTTAAAATCGTTTTTAGGAAAAAATCATGATTTATCTTTTTCGAACTCAAGAAACGATTTCTTCAACCAAGAGAACTTGTAGAACAGATCAAGAACATGATCATATACTTCTGGAAACAAAATAATCAAATCATGCACACTCTAAGTGTATAAAAAGCATCGGCTATATAAATCTTACCTATCAAACGATAGATTTTTACGATAAGATGAAGGAAACAAGTGATCTGACTCCTATTCCATTCCAACAACCGAATAAGTGCAGGTCTAATAAGTGCACAAGAGTTTTCCAAGCCTCATAGATATTTTGGAGGAGAGAAGAAACCCCCCCCAAAAAAAACAAAAGGAAATAGAGGTTGAGAAAGAAGAAGAGGGAAGAAATTTTTTTCTCAAAACTTGTGAGGGGCATGTGGGAGGGGGTGTTTATATCCCCTTTCCAACCCTAGGCTTGCTAAATCTAAACCCTCCCACTCTAAAATTGTGTGGAGGGGGAGAGAGGTCTATTCTAGAAAGGCCTTGATCTTCTAGACTTCTAATTCTTAACCATTTTGATAATTACATTTTTTTTAGAACTCTATTAAGTTTGACTTTTCAACATCTAATTCCATCCATATTACTCATGTGGACTCTTCTAAATATGTGTGACGTCCCCTATATTTAAAGTTTTAAAAATATTTAATTTAAAAGTCTTAAATATACCCTTTTTATTTTGTTCAATTATATTATATATATATTTTAAATTTAAAACTAGAGAGTAATTGAATTCATTTGGACTCTTGGATCCAAATGGGGGTCCACATTGGATGTCTTTTATGAGGGTCCAAAATATATCCATTGGATCCAAATAACATTTTAAATTGGATCCAAATCAAACTGCCCCTCAGATCCAACTCGGATCCAAATAGAGATTTTGGATCCAGAATCGAAATTCAAGATCCAAACTACACCTGTGGCGCCCCAAACCACGACCTTGGAAAAACCTTAGATTTTCTATGATTTTTTTTTGAAAGGTTTTACTGAAAACAGCGGAAACAAAGTGTAAAGAAGGTGGCAAGGCCGCAAGTCTGGATGACCACAAGTAAAAAACAACAGTCGTAACTAAGAAGTACAATCACAATTATAATGGGGTTTTCAACTCGACAGTTTAGGAGTTACAAAATGTGATAATACAGCAAGTCTCAAAATAGGGATTGTATCCCGACAAAAACCAAAACCCAAAACCAACTGGAACAAGATCTGCAACTAAGTGTGGGTCCTCAAGCCTCCACCGTGTGCCGTCGCATCAACATCACCTATTCGTCACTTGCATCCCCATAAAACGGGGTCAGTCCTCTTGCGAGGTGGTGAAAAAACAACCACGACATACATATATAATTTCTAAGAGGAAAAACAGGAAACAATAATGTGAAATCACAAGTACGTGTATCGGTGTTAGGTAAGTGCGTATGTGACAAGTGCTAACCAAGTGAAATAGGTAACAAAGTGAAGTAACTGTAAAACACGTAACAAAGAGCAATAAAGGAACGTAACAGAACTGAACAACTGCTGAACAAGTAAAGTAACTGAAACAACTGCTGAACAAGTAAAGTAATTAAGACAACTGTTGAACAAGTAAAGTAACTGAAACAACTGTTGAACAAGTAAAGTAACTTAGACAATTGTTGAACAAGTAAAGTAACATCTACAATATGTCAGCTGTGATTGGTTAGTCTTTAAGTTCTTCTTGTTACTCCTTCGGGTACGCGAAGGAACCTCACATTCTGTGAGACATGAACCCAGCGTCTGTTATTCAAATTCCAATGTGGTAACTGGGGATGCTACAAACCGAGTAAACCTCATGCGAGCAACACGCAACTGAGAGAAACTCTCGCATAGGTAAGGATTGCAATCCATACTACTGCAGTAGTGAGGTCCTGAAAAAGCAACCTCGACCTCCCTGACTCTGAGTGACTGGAGGTCAAAGAACGCTACAACTCCTGTCAAAACACGTGTCATAGTAACGACAAGTCACTCAAGGTTATACCATCCACCCTCTCCAAGGTGAACCGTTTTGTGAATGGGGCGAAGCGAGTTTATCTTTCTTAGGCTCATAAATCAGTCATACCTCTTGACGAGGAGTTTATGCCTCGTGGTCCCCATGGGGTACACAAAACGAGGACTTAGCCTGCCCATCCACGTGCTCAGCCTCACGCAGCTAACAAGAGCACATCGCTCATGAAAGCGATCTCAACACCATATTATTTCTATTCTAATTTAGGGTTTTGTCACATGTGAGATCACTCACGACAGAAGGGCCTTTGCCCAGAGACTCCAACCGAATCCAACAAACCATGTTTATTCATACCCTATGGTGTTTCACTTGTATATCAACCTTTTCATTTAATGAAGTAAGTGCACTTCGTGCACTCACCAATGCCTCAAGCAATGTACCAGTCGAGGTATGTACTACTCAGTACGAGTGTCAGGATGTGCCACGTGTAAAGTGTACTAGATACCACATGCTTTTTTGTCAATTGCACAAACATAAAGAACAGAGGCATGATATAACTGCATATCTGAGAATTAAGATAATGTGCATGTGAGTGTACAATTTTCAATTCTAAGAGACATGCATATGCAATTCCATCCATTTAATCACTCAAGTAGTTGGATTTAGACCATTAAGATTGGCACTTTACGTAACATGAGACCATTCCTGTACGGAAGACTCCTGATTTGGCATACTTATGTGTTGAGATTGAAATCTACGCTATTTGCAACTTATAGGAATAACATTAGCATTTCCACGGTTTGGGTGCCGCGCCTGCAAACCCGATACAAAAATACTGAACAATGTCCGCGACTCGTAACCAACGCAGGCTCTATATTCGTGGAGTTTGCGATAGTGCTCACTCGTTTACACAACTAGTCAACCCAAACGGAAACCAAGGTGTAAGTATTCTATTTATACTTGCATATTTATTATCATTTTTATATTACCGATTTGTGGGACTTAAACGAAACTTGGGTCGGGCCCAGGTCTGGTATAAAATTTCACAAACTATAACCAGATCCATGTATTAATCAGACCTGCGGGTCTGGACCCGAGTTTTAATCAGGTCACAACTATCACTATACCTAGACGTTATAGAGTTTGGTTCGGGTAGGGTTTGGGTAAACCAGACTTATTGACACCACTAATTAAGATAAGTGTTGAGCTTGTTATCAACTAGGAAAAATGAGAAACCAATGGGGCTCCCTGTGACTGGTCGGAGTGTCTTGTAAAAACTGTAATTTTTGTACCCCTTTTTTTTTATAAAATAAATAAAGAAACTCTTCTTAGTTAAATTACATATATAAAACATATTTCCTATGATTTTTCCGCAACCCATGTTCAAAAAGGGCTAAGAGCAAAAATCATAATTTTAAAAGCCTATTTTATAATTTATAAATACGTGGTTTCATTTGTATATATATATATATATATATATATATATATATATATATATATATATATATATATATATATATATATATATATATATATATATATATATATATAAAGAAAAATCCAGAAGGACAGTCTTTATTTTGTTAAAAACGGAGTTGACATATATACAAAATATACCGAGCAAAAATTTAGAGGTTAAATGATAAATTTTAAATAAGTTATTTACGACCTGTAGGTGATAACAGTCCTAATCAAGGTTGACCAACTTGTCATACCTCAACTACATTTGGATCTAATTAAAGGAACCTAACTAAATCAAATATAATATAGGTTTGAACTGGGTCACCTGGGGCCTAACCCACACCCAAAATCGATAAAAACTCAAAGCTGTTAACAGGGTTACATGCATGTTGGTCTGGTCCTCCGGACTAGACTGCATGCTCTAATAAGGGTTCTGGTCTGAACCCACGGTTCAGACCAGACCCTTCATCGAACTGGGTGAGCCCGAATCGGCTACCAAAAAAAACTTAAATCTTAAAAAGAAAAAATCTATGGCGCCAAGACAGTAGAAAGAAGGATGAACCTGCCATAGGTCTGGTCCTCTGGACCAGACCATCTTGCTGCGAAAAGAGGGGTCTGAACCCACAGTTCAGACCGACCTCCACGCAGTGCAGCGAATAGCTGCAATCCGCACCAGCAGCTCACGCTTGGGCGGCTGCCTTGGGGTCGACGCTGAATCAAAATGAGAGGGGCTGGGGTTTGGTCCCTGGGACCGGACCCACACGGCCTGACATAGCTCTGGTTTGAACCCATGGTTCAGACCAGGCACATGGGTCAGTGACGCTAGTCCCCCGAAACTGGGCCAAACCGGGTGCCCAAAGCCCCGAGTGACCCAACGCGCCAAGCTCCAGAAACCAGAAAAAAAGAAAAGAAAAATGGTAACACCGAAGGGCCATGAGCCCTTTTTCCTAAGTGGAGCCTGGTCACACCGTGACCCAAGCCATGGTGCTCGTGCTGTGCCAGTCCCAAATGCATTGGGACTGGGTTGAACCCAGCACACCGAAGGACTAAGGGAAGAAAGGGCGGCTGCGGTGCACCACCCGCAACATGCCTTCACTCCATGAGATGTCGAAATGGGCTGGGTGCATCTGGACGAGCCCAGCTCGGTCTAGAGCATACCCAGCAAGGCTAACATGCCCACATATGCACCACCATGCTTAGCAACTAGAAAAGGAGGGGGCGACAACAAGAAAATCCAACAAAATGCTAACGAAAGAAGAAAGAAAGAAAGAAAACAAAAGCATGACTACTCAAGGCAAACCTATGCAAATCAATGGTGAACAATGTTGAAAAGAGATGCTTATCCAACTAATCTACTGATTGAGCATGCATGCATAGATGCATTGACTCCTCAGTTTCATGGTGTATTGTAACGAACATAGAACAAGTCGTGTTGAGCCTTCAACTTGGGAGCTCGGATGAAGACGGTGGGCACAACTGCAATGGCGTCCTCCAACAAGGCTGAACCACCCACGACTGGAAGGAAGAGAAAGGAGAAGAAAGTATGGGAGAGAGAGAGAGAGAGAGTCTAGAAAAAAAATTGCCCCCTTTGGGGGTGCTCGATTTTTTTCAAATGGGCTCATAAAGGGGCTGGTTGAGAATAGAGAGTGGAGATTCACCCTCCAAGATGTGGGGCTGGGGGTGGGACGGATTCCCACCGCCGCCCAGCTCCACCACACATCATGGAGGATTTGAAAATCCTCCCTAAAATCACAAAAATGCCATGGGGCTGCCGCCCCATGCATCCAATGAGGCTTTCCAAACCTCATAATGGCTCTTCCACCTTGGGAAGAGCCCTTGGGATTCCTTGAATCCCAAGGCATGAGGCTCTCAAGCCCATGCATTCCCCAAGGGGGATGTCGACCCCTCTATGCCAAGCATTCCATCTTCCACCTTTATGACATGTTATTATTAAAAAAATTTCTTTTGATTTGATTTGGGTAGGGCCAATCGTGGCCCTCCCTTAAGATTACTTTTTAGTCTCTTACGAGACTGCCACCCATCTAGCTGGTCAATGTGACCAGTTGGTTTCATGGCCATGGTCGTCCCAAGGCCATCCTGGATGGACGACCATGGCCTTGGTCGACCTTTGACCAACAAAAGAACTAATATTTTTATGCCCATTTTATTTTTAAATGGATTTCAAATATTTTTTCATCATGTATATTTATTTTTATCCTATATTATTAATGTAAATAACAGTTCTAAGCTATCCAAGTGAAGAAATCTCTATTACGAACGAAATGGGTCTTGTTTAGGCCCTCGCTAAGTCTCTAAGCGATCTCCCGTAAATCACATGCACTGACGGGTTTTTTTCATCGTTCGGACCTCAAATTTAGGGACAATCACAATATACATATTATAAACTTGCCCTAAAAATTTTGGAGGTTAATTCGTTACAAATTTCCCTCAATTGCCTTTTAATCTAAAATTACGTGATTTGACTCGTATCTCTATACAGGCTTAAATACGAAAATTACAAATTCAACAAAAATTCTCGATCGCAACATAATTCGTGTAATATTACCTCAAAATTAATCATGGACCTTACATCCTCCCCTCCTTAAAAAGGATTTCGTCCGCGAAATCACCCATATTAGGTTACAAAAAGTTCGGGATATTTCTCTCTCATGCTCGCTTCTTGTTTCCATGTGCATTCTTCGATGCCATGGTGCTGCCAACGTACCTTAACTAGTAGAATATTCTTGGTACGCAAAACCTGATCTCGTCGATCAACTATCTCAATAGGCCGTTCCATCAAAGTCAGATCTTCCTGCACTTCCACATCTTCGTAGCGAATGATGTGCAATGGGTCAGGAATGTACTTCCTTAGCATCGACACATGAAAAACATTATGAATGTGGGCATACTATTGAGGTAACTCGACACGATATGCCACTTCACCGATCCTTGCCAAAATCTTGAACGGTCCAACGTATCTCGGACTCAACTTCCCTTTCTTACCGAAAAGAAACACACTCTTGGTCGGTGAAACTCTGACAAAAACCATGTCATCAACTTCAAATGATAACTCGCGTCGTCTCTTATCGGCATAACTTTTTTGTCTGTCTTGCACTGTCGTCAAGCGTTCTCGGATCTTCTGTACCTGCTGAGTGTAGTGCTGAAGAACAAACAACAATTCTCTAGATCTGTCACTGATATTATCTCAATAAGAGGGTGATTGGCAAGGTCTCCCATACAATGCATCGTACGGGGCCATCCCGATACTAGCGTGGTAACTGTTATTGTATGCGAATTCAGCCAAACACAAGTGTGAATCCCATTCACCCTTCCAATCAAGCATACAGGTTCGCAACATGTCTTCTAGCGTCTGAATCGTCCGTTCGGATTGTCCATTCGTCTGAGGGTGAAAAGTTGTACTGAACTTCAACTTTGTACCCAAAGCAGACTGCAACTGACCCCACAGTCGCAATGTGAACCGGGAATCATGATCAGAAATAATCGATCTCGACACACCATGTGTAATATCCGAAAATTTCTAAGTTCTTTTCTATAGCATTGTGAAATGTCTTGAATTTCGTGCCAATATAAAACCCTAATTTCTTTAAAAAAATTAATGTTTGAGTATATTCGTAAGGATTAAGGGGTTTAATTATATTGAATTGTAGTAAATATAAACCCTACATGGTTTGGATATCTGAGAAAATTCTAAGTGATGTCTAATTGAAAACGTCTTACTTAAAAAGAAAATGTTGATTTTTCTTTTAAGTAAAATTATTTAAATAAAGTAAATTAACAAAAGTAGATTTTAAAAATATACATATTAATATGCTTAATAAGATGGAATTAGCTTATATTTAATTCCTTTACATTTTCACATGAGTTGTGGTTATATAAAACAAAAACGGTTTTTAATTGGAATTTTATGATTTATCAATAATAGTTTAATATAATAGTTTTCTTTTGTATACATTAAAATCCATTTTTTTATTAGTTTAGTAGGAGCCCATAGGTGGACCATCCCATCCTATGTGGCATCTTACTTCAAATTCAAATTGAAAATAAAGGTATAGTGATTTTCAAGGTTATTTAAAGTCTGAAAAGTCAAAGTGGAGATCAAGGGCTCCAAATGAATTTCATTAATGAGATCAAGGGCTGGAATTAATTCCAGCACATAACCTAATTTAAGAAGGGTTATAAAACCCTCCCATAGCCCTTGCCCTCCTCATTTGTGCTGGAAAAAAAAAGGAGAGCTTCTCTCTCCCCCAAAAACCCTCTTCTCTCTCTCCTCTCTTTCCCTTCCCTATTCTCTTCTTTTAGGGGTTCTTTTGGTTCTTGAGTGCAAGATCCAGACCTCAAGGGGTGTGGTGAGGAGATCTAAGGTCCTCATCTTGCTGGAAGAAAGGGCTGATTGGTGGATCGATCAAAAAGGGCTATTCATCCATCAAGAAATACATTTTTTTCAACAAAAGGTAGGGTTTCTATGCTTTTCTTGCAAGAACGGAGTTCTTGGCATGAATTTTGATGCTTTTTCATGAGTTTAGATCATAATCAAACCCTCCTAACCGTGGGTTTGACTCAGATCTAATGATCCATGGCAAAAACACATTTTTCCCTAAAGAAAACCATTTTTTGAAATCGGGTTTATTATAAAAATCGGTTTCTTAGAAATAGATTCGTAAAATATATTTGTATTTGATTTATTCCATGATTTTTATGCAAATATTAGTTTGGATTGATAGATTATGAAGTGTTTCATCCACTGTGAATATTTTAGAATTTTCGGAATTTTATTTCATGCGTATTCCCTATTTCTTTTAATTTTTTTTGGGATTCGGGTGACTCGGTTTGATTCACCCAAATGCAAATCTCGAAATTCCAGGTTTTCCACTTGACCTTCATTCAGTAAAATGGTCGTTTCTCCCTCGTCCGGAAGAGTTTTGATGAACGGATTGTTGCGTTGGAAAGCTAACTCCATTGTGCATCTACTGTAGAAATTTGGGATCTGTACATGGACCGAACACGTCTCTGTGACAGTCGAAACAAAAACTGATAGGTCTGTAGTAAAACATGTATAACTCCCTCATACGGAAGAGTTTTTACAAACGGTTTGCGGCTACGGATAGCTGACAACAATTCCTATATACTGTAAAAATTTCAGCTCTGTTCATGGAGCCAAAAATTTTCTGTGAGCTCTGTACCAGTCGGACAGAGTTATGAAATTGGAAAAATTAGGGCAAATTCATAAATCAAGGCTCAAAGGGTGCATAGTATATATGTTTTTATTTAATTTTTTTATAGAATTAGTATGCATTATGTGAATGATTATGCAGGTCTGATTTTATGCAATCTTATATGATTATGGCATGAATTATAAATGGAAGGTTACACATGAAAGATTTAGGATCAAAAGGTCCAATGAATACAAGTTGATGTTTTAAATTCTAAAAATGTGTTGACTATATGTATGTCCATGATATCGTGATGATATGATTGTTTCATTGATATGGATGTTCATATATATTCTCCTTGTTGCATTGGCCATGTACATGCATATGCATTATTATGTGTGAAAATGAATAAGATGTTTATGCTACGCATGTGCTCAAATGTCTGTTACAAGTTTAATTATATGTCCTTGTCCAATGCTTTATAAGAATGCATTCATGACTATAAAGTGGTATAAGTTTGATGTTGCATCAAAAGTATGACTGAAATCAAGTAATCATGTGACATTAAACTCAAGATACTTGCTTGGAGAGTAGCAGGTGATACAAAACTTCGTGGGACAAGTTCTGTTACGGGCACGGAAGGTTGCTCCTCCCCTCCCACGATTTTAGGGGAAAAACCTCTGCATTAGACTGCAGCGTAGAGGTTATTGTACTCATGAGGAAAAACTGATGCATCGGGTTGAAAGGTGTTGGGAATCTCTCTCGTATTAACGTCCCTCACCCCGTCTTAGTGAATGGACCTGGCCAGGCTAAAGCCACCCCTGTATGTAAAACACGTCCTGTGTCATGGTCTTGATCTGAGAATGTCTGCCTGTGTCGTATCAGCAGAGCTAAGAAGTGATAACTTAAATGGTGTGTGCATTAATTTGGCATCACATGCATCATCTAATTAAGAAAATATAACTAAAGATAAGAAAATATGCATGCATTGAAAGAGCTTCTGCATATGGTAAGTCATGCATTTTAATGGTTCATGCATTTTGTATCTTGAATGTATGAATTTATGTCTTTCTGTTAAATATGAAAATTCTAAACATGCATGATTTGTTGTATGATTGTTTAAGTTAAATTAAATGTTAAACCATGAAATTTCTATTGAAATCCTTGTCTTGTTATTGTCTTACAAGTTTAGCATAATTACTCTACTTAGACATGTTGTCTGACCCTATATGGTTTAAAAATTTTCAGGTAATGAGTAGGTACTTACGTGTGAAGGCGGAAGGTTGCGACGGGGACTGAGCCTACCTTTCCTCTGCTTCATGAATTCTGAACTCTGATTTTAATTTAATTCAATTCAAGGACAAATGTGATTAATTTTGGATATTGTGAAACTTGAATTTTATTTCATGCATAGTTAATTAGTTGTTAAAGTTTAAATTCCATAAGTATATGTTTGCAAGCATTCATCTGAAGTAGCATGCCAAGTTTTATGCCCAATGTGTTTTTCCGCTGTTAACTGCTAAAAGATTTAAATGTATAAAAAAAAAAAAAAAATTCCACCAATTTCGGGTTATAAAAATTGGGGTGTTACAAACATGGTATTAGAGCATAAGAAAAGTATGGCTCAAAGCTCGTCCAACTGACCACCATCGCTGTAAGTATGCTTCCATTTTATTTATTTTGATGACTTATGAAAATTGTATGTCTGTAATTATTTCTGTTGATATATGCGGCAAGAATCAGAACGTAGATCTACTAGGGTCACATGAATAAGAATTTTGTATTTATACCCAACTTATAAGTAATCTGAATCAATGTGTGTGTCTTTAGATGGCCGGAAGACAGCCCCCAGGTTGGACTGCTCAGAGGGACTTTATTTTTGAAGCCCTCGCGAATCTGACGGCCTATTGTCAGAACCATGCCGGCAACGGAGGTAATGGCAATGGTGCAGGCCATCAGCATGAGGGTCATATTGCGGCACCAGCTGTCGCAACCAATGGGGCGTCGTACAAGCGCTTCATGGAATTGAGCCCTCCTGCTTTCACTAGTAAGGAAGATCCGGATGCAGCGGAGGAATGGGTTCGCGCCATAAGCGAGATTTTTGAGATTCTCGAGGTTCCTGCTGAGAGGCAGGTTTCTTTTGCCACTTATCGGCTCCAAGGAAATGCCAAGAGCTGGTGGGAGACGACACGCAAAGTACGCTATACGCCTGATGAACGACGCACCCTCACATGGGAGGAGTTTACAGCGGTATTCATGGACACCTACTTTCCCCAGTACGCGCGCGATCGTAAGAAACAAGAGTTTTTAGATCTTCGACAGGGGTCCATGAAGGTGGCAGAGTACACTACACGTTTCCGACATTTAGAGAAGTATTGCCCGCATACTTATACCACTGACGAGGCGCGAGCTAAGAAGTATGTGCAGGGTTTACGTGATGGCCTGAGGACGAGAGTGCTGACCAGCCGTCCTCAAAACCTCAACCAGGCCATCGAGATGGCCACAGTACTTCAGGATGACTGGGAGTCTTCTAAGAAGACTCAGCCTAGCCGTTTCGACAAGTCGAAGGGAAATGCGAATAAGGCCCCTCGACCAACAGTGGAGAGTAGTAAGGCGCCACCCGCAAAGAAGGCCAAGGGACAACAGGGCGGCACACCAGCACCGCAGTCTTATGCAGTATGTAAGCACTGCAATAAGAGGCACCCTGGAGTCTGCTATAGAGTCTCAGGTGCATGTCTGAGATGTGGAAAATAGGGTCACTTCATCAAAGACTGCCCTATGAGGCCAGTTCAGGAGGGAGTTGCCCCTGTTCTTAGAGGACCACAGCTGCAGCGACCCCAGCAGTCCCAGCCGCAAGGTCAGAAGAAAGCTACTGGACGCGTGTATGCGACTTCTGCAGATGAGTTGCAAGAAGATGCCAACGTCATTGAAGGTACAATCTCTATTGCAAAGTTCGATGCTAAAGTTCTTTTTGACACTGGTGCTACGCATTCCTTCGTATCTGTACTTTTTGCGAATTTGATTGGTGTCACGCCGACTTCTTTGGGATATACTCTGGAAGTTATCACACCTTCGAGTGGTAGCTCTATCGCTCGTACCTATCTATCTAGAGTAGAGGTTATGATTGCAGGGCAGAACCTCCCTGCCAATCTTATCCTATTGAATATGGTCGGTTATGATGTAATTCTTGGCATAGATTGGATGTATGAGCATTACGCTTGTATGCTTTGTCGTGAGCGACGCATTCAATTTGCTCGCCCTGATCAGCCTGTACTCGAGTACAAGGCCTGTAAAAAGGAGAGCAAAGGACGACTTATCTCGGCATTAAAGGCACATCGTTGTGTAGAAAAGGGGTGTGAGGCCTTTTTGGCCAGTGTTTCTTTGATAGACCCCAATACTACACCACTGGAAGACTTGGACGTAGTTCGAGATTTTTCAGACATTTTTCCAGATGACCTGCCAGGCATACCGCCTACCAGAGAGGTGGACTTTGCGATAGAGTTGGTGCCTGGAACGGCCCCGATATCTAAAGCACCCTATCGTATGGCCCCAGCAGAGTTAGAGGAGCTAAAGAAGCAGCTGCAAGAATTGATGGATAAAGGCTTTATTCGGCCTAGTGTTTCACCTTGGGGAGCTCCAGTATTGTTCGTCAAAAAGAAGGATGGGTCAATGCGTATGTGCATTGACTATAGAATGTTGAATCTGGTAACAATCAAAAACAAATATCCTCTTCCCAGGATAGATGATTTGTTTGATCAACTTCGGGAGGCCAAGGTCTTCTCCAAGATTGACCTTCGATCAGGGTACCATCAACTGAAGATCAAAGAATCCGACGTGCATAAGACAGCATTCGGGACACGATACGGTCATTACGAGTTTTTGGTGATGCCCTTCGGGTTAACAAATGCCCCTACGACATTTATGGACCTGATTAATCGGATCTTTCGGCCTTACCTAGACCTTTTCGTGATCGTATTTATAGACGATATCCTAATTTACTCCGAGAGCGAGGAAGATCATAGGGAGCATCTAAGGATTGTCCTCGAAGCACTTCGACAACATCAACTATATGCTAAGTTCTCGAAGTGTGAATTTTGGCTGAATCAAGTTATGTTCTTGGGTCACGTAATCTCTAAAGATGGGGTGTCAGTCGACCCTGCCAAGGTTGAAGCAGTCATAGATTGGAGACAACCTAAGAGCGTCTCAGATATACGCAGTTTTCTCGGACTTGCAGGCTATTATCGTCGTTTCATTCAGGATTTTTCGAAGATCGCTTCACCTATGACGAAACTACTTCATAAAGGAATTAAGTTTGTCTGGACCCAGCAATGCGAAGAAAGCTTTCAAGAGCTGAAGAAGAGGCTTACTACAGCCCCTATACTCACATTGCCTTCTGGGCAAGGAGGCTTTGTGATTTATAGTGATGCATCAGGTACTGGTTTGGGATGCGTTTTGATGCAGCACGGCAAGGTGATCGCCTACGCATCACGTCAGTTGAAGGTGCATGAGCGAAACTACCCCACTCACGACTTGGAGCTTGCTGCAGTAGTCTTTGCACTAAAGGTATGGCAACATTATTTGTACGACGAGCAATTTGAGGTCTTCTCAGATCATAAGAGCCTCAAGTATATCTTCTCACAAAAGGATTTGAACATGAGGCAGAGACGGTGGTTAGAATTTCTAAAAGATTACGACTTCTCCATTTCTTATCATCCAGGCAAAGCCAATGTAGTGGCTGATGCTTTGAGTAGAAAGGCTGGGAGCCTTGCGAGTTTTATCAGCGGTAAGTGGAAATTACTCGAAGACCTGATAGATTGGAGGCCATTTGAAGCAAAATCGGGTCAGATTCAGATCGCTAGCACGGCAGTGCGGACAGAACTCATGGATCGGATCATCACCCAACAGAAGGATAATCCTGAATTCAATAAGATGATTGCAGCATGCAAGCAAGACCAGTCAACATTGCACTTAGAGGAGGATGGAAGCATCTGGTATGGCCAGCGGCTCTGGGTGCCCGCAGAGCTCCAGTTGAGGAAAGAGTTATTGGATGAGGCGCATCGTACCGGATTCACTATACATCCCGGAAGCACCAAGATGTATAAGGATATTCAGAGGAATTACTGGTGGCCCGGCATGAAGAGAGACATCGCTGAATACGTGTCGAGATGCTTAATCTGTCAGCAGGTCAAGATAGAGCACCAGAGACCAGGCGGTATGATGCAGTCGATTGAGATTCCGCAGTGGAAGTGGGAAGACATTACCATGGACTTTGTGGTAGGTCTACCCAAGACACGCCAACAGTATGACACCATTTGGGTGATTGTGGATCGCCTTACAAAGTCGGCACACTTCTTACCGACCAGGGCGAATCAAACCTTGGAGAGTTTGGCGGATTTATATGTCGACGAGATTGTCAGATTACATGGGATACCTGTTTCGATTATCTCAGACAGGGATCCTAGATTCACGTCAAAGTTTTGGGGACAACTTCAGAAAGCTTTGGGGACAACACTTAAGTTTAGCACAACTTTTCACCCCCAGACGGATGGTCAGTCAGAGAGGACTATTCAAACACTCGAGGATATGTTGCGAGCGTGTGCATTGGAGTGGAAAGGTGACTGGAGTAAGCACCTAAAGTTAGCTGAGTTTGCCTACAATAATAGTTATCATTCGAGTATCGGCATGGCTCCATATGAGGCATTGTACGGGCGACCCTATAGGTCCCCTGTTTGTTGGAGCGAGGTAGGTGATCGAACTGTCGAATCACCTATAGTTTTGCAGCATTATACGGATCAAGTACAGTTGATTCGTAAGAGGCTTTTGACAGCACACAACCGCCAGAAGAGTTATGCAGATCCAAAGAGGCGAGAGGTTTCTTTTGAGATTGGTAATCATGTGTTTGTTAGGGTATCGCCAACGAAGAGCGTATTTCGGTTCGGCAAGAAAGGGAAATTGAGTCCGAGGTATGTAGGACCGTTCCTCGTCCTTGAGAGGATAGGAGGCACCGCGTATAGATTGGCACTTCCCCTTTAGTTTTCCAACATCCACGATGTTTTCCATGTGTCAATGTTGAGGAAATATGTACCAGATCCTACTCATGTTATTCAGTATGACGAGGTCGAGGTTCAGAGAGATCTCACGTTTGAGGAACGGCCGATAGAGATAGTAGATCGACGAGAACAAGTGTTGCGACATAAGTCAATTCCACTTGTTAAATTACGATGGCAGCACCACGGGCTTGAGGAGTGTTCTTGGGAGCCCGAGGCTGATATGAGAGCTAAATATCCATACTTGTTCGGTACGTAATGATAACCAAATTTCGAGGACGGATTTTTTTTTTAGGGGGATTGGATGTAATATCCGAAAATTTCTAAGTTCTTTTCTATAGCATTGTGAAATGTCTTGAATTTCGTGCCAATATAAAACCCTAATTTCTTTAAAAAAATTAATGTTTGAGTATATTCGTAAGGATTGAGGGGTTTAATTATATTGAATTGTAGTAAATATAAACCCTACATGGTTTGGATATCTGAGAAAATTCTAAGTGATGTCTAATTGAAAACGTCTTACTTAAAAAGAAAATGTTGATTTTTCTTTTAAGTAAAATTATTTAAATAAAGTAAATTAACAAAAGTAGATTTTAAAAATATACATATTAATATGCTTAATAAGATGAAATTAGCTTATATTTAATTCCTTTACATTTTCACATGAGTTGTGGTTATATAAAACAAAAACGGTTTTTAATTGGAATTTTATGATTTATCAATAATAGTTTAATATAATAGTTTTCTTTTGTATACATTAAAATCCATTTTTTTATTAGTTTAGTAGGAGCCCATAGGTGGACCATCCCATCCTATGTGGCATCTTACTTCAAATTCAAATTGAAAATAAAGGTATAGTGATTTTCAAGGTTATTTAAAGTCTGAAAAGTCAAAGTGGAGATCAAGGGCTCCAAATGAATTTCATTAATGAGATCAAGGGCTGGAATTAATTCCAGCACATAACCTAATTTAAGAAGGGTTATAAAACCCTCCCATAGCCCTTGCCCTCCTCATTTGTGCTGGAAAAAAAAAGGAGAGCTTCTCTCTCCCCCAAAAACCCTCTTCTCTCTCTCCTCTCTTTCCCTTCCCTATTCTCTTCTTTTAGGGTTTCTTTTGGTTCTTGAGTGCAAGATCCAGACCTCAAGGGGTGTGGTGAGGAGATCTAAGGTCCTCATCTTGCTGGAAGAAAGGGCTGATTGGTGGATCGATCAAAAAGGGCTATTCATCCATCAAGAAATACATTTTTTTCAACAAAAGGTAGGGTTTCTATGCTTTTCTTGTAAGAACGGAGTTCTTGGCATGGAGTTTGATGCTTTTTCATGAGTTTAGATCATAATCAAACCCTCCTAACCGTGGGTTTGACTCAGATCTAATGATCCATGGCAAAAACACATTTTCCCCTAAAGAAAACCATTTTTGAAATCGGGTTTATTATAAAAATCGGTTTCTTAGAAATAGATTCGTAAAATATATTTGTATTTGATTTATTCCATGATTTTTATGCAAATATTAGTTTGGATTGATAGATTATGAAGTGTTTCATCCACTGTGAATATTTTAGAATTTTCGGAATTTTATTTCATGCGTATTCCCTATTTCTTTTAATTTTTTTTGGGATTCGGGTGACTCGGTTTGATTCACCCAAATGCAAATCTCGAAATTCCAGGTTTTCCACTTGACCTTCATTCAGTAAAATGGTCGTTTCTCCCTCGTCCGGAAGAGTTTTGATGAACGGATTGTTGCGTTGGAAAGCTAACTCCATTGTGCATCTACTGTAGAAATTTGGGATCTGTACATGGACCGAGCACGTCTCTGTGATAGTCGAAACAAAAACTGATAGGTCTGTAGTAAAACATGTATAACTCCCTCATACGGAAGAGTTTTTACAAACGGTTTGCGGCTACGGATAGCTAACAACAATTCCTATATACTGTAAAAATTTCAGCTCTGTTCATGGAGCCAAAAATTTTCTGTGAGCTCTGTACCAGTCGGACAGAGTTATGAAATTGGAAAAATTAGGGCAAATTCATAAATCAAGGCTCAAAGGGTGCATAGTATATATGTTTTTATTTAATTTTTTTATAGAATTAATATGCATTATGTGAATGATTATGCAGGTCTGATTTTATGCAATCTTATATGATTATGGCATGAATTATAAATGGAAGGTTACACATGAAAGATTTAGGATCAAAAGGTCCAATGAATACAAGTTGATGTTTTAAATTCTAAAAATGTGTTGACTATATGTATGTCCATGATATCGTGATGATATGATTGTTTCATTGATATGGATGTTCATATATATTCTCCTTGTTGCATTGGCCATGTACATGCATATGCATTATGATGTGTGAAAATGAATAAGATGTTTATGCTACGCATGTGCTCAAATGTCTGTTACAAGTTTAATTATATGTCCTTGTCCAATGCTTTATAAGAATGCATTCATGACCATAAAGTGGTTTAAGTTTGATGTTGCATCAAAAGTATGACTGAAATCAAGTAATCATGTGACATTAAACTCAAGATACTTGCTTGGAGAGTAGCAGGTGATACAAAACTTCGTGGGACAAGTTCTGTTACGGGCACGGAAGGTTGCTCCTCCCCTCCCACGATTTTAGGGGAAAAACCTCTGCATTAGACTGCAGCGTAGAGGTTATTGTACTCATGAGGAAAAACTGATGCATCGGGTTGAAAGGTGTTGGGAATCTCTCTCGTATTAACGTCCCTCACCCCGTCTTAGTGAATGAACCTGGCCAGGCTAAAGCCACCCCTGTATGTAAAACACGTCCTGTGTCATGGTCTTGATATGAGAATGTCTGCCTGTGTCGTATCAGCAGGGCTAAGAAGTGATAACTTAAATGGTGTGTGCATTAATTTGGCATCACATGCATCATCTAATTAAGAAAATATAACTAAAGATAAGAAAATATGCATGCATTGAAAGAGCTTCTGCATATGGTAAGTCATGCATTTTAATGGTTCATGCATTTTGTATCTTGAATGTATGAATTTATGTCTTTCTGTTAAATATGAAAATTCTAAACATGCATGATTTGTTGTATGATTGTTTAAGTTAAATTAAATGTTAAACCATGAAATTTCTATTGAAATCCTTGTCTTGTTATTGTCTTACAAGTTTAGCATAATTACTCTACTTAGACATGTTGTCTGACCCTATATGGTTTAAAAATTTTCAGGTAATGAGTAGGTACTTACGTGTGAAGGCGGAAGGTTGCGACGGGGACTGAGCCTACCTTTCCTCTGCTTCATGAATTCTGAACTCTGATTTTAATTTAATTCAATTCAAGGACAAATGTGATTAATTTTGGATATTGTGAAACTTGAATTTTATTTCATGCATAGTTAATTAGTTGTTAAAGTTTAAATTCCATAAGTATATGTTTGCAAGCATTCATCTGAAGTAGCACGCCAAGTTTTATGCCCAATGTGTTTTTCCGCTGTTAACTGCTAAAAGATTTAAATGTATAAAAAAAAAAAAAATTCCACCAATTTCGGGTTATAAAAATTGGGGTGTTACAAACATGGTATCAGAATATAAGAAAAGTATGGCTCAAAGCTCGTCCAACCGACCACCATCGCTGTAAGTATGCTTCCATTTTATTTGTTTTGATGACTTATGAAAATTGTATGTCTGTAATTATTTCTGTTGATATATGCGGCAAGAATCAGAACGTAGATCTACTAGGGTCACATGAATGAGAATTTTGTATTTATACCCAACTTATAAGTAATCTGAATCAATGTGTGTGTCTTTAGATGGCCGGAAGACAGCCCCCAGGTTGGACTGCTCAGAGGGACTTTATTTTTGAAGCCCTCGCGAATATGACGGCCTATTGTCAGAACCATGCCGGCAACGGAGGTAATGGCAATGGTGCAGGCCATCAGCATGAGGGTCATATTGCGGCACCAGCTGTCGCAACCAATGGGGCGTCGTACAAGCGCTTCATGGAATTGAGCCCTCCTGCTTTCACTGGTAAGGAAGATCCGGATGCAGCGGAGGAATGGGTTCGCGCCATAAGCGAGATTTTTGAGATTCTCGAGGTTCCTGCTGAGAGGCAGGTTTCTTTTGCCACTTATCGGCTCCAAGGAGATGCCAAGAGCTGATGGGAGACGACACGCGAAGTACGCTATACGCCTGATGAACGACGCACCCTCACATGGGAGGAGTTTACAACGGTATTCATGGACACCTACTTTCCCCAGTACGCGCGCGATCGTAAGAAACAAGAGTTTTTAGATCTTCGACAGGGGTCCATGAAGGTGGCAGAGTACACTACACGTTTCCGACATTTAGAGAAGTACTACCCGCATACTTATACCACTGACGAGGCGCGAGCTAAGAAGTATGTGCAGGGTTTACGTGATGGTCTGAGGACGAGAGTGCTGACCAGCCGTCCTCAAAACCTCAACCAGGCCATCGAGATGGCCACAGTACTTCAGGATGACTGGGAGTCTTCTAAGAAGACTCAGCCTAGCCGTTTCGACAAGTCGAAGGGAAATGCGAATAAGGCCCCTCGACCAACAGCGGAGAGTAGTAAGGCGCCACCCGCAAAGAAGGCCAAGGGACAACAGGGCGGCACACCAGCACCGCAGTCTTATGCAGTATGTAAGCACTGCAATAAGAGGCACCCTGGAGTCTGCTATAGAGTCTCAGGTGCATGTCTGAGATGTGGAAAACAAGGTCACTTCATCAAAGACTGCCCTATGAGGCCAGTTCAGGAGGGAGTTGCCCCTGTTCTTAGAGGACCACAGCTGCAGCGACCCCAGCAGTCCCAGCCGCAAGGTCAGAAGAAAGCTACTGGATGCGTGTATGCGACTTCTGCAGAGGAGTTGCAAGAAGATGCCAACGTCATTGAAGGTACAATCTCTATTGCAAAGTTCGATGCTAAAGTTCTTTTTGACACTGGTGCTACGCATTCCTTCGTATCTGTACTTTTTGCGAATTTGATTGGTGTCACGCCGACTTCTTTGGGATATACTCTGGAAGTTATCACACCTTCGAGTGGTAGCTCTATCGCTCGTACCTATCTATCTAGAGTAGAGGTTATGATTGCAGGGCAGAACCTCCCTGCCAATCTTATCCTGTTGAATATGGTCGGTTATGATGTAATTCTTGGCATAGATTGGATGTATGAACATTACGCTTGTATGCTTTATCGTGAGCGACGTATTCAATTTGCTCGCCCTGATCAGCCTGTACTCCAGTACAAGGCCTGTAAAAAGGAGAGCAAAGGACGACTTATCTCGGCATTAAAGGCACATCGTTGTGTAGAAAAGGGGTGTGAGGCCTTTTTGGCCAGTGTTTCTTTGATAGACCCCAATACTACACCACTGGAAGACTTGGACGTAGTTCGAGATTTTTCAGACGTTTTTCCAGATGACCTGCCAGGCATACCGCCTACCAGAGAGGTGGACTTTGCGATAGAGTTGGTGCCTGGAACGGCCCCGATATCTAAAGCACCCTATCGTATGGCCCCAGCAGAGTTAGAGGAGCTAAAGAAGCAGCTGCAAGAATTGATGGATAAAGGCTTTATTCGGCCTAGTGTTTCACCTTGGGGAGCTCCAGTATTGTTCGTCAAAAAGAAGGATGGGTCAATGCGTATGTGCATTGACTATAGAATGTTGAATCTGGTAACAATCAAAAACAAATATCCTCTTCCCAGGATAGATGATTTGTTTGATCAACTTCGGGAGGCCAAGGTCTTCTCCAAGATTGACCTTCGATCAGGGTACCATCAACTGAAGATCAAAGAATCCGACGTGCATAAGACAGCATTCAGGACACGATACGGTCATTACGAGTTTTTGGTGATGCCCTTCGGGTTAACAAATGCCCCTACGGCATTTATGGACCTGATGAATCGGATCTTTCGGCCTTACCTAGACCTTTTCGTGATCGTATTTATAGACGATATCCTAATTTACTCCGAGAGCGAGGAAGATCATAGGGAGCATCTAAGGATTGTCCTCGAAGCACTTCGACAACATCAACTATATGCTAAGTTCTCGAAGTGTGAATTTTGGCTAAATCAAGTTATGTTCTTGGGTCACGTAATCTCTAAAGATGGGGTGTCAGTCGACCCTGCCAAGGTGGAAGCAGTCATAGATTGGAGACAACCTAAGAGCGTCTCAGATATACGCAGTTTTCTCGGACTTGCAGGCTATTATCGTCGTTTCATTCAGGATTTTTCGAAGATCGCTTCACCTATGACGAAACTACTTCGTAAAGGAATTAAGTTTGTCTGGACCCAGCAATGCGAAGAAAGCTTTCAAGAGCTGAAGAAGAGGCTTACTACAGCCCCTATACTCACATTGCCTTCTGGGCAAGGAGACTTTGTGATTTATAGTGATGCATCAGGTACTGGTTTGGGATGCGTTTTGATGCAGCACGGCAAGGTGATCGCCTACGCATCACGTCAGTTGAAGGTGCATGAGCGAAACTACCCCACTCACGACTTGGAGCTTGCTGCACTAGTCTTTGCACTAAAGGTATGGCGACATTATTTGTACGGCGAGCAATTTGAGGTCTTCTCAGATCATAAGAGCCTCAAGTATATCTTCTCACAAAAGGATTTGAACATGAGGCAGAGACGGTGGTTAGAATTTCTAAAAGATTACGACTTCTCCATTTCTTATCATCCAGGCAAAGCCAATGTAGTGGCTGATGCTTTGAGTAGAAAGGCTGGGAGCCTTGCGAGTTTTATCAGCGGTAAGTGGAAATTACTCGAAGACCTGATAGATTGGAAGCCATTTGAAGCAAAGTCGGGTCAGATTCAGATCGCTAGCACGACAGTGCGGACAGAACTCATGGATCGGATCATCACCCAACAGAAGGATAATCCTGAATTCAATAAGATGATTGCAGCATGCAAGCAAGACCAGTCAGCATTGCACTTAGAGGAGGATGGAAGCATCAAGTATGGCCAGCGGCTCTGGGTGCCCGCAGAGCTCCAGTTGAGGAAAGAGTTATTGGATGAGGCGCATCGTACCGGATTCACTATACATCCCGGAAGCACCAAGATGTATAAGGATCTTCAGAGGAATTACTGGTGACCCGGCATGAAGAGAGACATCGCTGAATACGTGTCGAGATGCTTAATCTGTCAGCAGATCAAGATAGAGCACCAGAGACCAGGCGGTATGATGCAGTCGATTGAGATTCCGCAGTGGAAGTGGGAAGACATTACCATGGACTTTGTGGTAGGTCTACCCAAGACACGCCAACAGTATGACACCATTTGGGTGATTGTGGATCGCCTTACAAAGTCGGCACACTTCTTACCGACCAGGGCGAATCAAACCTTGGAGAGTTTGGCGGATTTATATGTCGACGAGATTGTCAGATTACATGGGATACCTGTTTCGATTATCTCAGACAGGGATCCTAGATTCACGTCAAAGTTTTGGGGACAACTTCAGAAAGCTTTGGGGACAACACTTAAGTTTAGCACAACTTTTCACCCCCAGACGGATGGTCAGTCAGAGAGGACTATTCAAACACTCGAGGATATGTTGCGAGCGTGTGCATTGGAGTGGAAAGGTGACTGGAGTAAGCACCTAAAGTTAGCTGAGTTTGCCTACAATAATAGTTATCATTCGAGTATCGGCATGGCTCCATATGAGGCATTGTACGGGCGACCCTGTAGGTCCCCTGTTTGTTGGAGCGAGGTAGGTGATCGAACTGTCGAATCACCTATAGTTTTGCAGCATTATACGGATCAAGTACAGTTGATTCGTAAGAGGCTTTTGACAGCACACAACCGCCAGAAGAGTTATGCAGATCCAAAGAGGCGAGAGGTTTCTTTTGAGATTGGTAATCATGTGTTTGTCAGGGTATCGCCAACGAAGAGCGTATTTCGGTTCGGCAAGAAAGGGAAATTGAGTCCGAGGTATGTAGGACCGTTCCTCATCCTTGAGAGGATAGGAGGCACCGCGTATAGATTGGCACTTCCCCTTCAGTTTTCCAACATCCACGATGTTTTCCATGTGTCAATGTTGAGGAAATATGTACCAGATCCTACTCATGTTATTCAGTATGACGAGGTCGAGGTTCAGAGAGATCTCACGTTTGAGGAACGGCCGATAGAGATAGTAGATCGACGAGAACAAGTGTTGCGACATAAGTCAATTCCACTTGTTAAAGTACGATGGCAGCACCACGGGCTTGAGGAGTGTTCTTGGGAGCCCGAGGCTGATATGAGAGCTAAATATCCATACTTGTTCGGTACGTAATGATAACCAAATTTCGAGGACGAAATTTTTTTTTAGGGGGATTGGATGTAATATCCGAAAATTTCTAAGTTCTTTTCTATAGCATTGTGAAATGTCTTGAATTTCGTGCCAATATAAAACCCTAATTTCTTTAAAAAAATTAATGTTTGAGTATATTCGTAAGGATTGAGGGGTTTAATTATATTGAATTGTAGTAAATATAAACCCTACATGGTTTGGATATCTGAGAAAATTCTAAGTGATGTCTAATTGAAAACGTCTTACTTAAAAAGAAAATGTTGATTTTTCTTTTAAGTAAAATTATTTAAATAAAGTAAATTAACAAAAGTAGATTTTAAAAATATACATATTAATATGCTTAATAAGATGAAATTAGCTTATATTTAATTCCTTTACATTTTCACATGAGTTGTGGTTATATAAAACAAAAACGGTTTTTAATTGGAATTTTATGATTTATCAATAATAGTTTAATATAATAGTTTTCTTTTGTATACATTAAAATCCATTTTTTTATTAGTTTAGTAGGAGCCCATAGGTGGGCCATCCCATCCTATGTGGCATCTTACTTCAAATTCAAATTGAAAATAAAGGTATAGTGATTTTCAAGGTTATTTAAAGTCTGAAAAGTCAAAGTGGAGATCAAGGGCTCCAAATGAATTTCATTAATGAGATCAAGGGCTGGAATTAATTCCAGCACATAACCTAATTTAAGAAGGGTTATAAAACCCTCCCATAGCCCTTGCCCTCCTCATTTGTGCTGGAAAAAAAAAGGAGAGCTTCTCTCTCCCCCAAAAACCCTCTTCTCTCTCTCCTCTCTTTCCCTTCCCTATTCTCTTCTTTTAGGGTTTCTTTTGGTTCTTGAGTGCAAGATCCAGACCTCAAGGGGTGTGGTGAGGAGATCTAAGGTCCTCATCTTGCTGGAAGAAAGGGCTGATTGGTGGATCGATCAAAAAGGGCTATTCATCCATCAAGAAATACATTTTTTTCAACAAAAGGTAGGGTTTCTATGCTTTTCTTGTAAGAACGGAGTTCTTGGCATGGATTTTGATGCTTTTTCATGAGTTTAGATCATAATCAAACCCTCCTAACCGTGGGTTTGACTCAGATCTAATGATCCATGGCAAAAACACATTTTCCCCTAAAGAAAACCATTTTTGAAATCGGGTTTATTATAAAAATCGGTTTCTTAGAAATAGATTCGTAAAATATATTTGTATTTGATTTATTCCGTGATTTTTATGCAAATATTAGTTTGGATTGATAGATTAAGAAGTGTTTCATCCACTGTGAATATTTTAGAATTTTCGGAATTTTATTTCATGCGTATTCCCTATTTCTTTTAATTTTTTTTGGGATTCGGGTGACTCAGTTTGATTCACCCAAATGCAAATCTCGAAATTCCAGGTTTTCCACTTGACCTCCGTTCAGTAAAATGGTCGTTTCTCCCTCGTCCGGAAGAGTTTTGATGAACGGATTGTTGCGTTAGAAAGCTAACTCCATTGTGCATCTACTGTAGAAATTTGGGATCTGTACATGGACCGAACACGTCTCTGTGACAGTCGAAACAAAAACTGATAGGTCTGTAGTAAAACATGTATAACTCCCTCATACGGAAGAGTTTTTACAAACGGTTTGCGGCTACGGATAGCTGACAACAATTCCTATATACTGTAAAAATTTCAGCTCTGTTCATGGAGCCAAAAATTTTCTGTGAGCTCTGTACCAGTCGGACAGAGTTATGAAATTGGAAAAATTAGGGCAAATTCATAAATCAAGGCTCAAAGGGTGCATAGTATATATGTTTTTATTTAATTTTTTTATAGAATTAGTATGCATTATGTGAATGATTATGCAGGTCTGATTTTATGCAATCTTATATGATTATGGCATGAATTATAAATGGAAGGTTACACATGAAAGATTTAGGATCAAAAGGTCCAATGAATACAAGTTGATGTTTTAAATTCTAAAAATGTGTTGACTATATGTATGTCCATGATATCATGATGATATGATTGTTTCATTGATATGGATGTTCATATATATTCTCCTTGTTGCATTGGCCATGTACATGCATATGCATTATTATGTGTGAAAATGAATAAGATGTTTATGCTACGCATGTGCTCAAATGTCTGTTACAAGTTTAATTATATGTCCTTGTCCAATGCTTTATAAGAATGCATTCATGACCATAAAGTGGTTTAAGTTTGATGTTGCATCAAAAGTATGACTGAAATCAAGTAATCATGTGACATTAAACTCAAGATAATTGCTTGGAGAGTAGCAGGTGATACAAAACTTCGTGGGACAAGTTCTGTTACGGGCACGGAAGGTTGCTCCTCCCCTCCCACGATTTTAGGGGAAAAACCTCTGCATTAGACTGCAGCGTAGAGGTTATTGTACTCATGAGGAAAAACTGATGCATCGGGTTGAAAGGTGTTGGGAATCTCTCTCGTATTAACGTCCCTCACCCCGTCTTAGTGAATGGACCTGGCCAGGCTAAAGCCACCCCTGTATGTAAAACACGTCCTGTGTCATGGTCTTGATCTGAGAATGTCTGCCTGTGTCGTATCAGCAGGGCTAAGAAGTGATAACTTAAATGGTGTGTGCATTAATTTGGCATCACATGCATCATCTAATTAAGAAAATATAACTAAAGATAAGAAAATATACATGCATTGAAAGAGCTTCTGCATATGGTAAGTCATGCATTTTAATGGTTCATGCATTTTGTATCTTGAATGTATGAATTTATGTCTTTCTGTTAAATATGAAAATTCTAAACATGCATGATTTGTTGTATGATTGTTTAAGTTAAATTAAATGTTAAACCATGAAATTTCTATTGAAATCCTTGTCTTGTTATTGTCTTACAAGTTTAGCATAATTACTCTACTTAGACATGTTGTCTGACCCTATATGGTTTAAAAATTTTCAGGTAATGAGTAGGTACTTACGTGTGAAGGCGGAAGGTTGCGACGGGGACTGAGCCTACCTTTCCTCTGCTTCTTGAATTCTGAACTCTGATTTTAATTTAATTCAATTCATGGACAAATGTGATTAATTTTGGATATTGTGAAACTTGAATTTTATTTAATGCATAGTTAATTAGTTGTTAAAGTTTAAATTCCATAAGTATATGTTTGCAAGCATTCATCTGAAGTAGCACGCCAAGTTTTATGCCCAATGTGTTTTTCCGCTGTTAACTGCTAAAAGATTTAAATGTATAAAAAAAAAAAAATTTTCCACCAATTTCGGGTTATAAAAATTGGGGTGTTACAAACATGGTATCAGAGCATAAGAAAAGTATGGCTCAAAGCTCGTCCAACCGACCACCATCGCTGTAAGTATGCTTCCATTTTATTTGTTTTGATGACTTATGAAAATTGTATGTCTGTAATTATTTCTGTTGATATATGCGGCAAGAATCAGAACGTAGATCTACTAGGGTCACATGAATGAGAATTTTGTATTTATACCCAACTTATAAGTAATCTGAATCAATGTGTGTGTCTTTAGATGGTCGGAAGACAGCCCCCAGGTTGGACTGCTCAGAGGGACTTTATTTTTGAAGCCCTCGCGAATCTGACGGCCTATTGTCAGAACCATGCCGGCAACGGAGGTAATGGCATTGGTGCAGGCCATCAGCATGAGGGTCATATTGCGGCACCAGCTGTCGCAACCAATGGGGCGTCGTACAAGCGCTTCATGGATTTGAGCCCTCCTGCTTTCACTGGTAAGGAAGATCCGGATGCAGCGAAGGAATGGGTTCGCGCCATAAGCGAGATTTTTGAGATTCTCGAGGTTCCTGCTGAGAGGCAGGTTTCTTTTGCCACTTATCGGCTCCAAGGAGATGCCAAGAGCTGGTGGGAGACGACACGCGAAGTACGCTATACGCCTGATGAACGACGCACCCTCACATGGGAGGAGTTTACAGCGGTATTCATGGACACCTACTTTCCCCAGTACGCGCGCGATCGTAAGAAACAAGAGTTTTTAGATCTTCGACAGGGGTCCATGAAGGTGGCAGAGTACACTACACGTTTCCGACATTTAGAGAAGTACTGCCCGCATACTTATACCACTGACGAGGCGCGAGCTAAGAAGTATGTGCAGGGTTTACGTGATGGCCTGAGGACGAGAGTGCTGACCAGCCGTCCTCAAAACCTCAACCAGGCCATCGAGATGGCCACAGTACTTCAGGATGACTGGGAGTCTTCTAAGAAGACTCAGCCTAGCCGTTTCGACAAGTCGAAGGGAAATGCGAATAAGGCCCCTCGACCAACAGCGGAGAGTAGTAAGGCGCCACCCGCAAAGAAGGCCAAGGGACAACAGGGCGGCACACCAGCACCGCAGTCTTATGCAGTATGTAAGCACTGCAATAAGAGGCACCCTGGAGTCTGCTATAGAGTCTCAGGTGCATGTCTGAGATGTGGAAAACAGGGTCACTTCATCAAAGACTGCCCTATGAGGCCAGTTCAGGAGGGAGTTGCCTCTGTTCTTAGAGGACCACAGCTGCAGCGACCCCAGCAGTCCCAGCCGCAAGGTCAGAAGAAAGCTACTGGACGCGTGTATGCGACTTCTGCAGAGGAGTTGCAAGAAGATGCCAACGTCATTGAAGGTACAATCTCTATTGCAAAGTTCGATGCTAAAGTTCTTTTTGACACTGGTGCTACGCATTCCTTCGTATCTGTACTTTTTGCGAATTTGATTGGTGTCACGCCGACTTCTTTGGGATATACTCTGGAAGTTATCACACCTTCGAGTGGTAGCTCTATCGCTCGTACCTATCTATCTAGAGTAGAGGTTATGATTGCAGGGCAGAACCTCCCTGCCAATCTTATCCTGTTGAATATGGTCGGTTATGATGTAATTCTTGGCATAGATTGGATGTATGAGCATTACGCTTGTATGCTTTGTCGTGAGCGATGCATTCAATTTGCTTGCCCTGATCAGCCTGTACTCGAGTACAAGGCCTGTAAAAAGGAGAGCAAAGGACGACTTATCTCGGCATTAAAGGCACATCGTTGTGTAGAAAAGGGGTGTGAGGCCTTTTTGGCCAGTGTTTCTTTGATAGACCCCAATACTACAGCACTGGAAGACTAGGACGTAGTTCGAGATTTTTCAGACGTTTTTCAGGATGACCTGCCAGGCATACCGCCTACCAGAGAGGTGGACTTTGCGATAGAGTTGGTGCCTGGAACGGCCCCGATATCTAAAGCACCCTATCGTATTGCCCCAGCAGAGTTAGAGGAGCTAAAGAAGCAGCTGCAAGAATTGATGGATAAAGGCTTTATTCGGCCTAGTGTTTCACCTTGGGGAGCTCCAGTATTGTTCGTCAAAAAGAAGGATGGGTCAATGCGTATGTGCATTGACTATAGAATGTTGAATCTGGTAACAATCAAAAACAAATATCCTCTTCCCAGGATAGATGATTTGTTTGATCAACTTCGGGAGGCCAAGGTCTTCTCCAAGATTGACCTTCGATCAGGGTACCATCAACTGAAGATCAAAGAATCCGACGTGCATAAGACAGCATTCAGGACACGATACGGTCATTACGAGTTTTTGGTGATGCCCTTCGGGTTAACAAATGCCCCTACGGCATTTATGGACCTGATGAATCGGATCTTTCGGCCTTACCTAGACCTTTTCGTGATCGTATTTATAGACGATATCCTAATTTACTCCGAGAGCGAGGAAGATCATAGGGAGCATCTAAGGATTGTCCTCGAAGCACTTCGACAACATCAACTATATGCTAAGTTCTCGAAGTGTGAATTTTGGCTGAATCAAGTTATGTTCTTGGGTCACGTAATCTCTAAAGATGGGGTGTCAGTCGACCCTGCCAAGGTGGAAGCAGTCATAGATTGGAGACAACCTAAGAGCGTCTCAGATATACGCAGTTTTCTCGGACTTGCAGGCTATTATCGTCGTTTCATTCAGGATTTTTCGAAGATCGCTTCACCTATGACGAAACTACTTCGTAAAGGAATTAAGTTTGTCTGGACCCAGCAATGCGAAGAAAGCTTTCAAGAGCTGAAGAAGAGGCTTACTACAACCCCTATACTCACATTGCCTTCTGGGCAAGGAGGCTTTGTGATTTATAGTGATGCATCAGGTACTGGTTTGGGATGCGTTTTGATGCAGCACGGCAAGGTGATCGCCTACGCATCACGTCAGTTGAAGGTGCATGAGCGAAACTACCCCACTCACGACTTGGAGCTAGCTGCAGTAGTCTTTGCACTAAAGGTATGGCGACATTATTTGTACGGCGAGCAATTTGAGGTCTTCTCAGATCATAAGAGCCTCAAGTATATCTTCTCACAAAAGGATTTGAACATGAGGCAGAGACGGTGGTTAGAATTTCTAAAAGATTACGACTTCTCCATTTCTTATCATCCAGGCAAAGCCAATGTAGTGGCTGATGCTTTGAGTAGAAAGGCTGGGAGCCTTGCGAGTTTTATCAGCGGTAAGTGGAAATTACTCGAAGACCTGATAGATTGGAAGCCATTTGAAGCAAAATCGGGTCAGATTCAGATCGCTAGCACGGCAGTGCGGACAGAACTCATGGATCGGATCATCACCCAACAGAAGGATAATCCTGAATTCAATAAGATGATTGCAACATGCAAGCTAGACCAGTCAGCATTGCACTTAGAGGAGGATGGAAGCATCTGGTATGGCCAGCGGCTCTGGGTGCCCGCAGAGCTCCAGTTGAGGAAAGAGTTATTGGATGAGGCGCATCGTACCGGATTCACTATACATCCCGGAAGCACCAAGATGTATAAGGATCTTCAGAGGAATTACTGGTGGCCCGGCATGAAGAGAGACATCGCTGAATACGTGTCGAGATGCTTAATCTGTCAGCAGGTCAAGATAGAGCACCAGAGACCAGGCGGTATGATGCAGTCGATTGAGATTCCGCAGTGGAAGTGGGAAGACATTACCATGGACTTTGTGGTAGGTCTACCCAAGACACGCCAACAGTATGACACCATTTGGGTGATTGTGGATCGCCTTACAAAGTCAGCACACTTCTTACCGACCAGGGCGAATCAAACCTTGGAGAGTTTGGCGGATTTATATGTCGACGAGATTGTCAGATTACATGGGATACCTGTTTCGATTATCTCAGACAGGGATCCTAGATTCACGTCAAAGTTTTGGGGACAACTTCAGAAAGCTTTGGGGACAACACTTAAGTTTAGCACAACTTTTCACCCCCAGACGGATGGTCAGTCAGAGAGGACTATTCAAACACTCGAGGATATGTTGCGAGCGTGTGCATTGGAGTGGAAAGGTGACTGGAGTAAGCACCTAAAGTTAGCTGAGTTTGCCTACAATAATAGTTATCATTCGAGTATCGGCATGGCTCCATATGAGGCATTGTACGGGCGACCCTGTAGGTCCCCTGTTTGTTGGAGCGAGGTAGGTGATCGAACTGTCGAATCACCTATAGTTTTGCAGCATTATACGGATCAAGTACAGTTGATTCGTAAGAGGCTTTTGACAGCACACAACCGCCAGAAGAGTTATGCAGATCCAAAGAGGCGAGAGGTTTCTTTTGAGATTGGTAATCATGTGTTTGTTAGGGTATCGCCAACGAAGAGCGTATTTCGGTTCGGCAAGAAAGGGAAATTGAGTCCGAGGTATGTAGGACCGTTCCTCATCCTTGAGAGGATAGGAGGCACCGCGTATAGATTGGCACTTCCCCTTTAGTTTTCCAACATCCACGATGTTTTCCATGTGTCAATGTTGAGGAAATATGTACCAGATCCTACTCATGTTATTCAGTATGACGAGGTCGAGGTTCAGAGAGATCTCACGTTTGAGGAACGGCCGATAGAGATAGTAGATCGACGAGAACAAGTGTTGCGACATAAGTCAATTCCACTTGTTAAAGTACGATGGCAGCACCACGGGCTTGAGGAGTGTTCTTGGGAGCCCGAGGCTGATATGAGAGCTAAATATCCATACTTGTTCGGTACGTAATGATAACCAAATTTCGAGGACGAAATTTTTTTTTAGGGGGATTGGATGTAATATCCGAAAATTTCTAAGTTCTTTTCTATAGCATTGTGAAATGTCTTGAATTTCGTGCCAATATAAAACCCTAATTTCTTTAAAAAAATTAATGTTTGAGTATATTCGTAAGGATTGAGGGGTTTAATTATATTGAATTGTAGTAAATATAAACCCTACATGGTTTGGATATCTGAGAAAATTCTAAGTGATGTCTAATTGAAAACGTCTTACTTAAAAAGAAAATGTTGATTTTTCTTTTAAGTAAAATTATTTAAATAAAGTAAATTAACAAAAGTAGATTTTAAAAATATACATAATAATATGCTTAATAAGATGAAATTAGCATATATTTAATTCCTTTACATTTTCACATGAGTTGTGGTTATATAAAACAAAAACGGTTTTTAATTGGAATTTTATGATTTATCAATAATAGTTTAATATAATAGTTTTCTTTTGTATACATTAAAATCCATTTTTTTATTAGTTTAGTAGGAGCCCATAGGTGGGCCATCCCATCCTATGTGGCATCTTACTTCAAATTCAAATTGAAAATAAAGGTATAGTGATTTTCAAGGTTATTTAAAGTCTGAAAAGTCAAAGTGGAGATCAAGGGCTCCAAATGAATTTCATTAATGAGATCAAGGGCTGAAATTAATTCCAGCACATAACCTAATTTAAGAAGGGTTATAAAACCCTCTCATAGCCCTTGCCCTCCTCATTTGTGCTGAAAAAAAAAAGGAGAGCTTCTCTCTCCCCCAAAAACCCTCTTCTCTCTCTCCTCTCTTTCCCTTCCCTATTCTCTTCTTTTAGGGTTTCTTTTGGTTCTTGAGTGCAAGATCCAGACCTCAAGGGGTGTGGTGAGGAGATCTAAGGTCCTCATCTTGCTGAAAGAAAGGGCTGATTGGTGGATCGATCAAAAAGGGCTATTCATCCATCAAGAAATACATTTTTTTCAACAAAAGGTAGGGTTTCTATGCTTTTCTTGCAAGAATGGAGTTCTTGGCATGGATTTTGATGCTTTTTCATGAGTTTAGATCATAATCAAACCCTCCTAACCGTGGGTTTGACTCAGATCTAATGATCCATGGCAAAAACACATTTTTCCCTAAAGAAAACCATTTTTGAAATCGGGTTTATTATAAAAATCGGTTTCTTAGAAATAGATTCGTAAAATATATTTGTATTTGATTTATTCCATGATTTTTATGCAAATATTAGTTTGGATTGATAGATTATGAAGTGTTTCATCCACTGTGAATATTTTAGAATTTTCGAAATTTTATTTCATGCGTATTCCCTATTTCTTTTAATTTTTTTTGGGATTCGGGTGACTCGGTTTGATTCACCCAAATGCAAATCTCGAAATTCCAGGTTTTCCACTTGACCTCCGTTCAGTAAAATGGTCGTTTCTCCCTCGTCCGTAAGAGTTTTGATGAACGGATTGTTGCGTTGGAAAGCTAACTCCATTGTGCATCTACTGTAGAAATTTGGGATCTGTACATGGAACGAACACGTCTCTGTGACAGTTGAAACAAAAACTGATAGGTCTGTAGTAAAACATGTATAACTCCCTCATACGGAAGAGTTTTTACAAACGGTTTGCGGCTAAGGATAGCTGACAACAATTCCTATATACTGTAAAAATTTCAGATCTGTTCATGGAGCCAAAAATTTTCTGTGAGCTCTGTACCAGTCGGACAGAGTTATGAAATTGGAAAAATTAGGGCAAATTCATAAATCAAGGCTCAAAGGGTGCATAGTATATATGTTTTTATTTAATTTTTTTATAGAATTAGTATGCATTATGTGAATGATTATGCAGGTCTGATTTTATGCAATCTTATATGATTATGGCATGAATTATAAATGGAAGGTTACACATGAAAGATTTAGGATCAAAAGGTCCAATGAATACAAGTTGATGTTTTAAATTCTAAAAATGTGTTGACTATATGTATGTCCATGATATCGTGATGATATGATTGTTTCATTGATATGGATGTTCATATATATTCTCCTTGTTGCATTGGCCATGTACATGCATATGCATTATTATGTGTGAAAATGAATAAGATGTTTATGCTACGCATGTGCTCAAATGTCTGTTACAAGTTTAATTATATGTCCTTGTCCAATGCTTTATAAGAATGCATTCATGACCATAAAGTGGTATAAGTTTGATGTTGCATCAAAAGTATGACTGAAATCAAGTAATCATGTGACATTAAACTCAAGATACTTGCTTGGAGAGTAGCAGGTGATACAAAACTTCGTGAGACAAGTTCTGTTACGGGCACGGAAGGTTGCTCCTCCCCTCCCACGATTTTAGGGGAAAAACCTCTGCATTAGACTGCAGCGTAGAGGTTATTGTACTCATGAGGAAAAACTGATGCATCGGGTTGAAAGGTGTTGGGAATCTCTCTCGTATTAACGTCCCTCACCCCGTCTTAGTGAATGGACCTGGCCAGGCTAAAGCCACCCCTGTATGTAAAACACGTCCTGTGTCATGGTCTTGATCTGAGAATGTCTGCCTGTGTCGTATCAGCAGGGCTAAGAAGTGATAACTTAAATGGTGTGTGCATTAATTTGGCATCACATGCATCATCTAATTAAGAAAATATAACTAAAGATAAGAAAATATGCATGCATTGAAAGAGCTTCTGCATATGGTAAGTCATGCATTTTAATGGTTCATGCATTTTGTATCTTGAATGTATGAATTTATGTCTTTCTGTTAAATATGAAAATTCTAAACATGCATGATTTGTTGTATGATTGTTTAAGTTAAATTAAATGTTAAACCATGAAATTTCTATTGAAATCCTTGTCTTGTTATTGTCTTACAAGTTTAGCATAATTACTCTACTTAGACATGTTGTCTGACCCTATATGGTTTAAAAATTTTTAGGTAATGAGTAGGTACTTACGTGTGAAGGCGGAAGGTTGCGACGGGGACTGAGCCTACCTTTCCTCTGCTTCATGAATTCTGAACTCTGATTTTAATTTAATTCAATTCATGGACAAATGTGATTAATTTTGGATATTGTGAAACTTGAATTTTATTTCATGCATAGTTAATTAGTTGTTAAAGTTTAAATTCCATAAGTATATGTTTGCAAGCATTCATCTGAAGTAGCACGCCAAGTTTTATGCCCAATGTGTTTTTCCGCTGTTAACTGCTAAAAGATTTAAATGTATAAAAAAAAAAAAAAATTCCACCAATTTCGGGTTATAAAAATTGGGGTGTTACAAACATGGTATCAGAGCATAAGAAAAGTATGGCTCAAAGCTCGTCCAACCGACCACCATCGCTGTAAGTATGCTTCCATTTTATTTGTTTTGATGACTTATGAAAATTGTATGTCTGTAATTATTTCTGTTGATATATGCGGCAAGAATCAGAACGTGGATCTACTAGGGTCACATGAATGAGAATTTTGTATTTATACCCAACTTATAAGTAATCTGAATCAATGTGTGTGTCTTTAGATGGCCGGAAGACAGCCCCCAGGTTGGACTGCTCAGAGGGACTTTATTTTTGAAGCCCTCGCGAATCTGACGGCCTATTGTCAGAACCATGCCGGCAACGGAGGTAATGGCATTGGTGCAAGCCATCAGCATGAGGGTCATATTGCGGCACCAGCTGTCGCAACCAATGGGGCGTCGTACAAGCGCTTCATGGAATTGAGCCCTCCTGCTTTCACTGGTAAGGAAGATCCGGATGCAGCTGAGGAATGGGTTCGCGCCATAAGCGAGATTTTTGAGATTCTCGAGGTTCCTGCTGAGAGGCAGGTTTCTTTTGCCACTTATCGGCTCCAAGGAGATGCCAAGAGCTGGTGGGAGACGACACGCGAAGTACGCTATACGCCTGATGAACGACGCACCCTCACATGGGAGGAGTTTACAGCGGTATTCATGGACACCTACTTTCCCCAGTACGCGCGCGATCGTAAGAAACAAGAGTTTTTAGATCTTCGACAGGGGTCCATGAAGGTGGCAGAGTACACTACACGTTTCCGACATTTAGAGAAGTACTGCCCGCATACTTATACCACTGACGAGGCGCGAGCTAAGAAGTATGTGCAGGGTTTACGTGATGGCCTGAGGACGAGAGTGCTGACCAGCCGTCCTCAAAACCTCAACCAGGCCATCGAGATGGCCACAGTACTTCAGGATGACTGGGAGTCTTCTAAGAAGACTCAGCCTAGCCGTTTCGACAAGTCGAAGGGAAATGCGAATAAGGCCCCTCGACCAACAGCGGAGAGTAGTAAGGCGCCACCCGCAAAGAAGGCCAAGGGACAACAGGGCGGCACACCAGCACCGCAGTCTTATGCAGTATGTAAGCACTGCAATAAGAGGCACCCTGGAGTCTGCTATAGAGTCTCAGGTGCATGTCTGAGATGTGGAAAACAGGGTCACTTCATCAAAGACTGCCCTATGAGGCCAGTTCAGGAGGGAGTTGCCTCTGTTCTTAGAGGACCACAGCTGCAGCGACCCCAGCAGTCCCAGCCGCAAGGTCAGAAGAAAGCTACTGGACGCGTGTATGCGACTTCTGCAGAGGAGTTGCAAGAAGATGCCAACGTCATTGAAGGTACAATCTCTATTGCAAAGTTCGATGCTAAAGTTCTTTTTGACACTGGTGCTACGCATTCCTTCGTATCTGTACTTTTTGCGAATTTGATTGGTGTCACGCCGACTTCTTTGGGATATACTCTGGAAGTTATCACACCTTCGAGTGGTAGCTCTATCGCTCGTACCTATCTATCTAGAGTAGAGGTTATGATTGCAGGGCAGAACCTCCCTGCCAATCTTATCCTGTTGAATATGGTCGGTTATGATGTAATTCTTGGCATAGATTGGATGTATGAGCATTACGCTTGTATGCTTTGTCGTGAGCGACGCATTCAATTTGCTCGCCCTGATCAGCCTGTACTCGAGTACAAGGCCTGTAAAAAGGAGAGCAAAGGATGACTTATCTCGGCATTAAAGGCACATCGTTGTGTAGAAAAGGGGTGTGAGGCCTTTTTGGCCAGTGTTTCTTTGATAGACCTCAATACTACACCACTGGAAGACTTGGACGTAGTTCGAGATTTTTTAGACGTTTTTCCAGATGACCTGCCAGGCATACCGCCTACCAGAGAGGTGGACTTTGCGATAGAGTTGGTGCCTGGAACGGCCCCGATATCTAAAGCACCCTATCGTATGGCCCCAGCAGAGTTAGAGGAGCTAAAGAAGCAGCTGCAAGAATTGATGGATAAAGGCTTTATTCGGCCTAGTGTTTCACCTTGGGGAGCTCCAGTATTGTTCGTCAAAAAGAAGGATGGGTCAATGCGTATGTGCATTGACTATAGAATGTTGAATCTGGTAACAATAAAAAACAAATATCCTCTTCCCAGGATAGATGATTTGTTTGATCAACTTCGGGAGGCCAAGGTCTTCTCCAAGATTGACCTTCGATCAGGGTACCATCAACTGAAGATCAAAGAATCCGACGTGCATAAGACAGCATTCAGGACACGATACGGTCATTACGAGTTTTTGGTGATGCCCTTCGGGTTAACAAATGCCCCTACGGCATTTATGGACCTGATGAATCGGATCTTTCGGCCTTACCTAGACCTTTTCGTGATCGTATTTATAGACGATATCCTAATTTACTCCGAGAGCGAGGAAGATCATAGGGAGCATCTAAGGATTGTCCTCGAAGCACTTCGACAACATCAACTATATGCTAAGTTCTCGAAGTGTGAATTTTGGCTGAATCAAGTTATGTTCTTGGGTCACGTAATCTCTAAAGATGGGGTGTCAGTCGACCCTGCCAAGGTGGAAGCAGTCATAGATTGGATACAACCTAAGAGCGTCTCAGATATACGCAGTTTTCTCGGACTTGCAGGCTATTATCGTCGTTTCATTCAGGATTTTTCGAAGATCGCTTCACCTATGACGAAACTACTTCGTAAAGGAATTAAGTTTTTCTGGACCCAGCAATGCGATGAAAGCTTTCAAGAGCTGAAGAAGAGGCTTACTACAGCCCCTATACTCACATTGCCTTCTGGGCAAGGAGGCTTTGTGATTTATAGTGATGCATCAGGTACTGGTTTGGGATGCGTTTTGATGCAGCACGGCAAGGTGATCGCCTACGCATCACGTCAGTTGAAGGTGCATGAGCGAAACTACCCCACTCACGACTTGGAGCTTGCTGCAGTAGTCTTTGCACTAAAGGTATGGCGACATTATTTGTACGGCGAGCAATTTGAGGTCTTCTCAGATCATAAGAGCCTCAAGTATATCTTCTCACAAAAGGATTTGAACATGAGGCAGAGACGGTGGTTAGATTTTCTAAAAGATTATGACTTCTCCATTTCTTATCATCCAGGCAAAGCCAATGTAGTGGCTGATGCTTTGAGTAGAAAGGCTGGGAGCCTTGCGAGTTTTATCAGCGGTAAGTGGAAATTACTCGAAGACCTGATAGATTGGAAGCCATTTGAAGCAAAATCGGGTCAGATTCAGATCGCTAGCACGACAGTGCGGACAGAACTCATGGATCGGATCATCACCCAACAGAAGGATAATCCTGAATTCAATAAGATGATTGCAGCATGCAAGCAAGACCAGTCAGCATTGCACTTAGAGGAGGATGGAAGCATCTGGTATGGCCAGCGGCTCTGGGTGCCCGCAGAGCTCCAGTTGAGGAAAGAGTTATTAGATGAGGCGCATCGTACCGGATTCACTATACATCCCGGAAGCACCAAGATGTATAAGGATCTTCAGAGGAATTATTGGTGGCCCGGCATGAAGAGAGACATCGCTGAATACGTGTCGAGATGCTTAATCTGTCAGCAGGTCAAGATAGAGCACCAGAGACCAGGCGGTATGATGCAGTCGATTGAGATTCCGCAGTGGAAGTGGGAAGACATTACCATGGACTTTGTGGTAGGTCTACCCAAGACACGCCAACAGTATGACACCATTTGGGTGATTGTGGATCGCCTTACAAAGTCGGCACACTTCTTACCGACCAGGGCGAATCAAACCTTGGAGAGTTTGGCGGATTTATATGTCGACGAGATTGTCAGATTACATGGGATACCTGTTTCGATTATCTCAGACAGGGATCCTAGATTCACGTCAAAGTTTTGGGGACAACTTCAGAAAGCTTTGGGGACAACACTTAAGTTTAGCACAACTTTTCACCCCCAGACGGATGGTCAGTCAGAGAGGACTATTCAAACACTCGAGGATATGTTGCGAGCGTGTGCATTGGAGTGGAAAGGTGACTGGAGTAAGCACCTAAAGTTAGCTGAGTTTGCCTACAATAATAGTTATCATTCGAGTATCGGCATGGCTCCATATGAGGCATTGTACGGGCGACCCTGTAGGTCCCCTGTTTGTTGGAGCGAGGTAGGTGATCGAACTGTCGAATCACCTATAGTTTTGCAGCATTATACGGATCAAGTACAGTTGATTCGTAAGAGGCTTTTGACAGCACACAACCGCCAGAAGAGTTATGCAGATCCAAAGAGGCGAGAGGTTTCTTTTGAGATTGGTAATCATGTGTTTGTCAGGGTATCGCCAACGAAGAGCGTATTTCGGTTCGGCAAGAAAGGGAAATTGAGTCCGAGGTATGTAGGACCGTTCCTCATCCTTGAGAGGATAGGAGGCACCGCGTATAGATTGGCACTTCCCCTTCAGTTTTCCAACATCCACGATGTTTTCCATGTGTCAATGTTGAGGAAATATGTACCAGATCCTACTCATGTTATTCAGTATGACGAGGTCGAGGTTCAGAGAGATCTCACGTTTGAGGAACGGCCGATAGAGATAGTAGATCGACGAGAACAAGTGTTGCGACATAAGTCAATTCCACTTGTTAAAGTACGATGGCAGCACCACGGGCTTGAGGAGTGTTCTTGGGAGCCCGAGGCTGATATGAGAGCTAAATATCCATACTTGTTCGGTACGTAATGATAACCAAATTTCGAGGACGAAATTTTTTTTTAGGGGGATTGGATGTAATATCCGAAAATTTCTAAGTTCTTTTCTATAGCATTGTGAAATGTCTTGAATTTCGTGCCAATATAAAACCCTAATTTCTTTAAAAAAATTAATGTTTGAGTATATTCGTAAGGATTGAGGGGTTTAATTATATTGAATTGTAGTAATTATAAACCCTACATGGTTTGGATATCTGAGAAAATTCTAAGTGATGTCTAATTGAAAACGTCTTACTTAAAAAGAAAATGTTGATTTTTCTTTTAAGTAAAATTATTTAAATAAAGTAAATTAACAAAAGTAGATTTTAAAAATATACATATTAATATGCTTAATAAGATGAAATTAGCTTATATTTAATTCCTTTACATTTTCACATGAGTTGTGGTTATATAAAACAAAAACGGTTTTTAATTGGAATTTTATGATTTATCAATAATAGTTTAATATAATAGTTTTCTTTTGTATACATTAAAATCCATTTTTTTATTAGTTTAGTAGGAGCCCATAGGTGGGCCATCCCATCCTATGTGGCATCTTACTTCAAATTCAAATTGAAAATAAAGGTATAGTGATTTTCAAGGTTATTTAAAGTCTGAAAAGTCAAAGTGGAGATCAAGGGCTCCAAATGAATTTCATTAATGAGATCAAGGGCTGGAATTAATTCCAGCACATAACCTAATTTAAGAAGGGTTATAAAACCCTCCCATAGCCCTTGCCCTCCTCATTTGTGCTGGAAAAAAAAGGAGAGCTTCTCTCTCCCCCAAAAACCCTCTTCTCTCTCTCCTCTCTTTCCCTTCCCTATTCTCTTCTTTTAGGGTTTCTTTTGGTTCTTGAGTGCAAGATCCAGACCTCAAGGGGTGTGGTGAGGAGATCTAAGGTCCTCATCTTGCTGGAAGAAAGGGCTGATTGGTGGATCGATCAAAAAGGGCTATTCATCCATCAAGAAATACATTTTTTTCAACAAAAGGTAGGGTTTCTATGCTTTTCTTGCAAGAACGGAGTTCTTGGCATGGATTTTGATGCTTTTTCATGAGTTTAGATCATAATCAAACCCTCCTAACCGTGGGTTTGACTCAGATCTAATGATCCATGGCAAAAACACATTTTTCCCTAAAGAAAACCATTTTTGAAATCAGGTTTATTATAAAAATCGGTTTCTTAGAAATAGATTCGTAAAATATATTTGTATTTGATTTATTCCATGATTTTTATGCAAATATTAGTTTGGATTGATAGATTATGAAGTGTTTCATCCACTGTGAATATTTTAGAATTTTCGGAATTTTATTTCATGCGTATTCCCTATTTCTTTTAATTTTTTTTGGGATTCGGGTGACTCGGTTTGATTCACCCAAATGCAAATCTCGAAATTCCAGGTTTTCCACTTGACCTCCGTTCAGTAAAATGGTCGTTTCTCCCTCGTCCAGAAGAGTTTTGATGAACGAATTGTTGCGTTGGAAAGCTAACTCCATTGTGCATCTACTGTAGAAATTTGGGATCTGTACATGGAACGAACACGTCTCTGTGACAGTCGAAACAAAAACTGATAGGTCTGTAGTAAAACATGTATAACTCCCTCATACGGAAGAGTTTTTACAAACGGTTTGCGGCTAAGGATAGCTGACAACAATTCCTATATACTGTAAAAATTTCAGATCTGTTCATGGAGCCAAAAATTTTCTGTGAGCTCTGTACCAGTCGGACAGAGTTATGAAATTGGAAAAATTAGGGCAAATTCATAAATCAAGGCTCAAAGGGTGCATAGTATATATGTTTTTATTTAATTTTTTTATAGAATTAGTATGCATTATGTGAATGATTATGCAGGTCTGATTTTATGCAATCTTATATGATTATGGCATGAATTATAAATGGAAGGTTATACATGAAAGATTTAGGATCAAAAGGTCCAATGAATACAAGTTGATGTTTTAAATTCTAAAAATGTGTTGACTATATGTATGTCCATGATATCGTGATGATATGATTGTTTCATTGATATGGATGTTCATATATATTCTCCTTGTTGCATTGGCCATGAACATGCATATGCATTATTATGTGTGAAAATGAATAAGATGTTTATGCTACGCATGTGCTCAAATGTCTGTTACAAGTTTAATTATATGTCCTTGTCCAATGCTTTATAAGAATGCATTCATGACCATAAAGTGGTTTAAGTTTGATGTTGCATCAAAAGTATGACTGAAATCAAGTAATCATGTGACATTAAACTCAAGATACTTGCTTGGAGAGTAGCAGGTGATACAAAACTTCGTGGGACAAGTTCTGTTACGGGCACGGAAGGTTGCTCCTCCCCTCCCACGATTTTAGGGGAAAAACCTCTGCATTAGACTGCAGCGTAGAGGTTATTGTACTCATGAGGAAAAACTGATGCATCGGGTTGAAAGGTGTTGGGAATCTCTCTCGTATTAACGTCCCTCACCCCGTCTTAGTGAATGGACCTGGCCAGGCTAAAGCCACCCCTGTATGTAAAACACGTCCTGTGTCATGGTCTTGATCTGAGAATGTCTGCCTGTGTCGTATCAGCAGGGCTAAGAAGTGATAACTTAAATGGTGTGTGCATTAATTTGGCATCACATGCATCATCTAATTAAGAAAATATAACTAAAGATAAGAAAATATGCATGCATTGAAAGAGCTTCTGCATATGGTAAGTCATGCATTTTAATGGTTCATGCATTTTGTATCTTGAATGTATGAATTTATGTCTTTCTGTTAAATATGAAAATTCTAAACATGCATGATTTGTTGTATGATTGTTTAAGTTAAATTAAATGTTAAACCATGAAATTTCTATTGAAATCCTTGTCTTGTTATTGTCTTACAAGTTTAGCATAATTACTCTACTTAGACATGTTGTCTGACCCTATATGGTTTAAAAATTTTCAGGTAATGAGTAGGTACTTACGTGTGAAGGCGGAAGGTTGCGATGGGGACTGAGCCTACCTTTCCTCTGCTTCATGAATTCTGAACTCTGATTTTAATTTAATTCAATTCAAGGACAAATGTGATTAATTTTGGATATTGTGAAACTTGAATTTTATTTCATGCATAGTTAATTAGTTGTTAAAGTTTAAATTCCATAAGTATATGTTTGCAAGCATTCATCTGAAGTAGCACGCCAAGTTTTATGCCCAATGTGTTTTTCCGCTGTTAACTGCTAAAAGATTTAAATGTATAAAAAAAAAAAAAAAATTCCACCAATTTCGGGTTATAAAAATTGGGGTGTTACACCATGTAGTCGTACAATCTCTCTGACATACAGGTCAGCTAAACTCTCAAGGGATTGACTGATCCTGATAGATAAGAAATGGGCAGACTTAGTGAGTCTGTCCACGACTACCCAAATCGCATCATACTTACGTCTCGTCTGCGGTAAACCTACCATAAAATCCATCGTAACATCTTCCCACTTCCATTGAGGAATCTTGATTCTCTGCATGAAATCGCCAGGATGCTGGTGTTCCACCTTGACCTGTTGACAAGTCAAGCATCTCGCAACGTACGCTGCTATCTCGCGCTTCATACCGTTCCACCAATATTTTTGTTGCAAATCCTTAAACATCTTCGTTCCACCTAGATGAATTGTATATCTCGACATATGTGCTTTATCAAGAATCTCTTTCTTCAGCTCAGGGTCGCTCGGAACCCAAAGTCGATCTCTCATACGAACACTGACATTATCTGACACACTAAAGGAGGTATCTGCTTGTTCTGCCAAGGCTAGAAACTTAGCATACTGGTCGTCAAACTTCTGAGCCTCCACGATTCTAGGCAAAAATTCTGATCGAATGGTCAGACCAGACAATCTGATCGATCCGCCCCCAACTGAAAAAGGCTTCCAAACTACGAAATCTTCAATTAGCTTTTAGCTCCACACAAGACTAGACAGAATACCACTCGACTTGCGACTAAGTGCATCCGCCACTACGTTCGCCTTACCAGGGTGGTAAGACAACGTAAAGTCGTAATCCTTGATGAACTCGAGCCAACGTCGTTGTCTTATGTTCAACTCCTTCTGAGAGAACAAATATTTGACACTCTTGTGGTCTAAGAAGACCTCAAACGATTATCCATACAAATAACGTCACCACGATTTCAAAGCAAACACAACTGCTGCTAGTTCCAAATCATGTGTCGGGTAATTTCTCTCATGGGTCTTCAATTGTCTAGAAGCATAAGCAATCACCCTGCCGTGCTGCATTAGCATGCAACCCAATCCGGTACTAGAGGCGTTCGTGTACACCATAAAACCACCTCTGCCTGACGGTAAAGCTAACATCGGCGAGGTATTGATCTTTGACTTCAAGATCTGAAAACTGTCTTCACAAGCGCTATCCCACTCGAACTTGATACCTTTGCGCAAAAGCTTCATCAACGGTAAGGCAATCCTCAAAAAGTCTTGAATGAATCATCGATAATAACCTGCCAACCCGAGAAAACTGTGAATCCCTAACACATTATGAGGCTACTTCCAGCCTAAAACTGCTTCAACCTTTGCTGGATCGACTGACACTCCGTCCTTGGATATCATGTGACCAAGAAACATAACTCGCTCAAGCCAAAATTCACACTTGGAGAACTTGACAAACAACTGATGCTCACGGAGAGTACTCAAAACAATACACAAGTGTTCTTGATGTTGCTCAAGACTCTCTGAGTAGATCAAGATGTCGTCAATAAACACGATCACGAATGTATCCACGAATGAGCGAAAAATCTGGTTCATCAAATCCATGAATGCAACTGGTGCATTTGTGAGGCCAAAAGGCATCACCACGAACTCATATAAACCATACCTTGTTCGAAAAGTTGTCTTTGCAATGTCTTCCTCTCTAATACGAAGTTGATGATACCCTGACCTGAGGTCAATCTTTGAGAAAATCTTTGCTCTCTGCAGTTGATCGAAGAAATCTTCGATCCTCGGTAACGGGTATTTGTTCTTAATCGTCGCATGGTTGAGCATTCGATAGTCGATGCACAACTTCAAAGATCCATCTTTCTTCTTCACGAACAATACTGGTACTCCCCACGGAGAAGCACTGGGTCGAATGAAACCCAGATCTAAAAGTTCTTCCAACTGCTGCTTCAATTCCTTAAGCTCTGTCGGAGCCATACGATAAGGTGCCTTGAAAATAGGAGTAGTTCCAGGCAACAACTTGATGCGAAATTCAATCTCTCGCTTCGGAGGTAAACCAAGCAATTCCTCTGGGAACACATCGGAAAATTCTTGAACCATGTCTAAGTCATCGATCAAAACCATCTCAGGTTCGACTGGGGTAATACTGACCAAAAACGCAGTACCCCCGTTTCACAAATACTTCTAGGCCTTGAAGGAAGAAATCAAACGGCTATCACGCAGGGGCCGAGGAAGCTTGATCTCCAAGATAGGACGATCAGGCTGAAAAAGAACAACCTTGCCTTTCCGACAGAAAACTTGAGTGTGATACTCAAAAAGCCAATCCATGCCTAGAATGACATCGAACTCAGTCATGTCTAGCAGGATCACATCAGCTGACAGGTTCTGCCCTGCCATTGACACCTCGATGCTTGAAATGTAAGGATACTGATCACCTATCAGAGTACGAACCTCCAACGAGCTAGCAAATCTAGTAACTATAAAAGAATGTGAATTACCATAGTCAAATAACGTAAAGGTTGCATGTCCCTCAACTAGAATAGTACCTTGGACCAATTCGCCCTTGGTCACTTGCTCCACAGTCGCCGTGTAAGCACATCCGGCAATGGCCTTCTGGTTGCCCTGCTTTGGCTGATGCTGATATGATTGAGGCTGCCTTGGCTGCGCCGGCTGAGATGTCCCGGGTGTGTTTCTTTGTTGATCGTTTGCTTGCTTCTTCTGACAGTCCTTGATATAGTGGCCCATCTTGCCATAATAAAGACATCCTCCCATATCACGTGGGCAGGGTCGTCCTGGATGATCGACGGAGCACTTCAGACAACCCGCCGCTGTGATCTGCCTCTGGGGCTGCTGATACTGGCGCTGCTGCTACTGATTCTGGGGTCGTCGGTTTTGGTATTGCTGCTGATTGTTGTTGTTGTTGTTTCTATTCTTCTTTGAAGGGGGATGAAACTTCTTTCCACCCTGATGTCTCTGAAACTGACACTTTATAGGCCAACTCTTTTGGCCTTGCTGTTGCTGATGCTGCTGTCCTTTGGATGCTGGTGTCCTTTGGGATTCCGTCCAATCATGCTCTAGAAGTGAGGTTGTCTCCAGACTCGTCCACTGTCATAGGTGCACGCGTATACACCTTGGTTCGCAGAACTAGCTTCAGACCTCGAGCAAAGTTCAATGCTCACTCCTTCTTGGTTGCAAACAGGTTAGGGCAGTATCTTTCAAGACTATGAAAACAAGTGACTTACTCCTCTAGCGTCGAATTTCCTTGTTGTAGGTCGAGAAATTCCTGCATCTTCCTGCTCCTCTCATGAGCCAAGAAATATGCAGCATAGAAAGCCTCTACAAACTGCTCCCACGCGATCGGCTGGTTATCGAACTTGATCTCCCATGTGGTAGCCCACCACCTTTCAGCATCTTTTCGGAGACGATATGTCCCGAAGTCAACCTTCCGATCGTCGCTCACCCGCAGGACACGAAAGATCTGCTCTATCTCTCGTACCCAGTCTTCCGCTGCTTCTGGTGTCGCCTTTCCGTCAAATGAAGGAGGATTCATGCTCATAAACTGCTTATACGAAACTATGACGGCAGGAACTTGGACAGGAGCTCCCTGACTCTGGGCGGTCTGCTGTATATGTTTGCCCACGTTCCTCATCGTCTCGGCTTGACGTCCAACCACTTCAGTGAGGTTGTTGACCATCTCCATAAGATCGTCACATCGTGTACGCCACACCATCTAAATACGCAAAAATTATACATAAGCAACTGGGCAAGTACTTAAATGTAGAAAATCCATTGCATTAATAGAGAAATTGCATGCATTACAGAAACACCCTTCGTCCAGACAGGGTTAACCAAAACACTGCTAACAACTTAAGCAAAAACTCAAAAATGAAACACTGACTCAGTGTCTCTAACAACATAACATAACATTCTCATGGCTTGCTAGTATAAAAATCTCGATAGTCCTTCTGACTTCCATAACGACGCGGCCTGATACGAGGAGGAGAAGCAGGAGTTCTCAACGGCGTATCAGATATCTCTTGGACTTCCATCAGTACTGGCGGCACAGGAGGTTCTGACACATACTCCGATGAAACCGCGTAAGGATAAGATTCAGGAGAATACTAGGGAGAGTCCAGCGCTCCACGCCTGTCTCTATCCTGACTATCCACTTCAACCACCATGGGTCCAGTGACCGAAGACACATCATCAATATCGTTCACATTGCTTCTCCAGAGCTCATCACGCAGCTTCGTCTGACATTCTTCCTCGATATGCCCCCAAAGACCACAATAAAGGCAATCAGACAATTCACGGGGATAAATTTGTCTCGCGTGATCCACTAAACATCTGGCACAAGGAGGTGCCTGCTGTGCCAACACATGCACACTGCGAGCTAGGTGTTGCACAGCTCCACCCAAGGACTCCTTGCCTTGGACCAAGTTTTGGAGAGCTTCCAAAATCTTCTCGTAACTTGGGTTTGTCGCCATCTAACCCACACACAGAACCAAGCACGCAATGTTGACTAAGAAGTAATAAACATACAGATAAATAAAGAGTAATCATACTTACAGTGCGATGGACGATGCCCAATGAAGCCTTGGATCACACTTAAAAGCTGCTTTGATACAAAACTCTGTGGCGCCCCAAACTCCGACCTTGGAAAAACCTTAGATTTTCTGTGATTTTTTTGAAAGGTTTTACTGAAAATAACAGAAACAAAGTGTAAAAAAGGTGGCAAGGCCACAAGTCTGGACGACCACAGGTAAAAAACAACAGTCGTAACTAAGAAGTACAATCACAAATATAATGGGGTTTTCAACCCGACAGTTTAAGAGTTACAAACTGTGATAATACAACAAGTCTCAAAGTAGGGATTGTATGCCGACAAAAACCAAAACCCAAAACAAACTGGAACATGATCTGCAGCTAAGTGTGGGTCCTCAAACCTCCATTGTGTGCCGTCGCATCAACACCACCTATTCGTCACCTGCATCCCCATAAAACAGGGTCACTCCTCTTGAGAGGTGGTGAAGAAACAACCACGACATATATATATATATCATTTCCAAGAGGAAAAACAAGAAACAGTAATGTGAAATCACAAGTACGTGTATCGGTGTCAGGTAAGTGTGTATGTGACAAGTGCTAACCAAGTGAAACAAGTAACAGACTGAAGTAACTGTAAAACATGTAACTAAGAGCAATAAAGGAACATAACAGATATGAACAACTGCTGAACAAGTAAAGTAACTGAAACAACTGCTCAACAAGTAAAGTAACTAAGACAACTGTTGAACAAGTAAAGTAACTAAAACAACTGTTGAACAAGTAAAGCAACTAAGACAACCGCTGAACAAGTAAAGTAACATCTACAATATGTCAGCTGTGATTGGTTAGTCTTTAAGTTCTTCTTGTTACTCCGTCGGGTACGCGAAGGAACCTTGCATTCTGTGAGACATGCACCCGGCGTCTATTATTCAAATTCCAATGTGGTAACCGGGGATGCTACAGACCGAGTAAACCTCATGCGAGCAACATGCAATTGAGAGAAACTCTCGCATAGGTAAGGATTGCAATCCATACTACTGCAGTAGTGAGGTCCTGAAAAGGCAACCTCGACCTCCCTGACTCTGAGTGACTGGAGGTCAAAGGACACTACAGCTCTTGTCAAAACACGTGTCGTAGTAACGACAAGTCACTCAGGGTTGTACCATCCACCCTCTCCAAGGTGAACCATTTTGTGAATGGGGTGAAGCGGGTTTATCTTTCTTATTAGGCTCATAATTCAGTCATACCTCTTGACGAGGATTTTATGCCTCGTGGTCCCTGCGGGGTACGCAAAACGAGGACTTAGCCTGCCCATCCACGTGCTCAGCCTCACGCGGCTAACAAGAGCACATCGCTTGTGAAAGCAATCTCAACACCATATTATTTCTTTTCTAATTTAGGGTTTTGTCACATGTGAGATCACTCACGACAAAAGGGCCTTTGCCCAGAGACTCAAACTGAGTCCAACAAACCATGTTTATTCATACCCTATGGTGTTTCACTTGTATATCAGCCTTTTCATTTCATGAAGTAAGTGCACTTCGTGCACTCACCAATGCCTCAAGCAATGTACCAGTCGAGGTACGGACTACTCAGTACGAGTGTCAGGATGTGCCACGTGCAAAGTGTACTAGATACCACATGTTTTTTCGTCAATTGCACAAACATAAAGAACAGAGGCATGATAAAACTGCATATCTGAGAATTAAGATAATGTGCATGTGAGTGTACAGTTTTCAATTCTAAGAGACATGCATATGCAATTCCATCCATTTCATCACTCAAGTAGTTGGATCTAGACCATTAAGATTGGCACTTTACGTAACATGAGACCATTCCTGTAGGGAAGATTCTTGATTTGGCGTACTTATGTGTTGAGATTGAAATCTACGCTATTCCCAACTTATGGAAATAACATTAGCATTTCCACGGTTTGGGTGTCGCGCCTGCGGACGCGATACAAAAATACTGAACAATGTCCGTGACTTGTAACCAATGTAGGCTCTATATTCGTGGAGTTTGCGATAGTGCTCACTCGTCTACACAACTAGTCAACCAAAACGGAAACCAAGGTGTAAGTATTTTATTTATGCTTGCATATTTATTATCATTTTTACATTACCGATTTGTGGGTCTTAAACGAAACTTGGGTCGGGACCAGGCCTGGTATAAAATTTCACAAACTATACCCAGGACCATGTATTAATCAGACTTGCGTGTCTGGACCCGAGTTTTAATCAGGTCACAACTATAACTATACCAAGACGTTATAGAGTTTGGTTTGGGTAGGGTCCGGGTAAACCAGACTTATTGACACCACTAATTAAGATAAGTGTTGAGCTTGTTATCAACTAGGAAAAATGAGAAACCAATGGGGCTCCCTGTGACTGGTCGGAGTGTCTTGCAAAAACTGTAATTTTTGTACCCCCTTTTTTTTTATATAAAATAAATAAAGAAACTCTTCTTAGTTAAATTACATATATAAAACATATTTCCTATGATTTTTCCACAACCCATGTTCAAAGAGGGCTAAGAGCAAAAATCATAATTTTAAAAGCCTATTTTATAATTTAGAAATACATGGTTTCATTTGTATATATATATATATATATATATATATATATATATATATATATATATATATATATATATATATATATATATATATATATATATATATATATATATAAAGAAAAATCCAGAAGGACAATCTTTATTTTGTTAAAAACGGAGTTGACACATATACAAAATATGCCCGGCAAAAATTTAGAGGTAAAATGATAAATTCTAAATAAGTTATTTATGACCTGTAGGTGATAACAGTCCTAATCAAGGTTGACCAACTTGTCATACCTCAACTAGATTAGGATCTAATTAAAGGAACCTAACTAAATCAAATATAATATAGGTTTGAACTGGGTTACGTGGGGCCTAACCCACACCCAAAACTGATAAAAACACAAAGCTGCTTACAAAGTTACATGCATGCTGGTCTGGTCCTCCGAACCAGACTGCATGCTCTAATAAGGGTTCTGGTCTAAACCCACGGTTCAGACCAGACCCTTCATCGAACCGGGTGAGCCCGAATCGGCTACAAAAAAAACCGAAATCTGAAAAAGAAAAAATCTATGGCGCCAAGACAGTGGAAAGAAGGATGAACCTGCCATAGGTCTGGTCCTCCAGACCAAACCATGCTGCTATGAAAAGAGGGGTCTGAACCCACGGTTCAGACCGACCTCCACGCAGTGCAGCGAATAGCTGCAACCCACAACAGCAGCTCACCCTTGGGTGGCTGCCTTGGGGTCGACGCTGAATCAAAACGAGAGGGGCTGGGGTCTGGTCCCTGAGACCGGACCCACACGGCCTGACATAGCTCTGGTTTGAACCCTTGGTTCATACCAAGCACATGGGTCAGTGACCCTAGTCCCCCAAAACTGGGCCAAACCGAGTGCCCAAAGCCCTGGGTGACCCAACGCGCCAAGCTCCAGAAACCAGAAAAAAAAAAGAAAAATGGTAACACCGAAGGGCCATGAGCCCTTTTTCCTAAGTGGAGCCTGGTCACACCGTGACCCAAGCCATGGTGCTCGTGCTGTGCCAGTCCCAAATGCATTGGGACTGGGTTGAACCCAGCACACCGAAGGACTAAGGGAAGAAAGGGCGGTTGCGGTGCACCACCCGCAGCATGCCTGCACTCCATGAGATGTCGAAATGGGCTGGGTGCATCTGGACGAGCCCAGCTCGGTCCAGAGCATACCCAACAAGGCTAACATGCCCACATACGCACCACCATGCTCAACAACTAGAAAAGGAGGGGGCGGCAACAAGAAAATCCAACAAAATGCTAACGAAAGAAGAAAGAAAGAAAGAAAACAAAAGCATGACTACTCAAGGCAAACCTATGCAAATCAATGGTGAACAATGTCGAAAAGAGATGCTTATCCAACTAATCTACCGATGGAGCACGCATGCATAGATGCATTGACTCCTCGGTTTCATGGTGTATTATAACGAACATAGAACAAGTCGTGTTGAGCCTTCACCTTGGGAGCTCGGATGAAGATGGTGGTCACAACTGCAATGGCGTCCTCCAACAAGGTTGAACCACCCATAGCTAGGAGGAAGAGAAAGGAGAAGAAAGTATGGGAAAGAGAGATAGGGAGAGAGAGTCTAGAAAAAAAATCGCCCCCTTTGGGGGTGCTTAATTTTTTTCAAATGGGCTCATAAAGGGGCTGGTTGAGAATGGAGGGTGGAGATTCACCCTCCAAGATGTGGGGCTGGGGGTGGGTCATGGATTCACACTGCCGCCTAGCTCCACCACACATCATGGAGGATTTGAAAATCCTCCCTAAAATCACAAAAATGCCATGGCACTGCCGCCCCATGCACCCAATGAGGCTTTCCAAACCTCATAATGGCTCTTCCACCTTGGGAAGAGCCCTTGGGATTCCTTGAATCCCAAGGCATGAGGCTCTCAAGCCCACGCATTCCCCAAGGGGGATGTCAACCCCTCCATGCCAAGCATTCCATCTCCCACCTTTATGACATATTATTAAAAAAAATTCTTTTGATTTGATTTGGGTAGGGCCAATTGTGGCCCTCCCTTAAAATTACTTTTTAGTCTCTTACGAGACTGCCACCCATCCAGCTGGTCAACGTGACCAGCTGGTTTCATGGCCATGGTCGTCGCAAGGCCATCCTGGATGGACGACCATGGCCTTGGTCGACCTTTGACCAACAAAAGAACTAATATTTTTATGCCGATTTTATTTTTAAATGGATTTCAAATATTTTTTCATCATGTATATTTATTTTTATCTTATATTATTAATGTAAATAACATTTCTAAGCTACCCAAGTGAAAAAATCTTTGTTACGAATGAAATGGGTCTCGTTTAGGCCCTCGCTAGGTCTCTAAGCGATCTCCCGTAAATCACATGCACTGACGTAGTTTTTTCATCGTTCAGACCTCAAATTTGGGGACAATCACAATATACATATTATAAACTTGCCCTAAAAATTTTGGAGGTTAATTCGTTACAGATTTCCCTCAATTTTCTTTTAATGTAAAATTACGCGATTTGACTCGTATCTCTATGCAGGCTTAAATACGAAAATTATAAATTCAACAAAAATTCTCGATCGCAACACAATTCGTGTAATATTACCTAAAAATTAATCATGGACCTTACAACACCCACGCATAAAATCTTCAAATTATTCTTGAATTATTATTTATATCTTGAGACAAAGATTCATAATTAATCAAAATCAAGAAAATCAAAAAAATCAAGAAAATAAAAAATATCAAGAAAATCAAGAATTCAAGATTTCAAGAATATCAAGAAAGAACACTTATAATCATGGTCACATCAATACTCCATCATATATTCATTTTAATTATAAAAAAAATCTTGGGTTTTATAATTTTAGCATGATTTTCTGATTTTATTTCGTAGAAAAATTATGTGTTTTACGTGCTAAATGGAAAATTTTATTCAATCTATTTATGAGGAAATAGGCTTTGAGAAGACGGGTTCATTTTTCAGCCTAACGGCTACGAAAACATGACTTGTCCATCGTAGAGTAGTTAGAAATAATTTAGATATAGTTCATGTGAATTTTGGAAAAAAATTTATGTGAAAAAAAATCGGAAATATGAATTCGAGTGGCCTATTTTGGCCCCATCCGAATGCATACTCGTCAATGCGTATTTCCTGCCTGATACCCGATCGGTAAATTGCTCGTATCTCTCTCGTCCGAAGAAGTTTTGATGAGCAATTTATTGCGTTGGAAAGTTAACAAAATTTTACAGCTACTGTAAAATATTGAGCTATGTTCATTGACTGATCACTATTCTGTGACAGTTAGAACAAAAACATATAGGTTTGCACCAAAACGTTTATAACTCCCTCATATAGATGAATTTTTACAAATGGTTTGCGGCATCAGAAAGCTGACAAAATTTTCTACAAACTATGAAAATTTTAGATCTAATCATTTACTGAAAAAATTTTTGTAGTCTCTGAAATAGTCAGACATAGTTGGGTTTTTGCGAATTCGGAACCGGTTTAGGACCTGGCTACCTCTTTTTTATGAAATTTATGCGTATGGGTGCATGTTGTTACAAATGAATGTGTAGTTGTTGTGAACTGTTAGAAATATGAGTTCGCTATAGGGAACTAATGTGTTCACTCATGAGACACGAACTGACCATTGTGCTAAGGTAGGAGCTCGCCTTGTGGCCTCTTTCGAGTAAATGGATCAAAGTGTCCATGGTGTGAATTGAATACAAATGACATGGGATATAACATGCTGCATTTTTGACATGATATGAACATGAATATGCTGTTAAGTTAACTATTGGTTGGGTGCATATAGCTGTAAAAGAAGTTGTTGTGTCCTTAGTGTATATGGGCTTCAAACTCGAAGACGAATTAAGTCTATATAACCTTAACGAATTGAGTATGCTGAAATTTTTGCATATGATTGCCATGTATATGATACGATTGATATGAATGAATGGATGCATCTACTGTTTAAAGAAATTTCATTTCCTTGTTTATGCATTCATGCATGATTTTGAAAGGAGTGAAGCATATGTTTTGATCTTGAACTAAGGGTTTCGAAAATGCATCCTTAGGCCCTGAAGTGGTCAAATTCATGGACCGAGACTGTTAAATGAATGTTGCATGTGAAAAAATAGTTAAAAGATAAAAATATAACATTAAATGATTGATACTCACTAAGAGAAGGTGAGTGGTACTAGTCTGGCTTCGTAGGTATCGAATTGAGCACAAAGGTTGCTCCTCTTCAACCACGAAGATAGAAAAATCTTCCACATTAGACTGCAACATGGAGGTACAAAATCTCATGAGTAAAGTCTGATACATCGGGATGGTAGTGTGGGAACTTCTCTCACTCTTTGTGTCCCTCACATGGCACTGGAGAATAGTGCTCAGCCAGGATAAAGCTACCCTTGATTGAAAACACCGCCTACGCCATGGTCCTGACCCAAGACTTCTGTCTGTGTTTGTACCCATAGGGTTCTAAAAATTGTAACTTAAATTATTGCGCATTAGATAGGCATAACATGCATCATCTAAAAAAGAAAAGATAATTAAAGATAAGAATCGATTCATACATGTTAGAGTTTATTTTGAATCATAAATATGAATATGCACAGTTTTATTTTTGAAAAACTAAGCAAATGAACAAAAGCATAAAAATGAGCTCAAAAAGTGAGAAAAGCATGCGTTAGGTTGTTTGGATAATTCCACAATTCTTAGTAGATGGAACTTAGATGTAAGTTGAAACTTTTAATTCCATTTCGAAAAGGAGAGTGGAAAACTTCATGATCCTAAGTAACTGAGAACAGATACAAGTTGAAATGTTTGACTCTCATGTTATAAGGGTGAATGAAGGAAGTCACTTTTATGTCTTAGTTGATATCTTTTGATATGTATTGAAAAAAGTATAGAAGATATTGACATTACAAAAGGCATAAAAGCAGACCACACGCAAGCTATATGAGAAAAATAAGTGCGCAAAAAGAAAAAAACGTGAAAAGAAAAAAAAGAGAGAAAAGAGCTTAAAAAGAAAGAAAAGTTCAATGCTTAGAAGTGTGATTGAGAAAACCTGTGCAGAAAACATATGAGTGAGGATAAGTAAATAATAATATGTTTTTATTGGATTTTCTAAGAATAAAACATAAATAATTGTGATATTTTAGAAAAGTGAAAGAAATTCTTTTCTGTGGTGGTGCATAAAAGACTCTAATTATATTTCGATTTTGAAATAACAGGAAATATTTGTGAAAATAAAGTCTTTCATTACCTACTACTTATGAGGATGTGTAATATTATGCATACATGACAGAGATGTTTGTGGGTAGCATCACTGCAAACCCTCACGAGACCTTACTCGTCCACTGGGGTAACCCAGGGGTTGAAAGGGCTTGTTGCATGAGCTAAATGCAACCGTGATTCCTACGAAAGTGAGTTAGGTGATAGTTTGATTTCTTGCATTTTTCTAGTTTGCTCGAGGACTAGCAAAACATAAGCATGGGGGTATTTGATCATGCATATAATTCAGGGTTTATTAACATTTAAATATGCATGATTTTATGAAATAATGTTTCAAAAACCCAATTTTATGTTAGTTTTTGAGTAAATGTGCTAAAATGAGTTAAAAAATAGAAAATGCATGAAAAATAGTTTTATTTTACAATTTTATACATATTTTAGTTTTTGTTATAATCATAGTAGTTAGTTTTAGTTTTTTAATAAAAATAAAAAATATATATATAGAGTAAATAGTTTTATATTCATTTTAAGTATTTGTTTTTAGAAAAGAAGAAAAAAATTTAGTAGAATAGTTTTTATTTTCCTTATAAATGAAATAAAGTTTTTGAAAATTTTTCTAAACCGGTTTACACGGTTTTTGACTTAAAAACTAAAAGAAATAATAATAATAATAATAGCAAACCGGCTGGAACCGGTTTGCGTTTTTTTTAAAAACTGAAAAAAATCGGTTTCAAACCGGTTCCAGCCGGTTTGAAAGTTTATAAAAACCCAAAGCAACGAAAAAAAAGGGTGCCTCCTTCCATTCACGCCTGAAGCTTTCTTTCCCCTCTTTCCCTCTAATTCCTCTCTTTTCTCCTCTCTCCACCATTGCCGGTGGCTCTCTTTTTCCCTAATTTCTATCTCTTCCTCTTTCTCTATCTACATTCCAGCCGGCAGCAGTGGTGGATCTTCAGTTCGGTGACAGCGGTGGTGGAGGAGGCCGCCACCTCTTCTTCAACTTCTTCTTCATCACGGTAAGTTCCGTTTCCTTCTCTTCTTCTTCAGTTCTTCTTCTGATTCTTCTTCTTCTCCTTCAGATATTCTTCTCTTTTCTTCTGCATCTTCTTTTCTTCCCCTAATCTTCTTTTCCTAATTTTTTTTCCATTGTTCATTACAGTAATCGATCGGTTGCTTAAAATCAAAATAAAAAAAAGGGATTCTATTAGAATAATTGTTGTTGATTCTAAATGTCATCCTGTTCTTGATTTTGTATATACATTTTAGTTTAATGATCAGCATCAACATCATCATAAGCTGAAACGGATAAATCGGATTGAATGATCGAGCACTGAATCTGTTGTCTCAGCAATTTGTATGGAGATTAATCGATCATCTGATCGATTATCATAGTTTTCTCATATTAATCCATTGGATATTGTTCCAGCTACAGAGGTTAATTTTTGGTTGAAAACATTTTGTTCTGAAAGATGGAGTTGTATTTGCAAATAATCTGATTATCAATGGCATATGATTGATGAGCATTGTTCCGGCAATGATAAAATGTCCGGCAATAATCTGGAGATTCTGGCAATAATCAGATCAGCAGATTTTTTTCTTTGCTTGGGTGAAGAAACATTCTGATCACTTGTTCTATGGAGCCTCAGTATGGAGTGGAGTTCTGATTCATGACTGAAATTCTGGAAATTATTATGTCCATTTTGATGTGTCGGCATCTCATTTTTGCCGTGAAATGGTAACCTGGTAACAGCAGTTCATTTATGGTTAATGGGTTGTGGATTGGTATAACCGGATAGCTGGATTCAAGTTAAATGTCTAAACTAATATCTCTGTTGCTGTTAATGATTTCTGAATTGCTGATGTAATTTCCAGCTGATTGGATTAATGTTAGCAATGGTTTTTAGAGAATTTTCATATTTTTCACTAATTGTTACTTACAGATTTTTACTGAATTCCATTGTTGATTTTTAATGACCTTCATTGCATATGTCATTAAGTATTAGCTGGAGCAAAATTTGAGTTTCACTAAGAATTGTTGAGAATTGATTGTTGATGTTTTATCTTACAAATTAGTAATTCATTAGCTTGTAGTTGTTTAGTTAATATAACAATAGTTAATCAATTAGTTAGTAGTAGACTTCAATTAGTTAGTAGTAGACTTGATTAACATCTTTTGTAATAGTTAGCATTTTAGTTCATATCAATTAGTAGTTAGTAATCATTTTTACTTAGGGGAGTCATTTAGATTTTATAATTCTTGTAGTATAGTTTTATTCTTTTATTATGTACTGCTCGTGTCTCGTTTGACTTGTGCAGGATAGCACAGGATTGGAGCGGAAGCGATTACGTGACATGAAGTACAAAGATAGAAGATTTTTACTTTTCAGTTTAGAATTAGAATTTTAACTGAGTTTGTAAATATTACACTTTACGCCCTCTGCGAAGGATATTCATTTGTTGTAATAGTTAGTTGCTTTTACAGTTTTTGAACATTTTTACATTTCAATAATTCGGCAATAAGGAATAGTTAGATTTGTGTACTTGAATACGAAATATTCCCGTTCCCTAAGTTCGACCCGGTCTCATCCACTAGTGAGAACCGGTTTTTATTATTTGATGTCTGGTTTTCACATGTTTTACATTTAAAAATCTTTTCAAAATTACAATGATTTAAAAGAAGACATCAAGCAGCCAAAGAATGGCCAACTCAAAAGTTAGCTCCCCTTGGAACAAAAAGAAAAAAGAAGAGTCCCAAATTGTATGATCCTTTTAGCTAGTAATCCTAAGCATATAAATTTCCATTGGTGATGTCAGAATTTCCCAAAAAAGTTCCAAACATTTTAAGCCGCACTTGCAGTAACACAATCCATCCCCTCGCCACAATTTATGCACTTACAAAACCATATAATGGCATTCAATTATGTAGACTATTTTATTAATCAAATTTATCAAAGAACAACTTTTCTTATTTTGATTGCAAGTCAGACTAACCCGTTGAAAACAAACTGAAAAGGACACATCCATCATGAAGAGATCTTGGTAAAGCAACAAGGCCTAGATTGATTTGACTGCCACCATCTTAGTTGAACAAGGAATTCATCGAGGTAGTTCTATGTTATCATCGCAAATTTTTTACTTTTTGCGAGTCAAACTGACCTTTGAAAAAGATTTTGAAAATAACTCGCCTCCGTTTTTAAAATGCGGGATAATTTTGAAGAATGGGATTCGCCTGTCGGTACGAGGTTCAACCGTTCCTGACGCCTTTACCAGGGGTAATTGAACCAAGGATCAATCTACTGCTTTGCTCTGTTCAACTTGTCTAAACCATATTCTAATTCCTAAATGCACAAAGAATCAGGCATGTGCTATGTATTTCTGAAAATGCATATTTGAAAACATGATGTTTGATTCAAAGATTGGAAAATATTTGGAAAATAAACTCTTTGAAAATCATGAATCATGATTGAGATACTGTATTTGAGAAAGTGAAAATCGATTTCTGAAGAATCTAGAGTTTTTTGTGAAAATCGATTCTGAGAAATGTGAAATAACTTTGGAAAACTTGATTTCTTTGAGTTTAAACTTTGAAATTGAAAATATAACTTAGAAAAATCAAATTTGGAACTTGGAAAATACTTGAAATATCATTGGCAAATCAATATTTTGAGAAAGACTTAGAAAAATTTGAGAAAACTGATTTCTCTGAATTGAAATTGGAATTTGTAAATGCATGAATTGAATGAATATGGATTTGAAATACTTGATTTTGAGGAATTGGGAAAATCTTTTTGTATTTTTGAGAAATGCAGTGCATTTTTGAAGTTAGCCTAAGAGTGTAGGCTTAATGTGGCTAATACGAAGATTACAAATCTGGGTATCATTCGTATTCTGACTATGGCCATAAATACAAATTCCACCGAGTTTGTCAACTCCATAAGAGCTAGTGCACGTGCCATTTGTGTAGACCATAGTGAATTTATAAAGAATGTGCATGAATGATACATTCATCAGACATTTAATATTTGCAGAATTAAACTATATGCAATGCAATCCTAGTCTAAGCTGAAATTTAAATTCTTATTCCAAATTTAATTTAATTTACATCACTATTGAATTTAAATACAAGAAATTAAAAGAAAGTAAAGTCTTCAATGTTCCTGCAAAACTAGAAGACTTTGTTAGTGAAGATATGTTGGCTTTTCTAGATTTATCCAGTAATATCTAGAAATTACTGGATTTTGCTAGATATAAGCCTTTTCCATGATTCCCTTAAATCAAAATTGATAAAATATGAAATAAGATTGAATAAATATGAAAATGAAATTTGAAATTTCGAAATTGGGGTCAAAATGACCAAAATACCCATGATAGCAAGACTATGGCCTTGAAATCAGGGTTTTCAGAAAGATATTTTGTAAAAATGCAACTTTTAAAATTCAAATAAGAATAAATTGAACTAAGTATGATGTGAAATAATAAAAAATATGAAAATTAGGGTTTTGAATTTCGAAATTGAGGTCAAATGACCAAATTACCCCTGATAGCAAGACTATGGTCTTGAAATCAGGGTTTTCTGAAATAGATTTTGGTAAAAATTTGAAATTTATGATTGAAATAAGCATAAAATCAAACATGAAACATCCTAATATGATTCTAAACATAAAAAAACCCTAAAAACACACACTTATGCACGAAAATCTAGAAATATCACAAAAATTGTGATTTTGGCAGTGTTTTTGGATCTTTCAGGTACCCTGTTTTGCAATTTTATTAATTCAGACATCAAATGAATCCTAAATTTCATAAAAACCAGCACAGACACTTATTATAACCCTAAAATCAGATTGAAATTGGAAAAATAATTTTTTGACATTATTTTAATCCAAAAATTGCATTAACAACCTAAAATAAGCTATTTTTAACCTAGGTCACCAACCAGTTTCAGTTTAGGACCCGAACCAGGGGTCAGCCCTTCATGAAAATCTCTGATTTTTCACAGAGGCAAAATAGACAGAAAAATAGAACTTTTCCTTTTTACAGATTGGAAAAATCATTTAGGACCAGGGAGATCCTTTTCCGGCAATCCGAGCTTGAATATATTGATTTTAACTTTGGTTCAAACTGATACTTTCAATTTAAAATTCCGGGATAAATAGAAGAACTCATTCAAAATGTCTGAGATTTTAACAGTGAATAATGATTAGAAAAATAACAATACTCACTTTTTACAGATCATGAATCGGACCTGTATTTTGGGATCTATGAATAACACAAGTCTAATTAGGGTTTTGGTAAACCCTAACGAGTTTTAAATTTAAAATCAGATTCTCTTACAGAGGAAAAATATTAAACTGTAATAAAAAATTCTCAAAATTTCACAGTAGATAGATCTAACCAATATGAATCCATGTAATTTTACAGATCTCAAATCGGATATAGGATGAGAAAAATATCATAACAGAAAGTTACCTTCCTAATTTTAACAACGATTTTAAAGCTTTAAAAACCCGATTTGATGTCTGATTTTTCTGACAGGGTTCCCGAATCCCAAAATCTTTGATTTTTCTACAGTAACTCATTTACATATGAAGGTATCACATATAAAAAAATTAGATATTAACAGAAAGTACTTCAATCCGAAATAGTATGATCTTGACTGTTCTAAACTTAAAACACACAGAAATCTAAGAAACTTAAGAAATCATGCATTAACTATTAAAAAAAACAATAAAACAAACCATAAAACAGTAAATAAAAATTATTTCTATGCTGGAAAACGTGTAATAAACATGGATAAACAAATAAATAAATAAAAATCAGGAAATCAATGGCTGGAATTTGATGTTACCTTTAAAGACATGGATTTAACCCATTAAAAGGGTAAATCACATGTTTTATTGGTTAATAATGAAAAGAATAATACTAAAATCGATTATAATGGATTAGAATCCCTGTAAAACACAGAAAACAGTGTTAGATAACCTTCTTGGACCGTTCTTGATGGTTCTTGAGGTTGAATCTTGGTTGAATCCATATAAGGAGGGGTGTTCAAGGCTAAATCTAGGTTTAAATCATTAAAAACACTAAATAAAATATTAAAAAGTGAAGAAAATATTTACCTTGGAATTGCAGCAATGGAGGAAGGCTGGAGAGGAGAGAGAAGCTCTAAGATTTTCTCAAGAGGTGGCTGGAGAAATCGACCTCCTATGGGTCTCAATTTATAGAATTTTTTTAGGTTTTGAAAATTATCAATTTTGAAATTTTTGGACTCTTCTAAGGGGGGCGATTTTGGGGTGTAGTTACTATCCTACCCCTAGCCTAAATTATCCTAACTAATGCCTAATTAACCCCTAGACTATCCTATAAATCCCTCAAATGTGATGCCACTTGGCATTCTCTACATTTGGGTTTTTAAAGTTCTAAAAAAAACCTTTAAAAACACTAGTTTTAAAATCCAAACTTTAAAATGAGTTTTTGAAATAACTTTTGACTCTTCTAAACCTCTAACACTAACCAAGACACTGACTAACCCTAGTCTAGCCCTGACTTACTCGAATATGGCACCACCCCGAGTAGGCCCTACTTGAGTTTTTCAAAAAGCGATTTTAAAACTTGAAATTGAGAAAGTTTTCAAAAGATTTTCAAAAGTAAACTTTGAAACTAACATTTTGAAATGACATAGGGTTCTAACTGGGTCAGAACTCCCCTGGATATGGTGCCAACTGAGTGGGCCCACATCGAGTTTTTTGAAATTTTTGAAATAAACACTGCAAACAACTTTGAAAAGGGGTTAAAATCCATATTTGAAATTCAAGATTTTTGAAAATAGGGTCTCAAGCGAACTGGAACTCCGAGTTAGAGTCCTGAACTCTTAGGACTCTGAGATTTTGGATTTAAAAACCAGATGAAAGGATTTTCGAAAGATTTTATCAAGAAATGGTGAAATAAATTAAAAAAACACAGTCAAGGTTAGACTCCTAACTCGACCAAACTCTGAAATAGTCCTGAACTAACTGGACTCTGTAAAATGACCTAAGTTTTGAAAACAGATGGAAAAGATTGAAAAGGGAAGTGAAACAGATTTCAAAACAAACTTTTGACTGGATCAGGACTCTGAGACAGAGCCCTGACCGGACTGAAACTCTCAAATTTTGAGAAATTTGACAAATAAAGGAAGCCAGAAGCGACACCACTTAAATGGGTCTCATCTGAGAATTGAAATCAATTAAAAATTGAATTTAAAATGAATCTAGATTGTTTTCTGAGAAAATATTTCGAAATATAAAGTCCTGGGGTTGGAAAATGATAGAATATTGAATAAAAACCCAAGTTTTGAAATTGGTTTTTGAAAGAAAGGTTTTAAAAATAGAATCTGGATTAAATGTTTCAAAAACAAGAGTGCTGGATCTCAATAATGAGATGTAATGACATAAAATGCTATGCAATGCAATGAAATGGTATGCCGAATGCATGCAATGATATGCAATGACACATGAAATGTAAGTACTGGATGAGGGTGAAAATTTGGGGTGTTTACATCCTACTATCTCCATCAAACTGTATCATCCTTCCAAGACTTTGCATATTTTCAAGGACCTTTTCTCAATATACAGTAGTGAATGAACAATTTGCATAGCAGTTCCATCTTTAATTATGTATACAGATGAGATTACACAAGTAACCCCATTAAAGACCACAGGAACAACAGGCATCCTGTAAGTTTGCATGAACTATGACAGTGCACGAATTAGTATTTGATGCAACTACCATAATGCAAGTCATGCTGATCATGTGCAGGGAAATCACTTTGCAATTTCCTGAAACAAGTGACAATTGGAGGTTAACAACATAACAAAAGCTTAATGATCAGCTCTATCCTTCCCATAAGTTTTTATCAAATGCTAATGCCGATGCTATTTTATAAAATAATGGTGTAAATTGCCTAACACACCAGAGCAAGATCCTTCAAGTAGTATAAGCGATAGCACATTTTGAATATAAAAGAAACATGTGATGTCCGGGTTTATTAGTGACACATTTTAATGCTTGAACAGATTCTCATTTGTTTTACTATTTGAATTTAGAGAATATAAAGGGAAATTCCATATTTCCAATAAAATATTATTTTTTATGCTGCTTGTGCTCTTTTGAGTGATTGTATTGTGACTGCCCATAGTGGCCTGTGTATTGCCTAAGTGGCCTAGAGCTTGTGCATTCTCTTGTTTGCCTATTAAGGCTTTGTTATTGTGATATTCTTTGATATTTAGGGTATGTTTGGTTCAGCCTCATGAGAATCTCTCTCATTTAAATGACTGGTTCTCATATGCCCCATTTTCTCATGGCCAACCAAACATGAGAAAATGGAGCATGTGATTTCGATTCAAATATGATTTGAAATCACACCCATGCTTTCACGGGTATGTGTAAAAAGGCTGCATATTCGATCGTTGGGGTTGAGGGTTTATTCGACACCAACATTCTTCTCCTCCTTCTTTGCCTATATGAAGAAGTATTGTGTAAAGATTCAAGAAGGCTTCAATCACGAACCAAAAAGTTCAATCTTCAACTTGAGTAGATAACAACACAAGTGTTTTGTAACACACTTACAAAACCCACAAAGGGAACCACAAAACTGTTCTAAGAGAACACACTCACAAATCCCACAAAAGGGATACACAATAATAATACACAATATAAAAAATCTATTTTATTCAATGGAATGAGTGTGCAAAAGCATATCTTACAAAGAGGATAACACCCATATTTATACACAAAAGGAGAAGACAAAGCTGTAGAAAAGAGAGAGAGAAGCTCTCAACGACTAGAAATTCTAGCCGTTGGGAGCAGTCAAACTGGTTTGACTTGCTCCAATGGCTAGAATTTCTAGCCATTGGGAGAAAAGTCAAATCAGTTTGACTCTCCCAATAATATATTATATATGATAAATATACAATATATATTATAAAAAGTATATAGCTATGGTATGTATATATATATATATATATATATATATATATATATATATATATATATATATATATATATATGTATACATGTATATATACATATATATAATACCATATATACAAATATACATATATGTACAATTTAACACTCTCCCTCAAACTTACAATAGGATAATCGAAAGTTTGCCTAAAAAGAAATAAAACCTAGGAGCAGAGAGAGGTTTGGTAGAAAAAGTCCACCAATTGATACTCTGATGTGACATAAGGCAGATCAATAGTTCTTTGAAGATATTCCTCTCAAACATAATGGCAGTCCATCTCGATGTGCTTTGTTCTATCGTGAAAAGTGTTGCTGCTGACAATTTATATAGCACTCTTGTTGTCGCAACACATCTTTAAAGCTCCTAAAATCTTGATTCCCATGTCAGCCAGTAGTATTCTCAACTACACTACCTCCATTGTGGTAGCAACCATGGCCCGATAATCGGCTTTAGTTGAGAAAACAGAAACCATTTGTTTCTTTTTGCACCTCTATGATATCAATGATTCACCTAAGAAAACACAAAAACCTATAGTTGAGTATATTTGTAAAGTCCATGAATTTTCTAGATTTTTTAGAAATAATAAGGGATTATTCTTAGTATTTTTATGAAAAATTTATCGATAGTTATTAATGATGAACTTTTGAATGTTTATCAAGTTATTTAACTTATATGAGCTTTTTAGACACTTTTGGATCTGAATCTCGATGGGGGATCCACGAGGATCGACTCCCATGAAACCCAATTCATTTGACATACATAGTATCCACTGACTCTCCTAATTAATATATGTTTGGAACCAATATATGATCAAAATTTATGAAACATCATAACAAGGACTCAGATCAATTCAATGGACCCGATCCGAGTTTAGAATTATTTCAAGTTGGGTTTCGGAGGAGATCCAGATTACTCAAAGTGTTATCATAACAAGTTGAATTCGAAAGAGATACAAATTTATGAGGTTAAGTTCCTCTTTTTATTTACCGTTACCTACGGATACACCAAATGGGTACAATCCCCGAGGTTAAGTTAGGTTCCCAGGGTAGCTTAGCACATAAGTTATAATTTATTTACTGGGTCCCAAACTTAACCCTCGATCGAATCACCTTCGAAACATTAGATCTCCACATCTAATGTTGGGGACACAAGAGACACTCTACGCCCACAAGTGTCACTTCCTTGGTATACCAAAACAATAGCGGTATCAAACACACCACCCCCAGCTCAAGTGGCGGACTCTCTCTAAAACCGTGATCAGGAGAAAAAACCTCAATATCGGGTTCAGGGAACAAAGCAAAGCACACAATTTTTTTGTATCATCGCAGTCTCCCGAAGACCGAATCTCTAAGATTCTCATTCTTTCGATAGGAGATCCCAGAACGTATATTACACCATTCTTATTTATTATATTTTTATTAAAAGCCAATTATTGAGTTTTGCAATTCCGCATGCAAAGGCAAAAGCTCGCATCTACCTCTGTGAGAACCATCACGGGACTCCCGCTCGTGAAAACACATAGAATAGTGCAATACAATGCATTAAAAGTAAATATGATTTCTGCGATGCATTAAAATAAGCAAAGAATGAGTATCTCGTACTCAAGGCTCTCCAAGCCTGCGATGATCCACTTGTATCATCGATGCACCATATGCAAAAAACCAAAGCAATATATCATTTATGGCATAAACCACATGCTCCACATGCATATTCATATAAGACAACCCTTCATCATGCGTATGAACCAGAAATATCCATGAGCTTGCAATTTAATTAATTCATATGCAACTATGTCAAGTGCCTTCTTTCCTCTACATACACTTATTCATGCCAACATATATTTCCTTTTGAAAGTATGTGCTCATGTGAATGCATATTCTTATCAAGTGTGCATATTCATACTAATCGCATGATATAAAATAAAACAAAGCATGCTCTCATTAACTTTACATGTACACACAAATGCATGTTTTATCAATACTCACATAATTGTAAAAATACATACATCGCTTCCATCATTTTCTTTTTCAATGTTTACCTGACTACAAGTGCACAACTTCACTTGAAATGAAAATACACACAGTGATACAACTATTGTGAATGAATTAATTCGCAGCAAATTAAACAACCTAAAATTTTAGCAAAATCGAACATGAAACCGATCCATACTCAATTTCTCACATATATCAAAAGAAGTCTTGTACCTTAGAATCTGATGCTTGGGGAAAAGCTCAAGGATGCTGATGGCGAGGAACAACTCAATCAGCGTCATCAGAGGTGTCTGCCGAACATAGGAAATAGGTCACAACAAAGAAAAGATTAAACGAAAGGAAAAAAGGAGAACAGGGAAAACAACGTGTGCGGGTTCGGCCACCAGGCGAGCCCGGACCTGCTATCCAACCCCATCATTGGGTTTTGAACTTGCTATGCCCCAATACAGAGTGGCGAGCACCTAGTGCTCTTGTCGGACTAACTGAGTCCCCATTTGCCATCGTAGAGAGCAACATGTGTTGTTGCAACCACTGTTGTGCACTGTGTCGCAACCGTGCACATCGAGTGCACACAACCACCAATACTGCAGCCATGCAAACCATGTGCCGCAGCGATGCATGGGGTACCGCAACGCACCGCACCACAAGGATCAATCAAGACTATGTTCCCCATTGGCTTCCCCGACAAAAAGGAAAAATACGCAGATTCCTACCGGTTATACAACTATACCATGGGGTTCGAACTTGAAAAACCCCAATACCAGGTGATATGCACTAGCTGTTCTACCAGACAAGCGAAGACCCTATTGGCGTTCCCTGAAAAAATGGAATCAGGTAGGGGGGGGAGGGCTGCTTGTTGGCCTGAACAGAAGGGAAAAAGAAAGGGTGACAAGGCCCTAAGGTAGAGGTGGCCAGGGCGGCAGAGGCACCGTCGGCCACCTACCGACCCCCTGGTGGCCATAGGAGGGGTGGCAGGGTGCCTTCGGCCACCTTCCGCCCCCCTGCAAGCCCCCCCCCCCCCCCAAAAAAAAAAAAAGATGAAAAGGAAAGGGGGAGGGCACGGTAGGAGCCTCCAGCCTCCTGTCGACCTCTTGGTGAACACAATGAGGCGGAGAGGGACACAACAGGGTCACCAACCTCATGCCGGTCTGCCGGCCACCCCAATCGAGGCAATAAAAAGGGGAGAGAGAACCAGCAGGGGGGCCGCCGGCTCCCTATCGGCCTCCCAGCAAACACAGTGTACAAAAAAGGGGGAGAGTCGCAACATGGGGTTGTCGGCTCCCTGCCAACCTCAAGACGGAGAGGGGAAGAGAAGAGAGGGAGAAGGAAGGAGACATACCTGGATCGGCCGGTGTCATCGACCGACGTTGTTGGCTGCCACAACTAGGGCGGGGAAGGCGACGAGGAGAGGAAGAGGCTGTATGTGAGGGCCTCCTCTCCCTCAGCATCACTTTAAAGGGGAAAATGGGGGGAGACAGTTACGCGTTTCCCCCTTTCATTTCTTTTAAAAAGAAAACCCTATCGGGTTACGAATCCGGGTCGGGTCCGACCCGGGTCTGAGAGATTAAAAAAAAAACTTTTATTTTACATGAGTTTTTACAGGCCCTCACCTCACAACCCCTCTCCTCCTTTTTCACTTTTTCTCTTGTCCCCCTCTATGCTGCATCTCCGACGAGCCCCTGCGTGTGAGCCTTCCTTGACAGTCGTCGTCGTTGGCGATCCTGCAGGTAAGCATCGTGCCCTCCCTCTCTCTCATTTTGGTTCACCGGGAGGCCGGTGGCCCCTTGTCGTGCTTTCCACTCTCTCTCAATCTGTTGGGAGGTCGGTGGCCCCCTGCCATGCTCTCCCCCTACCACCGATCCTCGCAGCATCGCAGAAGCCGTGATGCCTTGGCTGACAAACGTTGCTGCCCCCTCTGCCTCGACTCTCACCTGCTTCCCTCTCTGCAGCATTTTTCGAGAGATGCTAACGGCGATTGCTGCCATCGCCCAGTCCGGCAACCCCTTGTGAGACCTCCAAAACCCGACCTTTCTCCCGTCCGACGATCATCGTCGACCCCCTTGTTTTGCTTCTGATTTCAGGCTGTCGGAGCCCTGACGCCGTAGTTATTCAAGTAACCTCTTGGATCCCCCTCTTTCTCATGCTTTTTGTCTCTCCCTGCTCCCTCTATGTGCAGGGAAGGGGTCGGGCCCCCTCCCTGTTTCCCTTGTATGCTGAGGAGGGGCCGAGCCCTCTCCCTACGCTCTCTGTGTGCAAGGGAGGGGCTGAGCCCCTCTCTGCACTGTCTATGTGTAGGGGAGGGGCTGAGCCTCCTCCCTGCACTCTCTGTTGGCAAGGGAGGGGCCTTGCGCCCTCTTTTGGCAACAAAGGGGTCGAGCCCTCACCTTCTGTTTCCGACAGGGGCGATACCCCTGCTTGTTTGTTCTTCGGCAGGCAGGTGGGGGCGAAGCCCATGCCTTTGCCTCCTTCTGTCAGCCAATGGGGGCTCCACTTGTCTGGCTGGAGCAGTTAGTGCACATCACCTTGTGTTGGGGTGTTGCAAGTTCGAACCCCAAATGGTATGGTCGTATAGCTGGTAAGGGTTTGCTTAACCCTAGCCTTCGGGTTAGTCGGACAAGTTTGGGCTGGCCAGGTTGCCAAGCCCACACATGCCACTTCCAACTTCCACTGAGGGGGATCGACCCCAACTCGGTCAATGCTCTCTGTATTTTAATAAGCACCTTTTATTGTTTGCAGTTCGCATGATGGATCCCACTCGTGCCCCACAACCCATGTCCTACATCGCCTACAGTCGTACGCACGTGCGACGATGCAACCTCCGGAGGTAGGGAAAAGAGAGAGAGAGAGAAAGAGATGAAAGAGAGGAAGAGAGGAGGAAGAGGGTTCCTCTTCTCCAACAACCCTTTTTTCACTATCATTCTTCTGTATTTTTTTATTTTTATCAAAGGTACGGGTCTTCTCACTTGATTTCAAGTGAGAAATCGAATGCCGGTTCGATTTCATGTAATATTTTGGTTGGAAAATCCATTGAAAAAAATGTGTAGAGTATGTGTTCTTAAAGATCGCATGGAGGATGACCCATGGATTGTCCTCCATGGCTGTGTTTTTTTGTATACTTTACCCTTTTTATGAAATAGAAATTCTATACTAGTATAACAAAAAAAAAATCTTGATGGGAGGGGTTCTTTTAGGAACCCTTTACCTATTATTGATTTCCAACGGCGGGTTTTGATATGGGCTGTGTAAAAGCATGAAAGTATGCATTTGAAATCATGTTATATACATATGTTTTTCAGAAAATATGTATGTAATGGTGTACTTATTGAAACCATTGACTATATATGTATCGTTGAATAAGTATACATAAATAGACGTAATGTTCATGCTAGATTCTTTTGAACACGCACATGATTTGATTTGTTTACGATCATATGTGAATGTGAGCATGTTCGAATCTGCCTTATTGGGTCTTCAAAAAAAATTTGTGTATTCAATTATGCTTTTTAAATTTTTTCAAGGCTTGTTAATTAAACTAAAGCTAGCTTGTTGTGTATAAAAGAATAGGATTTGGTTTCATATGCTCGAAATTGATACGATACGCATTAGCAACATACTATCTCAAGTGATTCCAAGTGCTCGTGTACACTTAAAAAGAACGTGCCTAGTCATGTGATTATTTTCCAAAAATTTTGCTAAATATGGTTATTGCAAAGTTTGTTTTGGTACAGGTGCATACATGATATGAATGCGTGCAGCCCTGAAATTCAATTTCTAGACCTGGGTTATGTTCATGTGTGTGAATGTTAACATATGTTATGAATGAAAAGTTTCATATGCCTATATTTATGGGACATGTTTAATTATCGTCCATTTATGAATTGGTTTCAAGTACATGTGCATACATGAAATCAATGTGTGTTTAGCATGTACAATCCTGCATAAATGTTCTCATGTACTTATGAATCATGAATGAATGCATGTGTGTTAAGTGATTATAAGAAAGCAATTGCACATAGATGGTGAACACATGCATATGACTGTGGTAGCTCATGCACATTGTTAAATTGGTATGAATGAATGTGCATTTAGAATCATGTTGGTATCATTGCATAAATTGCATATTGTTATGATTTTTGCATACAATGCATCGATGATCGAAATGAATCACCATGGGCCTGGTGGGCCTCAAGCGTTGGTTTGCTCTTTCTTTATGTATTTTAAATGCATCATAAAAATCATATTTATTTTGATTGCACTATATTGCACTGTTCTATGTGTTTCCATGGGTGGGAGTTCCGTGATGGTTCTCGCAAGGGTAGATGCGAGCTTTTGCCTTTGCTTTTGCATATTGAATTGCAAAACTTAATAATTGGCTTTTAATAAAAGATAATAAATAAGAACAGTGTAATATACATTCTGGGATCTCCCATCGAAAGAATGAGAATCTTAGAGTTTCGATTTTGGGGGACCACGAGGATACAAAAACTCCATGTGCTTTATTTATTACCCCTTAACCCAATATTGAGGTTCTTTCTCCTAGCCACTGTTTTAGAGAGAGTCTGTCACTTGACCTGTGATAGTGTGTAGACACAATTGTTGTTTTGATATACTAAGAAAGTGACACTTGTGGGTGTGAAGGGTCCATAGTGTCCCGACATTAGATGTGGAGGTCTAATGTTCCGAAGGTGATTCGGTCGAGGGCTAAGTTTGAAACCCAGTAATAAAATACAACTTATGTGCTAAGTTACCCTGAAAACCCTATTTGACCTTGGGATACTTTACATGTTTGGTGTATTCGCGGGCAACAATAATTAAAAAGATGAACTTAAATTGTGTATATTTAATACGGACATGCATATGAAAAGAAAACTTTAATGAAAGATAATAAAGTGTTCATGCATTGCACATAAATCATACATAATCCTGCTATGTATTAGAACATGCATATTTTATTTGTTCCCTCAATTACTACATGTTTGTGGATGCATGATATTTAATTTCTAATGCATGTTAAATGTCTTGCTTACTTAATTTGTGATCCTTGATATTGCTTAAATGTTTTTTCAGGCGTAGAAATTGTTCCCTGCTGCGTGAATGTTTAATTAAATTATGTAATGGTCATAATTGCATTTCTCTAAATTATTACATGAAATCATATATGTATTATTTAGCTCACTTGTTTCATTAGAGGTACCTAGGTTCAAAATTTCGGTTCTGACACCCTATTTCTATGGTTTTTCACAGCCGCATGTGATCAGTGAAGTGATTGACTGTTGGGAGAGTTACAAGGGTCACACTTTTGCTTGACTACTTCACAGATTTACAACATGACTCTTCCTTTATTTCTTTTCGTTTCATTTAGTTGTTACTGCACTCTAAATTTTTCTTTTGCAATTGTCTCATGGCTAGCATTAATTATTCAATAAAAGTCTGGTTTGGTTTGGTATGGATGATAAGTGTAAGATCTATTATGGTTGGTTGTTTTATCCAATTGGCAGTGGAACTGTAAAGGCCCTGGGTTTTTGGGAAGATTTACGCAATGATTAATATATATATATATATATATATATATATATATATATATATATATATATATATATGCATTTTCAAGGGGTATGAGTTGGGGTCATTACAGCCAGCCCCATCCGAGAGACCTCGACTGGGCTAGTGGGCCAGCATGGGCTGAAAGGGTCCTTCTAGACCCAGTCCAGCCAAGAAGCTGGGCTGACGCAGGACTAACAACCCCCTGCCAAGCCCAGTTGTGCCTGATCTGGACCCCAGTCGACTAGGTGTCAAGGCTTCTTTTTAAACAAAAAGTGGGGGGGGGGGGGTGGTTAAAACTGCTGGGCTGCAGCCAACCGACAGTCGGCTGAGCCTTGGGGCAGTCATCCTCAGCTGACTGGGTCGGCTGGGTGGGTCTGGTTGCGTGCCAGACCCAGCCGACTGGGTTTGCTGGGTCATATTTATATATAAAAAGAAAAAGAAAAAGAAAAAAGAAAATATATGTATTAGTTCTAAAGCGAAATCGTGCAGTTACAGTTGTGTGTAACTTGTTTAAAAAATGTGCATCAATGTTCAGTTCATTAACAGTATGTGCAATAATGGGTATAAGTTCATTTAAAAAAAAACAGTGCACCTATAGTCATGTAAACATTGATAAAAATATGCAGTGATGTATGTGTTTAATCTAAAGTGAAACAATGCATTTATAGTTATGTAAGTATTGATAAAACATGAATTTAATGTATACATTCTCCAAAGAGAAACAATGCATCGGCGATTAAGTGTATACGTGATAAAGATATGCAATTAAGTGTGAACATGCTTTGCTATACATATGCAACTTAATGGGAACGTGCATTGCTGTGTGTATGTAAAGTTAGTTAGAGCATGCGCTGATGTGTATATGCTAAATTATTGAGATCATGTAATTGACATAAACATGCACACTTGATGGGAGTATGTATTTGTAGGAATATGTACACTCAAATAAAACATGCATGGACGACTGGGTGTCAAGGCTTCTTTAAAAAAAAAAAGTGGGGGGAGGGGGGGGGGGTTAAATCTGCTGGGCTGCAGCCGACCGACAGTCGGCTGAGCCTTGAGGCAGTCATCCCCAGTTAACTGGGTCGGCTGGGTGGGTCTAGTTGCATGCCAGACCCAGCCGACTGGGTTGGCTGGGTCATATTTATATATAAAAAGAAAAAGAAAAAAGAAAATATATGTATTAGTTCTAAAGCGAAATCGTGCAGTTACAGTTGTGTGTAACTTGGTAAAAAAATGTGCATCGATGTTCATTTCAATGAGAAACAGTTCATTAACAGTATGTGCAATAATGGGTATAAGTTCATTTAAAAAAAAACAGTGCACCTATAGTCATGTAAACATTGATAAAAATATGCAGTGATGTATGTGTTTAATCCAAAGTGAAACAATGCATTTATAGTTATGTAAGTATTGATAAAACATGAATTTAATGTATACATTCTCCAAAGAGAAACAATGCATCGGCGATTAAGCGTATACGTGATAAAGATATGCAATTAAGTGTGAACATGCTTTGCTATACATATGCAACTTTTTGCTGTGTGTATGTAAAGTTAGTTAGAGCATGCGCTGATGTGTATATGCTAAATTATTAAGATCATGTAATTGACATAAACATGCACACTTGATGGGAGTATGTATTTGTAGGAATATGTACACTCAAATAAAACATGCATGGACGACTGGGTGTCAAGGCTTCTTTTAAAAAAAAAAGTGGGGGGAGGGGGGGGGGGTTAAATCTGCTGGGCTGCAGCCGACCGACAGTCGGCTGAGCCTTGGGGCAGTCATCCCCAGTTAACTGGGTCAGCTGGGTGGGTCTAGTTGCATGCCAGACCCAGCCGACTGGGTTGGCTGGGTCATATTTATATATAAAAAGAAAAAGAAAAAGAAAAAGAAAAAAGAAAATATATGTATTAGTTCTAAAGCGAAATCGTGCAGTTACAGTTGTGTGTAACTTGGTAAAAAAATGTGCATCGATGTTCATTTCAATGAGAAACAGTTCATTAACAGTATGTGCAATAATGGGTATAAGTTCATTTAAAAAAAAACAGTGCACCTATAGTCATGTAAACATTGATAAAAATATGCAGTGATGTATGTGTTTAATCCAAAGTGAAACAATGCATTTATAGTTATGTAAGTATTGATAAAACATGAATTTAATGTATACATTCTCCAAAGAGAAACAATGCATCGGCGATTAAGTGTATACGTGATAAAGATATGCAATTAAGTGTGAACATGCTTTGCTATACATATGCAACTTAATGGGAACGTGCATTGCTGTGTGTATGTAAAGTTAGTTAGAGCATGCGTTGATGTGTATATGCTAAATTATTGAGATCATGTAATTGACATAAACATGCACACTTGATGGGAGTATGCATTTGTAGGAATATGTACACTCAAAGAAAACATGCAGCGACTTGAATATGCATACAATGAAAATATGTAATTGACATGATTATGCGTACTGAATGAAAGCATGCAATAGACTTGAACATGTGCATTACATGAAAGCATACACGTGTCACTATCATATGAACTTAATATACTTCTTGTTTCCTGGGCATAGTTGAAATTCACTTATATGAATGTGCATTTAGAAAGCATGTGATTTATTTCATATATGGTATATTATGGTTTTTGCATATGGTGCATCGATGATCGGAACGAATCATCGTGGGCTTCGAGCTTTGGTTTGCTTTTTTTTCATTTAATCTAAATACATCACAAAAATTACATTAATAGCTTGCACTGTACTACATTGTTCTATGTTTTTCGGCAGGCGGTAGTCCTGTGATGGTTCTCACAGGGGAATATGCGAGTTTTTGCCCTTGTTTGCATGCTGAATTGCAAATTAAAGAATTGGCTAATAATAAAGATAAAAGAATAATGTAATATACGTTCTGAGATCTCCCATAGTTAGAATGAGAATCTTAGAGTTTCGGTTTTGGGGGACCATGAGGATACAAAAACTCCATGTGCATTATTGATTACCCCTGAACCCGATATTAAGGTCCTTTCTAATGGCCATAGTTTTAGGGAGAGTCTGTCACTTTGCCTGAGGGTGGTGGGTCGACACAGCTGTTGTTTTAGTACACAAAGAAAAGTGGCACTTGTGGATGGGTGGTCTCTGGTGTCCTCGACATTAGATAGGTGGTGTAATGTTTCGAAGGGTGTTTTGGCCGAGGGCTAAGTTTGAAACCTAGTAATAAAATACAAATTGTGTGCTAAGCTACCCTGGGAACCTAACTTGACCTCGGAGATTTTACCTGTTTGGTGTATCTGCGGGTAACAGTAATTAAAAATAGGAACTTAAATTGTATGCATTTAATAGAGACATGCATATGAAAAGAAAAATCTAATAAGAGGTAATAATTTATTTATACATTGCACTGAAGCCATGCATATTCTTGCTATGCATTAGATCATGCATGTTTACTTGTTCCCTTAACTGTAAAATGTTAGTGAATGCATAATGTTGTTCCCTAATGCATGTTAAATGATTCTATTGCTTAAATTGTGATCTTTGTTATTTATTAAATGTTCCCTCATGCTTAGTAATTATCTTTATTGCATGAATGCTTAATCAAATTATGAATTTGTTATAATTGCATATCTCTAAGTTATTGCATAAAATCTTATTTGTGTTCTTTTTGGTCATTTGTTTCATTAGAGGTACTTATACTCAGGATTTCAGTTCTGACACCCCTATTTGTGTGGTTTTCGCAATCGCAGGAGATCAGTGAAGCGTCTGGCTTTTGAGAGAGCTACGAGTATCACACTTTTGCTAGACAGTTTCACAAAGGGACAACGTGTCTCAGTTTTTCTTTATTTACTTTTATGTCATTTAAATAACTATGATATGTCTCTTGCAATTATTATTTAAACACTCTTTCTTTCATAATTAATAAATAATGAGTTGCTATGATTTGTGGTGATAAATGTAAGATCCCTTGTGGTGTGTTTGGTTATCCAATGGTGAGTGGAACCATAAAGGCCCCGAGTCTCTGGAAATATTTTCGCAATGGAACCTTTCCCCTCTCTTCCCTCTATTCTCACCCTTCTCCACCATCGCCGGCCATTCCTTGCCCTTCCTTCCCCTTCTCCCTCTTTCTCTGCTTAATCTCCAGCCGGTGGTGGTGGAAAACTCTTTAGTCCGGCGACGGCGTGGGCGTTGGAGACCGCTTTTCTTCTAATCCCTCTGGTTACGGTTAATCTTCTTCTTCTTCTTTAGATTCTCTTATTCTTCTTCATCTTTTCAATCAATTCTGTCATGTTGTGTTTGTTTTTGAAAAACGAAAAGAAAAAAAAAGAGATCGAACTTTCAATTTGTTGTTTCCCAAATTTTTCTTCATTGCATGATTCGTTGTATTCTGTATTCATCATCTGCATATTCCTAATGTTCTTCACAGTTTCTTCATTTTTTTTTTCCATAATAGAAAATAACAATAGTAGAGTGTATGTTTCTTTCTTTTTCTGATTTTCAGATTCGATTCTTTGAATTTTTCTGTGTTTGCTATTCGGATTTTCCTGTTTTTTAGTTTTTCGTTTTCTTCTTTTCTGATTAGTTCATTTTGTCAGTTTTTAAAATTGATTTCTGATTTCTTTTCTGCGTGAATTTCAATCTTGTTTCTTTACTTTGATTCATATCTAGAGTTCTCATTTTTCATTTTCTGCTTTAATTCTTTGTTTTTATTCCTTGATTTCACTGTTTTGCAGTCATTGATTTCTTGCTTTCTTTCTTTTATTCTCTGTTTGTTTTGTTTATTAATTCTAGCATCATACTTCCTGTTCTGCATTATTCAAGTTTTTTTTCATTAGTTTGTTGTTTTTACATTCTGTTTCATTCATCACATTAATGCCCTGCAGATTCAATTTGATTTTATTGTTATTCTATTTTTCAAGCATTAATTTTTTGTTTTTTTTATCCTACATTCATTAAAATTCTACCGATCATGTGTTAGATTTTTGTGTGTTCATTTACTTTATCACCTGTTTTTCTTTTCTAAATTTCCTGTAATTTCCTGTTTGCTTTACTGTTTACATTAGGTATAGTTTTTCATTTTTTTTTCTGTTGCTAATTGTTCCTGTTTTTAATTTCTGTTTCTAATTTCCTGTTTTTAATTTTTTTCCATGTTTTCTTTTCTTTCATTCAAAATTTTGATTGTCCAGTTTTATATTTCATGCTTTTATCTGTTTAATTGAGTTTCTATTTTTCTCATTCAAGTCATTTCCTCTTTTTCTTAATATCGAACTCCTGTTTGTTCATTTGTAATTTCTGTGTTTTAATTTTGCTAAATTTCTGGTTACTAATTCTTGTTACTAATACCTGTGTTTGTTCTGCATTTGTTTTTAAAAATTACATTTAGTCTGCATTTGTTTTTACAGTTTTTCCATCTAATGTTTTGTATTAATTCTGGTTCTTCATTAAACATTCTTTGATTTTACTGTTTTCAACTCTTTAATCTTGTGTTTTTTAATAGTTTATGTTCATGTTTTGTTAATGAAGTGTTAGTGGTTAATTGTTTTCACTTTTAGTTAATTGAAATGGTTAGATTTCATTTAGTTAAGTGTTAGTGAATTGAAAGTTAGTTAATTGTTTTAGTTAATATAGTTTTAATTGTCATTGAATTCTGTTGATGATATCTTTCAGTGTTTTTAGTGTTGAGCTAGTTTAATATTGTTGTTATTTCTATCTCTGGTACTGCTCGTGTTCATTTGATTTGTGCAGGATAGCACAGGATTGGAGCGGAAGCGATTATGTGACACAGAAGGGTGCAAGAGTAGAAGCTTCTTTTTACTTTTCAGTTTAGAATTAGGAATTTGATTCTGGGTTTGTAAATATTGCTTTTTACGCCCTCTGCGAAGGGTATTCATTTGTTGTAATAGTTAGTTGTTTTTACTTTACTCAGACATTTTCCATTTATAATTCGGCAATAAAGAATAGTTTAGATTTGTGTGTTTGAATACAAAATATGCCCGTTCCCTGAGTTCGACCCGGTCTCATCCACTAGTGAGAACCAGTTTTTATTATTTGATGTCTGGTTTTCACATGTTTTGCATATAAAAATCTTTTCAAAATTACAACGATTATAAAAGAAGACATCATCAGACAGGGGCATCACCCCTGCCTCTTTTCTTTTTCGGCTAGCAGAGGCGAAGCCCCTACCTTCGCCAACTTGCTTCCTCTGTTTTTCAACCATCGGGAAAGGGATTCCGCTCCTTGTTGACTGTTAGAAGCAGGAAGGGGCGCAACCCCCTTCCCTTCTCTTTTTCCTTTTCTGGTCAACAGGTGGGTAGGGGTTGCGCCCCTTTCCCCCTTATTTCTTTTCCTTAGGTCGACCCCTAGCGAGGGCCGACACTTCTTTCTTTGTTAGAATATTCATGATTTGCTCTTTCGTAGTTTGCACGGCGGATCCCGCTTACACCCTGCATCTTGAGCCCTTTGTTACATACTTACAAAGGCAAGGACAACCCCAAAACCCTCAAGGTAGAAGAAAGTCACGTAATGAACTTTGGATGAAGTGAACTAAGCTAAAACATTTAAAAATAGAAATTAAAGCTATTAAATATATATATATATATAGAAGTATGCTTTTTAACTCAAGGATGCGGTTTCATGATCCTTGTCTTTTACTTTTTGTCATGTCTTTACTTTGTCATCGCGCATTGCGCCTAGGCTTTGCGTTTGCACTCCTGCTTTCAGTCTTTCTTTTGTTGCCGTGCATTGCGCCTAGGCTTTGCTTACGCATTCCTGCTTTTAGTCTTTCCTTTGCTATCGTGCATTGCGCCTAGGCTTTGCTTACGCATTACTGCTTTTAGTCTTTCTTTTGTTGTCGCGCATTGTGCCTAGGCTTTGCTTACACATTCTTGCTTTCAGTCTTTCCTTTGCCATCGCGCTTTGCGCACAGGTTTTGTGTTTGCACTTCTGCTTTCAGTCTTTACTTTGCCGTCACGCTTTGCACCCAGGCTCCTGCTTTTGCAAATGTTTTGTTATCGCCTTGCCAGTGCACATGACGCTCATGTTTTCGCTCATCACATGCACTATTAGATGCATCCTCGTGGAGTATGCACAAGCATTTACCACTCTCCCTTTTACGATAAGAGATAAGTTGGGGGCTTAAACGATACATCCTCGACTAAGGAGAGGGATCCTTAGCAAGGATCCTGGCTTTTTGAGTGAGCAATCCTGCAAAGTAGACTTGAGGATTTTTGGGAGTTATACTAAAACATCAAACACTACCCAAATCTACGTATTTAGAAAGGTGATGTTTGTCTATTTTAGTTCATGCATCTGACAAGCTTACCCAGAATTGGGGCTCGAACGAACTTCTTCGTGGGGGTTCTGTTGAGAAACCCATATCCCGTTCATCAAGACCAATATCGAGCCATGTGAGGCATGAAGATACTTCGATAATGGATGAGAGATTCTACAAAATTGCATACCATATGTTGGCACAAGTTGTCGATTGTTTTGAAAGATAAAGAATGCCAAAAGTAAAGTTGAGAAACATTACATCTTTGCGAAACACTTCTATTGAGGCTCCTGTTAAGAAACTATATCCCTTTCATCATAGAGTACTTGTAGACATGCACTGCTCGTTAATACTACGATGATCAGATGAGACGGTCACGTAACCTCAAACAGTGTTAAATGCACAATGTTATAATCACATAAAATGGTGATTGATCACCTTCACAGGCAAGATGCTCGAATGGTTGAAAGACCAGAGCATGTAGAATGGGTCGTCAGTTAAGCAATGTCTGACGCACCCATTCGCCTTTTGTTTCTGTCAAGGGAAAGGATGGATCAGTACAAAAACTTCAATAGGCAAGTTGTTAACAACCACTCCACGGGCAAAGATCTGACTTTCCCAGTCATCAGAGTTAGGGAAAAAAGGGATACACAAGTTAGCTCAACACTTTTGCAGAAGTTGGATGCATTCGTTGGCAAGTAACTGCCTTTGGGGAATCCTCTCTCGGTCAAAAGTCATCCCCATAGGAGCGGACTCAACTAGCTATTCAGGTTATTGAAAATATATAGAATAACAGACGCCTGAACTAGTATCAATTGTTTTTACGATTCACGTTTGCGCGTACCCGTAGGCTAGTTAATAGCAAAACATAAGTTTGTTCACACTAGTTGATGGGTCATAAGACTTGCTAGTTGCTTGCTAGTTTACAACTTACGATTGAATGAATCGTTATGCTATATTTGACAGTTACACTGCTTATCTTCCTTTGGGGGAATCCTCTCTCGATCACCGACCGTCCCCTTAGAGGCAGACTCAGCTAGTTATTCGGGGTATTGAAAATACATGGCATAATAGACCCCTGAACTAGTCTCAGTTGTTTCTATGATTCATGCCTTGCGTGTACCTGCAGGTGATCATGCATATAAATCAGGGTTAATTAACATTTAAATATGCATGATTTTATAAAATAATGTTTCAAAAACCCAATTTTATGTTAGTTTTTGAGTAAATGTGTTAAAATGATTTAAAATTAGAAAATGCATGAAAAATAGTTTTATTTTACATTTTTATGCCTATTTTAGTTTTTGTAGTTTGGTTTTGGTTTTTATTAAAAAGAAAAAAAAATGGAGAAAAATAGTTTTTTTACTCATTTTAAGTGTTTGTTTTTTTTTAGAAAAGAAAAAATATAGTTAGAATAGTTTTTGAAGTTCCTTTATAAATAAATAGTTTTGTTTTTGAAAATTTTCATAATAAACCGATTCATACGGTTTTCTTTACTTTTGAAAAATAAATAAATAAATAAATAAATAAAAACAAACCATTATATGGTTTGTAATTTTTGAAAATTAATGGAAAACTGAAAAAAAAAATATAAATAATAATAATACAAACCAGCATAAACCGGTTTGTATTTCTAAAAAGAAAATTGAAAAAAATAATAATAATAAAAAACCAAACCGGCTGAAACCGGTTTGGAAGTTTTGAAACTAAATAATTTTTGTTACAAACCGGTTCCAACCGGTTTGAACCCTTTAAAAAACCCAAAAACAGAACAGATCAGTGCTTCATTTTGTGCGCCAAAATTTTTTCCCTTCCCCCTCTGATTTTCTCCCTTTGTTCCCTTTTCCCAGTTGCTGGATTCTTACATCTTCTGCTTCTTCTTCTTCTTCTTCTTCTTCCAGCAGCCTATCTTCTTCATCCGGTGGCAAGGAGCTTCTTCAATCGGTGGCAGCGCACGAGGTGGAAGCCACCTCTTCCCTCATTTCACGGTAAGTCTTCATCTACATCTTCTTCTTCTTCTTCTTCTTCTTCTTGTTCCAATTAGTCTTCTTCTTCTTCTTCGTTTTATTTCTTTCTGAATGATAATCTGCTGAATCTCAATTTGGAAAATAAAATAAAAAAGAAGAAAACATAAAAAAAAAAAATTCTGTGAAGAACTTCGGCGATGGACAAGTATTCTGCCGGAATGCTTGTTCTGATGAATAAGTGTTGATGATGATCAAATTCTTGATTCAGATTTAGTGCATTCGTTTCTTTATATCAAAAAATAAAAAAAATATTCTGTTCTAATCAGTATCGATCATCTGGATCGCTTTCCAGTTTTTTCTGGTGAACATTGTTTTTCAAAGCTTATTTTAGTATTAATCGGAGATCTGGACTGCTACAAAGAACCGCCAGGATATAGATAAGATGATTAGTACCTGAAATCTCTGGACCTGCCGTAGATGCTGAACGGAACCTTTGATTATCTACCTTTGTTCTCCAACGAGTTTTCGGTTCAAAACTAATAGAGATTGATTTTTTATTTTATCAGATGTTTGAATCAAATTCGATATATCAGAGTCATGTAATGTTTTGAGTGGATTAAAGATCTGATCTTCGATTATTAGAATCGTATAACCTCTGATGGATCATCCATTTACTAAGCTTTTACAGTTGCTGTCAAAAATTTCCAGTAATTACTGATTAAATAATCTCAAGATATTTTTAAAGGGTAGATGCATGAGTTGGTAGGAATTTAAATTCTGGATCCTGTTTGAGTAATGTCAGACTTTGAACACTATCCGGTTTCTGATAATTGGATGTTATTTTCTGTTTTTTTTTTATTTTAGTTAGAAGGTAGCTACTTGAAATTCCTGTTTTACATGTGCTGTATTTTCCTGTCTTAGTTATTTAATTTTCTAGTTTTTGGAAATCTATTTCCTGTTTTCACTTCCTGTTTTGTATTTTCTTGTGTTTGTTTTTAATCATTCCATTTCTTGTTTTGAAAATTCCTTGTGTTGTTTCTGTTTTTTAAATTAAGTAATTTCCAGCTCTTTGTGCAATTCTAAGTTCTTGTTTACTTTTACATTATGGTTTGTTCATGTTAAACTTCTTGTCTTTTTCATTCAGTGATTGCATGTATTTTTCAGTCTTTGTCTTTCTTTGATTTTCTGCTTTGCTTGCACATGCTTTCATAGTTAGCATTTAGCTAGCTTAGTATAATCTTCATTTCTATCTTTTGTACTGCTTGTGTTTGTTTTGACTTGTGTAGGATAGCATAGGAGTGGAGCTGAAGCGAGTACGTGATACGAAAAAGCAAAGAGTCGAGCTTGTTTTTACTTTTTAGTTTAGAATTAGGAATTTAATTGGGTTTGTAAATATTGCACTTTACGCCCTCTGCGAAGGGTATTCATTTGTTGTAATAGTTAGTTGTTTTTACCTTTTCTGAACATTTTACATTTCAATAATTCGGCAATAAAGAATAGTTTAGATTTGTGTACTTGAATACGATATATTCCTGTTCCCTGAGTTCGACCCGGTCTCATTCACTACTGAGAACCGGTTTTTATTATTTGATGTCTGGTTTTCACATGTTTTACATTTAAAAATCTTTTCAAAATTACAACGATTTAAAAGAAGACATCAAATTTTTGGCGCCGTTGCTGGGGACGGCGTAATATTAGTATTCACTTTATTGCTTAGTGTTTATGTGCATTTAGGTTTAGAACCACGTATGTGCATATCTTAGAGAAGAGCTTACTTTTCTGCACAGCCCACCTATTAGGATCCCCTTAGAGGTGACTGTGTACGATTGGTACCGTACACATAGATTTTATATTTCTTTGCATAATCTCTGTTATGTGTAACTGCGTGGTGTTTGTTTAGTTTTTGTTGTTTTTAGTTTACCCGCTTTGTGGTTTGCGTGGTTTGGCCGCTTAGTGCGTTAGTTAGGTAGAAAACCCAAAGTTAGGACATGAGCTACACCGGTCTATTAAGAGGTGTATGCAAGGGCGACGCTCACTTGACCCTGAGCTGGTAGAGCCGATTGAGGACCCCGAGTCCCTTATTAGGAGAGCCCAAAGATCTGCAACCATGGCTGAGAATCAGCAGATTACTCGTCCCCTTAGGGAGTACTTCATGCCTAACACCTATACTCCCGCCTCCTGCATCACAAGACCTGATGTAGGAGCGAATCAGTTTGAGATTAAGGCCAGTGTAATCCAAATGCTACCCTCATTTTATGGCCTTAGCAATGAAGACCCATATCGTCATCTCGACGAATTCTTAGAGATTTGTTCAATAGTGAGAATCAATAATTTTGGAGATGATGCTATGAGGTTGACCTTGTTTCCCTTCTCTCTGAAAGATAAAGCCAAACACTGGCTGAAGGCGTTAGATACAGTTCGAATTACCACGTGGGAACATATGCAAAGAGAATTTTTAAAAAAATATTTCTCAATCGGTAAGATGAATCAGTATCGAAAGGCCATCACCAGCTTTTCGCAAATAGAGGGGGAACTATTCCATGAGACTTGGGAGAGGATGAAGGATCTTCTCCGCAAGTGTCCCCGCCACCAGGTGCCTCGCTGGCAACTGGTACAATATTTCTATGACGGTCTTACTGAGAAGAATCGTCAAATGGTTGATGCCGCATGTGGGGGCACTTTCATGCTCAAAAGTGAGGATGAAGCGTGGTTGTTCTTTGAGACATTAAGCGAGAATTCGATGCACCATGCGACAGCTTCACGGTCTGATAGAGTTGCACCTGTACAGGATAGCGCTAAGAAGGCAGGTATTTTCGAGATAGGGATGAACCTTGAACTGAGCAACAAGGTAGACCAACTGTCCCAGAAATTAGATCAATTATTGTTGGGTCCCTCTCCTGCCATGCAGGTGTGTGCGTTATGTGCGAGTTCTGCACATCATGTTCTCCAGTGTCCAGCTACGCCACAGTATCCTGAGTTTGTCCAAGAGCAAGCTCAGATGGCTCAAAACTTTACTAGGCCCGCACCCAATCCATTTGCCAATACTTACAACCCGGGATGGCGAAACCATCCAAATTTCTCATGGCGTAACTCACAGGCCCAAGCCCCTAACCCTTCCCAGAGTCAATCCAGGCAAGGTGGTTATACACCTGGATTTCACAGATCCAATGATCCTTCAGCCCAACCTGCTTATACTCAACCCCATTTTCAGGAGCCTTCACCTAGTCAATCTTTTGAGGATAAGATTTTGCAAGCTTTGAGCTCACATACCCAGTCTATTGCAAAATTAGAAACTCAAATGGGGCAGCTCGCTGAAGCACTTAGCAGGAGAAGTGAGGGGGCATTGCCTAGTCAGCCCATAGTTAACCCTAGGGGTAAAGAACCTCTGCAGAGTTTGCATATGACATATACACATCAAGAGCAAGCTCAGGCAGTAGTAACCCTTAGAAGTGGGAAGCAGTACCATTCAAGGGAGGCTGCAGAAGAAAGAGAGAAGATAAGTAAGAAGCAGCCTGTCCCTAATATTTTACCTCAGGAAAGCGAGAGTGTTCTTCCATTTGAGCCTTCCACAACCCATATTCCCAAAGCCCCCTTTCCTGAGGCGTTAGAGAAACCGAGAGCACTAGGTAAGTCGAGAGTAAACATGCAAGAGATGCTTGAGATATTCAAGCACGTTCATATAAACCTTTCCTTACTAGATGCCATCCAGCAAGTCCCTGCATATGCAAAGTTCCTCAAAGAGCTTTGTACGCAAAAAAGGAAGTTGAGGTCCCATGCGCAAAAGAAAATATGTTTGACTGAGCAAATAAGCGCAGTATTGCAACACCAAACTCCACCTAAACTTAAGGACCCAGGGACCCCTATCATCTCATGTGTCATAGGAAACATCACTGTTGAGCGTGCTTTGCTTGACCTTGGGGCAAGTGTTAACATTTTGCCGGTTTTTTTCTATGACAAATTTGGATTGAAAGAGATGAAATCTACACCTATGACGCTTCAACTTGCGGATAGATCGATTAAGGTCCCGAGAGGGATACTAGAAGATGTTTTAGTCAAGGTGGAGGATTGTTATTTCCCTGTCGACTTCGTGATATTAGATATGGAGGGAGTTGATAGCATCAGACAGACTCCTATTATTCTTGGTCGCCCTTTCCTAGCTACTGCCAATGTGTGCATTAATTGCCGCACTGGTGAGATGGATGTTTCATTTGGAAATAGGAAAATGAGGATGAACATTTTTTGTGCATCGATGGAGTCTGATACTGAGGAAGCTTCTTTTGAGGTTGATATCATTCAGGATATTATAGAAGCTGAGCATGATTGGTTGTTGAGTGATCCACCTCAAGAGGAGGATGATAAATCATTCAAAGAGGATCGCCTTGATATGATAGATAGTAAGGCAGATAATGTCAGTTGGACTTGGCATTCCGAACCACTTCCAGAGTTAGCTGAAAAGCCCGCAAAGCCATCGATAGAGAGTCCCCTAGAGTTGGAGTTGAAGCCTTTACCAGCTTCACTCAAGTATGTCTTTTTAGGAAAAGAGCAGACTCTCCCAGTTATTATTTATGCAGACCTGACAGATTCACAGGAGCATCAGTTGTTACAGGTCTTGCATGAGCACAAGAAAGCTATTGGATGGTCTGTTGCGGATTTAAAGGGGATTGACCCCTCCTTTTGTATGCATCGGATCATTATGGATGAGGGAGCTAAACCCTCAAGAGAAGCGCAAAGGAGACTAAATCCTCACATGAAAGAAGTGGTGAAGAAGGAAGTAGTTAAATTGTTAGACGCTGGGATCATTTATCCCATCTCCGACAGTCAGTGGGTGAGTCCTACCCAGGTTGTTCCCAAAAAGTCTAGGCTCACTGTGGAGAAGAATGAGAAAGGAGAGAGCGTTCCCATAAGGACTACTACAGGATGGAGAGTATGTATTGACTATAGAAAGTTGAACAGTGCAACTAGGAAGGATCATTTCACGTTACTGTTCATCGACCAGATTTTAGAAAGACTTGCAGGCCAGCAATATTATTGCTTTTTAGATGGATATTCCGGTTATAACCAGGTGGCCGTTCATCCCGAGGATCAGGATAAGACGACATTTACCTGTCCCTATGGTACATTTGCGTATAGGAGGATGCCGTTTGGGCTTTGTAATGCCCCGGCTACATTTCAGAGATGTATGATGGCGATTTTCTCTGACATGATGGATGATGTCCTTGAGATTTTCATGGACGATTTCTCGGTTTATGGTTCTTCTTTTGACGATTGTCTCCAAAAGTTATCTCGTGTACTTCAGCGTTGTAGGGAGACAAATCTAGTGCTTAGTTGGGAAAAGAGTCATTTCATGGTACAACAGGGGATTGTTCTTGGACATATTGTGTCCGAGAAAGGTATTGAGGTAGATAATGCCAAAGTGGAGACCATTGTCAGATTAGCTCCACCGACCTTTGTGAGGCAAGTGCGTTCATTTTTAGGGCATGCAGGTTTCTATAGACGGTTCATTAAGGATTTTAGTCAGATTTCTAGACCGTTGTGTAACCTGTTGTCGAAAGACCAGTCGTTTGTGTTTGATGATGCCTGTTTGAAGGCATTCTTAGCCCTAAAGGAAGCACTGACCACTGCTCCTATTCTCAGATCACCTGAGTGGTCAGTGCTCTTTGAGATTATGTGTGACGCTTCAGATTATGCGGTTGGAGCAATTTTAGGACAGAAGATTGAGAAACGATCTCATGTTATTCATTATGCTAGTAGGACTCTTTCTGACACACAAATGCATTATACTACCACTGAGAAGGAGTTACTAGCCATTGTATTTGCACTTGAGAAGTTTTGATCATATTTGTTAGGCTCCAAAGTTATCATTTACTCAGATCATGCTGCATTGAGATATTTGATGAGTAAAAAGGATGCTAAACCGCGTCTCATTCGTTGGATTCTTCTGTTACAAGAATTTGATATTAAGATTCGAGATAAGAGTGGATGTAAGAATCTTGTAGCAGATCATCTGTCTAGACTGGCTATAGATTCATCTATTGATCAAGGACAGATTGTTGATTCTTTTCCGGATGAGCAGTTATTTCATGTCAAGCGTTTACCCTGGTTCGCGGATATCGTAAATTTTCTGGTTACTAGAGAGTATCCTGCGCACTGGAACCGGAATGAGAGAGATAGATTTTTTGCGCAAGTGAAGCATTATTTTTGGGAGGAACCAGAATTATTTAGATCATGCCCGGACCAGATGATTCAGAGATGTGTGCCCGAAGAAGAGTATCATTCCATTTTATCCTTTTGTCATTCTTTAGCTTGTGGAGGTCATTTTTCTAGTCGAAAGACCGCCGCAAAGGTCCTTCAGTCTGGATTTTGGTGGCCTACACTTCATAGAGATGCTCACGAATTCTGTAGAAAGTGTTTGCGATGTCAGCAAACAGGTCGCATTACTAAGCGCGACATGATGCCTCTTTTACCTATTCTGATTGTGGAGATTTTTTATGTTTGGGGCATTGATTTCATGGGTCCTTTTCCGTCATCGTTTGGATTTACATATATTTTAGTGGCGGTGGATTATGTTTCAAAATGGGTCGAGGCTGTGGCCACCCGGACCAATGATCATAAAGAGGTGCTTCGATTTATCAAGCACAACATTTTTAGTCGGTTCGGAGTTCCTAGAGCGATCATCAGTGATGGTGGTACGCACTTTCGTAATGTGCAGGTAGCTTCCTTAGGAAATATTATGTGCATCATCGGATTGCTACACCTTACAACCCACAAACCAGTGGCCAAGTTGAAGTATCTAACAGGGAGATAAAGAGGATTCTTGAAAAGACAGTCAGACCAGACCACAAGGATTGGTCTCAGCGCCTTGATGATGCTTTGTGGGCTTATAGGACTGCTTTTAAGACCCCGATTGGTATGTCACCGTTTCGATTAGTTTTCGGGAAACCTTGCCATCTTCCAGTTGAGTTAGAACATAGAGCATATTAGGATATAAAAAAAATCAATTTCAATATGACCCAAGCTGGAGTAGAGAGAAAATTACAGTTGAGTGAGTTAGAGGAATTGCGTAATGAGGCCTATGAGAGTGCAAAGATTTACAAGGCTCGAACTAAGCATTTTCATGATCGATATATTGTTAGAAAACAGTTCGAGCTTGGGCAAAAGGTATGGCTTTATCATTCACGTCTTCATCTTTTTCCAGGTAAGTTGAAGTCAAGATGGAATGGTCCATTTGTTGTGCATAGGGTGTTTCCATATGGAGCGATAGATCTTTTTGACCCTCGCACGGGTGCTATTTTTAAAGTAAATGGGCAACGGCTGAAGCCTTATATCTCAGATACTGTGACAGGACAAGACATTGAAGATGTTGATCTTTTAGAAGTTTAGGACTCACACATGTTTGTATATATTTTAAGATTTTGTAAATATTCATAGAAAAACAATTTTTTAGTACTTTCAGATAGTTCATGTGCATAATTCATAGATCATGATCAGGATAGGCATATTTTCACATTTTAGATTCCATTGAGTTTACTTTCTTTCCCTCATTGATTTCATCTCATGTGCATTCACTTAGTTTCACATAAGCATGGGGGAATGCCACTGGGACAGTGTAATTCAAGCATGGGGGAGGGTGTAGTAGCTCACCAGAATATTTTTGTCTACGTTCTTGCACATGTTTACACATTTCTCATGAAAAGTAGATTTTTAAAGAAAGAGTTTGAACTTATATGAATGTTATTTCAAATCTGATGTTTTTAGAGGATTTTTTAAGCCCCACGAAATTTTTTTTTCTGACATAGATCTAAAAATTATGGTTGTTTATGCGGATTTCGAAGAAATGATGATAGATACATGTTAGAATTTATTTTGAATCATAAATATGAATATGCACAGTTGTATTTTTGAAAAACTAAGCAAATGAACAAAAGCATAAAAATGAGCTTAAAAAGTGAGAAAAAGCATGTGTTAGGTTGTTTGGATAATTCCACAATCCTTAGTAGATGGAAATTAGATGTAAGTTGAAACTTTTAATTCCATTTTCGAAAAGGAGAGTGGAAAACTTTGTGATCCTAAGTAACTGAGAACAGATACAAGTTGAAATATTTGACTCTCATGTTATAAAGGTGAATGAAGGAAGTCACTTTTATGTCTTAGTTGATATCTTTTTGTATGTATTGAAAAAAATATAGAAGATATTGACATTGCACAAGGCATAAAAGCAGACCACATGCAAGCTATAAGAGAAGAATAAGTACGCAAAAAGAAAAAGCGTGAAAAAAATGAAAAAATCAAGAAAAGAGCTGAAAAAGAGAGAAAAGTTCAATGCTTAGAAGTATGATTGAGAAAACCTGTGCAGAAAACATATGAGTGAGGATAAGTAAATAATAATATGTTTTTTATTGGATTTTCTAAGAATAAAACATAAATAATTGTGATATTTAGAAAAGTGAAAGAAATTCTTTTCTGTGGTGGTATATAAAAAACTCTAATTATATTTTGATTTTGAAATAACAGGAAATATTTGTGAAAATAAAGTCTTTAATTACCTACTGATTGTGAGGATGTGTAATATTATGCATACATGACAGAGATGTTTGTTGGGTAGCATCACTGCAAACCCTCACGAGACCTTACTCGTCCACTGGGGTAACCCAGGGGTTGAAAGGGCTTGTTGCATGAGTTAAATACAACCGTGATTCCTACGAAAGTGAGTTAGGTGATAGTTTGATTTCATGCATTTTTCTAGTTTGCTCGAGGACTAGCAAAACATAAGCATGGGGGTATTTGATCATGCATATAAATCGGGGTTAATTAACATTTAAATATGCATGATTTTATAAAATAATGTTTCAAAAACCCAATTTTATGTTAGTTTTTAATAAATGTGTTAAAATGATTTAAAATTAGAAAATGCATGAAAAATAGTTTTATTTTACATTTTTATGCCTATTTTAGTTTTTGTAGTTTGGTTTAAGTTTTTATTAAAAAGAAAAAAAAATGGAGAAAAATAGTTTTTTTACTCATTTTAAGTGTTTGTGTTTTTTTTTAGAAAAGAAAAAATATAGTTAGATTAGTTTTTGAAGTTCCTTTATAAATAAATAGTTTTGTTTTTGAAAATTTTCATAATAAACCTATTCATACAGTTTTCTTTACTTTTGAAAAAAAAATAAAAAATAAAAAAATAAAAACAAACCATTATATGGTTTATAATTTTTTAAAATTAATGGAAAACTGAAAAAAAATATAAATAATAATAATACAAACCAGCATAAACCGGTTTGTATTTCTAAAAAGAAAATTGAAAATAATAATAATAATAAAAAACCAAACCGGCTGGAACCGGTTTGGAAGTTTTGAAACTAAATAATTTTTGTTACAAACCGGTTCCAACCGGTTTGAACCCTTTAAAAAACCCAAAAACAGAACAGATCAGTGCTTCATTTTGTGCGCCAAAAATTTTTCCCTTCCCCCTCTGATTTTCTCCCTTTGTTCCCTTTTCCCAGTTGCTGGATTCTTACATCTCCTGCTTCTTCTTCTTCTTCTTCTTCCAGCAGCCTATCTTCTTCATCCGGTGGCAAGGAGCTTCTTCAATCGGTGGCAGCGCACGAGGTGGAAGCCACCTCTTCCCTCATTTCACGGTAAGTCTTCATCTACCTTTCTTCTTCTTCTTCTTCTTCTTCTTCTTCTTCTTCTTCTTTTTCTTCTTCTTCTTGTTCCAATTAGTCTTCTTCTTCTTTGTTTTATTTCTTTCTGAATGATAATCTGCTGAATCTCAATTTGGAAAATAAAATAAAAAAGAAGAAAACATAAAAAAAAAAAATTCTGTGAAGAACTCCGGCGATGGACAAGTATTCTGCCGGAATGCTTGTTCTGATGAATAAGTGTTGATGATGATCAAATTCTTGATTCAGATTTAGTGAATTCGTTTATTTATATCAAAAAATAAAAAAAAAAGTTTTTGTTCTAATCAGTATCGATCATCTGGATCGATTTCCAGTTTTTTCTGGTGAACATTGTTTTTCAAAGCTTATTTTAGTATTAATCGGAGATCTGGACCGCTGCAAAGAACCGCCAGGATATAGATAAGATGATTAGTACCTGAAATCTCTGGACCTGCCGTAGATGCTGAACGAAACCTTTGATTATCTACCTCTGTTTTCCAACGAGTTTTCGGTTCAAAACTAATAGAGATTGATTTTTTATTTTATCAGATGTTTGAATCAAATTCGATATATCAGAGTCATGTAATGTTTTGAGTGGATTAAAGATCTGATCTTCGATTATTAGAATCGTATAACCTCTGATGGATCATCCATTTACTAAGCTTTTACAGTTGCTGTCAAAAATTTCCAGTAATTACTGATTAAATGATCTCAAGATTTTTTTAAAGGGTAGATGCATGAGTTGGTAGGAATTTAAATTCTGGATCCTGTTTGAGTAATGTCAGACTTTGAACACTATCCGGTTTTTTATAATTGGATGTTATTTTCTGTTTTTTTTATTTTAGTTAGAAGGTAGCTACTTGAAATTCCTGTTTTACATGTGTTGTATTTTCCTGTCTTAGTTACTTAATTTTCTAGTTTTTGGAAATCTATTTCCTGTTTTCACTTCCTGTTTTGTATTTTCTTGTGTTTGTTTTTAATCATTCCATTTCTTGTTTTGAAAATTCCTTGTGTTGTTTCTGTTTTTCAAATTAAGTAATTTCCAGCTCTTTGTGCAATTCTAAGTTCTTGTTTACTTTTACATTACGGTTTGTTCATGTTAAACTTCTTGTCTTTTTCATTCAGTGATTGCATGTATTTTTCAGTCTTTGTCTTTCTTTGATTTTCTGCTTTGCTTGCACATGCTTTCATAGTTAGCATTTAGCTAGCTTAGTATAATCTTCATTTCTATCTTTTGTACTGCTTGTGTTTGTTTTGACTTGTGCAGGATAGCATAGGAGTGGAGCTGAAGCGAGTACGTGATACGAAAAAGCAAAGAGTCGAGCTTCTTTTTACTTTTTAGTTTAGAATTAGGAATTTAATTGGGTTTGTGAATATTGCACTTTACGCCCTCTGCGAAGGGTATTCATTTGTTGTAATAGTTAGTTGTTTTTACCTTTTCTGAACATTTTATATTTCAATAATTCGGCAATAAAGAATAGTTTAGATTTGTGTACTTGAATACGATATATTCCCGTTCCCTGAGTTCGACCCGGTCTCATCCACTAGTGAGAACCGGTTTTTATTTTTTGATGTCTGGTTTTCACATGTTTTACATTTAAAAATCTTTTCAAAATTACAACGATTTAAAAGAAGACATCAGCAGGCCAACTAATATCGAAACAAAAGTTATATGATTCACATTACTTGTTGGTTGCACACTGTGCGTTGATTTACTGTTAATGCTAATTGTAGCATTTCGCGTCCGCTGATTTACCTTTAATGCTAGATGTAACATTTCTCTATGGTGATTAAACTACTAATGATAGTTTTTGCTTTTCTCCTGAACTAATTAATTGTTAAATGCTAGTTTTAGCATTTCTCTTACACTGATTAACTATTGATGCTAGTAGTAGTTTTCACTTGTTTAAACTGCTAAGCATGATAGAATTAAATGTAAGTACTTAATTTTGTTCTACATTGTCTCACTTGTGCACCTACCAATTTTTTGTGAAACTGACCCATTTTATGAGCACAGGTCATGATTAGGTCTGTATGAACTGTGATGGCATGATGACGTAGTGAAATCAAGATGAGACTCTTTTCCTGGCGTTTCGCTCCTGGAGACAGTTTGATAATTTTGCATAAAGGTTTTCTAAAAAACTCCTTTGTACAAGTCTTAAATTATTATAAAGTGCATTTCAGAATCTATTTCGTTTATTAAATATACAGAGTTTCAAATCTGTTGCGAAAGAAAGTTTGCGCTATAATGCGCCCAAGGTCCCTTGACTTGCTATTTCAAACACTATTTTCCGCTGAATTACTATTTAAAAACTCTGATAAACGAATGATTACAAAGCTTTCAAACTTTTTATAAAAAGTTACAAGTCCTAGATTTTGGGGCATTATAACTTGGTATCAGAGCGACAGGAAAAGCGATAATCCTTGATCATCTGCATCGCATTGTGAGTATTATTATTTAAATTATTTTGCATTTATTTTAATTAAAGAATGTATTTCTTCTTAAATGTCGTTTAATGAACTGATCGAGTCAATAGAAGCATTGATCAAAGTAGTTGAACGGCTCCAAGCAAAGGTCCAAAACCTAGATCATAGGGTGGATAGGTTGGTTTGCAAAAGCTCCAATCTAGAATGAGGTGTTAGCCCTCAAGTTCTTTCAGGTCCGATGTGCCTTCGGGACCCCAATGATTGTATTTTATGTGGAAAGGTGGGTCATTCTGCTGAATAATGTCACCTTAATCAATGTTGTTCTAAAAAGTATATTGAAGATAGTAATGATAACAAGCGTCGACTTGCTAAAAAATAGAAACAAAGTTAAGGAAATGAGCCACAACGATCGTCAAACCAGAAATGCCTGAGATGTAATTATGTTCATCATGGACAACCTTGCCCCCGAGACACTGGTGGCTGCTTATATTGAGGAAAGATGGGGCATTTTGCTCGTATTTGCCTCAAGAAGGAAGCGGATTTGAAGAAACAGACTGCAAGTAAAGGCTAAAAGCAGTAGACAGAATAACCCGAGCAGTAACCCATGTCTATTCCACTATGACAGAACACATAGAGGATGGCAAATAGATACTTTAATAGTCTTAGTTTAAGACTTTTTGTGTGTTTTGGTACGTATTTTTTGTCAAGTGAAAGCTTATCAATAAAATTGTGTATGAATTGCGTGTCCCCAAGATTCTTATGATTGTGATGTTTATGTTAGTATATAGATGGATGACATGTCACACCGACAAATGATTAGTTTAGACTATTTAGGTGAATGACACATCATGCCTACAAATGATTAGTTTTGACTTATTAGGTGAATGATACATCACACCTATATAGTTTCATTGCAGAGGATTGCGTTATGATTGCCTAGGTGAATATATCATACTCGTATAACATGATTGATGGGTATCATGAATATCTAACTAGATTATGTAAAAGGTATGCACGCGTGTTTCATGCTAAAATGGTCGAATGTGACTGATTTATTGTATAAATGCACATAAAAATGATACAATGATATGAATGTCTTAGATACATAGATGACTTTAATTCCGTGTGCATAACTTGAACTATGTAGGAGTTACGTATGTTGAGGTTTAGTTGCTTTATGTTATGAAATATACATGTTTATGTGTACATAAAACTCATACTTTGTTTACGCATGCTTTGAGGTTCAATTTGCAAAATGCAATGTTCCTTGTGGCCATGATATGAGGCGTAGGATATTATGCTTCTGTATGATATGATTTAAATGCCACATGATATGAATTATGAATGCATGCGATAAATGTTTAAGTTCAATAGTGAACTATGGTTCATGGAACCTTATTGGTGAAATGTGTGGATTTATGATTTAAGTGCTATATGAAGTAATATGATGCGTATTGATGGTATACATGCATGTGCTCATATTGGTGGCTATCGACCCTGAGAGCGGTCATTTGTATTGATACATGTATCACAATAGTTTTCACTGAATATGGTACCTGTCGAGGAATTGTCCCCAAAGGATTCTCTGTGAGGGTATGTATGATCAAGATTAGGTAATCCGGCTAGAGTGATAAATCTCTATGAGGAGGTACATTGTCCAAGAGCGGGTAGCCACAAAGATGGTATATTCCTGTGAGGAAGTGTATTGTTCAAGACCAGGTACACCATCTAAGGCAGTAATTCCTTGTAAGTTCGTACATTTCTCAGATCAGGTGATCCAGCGTGGAATTTATAAATTTTGATTACATGAAGAGTTATGGTGAGTTGTGATGGTCTTCTGAGGTTGATTGAAATATCCTGTTATGAATCTATAGATTTGGCTTTCTGTTGGAGCATGATTAGATAATCAGATCCTTATTAATTTTAGATCCTGATTTGAGGTTATGCATAGGTCTTTTCTGGAAAGGTGGGCCATTCTATGAATTTTGTGAAAGAATGACACCTTAACCGAAGTCACGACAGGAGACAGCTGGCTGCATAAGGCCTTGAGAAGTGAGAGTAAGCTAAGGTTATTCAGGACAAAGTGTCTCTTAGAAATAGTGAGGGCATCAAAAGATAACCTGATATTGATAACATATAGAGACCCCCATTCAAGAAACAAAAACAAGCTAGAGAAGTGTCTCATCGTGTTGATTCTTCCATGAACAAACAAGTAGAGTATGGTGAAGTATACACTCTAACAGTCTTAGGTTAAGACTTTCTGTGTTTTAGTATGGATTTTGCCAGGCAAAGGTCCATCAACGAAATCACGTATGAATTTTGTTTTATTGAATTGATAACTCAATACTTCTCTTGGAAACTCATTATGAGTTGTCTTGATCCTTTAAAAGCGTATACGTTTGGGATCACACACACATTATACGCATCCTCGTTGACATTGATTAACTTAGACTATGATCTCTACAATTAACCTTCAAAGGAAAATTCGTGGACAAAATTCTTTTAAGGAGGGTAGGATGTAAAATCCAGAAAAAAAAAGAATTTGGACCCGGGTCAAATTCAAATCTGACCCGGATCCAAACCTGATAACCCCCCCTGCCCCCCCTCATGCCTATAAATAAGCACGAAGAGGGAAAGAGTTTCTCATTCGAAATCCTCCCACTCCCTCTCAGCTCTCTCTGGGTTTCTCTCTCTCCCTGACCTCAACACCAGCTCCCTGCCTCCTCTCACCCCCCTCACATCTCCTCTCTCACCCTCGCCTGACCCTCTCCCCCCTCTCTCTCTAAACTTCTGCTCGTTTCCCCCTCTACGCACCATGCCTACCAGAGAGCCACCTTCCCCGGCAACCCCGCATCGATGACCACCCTCCACGACGGTGGCCCCCTTTTGTGCCTATTGTAGGTAACCCCCGACTCTCCTCTGTTTCTTCTTCTTTTGTCTTCTTCCTCCTTTTCAGTCGGTAGGGAGACGCCCCCTGCCACTTGTGTCTGACTAGTTGGCAGGGGCTTTTGCCTCAACCTCTCAATTTTCAAAGGGCCGGTAGGGGGCGATGCCCCTTGCCGCCTATTTTGATCGGTCGGCATGGGTTTCTAGCCCCTGCCTCTCTCTCTCTCTCTCTCTTGCCTTCGGCCGACAGGGGCTTTGGCCCCTGCCTATTGTCTTTTGGCAGGCCGACAGGGGCGATGACCCTGCCGCCTGAAATTTTTGATCGGCAAGGGCTAAAGCCCGTGCCTGTCATTATCTGGCAGGTCGACAGGGGTTGGGGCCCTGCCAGTCTTTTCTCGATAAAGGCGACGCCCCCTACCTCCTGCATATTATAGGTCGATAGAAGCAGGCCGGCAAGGGCAACGCCCCTTGCCGCCTGTACATAATCGGTCAGCCTGGGCTTTTGCCCCTGCTTTTCTTTTCCAGTAGACCGGTAGGGGCGATGCCCCTGCCGCCTATATGTTTTCGGCAGGCAGCGGCTTCGCCCCTTGCCTCTTCAACTTCCATCAGGCAGGGGCGGAGCCCCCTGCCTCCCTCTTCACTGATGTCAAGCAAGGGCTTCGCCCTTGCCTCTTTGCTTTTTCGGCCAGCAGGGGCGAAGCCCCTGCCTCCGCCTCCTTGCTTCCTCTGTTTTTCAACCATTGGGGAAGGGGTTGCACCCCTTCCTTGTTGATTGTTAGAAGCAGAAAGGGGCGCATCCCACTTCCCTTCTCTTTTTCCTTTTCTGGCGGACAGGGGTTGCGCCGCTTGCCCCCTTCTTTCTTTTCCTTAGGTCGACCCCTAGCTAGGGCCGACACTTCTTTCTTTGTTAGAGTATTCATGCTTTGCTCTTTCGCAGTTTGCACGGCAGATCCCGCTTGTGCCCTGCGTCTCGAGCCCTTTGTTACATACGCACGAAGGCAAGCGCAACCCCCAAACCCTCAAGGTAGGGGAAAGTCGCACAATGCACTTTGGATGAACTGAACTAAGCTAAAACATTTAAAAATAGAAATTAAAGCAATTAAATATATATAGATATATATATTTATAGAAGTATGTTTTTTAACTCAAGGATGCGGTTTCACGATCCTTGTCCTTTACTTTCTATCATGTCTTTACTTTGCCGATGCGCATTGCGCCTAGGCTTTGCGTTTGCACTCTGTAAACACTCCAAATTTTCACCATCATTCAGTGTTTACACTTCATGTGTCATTTCATATCATTGTATGCATTTGTCATATCATTTCATTGCATTTTATGGCATTGCATTTTATGGCATTGCATTTTATGGCATTGCATATCATGGCATCTCATTATCGAGATCCAGTACTCTAGTTTTCAAAATATTAAATCCAGATTCAAGTTTTAAAAGTCATATTTCAAAAGCAATTTTAAATACCTGGGCTTTAAATCGACATTTTGCCATTTGCCAACCCCCAGGATCTTATATTTTAAATGTTTTTCTTAGAAAAGCAATCTGGATTCGTTTTAAACTCAATTTTAATTTATTTTAATTCTTACATAAGACCCATTTAGGTGGTGTCACTTCTGGAATCTGTCATTTATCAAATTTATCAAAAATTTCAGAGTCCTAGTTGAATCAGGACTCTGTTTTTTCATCTTTTTGAATCTTTTCAAAACTCCATTTTGATGTTAAACCAGATGTAGTCATATCCCTTACCGATTCTTGTCATTTTTGGCCAAAATCTCAGAATCCCAGTCCGATTAGGACTCTTTTTCTAGAGTCCTAGTTGGATCAGGACTTTTTGTCCAAAGTCCTAGTTGGATCAGGACTCTTTTCAGAGTCTCAGTCAGATCAGGATTCTATCTTTTACTACCATCTTTACCTATTTTTGAGAAAACCTTTTAAAATCCTTCGTTTTGGCCAAAATTCTAAAGTCCCAGTCAAATTAGGACTTTTTCTCGGAGTCCTAATCGAATCAAGACTCTATCTTTCATTGATATTTTGTCTATCTTTAATCAAATCTTTCAAAAGCTGTCAAAATGAATAAAAAACTCAGAGTTTTAGTTAAACCAGGACTCTATTCAAAGATAACCAGTTGGATCAGGACTCTGACCCTGATTTCAATTTTGAGAGAATCTTTCCAAAATCTCTTCATTTATCTTTCCAAATTTCCAAATTGTTGTATTTTTATCACAGAGTTTCAAAATTCTGGGATTTTATCCCAGAGTCCTGACGGAATCAAGACTCTGTCCCAGAGTCTTGATCGAACCAAGACTCTATTCTGAGTTCATTTTCTCACTTCATTTTCACTTGTTTTCAAAAGTTTTTTTTTAAATCTCATTATTTGCTTTCTAGAAAACCAAAAATTCTCAGAGTTCTAGTCAAATTAGGACTCTTTCTTAGAGTCCTATTCAGGTCAGGACTCTGAACCAAACTTCAATTTCTACCTTGTTTTCACCTGTTTTCCAAAATCCTCTTATTTGTTTTCTCAGAAAATCCAGAATTCTGAGAGTCCTAGGCAAATTAGGACTCTGCTCCCAGAGTCCCAGTTGGATTAGGAATCTGTCTTGATTTCACTATTTGTTGCTATTTTCACTAGTTTTGCGAAATCTTTTATCTGTTTTTCAGAAAAAAACTCAAAATCTAGAGTTTTAGTTCGATCAGAACTCTGTCTTAGAGTCCTAATCTGATTCAGGACTTTATTCTGAATCTTGTTTTACCTCCATCTTCACCTTCTTAACTTATTTTTTTCAAAAGAATTAGGTCATTTTGCGAAGTTTCAGTTGATTCAGGACTCTATTTCATAGTTCTGATTGAGTTAGGACTCTAACCCTGACTGTATTTTCTGATTTATTTTACCAATTCTGATAAAATCTTTCAAAAACTTCATCATTTGGCTTTCAAAAATCTAAAATCTCAGAGTCCTAATTGGTTCAGAACTCTGATTCAGAGTTCCAGTTTGCTCAGAACTCTATTTTCAACCCTTGAATTCCATTTGTTGATTTTAACCCCTTTTTTAAAACCATTTTCAGTCTTTATTTCAGATTTTTCAAAATCCTGATGTGGGGCCCACTCATTTGGCGTCATATCTAGAAGAGTTCTGACCCAGTCAGAACTTTGTGTCATTTCAAAACATTCAATTTCAAGTCTACTTTTGAATATCTTTTGAAAACCCTCTCATTTTCGAGTTTTAAAATTCTTTCTGAAAATTCAAGTGGGGCCCACTCGAGGTGGCACCACATTTGAAGAAGTTAGGGTTAGACTAGGGTTAGTCAGTGTCCTAGCTAGGTTAGGAGTTTAGAAGAGTCAAAAAACCAAATTTGAAAATCCATTTTATTCAAGTCTTTAACCACTTGCTTTTAAAAGTTTTAAATTAAAAAGCTTTAAAAACCAAATGTGGACCCACACTAGGTGACACCACATTTGGGGTCTTTTAGGTCAATTAGAGGTCCAAATTAGGTGTTAATTAGCTTAATTAGGGATAGGGCTAGTTTAGAACTTTTCACAAAAATCGCCCCCCCTAAGAAATCCAATTAAAGAAGAATTTGATTTGTTTTGGACTCTTTGGCTAAACCTAATTTTTTTTTATTTAAGTACCCATAAGGGGGGTCGACCCCTATGCTCTCTCTCACCACTTTCTTGGAACTTCTCTCTCCTCTCTACAGCCCTCTCCTTCCTCCATTGAAGTTGCAACCCCAAGGTAATTTTCTATCATATTATTTCATGCTTTTTACTAATTTTTAATGATTTTACATTGGATTTCACCATGGGCGCCCACTTTTTCATGGTTTTTAACCATAGATTCCATCCAAGAACCCCAAGTTCGACCCAAGAAGATGATCTAACTCATTTTGATGAGTTTTCCAGGATTCTAATCCGTTAGAATCATTCATATTGTTGTTTTTTATGTTCTTAACAAATGAAATATATGATTTACCCGTTAAATAGGCTAAATCCATATTTTCAAAGGGAAAATTAAATTCAACCATGGATTCCCTTTACTTTTTTTATTTTATTGTCATATTAATGTTTGTTTTATATATTCCATCATTAAATCAATTTTCATTATGATGTTTATGTATTTTTTTATTTGTTTCCATGTTTAGATTAGTTGTTTTAGTGTTTTATTGGATTTTTGTATATTCTGATTTTAGATCTGTAGAAATCATGTTATTTCATGTTTAAATATTCATTGTAAAATTTTTATTTTTTTATATTTAGTCCAAGGATTTGTCAGTAAGTCTCTGTAAAAAAATCAGGGGTTTTTGGATTGGGGAACTCTATTAGAAAAATACAAAATCGGATCATGATTTTTGTTACTTAAAATCGTTATTGATATTCAGGTATAAATTGCAGAGGTAATATTTCTGTCATTCGAGATCCGATTTGGGATCCATAAATTGCAGTAGCTTTGTGTTAATATCTATTATTTTCTTATATTTTTATATCATTGTATGCTATTTTTCCTCTGTCAGAAAGTTAAATCAACATTTTAGAACTCGTTATGCTTTATTAAAACCCTAAGTTAACTTGTGTCGATTGTATTTCCCTAACCGAAGATTCGATCAATAATCTATAAAAAGGGAAATTCCTTATTTGCATGTATTCTATTCATTTCTAAAATTTAAAAATTTTCTGATGTGGTTTGCTATTTTTACCTGTTTTTAAAACCGGAAATATTTATTTTGATAGATTTTATATTTGTTAAATTCAAGCACGGATTGTTAGAATGATATCTCCCTAACCGAAGATGACTTTTCCGATCCGTAAAAAAGAGAATCTCTGTTGTTATGTCTATTAGTTCTTTGTAAAAAATTATGAATTTACATGGTGAATTGACTCCTGATTCAGGCCTGACATTGTGACAGGTACGTGCCTGCAGATAAAAATAGCATATTTTAAGGTTTTTATGAGATTTTCATATTGTAATAATGTCAAAATTAGATTTTTATGCTTTAAATTTAATTTTAGGGTTATCAGAAGTGCAAGTGTCAATTTTTATCAATTTTGGAACTCATTTGATACTTGAATTGATTATAATTCAAAACAGAATGCCCGTAGAATCCTGAAACACTGATAAAATCATGATTTTTGTGATATTTCTGAATTTTTGTGTATAAGTTCATGTTTTTACGGTTTTTTCATATTTAGAATCATGCTAGAACATTGCATATTCTATTTGGATTTGATTTGAGTCTTTTTAAACCCTAAATCTAAAATTTTACCAAAATATTTTTTGAAAACCCTAATTTCAAGACCATAGTCTTGTTTTCAGGGGTATTTTATCAATTTCCCCCAAATTCCAAATTTCAAAGTTGTTTATCTTTATTATTTCTTCAATTTTATTGCATATTTTATCATGTTTATATCAGGGAAATCATGAAAAAAAGGCTTATATCTAGATAAATCCAGTAATTTCTAGATATTACTGGATAAATCTAGAAAAGCCAACATATCTTCACTAACAAGTTTTCTAGTTTTGCAAAGACATTCAAGGTTGTATCTCCTTTATTTTTCTTTATTTAAATTCAATTAGTGATGTAAATTGTAGCTAAACTTTGGAATACAAATTTTAATTCATGCTTAGAATTAGGGTTTGCATTGCATATAGTTTAAACTTTGATATATAACTGTTATGTTTGTCATTCATGTACATATTTCAACTCCACCATGTTCTACATGAATGGCACGTGAACTAGCTTCTAGAGAGTTGGAAGACTTGATCAAGTTTGTATTTATGGCCATAGTCAGACTACGAACGAAATTTAGATTTATCATCTTCTTTTAAGCCATAATCAGCCTACACTCTTAGGTCATTTTCAAAAGCCATTGCATATTTTAAAGTTTTATAAATATTTTCTCCTTTTAGAATTAAATGAGATACATTTAATCTATATCTGTGGCCATAGTCAGGGATATGAGGTAAATTTATTTTATTGAAGTTCTATAAGGCACATAAAATCTCCTTTTTCAAGCAATTCTCTTAAAATTTCTTCAAAAAATATCTTTGAAAAATTACATTCATGCATCATTTAGGTTTAGATTGCATCATGAATATATTTCACAAGGTCACACACCCATCTTTTTGATGTATTTTCCCAATTCCATCTTAGAAAATCGATTTTCTCAAATTTGCCCTGATTATCCTCAAAATCGATTTTCTCAAAACCCCTTTGGTTTTTTTTCAAAGTCTTTTTAAGAATTTCTCAATCCCAATTCACAATTTTTCAAGTTATATTCTCAACTTCAAAGTTCAAATTCAGAGAAATCAACTTTCTCTAAGTCATTTTGAGTTTTATCAGAAATCAATTTTTCTCAAAACTTCAAGATTTCTTCATAAATCAAATTTCATTTTCTTCAGAAATATTCTCTCAACAAGGTTTGTGATTTTCAAAAGTGTTATCTTTTCCAAGGACTTAAGTATTTCAAAATTTGAAGCAAACATCATGTTTTCAAACCTGCATTTTCAGAAATTCATAGCACATGCCTGATTCTTTGTGCATTTAGAAATAAAACATCGATTTAGACAAGTTGAGCAAAGCAAAGCATATGGTTGATCCTTGGTTCAATTACCCCTGGTAAAGACGCCAGGAATGGTTGAACCTCGTACCGACAGGCGAGTCCCATTCTTCGGAATTATCCCTCATTTTAAAACAGAGGCGAGTTATTTTCAAAATCTTTTTCAAATGTCAGTTTGACTTGCAAAAGTAAAATTTTGCAATGATAACAGGTTTGGCGACTGAGATGGGACCTGTCTTCGCCTGATCAATCTAATGCTCTGCTTTGTTTAAATTATCAAAATCGTGTTCTATAAATGTCAGCTTTTATTTCATGATATCATGTGAACCTAGGATCCTAGATTCAAACCCAGCTGACATGGATTTCATATAGTCTTAGGCATGGTTTGGTAGGACTGATTGAAGAAGCATTATTCATGCTCACTTAGACTTAGGTCTAATACAATCCTCCTCAATCTAGGATCTGATTAAAAACAATATTTGCTTCTTAAAGTTTTTCAAAATTCTACTTCTTTATGTTTTAGAGCCTTCTGTTTTCTTGCATGTGATCATGTTTCTAAAACAACCCCACCTATCTTTACCCGGTCTTCACGTTGTTGGGCTTTCTTCCAGAACCATAGTTGGGAACAAAGCCCCACGTATTTGGGTTAAAACTCTCCTGCCATATACTAAGGGCCATAGTCCAAAGTATATCGATAGACGCTCAAGGATGTTGGAAAACACAAACTTATAACCGGAGAAATTGATTTTATGCCACATACATCAGGCTTCGGCTCGAGTATATAGGCATAGCATGATTGGACACAGATGATCTGAGCCTTAGAGTTAGGATTTGGGTCCTACAGCTATTTCAAAATTTGTGTATCTAGAGTCAGCTTTTAGGGAATGTTGTATGTGCATACTTGTCTATGCAGGATGTGATTGAATGTTAGATTCTTTTATTCTATTTTCTTATATTTTCCATAAGTTTTCTCAAAATACTAGGTGATTTTCAAGACCCCTATTTTCATCTGTTTTCATGCACTACCTAACATCCTCTTCTTGTTTTTCAAACCCTAGACGATTTTTCCAAAACCTCTATTTTCCTGCAGAATCTTCAAAAATCGTGTGATTTTTCTCAAGTCCTGTCCTTACGTCTTTCGTATTTTTCAGTCTATTCTGATGGCATCCAGTCAAATTGATTCAGTCTTTCCTGAGGGTCATATCTCCTATGAGGTGCAACAAGGTCTTCTTGATTATCGAACTCTGAACATCGGACCTTTCATTCCCCGATGGTACTATTCTTGGCTCAAGAACTTCTCTCGTATGTTCCCGGACCATATGAGTGACTGCAGATTGGAACTGGCATTAGCAGTAGGAGAACAAATCATCAACGGTAGTTTGATTCAAGCTTTAGCAGAGCAGTGGAATCCATGTACCTGTACCTTCTGGTTCCCGTGGGGAGAGATAACCCTTCTACTGGAAGAATTTTCAGACATCATGGGTCTATCTGAGCCAGCTGGTTAGCCTGATGATCTGATAAAGCAACAATTCTTGATTAATGTCAAGGGATTGGACCCTCGAGATGCTTTAGCATGTATGATTGGACGCAGGTCCTGGCCATTGATTGAGGCATATGAGAGTCAGCATGTCAACCTATTTAAGTTATACCAACAATACAGAGTTTTTGCAGAAACTGGTTCCTTATCCCGAGGAGTACGAGAAAGGATTAAAAATGCAATGATCTTATGCACAATAGGACTAGCCTTTTCCAGGACGGACAGAACTACGTTGATATCATAATAGTACAACTTTTGCGAAGATGGGGAACTCAGCAGACCAACCGTCTATCAATTGCCATGGTTGCACTCACCTTTATATACCGCGGATTGACCCGCTTCGTGCTTAAAGATTCTATCTTAGTAGAAGGGTTCATCTACGCACTACAGTCTTGCTTCATCTGACATGTATCAACTTGAGCCAGCTCGTTCAGATATAACAGCAAGAAGCTATTACCCGTTGTTCGGTACAGATTCGTGATCAAGAATCTCCATGAAGAAAAAATTGTGTGGGATTACTTCAACCGTCACGAGTCACTCCCTCAGTACACTTATGCATATGGCAAGCAATTCAAGTTACTTGGACCTTTCTTCTTAGTTTATTATCAGCCAGAGCAATGTGTCAGGCAGTTCTCGCAGAGACAGAAGCGTATTGAAGCTCATTTGTTGTCAGGCATTGTGCCAGAGTTTGATCTAAAGTTTGCTCAGTGGTTCGAAACATACCATTCTGCCAAATATAGTTGGGATATTTTTGTAACCCTCATTGTTTTTCCGGGTCCTCAAGTGTCTTCTGATTATAAAGAGTGGTGGCAAATTGTTTGTCTGCCCCCTCTTTCTCAAGCTTATTATTAATAAAAATTATTTTTTTTTTCAACATTTCTCACTCTTTCATGGTTTGATGACCTCGTTTAGGTAACAAGGCATATTTTAGTTGTCCATCTCTTTTTACAAAGAATATCAATACAATTTTCGTGATTCTAGAGATGACCCAATCCCTGAGAGCACTTGCAATCTTATATGGTTCAGACAAGGTCCGGCAAGAAAACTGCACCTGTCCAGCACATCAGTTATTCTTCAGCCTCCGAACAGGAAATGCCGTCCCCACGATCTCCCAAGAGTCAGAGTCAACAAATCAATGATGATATTGATCCCAAGATGTATGCTTTGTTTCAAAAAATGATGAAGAAAATGTTGACTGAGTAAACAAAGACCAGTTCAGGAAAAACTCAGAATAAGAAAAAGGCAAAGGGCCAAACAATGAAAAAGAATGTGAAGATCTCCAAAAGGCAGAGTTGTCACGAGGAAACTTCTGATGAAGCCGAATCAATAGGTGACACTGATGAGGAATATGAAATTCAACAGGCATTTAAAAAGTCGACTCAAGGGCAGGGGTCGGCTTATAAATCCAAGAATCAATCCATCAATAATTCTGACCAACCACAACTCAGGGATGTGGTTAAGATGGTTAAAGACCTGCAGGCCCGCGACAAGGGCAAGAAAGTCTTCATGAGTGAAGACTTTTATGATGGTTTGGATGGGGATGACAATCTGGACAATCTCCCCAGAAAGTTTATCAAATTTGATGGTTCTGGTGACCCGAAAGCACATCTCACCATATTCTTCGTTGGATGTGCAAAATTTAGGCGGGACAATCGAGCTCTTTTTCTTTGTTTTCCTCGCAGTCTAGAGGGAACGTCAACTAAGTGGTATTCAGAGCACGTGAATCCAATTGAATTGAAAGAATTTGATAAGATCCGACAAGAACACTTGTGATTCTACATGGTTCAGACGAGATCCGACAAGAAAGCCGCACCCATCCAACAAATCAGCTATTTGTTCGCATCTAAACAAGAAATGGCCTCTCCGCGATCTGTCGAAAACCAAAGGCAGCAGACCAATGATGACATTGATCCTTATATATACTCGTTGTTTCAGAGGATGATGAATAAGATGTTGACTGAGCATGCAGAGGCTAGTTCAGGCAAGATTCCCATCAAGAAGAAAGTTAAGGGTCACACAGTGAAGAAGCATCTGAAGATCTCAAAGAAATGGGTTCAGCATGAGAATACCTCTGACGAATTTGAATTAGAGAATGACTTTGATGAAGAGCGTGAGGCTCAACAGGCATTTCAAAGATCAACTCTAGAGCATAAGTTAGTGAACAAATCCAATGATCAATCAACAAATGACCTAGTTTAGGCACAACGGAAGGAGATGTCCAAGATGGTCAAGGATCTGCAAGCCCGTGACAAGGGCAAGAAGGTCTTCACGAGTGAGGATTTTTATGATGGTTTGGAAGGGGATGATAGTCTCGAGAATCTCCCCAGGAAATTTATCAAGTTTGATGGTTCTGGCGATCCTAAGGCCCACCTTGTCATGTTTTTCGCTGAATGTGCCAAGTTCAAGATAGACAATCGGGCTTTATTTCTTTGCTTTCCGCGTAGTTTGGAGTGTACCGCTGCCAAATGATATTCAGAACATATCAATCCCATCAAGTTGAAAGAATTTGACAAGGTGGTCAATTTATTCATTGAACGGTTTTTGTTTAATACTGAGGCACTCCTGACTCTGAATCATCTTTGCAATCTGAGGCAGAAGGACAATAAAAAAGTCAGGGACTTCATCCACAGGTGGAGGAGTACCTGTAATAAAATGAGGAATCCAATCTCAGAGGAGCATGCACTCTAGATCATTTTGAATAACTTCTCACAGCCTTTGAGAAGTTGTATATCTATATCTCCATCAATAACCTTCATTGAGTTGATAGAGCGAGCCAAATGGCTCGAATTAGGCATGGAAAGTGGGGTTTACAAAAGCATCACCCTCGCCAACAACAGTAATCAGCAGGAGTCAAAAAATAAGACTCATTTCACTTACTCCACCGACATGGGTGTGATCATCGCAAAATTTTTCCTCTCTTGTGGTTTCTCTCTCTTCCTTCTCCTTTTCCTTTCTGACCTCTATTTTCCTCATTTTTGAAGGGAGAAAAATAAAAGACAGAAAAGAAGAGAGAAGACAAAAGAAAGAAGAAGAGAGAGAGAGAGGATCTCTTTTGCGGGGTCTCACTTGACCTTGATTTGAAAATATTTAAAAAATTACTCGCCTCCGTTTTTAAAAATATCATGGGAAAATGGAGAGACGGGATTCGCTCGTCGGTACGAGGTTCGACCGTTCCTGACGCCTATACCAGGGGTAATCGAACCAAGGATCGAATTTATGCCTTTTGCTTTGCCTAAATATCATCTAAGAATTTATCCTAAATCTAAATGCACAAAGAGTCATGCTTGTGCAATGCAAGGATGTATGCTCTTTTTGAAAAGATATTTTGAAGATTTCCAAGTGTTTCTGAGATAGACTTAATAATAGAATGAAGAAATTATTTCAGAATGATTGAATCTAACTTAGAACTTGAGATAGATCAGAGAAATTCTAAGTCTTTGAAGTAATCGGAGTTGGAAGAATAAATCTTGATTTTGAGAAAGAATGATTTTAAGTTAGGATGAAAGGAAATGGAGTTTCAAAGTTAGAAAGGGACTTTTGAATTTTAAACTTGGATTTAGGAAAAGAAATGAATATTTGAAATGGATTTTGAATTTCAAATTTGAAATCAGAATAGACTTGAGAAATCCAAATGGTATAGGAAATAGAAATGGATACAGATGAGATCTGAAAATGGAACTTGGATTTGAAATCTAGAATTGGGAATAAAATTGGATTCCGGATCCTAAATAGAATTGGATCCAAGATCTGGAATCTAATGTTGGTTTGGGCTTTGAATCCTAAATAGATTTTGGATCTTAAAGATGGATTTAGGATCTGAAGTCTGAGATCTATTGTAGAATTGGATTCTGGATCCTAAAATGAAGTGGATCCGAAGTCTGAGATCCAAGATGAAATTGGATTCTGGATCCTAAGATGGATTTGGATCTGAAGTCTGAGATCCAAGATAGAGTTGAATTTTGGATCCTAAAATGGAGTGGATCTGAAGTCTGAGATCCAAGATGAAATTGGATTTTGGATCCTAAGATGGATTTGAATCTGAAGTCTGAGATCCAAGATAGAGTTGAATTCTGGATCCTAAAATAGAGTGGATCTGAAGTCTGAGATCCAAGATGAAATTGGATTATGGATCCTAAGATGGATTTGAATATGAAGTCTGAGATCCAAGATAGAGTTGAATTCTGGATCCTAAAAATGAAATTGGATCTGAAGTCTATGACCTAAAGTAGAATTTGGGTTCTGGATCCTAAAATGGATTTTGGGTTTTTGAAAGTCCAAATGGGACTTTTGAAGATGGGTCTGGGTTTTGAAAAACCCAGATTTGAATTTAAAATTTAGGAAGAGTTAAATTTTGAGATTCATAATCAATCTCAAGCTTTGATTTTGAATTTTGAAGATAAGAAAATGATCTCGAAATCAGAAGAATGAGAAATTTCAAAGTTAAATTGAACTTTGAAATTGAATTTGAGATATTGAATCAATTTTGAAAAATGAATTTGGAATTTAATTTGAGAATACAAATGAATTTCAAAGTCGAATTTGGACTTTGAATTTGAAGCTTGAATTTGGAAATGGAATTTTGAATATAAAGATTGAATTTTGAAATTCCAAAGTCAAATTGGACTTTGAAATTGAAATTTTAAATCTTTGAAATAAGATAGAAGAAAGAATTAAAATAGAGATTGAAGAAAGATATTTGAGATCACTTGGATTTTGAAAAGAATTTTGAGAATATGATGCAGTTCTATCCTAAATGATGAATGAATTTGAATAATTTTGAAATAGGACTTTGAAGAGCTATTCCATTCTTTAAATGAATTAAAAATGGGATTGAAGATATAATACATCTCTGACTATGGTCATTGAATGTATTATATAATAACCACATTTAAATTCAAGTGAAGAATAAAATACATTTTTGGTGCTTTTATAGAATTTAAAATGAAATTAACTCTCAATATACCCTGACTATGGCCATTGGTATATATATTGAATTAATTTTAGATTAAATTCTGATAAAAGAGGAGAATATTTAAAGAAAATATGATGATTTTTGAAAAAAATCCAGTGTGGATCCAGTGTTATTTTGTAAAAGATAAAAATACTAAGTTTTGTCCACATCCTGACTATGGCCATTGATGTAGATCATTAACTTATGATCAATTACCTCTTACAAAATGGTGCACGTGCCATTCGTGTTTCACCATTGTGAAATTTTTAGAAGGAAATGATATGAAAAGCAAGTAATTTATGATATTTACAATATTCATTCATTCTATTACAATCTTTAAACTGAGACTTCTAATCTACAACATTTTCATATTATCCCTATGAAAATAAGTTTAGCACAAAAGCAAGAACATATAGAGTAACAAAAAATATTATGTCACAAACTCATATACATATGGCTAAATATGATGCTTTGTATAACACTCCTAAGCAAAGTGTTTGTGCTAATGAAAGGGTACATGTGCAACTACCAAAGTAGAGATGCATGCACCTATGTCAAGAGGTAGCATATGTACTATATCGAATGGATACTGAAGGTACCAGATATATGCCAAATGGGAAATGCTCATATTGATGCCTAGTTGGGCTGGAAATTCATAGATGGCGTAACTGGATAAAAATGCAGTGGACTAACTTGTTATGAAGTTTAATAAGAATACAGAGCACTACATAACCTTTAGCAGCACAGTTGTGTATGCAAATTAACATGATGTTATAACTAATACCTACATACAGCTAATATGCTAACTAATCATGTACAATGTGGTGGAATATACATAACTCAACTGAGACTAATCTATACATTTACTGACTAACAGTTTAATCAGTACAGATTAACTGTCAACACATACCAATACACCATACACAGATTTGATCCCTTCACCAAATACTAACCCTACCCCATCATTACTGGTTCACCATGCTGACACATATTAACTGCACCTACAGACTATAAAAGTTTATCTAACACACTCAATATTCAATGTGAACTCCTCTGATACACGCACAGATTATCTGATTTTTTTTTTGTTTTTTTTTTAACAATTAAATTTTGCTTCCAAATTCAGAAACAACACTATAAAGTTTATATACTGAACTTCAGGGGAAAGGAAAATTCAAATATGAGGCTCATTATAAAATCTACTATGAAGGTTCAGATATGAGTTCCTTCTTCATGGCAATTTTCGGCTGCCCCACCGGAGAACAGTGACATCATTTATCAGTTGCATCTTCGGAGGACCTTTGAGCAAGTCATCCTTCACATTTGTTCAAAACTGGATATCAACTCATTCCCGAAACTTCAGCCGATTGAGGAACATCAGAGAATAAGATTCAAGAGTCCCCACATGCCAAGCTAACCGCAGGATCAACCCTTATATGTATACTATAAACAGAGAGTTCAAAAACTGAAGATTTACCAGAGATTGAGAGAAACACGCATGTATCTAAGTATTGGATATGAAATAGTGGTTGTGTGTATATGTACAGAAACAAAGGAATTCATGAACTTGCACCCAGTCTGATAAATGAAGCCAGACATAAAGAGAGGGGATCTGTAACGATATTTCTTGCTTATGTTAAAAAAAAAATGAAATTTCGATGTCCATGGAAGAAGGTGAAAGATCCCTAGCTGCAGGTTCTCATATACTGCTAACTGAAACGCACATCAAAATGGGTTAGTTGTTAACCCCTGGTAACATGGACAGACTGTTAATACATATTGATATACACTATACAGACTAACTATTCCACAAGAAACTAACATGTACTGTTAACACAGGTTTGCCATGCTAACATATATTAACCATTGACATACATCATGACTGTTGCAGACAATCTGATTTGATACTAACATTCAACATTCAGAGCTAACTTATTCGGTCATATGATCCGAGTATGCCCATAGATTATTCAATTATTCTATTTAGATTCTTTTCCGGACTCAGGGATGTATAGTAGAGATCAAATGCAGAAGAAAGTTCAGATAATATATATATATATATATATACATATATATATATACATATATATATATATATATATATATATATAAACAGAAAGAAAAAGAAAAAGAAGAAAAAAAAAGTAAAGATTTACTGCAAAACCTGGATGTCACTTGTTTCCAATGACCACTGCTGATGAATGCCAAATGTGCCCATTTTGCTAGAATGATTCTGCTTCTTGACTATGATGCAAAAGCAAAAGCTCTCAGGCATGTGGACATGCAGTTAGCCTTTGATAGGTTTATCAAAATCCACGAACTCTGATATGCACGGGTGAAAGGATGCTGCATCAAATATCAACGATTAGCATGTTAAATAGCTCATTATAAATATATGACCTCAACTCCTACTAGAACTCGAATAGCTGATATCTCTGTTAGGTGGTGATGCCATGTGAAAATTGAGCAATGTAGTGACAGTAGATATCAGGTTATCCTTAGTCAACACCATAAAATTCCCTTTGTAACAGAAATTTCGGACCTTATTGCAATCCCCATGTCCTCCTTCTTTAGTGTAGGTAACTCACCAGCCATTGCAATTGCGTCAATTCGGTGGCGAATTAACCGTCATGCACTTGGGTGAAAACTCTATTCTGGTTAAAGATGTCATATGTTGCAGAGCCAGTATTTTCTGAGTAGCAGGGAATTCTTCAAGTTCCGAAGCAATGTAGAATCAAATAGATGATCAAAAAGTCTTAATTCGGTGGCATAGAGATCCTGCAGTGAATTCGCTATCACCAGAGACAACTATCCCACCCGCACACATAATATAACACAGAATGGGAGTTAGTTTATAAATGTAGCAGAACACATGCATGATGGTTATTGAGCTTGGGCCGAAATGTCATATCTGCGAGGCTTCGCAATCCAAAAAAAAAAATGATGCTACCATTCTACACAACCCATTGATCTCTTTTGATCAACGATACAGGGGTCATTCTCCGATTTTGAACTTCAGCAAAGTAAACACAGATATACACCAAATTAATTTCCAAATTGGACCCTTAGTGAATCTGTTTTGGTGAATTGATTGCAGTGAAAGAACTTGACAAATGAAGACATATGGCCAGGACGTATCCATATACACAGAGGGCACGCAAAGAGGTATTCACTCATTACCCAGGTGGACAGTAGAGTCATATATTACAGTAAGCATCAAAAGAGGAAAATCTAAATATAATAGTTCAATAAGAGGAGTATTATACATCAACTCAGACGACATAAAAGTGTATCAATATATTAAAGAAATGCAAGGAAACAAATAAGCAGAAAAATTGACGATACTATGGTAAACATGAGAGCGCTAACTAAATTAGCAAAATATCTAAACCAAGAATAAGAGGCAACATGATATATTTAATTAACAAGCTGGAAAAAGAACTACAAGAGGAATGGTACATAATGAAACAGAGGGTAAATTTTGATACATCTCAGCTTTTGGTAAGCAGAGATACTGTTGCAGAAGTAAAATCAAATCAGACTTACCCATGATATGCAGGATTTTTTTTATTTATTTTTTATTTTTTAATAACAGCATCAAAAGCTGCGGCTCTTAGCTTTGGATGAGGCTTCAAGATAATTTTATAGATCAATGGGGAATGAATAAAATCTAGTGCTGCCTTTGGACTTTTTACTTTAACAAACATCAACGAAGAATTAGGTGAGTAATAGAAACTCTGCTACTCTGAAGAATTGTTAAAAGGAAATCCTATTAGGCCTTCTGTGATGGCTTTACCAGCCGACTAAGGGTTAATGAGGGATTGTAGGCTGCAAGGTGGGAGTGAGAAAATTTCAGATGAATAGGGATAGCTGCTAATAGACGATATATGTGATGTGAGCGAAAACATAGTTCATAAAAAAAACAATGAAAAATAGAAAGAAGAAAAGAGTGAGGACAAAAAATGCAGGGAATCAGAGCATTCCCATAGATTGGATGAGGAAAACAGCAGATGCAGTGTACAGTGATGCTCAGATGCCATTAAATGAACTAACAAAAAGAAACGAGAGGTAATTAGACACTATTGAGGCAAACCGAGAAGAAAACACAAAAAGAAAAAAAAAGGAAAACATGAAATAAATGACCAGACCAAAATCCAAAAAAAAAAATGTATAAGGTAAAATATGATGTTGGAATACCAGCATTCCATGACTTTTGCACAAGGTGGATTGGGTTTGCTATATGCAGTCCAATGTCACTTATGGTGCATTGATGGAGGCAAAAATGAAATAGCAAGAAAGAAATTATAGGGAAATTCAGAGAGAATGAAAAGAGATAGACTCACTGTAATCTTATTGCAATCGACCTCCTTCAGCCGGCGTGGCTAGGCTCTGATTAAAAAAAAAGGATGGCAATGAAGGAATGGGAAGGATAAGGGAGACAAACAAAAGAGGAATCGGGGAAGAAGAGGCTCTGGGGTGAAGAGCGATGGAAAGAGGAAGAAGATGTGAATGGGGAGGTGAAATGCGATCCCTTTAGTGTTTTCCCTTAACCGATTTTAAAGAGGAGGAAGAAGGATCCCGAATGGAGGTGGAGCGGTTAGGGATCGAGGGTGGAAAATGGAGGGGCGATGATCGGAGGGCGATGGAGAGGAGGTTGCACATGGGGGGGGGGGGGGTGGCCATGGAGGATTCAGGCGAGAGAGAGATAAGGCCAGACAGAGAGAGAGAGAGAGAGAGAGTTCGAAAACCCTAACTCGACCCTATGAGGTTTGTAAGGGGTTTTTCCCTAAATTTTCCAAAAAGAGGTTTTCTAAAGAAGACTTTTCCAAAACGGGTTTCTTTTAGAAACTATTTTTTGTAATTTTCTTTTATTATTTTGATTTTTTGTTCTTTTTTTTGGGCATTTTCTAATTTTTTTGTTATTTTGGAAATAAAACCCTAAAATACGAGAGAAAAGACTATTTTTTGTATTTTTTGAGAAATATTTACAAAAAAAGAGGTTTTTTGAAAATTCGGGTTTGATTTTTTAGAATTTTCTTCAGAAAGTGGGTTCGGATCCAAATTTTGAGAAAATGTTCAAGTTTTGAAACTCGAATTGAGAAATACAACGTGATGGATCCACACGGATGTCAGATGGACTGTCCGAGCTATTTAAAAACTATTTTTGGTATTTTATGTAATTTTAATTTAAAAGTTGGACAACGAGACTCAGATTTGGATCTTGACAAAAGATCTGAATCTGAAATCAAGTCAGATATAAAATGAATTTAATTTCAGTAAAACTTGAGAAATAGACTGGAATTTAGATTTAAAAGCGACTCAATCGCTCAGAAAATGATATCAGGGGCAAAAATAGGATATTTAAAAGATTTTGAAAAATTTGGGGTGTTCACAGATGCCCCTCTTTGCTACTAAGCCGGTTGAAAGCTGAGCTTTGTGGCAAAGATAACACTCCAAATTTTGAAAATGCCCCAGTCAGCAGATCTGAACTGAGTGTGAAAGAATTTATTTGAAAGACATGGCTTCCCAGGCTTAATACCTTATCCTGAATGGCTTGGGGGAGACAAAATCCTCGAAAATGATATGAATGAATTATAGAGATGAGGAAATCGTGATGAGACTTTGGGCAAAGATCCCAATATGATGAAAGATAAGAATTTAGATCAAGTCTCGTGGGCGAGACAAGATCAACTTTTGGAACGAGTCAGGTTTAGCCCTTAACCTGGATGGGACGAAGATATCTCAAGATAATCTGAATGAGGAAAGGAATATAAGCGGACCTTGATGGGACATTTTTGAGAAAATGCCTCGTGAGATGAAGCTCAAATAGGATCCTGTCCTGGATGGATATACAAAGCATGAATTCCTCGATGAGAAGAACCATGATGGGACTGGAAGAAAACACCTCGTTGAAATGAGGAACCTCGTCGAAACGAGACTCAGGTTTTAAACCAAAACCTGAAAAGGAAGATACCTCAAGGCACGAGGTTCAGGCTTAACCCTTATCCTGAAGGAGACGACCAAATGGAATCCCCGAACGAAGAAACCATGATGAGACCTTCAGAGTTTGGACGACCAAATCCGAAAGGGGTTTGCGAAAGGAGGACAACAGAGTTCCCTAAAGCTTGAAAAAGGAATAATTTTGGGCGTCTCATTGTTGAGACTGAAATAGCTTTTTGAAATCGATGACCTCTCGCAGAAGATACAGGTTTTGACCCTTAACCTGAGTGTGAACAACCATACGGATTTCTCGAAACCATGATGGGACAGGAGAGATACTTTAACTGAATGGGGTAACTCTTCTGGAAGATATAAACAATGCTAGGTTGCACCAAAATGGATATTGAATATTTATTTCATTCTTAGAATATCTAGAAAATTTTGCCAATAAGATAAATTTATAGTTGACTTCAACATTTGAAAAATGTGTGCAAAGATATTCCCTCTTTTACCTAGAGTATTTCCTCCAACAAGGTTAACTCCTCAGTTTTAAGAGTCAAATTCAAAATTTTAGTGCTGATGATTTTCTTCAAGGAAGCTATTTATTTCCTTGATATGAGAAGATAAGAAATATTCTCAATTTCATAAAAGCAAGTAGTAAAAAGACATTGATAAAAGAATTTTGCATGAGAAAAAATGACTTCTGGCAATTTAGGCAGTTTTGATATCTGAGTGTTTTCTCATGATAATCTTTTTTTGCACTCTTTTTGAGTCATTTGAACTTTTTTGGGCTTTTTACATCATCCTTCATTTTGGAGATGTCCTGACTTTTCTCTCTTTTTCAGGGAAGGGTACGTCACAAACTTCTTCATCTTGGAGATGTTTCGATCCTTCTTTTATCTCAAGGATTCTATTGATGATATTGGCTCAAAAGGTCTGTTGATGATAGCAGAAATCAAATATCATTTAGGGTTTGTTGGTAGGTGTATCATACTCGCCTTCATCTCGACGGTGATCTGAACTTTCCCTAGAAGGATCCTTCACAAACTCCTTCATCTCGATAGATGATCCAAATCTTCTTTGGCCCCGGGGGTTTGCTCGCATATTCGCCTTCATCTTGACGACAATTGAGAGATCCCTTTTGCAGATATTTGATTACAGCTTTAGAAATGAGAAGATATGGATTAAGTGGATTCTTTTTGTAGCTCAGGATATTTCCACTGTCTGATTGCCAGAAAATCATCTTTAAACATGCGTCAAAGCTATGATCAATATCAATTCATTTCTGGCTTTTCAATGTCATCGAATATTTCTTTCGCCAATCGTACTGAGGATATTTCTCTCATCCTTTTGGTTGATCAACAGGGAAAAGATTTGAATTTTACCTCTTTTTCGCAAAAAGTTTCACCTTTTTGGAAAAAATACTAGAGGTAATCTGAGATAATTCTTTTGTGCAGTAAAAATATTTAGAATCAACAAATTCTTTTTAGCAAATTGGCAAAGTTTTCATGACTTCTATGTGAAATATTTACTCAATATAGATTTTGATGTGACCTTTAGTTGCAATTTATGATTTTGGACATTCTGACCAGTAAAACTAGGACCTTTCATTTAACGACCAGCGAAGGATCTGGAACCTTTCATTTAACGACCAGCGAAGTAGCTGGGACATTTCATTTAACGACCAACGAAGGAGTTGGAACATTTCATTTAACAACCAGCGAAGTAGCTGGGACATTTCATTTAACGACCAGCGAAGTAGCCGAGATATTTCATTTAATGACCAGCGAAGTAGCTGGGACATTTCATTTAACGACCAGCGAAGTAGCTGGGACATTTCATTTAACGACCAACGAAGGAGTTGGAACATTTCATTTAACGACCAACGAAGGAGTTGGAACATTTCATTTAACGACCAGCGAAGTAGCTAGGACATTTCATTTAATCATTTAAATACCAACAAAGTAGCTGGGACATTTTATTTAACGATCAGCGAAGTAGCTGGGACATTTCATTTAATCATTTAACGACCAGCGAAGGAGCTGGGATTTTTTATTTAATCATTTAACGACCAACGAAGTAGCTGGAACTTTTCATTTAATCATTTAACGACCAGCGAAGTAGCTGGGACTTTTCATTTAATCATTTAACGACCAACGAAGTAGCTAGAACTTTTCATTTAATCATTTAACGACCAGCGAAGTAGCTGGAACTTTTCACTTAATGACCGGATTTAAGTTCGAAACTTTTGAAAGACAACCAGTACGAGGACTGAACTTGATCTTTAGATTCAAAAACTTTAGCAAAATAACCAGTGCGAGCACCGGGTTTTTCCAACTGAGAGTCGGGAAGGAGACCGACATTTTTAAGATATTTAGAGATTAAAGCAGGAATGATTGCCGAGGTTTCAGGATTATCCCTTATTCTGAAGGGGAAATAGAAGATTTTATGAAGAGATAACCTGACACTTGAATTTAGAAGGGATATGACAAGATTTAGAATTTATGATCTATGATTTAGATGGACCAGGTATGCGGTCCAATTTTTAGGATTAAACCCTTATCCTGACGGAGAATATAGAAAGAATAAACTTTGAGAAGACAGAAGGATATAGAACTTTGAAAAAAAATGTAGAACATTTGAGGAAATTGATTTATTTTTGTAAAAAGAATTCTCACAGGTAGCATGGTTGCCCCTATGAGTGATCTCAGGATTATCCCTTATCCTGAATGAGAAAAAGAATAGAACTTTAAAGAAAAATTGATATAAATTTAGAAATCAATAAAGACCGGTAAAACTTGTATTTGAAAAAAGAATTCTCATAGGTAGCATTGTTGCCCCCACGAGAGGTCTCAGGATTATCCCTTATCCTGAATGGGAAAAAGAATTTAAGGAATTTTAATGAAGAGAAAATTTAGAAAATCAATGAAGGTTGACAAAACTTGTATTTACAAAAGGAATCCTCATAGGTAGCGTTTATTGCTCCTACGAGGGGTCTCAGGATTTTCCCTTATCCTGAATGGGAACAAGGATAAAATTTAAGAAAATTTAACGAAGGAAAATTGATATAAATCTAGAAAATCAATAAAGATTTGATAAAACTTGTATTTACAAAAGAATCCTCATAGGTAGCATCATCGCTCCTACAAGGGGTCTCAGGATTATCCCTTATCCTGAATGAGAACACCTCGGACAACAAGGGTCAGGTTTTTCCCTTAACCTGAGCGGGAACACCTCGGACAACAAGGGTTCAGGTTTATCCCTTAACCTGAAAGGGGCAAAAAGAAGATTTAGAAAATACCTCATGGGAAAGAGGCATCAGGTTTATCCCTTAACCTGAAAGGGAAATAGAATTGATAAAAATTAATAGAATTGAGGAAAATTTGATAAAACTCGATAAAACTTGATAAAATTGATGTAAACTTGATAAAGATATGAATAAAATGAATGAAATTGATAAAGATATCCAAATTAACTGAAAATTTATAAGATTTAAGAGAAAAAGGAGTTTTTCTAATCCTGCCTGCATATGGGATCTTGAAAGAAAAATGTTTATTTAAAAGATAAGTGAGAAATCATTTTGGGGGAAGAAAATCCACCATAAGAAGAATGATCAGCGTGAGATCTGATCCTTTAAATCAAACATGAGAGATCATCATGAGGGTCAATTTTTGAAGGCAATGGTTTGAAAAACCTATTTTTGAAGAAGAAGATCAACAATAGATCTGATTTCTAAAAATAACAGTTCGAAACTGATAATAAGATAAATACAAGGGCTGATTTTTTAATATAATGTTTTAAAACCAATTTTGGAAGATAAGACCAACACAGGGGTTGATCTTTGAATATAATGATTTAAAATAGACACAAGGGTTGATCTTTGAATGATTCGAAACTCATTTTGGAAGCTAAGACCAGCACAAGGGTTGATCTTTGAATAGAAAGATTTGAAATCAGTTTTGGAAGATAAGACCAACACAAGGGTTGATCTTTGAATATAAAGATTTGGAATCAATTTTGGAGGATAAGACCAACACAAGGATTGATCTTTGAAATAAAAAGATTTGAAATCCATTTTGGAAGATAAGACCAACACAAGGATTGATCTTTGAATATAAAGGTTTGAAATCCATTTTGAAAGATAAGACCAACACAAGGATTGATCTTTGAATATAAAGGTTTGAAATCGATCTTTTGGAAGATAGGATCAACACGAGGGTTGATAATGGTTCGAAACCCATTTTTGGAAAATATAATCAACACGAGGGTTGATACACGCCCAGATTATCTGATTTTTTTTTTGTTTTTGTTTTTTAACAGTTAATTTTTGCCTCCAAATTCAGACACAACACTATAAAATTTATATACTGAACTTCAGGGGAAAGGAAAATTCAAATATGAGGCTCATTATAAAATCTACTATGAAGGTTCAGATATGAGTTGCTTCTTCATGGCAATTATCGGCTGCCCCACCGGAGAATAGTAACATCATTCATCTCATCCTTCACATCTGTTCAAAACTGGATATCAACTCATTCCTGAAACTTCAGCCGATTGAGGAACATCAGAGAATGAGATTCAGGAGTCCCCACATGCCAAGCTAACTGCAGGATCAACCCTTATATGTATACTACAAACAGAGAGTTCAAAAACTGAAGATTTACAAAAGATTGAGAGAAACACACATGTATCTAAGTATTGGAGATGAAATAGTGGTTGTGTGTATATGTACAGAAACAAAGGAATTCATGAACTTCCACCCAGTCTGATAAATGAAGCCAGACATAAAGAGAGGGGATCTGCAACAATATTTCTTGCTTATGTTAAAAAAAAAATGAAATTTTGATGTCCATGGAAGAAGGTGAAAGATCCCTAGCTGCAGGTTCTCGTATACTGCTAACCGAAACGCATATCAAAATGGGTTAGTTATTAACCCCTGGTAACATGGACAGACTGTTAATACATATTGATATACACTATACAGACTAACTATTCCACAAGAAACTAACATGTACTGTTAACACAGGTTTGCCATGCTAACATATATTAACTATTGACATACATCATGACTGTTGCAGACAATCTGATTCGATACTAACATTCAACATTCAGAGCTAACTTATTCGGTCATATGATCCGAGTATGCCCACAAATTATTCAATTATTCTATTTAGATTCTTTTCCGGACATAGGGATGTACAATAGAGATCAAATGTAGAAGAAAGTTCAGATATATATATATATATATATATATATATATATATATATATATATATAAACAGAAAGAAAAAGAAAAAGAAGAAGAAAAAGAAGAAGAAAAAAAAAAGTAAAGATTTACTGCAAAACCTGGATGTCACTTGTTTCCAATGACCACTGCTGATGAATGCCAAATGTGCCCCTTTTGCTAGAATGATTCTGCTTCTTGACTGTGATGCAAAAGCGAAAGCTCTCAGGCCTGTGGACATGCAGTTAGCCTTTGATGGGTATATCAAAATCCACGAACTCTGATATGCACGGGTGTAAGGATACTGCATCAAATATCAACGATTAGCATGTTAAATAGCTCATTATAAATATATGACCTCAACTCCTACTAGAACTCGAATAGATGATATCTCTGTTAGGTGGTGATGCCATGTGAAAATTGAGCAATGTAGTGATAGTAGATATCAGGTTATCTCCAGTCCGCACCATAAAATTCCCTTTGTAACAGAAATTTTGGACCTTATTGGAATCCCCATGTCCTCCTTATTCAGTGCAGGTACCTCACCAGCCATTCTGGTGAAAGATGTCATATGTTGCAGAGCCAGTATTTTCTGAGTAGCAGGGAATTCTTCAAGTTCCGAAGCAATGTAGAATCAAATAGATGATCAAAAAGTCTTAATTCGGTGGCATAGAGATCCTGCAGTGAATTCGCTATCACCAGAGACAACTATCCCACCAGCACACATAATATAACACAGAATGGGAGTTAGTTTATAAATGTAGCAGAACACATGCCTGATGGTTACTGAGCTTGGGCCGAAATGTAATATCTGTGAGGCTTCGCAATCCAAAAAAAAAATGATGCTACCATTCTACACAACCCATTGATCTCTTTTGATCAACAATACAAGGGTCATTCTCCGATTTTGAACTTCAGCAAGGTAAACACAGATATACACCAAATTAATTTCCAAATTGGACCCTTAGTGAATCTGTTTTGGCGAATTGATTGCAGCGAGTGAACTTGACAAATGAAGACATATGGCCAGGACGTATCTATATACACAGAGGGCACGCAAAGATGTATTCACTCATTACCCAGGTGGACAGTAGAGTCATATATTACAGTAAGCATCAAAAGAGGAAAATCTAAATATAATAGTTCAATAAGAGGAGTATTATACATCAACTGAGACGACATAAAAGTGTAACAATGTATTAAAGAAATGCAACGAAACAAATAAGAAGAAAAATTGACGATACTATGGTAAACATGAGAGCGCTAACTAAATGAGCAAAATATCTAAACCAAGAATAAGAGGCAACATGATATATTTAATTAACAAGCTGGAAAAGGAACTACAGGAGGAATGGTACATAATGAAACAGAGGGTAAATTTTGATACATCTCAGCTTTTGGTAAGCAGAGATACTGTTGCAGAAGTAAAATCAAATCAGACTTACCCATGATATGCATGATTTTTTGTTTATTTTTTAATAACAGCATCAAACGCTGCGGCTCTTAGCTTTGGATGAGGCTTCAAGATAATTTTATAGATCAACGGGGAATGAATAAAATCCAGTGGCTGCCTTTGGACTTTTTACTTTAACCAACATCAACGAAGAATTAGGTGAGTAATAGAAACTCTGCTACTCTAAAGAATTGTTAAAAGGAAATCCTATTAGGCCTTCTGTGATGGCTTTATCAGCCGACTAAGGGTTAATGAGGCATTGTAGACTGCAAGGTGGGAGTGAGAAAATTTCAGATGAACAGGGATAGCTGCTAATAGATGATATATGTGATGCAAGCGAAAACATAGTTCATAAACAAATCAATGAAAAATAGAAAGAAGAAAAGAGTGAGGACAGAAAATGCAGGGAATCAGAGCATTCCCATAGATCGGATAAGGAAAACAGCAGATGCAGTGTACAGTGATGCTCAGATGCCATTAAATGAACTAACAAATAGAAACGAGAGGTAATTAGACACTATTGAGGTGAACCGAGAAGAAAACACAAAAAAAAAGGAAAACATGAAATAAATGACCAGACCAAAATCCAAAAAAAAAAAATGTATAAGGTAAAATATGATGTTGGAATACCAACATTCCATTACTTTTGCACAAGGTGGATTGGGTTTGCTATATGCAGTCCAATGTCACTTATGGTGCATTGATGGAGGCAAAAATGAAATAGCAAGAAAGAAATTATAGGGAAATTCAGAGAGAATGAAAAGAGATAGAATCACCATAATCTTATTGCAATCGACCTCCTTCAGCCGGCGTGGCTAGGCTCCGATTAAAAAAAAAGGATGGCAATGAAGGAAAGGGAAGGATAAGGGAGACAAACAAAAGAGGAATCGGGGAAGAAGGGGCTCTGGGGTGAAGAGCGATGGAAAGAGGAAGAAGATGTAAATGGTGAGGTGAAATGCGATCCCTTTAGGGTTTCCCCTTAACCAATTTTAAAGAGGAGGAAGAAGGATCCCGAATGGAGGTGGAGCGGTTAGGGATCGAGGGTGGAATATGGAGGCGCGATGATCGGAGGGCGATGGAGGGGAGGTCGCACATGGGGGGGGGGAGGGGGGGTTGGCCATGGAGGATTCGGGCGAGAGAGAGATAAAGCCAGAGAGAGAGAGAGAGAGAGAGAGAGAGAGGGTTCGAAAACCCTAACTCGACCCTCTGAGGTTTGCAAGGGGTTTTTCCCTAAATTTTCCAAAAAGAGGTTTTCTAAAGAAGACTTTTCCAAAACAGGTTTCTTTTAAAAACCATTTTTTGTAATTTTCTTTTATTATTTTGATTTTTTGTTCTTTTTTCAGGTATTTTCTGGTTTTTTTGTTATTTTGGAAATAAAACCCTAAAATACGAGAGACAAGACTATTTTTTGTATTTTTTGAGAAATATGTACAAAAAGAGAGGTTTTCTGAAAATTCGGGTTTGATTTTTTAGAATTTTCTTCAGAAAGTGGGTTCGGATCCAGATTTTGAGAAAATGTTTAAGTTTTGAAACTCGAATTGAGAAATACAACGTGATGGATCCACACGGATGTCAGATGGACTGTCCGAGCTATTTAAAAACTATTTTTGGTATTTTCTATAATTTTAATTTAAAAGTTGGACAACGAGACTCAGATTGGGATCTTGACAAAAGATCTGAATCTGAAATCAAGTCAGATATAAAATGAATTTAATTTCCGTAAAACTTGAGAAATGGACTGGAATTTAGATTTAAAAGCAACTCAATCGCTCAGAAAATGATATCAGGGGCAAAAAGGGGATATTCAAAAGATTTTGAAAATTTTGGGGTGTTCACAATGGGCCACAGCAAAAATCATCGCAAGGGTGATGGAAAGTCATTAAGTTATGCAAGCTCCAATCCTGGCAAGAATGAATAGAAGGGCAATCCACTCCCACAGAATAATAAACCACCTCTGCAAGCTATCGAACAAGAGCCGAAACCATAACAGAAGGTGAAGCATGAAGGGTGGAGCTATAATCGTAAGTTCACTCCCTTGGGTCAATCACTCGAGACTGTGCTCGAATATATGCTCACCAGTGACATCATCAAACTCCCAAAGGTATTCGATCCACTCATTGTCATGGGAAAGATGAAGGACATATTTTACAAGTTTCACCAGACGGTGGGACATGATACTGAGAACTACTTCATTCTCAAAAACATAATCCAGGATTATATCGACAAGAACCTTCTGGTAGAAGGTGGTGATGATGAAAAGATGACCATCCTGAATCAACCCTTCCTTCAGCATTCAACAACGGTAATATCAGATCAGCTATTCCAGCCACAGGATCACATTCAGCTGTGTTCCAGTGATGACATTTATGTACAACATCAGGTCTTGGTGCTGCACCAGACACTGTCCAGTACCCAAAAGATGGATCTCATCTCAGATTTTGGCAAGCTTAATATCTCAAATGAGCCTGCCAAGGCATCTGCTAAAGTTGCTAGAAGAATTCCAGGGTTTCCTAAGCATTTCATAAAGGCTACTCAAGAAAAGAGCAATGTCTCAGATAAAAATGTCAATAAAGACCAGAGGCCGATCACTGCCCTCTCGAATGTGTCAATCCTCGAGTTGACATATGCCTCTTCCAAGCATCAGCAAGTCCTGGATGATCTATTGCAGAAAATCAAAATAAAACTAGGCATGACTCCCGAAGACATGGCCCAGATCGTCAATCAAACCATGACCAATGCCCCCATTACCTTTTCAGATGAGGACCTGCCAAAGCCTCATGCATTTTACAATAATGCCTTGTATATTATAGTACAGACCAGAGGAATGACTGTACCCCACGTACTCGTTGATGGAGGCAGTAGCCTCAATATCTGTCTCGAAATGACTACTAAGGCTCTGGGATTGAAGGAAGAAGAGTACCTCCTGAATCCCATCACTATTTATGGCTTTGATAACCATGGACAAACTGCAAAGGGAAAGATTTTCCTCGAGATATTCATCAACTATTCTGTCCATACGGTCCTTTTTCATGTCATCAATGTGCCATCGACGTATAATCTTTTATTGGGATGAACATGGATTCATAATGTGAACGTAGTACCATCCACACTTCATCAGTGTATAAAGTGGTCCAAGGGTGACATGATTACTACTATCTTGAGGGAAGATCCAGAAGAGAGGCTGCCGCAGCCAATGATTCCTCGACCAACATTCACGGCAGACATCCCTATGTAAACACCCCAAATTTTTCTCATCCATTCTCAAACATCCCATCTTGCAGATGCCAACCCTAGTAGGTCAATATAGGAGTCTAACTCCAAGTTTGCCTCAGTTTAAGTGCCATTTTATCCCCTTTCACTAGAAAAATTACTATTTTACCCCTAGGTCATCCTAGATCCCTGTCAGTCAGAGTCGATTGAGCTCATTCTTAAGCTCAGAACAGTTAGAATGTCAGTCATTTCTAGCTCACCTGAGCTCACCATGAATAGGTCATGTTCAATTCTGATCATTCCTACCAAAATGGGTTCATTTCCTCATAAATGAGCTTATTTCTAGCTCGAATCCAAGCCAATTGTCTCTGAGTCAGTCATTCCTAGTCAATCCTATTCCTCTGAGTTTAGCTTAAGCTCACTAGGAGTTCAAGCGCTCCAGTTTCAGTTCAAATCTATTTCTCGCAGTCTAGGAGTCCATTTTAGCCCATTTCAGCTCATTTTAGCTGAAACTGAGCTAAGTCCAGTCAGTTGAGCTAATGTTTGAGCTTCAGTTTTAGTTCATCTCAGTATTACTGATCTTTATTCCAACTCAAATCCAATTCTTGTTCGTAACTCACTTCACTCCAGTGATCATTTCTCTGAAAATGGTACCCTTTCTCGACCATTCAGTCTAGGAGTTTAGTTGAGCCAGTGTCTTGTCAGCTTATTTGAGTTCTGAAACCTCATGTAAGGTACGCTTTAGTTTAATAGTACAGTAAAAATATAAAATAGGAAATTAATTTACATACAGTGTGATGTGGATGCTCGATGACCAAGAACCACTGTTTCCTTCTGCTTTGATACCAAGTTGAAACACTCCAAAATTTCAAACTTTATAAACCTTTTGAAATAGTTGAAAAATTCATTTTCTTTACAAAGTTTATTTCTAAAATCAGCGGAAATGATATCTTTAAAAGAAAAAGGATAAGTTTGACAACTTTGGGCATGTTAGCGAAAGAACAAAGATTTACCATGGACGATCTGCAATTATACTTACGAAACCATTTCTTCTATTAAAAGAAAGTGTCAAGTTTGTACAAAATTTGGATTCCTCTAGGGAAAACCATAATAAAAACCAAAAATATCCAAGAGAAGAACTACGAGCAGAAATAGTGGATCCTGAGGCCATCTCGCAGTCGCGTCATCGCCTGTTATGTACCTATTCATCACCTGTACCCATGAAATGGGTTAGTTTCACGAAAAACTAGTAGGTGAGCACATAAACAAAAAGAACTGAATAAGGCATAAATAATTAATGTAGCAATTAGTAACTAAGCAGTTAAATATCTGAGACTAACATAGACATTATACATATAAGGTGAAGAACTAGCAAGAATATGCAGGAATGATCATAATCAGGTAGTAAGCTGAAAACTACTGAACAACTAACAAGTATTGTGCTAAAATTAACATAACACAATTTATCAAGAAGTGTGAACATGTTAATTTAAGTTTCGATATTAGCTGGTCTGCGGTACGCACAGACGCAAATCGTAGAAACAAATGAGACTAGTATGGGCGTCTGTTATTCCATGTATTTTGAATAACCCGAATAGCTAGTTGAGTCCGCTCTAAAGGAGACGGCTTTCAGCCGAGAGAGGATTCCTCAAAGGCTGGAAAGTGTCAACGAATGCATCCTACTTCTACAAAAGCTTATGTGATCTACCACCTAGGATAATGTCGGGTAGTCTCATCCCCTAACTTTAATGAATGGGGAAGCTAGATCTTTGCCCATGGGTGGTTGTTAACAACCTGTCCATTGTAATGTGTGTACCGATTTGTCCTCTCCCTTGACAGACTACAAGAAGCGAATGAGTGTGTCAAGGGTAAATTAACTGATGATCCATTCTATATGCTCTGTTCATTTAACCAAATGAGCATCTTGCCTATGAAGGCGGTCCTATTTTATGTGTTTTCAGCAATATGCGCAAAGCACTAATCGAGGTCATAAGACAATCTCCTCCAATTATCATAGTACTAACATGCCTCACATATCCAAGAGTACGCTACGAGGAAAGGGATATAGGTCATCAATAGGAGCCTCAGCAGTGTGTTTCACAAAGATATAATGTTTTAAAAAACTTATTTTAACATTCTAAATCTTTTAAAATGATCAACAACTTGCCTACATATGGCATGCGATTTTCTTGAATCTCGCATCCGATAACGTAGTGTTTGCATGCTACGCAAGTCTCGACATTGGTCTCAATAAATGGGTTTTGCAAAAGAACCCGCCCATCAACTTGATCTTGCCCCAGATCAAGGATTTCTTGAAACATATCGAGTATACAAACTAGCAGAAAAGGTACTCCTCCCGAATACGCTGAGTAGGGGAGGCTTAGATGTAATAGTGCATCACACAAAAAGGGGGCTCAAACTTTACTGTAAGAACTGCGCAATCAAAGAGCTGGGAACCTCGTAAAGGACCCAGTTAACTTTGAGGTTGCGTCATTTAAACCTCAAATCCACCACGGTTGTGAGAGCGAGAGTGGTGGAGGATGAAGCACATTCCATGAGGTCATAACCATGGAATTCTACATGAAGAATGCAACAGAGAAAAGCATGTATGATGGCAAGGCGAAAACAAAAGACAGTAATGCAAAAAGCAATAGCCTGGGCACAAAGAACGATGGCAAAGCAAAGTGACAAAAACAGAAAAAGCGAAAGCAAAGGACAAGGATCGTGAAACCACATCCTTGAGCAAAAGATAGAAAGCAGTAAATGCAAAAGCAAAAGCCAGGGTGCAAAGCGCAGCGGCAAACAGAAAACAGGAAATACGAAAGCAAAGGACAAGGATCGCAAAACCGCGTCCTTGAGAAAAAGATAGAAAGCAGTAAATGTGAAAGCAAAAGCCTGGGTGCAAAGCACGACGGCAAACAAAAAACAGGAAATGTGAAAGCAAAGGACAAGGATCGCAAAACTGCATCCTTGAGTTAAAGACAAAAAACAGTAAATGTGAAAGCAAAAGCCTGGGCGCAAAGCGCGGTGACAAACAGAAAATAAGAAATGCGAAAGCCAAGGACAAGGATCGTGAAACCGCCTCCTTAAATTAAATGCATACTTATATATGTATATGTATATAAATATATAATTAAGTCCTCTCGATCTTTAATTATTTAAGCTCGATTCAATTATTTAAGTCCTTGTGCAACTTTCTCTATCTTGGGGTATCATGAGAAAGAAGACGTCTGCGAGCGTAAGTGATCGCCAGTTTGGGGAGCGAACGGGCTCCGTTGTGCAACTGCAAATGCACGAAGATTAGCAATCTAGGAAACAAGGAACAGAGAGTTGGGAGAAGGCTCGGCTTCTCAAAAATACAAGGCAGGGGCCAAAGGTCCCTGCCGACTTTAAAAAAGAATGGGGCAAGTGTAAGACCATTGAATTTTCTGAGAAAAATTCAATTCATGATAAGAATTTCATATGTATTTTATAGGGCATACATATGTATTTGTATATATGTATATGCATGTGTATGTATTCGTATGTATATATATATATATATATACAAATATGCATATGAAACCCTAGAATGAATCAATATATATACATATATACGCACATCGTAATGATATTATACCGAATCCTTAAGTTTTTATTTAAAATGCATAGAAATATTTGAATTGATCCACTAAAAAACTTAAATGCCTAAGCTCAATGTATTTTAAGAAATTCTGACAAGAATCGAGGTTTTTAAGAGAATGCTTGAGTTTTTCGGAAGTTTAGAAAGACACTTTCAAAACCTAAATGTAATTTCACAAAAAAAGGATGGAATAAATAAAATATTGAAGGTTAGTGGGGCCCTTCATAAATAGTGCATGAATAGTGCCTTGGAGGGGCACTATTAAAAGATTTTCAAATTACTTAAAACGAAATAAGCCTATTGGGGCATTTTTGGGCTGGATGGCTTATTTACAAAAGTGCCACCGCCTAGAAGGGTGTGACACTTAAGTTTGTGAACCAAAACCCTTCATTTTCGAGATTAAGTCCCAAACGTTAGATTAAAATCCTAACCTATATAAACCTAAGAAGGAGAGAGAGAGCTCATTTCTCTCATCTCTTTCTCTCTCCCCTCTCTCTCTTCCCTCTCTCCAAAACTGTGAGCCCATCTTCCTCCTTCCTCCCTTTATATTTTGGTGTAGGAGTGGGTACCAAGCTAGGGACTCCTCTCTACACCTCAAGCAAGGGGAGCCATTGGTTTCACCATTTTCGATTCTTGAAGCACTACATACGGTTTCAAGGTGAGACACTTTCATGGCTTCTACTTTGTGAAAATCATATTCTTTTAGCATGAAGTCCCTTCTCCCATGGCATGCTATGCCATGCATGGCAGCTGGACTGATTAGAGATGGTTGAAGCTTTATTTTTCTTTATCTTCTCATTGCTAACTCGATGCACATTGCTTGTTGTTTTGTTGTTCTTTTCCTTTTTGTTCATACACATGGTGGCCATATTTTTTTTCTAGCATGTTCATGCACCATGTATCTCTTGCATGCACCAGTTTTCTCCGATTCCAGAATTTGTCAGAGGTGACTCTGAAGAATCAATTGTACCTACCTAGATATTGGTTAAATTTTAGTGTTCTTAGAATTTCTGCAAAGCCAAGACACAGGCCTCTAACTTTGTAGTTAAAGGCTTGACCTGATTCAGTACACAGAGTCATTCAAAATCTTTGTCAAACTGTCAGTTAGTAAGATTTGTTTTTTTGTCAGTCCCTATCCATTTTGACTCTGAAGAATCAATCATATCTGCTTAGATACTAGTCGTATTTGGGTGTTATTAGACTTTCTGGAAAGTTAAGACACAGTCCTACAACTTTGTAGTTGAGGATTTTGCCTGAGTCGGTCCTCAAGGTCCTTCAAAATCTATGTCAAAAGTCAGACAAACTGATTTTTTTGTCAGTCCCTGTTCAGTCCAGAACGCCATGGACAGTGTCCCGTATTTTTGGGATTTCTCTCAATTTCCATCGTGAAAAATTGATCTGTTTGATTCTGTGGAAATCTAAGACACAGTCCTACAACTTTGTAGTTGAGGACTTTGCTTAAATTGGTGCAAGGGTCCTTTAAAATCCCTGTCAAATGTCGAATAAATAGATTTTTTTTGTCAGTCCTTGTTCAGTCTAGAATGCCATAGACAGTGTCCCATATTTTTAGAATTTCTCCCAATTCCCTTCATGAAAAATTGATTGGTTTGATTTTGTGTAAAGCCAAGACATAAATCTAAAACTCTTATGTTCAATGTCAAGGCTGAATCTTCGTCTAAGTATAAAAAAAAAATCAATGTTTCTATTGTTGTTGAAAGTTAGGGATTTTAATGCATGTGTTAATATCTAGATTTAGATTTTTTTGAGGGTTTTCCGATTTCCTGTTATTTTCAGCATAAGGTATGTTCGTAGCATATACGACAACATGTTTTTGCAGCCCAGTACCTCATTCGAGTTGGTACCCTAAGGGACAGTGTGATCATCGCAATTTTTTTTCTCTCTTGTATCTTTCTCTCTCTTCCTTCTCTTTTCCTTTCTAATTCCTATTTCCTCCTTTTTGAAGGGAGAAAAATAAAAGACAAAAAAGAAGAGAGAAGAGAAAAGAAAAGAAAGAAGAGAGAAGAAACTCTTTTGTGGGGGTCTCACTTGACCTTGATTTGAAAATATTTAGGAAAATAACTCGCCTCCGTTTTGAAATATATTGCGGGAAAATGGAGAGACGGGATTCGCTCGTCGGTACGAGGTTCGATCGTTCCTAGCGCCTTTACCAGGGGTAATCGAACCAAGGATCGAATTTATGCCTTTTTGCTTTGCCTAAATATTATCTAAGAATTTATCCTAAGTCTAAATGCACAAAGAATCATGCTTGTGCAATGCAGAGATGTATGCTCTTTTGAAGATTGTTTTGAAATTTTCCAAGTTTTTCTGAGATGAATTTGATAATGGAGTGAAGAAATGATTTCTGAATGGTTGAATCTAACTTAGAACTTGAGATAGGTTAGGAAGGATATTTTGAAGTTCTAAGTCTTTGAAATGATCAGAGATGGGAAAATAAATCTTTGAATTTGAAAAGAATGATTGGAAGATGAGTGAAAAGGAAATGAAGCTTCAAAGTCAGAAATAGACTTTGAATTTGAATTTTAAACTTGGATTTAGGAGAGGAAATGAATATTTTAAAGTGGAATTGAATTCTAGATTTAATGTTGGAAATCAGGATGGAATTTGGACTTGAGCAATCCGAATGGAATTTAAAAATAGAAATGGATTTAAGAAGTTCAGATGGGATTTGAAAGTGGAATTGGATTTGAAATCCGAAAATCAGGATAGAATTTGAATCCACAGTCTGAATCCTAAAATGAAATTTAAATCTGAAATCTGAGATCCAAGATGGAATTGGATTTTGGATCCTAAAATGGATTTTGGATCTGAAGTCTGAGATCCAAGATGAGATCGGGTTCTGGATCCTAAAATGGATTTTGGATCTAAAGTCTGAGATCCAAGATGAAGTTGAATTCTGGATCTAGAATCCTAAATGAGAATTGGATCTGAAGTCTGAGATCCAAGGTGGAACTGGATTCTGGATCCTAAAATGGAGTTAGATCTGAAGTCTGAGATCTAAAGTGGAGATTATACTTGGAAATCTGGATCCAAGTTGGGATTAGGATCTAACTTTGGATTTGGATTTTGAAAGTCCAAATGGGACTTTTGAAGATGGATATGGGTTTTGAAAACCCAGATTGAATTTAAAACTTAAGAACATTTAAATTTTGAGATTTAGAATCTCAAACTTTGATTTTGAAGATAAGAAAATAAACTTGATTTTGAATCAGAAACTCCAAAGTTAATCTGAACTTTGAAGTTTGAATTTTTGATTGAATTGGAAATTTAAAGTTTTAAATATAAGATGATTTCATAATTTCAAAGTCAAATTAGACTTTGAAATTGAATTTTTGAATCTTAAAATGAGATAGGATTGAATTTGAATTTATAAATAAGATTTGATCTGGAAAATGAAGAAAAAGAATTACTTGGAATTTTTGAAAAGGGAATTTTGAAAATATGATGTAATTCTATCCTAAATGATGAATGAATTTAAATGATTTTGAAATTGGATTTACAAATCATATTTCATTCTTTAAATGAATGTAAATAAGATTAATGATATAATACACTTTTGACTATGGTCATTGAATGTATTATATAATAATCATGTCTAGATTCAAATGAAGAATAAAATACATTTTGGTGCTTTTATAGAGTTTAAAATGAAATTAATTATCAATATATCCTGACTATGGCCATTGATATATATATTGAATCAATTTTAGACTAAACTCTGATAAAAGAGGAAATATTTAAAGAAAATATGATGAATTTTGAAAAGGATCCAGTGTGGATCCAGTGTTATTTTATAAAAGATAAAAATCCTAAGTTTTGTTTACATCTTGACTATGGCCATTGATGCAAACCATCAACTTAGGATTAATTACCTTCTACGAAATGGTGCACGTGACATTCGTGTTCCCATTTGTGAAACTTTGAAAAATAAAGGAAAATGATGCCACAAATGATATTTATATGTTCATTCATTCTAATCTAGAACAGGAAATATAAATCTTCATTAAGATCTAACTTATTACAACATTTACAATCCTCAAATAATGACATTTTCCACATATTCCCTGCAAAACACCTAGTTAATAGAAGAAAATATCACATTGATTTCAAAGATGCAAAATGAGATGCTCATATGGACATATGAAAAGTGATATATGCTTATATACACACATGTATATATGTACCTGTACATATACATATATATATAATACCTATATATATATGGCCTATATGCAATGTAAATGAAATATGCCAACCATGCACATGATACAATTAAATGGCTAGGAAATGGCAGGGAATGTGGGCATCTATTGTAGCAGCTATGTATGCTTATGATGTATATGTTGTGGAAAGAAAAAGAAAGAAATGAATACAGTGATGTGCAAGTGGTGAAAAGGGAGTGATGGAGGTGGTGACGGGAAACAATGATGTAGCAGTGTTCAGCACTACCACAAATGGTCACCGAGAGGCCATACTATTCTCAAAAGGACTATACAACAATGCTTTAAGCATTGATCATGACTGTAAGGGTATGAAAGGGCATGGGAACTGTTGATAATAGCTAGCTGATGGAGGCGGATGTGCAAAAAGGGGCTGTGTGAAGTGGTGTGCTTGATGTAAATGAGACAATGGTTTTGAAGATGAAATGACAGTATAGAGGCTGCTATAGGAATCACAGTGGGTGATTAAGTAGAATGGATATGGTGTTATCAGGTAGTGCCTAGACTGTAACAGATGTAGCAGAAGAGAGTAACAACAGTAATATGGTGAGAAAGTGTTGCTTGGGATAAATGATGTGGTGAGTAGCTGGCTGAGGGATAATACTGCAGTAATGGAGAAGGTAAGTATTAATGATGCTGCGAAAAGTGAAGGCACTGGTGTGACTTTATGGGCTACCGCAGGTAAGTGCAGGGAATGAGTGGATAATTGGTGGGGATGCAGTGTATTGTTGTGTACAAACAACTAGGCATAAGTACCGATGGAGAAGAGGGTGAAAGCACAAAGTGATGGTGAAGTGTGGCAGAGAGTGTGTGTACCTGCTGTAGGAGCTGCAGGTGTTCTCTGTAATGAAGACCATAGAGATGGTTAGTGGTGGGCTAAAATGGTAGGTAGGGTACTGTAGGTGGTTGCTATATAGCTAGGATGACTAAGGTGCAGTGGGATTATGGGGTTGGTGGTGATTCACAGCGATTAAATGTGAATCTACATCAACTCAGGGAGTTGCTGTAGATATAGAAAGATCATCGCAGTGATGATTGGCTTGGTAGATGTAAGGAAAGCTACAACAGTGCTTAGCACTGCTGTGGCTGAAAAAGATGCTATGGCGGGCCACAAACTAATGAGCTACTGTGGATGTGAGGGGCTACTGTAGTAATGAGCTGAAATGTGTGTGTGTGGGGGGGGGGGTTGTATTGACACCTAATATGAAATTTAGCCTTAAGAAATAAAATACGCAGGGTATATGCATAATGAAGTGATGTAGGAGAGCACAGGAACTTCGATTATCAGTTAACTTCAAATGCCACATTCGATCAAATGGGGGATCCAATTGATCAACCCGTCAACCTGTTCAATCGATCAGCCAGTAAACTGATCTTTAGTTTTAAGGTGATCGACTAGTGATAAACAATCATCGATGTTGAGGTGACCAGCCTGTCATTGGAGAAAGACTCCATGGAACATAGCAATAGTGAGAGGGGTTAAAAATTGACTAGATTGTCTCATAAAGAAGCTCAATGTAAAAAAAAAATCAGTGACCATAATTTGTTACCATCATCTGTGAAACTTGGATTAAACAAACAGACTGTATCAAGAGATTAAGACAAACATTCTGGTAGACAGTATATATGCTGCTTCCTTTTTTCTACACAAGATTTTGCATCTGAATGACCTACTCTAAGCTCATACCAGAGAAATATTTGAAACTGTTCAAATATTCTAAATTTTAAACTGATAAGTGCACTCCAATCAGAAAATTAAACCACTGTGAGTTCATTATTCATCAGAATTCAATTCTCTTTTCCCAACAGAAAAACAAGAAGGAAAATAAAAATAAGAAATAAAAGTCATAATCCAATTCTATGAACAAAGCATGGATTCTTTCTGTACTCAAATACCCTCTCTTCTGCATCCACACGAAAAATGTGGCCTTACATCCCTAACGACCCCTTCATCTCTGTTGCTTTCCATACAAATGTGAACAATCCAAAGGTCCTATCAAGTTGTTTTATACCTCTCCAGATCATGTCCTCATCACTAGAAGTCACAATTTTCCCAAAGCATAGGCAAAACTGACCCTCTTTTCCATAAAGACCACCTTGTAGATCTTTTTCCACGTTTCTGGTAAGACAGGAAGCCAATACCTGGAGGCTATCTTGTTGAGGATACTTCATACATTCGTAATGGATTACGATACAAACACCATTCAGACAAGAAATGGTTGTGCTAGAGGGAGGATGCCATAAAACACCAAGAAACAACAGAAATACTATTAACAGAAAAGTATATTGAATAAAGTGAACAATAGCTAACCAGGTATCATCAAAACTGAAGATGAAATTACAAACAAATAATCAAACGTAAACACTAAAATAAGAAAATGAACAAGGGGTGAATATACTACAGTTTCAAAATGCAATAATAAAAAAAAAATGACAAATCTCAATGAGTGGGAGGCTCAATGTATGTCTAAATTATAAAGACACACACAAAAAAAAAAGAATACATAGACTATGCTGATCATAGTTATTTTAAACGACTTCTATTACCGATGACCCTACCTGAAGTTAATAATAGAATTTAAGACAGGAAGAGGTGGCCACTTCCATGAAACAACATGACGCTGAAAAGAAAAAAAAATTCTAAGTGCTATAATATCCCAAAACGTGATTGATGCAGGGGACATTCTCACGATAAGACAAACATGGACCCAGTTTTTTTTTATCAGCCGAACAGGGTACCTCACGACAGATATTGAAGTCTGTGAAAGGCTAATGTTCAGTCGTTTGGGTTTAGTTTAAATGCACATGCCATGGCATGTTGAGTTGGGATAATGAAACAAAGATAAGTGAAGAGATGGAATAATAATGAAACTGAAAACATAACTCAGAAAAAGGGGAAGAAGTAACAATCAAGAATCAGACTAAGGGACATACGTTAATCTGAAACGAGAGAAAGAAAAATATGGGAATAGCATCATTCCCTTGATATTGCCAGCACACAAGTCGATCTTGTTATAAACAGATCGATCATGCATGTGTGCTTTAATCAACGAAAATCAGAAAACAAAATGAAAGAAGAAGACAAGAAGAGTAAAAGAAAACGAAAAGAAAATAACAGAAGATTCGGGGAAAATCCAAAGGGGAAGAACAATGGTTACCGAAACTCTATTATAGCAACAAATTTTAGATGTAATAAAAAAAAATTCAAAAGGGAGAAACTATTGTTGGAATTGGATATTCCCTTTGCTGTGGCAGTAAATGGATCGACACTGCTATACGCAGGTCGATTCCACTCTTTCTGCCTTATAATGAAAATAAAAGAAATAAGGGAGAATGCAATCGTGACAAAAAAGTGTTGTAAATAAGGGAAAAATAAATGTTTACAGGAAATAAAAGGGCAAAAGAGGACGATGATTTACTTACCTGTAATCGGATTTCCTTCAGTTGGTGGGGAAGGAGACCAAGGAAAGGAGGAGATTATTTACCGTGTAGAGGCTTTAGCTTCAGCTGGATTGATCTTCAGGACCCTGGGGCAGAACTAGAAGAGAACGGAGAAGGAGGAAGAAACGATGCAAGGGCGAAAATGGATGGAGTTTTTGCTAACAACGGATGTTGCTCAAAGAAATGGATGCGAGAAAAAAAAATGGATTAGAAGGAGGCTTGATCAAGTGGGATGGAAAATGGCTGTCGATAATGGATGGCCTCCAGAACGGATGGAGGCCTCTTCTTAAAGAAAAGGTGGAGGGTTCCAGAGGGAGATCAGTTGGAGATAAAATGTGAAAAAGGGAGAGGTTGTTGAAGATCGAAAGATGGTGAATCGAGAGAGGGAAATGCGTGGGAGCAAGCCATTGTGAATTTTTTTCTTTTTCAAAAGAAGGGTCCCTTTGAAGAAAAATTTTTATAAAATGGTTTAAGATGAGGTTTTTAGCAAAATTAACTTTTAAAAAGCTTTAAAACCATTTGTTTTTCTTGTAGTTTTTCCAATTTTTTTCTTTTGGTTTTTGTGTTATTTTTCATTTTTTTGCATTTTTAGAATAGAATCCTAAAGTTTTACGAGAAAACAAAGATTAAGAACTATTTTTTTTGTATTTTTGCAAAAATATTTACAAAAGAAAGTTTTTCTGAGAACTCAAGGCTATTTTGGGGAAATTTCTTTAGAAGATGGGTTTATATCCGGATTTTTAGGAAATATTCGAGGTTTAAAACCTCGAATTGAGAAATACAGGGTTGTGGATCCAACAGGATACCAGATGGACTGTCTGACCTTTTCAAATTTTACTTTTGGCATTTTGAAATTTTAATTTGAAAATTTGGATAACGAGGCTCAGATTTGAATTTTAGACACTGGGCCCGGATCTGAAATTGAATTTGGATATATCAATATGGAATTTAATCCAGGAAATCTGAAGAATAACTGAAATTTGGCTTTGAAATTGCTTTGATTTACTCAGAAGACGGGGCCAGGGGCAAAAAGGTTATTTTTACAAACCTTTGAAAAATTTGGGGTGTTCACAGGCAGTTGCTCAGAAATTTTGTTTAAGACTCCGCCTACTATTTTCTCCTGCTCCTATCAGGATGTGCATGCTGCGATTTTTTTCTGAACATCAAAGGTGTTTGCTGCAGCATGCTCTTTTGTGCAAATCCCCCACTGACTGATATATATTCGACATTACCTCGCTGCTACACCCTGGCTCAGAATACGGGCTCCCTTGCAGCAACAAGCTTGTTGTCTTTTTTTTTTCTTTCTGCACCTGGCACTTGTTGGCAGCATAGTGTGAACCACATTTACTGTAGAAAGTGTGCATATCAGGCAGCACCTAGCTTGCTGCCAATCATCCGTAGGAAAACCCTGTAGGGCAGCACCATGTTCGCTGCCATTCTTCAGCAGAAACGAACGGCTAGGGAAGCACACTGAGTCGCTGCAAATTCCTAGTGATAACCAGTCTCATAGCAACACCTTGCTCATGGCATCAAGCCTATGATTTTTGGCGTTGCTGTAGCTTATAGAGCACTGTGATTGATAGCATGCTTGAAGGTGTACGATAGCATATTGTTGGCTGCAACCTCTCGCGATGGTGGCTCTAAGTGGCAGTGTCATTTTTGCTATAGATTTTGATGTAGTAGTGGGTTTCATGGCTGCCATTTGCCTGCTGCAATAGCTCGCAAAACCATGCGCTCTTCGGCAGCGCTCACATCGTAGAAACTCACTTCGTTTGTCATGTTTTCGATAGCACCACTTGTGTTGTGTTTCCTCACAACAAGGTGCACTTGCTGGCAGCACCTTGGCACAACGTATTGTTTCCCATACTTTGGTGCATATAGGGCAGCATGTCCTTGTTGCACCTTTTCCGCGTGTTACACACTCATAGCAGCCCTTCTCTCGTTGCGATATTAATCTTCCCTTACACGTTCAATACTTATGGTAGCTTGCATAAAATAAGCTCAAAATATCACGTGCTTGACAACTTTTGAAAGAAAAATATCTATAGTGTTTGCAAATACATGTCATTGAAACAAAGTACGCTATCACACAATTCATCACTAGAATGAATTATACATTTGAGGCCCACTTTATCGAAACGAATGTCGGATATCCTATAACATGTAAATTATTGCTTGAAACAAATTATGAGCATAAGGATTGATATTCCATGATGTGTGACGAATGGTATTGGCATCGACTATAAGGCGAATTGTCCAATAAAGCATGTGCAAAACAATATGACTTGCTTACAATGATGTAGCGCATGTATTTTGAATTATAGAAATATACGAATGAATGCTTAATGAAGTGGCATCATTCCAACTGAGAATGATTTACGACATGCTCGATGAATTATGTTGCAACACGTAATTCTCACATCTTGACACGGTGATGAATTGCATACGGTGTGCATATTATTATGGCTCAAGTGTCATAGTTTAGCCGGCATACTTGTTAGTTTGATATGTTCACATGCACATGGCACACCATGTCACTGAACTTAAATGGCTTAATGAAGCATGTTGATCATCAACGAAAATGTGTTGAATTGAGCATGTTTATAAATCAAGTGCCTTATATTTAACGATATTGCTTAGCATGAGATGAATGCTTAAACGAATTCATGTGCATGTACACTTGACACATGATGCACACCGGACACTTGATTCTTCCCAGAAATGCAAAGGGAACTTGAGGCACATTGTAGGGGTGTAATTGTCTTTTGGGACTTATTGAATGTTGGCAATCTGTGGTGAGTTGCGTGTGGGCAATGGACCCACCTCGTGAGTTGAGCTCACTTGTTTGAGAATGTCATACACCCCTAAATGATGAATGATGTTACCGCCTTCACTGACGAAGTACTCTTCTTGGCTTATCGTGCTAGAGCATGTAAATGTATGAGTGTGACCTCGACATGTTGATCATGTTGCCCTGCGGGGAACATAAGGCCAGATGGGCCTAAGTACCTCGGAAGGAGGGAATGTTGCTGGATATGACTAATTAAGATTAACAGCTGACTTATGAATTTGATGATTCTATCATAGGAATTGCTCAATGGCTTACTTGCTCAATTGCCTACTTATTTAATTGTTCAATGGTTAAATTGTTTAACTGCTTAAATGCTTAAGTACACTGAGTTATGTATCTTGGTGCATACTTGTCACACGATGATGTTAATCATTATTTAGTATTAACTCTGTGATTTAAGGTTGTATGTCCCTGCTCTTAGTTATAATTAACGAAATAACCATTGTTGTCATTGAATGCTAAGGTTAATTACATAATCATGCTAGTCGCTTGATAATGACTCTTACTGCCTATCTTCGATCATGTTGCTTGAGTTGTATCTTTCCTACTTAGTTGTGACTCTTAATTGCATATATGTTATGAGGATGCCTACATACCCAATTTCACTGTCAAAAGCATGCTATTACTTGTTATCACTTATTGCTCAGTATTCATTCTGCTTATTGCCTCTGTACTTGTTTATAATTATACTTCTTTAATAATTGTGAATGAATGATAATAATAGTTGCATCATGTTAGCTTTGTTCCCATTTTTCATAAATGGATATTGTGGATACTCTCTCGCCAACTCGCAAGAGTACTGACCCTGTTTTATGGGGATACAGGTGATTGACAGGTTGTGCGATGGAGCTCGATGTGCTGCAATGATTGGATCCCACACTTCTAAACCTTTTAGAGACATTTTGTAAAGAAATGAATTGTAGATATTTTGTCTCATTTTATAAAATAATGGCAATGTGTTGTTTCCATTTGTTGATTCCTTCTGTAACCCGCTCAGAATTTCCAATTGTTTTTCCCTTATGAGTTTTTCCGCTTATGCAATGGTTTCAAATAAAAAAAAGTTTACTCTAAAAATCTAAGGATTTTCTAAGTTGGGATTTTGGGGCGTTACAGATCTTGGTATCAGAGCAGTATTTTAAAAGTGTGGTTCAAGACTCTACACGCATCGACCATCGTACTGTAAGTATACCTGACTTAGTAGATTTTATTGTTTGTTCTTTGGTTGCTTATTCATGCGTAGTTAGATAAGTATGTATGTTTTATTGGTTGTCGTCGAATGCGAGACACAACCTGATGCTTAAAGCCTTACATGATTTGGCTCAAAGCATCGAGGGCCTGAACCAAGCAGTTCAGACTATTATGCGAAGCGTGCAAGTATTTGCTAATTGAGCACTTTCTTTGTGCGAGACATAATATGGAACACATGGGGTGAATCTGTCCCCGTGAACTGAATTTATGCGCCTATTATGGCTTGAGAAAACACTTAGAGATTGAGTGTCAGTTGAAGTTTGGTGTAGAGTTTCAGAAAGGTAGCACTGTTACGCTTGAGGATGTGGTTTCCCAAGTGAGTTCGTGTCAGCTCCTGTGAGAGTTGAAGTCCTTGACCTAAATCCAGAGACTACTTGCATATTTCACCTTCTTGTTCCATATTGAAAGTGCACTAGGATCGAGGCAACGAGCACTAGAGGGGGTGAATAGTGCTTTTAAAACTTTCTGCGGAATATTGAATGATTTTGCAAATCTCAAAGCAAACACACAAAGAACACAAGATTTTATCCTGGTTCGGTCAAACCCGACCTACATCCAGTCCCCAAGCAAAACCCGCTTGAGATTTTCCACAATCAACCTTGTAAACTACAATATCACACAGACCATAACCGGTCCCACTTTCAGTAACAATCCTACTGAAAGCAAACAACTCCTTTACACCAAGGAGTCCTTCTTTTTACACAAAAGAAATAACAACTTACAATACAACCTATGAGCCTTCCTTTTGAATGCAAATGAGATGCAATTGGCTTTTGAGGTTGTTGAAACACTCTACTCATGAATTCACTATCTCTCAAAGTGATTAGAGTGAAAAACTGAAGTGAAAATATCACGTGAGTGAGAAAACAAATACTTGAATGAATAGGAGTGAAAAGCAAGAAGTAATTCAATATAATTCTATTGAATTTTTATGTTTTTGAGTGTAGAATGCACTCATATTTATAGTTAAAATATTTCATACGTTGAGAGTATGAAAGGGTGTCAAAACTGTCCATTTTGAACGATCAAAACGTTTGAAAAATGAAAAGACACGCCTTTTTGAAGTTTTAGGAAAACGGCAAAATTAATCGACTGAAACATCAGTTAGTCGACTAATAGTTAGTTATTAGTAGACTGACAGTTATCGTCGGTGGACTGATCTGTTAATCGAGCCGTTTGAAAATCTGAACTTTTGAAACTTAGTCGACTTAAGAAAAGTTAGTCGATTGATAATATCATCAGTAGACTGAAAAACCTTTTAGTCGACTGCTGCTAAAAACTTCTGAAAAACAAACATTCTGTTCGGTCGACTGATAAAAAGCATTAGTCGACTGCTGCTAAATTTTCAGAAAATACATGTTCTGTTCAGTCGACTGATAAAACCATTAGTCGACTGCTGCTAATTTTCCAGAAAACAGACATTCTGTCCAGTCGACTGATAAAACCTTCGGTCGACTAATTTGACAAAAATGATTTTTTGGAAAATATGGCGCGAAAGGATTAGTCGACTGATAAGTCTATTGGTCGACTAATAAACATGAAAATTTAAGAAAAGAGTTTTCTAAAAAGATTTTCAAAAGAGTTTCTTTTTGAAAAGTTTTTCTAAAGACTTTTAAGGTGAAATGCAACCTAAATATGCACTCTAAGTAAGGCTCTTACAAGAATCTAAGACTTTTAATGAATTAAACATTTGCACACTAGTCTTCAAGGATTCTTCACTGAATTCTTCAATTTCTTCATAGCCTTAGCTGAAATGCAGTTGATTCCACTTGCTCATCATCAAAACCTTGTACTTGAAGTATCATGTATGGCTTCATTGTCGTAACAATCTCCCCCTTTTTGATAATGACAAACTTAATCAAAGATGAAGCATTTAGATGCATAGATGGAGATTTTACTCCCCCTATCAATATGCTGCAAAACATTAAAAGTTAGCACATTTAAAGTACATATATCACATATTGATTGGTTTGCATTTCCATTCATCATGTATTTAGAAATACATTCATTCAAAGCTTTCTTTTTCTCTTAATTTTGCATTTCTCATGCAAGATCTCCTGTAATGTAATTGCTATCATCTTTTTCTCAAGATCTCCCTGCAATTTCAAAGTAATGTTATCTTTATCTTTTTCTCCCCCTTTGTCAGAATCAAAAAGAGTAAGGGCAAAAATAGCATAAGCAGAAATAGAGATAAGTTTAAAATATTACAACCCATAAAGTATGTTTTTCAAAGATCAAAGATCAGAAAAGAGAGTTTAGCAAATCCTTAATGGCAGTTACATCCTTCTGAATTGAAGCAAGTTGTTGAGTCGCATCTTCACGAAAGGTGTGTTGATGCAGCTCCAAAGCTTCTAGCCTCTGCATAACTTCATCATGGTCTTGATTTGTCGAAAATTTCTTTCTTTTTGCATGAGATGAAGGTGTCGCAGAAGGTGAAGGTTCAGAAATAGATGGTTCATTAGGATCAGATGGTTCAGTTTGATCAACATTTAAGGGAGGCAGATATTTAATTTTCATTCTTTTAAAAATTGTTTGATCAAAGAACTTTTTTTGCTCAATGTACTTTTCATTTGTTAAAGGAACTTTAAAATGTCTAAAAATACGGGTTTTAAAACAAATCCAAGGGGTGTCGTGTCCCTTCACTTAAATTTTTTAAAAAAAAAAATTTAGTCGACTAAAACTTTATCGGTCGACTAAAAAAGTGTGACTTATTCTAAAAATATCATCAGTCGACTAGAACTATATCGGTCGACTAATATGATGCGATACATTCCAAAATATAAAACATCAGTCGACTAGAATTTTATCGGTCGACTAATATAGTGCGATTTTGAGATTTTGTTCAAAAATCAGCATTTTTATAAATCCAAAAACGAGCAAATACCTAGTTCTCTCCTAATTCTCATAAAATCTTCATTTTTAAGAGGTTTAGTGAAGATATCGGCATGTTGTTCTTTAGTGGAAATAAAATTTAACGAAATATCTCCTTTTAACACATGATCTCTTAAAAAATGATGTCTAACTTCAATATGCTTAGTTCTTGAGTGCTGAATAGGATTTTTCGAAAGATTTATAGCACTAGTGTTATCACAATAAATAGTTGTTGTGGAGTAGTTTAAACCAAAATCTTTTAAGGTCTGTTTCATCCAAAGTACTTGTGAACATGCTAAACTAGCCGCTATATATTCAGCTTCAGTTGTTGAGAGTGATACTGAATTTTGCTTTTTACTAAACCAAGAGACTAAGGAATTTCCCAAGAAATGACAAGTTCCACTAGTACTCTTGCGATCAGATTTACTTCCTGCAAAATTTGCATCACTATATGAAACTAAATCAAAGGAAGATGATTTTGGGTAAAACAAACCGAAATCTGAAGTATCTTTCAAATAACGAAGAATTTGTTTTACTGCAGTTAAATGAGATTCCTTTGGATAAGCTTGAAATCTTGCACACATACAAACACTAAACATAATATCAGGTCGACTAGCAGTTAAGTATAATAGAGATCCGATCATACCTCTGTAGAGCTTAGTATCTACACTTTTACCATTTTCATCTTTATCAAGAGAAGTAGTTGTACTCATAGGATTCCTTCTTGATTTCGATGAGTCCATCCCAAATCTCTTGAGAAGTTCTTTTGTATACTTACCCTGATTGATGAAGATTCCTTCTTCAGTTTGCTTTATTTGAAGTCCAAGGAAGTAATTTAATTCGCCCATCAACCTCATTTCAAACTCTTCCTGCATAGCCTTAGCAAATTCTTTACAAAGAGAATCATTAGTAGAACCAAATATTATGTCATCAACATAAATTTGCACAATAAGAATATCTGAATTAAAATGTTTAATAAATAAAGTGGAGTCTACCCGACCAATGGAAAAACCAAATTGTTCTAGAAAATTTTGTAGTCTTTCATACCACGCTCTTGGTGCTTGTTTGAGTCCATACAGAGCTCTTTTCAATTTGTAGACCTTTTCTGGATATTTCTTATTTTCAAAGCCTGGAGGTTGCTCTACATAAACTTCTTCATTGATGTGTCCATTTAAGAATGCACTCTTAACATCAATTTGATATAACTTGAAGTTCATGTAACTAGCAAAAGCAAGCATCATACGAATTGACTCTAATCGAGCCACTGGTGCATAGGTTTCATCAAAATCTATGCCTTCTTCTTGATTATAGCCTTGTGCCACTAGCCTTGCTTTGTTACGAATGACTTCACCATTTTCATCCAGCTTATTTCGGAAGACCCATCTTGCTCCAATTACTGGATGCTCCTTTGGTCTATCAATTAGATCCCAAACATCATTCCTAGTAAATTGGTTAAGTTCTTCAGACATGGCTAAAAGCCAAAATTCATCATCACATGCCTCATTGATATTCTTTGGTTCTAATTTAGATATGAAAGCAACATTTGCAATATATTTTTCTAACTGCCTTCTAGTTTGGACACCACTCTTTATTTCACCAATAACTTGTTCATGTGGATGATTAGGAACTTCTTTCCAAACCGGTTGAAGAGGAATATTTTCTTGAGAAGTACTCTCTATCAAGGGTTCTTCTTGAAGTATTGTTTCTTCTTCTTCGCTTAGAGGAATAACCTGCTCACAATTCTCATCAAATGCAACATGTAAAGATTCTTCAATACAAGATGTTCTTTTATTGAAAATACGATATGCTTTACTTCTAGAAGAATATCCAAGAAATATTGATTCATCTGATTTTGAATCAAACTTATCAAGATTATCTTTGGTATTTAACAAAAAACATTTACTACCAAAAATTTTGAAATATGAGATCTTTGGTATACGATCATAATACAATTCAAAACATGTTTTATGTAAAATTGGTCGAATAAGAACACGATTTAAGACATAACATGCTGTATTAATTGCTTCAGCCCAAAAATATTTTGGTAAATTTTTATCTTGAAGCATGGTTCTAGCACATTCTTACAAGGTTCTATTCTTTCTTTCAACAACTCCATTTTGTGGAGCCGCTCTAGGAAAAGCAAAGTTGTGAGATATACCATGTAAATCACAAAACTTTAGAAAAGATTCATTTTCAAATTCACCACCATGATCACTACGAATTTTAATAATAGATGTAGATTTTTCATTTGTAATTCTTCTACAAAGTTTAGAAAATTCTGAAAAAGCATCATTTTTGCTTTTTAGAAAAATCACCCATGTAAACCGAGAACAATCATCTACTATAACAAAAGCATACTTGCTACCATTCAAACTTTGAATTCTAGATGGTCCAAATAGATCTAAATGTAAAAGTTCAAGAGGACGTTTTGTTGAAACTATATCTTTAGTTTTAAAAGAACTCTTGATTTGTTTACCCCTTTGACTAGCATCACATAAGTGATCCTTTTTATATGGTATTCTAGGTAGGCCTCTTACAAGATCATTCTCGGATAATTTTGAAATAATTTTAAAATTAACATGTCCAAGTCTCTTGTGCCATAACCATTGAATTTCATTTGAAACAATAAGATATTTTTCATTAAAAGAGGGTAATTCATCTAGATATAGTTCATACACATTGTTTCTTCTTTTACCTTTAAAAATGATCTTTTTAGATTGAAAATCAGAAATTAAGCATAAATCATTTTCAAAAGAAACATGAAAACCTTTATCACATAATTGACTAATAGATATTAAATTGTGCATTAAACCATCTACTAAAAGAACATTTTCTATCAAGGGAAATTTTGGATTACCAATATTACCAATACCTATCACTTTTCCCTTGTTATTGTCACCAAAGGTGACGGTTCCTCCATCCTTATTTTGGAGGGTGGAAAATAACTCCGGCCTTCCAGTCATATGTTTGGAACAGCCGCTGTCCAATATCCATTTGCTCCTTATGTTGTGTACCTATAACAAAATCAGAAAACAGAGCATTTGACTCCTTTCTATTTTCGGGTCCATGAGAGTTAGTCTTAGGAACCCATATCCATTTGGATTTTGGTTTCCTTTGATAATAAATATTCTTTCTATAAAAGGATTTAGAATAAACATGTCTAGAATAATCATTTCTAGATGCATTTCTATTAGAACTAGAAAGTTTAGTTTTATGAACAAAAGGTTGAGAATAATGTCTTTGATTTTTCACCACATAGTTTGGTCTATTTTGAGTATCAAAGAAGCTATATCCCAATCTGGTTTTATTAACCGAGCATCTTTGAGAACCAAGAAGTTTTTCTAGATTCTCTTGACCATTCGTGAATTTGGTCACTATTGAAAGAAGATCATTTGACTTTTCTTTAAGACTAAATATTTCATTTTGTAAGAGATTGGTTCTAACTCCAATTTCTTTTATCTCAAGTTCTTGGCAAGAATTTTCCTTCTTGAGATCTTCTATTTCTTGAAGTAACACTTTATTTTGAGAGTCAAGAGTTAAATTTTCAGTTTTTAACTCTTTATTTTTAGAACTAAGACTCTTAAATTTAGCATATAAATCATTAAATGCTTCAAATAACTCATCATAGTCAAATTGACTTACCGAATCTTCTTGTGCTACAAAACACATGTTGGCGACTTCTTCATTTGATTCTTCATCGGAAGAGGAGTCACTATCATCCCAACATGCTTGAAATGCCTTTTTCTTCTTGAATTGGTCCTTGGGCTTGAATTTGAGAAGAGGACAATCTTTCTTGATATGTCCTGCCTTTTTGCAGTTAAAGCACTTTACTTCATTGGGAATGGAAGAATCTGCTTTCTTTGCCTTTCTTTGAAATCTTCCCTTTTTGATGAATCTTCTGAATTGCCTTGTGATGAGGGCAATATCTTTATCTTCATCTTCTTCAGAATCTTCTGAGTCAGAAGTAGCCTTAAAAGCAAGATATTTCTTTTTAGGCTCTTCTTCTTGTCTGTCTTGAAGTTGGACCTCATATGCCATTAGGTTACCAACTAAGTCTTCAAGAGTGAGAGTATTGAGATCATTTGTTTCTTCAATAGCAGTGGTTTTTCTCTCCCATTCAGGAGTTAAACACCTTAGAATTTTTCTGACTAAATCCACTTGTGAATATTCTTTTCCAAGGGATTTCAAAGTGTTAGTTATATCGGTCATTCTAGTTACCATGTCCGATATAGATTCATTTTGCTTCATTTTGAACAATTCAAATTTATGAACTAAAGAAGCAATTTTAGATTCCTTTACCTTTGACGTACCTTCGTGTGTTACGAGAAGAGTATGCCAGATTTCATTAGCTGTAAAGCATTGAGAGATGCGATTGAACTCTACCTTGTCAACGCCACAATATAAGGCATTCATTGCCTTGGCATTAAGTGAAGCAGTCTTCTTTTCATCATCGGTCCATCGGCTGAAATCAGTTGATGGAGTTTGGTACTTTTCTGAAACAACTCTCCAGATATTGAGATCCATGGATTGCAGGAATATTGTCATTCTTACTTTCCAGTATCCATAGTTTGTTCCATCGAAGAGAAGAGGACGAACAAAGGAGCTTCCTTCTTTGTGCTGAGATGTTGTAGTTGTCATGTTAGATGATGGTCAAATCAAAGTAATAGCAAATCTGTGCTCTGATACCAAATGAAAGTGCACTAGGATTGAGGCAACGAGCACTAGAGGGGGGGTGAATAGTGCTTTTAAAACTTTCTGCGGAATATTGAATGATTTTGCAAATCTCAAAGCAAACACACAAAGAACACAAGATTTTATTCTGGTTCGGTCAAACCCGACCTACATCCAGTCCCCAAGCAAAACTCGCTTGAGATTTTCCACAATCAACCTTGTAAACTACAAGATCACACAGACCATAACCGGTCCCACTTTCAATAACAATTCTACTGAAAGCAAACAACTCCTTTACACCAAGGAGTTCTTTTTACACAAAAGAAATAACAACTTACAATACAACCTATGAGCCTTCCTTTTGAATGCAAATGAGATGCAATTGTCTTTTGAGGTTGTTGAAACACTCTACTCACGAATTCACTATCTCTCAAAGTGATTTGAGTGAAAAACTGAAGTAAAAATATCACGTGAGTGAGAAAACAAATACTTGAATGAATAGAAGTGAAAAGCAAGAAGTAATTCAATATAATTCTATTGAATTTTTATGTTTTTGAGTGTAGAATGCACTCATATTTATAGTTAAAATATTCCATACGTTGAGAGTATGAAAGGGTGTCAAAACTGTCCATTTTGAACGATCAAAATGTTTGAAAAATGAAAAGACACGCCTTTTTGAAGTTTTAGGAAAACGGCAAAATTAGTCGACTGAAACATCAGTTAGTCGACTAATAGTTAGTTATTAGTAGACTGACAGTTATCGTCGGTCGACTGATCTGTTAATCGAGTCGTTTGAAAATCTGAACTTTTGAAACTTAGTCGACTTAAGAAAAGTTAGTCGACTGATAATATCATCAGTAGACTGAAAAACCTTTTAGTCGACTGCTGCTAAAAACTTCTGAAAAACAAACATTCTGTTCGGTCGACTGATAAAAAGCATTAGTCGACTGCTGCTAAATTTTCAGAAAACACATGTTCTGTTCAGTCGACTGATAAAACCATTAGTCGACTGCTGCTAATTTTCCAGAAAACAGACATTCTGTCCAGTCGACTGATAAAACCTTTGGTCGACTAATTTGACAAAAATGATTTTTTGAAAAATATGGCGCGAAAGGATTAGTCGACTGATAAGTCTATTGGTCGACTAATAAACATGAAAATTTAAGAAAAGAGTTTTCTAAAAAGATTTTCAAAAGAGTTTCTTTTTGAAAAGTTTTTCTAAAGACTTTTAAGGTGAAATGCAACCTAAATATGCACTCTAAGTAAGGCTTTTACAAGAATCTAAGACTTTTAATGAATTAAACATTTGCACACTAGTCTTTAAGGATTCTTCACTGAATTCTTCAATTTCTTCATAGTCTTAGCTGAAATGCAGTTGATTCCACTTGCTCATCATCAAAACCTTGTACTTGAAGTATCATGTATGGCTTCATTGCCGTAACACATATTACTTGAGTGGAGACGATTGATGAATCATAACGACAATCGAAACTATCACACCAATTGTGTTGAAAACAATGTTGTTTTGATAAGAGTCATTTGATGAGGCTCTAAGTTAGTGTTTCCTTATGTTTTTCAACTCCATTGGAGATGTTTGTGACCCTATCATTGATTAGGGTATTTTTGGAAGTGATCTTTTGGACAGAAGGCTAAAGCCTTGTCTATGCCAGTTGGATCTTGAAATTTACCGTTGGAGGAAATTGTAGATCCCTAGTTGTTCTTGGTGATGAGAACATACATAAAGTTATGCGCTTAGCAAACTGCTTATGAGTTGCCGATAATGGCAGTCGACTCCTGAGAGGGTCGTAGACGGGGACAACATAATGTCGATTCTCATGGTGGCATTGTTTTAAGAAAGCGTTGTGGGAGTTTTGTTCCAAGCCACAGTCTGAGGGGCTCGTGGTGTGATGAGATTGGCTAGGGTGGTGATTTTTGGAGATGCCAGTGAAGTCGTTAGAGTGGTGATTCTCTAACAATGCCATTAGGATGGTGATTCCCTAATGATGTCATTAGAGTGGTGATTCTCTAATGAAGGTTGTTAGAGTGGTGACTCTCCAGCAATACCGTTAGAGTGGTGATTCTCTGATGATGCCGTTAGGGTGGTGATTCCCTAACGATGCCATTAGAATGGTGATTCTCTAATGAAGGTTGTTGGAGTGGAGATTTTTCAGCAATGTTGTTAGAGTGGTGATTCTCTGACGATGTCATTAGAGTGGTGATTCTGTAATGAAATGGTTGAAGTGGTGACTCTTCTACGATACCGTTAAGGTGGTGATTCTCTGACGATGCCATTAGGGTGGTGATGCTCTAATGATGCTGCTGGGGTGGTGATTCCTTAGCAATGTCGTTAGAGTGGTGATTCTCTGACGATGCCATTAGGGTGGTGATTATCTAATGATGTTATTGAAGTGGTGATTCTTCAACAATGCCGTTAGGGTGGTGATTCTCTAACGATGTCATTTGGGGTGGTGATGCCCTAATGAAGTGGTCGGAGTGGTGATTCTTCAGCAATGTCATTAGGATGGTGGTTTCCTAAAGATGTCTTTCGAGTGGTGGCTCGTTATTTATGAGATCGGAGTGGTGATTCTTCGGATAGTGCGTTAGAGTGGCAATTCTCTAACGATGGTTGTCTAGAATGGTGATTTCCTGACGATAGCGGCCTTATGTGGTGTCACTTAAGGTCATTCGAAGAACATGTATATAGATTGGGATATTGCATAATTAAATTGTGATGTGGCACTGCCTGAATTATGCATAGTACACTCGAGACTTTTGAAAGATTGCTACGATTATTATTCAGCGAGCATGGTTGTGAAACCTATTGATTAATTATTATTATATATTTCTGTCCTGATAGATGGGATGGGAAGCCAGGTGTAGCGATATCATGGACACTGTGAACAACCTTGCTAAGGTTGTGCAACAACAAGTGGTTTGTAAACACCCCAAATTTTTACTCACCTCCCCCAACATTTCCACCAAGCATCATCATCCAGCCTCTGAAATCGCTGGAGGGCAAAATGGTCATTTTCTGAGCCCGGACCTTGCAAAAGTCCAAATTTCATCTGAAACTCTCAAAATTTCTCTAATTTTAACTCAGATGTTCAAAAATTTATTCCTGACAGGAGACAGACAGCTCCAAGTCTTGGTTCAAGATTGCATTTCATAAGGCATGACATTGCATATCATTCCATGAGCATTTCAAATCACTGCACTGCACAGCATGTCATTTCAAGGTCCAGAACTCTTGATTTCAAAATTTTCAATCCAGATTAGAATTTTAACCCTTTTCAAAATTGATTTCAAAACCCTGGGTCTTCAAAATTATCAATTCTTCACATTTTACCCCCAGGTCTCTGAATTTCAAAATATTTTCTCAGGAAAACGATCTGGATAGTTTTCAATATGGATTTCAGCCACTTCACCTCAGATCTTGCCTTTTTGACAATTTCAAATATCTTCCTTTTACAAAATTGCCCTACAGGGGCCAACTCTTTTCAAAATTCCTGTTTTACCAATTAGTCCAGATTTTATGAAAATTCCAAAAAGAAGTTGTTGTTTTATCCTTATTTCAGTAAAGAAGCAATGTGGGACCCACACTGAGGTGGTGTCACACAGGCTTTTCTTTTGAAAATTTGAATATTGAAAAACCCAAAAATATAGGAGCCTTGTCCCCTGGATTGGTGTCACTTGTCCTTTCTCTCTCCTCTCATCTACATGCCAAGTGTCAGTGTGGGGCTACCCTAAGAAGCCGCCACATGTCATCCCATTTATCTACCATGTGTCACCCTATCCATCCTGCGCCATGTGTCATTCCAAGATTACCAGGAGATGCCAAGTGTCATAGGTTGTCCTGTCTAGAAAAAGTGGAGCTTGTCTCCTCTGAGATGGCGCCACTTGAAGTATGTCTCCTGCAGGGAACACGTGTCAACCTCTCCCTCCTTCTAGAAAAGTAGCATGACACATGTCTCTCCCTACCTTTCTCAGAAAAGTAGGAGACACGTGTCACTCCTAGCTTCCTCCAAAAAAGGTAGGCTTGTCCCCTCTGAGGTGGCGCCACTTGGAGTGTGTCTCCTGCAGAGGACACATGTCAGTCTCTACTCTTCTCAGAAAAAGTAGATGCCACGTGTCATTTCCTGCTCTCTTCAGAAAAGCTAGAATTCAAATATTCAAATCTCCTTATAGGTGGCGCAGATCCTAAACTTCACCTTTTCCATGTTGTCTGAGATGGCGCCACATGGCTTGGCCCTCCTTCTCTCCCCTCTGCCATGTGTCATTCTCTGCTTCTTTCAGAAAAAGCAGGTGACACATGTCTCCTTCTACCTCCATTAGAAAAAGTAGAGGACACATGTCTTCTCCCCACTTCTCTCAGAAAAGTAGGAGACACATGTCACTCCTGGCTTTCTTCAGAAAAAGCAAACCATTCAAAATTTCAAACAAGGCCTAGGTGGCGCAAATTCTGAGCTCTGATTTTCCAGATGGCCTAGGAGGGCGCCACATGTCCCTTGCCTATCCCTCCTGCCACATGGCATTGTGGGAGCCACCCTGAGGTGGCGCCACATGTTCACCCCCCATTACTCCAGGGCCAACCTCCATTTAAAATTCAAATCCCCCATGAGGTGGCGCCATCTGAAGAACCTCCTCCAACAGGCTGACACTTGTCAGGTATGGAACCATCCTGGACTGCCACGTGTCCAGATCTCCTTTCATCAGAAAAAGTAGAATTCAAACTCCTCTGAGGTGGCGCCTTCTGAGCCCACTGCTCTGTTCTTCTGACATGTGTCAAACACCTTCTGAGGTGGCACCATTCCAGAGCTCCCACTTGGCTTCATTTTTATTTTTATTTTATTTTTAGTAAAAGCATCCCACCATGAGGTGGCGCCACCTGAGGACTCCCTACAAAAGGTGATTTTGAAATTCAAACTCCAAGAGAGCACCCTCTGAGGTGGCGCCATCTGAGAGCTTCCTGCATAGAAAATCAAGCAAACCAAATTTTGAAAAATTTCAAATCCTGCTGAGGTGTCTCACCCACAAAAATCTTATTTTTTATTTTCTCAAAATTCAAAATAGCACCCCTGAGATGGCGCCACATGGAGGGCTCAGATTGAGCCTGTTTGAAATTCAAATTTTTTCAGAAAATCTATAAAAACAAGGCTCCACGCCCAACATACGGAGACCATTTTTTTGTGAACTTGAAAATCCGACCTAGCCTTCCTGAAAATCCGATTTTTTTGCACTTTGGAAGTCACGCCCCTTTGGCTCGGTGAAGAAGGCATAGTGGGTCGATTTTGGTGAACCATCTGAAGCCCGGAGCGAAGGACGAACAAAGATCGTGATAGCCGCCCCTTTCAAGAGCTTTTACGCTGCGTAACGAAGCAAGGTGCACCTCTTTTTCTCTTGATTTAATTTCATAATTCGATTCGGGAGTCGTTTGAAGAAAGAGCTCATCTGAGAGATGGATTGAGCTATTCTCATAAAACGACGTACATAAAAATATTCAATTATGCTTCTTTGATAATTTTTAACATTCATGCATTTAGCTAGGTTTAATTTTCATTTTATTTCATTCATTTAGCATATTTCACGAATTAATTAGGATTAATTTAGCATTTATTTTAATTCTGCTCATTTTCAGTAGATCTCTGTTTTTGTCAGTCAGTCCACATGTCATTTCATGCATTTATGTTTTATTAAAAATCTCAAAAAAATCATGGAATGAGCCCTTAGGTGTCCCTAAAATTGTGCCAAAAATTCGCAGGCATTTGAATTTGTTTACTATGGTAAACATTCAAAATGGCAAGTCGGATTGTGTTACCCGAGATGCGTTTTGAAAATCATTTTCCGATTTGTAAAATCGAGATATCCCACATGGGAGATCCGATTTTCGATCTGAAAGATGTTCTGAACTTGGACGAATGTATAGTTTTTAACCTGATTTTCTCACTTTTTTTCTGATTTTTTTTTATGTCTGAAAAAAATCCGAAAGTTCGGGACACGTGTCAGAGCCTGATTTGGGCCTCTGAGATCTTGGATCGACTTACGGCTATGATTTCTCTTTGTGTGTTGCTCCAAATCCAGAACTGTAAAAAGTGAAAGTTATGTCCAAGGTGTCCTTGGTTTGCATCTGAAAGCCTGTGATTTTTAGAATAGTGTTGATACCTGCTTCGAATTTTTCTTGTCAGTCTTTTGTTTGGTCATATTGGTCTGTTCTGTCAATTTAGGAACACAAAGTTATATTTTTATCCATGTTTATGTTGATCAAATGTCAAAGTCATGAACATGAAAGTTGTTTATGTAGGTGTCGTGAATAGCTTTGATTAATTTCATAAATTTCCATGGCTGTTTTATATTTTTTTAGTATTTTACATTAGATTAAGGTGATTTTTACCTCTACCAGGATTAAATCTCTGTTATTGAACTCACCATGGCTCACATCCCGAAGCTGTAAAAACCAAAAATGTTCCATTTCGGGTCTTTTAACAGTCTTCAAAATATCAGAAGTTTTCATGGTGTAAATCTTGCATTATCATATTAAGCATTGCATTTGGTTTGAATCCATAGGCAAAATCCACCATTTTAGGACTTTCTTTAAAGTTTAGCATTTAAATCATATCATTTCGTGATTTTTAGCATTCTAGGCTGTTTATCAGAGTAAGTAGATGCTTTATACTGAATTTGGTGAAATTTGGAATCCATTTGGGGTTCGGATTAGCCATAATACCAAAATAGGGTCCCGCAGGACCCGAATCCAAGTGAAAAACAAGCGAAATTCGTTATTTTGGATAAATTGCAAAATGTCAAATTCTGATTTTACAGTCCTAATGTGTTTAGCAGCATGTCATCATGTCTCTTACTGCATTTCATCATCATTTGATTCAATTTGAATTTCGAAATCTCAATTTTACCAAGTTTTCCTTCAAAAAACCCTGATTTTAAAGGTGTAACTTTAATTTTAGGGGTATTTTGGTCATTTTGACCCCAATTCCGAATTTCAAACTGTTTTCCACTGAATTCCCTGCATTTACATCATTTCAAATATCAAGGAAGCATGAGAATAGGGTTTATATCCAATTAAGTCCAATAATTTCATAATATTATTGGAAAATCTTGGAAAAACCCACATATTCGAGCTAACTCTATTTCAAGTTTGGCAGGGACATTCAAAAGAAGAAGCTGAAGTCTGCAAATTCCATTTATTTCATTTACTTAGTGATGTAATAATGTAAATTTTGGAATAAGATTTCAATTTTCTGCTTAGACAAGGATGCATATCATATAGTTTAAATTTATGCAATATCCTGCTTATATGATTCATGCATTGTTATTTCAAAAGCACTATGGATGTTCACGAATGGCACGTGCACCAACTCTTAGGGAGTTGATGAACTCGGTGGAATCCATATTTACGGCCCTAGTCGGAGTATGGATGAGACCCAGATCCATCATCTTTCTACTAGTCACATTGAGCCTACACTCTTAGGCTATCTTAAAAATGCACATCATATTTCTAAATTTTTCAAAATCTTATGCATCAAATCAATTAAACTCTGAACATATTCATGGCCACAGTCAGGATATGTGAAGGATTTATTTTGACTTAATGCACATTTTCCAACAAATTTCTCAGAAAATCTTTTCAAAGTGCATTCATTCACTCATATCATTTGCATCATGAAATCATTGGTTTTCCCATGATTTTCTTAAGAAAACTTCATTCTCAAGAAATCGATTTCTCAAGAAACTCTAAGGATTTTCCAAAATCGGTTTTCCCAAGTCAAGTTTTTCCACAGTTTTCCTTGGAAAATGTTATTTTCTTAAGAGCTTCAAAAGAGTATTCCAATCTTTCTCCAAGATCAAAATCGATTTCCAAGTATTTCAAGGGTAAAATTCCCAGGATTTCAATTCCCCAAGTTTTGAATTTCCTTCTCCAATGAGTTTTCCTATAAATTTTCCATCATTTTCCTAAGAAAACTCTCAAAGTCCTAGTTTTCCTAAGAAGTGTTTCCCTTTTCAAAGGTTCACCTTTTCTCAAGAATCACTTCCATTTTCCCAGGATTTTCAACCATTCATGATTTTCCCACAACTTCATGAACTTTCCCGTGATTTCAAAAACCCTTTTTCACATGAGTTTTCCTGAGAAATTGACTTTCAGCTTTTTCCTGAGAAATTCTTTTCAACTTCAAATATTTTCCAAGCATACATCATGTTTTCCCAAGCTGCACCTTCCAAAATCTTATAGCACATGCGTGAATTCTCTGTGCATTTAGGATAGAACATAACTTTGATAATTTCGCTAAGTCAAGCACAATTTCGGTCCTTGGTTCGATTACCCCTGTTAAAGGCGGCAGGAACGGTCGAACCTCGTACCGACAGGTCGAGCCCCATCCCATGGATTTTCCCACAATTTTCAAAACGGAGGCGAGTATTTCAAAACATTTCCAAAATCCGATCAAGTTTGAAGCGCAAAAGTGATTCTCCCTCTTTCTCTTCCGCAAGGAAGGGAAGACGGGGGGAAAATTTCGCGATGATAACAGGTTTGGCGACCGTGATGGGACCTGTCCTTGTCTGACCTAAATTATGCTTGACTTAGTTTAATTATGTTCACAAAATGTCAGCTCTTTTACTTTCAATATCATGTGAGCCTAGGAGCCTAGATTCTGACCTAGCTGACATTGATTGCATATAGACTAGGCATGGTTTGGTAGGACCAGATTGAGAAGATAATTTCATGCTCACATAGACTTAGGTCTAAATACAACTCTCCTCAATTTAAGATCTGAATGCAAACAATGTATGCTTCTTCAAAGTTTTCAAAGTCTATCTCTCTAGGACTTAGAGCCATCTATTTCTTGCATGTGATCATTTTTTCAAAACCTCAATTACCTATTATTACCCGGTCTTCACGTTGCTGGGCTCTCTTCCAAAACCCTAGTTCGGGACAGAGCCTCACAACTGGGCCAACTATTTGGGTTAACACCCCCCTACCACGTACCGCGGGCCACAGTCCGAAGTATATCGGTAGGCGCTCAAGGATGTTGAAAAACCTTACCTTAGAACCGGAGTTGAAACTCTATGCCACGTACCTCGAATTTCGATTCGGGTATATCGGCATAACTAGATTGGACAAAGATGATCTGAACCTAGAGTTAGGATTAAGGTCCTACAGCTGTTTTCAAATTGATGCATCTAGAGTCAGCCTTTTAGGGAATGATGAATGTGCATAAATGTTTGTGCATGATGTGATTGTATGTATGATTTTCTCCATTCTTTATATTTGCCAAGATTTTTTTAACTCATTAGGTCTTTTTCAAAATATCCTTATTTTCCACAAGATCTTTTTCTCAAACCCTGGATGATTTTTTTCAAATATCCCATTTCTTCCAAAACTCCAGGCGATTTTACATTCTACCTTTCTACTGGATCTCGAATTTCTAGCTGCATTTTTATCCTGCCTGCAAAATTTTTCAAAATTTCTCACATTTTCCTAAGTCTCATTCTGAGTCTTTCTCTGTTTCCAGTTCGATGGCATCCAGTCAAGTCGATCCTATCTTTCCTGAAGGTCACATCTCCTTCGAGGTGCGACAAGGTCGTCCCGAACATCGAGCCCTTAGCACCGAAACTTTCATTCCCCGGTGGTATTATTCCTGGCTAAAGAGCTTTTCCCGAATGTTCCCGGACCATTTGAGCGAGTGCGGATTAGAACTGACATCAGCAGTCGGAAAGCAGACCATCAATGGCAACCTAATCCATGCAATGGCGGAGCGATGGAATCCTCGGACGTGTACCTTCTGGTTCCCATGGGGAGAGATGACCATTTTAATGGATGAATTTTCAGAAATCATGGGGTTACCAGAACCAGCCGGTCAACCAGGAGACCCATTAGAGCATCAATTCCTTATCAATGTCAAGGGTTTGGACCCCCAAGACTCCTTAGCTCGTATGACAGGCCGCCGATCTTGGCCTCTGATCCAGTTGGAAGGAAATGAATATGTTGACCTACTTGAGTTGTACCGCCAGTACGGGACCTTCGTCGAAGTCAGCTCACTATCAAGAACAGCCAAAGAAAGGATTCAGAATGCAATGGTTTTGTGCACTGTAGGATTATCCCTCTTCCCAGATGGACAAAACTACATGGACATCAGGATAATCCAACTTAAAAGAAGATGGGGAAGTCGGCAAACCAATCGCCTCTCCATAGCCATGGCAGCGCTCGCCTTCCTATATCATGGTTTGACTCGATTCTCACTTGGAGAATCCATCTTAGTTGAAGGTTGCATCTACGCACTTCAATCCTGGTTTTTCCAACACGTTCCAACCCGAGCAAGCTCTTTCAGATACAATGGTCAAGAACTCCTTCCAGTGGCGCAGTAACGATCCATGATCAATAGCATTCAGGAAGATGACATTGTCTGGGACTATTTTGATCGGCAAATATCTTCTCCCAGATATACCTACGCTTATGGCAAGCGGTTCAAGTTGCTGGGACCATTCTTCTGCACTTACTACCAACCGGAGCGATGTGTTCGGCAATTCTCCCAGAGGCAGCAGTACGTCGAAGCCCGACTGTTATCAGGAGTTATGGCAGAGTTTGATCTCACTTCCGCACAATGGTCCGGAGCATATCATTCTGCCCGCTACAGCTGGGATTCTTTTGTTTCTCTTAAAATCTTTCCTGGTCCTAGAGTGTCTGCCGACTATCGTGAATGGTGGCAAATCGTCTGTCCTCTACCTCTTTGTCAAGATCAATAAAATCTTATTCTTCTCATTTTAATAAAATTCTCTTTCTTTCTATTGTGGTTTGACGACCTCGTCTAGGTAACAAGGCATATTTTCGTTGTTTATTTCTTTTGCAAAAAGAATAACAACGCAATTGTCGTGATTCCCGCGACGACTCAGTAATGGGATATCTTTTCCGAATTGTCTACCATATTTTCAGCAAATATTTCTTCCAAAAGCTAATTCCTTCATAATCTAATCAGGTCTTTGCCCTGCAGAGAGCATCCATATCATTTGATGGTTGAGACAAGATCAGGCAAAAGAACCACGGCATCCCAGTACTCGTCAGCCTCGGAAGAAGAAATGGGTTCCCCTCGATCTGAGAAGAGTCAAGAGCAGCAGCAAGAAGATGACGGCATAGACCCTCAAATGTATGCCATGTTCAGAAAAATGATGAATAAGATGATGAATGAACAGCCCGGGACCAGCTCAGAAAGGGATCCATTTAGAGAAAAGTTCCATGGTCGCAGGAGTAAGAAGGCTCCCAAGAAGTGGATCCAGCCAAAGGAAATCTCAGATGAATCAGACTCCATTGAAGATACAGATGAAGAATATGAGGTGCCTCCGGCATTTCAGAAGCGTGGCCAAAGTAAAAGCCGCAGATTAAAGAGCAGAGATAAAGAAGAGCCTTTGCAAGCGCAATTTAAAGAAATGGCCAAAGTTGTCAAGGATCTCCAAGCCCGCGACAAGGGCAAGAAAGTCTTCACGAGTGAGGACTTTTATGACGGCTTAGAAGGGGATGATGATCTGGAAAATCTTCCCCGTAAATTTATCAAATTCGACGGCTCTGGCGACCCAAAAGCTCATCTCGCCACTTTCTTTGTTGAATGCTCTCGGTTCAAAAGGGATAACCGAGCATTGTTTCTATGCTTCCCCCGCAGCTTGGAAGGAGTTGCAGCTCAATGGTATGCGGAACATATCAATCCAATCGAACTCAAGGAGTTCAATAAAGTAGTAAACCTATTCATTGAACGCTTCTTGTTCAACACGGAGGCGCTTCCTACACTGAGTCATCTCTGCAATTTAAGACAGAATGAGAATGAAAAAGCACGGGACTTCATTCACAGATGGAGATCAGCCTGTAATAAGATGAGAGATCCTATCTCGGAAAGGCATGCATTGTCCCTAATCCTCAACAATTTTTCGCAGCCCTTAAGAGGATTGATCTCCACAGCACCATCCAGGACCTTCATTGAGTTGACTGAATGAGCCGAATGGCTCAAACTAAGTGTGGAAAATGGAGTCTATGAAGGCTTTACCTTTTCCAAGAACAACTCCCAAGGTGAGCAAAAAAAGAAAGTTCACTTCACTTATTCTGCCAGCAACAGCAACAAAGGCCAAAATCGATACAAAGGGCAGAAGAAAGATTACTGCTACGGCACAAGCAGTTCAAACAACAAGGATCAGAAAGCAAAGCCTGCTCCTAAGTACAGCAAGCCTCCTCAGCAGGATCAAGGGCCAAAACTGCGTGAGAAGACCAAACATGAAGGATGGAGTTACGACAGAAAGTTTACTCCTCTTGACCAACCACTCGAGGATGTGCTCGAGTACATGCTATCAAAAGAGATGGTTAAGTTGCCCAAATTGGCCGACCCCCCTGTGCCCATGGGGAAATGGAAAGACCAGTTCTGCAAGTTCCACAGGACTGTGGGGCACAACACTGAGAACTGCTTTGTTCTCAAAAACATCGTGCAAGATCTCATTGAAAAGAATCTATTGGTAGAAGGAGAAGAAGAAGAGAAAATGGACATTCTCAATCACCCCTTCCCTTCGCACACCACAGCGGTAGTGTCTGCACAGCCATTCCTACCGAACGAGCACATCAAGCCGTGTTCGGCGCAAGATCTCCAAGTTCAGCATCAGGTGTCGGTGTTACGACAGGCAGCTCCAGCTTCTAAGAAGATGAACCTAATCTCAGCATTCGGCAAAATGAAAGTTTCGGAAGCACCTGTAAAGTCAGCCGCCAAGTCAAAAGGAACTACTGACTTCTTCAAGCAAATTATCAAACCCAGGATGGAAAATTCAAGTCAGAAGCCTCTGACCGCTCTATCCAATGTCTCCATCCTTGACTTGGCCAAGAATTCTAGTAAGCACCAGCAAGTACTGGATGATTTACTCAGGAAAATCAAAGTTAAGCCCAGTACCACTCCTGAAGACATGGCACAGATTGTGAACTCTGCCATGACCAATGCGCCAATCACCTTCTCAGATGAGGACCTTCCAAAGCCTCATTCCTTTCATAATAATGCCTTGTACATTGTCGTTCGAGTCAGAGGAATGACAGTTCCCCATGTACTGGTCGATGGAGGCAGTAGCCTCAACATATGTCCTGAAATGACCGCAAAGGCATTAGGGATCAAGGGTGAAGAATATATTCCAGACCCTATCACCATCTATGGGTTTGACAACCATGGTCAGACGGCAAAAGGGAAGATATTCCTGGAGGTGTTCATCAACTATTCGGTGCACTCCGTCCTTTTCCACGTGGTTAATGTGCCACCCACCTACAACTTGCTGCTCGGAAGGACGTGGATTCATAATGCTAATGCAGTGCCTTCCACCCTCCATCAATGTGTAAAATGGTCAAAAGGTGGAATGATAAGCACGGTACTGGGAGAAGACCCAGAAGAAAGGCTCCCGCAGCCCATGATTCCCCGGCCATCATTCAATGCAGATATTCCCAGCATCAGGGAAAGTGAAGAGATCAGTCACGGAGAAAATCGAGAAATACTCCAGGCATCCTCAGAACTATCTCCGCACACAGTAGCCACAACCCGATGGAAAGGTCCTCAATTCTTCAAGGTTGGAGGCCGAATCGACTACAGCACCATTAAGGATCACCCATTATTTCCACAATTCATGAAGTCAAGAAAGGGATTTGAGTTACTCCTGAAGCACGACAATCAACCCTTCAAGGGACTCGGCAAGAACGAAGATGGCCACATCGAGCCAATGATCCAGAAACATCGTCCCCATAGAGCAGGACTAGGGTTTGCCGGCGGAAGCTCGTCAAAGGAGACTGTTTTTGTCAAAGGGGCACAATGAAGACCATTTGTTATTGTCTTTCTATTCTTTTCCAAATAAATGTCTCATTTTATCGATGTCATTGATAAATCAATAAAATTCCAAGTTTCTTTGTCTATCCGGATGCCATCTACTCCCTTTCTGTTTATCTCATCATTTTATAATTCAATGCCATTTTATGCATGGTTCTCTTCAAATGATTGCTTCTCTTACTATAGGCCGATTTGTCTGAACCAGATTTCTTCTCCAAAATTTCAGAATGACTTCTCGGACAATCAAGAAGCTCGTTCTCAATCCCAAGGCCTTTCAGAAGTCAACAGCAATTCATAGAATCAAAGCAAGCACCGGAAATGATAAGATTGCAAAGCAGTCAGATGATTGTGCTGAATACGATCAGTCTCTTCAGGAATTACCAGAGTTCGTCGCTGTTCAGAAGCAAGATGAACCATCTCCTCTAGTACAAGATCCAACTGAAGGTGTCAATATCGGTTCAGAGAAAGATCCCAAAATTCTCCAGATCGGAACCAGTCTGAGTCCGGAAGAAAAGAAAAGGCTTACAGATTTTCTCAAGCGGCATGAAGAAGTGTTCGCATGGACATATGAAGATATGCCGGGCTTAGACCCCAAATTGGTCGAGCACCGACTCGTCTTGAAACCGGATGCTAAACCAGTTAAGCAGAAGCTGAGAAAAATGGATCCCAGAATAGAACAACAAGTCAAAGAAGGACTTGAAGATTTGCTCAAAGCAGGATTTATCCGAGCTATTGACTACCCGGATTGGTTAGCCAATATCGTCGTTGTCCCAAAGAAAAATGGCAAAGTGAGGATTTGCATAGACTTCAGAGACCTCAATAAGGCAACTCCGAAGGATGACTATCCACTTCCAAGCATCGATCTTCTAGTCGATAGCACGGCAGGACATGCCATGTTCTCTTTCATGGACGGATATTCCGGCTACAATCAGATTAAGTTGGCCGCCCGCGACCAATCAAAAACTTCCTTTACTACGCCTTGGGGCACTTTCTGCTATACAGTTATGCCTTTTGGGCTCAAGAATGCTGGAGCAACGTATCAACGGGCAATGGCTGTCATCTTTCACGATCAGATGCGCAAAATTATGGATGCGTATGTTGATGATATTCTCGTGAAATCTAAAGAGGAAGAAGATCACCTCGAAGCACTTGATCAAGTCTTTAAGAGACTCATTCTTTACAAGTTAAGGCTTAACCCGCTAAAATGTGTCTTTGGAGTCAAATCAGGCAAACTGTTGGGTTTTCTGGTCAGCAAAAAGGGAACTGAAGTTGACCCAGCCAAAGCAAAGGCTATCATTGATATGCCACCCCCGAATAATCTCAAAGAACTACGTAGCCTTCAAGGATGTATGCAGTCAATCCGGCGATTCATTTCCAATTTGGCGATGAGATGTGAGTCCTTCAACCACTTACTCAGAAAAGGAGTGAAGTTCGAATGGGGGCCAGAATGCCAGCAATCGTTCGATCGAATCAAGAAGTATCTTCTTAATCCTCCCATCCTGAAGCCGCCAGAATTGGGAAAACCTCTTTTATTATACATCTCAGTTAATCAAGTCACATGCGGTGGATTCTTGGCGCAATACAAAGAAGGCAGCCTGATAGAACACACCATTTATTACGTGAGTAAGACTTTCATAGATTATGAAAAGAGATACTCTCAAATAGAGAAGACCTGCCTAGCTCTGGAATGGATGTGTCAGAAGCTAAGACACTACCTGTTGGCATCAGAGGTCAAAATCCTGTCTAAACTCAATCCCCTCAAATACATCTTAGAGCAGCCTTTCCTCAACCGACGAGTCGCAAAATGGCAAGTCTTACTGATGCAGTATGACTTAGAATATGTCTCGCAGCAATCAATCAAAGGTCAGGCAATTGCGGATCAATTGGCGGATTTTCCTCTGGCCGAAGAAGTGAAAGCCGAAGATGACTTCCCTGATGAGCAGATTTGCAATATCCAGCAATTTCCAGTCTGGAATTTATTTTTCGACGGTTCTAAGAACATGGCCGAAATAGGCATCGGAATTTTATTAATCACTCCAGAAAAAGAGATGATTCTGTTTTCTCTCAAGTTAGATTTTCAATGTACCCACAATATGGCTAAATATGAAGCCCTGATTCAAGGTCTAAAGATTCTATTAGACTTCAATGTCAAGAGAGTACATGCCTACGGTGACTCATTACTTGTTGTCAATCAAGTTCGAGCCGAATGGCAAGTCAAAGATCAGAAGTTATTTCCCTTTCAGAAAATTGTTTCAGCTCTTGTCAGCAAGTTCGAAGAATTTCAGTTATTCCACATCAAGAGAGATTTTAATCAAGTGGCCGATAGCCTAGCCAGTTTAGGCTCCATTATGGCATTCAAGAATGAAGAATCTTGTCGCTCTTTTGAAATTGGCAGACTTGACCAACCTGCCTTCCTTCCAGCGGAGCAAGTAAACCAGGTTGAGCGAAAGAAGAAGCCTTGGTATTACAACATCAAAACTTTCATAGAAACCAGTGAATTTCCTCCAGAACTCTCAAAGAAAGAGCAGCGAGCAATCCAGCGTATGTCTACTCGATACTTCATTTTGGCCAATGTCCTCTATCGTCGTAGATTCAGTTCAGAATATTCCAGATGTTTAGATGAAGACGAAGCCAAAGAAGTCGTGCGAGAAGCACACGAAGGCATTTGTGGTGGCCACGTCGGCTACCAAACCCTTGTCAAGCAGATCATCAGAGCAGGTTACTATTGGAAGACTATGTAACAAGATTGTTATCATTATGTGAAGAAGCGTGTGCAATGCCAAATACATGCACCTTCTATTCATGCTCCGGCAACTTATTTACAGTCTGTTGTTTCTCCATGGCTGTTCTCTATGTGGGCCTTCGATGTCGTAGGTCCCATCACTCCTTCAGCTTCAAATGGCCACAAATACTTCCTTGCCGCAACAGAATATTTCACCAAGTGGGTAGAAGCCATCACTCTTTGCACAGTTGAAGGCCGACACGTGGTCTCTTTCATTCACAAGAACATCCTTTGTCGTTTCGGCATCCCACATGACATTGTGTCAGACAATGGCAGTCATTTCAAGAACGAAAAGATGAAGACATTCTGCTCAAAATTCAAGATCTATCACCATTTTTCCGCTCCATATTATCCTCAAGGGAATGGTCAGGCAGAGGCCACCAACAAGATTCTAATTCGTATCTTGGAGCAAACTGTGGAAATAGGCCGTGACTGGCATGAGAAGATCCACGATGCACTATGGGCCTACCGGACCACCATTCGAACTCCAACGAATGCTACCCCATCAGAACTAGTCTATGGAACAGAAGTAGTATTGCCGCTACATGTTCAGAAGCCCGCTTTGAAATTTGCTTTACTTCTACAATTACCTCTTGATCAATACCAGCAGCAGCGACTAGTGCAGCTAGACTTACTCGACGAGAGAAGGCTAAAAGCAGCAGAGCATGCTCAATCCTATCGCCAGAGAGTAGCCAGGCAATATGCGAAATCTATCATCGAAAGAAGATTCAAAGTCAATGATTTAGTACTTCGATCCACAGCTTATCTCAAGCATCGTCCCGGCGGCAAATGGTCGCCAAATTGGGAAGGTCCCTATGTTGTCAAAGAAGCATTACCCCGCAACTCATATCGGCTCATCAATGCTGATGGGGTAGAATTGCCAGATCCTATTAACGCGCGACACTTGAAAAAGTTTTATACTTGAAACATTTATCCTTCTCTTGTAATCCTTCCTGTTTCCCTCAAATAATGATCCAACTTTTTTTTCCAGTTACACTGGGGCATTTTAAAATTTTGTTCTGTATGCAGGCAGGATAAACAAATTCCTCATTTCATGCACGTGTGCATTCATAGGCATCAATTCATATTCATTTGCATTCAACTGCATTAACAACAATCCGGTCAGTATTGGGATTTCAATAAACAGTCCCATCACAATTCCTAATGATTCAAAATTGAAAGGTCATCACCAATACTGAACCAAAACCCAGCGCTCGAACTGGTATTATTCCAAAATCCAGTACTCAAACTGGCACATTTTCAAAATCCCAATTTTTCAGAAAACCGAGTTCTGACTCGGGTTTTTTATTCAAATCATTTTCATTTGTTGATCTGGGTTCCGAGTCGTGATCTCATTATCTTATTTGAGCTCTGATTTGAGCTCTTCATTTTCTCTTGTTGATCCGGGTTCCGACTCGAGATCTCTTTAGTTACTCGAGCCTTGACTCGAGCGCTTCATTTTCTTCTGTTGATCCGGGTTCCGACTCGTGATCTCTGAATTTTATTCGAGCTCTGACTCGAACTCATCATTCTCCTTTGATTAATCCAAGTCATTTCAATCATCAAAGTCTGTCAATTGCTCGAATTTGACATTTTGACCTCCAAATTCCAATTTAAATCTTCAAATCAGGCAATTCTCCAATTTCGACCTCTAGGTCACCCAATTTCCAATTCTCAATTTCAATTACCAATTTCCAATTTTCGACCTTTCGGTCAATCAATTGCCAAATTTTCGACCTTCGGGTCAATCAATTTCCAATTTTCGACCTTCGGGTCAATCAATTCTCAATTTCGACCTTCGGGTCACACAATTGCGACCTTTCGGTCAACCAATGCCAAATTTTCGACCTTCGGGTCAATCAATTCTCAAATTCGACCGTCAGGTCATCCAATTTCGACCTTCGGGTCATTCAATTTTCAACAACCAATTTCCAATTTCCAGTTTCGACCTTCGGGTCAATCAATCTCAATATCCAATTTCAATCATTTTCTCTTGCGAAAGACCCTTTTTAGGGAGAGTTCGAGGGAGCTCGTTCTTTTCGCATGCTATCCAATTTGTTCACTTAGCCCCTTTTCAGGGAGAGTTTGAAGGGACTCACGTCTTTGTGAACCGTTTGCAAAATAATTTCCAATTTCACACGAGGAACCCTTTTTAAGGGAGAGGCTCGACGGAGACTCGTTTTTCTTGTGACCCCCCAATTTCATACTAGGTCATTTTTCGTCATGAAAGACCCTCTTTGCAGGGAGAGTGTGATGGACTCGTTCCTTTCATGACCCAATTTTCAGACCTCACTATTATCGTCCCCCTTTCCATAAGAGAAGCCTAATATTAGGGAGCTTTGACGAAAGCTCAATTTCTCTTCGAAAGTTTGTTTTGCAAACACCTCCTCTTCAGGGAAGAGAGGAGTATTTCTCAATTCCCATTCAGGTAAGGGCTAAGCCTGAGTCTCTCTTTTTGGGGAAAAAGAGAGGAGAATTTTCGTCACAGATGCGTTGAGCCGGATTTCAAATACTCACTTTCACTAGGGATTTCAAGAAAATTTTGTCAAATTGTCAATCAAATTATTTGTTGATTTCAGAATCTTTATTGCACTAATCTGTATCTCAATTTACCTTCAGCATCGCTTCCAAAAGAGTGAAGCTTTTGTGAAAAGAGATTCAAACTTCAAATTCTTTCTATTGGCCAACCAAAAGGATGAAGGATAAAGTCCTCGATATGGCCAGAAAAGAAGATTCAATGTTATTGAAAAGTCATAGATGATCGATATTGATCGCAGTCAATGGCGCATCTTTAAAGGCTATTCTTGTAAGGATGAGGCAGTGGAAATATCTTGAGTGCTAGAAAAAAGAGAATTCACCCAAACCCTGTCTCCTCAGAACCACCTAAGCTGCAATTAAATATCCGCAAAAGGGATCTCTCACCTGTCGTCAAGATGAAGGCGAATTAGGCGAGTAGACCCCCGGGGCCAAAGAAGATTCAAAACATCTCCAAGATGACGGAGTTTGTGACGGATCCTTCCAGGGAAGGTCCAAAGCACTGTCAAGATGAAGGCAGATGCGATGAACCCCTCGACAATCCCTAAAAGGTATTTAATTTCAGCTAAAGATCTTCTAGCCAATGAGCCAATATCATCAAAATAACCCATAAACCAATATCATCAAAGGAGGATCGAAACATCTCCAAGTTGAAGGAGTTTGTGACGTACCCTTTTCTCAAAGAGAGAGAAAGAGAGGAAAAAGAAAGAGAGAAAAAGTCAGAACATCTCCAAAATGAAGGAGAATATAGCCAAAACACCAAAGAGCCAAAAGAGTGCAGAAAGATTATCAAGAGAGAAGCTCTCAGGATATCAAACTGTCAGATCTATCAAGAATCCCCTTTAATCTTGTGAAATTTTATTATCAATACTCTTTCATCAATTGCTTTCATAATATCAAATTCTCTTTCCCGCTAATATCAAGGAAATTGATAACTTCCTTGAAGAAGGTCAATTGCGAGCAATTTGGATTTCAAGTCTCGATTCTACAAAGTGAACCTTGTTTGGAGGTAATGCTTTGGGTAGAAAAGAAAGAATATCTTTGCAACCATGTGCAACATTTTCAAATACTTTAAATCAACAACAAAATTCTCAACATTTTGACAATATTTTCTAGCTATCCTGACGTGAAGTGAGAGCTTGATGTCCGTCTTTGATACATCCTGACACCAATTTTAAATCCCTCCTAAGGACTTGATTCCTTCCCTTCTTTGAGAGCATGAACTCTCATATTTGCACACTTCCCTGTGTCCCCACTGTCCCACCATAGACAGTCCCATTTCGGTTCGAGGTCGAACCACCAATCGTTTTCTCGCAAAAGGCAATTTCAAAAGCTGATTTTAGTCTCAGCAATGAGACGCCCAAAACCAATCCCTTTTCAAAGCTTTATGGACCCCATTTTCCTTCCTTTTGCAAAAACCCTATTGGATTTATTGTGCAAAATCCAAAGGTTCCATCATGGTCTCTTCCTTCGAGGATTCCATTCATTTTCCGCCCGATCAGGATAAGGGTACAAACCTGAGCCTCAATCAAAGAGGTATTTCATTTTCCGCCCGATCAGGATAAGGGTACAAACCTGAGCCTCAATCAAAGGGGTATTTCATTTTCCGCCTGATTAGGATAAGGGTACAAACCTGAGCCTCAATCAAAGAGGTATTTCATTTTCCGCCCGATCAAGATAAGGGTACAAACCTGAGCCTCAATCAAAGAGGTATTTCATTTTCCGCCCGATCAGGATAAGGGTATAAACCTGAGCCTCCATCGACGAGGTATTTCATTTTCCGCCCGATCAGGTTAACGGTACAAACCTGAGTCTCATATTATGAGATATTCCATCCCCAATCAGGTTAAGGGCCAACCTGAGCTTAGTTTCATGCGAGATATTTTTGTCCCATCCAGGTTAAGAGCATAAAACCTGAATTACGCTCTCACAGAGTGAGTCTTTTCTCTCCATTCTTCGCTTCATATATACCATCTTCCTCGGGCTAATTTCTTCACACCCAGTCAGATCCTTCTAACTGGGGCATTTTTTTTATGTATAGCCCAAATTTGGTGTGTTTTTCTTTGCCACTAAGCTCGGCCATGAGCCGGCTTAGTAGCGAAGAGGGGCATCTGTAAACACCCCAAATTTTTACTCACCTCCCCCAACATTTCCACCAAGCATCATCATCCAGCCTCTGAAATCGCCGGAGGGCAAAATGGTCATTTTCTGAGCCCGGACCTTGCAAAAGTCCAAATTTTATCTGAAACTCTCAAAATTTCTCTAATTTTAACTCAAATGTTCAAAAATTTATTCCTGACAGGAGACAGACAGCTCCAAGTCTTGATTCAAGATTGCATTTCATAAGACATGACATTGCATATCATTGCATGAGCATTTCAAATCACTGCACTGCACAGCATGTCATTTCGAGGTCTAGAACTCTTGATTTCAAAATTTTCAATCCAGATTAGAATTTTAACCCTTTTCAAAATTAATTTCAAAACCCTGGGTCTTCAAAATTATCAATTCTTCCCATTTTACCCCCAGAACTCTGAATTTCAAAATAGTTTCTCAGGAAAACGATCTGGATAGTTTTCAATATGGATTTCAGCCACTTCACCTCAGATTTTGCTCTTTTGACAATTTCAAATATCTTTCTTTTACAAAATTGCCCTACAGGGGCCAACTCTTTTCAAAATTCCTGTTTTACCAATTAGTCCAGATTTTATGAAAATTCCAAAAAGAAGTTGTTTTATCCTTATTTCAGTAAAGAAGCAATGTGGGACCCACACTGAGGTGGTGTCACATAGGCTTTCCTTTTGAAAAATTTGAATTTTGAAAAACCCAAAAATATAGGAGCCTTGTCCCCTGGATTGGTGCCACTTGTCCTTTCTCTCTCCTCTCATCTACATGCCAAGTGTCAGTGTGGGGCTACCCTAAGAAGCCGCCACATGTCATCCCATTTATCTACCATGTGTCACCCTATCCATCCTGTACCATGTGTCATTCCAAGATTACCAGGAGATGCCAAGTGTCATAGGTTGTCCTGTCTAGAAAAAGTGGAGCTTGTCTCCTCTGAGGTGGCGCCACTTGAAGTATGTCTCCTGCAGGGGACACGTGGCAACCTCTCCCTCCTTCTAGAAAAGTAGCCTGACACATGTCTCTCCCTACCTTTCTCAGAAAAGTAGGAGACACGTGTCACTCTTAGCTTCCTCCAAAAAAGGTAGGCTTGTCCCCTCTGAGGTGGCGCCACTTGGAGTGTGTCTCCTGCAGAGGACACATGTCAGTCTCTGCTCTTCTCAGAAAAAGTAGATGCCACATGTCATTTCCTGCTCTTTTCAGAAAAGCTAGAATTCAAATATTCAAATCTCCTCATAGGTGGCGCAGATCCTAAACTTCACCTTTTCCATGTTGTCTGAGATGGCGCCACATGGCTTGGCCCTCCTTCTCTCCCCTCTGCCACGTGTCATTCTCTGCTTCTTTCAGAAAAAGCAGGTGACACATGTCTCCTTCTACCTCCTTCAGAAAAAGTAGAGGACACATGTCTTCTCCCCACTTCTCTCAGAAAAGTAGGAGACACATGTCACTCCTGGCTTTCTTCAGAAAAAGCAAACCATTCAAAATTTCAAACAAGGCCTAGGTGGCGCAAATCCTAAGCTCTGATTTTCCAGATGGCCTAGGAGGGCGCCACATGTCCCTTGCCTATCCCTCCTGCCACATGGCATTGTGGGAGCCACCCTGAGGTGGCGCCACATGTCCACCCTCCATTACTCCAGGGCCAACCTCCATTTAAAATTCAAATCCCCCATGAGGTGGCGCCATCTGAAGAACCTCCTCCAACAGGCTGACACTTGTCAGGTATGGAACCATCCTGGACTGCCACGTGTCCAGATCTCCTTTCATCAGAAAAAGTAGAATTCAAACTCCTCTGAGGTGGCGCCTTCTGAGCCCACTGCTCTGTTCTTCTGACATGTGTCAAACACCTTCTGAGGTGGCACCATTCCAGAGCTCCCACTTGGCTTCATTTTTATTTTTATTTTATTTTTAGTAAAAGCAGCCCACCATGAGGAGGCGCCACCTGAGGACTCCCTACAAAAGGTGATTTTGAAATTCAAACTCCAAGAGAGCACCCTCTGAGGTGGCGCCATCTGGGAGCTTCCTGCAGAGAAAATCAAGCAAACCAAATTTTGAAAAATTTCAAATCCTGCTGAGGTGTTTCACCCACAAAAATCTTATTTTTTATTTTCTCAAAATTCAAAATAGCACCCCTGAGATGGCGCCACATGGAGGGCTCAGATTGAGCCTGTTTGAAATTCAAATTTTTTCAGAAAATCTATAAAAACAAGGCTCCACGCCCAACATACGGAGACCATTTTTTTGTGAACTTGAAAATCCGACCTAGCCTTCCTGAAAATCCGATTTTTTTGCACTTTGGAAGTCAGGCCCCTTTGGCTCGGTGAAGAAGGCATAGTGGGTCGATTTTGGTGAACCATCCGAAGCTCGAAGCGAAGGACGAACAAAGCTCGTGATAGCCGCCCCTTTCAAGAGCTCCTACGTTGCATAACGAAGCAAGGTGCACCTCTTTTCCTCTTAATTTAATTTCATAATTCGATTCGGGAGTCGTTTGAAGAAAGAGCTCATCCGAGACATGGATTGAGCTATTCTCATAAAACGACATACATAAAAATATTCAATTATGCTTCTTTGATGATTTTTAACATTCATGCATTTAGCTAGGTTTAATTTTTATTTTATTTCATTCATTTAGCATATTTCACGAATTAATTAGGATTAATTTAGCATTTATTTCAATTTTGCTCATTTTCAGTAGATCTCTGTTTTTGTAAGTCAGTCTACACGTCATTTCATGCATTTATTTTTTATTAAAAATCTCAAACAAATCACAGAATGCGCCCTTAGGTGTCTCTAAAATTGTGTCAAAAATTCGGAGGCATTTGAATTTGTTTACTATGGTAAACATTCAAAATGGCAAGTCGGGTTTTGTTACCCGGGATGCGTTTTGAAAATCATTTGCCGACTTGTAAAATCAAGATATCCCTCATGGGAGATCCGATTTTTGATCCGAAATGTGTTCTGAACTCGAAAGAATGTCTAGTTTTTAACCTTATTTGCTCAGATTTTTATGATTTTTTTTATGTCTGACAAAAATCCGAGAGTTCGGGACACGTGTCAGAGCCTGATTTGGCCTTCTGAGATCTTGGGATCGATTTAGGGCTATGGTTTCTCTTTGTGTGTTGCTCCAAATCCAGAACTTTTAAAAAGTGAAAGTTATGTCCAAGGTGTCCTAGATTTGCATCTGAAAGCCTGTGATTTTTAGAACAGTGTTGATACCTGCTTCGGATTTTTCTTGTCAGTTCCCTGTTTGGTCACATTTGTCTGTTCTGTCAATTTAGGAATGAAAAGTTATATTTTTATCCATGTTTCTGTTGATCAAATGCCAAAGTCATGAACATGAAAGTTGTTCATGTAGATGTCGTGAATAGCTCTGATTAATATCATAAATTTACATGGCTGTTTTATATTTTTTTAGCATTTTACATCAGATTAGGGTGATTTTTACCTCTGCCAGGATTAAATCTCTGTTATTGAACTCACCATGGCTCAAATCCCGAGGCTGTAAAAACCAAAAATGTTCCATTTCGGGTCTTTTAACAGTCTGAAAAATATCAGAAGTTTTCATGGTGTAAATCTTGCATTATCATATTAAGCATTGCATTTGGTTCGAATCCATAGGCAAAATCCACCATTTTAGGACTTTCTTTAAAGTTTAGCATTTAAATCATATTATTTCGTGATTTTTAGCATTCTAGGCTGTTTATCAGAGTAAGTAGATGCTTCATACCGAATTTGGTGCAATTTGGAATCCATTTGGGGTTCGGATTAGCCATAATACCAAAACAGGGTCCCGCAGGACCCAGATCCAAGTGAAAAACAAGCGAAATTCGTTATTTTGGATAAATTGCAAAATGTCAAATTCTGATTTTACAGTCCTAATGTGTTTAGCAGCATGTCATCATGTCTCTTACTGCATTTCATCATCATTTGATTCAATTTGAATTTTGAAATCTCAATTTTACCAAGTTTTCCTTCATAAAACCCTGATTTTAAAGGTGTAACTTTAATTTTAGGGGTATTTTGGTCATTTTGACCCTAATTCCGAATTTCAAACTGTTTTCCACTGAATTCCCTGCATTTATATCATTTCAAATATCAAGGAAGCATGAGAATAGGGTTTATATCCAATTCAGTCTAATAATTTCATAATATTATTAGAAAATCTTGGAAAAACCCATATATTCGAGCTAACTCTATTTCAAGTTTGGCAGGGACATTCAAAAGAAGGAGCTGAAGTCTGCAAATTCCATTTATTTCATTTACTTAGTGATGTAATAATGTAAATTTTGGAATAAGATTTCAATTTTCTGCTTAGACTAGGATGCATATCATATAGTTTAAATTTATGCAATATCCTGCTTATATGATTCATGCATTGTTATTTCAAAAGCACTATGGATGTTCACGAATGACACGTGCACCAACTCTTAGGGAGTTGATGAACTCGGTGGAATCCATATTTACGGCCCTAGTCGGAGTATGGATGAGACCCAAATCCATCATCTTTCTACTAGTTACATTGAGCCTACACTCCTAGGCTATCTTAAAAATGCACATCATATTTCTAAATTTTTCAAAATCTTATGCATCAAATCAATTAAACTCTGAACATATTCATGGCCACAGTCAGGATATGTGAAGGATTTATTTTGACTTAATGCACATTTTCCAACAAATTTCTTAGAAAATCTTTTCAAAGTGCATTCATTCACTCATATCATTTGCATCATGAAATCATTGGTTTTCCCATGATTTTCTTAAGAAAACTTCATTCTCAAGAAATCGATTTCTCAAGAAACTCTAAGGATTTTCCAAAATCGGTTTTCCCAAGTCAAGTTTTTCCACAGTTTTCCCTGGAAAATGTTATTTTCTTAAGAGCTTCAAAAGAGTTTTCCAATCTTTCTCCAAGATCAAAATCGATTTCCAAGTATTTCAAGGGTAAAATTCCCAGGATTTCAATTCCCCAAGTTTTGAATTTCCTTCTCCAATGAGTTTTCCTATAAATTTTCCATCATTTTCCTAAGAAAACTCTCAAAGTCCTAGTTTTCCTAAGAAGTGTTTCCCTTTTCAAAGGTTCACCTTTTCTCAAGAATCACTTCCATTTTCCCAGGATTTTCAACCATTCATGATTTTCCCACAACTTCATGAACTTTCCCGTGATTTCAAAAACCCTTTTTCACATGAGTTTTCCTGAGAAATTGACTTTCAGCTTTTTCCTGAGAAATTCTTTTCAACTCCAAATATTTTCCAAGCATACATCATGTTTTCCCAAGCTGCACCTTCCAAAATCTCATAGCACATGCCTGAATTCTCTGTGCATTTAGGATAGAACATAACTTTGATAATTTCGCTAAGTCAAGCACAATTTCGGTCCTTGGTTCGATTACCCCTGTTAAAGGCGGCAGGAACGGTCGAACCTCGTACCGACAGGTCGAGCCCCATCCCATGGATTTTCCCGCAATTTTCAAAACGGAGGCGAGTATTTCAAAACATTTACAAAATCCGGTCAAGTTTGAAGCGCGAAAGTGATTCTCCCTCTTTCTCTTCCGCAAGGAAGGGAAGACGGGGGAAAAATTTCGCGACGATAACATGGTTGCGATGTAACAGATGGGTGTGAACCTTTAACATGTGGACCAAGATAGGTTGAACATAGATACGATCACCTACAAGCGCTTTATGGAAATGGATCCTCTTGCTTTTAAGGGTAGGATGGACCCTGAAGCTGCTGAGACATGGATACTTGAGATAGAACGTATTTTTTATGTTCTGAATGTCCTAGAGGAACAGACAGTGAACTTCGGTACCTATCGTTTGAAGGACCACACTGAGAAGTGGTGAGACACAATCTCTACGATTAAGTTCCAAGATGAGAACGTTACGTGGGATGAGTTTGTAGAGGTTTTTAACTCTGCATATTTTCCTAAGCATGAACGAAGTAAGAAGATGCAAGAATTTTTAGACCTACAACAGAGGACTACAACCCTGGCATACTACATCATCAAGTTTCGTTGTCTGGAGCGATATTGCCCAAATATTTACGTCACGAAAAAGGATCGAGCAATGAAGTTCACTCGTGGGTTGAAGCCAACTTTGAGAACCAAAGTGCTCACTAGCAGGCCAAAATCACTCGATGAGGCCATCGAGGTACCAACATTGTTGGAAGAAAACTAGATCGAGGAGCAAAAGAACTAGTGGAATGAAACTGGATCACAAGCCAAGATTCATGTGCATACTAGTGAGAAGAATCCTAGCAAGAAGGAGTCCATGCCCCCTACCAAAAAGCGTAAGGAAGACCACCAACATCAAAGGCAACTGCAACAATCAAATGTCTAGTAAATGTGTCAATGGTGTAATGAAGATCATCCCCTCGGAGTTTCCCCTCCCTATAATGGAAAGTGTTTCAAGTGTGAGCAGCCAAGGCATATCGCTAAGTTTTGTCCGAAGAAGTCTATTGGAGATTTAGTTTATGATGATTAGACTCCATCGAAAGAAAAGCATGACAAGGACCGAGAAACCTGTCGAGATCATTGATCATTGAGATCAAGTTTTGCGTATCGTTACCATTTTGTCGGTCAATGTGTGTTAGAAACACCATGGCATCGAAGAATGCATATGGGAGCCCAAAATGAGTATGAGGGAAAACTATCCCGACCTTTTTGTTGTTTGATGTTTGTGATTTTGCGAACGAAATCCTTTTTAAGGAGGATAGGATGTAAGACCCACGATTTTTTTGAGAAAAATTCAATTCATGATAAGAATTTCATATGTTTTTTTGAAGACATATATATATATACATACATCATAATGATATTATACTGAATCCTTAAGTTTTTATTTAAAATGCATAGAAACATTTGAATTGATCTACCAAAAAACTTAAATGCCTAAGTTCAATGTATTTTAAGAAATTCTGACAAAAATCGAGGTCTTTAAGAGAATGCTTGAGTTTTTCGGAAGTTTAGAAAGATACTTTCAAAACCCAAATGCAATTTCACAAAAAAAGGATGGAATAAACAAAATAATGAAGGTTAGTGGGGCCCTTCATAAATAGTGCATGAATAGTGCCTTGGAGGGGCACTATTGAAAGATTTTCAAATTACTTAAAACAAAATAAGCCTATTGGGGCATTTTTGGGCTGGAGGGCTTATTTACAAAAGTGCCACCGCCTAGAAGGGTGTGACACTTAAGAGAGTGAACCACAGCCCTTCATTTTCCAGATTAAGTCCCAACCGTTGGATTAAAATCCTAACCTATATAAACCTAAGGAGAGAGAGAGCTCATTTCTCTCATCTCTTTCTCTCTCCGCTCTCTCTCTTCCCTCTCTCCAAAACTGTAAGCCTATCTTCCACCATCCTGCCTTTGTATTTTGGTGTAGGAGTGGGTACCAAGCTAGGGACTCCTCTCTACACCTCAAGCAAGGGAAGCCATTGGTTTCACCATTTTTGTTTCTTGAAGCACTACATACGGTTTCAAGGTGAGACACTTTCATGGCTTCTACTTTGTGAACATCGTATTCTTTTAGCATGAAGTCCCTTCTCCCATGGCATGTTATGCCATGCATGGGAGCTGGACGGATTAGAGATGGCTGAAGCTTTAATTTTCTTTATCTTCTCGTTGCTAACTCGATGCATATTGCTTGTTGTTTTGTTGTTCTTTTCCTTTTTGTTCATATGCATGGTTGCCATATTTTTTTTTCTAGCATGTTCATGCACCATGTATCTCTTGCATGCACCGGTTTTCTCCGATTCCAAAATTTGTCAAAGGTGACTCTGAAGAATCGATTCTACCTACCTAGATACTGGTTAGATTTCAGTGTTCTTAGACTTTCTGCAAAACCAAGACACAAGCCTCTAACTTTGTAGTTAAAGGCTTGACCTGATTCAATACGCATAGTCATTCAAAATCTTTGTCAAACTGTCAGTTAGTAAGATTTGTTTTTTTGTCAGTCCCTATCCAATTTGACTCTGAAGAATCAATCATATCTGCTTAGATACTAGTTGTATTTGGGTGTTATTAGACTTTCTGGAAAGTTAAGATACAGTCCTACAACTTTGTAGTTGAGGATTTTGCCTGAGTCGGTCCGCAAGGTCCTTCAAAATCTATGTCAAAAGTCAGACAAACTGATTTTTTTGTCAGTCCCTGTTCAGTCCAGAACGCCATGGACAATGTCTCGTATTTTTGGGATTTCTCTCAATTTCCATCGTGAAAAATTGATCAGTTTGATTCTGTGGAAATTTAAGACACAATCCTACAACTTTGTAGTTGAGGACTTTGCTTAAATTGGTGCAAGGGTCCTTCAAAATCCCTGTCAATTGTCGGATAAACAGATTTTTTTTGTCAGTCATTGTTCAGTCCAGAATGCCATAGACAGTGTCCCGTATTTTTAGAATTTCTCCCAATTCCCTTCATGAAAAATTGATTGGTTTGATTTTGTGTAAAGCCAAAACATAAATCTAAAACTCTTATGTTCAATGTCAAGGCTGAATCTTCGTCTAAGTATAAAAAAAAATCAATCTTTCTATTGTTGTTGGAAGTTAGGGATTTTAAAGCATGTGTTAATATCTGGATTTAGATTTTTTTGAGGGTTTTCTGATTTCCTGTTATTTTCAGCATAAGGTATGTTTGTAGCATATACGACAACATGTTTTTTCATCCCCGTACCTCATTCGAGTTGGTAACCTAAGGGGCAGTTGCTCAAAATATTTGTTTAAGACTCCGCCTACTATTTTCTCCCGCTACTGTCAGGATGTGCATGCGATTTTTTTTTGAACCTCAAAGGTGTTCGCTGCAGCATGCTCTTTCATGCCAATCCCCCACTGGCTGATATATATTCGACAGCACCTCACTGCTACACCCTGGCTCAGAATACGGGCTCCCTTACAGCAACAAGCTTGTTGTCTTTTTTTTTTCCTTTCTGCACCTGGCACTTGTTGGCAGCATAGTGTGAACCACATTTACTGTAGAAAGTGCGCATATCAGGCAGCACCTAGCTTGCTGCCAATCATCCGCAAAAAAACCCTGTAGGGCAGCACCATGTTCGCTGCCATTCTTCAGCAAAAACGAAGGGCTAGGGCAGCACACTGAGTCGCTGCAAATTCCCAGTGATAACCAGTCTCGTAGCAACACCTTGCTCATGGCATCAAGTCTATGATCTTTGGCGTTGTTGTAGCTTATAGAGCACTGTGATTGATAGCATGCTTGAAGGTGTACGATAGCATATTGTTGGCTGCAACCTCTCGCGATGGTGGCTCTACGTGGCAGTGCCATTTTTGCTATAGATTTTGCTGTAGTAGTGGGCTTCATGGATGCCATTAGCCTGCTGCAATAGCTCGCAAAACCCTGCGCTCTTTGGAAGCTCTCACATCGTGGAAACTCACTTCGTTTGTCATGTTTTTGATAGCACCACTTGTGTTGTGTTTCCTCACAACAAGGTGCACTTGCTGGCAGCACCTTGGCACAGAGTATTGTTTCTCATACTTTGGTGCATATAGGGCAGCATGTCCTTGTTGCACCTTTTCCACATGTTACACACTCATAGCAGCCCTTCTCTCATTGTTATATTAATCTTCCCTTACACGTTCAATACTTATGGTAGCTTGCATAAAATAAGCTCGAAATATCAAGTGCTTGACAACTTTTGGAAGAAAAATATCTATAGTGCTTGCACATACATGTCATTGAAACAAAGTACGCTATCACACAATTCATCACTAGAATGAATTATACGTTTGAGGCCCACTTTATCGAAACAAATGTCGGATATCCTATAACATGTAAATTATTGCTTGAAACAAATTATGAGCATAAGGATTGATATTCCATGATGTGTGATGAATGGTATTGGCATCGACCATGAGGCGAATTGTCCAATAAAGCATGTGCAAAATAATATGACTTGCTTACAATGATGTAGCACATGTATTTTGAATTATGGAAATATACGATTGAATGCTTAATGAAGTGGCATCATTCCAACTTAGAATGATTTACGACATGCTCGATGAATTATGCTGCAACACGTGCAATTCTCACATCTTGACACGGTGATGAATTGCATACGATGTGCATATTATGATGGCTCAAGTGTTGTAGTTTAGCCAGCATACTTGTTAGTTTAATATGTTCACATGCACATGGCACACCATGTCACTGAACTTAAATGGCTTAATAAAGCATGTTGATCATCAACCAAAATGTATTGAATTGAGCATGTTTATAAATCAAGTGCCTTATATTTAACGATGTTGCTTAGCATGCAATGAATGCTTAGACAAAATTCATGTGCGTGTACACTTGACACATGATGCACACTTGCACTTGATTCATCCCAAAAATGCAAAGAGGACTTGAGGCACATTGTAGGGGTATAATTGTCTTTTGGGACTTATTGAAAGTTGGCAATCCGTGGCAAGTTGCGTGTGGGCAATAGACCCACCTCGTGAGTTGAGATCACTTGTTTGAGATTGTCATACACCCTTAAAGGATGAATGATGTTATCACCTTCACCGCCGAAGTACTCTTCTTGGCTTATCGTGCTAGAGCACGTAAATGTATGAGTGTGACCTCGACATGTTGATCATGTTTCCCTGCGGGGAACACAAGGCCAGATGGGCCTAAGTACCTCGGAAGGAGGGAATGTTGTTGGATATGACTAATTAAGATTAACAGCTGACTTATGAATTTGATGATTTTATCATAGGAATTGCTCAATGGCTTACTTGCTCAATTGCTTACTTATTTAATTGTTCAATGGTTAAATTGTTTAACTGCTTAAATGCTTAAGTACACTGAGTTATGTATTTTGGTGCATACTTGTCACACGATGATGTTAATCATTATTTAGTATTAACTCTGTGATTTAAGGTTGTATGTCCCTGCTCTTAGTTATAATTAACGAAATACCCATTGTTGCCATTAAATGCTAAGGTTAATTACATAATCATGCTAGTCGCTTGATAATGACTCTGATTGCCTATCTTCGATCATGTTGCTTGAGTTGTATCTTTCCTACTTAGTTGTGACTCTTAATTGCATATATGTTATGAGGATGCCTACATACCCAATTTTACTGTCAAAAGCATGCTATTACTTGTTATCACTTTTTGCTCAGTATTCATTCTGCTTATTGCCTCTGTACTTGTTTATAATTATACTTCTTTAATAATTGTGAATGAATGATAATAATAGTTACATCATGTTAGCTTTGTTCCCGTTTTTCATAAATGGATATTGTGGATACTCTCTCGCTAACTCGCAAGAGTACTGACCCCGCTTTATGGGGATACAGGTGATTGACAGGTTGTGTGATGAGGCTCGATGTGCTGTGAAGATTGGATCCCACACTTCTAAACCTCTCATGATTCTGGCAGTATTTTAGGGAAATGTTCCATCCTTTTAGAGACATTTTATAAAGAAATTAATTGTAGATATTTTGTCTCATTTTGTAAAATAATGGCAATGTAATGTTTCTATTTGTTGATTCCTTCTGTAACCCGCTCAGAATTTTCAATTGTTTTTTCCTTATGAGTTTTTCTTCTTGTGCAATGGTTTTAAATAAAAAAAAAGTTTACTCTAAAAAACTAAGGATTTTCTAAGTTAGGATTTTGGGGCGTTACAGTAGGGGCTGGTGGCCCTGTTCTTGTCACAAAATTTTTCCCTCGTCTTCCCTTCCTCACGGAAGAGAAAAAGAGAGAAACGCTTTCGCGCTTCAAACTTGACCGGATTTTGGAAATTGTTTTGAAATACTCGCCTCCGTTTTGAAAATTGCGGGAAAATCCATAGGATGGGGCTCGACCTGTCGGTACGAGGTTCAACCGTTCCTGCCGCCTTTAACAGGGGTAATCGAACCAAGGACCAAAATTGTGCTTGACTTAGTTAAATCATCAAAATCGTGTTCTATCCTAAATGCACAGAGAATTCAGGCGTGTGCTATGAGATTTTGGAAAATGCAAGTTGGAAAACATGATGTATGCTTAGAAAACATTTGGAGTTGGAAAGAATCTATAAGGAAAAAGCTGAAAGTCAATTTCTCAGGAAACTCAGATGAAAAAGATTTGAAATCTCGGAAAAGTTCATAAAGTTGTGAGAAAATCATGAATGGTTGAAAGTCCTGGGAAAATAGAAGTGATTCTTGAGAAAAAAGGTGAACCTTTGAAAAGGGAAACACTTCTTAGGAAAACTTGGACTTTGAGAGTTTTCTTAGGAAAATGATGGAAAATTTATAGGAAAACTCATTGGAGAAGGAAATTCAAAACTTGGGGAATCGAAATCCTGGGAATTTTACCTTTGAAATACTTGGAAATCGATTTTGAATCTTGGAGAAAGGTGAGAGACTTCTCTTGAAAATCTTGGGAAAATGACCTTTTCCCATGGAAAACTGTGGAAAAACTTGACTTGAGAAAACCGATTTTGAAAGATTCTTAGAGTTTCTTGAGAAATCGATTTCTTGAGAAATCGATTTCTTGAGAATGAAATTTTCTTAAGAAAACCAATGATTTCATGATGCAAATGATATGAATGAAAGAATGCACTTTGAAAGGTTTTCTAAGAAATTTGTTGGAAAATGTGCATTAAGTCAAAATAAATCCTTCACATATCCTGACTGTGGCCATGAATATGTTCAGAGTTTAATTGATTTAATACACAAGATTTTAAAAAATTTAGAAATATGATGTGCATTTTCAAGATAGCCTAAGAGTGTAGGCTCAATGTGACTAGTAGAAAGATGATGGATCTGGGTCTCGTCCATATTCCGACTAGGGCCGTAAATATGGATCCCACCGAGTCCATCAACTCCCTAAGAGTTGGTGCACGTGCCATTCGTGTACATCCATAGTGCTTTTGAAATAAAATGCATGAATCATCTAAGCAAGATATTGCATAAATTTAAACTATATGATATGCATCCTAGTCTAAGCAGAAAATTAAAATTTTATTCCAAAATTTACATTATTACATCACTAAGTAAATGAAATAAAAGCAACTTGAAGACTTCATCTCCTTCTTTTGAATATCCCTGCCAAGCTTGAAATAAGGTTAGCTCAAATATGTGGGTTTTTCCAAGATTTTCCAATAATATTCTGAAATTATTGGATTTAATTGGATATAAACCCTAATCTCATGCTTCCTTGATATTTGAAATGATGTAAATGCAGAAAATTCGATGGAAAATAGTTTGAAATTCGGAATTTGGGTTAAAATGACCAAAATATCCCTAATTATAAAGTTATACCTTTAAAATCAAGGTTTTTTTGAAGGAAAACATGGTAAAATTGAGATTTTGAAATTCAAATTGAATCAAATGATGATAAAATGCAGTAAGAGACATGATGACATGCTGCTAAACACATTAAGACTGTAAAATCAGAATTTGGCATTTTGTAATTTATCCAAAATAACGAATTTCGCTTGTTTTTCACTTGGATCCGGGTCCTGCGGGACCCTGTTTTGGTATTATGGCTAATCCGAACCTCAAATGGATTCTAAATTGCACCAAATTCGGTATGAAGCATCTACTTACTCTGATAAACAGCCTAGAATGCTAAAAATCACGAAATGATATGATTTAAATGCTAAAATTTAAAGAAAGTCCTAAAATGGTGGATTTTGCCTATGGATCCGAACCAAATGCAATGCTTAATATGATAATGCAAGATTCACACCATGAAAACTTCTGATATTTTGCTGACTGTTAAAGGACCCGAAATGGAACATTTTTGGTTTTTACAGCCTCAGGATTTGAGCCATGGTGAGTTCAATAACAGAGATTTAGTTCTGACAGAGGTAAAAATCACCCTAATCTGATGTAAAATACTAAAAAAATATAAAAAAGCCATGTAAATTTATGAAAATAATCAGAGATACTCATGACACCTACATGAACAACTTTCATGTTCATGACTTTGGCATTTGATCAACAAAGACACAGGTAAAAATATAACTTTTCATTCCTAAATTGACAGAACAGACAAATGTGACCAAACAGGGAACTGACAAGCAAAATCCGAAGCAGGTATCAACACTGTTCTAAAAATCACAGGCTTTCAGATGCAAACAAATGACACCGCGGACATAACTTTAAATTTTTACAGTTTTGGATTTGTAGCAACACACAAAGAGAAACCATCGACCTAAGTCGATCCAAAATCTCAGAGGCCCAAATCAGGCTCTGACACGTGTCCCGAACTCTCGGATTTTTGTCAGACAAAAAAAAAATCAGAAAAATCTAATAACATCCAGTTAAAAACTAGACATTCTCTCGAGTTCAGAACATCTTTCGGATCGAGAATCGGATATCCCATGAGGGAGATCTTGATTTTAAAATTCGGCAAATGATTTTCAAAACGCCTCCCGGGTAACAAAACCCGACTTGCAATTTTGAATGTTTACCGCATTAAACAAATTCAAATGCTTCCGAATTTTCATCACAATTTTAGGGACACCCAAGGGCGCATTCCGTGATTTTTTTGGGATTTTTAATAAAAATTAAATGCATGAAATGATGTGTGGACTGACTGACAAAAACAGAGACCTATTGAAAATGAGCCGAATTGAAATAAATGCTAAACTAATCCTAATTAATTCATGAAATGTGCTGAATAAATGAAATAAAATGCAAATTAAACCTAGCTAAATGCATGAATGCTAAAATCATCAAGGAAGCATAATTAAATATTTTTATATATGTCGTTTTATGAGAATAGCTCAATCCATCTCTCGGATGAGCTCTTTCTTCAAACGACTCCCGAATCGAATTATGGCATCAAATAAAGGGGAAAAGAAGTGCACCTTGCGTCGTTACGCAGCGTAGGAGCTCTTGAAAGGGGCGGCTATTACGAGCTTCCTTCGTCCTTCGCTCCGGGCTTCGGATGGTTCACCAAAATCGACCCACTACACCTTCTTCACTGAGCCAAAGGGGCGTGAATTCCAAAGTGCAAAAATCGGATTTTTAGGAAGGCTAGGTCGAATTTTCAAGTTCACAAAAAATGGTCTCCCCTATGCTGGGCGTGGAGCCTTGTTTTTATAGATTTTCTGAAAAATTTTGAATTTCAAACAGGCTCAATCTGAGCCCTCCATGTGGCGACATCCCAGGGGTGCTATTTTGATTTTTGAGAAAATAAAAAATAAGATTTTTGTGGGTGAGACACCTCAGCAGGATTTGAAATTTTTCAAAATTTGGTTTGCTTGCTTTTCTCTGCAGGAAGCTCCCAGATGGCGCCACCTCAGAGGGTGCTCTCTTGGAATTTGAAATTCAAACTCACCTTTTGTAGGGAGTTCTCAAGTGGCGCCACCTCAAAAGGGCTATTTTTATTAAAAGAAATAAAATAAATACAAAATGGAGCCAAATGGAGTTCTGGAATGGCGCCACCTCAAAAGGTGTTCTGAGGTGTAAAGTTGGAATAGTAGGGGCATGCCATGTGGCGCCACCTCTGGGGAGTTCAAATGTTTGAAATTTTGCTTTTTCTACAGGAAAGGAGATCTGGACATGTGGCAGACCAGGATGGTTCCATACTTGACAAGTGTCAGCCTGCTGGAGGAGGTTCTTCAGATGGCGCCATCTCATGGGGGATTTGAATTTTAAATGGAGGTTGGCTTTGGAGTAATGGGGGGTGGACATGTGGCGCCACCTCAGGGTGGCTCCTACAATGCCATGTGGCAGGAGGGATAGGCAAGGGACATGTGGCGCCCTCCTAGGCCATCTGGAAAATCAGAGCTCAGGATTTGCGCCACCTAGGCCTTGTTTGAATTTTTGAATGGTTTGCTTTTTCTGAAGAAAGCCAGGAGTGACATGTGTCTCCTACTTTTCTGAGAAAAGTAGGGAGAAGACATGTGTCCTCTACTTTTTCTGAAGGAGGTAGGAGGAGACATGTGTCACCTGCTTTTTCTGAAAGAAGCAGAGAATGACACGTGGCAGAGGGGAGAGAAGGAGGGCCAAGCCATGTGGCGCCATCTCAGACAAGATGAAAAGGTAGAAGCTCAGGATCTGCGCCACCTATGAGGAGATTTGAATATTTGAATTCTAGCTTTTCTGAAGAGAGCTAGGAGGTGACACATGGCATGTGCTTTTTCTGAGGAAATGAGAGATGGACATGTGTCCTCTGCAGGAGACACACTCCAAATGGCGCCACCTCAGAGGAGACAAGCCTACCTTTTCTGGAGGAAGCTAGGAGTGACACGTGTCTCCTACTTTTCTGAGAAAAGTAGGGAGAGACATGTGTCAAGGTACTTTTCTAGAAGGAGGGAGAGGTTGACACGTGTCCCCTGCAGGAGACACACTTCAAGTGGCGCCACCTTAGAGGAGACAAACTCCACTTTTTCTAGACAGGACAACCTATGACACTTGGCATCTTCTGGTGTTCTTTGAAATGACACATGGCGCCTGATAGGATACTGACACATGGCAGATAAATGGGATGACATGTGGCGGCTTCTTAAGGTAGCCCCACACTGACACTTGGCATGGAAATGGGAGGAGAGAGAAAAGACAAGTGGCACCAATCCAGGGGACAAGGCTCCTATATTTTTGGGTTTTTCAAAAGAAAAGCTTGTGTGACACCACCTCAGTGTGGGTCCCACATTGCTTCTTTATTGAAATAAGGATAAAACAGCAACGTCTTTTTGGAATTTTCATAAAATCTGGACTAATTGGTAAAACAGGAATTTTTGGAAAGAGTTGGCCCCTGTAGGGCAATTTTATAAAAGGAAGATATTTGAAATTGTCAAAAGGGCAAGATCTAAGGTGAAGTGGCTGAAATCCATATTGAAAACTATCCAGATCATTTTCCTGAGAAAATATTTTGAAATTCAGAGTCCTGTGGGTAAAATGGGAAGAATTGATAATTTTGAAGACCCAGGGTTTTGAAATCAATTTTGAAAAGGGTTAAAATTCTAATCTGGATTGAAAATTTTGAAATCAAGAGTTCTGGACCTTGAAATGACATGTTGTGCAGTGCAGTGATTTGAAATGCTCATGCAATGATATGCAATGTCATGTCTTATGAAATGCAATCTTGAACCAAGACTTGGAGCTTCCTGTCAATTGTCAGGAATAAAATTTTGAACATCTGAGCTAAAAATAGAGAAATTTTGAGAGCTCTAGATGAAATTTGGACTTTTGTCAGGTCTGGGCTCAGAAAATGACCATTTTGCCCTCCGGCGATTTCAAAGGCTGGATGATGATGTTTGGTGAAAATATCAGGGAGGTGAGTGAAAATTTGGGGTGTTTACAGATGCCCCTCTTTGCTACTAAGCCGGCTTGTGGCCGAGCTTAGTGGCAAAGAAAAATACACCAAATTTGGGCTATATAAAAAAATGCCCCAGTTAGAAGGATCTGACTAGGTGTGAGGAAATTAGCCTGAGGAAGATGGTAGATATGAAGCGAAGAATGAAGAGAAAAGACTCACTCTGTGAGAGTGAAATTCAGGTTTATGCCCTTGACCTGGATGGGACAAAAATACCTCGCATGGAACGAAGCTCAGGTTTTGACCCTTGACCTGATTGGGGATGGAATATCTCATAATCATGAGACTCAGGTTTGTACCCTTATCCTGATCGGGCGAAAAATGAAGTACCTCTTTGAATGAGGCTCAGGTTTATACCCTTATCCTGATCGGGCGGAAAATGGAATACCTCTTTGAATGAGGCTCAGGTTTGTACCCTTATCCTGATCGGGCGGAAAATGAAATACCTCTTTGAATGAGGCTCAGGTTTATACCCTTAACCTGATCGGGCGGAAAATGGATGGAATCCTCAAAAGAAGAGACCATGATGGAACCCTCGGATTTTGCACAATAAATCCGACAAGGGTTTTTGCAAAAGGAAGGAAAATGGGGTCCCTAAAGCTTGAAAAGGGATTGATTTTTGGGCGTCTCATTGCTGAGACTAAATAGCTTTTGAAATTGCCTTTCGCGAGAAAATGATTGGTGGTTCGACCTCGAACCGAAATGGGACTGTCTATGGTGGGACAGTGGGGACACAAGGAAGTGTGCAATCTGAGAGTCCATGCTCTCGAAGAAGGGAAGGAATCAAGTCCTTAAGAAGGATTTAAAATTGGTGTCAGGATGCATCGAAAATGAACATCAAGTTCTCACTTCATGTCAGGATAGCTAGAAAATATTGTCAAAATGTTGGAAATTTTTTTGTTGATTCAAAATTTTTGAAAATGTTGCATGTTGTTGCAAAGATATTCCTTATTTTCTACCCAAAGCATTACCTCCAAATAAGGTTCACTTCGTAGAATCGAGACTTGGAATCCAAATTGCTCGCAATTGACCTTCTTCGAGGAAGCTATCAATTTCCTTGATATGAGCAGGAAAGAGAATTTGATATTATGAAAGTAATTGATGAAAGAGTATTGATAAGAGAATTTCACAAAGTTAAAGAGGATTCTTGATAGATCTGGCAGTTTGATATCCTGAGAGCTTCTCTCATGATAGTCTTTCTGCACTCTTTTTGCTCTCTTTGAGTTTTTTGGCTATATTCTCCTTCATTTTGGAGATGCTCTTACTTTTTCTCTCTTTCTTTTTCCTCTCTTTCTCTCTTTTGGGAAGGGTACGTCCCAAACTCCTTCATCTTGGAGATGTTTCGATCCTTCTTGGACAATGGGTTTGGAGATCTTTGGGTGATAGCTGAAATTAAATATCTTTTAGGGATTGTCGAGAGGTTCATCGCATCTGCCTTCATCTCGACAGTGCTTTGGACTTTCCCTGGAAGGATCCGTCACAAACTCCGTCATCTTGGAGATGTTTCGAATCTTCTTTGGCCCCGGGGGTCTACTCGCCTAATTCGCCTTCATCTTGACGACAGGTGAGAGATCCCTTTTGCAGATATTTAATTGCAGCTTAGGTGATTTTGAGGAAACGGGGCTTGGGTAAATGCTCTCTTTTCTAGCACTCAGGATATTTCCACTACCTCGTCTTTACAAGAATAGCCTTTAAAGATGCGTCATTGACTGCGATCAATATCGATCACCTACGACTTTTCAATAACATTGAATCTTCTTTTCTAGCCATATCGAGGACTTATCCTTCATCCTTTTGGTTGGCCAATAGAAAAAGTTTGAAGTTTGAATCTCTTTTCGCAAAAGCTTCACTCTTTTGGGAGTAATGCTAAAGGTAAATTGAGATAAAGGTTTGTGCAATAAAGATTCTGAAATCAACAATTAATTGATTGACAAATTGATAAAACTTTCTTGAAATCCTTGGTGAAAATGAGTATTTAAAATCCGGCTCAACACATCCGTGACGAAGATTCTCCTCTCTTTTTCCCCAAAAAGAGAGACTCAGGCTTAGCCCTTACCTGAATGGGAATTGGGAAATACTCCTCTCTTCCCTGAAGAGGAGGTGTTTGCAAAACGGACTTTCGAAGAGAAATTGAGCTTTCGTCAAAGCTCCCTAATATTAGGCTTCTCTTATGGAAAGGGGGCTGATAATAGTGAGGTCTGAAAATTGGGTCATGAAAGGAACGAATCCATCACACTCTCCCTGCAAAGAGGGTCTTTCATGACGAAAATGGCCTAGTATGAAATTGGGGGGTCACAAGAAAAGCGAGTCTCCGTCGAACCTCTCCCTTTGAAAGGGTTCCTTGTGTGAAATTGGAAATTGTTTTGCAAACGGTTCACAAAGACGCGAGTCCCTTCAAACTCTCCCTGAAAAGGGGCTAAGTGAACGAGTTGGATAGCATGCGAAAAGAACGAGCTCCCTCGAACTCTCCCTAAAAAGGGTCTCTCGCAAGAGAAAATGATTGAAATTGGATATTGAGATTGATTGACCCAAAGGTCGAAATTGGAAATTGGAAATTGGAAAATTGGTTGTTGGAAATTGAATGACCCGAAGGTCGAAATTGGATGACCTAACGGTCGAAATTGAGAATTGATTGACCCGAAGGTCGAAAATTGGAAATTGATTGACCCGAAGGTCGAAAATTGGAAATTGGTAATTGAAATTGAGAATTGGAAATTGGGTGACCCAGAGATCGAAATTGGAGAATTGCCTGATTTGAAAATTTAAATTGGAATTTGGAGGTCAAAATGTCAAATTCGAGCAATTGACAGACTTTGATGATTGAAATGACTTGGATTAATCAAAGGAGAATGATGAGTTCGAGTCAGAGCTCGAATAAAATTCAGAGATCACGAGTCGGAACCCGGATCAACAGAAGAAAATGAAGCGCTCGAGTCAAGGCTCGAGTAACTAAAGAGATCTCGAGTCGGAACCCGGATCAACAAAAGAAATGAAGAGCTCGCATCTGAGCTCGAATAAGATAATAAGATCACGAATCGGAACTCGGATCAACAGAGGAAAAATGAAGAGCTCGAATCTGAGCTCGAGTAACTAAAGAGATCTCGAGTCGGAACCCGGATCAACAAAAGAAAATGAAGAGCTCGCATCTGAACTCGAATAAGATAATGAGATCACGAGTCGGAACTCGGGTCAACAAAAGAAAATGAAGAGCTCAAATCTGAGCTCGAATACATAGAGAGATCTCGAGTCGGAACCCGGATCAACAAATGAAAATGATTTGAATAAAAAACCCGAGTGGGAACTCGGTTTTCTGAAAAATTGGGATTTTGAAAATGTGTCAGTTTGAGTACTGGATTTTGAAATAATACCAGTCCGAGTGCTGGGTTTTGGTTTGGTGATGACCTTTCGATTCTGAATCATTTAGGAATTGTGATAGGACTGTTTGTTGAAATCCCAATACTGACCAGATTGTTGTTAATGCAGTTGAATGCAAATGAATATGAATTGATGCCTATGAATGCACACGTGCATGAAATGAGGAATTTGTTTATCCTGCCTGCATACAAAACAAAATTTTAAAATGCCCCAGTGTAACTGGGAAAGAAAGTTGGATCATTATTTGAAGGAAACAGGAAGGATTACAAGAGAAGAATAAATGTTTCAAGTATAACACTTTTTCAAGTGTCGCGCATTAATAGGATCTGGCAATTCTACCCCATCGGCATTGATGAGCCGATATGAGTTGCGGGGTAATGCTTCTTTGACAACATAGGGACCTTCCCAATTTGCGACCATTTGCCGTCGGGACGATGCTTGAGATAAGCTGTGGATCGAAGTACTAAATCATTGACTTTGAATCTTCTTTCGATGATAGATTTCGCATATTGCCTGGCTACTCTCTGGCGGTAGGATTGAGCATGCTCTGCTGCTTTTAGCCTTCTCTCGTCGAGTAAGTCTAGCTGCACTAGTCGTTGCTGTTGGTATTGATCAAGAGGTAATTGCAGAAGTGAAGCAAATTTCAAAGCGGGCTTCTGAACATGTAGCGGCAATACTACTTTTGTTCCATAGACTAGTTCTGATGGGGTAGCATTCGTTGGTGTACGAATGGTGGTCCGATAGGCCCACAGTGCATCGTGGATCTTCTCATGTCAGTCACGGCCTGTTTCCACAATTCACTTCACGATACGAATTAAAATCTTGTTGGTGGCCTCTGCCTGACCATTCCCTTGAGGATAATATGGAGCGGAAAAATGGTGATAGATCTTGAATTTTGAGCAGAATGTCTTCATCTTTTCATTCTTGAAATGACTGCCATTGTCTGACACAATGTCATGTGGGATGCCGAAACGGCAAAGGATGTTCTTGTGAATAAAAGAGACCACGTGTCGTCCTTCTACGGTGCGAAGAGTGATGGCTTCTACCCACTTGGTGAAATATTCTGTTGCGGCAAGGAAGTATTTGTGGCCATTTGAAGCTGAAGGAGTGATGGGACCTACGACATCGAAGGCCCACATGGAGAACGGCCACGGAGAAACAACAGATTGTAGATATGTTGTCGGAGCATGGATGGAAGGTGCGTGTATCTGACATTGCACACACTTCTTCACATGATGATAACAGTCTTGATGCATAGTCTTCCAGTAGTAACCTGCTCTAATGATTTGCTTGACAAGGGTTTGGTAGCCAACGTGGCCACCACAGATGCCTTCGTGTGCTTCTCGCACGACTTCTTTGGCTTCGTCTTCATCTAAACATCTGGAATACTCTGAACTGAATCCACGACGATAGAGGACATTGGCCAAAATGAAATATCGAGTGGACATACGCTGGATTGCTCGTTGCTCTTTCTTTGAGAGTTCTGGAGGAAATTCACTAGTTTCTATGAAAGTTTTGATATTGTGATACCAAGGCTTCTTCCTTTGCTCAGTCTGGTTTGCTTGTTTCGCTGGAAGGAAAGCAGATTGGTCAAGTCTGCCAATTTCAAAAGAGCGACAAGGTTCTCCATTTCTGAATGCCATAATGGAGCCTAAACTAGCTAGGCTATCGGCCACTTGATTAAAATCTCTCTTGATATGGAATAACTGGAATTCTTCAAACTTGCTGACAAGAGCTGAAACAATTTTCTGATAGGGAAATAACTTCTGATCTTTGACTTGCCATTCGGCTCGAACTTGATTGACAACAAGTAATGAGTCACCGTAGGCATGTACTCTCTTGACATTGAAGTCTAATAGAATCTTTAGACCTTGAATCAGGGCTTCATATTCAGCCATATTGTGGGTGCATTGAAAATCTAACTTAAGAGAAAACATAATCATCTCCTTCTCAGGAGTGATTAATAAAATTTCGATGCCTATTCCGGCCATGTTCTTGGAACCATCGAAAAATAAATTTCAGACTGGAAATTGCTGGAGATTGCAAATTTGCTCATCAGGGAAGTCATCTTCGGCTTTCACTTCTTCGGCCAGAGGAAAATCCGCCAATTGATCTGCAATTGCCTGACCTTTGATTGATTGCTGCGAGACATATTCTAAGTCATACTGCATCAGTAAGACTTGCCATTTTGCGACTCGTCCGCTGAGGAAAGGCTGTTCTAAGATGTATTTGAGGGGATTGAGTTTAGACAAGATTTTGACCTCTGATGCCAACAGGTAGTGTCTTAGCTTCTGACACATCCATACCAGAGCTAGACAGGTTTTCTCTATGTGAGAGTATCTCTTTTCATAATCTATGAAAGTCTTACTCACGTAATAAATGCCGTGTTCTATCAGGCTGCCTTCTTTGTATTGCGCCAAGAATCCACTGCATGCGACTTGATTAACTGAGATGTATAATAAAAGAGGTTTTCCCAATTCTGGTGGCTTCAGGATGGGAGGATTAAGAAGATACTTCTTGATTCGATCGAACGATTGCTGGCATTCTGGCCCCCATTCGAACTTCACTCCTTTTCTGAGTAAGTGGTTGAAGGGCTCACATCTCATCGCCAAATTGAAAATGAATCGCCGGATTGACTGCATACGTCCTTTAAGGCTACGTAGTTCTTTGAGATTCTTCGGGGGTGGCATATCAATGATAGCCTTTGCTTTGGCTGGGTCAACTTCAATTCCCTTTTTGCTGACCAGAAAACCCAACAGTTTGCCTGATTCGACTCCAAAGACACATTTTTGTGGGTTAAGCCTTAACTTGTAAAGAATGAGTCGCTTAAAGACTTGATCAAGGGCTTCGAGGTGATCTTCTTCCTCTTTAGATTTCACGAGAATATCATCAACATACGCATCCATGATTCTGCGCATCTGATCGTGGAAGATGACAGCCATTGCCCATTGATACGTCGCTCCAGCATTCTTGAGCCCAAAAGGCATAACTGTGTAGCAGAAAGTGCCCCAAGGCGTAGTAAAGGAAGTTTTTGATTGGTCGCGAGTGGCCAACTTAATATCATTGTAGCCAGAATATCCATCCATGAAAGAGAACATGGCATGTCCTGCCGTGCTATCGACTAGAAGATCGATGCTTGGAAGTGGATAGTCATCCTTCGGAGTTGCCTTATTGAGGTCTCTGAAGTCTATGCAAATCCTCACTTTGCCACTTTTCTTTGGGACAACAACGATATTGGCCAACCAATCCGGGTAGTCAATAGCTCGGATAAATCCTGCTTTGAGCAAATCTTCAAGTCCTTCTTTGACTTGTTCTATTCTGGGATCCATTTTTCTCAGCTTCTGCTTAACTGGTTTAGCATCCGGTTTCAAGACGAGTCGGTGCTCGACCAATTTGGGGTCTAAGCCTGGCATATCTTCATATGTCCATGCGAACACTTCTTCATGCCTCTTGAGAAAATCTGTAAGCCTTTTCTTTTCTTCCGGACTCAGACTGGTTCCGATCTGGAGAATTTTGGGATCTTCCTCTGAACCGATATTGACACCTTCAGTTGGATCTTGTACTAGAGGAGATGGTTCATCTTGCTTCTGAACAGCGGCGAACTCTGGTAATTCCTGAAGAGACTGATCGTATTCAGCACAATCATCTGACTGCTTTGCAATCTTATCATTTCCGGTGCTTGCTTTGATTCTGTGAATTGTTGTCGACTTCTGAAAGGCCTTGGGATTGAGAACGAGCTTCTTGATTGTCCAAGAAGTCATTCTGAAATTTTGGAGAAGAAATTTGGTTCAGACAAATCGGCCTATAGTAAGACAAGCAATCATATGAAGAGAACCATGCATAAAATGGTATTGAATTATAAAAGGATGAGATAGACAGAAAGGGAGTAGATGGCATCCGGATAGACAAAGAAAATTGGAATTTTATTGATTGAATTGATCAATGACATTGGTAAAATGAGACATTTATTTGGAAAAGAATAGAAAGAAAATAACAAATGGTCTTCATTGTGCCCCTTTGACAAAAACAGTCTCCTTTGACGAGCTTCCGCCGGCAAACCCTAGTCCTGCTCTGTGGGGACGATGTCTCTGGATCATTGGCTCGATGCGGCCATCCTCATTCTTGCCGAGTCCCTTGAAGGGTTGATAACCATGTTTCAGGAGCAAATCGAATCCCTTTCTTGACTTCATGAATTGAGGAAACAAGGGATGATCCTTAATGGTGCTGTAGTCGATTCGGCCTCCAACCCTGAAGAATTGAGGACCTTTCCATCGGGTTGTGGCTACTGTGTGCGGAGATAGTTCTGAGGATGCCTGAAATATTTCTCGATTTTCTCCGTGACTGATCTCTTCGCTTTCCCTGATGCTGAGAATATCTGCATTGAATGATGGCCGGGGAATCATGGGCTGCGGGAGCCTTTCTTCTGGGTCTTCTCCCAGTATTGTGGTAATCATTCCACCTTTTGACCACTTCACACATTGATGTAGGGTGGAAGGCACTGCATTTGCATTGTGAATCCATGTCCTTCCGAGCAGCAAGTTGTAGGTGGGTGGTACGTTAACTACATGGAAAAGCACTGAATGCACTGAATAGTTGATGAACACCTCCAGGAATATCTTCCCTTTTGCCGTTTGACCATGGTTGTCAAATCCATATATTGTGATGGGATCTGGGATGTATTCTTCATCTTTGATCCCTAATGCTTTTGCGGTCATCTCGGGACATATATTGAGGCTGCTGCCTCCATCTACTAGCACATGGGGTACTGTCATTCCTCTGACTCGAACGACAATGTACAGAGCATTATTGTGAAAGGAACGAGGCTTTGGAAGGTCCTCATCTGAGAAGGTGATTGGTGCATTGGTCATGGCAGAGTTCACAATCTGTGTCATGTCTTCAGGAGTGGTACTGGGCTTAACTTTGATCTTCCTGAGCAGATCATCCAGTACTTGCTGATGCTTGCTAGAATTCCTGGCCAAGTCAAGGATGGAGACATTGGATAAAGCGGTCAGAGGCTTCTGACTTGACCTTTCTGACCTTGGTCTAACGATTTGCTTGAGGAAGTCAGGAGTTCCTTTTGATTTGGCGGCTGACTTTACAGGTGCTTCCGAAACTTTCATTTTGCCGAATGCTGAGATTAGGTCCATCTTCTTAGAAGCTGGAGTTGCCTATCGTAGCACCGACACCTAATAATGAACCTGGAGATCTTGCGCAGAACACGGCTTGATGTGCTCGTGCGGTAGGAATGGCTGTGCAGACACTACCGCTGTGGTGTGCGAAGGGAAGGGGTGATTAAGAATGTCCATCTTTTCTTCTTCTTCTCCTTCCACTAAAAGATTTTTTTCAATGAGGTCTTGTACGATGTTTTTAAGAACAAAGCAGTTCTCGGTGTTGTGTCCCACTGTCCTGTGGAATTTGCAGAACTGATCTTTCCATTTTCTCATGGGCACAGGGGGATCGGCCAATCTGGGCAACTTAACCATCTCTTTTGATAGCATGTACTCGAGCACATCCTCGAGTGATTGGTCAAGAGGAGTAAACTTTCTGTCGTAGCTCCATCTTTCATGTTTGGTCTTCTGGCCCTGGATCCTGCTGAGAAGGCTTGCTGTATTGAGGAGCAGGCTTTGCTTTCTGATCCTTGTTGTTTGAACTGCCTGAGCCATAGCAGTAATCCCTTTTCTACCCTTTGTAACGATTTTGGCCTTTGTTGTTGTTGTTGGCAGAATAAGTGAATTGAGCTTTCTTCTTCTGCTCACCTTGGGAGTTGTTCTTGGAGAATGTGAAGCCTTCATAGACTCCGTTTTCCACACTCAGTTCGAGCCATTCGGCTCGCTCAGTCAGCTCAATGAAGGTCCTGGATGGCGCTGTGGAGATTAATCCTCTTAACAGCTGCGAAAAATTGTTGAGGATTAGGGACAATGCATGCCTTTCCGAGATAGGATCTCTCATCTTATTACAGGATGATCTTCATCTGTGAATGAAGTCCCATGCTTTTTCATTCTCGTTCTGCCTTAAATTGCAGAGATGACTCAATGTAGGAAGCGTCTCTGTGTTGAACAAGAAGCGTTCAATAAAGAGATTCACAACTTTGTCGAACTCCTTGAGCTCAATGGGGTTGATATGCTCAGCATACCACTTGGCTGCAACTCCTTCCAAGTTGCGGGGGAAGCATAGAAACAATGCTCGGTTATCCCTTCTGAACCTCGAGCATTCAGCAAAGAAAGTGGCGAGATGCGCTTTTGGGTCGCCAGAACAATCGAACTTGATGAATTTACAAGGGAGATTCTCCAGATCATCATCCCCTTCTAAGCCGTCATAGAATTCCTCACTGGTGAAGACTTTCTTGCCCTTGTCGCGGGCTTGGAGATCCTTGACAACTCGGGTCATTTCTTTAAACTGCGCTTGCAACGACTCTTCTTTATCTCTGCTCTTTGATCTGCGGCTTTTACTTTGGCCACGCTTCTGAAATGCCGGAGGCACCTCATATTCTTCATCTGTGTTTTCAGTGGAATCTGATTCATCTGAAATTTCCTCTGGCTGGATTCGCTTCTTGGGAGCCTTCTTACCCCTGTGACCATGGAACCTTTCTCTGAATGGATTCCTTTCTGAGTTGGTCCCGGGCTGCTCATTCATCATCTTATTCATCATTTTTCTGAACATGGCATACATTTGAGGGTCTATGCCGTTATCTTCTTGCTGCTGCTCTTGACTCTTCTCGGATCGAGGGGAACCCATCTCTTCTTCTGAGGCCGACGAGTACTGGGATGTCGTGGTTCTTTTGCCTGATCTTGTCTCAACCATCAAATGGATGCTCTCTGCAGGGCAAAGACCTGATTAGATTATGATGGAATTAGCTTTTGGAAGAAATATTTGCTGAAAATAGGGTAGACAATTTGGAAAAGATGTCCCATTACTAGGGACTGAGTCGTCGTGGGAATCACGACAATTGTGTTGTCATTCCTTCTGCAAAAGAAATAAACAACGAAAATATGCCTTGTTACCTAGGCGAGGTCGTCAAACCACAATGGAAAGAGAGACAATTTTATAGAAATGAGAAAACATGACTTTATTGATCTTGACAAAGAGGTGGGGGACAAACAATTTGCCACCATTCATGATAGTCGGCAGACACTCTAGGACCAGGAAAGATTTTAAGAAAAACAAAGGAATCCCAGCTGTAGCGGGCAGAATGATATGCCCCAGACCATTGTGCGGAAGTGAGATCAAACTCTGCCATAACTCCTGATAACAAGCGGGCTTCAACGTACTGCTGCCTTTGAGAGAACTGCCGAACACATCTCTCTGGTTGGTAATAAGTGCAGAAGAAAGGTCCCAGCAACTTGAATCGCTTGCCATAAGCGTACGTGTATCGGGGAGGAGACAGCTACCGATCAAAATAGTCCCAGACTACGTCATCCTCTTGAATGTTGTTGATTATGGTTCGGTACTGCGACACTGGGAGAAGTTCTTGACCATTGTATCTGAAAGAGCTTGCTCGGGTTGGAACGTGTTGGAAAAACCAGGACTGAAGTGCGTAGATGCACCCTTCAACTAAAATGGATTCTCCAAGTGAGAATCGAGTCAGACCTCGATATAGGAAGGCGAGCGCTGCCATGGCTATGGAGATGCGATTGGTTTGCCGACTTCCCCATCTTCTCATAAGTTGGATTATCCTGATGTTCATGTAGTTTTGTCCATCTGGGAAGAGGGATAATCCTACGGTGCACAGAATCATTGCATTCTGAATCCTTTCTTTGGCTGTTCTTGATAGCAAGCTGACTTCGACGAAGGTCCCGTACTGGCGGTACAACTCAAGTAGGTCAACATATTCATTTCCTTCTAACTGGATCAGAGGCCAAGATCGGCGGCCTGTCATACGAGCTAAGGAGTCTCGGGGGTCCAAACCCTTGACGTTGATAAGGAATTGATGCTGTAATGGGTCTCCTGGTTGACCGGCTGGTTCTGGTAACCCCATGATTTCTGAAAATTCATCCATTAAGACGGTCATTTCTCCCCATGGGAACCAGAAGGTGCACGTTCGAGGATTCCATCGCTCTGCCATTGCATGGATTAGGTTGCCATTGATGGTCTGCTTTCCGACTGCTGATGCCAGCTCTAATCCGCACTCGCTCAAATGGTCCGGGAACATTCGGGAAAAGCTCTTTAGCCAGAAATAGTACCACCGGGGAATGAAAGTTCCGGTGCTAAGGGCTCGATGTTCAGGACGACCTTGTCGCACCTCGAAGGAGATGTGACCTTCAGGAAAGATAGGATCGACTTGACTGGATGCCATCGAACTGAAAATAGAGAAAGACTCAGAATGAGACTTAGGAAAATATGAGAAATTTTGAAAAATTTTGCAGGCAGGATAAAAATGCAGTTAGAAATTCGAGATCCAGTAGAAAGGTAGAATGTAAAATCGCCTGGAGTTTTGAAAGAAACTGGATATTTGAGAAAATCATCCAGGGTTTTAGAAAACATCTTGTGGAAAATAAGGATGTTTTGAAAAAGGCCTAATAAGTTGGAAAATATTGGGAAATATAAAAAATTAATGAAATCATACACATACAATCACATCCTGCACAAACATTTATGCGCATTCAGCACTCCCTAAAAGGCTGACTCTAGATGCATCAATTTTGAAAACAGCTGTAGGACCTTAATCCTAACTCTAGGTTCATATCATCTTTGTTCAATTCAGTTATGCCGATATACTCGAACTGAAATCCGAAGTACGTGGCATAGAATTTCAACTCCGGTTCTAAGGTAAGGTTTTCCAACATCCTTGAGCGCCTACCGATATACTTCGGACTGTGGCCCGCGGTACGTGGTAGGGGGGTGTTAACCCAAATAATTGGCCCAGTTGTGAGGCTTTGTCCCGAACTATGGTTCTGGAAGAGAGCCCAGCAACGTGAAGACCGGGTAATGATAGGTAATTGGAGATTTTGAAAAATGATCACATGCAAGAAATAGATAGCTCTAAGTCCTAGAGAGATAGATTTTGAAAACTTTTAAGAAGCATACATTGTTTGCATTCAGATCCTAAATTGAGGAGGGTTGTATTTAGACCTAAGTCTATGTGAGCATGAAAATTTCTCCTCAATATGGTCCTACCAAACCATGCCTAAGCTATATGCAATCAATGTCAGCTAGGTCAGAATCTAGGCTCCTAGGCTCACATGATATTGAAAGTAAAAGAGCTGACATTTTGTGAACATAATTTTGATAATTAAACTAAGTCAAGCATAATTTAGGTCAGACAAGGACAGGTCTCATCACGGTCGCCAAACCTGTTCTCGTCGCGAAATTTTTCTCTCGTCTTCCCTTCCTCGCGGAAGAGAAAAAGAGAGAAACGCTTTCGCGCTTCAAACTTGACCGGATTTTGGAAATTGTTTTGAAATACTCGCCTCCGTTTTGAAAATTACGGGAAAATCCATGGGATGGGGCTCGACCTGTCGGTATGAGGTTCAACCGTTCCTGCCGCCTTTAAAAGGGGTAATCGAACCAAGGACCAAAATTGTGCTTGACTTAGTTAAATCATCAAAATCGTGTTCTATCCTAAATGCACAGAGAATTCAGGCGTGTGCTATGAGATTTTGGAAAATGCAAGTTGGAAAACATGATGTATGCTTAGAAAACATTTGGAGTTGGAAAGAATCTCTCAGGAAAAAGCTGAAAGTCAATTTCTAGGAAACTCAGATGAAAAAGATTTGAAATCTCGGGAAAGTTCATAAAGTTGTGAGAAAATCATGAATGGTTGAAAGTCCTGGGAAAATAGAAGTGATTCTTGAGAAAAATAGTGAACCTTTGAAAAGGGAAACACTTCTTAGGAAAACTTGGACTTTGAGAGTTTTCTTAGGAAAATGATGAAAAATTTATAGGAAAACTCATTGGAGAAGGAAATTCAAAACTTGGGGAATCGAAATCCTGGGAATTTTACCTTTGAAATACTTGGAAATCGATTTTGAATCTTGGAGAAAGGTGAGAGACTTCTCTTGAAAATCTTGGGAAAATGACCTTTTCCCATAGAAAACTGTGGAAAAACTTGACTTGAGAAAACCGATTTTGAAAGATTCTTAGAGTTTCTTGAGAAATCGATTTCTTGAGAATGAAATTTTCTTAAGAAAACCAATGATTTCATGATGCAAATGATATGAATGAAAGAATGCACTTTGAAAGGTTTTCTAAGAAATTTGTTGGAAAATGTGCATTAAGTCAAAATAAATCCTTCACATATCCTGACTGTGGCCATGATAATGTTCAGAGTTTAATTGATTTAATACACAAGATTTTGAAAATTTTAGAAATATGATGTGCATTTTCAAGATAGCCTAAGAGTGTAGGCTCAATGTGACTAGTAGAAAGATGATAGATCTGGGTCTCGTCCATATTCCGACTAGGGCCGTAAATATGGATCCCACCGAGTCCATCAACTCCCTAAGAGTTGGTGCACGTGCCATTCGTGTACATCCATAGTGCTTTTAAAATAAAATGCATGAATCATCTAAGCAGGATATTGCATAAATTTAAACTATATGATATGCATCCTAGTCTAAGCAGAAAATTAAAATCTTATTCCAAAATTTACATTATTACATCACTAAGTAAATGAAATAAAAGCAACTTGAAGACTTCAGCTCCTTCTTTTGAATATCCCTTCCAAGCTTGAAATAAGGTTAGCTTAAATATGTGGGTTTTTCCAAGATTTTCCAATAATATTCTGAAATTATTGGATTTAATTGGATATAAACCCTAATCTCATGCTTCCTTGATATTTGAAATGATGTAAATGCAGGAAATTCGATGGAAAATAGTTTGAAATTCGGAATTCGGGTTAAAATGACCAAAATACCCCTAATTATAAAGTTATACCTTTAAAATCAGGGTTTTTTGAAGGAAAACTTGGTAAAATTGAGATTTTGAAATTCAAATTGAATCAAATGATGATGAAATGCAGTAAGAGACATGATGACATGCTGCTAAACACATTAAGACTGTAAAATCAGAATTTGGCATTTTGTAATTTATCCAAAATAACGAATTTCGCTTGTTTTCACTTGGATCCGGGTCCTGCGGGACCCTGTTTTGGTATTATGGCTAATCCGAACCTCAAATGGATTCCAAATTACACCAAATTCGGTATGAAGCATCTACTTACTCTGATAAACAGCCTAGAATGGTAAAAATCACGAAATGATATGATTTAAATGCTAAAATTTAAAGAAAGACCTAAAATGGTGGATTTTGCCTATGGATCCGAACCAAATGCAATGCTTAATATGATAATGCAAAATTCACACCATGAAAACTTCTGATATTTTGCAGACTGTTAAAGGACCCAAAATGGAACATTTTTAGTTTTTACAGTCTCGGGATTTGAACCATGGTGAGTTCCATAACAGAGATTTAGTTCTGATAGAGGTAAAAATCACCCTAATCTGATGTAAAATGCTAAAACAATATAAAACAGCCATGGAAATTTTTGAAATTAATCAGAGCTACTCAAGACACCTACATGAACAACTTTCATGTTCATGACTTTTGCATTTGATCAATAGAGACACTGGTAAAAATATAACTTTTCATTCCTAAATTGACAGAACAGACAAATGTGACCAAACAGGAAACTGACAAGAAAAATCTGAAGGAGGTATCAACACTATTCTAAAAATCACAGGCTTTCAGATGCAAACAGAGAACACCGCGTACATAACCTTCACTTTTTACAGTTTTGGATTTGGATCAACACACAAAGAGAAACCATCGACCTAAGTCGATCCAAAATCTCAGAGGCCCAAATCAGGCTCTGACACGTGTCCCGAACTCTCGGATTTTTGTTAGACATAAAAAACATTAGAAAAATCTTATAAAATCCGGTTAAAAACTAGACATTCTCGCGAGTTCATAACATCTTTTGGATCGACAATCGGATATCCCATGAGGGAGATCTCGATTTTAATAGTCGGCAAATGATTTTCAAAATGCCTCCCGGGTAACAAAACCTGACTTGCCATTTTGAATGTTTACCGCAGTAAACAAATTCAAATGCTTCCGAATTTTTGGCATAATTTTAGGGACACCTAAGGGCGCATTCCGTGATTTGTTTGAGATTTTTAATAAAAATTAAATGCATGAAATGACGTGTGGACTGACTGACAAAAACAGATACCTACTGAAAATGAGCAGAATTGAAATAAATGCTAAATTAATCCTAATTAATTCATCAAATGTGCTGAATAAATGAAATAAAATGCAAATTAAACCTAGCTAAATGCATGAATGCTAAAATCATCAAGGAAGCATAATTAAATATTTTTATATATGTCGTTTTATGAGAATAGCTCAATCCATCTCTCAGATGAGCTCTTTCTTCAAACGACTCCCGAATCGAATTATGGCATCAAATAAAGCGGAAAAGAAGTGCACCTTGCGTCGTTACGCAGCGTAGGAGCTCTTGAAAGGGGCGGCTATTACGAGTTTCCTTCATCTTTCACTCCGGGCTTCGAATGGTTCACCAAAATCGACCCACTACACCTTCTTCACTGAGCCAAAGGGGCGTGAATTCCAAAGTGCAAAAATCGGATTTTTAGGAAGGCTAGGTCGAATTTTCAAGTTCACAAAAAATGGTCTCCCCTATGCTGGGCGTGGAGCCTTGTTTTTATAGATTTTTTGAAAAATTTTGAATTTCAAACAGGCTCAATCTGAGCCCTCCATGTGGCGACATCCCAGGGGTGCTATTTTGATTTTTGAGAAAATAAAAAATAAGATTTTTGTGGGTGAGACACCTCAGCAGGATTTGAAATTTTTCAAAATTTGGTTTGCTTGATTTTCTCTGCAGGAAGCTCCCAGATGGCGCCACCTCAGAGGGTGCTCTCTTGGAATTTGAAATTCAAACTCACCTTTTGTAGGGAGTTCTCAGGTGGCGCCACCTCAAAAGGGCTATTTTTATTAAAAGAAATAAAATAAATACAAAATGGAGCCAAATGGAGTTCTGGAATGGCGCCACCTCAAAAGGTGTTCTGAGGTGTAAAGTTGGAATAGTAGGGGCATGCCATGTGGCGCCACCTCTGGGGAGTTCAAATGTTTGAAATTTTGCGTTTTCTGCAGGAAAGGAGATCTGGACATGTGGCAGTCCAGGATGGTTCCATACTTGACAAGTGTCAGCCTGCTGGAGGAGGTTCTTCAGATGGCGCCACCTCATGGGGGATTTGAATTTTAAATGGAGGTTGGCCCTGGAGTAATGGGGGGTGGACATGTGGCGCCACCTCAGGGTGGCTCCTACAATGCCATGTGGCAGGAGGGATAGGCAAGGGACATGTGGCGCCCTCCTAGGCCATCTGGAAAATCAGAGCTCAGGATTTGCGTTACCTAGGCCTTGTTTGAATTTTTGAATGGTTTGCTTTTTTTGAAGAAAGCCAGGAGTGACATGTGTCTCCTACTTTTCTGAGAAAAGTAGGGAGAAGACATGTGTCCTCTACTTTTTCTGAAGGAGGTAGGAGGAGACATGTGTCACCTGCTTTTTCTGAAAGAAGCAGAGAATGACACGTGAAAGAGGGGAGAGAAGGAGGGCCAAGCCATGTGGCGCCATCTAAGACAAGATGAAAAGGTAGAAGCTCAGGATCTGCGCCACCTATGAGGAGATTTGAATATTTGAATTCTAGCTTTTCTGAAGAGAGCTAAGAGGTGACACATGGCATGTGCTTTTTCTGAGGAAATGAGAGATGGACATGTGTCCTCTGCAGGAGACACACTCCAAATGGCGCCACCTCAGAGGAGACAAGCCTACCTTTTCTGGAGGAAGCTAGGAGTGACACGTGTCTCCTACTTTTCTGAGAAAAGTAGGGAGAGACATGTGTCAAGCTACTTTTCTAGAAGGAGGGAGAGGTTGACACGTGTCCCCTGCAGGAGACACACTTCAAGTGGCGCCACCTCAGAGGAGACAAACTCCACTTTTTCTAGACAGGACAACCTATGACACTTGGCATCTTCTGGTGTTCTTTGAAATGACACATGACGCCTGATAGGATACTGACACATGGCAGATAAATGGGATGACATGTGGCGGCTTCTTAAGGTAGCCCCACACTGACACTTGGCATGGAAATGGGAGGAGAGAGAAAAGACAAGTGGCACCAATCCAGGGGACAAGGCTCCTATATTTTTGGGTTTTTCAATATTCAAATTTTCAAAAGAAAAGCTTGTGTGACACCACCTCAGTGTGGGTCCCACATTGCTTCTTTATTGAAATAAGGATAAAACAACAACTTCTTTTTGGAATTTTCATAAAATCTGGACTAATTGGTAAAACAGGAATTTTTGGAAAGAGTTGGCCCCTGTAGGGCAATTTTGTAAAAGGAAGATATTTGAAATTGTCAAAAGGGCAAGATCTGAGGTGAAGTGGCTGAAATCCATATTGAAAACTATCCAGATCGTTTTCCTGAGAAAATATTTTGAAATTCAGAGACCTGGGGGTAAAATGGGAAGAATTGATAATTTTGAAGACCCAGGGTTTTGAAATCAATTTTGAAAAGGGTTAAAATTCTAATCTGGATTGAAAATTTTGAAATCAAGAGTTCTGGACCTTGAAATGACATGCTGTGCAGTGCAGTGATTTGAAATGCTCATGCAATGATATGCAATGTCATGTCTTATGAAATGCAATCTTGAACCAAGACTTGGAGCTGCCTGTCAATTGTCAGGAATAAAATTTTGAACATCTGAGCTAAAAATAGAGAAATTTTGAGAGCTCTAGATGAAATTTGGACTTTTGCCAGGTCTGGGCTCAGAAAATGACCATTTTGCCCTCCGACGATTTCAAAGGCTGGATGATGATGTTTGGTGAAAATATCAGGGAGGTGAGTGAAAATTTGGGGTATTTACAGGCCCCCTGTTAGTTTTTGAAAAGGGACGAGGCAGGAGCCATCGACTCCTGCCAGTTTGTAAAAGAAAAAGCAGGGGTCGATGGCCCCTACTGGATTGTAAAGAGGGGCAAAGGCATCGGCCCCTGCCGAAAATAAAAAGAGGGGCAGGGGTCGATGGCCCCTGCCAAATCGAGAAGGAAGAGGGGAGGGGGGCATAGGGGCCAAAGACCCCTGCGACTCTTGAAAAGGAGGAGGCAGCGGCCAATGGCCCCTGTTGTCCTTGAAAGGAATCAAGGTAGGGGCCAATGGCCCCTACCAACTTCAAAAAAAATTGGGGCAAGGGCCATTGGCCCCTGTCAAAGCCTGAAAATAAATGGAGCACCGGCCTCCCTGCCGAAAACCCCAAAACGGGCGGAAAAGGGAGGGGGGGGGGGGGTTGTCCCGACCCCTTTTGTCGGCCCGTTGGGTGACATAGGGCAAATCAAGAGAGAAAGATGAGGGGGAAAAAGAAGGTAAGGGAGGAGACATACCTAGGGGAGGAGGTCATCGGCGTCGTCAGACGAGCAAAAGGGAAGGAGATGGCGACAGAAGAGGGAGAGAAAAGGGTGAGAGGGGGAGTATGGGAAGCCAAGCGAGAAAGAGAGAGGAGGCGAGGGGAAGCTTTGAATCCTTCCCCCTTCTCCCCATGCATCTTTTTAAAGACGAAGGGGGCGGGTGCCCTCCGATAGGCCCCGGGCAGCCCACCGTTAGCCCTTGACGAGATTGGATCATGGTCGGATCCGGATCCGAGCCAAATTCGGATATGACTCAGGTCCGTAAAAATTTTTTTGGTTTCTTTTACTGGGTTTTACACATCGAGTTCTCGTTCAGGGTCTCAAAAAGAGCTCATACTTCATCTTCACTCTTGAGCATAAAAGTGCCCCCACAGGCAACGTCAACCATTTGACGGTTCTTCTTAGTGAGACCGTCATAAAAATATTGCACCAGTTGTCAGCGGGGCACCTGGTGGTGGGGACACTTCCGGAGAAGATCTTTCATCCTCTCCCACGTATCATGGAACATCTCTCCCTCAATCTGTGAAAAGTTGGTGATGGCTTTCTGATATTGGTTCGTCTTACCAATCAGAAAATATTTCTTGAGGAACTCCCTTTGCATATGTTCCTAAGTGGTAATTTGAACTGTATCGAGAGCCTTCAATCAGTGCTTGGCTTTATCTTTGAGGAAGAAGAGAAACAACGTCAACCTCAATACGTCATCTCTGAAATTATTGATCTGCATCGTAGAGCAGATCTTGAGAAATTCATCGAGATAACGGTATGGGTCTTCGTTGCTAAGGTCGTAGAATGAGGGTAACATTTGGATAACACTGGCCTTAATCTCAAAATGATTCGCTCCCACACCATGTCTCGTGATGCAGGAAGTGGGAGTGTATGTGTTGGGCATGAAGTGCTCCCTAAGAGGACGGATCAACTGCTGATCTTTAGCCATGGGGCTGGATCGATGGGCTCTCCTAAAGAGGGACTCAGGGTTCTCGATAAACTCAGCAGGCTCGGGGTTAAGCGAGCATTGCTCGTGCATGCACCAAAGGGTAGACCAGTGCAGCAACCGTCCTAGAGATTGGTTTTCTATCTATCTAACGTGTTACGCGGCCAAACCATAATATTTTTAATGAAAACAAGTGTGAAAGCCAGACATCAAATAATAAAAACTGGCTCACACGAGTGGTGGAGTCTGGGTCGATCTTAGGGAACGGGAGATAATTGTATTCAATCACCAAATCTACACTACTCTTTATTGCCAAAAAGAAAAGAATTAATTAAATAATTAAATGACTAAAGGAGTACGACCCTACGTAGAGGGCTTAAACAAAATAAATAAATGGCTTTATACAACCCAATTGAATTAAATGAATGAAATAATTAAAATCCTAAACTAAAAGAAAGGAAAAAATAGTCTTTAGTGCTGAGGTCTTCTTGTTCTTGTGTGTTCCTTTCTTCTACTTTTCTTATTTGCATATCACTTTATGGTCCCTCTGAGGGCTCCTTAAGGGTACTTCTGAGGGCTTAAGGGGACCTCACAGGGTACTTTGAGGGCATGAAAAGGGTTCTCTCACATATCCAAACGCTTCTCTGCAAAACACAAAAACAAAACACGCAGCAGAAATGAGAAATCTATGAGAAAATTAACAAAAATATGAAGAAAAATCACAACAGATTGAAATAAAGGCATGAACTAACTATAAAATACTAATACTAAATTTACAAGTAATCTAATGGTAATTAAGAAAAGACGTGCATACACTACGTAGGCTATGTGACTAGTCTAAATTAAACTACAGCATATGGCTTACGACTAATGAACTAAAATAACTCAAGCTTATAATTAATAAAATAAACAACTAAGACAATCAGCAACTAATAAAATAACTAAACATCTAATGAAATAAATGAAATAGCTAGTAACTTATCACATTAACGTCTAATACAATGGGATGAAGCAATGTAACTAATAAATACTAATGCCATTAACTACTAAGGAACTAATTGGATGATGAATCAATATAATGAATCTACTAAACAACTGATGCAACATTTAAACAATGACTAATTAATGCAGCTACGTCAATACAATAAACAAAAACAACCCAACTAATGTATACCCAGCAACAAAATCAATTGATGATAATGTATTAAGAATCGAATAGAACAACAAGTCATTATCACTAAAGATTAAAAAGAAACATGATGAACCAACTAGAAGGAAAATGGATACAGAGAATAACACGCAACTTGGCTAAAGGTCAACCGACTAAACAAAATTTAAAACGCAGTGAATGAAGAAGACATTGTATGCTGAAAACAGTAAAAAAATTGACTCAACGATTTGAATTAAGCGCAAACAACTAATTCTAGAAATAATATGATTATCGTTTAATGTACTGACGAAAAAAATGAACAAAAGAAATTAACTACGTGACTGATAACAGAAACTACGCAGAATGAAATCTAGGTTATTCTAGAAAAAACAGTAATGAGATTAATGCAGGCACATCGGCTAAAAACTATTTCTTAAATTAATCTAAAATGAACATTGACTAATAAAACATGAATATATACACTATGCTGAATCTAAACTTGACTAATAAAAATAAATTAAAACGTTGTTCTACAACCATTGAAGCAATAAAAACGATAAGACGCTATTCAAATTGCTAATCGGCTAAACTATCAAAATAGCATATCATTTTTTTCTCTTTTTTTATTTTATCTATTTTTTTTTTCATTTTCAGATGATAAAACTAATCTAACATGCAGATCCAGGTGCAATATGCGAGTTGCGAAAAAAATATGATGATGGAATGCAATCTAGCTACAATGAAGAGAAGAGGAGAAAAAGAGGCAAACTATGATTTTTTTCTAATGGAGGGATTGGGAAGAAGAGGGTGGTGATTCCAGCTGCATGCACACAATCCTGATGAAGAAGAAGAGGCTGCCGATGAAGAGAGGATCCGAAGCTTGATGAAAAGGAGGGAGAAGAAGAAGAGGAAGAGGAGAAGAAGGGAGAAGGAGAAATTGGCTTTCAGAGAGAGAGGGCAAGAGAGAGAGAAGAGGGAGGCAAGATGGAGGGGGCGTGTTTCCCTAGGCTGGAAAAATGCCTCCTCTTTGTTGAACTATACTATTTATAATATAATATTAGGTTAAAATAGATTTTTCAAAACAAGTCCAAAAGTTTTCAATAATTTCCAAAAGGACCCTGTTTAGAAAAACATGTTTTATTTTCTAAAAATCAAACTTCCTAAACTAATTAAAATTATTTAATCGAAACTTAACCTAATTAAAATATAATTAAGAAAATTTCTAAACTAATAAAAGCACTAAAAACGTAGGGCAAAGCTGAAAATTCATGATTTTTCGATAAATTCAATTTCAATGCAGTTTCTCAAAACTAACGATAAAAATGGGTTTTTAAATCAATTTTCATATGGATCATGCATAAAATAAGATGAATAAACATGCAAACTGTATGCATGATCTGTTTTATAAAGGCAAATGATGAAAAGACACTGATGAAAGAATTTTGCATAAGAAAAGATGTTTTCTGGAAATTTTGGTAGTTTGATATCTGGGGTTTCTCATGATGATCTTTTTGCACTCTTTTTGAGATATAGAAATTGAGTTCTCTTGAGGTTTGGCGGGAAGTTCGGCTTATCAACCTTCAACTTGGAGATATTTCAAAGCTTCCCTAGAAGAGCACTTCACATTCTCCTTCAACTCGGAGATGATCAAAGTCTTCCTTGTCCCCAGAGATTAGATTGAAGATATTGTCTCTTTGATTGGAAATCATAAATCAAATATCTTTTAGGGTTTGTGGGGATGTTCATGATTTGTGATGATTTGGAAATCATAAATCAAATATCTTCATAAATCAACCTTCAACTTTGTGATGATTTGAACTTTTCCTAGAAGGATACGTCACATGCTCCTTGAACTTGGAGATGATCTGAATCTTCTTTGTCCCCAGGGGTCTAACTCTCCTATCAACCTTCATCTTGGTGAAGATTGAGAGATGCCTTTTGCAGATAATTAATTATGTTTGCATGATTTGAGAAAATTAAGTGGATTCTTGATCGCTAAGAATATTTTCACTACCTTATTACCAGAGGAATTATCTTTAAAAATGTGTCATAGCTATGATCAATATCAATTCATTTCTGGCTTTTCAACATCATTGAATTTTCCTTCGTCGATCATATCGATGATTTTTCCTCATCCTTTTGGTTGACCAACAGAAAAAGCTTTGAATTTTGAGTCTTTCTTCACAAAAGTCTTTGCCCTCTTGGAAGGAATATTGAAGGTAACTTGAGGTGAATCTTTTGTGCAATAAAATTTTGAGATCAACAAATAGTTTTGGTAATAAATTGGCAAAATGTCCTAGAATCCTTGGTGAAAGAATTACCTGATGTCAAATTAATAAATCCCTCGCCGAAAAATCACTTTTCTTTTCCCCAAGAGAAGTTCAGGTTTTAACCCTTGTCCTGAATGGGTAGGAAAAAGTTCTTTGCAGAAATTTGACTGGTGATTGAAAGTATTGAGGAAAACTGGTTCAACCTGAAGGTTGGATCTCAGAAAAAGGAAAATCCAACACAAAATTGGATTCTAGAGGAAAGTCCAACATGGGGCTGGATTAAAAGGAAAGTCTAGCACAATGTTGGATTCTGAAGGAAAGTCCTGTACAACGTTTGATTTTGAAGGTAAGTCCAGCATAAAGCTAGATTTGGAAGGAAATTCTAGCACAAAGTTGGATTGGGGAAGAAAGTCCCAGCATAAAGCCGGATTTAGAAGGAAATTTCAACCCTGAAGTTGAGTTTGAACAAATTGGTTTGAAAAATGTTCATCCCTAAGGTTGAGTTAGAAATGATCCGAAAAAACTACTTTTTGAAAAGAGGATCAACCTAGGGGCTGATTTTGAAAAAAAACGATAAAAAATAAATTTTTAAAAGGAGATCAACCCAGGGGCTGATTTTGAAAAAGACTAGTAAAAATTAAATTTTGAAAAGGAGATCAACCCAGGGGATGATTTTGGAAAAAGGTTGGTTTGAAACTAGTTTTGGTAAACAGGATATCAACACAAGGGTTGATTTGAAAAAAGACTGATTCAAAACTAGTTTTTTTAAAAAAGGTCAACACGAGGGTTAATTTTGAAAAGATCAATTCAAAACCAGTTTTTGTAAAAGGAGATCAACACGAGGGTTGAATTTGAAAAGACCGGTTCGAAACCAGTTTTTTTAAAAGGAGATCAACACAAGGGTTGATTTTGAAAAGATCAGTTCGAAACCAGTTTTTGTAAAAGGAGATCAACACGAGGGTTGATTTTGAAAAGACCGGTTTGAAACCAATTTTTGTAAAAGGAGATCAACAAGAGGGTTGATTTTGAAAAGATCAGTTCGAAACCTGTTTTTGTAAAAGGACTCGACCCCAGGGTTGATTTTTTAAAAAGACTGTTGCTTCAAAAGCCCTCAGTGATCATGATGGAGATTTTGCAAAAATTTTTGAAATCTTCATGATTTTGGACAGACCCCTATAAGTAGTCTTATCGCTCCTGTGAATGATCTCAGAATTGTCCCTTATCTTGAATGAAAAAAAAAAGGAAATTGATAAAAAATTAAGAATTGATGAAAGTTGATGATAAAAGATTTTGTTTGGTCCTGTCTGCATACAAGACATTTGAAATAAAGACAAGTTTTCAAAAGATGCCCCAGTGTAACAGGGGAAAAGGATATTGAAGAATGCTTTCTAAAGATAACAAGGCAACGAGCTTCTTGATTGATTTGGGAGGTATTTTGAAAGAGGTCACCCCTCGCAAAAAGATATTTTGCAAAAAAAAAAGAAGCAAAGAAGATGGTGCCAAGCTATGAAGAAAATTGTAAATTTTACTGATGTAAAAGAGTGATAGATCAAGGAAAGAAATGAGATTACATTGTCCCTTTAAATCGATAAAAGAAAAATGAAAAAGCTCTAGCATTGCTAGTTTCTTGAATGATCGAGGAAAGGTTCGGTCAGGACGGTCGGCTGATTCTCTTCTTCATCTTCAACAAGGAGATTCTTGTCAATGCAGTCTTGAACAATATTCTTGAAGATGAAGCAGTGATCGGTTTCATGTCCTACTGCTCGATGGAATTTGCAGAACTAATTCATGAATATTTTCATGATCGTGGGAGGGTCTGGGGCTCTTGGGAGTTTTACTAATCCCTTGGTCAGCATGTATTTAAGGACTTCTTCGATAGGACTACTTGCCCCTGTCGAAGCCTGAAAATAAATGGAGCAGGGGCCTCATAATGAAAATAGATGAAGACGTTTTACTAAAATGGATTTGCAATGAAAGATCCAGGCTCGTAATGGAATTTGGATTTGGATATTGGATCAAGCCTAGAAAAGGAGATTGGATCTGGATTAGAATCCAAGAAATGAAATTAGATCTCAGATATCAGATGAAGGAGTGGATCGGAGTTTAGAAATCAGAAATTGATTCAATTATCCCTCTGAACGGATCAGAAGGTGGATCTAGATGGAAATGGATCCAAAATGATTAATTGGATCTTGGATATCTGATGAGATATTCCAGGTTCAATGAATAAATTGGACCCTAGATATGGATTATAGAATAAATCAGACGAAAGATCTAGGTCTGGGATGAAAATCAAACACCAGAACCACTGTCTGAGTTAGAATGGATTGGATCTCGGATATTGATAAAATATCAGATGAAGGAATTGATCCTAGTCTGAATTGGGACTTGTCCCAGTTTAGAAAATGGATAGAAACAGTGTCCTAAGTAAATTTTTATTTTTTTGTTTTTGCCCTGTAGGGGTAGAAACACGGTATAGAACTGGTCTGAACTAATTTGAATTGGATAAAATCGAAATAAACTGAATTGAAAGTCAATTATATTCAAATGAGCTAAATTTAGAGCTAGAACACTAGCTCAATCAACTAGGGCTAGCTCAATTTGGACTGAATTGAGCTCAAATGAGCTAAAATGAGCTGAAATAAGCTAAAATAAAGGTTTGAGTGTGTAAAAAGTGATTTTGAACTGAAACTGGGCCATTCAAACTCCTGGTGAGCTCAAATTAGACTCAAGGGGATAGGATCTACCACAATTGACTGACTCGAGGACAATTGGATGAGATTTGAGCTAAAAATGAGCTCATTTTGCCTTAAATGAGCTAAATTTAGCCAAAATGGACTGACATGGCTCATCGTGAGCTAAGGGGAGCTAGAAATGTCAGACATTTTAACTTTTCTGAACTTAAGATGAGTTTGACTAGGTCTAACTGATGAAGGGCTAAGGGTGACTCAAGGGTAAAATGGTAATTTTATTAAAAAATAGGGTAGACTTGACCTCTAGACCGGGATAAACCTAGGGGTGGTTCTTGACACTACCCTGCAGGCGTTTGGCATCTGCGAAAGGAGATGTTCGGAATGGACTTGAAAATTTTGGGGTGTTTATAAGTACAATATAAGAGTTTAATCCCTAGGTCCAATCCATTTTAGGTGTCGTTTCACCTTATTTTTACCATTTTACCCCTAAGTAACCTTAGATCCTTGTCAGTTAGACCTAGTCAAGCTCATTTTAGACTTAGAAGAACTAGAATGTCAGTCATTTCTAGCTCCTCTGAGCTCACGATGAGTAGACCCCGTTCATTTCAGCTAAAATTGGTTCATTTCATGTGAAATGAGTTCATTTCTAGCTCGAATTCAAGCCAATTATCACAGAGTTATTCAATTCCAATAGATCCTATTACTCTGTATTTAACTTGACCTCATCAGGAGTTTAAGTAGTCCAGTTTCAATTCAAATTTGTTTTCCATATTGTTGGAATTCATTTTAGCTCAATTTAGTTCATTTCAACTAGAATTGAGCTAATCCCATATTTAGTTCACCGTAGTTCACTTGATGTCATTTTAGCTTAAACCCAGTACACTCTCATTTCTCACTTCACTCTATAGTGAACTCCTCATCATTTCATGTAGAATTGTGTCTTTTTTCAATCATCTGGTTTAAGAGTCTAGTTGAGACAGTGTCTTCTTTGTTCACATGAGTTCAAAAACCTTATAACCTAGTTCAAACCTTGTTTTGTAAGTGTTACTCTGCATTTCACTACATGCCCCTGCCTAGAAGGGCAAAATCGTCCATACTTGTGTCTCAATCTGAGGCAGTTTAGTCGAATTCTAATCCAAAGCAATTCTAGTCTGGACTCAGATCAATTCTTTTATCTGACACTCTATCTATATCCGAGATCCAATTCATGTTTTAATTTGGACATTTGATCTGATCTAGTATTGGATCTGATATCCATTATCCATTTTTTATTTCTGGACCTGGATTTTCTTATCCAAATCACTTTGTTATCTATATCCAAGGTCCAATTTGTTTTCTGAACCTAGATTATTTCATCAGATATCCAAGGCTCACTTATCAATCATTCACTATTCAGGATCTGTTCTTTAATTCTTATTTAATATCCAGGATCCATTTCTACTTTATTTCTGATCCAGGATCCGCTTCTGAAAGTTCATCATTGATCCAGGATTCAGTTTATCCTCTTTTACTATCCAGGATCCATTTCAAATATCTTATCTTTGATCCAGGATCCGTCTATCATTTTAAACCTAGGCCAGATTCATTGTCTGGGATCCAGATACATTTGTCATTTGAAACTTTAGATCCAGATCTGAATTCAAAACTTTCTTCCAATTTCAAACTTGGGTTCAAAATTGCTCTTTACATTTTTAATCTAAACTCAGTGTTTTATATTTGATATTTTGAAATGCCTTTTTCAGAAAAACAATGTGTGTCAGATCTGGATCCGGATCAAATTTGGATTTGGATTTTTGTCAGGCCCAAATTTCAAAGTGGATCTTAGATCCAATCCAATTCACATTAGATGGGACCCACCTAGGTGATGTCACTTCTTGATCATTCCTTTTCATTTTGGTTTTCTTATTTTTGTTATTTTAGAAAAGTAGTTGATTTAGGACTTTGTTTTTCGCTTTTTATCTTTTAGTTTTATTCTTTTGTTTTTAACCTTTTTAAACCTTTATTTTAATTACTTTAAAATCAAATATGGACCCCATTTAGATGGCACCACATTTGGATTCTTTGTTTAGAGTTTTAATTAGGTTAAAAAAAAGAAAAAGTAAAAAAATATCCAAATGAGGACTTTTTGAGAAAATCGCCCACCTAAATTTTGCTAATTAACTAGGACTCTCTAGAGGATCTTTATCCTCTTCTGATTTCTTTTCTATAAAAAGGGACTCAAGGGGGACGTCCAACCCATCTAGCCCTCTCTCCATCTTCTTGATTTCTTCTTTCTTTTCTCCTTCTTCTTCGCCAAGTGTCGCCCCCCTCCTTTCTTCTTCTTTCTTTTTGTTTACTTTTCTTTGGTTGCAGCAGCGAAGGAGGAATCTTAGGTAATCCCTCTTCTCTTTTCTTTATTTTTCCATTTTATTATTTTATTATTTTATTATACAGCTGCTGCATTTTTCTTTCACAGCTACAATGGAGTAGGAAGTCGGTTTCTCATAAATCGAGCCCCTCTCCAAACCAGCTACACCAAAATCAATCACATGCTTTCATCATTTTTATTTTATTTATGTGCATCATAGATATAGGTTTTATATTATTGTTTGCATCCATACAGCAGCAAGATCATTCAGTTTTGTTCCTTTCTTTTCTTTATAAATGTTTAGTTTAGGTTTTAATCGTGTTTAACAGCCTTGCTTAAATCTTGTTTATGGCCCTCGTGTTAGCATCATTATTTTATATGCTTATTTCTATTGTTTTGAGCTAAATTTTTTATGAGAGATATATTCATATGTTTACGTAAATCTAGTCAAATTTCATGATTTTTAGGAATCTCTTGGCCTATTTTTAAAATCAAGAACTGAAACATATTTTCTGCAACATGAAAACACTGTGCAAAATTTGGGTCAACTTGCCAGAATCATATCTCCCTAACTGGAGATGATTTTTCAGATTTGTAAAAAGTGGTTTCTTCATCTGCATGTCTATTTTAGTTTGGTTAAATTTGGTGATTTTTGATGGTCGTCTGCTATTTTATTTGGACCTAAAACCAGAACCTGTTTCTCGGCACTATGAGGCATAGTTCAGAATTAGGGTCATCTTGCCGGAGTCATATCTCCCTAACCGAAGATGATTTTTTCAATCTATAAAAAATGATCTCTTTGTTGTCATGTATAGTTTATCTTTAGAAAAATTTATAAATTTTTATGACTGTCTTCTATTTTATTACAGCCCAAAATCGTGATAGATACAAAATAGCCTCTTATGTAGTCTGTTTTCACTTTTTAATTTAATATCTTCTTCCAACATATTCATTAAATTTATTTTTTAATTTCATGATATCTTTAGGGTTGTTAAGAGTGTTCATGTCAATTTTCAAAAAATTTGAAGGTCATTTGATATTTTATCTTGTTGTTTTCCAACAATCGGTTTTCTATAGAAATATGAGCAGATTCGATCTTTTTTATTTATTTTATCATTTTCATAAATAGTTTTTATGTTTTTAAAATTCGATTATTTTCTTGATCATGTCATGGTGCTCTCCACTCGATTTAGCATTGATTCGAACTTGTTTAGTCTTTGGATTAGGCATATTTTAAAAAATATTTTTGAAACCCTGATTTTAACACTGTTTTGTAATTAATATCAATTTCTAGGGTATTTTAGTTTTTTTGCCTTCAATTCTAAAATTTTTATTTTATAATCAGTTTAGTTTTATATTTTATTAAATCATGCATCTTTATTTAGTTTATTTAAAGATTTTATTTTATGAATGCATGGGAAAGGCTTATTTCAGGATAAATATCCCTCAATTTCTAGATATTGCTGGATAAATCCTGAAAAAACTATATTTTTCTACTAACCTGTTTGTTGATTTTGCAGGAAAGTTCAAGACTTTATTTTCTCTTTTCTTTCTTTATTTTATTATTCAAATCTCAATGTAAATTGTAATCAAAGACCAAAAATAGTAGAAATTTACTTTTATGCATAGTTTAGGATTGCATAAGCATATAGTTTATTTTTCTAATAGTAATTGCTATGGATTGTCATGCATATGCACTTTTCAAATTTCACAATGGTGAAACACGAATGACATGTGCACCTTCTTCTAAGAAATTAATAAACTTAGTAGAATTCGTATTTGTGGCCATAGTCAGAATACAAATGAAATTCAAGTTTTATTAATCTCTTTTAAGTTACAAAAGCCTAAACACTTAGGTTATTTTTAAAACTATTGCATACTTGAAAAATATTTTCCAAAATCTTCCTCTTAGGATTTAAATGAAGTATATTTAAAACATACTTGTAGCCATAGTCATGAATATGTGGCGAATTTATTTTATCTGGATTCTATAAGGCACAAAAACCCCATTTTTATCAGAGTTTTTATAAAAACAAAGAGAATTTATCAATGACTTTTTTCAAATCTTCTTAAAATAAATGGCATTCATGCATCATTTGGATTTAGGCTGCATCATGCATAAGCCCACAAGGCCACATGCCCAGCCATCTGTTTCATTATTTGATTCAATTTCAAAATATTTCTTCAAAAAGTATTTTTCAACAATTGCTCTAGCTTGTGGATGAAGTACTCATTATGATGCAAGAGGCTGGGGTATACTCATTGGGGATGAAGTACTCCCTGAGTGGGCGTGTTGGGACCTCCGCACCCATTGCTCTAGCTTGTGGCGAGCGGCTCCTAAACAATTGTTCTGGATTGGGAAGTGTGGTTTGGAGTTGGGGGTCTTGAGAGCATTGCCCTTGCATATACTGCAGTTAGACTCAGTATAACAAACGTCCTAAGGTTGGTTTTCTACCTACTTCTGGCGTACAAGCGTGATAAAACCAAACCACAAAAACAGGAAAATAAAAATAGAAAAAAAATAAACACCTAATCACGCACTTGCACCCAGACAATTATCTTGCAGGAATTTAAACAACATGCACGGTCACCTATGAACTAGGTACCCTAATAGTCAGGCTGGTTTGGGCAAGAAAAGTAAGATGGCTCTAGGAGTAACAAACAATGTGGTCCTAACAATCCTAAATAATGAACAAAATGAAACTAACAATCCTAAATAAAGTGCAGGAAAAGTAAACTAGCAATCCTAAAAAAAAATGCAAAAAGGTAAACTAGCAGTCCTAGATAAAACGTGAACAAACAAGAGGCAATAAAGTGAATACTTGTTTTTCAAGCATCGTTCCCCGGCAACGGCACCAAAAATTTGGTATAAGTTTTTATGAAGTAGATTTTTGAAAGATATTTTTGATAAAATCGTTTTGAGCAAGCCAGACACCAAATAATAAAACTGGCTCACACTAGGGTGAGATCCAGGTTGAACTCAGGGAAAGGAGTGAAAACTTTGTATTCCACACAAATACACCTTTATTGCCTTATGAAAAATAAAAATAAAATAAAAAATATATAACACACAATCACGTAAAAACCTATTACAATGTGGTGAGCAGAAAGTAAATTAATACAACCCTAAATATGGCCTAAAGCCTTAATTAACTAAAAATTAAAAATAAAGAAAATAAAAAAATGGGAAGCTGCCTCTTCTCAAGCACGGGAATCCAAATCCTTGCAGACTCCACTTGTTTATCCACTTAAGTGTTGTGCAACCTGTCTATGGCAGCCATTTGCAAAAACAAACACAAGACATGAAAACAAAAAACACACTTGCACAGCTAGGTTAGTTTACAAAATCGGAGAAATAAAAAAATGAGAAAGCTACAATCTCTAAACACGGATCTCAAAGGAAGCACTGGGATCTGGTCTAGTACAGAGTGTCCATTGTACCAAGACACGACACAATGGATAGGATTCACAACAGGAAATCAAACAGAATACGATTCTCGAAATCTATCCTACGCGATCTTGCATGTCCCTGTCAGGATAGGTTTCTGGAAATCGATAGAGCAGACTAGTAAATCGGGTCGGTTCCTGCTGAAAATTTTTAAGAATGTTTCTGACACAATCAGAAACCTAACCCAATTTACGAAATTAGAAAATTTCTTGAGAAACTCCCGAAATAAACAAAAGAATAAAAAAAAATCAGACATGATAGAGAAATGTGTATTCTGGACAGCTTCACGTATTCTGCTATGACAGTCTGTCTATTAGGATCAGAACTAGACAAAAAAATTCATGATGAAAATGGACTCGTCCAGTGATCTAACCCACTTTACGGATTTAAATTTGGAGTTCGGAAACTCTAGATACACTAAAAACAAAAACAGTAAAATAACAAGAAAAAAGAAATGAGAATAACTACACTATGTTAAACTCAAATCTATAATATAATTACGTTTCGCTAAACATGAAAATTAAATTTACCTAATCAAATAAACAAAACATAAAACAAGCTAATTCAGATCCTAAATGATTAAACCAGATAACAAAAAAAATAAAATATTAAATCTAAACTAAAGCAGAAAATACGCACAAAAAGAAATGATATTGTAATGTCCGATCTAGGCTTGGTTGGACGATGGCCAATCCGAGCCATGGATCTGAGATTTTTTATTTATTTTTGATAAAACAATGAAAGAATAATGCAGATCTACAGGAGTTTACAGTAACCTATTCACTCAAAAAAAAAAATCTACGAAAGAAAACACAATAAAAGAGAGAGAGAATCTAAGATCGATCAGCGGTTTGGGATTGAATAAGGATCAATCCAAACTTGTGTTCGATCTAATATTTTTTTCTTCTTTTCAGAAAAACAAATAAATCTAAAAAATATTTTGCAGATCTAAAAAAATACAACAAATACAATTGAACTATAAATTAAAAATAACAAAACAAAAAATGAAATCGCTACTTTACTTAATCTACTTTTTGGATTGAACGATGGTCAATCCAAAACATCGATTTTATTATTATTTTTTCTGTAATAAAACTGAATGAAATGCAGAAAAAAACACAATGTAATCAGATTAACAAACCTAGACTATTCTATCTAATGCCAAAAAAATAAAAAAATAAATCAAGCTAGATAAAACTGCAAAAAGAATATAATCTTTAAGTGAAAAAGAAAAGAGAAAGGAGTACTGAATCTTGGGCTCGGTGTTCATGATGGACTGGGTTGAGGAGAGAGTGGTCTTCACCTTGTTTAGCATGCAGAAACACCTTCGGACTGGATCCGACGCATATCTTGCAGGAGAGAAGAAAAAGAAAAAAAGAAAGGAGGAGGAAGAGAAGAGGAAAGAAAAAAAAATTGAAAAGAAGAGAGGAGGGTGATAGGAGAAGAGAAAGAGGAGAGAGAGGAAGGAGGGCTGCGTGAATTGAAGGTCTCATGACCCCTTTCATGCAGTCCTTACTTGGGTTATTATAATAGTTAATTAGGTTTTACCAAAAATTACGAAGTTAATCCGAAACAAAAAAAATCAAAATATTACTTAAACTATATTCTAATTTACAAAAAAGGAGTTGGTGCCAACTAAGAGGAGGTTTTCGAAATACTTTTCACTTGGATATGGATTTAACGCATGCTAATCATGTTTGGAATGGGTCCATGATCCATTTGATGTGACTTGGACCGGATCAGGAACCGATTCACCTCAAATTTTGCTCAAAAATCATAAAATGGCCATAACTTGCTTGGTTTAACTTCGAATTGCATGAAATTTGAATTGTAGCTCCCTTATACCTGAAACAACATAAACATGAGCTTTAAGACAATAAAAGGCACATAAATGCATGCATTTAATGATAATCACAAATGCATTTTCATGCATTATCAGTAGGATCATTTGCATACACCACCACAATTTGATCCTACCACAATATCTTGATACATTTGATGGAATGTGGAATGGACAACTTTGAGGTCATGGATCTAGGGCCTCTCTAGCAGTAGGTTGTATAAGGGTGGCACATCCACCACTTGAAAGAGTGTCTTTTGAATAATGGGACCTATTTTCACATCCAATATTGCAGTCTTATTATGGTTGCAATGTTGCCATCATATCCGCTAATCTGGATCACATGATTCCCCAACATCACTTTTGAAATGTCTAACCTTAATTGTCCCATCTCACTGCCCTCAGTTGTGAGCATTTGTTGTGAACAGAGAAGGTTTACCAGTTAATTTTTATTAGTCAGTAGAAAAATAATAGAAACCTTGCAATTCAGACTCACAAAGAAATACAAGGTAAGGTAAAGGGTCTTTGGTAGTTTCGTTCATCTTTTCATGTCCTTGTTGTGGGTTGTTTAGAGTCTTTTTATGAATCTTGCTACATGCTACATAATCAAAATATATGCTATATTCATGCTAGATTCAAATGACTCTGTATATAAACATAAAAAAGAACTATACAAATGAGTAAACCTAACACTTATGTCATTTGCCAACATAGTTTTATCGCCAAATTTATACTCTTTCTGCGTTTTTGTCTTATGTTGCACATCTTCTCATTCTCGAGGCAACACAATTGGTTTCTTACTTGGCGGTGGGGATGGAGGTTTGTTTTCCTTTCTGCCATGTTTTTCTTTTCGTTTATACATAGTACCTAACATATACATAGAAGACATAAGATATTAGAGTAATTCATTAAAAAATATTAGATAAATTCAAAGAACCAATTTATTCAACAACTATTAACAAATCCTATATTTTGCAAAGTATATGTAATCTAACATACTAGATAAATACCAGGAAGAAATTTATTAAACAACTCTTAACAAATCCTATATTTTGCAAAACATACATACTCTAACATACTAGATAAATATAAAGAAATAATTCATTAAACAACTCTTACCAAATCCTACATTTTGTAGAATATATGTACTTTAACACACTAGATAAATACAAAGAAGCAATTCATTCAACAACTCTTAACAAATACTATATTTTGCAAAGCATACGTACTCTAATATACTATTATTTGTTCTTTCGCCTGTTGTAGTCAACCTTACCACATACACTGCACTTGTATGACACAACATCCTTGTGTTTTGTTCTCTATCTCATCATCTTAGGTCATTTTTCTTTATGGACAACTTTTGGTGGATAGACAAGTATAAGAGTCGATGGAGTGATGTGAGACATTATTTGTCATTAAAATGAATGGATATGCATTATATGCAGCTCGATACAATTCAATTGTGAAGAATTTGTTGCAGTAATCTTTTGGTAGCTTGCCCTTATACAAAATGCATATGATCGCATGTTCACATGGAATCGCACTAACCTACCACTCTTGACAAGAGAATTTTTGCTTGTCAAGATCAACACTATAACTGTGAGATCGATCGCATACTTCATACTAATGTCAGTGGCAATGCATTAGTTGCACATGTAGTTGTTGTATATTTCTCTTCAATTCCTCTAACTTTTCTTTTACCTTTGATACCACAATGCCTAAAATATGCTATCCATTATTCTTTTTTTTTCTTAAAAAGTTTCATTAGTATGAGACAAAACCTTTCAATAAGAAGAATTAAGGGCTTGTCACATATGACGAGAAATCATGAATTGAAGCTCCCTGCTATATTAGTAGTTAAGCACCCATATATTTTTGTTGCAAAGTGACTATTAGCTAAATGTTTTTGTTTCACGTCAGTGGCAACATAATTGTATGCGGCCTGATCTTGCTCCCAAATTTTAAAAAAAAAATAATTGCATTGACGTCTCGTCGCTGCTCGAGTTGCACTCCACCAAAGTACACTGAGCGGTAAATCAAATTTCTTAGAAAAGTTCTTCGTCAAATGTTGCATGCAATATCCAACACGACATGTAGGCCATGTGTGGAGGAGAACATACTTTAGACCTTCATGCCTATCTGAGAAAACTGTAAGGTGTATTCTCTCATTATATTCGTCAAAGCATATAGTTCTTCCTTTAGATACTTCTAATTTCATGCCCATGAATCTTTCAACTCTTTATCAACAACAGTAAATGATACAAAAAATATCTCACCATAATGTCCAATACTATGAGTTGACAATAATATACATGTGTATCTTCCTTTTAGGAATGTACCATCTACCATAAGAACTGGAGGGCATCCTTTAAAAAATCCATCGATACTTGAACATAAGGATAAAAACAAATAGTGAAATCGATATTTTTGATTGGTCTCATTGTACCCTAGCTATCTTCAGTTAGCCTTCATCAAATGATCCAAATAGGCAGAAAGCATTCTGAAGGACTCTTTAAATGAGCCATATAGTACTTCCTTAGTTTGTTCTCGTCCACGCCATGCTTGTTTGTAAGTAACCTCCACACCTTCCTCGCGACTGATGTCATTCATAATTTTTCTTAGAGTTATCTTCGAGTTGTCATGCATATATTTTTTAATAATACCTGAAATCCACTTGTAAGACACTTTTTTCACTACAAGGTTGCCCAATGAACTACCATATGTATGCTTACTTTGATTTTCTTCACTTAAAAGAACCATGTTCCATACACCTTTGTGCAATGGATCTTCCAAGGGCAATCAACCATTATCTACAAGTTCTTTCTTATGTATATGACAATGACTTTGTTATTTCAGCTCTTTTGAAATTTTGATTTATAGTTATTCCTATTCACATTATCTTTCAAAAACTCGTGACAGTACTGAAGATCATTAAACCTTTTGCCGAAAGCAAATTCTTAATGGTTTGAGCCTATTATTAGTTACTGGAATTGTTTACAATCATTAAGTTGTTTGTTATGCAAGTCATCATTTAAACAAGATGCCTTCATTTCAATGGTTTTCAATTGATCTTCATTGTAGGAGAATTTATCAAACAAGAACCTATTCAAATCATGTCTCATTAGTGTAATAACATAAAACCGTTATATTGTCCAACAAATGTTCACATAGGTCATGCAACATACCAAGGGTTTGACTTCTCAAATGTCATTTGACTTTTGTCATCATTGTCTTCCTCCTCTCCCATCAATATGTTATATTCATCATCATCAATATCATCTGATTCTCCACCATCAACGTGATAGCAGCTACCACTAATTGATTGTTTGGTTGCATGAACTAAATCAAAATTCATCTTATCTATCACTTTAGTTGCTTTTATGCATTTTCAACATTCAAGATTAACCACAAAAACTTTATATACATCTTAAACTACAAGCATAAATTATAAAGTTAAACAACTTCTACCTAGCTTTGTCATATGCTCGAGAAAGTTCGATGTCATTCAAATTACCCAATAAAGATCACTATTATTCAAATTAGTGTGATGAATATCACTAGCACTAGTTTGCTCACGTGGTTCCACATACTCTGTAGTGATCATTTGATTATGTACAACATCAATTGTTCGTTCTTTATTGTTTGCACATCATACATCTATATCCCTAATCAGTTCGAGCAACTGCATGCCCTCCGCGTGCATGAATTAGATGTTTGGGATGTCAACATCGTTCACTGTTTGGGATAGTTGGATGGTCGCCAATGGATTGAGCTTCATAGATGGTGTCTCAGATAGATACACATTCTCCACTTCTTTTTTAGCTTTGCGAGTAATTAAGTAAATGTCACCACAAAATAACATTGATTTCACATCATCATCATCGTCTAACATATCCATCCATATATGTTGGCTATTTAGGTTCAGAGAAAAACTATATTGGAGGATCATTGACTCTTTCACATATCTGGTTTTATGAGACATTAAAGCCATAAATTCATTATAACTACTATTTTTTAAGATGATTATAGATCTTTAAGTAGGGTAATCAGTGTTACGGTAGTGTACTTCAAGCATTTCAGACTCCATCATTAACTACCTTCATCAACCACACAATATATCATTTATCTAATTAAAATAGCATGTAAGAAAAGATCGTCCATATATACTTCAGACATTTAATTAACATAACTACCTACAACAACCACTCTAAAAACCAACTACCCGCAATAACACCTTAACCCCTATTCAATGGTTGTACACAATAAACCAACATAAATAATTGTTCATTATCATACAAGATACACAACATATAAACAACCAAACTGGAGGATAGAGGACGATATAGGCATATGAATCATTGAAACAAATGAGAAAAAATAATGTTTAAAAAAATAATTGGTCTAGTTGTTAAAGATTGTTACTAAAAAAAATCATCATCAATGATTTCAGAATACTCAAGGTTGAAGTGTCTCTGGAATAGTTGCCAAAAAATTGGTTGGTGTACAGCTGGTTGGGGACTACAAAAAACCTAAAAGCAAGCAAAAAAAATGCCCTAAGGTGTGGAGAATCAGTTTTTATACCCAATCATTCAGGAGTGCAAACTTCATGAGGTATATGAGAACTTCGTGTTGTATAAGCACACTTAGTCAAGTATTTGCAAGGTTACGAGGTTATGTTTAACAAGATGTTCACATGTATTTTTATATGAACTTCTAAAGTATATGCGAACTTAGTCCGTTATTAGCGAAGTTTTGAAATTTGAGGATGCTTGCACCTATTTTTATGTGAACTTTAATATACGTGCACTAAGTCAGGTATTTATGAGGTTATAAGGTTTGAGTTTAACCAAATGTTCACACCTATTTTTATGCAAACTTCTAAGATATATGCACACTTATCATGATATTTGATATGTTTCAATGTTTGAGTTTAACAAGATGTTCACACATATTTTTATGCACACTTCCTATATATATATATATATATATATATATATATATATATATATATATATATATATATATGTGTGTGTGTGTGTGTGTGTGTGTGTGTGTACTTAATCAAGCATTTGCGAAGTTTCGAGGTTTGAGTTTAACAGGATGTTCAAAAATATTATTACGCAAATTTCATGAAGTCCACAAAAAAAAACATGCGGACCTCATTCTAAGTGAGAGTTTGTGGCACCCGATGAACGGAATGATATTTCTTACGAACTTTGTGAGTTTCACACATACGAAGGGTAAAAAAAGATATTTCAAAGCTGGCTATTTATGATTTTGGACACGAAGAGAATATCAAAAATTGTAGAGCATTTCGAAAAGCAGTCATGGCCAAATAGGCATTAGAGAGAGAGAGAGGGGAATCTTCATGTAATGGTAATTAAAGAAAGAAAGAAAGACAGAAAGAATAGTTATAAATGGTAATTAAAATTTTTAAAATTTAAAATGTCATACAAGACTTCTTTTTTCATGAAATCTTTATGCAAACGCTTTTACAAAATTTTAATTACATTCTCAATTCACATGACAAGAATGTCATCTAATCTTTTGTAGCTAATACCCTTGCTTTTGCTTTATTGACAGGGCGTCAAACCCATGAGTGGCATATCTTGCTGCAAGGTCAAAGCTAGGCGTACTCCAGGTGGGCAGGGGAGGCCAGCCAATGAGCAGTCGTTGATGGGGGGAGAGGGGGTGATTCCCTTGGATTATCTAAGAAAAATATTTAGGATTTCTGCTTTTCTTTGGCTCTTAAAAGATTGGCCTTTTGTTTGAGGTTTGTGAAGAAACTAGAGATGAACTTTTTTTGCATTTTAACATTTATAGTCTTCTCACTAAATTTTAGTCTATATTTTTTTGAATGCATTTGGTAATGAGCAGAAGACCATGAAGATAGACAATAGCTGATAATCATTCATGAAGAGGACAGATGAAACTGATCGTTCCTCTTTTAAGTTCACTCAATTCAATAACGTTTCGATAACCCTGAATCTTAAGACTGATTTTCAATGTGGGACAACTTGGTCCCGCAAAATTTGTAAAACCAAAACCTTATGAGCTTCCCCCCACCTCCTCCTAGCCCCGAAAACGAAAAATGGCTCCTTATTGAGTTTTCTCAGGATTATTATTCTTTTCTATCTGGCTCTCTTTCAAATCAATAGTACATTAAGCACAACATAAATCTTCTAATAAAGGGATTAACGATAAACCTACTCCTTAAAAAATGAAAAAAAAAACAAGAAAAGCAAAGCCACCCTAACTAACAAAAATGGAATAGAAACCGAGGTGGTATCCCATGTGGTAAGTGGGGTCCTGTGTCAAGCTGAAGGCCCAGGATCAAATCCCTCTGCCAGATGGGGTGGTTGTTGTTCTGGTAGGGGTTCGCCTAACCCCAGCTTGCCTTTCAAAAAAAAAACAAAATGGAATAGGGCAATTTACATATAAGCACCTAATGTATGACAAATTTATGCTTAACTTCCTCCAATTTTAGATATTTAGTATGAACGCCTACCTTTTTCAAGAAATTGCTCACATGACTTCTTAAGTTACTTTTTATATAATTAACTCTTTAAGATGACACTTTGTTCTTTAAATGATTGAATGCCACTTTTGTAGCGCCTCATTTTTGAGGTTACAATTAACTTATATAATTAACTCTTTAAGGAGTGCTAACTTCATGAGGTATAAGAGCACTTAGTCAGGTATTTGTGAGGTGACTAAGTTCAGGTTAACAAGATGTTTATACTTATTTTTATGTAAACTTTCAAGGTATATGCAAACTTAGTATGATATTGGAGAAGTTTTGAGGTTTGAGAATGTTTGCAACTATTTTTATGCAAACTTTTTACATATATACACACTTAGTCAGGTATTTGCGGGGATACGAGGTGTGAGTTTAACCAGATGTTCACACCCATTTTTATATAAACTTCTGAGATATATGCACACTTAGTATGATATTTGTGAAGTTTCGAGGTTTGTGTTTATCAGTATGTTCACACATATTTCTATATGCACTTCCTATATTACGCACTTAGGCATTTGCGAAGTTTCGAGGTTTGAGTTTGACAGCATGTTTGCAAATATTATTACGCAAACTTTGTGAAGTTCACAAAAAAACATGTGAACCTCATTTTAATTGAGAATTTGAGGCACCTGAGCGACATTTCATGCAAACTTCATGAGTTTCGCTAAAAAGGACAGTCCAAAGCTAGTTATTTACAAGTTTTGACATAAGGTGAATATTGAAAATTGTAGGATATTTCAAGAAAAGTGTCAAATTAGTCCTACATTATGATCATTTTATGAATAAGTATTTCATAAAGTAAAACTAACACAAGCAGGAAGCAAGTCTTAAAAAGACAAGCATTTATCTTAAATATTTAAAAACTAACGCAGCTAAGACGTAAAATCTACTATATATTATTGTGTTATACATAACTTACATAAAAGAAAAGAACAAACACAAGAAATTGTTTGTTGGATGCAACGGTTGAGAGCAGAGGTAGAGAAGTTGCCCATATAGGCAGTGAGCTGGGAAATATAGAATAGAGGAGGGAACATAAGATGTAGGAAGGTAGGTTTGAGTTAGAGGAAGGGTAGAATTGCCACTTGATCAAATTATGGGAAATGATTGTATTGTACAACAAAAATGACAGATTTTTTTGAAATGCCCTATAATTTTTGAAATCCAATAGATGTCCAAATTTTATAAATTTTTAGGTGTAAGAATTTTTTTACCCTTCGCAGAAGCAAATTTCTTCCACATATGTGAATTTCCTCCCAAATATCCAAATATGTAAATTTTCTTCTCAAATAAACAAATTTCTTTCTAAATATATGAATTTTCTTTCGCATATTTGCAAATGTCCTTATGCTTATGCCCCCTTATGTGATTTTATTAAAAGGAAACCCCTACCTTTTGAGGACATTCACCACCCTGAGTTGCAAAGGTCATCAAAATGTACACACCTTTTTTAACTAAATACTCCTACATTTAAGAATGTCCTTACCCTTGCACTCGAATGTCCTCACACATTTGCAAATGTCCTCTTGCATGTGCCTATTATGCAATTTTAGTAAAAGAAATTTGCACATTTTGAAAACCTCTGCAACTCATGGTTGCAAATGTCATAATGTATTTGCAAATGTGAGAGCATGTCAGATAAAAGGCCTCATGCCTAGTATTTGCAAAAGTGTCGCTAAAGGTAAAAAATCTTTAATAGCACTACTAAAGCCTTCAACGATGCTTCAAAAGTGTCGCTAAAACCTTTAAGAGAAAACTTACATAGTCTCATATTTGAGAAGATATTCACGTACTTCAGAGAAAATTCACATATTTAAGAAAAAAATTGCATATTTGAATATTTGGGAAGTTCGCATATAAAAAAAAAAAACCGCTTGTGTGAAAGGTAAAAAGGTCATTTTTACAATAAAAGTTTTAGAAATTTAAACATCGGATGAATTTTAAAAATAAAAAATGACCGTACTGTAAGGGTAATTTGATGTGTTTCCCTAAGAGCACATTTGGAAGAGAGAAAAACTCATAGGAAAAGAAGGTTTTTCCTATGAGAAGTTTTCAAAAGAAAGTTTTTGCTTGTTTGTGTATCATGAGAAAAATAGAGTAAAAAATGTAAAAAAATGAGAGAGAGGAGGAGGGTGGTGGTGAGATGGATGGTGGTGGTGATGGTGAGATGGTGGGTAAAAAATAAATTTTCTCTTGCTAGGAAACATCCTCCTCCACATGTAGGAATGTTTCCTATCAAAAAAAATATACTTTTAAAAAAAAAAATTGTGAAAAAGTCTCTCGTTTGAAAGGTTGCATCACTTTTCTTACATCTTTCTCACTTTCAAACGTACCCTAAAAATCCAATAATTTGTGATATTCTTCTTATGTCCAAAATCGCAAATAGCAACATTGGAATGTCCCTTTTACCCTTCGTATACACAAAACTGATGAAGTTCACGTGATATATCTCTCAAATCTTTCGGGTGCCACATATCACATTTTTTTTGTGGACTTTACGAAGTTCACATAAAATTATATGTGAACTTCTTGTTAAACTTTAACAAAATAAGGAAGTTTACATATATTTTATGTGAACTTCCTCAAGTCCTCATATATTTTAGGTAGACTTCAGGAAATCCACAAATATTTTATGCAAGCATGTATTTTGTGTAAACTTCCTCAAGTCCTCCATCAAATATATGCAGATTTTCTCAAGTTTGCATAAAATATATGAAAACATGAGAAAGTTCGCATAGATTTTATACAAACTTCCTCAAGTTTGCTTATATTTTATGTGTAATTCTTAATCCTCACTAATATTCATTATTTACATGTTTATGAAGATCAGATGACGTTTCTCTTCAATCACTCATCAGATTAAGGTAATCTTGGTGATAATGGAAAGCTAACGTCGTGATATGTTTCATTTTTTTTTATTTTTCAAAATTCTATTGTATGTAGCAAGAAAATAGCATAGAACAGACAAAAAAATATGGCACCCTAGAAAGTGTAGAGCATGTTTCTATTCCAGTTTTAAAACTCAGAAACAAGAAGGTTTTTTGTTCTGACTCAAAACATGAACATGCATATGTCTAGATTTTCCAACGACTATAAAAACACAAGTTTTTGATATATGATCGAAGAGATACAGATACGAGAACAAAAATTGTTTTGCAAAAAACAATCGCATATTTGAAAGAAAATTCCTATTTATAGTAGTTCCCATATACAAAGGGTAAAAAGGTCTTTTTGAATCCAGATATTAGCAATTTTGGACGAGAAGAATATAAAAAATCATAAGGTTTTTAAGAAAATGCATCAAATTACCCATAAAGTACATCATTTTCTGTTTTAAAAATTATAGGGCATTTCACAAAACCCATCATCTTTTGCATACACAACGATCATTTTCTTATCAAATTAACCTCCTCCCAACATGGTAAACTTGATGCACAAACTCTACGTTGCAATGGTGGAAACCTCAGGCAATTAAATGCAATGTATCAAGGATTTGTTGGTCACATAGCAGTTTCATAATCTCGAGAAAGAAAAGGGTGTGTGGATGCAACCACTATCCAGTATAGTGGGAAGAGGTTGTAGTTTTGCATCATACTCTACAATGCAAATGCCTTGTAGATTAGTGAGTGTATCCAATACCCCTAGAGATAAGCCATTCAGCTTATACTCTAGTTACCAGATTCTGTTGCAGGAAGCTGAGGTAAGGTTGTCACCAGAAGTTGATCAGTGGGATTTTGAATCAAGATAGCTGTACCAGTTGGAGTTGCAGCGTCTGAGGTTCAAATAAGGTATTCCCCAGCTTAACTATAAGAAAAGAGGGGACAAAAACATTGTTTGCACATCAATAAACAGACCCATCTTCCAAATAAAACAAAAACTAAAAGAAATGAACAGATAAGAGCAGCAGTCGAATAGTTTCAAAACTCTCATGAGCCACCACCATAAAGGGAATGCAGGTATTCATTGAGACATGGCAGAACACCCAGGGTATTTAATCTAAAGATGGATGGATACATCTCTTCAAAAAGAAAGCAGCCCTTGATGAGAGAACCATGACAAGTGAATGGCTAAGGAGGCCAGGGGAGCTGTACAGGGGTTTTTACTGGTGCAAAACTATGTTTGGACTCGGTCGGACTTGGGCCAGGTTTTCCAGGGCTAATAAAAAAAAGGAAAGATACGTTTTAGCCCTTGATATGAGAACCATGGCAACAAGCAAACGGCTTAATTTCAAGATACTCATTCTTGACCTTAAAGATTCCCTTTTTTCTTTTCCTAATGCTTACAAATTTATTAATGAATTAACATCTAAAGAGCCCCACTAAACTTGTTTCCAAAATTCACGCTGACATGAATGAACCACGGTTTATCATAGTTATGAAATAAACTTAATTGTAAGACAATTGCTCGGCTCATACATCCATGGAATGGGAATGCAGCTCTTCTTCCAGTGAATTACAGTATCATTTTTTACAAGCATGGTAGGCAAGGCTTTACTTTCAAAAATTACATATTACAGATTTCATAATCTCACTATGATTATTTATGGATGCCAGCGTATTCAACCCCAAAAAAAGAGTCCAAGGGGAAATTTGGCAAGAAGGGATTGCAATTGCAAAAAAAGAGCCAAAAACATGGTACAGGTTGGGGTGGAAAGGGGAGCAAAACTGCAGGAAACCATTTAAAAGAATAAAAAGATAAAAATAATTAGAGTAAAGAACGTTAGAGTTGTGAATTGTGCTTATTTGTCACCAGGAAGGCAGAGGGGACCATCACTTCATCTTTTGAGAATGGAATAACACCTGTTTCAGACAGAATGAAACAGAAAACAAGTAAAAACACAGTCATAGAGATCAAGTTCCATAACCCAAACACACGTGCTTGTGTGCGTGTAGTCAAGTTTCAACTGAAATAACTGCATGATACACCTCTATGATAGCCTTATTAAAGTTCCAGTAGAATGTGCACCAAAGACGTGAAATCCACAAAACTTTGTTGTACATCATACGACAGTCTAGGAAAGGAGATCAAGTCAAAAAGCATGCATGTATACTTGCCCTGTGAAATGTGAATGGAACAGCTAGAAGTTGATGAATAAAAAAAAAGATCCATTCATCAGGGTCAAGAGTAAGGAGGTTCTTGGGTGGCACTACCTTTTACATCTCAGAAGATAATTACTGGTTTATCATGAAGTAGGAACACATGTTTTTTTCAAAATGTTAATGTGTATCGAGTGGTGCATGCTGTGGAAAGTAGGTGATATACTTTATTTTACCAATATGAAAGAGTAGTTTAGTCTTGATGACCATTATGGAAGCATTCTCCAAAACTTCAGCTCTGCTCCAGTAATGTGTTCGACGGTAGAGTAACTTAAGAAAGGAACCTCTCTCTCTATTTCTTTCTTCTAAATTTATCTTATCTTTGCAAGATATCCATGTTTCTAAATTCATCTAATCTTTGCTACAGTGCATCTTTCTCACAATGGATAGACAAGTTATATCATGATAATATCAAAACAAGAAGGTAGAAGATAGAGAGAATGAAGAGGAGAAAAACACAAAGGAAACTTCATTGCTAAGAAAGAAGGAGCATTAAAACATAAAAGGGTTGAACCCTCAAGAATGAAGTACGTGGAAAAGTAAATACAAAGGGCACAAGCACAATTACAATTCTAATAAAGGACAATACAAAAGCACTAAGGCACTACACAAGCACAAAATGCATATACAATACTACAAAGAGTCAAGAAAAGAACAACATAAAAAATATAAGCTTTATTAAGCACAAAATGCTTAAAATAAGCATTAATACAAGAGAGGGGAGAAGCCCCTATTTATATACAAGAGAGAGGGCTTGGGGAGCTCCCAAGAGAAATTGGGAGCTCCCAACAGCTCTATGGTCATTTGACCATTGTGCCCTTACACAAAGTAAGAAAGACAAACAAAAAAAGAAAAAGAAAAATAAATACAGAAAAAGACTAAACTGTCCCTAGTGGACAGTCCTTATCACAAAGAATAAAATTACTAAAATGCCCCTGAAGGGCCAATACAAGAAACATTAATATATATATATATATATATATATATATATCCATTTTAACACTCCCTCATTGAACTTACGGTGAGATCACTGAAAGTTTGTTAAGAAGAAAAATAAACAGTAGTGTAGGAAGAGCTTTAGTGAAGAAATGTGCAAACTAGTACTCCGATGTAACATACAACAACTTAACAGTCCCTCTCAAATATTCATCGCGCACATAATGACAATCCATCTCAATATGTTTGGTTCACTCATGGAAAGTGTGATTGCTCGCAATGTAGATCGCACTCTTATTATCGCATCATATCTTCGAAGATTTTGAGACGATTACCCTCTTGTCTTTGATAAGACTTCTTAGCTACAAAAGTTTCATTCTATCACAGGGATTCGGCCAACCAGGTGCCGCACCCGTGTCGATGCGACGCGACGCAACACGGGTGTGTGTGCGGGTGCGGCACCCGGTGCAGTCAACGCACCCAGGGTCATTTATGTCCAATTTTTTGACCTTAAAAAAATGCCCGATGAAATGGGCTGAGGAGAGTTCCTCTCCTCCCGAAGATGACGCCAACCTCTCCTCCAGACCTCTCCTGAAGCCGACGAAGCCGTGAAGGGTATCCTCAAGTACGTATCACTACATCCTCTCACTTACTCGCTCTGTCTCTCTTCTCTCTGTCTCCCACTATCGCTCTCTTCTCTTGCTTTTTTTTATCTCTCGAACTCTCACTCGCTATCTCTATCTCTCCATCTCTCTTCTCTCGCTCAATCTCACTTCCTCTGTCTTTGTCTCTCTTCTCTCGCTTTTTCTGTATCCCTTTGTCTCTGTCACTCTCACACTCGCTCTCTCTGTCTCTCACTTACTCTCACACTCGCTCTCTCTGTCTCTCACTTACTCTCACTCTCGCTCTCTCCCCAACTTTCTCCCTCAGACCCTCTCTCTCCATCTCTCGCTCGCTCTGTCTCTCACTCTCACTTCACAATCTGTCAGCTTTGGTCTAATTGAGATAGAGCTTTCATAGTTTCTTATTCAAATTTGAGATTTTTTACGGTTTTGATCAAATTGGTTCTTTTTAAATGTAACGAACGCATTTATTTAAAATTCAAATTTTTTGGTTTTGCTTGTTGGATAAGAGTTGCAATGCATTATGTGGTGAACTTAATAGATCTTGGTTAACATAAACAGTTTTTCTTGTTTGTTTAGTGTTTAGTTAATTTTCAAATTTCAATTGTATTAATGAAATTTAAATTTTTATCTGGCCTAATATATGCAGTTCTCATATATATATTGGATTCCTTAAAAAAGAATGCATAGTTGCTGGTGTTTTTCCTAAATAATTTAGGAAACAGAGAGATGGAACGAGAGAGAGAGGAACATGCATATTATCCGAACATGTATAGTATCGGATTTAGGCCAAACCCGAACATGCATGTATTGTAGATGCATTTATCATGGCTTGTTGCTAGAAAATATGCTTTGATATCGAATTAATTCAACCAAAACATTTGATTTTTTATGACAAAGTTTTGTTGCAATATAGACTGTTAATTTTAATTGGATCTCTTTAGAAACCCATTTAAACATAAAACTAAAGATACCTAATTTAATGCATGTTAAGTGAAAAAATATGTTTGCAGAGTGCACACTCTACACTTATATATATTTTTTATAATCCCATGCTTAGGAGTAGCTTTGCATTAATGATTAATATTATTGTTATATATTTTTCTCGTACCTTTCAGTATTTATTTATACGTACTACTACTATATTTTTTAGAACTTATTGGATATGGTATTGACCTTGCACTCAATATTATAAATCTTGATTGTGTGCATAATTGATTTTAATATTTTTTTTGTGTTTTCAGGACAAAAATGACAGCTAAAAGGAAGGGACTTGCGTCATCCTCATCTCCACATGTGAGTTTTGCTGCTAGTGTTGTTGATAAATGTAGTGGGAGTGATGATAGAGGGTCACTATGGGTACACGTAGATAAGCTTGCAAAAACTGGAGGAGGTGGTCGAAATAAGAGATTTCGATGCAAGCTCGGTGAAAAAGATTTTGTTCGGTCTTACATAAGAGTTAAGGATCATTTGTTGAAGATACTAAGACATGGTATTTCAGGATGCAGAAGAGTTGATAAGACAATGCGAAAACAATATAAGAAAATACAAGAATAATATGAGAAAAGGAAGACAATGAGTGATTCTTGTGCAATTAGTGTCATTTTTAAGTCACCAAGAAGATGCTAAAAAAAATGGATGTAGAAGGTAGAGAAAGAGGAACGATACAAGCAGCATTCAATACATATGGAAGGGAGGAGATGGATAAAAAAGTACAGAGGTATTTTTATTCTAGTTCACTCCCATTTAATGCAGCTAGAAATCCTTATTGGAAGGATTTAGTTACTTCTTTGGCAAATTGTAATTTGAGTGGCTATGAAACTCTAAGCTCAGAAAAACTATTAACCACACTTCTTGCAGAAGAGAGGGCAAATATTGAGAGATTGTTAGAGATTAAAAAATATTCATGGGAGAAAAATAGAGTTTCTATTGTTTCTGATGGGTTGACAGATATTTAAAGGCATCCACTAATCAATTTTATTGATTCTTCGCTTAGTGGCCCAGTATTCTTGAAAGCAGTTGATGCATCTGGGGAATCTAAAATTGTTGAGTATTTGAAGGAGTTTTTTATAGAAGTAATAAAAGAAGTGGGTGATCAGAAAGTAGTACAAATCATCACAGACAACGCTCCAGTTTGTAAAAGTGCAACATTGAATTTGGAGAGCGAGTATCCTAATATTTTTTGGACTCCCTGTGTAGTACACAACTTGAATCTGGCCCTCAAGAGCATCTGCAACCCCAAAGAAGAAAAAAATTCACCAACATATGCTCTATGTTCATGGATTGAGGAATTAGAAAACAATGTCAAAAGCATTAGGAATTTTGTTGTCAACCATCATCATGCTAATGCTATATTTAATAGGCATTCTGACCTGAAATTGTTTAAGGTTGTTGAAACACGTTTTGCGTCCATCATTGTGATGGTGAATAGGATTAAGGAAGTGAAGAATGCTTTGGTTAGCATGGTGACTGATGAGAATTGGACATTATATCGTGCTAATGAGGATGTCAAAGCTTAATAAATTCATTGTTGATGATGAGTTTTGAGACAGAGTCGTATATTTCCTTCAATTTACACAACCTATTTGAGAAATGTTGAGAGAAGTTGATAAGAATGAGCCCATGCTTCACAAAGTTTATGAAATGTGGGATAATATGATTGAAAAAATATAAGTTATAGTTTTCAAGTATGAAGGAAAAAAACATGCATTGGATGATTCAGAATTTTTTAACCATGTTCATTTCATTTTAGTCAGAAGATGGGATAAGAGCATCACTCCTTTGCATTGCATAACACATTCTCTTAATCCAAAATATTACGCAAAAAGGTGGCAGGAAGGTATTGGTCGTGTCCCTCCAAATTTAGACTCAGAGCTATCAAGGCATAGAAATATGTGTATGATAAGACTTTATCCGGAATCACATATTCTAAATCAAGTCACACAAGAGTTTGAAAAATTTGCATCTTCGAGATTATATGGACAGGCATTACTCGCGAGACAGAAGGATAATATAGATCCTATTACATGGTGGTCAACATTAGGATCAGAAACACCTCTTATCTAACGTCTTGCATTGAGATTGCTATCACAACTTGCTAGTTCATCCCGTTGTGAAAAAAATTGGAGCACATATTCTCAAATCCACAACATGAAGATAAACAAACTCACCAGCAAGCGTGCAGAGGATTTAGTATATGTTCGTTCAAATCTTCGACTACTTTCGCGAACCAATGATGAATACAGGTACTAATTTGCTCTCTTAATTATTTGACTATTTATTAGTTTTTTCATTTAAATATACTTTTATTTAACATTTTCAAATTGTTTTAAATTTTTAATAATACAGACACGGATCATCCAAATTTTAGGATGTAAACCCAGAAGAGTGTGACTTAAAGGGAGAGCATAATTTCAACATTACAAACATGGATTTATATGAGCCTGATCTTCCTTCTTATGATGCATTTGATGATGAAGCAGAAAATTATTAGGATTCATTACCTCATCGTCATATACATTGTGTAGGATATACTTTTGGTATGTAATTATGCATTTTTGTTTCTTTTGTTAGTATGCTGTATAATTTACTTCTTTTATGCTTTACTTATTTGATTGTTTCTATAATATATTTAGGTTGATTTAATTATGATGTTAGTTTTTATGATGTAAAATAGAATTATAGATTGTTAATTTGATTTATTGCTTGCATGATGATGAATTGATTTGATAATATTATGATAATTGTTTTTTATTTCATTAGTGTTACTGTTGTTAACTATTAAAACTTAAAAATTGTATATATATATATATAATTTTTTATATTTTTGCCACACCCAAGTTTTTTGAAAGTGTCGCACCCCCGCACCCGCACCCATGTGACATAGGTTTCATTGTTGTTGTAGCCATCGTTCGATATTTAGCTTTAGTTGAGGACAAGGTTGTCATACTAGGAAGCGGAAGCGAGAAATGATAAGAAAGCATAAGCAAGAAGAGATGCATTTTAAAATGTATAGGAAGCAAGTGAAGAATAAAAAAAAACAATATAAGAATTAAATAGGAATAAAAATGAAACGAAAATAAAAACTAAAATATAAGTGACTTCTTAAATTTCATGAATTTTTAGTGTAAGAATTAATTTTTTAACAAAATCTAAAAATAATGATTGCCAATTTAGAGAAAGCACATGGAAGTGAGTGAGAGAAAACACATAAAACATGAAAAATAGAGTGAGAAAACATATAAGAAGAATATATGAAGCATGTGAAAAGCATAGGAGAAGCGTGGAAGAATCGAGATTCCCATCAAGTTTCAGAAAAGAAGAGTATCGCATTTCCGAAGCGAGTTTCTAGAAAACAGGCTTCCCACCAATCTAAGGAGCTTCTGATAACTCTGGTTGAGGACAACAATATTTTTTTGTTGTTTTTTGCATCTCCACGAAATTAGAGAATCTTCTAAGAAAACACAAAAACCAGTAGTTGAGATTCTATCATTAGGGTTTTCCCCCGGTTAGCATCAGTATAAACAAGTAAATCTAAAGAGGAAGAGGAAGATAAGAAAAACCCATTGCTTATTAAGTTCTTAATGTATCTAATAATCCTTAACATTGCACTCATGTGCACAATCGTGGGGGCATGCTGGAATTAGCTGACTGCATGAAACACATGGGCCATGTCGGGTCTGGTAATGGATAGGTAGGTGAGGGATCCGATCAGCTGTCTATAAGGTATAGGATCTTCAAGTAGTGTCTCATCAAGTCTCATGGTTCCAAGAAATTAGTAAGCCACATGTTTCCTTCCTCCCCTTCCATAGGAAATATCGGAAAATCTTTCTTAGCCTCTTAGAGCAAATGATAAATAGCCAACGTGAAAGTATGTATCGCACACAAAACATGCCTGATGAGCATAATTTTGGTCTAGATGAAAACAAGTTAGGCCACACTTCTATAGGTGAACAACCAACAATCATCTATACGGGCCTAGATGAGCTGAGAGTCAAACACCTACTGTTCATGCTCAACTCACTTATCATACACAAGCTTCTTGTATTTCATCACTAAGCACACTTGACATGCCCGAACAAGCTTGACATAAGCCAAACAGATACTAGCTGCAAGCAGCTCAGTTCATTTACCAGCCCTACTCATATCTTGGACAAGCACACATACATGCGACTGCAAATGAAACTTTCACGCACATGTTTACATGCATCACCTAATTTAAACAAAAGCATGCATGTGTGCTTCAAAATTAGATTATCTATGAATGAATAAATAAATAAATTTATTGATCATCTAAAATTTGAAAATGCATGCATGAACTTGAAGTCACATCAAACACTTGATACATGTGTAAATGCACACATGCATGCACATAGACAAGCTAAACATACGATGACTAGAATGTTTTAAACATCCTTGAAAGTTGAAACATCCTTAAGCTTATCCTCAAGCATAAGGACAGATCAAGGAATTAAACTTCTATAACACATAAGATAAAGACAATTATATGACAATATATAGGTAATTGATAAGGAGAGTAAAAGATAACTAAGGTAAATACCAAATCACATAAATATCAAAAACAATAGCAAAGCCACCTTTCTTCTTAAAAATAAAGAAAAAGAACTAAAAGTTTTAACTAATTGCCACAAAATTTAACAACCGCACTTGTGAGATGGAAGCGTAAATTCTGAACATACAACAATAGTATTACAATATTTGTACTTGCATCCTTAATAAAGAGAACAGTGCCAGTATATCAAGATTAAAAGCCCAAACTTATCATAGCAACACTAAATCTTTCATACTAAGCCTTAGGGGTTTGTTTAAGATCATATAAATCTTTTAGTTTTAAAGTTTTTCTTTTTTCAATATTAAGTCCCAATGGAGGATCCATGTATACTTCCCCACTAAGATCACTATTAAGAAAAACATTTTTCACATCTAATTGGTAAATAGGTCATTTTTTAGTGGATGCAATGAGTATTAGTGTAAGACTCATGCATTAAAAAAAAAAATTGAATCCAGGTTGGATACGACCGAATCCGGGTCACAGACCCCCCCCCCCCCCCCTCTCTCGACTATTCCCTGAGCAGCCGAAGTGCGACCCGACTCCTCCCCCGTGGACACCGCTGCTGCCCACCCCGATGCCTCACCTCTGCTGAACCCTCACCGGACTCTCTCTTACGCCTTGGCTCCCTGTCTCTGACGCCTCACCCTCTTCGGAGCCCTCCCAACTCTCGCCTGAGTCACGCTGGCGCACGAAGCCAATGCCCCTCCCTGCACCTCGCAGGAGGCTCGTCGGAGGCCCTGCTTGACCCTGAACCCTAATGACTCCCTCTCATCTCTCTGCCTGGTGAAACCCCCTGCCAAGAATCCCTGCTCACCGAAGACCTCAACCCTGAAACCCCCCGACGTGACACCCCGAGTCACCCTCTTCCCGTCTCTCTGTTTCCCCTTTATCCCCCCACTGTCACTCTCTTTCCCTCACTGAAACCACAACACCCCTCCCTGCACCTCGATGGAGGCTTAGGGGTTTGTTTAAGATCATATAAATCTTTTACTTTTAAAGTTTTTCTTTTTTCAATATTAAGTCCCAATGGAGGATCCATGTATACTTCCCCACTAAGATCACTATTAAGAAAAATATTTTTCACATCTAATTGGTAAATAGGTCATTTTTTAGTGGATGCAATGAGTATTAGTGTAAGACTCGTGCATTAAAAAAAAAATTGAATCCAGGTTGGATACGACCGAATCCGGGTCACAGACCCCCCCCCCCTCTCTCGACTATTCCCTGAGCAGCCGAAGTGCGACCCGACCCCTCCCCCATGGACACCGCTGCTGCCCACCCCGATGCCTCACCTCTGCTGAACCCTCACCGGACTCTCTCTTACCCCTCGGCTCCCTGTCTCTGACGCCTCACTCTCGTCGGAGCCCTCCCAACTCTCGCATGAGTCACGCTGGCGCACGAAGCCAATGCCCCTCCCTGCACCTCGCAGGAGGCTCGTCGGAGGCCCTGCTTGACCCCGAACCCTAATGACTCCCTCTCATCTCTCTGCCTGGTGAAACCCCCTGCCAAGAATCCCTGCTCACCGAAGACCTCAACCCTGAAACCCCCCGACGTGACACCCCGAGTCACCCTCTTCCCGTCTCTCTGTTTCCCCTTTATCCCCCCACTGTCACTCTCTTTCCCTCACTGAAACCACAACACCCCTCCCTGCACCTCGCTGGAGGCTTAGGGGTTTGTTTAAGATCATATAAATCTTTTAGTTTTAAAGTTTTTCTTTTTTCAATATTAAGTCCCAATGGAGGATCCATGTATACTTCCCCACTAAGATCACTATTAAGAAAAACATTTTTCACATCTAATTGGTAAATAGGTCATTTTTTAGTGGATGCAATGAGTATTAGTGTAAGACTCCTGCATTAAAAAAAAAATTGAATCCAGGTTGGATACGACCGAATCCGGGTCACAGACCCCCCCCCCCCCTCTCTCGACTATTCCCTGAGCAACCGAAGTGCGACCCGACCCCTCCCCCGTGGACACCGCTGCTGCCCACCCCGATGCCTCACCTCTGTTGAACCCTCACCGGACTCTCTCTTACGCCTCGGCTCCCTGTCTCTGACGCCTCACCCTTGTCGGAGCCCTCCCAACTCTCGCATGAGTCACGCTGGCGCACGAAGCCAATGCCCCTCCCTGCACCTCGCAGGAGGCTCGTCGGAGGCCCTGCTTGACCCTAAACCCTAATGACTCCCTCTCATCTCTCTGCCTGGTGAAACCCCCTGCCAAGAATCCCTGCTCACCGAAGACCTCAACCCTGAAACCCCCCGACGTGACACCCTGAGTCACCCTCTTCCCATCTCTCTGTTTCCCCTTTATCCCCCCACTGTCACTCTCTTTCCCTCACTGAAACCACAACACCCCTCCCTGCACCTCGCTGGAGGCTTAGGGGTTGGTTTAAGATCATATAAATCTTTTAGTTTTAAAGTTTTTCTTTTTTCAATATTAAGTCCCAATGGAGGATCCATGTATACTTCCCCACTAAGATCACTATTAAGAAAAACATTTTTCACATCTAATTGGTAAATAGGTCATTTTTTAGTGGATGTAATGAGTATTAGTGTAAGACTCGTGCATTAAAAAAAAAATTGAATCCAGGTTGGATACGACTGAATCCGGGTCATAGACCCCCCCCCCTCTCTCGACTATTCCCTGAGCAGCCGAAGTGCGACCCGACCCCTCCCCTGTGGACACCGCTGCTGCCCACCCCGATGCCTCACCTCTGTTGAACCCTCACCAGACTCTCTCTTACGCCTCGGCTCCCTGTCTCTGACGCCTCACCCTCGTCGGAGCCCTCCCAACTCTCGCCTGAGTCACGCTGGCGCACGAAGCCAATGCCCCTCCCTGCACCTCGCAGGAGGCTCGTCGGAGGCCCTGCTTGACCCCGAACCCTAATGACTCCCTCTCATCTCTCTGCCTGGTGAAACCCCCTGCCAAGAATCCCTGCTCACCGAAGACCTCAACCCCGAAACCCCCCGACGTGACACCCCGAGTCACCCTCTTCCCGTCTCTCTGTTTCCCCTTTATCCCCCCACTGTCACTCTCTTTCCCTCACTGAAACCACAACACCCCTCCCTGCACCTCGCTGGAGGCTCGTCGGAGCCCTCCTGTCTCTTTGTTTCCCGTTTCCCCCCCTCATCTCCTTGTTCCTATTACCGGCGGACCCGGCTCGACACCGTCTCTCTCTCTCCCTCAGGTACGATCCCCCCCCCCCCCCACACACACACACACTTTTTTTTTCTCTTCCCTCTTTCTCTTAGTGATGGCAGCATCGCTCGGTGTTGCCGCCTTGTCAGAAGCAACGACACCACTCGGGTGTCGTTTTTTTTTCAGAGGTGGCAGCACACGAGTGGTGTCGCCTCTTTTTTTTTCCTGTCCTTCCTTGTTTGTCGTCGGCAGACCGGAGCTCGACAGGAGGGAGGGTGCAGAGCACCCTCTCCTTTTTTTTTCGTGTCAGTCGTCGGTAGACCAAGGCTTGCCAAGAGGAAGGGTGCCGAGCACCTTTTCTTCCCTGTCTGTCGCCGACAGATCGGGGCTCGCCAGGAGAGAAGGGTACTGAACACCCCTCTTCGATTTTCTTCTCCTGTTGATGTATTTTTGGCCTTCTTGAACCTGAGCCAGGCTCGGGTTTCGTCGCTCTGCCGCGCCACTAGTGGCAGGCAGTGCTTCTGTCCTCGACAATCGCGGCAACCACTGAAAAGAAGTCGCCATTATGTATATGTCTGACCCGATCCATTTATATAATGGATCGGGTCCAGACCCAATTAGTGTATAATGTAAATTAGCATGTTATTAAAGGGTATTTTTGTACCCTAGTTTTATACACTTAACACATTAATAGGATGAAAGGTGCAGCCACGATTGACTAAAGCCCTTTCTCTGGAATCTCTCTTTCTTTCTTTCTTTCTTTCTTTCTTTCTTTCTCTCTCTCTCTCTCTCCCCTCTCTCTCTCTCTCTCGGTGACAGGTCTTGTGTAGAGATCAAGGGCTCCTTTCTCACATGGTATCAGAGCCAGCGTGACGTCTGGGAGTGAAGGGCTGCCTCGTTTTCACCCTATCAACGTGAAAGTCAATAGGCGCGTGGATCTGCGTGGATCTAACCAAGTCTGGGTGTGAAATGGTTGATCTCGGTTTCGCGATGACAGGTTCCCCCCTCTTTCTGTGAGAAACTCGACCTCTTCAGTGAGAAACTCGACCTCCACGTGAATCTGGAAACGTAAAGTGCAGGTTCCTCTTTCTTTCTGTAAAAAAAAAAAAACTTGACCTCTGATTCTCTTTGATTTTTTGTGATCCTCTTTCTTTCTGTGAGAAACTCGACCTCTGTGGAAACGTAAATCTGTTTTATTTCAGATCACTGTGATTCTCTTTGATTTTCTACAATCTGTACTTCTCTTTGTTAATTTGTGATTCTTCTGTTAATCTCTGCTGATTTTGTGGTATCTGAAATTATTTTTTATTGCATTTTCTGGAAACGCGTTATTCCTTTTTGTTTTTCTCTTTCTGTCTGCCGAGTATCACCTGGTGCATCAGCCTGCCGAGTATCACCTGGAAACCACGTGAACTTGTTTTCTATCATCTGTCAGCCAAGTGTCCTGTTAGCCGAGCCCTCTATTTTGCTTCTCATACCTAAGTGTCAGTTCAGGTTTTCTCTCAAATGGATTTTACTCATGCGCAGTCATGTCTGTCCTCAAGTTTTCTCGATCAACTAGTCTCTGAAAAACTGAATAACTTCAATTTCTTAACCTGGAAAAGACAAATCATCCCATTTATAAAGAGTCAGGACCTCTCTGGTCATCTAGATGGATCGGTTCCACCGCCTCCAGAATTCCTTTCGCAGAAAAAAACGGACGATAAAGGAGAACAATTTGTTGTTCTTCACAAGAATCCAGAATATGTTGTTTGAATGAAGAAGGATCAATCGCTAGTGGCATACATCACTTCAACTCTCTCACAGGAGGTCCTTATTGCTCTTCCTGATGATTGTTCGGCCAAGGAACTGTGGGATAAGTTAGTTCAAACATATTCACAAATTTCTGAAGCAAGAATTATGTTTCTTAAGCGAGAGTTTCAAATGCTGAAGAAAGATTTCATGTCTATTATGGAATACCTGAACAAAATGAAAGGCATCACAGACCAGTTGGTTGTTGTTGGGTGTCTTGAGTACAATAAACCTTAAGTGGATTGGGGCCAGACTATCATGTTATGACGACAACCTTACTATGTTTACCAGAACTTCCAAAGTTTAAAGATCTTTGTGCGAAATTATTGCAATATGAGATGACTCTGAAAGGATCTTCTGAAGATTCTCATGGGAATTCAGGAACACAAGATGTGCTGGCTATGGGAATGAGTTATGGTCGAGGACGAGGAAGTTCTTTTCGAGGAAAAGGAGGCCAAGGGACAAATACCTATGGATGTCGTGGCATACTTCCAACACCCAATATACAAGGACAAAGACCCATTCCCACCTTTTTCCTATGCAACAAGAAAGGTCACATTAAAGCAAATTGTTGGTTTAATCCTCAAAACAAAGGGAAAGCTCCATAAGTAAAGGCTAGGAAGGATGGAGAAGTAAAGGAGTTGTTGTTGGCAGCCTTGGCAGGATTGAATATGAAGCAAAATGACAAAGGAATTTGGTATGTCGACTTTGGAGCAGCTACTCATGTCACGGGTGATATAGGTAAACTCTTGACTCTTACTCCTTATGTTGGTAAGAATAGCATAGTCACAGAAGATGGCTCTCATCACTCAATCTCACATACTGGAAATGCCATTATACCCATGTCAAAGTCCTCTCTTAAACTTCCAAGTGTCATCCATGCGCCTGATATTCAAAAGAACATTGTTTTTGTCTCAAAACTTGTTGATGATGTTAATGCTTCAGTTGAATTTACTCTCTCTTCTGTTTATGTCAAGGATCTTCGCACGAGGAAGACATTCGCTGAAGGAAAACGATGGGGCAACATGTACATCTTTCAAGAATATCCTTCCTCCATTCATTCCGACTATTCATCCTTGAAGCCTCACCAACGTCAATTTTTTTATCCTGATTTTATATTTACTATTTCTGAATGTAATAAGCCAAGACTTTGGCATAGTCGTCTTAGCGATTGTGGTCGCCATTTTATTGAAAAACTTGTCTTGAATAATCTTATTCCTAAGTCCAGTCTGAGTTCAGAGGTCGCTGATACAAAGTGTTCTAGTTGTCATTTATGTAAGAGTCATGTTTTACCATTTGCTTCCATTAATAAAAGAGCTTCAAGGCCATTTGAGGTCATTTGTTCAAATGTCTGGGGTCCTGCCCCAATTACTTCTCTTTCTGGCAGTAAATACTATCTTATTTTCATTGATAGTTACTCACGTTATACTTGGATATTTTTTATGAAGCACAAATCAAAAGTATTTGGATTGTTTCAGAGATTTCATTCTTTTGTTCAAAATCATTTCTCTACCAACATTCTCAATTTCTAGTGTGATGGAGGAGGTGCATTCTTCTCGAGTGACTTTGTTAGTTTCCTTCAACATAATGGGATAAAGAGAAGAGTGTCTTGCCCGTATACACCTCAACAAAATGGGATTGCTGAGAGGAAGCATCGACATATTGTTGAGACTGCAATGAGCATGATGCACGGGAGCAATCTCCCTGTATCATTATGGACTGAGGCTTTTCACTTCACAGATCATGTGATAAATCGATTGGCCATGAGTATCTTAGAAAATAAGTCACCATATTTCTCTCTTTTTGGCATACAACCTGATTATCATGAATTACGTGTGTTTGGGTCTGTTTGCTATGTTCACATTGACAGCTCACTCAGGCACAAGTTCCAAGATAAAGCCTTAAAATGCAGGTTTATAGGATATGCAGAAGACTACAAAGGGTACAGGTGCTATGATCCCCTGAGTAAACGTGTCAAAATATCAAGGAATGTAATTTTCGATGAAATGAACTTTGATGATCAGGATGCTAATTCAACCCTTCATGCTGATAACTCAAGCCCCAGCATTGAGGTATACTACCTATGGTTAAATTCAGAACTCTTTTCCAATGGTAAAGTAGACTGTCCAAAAAATTGCAGTCAGAAGGAGACACATGAAGAATCAGCCAATGAAACTCAAACGGAAGAGACTGTTACACATGACTTGGAGCCAACAAGGTATAAGGGTATTGTGTACACCCGGCGAGAGAAAGAGCCCTCATTCATTTCTTGTACGAGTATGGATCCATCTGGATCATCCGCTTCACAGACGATGGATATCAGAAGATCCTCACGGATTCAACATCCGCTTGACAGGTGGGTAAGTTATAAAAAAAATTCATTGGATTTTCAGTTGTTCTTGACATTCATAAGTAAAGAAGATGAGCCCCTCATGTTCTATCAAGTTGCGAGCTCTAGAAGATGGGTAGAAGCAATGAATGAAGAAATAGAGGCCTTACATGAATGTGGGACATGGGAGATTGTACCTAGACCACTAAACAGAAATGTTGTTGGGTCAAAATGGGTGTACAAGATAAAGTATAAACCAGACGGGAGCATCGAAAGGTACAAGGCTAGACTTGTAGCCAAGGGATTCACACAAGAGGAAGGCCAAGACTTTGATGAAACTTTTAGTCCTGTAGTTAAAATGGGTACCATTCGCATTGTGTTGAGTCTAGCCATTAAACATGGATGGGCATTGAGCCAGCTGGATGTAAAAAATGCATTTCTGCACGGGGATTTAAAAGAGAAGGTCTACATGGAACAACCCACTGGATATGCAGAACGAGACGCCAAAAAATATGTATGCAAGTTAAAGAGAGCACTCTATGGTTTGAAACAAGCTTCTCGTTCCTGGTTTGACAGTTTTTCTCTAGAGATACAACGGCATGGCTTCTCTCGGTCCCTTCTGGATCACTCATTATTTATTCACAATGAACAAGGAGTCACTACTCTTCTATTAATATATGTAGATGACATCATCATCACAGGGAACTGCAAAAGTCACATTGAGCAAGTGAAGAAGTTATTAAATCAGAGATTTAAGATGAAAGATTTGGGAGAGCTGCGATATTTTCTTGGGGTAGAAGTTGATAAAAGAAATGATACACTCACCCTTACTCAACACAAATACACGTTGGACATTCTCAGCAGAGCAGGCATGACAGATTATAAGCCATTAACAACTCCAAGTGTAATTCATCAGAAACTTAGTTCAAAGGAAGGGGATATATATGGAGATCCTACTAAGTATCGGGGCTTAGTTGGCATGTTGCAATACCTGACTTTTACTAGACCCGATATATACGGTTAATCAGGTATCCCAGTTTATGCATGAACCTCGTATGTCACATATGGAGGCAGTCAAACGTATACTTCGTTACCTGAAGGGTATAGTTGGTGATGGGCTGGTATACAAGAAAAGAGAATTAGATCCAGGCGAGGGCCATGAGGGCCATGAGATCGTCACTTTTGATGATGCTGATTGGGCGGGTGATCCAGACGAACGACGATCAGTATCCGGTTATTGCAGCTTCATTGGGCCAAACTTGGTAAAATAGAGTAGTAGAAAATAAAAGGCGGTTGCTAGATCAAGCACTGAGGCTGAATACAGATCGATGGCCACTGCCACGGCCGAGGCTACATGGATTAGACATCTCCTGACAGAAATGGGAGATCTGATTGCTCGGTCATTGTTGCTGTGTGACAATCAAAGTATCATCATGTCCTTCAATCCCATCCACCGTAGTCGAGCAAAGCACATTGAAATAGATCAACATTTTATTAGAAAAAAGGTTGAAGATAAAGAGATTGAGCCCATGTATGTGCCAACTGAAAAACAAGTTGCTGACATCCTCACTAAAGGGTTGACAAAGGACAGATTTTGGTTTCTGAAAAGCAAGTTGTTCATGGTTTAGCACCATGCACAACTTGAGGGAGGCTGAAAAGAAGTCGTCATTATGTATATGTCTGACCCGATCCATTTATATAATGGATCGGGTCCAGAACCAATTAGTGTATAATGTAAATTAGCATGTTATTAAAGGGTATTTTTGTACCCTAGTTTTATACACTTAACACATTAATAGGATGAAAGGTGCAGCCACGATCGACTGACACCCTTTCTCTGGAATCTCTCTTTCTTTCTCTCTCTCTCTCTCTCCCCTCTCTCTCTCTCGATGACAGGTCGCTGTAGAGATCAAGGGCTCCTTTCTCACAACCACTGCCTCCGGTTGTCCGACCTTCCTACATGTTGCAGTTGTCCCCTAGGTCAGCCTACAAAGCTGAGCTCCGTTTGAAGCAAGCCCAGCCTGGTTCTCTGAGCAGGAGGACTGAGCCTAGGCTCGATCCTGTCTTGTTTGGGGGCCAGACCTAGCTCGGCTATCACCGAGCGCAGCCCGAGTCAGCCCCGTAACCCGAGCCGACTCTTGTGCACCGAGTGTTGAGCCCGGCTCGATCCAGTCTGTTCGAACTGGGTTCAAGTTCGACCGTTGCGACGCAATCGTCGCCGCTTTCGTCAAAATCTAAGAACTTAACACAATGCAATCAATTGACTAGTGCCTATGAATGGGTTGAAATCCAAATGGATATGGATTTAGATCATGAATCCAACCCAGACCCATAATCCATCCATAACTTTTCAAAACAAAGGGAATTTAAAACTTTAAGAAACACATATATATAGTTATATATTAAAAGTAGTTAGAACTCTACCCCAAACAATAACTTACTAGAAGGGCGGGGGGTCACCCCCTAGGAGCCTCCCTTATTATATAAAGAGAGAGGTCAAGCCTCTCTCTAAAAAAAACGTCAACTAGAGAGAGGAAGGGAGGGAGGAAAAGAGGACAAAGAAGAGAGAGAGAGAGGGAGAGGAAAAAGAGGGGCATCACCTTCTTCTATTCTTTCACATATTCTCAGCAAAGCAAGGTACGGGTTCTTCTCTTTTTCTGATAGAACGAGGGTTTAGCATGTTTTAAATCATATAGGTTTAAGGGTTGATCATATATGAAAATTTCTGCATGTATATACTATATATTTTTTATGTTCTAGATGCTTAAAATTATTTTTTTATATCCCTGAACATGTCTACAAATTTTTGCATGTATATACTATGTATTTTTTATTTTTTGATGCTTAAAATTGATTTTTTGCATCCCTGAACATGTCTGCAAAGTTCTGCATATATATACTATGCATTTTTTATGTTCTTGATGCTTAAAATTAATCCTTTGCATCAAATTTTTGCTTGTATATATTACGTATTTTTTATGTTCTTGATGCTTAAATCCAAGTTTATGCATATCCCTAATCATGTCTAAAAATTTTTGCATGGATACCATGAAGATTTTTATCGTTTTTGATGTTTAAATCCAGGTTTATGCATCTCTAATCATGTCTGAAAATTTTTGCATGCATACTATGAAGATTTTTATCATTCTTGATGCTTAAATCTAAGTTTCTGCATACTATGAAGATTTTGGCTATTATGCATCTTTCATGTTCACTGAAAATCTTGCAATGCTAATTTATTGTGGTAATATCTAATCCACTGATGGGCAGTTGAGGGTCATGAGCATGTGTTGCTTATAAAATGTTAAATTGTGATTTTTGCATTGCAGAATAATTTTGTCAAAGATTAGTTTTCTGAATTAATTACATTGTTGAATTTGATAAAGCAATGACACGAATTTGTTATTGTATATGGATTTGCATAAATGTTGGTGAAAAAGACCAAACAATATAATAATTTCTTCTTTGGTATCCCTCTGAAAGGGTGAGAACCTTGGATGGCGGTCATGGGGGACCGTAAGGATACTAAACATTGTGTGCATTTGTTATCCCCAATAACCCGATAAGTGGTCAGTATACCTGATCACGGTTGTAGGGAACTTTCAGTCACTTTGCATGGGGTGGTGTTATTGACTTAACGGTAGTTATTGGTATACAAAAAAATAACGCCAATGGATGATGATTTCTTTGATGTCCCAACATTAGGTGATGAATCATAATGTTCTGATTGATGGTGATGATTCCTAATATCGATCGAGGAACAAGTGTAGAACCTAGTAATGAAAATACAAATTGTGTGTTAAGCTACAACTGAAAACTGCCGTGAACCTCGAGAATTTTGCCCATTTTAAGTATCTACGAGTTTCTAAGAAAGTAAAAATTAAATTTATGTGCATTAAATAAGGACATGCATGCAAAAGTAATTCTGATAATTAACTTAAAAAGTTATTCATGCATGTTGCATTGATTCATGCATCCCTAAATGTTTAGCATTGATTTCATGCATCCCTAAATATTTAATTTAGCATGAAATTGTTGAATGTTTGCTTGAACTGCTTAGATGATAAGTTTGTTCTGATGATATGTTACTTGTGAATCCTCTTAAATCTATGCTTGATTTACCTTATGTTATTTTTTTACTGTTAGAAATTTAGGTCTCGTACGAGCACTTCGGTTCTTACTCGTTTTCTAAAAATGTTTTTCAGGCATTAACGCTCTGTGATGATTGGACTAGCTGGCTGGTGGACTTGAGGGTTATGGATCCATTCCAGCATGATGACATCAGAAACCCTCTTCACACACACACAGATGCAGACCTCAAATAGCCGATGAATGAAGTCTCTAACCTCTCCTAAGCACAACACTCTCTTACCTCTATATGTTATTGGTACAATACTCACAAGTGATGGTAGTGAAGATATAGTTACAAAAGAAGTTTTTTTAACACACATTTTAAATGAAGGGAAAATCCTAAGTACTTGGTTGACTTAGAGTTGACCACAAAGGTTTTCAAGGGCTTGGTCATGGAATGGTAATACAAAAAAGATTATTTTAGAGGAACTCTGAGGAAATGAAGCATGATGGTGTTTTTATTGAGATTGTACGTTGTTTGTTCACGGGTCTAGATCTAGACCCGATGACCTTATGTAACATCTTTTGTATTGCTGTCATTATTGGGTCTGTCTGACAGACCCGATCTGAACTGTAACATATATAATATGGAAATATAGGGCACGACAGATTATTGAGGATTGTTTTCAGCAGTTGTTGCTCCTTGCTCACCGCATCTTCTCCTTCTTCTTCATTGACAATACTCTGGTGCATATATTCTAATATGGTATCAGAGCAAGATTGCATCCGACTTCTGTTCGAGGGAGTGAAACAGATTCCAGCAAGTGTGTCTCGAGAGATTCTTCTATTCCAGGTTAATAAAAAATTTGCCTTCTATTTTCTCTGTCTTCTATTTCTTCATATTTTTCTTCCAACGTCATCCTTGTCATAATCATCGATCTTTAATTTCAAAATCAAACTTCTGATTTCTGATTTAGATTCAACCTTTGGATTTCAGATCTGATTTTTGTTTCAGATCTGTTTCTCTTCTTATTGTCGACGTCAAAATTTTTTAACCCATCTTCTTCGTTGATTCCAGATCTGATTAGTGCATCAGATCTGTCCCTGTCTTGCATTAGCATCAAATCTGACTATTCACGTCAGAATATTCATCTTACAGACTTTATTGGGTTTCAAATTTGCATACCCATTCTCGTCAAACTTGACTTTATATATTTTGGGGTCTACGACAAGTCTGGTCAGACTTTGACCAGTACAAATTGTGCAGTCCACTAAAGGTATCAGAGAAGCAGTGAGTCAGGTCAAATAAAAAATAAGGTGAACTCAGATTGTTGGGCCGAATGTTTCTCTGACTTGTTGGATTGTCTTGTTGATCCACTTCTCGTTCTTTCCTTCAACATCATTTATTCTTATTTTCTTCATGGATTCTCCTCTCCCATCGAGCTTCCTTGGCCAACTTATTTCTGAAAAACTCACCAACTCGAATTACTTGACTTGGAAGAGGCAAATCTTGCCTTTTATTAGGAGTTTGGATCACTCTAGATATCTTGATGGATCTGTCCATGCCCCACCAGAGTTTGTCTTGCAAGAGGAGAGAGATGATAAAGGGGAGATTTCCAACAAATTGGTTCGTAATCCAGAATTTGCAACATGGAGGAGAAAAGATCAGGCAATTGTGGCATACATTACCTCTACTCTTTCCCAAGAGATATCAGTGGCCATTCCAGATAAATGTTCGGCTATGAAACTGTGGTAGATATTGGCGCAAACTTATTCACAGATTTCAGAGGCCAGGATTTTGCATTTAAAGAGAGAGTTTCAGTCACAGAGTATATGAACAAAACCAAGACTATTACAGATCAACTGGCAATGGTAGGTTGTGAGATCCCTGATAAGGACAAAGTTCAAGAAGCACTGAATGGTCTTGGGTCTGACTATCACATGTTGGTCAACTCCCTCGTATGCCTCCCTTCCTTGCCCAATTTTGAAGATCTTCGTGCAAAGCTACTACAATATGAAGTTACCATTAGAGGTGAGGAGATGACTATGAATTCCAGTAGTCAGGATATGTTAGTCACAGGAATAGTGCCAGAAAGGGGACGTGGTGGTTTTAGAGGAGGACGAGGACAGGTAAGAAATGGTCAAGGAGGTCGTGGATTACTGCCCACACCTAACATGCCGACTATCACCTTCTCAGGGAACCAAAACTTCAACAATGTACCAACATGTTTCCAATGCAATAAAAAGGGGCACATTAAAGCAAATTGTTGGTATAACCCACAGAACAAAGGCAAAATTAATGGTGTTGGGACTTTTACTAGAAGAAAGGCAAGAGAAGAGTCTAAGGATGATGAGAAGAGCTTCAAACAAAGTGAACAAGGGACTTGGTACATTGACTCTGGGGCTGCTGCGCATGTGACAGGTGATATCGATAAGATTTCGAGGCCCATTTCTTATCATGAAAAATTTAGTATTAAAACTGGATATGGTTCTCTTCATCCCATCTCTCGCACTGGAAATGTTTCTCTTCAACTTCCTACTTCTTCTTTATAATTGTCTGGTGTTTATCATTCTCCCAACATCGTCAAAAATATTGTTTATGTTTCTAAACTTGTTGATAATACTAATTTTTCTGTCGAATTTACTCCTGTATGTATCAAGGATCTTCTCACGAAGAAGATGCTCGTTGAAGGAGAACGACAGGGGAATATGTATGTCATCAAGGAGTCTTCATTTATTCGTGATGTTTCGCCAAAATCATAGGTTGTCCAGGCATTGTCGTCCAAAAATTTGTTTTAGTTTATCTCAGTGTAATAAGCCAAAAATTTGGCATCGTCGTTTGAGTCATTGTAATCGCTCATCTGGTGAACTTGTTTCATGGTCTAACTTGAGTGTTCAATCTAATTTTTCACTTTGTTCCAGTTGTCAATTATATAAGAGCCATGTTCTTCCTTTCAATTCAATAAATCAAAGAGCTTTTTTGCCTTTTGAAATTGTCTATTATGATGTATGGGGATCTATCCCACAATCCTCCTTATCAGGTAGTCGTGATTATGTTACTTTTATCGATAGTTATTCCAAATACACTTGGATTTACTTCATGAAGCATAAATCCGAGGTGTTTAAGCTCTTTTGTTCATTTCATGCTCTAATTTGTAATCAATTCTCGTCTAAGATTCAATATTTCCAATGTGATGGTGGGGGAGAGTATTTATCAAAGGAATTTACTGAATTTCTCCAAGATAACGGAATAAGCCATCGAATTTCTTGTCCCTATACACCACAACAAAATGGTGTGGTGGAAAGAAAACACCGACACATTGTGGAAAGTGCATTGAGCATGTTACATGATACTCACATCTCCTTAAGTTTGTGGATTGAAGCCTTTCATTCCGCTGTGCACATTATAAATCGCCTGCCAATGAAGTTGCTAGATAATCAATATCCTTATTTTACACTCTTTGGTATTCACCCTAACTATAATGAATTGTGAGTGTTCGGCTGTGTATGTCATGTTCATATTGATAGTTCTCAATGCAACAAGTTATAGGACAAAGCATGCATGTGCAAGTTCGTTGGATATGTTGATCAATACAAAGGGTATCGTTGCTATGATCCTACCACTAATCGCATTAGTGTATCACAGAACGTTGTATTTGATGAGACCAATACCGACGATTTAGTGAGGGTAAATGGGCACAACAAAGATGTTGAAAGCTATCAACCATGGCTTGCGGTAGAGCTATTTGATCAGATGGAGACACAAGGCTCTTCACCACATCATTCATTACCTGTTGAACAGAATGGACCAAATGCACAAATGCAACGGGAAGAGTTACCAGATGCACAGAACATTGCAATGCCTGTCCCAAATATCACAAAGTATCAAGGGGTTGTCTACATGCGACGGAATAAGAATAATGCTTAGCGTCTTGATGTGCAGCCCAGGAAGTTTGATAGGATTCATCATCCCATTAAGAGATGGGTAAGTTATAACAACTTTTCTACAGAATTTCAATTGTCCATGATTGAAAAATAGGATGAACCCATTAGTTTTGCACAAGCTTCTATGTCAATCAAGTGGGTTGAGGCAATGAATGAGGAGATGGAGGCTTTATATGAGTGTGGGACTTGCGAGATTGCCCCTACACCCTCAGACAAAAATGTTGTAGGGTCCAAATGGGTTTATAAGATAAAATATAAACTTGATGGATCTATTGAGTGCTACAAGGCGAGACTAGTAACAAAGGGGTTTACTCAAGAATATGGGCAAGACTATGAGAAGACCTTTAGCCCTGTGGTCAAGATGAGAACCGTTCGATTAATCTTGTCTTTATCGATTCAATATGGATGGACTCTCAGTCAGCTTGATGTAAAAAATGCATTTTTGCATGGTACCCTGAAAGAAGAGATGTATATGGAGCAACCCCTTGGTTATATAGAACACAGTTCCAGTACACATGTTTGTAAACTACGAAGAGCCATCTATAGGTTAAAGCAGGCCTCTCGTTCGTGGTATGATAGCTTTTCACTCAAAATTCAATGCCACGGGTTCCTTAGGTCTCATCTCGATCATTCACTGTTCATTTTCCAAAATCATCACGTGAACACTTTACTTCTCATATATGTGGATGATATTATTATTATTGGGAACTCTACTGAACATATAGAAGCTACAAAAGACTTGTTGAGTCGGCAGTTTAAGATGAAAGATTTGAGTGTTTTGCGTTATTTCTAGGGGGTTGAGGTTGATCGGCACAACAGATATCTTTTGTTAACTCAACACAAATAAACCGTTGTCCACTCCTAGTGTACTTAATCACAAGCTCAGCTCACAGGATGGGAAGACATATGGAGATCCCAGGCAATATCGAAGTCTTGTGGGTATGCTCCAATATCTCACCTTCACTAGACCAGACATTGTGTATGCAGTGAATCAAGTCTCGCAATTCATGCATGACCCATGCACCGGACATATGAATGCAGTTAAGAGAATCCTTTGATATTTAAAAGGAACTCTTGAAGATGGCCTAGTCTATCATCAGTCTAAATCTAAGGGTGAGAGACATTGACTTGTATATACAGATGCCGATTGGGCTAGAGATCCAGATGATAGACGGTCGGTTTTTGGTGACTGTGTTTTCATTGATAAAAACTTGATAGCATGGAGTAGCAACAACCAACGGGCAGTTGCATGATCCAGCACTGAGGCTGAGTACCGATCCATGGCAGCAGCTACAACAAAGGTTACATGGCTGAGACATCTCTTGACTGAAATAAGAGAAAATATTCTGCCCACTACCCTTTTATGCGATAATCAGAGTGCCATACAGATTGCCTTCAATCCTATTCACCACAGTAGCACAAAGCATATAGAAATGGATCAGCACTTCATCCGGCAAAAGGTAGAAGATAGAGAAGTGGAACCAGCTTACATACCGACGACTGATTAGGTGGCTGATTTGTTCACTAAGGGACTTACTAGCATACGGTTTTGGTTCTTGAAGAACAAGTTTTCCATGGTGCAAGACCATGCACAACTTGAGGGAGGGTATTGAGACTATATGTTGTTTGTTCACGGGTCTGGATCTAGACCCGATGATCTTATGGAACATTTATGTAACATCTTTTGTATTGCTGTCATTATTGGGCAAATCTGATCCGGGTCCGACAAACCCGATCTGAACTGTAACATATATAATATGGAAATATAGGGCATGACATATTATTGAGGATTGTTTTCAGCAGCTGCTGCCCCTTGCTCATGGCATCTTCTCCTTCTTCTTCATTGACAATACTCTGGTGCATATATTCTAATAGTTTTGCCATCTGATATACATCACATTGCAAAATAGATGCACTTTTTTTTTATTTTTCATATAACATTTTGTAAGAGACCCTGTATCTTAGTCAAATAGCTAGGTTCTAAAAAAAGTGCTGCAACTGGTCATATTTCACTAAAGATATCAAAGTTAACCTTACTTGAAGACATAACCTGGGGTTCATCCAAAACATAAAGCCCTTTATTTTGTGTTATGCAAGTAGAAAAAAAAGGTTATGCAACAACCATTACACTACAGTACTAACTGAAAGCAAATGCAAATTTATTTGAAGCCAAGAACATGTAAAACTAAGGATAAAACAGGAAGTGCCAATATCTCCCTTCTCAAGCATGAAGATAGATGGTCCATCAACAGATTTAATTTAATTACTCACTGGAAAAGGAGAATAATTAGAAAACATATCCTTCGGATCTGTCTTATGGTCAATAGCTCCTGAGTCAAAGTCCAAGTCTTATCAGATAAGAAACTTGAGACATGATTGCATTGAGTGGTATGGAGAATACGAGAAGAGGATGCCAATGATAATTTGGGACATGCATTACATTCATATTTTTTGTTTCATCAAAATTTGTAAATTGGATTTAGTTCTAGAATGTGTAGAACTTGCAGTAAACAGTATAAGATTACCTTATAAATTTTTCACAAGACAGCTGCATGCTTTTGGAAACATATGCCGCAATGGAGGTCCCCAGGAATTATCAGAATTTGATAAAGAACTTCCCAACTTGCTAATCTACACGCAATTTCATTGACCAGCCTCACTCGGAAATCTTTGTGCCAAAAATTGATCAAGCTGCCCAGAGTTTGGCATGCTGTCACTAGTTAACTTAGAGGCAGGCAGTGCATGAATGCAAGCCAGAATGTGCTGGATATCCCGAAAAAGTCTGGTAACACAAATCAACTCATTAATCTTGGTGGATATCCTAACATTGAAAGCCATAGTTATTGAAAAAAAGTTATTTGTGAGACCACACGACACATAGGACCAGAGAGATACCTGCTCTTTGCTTGAGGAGTATTAAGATCTAATCTGGAAAATACTTCTGTCAGTTGTGAATGAAAATTCTCAACCACTTGCCTGCAGGTATTGTAACCAGAAAGATCATAAGCAGAGAACAAGAAGAAGAAAACAAAATCATGCATGATTTCATGGTTATACATTGAAAGTTGAAACTACTAGAAAATACACTTCACCATTCCTTTTCTTTATCTAACAAAAGCCATTTAGTATGACTTAAGAGGGTTGCCCAGAGTTACCGGAAGCTTCTTAGATAGGTGGGAAGCTTGCTTCTCAGAAACTCACTTGGGAAGTGAGATACTCCTCATTTCCGAAACTTGTTGAGAACCTCGATTCGCCCACGGAAGTCATATGCTTTCCACACACTTCATCTATTCTTCTTATATGTTCTCTTAACTTTTCTTGTTTTTTATGTGTTTTCTCTCACTTTTCTCACTCACTTCCATGTGCTTTCTCTATTATCTTTCTTATTTTTTATATTTTTCAATTTTTAAAACTTCTAAGATTTTCCTGAGATTTACCACTAATTGGAAAAAACTCCGAGATAAGCCCTCAGCAAGAAATTGCCGAGAATGATACTGGCGACTATGATCTAGTCTTCCTCAAGTCGAGGATTAAAGCTAGTGAACGATATATAATTCTCTACCAAATGAAATTAATAATGTATTGATAATGCTAAGTGGATATCAACAGTACAAGACTTTTCAAGGGAGAAAGAAGATGACATCAAGTGTAGATTTTTTGCACAAAGATAAATTGACTGCTTAATTTTCCTTAGACAATCTTTTCTAATTTTAAATGTATTACCAACCATCAGAAGGTTGTAAGAGAAAATGTATGGGAAAAACAAACCTCCAAACTGGGTTTGAGACATTAGTGGATGTATACACAGTATTAACCTTCAACTCTAACGAAATGAGGAGACTGTTAACCATGGACATAAAAGATATATTACCCACCCACCCGCATGCACGGGCGCACACACACACACATTTCCTTAGAGAAAAGTCAAAGAGAAGCCACTATGCTGCAAATCCAAGGGATCAGAATCCACACAAATTGTCATGTTACGTTAATCAGATGGGTATTTAGCTACCCAAACATGTATGTGTCCTGAGAAGACGAATGTCACATAAAAGATATATTAACCCAATATCAAACAACAATTGCAAGGAACTGTGTAAAACCCGCTTTTAAAAAAAAAAATTTATTGGACCCGGGCTGGGTCGGGTCCGGACCCGACCAGAGCCCCTCTTCATTAGGGTTTTAATAACCCGACTCAGGAAGAGGATTTTAAATCCTCTTCCCGAGCGCCCCCCCCCCCCTTCCACCTTTGTTTTCGGAAGAATTAGGGAAACCCATCGGGCTTTCCCCATTCGTCGCCCCCTTGAGGCTTTTAAAAGCACTGCAGGGGGGCGGGGGAAGGCACACAGCCCTTTGCCCCCTGTGCCGCCTCCTCCTTCCCTGCGCACGCCACCAGCGCCACCCTTGATCCTTTCGCAACGACCCTGCTTCCTCCTTCTCTGCGCTCGCCACCGCTGTCGTCGTTGCGCCCCGCGCCGACGCTGGCCACCGCCTCCCAGGTACGCCACTCCACCTTCTCCTCCTCCCCCTCCCATCTCCCTCTCTGTCACCTCGCCAGGACGCCGGCAGGCGACGCACGACCCCTGTCGTGCCCTCCCACCTCCCTCCTTGCCCATTGGAGAGCCGACAGGGGCCCTACAGGGCCCCTGTCGTCCCCTTCTCTCTTTTGGGGTGCGTCGGAGTGCCGGTAGGGGCCAATGGCCCCTGCGGACCCCCTTTCTCTTCCTTGTGGGAGATCGGGCGACCAACAGGAGGTCGGTCGTCCCCCTGTCACTTTCCCCTCTGCCATGACCTGCGTAGGGGTCGGCAGGAGGCTGATGGCTCCTGCCGCCCCGATTCCTCTCTCTTTGGCAGAGGCTAGCCCCCTGCCACCTCGGTGATGTCGGCAGGGGCGTGACCCCTGCTGCTTCTGTGCTGACGACAAGGGGCTCGACCCTTGCCGGTTCGCCAGTGTCGGCAGGGGCTCGACCCCTGCTGATCCGCTGTCGTCGGCAGGGGATCGACCCCTACCGATCCGCCGTCGGCAGAGGCTCGACCCCTGCCGATCCGCTGCCGTCGGCAGGGGCTCAACCCCTGCCGATCCGCCGCCATCGGCAGGGGCTCGACCCCTGCCGATTCGCTGCCGTCAGCAAGGGCGCGACCCCTGCCGCTTCGTTGCTATCGGCAGGGGCTGTCCCCTCGGTCGATTCGCTGCCGATGGCAGGGGTTATTCCCCCTGTCGCTTCGCTGCTGTCGGCAGGGGCTTGCCCCCTGCCGCCTTAGTGCCGTCGGCAGGGGCTCGTCCCCTGCCGCCTCCCTGTCATCAACAATCAAGGTTTTACTCCCTGTCAATTGTTGTCGGGTAGGGGCCGAGGCCCCTGCCATTTGTTGTTTGGTCAGGAAGGGGGCCGAGGTCCCCTGTCGCCTAATTCTACCAATGCCTCAGTCGCACCATTAATTATATTAGCATAATTGAATATTTCACACTCTTGCATATTTACGCAACGGGTCCAGTTCGCGCTCCACGGCCCGACCCTCGTATCATCTACAGTCGTAGACGCACACAGCCGCACGACATCCTGAGGTAGGGTAAAGTCGCACAAAGGGCAATTGATGAACGTAATTAAGTTGAAATAATTAAGATGTCCATGCTAGTTGTACTTAGATTTATATTGCTTTTGCGTGACGTATTATTCTTGTCTGCATTGCGTATTATCATGTTTGTATGCTCATGGGTCGAGGTACAATTTCATTCTTCGATCATTATTTTGCATAGTTGCTTATGAGTTTGAGGTGTGGTTTCGTACTTCGTGCAATACATATGCCCTTGTTTGCTTGTATACATTTCTACCTGCATATTTCCTTTGAGTGAGGTATGATTTCGTGTCTCATGTATTACTTATGACCTTATGTGTTTGTCTGTCTAAGTGGTCAACGTATGGTTTTGGTACCTCGTGTATTACTTATGTGTTTTTCCCTCGATGTGCGGCATCGCAAGTCGAGAGTTGATTGTTGACATGTTATAACCTGCATATGCTCACACTCATGGTAAATATGTACTTACATAAATGTACTCTTGTGTTTATCCTGATTTCACTTGTTTTCAAAACACTAGAAGTTGTGCTTGTGCATTGCAGTTCTTTAAAAGCGAGTTTCCTTCTGCGAACCCGATGCTCTTCAAAATGTACAACTTTTGCAAAGTATGATTAAGTCTTGCAGGATTGCGAAGTCACACTTGGGAGAAATGTTTTATGACCTCGATTCAAGTTGCGGCTCAGTTTGAATAACCCTGATTGGGGGAGGAGCCTATGATCGAGTGAGGTTCTGTTGAAGGACCCATTCTTCATTTATTAAACCTAGTGTCGCATGTCGTGCGAATCATGTCGATATTAAGATAAATTTTGGATGCAAGATTGATAGTGATGTGCCTTGTGTGAATTACTCAATATGACATTATGGCTTTTAAGGATGAATCGTGCCAAATGAGCACTCCTATATTCTTTGGATCGTTATGAAGTTGTGTGTTGGGTGTTCCTTTTGAGAAGCCTACACACCTCCCTTTTTCAATGTCGCGTACTTTAGGTCATACATGACATGTTAAGTACTTTGTTGATCGGACGAGAGATCCAAGACGACCTCGTATCATGAAATATGCAAAATATTGTTAAAATGAATTCAAGACTTATCTTGCCAAATTGTGTTGTGTTACTTCTTTTGCAGATAATATTTGTTGAGGTTTCTTTGGTGAAATCATATCCCTTTCATCGTAGTCGTACTTTTGACAAGTATGTCAGTACTTTTTGACAAGTACGTCTTCTTACGTTGCGATGATTGGATGAGTAGGTTGTGGCAACCTTGATGAGTACAAATGACAAAATGTTGAGATCACCTAAATAAGTGATGATTCCGCCTTCACCGGCAAGATACTCGAGTTTGGTCGAAAGACCAGAGTATGTAGAATGGGTCTTCAGTTAACTACCCCTGATGTACTCATTCGAACCGCTGACTCCTATCAGGAGAGAGGACGGGAAGGTACAAAAACTTCGATGGACAAGCCATTAATGGCAGTTACAAGCAAAAGACTCGGCTTCCCCAGTCATCGGAGTTAGGGGAAAGGGACTACCATAATTATCCTAGGTGGTATCTCTCCATGCTCGGGATGCATCCATTGTTTATGCTGCTTTGGGGATTTCTCTCTTGGTCACTGACCGTCCCCTTAGGTGCGGACTTAGTCAGCTATCCGGATTATCATAAAATACATAGCATAATAAACCCTCGGATCAGTCTAGGTTGTTTCTAGAGTTGTGTCTTGTGTGTACCCACTTGGCCAGTTAATATCGAAACATAATTTAAATCCGATTACACAATTTGTTGAGTTATACGCGTATGAAAGTTATGGTGTACCACCGGTTCAATACTTATGGAATTGTGTGTGTGATTGATGAAATATTGTATTTTGCTAGTTAAATTTCTTATGCAGTTCTTTGCTTGTAATAGTTAGCCTACTTGTGCCAGTAAAATGCTTCTAATAATTTTAGCATTGTGCTCATGATAGCTTGCTCTATGATTCTGCTGAAAGCAAATTGCTATTTAATTGCCTGTCTACTTGACATATTAAATTATTCTGCTTAATTATGTTCTATATTAGCCTGTCTGTGCACCTACCAGTTTTTAGTGAAACTGACCCATTTTATGGGCAGGTTTTGGATAGGTAATACAGTCTGCGATAGCACGATGGCGTGATGAGGTCAAGATAGAGCTCTTTCCCTGACGTTTTGCTCCTGAGGACATGTTGGTAAATTTGGTATAAAGTGTGTTTCAAAATTTCTCTTTTATTAAACCGTGAGTTAATAAAACTGTTTTAGTAAGCTTCTTCTTGGTTTCAACAAACGAATTCTCAATTATTGAAACTCTGTTTCTAAACCATTTGATTTCAATGGTTGTGCGGGATTTGACAAAAGGAAAGTTTACGCTGTAATGTGCTCAAGGTCCATTGACTTGTGGTTTTAAAAATATCATTTTCCGATGAAGTATTATTTAAACTCTGATTATTGTATGATTTCAAAGCTTTCTAAACTTTTTTAAAAAGTTACAAGTCCTGGATTTTTGGGGCGTTACAAACTGACTTAAAAGAAGCATCCTACAGGTGATATTAGTGTGGCATTGGTCAATGCAAACATAAAATCAATTGGTTGCAGTCAAATAATTATTCCTGGAACCATGGACAATCTATTGGGCTTGAGAATAATCAATAACTGACCAACTCATTATGTTCTGGATCTTTACATAGGGTTGAAAAGTATATCTCTGCACCATTTTATCTGTCCCTTGCTTCAGTGCTATTTACTCAAGATGACCAAGCCTAACAGGCTTGTCTTGAAGAGAATTCCAAGTACTTGATATTTTGGTAATAATACAAAAACGTAGATAATTAGTCTAACCATGGATAGTTCTTAGTTTTAGAAAAGTTTAACAAATGCTAGAACTTTGAATTGTACATATAGATGACCTTTTCATAGTGAATATGCATACCTTCTGCCAAAATGTAAACAGAAAGGCATCTAAGCAGACAATATTCCTAACAATTTGCATAAGACAAAATTTGGAATAGAAGTACGGAACAAATTGAACAAAACATGAGAGCTGGTTTACAATTTTCTTCAACAGATATCTTCAAATACAAAGTTTATGAAGTTTAGTCACTCATATATGCAATGAAAACAAAATAATCAAGTATTTTAGCTAAGAAAGCAGAGGCAAGCAGACCTGAAAATTCCAACAACATCTTCCTCAAGAAGAGTTTTTGACAACACACGTTGAAGCACACCAACTTCCTGTAGTTACAAAACAAGATCAGAAGGGTATTTGAATTTTGAATGGATTATCATTAACACAATAACATACCAAAGAAATTAGAAATGGATGGATAGTAAACTTCATACAGATGAGGAAAAAGAGAAAAAAAAAAGGAAAAAGAAATATGCAGAAAGGTAAATTTTCAACAGAAAATCAGCATCATGTCCAATAAACAGAAAGTTATTTAGGCTGTACCAGAAACAGAAAATCAGTACCTGATTTTCTACACCATCTACATTGTATTTATTGTACCAAAAATATCAGAGTGGACACTTTCAGGGCTGCACATTGCCAAGTTGTGTCTGAAATTGAGCTGCTCAAGCTCAAGTTATTACCTTCTTACCAGGCTCAAGCTCTTCTTCAGCTTTCAGGACAAGCTCAATCAAGCTTGGATAAAACTAAAGCTCAGACCAGCTTGAGCCAAGTACTGCTATTAGAAACAATTTTTTGTTTAAACATCTGAAAAGGAAGAGGAAGGATTTGAATCCATCACCTCCCATTTACTGTTGGAGCATCTTTTTCTGGTAGGATAAAACTCAAGCTCGGATCAGCTTGAGCCAAGTTCTATATAGCAATATAAGCAATACCAAGCAAAGAAAAAATATATAATTGACAATTACGCAGAGTTACGTGGATGGTTTTATAGCCAAGTCCACAAGATGCAATCAAGTGCTAAAGGAAAAAAAAACTTCCTACAGAATGGTGGTGGTCTAGGATGACTTCGATGTTGAAGAAGGTTTGATGAATGAAAAGAGCAAAATCTTGGAGGAAAGTGTATGGAAGTCTTGTCAGCGATTTGTCAAGATGCAGAAAAAGGGAGCATGCCTGATGTTTTGTTTCCAAAGTACTGTTATCAGGTGGATGTTATCAGATATTAGATTCATTAAATCTAGGTTGGCATAATCTTAAAACTCTTCAATTCCATAGCAATTCCTTGTCTTAGTGTCAAACAATCATTACATACAGGTGTAAGTGCAAGAAAGTGACAAGGCAAGCCTACTTTTTGAATGCCCACTAGGTGCCTTCTATCATGCATGACATGATATTAACCAAATGCATACACAAAGGAAACGATAGAACATCCTTCTAGCATAGATAGGTGATGTGAAGTTTGTGAACGTTACTAACATTTGAAATGTTCAGGCAACAGCATTGCATATACTGTCCAACTGCATCACAAATTACTCATTATAAAACTTTATTTCCAGGACATGATTTCCAAACTTTTATTGGATTATACCATTTTTATGCTTATAAATCATAGACATAATTGACACTTTTCCTGACTTTGATCAACAATTGTAGAAATATAATGCAGAAATTAGCAACCTCAATAAACTGCAAAAATATGTTTCTCAAATACATTACCTTAGTGAGGGCCCGTGCAAACTGGCTAGGCTGAGGATCGGTATCTTCTGGCTTGTTCCAGTTCTCTGCAATCTGAGGCAACACTCTTAGATGCACTAATAGCCTTTCCTTCATTATCTGCACAAGCTTTGCATGGATTTCATCTCGATGCACTTTATAATCCTGAGAACCACAAATGGCAATTTTCAAGGAAAGAGGAAAAGAAGATGAAGAAAACACTTGGCAATTTAAACCAACATATTTCAGTTTTATGGAAGTGATTCTTAAGTATTCACATGAAAAGAAGATGAAAAATTAACACAATCTGGTGCTCAATGGATGAATCTAGCATTTGATGTGTGATGAAATTATGTTGAGTTAACCTTGAGATCTTCTACATTCCTTTAAAAGTTTGACCTACTAAGCACCTAAAGTAAGATGGCATGTTTCACTCAATAGAAGAAAGATTTTTCTCAAGCACAAAGAATGTTTTGACTCGTTGCACCAAGTTCTTAATTTGGAATGTGCTTGGATGGTTTATTTTTTCATCCAAAGAAAGTTGAAAGTATAACAGAAACAACAACATTACCTGAGTTACTCTCTCAAGCTCTGATGACAAAAGGACTTTCCGGGATTCTGGTACTTTCATAAAAAGAATGCATCGCATTTCTTCATTACAAAAGAAGAAAAGTGTTAGGGTGATGAGCTGCAGAGTTTAAATTACAAAATGACCAAGTACACAGCACTAACAAGTCAGAAAGTTCCAGCATTTACACACTTTAAAATTCATATCGAGTATCGGACCAAGGTTTACTCGGCCTGTATCATACTGATGTTATATATAAAAAAAATAGTGGCCAGAAAAAGGGGGTTCAATCACTTTAAACTATGTCATGAGGAATCCCTTTATTTGTTAGTAATATTGGAAATGTCAAAAAAATGGTTGTAACCCATATCCACTGCCAAACCCATGTGACAGCATTAAAGTGAGAGCCCTTCCAAAATATTAGGCTTTAGAATATATATAAGATATATACATGTGTGTGTGTCCCACCATGGGCATGCACCTGGATGCAGGGTAGACAATTGTTTGAGGCATCTTGGGCATTCTGTGCTTGAACTCCAGGGTGGGCAACTGTGACCTTAGTGCTAGCACGAGGATCTCAACAAAAGGAAAGCATTAAATCTGGATTCTCTCGACAATCAAGAAAAAAAGGTGGTTTCCCTCATCATAAGAACAAAAGAGAGAGAGAGAGAGGGGTGTAACATCAAACAAAGTGTTCAACATTACATCAGATGTGCGCGCGATCAGCAGCCAGCATGCAATTAAAAGAAAAAAAACAGATCTTTAGCAGCAGTTGCAACCACAGCGAAAGACCTTGGAGGCTTTAGCAGTGGTTGCTGACCGCGCTAATTCTTGCCCTTTGCACCACACCAATGCACAAGGCGTGTTCGACGGGCCTCCGACGATGGTGCATCCACTGTTACTCCGAGAGAGAGATCTGTGTGTGCAAGGAAATTGTTGTTGAGGCTTTAGAAACAATTGCGTTTTCAAGAAAATATCAACAATTCTCAAAAGAAAAATCTATAAAATTAAGAAAAAACACTAAAGCTTCTACACAACTTTGTGAAGGAAAAGCAAACTTTCATGCAATGAAAAGAATAAACAATGAGTGAACTATGTAGTCAAAAGCACTAGGCAGTGCCTAGTCGGTAGAACCCTAGAAAGACTAATCGAAGACTAGGTAGGATTATTCAGTACCCCAATTAAAATATAAAAAAGGTATACAAAATATACATAAAAATATGTTTAATTTTTTTAGTAATAAGAATTTTCATCACATGTACAAAATTACACATACTTTCACAAAATATACATAACTAGAATATATATATATATATATATATATATATATATATATATATTCAATCATTCATAACATTCATTACAATCAAAAAAATATGCTTTCAGCCTTTCACAGAAAATTTGATTCTAACACATACACATATTTATCATATTCATGGCATAATAATAAATTCAGTATATATATATACAAAAAAATCATACTTTCAGCCTTTCACAGAAGCACAGTAACACATATAAATAACATATTACATAATCAGTAATACTAGACATGCTTCCAGGCTTTTATAGAAAAATTCATCAGAAACAAAGTAACACACATATAAAAAACATACAACAACAACTATGCCTTCATCCCAAAACAATTGGGGTCGGCAATATGAACCAAAAAAGAAAATCATTTTGGGTCTTCCACATGAATCCTTCTCCTCCAATCATTTCTATCCAATGCCATGTCCTCGGTGAGGTTCAAAGCATTCATATCCTTTCCTATCATCTTCATCCATGTCTTTCTAGGCCTACCCCGACCTCTTTTAACTAATATATTTTCCCATTTCTCCATCCTTCTAACTGGAGCATCATTAGGCCTTCACCGAATATGTCCAAACCACCGTAAATGATTCTCTCTCATCTTATTTTCAATGGGTGCAACGCCTACCTTCTTACGTATCTCCTTGTTCTGAATCTTATCTTTTATTGTATTTTCACACATCTAAGCATACGCATCTCAGCTACATTCATTTTTTGAATATGATGTCTCTTGGCAGCCCAACATTCCGTACCATATAGTAAAGCAGGCCTAATAGTCGTCCTATAAAACTTTCCCTTCAACCGCAATGTCATTCTAAGATCGCACAACACTCCAGTTGCACTTTTCCATTTCATCCACCCAACCTTTATCCTATGATTTACATCTCCATCAATTTCTCCATACTTTTGAATGATAGATCCCAAATATTTGAAATAATCATCAACCGGTATTTCTTGCTCACCAAGCTTCACTACACTCCCATCACTACTTCGTTGCTTACTAAACCGACATTCCATATATTTTGTCTTACTCTTACTCAACTTAAAACCGCTTGCTTCCAATGTTTGTCTCCATAATTCTAACTTAGCATTAACCCCAACTCTAGACTCATCAATCAAAACAATATTATCAGCAAACAACATACACCACGGCACATTTTCTTGAATTGATCTCGTAAGCTCATCCATCACTATAGCAAATAGGAAAGGGCTTAAAGCAGATCCACACACATATAAAAAACATAATGAATTAAAATGAATGGTGCAAGCTTTTAACCTATGTCACACAGACTCGTCTAGGGGGTCGACACACCCGCGTCGACACGCCCCGACACGGATGCGGCTTCGGACACAGAGCGGACACGGTCAACCAAGTGTCGGACTCGGTCAACGCACCAGGGCCGAGTCCGTCCACATTTTGGACTTGGTCAACTTTGACCGAGACTATTTTTGTCCATTTTTTAAGGCCAAAAACTAAAAAAAAGTCTATCTTTTTATATATTTTTTAAATATATATATATAGTCAAGTCTTATTATTATTATATATATAACTGTGTCCCCTAATGGGCACAACTTTGACCGAGTCTTATTATTGTTATATATATCTATATTTGTAAAATATATATATATATATATACATATATATAGTTGTGTCCTCGTGTCCAAAAAAATTGAAATGGCTTCGCACCCGTGTCGCACCCGTACCCGCACCCATGTGACATAGCTTTTAACATTTCATAGAAAAAAATCCCTAAAGCAAAGTAACACACACACACATAAGCATAATCAATATATATAATTAACTAAGCATGTTTTAATCATTTCACATAACAAATCACAACACACACACACACACACACACACACACACACACATATATATATATATATATATATATAAACAGAATAATATAATAATAATAATAATAAATGACTGAAGTGCTCTCATGCCTAGGCAAGGGAAGCTTAGTCACCAACTAGGCACCCTAGTCAGTGCCTAGTCAGCAAAATTGGTACCTTTTAAGGCACCCACCTAGGAATTGCAAAGCCTAGGTGTTTTACTTATGCCTAGGCGGACTAGCCATCACTTAGTCAATGAAAGAGAGGACAAGAATAACAAGGGTCACCCTCATAAAATAAGATACAAGGGGTTTAAATGACAAAGACAATAAAAGCCTAAAATGAAAAGGATACAGTCCTCCTAGAACCAATCTAGTCAATTCCTCATGCAACCCATCTATTTCTTTGCATGAATGAAAATCCCGTATTGGATTATGGTGAATCAAACTTATATTGTTTTTTGATTCCTTAAAAAGTTATTGGTTCCTCTATTGCCAGATATTACCAATCTCGAACTCCCCACTATTGGGGAATGGCAGACTCCTCTCTAGCCCTAACAAAGTGGTACTATGAAAGGAAGGAAATATCCTCTTTCCTTCATTATATTCTAAGCTATAGGAGTGAACAACAGGTTGGAAAACTGTTGGGGTTCTCGAGTACACAGCCTGCTACAAACTGGGCTCAGGCCAGCATTTCAAAACTTAGCTCAATAAGCATCCGACCGAGCCTAGTCTGATAAGCTACTGAGTTGGGCCCGGGTATCAATGTGTGACTAAGTTGGGCCCAGAATATATCCAAATTTATGCTAAAAGAAGTATGACATTATAAGTAACCCAGCTCCAAAGCCATGCATAGGCACTAACCTACTCTGAAAAGTGAAATTTGACAGGAGCCAACTATCAGCTAAGAGTGACAAATAGCAAAATTAATTTGACAGAGAGAAGGGTGATTCTCTCTCCCCTTAGTCCTTGCTTGGGAGGTCGACAACTCCTCTCTCTCTCTCTCTCTCTCTCTCTCTCTCTCTCTCTCTCTCTCTCTCTCTCTCTCTCTCTCTCTCTCTCTCTCTTGTGTTGGCCGGAGAGGCACGGTTTCTGCTTTTTATCATACTCAAGCCAAGCCCGAGCTTAATGAAAATCGTGTTGGAATCCAGGCAAGCCTGGGTTTAGTCGAGTTTGTCGAGCTTTAACAGTAAAACCTATAATTTTTGGATATTATTAATAAATAAATAATTCATCGTTATCTTCGAGTTAGAAATGTGTTTTCATCATTTAAATCTCACTTATTGGTGTTTAAATGCTCAATTACTCATTTCTTTCTAACAAGGGTAAAATTGGTATTTTTAGAACTATTTCAGATATTTAATAATTAATTATATTACTTCTGATGAAAAACATGTTTTTAAGAGTTTTGTAAAATATTGGTGTGATATCATTGAATTTTGGAATTTACTAGATGAATTTAGCAAGTTAAAATCATAATTTTTAATAAAAGGGCATTTTGGTCATTTTAATCAAAAGTATTATTTAAAATATTTAATCTATGTTTTGCAGTAACCAAATTTGGTGAGGTGGAGATGTTGGTGTATGCAGCATTTTCTGCTCAACAGTTATTATTTATTGGTAGTTCACCCTATCTTTCTGAATTTTCGGAGATTTCAAATTTTTAGAGCTTTTGGCATTTTCGACCGCGCACCAAATGTTCGGTGCATCGTTGCTTGAGCGGTCTTTGTGAATTTTGAAACATCTCGGTCTTTTGGGTTTCAATTTGTTGTTCTTCACATTATTAAAGTAAGTTTCCTTAACTGAATTCGTAGAAAGCATGTTTAGGCACTAATTGCGTAAGCATGATGTTATTGTGCTAAATACTTCACTGAATTGCAAATACAAGTTATGCGGACACACCGCACGTAGTTGTGGATATCTAGAGGTGCTATGGTTGCCTATATGTTTAACTGATTTGAGTGCAGGATATACTAAAAATGTGATACTTACGCTAAGTATCAAAATAGCTATAAGCCAATGTGCATTGAATGCAATGCAATGCGAAATGCAAATCGGGTAAATGCCCGTGGTAAGTACGTGGTGCAAATACATCACCTAATAAATTTATTTTTATTGTATGCAACACTTTCCTTCTCACACACCACTTAGTTGTGGATATCTAGGACTCTTGTGATTGTAGTTCGAAGATCATGCTAAGCATGATTTGAATGTATGGGAATATAAGTGATTTTCTTGTCGTAGTTCGGAGATCATGCTTTGATATGATTTTACATAGTGGAATATGGAGTGTGTTTGTTGAAGGTACATGTTTGAGCATGCATTTGTGTAAATGAATGTTGCATAAATTGATGTGTTTGACATGACCATATTGAATGATACTGTGAAATAATAATTGTGTAAACATGCATGAAAGCATGAGCGATAAAAACATGTTCGTGATAGGATTATGCCAATACCGTTATGCATGGACTGATACGTCTTGTGCTCTCATGAACGAACCATGATTTGTGTGAATGCTATATATATATATATATATATATATATATATATATATATATATATATATATTATGTGTGAGACACATTATGCAAGAAATGCTTACTTTGCATATTAATTAATGTGGTGAAACAATGCATATATGACTTGAATCCTGTGTGCATAACTTGAACTACGTAGGAGTTACGTATGTTGAGGTTTAGTTGCTTCGCATTATGAAATGTGCATGTTCATGTATGCATGCATAGAACTCATGTTTTGTTTATGCATGCTTCGATGTTCAATTTACGAAATGCAATATTCCTTGTGGCGATGATACGATGTGTAGGATAATATACTTCTTTATGATATGATTTAAATGTCACGTGATATGAAATTATAAATGCATGCAATAAGTATTTAAGTTCAATAGTAAACTATGGTTCATAAAACCTTATTAGTTAAATGTATGATTTTATGATTTAAGTGTCATATGAAGTGATGTATGATGTAATGCATATTGATTGTATACATGCTTGTGCCCGTGTTGGTGGCTAGGTCAATGGTATTGATGCATGTATCACAATAATTTTCACTGAATATGGTACCCATTGAGGAACTGTTCCCAAAGGATTCTTTGTGAGGGTGTGCATTACCAGATCGTGAGGAAGTGCATTGTCCAAGAACGGGTAGCCCGTAAAGATGGTATATTTCTGTGAGGAAGTGCATTGTCCAACACCCATCCATCTAGGGTGGTAACTCCTTGTGAGGTTGTATATTTCCCAGACCAGGTGATCTGGCATACATCCTGCGAATATTTATATTATTAAATAAAATGTTATAATGAATTGTGATGATGTTCTTAGTTGATTGAGATAGCCAGTTATGAATCTATAGATGTGGTTTTTGTGAGAAATCAGATGTGGGAGTCACCTTACTATCGTAGCAAGAGATAGAGAGAGAGGTAAGAGGGAAGAGAGAAAAAAAATGTTGGGCGGCAATCATGTCTTCTCCCCTTTCCATTGATATTTATATGTTGTACGAGTGGTACAATACAGTACAATAGTACAATACAGTACAGTATGTTGTACAATACAGTACAATACAGTACAATAGTACAATACAGTACAGTATGCTGTACAATACAGTACAATACAGTACAGTAGTACAATACAGTACAGTATGCTGTACAAGTGGTACAATACAGTACAGAAATATATTCATTTACATATACATATTTAACAGCCTCCCTCAAGTTGAGGATGATCTTCAATCATGCTCAACTTGCCCTTAAGTAACCAAAATTGATGACTAACCAATCCTTTGGTGAAGATGTCAGTTACTTTGTCTTCTGATCTGACATACGAAGCCTCAATTTCTTCTGTTTTAATCTTTTGTCTAACAAAATGCTGATCAATCTCAATGTGCTTCGTGCGACAATGATGAATAGGGTTAAAAGAAATATTAATGGCACTTTGATTATCACATAAAAGCAGAGAGGAAGATATAGGTTCATTCAACTCTTGAAGAAGATGCCGTACCCAAGTGACATCAGCTGTCCCTGCTGCCATTGCCCTGTACTCTGCCTCAGTGCTGGATTTAGCAATGGCCTTTTGTTTCTTACTACTCCAAGTGACAATATTTGGGCCAATAAAAACACAATATCCTGAAACCGACCTACGCTCATCAGGGTCCCCACCCCAATCTGCATCACAATATGTAAGTAAACGGTGTCCTGTAGTGAAGCTTTCATCTTTGTGATAGAGCAATCCATCTCCAATAGTCCCTTTCAGATATCTGAGAATACGCTTAATACATTCCATATGACAATCAGTGGGAGCATGCATAAACTGAGATGCTTGATTTACAGCATAAGCAATGTCAGGTCTTGTAAATGTAAGATATTGCAACATACCAACAATGCGGCGATATAAAGTGGAATCATGATATAATTGGCCTTCTTTTGCACTAAACTTATGATTTAAGACAGATGGGGTGCTGAGAGGTTTACAATTAATCATACCAGTGGTGTGAAGAATGTCAAGAGTATACTTGTGTTGACTTAGAGTGAGTCGATCATCTTGTCTATCGACTTCAACTCCCAAGAAGTATCGCAATGGGCCTAAGTCCTTCATCTTGAATTTGGCCATGAGTAAAGACTTGACCAAGGCAATATGTGCATCATCACTCCCAGTGATAATGATGTCATCAACATATATAAGAACCCAAGTAGTAACATGATCATTCTTATACATAAATAAAGAATGATCAAGTATACTCTTAGAAAAGCCATGCTGCTGAATTTCCATGGAGAAACTCTCAAACCAAGACCGAGATGCCTGTTTTAAACCATAAAGAGACCTTCTCAATTTACAAACCCATGTAGCCGCATCATGTTCACTATATCCAGGAGGTTGCTCCATATACACCTCTTCCTTCAAGTCCCCATGTAGGAACGCATTCTTGACATCCAACTGGCTAAGAGACCAACCATGCTGAAGTGCCAAAGTGAGGATCACACGAATGGTGCCAATTTTGACAACAGGGCTAAAAGTTTCCTCATAATCTTGCCCATATTGTTGTGTGAATCCGCGTGCAACAAGGCGAGCTTTATATCTTTCAATGCTACCATCTGGTTTACGCTTGATCTTGTAAACCCATTTGGAACCAACAACATTTCTATCAACAGGTCGAGGAACAATATCCCATGTATGACATTCATGAAGTGCTGCCATTTCTTCATTCATAGCTTCAACCCAAGCTCGAGAATGGGCTGCCTGATGGAAAGTAGACGGCTCTTTCTCTTTGGCCACATTGGTTAGAAACAACTGAAAGTCAAGAGAAAAATTGTTGTAACTAACCCAACGATGGATAGGATGCCTTTCACGTGTGGATCGTCGAAGAGGGGGAGCCTCGTGAGATGGAGTTGAAGGGGCTCCTCGACGGGCATAAACCAAACTTGAAAACCGTGAAGGTGCATCCTGGATGATGGAGTTGTCTGCTTCAAACTGAATTGGTTCATCAACAACAGGATCTCTGATAGAGTCATATAGCAAAGTATCACAAAGCCATGGATCATAAGTAGTTTGCTCATATACCTGAGAAGTATCACAAGTGCTGAAATGGTCATCATCAAAAACAACATTTCTAGACACCTTAATCTTACCCAAAATAGGATCATAACATCTATATCCTTTATACCCATCGGCATATCCCAGAAATCTGCACTGAACTGCTCTGTCCTGAAACTTGTTACGTAAAGAATGATCCACATGGACATAACAAATGCATCCGAAAGCATGCAAATCATCATAAGAAGGGTGAGAACCGTGAAGCAAATAATAAGGAGACTGATCTCCTAATAATTCCATAGGCAACCTGTTAATGATATGCACTGCAGTGTGAAAGGCCTCAGTCCAAAGAGAGAAAGAAATATCAATATTGTGCATCATACTTAACGTGGTTTCAACAATATGCCGATGCTTACGTTCTGCTACTCTATTCTGTTGTGGAGTGTAAGGACAAGAGGAGTTACGTGTGATGCCATGGTCCTTTAAATATTCACTAAAATCATGAGATATGTATTCTCCACCACCATCACACTGGAAATAAGTGATATTTGAATTGAAAAGGTTCTGAACAAGAGCATGGAATTGTTTGAAAAGTTTGAACACTTCAGATTTAGATTTCATAAAGTAAATCCAAGTGTAACGAGTGAAAGAGTCAAGAAATAACACATAATAACGAGAGCCAGATAGAGATGAAACAGGAGCTGGGCCCCAAACATCAGAGTGAATAATTTCAAATGGCTTGGAAGCTCTTTTATTGATACTTTGAAAGGGAAGTACATGATTCTTGCAGACATTACAACTAGGACACTTATGATCTAATTTGACTTTGGGAATAAAACCCTGAGAAGACAATTTGTCAAGGAACCCTTGACTACAATGACCTAACCGACGATGCCAAGAAACTGGCTTATTACACTGCATAACAGAAGAAGACTGACTCAAATAAGCAGGAAAAGATGGAGACACGGTAGATGACGTCTTCAAAGTCCCGGGGGCTGCTTCGAAGACGTACATGTTTCCGCGTCGTTCACCCTTAGCGAGCATCTTCTTGGTTCGAAGGTCCTTAAGACAAACAGAAGACGGAGTAAATTCCATGGATGAATTTGTTTCATCAACCAATTTAGAAACAGATAAAATGTTTTTCTCAATGGCAAGAGTGAGTAAGACATTTTTCAATGGTAGTGTAGATTGTGACAAAGAGAGAGATGCATTTCCAGTATGAGAAATAGGGTGGTGGGAACCATCTCCCGTGACAATAGTGCCAGTGCCAATATAAGGAACCATGTTAGAAAGTTTACCTGCATCAGAAGTAACATGTGCGGCTGCTCCAGAATCAATATACCAAACTCCATCATCATTCTGACGCAAATTCATGTTGTTAAATGCAGTCATCAGAATTTGTTGCACATCATGTGGCAACCCTGCACTCTGTCCCTGATCAGTACCCTGATGTGCTCGAAAATTTCCCTGCGGCTGCCCCTGAAACTGTCTAACATTCATCTGTCCAGTTCTTGGTCCTGGCCTCCCTGCCTTGTTGCGATTCTGTGGGTTGTGCCAACAATCTGCTTTCACATGGCCACGCTTGTTGCAATGGAAGCAAGTAGGGACACGGGTACCTCTAGTGGCAGGTGGAGCAGTAGGAGTAGGAAGGAGTCCTCCACGGCCCATATGAGCAGCAGGTGGACGAAATGAGGTAGACTCAGATGTAAACATGACAGGATGAGGATCATCAATAAGATGATCTTGAGTCAAACTAACTTCATACTGTAGGAGTTTGGCCTGTAAATCCTCAAAGCATGGAAGTGTAGAGGCAACCTGTAATGCAGTGCAAAACATACGATATTGGGGCCCAAGGCTTCCCAATACCTGTTGAACAACATCTCTGTCAGAAACAGAATATCCAATAGCGGCCAACTGATCAATGATAATTTTGATATCCCCTAGAAATTCAGTAATGGTCTTAGTTCCCTTTCGCATAGATTGGAACTGCCATTTCAGTTGAAGTGCACGTGATTCAGAAACCTGTGAATAAGAGTGAGCAAGATGTCTCCATAGTTCTGCAGCAGTAAAATGGTCAGAGATAGTTTGTAATATACGATCAGATAACGTGGCAGTCAAATAGGCAACCACAGATTGGTCCTTCTGAAACCAAACATCATACGCAGGATTTGGAATAGCAATGCAACTCACCTTCCCATCATTACCAGTTACCTCTTGCGTAATAGTCATAGGTGGGGCGGGTGATCCCCCATCCAGATGCCCGGAAAGACCATGACTTCGGATAAACGGCAGAATTTGGCGTTTCCAAAGTAAGTAGTTATCATGAGTTAATTTGTGAGAAACAAGTTGAGAAAGAAATCCGGGGCTGATTTTAGAATCCATAAGGAAGAAGATCAAAGATGAATCAAACAGCACGACAGAAATTCGTAGGTTGTACGGACAGAACCGTACGGACAGAAATTTTTGAGTTTTGGAAATCACGATTTTTTAGTTAATCGTGCAGAATGTACGATTTATCAACTATATTGCAAGAAATAGATAAGAAATCACAAGAAGTTTGAGAAAAGAGGCACTTTTGAGAAATGAGGGTTCCCAAATTTGGGGAAAACAGAAATTAGGGTTGATAAAATTGGGGATAACAGAATATGTAAGAAGGAAAAGATGCACGATATGAGGAAATGAAGAAACGACGTCGAAATATAGTGATTCAACGGAGAAACAACAGAGAAAAGATGAAAAAAAAAAAACACTTTCCTTGAGAACGCCCAAAAACGCACGTCAAGATCCTTAGGGGCCTTCCAGATGATCGTGATTACCACGCCCTTGGCTCTGATACCATGTGAGAAATCAGATGTGGGAGTCACCTTACTATCGTAGCAAGAGATAGAGAGAGAGGTAAGAGGGAAGAGAGAAAAAAATGTTGGGCGGCAATCATGTCTTCTCCCCTTTCCATTGATATTTATATGTTGTACGAGTGGTACAATACAGTACAGTATGCTGTACAATACAGTACAATACAGTACAATAGTACAATACAGTACAGTATGCTGTACAATACAGTACAGTAGTACAATACAGTACAGTATGTTGTACAAGTGGTACAATACAGTACAGAAATATATTCATTTACATATACATATTTAACACCACATTTCTATTTAGTGGTCTAGGCACAACTTCCCATGTACCACATTCATGTAAGGCTTCCATTTCTTCATTCATTGCTTCAATCCATCTTCTAGAACTTACAGCTTGATAAAATATGAGAGGCTCGTCTTCTTTGTTTATGGACGTTAGGAACAGTTGAAAATCCAATGAAATTTTTTTATAGCTTACCCACCTGTCAAGCGGATGTCGGGTCCGGGTGGATCTTCTGATGTCCAACATCTGTGGAGCGGGAGTAGAAGGACCAATGTCTGTGCAAGGGATGGACTCTTTCTCTCGTCGGGTGTATACAACACCTTTATACCTTACTGGCTCCAAGTTTTGTGTGGTAACCTCTTCTGGTTGGGATGCAGTTGTTGATTCTTCACATATCTCCTTCCGACTGCAATCTGTAGGGCAATCTTCCCTAGTATTGGAGAAGAGTTCTAAATTTAACCATGGATAGTACACCTCAACACTGGAACATGAATCAACAACATGAAGACTTAGAACATCAAGCTGATTGTCAAAATTCATCTCGTCAAAAACCATATTTCTCGATATTTTAACGCGTTTGCTCAATGGATCATAGCACCTATACCTTTTGTAGTCTTCAACATATCCCACAAACTTGGACTTTAAGGCTTTGTCCTGAAACTTATGTCTCAATGAGCTGTCAACGTGAACATAGCACACAGATCTAAACACGCGTAATTCATGATAGTCGGGATGTATGCCAAATAGAGAAAAAAGTGGTGACTTATTTTCTAAAATGGTCATGGGTAACCGATTTATCACATAGACTGTGGAGTGAAAAGCTTCTGTCCATAGGGTGATAGGGAGATTACTTTCGTGCATCATGCTCATTGCACTCTCAACAATATGTCGATGCTTCCTCTTAGCTCCCCCCGTTTTGTTGAGGTGTATGTGGGCAAGACACTTTTCTCTTTATCCTATTATGTTGAAGGAAACCAACAAAATCACTAGAAGAGAATTCACCTCCTCCATCACATTGGAAATTGAGAATATTGGTAGAGAAATGATTTTTCACAAAGGAATGAAATTTTTGAAACAATCCAAAAACTTCTGATTTATGTTTCATGAAAGATATCCAAGTATAGCGTGAATAACTATCAATGAAAATAAGGTAATATTTACTACCAGAAATAGAAGCAATTCAGAACATATGACCTCAAAAGGCCTTGAAGCTCTCTTATTAATTGAATTGAAGGGCAAGACATGACTCCTACATAAATGACAACTAGGACACTTTATATTATTGGTTTCTTAACTCAGACTGGACTTAGGAATGAAATTATTTAAGACAAGTTTTTCAATAAAATGACGACTACGGTGACCCAAACGACGATGCTAAAGAGTTGGCTTATTACATTTAGAAATGGCAAACACATATTGAGAAGAACCAAAAGATGGATGTTGATGAGGCTTCAAGGACGAACAGGCAGGATAAACAGAGAAGGAGGGATCTTCTTGAAAGATGTACATGTTGTCTCGTCTCTTTCCCTCAACGAATGTCTCCCTCGTGCAAAGATCCTTGACATAAACAGAAGATAGAGTAAATTCAACTGAGTCATTAATATCATCAACAAGTTTTGAGACAAAAACAATGTTCTTCTGAATATTAGGAGCATGAATAACATTTGAAAGATTAAGGAGAGACTTGGACATGGGTATAATGGCATTTCCAATATGTGAGATGGAGTGACGATAACCATCTCCTGTGACTATGCTATTCTTACCAACATAAGGAGTAGAATTCAAGAGTTTACCCGCATCACCCGAGACGTGGGTTGCTGCTTCGGAGTAGACTTACCAAATGCCCTTATCATTTTGTTTCATATTCAAGCCTGCCAAGGCTGCCAATAACAATTCATTTACTTCTCCTTCTTTCTTAGCCTCTGTTTGTGGGATTTTTCCTTTATTTTGAGGATTGAACCAACAATTTGCTTTAATATGCCCTTTCTTATTGCATAGGAAGCAAGTAGGAATGGGCCTTTGTGTTGTATACTGGGCGTTGGAAGGAGGCCACGACCCCTAAAGGCATTTCTCCCTTGTCCTCCCCTACCTCGAAAAGAATTCCCTCCTCTACCTCTACCATAAGTCAACCCCGTGGCCGACACATCTTGAGTTCCTGAATGCACATGGGTGTCCTCAGAAAACCCTTTCAGGGTCATTTCATACTGCAGTAGCTTTGCACGAAGATCTTCAAATTTAGGAAGTTCTGAGAGACACAACAAAGATGTTGGCAGAACATGATAGTCTGGCCCCAATCCACTTAAGGTCTGCTGCACCTTGTCTTTATCACTAACAAAACATCCCACACTAGCCAGTTGATCTGTGATGCCTTTATTTTATTCAGGTACTCCATAATAGACATTGAATCTTTCTTCAGCATTTAAAATTCTCTCTTTAGAAACACGATTCTCGCTTCAGAGATCTGCGAATATGTCTGAATTAGTTTGTCCCATAGCTCTTTGGATGAACAATCATCGGGAATGACTACAAGAACTTCCCGTGAGAGTGTTGAGGTGATGTATGCCACTAATGCTTGATCTCTTTTCATCCAAGCAACATAATCTGGATTTTTGTGAAGAACCAAAGATTGTGCCCCTTTATCATCCATCTTTTCCTGCGAAGTGAACTCTGGAGGGGGTGAGATCGATCCATCCAGATGTCCAGAGAGATCTTGGCTCCTTATAAAAGGAACAATCTGCCTTTTCCAGGTCAAGAAATTACAATTATTAAGTTTTTCAGACCAATTGGCTAAGAAAATTGGAGGAAAGGCCCGATTGCGAGAAAGATGAGTCCATTTGAAAGAATTGTGAAAATAGTCACTCGAATATTCTGCCCCCCCCCCCCGCCTTTTTTTTTTTGACAGATATATTCTATTCGGGTATGATCAGAAAAAGAAACTGATCAAAACTGGATATCAAAGATTGAATCAGTATAAGATTCAATAAAGGCGTGAAAACAGATGAACGTGATACCAGTTATGCACACTCCAAGGCAAAAGTATTTCAAACTGAAAAAAACACAATATTGAATATCAACACAGAGGATGGTTTCAGATTAAAACAAAATCGTGAAACAAAAATAAAGGTATTTCAGACTGAAACAACACAATATTGAATATCAACACAGAGGATGGCTTCAGATTAAACAAAATCGTGAAACAGGAATCTGCGCAAAACAAGAATCTGTGTCTTTTCTTGTCAAGAAATTCAAACGAAAATCTCTGTTTGGTTAAAGAAAGGATGCTAGATATGTTTCAGATTAAGTAAAATTGTGAAACATATCTGAAATAGAAGTAAAGAAGGAAGACGGTAAAGAAAAAATGATTGATTCTGAGAGAATCAGGTCTAAGGTAGAAAAGAGAAGAGAAGACGCTGAAAAAGAAAGGGGGAAGGGGAAGACAATGACGTCTAATCAAATGGGAACTAGATCTGAAGTAGAAGAAGAAAGGAAGGAGACGTTAATGTCCTTACCTGGATTGAAACCGAGATTGAAGGACACGCTCAGAAACCGAGATTGAAGGACACACTCAGAAACCGAGATTGAAGAATCAATATTTTCTTGACTTGGAAACCTCAGATCGTCTCTTTAGATAATCCTTCTGGAAAGGAAGCTCAGGCCCAGCTTTAACACTGCTCTGATACCATGTTAAATTATGAAAATCTTCAGGTTCACCTGTACAGGAAAGAAGAAACAAAAATTGGGAGAAGTGGCAGCAGAGAAAACACGTTAAGAAGAGCTCAGCGCAAACTCATTGTATTATGTTTTGAGTATATAACAATTACATAATTTTAGGGTACAAAAATACCCTTTTACAACAAGCATATTTACAATACTTCCAACGCTTGGATCTTGATTCGATCCAATATAGTAGTCGGGTATGGTCCTGCATAGACCCGACTTGGGTCCAAGATCCAATAATGACTTCTTTTCAATTTCTTCCACAGATTCGGTAAGTTGGAAAAATTTCTCCAAGGCACTGATAGGCCTTTCTTGTTCTCTTCGAGTATAAACATGAATATTTTCATTATTAGTATCACCATTATGTGGTGATATTTCAATATTTGATACTTCACAAGTATCATCTATACTTTCAAGATGATTCATAGAATCATCACATATATCATCTATAAGATCATGTAAGAACATGTAGTCAATTTCATTTGGTTTATCTAGCTTTTCAAATCCATTTTCATCTTCAAAAAAAGTCACGTCTTTTGAAACATATAGTTTGTTATTCTTGAAATCAAAATACCTATAGCCTTTTTGATGTTCCCCATAACCTAGAAAAACACATTCAATTGCCTTCGGAGATAACTTATCTCTCTTATGTGAGAGAACAAAGCATTTACTACTAAAGATGCGAAGGCGATTGAAGTCGGGGGAAAATTGAAAAAGTTTTTCATAAGGAGAAACATTCTTTAATTTATAAGACGACATTCAATTGATTAAGTATATTGAAGTTAAGACAACTTCGGCCCAATTTTTTTTTGGAATATTTTTAGAAATAAGCAATGTTTTAGCGGTTTCTATAATATGTCTATGTTTTCTTTCCACTAGTCCATATTGTTGTGGAGTTCTAGGGCATGATCTTTGATGGCAAATTGCATTTTGTTTTAAATAATTTTGAAATTCGTTAGACAAATATTCTTCACCGGAATCGGATCTAAGAATGGATATATTACTTTGAAAGTCTTTAAAAAAGGAAAATACATCGATTTATGATTGAGGAAATAAATCCAAACATAACGATTAAAGTCATCAATAAAAGTGACATAGTAAGAGTAACCACCTTTAGACATGACTGGAGATAGACCCCAAACATCCGAGTGCACCAATTCAAAAGGTCTTGTGGAAAAAAATGTTCTAGTTGGAAATGGAATAGACTTCATTTTTTTAAAAATGCAATCTTTGCAATTAATGTCATTTTCTTTACAAAATTTGTTTTCAAATGGAAAAATATACATTTTTGAATAACTTAGATGTCCAAGTCTTTTATTCCAAGTTTTCATGCTTTTATCTTGGACATAAGTGCAAAAAGAGTTTGTAGGAAGGTTTAGATGATCCATATAATAGAGGTCCCCCTTCCTATGGCCTTGCCCAATCCGCTTCTCAGACTGGAGATCCTGCACGAAGCAACCATTAGATGAGAAAGATATTTCATATCCATGGTCAGCAATTGGGAAACCGAAAAAAAATTTAAATTTAACTTTGGAACAACTCTTACTTTTAGAACAAAAAGGTTTTGAGAATTTTTAGAATCAAGTGTTCCAATACTTGTGATTTTTAAAAAAGTTTCATTTGTCGTAGAAACACATGAGCTTTTTGGATTGGTGTATACATCGGTCAATACATTTGCATGTGGAGTCATATGAAAGGATGCTCCAGAGTCTAAAATCCAAGAATATGTACCGAGTGATAATGTAGACGCAATGACCGCACCCAATGTGAAGGAAGTTGCTTTGAGAATTTGTTGTAGAGCCATAGATATTTGACCAAGTATTTCTTTGAGGTTGTCACTCTTGCCCTCATCTTCTTTGATGGTAGAGGATTCTTCAAGGGACGCCACCTTAGGCTTAAAGGTTTCATTTAGCTTTGGGCAAGCGAGTTTAATGTGACCCGACTCATAGCAATGATGACATATAATCATCTTTCTTCCTCCACTATCGTAGAAACACATGAGCTTTTTGGATTGGTGCATACATCGGTCAATGCTTTTGCATGTGGGGTCATATGAAAGGATGCTCCGGAGTCTAAAATCCAAGAATATGGGACCCGACTCGTAGCAATGATGACATATAATCGTCTTGCTCAAATTCGGCAATGGCGTCTTCTGTTGGTGGAGAAGTAGATCTATGGAGGAGTGATGACCTCACTTGCTCAAATTCGGGACATAGCCCAAACAAAAATTGGAACAATCGATCTTGTTCCATTTGTTTTTGCCTTAGTTCAATATCCTCCGTAGCTACCCATTTTGACTCTAAAAGAGCCGACTCATCCCATAGTGGATTCAAAGCACTATACTAATCTTATATACTTGAATCACCTTGTTTGGTGGTTCTAAATTTTTCTTGCAAAAAATATGCTCTTGCAAGGTCTTTTTGGGTATACATACCCTTCATAAAGAACCAAGCCTCATTGGTTCGACGAAATTTAGCTATATTAGCACATACCTTGAGTTCGACATTGTTCATGAACCAAGCAAGGATTTTGGCATGGTTGCTCTCTCAATCTTCAACTTTCTTTTGGTGGTCTTCAATGGCTTTGAGGCGAGCATCTCCCTCAAGAGCTTTTTCATGACTCCTTCCATCTTGGTGATTTGGTGAGCTCCAATTGGGGTTTCGAAATAGAACCCATAACATAACCCTAAAGTTTCTTACTTTTGAGGTTGTTCTCTGTTGTCGATGCCCACATGATGTAATTCTTTCCATTGAGCTTGAAGGATAGGTCGATTTTGGATTCCATGATGTCACAAAAAAAAAGTGAAGGATAGAGACAGTATATGTGAAAATGAATATCACGCTTCTTCCTCTAAGAATTGAATGGCTCTGATACTATGTAATGAAGTATGTGAAAAAATAAAGAATGCTAAAAGCATTCACAATGACCAACAATGGTCCAATACACAAGAGAGATAATAGCCAAGTCCACTCTGGGACAACATAAACAAGCCTTGAGAAAGGCACAAACTAAAAATAAATACTCTTTATTGAAAGAGAGAACTCTCAAGCATGAAGAATACAAAGGGGTTCACCCCTATTTATACACCCTAAAAGGGGTCTTAAAAGGAGAGCCAAAAGGGGGCTCTCATAGAGCCGTTGGGAGCCCTCAACGGTCACAAAATGTGATCGTTGGGGGCCCCAATGACTCTATGTGGGGCCTTTTTTGGGTTGGATTTTGAGACAAGAAATAAAAAATAAAAAAATAAAAAGAAAATGAAAAATGAAAAATGAAAAATGAAAAATGAAAAATGAAAAGAAAAGAAAATAGTTGTTTGCTAAAACAACTATGTGAAAAGGCATTAATACCCCTATCGGGTATTATACATATATATATATATTTATAGACAAATATATATATATATATATGTATATATAATTACATATATTTTAACATAGGGGTGGGGACCAGACTAGGCCAGGCAAGACCGACATAATTCTAAGCCTATTAATGTAACGCCCCCAAAATTTTAACCTTAATTATTGTTTAAGTATTGAAATTTCGAGACCATTTTTTTTTATAAGTATAAGTAAATTATATCTTATAATGCAGAAACGATTTTAAAAAACGGTTAAGACTTTGGGCGGGGTTATACTAAAGATAACACTCAAATCAAAATATACGGGATATACACATTTCAAACCACACACAATATAAGACTGAAATATAAAAAGTTTTAATTTCATTTCAAATCAGAGTATAAAAACAATAGTTGAGTCTCTACATAATCAATTACTTAAAACGAAAAATTTTGAGACTAATTTTTTTGTGATAAGTATAAGTAAATCAGATCTTATAATGCAGAAACAATTTTAAAAAATGGTCAAGACTTTGGGCGGGGTTATAATAAAGATAACAATCAAATCAAAATCTACGGGATATACACATTTCAAACAACGTACAATATAAGGCTGAAATATAAAGAGTTTTAATTTCATTTCAAATTAGAGTATAAAAACAATAGTTTAGTCTCTACATGATCAATTACTTAAAATAATAGGTGTGATATATTCAGTCAGACAATCATAATGCAATCATTTGCAATAAAACTATGTAGGCGTGATGTATCATTCATCTAATAAGTCAAAAATAGTCATTTGTAGGAGTGATGTGTCATTCACCTATACGCTAACATAAGCGTCACTATCATAACCTCATATTAAGATCTAAAATCAATAAGGATTTGATTCTCACATCTGAGTTCAATATATAATCATGCTACAACAGAAAAACTGTTAAATATGTATATGTAAATGAATATATTTCTGTACTGTATTGTACCACTTGTACAGCATACTGTACTGTATTGTACTACTGTACTGTATTGTACTATTGTACTGTATTGTACAGCATACTGTACTGTATTGTACTATTGTACTGTATTGTACCACTCGTACAACATATAAATATCAATGGAAAGGGGAGAAGACATCATTGCCGCCCAACATTTTTTTTCTCTCTTCCCTCTTACCTCTCTCTCTATCTCTTGCTACGATAGTAAGGTGACTCCCACATCTGATTTCTCACATGGTATCAGAGCCAAGGGCGTGGTAATCACGATCATCTGGAAGGCCCCTAAGGACCTTGACGTGCGTTTTTGGGCGTTCTCAAGGAAAGTGTTTTTTTTCATCTTTTCTCTGTTGTTTCTCCGTTGAATCACTATATTTCGACGTCGTTTCTTCATTTCCTCATATCGTGCATCTTTTCCTTCTTACATATTCTGTTTTCCCCAAATTTGGGAACCCTCATTTCTCAAAAGTGCCTCTTTTCTCAAACTTCTTGTGATTTCTTATCTATTTCTTGCAATATAGTTGATAAATCGTACATTCTGCACGATTAACTAAAAAATTGTCATTTCCAAAACTCAAAAATTTCTGTCCGTACGGTTCTGTCCGTACAACCTACGAATTTCTGTCGTGCTGTTTGATTCATCTTTGATCTTCTTCCTTATGGATTCTAAAATCAGCCCCGGATTTCTTTCTCAACTTGTTTCTCACAAATTAACTCATGATAACTACTTACTTTGGAAACGCCAAATTCTGCCGTTTATCCGAAGTCATGGTCTTTCCGGGCATCTGGATGGGGGATCACCCGCCCCACCTATGACTATTACGCAAGAGGTAACTGGTAATGATGGGAAGGTGAGTTGCATTGCTATTCCAAATCCTGCGTATGATGTTTGGTTTCAGAAGGACCAATCTGTGGTTGCCTATTTGACTGCCACGTTATCTGATCGTATATTACAAACTATCTCTGACCATTTTACTGCTGCAGAACTATGGAGACATCTTGCTCACTCTTATTCACAGGTTTCTGAATCACGTGCACTTCAACTGAAATGGCAGTTCCAATCTATGCGAAAGGGAACTAAGACCATTACTGAATTTCTAGGGGATATCAAAATTATCATTGATCAGTTGGCCGCTATTGGATATTCTGTTTCTGACAGAGATGTTGTTCAGCAGGTATTGGGAAGCCTTGGGCCCCAATATCGTATGTTTTGCACTACATTACAGGTTGCCTCTACACTTCCATGCTTTGAGGATTTACACGTTCACCTGTACAGGAAGGAAGAAACGAAAATTGGGAGAAGAGGCTGCAGAGAGAACACGTTAAGAAGAGCTCAACGCAAACTCATTGTATTATGTTTTGAGTATATAAAAATTACATAATTTTAGGGTACAAAAATACCCTTTTACAACAAGCATATTTACAATACTTCCAACGCCCAGCTTTAACACTGCTCTCATACCATGTTAAATTATGAATATCTTCAGGTTCACCTGTACAGGAAAGAAGAAACAAAAATTGGGAGAAGTGGCTGCAGAGAAAACACGTTAAGAAGAGCTCAGCGCAAACTCATTGTATTATGTTTTGAGTATATACCAATTACATAATTTTTGGGTACAAAATACCCTTTTACAACAAGCATATTTACAATACTTCCAACGCTTGGATCTTGATCCGATCCAATATAGTAGTCGGGTATGGTCCTGCATAGACCCGACTTGGGTCCAAGATCCAATAATGACTTCTTTTCATCCTCCCTCAAGTTGTGCATGGTCGTGGACCATGAATAACTTGCCTTTCAGAAACCAAAATCTGTCCTTTATCATCCCTTTGGTGAAAATATCCACAACTTTCTCTTCAGTTGGCACAATCATAGGCTCAATCTCCTTTTCTTCAACCTTTTTCCTGACAAAGTGCTGATCTATCTCAATATGCTTTGCTCGACTATGATAGATGGGATTAAAGGACATACTGATGGCACTTTGATTATCACACAATAGAAGTGATCGAGCAATTGGTTCTCCCATCTCTGTCAGGAGATGTCTTATCCATGTAGCCTCAACAGTAGCAACAACCATCGATCTGTATTCAACCTCTGTACTCGACCTGGCAACCGCCTTTTGCTTTCTACTACTCCAAGAGATCATGTTTGATCCAATGAAACCACAATAACCAGAAACTGATCTTCGTTCATCTGGGTCACCGGCCCAATCAACATCAGCATAGATAATGATTTCATGGCCGCTTTGATTTAATTGACTTCTCTTGTACACCAACCCATCACCAATTGTACCTTTCAGATAACGAAGTATTCGCTTAACTGCCTTCATGTGCGATGTATGGGGTTCATGCATAAACTGAGATACCTGATTAACCGAATACACTATGTCGGGTCTAGTAAAAGTCAGGTATTGCAGCATGCAACTATGCTACGATGCCTAGTGGGATCTCCATATAAATCCCCTTCTTTAGAACTCAATTTTTGATGAATGATACTTGGAGTTGCCAAATGTTTACAATCTTTCATGCCTGTCCTACTAAGAACATCCATCGCGTATTTGTGTTGAGTAAGAGTAAGTGCATCACACGTCTTATCAACTTTCACCCCAAGAAAATATCACAGCTCTCTCAGATCTTTCATTTTGAATCTCTTAATAACTTCTTCACTTAATATGATTCCTGCAGTTCCCTGTGATAATGATATCATCTATGTATATCAATAGAAGAGTGGTGACATCTCGTTTATTGTAAATGAATAATGAGTGATCTAGAAGAGACCGAGAGAAACCATGCTTCTGTATTTCCAGCGAGAAACTTTCAAACCAGGACCGAGAAGCTTGTTTCAATCCATAGAGTGCTCTGTTCAACTTGCATACATACTGATTAGCATCTTGTTCTGCATACGCAGTGGGTTGTTTCATATAGACTTCCTCTTTTAGGTCCCCGTGTAAAAAGGCATTTTTAACATCTAACTGACTCAACGTCCATCCATGTTCAATGGCTAGAATCAACACAATGCGAATAGTTCCCATCTTAACAGCAAGGCTGAAAGTTTCATCAAAGTCCTGTCCTTGTTTCTGTGTGAATCCTTTGGCTACAAGTCTAGCTTTATACCTTTCAATGCTTCCATTTGGCTTATATTTTATCTTGTACACCCACTTCGACCCAACCACATGTGAGAAATCAGATGTGGGAGTCACCTTACTATCGTAGCAAGAGATAGAGAGAGAGGTAAGAGGGAAGAGAGAAAAAAATGTTGGGCGGCAATCATGTCTTCTCCCATTTCCATTGATATTTATATGTTGTACGAGTGGTACAATACAGTACAATAGTACAATACAGTACAGTATGCTGTACAATACAGTACAATAGTACAATACAGTACAGTATGTTGTACAATACAGTACAGTAGTACAATACAGTACAGTATGCTGTACAAGTGGTACAATACAGTACAGAAATATATTCATTTACATATACATATTTAACAGCCTCCCTCAAGTTGAGGATGATTTTCAATCATGCTCAACTTGCCCTTAAGTAACCAAAATTGATGACTAACCAATCCTTTGGTGAAGATGTCTGCTACTTGGTCTTTGGACTAGGTAGAGTCGTTGGACTAGGTTCAACGACTCTTAGGACCACTACACCTCTTTTCCTTTATAAATAGAGGTGATCCCCTCCTTTGTAATTCAATCTTTTTTAAGCATTTCTTGTGAGGAATAAAATATTATTATTTTTATTGTGTTCTTCTATTTATACCCTTTTATGGGTTATGCTTGTAGTGTCTCCAATAGACACCCTTTGTGAGTTTTCGTGCTTTTGTGGAAGACCAGAATTTCATTACAATATCTCTAAAAAAAACACACTTGGGAAATATGAGCAATAATTCATACATACATAAACACATATATACTTCAATAATATATACATGACATGGATCCAGGTACAAGGCACAATGTGGAAAAGCTTGCTATGACACACCAAGTTTTGTAAAATTAGGACCTGTGGACACACACACATGCATATATATATATATATATGAAGAATGTGGTGGTCTGGACCCATTTTTTGTTAGGCCTGAGCAAAAGAAGATGGTGCAGGTGTTTTTTATCGAAGTTGAACCTGTGTTTGTCATGGCTTATTTACTAAGGATTGTGCTTTGGATTGAATTGGTTTGACGAAAAAAATAGAACCTTTTATCAAGTTTCAGAACAATTTAAGTTGTTGGTTTTTTACCCCTCTAGAAAACAGGTACATATATAAAAAAGGCCTAACCTAATACATGCTATCCACCAAGTAAACCATGATAAACACACTTACCAGTTCAGATCAATCAAAAAGCACCTGCAATCACAATTTCTTCCTGGGGCCTAACGAAAATGAGCCCCTACCAATACATTCCGTAACATAATATATATAGGTAATAGATCCGCGCTAAATGGGCACGGTGATAAATGAAACATGCTATTAGATTTTTGGGGGTTTTCTCTAAATTCTGCAGATGTGATCTATATGCTTGTTTTTATAGGAATCAATTATTGGAGCATTTGATTCCGATGCATGGATAGATTTTTATAAGGTTCCAAAAATCAATGGCATACAATTTTCATAAATTTTTGAGGCTCCAAATACCATTTTTCCATCCAAAATGCATGATCCAAGTGTCGATTTCTAGTAAATCAATCATGTTGAACACATCTATGGGGTTGGAATTGAAAAAAAAACACCAGAAATCTAATAGCATGTTTCATTTAGCACTGTGCCCATTTAGCATACATATATATATATATATATATATATATATATATATATATGTTCATTCAAAATTCTTATTCTAAAGCAATAGACCATGAATACCATCTTAAGTGCAAATTCTTGAACAATCATTCTAGATCATTATTATCAAAAACATTAAGCAATAAATCTAAGTTGAAAAGTGAAATATAATGTGATCAAACAAATTTAGAAAATTGTCTGGCAAGTTTGACCATGACCATGAAGTGTCATGGTCATGTCGGGTGTTGTGCCATGTTAACATGAGATAATATGCTAATGAAGCATCAGTGTGACAGATATACACACCGACATAAATAAGTACATGACACATTCATACACACATATATGGCTTTTTCACAATAGTGACAAAGCTATGACAATGATTACCTGGCATGATAGCATAGAAAAAACTGATAACCTGACTTGCTAAAGCCAAATGTTTTGCAGTTATGGACTTCAAGCCTGAAACCTACAACATCACAAAAACAAGAATGGTACAGAGAATATTTTAAGTATTGAGAGCAAAGCACAAAACCCATCACATAAGCACACAATAAGAAAATATAATGAAATATCTGAACATAAATTTAATCACTTAAGGTGTCAATATAGGGGAGAAAGGGGCTTCCATTAGAACAAACAATGAGAAACTCACACCACACCCCTTGTTATGCATTTATACGCTAACAGATTTACAACGACGTTGCAATGGTCCAGAATTATGATAGGAAATCATGATCCAAAATGATACTGGTCCCTAATGCACTACTCATGCTGGTTGCAGGTCCTGCAGATGAAAGGTTTGCCCACTTGGGTTGACTTCAATGCTATGCAAATTCATGAAAGGAGGTATTTTTATGTGTTCCTACATTATCTCCTTTGAGATTTCTTTCTTCGATGTCCTGTACAAGAATAAACATATGCAAATGCATTCCTCAATAATTTCAATATAATGTCTAAACCATCAAAGGATTTACTTAAAAAAGGTAAGACTTTTGATTTGCTCATCCATGATGACTGTAATATACTAACACTTTGCAGAATATACCTAAGCATGTACAATTGGACCCATTTATGACCAAACCTAACGTCCTCATGCAAACACACATTGGGTTCAAGAAAGCTAGGTTTATGAGGACCAAACCTAGCTTCCTTTAACACAATGTGTGTGTGTGTGTGTGTGAGGATGGGATAATGTTAGGTCAGGTAATTAGCAGTGTAGTATTTAACTGGAAGCCATGAGTGTGAGATATATTTGCTCCATCTGGCCCCATATTTGGCATGGTTCATTCATCAAGAAACATGCTTAGGCTCGAGTCGTCTTGACATTAAACCCTAATTTTTAGACAATGTATTTCGATGCATTGTGGACCATAGATATTTAAAGCCCTTGAAAACACATTTATGCAATGCAATCACATAATTCCAAGAACATGTTCATCAATAAAGCAAGCTATGCAAATCACATGTGTGGGGTTTGATTGACAATGCATGCAAGAGAAAAGGAAAAACAGTGGGTCAGCTAGATAGGGCATCCTAACAACTTGACCATATCTATAGTACCATATTCAGCATGATAACTATAGATTTTAGTCATCAAGGAAAAAAGGAAGATAAAACCAAAAAGCACTTTCATCATTTAAAAGATAAAAGTGGATGTTATATAGTATTATATTTGTATGTACTACTATTTTAAAGTTTTAACCAAGGTTGCCGGACTAAGAAGTGGAAGCGGGAAACAATACAGGAGGCAGAAGCGAAAAGCGATCCATTTTAAAATGTATAGGAAGCAGGAAGCGAGGAATAAAAAAAAAAGCAATATAAGAATTGAATGGGAATCGAAATGGAACACAAATATAAACTAAAATAAAAGTGACTATTCTTAAATTTCATGTTTTTTACTGTAAAAATTAAATTTTTAACAAAATCTAAAAATGATGATTGTCAATTTAGAGAAAGCACATGGAAGTGAGTGAGACGCGTGAGAGGAAACACATAAAAACATGAAAAGTAGAGTGAGAAAACATAATAAGAAGAATAGATGAAGCGTGTGAAAAGCATGGGAGAATCGAGATTCCCATCAAATTTCGGAAGCGAGGAGTATCGTGCTTCCGAAGCGAGTTTCCGGAAAGCAAGCTTCCCACTTATCTAAGAAGCTTCCTGTAACTCTGGTTTTAACCTTAAGGTTACAACTTTGTTAATTTCATATCACAAGAACTACATGGATCATATAAGTTGAATAAACAAAATATACATTTATCTCTTATTTGATATTGTTTTTGCTTCTAGTTCATTTTCTATTTTGTTTCTGATATGATTCTTATTTTCTCATTCAATTCCCAATCTACTAGTTTGATTCCCATGTTACTTTTCCAAGCAATTCTTGTTTCTTGCTTTTAGAAATTTTCAAATGCATTGCTTCTTGCTTTGCTGCCATGTTTTTTCTTCTTAGTTTACCAACCTTAGGGAGGGAGAAATCATGTTTTTTCTTTTTTCTAGTTTTCACACGAAAAAATGAAGGCAGCTTGGCATTATTGGGCAAGATCGAATCTGGAAAGGTAAACTTGAGTGGTTTTCAGATTCCGCAAATTGTAACTGAGTAAATGTACTCCTAATGTCCGGTCGGTGTCTGCCTAACCCCAACTTGCCAATCAAAAAAACAAAGAGAGAAAAAGAAACTAAGGAACTAAAGTAGGTGCGTGCAAGGAAAACACACCACCCACAAGGGGATTTCACTACTTTTTACAATTCAATTTACTGAAGGTGGCCTATTAAGTTGTATGTGCAAGCTTAGTCTTGTAAATAAGGGTACTCTGGTCTTTTCTAGTTTTTATTGGGACAGAGTTTCCTATTTTTCATTGGGATAGGTATTATCAACTTTTGTTTTCTTTTTCTCTTTGTAATTACATGCTGACATAGTAGTCATGTTGTCTTTTTATATGTCCTTTATGACCTACCGTATCATACCTCTATATATGTTGTATAATCAAATGGTACTCGCTTTTTTAGTCTTGCAAGACCTTAAGATGAGTTATAAGGGATCTGAGCAAGTAGGTTCAATCCCCATCTCTGGATGTCCGAATAGGCGCTCTGAGGCTTCAGCAAGCTCAAACTGGTCGTGTGAATGTGAATCCTCGATTGATAGATCAAAAATCTCAGGATTTGACTCTGACAACTATTGCCAGAATGAGACTAAAGTTGCATCACAACCAACTTAGTAGGGATGTTTTGGATCTAAAATCGGTTTTGGGTCATCATTCATTGATTTTTCAAAAAGGTTGTTTGGGTCATCTGCCTTAAATCTAGTAAAAAATTTATTTCTCAACAGTATTAAGTTGATGTTGGTACATGTACATGATTTCCCAACAGTATTAGGTCATCTGCATTAAATCTGGTAAAATTTCATTCCCAAAAAGGGTCTTGTTCAAGGTGCTAGCTGATTGATTTATCGCACATGTGCAAGCACCCATGCACCATGCTCCCACCTGCCTGACCCCCACCCCCAAACCAACCCACACTCTTCACATATTGCAAATGTGAGAAGTTCAACTTTATACCTCTCTTATATACACCTTTCTATCAGTTTACAACTCAAACAACAGACTAAACAATGCACAGATTAAAATTCGGCAAAATAACCAGTTATTATCAAACGTGATACCTGCATGGCACGTGCACCAAGAACAAGCTGGCATGTACGGGTGTTGAAATGTTTCAAGATCTCCACAATGCGGTGAACTACTTCAGAAGAAAGTGCAGGCAAAGATTTACTTATGGCTATGTACTCAGAAAGCATCTTCAGCAATATTAAACCACTGTACAAAAAGGAGATCCAGTGCCAGTAAGTTAGAACACGTATATGAAAAAAGTGTAGCAACAGAAAAGCAAAACAAAGAAAAAAGTGGCACCATTTATGTCACTAGCAGAACAGAAATAACAGAAGCATTTAACAAAAAAAACAAAGGAATACTTTGGATAAATATTTAACAAATACTTAGTAACTCATTTTTTTATACCGTATGCATTAAGAGAACTGACCAGTTTACCATGTGATAACCAACACCTCCATATACAAGCATCTGAGAAGTTGGTTTTCCATGTTCCTTTATGTTCCGATCATCAGAACGGACGAAAGTATTTGAAACTTCTGCTGTATTGTCTTGGCCCTCAACTGATTTTGCCAATGGTTCAACTTGCTTCAGATTTTTTAGGGAGGCCTCAGTAGAATCTTTCTGGACCATATGTGGATTAGTGTAAGATCCTCCAACTTGCTGAACTGAGTCTTCGAGGGAGATCGAAATCTTTGTTGGGATTGACAATGCAACCCCTGACACATCATCAGAAACTAGGTTCCCATTTACTAGTGCTCCAGAAGAAGCAAAAGAATCAATGATGGCCTGAAATTCCTCAGGGACATCAACTGAGACCCATGTTTCTTGATCAAGAACTGCTGCAATCTTTTCCATCTACAACATGAAAGCTAACATTTAGAATAGCAATGGCTAGTAACAGAAGATAAATGGGAACAGAAATAGATAAAACATACAATTATAGATCCCAAGTTAAGAAGCTTGAAAGGCATAATAGGCTTTCAGTACAAATTGATGCTGGTACAATAAAATGGAATAGGTCAAAAAGGGACAAAAGTAACAGAAATTACACGGGAGACATGCTGAAAGTCCACAAAAGCTTTGGACTGTGACTGCAATGTACCACGTATACTATAACCGAGCCTTCCACCAATCTGTCAAGGAGAATTAACGGAGGAAAATGACCAAAACAATAACATTCATTAATCTAGAAACAAGAAAATAATAATCTAAGTTATCCAACTATTATTATTCACAATTACCTTCTCTGTAGCTGATATGAATTCCTGAGTTATGTTGTAGATACTTAAAAATTCTTGCAATCGTAACCTAGGATGAAGCTGTGCACGAACACCAAGCAGCTTAGCCCATCTTCCATGTGCAGCATCACAAGCTGAGAAAATGGCTTCAGTATTTTCCCTTAGGACATCAGCCCTGTTCACAAATGTTTAAATCAGATTTTTAACCAGTTTAGATAAGAAAAGAAGCAACAAGGCACTTATGATATGAATTCCCTATTACAAAACATTAAGTATCCAATAAGAGAAGAATAAATAATTAATACAAAACCAACATAACAAAAGAACATTAGAATTTGTTGATGCAAAGATGGAACTTCGTTGTGAAAGAAGTAAATGTAGCCTGCCTGCCTTTCCTTTTAATTGTAATTTTGACTTTCCACTGGGGTATTTGAAACCATTTTGGATGAGCTTTGTTACAAAGTGATGTCCTGTTTTGTCCAGTTTTTTATAAAAACTATGTATTTGTGGAGATGTTTTGTGTTTGTCTTTTTATGTGCTACCCCTTTCCTTCTGTATATATCATTAATTATAGGGGTATTTTTGTACATTTACTTTAGAGTAGTGGTAGAGTCAACCATTTTTGTCTTTTAGTGTAACAAGAGGGAAGGTCCTCAATATATTATTGTATCTCTTATTCTTTAAGCTAATGAAGTTTCCCTTGAGTTCCTCTATATTTTCTCACCCTATTAATTCTCTTCTTGCTTTGATATGGTATCAAACTCATATCTGAACCAAAGGGAAGATTGAGATTGAGGTCAGGAGAGGAAGGAGGCTCCATTCACCTCAAGCTGGTGCCCTGCATTGGGATTCATGCACGCTGACATCAGCACTGTCAGTACAGATGGTCAGGTCTGATTTGTTTGAGTTAAGGCTTTGATTCATCTGATTTTACGAGTCAGACAAATCATGCTCGACAAGTTCCAATGGTAAAATGGTCATTTTTGTAAATATCGCAGGACATTTATGACCAGTAAGGTCATTTTTGTCCATTCCCTACTTAACTGAGTCAGTCAACCAGGTTTTGTGAATTAAGGAGGGAATTAATGTACATATAATATATAATCACTATATATATATATATACGCTTAACTAGGCTTAGTTACGCTAACTAAGTTCTCACTTAGTGTAACTATGTAGCTGACCAACCAGTTCAGTCAACTGAACTGGCCGGGCCAGCTGGACCTAGGGTTGGATCATCAAGATCCAACCCAAAGACCCATGGCCCATTTTTACTAGAGCATGGGGCCCCTATTGTTTTGGGTCCCATGGTAATGGCTAAAATATACAAGTGTTGAACTTGTTTTGTAAAAAGCAAACCCAAAACATGACCGTCTTGGTGTTGCCATTTGGCAACACCAAGGCTCACTTTTGTCCTATAAATAGGACCACTCCCCACCCCACCCCCCTAACCCTTTCAACCCACTTCACTTTCATGCTCTTCTCCCTACCTCACTCCCTCTCCTCCACACCATCTTCTCCTTTTCTCTTACTATTGATGTGGCAACCACCATAATGCACCCATTCAAACCCACTAGCCCAGCCTAACCGAGCTAGCACTACACCTAACGCCACCAATAGCCCAGATCTGCCAGTTTGCCCCTGACTGCACCCACACCTATTCCCCTTCAATAAGCTCGGCCTCTCTGAACCCAACTCAGTCTGGTACGCTCTCTGTAAGACCCGAGATTTAAAAAAAAATTATATATATATATATATATATATATATATATATATATATATATATATATATCGGATCCATATTGTATCCAACATGGATCCGGTTCCCAGCCCACGCGTTGCGTGGGATATTTAAACCCCCGCATGGGGAGTTTCTCTTTACGAAAAGAGGAAACCCCCTCCTGCACGCTGTAATATCGCATTTTTTCACACTTAGTCATTTTGAGATTTTTCAAAAATTTGGCTAAGTATAGAAGAAAAATCGGTAGATTCTCGATTTTATGTCGATGCTTTTGAAACTAGGCATGGCTCAGGTCTCATTGTCAAGGCCTAAACGAGCCACTTAAAACGTGAGAAAGAGTTTTATTTTTTAAGCAAAATTTGGGCTATTTTCGAATGAATTTCAAAAGCAAAATCCGAGTTATATATCGTTGGATGCGTCTTGAAATGCTGAGCGTAATAGTATTTTACTTTTCTGAATTCGGGTTACGGTTGGCCCGAAAATCGTATTTTTTCAAAAAAAAAGCAGTTTCTCGATTCGGATCCAAATTTGGATGGACCCGGATCTGATAGATTTTATCCAAATTAATATGGATTTGGACTCTATCCAAGACCCATATTAATCTGGATTTGATCCAGCCGAAGACCCATTTGGACTTTTGGATTCTGGATCCAGATCCATATTCAAATCCATGCCGAATGATTTTTCCAACTTTAAATTCATTAGATAGTTTTAAATTGGAGTTAAATAATGTTAAGAAAACTACCAAGTTAATTTGGCAACTTTTGCAAGCTTCTAAAAATTTATTTATTATTTAATATTAAATAAATAATTATTTAATTAATTAATTTAAATTAATTCCGAAAATTTATTTTGATGTTTGTTTAGGACTCTTAGTAGAGACCTTACACACATCTATAAGCATCTAAGAAGGTTTGAGAGACTTAGAGTCCAAATGAATTAAAACTTCGAAAAGTCAACTTGAAGAATTTTAAAATTTTCGGAACTCTCAAGAAAGAAGAGAGTTCCATGTGGGGTTGCACTCTCTTCTCCAGCCTATCTAGAAGGGGGGGGCTAGATCTCTATAAATAGATCAAAAAAAAAGGGTAAGGGAAAGAAAGAGAAGGAAAAAGGGAGAAAGAAAGAGAGAAAATGAGAGGAAAAGAGAGGAAGAAGAAGAAGGCTACCTTCTTCAATCATCCGTCGTTTCCACCATTGTGTTCTTGTTTTCTTTGGATCTTTGCGTAAGGTACAGGTTTTCTCTCTTAAATCAAGGGAGAAATTGAATATAGATTGGATTTCCATGCAATATTTTGATGAAAATCCACGAAAAAAAAGAGTGAATATGGATATTTACTCTAAAATACATGGAGGAAGATTCGTGGATTCTCTTTCATGGATGTGTTTTCGATTCTTTCATCTTTTCAAAGAATAAATTTTTGTATATGCTAAAACAGATTCTTTTTATGGTACAAGTGTCCTTTTAGAGCTTACCTTTGATGAATATCGATTTCCATGAACGATCCATGTTATGGACTGCTAGGGCATGTGAAATCTGAATATAGCGAAGCAAAAAAATCGTGGCATGCATGTTTGCTTTCGTGGTAACAAAAGATATTTATTGTATAACCAGGTTGTGTGTTTTATGAATCTGTTTTATGAATCTAAGTATACTTGATCAATGCATGCATACTTAATGCAAAATTCATGTACAAGCATGTTGAGTGTGGCCATGTGTGTGAAATAGAATGATAAAGCTGAAATCGGCATGCCAAATTGAATATGCATACATGTTAGAAGGATGAACGTTTGCCTATACATTGCGGCCAAATTTTGAATACACATAAGTATGCATATCCGGAAAAAAAAATCTGGTTACATATAAAAAAAAAATTTATGGATGTTTTTTACTGGCTCAGCAGGGGTTGGGCTGGTGCAGGCCTGGTAGGTCCAGACAGGCTAGCCAATGGGCTGACAGATTGTGTTCAAAAAAAACTTTTTTTTTTGTGGTTTGGGCTGGCAGGCAGCCAACCGAGTGTCACTCGACTGACTGCCAGGCCCTGGCAGGTGGTGCACAGGCTCAGCCTGGTCCGTGTGGTACCCTGCCAGGCCCAGCCGACCCAGTCGGTTGGGCTGGAGCCGAGCCCCAGACGATTGGGTTGGCTGGGTGTTGGACTATGTTTTTTACAACAAAAAAAGTCTTTCTAAAGGAAAGAGCATATGCAGTTTGGCGTGAATATTTCCAGATTCTTGCTCATGGAAATAAATTGGTTATATTATGCATGTTCATGGTATTATTACAAAACTATTTCATGTACATGTGCATGCCGTTGGTACCTAAGTGTATTCAGAATATGCTAAGTGTTGGTAATGATTCAGTCAATGCATGTAAATATTCAGAATATGCTAAGTGTATTAGACTTAATCTTATGCATACAAAGGGGTGATATTTCTCACATGCTTACACTTGCTATGTGATGCATGTTCGAGATATTGTTGTAAGCATGTTTACATGTGCATGTACATACATGAAATTGAGATGCTTTTGCATGATCAAAATGGCATGCTTGTTCGCATGTTTTAATTGGAATGGTTCATGAATGAAAGCATGCACTTGGTATGGTTGTGTGAACTCATGTACATGCATATGTATATTACTGTTTCATGCACATCCTTAAATTGGCATAAATGAATGTGCATTGAGAAGCATTTAAAAAGAAATGCATAGTGACATGTCATTTATGATTTTTGCATATGAATACATTGATGATCAAAATCGTTCATCATGAGCTGAGTGAGCCTTGAGCATGTGTTGCTCTTTATTTTAATTGTTCCATGCATTGCAAAAATCAAATGTAATATTATGGTTTTAATTACATTGTTCTATGTTGCCACGGGTTGTAGTCCCGTGAAAAGCTTCGCATGTTGAAATGCGAGTTTGTGTTATTAATTTTGCATGTTGAATTGCAATTTAAAATAAGATAAATTAATAACAAGATAAAAGAAATTAAAAGAACAGTGTAATCTATGTTTCTTTGATGTCCCTTCTAAAGTATGAGAATCTTGAACATTGCGGTTTGTGGGAACCGTGAGGATACTAAAACTCCATATACGTTGTTATTGTTACTGAACCCGATATTGAGGTTCTTCTCTTGACCACAATTTTAGGGAGAGTCTGTTACTTTGTCTGGAGGTGGTGTGTAGACATAGCTGTTATTTTGGTATACCAAGAAAGTGGCATTATGATTGTTGATTTTCATAGCGTCTCGACATTGGACATTGATTTTCAATGTTCCAATAGATAGTGTTGATTCCTAATATCGGTCGAGGGCTAAGTTTGAAACCCAATAATAAAATACAATTTGTGTGCTAAGTTACTCTGGAAAACCCAACTTGACCTCGAGAATTTTTACCCGTTTGAAGTATCCGCGGGCAACAATAATTAAAAAAAAATAACTTAAATTGTGTGTATTTAATAGAGACATGCATATGAAAAGAAAACTTTGATAAAAGATAATAATTTATTCATGCATTGCATTGAAATCATGCATATTCCTGTCATACATTAGATCATGCATATTTACTTATTCTCTTAATTGTGATATATTGGTGAATGCATGATGTTTGTTTTCTAATGAATGTTAAATGTCTTTATTGCTTAATTTATGGTCTTTGTTTACTAATTGTTCTATATTGCATGGATGGTTAATTGAATTATGAATTTGTCATAATTTCATCCCTCTAAAATATTGCATGAATCTTATTTGTGTTATTTTTACTTATTTGTTTCATTAGAGGGATTCGTATACAGAATTCTTAGATTCTGACACCCCAACTTTTGTGTTTTTTGCAGTCTCAGAAGCCAAGTGAGACGACTTGCTCTTGAGAGGAGCTACGAGGGGACCACACGATTGCTTGGCAGATTCCTTTGGACAGTGTGGCTCTTCTTTTTCTTTTATTTACATTTTATTTGCTTATGTCTCAAACTTTGCATTTTAATAAATAAAGTTTGTGCTTGGTTTAAATGATGGGTATAACATCCCTTGTGGTGGTGGTGGTGGTTGTGTTTAAGTTGTAAGGACCCTGGGTTTCTGGAAAGGTTTCCGTAGTCATTTAAAAAAAAATTGTCACTTTTTCACGGGTATGAGTTGGGATTGTTACAGGTTTGGTATCAGAGCCCACCACAAAATCTTATATATTATCATCTTTTTGTACCAAAATTTTTATTTTTGGTAAGTACTCCCTGTCCAAGAATGCTAGCATGTCGTGCCTCGTGCTCCAAAGCAGTCTTCTTCACTCGTAAGGCTATGAGGTACTTTTATGAAAGTATATGAATTCCTTATGTATTCATGGTTTAATTCTTAATTTTTATAATATAAATTAATAAATTGTGATGTTCTTGTATAATTGCATTTATTGTAAGCGTGCAGGATCAATCCTAAGAAGGTAGGATCGATCAAGGTATGACTTTCTACAAAATTTTATGTTTTAGATGTATCGCCGCAACCGTGCTTCGACTTCTTCTGGTGCTCCCGCAGATTGGCAGGAACAGAGGGATTTCATGATGAATGCCCTCCACACCCTAACGAAGACTGTGACGGCGCATGCTACGCAAGCAGCTACTTGTGTCCATCCGACCGAGGTTGCTCTGAACCCCAGCGTAGTCACCTACAAGAGGTTCTTGAAGTTGGATCCGCCCACTTTCACAAGGAAGGCCAACCCAGAGGCAACTGAGAGTTAGGTCGAGGAGACTGAGCGGGCATTCGATGTCCTACCTGTCCCTGGGGACAGGAAGACCGCTTTTGGCACGTACCATCTAAAGGGTGATGCCAAGAAGTAGTGGGACACCCTGCGAAGGGTGAAGTACGATGGAGTGGACGTGATTCCCTGGGAGGTTTTAAGGGAAGAGTTTTTGAACACGTACTTTCCCTCCTTTGAACGAGAAAGGATGCAACCAGTGTTGTGAAAAGCGTTGAGGAGTAGCAAGGTGCTCCACCAAAATTTGAGGCGAGGCGTAAGCCTCGAGGCATAAAGCGTAAGCCTTAATTTTTTTTTTAACTTAAAAAAACTATAAAAAATATCTAAAATTATAAATAAATAAAAAATGCTTTATTTTTTGAAGCAACAACCAACAAGAAATAAAAAATCTCAAATAAATACTGAAAAATATGAAATTAACATATAATCAAATGAATTCATATTCATATTCAATAAGATTTAACATATATAACTTGGAAACTAAGAGTATACAACTTCTTTTCTCCTTCTAATCTGTACTACAAAAATAATAAAATTTTCCAAGCCATACAAGATTTATACAATATCGATATTGTACTTGCCAAACAATTCAAAGAGCATGGTGCTTAAACTTTTAAATGAACAAAAAAGTTATTTCAGCGTCATGCTTATGAGTCCAGGAAATATTAAAGAGTATACAACTTTTTTTTGTCTTGAATAACTCGGTTTCAAGTGAACTTGAAATCCTGTAATATGTGAGCAGTGAATGCAAAATTAAAGATTGCTAATAGGGTGTCTTGAATAACTCTGTTTCAAGTGAACTTGAAATCCTGTAATATGTGAGCAGTGAATGCAAAATTAAAGATTGCTAATAGGGTGCTTCGACCCACCAACTTTATTACTAATGCTGCTGAATTCACCTTCTGGGAAAAAAGTGTTCGAGCTGTTGAAACCATAAAAAGAAAACATCATACTACCTCTGACACTAAGGTTATCTTGAAAGAAAATATTGTCGTGGTATTAAAAAGAGTGCCAGATAATTTGTGATGCAAGGCTCCAAAATCTTTTTGGGAAGTCTCGTGTTGGGCATTTTGAAATGTTAAAACTTATCGAGTCTCACATTCTTATAAAGGAGACCTCTTCTCAAGTGCCAGTGAATGAAATCCAAGGAAGAAATGTAGATGATGAGACTGCACAAGTGGAGATTGAGGGAGGTGCGCTAAGACAGGGTCAGATAAGAAACGTAGAACTAAGAAAAAGACCGAGGAGACTATACCACAGGCTAATCTAAGTGATTATGCAGGAGTGAATGTGCACAACATAAACTTAATTTACTTGAGACGGAACTTGGTGGAGGATTTGCCAGATGATCTGGAGAAATTCCAGGACAAAATTGTTGGTTCATTTGTGAGAATCAGGATTTTTTGTTCGGGTAATAAGCAAGACATGTACAGGCTTGTACAAGTTGTAGGTAATCTTTCTTTCATTTGTTGATTATCCATTTTACAATTGTTTTATGTACCTAAAGAGAACATGGCATAATTGCAGATGTTGTTGCTATAGGTACTAACAGGGCACCCAAATTTTAACGCTAAAGGAGATTAGAACTCAACCGAACTGTAGACTGAAATTTCACACAAAAAAATAACAGAAAAGAAAAATATATACAAATATATAAAACATGTACCTCTCTTCTTCTTCTTCTTCTTCTTCTTCTTCTTCTTCTTCTTCTTCTTCTTCTTCTTCTTCTTCTTCTTCTTCTTCTTCTTCTTCTTCTTCTTCTTCTTCTTCTTCTTCCGAAACCCAAGCTCAGGTTACGTTGACAGACGAGACGAAGAGAGGTGGGAGACACCGAGACGAGAAGTGGGAGACGAGTGAGGGACTGTGAGAGAGAGATGAGTGAGAGGCGAGTGAGGGACTACGAGAGACGAGTGAGGGACTGCATGCGAGAGACGAGAGAGAAACTGCAAGAGACGAGAGAGAGACTGCAAGAGATGAGAGAGAGACTGCGACACAAAATGAGAAATTAGGGGCCCCGGCCCTAATTAGGGTCGGGGCCCTGATTTAATAACATCTAACTTTTGGTCAAATGGGGGCTTTGACCCCCATTTGACCAACAAAAAGGGGCGCATACGCCTCACATTGAGGCGCATTTTGCCCCGAGGCGTACGCCTCAAGGCGTGTGAGGCATACGCCTCGAGGCTTTTACGCTTTATATCAGCGCCCCAAGGCACAAAGGCCCTTGCCTTGAGGCGAGGCGCGCTTTTTGCGCCTTGAGGCGAGGCGCGCTTTTTGCGCCTTGAGGCGCGTTTTTAATAACACTGGATGCAGCAGAGGTTCCATGAGCTGACTCGGGAAGGTATGAGTTTGGTGGACTAAACCACCAAATCCAGGAGTCTAGAGCGGTATTGCCCATTTTACTGATGACAAGGCGAGGGCGACCAAATATGTTCGCGGGCTGAAGGACGAACTTAGAGTTTGTATGATGATGAGTCGACCTACCACTCTCAGCGACGCGATAAGGTCTGCGACGATCCTGAATGAGGAGTGAGAGTGGTTCAGAGATGGGTCGCAGTGGAGAGGCGGCAATGGAGGTGGTTTCCGGGCGGAGCGAGAAAGAACCCACCTGTGGGCGGCAAGACACAGGGGGGTAAGAGACAGCGGACTCAGCGGGAGCCCCAGCAGGGTCAACCCCAGCAGAGGCAGCAGCAGCAGGGGAAGGCCCCACTTGTGTGCCGACGGTGCAACAAGAGACATCCTCAAGGCTCTTGTCTTTTGTTCAGAGGAGTCTGCTACCAGTGACAGCAGCTTGGGCATATTGCGACTTACTGTCCAAACAGGCCGACGGGTCAGGGAGGACAGTAGCAGCAGGTGCACCAGAGGCCTCTGCAGCAAAATGAGCAGCGGAAGACGAACGGATGAGTTTATGCTGCTAAAGCAACCACGCAGGGTGATCAAACTGACCTGATCGAAGGTATCTTTTTAGTTGTCGATCATTTTGTTTGTATGATGTTTGATTCTGGTGCTACTCACAATTTTATATCCTCGTCGTTTGCGAGTTTACTTGATTTAGTTTTGTCTAGCCTTGAGAAAGCTCTCGATGTGTTGTTACCTATGGGTGCATCCTCTTCTTGCGGGAAGTATTTTCCTGCCGTTTACGTGGTGATCGAGGGGCATGAGTTGTCTGTCGACTTGGTTATACTAGATATTATAAAAACTGCTTTGAGGAGTCGTATTTGGTGAAGGAAAGATTGGAGTGAGGAGAGAGAACAGGCTCTTCTTAGAAAATCGGCGGCCACACTCTTTCTTGATAGTTGCAGCACTAATGCGCCATTAACTTAATAGGGTTACAATATTTTACATGGACAAAACTGCCCCATATTAGTAATACATATTACATTAAACTACAAAACATGTATGTGTTGTATCGGATATGGATCCTCTACTGGATCCATATCCCCATATTTGTTCCATGTTCTAATACCCTCCCTCAAGTTGTAAATGGGAGTGAACCATGTATAACTTGCCCTTTTGATACCAGAAACGGTTACTTGTGAGACCTTTTGTGAACATATCAGCGACTTGGTCTTCTGAAGACACATAAATCGGTTCAATTTCTTTGTCTGCTATCTTTTGTCTGATGAAATGTTGGTCAATCTCAATATGCTTAGTCTGACTGTGATGAACAGGATTGAACGTAATTTGTATAGCACTTTTATTATCACACATAAGAGTCGAACTTGAGATATTTTCTTCCATCTCTATAAATAAATGCCTAATCCAGGTCACTTCTACTGTGGTGGCTACCATGGATCTATACTCTACCTCTGCGCTAGATCTCGCCACTGCCTTCTGTTTTCTGCTACTCCATGAAACAAGATTTCCTGCAATAAAAACACAGTATCTTGAAACAAATCTCCCTTCATCTGGGTCTCCTGCCCAGTCTGCATCTGTATAGGCCAATATGTCATGTTTTGGTGTTCCCCATGAAGATTGTACATATGTGAGTCCATCACCCACCGTGCCTTTTAAGTAACGAAGAATGTGTTTGACGGCATCCATATGACCAGTTTTCGGTTCATGAATGAACTGAGATACTTGATTTACAGAATAGACAATGTCTGGTCTAGTAAAAGTGAGGTATTGTAGCGTGCCCACTAAACTGTGATACTTGCCTGCATCAAGATATAACTCACCATCACAAAGACTGAGTTTTTGATTGACAACACTGGGTGTGGGCAGAGGTTTGCAATCTGTCATTCCAGCTTTGGCCAGAAGGTCAAGAGTGTATTTGTGTTGAGTTAATAGCATTTTTCCATCCTGTTTGTCTACCTCTACATCAAGAAAATATCTCAGTTCCCCAAGATCTTTCATCTTAAATCGTATACTTAGTAAAATTTTGATTCGTTGAATATGGTCAGGAGCATTACCAGTGATCACAATATCATCAACATATATAAGTAAGAAAACCATAGTGGTTTCATCCCTGTATATGAATAGAGAATGATCTAGTTGGGAGCGGAAGAAACCGTGGTTCTGAATCTCTAAGGAGAAGCTTTTCAACCATGACCTGGAGGCTTGCTTTAAACCATACAATGCACTGGTTAATTTGCATACATATTCTTTTGGGTCCCCTTCTGCATAACCTTGAGGTTGCTCTATGTAGACCTCTTCTTTTAAATCTCTATGAAGGAATGCATTTTTAACATCAAGCTGACTAAGGGTCCACTCAAGTTCAATTGCGAGGCCAAGAATAATACGAATAGATCCCATTTTCACCACTGGGTTGAATGTCTCATCATAATCTTGGCCATATTCTTGAGTGAAACCTTTGGCAACAAGACGTGTCTTGTATCGTTCAATGCTACCATCTGGTTTATATTTAATCTTATATACCGATTTTGAGCCAACAACATTCTTATCTGGAGGACGACCAACTATCTCACATGTTTGACACTCATGAAGTACCTCGATCTCATCATTCATCGCTTCAATCCATTTATTAGATCGAATAGCTTGACAAAACCCAAGTGATTCCTCGTGTTTTTCAATCTTGGATAGAAAGATCTGAAAATTCATAGAAAAGTTGTCATAACTTACCCATTTTTCAATAGGATGGCTTATCCTACCTGATCTTCTAGATGTCTCTCTGTCGTTGGCCAATGCCATATGTTCTCCAGCAGGTATATCTATTTGCTCTTTGGGTCTCCTGGTATAGATATTTCCTTTGTATCTTAGACATTCTGTTTCTGATACCTTGTCTGAAGCCATCTCATCATGTATGCTTTCAGTAGCCAGAGTAGTATGTTCTACAGCGTGTGAAATAAGTTCAGCGATGAGCCATGGATCATATCAATTAGCAGTTGCATCAATATGATCATGATTGTGATCAGCTTTATTTCTCAAAAAACTATTTTCACCAAAAACAACATTTCTGGAGATTTTGATCTTCTTACTGGCAGGATCATAGCACCTGTAACCCTTGTGTTCATCTGCATAGCCTATAAATTGGCATATAGAGGCTTTGTCTTCAAATTTAGTTCTCATGGATTTATCAATATGTACATAACATGTGCATCCAAAAACTCGTAATTCATTATAATCAGGATATACACTAAAGAGAAGATAATAGGGAGACTGATTTTCAAAGATAGGCATAGGAAGACGATTTATCACATGAGTGGCAGTATGAAAGGCTTATGTCCAAAGTCCAATAGGCAAGTTACAACCATGCATCATACTCATTGCACTTTCCACAATGTGTCTGTGTTTGCGTTCAACAATTCTATTTTGTTGTGGAGAGTACGGGCAAGAAATTCTACGATGTATCCCATTATCTTGGAGAAAATCTAAAAATTCTTTGGGGGAATACTCACCACCTCCATCACATTGGAGAGTTCGAATATTTTGGGAGAATTGGGTTTTAACGTAGGCATAAAAATGACGAAAAGTGAGGAAAACCTCTGATTTATGCTTCATAAAGAATATCCAGGTAAAACGAGAAACTCTCAATAAATGATACATAATATTTATTTTCAAAAGAAGAAGGATTGGGAGTTGGGCCCCAAACATCGGAACATATTATCTCAAAAGGCATGGAAGTTCTTTTATTTATTTGATGAAAAGGGAGTACATGACTTTTGCAGACCTGACAACTGGGACACACTTTGTCTTTCAACGAAGGTGGAACAGACTCTGAAAGGAAACCGTTGGACACTAATTTTTCAATAAAGACTTGACTACAATGACCGAGACGAGAATGCCAAAGATCTGGCTTATTACATTTGGATATACTTAGAATGTTTTTAGAGACATGATCGGACTTGGGCTTCAGGACACTGGCGGTTGGATCTTCATTGAAGATATACATGTTTCCACGTCACTCTCCTTTAGCGAACATCTCCTTCATTTGAAGATCCTTGACAAAGACAGAAGTAGGAGTAAATTCCACTGATGAATCGGTGGAGTCAACAAGCTTAGAAACAGAGACAATATTTTTCTTAATGTTTGGTGCATGAACAACATTAGATAAAGGAATATATGAAGACTTGGACAAAGGGATGAGGACGTTGCCTACGTTTGAAATAGGGTGGTGAGTCCCATCTCCAGTTACAATATTAGATTTTCCAAAATAGGGAATCAAAGTAAAAAACTTACATGCATTGCCAGTGACTGCTGCCCCAGAGTCTACATACCATATTCCATCATCGTTCTGTTTCAGATTTAAGTTGGTCATAGCAGATAAGAGAAGATCCTTAGCATCATCACTGGCCCGAAAGGTATCTGCAGTTCCTGATGTAGTAACATTTCTATTGTTTTGTGTTCTATTACGATTTTGTGGGCTGAACCAACAATTGGCTTTGATGTGACCTCGTTTGTTACACTGGTAGCATGTGGGAACATTCTTTGAAAAGCTGGCAGTGGAATTTGGATTATGTAGCAACCCACGTCCTCCATGAATTTGGGCTCCCCTGCCTTTACCACGCCCTCCTCGTGCACGATCAGCAAACGTCCCTGTGACAAGAACCTCATGCGTAGATGATTGTCGTGCTGAAGGATCAGATATGTTTTTCAAAGACATCTGGTAATGGAAGAGTTTAGCATGTAATTCTTCAAAACTGGGCAACGAAGGCAAGCATAATAAAGAAGTGACAAGTACATGATACTCTGATCCCAGGGCATTCAGTATTTGCTACACCTTTTCTTTATCTAACACTGGATATCCAACAATGGCTAATTGATTTGTGATGCTTTTGACTTGGTTTAGAAATTCAATAATGGTCATTGCCCCCTTCTTTAAAAGCTGAAATTCATGCTTGAGAAACAACACCTTAGCCTTTGATATCTAAGAGTAGGTTCGAGCTAAAGTCTCCCACAATACTTTAGATGTGCAATCATCAGGGATAGAAATCAAAACTTCTTGAGACAGTGTGGAAGTGATGTAGGCAACGAGAGCCTGATCGCATTTCATCCAAGCAACAAATGCAGGGTTGTGAATGATGCTTGACAATCCTCCATCCTTTTTCGCTTTGGTTGTGATAAATTCCGTAGGCATTGGAGTAGAGCCATCCAAGTGACCTGAAAGATCTTGACATTGAATAAAAGGGCTAATCTGCCTTTTCCAAGTTAAATAGTTATTTGTATTCAGTTTTTTCGAAACTAGCCTGCCCCAGGAAATTGGAAGAAAGACCAGAATTGCCTGAAGTATCCATTTGTAGACTTATGACAGAAAAAAAACTGTGGCTGAAAATAAAGAATAAAAAATGACGCAGTTTTATTATGTATAAGAGTGACTGGATGTGGACTGCTATCATAAAATGACGCAGCTTAAGACAGAAACGATCTGGACTGCTATCATAGAATGACGCAGCTTATGATTTATGACAAAAATCGGTACCCAAAAAAAAATGAGAACACAACAAAAATGAAGGGAAGACGTGAACAGCTGGACTTTAAGATATCGTTTCAGATCTGTGTAGGATTCACAGCAGATCTGAATGTATTCAGATCTGTGAATGAATAGGGAAGAAGACATGAAAAATAGTTGCTAAATCAGATTCACGTGACTAGGAAAAGTCACGTGAAATACGAGGAACTCAGCTTTTGCGTGAAACAAGAGAAAAAGGATGATCTGTTGTGCGTGAAACAATAAAAAAAAAAAGAGAAAAAGAAAGTCTGTTGTGCGTGAAACAAGAAGAGAAGAGGTGAAAGAAGTCACGTGGAATAAGAACTCGGCTTTTGCGTGAACTCGGCTTTTGCGTGAACTAGGAAGAGAAAAGGAAAAGTTTTGTTGTGCGTGAAACCAGAAGCAATACAGGAAATGAGAAGAAAGATTGATGAGGAGAAGAAACTCGATTTTTCAAAAGGAAACGAAAAGACAAAATTATAGAAGTGACCTGAAGAGGAGAAGAGGGACTCGGCTTGTCACGTTCCTGATGAAGATCCTCTTTTACGCCCAGAGATGTTGTGGCTCTGATACCATGTAAAAACTGCTTTGAGCAGTCGTATTTGGTGAAGGAAACGATGAAGGAGTGAGGAGAGAGGACAGGCTCTTCTTGGGAAATTGGCAGCCACACTCTTTCTTGATAGCTGCAGCACTAATACGTCATTAACTTAATAGGGTTACAATATTTTACATGGACAAAACTGCCTTGTATTAGTAATACATATTGTTAAGATTAATTGACTATTTGAGGTTTTAAGCTTAAGTTTTCTTAAAAGTAGGTTATTTGATATTTCGTATATAAGGAGGGACTTGTATGTAAATTTTAATTTTGGCTTCCCTCTATTTAACTTAGAGGAGATTAGCCCTAATGTTATGTTAACGAGTTTTCTCTCTCTCTCTCTCTCTCTCTCTCTCTCTCTCTCTCTCTCTCTCTCTCTCTCTCTCTCTCTCTCTCTCTCTCTCTCTCTCGGTTCCTGTGCAACTCATTGAAGTTTCCACATGGTATCAAAGCCAGAGCACGTGGATCTCGGGAGCGTGAGCACGTGATCGATCTACACCAAAAACAAAAAAAAGGCTCGAAAAAAAATCGTAAACAGGTGTGCTTATTTTGTTCTCCTTCTAATTGCATAGATCTGATCACAGATCTAATGTCTGACTAATGTCATGGCACATATTTGTAATCAGATCTAAAGGTCACGGTGACAGCGTGTCAACTGGATCGGGTTGCGGCAGAGTTGGGTGTTATGAGCAGATCAAGGATCTGGATGTCAAAAAAAAAAATCCTTTTGTTGTCTTGCCGTAAATCATGTTTCGTGGGAGCAATTGTTGATATTTTTTTAGGCTGGTGTGATTTTTGTGTCGTGGAAGTAGTTTTTTTTTTAAGACTGTCATGGGATTTCTGTGTCGTGTGCAGTTGCTCATATCAGATCATGAACAAAATAATCTTATCCTTGGATGTCATGTTTGACGTTGTTCTGGTTTTCTCAGATCTACGTTTCTGATATGATTTTTTCATTGTTTCTGATGTGGGTTGAATAACCTAATGAAGTCGTGAAATAGGATGTCGTGTGATCGTGAAACACGCTATTTTCTGCTCTGCTGGCGTGAATTTGTTTCTGATGTGGTGAAACAGTCTTGTGTGGTCTTGGAATTGACTGAAGCGTGATCATAAAGCATGTTGTTCATGTGTCAGCTGGCGTGTGATTGATGAACATCCCAGATTCAAAATCTGAGTGATTAAGAGAGTGAATCTATTTTTTTTGTTCATTGCAGATGTATTAGCATCAAATATCTCTCATATCTTGTTAGTACTATTCATTATGGGTGAAGCTTCGAAATTTGATTCCAAAAATGAGGCTATTGGGGAATATAAGGCATTTGCAAATCCCTTCTCGTATGGTTCTTCTGTGAGATTGAATGAAACAAACTATGTGAGGTGGTCCAGAACTTTTATGATGTCGTTATCTGGACATCGTAGAAAACATATTTTGTTGGAAACTGAACCAAATAAAAATGTGGGAAAATATATTACTTGGGACGAAGATAATGACATTGTTATGTCATGGATCATGAATAGTGTTGAACCTCTTATTGCAGATGGTCTAATTTACTATAATACAGCCAAACAGATGTAGGACAATCTTCGAAATATGTACTCTCAAGAGATCAATGTGAGTCGCATCATGCAAATCGAATAGGAGATATATAATTTGCAGCAAGGAGATCAGACCTTGGCCCAGTATTATGCCTCTGTCAAAACAGTGTTTGAAAGACTCAATGCCCACAGACCTCTTTGTTGTTCGCAGCAAAAGGATCATCAAAAACAGACTATGGTTGCTCGGTTTCTCACAGGTTTATCTTCAGAATTCTTTGTTGCAAAAGTCCAAATGTTGACTGGATCCGATGTACCTACTCTTGTTGATGCATACAATCGTCTCAGTAGACTTGTGATTTCCCTTCCACAATCTCACCCTATGTCCCAGTCATCTGCTCTAGCGGTCTCATCTAGTTATAGACGTGGAAATATTCAGAATATTAGAGGACGAGGTCGTGAAGAGGTATGGGAGGCAGAGGCAAACTTCAATGTACTTTCTGTGGAAAATCTGGACATTTAGAAGATCGTTGTTGGGATAAGCATGGACGGCCAACCTCTTCTGCATCAAAGCCTAATGTTCCAAAAGCTAATGTTACTACACTAGAGGTAGCAAATGCAAATGATAATACTTCTGCAAGTGACAGTATCACCCTTAGTCGAGCAAAATATGATGAGTTGATAGTTCGTCGTCCTTCAAGCTCCTCTTCTCCTGTAGCTGGTGTAGCCTACTCAACAGGGGATCATCTTCATCTGAATGATAGTAAGTGGATTATTGACTCTTGTGCATCCACACATCTGTGTGGGAATTCGCTTTTCTTTTCAGATCTAAAGGATATTACTGTTCATCGAGGAGTCTCATTGACAGATGGGAGTTCCTCACCAGTTGTTGGTCAGGAAAATATTTCTATATCTTCTTCCTTGCAGTTGAAAAATGTTCTCCATGCTCCCTCGTTCCCTCAAAGTTTACTCTCTATTAGATGTCTTACCAAATAATTAAACTATAGAGTGATATTTGACCCGTTGGGTTGTCATTTTCAGGATTTGCTGACGGGGAAGAAGATTGGTGGAGGCTATGAAGAAAATGGAGTTTACTACCTACATCATCCAGTGGGCAATGTTTATGCTGCAGTAGAACACTCATCCAGTCCTGTTTAGTGGCATCGTCGTCTTGGTCATCCTTCATTGTCAAAGCTACGTTATTTCTTGCCTCAAATTTTGTCTACTACGTCATTTCAGTGTGAAGCATGTCAGTTGGGCAAGCATCATCGGAGTTCGTTCCTTTCTAGTCAGAGTTAGTCCAGTCATAAGGTTTTTGAACTTCTTCATGCAGATGTATGGGGTCCTAGTAAGATTCCTACCAGGACTCAGTGTCGATATTATCTTGTTATTGTTGATGATTTTTCTAAGTTGTCGTGGGTGTTTTTAATAAAAGAAAAATCTGAAGTTTCAAGTATTATCAAATCCTTAATTCTTGAAATAAAAACTCAATTTGAATTTGTTGTCAAGATTGTTCGCACTAATAGTGCTCTTGAGTTCAAAATAAAAGCCTTGTTGTAATTTTATCAAGACCATGGCATTCAACCCCAAATCACTTGTGCATATTCCTCTCCACCAAATGGTTTGGCTGAGCGAAAACACAGGCACCTCCTTGATGTAGCACGTACCCTTATGATTCAATCCAATGTTCCTGCGTTATATTGGGGTGATGCGGTTATCACTGCTTGTTATCAGATCAATTGCATGCCTTCATCTGCCGTGGGAGATCAAATTTAGCTACATATCCTAAATCCTAATGCTCCACTCTTCTCTTTCTCACCCAAAATATTTGGGTGTGTTTGCTTTGTGCACAAACTTGGACCTGACGGTGATAAATTAGTTGCTCAAGCTGCAAAATATATGTTTATAGGTTATCCAAAAAAAATCAAAAGGGGTATCGATGTTATGATCCAATTTCTCAGCGAGAGTACGTCAGTGCGGATGTATCTTTCTTGGAATCCATTTCATATTATTCTAGTACCGGTACTCAGATGCAAGTTGATCCAGCTAATTCTTTTGCACTTCCTATTCCTCCTTTTCCTTTGGAATCTGTGCCCCCATTACCGAACCAAACTCTATCTCCCTCACGGTTTTATAATCCTCCATTGGTATATGTGCGTAGAGCTCCACCTCCTCTAGTGCCTTCATCTTCTTCTTCTCCTGAGGTAAGTACTACTGACAACAGTAACCTTCATGATGATGATAACAGACCAATCCCTCTACGGAAGGGGACACGACAATGTACCTTATATCCCATATCTCATTTTTTGTTTGGTGCCAGAATTGGAAGTCAGATGAAAGCATATATTTCAGCCTTATCTGCTGAAACTATTCCTCTAAACTATCAACAGGCAGAGCTCGACAACAGGTGGAAGCAGGCTATGCAAGAAGAAATGGATGCCTTATTGTCTCAACATACATGGGATCTAGTTGATTCTCCCGTGGATGCTGACATTGTTGGATGCAAATGGGTATATACCATAAAATAGAAATCAGATAGTTCTATTGAAAGATACAAGGCCAGATTAGTAGCCAAAGGGTATACTCAGACTTATGGTATTGATTTCTTTGAAACTTTTTCTCCTGTTGCACGGATGGGTACCATTCGTCTTGTTCTCTCCGTAGTTGTTCACCATGGGTGGAGTTTGTGTCAATTAGATGTGAAAAATGCATTTTTATATGAGAATCTGTCTGAAACAATATACATGCAACAACCTCCTGGATTCGAGGTTGAGGGGGAGTGTCAGAAGGTGTGCAGATTAAGAAAGGCGATATATGGTTTGAAACAAAGTCTGCATGCATGGTTTCAAAAGTTGTTTGAAATGATGTCAAGTTTTGGCTTTAATAGGTCGGCGGCAGACCATACATTATTTATTAAGAAAACTAACTCAGGTCTGGTTGTTATGGTGGTATATGTGGATGACATCATTCTTCCAGGAGATGATATAAAAGATATTAAAGCTATAAAGGCTCATCTTCAAAAACATTTTGTTACAAAAAACCTTGGTTCACTTAGATATTTTCTGGTTATAGAAGTTGCCAGGAGCCGTGAAGGGGTGGTTTTGTCACAACGGAAGTACGTTCTTGACTTATTAAAAGAGACTGGAATGTTGGGAGCTAAACCAGCAAATATTCTCATGGACCATAAAGTTCAGATGTTTGAAGAAGGTCGAAACTTGTTGATAGCAAAAGCTATCGCTCACTGGTAGGGAAGCTACTATATGTAATTGTGACCAGACCTGATATTGCTTTAGTTGTATGCAAGGTTAGCCAATTTATGGACAAACCAACTGAGGTACACTTGAATGCAACAATAATGATACTCAGATAGTTAAAATCTTCTCCAAGAAAAGGGTTATTATTCAAGAAAGGTGGAACCCTGTAAATAGTGGCTTACTCTGATGCTGACTATGCAGGATCTGAAGTGGATAGAAAATCTACCACAGGATTCTGTGTGTTTATGGGACATAACCTAATTTCATGGAAAAGTAAGAAGCAAAATGTGGTTGCTAAGTCGAGAGTGCAGAATCAGAATATAGGGCTATGGCCCAAACAGCTGCTGAATTAATGTGGGTTCGAACTTTTCTAAATGATCTTCAGGTGAAGGTTTCATCTCCTATGATAATGATATGTGATAACAAGGCAGCCACGTATATAGCGAACAATCTAGGTTTTCATGAGAGGACAAAACATATTGAGGTTGATTGTCACTACGTAAGAGATATGGTTCAAGCTGGTCATATCGCTACCAGATATCTAAATTTGGAGGACCAAGTTGCAGATATGTTTACAAAGCCTCTTGCTAGACCCAGTTTCTCAAAATGTTGTGACAAGCTGAGCATGATTGATATCTATGCTCCAGCTTGAGGGGGAGTGTTAAGATTAATTGACCGTTTGAGGTTTTAAGCTTAAGTTTTCATAAAAATAGGTTATTTGATATTTCGTATATAAGGAGGGACTTGTATGTAAATTTTAATTTTGGCTTCTCTCTATTTAACTTAGAGGAGATTAGTCCTAATGTTATGTTAACGAGCTCTCTCTCTCTCTCTCTCTCTCTCTCTCTGTTCCTGTGCAACTCATTGAAGTTTCCACACATATTACATTAAACTATAAGACATGTATGTGTTGTATCGGATATGGATCCTCTACTGGGTCCATATCCCCATATATGTTCCATGTTCTAATAGATATAACTCAAGGACACAGTTTTGCGTATTCTTTTTCATTTAAATTTATGTCATTTACTTTCCCGTCGTGTTGTTACGTGCACAGGCTACTGCTTACGCAATTTATTTAGCCAATGTATGGTTTCGTACATCGTGCACTGCTTACGCAATTTACTTAGTCGATGTACGGTTTCGTAAATCATGCACTACTTACGTAATTTATTTAGCGATGTACAGTCGTGCATCGTTTATGCATTTTATTTAGCTCGATGTGTGGTTTCGCATATCGAGTCTTGCTATATGTCATTTACAGTGTCGTCGCGATGTAATGTACACAGGCATTTATATATATATATATATATATATATATATTTTATGTTGCCGCATTGTAATGTACATAGGCTTATGCTTTGATATATATGTATTATATATATATACATATATATATATAACATTATAAGGTACACAGTTTTGCGTACTCATGCGTACCTTGCATTACGCTTGCTTTTAAAGATGCAGATTTGAGCATGCTCGCCAAGTCTTTAAAGAAAAAGGGAATTTCATGAGAGATTCAATTGTTTGTAACATTTGTTATTTCGAAAAGCAAAAACGAATATCTGGTGGTTGCTTAGTCGCAACCAAGTCTTTCTGAAAAAATCTATAAAGAGACTGTGTACAAAGGCACTATATTCTTGATACGAGACGTGTGCACAAAGGCACAAGATGAACACTCACATGGATCCAAATGCACAAACCCATACAAATAAAAATAAACTTTTATTAAACACCAATGAGAACTTAAGATTACAAGAGGGGGAAATCCCCTATTTATAAGACAAGTATGGCCCTTGGAGGGGCTCCCACATGTGAACATTGGAGCCCCTCCAACGGTCATATTAATGACCGTTGGAGGGCCCAACGTTCACATGGGGTGGGCCCCTCCATGGCTAAAAGCCAAAATAAAAGAAATAAAAAAGAAAAAGGAATAAAAAAAAGAAATACAAAAAGGAAAATGCGTGAAACGGGAAAAAGATAGTTTTACCCCTAGAGGGTATTACAAGAGTAAAAATATATATATTTATAAATAGATAGATACATATACATATATAAGAAATATATATGTATATAAATATATATGAGATATAGTTTAACAGGCCCCCTCAAACTCAACGACCGAAAAAGTGCCAAGGAGAAAGTTGAATCTAGGAGAACAGAGTGCCTTGGTGAAGAAGTCCGTCAATTGATATTCTGATGTTACATAAGGAAGATCAATAACTCTCTTCAGATATTCTTTTCAAACATAGTGGCAGTCCATCTCAATATGCTTTGTGCGCTCATAAAATCTGTGATTTTTGGCAATATTGATTGCAATCTTGTTATCACAACAGAGCTCTGTGGGCCTTTGAACATGAATTCTCATATCTTCTAATAGTTGGCGAATCCAGACAATCTCCATGGTAGTAGTTGTCATGAATCGGTATTCGGCTTCAATACATGATAATGACACATTTTGTTGCTTTTTGCATCTTTAAGAAATTAATGATTCTCCTAAAAACACACAAAAAACAACGGTGGAGTGGCAGTTATTTGGATCATATCCCCAATCAGAATCAGTATAAGCTATTAAACTTAATTCAGAAGATGAAGATAGAAATACTCTCTTATTCAAATATCCCTTTATACATATCTGATGATCTGGAGAATTGCACCCATATGAACTGATGTAGGTGCATGTTGAAATTAGCTTGCAATATGAACCGCATATGAAATATCAGGTCTAGTGATACTAAGATACATTAGAGATCCAATAAGTTGCTCGTAAGGAGTGGGGTTTTTTAGCAGAATCCCATCATTGATTTGCATCTTTGTTCCTACTACTTCAGGAGTTTCACAAATTTTATCATACGTAATTCCTGACCTATCAATAATCTCAAATGCAAGTTTAGTTTGAGATAAAAAATAACGTCTATGAGAATAGGCAACTTCAATTACTAAAAAATATGTTAGGAATCCCAAGTTCGACATTTCAAATCTATCTTTTAGAATAGATTTTACGCTCTTAATCCCTTTAGTATCGTCATATGTTATTAGCATATCATCAACATACAATAATAAAATTATTATCCCTGCATTGGATTTCCTGACAAACAAGGATATGTCAGTAAAACATGAAGAAAATCCATTTTCCAATATTACATTATTAAATCTATCATACCAAGCCTTTGGAGCTTATTTCAAACTATAAAGAGCTTTTCGTAGGTGAAACACTTTATCTTTAGGAATCTTCATACATGGAGGAGCATCCATATAGACTTCTTCGTTAAGATCACTGTAGACAGGGGCAGCCACCTGTGTAGAGAGAGAGAGGGAGAGGGAGAGAGAGAGAGAGAGAGAGACGGCTGCACAGAAAACTCAATGACATAAACTTGATTAGGGCTTCTCTCTATATTAAATAGAGAGAGGCAAAAAAGAGAAATTACATCTAAATCCTTATAAGAGTAAAATTTCAAAAAGACTCTAATATAAGAGTACTTAACATAAAACCACCTATTACTTAACATAAAACCACCTATTCTCAACACTCCCCCTCAAGCTGGAGCATAGATATCAATCATGCTCAGCTTGTCACAACATTTGGAGAAATTTGGCCTAGCAAGAGGCTTTGTAAACATATCTGCAACTTGGTCTTCCGACTTTAGGTATTTTGTAGTGATATGCCCAGCTTGAATCATATCTCTTACATAGTGACAATCAACCTCAATGTGCTTTGTTCTCTCATGAAAGACAGGATTGTTTGCTATATATGTTGCCGTTTTCTTATCACACATCATGGTCATTGGAGAGGAAACCTTCACCTGAAGATCATGAAGAACAGTGCGAACCCATATCAATTCAGCAGCTATTTGGGCCATAGCCCGATATTCTGATTCTGCACTTGACCTGGAAACCACATTTTGTTTCTTACTTCTCCATGAAATCAAGTTGTTTCCCAAAAACACACAGAATCATGTGGTAGACTTTCTATCTACTACAGATCCAGCATAGTCAGCATCAGAATAGGCTACTATCTCCAGAGTTTCACCTTTCCTGAACAATAACCCCTTTCCAGGAGAAGATTTTAGATATCTGAGAATCATTATGGCTGCATTCCAGTGTACCTCAGTTGGTTTGTCCATAAATTGGCTAACCTTGCATACAACTAAAGCATTTTTCACATCTAATTGACACAAGTTCCAACCATGCTGAACAGCTACTGAGAGAACAAGACGGATGGTACCCATCCGTGCAACAGGAGAAAAAGTTTCAAAGAAGTCAATTCCATATGTCTGAGTATACCCTTTCGCGACTAATCTGGCCTTGTACCTTTCAATAGAACCATCAGATTTGTACTTTATTGTATATACCCATTTACATCCAACAATGTGAGCATCTGCTGGAGAATCAACTAGATCCCAGGTATGCTGAGATACTAAAGCTGTCATTTCTTCTTGCATAGCCAACTTCCAACGAGTATCAAGTTTTGCCTGTTGATAGTTCAGAGGAATAGTTTCAGCAGATAAGGCTGATATAAACGACTTCATCTGATGTCCAATTCTGGCATGGGAGACAAAGTGAGATATGGGATATAAGGTACATTGTCTTGTCCCCTTTCGTAGAGCAATAGGCCTGTTATCATCATCTTGAAGATCACAATTGTCAGTAGAACTTACCTTAGGAGAAGAAGAAGATGAAGGCTCTTGCGGAAGTGGAGCTCTACGCACATATACCAATGGTGGATTATTAAATCTGGAAGAGGATGAAGTTTGGTTTGGTAATGAGGGCACAGATTCCAAAGGAAAAGGAGGTATAGGTAATGGAAAAGACTCAGTTGGACCAACCTGCAGCGGGGAACCGGAAATGGAGTAATATGGAGAGGATTCCAGGAAAGATACATCCGCACTGACATACTCTCGGCGAGAAGTAGGATCATAACATCGATAGCCCTTTTGATTTTTGGGATAACCGAAAAATATGCATTTTGTAGCTTGAGCAGCTAATTTATCACGGTCAGGGCCAAGTTTGTGCACAAAACAAACACATCCAAATATTTTTGGTGATAAAGGAAAAAGTGGAGCATTAGGTTTGAGGATATGTAATGGAATTTGATCACCCACAGAAGACGAAGGCATGCGGTTGATCAGATAGCAAGCAGTGGTAATCGCATCACCCCAGTATAACGCAGGAACATTAGATTGAATCATAATGGTCCTGGCAACATCAAGGAGGTGCCGATGTTTTCGCTCAGCCACCCCATTTTGTTGAGATGAATAGGCACAGGAAGTTTGTGGTTGGATGCCATGATCTTGGTAAAATTGTAACAGACCTTTTGATTTAAACTCAAGAGCATTATCAGTGCGAACAATCTTGACAATAGATTCAAACTGAGTTTTTATTTCAAGAATTAGGGATTTGATAAGACTTGGAACTTCAGATCGTTCTTTTATTAAAAAAACCCATGATAACTTAGAGAAATCATCAACAATAACAAGATAATAACGACACTGAGTCCTAGTAGGAATCTTACTAGGACCTCATACATCTGCATGAAGAAGTTCAAACAATTTATTACTAGACTGACTCTGACTAGAAGGGAACGAACTTCGATGATGCTTGCCCAACTGACATGCTTCACACTGAAATGATGTGGTGGAAGGAATCTGAGGAAAGACCGACCGAAGTTTTGACAATGAAGGATGACCAAGACGACGATGCCACTGAACAGGACTGAGTGAATGTTCCACTGCAGCATTAACAGAACCCATTGGATGATGTAGGTAGTAAATTCCATTTTCTTCATAGCCTCCACCAATCTTCTTCCCCGTCAGCAAATCCTGAAAATGACAACCCATTTGATCAAAAATCACTCTACAGTTTTTTTCTTTTATAAGGCAACTAACAGAGAGTAAACTTTGAGGAAAGTTTGGGGCATGAAGAACATTATTCAACTGTAATGAGGAGGATATAGAAATATTTCCCTGACCAGCAACCGGGGAGGAGCTCCCATCGGCTAAGGAGACTCCAAGCTGAGCCTTAACATCCTTAAGATCTGAAAAAACATGTGAATTTCCACACAAATGTCTGGAAGCACCAGAGTCAATAACCCACTTACTATCAGTCGGATGAAGATGATTTCCGGTTGAATATGCAACACCAGCTACAGGAGGTCGAAGAGCTATCAGCTCATCATATTCTGCACGACTAAGGGTGATACTACTTTCATTTTCAGCGATATTCTCTTGTACATTTGTTGCCTCGAGAGTAGTCACATTTGCTTTAGGAGTATATGACTTTGATGAAGAAGAAGTTGGCCGACCATGCTTATCCCAGCAACGATCTTCTAAATGTCCAGATTTTCCACAGAATGTACATTGAAGCTTTCCTCTGCCTCCCATACCACGTCCACGTCCTCGTCCTCTGATATTCTGAATATTTCCACGCCCATAACTAGATGGGACAACAAGAGCAGATGACTGAGTTATAGGCTGAGACTGTGGCAGAGAGATCGCAAGTCTACACAGACGATTATAAGCATCAGCAAGAGTGGGAACATCTGATCCAGTCAACATTTGAACTTTTGCAACAGAAAGAAAGCCCTGTAAGAAAACGAGCAACCATGGTTTGTTCTTGATGATCCTTTTGCTTCGAGCAACAAAGAGGCATGTGAGCATTAAGTCTTTCAAACGCAGCTTTGACAGAAGCATAATACTGGGCCAAGGTCTGATTTCCCTGTTGTAAATTATATATTTCTTGTTCGACTTGCAGGATACGACTCAGATTCGTTTCTTGTGAGTATGTATCACGAAGATTGTCCCACATCAGTTTTGCTGAATTATAGTAGATCAATCCATCTGCAATATGGGGTTCAACACTATTCATGATCCATGACATAACTATGTCATTATCTTCATCCCAAGTAACATATTTTCCCAACTTTTCAGTGGGTTCGCCTTCCAACAAAATGTGTTTTCGACGATGTCCAGATACCGACATCATAAAAGTTCTGGACCATCGGGCATAGTTGGTTTCATTCAACCTAACGGAAGAGCCATATGAGAAGGGGTTGGCAAAAGCCTTATACTCCCCAATCTGTTCCATTTTCGAATCATATTTCGAACTTTCAGCCATACTGTTCTCTAGAACAACAAGTATTTAAGTAGAGTTTTCCACCACTATAAGGAAGCAGCCCTGCTGTTTCCACAAAACAGTCCACAACCAGCAGGTAATCACTCCTGCTGCTTCCACGACAAATGTATAGCTGAAACTAATACAGCACGAAACACAACTCACCCCAGCAGGGAGTTAAGACCATTGCTGCACCCAAACACACCACGACCAACAATACTATTCAGTTGCAAAGCATACGAATACGACAACTGCTGTTTCCAAAACATATAGAGCATAACTGACAATCAGTCTTCAAACAATTAAATAGATCAATCATATCTCGATGACACGCAGCAAAAAAAAATCAGAATCACGGTAGTCACGCAATCAGCACAGAAAAATATGACACTCTTGGCTGGCACGCAATATCACAAACACTTGTTGCGTGGCAGGAACAGCCCAGAACAGCCAACAACTCTCGGCTGCGATACAGCAGCACAGAAGCCTACTGCGTTACCCAGATAGCAGCACGTCAATCACAGCATGCACGCATCAGCAGGAACTCATCATGCTCCAGAAAATCACGCCAGGCGATAAAAAAACCAAAAAAAAACAGATAAAATCTGTTTACAGCTCCAGGAGATCACGACAGATCTGGGTAAGATCCATCCTTAGATCTGACGACAGATCTGGGTGACATCCCAGATCTGTTATCAGATCTTCCCACTAGTGCAACAGCAAACCTGATATAATTTTTTTTTCCGCAGTCTGAAATTTTTTTTCGTTGGTGACAATCAGTCCTCTTCGAAATCACGCTCCCGAGATCGCAAGCTTTGATACCATGTAGACAGGGGCAGCCACCTGTGTAGAGAGAGAGAGGGAGAGAGAGAGAGAGACGGGTGCACAGAAAACTCAATGACATAAACTTGATTAGGGCTTCTCTCTATATTAAATAGAGAGAGGCAAAAAAGAGAAATTACATCTAAATCCTTATAAGAGTAAAATTTCAAAAAGACTCTAATATAAGAGTACTTAACATAAAACCACCTATTACTTAACATAAAACCACCTATTCTCAACAATCACCATTCGAAAAGGCGTTTTTGACATCCATTTGATAAATATTTTATTTTTTAATTGAGGCAATGGTAATGAGACATCTAACAGTAACCATACGTGCAACAGGAGCAAATGTCTCATCATAGTCTATTCCAGATTTTTTACTATACCCTTTAGCAACTAGACGGGCTTTATACCTGTCAAGAGATCCATCACTCTTGGTCTTGACTTTGAAAACCCATTTGCATCCTATAATTTTCTTACCACTAGGCAAATTTTGAAATTCTCATGTTTTAGCTTTCCTAAGAGCTTTAAGTTCATTATTCATAGCTTCTCTCCATTTGACACTCTTCTTGGTTTTTTCAAAGTTTTTAGGTTCCACAAATGAGTGAATGGCGCTAAGACAAGCTCTATATTTAGGTGAGAATGAATCATAGGAATATAAACCTAGAATGAGCTCTTCTAGTCCTTTCGGTTCTTCAAGGATTTGCATCATGTGAAGAGGTAGATTCACTTGGTTCACTATATTTTTCAATTGAACTTCTAAAAATGCTTTTATCTCTATGTGCATAAGTGATAGGATCACTAGATGCTCTTTGTTCAATACGATGATCGGTAGATTGATGAGAAGAGTTGTTGTTTTCATCTACTTCATTATCACTAAGATCATTATATGTGAATTCATCATCACCAAAAATATCATCATTTCTAGATAATAAGTCAAACAAGAAAGAATAGTCCACATAGTCTTCACGAGGTTGACATTTTTTAAAACCACTAATGTTTTCCAAAATAGTTATATTCCTAGAAACATATAATTTGTCATTCGTAATATCATAGCATTGAAACCTTTTTTGAGTTTCGGAATATCCAAGAAATGCACAAGGAATGGCTTTTGGTGAGAGTTTGTCATTTTTATCCGTAAGAACAAAATATTTGCATCCAAAAATGCTCAGCCTATTGTAGTCGGGTTCTTTTTGATATAATATTTCAAAAGGTAAAATTTTATTTAAATTTTTGGATGGAAGACGATTTATAAGATAAACGGATGCAAGGGTTGTGTCGGCCCAAAATCTTTTTGAAATGTTTTGAGAGATAAGTAAGGTTCTAGTGGTTTCAATAATATGCCTATGTTTTCTTTTGGCAAAACCATTTTGTTGTGGTATTTTATGACAAGACTTTTGATGAACAATTTCATAATTTTCAAGATAATTTTTGAACTCATTTGAAAGATACTCACCTCTGAAGTCTGCCCTAAGAATCTTTAAGTTTTCATTAAATTGATTCTTAATCATCATGTGATATGCCTTAAAAGATGCAAAAACTTTATGTTTATGTTTAAGAAAGTATATCCCACAATATATAGGGTAATCATCAACAAAAATAACATTATATGCAAACCCTCCTTTCGATATAACGGGTGTCGGTCCCCATATATCCAAATAAACAAGTTCAAATGATTTGGTTGTAAACATATATTTTTGTTTAAAAGGCAAACTTCTCATGTTTCCAAGAATACAATCATTACAAGTGAAATCACTTTTACAAAGATCTTTAACAAAATATAAATAAGAAAGCTTAATAACATTGGGATTGTAATATCGCGTATTTTCACACTTAGTCATTTTGAGTTTTTTAAAAATTTGGCAAAGTGTAGAAGAAAAATCGATAGATTCTCGAGTTTAGGCCGATGCTTTTGAGTTTGGGCTTGGATCAGGTCTAATCGAGAAGGCCTAAACGAGCCACTTAAAATGTGAGAAAAAGTTTTATTTTCAACATTTAAATTCAAGTGAAATACGGGTTATTTTTTGGCGAAATTGAGAAGCGAAATTTGAGTTATATATTGTTGGATGCGTCTCAAAATTCTAAGCGTAATGATATTTTACTTTTCCGAATTCGAGCTACAGTTGGCCCAAAAACCGAATTTTTCGAAAAAAAGACCGCCTCGACGGTTCGTGGCCGGATTTGGATCGGATTGGATCCAATGCTTATGGTCCAAATTAATATGGATCTGGACTCGATCCAAGACCCGTATTAATCTAGAATTGATCCAGCCCAGGACCTAATTGGATTTTGGATATGGATTTGAATTTTGAATCTGGATCCAAATCCAAAACCCATACCCAACAAAAATATAGCTTTAAATTCACTTTTTATATTTAAATTGAGGTTATTTAGAGTTAAAAAAACTTCGAGAGAGATAAGGTACCCTATGGAAGTTTCTAGATATTTAATTATTAATAAATAATTAATAATTAATTAATTCTGAATTTCACTTTTTATTAACTTATTGGACTCCTTGAGAGAGTTCTTAAATTGTTGAGAGGTAAGAGATTAAAAGAGTAACAAAAATAAGAAAGACTTTAAAAAAATAGAAACTTTGAAAAGTCAACAAAGAAGGAATTTTAAAATTTTTGGAAAGTTGAGACTGAGAGTCCCAAAAGGGGAGAGCGCTCTCTCTCTCCAGCCCATCTAGAAGTGGCTGGAGAGGGGGGCCGTCACCCCCCTTGTGGCCTATATATAGATCAAAAAAAAATAAGAGAGAGAAAGAGAAGGAAAAAGGGAGAAAGAAAGAGAGAGAGAGAGAGAGAAAGAGGAGGAAAAGAGGAGGAAGAGGAAGAAGAGATCCATTCATCTCCAATCGTCCGGTGTTTTCAACCATCCGTTCTTAGTTTTCTCTTTCTCTTGTTTCAAATTTGAAAAAGAACATGGATTTGTATTCCATGCAAGATTTTAGTGAAAACCCATGAGAAAAGAATAAATTTGAATATTTACTCTAACATTCATGGTTGAAATTAATGTATTCTCCTCTTTTCGAAATTTATTTTGGAATACAAAAAAATATGTATAAGTGTGTATATATATATATATTGATGAGACGTCGATCTAGTGTGTTATTGCTTTAAAACAATTTTTGTGCAAGTCTATTTCCATGTTAAAACAGAAATCGTGATTTTGGGATTTATATTAAAAATAGCGTATTAAGATTTGCATGTTCAGTTTACTCTTTTAGATCCATGAGAAAACTTTATTACAAAATCAGTACAAGTATGTTTATTGATGGGGGATGACTGAGAATAGGCATTCATATGCATATTTGAGCATAAAGCCTGAATTTATATAATGATTGGCCACATAAAATCGTTATGTATGCATATTCAAAATAGACCAGGTTTACTTCCTGCAGGTTGAGAGTTTTTGCTCATTGCTTTGAGTCGTTACTGGGGTGACTGGCAGCTCAGTCGAGTCACACTCGACTGGCCTGTCATGCCCTGGCAGACCTGCACAGGTTCAGCCTGTGCAGAGTGATTGTAGGGTTTTGAAAAAAACTCAACTGATTGCCAGTCGACTGGGTATTTATTTACATACCTTGGGCCGGCTGGCAGCCCAGCCGATGTAACGACCCAACTCATACCCCTTGAAAATGCAGAATTTTTTTTTTTAAAACAAATGTGAAACCATACCAAATCAAACCATTATTCATTTATTTAAAAGAAAAAATGTTTAAGCAATAATTGCAAGAGACATATCAGAGTTATTTAAATGACATAAAAGTAAATAATGAAAAACTGAGCCACACTATCCCTTTGTGAACCGTCCAGTAAGAATGTGACACTCGTAACTCTCCCAGAAACTAGTCGCTTCACTGATTACCTGTGACTGCAAAAAAACCATAGAAGTAGGGTGTCAGAACCGAAATCCTGAGTACAGGTACTTCTAATGAAACAAGTGAGCATAACGAATACAAATAAGATTTCATGCAATCATTTAGAGAAAAGCAATTATGACAACTTCATAATTTCAATTAAGCATTCATGCAACAGAGACTAATTTCTAAGCATGAAGAATCATTAAGCAATAGCATGGATCACAATTTAAATAAGCAAGACATTTAGCATGCATTAGAAATTAAACCTCATGCATTCACCATCATGTAACGATTAAAGGAACAAGTAAAATATGCATGTTATAATGCTTAGCAGGAATATGCATGATTTATGTGCAATACATGAACATTTCATTATCTTTCATTAAAGTTTCATTTTCCATATGCATGCCCTATTAAATGCATACAATTTAAGTTCCTCTTTTTAATTATCGTTGTCCGCGGATACACCAAACGGGTAAAATCTCTGAGGTCAAGTTAGATTCCCAGGGTAGCTTAACACACAATTTGTATTTTACTACTGGGTTTCAAACTTAGCCGTCGACCAATATCAGGAAACAGCACCATCCATCGAAATATTAGAAAACAGCATCTAATGTCGGGAACACCTGGAACATCAGCATCTACAAGTGTCATTTTTCTTGGTATACCAAAACAACAACAGTTGTGTCAAACGCACCACCCTCAGGCAAAGTGGAGGAATCTTCCTAAAACTGTGGACAGGAGAAGAACCTCAATATTGGGTTTAGAGGCAACAACAACGCACACAGAGTTTTTGTACCCTCACGGTTTTCCCCAAACCGCAACATCCAAGATTCCCACACTAAAGAAAGGACATCCATAAAACATAAATTATATTGTTCTTTACTTTCTTTTATCTTGTTATTTCATCTCTTTTATATTTAGAATCAACATGCAGAATTAATAACATAATCTTGCAAATCAGCATGTCAAGCTCTTCACGGGACCACCGCCTGTAGCAAGATAGAACAATGAAATAAAATAGCAATATCACATTTGATTTTTTTTGCAATGCATCAAAATAACTAAAACAGAGAGCAACTTATTCTCGAGGCTCACCCAGCCCCTGATGATCCAATTGACCATTAATGCATTCATAAGCAAAAATCATCATTCACATGCCAATATGCATTCACTCGTGAATCATCTCAATTGGGACAAGTAAACAACTCATGCATTTATGTACATGCGAAACACACATCAATGCGTGTATGCACATGCATTTGAAACAAACTTCATATAGTATGATGCTTAAGCACGTCACATCAAGTCAAAGCATATAAAAAATTTTAAATCTTGACATTCTCGAGAGCCAAAATACATGCATACCACACATTCTGGAAATTTATACGAACATTCAGAAATGTAAACATGTATCATGTGTATGCCACAAAAATATTCATAAGCATGTCTTTGTTCAATTCGGATGCATATTCAAGTCAAATGCATAATTTTATTCATGAACCAGTTCCAATTAAAATATGTGAACACGCACGCCATGAAGTACGTGTCAAAATACATCAATTCCATGTATGCACATGCATATGCAATTAACCTTGCACTAATGTTTTAATCAAGCATAACATGTCAATTCTAAGCACAAGAGAAATATCGTTCTTTCCTTGATTTACCTCTAGCAAAACATGCATACGAGTATATAAGCATGCCAGTGCAATAACAATAAACTTTCATGATCCATGTTTTCAATACATGCACATGTCCATACATTCACATGTGTAGAAAGAAAAACTAAATCTTTAATACATGTAAACCAAGAAATAACATGAACACTTTTCATATGAGAATCTGTATATAGTCATATGCAATTTGCTGAATCAATGAACTTGAAAACAATTTTGCAAACCTAATCACCACCTAAGCATTGATCTGAACTATGCTAAAAAAAATCAGTTTTATAAGCATCGATCAAGCCATTCAAACTATATCCAGCATGAACTCAATTCAAGAATAGAAAACGTAGATTAAGGTATATATATATATATACAAGCATAAATCTTGATCATAAGAACAGATATAAATCTCAATCATAACCCAATATAAGTCTGTTTTTGTATACAAACCTCATACAGAATTTTTTTGTGTAAAGGACCGAAAACACCCATATAAAAGAGGATCTATGGATCCTCATCCATGTAATCTAGGGTGAACACATAGAATCACTCTTTAACCATGGATTTGCACTAAATATTACATGGAAATTGAATCGGTATTTGATTTCTCACATGATTCAAAAGAAAGAACCCGTACCTTTCTGTGGATCGAAAAAAAGGACAAGGTTGATGGTGGAAAATCATTGAATGTTACAAGTTAAAACAACCCCTTCTCTTTCACCAATATCCTGTGCCTCAGAACTGGCCTTTCTAGGAACAAAGTACCTTCCAAAAGCAATACTTCTTGTTTCCTCCTCAGAAGCCGCTTCATTTGAGACACCTTTGCAAGACAAACTTTGGTCAGGTGGTTCAACTCATGGTTGCCAGTTGAGGAAGCGGGAGCGGGAAGCGATACGGGAAGCGGGAGCGGGAAGCGAGGCACTTTCAAAATTTTAGGAAGCGGGGAAGCGGGGGACCACTTAGGAGCGATTCGGGAAGTGTCTCGGAAGCGACCTAGGAAGCGTCTCGGAAGCGACATAGGAAGCGTCTCGGAAGCGAGGGGGAAGCGAAAAAAATAAAAATAAAAAATAAAAAATACAAAAAAATTGAAAAAAACAGGGGAAGCGTGGGGGAAGCGCGCTTCCCATTAAAGGGAAGCGCGTCCCCCATTAAAGGGAAACGTGTCCCCCATTAAAGGGAAGCACGCTTCCCAAAAAAGGGGGACGCACTTCCCAAAAAAGGGGGACGCTTCCCCCCACGCTTCGGAAGCGCGACGTTCCGCGCTTCCGAAGCGCGCTTCCCCTTTTAGCTAGGCGCTTCCGGTAACTCTGGTTCAACTCCTCTAAGTAAAACAGCATTTTCAGGAATTCTCCATATGCCTTTTTTTCTCAGTGAGTACAACCCATGCACCTCCCTGACAAAATTCCACAGAAGGAAGAACTGAAGCATCAATAACCTTCCCTGCATCCCATGGTAAATCAAATTGATAGAGGAGTAGTTTCCCTCCAATAATGAGCAACTGTTGCAGTTCCATCCATGGACAATATCATCGCAGATCCAGGAGGCTTTCCACCAACACACAATCGCATAGCAAACAAAACTTCCTCTATCCGTGCTTTAGGAAGGAATACCTGAATAGGAGTTTTTTTTGTTTGTTTGTTTTTTTTCTCCAATACCTTCTCATTGCTTAGCACACCTCTTTCCCTAGAGATAACCAGGCCAGGCCTATACAGCATTGTCAGTTTACTGGACATAACTGGAACTGCTTACTCTATCTTTACAAAAGGTAGCAACCAAAATTGTCGGTTCTGTACCAACATCATCCACCTGCATATCCAAAAGCCAAACTTGTTTTTCACCAGACGGATCTTTCTTAATACCAGTTTCATTATCCATGCCAACTATTTTGTGAGCCCATAGTCTAGAAATATTTATCTCTCCTGCAAGGTTAATATTCCAATACTGGATCTCTTGATCGAGTAAATGAGCATCATTATCAACATCTCCACAGGATCCAGTGCTGAAGACCTAAAAGACCTTTTCACAAGATACTCCAGCAGAATTGCACCTGAATAGCCATATCTCACCGTTTGAACGGCATGCAAGGGCGAGGCATTCATGTGTTACACAGTCAGGAACAGTGATGCCCTTATGAAGCAAATTAGCTTGTGCACTACAAAGTGCTTGTGGAAACTCCCCTACATGTATAGGCTGAATTTGCTCATCTCCTGCTCTATTTTGTGTTTTCTTTGTTACTGGAAATCTGGCGAGAGCAGATAATCTCTAAGGCTTGGGCATCGACATCCCAAAATCTGGCCGATTAGGGACGAGGGTGTCAGAGACCGGCCGGCGAGGGTCCAGCAACGGCGTGACAGGGGAGCCGGAAGCGCCATGGGCGAAGCTACGATCTCTATGAGCGCCCAAGTTAGGCCTCTTCGAGGCAAGGGAGAACATGATCACCGGGTGGGCGAGGGTTTCGAAGTCCCCAGTCTACTGCTTCAACTAGGGAATTTCACCAGAGGCCTGGCTTAGGGTTTATTAGGGTTGTTTCTATCAGATTGCGTATGAAGGGTTCAGCTTATGCACAGGAAAGTAGAGAGAGAGAGAGATGCACAATCGGCTGGGGCGGCACACACATTAGGGCTCGACCTCCAAACCCTAGGATATATAAAATAAACAGGTATACAATGATCCTTGTAATATCAGAGATATTACAAGGATGCCATTAATGAAGCCAATTTGACATGTGTTTCATTTAACATGCCATGCGTATGGATCTGGATCCAGATCCATACGCAGTGTATATTTTAACACCCTACCTCAAGTTGTACGTGATTTTAGAGCATGTACAACTTGCTCTTCAATAGCCAAAATTGACGTCATGTTAACCCCGTGGTAAACAGGTCTACCACTTGGTCTTCTGTTCGAACATGACGTAGTTCTATCTCCTTCATCTCGACTTTTTGCCGTATAAAATGTTGATCAATCTCAATGTGCTTCGTTCTGCTATGCTGAATAGGATTACATGCAATGTTGATTGCGCTTTGATTGTCACATAGAAGAAATGATCGAATAATTGTCTCCCCAAGATCACTCAATAAGTGTCTAAGCCATGTGACTTCTGTCGTCCCTGCAGCCATCGATCTGTATTCAGCCTCTGTACTCGATCGTGCCACTGCCTTTTGTTTTTTGCTGCTCCAGGACACTAAATTTTGTCCAATATATACACAATATCCAGAGACAGATCGTCGCTCATTTGGATCCCCTGCCCAATCTGCGTCTGTATAAGTGATGAGTTCATGTCCTCTATGCAGATTATCGTTCTTGCGATAAACAAGTCTGTCGCCTATAGTTCCTTTTAAATAGCGTAGAATGTGCTTCACAGCTTCCATATGACCCTCCGTTGGAGCATGCATAAACTGGGATACCTGATTCACAGCATAAACTATAGCAAGTCTGGTAAAGGTCAAGTACTGTAACATCCCCACGAGACTTCAATACGTTGTAGGATTGACACAAGGATGACCATCTTCAGAGCTCAGCCTTTGATGTAATACACTAGGAGTACTGACTGGTTTGCAATTCGTCATTCCGGCTCTTTCCAGAAGGTCAAGAGTGTATTTTTGTTGCATGAGTGTCAATGTGTCTTGTTGTCTGTCAACTTCCACACCAAGAAAGTACCTCAAATCCCCTAAATTTTTCATCTTGAAAATTTTCATTAAAAACTGCTTCACGTCTTGCACATGATTATCTGAACTCCCAGTGATCATAATGTTATCAACATATATAAGAAGAAGTATAACAATGTCTGCCTTTTGGTAAATAAAGAGTGAGTGATCCAGAGAGCATCTTCTAAAACCATAACTCTGAATTTGCATAGAGAAACTTTCAAACCAGGAACGGGATGCCTGTTTCAACCCATACAGAGATTTCCTTAGTTTGCACACCTAGGCAGTAGGATCCTTCTCGACATAACCAGGAGGTTGTTCCATATACACTTCTTCCTTTAAAGTTCCATGCAAAAATGCATTTTTAACATCCATCTGGCTAAGGCTCCAACCTCGATCGACTGCTAGGGATATGATGACACGAATAGTACCCATTTTGACTACGGGACTAAAAGTTTCATCGTAGTCTTCACCATATTGTTGTGTGAATCCTCGAGCAACAAGTCGTGCCTTATATCTGTCAATACTTCCTTCAGGCTTATACTTTGTTTTATAAACCCATTTTGAGCCAACTACATTCTTTCCTTCTGGCCGAGGGACTATTTCACAAGTCTGACAGTCATGAAGAGCTTCCATTTCTTCATTCATAGCTTCAGTCCAATGACGGGATTGAAGAGCTTGATTAAAACAAGTGGGTTCATCCTGTTTTGTGAGCTGAGACATAAACAACTGGAAATCAAGGGAGAAGGTCTCATAACTCACCCATCGTTGAATAGGATGCTTAATGTGTGACGGCCTTTGAGCTGGATCAGTGGCGATGCTGCCCACATTCCTCGGCTCTGTATTTTTGTCTCGTCTAGTGTATATTTGTCCAGAGAAGCGTTCTACTGGGGGTGGCTCAACTGGAGATAATTCAACATGCATCTGTGGGTCATGTAACTTCCTACTCAAGCCGAAGGAAGGACAATTTGTCTGACATGTTTCTCCTGTATTAGCAAAAAGATTTACACTCATCCATGGATCATATACTTCTAATTCTCGAGATGACAACGCTGCAGAGTCATTGACCTCAAAATTTCGTTCGTCAAAGACAACATTTCTGGATGTCCTAATACATTTTGTAGTAGGGTCATAGCATCGATAACCTTTGTATTCATCTGCATACCCAACAAATCTGCACTTGACAGCCTTGTCCTGAAACTTATTTCGCAGAGATGAATCAATATGTACATAACATACACAACCAAAAACACGCAACTCATCGTAAGTGGGATGTTTTCCAAATAAAGTATAATAGGGAGATTTTCGATCCAAAAGTGTCATAGGAAGACGATTTATGATATGAACAGATGTGTGAAAAACTTTTGTCCAGAGACTAACGGACACATTGCTATCATGTAACATGCTCATCGCGCTCTCGACAATATGCCTGTGTTTCCTCTCCGCAACCCCATTTTGTTGAGGAGTATGAGGGCAAGAAAACTGTCGACTTATTCCTTTATCCCGAAGAAAGGCAATAAACTCGTTCGATGAATACTCTCCTCCACCATCACATTGTAAATGCACAATATCACAAGCAAACTTTGTTTTGACCATCGAATGGAATTCCCGAAATATTTGGAAAACTTCATGCTTGTGTTTTAAGAAATATATCCAAGTATAACGGGAATAAGAATCAATAAAGATAACATAGTAACGACTGCCAGAAAGAGAAGGAATAGGTGCGGGTCCCCAAACATCGGGACAAATAATCTCAAATGGCTTTGAGGCTCTTTTATTTAAAATATGAAAAGGGAGAACATGGCTTTTGCACAGTTCGCATGAAGAACATTTATTATTATTATCAAAAAATGGACATAAACTAGACTCTGGAAGGAGACCATCAGATACAAGATTTTCAACGAAACCCCGACTACAATGTCCCAAACGACTATGCAAATATCTGGCTTATTACAATGAGATGAATTAAAAACTTCCAATGAAGGGGAAAACAAAGACTCTGAAGACGAAGACACTGAAGATTGCTTGGACGACTTCAACTGGAGGACTGGGATTGAAGGCGAAGGCGAAGACACTGAAGGAATCTCCTTGAAGACGTACATGTTTCCTTGTCGCTCCCCCTTAGCGAACGTCTCCTTCGTTCGTAGATCTTTAACATAAACAGAAGAGGGAGTAAATTCGACGGAAGAATTCATATCGTCAACAAGTTTAGCTACAGAAACAATGTTCTTTTTAATATTAGGAGCAAGAAGGACATTGGACAAGTGAAGTGAGGACTTTGACATAGGGATATGTGCATTGCCAGTATGACTAATGGAGTGATAAGTTTCATCTCCTGTAACTATACTACCTTTTTCAAAATAAGGCAATAAGTGAGATAACTTACCTGCATTACCCGTAACATGTGTGGCGGCACCTGAATCAACATACCATTCGCCTTGTTCATTTTGATTGATCGTCATCTGTGACAATGCTGACAACAAAAGTTGTTGCATCTGTGGAAGAGGATGGCACTTTTGTGTCCACAGTAGTAGCTGATTTATTCTCAATTTTGTTTATTTTACCTCTATTCTGTAGATTGAACCAACAATCAGCTTTTACATGTCCTCTTTTGTTACATAAGAAACAAGTGGGCACTCTTCTCTGATTCCCTGTATTAAAACCCCCTAAAATATTAGGTGTAGGCAAGATACCACGTCCTCCCTGCCCAAAACGTCCGCGACCTCTGCCTCCTTGATGCCCTTCATTCCCTCGTCCAAAACCTACAAAAGTGTCCATGGCCAAAACTGAACGAGGACGAGCTGATTCATTTCCTTCTGCCCGTTGTTTCATAATCATCTCATGCTGGAGAAGTTTCGCTTGAAGGTCGTCAAAAGTGGGCAAGTGAGGAAGGCATGATAAAGTTATGGTAAACATGTCAAAATCTGGACCCAATCCATTGAGAAGTTGTTGAACTTTATCTTTATCTGCAATAGCACTTCCAATAACCGCCAATTGATCAGTAATACTCTTCAAGCGGCCTATGTATTCCATGACTGTCATGGAGCCTTTCTTCAAACTTTGAAATTCATTTTTTAAATACATGACTCGGGCTTCTGATATCTGAGAGTATGTCTGAGACAGCTTACTCCACAGATCCGCCGCAGTGCAATCATATGAAAGAGTAACCAACACTTCTTGAGAGAGTGTTGACGTAATATAAGCAACCAAAGACTGATCTCGCTTCCTCCAAGCTGTATACTCTGGATTCTTAATAGAAATGGTAATTGTGTCACCCTTCTCATCCTTGATTTCCTGCAAAATAAGTTGTGGTGGTATAGGAACTAAACCATCCAGATGTTCATCGAGATCCTGACTCCTTATAAAAGGGAGGATTTGCCTCTTCTAAGTCAAAAAATTAGAATGAGTAAGTTTTTCTGCAACGAGCTGACTCAAGAAATTTGCAGAGGGACCGGATGACGATGAGTAATCCATATCAATGGGACAATGAACAAGCAAACAAAACGAATGGATAGAAACAAAGAGGTTTGAGATCACTTAATTAATCAGGAGAACTTCAACAAGACATGTACCTGTGCTACGAATATCTGGAAATAACCTTTTTTTTTTGCAGATTCAGAATCGAGATTGTAAACTGTTACAATCTGACTATAAGCGTTGCACAGGGGACACAAAAAAAAAAAATAGAACCAAAGAATGAATAAACACTGACAGACGTTAAGAGTGGAAATCGAAGACTGATGACTGACAGTCGTCGATGGCTGCAGTCGTTGAACAAGAATAATAAAAAAAAATGCAGACGAACCTGTTTATGAGTAGCAAACGATGGGATATCACGTTAAGAATCGAGAATAAGAGACGAGTTACAGAGAAAGATTGGATTACTCAAAGAGGAGAATAAGAGACGAGTTAAGAGACGAACCTGTTACCGGAGAGGAGAATAGAAAAGGAAAGAAGAGGAGCCAAATAAACCTGTTTCTTCAGATCTCGCTGAACACGGCTGTTTCTTCAGATCTCGCTGAACACGGCCTCTAATAGGATTCTGGAACCCTTGAGCTATGATACCATATCAGATTTCGTATGAAGGGTTCAGCTTATGCACAGGAAAGTAGAGAGAGAGAGAGAGATGCACAATCGGCTGGGGCGGCACACACATTAGGGCTCGACCTCCAAACCCTAGGATATATAAAATAAACAGGTATACAATGATCCTTGTAATATTAGAGATATTACAAGGATGCCATTAATGAAGCCAATTTGACATGTGTTTCGTTTAACAGTTTCACCCTCATGGAGAGACAGAGAGAGAGATGGAGACGTACATATGAGGTTGTCGGCACAGCGGCGTTGAACGCAATGAGAACGAGGAGGCGACGACGGGCTCCCCTGAGCGGCGTCAGCGATGCAGCAAAGAGGGGGACAAGAGAGCACCATCGAGAGGGAGATGAGACTCAAGAGGGAGGGAAGGAGGAGGCTATGTGAGTCCTCCCTCCCCTCTGCGGTGCTCTTAAAGGGCTCGGGGGGTTGCGATTCGAGAAACCCTCGAAGGGTTTCCCTTTTTAGTCGAAGGGGAAAGGGGAAAGCGGCGGGGGGTGGAGGAACAGGGTTTTAAAAACCCTCGCCCCCCCTTGCGTCGGGTGTTATAACCCTAAAGGGGTTATCGGGTCCGGGTCGGATTCGGATATGACCCGAATCCGACTTTTTTTTTTAAACGTGGCAGTTCGGCTGGCCTTTCAGGCCTTGGCCTATCGTGTTAGCCCAGCCATTTGTTGGTTGGGCATGATATTTAAAAATAAAAGTAAACTGAAGAAAAAAATTATTTTTTTTTATAACATGTGTGTTGCAGCTGGGCAGGCTTTGCCCCTGTCAAGCTCAACCCAGCCACTCGGCTGGACTGGTGCAGGCCTGGCAGACCTCTGCCAGGCCTAGTCTGCATATTTAAAAAAAAAAAGTTTTATTTTCAAAGCCCCAGCCGACTGTCAATCGGTTGGGTAAGGTCTTGGCTTTAGCCCCAGCCGATTGTCAGTCGACGGGGCATGCGTTTTGGTTATGGATGTCAAAATATATATATAACACATGTATATTTTGGGCAGATTTTGGGAAAAAAATATATATGCACAGAAGAAGTTTTAATGCATGAAAAACGTCCAGATTTCCCGTGTGATTTTGTTCATGCATGGATCCCTTTACATGCTCAGTTTATGCTTAAATGAGGTTGAGATTTGTACATGTTAATGTTTAGTTTTTGCTCATTGTTGTGCTTGTTTGAATTTGGAATAGAGTTCGATTTAGTGTAGTAAATTTTCATATTTGTTGATTATAAAAGATTTGGTTATATGCATGCAAATGAATGAGGTTTTCACATGCTTATACTTGACATATCATGCTCGATTCAAATGTAATTGCAAATTTACCTTCATGTGCATGTGCAAATCTGAAAATTTGTGTATTTTCGGCATGCGCATATTGGCATGAGTCTTCACATGTTTACTTGAGACTATCCGTGAATGAAAGCATGTAAATGACATGATTTTGTGAACACATGCATAGGAATGTTTTTTGTTCGTGCACATCTTTAATTGGCATATATGAATGTGTATTGAAAAGCATATGAATTAAATGCATAAGTGGCATGTTATTTATGATTTTTAATATGGATGCATCGATGATCAAAAGTGAATCATCGTGGGTCGTGTGAGCTTTGAGCATGTGTTGCTCCTTGTTTTAGTTGTTTATGCAGGGCAAAAATCAAACTTAATATTATTGTTCTAATTGCACTGTTTCATGTTGCCACGGGTTGTGGTCCCGTGATGAGCTTCGCATGTTGATTTGTGAACCTGTGTTATTAATTTTGCATGTTGAATTACAAATTAAAGAAGTTGGATTAATAACAAGATAAAAGAAGAAAACAGTGTAATCTACGCTTTTTCGATGTCGCTTATTTAGTATGGGAATCCTGCACATCGCGGTTTTTGGGAACTGTGAGGATACTAAAACTCTGTGTGCATTGTTGTGCCCCTGAATCCGATATTGAGATTCACCTCCCTGTCATGGTTTTAGGGAGATTCATCCATTTTGCCTAAGGGTGGTGTGTAGACACAGCTATTGTTTTGGTATACCAAGAAAGTGACGTTATAGTTGTTGATTTCCATAGTGTCTCGGCATTAGATATTGATTTCTAATGTTCTGATGGATGGTGTTGATTCCTGATATCGGTCGAGGGCTAAGTGTAGAACTCATTAATAAAATACAAATTGTGTCTTAAGACTAGGAACCTAACTTGACCTTGAGAATTTTACATGTATTTTAGTATCCGCGAGCAATAGTAATAAAAAGATGAACTAAAGTTTATGTGCATTTAATAGAGACATGCATATAAAAGAAAACTCTGATAAAAGATAATAATTTATTCATGCATGTGCATTAAATCATGCATATTCCTGTTATGCATTAGATCATGCATATTTACTTGTTTCCTTACTTATGATGTATGGGTGATTGCATCATATTGCTTCCTATTGCATGATGAATGTTGTTATTGTTTACTTGATGTTCCCTATTGATAATAGTTGTTTTCCGTTGCTTAGTAATTGTTCTCTATTGCTTGAATAATTATTTTGGGATTAGGAATATGTCATAGTTGCATCCCTCTAAAATGTTGCATGAATCTTATTTATATTATTTTTACTTATTTGCTTCATTAGAAGGACCTGTACAAATGATCTTTGATTCTAACACCCCTACTTTTGTATTTTTTCAGTCTTTGAGGCCCAGTGAGGGGACATGCTTTTGCGATGAGCTACGAAGGTTGCATGACTACTTGACAGACTCTTTCTGAGAGAGTGTGGTTTCATATTTTGCTTTATTTATATTTACTTGCATAGGTCTTCTAAACTATATGCTTTTAATTAATAAAATTAGTTTGGTTTGGATTATGGTAGTATAAGATCCCTTGAGGTTGTGGTTGTAGTTGTGTTATAACTTGAAAGGCTCGGGTCTCTGAAAATATTTTTGCAATTGTTTAAAAAAAATTGTCACTTTTTAACGGGTACGAGTTGGGGTCGTTATAGGGATGCCCAAGTCTTTTATACCAAACATTTATATCTTTATGTTAGGCAATATTACAAAAATAGTTCTTTGGTATTTGAAGAAAATCTACGTAGTAAATATCTCCCTTCCTAGAGTCTTCCACAATCAACTTCCTGGACCGGCGATCCTGTATCCAACATTTATTAAATGAGAATTTTATATCATATACCCATGGTCCGAGAGTTGAGAGACCAAAAGCAAATTTAAATTTAATTTTGGTATAAATCTAATTTTGGGAATAAAAAATCCTTGATTTTAAAAGTTTCTAATCCCTTTGATTTCAAAATAAGCGCCATCCACAGTTGAAACAAAAGATGGAAAAACATTTTTTTAATGTTCGGAAAGAGAAAATATTTGGAGTCATGTGAAAAGATGCACCCGAATCTAAAAGCCAAAAATGTTGACATGGCGACTCCAAAAATTGATCTTTTCATAAGAGGTTGAAGAGCTTCTATAATTTGACTTAGAGATAGAGCTTCATTGGTGGAAGTAGATGAACCATCTTCCCTATGTCGTTGAAATATAGTAGACATAGTCACCATCTTCTTCCATTTTGGACACACCGGTTTGATGTGTTCCGGTTCTTTATAAAAATGACATATAATTTTACTATAATCTCTTCCTTGATACGTTCCATTTTGGCCACCATTTTCTCTCGCTCCTTGGTTTTGATTTTGATTTTTAAAATGAGGGGGTTTGTATGTTTTCAAGTTATTCCCTGGTCTAGAAACGGCATATGCTCCTTCATTTTCTTCTTTTTTTGAAGGCATCAAAAGAACACTCGGATTGGTCTTGCTCATTCCCATACGAGTTTCTTCTCCACTTAACTTATTAAGAACATCTTCAAGTGGTGGAGAAGTGAAAGGAGATAGAAGAGAAGATCTTATTTGTTCGAACTCAAGTCTAAGCCCGTTCAAAAAATTAAAAAACCGATTTTCTTCCAATTGCTTGTGTCGAAGTTCAATGGCTTCTCCACTCCATTTTGGTTCAAGTACAGCAAGCGCATCCCAAATAGAGGATAATTCGACGAAATATTCTCTAATAGTCAATTCGCCTTGTTGAAGGGTCAAAGTCCTTTTTTGAAAATAATATTTGCGGGACAAATCCCTTGAGGTATACATCCTCTCAAGATATTCTCATATTTGAGACGCCTTCTTAAATTTCAAAATATTTGCGGGTCTCAACCGAAGAAAAAATCCATGAAAGGATTTTGTAATCCTTCATTTTTCACTCTTCATGCTTCTTATTATATTCTTCAAAAGCCTTCTCTCTTTCTTTCCCATCAAGAACCTTAATTTCATCTTTTTCAATAGTGGTGATTTTTTGTTCGGGTTCGAAAATAGTGCCTTTGACATAGCCCCAAAAGGTCTTTTCCCTTGATATGACCTTTCATATTGTCGGCCAAAACATGATAGTTGGACCTATTGAGTTTAAATCCGAGGAAAAAATGAGAATCCTTTTCCCCGATGAAAATGCCTTTATGAGAGAGAAAGAGTCTTCAAAAATTGAAATCTTACCATAATGGGTCGTCTTTGAACTTGATGCATTGCACTTGAAATGATTTGCAAGAGTTTTTTGTGCCAAAAGAATGAGAAATAGGCACGTTCTTCGAGGTGACCAGCGTGATGATGCAATACTCGAGCTCTTCTTTTAGAGACCAAGCTCTGATACCATGTGAAAAAGTCTACAAAAAGATTATGCACAAAGGCACTATATTCTTGATATGAGACATATGCACAAAGACATGCAAATAAAAAGAATCTTTTATTGAACACTAGTGAGAGCATTAAAAAAGCTTAAGATTACAAGAGGGGGAAATCCCCTATTTATAAGGCAGGTATGGCCCTTGGAGGGGCTCCCACATGTGAACGTTGGAGCCCCTCCAACGGTCATATTAATGATCGTTGGAGGGCCCAATGTTCACATGGGGTGGGCCCCTCCATGGCTAAAAACCAAAATAAAAGAAATAAAAAAGAAAAAAGAAAAAGAAATACAAAAAGGAAAATGCGTGAAAAGGAAAAAAGATAGTTTTACCCCTAGAGGGTATTACAAGAATATATATATATGAAATATAGTTTAATCATCTTTCCCTCAACCCTGTGTAGCCTAAGAGGTACGTACGGTCTTTTATTTTGATATCCAAAAATGACTCGGATATCCCCGGCATAGAGCACGGGACGTTGAGATTTTCTAAACAATGTTGGGGTTTCTTTCTAAGAAACTGATACCCCTTTCATCATAGTCGTACTATCATACATGCGTGGCATGTTAGTACTACGATGATTAGATGAGAGGTTTATGGTAACCTCGTAGCATGTAAATGTACAATGATAAAAAGGAAATCACATACATCATGATGATAGCCTTCACAGACAAGATGTTGGAGCTAGTTTGAAAACCAGAGCATGTAGAATGGGTCGTCAATTAAAATAGAACCTGATATACCCATTCGTCTGTTTGGTTCCGTCAAAAGAGATGATGAGATGGTAAAAAAAAACTGATGGACAGGTTGTTAACAACTACGCTACTCGAGTAGCAATTGTCTCGGTGTCCCCGATCAATGGAGTTAGAGGACGGGGCTATCGAATATTATCCTAGATGATAGACCCCATGGCTTTCTGCAGAAGTTGGATGCATCCCTTTTCACGAATGCCTCTGAGGAATTTTCTCTTGGTCACTGGCCGTCCCCTTTGGAACGGACTCACCTAGTTGTTCGGGATATCAAAATACAAAGAATAACAAACCCCCGAGCAGTCTCAGTTCTTTCTATGTTTCTCTTGTGTGTACCCTCAGGACAGTTAATATTGAAACAAAGTTATCATTTTCATTTTACTTATGTCAAATTGCATATCACGATTGGAACAACGCATGTGTTAGTTTTGTTCTAAATTGTTATATCTATGCACCTACCAAATTTTCATCAATTTAACATATTTCATGGGTACAGGTGATGATTAGGTTGGAACGGCAGGCGATAGCGCGATGATAAGATGACATCAAGATCCCACTATTTTTCCAACATGTCCCTTTTGTAAATTTTGTATAAGGGTTTCCTTAGGAAATTTTGCTTTTGTATGAACTCTAAATTATCAAAAACCTCATTTTTTAATCTATATGGTTTCAATGTTTGTACGAAGATGCAAATCCGTTGCGTAAAAAGAAGGTTCACCGTAATGCGCCAAAGGTTCGTCTACTTATTATTTCAAATATCATTTTTCGCTGAACTGCTATTTTAAAACTCCAAAAAAGAAGGATTACAAGGCTTTTCAAATTTTTCCTAAAAGTTACAAGTCCAGGATTTTGGGGCGTTACACTCTCGACCACTCAGTTCGGTCCAAACCTAGCTAGGTCTTGTCCTCGCTTGAGCCTAGTCCATGCTCCAGCCACTCACCTCACAGTTTTGAGATCTCACGACCTGCATACCGAACTCACCTCCCATGTATAGTCGATCCCCTCCCTCTTGTGATTGACCTCTCCAATTTTGGCGACTTTATTCGGTCGGATTGCGACCATCGCCACCTCGACCCGGTTTAATTCCGCCAACAGAGTCTGCTTCACCTTCGCGCATCAAAGATTATTTTGGAGGCAAATTCCCCTGAGATTTTTGGGAATTTTCCGTTTCTTATCACGGTGCCCTACAAAGTAAGTTCTACCGCCAAATGCGTGTGATTTCAAAATATTTAAATATATATTCGAGACATATATGTTCCGTTATATTTGAATCATTATAATATATATATAATATATATACAGGGTACTTCAAATAAAATAACTTTTATATATATATATATATATATATATACACACATCGGATTTTGAATAAAGTATTTTTTGGGCTCGTATCATATTTTGAATAAAACAAGTATTTCAAATAAAATAATAAGTTTTGGTATGTATCATACTTGGAATAAAATAATAGTTTTGGTACGTACCATACTTTGAAAAAAAGGATTAGATTTCAAATAAAATAAATAGTCGTTCCATAAATCCCTTTCGAATATATATATATATATATATATATATATATATATATGTATCAAGCCTCAAATAAAATAATCATTATCTGAACAAAATAATATATGCATATGCATTATGTTTTAAATTAAATAGTAGCTTTTGTACACATCACACTCCGAATAAAATATTACTTTTCTTACATTTTTGCATATTCGCCTTTCTAAAATAAAAATATTTGAAGCATGCATAGAACAACATGCATCTCTGCTTAGCTCAAGAATAGAGCTTTGGGTTCAGAAAACTTTACTAACAATAAAATAGTTTGCACCGAAACTAGTTACGGATCAAAAGACGTCAAGGTTCTGAGAGACCTTTCTGGTGTCACAAATACACTGTAGCGTGTAGGGCATACTTCCATTCTGAATTTAGCTCGTGTGCAAGCTCGAAATAACTGAACTCTCAAAGTGTGAAACAAAACACTATCTGATAAATAAACATGCTTACACACAAAAACTGAAGATATTGATCTGCCATATTGGCGAAGTGCTCGTATATACAGAGCAAGTACTGATGGGTCGGGTACACATACAGGACTCTGGTTATTACCCTAAAAACGGGTACTTGGGTTATTAAACCTCATTATGACCTATACAGTGTAAGGCACTTAAAAAAAAAATCTTGTAATAAAGATAACCCTTCATACCCATTATGTTCTGATCTCTACCTTAGAGAAGGTAGATGGTACAACCTTGAGTGATTCTGTTCTGATTTTTGGGAGCGAGGCGTCCCAGTGGTCTCTACTCACTCGTAGGTCTATGAAGGTCGGGGCTATCCACGTGTCCTAGGTGATAGATCCTCAACTTCTGCAGTAGTCCAAGATGCATTCTACTTTCTGTTCTGCGTTAGCAATGATTCTCCCGGTCACGAACCACCCGTTTTAGGTTCGCTATAGTCAGATACCCGGGTTTAAAATATCTGAGAATAATACACCTTCGGATTGTCTCGGCTGTCTGCGATGGTCTTCCTCCATGTACCAGGGTGGATGGTTAATTATCGAAACAAAAACCCGTTTAAATCACAGTTTGAAATAAAAATGTCAAAATTATGCAAACAATTATGTTTTGTACTCTTTCTTTCTTTTTTAATGAAAATGCTCTATCTGAATCGATTGTGTATGTTTAATATTCTGAATTACCGGAATTGGTATAAACTTACCAGACTGTGAGAAGTCTGACCCCTTAATGGATTTTGTTCAAGTACAGGTCAATGAATGCAGCGGGGCAGGAGCGGCATTGAGGACTAGTACTCTCCGGAAGATACACGGCCCATCTTGGGACTGTTGTTAATAATATTTTATATTCCCAAGTTTTGAACTATTTGAACATTTTGTCAAAAAATGATGTAAATAATATTTTGGTTTTCACTCTGATGATAGCTTTGTCTTATTTCACCCTTGTGGTTCGCTCCAAATTTTCAAATTTGAACTCAGTATTAAATCGTTTTCCGCTGTCAATATTTAAAAAGAAGAATTTTCAAAATTTTTGGTAAAATTTTGGGGCATCACATCAACAGATTTTTAGTGAACCTTATTCTCCTACTTCATTCTACTTCTAGTTTTCTTCTATTCTCTTCTCTCCTCTTCTATCGCTTTCTTTCTTTTTTCATTTTTCTTCCTATTATTTCTTGCTGCAGGTGCTTAGAGGAGTGGGAGTTTGTCACCAGAACATGCTTGAATGCCCAATTTATAATTTCATGAATTTACTTTCTCAAATTCTTGTAACTATAAACAAATGAATGTAAAATATTAACATTAAGCCATTATGATACAAATGAGAGAGAGATGCCTTTGAGGGGAGAGGAAGCCACTATTAGATAGAAGCGTGGCCGATATCCCAATTGAAATTCTTTACAGATTTTAACAATTTTTCTAATTCCAAAAATCAATCCTCCAAATAAGTACTTGTTTGAAGATATGATCTATATTGTTCAAATTTCTACAAAAAACGCAATTCTTTTGGTTGCTACTGTTTGTTTAGGGGCACTTGGTGTAATTCTGTTGCCTCAAGCTCAAGCTGTCATTTGTCTCTTAGATTTTCTGGTGGGTCATGTTTATCATTAGCAATAATCAAGTCAATCTACCGCTTGTAGTGGAATATCTACATGCTATGTGGAAGGCTTCTTTCATTTTGCTTCTCAATATTTATAACGCCTGGTGGTTTGGTTCTGTATATTTCTCATATATACTTTATTATTGTTAGAAAATGGATGAAGTGATAACTTACCTCTCCTAGTCAAAATCTCCATAACTATCTGTGAAGATTAAGAGAGTTACCATCGTACCATGTTGTTGTTAAAGCTTCAGCAAGAACAAAACATAAATAATTCTCTTAGAAAATAATGACTATCAGTAGTGCCACTACTCATTTCTAAGCACATTTTTCAAATTGTCTAACGAACATAAATATTATAGCTTTGATTGTTTAAATCTTTTATTGAAAGTAATTCAAAGTTTTAGATCTTGCAACATAAAGTAAATGGCTATATCTAGAGGGATGGATAGCTAACAGCCAATAAACCTTTTCACTTTTGGAGCATTTTCAGACATGAGGCTGTTTTAAATAGCCTCAAGAGAAAAACGACAAATAGAACTTTATATTTGAACTTCTTCTGGAATGGCACTCTATTTTATCGGATTATAACAATCCTTTCCTTTGATTGACCTAGTAAAGATGCAGTAGGGTAAGTCTGACAAACACAAAAATCAAGACATTTCTGTGAATACAAACCAAAATAAAAAAGGGTTCAAGGAATAACTGTTTGGAGGTACTGTTTTGATTTTTTCAGTCAGTAAAGTCAACAAAAACATAAGCTTTCTAGAAATTGAAAAGTTCTTCATGTTTCTCTCTAACCGTTTCTTTATTCTCTCCACCTGTCATCCAATTGGCTACTCACAGCCACTTTTCTCTTAACGCATTTTTTTACATCATACTAGTAAAAACACAGTATCAAACATATTACCTTATTATTAGATCATACCTTTATAATTTTAAGAATTTACAATAAATTGGCCTTTTAAAGCTTTACATTCAAGCTCGCTCGTACTCCTGTAAAGGTATTCAAGTCTCTTAGTTACCTTCATGTAAAACATACCGTTCCTCCAATGGAGAGCATGTATGATTGTTTACCTCGCTCATCCTCTCCTAGTACTCTTGTGTCTTCACAAGATTCAGTCATACAACTACGATGATTATCCATATTTGTGGTTGCTTACTAGTTTTTATTCAAGCAATCTCCATGATACCTAGTAACCCTATGTAGGCTAACAGAGATTCAAAGAAGGAAAGGAGTGAAAATCGCAGACAAATACACATGAAATGCAAGCCAAAAAAATACACAGCACAAACAATAGCCAACAATGCAGTCTTGGCATCAAGTTTACAACTGCAGATAAAAGACATCACAGATATTCAGCACAGAAAAAGTGAATCAGTATAGCACGTAACCTGAAATTTTTTGACATATTGGATGGACTAGGGGCCTCGTTGGTCTTTCCTGGAAGAAAATTGACCTTGGTTGTGTTTCTCTGGATAGAATATGTTAAATGTGGATCAATTTGATCATTTTCTTGAGCAGCTTCTGCAGCGGCTGCTACTGCAGCACCCAATGCAACTGCAGCGGCAACAGAATCAGCAGCATATGAACCATCTAGACCACTCATGATCCATTCAATAACTTTTTTAACTTCAGCTGCCATCACCAAATGTGCCTAGAACAATCAAAAGTAATGATGTAAGTCTCTTAGCAGACAATTTTAGAGATATATGAAGAGAAATGCTAAAATTGTTCATGGAAACAAAGTTCCAAAAAAACATTCAAAAAATGGAAAGCAATCTCAACAAGAAAGGTTTGTGTCAAATAGTTACGAAATATGAATATGATGCAAGTGCAACAAGAACTTGTTCATTCATGTTTCTTTCTTCATCAACCTTCTTTCTTTCTTAAACCCTTTTCCAGAATCATGTGTATATCAGGTCTGATCTGTTTCAGATCTCAGCCATGCTCTCAAAAAAAAAAACAAATCAAGAATCACACGTCTATCAGGTCTGATCTGTTTCAGATCTGAATCACGTTCCAAAAAAAACAATTCAGAACTGAGTCAACCCTCTTTTTTTCTTCTTTATTTCAAAAAAAAAACTGTCTATCTTTTAAAAAAAGGGGGGGGTAAAACCAGAGTTACCGAAAGCTTTTTAGATAGGTGGGAAGCCCGCTTCTCGGAAACTCGCTTCGGAAGTGCAATATTCCTCGCTTTCGAAACTTGATGGGAATCTCGACCCTCCCATGCGTCTCCTATACTTTTCACACGCTTCATCTATTCTTCTTATTGTTTTCTCACTCACGCTTCTCACTCACTTCCATGTGCTTTCTCTAAATTGGCAATCATCATTTTTAGATTTTATTAAAAATTTAATTCTCACACTAAAAAATCATGAAATTTAAGAATAGTCACTTATATTTTAGTTTTTATTTGTGTTCCATTTTGGTTCCTATTCAATTCTTATATTGTTTTTTTATTCCTTGCTTTTCCGTCCTATACATTTTAAAATGCATCACTTTTCGCTTCTGCTTACCGATCGTTTTTCGCTTCCGCTTCCTAGTCTGGCAACCTTGGGTAAAACATATCTTAAAGGTTCAGATCTGAATCCGCTGGACAGCCCACTCTCTTCAGCCCTTCTTTCCTTCTTTCTTTATTTCTTCTTGATTCTTTCTTTCTTTGTCTCTTGAAAGAATATATATTATGTTCTAGTGATATTTCATTTGAGAAACTAGTTAGTCTTTAGTCATTGTTCTCGACCCAAAAAAAAAAACTGGTGCTGGTTTTCTGTGTTCCCTTTTTCTTCTATCCTTCTCAAATAATCTAATATCTCTCTTGTCATGGCTACCCTAACTTCCAGTTCTCCCATCAACTCTTTCTTCCTTAGTCAACTTGTATCTGACAAGTTAGACTCTTCCAACTTTGTTACTTGGAAGAAGCAGATCATCCCCTTTTTCAGCAACCATGGTTTGATTGGGCATCTCGATGGAACTCTACTTGTTCCTGCGAAGTTCTTAGTATTGTCTGAATCAAAGGATGGCAAGCAGACAGATAATCTTGCACCTAATCCAGATTTCTCTATATGGTCGACCAAGTTGTTGTAGCCTCTATTATAGCTACTCTATCTCGGGAAGTCTTACTCCATTTTCCCACATGCATTAATGCACGAGACCTTTGACAAATTCTGCATCGTTGATTTGAGCAGATCTCTGCACCTAAAATTCATCATCTAAAAGGAGAATTTGGGAGGATTACCAGAGGAGTTTCTAGTCTGATAGATTATCTAAGCAAAGTAAAATCTATCACCGACCAATTTGCAGCAATAGGTGCTCCTATGGTGGATGAGGATATATGCATGCAGACCTTATGAGGTTTGGGGTCAGAATTCAACATGTTTGTTACTATGTACTCAGGACAGAGACTACGACCTCCCTCCGATCAATTATGTTCCATGTTACTAGAACATGAGGCTATGTTTGATATAGGTAACTCCTCTGGAAGGAAGAATATGGATCAAGCGTCCATTGAGGTTATTTTTAGTAGCACATATTCTAGATTTGGTCGTGGTGGCAGAGGCAAAGGACATGGTAGAGCCAACTCCTTTGGTAGAGGTCCAGGACTTTTACTGACTCCCAGTGGTGGACCACGTCCAAATAGCGACGTCATGTGTCAAATATGTGGCAAACGTGTACACACTAGTTCAGACTGTTACTGGAGGTATGTGCCAACGTATCGTCCACCAACAGTTCCTATTCCATCATGTTTTCGTGCATTCTTAGGAGTTCCTTTTGGGAACCTAAGGCCTTCATCATCCTCTACAACAACACCTTTGCATCCTGCGACAGTGGCATCAGATCAAGATCATGATACTCTTAGCAATGCATTCAACCAATTAAACTTGTAATAACCCCAGTCAATGAATTCGTGGTCTGCAGGTTCACATGAATCATGTTAAAGGACAGATCCTCCTCTTAGGCTCTTCCTTCCTCTCATAATACTTGGTATCTGGATTCCGAGGCAGCACATCATGTGAAAGGGGATTCGGGGATTACATTATTACAGGAGATAATAAACATCACCCATCACTCATATATACCGGTTCTAGTTCTCTTTATTTACCCAATACCCTTCTTTCTCCTAGCATTAAGTGTAACCTTATTTATGTTTCTCAATTCTCATGTCTCATTTTCTTCGTCTTCTATTTTTATGAAGGATATTCACATGAAGCGAATGCTCGCTGAAGGGAAGCGATTTGGTGGTCATTATGTGGTGAATGAAGTACCTCCATCATTGGATTTTCGTGTCTTCAACTTATGATTGTTCGTTACTTTTATCTAAATTAACTCGTCTTATTAATCATGTTGAGATGTGGCATCGTAGGTTAGGTTATTGTCATTCTGATTTCTTGAGTCTTTTATGTAATAACAATCTCATTCTATTAAGAGACAAAGTCAAGAGTCCTATTTCTTGTGATAGTTGTTGCGCTTGTAAGAGTCATGAATTAGTGTTTGAACATTCTAATAAAAGAACTTCATTCTCGTTTGAACTTGTCCATTCTGATGTTTGGGGACCAGCCCTTGTTATGTCTCATTCGAAATCCAAATACTATGTTATCTTTGTCGATGATTTCAGTAGGTATACTTGGATTTTCTTCCTGAAGTCCAAGGATCAAGTTTTTCTTACTTTTAAACATTTCAAAGCATATGTTGAAACCAAATTTTCTAGAAAAAATCTTGCCTTTCATAGTAATGGAGGAGGTGAATTCACCTCAAATGTTTTTATTGAATATCTCCATGATAACAGTATTGTGCGTGAAATGTCCTGCCCAAGAACTCCAACTCATAATGGAACTGCTGAAAGGAAACATTGTCATGTGACAGAAACGGCTCTCACTATGATGAAGGATTCTAAATTGAGAGTAGACTTGTGGACAGAAACCTTTTACACCGTTGTGTTTCTTATTAATCGAATGCCTTTAGATGGGTTAAATGGTGAAAGGCCTTTCTTCGTATTGTTTGGAAAGCATCCTGATTATTTTATCTTTTGTGCTTTTGGTTGCAAGTGTTATGTTCATATTTCTGATTCCCTTTGGAACAAGTTGGCACTGAAAGCTCAAGTTTGCCAATTTGTTGGATATGACGATAAAGTTAAAGGTAAAAAGTGCTATAATCTGGAGATTAATTGATTTGTTCACGAAAATGACTGTGTAGTTTCAGCTGAAAAAGATGATTCATGTCAGATTAAACCAATGATAAAATTATGGCCTATAGCAGCATCCAACCAATCTCAATCACATGAGGGAACACCTCCAAATCATGTGCAATGCATCGGCAGCCAACTGGAAACCCAACTAGCAATTGATGATATGCAGTTTAGTTGTAATACTGATCAGGGTCATGAGTTCAGTATGCGGCAAAACTCAGATATTGGACAGGATAGGAGAACCAAATCATGTACTGCTGGTTCTAATAATATTTCTCGACCAGTCCAGTTTCGGCAGTTTCCCTTGGTATATAAGAGGCGTTCTAAGGAGCAGCTGGAATCACAGCCCAATCAAAGAATTAATAACGACGATAGAATCCAAACACAGATTGTAGATAATCTTCATGGCATATTAGAAACAAGTCGTAATTCTGAGAGACAGCATATTCCATTCAGGAGATCCACTAGACTACGCCATCCGCCGGACAAGTGGGTAAGTTATGATACCTTTTCTATTAATTTTAAATTATTTATGGCTTCCATTTATCAAGAAAAGGAACCAGACAGTTTAGCCAAGGCATGTAAAAATAATTGGTGGATTGAAGCTATGAATGAAGAAATCAATGTCATGCATGAGTGTGGCACTTGGGAAGTCGTGGACAGACCCATAGATAAAAATATTGTTGGATGTAGGTGGGTCTATAAAATTAAGTACAAGGTTGACGGCAGTATTGAGAGATATAATGCAAGATTAATTGGCAAAGGATATACTCAAGAACATGGTCTTGACTTTGAACCTTCGGTCATGTTGTTAGAATGGGGACAATTAGTGTTATTTTTTCCCTTGTTGTTTCTTTTGGTTGTGAGCTGTATCAACTTGATGTAAAGAATGCATTCCTTCACGAAAAATCATATAAAGAAGTATATATAGAGCATCCTCCTGGGTATCCCGAAGGTGATGTTGCAAAGTCAGCCTTGAGATTAAGAAAGGCCATCTATGGGCTCAAGCAGGCATCCGTGGCATGGTTTGAGACATTCAGTACAGCAGTTTGATTTATTGGCTTCACACGTAGTCAATGTGATTACTCCTTATTCACCCACATTGATAATTCTGATATGACATTGATTCTTGTTTATGTTGACGATATAATTATAACAGAGAGAAGTCAGTCACGTATTCAAGATCTCAAGACCTTCCTTCATCAGAAGTTTCACATGAAGGATCTTGGTGTCCTCCGATATTCCTTGGTGTACAAGTGGACTGAACACCTACTTTGTATATTTCACGGAGTAAATATGATCAGGATCTCCTACAACGTAGTGGACCAAACACCTACTCCTTTATTCCTCATACAGTTTTTGATGAATTTGATGTAACTGTCATAGTCCATTTATGAATCCATGTATTTAACATTGTGTTATTGTCAATCACATCTTGTGTTGTTTATCATGCATGTAGCCGCAATGACTATGTTATTCCTCATGTAACAAATTAACAAATTGAATAAATGATCTTAGATATGTATATCGATCAGCACCTGTAAGTACACCATATGCTACATCAGCCCATAGATTATGTCACAGGGACTCGGCAAAAGGGCCCTCGCACCCGTGTCGAAGCGATGCGATGCGGGTGCGGGTGCGCGTGCAGGTGCCGCACCAAGTGCAGCAAACACGTCAAAGAGAGAGAGAGAGAGAGAGAGAGAGAGAGAGAGAGAGAGGGTTGTGTACTGGGCTTGTGTCGGGTCCAACTGAAACCCAACTCGAACCCCAACTCTCTCTCTCTCTCTCTCTCTCTCTCTCTCTCTCTCTCTCTCTCTCTCTCTCTCTCTCTCTCTCTCTCTCTCTTGTTATTTTCCCCTGTCTCCGCCCTAACCAGCGGGAGAACAAGAAGAACGAGGGGAGGAGAAGCCGAAAAAGCAACGAGAGAGAGATAGAGAGAGTGGGTACCTCCTCGTTCTTCTTATTTTCATGGAAAGAGAGAGGCAGCAGCGGCTCCTTCTTCTCGTTCTTCTTCTTCGCATAGGGAGATGCCGCGGACGAGGCCGCATTGGATGCACTTCATGAGGTGGGTGGAGAACCCCGCAATCTTGTTGTGGATGCGTTTGGAGGGGATGATGGCCACCTCCTCCAGGATCTTCTGGTTGGTGTGGAAGTCGAGGGTCATCCTCGAGTAGTATCGTTTAATCACTTGCCTCAACGATTTCTTCATTGTCTTCGTCCTCACCATGGTTGCCAGTTGAGGAAGCGGGAGCGGGAAGCGATACGGGAAGCGGAAGCGGGAGCGGGAAGCGAGGCACTTTCAAAATTTTAGGAAGCGGGGAAGCGTGGGACCACTTAGGACCGATTCGGGAAGTGTCTCGGAAGCGACCTAGGAAGCGTCTCGGAAGCGACCTAGGAAGCGTCTCGGAAGCGAGGGGGAAGCGGAAAAAAAAAATACAAAAAATTGAAAAAAACAGGGGAAGCGTGGGGGAAGCGAGGGGGAAGCGTGATGGGAAGCGTGCTTCCCATTAAAGGGAAGTGCGTCCCCCATTAAAGGGAAACGCGTCCCCCATTAAAGGGAAGTGCGCTTCCCAAAAAAGGGGGGACGCTTCCCCCCACGCTTCGGAAGCGCGACATTTCGCGCTTCGGGGAAGCGCGCTTCCCCTTTTAGCTAGGCGCTTCCGGTAACCCTGGTCCTCACTCACCCTATCCCGCTTGTTGCAGAGAAGATCGGAGAGGAACCCTAGATCTCAGGGAAAGAGAGAAGGGAGATTTAGGGTTTATCTGTTCTTCATCTTCGCAGAATGGAAACGGACAGAGATTGGGGATTTTAATGCCCCATTAACACGATTAGACATTGGCTAGATTGGGGTTGTCAACGGATCATGTATGACCTGACCCGACCCATACCGGATCTTATAGGGTCAGGGTTTGGTTGCAAAGAAGGGGGTCTGATGAGTCGAGTGTGGTTCATGAAATTTTATATTAAACTTGGGTTAAACCTAAGCTTGGATTAAGATCCACAAATTTTCTATGTAAAAAACTTTAAAAAATATTATTTTATCGAGTATGAACCAACCGAGACTGGTTTATGTTATTCTTATTGGATCCGGGTATGGTTTTTCCTATGAAAAATCATCAAATGAAGGTTGATATGTGTATGGTAATGCTGGCTCCAATAATAGGAGACTAAAAAAATCAGGCTTTTTAACAGGGTAGAGTTTTCAAGTTGATCGAGTTTGGACCGATATCGGATCCGAATTTGTTTATGGGCTAATGTTTGGTGCATTTGACAAAAATCTGGTTTACGTGTCAAATCATGTGATGCAAAACCTGTTTTCTATTAAATAAACCCTTCTGATCATATCCATAAAGGAAAAAAGATCTATTCCACACTTTTAGTGTTATAACTGAATCATTCTTGGATCCTACCCAGACCAGATTTGAATTAGGCTTGGATCTGACCCAGGTCTGAATCAGGCCTGGGTCTGATCTGATAAAAAAGAAAAGACTGCACCCGCACCTATGTGACATAGGTCCGAGTCAAACTTGGGTAAAAAGATTTTATATATATATATATATATATATATATATATATATATATATATATATATATATACCCTCCCGCACCCAAATTTTTTTAAACTATCGTATCGCCGCACCCGCACCCGCACCTATGTGACATAGCCCATAGATAAACACATAGAGGAAGGAAAATGCAAACAATCACTGATTCCCAACAACCTCATTACAACTTGCTCACAGAAATTTCGCAGGTAATATCCAAATTTTAAAAAAAAAATAGCAATAACAAATTGGAAACTAACCTGTACAATATTGAAGATAGAACCCAGGAGCATAACAAAATTATCAGGTGAAAGGCTTCTTAGTTTATTTGCAAGGGATAACCCACCACCTGAACAATGCTTTAATTAATGTGGTAAATGTTGGAAAGAAACTCTCAACAAATGTCCGCAAACACAACGATTAAGTAGTAGGCCATGAAAAAACAATCCAGATCTTAACAAAATCAAATTTGTACCATCAGTATCTACTGGCCGTTCTCCAGCTTGTAAATCAGATTCAACTGGACGAGCAACCAAAACTGGAAGCAGTGATGCAACTGTATTTTTAATAGCCGTTTTCATGTTGCCAATGAGTGTTTCACGGTACACTCTTAATACAGAAGGGAGTTTTGCCTGAAATGAATAACAGAATCATGATGATACAGTACCATTCTGAAAGAATTTTTTTCCAGAACCTAGTGCCAGCTTACTCCAAAACCATATCCATTAAAAGAGTAGCTACCTGATCCCTTCTGTGAAATAAAGATCTTAAGATAAAGAGAATACAAGAACTTGAAAAGAAATATATATGATCTTATTACGACCCAATATTCCACAGAAACAAGAGAAAATATCTGCTCAATAGCAAAAGGAACATTTGAAAAAAGGGGAAAGAAAACATGCAAAACAACAAAATAGAAAATAGATTAGGTGCATTTTCCTCGGTATCTTATGATATGATACTGTACGGTACAATACGCACATATCCCTGACTCTTCCGTTACGAGTTCTGATACAATTTTTACAACATTGTTTTTTGTTGATATACACAAATATTGTTACAACCAGATTATATTATTGTGCACATACTGTCCACCAAAATAGAAAGACATAAACGTAACATATCACAAACAACAGCAATTTGCCGCATAAGATAGTGACAATTATAAAACTCTTATTCAGAAAATTTCCAGATATCACAAGCCAAGCTGTAGAAGAACCAGACAACACCATAATTTCTCACAAAGAACTCTGTTTTCAACCTTCATTTGAAAAGTAGTCAAACTCTTTTATTGATGTGCATAAGCAGCATCCAGAAGTTTGGATCTTTGCCATTTCATATGGTACAAAAAAATGTGGAAATTTGAGATGAAATTTTCTAGCACTTCTAGGAATTGCAAAATCAAGAGCAATCACCAATAACACCGATATATTAACAGTTTCTTTTTCACAACAGCTGATAAATGTGAAAATATTGCAATATTTAAGAATATCATGATTAACATAAATAATGTGAAAATATCATGATTGTATTATCACGTATTTTCATGCTTAGTCATTTTATGATTTTTTGAAAATTTGGCTAAGTCTGGGAGAAAAATCGTTTGAACCTCGATTTTTAACCGATGCTTTTGAGTCTGGGCTTGGCCCAAGTCTCATCAGCTAGGTCGAGACGAGCCAATCGAAACATGAGAATGAGTTTTATTTTCAACCTTTAAATTTGAGCGAAATTCATGTTATTTTCTGGCGAAATTCAGAATTTGATATTCATGTAATATGTCGTTGGATGCATCTCGAAATGCCAAGCGCAACGGTATGTTACTTTTCCGAATTCGAATTCCGGTTGGCCCAGAAATCGCATTTTTCGAAAAAAGAGCAGTTTGTCGGTTTGGATCCGGATTTGGATCGGACTAGATCCGATAGATATAATTCAAACTAATATGGATTTGGACTCTATCCAAGGCCCACATTAATCTGGATTTGGTCCAATCCAAAATCTATTTGGATTTTTGGAGATGGATTTGGATCTTGGATCTGGATCCGGATCCAGAACCAAATCTATGCCCAACGTTTTTCTAGCTTTAAATTTAATAAAAAGATTTAATTTAGAATTAAATAAGGTTAAGAAGCCTTCTAAGTTAATTTGGCTATTTTTGGAAGCTTTTAGATGATTATTAATTAATTAATATTTATTAATCAATTAATTTTTATTAATTCCGAATTTTAATTAGGGTTGTGTAGGACTTCTTAAAAGAGTCATTGTCTATGCCTAAGAGGGCTAGAGTAAGTTTTAGAAAGGACTTCAAAAAAAATTGAAAACTTTCAAAAAAAGTCAAAACATGAGTTGGAAAATTTTAGAGAGAGAGTCCTAACGAGGAAACTCGCCTTCTCCAACCCATTTAAAAAGGACTGGAGAAGGGAGGGGGGGCTCACCTCCCTCTCACTCTATTTAAGATCAAGAAAGAAAAAAAGAAAGGAAAGAAGGAAAGAGAAAGAAAAATGAGAAAATGAAAGAGGAGAGGAAAATAGAGGAAGGAGGAAGAAGAGGAGGAGAAGTCATTTTCTCCAACCCACCCACGTTTTTCAACTTTCACCCCTATTTTTTCTTCATTGAATATTCAAGGTATGGGTTTTCTTTCTTGAATCAAGTGAGAAATTGATTATAGATTGAATTTCATGCAATATTTTGATGGAAATCCATGGAGAACGTGTAAATATGGATGTTTACACTAAAATACATGGAGGAGGATTTATGAATCATTTTCCATGAATGTATTTGTGATTCTTTTAATCTTCTTTCAAATAAATTTGTGTACATGGTGTCTTTTTGCTAAAACAGAATTTGATTTCATTTTAAAGATGGCATTTGTGCACTTATTTCATAGAAGATTTGATTCCTGCATTTGTGCCCAATATATGTAATGATGTTGGATGCATATATGGTTATTATGAAAGAAAAATATGTGTAAGCATGTATATTTTCATAAGTTTGCATAAGCATGTCACGTACCAATGCATACTTGATTTTGATCGTGATATGAATGTATATCCCATGGTGAACTAATCTTCCATGAAAATCAGCATATAAATCTGCCAAGCATGTGTTTTGGCTTACGAATCTGTGCAGCTACAAAGGTATACATATTCTTGAATGTGGGTATTCACATTCATGTTTATTTTGGTTGTGAATTTGCATGCATAATCATAGTTGTCGTAAAACTATGCCTACATGAGAAGTCTCTGCATATAAATATGTGTGAAACCCTAGAAAAAAATTTTATTGCCGGCTTGTCATAGCTTGGCAGACCTGCACAGGTGCAACCTATGCCGGGTTGCTGCCAGTATGAACTAGTATGAACTGTAAAAAAAAAAAAGAGGTTTCTTTGGGTTTGGGCTGACCGGCAGCCCAACCGAGTGACACTCGACTGGCTGCCAGGCCTTGGCAGTGTGCAAAGGCCTGGTCTGTGCATGTGTATTTGTAAAGCCCATTAAAAAAAAAATTTGTGTCGGACACGTGCCCTACACGCGTCGGGCACGTGTCAAGGTTGGTCCGTTGTGTCGGGACCGGATCCGAGTTGGACCCGAGCCCGAACCCGGACCTGGCTTCTCGAACGATCGAGAAGACTGTGACTTTAAAAGTCACAGGCGTCTCGGGCGAGGGGCAGAAACCCTCGCCCCTTCTCTCTCCTCTCCCGTTCTCGTCTCGTTCCTCCCTGCGGCCACCGACGTCGGTGACTCGTCGCCGGCCACCGCCTTCGTCACGTGTGCTGCAGGAAGCCGGCCACCTGTTCGGCCTCCTCCTCTCTATGTCTGGCAGACACTCCGACGACCCTGTTACTCCCGACATCTCTCTCTCGGCTTCCTCAAGCTCATTTGAGCTCGTGCTGACTACCTCCACCCGCAACACCGGTGACTCCCCTCTGGTAAACCCTCGGCAACCCCTGTTCCCAACGCTTCTTCTCTCTCTTTGCTAGCGTTCCGGCATCGCTCACCGGCGACTCCCCCGTTGTTGAGGTCTTCCCAGGTAAAAACCCCTTCTCCCTTCTTTTTCTACTTTGTGAGGGGTTGATCGGCAGGGGGCGAAGCTCCCCCTGCTCTCCTGCGCTTTGCCGGCAGGGGGCGAGGCACTCCTGCCTCCATTGGTTTCCCAACAGGGGGTGAATCCCCCCCCCCCCTTGCTTTCATGTTTACGAGCAGGGGGCAAGTCCCCTGCACCTCGTTTGTTCTCCGGCAAGGGGCTTTGCCCCCTTGCCTTGCTCTTGCTACCGGCAGGGGCAGAGCCCCTTCCTGTCTCGTGTCCCCCCTGTCTTGTTGTGGCAAGCTGTGGCAGGGAGCCTCTGCTCCCTCCCCTGCCTTTCTCTGTTCTGGCAGACAGGGAGCTCCTGCTCCCTGCCTCTGTTGTTGTTGCCGAGCAGGCTGCCTCTGGCACCCTTGTCTGCAGGATGCAGAGTTCCTGCATCTGCCTCCTGCAGGCAGGAGGCCTTGCTGCCTCTGTCCCTCTCCTGCAAGGAGCTGAGCTCCCTACCTACTCTCATATTTTGGGGTCTGGTACCACTGCAAGTCTTATCGGACTCGCTTCTCGTTTATATTACGACATATACTAATGTTCCAAGCTTTCCAGGTTGAACGGTGGATCCAGCTCGCCTTAGTGGCTCGAGCTCGTGCTTTGCTACGCCGCAGGCGTACGAGGACCCGCAACCCCTCAAGGTAGGGGATTCTTGCGTAAAAGGACAATGAACGAATAAATGCTAAAATAAGGAAGAGGATGATATATGTATATTATAATATATATATGTATGTCTTTACATTCAAGGACGCGGTTTCGCGATCCTTGTCCTCTTTACTTTTGTTGCACTTTCCTTTCTATTGTCGCAGCGCTATATGTGCCTAGGCTTTTAATTCATGTATTTACATTTCATGTATTTTAACTCAAGGACGCGGTTTCGCGATTCTTGTCCTTTCTACTTTTTCGTACTTTACTTTCTTGCTGCCCCGCGCTTTGCGCCATGGCATTTACTTGTGTACATCTGTCTTTTTACTCCAGGATGCAAATCCTGGTCATCTTTTACATTCTCGCACTTTGCTTTATGCATTTACCTTTATTGCCCTGAGCTTTATGCGTCATGGCCTTACTACTTGCTTTTGTTCTTCGTACCTTACTTTTCTGTTGTTGTCGTACTCCCTTGCACTTACTTCTTGTATGTATTGTTCGTTCTTACTTTGTTGTTGCACTTCGTGCATATGCTTTGCTCATGCATGTATTCTCATCTTTGTCGTATTGCTCATTTACTTGCTTACGCTTATCGTTTAATCGAGGTGCAACCCCATGCCTCGTGAGTCGTCATTTACACTTGCTTAGTCAGTATAGGATCTCATACCTCGCGAGTTGCTTACGTAGTTGCCTGCTTGTGTGTTTCGATGATCGATGTATGATTTCATACTTCGTGTGTAACTCTAGCGTTCTACCCTTGCGGTGCAACTTTGCACATCGAGCCTTCTCTCGATTTTCCATAGTATTAGTATGTGCACGGGATTGCCCCTTGTCAGCTTGAACTCCTTGAGTGCAGTTTCGAGTGTATAGTGTATATCGTTTCACTTGTCTTAAAAGTCACAACACACACTTATGCACTTTGGTTCTCCAAAGATGATTTAGGTGCAAACCTATTTCCAAAGATGTATAGCTTTGTAAAGCAAAGATAGCGGATGGATCTCCCAAATCGATGTATTTAAGAGAAGTGTGTTGCAACTTCGGTTTGCGTATCCGATACGACTTAGATCACCTTGTTTAGGAGCATGTGCACAAGTAGGGCGAGAGTCTTATCGAGGTGCTTGCGCCATCGCTAAGATCAGCACTATATCACTTCTGATGCGAGACTTAGTTTCTAGGTTGTCTTGTCAAACTAAGATAGTAGCACCTTCCTTTCTTCGCGAAAGTATTGTTAATAGATTTCTCCTAAGAAATCCATGTTCATCTCCCTGTAGTCGTACCCTTAGTCGTGTATCATATGTTTGGACTACGAAAAGCAGGACGAGAGGTCTCTAATAACCTCTAAATGTGTATTGACACTTTAAGTTAGATCCTGTTATGTTGATATTCGCCTAATAGGCAGAATGTTGGTGATTGTCTAAAGGACCCGAGCACGATAAGTTGGAACTTGAATGAGTTCAATGTGGACTTCTGTAAAGCAGATGTGTTGAGAGATTTTCCTACGAGAGATCTTTGCCCCTCTCATCGTGGTTGTACTTTTGAACAGGTACGTTGCATACTACGAGGAGTAGGATGAGAGGTCTATGTCTACCGCGAACGTGCAATGGCACGTGTTAGAGATTACAAAAAGAGTGACGTTTTTACCTTCACTATGAGTTGACCCCTCTCATCGTGGTTGTACTTTTGGACAAGTACGTTGTGTACTGTGGTGAGTAGGATGGGAGGTGTGTAGTTGCCGCGAACACGCATTGGCGCATGTAATTCACATAAATGATAATCATGTGCCTTCACAGGCAAAATGCTCGATTGGGTTGAAAGACCAGAGCATGTAGAATGGGACGGCGGTTAAGAAAGCCCCCGTTGTGCTCATTCGGGACGGTTCATCAAGAGAGAGGATGGATGGTACAAAACTCCGATGGACAGTCATTAATGACAATCACGGGCAAAGATCCGACTTCCCCAGTCATCGGAGGTTACGGGAAATACTTCACGCCACTTCTGCAGAAGTTCGGATGCGCATCCATGGGCTTTTGTTTGCCTTTGGGGATTTACTCTCTTGGTCACTGGTTGTCCCCTTAGGAAGCGGACTCAGTCAGTCATTCGGGATATAATAAAATACATAGCATAATGGACCCCCAAATCGATCTCGGTTGTTTCTACGTTTTTGCCTTGTGCGTACCCACAACGGTCTGCTCATAATGAGACAAGATATAACTCAAATACATGATTATGAGATATGTGTGTTGTAACATGAATTGATTGTTTACTTGTTAGCTCGGTAGTTCGATACACTACTCGTTGAGCTATGCACGCCTGACAAGGCGTTACTCGAGTTGGTTAAACTGCTTACGCAGTCTTTGCTTAGTAATAACTAGCTTCTCATACTAGTTAAATGCTTATTCGTTGGCTTGTGTTTTTTATGATTGATGTGATTGCATACAACTCGTAATCTACGAACTGATGGCAACTAGGACTGATGTAGCCGCTTGTCTTATAAGTTGCTTACATATTGTGATATAACTGCTACCGTATGATTGTTTATCATGTGTAGCTTATGAATTGCTTGTGATGCAATAGCGTGTTCCTTACGATTAATGTAGCTACTTGCCGATGGACTGAGTCATCCAAGGGTACTTATATATGTATTACGAGCATTATTATGAATGTTTGTCTTATGCAATTGCTTTGTTTGACTGGTGGATAGAGTTAGTTACTCTTCACATATAGTATCTGTTGGATTGCTATAGTTGCTTGTTTAGTATTATGGTCCTCACTGCTCTTGTATGTAGTTGTTTGCCTTACTAGAGCTTTGCTTACTCCACAGCACATTTTGTGAGATCTGCTAGTCTTGTTTTTCTTGCTTGATCTAACGATTATCTTGCTTATTGCAGCCTTTGTTTTTTCTTTTCTTTTACACCTCTACTAGTTTGTTGTGAGACTGACCTATTTCATGGGCAGGTGGTGAACAGGTTATACAGGTTGTGATGGCACGATGACGTGATGCGTTCAAGGCGAGACCCATTTCCTGACGTTGCGCTCCTGGGGACACTTTTGGTAAATATGGTATAAAGTTTCTTTGAAAGCATCTCTTCTGATTAAAACTTTGGATTACTAAAACTGTTACCAAAACTTCAATCTTCTTTTCATTTAATAAAATATATACTTGAATTGCAAATCGGTTTGTAAAGAGGAGTTTGCATTGTAATGCGCCCAAGGCCCAGGGATTTGCTATTTTAAACCTGATCTTCCGCTGAACTTCTGTTTCAAACTCTAATAAATGATTAATTTCAAAGCTTTCAACATTTCTCATAAAAGGTTTTAAGTCCACGATTTTGGGGCGTTACAGTATTGGCTACCAAGCCCAGCTGCCTGCGCTGGAGCTGAACCCAGCCGATCGGGTCGACTGGTACCTTTCAAAAAAAAAGGGTTCTTTGGGCTAGCTGGCAGCCAGCTGAGTGGAGCTCGGTTGGCTGGCAGCCAGCTGAGTGAAGCTCAACTGACTGCCAGGCCTTGGCAGCCAGTGACAGGCAGTGCACAGGCCCAGTCTGGGCCATGTGTCAGTTGATGACATGTTGTTAACATAAAAAAACCCAAAAAAAAAAAACAAGACATGCATGGACAACTGCAAGATTATTTGTTTATACATGCTCACAAAAATGAAATTCTGCATGTGCATGACTGTTAATGGGTATTCATATGCATATTTGAGCATAAAGTCTTAAGTCACATGATTATTGGCCACATGAAATTGTCATGCATGCATATTCAGGTTTAATTCCTGTACATTGAAGTTTTGCGGGTGTTTTTATATCATTACTGGGCTGGCTGACAGCCCAGCTGACTCGGCTGGCTTGTCATGCCCTGGCAGACCTGCACAGGCTCGGCGTGTGCAGGGTAGTGCAGGGTATTCAAAAAAAAAAATTTAATAATAATATATTTTTCATATATGTTCAGTTTATGGTCGTTTTACGTGCCTAATGGAATTCAACATGAAAGTGTATGTTGCAAGGATTGAACCTTTATGTAAGATGGTGAAAGTTTTGCATGTGCGTAATGAGTATATCATGCTTAAGCAAGTGTTGTTGCAAAACCGTTTGTGATGTGCAAGTACATAATGACGTTGATATGCTTTTGCATAATCATAATGGTACATGTGGCTTCATGCATGCAAAAGAATAATATTTCTTACGTACTTTTGGTTGTCATGTGATGCATGTTTGTGATAGTAATGCATAGTTGTTTCCTATGCATGTGCATACATGAAATAGATATGTTTTGCATGCACATAATTGTATGAATGTTCACATGTTTTAAGTGAAGTGATTCATGAATGAAAGCATGCATTTGATATGAACAGGTGACTAAATGAAAGTGTGTATTTAACATGAATATGTGAACTCTTGTGCATGCATGTGAATATTATTGTTGTTCATGCACATCTCTATATTGGCATGCATGATTGTGCATTGAAAGGCTTGTGACATGTAATGAATGCATTGGCATGTTCCTAATGATTTTTTCCTATGAATGCATGGATGATCAAAGTGGATCATCATGGACAGTGGAATGCCTTGAGCCGGTATGCTCCTTGCTTTACTTGTTTATGCATTTCAAAAGTCATATTGGCTATTTGTGGTTTTAAATTGCATTGTTCTGCATTTTTTTCACGGGCTGGAGTCCCGTGATGAGCCTCGCATTTGAAAATGTTAATTTGCGACATTAATTTGGCATACTGAATTGCAAATTAATGAAACAACTATTAATAATAATATAAATAAAAAGAACAGTGTAATATACTTTCTAAGATGTCTCGTCGAGAGTATGGGACTCTTGGAGTTACGGTTTGGGGAAAACCGAAAGGATACAAAAACTCTATGTGCGATGTTGTTGCCCCTGAACCCGATATTGAAGTTCATTCTCCTAGCCACGGATTTATGGAGTTTCCGCCACTTTGCCTGGGGGTGGTATGTACACACAACTGTTATTTTGGTATACCAAGAAAAGTGGCACTTGTGGATGGGTGGTCCTTGGTGTCCCGACATTAGATGGGTGGTCTAATGTTCTAAAGGTTGTTTCGATCGAGGGTTAAGTTTGAAACTCAGTAATAAAATACAACTTGTGTGCGAAGTTACCCAGAGAACCCTACTTGACATCGAAAATTCTTATCTGTTTGGTGTATCCGCGAGCAACTGTAATAAAAAGATAAACTTAAATTGTGTGCATCTTAATAGAGACATGCATATAAGAAGAGAACTTGATAAAGATAATAAATTATTGATGCATGTGCACTGACATCATGCATTTTTCTGTTATGCATTAAATCATGCATATTTATTTGTGTTCCTTACTTATGATGCATGGTTGAATTTTATGATATTGCATCATGTTGCATAATGAATGTTTTTACTGCTTATAAAATTATGAAGTGCTCTAGTAGCATCCCTTTAAATTATTGCATGAATCATATCTGCATTCTTTATGCTTATTTGTTTCATTAGAAGGATTTGTACGCAGAATTCCTTGGATTCTGACACCCTACTTTTGGTGTTTTTCGCAGCCTCAGATGCCCAGTGAGGCGACCTGCTCATGAGAAGAGTTACGAGAGTATCACATGACTGTTTGGCAGACTTCTAAGGACAGCAGGGCTCTTTCTTTTTATTTTTATTTTTGAACTCTATTGTTCTTATTTATTTGTCTCGTGACTATCATTTCTTAATTAATAAAGTTGATTCAGTTTGGGTTTGGGTTTGGATTGAAAGATGGGGTGTAAGATCCCTTATGGTGTGTCGAGTTTCCTAGTTGTGGTGGAACTGTAAAGACCCCGGGTCTCTGGAAAGATTTTCGCAACTGATTTAAAAAAAAAATCCGCACTTTTTCTTGGGTACGAGTTGGGGTCATTACAACGATAGCACAATACTTTTAAAACATTCTTATATATTGTAAGTATATTTTTTAACCCTTCATTTCTTTTATATTTAATTTTTTTTCTAATTATTTCTTTGTATATTCCTAAGAGAAAACGGCTAAAACCTATTATTCATTATATGTTTTATTTTCCTTTATATTTCTAAAATATTTTAAATATTTTTGGATTTTCCAGAAAAAAACATTTTTTATAACATTCCCGGGAAAAACTTAGCTGAGAAACTGCCAAGAATCATACTGGTGACTATAACCAAAAGCATTCATTGGAGATGTCAGAAAAAGGACTCAACTCTATCGTAAAATAGATGGGATATACTTATACAGAGTCTACTTACCACAAGCATTCCAAGCTATATTGTCTACTAAGTTCTAAGTTTCAAAGCAAAGGGAAGTTTCCACATTGATGGATTATAAGACCTATGGGTACTACACAAGTGCACTAGAGGCAGGGGAAATTTGGTTAAGTTAACATAACACTAAGTAAAAAGGAACTTAGAACATCTAAATTTGCTGAGAGACTATGATTAATCATTGATACCATTCAGTTCTCAGGATGCAGACCAAAACACAATATGAAGTATAGATATAACTAGAATGAAAAAAAGGGGAATGTCAACGCAAACTGCGCTGTAGAAGATTAAGAATGCACCAAAACATATTACACTCAAAAATTGTAATATAACAACTTAATTATACCGAATTATGATCCTGAATTATAGTTCAATTATATCAGTTCAAGAACAATTCAAATTGAGGTCATTATCTGCCCAAGTACTCAAGAGGGTGCCCATAGAAAAAAACAATTTTTAATAATTAAAATATGAGAAAATTTCTCCTGGAGTTTTAGAACAAAGTAAAAATATGTAAAGATAGAATTTTTAAAAATAAAAAACCAAATAAGTACCTAAACTTTAGAGAGGTTTAATCTTGGACTTGTCATTTATACTAAAGCTCTAGAGTTGACTTTTTATTTCTTAGAAATTTGAATTCATATAAATTTTTAATGATTCAAATAAGGGGGTATTTGCTTATTTACATGTAATTTTGTCTCAACTGCCCAACTATGGCACCCGGACACTCCATTTTTTCCTTTGTACCCTTGTCAACATGCGTTAGCCACTTGGAACATAGGGTCTTTAACCGGTAAGTTGGTAGAGTTAGTAGATGTTATGTGTAGGAGAAAGATTGATATTTTATGTCTTCAAGAGACCAAATGGGTAGGTGAGAAAGCTAAAGTGATAGAACCTTGGGGATATAAGATTTGGTATACAAGAATAAATAGGAATAGGAATGGAGTAGGGATTGTTATGAGTCGTCAGTTTATAGATAATGTAGTTGAGGTCCGTAGGAAGGGTGATAGAATTTTACTTATTAAATTAGTATTAGGTACGGATATTATTAATATTATTAGTGTTTATGCACCTCAAGTAGGTTTAGATGATTCCATTAAGCATCAATTTTGGGAAGATTTAGATGGAGTAGTACAAGAGACATCTTATGGAGAAAAGCTTTTCATCGGCGGTGACCTTAATGGACATGTAGGCATTAGTAGGGATGGATTTGAGAATATCCATGGAGGCTATGGTATAGGAGAAAGAAATGAAAGTGGAGAAAGGATTTTAGATTTTTGTTTGTCCTATGATATGATCTTAGCAAACACTTGGTTTAGGAAGAGGGAGTCTCACCTAGTAACATTTAAAAGTGGGGTTAATACGAGTCAGATAGATTTTTTCCTACTTAGAAAGAGAGATAGGGGTTGTTGCATCGATTGTAAGGTTATACCAGGAGAAAGTGTAGCTACACAACATAGAGTCTTAATTTTAGATCTTAGAATTAGACAATGCCGCAAAAGGGATAGACATAGGATAGATCCTAGAATTAAGTGGTGGGCACTGAAAGGAGCTAAACAAGGAATGTTTGTAGAGCAGGTAGTTAAGGAAGTTGATTGGTGTCTCGAGGAGGATTCAGAATCAATGTGGAATAAGATAGCGGGTGGTATGAGAAAAGTAGCTAAGGAGGTATTGGGTGAGTCTAAAGGCGGTGCACCACTAGGTAAGGATACATCATGGTGGAACGAGGATGTCAAATTAGCTATTAAGGTTAAAAGAGAGTGTTATAGAAATCTAAGTAAGAGTCGTGATAATGAGAATTTGGAGAAGTATATGATAGCAAAGAAGGAAGCTAAAAAAGTTGTTCGAAACGCGAGGGCTAAGGTATATAAGGAGGTTTATGACAAGTTGGATACCAAAGAAGGCGAGAAGGATATTTATAGGCTTGCAAAGATGAGAGATAGGAAATCGAAGGATTTGGGTATGGTTAGATGTATCAAAGATGAAACGCAAAGGGTTTTAGTCAAAGATGAGGAGATTAAGGAGAGATGGAAAGATTATTTTGATAAGCTATTTAATGATAGTCATGCTCAAGATCTTGGAGACTTCTCCATTCCTTTTCATGAGATAAATCGTGACTTCATGCGCAAGATTCAAAAGAAAGAAATTGCAGAGGCTTTGAAGAAAATGAAATCAAGAAGGGCAGTTGGCCCAGATGGTATACCTATCGAGGCTTGGAAATGCTTGGGAGAGAAAGGTTTAGAATGGTTGACAAATCTTTTTAACTTGATTTGGCGAACAAATAAGATGCCTAATGAGTGGAGGAAGAGTACTTTGGTGCCTTTATATAAGAATAAGGGTGATATACAAGATTGCACAAACTATCGTGGTATAAAACTCATGAGTCATACTATGAAACTTTGGGAGAGGGTGATTGAGTCTAGGTTGAGGAAGGTTGTCATGATATCGGAGAATCAATTTGGTTTTATGCCTGGAAGATCAACTATGGAAGCTATACATCTTCTTAGACAACTTATTGAAAGATATAGAGAGAGGAACAAAGATTTGCATATGGTTTTTATTGATTTAGAGAAGGCATACGATAGAGTACCTAGGGACGTTCTCTGGTGGACATGATGAAGAAAGGTGTTTCTCTCAAGTACATTAGTATAATTAAAGATATGTATGAAGGAGTAGTAACCAATGTCCGCACTTGTGGAGGGGTGATAACCAATTTTCCTATAACGGTTGGGTTACATCAAGGATCTGCTTTAAGCCCTTTCCTATTTGCTATAGTGATGGATGAGCTTACGAGATCAATTCAAGAAAATGTGTCGTGGTGTATGTGGCTTGCTAATGATATTGTTTTGATTGATGAGTCTAGAGCTGGGGTTAATGCTAAGTTAGAATTATGGAGTCAGACATTGGAAGCAAGAGGTTTTAAGTTGAGTAAGAGTAAGACAGAATACATGGAATGTCGATTTAGTAAGCAACGAAGTAGTGATGGGAGTGTAGTGAAGCTTGGTGAGCACGAAATACCAGTGGATGATTCTTTCAAATATTTGGGATCTATCATTCAAAAGTATGGAGAAATTGATGGAGATGTAAATCATAGGATAAAGGTTGGGTGGATGAAATGGAAGAGTGCAACTGGAGTGTTGTGCGATCGTAGAATGCCATTGCGGTTGAAGGGAAAGTTTTATAGGACGACTATTAGGCCCGCTTTACTATATAGTACGGAATGTTGGGCTATCAAGAGACATCATATTCAAAAAATGAGTGTAGCTGAGATGCGTATGCTGAGATGGATGTGTGGAAATACAATAAAAGATAAGATTCGGAACAAGGAGATACGTAAGAAGGTAGGCGTTGCACCCATTGAAAATAAGATGAGAGAGAATCGTTTACGGTGGTTTGGACATATTCGACGAAGGCCTAATGATGCTCCAGTTAGAAGGATGGAGAAATGGGAAAATATATTAGTTAAAAGAGGTCGGGGTAGGCCTAGGAAGACATGGATAGAGGTGATAAGAAAGGATATGAATGCTTTGAACCTCACCGAGGACATGGCGTTGGATAGAAATGATTGGAGGAAAAGGAATCATGTGGAAGACCCAAAATGAATTTCTTTTTTGGTTCATATCGCCGACCCCAATTGTTTTGGGATGAAGGCGTAGTTGTTGTTGTTGTTGTTGTTGTTGTACCCTTGTCAACATGCGTATCCCCGTGTCGACACGCGTCAACACTTGGACACGCCATATTACCCTCCGTACACACAAGTTTGTATTTAATTTATAATTTGGAATTATATTTTCAGTTTATCACTGTATATTTTAGATATAGCAGATATATTTAGATTATATTCATTTTATTTTAATTTTATTTTGTATTTATTTGATATATATATAGTCGTGTCCCCATACCCACATTTTTTGGAATTGCCGTGTCGTACCCTCCATACCCACACCCTCACCCATACCCAGGTAACATAGCTGCCCAACCGACTTACCCTTCCACCCCCACCCCCTTCTCACCTTTACCTCCTCCATAAATACCCCTTAGGCCTACATAGCTTTGAGTCACTAGCTAAACAGTTAATTATAGTTTTAATAATTAGGCATTCTTAAATGTCTTCTATGTAGTTAAATATAGTTTTAGTAATTAAGATTAAATTTGTCTTAGTTTTTTGGTCAACGAGTAATTAGTTACGATTTCCCACAGTTAGAATCCAATTTTGCTAAATTAGTTTTGTAAATAAGTAGTTATGGCTTTCTATAATTAGGGACATAATATTTTCTTCAATTAGTTTTATAAGTAATCATGATTTTGATAATTAGAATTAAGCTATCATAAATTTCTATAATTAAGATTTTGTGAAATGAGTTTCAGGATAGTTATATTCTAATAACTATAGTTAAGTTTGTTACAAGTTAATTTTCTTGTAATTGATTTTTTAGAGTCCCTGAAGTTAAACTATTTTGGTTTTGAATATTTAAAAAGGTTGTATTTTGCTTGAGTAGTAAATTGGAAATTGATGTTTCATGGTTTAACGTGTAATTCGCAAAAGTGATTTAAGATCTATTTTGTTGTCCTTTTGTAAATGTCTTTTTAACTACTTTTTTTTTTAAATCTTTACAAATCTAATTAATAAGACCATAATTATTTGCTTATTGAGCATCAAAGTTCATTAGTTGTTCATAATTGTTTTAGAGTGAAATTTTATAGAAATAGCAAAGATTTTGAGACACGCATAGGATACTTCGATGAGAATATCAACAAGGGGGCCAAGCATCTTAAGCTATAGTTGAGTCATTAGTTTATTAGTTTGACCTTTTGAAAGACATTGTAATCGTTCTAACATGTATTATGACTTGTATTAGAGATTGTAAAGAAAGCTAAGTTATTAGATATTGTATGAAATACTCTATAAATGTTCATATTATTCTTTTTCTATAAAGCTTTGTCAAGTTTATTTAAGACCTGAAGACAAAAAGGAACAGTCGATAGTCCCATCCTAAGACAAGACCATAGTTCTATTTCGAGGTGTGGCATAAACAGTAATACGCATGACGTTTGAAGTTACAGATAGTTGTGGCACTCACAGTTCTCAGCAACCCAATGATAATAGGAAGAATCTGTTCTCGAAAACCAGAACTTTCTTCTTCATCTAACATAAGCTGCACACAGATTTGATATAATCAACAGCAAAATAATTGAAAAGTTAAAACAAAAAACTGGAAAGAATAAGAAAAAGGAAAAAAATGGAAAGCTTATAATCACAACGGCTCATTGAACTCACGTCATGCACCCAATATCAAAACAACAATTCAATTAGGGTGTTCAATATGTGTATGGCAGCACACTTTCAGAAGAAATAGGAGATGGCTACAATAGGCTAAACCATATAAAATTGGTCTCCACTATATATATATATATATATATATATATATATATATATATATATATATATATGGCTTGCCAACTAATGATACACTCACCGATTGTCCAGATGAATCATAATAATTTAAATGTTAGAAGTACAAGCTTGCACATTATTATTCAGAACCATCCTTGCAGGTAAGGCTTGTAAATGAGCTGAATGAACCAAATAGAGGGTGTTCAAGCTCGGCTCATTTCTTGCGTTGAGCTGACTGAGTTTGAACTCATGAAAAGCCCGAGCTAAACAAGCCGAGCACGAGCTAGCTCATTTACAAAAATATATATTGAAAATAATAGAATTTGGACCCTAAAACTACTAACCCATGCTCAAACTGGCTCATTTACAAAATAAATGATTGTTTCAGACTTGTAAGCAATAGGATTTGAACCCTAAACTTAATGCTCGCAAGGGAAACACTTCAAACAACTTCATTCTATGATATAAAATATATGCAAAATATATTTATTATTAATTAATGAGCCTATATGAGCCGAGCCGAGCGAAACATTGGTTGTTCATGCTCGAGCTTGCCAAGCCTATTTCACAAGTTAGAACGAGCTCTTTACGAGCCAAGCCATGAGTGGCCTGTCTCATTTGCCAGCCCTACTTACAGAACTAGCATCCTCAAGAAAATAACTTTTTGAACACAATAGGACATTTTTTGTAATATTTACTCATATGAAACATCTAAACTACAAACTAAATGCAAGAAGACTATAATATTAGTTAGATAGATGCGGAGAGCACCATGAGGTGTTTGAAATTATAAACTGGTAGTTGCAATTTTGTGCATATTGCCACAATCTTGCACGGTTCAGAACAGAAACAAAAAAAAAAAGAGAAAAAGTTTCAAGCCACAAAGTAAAGGATTCATCAAGGCATTCACTAAAATGCAGCAACATTGCCAGCTCTTACAAGATACAGCACAGTCCACACATTTAGTTTTTTTAAGAGGTCAACCATGAGTAAGGGTGGACAACGGGCCAGGTACCCGGCTCAAAACTGGTCAGGCTCGGGCTGGTTTTTGGAAGCCGAACCCGATAAAAATTGGGCTGAGCCCGGCCCGATATGTTATCAGGCCGGGCTCCAGCACCAGTGTGGGCCTGAGTTGGCCCCTTGTACCCAAATAAAAACTTAAAATAATAAATGGTTAATGATGGCAATACCAACTGGCATTTTGACTTGACATGTGTCAGCTGTGATAGCTGACTGATTTGACAAGAGAAGGATCTCTCTCTCTCTCTCTCTCTCTCTCTCTCTCTCTCTCTCTCTCTCTCTCTCTCTCTCTCTCTCTCTCTCTCTCTCTCTCTCCGTTGTGGGAATATGGGTTCAGAACCAATTTTCTGGTGTCTCTCCATCTCTTGGGTGGGTACGCATCGACCCTCAAATCCCACCGATGGGGGCCTAATCGGCGGGTCACGGACAACAGCGAGAAATCCTGACTCCATAACAATCGGGCCGGGCTTTTGGTGGCTGTCCATATCAATCGGGCCGACCCAACTTGATGTCCACCCCTAACCATGAGCCAAATGGGTGGGGCCTTTTTCTTTCATTTGTTAGGGCTAACAAGGGATCAGGTCTCAAACCACCACCACCCCTCCCCCCAACCAAACCTTTCTCCCATGCCCGACAACCAGCTGACCGCATTTGGGGTGTGTGGGTGTGTGTGTGTGTGTGTGTGGGGGGGGGGGGGGGGGGGGGGTTGATTTACCAATGACCACATATCTTCCTGTGACAAGAACAATGACAGAGAGATTCTAGCGAGGTTTTTTTCTGCTTTCCCAATTTTCCAATTTGGTTGTATAAAAGAAAATTAGCACACTACATTTCCAGCAAGATTCCCTTGTTTTTTAATGTTCCTGTGATCTGCATGTTCATGTTTATCCTCCATTCTTTCATACAATTTCACAGGGTGAATCTAGCAAAAAAATTGGGTTTTTTCTTCTGATACCATAATTCAATTTAGGTCACAACATTTGCTATATCTGGCTCATTGAATTTAAATCTAGGTCTTGAAATTTTCCCCCACTTGAGTCTTGAAATTTTGATTTTTGGCTTTTTTTTTGTTCAGATTTACGTTTAAGAGTAGGCATAAGTTTGCCTTAGTTTCAGATTTATACGCATGCCTGCAAGCACGTACACCAGCACTATTATGGCGTAGGTTTTCAACAAATTTTTAACAATAATTTTATTAAAAATCAATTTCCCAAAAATTCCATACAAACAAGCCCGCAGTTTTTATACAACCAAGAACGTTTGAGAGTTTGGTTCAGTTGTTTTTGCACAGGTACTTTACAAGACCATAATCAACTAAAGATTAGACTGTTATAGACAAGGAAACATAGAGATGTTACTAGAATACTCTACTGACACTGTTATCACAGGAGCTAGACTTATTGATGGATAAAAAAATAAAATAAAAACTTTATGTCCATACATAAGAATCATGATAAATTTAATGCATATAATTATGAAGTCAAGAATGAATACAACCACAAAAATTTCGTCTTGGAGACTAATCTAGTTGAAAGTTTTGCATAAACTGATTCAAGACCCAAATTTGACATATAGTGCACAAGACTGCAACTCACAAAATAAACTTTATTCAATAATGTAAAGAGATGCTTTTCAAAAAAGGTGTGCACCAAAAGCAGAGATTAATGTACCCACAAGCAAAACATATTGATAATTTTATAAAATAATGAGAAATCTATAGTAAGCTGTCAATAATAAAATTGCCAACTTCCACAATCTTAGAATATAAAAACAAACCCAGCAAGTGGATTGAAGTAGCTTGCCGCTATAGGGAATCACTGTCAAGGTTAAAATCTGTTCCACCCACAAAATAATTCATGTTGGCGGTCTCTGGATAACCCCTTATCCCCAGAATTTAGTAACAAGTGATACATCCTTGACTCCCTTAGGAAGACAAGCTTTCCTCTGTCAACAAAGAAGAAAAGCAAACTGGACAGAAGTTATAACAAGCAAAGCAAACTTACTTCATCTTTTACAACAGTGGTTGGACCAGCACTCTTTTCTTGCAATTTCCCTACATCCATATCTTTGGCATCGTGTATGACTGACCGCATAAACTCTGCTGCAAGAATGCTACAAGAATGAATTTTCAAATGTCAAACTGCAAGCTAGACATTTTGTGATACTTCAAATGCTTAACATAGTCAAAACTATATGAAAATAATTGTAGACATGATGAAAATGTCTAAGCCTCTAAGCTGTAACACAAGAAATTAATATCAAATCTCAAGAAGCAAAGAAGCTAGAAGAGCGAAACATAAACGAATAACCAAGACAGAATTGGTTACAAATGTTTAACAAACTCTAAAAAAATGCATGACTAATCACAACCACAGCAACAAAATCAACAATAAACAGAATAATATTTTTTGACATGGATGAGAGGCACTTACAATTGCAAATTCTAGGAAAATCCTGCAAGCATGAACTAAATGAGGTGAATGCCTTAGTGGACCAACATACAGCTTCAGACTAACAGGCACACTAAAAGTTTGCAACCAATACAACTAGAGAAAACTCTCCTATAACAAGGGGCAGAACCAGACCAGGTCGGCCCAGTTCCAAGGGCTACCCCTAACTGAAGATAAGTTGATCCAGGTAAGCTTTTTTTGGACCCAAGAACAAATCCAATCTGGATTAGGTTGGTATGGGTCCAGGGTTAACAACAGCAGCATTACACAATATGTGTACCCATGTTGGGTCTTCAATAGAATCAACAAGGTTGGTCCTTGTCAGATCTTGCTCTAGACATGGTTAGACCTGATAGAGAATGGACTCCACCATGGTCATCAAATCACACATGATTTTGAACTTGCATATTTACAATGTTTCTTAGAAAATGAAAAGACAGAGAGTCAAAACTAGGAATTTCAACATTGTAGAACATTCACTTAAAAAATTCATTTTTCAAGGATTTTTGTTTTTCATCTCCAAGTTTTATTATGTCTTAAGCTGCCCAGAATTTCTCTAGAAAATTAACTTTTCTTTTAAATTATCCCAAGAAATGGACATGCTGATATGACCATGATAGGATATTGATGAGTGTGGTGGTCTCCATAAATGGGACCTGACTGGACCTTGTTAGCAGGGTTGAGCAGAAAGACAAGTAGTTTATGAGCAAAACTGTCTCAGGCTCTCAGCAAGTATAAGGGTCCACTTCATATCATATCATGAGCTTAATGAGAACAACTTCAAGTTTAAAGTTCATTAACTAAATAAATTGGACCCAAGCTAGCAAGCACCATCAAACTTGACCCGGCCCATTAAGGTAACCACTATCATCCTGAATTATAACACCTACCCTCATACATAAACAATAACAGGTAGAAATCCCATCGTTTATCTACACATTGTAAAAAATATAATTACACACATAAGAACATCCACAAGCTTGACTGAGCCAAGCTCAGCTGGATCTTGACAAAGATGAGCTCCAGCATGGGGTAATTAACACTAAACATGCCATAATGGACACTAAGATGAACATGAACAGCTTGGACTCAAACGCAACTCAGTGTGGCCCAAACGCAGAGCTGCACATATGTCCAAAATACTTGGTAGGGTCTACATACCCACCTAAACCCTTATATAGGAAAATTTTAGACAGTTACAAATGATAAAACCCAGGCAGGCTTGCTAAATCAAAGACGCAAATTCTTGCAAAAAAAGGAAGGAGAGAGCAAGCAAAATAACAAGACACTCCTATAAGGGAACAAAGTTCAAGATTGAAAACAACAATATTCATTTCTATTCTTTCGTTATTGCTCCATGCACTCAACTTAGCATGCTTTTTAACTTCTCACCTTTTAGATGCCAATGTTCAGCACAATCCAAGAGTTCAAGTCTTAAACAGAATTATCGGAAACTTCTTAGATAGGTGGGAAGCTCGCTTTTCGAAAACTCGCTTTGGAAGCGCGATACTCCTCGCTTCCGAAACTTGATGAGAACCTCAATTCTCCCACACTTCTTGTAATAGCGTGTATTTTCACACTTAGTTAAATTTGATTTTTGTCGAAAATTTGGCTAAGTCTGTGAGGAAAATTGTTTGAGGCTCGATGACTGATGTCTTTGAGTTTGGGCTTGACCCAGGTCTCATCGATTAGGTCGAGGCGAGCCAATCGAAGGGTAAGAAAGAGTTTGAAATTTGACCTTTAAATTCAAGTGAAATTCGAGCAAAATTCAGGTTATTTTCGGGTAAAGTTCGGAATTGGATAGTAGTGTAATGTCGTTGGATTCGTCTCGAAATGTCAAGCGCAACGGTATGTTACTTTGCTCAATTCGAGTTTCGGTTGGCCCGAAAATCGCGTTTTTACAAAAAAGGAGCAGTTTGTTAAACTGAATCCCGATTTGGATCGGATCGGATCTGATGGGTTTGACCCAAATTAATATGTATCTGGACTCTATCCAAGACCCATATTAATTTGGATTTGGTCTAATCCAAAATCTACTGGAATTTGTGGAGTTAGATTTGGATCTTGGATTCAGATCCAAATCCAAATTCAAGCCCAATATTTTTTTACCGCTTTAAATTCAGTTAGGAGCTTTAAATTGGAGTTAACTAAGTATAAAAAGTCTTCCTAGTCAATTTGACTGTTTTTGGAAGCTTTTAAACAATTAATAATTAATAAATACTTAATAATTATTTATTTATTTAATTTTTATTAATTCCGAGTTGGTAATTAGGGCTGATTAGGGCTTCCAAAAATGGGTCCTCATGCTTACCTAAGAGGGCTTGAGAGTTTTTAAGAAAGGAGGTTTGAAAATATATATATATATAGAAACTTTCAAAGAAGTCAAGTTTTAGGAAATGGGAAACCTTAGAAAATGGCAAGAAAGGAGAGGGTCCAAGAGGGAAACCCACCCTCTCCAGCCCATCTAAAGAGGGCTGGGGGGGGGGGGGGGGGGGGGGGGGGGTGTCACCCCTCTTTGGCATCCCCTACACACAAAAAAAAAAAAAAGAAAGCGAGAAAGAGAGAAAGAGGGAAAAGGAGAGAAGAAGAGGAAGAAGAGTGGGAGAAGAAGGCACCTTCTCCACCCACGTTTTGCACCTCAGCCCCTTGTCCTCGATTCTTACAAAGGTATGGGTCTCCTCTTTTGGATTCAAGTGAGCAATCGACTGCCGGTTTGATTTCCATGCAAGATTTAGATGTAAACCCATGGGAAGAAGGAGTAGAACTATTGGTCTACTCTATTTCGCATGAAAGAGGGTTTAGGGATCCTCTTCCATGTGTGTGTTTTTTATCCTTTTCACCATTGCAAAATAGTAAAATTCTGTTTATGCGAAAACAGAATCTTCATCGGTAATAAAAGCATGATTTAGTGTTTGCTTTCGATGAAAATCAATTTCTATGGATCGGTCCTTGATTCTTCCATCCTGTCAAAATAAAATTGTGTATGTTCTTTCATCCAAAAATAGATTTTTTTCATAATAATGATATATCGTATGTGTTTCTTTCATGCTAGTTTTGATCTCCATGGACAGACCATCACATGAACCATTGAATGCTTGTATTGTTGTGAGAAAAGAAAATCTGTTTAGGCATGTATGCTATAGCAATAATCTGTACAAGCTTGCCTTGAAACAATGTATAACTAGTTTTTTTGGCCCTGACATGCATAAGTATTTCATAGTGACTCAATGGCTCATGAATCAAAAACGTCATAAGCATGACCATTCTGTTTATTTTTACATAAATATGATTCTGCGCGTTTACGCATATGTATTTTTGTTTGGACCGCACGGTCTGGCCGAACAACCAGCCAAGCATGGCTCGGCTCGGCTCGGCTGGCCTGGCCATACCGGTCGATGCTTTGACAGGTCTGCCAGGCTAGGTTGGACTCAGTCCAGCCGGCCTGACAAGGCCTGCCAAGCCGCAGGGCTCAGCCGAGTGGCTCGGCTGAGCCGGTTCAGGTCAAATATATATATATATATATATATATATATATATATAAAGGTTGGTGGGTTGTCCGGCCACACAGGCCCGGGCTGGGCCTGTGCATGGGCTGTCATGCCCATGCCGATGTGTTCGGCTGGGCTAGCTTGGTTAATCGAGGGCTGGCAGGGACTGGCCAGACCCAGTCCAGCCCTTGGCAGGACTGGGACAGGCCTGTCAGGCCCGGCCAGGGTCTGCCCAGAACAGACCCAGTCGATCCTGGTCGGCTGGGCCTGTGGTGATCCAGTCGGCTTGGTGTAAACCTTCTTCAAAAAAAAAAAGGGGGATTTTGTTTTTATTTAAACCGCAGTCAACTGACAGTTGGCTAGGTGCAGGCCAAGTTCTAGATCCAGCCGACTGTCAGTCGGCTGGGCATAAATCAGAGGTATAGTACTCAAAGAAAAAAAAAAGAGAGAATTTCAATATGTATGTTGTTAACCCTGGATGTGGTTTAAACCGGGAAATTGATTTAAACATGTATACAGGTTTTCAACTCCGTTATGAGCATACACTTTGATCTCTTTATCCACCTTATGAATATAATTCCTTTCACGTGCTTTAATGGAGTATGACATGCCTGAGTAGGATGCTAAGTACAAGCTTGAGTATAATGTATGTGAATACATGAGATTCATGTGGGCTTACATGGGTGTAATTGCATGAATATCCACTGTTGTGAATCATGAATGGGCGGTCTGCTAGTGACTTGGGGCTGCAAGTGTGGCCTAGTTTGGTTACACTTTGACAGGCCGTAGGCTCAGCCAAAACCATTAAGCTGGCCCGGTCTGTTACACTCTTGGAGCCCAGCAGCCTTGTGGCCTTTAACAAAAAAATGTATATTTGACACCTTGTGTTTGTTGAATATGGAATTTGAAAGTAATAAGCATGATTTTCAGATTTACTATATGAATGTATTTTGATTCTAAATCATGCTGAAAATGGAAGATTTCACATGCTTGAACTTATGTGATGTGCCTAAACATTATGCTATTATGAAAGTTATTATAGCGCATGTGCATACATGAAATCGATGTGTGTTTAGCAGGTACAATACTGCATAAATGTTCACATGTACTTAAATGGTGAACACATGCATATGAATGTTATATTTTATGCACATTGTTAATTGGTTAAATTGGTATATATGGATGTGCATTTGGAGGCAAGTTGACATCATTGCATATCTTGCACATTATCATGATTTTTGCATATGGTGCATCAATGATCGAATGAATCGTCGTAGGCCGGGTGAGCCTTGAGCTTTGGTTTAGCTCTTCTTTGACTTATTATAAATGCATCGCAGAAATCACATTAATGTTGTTGCACCATATTGCATTGTTCTATGATTTTTCGCGGGCAGTGGTCCCGTGATGCAAATTAAAGAAATGAGATATTAATAATCTAATAAAAATAAAATAACAATGTACTATACGTTCTGAGATCTCCCATCGTTAGAATGAGAATCTTAGAGTTTCGGTTTTGGAAGACCACGAGGATACAAAAACTCCATGTGCGCTATTGTTACTCCTGAACCCGATATCGAGGTTCTTTCTCCTTGTCACGATTTTAGAGAGTCTGTCACTTTGTCTGGAGGTGGTGTATAGACACAGCTGTTTTTTGGTATACTAAGAAAAGTGACACTTGTGGATGGGTGGTTCATGGTGTCCCCGACATTAGATGGGTGGTCTAATGTTCCAAAGGTTGTTTCGGTCGAGGGCTAAATTTGGAATCCAGTAAGAAAATACAAATTGTGTGCTAAGCTACCTTGAGAACCTAACTTGACCTCGATGATTTTACACGTTTGGTGTATCTGCAGGTAACGATAATAAAAAAAACAGGAACTTAAATTGTGTGCATTTAATAGGGACATGCATATGAAAAGAAAATTCTAATAAGAGGTAATAATTTACTCATGCATTGCACCAAATCCATGTATATTCCTGTTGTGCATTAGGTCATGCATGTTTACCTATTTTCTTAACTGTTAAATGTTGGCGAATGCATAATGTTGTTCCTTAATGTATGTTAAATGATTTTATTGCTTAAGTTGTGATCTCTGTTATTTAGTAAATGTTTCCCCATGTTTAATAATTGTTTTTATTGCATGAATGCTTAATCGAACTATGAATTTGTCATAATTGCATACCTCTAAGTTATTGCATGAATTCCTATATGTATTCTTTATGCTCATTTATTTCATTAGAGAGATTCGTACACAAAATTCATCGAATTTCTGACACCCTACTTCTGTGATTTTTTTCAGCCGAAAGGGATTAGTGAAGTAGCTCGCTTCTTGGAGAGCTACGAGTGTTACACGTTTGCTAGACAGCTTTACAGATAAACAGCGTGGCTCAGCTTTCCTTTACTTTTGATTTACTTTAAATTGTTCATGCACTATGATTTTCTTATGCAACTGTCTCAAGACTGTTATTATTTATTTAATGAAATTTGATTTGGTCTAGTATTGATGATAAATGTAAGATCCTTTATAGTGTGTTTGGTTATCCAGTTGGGAGTGGAACTGTAAAGGCCCTGGATCTCTAGGAATATTTTTTCAATGATTTAAAAAAAAATGCATTTTTTAAGGGGTATGAGTTGAGGTCGTTACACTTCTCCTATGCTTTTTACACGCTTCATCTATTTTTTTTACATAGTCTCTTACTCAACTTTTCATGTTTTTTATGTGTTTTATCTCCCTTCTCACTCACTTCCACGTGCTTTCTCTAAATTGGTAGTCATCATTTTTAGATTTTGTTAAAAATTTAATTCTTACACTAAAAAATCATGAAATTTAATATTAGTCAATTTTAGTTTTTATTTGTGTGTCGTTTTGATTTTCATTCAATTCTTATATATACATATATATATATAAGCGTTGAGGCGTAGCTAGGCGCTCCATAAAAAATCGAAGCGAGGCGTAAGCCTCAAATTTTTTTTTTGAAAACTTTAAAAAAAATTATAAAAAAATATCTAGAAATACAAATAAATAAAGAAATGCTTTATTGATGAAATAACAACCAATAAGAAATAGAAAATCTCAAATAATTACTAAAAATATGAGATTAACATATAAAATTAACTAAAAAACTATGTCACACGGACTCGGCACCCGAGTCGACACGCCCCGACACGAGACACGGCCCGGACTCGGTCAACGCCGAGTCGGACGCGGTCAACGAGTCGAGGCCGAGTTCGTCCTTGTTTTGGACTCGGTCAACATTGACTAATTCCAAAAATATCCATTTTTAGGGCAAAAAACAAAAAAAAATGATCTTTTTATATATTTTTTAAAAAAATATATATATAGCATGAGTCTTAAACATAAGCCCTAGAAAAAAAATTTATTCTTAAATATTATCATTTAATTCTCTCTCTCAATCTTAAAAGCTAATAAATTCCCATCCACGAGTACCAACACTTTTCATCCACCTAGTTCTCTCTCTTATAAAAGCTAATAAATTCTCATCCACGAGTAGCAACACTTTCTCATCCACCGAGATCTCTCTCTCTCTCTCTCTCTCTCACAAATCTAGCTTTAAAAAATTAAAAGCTTTTAATGCTTTTAATTAATGTAATGAATTTTAGCAAAACTGCAAAAGATGTTTAATGCATTTACCAGAACATGCTTTTAGTTAATGTTTTTAATTAATACCTTGATGATGTTTTATTCCCATGGTAGCTAAGACTCGGTCGAGTCAATGATAAACTCAACCGAGTTTGGTTCTAACCCAGTTATACTACTATTTTAACTCGGTTAGTTCAGGATCTGAGACAACTCGAAAGAGTCACGAGCCGAGTCCCCGTGTCCAAAATTTATATAGATATATGCACACAATGGATATATATATATAGCCGAGTCCCCGTGTCCAAAAAGTTTAAAATTGCGCCGCACCCGTGTCGCACCCGCACCCATGTGACATAGCTAAAAACTTATTACATAACTGAAAAATATATGAGATTAACCTACAAAAGTTAAAATATATGAGATTATTCTAAAAAATATGGGATTAACATATAAAACTGATTACATAACTCGAAAATATATGAGATTAACCAACAAAAGTTAAAATATACTAAGAAACTCATTACATAACTGAAATAACTAGAAAATATATGAGATTAACCTACAAAAATCTTGTCGATTATGTCTCAGAAATCTTTTTTTTTGCGCCTTGAGGCACAGAGGGTCGCGCCTCAAGGCACGTTTTTTATAACACTGGTTGTAATGCAAGGTCTTGTATCATTATTATGTCACTTTTCTCTCTACCTTTCTTGCAAAATATGCACTTTACACATCTTATATTTTTTTCTGGCAATTTCTAAGTCATTTTTATCAAATATAATCCTGCAAAGTTCTAATTTTTTCACATCTTCTATATCTTTTCTAAGAAGTAATATATCATCTACAAACATGCAAGAAAGGACATCATCTTGGATGGAAGATAGTTCAATTGCAACTAATGCAAATAAATTTGGAATTCAAGCAAACCCTTGGTGTAGCCAAAGTAGAGTTACCGGAAGCTTCTTAGATAAGTGGGAAGCCTGCTTCCCGAAAACTCGCTTCAGAAGCACAATACTCCTGGGTTCTGAAACTTGATGAGAATCTTGATTCTCCCATGCTTCTCTTATGCTTTCCACACGCTTCTCACTCACTTGCATGTGCTTTCTCTAAATTGGCAGTCATCATTTTTAGATTTTGTTAAAAATTTAATTCTTACACTTAAAAATCATGAAATTTAAGAATAATCACTTTTATTTTAGTTTTTATTTGCATGCATTTTTTATTCTCATTCAATTCTTATATTTTTTTTATTCCTTGATTGCCGCTTCCTGTACATTTTAAAATGCATCGCTTCTCACTTCAACTTCCCGTATCGTCTCCCGCTCTGCTTCCTAGTGTGGCAACCTTGAGCCAAACTCTTATAGAAAACATGTCTCTCCACATGGCAGCCCTTCCAATTATTTCAGCTCAATTCACAGGATCCCTTTCTTATAAAGTATTGACAAAATTAGTTGCCTTGATATTCTGTTAGATGCTCCTCCAAATCAATAAAGATCACATTCAAATCTCTCTTCCTATATCTAAAATTCTCCATAAGTTGTTTTAATAAGAAAATAGCTTTAGTTGTTGATCTTCCTGGCAAAAGCCCAAATTGGTCTCGAGAAATAAGTGATTCTCTTCTAAAAATAGATTTATTCTCTCCTAAAGCCCATATATGATCCATATTGGACTCATCAGTTGAAGGATCACAGTAGCTTGGGACTACGTGAATGCCCTGCCAAGTCATTGACCGATGTAACAGGTGTGTTCCTTCCTACTTTCACCCCATATCCAGCATGTAATAATATTAACAGAACTGAATAAGGATAGGATGTATCCCATATCCATGTGGTGTAGAAACCTATTTTGGCCAAATTTACCTTGGACCCATCAAGATCAGGTATGGATCAGACTAGGTGGGTTGGAAATGAAAACCCCTCAAGTGAAAAATATAAAAATATACTTTGATATATGTTAGTAAAAACTTAGGGCATTTTCATTTCTTTTTGCAGAGTTTTTCCAAACAAACACAAAAGAATTCATCCAGACAACAATTTTCCCAATTAAAATAAATAGAAAGTACATATATCCAAGCTCCATAACAATAAATCTTCTTAAAATTATGTAGGCTGTCCACCACCATTTTGCATCAACTATAAAAAGATTAGGCAGGCATGAGGCTGAAGAAAAAATTTAGATTTTGACACATCTTATAGAATAAATTTAGATTTTGACACATCTTATACAAATGGAATATCATCTGCCATGAAACAGAAAAGATTATTTCAAGAATGACTAGCTAAACAGAAAGAACAATCTGCAATAGAGTACCTATTGATAGAATCCAATGACATTGCCAAATGATCACGAAGGTGACGGAAGCAGTGTAGACCAGTCAACTCATCACTATCCTGCATAGTTGAGATTCTTGTAAGAAAAAACTATATATGTAGGAAGAAAAAAGCATAGTGTGTCAGCACATCCAATTTCAAGGAGTATGAGTTCAGCACATCCATCTTGCCGCTTAGAGTCGAGTGTGACTTGAACAGGGGGCAATTTGATGTCTTCAGTTAGTACAAGAAACAATTTAATTTAGAAAACATATAGGTAAATAGTCTCAAAACTGAGCATTTGCCTCATGCCCATCATAAACAGGTTAATGTAATGTCCATTCAACAACTATTAGCCATTATAGGGATTCAACCACGTTTTCCTACAAACAATAACCCTGAATAATGAAGCAAAAGAAAGATCACAATGAACCAAAGTGTTTGAAAGCAACATGATCATATATCTACTTTATAAGATGAATGCTACAAAGATCTTTGCAACTGTTTCTCAATGGAAAACACCGAGTCGTATCTATATTTTTTCCTGATTTATTGAGTTGATTTTAGGGTCTATTTTCTTTTTTTCTTCCATCCTTCATAAAACCAGTTTTTACAAGTTCAAAGTTTTGTTTTGCAAAATCTTGTTTTAGTCTTTTCCTAGTTTAAATAATTTCTTTTCTTAGTTTTAATTTTATTAAGGCAATTAAGAGTTATTTTTGCATTAGGTTGGTCTAATTAGATTGATTAGTTGTTAATTTTCCAAGGTCTTGCATGTAGTTTAGGAAGTGCTAGTTTATTTGGTTATTGTCGATATTGTAGTTAGTATAGATCAGTGTTCTTAAAAAAGCGCCTCAAGGCGCAAAAAGCGCGTCTCGCCTCAAGGCGAGAGGCTTTGTGCCTTGAAGCACAGGCACAAAGCGCAATACCCATGAGGCATGCGCCTCATAGGCCTTGAGGCGAGGCGCACCTCGAACTGAGGCGCACACGCTCGATTTATTTGGTCAAATGAAGGTCAAAACCCTCATTCGACCTAAAAAATAGGGCTTAAACAAAGCCCTACCGACCCCTTTATGTGTTTTTATTTTTTTTCTCACCTCCTATCTCCCTCTGCCTCCAATCTCCCTCTCGTTAATCTGTGTTAGTCTTCCTTCTTGTGCCTGCTATCTGTATGGTGTTGTATTATTTATGAGGTCTAGGGTTCAAAAGCTGGTACGAGATGGAGAAGATGAGCAGAAGTTCCCTGCATAACTACAAATAGAATTTTTTTTCTTTTTTTGGATTAGCAAGCTGGGGTAGGAAACCAGTTTGGTGGTTTATCCTTCCAGCAAGCGTCAGAATTGCATATCCAATGACTCCGAGTTTCTCTAGTTGCACCGGTATGAAGATGCAATCCTTGAGAGTCACACACAATGGAAACCATCTAAGCCATGGAAGAAACTAACAGTTTCATTATCAATGAATTCCTTGGCAGTCATTCCCCCCATAGCTTTCCTCATGCTAAAAACGCAATTCCGTCAAGACTTAGATATTGAAGATGATGAGACATAAGAAGAGCCTAGGCTCTAATTCATATCATATAGCTATGGCCATTTATATGGTTTTTTAGGTTTTCAATTGCAATTGTGAATGTTAACACTCTCATTTTGAAGACTTTTGGACAAATATATTAACATTTGGTTGTTAATGCTAACATGCATTTTCTAATTATGACATTGTATTGTTAATGCTAAGATGCATTTCGTTGTTAATGCTATTTTTTAATTTAATGAATGCCCATGTTTTATTTTTTAGATACTTATATAGATCAAGTTGTTGCATTAATGTTACTTTTACAAGTTAATCTCATATTTTTTTCAGTATTTATTTGAGATTTTTTATTTCCTGTTGGTTGTTGCTTCATCAATAAAGATTTTTTTATTTTTTTTATAATTTTAGATATTTTTTAAGTGTTTTTAAACAAAAAAAAACTTTGAGGCTTACGCTTTACGCCTCGAAGCTTACGCCTCGCCTCAGATTTTGGTGGAGCGCCCCGCTACGCCTCAACGCTTTTCACAACACTGGTATAGATAATTTAGTTTTACATGTCTTCAGTTGTATAATTGCTTTTCTTTAATTATTTTGTGTTTTAGAATAGATTATCAGTAGTTAAGCTTCTGTTCTTGTCAGTAATTTAGCTTAATCTAGTTGTGTTTAGTCAGTTTTAATTATAATTAAGTTGTAGTTAATAGTATTAATTGCAAAACAATTGGCGGAATTTTGTCAGGCTTTGGGTCGTCAGTTTATGTGGTTTTTTGTGGAGTTTTGACCCAGGGTAAGTTTCGTTAGCTTCGCGGGGTGTTGACTTAAATTCTGGAAAGTTTCATCTCATTTGGAGTAGATTTGACTGTGTCTCCACTCTGTTTTCGAAAATCAATTTTCTGTCAAACTATAGTCTTTATTTCATAATGGTAGAGATATTTTTGTCCTTTCTGTTACTGTTTAGCATAGTTTTCGGTGTAGTTTAGTCCAGGGACCATGTGAGCATGTTAGTATATGGTCTTGGCTAGGTCTCAGCTGAATTTGGTGTGATTCCAATCTGGTTTGACCTCGCCCATTTGCAGTCCAAACCCAGTCCCCATCTTAGCCGTAGAGAGCTTGTTAATACATAGTTTAGGGTAGTTTAGTAATTTTATTTAATTCTCAATTATGCTTTGATGTTGTTGCATATTTTTAGGTTTATTTAAGTGTTTTTGGCATAGTCTAGGCTTTGGTTTTCGTCAGAAAACCAGAGAGATTAAGTTGAGTAAGTTAGCTCAGTTAATTATAGTGTAGTTTCTTGAATTGCTTTACTTGTTTAGTGTTTTTTATTAGTGTTCAATTAGATAGATTTATTATTGCTTATTTGATTATTTATTGATTCCCTTTTAGTTGCTCTCGAATTCAGTTAGAATTAATTTGTGTGAGTTTTCAATTGTTAGTCCCGCGGCCTTTTTGTTATTTTGATAATAGTCTTGTTAGTATAGGTATAGTTGTGTTATTTTGTTTTGCAAGTATTTTCTCTTAGAGGTTACCTCTTTCGAGAGGGGGATATCTATCATTAACTCTTTACTTGAGCCCAAAGAGAGGGAGTCCCGAGCTTAGTTTAAGATTTGCTTTCATTTTACTTGTGTTTACTTTTATTGCATTGTAATTGCAAAGATAGTGTAATTCTTTTATGTTCTTTCGAAATATTAATAAAGTGAGGTTTTTAAGTGAAATATTATTCCTTATTCCCCGTTCCCTGAGGAGACGATCCAACTTGACACCCTACACGAGTGCAGGGAGGCAAAAGTGATAGAACCTTGGGGATATAAGATTTGGTATACAGGAATAAATAGGAATATGAATGGAGTAGGGATTGTTATGAGTCATGAGTTTATAGATAATGTAGTTGAGGTCCGTAGGAAGGGTGATAGGATTTTACTTATTAAATTAGTATTAGGTACGAATATTATTAATATTATTAGTGTTTATGCACCTCAAGTAGGTTTAGATGATTCCATTAAGCGTCAATTTTGGGAAGATCTAGATGGAGTAGTACAAGGGATATCTTATGGAGAAAGGTTTTTCATCGGCGGTGACCTTAATGGGCATGTAGGCATTAGTAGGGATGGATTTGAGAATATCCATGGAGGCTATGGTATAGGAGAAAAAAACGAAAGTGGAGAAAGGATTTTAGAATTTGGTTTGTCCTATGATATGATCTTAGCAAACACTTGGTTTAGGAAGAGGGAGTCTCACCTAGTAACATTTAAAAGTGGGGTTAATACGAGTCAGATAGATTTTTTCCTACTTAGAAAGAGAGATAGGGGTTGTTGCATCGATTGTAAGGTTATACCGGGAGAAAGTGTAGCTACACAACATAGAGTCTTAATTTTAGATCTTAGAATTAGACAATACCGCAAAAGGGATAGACATAGGATAGATCCTAGAATTAAGTGGTGGGCACTGAAAGAAGCTAAACAATGAATGTTTGTAGAGCGGTAGTTAAGGAAGTTGATTGGTGTCTCGAGGAGGATTCAGAATCTATATGGAATAAGATAGCGGGTGGCATGAGAAAGGTAGCTAAGGAGGTATTGGGTGAGTCTAAAGGCGGTGCACCGCTAGGTAAGGATACATCGTGGTGGAACGAGGATGTCAAATTAGCTATTAAGGTTAAAAGAGAGTGTTATAGAAATCTAAGTAAAAATCGTGATAATGAGAATTTGGAGAAGTATATGATAGCAAAGAAGGAAGCTAAAAAAGTAGTTCGGAACGCGAAGGATAAGGTATATAAGGAGGTTTATGACAAGTTGGATACCAAAGAGGGTGAGAAGGATATTTATAGGCTTGCAAAGATGAGAGATAGGAAATCGAGGGATCTGGGTATGGTTAAATGTATCAAAGATGAAACGCAAAGGGTTTTAGTCAAAGATGAGGAGATTAAGGAGAGATGGAAAGATTATTTTGATAAGCTATTTAATGAAAGTCATGCTCAGGATCTTGGAGACTTTTCAATTTCTTTTCATGAGATGAATCGTGACTTCATGCGCAAGATTCAAAAGAAAGAAATTGCAGAGGCTTTGAAGAAAATGAAATCAAGAAGGGCAGTTGGCCCAGATGGTATACCTATCGAGGCTTGGAAATGCTTGGGAGAGAAAGGTTTAGAATGGTTGACAAATCTTTTTAACTTGATTTGGCGAACAAATAAGATGCATAATGAGTGGAGGAAGAGTACTTTGGTGCCTCTATATAAGAATAAGGGTGATATACAAGATTGCACAAACTATCGTGGTATAAAACTCATGAGTCATACTATGAAACTTTGGGAGAGGGTGATTGAGTCTAGGTTGAGGAAGATTGTCATGATATCGGAGAATCAATTTGGTTTTATGCCTGGAAGATCAACTATGGAAGCTATACATCTTCTTAGACAACTTATTGAGAGAAATAAAGAGAGGAACAAAGATTTGCATATGGTTTTTATTGATTTGGAGAAGGCTTACGATAGAGTACCTAGGGACGTTCTCTGGTGGACAATGATGAAGAAAGGTGTTTCTCTCAAGTACATTAGTATAATTAAAGATATGTATGAAGGAGTAGTAACCAATGTCCGCACTTGTGGAGGGGTGATAACCAATTTTCCTATAACGGTTGGGTTACATCAAGGATCTGCTTTAAGCCCTTTCCTATTTGCTATAGTGATGGATGAGCTTACGAGATCAATTCAAGAAAATGTGTCGTGGTGTATGTGGCTTGCTAATGATATTGTTTTGATTGATGAGTCTAGAGCTGGGGTTAATGCTAAGTTAGAATTATGGAGTCAGACATTGGAAGCAAGAGGTTTTAAGTTGAGTAAGAGTAAGACAGAATACATGGAATGTCGATTTAGTAAGCAACGAAGTAGTGATGGGAGTGTAGTGAAGCTTGGTGAGCACGAAATACCAGTGGATGATTCTTTCAAATATTTGGGATCTATCATTCAAAAGTATGGAGAAATTGATGGAGATGTAAATCATAGGATAAAGGTTGGGTGGATGAAATGGAAGAGTGCAACTGGAGTGTTGTGCGATCGTAGAATGCCATTGCGGTTGAAGGGAAAGTTTTATAGGACGACTATTAGGCCCGCTTTACTATATAGTACGGAATGTTGGGCTATCAAGAGACATCATATTCAAAAAATGAGTGTAGCTGAGATGCGTATGCTGAGATGGATGTGTGGAAATACAATAAAAGATAAGATTCGGAACAAGGAGATACGTAAGAAGGTAGGCGTTGCACCCATTGAAAATAAGATGAGAGAGAATCGTTTACGGTGGTTTGGACATATTCGACGAAGGCCTAATGATGCTCCAGTTAGAAGGATGGAGAAATGGGAAAATATATTAGTTAAAAGAGGTCGGGGTAGGCCTAGGAAGACATGGATAGAGGTGATAAGAAAGGATATGAATGCTTTGAACCTCACCGAGGACATGGCATTGGATAGAAATGAATGGAGGAGAAGGAATCATGTGGAAGACCCATAATGATTTTCTTTGTTGGTTCATATCGCCGACCCCAATTGTTTTGGGATGAAGGCGTAGTTGTTGTTGTTGTTGTTGATGTGCAGTTCTAGTTTTAAAAATAATCATTTGCAAAATCACACCACTTCCAGTAAAACATCCCAGCATGTGATACGACCAGCAGCTGACGCACACGGAAGGGTAGCAGTCAGAAAGGGAAGGACGCACACACAGCATCATGTGCACACTGGTGCACACACAGGCCGCGCGTTGTGCACACACGCTAGCAACAGTGCCTGGCTAGCTCTTTCGACCAGGTGAGGTTGAGGTGGCGCCTTTGTCCCCCACTTGGGGAGGTTTCATTTGGAGTTAGTTTAGATACCTCTAGTTTTAGCAAACCACCCTGGTTTAGCTTAGCCCATTGTTTTGCTTAAGCTGTTTTGGTTTTGTATTGCCTATAAATGGTCCAAATGGTGCCATTCTTGTAAGCTTTGAATCTTTTGATAATTGAAATGGGAATTTGTTTCCAGCCTTGTGCTCAATTGGGCTAGCTAATGTCGACTTAGCCTAGCTAGATTGGCTAGAGACTCTCCTTGAGCTCTAGTTCGGCTACTGACGAGTCTTCCGGCTCTTCGGTGGATTTCAGTGCACATCTGAAAAGGCTGATCTTCTTCCGGCTTCTTGAAGCTATGGAGGAGTGAGGACGAATGGATCTTGAGTTGCTACAGTCAAATTCAAGCCATCTACAGCAGTGTCTCCCTCATCCGGCGATCTAGTGATTTTCGGTTGGCCTTCTAGCTCTCAAACTTGTCAATTTCCCATTCATATGAGCTAGATCAGCATGTGCTAGGCTTAGATCTATTGTACGGTGTGTGGATTGATGTATTGGAGTGGTCTAAGGCATGCACTTGAGGAATTCAGGGTCTGATCAGCTAGATCGGCCAGAATTTCCAAGTTGATCGGATTTTCCCCTTGGCCAGCGGTAGTTTGGAGGTTTCAGGCCAAATTTGCCGAGGAAATAAATATGATGCCCAATAGACCCTGGGACACCTTCCATCTCTCCCCATTCCCAATGGAGCATGGGAAGACATTAGTATGGATTTCATTGTGTCCATGTCTCCCTCAAACCAATTTGAGGTCATTTATGTGGTTGTTGACCGCCTAACGAAGTACGCACTCTTCATGGCTCTCCCCAAAGCTTACACGGCTCAAGTGGTAGAGTTTTCACAACTATGTAGGAAAAATGCATGGAATGCCTAAGACCATAGTATGTGACCGGGATACCGTCTTCTTGAACACCTTTTGGCTATGTGTCGGACTCTCACAAATTATAGCTCAGCCCATCATCCCCAAAGTGATGGACTGACGGAAGTGGCAATAGGCCTCGTGAAACTTATCTCTGGTGTTTCACTAACTCAAAACCATCAAGATGGTATCAGAGCCAATGAGGGCTCTTCATCCCAAGGCAAACATGAGGTTGACATACGTGCCATGACGGAAGAGGCACGTTCCAAAATGTTGGAGCGAATTGATTCTATTGACAATGTGTTCAATAGGCATATGGAGACTGTGGAGAACTCCATAAACACATTGGCCCAAGTTGTCCATTCTTTCTTGATAAGCCATAAGCTAGGGAATCTCCAAGAACCCCTTGTGAGCATCCATTGAGGCAACCACGACATGAGGCAGCCTCCAATTACGGTGAAAGGCAATGGGATGAGTTGGATGATGAGTTCGGCCAAAAGCAAGGCAATGGTCGGAAAAATCACATAGAGCTACCACAATTTAGTGGTGAAGGTCCAAGGGAATAGATCTACAAAGCTCAACATTACATGGTGTGTCGCCGAGTCCCTATGGAGCAAAGGCTTGATGAGGCCATTTCATGGTTTGAAGACAATGCATTGAGGTGGTTCCATTGGGTGGAACTTATGCGGGGAAAGCCAACTAGGCCCCAACTTCTTGAGGGCATGTTGGAACAGTTTGGACCGACCACTTTGGTGAACCATGATATAGGGTTGAAGCAATTGCAGCAAAAGGGCTTGCTTAAATAGTATCAAGCTCAATTTGAGAAGCTTTGTGCATTCCTTCCACACGTTGATTGGCGAACTCCCTTTGGGGTCATACATGAGTGGACTTAAGGATGTTAAGATATATATATATATTGTCATTGTAATAGTTAAATACCCAATAGGAGTATTTTAGTCTTTTCACAACCTTGTAATAAGTTATACCTATTAGGGGTACAACAATCATTTATATTACTTTTGGGGGCACTTTAGGTTTTAATTATTTTTTGTAATTTATTCTTTTTATCAAGGGCATTATAGTCCTTATATTGCTCTTGAAATAGAGTTGTTGGGAGTGCTCCCGACAACTATATTTCTAGTTGTTGGGAAGTGCTACCAACAGCTATATTTCTAGATGTTAGGATCACTTCTCAATTGCTCTTTTTTGCTTCCTTTTGTGTAACCCTTCTTGTATGTTACGTTTGTTCAAGCATATTTGTTATCTATGTAATCAAAAGCAGAGTTACCGAAAGCGCCTAGGCATGTGGGGAAGTGTGCTTCCCCGAAGCGCATTTCAGAAGCGCGAAACGGCGTGCTTCAGAAATGCGCAAGGAAGCATCTTTTTTTTCTGGAAGCGCGCTTACCTTTTATGGAAAGCTCGCTTCCCCCTTTTTCCATTTTTTTTCCTCTTTTTTCGCTTCCCCCTCGCTTCCTAGGTCGCTTTCGAGACGGTTCGTGATTTGCTTCTAAGTAGTCCCATGCTTCCCGCTTCCTAAAATTTTGAAAGTGCCTTGCTTCTCGCTCCCGCTTCCTCGACTGACAACCATGGTCAAAAGTGTTAAGTAGTGCCTAGTCGGTAGACCCTTAAAAAGATTAGTGGAGGACTAGGCGAGACTAGTGAGTATCGTAATTAAAATATAAAAAAATACACAAAATATACATAAAAATATGTTTAATTCTTTTACTAGTAAGATGTTTTCATTACACAAGTACAAAATTACACATGCTTTAACAGAATATATTAATAATATACATAATCAAAATATACATATATATAATTGTACTCACACACAAATATATATATATATATATTTCAATTATTCGTAACATATTCAATATAATCAACAAAATATGCTTTCAACCTTTCACAGAAGCACAATAACACACGCATATAAATAACATATTATATAATTCATAATAAGTTTGATGTTTTTGCAAAGTTCCAAAACTTTTGATTTTTAAAGAAATTTCATCGGTGGTTGAAACATAAGAATCATTTGGATTAGTATGGCATTCAGATAGTATTGACACATTTGGAGTATGAAAAGAAGTTTCGGAATCAAGAAGTCTCATCGGGATCAATACATGTAGATACAGCCGCAACGAAGAGAGAGGAAGCTTGATTTTTTAACATTGATTGTAGTGCTTCCATGAGTTGTGCTAAAGACAATGATCCCACGCTTTTAGAGCTTTCATCCACACCATTTCTTTCAAAAGATGGTCTCACAAAAGCCACCTTCTTTTCATCTCTTTGTTATTCTCTCCTCCTTTTGGGCAAAACAGCTTGATGTGACCCAGTTCATAACAAAAATGGCATATTAAATTGTTACTCTTTTTGTATTCATAGTCTTTTCTGTCATGATCATTTGAGCTTCTCCAATAATCATTGGAATTTCTCCCATACTCATTGCTTCTCCTAAAGTGAGAAAGCTTATATGCCCTTGAGTGGTTTTCGGAACTTGACATAGCAAGAACTAATGCTTCTTCTTTAGTGGAGGAGGGTTTATTTAGTCTATTTTCCTCCATAGTTAATTCTTCAAGAGTTTCAACTATGGTAGGAACTCCTCCCTACGAAGAAGGGTCGATTTGGTCCCTTCAAATTCAGGTCTAAACTCATTGGTAGAAGTGCTTTGTTTTAATTTGATTTTCAAAGAGTTCTATATTGTGAGGGCAATATCACTTAGTCTCTAAAAGAGTCAATTCATCCCAAAGAAGAGAAAGAGCATTACAGGATTCCATAATGCTCATTTTTGATTGGGTCATGGTTCTAACTTTGTTTTGCACATTACATGCATGAGCTATGTCCTTTAGACAGTACATATCCTTAAGATATTTCTATGCATCACTAGCAAAATCAAATTTTGCCAAACTTGAGCATTTATTGATGTCAACATTGTGAAATTGTCTATGAAAAGACAATACGCAAACGAGCACAAATAATATAGAAAAGATGTGCACGAAGGCACTCTCACAACACTTGAACAAAGTACGCAAAAGCGTAAAAATAATAAACATGCACAATGGCATGTATTTTATAGAAAGAACCAAATGCTTGAGACTCTCAAGCTTAAGAAATACAAGGGGGGAACACCCCTATTTATACAAATGCAAGAGAGTGACTGGCACTAAATGCTTCTTGCCATTCTATACATTTTTTAGCTTCTTCAAAATTTCTTGGTTCAAAATAAGAGTGACTGGCACTAAGACAAGCCCTATATCGGGGTGAAAAAGAGTCAAAGGATACAAAACGAGTTGGAGGTCTTCTATTCCTTTCAGATCTTCTATGGTCAAGAATAGGAGAAAGCTCACTATATTGATCAATAGCACTTCTAAAGGTGTCTTGGTTTCTACGAGAGTAGGTTATTGGCTCACTTGGAACTCTACTTTCTTGTTCATTGAGTGGGTTATGTTCATCAATATCTGCATCATTTTCCTCATCATGGTTTAATGATACCTCATCATCACTAGATATATCATCATTACTAGACACTAAGTCAAATAAGGAGTAATCAAAATTTTCTTGTTGAGAAACATTTTTTTCAAAACCACTCTCATTTTCTAAAAAAATTACATTTCTAGAGACATATAGCTTATCATTTCTAAGGTCATAACAACGAAAACCTTTTTGAGTTTCAGAATAACCAAGAAAGGCACAAGGAATATCCTTGGGAGAGTGTTTGTCATTCTTATCCGTAAGTATAAAACACTTACATCCAAAGACTCTTAACCTATTATAATCAGGTTCAAGCTTATGTAATACCTCAAAGGGAGATATTTTTCCTAATAGCCTAGATGGTAAGCGATTTATCAAATAAACATAAGCAAGAGCTGATTCAGCCCAAAAGTTTTTAGGAATATTTTGAGATATAAGAAGGGTCCTAGTGGTCTCAATAATGTGCCTATGTTTTCTTTCAGTCAACCCATTTTGTTGAGGCGTTTTAGGACAAGACCTTTGGTGAACAATACCGTGATCCTCAAGATATACCTTAAATTGATTGGAGAGATTCTCCTCCAGAGTCACTTCTAAAAATCTTTATGTTACTGTTGAATTGATTCTTAATCATTGAATGAAAATTTTAAAAACACGAAAACACTTCATGTTTAAACTTAAGAAAATATATCCACGAATATCTAGAAAAATCATCCACAAATATTACGTAATAAGAAAAACCTCCTTTTGAAACAACAGGTGCAGGTCCCCAAACATCTGAATGAACAATTTCGAAAGTTTTAGAAGAGAGCATAGTTCTTTGCTCAAAAGGTAAACTTCGCATTTTTCCGAGAATACAGTCATTACAAGAAAAAAAAGCTTTTACATAGGTCTTTTGCAAAATGTAAATATGATAACTTGGTGATATTAGGATGACCAAGTCTTTTGTGCCACACATTTATATATCTTTATGTCGGGCAACATTATACAAAACTTTTGGAACTTGAAGAGATTCCATATAGTATAAATCTTCTCTTCTAAAGCCTTCCCCAATCAATTTCCCGGACTGGGGATCCTGTATTAAACATTTATCACAAGAGAATTTAATATCGCAGCCATGGTCCGTGAGTTAAGAAACAGAGAGGAGATTTAAGTTTATTTTAGGTATAAATCTTATTTTTGGAATAAAAAACTCTTGAGTTTCAAAATTACCTATTCCTTTAATTTCAAGAGAGGTTCCATCAGCAGTGGAGACATAAGATGGGGAACCATTTTTCGAATAAACGGAAAGTGAAAAAATGTTTGGGGACATATGAAAGGATGCACCGGAGTCCAAAAGCCAAAAGATTTTACCTGGAGAGGAAGGAGTGGATACGGCCGCACCGGAGGTAGATCCCTTGAGCAGAGGTTGAAGAGCTTCCACTATTTGATTTATAAAAAGGGTCCCACTCGAAGATGCCTCATCCTTCTGCGGTACACCAGTGGTAGCCATGGCTAGAAGTTTCTTCCATTTGGGACATACGGGTTTGATATGCCCGGTTCTTTACAAAAATGACAAATAGTTTTGCTATAGTCCCTTCTTCCTCTTTGACCACCATTTTCACCTTGATTTTGAAATTTAAAGTGAGGGGGACGATAGGTTCTTACATTTTTTCCGGGTCTGGATACGGCATTGACCTCACTATTTTCTTCAATATTACAAGGGATCGCAAGAACATTTGGTCCTTGTTTACATAAATTCATACGAGCCTCTTCACCACTTAATTTGGTGAGAACATCTTCAAGAGAAGGGGGAGAAAAAAAAGAGAGAAGAGATGACCTTATTTGCTCAAATTCGAGCCTTAGCCCATTCAAAAAGTTGAAGAACTGATCTTCTTCAAGTTGCTTGTGACGAAGCTCAATTGCCTCTCCACTCCATTTTGGTTCAAGCATTGCAAGCTCATCCCAAATAGAGGAAAGATCGGCAAAGTATTCCCTAATCGTCATTTCACCTTGAGTAAGGGAGATAGCCTTCTTTTGAAGGTAATACTTATGAGAGAGATCCCTTGAGGTGTACATTTTTTTAAGATAATGCCAAGCTTCCGATGCCTTTTTGAATTTAATAATGTTGGCAGTAATCTTGGTTTCCACGGATGAGAAAAACCATGAAAGAATCTTGAAATTCTTCATTTCTCATTCATCGTGTTTCTTGGAGTATTCTTCAAGGGCTTTGGTTCTTTCTTCTTCCTCAAGAATCTTGATTTCGCCTCCATTTACTACGGTAATCTTGGGTTCCGGTTCCGGAATTGTGCCAAGTACATATCCCCATAGGCCTTTTCCCTTTTATATGAGCCTCCATATTTCCGGCCCAAACATGATAGTTGGACCCATTTAATTTGAAACCAAGAGCAAAATGGGACTCTTTTTCGCCCATTAGAGAGTAAAGAGGTAGAGAAAAAAAAACGTACCAACACAATATTTCCAACACCAACTTTGCACAAGATTCTTCTAAAATATTTGAGAAGAAAGATCCACCACTTCAAACTTCAAAGATCGGAAGGCACGTTTTTCGAGGCACTCGAAAATGGAGAATCCCACGATCTTAAATAATCAACCTTGCTCTGATACCATGTGAAATTGTCTATGAAAAGGCAATACGCAAACGAGCACAAATAATATAGAAAAGATGTGCACGAAGGCACTCTCACAACACTTGAACAAAGTACGCAAAAGTGTAAAAATAATAAACATGCACAATGGCATGTATTTTATAGAAAGAACCAAATGCTTGAGACTCTCAAGCTTAAGAAATACAAGGGGGGAACACCCCTATTTATACAAATGCAAGAGAGTGCAAAGGGGGGGCTCCAAAGGAGTCGTTGGGAGCCCCCAACGATCACATTTGTGACTGTTGGGGGGCCCCAACGACTCTATTGGGGGACCCCCAATGCACATTAAAAAATGTCAAAAATAAAAAGAAAAAAAGAATTACAAAAAATAAAAAAGAAAGTTACAACATATTCCAAAAGGGAATATGCGCAAAACAAGAAATGACAAAAATACCCTTTCAGGTAAATATATATAAATATATATATTTATATATAGAGAGATATATATACATATAATATATTATATGTAAATATATCTCTATGTATATAAATATATATATATATATATATATTTACAATAATAATTTTTAGGAGATACATTTTAACAAACACTACTGATAAGTCATCCAATAAGTTTTTAATGGCCCATCATCCATTCTTTCTATCTTTTCTCATACTCCCCAACGGCCTTAGACATTCCATCTTCTTAAAGTGTTACTTGTCATTCTCAATCTTGGTGAGCATAAGTTTAGGTTTTCTTTCGATACCATCAACCAAACCCCATAAACCCTTTTCTCATATTTTGGGGTTTACTATGGATGTCCACATCACATAGTTTTTATCATTGAGTCTCACGGGAATGGAGATGACAACTTTTCTTTCATCCTCCATTTTTACAAGATATATATATAGAGAGAGAGAACAAGAGCAAAAAAGAAGAGACAAGAAGGAGCTAACAAGAAATGAGTTGAAGAGGTTTGATGGTGCGCTTCCGGAGGCAATGAACCAACAAACGAAGCTCCACTCAAGGTCCTTTTCTTGATCTTCACGTACAAGCCACAATCCAAGAGATCCAATGGATATGATAATGAAACAAGAAATATAACAAGATTCTCTTATAGGCTTACAAGAACACAAACTCAAAGAACAAAAAGACCACTTATGGGTCAATCACACAAGCACAAACACATGAGCCACTTAGGGGCTAAAAACACTAAAAAATATAGAATTTGTATAACAAATATGCTTGAACAAGCATAACATACAAGAGGGGTTACACCCCCCTATTCATACAGAAAATGAAGCAAAGAAGAGTCATTGGGAAGTGTTCCCAACACCTAAAAATATAGTTGTTGGGAGCACTTCCCAACAACTTGAAATATAGTTGTTGGAAGCACTTCCCACGAAAAAGAAAGATATAGAAAGTTGGCACAAAAGACTAGGACATCCTAGTATGTCAAAATTACATTGTTACCATTTCTTACAAGATGTAAAGAACACAAAGACCACTTATGGGTCAATCACACAAGCACATGCACATGAGCCACTTAGGGGCCAAGAACACCATAAAAAATATAGAATTTGTATAACAAATATGCTTGAACAAGCATCACATACAAGAGGGGTTACACCCCTTATTTATACACAAAAGGGAGCAAAGAAGAGCCATTGTGAAGTGCTCCCAATGGCTAGAAATATAGTTGTTGGGAACACTTCCCAACAACTTGAAATATAGCTATTAAGAGAACCCCTCTTGTATGTTATGCTTGGTCAAGCATATTTGTTATACAAATTCTATATTTTTTATGGTGTTCTTGGCCCCTAAGTAGCCCATGTGTATGTGCTTATGTGATTGACCCATAAGTAGTCTTTGTGTTCTTTGAGATTGTGTTCTTGTTTTTTACAAAGGATAAGCTACGCATAGAGGTGCTCTCCTCCAATGTGCACACTCCAAAAGACACCTACAAGGTTGCCAAGGTTTATGAGGAACGACAAACGTTGAAGTGGGCTTTAAAAAAGAGCCCTAAGCTAAGGGAATCGGCTAGAGGATCCAAAGTTACAAGTAGATTTGAGAGAAAAAGAAAGGGGGTTACCAAACCCAAGATTGAATACATTTCCCAAAGCCAAATAGAAGAGGGAAGGAAAAAGGGGTTATGTTTCAAATGGGGAAAAGTGGCAACAGGGCTGTAAGTGTTCTAGCTTGAAAATCTTCCAAGTCATTGACTCAAGTGATGAAGAGCCAAGTGATCAAAAAGAAGAAATTGGGTCTTCTACTAAAGAAGAGGAAGAAAATAGTGTGCAGTATCAAGCTTTGGCTGGCATCTCAAAGCCACAATCAATGAGGATAGATAGGAAGTTAAACGGCAAGAGGGTTAATGTTTTGATTGACATCAGGGCGACACATAGCTTCATTCAAGATGAAGTTGCCTACCATTCCGGGTGCAAGGTGAAAGAGCACCCAATGTTTGAGGTAGTGATTGGGGTTGGAGGTTGTCTCAAGTGCCTCCAAGTAAGGCATGATGCCCCCATTGACCCTACACGATTCCAACTTTCATGTAGGTTGGTTAAAAAGTTTGGGCAAAGTCTCATGGGACTTCAAGCAAATGGAGATGACGTTCCATGGAGAAAAGGTGGTCACTTTGAGAGTCCAAGGCTCCAAGGTTGGGAATGAGGTTGACACCAAGGAAGTTTTGAAGTTGTTTTGATCCGCACATTGTGTGATATTGTGTATAGTGCAGAAAATGGAAGAGGATCAACTAGCCCAAGTGCAACCTGACCTTGAGATGGTCCTAAACAACTTTGAAGATGTTTTTCAAGAGCCCAAGGGTCTTCCTCCTCAAAAGGCTGCCTTTAGGGAGAGCAACCTCTAAGTAAGAAAGACTAGAGAGGAAGGACCAAGCCCAAAATGCCTTCTCAACGTGATATGGATCTTTTTTATCCGGATCCAAAGATCCATTTAAAAAACCAGCTCGCCAGGGTGGGGGGCGCCTAGGGGGGAGACCTCCCCTATTTCTGGAGTTTGAAAGGATGAGCAAACTGGTTTATGATGGCTTTAAATATGAGAGAAAGTAGATAGAAATAGCTTGGCTATTTCTGGATGACAAAACTCTAAAAATGGATTAGTCAAAAAGGTTTTCCCTGAAATAGATTTGGGTTCAAAATGGCTTATCCAGATTTAGCCTAAGCCAAAATTAGCTTATCCAAGAATAGCTTAGTCCGTTTATCCATTTTTAGCTTAAGTCTAAGTAGATTTTATCTTGATTTAGATTTTCATTTACTTATGTCTTTGTAACTTGTGAAGAAGTGGAAATAGACCATCTTGAGCCTATATATAGGCTATGTAAACTCATTTTTTATAATCAATGAATGAAAACTAAATTGACATGAACTCTCTCTCTCTCTCTCTCTCTCTCTCTCTCTCTCTCTCTCTCTCTCTCTCTCTCTCCCCCAAGGGTGTCGCTTTTTCTCTTCTTCTCTCTAGCAGGTTGTGCCACTCAGTGGGACTTTGGTTGCAGTCCAAGACCCAAGTACTAGTTCGTGTGGCTAACTACAAGGAACCGGTGGCCCAGCCGTCTCGAACTCAACTCTGGTGGAGCCGACCCCAACCAGGCAACCTAGTGTAGAAGTCTTTGACTAAGCCTAGCCAACCTGAGTAAGTCAACTTGTTTGTTACCTTAGCCCCAAACCAACGTTTGAACCCACTTAAGTTGTGTACACCCAAGACTGGTCAAATTCTATTGCTATTAACAGTAGGATCTAGTCCAACTTCCATCAGTCATAACTCCCGAACCGTTTGGAATCTTGGGCAGAGATTTGAACCCTAGACCCTCCCACATGTCCCCTGACTACCCTCCAAATTTCCTGAATTATAGTCACCCCAGTAGCGAGAACCAATTTTCCTATTATAACCTGTCTGAGTCAAATCCCAGTCCAAAACCAGTAAACCCCTAAACCCTATCGCCACTTCCCGAAATTGTATCTCCCTAACCCCGTGGAGTTAGGACCTGAAATTTTGCCAGGAACTAGATCCACGTGTCCAGTACCTTCCCTCAAAATTTGGCATTTTTCTGTGCAGCCGTTTGGGAGCACTGGTTTTTCTCCCGAACTCTTTCAGAACCAAACATAACCTGACCTTGTCTTACCTGATTTGACATATTGAACTATTGACTTAAACCTAGTCCGAACCCATGGGCCCAGGCACGCATCACAACGGCTCCAACTCCTTTCTTCCAGATAAACAAATCAGATGGCACCAATTTAGAATTTGCAGTTGTTGGCAAGGCAGCTACTCTTTCTCTCTAGAGCTTTGTTTTCCATTTTCTACTTTTTATTCACTTTGCTGGCATTAAGATCTTCTCCTCTTCTATGTTAAGAACTCCAACCATTTTGCTTGCATATCCCCAGGTCTATGTGGATCCGAAATGTATGAAATGGTGGACTGGGGATATTTAATCTATGATAGGTCATATGTTGACTCATTTAGCTAAGCATTTGCTAAGTACCTTTTGTTGGCGTTGAAGAAAGATTTTGATTATTATGAAGAAGCAATTCTTATCATTGCAGATATCCTTCCAAATTAAATCTTTGTTGCTGGATTTTTTTCATAAGGCAGTAATTTTTCATCATTGAAGTCAGCCAACACCAAAGTGCAGTTCCATAGGCTCCACATTATAGAAGATTCATCCGATGCAAAGATGGGATTCATAACGACTAGTCTTTCAAGAGAGTGGGGAGAGGTGAAAGAAACCGGCCAAGAGAGTTTTTTAGCAGTCAGGTTTACTTTAGCATGTAGTGATTTAAAATGATTGGTGAAATGCTGACATCAACAAAATTAAATGTCAAGTCAGAACAATGTGATTGAGCCATATATGTACAGTCAAGGGGCAGTCAAGAAATTAACAAAAATACTGAGGTGACATCTGGAAAAAATGCACTAGAAGTAGAAATAAACAAGTGGTAGGATAAATTTGTGGCAACTTTAGTCAGGGCCGTCAGGCAATCATTTTTTCCATTAAAAAAGCAATCCTCATTTTTATGGTGAAAATTGTAGAATAATTCAGTTGCATCTCCTTGCAACATTTGAGGTTGTCTTTACAGTGTTTACACCAAGTATCATGTCACCAATCATGTCAATAGAGATCAATTTAAAGCAGCTTAAAGGGGAAAAAACCCCATTATAATCAACATTCACCTACACCTTCATTAACAAAAGCATGTTTAATTTTAAAAAAATAAAGTGAAAAGATATATCATCAAGAAGAAGAAAAACTAATCCAGCAGTACCAGTAAATGTTGCATGTCGTCTGTGACATCTAAAGCACCTGCACAATCTGCTGATGCCACGAGCTGCATAAGAAAATTAAATCAATGGATAAAAGATATTCATAATACAGAACCAAAATCTTAGTCAGAAGGCCATTTCCTGTGAAATCAAAATTGAAATAACAGCCTAATTAAAGTTTAGATAAGGGTAAAACAGAAAAAGTAACTATATAATAATACAGGAGTATGGCATGTTATCACATAAGCAGGCAATAGGTGAATCAAAGTTCTAAGCGCATTGTAAGTCTTCAGTGATATAGTTGTCTCAAACAAAAAGAAGCACCATATCAAGGAATCTCTTTGATAATCAGTGCTGGTTATTACAGAATCAAGTAATACAGAAGGCAGACTGATATGTCAAATGGCATCATTTGCTTAGAGCAATAAAAGAAAACAGCGCTAAAATAATGTAAAATATCTCAATCTTCCAAAAAACATTTGCTTAATTCATGCACGAAATAGTCATCACAAGATTTTTCTGCTACCGAACATTAGTCATATCAAAGATTTTTCAGCTATTCAATTCCAGCAGTGACTTTAAGTACCCAAGTTTGTCCGGTTATACAAGTGTATAGGACAACCAATAAACTCAACCACTTTCTGGTGACCAGGTGACCAGAAAGTGGTACTTTGGTGCCACCACCAGAATGATGCCTTTGCATGACCAGAAACCAGTGACTGCAAACCTTGTTTGGATGGTGGTCCCTGAGATAGGTGGTCAGGCAGTTTTTGGCTTCAACATCTAACCATTTTTACCCTAAAAGTTAAAAGAATTGATTAGTAAATAAGTAAAATAGGTGAGGAGGAATACCCAAGAAACACGGTTTTAGCAGTATATGGAACAACAAAAAATCAAACGATGCAAAAAACCAGTTCCCACATGGTACAATACAATCCAATTCAAGTCCAAGCTTCGCCATTTCATTCTAACACAATTTCAGATCTCATGTTGCATAGACATGAAGGGATGACAGAGGTCTGGTTTTCGCTTCAAAGATTCTAAGGTTTGTCTCCTTTCATATATCCACCAAGTTGTGAAGCCAAAACCTCCAACTTGAATGTCACTTTTTCTCCATCACTCAAATCCACTGCCCATGTAATATCGTGTAATTTTATACTTGGTTAAATTAGAGATTTCTGAAATTTGGCTAAGTATTGTAGAAATATAAGAAAACACTCGATATTAGGATGTGATAATTGAGTTTGGGCGTAGCCCAAGTCTCATCAACAAGAGCTAAATGAGCCAAATAAAAGTTGATAAAAAGTTTTATTTTTGACCTTTAAATTCAAGTGAAATTCGAGCAAAATTTAAGTTATTTTCGAACGAATTTCAGAGGCGAAATTCAAGTTATATATCGTTGGATGCGTCTCAAAATTCTAAGCGTAACGATATTTTACTTTTCTGGATTTAGGCTACGGTTGGCCCAAAAATCATAATTTTTCAAAAAAAGGACCGCCTCGACGGACTGGATCCAGATTTGGATCGAACTAGATCCAATGCTTTTGATCTAAATCAACATGGATCTGGACTCTATCCAAGACCAATATTAATCTGGATTTGATCCATTCCAAGACCCAATTGGATTTTGGATATGGATTTGGATATTGAATATGAATCCAGATCCAAAACCCATGCCCAACGAAAATCCAGCTTTAAAGTCACTTTAATATTTAAATTAGAGAATTAAAAAGACTCCCAGAGGGATAAGGTACCCTCTAAAAGTTTCTAAGTATTTAATTATTAAAAAATAATTAATTAATTAATTAATTAATTTTAATTAATTCCGAATTTAAATTTTTGTAATCTAATTGGGATTCCTTAGTAGAGTGCTTAATGGACTTAAAGGAAGGCTAAATAAGGCTTCAGAAAGACTTTTAAAAAAATGAAAACTTTGAAAAGTCAACAAAAAAAGAGTTTTAAAATTTTGGAAAGTTAGAAGAGTAGGGAGAGTCCCAATCAGGGATTAGCCTTCAACCCTCTCTAGAAGGGCTGGATGGATAAAAGGGGGTGTCACCCCCCTTGTTATCTATATATAGATCAAAAAAAAAAAAAAGAGAGAAAGAGGGAAAAAGAAAGAGATGGAGGAAGAAGAAGAAGAAGGTTTCTTCTCCAAACAACTCATCCGTTCTTAGTTTTTCTTCAATCTACGATTAAGGTGTGGGACTTTCTTTTGTCTCGGATGAGAAAAAGAGCCTAAATAAGCTTTAGGCAATGTTTTTATAGGGAACCATGGATTCTATCTTGATTTTTGATGGTTTAATCCATGGGAATCGATGTAGGAAGGCTTAGATCATGTGGTATTTGTTTTCCTACGATTTTTTGCATGTTTTTATGTTTTTTCCAATATATATATATATATATACACACACACGTGTAGAAGCATGTATATATATGCATATATATGTTTTTGCCTTAGATGGACACTTTGGACAGGTCTGGACAGTTATGTTCCATGCTTTTAGCGGGCAGATCTGGACAGATCTGGCCACCGTGATGATGGACAGATCTGGCCAGATTTGAGCCCCTGTCCATGTTGTCCATTCTGTCTGTTATGGACAGATCTGTCTGCTGGACAGGTGTATATATATAGAGGTGGACAGGGGGCTATGGTTCTTAAAACTGAACCAGAACTATGAAAATAAAATTGTGCATGTTCAGTTAAAATAAAAATTGGGTTTTTTGGTGATTTTTGGTCCGGGACAGGACGGACAGCTGTCTAGTCTCAGCCTGGACAGTCGGTTGGGACAGGACAGTCTGTTGTTCAGTCCCAGACTACTGTCCAAATATGGGCTTGACCGCTGCTCTAGTGAAACAAAAAAAAAAGAGATAATTACACAAACATGTATAAATATAATATATATATATAAGGTAACAAAAAAAAACTGGTTTCGTTGTGCTGGCTGGCAGCCGAACAGGGTTTGGCCGGCCGGGCCTTGCCAGGCCAGTCCGGCCCAACTAACCGGGTTCGGTCAGGCAGGCAGGCAGCCAGCATACACAAAAAAATATATATATAAAGCATATTTTCAAAGAAAAAGATTTGAAAACAGAAATAAAAATATCTTTTTGGATGGGTTGACAGCAGCCCAGCAGAACCCAGTTCTACCAGGCCCAGCAGGGCCGAGCCAGCTGGCCGACTTTGCCAGGCCTGCTGGGCAGGTCATTGCTTATAAAAAAAAGGGGGGAAATTTAATACTTGTTGAAACATTCGGATTTTCCTATACTATTCATGCATTGGGTTTCATTACTTTTTCAAGTTATGCCTAAATGATATTCTGAATTATATGTGACTAATTTTTCAGTCCATATATACCGATTGTGCCTATTGAGCTTGAATAGAACTCAGTTTGGCATGCTAAAAATTGGAATTTTCATATGCTTGACTTGATATATTATGCTTGATCAAGATAATATTGCATAGTTGCTTCGAATACATGAAATTGAAATGTTATTGCATGAACATAATTACATGAGTGTTCACATGTTTTAATTGAGATGATTAATGAATGATGCATTTGGCATGAATATGTGAACTCATGCATATGAATATTGTTCATGCACACCTCTAAATTAGTATATGTGATTTTGCATTGAAAAGCATATGAAATGAATGCATAGTGCAAGTTATTCATGAGCATGTGTTACTACTTGTTTATGCATGGCAAAAATGACACTTGAAATTATTGTTCGAGTTGCACTGTTCTATGTTGCCACGGTCTGTGGTCCCGTAATGAGTTTCGCAAGTTGATTTGCGAACCTATGTTATTAATTTTGCATGTTAAATTGTAAATTAAAGAAGATGAATTAACAATAAGATAAAAGAAAAAAAAAAGTTTAATCTACGCTTCCTCGATGTCCCTTCTATAGTATGGGAATCCTAGACATTGCGGTTTTAGGGAACCGTGAGGGTACTAAAACTCTGTGTGTCTTGTTTTGCCCCTAAAACTGATGTAGAGGTTCCTCTCTCGGCCACGATTTTAGGAAGATTCTGTCACTTTGCTTGGAGATAGTGTGTAGACACAGTTGTTGTTTTGATATACCAAGAAAAGTGCATTAGTGGATGTTGATTCTCATAATGTCCCGACATTAGATATTGATTTCTAATGTTCTGATGGATGGTGTTGATTCCTGATATCGGTCTCAGCAGTGGCGGCTGCCATTGACCTGTATTCAGCCTCTGTACTGGATCTCGCAACAGCCTTTTGTTTCTTACTACTCCAAGAAACCAAATTCATACCAATAAATACACAATAGCCGGATACTGATCTGCGTTCATCTGGATCTCCCGCCCAGTCCGCATCAGAATAAATAGTGATCTCATGTGCACTTTTCCCATTTGTATTTCGTTTATATATGAGACCATCCCCAACCGTTCCCTTGAGATATCGTAGTATCCGTTTAACTGCTTCCATATGCCCATCACATGGGGCATGCATAAACTGAGAAACTTGATTCACCGAGTATACTATATCAGGGCGAGTAAAAGTGAGGTATTGTAACATACCCACTATGCTACGATACTGTGTGGGATTATCAAATGGATCTCCATCTTGAGAGCTAAGCCTTTGATGAAGAACGCTAGGAGTGCTTAAGGGCTTGCAGTCTTTCATACCCGCTTTATTGAGAACATCAATAGTATACTTATGTTGAGTGAGAGTCATTTCTTCAGAGGAACTGTCAACTTCAACTCCAAGAAAGTACCGTAGTTTGCCAAGGTCCTTCATTTTGAACCTCTGATTCAAGAGATGTTTGACTTCTTCAATGTGATCATTGGAACTGCCAGTAATGATGATATCATCCACATATATCAACAACAGAGTAGTTGTGTCTTGGTCCTTAAATATAAATAAGGAGTGGTCAAGAAGAAATTTTCTTAAAACCATATTTTTGTATTTCAAGAGAAAAGCTGTCAAACCAAGATCGAGATGCCTGCTTCAATCCATATATCGCCCTTTTTAGTCTGCAGACATATTTTGTAGGATTACCTTCTGCGTAACCCGTGGGTTGTTCCATGTAAACTTCCTCTCTCAAATCTCCATGAAGAAAGGCATTCTTCACATCAAGTTGACTAATGGTCCATTGGTGTTCAATGGCTAAAGAAAGTATGACTCGGATTGTCCCCATCCTCACCACTGGACTAAAGGTTTCATCATAGTCCTGTCCTTGCTCCTGTGTAAAACCTTTGGCCACAAGTCTCGCCTTGTATCGCTCTATAGTCCCATCTGGTTTATACTTTATTTTGTACACCCATTTCGAACCAACAACATTTTTGTCAGGTGGTCTTGATACGACATCCCACGTACCGCATTCATGTAGAGCTTCCATCTCCTCATTTATAGCTTCAATCCATCTTCTGGAATTTGATGCTTGAGAGAACGTTGTGGGTTCATCTTCTTTATTCAAGGCTGTTAGAAAGAGTTGAAAATCTAATGAGAAATTTTCATAACTGACCCACCTTTCAATTGGATGGCGAGGACGTGTGGATCTTCTAGTATCAACAATGTTGGATGTTGAGGATGTGTCCATGTCTGAATCAACTATAGTGGGTGACTCTCTTTCTCGTCGAGTATATACAAAACCTCTATATCTTCCTGGATTCAAGGTTGAGTCTGTATTTTCATGATCAATCATCCCATCAGTAGACACAGGTATCTTATCCTTTTGAGTGCAATTTGAGCAAGCATCACTAGCTCCTGTGAGAAGTTTATAGTTCAACCAAGGATAGTAAGTTTGAACTTCATGTTTTGATTCTGAAGAACTATTACATTGACAATCAAAATTCAATTCATCAAAGATGACATTTCTTGATATTTTGATGCGCTTGCTCACCGGATCGTAGCATCTGTACCCTTTATAGTCATCGGCATAACCCACAAACCTGCACTTCAAAGCCTTGTCCTGAAACTTATGTCTCTTTGAACTGTCAACATGAACATAGCATAAACAGCCAAACACATGCAAATCATAGTAGTTGGGGTGAATACCAAAAAGAGACAAGTAAGGAGACTTGTTTTCCAAAATAGTCATGGGCAATCGATTTATCACATGAACTGCAGAATGAAAAGCCTCTGTCCATAAAGTGATCGGAAGATTACTATCATGCATCATGCTCATCGCACTCTCAACAATATGGCGATGCTTTCTTTCAGCAATCCCATTCTGCTGAGGTGTGTGCGGGCAAGACACCTTTTTCCTTATCCCATTACTTTGAAGAAAGTTAGTAAAGTCAATGGAAGAGAATTCACCTCCTCCGTCACATTGGAAACTTAGGATGTTTTCAGAAAATTGGTTTCTGACAAAGGAATGGAAGTTACGGAACAACTTGAAAGTCTCAGATTTATGTTTCATGAAAAATATCCAGGAATAGCGAGAATAACTGTCAACAAATAAAAGATAGTATCTAGTTCCAGACATAGAAGCAACTGGAGCAGGCCCCCAAACATCAGAACAAATAGTCTCAAAAGGTCTTGAAGCTCTTTTATTGATAGAATGAAATGGTAAAACATGACTCTTACATAATAGACAACTAGAACATTTGTTGTCATTTACATTTATTCCTAAACTTGACTTGGGAATGAGGTTACTTGAAACAAGCTTCTCAATGAAATTATTACTGCAGTGACCTAGACGACCATGCCAAAGGTTTGGCTTATTGATTTCAGAGACACTAAAAACGCAGGTAGGATTTTCAGAAGAAGACAATGATGATTGGAGCTTCAAGTTTGGGTCTGCAGAGCGAATATGTGCTGAAGGATCTTCTTGAAAAACATACATATTGCCTTGCTGTTTCCCTCTAGCGAACGTCTCCTTCGTGCAGAGATCCTTAACAAGAACAGAAGAGGGAGTAAATTCAACTGAGGCTTTGATATCATCAACAAGTTTAGAAACTGAAACAATGTTTTTCTTGATATTAGGAGCATAAAGAACATTTGAAAGATTGATGGAAGATTCAGGTAAGGGTATAATGGAGTTTCCAATATGTGAAACAGAGTGGTGTGATCCATCTCCAGTAACTATACTACTTCTACCAATGTAAGGAACAAGTTTTAGGAGCTTACCTGCATCTCCAGTAACATGAGTCGCTGCGCCAGAATCTACGTACCAAGTGCCTTGTTCATTCTGTTTCAGATTCAATTCTGCTAAGGCTGACAATAACAACTCATTTACTTCTCCGCCGGTCCTTGTATTGTTTGTGCCTCTTTTTGCTTCAGTTTGTGTTGATTTTCCTTTATTTAGGGGATTGAACCAGCAGTTAGCTTTGATATGCCCCCTTTTATTACACAGAAAGCAAGTAGGAATTGGCCTTTGTCTTTGTGGGTTGGTATATGAGTTGGGGGTAGGCAATAATCCACGACCTCCATGACCACTTCTACCTTGTGCTCCTTTTCCCTTGATATCATAGTTTCCTCGTCCTCGTGCATAAGTAACCCCTGTAGCAAGAACTTCTTGTGCCCCAGTATGCATAGATGATTCTTCAGAAAATCCCTTTAGATTCATCTCATATTGTAACAATTTTGCACGCAGATCTTCAAAATTGGGCAGCTCAGGTAAACATAACAAAGAAGTGACAATCATATGATAGTCGTGTCCCAATCCACTGAGGGTTTGCTGTACCAAATCTTTGTCAGAAACTGTACTTCCAACAACTGCTAACTGATCTGTGATGACCTTCATTTTGTTCAAATATTCCATGATGGTCATGGACTCCTTTCTTAACATTTGAAATTCTCTTTTAAGAAACATAATCCTGGCCTGAGAAACCTGTGAGTATGTCTGAACAAGTCTGTTCCAAAGTTGCATGGCAGTGCAGTCATATGGAATGGCTACAAGAACCTCTTGTGAGAGTGTTGATGTAATATAAGCAACAAGCGCTTGGTCTCTTTTCATCCAAGCCACAAATTCAGGATTTCTAACATATACGGTAGTAGATTCCCCTTTGCTGTCCCTTTCTTCTTGTGATATGAACTCAGGAGGAACTGGAATGGATCCATCCAGATGTCCAGAAAGATCCTGACTCCTAATAAAAGGTATGATTTGCCTCTTCCAAGTCAAGAAATTTCCATTATTTAATTTTTCAGACACAAGTTGGCTGAGGAAACTTGAAGAAAGAACTGACTGGTTAGGAAGAGAATTCATGTTTCACAGAATGAAGAATGTATTCAGCACAATCTGCTTACACCTGCAGTTCTGTAATTTTTCCTTTTTTTTTTTTTTGCAGGAACTAATTCAGATTGCTGATACGGAACAGAAATTTAAAGACAATCAGATTTTTGATTTGTATATGAAATGGAATGTCGGATATGGAAATCCAAAAAAAAATGTGCATATGTATTCCTAATGTCGGCTTGTTAATGGCTGAATGAGGGAATCTGGGCTGAAGCACTTAAGAGATAAAAACAAACAGTGGCGAAACCAAGGTTCGACCACCACCAACGTAGGAGAAAAAGAAACTGTAGAAAGAAAAATTGAGAAAAGAAGAGGATGAATCCAAAGTTGGCTGGATGAGAAAAGAGGGGGAGTCGTGATTCCCAGAAACCGAAAAGGAAATCTCAATTGTCTGGATCAGTCGTGAACCCAAGAAGAGACGAGAAACAGACTGAGACTGACTGGGTCAGTCGTGATTCCAGAAAGAAATAGGGAATAGGTGTAGGATCTGCTGAGACTGATTGGGTCAGTCGTGAATCCAAAAAGAAAGGAAAACAGAAACAGCCGTACCTTTTTTTTTGATTGATTTTCAGACTTTGGAAGAGGAAATAGAGGAGAAGAGGATCTTCAGACGTGTCTTTTTGAATCGATCCCAGTTTCAGCTGAAGCGTGGCTTTGATACCATGTTAGTTTTGCAACACCTTCAGTCTGTCCCACGTTGGAGCTGCAAAACAGAGAGAGGTAGAGGAAGGGAGAGAGAGGTTTGGAAAAACCGATACCCTGCTGTACATGGGTCGGCTGTTGTGTATTACTTTATATTAACATGAGATTACAAACAAAATTAGGGTACTAGAATACCCTTTTTACAATAATCAATATTACACAATGCCATTAATGAGGAATTGGGTGTCACGGGTCTGGATCTTCAGATCCATGACCCGTGACCAGAGAAAACACTTCTTTTCAACATCCCCTGCACAAGTTCTACGCAAGCTTGGTTTCTTTGGTGGATCACTTTCAAATGCAGCCAGGCCATATAGAGAAGATAGAGATAGAAAGTGCTGCAAGTAAATGTGGACAAGAGTTCCAAAGAGGAGTAAATGTGGACAAGAGTTCCAAAGAGGACATCGACTAGGAAAACTGAAATGTCTAGCTTGAACATTATTAGTTGTAAGGGGTTTATAGCATGATAACAGCCACACAAGAGACAACATCAAAATGAAATGATGGTATTCTTGAAGCAACCCCAAATTGTGTCATCTTTTGAGTTAGGCAAGCTAAGGAGGTCAATCAAGTCCTCCCACTCCCCAATTTCCTCATCCTTGAGCCCATGACAGCAAGTGATCCACCAAGACCCGCTCTCATAAAATATCAATGGCTACAGCACTTCTATCTATAGCACAAGACCTGAGGACGGGTCATCGAAAGAGGAAGTTGATATCCAAGGGTCTACCCAAAATCTCACATGGGGATTGTTACACCAAAAAATGGATATACAATTCCAAAAACCATCCAGCCTCTCCATAAACTTGAAAGCATTCCTTTTTATGGAAGCTTTCCAAGACCAAGGTAGACTAATATTATGCTTAAGCAATCTACCACTTGTTTCCTCCGTGATATATGACCCCAACCGCCTTTTAATGATCAAGGCCCCCTTTGGAAATGGAAAATGAGAAAGTTTCAATTCACAAGATGGATATCCTTCTTCGTCTATGTTATGTAGGGAAAGGGAGGTGTCTGTGTATATACACACATGCAAAAATGCACAAATATACTACGTTTAAAAAGATACTCCAGGTATAAAGTAACACACTATCAATTATACGCCAAAAGTCAAAGCATGTCAAAGATATGTAGTTAAGTAACAAATAATGATCAAGAAATGTGCAGTTAATAGTAGACCATTTCTTACATCCAGAGGCTATAAGTTGCTTAGATCATAAGATGGATAAAATTGGTTTAAGTTTGAAATGTAGATGACCCATACTTATGAGTACCCAATACTGGTATAGGTACAACCAGTACAAAAGCTTGGTAGAAGTACGCATGTTACATAGTTCTTCATATAAGATCCCTTTAAAGGAAGGTTTTGAACTTCTTCTTGATGAAATCAGCCACAAATTTGGGCACGCTAAAGATGGAGCCATGGTAGATGGTTTGACTAGAAAGAAACTGATTTAGATATTCTTGCAAAACTGGATCCTCCCCAAAAGCTTCTCCTCTGCAAACTCCAAAGCACCTCGTCCTGGCCACCTATGAAGAGAGTAGCTCTAGGTAATTGTGAGGTTAGTTTGCCAATTGGCACCACAAAATATCAGTGAAAATTTGTGCTTTTAAAATATGATGATCAAAAGTGGTGGCACTTTTCACAATGAATCTAGAGACCTGTAATGGCTTCAAAAACCTAAAGGGCAAGCTAAGCATATCAAACCTATAGGGTGTTATCTTTGGCAAAATCAACACATCATCTATGAATTGCAAGCAAGAGAAGGGACAGCAAGAACATTGATAGCCTTGATCAAATTACAGAAGGCACTATTCTTGAAAATGATGCTGAAGACCATACCCACTAAATTGAAAAGGAGAAAATTTTGATCTCAGTCATATGCCATGCTTTTTGTGGGGAATCCTCACTAATTTAAAATTAAGACAACTATTAAAGCTGAACCAAGACAAGTTTAAGTCCAACAGAAAACCCATCTTTCTAAGGATCCATAAGAGAACCCCACTCTACATTATCAAAGTCCTTCTCATTGCCAAGTTTCAACCAAGATTCAACATGAAGGCCTACACCCTATGAGAATGGATGGTCTGAACCTATGTCACATGGGTGCGGGTGTGCGGCACTTTCAAAAACCTTGGGTGCGGGGGTGCGGCAATATATATATATATATATATATATATATATATATATATATATATATATATATAGAGAGAGAGAGAGAAGGGGGGTCCGGGGGTTCCCCCCGGCGCGGGTCAGGCGGGGGTCCAGGGGGGGCCGCCCCTCGCGGGGGGTTATAGGGGGGCAGCCCCCCCCCCCAAGAATTTTTTTTTTAAAATTCTGCAGCCCATTTCATAGGGCAATTTTAAAAAAAAAAATCCAAAAATGGACCAAAATGACCCTGGGTGCGTTGACCGCACCGGGTGCCGCACCCGCATCGCGTCGACGCGGGTGCAGCACCTGTCTGGCCGAATCCCTGTGACATAGGTCTGAAGTGGTTTGTATGCAAAAGGATTGCTTTCCAAAATGCTTCTAGCTCTGTAATGTCGTAATTTGGTTCCATGTCAAAAAGATCATGCTTAAGTCTCCAAACAATGTCTTCAAAATAATCCTATAAATGATAGGATAGAGGTAGATGGAATGAAATCTTTTAATGTCTGAAACAAGTGGTTCCTTATGGTTGAGGACAAGGATGATTTGTGAAGCCTACTTGCAGATATTTGTTTTCACAAAATACTTCAAACAATGTCAGCAGCCAGGCTTGCTAACTATGTCACATGGATTCGGCCAGACAGGTGCCGCACCCGCATCGACGCAACGCGGGTGCGGGTGCGGGTGCAGCACCCGGTGCAGTCAACCCAACCCTGGGTGCAGTCAACACACCCAAGGTCATTTTGGTCCATTTTTTGATTTATTTATTTTTAAATTGCCCTATGAAATGGGCTGCGGAATTTTTAAAAAAAAATCTTGGGGAGGGGCGCTGCCCCCCTATAACCCCCCGCCAGGGACGGCCCCCCATGGACCCCCGCCCGCTGACCGTGCAGCGGGACCCGCGCCGGGGGGAAACCCGAACCTCTCTCTCTCTCTCTCTCTCTCTCTCTCTCTCTCTCTCTCTCTCTCTCTCTCTCTCTCTCTCTCTCTCTCTCTCTCTCTCTATATATATATATATATATATATATATATATATATATATATATTGCCGCACCCCTTCACCCAAGGTTTTTGAAAGTGCCGTACCCCCGCACCCGCTCCCATGTGACATAGCTTGCCAATCTCCCAATAGTTCTTAAAGCGTTATCAACTACCAAGAGAGAGACAGCTTTCTTGATTTCATCATCCTCAAAAGGACCCTCTAAGCTGATCCCATGTGCCACTTTGATCAAGGGAAGTGCTTGCCAGCTAGAGGTTGGAAGGTTAAGCTAGCTCAAGAAAAGAGGCATTCAAAGTGACAGAGATACCAATGAAAATCTACCTCATTAACCAAGTGAGGCTAACAATAGTCAAGAATCTAACTTTATGAAACCTTTGCCTTGCTGAAGCCATGTTATGACAAAATTGAGTGCTCTAATCCCCCCCCTTCCTTCACCTATTAGTGTGACAATGTGACTTTTTATTCTAGTTTATATCCTCTCTTAAGCATCACTTCACAATAGAATTAATAAGCAGAAATTTTACTTAATAGAGTTCTCCTTTTCTCATCTTCCAAATTCCCACTAAAAGAGTTCTGCAAAGAGGAAAGTTCAACCTCCCAAGAGTTCAAATAAACAATCAGATCTTTTGCTTCTTCCCTTCATTTCTGTGTAGGATATTCTTAACCCCACAACCATGCTCAAATCTTAAAGCTTTTTGTCCACATCCACCACTTTTCTCTCTGTCTTAGAGTTTCCCCATTTAATAAAGATCAAGCTATAAAGGTCTAATAACAGTTAAAGCTGGAGGATGGCCCAAGCAGGTACGTATGTTACATACGGAACAGGCATGGAATTAATCATTTTTGTTCTCTAGTAGCATCTTCTTTCAAGTCACAGTTCTTCTTGTATCCACTTAAATAAATCTCAGCTGTCGAGAATAGGTTGTGGACCTTGTGGTAAGTTCAATCACATAAGGTATTAGGGTCTGACTTTCTGGGGAAAATGGCTGGTCACTAAAACAGGCTTCAAGGAGTAACTGGGGAACCAACCGACATGAACTCTTATTTTCTTGATCATCAAATGAGGGAGACAGCCTGTAATTTGAAAATGGGTCTGATCAACTACTAATGTCAGCTTTCAAATCATCATCCATCCGTCACGTTTGATACCATAATAAGTAGTGTATCCAAGACTGACTGGGCTGTCTGCCACTGTAGATCAGGAATGTGTGCTTCTCCTGTGCGACTTAAGAGATTGTTCTCTCAATGAAATCAGAGGCTTGCTTAGACAGTTCAAGAAGACTCCAAGTGGCAATCCATCACTCATCTCAAAATGCTGGTGAGCTATACGTTAGCTGTTTCTAATATATGTAAAGTAATAATGCACAAGTTTACGGCCTAACTGTAGACCATTTCGATCAAACACACTTATGAGGTATCTGGGTGTATCCATTTATGCAAATAAATTGGACAAGATGTGATGTGGCATTCTGAAGCATAATGCAATATCCCAAATCCCATTTGTCCGGATGAGTGGGCGCCTTCAGACAGGACATTCTTGAAGCAGAATAAGGGAACGGCAATGCAAAGTAATAAGAATCATCAGAACTACATTCTGAGTAATTGAGAGAAAATCATTTTACTCCAGAACATCTTTAAAAAAAAAAAAAGAGTACCAGTTTCAGTGCCGAAAGAGATTGATTCACGTATAGTATCAATCGCAACTTCTGTTGAAGCGCCAACAAGTTGCTTCGCTTCTTATTCAACTCCTGCACCTGCTGCGCAGAACCCAACAAGTCATTTTCCAAGAGCTTGATCGTTGCCTTCATCTCGTGCAGACGGGCGCAGGACTCGACGATCCTGCCGTTCAAGTCCTGAAGCTGCACTTGCGCTTCAAAGAAGGAGTCGGAGCGCAGCGAGATCTCCTTCACCAAATGCAGCTCCACGACGTCCAAGTAGTGCGACAGCTTCTCCTGCAACAAGCCGGTCTCTGAGATCGAAGAAAAGGGGCAGGCGGTCCTGAACGTGCCGCCATCCTCCAACGCGAAATCCTCCTTAAAGAAGAGAGAAGGAACCTCCCGAAGGCAGGCAACGAGGGATTCTCCCTGCCCTCTCACTACGGCATCCCCCTCCAAGCCTCCACCGCCCGAAACCGCCCCTTCCCTCTGCGAATCGATCAACTCCTTGTTCGTATGATGCTGAATGTCCTCGAATCGACCGTAAGGCTCCGCAATCGATGCGAGGTAAGGGCCGAAATCCGATCTAACGATCTCGGGGAAGGTTTTGTTGAGAGCAACGGGGGGCAGTTCGGCGGGATTCGCCGAAGTGGAAGAGAACCAGCTCGCCCAGGAGGCGTCGGAGCCATAGACGCCGGATTTCCCGACGTGGGGATTGTTGATGATGGAGGCTAGGCTGTGATCTCCGGCGTAGGAGGCCGAATCGCTCTTGGGGAGATCGACAGCCCTTGAGATCGAATCGGCGATCTCTCTGGACCCACCAAGGCCGACACCTCTAGACCTTCCTGGAAGGGAAGGCCCTCTCTCCATGAAGATCCCAACTCCCCCGATCTCATGCAAGACGACGACGATCCCGACGCTTCAGAACCACTCAGATCCGATGGGAGCAACACGGATCGAAGAAAAATGCGACGAGAGAAGTAGGAGAGAATTGAGATGCCTTTGCCCTCTTCTCTCTTCTCTCTTCTCACTTCTCTCTTTTGGGTGGTGAAAGAGTTGGCCAAGCGAAGCGAGGCAGGGTTTGGAAAGGAGTTCTGGTTTTTTTTTCTCTTTCTTGTTATTGGGGTGTCAGGGTGTGGGAGTGGAGTGGGGAAGTTGCTGGATCTCGTAAAGGGCACGCGTGAAAGAGAGAAAAACTCTTAGTAAAAGAAAGTTTTGCAAAGCAGGTTATTTGCTCCCCCGAACACGCAGGTGCGTGTTGTCGAGTACAAATGATCGTGTATATGTTCACATCATTTAGCATCGGAGTCAGGCGTGTTTGCAAAAACCTAAGTACCTTTTCCTCCCGTTAACGTCATAAAACAATTTTTGAGTAAATGATAGAAATATCCTTCCACCAAAAAGGGTTATCCTTTATAGTTTCGGATCACCCTTTGTTGATGCACCATATGCTCTAACCAAGGATCTCCATTTGACGACGTAGCTTTTGATGTCATCCGTCATCTGTTGCCGCCAAAGCACTCCTTTGCCATCGTCTGTTGTCGCCATGAGCCCTCTTTTGTCGTCTGTTGTCGTCAGAGCAATTTCAAAGCACTGTTGTCATAATTGGCTGCATCTACCTTTTAGGTGTTTCTCCTTCATTGTCGGATTAGCAAAACTTGTGATCTTTCGATGAGTTTTATGTAAACAAATCAATTTGTAAATCTGAATGCTAAATCTTACAATTGGTTGTACTATTCATGCTAAATAACACATATTTTCATACTGAAACAAATTGATTTGTACATATCCACCTTTTTGGTATCGAAAAAACAGTTAGCATGGTTTGTTCTTATAAAGGCCAAACATTACAACGATATGTACTTATGAAGGCTAAATTTCTACAACGATTTGTAAGTTTGAATTTAACAATGAATTATACATTTAATGCAATAGCGGTTTATTCTATGCAGCAACGAATTATACGTTTGAAGCAGTAGCGATTTACGATTCATGATTTATACATTTAAAGCAACAATGATTTATACATTTAATGAAGTAGCGATTTATGATTTACAACGATATATACTTATGAAGGGTTCGATTCATACAATGATTTATATGTTCGATGCAATAACAATTTATACGTTTGAAACAGTAGTCTTGTGTATTTATGATTTATGAAGTTACCATGATTTGTACTTGAGTTTGCTAAATTGTACTACGGTGTTTAGTTATGAAGCCAAAATGTTACAACGATGTGCATTTATGAAGGGTGTGATTTGTACAACGATTTGTACGTTTGAAGCAACAACGATTTATACGTTTGATGCAGTAGTGATGTGTAATTATGAAGTTACCTTGATTTGTACTTAATTTTGCTAAATCGTACTACGATGTTTACTTATGAAGCCAAATATTGTGACGACTTGTAATGTTGTTAATTGTGTAACAAATGTAATAATTTATAATAATATATACTTGGGGAGGCGGTTGTAACATATAATGATGCGGTTAAATTTATGTGTTGTGCAGGTTAGCAATGACTACAATTAGTAAGACAAGAAAGCCTTCGCCGTTGTTGGGGATGACTCTTAGAAAAATCATCCCCCAATCTGATATATATGAGGGTAATGTAAAGTACCAAAATATAATGACCATTAAGAATGAAAAAGACAGAAACAAATTGCTGGATATTTATTATGCGGAGCCTGGTCCATCAGATATTGAAGATGAAAAGCAAACGAAGAAAGATGAGGAAGAACTAAGGATGAAGAAGAAGAAGAAGGAGAAGAAGAGAAGGAAAAGCAAAGAAAGAATGAGGATAATGAAAACTATGCGCACTTATGAGGCAAAAGGATTTCTTTCTGCTGACCATGCAAAATTAAATCTACATGCACATCATTTTTCATGTTACCTGTCATGATCGTCAGTTGCATCGCACTATACTATGCATTGAGTTGTTATTTACCGTGCCAATAAATGAAACAACTTATCGTATATGTGTGTTGACGATAGCGATTCACGTGGCAGCGATTTAATGACAGTTACGACGCTGGGAAGCGATTTCAATTTTAATCACTAAATGAACAGTGATTTGAATACGCAAATCGCCACCGCAATCGCGCAACAATGTAAATGCCGCACACACATGTTTCAATATCATAATACAAATATTTTACAAATCGACACTAGCAAACGCATAATATGTTACAAATTGATATACATATCGCATAATATATTACAAAACGATACGAAAATTCAGCATAATAGCTTACAAATCGATATTAACAAACAAAACAATATCTCGCAAATCGATAGTATGTTACTACAACCGTGATTTGCGTTAGACTATTCTAATGTTTTCTATACAAAGGCAAATCGTTGTGGCCGACATATACGTCATTGCGTAAATTGCATAAATCGTCAATCGGAATCATGGTCTCACAAGGCATATCAATTTTTGACAACGAGCTGAATGTGGAAGGATGATTATTGTTGAAGACCAAATGTTACAACGATATGTACTTTTGAAGGGTGTGATTTCTACATCGATTTGTATGTTTGGAGCAGCAATTTGTATGTTTAAAGCATGAACGATTTATACGTTTGATGAAATAGCGATTTATACTTGTTGATGATAGTGATTCACGTGACAACTATTTAATTACAGGTACGAAGCTTTGAAGCGATTTCTATAGAAATCGCTAAATGAGCAACGATTTGAATACGCAAATGGCCACCTCATGTCGCTATAATGTAAATTTATCACACACAGTTTTCAATTACATACTACAGTATCTAACAAATCGACACTAGAAAGCACTTAATATTTTACAAATCGGTACATATATCTCATAATATATTACTATAACCCTAAACCGTAAACCCTAAACCTAAATCCTAAACCTTAAAATAAAAACCTAAACCATAAACCCTAACCCTAAACCCTAAATCCTAAACTCTTAATATCTTACTAAACCCTAGCACTAAACCCTAAACCCTCAATATATTACTTAACCCTAAACCTTAAACCCTAAACCCTCTCTCTCTTTCCGACGATAATGATGTCTAAAATGGAGAGGACAACCGCAATGTCGCCGCACAAGTCACCTACGGCGGCTTTGAGAAGCAAGGGCGCCTCCTGTGCCTCCCAACTCCTCAGCCTCCAACCACCACCATCCCTTCTTGACGATGTTGTGCCTCCCATGCCCAAAGTTTCTCTTTCTCACACCTCACCCGTCGCCAATCATCCGCCAATCCGATATATATGAGGGTTACATAAAGTAGCAAACTATAATGAATATTGAGATTATGATTTATTATTTACGTTTAAAGCATAATGATTTATAAGTTTAATGCAATAGCGATTTATACTTGTTGACGATAGCGATTCACGTGACAACTATTTAATTATAGATACGACGCATTGAAGTGATTTTCATAGAATTCGCTAAATGAGCAACGATTTGAACACGCAAATGGCCACCTCATGTCGCTATAATGTAAATTCTTCACATATAGGTTTCAATTACATACTACAAATAGCTAACAAATCGACACTAGAAAGCACTTAATATTTTACAAATCGGTATACATATCGCATAATATATTACTATACCCAACCATATACCCTAAACCCTAGACTTTTAATATCTTACTGAACCTAAAACCCTTAATATCTTACTAAACCCTAACGCTAAACCCTAAACCCATAATATATTACTAAACCCTAAACCCATAAACCCTAAACTCATATACCCTAAACCTAAACCCTAAACCCTAAACCTAAACCCTAAAACCTAAACCTAAACCTAAACCCTAAACATAAACCCTAAACCCTAAACCTAAATCCTAAACCCTAACCCTAAACCCTAAACCCTAAACCCTAAACCCTAAATCGTAACCTTGAACCTTAAACCCTTAATATCTTACTAAACCCTAACCCTAAACCTTAAACCTTTAATATCTTACTAAACCCTAACGTTAAACCCTAAACCCTTAATATCTTACTAAACCCTAACGTTAAACCCTAAACCCTTAATATATTACTAAACCCTAAACCCTTTAACCCGAAACTCTAAACCCTAACCTAAACCTAAACCTAAACCATAAACCATAAACCATAAACTCTAATCCCTAAACCATAAACCTAAACCTAAACCTAAACCCTAACCTTAACCCTAAACCCCAAACCCTAAAACCCTAAACCTCAACTGTAAACCAAAATTACACATCTAGCACATGTGTTTTGAATACGCAAATCGCCACCTCAAGTGTGCAAATCGTAACAATATAAAATTTGCAGGCACATGTTCTAAAATCATAATACAAATATCTTGCAAATCGACATATCTTAAAAATTGATATAATATGGCACACGTGTTTTGAGATATTGTTTTGGTTGTTAATATCGATTTGTAATATATTATACTGAACTGCCGCATATTGATTTGTAAGATATTATGTGTTTCCTAGTGTCGATTTGTGAGATATTGTTCTGTTTGTTAATATTGATCTGTAATATATTATACTGAATTGTCGTATCTCAATTTTTAAGATATTATGTATTTTCTAGTATCGATTTATGACATATTGTTTAGATTGTTAATATCGATTTGTAATATATTATGATGAATTGTCGTATATCGATTTGTAAGACATTATGTTGAATTGCCATATACCGATTTGTAATATATTATGCTGAATTGTCGTATATCGATTTGTAAGATTATATGTGTTTTCTAGTGTCGATTTGTGAGGTATGATTTTTTTGTTAATATCGATTTATATATAAGTGTAGCACACAAATGCCACTGAATAAATCGTTGTAATGATAGGCGTTCGTAAATAAAAATCAAACAAGTGTTTAAAGTTGTGTACAGTGAAAATGTCACTGGTTTGCTTTTACGAGCTGTGTTCCTATCGCAATTTATACAATGATTGATAAACGTCTGAAATGATTTGCACAAACATTGATAAACGGATGAAACCGTTTGCATAAATATTGATAAACAGCTGAAACGATTTGCACAAACACTGACCGTGCACTTTTACCTCGATTTGCACTCGTGCATAGAGCAATTTTTATCCAGATGTGGCCGGTATACATGTCATTGTGTAAATCGTTATATCATCGCGATTTACACAATGACGTCTATCTTTTAGACAATGAGCTTTGTCTAAGTGAATGACATGTACCATCGCGATTTACACAATGACGTATGAAGGCTACGTGCTATTGTGATTTGCTTTTACGGGCTATGTCAACGATATTTCCTAATCGCTTTTACGGGCGATTGCTATATCTATGTCAACGATATTTCCTAATCACTTTTATAGGCGATTGGGGTTTACGATTTAGGTTTTAGGTTTAAGGATTTTGGGTTTTACTTAAATGATACAAATCAAGTTAACTTCTTAAATACAAATAGATTTCGTTCACAAAGACATATCGTTCTCGCCATAACTTTGTAACTACAAATCCACATTATTTACAACCACATCCATATACAAAAAATATTAGTATTTAGTTACAATACATCATGACCAATGGTTTGGCTTAGATACAATACATGACCATTATAAAGAAAGAAAATACGTATCATCACCAGTATGAAACCCACGTCCAAAATAGTGATGTGCTTCTAATGCAATCCAGGTACGGGAATGTGGAAAGCTATTTATGGGAAGACATTTCCGTCAAACGCATATCTATCTTTTAGAGACTCATTTTTACAGAAGAGATCACCAAAACATCTGTATTGTTCATCGTCGAGTTCATTTTCTGCTGTAAAGCGATTCTATGTGCAGTTGTGGATACATCCTCTCCAAGAAAATGAGCTCATTAGTAATAGCAATCCACTGCACAATTTTCCTCGAACTAAGACTGATAGAGACTCTAGCAATGGTGCACCTTGAGAATATGCTTCACAAACTCCAGCTCAGGCACTGTCCCGTTGAAGAGCCAGTGGGCTACATCATAAATCGCTCTTACATATTTGTCATGAAGTATATCGAAGACAAATACCTAAAAGCGATTTATGATGTTGCTCATTGGATCCTTCAAGGGGATAATGCCTGAGCTAAAGTTTGTGAAGCATATTGTCAAGTGTGCCCCAATACTAGAGTCTCTAAGAATCAACCTCAGTTCGAGAAAAATGGTACAGTGGACAATCATTATTAATGAGCTCATTTTCTTGGAGAGGATGTATCCGCAGCTGCACATAGAATCGCTTTGCAGCAGGAAATGAACTCGACGATGAACGATATGGATGTTTTGGTGATCTTTTATGTAAAAATGAGAGTCTATAAAAGATGAATATGTGTTTGACAGAAATGACGAAGAAGGAGAAGACAAAGAAGACGAAGGCGGAGGAAAAAGAAGAAGAAGAAAAAGTTGCGCTGCCGCAAAAAATAGGAAGAGAGGTTAAATAGACTAGGGTTTTATACATGGACAACGGATTGGGTAGGGTTTATATATATATATATATATATATATATATATATATATATATATATATATATTAGGGCTTTATATTTTGCAGGGTTTTATGCATGTGTACCCAAATCGACACGATGTTTAGACTTAGTAAAGTATAAATTGATTTAAGCAGCTACCACAACAACGATATATCTTTGTTTGTCTTTGTGAACGAAATCAATACTAGAAAACACATAATATCTTACCAATCGATATACATATCGCATAATATATTACAAATTGATACAAAAATTCAGCATAATAGCTTATATATCGACTCTATAAAACACATAAAATCTTACAAATTGATGTACATATGGCAAAATATATTACAAATCGATACAAAAATTCAGCATAATAGCTTACAAATAGATATTAACAAACAAAACAATATCTCACAAATCGATAGAATGTTACTACAACCGCGATTTGCGATACATTGCATATACTGAGTGAATGGTGATATCGATTGTAGCATATTTGTTATGAAGTATATCGAAGATTAGGCATATATTTTTTCAACCACGATGTATGATTTTTAAGCAACGATTCAACTGGAGTTGATGTATAGCGATTTATATATGTGAAGGCTAGATGTGACAACAATTTTTACTAATTGTATAAGCACTGAGCAACAACGATTTACCTACGGTATCAAAATTGTAGCTCTGTAGGCTAGATGAGAATGATTTATGCATGTGAATGATACATATTACAACGATTTATACATGTGAATGATATATTATTAAACAAAATTCGCACGCCAATCCTGTGTTCCATAGCTTTTCAGATGAAGCCATTTTCATGAATGGTGATCAAAAAAACATTAACAATTCTGTTTTTGTGGCTCACGATTCATGAAAATGGCTTCATCCAAAAACTCTTTCTTTGTGAATGAAATTGATACTAGAAAACACATAATATCTAACAAATCGATATACATTTCGCATGATATATTACAAATCGATACAAAAATTCAACATAATAGCTTACAAATCGACTCTACAAAACACATAAAATCTTACAAATCGATGTACATATGGAAAAATATATTACAAATTGATACAAAAATTCAACATAATAACTTACAAATCAATATTAACAAACAAAACAAACATATGCCTTTCTCACCACGACACCATGTGCATTTTTTGCCCAATAATACCTTCTAACACTGAAGACAAGTTTTAAGGCATAATCATTGTAAAATTTATATGCAGATTCCTTATTATTAAACTGCATTTCCTCTACGGGAACAGAGTCAAGTGTCCTATCATGTAGACTTGAGGTGCTTGCACCTTTGTCAAGTGCACTATCATGATCGTCTACCTCATTATCGAATTGCATTTCGTCTGCTAGAATATTCAAGTCAGGGGTGAATCCAATCCCTGCACCCTTCTTATCATGTGCATCATTAGTGCATATGTTCAATTCTTTAGGTGCGTCTATAGTACGGATGTCCGTTGCTCCATGACTTATCAATGATTGAGATACATTATCTTCATTGCAACTAGTTGATATGCTCAACACTAAAATATCAATTTGCATTAGCCAGCGCATATGTTTACTATAATTTATTCAGGATGCATATTACGACTACCGATTAGTTAAGCAAGTCAAAGAAATGATTGAATGAATCACAATATCAAAGATTCAATATAATAGCTTACAAATCGATATTAACAAACAACACTATATCTCACAAATCGACACTTGAAAACACATAATATCTTATAAGTCGATATACTACAATTCAACATAATATATTACAAATCGGTATGCAACAATTCAACATAATATCTTACAAATCGATATACGACAATTCAACAAAATATATTACAAATTGATAGTAACAAACAAAACAATATCTCATAATTTGATACTAGAAAACACACAATATCTTGCAAATTGATATACGACAATTCAGCGTAATATATTACAAATCGATATTAACAAACAAAACAATATCTCACTAATCGACAATAAAAAACACATAATATCTTACAAATCGATATACGATAATTCAACATAATATATTATAAATCGATATTAACAAACAAAATAATATCTCACAAATCGACATTAGAAAACACATAATATCTTACAAATTGATATACGGCAATTCACCATAATATATTATAAATCGATATTAACAAATAAAACCATATCTCACAAATCGACACTAGAAAACACATAATATCTTACAAATTGATGTACGATAATTCAACATAATATATTACAAATCAATATCAATAAACAAAACAATATCTCACAAATTGACACTAGAAGACACATAATATCTTACAAATTGATTTATGATAATTCGTCATAATATATTACAAATCGATATTAACAAACAAAACAATATCTCACAAATCGATATACATGTTACTACAACCGCGATTTGGTTACATTGCATATACTGAGTGAATGGACGATACCGGATGGGGTAGGGCCCCTTGCTCACATCTGTAACCAAGCATTCTTGTCAGAAGATCCCACCACCTTATAAATATCTTCAAGTTTCCAACCGTCGAAACGATAAAATCTACCTGCAATAACAAAACAATGCCTTAATGACACTCACAATGACATACGTTCTTCAACAATAGCATGATGACATGAAAAGGTACTCACCACGCTTTAATGGCACTTGTTGGAATGTTTGTGCGTCATTGCTTTTTTCCATACTGCATAACAAAAACAAAGAAGAAGAGAAGATTGTAAGAAGAGATGGCCGACAAATCCTCCTTTGACGCCCACCAATGATCGAACTAGTCGTTCAATTTATAGTTATGTCCATGAGGTAGGAATGAACCCGAAAAAAATTTCTATCTAACATAAGGCAGGAATGAGAATGCAGCCATGTGTTGTAGCACAAGCCAAAAACAAAGGCAAAATGTGTAAATCTACATATGGGGAGCGGAAGGACATTTTCGTCCAACGCATATCTATCTTACGGGAGGACATTTTCGTCAAAAGCATATCTACCTTTTTTATATGTTATTTTATTATAAAGTCATCATGGGCAACATTGGCATATGAATTATCGTGGGTCCCAAGATATTCCTCCGTACACACCGAAACAAGCGAATTTGTGTTCCGGGAAAAACACACAACACCCTCTGAAAGTTTTGCCTGTGGTGGTTTTTTATATGAGAAGTTTTTCAAAAGAAATTTTTTTACTCGTTTGTGTAGCATGAGAAAAACAAACTTAGAAAATATGAAAAACTGAGAGAAAGGAGGAGGAAGGTGGTGGCATGGTGGGTGGTAAGATGGGTGGTGGGGAGTGTAAAAATAAATTTTTTCTTGGTAGGAAATATTCATCCACCTCTCTCATGGAAGAATGTTTCCTATCAAAAAGTATACTTTTTAGAAAAACTCTTGTCCAAAAAGTTTCTCTTGTTTGGAAAGGCTGAAAACTCTATAAGGATTTTTTCATTTTGCATCACTTTTTTTACAAGTTTCTCGCTTCCAAACGTGCATAAAGGAGTCATAAGATGGTTTATGCAACAACTGCTATTCAATTTAGGTGGTCATAATTTTCTGTAAAGCTGAAGAGGTAGGTTGGAGTGGGCAACAGGTGGGGTGGTCCGATGGGCCAAGCCGACCCAGCCCGCCATGGGCAGGGTTTGGGTAAAGGTTTTAAGCTTGAGCTTGTTAGCAACTGGGCCAAAACCCGCCCCCCTTGTGTACGCTGGCCAAGTTCGGGTTGGCCCGCTGGCTACCAGCCCAGCCCAATGAGCTTGAGCTATTTATTAATTTTTAATAAAAAAAAATTTAAAAATTAATTAATTGTATAATGACTTGATAACTATAATTATTTACACAATTAGTTGTATTAATTTTGTAAAAACTAGAATTTATCATTATTTACCAAACTAGTTGAATTAATTTTGTAAAAACTAAAAAGATAATTACTTGGATACATGAAAACTTGTTAATTATTTATTATTTACCTAATTAGTTGGACTAATTAGTTGGGTTTGAGTCTGGCTTAACCGAGCCCGACCTGCTCCACATTGGCCTATTGGGCCAATGGGTTGGGTCATGGGTTGCTCTTTAAACCAGAGCCCAACAAGAACCGAGTTAAAGCCTGACCCGTTAGTAAATGGGTCATTCCTCACTTAAGACTGGCAGACCAAGCTCTAAACGGACTCAGATAAGGCCATGCCAGCCCAATGCCCACCCCTAGAGGCATGGCTGAGGAAACAAAAGGAGTAGTTTGTCAACTTTGACTTAGTGGCTAGACCCAATTAAAGCGAGAATTTTTGTCACAAAGATATGTGGATACAAGGATGTGTGATGCAACATTCAACTTATAAATTTAAATCAAATTTAAAATAGGACACGAACACTACATTTTTCATTTTAACCTAATTTTTTTGAATTTTAAAATATAATATATTTTTATAAAATAACCTTAAAAGTATTAAAATAATATTAAAGATTTACCATATGTACACGTATGTGTCCACTCGTGTCATTAGGTACACACCACAACTAAAATAGCATTTATTTGAGCTCAACAGCTTGAGTCAGGCTGCAAAACGAGATGGGCTGCTTTTCAGCTTGTGTTTGGTTCATAAAGAGCTAGTTTAAAATTGTCAAATAGGCCTTGCAAGCTCAACTCAGACAAATAGTTGAAGTGTTAGACTTGCAAGCAATAAGTTTATTCAAATCTTGTTACTTATAACTTTGAAATAATGCAATTAATTTACAAATCAGCCAACTTAAGCTTGGCTTGTATAACTCAAGTTCACCACAAACTTAAGCTTGACTCAACACCAAAAAACAAGCCAAGCAATACTTTATGTTTGATTAACTATCATCATGTGTATCGCATTTTGGCCCAGACCAAAGTATCAATGTGATACTTGGTTACCTGTACTTGTAAGTACATGGGCATGATGTGGTTGTGACTCACATTTGAGAGGTATTGGAGTATTGACCGTGAGAGCCAGTACCAAGAGGGTACAATGTGTGATAGTTGTATGTCATGTGTTTCGTGGCGATAGTTGTGTCTTGGCCAAAATACTGGTACCATAATGGTATGATACATAAAACATTAGCTCGGGATACCTTAACCATAAGAATATAACGCAATAATACATATTATGCTATAGTTGTAAGCCTGTGTTAATTGATTTACATCATCAAATAAAATGAACCTTTATAGGTTTATCTTCCCTGAAATTGAGATGGTTTGTAATCACCTTTATAACCTAATTTAGAAATTCAAGTTGAGCCTATCTTTGAGTTAGAAGAATTAGAGTGACACTATGGAAGCATGATTATTGTTCTAAAAATTTTGGCGCCATTGCCTCTATGGAGAGAAATTTGAAGTCTCCTATGATAATAAGAACCTCAAATTTATATTTTTTTAAATGAATTGAAATTGCGACATAAAAGATAGTAAGAATTTTTGAAGGATTATGATACAAGAGATACAAAAAAAATATCTCTATCTATTTGATTGAGTGTATAGTTAAATTTTGAGGACGAAGTTTTTTTTAAGGAGAGTAGAACGTAATATCCAGAATTTTTTAATGTTAAATAAATTTTGAAAATCAAGCCTTTATGAATCCTCAACCAGTCTGGATATGATTCGAAGTCTAAAAATCCTAATTTGAATAATTATTAGATCCAAATGCTGATCTGAACTCATATATGAACTTTTGACATATCCGAATATTATCCAAACAGAGAGTTTTCAAAGTCCATATTTGAGAGACATTAGTAAATAATTAAATTATCAAGGGCAAGATAATAATTTGTCATTCTAGTGGCATATTGATGTCTTCTTTTAAATCATTGTAATTTTGAAAAGATTTTTATATGTAAAACATGTGAAAACCAGACATCAAATAATAAAAACCGGTTCTCATTAGTGGATGAGACCGGGTCGAACTCAGGGAACGAAAATATTTTGTATTCAAGCACACAATTCTAAACTATTCTTTATTGCCGTATTATTAAAATGTAAAATGTTCAATAAAGGTAAAAACAACTAACTATTACAACAAATGAATACCCTTCGCAGAGGGCGTAAAGTGCAATATTTACAAACCCAATTAAATTCCTAATTCTAAACTGAAAAGTAAAAATCTTCTATTCGTGCACTTTCGTGGCCTGTATGAGCTTCAACTCCACTCCTGTGCTATCCTGCACAAATCACAAGAACCCGAGCAGTACAATATACTAACAGGTATTCTATGCACAATGTAAATCTACAAATTGCATTAAGATCTAGAATATGATAAAACTATCTAAAGAACTTATACTATAGGTAAACAACTAACTAAACAACCAATGTACTGAAATCTGTAAATGATAATGCAATGATAACCTAATGAAAGGAAAGACTCTAATGAAAACACACATTATTTGATGCTAACATACTGATGCTATATGCAAATAATAAAGCACAACAGAATGCATTATTAGAACAATGAAAAGCAAGTGAAAATCATATGAAACAAAGCTTGCATGAACATAATCAGAGAAACTTGAATAAAAAACTAACAGATGCACTATATTCATATGCTGAATCAAGAACAACTAAATCAATGCTAAAATCAAAACAATATGCAGCAATTAAAATCAACATTCAGTAAACACAACACACTATATATCAATGTTCAGTCATACATTGATATCATACAGAAATTTATTTGATAGGAGTAGCTGGACTTATTGAACCAGATTCTTTCAGAAATCTGTATCAACAAATATTGATATAGCAATGATACACAAGTATATCAAGGATGCAGAATCCTCTTATTGCAGATAACTGAAAACCAATCGCAGTAATCAGGAGTTGCAAAACAGAGACTTAGAAACTACAGCAAATCATAATCGATCACTATAGGAAGCAACAGGAAATATAAATCTGTAAAAAAGAATTGAAATTTTTAAGAAACCTAATTCAATTGCAATGTAGAACAATACTTGTTATGGCAGAAAACATTAACAATCCAAAGATTTCAAACACAATCAAGCAAACAACGATGAATCAACATTTGAAATCAAACAAAACAAGAATTTCAATGAGTAACGGGAACATCAAAGGATGTCAAGATGTAACAGAAATTACAGGAAATGGAAACAAATGAAGGAGGTAATTCAGTATATGCACACTAATTCAATGAATAACAAACCACATTGATAGAGGAACAAAATAAAAGAAATGAAACAAGCAGGAAATCGATAATATGAACTCAAACATGAACAATTTGAACGATCAAAGTAAAATTGCACAACAACAACAACAACAACAACAACAACAACAACAACAACTACGCCTTCATCCCAAAACAATTGGGGTCAGCGATATGAACCAAAAAAGAAATTCATTTTGGGTCTTCCACATGAATCCTTTTCCTCCAATCATTTCTATCCAACGCCATGTCCTCGGTGAGGTCCAAAGCATTCATATCCTTTCCTATCATCTCCATCCAAGTCTTCCTAGGCCTACCCCAACCTCTTTTAACTAATATATTTTCCCATTTCTCCAACCTTCTAACTGGAGCATCATTAGGCCTTCACCGAATATGTCTAAACCACCGTAAACGATTCTCTCGCATCTTATTTTCAATGGGTGCAACACCTACCTTCTTACGTATCTCTTCGTTCCGAATCTTATCTTTTATTGTATTTCCACACATCCATCTAAGCATCCGCATCTCAGCTACACTCATTTTTTGAATATGATGTCTCTTGGCAGCCCAACATTCCGTACCATATAGTAAAGCGGGTCTAATAGTCGTCCTATAAAACTTTCCCTTCAACCGCAATGGCATTCTACGATCGCACAGCACTCCAGTAGCACTTTTCCATTTCATCCACCCAACCTTTATCCTATGATTTACATCTCCATCAATTTCTCCATACTTTTGAATGATGGATCCCAAATATTTGAAATAATCATTCACCGGTATATCTTGCTCACCAAGCTTCACTACACTCCCATCACTACTTCGTTGCTTACTAAACCGACATTCCATATATTCAGTCTTACTCTTACTCAACTTAAAACCTCTAGCTTCCAATGTCTGTCTCCATAATTCTAACTTAGCATTAACCCCAGCTCTAGACTCATCAATCAAAACAATATCATCAGCAAACAACATACACCACGGTACATTTTCTTGAATTGATCTCGTAATCTCATCCATCACTATCGCAAATAGGAAAGGGCTTAAAGCAGATCCTTGATGTAACCCAACCGTTATCGGAAAATTGGTTGTCACCCCTCCACAAGTGCGGACATTGGTTACTACTCCTTCATACATATCTTTAATTATACTAATGTACTTGAGAGAAACACCTTTCTTCATCAAAGTAAAATTGCACGATTATAGAAATACAGAATATGAAAATGAAGATATGGAAAATTGGGAATGCTGAAATCAATGTTTGATTATATTTATTTGTTTATATTTGTTTTCTTTTTTTTTCTTTTTTTCGTTTTACAGAAATAGCAACAACAAGAAGAGAATCTAAAGAAGAAGAAGAAGAAGAAGAAGAAGAAGAAGAAGAAGAAGAAGATCTGAAGAAGAAGAAGAAGCTGAAGAAGAAGAAGAAGAAGATCTGAATCAGACTTACCGTGAAATGGAGGAAATCGGGAAGAGGTGGCCTCCACCTCGTGCGCTGCCGCCGATTGAAGAATCTCTGCCACCGGATGAAGAAGAGGATAGGATCAAAGGATGATGGAAGAAGAAGAAGAAGAAGAAGATGGGAAAAAGGGAATCCGGCAACTGGAAAAGAGGGCAAAGGAAGAAAACCAGAGGGGGAAGGGGAAGTTTTGGCGCACAGGATGAGAGACAGGTGATTTTTTCGTTTTTTTGGGTTTTTAACAGCAAACAAACCGGTTTGAACCGGTTTGTTTCTGTTTAGTTTTAAAAACAAGCAAACCAGTTCACCGGTTTGTTACAGATTCTTTTCAGTTTTTTTAAAAAAAAAAAAAAAACCCAAACCGGTTACACCGATTTATAACAGAATTTTTTTTCCAGTTAAAAATAAAAAACCGTGTAAACCGGTTTATTAGAAAAAAAATTCAAAAAGTTACAAACAAAACTTTTTTTTATTTATAAAGAAACTCAAAATAAAACTATTCTACTTATTTATATAATTTTTTTTCTTTTAAAAAAAAAAACAAACAATTAAAATGATTTTATCAATATAAAACTATTTTATCCATTTTTTATTTTTTTTATTTTTATTTTTAATAAAAAACTAAAACTAAACTACTATGTTAATAAATTAAAATATGTACTAAAATATACAAATAAAGCTATTTTTCACACATTTTCTATTTTGAAATCATTTTAGCTCATTTAACGAAAACTAGCATAAACTTGGGTTTTTAAAACATTTTTTCATAAAATCATGCATATTTTAATGTTAATTCTCCTTGAAATATATGCATGATCACATATTCAGGTAAATTTCCCAACCATAAAGGAGTAAAAAGGTAATTTTCATGTTAGGGGTATTTTTAAGAAAGTAATAAAATTATCAGGGGTAAAATAGTAATTTGACATCTCAATGGCATGTTTAGGTAAATTCCTAAACCATTAAGGGTAAAAAGGTAATTTTTAACTCAAGTGGCAATCTAGTTATATTGAATCAGAACAGAGTTGGGTTCATAAAAATAAATAAGATTAAAATAATTTAATAAATAAAATAAAAATAAATAATATTAAAATAATCCAAAAGCTTCAAATTTGATGGTTTTGGCCAATGGTTTTGAAAGTGGGCCCAACAAAACCATCAAATCTGATGGCTTTTGGCCCACGGTTTTGGGAGAGAAAGGATAAGCTTCCCATCTCCCTTTCTCTTTGAATGACACCCAGAAGGTTGTGTGGGTCCCACAAGGGGGCACCACCTCTTCTGGCAGCTATAAATACCCCCCCAACCCCTTTTCTCTCTAACCTAAACCATCTCTCTCCTTTCTCTCTCCAACCCCTCTCTCTCCTAAATTCTTTCCTTCTCTCTAACCCCAACCCCTTCTATCTAAAATCTAACCCAAATCTTCATCAATTTTCTGATTTCTTTGGCCAAAACTCTCTGTATCCTTTGCCTCTATCTAACTATGGTCTTTGATTTCGCGGAGTGTTGACGGTTTAGAATCAGCTTTTTTAGTTCAGTTATCAGAGGTTTTGCTCAATTCAACAAAAATTCCAAAACCCCACCGCAAAAGCATTGCCCAATTTTCTATAATAAGGTAAGTACTTGTATTCCTCATATAGACCCTAGCATGTGCTTATAGGACCTTCAATCTTTTTTCTGAACCCTTAGGATTTCTCGTATAGACTAAAATGCAATGATTTTATCAAAATCTCAGTCCATTTACACATAGACATTATGATGTGGCACTCGGCCTATGCATAGACATTATGACATGATGTAACAGTGCCAAGCATAAGTATATTATTCTATGTCAATGTGCATTTGTCACATTTGTGAGCATATATATGAATCTCGTGAGTGTTTGGTGAATCTTATAAGCATTTTTCTCGCAATGTTGCCTCATTTTTGTCATAAGCTTTGTAGAAGATCGGTCATGCATCCTTCACACGCATAGACTTTCAAATTCTTATAATTTACATTGTCTCATGTCGAAGTATAGACATGTCTAGCCTCTCTATGGGTAGCAACCTTGTGCACTTGTTGGAATTACATAAGTGTTTGATTTTTGGAATCATGCTCTATTGATTTACTCATGCCTTATCGTGCATCAAATAAGAATTCTCCTTTTTGCATTTGTATCATTTTTAACACTTTGTTTTGAAAGTGTGTAAGCATTTATTGATGCTAATTTTAAAGTCTTATGAGACTCACGTCTTCGCAAAGTAATCCCTTGTATATTTTTAAAAAAAAATTGATTTTGGTTTCTTTCCTCTCTTTTTTCCAAGGCAAGGACCGATGGACTGTTGGCCTGTCCAGTAGGCACTGGGCTTAGTTGGGACAGTCAGCCACACTTTGAACCATGGCTGGACCGAACCACTCGGTCCAGCCAGTTCAGTCCGTCTCGATGCATATGAGCCGAACCTGGTTCGGTTGGCTGTGTCGATCCACATGACTCAGGTCTGAACCATGTTTGGTTCAGACCTGAGTGGTCTGTTTGGTGCAGACCTGGTCTGGACCATGTTGGTCCAGACTCGGTCTGTCCAGCTTCTATTCCCTGCACATGTGAAACCTTTTGGAGTGTTTTGAAAGTTGTCTAAGCATTTTGCAAACCTATTTGAAATTTTATATTTCAAAGGCAAGAATCTTAAACCAGTTTGTGAATCGTATATTGAACATGAATTTCATTCCATTGAAACCCTTCATTATCAATTTAGCTTTTCATAAAAAAAAATAGAAATTCGAGTAGCTATTTTCCAAGAAATCACTTCTCACTTTGGGAAATTATATTCATACAAATTTCCAAATCCATTTTCCGTTGAGTGAATTATATCCCAATCACACATATTTTTCAAGAGATCATTAAAATCTTCAAGAAGCATTTTTCTTTTCTAAATTTTTCAAGAAGGCATTCTAAATTGTGAATCTTATCATATTCACATAAATTTTCATGAACGCAAATTCTCATTTAGTGAATTCCCTCTTATTAATACAAATTTCTCAAAGCATCAAATTCCAATCTATGAATTCATTCATATTTATATGGATTTTCAATAATTCATTTTCCCCTTGTGAATTCCATCATATTCATATAAATTTTGAGAACCAAAAATCCAATTTTCACATTCAGATGTATTATTTTCAAGAAAGCATTTCTCATATGTGAATCTGACGTCTTCACATGAATTTTCATGAAATCAAGTTTCAATTCCTACATTCACATGGATTTCCAAGAACCACTTTAATTTAGGGAGTATCATGACTTCTTAAGTAGGCTTAGGTAGAAATTAAAAATTCGTGAGATTCTTGAATTCTTAAGAATGAAGATTACATAAAAACCAAATAATTTTTATGCTTGATCATGGTTTTTGAAATGAGAAAACACCATTGAAATTGGTGCTTCTTCATTTCAAACATGAACATTGCCAAAATTTTGTGGTTCAAGAAAGAGATATATGAAGATGGGGGCCAAAGAGATAATAATATGCAAATTCCTTTGGCATATTCTCATATGCTAGTGAAACACATGTTTATATGGTTTGAGGAGAGAAAGATGATATAAGAGAGATGAGGGTTTGAATAATTATCAATATGCATAAATCATAAATCCACTTACCTTGACTTATGAAATGTAACTAGGCTTTGATCTTCTTCTTTACCATCTTTCAACTCACTATTAGTGTAGAGGAAAGTTCCTTAAATGACACTCTTCACTGCACTAAAGTGAAGAAAGAGGGAAATTGCAAAAATCATGAATGAGGAAGAAAGCAAGAGAGAGAAAGAGTTTGTGAACTCTTAGATGTCTCTCATTTACAATTTGATGGGTATTTATAGGGTTAAGGTAATGATTACATCTAAAATGTGTGGCTTGGATCTATTACAAGGAATAAAGAGTTGAGATCTAATCATCTTAATTCTTAAAAATTTTCTGCTAAGCATAACCCTTGACCTTCATATCACATGTAGACTTTTTCTAATATGAAAACCTATTTTGAGCTAAAGATTCTAGCTTCTCTACTTTATTTGTTTTACCTATGATATTTTGGAGATTCACTTTGGGATTTAGTGTATCTCACTTGGATTTAAAATTCATCATTATCAAAAATTTCCCCCCTCCTTGTTGTACTTTCATTTAGTTTAAATCAAACTATCTTAACTACCTAGTTACCTTTTCCATTTACTTTATTTAATTGTTATTTTATTATTTATTGATATTCCATTTAACAATGTCAATTCATGATAATTCCATATTAGGTCTTATTTTTCTCAAAATTCTATATTAAGTCTTTATTTTTCTGAAATTCCATCTTGAGTCATTATTTTTCTAAAATTCTATTTTGAGTCTTTATTTTTCTGAAATTCTTTTTTGTGTCATTATTTTTTTGAAATTTCATTTTGAGTATTTATTTTTTTGAAGTTCCATCTTGAGTCTTTATTTTCTTGAAATTCTATTTTGAGTGTTTATTTTTTGGAAATTCTATTTTGAGACTTTATTTTTTTGCTTTAGACCTTCTCGCTTGATCTAGTCCACAAGGTCAAAAACTTTACATAAATACTGTAATTTATTTTCCAGTAAAATGAAATCATGACTTAAGGCATAATTCAAAAATAACTAGTTAATTGGACCTTGCTTTTTAAATCAAATTTAGCAAATAATTACCAATTAATCATTTTTGGTTAATTCATATAGAAACTCTATATTCTAGAAATATAAGTAGCATTAATTAGCTAGGTTAAATATAGAATCCATATTTTTATATTTAAAATTTCTCTATATTGTATTTAAAATTCTAGAAAATTTGTGGGTCTACCTTGATACACTGATTACTACATAAAAAATAAAGTAAGTTATTATACCAAAAACTTATAATTTAAAATGTTAAATATATTCTGGATACCTGCATCAGAATTGTAGATGTAAATTTATGTTAGCATGAACTGTTACATACCTAAATCCATGTTCGCATACTTTGAATTATGTTTTCATATATAAATTTATGTTAGCATATATTGATTCAGGTAACATGCTTGAATGTTTGTTATAAAGATTGTTGTTCAATAATGAGATTGGGGTTTCATAAAACCCTACAGGCTTTGAATTAAAATGTCTGAAATTATTATTTATGAAATGAATTATTATGGGTAGGCTATAGCTAAGGTTCTGACAACCTTTGCTGCCATGGAGCATGTTGATGAATGTGTAACATGTGATTATTGTTAAAAGTATTATTGTGCTAAAATTTTTCTTATATACAAGTTGTTAAATGTATCGTGCTTACACATAAACTTAAAGTATTTTTATGCTTTCATAGGTGAAGTGATTGTATATAGAGAGCAACATTTAATGGGTTGAGTACACATGACTGTAATTGTTACCACATAAAAATACATGAAATGATTAATTTCATTAAAAAGACAACCCTTATATCTATTCATAGTTGGCTTACCTTGTAGAGGGTAGGCGGTATAAGCCTCGAGTGATATATAAATTTTTTTGGAGCAAATTGTTCCATGGGTCTCTAGTCACTCTTAGGTTTTGGAGACTGAGGTGAGAGATCACACAAACTTATCCATTAAGTTCAGGATGCATCTGAATAAGTGGTTAGTGGTCTTTAGGGAATTTCTCTCAGTTACAAACTATTTTTATTGGGATCCGTACACTAGTCATTTGGGGTAATTAAAATACACAGGGCATAATAAACTCCTAAATGGTCTCGATTGTACAACGATTAGTGGCTTGCGAGTATTTGCAGGGTTAATAAATATCGAAACAAAAGCTCTTATATTTGAATAACTACTTGCAAAAAGGTGGATCATGTCATTGTTATTAAATACATGAGTTGTTATTTGTATTAAATGCATGAGTGGTTATTTACAGCATACTAAATACATGAGTTGTCATTTACTAAAATTATATTAGTAAATCTTTGTACTTATTTTTGCATTGTGATACCTTGCATCAAATGATAACTTGATATAGTTTGAATCTGAATTACACAAGTTGAGTTAAATTATGATTCTTGAATATGTTTGATATTTTAAGTTACCTGAAATTGGTATTTACTTATCATGTTGTCACAAGTCTGACCCTGTGTTATGAAAAAATATAGGTTTAGGTACATGATACCTTGCACGACAGTGGTTACTCGATAAGAGTGGTATCAAAGAATCAAGATTTTCAAGATCCCAAAAAAACTTTAGGATTTTTATTTTTCAATGCTAAATGTTTAACTGCCTAAACTTTTGTAAAGGAATTTGTATATGATACAAGTTTGAATTAAATTATGCATTGATTTATATTGTGGTTCCTATAATGTAACTCACCGGAATTTTTTAACAAAAGTTTAAATTCATTTTTGCTGTTTATTTAAAAAGAAAAGAAAATGTTTAATTTTTACGTATTTTTCAAAGGTTAAAAATCTCCTATGTTGCATTTGTGCCACTCAAACTGACTATTAAAGAGTATAAGAATCACTCTCTCTAAGAGTGTGCTTGGGATCACTGCCAACTTAGAAACATCCAAAACTCATGGAATGTTCTTTTGAACGCTTTTACTCCATATTTACAAGAGGGAATTTCATTTGACCCAACAAATGAATGCACTAAAGAGAGGTTTAAACTTTCTTATTGAATATATTCAAAATTTTAAAGGGGTTTATGGTGATTTTGCCATGATAGGCAAGGTCGTCGATGATCAGAAAAGGTCTGTTGGTTTTTATATGGCCTTGTCCAAGGTTACTAACCATTTGTCTCCTCTATGATCAGGCCACCCATTCCTCCATATAAGAACATTGTGCCACTCTTGCAGTGACATGCAGTAATTTTGTCTTATAACCAATGCCAAATGGCCTATTTTGGTTAGTGTGATCAACAAAAATGGAGAGAAGGAAATCAATGTTTTTACTTCTGAGGATGTGGCTTTGTTCAAGGAGGAATTGAGAATAGGTGTCAATGAAATGATCAAGGCAATTAAGAAAAAGGACAGTAAGGGCTATTCCACCATTTCAACAGAGGATGAAAGCCGTGCAAAAGAGAAGGCCCTAAATATTGTCTATCAAATTTGCAACAAGAAAACCCATTTGACCATAAACTGCTTCAATCAATTCCAATCACACATTGCAAGTTAAAGATGTTTCCCAATCACTTGCTGTCTTGACTATTGCTGACAGCCAAGACTTGGAATGACTTCCTAACACAAGGGCAATGGCACATATGACAAGTTATTCGAGGAAGCTTTTCAATTTGAAACCATATGATGTTATAAATTCGATCATGGTTGAAAATCATAAAAGGCTCACTCTTACTCATCGGTGATGCGAAAATTTATTCTAAGCCATCTATTATTTGAAAAAAATGTTTTATGCAGTCCTAAGATAAAAAAAATATTTGTTGACAGTAAGTGAATTAACAACTAATCTTTAGTATGTTTTTGAGTTCTCATCTCATGGATGTATGATAAATTTAGGGGATCAAATCAAACTAAGTAGCAACAATGGGGATCGTAAGAGGTGATTTATATTCTCTAGGACATACGACCTTTTTCAACTTGAGAATTTTGTATACATGCAGCCAAGCCACATAATACAAGTGCCCTTGCCTCTCCACATAAATATAATGCAAAAGATGTGGGCAAAGTTAAACTCGAAAGAGATATTGGCAACCAAACATAAGAAACAAGATGGATTACACATCATTCTTATATGGAGGGAAAAAGAAGGGCCATTAGGGAGGCTACGACTCTTAAAGTGACACTTAGAAGAAAGACATGTTTTCAATTGTAAAAAGATGTGAGTTTGAATGCATTTGGTGAGTTATGGTTCTAACGCCCCAAATATTTAACTTGAAAATTTTGGAATAATTTTTTTTCTAAACAACAACGGAAAAACTTTATTAAATCCTTAGTCAAATTATTTGGGCGGGTTACAAGTAATAGCACAAACTCAAAGCATTTAAGTAAAATAAATTCTTGCATTGAAATAATACAAGTTATCATTTACAACTTGAAGATTTATTACAAGTCAGAAATCCTCAGGACATTCGAAGAAAATATGGTCACATAGCACTGTCCGCAGCGAAGACCGCAATTGCTCGCCATACCGTTTCCTGAAAATATTAAATCAGAAGGAGTCAGACTACCACGTCTGAGTAAGAAGCATAATATCCATATGAGTGTGCACAATGTCATGTGTACAAGTATATGTGCAACAAGTTTAGATAGAACTAATCACCATTTAACAATTGATAAATGTACAAGTCACTAAAGTCAAGTATTTCATGATATATTCCATCAATGTCAAAGCACGATACATCATATGCATGAACCATATTTATATAAACAATAATAACTTTGGAACTAATGAGGATATACACCTGACTTAACTGGAGCAATTCATGTAAAGTGTGTATAAAGCACAAACATCAACGTTCAACACATCATTCATAAGTTATCACAATTTCCATGTAACGGAAAACTAATTTGAATCATGCACTACAGGAGTCACAACTTACTTCAACAGTTTCAACATCAAGCAGTATGCAATTTCTTGAAGATTTTTCTGAATGCACTATCTTTATGTTTCATCTTGTTAATTACCTTGTGGGTACGCACAGACATTCGACATCGTAGCGGACCGAGACCACACGGGAATTTATTATTTTATAACCCGTATGACTAGCCGTACGGATATCCAAAGGGATGGTTCACGACCGAGAGAGTACTCCCCAATGGCTAGAACTAGAATTAGGATGCACTCTGTACTTCTGCAGAAGACTTGGATCTACCACCTAGGACAAATTGGTAGTCTTGATCCCCTAACTCCTAGGACTGGGGACCGGGTGAGACGCCTCGCTCTCACAAAACTAGAATGTTCCACGGAGTTTGTACTATCTACCCTCTCCAAGGTAGACCATGGGTCCAGTAACATACACCGTCTTTCAGGTGTACCCAGAGCCCTGAGAAACCAGTAACATATACCATTGTCAGGTATACCCAGTATCCCGGGAAACCAGTAACATATACCGTCTTTCAGGTATACCCAAAATCCTCTCATTTTATTTTATATGTGCATATTTTTCATTCTTGTTTTGTTTGGATCCAGTAACATACACTGTCTTTCAGGTGTACCCAGAACTTTGGGAAAATCCAGTAACATATACCCTTTTTCAGGTATACCCAGAATCCCAAATAGAAACTGGTAACATATACCGTCTTTCAGGTATACCCAGAGTCCAGAGTTTTCATTTATGTCACCATATATTAATTTAGTTATGTTTTTTTGGTGCTAGGGTATACATATCGTACCTCACTGGTTGTGCTGCAACATGGCATTAACCCAATTTTAACAATTCATAAGTGCTCGTATGGCACTATCAGCTTGCTGCAAGCTCGATTTTAAGCTTTCAAATGATCATGGCGTGAAAATGTCCTTATGTATGCAAACTTTTGCAGAATACATAGATCAGTTAGCACGTAAACATGTCATAACATTAAGTCATGATTCAATTATATGCAATTCACATAGCATCATAGGTGCCTATATGGCATCACAAGGATTTGACATGCTCAATTTCAATTTGTACCATCATGCCCTTTGTAGTTTTCTTTTATTTGTGCAATTATAACAAACTTATGCACTTAGCCACAAGTGATTCATGTATTGAAACATTAGTCATAACCTTCGTATGGCACTTACATATGTAAACCATGTTTAACCAGAATATGTCTTAGATATCTCATTCCTATGTGAATCATTCATTCAATTCATACACGAAACTGTTTACATCATGAATATCTCAGCCTTTGTCAAGGCTCAATATAATAGCATAACATTAATTTCATTTGCATACGATGAAATTTGCATTTATGAATTCATATGTTCCCCTGTATAAGCATACCCTTGTATGCATTTGTATCGTTGTTCTTAGGTGTGGGTCATCCATTAACCAACAAGCGCACACAAGTGTTTAAACTACAGATTCACATCTATAACAGGTTATGCACATTCCAGAATTGCATACCTCACAAATTTTCAAACTCACCTATGTGACACACACGATTTTATAGACACACTCTTATGTGTAATAACTTGTATGTAGACTTGCTCATACTCAAAAGTTTCTTGAAACTTTGTGTGTAAAAGTTACATATCGTGTGTGCAGACTTGTGATCAAATCTCTGTACTAAAGTGTAATAATAACGGGTTTGCATTTTCTGTTGTAAGACGCTTATTAATGACATCACTGTTTTATAATTCCAATAGATTTACATATGTTGTGGTATGATATTTAGAATGAAATCTATGAAATTCCAAGAGTAAATGAGTGGTATATGGGCAAAATGACTTGCCAGGATGGTGACTCTTTGGTGGAGTCGATAGACCCAGTATACTATACATCCATGGTTACAATTGCTACCACTGTTACATACCACAATCAGTTACTATGATGTTAAATAGGACAACACGACAGGATGACCACAACAATAGCCTTTGCAGAATTGTATGTTAAGGTCAGGCCGACCCCTACATGTCGTGTATTACAAGATGATGCGTGTTACAGTTTTGGATCCGAAATGTCTCACCCTAAGGGGACTTGTATTGAAACATTACCTAGCAACCTCCACATGCTCGGTGCACTCGCAGTGCAAATCATCAGTTGCACCCACGTAGTGTGCAACTGGTATTGCCCTTGTTCAACACAATAGCATGAGTTTGCTGCAAGCAACAAGGCATGATCGGGGGCGTATATGGGTGCAAGTAACTGATTGGATATTGATAGGCCCAACTGGTTAGCCTTCAACAAATTTTTTTTTTAAAATGACTTTTAAAAAACAAATTGGGGTTGCGGCAGACCTCAATTAGCACACCAATGCAGTTCATTTTGGTCATGCCACTTCCAGCTAGGATACCTTGCATTGGTTGTATGCCAATGGCCCGATATTGCACACCCCGTGTAGGGTCAACAGACCCTAGTCGGGTCAGGCCAAACCTGCAGCTCGTCTCTAAAATAGTTTTTTTTTTTTTGTAAATCATACTCATTATGACTTCGTGTATGTTGCAGCATGGTCTTGACCTATGAAATGGCTGAAATATGATTCCATCAGCCCTTTCACCTACATCATTAAGACATTCACATATTTCACTATTGATGTGCACTCGTGGCCATTCTTAATTAATAGTTCAGGTGTTTTGAAACGAGTGCATGAGTACATTAACGAACAACTTTGGATGGGACCACAACTTTTGATTTCGAGAACATGGTATATGTGAATTCATACCTAGAACTTCTTAAGGTCTCATGTAAAGTAACTATATATAAAATAATATTTTGTTGTGTTGAAGTCTATAGGTTGGATCTTCCTTTGATCCTTTACATGAGACGTATGAAATCCAGAGATCCGACCTATGCCCTCATAAGTTTAAAATTCACCAAAGTTTAACTTCATTCTAGTGTTTGATCTCTCATTCATTGTCTAATAATCAAATAAAATATTTATCATGCTTCCAATGTATACCACAGAAAAAAATTCTGTGAACAATATATGGACTGAACCATCCCAAGCACCATGGATCATGTAGCATATTTGGAAACGTGTGTGTCATCACCTTGGTGCATACAACTTACTGTAGATAGATATTTAATGTTTTTAATGGTGCACATTGCCAAGTCCAAAAAGAAACAACTGTACAAAGGCAACGTTTAGACTCATTGAATGGAAAATAAAACCTAAAAGATGTCATGATCCCTGCAAATACCTAGATCTGACCACGTGCAGATTCTTTGTTTCTATTTTTTTTCATGGCTACTTGGATACAACATATGCATTGAAATGCCTATACTCGCATGGCCCTACCCATGTGCCGAAATCTGGGTTTAGTTATCTTGGTTAACTAAACACTTCTGTAAATAGATTCAATGGGAAATCAAATATAAGACTAGAGGCTATAGAGACCTACGTTAGCCATGGCTTATATGCATGGCTGAATGCACACCCTCCGCATATAAATCGGATGGTTGAACATCCATGCATTTCCCACCGCACCATGCTCACCATCTAATAGCTTTAGCCAAAAAAAATATTATCGGAAGGTGCTGCACTATATTTGTGCGACAGGGCACTGAACATAGACACATAGATAAAATACCCTTACCTTGTTGAAGACGTGAATTCGAAGATGAATGGTTCATTCTCTGGTGATCGTACAGTCTTTCTGTATTAACACCTTGCTAAAATCAATGGTGGAAGGGAAAAGGTTGTCTTACGGCAGGTTGAGAGAGAATAGGCATGGGAAAGAGAGAGTTGAGAGAGGAAAGAAGAGGAGCCATCAAGGCACCTCATTTTTTGTAAAGTCTCAACAAAAACGTTTTTTTTTTCTTGTAACCCCCCACCTCCAACTTCATTTTCCCATTTTCCTTTCATTAATGGGATTTGGTTGGGCTTCCCATTTGGAAAAACGTCCAGCCCACCTCTCTCCTTGAAAAACGCCTTTTTCTCATTTAAGTCACTTTAATGAGTTACTAAAAAAAATCCGTTGGTTATAAAGTATTTCCGAAAAAAAATTAATCTTGGCACACCAGAGGATTTGAACTGGGGTCCTCTTCTGTAAGGGGTAACGAGCCCCATCAGTGTGCCATACACAATTTCGTTGCATATTTTTGCAACAAAATTTTATTTAATCACTTATAGACGTCTGATGGCATTTATTTCTTTCCCTGGAACCGCCATTCTCATTTAAGACTCCTTCTCCCAATTCTAAAATCGTGGGCATGGTGGTCTTCCTAAAACATTTTTCTCACCCTCTTTAATGCCTTTTATTGGGTTTTCAACTTGGGAAATTGGTCAGCCACCACCCTCTTGAAAAACGTCATTCCTCATTTAAGCCCTCTTAAATGAGAAGTTCTAAGGTCTTTTCGAATTTTAGCGAAAGTAATAAAAATATTTTTGTCAAAATGGCTCGGCGCATAGGAAGATTTGAACTGAGGTTCTCTTCCCTAAGGGGTAACAAGCCCCACCAGTGCACCGCTTCCTGTTTCGTTGCATACTCTTGCAATCGTAATCCTTTTATCCTCTTTTGACGCAATTTATATAATAGCGGTTTTTAACAAAAATTTCTGGCATACACGGAGATTCGACTCATGTTCTCTTCCTGTTGAGGCAACCAACCATACTAGTGCGCCAACTCTTACTTGGTTGCACTTTTTTGCGACTAAAACTACTTCAATAATGAGCGATGTTTGAAATCACGTAAGTCGTAAAAAGTGGCGTGAGCACTGTTTATGAGGAATCAAGTTCCGAGAATTATAAGTCAAATTTATAAAATCTAAGACTAGTCAATCCCCGAATTTGGGACCCAAACGAGAAAAAAACCTCGTTATTTCATGTGAATTACTGAAAAGCGTATATCAATCGGATATGAACATAACGAGGGCGATATTCGTAAGAGATGAAACTTTAGAAAAGTGCTTTACGAATTTAGTTGTAATTGAAAATTAAAATTTGGATTTTAATCGGGTTTCAGATCCATCCAAGATCTGAATCCATACATCGTATCCGAATTCAAAATCCTGGATCCATTAGATCCAGTTTGGATACAAGATCCATTTGGATCGACTCTATATTACTTTATCGTATTTATTTTTATGAATGGTAATATTTATTTATTTTGATAATTATTAAAATTTTGTGGGTTTTACAATGGTTGTGGTGCAAGGATGGCTTGTTCTGAGGAAAAATGCTTTGTAATTGTCAATTGTAACAATCATGCTTGCTTTGCAATTGAGATTTATGAATAAATTCATTCATGGTAATTTAAGTGTGATTGTTTCTATGATAATTTGAGCTTGAGTATGATTGTTATTGCAAAGCAAGTGAAAGATAAATATGGACATGTTGATTGTATTGTGAATTGGCAACATGCTTCAGTTGTTGCAGTTTCGGGCTACTATAGCCATGAAACCTAAATAAATTAATAGTGATGTTAGAATTGTGGTTCTCAGATTGATTTTTATATGTGATATTGAAGCATGCTTATTTCTGAATATTTAAATTATGTGATACTAAATGAATAAATTGTTAAATTGCATGTTGACATGATTCCTTTCTTATGAGAATGCAAGTTATGCTTTGAGATGCAATATCTATGAAATGCTTGCATGATGATATAAATCCTAGAGGGTTGCAAGAGCACTTTGAGTGCTTGATAAAATAATAATTTATGGTTTCAAAGAGGGAACAATGAGATAGCAATGCATTAGCCTAAATGGTAGATACATCTACCCATGGCATTATTAATAAAGACAATCCCATGATATATTTTCAGGTATGCATTTACCAAGGTATGTTGAATCAGAATAACTGGTGGTCTACCTTAGAGAGGGTAGGCGGTATGAACTCTCTGGGCCCTATTCTTTCTTATGCTGCGAAGGGCAATGCCTCGATGGTCTCCCAATCTAGAGAATTTTGGGAGACCAGGACTGCTTCTTATATCCTAGGTGGGCATGTACCTGGTACTTCTGTAGAAGTGAGTGATCATGATTATTCTCTCTGAGCATGCCGTTGCCTCTCACGACGTGACTCTGCTCTTGGGGAGACGACTCAGTAGCTACTCAAAAAATTAAAATATATAGCATAATATACACCTGAGTAGTATAGTCTGTTTCCTGTTGGTCCTACACATACCCGATAGGCATTTGGTAATCAAGTAAAATATAAAATACTTACTTTACTTTACTGTACTTTTATTTATGATTATGTGATTATGTGGATTCATGCATATTATTGAATGTTTTGATTCTATTTAAATTGCAGTAATGAATGCTTGAAATTGTTCTGTCATACTTGTGTATATTTTTCTCAAATCATGAATGCATGAATATCCTGTAAAATTGTTTATCTATCTATTAGATGTTTAATGCAATCATTTAGTGATTGATGCATATTATGCAAGCTTTATATACTGTAACTTATATTAGCTATGTGAATTTTGTTGTGATTTTTTAAAGTCTCACGCTTTCAAAATAAATTGTATTTCAGGTAATATGTGATCTTTGGAGCAAGTACAAGATGCTGGAGGGGGCTGTGAGGGCTGATGTTTTCGAGATGCCAAGGGCTACTTGTCTCTTTTTAAATTCGATAATCATTGACTATTTATTTGTCTACTTTTGAATAATTGCTTTAATGGTTTGATATTTAAATGGGACTGTTTCATGTTCAGTTAATTTCTCTTATTGGTGTGATTTGTCAATGTTTTTAAAATATAATGTGTTCGGTAGATTTAACCAAAAATCCAGTTTGATAATTTGGTTTTAAAAAATCAATATTTTTCGTCGTGTTTGCTCACTTGAATACCAACTTAAGGATTTTGTCGTTTGGACGCTTTATTCTTGAACTTTGTTCTAAGGAGCTATTAAACACCGGTGCATGCGCATGTTGACTCCTTAGAGCTTATTTCGGTTAAGGCAATGCCAATGATGAAAGACTTAAATTAATAACTTCTTCTATACAGTGGTTCAATCGGATTTGTTAATAGTAGTTCTGTATTGGATTTGGTACTTGAAGGCTAAGAGACACTAGCGCTTGAGCTCAGACGGGCCGTCTAGTACTTGATATGATTGGAACGTGTCCTTTGGTGAGACTGTTGCATTATTACATATTAGAAAAAAAAAACAATATGTTAACAAAAAAAAAATCCTTGTATTTTTGAGTTGAAATTTGTTAGGCCGTTACATAAATAAATTAGGGTTTATTGGGGTATATTCCACCGCGTGAAGGGGTTGAGATAGAACCCAACTCCTCTACATGATTTTGAGGAAGAGACCTTATTGGGTATGGATTTTGTTGAGGTGGTGTCAAGTGGCACTCATTCCTAAATTGATTATTTTGTTAATTATTTAAACTACTATTATGACGTGGCATTAGATTAGAGGGTTTAAAGTGAGATCAAGGGTTGAGATTAGTTTAGAGGTGAGATTAGGTTTAGGAAAACCTATGAAAGGGAGGTAAAGAACCCCCTTTCACATTTTTTCATGTGAGCAATCTCTCTCTTCTTGGACAACCCTCTCTCTCTATTCTCTTCTCCCTCATACTCTCTAGGTGGAGATCCTCCATTGTTTGTTCATGTTTGAAGCTGTACTTTTGTTCATGGCATATTGAGGATGATTTGTATTTTTTGAAGACAAAGGATACATAGACTCAACTTAATCAAGGTAGGGTTTCACTAACCTTAGATGCGTGTACGGGCTAGGGTATATAATCCATGCATGGGAACAAGCTTCCTACGCATCCTAAGAGCAAACAATGGTTCAGATCTAAGTAGATTTTTAGATTTGATGCAATCTAAAGTGTTTTCATGTTTTTAAAACCTGGAATAGGCTTTTAGGAGATATGAGTAGCATATTTAGATGTATCTAAGCATGATTAGATGATATTTTATTGGATCAAAGTCATTTTTTGAGGATTTCTATGATGGATCCTTATATATTTTGGATTCTTGATGTATTTCTTGAATAACATGTTGTTATCTATGATTTTTATTTCAAGCAATGTTTTTATAAAATAGTTTTCTCCAAATCTAACTATGATAAAATTTGAAAATTTACAAGGTCATTCTACTTATGTTGGTGAAGATTTTGGCATAAACCTTGCATTCATCTGACTTCGGATGAGGGAGTTATGACTTTCTCAAGGTGAAATAGAAAATCTGTTTCGGATAGTAAACTTGTTTTGACAGATTTTCATCAAAAAATTCATAACCCAATGATTATATACTGCTTTGATCCAATCTTTTTATGATTGATTCTTGATACATATATGAACCTGTAATAAAACCTTGTGTTATAATTTACTATATTTTTGGAATTAAAAATAGAGCAAGATGGCCCAAATTTTGTGTTTTGTCTTGTCTAGGGACAAAAAATACAGACTATATAAAATTATTAATAAAAGTTTGGTGAGTATTTGACTCTAATTTTTGGTGAGATCATCGTATCAAACTTTACATAGAATAATTGTCAAAATTTATTTTGTTGTTGATGATGCCTTGATTGAGTTTTCATGAATGGGCATGTCTGTTCTGTAAAAAAAAACTAGACCTCCATTGTAATTTTTTTATAAATTCTTCTATATTGCTTTTGAGGTCAGGTTTTTTCCTGTATTTAGGTAAGACGTGTGGGAGTATAGTGAATTACTTTGAGGGTGAAATATGCATGTATAAATTATTGGCAAATTTTATAAATTGGGTGGAATCATTTCCACACATTTCCAAATATGGAACATGTGTTTGCTTGGTTGTTTGGGTTCCAAAAGTGGACCCCATGTACATGTAATGGTTATAGAAGTGGACCTTGTTTGAAATTGACTTGTTTATGCACTATATATAGACCAAGTATGGCATTGAACTGTACTTTGGCTTTTACGTATGATTCATATACTTTTATGCATGTATGGTTTGTGGTTTGTTTATATACCATGAATATTACTTGTGCATAATGCTTTAATATATTGTGTGATATGACTATGCGCAAAATGCTACGTGGTATGTTTCATGATATGTTTAGATGCTATATTTGTAATGTAAGACTTAGAAAAAAACATGCACATTGGAAGGCTTGAAAAGTCGTCTGTGGTTTGTCGATAACCAATGTTTTGCCCTAAAAGGAGGGGATGCATGAGCCCCACATGGAGACTCTTAACCCGGTGTGTGGGTGGTTGTATATGTCAAAAATGCATAAATGAACTAGAAAATTAATAATTAAATGTGAATGTAAATTAATTCTCTTGGACTTACAGGAAGAGTGTATGTGGTATAAATATGCTTTGGGTGTTACTTTAAGCTCGAAAAGTGTCTCTCTCGAGCTCTGGATTTGAGAAAAAATGCCTCACATAGTATGCCAGAGTGTTGCTGATCTGACTTCAACTAAATAAGCGCTTATATATCAAAGATTGCATTTCGGGCTCAATATTGGATCATCTAATTATGCGATTGGGCAGTGCGCAATGTAAGGTTAGTAAAGCACAAGTCATTGAATGTACACCTTGCGCTTCTTGCCACCGTGCTGGCGTTTGTGTGTACCCATAAACTATTGAGGAAGAGAAACAAAACTTGTGTTGTGCATGTAAGTTAGAATATTGCATGCATCAGTTAAAGAAAAAAAACTTAATTAAAGGTAAAAATTTACCCATACATACATGAATGGTTTGGTGTTTGGGTACGTGCATGCATTGATTAACTATTCATGCACTGATTAACTGCTTATGCATAATTGGTTGCTGTAAACACCCCAAATTTTCCAGGTCTATTATGGACACCTTCCTCATAGATGTCAACCGCTTGTAGTACTGTATAAAAGTCTAACCCCTAGGTTCATTCCAGTTTACACTTCACCTCATTTAACCTGAAAAATTAGCATTTTACTCATAGGTCACCTTAGGTCCTTGTCGGTTAGGTTCAACGAAGCTCATTTTAAGTTCAGAAGAGTTAGAATATCAGTTATTTTTAGCTTCTCTGAGCTTACGATGAGTAGATCCTATTCATTTCTGATCATTTCAGCTAAAATTGATTCATTTCCCGTGAAATGAACTCATTTCTAGTTTGAATCCTAGCCAATTGTCTCTGAGTCAGTCAATTCCACTCGACTCTATTCCTCTGTGTCTAACCTGAGCTCACCAGGAGTTCAAGTGGTCTAGTTTTAGTTTAAACCTCGTCTCCCATATTATTGGAGTTCACTTTAGTCCATGTTAGCTCATTTCAGCTAGAATTTAGCATGCCTGAACTCGGAATCTAGTTCACCTCAGTATAACTTACCTTCATTTCAGCTCAAACCCAGCACATTCTCGGTACTCACTTCACTCTATAGTGAAATTTTCACCATTTCTCTCAGAATGGTGTCATTTCTCGATCACTTGGTCTAGAAATCTAGTTGAGTTAGTATCTTTTTAGTTCATATGAGTTTAAAAACCTTAGAACCTAGTTCAATCCACTCCAATCCAGTTTAAACCAGTTCAACCCAGTGTCACTCTTCACCCTGTAGGGCGAAAATCATTTCTCGGTCATTTTTATTCAGAACATCAATTCTGTTGATTTTCAAGCAGGGCGATTTCCAATTTGGACTCAGATCAATTCCCTTATCTGATATTTTATTTATATCCGAGATCCAATTCACATTTCAGTTCAAACATTGAATCCAATATCGGATCTGATATATATTCTCTATTCCAAACCTAGATATTTTATTCAATTCATTCTATTACTTATGTCCAGGATTCGATTTGCTTTCTGAACCTAGATTATCTCATCAGATATCCAGGATCCAATTATTTGTCATTCCCGATCCATATTCAGGATCTATTTCCATCTTGATCTGGATCCACATTGTAGGTATTTTATCTTTGATCCAAGATCCAGTTTATTCTTTATTTAAGATCCATTCTAAGTGTTCTATCTCTTTTCGATGATCTTTTATCATTTTCAAACATGGATCCAGATTCATTGTTTGAGATCCAGATCCATTTATCATCTTAAAACTTTGGATCTAGATTCGAATTCAAATTTTTTGCTAATTTCAAACTTGGGATTCAAAATTGATCTTTTAAATCTAAAACCCAGTGCTTTACATTTGACATTTTGAAATGCCTTTTTAGAAAAATATCTTTTTCAATGTGTCAGATCTGGATCCAGTTTGGATTTTGATTCAGATTTTTATCAAACTCAAATTTCAAAATGGATCTTAGATCCAATCCAAAATCCAAAAGACCCACCTAAGGTGGCATCACTATTTGATTCCTTTCTTCATTTTATTTCATAAGTCTAGTTGATTTAGGACTCTTTTCTTGTTTTTAAACTTTTAGCTTTATTTTTATTTGTTTTTAACTCTTTTAAAAAGCTTTATTAATTTTTTTAAAAATCAAATATGGGGCCCACCTAGGCGGCACCACATTTGGATTTGTTTTAATAGAGTTTAAAATGGTTTGAAGTTTGAAAAGTCAAAATAAAATTAAATTAGGAGTCAATTAGGAAAATTGCCCCCCTAATCTCCAATTTTTTTAAAACTTTTGAATGCTAATCCAAAAGCCCTATCTTTAGCCTTTTTTTTTATAAAAAGGGGCCAAGGCTGCACGTCCAGCCCATGCTCTCTCAACTCTCTCTCTCTCACTTGCAGCCCCTTAGCTTTCTCCGCCAACCCCCAAGGTAAATCCCTCCTCTTCTCTTTTTATTTTAACTTTCTTTTCTTTTTCCATGGTGCCACCTACCTCTTTTTCTTTCTTTATTTTTTTTAAGGTGATTCTCGTGTGGTAGCATCCGTGAATCAACCTAGCTGCAAGTAAACCTTTGCTTTTCATGGTTTTCTTTCATATTTTTTATGCTTGGGTATCGATTTTATTTCAGCCACATGAAAGAAGGTGATTCGATCTTTCATAGATCGAATCCTTCTTTTGAATGGCTACATCAAAGCAAATCCCATGCTATTTTTGCTTTCTATATTTTTGTTTATTTTATATGCATATTAGATGTAGATTTACATTATTTTATCCATAAAAAAATAAAAAAATATTGCATCTATACTCTCTTTTACATTTTATGCATGCTAGATTAAGTTCTTGAATTTTCTTTAAGAGTCCTGCGTAAATCTTTATTCTGGCCTCGCGTTAACATCGTTATTTCATGTGTTTTTTTTTATTGTTTTGATCTGAATTTTTACGAGGGTTATATTGATATATTTACATAAATTTGGTAAAATTTTACGATTTTTGAGGATCTGATGACCCATTTATAAAATCGAGAATTGAAACCTATTTTATGCACCATCAAAACGCTGTGCAGAATAAGGAGCAACTTGCCGGAGTCATATCTCCTTCACCAAAGATTGTATTTCACATCCATAAAGAGTGGCATCTTTGTATATGTGTCTAGTTTATTCTATGTGATTTTTGTAATTTTTGATAATAGTTTACTATTTTATTTTTATCCAGAATTAGAACCTATTCTTCTTGAATCGTCAGTCGTGGTTCAGATCTTGGATTATCTTGTCGGAGCGATATCTCCCTAACCGGAGATTGTATTTCAAATCCGTAAAAAGATGACTGATTTGTTTGCATATCTAGTTTCTATGGTGTGATTTTTGACCATCGCTTACTATTTTCTTGAAACCAAAAACCAGAATCTGCTTTTCTTCATCCACAATGCATTGCTTAGATCTTGGACCATCTTGTTAGAGTAATTTCTCCCTAACCGGAGATGATCTCTGTGATTCATAAAAAATGATCTCTTTATTTACATGCCTAGTTTATTTTGTGTGAATTTGGTAATTTTTGCAGGTCATTTGCTATTTTATTTTAACCCAAAATTGGGGTCTATCTTTCTTGAGTCATCACGCATTGGCCAGAATCAAGTGCATCTTGCCAGAATCATATCTCCCTAACCGGAGATTATTTTTCTGATCTGTAAAAAAAGAGACTCTCTATCGTCATGTCTAGTTCATCTTTGTCAAATTTCATAAATTTTTATTTCTGTTTATTATTCTATTCTGATCTGACACCGTGATAGGTATAAAATATTATGTTCAATAGCCTGATTTCTTCTTTTTTATTTAATATTTGTTTCTTAAATAATCATAAAAATTAATTTATCATTTTCATGCTATTTTTAGGATTGTTAACAGTGTCCATGACAATTTTCATGATTTTTGGAGGTCATTTAATATGTTATTTAGTTGTTGCTAAAAAACTTGATGCCCCGTAGATTCTTGTTTTGTTGAAACAGTGGCAAATTTAATATTTTTCTATTGATTGTTTTCGTAATTTTTTATTTTGCTCATGTTCTTAATCATGTCAGGGTGCTCTCCACCCGATTTTGTATCATTTTAAATTCGTTTGATCCCCGAATTAAGTATATTTCAAAGATCTTTTCTGAAAACCCCTGATTTTTAATCCTATTTTGTAATTAATATCAATTTTTAATGGTATTTTGGTCATTTTCCCTCAATTCCGAATTTCTAATTTCATGATCAGTTTATTTTCATAGCTTATTTAATCATGCATCATCCATTATGTTATTTAAGATTTTTATTTTATGAATGCATGGGAAAAAGGCTTATTACGGACAAGTATCCCGTAATTTCCAGATATTATTTGATAAATCTCGAAAAGTTGACATTTTTCTACTAACTTGTTTGCTAATTTTGCAGGAAAGCTCTAGATTGCATTTTCTTTATTTTCCTCTTTCCTTTCTTTATTTTATTATTCAATTATTCAATGTAAATTGTAATCAAAAGACAAAAGTAGTAAAATTTTCCTTTTATGCATAAATTAGAGTTGCATTTGCATATAGTTTATTTTCTCAATATTAATTGCTATGGTTGATGATTCCTATTCATATTTCAAATTCTACAATGGTCAACACGAATGGCACGTGCACCTTCTTTTAAGAAGTTAATAAACTTAGTAGAGTTCATATTTGTGGCTTTAGTGAGAATACGAACAAAACTCAGATTTATCATCTTCTTTTAAGTTACAAACAACCTACACTCTTAGGCTATCCTAAAAAATCATTGCATATTTCCAACACTTTTATTTCAAAACCCTCTTTTTAGGATTTAATGGGATATATTCAAAGCATGTTCGTGGCCATAGTCTGGAATATGCAGCGAATTTGTTTCGTTCAAATTCTATAAGGCATAAAAAACCCTTTTATACAAAATAAATTTCTGAAACAAAGGAGGATTTCTCACATCTTTTTTCAAAAAAGAGTTTTGATAAACTAGCATTCATGCACCACTTAGAATAAGGTTGCATCATTTAGACTAAGGCCGCATGCCTAGTCCTTCTTCAGAAAAAATAATTTTCTCAAAATATATCCTTTTCAAAGTATTTTCCAACAATTCGAAGCCTGCATCATGTTTTCAATCAACATTTTGCAAAAATTATAGCACATGTATGATTCTTTATGCATTCTAGGACTTAGAATAATTTTAAGACTGTTAAGCAAGCAAGGCATAATATTCAATTCTTGGTTCGATTACCCCTGGTTATGACGCCAGGAATGGTTGAACCTCGTACCGACAGACTAGTCCCACTCTCTCTCAATTTCCCCATATTTTCAAAACAGAGGCAAGTTTTTATTAAATCTTTTCAAGAGGTTAGTTTGAAAGCAAAAGTAAAATTTTGCATCATAACAGTTGCGTATACCTCATTTTGTATGTACCTACTTGTGTATTGTAAACATACTCTGGATAATTAAATGCTAAGCATGAGCATGTTTAAATTGATATCCTGTCCATGAATGTGTATGTGAATCATTTGCTTAAATTGTAGCATGATCGTTGTGTTAAATGCATATTTGTTGTATTATTAGTATTATATGTGATTCATTGTTAGTGTTATTCTACTAGAGACTTGAATGAAGTCTGACCCCATATATTATTAAGACAGGTAATGAGTAGACATGTTGGATGCGATGGCGGGATGATGCAGGGTGTGCCAAGGGCCAATTATTGGGTTCTGAATTTGTTTGGACACCTATTATGATTTAGGTTGTTTAAATTATTTAACCTCTGATTTATAAACTTGTGGATGATGATTTTAAATTAATAGATGCATGTTATGGTTTAGTTTTGGTAGCATACCTGTAACCCGCTCGAAATTGTTAACCAAATGTGGGTTTCCACAATATTTATTTTTCTTACAATAAATGATTGGTTTGAAAAAATTATTGTGTTTTTGGGTTAAAATTTTGGGGCATTATATCTATGAGTAACACAAGTAGTATTGTAAACACCCCAAATTTTCCAGGTCCATTCAGAACACCCTCTCACAGATGTCAGCCAACCCTGTAGATCAGTGTAAGAGTCTAACCCCAGGTCCATTCCATTTTAGGTATCATTTTACCCCATTTTTGTCAGTAAAATTACCATTTTACCCCTAGGTTACCTTAGATCCATGTCAATTAGGCTCAAACCAGCTCATTTTAAGTTCAGAACTGTAACGCCCCAAATTTCAAACTTGCGAACCCTTTTCAGAAAACTGGCAAGAGACTAGAAATATCTCTTTCCTTCAGAGTTTGTTTATGAAATCAGCGGAAGATTTTTCTTTGATAAACCATAAGGCAAGCTGACAACTTTGAGCACGTTAGCTAAAAGAACCAAAACTGACAAGATTCGGATATCCTAAGGGAAATCCGATACGAACCCAAGCGTCCAGAACGCGAGCTAAGAGCAGGAAGAAGAAGTCTTGAAGCCATCTTGCAATCACGCCATCGCCCGTAGTGTACCTAATAAACACCTGTACCCATAGAATGGGTTAGTTTCGCGAAAAACTAGTAAGTGCACAAGAAAAACTACAAGGAACTAAATTAAGTACATTTAATTCAGTAGGCTACGCAGTTTAAAGCAGATATGCAGTTAAACATGTAAGCAGTGCAAGCAGGTGAATAGTGCAAACACGTAAGCAGTACAAGCGAATAAGGCGTGCGAGCGAGTAAGTAGTGCAAATGCGTAAGTAGTGCAAACAGTAAGCAGTTCAACGCAAGTAAGCAGTTCAAAGCAAGTAAGCAGTTCAAAGCAAGTAAGCAGCATACGATCCATTTGATCGTAAGTTGAGAACTACTACGCAACAAGCTTGTCCTCATTCCTAGAATGAGGTCTCTGCATCTAATCACCATCAGGACATCGTTTGTCGTTCACTACTTCTAACAAACGCATTGTCCTGAACAACCTTAATCTATTCTCATCTCTCAAAGTCTTACGCGGCTAACTGTCACCGGTTATGACGCACTAAGGCGTCATACCTTCTCAGAGAAGCTCACCCTTCCGTAGAAGGTCCAAAACATGATCACTAACGATCTGATTCTCACATCTGAGTCATGCATGTAATCATGATAAAACAGAAAGCCGAAACTATGAATTCATAGTTGGCTATCACAAACAATCTCAGAAGATCGTCACAGCTCACCATAACTTTTTATGGTAAGCGAAAACACAAGATCCACGTCGGATCGTTCGGTACGAGAGATATACGACCCGACAAGGAAATACCGCCCTAGAGGGTATACCTCATCTTGGACCCTACACTTCCTCAAAGGAGTTTACCGTCTTTGTAGCTACCCGTTCGTGGACAGTGTACATTCTCACAGAGATCTCCCACTCTAGCCGGGTCACCCGATCTGGGAAATGTATAACCTCACAGCGAAACCTTTGGGAAACTGATCCCCAACATATGCCATATCCAATGAAAATCATTGCGATACACGCATCAACACAAAAGACCGCTCTTGGGGTCGATAGCTACTAATACCAACAACAAGATCAACGCCGAATCACCTGGTCTGGGAAATGTATAACCTCACAAGGAATTCCGCTCTAGATGGTATACCTGATCTTGGACCATACACTTCCTCACAGGAGTTCACCGTCCTTGCGGCTACCCGTTCGTGGACAGTGTACATCCTCACAAAGAATCTACCACTCTAGCCGGGTACCTGGTCTTGATCATACACGCCCTCGCAGATAATGCTTTGGAGATCAGGTGCTCCTCAGACACCCTACTCGGTGATACACGCATCTATACAATCGACTGCTTCGAACAGTTGACTGCTCTCGAGGTCAGTAGCCACAATATGGGCACAAGAATGTATATCAACAATATGCATTGTATCACTCCGCGCAGAAGCATAAAATCCTTCGCATCGTATGATTTCCACGAGTAATATTGCAATCCTCAAATAGGCCCTCAAAGCATGTGTAAACGACACATGAGAACGCGCAGATATGGCAATTCAGTTGATTCTATGGGCGAAGGGTAAATAACTCTACCCGTCAGCCAAACAAAACAACTAAATAAGACAAGCACTCATAGCAATGCTCGTAAAACATATAATTACCATAAAATGGCTCAGTCCATGAACAAGTAATTAAATTAATCGTAAGGCATAAACCATTACATCACAAGCCATTCATAAGCAATCATATGACAACAATTATATCACAATATGTAAGCAGCTTATAAGACAAGCGACCACATAAATCCTAGTTGCCACTAGTTCGTAGATTACGAGCTGTATGCAATCACATCAATCATAAGAGATGCAAGCCAACAAGTGCTACGCTACAATAAGCACCAAACAGTTCGACCAAGGGATAAAGCAAGTCACATGCTAATATGTAGCAACTGACATAATGCTACTATTATAAGCATTTAACTAGTATGAGAAACTCCTTATTACTCCGCAAAGAACTGTGTAAGCAGTTTAACTAACTAGAGTAACGCCTTGACAGACGTACACAGCTCAACGAGTAGCATATTGAACTATCGAGCAAGCAAGCGAATTAGTAGTGCAGGCGAAGCAGTAGTGCAAGCGAATCAGTAGTGCAAGCGAATCAGTAGTGCAAGAGAAGCAGTAGTGCAAGCGAAGCTCACGACTCAACGACCAGTATGAACAGACCTTATGTTTCGATAATTACGAATCTACAGGTACACGCAGGCAAAACGTAGACCCAACTGAAACTAGTTCGGGCGTTTGTTATTCTATGTATTTTCAATAACCCGAATAGCTAGTTGAGTTCGCTCGAAAGGGACGGCTTTAACCGAGAGAGGATTCCCCAAAGGAGGCTGTGCCACGGACGCATCCAACTTCTGCAGAAGTGTTGAGCTAACTAATGTAGCCCCTTTCCCCTAACTCCAATGACTGGGGAGGCCGGATCGTTGTCCGTAGGGTGGTTGTTAACAACCTGTCCATTGGAGTTTGTACCGCTCTGTCCTCTCCCTTGACAGACACAAAGAAGCGAATAGGTACGTTAGGGGTTGCTTAACTAACGACCCATTCTATGCTGTGGTATTTAAACCACCCGAGCATCTTGCCTGTGAAGGCGAATGTGAGGCCATTTATGTGATTACAACATTTTGCATTTAGTGTTGTTCGAGGTCACACGACCGTCTCATCCGATCATCGCAGTACTAGACGTGTCATGCACGACTACAAGTACTCTAGGATGAAGGGGGTATAGCTCCTCAATAGAAGCCTCAACAGGAGTGTTTCACAAAGATGTAAAGTTTATCTACTTTACTTTATCTTTTAAAACAGCAGTACCTTGTGCCAACATTATGCATGTGATTATCTCGAATCACATCCGCTATCGGGGTATCTACATGTCTCGCATGACTCGATACCGGCCTCGATAAACGGGATACGGGTTTCTCAACAGAACACCCGCTAAGAAGTTCGCTTGAACCCCCAATTCGGGATCACCCGAGATATGCCAAAAAGGCGAGCAGAAACAGCCAGTCACATCCTTCCAAATGCTTCGATTTGGAGCAATCTTCGATGCTTTTGCGCAGCTCCCTGAAATCTCAAGTCGACTCTGCAGGACTGCACACACGAAGAGCCAGGATCCTTGCGAGGTATCACTCTCCTTAGATGAGGATGTGTCGCTCGCTCCCGACTGAACTCTTGTCGCAAGAGGGAGAGGGGTAAATGCCCCTTGTATCCTCCACGAGGATGCCTTTAAGGCATACGCAAAGATCAAGAACCTGCACGTCATCTGCAATAGCAAGGTAAGCAGAAGTGCAACGCAAACCCCCGGCACAACGCGCAACGGCAAAGTAAAGACCGTAAGCAGGAGTACAATGCAGAACCTTTGCGTGATGCACGACGGCAAAGTAAAGGACAAGGATCGCGAAACCGCGTCCTTGAGTTAAATGCGTACTCATATAAATATATATGATATATATATGCATATATATTTATTTAATTGTCCCTTTTTAGTTAATTGAGCTCAATTCAATTGTCCAAGTCTTCTGTGCAATCTTCCCCTACCTTTGAGAGTTGCAAGCTTGCTGTCGTCCGTAGATGTACGCGATTGGCGGCTCGGGTCGCGGAGCGCGAGCGAGATCCGTCGTACGAGCTGCAAAAGTAACGATCTTAGCAAGCTAATACCAAAATAGAAAGTCAGAGGCACTATCGCCGCCCTGACGTAAGGGAAATAAAGGCATGGGCATCGTGCGCATGCGCACCTGCTATAAGCGCAAGAAGCAGAAGCAGGGGCTGCGAGCCCCTGCTGACTTGCTGTCAGCGAACTCCGAGGAGACAGAGGGTTGCACCCCTGCCCTCATAAAGCAAGGGCAAGCAGGGTTGCGCTCCTGCCTGACAAAGTAGAAGAGAGGCAAAGGCAGAGCCCCTGCCTGTCAGCAACGAAGGGGAGGTAGGGGGCTTCGCCCCTGCTAGACGACCTACAAAGAGGGAGGCAGGGGGGGCCTTGCCCCTGCCTGCCGAAGAACAACAGAGGCAGGGGCGTTTCCCCTGCCTAAAGAGAGAAAAGGCAAAGGGAGGGGGGCTCGACCCCTCCCCTGAACGACAAGGGCACAGGGAGGGGGATTGACCCTCCTTTGACCAAAAGAGGAAGCAGGGAGGGTTCGACCCTCCCTTGCTGTCAAAGGGAGCAGGGAGGGGTTGACCCTCCCCTGCTGTTAGGAGACGCAGGGAGGAGGGACTCGACCCCCTCCCCTGTCAACACAAAGAGCACGGAGGGGGCTCAACCCCTCCCCTACCGTAACACGAAGCAGGGAGGGGGCTCAGCCACTCCCCTGCCGATCAAAAGGGCAGAGAGGAGGGGGGCGAGCCCCTCCTCTGTCGTAATAGGAGGCAGGGAGGAGGGGCTCGACCCCTCCCCTGCCGTGACAGAGGGAGCAGAGAGGAGGGGGGCGAGCCCCTCCTCTGCCGTGGCAGGAGGCAGGGAGGAGGGGCTCGGCCCCTCCCCTGCAGTGGCAGGAGGAACAGAGAGGAGGGGGGCGAGCCCCTCCTCTGCCGGAAGAACCACGAAAAGGCAGGGGCTCTGCCCCTGCCGAGAAATCCACAAAAGGCATGGGGCAGAAGCCCCTGCCGAAAAGGTGGGCCGACACAGGGAGCTCCGCTCCCTGCCGGCGAAACAAGAGGGACAGGGGGAGCGGAGCCCCCCTGTCGACACGACAAGTGACACGGGGGAGGAGCCCCCTGCCGACGTATGGCGACGACAGGGGGCTTTGCCCCCCTGTCAGTCGACCCAACGAGAGAAACAAAAGGGGAGTCCCCCTGCCGATGACAGGGGACTCAGCCCCTGTCGGCCGATCCTGAGAAAGGTAGGGGGGTAACCCCCTTGTCGATGGGGGGCGACGGCAGGGGGCTCCGCCCCCCTGTCAGTCGATCTCTCCCGGAGAAGAAGAAGAAGAGGAGGCGGAAGGAAGGGAAAAGAGGGGAAGCGTACCTGAAGAGTCGCCGGAACGGAAGGCAGTGGCCGTGGGTCGCCGGCACCTTCGCAGCAAAGAGGGAAGGAGATGGCCGACACCTGAGGTTTTCGGCCCCCTGCAGCACGCGGGATGAGGGCGGTTGCCGACGGCGAGTCACCGGCGTCGGTGGCCGCAGGGACGAACGAGGGGGAAAGACTCGGTCGGGGGAGAGAGACCGAGAGAGGAAGAAGGAGGGCGGGGGTTATCTTTGAAACCCCTGCCTTCCTGTGTTAAAAACACGGGAGGCGGTGCCTCCATTCGGGTCCGGGTCGGGTCCAGGTCGGGTCCAGGTCCGAATCCGACCCGAACCCAAACTTAATTTTTTTTTCAATTTATTACAAGAACAGTTAGAATGTCAGTCATTTCTAGCTCTCCTAAGCTCATGATGAGTAGATCCTATTCATTTCTGATCATTTCAGCTAAAATTGACTCATTTCTAGCTCAAATCCAAGCCAATTGTCTCTTAGTCAGTTAATTCTAATTGACCATATTTTCATGTGTCAAACTTGAGCTCATCAGAAGTTCAAGTAGTCCAGTTTCAGTTCAAATTTGTTTCCCATACTGTTGGAGTTCACTGTAGTCCATTTAAGCTCATTTCAGCTGAAATTGAGCTAATTCCAGTCAGCCAGCTAGTGTTTAAGCTCCAGATTTAGTTCACCTCAGTATAACTAACCTTCATTTTAGCTCAAACCCAATATATTTTAGTAATCTACTTCACTCAGGTGTTTATTTCTCACTATTTTCCTGAAAACGATGTCATTTCTCGATCATTAAGTCTAGGAGTTTCGTTGAGTGAGTGTCTTTTTGGTTCATATGAGTTTAGAAACCCTAGAATCCAGTTCAAACCTCAATTTTTATTGTCACTCTTTGCCCTGTAGGGGAAAAATCATTTCTCAGGTCATTTTTATTCAGAACATCAATTATATCATTTTTCATGCTGGTACAATTGCCATTCTAGACTCATTTCAATTCCTTTTCTGAAATGTTAGCTATATCCAAGATCAAATCCATATTTGGATTGGATCCAATATCAGACCTGATATCCAATACACAATTTCTTTCCTCAAAGGGGAATTTTCAATTCCTTGTGTCTCCCAGGGGACTGGGATTTCAAATCTTTCCTCTAGGGTATGCATTTCACATGTCATTGCATATCATTTTCGAGATCCAGCACTCTTGTTTTCAAAATATCAAATCCAGACTCGATTTTAAAACCTTTCTTTTAAAATCAATTTAAAAAACCTGGGTTTTAGAACCAATTTTCGCCATTTGGACAACCCCCAGGGCTTTGTATCCCCTTGTTTCAAAAGCATTTCCTTAGAAAAATGATCTAGATTTGTTTTAAAACTTGATTTTTAAGCCAACTTTCAATTTTCTTCAAGTGGGGCCCGCCTTGCAGGGGCGTCAACCATAATTTTTCCATCTTTATTAAATTTTATTTTATTCCATATTTTGCTTATTTAAAAAATACATTTTTTTTACAAATATAGGTGTCTTTTAAAGCTTCTTGAAATTCTTGTTTTTAACCCCTTTATTTTACCTTTTTAAAATCGTTTTTGAAAAACCAAAGGGGCTCCATATAGGTGGCACCACATTTGAGGGTATTTAAGTCCATTTAGGTTTAGTTAGTGTGACGCCCCAAACCCCGACCTTGTAAAAACCTTTGGTTTTTGAGCAATTTTTTTTTTTTTGAGTTTGAAACAAATAGCGGAAGTGCAAAGGGGTAAGCAAAGGCCGCAAGTCTGAGCGAGCCACAGTAAAAGATACAAGCCACATGTCCATTCCAAATACATATATCATCAGAGTTTTACAAAATGAGACTAAAAACACCCATACAACGAGTCTCTCCCAAAATGAGAGGAAAACTCCCCTCAAACCCCAAAACAAGACAAGGACCAAGATCTGCAGCTAAGTGTGGGTCTCAAGTCTCCAACCGTACACCGTCGCACCGCCACTGCGTCTACTCATCACCTGTATCCCCATAAAATGGGGTCAGAACTCTTGCGAGTTGGTGAAGAACAACAACATTGCATATCCATTTTATCAAGAAAATGCACATATCAGGAAACAGGTAAAGTGACAGATATATGTGCAAGTGTCAGGTAAGTGCTCGTGCTAGAAGACTGTAAAACTATAAGTAAGTAACAGGGCAACGACTGAAACAGAGCAGAAACTAACCAAGAAAGTACAACAGTCTAATAGAAGTGCAAGCAGTGCTAAAGTAAGCAAGTAACCAACTACTGTACGTCAGTCTGTTTGGTTAGTCTTTATGTTCTTCTTTTTAACCTCCTTCGGGTACGCGAAGGAAAGTCCCTCGAGTTCTGTGAGACATGCACCCGGCGTCTGTTATTAAATTTCTAGTGTGGTAACCGGGGATGCTACAGAACGAGAAAAACCACCTGCGGGCGACACACAGCCAGGAGAAACCTTTCGCAGGGGCAAAGGATTGCAATCCGTACTATTGCAGTAGCAAAGGTCCCTGTGGAGGGCAACCTTGACCTCCCTAACTCCGAGTGACTGGAGGTCAGAGGGCACATCGGCTCCTCAAAAGAACAGGTCGTAGTAACAACACGTCACTCGGGGCTGTACCATTCACCCTCTCCCTGGGTGACCAAATTTGTGAATGGGGCGCGGCAGGATTATCTTATTTAGGCTCATTTTTTTTCCAGGTCATACCTCCTTTCGAGGTAGTTGTGCCTCATGGTCCCCACGAGGTACGCAAACGAGGACTTGGCCTGCCCATCCACGTACTCAGCCTCTCACGGCCACACGAGCACGTCGCCTGTGAAGACGATATTAATATTTTCATTTTATGCCTAGGATGACACAAGGTGTGAGTACACTCCCACAAACCCGGGCCACTGCCCGAAGACTCCAACCGAGTCCCAAACCTCAACAGGTCGAAAGTGTCATACCCTACAGTGCTTTCAGTTCCTTCCAGGTGTATGTCGCATCGAGTACAAAACACGCCTCTGGTGTGTCATATATCCATTGATATACGAATGTGAGCCAAAACAAGAAGTACTCGACGAATCCGAACGGGTGACATACATGTCATGATGTGCCATGCGCATAAATCACGCATTATCACGATTGGGAACACATATTCATAAAGGCACAATTCTGAGCGATAACAGGCTCAACACACACACACACACACACACACACACACACACACACACACACACACACACACACACACACACACACACACACACATATATATATATATATATCATCATGTTCGTACGACAACATATGTCCAAAGCTATATACACATTTCCGCCGCCCTATGTCGGCTCCAACACTTAGCGAAATCATTCGCTCAGGGAAAATCGCAGTGTCAACACTTATGAGTGTCGAGAAAGATTCTTAAAGTAACCCCATGTGTACGGGGATTACGTCAATACATCCAAGATGTGCCACCGCACTAGAAAAACTCAAAGAGGCCAAAACGGCGGTTTTTTGCTAAAAACATCAAGAACCCTGTACTTAGGAATCGTAATAAGGTACGTGAGCAGCGTACCTGCTTGCCTCACTATACCTCCTTCAATACTTACCACGATGTGGCAGCGAAGGCTCTGGACCACTGACGGGACGTGCAAGGGTAAAATGGCACAACGTGTGCCAAAATGCCAAAAAGGCTAACCGTAGCCCACCAGGTCGTATAGGCAGTTCCAAACCATGCACCATTGGTGCCAAGTGTACTGAACGGGCTGTTTGGACATCATACACGTGCCGCAAAGATTCCATTAGTGACTCTCCATCGATTTTGCCTTCATGCACGCATTTTCGTGCTTTTTGAAATGGCGGCAAGTGGAAATCGCATAAATAGGTAGTCTAGGCATGTCGTACCAAACTCATAGGGCTGTGACAGCCACCAACATGAGCTTCACTAAGCTCTACAATGAGACTACAAAGTGGTTGCAGCCGGACACGTACCCCCTTGACGGTCGGCTAAGTCCCCCGGGCACACTTAGCACCCGACAATACTGCGGGGCTCCCACCGGAGACTTTTGGACGGTTTGGTCTGCTGAACTAGACCTGGCCTTGTCCCTGGTCTGACCCGTATGTCAGACCTGGGCTGCTAATACGGCAGCAGCCCGCAAAGGCCACGAGCATCCTGCACCATCGGGTGCGGCTAGGGTGCTGTTGGAAGGCAACTGGCCAGCGACCAGCTGGTCTGGTCCACGTTGGACCAGACCCTGCCGGGTCTAGGAGGAAACCTCCTTGGCCACGGGACAGCCAGCAGCAAAGCTGCAGCCTGCTAGCTGCTGGGGCGTGTCCCAACAAGAGGGGTGCTCCGGGTGTAAAGCACACCCGGTTACCCAAAACCGTGGGCGTCCCGTGTGGCACCCCTTCCCCCACATGATTGTGGAAGATCCCACGGGTGGGTCCGAACCCCGAGGTGGGTCAGACCACCCTGCCATACCCAACGCTGCAGAGGTTGCAGCGGGACACGGCGAGTCCCAACCAACTTCTCTCTTTTTTTTTTTATTTAGTTATATAGTTATTTACATAACCCAAAAATAGCCTGAAAGATGACCCATTTTGGGGTTCGTCCGCACCGAAACAGTGAAATTTTCCAACATAGAACTCGTAGATCCGTGTCTCAGCTTCGCACAGACATGAAGATCACTCTGATCCAACCATCGGTCTGGGAAATGGCGCTGTGTTACCAGACGGTGTCTGGAACTTTCTAGACCACTGTCAAAAACCTGTCAGTCTGCTAAAACCTGACTTTTTGAAGGGTTTACAAAGCGAACCAGGGGAAATTGCAAACACCAAAGTCGTAGATAATTGTTCTACCTTTCCAACAAGTTATAGCGTGGAAAATTCCGGCCAACAGTTTAAGAAATACCACCGGATTACCGGACAATGTTCAGGACTTCCTGTGCACTGACAGAAGTTCTGAACGTCTGCTAAAAACGAGGCATTTTAGCGAGGGTTGCAGACCAAACCAGTGAAAACTGAAAACATAAAAGTTGGATAACGTTATCTCCCCTTTCCAAAAAGTCCAAGATCGTCTCATTTGGACCAGTATCGAGTGAGATATGGTCTTCTGAGCAGAGGAGACTCCGGAGCTCCAGAACTCCGAAATCGCCTAAGGACAGTTTCATTGCGTGGGACGTCCAGTGTGTGTGTGTTTACCACAACGATGTGTCGATCCCTCTAAAACGCACCCACACCCATACAAGTTTCATGCCTTAAAAGAAAAGGAAAAACCCAGACCAACCTTAACAATTTTTTTCATGCATTTTTCAAGCGAAAATGAAATGTAAAGTGGAAGCTCTTCACCTTCGGGGTTTTCCCGGCGTAGGGACGAAGATGGTTCCGGTGTGGTGGTGATGGTGCCCTCACTTGCACTCTCTCAGCCACACTCACCTCACTCTCTACACTCTCTTCACTCTCACACTTGAGAGAGGAGAGAAAAATGGAAGGATGGAGGGAGACAGTTGAGGAGGAGGAAGAGAGAAATGAATTTCTCTCTCCTCCCTCCCTTAAATAGCCACTCCATGAGATGGAGGGCTGGGATGAGAGAGGAGGAGATGGAGGGCTCTCCTCCCACACGCCCCCCCCTCCCTCTAGGTGCTATAAGGGCTAGTCCAAGGGGATTTGACCCCCTTCATGATGGGCCTAGCTCAAGGGTGTACAACCCTTGAGCCTAGCCCACAACTACTCTCCCTAAATTAGGGAGAGTAGGTCTCCCCATAGACCACCTTTTGACCCTAAGGTCAAACCCCTTTTTTTAAAATCAAATCAACTCTTTTTTTTTTTTTTGACATGATGGGCTGGAGCTACCCCCTAAGGGGCGCCCCCTCCAGCCCAATAGCCGTTGGGTTTTGGGCAACCTCTTATGGTAATGCCAAAACCCAACCCCAACTTTTGAAAATTCATGCTTTTCAAAAATGCTATTTAAATACTATTTTTTTTATTATTGTTTTAATATATATATATATATATATATATATATATATATATATATATATATATTTTAAAAGTAGCATGAGCTGAGCTCATGCTCACGTGGGCCCCATGCTAACTACCTTTTCCAAATTCCAAATTAGGTCTTGGAGTTTTTTTTTTTGAAAAAGTCCCTTTTAACTTTACACAAAAAATCAAATTTTAATATCTCATAAAACCTTAGTAAAATTTTCATTTAAGCTAGGTTTCAATCATTTAAGCAAATTTCATTTCAAACCTTATCCTTTGTAATCTAAAACCTAAGTTTTAAATTTATTTATTTAGGTTTTCTATTCTGACAAAATTCGCTCTCGTCGTGACTCGTATTTACCGATATACCCGTTTCGCCATACTACAAGAAATATTTTGCTAGTTTAGGTTTCAAATTCGGGATGACCCTACTTAGATGTGTTATAAATCTAGTCTAGGGATATCAGACCTTAGTTCGCCAAGGTCGTCCTTAATTGCTTCATAAATCGAATCTTACCCGATTAAGACTTCGTATTGCTATATTAGCATAGTTACGAGAAATTCTTGTGATAAAGCAAGAGGTAACAATTAATGAAGCACATGTCAATACAAAATATCTCAGAAATATCGTGGTTCTTACAGTTAGTGTTTTAACCAAGTTGAAGTTTGAAAAGTCCAAATCGAATCTAATTAGGGCTCTTTAGAAAAATCACCCCCTCTCATGTTTATCCTTTTTAATTAATAGAGTTTTGATTAAAATGGAACTCTCTAATTAATAAAGCCAAAAAATCTATAAAAGGAGACCTATAGGGGGTCGACCCTCATGCTCTCTCATTGCCTTCTCTCTCCCTCATCTCTCTCAAATCCAACAACTCCTTCCTTCATTGAAGCTCCAAGGTAAGGTCTTCTTCTTCTTTTTTATTCTATTTAGTTTTATTAATTAATTCCTCAATTGCCGCCCCCTTATAGCAAGCTTTTTTTCTTTTCATATTCAAGAAACCGTGTGAGAGCTTCAAGAAGATGATCAACTAAGCCTTGATCAATCTTCCTATAATTTTACTCCATGGATCATTGTAAACACCCCAAAATTTTCAAATCCATTCCAGACACCCTCATTTCACAGATGGCAGTCCCCTGTAGAGCGATGTAGAGTCCCCTCTAGGTCTACTCCAGTCTACCTCATTTGGCCAATAAAAATACCATTTTACTCTAAGTCACCCTTAGACCTTTCATTAGATAGGTTTAACAAAACTCATCTTAAGTTCAGAAAAGTTAGAATGTTTGTCATTTATAGCTCCTCTAAGCTCACGATGAGCGAATCCTGATCATTTCTGACCATTTCAATTAATTTAGCTTATTTCAGGTGAAATAAGCTCATTTTAGCTCGAATTTTAACCAAACTGTCTCCGAGCCAGTTAAATCCATTAGATCTCATCCCAATGAGTCTAATCTAAGTTAACCAGAAGTTCGAATAGCTCAGTTCCAGTTTAATGACACTCAAATCTTTGTTTTAGCACATCTGAGCTCATTTTATCTCGTTTGAGCTCAATTCAGTCCAAATTGAACTAACTCTAGCCGATTGAGCTAGTGTTCTGGCTTCAAATTTAGTTCATCTGAGTATAACTGACTTCTGATTAAGTTCATTTCAATCATATCCAGTTCAAATTAGTTCAGACCAGTTCTGTACCGTGTTTCTACCCCTACAAGTGTGCTCGTTGCAAATTTTTTCCTTTTTCTCTCTTTTCTCTTTCCTTTCTGCCCCTTTTCCCTTTTTGAAGGAGAAAAAAAAGAAAAAAGAGAGAAGAGAAAGAAAGAAAAGAAACTCTTTTGCAAGGTCTCACTTGACCTTTATTTGAAAATATATATTTTAAAAATTAACTCGCCTTCGTTTTTGAAATATTTGTGAGAAAATGATGGAGAGACGGGATTCGCTTGTCGGTATGAGGTTCAACCGTTCCTGACACCTTTACCAGAGGTAATCAAACCAATGATTAAATTAATGTCTTTTGCTTTGCCTAAATTTGTCTAAATGATTATTCTAAAAATCCTAAATGCATAAAGAATCATGCTTATGCAATGAAAATGCAAAGATGTATGCTTTTGAGAAATCCTTCAGATTTTTGGATTTTTCTAAGTGAATTTAAAATATGTTTTGAAAACATCTTTGAGGTCCAAAGATTGAACCTATTTTGAAAAACTGGAATTTGAATCCAAACTTGGAATTTTGAAGTGAACAGAAAATTAAAAATGAGAGTTGAATTTTGAATTGATACTGAAATTTTGAAATGAATTTAGAAATTGGATTTAGAAATAGAATTTGAAATCAGAATGGAACTTCAAAGTTGAATTGAAATTTGAAATTGGATTATTGAATTGATTTTGAAATTGAATTTTGAACTTGGAAATGAATTTAGAAATTAAAATTTGAATTTAGACTTAAGATAGAATTGAGAATAAAAGTTGAATTTTGAATTTGTAAATAAGAGTTGGAAAATGAGATAAAAACTTGGTTTGAAAATTTATCTAAAAAATCACTTGTAATTTGGAAAATGATTTGAAAAGAAATACAATTCTATCCTAAATGATGAATGATTTGAGAATTTAAAAATTGAAATTTAAAAGCATATTTCATTCTTTAATAGAATTAAAACAAGATTAAATCATAATACACTCATGACTATGGTCCCAAATGTATTATAATATAATCTATATTTGAATTCTAATAAAGAATAAAATAATTTTTTGTATCTTTATAGGATTTAAAATGAAATTAACTTTTAATATATCCATGACCATGGCCATAAATATATCTTAAGTTAATTCATATATTAAATTCTGATAAAGGAAGAATATTTCAGAAAAAAATATGATGATTTTCAAAAGAGACCCAAGTGGAGGTGTAATGTTATTCCATAAAAGATAAAAATCTTAAGTATTGTTCACATTTTGACTATGGCCATAAATGTGAATCATTTACTTAGAATTATTAACCTTTTATTAGAAAGGGTGCATGTGCCATTCGTGTTTCACCATTGCGGATTTCGAAATAGAAATAAAAATATAAATAAAATAAGATGAAATAAGCAATTATGAAGAATTTATGCTCATACATTCTATTCTAAACTGAAAAGTAAAATTCTCATTAATATCTAATTATTACAGACTTGAAGTTGAAATTGAAATGATAAAATCCCTAATTTAAGAAAGGAAATCAACATTTCCATGTATTCCTGCAAAACAAGGTTAGCATAAAGCAAGATGCAAAATATATAAGCAAATGAAAGGTATCATGCTAAAACCATTGTACATATGATCATACTTATACTAATGAAGAGATGCCTGTGGACTTTTCTAAGTGTGATACATGTATTTAACGATGAGATGCATTTGGGGATGCATGTACTCATGAAGAAATACAATATATATATACCTAAAGGTAGTGCTTAGGCCTAATGAGAAATGCACTTATACTGATACGTAGGACGTAGGCAAGATTGAACATATGTACACTGGACATACATAGTACATAGGTCAGACTGGATGTATATGAATAGTGCATAGGTCAGACTGATCATATATACAACCTGGAATATATGTAGTGCTGGATTGAGGAGAGGGCAATGCACATAACAAACATGCAGGGGATGGGGAAAAGGCTTGTGCAAATAAAAGGGGATGAAGGTGCAGTGGCACATGGAGGGTTGCAGTGAAGATGTTGTTGATGGGAGATAGAATGGAGGTGAGCTTGGTGAATGGTGGATAAGATAGTGAATAGGGTGTGTATGCATAGGAGAACCTTTGCAAGGGGCGTGCTGAATGGTTAATGCAAATGCTAATACCTTGTTAATATGCAGGATGTGAAATGCTGCAAAAAGGAGAGGTTGCATCAAGTGGTTAGGTGGAATGGGTGTGGCAGCAGTATGTGAATACAGCAGGTAGGTATGACAATGCAAGATGTAGTGAAGTCTAGTGGCATGGTGAAAATGTAGTGAGAAAATCAGAAGATGCTGTAATGAATATAATAGATGGTGCAAGGTTGTGCTGACGAAGGTATGCAACAGTGGTGTAAGGCCCTGTACACAGAATGTAATGAAATGCTGATAGTGGGTGATGATATTGCTGTGATTGCAACAATGTTGCTGTGAAGTGAAGATTGTAGAGGAAGCATAGGGAGATATGCAATAGTGAAGGTGCATATGCAGTGGTAAGTGGATGGTGTTAAGCGTGAAAGTGTTGTGCAACACAGAAAGTGGGGAGATAAGTGAGGTATGAAAGGTAGCAGGCTGGATGCAGAAATTTACTGTAGTTGCAACAGGTGATTATTATTGTGAAAAGGGTGAAGCATGCTGCTGCTTTACTGGAATATCACTTGTCGTATGCTCCAAAATGCTAGGTGATTCAGATGCAGAAGCAGAGATGCTGGATAGAATGCTGAGCTGATGTAAGTGCTGCATACAGGTGGAATGTGCTGTGTTATGAGAAGGTGGAGTTGAAGCTGTGGCATTGAGTGTGTCAACTAATGCTCAGTGTTAAGGCATAGTACATAGCTGTTAGGCCTAAGTAATGATCGAACTACTTATGCATCTTTCAACCTCTGTTTCATATCAAGGTAACTTGAAGGCTCATCAAGCACATATATTTCTGCACTTTGAACTACAATCACCGTAATGGCAAAGCGTTGGAACTCTCCACTAGATAAATCCCCAATATTTTGGTCAATAACCTAATTTAACTCAGGTTTTTCGTAGAGCTTAGCCTTCATCTGCTTTTCATCTTTTTCATCTATGCTGGTGTCTCCATACACAGAGGCAAAACAAAAGAATAACCCAACAAAATGTGATCATTGCAAAATTTTTCCTTTCTTGTGGTTTCTCTCTCTTCCTTATCCTTTTCCTTTCTGACCCCTATTTTCCTCCTTTTTGAAGGGAGAAAAATAAAAGATAGAAAAAGAAGAGAAAAGAGAAAAGAAAAGAAGAGAGAAGATGAACTCTTTTGCGGGGTCTCACTTGACCTTAATTTGTAAATATTTAGAAAATAACTCGCCTCCGTTTTGAAATATTTTGCGGGAAAATGGGGAGACGAGATTCGCTCGTCGGTATGAGGTTCGACCGTTCCTGGCGCCTTTACCAGAGGTAATCAAACTAAGGATCAAATTTATGCCTTTTGCTTTGCCTAAATATTATCTAAGAATTTATCCTAAGTCTAAATGCACAAAGAATCATGCTTGTGCAATGCCAGGATGTATGCACTTTTGAAAGATGTTTTGAAAATTTCCAAGTGTTCTGAGATGAATTTGATAATGGAGTGAAGAAATGTTTGAATCTAACTTTAGAACTTTAGATAGATTTTTAAAGTTCTAAGTCTTTTGGAATGATCAGAGTTGAAAAATAAATCTTTGAATTTGAAAAGAATGATTGGAAGATGAGTGAAAAGGAAATGAAGCTTCAAAGTCCGAAATGGACTTTGAATTTGAATTTTAAACTTGGATTTTAAGAGAAGGAGATGAAATTTGAAGTGATATTGAATTCTAGATTTAAAGCTTGAAATCAGAATGAATTGGAGAAATCCAAATGGTATTTTAAAAATAGAAATGGATTTAGGAAGTTCAGATGAGATCTGAAAATGGAATTGGATTTGAATGATGGAATTGAAAATAGAACTTGATTTAAAATCTGGATTTCAAGATAGAATTCAAATCCAAAGTATGGATCCTAAGATGGATTTTGAATATGAAGTCTGAGATCCAAAGTAGAATTGGGTTCTGGATCCTAAAGTGGAACTGGATCTGAAGTCTGAGATCCAAAATAGAATTGAGTTCTGGATCCTAAAGTAGAATTGGATCTGAAGTCTGAGATCCAAAGTAGAATTGGGTTCTGGATCCTAAAGGAATTTAGATTTGAGATCTGGAATCTAACGATGAAGTTGAATTCTGGATTAAAAAATGGATGTTGGATCTATAATCTGAGATCCAAGATGAGGTTGAATTCTGGATCTAGGATCCTAAATGAGGATTGGATTTGAAGTCTAAGATCCAAAAGTGGAGATTTGTACTTGGAAATCTGGATCCAAGTTGGGATTAGGATCTAACTCTGTATTTGGATTCTGAAAGTCCAAATGGGACTTTGAAGATGAATCTGGGTTTTTGAAAACCCAGATTGAATTTAGAATTTAAGAAGGGTCAGATTTTGAGATTCAGAATTAATCTCAAACTTTGATTTTGAATTTTGAAGATAAGAAGATAAACTTGATTTTGAATTTTGAAATCAGAAGATGGATCAGAGGTTTCAAAGTTGAATTGAACTTTGAGAATGGAATTTAAAAATAGAATTTTGTATATAAAATTGAATTTTGAAATCTCAAAGTCGAATTGGACTTTGAAATTGAAATCTAAATCTTTGAAATAAGATAGAAGTGAAATTCCACTAGAGGGGGGTGAATAGTGAAATACTGTAAAGATCGATAAAATAAAAATAAAATGCAATAAGGCACAACACATAAAACACATAATTTATACTGGTTCGGTCAATTTCCAGACCTACATCCAGTACTCAAGCAAACCACTTGAGCTTTCCACTATAACATTCGAGTTACCGGATAAATAGTACAACACCCTCTTCCTCAGAGATCTTCTTCTCTCAACAGAGAAGGGGCACACCCTCTTCCTCAGAGGTCTTCTTCTCTCAACAGAGAAGGGGCACACCCTCTTTCACAAAGGTCTTCTTCTCTCAACAGAGAAGGACAACACCCTCTTTCTCAGAGGTCTACTTCTTTCAACAAAGAAGGAATACAGTGAATAACAGAAAGTTACAATACTTCCTATATAACCTTCAGAATGATATGAATGCACGAATGAAGGATTCTAAGAATGTTCTGTTCTTTTCACTCAGAAGATACTATTTGTCAAAGAGCTATTCTTGACTTTTTCTCTTTCTTTTCTTTTTCTTTTTCAAGGCTCTCTTTCAAATATCGAATGAGAATTTTTCTCGTTGTAAGCTCACATGTCCTTGTGAAATAATTAATTTGATTGTGTTTATATAGCCTTAGAAAAATAGTCGTTGCCTTTTTGAAATGATAGTATTTTTGGGATGTGAGATGTTAAGTCATTTCAAAAAACATCTTTATGGATTTTCGAAAAAGTCTTCTTTCCATAAAAGTAGTATTTGTGGTACACTAGTCGTTGTAATATTTTAGGTATGATATATTTTATGTAAAAAGTATTTTTCTTATAATAGTACATTGAACGTTGGATGTGTAAGCCATCATGTAGTTTTGTCTTTATTTTAATTAATGATTTGTAGTACTTAAGTATTTTATTTAGAATTTGTCACTTCTTTACTTAAATGAGTGTAAGTACAATAAATGCTTTGAGATCTTTATTTGTAAATAGTCATATCAAGAATTTCTTTATGATGCATTTTTCAATGTCTACAGAGAGAATGAAGACTTTAAGCAAGTCGACATTCTTGAGTGGGATTAAAATAGTTTTTTTCTAGAAAGAGTTGTGGAGGAGGTATTTAATGTTTTACAAAGAGAATGATGACTTCAAGTAAGTCGACATTCTTGAGTTGTAAAAAGGTAACTAAAGTCTTTTCAAAACATATTATATTTGTTTTTCTTTGTCTAGCCGATTTCTATGTTTTGTCTTTTTCTTACATAGTTGAAATCATTTCTTTTTATTTCTTCTCAAGTTGTCTTATACATGTGTTATCATCGCAAAATCCCCCCCCCCCCCCTTGTGAGAAAGAAAGGAATTTCGTGAGTCAAACTCGACCAAAGTTTTGAAAATGGTTTTTGAAAATTAACTCGCCTCCGTTTTGAAAATTTGCGGGAAAATTCCGTGGAATGGGATCCGCCTGTCGGTACGAGGTTCAACCGTTCCTGGTGCCTTTACCAGGGGTAATTGAACCAAGGATCAATTACGTGCTTTAACTTGACTCAAATATCTAAATGATGCTCTATTTTTCCTAGAATGCACAAAGAATCAGGCTTGTGCTATGGAATTTTGAAAAAATGCAAGTTTGAGAAAATATGATGTTTGCTTTGGAAAATTGAAATATGCTTGAAAATTGATTGAAAAAGTACTTGAAAATTGAATTCCTGGGAAAATCATTGAATTTTGATTGGAAATCAGAAATTGGATTGAAAATGAATTCTTAGGAAAATTTGAACTTTGGAAAATCGATTTTGAAATTTGGAATTGCTTTTCTGAGAAAATGGATTTGAGAATTCTAAGAAAATCTAAGAAATTCATTGGAAAAGGATTTTTGAAATGGAAAATGGATTCTCAGGAAACTGGGTTCTCAGGAAAGTGGGAAATCTGAGAAAATGGATTTTTGAAAACTTGGGATTTTGAAATTTGAGAATGTTAAAACATAGGAAAATCTTGATTCAAACTTGGGAAATACTTTGAAATCTCATTTGAAAATTTAGAATTCTTGGAAAATCCAATCCTGAGAAAGACTTGGAAATTCTTGAGAAAACTGATTTTTTTTTTAAATTGAAATTGGAAAATGAGTTTGAGAATAATGCAATTTGAATGATATGAATGAATGAATATGAATTTGAAAAGGGAATTTCAATTGAGGAATTGGGAAATCCTTTTAAAACTTTGAGAAATGCAGTGCATTTTGAAGTTAGCCTAAGTGTGTAGGCTGAATGTGGCTAATATGAAGATCATAAATCTTGGTTTTCTTCGTATTCTGACTATGGCCATAAATACGAATCCCACCGAGTTTATAAACTCCATAAGAGCTTGTGCACGTGCCATTCGTGTAAACCATAGTGAATTTGAAATAATGTGCATGAATCATACATCACATATTGAAATTTGCATAAATTAAACTATATGCAATGCAACCCTATTCTAAGCAGAAAAATAACTCTTATTCCAAATTATTACATTTGAGGTTACATTGAATTGAAATAAAAAAAATAAAATAAAAGCTAAGTCTTCTTCTTGAATGTTCCTGCAAAACTAGAAAACAAGGTTAGCACAAAAATGTAGGTTTTTCTGAATTTATCCAAAAATATGAGAAATTATCGGATATTATTCAGATATAAACCCAAATTCATACCCCCTTTGATATAAACATGATAAATAATGAATAAATTTCGAAAATAAACTTGAAAATTCGAAATTGGGGTCGAAATGACCAAAATACCCCTGATGACCTTGAAATTAGGGTTTTCTGAAAGAATTTTTGTAAATTTTGGAAATTTGGAAATCAAATTAAATAAATCAAACATAATATGATAAAATATGATGATATGCATGAAATTTTGGAGAATTATAAATTGAAATTTCGAAATTTAGGTCAAAATGACCAAGATACCCCTGATAACAAGACTATGGCCTTGAAACCAGGGTTTTCTGAAATAAATTTTGCAAAATTAAAAAAATATGAAATGCAAAGGAGATTGAAATTAACCTTAATATGATTCTACATGCTTATGTACATGATAAAAACCCTAAAATGGCGAAAATATCATAAATATCAAATTTAACCCGATTTTCGCCTGATTTTCGCTTCTGAATTTGAAGATAAACTAACACATGGAGCAAATAAACTTGAAATTAAACCAAATTTGGCATGAACACTTAAAATAACCCTATAAACATAATGGAGCACGAAAATCTATTTTTTTTGTATTTTTAAATATGGAACTTCAAATAAAAACCCTAAATTTTGTGATTTTTGCCTAAAATGTTGATTATAAAGAGGATTTAGGATATACAATTTCCATAAAAATTTCCCAAATTTTATGGGGTGACATAGGACAGTAAGGCAAAGATTTTTGACTTTTACACTTTCTGGTTTTGACCTATGGACGGAGCTGTACCACTCCGGCAAGTCGGATCGGAATCCGGCGACTCTAGGATTTAGGGGAAACAGACAGGTTTCGGTAGAAAACATGAGAAAAATAGTAAAAAGATGGGAAAAAAGCTGAAATTGTGGGAGAATGTCCCTGACAAACATATTAAGATTTCCTATTTTTACAGAATTGGGATTCGGGTTACGGTTTGGAAAAGGGCATGCTTATATTAGAGACCCAAATCTCTGGAATTTCGGGATATTGAAATCTGTCAGACAGAAATGCAAATTTCGGGAAAAATACTGAAACATTTCAAACAATTCCCAAATTTTGGGCAATGACATAACACTATGTTAGGAACAACTTTCATGTTGAAAGCATTTGCAGACGGGCTACGGATTGGGCGGACTTGGTGAATTAGGGTCTGTCTGTACCCTGACGAAGGAAAATCGAGATTTTCCCAGGGGTCTGGGAAATCCATTTTTTGACAAAGTCCAAAACTTCTTGAAAAAAACTCAAAATTTCCAGATCATAAGTAGATTCAATTATAAATCCACTGTGATTTTTGGAGGATGATCCGAATCTCCCACGAGCGTGGTGTCGTAGGTTCTTGTCTGCTAAAGCAGAAATTGGAAATTCAGAGAGAGAGAAAACCCGATGTAGAGTTTGATCGATTTAGATGAGTTTTGAAACCCGAATTGAATCAAATTTTCGGCAGTAGAACAAAGACATATGACTAAGACTATTATGCATTTTTTTGGATTTTTTAATAGGAAATTACACATAAGATCATAATTGGACACGATGCATAAATCAAACATAAATTAAATATCAATAAAACTACATTAAATGCTTATGAAATTGATTTTTTTTCCTAAATACAACATAAAAACTACATGATAACGAAAATAAAAAGATAAATGACAGGGATATGATCAATTTTATTGTTGGCTCTCAAAGGAAAGATCCAATTCATGTAATGGATGGATCTCACCCTTCACATAGCCTACACATGTGATATGTGTTTTTTTTTATTCACGATCATGGAAGAAACTCTTTATATACTCTTGGATCCGATCGAGCTTAACTGCACATCACCCTCATGAAGATAAAGCTTGGGGTGCTCATGTCAAGATGCGACAAAAGGAAAAAATCGCATAGAAAGAAGCATGGCAAAATAATGCAAATATTAAAAATCTACCAAGCAAAGGGGTCTTACCTTAGGATTTGGCTGAGTTTTATTTGAAGGAGTGTTAATAGGCACCAACCGGAGAGGCTTCAAAGTTGCAGAGGCTGGGTGCCACAGCTGGTGGTGTATGACTGCATCCACTGGAGGGATTACACCAAGGAGGGGCCTTCTGGTCCAACGTTGAAGAAAATAGTGTTGTGGCTTGGGGACCAAAAGGTAGTTGTGGAGATGGCGTGATGGAGGAGGTTGCCGCCACAAGTTTGAAGGTGGGCTTCAGTTGTGCTGGAATGGCTGCTGAAAGTGGATGGTGAAGGTTGGTACAACTTCAAAGTGGCTGCAGCTGTGTAGGTAGTGATGACTGATAAGGGAGATGGAGAGATAATAGCCCAAAAACAAAGAGAGGGCTGCTGTCTAAGGGAAGATGGAGCTGCTATTGGGTGGCTGCCAATGGTGGGCCTTGGTTGGAGATGGCTGAAGGAGATGCTGAATCCGATTTGAAGGAGTTTGTTGCAGCTGTAATGGCTGCTGTAGTTGCTACCAAGGTGTGGCTGAATCAATGGTGATTGGTGCTGAAGTTGAAGGGGCTGGTACGGCTGAACTGGGCGTCCAAGGAGGTGGCAGCAGCTTCAAGATGGTGGCTGTTGTGGCTGCAGCAGCCAAAGGGAGAGAGAGAGAGAGAGAGAGAGAGAGAGAGAGAGAGAGAGAGAGAGAGAGAGAGAGAGAGAGAGAGAGAGAGAGGCGTTGAATGAGAGATCCCCCTCTTTTGCCCAGCCGTGTAACCTTTTGTTTTTGGGTTGGCAACTTAGGAAAGATGTCATCTTTCCCTAAGTTTTCTGATTAATCAAGAAGGGCTGTAACATGAATGGCTGTAGTCATACGGCTGTGGAGGGAAAAATAGAAAGGGAAGAAGGAAGGGAAGAAGGAAAGAAGAGGGGAGAAAGAAAAGGAAAGGAAAGGAGGGAAAGGAAGAGAAGGGTCTGGAAAAAGAGGTATACGTAAGTGGAGAGAGGGGAAAGAAAAAGGAGGAAAGAAAGAAAGGAAGAAAGAAAGAAAAAGGAAGAAAAAAGAAAGAAAAGAAATAAAGAAGAAAAGAAAAGAAAAAAAAAAAATATATATATATATATATATATATATATATATATATATATATATATATATATATATATATATATATATATATATATATATATATATAAAGAAAATGGAGGAAGAAAGAAAGGAAATGGGCTGGAGGCTTGGGCAACCACCTTGTGGATCCCACCTCTCTAAAAATAAAATAAAATAATAAATAAATAAATAAATAAAAATCAATAAAAACAAAAATAAACAAATAAAAAAAAGCATTTTTTTTAATAAAATAGAAATGCAAATGAATGGGCCATCTCAGAGCGGGTCCAAATTTTAATTTTGAAATTCATTTTGAATATTAGAGGGGTAAAATAGTCTTTTTAAAAAGTTTCCAGACGAAACGAGCTATTTTTGGCAGTTTTTTTAAACGAGCTCGGATTTTGAAGTTCAATATCCCGTTGCGAAGCAAATCCAGTGTAGAATTTGAAAATGTAATTTTGAAAGAAATCCAGATTGTTTTTCTCGAGAAAATGCATCCAACAAAATAAGCTATTTTTGGCAGTTTTTGAAACGAGCTTGGATTTTGAAGTTCAATACCACGTTGCGAAGCAAGTCCAGTGTAGAATTCAAAAATTTGAGTTTGAAATAAATCTAGATTATTTTTCTTTAGAAAATATTTCCAAATTTAGACTCCTGGGGGTAAAATGTCAATTTTGAAAACCCAGGGTTTGGAATTGATTTCTGAAAGCTTTTAAAACTTGATCTGGATTGAAATTTATAAAACTGGAGTTCTGGACTTCAAAAATGAAATGAAATGTGATGAAATGTCATGAAATGCTGAGAAATGATATGAAATGATGAGAAATGACATGAAATGCTATGCAAAATGCTAACTCTGAATGAAGAATTTTGGATGTTAGACCCCGATTGACAGTTGTACCAGTTCAAAGAGTATTAAAATTGATAAAACTTGTAAAATAGCTCAAGAAATGGTTTTCGAGACTCTACTGGGTTAGAGTGACACTGAAAATTGGGGTTCGAGCTGGATTGAACTGAGATGAGCTAGATTGAGCTGGGTTTTAGAGTTTCAGAACTCAAATAAACTGACCAGGCACTAACTCAACTGACCTTTCTGACTGAATTTTCAAGAAAAGCTACCATTTTTAGAGAAATGGTACGGAATGGTCTCTGGAATGAAGTGAATTACGAACCTGAACTGGGTTTGAGTTGAAACAAAGGTCAGTAATACTGAGATGAACTAAAATCGAGGCTCAAACACTAGCTCAACTGACTGAACTCAGCTCAATTTCAGCTGAAAGAGCTGAAATGGACTAAAATGGGCTCCTGGACACTTAGAAATGGTTTTGAACTGAAACAGGAGCACTCGAACTTCTGGTGAGCTCAAGTTAGACTCTGAGGAGTATGACTGACTATGAATGACTGACTCAGAGACAATTGGCTTGGATTTGAGCGAGAAATGAGCTCATTTCTGAAAAAATGATCCCATCTCGACAAGAATGGTCAGAAATGGAAATGGTCTGTTCATTGTGAGCTCAGATGAGTTTGAAATGATTGATATTCTAAATGTTCTAAACTGACCAATGAGCTTGGTTGACTCCGACTGACTGGGGTTCAGGATGACCTAGGGGTAAAATGGTATTTTTTTGAAACTAGCTCAGGGTTTGACTCCTATACTGACCTAACAGGGTTGGCACTGCACGAGAAGGGTTGTTTGAGAATGGATAAGGAAAATTTGGGGTGTTTACAACATGATAGAAGGTACAATTATTGCCTTTTGAAATCATGAGCTAATATATCATGTCAAAATACCTTTTCCATAGAGGTTTGTAAGAAGGTACAATTATTGGTTTTCAAAAAAGTCCCTTTTGAAACTATCGTATACTTTTATGAAATATAGCTTTTGGGAATGAGTGACTTTTATGATGAAGTATGTAATATGCATGCTTTCGAAGGTTCTGTTACATATGACTCTAAAGAAGAAAAAAGTCTTCATCTTGAGGTAGCCGATCTCTTTAGATGATCTTTAGGAATGCATGGCTCATCAAGCTTTTTCTTCAAGGAGTATGATTGCACCACTGTTGTACTTGAATAGAAGGTCTCCATCCTTTTTGGGTGAGATATCCTTGCATCAAATACTCGTTAGATACATGGCAAAGCATATCCAGTCATAATATAACATTTTTCAAGAAGACATATTATCATATCATATTAAATCAAATATGACAGTGTATCATATTGTGTGTCATGAAAATATAGTTTCTCAACATTCTCCCCCTTTTTGATGATGACAAAATATGCTCCCCCTGTCAAAAAGACAATATGCATAGTAATGATAATATCATAAAAAAAATGTTAAAGAGTATTTTTCTCCTACTGAAGACAGGTTTTCTCCCCCTTGTCATGGACAAAAAGGAGGGGATCAGAGTAAGTAGAGTTATTACAGACCAAATGAAAAAATAGTTAAAGTTATTACATACGACTTGAATGAAGAGTTCATTTTGAGCCGGATGAGGGGTGAAACTTCTTTAGTAATTCATCTTGGCCGATTTGCATTGATGCTTGACTCTTGAGAAGGAGATCCTAGGTGTTCTGGACATTGACAAGTGCTGAGAAGATGTCAAGGTCAGAAGTTGCTGCTTGATCTGCATCTTGAGGGCCTTCGTCGTCAGAGTTTAGGTGAGAGGACTCTACCTCATGGAGAGAGGAGTCATCAAACGTGCGGTTGGAGTGATAGACGACATCGGTTGCAAGAGGTATTTGGAAGAATTCAAGAATGAGGGTGATGAGGTACCCAAAGGGAAGAGACTGAAAGGAACGAAAGTTAATCATGTTGTGGAAGATGACACTGGACCAGTTGATGGGAAAGGCACAGAAGATTGCATAAAGAAGAAGGGAGACTTCATTTGCAATAAATCCCCTAGAGGGCGACTTAGGGACTACATTGGAGGAAAGAATTTTGGACAATAAGAGTGCATGAGGCTTTAAGTTGCTTTCATGCCACGGAAAGTGGGTGGAGCGAGTGGAGAGGAAAACTTTCTTAAACACGGATTGGTCGAGAGGAACAATGTTGGGAAGCTCAATCCCGTAGGAAGATATATTCAGAATGTAGCCTAACTTAGATATGTCGAAGGAGAAGACTTTTCCATGTACCATGGAAGTGATGATAGAGTGATCATGGTCGACAGAAAGGTTTGTGTAGAACACTTTGATAAGATGGGGATAAATGGGCATTAATTGTGGAGAGGCTAGAACATGAATAAAATCGGAAAAAGAAGATTGTAAATCAAATGATGTAAAGGCTTCTAGATGGACTAATTTACCTGGTTGGATGGTCATGGAGTTTATGGAGTGATATGTGTGAATGAGATCTGGAAATCTCAACTCCGAAGCTTCAAGCATGTTAATGTCGGATGAGGAGGAGGATGCCATTGTAAGTACTTGAAAAGAGACTAAGAAAAAAGAGCTTGGAAAGAGTGATAGCTTGTATGAAGATAGAGAAATTCGTGTGGAATTGGTGAGGGATGACCCAATCTATTAAATGGAAGGAAGAAAATAATTGTGATAAGAAATGAATGACATTTGAAGTGTATGATTTTTAGATTTTAGTTGAATAAGGAAATTCGTGAGTATAGCATGTGAATGATAAATCAAATCAGTTTTTGGAGTATAGTGTATTATATTAGTATGTAGGTCAAGAAGGACATAGTTTTTAATTAATTTTTCTATATAGAGAAAAATTTACTATGGGAGAGTTTTTCGGATTGTGAGGTGTGTCATGAATTGAGTATGAAGTGTCCTATTGGACAAGGTTTTTGGATTTCAAAGATTTTTGTGAAACGAAGTGATGAGATGTAAAGATTATGATAAAGTGAAAGAAATAATGGCCTAATAAAACAAACAACTTTTTATATGATGTTTTTACTTTTTGTGAAAGCATTCTAAATTCGTGAAGGAGGAGTTTGAAATAAGACAAAAAGGATATTTGAGTGAGAGATGCAATAATTTATTATTTAAGAAATGTTTTTATGGATATGCGTGGAAGGAGTGAGAATAGTCATAAAGGACAATATCTCTTGAGGTTAGATATGAGATGTATGACATAAAGTAAGGTTATGATTGACATGAATTGATGTTTTGCTTTATAGGACATGGTTTTAATGAATCTCGTTTGGAGGGAGTTCATGGTTTTTGAAAAAGATGAAACATTAAAAAATTATAAAGGGGTCAATGGTTATGGATGGAGGTTTACTTCGTATGAAGAGAGAGAGAAAAAGAGTGGCACAATAGTACTCATGAGAATAATAACAAATGAAGGACAAGTTGTTGAGAATGAGTTTTTATAATTTTTTATAAAAGATGCGAAGGACGAAAGAACAAAAATAGATTGTACTTAAGATATGATATAAAAGATGATATAGTAAATCTTATACGTGAAGATAAAAAAGGTGGTGAGTAATAAAAAATAAGAAGGATTGTGACTCAAGTTTGAAAAGCAATATTTCCCATAAAGTGGTTTTATCATGCTATTCTTTACTTAAGTAAAGTTTTAGTGAAGTGTGTTGAGGAAAGGAAGTCATGATAAGGGATATATCATTTGACTGAAGCTAAGAAAAAGAATGATCAGTAAAGGTCTAATAAAATAAGTGAGGATTACAATATCATGTTGAAGAGGGGCTAGCTTATCGTAAGAGAGGTTTTCACTAAAAGACAAAATTGATAAAAGGTGTTATGAGATGAGTGATGTGAACAAAGTCATGATAGCTTTACTTAAAGTAAAAGGAAATAGGACAAGGAGTTATTATTGATGTGTACTTGAAATATGACAAGTTGAAAGACATAAAGAATGTATCATGATGAATGTGGTTAGAGTATACGTGAATATGGAGACATAGTTTGACTATAAAGAAAATGTATATGATAGATAAAATAAAAAGATCGATATATATATATATATACCTTGAGAGGGGGATATACATACATACATACATCCAAGCATGATATTCATATACATAAGTTCATATTCAGTAGATATGACATGTTATGGCAGCAAATGAGTGAAAGGCCATGGGAGGAAATATTGATGATGAAGAATGTTTACTATGGGTTTATGGTAATGATGTGTAAAAATGGGAGCTTAGAATGATGTGCCATAAAACAACATGCTGTGAACATGTCACCCAATATGCTTAAATGAAATTCCGTTCTGCAGGTGACAAGTATGAGTATTGTAGGTAAGTGGCAATGTGCAAGTGTTGGGGATAATGCAAGAATGTTGTGTAATAAGTGTGCAGTATATGGGGTAGTGAATGCCAAAGGGTGGGATGCAGTGAATATGTTGTGAATTTATGCACACATGATGGAGAACTTCATAGAGCTGCTGTTGTGACATTTGCAGGAAATGTGCAGGTGGAGTTGCAGTAAATGATCTATGTGCCATTGTTAAGTGCTAATAGGGTACTGCTGTAACTTCAGGAGATGGGTAAGGTGTGACTATGCAGAAGTGGATTATGAAGGAATGTGAAGGAGGTGCCATGAGCTGGAGATATAAGCAGGTGGCATAAGATTAACATGTAGTAAACTAAAAAAAAAGTGTTCAGATGAAAAGACCAATTAAACAACTAATAATTTACCGACTGCTAAGATTCACAACATCAACTCTTGATATCAGTCCTTTACACAAATAATCTACCATATCCAACCTTGAAACTAAAAGAAAAATATATATGATCCAGTTGCATGCTGTATATGTTCATCTTTTTGTCAAGGGCAATTTGACTCATATTGATGGTATAAAGCTACATAATAGTAACAAGGTCATGCATTGTAAGTTTTTAGCAAATCTGATCTTATGTTTCATTCAAAATAAAGAAGCCAAAGAAAACAAACATAAAAATCAAACCAGATAATTATGTTGAACGGGGAAAATCCTTCAGCCATATCTCCTCAATATCATCAGGTTCTTTTGCTGTACTCAGTAGAATGCGATTGATACCTTTTAGGCCCTTCCGTCAAAGCCTTCATATACGCTGCCACATGGCCACCAAAGATATATTTACAATAGACATCAGAATCAAGATGCTTTTCTTCCTTATTGAATCCAGCAAACCTCTCATCATTGTGAGGAATGTCAAGTCCACCATTGAGCGCATCTTTTAGAGCACCAAACACACGGTTTCCAACAGTGATCTTTACAGGATCAACATCCAACAAGGTACAAAAGGTCTTCCTGCTCTCGGCAGGCTTAACAAAACAGTCCTCCCCAATTGCCTCTGACTTCATGGTCCATTTATCCAGACTGCAATCTTAGGTAAGCAAAAATTGGAGTCTTCAGCAGACGAATCAATTTGTCGACCTGAACCAGGAATTTCACATTTATATCTTCTTCCACCAGAAATTGAATAACAAAATTGGCATGCTCTTATGCCAGCAGTATTCATCAAAGATTGCTTCAGAAGTAGTTCAGCGAGCTCAGATGAAGTTAGCGAAATCAAGTTCTGTGCCTGAATCATGATGGAAGCAAAGTCTAAGTCAGCTTCACCCTCCAAGATTGCAGAAAATTCTCTGTAAAACCCTCTCAGCATCCAAAAGAATGCATAATTTATGGACTATATATCTTTTCTCCTGAAGTGACTGCTCTACACGAAATTTGTGTACAAGAAAAAAAAGTGCCGAAAGTGTGGTGCATCTCTTGCTATGCATGCGTGAACCTCTAAAATCATTGACACCACATCATCAGAAGGATTTGAGAGTACTCTAAGAAGAGGGTCAAAGATGGATCCCAATGAAGCTATCACCTCATTACGGTGTCTTAATCAAAAGCACTGAAATCCAATGCAAGGCTTCAATTCGAGTGGCTTCCCATTCACTTGTCGATTGTCTCCTTGCAATAGTAAGGATGGCTTCTATATCAAATTACTCAGCTGGATTAGCCTTAATTGTACAAAGCTCGTCATTGGTTTCATGAGTGACCACTCTATTTTTTTTATCAGATATGCAGGGTAAAATAGCTCCTAGAATATCAGCATAATATGGGACAAGTCGAGCTCCGCCAAGTTTCACTCCATGTGATAGCAGTAGATCGTGTAAATTTATCAGGAGAACCTGCTCTCTGAACTAATATTTCAGCCATATGTCCAAAGTCTACTGATGGGGATCTCTTGCATAAACTTAGAAAGAGCAGAATCAGTTTTTAATGAAAATAACCAGGGACGTTGATGGAGACCAAACTGAGAATCAAATGGGTTCTAAGGGAATACTGGAATGAGAAATTCATATTTCCTTTGATGATGCATCTCCATTTGCCCGGTGAAGGATTGTGTGATTGTGACTGATCCTTGTTCAATACATCAAGGAATCTCTCCTTACTGGTCGAGAAGTAATCCAGGTCACCTAAGTCGCCTCTGCTGAGAAGGCGCATGACGTCCAGCCACAAGTTCAAATTACCAAGTTGGTTTGGGACAAACATTGGTGAACACCATGAAAGGGCCCTTGGCAATGAAGGAAATGCGAAATTTTCTCGAAAATGGAGGAGGGAATACGTAGTCCAGGCATCACGGTGATGATAAAATTGGGGATCATTACGAGAGTATACAGATAGGCACCACAGTGAATGTAAAAAGGAAATGTATGCTATGAAAGCAATCAGATACAATGGAATAAAATATAACTCGGTGAATGGTATGCAGTCGGAAGGATAATCAAACGTAATCAAACCAGGAATCAAACATCAACTGAGATTAAAATGTAAACTAATCATGAAGGTAAAAAAAAAAGTGACTCATTTTCTCAAAAAATGATATCAGAGGCAAAAAAGAAATATTTAAAAGATTTTGAAAAATTTGGAGTGTTCACAGATGCCCCTATTTGCTACTAAGCCGGTTGAAAGCTGAGCTTAGTGGCAAAGATAACACTCCAAATTTTGAAAGTGCCCCAGTCAGCAGATCTGAACTGGGTGTGGAAGAATTTATTTGAAAGACATGATTTTTCAGGCTTAAAACCTTATCCTGAATGGCTCGGGGAAGACGAAATCCTTGAAAATGATATGACTGAATAATAAAGATGAGGAAATCGTGATGGGACTTTGGGTGAAGATCCCAAAATGGTGAAAGATAAGAATTTTGATCAGGTCTTATGGGTGAGACAAGATCAACTTTTGGAATGACTCAGGTTTAGCCCTTAACCTGGATGGGACGAAGATATCTCAAAATAACCTGAATGGGGAAAGAAATATATGATGACCTTGATGGGACATTTTTTGGAAAATGCCTTATGAGATGAAGCTCAAGTGAAAATCCTATCCTGAATGGATATACGAAGCATGAATTCCTTGATGGGAAGAACCATGATGGGACTGGAAGAAAACACCTCGTTGAAATGAGGAAAACTCGTTGAAACGAGATTTAGGTTTAACCCAAAACCTGAAAAAGGAAGATACCTCGAGGGGCGAGGTTCAGGCCTAACCCTTAACCTGAAAGAGACAACCAAATGGAATCCTCAAACGAAAAAACCATGATGGGACCTTCGGAGTTTGGACGAACAAATCCGAAAAGGGGTTTGCAAAAGGAGGGAGAAAATGGGGTTCCCTAAAGCCTGGAAAAAGGGATGAACTTGAGCGTCTCATTGCTGAAACTAAATCAGCTTTTGAAATCAATGACCTCTCGCAGAAAGTACAGGTTTTACCCTTAACCTGAGTGGGTAACACCATACGGAATTCTCGAATGGAGAAACCGCGAGGGGACAAGAGAGATACTTCAGCTGAATGAGGCAATTCTTCAGGGAATGTAAGAGATAGAAAATATGGAGATGTGAGACAATTCTTTCGACAAAATGAATGATAAATAAGGTGACAGGAGGTGAATCTTTCGATGGTGTGAAAGATGAATAAGGCGATCCTTTTAACAGGAGCAAGGTGATCTTTTTGGACAAGGCGAAATATAAATAAAGCGATCTGAGGTGGCTATTCTTTTGACAAGGTGAAAGATGAAGAGGGAAATCAGAGAAGGCAAAAGTTTTTTTGATTTAAAGCGGAAGATGAATAAGGCCATCATTTTGACAGGAGAAGGCGAATCTCTCGATCAGAGCGAAAGATGAGGAGGGCAATCCTTTTGGAAAGGAGAAGGTGAGAACGAAATATGAAAATGGTAATCCTTTTGGCAATGAGAAGGCAAAGGTAAAATATGAAGATGGCAATCCCTTTAGCAAGGAGAAGGCAAAAGTGAAATATGAAGATGGCAATCCCTTTAGCAAGGAGAAGGTGAGAGCGAGATGGCAATCTTTTTAGCAAGGAGAAGACAAATCTTTTGATCAAAGAAAAAGACGGAGAAGGCAATCCTTTTATCAAGGAGAAGGCGAATCTTTCGATCAAAGCGAAAGACGAATAAGGCGATCCTTTTGAAAAGGAGCAGGCGAATCTTTCGATCAAAGCGAAAGACGAAGAAGACGATCCTTTTATCAAGGAGAAGGCGAATCTTTCGATCAAAGCGAAAGATGGAGAAGACGATCCTTTTATCAAAGAGAAGGCGAATCTTTTGATCAATGCGAAAGACGGAGAAGGCGATCTTTTTATCAAGGAGAAGGCAAATCTTTCAATCAAAGCGAAAGACAGAGAAGGTGATCCTTTCATCAAGAAGAAGGCAAATCTTTCGATCAAAGCGAAAGACGGAGAAGGCAATCCTTTTATCAAGGAGAAGGCGAATCTTTTGAGCAAAGCGAAAGACGAAGAAGACGATCCTTTTAGTAAGGAGAATGCGAGTCTCTCGATAAAGCGAAAGACGAATAAGGCGATCCTTTTATCAAGGAGAAGGCGAGTCTCTTGACAAAGCAAAAGACGAATAAGGCGATCCTTTTATCAAGGAGAAGGCAACTCTTTCGACTATGCGAAAGAAAAAAAAGGCAACACCAAGATGTATCAAAACAGATGTCAAGTTTTTATTTCTTATCAGGAAAGCTGGAAAATTTTGCCAGAATGATAAAATTTATAGTTGTTTCAAGGTAATTGAAGGTAAGCACTTTTGAAAGATGTTCCCTCTTCCACCTAGAGTATTACTCCCAACTGGGTTAACTCTATAGAATCCAGAATCAAAGTCAAATTATTGTTGTTGGTTTTCTTCAAGGATGCTATCAATTTCCTTGATATGAAAAGAGAGGAAAATATTCTTAGCTTCATAAAAGCATTTGAATGAAAAATATTGATAGAAGAATTTCACATAAATAAAGATGATTCCTGACAATTTTGGGCAGTTTGATATCCTGGGCATTTCTCATGATCTTTTTGCACTCTTTTGAGTCATGGAGCTTTCTTGGGTTCTTTTTACATCATCCTTCATTTGGAGATGTCCTGACTTTTTCTCTCTTTTTCAGAGAAGGGTACGTCACAAACTCCTTAATCTTGGAGATGTTTCGATCCTTCTTTTTCTTACTAAGGAATTAGGCTTGATGACATCGGTAAAAAAGTCTTTAGATGATAGCAGAAATCAAATATCTTTAAGGGTTTGTTGGGAGGTTCATCGCACTCACCTTCATCTCGACGGTGATCTGAACTCCCTGGAAGGATTCTTCACAAATTCCTTCATCTCGGAGATGATCAAAATCTTCTTTGGCCCAGGGGGTCTAACTCGCATATTTGTCTTCATCTTGAGGACAATTGAGAGATCCCTTTTGCGGATATTTGATCGCAGATCAAAGGACTGAGGAGGGTTCTTTTTTACTGCCCAGGATATTTCCACTGTCTTACTACCAGAGAATAATCTTTTAAAAATGTGCCATGGTTATGATCAATATCAATTCACTTATGGCTTTTCATCATCATTGAATTTTCCTTTGCCGGTCATATCGAAGATTTTTTCTTCATCCTCTTGGTTGACCAACAGAAAATTTGAAGTTTGAGTCTTTCTTCACAAAAGCTTCATCCTTTTGGAAGGAATACTAAGGAGATTAGAGGAAATTCTTTATGTAATAAAAGATTGAGATCAACCACTATTTTATGGCAATTTGGCAAGATATTCTTGAAATCCTTGATGAAAAACTTTGCTTAACATCGAGTTTTGACACATCAGTGGGATTCTGGAGGAAAATCCAACACGAGGCTGAATTCTGAAGGTGAATATAAATTTAAAGTTCTAAAGGCAAGCTTGGCATAAAACTGGATTTTGAAGGTAAGCCCAACTCAGAGGTGGGTTTTGATAGAACATCCGAACCAGGGTTGTGATTCTACAAGAAAAATAGGAAAATTTGAGTCGAAACTCGAGTCTTCAAAGGAAAACTGGAAGGTTCGAGTCGGGGCTCGAATCTCAAAGAAAAACTTGAAAATTCATTTATTGAAGGCAAAAAAACTTGAGATAAAAACTCAAATTTTCGAAGGAAAGCAGGAAAATTTGAGTCAGGACTCAAATCAAAACTAGAAGGTTCATTTATTGAAGACAAGAAAACTTGAGATAAAACCCAAATTTTTGAAGGAAAGCAGGAAAGTTCGAGTCAGGGCTCGAATCAAAACTTGAAGGTTTATTTATTGAAGGCAAGAAAACTCGAGATAAAACCCAAATTTTCGAAGGAAAAGGTAGGAAAATTCGAGTCAGGGCTCGAATCTCAAAAGAAAACTTGAAAGTTCTTTTATTGAAGGCAAGAAAGCTCGAGATAAAAACTCAAATTTTCGAAGGAAAGCAGGAAAATTCGAGTTAGAGCTGGAATCTCGAAGGAAAGAGTTGGAAGTTCAAGTCGAAACTCGAATCTCAAAGGAGAGTTGATGAAAGACTGACAGAATTTAAGGAAAATTGAGGAAAGATTGTAATATGAAGGCTTGAAATTGAGATTTGAATTACCCGAAGGTCAAAATTGGATTTAGAGCTTTTTGATTTTTGATAAATGGTTAGTGCAAAGACTGAACCTGAGGGGCTAACTGATCAGTCAGCCAGACACTAGCACGAGCGCTAGGCTTACCTGTATGAGTACTGGATTTTTCAAAAAATGCCCCAGTATGAGCACTGGGTTTTCTGACGGAGATTTAAAGAAAAAGGGACACCGACATTCTAAGATACTTGATAATTGAGTGAGAATGATTGTCGGTGTTTTCAGGATTTTCCCTTATCCTGAAGGGGAAATAGAATAAACATTTGATGAGAATTTAGAAAAAAAATAATTCAGGTTTTATCCCTTAACTTGAAAGAGGAAAAAGAATAAAATTTATCAAAAATGGAGAAGAAGAAAAAGAAATTTATTGAGAAATTTATATTTGAAAAGAATTCTCACAGGTAGCACTGTTGCTCCTGCGAGGGGTCTCAGGATTATCCCTTATCCTGAGTGGGAAAAAGAATATAATTTAAATGAAGAGAAATTTAGAAAATCAAGTAAAGATTGATAAAACTTGTATTTGCAAAAGAATTCTCGTAGGTAGCATTATTGCTCCTACGAGAGGTTTCAGGATTATCCCTTATCCTGAATGGGAACACCTCGGACAACGAGGGTCAGGTTTGTCCCTTAACCTGAAAGGGTAAAAGAATAAAAGAGTACCTCATTGAAAAGAGGCATCAGGTTTATCCCTTAACCTGAAAGGGGTATAGATTTGACAAAATAGAATTGGAGAAAAATTGATAAAACTTGATGTAAACTTGATAAAATATGAATATAATGAATGAAACTGATAAAGATAACAAAATTAACTGAAAATTTATATGATTTGAGAAAATGAGTTTTCTGATCCTGCCTGCATATGGGATCTTGAAAGGAAAATGTTCATTTAAAAAGATAAGTGAGAAATCATTTTTGGGAAGAAGAATCAATTGTGAGAAGAATGATCAATGCGAGGACTGAATCTCTGAAAGGGAACCAAACACGAGAGATCATCATGAGGGTTAAATTTTGAAGGCAATGGTATGAAAAACCATGTTTTGAAAAAAGAATATCAACAATAGATCTGATTTCTGAAAATAAGATCAATACAAGGGTTGATCTTTAAATATAATGATTTGAAACTCATTTTGGAAGATAAGACCAACACAAGGGTTGATCTTTGAATATAATGATTTGAAAGCCTATTTTTGAAAGATATGATCAACACGAGGGTTGATCCTTTAATGCAATGGTTCGAAAGCCTATTTTTGAAAAGATATGATCAACACGAAGGTTGATCTTTCTTTGTAATGGTTCGAAATCAATTTCTTTAGAAGATATGATCAACACGAGGGTTGATCTTTCAATGCAATGGTTTAAAACCTATTTTTGAAAATATGATCAACACGAGGGTTGATCTTTCAATGCAATGGTTCAAGACCTATTTTTGAAAATATGATCAACACAAGGGTTGATCTTTCTTTGTAATGGTTCGAAATCAATTTCTTTAGAAAATATGATCAACACGAGGGTTGATCTTTCTTTGTAATGGTTCGAAATCAATTTCTTTAGAAAATATGATCAACACGAGGGTTGATCTTTCAATGCAATGGTTCAAAACCTATTTTTGAAAATATGATCAACACGAGGGTTGATCTTTGACAAAAGTTGGATAAAAGAATATTTGAATTTTTTGTTTATGAAGACTTTCAAAATTTCATGATTTTTGAAAAACCCTCATAGGTAATATCATTTCTCTCGTGAATGATGTCAGGATTGGTCCCGCATTCTAAAAAGAATAGGAAAAATGCGGTTTTAATAGAAGCCGATGAAGAGATTTTTGAAATATAGATTTTCAAAAACAAATGCCCCTATGTGGCAAAGGAAGGAAGTATTGAGATTTCAGAGTTATAAAGGAATATTGACATTCCATTGATGAGCAAAACTGATAACAAAGGACTAAAATATTTATAAGTACTTTGACCAAAAGGTCACAAAAGGACTGGGCTGACTGCCCCCCTACAAGGTGACTGGCAAAAGGGGAGAAAAGTAGGAGATTTCTGGCATCTTCAGTCTTCTGAGTAGCCCAGGAGAGACTTGGTCATGACGGCTAGCTCGTCTTCCTCTTCGTCTTCAACAAAGAGACTCTTGTCGACGCAATCCTGAACAATATTTTTGAAGAGGAAGCAGTGATCGGTGTCATGCCCCACTGCTCGATGGAACTTGCAGAACTGATTGATGAACCTTCCCATGACCGTGGGAGGATCTGCGACTTTTTCCTTTGAGCCGTGCCGTGGTTCTGGCTATTCTTGCTGTCATTTTTTTTCTTCTACCGCTGTCATGATCATTGCCAGAGGTATCAGCTGCATGTGTGAACTGTGCTTTCTTCTTCTGGTCTTGGATGCTTTTGGCCAGAGGCATGCCCTCGTAAAGCCCGCTTTCTATTCCTGCCTCGAGCCATTCGGCTCACTCAATCAACTTAATAAAGGATTTTGCTGGAGAAGTAGCAATGAGGCTTCTCAGGGGCTGAGAGAAATTGCTGAGGATTATTTGCAATGCATGCTCCTCTGGAATGAGAACTTTCATCTTATTGCAGGTGCTTCTCCACCTGTGGATGAATTCTCCTGCTCTTTCAGTCTCATCCTACTTTAAGTTGTAAAGGTGATTGAGCGTAGGTGAAGCTTCAGTGTTGAATAAGAAGCGCTCAATGATCAAATTTACCACTTTATCGAACTCTCGTAGTTCGATAGGATTGATGTGGTCAGCATACCACCTGGCTGCTATACCCTCCAGACTGTGGGGAAAGCAAATGAATAAAGCCCTGTTATCCTTTCTGAAGCGGCAACATTCTGCTTAAAAGGTGGCTAAGTGGGCTTTAGGGTTGCCAGTCCCGTCAAACTTGAGAAATTTACGAGGAAGGTTCTCCAGGTTATCGTCTCCATCTAGACCATCGTAAAAATCTTCGCCAATGTAGGTCTGCTTGCCCTTACCCTTGGCTTGAATGTCCTTGATTGCTCGATTCATCTCTTTCATCTGCTTGCTCATCAGGTCCTCTACTGGAGCCCCAGACTTGGGCTTGTTGACGGATTCAGGCTCTTCTGCAGCTATCTTTATGGACTGCTTCGGAGGATTTTGTTTGTAGACAATCTGCTCTTCTTCTTCTGACTCTTCCTCAACTGATTATGATTCCTCAGAAGTGGTGTCTGGCTGTACCTTCTTTCTGATGATTCTGACTTGCTTTTTTACAGGCTTCTTCCTCAGCTTGCTTTTAGGAACTGCCTCTTTCAGCTTGGCCTCGGCTTGCTCCGACATCATTCTCGCCATCATCTTTTGGAACATACCATACATAGCGGGGTCAATGTCATTTCCTTTGTTTTGACCCTGTCCCCTGGCTGATTTAGGAGAGTCCATCCCTTCCGCCTCACTGTCGCTGTGTTGAGGAACTGTTTCTTTTCCAGCTCTTGTCTGAACCATTTTTGAATATCAGCGCTCTCTGTAGAGGAAAGTGGAAGTTTTTAGACCAAAGAAACTTTTGGAGAAGTTTTGACAAGAGGAAGGATTAAGTTGAAATCTAAAAAAATTGTATCCCATTACTAGGGATTGAGCTGCCACAAAAATTGCGTTGTTTACTCTACGAGGGAGAGTAACCAACTTAAAACACGAAGAAAAGGATATCTCTTGACGGAAAGAGACTTTATTTATGAAAATATAAACAAGAATATAAAATCAGAAGAAGAAAAATAAGAGAAAAAAAAGAAATTTAAGAATAAATGGTAAAGATTTAAAATTTGAAGAACTTGCAGACAGGATCAGAAGAATTTTGAAGAAATTTAGAAGAAGAGAAGGGAAAATACACTTGGGTTTCAAAAACAAATAGGAAATTTTGAATAATATATACCCAGGGTTTCGAAGAATATAAGGAAGATAAAATATCAAACAATCACAGATATACAAACAAGGATGTACAAACAACATTCCCTAAAGCTGACTCTATATGCAATATTTGAAATGGCTTGTAGGACCTTAATCCTAACTCTAAGATTTAGATCATCTGATTCCAATCAAGGTATGCCGATATACTCAAGCCGAAGCTCGAAGTCCGTGGCATAAATATATTTCTCCAGTTCTAAGGTAATGGCTTCCCAACACCCTTGAGCACCTACCGATATACCTCGGACTATGGCCCTTAGGTACGTGGTAGGGGGGCGCGAACCCAAATAAGTGGTCCAGTTGTGAGGCTCTCTCCCAAACTATGGTTTAGTGAGACAGCCCAACAACGTGAAGACCAGGACAAATGTAGGTAGGGATGTTTTCAAAAACATGTTCAACATGCAGTAAAACCAAAAAAGCTCTAATGCAAGTCCTAAAGAGATAAAAATTTAAATGAAAAGAAGCATACACTTGCATACATTGTTTTCATTCAATCCCTAGAATTGAGGAGAGTTGTATTTCATACCTAAGTCTAATGTGAACATAGAATAATCTCCTCAATATGGTCCTACCAAACCATACTTAGGTCCTATATGCAATGATGTCAGCTTAGGACAGAGTCTAGGCTCCTAAGGTTTGCATGAAAATGTAGCTAACATTGAAAAGACTTAGATAATATTAAACAAAGCAAAGGCATAATTCGACCAGACAGAGACGTGTCCCATCTCGGTCGCCAAAACTGTGATCATCGCAAATTTTTTCATTTCTTGTGGTTTCTCTCTCTTCCTTCTCTTTTTCCTTTCTGACCCCTATTTTCCTCCTTTTTGAAGGGAGAAAAATAAAAGACAGAAAAAAAGAGAGAAGAGAAAAGAAAAGAAGAGAGAAGAGGAACTCTTTTGCGGGGTCTCACTTGACCTTAATTTGAAAATATTTAGAAAATAACTCGCCTCTATTTTGAAATATTTTGCGGAAAAATGGGGAGACAAGATTCGCTCGTCGGTACGAGGTTTGACCATTCCTGGCGCATTTACCAGGGGTAATCGAACCAAGGATGAAATTTATGCCTTTTGCTTTGCCTAAATATTATCTAAGAATTTATCTTAAGTCTAAATGCACAAAGAATCATGCTTGTGCAATGCCAGGATGTATGCTCTTTTGAAAGATGTTTTGAAAATTTCCAAGTGTTCTGAGATGAATTTGATAATGGAGTGAAGAAATGGTAGAATCTAACTTTAGAACTTGAGATAGATTTTTGAAGTTCTAAGTCTTTTGAAATGATCAGAGTTGAAAAATAAATCTTTGAATTTGAAAAGAATGATTAGAAGGTGAGTGAAAAAAAATGAAGCTTCAAAGTCAGAAATGGACTTTGAATTTGAATTTTAAACTTGGATTTTAAGAGAAGGAGATGAAATTTGAAGTGATATTGAATTCTAGATTTAAAGCTTGAAATCAGGATGGATTGATGAAATTCAAATGGTATTTTAAAAATAGAAATGGGTTTAGGAAGTTCAGATGAGATCTGAAAATGGAATTGGATTTGAAATCTAGAAATGAAATGGAATTGGATTTGAAAGATGGAATTGAAAATAGAACTTGATTTGAAATCTTGATTTCAAGATAGAATTCAAATCCAAAGTCTGGATCCTAAGATGGATTTTGAATTTGAAGTCTGAGATCCAAAGTAGAATTGGGTTCTGGATCCTAAAGTGAAACTGGATCTGAAGTCTGAGATCCAAAGTAGAATTGGGTTCTGGATCCTAAAGTGGAATTGAATCTGAAGTCTGAGATCCAAAGTAGAATTGGGTTCTAGATCCTAAAAGAATTTAGATCTGAGATCTGGAATCTAACGATGAAGTTGAATTCTGGATTAAAAAATGGATGTTGGATCTATAATCTGAGATCCAAGATGAGGTTGAATTCTGGATCTAGGATCCTAAATGAGGATTGGATCTGAAGTCTGAGATCCAAAAGTGGAGATTTGTACTTGGAAATCTGGATCCAAGTTGGGATTAGGATCTAACTCTGTATTTGGATTCTGAAAGTCCAAATGGGACTTTGAAGATGGACATGGGTTTTTGAAAACCCAGATTGAATTTAGAATTTAAGAAGGGTCAGATTTTGAGATTCAGAATTAATCTCAAACTTTGATTTTGAATTTTGAAGATAAGAAGATAAACTTGATTTTGAATTTTGAAATCAGAAGATGGATCAGAGGTTTCAAAGTTGAATTGAACTTTGAGAATGGAATTTGGAAATGGAATTTTGAATATAAAATTGAATTTTGAAATCTCAAAATTGAATTGGACTTTGAAATTGAAATCTAAATCTTTGAAATAAGATAGAAGAATGAATTGAAATGGAGATTGAAGAAAGATATTTGAGATCACTTGGATTTTGTAAATATGATGCAGTTCTATCCTAAATAATGAATGAATTTAATTAATTTTGAAATTGGATTTGAAAATCATATTTCATTCTTTAAATGAATGATAATAAGATTAATGATATAATACACTCATGACTATGGTCATTGAATGTATTATATAATAATCATATCTAAACTCAAATGAAGAGTAAAATACATTTCGGTGCTTTTATAAAGTTTGACATAAAATTAATTCTCAATATATCTTGACTATGGCCATTGATATATGTATTGAATCAATTTTAGACTAAACTCTGATAAAAGTGGAAAATATTTAAGGAAAATACGATGAATTTTGAAAAGGATCTAGTGTAGATCCAGTGTTATTTTATAAAAGATAAAAATCCTAAGTTTTGTTTACATCCTGACTATGGCCATTGATGTAAATCATCAACTTAGGATTAATTACCTCTTACAAAATGGTGCACGTGCCATTCGTGTTTCACCATTATGAAATTTTGAAATGAAGGAAAATGATGCAACAAATGATATTTATATGCTCATTCATTCTATCTAAAAGCTGGAAATATAAATTCTCATTAAGACCTAACTTATTACAACATATAAAATTGAATTTACAACTCCAAGTAAAGATATTTTCCATATATTCCCTGCAAAACACCTGATTAGTATGAAAATGAAAAAAAATTGCACATATCATATGGCTATCAATGGAAAAAATGCTCATATGCCAAGATATACATGATGGAAAGATGAAAAATGACATGCATACCTATATTCATACACATATATACATGCATGTTTATATATACATATATATATATATATATATACGAGTATATATATATACACACACACACACACACACACACACACATATATATATATATATATATATATATATATATATATATATATATATATATATATATATATATCACATATGACATGCACTCAATATAGGTGGATGAGAGTGCTGCTGATGCAGGAAAATATAGCAAAAGATAGGTGGATGTTATGGGAATTGATGCAGACAAGGGTGTAAGTACAAAATATCATAATAGGAAAACATGGGCATGAAACGCTTGTGGGACATTTACAAGAATAAGGAAAGCTATTGCAGCGGGTATACTCACCAATACAACTAAAAAAAAAGGAAAAATCTACTATTGCTGTTGGAAGATGAGAAAGAGGTGATGATGCAACTGTGTACTTATAGGTGAAAAGGGGTACCTTTATATACATACATCTATGTGTATACATTTATATATATATATGTATATATGTATATATATATATATACATATATATATATATATATATATATATATATATATGTCTATATATATGTATATATATACCTAGAGAGGGGGATATACATACATACATACATCCAAGAATGATATTCATATACATAAGTTCATATTCAGTAGATATGACATGTTATGGCAGCAAATGAGTGAAAGGCCATGGGAGGAAATATTGATGATGGAGAATGTTTACTATGGGTTTATGGTAATGATGTGCAAAAATGGGAGCTTAGAATGATGTGCCATAAAACAACATGCTGTGAACATGTCACCCAATATGCTTAAATGAAATTCTGTTCTGCAGGAGACAAGTATGAGTATTGTAGGTAAGTGGCAATGTGCAAGTGTTGGGGATAATGCAAGAATGTTGTGTAATAAGTGTGCAGTATATGGGGTAGTGAATGCCAAAGGGTGGGATGCAGTGAATATGCTGTGAATTTGTGCACACATGATGGAGAACTTCATAGAGTTGCTGTTGTGACATTTGCAGGAAATGTGCAGGTGGAGTTGCAGTAAATGATCTATGTGCCATTGTTAAGTGCTAATAGGGTACTGCTGTAACTTCAGGAGATGGGTAAGGTGTGACTATGCAGAAGTGGATTATAAAGGAATGTGAAGGAGGTGCCATGAGCTGGAGATATAAGCAGGTGGCATAAGATTAACATGTAGTAAACTAAAAAAAAAAGTGTTCAGATCAAAAGACCAATTAAACAACTAATAATTTACCGACTGCTAAGATTCACAACATCAACTCTTGATATCAGTCCTTTACACAAATAATCTACCATATCCAACCTTGAAACTAAAAGAAAAATATATATGATCCAGTTGCATGCTGTATATGTTCATCTTTTTGTCAAGGGCAATTTGACTCATATTGATGGTATGAAGCTACATAATAGTAACAAGGTCATGCATTGTAAGTTTTTAGCAAATCTGATCTTATGTTTCATTCAAAATAAAGAAGCCAAAGAAAACAAACATAAAAATCAAACCAGATAATTATGTTGAACGGGGAAAATCCTTCAGCCATATCTCCTCAATATCATCAGGTTCTTTTGCTGTACTCAGTAGAATGCGATTGATACCTTTTAGGCCCTTTCGTCAAAGCCTTCATATACGCTGCCACATGGCCACCAAAGATATATTTACAATAGACATCAGAATCAAGATGCTTTTCTTCCTTATTGAATCCAGCAAACCTCTCATCATCGTGAGGAATGTCAAGTCCACCATTGAGCGCATCTTTTAGAGCACCAAACACACGGTTTCCAACAGTGATCTTTACAGGATCAACATCCAACAAGGTACAAAATGTCTTCCTGCTCTTGGCAGGCTTAACAAAAAAGTCCTCCCCAATGGCCTCCGACTGCATGGTCCATTTATCTAGACTGCAATCTTAGGTAAGCAAAAATTGGAGTCTTCAGCAGACGAATCAATTTGTCGACATGAACCAGGAATTTCACATTTATATCTTCTTCCACCAGAAATTGAATAACAAAATTGGCATGCTCTTATGCCAGCATTATTCATCAAAGATTGCTTCAGAAGTAGTTCAGCCAGCTCAGATGAAGTTAGCAAAATCAAGTATGGAAGCAAAGTCTAAGTCAGCTTCACCCTCCAAGATTCCAGAAAATTCTCTATAAAACCCTCTCAGCATCCAAAAAAATGCATAATTTATGGACTACATATCTCTTCTTCTGAAGTGACTGCTCTACACGAAATTTGTGTACAAGAAAAAAAAGTGTCGAAAGTGTGGCGCATCTCTTGCTATGCATGCGTGAACCTCTAAAATCATTGACACCACATCATCAGAAGGATTTGAGAGTACTCTAAGAAGAGGGTCAAAGATGGATCCCAATGAAGCTATCACCTCATTACGGTGTCTTAATCAAAAGCACTGAAATCCAATGGAAGGCTTCAATTCGAGTGGCTTCCCGTTCACTTGTCGATTGTCTCCTTGCAATAGTAAGGATGGCTTCTATATCAAATTACTCAACTGGAATATTTAAAAGATTTTGAAAAATTTGGGGTGTTCATACAAAACTAGATACCTAATTCACCCAAACAAAAGCAGACCTCCTATAGAAAACTGAGTTAATGATAAAGCCATGTAAGCAAACTCAAAAAGTTTCAACTATGGGTATGTTTTCCCACATTATCGCCCACCTGGAGAAATCACAGATTAGGAACATCACATCATACCTCTGATTTATCGATTCACTCTAGTGGGCTGAGATTCGTTAAAACATTAACTGCTTATATGGGCATAATGAAGCATATTAATAACAAAAGAAATTGAAAGATGAGGGCCGACCTCCATGCTCTAACCATCACCAAATTCTAGCAGAAAAGTTGCAAAATCCAAACAAGAGATGCAGGAAAAGAAAAATGGGAAAGAGGGAATGAATTAGCAATAAATATAATGCTGAAGTAGAGATACATATACTCATTTCAAATGCTTTTGGACCTAATCTGATAGTATATGCATCGATGATGTAGTAACTCCCATCTATGTGGGTGTGGGTTCATGGTGCACAGGACAGTTCAACACAGAGTGGATGGTGTGGAAAGGAAGAAGGTATTTCAAAATAATGAAAACAGTAATGTAACAAAACATATAGCAACCAGAATTGTGATCGGTGAATAGTGTATACACTGGAATAAAATGAGATGAAAAAATGAAACGAAAATGCAAGTTGGATGAAACATGGATTCTACAGATACTACAAAGATAGATGTAGAATGATCAAAATGCACAAGACACAGATGAAATTAATGATGTTGTAGTACAAAAAAAAAACTGAACAGAATGCAGATGCAAAGCTTGATAAATACGTTCATTAAGATGAAAGTAAGAGAGAAAATATTTATGAAATTAAGAATAGAAAACTAAATACTATGCTGAAATGTTGCTGTAGGGGAAATGGTATGATGCCAACAAAGTTTTGGACCTGATATACAATGGATAGCGTATGCAGAAGCAAAATAAAGTGAAACAAAGATTGGATCAAAGGAATGAAAAGGTGCTAAACAAAAAAAAAATGAAAGAAAACGAGAAAATTTGTTGGAACACATGTATTCCGTTGATGTTGCCGTGTGTGAGCCGATACTGCTATATGCAGATTGGCACCACACATGAGGCTTGCTATTAAATTACGCATGGAAACTTAGAAAAGAAAGGAAAGAGAGGAATCATCTTACCTTAGTTGCTGTAAGGGTTTGACCTTCTGAATCAGCTTGAGCTGAAGGAATTCTTCTTTGCACTCCTGCTGAAGGGGGGGGGGGATATCCTTCACTGGTGAAGAGAGGAAAAGAAGACAACGGGAAGCAAGGCAAAAAAGTGGAATAGAGGGCTCGATGAGGGTGAGAACAGAGAAGAGAAAGAAGATGAGCAGAGAAAGAAGAGGTGACGGGGAGGTGAAATGCGGATCTGAGAGACGTGAAATGGAGGGATGAAAGGGGATAAGATGAAGTGTGAAAGGGAGATGTGAAAACGGATGAAACATGATCGACCCTTCGGCTCTATTTTATAACAGAAAGTCGTTAGGGGCTTTTCAAAAATGGTCCTCTAAGTTTTGAAAAATTTCAGAAAGATGGTCCTTTTACAAGATTTTTCAGGAAAAGAGGCTTAGTCCAATTTCTGAAATTCTTTTTTTTTTTTTTATATTTTTAAAGGAAAAACCTAGAAGGATATAAGAGGAAAATATGAGGATTTTTAAGAAATGGGATCCTAACGAGGTTTTTGAAACATTTTTGTAAATTTTTTGTTTTAAAACTTGAGGTATTTACAAAAGAGGATTTTGAGAAAATATAGGGTTAAATTTCAGAAATTGGGTTTCAAAATGGATCTGGATCGGGATTTTGAGAAAACATTCGAGTTTGGATTTTGAATTGAGATTGGATCCAGATAAACTATCTGAGAAAATACAAAGCATTGATTATTTTGATTTTTTGAAAAACAGAAGATCCGAGCTCAAAATTGGATTTGAGCATCAGATTTATATCTGAGATTGGGTCAGATATGGAGTTTGAATTTGGATTTCGGATCTTCAACCGGTGAATCCAAGAAATGACTGGAATTTGATCAGAAATTGACCCAATTTATTCAGATGGTGGGGCCAGGGCAAAAAAGGGAATTTTTGATTTTTTTTTTGGAAAATTTGGGGTGTTCACAGATGCCCCCTCTTTGCTGCTAAGCTGGTTGAAAGCCGAGCTTAGTGGCAAAAAAACAAACCAAATTTTGAAAATGCCCTAGTCAGAAAACCTGAACTAGGTGTGTAAGAATTATTTTGAAAAACATTATTCTCAGGTTTAACACCTTATCTTGAATGGCTTTGGGAATGACGAAATCCTCAAAAATGAGATAAATGGTCAAAAGGAAATGAGGAAATCATGATGGGACTTTGGGATGAAGATCCTAATATGGTGAAAGATGGAGATTTTGAAGAAGTCGCCTGGCTGAGACAAACTAAGCTTTTTGAAAAAGACTCAGGTTTAGCTCTTAAACTGGATGTGACAAAGATATTTCAAAATGAATTTCAGGTTTTACCCTTACCTAAATAGGGAAGAGATACATAAAGACCCTGATGGAACGTTTTTGAAAATTGCCTCGTGAGACGAGGCACAAGTATAATCCTTTTCTGATTGGATATACAAAGGCATGGAGTCCTTGCTAGGAAAAACACGATGGGACTGGAAGAAATACCTCGTCAGAATGAGGTTCAGGTTTAACCCTTAACCTGGAAGGGAAGATACCTCGTGGAGCGAGGTTCAAACTTAACCCTTAACCTGAAAAGGATGATACCTCATGGAGCGAGGTTCAGGCTTAGCCCTTAACTTAAAAGGGACGATAGCTCATGGAGCAAGGTTCAAGCTTAACCCTTAACCTAAAAGGGACAACACCTCGTGGAGTGAGGCATAGGTACAATCCTTAACCTGAACGGATATGAAAATACCTCATGAAGCGAGGCACAAGTACAATCCTTAACCTGAATGGATATGAAAATACCTCAAGAAGTGAGGCACATGTACAATCCTTAACCTGAATGGATATGAAAATACCTTGTGAAGCGAGACACAAGTACAATCCTTATCCTGAACGAATATAAAAATGCAGAATCCTTTAATGAAGAAACCATGATGGAACCTTCGAATTTAGCATAATAAATCCGAGAGGAGTTTTGCAAAAGGATAAAATCGGGTTCCCTAAAGCTTGAAAATGGATTGATCTTGGGCATCTCATTGTTGAGACTGAGAAGGCTTTTAAAACAGATGACCTTTTGCAAAAATAATTCAGGTTTAACCCTTACCCTGAACGAGGATGAAAATACCTAATGGAGTGAGGCACATGTACAATCCTTAATCTGAACAGATACAGAATCTTCGAATGAAGAAACCATGATGGAACCTTTAAATTTTGCACAACAAATCCGAGAGGGGTTTGCAAAAGGATAAAATGGGGTTCTCTGAAGCTTGAAAAAGGGATTGATCTTGGGCATCTCATTGCTGAGACTAACTGACTTTTAAAACAGATGACCTTTTGCAGAAATAGTTCAGGTTTAACCCTTACCCTGAACGAGGATTATCTATGGTGGGACAGTGGGGAACACAGGGAAGTGTATGAATCTGAGAGCCCAGGCTCTCAGATCAAAACAGAAGGGAAGGACCTTGACAACTCTTGTTATCAAATCCTAATAAGGGACAAAACAACGCCAGGATATATCAAAATAGACATCAAGTTTTTGCTTCATGTCGGGATAGCAAAAAAATATTGCCAATAAGATGCACAAATTGTAGTTGATTCAAAATGATTGAAATGTGCACATATATGCAAAAGGTATTACTTCTTTCTACCTAGAGTTTTACCTCCATTTGAGCTAACTCTGTAGAATCAAGAGTCAAATTCAAAATTTGTTGCTGTTGAGTTTCTTCAAGAAAACTATCAATTTCTTTGATATGAAAAGAGAGAAAACATTCTTAGTTTCATAAAAGTGATTAAATGAAAAGATATTGATAGAAGGATTAAACATATATAAAGATGATTCTTGAGAGTTTTGGCAGTTTGATATTTGGGGTTTACCCATGATGATCTTTTTGCATCCTTTGAGACATAACATTGAGCTCCCTTGGGATTTGGTGAGAAGTTCATCATATCATCCTTCAGCTTGGAGTAGTTCTGATCTTCCCTGGAAGAACATGTCATATACTCCTTTAACTTGGAGTTGATCGGAGTCTTCTTTGGTCCAAGAGAATTTGATTGATAATACTGTCTCTTTGATTAAAATCTCTTGATGATAACATAAATTAAATATCTTTGAGGGTTTGTCGGGAGGTTCATCACATCAACCTTCAACTTGACGATGATCTGAACTTTCCCTGGAAGGACACGTAACATACTCCTTCAACTTAGAGATGAACCAAGTCTTCTTTGGCCCCAAAGATCTAACTCGTCCATCAGTCTTCAACTTGATGATGGTTGAGAGATCCCTTTCGTAGATAGTTAATTGAAGTTTACATGATTTAAGGAGATTGAGTGGATTCTTTTATTGCCCAAGATATTTCCACTGCCTTATTGCCAAAAGAACTATCTTTAACAATGTGCCATAACTATGATCAATATCAATTCACTTATGGCTTTTCAACATCATTGAATTTTCCTTCACTGGTCATATCGAAGATTTTTCTTCATCCTCTTGGTTGACCAACAGAAAAAACTTGAATTTTGTTCTCTCCTCGCAAAAGCTTTGCTCTTTTAGAGGGAATATTGAAGGTAGCTTGAGGTAAAATTTTGTGCAATAAAATTTTGAGATCAACAATTGTTTTTGTGACAATTTGGCAAAATATTCATGAAATCTTTGATGAAGAGAATTGCTTGACATCAAATTGACACATCAGTGACAAAATGCCCCTCTCTTTTTCCCCAAAAAGAGAGGCTCAGGCTTGATTATTACCTGAACAGGAAATAGAAAATACTCCTCTCTTCTCTGAAGAGGAGGTGTTTGCAAAATGAAACTTTTGAAGAGAAATTAAGTTTTCATCAAAACTCCCTATCTCTAGGCTTCTCTTATGGAAATGTGGCTGATAACAAAGGTTGAGAAAGTATCATAGATGAGTGAGTCCATCACACTCTTCCTGGAAAAAGGGTCTTATATGACAGGGAGGCCGAAATAAGAAATTGGGGACCACAAAAAGAAACAGGCTTCCGTCGAAGCTCTCTTTAAAAAAAGAGTTCCTTTGTGTAAAAATTGGGTTGTTATTTTGCAAACATCTCACAACGAAATGTGTCCCTTCAAACTTTCCCTGGAAAAAGGGTTCTTGCGAACAATAAAAATGATTGCATGGAAAAGGAACATGCTCCCTCGAACTCTCCCTAGAAAAAGGGTCCTTCGCAAGAGAAAATGATTGATTTTTGATAAAGTTGTAACCCAAAGGCTGGAAAATGATTGACATTGGTAAGATTGCAACCCGAAAGTTTGAAAATGATTGGTCGACCCGGAGGTCTGTTTATAAAAATTTGCCATGAGGTTGAACCATCATAGAGGAACTGCGTTACTTCTATGAATGGTCTTAGAATTATCCCTTATCCTTAATGGGAATGAAAAACCCGAGTCAGAACTCAGATCTTTAAAAAAAAAAATAATTAGAAGAAAAACCCGAGTCGGAACTCGGATCCTCAAAGAGAAAATATTAGTCTAACTCGAGCGTTGGATCTAAAAGGGAAGTCCAAGTCAAAACCCAGAACTTCAAAGGAAAAAGATTTAAAAGGAAAACCTGAGTCGGAACTCAGATTTTCAAAGGAAAAATTAGTCCAACTCGAGCATTGGATCTAAAAAGGAAGTCCGAGTCGGAACTCGAAGCTTCAAAGGAAAAATAATAATTGTAAGGAAAACACGAGTTAGAACTCGGATCTTCAAAGAAAAAATTTATCCAACTCGAGCGTTGAATTTTAAAAAAGAAGCCCAAGTCGGAACTCGAAACTTCAAAGAAAAAAAAGATTAGTCCAACTCGAGCATTGGATTAAAAAGGAAGACCGAGTCGGAACTCAGAACTTTAAAGGAAAAAGAATTAGTCCAACTCGAGCATTGGATTAAAAAAGGAAGGTCGAGTCGAAACTCGGAACTTCAAAGGAAAAAGAATTAGTCCAACTCGAGCATTGGATTAAAAAAGAAAGGCCGAGTCTGAACTCGAAACTTCAAAGGAAAAGGAATTTAGTCCAACTCGAGCGTTGGATTAAAAAGGAAGGCCAAGTCAGAACTTCAAAGGAAAAAGATTTGAAGAAAGACCCAAGTCGGAACCCAAACCTTAAAAGAAAATTAAATTGGAGGAAAACCTGAGTCGGAACTGAAACTTTCAAAAGGAAAAAAAATTTGAAGGAAAACCCGAGTCAAAACTCGGATCTTCAAAAGGAAAAATGATTTTGAAGGAAAACCCAAATTGGAACTCTGATCTTCAAAGGAAAACATTTCCAACCTGGAAGTTGGATTTGAGAGGGATAAACAAAAGCTATGAATTGAATCCGAAGATTACGAATTTTCCAAAGATGAAAAATTTATTCAAAATCCTTGATCCGAGACAGTTTAGGATTAGAATTGTTTATGATGGTCTCAGGATTATCCCTTATCCTGAATGGGAAAATAAAATTGATGAGAATTTTGTGGAAATCATGGAAAATGATTCAGGTTTATCCCTTAACCTGAAATGAAATAAGACCTTGAAAAATGAGGTTCAGGTTTATCCCTTAACCTGAAAGGGAAACTCAGGTTTATCCCTTAACCTGAAGGGGGGACGAGAATAAAAATTGATGAGAATCAATGAAAATTGATAAAAATTGATGAAAATTTGATAAAACTTGACAAAATTGTTAAAAATTGATAAAAATTAATAAAAATTAATAAAAATTAGTAATTTTTTTGATGAGTTTTGATAAAAATTGATAAAAGTTGCGGAGAAAGAATTTATTTGATCTTGCCTGCACATGAAGGGAATATAAGTCTTCACAACAAAAGATGCCCCAGTATAACAAGGAAAAAAGACATTGGACAAAAGAATGATTGATCATTTGTATTTGAAGAAAGCACTTTGAAGAATACAAAGATAGAATGGATAATTTAGGTGTAATTTTTTTTCAAATGTAGAGCATTGATAGGATCCCACAGTTCTACCTCATCCGCATTGATCAGACGATATGAATTGTGGGGTAATGTTTTCTTAACCACATAAGGACCTTCTCAATTGGGTGACCATTTGCCCCGCGGATGATGCTTGATATGAGCTATTGATCTGAGAACTAGATCATTAACTCAAAATTTTCTCTCGATGACGGACTTGGCGTAATGCCGAGCTATCCTTTGACGATAAGCTTGAGCATGTTCTGCTGCCTTGAGTCTCTTTTCATCCAGTAGGTCAAGCTGTACCAATCTCTGCTGTTAATACTGACCAAGCGGCAATTCTATAAGTGAGGCAAATTTGAGAGTTGACTTCTAAATATGGAGAGGTAACACCACCTCAGTCCCATAAACAAGCTCTGAAGGAGTAGCATTGGTCGGAGTGCGAATGGTGATTCGGTATGCCCAAAGTGCATAATGCATTTTCTCATGCCAATCATGACCTGTCTCCACAATTCTTTCCAAAATGCGGATTAAAATCTTTTTGGTGGCCTCTGCTTGACCATTTCCTTGAGAATAGTAAGGAGCTGAGAAATGATGGTAGATCCTGAATTTCGAACAGAAGGTTTTCATCCTCTCATTCTTGAAATGACTGTCATTGTCAGAAATGTCATGTGGTATGCCAAAACGACATAGAATGTTTTTGTGAATAAAAGAAACCACATGGCGGCCATCTATTGTACGCAGAGTCACGACTTTAACCCATTTGGTGAAATATTCTGTCGCTGTAAGAAAATATTTATGACCATTAGAAGCAGAAGGAGTGTTCGGGCCTACGGCATCGAAGGTCCACATAGAAAATGGCCAAGGAGATACAACTGATTATAGATACGCGACCGACGCATGGATGAAAGGTGCATGCATTTGGCACTTGATGCACTTTTTCACAAATTGATAGCAGTCATGCTGCATAGTTTTCCAGTAATATCCTGCCCAAATGATCTGCTTGACGAATGTTTGGTAACCGACATGGCCACCACAAATTCCCTCATGTGCCTCTTGAACAACTTCCATAGCCTCATCTTTGTCTAAGCATCTAGCGTACTCAACACTGAATCCGCGACGGTAAAGGACATTGGCAAGAATGAAATAGCGGGCGGACATGCAGTGGATCACACGTTGCTCCCTCCTTGACATTTCTGGTAGAAATTCACCAGTTTTAATAAAATTCTTGATGTCTTGGTACCAGGGCTTCTCTTTCTAATTGGTCTGGTTTACTTGCTCAGCTGAAATGAAGGCAGGTTGATCAAGTCTGCCAACTTCTAAGGATCGACATGATTCACTGTCTTTAAAAGACAAAATAGAGCCCAGACTGGCCAAACAATCGACTATCTGATTGTGTTCCCTCCTGATGTGATTGAGCTGAAATTCTTCAAAGCTGTCTATGAGAGCTAAGACAATCTTATGATAAGGGATCAATTTCTGATCTTTCACTTGCCACTCATCGTTAACTTGGCTGACGACAAGCAGCAAATCGTCGAAGGCATGCACTCTCTTGACATTGAAGTTTTATAGAATTTTGAGGCCCTGTATTAGAGCTTCATACTCGGCCATATTGTGAGTACATTGAAAATCGAGTTTGAGAGAATAAGGGATCATCTCTTTTTTGGGAGTAATCAATAAGATTTCAATCTCTATGCCAAACATATTCTTAGATCCATCGAAGAATAGGTTCCAAATTGGGGATTCTTGAACATTGCAGATGCAATTATCAGAAAATTCATCTTCTGCCTTGATCTCTTCTATCAGGGAAAAATCTGCCAACTGATTTGCGATAGCTTGGCCTTTGATTGACTTTTGAGAAACATACTCTAAGTCATATTGCATCAGGAGGACTTGCCATTTCGCAATCCGTCCAGCGAGAAAAGGTTGTTCAAGAATGTATTTAAGAGGATTAAGCCTCAATAAAATTTTACTTTTTGATGCCAACAAGTAATGCCTCAGCTTCTGACACATCCATACCAAAGCTAGACATGTCTTTTCCATCTGAGAATATTTCTTCTAATAGTCAATGAAAGTCTTGCTCACATAATAGATGGCATGTTCTATCTGACTGCCTTCTTCATATTGCGCAAGAAATCTGCCACAAACATTCTGATTGACCGAAATATATGAGAAGTGGCTTTCCAAGTTCTGGTGGCTTCAAAATGGGTGGATTAAGGAGATACTGTTTGATGCACTCAAATGACAGCTGACACTCTGATCCCCATTCAAATTTTACTCTTTTTCTCAACAAGTGGTTGAAAGGTTCGCATCTCATGACCAAATTGGAGATGAATCTGTGATCATCGCAAAATTTTTCCTCTCTTGTGATTTCTCTCTCTTCCTTCTCTTTTCCTTTTCAGCCTCTATTTCCTCCTTTTTGAAGGGAGAAAATAAAAGACGGAAAGAAGGAGAGAAGAGAAAAGAAAAGAAAAGAAAAGAAAAGAAAAAGAGAAGAGGAACTCTTTTACGGGGTCTCACTTGACCTTAATTTTTGAAAATGAGAAATAACTCGCCTCCGTTTTTGAAATATTTGCGGGAAAACTGAGAGACGAGATTCGCTCGTCGGTACGAGGTTCAACCGTTCCTGGCGCCTTTACCAGGGGTAATCGAACCAAGGATCGAATTTATGCCTTTTTGCTTTGCTAAAATATTATCTAAGTATTTATTCTAAATCCTAAATGCACGAAGAATCATGCTTGTGCTATGATTTTGAACTTGAAAACATGCATACTTTTAGAAATGCTTCAGAAAAATTGAGATTTTTAAGTGATTTTGGGAATGAATTTTGAAAACATTCTTTAAGAAATGGCCCGAAAGTTCAGAAATTGGTTTAAAATTCATTGAAGAATGTTATAAATCGCAACAGCGATTTTCTGAAAGAAGCGATAAATCGAGGATGATTTGCTAAAAATCTTTGTAAATCGCACAATGGTTTATGAAAAGACGGTAAATCACAATAGCGATTTACTGAAGGATGTCGCAAATCAGACGACAATTTTGAAATTCAAGAATTTGAAATGAATTTAAGAGCATTGAAATCAAAGATCGGAAAGTCGAATTCCGAAATTCAATTCAAAATTTAAAGTTGAATTTGAAAATCAGAAGTTAGAATTGAATTTAGAAGTCAAAAGATTGAACTTTAGACTTAAAATTAAAGATTTGAAGAAGTGAAGTTTGAAATTAAAAATGTAATTGAATGGAGAGAATTAATTTGAAAATAAGAAATTGTATAAAATTGAGAATGAAATTAGAAAAGGATAACTTTGAAATGAAAACTGATTTTGAAAAATCATTTTAAAATTCACTTGAAAATTTGAAAAAAAAATGGTTTCAAAGAGGTGGAAAATGCTGATGCAATTCTATCTTGAATGATGAATGCATTAAAAGAAATTTGAAATTAGGTTTCGAAAAGCATATTTCATTCTTTAAGTGAATTGAAATAAGATTGAAGATATAATACATTTCTGACTATGGCCATAAAATGTATTATATAATAATTGTATTTAAATTCATTTGAAGAATAAAATACATTTTGGTGCCTTCATAGAGTTTAAAATAAAATTAACTCTCAATATATCCTGACTATGGCCATTGATATATGTTTTGAGTTAATTTTAAATTAAACACTGATAAAGGAGGAAAATATTTAGAAAAATATGATGATTTTTGGAAAGAGATCCAGTGTGGAGCCAATGTTATTCCATAAAAGATAAAAACCCTAAGTTTTGTTCACATTTTGACTATGGCCATAAATGCAAATCATCAACTTAGGATTTAATCACCTTTTATTAAAATGGTGCTGGTGCCATTCGTGTGTCACCATAGTGTTATTGAAAATGAAAATAAAAATGCAACACATTGATTATGAGAAATGAAAAGTTAAACTACATGCTCATTCATTCTAAACTAAGCATAAAGTAAACTTCTCATTAATTGATTTATTACAACCTTTGAATGGATACAACGATTAAAAAAAAAAAGACAACAAAACAGAAAATCCTGCAAAATGAGCAAACTTATTAGAAATAAGTGTAGGATTTTATGGATTTTCCCTCAATTATTGAGAAATTGAAGAATACATCCAAAATTAGCCTTCCATGCCTCAGAGATAAAGAAAAATCAAACAAAATAAACACACATGATGCATGATTTTGTGAAAGCATTTGAAAAGCATTTTTTGGATAGATGGGAGTCTTAAACAATTTGATTTCAACTCAAAATGTATACATAGATTCACAACACATCAAGAAAGCATTTCCTTTTTATAGAATATCAAAATCATTCTTGAAACTAGGGTTATGATCAAAACATCAAAGCATTAATTTTAGAAACAAGAAATTGGGTTTTAACAGACAGGTTTCAGTAAACTGGATGTTACAGAGACTAAACAGATCCGATTTCTCCCAAATTTGAAGGAAAAGTTGCTTAATTTAATCAAGAAACCAATTCAAATTACAGAATTGAAAAATCGATTTTGGTTTGAAAATGGCGACTTCGGGAAGTCACTATTTCCAAACAGGAAATGAACCTGTTACAGAATTTAAAATTCTGTAACCAGTCTCGGTTTTTAATAGGTTTGAGATAACAAATGAGTATGAAAAGTTATGAAATTTTCCAGATATAAACTAGACACATAGAGAAAGAAAATCTTTTTTACGGATTTGGAAAATGATCTTCCGTTAAGGAGATATGACTCTTACAAAATGAACTCAAATCTGTGTCACACAAATAAGACAGACTGATAGGGGTCTGGTTTTTTATCCGAATGAGATATCAAATTACTATATAAATCACTGAAAATTTACAAAAATAAACTAGACTCTATAACAAAAACATCACTATTTACGGATTTGAAATTCGATCTCTGGTTAGGGAGATATGGCCCTGACAAGTTGGTCCTGATTCGGATAGCGATTTACAGCGATTTGTATCACAAATCACTGTAGTGTCTAGCGAGAAACATTACAAATCGCTATAGCGATGTCCCGCAATGCTACAAATCGCTGTGGGTCTCGTTAGAGACCCAAAAACACTATAAATCATAGTAGAAAAACCGGACAACACTATAAATCGCTGTAGGGGTCGTTGGAGACCTGAAAACACTACAAATCGTAGTTAAAAGACCGGACAACACCATAAATCGTTGTAGGGGTCGTTGGAGACCCGAAAACACTATAAATCGTAGTAGAGACTCATTGAAGACCCTAAAAATTGTAACCATGATTTGCTGAAGAATGTTGTCAACCAAACGGCGATTTGTTGAAGGGGTGCTACAACAGTCATGACATGGGGGCCAAAATCAGAATATGTACAAAATTTGGATATAGGGTGCTGGTATTTAATCAAAATAAAATAGCAAATGACTATAAAAAATTCTGACAATTTACAGGGATAAACTAGACATATAAACTAAGATAACCCGTTTTACAAAATTGAAAAATAATCTTTCGTTAGGGAAATAAAATTCTGACAAAATGGATCAAAATCTGGGCCATTAAAATAACACAGGGTGACAGGGTTGTAGTTTCCGACCAGAAACAGGTATGACAACACCATAGAAATCACTGAAATTTAGTATGGAAAAACTAGATTCAATTTAAAAAACAACCCTTTTTACAGATTGGAAAGATCATCTGTGGTTAGGGAGAAATCACTCCCGTAAGTTGATCCTGATTATGCTAAAATCATGACGGTGCAAAATAATAGGTTCTGAATCTAGATTTTTAAAGTCAGTCAAACAAACTCAGAATGATCTGATTTTTGGTGGAGAGCATAAAGACATATGCATGAAGTTTCAGTAAAAAAGTCAAATTAAAATGAGCTCTGGTTATATACAAATCGATAGATATAAAATGCACCAGAATTCAAAGTATAATCTAGGGAAAAAACAGAACATGATGAAAGCAAACTGCACATCCGTAGATGTTCAAAGATGAAATCTAATGCCTTAAAACATGAATGCATGCATGGATGATGAAAAATTAAGACAAAAAATGCATTAAAAGAAAACAAAGATGGTTGAGGCACAAATCTAACTTGTTGTAGCCCATTTAAAAGAAGAATTTGATCTAAAAAGATCAAATCACTTCAATTCTTTTGGCTCAATCAAAATATATGAAACAGAGATTAAAAATGCAGCAAATAGGAAGATGAAAACTCAGATTCTAATCTATTAATCATGCTATGACAATAAATTTAAAGGAAATAGAAGAGGAATACTCACCTTGGCTGAAGGGATCTGAAAGAAAGGGTTGAAAAACTTCTCCAAACTTTGTAAACTCAAAGTGAAGAGGAGAGATGAGAGAGAGAGAGAGCTCAACCAGTTGCTCAATGTCTGAAATCACTGAATCGCTGCCCCCTCCTTCTTCCTTCCTTTCTCTTCTTATTCTTCTTTTTCCTTCTTTTCCTGCAGCTTTTCTGCTCATTTTCTTCCTCCTTTTCCTCCTTCGTTTCCTCCTTTTTTTCTTCCTCTGTTTCTGGAGGGTCTTGGGCTGAGGCAACGACTTTCCAAAATGTATATATTTTTTTTCTTTTATGATTTTAATTGGTTTAAAATCTAAGTTAGATAAAATATAAATAAAAAGGAGGATTTTGAAAATAACGGATTTCAATTGGATCCAAGATCCGATTTGATTTTTGAATCCAAATTGAGTTAAAACCGGATTCAAATTGAATTTTGAGAAATTTTGCAAAAGTATTGAATCTTGGGTTTGAAATTCAAGAATTGTTTTTGAATTGGAGATAAAATTGGATTTTGAAACTGGATCTGGATCTGTTTTGGTATTTTGGAATTGGATTATGAATTGGATCCATGGTATTTTTAAAAGATTTTTGCAAAATGATGCATTTGAATTTTAAATTTAAGAATTTAAAATTAGAGCAAAAATTGAATTTTGAAAAGGATCTTGATCCGAGGTTTTGAATAAAAGTTAGATTTGGATCTGGATCTCGATTACAGATCAAAATGAGGGAGATTAGTTCGAATTGGGTTTGAACCTTGGGAAAATGAAAAATCCAGGCTTATGATGGAGTTCGGATTTGGATATTGGATCAAATCTGGAACCAGATATTAGATCAAAACTTAAAAAAATAAAGTTGGATCTCGGATAGCAGATGAACTCGAGATCACGAATTGATTCAAATATACCCTTCTACGAATCAGGAATTCAAAAGGGGTTTGGCATCTGTAAAAGGGGGGATCCGAAATGGATTTGAAAAATTTGGGGTGTTTACAGAATCGCCAAATTGACTAAATGCGCCCCTGAAGGCTTCACAACTCTTTGAGATTAGTGGGAGGCAGCATATCAATGATTGCTTTCGCTTTAGTAGGATCCACCTTTATTCCTTTCTTGCTGATCATAAAGCCAAGCAATTTTCCAAACTCTACTCCAATGACACATTTTTGTGGGTTGAGTCTTAGTTTGTAGAGAATAAGTCTTTCAAAGACTTGGCCGAGAGCATCGAAATGATCCTCTCCATCTTTGGATTTGACTAGGATGTCATCCACATAGGCATCTATGTTTTTATGCATCTGATCAAGAAAAATGATGATCATTGCTCTTTGATAGGTTGCCCCAGCATTCTTGAGCCTGAATGACATGACTGTATAGCAAAATGTACCCCAAGGCATGGTAAAGGAAGTTTTTGACTGGTCACGAGCAGCCAGTTTGATTTGATTGTCGCCTGAATATCCATCCATAAAGAAAAATATGGCGTGGCCCATCGTGCTGTCGATCAGAAGATCGATGTTGGGGAGTGGATAATCGTCCTTTGGGGTGACCTTGTTGAGATCCCTGAAGTCAATACAGATTCGAACTTTGCCATTCTTTTTGGGAACTGCCACGATGTTTGCCAACCATTTCGGATAATCAATGGTACAGATGAATCCTGCCTTTAGCAACTCCTCAAGTCCTTCCTTAACTTGTGGTGCCACCCAGGGATCCATTTTCCTCAATTTTTGCTTGACTGGCTTGATGTTTGGCTTTAGGACAAGACGATGCTTGACCAGTTTGGGATCCAAGCCTGGCATATCCTCATAAGTTCAAGCAAATACCTCTTGATGTTGTTAGAGAAAATAAATGAGCTTTTCCTTCTCATCTATATTCAGACTGGAGCCGATTTTGAGGATTTTCGGATCATCTTCTGAACCAATATTGGTATCCTCTATTGGATCTTGAACCAAAGGCGATGGTTCATCCTGTTTCTGAATACAGACAAATTCTAGCAATTCTTGGATAGCTGAGTCAAACTCTGATGGTTCTTCAATCTGTTTTGTCACCTTGCCAACCCCTGCTTCTGCCTTTATCTTGTGGATCCTTGCCGATTTGGAGTTATTTTAAGGAAATTCAGGGTTCATAATGAGCCTTTTGATTGGTTTAGGAGTCATGATTTGACAATCCTGAAAATGCAGAGAAGGGTTTTTAATACAAAATTCAAAAACAACCTTTTGTACAGAAGCAAAGAATAATGCCATAGACAAAATATAAGCAAGAATGATAGGCGGCAAGATATGAAGAGAAGATCGAGATTTCATTGATTGAGTTAAAACTGAGAACAACAACTGAATATTTACGGAAGACTCAACAAAGACATAAAAGACTGGGACTGTGTTGTCCCTACAGAATGACTAGAAGACAAGAAAGAGAAAGCAGAAAACTATGGCATTATCTTCCTCATTCTGTTCCTTTGATGAATATGGTTCTCTTGCCGGATGTTTGACCGTTGAACCCCAATCCTGAACCAGTGAGATGCCGGGTAGGGATGATTGGCTCCACTGTGCCATCTTCATTCTTTCCCAAACCCCTGAAAGGCTGATAGCCATGCTTTATCAGGAGATCAAACCCTTTCTTTGTTTTTGAGAACTAAGGAAATAGAGGGTGATCTTTGAGGGAAGCACAACTGAGACGTCATCCCAATTTAAAGAATTGAAGTCCTTGCCATTGGACCACTGCTACGACATTCTCGATCGATTGAACTTCTTTCAGTTTTGACACGTCCAGACTTTCACTGAGATTAATTTTATCACTTTCCCGGATATTGGGGATGTCAGCAGTAAAAGTAGGACGGGGAATCACGGGTTGTGGGAGTCTCTCTTCTGGATCTTCTCCCAAAACTGTAGTGATCATTCCTCCCTTTAACCACTTGATGCATTGATGGAGGGAAGAAAGAACAACATTCGCGTTATGAATCCATGTACGTCCCAACAAAAGATTATATGTGGGTGGCACATTGACAACATGGAACAACACTGTATGCACCGAGTGATTGATAAATTTTTCCAAGAATATCTTCCCCTTAGTGGTTTGCCCATGGTTGTCAAAACCATATATCGTGATCGGATCTGGCACATACTGTTCTTCTTTCAGACCCAAGGCCTTGGCTGTCATCTCTAGGCAAATATTGAGGCTGCTGCCTCCGTCAACGAGCATATGTGAGACAGTCATGCCCCCGGTTTGCACCACTATATATAAAGCCTTATTATGAAATGTATGAGGCTTGGGCAAGTCCTCATCCGAAAATGTGATTGGTGCATTGGTCATGACCTGATTGACAATCTGGGCCATGTCTTGAGGAGTCATGCTTGGTTTTACCTTGATTTTCCTCAGCAAATCATTTAGAACCTGTTGGTGCTCAGGAGAGGCGTGTGCTAACTCAAGGATGGAAATGTTTGCGAGAGCAGTGATTGGCCTCTGAACCGAATTGGTATCTCCACTGCATGCCTCATCTTTCTTTGGAGTAGATTTGATGAAGCGTTTAGGGAACCTGGGAATCCATTTGGTAACTTCTGTTGATGCCTTTGCCGGTTCACTAGCTGAGTTCATCTTGCTGAGAATTGATATGATATCCATTTTCTGGACAGAGGACTGAGCTTGATGCAACACTAGGACTTGGTGTTGATCCTGGATGTCCTGGCTGGAGCATGGTCGAATACGACCTTGGGGATAAAACAACTACTCTAAAATGACTGTGGCAGAATGGTTTGGGAAAGGCTTTGACAAGATATCTGGTTGCTCCTCCTCTTCATCCTCTATCAGCAGGTTTTTGTTGATACAATCCTGGATAATATTTTTGAGGACAAAACAATTTTCTGTATCATGTCCCACTATTCAATGGAATTTGCAGAATCTTTCTTTAATCTTTCCCATGACGACGGGAGGATCGACAACCTTCGAGAGTTTGATCATACCTTTTGCAAGCATATATTCAAGGGCATTCTGGCGGGATTGATCCAGAGGAGTAAATTCCCTTTCATAACTCCAGCCATCATGTTGTGGTTTTCCTTGCGGCTTTGCTTCTAGTTGTGGCACTGGCTGGAAAGGCTACTGTTTGACAAATTTCCCCTTTTGAGCCACAAAGTTATTTCTCTCAGCCTTAGGACCTCTTGAGTTTTTACTGCAGTTTTTCTTACCACCTTTGTTGTTGGTAACACTGCTGCTACTGGAGACATCGATGAAGAAAGTGAAATGTGCCTTTTTCTTTAAATCGGGGTTATTTCTAACAAGAGTGATACCCTCATAGATGCCATTCTCCATTCCCATCTCGAGCCATTCGGCTCGCTCAATCAGCTTGATGAAAGTTTTTGAGGGGAGGTGGATATGTGACTTCTCAGGGGTTGGGAGAAATTGTTGAGAATTATCTGGATCGCATGCTCTTCTGAAATGGGAGTCTTTATCTTATTACAGGTGCTTCTCCACCTACGGACGAATTCTTCGGCCTTTTCATTTTCTTTCTGCCTTAGATTGTAGAGATGATTGAGAGTAGGCAGTGCTTAAGTATTGAATAGGAAGCGCTCAATAAATAGATTGACTACTTTATCAAACTCTCATAGTTTGATAGGTTTGATATGCTCAGCATACCATCGTGTCGTTGTACCCTCTAGACTGCGTGGGAAACAGATGAATAAGGCTTTGTTGTCTCTTTTGAAATGGCTGCATTCTGCGTAGAATGTGTCTAAATGAGCCTTAGGATTGCCAATTCCATTAAACTTGATAAATTTGCGAGGAAGATTTTCCAGATTATCATCTCCTTCGAGGCCGTCATAGAAGTCCTCGCCGGTATAGGTCTTTTTGCCTTTACCCTTAGCTTTCATATCTTTGACCATGTGGGTCACTTCTCTTAATTACTCACAAATCGGATCTTCTACTGGGATTCTATACTTGGGCCTGTTCACTGACTCTGGCTCTTCTGCTATATTCACAGATTGTCGCAGAGGGTTTTGGACGAACACAATTTGCTCTTCTTCTGACTCTTCTTCCGCTGACTCAGTGTCCTCAGAAGTGATTTCATGTTGAATTCTCTTTCTGGTTTTTCACAGACCTTTTCCTGTGTTTGTTTTTGGAAGAGGTTTTCTTTAAAGTGGCTTCAACTTGTTTCGATACCATTTTTGCCATCATTTTCTGGAACAGACTGTATATGACCGGATCAACATCATCTTCCTTTTCTTGACTCTGTCCCCTGGATGACCTGAGAGAGTTCATTTCTTCTATCTCGCTGTCACTGTGCTGAGGTGAAACAGTTTTCTTCCTGCTCCTTGTCTGAACCATATTACAATGCCAATGTTTTCTGTAGAATAAAGAGAATGGTCAGAATATGAAGGATTTTTTAGGACAAATTTGAGGATTTGGTAGACAATTTAGATAGATTATCCCATTACCAGGGATTGGGTCATCACAAGACTTATGACGATTGCGTTATCATTTTCATAATAACTGAAAAAAATATGCCTTGTGACCTAGGTGAGGTCGTCAACCATGATAAAAGGTATTGAAGAAGAAATGAGAGAAGTACTTGACATTTGGAGGAAATGTCCCATTAACAGGGATAAGGTCGTCACAAAAATTGTGACCATTGCAAAAAAGTAAAAAATTTGGCTTGAAAGTTTTTGTAAGAACGGAAAAGTAAATTTCATTGATGACAGATCAAATGCAAAGAGAGAGTGGGCAGACAATTTGCCACCACTCTTGATATTCAAAAGATACATTGGGTCCTGGAAATATGGAAAGAGGAATGAAAGAATCCCAAGTGTATTTGGCCGCATGGTATGCCCTAGATCACTTATCTGACTGTAAATCAAATTCTGGCATGATACCTGTCGAGAAACGGGTGTTGACATGAATCTGCCATCGCGAAAATTGCCTGAGACATCTTTCTGGCTGATATTCGACACATAAGATGGGGCCAAGTAATCTGTAACGCTTGCCACGTGCATAAGTGTAGTGAGGAACTATTTTCTGCTAGCTGAAGTAATCCCAAACGATCTCCTCCTGATGCAGACTCTCGATCAAGGCTCGATACTGAAGAGCGGACCGTGGCTTTTTGTTGTTGAATCTGAATGAATTGGCCTTCGATGGCACATGTCACAGAAACCATGATTGAAGTGCATAGATGCATCCTTCTACCAGAATGGTCTCTCTGAGAGTAAAGCGAGTTAATCCCCGATAGAGGAAAGCTAAGGCGGCCATGGAAACTGAAAGGCGAAGAGTCTGCTTACTTCTCCATCTTTGAAGGAGTTGGACAACTCTGATATCCATGTAATTCCAGCCCTCTTGAAAGAAAGTTAGTCCCACGGTGTATAGGACCATGGCATGCTGGATCCCTTCTTTGGCTGATCAAGATAAAATATTATCTTTCTCGTATGACCCATACTTGCGATAGAGTCCAAATAGATCTATAAACTAATTTCCATCAATTTCAGTGAGAGGCCAAGATCTGCTTCTTGTTGCTTTGGCTAAGGCATCTCGAACATCTACCCCTTTGATGTTGATTAGAAACTGCTGATCGACATGATCATTTGGCTGACCAACTGGCTTTGGTAATCTCATGATGTCATTGAATTCATCCATCAGTAGAGTCATCTCTCCCCATGGAAACCAAAAGGTGCAGGTACATGGGTTCCACCATTCTGCCATAGCTTGAATCAGATTTCCATTGATGGTCTGCTTGCCTACTGCCGATGTCATCTCCAATCCACAGTCATCTAAGCAATCCAGAAACATCTGCGAGAAGGTGGCAAACCAAGAATAATACCATCGAGGGAAGAGGAAAAGAGTTTGAATGGCTCGACGATCTGGGAATCCTTCCCTTATCTGATAGGAGACATGATCCTTGGAAAAGATAGCATCAAGTGATTTGGACGCCATTGGAAGAATACTGAGGCAAAAGAAGTGTAAAGAGGATTAGATAAAAATGCAGGACTTTGATGAAAGATAGAAGATAGAATTCTGAGATTCTAGAAAGAAGAGGAGATATACGCCTGGAATTTTGAAAGATCAAGGGATTTTTTAGAAAAGAGGTTTTTCCAGGGTTTTTGGGAAATTTGGTCTGAAGAGAAGAATGAAGACAAAAGAAAATACATACCTGAGTTTTGAAAATAGAGAGGAAATTTTGAATAAGATACCCAGGGTTTCTGAAAAATATAAGAAAATATAAGAAATAAGCAAGCATCACAAAAAGCTGTACAAACACGGATGCACAAACAACACTCCCTAAAAGCTGACTCTAAATGTAATATTTAAAAAGGTTGGTAGGACCTTAATCCTAACTCTAGGGTTTTAATCATCTGATTTCAATCAAGATATGTCGATATACTCAAGCCGAAGCTTGAAGTACGTGGCATAGAAATTTCTTTAGTTCTAAGGTAATGATTTCCCAACATCCTTGAGCGCCTACCGATATACTTCAGACTATGGCCCTTAGTACGTGGCAGGGGGGGTGTTAATCCAATTAAGTGGTTAAGTTCTGAGGCTCTCTCTCGAACTATGGTTCAGTGAAACATCCCAACAACGTGAAGACCGGGACAATATAGGTAGGGATGTTTTCGAAAATATGCTCAACATGCAAGAAATCAGATGGCCCTAATGCAGAGTCCTAAAAAGATAGAATTTAATAATAAATAAGCACATACTTGCATACAATGTTTTCATTCAATCCCTAAATTGAGGAGTGTTGTATTTCAGACCTAAGCCTAAGTGAGCATGAAGAAATTCTCCTTGATATGGTCCTACCAAACCATACTTAAATCCTATATGCATTATGTCAGTTAGGACAGAATCTAGGCTCCTAAGGTTTGCATGGAAATGAAGTTGACATTTATAGAATAATGACTTAGACAAAATCAAAGCAAAGCAAAGGCATAAATTTAACTGGACGAAGACGAGTCCCATCACAGTCGCCAACTTCTGTGATCGTTGCAAATTTTTTCCTTTTCTTTTTTCTCTATTTTCTCTTTCCTTTCTGCCCATTTTCCCTTTTTGAAGGGGAAAAAGAAAGAAATAAGAGAGAAGAGAAAGAAAGAAAGAAAGAAAGAAAGAAAGAAAGAAAAGAAACTCTTTTGTAAGGTCTCACTTGACCTTTATTTGAAAAAATATATTTTAAAAATTAACTCGCCTCCATTTTTTAAATATTTTCTGGAAAATGATGGAGAGACGAGATTCGCTCGTCGGTACGAGGTTCAATTGTTCCTGACACCTTTACTAGGGGTAATTGAACCAAGGATCGAATTAATGCCTTTTGCTTTGCCTAAATTTGTCTAAATGATTATTCTAAAAATCCTAAATGCATAAAGAATCATGCTTGTGTAATGAAAATGCAAAGATGTATGCTTTTGAGAAATGCTTTAGAAATTTTAGATTTTTCTAAGTGAATTTGAAATATGTTTTGAAAACATCTTTGAGGAAATGGTCCAGAGATTGAACCTGTTTTGAAAAGCCAGAATTTGAATCCAAACTTGGAATTTTGAAGTGAAATGGAAATTGAAAATGGGAGTTGAATTTGGAATTGATACTAAAATTTTGAAATGAATTTAGAAATTGGAATTAGAAATAGAATTTGAAATCAGAATGGAACTTCAAAGTTGAATTGAACTTTGAAATTGGAATATTGAATTGATTTTGAAATTGAATTTTGAAATTGAATTTTGAACTTGGAAATGAATTTGGAAATTGAAATTTGAATTTAGACTTAAGATAGAATTGAGAATAAAAGATGAATTTTGAATTTATAAATAAGAGTTGGAAAATGAGATAAAAACTGGGTTTGAAAATTTATCTCAAAAATCACTTGGAATTTGGAAAATGATTTGAAAAGAAATTCAATTCTATCCTAAATGATGAATGATTTGAAAGAATTTAAAGATTGAAATTTAAAAGCATATTTCATTCTTTAATAGAATTAAAACAAGATTAAATCATAATACACTCATCACTATGGTCCCAAATATATTATAATATAATCTATATTTGAATTCTAATAAAGAATAAAATAAATTTTTGTGCCTTTATAGGATTTAAAATGAAATTAACTTTTAATATATCCATGACTATGGCCACAAATATATCTTAAGTTAATTCATATATTAAATTCTGATAAAAAAAGAATATTTCAGAAAAGAATATGATGATTTTCAAAAGAGACCCAAGTGGAGGTCTAATGTTATTCCATAAAAGATAAAAATCTTAAGTATTGTTCACATTTTGACTATGGCTATAAATGTGAATCATTTACTTAGAATTAATTACCTTTTATTAGAAAGGTTGCACGTGCCATTCGTGTTTCACCATTGTGGATTTCAAAATAGAAATAGAAATAAAATGAGATGAAATAAGCAATTATGAAGAATTTATGCTCATACATGCTATTCTAATCTGAAAAGTAAATTTCTCATTAATATCTAATTATTACAGACTTGAAGTTGAAATTGAAATGATAAAATCCCTAATCTAAGAAAGGAAATCAACATTTCCATGTATTCTTGCAAAACAAGGTTAGCATAAAGCAAGATGCAAAATATATAAGCAAATGAAAGGTATCATGCTAAAACCATTGTACATATGATCATACTTATACTAATGAAGAGATGCCTGTGGACTTTCCTAAGTGTGATACATGTATTTAACGATGAGATGCATTTGGGGATGCATGTACTCATGAAGAAATACAATATATATATACCTAAAGGTAGTGCTTAGGCCTAATGAGAAATGCACTTATACTGATACGTAGGACATAGGCAAGATTCAACATATGTACACTGAACATACATAGTACATAGGTCAGACTGGATGTATATGAATAGTGCATAGGTCAGACTGATCATATATACAACCTGGAATATATGTAGTGCTGGATTGAGAAGAGGGCAATGCACATAACAAACATGCAGGGGATGGGGAAAAGGCTTGTGCAAATAAAAGGGGATGAAGGTGCAGTGGCACATGGAGGGTTGCAGTGAAGATGTTGTTGATGGGAGATAGAATGGAGGTGAGCTTGGTGAATGGTGGATAAGATAGTGAATAGGGTGTGTATGCATAGGAGAACCTTTGCAAGGGGCGTGCTGAATGGTTAATGCAAATGCTAATACCTTGTTAATATGCAGGATGTGAAATGCAGCAAAAAGGAGAGGTTGCAGCAAGTGGTTAGGTGGAATGGGTGTGGCAGTAGTATGTGAATGCAGCAGGCAGGTATGACAGTGCAAGATGCAGTGAAGTCTAGTGGCATGGTGAAAATGTAGTGAGAAAATCAGAAGATGTTGTAATGAATATAATAGATGGTGCAAGGTTGTGCTGACGAAGGTATGCAACAGTGGTGTAAGGCCCTGTACACAGAATGTAATGAAATGCTGATAGTGGGTGATGATATTGCTGTGATTGCAGCAATGTTGCTGTGAATTGAAGATTATAGAGGAAGCATAGGGAGATATACAATAGTGAAGGTGCATATGCAGTGGTAAGTGGATGGTGTTAAGCGTGAAGGTGCTGTTTAACACAAAAAGTGGGGAGATAAGTGAGGTATGAAAGGTAGCAGTGTGGTGAGGCTGGATGCAGAAATTTACTGTAGTTGCAGCAGGTGAGTATTATTGTGAAAAGGGTGAAGCATGGTGCTACTTTACTGAAATATCACCTAACGTCTGTTCCAAAATGATAGGTGATTCAGATGCAGAAGCAGAGATGTTGGATAGGATGTTGAGCTGATGTAAGTGCAACATACAGGTGGAATGTGCTGTGTTGTGAGAAGGAGGAGTTGAAGCTGTGGCAGTGAGTGTGTCAACTAATGCTCAATGTCAAGGCACAATACATAGCTGTTAGGCCTAAGTAATGATCAAACTACTTATGCAACTTTCAACCTCTGTTTCACATCAAGGTAACTTGAAGGCTCATCAAGCATATATATTTCTACACTCTGAACTACAATCACCGTAATGGCAAAGCGCTGGAACTCCCCACCAGATAAATCTCCAATATTTTGGTGAATAACATGATTTAACTCAGGTTTTTCGCAGAGCTCAACCTTCATCTGCTTTTCATCTTTTTCATCTATGCTGGTGTCTCCATACACAGAGGCAAAACAAAAGGATAACCCAACAAAACTAGATACCGAATTCACCTAAACAAAAACATACCTTCTGTAGAAAACTAAGTTAATGATAAAGCCATATAAGCAAACTCAAAAAGTTTCAACTATGGGTATGTTTTCCCACATTATCGCCCACCAGGAGAAATCACAGATTGGGAACATCACATCATACCTCTGATTTATCGATTCACTCTAGTGGACTGAGATTTGTTAAAACATTAACTGCTTATATGGGCATAATGAAGCATATTAATAACAAAAGAAATTGAAAGATCAGGGGCAATCTCCATGCTCTAACCATCACCAAATTCGAGCAGGAAAGTTGCAAAATCTGAACAAGGGATGCAAAAAAAGAAAAATGGGAAAGAGGGAACAGATTAGCACTAAATATAATGCTAAAGCAGAGATACAGATACTCATTTCAAATGCTTCTGGACCTAATCCGATGGCATATGCATCGATGATGTAGTAACTCCCATCTATGTGGGTGTGGGTTGATGGTGCACAGGACAATTCAACACAAAGCGGATGGTGTGGAAAGGAAGAAGGTATTTCAAAATAATGAAAACAGTAATGTATCGAAACATATAGCAACCCGAATTGTGATCGGTGAATAGTGTATATAATGGAATAAAATGAGAAGAATAAATGAAACTAAAATGCAAGTTGGATGAAACATGGATTCTACAGATGCTACAAAGATAGATGTAGAATGATCAAAATGCACAAGACACAAAGAAAATTAATGATGTTGTAGTAAAAAAAAAATGAACATAATGTTGATGCGAAGCTTGATAAATACGTTCATTAAGATGAAAGTAAGAGAGAAAACATTTATGAAATTAAGAATGGAAAACTAAATACTGTGCTGAAACATTGCTGCAGAGGAAATGGTATGATGCCAACAAAGTGTTGGACCTGATATACAATGAATATCGTATGCAGAAGCAAAATAAAGTGAAACGAAGATTGGATCAAAGGAATGAAAAGGTGCTAAATAGCAAAAAAAAAGAAAGAAAGAAAATGAGAAAAATTGTTGGAATACATGTATTCCGTTGATGTTGTCGTGTGTATACTGCTATATGCAGATCGGCACCACACATGAGGCTTGCTATTAAATTACGCAGGGAAACTCAGAAAAGAAAGGAAAGAGAGGAGTCATCTTACCTTAGCTGCTGCATGGTTTTGACCTTCTGAATCAGCTTGACCTGAAAGAATTCTTCCTTGCACTCCTGCTGGAGGGGGGTATCCTTCACTTGTGAAGAGGGGAAAAGAAGACAACGGGAAGCAAGGCAGAGAAGAAGAAGAGAAGAGGAATAGAGGGCTCAATGAGGGGGAGAACAGAGAAGAGAAAGAAGATGAGCAGAGAAAGAAGAGGCGATGGGGAGGTGAAAGGTGGACCTGAGAGACGTGAAATGGGTGGATGAAAGGGGATCAGATGAAGCGTGAAAGGGAGAAGTGAAAACAAATGAAAAATGATCGACCCTTCAGCTCTATTTTATAACAAAAAGCCGTTAGGGGCTTTTCAAAAATGGTCCTCCAAGTTTTGAAAAATTTCAAAAAGATAGTCCTTTTATAAGATTTTTCAGAAAAAGGGGCTTAGGCCAATTTCTGAAATTCTTTTTATATTTTTAAAGGGAAAAACTAGAAGGACACACAAGAAAAATATGAGGATTTTTAGGAAATGGGACCCTAACGAGGTTTTTGAAACATTTTTGTAAAATTTTTGTTTTACAACTTGAGGTTTTTACAAAAGAGGATTTTGAGATAATATAGGGTTAAATTTCAGAAATTGGGTTTCAAAATAGATTTGGATCCGGGATTTTGAGAAAACATTCGAGTTTGGATCTTGAATTGAGATTGGATCCAGATAAACTATTTGAGAAAATATAAAGCATTGATTTTTTGAAAAATAGAAGATCCAGTTTCAAAATTTGATTCATACATCAGATTTGGATCCGAGTTTGAGTCAGATATGGAGTTTGAATTTGGATTTCGAATCTTCAACCGGTGAATCTAAGAAATGACTGGAATTTGATCAGAAATTGACCCAATTTATTCAAAGGGTGGGGTCAGGGGCAAAAAGGGATTTTTTGATTTTTTTTAAAAAATTTGGGATGTTCACAGCAGGGCAAAAGCAAAAAATATAAATGTCTTCAGAACACTATTTCTGACATTTTTTCAAACTCGGACAAGTCCCAATTCGAACTCGAATCAATTCCTTTATCTAATATCTTATCAATATTCGAGATCCGATCCATTTCAATTCAAATAATGGATCTAATGTCTAATTTCTTCCCAGACCTCGATTTTTCATCTGATTCATTCAGAAATCCATATCTAGAGTCCAATTTAGTCTTTAAAACATGGAATATCTCATTAGATATCCAGGATCCAATTAAACCATTTTGGATCCATTTTAGTCTGGATCCACCTTTTGATCCGTTCAGAAGTTTAAATTGAATCAATTTCTGAACTCAAATTAATCTAACATCTAAGATCCAATTTCACTTCTTGGATTCTGATTCAAATCTAAAATCCAATTTCATTTATCTGAACTGAGTCCAAGATCTAAAATCCCAATTTTCATTATGAATTTGGGGCTTTTCCATTTTTTATTCTTCAGAAATCCATATTCAGGGTTTGATTCCCATTTTGAACCAATTTCTTTCGAATCGAGATCTAGATCCAATCTTTTTCAAAATCTCGGATTCAAATTCTTTCAAAATTCAATTTTTATCCTAATTTCAAAATCAATCTTTGAATTTTCAAATTCAAATTCATCATTTTTGTAATTTTTTTTTGGAAAATACCCTGGATCCAGTACAAAATTCAATTTGGATTTCGAAATATCAAAATGGATCCAGATCGAGTTTTAATATCTATTTTTTATTCAAAATCAATTGGGGGATTTCAAATTCAAAATCTAATTTTTATCCCCAATTTCAAGAATAATTTTTGAATTTTAAAATCCAAAAAATCAGATCAACTTGAGTTGGTTTTATCCCTCAAAAAAATTGAGATTTGGGCCCTGTCATTTCACCTCATCTGAATTTGACCTAAAATTAGAACAACTTGTTGGAGTGATTTCTCCCTAACCAGATATGATCTTTCAAATATGTAAAAAGGGATGTCTCTAGCATTGAGTCTAGTTTGTTCACAGCAAATTTGATCAATTTCTATGGTGGTTTCATGCCCAATTTTGGTTAGAATCTACAACCCTATTATATTGTGTCACTTTTAGGGTCTGGTTTTTAGCCCGATTTGTCAGAGTCATATATCCCTAATGGGAGATCATTTTTGAGATCTATAAATTTTTTTTTTCATCTGAATGTCTAGTTCATTTCAGTAAATTTTCATCCATTTCTATAGAGGATTTCTATTTCTTTTGCATTTTAAGTCGAGATATTGTCTGTTTGTAATTCCTGGCATTATTCAGACTTAAGATTGACTTATTGCATTCATATCTCCCTAATGGGAGATCATTTTTCAAATCTATAAAAAGAAATTTTTTTCTTAGAATGTATAGTTTATGGATGACAATTTTCATAAATTTTTATTTCCTTTTCATTGGCCATTTAGATAAAAAACTAAAACCCTATTGATTTTCTTTCACATGCTTTTAACAGGTTTTGACCCAATTTTTTTGGATTGGATCTCTCAAATGGAAGATCATTTTTTAGATCTGTAAATTGGAAATTTCTTTTTTCAATATTTAATTTATCTCTGCAAATGTTCAGAAACTTTCATGGATTTTCATATCTAATTTTGATAAAAAATCATAACCCTATTATTTTGCCTCTTTAAGCATTTCTTAAGTTTTATCCCAACTTGTTGGGATGTGTCCTCTCTAATGAAAAATCATTTTCGAAAACTATAAAAAGGGTACTTCTTCATTTTATGTTTAGTTTATCCATGTCAAATTTTATAAACTTTTATACTGTTTTGATATTTCAAATTTGTAAAAATTGGAACTGGTTACAAAATTTCAATTTTTGTAACAGGTTCTATTCTTGAAATGAAATAGTGACTTCTCGAAATCACCATTTCCAAACCAAGATTGATTTTATAATTCTGTAAATTGGAAAATTTTATTGGTTAAATTGAGCAACTTATCCCACAAATTTGAGAGAAATTGAATCAGTTTAGCCTCTGAAACACCAAAATTATAGAAACTTGTCTGTCAAAACCTATTTTCCTAATTTTAAAATTTATTCTTCAATGTTTCGATCATATCTCAAGTTTTAAAAATGAATTTCAAGATATGTAAAAAGAAAATGTTTCCCTGATGAGTTAGAAATCAGTGGATTAATCTGCAGCTCAATTTGAGTTATTTTAGGCTTTCATTCATTCAAAATACTCTTATAGGGTCGGTTTGGATATCTTGATTTTAAAAAATCTTATTTTAATTGGATAAAAAATCCAATTTCGGGTTTTTCTCTAATTGTTTTCTGCATTTTTTGATTCTAGAACCCTTCTAAGGTTATTAGGAACCTTCACATCAAATTTTATAAATTTCTAACATGTTTATGGATTTTTTCTTTTATTTTTTGGGGCATAAAAGGGCTAAATTATGGATTTTCTTCGATTTTTCAATAATTAAAGAAAATCCATAAATGCCTACATTTATTTTTAACATGTTTGCTCATTTTGCATGATTTTCTCTTTCTTTTCTTTTCAAGTATTATAATTCATTCTAGAGTTGTAATAATTGAATTAATAAGAATTTTATTTTTATGCTCAGTTTAGAATGAATGGGCATATAAATCAATATTTTATTAATTTCTTGCATTTTATTTTCCTTTATTTCTAATTACACTATGGAAAACATGAATGACACATGCACTATTTAATAAAGGATAAATAAAACTAAGTAAAGTTGGTATTTTCGGCCATAGTCGAAATAGGAATAATACTTGGAGTTTTTATTCTTTATTAAATAAAAAAATTTGACCTACACTTTTAGGTCATTTTCAAAATTCATCATTTCTTTCATAAATAATTCTCCTTTCTTCCTTTATTTGAATTAAAATAAAAAATTAATTCAAAATATATTTGTGGCTCTAGTCATGAATATGTTAAAAAATTAATTTTGTTTTAATTCTATAAAGGCACAAAATCCTTTTCTTTATTAGAATTTTAAACAAAGATTAATTTGAAGTATATTTGTGACCTTAGTCATGAATATATAGAAATTAATCTTATTTTAATTCTATAAAGCACTCTTTAAAATTCAAATAATTTTTCAAAGAAATAGCATATTCATCATTTAAGATAGAGTTGCATTATTTTTTCAAATTATTTCAAGTTATTTTCAAATTTCCTAGTGAATTTCAAAATAATTTTCAAAAACAATTCTTATTTAAAATTTTAAAGCCATTTTTTATTTCCAGTATCAAATTCAAAGTTATTTTTCAATTTCGTTTTCAATTTAATTGAATTTGAAATCCTATTTCAAATATCTATTTTCAAATTTCAATTTTTAATTTTTAATTTTTAATTTTTAATTTTCAATTTTCAATTTTCAATTTTCAATTTTCAATTTTCAATTTTCAATTTTCAATTTTCAATTTTCAATTTTCAATTTTCAATTTTCAATTTTTATTTCTAACTTTCCATTTTTCGAATTTCAAATTTCAAATTTCAACTTTGAATTTCATTTCGATTTCAAATATAAAATTCAATTCTTTATTTCTTTCAAAATTCCAAATTTTGAATTCTATTTTCATTTCAAATTCAATTTCAAATTTCCATTTTAAAATTTCAATTCTTAATTCTGAACTTCGTTTCAATTCTCAATTTTAATTCCAAATCAAATTTCGAATTTCATTTTGAATTTCCAATTCTGAATTCCAATTTCATTTGGAAAATTTCAATTTTCAGTTAAATTTTCAAATTCAATTACATTTTCAATTTTAGATTTAAATTCTTCAATTTTAAATTCAAATTTTAAATTCAAATTTTAATTTTAATTTTAATTTTAATTTTAATTTTAATTTTAATTTCCAATTTCAAATCTAAATTCTGTTTTTTAATCTCAATTTTAAAATTCCAAATTCAATTTGAAAATTCGATTTCTAAAGTTCAATTCTCAATTCAACTCCAATTTTGATTTTCAATCAGTTCAGATTTCGAAATTTGACTTTGAATTCAATTTCAAAACCTTCAATTTCATTTTGTCATTTTCAATTCAAAAATTCAACTTCGAATTTCATTTCAAAGTTGAATTAAATTTTCAAACTCAAATTCAATGCAACTTCAAGGTTTTTATATGCAAATTCAAATTCTTCCATTTCTCAAAAGCTATTTTTCAAATCCATTTCAAAATCACTTGGAAAATCAGATCTCTGAAATCCTTTCAAAAGCATGCATATTTTTCAAAGTTAAAAATCGTAGCACAAGCCTGATTCAATGTGCATTTAGGACTCAGAATAATTTCTTAGGCAAATTTAGGCAAAGAAAAGGCATAAATTTGATCCTTGGTTCAATTACCTCAGGTAAAGGCTCCCGAAATGGTTGAACCTCGTACCAATGAGCGAGCCCCCTGTCTCTCTATTTTCCCGTATTTTTTTAAAAATGGAGGCGAGTAAGTTTTTAAAATCTTTTCAAAAGGTCAAGTGGACCTTGCGAGAGTTTTTCTTCTTTCTCCTAAAATGGAAAAAAGAAATTTTTTTGCAATGATCACAATCTGACTTATATTTCATTTATTTTGTTAATGCCCAAATAAAGAAGGTGATTCGACCCCTCTATGGATCAAATCCCTCTTTTAATGGCTAAATCAAGTTCTTGATCATGCTTCCATGTATTTTTATTTTTATTTCATCATGCTCATGCATATTTTCACTATTTTATACATTTAATCATGATTCATAACCTTAGTTACATGTTTTATAGTTTTGTCATGCTTGATTAGATTTCTTTTTATTCTAGGGTTTTAGTTTTACAGTCTTTAGTTCTGAATGTCTGATAATGATGCTGTTTTGCCTATTTTTATTTATTGTTTAAATATGAAATTTTTATGGTAAAATTATGCATATGTCTATGCCTTCCAATAAAAAAATCAGATTTTCCAAGCTCTATAAACTCGTTTTCAAAAATCAAAACCGAAGCTTATTTTCTGAACCGAGAAAACACTGTGCAAATCTAGGAGCATCTTTTTAGGGTGTGATTATTGCAATTTTTTTTTCTTTTCCTTTTCCTCTTTCTTCTCTTTCCTCTCTAGCCTCTTTTCTCCTTTTGAAGGAGAAATAAAAGATAGAAAAGAAGAGAGAATAGAAAAGAAAGAAAGAAGAGATGAACTCTTTTGCAAAGTCTCACTTGACCTTTATTTGAAAAGGATTTTGAAATTACTTGCCTCCATTTTTAAAAATTTGTGGGAAAATGAAGAGACGGAATTCGCTTGTCGGTACGAGGTTCAACCGTTCCTGGCGCATTTACCAGGGGTAATTGAACCAAGAATCAAATTAATGCCTTTTTCTTTGCCTAAATTTTATCTAAGTAATTATTCTAAAATACTAAATGCACATTGAATCATGCTTGTGCAATGAAAATGCAAAGATGTATGCTTTTTGAGAAAGTTCTTCAGAAGTTTTGAGACTTTTCTAAGTGATTTTGAAATAAGTTTTGAATTTAGGACTGAATTAGAAAAATTCAATTTTGAGACTCAAAGTCAATTTCAAAATTTGATTTTGAATTTCAAAGTGAATTAAATTTGAGAATCAAACTCAGAATTTAGATAGAACTTGGAGGTTTTGGAGTTTAAATTGGAAATGAAGAATAAAACTTGAATTTAAACTTGGAATTTGAAATCAGAAGGGAATTTCAAAGTTGAATTGAACTTTGAAATTGGAATATTGAATTGATTTTGAAATTGAGTTTTGAACTTGGAAATGAAGCTGAAATTTCATAGTTGAATTGAACTTTGAAATTGGAATGTTGAATTGATTTTGAAATTGAATTTTGAACTTGGAAATGAATTTGGAAATTGAAGTTTAAATTTTGAAATAAGATAGAATTGCGAATTAAAGATGAATTTAAATTTGTAAATAAGATTTGAAAATGATTTTAGAATTTAGAAAATAAAACTGAGTTTTTGAAAATTTATCTCAAAATCACTTGGATTATTGAAGATAATTTGAAATAATTTGAAAAAGAAATGCAATTCTGTCCTGAATGATGAATGATTTGAAAGAGTTTGAAAATTGGATTTAAAAAGCATAATTTATTCTTTAGGAGAATTGAAATAAGATTAAAATTACAATACATTCATGACTATGGTCATGGATGTATTATAATATAATCTATATTTAAATTTTGATAAAGGATAAAATAAGTTTTTGGTGCCTTTATAGGATTTGAAATGAAATTAACCTTTAATATATCCTGACTATGACCATGAATTTATTTCAAGTTAATTTACAAGTCAAATTCTGATAAAGGATGAAAATTTTAGAGAATATGATGATTTTCAAAAAGAGACCCAAGTGTGGATCAAATGTTATTCCATAAAAGATAAAAATCCTAAGTATTGTTCACATTTTGACTATGGCCATAATTGTGAATCATTTACTTATGACTAATTACCTCTTATTAGAAAGGTGCACATGTCATTCGTGTTTCACCATTCGTGAATTTTTGAAATAAAAGAGAAAATGAGATGAAACAGGTAATTTGTGATATTTACATGCTCATACATTCTAATCTAATACAGGAAAATAAAAATTCTCATTAATATCTAACTATTACAAACTTGAATTGAATTTAAAATTACAAAATCCTAATCTAGAAAAGGAATTTTAACAATTTACATCTTTCCTGCAAAACAGAGTTAGCAAAAGATAACAGATGCATATAGAAAGAAGTTTGCAAAATATCACATTGAACCTAGAATGCAACTAATGAAATGCTCATGCATATGCATCTAAATATGATGTTCATGCTAAATGAGAAACGTACATGGCATATTAGACACATATCTATAAATAACATGGCAAATGCAAAGACATCTATGTAGGTGATATGCTGCTGGTGAAGGAGTGAAGATGTGAGGATGCATATGCTATGAAATGGTGGCAACAGTTGTGAAGGGCAAGTGTTACTATAGTGTTGTTGTGAAATGAAGATGATAGGGGAAAGTTGCATTGCTATGCATTTGTAAAGGTGCTGGTGCATAGGGTGAATGTGAAGTGTATGCGCAAGGGAAGGTGAGTGTACATGCATGTATGTTGGGGTTGAAAATGGTATATGAGGGAGTGCAACAATATAATGGAGTGGTGATTGCAGAAAAGAAGGTGATGTTAGTGATGATAATGTTGTATTGAATATGTGCAAGGGATGCACATGTGAATGCAGTAGGGTGCTAATGAAGAGTGACAAGTGAGAAAGGGTGTGACTGTTACGCAGTGTTTGAAGCCGCTGCTGCAGATGCAACAGATGGGTGCAGGTTTAGGTGGTGGTGTGTTTGAGATGTGCACAATGCATACAGTAGGTGCTGTGTGTAAGATGGTGTTGTAAGCACGACAGTGCTTGTGGGATGGTGCTATAGGGGATGGAAGTGGGTAGCAAGGGTGCAACGGAGTGTGTGTGACTGCTGCTGTCAACAGTGAAAGGAGGGTAGCTGGAAGAGGGTGTTGTGCTGCTGTGTAGCAGGTGCAGAAACATGTAATGTGTGGCTGGAAGTGTAATGCAGATGAGGTGGTGGTCACATTGTTGTGTTGTGAGGAGATCTGGGTAATGGTGTCTGTAGCACTGAGTGTTGGAGTGATATGATATGTTGTAGGGTGGCGACAAAAAGTGAAGGTTATCAATGTGTAGTAATCTGGTGCTTGCAAGTGTAGTGGAAGATGAAATAAAGCATAAATGAGGTGTTGTGTAGCAGGTAGCAGGTAATCAAATCTTAAGGGATGCAATGGAGCTACCTAATATGAGTTTTTCATTCAGAATATAAACAAATGAATACTAACCAACCTCTAGAATATACGTGTGAACTACATATCAAGCTAATATTTGAATTCATGGATCATAGCATGGTGGTGATTCAGTTTAAAACAGTTGAAGGGCGACATTAACAAATACTGGCACGAGCTCCAACTCTGTTCAATGTGCCACTCAATCCACTATAGTTTAAGATTTCAGATGTGATATTCTCAAGCTGCTTCAAAACAGAAAATGGTTACATTACATCTAAAACACAACATAAATTTTACTGATATTGAGTGAGCCGCCTCTGAGGAAAAAAAAGACGTACGGTGAATGTGAGATATGGGTGTTGTAATAGGGTAGGACAAGGAAGATGCTGAAACCGAATATTGGGGTATTGCAGAGATGACATGGAGGATACATTTCTCTTTGAGAACTGATGCCTTCAAATACTAAAATCAGAGGGTCCCTGACTTAAACTTCAATCACATCAAGATGTTACCATATCACCACATAGATATAGAAGATCAAGAAATATATATAAAGAGAAATAGGTGGTAGGCTCCTGCACACTGTTCAGTAACTAAACATCTCATATTTGCAGTGAGGATCAGCTCTTGCAACACTTGCAACGAGCCCTTAAAGTAAACTCTCAGAACAAGGCTCATCACTTGTCACTCGATTTGGGTTGGACTTATAATGCCATGAAAAAAATGCAATGGTCAGATCAATGCAGAGGATATGCAGATCTTAATGTTGGGGCCTAAGGATGCTAATAGGTACCACAACCCATGATTATCAGTCAATCACAATCCATTTTTAATCCCAACCCATGATTAATGACTCCAGGCAGATTGATGATATTGAACAGGTTACTGGGATGCATTTATGTGATAAGAGATTTACTGACCCTCTGACTCATCTCTCTTTCAGAAAGCGAGTAGGCTTCCTGAATCATGGCGTGATCAGGATAATGATACGGGTTCAAGATCAATACGTCACCAAGGTTGGGTTCCTGTTCCAGTACCTTAAGAGAAACATTTGAAAAACCTCATTTAGAAAGGATGCACACCTCAATAGAGCATATTTAGCCGGGTCATCGAACCAATCTCTGTCTTGGAGGTCGAAACTACCAGACAAGGCAGTAGAATGCATTATTCATACTTTCTGCTGCAAGGATATGCTATAAATACAAGAAACGAATCGAATGCAAGGGATGATGCTGATACTGAAATCTAAGAAAATGCAATGAATGGTCTGTAACCTCTTACCATCAGATACAAAAAATCGGATGATCAAAGTATAACCAGGGAAAAACCAAAGATCCTTTTTGCAAAAATGCTGGAACCCATGATAACATGTGTAAGAGGAAATACTGGGACATAAACAGTATATGCAGAGAAATTAACACTAATTGACCATATGTGATACAATGCGTGAAACCAAACAGAAAAGAAAAATGTGAATCGAAAGTATGAGAGATTAGAAATACAAATAAGGAATCATGCGTAACAGATAACAGAAGATCAAATGCAAACAGACGATCAAATATAAACCATGGATATCAAAATCAAAATAAAAAAATAAACAAGATACGAATACAGGGGATCAACTGTGATGTAAAACGAGGGGATGAAAGCAAGAAATTGAAAATATAAACAGGAAATCAATATCAAAAGGATAATGAAAACAAAAAAATGGTGACCAAAGAAGATTGCAAACAGAAAATCAAAGATGAAAGAAAAAAAAGGAAATAAAAATCAAAATTAGATATGGGTTGAAATGTACATGTCGATGATAGGAACATCGACTAAATTCAAATATAAGCCAATGAAATTCAATAATGAATTGTAAGTAAAAGAGGAAAGACAATGTTGGAATGCAAGCATTCCGTCACTGTGGCAATACGTAGATCGAACACTGCTATATGCAGGTCAATCTTACGAATGATGCTCAAAATAAAAAATAGAAAAACAAGGCAAAGAAGAAAACAAAATTAACAAGGAAAACTGTAAGTGAAACTTTTACCGAAAAGAGGAAAAAGGAATGGTTGCTTACCGGATTGCTGCTGCCAGGATTGAAGCTCCTTCAATCGATGGGAGAAATCAGAGAAAGAAATAAGAAAAAGAAGAGGAAAAAGGAAGAAGGAGGAAAAAGAGGGATACGTGAACATGATGGGGTGAAGACGGATGCCTTCATCGACTCCCCTGTGGTCTCCTTTGTAACGAGAGACCGTTGGAGAGTCTTACAAATTGGGTCCCCAATTTTCTGAAAAAATTTCACAACAGTGATTCTTTTCAAAAGGTTTTCTCAAAAAGAGTTTTTTAACTACGAAAGTATTTTCAAAAAGAGGGTTTTAAGCCATTTTTTTTCAAATTTCTTTTTCTTTTTCTTTTTTTTGTTCTTTTCTTTGTGTTTTCCATATTTTTTGTGTTTTTGAATGAAAACTTTCTAAAAATATGGGAAAAATAAGGGGTTTTGAAACACTTTTGAAAAACCTAAAATTTTTATAAAAGAGGCATTTTCTGAGAACGCAGGGTTAAATTTCGATTTTTTTTCAGAAAATGGGTCTGGATTCAGAGTTTTGAGAAAATATTCAAGTTTTTGGATCTTGAATCAAAAAATAAAGGACAATGGATTCAAATGGATACCAGATGAACTGTCTGAACCATTCAAAAACTATTTTTGTATTTTTATAATTTTGATTTAAAAATTGGATAACAGAACTCAGAATTGGATTTTGATATCAGATCTGGATTCAAAATTGGGTCAGATATAAAAAATGGATTTTGGATTCCCGATCTTCAACTAGTGAATCCGAGAAATGATTGGAATTTGATCAGAAATTGACCCAAATTATTCAGAAGATGGGGCCAGGGGCAAAAAGGGAAATTTTGCAATTTTTTGAAAAATTTGGGGTGTTCACACTGGGTCACATCTCCCTCACCAGAGATCATATTTTAGATCCGTAAAAAGTAGTGTCTTCGTTAGAGTGTCTAGTTTATTCTGTGAAATTTTATGATTTTTTACAATCGTTTACTATTTTTTTTACCTAACATAAGAACCTATATTTCTTGAACCGACAGGCACGGTTCGGATCTAGGTTCATCTTATCAGAATGCTTTCTCCCTAACTGAAGATTGTATTGATGATCCGTAAAAAGTGACCGATTCATCTGCATGTCTACTTTCTGTGGTGTGATTTTTGTGATTTTTCACCATTGTTTTCTATTTTTGTGAGATCCGAAACCAGAGTCTATGTTTCTTGAATCATCAAGCATGATTCAAACCCTGGGTCATCGTGCCAGAATGATTTCTCTCTAACTAGAGATCGTATTCCTGATCCATAAAAGGGTTTTTTTTCATCGTTATATCTAGTTTGTCTCTGAAAAAAATTATGAATTTTCATGTCTGTTTGCTATTTTTCTTTAAACTGGAACCGGGGTCTGTCTTTCTTGAATTCATAGGCATTGGCTAGAATCAAGCGCATCTTGCGAGAATGATATCTCCCTTACCAGAGATTATATTCCCAATTTGTAAAAAGAGTTATTTTCATTGATTTGTCTAGTTTATCCTTGTCAAATTTCATAAATTTTTATTATTGTTTGATATCTCGTTCTGATCAGACATTGTGATAGGTACATGAAAGCTTGTTAGGGATATATTCATTGCTTATTTTCAAAACCTTTTCAAGTATTTTTTCTTTTAGAATCGAATGAGATATATTCAATACATATTTGTTGCCATAGTCAGGGATATGTGGCAAATTTATCTTATCTAAATTCTATAAGGTACATAAAAACCCTTTTATACAAAATCGATTTATGAAAGAAAAGGGATTTCTCAAAGATGTTTCAAATTTTCTTTTCCCAAAAAACATATTTCATTTATCATATAAGCTAGTCAACATCATTTTCTATGCCTTCTTTTCCTCAAAATTGATTTTATCAAAATCTTCAAATATTTTCCAAGTCTGGCTCACAACTTCCGAGTTTTCCTTCAAAATTTTCTTTAAGTTTGGTTCACAATTTTTCAAAGTTTTCCTTTCTTCAAAAGTGTTTTCTAAGTTAAAAAAAAATGATTTCCCAATCATCTCCTTTTTCTGATATTTTCAAATTCGAAGCATACATCATGTTTTCAATCTGCATTTTTCTAAGTCATAGTACATGCCTGCTTCTTCGTGCATTTAGGAAATTGAATAACGATTTAGACAGTTGAGCAAAGCAAAACACATGATTGATCCTTGGTTCAATTATCCCTGGTTATGGCGCCAGGAACGGTTGAACCTCATACTGACAGGCGAGTCTCATTCTGCAGAATTTTTCTGCATTTTAAAAACGGAGGTGAGTTATTTTCAAAACTTTTTCAAAGGTCAGTATGACTTGCAAAAGTAAAATTTTGCAATGCTAACAGGTTTGGCGACCGTGATGGGTCTTGTCTTTGCGTGATAAATCTAGTGATTTGAATGATTCAACTTGTCAAAATCGTGTTCTACAATGTCAGCTCTATTTCATGTAAACCTAGGAACCTAAAATCAAACCCTACTGACATGAAAGCATGTAGACTTAAGCATGGATTGGTAGGATCGATTGAAGAGGCTTTATTCATGCTCACATAGACTTAGGTCTCATACAATCCTCCTTAATCTAGGATCTGATTGAAAATATTTTTTGCTTCTCAATTTTTTTAAAACTCTATCTCTTTAGGTCATTAGAGCCTCCTGTTTTCTTGCATGCTGATCATTTTTCCAAAATAACCCAACCTATTTTTACCTGGCCACCATGTTGCTGGGCTTTCTTCTAGAACCATAGTTCGAAACAAAGCCTCACAACTGGGCCACCTATTTGGGTTGAACCCCCCTACCACGTATCGAGGGCCATAGTCCAAAGTATATCGGCATGCGCTCAAGGATATTGAAAAATATGAGCCTAGAATTAGAGAAAATATTTTTATGTCACGCACATCGGATTTCGGCTCGAGTATATCAACATAGCATGATTGGACACAGATGATCTGAGCCTTAGAGTTAGGGTTAGGGTCCTACAACTATTTCGAAATTTGTGCATTTAGAGTCAGCCTTTTAGGGAATGCTCTATGCGTATACTTGTTTGTGCAGGATGTGATGTGAATGCATCTTAGCCCTTTTCGATTATTTTTTCTTATATTTTTCAACAAATTTATAAAACCTTGGACGATTTTTCAAAAAAAAAATCCTCTATTTTTCTTCAAAACTTCTGGCGATTTTTCTTTTCCTTTCGTTCCTCTAGATCTCAAATTTTCAACCTTGTTTTGATCCTGCCTGTAATTTTTCAAAAAAAAAAAAATCATGTATAGTCTTTCCCTTATTTCTTCTTTATTTTCCAGTCTATTTTGATGGCATCCTGTCACCTTGATTCTGTCTTTTTTGAGGGTCATATCTCTTACGAGGTGCGACAAGGTCTCCCTGAACATCAGACTCTGAACACCGGAACTTTTCTTCCCCAGTGGTATTATTCTTAGCTCAAAAACTTCTTTCATATGTTTCCAGAACATCTAAGCGACTGCAGATTAGAGATGGCAGCGACAATTGGCAAGCAATTGGTCAATGGCAATTTGATTCAAGCACTGACAGAGCGGTGAAATCCGTGCACCTATACCTTTTGGTTCCCGTGAGGAGAGATGACTATACTACTGGTTGAAATTTCAGAGATTATGGGTCTACCTGAGCCAGCTGGTCAGCCAAAAGATCTATTAGAGTAACAGTTTCTGATCAACGTCAAGGGACTCGACCCTGAAGACGCTTTAGCCTAGATGATTGGACGCAGATCCTGGCCACTGATAGAAGCATATGAGAGTCAGTGTGTCAACTTGTTTGAGCTATACTGACATTATGAGGCATTTAAAAAAGTCAAATTCTTATCTCGAGCAACGCGAAAAAGGATTCAGCATGCCATAATTCTGTGCATAGTAGGACTAGCCTTCTTCTAGGATGGACAAAACTATGTCGACATCAGAACCATGCAACTTTTGCGAAGATGGGAAAGTCGACAGACCAACCATCTTTCGATCGCCATGGCCGCACTTGCCTTCTTGTACCATGGATTGACCCGCTTCACGCTCAGAGATTCGATCTTAATAGAAGGGTGCATCTACACATTGCAGTCTTGGTTCTTCTGGCATGTGCCAACTCGAGCAAGTTCTTTTAGATATAATGGCAAGGCGCCACTTCCCACTCCTTGGTACAGATTCTTGATCGAGAACCTCCGTGAATAAAAAATCATATGGGATTACTTCGACCATCGAGAGTCACCCCCTCGATACACTTATGCGCATGGCAAGCGACTCAAGTTACTCGAACCGTTCTTCTCCATCTATTACCAGCCAGAGTGATGCGTCAGGCACTTCTCGCAGAGGCAAAAGTTTTTTGATACTCGATTATTATCAGACATTGTGCCAAAATTTGATCTAAAGTCTGCTCAGTGGTCCGGAACATACCACTCCGCTAAATATAGTTGGGGTTCTTTTGTCATCCTTACTGTTTTCCCTGGTTCTCGAGTGTCCCATGATTATCTTGAGTGGTGGCAGATTATTTTTTCACCCCCTTTTTGTCATGTTTATTATTAATAAAATTATTTTCTTTCAAACAATTTTCATTCTAGCATGCCTTGACGACCTCACCTAGGTAACAAGGCATATCTTAGTTGCTCACTTCTTTCATTAAGAATGGCAATGCAATTGTCGCAATTCTGGCGATGACCAAATCCCTGGTAATGAGATATCCTTCAAATTGTTGACCTGATCTCCCCCAATCATTTTCTCTCATTTCATTCCAAATCATCCTCCAAATCTAATCACCCGCCTTATTCTGCAGAGAGCACTCACGATTTCACATGGTTTAGACAAGATCAGGAAAGAAGACCTCACCCATCCAGCATATCAGTTACTTTTCTGCATCCGAGCAAGAAATGGGCTCTCTGCGATCTACCAAAGGCCAAAGTCAACAAGCTAATGATGACATTGATTCACATATGTACTCATTATTTCAGAAAATGATGAGTAAGATGATGACTGAGCAGGCAGGGCCAGTTCAGACAAAATCCTCACTAAGAAGAAGGTCAAGGGTCGTAACATGAAAAAGCATCTGAAGATCTTAAAGAAGCGGGTTCAGTACGAGGATACCTCTGATAAAGCCGAATTAGTGGGTGACATTGATGAAGAGCGGAAAGCTTTCATCTTGACTTAGCAGGCATTTCAGAAGTCGATAAACAAGCCCAAGGATCAGTCTGTGGAAGATCCAATTCAAGCGCAACTCAAGGAGATGATCAGGATGGTCAAGAATCTGCAGGTCCTTGACAAGGGCAAGAAAGTCTACACGAGTGAGGACTTCTACGATGGCTGGGAAGGAGATGACAGTCACAAAGATCTCTCCCAAAAATTTATCAAATTCGATGGTTCTGGCGACCCTAAAGCACATCTCGCCATATTTTTCGCTGAGTGCACCAAGTTCATGAGGGACAATCGCGCACTCTTCTGATGCTTTCCATGCAGCTTAGAAGGCACTACTGCCAAATGGTACTCAAAACACATTAACTTCATCGAGTTGAAGGAATTCAATAAGGTGGTTAACCTTTTTATTGAATAATTTCTGTTCAATACTGAAGCATTGTCAACACTGAACCACCTTTGCAACCTGAAGCAAAAGGATAGTGAAAAGGCCAGGGACTTCATCTGCAGGTGGAGCGGTACCTGTAACAAAATAAGAAACTCGATTTTAGAGGAGCATGCGCTCTAGATCATCTTGAATAATTTCTCGCAGTCATTGAGAAATCTCATTTCAACATCACCATCAAGGATCTTCATTAAGCTAACAAAACATGCCAAATGGCTTGAGATGGGTATGGAAAGTGGGGTTTAGGAGGGCATCACTGTAAGACCTGAGAATTTTCTGAGAAATTATTCAGTTTATGATGAAATTTTAAAGTATATATATATATATATATATATATATATATATATATATATATATATATATATATATATATATATATATATACGAGACTTTGTATATGTATATATATAGTTGAATGTATGCGCATGTAGTCATATATATATATATATATATCCATTTGATTCAAACACTTGAAATGTTTTAAGATTTTTATTACCAACAATATCACATTAAAGGAGTTTTTCTTTCATTTTAAAAATGTTTGAGAATGATAGGAAATTAGAAAATGAATTCAAACTTTAAGTTAAATTTCAAAAAAGAAGAAGAAGAAGAAGAAGAAGAAGAAGAAGAAGAAGAAGAAGTGGTTTTTTGAAAAGAGTCAAAACAAAATTAATAAAGCTAAAAAGGTGGTTTTCAGAATATCTGAAAAAGTTGGCACACAACCAATGTTTCCTTAGGACATGGGCGCACTCTAGAGTGCATCCCATGCCACTTTAAAAAGAATTTAAAAAAAAGGAATATTTCAATGTAAAGTCAAAAAGCCTTAAAAGATGCTCAAAATTAAGGAGGAAAAGAAGGGGAGTGGTTGGCATTTATGAATGAGGGGATTCAAAGTCAAACAAAGGACTGAAAAGTGGGGGGTAGGGGGGTGTTCAAGCAGGACCATCCCTCCCTCCCTCTTAATCCTAGCCATCCAATAGCCTTATAAGGTTTTGAATAAGGGGGCGGGGGTGTGAACACTCCAAAATTTTCAAAAATTACCAAAAATTCCCCTTTTGCCCCTGACCTTCATTTTCTGAATAATTGAGTCAGTTTTGATCAAAATTCTATTTATTTCTTGGATTGACTGGAATCCAAATCTATTTTCTATATCTGACCCAATTTCAGATCCAAATCTGATATCAAAATCCAATCCTGAGCCCTGATTATCCAATTTTCAGATCAAATTTATAAAAATACAAAAAATGATTTTTGAATGGCTCAGACAGTTTATCCGATATCTATTTGGATCCACTACTCTGTATTCCTTGATTCAAGATCCAAAACTCAAATATTCTCTCAAAGCTCCGGATCCAGACCCGTTTTATGATTAAATTCCCAAAGATTAACTCTATATTCTGAGAAAACCTCTATTTTATAAAAATGTTAAGTTTTATAAAATATTTTAAAAACCCTTATTTCTCCCATAGTTTTATAAAGTTTTCTTTCAAAAACATAAAAAAAAATATATAGAAAGCACAAAGAAAAGAACAAAGAAAAAATATAAAAAAAGGAAAATTTGGAAAGTGGCTTAACCCCTTTCTTGAAAAAAAGATCGTAGTTAAACCCCCTTTTTGAAAAACCTTGTAAATAACAAACCATTATTTTAAAAGTTTTCAAAAGATAGAGGGACCTATTTTGAAAACTTTCTAACGGTTTTCTGTTATATATACGAGCCAAGGGAGCCCCTTCTCCTTCATCGCCTTCACCCCTCCACCCTTCTACGCACATCCTTCTCCCCTCTTCTTCTTCCTATTTCCTCTCTTTTTTTTTTCTCATCGATCGAGGGAGCTTTGATCTTAGTAACAACAGCCAAAGGTAAGTAGTCTGCTCTCCCCTTTCTCTTCTGTATTCTTTTACGTTTTCTTACTGCATTTGCTTTAATCCTTCATGATCATCTTCCCCTTTATCTCATTTCTCCATTTTTTTCTCTTTTATTTTAGTTATTTCCACTAAAGCATCCTTGTAACATCGGTTTGTTCATTGCAAAACCGATCTACAGACATGCAATATCAACAGAATACATGTATTCCAACTTTTTATTTTTTATTTTTTCTTTTTCTTCTCTCTTTCATTTTTTTTCTGAGTTTTGTTGTTTTCATTGTGTTTCATCTAATGCTCTGTTCCACTTTAATGATCGTGTAACATTTTTAGATTTTCTGAATTTCTGTTTTGATCATCGATCGATCTTGATTGACGCATTGGTTTCCCATTCACATCAGATTTTCCTGTTTTGTGGCCAGTTATATCATGTGAATATTTTTTGTTCTTTGTTCTTATTCCGCCCAATTCTGCATCTCATTTTACATTTGGCTTCATTTTTTTTTATTTATTCCTTCTGTATATCAGTAATTCCATGTAACGACCCCAACTAATACCCTTTGAAAAATGCATTTTTTTTTCATGTGCGAAAAACACCCCAGAGACCCGGGGTCCTCACAGTTCCAATTCCATCTGGATAGCCCAACACCATAAAGAGACTTACAATTATCACCCACCATAATCAAACTAGACCTCTTTATTTATAAATAAGAGTGAATTTTAGAGACAAAGTTTTACTCAAATGAAAATAAAGCAATAACTGACTAAGCAAGAAAACTGAAGAGAACAATAAAAATAAAAGATAAAAGAAAGAGCCACTCTGTCCACTGCTGAAGCTGTCAAGAACCAAGTGTGACTCTCGTACCCTCCCAGGAGCTAGTCAAACCTCACTGATCCCCGATTCCTGTGAAAAACCAAAAAAGCAGGGTATTAGAACCAAAATTCTGAGCACGACTATTTCTATAGAAACCAGGTGAGACAAAGAACATGGATAAGATTTCATGTAATAATTTGAGTGGGCGCAGATATAACAATTTGCAGTGTTTAAGAAATTACACATGCAACAGGTTTCGTATACTCACTAGGAAGGAACAGTAAAGCAGTAGCATATAGCAAGAATTAAATAACCAAGTCTTTCAACATGCATTTAGGAAATAAATAGCATACACCCACCATCATATCATGATTTAGAGAACAATTCAAATATGCATGATTTAGTGCATAACAGGAAAATGCATGAATCCTTTTATTATCTTACCTTTAAGTTCCCTTTTTCCTTTCCATATGCATGCCCTATTAAATGCATACAACTTTAAGTTCTTTTTTTTAATTATCATTGCCAGCGGATACACCAAACAGGTACAATCTCTAAGGTTAAGTTAAGTTCTCAGGGCAGCTTAGCACACAATTTTTATTTTATTACTGGGTTCCAACTTAGCCCTCGACCGAATCACCTTCGGAACATTAGACCTCCACATCTAATGTTGGGGATACAAGGGACAACCCACGCCCACATGTGCCACTTCCTTGGTACTAAAACAATCACAACTGTGACTAACACACCACCCTCAGGTAAAGTGACAAACTCTCCCTAAAACCGTGGCTAGGAGAAGGAACCTCAATATCGGGTTCATGGGACAAAAATAAAGCACATAGAGTTTTTATATCCTCACAGTCTCCCCAAGACCGGATCTCTAAGATCTCCATTCTCCAGATGAAAGAGCCCATAACATATATTACACTGTTCTTATTTATTATATTTTTATTAAAGTCAATTCTTTAAGTTTGCAACACCATATGCAAAAGTAAAGTGAAAACCCACATCCTCCCTTGCGGGAACCCTTATGGGACTCCAACCCGTGAGGACAACAGGAACAATGTAGTAGCGTGGCATACCAACTTGTGTGGTTTAAGTGATGCAGTCAAAACATATGTAAAAAGAAACCAAACCCCCGACTCTTCAGGCCGGTGATGGTCCATTAGGCCATCGATACATTACATATCAAAACCAAAGTAGTGTTTTATTCATAACACTAGGCCAAAGTGCAAAAAGCATGTGCACTCCTACAAACATAAACCCAATTATAAGCATGTCATTTTTTAATCACATGCATTCTCACTATGTGTGCTACCTCCATCACACATGTGTATCCACCAATGCATATCTCCTTCGAGTGTGTGCATGTGCACATAAATTACATATTTTTATCGAGTGTACATGCTTACATTAATTGCACAATATCAATAACTTGGCAGTTAAATGACAACACAAGCTCACAATAATGATGGCATAACCAGAACAATGAACCACTGCTTAGCAAGATCAATCACATATACATATCACTGGGCTGAACTTATAATTTCGTACATGCACACCTATGTCAACCTAACATGGATGAACAATATTAGCATTATGAATAGCATCAACCATGACGAACATAGGTAACTTATTGAGCGTATATCAACGTGCATTGGACTGCTGTTATGCCTGTTACAACTTTAGTGAGGTCAACACATCCCTTTAGTTCCATACAAAAAGTTTATTTTCTGTTTGGCACTGGGACAATTTTCCCTTGTCTTAATTCAAGACGGAATAGTCTGTTATCTATTGTTTTGCATAGATGCAGTATCACCTTAGTCTGGCCTATGAAAGTGTGGCATAATTTTGATTAAAAGTACAAATACCGATCCAATCAACCATGTTTCACTCAGTCATGAAACCTTATTCAGATAAAAACACGTCATAGGCTACCAAACTAGATTAATTTCAGTCCAAGGAAGCAAACAGACCAAATACTAATAGTTCATTGACAAAAACATAATACCTCACACAACAATACTTTGGACTGTGCAATATCAAATCAAAATAGTTACTAACAGTTCATTCACAAAAACATAATACCTTATACAACAACACTTTGGACTGTGCAATATAAAAATAAAATAGGTACTCGTCCACCCAACCAAGCGGTGAAATGAAACCAGGGGATTGAACTTTTAACGAGATTGCACTGTATATTTTAGTCTCTTCCACAAACCTTAGATCTTAAAGGAATCCCCTTCAACCATAGTTTAGGGATATCACTACTAAACAACAATGTTTCGTTGTTTTAACAGTAGATTATCTTTATATATATATATTTCCCCTTTTAATAAGAAAAATATAGATTTGATAAGCTTAACAGTCGAACTAACTGATTCCTATGAGATTCTGGCTGTTTTCCTGTATGAATCAGAAAGTACTTAGGCTATGGAAGACTGGAATAACCCAATTAGATTGTTCAGAAATGGCACCGTACCGCTTACATATCCAAATTTCAATCTCTAAGGATGAGACACCAAATAAAATAAAAAAAGTAGTTCAATAAACCCCAAATTGAAACCCTAAATCAAAGCCTCAAATCAATCAAACCCTGAAATAAGAACCTCAGATCAAATGGACGGCCATTTAGAGATGTTTCCAAGGACTTTCATCTCAAAAGATCACACGGAATCGAACCCATGTTCAATTCCTCACCTAGGTTCAAGAGAAGCATTGTACCTCTTTCGGCGATTTTTCTGGTGATCGGAGACAACCGTCGCAAGAGAAGGGTCAGTTGATGTCGCTTTCTCTGCTGCCGAGCCTCGTCAGTGCTGTCGTGAAGAGGCGATCGGGAGGGAGAGCGAGAAGGTGGGGTAAGAGGGAGCATCACTTGATGAGAGTGAAGTAGATGCCTGCCTCAGGTGGGAGGTCGTCGATGACTTCTGGTTGCAGGCGATGGTGGCAGCAACAGATGGTCGGGAGGCTTGTTGGCGACGGAGCTCCCGTCGACATACACAAGAATGACAAAGAGGGAGGCGAGTGGCAGAGTGAAGAGGGCGAGACCCGCTCCAACCCCCTTTTATCGAATCGAACCCCCTCCCCTCTCTTCGAGAAACGTTGGGTTGGTTACACCTTCTATAACCCCCCCCCCTCTTTTCGATCTTTGCAAGAATCGTGCCTGTTATCATCACAAAATTTAACTTTTGCAAGTCAAACTGACCTTTGAAAAAGATTTTCAAAATAACTCGCCTCCGTTTTTAAAATGCAGGATAATTCCGAAGAATGAGACTCGCCGGTCGGTACGAGGTTCAACCGTTCCTGGCGCCTTTACCAGGGGTAATTGAACCAAGGATCAAAAGTGTGCTTAGTTTTGCTCAACTTGTCTAAATCGTATTCTATTTCCAAAATGCACAAAGAATCAGGTATGTGCTATGAATTTTCAGAAAATGCAGATTTGAAAACATGATGTTTTCTTCTGAGATTTGAAATAATTGGAAATTTCTTGGAAAAGATATCATTTGGAAAATCGTGAGACTTGTTGAGAGAATATTTCTAAGGAAAATGAAAATCGATTTATGAAGAATTCAAGTGTTTTAGGAAAATCGATTTCTGAGGAATTTCAAGTAACTTTGGAAAACTGGTTTTTTTCTGAATTCAAACTTTGAAATTAAATATATAACTTTAATTTTGAATTTTGAACTTTGCAAAATACAAGAAATACCATTTGAAAGCTCAAAGTTTTGAGAAAAGCAATTTCTAAGTAAGACTTGAGAAATTTTGAGAAAATTGATTTCTCTGAATTGGATTTGGAATTTGCAAATGAATGAAATGAATGAATATGGATTTGAAAGACTTGATTTTGAGGAATTGAGAAAATCTTTTTGAGTTTTGAAAAATGCAGTGCATTTTGAAGTTAGCCTAAGAGTGTAGGTTGAATGTGGCTAATACGAAGATCACAAATCTGGGTCTCATTCGTATTCTGACTATGGCCATAAATACGAATTCCACCGAGTTTGTCAACTCTATAAGAGCTTGTGCATGTGCCATTCGTGTAGACCATGGTGAATTTGTAATATGTGCATGAATAATGCATTCATCAGATATCAAAATTTGCAGAATCAAACTATATGCAATGGATCCTATTTTATTCAGGAATTGAAATTCTTATTCCAAATTTAACCATAATTTACATCACTAATTGAATTTAAATAACTGAAAATAAAGTCTTCAATATCCCTGCAAAACTAGCAAACTTGTTAGTGAAGAAATGTGAGCTTTTCTAGATTTATTCAGTAATATTTGAAAATTACTGGATTTTGCTAGATATAAGCCTTTTTCCATGATTCCTTGAGATAAACATAATAAAATATGAAATAAAATAGAAGAAATAATGAAAATGAGATTTGAAAATTCAAATTTTGGGTCAAAATGACCAACATACCCCCGATAGCAAGACTATGGCCTTGAAATCAGGGTTTTCAGAAAGATATTTTGTAAAATACAACTTTTGAAATTCAAATGAGGATAAATTAAACCAAATATGATATGACATGATTAAAAATGAGAAAATCTAAGTTAAGGATTTCAAATTTGAGGTCAAATGACCAAAATGCCCCTGAAAACAAGACTATGGCATTGAAATCAGAGTTTTTCAGAAAATATTTTGGTAAAAGCATTGGGTTTAGGGTTTAAATAAAATCAAATGAACACAAAATTGATCATGAAGCATCCTAATATGGTTCTAAACATAAACAAACCCTAAAAACATGAACTTATACATGAAAATCGAGAAATATCATGAAAATCATGATTTGAGCAGTGTTTTGGGATCCTATGGGCACCCTATTTTGCAATTTAATCCATTCAAGCATCAAATGGATTCCAAAATTCATAAAAATCAGCACTTGCACTTGTAATCACCCTAAAATCAGATTGAAACCATAAAAATATATTTTTGTCTTTATTCCAATTCAAAAATTGCATTAAAACCCTAAAATATGCTATTTTTACCCATGGTCACGTACCAGTTTAAGTGTTAGACCCGAATCAGGGATCAATTCACCACGAAAATTCTTGAAATTTTATAGCGGTAAACTACACAGAAAAATAAAGAATCTCCTATTTACAGATCGGAAAAATCATCTTTGATGAGGGAGATACTTTTCCAGCAATCTGGACTTAAATATAACGAATCTAAAATTGATTAAAACAGGTACTTACGGTTATAAATATAGATATAAATAGCATATATTATAAAAAATTTCTAAACTTTCAGTAGTGAATAGTAGATAAAAAAATAATAAACTTCTTTTTTTACAGATCATGAATCGGATCTACGGTTTGAGATCTATAATCAACACAAGTCGGATTAGGGTTTTTATAAATCATAACAAGTTTTAAAATATGGATCCGACTTTCTGACAGAAGAAAAATACCAAACAGAGGCAAAAAATTATGAAAATTTTACAGTAAATATCCTACATCAACACAAAGCCACTTTACTTTATGGATCTTGAATCAGATGAAAGAAATAACGCATCTACAAGTTGTGCTTGAAATTAAACGACGATTTTAATCAACAGAAATCCCGATTTGACTTTGTATTTTATTAATAGAGTTCCTGAATACCAAAACATATGATTTTTTTACAGTAGTTTACTGACATATCTTTAAACAACATATAAAAAAATTAGGATTTTTCGATAAATATTTCAATACGAACTAACATGCTTTCTACTGATCTGAAATTAAAATATGCAGAAATCTAAGAAACACCAATAAAACATGATTTATTTAATGAAAAAAAATCTAAACAGTAAAACAAATCCTATTTTGATGCTGTAATACATGAAATAAACAGTAATGTGCTAAAAAATAAAAATAAAATAGGGAATCCATGGCTGGATATGCTTTTACCCTTGAAATCATGGATTTAATCCATTTAATCAGATAAATCTCACGTTTTCTTGGTTAAGAATATAAAAAAACAATGCAATAAACAATTCTAATGGATAATAATCATGAAAAATAACATGTAATAGGGTTAGATCATCTTCTTGAATTGAACTTGAGGTTCTTGAGGTTGAATCCATGGTTTAATCCATGAAAGGGGAGGTGCCAATGGTGAAATCTAATATAAAATCATAAAAAACTAATAAAAAATAATAAAATAATGTTAAAAAAAACTCACCTTGGGGTTGCAGATTCAATGAAGAAATAAGAGGTGCTGGAGAGAAGAGGGAGACCACAAAAATTTGAGAGAAAAACAGCCTCTCTAACCCCTCTAAAGAGCCCTTATTTATAGTTTTTCAAAACCTCCTTAATTAGGGTTAATTAAGGAGTTTTATTTTTTTAGAACTCTTTCTAATTAATCTAATAAAGGGGGCAACAAATTTTTGGAGAATTGTATCTTAGGTGGGACTCTATCAAACCTAATTGACTTAAGTAACTTAATTAATAAAAAGCAATTCCAAATGTGGCGCCACCTAGGCGGGCCCACAAAATTTTTTTTTTAAAACTTGAATTTAAAAGCTTTAAAAACTGTTGAAAAGCAAAGATGAAGTTTTAAAATCACTTTTGACTCTTCTAACCTAGCTAGGACACTAACTAACCCTAGTCTAACCCTGACTTTCACAAATGTGCGCCACCTCGAGTGGGGCCCACTTGAATTTTCAAAAATGATTTTAAAACTTGAAAATGAGAGGTTTTTCAAAAGATATTTAAAAGTAGACTTTGAGATTGAAAGTTTTGAAATGGTATAGAGTCTTGACTGAGTCAGAACTCCTCCGGATATGGCTCCAACTGAGTGGGCCCCCTATCAAAGTTTTGAAAATTTTGAAATAAATACTAAAAATGGCTTTAAAAAAAGGGTTAAAATCAACAGTTGAAATTCAAAGTTTTGAAAATAGAGTTCTAAGCGAACTGGAACTCTGAACTAGAGTCCTGAATTTTTAGGACTCTGAGATTTTGGATTTTAAAAGCTAAATGAAGGGGTTTTTGAAAGATTTTATAAAAAAAAATGGTAAAATAAGACAGAAAATGCAGTCAGGGTTAGAGTCCTAACTCAACCGAAACTCTGAAATAGAGTCCTGAATTAACTAGACTCTGTAAAATGACCTAAATTTTGAAAAACAAATGAAAATGAATAAAAATGAAAGTAAAAACAGACTTCAGAACAAATTAGGACTCTGAGACAGAGTCCTGATCAGACTAAAATTCTAAATTTTTTTAGTATTTTCTGAAAAACAGATAAAAGAACTTGTGAAAACAGTGAAAATAATGTCAAATATTGAAATCAAAACAGAGTCCTGATCCAATTGAGACTCTTGGGACAGAGTCCTAATTGAACTAGGACTCTCAGATTTTTGGATTTTCTGAGAAAACAAATGAGAGAATTTTGAAAAACAATTAAAAACAGGATAAAATTGAAGTTTTGGTTCAGAGTCCTGATCTGATTAGGACTCTGAGAAAGAGTCTTAATTCGATCAGAACTCTAAGAATTTTTGGTTTTCTGATAAGCAAATGATGAAATTTAAACCCAAATTTTGAAAATCAGTGAAAATGGAGTGAGAAAACAAACTTGGGATAGAGTCCTGATTCGATCAGGACTCTAGGGCAGAGACCTGATTCTATCAGGACTCTGGGATAAAACCCCAGAATTTTGAAATTCTTTGATAAAAATATAATAGTTTTGATAGATGAAAAGATTTTTGAAAGATTCTCCCAAAATTAAAATTAGGATCAGAGTCCTAATCCAACTAGGACTCTCTGAACAGAGTCATGTTTTGACTCAAACTCTGAGTTTTTGACTCATTTTGAAAGATTTGGTTGAAAACAGGTAAAAATAGTGACAAAAGATAGAGTCTTAATCCGACTGAAACTCTGAAGAAGAGTCCTAATTCGACTGAGATTCTTGAAGAAGAGTCCTAATCCAACTAGGACTCTGGGATTTTGGCCAAAACGGAAGATTTTGAAAGGTTTTATCAAAAAATAGGTAGTAAAAAGTAGAGTTTTGATCCGGCTGGGACTCTGGAAAAAGAGTCCTGATCCAACTAGGACTCTAAGATTTTGGTCAAAATAGAACAAATGGACAAGAGATATGACCATAACTGGTTTAAAATCAAAATGGAGTTTTGAAAATGTTTTTTTTTTTAAATAAAAAGATAAAAAGATAAAAAGATAGAGTCCTGATCCAACTAGGACTCTGAATTTTTTGAGAAATTTGATAAATGAAGGAATCTAGAAGCTACACCACCTAAATGGGTCTCATCTGAGAATTGTAATCAGTTGAAAATTGAGTTTAAAACGAATACAGATTGTTTTTTGAGAAAAACATTTCAAAATATAAGATCCTAGGGGTTGGAAAATGACAGAATGTTGACTAAAAACCCAGGTTTTAAAATTGATTTTGAAAGAAAAGTTTTAAAACTCGAATCTGGATTAAATATTTTGAAAACAGGAGTGCTGGATCTCAAAAATGAGATGTAATGACATGCAATGCTATGCAATGCAATGAAATGGTATGCCGAATGCATGTAATGATATGCAATGACACATGAAATATATAAACACTAGATGAGGGTGAAAATTGGGGTGTTTATAGATGCCCCTCTTTGCTACTAAGCCAGTATAGAGCCGAGCTTAGTGACGAAGAAAAACACACCAAATTTGGACTATAAAAATGCCCAAGTTAGAAAAATCTGGTTGGGTGTGAAAGAATTAATTTAGATGATGATGGTAGATATGGAATGGAGAATAAAGAGGAAGATTCACCTCATCGAAATAAGGCTCAGGCTTAGCCCTTAACTTGGATGGGACGGGAAATGAAATACCTCATAAGAATGAGGCTTAGGTTTAACCCATTGACCTGATCGGGGATGATACCTCATGGAAAAACGAGGCTCGAGCTTAACCCTTAACTTGAAAGGGGACGATACCTTGTGGAAAAATGAGGTTTAGGCTTAACCATTAACCTGAAAGGGGATGATACCTCGTGGAAAAACGACGCTCAGACTTAACCCTTAACCTGAAAGGGAATGATACCTCGTAGAAAAATGAGGCTCAGGCTTAACCCTTAACCTGAAAGGGGACAATAAACGGAATCCTCAAATGAAGAAACCATGATGGGACCTTCGAATTTTGCACAATAAATCCGAGAGGGTTTTGCAAAAGGAAGAAAGGGTGTTCTCTAAAGCTTGAAAAGGGATTGATCTTGGACGTCTCATTACTAAGACTAGATGTCTTTTAAAATAGATGACCTTTTTGCAGAAAATTCAGGTTTAACCCTTAACCTGAATGGGAACTGTCTATGGTGAGACAGTGGGAAGTATAGAGAAGTGTGCAAATCTGAGAGCCCAGGCACTCAAATCAAAACAAGAAGGGAGGGATCTTGGACAACTCCCGTCATCCGATCCTAAAAGAGATAACAACAATGCCTGGATACATCAAAATAGACATCAAGCTCTCACTTCATGTCAGGATAACTTGAAAAGATTGCCAATAAGATAAAAAAATTGCGACTGATTAAAAAATAATTGAAATGTAAGTATACTTATATGAAAAATATTCCCTCTTTTCTACCTGAAGTATTACCTCCAACTGGACTTAACTTCATAGAATTAAGATTCGAATTTAAATTGCTTGCAATTGACTTTCTTTTAAGGAGGCTAGCAATTTTCTTGATATGAACGGAAAAGAAAGAATTCTCATTGTGAAAGCAATTAGTGAAAGGATATTGATAAAAGAATTTCACAAAATTAAAGAAGATTCTTAGCAGATTCAGCAGTTTGATATCCTGGGATTCTTTTCTCATAATGGTCTTTCTGCCTGTACTCCCTTTTTTTTTCGACAGAATTGGAGCTCTCTTGGGTTTTTGAGGACTTCATTACATCATCCTTTATTTTGGAGATGTCCTAGCTTTTTCTCTCTTTTTAGAAGGGTATGTCACAAACTCCTTCATCTTGGAGATGTTCGGATCCTCCTTTGCCTCAGGGATTATGTCGACGATATTGGCTTATTGGCTGATGGTCTCTTGATGATAGCTGAAATTAAATATCTTTTAGGGTTTGTTGGGAGGCTCATCACAGTCGTCTTCAACTCGGCGGTGATCTGAACTTTCCCTGGAAGGATCCGTCACAAACTACTTCATCTCGAAGATGATCCAAATCTTCTTTGGCCCCAGGGGTCTAACTCGCATAATTCGTCTTCATCTTGACGACAATTGGGCGATCCCTTTTGCAGATATTTAATTGCAGCTTGAGTGATTGGGGAGAGATGGAAATTCAGTGGATTTTTCTGTATCACCCAGAATATTTTGACTGCCTTATCTTTACAAGAATGATCTTTAAAAATGTGCCATTGACTGCAATCAATATCGATCACTTATGGCTTTGCAACAACATTAAATTTTCTTTGTTGGTCATATCGAGGATCTATTCTTCATCCCTTTGGTTGGTCAATAGAAAGAATTTAGATTTTGAATCCTTCTTCGCAAAAGCTTTGCTCTTTTGGAAGTAATACTGAAGGTAATTTGAGGTAATTCTTTTTGTGCAATAAAAGATTTTTGAGATCAACAAATATTTTTCATGACAAATTGGCAAAATATTCTTAGAATCCTTGGTGAAAGAAATCGCTTGAGGTCTAAATGACACATCCGTGACTAGATTCTCCTCTCCTTTCCCCAAAGGAGAGACTCAGGCTTGACCCTTACCTGAACGGGTAACAAAAGATACTCCTCTCTTCCCTGAAGAGGAGGTGTTTGCAAAACGAACTTTCGAAGAGAAATAAAGTTTTTTGTCAAAACTCTCTATTTCTAGGCTTCTCTTATGAAAAGGGTGGCACTAACAAAAGTTGGAAGGATATCATAGAGGAACGAGTCTATCACACTCTCCCTGAAAAAAGGGTCTTCGATGACAGAAGTGGCCTAACAAAAGACATTCAGGATTACAAGGAGGACGAGCTTCCGTCGAAACTCTCCCTGGAAAAAGGGTTCCTTGTACGACAATAAAGATTGTTTTGCAAACTGTTCGTGAAGCATGAGTCTCTTCAAACTCTCCCTAGAAAAAGGGGTTCAACGAACAAACAAAAAAGACATGCAAAAAGAACGGGCTCCCTCGAACTCTCCCTGAAAAAAGGGTCCCTCGCAAGAGAAAAAAATAATAATTGGTTTTGAACTAATTGACAGACGAAGTCGACATAAAGGTCAAATCTTGAAGGATTATGATTGCAGGATACGACTCGAAGGTCAGACAAATATGATCAACATTGATAGAATTTGATAACTATAAAAGTTTGCTTGATAACACGAATGACCAGAGGTCTGACAAGATTGGTGATCTGAAGATCAGATTGACAGAATAGGGTGACTCAAAGGTCTTATAAAGATTGTTTGGTTCGCAGATCTGAAGATTAACATTGAGTCTGAACCCCTGTGTGAGATTTTTGTTGTGACCAGTATGAAGACTAAACTTTGACAAAGTACCAGTACAAGCACTAGATTTTAAAAGATTACCAGTACGAGCACTGGATTCTAAAAGATTACCAGTACGAGCACTGAATTTTTAAAGGATACCAGTACGAGCACTGAATTTTTGAAAGATTATCAGTACGAGCACTGAATTTTAAAAGACTACCAGTACGAGCATTGGATTTTAAAAGATCATCAGTACGAGCACTGGATTTTGAAAGATCTTCAGTACGAGTACTGAGTTTTAAAAGGATACCAGTACAAGCACCAGATTTTAAAAGGGTACCAGTATGAGCACCAGATTTTAAAAGAGTACCAGTACGAGCACCGAATTTTAAAAGATTACCAGTACGAGCACTGAATTTTAAAAGACTACCAGTACAAGCACTGGATTTTAAAAGGTTACCAGTACGAGCACTAGATTTTTGAAAGGTTGCCAGTACGAGCACTGGATTTTTGAAAGGTTGCCAGTACGAGCGCTGGATTTTAAAAGATTACCAGTACGAGCACTGAATTTTGGAGAGATTATCAACACAAATACAAGATTTGGTAAAGCAACCAAGGCAATGTTGGATTTCATAAAAGGACCAATTTGAAAATTGGATTTAACCAGACCGGTGGGAAACTGGGTTCGGTCGGAAGCTTTGAATCAGAATTCAAATCTTCAAGGAAAGACTAGATGAATTGGATTTTGAAAGAGAATTCAGGTCGAAACTCGAATCTTCTAGACCAATTGCTAAATTTGCAGGAAAGTTTGAGTAGAAATTCAAACTTTTAAAGGAAAGCTAAGCGAATTGGATTTGGAAGAAAATTCAAGTTGGAACTCTGATTTTTTCTAGACCAATTCTGAATTGGATTTGGAAGAACATTTGAGTCAGAACTTGGATCTTCTAGACCAATTCAGGACATTTTAAGGAAAGAAAATTAGATGAATTGGATTTGCAAGAAAATTCGAGTCAGAACTCGGATTTTCTAGACCAATTCTGAATTGGATTTGGAAGAAAATTCGAGTCGGAACATGAATCTTCTAGACCACTTCAAGACATTTGAAGGAAAGAAAATTAGATGAATTGGATTTGGAAGAAAATTCAAGTTAAAACTCGGATTTTCTAGATCAATTCTGAATTGGATTTGAAAAAAAATTTAAGTCATAACTCAAATCTTCTAGACCAATTCAAGACATTTGAAGAAAAGAAAATTAGACCAATATAATTTGGGTTTGGAAACATTGACTAGGAAGAAAACAAAATCAGATTTAAGAGTTTCAACCAGTAAAACATGATTTAGAAAAGTACCAGCACGAGCACCAGATTTTGGAAGAGTACCAGTACAAGCACTGGATTTTAAAAAGTACCAGCACGAACACTGGGTTTTGAAAATGTCTGACCAGTGAATACCGAAATGGATTCAGAGAGTTCGACCAGTAAAAATTGGATTTAGGAAGTTCGACCAGTAAAAATCGGATTTAGAAAGTTTGACCAGTGAAAACTGGATTCTGTAAGTTCGACTAGTAAAAATCGGATTTAGGAAGTTCGACCAGCGAAAACTGGATTTAGGAAGTTCGACCAGTGAAAACAGGATTTAGAAAGTTTGACCAGTGAAAACTGGATTTAGGAAGTTCGACCAATGAAAACTGGATTTAGAAAGTTCGACCAGTGAAAACTGGATTTAGGAAGTTCGACCAGTGAAAACTGGATTCAGGAAGTTCGACCAACAAAAATTGGATTTAAAAAGTTCGACCATTAAAAACCGGATTTAGGAAGTTCGACCAGTGAAAACTGGATTTAGAAAGTTCGAACAGTGAAAACTGGATTCTGGAAGTTCGACCGGTGAAAACTGGATTTAGAAAGTTCGACCAGTGAAAACTGGATTCAGGAAGTTCGACCAGTAAAAACCGGGTTTAGAAAGTTCGACCAGTGAAAACTGGATTTAGGAAGTTCGACCAGTAAAAATCGGATTTAGAAAGTTCGACCAGTGAAAACTGGATTCAGGAAGTTCGACCAGTAAAAACCGGATTTAGAAAGTCCGACCAGTGAAAACTGGATTCAGGAGGTTTGACCAGTAAAAACTGGATTTAGGAAGTAGGCTTCACCCGAAGGTTGACCGATAAAACGGTTTTGATAAAAGATTCAACCCGAAGGTCAAATTTGAAAAAGATTGGCGTTTAGAAAACGCTTGATGATTGTGATGTGAGATTTTTAATCTCCACCCTCACGATGACTTAGACAAATGCCACGGGTCTCAGGATTTATCCCTTATCCTGAATGGGTAATAAATTTGATGTAAATTGATGCAAATGAATGCAGATGCATGCAAATGAATACAAAATGATGTAAATGGGTACACATGCGTGCAAAATGAGAGATTTTCTTGATCCTGCCTGCATACATAAAGTTTTGAAGACAGTTTTCAAAGTAATGCCCCAGTGTAATGGGGGAGTAAGATATTAAACGAAAGGATAAATAATTGATATTGAGGAACGTTCTCTGAAGATAACAGTAGAAAGATTGATGATGTGCTTTTTGATGTTTTGGGAGGCACTCTAAAAGATGTTACTCCTTCTAAAAAGATATTTTGTAAAGAAGGAAAAATACAAAAGATGACACCAAGCTATGAGGAAGGTTGATAATTTTATTGATGAAGGAGATGGGACCATGCCATCCATATAAAATGACAAAAGCAAAATGCAAGAATGAAAGAGTGTTGGCTTTGTCGCTCTTAGGGTGCTGATGAGCTGGTTGCTTTATCCTCTTCTTTGCCTTCCACAAGGATATTTTTATTGATATAGTCTTGAATAATATTCTTGAGAACGAAGCAGTACTCGGTATCATGCCCCGTGGCCCGATGAAACTTGCAGAATTGATCTTTAAATCTTCCCCTAATAATAGGAGGATCATCGACTCTTTGGAGCATAATCATCTCCTTGGCCAACATATACTCAAGGATTTCTTCACGCGACTGATCTAGAGGAGTAAAATCAGGTTTAAAACTCCAGTTGTCGTGCTTCGACTTTTCTTGAGGTCTCGACCCTTGCTCAAAAGTTTGCCGAGGTTGCTTATCGTACTGGAGAATCGACTTACCTTTTTGCTCATTTTTGCTGGGTTTTGGTCCCCCTGAACCAGAGCTGTGATTTTTCACATTTTCCTTATGATGGTTCTTGTTGTTGCTGGTAGAGTAGGTAAAATGGGTTTTCTTGTTTGATTCCTGCTGACCGCTGTTCTTGGTAAACATGAAGCCCTCATAAGATCCATTTTCCATACTCAACTCAAGCCATTCAGGTCGTTTTGTCAATTCTATGAAGGTCTTTGATGAAGAGGTGGAAATTAGTCCCCTTAGGAGTTGCGAGAAGTTGCTCAGGATCAAAGATAGTGCATGTCCCTCTGATATCGGGTCATGCATCTTGTTACAAGCGGATCTCCACCTATGAATAAAATCCCTGGCTTTCTCATTTTCTTTCTGCTTTAGACTGCAGAGGTGGCTGAGAGTCGGGAGGGCCTCAGCATTGAATAAAAAGCGCTCAATAAACAAATTGAACACTTTGTCAAACTCTTTCAGCTCAATAGAGTTAATATGTTCTGAATACCATTTTGCTGCAATACCCTCCAGACTGCGAGGGAAACAAAGAAATAAGGCTCAGTTGTTCCTCTTGAACCCGTAACATTCTGCGAAGAATAAGGTGAGGTGTGCCATTGGGTCACCCGAACCATCAAACTTGATAAATTTCTTGGGGAGATTGTCGAGATCATCATCCCCATCCAGTCCATCATAGAAGTCTTCACTTGTGAAGACCCTTTTGCCCTTGTCACGAGCCTGTAGATCCTTGACCATCTTCATCATATCTCGAAGTTGTGACTGAGTAGGGTCATTAACAAACTGATTTCTGGATCTATAAGCCGACCCGTGCCTTTGAGTTGACCTTCTAGATGTCTGCTGAGTTTCATATTCCTTATCAGTATCTCCCGCTGATTCTGCCTCATCGGAGGTTTCTTCATGATGACTCTGCTTTTTAGTGATCTTCACATTCTTTTTCACTGTTCGGCCTTTGACCTTTTTCTTATTGTGGGCCTTTCCTGAGTTGGACCCTGTTTCCTCAGTCAATAACCTACTCAACATTCTCTGGAACAATGAATACATCTGTGGGTCGATGTCATCATTAGCTTGCTGACTTCCGTTTCTGGCGAATTGTGAAGAGGCCATTTCTTGTACTGAAGCTGATGGAGAGCTGATAAGCTGGACTGACGCGGTCTTCTTTCCGGACCTTGTCTGAACCATGTAAGGATGCAGGGTAAAACTGAGGGTTAACTGCTGAAAATGATTTTTGAATAAGAAATGTTTGCTGAATATCTGGTGGACAATTTGAAAGATGTCCCATTACTAGGGACTGAGTCGTCGCTGGAGTTACGACAATTGCGCTGCTATTCTTTGCGAAATAAACAACTGAAAATACGCCTTGTTACCTAGGCAAGGTCGTTAAACCAAGATAGGATGAAAATTAAAGGAATTTTATTGAAGGAAAAACATGATTTTATTAATGATACACTTGATAAAGAGGAGAGGGACAACCAATTTTCCACCACTCCTGATAATTAGAGGACACTCAAGTACTAGGAAAAATAGTGAGAGTAACAAAAGAATCCCAGCCATGTCTAGCATAATGGTATGCTCCAGACCACTGATCTGATGTGAGATCGAACTCTGGCAAAATCCCTGATAGTAGACAAATTTCTATGCGCTTTTATCTCTGAGAGAACTGCCTGACACACCGCTCTGGATGGTAGTATGCGCAGAAGAATGAGCCAAGTAGCTTGAACCGCTTGCCGTATGCATAAGTATATCTGGGAGGTGATTCTTGATGATCAAAGTAGTCCCGCATGACTTCTTCCTCCTGAAGGTTATCGATCAAGAATCAGTATCGCGCAACTGGAAGAAGCTTTTCACCATTGTATCTGAATGAACTGGCTCGGGCTGACACATGCGGGAGGAACCAAGATTGCAATGCATAGGTGCACCCTTCGACTAAAATTGATTCTTCGAGTGTGAAACGGGTCAACCCTCGGTACAAAAAAGCGAGTGCGGCCATAGCTATAGAGAGGCGGTTGGTCTGTCGCCTTCCCCACCTTCGCAGAAGTTGAACTATTCTGATATCCATGTAATTTCGTCCATCCGAAAAGAGAGCCAATCCCACAGTGCATAAGACCATCACATGCTGGATTCTCTCTTGAGCTGTTCGAGATAAGGAGCTGACTTCCACAAATGCCTCATACTGTCTGTAAATTTTGAGCAGATTCACATATTCATTTCCATTCTCCTCAATCAATGGTCAAGACTTGCGTCCTGTCATGCGGGCTAAAGCGTCTCGGGGATCCAAACCCTTAACATTGATTAAGAACTGTTTCTCCAATGGATCTCCTGGATGACCGGATGGCTCGGGCAATCTCATGATTTCCGAAAATTCATCCATCAATAAAGTCATTTCTACCCATGGGAACCAGAAGGTACTAGTACTCGAGTTCCACCGCTCTGCTAGTGCGTGGATCAAATTGCCGTTGACTGTCTGTTTTCCCATTGCAGATGTCAGTTCTAAACCACAATCGCTCAAATGGTCCGGAAACATACGACAAGTTCTTGAGCCATGAATAATACCACCGGGGAATGAAGGATCCAATGCTGAGAGTTCGATGTTCAGGAAGACCTTTTCGCACCTCGTAGGAGATGTGACCCTCAGGGAAGACCGAATCAAGTTGACTGGATGCCATCAGACTGGAAAACATGGAAAATTGGAATAAGACTTAAGGATTTTGAAAAAGATACAGGCAGGATAAAAAATGATGCAGGAAATTCGAGATCCAGAAGAATGAAGGGATGGAAAATCACCTAGAGTTTTGAAGAAAAAATAAAGGAGGATTTGAAAAATCGTTCAGGGTTTGAATAAAACAGGAGTTTTAGACAGTATATGGAAACAAATGAAAAAATTGGAGATTTTTTAAAATCGTCCAGTATTTTAGAAAACTTGTAGAAAAATGTAATAAACAAAACTAATATTCAATCACATCCTGTACAAACAAGTATGCATATACAACATTCTCTAAAAGCTGACTCTAGATGCACAAGTTTTGAAATAGCTTTAGGACCTTAATCCTAACTCTAAGGCTCAGATCATCTGTGTCCAATCATGTTATGCCTATATACTCGAGCCAAGGCCCGATGTACGTGGCATAAAATCAATTTCTCCGGTTCTAGGTTCAAGTTTTCCAACATCCTTGAGCACCTGCCGATATACGTTGGACTATGGCCCTTGGTACGTGGCAGGGGGTGTTAACCCAAATAGGTAGCCCAGTTGTGAGGCTTTGTCCCGAACTATGGTTTTGGAAGAAAGCCCAACAACATGAAGACCGAGTAAAGATAGGTGGGGTGGTTTTTGAAAACATGATCACATGCAAGCAAACAAATGACTCTAAGTCCTGAAGAGATAAAATTTTGAAATATTTGAACAAGCAAACATTGTTTTCATATAATTCCTAGATTGAGGAGTGTTGTATTAGACCTAAGTCTATGTGAGCATGAATAATTCTCCTTAATATAGTCCTACCATGCCATGCCTAGTCTACATACAATCCATGTCAGCTGGGTTCAAGTCTAGGCTCTTAGGTTCACATGATATCATGAAATAAAAGCTAACATTCCATGGAACACGATTTTGACAATTTGAATTAAGTTAAGCACACAATTGATCAGGCGAAGACAGGTCCCATCACGGTTGCCAAACCTGTTATCATCGCAAAATTTTACTTTTGCAAGTTAAACTGACATTTAAAAAAATAACTCACCTCCGTTTTTAAAATGCAGGATAATTCCGAAGAATGGGGCTCGCGTGTCGGTACGAGGTTCAACCGTTCCTGGCGCCTTTACCAGGGGTAATTGAACCAAGGATCAAAAGTGTGCTTAGCTTTGCTCAACTTGTCTAAATCGTATTCTATTTCCTAAATGCACAAAGAATCAGGCATGTGCTATGAATTTTTAGAAAATGCAGATTTGAAAACATGATGTTTGCTTCTGAGATTTGAAATAATTGGAAAATTCTTGGAAAAATTATCATTTGGAAAATCGTGAGCCTTGTTGAGAGAATATTTCTAAGGAGAATGAAAATCGATTTATGAAGAATTCAAGTGTTTTAGGAAAATCAATTTCTGAGGAATTTCAAGTAACTTTGGAAAATTGGTTTTTTTTCTGAATTCAAACTTTGAAATTGAATATATAACTTGAATTTTGAACTTTGAAAAATACTAGAAATACCATTTGAAAGCTCAGAGTTTTGAGAAAAGCAATTTCTGAGTAAGACTTGAGAAATTTTGAGAAAATTGATTTCTCTGAATTGGAATTGGAATTTGCAAATGAATGAAATGAATGAATATGGATTTGAAAGACTTGATTTTGAGGAATTGAGAAAATCCTTTTGAGTTTTGAAAAATGCAGTGCATTTTGAAGTTAGCCTAAGAGTGTAGGCTGAATGTAGCTAATACGAAGATAACAAATTTGGGTTTCATTCGTATTCTGACTATGGCCATAAATACAAATTCCACCGAGTTTGTCAACTCCATAAGAGCTTGTGCACATGCCATTCGTGTAGACCATGGTGAATTTGTAATATGTGCATGAATAATGCATTCATCAGATATTAAAATTTCCAGAATCAAACTATATGCAATGCATCCTATTCTATGCAAGAATTGAAATTCTTATTCCAAATTTAACCATAATTTACATCACTAATTGAATTTAAATAACTGAAAATAAAGTCTTCAATATCCCTGCAAAACTAGCAAACTTGTTAGTGAAGAAATGTCGGCTTTTCTAGATTTATCCAGTAATATCTGGAAATTACTGGATTTTGCTAGATATAAGCCTTTTTTAATGATTCCCTGAGATAAACATAATAAAATATGAAATAAAATAGAAGAAATAATGAACATGAGATTTGAAAATTCAAAATTGGGGTCAAAATGACATACATACCCCCGATAGCAAGACTATGGCCTTGAAATCAGGGTTTTCAAAAAGATATTTTGTAAAATACAACATTTGAAATTCAAATGAGGATAAATTAAACCAAATATGATATGACATGATTAAAAATGAAAAAATATAAGTTAGGGATTTCGAAATTGAGGTTAAATGACCAAAATGCCCCTGAAAACAAGACTATGGCCTTGAAATCAGGGTTTTTCAGAAAATATTTTGGTAAAAACATTGGGTTTAGGGTTTAAATAATATAAAATGAACACAAAATTGATCATGAAGCATCCTATTATGATTCTAAACATGATCAAACCCTAAAAACATGAACTTATACACGAAAATCAATAAATATCATGAAAATCATGATTTTACTAGTGTTTCGGGATCCTGCAGGCACCCTGTTTTGCAATTTAATCCATTCAAGCATCAAATGGATTCCAAAATTCATAAAAATTGGCACTTGCACTTGTTATTACCCTAAAATCAGATTGGAACCATAAAAATATATTTTTGACCTTATTCCAATTCGAAAATTGCATTAAAACCCTAAAATATGCTATTTTTACCCATGGTCACGTACTAGTTTCAGTGTTAGACCCGAATCAGGGATCAATCCACCATGAAAATTTCTAAAATTTTACAGAGGTAAGCTAGACAGAAAAATAAAGAATCTTATATTTACAAGTCAGAAAAATCATCTTCGATGAGGGAGATACCTTTCCGGCAATCTGTACTTAAATATAACGAATCTAAAATTGATTAAAATAGGTACTTTCGGTTATAAATATATAAATAAATAGAATACCTTATCAAAAATTTCAAAAATTTCAGTAGTGAATATTAGACATAAAAATAATGAACTTCCCTTTTTACAGATCATGAATCAGATCTACGGTTTGAGATCTATGATCAATACAAGTCAGATTAGGGTTTTTATAAATCATAACAAGTTTTAAAATATGGATCCGACTTTATGACAGAATAAAAATACCAAACAGAAGCAAAAAATTATGAAAATTTTGCAGTAAATATCCTACATCAACACGAAGCCACTGCATTTTACGGATCTCAAATCAAATATCGGATGAAAGAAATAACGCATCTGCAAGTTGTACTTGAAATTAAACAATGATTTTAATCAACAGAAATCTCGATTTGACTTTGTATTTTATTAACAAAGTTCCCGAATTCCAAAACATTTGATTTTTTTACAGTAGTTCACTGATATATTTATGAATAACATATAAAAAAATTAGTAATTTCTAATAAATATTTCAATATGAAGTAACATGCTTTCTACTGATCTGAAATTTAAATATGCAGAAATCTAAGAAACACCAATAAAACATGATTTATTTAATGAAAAAAAAAAATCTAAATAGTAAAACAAATCCTATTTTGATGCTGTAATAGATGAAATATACAGTAATGTGCTAAAAAATAAAAATAAATTAGGGAATCCATAGCTGGAATTGCTTTTACCCTTGAAATCATGGATTTAATCCATTTAATCGGATAAATCTCATGTTTTCTTTGTTAAGAATATAAAAAAACAATGCAATAAATGATTCTAATGGATTAGAATCATGGAAAACAACATGAAATAGGGTTAAATCATCTTCTTGAATTGAACTTGAGGTTCTTGAGGTTGAATCCATGGTTTAATCCATGAAAGGGGAGGTGCCAATGGTGAAATCTAATATAAAATCATAAAAACTAATAAAAAATAATAAAATAATGTTAAAAAAAACTCACCGTGGGGTTGCAGCTTCACTGAAGGAATAATAGGTGCTGGAGAGAAGAGGGAAACCACAAAAATTTGAGAGAAAAACAACCTCTCTAACCCTTCTAAAGAGCCCTTATTTATAGTTTTTCAAAACCTCTTTAATTAGGGTTAATTAAGGAGTTTTATTTTTTTAGAACTCTTTCCAATTAATCTAATAAATGGGCAAACAATTTTTTGGAGAATTGTTGCCTTGGAGGGACTCTATCTAACCTAATTGACTTAATTAACTTAATTAATAAAAAGAAATTCTAAATGTGGCGCCACATAGGCAGGCCCACATTTGTTTTTTTTTTTTTAAAACTTGAATTTAAAAGCTTTAAAAATTGTTGAAAAACAAAGATGAAGTTTTAAAATCACTTTTGACTCTTCTAACCTAGCTAGGACACTAATTAACCTTAGTCTAACCCTGAATTTTGCAAATGTGGCGCCACCTCGAGTGGGCCCCACTTGAATTTTCAAAAATGATTTTAAAACTTGAAAATGAGAGGTTTTTCAAAAGATATTCAAAAGTAGACTTTGAGATTGAAAGTTTTGAAATGGTACAGAGACTTGACTGAGTCAGAACTCCTCCGGATATGGCTACAACTGAGTGGGCTCCCCATCGAAGTTTTGAAAATTTTGAAATAAATGCTAAAAATGGCTTTAAAAAAATGGTTAAAATCAACAGTTGAAATTCAAAGTTTTGAAAATAGAGTTCTAAGCGAACTGGAACTCTGGGCTCTGTACCAACCGAAACTCTGAAATAGAGTCCTGAATTAACTGGACTCTGTAAAATGACCTAAATTTTGAAAAACAAATGAAAATGAATAAAAATGGATGTAAAAACAGACTTCAGAACAAACTCCTAACTGGATTAAGACTCTGAGACAGAGTCCTGATCGGACTAAAACTCTAGATTTTTTTTGTATTTTCTGAAAAACAGATGAAAGAACTTGTGAAAACAGTGAAAATAATGACAAATATTGAAATCAAAACAGAGTCCTGATCCAACTGAGACTCTTGGGACAGAGTCCTAATTGAACTAGGACTCTCAGATTTTTGGATTTTCTGAGAAAAAAAATGAGAGAATTTTGAAAAACAGTTAAAAACAGGATAAAATTGAAGTTTTGGTTCAGAGTCCTGATCTGATTAGGACTCTGAGAAAGAGTCCTGATTCGATCAGAACTCTAAAATTTTTTGGTTTTCTGATAAGCAAATGATGAAATTTAAACAAAAATTTTGAAAATCAGTGAAAATGAAGTGAGAAAACAAACTTTGGATAGAGTCCTGATTCGATCAGGACTCTAGGGCATAGTGCTTATTCTATCAGGACTCTGGGATAAAACCCCAGAATTTTGAAATTCTTTGATAAAAATATAATAGTTTTGATAGATGGAAAGATTTTTGAAAGATTCTCCCAAAATTGAAATCAGGATCAGAGTCCTGATCCAACTAGGACTCTCTGAACAAAGTCCTGTTTTGACTCATTTTGAAAGATTTGGTTGAAAATAGGTAAAAATAGTGACAAAAGACAAAGTCCTAATCCGACTGAAACTCTAAAGAAGAGTCCTAATCCGACTGAGATTCTTGAAGAAGAGTCCTAATCCAACTAAGACTCTAGTATTTTGGCCAAAACAGAAGATTTTGAAAGGTTTTATCCAAAAATAGGTAGAAAAAATAGTAAAAAAATAGAGTTCTGATCCGACTGGGACTCTGGAAAAAGAGTCCTGATCCAACTAGAACTCTAAGATTTTGGCAAAAATGGAGCAAATGGACAAGGGATATGACCATAACTGGTTTAAAATCAAAATGAAGTTTTGAAAATGTTTTTTTTAAAAAAATAAAAAGATAAAAAGATAGAGTCCTGATCCAACTAGGACTCTTGTTATCATCGCAAACTTTTTTACTTTTGCGAGTCAAATTGACCTTTGAAAAAGATTTTGAAAATAACTCGCCTCTGTTTTAAGATGCGGGACAATTCCGAAGAATGAGATTCGCCTGTCGGTACAAGGTTCAACCGTTCCTGGCGCCTTTACCAGGGGTAATCAAACCAAGGATCAAAAGTGTGCTTAGCTTTGCTCAACTTATCTAAATCATGTTCTATTTCCTAAATGCACAAAGAATCAAGCATGTGCTATGAATTTTCTGAAAATGCAGGTTTGAAAACATGATGTTTGCTTCTGAGATTTAAAATACTTGGAAAATTCATGGAAAAGATGTCACTTGGAAAATCGTGAATCATGGTGAAACAATATTTTTGAGTAAAATGAAAATCGATTTCTGAAGAATCCAAGTGTTTTGTGAAAATGGATTTCTAAGGAATTTCAAGTAACTTTGGAAAACTTGATTTTTCTAAATTTAAACTTTGAAATTGAAAATATAACTTGGAAAATCTGGATTTTGAACTTTGGAAATGCGTGAAATATCATTGAAACTCAATGTTTTTGAGAAAATCATTTTTTTTTAATAAAACTTAGGAAATTTTGAGAAAATCAATTTCTCTGAATTAGAATTGGAATTTGTAAATGAATGAAGTGAATGGATATGGATTTAAAAGTCTTGATTTTGAGGAATTGAGAAAATCCTTTTTGTATTTTTGAGAAAAGCAGTGCATTTTGAAGTTAGCCTAAGAGTGTAGGCTGAATGTGGCTAATACGAAGATCACAAATCTGGGTCTCATTCGTATTCTGACTATGGCCAGAAATACAAATTCCACCGAGTTTGTCAACTTCATAAGAGCTAGTGCACGTGCCATTCATGTAGACCATGGTGAATTTGTAAAGAATGTGCATGAATTGGCATACATAGCAGTTATATATCAAAGTTTAAAACTATATGCAATGCAAATCCTAATCTAAGCAGAAATTAAAATTCTTATTCCAAAATTAATTTAATTTACATCACTAATTGAATTTAAATACATAAAAATAAAGTCTTCAATGTCCCTTCAAAATTAGAAAACTTGTTAGTGAAGATATGATGGCTTTTCTAGATTTATTCAGTAATATCTGGAAATTACTGGATTTTGCTAGATATAAGCCTTTTTCCATGATTCCCTGATATAAACTTAATGAAATATGAAATAAAATTGAATAAATAATGGAAAAAAGATTTGAAAATTCGAAATTGGGGTCAAAATAACCAAAATACCCCTGATAGCAAGACTATGGCCTTGAAATCAGGGTTTTTAGAAAGATATTTTGTAAAATATAACTTTTAAAATCCAAATAAGGATAAATCAAAACTAAGTATATATAAAATGATTAAAAATATGAAATTTAGGGTTTAGGATTTCGAAATTTAGGTTAAATGACCAAATTACCCCTGATAGCAAGACTATGGCCTTGAAATCAGGGTTTTCTGAAATAGATTTTGGTAAAAACTTGGGATTTATGATGAAAATAAACATAAATCAAACATGAAACATCCTAATATTATTCTAAACATGAACAAACCCTAAAAACATGAACTTATACAAAAAAATCAAGAAATATCATAAATATCATAAATATCATGATTTTGGTAGTGTTTCGGGATCCTGTGGGTACCCTGTTTTGCAATTCGATCCATTCAAGCATCAAATGGATTACAAAATTCATAAAAATCGACACATGCACTTGTTATAACCCTAAAATCAGATTGAAATCATAAAAATATATTTTTGACATTATTCAAATTCGAAAATTGCATGAAAACCCTAAAATAAGCTATTTTCACCCATATTCACAGACTAGTTCCAATGTTAGACCAGAATCAGGGGTCAATTCACCATGAAAATTTCTAAAATTTTACAGAGGTAAACTAAATAAAAAAAAGAAATTTACCTATTTACATATTGGAAAAATCATCTCCGGTTAGGGAGAAACCCTTTCGATAATCTGAACTAAAATATAACGAATCTAACATGGGTTAAAACATATACTTCGGGTTGAAAATACAGAAATAAATAACAAACTTAATTAAAAATTTCTAAAATTTCAGAAGTGAATAGTAGATAAAAAAATAATGAACCTCCTTTTTTACATATCATGAATCAAATCTATGGTTTGAGATCTATGAGCAGTACAAGTCAAATTAGAGTTTTGGTAAACCCTAACGAGTTTTAAATTTTAAATCTGATTCTTTGTCAGAGAAAAAATATCAAACAGAAGCAAAAAATTATTAAAATTTTACAATAAATAGTTCACATCAATAGAAATCCACTGCATTTTACGGATCTTGAATCGGATATCAGATGACAGAAATAACACAACTGCAAGTTACCTATGAATTTCAACAACGATTCTAAACGATTGAAAATCACGGTTTAATCTTTTATTTTTTTGACAGGGTTCCCAAATCCCAAAACATTCGAAAATTTTTGCAGTAGTTCACTGACATATCCATGTATCACATATTAAAAAATCAGAAATTTACAGTGAGTACTTCAATACAAAATAACATGTTCTTTGCTGATTCAAGCTTAAAACACACAGAAATTTGATAAAACCTAATAAAGCATGCATTAATAGATGAAAACAATAAAGAAAATACCAAAACAGTAAAATAAAATTAATTTCTATGCTGGAAAACATATAATAAACATAAATAAGCAAAGAAATAAATAAAATACAGGGAATCCATGGCTGGAATTGCTTTTACCCTTGAAACCATGGATTTAATCCATTTAATCGGATAAATCTCATGTTTTCTTGGTTAAGAATATAAAAAATAATATAATAATCAATTCTAATGAATTAGAATCATGAAAAACAGCATGAAACAGGGTTAGATCATCTTTTTGAATTGAACTTGAGGTTCTTGAGGTTGAATCCATGAAAGGGGAGTTTCCATGGTGAAATCTATTGAAAAATCATAAAAAACTAATAAAAAAATAAACAAATAATATTAAATAACTCACCTTGGGGCTGCAGCTGCAATGGAGGAAGGTGGAGGGGATGGAGAGGAGAGAGAAGCCACGAAAATTTGAGAGAGAAAAGAGCTCCCTTTGACCCCCTTTATGTCTCCTATTTATAGAATATTTTTTTTTGGATTTGTTTATGAAGAGTTTTGATTTTTTGGACTCTTTTTAATTGTTTTTGATAAACCACATGGGGAGGATGATTTTTTTGGAGAAATCTAACCTAAATGGACTCTAATTAATCCCTAATTAACACCTAATTAAACCCTAGAAAGTCCAAATGCGACACCACCTAGTATGTACCCACATTTGGTTTTTAAAACTTGAATTTAAAACCTTTAAAAACCAATGGTTTGAAGCTTAAATAAAATGGATTTTTAAAATTGATTTTGACTCTTCTAAACTTTTGAAACTAACCAAGGCACTAACTAACCCTAGTCTAACCCTGACTTCTTCAAATGTGGCTCCACCCCGAGTGGGCCTCACTTGAATTTTCAAAAACGATTTTAAAACTTGAAATTGAGAGGTTTTTCAAAAGAGATTCAAAAGTAGACTTTGAGATTAAAAGTTTTGAAATGGTACAGTGTCTTGACTGAGTCAGAACTCTTCTGGATATGGCACCAACTGGGTGGGCTCTACATCGAAGTTTTGGAAATTTGAAATAAAGACTGAAAATGGTTTTGAAAAGGGGTTAAAATCAATAAATAAAATTTAAAGGCTTGAAAATAGAGTCCTAAGCGAACTAGGACTCTGGGCTAGAGTCCTGAAACTTTAAGACTCTGAGATTTTGGGATTTTAAAATCCAAATAAAGAAGTTTTTGAAAGATTTTATCAAAACTGGTAAAAACAAGTTAAAAAATGCACTCAGGGTTAGAGTCCTAACTCAACTGAAACTCTGAAATAGAGTCCTGAAATAACTGGACTCTGCAAAATGACCTAATTTTTGAAAACAAATAAAAATAAATGAAAATGAAAATAAAAACGAACTTTAAAACAAACTTCTGACTGAATTAGGACTCTGGGACAGAGTCCTGCTCAGACTAAAACTCTAGTTTTTTTTGGTATTTTTCTGAAAAACAGATGAAAGAACTTGTGAAAGCAACAAAAATAATAACAAATATTGAAATAAACCAGAGTTCTGATTCAACTGAGACTCTGGAAATTTTTGACAAGTAAAGGAACCCAGAAGCGACACCACCTAAATGGGTCTCATCTGAGAAATGAAATTTGTTGAAAATTGAGTTTAAAACAAATCCAGATTGTTTTCTGAGAAAACATTTCAAAATATAAGGTCCTGGGGGTTGGCAAATGACAGAATGCTGATTAAAAACCCAGGTTTTAAAAATTAATTTTGAAAGAAAAGTTTTAAAACCCGAATCTGGATTAAATATTTTGAAAACATGAGTGTTGAATCTCGAAAATGAGATGTAATGACATGCAATGCCATGAAATGCAATGAAATGGTATGGCGAATGCATGCAATGATATGCAATGACACATGAAATATATAAACACTGGATGAGGGTGAAAATTTGGGGTGTTTACAGATGCCCCTTTTTGCTACTAAGCCGGTTGTAAGCCGAGCTTAGTGGCAAAGAAAACACACCAAATTTGGACTATATATATAAAAAAATGCCCCAGTTATGAGAATCTAACTGGGTGTGAAGGAATTAATTCAGATGATGATGGTAGATACGGAATGGAGAACAAAGAAGAAGATTCACCTCATCGAAATGAGGCTCAGGCTTAGCCCTTAACCTGAATGGGGCAGGAAATGAAATACCTCATCAGAATGAGGCTTAGGTTTAACCCCTTGACCTGATCGGGAAATGAAATACCTCATCAAACGAGTCTCAAGTTTATACCCTTAACCTGATTGGGCAGAAAATGGAATACCTCATCAAATGAGGCCCAGGTTTATACCCTTAACCTGATTCGGCGGAAAATGGAATACCTCATCAAATGAGGCCCAGGTTTATACCCTTAACCTGATCGAGAATAGAAATGGTAAGTTGGATGACAAATAAGACGACTTTCTTGAAGAGGAATAAGGCAACTCTTTCGACAACGTGAAAGATGAATAAGGCGATCCAAAAGAGCAGGGCGATTCTTTCGACAACACGAAAGATGAATAAGGCGATGGAAGGCAATTCTTTTGACAATGCGAAAGATAAATAAGGCTATCCTTTCAGAGAAAAGGCTAATCTTTTAACAACGCGGAAAATGAATAAGGCGATCCAAAGGAATAAGGCGATTCTTTCGATAATGCGAAAGATGAATAAGGCGATCCAAAGGAACAGGGTGATTCTTTCGACAACACGAAAGATGAATAAGGTGATCCAAAGGAACAAGGCGATTCTTTCGACAACACGAAAGATGAATAAGGTGATCCATAGGAACAAGGTGATTCTTTCGACAACGCGAAATATGAATAAGGTGATTCATAGGAACAAGGTGATTCTTTCGACAACACGAAAGATGAATAAGGTGATCCATAGGAACAAGGGATTCTTTTGACAACGCAAAAGATGAATAAGGTGATCCAAAGGAACAAGGCGATTCTTTCGACAACGCGAAAGATGAATAAGGTTATCCTTTTGGAGAGAAGGCTAATCTTTCAACAACGCGAAAGATGACAAAGGCTATCCTTTTGAAGAGAAGGCTAATCTTTCAACAACACGAAAGATGATAAAGGTTACTCTCTCAAGGAGGCAAAAGGTGATGCGAGAATGTGTCAAGATGGGCATTGAGCTCTTCACTTCATGTCAAGCTAGTAAGAAAATATTGCCAAAATGTTAAAAATTGTTTGTTGATTCAAAATACTAAACAATGATGTATATCGATACAAAAATATTTTCTCTTTTCTATCCAAAGTATTACCTCCAATTGGGCTAACTCCGTATAATCAAGATTCAAATTCAAATTGCTTACAATTGGCTTTCTTTCAAGGAAGCTATCAATTTCCTTGATAGGGACGAAAAAGAAAGTATTTTTGATATTGCGAGAGCTATTGGTGAAAGAATATTGATAAAAGAATTTCACAAAATTAAAGAAGATTCTTGATAGATTCGGCAGTCTGATATCCTGGGATTCTTTTCTCATGATGATCTTTCTGCACTCTCTTTTTTGACAGAATTGAAGCTTTCTTGGGTATTCAAGGATTACATCATCCTTCATTCTGGAGATGTCCTGACTTTTCTCTCTTTCTCTTTTTATTTTTTTGGAAGGGTACGTCACAAACTCCTTCATCTCAGTCTGATCCTTCTTTTCTCTCAGAGATTATATTGACGATTATTGGCTCTTTGGTTGGAAATCTCTTAATGATAGCAGAAATTAAATATCTTTTAGGGTTTGTCGGGAGGCTCATCGCATCTGCCTTCATCTCGACAGTGCTTTGGACTTTCTCTGGAAGGATCCGTCATAAACTCCGTCATCTTAGAGATGATTCAAATCTTCTTTGGCCCCGGGGGTCGACTCGCCTAATTCGCCTTCATCTTGACGACAATTGAGAGATCCCTTTTGCAGATATTTAATTGCAGCTTAGGTGATTGAGGAGATATGGAGATTGAGTGGATTTTTTTGTATCACCCAGGATATTTCGACTGCTTTATTTTCCAAGAATGATCTTTAAAAGTGTACCATTGACTGTGATCAATATCAATCACTTATGACTTTGCAACAACATTGAATTTTCTTTGTTGTCCATATCGCAGATTTATTCTTCATCCTTTTGGTTGGCCAATAGAAAGATTTTGAATTTTGAATCCTTCTTCACAAAAGCTTTGTCCTTTTAGAAGTAATACTGAAGGTAATTCTTTTATGCAATAAAGGTTTTGAAATCAACAAATATGTAATGACAAATTGACAAAATATTCTTGGAATCTTTGGTGAAAGAAATTGCTTGATATCCGAGTTGACATATCAGTGGGATTCTGGATGAAGGTCCAACACGAACCTAAACTCTAAAGGTAAATCCAATACGAAATTGGAATTCTAAAAGTAAGTCTTAGCACAATGCTGGATTTTGAAGGTAAGTCCGACTTAGAAGTTGGTTTTGAAAGAACGACCGAGTCAAAACTCAGATCCTGTAAGGAAAACTGGAAAATTCGAGTCGTAACTTTAGTCTTCAAAGGAGAACTAGAAAGTTTGGTTTTGAAGGAAAGAAAATTTGAGTCGAAACTCAAATCTTCGAAGGAAAAACTAGACCCATTTGGATTTAAAGGAAAGGAAATTTGAGTCGAAACTCGAACCCTAAAGGAAAACTTTATCCAATTTGGATTTAAAGAAAAGAAATTCGAGTCGGAACCTGAATCCTAAAGAAAAAACTTGGAAAGTTCAGAAGGAAAGGAAATTCGAGTCGGAACTCGAATCCTAAAGGAAAAACTTAGACAAATTTGGTTTTAAGAAGAAGAAATTTGAGTCGGAACTCGAATCCTAATGGAAAACTAGATCAATTTGGAAGGAAAAGAAATTTGAGTCGGAACTCGAATCCTAAAGGAAAACTAGATCAATTAGAAGGAAAAGAAATTTGAGTCGGAACTCGGATTTTCTAGACCAATTTGCAGGATAGTTTGAGTAGAAGTTCAAACTTTTAAACTAAGTAAATTGGATTTGGAAGAAGATTCAAGTCGGAAATCGGATCTTCTAGACCAATTCTAGAATCTGGAGGAAAGAAAATTGAACGAATTGGATTTGAAAGAAAATTTGAGTCGGGACTCAGATTTTCTAGTCCAAATCTGAATTGGATTTGGAAGAAGATTCGAATCGGAACTCGAATCTTCTAGACCAATTCAAGAAATTTGAGAGAAAGAAAACTAGGTGAATTGGATTTGAAAGAAAATTCGAGTCGGAACTCAGATTTTCTAGACCAATTCTGAATTGGATTTGGAAGAAGATTCAAATCAGAACTCGAATCTTCTAGACCGATTCAGAAGGAAAAGAAATTCGAGTTGGGACTCGAATCCAGGAGGAAAGAAAATTCTAGTCGGAACTCGAATCCCGCGAGAAGACTAGACCAGCATGGATTAGGTTTGAAAACATTAAACAGTAAAACCAGATTTAGAAAGTTTGACCAATAAAAATTGGAATTTAAAAGTCCGACCAATAACAATTGGATTTTGAAAGATGTACCAGTGTGAATACCGGATTTTGGAAATGAACCAGTACAAGTACTAGATTTTGAAAATGGATCAGTACGAATACTGTTTTTGGAAGAATTACCAGCACGAACACTGGATTTTGAAGAATTACCAGCACAAACACTGGATTTCAAAATTTTACCAGCACGGACACTGATTTTTGAAAATTTACCAGCATGAACACTGGATTTTGAAAATCTTACCCAACTGATCCTGATGAGAGATTTTCAGTCTTCATTCTCACTATGACTTGGACAACTGTTGGGGTCTCAGGATTTATCCTTTATCTTGAATGGGTAGTTAGATTGATGTAAACTGAATGCAAATGAATGCAGATACATGCAAATGAATGCAAATGGATGCATATGCATGAAAAATGAGAGATTTGTTTGATCCTGCCTGCATACAGGATGTTTTAAAGACAATTTTCAAAGTAATGCCTCAGTGTAACAGAGGAAGCAAGTTTTGGATAGAAGAAAGATAATTGTCGTTCAAAGAACGCGCCCTGAAGGTAATAAAGCAATCGACTTTTGATCGATTCACGAGGGACTCTGAAAAGGGTCATTCCACATGAAAGAATATTTTGTGGAGAAGGAGAACAAGAGATGGCATCAAGCTTATGAGGAAAATTGATAATTTTATTGATGTAGTAAAGGAAAAATGACAAATCAGGAAAAGGTAAATGGGATTTCATCATCCCTTCAAAGTAATGAAAGCAAAATGCAAAATGAGAAATGCTAGCATTGTCAGCTTCTTGAGTGATTGAGGAAAAAGCTTAATCAGGATGGTTGGTCCTTCTTTTCATCTTCAACAAGGAGATTCTTGTCAATGCAGTCTTGAACGATGTTCTTGAAGATGAAGCAATGGTCAGTATCATGCCCTACTGCCCGATGGAATTTGCAAAACTGGTCCATGAATCTTCCCATGATTGTGGGAGGATCTGTAGCTCTTGGAAGCTTTACCAATTCCTTGGTCAACATATATTCAAGGATTTCATCGAGAGGTTGCTCAAGAGGAGTAAACTGGCGATCGCTACCCCAACCATCTCGCTTTATCTTTTCTTTTTGTTGATCCGACTTTTTATTTTGCCTTGAAGACTTTTTTTTTTGGCCTATATGGTTGCTCTTGCTATTTTTGCAGTCACTGTGGCCGGCGTTGGAAAAGAAGGTGAAATTGATTTTCTTTTTCGATTCTTGTTGATTGCTATTCTTGGTGAAGATGAAACCCTCGTAAGATCCATTTTTCATACTCAACTCGAGCCATTTAGCTCGTTCTGTCAATTCTATAAAAGTCGTGGATGGAGAGGTGAAAATCAGTCCCCTTAGGGGTTGCGAGAAGTTACTCAAGATCAAAGATAGTGCATGTCCCTCTGATATCGGATCATGCATCTTGTTACAAGCAGATCTCCACCTATGAATAAAATCCCTGGCTTTCTTGTTTTCCTTCTGCTTTAGACTACAGAGATGACTGAGAGTCGGGAGGGCCTCAACATTGAATAAAAAGCGTTCAATAAACAAATTGACCACTTTGTCAAACTCTTTCAGCTCTATAGGATTAATATGTTTTGAATACCATTTTGCAGCAATACCCTCCAGGCTGCGAGGGAAACAAAGAGATAAGGCTCGGTTATTCCTCCTGAACTTGGAACATTCTGCAAAGAAAAGGGCGATGTGTGCCTTTGGGTCACCCGAACCATCGAATTTGATAAATTTCTTGGGGAGATTGTCAAGATCATCATCCCATCCAGTCCGTCATAAAAATCTTCACTTGTGAAGACCCTTTTGCCCTTGTCACGGGCCCGCAGATCCTTGACCATCTTCATCACATCTCAGAGTTGTGGCTGAGTAGGGTCATTGACAGACTGATTCCCAGATTTATAAGCTGACCCCTGCCTTTGAGTAGACTTTCTAACTGCTTGGTGAGCTTCATATTCCTCATCAATATCTTCTGCTGATTCTGCCTCATAAGATATTTCTTTGTGACGATTCTGCTTCCTAGTGATCTTCACATTCTTTTTCACTGTTCGGCCTTTGACCTTTTTCTTATTGTGGGCTCTTTCTGAGCTAGCTCATGTTTCTTCAGTCATTAACTGTAAACACACCAAATTTTTACCTTCATCCAGTGTTTGTCCATTTCATAAGTCATTACAGATCATTGCATGTCATTGCATGTATTCTGCATAGCATTGCATGTCATTGCATAGCATTGCATCTCATTTTTGAGATCCAGCACTCCTATTTTAAAACAATCAATCCAAATTTGAATTTTAAAGCTTTATTTCAAAATCAATTTCAAAACCTGGGTTTTTATTCAATACTCTGTCATTTTCCAACCCCAGGACTTTATATTTCGAAATATTTTCTCAAGGAAACAATCTGGATTCATTTCAAATTCAAATTTTAATCGATTTCAAGTCACAGATGAGACCCATTGAGGTGGTGTCGCTTCTGAATTCCTCTATTCATCAAATTTCTCAAAATTTTGAAAGTTTCAGTCCGATCAGGACTCTGTCTTAGAGTCCTGATCCGGTCAGGAGTCTGTTTTGAGGTCAGTTTTACTTCCATTTTCAATCTTTTCCGTTTGCTTTCGAAATCTAGGTCATTTCACAGAGTCCAGTTAGTTCAGGACTCTATTTTAGAGTTCGGTCGAGTTAGGAGTCTAACCCTGACTGTGTTTTCTGACTTATTTCATCATTTCTTGATAAAATCTTTTGAAAATTCTTTCATTTGGCTTTTAAAATCTAAAATCTCAGAGTCCTAAGAGTTCAGGACTCTAACCCGGAGTTCCAGTTCGCTTGAGACCCTATTTTCAAAGATCTTGAATTTCAAATACTGATTTTAACCCCTTTTCAAAGCCATTTTCAGTGTTTATTTCAAAAATGTTCAAAATTCGATGTGGGCCCACTCAGTTGGCACCATATCCAGAGGAATTCTAACTCAGTTAGGACCTTATGCCATTTCAAAAATCCTAATTTTAAGTTTACTTTTGAAAATCTTTTGAAAACTCCTTCAATTTCAAGTTTTAAAATCGCTTTTTGAAAAACTCAAGTAGGGCCCACTCGGGGTGGCGCCATATTCGAGTAAGTCAGGGCTAGACTAGGGTTAGTTGATGTCTTGGTTAGTGTTAGAGGTTTAGAAGAGTCAAAACCATTTTGAAAAACTCATTTTTGAAAGTTAGTTTTTAAAACTAGTGTTTTTAAAGGTTTTTAAAAGTGTTTTAAAAACCCAATGTGAGAGAATGCCAAGTGGCACCACATTTGGGGGATTTTTAGGATTAGCTAGGGGTTAATTAGGCATTAGTTTAGATAATTTAGGCTAGGGGTAGTTAGGTCTTTCCACCAAAAAATCGCCCCCCCTTAGAAGAGTCCAATTTTTTTTAAAACATTTGATTTTTAACCTAAAATTTTTTTATAAATAGAAGGCCATACGGGGTCGATTTTCCCATCTCTCTCCTATTGAGTTCTTGGAGATTATCTCTCTTCTCCAGCCCTTCCTCCATTGCAGCAGCCTCAAGGTAATGTTTTTCTTTAATTTTTAGTTTTTTATTTAATGTTTTTCATTGTTTTAAGCATGATTTAGCCATTGACACCATCATCTTCATGGATTAAACCATGGATTTGACCTCAAGAACCATCAAGAATCAGCAAGAACGATCCAAGAAGGTGATCTAACCCTGTTTTGGATGATTTACAGAGATTTTAATCCATTAGAATTGATTTTAATATGATTCTTTGCATTATTAACCAATAAAATATATGATTTACCCTTTTTAATGGGTTAAATCTATGTTTTAAAGGTGATATCAAATTCCAGCCATTGATTCCCTGTTTTAATGTATTTTCATGGTTTATTCATGTTTGTTTTACGTTCTATAGCATAGAAATAATTTTTATTTACTGTTTTATGGTTTATTTTATTTATTTACATTAGTTAATGCATGATTTTTCAAGTTTCTTAAATTTCTGTGTGTTCTAGGTTTAGAACAGTAAAGATGATGTTATTTCGGATTGAAGCACTCATTTTTTATTTCTGATTTTTTTATATGTGATGCATGTTTGAGTTATTGAGTTACTGTAGAAAAATCAGAGGTTTTGGATTTCGGGAACCCTGTCAAAAAAATCAGACATCAAATCGGGTTTTTAAAGCTTTAAAATCGTGGTTAAAATCAAGAAGGTAACTTGCTGTTACGATATTTCTCTCATCTTATATCCGATTTTAGATCTGTAAAGTACTATGGATTCACATTGCGTAGATCTGTCTGCTGTGAAATTTTCGGATTTTTTGATCACTGTTTAGTATTTTTACTTATTTAGAGAATCTGTTTTTTTAAATTTAAAACTCGTTAGGGTTTACCAAAACCCTAATCAGACTTGTGTTAGTCATAAATCCCAAACCACAGATCCTATTTTAGATCTGTAAAAAGTGAGTATTGTTATTTTTCTGTCTACTGTTCACCACTAAAATTTCAGAGATTTTTGTTTAGAATTGCTATTTATGTTTGTATTTTCAATCTGGAATAGCTGTTTTAATCCCTGTTAAGAGTGATATATTTTAGCTCAGATTGCCGAAAGGGTTTCTCCCTAACCGGAGATGATTTTTCCGATCTGTAAATTGGTAAATCTTTTTTTTGCTTTCTAGTTAGTCTCTGTAAAATTTCATAAATTTCCATGGAGATTTGACCCCTGGTTCAGGTCTTGGACTGAGACTGGTTGGTGAATTAGGTCAAAAATAGCATATTTTTAGGGTTTAATTCCGGATTAATTTAATGTCAAAAAATTACTTTTATAATTCCAATTCGATATTAGGGTTATAAAAAGTGCAGGTACCAATTGTTATGGATTTTGAAATCCATTTGATGGCTGAATTAAGCAAATTGCAAAACCGGGTTCCTAAAAGATTCAAAAACACTGCTAAAATCACAGTTTTTGTGATATTATTGGATTTTCGTGCATAAGCATATATTTTTAGGGTTTAATCATGTTCATAATCATGCTAGGATGCTTTAGGTTTAATTTGATTCTCATTTGATTTCATTTAGTGCATAAAACCTAAGTTTTTACCAAAATCTATTTCTAAAAACCCTGATTTCAAGGCCATAGTCTTGCTATCGGGGGCAATTTGGTCATTTGACCTAAATTTCGAAATCCCTAACCCTAATTTTCACATATTTAAGCATGTCATATCATATTTAGCTTAGTTTATTACATTCAAATTTCAAAACTTGCATTTTATCAAAATATCTTTCTAAAAACCCTAATTTCAAGGCCATAGTCTTGTTATTAGGGGTATTTTGGTCATTTTGACCCTAATTTCGAAATTTCAAATTCCATTTTCATATTTTTTTTTTCATTTTATTTCATATTTTATCAATTTTGTTTTAAGGGAATCATGGAAAAGGCTTATATCTAGCAAAATCCAACAATTTCCTGATATTGCTGGATAAATCTAGAAAAGCCAACATATTTTCATTAACCAAGTTTTCTAGTTTTGCAGGTACATTGAAGACTTTATTTTTTATGTATTTAAATTTCAATAGTGATGTAATTTGTAATTAAACTTTGGAATAAGAATTTACATTTCCTGCTTAGCTTAGGTTGCATTGCATATAGCTTATTTTTATAATTTTAATGTGTAATGGATGATGATTCATGCATATTTTTACAAATTCACCATGGTCTACACGAATGGCACATGCACTAGCTTTTATGAAGTTTATAAACTTGGTGGAATTTGTATTTATGGCCATAGTCAGAATACGAATGATACTTAGATTTATGATCTTCACATTAGCCACATTCAGCCTACACTCTTAGGCTAACTTCAAAATGCACTGCATTTTTCAAAAATACAAAAAGTATTTCTCAATTCCTCAAATCCATATTCATTCATTTCATGCATTTGTCAACTTCAATTCAAAATCCAAGTCAAGGAAATTGAATTCCTCAAAATCTCCTAAGTCTTATAGCAAAATCGATTTTACCAAAAGCATTGAATTTCAAAGAATATTTCAAGTATTTCCCAAGTTCCAAATTCAAATTTTCTAAGTTAGAATTTCAATTTCAAAGTTTGAATTCAGAGAAACCAAGTCTCTCAGAATCGATTTTCACTAAATGTCAAGGATTTCTCAAAATCGATTTTTACTTCTCTCAGAAGTACATTTCAAATCCCATTTCACGATTTCTTATGTGATATCATTTCCAAGATTTACATTTTCTAAATATTTCAATCATTCAAAGCAAATATCATGTTTTCAAATGTGCATTTTTCTGAAAATTCATAGCACATGCCTGATTCTTTGTGCATTTAGAAATTAGAATATGATTTAGACAAGTTGATTAGAGTAGAGCATAAGATTGATCCTTGGTTCAATTACCCCTGTTAAAGGTGGCAGGAACGGTTGAACCTCGTACCGACAGGCGAGTCCCATTCTTCAGAATTATCCCGCATTTTAAAAACGGAGGCGAGTTATTTTCAAAAACTTTTTCAAAGGTCAGTTTGATTTGCAAAAGTAAAAATTTTGCGATGATAACAGGTTTGGCGACCGTGATGGGACCTGTCTTCGCCTGATCAATCTAATGCTCTACTTAGTTCAAATTGTCCAAATCGATTTCCATGGAATGTCAACTTTGCTTTATGATATCATGTGAACCTAGGAGCCTAGACTTGAACCCAGCTGACATGGAATGCATATAGACTAGGTATGGTTTGGTAGGACCATATTGAGGAGAATTATTCATGCTCACATAGACTTAGGTCTAATACAACACTCCTCAATTTAGGAATTGTATGAAAACAATGTTTGCTTCTTCAAATATTTCAAAAATCTATCTCTTTAGGACTTAGAGCCTTCTGTTTGATTTCATGTGCTCATGTTTTTCAAAAATCACTCCACCTATATTGTCCCGGTCTTCACGTTGCTGGGCTCTCTTCCAGAACCATAGTTCGGGACAGAGCCTCACAACTGGGCCACTTATTTGGGTGAAAACCCCCCTGCCACGTACTAAGGGCCATAGTCCAACGTATATCGGCAGGTGCTCAAGGATGTTGGAAAACTTGAACCTAGAACTGGAGAAATTGATTTTATGCCACGTACATTGAGCCTTGGCTTGAGTATATAGGCATAACTGGATTGGATACAGTTGATCTGAACCCTAGAGTTAGGATTAAGGTCCTACAGCCATTTCAAAATTTGTGCATCTAGAATCAGCTTTTAGGGAATGCTGTATGTGCATACTTGTTTGTGCAGAATGTGATTGAATATGTTATAGTCATTTCCTTTCATTTTCCATATTTTCCTCAATTTTCTAAAATACTGGACGATTTTCTCAAAATTCCCCAATCTATGTCCATGTACTGTCTATGTTTTAAACCTTGGACGATTTTCCAAATACTTCATTTTCCATTTATTTCTTCATATTTCATCAAACCCTGGACGATTTTCCAAATTTCCCTCCATTTTCTTCAAAACTCCAGGTTATTTTTCATCCTTTCTTTCTTCTGGATCTCGAATTTCCTACTTTATTTTTATCCTGCCTGCATTTCCCTCAAATTTTCTGTATTTTCCAAGTCTTATTCCAATTTCCATGTCTTCCAGTCCGATGGCATCCAGTCAGCTTGATTCAGTCTTCCCTGAGGGTCACATCTCCTACGAGGTGCGACAAAGTCTTCCCGAACATCGAGTCCTCAGCACCGGATCCTTCTTTCCCCGGTGGTACTATTCATGGTTCAAGAACTTCTCTCATATGTTTCTGGACCATCTGGACGAGTGTGGATTGGAACTGGCGTCCGCAGTGGGAAAGCAGACAGTCAACGGCAACTTGATCCATGCACTAGCAGAGCGGTGGAATCCGAGCACTTCTACCTTCTGGTTCCCGTGGGGCGAGATGACAGTACTGATAGATGAATTTTCAGAGATTATGGGATTGCCCGAGCCAGCCGGTCAGCCTGGAGATCCATTAGAGAAACAATTTTTGATCAATGTCAAGGGTCTGGATCCCCGAGACGCTTTAGCTCGCATGACAGGACACAAGTCTTGGCCATTGATAGAGGAGGATGGAAACGAATATGTGGACCTGCTCGAAATCTACAGACAGTATGGGACATTTATGGAAGTCAGCTCGTTGTCCAGGACAGCTCGAGAAAGAATTCAGCATGCGATGGTTCTGTGCACGGTGGGATTGGCTTTCTTTCCCGATGGACGAAATTACATGGATATCAGAATAGTTCAGCTTCTAAGGAGATGGGGAAGTCGACAGACCAACCGCCTCTCAATAGCCATGGCCGCACTCACCTTTCTATACCGAGGGTTGACTCGTTTCGCACTCGGAGAATCGATCCTAGTCGAAGGATGCACCTATGCCTTGCAGTCTTGGTTCCTCCGGCATGTGCCAGTCCGAGCCAGTTCCTTCAGATACAATGGTGAGAAGCTTCTTCCAGTTGCGCGATACCGGTTCTTGATCGACAACCTTCAGGAGGAAGAGGTCGTATGGGACTACTTTGATCGCCAGGAATCACCTCCCAGATATACTTATGCATACGGCAAGTGATTCAGGCTACTTGGCCCGTTTTTCTGCGCATACTATCACCCAGAGCGGTGTGTCAGGCAGTTCTCTCAGAGGCAGAAGCGCGTAGAGATTTGTCCACTAGCCGGGGTTCTGCCAGAATTCGATCTCACATCAGATCAGTGGTCCGGAGCATACCATTCTGCCAGACATGGCTGGGATTCCTTTGTCAGTCTTACTATTTTTCCTGGTCCTCGTGTATCTTCTGATTATCTGGAGTGGTGGAAAATTGTCTGTCCCCCTCCCCTCTGTCAAGTGTATTATTGATAAAATCATGTTTTTCCTCTCAATAAAAATTCCTTTATTTTACATTGGTTTGACGACCTCGCCTAGGTAACAAGGCATATTTTCAGTTGTTTATCTTGCAAAGAATAGCAACGCAATTGTCGTAATCCCAGCGACGACTCAATCCCTAGTAATGGGATATTATTTCAATTATATACCAAAATTCTCAACAAATATTTTCCTCCAAACCAAATTTCCTTCAGAAGCCTAACCATCAGTTCTATCCTGTAGAGAGCATCAGTAATATCCAAGAGAACATTTGTGATACCCGATGGTTGATACAAGATCCAGAAAGAAAGCCGCATCAGTTGAAGGCGTCGCATACTCAGTAGCTTCAGAAGAAGAGATGGACTCACCTCGATCAGTCCAGAGTCAGGGTCAGCAGGCGGATGATGGCATCGATCCCCAAATGTACCTCATGTTCAAAAAGATGATGACCAAGATGCTGGCAGAACAAGCTGAGGCCAGTACTGAGCAAATTCAGACTAAGCAGAAAGATAAGGGTCATGCCGTCAAGAATGTGAAGATCAGTAAAAAGCAGAATCGTCATGAGGAAATGTCTGATGAGTCAGAATCAACAGATGATACTGACCAAGAGTATGAAAACAAGCAAGAATTCAAAAGGTCGACTCAGGGGCAGGGATCGGCCTACAAATCCAAGAATCAGTCTGTTGACGACCCTACGCAGTCACAACTGAAAGATGTGGTGAAGATGGTTAAAGATCTTCAAGCGCGTGACAAGGGTAAAAGAGTCTTTACAAGTGAAGACTTCTATGATGGACTGGATGGGGATGATGATCTTGATAATCTCCCCAAGAAATTTATCAAGTTTGATGGTTCGGGCGATCCAAAAGCGCATCTCGCCCTATTCTTCGCAGAATGTTCCAGGTTCAAGAGGAACAATCGTGCCTTATTTCTCTGCTTCCCTCGCAGTTTGGAAGGTGTCGCAGCAAAGTGGTACTCAGAGCACATTAATCCGATAGAACTGAAAGAATTCGACAAAGTGGTCAATTTATTTATTGAGCGCTTTCTATTCAACGCTGAAGCACTCCCGACTCTCAGTCATCTCTGCAGTCTGAGGCAGAAGGAAAACGAGAAGGCCAGGGATTTTATTCATAGATGGAGATCCGCTTGCAATAAGATGTGCGAGCCAATAGCAGAAAGACACGCACTATCTTTGATCCTGAGCAACTTCTCGCAACCCCTGAGGGGACTAATTTCTACATCTCCATCGAAGAGCTTCATAGAACTAACAGAACGAGCCGAATGGCTCGAGTTGAGTATGGAGAACGGGTCTTATGAAGGTTTTATGTTTACAAAGAATAACAGTCAACAAGAATCAAAGAAGAAAGCCCATTTTACCTACTCTGCCAATAACAGTAAGAATCAGAACAAAGGAAATGGAAAAAATCATAGTTATGCTTCAGGAGGATCAAATCCCAACAAAAGTGATCAGAAAGGCAAGTCGATTATTCAATATGATAAGCAGCCACAACAAACCCTCTAACAAAGATCAAGACCACAAGAAAAGCCAAAGCGGGAAGGATGGAGTTATAATCGCAAGTTTACTCCTCTAGACCAGTCCCTCGAGACAGTATTGGAATATATGCTCGGCAGTGATATGATTAAGCTTCCAAGGGTAGCTGACCCGCCAGTGGTTATGGGAAAAATGAAGGACAGATTCTGCAAGTTCCACCAAACTGTGGGACATGATACCGAGAACTGTTTCGTTCTCAAAAACATCATACAAGATTATATTGACAAAAATCTGTTAGTAGAAGGGGCTGAAGATGAGAAAATGGAGATTCTAAAACAGCCTTTCTTGCAACACTCAACAGCAATGATATCTGATCATCCCTTCCGGCCACAAGATCATATCCGACCATGCCCTAGCAGTGATATCAAGGTGCAGCATCAGGTATTAGTATTGCATAAGGCCCAGTCCAGTTCTCAAAAGATGGACCTCGTTTCGGCATTCAGTAAGCTGAAAGTTTCGAGAGAACCCGCTAGAATATCTCCAGAGGTAGCCAAAAGAATGCCATGGTTACCCAAGAACCTTGTCAAATCTACTTCGAAAAAAGGGAGAAAACCAGAAGAAAAGGTCGACACGGTGCAAAGACCAATCACTGCCCTCTCTAATATCCCTATCCTTGAGTTGGCACGTGCCTCTCCTAAGCATCAGCAAGTTCTGGACGATTTACTGCGAAAGATCAAAGTCAAGCCAGACACCACACCTGAAGACATGGCTCAGATCGTTAATCAGGCCATGACCAATGCTCCCATAACCTTCTCAGATGAGGATCTGCCAAAACCTCACGCATTTCATAACAATGCCTTGTACATTGTGGTGCGAACCCGGGGAATGACTGTACCCCACGAGCTTGTAGATGGAGGCAGTAGCCTCAACATTTGTCCTGAAATGACTGCCAAGGCTCTGGGTATAAAAGAAGAAGAGTATACACCGGATCCGATCACCATTTATGGGTTTGATAATCATGGACAGACAGCAAAGGGAAAGATCTTCTTGGAAATATTTATCAACTACTCTGTTCATACAGTGCTTTTCCATGTCGTCAACGTGCCACCAACGTATAATCTTCTACTGGGAAGAACATGGATTCATAATGCCAATGCCGTGCCATCCACTCTGCATCAGTGCATCAAGTGGTCTAAAGGTGGCATGATAACTACTGTTTTGGGGGAAGATCTTGAAGAGAGGCTACCTCAGCCCATGATCCCTAGGCCAACTTATACTGCTGATATCCCTAGCATTAGGGAAAGTGAAGAAATTGTTCTCAGTGAAAGCCTTGAAATGCTAAAGTTAGGAGCAACACCAGAGACAAATCACACAGCAGCGATGGTCCAATGGCAAGGACCACATTTCTTTAAGATTGGGGGTCGTCTCGATTACAGTACTTTCAAGGACCATCCTCTTTTCCCGCAGTTTGTCAGGACCAAGAAAGGATTTGACCTGCTACTGAAGCATGGTTATCAGCCTTTCAAAGGATTGGGCAAGAACGGAGATGGCCGGCTAGAGCCAGTGATCCCTGACCATCATCCGCGCAGGGCAGGACTAGGATTCATGGGCAAAAGATCCCACAAAAATACTGTCTTCATTAAAGGGATCCATTAAAAATTTTCTACCATCTGTCTTTTCTATTCCATTCATTTGATTTTTTGCAGTTTGTAGGGACAATGTCCCATTTCAGTTCATTTTAAATGTCCTTATTTCATTTCAAGTCTTCAATAAAGTTATCAAGTTTCTCGTCTATCTGGATGTCATCTTTCTCTTATTCCTCTACAATTTGTCTTCAAAATTCATTTTGTTCTTATCTTTTTTATTCCCATGCAATTTATGTCATAGTAAAGGAGCTATCTCTAAAAGCTATTCCTTTTCAAAATTTCAGAATGTCTTCTCAACCGATAAAAAGGTTAGTCATTAATCCTTCAATCCTATCGAAACCGGCAAAGATATATCGGGTCCGAGCAAGAGCAGGGGACAGTAAGGTCACAAAGCAGTCAGAAGAAATGGCAGAATTCGATTCGTCGCTTCCAGAGTTGCCAGAATTTGCAGCGATTCAGAAACAAGATGAACCATCGACCCTAGTCCAGGATCCGACTGAGGACATCAATATTGGTTCAGAAGATAGTCCGAAAATTCTCAAGATCGGCACCAGCCTAAGTACAGATGAGAAGGAAAGGCTCATTGACTTTCTCAAGCAGCACCAAGAAGTATTCGCATGGACTTATGAAGATATGCCCGATTTAGATTCTAAATTGGTGGAACATCGACTCGTTCTGAAGCCTGATGTGAAACCTGTTAAACAGAAGTTAAGGAAAATGGATCCTCGAATCGAGCAACAGGTCAAGGAAGGACTTGAGGACTTGCTTAAAGCAGGATTCATTCGAGCAATAGATTATCCGGACTGGTTGGCGAATATCGTTGCAGTTCCCAAGAAAAATGGCAAAGTGCGAATTTGTATCGACTTTCGCGATCTCAATAAAGCTACTCCGAAGGATGACTATCCCCTCCCAAATATTGACCTCCTAGTTGATAGTACGGCTGGGCATGCCATGTTTTCCTTCATGGACGGATACTCCGGATATAATCAGATCAAGTTAGCCGCTCGTGACCAATCCAAAACATCCTTCACTACGCCATGGGGCACTTTCTGTTATACGGTCATGCCGTTTGGGCTCAAAAATGCTGGGGCAACTTATCAGCGTGCAATGGCTGCCATTTTCCATGATCAGATGCACAAGACCATGGATGCATACGTTGATGACATCTTGGTCAAATCCAAGGAGGAAGGAGACCATATCGATGCCTTAAGTCAAGTCTTTAAGCGGCTTATTCTTTATAAGCTAAGACTCAACCCTCAGAAGTGTGTCTTCGGAGTTGAATCAGGCAAATTGCTAGGCTTCTTGGTCAGCAAAAAGGGGATAGAAATGGATCCCGCTAAAGCAAAGGCCATCATTGACATGCCACCTCCAACTACTCTTAAGGAATTGCGTAGTCTTCAGGGACGTATGCAATCAATTCGGAGATTCATATCTAATCTTGCCATGAGATGTGAACCTTTCAATCATCTACTCAAAAAAGGAGTGAAATTTGAGTGGGGACCAGAGTGTCAGCAATCGTTTGAACGTATCAAGAAATATCTTCTTAATCCGCCCGTTCTAAAGCCACCAAAATTGGGAAAGCCTCTCTTGCTATACGTTTCAGTTAACCAAGCCGCTTGTGGCGGATTCTTGGCACAATATAAAGAAGGCAGTTTGGTTGAACATGCCATTTACTATGTAAGCAAGACTTTCATTGACTACGAGAAGAAATATTCTCAAATAGAGAAGACATGCCTAGCACTGGTATGGATGTGTCAGAAGCTGAGACATTACTTGTTAGCATCAGAAGTCAAGATTCTCTCAAAACTTAATCCTCTCAAGTATATTCTCGAACAACCATTTCTTAGTGGACGGATTGCTAAGTGGCAAGTCCTGTTAATGCAGTATGATCTCGGGTATGTTTCTCAGCAATCTATCAAAGGTCAAGCAATTGCAGACCAATTGGCAGATTTTCCTTTAGCAGAAGATGTTAGAGTCGAGGATAGCTTTCCCGATGAGCGGATCTGTAATGTTCAACAATCCCCAGTTTGGAATCTGTTTTTCGACGGATCCAAGAACATGGCCGGCATAGGAGTCGGAATCTTGCTGATCACACCAGAGAAAGAGATGATCCCCTTTTCTCTGAAACTGGATTTTCAGTGTACCCATAATATGGCTGAGTATGAAGCTTTAATACAAGGTATGAGAATTTTGCAAGACTTCAATGTTCAGAGGGTACACGCTTTCGGCAATTCATTGCTCGTCGTCAGCCAAGTCAAAGCTGAATGGCAGGTAAAAGATCAGAAGTTGCTCCCTTACCAAAAGATCGTTTTATCCCTTATCAACAATTTTGATGAATTTCAGCTTTTCCATATCAAAAGAGAGTTTAATCAAATAGCTGATGGTTTGGCCAGCCTGGGCTCCATTATGTCTTTCAGAAATGGAGAATCCTGTCGCTCCTTTGAAATCGGTAGACTTGACCAACCTGCCTTCGTTCTGGTAATGCAAGTCAACCAGGCGGAACAGAAAAAGAAGCCTTGGTATCAAGATATCAAAAACTTTATTGAAACTGGGGAGCTTCCACCAGAACTATCAAAGAAGGAGCAAAAAACAATTCAGCATATGTCCGCCCGCTATTTTATCCTTGCCAATATTCTTTATCGTCGTGGGTTCAGTTCTGAGTATTCCAGGTGCTTAGACGAAGAAGAAGCTAAAGAAATCATACGAGAAGCGCATGAAGGTATTTGCGGTGGTCATGTCGGCTACCAAACCCTTGTTAAACAAATCATTCGGGCAGGATACTATTGGAGAACCATGCAGCAAGACTGCTATCGTTTTGTGAAGAAGTGCGTTCAGTGTCAGATACACGCACCTTCCATTCATGCGCCAGCCACGTACTTGCAATCAATCGTGTCTCCATGGCCATTTTCTATGTGGGCCTTTGACGTCATAGGACCCATCTCTCCTTCAGCTTCTAATGGTCATAAATATTTCCTTGCCGCAACAGAGTATTTCACCAAATGGGTTGAAGCCGTCACTCTGCGTACAGTGGAAGGTCGACATGTAGTCTCGTTCATTCATAAGAACATTCTTTGTCGTTTCGGTATACCACACGACATCGTGTCAGATAATGGTACTCATTTCAAGAATGAGAGAATGAAGATCTTTTGTTCAAAATTTAGAATTCATCATCATTTTTCAGCTCCTTATTATCCACAAGGAAATGGTCAGGCAGAAGCAACCAACAAAAGTTTGATTCGCATCTTGGAAAGAACCGTTGAGACGGGTCGTGATTGGCACGAGAAAATTCATGATGCACTTTGGGCATATCGAACTACCATTCGAACCCCAGCCAATGCGACTCCTTCAGAACTTGTTTATGGGACTGAGGTGGTGTTACCTCTTCATGTTCAGAAACCCGCCCTTAAGTTCGCGTCTCTTTTAGAGCTACCACTCGATCAGTATCAGCAACAGAGATTGGTACAGTTAGATTTACTCAATGAAAAAAGACTCAAAGCAGCAGAACACGCTCAGTCTTATCGTCAGAGGATAGCAAGGCAATATGCCAAGTCAGTCATCAAAAGGAGATTCCAAGTTAATGACTTGGTCCTTAGATCAACGGCTCATCTCAAGCATCGTCCACGTGGCAAATGGTCACCAAACTGGGAAGGTCCCTACGTGGTGAAAGAAGCGTTGCCCCGTAATTCATATCGTCTGATTAACGCAGACGGGGTAGAACTATCCGACCCCATTAATGCTCGACATCTGAAGAAATTCTATACCTAGAAAATCTCTATCCTATCTTTTATATTCTTCAAAAATTCTCCTCAATAAATGATCAATTATTCTTTGGTCAAAATACCCCTCTTCCCCAGAATATACTGGGGCATTCTTGTTAAAGTTGCCTTTTATCCAAAATAATTTGTGTGCAGGCAGGATCTAATAAATCTCTCATTTTGCACGCATGTGCACTCAGTTGCATCCATTTGCATTTTCACGCATTCATCTGCGTTAATTTACATTGAATTTCCCATTCAGGATAAGGGATAAATCCTGAGACCCCGGCAAGTCGTCCAAGTCATCGCCAATTGATGACCCTTCAAAACCCAGTGCTCGTACTGGTAATCTTTTAAAAATCAGTGCTCGTACTGGTAATCTTTTGAAAACCCAGTGCTCGTACTGGTAATCTTTTAAAAACCAGTGCTCGTATTGGTAATCTTTTAAAATTCAGTGCTCGTACTGATAACCTTTTAAAACCCAGTGCTCGTACTGGTAATCTTTAAAACCCAGTGCTCGTACTGGTAATCTTTAAAACCCAGTACTCGTACTGGTAATCTTTTAAAAACCCAGTGCTCGTACTGGTAATCTTTTAAAAACCCAGTGCTCGTACTGATAACCTTTTAAAATCCAGTGCTCGTACTGGTAACCTTTTAAAGTCCAGTGCTCGTACTGGTATCCTTTAAAAATCCAGTGCTCGTACTGGTAGTCTTTTAAAATTCAATGCTCGTACTGATAACTTTTTAAAATCCAGTGCTCGTACTGGTAGCCTTTTAAAGTCCAGTGCTCGTACTGGTATCCTTTAAAAAATCCAGTGCTCGTACTGGTAATCTTTTAAAATACAGTGCTCGTATTGGTACTTTGCAAAAGTTCGGTCTTCATACTGGTCGCAACATAACTCTCACATTGAGGTTCAGGCTCAATCTTTAGACCTGCGAACCAAACAATCTGTATCAGACTCTTGGGTCGTTCCATTCTGTTAATCTGACATTCGGGTTGCCGATTTTGTCAAGACCTCTAGTCATTCGTGTTATCAAGCAGTTCTTTGAGTTATCAAAAGCTATCAAAATCAATCGCCAAGTATCTCTCTTGCGAGGGACCCTTTTTCTAGGGAGAGTTCGAGGGAGCTCGTTTCTTTTCGCATGTCTTTATTGTTCGGTCGTTGAACCCCTTTTTCTAGGGAGAGTTTGAAGGGACTCGTGATTCACGAACAGTTTGCAAAATAATCTTTATTGTCACACAAGAAACCCTTTTTCTAGGGAGAGTTTCGACGGAAGCTCGTCCTCCTTGTAGCCTTAAATGTCTTTTGTTAGGCCACCCCCGTCGTCGAGGACCCTTTTTCCAGGGAGAGTGTGATGGACTCGTTCCTCTATGATATCCTTTCAATCTCTGTTAGCGGCCCCCTTTTCATAAGAGAAGCCTAGAAATAGGGAGTTTTGACGAAAACTCTATTTCTCTTCGAAAGTTCGTTTTGCAAACACCTCCTCTTCAGGGAAGAGAGGAGTATCTTTTGTTACCCGTTCAGGTAAGGGTTAAGCCTGAGTCTCTCCTTTGGGGAAAGGAGAGGAGAATCTAGCCACAGATGTGTCATATAGATCTCAAATGATTTCCTTCACCAAGGATTCCAAGAATATTTTGCCAATTTGCCATAAAAAAAAAATAGTTGTTGATTTCAAAATCTTTATCGCATAAAATTGTACCTCAGAATACCTTCAGTATTACTTCCGAAGTGACAAAGCTTTTGCGAAAAAGGATTCAAAATTCAAAATCTTTCTATTGGCCAACCAAAAAGATGAAGAATAAATCCGCGATATGGCCAGCAAAGAGAATTCAATGTTGTTGCAAAGCCAGAAGTGATTGATATTGATCGCAGTCAATGGCATATTTTTAAAGATCATTCTTGGAAAATAAGCAGTCGAAATATCCTGGGTGATACAGAAAAATCCACTCAATCTCCATGTCCCCTCAATCACCTAAGCAGCAATTAAATATCTGCAAAAGGGATCTCTCAACTGTCGTCAAGATGAAGGCGAATTAGACGAGTCGACCCTAGGGGCCAAAGAAGATTTGGATCATCTCCAAGATGACAGAGTTTGTGACGGATCCTTCCAGGGAAAGTCCAGATCACCGTCGAGATGAAGGCGAGTGTGATGGACCTCCCGACAATCCCTAAAAGGTATTTAATTTCTGTTATCATCAAGAGATTCCTAACCAATGAGCCAATAACCGTCAATATAATCCCTGAGAGAAAAGAAGGATCGGAACATCTCTGAGATGAAGGAGTTTGTGACGTACCCTTCCAAAAAAAATAAAGAGAGAAAAAGCTAGGACATCTCCAAAATGAAGGATGATGTAATTCCCGAAAAATCCAAGAGAGCTCCAATTCTGTCAAAAAAAAGAGTGCAGAAAGATCATCATGAGAAAAGAATCCCAGGATATCAGACTGCCGAATCTATTAAGAATCTTCTTTAATTTTGTGAAATTCTTTTATCAATATCCTTTCGCTAATAGCTCTCGCAATATCAAGAATACATTCTTTTCCGTCCATATCAATGAAATTGATAGCCTCCTTGAAGGAAAGTCAATTGCAAGTAATTTGAATTCGAATCTTGATTCTACGGAGTTAAGCCCAGTCGGAGGTAATACTTCAGGTAGAAAAGAGGGAATATTTTTCATATATATATGTGCTTATCATTCTTGAATTAACTACAATTTTTTATCTTATTGGCAATCTTTTTAAGTTATCCTGACATGAAGTGAGAACTTGATGTTTATTTTGATGTATCCAGGCGTTGTTGTTATCCCTTTTAGGATCGGATGATGGGAGTTGTCCAAGATCCTTCCCTTCTTGTTTTGATCTGAGTGCCTGGGCTCTCAGATTCACACACTTCCCTGTGCTCCCCACTGTCCCACCATAGACAGTTCCCGTTCAGGTTAAGGGTTAAACCTGAATTTTTCGCAAAAGGTCATCTGTCTTAAAAGCCATTCAGTCTTAGCAATGAGACGTCCAAGATCAATCCCTTTTCAAGCTTTAGGGAACCCCCTTTCTTCCTTTTGCAAACCCCTCTCGGATTTATTGTGCAGAATTCGAAGGTCCCATCATGGTTTCTTCATTTGAGGATTCCGTATATCATCCCCTTTCAGGTTAAGGGTTAAGCCTGAGCCTCGTTTTTCCACGAGGTATCATCCCCTTTCAGGTTAAGGGTTAAGCCTGAGCCTCGTTTTTCCACGAGGTATCGTCCCCTTTCAGGTTAAGGGTTAAGCCTGAGCCTCGTTTTTCCACGAGGTATCATCCCCTTTCAGGTTGAGGGTTAAGCCTGAGCCTCGTTTTTCCATGAGGTATCATCCCCTTTCAGGTTAAGGGTTAAGCCTGAGCTTCGTTCCATACGAGGTATTTCCTGTCCCATCCAGGTTAAGGGCAAAACCTGAATCTCACTTTTTTTCGAAGTAAAATTTTCTCCTTATTCTTCATTTCATATCTATCATCATCCTTTGAACTAATTCTTTCATACCCAGTCAGATTCATCTAACTGGGGCATTTTTATAGTCCAAATTTGGTATGTTTTCTTTGCCACTAAGCTCGGCTTTCAACCGGCTTAGCAGCAAAGAGGGGCATCTGTAAACACACCAAATTTTTACCTTCATCCAGTGTTTATCCATTTCATAAGTCATTACAGATCATTGCATGTCATTGCATGTATTCTGCATAGCATTGCATCTCATTTTTGAGATCCAGCACTCCTATTTCAAAACAATCAATCCAGATTTGAATTTTAAAGCTTTATTTCAAAATCAATTTCAAAACCTGGGTTTTTATTCAATACTCTGTCATTTTCCAACCCCAGGACTTTATATTTCGAAATATTTTCTCAAGGAAACAATCTGGATTCATTTCAAATTCAAATTTTAATCGATTTCAAGTCACAGATGAGACCCATTGAGGTGGTGTCGCTTCTGAATTCCTCTATTCATCAAATTTCTCAAAATTTTGAAAGTTTCAGTCCGATCAGGACTCTGTCTCAGAGTCCTGATTCGGTCAGGAGTCTGTTTTGAGGTCAGTTTTACTTCCATTTTCAATCTTTTCCGTTTGCTTTTGAAATCTAGGTCATTTCACAGAGTCCAGTTAGTTCAGGACTCTATTTTAGAGTTCGGTCGAGTTAGGAGTCTAACCCTGACTGTGTTTTCTGACTTATTTCATCATTTCTTGATAAAATCTTTTGAAAATTCTTTCATTTAGCTTTTAAAATCTAAAATCTCAGAGTCCTAAGAGTTCAGGACTCTAACCCGGAGTTCCAGTTCGCTTGAGACCCTATTTTCAAAGATCTTGAATTTCAAATACTGATTTTAACCCCTTTTCAAAGCCATTTTCAGTGTTTATTTCAAAAATGTTCAAAATTCGATGTGGGCCCACTCAGTTGGCACCATATCCAGAGGAATTCTAACTCAGTTAGGACCTTATTCCATTTCAAAAATCCTAATTTTAAGTTTACTTTTGAAAAATCTTTTGAAAACTCCTTCAATTTCAAGTTTTAAAATCGCTTTTTGAAAAACTCAAGTAGGGCCCACTCGGGGTGGCGCCATGTTCGAGTAAGTCAGGGCTAGACTAGGGTTAGTTGATGTCTTGGTTAGTGTTAGAGGTTTAGAAGAGTCAAAACCATTTTGAAAAACTCATTTTTGAAAGTTAGTTTTTAAAACTAGTGTTTTTAAAGGTTTTTAAAAGTGTTTTAAAAACCCAATGTGAGAGAATGCCAAGTGGCACCACATTTGGGGGATTTTTAGGATTAGCTAGGGGTTAATTAGGCATTAGTTTAGATAATTTAGGCTAGGGGTAGTTAGGTCTTTCCACCCAAAAATCGCCCCCCCTTAGAAGAGTCCAATTTTTTTAAAACATTTGATTTTTAACCTAAAATTTTTTTATAAATAGAAGGCCATAGGGGGTCGATTTTCCCATCTCTCTCCTATTGAGTTCTTGGAGCTTCTCTCTCTTCTCCAGCCCTTCCTCCATTGCAGCAGCCTCAAGGTAATGTTTTTCTTTAATTTTTAGTTTTTTATTTAATGTTTTTCATTGTTTTAAGCATGATTTAGCCATTGGCACCCTCATCTTCATGGATTAAACCATGGATTTGACCTCAAGAACCATCAAGAATCAGCAAGAACAATCCAAGAAGGTGATCTAACCCTGTTTTGGATGATTTACAGAGATTTTAATCCATTAGAATTGATTTTAATATGATTCTTTGCATTATTAACCAATAAAATATATGATTTACCCTTTTTAATGGGTTAAATCTATGTTTTAAAGGTGATATCAAATTCTAGCCATTGATTCCCTGTTTTTAATTTATTTTCATGGTTTATTCATGTTTTTTTTACGTTCTATAGCATAGAAATAATTTTTATTTACTGTTTTATGGTTTATTTTATTTATTTACATTAGTTAATGCATGATTTTTCAAGTTTCTTAAATTTCTGTGTGTTCTAGGTTTAGAACAGTAAAGATGATATTATTTCGGATTGAAGCACTCATTGTTTATTTCTGATTTTTTTATATGTGATGAATGTATGAGTTATTGAGTTACTGTAGAAAAATCAGAGGTTTTGAATTTCGGGAACCCTATCAAAAAAATCAGACATCAAATCGGGTTTTTAAAGCTTTAAAATCGTGGTTAAAATTAAGAAGGTAACTTGCTGTTATGATATTTCTCTAATCTTATATCCGATTTTAGATTTGTAAAGTACTGTGGATTCACATTGAGTAGATCTGTCTGCTGTGAAATTTTAGGATTTTTTGATCACTGTTTAGTATTTTTACTTATTTAGAGAATCTGTTTTTTTAAATTTAAAACTCGTTAGGGTTTACCAAAACCCTAATCAGACTTGTGTTAGTCATAAATCCCAAACCACAGATCCTATTTTAGATCTGTAAAAAGTGAGTATTGTTATTTTTCTGTCTACTGTTCACCACTAAAATTTCAGAGATTTTTGTTTAGAATTGCTATTTATGTCTGTATTTTCAATCTGGAATAGCTGTTTTAATCCCTGTTAAGAGTGATATATTTTAGCTCAGATTGCCGAAAGGGTTTCTCCCTAACCGGAGATGATTTTTCCGATCTGTAAATTGGTAAATCTTTTTTTTGCTTTCTAGTTAGTCTCTGTAAAATTTCATAAATTTCCATGGAGATTTGACCCCTGGTTCAGGTCTTGGACTGAGACTGGTTGGTGAATTAGGTCAAAAATAACATATTTTTAGGGTTTAATTCCGGATTAATTTAATGTCAAAAAATTACTTTTATAATTCCAATTCGATATTAGGGTTATAACAAGTGCAGGTACCAATTTTTATGGATTTTGGAATCCATTTGATGGCTGAATTAAGCAAATTGCAAAACCGGGTTCCTGAAAGATCCAAAAACACTGCTAAAATCACAGTTTTTGTGATATTATTGGATTTTCGTGCATAAGCATATATTTTTAGGGTTTAATCATGTTCATAATCATGCTAGGATGCTTTAGGTTTAATTTGATGCTCATTTGATTTCATTTAGTGCATAAAACCTAAGTTTTTACCAAAATCTATTTCTAAAAACCCTGATTTCAAGGCCATAGTCTTGCTATCGGGGGCAATTTGGTCATTTGACCTAAATTTCGAAATCCCTAACCCTAATTTTCACATATTTAAGCATGTCATATCATATTTAGCTTAGTTTATTACATTCAAATTTCAAAACTTGCATTTTATCAAAATATCTTTCTAAAAACCCTAATTTCAAGGCCATAGTCTTGTTATTAGGGGTATTTTGGTCATTTTGACCCCAATTTCGAAATTTCAAATTCCATTTTCATATTTTTTTTTTCATTTTATTTCATATTTTATCAATTTTGATTTAAGGGAATCATGGAAAAGGCTTATATCTAGCAAAATCCAATAATTTCCTGATATTGCTGGATAAATCTAGAAAAGCCAACATATTTTCATTAACCAAGTTTTCTAGTTTTGCAGGTACATTGAAGACTTTATTTT